>NW_026991718.1:89925255-99925255 GCF_029215605.1 Mirounga angustirostris | reverse complement strand
TGGAATTCTCCAGTCAGGTCTGTTAAAATATCTGTCCCCTAAGAGAGAAGCTCACAGGAAAATCTGTCTTCATGTTTCCCAGAGATCCAGGGAGAGTCCAGTGGGACCTCCTGGCAGGCCTGGCCATCCAGGCATCAGAGAATAAATTAATTGTTTAAAGATCAAAGAGTGAACATACGTCCAAGCAGATGGCCTGCAACTTGACCAGGGGGATCCTGGTCTTAAAGAAACTGATTTCCTGCTGACCAAGTTAAAGACCAGAGCTAGAAGGAAGAAATTCTTGCCCTATGGACCAGAGGGCTTGATAGCAATCCCTTGAGATTTACAAATACACAGAGGGCCAATTCAAACTTATCTCTGACACTGCCCCAATCAGGTTTATGATAGAAGAACATCTAAATAAACTGAGCTGAACTACAAAGCATCAAGGAGAGTTAGGAAGGAAAAGAAAAAGGATTGGAAAAGATGACAGTCGTCTTGAGACAATCTGTTAACAGTACATGGACAAAATGCTTCAAAAACACATTGAGGTTCGTATAAATTTTGCTGTTTACATAAGACAGAAATGCTCAACTAGACAAGCTAGTTAAGATTAACTTCTCAGGATTACCCCCTCCCCAAATGATCATCTAGTCAAGAGGGATTTTGTGATTACAAAACACATTGGCATGATCTTGGTTTTGAGAGCAATAAAATGGTTAACCATCTGTCCGAATGACAGTACTTCCCCAGCTTCATCCATCAACATGATCTTCTGACTCATCAGAAAATAACTGCCCTTGGTCTGAAAACATTTGAGCCAGGATGTATTTGAAGCTTTCTGTGGGAATTTCAATGGAGCATCAAATCACATTATGAACAGTGGGAGCTGTTTAAGAGAATGTTTTATATGAGTATTCATCTTGAAATGCTCTTTTAGAGAAGTGGGTTGGAATTCCTCTTGTGGCTAAAAAGAGACCATTTTCTACAATGAACTTATATGTCAGCATTGAAAAGTGCAATAAAGTATTTTACATTGTCTAAGGACTGTGTAGACTCTCGGGTACCCTACAAGCATTAAGAATTTAACAAGGTGTCTTTAAAACCATTTAAATACCAATGTACTTTTATGAAAATTAAGAACTAATGATAAATAGCCCATAAAAATCATATATGAAAAAGCAGCAGATGAGTTCATTTTGGGTTGTTTTCCTCCACTTCTTGTTGCATGCTCTACTCATATACCTGTCTAACCATGATTCCATGTCTCCAGTGTCCTTTTCTGGGTCTTTCTCAAGTAAAGACTTCCTTGACTGGATGCCCAACTCAATCTAGAAGCTCTTCTTCTAGCTCTTGTGGCACCCATCTGAGCATTTCTTGTCCTGTTATGTAACTGCCTTGGTTCTTGGTCTGCTTTGAATTTTTAGCTTCTGTAAGTGAAAGTCAATAGGAGGCAGGAGCTGGTCTTACACAGGCCTCTGTATTCCTTGCACCTGTCAAAGTGCTTGACCCAGAAGGCACACTCTGGAAATGCTTACCGAGTGAAGTGACTAAAATACACCCTCAAGGGGCTATACTTATGAATGCATAAAGAATCTCAAGTGTTTTAACTAGTATGACCAGCCAGTTTGATTAAAAAGTCAAACTAGTTTGTCATAGCAAATTCTTTAAAATAGATTTTTTTTTTTTAGACTGACTAAACTTTTCCATTTTCCAAGTGATTGTGTTGTTAGAACAGAAATGGAGCTTTAGATTTCTCAGATGCTAACAGCTCCATACCAGTGGAACCCACTGGCTTTACACTTAAAATTCTCTGCTTTCTTGCTAATTCCCTGACCGACACACAAAGATCCTTGAGGTTAACATTCCTTGAAGAATTATCCACTTATAAATTAAACTAATTCAAAGCCAATATTCTTATGCCTATATCTTGTTACAAAATCAAACACTGTATAATAACAAATTTAGTCTAAGATTTTAAAATGAGAAAGTTAAAGAAAAAAATATCATAGAAATTATATAATCCCTTGATGTCTTAATCACAATCTAAGTAGTAGTTGAGACTTCCTATCATTCATATTCATGTCTTTAAATCTCTTAAGACCACCTTAGTGACTGTTCTTTTGTGGTTTCTAGGAAAATTCGAAGCACACGATTTAACTTTAAAAGTCTCAAAGCCTTTATTTAGTGGTTATATTTTAATCCATCTTTCCAGTCTTAGGAGAATTGTTGAGATCTACCACAAGAGTCAAGGGAAGAGACTCTTAAACAAGTTATTATCCTCCTTTGGTGGGATCAGAAAAGTAAAATCTGGACAGACACGGTCCAAAAAAAGCCTTGGAAATATTTTATTCATTGGTTTCATAATTCTGAGGGTTTGGTTTTCTGTTTTTTAAAAATAGAGCTTGAAGCAAGATAGTACTGTCAAAGCAATACAGGCATTTACAAATAGAATAAATGACACGGAGAAAACATTACACACAGAGAGACTTAAGAAACAGTATTTCAAAACACATAGGTATTTTCATCCACCAAAAGCTTAAAAAGTACATGTAATATATAAACATATCATGTCCAATTCTGAAGTTAAATCTACAGAGCCAGTTTATCATGATGGCTATGTGCATGGGTTACAGAATCAGAGCATCTTGGGTGCTGGGGCATTTCCTCTTCTTCCTGGACACATTGAGGGACTACATTTCCCAGCTTCCTTTCAGTTAGGTGTGGCTACGTGACTGAATCAGGCCAGTGGACTAGAGTGCTATGTGCCACTAACAGGCATGGCAGAAAATCTTCTTATGCACCACTCTCCATACTCCTTCTCTGATGACCTTGAGGCCCACGTGCTATAAGGAGCCTGAGACTCTGGTTCACAACTTGGAGGAGAGCCTGCTACTAATCACAATCCCCAATTTGAATTTTATGGGAATAAGAAACATACTTCTTATTGTGTTTGAGCAACTATACATTTTAGGGTTTCCTTCTTAGAGCAGCTGGTGCTATCTTAACCAGTAATGGTTCAATACAGACCTCTGCACTTTCTAGCTGTGTAACCTCTGCTGGCTATGTAACTTCTCAGGGCCCCATCTCTAAAATGAATATAATAGTAGCATTTATGATCAGGTTGATAAGGACTACATGAGATATTGCATGCAATGAAAATATGTGTCAATTGATGTAAGATTACCATTATTCAAACAAACACGTAGCCATAGAATAAAACATCATACAGCAAAATCTCTATTGTAGATTACTGGATATCCAAGAATTGGAGAATTCAATTTTAAAAGTTTGATAGTCTGCAAAAATAGAATGAGGTATTTTAAAGAAAAATTAGCTGCATGCTAAAAGGTAAGGTTCAAGAAAATGGACATTTTTAGGTCAGTATTTTTGATGGTGCTATTTTGCTGCTACAGATAAAATAATTAACAATTGCTGAGTACTTAGTAACTGCTAAAGATTTGTATTTATCTGCTTGCTATATAACTAATCTTCTAAGTCTCAAAAACAGTGGACATATTTGGGTGCTACAGAGAAAACCAAAATGGTAGAATACTGGTGAAATGCCTTCTAAGAACATGTGGCATTGAGGGAAGACAAGTACAGCCATATAAAACGATTAGAAAACTATTAACAAAAGCACATAACCATGTACTAGAAGGGTAGAATACTCCAAAGTGTGTTTTCTAACACCAGTAAGCAATTAACTCTATACTGCCAATATTGATCAGGGGTCCTACAGCTGAACTCAGTGCTGACACTGTTTACCAGGAGATAGTGTCAGATCCTATAGGTTAAGGGCTCAGTCCCACAAGCCTGTTCCTCCTTCCCAATCCAGACACCAATCGCAAGTCCAGATTGATGGACCTACCCACAATAAATGGCAGGTTCCCACGACCTCTCTTCAAGTTTGCTAATTTGCTAGAGTGGCTCACAGAACTCAAGAAAACAGTTTACTTACTAAATTACTGGTTTATTGTAAAAGTATATAATTCAGGAGCAGCCAGATGGACGAGATGCATAGAGCAAGGCAGCTGGGAAGCAGCTCAGAGCTTCCATGCCTTCCCCAAACATGCCATTGTCCAGGCATCTCCATGTGTTCACCATCTCCATCTTACGGGTTTTTTCTGGAGGCTTTATTACATAGGCATGACTGACTAAATCACTGGCTATTAGTGACTGAGCTCAATCTTTAGCCCTTCACCTCTCCCTGGACATTGGGGGATCTGGCTGGAAGTTCCAACTCTTAATCACATGGTTGGCTCCCCTGGCAACCAACACCCATCCTTAGGTTACCTTGGGGTTTTCCAAAAGTTGCCTCATTAACATAAGCTCAGGTGTGGTTGAAAGTGGCTTGTCATGAGTAACGAGACACCCATTTCACCTTTATGGATGTAACTCGATTTTAGGAACTGAAGACAAAAGACCAAATATTATAACAAAATATGATCCCACTGCTCTTAATGTTTACGATATTCCAAGGGTTTTGAAAGCTGTGAGTCAGGAACCATGAAGGAAGATCAAATATACATTTCTTATGATAAATCTCAATATCACAGATACCCAAACATAAATGTCATAGGAAGTCATGAGTGAGAAAATGGATGTGGATCACAGAATTGAGGAAGACATTCCAGAGGCCCTGGCACTGGAAGGCAAGTAGAACAGAAGCGCAGAGGGACAGAAAAATGATATGTTGGACCTTAGTAAGGGAGAGCTGACAGGTTTATTTGGTTTGAGCCACACAGTTTTTCCAACTTTTAAAAATAGAAAATATTTTTAAATTCAGAAGTTGTACAAAAGCATCTTGATTTCTAGCTTCTCTTGAAAAATTTGGCAACCCTTGATTCCTTCACTGGGGTGAAGTAGTAGCTACCTTCTTAAAGTACATTTTTGGCAAGAATTTTCTACAGGTGGGGCTGTTCTTCCTGTGGAGTGTGTTCAGAAGGCACCCAATATCTAGTGATCCTCTTTCTGTGGGTTTGATCCACTGGGTTCGGGTAGTGGCAGCCTGATCCTTCCATAGGAAATTCCCCCAATCTTTTGCCCAACAGTTTTAGTGGCCACTGATAATCATTGCTTAGACCCCTTATTTCATGAGGGAGTTCCCAAAGGATGGTTTCCTGTCATTCTCACTACATTAAGAGCTGAAATTCTTCTATGAAGAACTTTCTCTCATCAACTTTTTGCTATTCTAAAACAAAGTTTATGTAAGAAAGGAAGGATAAATATTTGATTTTCCACAGCCTTTTCAGGGTGCAAATAATAAACTTCCAAAAGCAGCCAATCACTCCCCCCCAACATTTTTTGTGGTGTTAAGAAATCAGTTTGTTTGTTTTTTTAAGATTTTTTATTTATTTTTATTTGACACAGAGATAGTGAGAGAGAGAGCATAAATAAGCCGGGGGAGCAACAGGCAGGCAGAGGGAGAGGGAGAAGCAGGCTTCCTGCTGAGCAGGGAGCCTGATGTGGGGCTCGACCCCAGGACCCTGGGATCATGACCTGAGCCGAAGGCAGCCGCTTAACTGACTGAACCACCCAGGCGCCCCAAGAAATCAGTTTCGTTAGAAGAAAGATGGTAAGAGATTAAAGAGGGAACATGGTTGGTGGGGTAGGGATAGAAAGAGAAGGTACAGCATTTTACCTCTTCATTCATTCGAGCTAAAGACCAATTCTTCTACATTTTATTAAAAAAAAAAGAGACAGAGAGAGAGACAGAAACAAAAGAATTAGAAGAGATACTTCCAAACTGCCAATGCAAAAGAAACCGTATATCTGGCTGGACTGGCTTGCTAGCTCTGTTCTGGATGACTTATCTGTACACTCATCTCTTTTAAGTCAAATACAGTACCTTATAGAATGAATTAGCTCCTTCTGGACTGACATAAAATAAGTGTTGGTGTCAGTTAATATTGTAAAGTTTGTTCAAGATCAATTTGACTATTTAGCAGAAAGTTCTTTCATCAAAGTGAACTGGGTGTTAAGATAGTATATGAGTCTGCTTAAGGCTTCCCTAACAAAATACCTCAGGCTGGGTGCCTTAAACAACATCAGCTTATTTTCTCACAGATCAAGATATCAATAGGTTTGGTTTTTCTGAGGCCTCTCTCCTTGGCTTACAGGTGGTCTTTTCTCTATCACAGCATCCCTAGTATCTCTTCCTCTTCTGATAAGGACGCTGAGTCCTACTGAATTAGGGCCACACCCTTATGTTCATTTACCTTAATCACCTCATTAAAGGCCCTATCTCCACATATAGTCACATTCAGGATTAAGGCTTCAAGACATGAATTTGGGCGCTGGGGTGGGAACACAATTCAGTCTATAATAGAACCAGTCCATAATAGATACAGATCTTAAAATGATATGGAGTAAAATCCAACAATGCCCCATATGTTCTGGTCTCCATTAGTTCTCTGAGCTGAACTCCTCCTGCTCTCCCCACTTTGCTTGGTCCTCTCTCTCTCCACTTGCCTCCCTGCTGTTACGCAACCACACAGCACACCCCAACTTGAAGGCCATTACGAATGCTGTTCTCACTGCCCAGAAAGCTCTTCCACCCAATGTCCCTGTGGCTTGCTTGCTCAACCCCGCCAGATCTGTACTCTAAAGCCGCCTATTCAGGAAGGGTTACACCAGCCCCTGGCCCTGAATCTCACTACATCACCCTCTCTGTTTCAAGGGTTCCTATGTCCTTACTGCTATCTAACCAGCCATTTACTTTGCTCCTTTATCTTATTCATTGCTTGTCTCCCCCACTGGGAGAGCCACCTCACAGAGGGGAGGGCAGGGAGTTTATCTCTTTGTTTTTTTTTTTTATCTCTTTGTTCATTGCTTTTTCCTTAGTTCCTAAAGGATACTCTGGTATATGGGAGAGGTTCAGTATATTTGGTAAATGAATAAAGGCCTTTTTTTTTAATGAGGGTTGGGAAACAAGAGTACAAACTGCAAATTAGACATTTTATATTTTATAGTTTTTAATTATAGTTTGTTATAAATTTTTAATGATATTTATGGAAATGAAACAATCAAAATGATAATGAAGTTGTGGACCTTAAAAAAGTCTGAAAATAAAAGCCTGCAGATTTCCCAAGACTGACATAGTATGGTCCAACAGATTCTGTTCATTCATTTATACCAGAATTGCATTGTCAGCACACATATCCTCTTCTTTTAGAGAGAGCTCAACACAGACATCAGCTACCTAAACAGTGGTCAAGTGGGGGCTGTGTGCCTTGTCTGTCTCTTATGTTAGGCCACATTAATAACATTTTGATGAAGTCGGAATGAGGAGGAATATGGTAAACACTACGGCAACCTTGTTTGCACGAGCATTTTCCCTTCTGGAAAGCAGGACTCTAGCCTAGTGAGACATCAGTGCCTCCTGCTCAATCTTTACCAGGAGCATTTGAGGAGACAGATAGTCTTTTTCCTACCATTTTCCTTTCTCCTGTTAATTCTGACTTACTTTTCAAACTGTTGAGTCCTCGGTAATATATTTTTCCATCTACTAATGGTGTCACATGAACTTTCTTAATATACTATGGAATAATGTGTGTATTTCATAGAATAAAGACCCATTTAGCTATAGGCTAGGTTTGTCTTCTTTATCACTGTGCTACTCAGGGCATGGAAATTTAGTACTGTGAGGTGGCTCTGTTGGCTGAATATATCTTATGTCCTTACATAAGGACATTCTTACCTGATGTGATAATAGTCACTCTGTGCTTTCTTTTACTGGCACAAATGTGATAGACCTTAAATGACCGATTCCAGGGAGAAGGGCAGGGGAAGTGTGTCTGGTTGGCTTTTATTGCTTTGTGTCTATTATGGGCATTTCTCCCCGCTTAATGAGTGAGTCAGGAGACACCACCACCCCCATCCTTTTCCCAGAAGTTCCCTGCCCACTGCTTTCAAGAGCTGTCTTTCAAGGAGATATAACTTGTGAATAAGTATATTCTGAGCATTCTTTGTGTGTGGCATTAAACCTCGGAATGTAGTTTACTGCTCCAAAAATAGTTTGGTCTTTAGATTTCATCCTGAAAGCAGATGTCCTCAAGTAGTTGATGGTGTCACATGAACCTGCTTAATACAGTCCAGAATAATGTGTATATTTTATAGAGCAAAAACCGATTTACCTATAGGTCATAAGATCTGCTGCTCACTTCCTAAGCCTCTGTGATAGTGGGAAAGTCAGTGAAGTCTCTGAATTATAAAATGAGGACTTTGGGTTAGATTATCTCTAGAATAGCCCCTCAAGTTGTTCTTTTTTTTTTTTAATTTTATTTTGTTATGTTAGTCACCATACAGTACATCATTAGTTTTTGATGTGGTGATCCACAATTCATTGTTTTCGTATAACACCCAGTGCTCCATGCAGTACGTGCCCTCCTTAATACCCATCACTGGGCTAATCCATCCCCCCACCCCCCTCCCCTCTAAAACCCTCAGTTTGTTTCTCAGGGTCCATAGTCTCTCATGGTTCGTCTCTCCCTCCGATTTCCCCCCCTTCATTTTTCCCTTCCTTCTCCTAATGTCCTCCATGCTATTCCTTATGTTCCACAGATAAGTGAAACCATAGGATAATTGACTTTCTCTGCTTGACTTATTTCACTTAGCATAATCTCCTCCAGTCCCATCCATGTTGATGGAAAAGTTGGGTATTCATCCTTTCTGCTGGCTGAGTAATATTCCATTGTATATATGGACCACATCTTCTTTATCCATTTGTTTGTTGAAGGGCATCTCGGCTCTTTCCACAGTTTGGCTATTGTGGACATTGCTGCTATGACCATTGGGGTGCATATGGCCCTTCTTTTCACTACATCTGTGTCTTTGGGGTAAATACCCAGTAGTGCAATTGCTGGGTCATAGGGTAGCTCTATTTTTAATTTTTTGAGGAACCTCCACACTGTTTGCATTCCCACCAACAGTGTAAGAGGGTTCCCCTTTCTCCACAACCTCTCCAACATTTGTTGTTTCTTGCCCTGTCAATGTTTGCCATTCTAACTGGTGTAAGGTGGTATCTCAATGTGGTTTTAATTTGAATTCCCCTGATGGCTAATGATGATGATGAACATTTTTTATGTGTCTGTTAGCCATTTGTATGTATTCTTCAGAGAAGTGTCTGTTCATGTCTTCTGTCCATTTTTTGACTTGATTATTTGCAAATCAATCAATGTGATAGAACACATTAATAAGAGGAGAGAGATGAACCATATGGTCCTCTCAATTGATGCAGAAAAAGCACTTGACAAAATACAGCATCCTTTCCTGATTAAAACTCTTCAGAGTATAGGGAATGTCCCTCTGGAACATTCCTCAAGTTCATAAAATCCATCTATGAAAGACCCACAGTGAATATCATCCTCAATGGGGAAAAGCTGAGAGCCTTTCCCTTAAGATCAGGAACATGTCAAGGATGCCCACTCTCACCACTACGGTTCAACATAGTACTAGAAGTCCTAGAAACAGCAATCAGACGACAAAAAGAAATAAAAGGTATTCAAATTGGCAAAGAAGAAGTCAAACTCTCTCTTTTCGCAGATGACATGATACTTTATGTGGATACCCAAGACTCCACCCCCAAATTACTAGAACTCATACAGCAATTCAGTAACGTGGCAGGATACAAAATCAATGCACAGAAATCAGATGTTTTCTTATACCCTAACAATACAACTGTAGAAAGAGAAATGAGAGAAACAATTCCATTTACAATAGCACCAAAACCATAAGATACCTCGGAATTAACCTAACCAAAGAGGTAAAGGATCTATACTCTAGGAACTACAGAACACTCATGAAAGAAATTGAAGATGACACAAAAAGGTGGAAAAACATTCCATGTTCATGGATCGGAAGAATAAACGTTGTTAAAATGTCTATGCTACCCAGAGCAGTCTATACCTTCAATGCCATCCCGATCAAAATTCCAATGGCATTTTTCAAAGTGTTGGGACAAACAATCTTAAAATTTGTATGGAATCAGAAAAGACCCCGAATCGCCAAGGAAATGTTGAAAAGGAAAAACAAAGCTGGGGGCATCACGTTGCCCGATTTCAAGCTATATTACAAAGCAGTGATCACCAAGACAGCATGGTACTGGCACAAAAACAGACATATAGACCAATGGAACAGAACAGAGAGCCCAGAAACGGACCCTCAACTCTTCGACAAAGCAGGAAAAAATATGCAATGAAAAAAGACAGTCTCTTCAATAAATGGTGCTGGGAAAATTGGACAGCCACGTGCAGAAGAATGAAACTCGACCATTCTCTAACACCATTCACAAAGATAAACTCAAAGTGGATGAAAGACCTCAATGTGAAACAGGAATCCATCAAAATCCTAGAGAAGAATATAGGCCATAACCTCTTCAACATCGGCCACAGCAACTTCTTTCAAGATACATCTCCAAAAGCTAGTGAAACAAAAGCAAAAATGAACTTTTGGGACTTCATCAAGATAAAAAGCTTTTGCACAGCAAAGGAAACAGTCAAGAAAACAAGGAGGCAACCCACAGAATGGGAGAAGATATTTGCAAATGACACTACAGATAAAGGGCTGGTATCCAAGATCTATAAAGAACTTCTCAAACTCAACACCCAAATAGCCCCTCAAGTTTTAACATTCTCTGACGCTGACTTCATTTAGCTTGTGTATACATTGTTAATGAATCCAAAAACAAGTATTTTACTTCTATTCCATCATTGTCTTGCACTAGAAGTAATAAATAGGCCAGAGCAATTTCAAGATCTAATTCCTAAGTTGAAGCTAACAAATCAGAAATATCAACAGAATGAGGAATGAATGCCATATGTTAGTCATTTTACTGTATGTCACCCTACCTAGTTTTCCACATTTAAAACAAGGATACCATAAAAGATCCAGTGGTGAATGTGGACAAAACAAAAACAGCATTATAGTGAATTTCATTGTTAGTACTGAAACAAGGCTACAAAGAAGAAAAATTTCTATTGTTCCCACATATAAATATCATGTCCAAGGAGCCTTAAAATGCTGTCTGATGAGAACAGCATGTTGTTCCAGTCTCAAGGCAACTTTTGTTACTTCTTTTACCATGCAGAGGACACCACACTTGACAGGCAACATCAGACAAGACTGCCCTCCTATTTTTAACTTAAAAGCCCTGTGAAGGCATCCACATAAACATAGCAGGTCCCACAGTACCTATTTATCATCACTCACATGGAGAATTATCATGAGTATTCCATTTTGCTAAAGGTGATAAAAGCTCTCCACTATTTAGCAAATATTTATTCGGCACTTATTATGAGGGAACAGAAGAATGAAACACACATGGATCTTGCTCTGAAGGCAATTATGTCTTTGTAGGATGCAGAAACTAGTTCTTTGTGAACCTAGTTCCTTATGATATCTTAATAAAAATACCAAGTCCCTATATTTACATAATACTTTAATTTCCATAGTGCTTTTGCATCCAGATGTATACTATACCTGTATTTCAGTTGAAAAAAAGCAAGGCCCAGAATGGTTATGTGGTCTGTTACTGTCACAGAGGAAGTGGAAAAACTGAGACTTGAATGAAAGCTTGTGGACTCCAAATTTAGGGTTCTCTTTATTCCCACAAAGCCTTACCATGAAGGATTCTAAATCTAGCTCTGTTAAGAGACACACCTCTCACTGCAGGAGGCTTATGACTGTATAGTCTCCCAGGGTGACATAGCATTTGCTCAGAAAAGTTATTGCCACAAATTTTACCAACATGTTTTAGGATGATTCTGGGATTCAGAGAACTGGGTCTGAGCCTTAAATCTGCTGCTGACAAACTAGATTAAGTCTCAGGATTGAGAGGTCACTGGCTCTCTGGGCTTCAGCCTCTTTGTCAGTAAAGATGAAAAATTTAATTCAATTATATTCAGGGTTCTTTCTGATTCTAACATTCTACATAGTTTTGTATTAGGAAGGCCCTCTAAATGTTTGAATAAGTATTTTTCCAAAAAATCCATGTCTAAATTTTCCTAAAATTTAGGTTACAGATTTTTTAATAGCTCCTCTAAGAACTAACTAAAATCCCAATTGGTCCTGGGACTTTGTATCACCTTCTCCTTAGACCCAGCTTAATATTGAGAGGTGTTCTTAGAGGGTAGTTTTATGACTACCTACTGAGACCCACTACATCAGAGTATGAGGGCCCAGGAGGCTAGATTTTCACCCCACCCCTATCTCTGCAGGAGCAAAACCTGTCCCTAAGCTACCTCTTGGATAATAGGTGGTCAGGAAGGAAGAAAGGTCAGTGGATAAGTCATGCAGATGAAATGTAACTACATATCTGATACCATAATGTTAATGCATACCTACCTCAGGTTGTAGAGGCCTTAATTTTCTCTGATTTTTATTTTTATTTATTTATTTATTTATTATTATTTTTTAAAATTTTATTATGTTAGTCACCATACAATACATCACTGGTTTTTGATGTGGTGATCCACGATCCATTGTTTTCGTATAACACCCAGTGCTCCATGCAGTACATGCCCTCCTTAATACCCATCACCAGGCTAACCAATCCCCCCTCCCCCCTCCCCTTTAAAACCCTGTTTGTTTCTCAGAGTCCATAGTCTCTCATGGTTCATCTCTCCCTCCAATTCCACCCCCCGCCATTTTTCCCTTCCTTCTCCTGATGTCCACTCTGATTTTTAAAATTTTCTTTACTCTTCTTTATCAAATGTTTTAAGAGAAACATGTACTATTTTTATATTAAAAACTGATTTTAAAAGAATAAATTAGTATGTGCCATTCCATGTATTCCACATAATCACAATTGTGTGTAAAAAAAAAAAAAATCACAGTTGCAAAAACAGAAGGAAATATACCAAAATGTTAACAGCAGTTAATGTGGGGTAGCTTGCTGCATTCCAGAAGGATTCACTCAGGGCCAGGGCTGAATTTTTTTTTTCTTCCCATTATTTTCCTGTACCTTCTTAATTACGTAGTATGGTGATTTAGTGAGTGTCCAATACAGCAACATAATCTATAAATTAATCCATGTCCTTTTATTAGTGTCCTAGATTCATTTTGGAAGGTGGGACTGTGTCCCCACTCTATTTCCTAGCATTGCTGAAAAGGAATGAACGAAATAACTGTAATGTCCACACAGGACCCAGCAATGGCACCCGGATGAACTGTTCACTCTGTTCTCCTTGGAACACCTTTTTCCCTTGGCTTTAGGACACCATTTCACCTGGTTCTCCTCAACCTCTACAGCCACAACTTTTCAGTCTCCCTGGCAGGTTCCTTCTCCTGTCACCAACTTATACACACGGAGTTCCCCGGAGTTAGGCCTCCTTTCTTCTGTCTGTGTTCACTCCCTTGGTAATCTCAGCTGGTCTTAGAGTTTTAAAAAAGCATTCATATGCTGAGACTCGCAAATATACATCTCCAGCCTAGGCCTCGCCAGACGACTAAGTGGCTAGAAGATTGGTTCCAGAGTTCACACTGTCCAGCCTGAATCTTAGCTCTACCTCTTTGTAGCTGTGTGACCTTAGGTACATAACATGGTGTCTCAGATATTTCTTCTCTGAGGGGCTAATGGTGGCATGAGATGCTGAGCTAAGAGGAGAGGATCTAGCTGAGTCCTGCAGGCCCAGGTGTAAGGGGTTTACCTTCAATTCTGTAGGGGGAGGCTCTGGGCCACCAATTCCTTGGTAAAGACAGCCCAGTGGCCTCTTCTTAGAGAACCTGGTACAGAAGTCTAAACATCCTGATGATTTATACTGGGTGAAAATCCAAAATGTCAGTTACAATCTTCTGCTTGGTAAGCTGCCAGATAACATAGATTTTTACCATCACTTGAAAAGAGCATCTTGCATTTGAAAAGAAATGAAAGGCTAATGTTTAAACTATTATAAAGAGTGAAACTACCATTTGTGTAATGGACTATTTCCTGAGAATATCAGTTGATCTGTCAGTGAGGAATTTGGGAGGGGTAAAAATGAAAACCACTAACAAACCCTTTGAAGAAAGTTCTCTTTGTCAAAACCATCTGCTTCCTGACTTCTTATTGATCTGACCCATGAAACGCCAAAGAACTAACTGCTAAGGCATTGAGACCTAGACAGCAGTATGTCCCAAGCTGAACTCCTGCTGCATCCTGGGAAATGCTCTCTGAAAAAAAGGTGCACAGTTAAATGTCAGGGAAATGGTATAAACTTATTACTCAACCCAGCCCACTCTTCTTAGAGCAAGATAGGCATGTGAGCACTTAATGGTTTAGACATCCTTCTAAGGGGGAGCAAAATACATGACCCCAAAATATGCCACTTCGGCATGTGGATTATTTTGAGCTGAGGGCAATTGAGACCCAGCAGAATCAAGAAAATTTTGAGACCTTTAACCACTCAAAAGAACTTAGATAGGAGGCCTGGCCAGAAAGAGGGCCATTACTGGGGATAATTTTGTATCTGAAAGGCCTATCTATAGGGCAGGGCAAACATCTAATTACCAAACATCTGCTCTTCTTACTGTGAATTACCCTCCTCCCCTTGCAATTCCCAGGCCCCTATTCCATTCCTTAGCTCAGGATGGCATACAAGCCTCAACTGACTCACTTGTCCTTGTGTCTCAGTGGTTTTTATAGGACTCCTATATGTACATAATTAAATTTGCTTTTCTCCTGTTAATCTGTTTTATGTCACTTTAATTAACAGACCAGCTAAAAGAATCTAGAAGGACAGAGAAAAAATTTTCCTCCCCTACATTTCAATAAAGAATTCTGTGTGACTTTTTAAGCCAACTCATCCCAAATGTTAATGCCTTCCTTTAATTTCAGCCACACTCAAACTACTATAAAGAGTGTCCTCTTATTTTACTTTAATGCTGAAGCCTCAGCTCCTTTTGCTGGTTCTTCCTCACCGCACTAACAACTGAATGTTGGGGAACTTCACGGCTCAACAGTTAGACAACTTTTCCTCCGATCATTTTATAGAAATGTATCTGTGAAATGTTTTGGACAGAAGTGAAGCATCTGATTGCACTGGAGAAAGAGGAAAGAATAATAACTCTCCAGACCTACTCCCCCAACAGTTACCATCCCATTTCTTTACTTCCATTTACAGCAAAGTTCCTCAAAAGACTTGTCTGTACTTGTTACCTCAATGTTTTTTCCTTCTGTTCTCTCTGTAAATGCTCTACAATCAAGTTTTTGCTTTGGCCACTCCAGTGAAACAGTTCTTACCAAGGTAAGAAATGCCTTCCAATCGTAAATCCAATGTTCTGTCCTCAGACCTAATTTCATGGTACTAGACTACTGCATCTGATAAAATTGGTCACCCTCTTCTCTTTGAAATACTTTCTTTCCTTGATTTCTAAAACACGACGTTCATGTTGTTCTCCACCAACCTCTATGGCCATTTCACAGTCTTCTTTGCTGGCTCCTCATTTCCCAAACTTATAAACACGAGAGATCCTCAGGACTCTTTTCTCCTGTCTGTGTTCACTCATTTGGTGATCTCATTCAGCCTTCTAGTTTTAAAAAGCATTTATTTGCTGAGATCCTAAGTATGCATCTCTAGCTTAGTCCTCTCTCCTGACATATACATCCAACTATCTACTGGGCATCTCCATTCAGTGCTTTACAGCCATCTCAATATTAACATACCCCAATTGAGCTCTTTCTACGTCTCCTCATTCTTCTCAAGCCTAGTAAATGGCAACTCCACTTTTCCAACTGTTCAGGCCAAACTCTTAGAAGTCATCATTGCCTTCCCTATTCCCCTCATCCATCAGCAATCCATCAGCAAATCCCATTGGTTCTACCTTAAAACACAAAGAAGCAACTGATTCTCACCATCTGCAGAGCTAACACTCTAGCCAAGTCATTACTATCATTTATATGAGTGGCAACAACCTTTCACTCGGTCTCCCCTTCATAGCTGGAGTCATTTCTTATAATGTTAAGTCAGATCATGTCACAAATGGGTTAGTGAGTGACATTACGCTAGTGAGTTTCCAATGGCTCCCATCTCAGAAAAAAGCCCAAATCCTGACAATGACCAATATGAACTTACACTATCTGGTCCCTCACTGCATACTGACCCACTAAAACTGGCTTTCTCACTGACCCTCTAACATACTAAGAATACTCCTACTTGAGGGCCTTTGTACTTGCTGTTCTCTATGCCTGGAATGTTCTTGCCTTGCTCCCATAAATCTTCCAAGACTTCACTCAAATGTCACCTCCTCAGTGAGACCTACCTAACATTGGAAACTTCGTTCTTCCTTAAACCCCTCCCAGCTTCATGTCTCTTTTTAGCACTTATCACAAATATAGTATATGCCTTACTTATTTAGTATATGCCTTACTTATCTTGTTTATTATTTCCCCCACTAGCATGTAAGCCCACAAGTACAGGGATTCTTGGCTTCTTTGTTTATTCTTATATCCCTAGGGAAGTACCTGAATATAAAGGGTACTCCATACTATTTGTTTAATAAATACTTCATTTTAAAAGATGAAGTTTCTTTGTTTTATCAAAACTCCATTCCTAGTTAAACTGAGTTTTTTAAATAGCTAAAATCTCAAAGTCAAAGAATTAGGGCTTCCTTCCTAGTCAATCATTGTTAGTCACTATAATAAATCCTTGAGTAGCTCTAAAACTGGTTAACTGAGGTTAAGAAAAATGTATTTTTGTCATCTTTGATGATGAAGATCTTCTAAATTGTACTTATTTCTTTTTTTGTACCAAATATGGTTACTGAACAAAAACATTGAAAAAAAAAAAACATAAGCAAAAATGCTAGATTCAGGAACTTGTTGTATCTAAGAGGTCATCATATTAAAGCTGTGGTCTTCCTATCCAACCATATGGCAATGGAAATGTGTAGAAATTTCGATGAAAGTATGTTCTATTAAGGGATTATTGGGATTTATTACTAACTGCCTATTAAGAGCTTGTTTTGCCAAGATCTTCCATTTTTATCCTTAAAATACACATTATAAACATTTCTAATGGAGCAGTGTAGTTGGCAGTTCTAACTATTCAAAATTTTACCATACTATCCACAGAACTATCAGTGGAAGAAATCAGGGGGTTATTTGGTTTTTTATCTGTTACAGGAGAGACATTTAAAACAATATTAATTTTCTATTTCAAGTGAAGAAAAAGCTGTTTCCAAGTACTTTGAGCATCTCCTAATGGCAAATTGTTAATATAATCTTCATCCTAAATTAAGTTTCTTTTTACCCCTTCAACACTACAGCAGACAGTGTAGTCCAAACATGTATAGCACAGTGATAACAGCTCAAGAGCATAAAAGTCCATCATCAGTACCTACCACTTACTGCATCCAGAAGTATTTGAAAGGAATGTAAATAGAGATAATAGCTCAACCATATCCAAATGTCTCAATTAGTTATTACCAAAATGTTAAGTTTTCACCAATTTACAGCACTGCTTTACTTATAGGACATAAAAATCATACATTGCAACTATCATAAAAGAATTTTAATCCTCGGATTACATAGATTGGACACCCCAAGATAAAGGTTTTAAAAAGACAGAAACTATATTTTATGAATGCATGGTATTGAAATGAAAATGTATTCTAGCAGATAGACTTTGCTTAGGGTTCAAAAGCTACAACATGGATCAATCTCAAACACCTGTGAGTGAAGCAGGCCAGGTGGAGGACTGTCAAAGTGGAGTGGCAGGCCCCACCAATAGGGTGGCTACCAGTGTTGTCAAATCTGCTCTTAGAGGATAAAACAAATCAGAAGGGGGAAAAAAATCATATTTTTATGTAATATTTAAAATGTTTAAATCCTGTACAAAAATGTTATGTGAAATTTGTATTTTGTGTAAATTAAATTTTTTACCTAAAAATTTCAATTTTTTAAAAAAGCTGATCTGCTGATGAATCCAGCATTTAATCTCAAATCTGAGGTTACTGGGAAGGAGAGACAGTGGGGACAAAATGTATCCAAACAACAGTCTAGGCTCAAAGTTCCACCCTAAGCCTTGACATGGAATCACTCACTAAAGATGCAACTATGGAAAGTCTATACATGCTAAGTCTTGGGTGGTCATTAGCACCTCCCATATACTATATGCTTGGGAGATCCAGCTCCTGTCACTCACCAATTTAATGAAATAATGTAATGAAAGTTCTTATAAAATCAATGGGTGATACTGAATATTTATAATCATAGAAAGCAATACTTTGTTTTGAGTTGGGAAGTTAACATGAAATAAGAATGATGCCTCAAGACACAAGAAAAATCTCAAATAAACAATCTAACTCTAACACCTAAAGGAACTAGAAAAAGAAGAACAAACAAGGCCCAAAGTTAGTAAAAAGAGGGAAATAATAAAGATCAGAGCAGAAATAAATAAAACAAAGCAAAAAAGAAAAAAAAAAGAAAACATCAATGAGAACAAGAGCTGGTTCTTCGAAAAGATAAACAAAATTGATAAATTTAGCCAGACTCACCAAAAAGAGAGGGAGAGAACTCTCAAATAAGAAAATCAGAAAAGGAGACGTTATGGCTAATACCACACAAATACAAAAAATTATAAGAGATTACTATATAAAACTATATGCCAAAAAATTGGACAACCTAGGAGAAATGGATAAATTCCTAGAAACTTAGAATCTTCTGGGACTGAATCAGGAAGAAACAGAAAATTTGAACAGATGAATTACTAGTAACGAAACTGAATCAGTAACCATAAATTCCCAATAAATGAAAGTCCAAGACAAGATGGCTTCACAAGTGAATTCTACCAGACATATAAACAAGAGTTAATACCTATTCTTTTCAAACTATTCCAAAAAAAAGAAGAGGAAGGAATGCTTCCAAATTCATTCTGAGGCCAGTCTTCTTACTCCTATACCAAAACCAGACAAAGACGCCAAAAAAAAAAAGACGAAAATTATAGCCAATATACCTGATGAACATAGACGTAAAAATCCTCAACAAAATATTAGCAAACCAAATTCAAAAATATTCATCAAAATCAAGTGGGATTTATTCCAGGGATGCAAGGATAGCTCAGTATATGCAAATCAAACAATGTGATACATCACATCAACAAAATGAAGGCTAAAAATCATATGATCATGTCAATAGATACAGAAAAAGCATTTGACAAAATTCAACATCCATTCATGATAAAAATTCTCAACAAACTGGGTACAGAAGGAACATACCTTGACATAATAAAGGCCATACATGACAAATCCACAGCTAACATCATACTCAACAGTGAAAAGCTGAAAGCTTTTCCCCTAAGATCATGAACAAGACAAGGATGTGACTCCCACCAAATTTTATTCAACATAGTACTGGAACTCCTAGTCATAGCAATCAGACAAGAAAAAAAGAAATGAAAGGCACCCAAATTGGTAAGGAAGAATCAATACTGTCACTATTTGCAGATGACATACTATATATAGAAAATCCTAAAGACTCTACCAAAAAACTATTAGATCTAATAAATGAATTGAGTAAAATTTCAGGATACAAAATCAATATACAAACATCTTTTGCTTTTCCATATACTAATAACAAAATAGTAGATGGGAAATAAAGAAAACAATCCCATTTACAACTGAATTAAAGAGAATAAAAACTAGGAATAAAATTAACCAAAGAAGTGAAAGACTTCTATAGTAGTCAAAAGTGATAGCATCAGAAAACTTCCCTTCTGGTTAAAATAGTCATTATCAAATATAGTCAACAATATTGTAATAGCATTGTTTAGTGACAGATGATAGCCACACTTGTGGGGAACATAGCATAATGTATAGAGAAACTAAATCATTATGTTATACACCTGGAACTATTGTAACATTGTGTGTCAACTATACTCAAATAAAAAAGTTTTTTTAATAAAAAAAATAGTGAAAGACCTAAACTCTGAAAACTATTAAGACACTGATGAAAGAAATCAAAGGTGACACAAATAAATGGAAAGATATACCATGCTCATGGATGGAAAGAGCTAATATTGTTAAAATGTCCATACTATTCAAAGCAATCTATGGATTCAATGCACTCCCTATCAAGGTACCAACAGTGTTTTTCACAGAACTAGAGCAAAAAAATCCTAAAATTGTATGGAACCACAAAAGACCCCAAATAACCAAACCAATCTTAAGAAAGAACAAAGCTGGAGGTATCGTAATCCCAGATTTCAAGATTTACTACAAAACTATAATAATCAAAACAGTATAGTACAGGCAGAAAAACAGACACACAGAATGCACACATATAGGGTCAATTAATCTATGACAAAGAAGGCAAGAATACAATGGAGGAAAGACAGTTTCTTCAATAAATGGTGCTGGGAAAACCAAACAGCTACATGCAAAAGAATGAATATGGACCACTTTCTTACATACTAAAAACAAACTCAAAGTGGATTAAAGACCTAAATGAAGCCACAGTACTCCTAAAAGAAAACACAGGCAGTAATCTTTTGGACATCAAGCTTAGCAATATTCTTCTGGATGTGTCTCCTCAAGCAAGGGAAACAAAAGCAAAATATACAATTGAGACCTGACATCAAACTAAAAAACTTTTAGCACAGTGAAGGAAACCATCAACAAGACAAAAAGGCAACCTAATGAATGGGAGAGAATATTTGCAAATGATACATACAATAATGAGTTAATATCCAAACTATATAAAGAACTCGGGGTGCCTGAATGGCTCAGTCAGGTTAAGCGTCTGACTCTTGGTTTCAGCTCAGGTCATAACTTCGCAGTTGTGGCATCGAGCCCCATGTCAGGCTCTGTGCTCAGCATGGAGTCTGCTTCAGATTCTCTCTCCCTCTCACTCTCTCAAATAAATCTATCTATCTATCTATCTATCTATCTATGGATACAACTCAACACTAAAAATAATCCAATCAAAAAATGAGAAGACCTGAATAGACATTTTTCTAAAGAAGACATTCAAATGGCCAGCAGACACATGAAAAGATGCTCAACATTACTAATCATTAGGGAAATTCAAATCAAAACCACAATGAGATATCACCTCTCAGAATGGCTAATAACAAAAAGACAAGAAATAACAAGTCTTGATGAGCATGTGGAGAAAAGAGAACCCTCATGTACTGTTGGTGAGACTATAAATTGGTACAGTCAATACAAAAAAACAGCATGGAGGTTTCTCAAAAAACTAAAAATAGAAGTACCATACTATCTAGTAATTCCACTTCTGGATCTTTATCCAAAGAAAACAAAAACACCCTTTGTTTATTGCAGTGTTATTTATAACAGCCAAGATATGGAAGCAACCTAAGTGTTCATCAATAGATGAATGGATAAAGAAGATGTGGTGTATATATACACAATGGAATATTATTTAGCCACAAAAAAGAATGAAGGTTTGCTATTCACAACAACGTGGATGGACCTAGAGGGTATTATGGGTATTATGCCAAGTGAAATAAGCCAGGCAAATATCACATGATTTCACTTACATGTGGAGTCTAAAAAACAAAACAAATGAACAAGTAAACAACAATGACAGAAAGAGAGAAACAGACTCATAAGTAGAATAACTCATAAATAGAATAAACAGACTCATAAATAGAATAAACTGGTGGTTGCTAAAAGAGAAGGAGTTGGGGGAGGGGCAAAATGGGTGAAGAGAATTAAGAGGTACAGACTTCCAGTTACAAAATAAATGTCATGGGGATGAAAAGGACAACATGGAGAGTATAGTCAATAATACTGTAATACACTTACAGTAACCATTTCATAATATACATAATTGTTGAATCACTGTATTATACACCTAAAACTAATTTAATATCATACATCAACTACACTGCAATTAAAAATTTTATAAATTTTCAAAAAACAAGAAAAGATTCCTTTCATTTGACCTCTGCTTTATAACCAAAAGAAAGAAAACAGCATTCTGTAACCATTACTCACTCACTGTGGGTAATGAGGGCAATCGTTCTCAAGGACACTTGTCTCAGTTACATGCCATGATTAAGTGTCTTGTAGGCAAACAGTCTGCCTTGGGAAGGTACATATTTACCTAAAATGTTGGGTACTAAAAGGTAACAAGATAACACTCCAATGTTCAACTCACACCTGATGTGAAGTATGTAGACTGATGACTATGTAACTATGTAGAAGTAGGGAAAGTAATGTTTCATTCTTTTTCATGTCGCTATAACAACAACAACAGCAACAGCAACAACAACAAAAAGGCTTATTCACTTCACCTCAATTAACATCCAGTATTTACAAGTCCAGGTGATAGACATATTTATCTTTGCAAAGATCTAACCCTACACCATGATTAAAATGCGATTTATGTGGATAAATATGGTTAATACCTTTGAGAAGATTTATGTTTTTGCCAACATGGTGAATTCTCTCCTGTTTATTCTCTTTACTGCTTTGAAGCAATGTCAATGAATCATTTGGAAGAAATTGATGGAATAAGACTTATTAGGCAAAAATAAAATTACTGATTGCTCTTAGAAATAAACTTGAGGCTGAGGAGACCTCTGTCTCAAAGTTTGTTTTTCACACATTCAGTTTTAGACAGTCTTCTCCTGTTTGTCTAAAGGACTTTCTAAATACACCTAATGGGATCTTC
Organism: Mirounga angustirostris; assembly: GCF_029215605.1. Classification (NCBI taxonomy): domain Eukaryota; kingdom Metazoa; phylum Chordata; class Mammalia; order Carnivora; family Phocidae; genus Mirounga; species Mirounga angustirostris. The sequence goes on along the minus strand of NW_026991718.1, from coordinate 99,902,661 downwards.
CTGGCAGTCCTAACAGCATAGAAAAGAAATGCAATTTTCTATATCTGAAATTCTGGGCAAGCTTGAAAGGTACAAATAAAATCACTGATTAGCCACTTTTCTTTGTGTTCTGTAAGTGCACCTGGCAAATTTAGCGTCTGGGATGTTTGCTTAATACACAGCTTACTGGTGGTGCCTAACCTACCACCCTGAGGCAGTTGGCTTCCTGCCAGGGATCAGGTTCCTTCAGTTATCAGGCTCCTTCAATATGGGGACTAGATTGCCAAAAGCAGTTAAAATTTGCTTTAGACTAAGGCCAACTTGTATCTAGGTGATCTTCATAAATCTAACATATGGTCCAATAAATCCAGTGACTGAATTCCACTGGGTACCATCATGGAGCTCTTTCAAGGAATTCATGGGCAATATACCCCTAGGTGTTCCACCGTCTAGTGCTCAATAGAATCTAAGAAGGCTGCCTATATGTTCAAGGGTCACACAAGAGAAATTCAGCAATAGCTAGTAGCAACATTTTCCCCTCCTTTAAAAGAAAAATTATTCAGTGAGGTGAGCTTAACAGAAAAGCTGCAGGCAAATCTTAGAGTAAATAAAAAACTGAAGTTTGTGATGCTATCAAGCTGGTAGACCTCTAGTCAGACAGCTTTTTGACAGGGCATTACTGTCAAATTAGCCTGAACTGCAGGGTTGGAAGGTGTGTGTGTGTGTGTTCTTGTAACTTCAAACAATTATTTTGTTTTTCTGGGATTTCTGAATTCACTTGTTTTTTCTGTGGTTTCTGAATTCACTTGTCAGTTGGTTTATATTTATGAGTTAGAGTTACATTTTTTCAAATGGAATAACCGCCACCATCTGCACCAGAGACTCAGGATGAAAATTCAGGCGGTACTCCTCTTGTCACAGACAATGTAAATGGCACCTTTGGGAGTAGAATTACAGTGTAAAGAAGGCTTTGGAGCCGTGGAAGCCATGAGAGCCTTGAGAAAGTCACTACAACTTCTACCACCACCATCATCCCCCATCGTCATTCATGTAGCCCTAATATACATATGCACTTCAGCTATATTATTCAGTTAATTTTCAGGATGCTATGACAGCATCACTAGCATTCTCACTTTAAATATGAAGAAACTGGGATGCCTGGGTGGCTCAGTCAGTTAAGCATCTGCCTTTGGCTCAAGTCATAATCCTGGGATCTTGGGATCAAGTCCCACATTGGGCTCCTTGCTCAGCAGGGAGCCTACTTCTCTCTCTGCCTGCCGCTCTCCTGGCTTGTGCTCTCTAACAAATAAATAAATAAAATCTTTTAAAAAAAATATGAGGAAACCAAGGGTCAGAGTTGTAACCTGCCCCAGGTTATAAACAAGCAGGAGCTACAGGATGGAAATCCAAGTCTGGCTAACTCCAAAGCCCATTCTCTTCATCATTACACCACACTGCTACTTAAAGACAGGCCTGATAATACCTTTCCTTAGACTTTTAAAAATAGAGGTTTGATTCAGATATGATAAAATGTCGAGATGTTAAGTAAAGCATTATCACTTTTGACCATTCGTATAACCATGAAACCAAAACCAAAACCTATGCAGAAAATTTTCTCTTTTTTTTTAAATAGTTTCTTTTTTTTTTTTTTTAAGATTTTATTTATTTGTCAGAGAGAGAAAGAGAGAGAGCGCATGGGCACACAAGCAGGGGGAGGGGCAGGCAGAGGGAGAAGCAGACTCCTCACTGAGCAAGGAGCCTGATGGGAGACTCAATCCCAGGACCCTGGGATCATGACCTGAGCTGAAGACAGAGGCTTAACTGACTGAGCCACCCAGGTGTTCCAATACAGAAAATTTTCATACAAAATATATTTCTATTACATTCCAAATTCCCTCGTGCTTCTTTTTTCGAAGCAACTACTTTTGGATTTCTTTCATCTAGCATACCTTATATAAATGGAATAATCACAAAGTAGTCTTTTGTGTCTGGCTATATTCACTCAATGTAATGTTTTTAATTTATTTTTTTTAAAGGTATAGAAAAAAATTTATTTAGCTTGTGAGGATTTACTTCCACAGTGGCACAAATTCTTGGCATAGAAGACCCTAAAGCTTTATAAATTGCTTTAATTAGGTAAATATCTAGGTTGATATTATGAGGCTGTCAAACATTGTTAGAAAAAGTTAATGGTCACCAGGATTTGCATACATAATCCCATAATGGCAAAATAAACCAAAGAACAAGACTTTTTAATACCTCTCAAAAGATAATAAATTAAAATTTTTCATCAAACATTTATTCCTAGGCTATAGCCATCTGGGTCTCTGAATTTATTTTCCATTTTACACTTTCTGACATTTTCTCTGAATACAGGTTATAAATAATCTTCCTCATTCTCTCTCCAGCCTCAACACCCCAAAGTCACCTGTTTTACTTAGGTTATACTGTTATCTTTTAGAGAAGATACACTTACATAGCACGTTATACTTATGAATGAAAAAATGTTAAAGGATTACAAATAATAAGGTAATTATTTCATTGATCCTCATCCAATTTCAGAAAGATCATTTTCCTAAAGCACCAATTCCGCCTAATACAATTCTTTCCATCTCTAAACACACTGAAAAAAAGTGAAATTATAGAAAACTTATGATAGGTTACTAGAGATTGTGTACTTTTAACAGTTCAACTGGCAATACTTGATGATCAGGAGTAAATTCATAGACTTAATATTTTAAAATGTATACTTTAATAAATATAAAGTATATAAACAATTAGGTAAGCTTGTTGAAGAAGTTGACCAAGATAAATTAGAAGACTGGTATCCATCTAGATTTTTTTTCATTTTTTTCAGGCTATTTTATTAAAGTTGTTGAATGTATACTTCCTTATTTGTCATTCTGGAAGTCCTTTACTGTAAAGACAATTCTTTTATCTGATAACCATAACAGCAGCCACATTGCCAGTGATTATTCCAGATCTCCATGTTGGATACATTCCATTTCTTCTTGAGACACAAGTTTCCATCTGAATTTCTGAGGCAATGTTTTTATAAATCCTTCAGTGTCGTCTTATGAACCCTGTTATATCCACAAATCTGGTGATTTATTCCTTTAGAATGTTGTGAAATTGCAGAAGGGACAGTGGTATTTCTACTGATCTCAAAGCCTCTGATATTACTGGGTTTAGGATTGTCTCTTTCACCAGAGGACACTGCCTTTATTATAGTAACTTTATGGGGAGTCTCAAAATCAGTTAAGTCCTCTAACTTTGGTCTTTTTTAAAGTTGATTTTTACAATTCTAGGTCCTTTGCATTTCCATAGAAATTTTTAAATCAGCTTGTCAATTTCTTATTTAAAAAACTACTAAATTTTTATTGGGATTGCTTTGAAACTATGGATGAATTTGGAAAGAATGGCTATCTTAACATTATTGAGTTCAATCCATGAACATGCATATTTTTCCATTTCGTTATGTTTTCTTTTATTTCTCTCATCAAGGCTTTGCTGTTTTCAGAGGACAGGTCTTGCACATCGTTTGTTAGAATCATTCCATGTCATCTAAGAATAACCACAGTTTTTACTTCTTTTCTAACTTTTGTCTTTTATTTCTTTTACTTGCTTTATTGTACTGGTTAGGAATTCCGGTAAAATACTAGATAGAAGTAATGAGTGGATCTCCTGTTTGTCTGTTCTCAATGTTAGAAAGAAAGTGTACAGGATTTCACCAATTTGTATGCTTTTAACTGTAGGTTTTTGGTAGATGCCTTTTATCAAATTGAGGTATTTATCAGATTTCTGGTATTATAAGGATTTTTATCATGAATGGAAGTTAAAATGAGGATATGATATCTAGATGATCATATGGTTTTTCTCATTTGTTTTGGTTAATACAATAAATTACACTGTTTGATATTTTTAATAGATTTTTTGGGATATTTTAACAGATTTGTTCACATCCCATAAAACTCACCCTTTAAGTGTTCAGTTTAGTACTTTCAATACATTTGCAAAGTTGTGCAGCTCCAATTCCAGAACACTTTTATCACCTCAAAAAGAAACTCTGTACCCATTAGCACTCACTCTCACACTCTCCTCCCCCAGCAACCCTGGCAACCACTAATCTACATTCCGTCACATTTCGTTTATCCATTCACCAGTTGATGGGTATTTGTAGCTATTATGAATAATGCTGCTATAATATACCTGTGCACAAGTTTTTGTGTGGTCATAGTTTCAATTCTCTTGGCTCTATATCTAGGAGTGGAAATGCTGAGTTATATAGTAACTCTAGGTTTAATTTTTTTACTGCTTCTATAAGCAGAAAATACTGAATTTTGTATCTTTATTTTCTACTTGCTCTTCCTAAATTCATAACTCTGAGTTGAACTCCTTGGATTTTCTAGGTCTACATCATATCACAAAGATATTGGTGCCTTTTTGTCTGTTCCTTTCTTTTCAGAAGTTATACCTCTTTTCTTTCTTTCTTTCCTTTTTTTTTTTTTTTTTTAAAGATTAACATATTAAAGGGGCGCCGGATGGCTCAGTTGGGTAAGTGTCTGCCTTCGGCTCAGGTCACAATCTCAGGGTCCTAGTATTGAGCCCCACATTCGGCTCCCTGCTCAGTGGAGAGTCAGTGGGGAGTCTGCTTATCCCTCTCCCTCTGCCTCTCTCTCTACTCGTGCTCTCTCTAGCTCTCTCTCTCAAATAAATAAAATCTTGGGCGCCTGGGTGGCTCAGTCGGTTAAGTGTCTGCCTTCAGCTCAGGTCATGATCCCGGAGTCCCAGGATCGAGTCCCATGTCAGTCCCATGTCAGGCTCTCTACTCAGCGGAGAGTCCGCTTCTCCCTCTGCCCTTCACCCAGCTTGTGCGCTCTCTCTCTCTCTCAAACAAATAAATAAATCTTTTTTAAAAAATAAATAAATAAATAAAATCTTTTTTTAAACCTTCTTTTTTTTAATTATGTTATGTTAGTCACCATACAGTATATCATTAATTTTTAATGTACACTACATAAATAAAATCTTTTTTAAAAAATAATTAACTTATTAAGAATTCCTGCACCTATGTTTAGGAGGGGTATTGGTCTATAGTTTTTCTTGTAACATGTTTGTCAAATTTTGATACTGAGGTTACCCTCACATCATAAAATGGGTTGGAAAGCATTCCCCCTGCCTTGTTTTCCCAAGATAATTGTTGAAAGATTGTATTATTTCTTCCTTAATGTCTGATATAACATACCAGTGAAACCATCTGGGGATGAAGTTTTCTTTGTAGAAGATTTTGATTATAAATTCAATTTCTTAATTATGTATATGCTTATTTCCAACTTTCTCTGTTAGATTTCATAAGCTGGGTTTTTTCAAAGAATTTATGAATTTCACCTAAGTTACTGAATGTAATAAAGTTGTTCATTTTATCACCTTATTATCCATTTAATGTCTGTAGGATCTATGATTCTGTACTAATATCCCCCTTTCATTCTTGATATTGGTAATTTGTATTATTTTCTGTCTTCTGACCATTCTTTCTAAGGTTATTTCAATTTTATTAACTTTTTTCAAAGACCCAATTTATGGCTTTGTTGATTTTTCTCTATTTTTAATTTTCTATGTTATCTTTTTTTTTACTTTTATTTTGATTATTTTGTATTTATTCTCCATAAAGCTTAAGATGGAAATTTAACATTTATTTAAATTTTCTCAAAAAAAATAAAATAAATTTTCTCCTCTACTATAAGCATTTAAAGATATACTTTTTCTTTTAGTGTTCTCATTGTATCCTATAAATTCTGACATGTTGTTTCCATTATCATTCCATTTGAAATAATTTCTCATTTCTTTTGGTGAGTATTCCTTATGAACTTGAAAAGAGTAACTTGTTGAGTGTGGTATCTGTAAATATCACTTAGGTCAAGTTGAATCATAGTGTTGTTCATACACTCACTAATTTTTATTCTACTTAATACTAAGAGAGGGATGTTAAAATTTCCAACTATATTGTAGATTTGTCTGTTCTTCCCCTATAGTTTTCTCAATTTTTGCTTCCTTTACTACGTACATACACCATTAGAATTTTTATGTCTTCTTGATGAATTGGCCATATTATCAATGTCCTGCTTTATCTTATAATGTTTCCTATGTCTGACATTAATATAGCCACACCAACTTTCTTATGTTTAGTGTTTGCACATACATTTTTTCCATACTTTTACTATCAATTTTTTCTGAGTCTATTTAATGTGCATTTCTTATAAACACTATATAGTTGGGTCTTCTGAGATTGTTTTCAATATGAAAATCTCTGCCTTTTAAATTGAGTGTTTAGTTTATTCACATTTAATGTAACTATTGATAAAATGGAGTTTAAGTCTTTCAGGATTTGTTTTCTATTTGTCTCATATGTTCTTTGTTTTTCTGTTCCTCTTTTCTGACCTATTTTTTGGTTGAGTATTTTGTAGTATACTTTCTTATATGTCCTGTACTGATTTTTTTTTGCTATGCTTAAATTTGTTATCCTAGAAATTAAAAAGCAACCTTAACTTATCTCAAACTACATCCAAATACTAACATACTGTCTTATAAACAATGTAATAACTTTACAGCTATATAATTCCAAATGCACATATCTTAGACCAGTTGTTATAGTTCCATAGGTCAGACACACTCTTCAGTTTCTTAAATTCATTTTTCATTTTGTGCTTAAGTTTGAACAATTTATACTGACTGGTTCTCAAGTTCACTAATCATATTTTCCACCCCAATCTCCTGTTAAGCCCATCAAATAAGTTCTTTGTTTCTGATATTATATTTTTCAGTCATTCCATTTCCATTTTGTTATTTCTTTTTATAGTTATCATAACTATTTTATAATCCTCCTCCACTAATTCCAACATCCAGGTTATCTGTGGGGATAAGCTTCCATTGACTGATTTTATTCTGCTCCTTCAGAGGACTCATAAATTTTTTAAAATTTTTTAAGATTTATTAATGTATTTATTTTAGAGAGAGAAAGGGTACGGGGAGGGACAGAGGGAGAGAGAGACTCCTAAAGCAGACTACCCCCTGAGTGGGGAGCCTAACGCAGAGTCAGTCCCAGGACCCTGAGATCATGACCTGAGTGAAACCAAGAGTTGGCTGTTGGGGCACCTGGGTGGCTCAGGCGTTAAGCATCTGCCTTTGGCTCAGGTCATGATCCCAGTATCCTGGGATTGAGCCCTGCATCGGGCTCCCTGCTCAGCGGGAGAGCCTGCTTCTCCCTTTCCCACTCCCCCTGCTTGTGTTTCCTCTCTCACTGTTTCTCTCTCTGTCAAATAAATAAATAAATAAAATCTTAAAAAAAAAAAAAAGAGTTGGCTGCGTAACTGACTGAGCCACCCAGGTGCTCCAGAGGACTCATAATTTTTATTGTATGACAGACACTGCATGTAAAAGAACAGTAAATTATATTTAAAATAGATAATATTTATCCTAAGAAAATGGCAAACTCCCTCCCTCTACGTTAGGACTCTGAGTCAGTCTAATCTCTAGGTGAGCTGGTTCTGGGCTTTGTGGTAGTTTTAGATTTAGTTCACTATTGGCTAATATTCTGAGGTCTGGATCAGGAATTTCCCTTAAGCAGGTCTGGGATCTGAGCCCTGATGAGATTCTGAAGACTACTCTATGTCTTATAATCCAGCTGCCCGTGTTCTAATCATGGGAGATTTCTCTTTGTTATAGCCGAGCCACCAGATGTCTGGGTTGCTTAGGTTTCTCTTTGCTCTTGATAACCTCCCCCAGCTTTCCATGCCATGGCATATTTCTTCACCCTGTTGCCCAGGCACTAGCCTTCAACAGTATGCTGCCTTGCCCTTGAAGGTCCTGTATACCTTATAGGAATAAGGGAGGTTTCTTCTCATTTCTTTTCTTTATCCCAGCCTTCTCTTGCAACTGCCTTGTATTTGATAAAGGGCCACTATACCTCAGGGAGATGTCTCTCAGTTCTCCTGCTCTACCTCCAGTCTTTCTTTGGTTACTGCTATGTACTTGGTGCAAATCCTACACACCTTGATGAATCACTCTCAGTTCTTTGCCATGTTCCAAGCTCTTGGTATGCTCATTTGGTGAAGGCTTCATAGGGAAGAACTGTTGGTGGGTGCAAGACTCATCCTGTGTCTGGGGCTTCTTAGGATTTTAATCTCTCACACCACTCACATGAGGCTATAAATAGTTTATTAAAAGTTTGGCTAGTTTCTCTTTATATTCTTCTACATCAGTTTTACTCCTCTTCCCACTGTTCTGCCAGAAATAAATCTGTCAAGAGGTTTTTTCTGTCCTAAAGGTCTTTCTGGGCCTTAGTTCACTTAGGTTTTTCTAGCATATCCAGTTTTTTAGATGATTTTTAAAATTTATGATTTTATAGTTTATCCAGCTCATTCTCATTGTTGGGAGTAGGAGCAAAAGTGTCTTCATCTTAATTGGGAGGGGAAATCTCTTTCTCAATTCCTTTGATAACTCCTTCTTGTTTACCTCCCATTTTATATTTGTCTTCCTCTTATGATTTTATTTGAGAGGTACATTAAGCCTAACAAAAAACTCTCAGAAATCCCATCTGTCCTAACCCTTCTAAATAGATGTTTATCGAGATTTTTTTAAAGCCCAGAAACTATCTTCAAAAAAAAAAAAACAAAACAAAACATGGTAAATACACTACATTGGGATTGCAAAAATTCTACTGAAAATTGAACAGCAATATATCTGCTTATGTAATCTGGAATGTAGAATTTAGAATTTGCAGATTGGAGGCAAGTATCTAGGGCCATAATATATACAAATATCTATAATATATAGAATATATCCATAATACATCAAGGACTAAATAGAATCTAGTCATCCTTATTCAGAGAGACAGATTTTATTTCTTTGTTGTTATCGTACTTTATCCCAGAAAGGACTTAAGGCATAGTAAGGTATTCTTATTCTCATTTTACAGATGAGGACTCTTGAGTTCTCAAGAGGCAGAGTGATCACACTAAATAAACAGAGTTGGGGGAGAACCCAGGCTCCAACTGCCTGGCACTGCACTCATTCCAATACTTATTCATTTCAAAACTAATCAAATGTGCCATAATATCCAAGGGTGATATATTTTTAAAAATTTCTATGCAAAAATAATTTCAAAATTACAGAATAGTTCAAGGAACATCCATACATCCTTTACCCAGGTTCACCTATTGATAACATTTTGCTCTATTACTTTGCTATCTATCCATTCATTCATCTATCCATATATTTTTTCTGGACCATTAAGAAGATATTGTATATATTATGGCCCTCTATCCCTAAATACTTCAGTGTGAAAGAGTGAAAATATTTCTTTATATACCACAGTACAGTTATAACAAACAAATTTAAGAATGATACACTTTTTTTAATTTATTTTTTTATCCCCATACATTACATCATTAATTCTAGATGAAGTGTTCCATGATTCATTGTTTGTGCATAACACCCAGTGCTCCATGCAGAATGTGCCCTCCTCAATACCCACTACCAGCCTAACCCATCCTCCCAAACCCCTCCCCTCTAGAACCCTCAGTTTGTTTTTCAGAGTCCATCGTCTCTCATGGTTCGTCCACCCCTCCTATTTCCCCCGCTTCATTCTTCCCCTCCCGCTACCTTCTTCTTCTTCTTTTTTTTTTTTTAACATATATTGCATTACTTGTTTCAGAGGTACAGATCTGAGATTCAACAGTCTTGCACAATTCACAGCGCTTACCAGAGCACATACCCTCCCCAGGATCTATCACCCAGTCACCCCATCCCTCCCACCCCAAGCCCCACTCCAACAACACTCAGTTTGTTTCCTGCGATTAAGAATTCCTCATATCAGTCAGATCATATGATACATGTCTTTCTCTGTTTGACTTATTTCACTCAACATAATCCCCTCCAGTTCCATCCACGTGGTTGCAAATGGCAAGATCTCATTCCTTTTGATGGCTGCATAATATTCCATTGTATATATATACCACTTCTTCTTTATCCATTCATCTGTCGATGGGCATCTTGGCTCTTTCCACAGTTTGGCTATTGTGGACATTGCTGCTATAAACATCGGGGTGCACGTAGCCCTTCGGATCCCTACTTTTGTATCTTTGGGGTAAATACCCAGTAGTGCAATTGCTGGATCATACGGTAGCTCTATTTTCAACTTTTTGAGGAACCTCCATACAGTTTTCCAGAGTGGTTGCACCAGTTTGCATTCCCACCAACAGTGTAGGAGGGTTCCCCTTTCTCCGCATCCCCGCCAACATCTATCGTTTCCTGACTTGTTAATTTTAGCCATTCTGACTGGTGTGAGGTGGTATCTCATTGAGGTTTTGATTTGGATTTCCCTGATGCTGAGCGATATTCAGCACTTTTTCATGTGTCTGCTGGCCATTTGGATGTCTTCTTTGGAAAAATGTCTGTTCATGTCTTCTGCCCATTTCTTGATTGGATTCTTTGTTCTTTGGGTGTTGAGTTTGATGAGTTCTTTATAGATTTTGGATACTAGCCCTTTATCTGATATGTCATTTGCAAATATCTTCTCCCATTCTGTCGGTTGTCTTTTGGTTTTGTTGACTGTTTCCTTTGCTTTGCAAAAGCTTTTTATCTTGATGAAGTCCCAATAGTTCATTTTTGCCCTTGCTTCCCTTGCCTTTGGCGATGTTTCTAGGAAGAAGTTGCTTTGGCTGAGGTCAAAGAGGTTGCTGCCTGTGTTCTCCTTTAGGATTTTGATGGACTCCTGTCTCACATTGAGGTCTTTCAACCACTTGGAGTCTATTTTTGTGTGTGGTGTAAGGAAATGGTCCAGTTTCATTCTTCTGCATGTGGCTATCCAATTTTCCCAACACCATTTGTTGAAGAGACTGTCTTTGTTCCATTGGACATTCCTTCCTGCTTTGTCTAAGATTAGTTGACCATAGAGTTGAGGGTCCATTTCTGGGCTCTCTATTCTGTTCCATTGATCTATGTGTCTGTTTTTGTGCCAGTACCATGCTGTCTTGATGATGACAGCTTTGTAATAGAGCTTGAAGTCCGGAATTGTGATGCTGCCGGCTTTGCTTTTCTTTTTCAACATTCCTCTGGCTATGCAGGGTCTTTTCTGGTTCCATACAAGTTTTAGGATTATTTGTTCCATTTCTTTGAAAAAAGTGGATGGTATTTGGAGGGGGATTGCATTGAATGTGTAGATTGCTCTAGGTAGCATTGACATCTTCACAATATTTGTTCTTCCAATCCATGAGCATGGAACGTTTTTCCATTTCTTTGTGTCTTCCTCAATTTCTTTCATGAGTATTTTATAGTTTTCTGAGTACAGATCCTTTGTCTCTTTGGTTAGATTTATTCCTAGGTATCTTATGGTTTTGGGTGCAATTGTAAATGGGATCGACTCCTTCATTTCTCTTTCTTCTGTCTTGTTGTTGGTGTACAGGAATGCCACTGACTTCTGTGCATTGATTTTATATCCTGCCACTTGACTGAATTCCTGTATGAGTTCTAGCAGTTTTGGGGTGGAGTCTTTGGGGTTTTCCACATAAAGTATCATATCATCTGCAAAGAGTGAGAGTTTGACTTCTTCTTTGCCAATTTGGATGCCTTTTCTTTCTTTTTGTTGTCTGATTGCTGTGGCTAGGACTTCCAATACTATGTTGAATAGCAGTGGTGACAGTGGACATCCCTGCCGCGTTCCTGACCTTAGGGGGAAAGCTCTCAGTTTTTCCCCATTGAGAATAATATTCGCTGTAGGTTTTTCATAGATGGCTTTTATGATATTGAGGTATGTACCCTCGATCCCTATACTCTGAAGAGTTTTGATCAAGAAAGGATGCTGTACTTTGTCAAAAGCTTTTTCTGCATCTATTGAGAGGATCATATGATTCTTGTTCTTTCTTTTGTTAATGTATTGTATCATGTTGGTTGATTTGCGGATGTTGAACCAACCTTGCAGCCCAGGGATAAATCCCACTTGGTCATGGTGAATAATCCTTTTAATGTACTGTTGGATCCTATTGGCTAGTATTTTGGTGAGAATTTTTGCATCCATGTTCATCAGGGATATTGGTCTGTAATTCTCCTTTTTGATGGGGTCTTTGTCTGGTTTTGGGATCAAGGTAATGCTGGCCTCATAAAATGAGTTTGGAAGTTTTCCTTCCGTTTCTATTTTTTGGAACAGTTTCAGAAGAATAGATATTAATTCTTCTTGAAATGTTTGGTAGAATTCCCCTGGGAAGCCATCTGGCCCTGGGCTTTTGTTTTTTGGGAGATTTTTGATGACTGCTTCAATTTCCTTCATGGTTATAGGTCTGTTCAGGTTTTCTATTTCATCCTGGTTCAGTTTTGGTAGTTGATACATCTCAAAGAATGCATCCATCTCTTCCAGGTTATCTAATTTGCTGGCATAGAGTTGCTCATAATATGTTCTTATAATTGTTTGTATTTCTTTGGTGTTGGTTGTGATCTCTCCTCTTTCATTCATGATTTTGTTGATTTGGGTCATTTCTCTTCTCTTTTTGATAAGTCTGGCCACAGGTTTATCAATCTTCTTAATTCTTTCAAAGAACCAGCTCCTAGTTTCCTTGATCTGTTCTACTGTTCTTTTAGTTTCTATTTCATTGATTTCTGCTCTGATCTTTATTATTTCTCTTCTCCTGCTGGGTTTAGGCTTTATTTGCTGTTCTTTCTCCAGCTCCTTTAGGTGTAGGGTTAGGTTGTGTACTTGAGACCTTTCTTGTTTCTTGAGAAAGGCTTGTATTGCTATATACTTTCCTCTTAGGACTGCCTTTGCTGCATCCCAAAGATTTTGAACAGTTGTGTTTTCATTGTCATTGGTTTCCATTTGTTTTTTTAATTCTTCTTTAATTTCCTGGTTGACCTATTCATTCTTCAGTAGGATGCTCTTTAGCCTCCATGTATTTGAGTTCTTTCCGACTTTCCTCTTGTGATTGAGTTCTAGTTTCAAAGCATTGTGGTCTGAAAATAGGCAGGGAATGATCCCAATCTTTTGGTACCAGTTGAGACCTGATTTATGACCTAGGATGTGATCTATTCTGGAGAATGTTCCATGGGCACTAGAGAAGAATGTGTATTCTGTTGCTTTGGGGTGGAATGTTCTGAATATGTCTGTGAAGCCCATTTGGTCCAGTGTGTCATTTAAAGTCTTTATTTCCTTGTTGATCTTTTGCTTAGACGATCTGTCCATTTCAGTGAGGGGGATGTTAAAGTCCCCCACTATTATTGTATTGTTGTCGATGTGTTTCTTTGCTTTTGTTATTAATTGCCTTATATAATTGGCTGCTCCCATGTTAGGGGCATAGATATTTACAGTGGTTAGATCTTCTTGTTGGATAGATCCTTTAAGTATGATATAGTGTCCTTCCTCATCTCTTATTACAGTCTTTGGTTTAAAATCTAATTTGTCTGATAGAAGGATTGCCACCCCAGCTTTCTTTTGGTGTCCATTAGCATGGTAAATGGTTTTCCACCCCCTCACTTTCAATCTGGGGGTGTCTTTGGTTCTAAAATGAGTCTCTTGCAGACAGCATATCGATGGGTCTTGTTTTTTAATCCAGTCTGAGAGCCTGTGTCTTTTGACTGGGGCATTTAGCCCATTTACATTCAGGGTAACTATTGAAAGATAGGAATTTAGTGCCATTGTATTGCCTGTAAGATGACTGTTACCGTATATTGTCTGTGTTCCTTTCTGGTCTATGTTGCTTTTAGGCTCTCTCTTTGCTTAGAGGACCCCTTTCAAGATTTCCTGTAGGGCTGGTTTTGTGTTTGCAAATTCCTTTAGTTTTTGTTTGTCCTGGAAGCTTTTTATCTCTCCTTCAATTTTCAATGACAGCCTAGCTGGATAGAGTATTCTTGGCTGCATATTTTTCTCATTTAGTGCTCTGAATATATCCTGCCAGTCCTTTCTGGCCTGCCAGGTCTCTGTGGATAGGTCGGTTGCCAATCTAATGTTTCTACCCTTGTAGGTTACATATCTCTTCTCCCGAGCTGCTTTCAGGATTTTCTCTTTGTCTATGAGACTCGTAAGTTTTACTATTAGATGTCGGGGAGTTGACCTATTTTTATTGATTTTGAGAGGGGTTCTCTGTGCTTCCTGGATTTTCATGCCTGTTTCTTTCCCCAAATTAGGGAAGTTCTCTGCTATAATTTGCTCCATTATACCTTCTTGCCCTCTCTCTCTTTCTTCTTCTTCTGGGATCCCAATTATTTTAATGCTTCGTCTTATGGTATCGCTTATCTCTCGAATTCTGCCCTCGTGATCTAGTAGTTGTTTATCTCTTTTTCTCAGCTTCTTTATTTTCCATCATTTGGTGTTCTATATCACTGATTCTCTCTTCTGCCTCATTTATTCTAGCAATTAGCGCCCCCATATTTGATTGCACCTCATTAATAGCCTTTTTGATTTCTACTTGGTTGGATTTTAGCTCTTTTACTTCTCCAGAAAGGGTTTCTCTAATAACTTCCATATTTTTTTCAAGAATGATACACTTTTTACTATCTATAATATTTCAATTTTGTAAATTGTAAATTGACCTAATAATGCATTTATAGCATTTTCCCCTCCCATGTAGGATCTAGTCTAGGATCAAGTATTGCATTTAGTTGCCAAGACTCTAGTATTATTTAATCTGGAGCATTTCCTTCAGCCTTTGTCTTTTATGACACTGACATTTTTTAAGAATATAATCCCTTTTTTCTTTCTTCATAGAATGTTCCTCATTTTAGATTTGTCTGATGTTTCTTTGTGATTAGATTCAGGTTATGCACTTCCAGATGGAATACTACAAAAGCAATGTTGTGTCTTTCTCAGGTTATCACATCCAGAGGCACATGATGTCCATCTGTCCCTCACTAGTCACATTAATTTTGATCACAAGGTCAAGTTGTTGCCTGGTTTCCTCATTATATATATATTATTTTTTCTGCAACTAATAAGAAATCTGTGGGGAGACACTTTAAGACCATAAAACAGCCTGCTCTTCCTCAAGAATGAATTTTTATAACAGTATTTTCACTACCTTTATAGAAAGTTATAAAATAGTAAAAGAAACCTAGGTTTCACTTAATACACTTCAATAAGTTCCATGCCAGTTTTAACATCTGTTTTTATTACAGTAGTCCATGCACACTGGGTGTTTATTAAAAACTGTTCATTAACTACTATCTGGGCAGGATATAGGCAATCTGATTTTTAAATCCAACTGGTATCAATGCCCTAATTTTGGTTTAATAAAAAAAAAGAAAATCTCTAACTTATGCTACAGAAGGTTTAGAAATTAAATGATATAATTAAAAGAATGATCTATAAAAAAGAGAAGAAAAGAAAAGAAAGAAATTTGTAAAAGAACCTACCTCTATTTATTCAAATTGTATACAGACTCTGGTTACAATAATATTTATTATCCAGCCTTTTTAAAGCACTATGATTTTGAGGTGAGCTTTAATTCAAGGCCTTAACTTAGACTGAACATAGCTAGCTTATATAAAATGTTCGAATGGCCAGGTGGCTTTAGTTTCTGAGTTTGGTAACAAGAAGTCCAAATTAAAAAGAAAAGAAAAGAAAAGAAAAAAAACTTTTTAGAAACAGATTTTAAATTTAAAAAATGTGTGTGCTTTGTTGTTGTTTGGTTTTGGGTTTTGTTTTGTTTTAGTTTTAGTTTTTAAAGATGCCTCATTTTAATTTTAATTTTAAAGATTTCTCATTTGCTACCATGGATCTCAACATTATGTGAGAGCATGTTTCACAAACCAGTCATCATGCTGAACAGGCATGCCATTAATTCAACAACTTTTTCATAGAAGTCAGGAAACCAGAGGGGTAGGCCAAAAGCTTACTTTCTTATAAGGAATACAAACTTTGCTATAGCCGCTTTTTCTTTTGAGCCCAGCTTCTCATTTATAACATTGTCTTACTTGCAATACAATAAAATTCCAGCCTTTATGACAGAAGAGATGGGTTTTTTTGATCAATAGAATTCAGCAGCCAAAGCATTAGTGTTAGGGTTTTTTTTTTTTTTTCTTTCTGGAAAGCATTTGTAGCCACAGGCTCAAAGGAGGAAGAAAGAGAGAGGGATTAACTCTCTGCAAGGAAGGTCAAAAACATAATTTACAAGTGAGGCAAGAGGAGCAGCTGTATCTGTAGGCCCAATCAAGACTACCAGCTGGAGAATTTACCAGCAATATGAAAACCACGTCCACCAGATGTCAAGCAATGCAACTAGAGGCCAAACATCTTTGGGCTCAATGCAGGACTCTCCACTCTCTTTACTACCCATATTTCATGTTAAATAGTAAGGTGTCTTCCACAGGCCACCAGCAGGGATAACTAGAACATTTCCGCTCAAGGGACTTAATAACATGATGGTACCTCCATCAGACTGGCTTCAGTACTAAAGTCTACCTCATATATGTTCTTTTATTAAAAAGCAATTTTAGCTCAGAGTCAATATGTAAGGGGTGAGAGAAACTTAAATGGCTGCAAGCCGTTACTGTGGCTTCTCAGGCTTATTTTATATTTGGGAATGGTTCTGTCATTGGAAAGAAAAGAATGTTCTGAAAATACTTTTTTGAATAACCATTTTTCCACTCATTCTTTAAGCCTGTGCTGTTTAATGCAGTAGCCATTTCACCACATGTGGCTATTTAAATTAAAAATAAGTAATTTAAGTTAAATTTAAACTAATTTAAAACTCTGTTCCTCAGGCATACTAGCCATATTTCAGGTGCTCAGTAGCCACACGTGACTAGTGGCTAACCTACTGGACAACACAATATAAATATAAAACATTTCAGTCATCACAGAACATTCTATTAGGCAATGTTACTCTAAACTCGAAAATCATCTTTATTTTCTTTGTTTGTTTGTTTATTTATTTATTTATTTATTTTTTAGAGAGAGAGAGAGAACAAGTGGGGGAGGGGAGGAGCAGAGGGAGAGGGAGAGAATCTTAAGCACACTCCATTCCAGCACAGAGCCCGAACACAGGGCTTGAACTCACAAACCTGAGTTCATGACTTGAGCTGAAATCAAGAGTTGAATGCTTAAGAGACTGAGCCACCCAGGCACCCCTCAAAAGTCACCTTTAAAACGAGCAGCTATAATTTCCTTCTGTATATGCTATGAAACAAGGCAATCTCTGTGCAGTCTCTTATGAAGTAAGTCTACTAGTATATGAATATTGTATTAGGTGAGGGTAAGACAAAGAGGAGGAGAACTCAGTAACATTGTTACAAATATAAGCCAATCTTTGTCTGATGAAATGCTCTTGATGCTACTGGCTTGCTGGATAATATACAGAGGCCAGACTGGATGGCTTAGTTAAATAACAAATCAGCAATAAACTGACATGTATCCTTAATTTGTTACATGTATCCTTAATTTGTTAATGATTCAATCTATATCAGACATTTATATCAGAAGTTTCCTTACTTATATTTCCAAATGTGCAAAATAAATTATGTCCTTTAAAAAAGAGGCTGCCCAACTTCACAGCTTTGCAGCTGAGGTACTTAATACCAAGTAAACATCATATGCCACAGCTGTTTCTAAAAATTTTATGAAGAAGAACATGAGTCCAGTATAAACTAAAATCCATAGATTATATTTCTTATATAGACTCACCCATCATGGATGCAGGGAAACCAAGCAATGCATGAGTAGCTGCGTATGTCTATGTGATTGTTGTGACTCACTGAGGGATGCATGCCACAGGCACGTGTCACACAGGGCACAGACCTTTGACTCTGCTCACGAGGACACCGTGCCAGGGCATGCTAGGACACAACAGAGCGCTAGACAAGTCATATGTGCAAGCACCTCAGCCACCTCCACCCTTGCACATGCAGGGTGATGTCTAGGCACTCAGCCTTCTTTACCTCAGTTTCCTTGATCTATTCCAACACTCCCTGTAAAATCACTCAGCCCTGTCAGCCCATCAGCTCTGCTCCCATTTTCTCTTCCCAATCCCCAGTTTCTTCTTTTCCAGTTATTCACAATGGCTGAGGAAGAACAAGATGAAAATAAAGGGGGTGGGGATAGTGTTTCCTAATCTCCCCTGCTCTGTCATCAAAAGCTAAAAAGATCTGCTGTTTCTCTTTGGGATCATTAACTGTTCTTAATCAGATTCTCATAAAGATCACAGAGCTACTGCCCAACAGAGGCTGGAAAAAATACATTTTTGTCAACTTCACTGGTTAGAGGTTCATGCAACAGCTGCAAGGTTTTCAGGTTATGCCCCGGTTTTCCCGCTTACCTTGGCTTTCCCATCCTGGGCTGACATATATCCAACACACATGCTCTCAGTCGTATGGCTCCAAAGAAATTCCACTGCCGTGGAAGAGAACACAAACAGGCACGTTCAGATCACAGACGGAAAATAAATCTTTGCTTCTAATAGGACAGTTAAAGGTGGCTCTATATTTTAACACACTCAGTTCCCTACTTTCCACTTGGCCCTTCATAAATGTCAAGATGATTTAGTACTCAAAACCGCGTAATGCCATTTACTATGAAATGATAAATGTATTTCTCTCTTGTCAAAACTTATGATTATTACATGTAAAATAAATGCTCTTCTGTTTGAAACTTGTAGCCTTAAAAACACACACGCACCACATACTCATACATACAGTACACAGTGATTTAGCATATGTAATATTCCATAACGCAGTTTCCGTAGTTTCCTTTAACACTAACACACACACACACAGAGTCTTGGTTTCTAAATACCATTCTCCATAAAAAGGAACCAAGATTCTTTGGAGAATGTTCATTCCAGGGCTGGGGCAGAGAAAATACAAAATGAATCTGGAACATCTTATTGTGCCAGAAAGTAAGGAAGTGCTCAAAGAATGATGACAACTTATCAAAATGACCCAGACGTCAGCCTGAAGAGGCTCCCACTGGCCAAATCAGTGTCAAACTAAGTATCAAAATAAATAGTAATGAATTATCACCACTGAATAAAATAA
This sequence comes from Mirounga angustirostris, assembly GCF_029215605.1. Taxonomy (NCBI): domain Eukaryota; kingdom Metazoa; phylum Chordata; class Mammalia; order Carnivora; family Phocidae; genus Mirounga; species Mirounga angustirostris. Next base: position 99,883,671 of record NW_026991718.1, on the reverse strand, counting down.
GAACCAATGAGCCCATACTAATGCAAATAAATAAATGAATAAATAAATGGGGGAGAAGAGAAAGCTCTTCCTTGTAGCAGAATGCCAACTAACTAATACAGAAGAAATAACAGTTAGAAAACCATCATGGTTGCTAAAATGGGTGACAATTTGAAGAGGAGCAAAGTATTTACATAGTCTCCAAGTATCTCTCCATGAAGTCCTTACTAAATGTAACGAGGGAAAGTTTAAGTTCACTGTGGAGAAACTAGTGAAGCCCCCCTAATCAAATGATCAAAACTCACATCACCAATTAAGGGAAAATCAACACCATGTGCCTTCTGGTGGGACACTGTGGGACACACCACCACTTCTGTGGTACTTCTGCCAAAACTGCAGAACCCAGACTGCATGAGGAAACACCACACAAATCTGATACAGGAACACTACTAAATAACTGGTTTGAACTCTTCGGAAATGTCAAAGTCAATTGATACAAAGGAAGTTGAGATAAAGGAGATATGATAACTAAATGCAATTTGTTATCCTACATTGGTCTGTGGGGAGATGTCATAGGGACATTATTGAGACAATTGATGAAATTTAAGAAGGGACTACAGATTAGGTAATAATGCTGTATCAATATTAAATTTTATTATTTTGATAACTGTATTGTGATTATTTAGAAGAATGGCCTGTCCTTAAGAAATATACACTGAAGTATTAAGAGTAAAGACAGCAGACATCCACCTTGACTTCAAATAGTTCAGAAAAAAAAAAATACATGTTTCAGTGTGTGTGTGTGTGTGTGTGTGTGTGTGTGTGTGTGTAGAGGGAAGAGAGGAGAAGGAAGGAGTGAGGATGGAAAAACAAATGGGGGGAATAAAAACAATGGGTGAATCTGGGTAAATGAATAGTGGGTGTCCCTTGTACTATTCTTGCAACTTTTTTGTAAGTTTGAAATTATATCTAAATAAAAAGTTACAAAAAGAAAAATCCACAAACATACAGAGATACACACAAAACCCTGTCACCTTCAAATATATATACTTTCAAAATTCTAAATTTTTTTTAAAGGCATTTTTTAAGTTTTGATGTACTTCTCCAACAAAAATTTCAAAACTCCCTGATAATAAAACTGCATTGCTCAAGACAAACCCTCTGGGTCCCAGGCCATCCATCTGTTTATATCTCTGAGCTAATTAAGCCTGAAGACAAGTGTTTGAGTTGAGATACAACTGTGGGATCAGTGATCCTAGACTCTGAAGGCTTTGCCAGACATGTGGGGAAGAAAGAAGCAGTAAGGGGCAAAACTGAGTTCCTCAGATACATGGCTCATTCCCTCATCATTAATTAATTATCAAACCTGCCAACCTGCTCAACAGACGCTCCAGTGAAGAGTGCAGGAAAACAGTGTCATGCAATGAAGCAAGTTCTCTTCAACAGATGTTTTTTCTTCCTCACACATCTGCTTTGAACTTCAAAAATCTTGAAGTCCAGAGCAAAGTCTGGGATATTCTAAATTGCCTAATAGAGCAAAGGCATTCAAGTCTTACTGAATTTCCTTAGAGTGGTGACAAAGTAATTGTATTTAAATACAAAGTTAAGGCATTTCTAAAATTGTGACTTCTCCTTATTCTCCAAATGTTAAGGTGGCTCATGAACTAGCCATGGAAAGAAAAATATATGGAAATATAGTTGATCTAATTATGAAAGGATAAAAACATTATACTTTTTAAAGATACAATTGTGCTTATTTTAAATGCATTATTCTCTCTAAAAATGTAGCCTGCTTTAAGGAAATGTAATATATAAAAAAATTCAGAATTATGAAACAGGATAAATTGGGTACAATGACTGACTTCATTAAACAATAGTTTTATATTGAAGGGTTTCCAGTGAAGTTTCTAGACATAGTTTAGGAGTTCTTAAAGAAAGTAACTCAGTGTCTAGAAATTCAATCTTCATTTAATCTTTTCACAAACATTTATTACCAAAAAATGTATTTTTGCAATGTGCATTGTACTGACACACCGTTTTTAATACCTATGATTCAAATATGGATGTATGAATTACTAGTTCAGGCTAACTTGAGAAACTCAACAGTAATCGTTTATAATTTAAATTATAGAATGCTTTTGAAAAGAAATCCTGTTTATTTAAAAATGTATGTCTTAACTCAAGTTAATTTAACAAAATATTTCTTGATCAAGGGCTTCAGGGAAGCAGGAGAGAGAGAAACTAACAATGAGAATCCATCATATGCCAGGCACTGTCTTTTGTAATAGAACACAGTAAGGCCTGGATGGGGAACCTGAGGCTAAGAGCAGGTAAGTAACATGGCTTAGGTCATTTTAGTAAGTGCACAAACTACAATTCAAACAGGACTTTGGATTCCGAAACCTGGTGACCTTCCATTGTTCTATTGCTTTGAAATTTACACTGCTTAGAAGATTTATAATTAGTGTTATATATTGCGAGGATTAAATTCATTAAAAACACCAAAGGACCAACAAAACATCAAACACAACTCTTAGATATCTCTTAAGAAAAGCTTTTATTTTTATTTATTTTTTATATATTTTTTTAATTTTTATTTTTATTTAAATTTTAGTTAACATACAGTGCAATATTGGTTTCTGGAGTAGAATTCAGTGATTCATTATTTACAAACAACACCCAGTGCTCATCACAACAAGTGCCCTCTTTAATACCCATCACCCATGTAGCCCACCCCCACCCACATCCCTCCATCAACCCTGTTTGTTCTTAACAATAGAGTTTGTTCTCTATTGTTAAGAGTCTCCTATGGTTGGTTTCCCTTTCTCCTATTTTCCCCCCTTCTCATATGTTCATCTGTTTGTTTCTTAAATTCCACATATGAGTGGAATCATATGGTATTTGTCTTTCTCTGAATGACTTATTTCAGCTGGCATAATACGCTCCAGTTCCATCCATGTCATTGCAAATGGCAAGATTTCATTCTTTTTGATGGCTAAGTAATATTCCACTGTGTATATTTACCACCTCTTCTTTATCCATTTATCAGTCGATGGACATTTGGGCTCTCTCCATAGTTTGGCTATTGTTGATAATGCTGCTATAAACACTGGGGTGTGTATACCCCTTCAAATCTGTATTTTTGTATCCTTTGGGTAAATACCCAGTAGTGCAATTGATGGGTCGTAGGATAGCTCTATTTTTAACTTTTTGAGGAACCTCCATACTGTTTTCCAGAGTGGCTGCACCAGCTTGTATTCCCAGTGCAGGAGGGTTCCCCTTTCTCTGCATTCTTGCTAACATTTGTTTCTGTGTTGTTAATTTTTGCCATTCTGACAGGTGTGAGGAGGTATCTTATTGTGGTTTTGATTTGTATTTCCCTGATGATGAGTGATACTGAGTATCTTTTCATGTCTGTTAGCCAACTGGATGTCTTCTTGGGAAAAGTGTCTATTCATGTCTTCTGCCCATTTATTAACTGGGTTATTTGTTCTTTGGGTGTTGAGACTGGTAAGTTCTTTATAGATTTTGGATATTAACTCTTAAAACTGTAACAAAACCCAGAGGCTACAAAAGACAAGATCAATACATTTGACTACATTAAAAATGTTTATGATATTCCCTTTTGCCATATGGGGGAAAAAAGGTCAAGAGATAAATGACACACTAAGGAAAATATCTGCAATTTGTAGCACAGAAAAAGGGCTAATTTTCTTCATATATAAAGATTCACAAATCAATTAGAAAAGGACAAAAGGAATATAATTGGCTCTAAAACATGAAAAGAAGGTCTACATTTCTCATACTAAAAGAAATGCAAGTTAAAACCACAAAATACCATTATTCAACCATCAGGTTATCAGATATCAAAAGTTTGAAACAACATTATGTTAGCTGGGGGTGGAGAAAAAAGCACTCTCACCTACTAATTATGGAGGCATGGCCATTTGAAAATATATCCTTGCAATTTGTGGTAGTTATGTTCTATAAGGTTGCCATGAACACTGAATTAGCAAACACTGAGCCATTGCTCCTAAGGGAAATATAGGGTTAGGTTCCTACAAGCCTCTTGTCACAACATTTTCAATCAATAAGTAACCTTATTTTATGTGTTTCTGTGTAAAACATCTTATTTAATATATTTTTCTTATAAGTAATCAATTATACATAATCTTTCTTTATAACACAACATAAGCAAAGAAGAGTTTAACATTTTCCTGATGCTGGATAACCTGCTTATGAATTTCTTTGGTTTTCAGCCTCACAATAATGCTGTCCCCTATGCTCTGTTCATTGGTCATTATCTCATGAATCCACAAGTTGAGTACTTTTCCAGCTTTCCATGGCTTCATCATGCACACACATGTTACTTTAGCAGTTTCTGGAGCAGCCTCACATACAATTCAATGAATTTCCTCTTCCTTTTTCTGGATGTACAGTATCGTTGATTCATTAACTTTGAACTCATAGCCAACAGCATTATAACTCTTGCCTGAAAGAAGCTTATCGAACACACGTTTTCTCCACAAGACAGCACAACCTTCTTGCACAAAGAAACACTAGGCAGCACTTCAGCCCTGAGCTTGGGGGCCGCTTTATTTTTTTAAATTTTAGTAAGATTTTAATTTTAATTCCAGTATGGTTAACATAGAGTGTTATATTAGTTTCAAATGTACAATATAATGACTCAACAATTCTATACATTACTCAATGCTAATCATGAAAACTGTGCTCTTTAATCTCCATCACCAATTTCACCCATCCCCCCAACCGACCTCCCCTCTGGTAACCATTAGTTTGTTCTCTATAATTAAGAGTCTTTTTCTTGATTTGCCTTTCTCTCTCTCTTCTGTTTTTATTGTTTCTTAAATTCAAAATATGACTGAAATCATATGGTATTTATCTTTAACTTATTTCACTTAGCATTATACTCTCTAGTTCCATCCATGTTGTTGAAAATGGCAAAATTTCATTCTTTTACAGCTGAATAATATTCTTTATACATATATACCACATGTTCTTTACCCATTCATCTATCAATGGATACTTGAGATGCTTCCATAATTTGGCCATTGTAAATAACGCTGCAATAAACATAGTGGTGCATGTATCCCTCCATATTAGTGTTTTTGTATTTTTAACACTAGTACTTTGAATGCTGGATTGTAGGGTAGTTCTGTTTTTAACTTTCTGAGGACCCCCCCATACCATTTTCCATAGTGATTGCACCAGTCTGCATTCCCACAAACAGTGCACGAGGGTAATTACATGTTTAACTTCTGGAGGAACCTCCATACTGTTTTCTACAGTGGCTGCACCAGTTTGCCTTCCCACCAACAGTGCAGCGGGTTCCTTTATCTCCACATCCTTGTCAACACTTGTATGGAGTTTAGCCATTCTGACAGGTGTGAGGTGATATCTCATTGTAGTTTTGATTTGCATTCCTCTGATGATGAGTGATGTTGAGCATCTTTTTGTGTGCTATTTGTATATTTTCTTTGGAGCAATGTCTGTTCATGTCTTTTGCTCATTTTTTAATTGGGTTATTTGTTTTTGGGGTGTTGAGTTTTATACATTCTTTATATATTTTGGATACTAACCTTTTATCAGACATGTCATTTATAAATATCTTCTCCCATTCCGCAGGCTTTTAGTTTTGCTGATTGTTTCCTTCACTATGCAGAAGCTTTTTATTTTGATGTAGTCTTTATAGTTTATTTTTGCTTTTATTTCCCTTCTCTCAAGAGATATCTAAAAAGAAGCTGCTATAGCCAATGTCAAAGAAGTTACTGCCTGTGTTCTCTTCTAGGATTTTTATGGTTTAAGGTCTCACATTTAGGTCTTCAATCCATTTTGAATTTATTTTTGTGTTTGGTGTAACAAAGTGGTCCAGTTTCATTCTTTTGCATGTTGCTGTCCAGTTTTCTCAACACCATTTTTTGAAGAGACTGCTTTTTTCCCATTAGATATTCTTTCCTGCTTTGTGGAAGATTAATTGACCATATAGTTGTGGGGTTCATTTCTGGAGTTTCTATTCTATTTCAGTGATCAATGTGTCTATTTTTGTGCCAGTCTCATATTGTCTTGATCACTAGAGCTTTGTAGTATAACTTCACATTTGGAATTATAATACCTCCAGCTTAGTTTTTCTTTTTCAAGATTGTTTTGGCTATTCAGGGTCTTTTGTGGTTCCATACAAATTTTAGAATTGCTTCTTCTGGTCCTGTGAAAAATGCTGTTGGTATTTTGATAAGGATTGCATTAAATCTGTAGGTTGCTTTGGGTAGTATGGATATTTTAACAATATTTATTCTTCCAATCCATAAGCATGGAATGTCTTTCCTTTTCTGTGTGTTTCAGTCTCTTTCAACAATGTTTTATAGTTTTCAGAGTACAGGTCTTTCACCTCCTTGATTAATTTATTCCTGGATATTTTATTATTTTGGGTACAACTGTAAATGGGATTACTTTCATAATTTCTCCTTCTATTGCTTCATTATTATTTATAGAAATGCAACAGATTTCTGTACAATGACTTTGTATCCTGTGACCTTACCAAATTCATTTATCACTTCTAGTAGTTTTTTGGTGGAGTTTTTAGGGTTTTCTGAATATAGTATAATGTCATTTGCAAATAGTGAAAGTTTTACTTCTTCCTCACCATTTTGCATGCCTTTTATTCCGTCCTCTTGTCTGACTGATGTGGCTAGAACTTCCAGTATTATGTTGAATAAATGTGGTAAGAGTGGATATCCTTGTCTTATTTCTTATCTTAGGGAGAAAGCTTTCAGTTTTTTATCATTGAGTATGATGTTAGCTGCGGGTTTTTCATTTATAGCCTCTATTATGTTGAGGTATGTTCCCTCTAAACCTACTGTGTTGAGGGTTTTTATCATGAATGGATGTTGTACTTTGTCAAATACTTTGTCTGCATCTATTGAAACGATCATATGGTTTTTATCCTTTCTCTTGTTGATGTGATGAATCATATTGATTTGTGAATTCTGAACCACACTTACATCCTGGGAATAAATGCCACTTGATCATGGTGAATGATTTTTTTAATGTGTTGCTGGATTCAGCTTGCTAGTATTTTGTTGAGGATTTTTGCATCTATGTTCATCAGAGATATTGGTCTGTAGTTCTCTTCTCTTGTAGAGTTTTTATCTGGTTTTAGTATCAGCTAATGTAGGCCTCACAGAATGAATTTGGAAGTTTTCCTTCCTTTTCTATGTTTTGGAATAGTTTGAGAAGAAGAGGTATTAATGCTTCTTTAAATGTTTGGTAGAATTTGCCTGTGAAGCCATCTGGTCCTGGACTTTAGCTTGTTGGGAGTTTTTTGATTACTGATTCAATTTCATTGCTGATAATCGGTCTGTTCAAATTTTCTATTTCTTCTTGGTAGTTTGGTTCCTATTTCTTCCTGGTAGTTTAGTTTCTATTTCTTCCTGATAGTTTGAATTTATCCATTTCTTCTAGGTTGTCCAATTTGTTTGCATATAATGTGTCATAAGATTCTCTTAGAATCCTTTGCATTTATCTGGTGTTGTTTGTTATTTCTCTTTCATTTCTGATTTTGAATTTTCCTTCTCTCTCTCTCTCTCTTTTTTTTTTTTTTTTGTCTTTTCAGTTTTTTTGTTTTTAAAGTAGGCTGCACACCCAGCGTGGAGTCCAGTGTGGGGCTTGAACTCATGATTCTGAGATCAAGACCTGAATTGAGATCAAGAGTCGGATGCTCAACCAACTGAGCCACCTAGGTGCCCCCAGTCTCTTTTTGATGAGTCTGGCTAATGATTATCAATTTTGTTGATCTTTTCAAAGAACCAACTCCTCCTTTCACTGATCTGTTCTATGGTGGTGGTTGTTGTCTTTAGTTTATATTTCATTTATTTCTGCTCTAATATTTATTATTTATTTCCTTCTATGGGTTTGGGGTTTTGTTTCTTCTTCTTTTTCTAGCTTCTCTAGGTGTAAGGTTAGGTTGTTTGAGATTTTTCTTGCTTCTTGAGGCAGGCCGCTATAACCTTCCCTCTTAAAACAGCTTTTGCTGCATCCCAAACATTTCAGACTCTTGTGTTTTCATTTTCATTTGTCTCCATGTATTTTTTTATTTTCTTTTTGATTTCTTGGTTGACTCATTCATTGTTTAGTAGCATGTTATTTAGCCTCCATATGTTTTTTCTCTTTCCAGATTTTTTTTCTTGTGGTTGATTTCTAGTTTCATAGCATTGTGGTGAGAAGAAATGCATGGAATGACTTCAATCTCTTTGAACATGTTGAGATTTGTTTTGTGGGCTAATATGTGATCTATTCTGGAGAATGTTCCATGTGCACTTGAAAAGAATGTGTGTTCTGCTGTTTTAGGATGGAATATTCTGAATTTATCTGTTAAATCTGTCTCGTCCAATGTGTCATTCAAAGCCACTGTTTCCTTGTTGATTTTCTATTTGGATGACGTTCTGTTTGGACAGATGTCCTCTGATGTAAGTGGAGTGTTGAAGTCCCCTACTATTATTTTATTATTATTGATTAGTTCCTTTATGTTTGTTATTAACTGCTTTAAGTATTTGGGTGCTCCCATGTAGTTGCATAAATATTTACAATTGTTATACTTCTTGTTGGATTGTGCCCTTAATGATTATATAGTGTCTGTCTCTTGTTACAGTCTTTGTTTTAAAGTCTGTTTTGGCATAGGGGCCCTGGGTGGCTCAGTTGGTTAAGTGTCCAACTCTTGATTTCAGCTCAGGTCATTATCTTGGGGTTGTGGGATTGAGCCCCACATTGGGCTCCATGCTGGATGTGGAGCTGGCTTCAGATTCTCTCTCTTTCTGCTCTCTCTCCCTTAAAAAAAAAAAAAAAAAAAGTCTATTCTGTCCTATATAAGTATTGCTACCCTGGCTTTCTTTTCAAATCCATTTGCATGGTAGATGCTTCTCTATCCCTTCACTTTCAATCTGTATGTGACTTTAGGTCTGAAATGACTCTCCTGTAGGCAGCATATAGATGGGTCTTTTTTTTTTTAAATCCATTCCATCACCCGATGTCTTTTGATTGAAGTGTTTAGTCCATTTACATTCAGAGTAATTATTATTAGGTATGCATTTGTTGCCATTTTGTTACTTGTTTTATGGTTGTTTTGTAGCCTTTCTCTGTTCCTTTCTTCTCTTGCTCTCTTCTCTCACAATTAGTTGACTTTCTTTAGTGATATACTTGGATTCCTTTCTCTTTAGTTTTTGCATATCTATTACTGGTTTTTGATTTTTGGTTACCTTTCGGTTTGTATATGACATCTTCTGCATATTGGAGTCTATATTAAGCTGATGGTTGCTTAAGTTTGAACTCATTTTTTACTCTTCTCCTTCCCACATTTTAGGTATATGGTGTCATATTTTACATCCTTATATTCTGTGAGTCCCTTGACTGATTTTTATAGATATACTTATTTTTACGGCATTTGTGCTTCCTACTTTTCTTACTCTTGTTTATGGTCTTTCCTTTCAACTCAAAGAGTCCCCCTATAACATTTCTTGTAGGACTGGTTTAGTAGTCATGAACTCCTTTAACTTTTGTTTGTCTGGGATACTCCTTATCTCTCCTGTTCTGAATGATAGCCTTGCTGAAGAGTATTCTTGGCTGTAGACTGTTTCCTTTCAGTACTTTGAATATGTCATGCTACTCCTTTCTGGCCTGTAAAGTTTCTATTGAAAAATCAGCTGATAGCCTCAATGGAGGTTTCCCTTGTATGTAACTGCTTTTTTCTCTCTTGCTGCTTTTAAAATTCTCACTTTATCACTACTTTTTGCCATCTTAATTACTGTATGTCTTGGTGTGGACCTCCCTAGGTTGATTTTGTTGGGGAGAATCTCTGTACATCCTAGATCTGGATTTCTGTTTCCTTCCCTAGATTTGGGAACTTTTCAGCTATTATTTTTTCAAATAAATTTTCTGTCCCCTCTTCTTTCTCTTCTTCTGGGATCCCAATAACATGAATGTTATTATACTTAATGGTGTTGCTGAGCTGCTTCAGGGCCATTTTAAACAGTGAAATCATCAGCAGAGGCACAAAAATGTAAAAAACATGTCATTAAACAAGCTACAAAGAGGATGCTGAGACATGAAGGCAAAGATTCACCCTGCTCACCTCAGCTGGGAATGTGCATGTCAGGTGACTCAAATTCTTTACCACTCTGCATGTGCCTACAAATGACTGTGAAAGTGTCAGGAGTACTGATTTTGAAATTACAAATAAGTTTCAGCAAGTAGGAAAATGAGCAAATATGAAATCTGCAAATATTGAGGACTGACTGTAGTTATTAAAATGACATAGTCTTTGACCTAGTAATTCTACTTCTAGGTAATTATTCTATAGATATGCCTTTATATGTATGAAATAACATATTTACAAAGATACTCATTGAAGTAGTTTTAATTAGGAAGAAACTGGAAGTAGCTCAGTTGCCTATTGGTGGGAGTATATATAAATAACCATGGTACTCCATATAGTGGAATACTATGCAACAATTAAAAACAAAGGAAGAAGCTCTACATAGGAGGTATGGAACCATCTACACTGAGTATTTTTGAAACTTTCTGACCATGAATCACAATATTAACAAAAAAAAATTAAAAAGTCCCACATGTTGTCACTTAGTATATACATGTCTTTATAAATGAAATTTCACAAAATAATACCTACCCTTTTACTTACCATGCATTGGTTTATACTACTGGGTTCTTTATATTCTATCCACCACATTTAAAAGATTCTGCCTCTGACTCACTAAATTGACTTTAGGCCTCATTAATATGACATGCTTTTGTTTGAAAAAATACTTATTTACAAGATAGATAGTTTATCTAAAATAAAAGGCAAGGTAGACAATGATATAGAGATAGTGCTGCCATTTTTGTGGAAGAAAATAAAAGGGGACCATGGATGAATATGTAAATACATGGGATCTCTCTGGAAGAATATTTTAGGAACCGGCAACAGTAGTTGCTATTATAAAGAGAACTGTTTGGTTAAAGGAGTTTAATGGAAGGCTACCTATTTTTTACCATATATCCTTTCCTGAAACTTCTGAATTTTGTCCTATTCTGGTTTATTTCCTATTTTTTAAAAATGCCCCTAGGAATCTCAATTACCCTATTAATCTATGTTATCTATTAAGAATTTCTTCCTTATTTAGATTATGACATTCTGAATTTCTGAAATTTGATGTAATGAGATGTTACCATATATTTTAATTATCCTTCATAAGAGTGCTTATTATGATGTGAAATGATCTAATGCTTTCAAATTGTTTCATGTCTCATGACTATCTAAAATATGACTAAATCTTATGAAGGACCATGAATAAGTCCCTACATAAATTTACACTGGGCATATATATTTAGGGCAAAACCTGTTATGTTTAAAGAGCAATTAAAACAAACAAAACAAAAATTTATTCCTGTTAGAAATTTAAAAATTTCAAAACCACTACAAGCTTTAAAAAATCAGTAGAAAACACGGGGCGCCTGGGTGGCTCAGTCATTAAGGGTCTGCCTTCGGCTCAGGTCATGATCCCAGGGTCCTGGGATTGAGCCCTGCATCGAGCTCCCTGCTTAGTGGGAAGCCTGCTTCTCCCTCTCCCACTCCCCCTGCTTGTGTTCCCTCTCTCGCTATCTCTCTGTCAAATAAATAAAATCTTAAAAAAAAAATAAGTAGAAAACATTTATTGTCTCAAGGGCAGTTTATATCACAAACTTTTATAACTGTCTAATTAAGTCCTAATTTATAATTAAAACCTGGTAAAGGGTAGTACAAAATTAGTTCAAATACAGTTACATAGAGGCAAAAAATAATATGAATAGCATTTCTTACCATGAGTAATATCTAGAAGTCTATAATTTGTTTCTTGATTTTTAGGGACTAAATTTGAAATTGTTTAATACACCTAAAATGGAAATTTATGGGAAGAGTATTAAGAAATGATTCTAATAATACAGCTAACTGGGCAGATGTTATATCATAGTACTGGGACTTTTCCATGTATAATTATTCCATGTAGAGAATCATGAACTGAAGCAACATATAGGATAAATGAATGGCCTGGAATGACATATCTGAGTGTGGGAAAGTGCCCTGTTTCTTTGCCAGTGGCTGATTACTGTTTACATCTCAATTACTAATTTGAAAAGCCTACTGTTTTTTAGAAAGCCAAAGCCCAAGGGGCACCTGAGTGGCTCCGTCAGTTGAGCACGCAACTCTTGGTTTCTGCTCAGGTTATGATCCCAGGGTCCTGGGATCGAGCCGTGAGTCGGGCTCTGTGCTCAGCAGGGAGTATGCTCAAGATTCTCTCTCCCTCTGCCCCTCCCTCCAATCACACACACACACTCTCTCTCAAATAAATAAATAAATAAATATGAAAGAAAGAAAGAGAGAAAGAGAAAGAGAAAGAGAGAAAGAGAAAGAGAAAGAAGAAAGAAAGAAAGAAAGAAAGAAAGAAAGAAAGAAAGAAAGAAAGAAAGAAAGAAAGAAAGAAAGAAAAGAAAGAAAGAAAAAGAAAAAGCCATTGTGAGGCTACTGAAAATGACCAGGCCATGAAAAGACCTTTAAGAATACCCAAAGCCAGGCTAAAATAGATTAACATGTAAAAGATGGTCACAGGGATTTGGCAAGCTTCTTCTTTACCAAGTGACTTGACAGTACATCATATCACATAAGCGTGATGTGAAAAAAGGCCAACAGTACAGATCCTGTTCCAGTGCCAGAGAATGGGTTAGGTGGGATGTGCTGTGCCTGTGCTCTTCAAGAATGACATGTTAGGGGCTCCTGGGTGACTCAGTCAGTTGAACATCCGACTCTTGCTTTCGGCTCAGGTCACAATCTCAGGTTTGTAAAATCAAGCCCCACATCGGGCTCTGCACTCAGCACAGAGTCTGCTTGTCCCTCTCCCTCTACTCCTCTCCCTGCTGTCTCTCACTCTCTCTCAAATAAATAAATAATAAAAATCTTTTTTAAAAAAAGGATTACAGGTTAATGCTATTACAGGCACATCTGAAATGGATTTGCACATAATCTTAGAGGCTAGCTTTTCTGGAAAGCTGCATTTAATGCATTGGAATAAATAAATACACGCACAAGTATAATGCACAAGAGTGGTTCTACTTTAGTTTTAATGTCCTTCCACTATATGAGACAGCCTTTAGCCCCTATGCAAGGCTTTGACTCCTAGTGACACTTAAATTACCACCTTCACTAGTTAATATTAGAGCTACAAGCCCCCCCCCTTGCAAAATGCTCCCCCCCCCCCAGGATACCTCTTTCTCTTTCAAAACGATTCACAGGTCATTCTGTTTAAGCAAACAAAATTTCTTTACTAGGGTTGCAAGCAAGTTTTCTCTACCAAATGGATTCTCTTTTCTAGCCAGAGAGAAGTTCTCAGCCACCCCTTAAAAAAAAAAAAAAAAAATTGTTGTTCTCCAAGTTCTCTAATTGTTGTTAACAACCCCCAGCTGCACTGGCTCCCGTACCCATTTAAAACCCCTCTGCCTGGCTTCACATCCCAGACTTCTTGCAAGGAAAACAGAACTTTAAAATCAGAACCGTCTTGGACCGGACAGTTGCCAAGTCAGCTGCTGCTCCTTAGACTTAGGTGGAATGGCTTATCCTCAGACATTTTGCACAGTGCTTTAAGTTACATCTTAATAAAGATAAGCTCATTTTTAAAATGGGAAGAATGAGGAACTGTAAACAGAAGAGCCTCCTCTTATCTCTGTAGATTTTCCCTCCTGGTTGTTAGGTTCCTTATAACCCAGAATGGGGTTCATACAGGGATACTTTACTGTCCTGACATGGAATCTTTATGATTCATATCTTGTCTGCCATTAAGTAGCTCTGAGTTGGCTCACCTCTCTGAAAAACTTTCACCACTGAACTGCTTTAGGAGGGATGGGATTGAAGTTCTATAGAGCCCCGTTTATACTAAGCCAAGAAAATAACTATTTTCTCTTTCCAAGGCTCACTCTGATTTGTTCAAGACTAAAGGATGCTGACTGAAAAGGAAGAGAAGAATGTCAGTCAAATAGTAATATAAGCCTCAAAGGACAATTTGATTCGTTTCCTTTTTTAAATCATTTTATTTATTTATTTTTAGATTTATTTATTGAGAGAGAAAGAGCATGAGCGGGGGGAGGGGAAGAGGGAGAGGGAGAGAGAGAATCTCAAGCAGACTCCCCGCTGGCAGAGCCCAACTCAAGGCTCAATCCCACGACCCCGAGATCATGATCTGAGCCGAAATCAAGAGTCGGACACTTAACCGACTGACCCACCCAGGCACCCCTTTTATCATTTTATTGTATTAGAAACTGGAAATAAGGGCCACTGGCTGCAACATGGAAGTTCTCTGCTGAACAGAAAAGCATTCAGTGAAACAAGTTTTATTGAAACATGATTTCATTCATTCAACAAATATTTAGGATTTATTTCATGTTAGAGTGATCTCTATTACCATTTGAGCAGATGAAAACTGACTATAAAATTTGTCAAAATATTTTTCTGAGAGTTTTAGGAGAACCACAGTAATAAGAATTACATAATCACTAGAATTCTATTCATAAATCTTTGTATTCTTTATATCAAATGGAAAATTTTGTGGCCAAAAAAAAAAAGTACTACATGGTTAGATTACAGCTAGTACTACACTTCTTATGATGGAGAAAAAAAAATTCAGATAAACATCCATTTCTAATTTTTAAAAAGTACATTAGTGATATTTAAGGGGAAAAAAGTTTTTATAAAGCAAACAAAGCAGATTATAGCTATATGTAATCAACAACTTTTTATTTTAAAAATGACAGTTCTAAAAAATATAAATCTCAGAGCACTACCTCAATAAATCAATGCAGCTCTGTTGCTGAAAAGTTTAAATATGTCTGCCTATTTACTTTGCATTTATGAATAACTACTTAATTTGCATCCTTCCATCTTATCCTTAAATAAGAACCAAAATGTCACCCTCTATCCTAAGACTACAGTGAATATGTATCAATTCCAAAGCATTGCTGGGGCACTAAAGAAATAAGCTTCTACCCACTTCCCTAGGTGTTATATGGAAGTGTTGAATCACTAAATTGTACACCTGAAACTAATATTACAGTGTATGCTAACTAACTGGAACTTAAAATTTAAAAAAGAAAAAGAAAAAAGCTTCCAACCATGACACTGGACCCTCTTATAGAACAAAGTTTTAGTTATATTTCTAAGACAAGTTATTAACATCAGATAAGCATCCATCAGTACCTCTTTTCCCACTACCAGCCTAATAGCTAATTTGCCTTCTCTCTGAGACTTATTTTTATGATCATGTGAGCCCAACAGAATGCCTAGTCATAAGTGCTCATGGTGGCATGTGCCATGAAATGGAAATCAGTGATACTGCTGGGGCCCCCAGAATGAAGCTCCTTTGAAGTGCATGTGTTTATGTGTGCTCGCCAAATTTTTAATGCCAGTAAAACCAAAAGGCGGTTTGGAATTTTAACTTACAGTAAAATGACCTTTTATCTTTTTAATGTTCCAGGAAGCATCAACTCAATCTAACATTTTTTATTTTTAAACCATAGCATGTTTTGGTAACAGTGACAAAAAGAGTACTTGATAAAGAACTTTGCCTGTTCTGCAAAGGAGGGGAGGGAATGCCACATTTAAGTTCTAATTGGCAAGTGAAAAACTATTTAATTTGAGAGAGCTAAGTCTAAAATGATGGAAGGATTCATTATTCTTTCAAGTAATTACGTAAGAAACTGCAAAGATTCTCACAGAAGAAATCATATGACATACCATTTATCCTACCGTTTATATAAAGTCAGGCCCACACGGGGGCTTCAAAGAGACGGGTAATGGACAATTTCGTAAGCGGGGTGGCAGGTCCGCAGGTGTTCATTTTATTATTATCCTTTATAACTTACAAATTTATTACATTCCTTTAAAAATATATGAAACATTCCATAGTTAAGATGAAAAACAGGGAAAGAAGGGGTAGCTGGACAATTAGAAGCAATATCATGTACAACACTTAATTATCAGCATAACGAACATATTCCTGGATAGTAAGGAACCTGGAGTTATTCTCTGCGTAAGGTGAGGCTAGCTTAATGGGGGAGTAACAGTTACCATATGTGTTCATCAGATGATCAGGCTCTGGCTGAACTGAGTGCCTCAAATCTATTTAGGATGAAGGACTCCCAACAGTGGCACAGAGGTCACTGGCCAAACACACAGTCTTTTTGCCCCTAGGAGCCCCTATGCCTCCTATCCTGAATTGCTTAAGATTTTCCTTAACTATATGGAGTCTGTTTCTCATTGATCCCCATATTCACTGCTTCCTAGTAACCGTTCTAAGGGAGGGACCCCTGAACTTCACAAAGTCTGTCAGGCTCCCACCAGTACAGTGAGGGCAAGCTATAAGGAGAGAAATGCACCCATATAGTGAGATTGGCTATTTATGCCATGTATTTGTATCTATTCTAATTACTTGTGTCAAATCACAAGTTTAAAACAGAAAAAGACTCATTTTTTTCCCACTGGAAGGCTTGATGTGCCTCTGTTTACACAATTATTAGCCATACTGTATACAGCAGCCTCAATAAAGCTCTTCTGTACAGGCCTGGAAAGCACATGTAATTGTACTTTAGCAGGTAAAATATATATTGGGTTTTTTTTTTTTTTTCTCTAAAAGCAGAGAAAATTAATTCTTTTCAGCTGTTTCACTCCAGGAAGAAGCATTTGCTTTGTGTTAAAGCAGCGATTTGTAGGCTGGGCTTTGCCAGCATTTCATGATCTGGGGAGTGGGAGGTGGAGGGATGGGTGTTGCAAACACATTTACATCCAAACTGTCCTTTTTACAAGGCTGTTTGCAGAGGTTATCTTCTGTGATCCATTTTTGACTGTCTCCAAATCTTCTTGTTCCCAGACACTTGTCATTATCCAACATTTCCGAGCCATACTGTTTTGGATTGTTTTTAGAGCATGTAAGGATACTTTATGTGACATTTCATTTTTCTGGAAGAGTGTCAATTTAAAATTTCTGCTAAAAAATCAATAAGGAAATTCTATTTGACACTTAATTCGTTTATTTAATAATCAGTGGAGCCTACTATGGAGGGTGGGTACAAGATTGGATATGACACAGTCCTTGCCCTCAAATGGTTCACAATCTGGTGGTGTGATTCTCAGAGGTAGTGGAATCTTCTAGCACTTGGAAAGATATTTTAAATCCCTGGATCCTCCATGTGAATCACTGGGGCTCAGAGATCTGTGATCTATTCCTTTCAAATAAGTGGGCTCAGAAAAAAAACTTAAGAGGTGCTGGCCTAGAGGGAGGGATAGACACTCTAACACATCATGGCGAGTGTTACAAGGGATGCCAATTGTATGTTGCAAAAAAAAAAAAAAAAGCACAAGGAAAGAACAAATTACCTGGGGAAAAAGGTTTCCAAAGGATTCTAAGAAGATTCTTATCTGTCCTGGGTCTTTAAAGAAGGAATGTAACTGGCCCAAGGCATTCCAAGCACAGGTAAAAGCATGTGAAAGTTATTGGGGAAAAAACAGGACCCTCTGGAAGACCAAGCAATCTGGAGTGCCCAGAACTGGGGGCGCTGAGGCTGTGTAGAGGGAAAGGACTAATTGGAAATGACAATGAAAGCATGTTCCGGGGTTAGATCAGGGGAGGACTTTCCCATCAAGTTAAGTAGTTCCCATCTGTCTTCTAGGGAAATGACCAGCAGAGGCAGGAGTATGGATGCATCCTCACAGAAAAATTGAAAGCAGGGAGTGATAGTAAGAGACACAGGTTTTGACTTTACTTTAACACACAAAGTTATTCAACATTTAGCTTAGACATATAGTAAACTAATTACATATACTTATGTGGCCCTTCTTTTGACCACTATCCCTCTGAGCCTGGGATTGGTCTCTCTAAGCCACCATTATTAGATCAGGTTCTCATTTTTGCCCTTTCTGCTTCAGGGCAGCCTGCTTCTCTCCTGACTGCCCATTTCTGAGCCCATGGTTAGGTTCTCTGGAACAGCGAGAGAAAAGTCTGGTAACTGTATGGAGGTGGGATAGGAATAGAGTCAGAGCAGCTAACAAGATAGTCTAGAAAAGAGTGACCAGGGACTATAAAGTAGGAGGACACTGATCCCATTTGTCTCAGAGGATCCCAAAGAAGAAAACCAAGATCCACTGATGCAATCTGATAGTCTCAGCTGCCTAAAGATGCAAGAGAGCACCTTGATTTGTTACTGTAGCTCTTTAGACAAACTAGAGGCTCATTTGGCAGTGAGAGGATTTAGAAGGTTTGTTAGTCATCTATTTTGGCATAAATTACCCCAAAATGTAGTGGTTTAAAACAACAAACATTTACTATCTCAATTTCTGTGGGTTAGGAATTCAGGAGTGGCTTTGTTAGGTGATTCTCGCTCACTTACACACTCCCTCATGAGATTCAGTCAAGAAATCTGTGCAAGGCTGCTGCAGTCATCTGAAAGTTCATTCAGAGCTGAGGCTATTAGCAAGAAGCCCCAGTGTCTTGCTGGCTTTTGGAAGGAGGTCAGAGTTCTTTGCCATGTGGACCTCTCCACAGTGTTGCCTGTCTATACATGGCAGTTGGTCTTTCTGAGAGTGAGAAAGCAAGAAGGATGTCACAATGCCTTTTTTGATCTAGCCTCAGAAGTCACACACTATCACACTGCCATATTCTTATGCCTTGTAAGAGAGTCTCAGGGAGAGGAATTAAGCTCCATCTCTTGCAAATAATTTATGGATAAAGCACATGTAACAGGGTCACACAAGAGGATTTTGAATATTCCTTCATACCTGAGATTTACCAATTCTACTCATGAATCAGTAAACAGAGGACAAACCTTGAAAGTGTCCTGTACTTGAGTCATCCCACCCTTGAAGTGGCCCCACTGGGGCTCTTGTAATTGATATATTTGTCAAGAGGAGAGGTTCAGTAATGGGTTTCTGGAAACTCCACCAAGTGACAATGGGGTTTGATTGAAACTGCTCTTGTGGTGTTATGGAAACACTACTTATGATTTTCAGAAAAGAGAGTGGACACAGAAAAAGCTTAAGTTAGAGACTGTTTTAATTATACTATTCTTTGGGGGGGAAAATGATTGACCAATATATAGTAATCCAGTTCTTGGGGTTTTTTTTTTTTTTTTTTTTTTTTTCATTTTGGGAATTGTTTTATTTGGATTGTACAGAAGAAAGACTTCTGAGCTCTCCTGGTTACTAGATATTACTAAGCATTACAGAGCCATGAGTTTATGAAGTTAAACTCTCATGAGGGTTTTATAAGGCAATATAAGAAGTCATGGTCCAAACATAAAGCAAATTAAGTTGTGGCCTGCTTTGGAGCAACTGATAGGGTATAGCATGGGAGAATCCACTTGACCTTGATGTTTGAAATATTCTCCTTTTACAGGCAGAGGTTTATGACAGACACTTATGAGTCCAATCTTCCACTACTGGGATCTGCAGTGAGTAATATTTATACAGTCTTGGTACTGCCAATGCTGGTTACTAACTATCACTGTTCAGAACCTCTAATCAAAGTGTAGAAGACAAGTTAGCTATAGGACAGAATGTGGATGTTAATAACCATCGCAGCATTGCTAGAGATTGAGGTGAGGGTTGGGAGTAAAAAAGAAAGAAGAAAGAACACATGAACTTTCCTGAACTTACATAGTCAAAGGCGTGAGGTATGGTTGAGAGACTGTATAAAGTTGAGGAATCAAGAAATAAATTAAGAAATAGTATGTTACAGTTGCAATAAAATTAAAATTTATGATTTCAAGTTAGAGTAGAAGTCTAACAAAGTCAGGAGGAAAAGGGAGCGGAAAGTGATGTGAACTACATTCTTAATTTTTTTTTCCCCAAAAAGGAGCCACAAACTACTGACCAATCAAGAAATAGAAGCATGAACATATTCTATAGAGTACAGGTGTTTCCAACAAGAATAACCAGAACCAGAGACTGGTGGCTCTGGGACTGAGGTGACCATGGTGACTTTCACATCCCCTTTCCTATCCTTCTATACATACATTACTCTTTTGAACAAATGTAAAAATTCATGTGGTTGGTATCATCTATAAGTTGATACTAGCCTATGTTCACCAGGTTTTAGAAGATAAACTTCACAAACATTAATTCCTCTAGTTAGGTTTAACAAATGACAAGATTTTACTTATTTTAGAAATTCACACTTTACATTTCATTCTTCTTTTTGAAACAGAGAGTAGGAATTAGTTTACAAATTACTACCTTGGTGATAAAAACTAAGATGAGCAAAAATGCTATGATTTATCCTTAAATATGCATTTCTATACTACACCACCAAAAATAAAACGACAACCAAAAAACCTTATAATTTTCAGGATTAAGTCTAATGGGCAAGAATCCAGGCTCAGTAAAGAACTGATACTCCAACCTAGGAACAGTCTATGAAGCAGTTTTAGTAACTACCCCCGTCCGGCCCCCAGTACTAAGGGTTATTCTGAGTTTTAATGGAAGGCCCAGGTACATCCTCCTACAAACTCCCTTCTATCCAACCATGGAAGATTTCTTCAAAGGATTCAACAATGATTAAGATACCAAAAAAGCAAATGGCTAATTTGCCTTGGTTTAATAAAAGAGAGCCATTTAAAACTACATTTCCTGGGAGCAACCTGGGTACCAAGTATACTAGGTGGAAAGAGAAAAGGAAAAAAATATATATATATGAGGTTAGTAGTCAGAATCCAAAGTGCATTTTTTTTCCCCTTTGAGGAATTAGGGGGAAAACTTTATGAAAGCTCTTTCAGCTTCTGTAGAAAAAATACTTTTGTACCCTCATAAGAAAGGCTTGCTTTTCTAATTTACAGACTCACTTGTACTACACCAATTCACAACAATCATACAATATAGATCAGGCACCACCCACACCTTCTGTAAGAAAATTTATAGAAAGGGTTGAACTACCACAGTTCCTGTGGATGATCTACAACAGTTATATTAAAAAAAAAAAAAAAAAAAAACTTAGGGAAGAATGGATAAATACAAAGTGGTATATCTGTATAATGGAATACCACACAGCAATGAAAATAACAAACTACTGCCACATGTAACATGCACATCAGATACATGTAGTACATACTCTGTGATTCCATTTATATAAATTATAAACCCCAGCGAAACTAATCATGGTGTTAGAAGTCAGCATAGTGGTTCACTTTGGAGGGGTAAAGAATGGGGGTGGGTTACCAGGGGTTTTGGGGGTTGTGGTAAAGTTCTACTTTTTATCTGCTTGCATGAGTGGGTTCAGTTTATAATGATTTATCAAGTAGCTGCAATTATAATTTGTGTACTTTCCTGAATGTATATATAATTATTTAAAAAGTCAATTAAAAAATAACACATAAGGCCCCCTCCTAGCTTATGCAGTACCTTTATGCAGATTTTTTTTAAATGTGCCCTCTGGATAAATGGATTAGAAAAAGGCATCCCTGTGGGCAGAGGGAGTCCCACAGGTTTGTGGAGGACTGGCTGGTTTTTAACCCCAGTGGTACACTTGGCTAGACACAAAACCGCACATCTGGATGGACATCTGCAAATCTGCAAAACACTCACTTGACCTTTCTTCACCACAGCTTTATGAGGGCAGGGCAGATGTCCTTATTTTACAAAAGAGGAAGTGGCACAGAACAGTAAGACTGATGCACAAAGGCGTCATAGCTAATAAGCGATGGAGCCAGAACAGACTCCGAGGCCAGTAGCTCTTCACATGGTTCTGATTCTGTTTTGGGAGGGGAAACAGGAAGAAGCTTCTTTCTATGTTTGTTACTGTGTATGTTGTTATGGGTTATCTCCATGCTTTGTGGAACTAGGCAGGGAACAAATACATGGTCCAATGTTCTTAATATTGGGGCTTTAGTAAAGGTCCTAGGTTCTAAGCCCATTTGAAAAATATGCTTTAAGCATACACTTAAAAATGAATATTCAACTTTTACATGTTTACTTATGCAAAAAGATCAGTAGAATAGACATGTGTAGATATCAATAAAGCATTCTGGCCTTCCCACAGCTTAACATTATTAACTTATGGACATAAATCTTTCCGTGTCTTGAAAAAAATGAAAGAGAAAGACACACACCTAAGGTATATGTCCAGCTTACCTAGAAGTGTCTGCTTATCTTGGGAGGAGTCAGACTCTGCAGAACACCTGCAAGTTCGGAGAACAATCACTCCTCCAAGCACACCATCTTCACTGGCCAGGAAAGGTGAACCTAGGCAGGAAAGGCAAATGGTCATTTTTCAGTGAATTTTCCCTTTTTCATTTTCAATTTTCATTTGATTATAAGAACAAAAATGTGGTATGAATAAATCTTGAAAGATGCCCATTTTCTGACAACCACCATTGTTCATGCCTTGTATAGGCCTGATGGCAAACACAGGCCTATGCCCAAAGAGGGGCCATTTGGCAAAGACAATCCCAGATGCTGCCAAAAAGACTTGAGTGGGGGTGGAGTGTGCATTACAGTATTCTGAATGGAATTGGAAACACTACCAGATTAAAGGACCAAAACACAAATACAGGAAAAAATGCTCAGCAAGTCTCTTTGATCAGCTCTTAGGGATCACTTACCAGGCTCTCCCTGCTGTCAGGGGCATGCCACCAAAAGCTTTGATTTACTACCTTAAATTCAATTTTAAACAATAAGCCACAAACTTTATTACAAACATTTAAAAATGATCCTGATGGTTTACACAAATAAGGGTGAAACTGTATTTCTATTATAAGAGTCTGGTGGTTAGAAACAACCAGGCCTCTTTGGGATCTCACACACTGAACCATTGTGAGCATTTCAAGAACACTACATTTTAAAACCCCTCATTTTTCCTCCCCAAGGACATCTTCTTCAAACATCTGGCATAGCAAGTAAGCACGTGGAGAACAAATGCAAATTAACCCAAGCACTATCAAAGAAAGTAATAAAAATAAAAACCAACCAAATTGGATTTGGGGAAGCTTCTGGTTAAACTTAGTTGATTAAACACATATATTTATCTCCACTCCTTCCAAAGGAATGGCCCAATGAGGACAGAGAGAAAGGCAAACGAGAAAAAAACTGACCTTTTAGAAAATGAAAAGAAGATGGACATTAGTTGGCTCACCTAGTGGGACCACAGAAGCTGAAATCTAAGCTTTCATGGTGGGACAGGGTTGAAATTGGGGAGGTCACCTATAAGAAATCACCCAGTTTTGTCATGAAACCCAAAAAGAATTGGAAATTGGAAGCCTCCAGTTTCTCTGAAGGCAGGGATATGGGGTGGGGCTGAAATGAAGATGGCTGGTTTAGAGTGTCCAAAAGGACCCTCTACACCAGGTGTCAGTAAGCTATGACTTATCTGGTCTACAACCTGTTTTGGTACTGTCTACAAGAGATGTGTGTTTATTTTACAATTTAAAGGGTTATTTAAAAAAAAGAAAAAGGAACGAGGGACACCTTGGTGGCTCAGTCTGATAAGACACCCTTATCAGTGTCTGCCTTCGGCTCAGGTCATGATCCCAGGGTCCTGGGATCAAGTCCCACATCAGGAAGCCTGCTTCTCCCTCTCCCACACCCCCTGCCTGTGTTCCCTCTCTCTCTCTCTGTGTCTCTCTCTGTCAAGTAACTAAATAAAATCTTAAAAAAAAAAAAAAGGACGAGAAGGAGAAGAATATGTGATAGAGACCATGATGTAGCCCAAAAAGTCTAAAATCTTTACTTTCTGGTCCTTTCAGAAATAGTTTGCCAACCCCTGATCTAAAGCCCCAGATTCCTGCATAGAGAGGAAGTTACTTCTTCCTAACCCAGGAGATGCCAGGATATTTACTCTTTAGAGAGGATGAACCAGAGGGACTTGAGTCTTGGGGGCATCAGACTCAGCATAGGGCAGGAGAGAGGCTCCACAGTGAATATAGGATGTGGAAGTGGAAGTCTTAATGCTAAACAGTGAAATAACCAACTCCTTTACCCAGAGGCTCCCAGGATACAAGAAGTCAGGCTGATATCCTCCAAACAAAAGACTGGATAACTCCCTTCCAGCCACACAACCAGCTCAGGAATAAAGACCTATCTGAGAGACCCTAAAAATTTTGCCTTACGGTAAGAGCTTCCAGATGACAAGTATGACTCATTCAGAAGGTTTTCACAGTTCAGCTTTTTGGTATTTAACTGTTAAAAAGTATAGACTACCTAGGATCACTAGTGGTTTCAGTTAGGCCTCTAGAAAAGACAGAGACCAAAACTAAAAAGCAACACAGAGAGAACTTAGGCAAATGCATTGAGCAAAAGAAAAGAAAAGAAAAAAAGAGAGAGAGAGAGAAATCAGAAGAACCGGCCAGAAGGTCCAATATCTGAATACTAGGAGTTTCAGAAAAAGAGCATAGAGGAAATGAAATTTCAAAGAAAGAATTCAAAAACATTTCCAAGAATTGAAAGGTAAGTGCTTGGACTAAAAAGGCTCATCAACCTCCCAGAACAACTCATGAAAAAAAAAAAAAAAGTGCCATGGAGGTACATCACTGAAATATCAAAATATTGAAGAAAAAGAGAAAAGTCTAAAAACTCTCAAGTGGGGGGAAAAAAGTCACATGGAAAGCAAGGGTATCATAACAGCATCAAAATTCTCAACATAACACTGGTAAGTAGAAGATTAGAAGGCACCTTCTTCAAAATGCTAAAGGAAAATTATTTCCAACCTAGAATTCTATACTAGGCCAAAATGTCAGTCAAGTGTGAAAACAGAATAAAGCTCTACAAAGTCTCAAAGAATTTACCTCCCAGGTACCTTCTCAGAAAGCTGTAGGATGAACGTGCCTTGGCAAAGTGAAGGAATAGGGCACATAATGAGAAAAAAAAATGAGATCTGGAAACAGGGGATCCAAAACAAGAGAACAGAAAAAGATTCCAAGATGGCATGCAGCTATGCAGCAGGCTTAGAAAGTGGACAGTCCAAATTGAAACAGGAAGCCAGAGGAGGCTGGAAAGATATTTCCAAAGGGAAAATAAATCAAACTTACAGAATATATGTTGGGTTTGAAATTATTAAGAGGAAATGTTTCAGATTTTGAGGGAAGTTTGACAATCAAGAGTGACTGGTATAAAAAAAAAAAAAGAAACCTAAACAATAATGAGGCAAGTATTAACTGCAGAAAAAAAATAATAATTTGTGTAAGAAAGGAAATAGAACCACAGTACACTATGTAGTGCAGATGTCAATAGCTGGAGCCAAAAATATAAACTCACAATACTGATGAACTAAAAAAAAAAAGGGAGGGGGACATAATACATTAAGAGGAGGAATGGTACATGTAATATGTGTAGGTTTGGGGTTGGAAATATAGGGGAATTAAATCTTGCCTTTCCTGGTATGAATATGAAGATATCTCAATTCGATATATAAACAATATCTAAAATTGAAAACTGAAGGAATAGTAGTACAAATGTGTTATGTTGAATTACAGATATAACTTCTAAATGAAATAGCTATGAGAGTTAAAAGTAGTAGCCTCAGGGGAGAGGAAGCTGGGGGAGAGGGGACTGGATTGGAACAGGGAATCATTCATTTTCGTTTTAAGTCTGGGGGTATTGTCTTTTTAAACCACTTACTTGTTTTGCCTTGCAAAGAAAAACAACACAAATTTAAACTGTGGAACTGGACTAAATTTTTTAATCCTCAGCCTCTTAAAGAAGGGGTAAGGAGACAGGAAATTCAGTCATTGAGAAACTACCCTGCATCGGGGCTTGGTTCCATGCTTTCATGTTCTACAGTTTGATTTTCAGAACCACTGAAGGGGGTCAGAGAAAATCTCCCCAAAATGTGTCATTTTGGCATGTGGACTATTTTGAGCTGAAGGCAATCGAGACCCTGTGGGCTCAAGAGAAACTTTTGCCTCACCCTTAACTACCTAGAAGAATCTAAATTGGGGTCTTTCCTAGAATTAGAGTTATCACCAGGAACAAATTTTATCTGAGTAACCCATCTGTATGGCAAGGCAAATATCTAATTACCAAACATCTGTTCTTATTGCCTATGAATTGCCCTCCTCCCCTTTGAAGCCCCAGGCCCCTATCCCATTCCTTAGCTCAGCATGACATAAATAACTCATTGTACCTTTTTGCCTTTGAACCTCTCATGTATAAGGAGTTCCTGTATGTATGAAATTAAATTTGACTTTCTCCTGTAAATCAGTCTCATGTCAATTTAATCTTTAAACCAGGTGGAAGAATCTTTGAAGGATAGAGGAAAATTTTCCTCCCCAACACTACTGTGCCATGAGGTGTTTTCACGTTACAGATGAAGAACCTAAGGTTCAGAGAGTTGAGCAGAGTATGTGGTTTTCCCTTATGATTCTCTGAGCCCATAGTCCTTGTTTGCTTTGCAGCAATGCCTGTCAGGGAATGGGAAACTTCGGATAAGCTCACATTCCAGCTGCTGTTAGAAACCTCCACCCCACCAGCACTCAAACTCTTGATACCTCTAGAACAGTTCCTTTCCCTACCAAATCCAGGAATTTCTCCTAGGTTCCTAATAGCTCATCCAAGCTCAAAACTCTCTATCTCTTCCCTCTTCAATGACTCAACACATGAAACCATGTTAAATTCCAACAGTTCTCCCTATGACTGTACTTGTGCTAGTTTCTGCCCCTTCATTTCCACTGACAAGACCCTCAATGTACTCTCATTGTACTGAAAACAGTGTAGTAGGCTCCATGCTCCAGTCATCCAAATCTCTAAATTAATTAATTAATATGTACTATGTGCCAGGACTCTTCTAGGCACTGGGGATATAGCAATGAAAAAAAAAGAAGTCCTTGCTCACATCTAGTTGAACAGGTTAGGGGACAAGTAAATTTACAAGTCAATAAAGAAATTCATCCAGTTATTGATAAGCACTGTGAAGAAAATGAATCCTGGTAAATGATAGAAGGTGTGACTTGAGCAGGGGCTACTTCACATCAAGGGTCAGAAAAAGCCCCTTTTGTTAAGGAGCTAACCATGTGAAGACCTGAGGGAAGAACATTCCAGGCAGATGAACAAGCAAATGCAGAGACGTTAAGGTGAGAAGGAACCTGGATGTTCAGGAAATACAAGGAGACTAGAGTGGTAAGAGCTGAGTGAGGGAGAGGGAAGAGAGGGCAGAACATAAATTCAAAGAGAGGCAGGGCCAGGTCACATAGGGTTACAAAAGGCCTTGTGGGTACAGCAAGGAGGTTAGATTTTACTCCAAGTGTGATGAAAAGATGATTTAATCTTTAACCAGGACAACAGTTCTTGTTTGCACGTGCAAAAGGTTGCTCTGTAGTATGAAATGGATTGGCAGGGCAAGCATGGAAGCAACAAGTCACTAAAAAAGGTGTCGTGGCAGCCCAACTGACAGATAACAGTGGCTGAGGTGAGCCTGCTGGCAGTGGAGTCTGTCAGTAGAAGCTGGGTCTGGGATATACTCTGCAAGTAGAACCAAAAGGGCTGTTCACAGAATGAATATGGGAACATGTGAAACTCTAATAAGAAGTATGCACCCCAGCTATGATTACATCATTAAACCATTCAAAAACTTCCAATGACTCCCAGGTGCCCACAGAACAATGTCCAAATGCCTTAGCCTGGTATAGTCCTCCTCTCTCTTCTCAATCTTATCTCCCTATTTATTTTTACACACCAAATGCTTTAGCTAAATTGGACTTCTTGTATCCCATTTCTCCAAGATTTCCCCCTGGGCCCATTTGTGAACTATTCTTCCTGAATCCTTTTCTCCCCATGAACTGAATCTATCCTCAGTGCCTTTTATACAGACACACCTCTCTGGGGTGAGGGTATCATCTCACCTTTAAAGCACCTTTAGTGACTAATGCTTCCACTTATTCACCGCCTTCTCCTATCCTCAACCTCCTACACACACACACACACACAAACACACACACACACACACTCCCACTTACACCACTGCAGTGTGGCATTGAAGATAGCAAGACAGGATGTTAATGCAGTGAAAGGAGATGGGGCCCCCAGGGCACCATCAAAGCTACAGCTGGACTTCCCCCTCTCAGTATGCATTCATTCAATAATTTAATGAAACAATGATTAGAGTATGTTTGAAGATTTCAAGTTTTTCATGGAAAGTACTCAGATTTCATATTATCACTGTGATGTTTAAAAAAAAAAAATACTGACTCAGACAGAAGGCCTTGTTTTGAGTCTGAGGGTAGCAACTATGTATTCTTAAGAAAGACATTTTTTTTGTAATCCATGCTTCGGTTTCTTAAATTATAAATCATGGATATTAAAAGACATCTTTCTGGTTGTTATAAGGACTGAATTATACATATGAACTCTACAACCTCTGAAGAGCTATTTAAACATTTGGTGGTAGTAACAATGATGGTAGGAAGACACTTCAGCATTTTGCTGGTTCTCAAAAATTGTCAGGCTGAACAAGATCTATTACTGTACCTACTTGGTTAACCCTCCACAACAGCCAGAACCAGTGTTCAACTGACATTCAGTGGTGGTGATAGGATATCAATTTTCCAAGTTAAAATGTTGAACAGTCTCTGTATATAAGGAAACACTATTTCTTATTATTCCCAGTAAGAAAAGAAAAATTAACATGGAGTGACATTTTAGGCACTGTGTTAGTTGCTTTTCATACCCATACAGGGAATCGGGGGTAAAAATTAATAAAATAAGACAATCCAAAGTTCCATTAATATATGCGCAAGAAGTTGCATAAAATATCTAAAGAAGATTAATAAATAAATAATAAAAATTAAGCTTCATTCACCCTAATAAAAAGTCCCTAACAGATTGCTTAAATATCCAAGTCTAAAACTGTTATGGAATGAAATTATTAATTACAGATGGTAAGAGAAATAGTTACTGTGATCAAATGTATCTAATCTGAATATTCATTTAAATTGTAAATCCATACTGTAAACAAATGAGACACCTACTTACTAAATTTGTTCCATGATTTTTAAGGATGACGAATTTGAAGAAATTTGAAAGGAAAATCACTGTATTAAAGTAGAGAATTCAATGAGAATATTAATCCATATTCTTTTGATTGCTAGTACCAGAATCTTAATTAGCATGATCTTCAATAAAAAGGAGGATTTGCTGGCTCATAAAATCCAATGGTAGGGATGTGATGGGTTTCAGTAACAGTAGGAAACAGCTCTCTATGGACAGTAATTCCCATCAATAGTTCCAGAACTATATTCCTGACAACTTTCCTCTTTTTCGGTTTTAACATTCTCAGGGAGCATCAATTGGATTTAAGAAAATTCAAAAACTTGACTATCCTGGCTCCAGTTAGGGATTAAGCCTAGAACAGTCAATTGTGACCAAGAGGCCAGTGGAGTGGAGTCATGGATGTACAGACAATACAGAGATCCAGGAAACACAAATGAAGAGAACACTGGGCTACAGAACCAGGAAGTCAAATCTCATATTTGGTGTGGTCTACTTGAACTTAGACAAGCCACTTTACCGCTCTGAACCTTGCTTTCTTCTTTCATCTGAAAAATTGGGAGACTGGACTAACAATCTCTGATATCTCTACCAGTTCTAATAGGCTGGAGTATTTTTAGAGATTCATGTCTACCCACAGTGGCAACCAGCCATTACCTGATGCCAGCAAGACAAAACATGAAAGCTCCTTTTGCAAAACCTGGTACAATGCTTCCTCTTTGACATGTGAGAACCTATCAAGAGAGTGATTCTGTAGCCAGAAGGCAGCTGCTAGGGGTCCACCTTCTCATTATATTTAACAAAGAACCTCTGTCTTTCAAATACATTTCTGCACATTGCTTTCTTTTTAAAGTCTATACACCAAATCACTTGAATGTCATTTTCTCTTGGAGGAATTACACATATTGAGAAAAAGAAATAGAGAGAGACAAAGATGGTTTGAAGGTCAGATGAACAAGAAAATGGAGGGCTGAGGAATAATGAATGTTCCCTACTGCAAACACATACCTCTAACTCCAAAAGAACAAGAGAGATTATTATAAATATTCTTTAAACACAAAAGTAGGATAATAGTTTATACTTCTTAGAAGACCAAGGACCTTTTTCCTAAAGATGCACTTGAGTTGGTTAATCTTTCCTGGATGTGAAGTATTAGCAGAATGACATGAAGACTATATAACATAATGAGAGGAGCCAATCACAATGTTCAGAAGCACTAGCTCCATTAACGAAGTGCCACTACATTTTGCGTTTGAAAAGAAGTCTACAAGATCGCCACCATCATCCTATTAGATGTATGTTAACTGCATTCTATCATTTCCTGCTCCCACAAAAATCCTAATGTAATGATTATTACTATATTCATCTGACAGATGAGAAACCAAATTAAAAAAGAAAGAAGCTGATGCACAGGGAGGTAAATGACAGGCTCTCAGAAAAACAAAGAGGAAGTGGGGATCAGGACACTAATCGATGACCCTGATCCTTTCACTACAAACCCTAAGGACTACCCCTGTTCCACCTCTACCACAACTCATGGATATCATCATCATACGAGGTTTTCTGGTAATTTTTAAACATAGTTTTAAAGACTCTAATTTAACTCTTTTTAAAAAAGATTTTATTTGAGAGGGATGGAGAGAGAGCACAAGCGGGGGCGTGGGGCAGAGGGAGAAGCAGACTCCCCACTGAGCAGGGAGCCCTAGGATCATAACCTGAGCTGAAGGCAGACGCTTAACCAACTGAGCCACCCAGGAACCCCTAACTCTTTAAAGAGAAGAGTTGAGTGTGGCCAATAGCCCTTTTGAAATCCCTTACTACCGTAATTTGAAAGATAGAAAAAGTTAACTTGTTTCAGAACAGAAAATTCCAAACTATAATCAGAACCTAAATATATCAGAGAGACAGTCTGTAGATAAATTTATTGATTCTGCCATAAATATTACAAGTAAGAAACCAAATTGAGTCCATTAAAGCTTCTGTTTCTTGGTTTAACCAATCACAGAATACAGCCACCTAATACTGCTCTAGAAATGACAAGAGATTTTTTTTTTTTTTTAAAGTTTGATACAGGGTCTCTGTTCTCAAGAGAACAATTCAGCTAAGGAGAAAAGACAGTACATTTCTAAAATCATACTGGCAGTTATAAAATAAATAAATCATGGAAATATAATGTGCAACATGGTGACTACAGTTAACAATATTGTATTGTATATTTGTAAGTTGCCAAGAGTAGGCCTTAAAAGAAAAAAAAAAATCTAACTATATATGGTGACAGATATTAACTAGACTTATTGTAGTCATCATTTTGTAATATATATAATCAAATCAGTATGTTGTACACTCAAAACTAATATAATGTTATATGTCAACTATACTTCATAAAAAAATCATAAAGCAGTTCAAGAAGGATCAGTAGGTATCTTCTTTTCCTGAATATTCCAGCCCAGCATTCTATCTGCTAGTGGAGGTATCCAGAATTCCACCAAATCACCCTTACACAGCAATGACAGGATGAGAAATGTGAATCCCTGACA
The DNA here is from genome assembly GCF_029215605.1 of Mirounga angustirostris. Lineage (NCBI taxonomy): Eukaryota > Metazoa > Chordata > Mammalia > Carnivora > Phocidae > Mirounga > Mirounga angustirostris. The sequence continues at coordinate 99,852,108 of NW_026991718.1, read as the reverse complement.
GAAAGAAAGTGGGAATGGCCTACAGGCAACTGGAAGATTCACTGGAGGGGAAAACAAATGGTCCGGTTTTCCAGCCCTGGTCCTGGCACATTCCATGTTAACTTTAACAAGTAAGAAGAGGATTCTCTACCCTCAGACTCTAACAGGTTACCCCAAGCTGCTGCTGGGGAATACAGAGAACACCTTTGCCCCACAGTTAGTTACCATCTAACTTCCATCTCCAGGGGTGTCACAAGGCAGAAGAGGCCAAAATGGTGACAGTGGCAGAAGACAGGGGTCCAGACTGGGCAAGCTGTTCCCAGTGGGGGTAGGGTGTGGTGGTATAAATTCATAATTGCTTATTAATACTAGAATAAAGCCATGAATTTGAGAAGTATAACATTCATTCAACAAATATTTCGTATTTCATACAGATTCACTTTTATAAAAAATTTAAGAATCAACTCTGTGTCAAGCACTGTATAGGGCCCTGGATATGCAGTGATTAAGGTAAAATCTGTGTCCCCAACTGCTATGGTCTGAATGTTTGTACCCTTCCAAATTCATACATTGAAAAATGCCCAATGTGATGGTGTTAGAAGATGGGGCCTTTGGGAAGTGATTAGTGTCCTTACAAAAGCAGCCCAAGAAAGCTCCCTTGCCCTTTCTGCCATATTAGGTTATAATGAGAAGTCTGCAATCCAGAAGAGGGCTCTCACCTGACCATGCTGGCACCCTGATCTTGGATTTCCAGCCTCCAGAACTGTGGGAAATAAGTTTCTGTTGTGTATAAGCTACCCAATCTGTGGTATTTTGTTCTAGCAACCCAAATGGACTAAGATACCAAGTCATCTATGCTATGAAAGACAACAGACAGTATAATCGGCACAAGAAAGGGAAATCAAGCAACATAAGCGAGACACAGTGCTAACATGGGTCGAGAGGGAGAGAGCATTTTAATTAGGATGGTCAGGGACAGCTTCCCTGATGGTGACATCTGAGGAGAAAAATCCAAGCAGGTGAGAGAACAGCAATTCAGATATTGGTGTCTTGATACATACGTATTTTGCAGCTGGCAGGTCAAGCGGCAGAGTTTCTAGCAGATGCGTCTTAGCTGCTGCTGTTTGCCTCAGATGTAGTGCCTGGAGGTGGCACAGCTATCTTGTGGCCATGAAGAATAAAGCAGCCACCCACTAAAGATTACCCAACGGAGTCTGGGCTTCTGATGCACGGTGCAGCCACCGTGCCAGCTTTGGACTGCTTTCAGACTTCTTATGTGAGAAAAGAAAAGCCCTCATTTTGTTAAGCCCCTACAGCTGGGTTTCTGTCACATTAGTCGAACATAATCTCAAACCGAAAATTTCCTTTATCCATTTTTCTGTCAGGTCCTTGGGTTTTTTCTTTCCCCTTACTAATTTGCTAAACTCTTTACACGTTAAGGCAGTATTTGGTCATGTGTGTTGTAAATATTTTCCCTCAGTTTGTTATATATATTTTGATTTTTGTCTATGACTTTTTTTGTAATAGAGAAGTTTTTAATGCTCATGTGGTGAAATTTATCAACTGCTTTCCTTTACAGCTTCTGTCCTGGAAGTTTTTCTGTAATCCAAAATTATGAAAATAAGCAGTCCATTTTTTTCTATTTGTGCTTTTATAATATCAGTTTTTACATTTAAAACTTCAGTCCATCCGGAATTAATTTAGGGATAAGGACTACAGTGAAGACCCTGCTTTATTTTTTATTGATTTATTACTGTTTTCCTTAAATGGTCAGCAAATTGCCCAACATAAATTTGTTGGAAAATTCATCTCTTACCCACTGATTTGAAATGCATTTTTATCACACATTACATACCCATATGTATTTGCATCTATATCTAGATTATCCTGTTCCATTGATGAAACTATTCCCATACAGATACCAAATGGCTTTAATTATTATAGCTTTCTAGTATACCTGACTGGGCCAGTTTCCTCTCATTATTCATTATTTTCACAATATTCTTTGTTACTTTCATGTGAACTTTCCATATGATCTTAAGAATAAACTTGCTTATACTTTTACCTCTCATCCTCACTGGAATTTTCATGCGAACATAATTTAATAAAATTGTGATTTTGCTTAACACTTAGGTTGTCCTGGTAAATTTTTCCAAGGAAAGCCTGAAGATGGAGATAGTTATATTCCTGACACCCCCAAATGGTGGAGCCATGTGAATTTTTAGACAAAGAAATGTGACATGGCGTCCCTAAAATAAAATCTGCAAGCATGCCTCTATCTAGTTTAAAAGGATCAAATAAGTATCTTTCTAGAATATCTTCTGAGATGTTAGTATAAAAAAACCAAATTTTTTTTTCTTCATGGTCAGTTTTCTCTTCTGATCCATCTTATCTGATTAACTACAGTCTGTAGTCACCATCCGTTAATATTCTCAAATCAAGAAAATCATTTTCAGCAACGCTCAGCCTACTCACAAAACAAGACAAAACCAAAACTAGACCCCTCAGTTCTAAGAGAGGTTGGACAGCAAGTTGTCTGCTGAATTGCCAAATATTTAGGTCAACAAATCAATCCGAAGTGTTTGAAATACAAAACAAAGTTTTCTGGATAGACAGTTATTTCTCATTGAATCCTAGATTCCATCCCTGCAAACTATCTTATGTCCAAGGGACCAATGTTAACGAGCATTGTAATTTGCTTCAGCAGGGCTATGCTGGTATTTATCTTGACTTAGTCAACAAAATCTATGTGATCAAATAATGCAGATAAGCATCTGGGAGTTCACCAGATTGTCTCCACCAATTACTTACTGCACAAAGACCCACAAAGAACATCAGACATTTAGGAAGACTATATACCCATCTGTTGCTGTTCATTGTTTTGAGCTGTTCATTCTGCTCAATGAGTTTTTCCTTCTTGAGTTGTTTCAGCACATATGGCATTTTGTCCTGTGAACAAACTTTCTTCACTTTTTACTTGATAAGGCTGGATCCTGCTCATTGTGCAGAAGTACATGACATTGAGGCTTACCATCATGCTTTTCATTCAAACGTAGAGTCAGTTTAATGCAGCACCTACTTTGTGTGCTCTCATGCATTTTGCTTTTAAGTAAATAAATAAATCTATTGTAGCGGGGCAAAATTGGCTTCATATAGTCTGTCTGGAAAGCCTGAAAAAATGGTGATTGTTGTGATATAATAAGAAATATATATTTTGTTCTTTGACCATAGTTCCTGGTACACAGCTCCTAAAACCCATGTAATTTCCTATATGAGAGCCATAGGGACATTTATTGTTATAATATTTAGTTTTGTCCTGATTCCTGCAATAGCTTTGGAGTAATAAAAATAAAATGGGTAACTTTGGTTATTTATAACAAGCCCCTTTCAACTATACCTGAGTTTATGTAAATGAGGTAACTTGGGAAAGCCCCTAGGTAACCTAAGGATGGGGGCTAGCTGCCAAGGGAACCAACCAAGTGATTACAGAGGGTTGAAACTTTCAGCCCCACACCTTTCACCTCAGGGCAGAAGGAGGAGTTAGAGTTTGAACTAATCATCAATGGCCTATAATTTAAACAATCATGCCCATGTGATGAAGCCTCAATAAAGACCTAAAAAGATATGGCTTGGAGAGCTTCCAGGTTAGTGGATACAGTGATGAGAGAAAAAGCAGGCCTGATAGCCAAGAGAAGCCATTTTAGATTTCTTTCTAAGTCAACATTACTGTATATAAACTTTGTTCAAACCAAAAGCTTGATTTATGGCCTGCCACACATGTCTTGTGCATCTGCTTTGTGAATGAGTAACCCAAAGGAAAAACACTGCATCCTTGAAATAATCAATTCTCCTACTCCCTCCATTCCTTTATGATAAAACTCATGACTCCTACCTAAATGCTCATCTATAATCTTTTGAGCTTTTACAAGATGTAAAAAAGTATATAACCCTGTAAAAATTGTTCATTCTTAGGAACACTTTCCAAGCAGCTGTCCCAATTTGGGCTTGAATAAAATGCTCTTTCTTACTTTAGGATATTCTAAAAGGTTTGTTCATTTTGTGTTGACAACAGGGAGAGCAGTGAGCCCAGAGAAGGCACAGCAGCTCCCAACCCCTTCCTACACACCTTGCCCTATGCATCTTCCATCTGATGGTTCTCAGTTATATCCTTTTTTGAAAAACCAGTAGCCTCATAAGTAAACTGTTTTCCTGAGTTCTGTGAACCACTTCAGCAAATTAATTAAACCTAAGAAGAGGGTCATGTTAACCTCAAATTTATATCCATAGCACAGATGACAACCTGGGTTTGTGAGTGGCATCTGGAGTTGGGGGTGGAGGGTAATGCAATCCTGTGAAATCCTGAGCCCTTAAGTTGTGGGATGTGATGCTATCTATAAGTAGATAGTATCAGAAGTGAGTTCAATTGTAGGACACCAAACTGATTGATATCAGAAAATCAGAGAATTGCCTGGTGTGGGAAACCCCCCCAACACACATTTGGTGACCACAAGTGTTAAAGTGAGGTACTGACAGAAGAGACATAGGAGTGTTTTTCCTTAGCAAATGGTGATTGCTGATATTGAGATTCCTGTAAGTTTCTGGATGCTTCAATATTTTTTATATTTATTATCATATTGAGACACATATAGTTAAGTAATTATAAATGCAATTTTCTTTTTAAAAATTTTTTATTGTTATGTTAATCACCATACATTACATCATTAGTTTTTGACATAGTGTTCCATGATTCATTGTTTGTGCATAACACCCAGTGCTCCATGCAGAACGTGCCCTCTTTAATACCCATCACCAGGCTTAAATGCAATTTTCTATCAGTGTTTGAGCTTACAACTCTAGTTCTAGAAACATTGCATTTTTACACTGTGAACTTTAAATGAATCTGTCCTGTACCCATGTATAGTGAGTTAACATATCCTGAACACATAACAGTGCAGACACCCATTAATGCAGAGGGTCATCACACAGAGGGCTAGACTGCAATTAGACAATGTATCAACACAATAATATGTGGAGTTTTGTATATCACTTGAATGCAATTCTTATGTATTCTATATTTAGTGAAGTCATTGGACTCATTAAATACATGTTCTGTACAGCATTCTACCAAGCAGGTATGCAAACACACAAAAAATTTTTGTTTCTGAAAAATTTATAATCCTGTTGGTAAGACACAATTTACTTAGCTAAAAGCTAGTGAACAGCATTTAATAATATAGATTAAATATTTACATATACAAACTCATATATGCAAATACTTATACACATACTATAAATATGTACATATATCCCACTAGAATGTAAGAGCAGTATGTATAGATGGAACATACATATACAGAGCCTCTTGTTCACCAGCCACTGCTAGAATAGTGTCTGACACCTAACAGGTGATCAATAAATACCTATTAGATGAGGGGAGCCTGGGTGGCTTGGTCAGTTAATTGGTTGCCTTCAGGGCAGGTCATGATCCCAGCATCCTGGGATCAAGCCCCACATCGGGCTCCCTGCTCAGCGGGGAATCTGCTTCTCCCTCCCCCTGCTCTTGTGCTCTCTCCTGCATGCACTCTCTCTCACTCTGTCTCTCTCTCTCTCTCACTCTCAAATAAACAAAATCTTTAAAAAATGTATCTATTAGATGAATGAATGGATAGCCCATTAATGGGCCTTGTGTTAGGTGTTTTAAGACTTCAGAAGGGCATACTTACTAGAAAGCTCTAGAATGAGTAGTCACAACTCTTGACTATTTACACAAGGTGAACTTTGAGAAAAGTCATACAGAAGAGCAGAGCGCTCAGAATAAGGTGAGAACTTAATATCTACTAGATGATCTAGACCTAGAGAAGGATTAAAAAGCTACTTGACTGGACATGGGGAAGGATGCTGTCCCAGGCACAGGCAACACTGGGAAAAGAGACAACTGAGTCTTTTAAGGAGTAATGAGAGGAGCCAAGAAGAGAAAGGACAGGAGGAGAGTCTGGAGATCCAAGGGCCAACAGTATAAAGAATGTCTAGGGAGATGTTCACAGTGGGAAAAACGACATGAGAACAAACAAATCAAACTGCCTAAACTGAAAAGATGAGAGGGGAATGTCAAGGAACCAGTGGTCCAGAACTGATCAACTTGCAGAGGAAGAAACCAACCCAAGGGATCTTATGGCAAAAGGGAAGAATGAGATGAAGCTATAAGAGAGAGCAATCAGTGATCAAGAAAGTAGTACCATGGGCGCCTGGGTGGCTCAGTTGGTTAGGCGACTGCCTTCGGCTCAGGTCATGATCCTGGAGTCCCGGGATCGAGTCCCGCATCGGGCTACCTGCTCAGCAGGGAGTCTGCTTCTCCCTCTGACCCTCCTCCCTCTCATGCTCTCTGTCTCTCATTCTCTCTCTCGCAAATAAATAAAATCTTAAAAAAAAAAAAAAAAGAAAGTAGTACCATCTCCAAGATCTGCTTAGCAAGGTGATAACAGTGGTCACATTAACCAAGGACTTAATTTCCTAACAGAGCTCCAGTAATATTTTTAGTTGTTTCAAAAAGTCAAGAAAGAAACTGCTAGACCCCCAGAGCTCCCACAATGAGAGTTGCAAGGCATTCTGTTCCTGCTGGGAGTGTCACACATATAAATTGGGTTAAGGAAAATAAAAAAGCTATACTGAAAGGGAAGGGGGGCAACAAAAGGTGACTGATCATCTGTAAGAGTGTGTGAATATCAGTGTTACTTTTCCTTCATTTACCTATTAATTACATATTCAACCCAGTTCTGAGTGCTGGATTACATTGGTAAACAAGATACACTTGGTCTTAGCTCACAGGGAGGTTACATTCTGATGGGGGATATAGCCAAACAAGAAAATACATGCACACATTATTTATAATTGTGACAGTTCCACAATGGAAACAAACAGCGGACTAAGAAGGAGACTAATAGGGGCAGGTAGGACCCATTGTTCACAGGCATCTCACAGCAGGTGGCATTTTAATTTTGACTAAAAGATGAGGAGAAAGGAACCAGATGAAGATTGGAAAGGGAAACATTCCAGACAGGAAATAGCACATGCCAAGGTCCTGAAGTGTGAAAGAACCTGAGAATTTGTAAAAACAAAAACAAAAACAAAAAACAAAAAGAAGACCAGAAAGGCCAGCATAATGAGCAAGGGAGGAGAATGACCAAGGATGAAGTTGAGGGAACAAGCAGGAATCACATCAGAGATGTCATGAGACAATGTCTGCATTTTATCCTCATTACAATGGAGGGCCATCAAAGCAATAGAGAAGGAACTGGAACAGGCTGCTATGTGGAGAATAGACTGGGTTGAGGGTAGTTGTCATGGGAAAAAGCAGGAAGACTGCTGAGGATGTTTCTATGGTAGTCCAGGTGAGAGTTTCTCAGTGAGTGCAGAGATATCCCCAAGTTCCCTGGATAGCCCCCTTGCCAAGGTCCAGTGAGGTGGCAAATGGACCACATCCCTCACCGCCATACTGAGTACATGCTGCAGCAGATACTGCTTAGAATAGAAGTGGGACAAGAAGAAATTACACTGGGGACTGACGGCAGGTGCTCTGCCAAGGAGAGCATTTGGGTCACTGCTCTCCATGAGGAGGCCCATGTACCACACTGGAAATGTGTATATGCAGTCATACACCTAGACCTGTCATTTCAATCAGGTTATTTACATGTCCCCTTACCATTATGTAAGATCCACTGCAGGGCCCTGAGGACAGTTGTCAGAGAATCCTGGGCACAGCGAGGTCTACCGTTTCCTGTTAAATTCTTTTCCTGGTCTACTGCCCCAATTTCCTTCCCTTTGTGGGTCCATCATGGCCTTGTTCATCTCTGGAATTCCCTTTGCGTCCTAATTCAGCAGAACTCTAATTTGTTAACTGTAGGGTGCTGAGCAGGATCTATTTTTCAGCTTGTCATTCTTCACTAAATAAAGCCCTAGAACTTTTTTTCATCTTTGTTGTGGAATTTCAGCTGCCCTATTTGATTTAATTGTAGACTTTTACAGTCTACACATGCCTAGAAGCCTTGGGCTGTGGATAACCTTTTACTACGTCTAATAAATAAAATAAAAAGAGAAACTACAGAAGTAAACCATAAGTGTCTTAAAGACTGGCCAACAGGCAAAAATGAGAGCCATGAATTTCTTAATTTTTAAGAACATTCTTGAAGAGTGAGATCTTATTCATTCCAGAACAGCTAGAAAGACAGCAAAGGTAACCAAAATTTTTTTTAAAGATTTTATTTATTTATTTGAGAGAGAGAATGAGATAGAGAGAGAGAGCATGAGAGGGGGGAGGGTCAGAGAGAGAGGCAGACTCCCTGATGTACAGGGAGCCCGACGTGGGACTCGATCCCGGGACTCCAGGATCATGACCTGAGCCGAAGGCAGTCGCTTAACCAACTGAGCCACCCAGGCACCCGGTAACCAAAAATTTTTAACTCCTTTCCTTCATTTGTATTTGTAAAAGGATCTCTACTAGAATTAATATGTTACCAATGGCACTGAAAGACCAAATTGATTTGTCAGTCATCTTTGTTTTAACTTACAGAAGAATCAGCAGTAGACTGCCAAACTCAAGCAACCCTAAGGAAAAATAAAATAATAAAGTAATGAAATAATAAGATAAAATTAAATTTAAAAGCTTGTAATGAGAAAAGGGCCAAAAATTAAAGTAGGCCCCTATTGGGAAAAGACAAGCAATATAACCCATTAGGAAAACCAGTTTTTTTGTCCATAACATGTTGAGAAGGGTGAAAGATGAAAATTGTGTTCTGTGAGTTATACCTGATCATTTAGGTAAATAAAATTTGAAAAACAGTATGGCGTACATATAACAGGGGGCTTTAGGAAATTATCAATCAATAACCCTTTATGCTCAAAAACCATTTTAATAGAATTTTTATAAGAAGAAAATAACAAAAACATAAAACCATATTGTAGATCCACTTGAAGGATTTAAATTAATCTAAAATTAAATGAAGAAAAATATTCTACGTATTACATATAATACAGATGACTATATAAACCTATCACAACTTCATAAATAGCCATTAATAATCTGAAATAAAGATGAAATGTCACTTTTAAGAATTTTAGGAACTCCACAAGCAAGTTTATCCATATACACAAATATATACACACTCACAATTTCATAAAGAGAGTTGCTATGTTAATAAGCTGAGATAAACACTGAAATGTCACTCTAAGAATCTGGGGAATTCCATAGAAGCAAGGTCTATTTTGGACCTGTCTCCCAGAAGGGGATAATTACTAAAGAGCAAAAAGATCCTCCACCCACAAAACTGTCCAACAACACAAAAATCAAGTGTAGCACCGTTGTGAGACTCATAAAAAATTCTAAATTTGAAGAGGGAACAGAGGGATGTTTTCATTTGTGCATTTTCAATTATGCATTCCCACCAAGACAAACAACTAAATATAGCCTGGTCAGTGGTGATGCACAAAACCTTAATCTACTGTGCAACCAAAAGGTTAATATTAGAAACAGTGGTGAATCCAAAAAGTTTCAAAAAAACACATTTCAGGGTCACTTTTAACAATAGCAAGATCTATGCAGACAGTTGAGTGAGCCATGTTTTGACAGTGAGCACCCTGAAAGGAAAGAGGGTAGTGCCAGTAACTCAAATTTTTCATTTTCATACTTAAATTTATGCATCAACTTTTGGGCTAAAGAAAAGAATCACTCACTTTCTGTACCCATCTGGTTGGACTCCATCTCAGGACTCCTGAGCCCTGTGGCTGTTTCATGTTCATGTCAGTTAATGCCACAATTCAGCAAAAAACAGATTTCAAAACATTCAGGTAAATTAGCCAACATACAATGTCAGGACTTGTGTATTCAGAAAACTGTGCATTTTTCTCTTCATTTTTATTGTGACAAACGGTTGGCATGGCTACACTTACTAGGGGCACACAAGGTTTGAAATTTATATTAATGTAAAGCGTTTCATGGAAACAACAAAATATTCATGTCATGCCTGGAGTGGGGTGGTATCTTTCTTTCTCCTCACGACTGCCCACAGACTCTTAACCAGGTTTGAGCTTCCTATCATCAGACTTGTCCATGTGACAGTTCATCCACTGGCCCCCGGAGGTCTCTCCCCATCACTCCTCAAAGATTTATGTTCCTAGATCATTGTTTCTTTGACATCCGTCCTGCCATAACTGCTAGTGATCTCAAGGTATGGAGATTATGCTTCCATCTCTGAGCTCTCAATTCTTTGAGCTCTTCTCTCCCAAGAATCCTGTCCTTTACTCTCTGTCAGCCACTCACTCTATTATACCATATTGTGATTACCAACAACTTCCTCTTTTTTAGACCTCACTTGCAAGCATCTCACTCCCCCTAACTTTCTAGTGTACACCCTCTGGTACCCAGACTCCAACAATCCTTCAATCTGTCCCTCACCCACCTCAAATTCTCATTTTGGCCCTTAAGTGGGCCAAAGTCTCTGGTCCATCATTATAATTAATGCCCTGCAAAAACAGCTATTTTGCCCTGCTCTTGACCATCATACTCACCTGGCAAAATTCCAAGTTAAATCCTACTCCATGCCTATACCCCTAAGCTGAATTTGACTGGAGAATGGCACTACCATGCTAACCACTCATGATCACTAACCTCAGTTTGGGCCCTCAATGCTGCCCAGAAATCATACATTTCTCATTTCTCCTCAAATTTCCAGTATCTCCTCCTCCATCCTAACTCTGGAGCTGACCTTGCTTCCCAATTCCCCGAGAAAAACAAAAGTGAGAGAGAGAACCTCCATACATCCTCATCACATCTTCTTGATTCGAATATTACTACAAAAGAACTGCTCATGTTCCTCCTAGGTCAATGGCTGTGCCTGTCTATCCCTTCCCACTCATAACTCAAGTGATTCCAGGGTCCCTCACCATCTGTCTATCACCTTAAAATGTCATCTGCAAACTCTTAATTCTCAGGTTTATTTTAGCACAGGCCTTCTCTCTGAACTAGAGACTTGAATATACAACTGCTTAATTAACATTTCCACCTGCATATTTAATAAGCACTGCCTGGAACCCCTGATCTTCCCCCATGACTTACTCTCCCTGGAGGCTTCCCCACATCAATAAACAGAAACTTCATTCATTTGTCCAGGCCAAAAGCCAAGTCATCTTTGACTCTCTTTATTTCTTACACTCTGTATCAATTGAGTAGCTATTATGTTAGCTCTGCCTTCAAAAACTTGCCAGATTCCAACCACTTCTTTCCCTTCCACCACCATCACTCTAGTCTAAGCCACTACCATCTCTTGCCTAATGTTGCCTGAGAGCATCTGACTGGTCTCCCAGGTTCCATTCCTGCCCTCCATGTCTATTGTCAGTACTGTAGCCAGAATGACCATGTTAAAATGTAAATCAGGTCATGTTATTCTTCTTCTTATAAATTTCCATGGGTAAGTTTCTACATAATGGTCTTTACTACCTCTTTGAGCTCCTCCCTAATCATCTCTCCCCCTTGTTCCCTCTGCTCCAGCCACACTGGCCTTCCTGTTATTCCTCAACCTCCACAGACACATTGCTACCTCTTTAGCACATGTTGTTCTGGCAGGTTTTTCCCTTCATGGGCTACATGGTTCCATCTCTCACCTCTGGATTTTTGTTCAAATGTCACATTCCTAAAGGAGGTCTTCCCTGACCACGTTCAAAAATTTCATTTTTCTCTGTAGCTCTTACGACTATATGACAGATGAGAAGTTTACCTATTTATTTACTGTCTGCCTGACTTGATAAAATATAAGCTCCATGAGGACATGGACTTTGTTTATTCATTGCTATACCCCCTGTACCTGATCTAATGCCTGAAATATACTATATGTTCAAATACTTATTGAATAAAGGAATAAATGCATGTTTCTGGAAGCACCAAGATGGAAGGGCTTTTCTGAATCATCTAGGCCAGGGATTGCCAAATTTTTTTTCTGTAGACAGCCAGATAGTAAACATTTTCAAATTTTGCAGGCCATCTGATCTAAGTCACAACTACTCAACTCTGCCATTGTAATGTAAAAGCAGTCACAATGTGTAAACAAATGAGTGTCTGTGTTTTAATAACATTTTATTTACAAAATCAAGTGGCTAGCAGGATTTGACATGTGGACCATAATTTGCCAAATCCTGATCTAGGTTATTCTGTTGCACTGAGCATTAAGGCCTTAATCCCAGTTCTACCAAAATTTTTTAAACAGAGTTCATAACTGCTAGAGCTGGGGCCATCTAAACCAATCATCCAATCTAACCCCTGTGGCAGACATAGATGCTTACCTAGCATCCATTTTCTCCTTTCTACCTAAAAGGAGCCCATTTTATTGAGGGGACAGCAATGTGTACAGCTAAGAATCTATGTTTCTCAGCCTCTCTATACCTAGAAGTGACCACAGGCCACACTTCTGGCCAATAAGATACACAAAGAAGTCATGTGGAGAGCATTTTAGGAAAAGTCCTTTAAAGAGGGTTGACTGGTGGCATACTCTTTTTGTTCATTACCCTTGTCCCTCTTCCTGTTTTAAATGCAAATGCGATACCCAGGAGTGGTGAGAGCCACACCCTAAGGATAGAGAGTAGGAGGAGAGGAGGCAGGTACATTGAAGACACTGTGGAGCTGAGGCACAGGTCCTCCAGATGTCTTGTTATAAAAGGAAAAACTAATCTCTGGTTAAGCCATGATAAGTGGCTTTTAAAGAAAGAAAATGAATATTTGGTTAAGCCACTATTAAGTAGCTTGTAAAAAGAGAAAATCAGTCATCTAAGATCCTAAAAACCAGCAAGTGGCATGACAGAGACTTGAACCGATCCTGTGACTTCCACTTCAATAGACTTTCTCTCATGCCACTCCCCACTCAAAGACAGAATAAAAGGCACAACATGCTATTCCACACAGAATAGACAGCATATGAATTAGAAAAGCTTTGTTCCTATCCAAAAATGATCATTTCCCAAGCTCAGATAACTAGGAATTCTGGAGATTTTATCTAGCTTCAGATGTCAGTTCCACACCACTGACAGCCCCTAAATTAATCCTATCACTCACAACTTAAAGAGAAAGAGATGGCTCTTCTATATAGCTTTGGTAGAAAAGCCCAGGGAGGATTTCAATTTGCCAGACTTGGATACCATGCTCATTCTGGAACCAACCACCATAGTCAGAAGGAGGATTATACTGCTTGACTTAGACTGGGTCACCGCCCACCCCTGTGGCATGGGAAATGGGTCAGCCCCATCCAAACGGGGTCTCAGTGGTTCCTCCCAGTAAACAATGGGCTCTGATATCAGAAGACACGGGAGAGGAGTGTTGAAGTGCATGCCCCCCCATACACACACACACACACACACATCATTTTTTTGTGCCTATCCCAGGAAATTAGTAGATGTGGGTTGTAGGCTTAACTCTCTAACTGGATGCAGGTCACCCAGTTGATATATGATCTTTGGTTCTGAGTTTTCTAATCATTTACTAAAAGGAGATGACTCATTCAACATTAGCCTTAAGTACTAAAAGATGGACTGAAACAGGGTATTAGAAAAAATCTTGGAAAAGTATGAAGTGCTATATAATTATGTAGGATTATTATAAGTGAATAACTACAACTGATATAAGAGAAAATAAAAGACTCTTTCCTACCTCATCCAAACCTATAAAAATCTTTAAAATATCCTTTACAATGATGAGCACCACAAAGGGCCTCATATTGCAGTTGGTCTAGACAGGAACTCTTGTGCACCACCTTCCTGGGACTACTAACAGGTCCATAATGTTCCCCTCAAAAATGACTTGCTTCATTCTATTCCAATCCCTGCTCCAGTCATAACCTCTTCACTCTGTTGATCTTTAAAAACCAAAATAAAAAAATTTTAAGTAGCCCTATACATACTGTTTCAAACTTTAAATGCGTTAGATGAATTGATATATATGGTCATTTGCTGTGGCCATAGCAAATAGCAAAAGACTGAAACAATCCAAATGTCCACTATAAAGAGGCTGTATAATAAAATTACACCACATCGGGCGCCTGGGTGGCTCAGTCGTTAAGCGGCTGCCTTCGGCTCAGGTCATGATCCCAGGGTCCTGGGATCGAGCCCCACATCGGGCTCCCTGCTCAGCGGGAAGCCTGCTTCTCCCTCTCCCACTCCCCCTGCTTGTGTTCCTGCTCTCGCTGTCTGTCTCTGTCAAATAAATAAATAAAATCTTAAAAAAAAAAAAAAATTACACCACATCTATATAATGGAATAGTATATAGCTGTTAAGAATAAAGAAACTCCTCATGCACTAACTCAGATAGGATTACCTAGATACATTCAGTGAAAAAAGCTAAGTGAAAGATTGGTATATAGCTATGCTGCTATCATTTGTGTAAAAGGCAAGAAAAGAACACACACACCATGATGCCAGGCATAAAGGCATGGGATCTCTTGGGACGCATACAAAGAAACAAATTACCTTGGTTTTCACTACAAAGAGGAGCTGGGTTTGCTGAAGAACAGAGTGTGGGAGAGACTTTTTTATCTTTTGTATCTTTTGAATTTTGCATCATGTGATTATATTAACTTTGCACCAAATAGACAGATTGATAGCATAATACAGCATAAACCTGTGGAAGGACAAAGACACCACCAGGTCATATAGATCTGTAATAATTAAGCACAGAGGTTGATGCATTTGGCTGCCAGAATAATCCACTCTAAGTTTAATAGTCTAACACAGTAGTTGTGTTAATGTATTAGGGTAGTGATTGGAATATAACAATCAACCTGCCCTCCCCCATCAACTTCATGAAGCACATGGTCACTCAACACTTGAGCAAACACATGCTTCTATTAGCAAAAACAGAGGATGAAGTAACCAATTAGGTATTCAAACAAGAGCATCCTCCCATTTATGTAAGTATGTATGTACGTATTTTGATGTGCACACACACACAAACACATACACACACACACACACTAAAGTATGAAGATAAATGGGTAACCAGATTTTTAATACATTTTCCATTTCACAAATACTCCCTGAGGATACACAAGGAACAATTTATGAGTTTTTTCAGCAAAAACTACCAGAAACACAGACCTATTTTGACTTAAACAAATTGGAGTTTACTTCTCCCAGCTAACAAGTAGTCTGGAGGAAAGTAGCTTCCGCATTTGTGGTAGCATGTCTACAGTGTCAAGGCCATTATTTCTGTGAGTATCCTGTCCATTACCTTACGGCAACAAGATGGTTGCTCTTACTCCAGGCATCACATCCATATTCAGAACAGGAAGAAGGTAAAGGAGGTGATGTCATCACTTTTAATCAAGAAAAGAAAATACTGTCCCAGCAACCCTCAAGTGGACTCTTACTTGTATCTCATTAGCCTGACCTATATTGTATGGCTATTTCTGAAAAGGAGTCTTAAAACATAAATACTTAGTTTTTACAGTATATTAGAGTCATGCAATGGCAAAATAAGCTCAGAAGGACTACTGGACAAACCAGCCCACAGTATGTGCCACAAGTACTCTGATAGGCTATAAAAGTTGGCACGTGGAGGTGATAAGTGTAACCCCCCAACAGTTTATGTGCTTTATTGCCTGCTTTCACAATATTTTAAAATGTGACAATATGATGGATTTTAGATTGGATGCACAAGCTGACAAGTAAAAATATTGAAGGCTTTTCATAAATCCAAAAATAAAAAATGAATGTACAAGTTATACATTTATATTTATGTGCCTTCTTATTAAAGGTAATTGTCCTGCCAAATAAATGCACATCCAAAAGTTACACACATTTATTTTCTGTATATTTCTCATTAAATGTAAGTTTTGATTTGTTTAATGAATTATAATTGCAATTAATTTCTCAGGATCTATAGACCAGTTCTGTTCCCTCCACTTTGTTAAATGCTAAAGTTTTGTTATAACTTAAGTCCCAAAGAGTTGTTAATTTTATCATAAGCTTTTCTACAAAGAAAATCAATTACCCTACAGTGTCACCATCAGTCTACAGTGCAAAAGCATTACACATACAAATATTTTTCCTGAGCCATTTGCAAGTAAGTTTAAAACATTATAAGCCTTTCTCCTAAATACTGTGTAATAGACCCCCCTAAAAAGAAAGAGATTCTCTTACTAACTAGAATATTATTATGCCTAAGACTATTAATGGTTCTAATTAACAAGACTATTAATTAGTAATTTTTATGAATAATAAGTATTATCATTTAATCTCTTAAAACTTCTCCAAATGTCTCCCAAAGTATTTTTTTAATCAAAGGCTAATCACACCTAAATGTTTTTGTTTAAAGTGCCATGTTTTCAAAATTATTCATCCAAAGGTAGTTTCCTACATCATTTTTATTGGCTGTCAGTTGATCGGTATTTGGGTTGGAGTCTTTAAATACAGGTTTTAATATTTATAAAATAGCCACTTGTTTTGCATTTTTGTATCTAAGTGATTACAGAATACAACAAGAAGCTTTTGAGAACACTATACTTTATAGGAAGAAAAGAAAAGTAGGGAAGGAAGACAGGCAGGATTATTTTTGACTTAAAAAAAAAAATGGAAATGCACACGTGCATATACATGTAAGCACATGCAGGCACACCCATACACACACACACACACTTACAGCAAACACACTCAAAATTTGCCCCCAAAATACAATTACAGAATTCCAAATCACAAACTCAAATAATAAAGACTGCTACTTGATTTAACTGTTTTAAATAAATATAAATCTGCTACTTTAATCAAACAAAGAAAATACTCAGAGCTTACCCAACCTGAAACTGAAAATCAATCCAGAAGCAAGGTAACATAGCAGAAAATCAGCAGTGTAATTGAGCCTCAGATGGACTGTGAGAAGCGCTCCACATAAGCTTCCCACGATTAATGCTAATGAATGAACTGGGTTCTACCACATTCATAAAAGGTCCATAATAATATTGTTTACATACACTCTATTCTTCCTTCATGAATATGTGGTTTTCACAGATTCTAAAATCATAGTTACTCTCAAATATCTGATGATAAAAAAAATTAGGTTACAATATGGAGAAGCAACTTTACAACCATGAAAAGAACTCTACAATTTATTATGAGCATTATAATATATGGATTTATTTATTTATCCACATCCACCAACCGTACTACAAGGTCTGTTCAAACTAACCAATCAATATACTGAACAACTCAGCCTTCAGCTTCGTATGATTTCATTTTCCTTTCCTTCTTGTGACATTATAATTTTGTGCTCTGAGTTTACTATAACTATTATTACTGGTTTTGTCCACATGCTCACAAACTAAAGGAAAAGACAAAAAAGCTTTTAGATCACCTAATCAGTACCCTTAGGGGAAAAAAAAGCTAATGGAAACAAAGATCTTTATATTTTTTCTGTATGGGATAAAACAAATGCCTTGTGTGGTTTTAATTATTTCATAAACATATTTTAGCATAAATAGCAAAATAAAGTACCTATTGTGAAAAGCTCAGCAGCTCCCAATTTTGTGATGGTACCAACTTCTATAATCAAGTCTACAGTCCCTACATCTGGCCACCTTTGAAATCAAATAAACCAGCAACAAAACTATGATTCTTTTTGATGTAACATGTTTACAGAGGTGCTATTGTTGTTCTTCCTCTTTAGTACGGTGCTTTTTGCTTACTAACCAAATAATATTACCAAATTACTTCCAGTTATCTAAATTCGGTAGCTAATTTAAATAGTCTTTTCTTTGTTTCCCCAAAGGTCTGTGTGAGTAAGAACACATCTACTAAGAACTATGGACAAATCATCCTCTGCTATGTAAAAATCTCGAAGTATCCAAAATATTTGGGATTTCCGGGATGTAGGAAGAGGCTACAGCTCTTGTATAAATAGGAAACCTAGGCCACAGGGAGAAAACCAAGGTCAGCTGTGAATGTGCAAAGCCCTGCAAAGTTACATTTCTGCTTCTGGCTACCCATTTCCACTTATCTTGGTAAGTCTATTGTTAGTCTGCTGCTGATCAATTCTATTAGTAATTTAATACAAAAACAAGTTTTTCTTGTTTCTTATTTGTAAGAGCAGAAAAAGAAGAGAAAACTGATTGAGGCTGCCCAGAACACCCCGACCCAGTTTTATCCCAAGATTCTCCTTTAGGAACAATGCATCTGCCATATCACAGAAGGTAACTTCTGGGTTTCTTGGAAACTGGGATGCTTCTGTTTCTTACATTCAAAATGTACTGAAGAAACAAACTTAGGTGTTATGCAACTTAATAAGCAAGTGAACTATTTACTTTCAAAATGATTGTCCAGGTCAATAAATGTGATTTTTGGGACACCTGGGGCTCAGTTGGTTAAGTGTCTGCCTTCAGCTGAGGTCATGATCCTAGGGTCGTAGGATTGAGTCCTGCATTGGACTCCTTGCTCAGTCAGGAGCCTGCTTTTCCCTCTGTCCGCTCTGCCTGCTCTGCCTGCCATTCCCCCTGCTTGTGCTCTCTCTCTCTCTGACAAATAAATAAATAAAATCTTAAAAAAAATAAATGTGATTTTTAACCATCCTTTCTAGCCAAAATAATAATAATAATAATAATAATAATAATAATAATAATAATAATGTCTCAAATTTTTACTACTTTTAACAGTTCCACTGAATATTATCTAATCCCTCTTCCTATTATGGGACCTCCTAGCCTTCCTACACAACCTTTCTGCATCTTGACTTAAATAAGATATATAACTATTTTGTAAACTTCTGTTTAAAAAAAAAAAAAATAAAGGAGACCACTCTGAGAAGTATTTCAAAGCTCACCACAGCAACTCCTCAGAAAGAGACGAGTAAAAAGCATTCAATTTTGCCATTGGTTTCCTAAAGAACATTCTTGAAGGCCCCTGGAAAACCATGTTCATTTCTAAAATGACTGTCTAAAAATTTAAATAAATAAAATAAAATTACTGTCATCTTTACAGTTACTTGCTATTTTTCTTTTTTGTCTCCATTCCATCCTCTCATTTAAATTTATTCTGATTTATAAAACTTCTACACATTTAGAAATATTCTAGGATTCTACATATGTATCTTTTGTTACACAGGAAGAAAAATATGATTTGCTTTGCAACTCTGTGACTTTCTATGAGATATATTCTAGCTAAAGAAGAAAAGATGAAAAGCAAAGTATTAATCTTCAATAAGTTTATATACTATGCAAAGTTAAGTTGTGGATGCCAGTCTTCTATCAAACTCTAAACCCTGAGTTGGTTTCCACAGGTAGCCCTGTGCTTATGCCAAGCGGTACAGGAGGGAAATGGCACCTGCCAGTTCCTTTATTTCTGGAAGGGTCTCTCTGTGAATGCTGACTCTCTGGGACATGCTCCAAGATGAGCAAACACCCTCCCCACTGTGTGTCCCAGGTGCTCCTCAGATCATTGTTTCCATGCTGTGTGTCCAAGGGGTTGTTTGCCTGCCTCTC
Source organism: Mirounga angustirostris (assembly GCF_029215605.1). NCBI lineage: Eukaryota > Metazoa > Chordata > Mammalia > Carnivora > Phocidae > Mirounga > Mirounga angustirostris. Next base: position 99,832,632 of record NW_026991718.1, on the reverse strand, counting down.
TCGAAGTCTATCCCAGACAAGCCTGCTGACCTTTAAAATTCCAGGCTTTCAGCCTCACTGGTTGCCAGATGTTATGAAATTCATTCCTTCTCACTTTCAAAGGCAATTACCATGGGGATTTGTTTTCCCTTTGTGCACCCCTGTGTGTTAGTCTGTCTCTCACCACTCTCCATGACTATGGCTCCCTCCCTACCTCCAGCACCACACTCCCTTTCTCTCCCAAACTGCCTCCCCACACTTCCTACCTTCTTTGATGTGGCCTCTTCTCTACCTTTAGTTGTAGAATTTGTTCTGCCAGCCTACAGGTCAGTTTCTGATGTATTTAGGATGATTTGATAGTTACCTAGTTATATTTGTAGGATAAAATGAGCCTCAGGTCACCCTCCTACTTCACTGCCATCCTAAACATTGATTTTTAAAATAGGTGTAGAGACTTATGCAAAGGATACAAAAATACTGATTTGAAGGGATACATGCACCCCAATGTTTAATAGTAGCATAATCAACAATAGCCAAATTACGGAAAGAGTCCAAATGTCTACTGACTGATGAACAGATAAAGAAGATGTGATATACATGTACAATGGAATATTACTTAGCCATAAAAAAGAATGAAATCTTGCCATTTGCAATGATGTGGATGGAGCCATACAGTATTATGCTAAGTGAAATAAGTGATTCAGAGAAAGACAAATACCATATGATTTCACTTGTATGTGGAATTTAAAAAACAAAACAAATGAACATGGAAGGGTGGGGGAGAGAGGGGCAAACCAAAAAACAGACTGTTAACTATAGAGAACAAACTGATGGTTACTGCATGGGAGGTAGGTGATGGAATGTTAAACAGGTGATGGGTATTCAGAAGGGCACTTGTGATGAGCACTGGATGTTGTATGTAAGTGATGAATCACTAAATTCTACATCTAAAACTAATATTGCACTGTATGTTACCTAGCTGGATTTAAATAAAAACTTAGAAAAATAAAAAAAATTAAAAATTAAAAAATTAAAAAGAAGACAGTAACTTACAAGGGAAAAACCATAAGGCTAGCAGATTTTTCAGCAGAAACTTTCCAAGCCAGGAGTGGCATGATATATTCAAAGTGCTGAATGGGAAAATCCCTGGCCAAGGGACTGATAGCAGGCTATCATTCAAAAATAGAAGGAGAGATAAAGAGTTTCCTAGACAAATAAAACTAAAGGAGTTCAACCACTAAACCAGCCCTGCAATAAATATTAAAAGGGACTCTTTGAGTGGAAAGGAGAGACCAAAAGTGACAGTATAAAGGTAAGAAACACAAAAGCAGTAGAAATGAATATTTCTGTAAAAAATCAGTCAAGGAACTCCCAAAATAAAAGGATGTAAAATGTAACAACATATAACTACAATGTGAGGAGGAAAAGAGTAAAGAATGGGTTCAAACTTAAACGACTGCCAATTTAACATAGACCGCTATATGCAGAAGATATATATATACCTAATGGTAGCTACATATCAAAACCCACTAATAAATATGCAAAGAATAAGGAAAAAGAAATCTAAATATATCACTAAAGAAAATCAGCAAATCGTGAAAGAAAGACAAGAAAATATCAGAGAAAATCTTCAGAAACCATAAAACAAATAATAAAATGACAATAAATGCTTATATGTCAATAATTATTTTGAATGTAAATGGACTAAATGTTCCAATCAAAAAACACAGGATGACAGAATGGATAAAAAAACAAGACCATCTATGTGATGCCTACAAGAGATTCATTTTAGACCCAAAGACAACTGCAGACTGAAAATCAGGGAATAGAGAAACATCTATCATGCAAATGGAAGTGAAAAGAAAGCCAGAGTAGCAATACTTATAACAGACAAAACAGACTTTAAAACAAAGACTGTAATAAGAGACAAAGAAAGACACTATATAATAATAAAGGGGACAATCCAAAAAGAAGATATAACAATTGTAAATATTTATATACCCAATATAGATGCACCCAAATACATAAAACAGTTAATAACAAACATAAAAGAACTAATCGATAATACAATCATAGTAGGGGACTTTCACAGCCCACTTACATCAATGGACAAATCATTTAAACAGAAAATCAGCAAGGAAACAGCGGCTTTGAATGACAAACAGGAACTGATCGATTTAACAGATATATTCAGAACATTCCATCCTAAAACAGCAGAATATACATTGCCTTCAAGTGTACATTCTCTAGAATAAATCACATATTACCCCACTAAACAAGCCTCAACAAATTCAAGAAATCAAGTCATATCATGTATCTTTTCTGACCACAACTCTATGAAACTAGAAGTCAACCACAAGAAAAAATCCAGAAAGACCGCAAATGTATGGGAGGTTAAATAACATGCTATTAAACAATGGATGGGTCAATGAGGGGGGGAAAAAAGTACATGGAAACAAATGAAAATGAAAACACAACAGTCCAAAACCTCTGGGATGCAGCAAAAGCAGTTCTAAGAGGGAAGTTTATAGCAATAGAAGCCCACCTCAAGAAGCAAGAAATATCTCAAATAAATAATGTAACCTTACATATAAAGGTGTTAGAAAAACAACAACAAATAAAATGTAAAACTAGTAGAAAGAAGGAAATAATAAGGATTAGAGCAGAAACAAATGAAATATAAACTAAAAAAAACAATAGAGGAGATCAATGAAATCAGGAGCTGGTTCTTGAAAAAAATCAATAAAATTGAGAAACCTCTAACCAGACTTATCAAGAAGAAAAGAGGAAGGACTCAAATAAATAAAATCACAAATGAGAGAGGAGAAATAACAACCAACACCATAGAAATACAAACAATTATAAGAGCATATTATGAAAACCTATATGCCAACAAACTGGACAATCTAAAAGAAAGGGATAAATTTCTAGAAACACATAGATTACCAAAACTGAATAAGAAAGAAATAGAAAATTTGAACAGATCAATAACCAGCAAAGGAATTGAATCAGTAATCAAAAAAACTCCCAAGAAATAAAAGTCCAGGACCAGATGGCTTCCCAGGCAAATTCTACCAAACATTTAAAGAATAGTTAATACTATTCTTCTCAAACTATTCCAAAAATTATAAAAGGAAGGAAAACTTCCAAATTCATTCTATGAGGCCAGCATTACCCTGATACCAAAATCAGATCAAGACACCACTAAAAAAGAGAACTGCAAGCCAATATTTCTGATGAACATAGATGTAAAACTCCTCAACAAAATATCAGCAAACTAAATCCAACAGTACATTAAAAAAAATCATTCACCACAATTAAGTGGCATTTATTCCTGGGATGCAAGGGTGGTTCAATATTCACAAATCAGTCAATGTGATACATTATTACATCAATAAGAGAAAGGATAAGAACCATATGACCATTTCAATAGACACAGAATAAGCATTTGACAAAGTACAACATCCATTCATGATAAAAAAAAAAAAAAACCCTCAATAAAGTAGGTTTAGAGAGAGCATACTTCAGCATAAGGCGGCTATATATGAGAAACCCACAGCTAACATATTCAATGGTAAAAAGCTGAAAGCTTTTCCCCTAAGATAAGGAACAAGACAAAGACAGCCATTCTCACCACTTTTATTCAACATAGTACTGGAAGTTCTAGACACAGGCATCAGACAAGAGGAAGGAATAAAAGGTATCCAAATTGGTAAGGAAAAAGTAAAACTTTCACTATTTGCAGATTACATGACACTATATATAGAAAAACCAGAAGACTATACCAAAAAACTACTAGAACTAGTAAACGAATTCAGTAACGTCACAGGATATAAAATCAATGTGCAGAAATCTGTTACATTTCAGGGCGCCTGAGTGGCTCAGTCGGTTAAGCATCTGCCTTCAGCTCAGGTCATGATCCCAGGGTCCTGGGATCGAGCCCCACATCGGGCTCCTGGCTCAGCGAGGAGCCTGCTTCTCCCTCTCCCTCTGCCTCTCTCCCTGCTCATGTTCTCTCTCTGTATCTGTATCTCTGTGTCTCAAATGAATAAATAAAATCTTTAAAAAAAAAAAAAAGAAATCTGTTGCATTTCTATACACCAGTACTGAAGCAACAGAAAGAGAAATTAAGAAAACAATCCCATTTACAATTGCACCAAAAATAATAAGATACCTAGGAATAAACCTAAGGAACAAGGTGAAACATCTGTACTCTGAAAATTATAAAACACTGATGAAAGAAACTGAAGACAACACAAAGGAATGAAAGGACATTCCATGCTCATGAATTGAAAACAAATATCACTAAAATGTCTATACTACCCATAACAATCTGAAGATTTAATTCAATCCCTATAAAAATACCAACAGCATTGTTCACAGAACCAGTACAAACAATTCTTAAATTTGTATGGAACCACAAAAGACCCTGAATAGCCAAAGCAATCTTGAAAAAGAAAAGCAAAAGCATCACAATTCCATACAACAAAACTGTAGTGACAAGACAGTATGGGAATGGCATAAAAATAGAAGAGAAAATCCAGAAATGAACCCACAACTATATGGCCAATTAATCTTCAACAAAGCAGCAAAGAATAGCCAATGGGAAAAAGTCTCTTCAATTTAAATGGTGTTGGGAAACTAGAAAGCAACATGCAAAAGAAAAAAACTGGGCAACCTTCTTACATCATACACAAAAGTAAACTCAAAATGGATTAAAGACCTAAATGTGAGACCTGAAACCATAAAAATCCTAAAGGAAAACTCACGTAGCTGTAGCAACTTTTTTCTAGATAGGTCTCCTGAGGCAAGGGAAACAAAAACAAAAATAAACTATTAGGATTACATCAAAATAAAAAGCTTCTGCATAGCAAAGGAAAAAATTAGCAAAACTTAAAGGCAAACTGCAGAATAGGAGAAATTTGCAAATGACATATCTGATAAAGGGTTAGTATTCAAAATACATAATGAACATATAAAACTCAATACCTGAAAAACAAATAATCCAATTAAAAAATGGGCAGAAGACATGAATAGACATTTCTCCAAAGAAGACATTCTGATCCCAACAGAACATGAAGAGATGTTCATCATCACTTAGCATCAGGGAAATGCAAATAAAAACTACAATGAGATATCACCTCTCACCTGTCAGGATGGCTAAAATCAACAACACAAGAAACAACAGGTGTTGGTGAAGATGTGGAGAAAAAAGAACACTCATGCACTATTGGTGGGAATGCAAACTGGCAAAGCCACTGTGGAAAACACTATGGAGATTTCTCAAGAAGTTAAAAATAGAACCACCCTATGATCCAGCAATTGTACTACTGGGTATTTTCCCAAAGAACACAAAAACACTAATTCAAAGGGATACACGCACCCCTATGTTTCTTGTAGCATTATTTACAACAGCCAAATTATGGAAGCAGCCCAAGTATCCACTGACTAATGAATGGATAAAGAAGATATGGCATATATATACAATGGAATATTACTCAGCCATAAAAAAGAATGAAATATTTCCATTTTGCAATGACATGGATGGAGCTAGAGAATATAATGCTAAGCAAAATAAGGCAGTCAAAGAAAGACAAATACCCTATGATTTCACTCATGTGTGGAATTTAATGAACAAAACAAATGAACAAAGAGGGGAAGAGAGACAGAGACAAATCAAGAAACGGACTCTTAATTATAGAGAATAAATTGATGGTAAAAGTTACCAGAGGGGATTGGGGTAGGAGGGATTAAGGAGTGCACTTGTGATGAGCACCATATGTTGTATGGAAGTGTTGAACACTATATTATACACCTGAAACTAATATAACACTGTATGTTAACTAACAAGAATTAAAATAAAAACTTAAAAAAAAATGAATGTCTACAACATACTTATTTCATATTTTCTATTTAGTGATGCTTTATATGCCAAGTCTTTTGCAAGCTGGTTGAAGTTTCTATGACATACATACTCTCTCTCTCTCTCTCATGGTAACTCCCCTTTAGGTAAAGTGTTTTATTTCAATTTAAGGTTGTACTTTGGATTCATATTTGAGGACTATTTTGAGATCTGACTTGAAAGAGCATTCCTTCATGAAAGATTTTCATTTTCTTCTGTTAAGCCCTGGAAGCTTCATTTATCTAGGACTACCTTAAATGAAAATTCTCTTCTATTAACTTGAAAGTGTGATTTTTGCAGCTAGTATTTTGTCTAGCACTGTTGGATTATTTGCAATCAGAAGGTTCGAGGATCTCCACTTCACAAAATTGCCAGGAACAGGAGTGCCTATATTTCCTGAACTTTAGTGTGGTACTTATTGCATCTTATATTTTATTTATGATGCATCTGCCCTTTTTCTTCCCATACAATGCAAGTTCCTTGATAGCAAAGCTATTTTGTTTTATCTGTGACTCTCTCATAGCAGCCAACAAAGTACATAAATGGATTTCAATGAATATTTGTTAAATAAAAAGATGTTAAAAATTCTGAAAGTATAAATGCATAAGGCCCAAGAACTGTGATGACTAATGCATGCTTTGGCAGCTGCCTAATTTATTGTTTTCCTAATTTTGCAATTTGTACATGTGAATACAACAGACTTAAGTATCACATTTTCTATGATAATTAAGAAGAAACATGTTTGATTTTTTAATAGATAAAAAGAGTAAATTCTCTTAGGAGTCCCTCAAACTCCAGGTAGCTACAAAGGAAAAAGATTTCAGCATTTGAAAAAGAAAAATGTATGTAAAGAAAATAGACAAATGTCTTGAAAAAAATGCAAAACCGCACTGGTGAAGAGAACAGTATATTTTTAAAATTTTCTAAATTATAAAAAAATTCATGAAACATAATTAATGATCTCACAAAAAGGTTAAAATGTGTAATGACAACTTACTTTTGTTCTTCCTATGGAAGCTAATGCTCAGGAATTATCAGGGTTTTAGTTAAGATTTGGTCATTAAAAGAAAACATTTATTGAATATAACCTCTCAATTTGGCAGAAAATCACAAGAGGGGACTCTCTTCAACCTCAATTGTTGATGGCATTCTGCATTTCACAATAAACCTATGATGTCAATAAAGTGCAAGAATATTCCTCAAAGAAATTGAGAGAACACTAAGCTAATAACTTAGCTTAGAAAGTCAAAGAGAAGAAGAAATTGGGTATTTACAGATAGCATTTTATCAACTATTATATTTAGTAGTGAGCAGAACCAACTAGAAAAATGTACTGTGGCATTACTTGCTGAGAACTGGGAAAGAAGCTATAATACCACCCTGAAGTTCACACACCACACGTACAGCCACAGTTTGCATGGAAAAAAAGAGTAATTCATGAAACCAAGTTCATTCAAAGATAACCATGAATAGGAAAAGTCACATCTGAATCATTGTAAGAGCTTTTAAATGTGTGTGTAATCACTTAAAAAGCACAACTAAAAAGGAAATCTATTTATTTCTTTTCCCTACTTAACTAAGCATTCAGTCTATAATCAGCTGGTTAGCATGAAGTATTATTAAGGCACTATTTTTACAGTACCTATTTTATGGGTTTTGTATGTTACACAAACAGTGTTTTTTTTTAAAATGCATGAATTGGTTATTCTCTTTCATGCTTCCTATATTAAGTCAAACCAAAGCTCTGGATCTTGGTAATGCAAGTGGAAACAAAAACAGTTCAATCTTCAAAATGTCTTTCAATTTTACTCTATTCATTCTATCACATTAAAGTCTCATTTATCAAAAATAGATTTTTAGAGAGCCCTGCATTTAAGATAATTTCAGAGTTTGTTTCAAATTACAAAAAAACAGGAAATAACAAGTCACTGACTAGAAAAAATACATAAAAACAAATTATTTAATCATAAGTGTAAAATTAGTTTTAAAAAGATCCCTTATTGCTGCAGAAGGTCACAGATATCAAACATATCACCACTCAAAAAAGACAGGGTTATTTTAAAATTCTGTAGAGATGGTTACTGCTACACCATTTTTCAATCTTTCATTGTAGATAATTTTATTATTAATAAAAGTTAAATGTCAATTAAAAGAAAATCGCCCAAACAAGACAAAGAAAAATGGTCAAGGGCTATGAGCAGATAATTCACAGATTAATACAAAAGGCCAAGTTATAGTGAAAAGTTGCTCAACCTCACTCATCAAAAAAAGATGAGTTAAAACTGGAAATCATTTTTTTAATCCATGACTTTGGCTATCTTTTAAAAGTTGATAATAACCATTAGAAAAGAGTGTGAAGGAGACTTCTAGTTTCCAGTCCAGCATGTAAGGAGCTTGGAAGTTGTCACTCTATCCTAACAAGTGAAAAGCTGAATAAACTGAAAGAAATCAACAACTCTTCTTAGATCCATCAGAGAAGTGAGGTCACAAGGTAAACAACCGCCCACAAAATTGGAGAGAGTCAGATACAGAGAATCACAACTTATCAGAGCACAAAACCATGAACAGAAGCCTCCACAGAAGTGGTGCCAGGATAGGAAAACCAGAACTGTAACTGAAGAACTGCTGGATTCTCAGTGGAGCCAAGTCCCTGAGTTAAAAACTCTTGGGTGGGTGTGTGTGGGAAGGAGAGCATCCCATTCCTCAACATCCCATTGATGAATGGGATGACAGTACGGTGAGTTTTACCTCCTGGAGCTCTACCAGGTTTTCACAGTAGTGAAAATTGGAGAAAAATTCCTTCATGCTTCTAGGAGGAGGAGGAGAAAAGGAACCATTTTTAATACAAGAGAGCATTCTGTTCTTATTAACAACGCCTGCCCTCAAGAGAAACTATTTTACCAGAGCCTAGTCTGTGGGGTTTTATCAGAGCCTAAATTCAACTCAAAATACTCAACTCCAGCCAGCTCTGACCTACACAGGAGAAGGTAGGGGTAAAAAACAAAGAGGCACTTGGCAAAGTTCACAGACCAGAGGCACGGGCTCAATAAAGGACTGGGACATAATTATAGGAATATAGAATGTTCCCCTCCCCCTATACCTCATCACCATATTACTAAAGGCCTACTTCCCACAGTTCCTTTTACCCAATACATCATGTCCAGTTATCAAGAAAAAATTACAAGGCATACTATAATGCCAAAAACCCAGTTTGAAGAGCCAGAACAAGCATCTAACCAGATTCAGATATGACAAGAATGCTGGAAGTATCAGAGAAGGAATTTAAAAGAACTATAATTCATACACTAAGGGCTCTAATGAAAAAGTAGACAAGATGCAAGAACAGTGGATAATGTAAGCACAGAGATGGAAAGTCTAAGAAAGAATACAAAAGAAATGCTAGAAATCAAAAACACTAAGGATATGCAAACATCTAAAACTGAAGAAGCAAAAAGAAAAAAGACTGAAAAGCAGAACAGAATATTCAAGAACTGTGGAATGACTACAAAAGATGTAACCTAAACAAAACAGGAATACCAAAAGAAGAGGAGAGAAAGGAACAGAAGAAATATTTGAAACAGCAACTGAGAGTTTCTCCAAATTAACATCAGACACCAAATCACAGATCCAGGAAGCTCAGAGAATAAGCAAGATAAATGCCCCCAAAAAACTATATCCAGGTAAATCATATTCAAAGTACAGAAAATCAAAGATAAAGATAAAAACCTTGAAAGAAGCCAGAAGGGAAAAAACACCTTACCCACAGAGGAGTAAAGACAAGAATTACATCTGACTTCTCAGATATCATGGAACAAAGGAGACTGACATGAAATATTTCAAGTGTCAAAAGAAAAAACAACAACAAAACACACACACACACACACACACACATAAACTCCACCAAACTTGGATCTTTCGAAAGGAGGAATAAAGACTTTCTCAGACAAACATTAACGGAATTTGTTGCCAGTAGACCTGCCTTGCAAGAAATATTAAAAGAGAAGGAAACTGATAAGCCAGAAATGTGGCTCTATATAAAGGAAGAACATTAGAGAAGTAATAAGGGAAGGTTAAATAAACTTTTCTTTTTCTTTTTTTTTAAAGATTTTATTTATTTCAGAGAGAAAGAGAGAGTGCGCATGAGCAGGGGGAGGGCCAGAGGGAGAAACAGACTCCCCACTGAGCAGGGAACCGGATGTGGGACTGGATCCCAGGACCCTGAGATCCTGACCTGAGCTGAAGGCAGCCACTTAACCAACTGAGTCACCCAGGCACCCCTAACTTTTATTTTTCTTATTCATAAGTGATTCAACAATTAATTTGTTCAAAATAATAAAAGCAACAATGTATCTAAATGTATGCGTGTATATTTATATATGATTATATAACGCCTGAAATGAATGACAACAATGATACAGGGATGAGAGGGAGGAATTGGGAATTTTTATTTGAGGTACTTGCGCTACCCATGAAGCAGTATAGTATTATTTGAAAGTAGACCTAGATTAGTTGTAAATGTATACTGCAAACTGTAGGGCAACCACCAAAAAAAAGCTTTAAAAAAATTGATACTCCACAAAAGGAGAAAAAATAGCATCTTGTAAAATGCTCAGAGTATACAGAAACAGGCATTCCCACATGGGAAAATGATATAAACAAGAATTACAGACAACATGAATCTTTCTCAGTAGGGTAATGGATAAATTATGGAACCACAGAATATTCAGCTATAAATGTATACATACTGATATATTAAAAGCATCAAGATATGGGGCACCTTGGTGGCTCAGTCAGTTAAGTGTCTGCCTTTGGCTCAGGTCATGAGCCCAGGGTCCTGGGATTAAGCTCCTGTCTTGGGCTCCCTGCTCAGTGGGGTGCCTACTTCTCCCTCTTCCTCTGCCCCTCCCCCTGCTTGTGCTCTCTCTCTCTCATGAATAAATAAAATCTTTTTTTAAAAAGCATCAAGATATGTTAAGTGAAAAGCATTCTGCAAAACAATATATTAGAAATCTCTTCTATATAACTGTTTAAAATGATGAGAGAGGGAGAGAGAGTGGGGGTGGGAGGTACATGGACAAACAGAATAGACTATGAAGCCACATTCCAAATTGTCAGCAGTGGTTCTTTCTGGCAAGAGCAATGGGACTTAGAGTAAATGGAAAGGGGGCATCTGTCTTGATTATTATATAAAATCTTTCTATGTATACATTGCAATGAGAATCTCTAGATATATTATCTACACAAATGCTTTTTTAAAAGAAAAAACAAAGGAAGCAAGAAAGGAAGAATATAGTGGTGTCTTTCCATAAAACCAAGAAAGCGGTTGCTAGCTAGTTTTAGTCACTGCCATAACGATTTCAGCCAAATTACTTCAAACAGGAACTTGAGATCCACCATTAACAATTTTAATTTATAGTGTCAATTAAAGAGCAATTTGATTTCCAACTATACTTTCACACAAATAGTTTAGATTGGCCTGTGAACAAACCAAGGATCCAACAGAATTTTGGAGCTAGAGGGGACTTTCTGGGCCCTCACTCTATTCATGAGGAAACTGAGAACAAAGAGTTGTCCTAAAACAAACAACTAATTTCTTCACTGTTTAAAAGAGGGAAGAACTCAACCTTCTTGCTCCTTGTCCAGGCCTCTGGTAAATTCAATTTATTTCTTCTAACTACTATATAAATATCATTTGTGGTTCCTGAAAATTCCCAAGTGGTTCTGGAAAATTTTCATTTTCCAATCCTATTTCCAAATCACCTGAATAAAAAGAATTTCAGTTCCAGGTTGGATACAATAGAGAATTCATAGAACTCAGCATGGTGAAGGAATTTAGAAACTGTTTGTCTAACATTCTTTTTTTTTTTTTTTAAACAAAACAACTTAAGTAACTTGCTACATCCAGTGAGTCAGACACAGAGTCCAGAGTGGAACCCAACTTTGCTAACCCCCAGGATAGTCTCTCCCTGTATTTCCTATTCATTTTACTTAAAAAAAAAAAGGCAGTATGATCCTACACAAAGAATACACACTAACTGGGTGACACTGGGCAAGTCATTAAACTTGAAAACTAAGTTTTCTTCAACTATTAAATACACAGGGTCAATCAGGTGAGCTCTGAAGTTTCTTACTTCTTTCCATGAATCTGGAATTGTTAAGATAGGGTTCAAATGCACCATTAGGTCCTGGGTCCCAGTGGCAAAATGAAATACTGCAGTCCAACTCTCTGAGTAGCTTCAAAGAGCTATAGAGAAGGAAAGCACAGACAACCAGAAGAGAATAGAATGGAGTTCAGGAACTCCTTAGCATGGACCCAAATCTGGAAAGGTAGAACTAGCTGGTGAATCTGTGGTTTTAGATTCAGTAAAGTGCTTCAGAAAGTTGCCATGTGCCATAATTCCACACCTACCACAGGTTCCCAGGAAGTTAACTTCTCTTGAGCATCTAGTTTTCACCTCTAATTATTCCTTCCCACTAATGTTCTGAGAATGCATCTAATATAGCTGGACAACTAATAATAAATTATATAAATTATATATGCTATTAAGGCCAAGAATTTGGTTTCCTTTAAAAACAGCATTCAACAGTTGGTAATTGTTAAAACAAAAGACCAATAATACCTAAGTCTGATTCTGATATATTTGAGGATAGAGTAACACGAATGTAATCAACCTTTTTCTGAAAAATCATGAGAGGCAGACCTCAAAGGCCTGTTCCTAACTCATTCCTCAGCTTACATTTTGCTATCAGGCAATTCTTGCTAGCATTTATATAGTTAATACCACTACTTATGTCTTCATAACCTCAGTTTAAATAACTATAAGAAAGCACCTGTACAAAATCTCTTCACATTGAATTATTTTCCTACAGTTATTCACTCTGTTCTTCCTTCGGATATATCCAATTCTTTCCTGCCCATAATCTGTTTTTCTTTCTCTTTGCCCTAAAAATCTTTCCTATAGGGCATGATACTTATTAAAGGCTGGAACAATAATGAAATACAGTTTCATCCCCATCCCCAAAACCTTCCATCGATCCCATCAGTTGTATGCTTATCTAGTTGATACGTTTTATCCTTTGAGCTTCTAAGTGGATTTTCATAAATTCTAAGTAGAGATACCTTTGGGATGAAATATGTTTTGATAGGTAAATCCTAAATTTGGGCAGAATAAATAGTTTAGAGCTCCCCATGAGTACCCTAAAGGTAGGACTGGGGCTAGGATGTGACTGGACATGTGGGCATTGGTGGGAAAACCAGAAGAAAAGAATTGATCACTGGCATAGGTTTCTGCCCCTCTTTCCAAGCTGGTGAAGGTAGAGGAAAAAGAGGAGACAAATAAAAAAGCCCTAGCTAGGTCTGGAGGATCCAAGAATAGATGAGGCCTAAAGACACAGAAAGCCAGGTAGGGAAGTTCCCCATTCCCATGCCACACTCAGGCCAGTAAGAGGCTCTAGGAGTAAAGCAGAAAAACTAGCCTCATATACTTGGGCAATGAGGACTTGACATTCTCATTGATTATTCCAGAAGTTTCAGACCATCTGATTCTACTACCACTAGCATCTACTGTCAGTGGATGCTGTGTGCACTAAGGAAACCACAGGCTACAAAACAACCATGGACACCATAGCAAATTCAGCAGTAACAGAAGCCAGTAACCCATAAGGAGGTAGAGGGCAAGTCCCATCTCAGCAGAAACCAACAGTAGGAGGAGGGAGACCATGTACCAGATGGTCCCTCCCACAATGACAAAGAAGTTCCCTTGAATCCCACTGCCACCCAGCAGAGAGGAAAAGTGGCAAACAAATATAAAATGCCATGTATAAAGAGACTAGGCTTACATGGAAGGAGCTAGCAGAATGAAGGCAAGAAGTCAGGCATTAAACTGAGTTAAAGAAGATAAACAGTTACAAAAGGCACCCTTCCTGCAATTTCCAGCATGGGCTGGGAAGGAGACAGTATGGGTGTGGACATCTGGTGAAGTCTGCCCCAGCCACAGGCCCAGAACACAGTCACCCTGTGACTTTGAAGCCTAAGCCTGGGGCTGGCAATATAACTCCAGCAGCTGCACAGGACTCCCTTGGCAAGGCCCCACACAGTCTGCATGTAGCCCCTGTAGCCCAGAGAGTCAAAGACCAAGTAGTCAGTCCCTCTAGAAGCCCTCTGTGACCTATGGGCTCTGAAGTCCTCTGTGTCTTCTGCCTCCACTGGTGCCAGGCTCCCACTACACACCCAGCCACTAGGTACTGATCATCTGCTCCCTGTCTGCACTCAAGAGTAGCCTACTGTCTGCACAGCAACTCCAAACCAGTCCCAGCAAGGCCAAACCAGTGAACTTCTCTGCTACCTGGTAGCCAAACCATTCCTTCTTCATCAAGGTCTGTGCCCCTTCCAAGTATGTCCTCACTTGGACACTCAGCTCTAGAGTACCACCTAGAGTTTCTTTATATCTTACAGTTACTCTTTCAACATAGTTAACAATTCTTTATATTATACTTCTCCTGATTAACCTAATGTATAGTTTGTTTGTTTGTGTTTTTAAGATTTTATTTATTTGTCAGAGAGAGAGAGCACACAAGCAGGGGGTGCAGCAGGTAGAGAGAGAAGCAGGCTCCCTGCTGTGAAAGGAGCCCGATGCAGAACTCTATCCCAGGACGCGGGGATCATGACCTGAGCCAAAGGCAGATGCTTAACCAACTGAGCCACCCAGGCATTCCCAATGTATAGTTTCTATCTCCTGATTGGACCCAGAGGGCTACATCCACCTAGTCTCAAAATCTGAGTCTACCAATATTTCTACTTTCTCCATTTCCTCTCCATCCCTTGGACCATTCCCAGCCCCTCATGTCTCTTTCCTATAGAGATGGTCTTGGACAACCTTAGATCTATTTTATAAACCCTCCCCCAAAATACCATTTTATTTGTCAACTTAGAAACACATAAGGGTTCTCTCCTTCCTATCAGATCAAATATGAACTCTTATGTTGAGATTTTTTTTTGAGATTTTTTTTAAGATTTTATTTATTTATTTACTTTTATTATGTTATGTTAATCACCATACATTACATCATTAGTTTTTGATGTAGTGTTCCATGATTCATTGTTTGTGTATAACACCCAGTGCTCCATGCAGAACGCGCCCTCCTTAATACCCATCACCAGGTTAACCCATCCCTCCCCCCCATAACCCTCAGTTTGTTTTTCAGAGTCCATAGTCTCTCATGGTTCGTCTCCCCTTCCGATCCCCCCCTTCATTCTTCCCCTCCTGCTATCTTCTTATGTTGAGATTTTAAGGCCTTATGTGACCTGGCCTCACCAGCCCCACTGCACATAAGGAATACTTCCTGCCAGATAAAGAGTCATATAAGTGTCTAGCTCTCCTGATACCGCATCTGACTGTCATGTCTGTTTATACTCCTCTTGCTCCCTCTTTTCCCACTTATCCCAGAGCCTTCTGGGGCCAGTTCTAAGAGCCCCCATCCATTAGTTCTTTTGGGAACAATTTCTTCCTACACTTTTGTCTGCATTGTCTTCATCACATAATTGGCATTCTATTATACCCTGTCTTAATTGTCCAACTAGAGATACCACCTCCCAGATTAACCCTGTAATAGGCTTTTCTAATTTATTCATGGCTATTACCCTAAATTATTTTTAACTATATATGTCTTATACAACTTCACTACTCTTCACATAGTGGTAAGCTCAATGTTACATGATGGGAAAAGCAGACTAAATCAAATAGTTTTAACCCTATGTAACAGTTATGGATAGGACCACCGCGAGGCAATATAAAATCCTTCTATAGATTTGAAAAAGACACCCCTTCCTCCAAACTGATGCAGCGTCACAGCTTGGCAAATGGAGCCCAGGCAGAATTTCAACTCAACCCTACAAAACTGTACATGGCAGCACTGGACTCATTAATGTATCACTGACTAAAAGAAGAGTCAAAGTGTATTATAAAAAAACTTTTAAAGGATGTTATCTCTTGAATTTTGTTTTAGTAGAATTTTATGCTACTATATATATATATCACTCTAATCCTAGATAATGTCTCACAGCTTGGGTATTAGATTAGTTTTATGGCAAATTTCATGCATTAGTAGGTATCTCATGTCATTCTTTTCATGACCAATATTAATTGGAGGTATAAGTCTATGCTAGGCCCTGGAGCTAGGCCTTTTGGCACAAATATGGTATCTGACTGGTTTACAGCTCAGTGAATCAATCTATATTTAGAAGAACACAATTTTTTAATGTTATACTTACTGATAAACTTGTTTTGCATAGTCTCCAACAGTGCTTGGTGAGCATCTTCAGCTTGTAAAGCGTGTGAACATTCTCTAGCCAGTATGGTACGTACAAGATGCTCCCCACATCCTAGAAATAAAAGGAAACCAAGAACGGTTGAGGAAAAGCAGTGCTAAACATCCCTCTTGTCTTATTAGCATTAAAACACCCTTATATGCCACTTAAGAAGTAGCTGTTTTGGAGAATAATTCAGTGATGGATGAAATGACTTCTATGAGCAATCTAGAATTTTAGTAATAAGACTCAGCAGAAAATAAACAAATAACTGTCTAATATCAAAAGGAAACAGAGAAAAATAAAAGAAAACCCCCTTTTTATAGGAATGGTTTACATAATATAGGAATTCAGATTCTCTGCCTAGGAATCTCCTAGGATTCTGTCTCATTTCCCTTGTTGGGTAACTACAGAAATTCTGTTTTATAATTTATTTGTTACATACAACTGTCCTAGTCTCCCATTTTGCCTCTGGCATCCCACACACCTGGGTGCATGGGAGAAGTCTAAACAGCCAGGGGCAATCTAGATTTCCATCGACCTATTTTTCACTAAAATGTCCACCACACCTCAACAGCTGCAAAGTGGACTTAATAAAATAGCACCTTTCTCACTTTATAATAGTAACTTACATAGCCTTCAGGGATGAATACTCTGTAATTTAAAAAAAATAAGAATATATTTTTAAATCCCTGGAGTAAACTGGGACCATTCAGACACACTAAGAAAGGGCAGGCATGATGGCGATGGGAAGCACTGCCTAGAATTCCATTACAATTTCTATCTGTTGAAAGTAGAAACTGCATGCAAAAGTAAAGACAAAAGAAATTTAACTTATAGGCTGGTAAGTTCAAATAAAAGATTTCTGAAGAGGCTGATTTTTTTTTCTTAAAATTAAAAAGCTACTTTCATAAACATTGGAGGGGTAAACCTTTTCAAAAAACTACTAAGTGACAGGGCACCTGGGTGGGTCAGTTGGTTAAGTGTCCCACTCTTGGTTTTGGCTCAGGTCATAATCTCATGGGTCGTGAGATTGAGCCCCACATCGGGCTCCACTCTCAGTGGGAAGTCTGCTTGAAGATCCTCTCCTCCTGCCCCTCCCCACCACGCACACGCTCTCTCTCAAATAAATAAATCTTAAAAAAAAATACTAAGTGCCACTTGAAATGCTTATTATATATAAAATCAGTTGCATTAATTAAAATGCAAATACCCTCTTACCCAAATGAGAACAGAAGATACATAAGACCTGCTTCCCATCTCTTAAAAAATAAAATAAAATCTTGAGGGAAGCAGCTCAGCATGGGTACTGGCTGCCTAACTTGCTTACACCAAGTCCCACACACCTGTGCTTTGGTGGTACTGCCCTTCTCAGTCAAGCTTGCTTCAGTCCCAGTGGGACAGGCCCCTCCCCCAGAAGACCAGCAGAAACCCCCGCCCACACCACATGTCCCAAACAGAGTTCTACAGGGCCTCTGTTCTGGTGGAGTTGGTATCAGGGTCATTTCACAAGCAAACCAGAGCACACATAGTTAAAACTCGCCACAGTCAGGCCAGGAACCAAACACTGCCCACAACAAAGGAGAGCCTCTGCAGATGACTGGCCTAAAGGACAGAGCTGCCAAAACACAACAGCACAGGGCACACAGCACACATGGGAGACACTCCCTGAAATGTCAGACCCTGGGACCCTGGGCACTACATGACCTCTTCTTCATAAGGCCATTACTTTCAGGAGCAGGAGACATAGTGGGCTTTTCTAACACACAAAAGAAGGCAAGAACTTAGACAAAATATCAAGCTGGAGGAATTTATCCCAAATGAAAGAAAAAGATAAAGCCACAGCCAGAGAGCTAAGCAAAAAAGATATAAGGAACATGCCTGATGGAGAATTTAAAGCAACAATCATAAGGGTACTCTCTGGGCTTGAGAAAAGAATAGAAGACATTCTATCCCTTACAAGAGAGATAAAGGAGTTAAAAAAGAATTAATCAGAGATGAAGAATACAATAAACAAGACTGCAAGTAGGCTTCATGCAATGAATAGCAGGCTGGAAAAGGCAGAGGAATGAATGAGTGATCTAGAAGACAAAATAATGGAAAATAATGAAGCTGAACAAAGACAGAAAGAATTATGCAACACAAGAACAGACTCAGGGAACTCAGTGACTCCATCAAATGTAATAACATTCATATTATACGAGCCCAAGAAAAAGAAGAGAGAGAAAGGGGGCAGAAAATTTATTTCAAGCAATAACAGCAGAAAACTTTCCTAATCTGGGGAAGGAAACAGACATCCAGATCAGGAGGCACAGAGAACTCCTATCAAAATCAACAAAAGCAAGCCAACACCAAGCCATATTGTAATTAAATTTGCAAAATACTGTGATAAGGGAAAAATCTTGAAAGCAAAGAGACAAAGTAAGTCCTTAACTCAAAAGGGACAACCCATAAAGGTAGCTGCAGATTTCTCAACAGAAACTTGGCAAGCCAGAAGAAAGTGGCATGATATTCTCAAAGTGCTGAATGGGAAAAATCTGCAGCCAAGAACACTCTATCCAGCAAGGCTATCATTCAAAATAAATGGAGAGATAGTCTCCCAGACAAACAAAACCAAAGGAGTTCATGACCACTAAACCAGCCCTGCAAGAAATATTAAAGGAGACTTTTTGAGTGCCAAGGAGAGACCAAAAGTGACAAAGACAAGAAAGGATCAGAGAAAATCTCCAGAAACAATGACAAAACAAATAAAGTGGCAATAAATACATAATCTATCAATAATTACTCTGAATGTAAATGAACTAAATGCTAAATGCTAGCTAAATCAAGAAGCACAGGGTGTCAGAATGGATAAAAAAACAAGACCCATCCACATGATGCTATAAAAGACTCATTTTAGACCTAAAGACACCTGAAGATTGAAAGTGACGGGGTGGAGAAATACTTCTTATGCAAATGGATGTTAAAAGAAAGCCAGAGTAGCAATACTTATATTGGACAAACTAGACTTTTTTGTTCTTGTACTGTTTTTGTTTTTGTATTTTTGTATTTTTTTAAAGATTTTATTTATTTGAGAAAGAGAGAGAGAGAGCAATCACAAGCAGGGGATGCAGGAGGCAGGGGAGAGGGAGCAGCAGGCAGGGGGAGAGGGAGAAACAGACTCCCTGTTGAGCAGGGAGCCGGATGCAGGGCTTGATCCCAGGACCCTGGGATCATGACCTGACCCAAAAGCAGATGCTTAACCAACTGAGCCACCTAGGCACCCCATATTATTTTATTTTTTAAGATTTTATTTATTTTAGGGAGAGATCACACACAAGCAGGGGGAGGAGCAGAGGGAGAGGAAGAGAGAGACTCTCAAGCAGACTCCCTGCTGAGCATGGAGCCCAGCACAAGGCCAGATCTCACCACCCTGAGATCATGACCCGAGCCAAAACCAAGAGTCAGACACCCAACTGACTGAGCCACCCAGGCACCCCTGTTCTTGTATTATTTTTATCCTGCTTTAGTATCAGGGTAGTATTGGCCTCATGGAATAATTCTGAATGTGTTCCCTCTATTCCATTATTTGGAAGATTTTCATAAAGATTGTGCTGGAAGATTTTTGATTCCTAATTCAATTCATTCTTGTTATTAGTCTAAAAAGATTTCCTACTTCTTGGATTTAAGATTCATGAGTGAATCTTAGTACCCTGTGCATTTTTAGGAATTATCTGGGGTTTTTTTCTAAGTTAATTGATGTGTTGGTATAAAATTGTTTATAGTAATCTGTTATCACACTATTTCTGTGGTTATCTGCTGTATTTTTTTCTATTTCTCATTTTGGTTTTTGAGTCTTCTCTCTTTTTTTTCTTAATGTAGTTAAAGCATTGCCAATTTTGTTTATTTTCTTGGAAAAACTGGTCATTACTTTCAATGTTATGTTATTGTTTATTCTGGTCTCTATTTTACTTAAAATTTCTGGGTTTCTTTAATTTCCTTCCTCTACTAGATTTCAACTAAGTTTCTTTTTTTCTAGTTCCTTGTGGTATAGTGTTGTTTATTTGAACTTTTTTCTTAATACAAGCATTTATAGCATAAATTTCACTCTTAACATCTGCTTTTGCTGCATTGCATAGGTTTTGGAATATTGTGTTTTCTTTTTCTTTTGTTTTGAGACATATTTTGATTTGCCAATTGATTTCCTATTTGGCCCATTGCTTGTGCAGTAGTGTGTTAATATTTACATATTAAATATTTAATATATACACTGTAGATTTTTCATCTTTGTTTTATTGTTGGTCTTCAGTTTTGTACCACTGTGACTGGAAAATATAGTTGGTATGATTTCAGTCTTCTTAAACTTGTAATATTTGTTATGTCTCTTTTTATGTGATTTAACCAGGGATTCTTCTGTATATACCTGAAGAAAATGTGTATTCTATTTTTCTTGGATGGAATGTTTTATATATATCTTTTAGAACAACATATTCTGAAGTATGCTTCAAGTAAAAAATATTCTTGTTGAGAAAAAAAATTAAAAGCTCACCTTAAAAAAAATCCTGCCAAAGTTATTCCATTAGTTTATTAGAAATCAAGTTCTACATTCACATAATGGGTAAAGGGTATCAAAGGATCGGAGCACCCATTGAGACTACAGGAGAATTCAACTTATAGTCAAAAAATTCACAGCAAAAGAAGGAGCATCTCTACCATCCACTCAGATTCCCCCACAGGTCCAGGGACAAAGTAATGTTTTCTCATGTTATTAATCTGTATGCACACACACACACACACACACACACACACACTACACTAGTAAAGGTTCTTAGCAATCAAAAAGAAATGTGGGCTAAGATTATCAAATGAAAGAACCTCTCTTAAGTAATGTCTACAAATTTTTAAATTTATGAAACATAAAGCAACACAAACTGATATAATACACAATTCTCTGTTTAGCTGGCATGTATTGTGACAGGCGTTAGGCACCAACAATAAATCACCCTAAAAATACTATCTATAATTGTAAATCATTGTTAAGCCTTTCATATCAGGAATTTTCCCTTCATATGTACAACCTCTCCTTCCCATTCTCTCCCTATCTTCATTTCCTCCCTCAATATATACATGCACAGATGCATACATACATACATATACATACATATGTGCATATTATGAATACACTTACAATATATACTCATTTTCAAAAATACAAACCATTCAAAAAGTGTGAAAGTAACCATAAGAGACTCTTAATCTTAGGAAACAACTGAGGGGGTGGGGGTGGGGGATGGGGTAATGGGATGATGGACATTGGGGAGGGTATGTGTTGTAACGAGCACTGGGTATTATATAAGACTGATGAATGACAGACCTGTACCCCTGAAACAAATAATACATTATATGTTAATTAATTGAATTTAAATTTTAAAAATAAATTTTAAAAAAGTGTGAAAGTTTTTGTAAAAATCACTTCATATTTTGGGGCACCTGAGTGGCTCAGTAGGTTAAGCGTCTGCCTTCCCCTCAGGTCACGATCCCAGGATCCTGGGATCAACCCCTGCATCGGGCTCCCTGCTCAGCAGGGAGTCTGCTTCTCCCTCTGTCCCTCCCCTGCTCATGCCCGTGCTCTCTCTCTCTCTCAAAAAAATAAAATCTTTAAAAAAATCACTCAATATCTTGCCAGAAGTAACTTCCTTGTATTTTTTGGTAAAGTGTAAATGTAAATATCCTTCCAGATCTGAATATCATTTTATAAGCATCTAAACTTACAGGAAGATCTAAAAATGCAATTTAATATATAACTTTCTGAGCAGGATTGTGGTGTTCCCTATTTTGTTAAATTTTTGCAATATTATTTTTATAATCAGGGAAAAAAACAGCAATAAAGCTAATAGAAAAGAAACCATTTTTGACACTTACTATGTAAAGATACTGTGCTAAGCTCATGAAACTCCATAAATTTTAATTCCCTTTGTGTACATATTTGATGTTGAAGAGTGAAATGTTATACTTTAGAACAATAATAGCTGTTAGAAAATTGGCATATTATAAGCTAAATGAGTGTTCAGAAGGTTATGTACACATGCCTCAAGTCAAAGAGCTAAACCACATGAAGTTAACATTACATCAAAAATACACAATATGTGTCAGAGAGACTTTTCCTCCGTTGTTATACAAGAATATACAGGGTTTTCCAATGATTGATTTTTCACCGAGAAACTTAAAATTATGACTTCTATTCGGACATATATCACCTCTAAAATAAGAGCGCTGACATCAAAAGCTTGTTCTCCTGCAGGTTCCAATCAAGGAAAAGTTTGACTTATGTGGTTTTACCCACAAAATTCCAAGGTTTCTTAGAATATGCTGCCAGATAGCTGAAGTGTGATTCAAAGGCAAAGAGTTCCATTCATTATACACAGATATGAAGAAATAAGCCTTTCATTGTGTCCTCTTTTTGTCCTTATTCAGGCAAGTATGTATTACACTCTCAGATCTTAGAAGAAAACATGAATTATACATAGAATGAAGACCTAACAACAAACCTAGAAGAAAAGTGATATGAGCACACCTCAGAGATATTGCAGGTTCAGTTCCAGATCACTGCAATAAAGTGAGTCAAATAAATGTTTTGGTTTCCCAGTGCATATGAAAGTTATGTTTACACTATACTCTAGTTTATTAAGTGTGCAATAACATTATGTCTAAAAAAAAGTACATACCTTAATTAAAAAATACTTTATTGCTAAAAATTGCTAACCATCATCTGAGCTTTCAGCAAGTCATAATAACTGACCAAAGATCACAATAACAAATATAATAATAATGAAAATGTTTGAAATACTGTGAGAATTACCAACATGTGACACAGACACAAAGTGAGCAAATGCTGTTGGAAAAATGGTGCCAACAGACTTGCTCAACACAGGGTTGCTACAATTCCTCAATTTGCTAAAAAAAAAAACAAACAAAAAAACAACGGAATATCTGTGACCCACAATAAAGTGAAGCACAATAAAATGAGGTATGTCAGTAAATATCAAGTTCTAAAAGAACTTACTTATTTTAGCATCAGTAAGAATGACAACTTCATGGATTAAAACACATAGTGAATTCATAATGTACATTCTAAAAAGCATCTGTCACCTCTGAAAGATGCTATGGAACCAATTCACTATTCTAAAAACTGGTACGTTAAAATAAAGATTCTAGCATTTCTCTGTCCTTCCTTTAGGAACTGTACAGCATGGTAACCACCTAGTTTATGAAGGAAAATTTTCTCCACAGAAGTATCCCAACTAATAAATGAATAAGAATTAAACAGAATTAGAATATAATCATTTGTAACCTATAATGTGATAACTGATATAGGCAACAATCATCAATAGCTCCTAATACCACAAAAGACACAGACATTAAATGTCCCTTGATAAAATTACACCTTTGTAGTCTTGTCCCACACCAAAAAATTTACAGCTGAATATGAACAAGCCTCTAAATTTAATTATCAATTTCCACAAATAAAGAGAATTTGCAAAAAAAAAAAAAAAAAAAAACCACCTATAGTTAACATCATTACTTAATGGTGAAAAACTGAATTGTTTCTCCCTGAGATCAGAAACAAGGTAATGATGCCTGCTTTTATCACTCCTATTCAACAATATTCTGGAAGTTCAAGCCATTGCAATAGGGCAAGAAAAAGAAATAAAAGGCATAAAGATCAGAAAGAAGCAAAACTGCTTTGCAGATTACATAACTGCTTATGTAAAATCCAAGGGAATCTACAAAACAATTACCAGAGATATCTCTCCAACTTCTTCCTATCTTATTAGTAGTCTAGGGCAAAGGTTGGCAACAGATAGCTACCTGGTACTTATCAGTCCCCAAAATGTGGACTTGATTTTCATTTCTTCTCCTATTTACTCACTCACCAGATTGTTACTGACAACCTAGTTGGTGCTAGGCCCAGAGTGCATAGCAGTTGGCAGGGGACTGTTGCATAATGTCAGATCTCCCCAGTGGTGTTGGACCCCTACTTAACTCTTAAGTATTCAATCAACTGTCATTCTGCCCAGTCCAGATGCCAGTCCCCTCACTGTGTATCTTACAGATCAACCCTGAGGATTTAGATGAGAACCCTGGATTCAGCAGGAACGCTGGTCACTCCCATAGCCCACTATGAGTCACTATCCATGGCCCACTAGTCCCAACCCTAAGCCCAGTCTCAGCTCACTCCTTCACAGTGTGCTTCCTGTTGCTGAGACTTCAATATGCCCCACACTCAAAGACTTCAGAATTATAATGTATCTCCTCTCTGGTGAGAATTGTAATACATCTCCTCTCTTGTGGGGATCCTTAACCTTTCAAAACCCACACCAAAGATGAATTCGCAATAAAAAATTACAAACCACACATGCGTGTGCATGTGCACATATGTGCACATACACATATACACACACACACACTTATAAGATGGAATGAGCAGATGTAAAAATAGAAGGATTATCAAACCAAGAAGTGGTACTAGAAGAGAGGTGGACAATCATTTTGTTAAAAAATACAAAGTAAATATTTTAGGTTTTATAATCTACATATGATCTCTCTCAAATATTCTTCTTTTATTTTTATAACAACCCTTTATTTTTTTAATTTTATAGATTTGATGTATTTATTTGACAGAGAGAGAGATGAGAGAGAGAGTACAAGCAGGGGTGGCAGCAGAGGGAGAGGGAGAAGCAGGCACCCCACTGAGCAGGGAGCCCAATGTGGGGCTCGATCCCAGGATCCTGGGATCATGACCTGAGCCGAATGCAGATGCTTAACCGACTGAGCCACCCAGGTGCCCCTATAACAACCCTTTAAAAATTTAAAAATCATTCTTAGCTCATGGGCTGTACAAATATAGGCCACAGGCCAGATTTGGCCCAAAGGTGATAATTTGACTATCCCTGTAACAGAACAATTTGTAATACAAAGATTAAAAGGAAGAGAGATCATAAATTAAAAAAAAAAAAAAGCAATCTGGTAGCAGGTGCCAGGGGGAGGTGTGCAGATTTTTCAAGACACCAAATGAAACCTTTCAAATTAGAAGAAAATTGTTTAAAACTCAATGAAGAGAGAGAAATAAAAGGTATACATAGAAAAAAAAAAAACCTAAAAAGCATCCTAGAATGATAAAGAGAAGGAAAATAAGGCATTAAGAAGCCTGGAGTATAAAATGAGACTATCCAACAGATTAAGAGGCATTTTGAGATAGAGAAAAGAAAGAATGGGGTGAGGGAATACTAATATTTGAAGAGATAATGAATAAGAGTTTCCAGAATTTAAGTCACAAGGAAATTCTTAAACTGAAGATGCATACAGTGTTCCAAAGAAGATGAGTACAACAAACCCATCCTTAGGTATACCACAGTGAAGCTCTGAATGAAAGATAATCAAAAACTAATCACAGGGCACCTGGGTGGCTCAGTTGGTTAAGCATCTGCCTTCGGCTCAGGTCATGATCCCGGGGTCCTAGGACTGAGCCCCATGTTGGGCTCCCTGCTGAGCGAGGAGTCTGCTCCTCCCCCTTTCCCTTTACCCCTCCCCCCTACTCGTGCTCTCTCACGCTCTCTCAAATAAATAAATAGAATCTTTTTTTTTTTTTTAAAGATTTCATTCATTTATTTGAGAGAGAGAGAATGAGAGACAGAGAGCATGAGAGGGAGGAGGGTCAGAGGGAGAAGCAGACTCCCCACCAAGCAGGGAGCCCGATGCGGGACTCGAACCCGGGACTCCAGGATCATGACCTGAGCTGAAGGCAGTCATTTAACCAACTGAGCCACCCAGGCGCCCTAAATAGAATCTTTTTAAAAAATAAAAAATAATCATAAAGAAAAGAGGGATCATCTACAAAGAAATTAAAATTTAACTGTTCCCAACCAACAAAAGAGGCCAGAAAACTAACATCATAAAGATGCTAAGGCAATAAACAGAAAATAACTTGTCAACCTAGAATCAGTTAAACTATCATTCTAGAGTGGGGTGAATACAAACTGTTCAGACATATAATGACAAATTCATTCCTTTGAGATTTGAGCTCCCAGGTTACTTCTATTCTTCCCAAGACTACTCCTTGTCATTAATTCCTGTTTGTTTGTTTTTCAAAGATTTTATGTATTTATTTGATAGAGAGAGAGTACAAACAGCGAGAGCAACGTGGGCCTTGATCCCAGGACCCTGAGATCATGACCTGAGCCAAAGGCAGACACTTAACAGACTGAGCCACCCAGATGCCCCAATTCCCGCTAATTTTAGTATTTATGTAGGTGATTCTCCCAACACCTTGGCATCTAGATTCTCTGATATCCTCTCTTCAAGTTATCCACACTACCTCATACATTCACTCCAGTGGCAATGTCATTATCAATAACATTAACTGCTCCATAGTCTCAATTGCAGTCATCCCACCCTTCCCATCTTTCCGGCTCACCTCTTGAGCACTTTGATTCCAACATTCCCTCCACCTCACCAAAAACTGCCATCTATTAATTCTGTTGGTTTTAAACTATCCTGAACTTCTCTTGGGGCCTCACCTACTTCCTTATCCAGCTAAAATTCCAATGCTTCATCAACTTATATACATTCTCTTACTCCTGAAGGCCTCCATGTTTCTCTCACCTCATCCAACTTGTCTGGCAGAAGCCCACCCTGGAGTATCGGTCAAGGCTGCAAAAACAAAAAGCCCCCAAACCTTAGTGCCTTACCATAACAAAAATATAATTCTCATTAATGTTACAGGTTGTACTTGGGGCACCAGATAATGTGTTCCACAAAGTCACTCAGGAACAAACCCAGGCTGATAGGTCTGTAACTGCACCTCCTGGATCATACCCCCTCCAGAACAAGAGAGCCATCCAGGGCCTGGAAGTCACACATATCATTTCCATTCCAGTCTAGTGGCCAGAAATTGTCACATAGTCTCAGGCAACAACAACTGAGCTGTGAAATATGGAGGAGCATAGGAATAGTCAGAGAGCACTACATTAAATGTCCCTGTCATCTGACTAAATCTAACTTTCTATGCCTGCACCTGCACAGCTAAATAAGGTACAGCAGCCATCCTGTGACTGTGGGGTGACATACATGAGCAGGAAGGCATACCCACTGAGGAATGTAAGAGAGAAAGGACAGACCAGGTACCAGGCAACATTGTTGGGTAGCCCAATCAGCCCCAGGCTACTTCCAGGTTACCTGTTATATGAGATCTAAAATGAAACAAAACAAAAACTATCTGTTTAAGCCACTGTAATTGAGTTATCTTTTTTAAGCCCAAATGCATTCTATTTTTCATGTTTTCCCTTTGGCATAATAAACACAAAATTTACCATTTAACCATTTTTTAAGTGTACAATTCAGTGGCATTCACAGTGCTGTACAACCATCACCACCATCTACCTCCAGAACTTTTTCATTTTCCCCAAACTGAAACTCTGCACCCATTCAACAACTCCCCATTTCCTCTCTCCCTCCAACCCTGACAATCACCGTTCTACCTTCCATCTCTACAAATTTTACTACTCTAGGTACCTCATATAAGTAGAAGCATACATTTTTATCCTTTTGTGACTGACTTATTTTACTTAATGTCTTCAAGGCTTATTCATATTGCAGCATGTTTCAGAATTTCCCTCCTTTTTAAGGCTAAATAATATTCTATTGTTTTATATATACACATTTTGTGGGCACCTGGGTGGCTCAGTTGGTTAAACAACTGCCTTCGGCTCAGGTCATGATCCTGGAGTCCCGGGATCGAGTCCCACATCGGGCTCCCTGCTCAGCAGGGAGTCTGCTTCTCCCTCTGACCCTCCTCCCTCTCCTGCTCTCTGTCTCTCATTCTCTCTCTCTCAAATAAATAAATAAAATCTTAAAAAAAATTAATTATATATACACATTTTGTTTTTCCATTCATCTGTCAATGGACATTAGGGCCAAATGCATTCTTAATCTATATAGAGGAGCTATTTGCTGAGGTAGAAAATGGCTCAGAAAACTTTACACTGAAAGAAGACAACCTCTAGCTACTTCCTCAACTCAAAACTGCGTTGAGTTAAATATAATTTCTGATAAGTTCAAGTAGGTATATTTATCAGATATCATTAGCAGCAATACATGAAAAAGATCATTTGGTCTGAGCACATATTTTCACTGAGTTATTCTGGAAAATCCATGATATACTTAATCGCTACCAACCAACCAAATTTCTTCTTAATTTATTTGAATAAATGAGAGAAATTTTGATTAAAATAAACCCTTTATGATGCCTGAAAAATGGAGCCTTACATATTTAAGAGTACCTTTTTTTAGGCGGGGAGAGGCACAGGGAGAGGGACAGAGAGTCTTAAGCAGACTCCCCTCTGAGTGCAGATCCCTATGCAGGGCTCCATCTCACCACTCTGAGATCAGGACTGAGCCCAAGAGTCAGATGCTTAACTGACTGAGCTACCCAGGTGCCCCAGGAGCTAGTATTCTCTATGCTACAGCCAGATTCATGTTTAAATCCAGCTGAGTGACTTTGGAACTCTTAATTTAAGCCTTAGTTTCTTCAGCTGTAAAATGAGAAAAGCAAGTAGCAGCTACCTCATGGAGCTATTGTGAGGACAAAATGAAACAATGCACATAAAACATTTAGCATAGGGTTGGACCCTTAGTAAGCACTTAATAAATATTACAATGAGGGTAATAACCTTCTTAAAGGAAACGATTTTCTATTATTTTCTTGTTCTCCTCAATCTCGTCTCTGTACTTTTCTTCTATTATGACAAGGTGATTCTCAGCCAGCCCGACCATCAACACTGATAGCCTAGAATGTAGTTAAAAAGTTTAGCCTTTGATTTACTATTCTGAAGGCTACTGCCTCAAAGCAAGCTGAGCCTTCACATAGAGGCAAAATGATGACCTGAGTAAACCTTTCATTATCAAAACAAAACAAATAATATGAAAAAAAGTGTCTCTTAGTCTGGCAGAAAACATTTTAACTGTGGTTATCCAGGAATTGTGGGCTATACATGATTTTTGTTCATTATTTATTATTATTTTCCCTAATTTCTATAATAAATGCCTATTTTTTTTTCCCAACAGGTTTATTGCCTGACTTTAATATTACACTCCTGCATTCACAATACTTTCTCTTAAGGCAAGATAGTAAAGAGCAAATCAGAATCTCCCATAATGGGATTTGGCTTACTTCCCTACCTGAGTTCATGAGTTGGTAAGGGAGACTGAACTAGTGCTACAGGTGTTTTATTCATCTGACCTTCATCACATATTTAGTATTTTCACTTCAGCTCTAGTGATAGATGCAGCCTTCAAACTAAGATAACTAAAAATATGCAAACATAGGGGAGCCTGGGTGGCTCAGTCGGTTAAGTGTCTAACTCTTAATTTCGGCTCATGATCTCAGGGGTTGTGAGATCGAGTTCCGCACCAGGCTCTGCGCTGGTTCTCTCTCTCCCTCTGCACCCCCTTCCCTCTCCCTCTTAAAAAAAAAAAAAAGCAAACATAATAGCCCCCCAAAATTGTATTGGAAAATCATGTTTTAGTTCCAAAAGTTAAGTAACAAACTGAAGTGTCTGCAATAAGGATAGAGAAATAAAACTTTACCAACTCTTGGCTGACATTTAAGATATATCTTCATCATTTCAAGATAATTTTTAATCTTTTTTATCTTTGTCTCAATTTAATAGTGGCAGCAGGAAAATTAAAAGAACTTTATGTGTCAAGTTTTTGATGCAGTTTTCAAATGTAGAGTTTTAATGTAGTGTTTAAATGGTAGAAGATTATAATTCCTCCACAGGACCTCAAAATGAGATTAGGATTTTAAAGTATAACTCCTCATCTCACAGATCTTGCTCTTCTTTGGGAGACTTTATTTCTTCTAAACCACTCTAACCTCAGTTCGAATACAAAGAGCCCCCAGAGGGGGAAAGTGAAGTTGCATTCACAGGAGAGACATAACCCACATTCCCGGGCAGCCTGCATACACAAGTACAGGATCAGCAGCAACAAAAGCTCACATTCAGTACCACTGGCACACCACACATCTCCAAGGATTACTGATGATTGTGAAGTATTTATGTCGTCTTATAAATGCTGCCATTCACTCTCACTGCGGCTAGTGGGCATCTGAAAAATCTTTCAACACATCCCCTGTTAGAAGTCCACAGGGACAGATAAGTAATGAGGAAAGGCCTTTCCAAATTTAAAAGGAAACATTTGGTACTTCAGTTTCCAGTATTGCAACATCTCTTTTTCAACAAAGGAATTTATTACATAGTACGTCACCTTTTCCCTGTTGGAGGATTTACTGCCAATTTTGGAGTTAGGTTACTTCTGGTTTTCAAGCCTGTCTGGTGAAATTAAAGAGAGGACTGCCTTAAAAGTGATAGAACACACATGATTTCAGTCTTCACAGTGTCCCCATGGTTATCAAACCTGGAACCTATTATATACAAGAAGAGAACATAAGGAGCTTCATAAAGAGATGGAATAAGGAGTGAAGATGTCTAATCCAATAAGTCTAAAGGTTATATTCACCAACACACACTAAGTGTTTCCTCAATATTTAGTTATCTCTAATCCATAGCCCATCAGCACACTTTGGATATTTATAGTAATCTATCAAAAACAACTCAGGCTTTTTCCGTTTTTTTGATCAATAATAAACAACCATAAGAGAAACCAATTTTACAAATTAGTTCCTAGAGGTCTCATCTCTTATAAATTAGGATGTGATTAATATATGCGTTAGCATTTCAAAATTATTTAAAGTAGAGAAAAATATATTAGAACAGTTATAATTAAACATAGGAAAACATCTCATCTACAGGACAGTGCTAGGCATCTGCTACATACACTAAATGCCTGATAATTACTAGTTATTATCACTATTATCAATTTTATTGAGAAGGTATAACCAAACCACAAGAGATTCAACTGTCTGAATAAGAGGTAGCTACATAAATGAGAAGAGTTCCAGTTCTATGAATGCCAATACTTCCACAAATTAAAAAGCAAAGAAAAAACTCTAACAAAAATGAGTAGTGAAAAGCCTTTATCCAATCTACCATGTCAGAGTCTATGGTTAACAACACAGAGGCGCCCCCTCCCAAAGCTTGAGCCACCCCTTCTTTCCCTTGCTCCTCCTTGTCAAAGTCACATCTCAAATGTGGGAATGTACCCCATATTCATTCCGAGCATGTATAAAGATAATAAAATAGTTTCTTCCTTTCTGACCTAAATATTCTAAATTTAGTTATCTAAATTACAACACTCTGTTTAGAGCACCTGGGACAAATGGTGCCAGGCAGGGAAAAAAATTGGAGAAAACCACCTCACACAAGTGGTGTTCTTAGCTACGATGGAGCCCCTAAAATCCTATCACTACTGTTGCATTTGTCTGGGAAACATACTACATGCATAAGCATTAGACTTATTTACACTTGAGAACTTCATTAGCGCAGTAGTCACAAAAGCAGCATCACTGTTTGAAATTTAAGCTGATGCTCTTATACACCTTCTACACAGAGTCCTGTTCCATTAGAGAGAAGAACCACAGATGAGGAGAACCACCTCCATGTGTGGAATCTGAACTAACTCCCTGAAGATCATGCCTCAGTTTCCTCACTGGAAAAAATAAATGGCTTAGTTTAAATGGTCTTAAAACCTCATAAGAAAAATTTTTATAGCTGTACGTACTTTTAGAACTTTAATAACATTCCAGTTAAAATTCAGTTAAGAGGCTTACAATGAACAGACAACTTACGAGAAACACCTTATAAAATGCTGTTAATTAATAATACATTTCAAATAAATTCACCTATAGAAGACTTTATTTTTTAAGGGGGAATATAAAAGGTCATAACTCACTGACTCACCATTAATTGATCAACTACTATATATCTGGGGCTTTCACAAACATCACTTTATTAAGGCTTTACAATTAACTTGTAAGGAAGGTACTGCCACCCCCACAGGGCAAATAAGAAAAGTAAATTGGAAAACCAAAGAGGCTAAGATCCAAGTCTTATAACTCTAAGTAACATGCTTGTTCCATGATGGTCCACCACTGCAGAAATCATGCCTATCCCATCATGCAAAAAAAAGGAGATACAAACAAAACGTCAAAGCCTCATAAACATAAGTCAAGATCAAAGTAACAATTACCTGCAGATAAATAGCACAAATTTTGACACCAACACTTAGGACTGTAGATAGCTTCCAATTTAAACCACAACACTCTAAAAACAATCACTAATCAAGTACTAAAGGAATAATATTAAAGTTGGAGGGGCACCTGGGTGACAGTCAGTTAAGCATCTACCTTCAGCTCAGGTCATGATCCCAGGGTCCTGGAATCAAACCCACATTGCAATTCCTGCTCAGTAGGGAGCCTGCTTCTCCCCTGCTTGTGCTCACTCGATCCTGATCTCTCCCTCTGTCAAATAAATAAATAAAATCTTGGGGGGTGGAGCAAGATGGCGGAGGAGTAGGAGACCTGGATTTCATCTGGTCTAAGGAATTCAGCTGGATAGGGATCAAACCATTCTGAACACCTACAAACTCAACAGGAGATCGAAGAAAAGAATAGCAACAACTCTCTGAACAGAAAAGAGACCACTTTCTGGAAGGTAGGACGTGCGGAGAAGTGAATCCAAGGTGATATTCGGGAGGATAGACGGCAGGGGAGGGGGCCTCCGTCCGCGGCTTCTGGCAAGTGACAGAGCAGTGGAGCACAAAATCGGAACATTCAGAAGTCAGCTCCGCTGAGGGACGTCACTCCAGTGGCTAAACGGAGGGTGGAACCCTCGTAGGACAGTGTGATCTCAGGACCTTCGGGGTCACAGAAAGACCGGGGGTGCCTGAGTGCGGCAGAGCTTCCAGGTATCGGAGCAGGGAAGCTGGCTGCAGAGACGGAGACAAGGCGCGCGCTCTCAGCTCGGGGTTGCCATAAACCGTGATCCACAGCTCAGTCGGGCCACTGCTCCTCTAGCAGTGACCCAACAAGTGGCAGATCCGGGGAGACTCCCCATCCTCCCCCGGGAGGAGTGGCACGGGAGTGCACCTCATGGATCAGCTGGGTTGGAGACTCCACACGGGGTCGGGAGCCAGAGATAGAAAAGCTCGGTCACAGGCCGGGTGAGCATGGAGTGCAGCCGGAGACTTGGGAGTCGGGAGTGACTGACTGCTTTTCTCTGGGGGTGCACTGAAGAGTGGGGACCCATGTTCTCGGCTCCTCTAGGGCAGAGATTGGGAGGCCACCATTTTCACTCTCCTCCTCCGAAGCGAAACAGAAAGCTTGCAGGAAACAAAAGCTCCCGAGAGCAAACCCGAGCAGATTTCTTAGCCCAGACTGGCAAGGGAGGGGCTATTCTGTCTCCAGCAAAGACATTTGGGAACCACGGCAACAGGCCCCTCCCTCAGGAGATCAGCAGGAACAGCCAGCCAAGACCAAGTTTATCCATCAATGAGAACAGCAAAACACCAGAGCTAGGGGAACACTGCACATAGAATCCATGGCTTTTTTACCATGATTCTTTAGTCTTTCAAAGTTAATTTTTTTTAACTGTCTTTTTTCTTTTTTTTTTTTTTGAATTTTTCTTTTTCCCTTTTTCAAGCAACATCTTATCAATCCCTTTTTTAAAAAACATTTTTATTTTTCATTTTTAGAGTCATATTCTATCCCTTCTTAGTAGTTACCGTATTTTTGGCATATATATATAAGTTGTTCTCTCTGTAAAATTTTGAGATACAGTTTCTTCTAAGAAATCAAAATATACCCTAAATCTCTACTGTATGCTTTGTTCTAGTCTCCTGCCTGATCACATTCTCTCTCTTTTTTTTTAATCCTCTTCTTCCTTTTTTCAAACAACTTATCAATTCCTTTTATAAAATTTTTTATAATTTTCATCTTTACACTCATATTCCATCCCTTCATCATATCAACCCATATTTTTGTACATATATAAGTTTTTCTTTCTTTAAAATTTTGGGAGGCACTTTCTTCTAACAGACCAAAATACACCCAGAATCTAGTGCGTGGCACTAATCTATGAACCAGCCTGATCATATTTGATCACATTCTGGGTTTCTTTGTTTTGTTCTGTTTTTGTTTTTATCTTTTTTTATCTTTTTCTTTTTTCTTTCTTTCCCTTTCTTTTCCCCCGGCTTCAAGTCTTTTCTGATTTGTTTAGAGTATATTTTTTGGCGACATTGTTACCCTGTTAGCATTTTGTTCTCTCATTCACCTATTCTCCTCTGGACAAAATGACAAGACAGAAAAAAACCACCTTAACAAAAAGAACAAGAGGTAGTAGCAACTGCCAGGGACCTACTCAATATGGACATTAGTCGATGTCAGATCTAGAGTTCAGAATCAGCACTTTAAAGATACTAACTGGGCTAGAAAAAAGCATGGAAGTTATTAGAGAAACCCTTTCTGGAGAAGTAAAAGAACTAAAATCTAACCAAGTAGAAATCAAAAAGGCTATTAATGAGGTGCAATCAAAAATGGGGATGCTAAGTGCTAGAAGAAATGAGGCAGAACAGAGAATCAGTGATATAAAACACCAAATGAAGGAAAATAAAGAAGCTGAGAAAAAGGGAGATAAACAACTACTGGATCACGAGGGCAGAATTCGAAAGATAAGTGATACCATAACACGAAACATTAGAATAATTGGGATCCCAGAAGAAGAAGAAAGAGAGAGAGGGGCAGAAGGTATTTTGGAGCAAATTATAGCAGAGAACTAATTTGGGGAAGGAAACAGGCATCAAAATCCAGGAGGCACAGAGAACCCCTCTCAAAATCAATAAAAATAGGTCAACACCCTGACATCTAATAGTAAAACTTACGAACCTCAGAGACAAAGAGAAAATCCTGAAAGCAGCTCGGGAGAAGAGATATGTAACCTACAATGGTAGAAACATTAGATTGGCAACAGACCTATCCACAGAGACTGGGCAGGCCAGGAAGGACTGGCAGGATACATTCAGAGCACTAAATGACAAAAATATGCAGCCAAGAATACTATATCCAGCTAGGCTGTCATTGAAAATAGAAGGAGAGATAAAAAGCTTCCAGGACAAACAAAAACTAAAGGAATTTGCAAACACGAAAACAGCCCTATAAGAAATACTGAAAGGGGTCCTCTAAGCAAAGACAGAGCCTAAAAGCAACATAGACCAGAATGGAACACAGACAATATACAGTAACAGTCACCTTACAGAGAACAAAATGGCACTAAACTGATATCTTTCAATAGTTACCCTGACTGTAAATGGGCGAAAGGCCCCAAACAAAACACACAGGCTATCAGATTGGATTAAAAAACAAGACCCACTGATATGCTGTCTGCAAGAGACTCATTTTAGAACCAAACACACCCCCAGATTGAAAGTGAGGGGGTGGAAAACCATTTACCATGCTAATGGACACCAAAAGAAAGCTGGGGTGGCAATCCTTATATCAGACAAATTAGATTTTAACCCAAACACTGTAATAAGAGATGAGGAAGGACACTATATCCTACTTAAAGTGTCTATCTAACAAGAAGATCTAACAATTGTAAATATCTATACCCCTAACATGGGAGCAGTCAATTATACAAGCCAACTAATAACAAAGTAAAAGGAACACGTCGACAACAATACAATGATAGTGGAGGACTTTAACACCCCCCTCTCTGAAATGGACAAATCATCTAAGCAAAAGATCAACAAGGAAATAAAGACTTTAAATGACACACTGGACCAAATGGACTTCACAGACATATTCAGAACATTCCATCCCAAAGCAACAGAATACACATTCTTCTCTACTGCCCATGGAACATTCTCCAGAATAGATCACATCCTAGGTCATAAATCAGGTCTCAACCGGTACCAAAAGATTGGGATCATTCCCTGCCTATTTTCAGACCACAATGCTTTGAAACTAGAACTCAATCACAAGAGGAAAGTCGGAAAGAACTCAAATACATGGAGGCTAAAGAGCATCCTACTAAACAATGAATGGGTCAACCAGGAAATTAAAGAAGAATTAAAAAAAAATTCATGGAAACCAAAGAAAATGAAAACACAAGTGTTCAAACTCTTTGGGATGCAGCAAAAGCAGTCCTAAGAGGCAAGTATATAGCAATACAAGCTTTTTTCAAGAAACAAGAAAGGTCTCAAGTACACAACCTAACCCTACACCTAAAAGAGCTAGAGAAAAAACAGCAAATAAAGCCTAAACCAAGCAGGAGAAGAGAAATAATAAAGATCAGAGCAGAAATCAATGAAATAGAAACTAAAAGAACAGTAGAACAGATCAACGAAACTAGGAGCTGGTTCTTTGAAAGAATTAACAAGATTGATAAACCCCTGGCCAGACTTATCAAAAAGAAAAGAGAAATGACCCAAATCAACAAAATCATGAATTAAAGAGGAGAGATCACAACCAACACCAAAGAAATACAAACAATTATAAGAACATATTATGAGAAAGTCTATGCCAGCAAATTAGATAACCTGGAAGAAATGAATGGATTCCTAGAGATGTATCAACTACCAAAACTGAACCAGGAAAAAAATAGAAATGGAAGCAAAACTTCCTAACTCTTTTTATGAGGCCACCATTACCTTGATCCCCAAACCAGACAAAGACCCCATCAAAAAGGAGAATTACAGACCAATATCCTTGATAAACATGGATGCAAAAATTCTCACGAAAATACTAGCCAATAGGATCCAACAGTACATTAAAAGGATTATTCACCACGACCAAGTGGGATTTATC
Source organism: Mirounga angustirostris (assembly GCF_029215605.1). Classification (NCBI taxonomy): domain Eukaryota; kingdom Metazoa; phylum Chordata; class Mammalia; order Carnivora; family Phocidae; genus Mirounga; species Mirounga angustirostris. Next base: position 99,795,648 of record NW_026991718.1, on the reverse strand, counting down.
TCTGGGCTGCAAGGTTGGTTCAACATCTGCAAATCAATCAACATGATACAATACATTAACAAAAGAAAGAACAAGAATCATATGATCCTCTCAAGAGATGCAGAAAAAGCATTTGACAAAGTACAGCATCCTTTCTTGATCAAAACTCTTCAGAGTATAGGGATCGAGGGTACATACCTCAATATCATAAAAGCCATCTATGAAAAACCTACAGTGAATATCATCCTCAATGGGGAAAAACTGAGAGCTTTCCCCCTAAGGTCAGGAACGCAGCAGGGGTCCACTATCACCACTGCTATTCAACATAGTATTAGAAGTCCTAGCCACAGCAATCAGACAAAAAAAGAAAGAAAAGGCATCCAAATCGGCAAAGAAGAAGTCAAACTCTCACTCTTTGCAGATGATATGATACTTTATGTGGAAAACCCCAAAGACTCCACCCCAAAACTGCTAGAACTCATACAGGAATTCAGTAAAGTGGCAGGATAGAAAATCAATGCACAGAAATCAGTGGCATTCCTATACACCAACAACAAGACAGAAGAAAGAGAAATTAAGGAGTCGATCCCATTTACAATGGCACCCAAAACCATAAGATACCTAAGAATAAATCTAACCAAAGAGACAAAGGATCTGTACTCAGAAAACTATAAAATACTCATGAAAGAAATTGAGGAAGACACAAAGAAATGGAAAAACGTTCCATGCTCATGCATTGGAAGAACAAATATTGTGAAGATGTCAATGCTACCTAGAGCAATCTACACATTCAAGGCAATCCCTATCAAAATACCATCCACTTTTTTCAAAGAGATGGAACAAATAATCCTAAAATTTGTATGAAATGAGAAAAGACCCCGAATAGCCACAGCAATGTTGAAAAAGAAAAGCAAAGCTGGCAGCATCACAATTCCGGACTTCCAGCTCTATTACAAAGCTGTCATCACCAAGACAGTATGGTACTGGCACCAAAACAGACACATAGATCAATGGAACAGAAGAGACAGCCAAGAAATGGACCCTCAATTCTATGGTAAACTCATCTTTGACAAAGCAGGAAAGAATGTCCAATGGAAAAAAGACGGTCTCTTCCACAAATGGTGTTGAGAAAATTGGATATCCACGTGCAGAAGAATGAAACTGGACCATTTCCTTACACCACACACAAAAACAATGTGAGACAGGAGTCCATCAAAATCCTAAAGGAGAACACAGGCAGCAACCTCTTCGACCCCAGCTGCAGCAACTTCTTCCTAGAAACATCGCCAAAGGCAAGGGAAGGGCAAAAATGAACTATTGGGACTTCATCAAGATAATAAGCTTTTGCACAGCAAAAGAAACAATCAACAAAACCAAAAGACAACTGACAGAATGGGAGAAGATATTTGCAAATGACCTATCAGATAAAGGGCTAGTATCCAAAATCTATCAAGAACTTATCAAACTCAACACCCAAAGAACAAATGATCCAATCAAGAAATGGGCAGAAGACATGAAGAGACATTTTTCCAAAGAAGACAACCAAATGGCCAACAGACACATGAAAAAGTGCTCAATATCGCTCAGCATCAGGGAAATCCAAATCAAAATCTCAATGAGATACCACCTCACACCAGTCAGAATGGCTAAAATTAACAAGTCAGGAAACGACAGATGTTGGCGGGGATGCGGAGAAAGGGGAACCCTCCTACACTGTTGGTGGGAATGCAAGCTGGTGCAGCCACTCTGGAAAACTGTATGGAGGTTCCTCAAAAAGTTGAAAATAGAGCTACCATATGATCCAGCAATTGCACTACTGGGTATTTACCCCAAAGATACAAAAGTAGGGATCCGAAGGGCTACGTGCACCCCGATGTTTATAGCAGCAATGTCCACAATAGCCAAACTGTGGAAAGAGCCAAGATGTCCATCAACAGATGAATGGATAAAGAAGAAGTGGTATATATATACAATGGAATATTATGCAGCCATCAAAAGGAATGAGATCTTGCCATTTGCAACCACGTGGATGGAACTGGAGGGTATTATGTTGAGTGAAATAAGTCAAACAGAGAAAGACATGTATCATATGATCTCACTGATATGAGGAATTCTTAATCGCAGGAAACAAACTGAGTGTTGTTGGAGTGGGGGGTGGGGTGGGAGGGATGGGGTGACTGGGTGATGGACACTGGGGAGGTTGTGTGCTCTGGTAAGCGCTGTGAATTGTGCAAGACTGTTGAATCTCAGATCTGTACCTCTGAAACAAATAATGCAATATATGTTAAGAAAAAAAAAAAGAAGAAGAAGGTAGCGGGAGGGGAAGAATGAAGCAGGGGAAATCAGAGGGGTAGACGAACCATGAGAGACAATAGACTCTGAAAAACAAACTGAGGGTTCTAGAGGGGAGGGGGGTGGGAGGATGGGTTAGCCTGGTGGTGGGTATTGAGGAGGGCACATTCTGCATGGAGCACTGGGTGTTGTGCACAAACAATGAATCATGGAACACTTCATCTAAAACTAATGATGTAATGTATGGGGATTAACATAAGAATAAAAAAAAAAAAAAAAACCCTCAATGAGATACCACCTCACACCAGTCAGAATGGCTAAAATCAACAAGTCGGGAAACAACAGATGTTGGCTGAGATGTGGAGAAAGGGGAACCCTCCTACACTCTTGGTGGGAATGCAAGCTGGTGCAGCCACTCTGGAAAACAGTATGGAGGTTCTTCAAAAAGTTGAAAATAGAGCTCCCATACGATCTAGCAATTGCTCTACTGGGTATTTACCCCAAAGATACAAATGTCGGGATCTGAAGGTGTACGTGCACCCCGATGTTTATAGCAGCAATGTCCACAATAGCCGAACTGTGGAAAGAGCCAAGATGTCCATCAACAGATGAGTGGATAAAGAAGATGTGGTATATATATACAATAGAATATTATGCAGCCATCAATAGGAATGAGATCTTGCCATTTGCAATAACGTGGATGGAACTGGAGGGTGTTATGCTGAGCGAAATAAGTCAATCAAAGAAAGACATGTATCATATGACCTCACTGATATGAGGAATTCTTAATCTCAGGAAACAAACTGAGGGTTGTTGGAGTGGGTGGTGGGGTGGGAGCGATGGGGTGGCTGGGTGATAGACATTGGGGAGGGTATGTGCTATGGTGAGCGCTGTGAATTGTGCAAGACTGTTGAATCACAGATCTGTGCCTCTGAAACAAATAATGCAATATATATTAGGAAAAAAAAGAAGAAGAAGAAAATAGCAGGAGGGGAAGAATGAAAGGGGAGAATCGGAGGGGGAGGTGAACCATGAGAGATGATGGACTCTGAAAAACAAACTGAGGGTTCTAGAGGGGAGGGGGTTGGGAGGATGGGTTAGTGTGGTGATGAGTATTGAAGAGGGCACGTTCTGCATGGAGCACTGGGTGTTATGCCCAAACAATGAATCATGGAACACTACATCAAAAACTAATGATGTAATGTATGGTGATTAACATAACAATAAAAATTTAAAGTAATAATAAATAAATATATAAAATCTTTTCAAATAATAATAATAATTATATTAAAGTTGGAGATTTCATTTTGCATCAAGGCCATAGTGTGCATTTTATGAGTAAAAAAGCCAAGATGCAGTTATGAACATCTACAATAACGTAGATGTAATATAAAATAAATATTTCAGTACACATATTGATTATATATATTTTTACAAAGCCCACAAACAGAAAGAACATAACAAGACAGTTATGCTATACCATAAATTTAAGCTTTAACCACTAAGCTGGCCATATATATTAAACATTTAATAATTTTCTTAATGACAAAATTTAGAAGTGATTTACAGGGGTGATTTGAATGGCCACAGCCTCTTTAAAAACTGAAGAAGGAAGTCTGAGTTGATGTTATTTCTCAATAAATTCCTCTGCACAAAGGAGAGGCAATATAAGTCATTTCATCAGTTTTAAAGCTCTATTCAGAGTTTAAAAACAACATCCAGTATTTAGAGGCCTCACGAAGTATGATGGGGGAAAAGTTTTAAATCTCTTCACTAGTCTCTGCTTATCCTTTTCTCTAGTCAACAAAGTGTCAAGGGTAGTTCTGACATTGGAGAAAGACACAAAAGTTCCGAAGGTGAAAGGGGAAAATGGTAATCATACTCATTTGTCTAGATCAGAGTAGAATTTAAGGAATAACAGTTAAAAAAAAAAATGGTCTGAAACCTATCTTACCACCAACTAGCAGAAAAATCATATAAGCAGGTAAAAGAAGGGAGAAGCAAAATAGGCAGGCCACCTCATATAAGACATGTAGTAAAAGGCAAACAGACTATAAAATTTACCATCATCTCTCAAGGTTCTCATTTGACATTATTAAGAAATAATGCTAAAGTAGAAAATACATTCATTTGTATTACTTTCTTAAACTTTTATTTGAGCCAAGAAATTTATTACAATTCTATTCAAAAGTTGCCTAAGACTGTGCTTCCGAGGGCATGAGAGATATCTTTGCCTAAAATTAAACGGTCTCAGGAAATTCATAGAATTTTCCATGAAAACCCATGTAGAGATTCCATAGGGTCCACAAACCCCAAATTAATAATCCACACAGCTATGACATTATTTAAAAATCTACAAGCATATGATTATAAATCAGGAAGCTAAACTTTCATTTTGATTTCCAATAAAAATATCTTCTGCTGGGACCATGAACTTCATGTGACAAAGGCAACAGTGACACTATCATTACCTAGAGACTAACATGGAAATTGCAGTGAAAATACCAAAATTAGATTATCATGTTAGAATCCAAAAGACTCCACCCCCAAATTACTAGAACTCATACAGCAATTCAGTAACGTGGCAGGATACAAAATCAATGCACAGAAATCAGTTGCTTTCTTATACACTAACAATGCAACTGTAGAAAGAGAAATTAGAGAATCGATTCCATTTACAATAGCACCAAAAACCATAAGATACCTCAGAATAAACGTAACCAAAGAGGTAAAGAATCTATACTCTAGGAACTACAGAACACTCATGAAAGAAACTGAAGAGAAACAAAAAGATGGAAAAACATTCCATGCTCATGGATCAGAAGAAGAAACACTGTTACAATGTCTATACTGCCCAGAGCAATCTACACCTTCAACGCCATCCCGATCAAAATTCCAATGACATTTTTCAAAATGCTGCAACAAACAATCCTAAAATTTGAGTGGAATCAGAAATGACCCCGAATTGCCAAGGAAATGTTGAAAAAGAAAAACAAAGCTGGGGGCATCACATTGCCTGATTTCAAGCTATATTACAAAGCCGTGATCACCAAGACAGCATGGTACTGGCACAAAAACAGACCAATGGAACAGAATAGAGAGCCTAGATATGGACCCTCAACTCTATGGTCAAATAATCTTTGACAAAGCAGGAAAAAATATGCAATGGAAAAAAGACAGTCTCTTCAATAAATGGTGCTGGGAAAATTGGACAGCTATATACAGAAGAATGAAACTTGACCATTCTCTAACACCATACACAAAAATAAACTTGAAATGGATGAAAGACCTCAATTCCTGTCTCAACAGGAATCCATCAAAATCCTAGAGGAGAACGTAGGCAGTAACCTCTTCAACATCAGCCACACAAACTTCTTTCAAGATACATCTCCAAAGGCAAGTGAAACAAAAGGGAAAATGAACTTTTGGGACTTCATCAAGATAAAAAACTTCTGCACAGGAAAGGAAACAGTCAACAAAACAAAGAGGCAACCCACAGAATGGGAGAAGATATTTGCAAATGACACTACAGATAAAGGGCTGGTATCCAAAATCTATAAAGAACTTCTCAAACTCAACACCCAAAAAACAAATAATCAAGTCAAAAAGTGGGCAGAAGATATGAAAAGACACTTCTCTGAAGAAGACATACAAATGGCTAACAGACACATGAAAAAATGTTCATCATCATTAGCCATCAGGGACATTCAAACCAAAACCACACTGAGATTACCTTACACCAGTTAGAATGGCAAAAATTGACAAGGCAGGAAACAACAAATGTTGGACAGGTTGTAGAGAAAGGGGAACCCTCTTACACTGTTGGTGGGAATGCAAGTTGGTACAGCCACTTTGGAAAACTGTGTGGAGGTGCCTCAAAAAATTAAAAATAGAGCTACCCTATGACCCAGCAATTGCACTACTGGGTATTTACCCCAAAGACACAGATGTAGTGAAAAGAAGGCCCGGTGTTCATAGCAGCAATGTCCACAATAGCCAAACTGTGGAAAGAGCCAAGATGCCCTTCAACAGACAAATGGATAAAGAAGATGTGGCCCATATATACAATGGAATATTACTCAGCCATCAGAAAGGATGAATACCCAACGTTTACATCAACATGGATGGAACTGGAGGAGATTATGCTAAGTGAAATAAGTCAAGCATAGAAAGTCAATTATCATATGGTTTCACTTATCTGTGTAACATAAGGAATAGCATGGAGGACATTAGAGGAAGAAAGGGAAAAATGAAGGAGGGTAATTCGGAGGGAGAGACGAACCATGAGAGACTATGGACTCTGAGAAACAAACTGAGGGTTTTAGAGGGGAGGGGGGGAGGGGGATGGATTAGCCTGGTGATGGGTATTAAGGAGGGCACATACTGCATGGAGCATTGGGTGTTATATGAAAACAATGAATCATGGATCACTACATCAAAAACTAATGATGTACTGTATGGTGACTAACATAACTTAATAAAATTAAATTTAATTTAATAAAAAAGAATCATAATATTTCCTGTAAGAAATAAGGATCCTTGGAGAAATAACTGGTTCTGGGCCTGGCTAGAAGTCTTCTTCTACCTAAAAGCAAGAAAACTATCAAAGATAGTTATGTTAGAGAACTGAATCAAACTTAAAGGGGCTTTTACTGACAAAAGATGGAACAATTTTACCAGTAAAAAGAATGATGGTTCTAAACTCTTTAATATGTCAAGTGTGAATGAGACTGACTCAATACTCTACATTAGATGTATGAAATGTGCTCCTTTTTAGTAGCAAATATTTTCTTCAATCTTGTCTGTGTTCCAAACATAATGTTTATCATATAATGATAACAATGATTATGAACATATGAAAAAGCAAGAAATATGCCCTATACACAAGAGAAGGAACAGTCAACAGAAATAGGCTACTAATGGTTCCAATGTTGGAATTATCACATGAGAACCTTAAAATAATTAGGATAATTATTTTATGTAACTATCTAGTAGAAAAGAGAGAAATTTTCACAAAAATATGGGAAATCTCAGCAGAGAAAAATCTTCAAATATGAACCAAATAAAATAAAAAATATAGTATCAAAAATGAAAATGCATTCAACAGACCTAGGAGTAAATAAGAGATAGCAAGAGAAAAAAATCAGTGAACTTAATAATAGTTGTGAGAAATTACTCAAACTGAAACACAAAGAGGAAAAGAATGACTAAAAATCGAACAAAGCACCCCAGATCTATAGGAGAATACCACAGGCATATAATGGCAGTCCCAGAAGTGGAAGACAGGACAAGGCAGACGACATGTCTGAAGTTATAATGGCTGAAAATTTTTCAAACCTGACAAGTGAAATCAATTCAATAACCTAGGAAGCTCAGCAAACCTAAGAAAGATAAATACGAAGAATATCACACTTAGGGACATCATAGTCAAACTGCTGAAATCCAAAGATAAAATATTAAAAACAGAAAAAAAAAATATATTACACACAAGGGGCCAACTTCTCACCATAAACAAAGTGAAAAAGACAACAGAATAACATTTTTAAATTACTAAATGAAAAATACAGTCAACATAGAATTCTCTGTGCTGAGAAAATAACCTTCAAAAATAAAGGGGAAATAAAGACATTTCAGATGGATAAAGATGATAAACTCATCACCAGCTGAACTATAAAAATACTAAAGAGCATTCTTTAGGCTAAAAAGAAATAATACAAGAAGCTTGGTATTAGGAATAAAGAGCAAGAGCATCAAAAAGAGGAGGTAGTTGGATAAATTTTTTTTTATTTTAAAAAGCTATTAAGTATGTGTGCATGTGTATATTTGTGTGCAAATTTCTTTAAAAGATAACAGACCACCCAAAGAACAAATAATCCAATCAAGAAATGGGCAGAAGACATGAACAGACATTTCCACAAAGAAAACATACAAATGGCCAACAGACACATGAAAAAGTACTCAACATCACTCAGCATCAGGGAAATACAAATCAAAACCACAATGAGATACCACCTCACACCAGTCAGAATGGCTAAAATTAACAAGTCAGGAAACGACAGATATTGATGAGTATGTGGAGAAAGGGGAACCCTCCTACACTGTTGGTGGGAATTCAAGTTGGTACAGCTACTCTGGAAAATAGTATGGAGGTTCCTCAAAAAGGTGAAAATACCCTACAACCTAGCAACTGCACTGCTGGGTATTTACTCCAAAGATACAAATGTAGTGATCCAAAGGGGCACCTGCACCCCAATGTTTATAGCAGCAATGCCCACAATAGCCGAACTATGGAAAGAGCCCAGATGTCCATCAACAGATGAATGGATAAAGAAGATGTGGTGTATATATATATATACACAATAGAATATTACGCAGCAAAAAAAAAAAAAAAAAGAAATCTTGCCATTTGCAACAATGTGGATGGAACTAGAGGGTATTATGCTAAGCGAATAATTCAATCAGAGAAAGACAATTATCATATGACCTCACTGATATGTGGAATTTGAGAAACAAGGCAAAGGATCATAGGGAAAGAGAGGAAAAAATGAAACAAGATGAAACCAGAGAGGGAGACAAACCATAAGGGACTCTTAATTTTAGGAAACAAACTGAGGGTTGCTGGAGGGGAGGGGGGGGCGATGGGATGGCTGGGTGATGGACACTGGGGAGGGTATGTGTTGTGGTGAGTGCTGGGTATTGTGTAAGACTGATGAATCACAGATCTGTACCTCTGAAACAAATAATACATTATATGTTAATTTAAAAAAAGATGACAGCCCATTTAAAGTAAAAATAATTTTAAAAATAAAAATAATAATGAAGATGATACCTTGTGGGGTTCATAATATAATATGAGCATTAAAATATATGCCAAGGACTCAAAGGATAGAAAATAAATAATGAATTTGTCCTGTTAAAAGAATCTTACATTGTTTGTAAAGTAAAATATTATTATTTTAAAGTAGACTATAGTAAATCAATGATATATGTTGTAATCTCCAGAGCAACCACAAAAAAACATATGTTGAAATAGAACAAAATATTAATAGAGGAGGAAAAAATGAACTACTAAAAAGTATTCAATCCAAAGGAAAACAGGAAAAGAACAGAAGAGCAAAGAAAATTAAGAACAAATAGAAAATGAAAAGCAAGATGGTAGGACTTTGCCCAATCATATCAATAATTACATTAATTGTAAATGGACTAAATGCTCCACGTAAAAGGCTCAGATTATCAATCTGGAATAATTTTAAAAGGGGAGGGGGCCCCACTTGTTTATAAGAAAAATAATTTCATATAAAAAGCAAGATAGGCTAAAAGTAAAATGGTGGAAAATGATACCCCAGATAAGCATTAAGAAAGCTGGTGTGACTGTGTCAATGTTAAACAAAGTAACTGAAATGAAGAGGATTATCTAGAGATAAAGGAGAATATTTTATAATGATAAAATTTATCCAGATTTATCCAGATTTATCCAGAAGACATAACAATCCTAAACGTGTATGTAACTAATAACTTCTAAACAGACCTGTATTAATTCTAAATACAGGAGGGAAAATAATAATGAATGCAATGGGCTGAAATACATCAAACATATAAAAATCTACAAATTGACATTTTCACATATGAACAAATAAATAAATGTAAATTAAAAAAACAAATTCAATAAAATAAGACTTATTTGGGGCGCCTGTGTGGCTCAGTTGGTTAGGCGTCTGCCTTCGGTTCAGGTCATGAACCCAGGGTCCTGGGATCGAGCCCCTCATCAGGCTCCCTGCTTAGAGGAGAGCCTGCTTCTCCCTCTCCTCCCCACTCGTGCTCTCTCTTGCTATCTCTGTCTCTCTCAAATAAATAAATAAAAATCTTAAAAAAAAAAAGACCTAATTGAGCATCTTAGGAAATTACCTGAGCATCATTTATTTTGAAAACTGATGTATAAATAAAAAGACCTGAGCATCTTTACTGCCTTTCCTGTATAAACTATATCTGTGGGTAGCCAAAAAGATGATGAGGAAACGTTTTCTTTTTAGAATAATTATAGCCAATAAATGCATAAGAAATCATAGAATTCTGGGACATAGTCACACAATGGAGTATTATACAAATGTTAAGATAAATGCACTAGAGTTATAGAACACCTTTCTGGACAAATACTATAGAAACATAATATTTAGCAAAAGAAGCAAGTCACAGAGAACTATATACCATATGATATCATGCTCCTATACCTCAATAAAAAACCATAAAACAAGTAATAAATTGTTTAGGATGCATACATATTAAACTTTTTTTTTTTTTCAAGGCAAGGGAATGATACACAATTCAGGATGGTGGTTGTCTCTGGAGGAGAGGCAGAGGTTTGGGAAGAGAATGGAGTAGATATAATACAATTACTAATGTTCATGTTAAGATGATGATAAAAGGGTAAGGGATTTTATTTTATTTTTATGTTTCATAACTTACATATATGATACATTCTTTTAAATATATTCAATAACACAACTTAAAAATACTTAGTTCTTAATAAGAAAAAAAAGATACAATCAGTTGGTATCTACCAAAACCCTTGAAAACATCCATTCTTTTTGATTCATAAGGTATATTTCTAGGAATTTGTGTTAAGGAAACAGACAAGTATACAAATATTATGTACAAGAAAATCACTGTTATTTGAACAGCAAAACAAAACAAAACAAAAACAGAAGGCAGGAAATAACTCACTGGTCATTCTAAGAAACTGAAGCAATTTTATTAAATAGAATTTTTATAGAATAATTTTACAGAATAGAATTTTATTCAGCTATTTTAAAACAATAAAATTACCATTTAAATCACTAACTTAGGAGTTAGTAAATTCCTAAACCTTATGAGTTAGACTAGGGGTACTTAAGCCAAGCAATCCATGACTATGAATCCCATGAAATTCTATTAGAAATGTGTGTACATTTATGCAGATAACTGTGTTCATGTGCATGTTTCTAGGCAAAGAATCTACAGTTTTTAGATTCTCAAAGGGAAAATGGTTACTCCAAAAAAATAGTTACTATGTTATAAGCTAATCTCTAAAGATGGCCCTCAGTGAACAAAGCTGCCTGGTATTCATGACCTTATGTGTTCCCCTCCTACACTGAATCTGGATTGGCCCTATAATTCATTAACAAGCAGAATGCTAGTCCCAGCCTGAGCCCTAAGGAAGACTGACAGCGTTTACTTTTGCACTTCGAGAGTCCTGAGCTACCATCTAAGAAGTCCAGCTACCTTGCTGGAGAGGCCACATTAGCGAGGAAGAAGCCCTGATACTACATGGAAAGAAAGCAAGTCCAAAGCATTCCAGCATGGCACGTGTTGTGATGAGGACTGGGTGTTATACATAACTAATGAATCATTGAACACATCAAAAACTAATGATGTACTATACAGTGGCTAACTGAACATTTAAAAGAAAAAAAAAAAGCATACCAGCTGAGCCCAACCTTCTGGTTGTCCGCACCAAGGCACCAGCCATGTGAGAAAGCTTTCATGGACATTCAGTTAAGCCACCACCTGAATGCAGCCATATGAGAATTTCCAGGCATAAAAAAGAGCTGTCCACTTGAGAACCAGCCAACACACATAATCATAAGAAATAAGAAAAGGGCTGTTCTTCTAACCCACAAAGATTGGGGGTGATTTGTTAAACAGCAATAGGTAACCAAATAGTTACAGATGGCTGATTTAGACTGAGTAACTTCACCTAACTAAGTACCTAATGTGTTGTAGTATAATGGCTAAAACAAAAATAAGAAGCTATCCATCAGTGGATATAACATCACTCCTCAGTCCTCTGTGTAATCCCTGTCCATGTGGGCATGTATGTGTGTGCACACACATGTACACACACACACAGTAAAGCCATTTATATAACAGTTCACTGAACAAAAACAACTTTAGTCACTTTGATTTCATGTACTTTATTTATAGGCCCTTTTATTACACATAAATGAAATACAGATCAAGCATCTAACTTTGCCCTTATATTAAGAGATGAAAAGGAGTGAGACCCTCAAATGACCCTTCATTTTAAATATTACAGTGGTTACTTATGTAAATCACCCTCTAGACTTAAAAAAAAAAGTACACTGAGGTTAAGGGAACACGTGTTTAAAGGTATTTTATAATGCTAATAAAATAGCATTGTATTATGTCATATTAGGATAATTACAATGCTTACTGAATAGAAATACTTTCTCTTCATTAATTTATACAATAATCTTGCAACTGATACTTGAGAGGAAAACAAATTCAAACAGAACCAGGAATTCTGCCCCAGAACCAAGAAGCAAAGCAGAACATAAACAATATGAAAAAGGCCAGATCCCATTTCATCTATTTAATTTGAGTGAAATGAAAATATAAACAAACTTTGTGGTGGTGTGTTTTTTTTTAATCTACTGCATTTGATTTTTCAAAATAAAAACATCCATTTTCCACAGCCAGCTCTGTGTTAGCCAAAAATAATGGCAAAAGGCATGGCTTTGGTAAGGACAGATATAAATGACAACTATATATTTTTTAACTCTTTAAATACCCAACAATAGCTTATTAAATTTCAATTTAGCCCCTCTTCTTTTTCATATTTCTCTACTGTCATTGAGGGCAGATTCTTTAGATTTTCTAGGTACTCGGGTACTGTTTGACCTTTCTGAACCTGATTTCTCATTTGAAAATGAGAATCATTATGTAAAAAGTATTCAGCATAGTGCCTGCCCATAGCAATTGCTCAACAAATGACAGCTATAATTACCATCCCTATTACTGATCACAAAATGATGGCAAGTGCCCAGTTTAGTAGGATACTGGTGGTTACCTGCACACCTATTTCCTCCTCCTTTTCTAACAGAATCCTGATTTTGTTCTGCTTTCTACTCCCCCCAACCCACAGTTATGAACTTGCCCCACAGGCATATCATGTGCCCATGATAGTTTTATGGGTAATTTCCTCTTTTCAGTGATTATTTCAGGAATAGGCATGTGACCCAACATTAGCCAATCACCAGAATGTGAGGAGAGGTCTGCTGGGAAGCTTCTGAGGAAAGTGTTCCTCATTCCTGGAAAAGAACTACAAAAAAAGATTTTTTTTTCTCTAGAGACTTTTGTGTGATGAGTTTTTCTGGCAATGTAGTAGCCTTTCTGCCATCAGCCTAAAGACAAGGCCAACAATGACAATGACAGAGAACTAGTCCTTTATATCATCAGTGGAGCTCCTGAACCAACCAACCCTGAAGTCCACCTACCTCTGAACTTCCTCCTATGTGAAATCATATCGTTCCTTATTGTTGAAGCCAGTTCAAATTGTGATTTTTGTTACCTGCAGCCAAAAGCACACTAATTTCTGCAGTAATGAAAAGGTAGGAAAACTGTAATAGATTTTATCAAGACTAGGCTAAAATTAAACCACCCTTCTCTTCAAAAGAACAGAGCCTCTACCATGAACATGTAAAGCTCTTAAACAGGCAGGAGCACTGGCTCTGGTTTACCAATGTGGCAACAAGTTAAGTCATTTTGCCAATCAGACTGTATTGACAGTGCTTCAAACTAGGCAAAGGGTTACTGAATTCAATTCAACAGATATTTATTGAACACCAACAATATCCTTGAGCCACCTCAAGGAGCTCTCAGGCTTTGTAATGAGGAACAACCCATACAAGTCATATAAATGCTATCTCATGGCCCCACTGACCACAGAGGGAATAAATCTGCAGGACTGAGTGAGGGAAGGAGGAGGAGAGAGAAGGAGGGAGGCTGCAGAAAAGAAAGACATTTGAGCTCAATCCTAAAAGATGAAACAGACTTCTGGGAAATGATTCTAAACAGGAGCAGAAAGAGAAACATGCATTCTTCTCAAGAAATTGTGCCACAGAAACTTCTTTCAAGACACGTCCCCAAAGGCAAGTGAAACAAAGGCAAAAATGAACTTTTGGGACTTCATCAAGATAAAAAGCTTCTGTACAGCAAAGAAAGCAGTTAACAAAACAAAGAGGCAACCCACAGAATGGGAGAAGATATTTGCAAATGACACTTCAGATAAAGGGCTGATATTCAAGATCTATAAAGAACTTCTCAAACTCAACACCCAAAAAACAAATAATCAAGTCAATAAATGGGAGAAGACATGAACAGACACTTCTCCAAAGACATACAAATGGCTAACAGACACATGAAAAATGTTCAACATCATTAGCCATCAGGGAAATTCAAACCAAAACCACATTGAGATACCACTTTACACCAGGTTAGAATGGCAAAAATTGACAAGGCAAGAAACAACAAATGTTGGAGAGGTTGTGGAGAAAGGGGAACCCTCTTTACACTGTTGGTGGGAATGCAAGTTGGTACAGCCACTTTGGAAAACAGTGTGGAGGTGCCTCAAAAAATTAAAAATAGAGCTACCTTGGGGCGCCTGGGTGGCTCAGATGGTTAAGCATCTGCCTTTGGCTCAGGTCATGGTCCCAGGGTCCTGGGATCAAGCCCCACATTGGGCTCCCTGCTCAGCGGGAAGCATGCTTCTCCCTCTCCCACTCCTCCTGCTTGTGTTCCCTCTCTCATTGTGTATCTCTCTGTCAAATAAATAAATAAAATCTTAAAAAAAAAAATAGAGCTACCCTATGACCCAGCAATCGCACTCCTGGGTATTTACCCCAAAGACACAGATGTAGTGAAAAGGAGGGCCATATGCACCCCAATGTTCATAGCAGCAATGTCCACGATAGCCAAACTGTGGAAAGAGCCGAGATGCCCTTCAACAGACAAACGGATAAAGAAGATGTGGTTCATATATACAATGGAATATTACTCAGCCATCAGAAAGGATGAATACCCAACTTTTACATCAACATGGATGGGACTGGAGGAGATTATGCTAAGTGAAATAAATCAAGCAGAGAAAGTCAGTTATCATACGGTTTCGCTTATCTGTGGAACATAAGGAATGGCATGGAGGACATTAGGGGAAGGAAGGGAAAAATGAAGGGTGGTAAATTGGAGGGAGAGATGAACCATGAGAGACTATGGACTCTGAGAAACAAACTGAGGGTTTTAGAGGGGAGGGGGGTGGGGGAATGGGTTAGCCCTGTGATGGGTATTAAGGACGGCACATACTGCATGGAGCATTGGGTGTTATACACAAACAATGAATCATGGATCACTACATCAAAAACTAATGATGTACTGTATGGGAACTAACATAACATAACATAACATAACATAACATAACATAATATAACATAACAAAATAAAACAAAACAAAATAAAATAAAAAGAAATTGTGCTAAGTTGTTTATGTTGCAGTGACAGCAATAAAGAAATGAAGTAAATGATGACAGTAGGACTTTATTTTTATTTAAGATTTTATTTATTTATTTGACAGAGAGAGACACAGCGAGAAAGGGAACACAAGCAGGGGGAATGCGAGAGGGAGAAGCAGGCTTCCCACCAAGCAGGGAGCCCGACGTGGGGCTCAATCCCAGGACCCTGGGACCATGTCCTGAGCAGACGCTTAAGGACTGAGCCGCCCAGGCGCCCTGACAGTAGGACTTTATATTAAGAGTTTATTTTGGGGGCGCCTGCGTGGCTCAGTTGGTTAAGCGACTGCCTTCAGCTCAGGTCATGATCCTGGAGTCCCGGGATCGAGTCCCACATCGGGCTCCCTGCTCAGCAGGGGGTCTGCTTCTCCCTCTGACCCTCCTCCCTCTCATGCTCTCTGTCTCTCATTGTCTCTCTCACAAATAAATAAAATCTTAAAAAAAAAAAAAAGTTTATTTTGTAGATCATAATAAAACTTACCTGTGCAATTCGCACAGTGAGTTGCTAAGAACTATCCATGAACTTGAAGATATCGGCAGGATTTAATATGCAAAAGTTGTTATGAGGAAAGCCCAGAGCTGTACACAAACCCAAGTCCATACCCAGATACAAATAATTCTGATGTGAAAAGCTGCAAAGAAGGAACTGCTGCTAAGATATGAAGCAAAGTCAAAAGCAGGTAAGACAAATCAGACAAGGGAAGATGTATATGACAAATGTATGACAAATATTTCAGTTGAGAATATTTTATTTCTATATTCCACTAAATTTACTTTGGCATAAGTATGAAAGCTTAAAAGGTAAAACAGAGGCAAATCTAAATTTTAAGTATAACGAAGGACTCAGATGAAACAAATGCTCAGTAAATTTTAAATATTTATTGTCCTCTGACATGAATTTTACTACCTACATCTTAGCTACATGGGGCAAATACTCTCGTATTTCTGAGAACACACCACTATATCATCATAGCAGAATTCAAGCACATTATTATTCCATCACCAACATTAGTAAATAAAGACTAATGTGACAGATTACAACACACAATTTACCAAGGTATTATAAAGAACCAGGAAAACATTCTCATGTAGGGCTAGAATGGAAAGAAAGAAAGGGCGTAAACAGAATCCCTCAGCATTACAAAACATACAACACTAAGTCCCAGACAACAGGAGATGCAATGGTACAAAGTGATAATCTCAATGATAATTAGCATATATGTTTGTCTCTCCTCCATAAAAAAAAGATGTTCTGACCCTGGCACTGGTGGACATACCCTTCTAACCTCCTCCCTCCATTACAATTCAAACCCAAGTCTGATTCCCAAACCCATGATATCCTGCACCCCAAACTGCCTCCAGCATGTAACCTGCTCTTACATTCAGTGTGGGTACATGCAGACCTAAAATACCACTGTAGAATTTTAATGAGGTCTCTAATTCTTTCATATCTAACTCAGATTTTTTAACATCTATCCATGCTTTCTTCTAGCCAGTGGTTATTAAAATCTTTTTTATCAAAGACAAAAGACAGATACAACACACAAATAAATATACTTTTTCATGATATGAACAAAACATTCTGAAAATAAAAATGTAAGGTATCCTTTGGTCACAACGTGTTATACTGTGGACTCAATCATGCTGTGATTCACTGAGAACCGTGACATGTATTCAGTAACAAGTTAATAAAAATGCAAGCTGTTTCTACATTTTACATTATCTCCATTTTTTCTCCACGATTTGCCAGTAAATCTTTTTGCCCAAATTAACCAGTCACCATGGACAGAACTGGTTAAAACACATTTGATTCAGCATTATGTCTTTCTGACCCCTCTATCAGCACCTTTTAGAGTTAGCAGTTGTTTTATCCACTTCTGTTTACAACAAGAACCTCAGCTAGTGCTAGGTGCATCCCAGAAGAGTCTGGAAACATAAATAACATTTCTGCCAGCAAAATGATCCTATCTCAGTGGCCCCTTATCCACTGATATCTGGCCTGTAAGTTAACTTGTTCCACTGTTAATACTCTCAGGGATACCTAGAGTCTAGGATATACACCAGATCTCTTTAGCTTTTGATCCACCAAAACACAATGTGGGAAGAGACTGGTAAATTGTATGGGATGAGAGTTATAGGCAAGGCACAGCTGGGGGACAGCACTACTCTGCCCATCGAAATGTTGCCTTACTACTTAAAAGTATGATCTATGGACTAGCAGCCCTGGCATCACCTTGGAGCTTTTGAAAAATGCAGAATCCCAGCTCCTCCCAGACCCACTGGGTCATAATATGCCTCTTAACAGGTGATTCATACAAGCTAAAGTGTGAAAAGAATAGGTATTTTTTTAAAAAATAGCCTGAAAGACTGTTTCTAAAGATACATCATCAAGATTATTATCCTAAACAACTCTCAGAAATAGGAAGCCTAAACCAAGGTTTGTGTCTAAAGAACCACCATATACCTTATGCTGAAAATATCCAGGAAAAACCCTATGAGGAACCAAAGACCCGTACTTCAAGCATCTGAGAGCTAAAGCCCTGAATTCCCTGGGCATCACTTTTTTTCATAACAGCTTGCCAACATCAGACATACTATGCACCTTCAGAAAGTGATGAGTTATACCATGTACAACTTTCATAGCAACAAATTATGAATTTACAAAACTCAAAGTCAACATATTGTGCCTCACAGTCGTTTAAGCTGGCAAGACTTTAAAGTACACACAAATCTGAAGTAGTGTGTTGGAAATATTTGATTTATGTTAAACAGCACTCTGGAATTTAAACATTCGTATGCTCAACCAAACCCTATTCCTAGCCAATTGGTTCACTGATCAGCTTACATATATCGTTCCAACATACACTGCCCAGCTATGTTTAATATTTAAGATTTTTAAAGACCTTTTTGTGTTTTTTAAATAAATCTTATTTCAAGTAAATTTCCTGAGCTGAAAAGAACCACCACCACAACAAAATAATACCAAAAATGGCTCTGTGCTATAAAAGGCACTGCTTATATTGAGTGAACTCTGCCTCTAACAAGAACCTTCTACAGAGGGAACTAAGATGGCAAAGCCACGAAGGCCCTCAGTCCAGTAAGGAGCACGAAGCAGCGTGTCAGAAAGAAATTGTTTTTCTGCTCCTTTTGATGGGTTATGCTTTCAAGTCAGGAAATTAGAAACAGGTGTGCCAGAGGGCACACACATCCTCGCTCCACACTGAATAACACGCGTTTTCAATTTTCAAACATGAAAGGGACTCCTGTTGAATGAAAGAAGAAATGAAAATCCAGCTCTGTTTCTGCGAACCATATGAAGGGAGCTTAGAAAGCCTTTGACAAGTTGCTCGACTTACTCCCTCTCCAACTGACAGCAGGTAGTAGTCGACAATAGGAAGGAAAAGGCATTCTTTCAAGTGAGAACAATCAAAGGGAGAATTACATTAAGGATCACAGCACTGGCATTTTAACCCATCACTTGATCTTATGCTTCTGTTTCTACCATTTCTTCACCTTCTGTTTTAAAATTAGAAGTCTGTTCTTTCAGAAAACAACAACAAAGCAATGCAAAATAAGTATCTGGCAAAAAAAAAAGAAATCTAAGAAAGTACAAACATCAAAAAGAACATCTTGGGGCTCACCTGATCCACTATAACCCAACTCTAAATAGTCTCTTTCAAAGAAATATTTACTATTCTTCATGATGTCCTGAGCTCTTCTAGGGTGCTGGAGACATTTCAGTGAGTATATGAGTGTGATGGGTAAGCTAAACTTAAAGGCAACTGGTTTGGGCAGGATTTGAGGGAAAGGTGTGTGACAGGAAACAAGATGTATTAATGGCAGCAGCAACAGTCAACGCATTAGGTGCACGGAGGTGCCTGCAAGTGACCTTCTGGGGGGCACAGTAGTATGCATTCCTTAGGAGAATGGATGCAGCAGAACTCCGTTCAGGACTAGCAAGCCTTTAGTATATCCAACATATCAACATATTTCTATACTGGCAATAGGAAACTTCCCTATACTATCAAGTATGGACATAGATTTCATGCCCTTTTAGGACACAGAACATCATGACTTCTCCTTTACCATTCCCAGACTATAGCACAGGATAAGAGCCTCTAAAATAGGTACTGTTTTATAACATGAGAGCAATTACAAGTCATCTTACATAAGAGCAAAATACCTGCACTCATGTATGCATGAAAAGACATCCTTCATATCCCTTAAAATTATGTTTCAAAAAAGATTTAATGACACATTTTTCATTATACAATATTAAATAAACAAAGCATAACACAAGCTGAACAGTTTTGCCGTTTTTGTTTTATCTACCAAAAATATTAATACTGCCTACAACAGGATGGCAAAATTATCAGTTTCATTTTCCAAATTCTTTTCAATGAGCATATGTTTTCACAATTAGGAAAAAATCCATTCATTTAAGACCTCTAAGATACATGATAACCAAAGCTGTCATACTGAACTGGTTTCCTAGGAAATGACCTAGCATAATTCAGAATTCTACTTTATTTTGAAACATCAGTGACTTTACTTATGTAAAAAGCAGGAAATAATATATTAATAGTTCATCAGATATGAAGTGACATAATTAGAATAAGCAACAGTCTCAGAATAGAATTCCCATCCCAGATAATTACTTTAGTTCTTAGAAATGTGCTGGTAGTTTAAATACTCTGTTATCTATAAATGAACAATATTTCTTCCCTGCCCCACCCCAACCAAATGGTCCAAAGAGTCAAGTGCTTTTAAGATGATAATGTCAGGGTTTTATCTATGCTCACATCTAGAAGTTACAATTCACAGAAAAAGATTTCTCATGGCATGATTCCCAACCCTACATATTACATACCAAATTATTTCAGCTTAAGTAGCTGTTCATTACCCTGAGCCCCCGAAGATTCTTCTTGAGTGTAACAAGATTATGCAACAGGAATAGCACTGCCTAATAAGGCAGATAAAGGAACGAGAGTGGGCTGAAGAGTCTGGATTCCAACTCAGTAGAACTAACAGCAATATATTTAACTTGTTGACCAGTTTTGCCTCCCATTGAACAATCTCAGAGGTGAAAGATCTATCAATCTTCCAAAAGCATGAGCATGTCCCTAATCAAAAAGATCCCTACTTCATACAAAAGAAAATTTAAATACTAAGTCAAGGCCATCTAGGACCCCAAATTAGGCTCCACATACCTTGCACTTACCCCTCTATTTAAGCATCTTCCATTCTCACCAGAATAACCACTCTCAACACTTCCCTTACCTTCCTCTCAGGCCTGAATCATCTGGGCTTGACCTAGCTCACTTCGCCTGTTATGGACTAATTGTTTGTGCTGCCACCCCCCCCCCCCGCCCCCACCAAATTCATATGTTGAAGCCCTTATCTCCTACATGATGGTATTTGGGGAGAGGTAATTAGGGTTAGATGAAGTCATAAGGATGGCACAAGAGCACTCCATCTCTCTCTCCTTCCCTTCTTCTCTCCCTCCCTCTGCCATATGAGGGCATAGCAAAAAGGCAGTTGTCTGCAAGCCAGAAAGAGTACCCTCACCAGGAACCGAATCTGCTGGTGCCATGATCTTGGACTTCCCAGTCTCTAGAACTATGAGAAATAGATGTCTGTTGTTTAAACCACACAGTCTATGGTATTTTGTTATAGTAGCCCAAGCTAAGACACTACCCCAGTGTATTTATTTGTTCATATTCAATTCATTCAACAAACATCATCAGAGGCTCTACCTGATAAGTACCATCCACGTATCAGTGAAGAAAACTGATGAAAATCCCAATCTTCATGGAGTTTACCAGTAAAGCAGGGTAGAAAATAAAAATAAATAAATGAAAGATATAAAATTAGATAATGATATATACTATGAGAAAAAATAAAACATGGAAAGAGAATAGGGAATGTTGGCTGAGAAAATTTACATGTTTAAATAGGGTAGTCAGGAAAGATCTCAGTAAGAAGGTGAACCACCTGAATAAAGAGCTGATGAAGTGGGAGGCAGCAGCTTCAGCTACTGAGGGCAGAGAGCTAACAGGAAAGGAAGGCAAAGGTCCTAAGGTGGTAGTGTGCATGGCATGTTTAAAGTACAGTAAAGCAGCCAATGTAGCTGGAACTGAATGAGCAAGGAAGGAAAAGCAAGAGTTGGAGTCTGAGAAGAAAGTGGGGAACAGGTATATCAAGCCTCAGAGGCCCTTCATAAGGACTTTGGCTTTTCCTCTGAGTCAGAAGGGAAGTGACTGGACAGTTCAAAGAAGTATGACATGATTTTGACAGGTTAGAACACCAACTCTTGTGTTGAGAACTGAATAATGAAACAAAAGAGCAAAAAACAAGGTATCAGCTAGGGGGCTACTGAAAGAATCCAGATTAAATGTGATAGCACTTTGAATCTATTGGTAGCAGTGGAGGTGCTAAGAAGTAACGGACTGTAAATATATTTAGAGAGAATACATTTTCTTGTTGGATTGGATGTGGCTGCTTTGTACCTCTGACAAAAGTCCCTGGGGACAAGGTTTACAGCACAGACTTAATAGACAATCTCCCACAAAAGGGCAGAGGAAGACTTGTGGCTGCTTGTTAGGTTAAAGAACCAAGGAAGGGTAACATTAATTCCCAGCCCTTGAGGAAGAGGGCTGGCTCAGAATCACTGGCTCACAAATATTTAGGCAAAAGCCTGGTCTCATTTTTTGCATTTTTTATCACCCCAACCTTTGAACCTACTCCTGGCAAGCCATGGCCAGCCACATCATCACCACCCTCAGGGTTCCAGAACTATCCAGAGCCAAACCTGGAAAATCAAAGAACCTACAAAATCAGAAATCACTGGGCCACATACCAGAAACCAAGTAGCAGAGCTTTCTTCTTGCCAAAATACTTTAAGGAAGGGGGACTGAAGCCTGTGTCTTCTGAACTCCAGTCAGCTGCCATATAACCCCTGGACTCACTGTTTCTCTTAAAGAAAAAAACATACTGCACAGACAAGTAACAGCATACCAATGTTAAGGTCAATCAGAGCATAAACTTAATCTCCTTCTTTTTTCTTCCTTCTGATCTTCTAATCCTCAATCTGCTCTTCCTTTCCATAGCCAGAAAAGACCACAGATGTATCTGACATTATGCATCTGATGTGTTACTGAAAAATTATGTGTGATTCTGACTTTGGCAAATTAAATCAAATTTTAAAGTACTATTTAAAGAAATTCCATGGTGAATAATCTTTTTGAAATGACATCCATCCTTCTATAAGAGGGAAGAATCACACGCACATTTCTTTCATTTAATGAAATATATTTGACATATAACATTGTGTAAATTTAAGGTGTACAACTTGTTAATTTGATACATTTATATATTGTAATATGATTGCCACTGTAGCAATAATTAGCACCTCTATCACATTACATGATTATACTTTCTTTTTAGTGATTGGAATAATTAAGTTCCAGTCTCTTGGCAATGTTGATGATTATAATAATCATTTGTCTTAATTTTAATTTGTCTAGTAAGCACTTACTAAGTGCAAGGCCCTGTGCCAGGCCTCAGGAAACACAAATATACCCACAGATCCCCTTTTCTCAAGAGCTTATGTCAGTGCTTAAGAAAGCCTAAAATAAATTGTTATTTTCACACACACACACACACACACACAAAGCTGAGAATAAAAAAAGCTTTTATTAAAATTTATCTATTCTAAAGTATATTTTTTTCCACATTCAAAATTTTCTGAAATCAGTCCGTACATTATAATTGATGGCATCCTCCTGTGACTGCTCTCCAGGCTGCAGCTATAACATAGCGACCATGCCTTCCTGTTGTTGACCCTTCAGTTGAGTTATGTGCCATGTTGGAACTACAAGTTTTGAGTTTAATTGTCATTTACCATGTATTCAAAAGTATTACAGTATGATACAGAATTGAAACAAAAAGTAATTATGAGCATAAGAAGGCATGGAAATAGCAATGGAGCCTGACATTGTTATCAGTGCAGCAAATACTTCTTGTTGGAGGAATACCCCCAAATTCTGTATTTTCTTGTAAAGCAACAACCATGTGTTAAGAGTGATGAGAAAGAAGTGTGTCATTCTATAACTGGCAGTCTTCCCCCCCACCCCCGCTTAGTATATGTATCTTATATTGGTATATTTTAGTCCTGGATATGACACTAAACATATAGGCAACAAAAGCAAAAATGGGTAAGTGGGACTACATCTAGCTAAAAAGTTTCTGCACAAGATAAATAATCAACAAAATGAAAAAGCAACCTACAGAATGGGAGAATATATTTACAAACCATATATCTGATAAGGGGTTAATATCCAAAAGACATGAGGAACTCCTACAACTCAATAGCAGAAAAACAAATAGTAAGATTAATACATCAGCAAAGGACTCGAATAGACATTTCTCCAAAGACATACAAATGACCAACAGGTACATAAAAAGGTGTTCAACCTCACTAATCATCAGGAAAATGCAAATCAAAATCACAATGAGACATCACCTCATACCTGTTAGAATGGCTAGTATCCAAAGGACAATAGATAATAAAGGTTGGTGAAGATGTAAAGATATTCACAGTCTTGTACACTGTTCATGGGATTGTAAAATGGAACAGCTGCTACCAACAACAGTATGGAGGTTCCTCAAAAAATTAAAAATAGGACTATTATAGGATCCAACAACTCCACTTCTGGGTATTTATCCAAAAGAACTGAAATCAGGATCTTGAAGAGACATCAGTACCTCCATGTTCACTGCATCATTTTTCATAATAGCCGAGATGTAGATACAACCTACATGCCCATCAACAGATATATGGATAAAGAAAACATGGTATATGTATAATGGAATATTATTCAGCCTTAAAAAAGGAAAGCCCTCCATATACAACATGGATAATCCTCAAGCACGTTATGCAAAGTGAAATAAACCAGTCACAGAAGGACAGATACTGCATGATTCCACTTCTATGAGGAACCTAAAATAGTCAAACTCACAAAAGCAAAGAGTAGAATGGTGATTGCCAGGGGCTGGAGGAAGGGAGAAATGGGGAGTTGATATTAATGAAGTTTTAGGGCACCTGGGTGGCTCAGTCAGTTAAGTGTCCAACTCTTGAATTTGGCTCAAATCATGATCTCAGGGTTGTGAGATCAAGCCCCACATCAGGCTCCATGCTGGGAGACTCTCTCCCTCTCCCTTTGCCCACCCCCCTCAAATAAATAAATAAATAAATAAATAAATAAATAAATAAATAAATAAATAAATAAGTTTCAGTAATGCAAGATGAATAAAGTTCAAGGGATCTGTTGTACAATTTGCGCCTAAAGTTAAAAATACTGTGTTATACATTAAAAGATTTAAGAAAATAGACTGTATCTTGTATTCTTACCACAATAAAAAAAATATGAATCAACCAATTTTTTTAAAATAATGGTGTATTTTATAAAAGATAGTGACTTAGATTCAATGACACATTGTTAAGTATTGAACCACTACTCTGAGCCAAGAAGTATGCTAACTGCCTTCCATATGTCGACTCATTCAGTACTCACAGATATTAAGGTAGATATTCTTGGTTTACAAATAACCCTTGCCAAGTCACAGCCAGTGAGCGAAAGAGTCTGCACAAGAACCCCTGTATATACTCTACTGCCTTCCAAGCTAGACAAATTTCCATGGGGCCAGAACATTAGTCAGAGTTTGCATAGCTAGCTCCTGCCACACTACTCTCTTCCCCACTCCCCACTCATTCCTTCCCACCCAGTGATGAGAACAAGATGCTGGAGTTTATCCCTGAGGCTAATGATCAAATTGCCTCTCTGGCCTTGGGAGAGCCCTATCTTGACCATAACTATCTTCCCTCTGCCTTTCAATTATTACCTTCCAAGAACTATAAACATAAAATGTAGGCCAGGTCTCTAAATCTTCTGCAACAGCCTAAAGCACCAGTTTTTTTTTTAGTTTGGCCAAACAATTGCAAAATTCTGTGCACCACATTTCTTCTGACTTGGTCACCCAACTCTGCCATGTGTTTCCATTGTCAACCTCAAATCAACAGCCCCAGGAGAAACAAGAGTGAAGCAATCACACAAAGTCCCAGGGATGGAAGGAACCGGAGACTTGCTCTATTATCCTCAGGTTATGGGGGCTGATAATTGTTAGTCCTTAAACTTCAGAGGATATAACATGACAAACTGGGCATCCAAATTTAAAAGCTGCACTCACTGGATGTCATGAACTAGAAACCTAAATTTATCTTTAGCCATGTGAAACTATCTTCAGTTGATGCAAGATGTGCAAAGGAGGCAATATGCAAGGGGAAGGGAAAAAGACCTTAATTTTACAATTTTAGCTTTACCCACCCAATGCATTCTTAACACAACCAAATCAATGAAATGTGATCCTATTCCAACTTCCATATCACCAATTTAAAAAAGGAGAAAGGTGGACAATCCCAAAGAGATTGAATTTCTTTTCCGAAATGACAGTCAGGCAGCTTTCAGGATTTCAACTTAAAGTAGAATCTAGGTCTCCAAATGTCTAGACATGGAAGTAACACTTAACGATGACAAACCAACTCACTAAATAACATATTGACCAAAAATAAAGTCAAAACAACATATGATAACTAATACTACTTTGGGAAAATAAAAATGAAACAATGAATTATCTATTTTAGACTTCTGTTTGTTCAAATACCACAATTTTCTATAGACATAAGGCCATACTTAATTTGTGCACAAGCTAATTCCTAAATATTATGCATAGAGATTTTCATGTGCCACCAATATTAAATTAAAAATTAACTCATATTGGGGCACCTGGGTGGCTCAGTCGGTTAAGTGTCTGACTCTTGGTCTTGGCTCAGGTCGTGTTCTCAGGGTCATGTGATCGAGCCTCCATGCTCAGTGTGGAGTCTGCTTATCCCTCTCTCTCTGCTCCTCCCCCAGCTTGCTGGCGCACACTGTCTCTCTCTCTCTCTCTCTCTCTCTCTCTCTCAATTAATAAATAAATAAAATCTTTTTAAAAAATTAACTCATATTTTATATTATACTCATCTCTTCAAAAGTGAAAGAATGAAAATCAATTTTTTGCCAATTATAATTAGTATGGTTAAGGTTCAACATTGATTTGTGTTTGGACTTCACCTGATAGGTCAGTGGCACACAATTATTTTTTCCACTGATGCAAAGAAATGGACAGAAGCCACAAATATGAAAATGGTACCAAGAGGTCAAGTCTGAGCAAAGAATAGGATAGTGATGGCAATAAAAGAGAGAGGGAACACAGGAGAAATTTGGTAGCCAAAGGATGGGAATAATGAATAAGGTATTTCGTTGAGCCTGCTGAATCTGATATGCACAGATGATACCCAGAGGGACATGTCCAACAGGAAATCAGAAAAAACTCATGTGGCCCTCGAAAGAAAAGTCCAGAAGAGATAGACATGGAAGCAAATACCATAAGAGATTACTGCTAAGATCTTGAGAACAGCAATAACACCAAATCACCATGAGAAAGCATATAGTGAAATGAAGAAAAGCTAAGAGAGGCCCAACCCTGGAGTTGGTAGCAATGGGAAGAGTCTGTGAAGAAGGCCAGGATGGAGCAGATCAGAGGAGCAGGACAAACCAAGAGAGTTCCAGGATCTATGCTATAATAGAAAGGAGAGAGACACCTGTATCAGAGATCACGGAGTCAAGAGCAAGCAGGAAAATAGGGCTGGGTTGGATTGGATGGTTTGTTAGTATAGTGATACAGAAACCAATGCGGCAAGAAACTGAAGAAAGGAAGGAAAGGCAGCCATATCCATCCTCCTGATAAAGCCTGATGATATGAAGGAGAAAGGCCTAGGACTGTAATTTGAGAGATAACACAGCAAAGGGGATGAACCAATATTATTTTGTCAACCACGCATACCACCACATTGAGAGAAAAGGCTTCAAGTACACCTGGCACAAGCATATGAAAACCTGGATCCAGACAACAACCATTCTGCCCATTAGCTGCCCCCAACACACACACACACAAAATTTCTAAATGAGAATGACTTCCTTTTTTTTTTTTTTTTTTTAAAGATTTTATTTATTTATTTGACAGAGACAGAGACAGTGAGAACAGGAACACAAGCAGGGGGAGTGGGAGAGGGAGAAGCAGGCCTCCTGCCGAGCCGGAAGCCCGATGTGGGACTCGATCCCAGGACCCTGGGATCATGACCTGAGCCAGAGGCAGTCGCTTAACCAACTGAGCCACCCAGGCGCCCTTTTTTTTTTTGGTAGTAATGTGATTTGGGTTTTTTTTATTATTCTTTTTATTATTTTTTTATTATGTTCCATTAGCCATGTAAAATGGCTATATCATAAGTTTTTGTTGTAGTGTTCAACGATTCACTAGTTGTGTATAACACCCACTGCTCATCCCAACATGTGCTCTCCTTAACCCACCAACCAGTTACCCCATCCCCTTACCCCCCTCCCTTCTGTAACCCTCAGTTTGTTTCCCGGAGTCCAGAGTCTCTCATGTCTCTCTCTCTGATTTCTTCCCATTCAGTTTTCCCTCCCTTCCCCTGTGGTCCTCCACTCTATTCCTTATGTTCCACATATGAGTGAAACCATAGGATAATTGTCTTTCTCTGCTTGACTTATTTCACTTAGCATAATCCCGTCCAGTTCCATCCATGTCAATGCAAATGGCAGCAATGTCCACAATAGCCAAACTGTGGAAGGAGCCGAGATGCCCTCAACAGATGAATGGATAAAGATGTGGTACATATATACAACAGAATATTACTCAGCCATCAGAAAGGATGAATGATAATGACTTCTAACACAGATACAAAAAGAGGACCTACATTTAATTAAAAGTGTAGTTATAGGAGTAGATGTCATAATATATACAATTTGAGGGCGCCTGGGTGGCTCAGTCGCTTAAGCATCTGACTTCGGCTCAGGTCATCATCTCAGGTTCCTGGGATAGGAACACGGGGGCTCTCTGTGCAATGGGGTCTTCTTCTCCTTCTCTCTCTGCCCCTCCCCATGCTTATGCACTCTCCCTCTCTCTCTCTCTCTCAAATAAATAGTTTAAATATATATATATGTATGTGTGTGTATGTGTGTGTATATATATATATATACATTTTGAAATATACCTTATATTTTCTGCCCCAACATTTTACTCAAGAGATTACCTAACTTTTTGAAATACCTTATTACTTTTATATCTTTTGTAATCTAAATTTGGCACTATCATGAGTCACTAGAGGAAAAAAAACATCAAAAATATAACTGTTATAGTTAACTCCAGAGTTGTAATGAAATGTTAGCAAAACATTTACACTGAGATACTTATATTGTGAAACAATCCTTAAAAGCTCCTACATATCAAAGATCTTTCATGCATAAATGCTCTTGTCTATGCAGTGTCTCAGCACATGCTTTATGTTTACATAAAAATATTGTTTTCAATCATTAAATGACCTACAATGTTGCAGTTATGAAAAATGGTCATGAAAGCAGCAAATACCTGAGGTACTCACAGCTGTGGAGTAGGGATTATGAGCTCCAGTATTTTCAGCCCAGCAGCCACATCCATAAAGAGCAGCCTGGGAAAAGAGAAAACAGATACACAATGTATTTCAGAAATATTATATGTAATTGCTTGCTTTCAAAAGAAGACAAAATCATACCCATCTAATAAAGCCTGACTTAATAATGATGCATACCAACTGGGAAATAATACCAGAGACTGTGTAAGACCTACCCAAACAATGGTTCTAACACCATTTTAAACTATATTTTCAACTACTGTATTAACAGCAAATAGCAATTTTCTATTATATAGAAAATAGCAAAAGAAAGTTTCCTAGACTCTCACCAACAGTTTTTTTCTATTAACAGAAAATAGCAAAAGAAAGTTTCTTAGACTCTCATCAACAGTAGTTTTTTCCTTCCTTGAACAACCTTTCCCCTATTGTAGTTTGTCAGTCAGTTCGGAAAAACTCCATCTCTTCTGGCTCCTTGAAATCATTGTGGTTGCCTTAAAATAGTGATTCTCAAACCAGGTATATGTCAAATTGCTTGAGAAGCTTGGTGATAGGACCGTGGTTCCCAGATATTCTGATTCAGTAGTCTGGGGGTTGCCCAAGGAATTGGCATTATTAACCAGGGCCCCAGGGGGGCTGGGATACAGGTGGTCCTCCTGGCATACTCTAAGAAACCCTGTTTAGAAGAGCTTCTGCCATGCCTCCCTTAAAATGGCACAAAAGGAACTGCAAACAGTTACTACCGAAGAGCCCAGCATATGCTCACCACCGTGCCAGATTCTCCAGCTATAAAGAAAGGAGCCAAAAAAATCAATTCAAGCTAATTACTTTATGAGACAGTAGAACAGATTTATATGCCTGAAACCACCAAGAACACAAATTACTATGGTTTTATAAAAGAATATAACAATCATCCCTATTTTGTTTTTAATAATGCCACCCAGAATGCCTGGATTCATCTCTTCAATATCCACAATGACTTCTCTGCCTTTGGGAGGGGAACCGAAACTGATAACTTTTCCAGTTCTAAGTTAGAAGCAGAATTAGAAAAACCCTTTGATAGCTAGCATAGAGAAATACAAGGAAGTCTGCTCAAGAATATTCACCACCACAAGTTTGGTGAGAATGGAAAACTGAAAGCACAGATGTCCATCAGTAAATAAAAGGCTAAACACTGACCCAGCAAAATGTGGAATTCATTGCAGAGGTTCAAAATAAAGAATTAATTTTTTTAAAAAGATCTCCAAACATATTATTGAGTAAAAAAAGAAGAAGAAGAAGAAGAAAGAAGAAAGAAGAAAGAAGAAGAAGAAAAGAAGAAGAAGAAGAAGAAGAAGAAGAAGAAGAAGAAGAAGAAGAAGGAAGAAGAAGAAGAAGGAAGAAGGAAGAAGAAGAAGAAGAAGAAGAAGAAGAAGAAGAAGAAGAAGAAGAAGAAGAAGAAGAAGAAGAAGAAGAAGAAGAAAGAAGAAGAAGAAAGAAGAAGAAGAAGAAGAAGAAGAAGAAGACGACGACGACGACGAAGATGACGACAAGCTACAATACACTAAGTATTCAGTATGACTTCTGACTGATGAAGGAAAAAGATATTCCCATAAAACAGTAACTGTTCTTTTCTAGGAGGTCACTTTTAAGGACTGGGGGAAGAAGTTAAGACTGGGAATGGTGACCAGACAGACCAGCTTTCTAGAGTATTCCATTCTTTTTTATAAGGACTTCAGAACTCATTTGCTTCAATATTTTACCCAGAGCAGGAATTTCCATGAAATATCCCAGACACTTCTGATACCAAGAACCTCGATACCTCATGAGGGAACATATTCCCCTTTTGGACACTTGCCTTTGGCTAAAAGTTCTTCCTTAGATTTTTTTAACAAACATCTGCTTTATCATAACTTCCACCCACTAATCCTGGTTCTACTCTCTGGAATTACTTTACCCTCCCTGCTGAAGTTCTCTAAATTTTTTAAAACAGCTATCCGAGTGCCCTGATTACTCTTTTCTCACTCAGATAATCCTAGATTTGTGAACTGTTCCTCAAGACTTTGAGATGCACACACACACCCTACTTCCCCAATCACCCTCCTTGAGAAATAATCCAAAGTTCAGGATAATTGGAGATGAAGTATTCCATGCTCATGTGACCCAGAGTTGCCATCCCCAGTTGTCACTGACAATAGCTTTCTTATAAGTAGAACCAAGAACTCAGTACAACATTCCCAATATGGCAAACAGTAGAAAATCTATTACAGCCTTTGAAAACACCATGCTTCTAAAATACACAAGATTGTTGTGTCAGAGTGGGAACTGAAAGCCCTACAGAAGGGATTCAGCACATGGATTTCATGACCACACTGGCAAACTTGTGGGATATGCCATTCAACTGGTACTACCTGAGACAGGTGCTAGGTGAGCCAAAGCCTCAGAGAACATGCAACCTGAGGGGAAGGGCCTATTCTTCCTTCACTGAAAACCCTGGACATTAGTCCACTGTCCTTTCCATTCCCCACAATTATCTTGACCAGGAGCCTGCACCCAAAAATAGCAAATAGGACTACAAGGACACCTCTAAGAAACCTAAAGGAGGTCATTTTTTCTTTTTTTTTTTTTTAGAAAAGAAAGAAGACTTACTCTTTGTTTCTTCTCTCTAAGCAAATTCCCCTTATACTACTTCTCCTCAATTTCATGTTCTAAAGTTGTCTTCCTTCTTAATCTTCTGAAATCAGTTGAGCTGAGACAGTGATACGCCAGATAAAAGAAGATGTCCCTCTCTTATCATTTCTTTGGATAAAACATAACAAGCTTGGGGCGCCTAGGTAGCGCAGTCAGTTAAGCATCCGACTCTTGATTTTGGCTCAGGTCATGATCTCAGGATGGTGAGACAGAGCCCTCCGTCAGGCTCTGTGCTCAGCAAGGAGTCTGCTTCTCTCTTTCCCTCTGCCCCTCCTCCCGTTCTCTCTCTCTAAAATAAATAAATAAGTCTTTTTAAAAAAATAACAACCTTAAGCAGACCTTAAAAAACAAAAATAAGGGCGCCTGGGTGGCTCAGCTGGTTAAGCGACTGCCTTCGGCTCAGGTCATGATCCTGGAGTCCCGGGATCGAGTCCCGCATCGGGCTCCCTGCTCAGCGGGGAGTCTGCTTCTCCCTCTGACCCTCCTCCCTCTCATGCTCTCTGTCTCTCATTCTCTCTGTCTCAAATAAATAAATAAAATCTTTAAAAAAAAACAAAAACAAAAATAAAAATAAGCTTCCTTCTTTTCAGTAGTAAAACTTCATTAACATTTAACAAAGGTATTAACATTCAGTAAAAATAGATTATATAAATATTATTATTATTATCATTATTTAATCTTCTTTGGGACTTGTTTTCCTTTATAAAATGAGCATAACAAAAACCCCCACCTCATAATGTTGCTGTAGGATCACATGAATGAACACATTTGCTGCACATAGCAAGAGATTAATAAACAGTAGTTATAGCTAATAATATAGCTATATTATGAGGAACTGTGACTAGCAATTTAAATATACTACATCATTTAATCTTCTAAGGTAACTATTTATACCCATTTTACAGTTGTGGAAAGTGGAGCTTAAAGACATTGAACAACTTGTTTACAGTAAGGGAGAGGTTAGATTAGACTAAAGGTCTACCTGAATCCAAAGTTCACACTCTTAACCACTAAACTCAACTGTGTACTTATGTGGGGCTGAGTTGCAGGTAGAGGGAGAGTGGAATGTAATAATTCCTTTCTCATGTCCCAGTTGTAAATTCTAACTATTGTTGGTAAGCCAAGAAAATAAATTCTAATTCAAATGCCACTTCACCATCTGAACAGTTGTTATTATATGTCTAGAGCAGAGTAATATGCTAAGACTTTTTAACATTTCACTTGTGCATTTAAAATGTATTTAAAAGCATCTAATTTTAGCATATTTTTTAAAAAGTCATTTAAAAAGTCATTATTTTCAATATTTTGTATATTTTGTTTTCTTCCCTCTTGATCATCAAGAAGAATGGTTTCTTACTGTCAACTGATGCTTTCATATTTCTAGGCTTATTACATCTCCTCTATCCAAGCAATATAATCCAATTAAGCAAATGCATTTTCCTGGTAAGTACCTTTACTCCTATCCACCACGCCCTTTCCTGATTTTTATCTCTCACAAACTGTGTCTTCATAAACTAGCTAAGAGGGGCAAAATCAGTATGTTTAAGTTTTACAGAAGTATTTCTTTTTCCAGGACAGTCCCACGTGGAATGGCTTCAAGATTGTTCAACGTAATATCCTGCTAACATAGTCCAGAACTATCCTTGGTTCTGTTGTTGCTATTTTACTAACCAAAACAAACAAAAAAAAACCAGTGAGAAAGTCATGGGAATTGCAAGTCAACGAAGGCGGCTATGCTGGTTTTTCTCTCTCCTTCTCTACCAAGGCATCCAAATCTGATATGCCAAGCTTGGTTCTTATTCCAAACTTAACAAATACACAGGGCTTTATAATGTGGAAAAACACCATGACCAGACAAAGGCTTTTTATAATGACTTCAAAGCATTGTACACATGTTGAGTAATCATTCCCCATAAATCCCCCTGTATGGCAGGCAAAGAGTAGCACAAAATTAATTATTCTTCCCTACCCCATCCCCCCATGGCATTGTGAGAGGCTTATACACTATAAAGGGCAGATCAGGGAATATCACTTGGAGCTTTGCAAAGATGTCCTCCATGAATCAGATTACTCTGCTCCAAGCATTCATTAACCACTATGTCCAAGGTAACTGTGATACCCACTTTTTTTCAAATGTGAGGGACAAAGTATACAGAGTACGCCAAGCAGTGCTCTGCACGTAACACGAGAGCTAAGTACTCAGCTTAAGCACAACCCTTGCAACTACTTTACAGACTCCAGGAATCATTAGTTCACTCAACAAATATTTATTAATCCCATAAGTAATGTACCAAATTGGTTTGTGCTCAGAAAGCTTACTAGATCAAATGGATTGTGAAATATTCTCAGTACAAAACTAAAGTTTGGAGATGGGGGAAGGAGGAGTGGTGAAGATGAGCAAGTGAACTGGGAATATGCCAGTTACACATAAATTAGATTACGTGCGTGGTATCATCATGTCTTGGTGACCTGAAATACTGGTTAGTCTATAAAATAGCTAAAATGCTTAATCAGAAGAGGGATTTAGAGCGTCAAAATTTCTATTCCTTGAATGGAGGAAATACACAATGTAACTCTAAAATCATTTCCCACTTAAAAAGCAAGCAACAATATAGTCAGATAGTGTTTACTCCTAAAGAGAATGACATTTGCAAAGAAAGAAAATGAAGATCAACTCATTTTTTTTTAATGTCTACTAAATACCCAACACTCAGCCTGTTGGAAGTAACAAAACATAGTATTACTGATTTTAAAGATCAATAAGAACTCTATTACTATGGGGGCGCCTGGGTGGCTCAGTCGTTAAGCGTCTGCCTTCGGCTCAGGTCATGATCCCAGAGTCCTGGGATCGAGTCCCATATCGGGCTCCCTGCTCCGCAGGAAGCCTGCTTCTCCCTCTACCACTCCCCCTGCTTGTGTTCCTGCTCTCACTGTGTCTCTCTGTCAAATAAATAAATAAAATCTTAAAAAAAAAAAAAAAAGAACTCTATTACTATGAGAGAGGTTTTTTAGAATCTGGAAAAGGTACCTGCTCACTTGTACTACGTCAATGTTAAAAAAAAAATTCACAGTAATTTTTTTTTTTTTTCAAAAGAAAAAATGTTTTGCTGGCTTAAAAAAATGGTGAGCTAGAAAATTCCGTGTTTTAAATTGAAAAGCAAGTTTAAAAACCCCATAATTACTTACCTGTCCAACTCTCCCTGGATGTTTCAAGGCCAAGCCTCCACTGGAGACAGCAGCAGCAACATTCCCTTCGTGGTCCACCACTACAGCGCCCACTGTGTCCAAAGTGCCTGAGTCATTCTCCTGGAGAGCGAACAGGGCATGAGCACTCACTGAGCACGGGGTGTCACAATTCGATATGACCACATAGCACTTCTCAATACATACATAATTCACAATTCATAAATCATACATAATTCAGCAAACTCCTAAAACCATCTATTATCCAGTTGCCACTAAAACCCTGTTCAAGTCAAAATGTATTTTCTACCTAAAAATCCTGAGCAAAAGGTGTCTTATTGCTTTTCTCTAATAATAAGCCTAGCATGCCTAAGAGAGAAAGAAAAAACACCATCTAATATAAAATAGTGTAGCACAGTGTCCCCTTAATCTCCAGTTTTAAGTTCATGATTGAAAATCTGTAAGAGTGAAAAGATCTATGGCATAAGTGAGCCAATAAATGCAATTATTAGTATTTTTAAAAATATTATATACAAATTTCTAAAAGTAATATACTCAGCACAATAAAGAGAATGGCCGTCACAATCTTGAAAGTATACTATGCTATAATTTTCTTTTACAATTCCTTGCTTGTGAGAAATTGATGGCCACCTCCTTTCTCTGCCGTATTAATAATGAGCTTGCCAACTATATAACAGAAAACTATACATTCCTGGGAGGCATCTTTGTGTTTCTGTGTCTTGTCCCAAGTCCCACAAACTTAAGGCTTTTCACACGTATTGACTATAAGCAGCTGTCTCCTACCTCAAAGATTTCTGGGTCACCTGTGCAAGACAATCAAACCTTACAATCCTGGATAAAAATCAGAATTAAAGAAAACAGGAAAAAGTTTCATAAAAAAACATCTCCTTGTGTATATTAACAAGGGAGGCTACTGCAGGTCTTTAGGTTAACAGAAGTCATTGCAGTGTTCTCACTCTAGAATACTGGTTTTTATTTTTTTTTATTTTTTTAAATTTTATTTTATTATGTTATGTTAGTCACCATACATCATTAGTTTTTGATGTAGTGATCCACAATTTATTGTTTTCATATAATACCCAGTGCTCCATGCAGTATGTGCCCTCCTTAATATCAATCACCAGGCTAACCCATCCCCCCACTGCCCTCCCCTCTAAAACCCTCAGTTTGCTTCTCAGAGTCCATACTCTTTCATGGTTCATCTCTCCCTCAGATTTCCCTCCCTTCATTTTTCCCTTCCTTCCCCTAATGTCCTCCAAGCTATTCCTTATGTTCCACAAATAAGTGAAACCATATGATAATTGACTTTCTCTGCTTGACTTATTTCACTTAGCATAATCTCCTCCAGTCCCATCCATGTTGATGTAAAAGTTGGGTATTCATCTTTTCTGATGGCTGAGTAATATTCCATTGTATATATGGACCACATCTTCTTTATCCATTCATCTGTTGAAGGGCATCTAGGCTCTTTCCACAGTTTGGCTATTGCGAACATTGCTGCTATGAACATTGGGATGCATAGGGCCCTTCTTTTCACATCTGTGTCTTTGGGGTAAATACCCAGTAGTGCAATTGCTGGGTCATAGGGTAGCTCTATTTTTAATTTTTTGAGGCACCTCCACACTGTTTTCCAAAGTGGCTGTACCAACTTGCATTCCCACCAACAGTGTAAAGAGGGTTCCCCTTTCTCCACAACCTCTCCAACATTTGTTGTTTCTTGCCTTGTCAATTTTTGCCATTCTAATTGGTGTAAGGTGGTATCTCAATGTGGTTTTGATTTGAATTTCCCTGATGGCTAATGATGATGAACATTTTTTCATGTGTCTGTTAGCCATTTGTATGTCTTCTTTGGAGAAGTGTCTGTTCATGTCTTCTCCCATTTATTGACTTGATTATTTGTTTTTTGGGTGTTGAGTACTGGTTTTTAAACTGTGCCCCAAAACCCAAGATTCTCACCCTCACCCCCACCCCCAAGAATGCATAAAAGTGCCAGGCACAACCCCAGACTCAACAAGACCCGCTCCTCCTCCTGTGTAGTTTATTGCCCATACTACTGAGCAAGACTTCATTTGTACTGAGGGATCCCTGGCTAAAAAGTTTTTTAAATGACACACTCAGGAAATCCCCAGAAAAGTCAGTGAGTTCCTAGGGCCACCTTAGAAGTTGAACAACATCGAAGGGAGTTCTGAAATAGTGGAGACACAATGCAAGGAAAAGATCTTTACTTCAAGCAAATTGAAAAATCCAGAGGTAGAGTATGCCTCAACAAATATTACATGAAGTCTGTTAGGAGAAGGTACATCTAGACATTTACATTTCTTTGGTTTTTGCTTTAGATTCTAACTCCCCTTAAATATACTGATACACTAGGACATTACTTACTTTAATAGAAAACATGTAGCTGCCTGAAATAAGTGCTTTATTTCCCTTTTAAACACAGCCAGGGGAAGTCTAGGCCATATCCCAGAATACCACAGCTCTGCAGGTGGCAGAATGCCTGACTTTCAAGGAGAGTTCCCTAACCTGACTGTAAACTCTCTGAGGAAAAGTCTGATCCACTGTTTGATTTTACACACAGCAGACATGTGGGCATACTTAGTCTTCAGTTAGGGGGAAATAAAGTACGTCTGAATCCCTGGCATCACAAAAACAAGAAAAATAAGTGATGATACATGCAAGGCCATTCTAACATCAGGGCCTCAGTTTTCCATCTCCTTTCTCAAGATTCAGTTTCATGCAAATCCAGAGGATGCCACTACCTTAGGGAAGACTTAACAATAACTAAGTTTGCTCATTTGGTATGGAAGAAGTAAAGTTTATCTTCTTCAGTAGGTAAGATGAAAGTATGAAAGTAAAGAACTGCATTAGACACATTTTATTCCAGAAAAAAAAAAAAAAGGATAATCCTAAAGAGAAATGTACTTTAAAGGGGGAACATTTGTTTCATTATTCTAAGAAATAATTCCTAAATCTTTATACCCTTGCAAGCTCAATACAGAAGTGTCTGTTCCTTGTCCAGATGCCAAGTCTTATGTCTTCTACAGGAGGCCTTCTCAAACTTTAATGTATACACAAATCCTCTGAGAATCTGTTAAATGCAGATTTGATTAAGTACTCTGGCATTGGTCAAGACTCTCCATTTAACAACCTCTCTAGCAATGCTGATGTTGCCAATCCCCAGACCCTACCTTAAGAAACAAGGTAAGATAGCATCCTATGGGATTCATTATCAGCCAAACCCATCTGCTCTATTCATTTTAAGACAAATAATTTTATGGGCACAAATCTGCTGAAGGAGAAACTTAAACCACCTAAGACTAACATTATGTTAGCATAAAAGATTTAAGTTCTGTCTGGTTCAACTATCAATTGGTGACGTATCACCATAATCATACCACAATGAACATACTGTAAAGTATCTTAAAGTATGGTTCTTTCAGAAACAGACAACTCTCATACAAATAAACAGAAACTATAAAATACTTTCCTTAACAACAATAAATTCAAGAAAGGGTATTCATTAGTTCTTTATTAACTGTGACTGCTAATCCCAAGCATTCTGTAAAACAGAATGTTAACTGAGGGGATACATAACGTATACACAATGATATACATTACTTACACAACAATTCTCTTAGCACTTCAATCAGGATATCATAAACTCTGAGGATTCTTATGTCTAACCTTATTCTTATTCTTATGTCTAACCAAACTACTAGAGAAAGATACAAAAATATTATATGTAGATGGATTTACTGTAACTTGGTTTTTAAAAATGAAAAATCAAGTAAAAAATAGAGAATCCTGTTCCAAATTAAGCTAAATATTCCTAAGGGCTTGCAACACCTGCAAAAATCAGAATTACTTCATAAATATTCAAGAATTAGTTCATAGATTTCACATACTGAAAGGCAAATTTAAGGATGATGAAGTAATATTTAAGCATTTTTATGAAGTGTAGATAAATTGAGTGAAAGACAAACTCTGGTATTTTGGCCATAATAATTTCACAGAACTCATTTCTACAGAAATGAAATCTTAGAAAGGTTA
The DNA here is from genome assembly GCF_029215605.1 of Mirounga angustirostris. Taxonomy (NCBI): domain Eukaryota; kingdom Metazoa; phylum Chordata; class Mammalia; order Carnivora; family Phocidae; genus Mirounga; species Mirounga angustirostris. The sequence goes on along the minus strand of NW_026991718.1, from coordinate 99,756,549 downwards.
AAAAGCACACAATGACTGTTACTATATAGAGCTACTATTATGCTCTTACACTCCATAAATACTTAAAAGTACATGCACCACCTATGGTGATTAACATAACATAATAAAATTTTTAAAAAAATTTTTTAAAAAGTACATGCACCACATAGGTACACATGCACCTATTGTCCTAGACTGACACATGCTATTTGCATTACTTTTTTGATAAAATTTTTGTGACTAAAAAGCAATTGTATAAACTGTATAGTTACCCTTATAATAAACACATGTATATAAAGTTAGGGCACGTACTGCATGGAGCACTGGGTGTTATACGAAAACAATGAATCATGGATCACTACATCAAAAACTAATGATGTTATGTATGGTGATTAACATAACAATAAAAAAATTTTTAAAAAGAGGAAAAAACTAATGTTTTTTTTTGTACTGTATGGTGATTAACATAACATAATAAAATAAAATTTAAAAAAGAAAATAATAAATAACTAAAGTTTGCACAGAGATTGCATGTGTTATGGAAAACACTGAAATAAAACTTTCTTCAAGTCACCAATAAATTAGTAATCATGTTGGGCTTAATGTCAAAAGTTTTTATTTTTCTCTGCTCCAAACTGGAGAGGGCTATTACACAATTATTGTAAAATTAAATTAAGTAACACATTACTACTTTAAAAGGAATAAATCCCTTAAAACAAAGTTTAGGTACTTCCCACGAGAAAATTATGCTTCTAATCTGTGTTCTAACTCTGAAATCTGCCAAGAGACATCATCTATCAGTTACTTATCTCATTAACCTGGTCTTTCTTCTACACAGAATTACTCAAATATCAAAGAGTTAAAATGCAAAAATAGTATCAAATAGATAAGTGTATCCTGAAACTAGTATATGGTGGAATTAACTTAATACAATAATAAAGACAAATACATTTTTGTAAAAGATCCCAAACCTTCATAATACACCTTTGTTAGGTTTATGAGCATGATTATAACTGGCATGAGTTTTCACTTGAGAAAAGCATATGACTTATGCCCTCCATGACAGTACATTAATGGCAGCATAAAGCTTTATGTCTTTGAGTATTCTAACCATGGAATTAGCTCTGGCTACCAGAGACCTAGATCTGGCTCCATGTCTATCTCTTACAAACCAGCCCCACAGTGGGGCCACTAAAGGATTAAGTATATTAGGTATGTATAAACAAAGTATGATTTAGTTGGAATTATCTACTCTCGTATATCTGGCTTGGCTGAAACCAAGGAAAATTTGGAAATAAGAACACCCAATGACCTTTTTCTTCTATCCTTGGAAAATCACCCTTCTGGGAAGGAAAACTGAATGGGAAGGGAGGTGGGTGGGGGGATGGGGTAACTGGGTGATGGGTATTAAGGAGGGCACGTGATGTGATGAGCACTGGGTGTTATATGCAACTAATGAATCATTGAACATTCCATGCAAACCTAATGATGTATTATACGTTTGCTAATTGAGTTTAAATTAAAAAATTAAAAAAAAAAGAAAATCACCCTTCTGATGCCCAATACTATAAATGATGTTTCTGCAAATTACAGTCAAGATGTCTATTCTTAAATAACCCTTAATTTTCTTTGTTTAATAAAAGTATGCATTAAATATCTTTGCAGCACTACACAAATTAGTGTAAAACATATCTACAACAGAGAAAAAAATATATAAGAATTGTAATATATTCCTTAAATCACTCAATAAAAGTTAACAGAAACATTTTTAGCTCAAAATAAAAATAAAGTGGGTTAACCATGCTTTTAAGAGGCTTTAATATATCTACATTACAGCTTTAATTATAAATTCATACCATAACAAAGTTCCAGAGGATTACCTAAAAATTCCAAACCCTCAAAGACAGCAAAAGACAATGTTTTCCAAATGGCAGAATACCTAGACAGTGTTCTGAGGCCTGCAACATTCAACTTAGAAAAAGCCATGCTTTTAATCTTGGTTTTTAAAATGATATTTCAAATAATGAATTATGGATTTTTTTGTTTCAAAATGGAACAGTTTGAGAGCCTCAGTGTGCATGTTGAGTGAGCACGTGTACATGATGGAAGAGACCAGATGAATATACTCATAACTTAAATTATTACACAGCGGAACAGTAAAACCACAAGGGTAGTTTCATACAGCTTTAAATCATTTTTATTCTTATTCATATGCTGCTCAATTAAAATTATTTTATACTTATAATGAACCACTGGTTAAGGAAAGTAAACCTAAGACACACTGGAGTTGAAATAAAAATTAAGGAATTTAAGAATGAAAGTCTGATGAAGTCCTTAAGATAATATTAGATAGATCATTAAATTGCATTCATCTGATCAAAATACTTAGAGAACACACCTCGATAATTACAAATATCAGTTTTAAGTATTATGATGAATATATCCGATCTGGCTTCTTATTCTTCTGGAATAAATATTAATCACAATTTTTAAATTCTAAATCAAAATTCTAAATTAAACATGCACCCAGCAATTAAACCCTAAATACTTACCCAAGAGAAATCAAAATATATAAAACAAAAGACCTGTCAAAAATGTTCACAGCACTTTTAACTGCAACAGCCAAAAGCTGGAAACAACCCAAATGCCTATCAAGAGGGAAATGGGGGGTGGGGGTGCGCGGAGCAAGATGGCGGAGGAGTAAGAGACCTGGATTTCATCTGGTCCCAGGAATTCAGCTGGATAGGGATCAAACCATTCTGAACACCTACAAACTCAATAGGAGATCAAAGAAAAGAAGAGCAACAACTCTCTGAAGAGAAAAGCAACCACTTTCTGGAACGTAGGACATGTGGAGAACTGAATCCCAGGTGATATGCGGGAGGATAGACAGCGGGGGAGGGGGCCTCCATCGGCCGCTTCTGGCAAGTGATAGAGCAGCGGAGCACAAAATCGGAACTTTCAGAAGTCAGCTCCGCTGAGGGACATTGCTACACTGGCTAAGCGGGGGGTGGAACCCTCATGGGACAGTGTGGTCTCAGGACCCTCAGGGTCACAGAAAGACCAGGGGGTGCCTGAGTGCAGCAGACTCCCAGGTATCAGAGCAGGGAAGCTGGCTGCAGAAATGGAGCCAAGGCGTAGGCTCTCAGCTCAGGGTTGCCATAAACCGTGATCCACAGCACAGTCGGGCCACTGCTCTTCCCACAGGGACCCAACAAGCGACAGATCTGGGGGGACTCCCCTCCCTCCCCTGGGAGGAGCAGCGCAGGAGCGCACTGCAGGGATCTGCTGGGTTTGGAGACTCCAAACGGGGTTGGGTGCCAGAGATAGAAATGCTCAGTCATAGGCCAGGTGAGCACAGAGTGCGGCCGGAGACTGGGGAGATGGGAGTGACTGACTGCTTTTCTCTGGGGGCTCACTGAGGAGTGGGGCCATGAGGTCTCAGCTCCTCCGGGGCAGAGATTAGAGGCCGCCATTTTCACTCTCCTCCTCCAAAGCTGCATGGAAAGCTTTCAGGAAACAAAAGCTCCCGAGAGCAAACCCGAGCAGACTACTTAGCCCAGACCAGGCAAGGCGGGGCAATTCCGCCTCTGGTAAAGACATTTGGGAACCACAGCAACAGGCCCCTCCCCCAGAAGATCAACGAGAACAGCCAGCCAAGACCAAGTTTACCGATCAATGAGAATGGCAGAACTCCAGAGCAGGGGAATAATGCACATAGAATCCATTTTTTACCATAATTCTTTAGTCTTCCAAAGTTGGTTTTTTTAACTTTTTTTGGGGGGATTTTTCTTTTTCCCTTTTTCAACCAACATCTTATCAATCCCTTTTTTTAAAAAACATTTTTATTTTTCATTTTTAGAGTCATATTCTATCCCTTCACAGTAGTTACCCATATTTTTGGCATATATATATGTCATTCTCTCTTTAAAATTTTGAGATAGTTTCTTCTAACAGATCAAAATATACCCTAAATCTCTAGTGTATGGATTTGTTCTACTCTCCTGCCTGATCACATTCTCTCCCTTTTTTTCCTTTTTTTTTTTTAAATCCTCTTCTTTCTTTTCTCAAATAACTTCTTATCAATTCCTTTTATAAAATTATTTATAATTTTCATCTTTACAGTCATATTCCATCTCTTCACCATATCAACCCTTATTTTTGTACATATGTAAGTTAATCTTTCTTTAAAATTTTGGGAGGCACTTTCTTCTAACAGAACAAAATACACCCAAAATCTAGTGTGTGGCACTGATCTATGCACCAGCCTGATCATATCTGATCATATTCTGGCTTTTTTTGTTTTGTTCTGTTTTTGTTTGTTTTTATCTTTTTCTTTTACTTTTTTTCCTTTTTCTTTTGTCTTTCCTTCCCTTTCTTTTCCCCTGGCTTCAGGTCTTTTCTGATTTGTTTAGAGTATATTTTCTGGGGTGGCTGTTACCCTGTTAGCATTTTGTTCTCTCATTCACCTATTCTCCTCTGCACAAAATGACAAGACGGAAAAAATCACCTTAACAAAAAGAACAAGAAGTAGTACTGACTGCCAGGGACCTACTGAATACGGACATTAGTATGATGTCGGATCTAGAGTTCAGAATCATCACTTTAAAGATACTAGCTGGGCTTGAAAAAAGCATGGAAGTTATTAGAGAAACCCTTTCTGGAGAAGTAAAAGAACTAAAATCTAACCAAGTAGAAATCAAAAAGGCTATTAATGAGGTGCAATCAAAAATAGGGACACGAACTGCTAGGATAAATGAGGCAGAAGAGAGAATCAGTGATATAGAACACCAAATGATGGAAAATAAAGAAGCTGAGAAAAAGAGAGATAAACAACTACTGGATCACGAGGGCAGAATTTGAGAGATAAGCGATACCATAAGATGAAACAACATTAGAATAATTGGGGTCCCAGAAGAAGAAGAAAGAGAGAGAGGGGCAGAAGGTATAATGGAGCAAATTATAGCAGAGAACTAATTTGGGGAAGGAAACAGGCATCAAAATCCAGGAAGCACAAAGAACCCCTCTCAAAATCAATAAAAAGAGGTCAACACCCCGACATCTAATAGTAAAACTTATGAGTCTCAGAGACAAAGAGAAAATCCTGAAAGCAGCTCGGGAAAAGAGATACGTAACCTACAAGGGTAGAAACATTAGATTGGCAACAGACCTATACACAGAGACCTGGCAGGCCAGAAAGGACTGGCAGGATACATTCAGAGCACTAAATGAGAAAAATATGCAGCCAAGAATACTATATCCAGCTAGGCTGTCATTGAAAATAGAAGGAGAGATAAAAAACTTCCAGGACAAACAAAAACTAAAGGAATTTGCAAACACGAAAACAGCCCTACAAGAAATATTGAAAGGGGTCCTCTAAGCAAAGACAGAGCCTAAAAGCAACATAGACTAGAAAGGAACACAGACAATATACAGTAATAGTCACCTTACAGGCAATACAATGGCACTAAATTCCTATCTTTCAATAGTTACCCGGAATGTAAATGGGCTAAATGCCCCAATCAAAACACACAGGCTACCAGATTGGATTAAAAAACAAGACCAATCGATATGCTGTCTGCAAGAGACTCATTTTAGATGCAAAGACACCGCCAGATTGAAAGTGAGGGGTGGAAAACCATTTACCATGCTAAAGGACACCAAAAAAAACTAGGGTGGCAATCCTTATATCAGACAAATTAGATTTTAAACCAAACACTGTAATAAGAGATGAGGAAGGACACTATATCCTACTTAAAGGGTCTATCCAACAAGAAGATCTAACAATTGTAAATATCTATGCCCCTAACATGGGAGCAGCCAATTTTATAAGGTAATTAATAACAAAAGCAAAGAAACACATTGACAACAATACAATAAGAGTGGGGGACTTTAACACCCCCCTCACTGAAATGGACAGATCGCCTAAGCAAAAGATCAACAAGTAAAGACTTTAAATGACACACTGGACCAAAAGGACTTCACAGACATATTCAGAACATTCCATCCCAAAGCAATGGAATACACATTCTTCTCTAATGCCCATGGAACATTCTCCAGAATAGATCACATCCTAGGTCATAAATCAGGTCTCAACAGGTACCAAAAGATTGGGATCATTCCCTGCCTATTTTCAGACCACAATGCTTTGAAACTAGAACTCAATCACAAGAGGAAAGTCGGAAAGAACTCAAATACATGGAGGCTAAAGAGCATCCTACTGAAGAATGAATGGGTCAACCCGGAAATTAAAGAAAAATTAAAAAAAACTCACGGAGACCAATGAAAATGAAAACACAATTGTTCAAACTCTTTGGGATGCAGCAAAGGCAGTCCTAAGAGGCAAGTATATAGCAATACAAGCTTTTCTCAAGAAACAAGAAAGGTCTCAAGTACACAACCTAACCCTACACCTAAAGGAGCTGAAGAAAGAACAGCAAATAAAGCCAAAACCCAGCAGGAGAAGAGGAATAATAAAGATCAGAGCAGAAATCAATGAAATAGAAACCAAAAGAACAGAAGAACAGATCAACGAAACTAGGAGCTGGATTAACAAGATTGATAAACCCCTGGCCAGACTCATCAAAAAGAAAAGAGAAATGACCCAAATCAACAAAATCATGAATGAAAGAGGAGAGATCACAACCAACACCAAAGAAATCCAAACAATCATAAGAACATATTATGAGCAACTCTATGCCAGCAAATTAGATAACCTGGAAGAAATGGATGGATTCCTAGAGATGTATCAACTACCAAAACTGAACCAGGAAGAAATAGAAAACCTGCACAGACCTATAACCACTAAGGAAATTGAAGCACTAATCAATAATCTCCCAACAAACAACAGGAATAAATCTAACCAAAGAGGCAAAGAATCTGTACTTAGAAAACTATAAAATACTCATGAAAGAAATTGAGGAAGACACAAAGAAATGGAAAAATGTTCCATCCTCATGGATTGGAAGAACAAATATTGTGAAGATGTCAATGCTACCTAGAGCAATCTACACATTCAATGCAATCCCCATCAAAATACCATCCACTTTTTTCAAAGAAATGCAACAAATAATCCTAAAATTAGGGTGGAACCGGAAAAGACCCCGAATAGCCAGAGGAATGTTGAAAAAGAAAAGCAAAGCTGGCAGCATCACAATTCCGGACTTCCAGCTCTATTACAAGTTGTCATCATGAAGACAGTATGGTACTGGCACCAAAACAGACACATAAATCAATGGAACAGAATAGAGAGCCCAGAAATGGATCTTCAACTCTATGGTCAACTAATCTTTGACAAAGCAGGAAAGAATGTCCAATGGAAAAAAGACAGTCTCTTCAACAAATGGTGTTGGGAAAATTGGATAGCCACATGCAGAAGAATGAAACTGGACCATTTCCTTACACTACACACAAAAATAGACTCCAATGGTTGAAGACCTCAATGTGAGACAGGAGTCCATCAAAATCCTAAAGGAGAACACAGGCAGCAACCTCTTCGACCTCAGCCACAGCAACTTCTTCCTAGAAACATCGCCAAAGTCAAGGGAAGCAAGGGCAAAAATGAACTATTGGGACTTCATCAAGATAAAAAGCTTCTGCACAGCAAAAGAAACAGTCAACAAAACCAAAAGACAACTGACAGAATGGGAGACGATATCTGCAAATGACATATTAGATAAAGGGCTAATATCCAAAATCTATAAAGAACTTATCAAACTCAACACCTAAAGAACAAATGGTCCAATCAAGAAATGGGCAGAAGACATGAACAGACATTTTTCCAAAGAAGACATCCAAATGGCCAACAGACACATGAAAAAGTGCTCAACATCGCTCGGCATCAGGGAAATCCAAATCAAAACCTCATGAGGGGTGCCCGGGTGGCTCAGTTGGTTAAGCAACTGCCTTCGGCTCAGGTCATGATCCTGGAGTCCCAGGATCGAGTCCCGCATCGGGCTCCCTGCTTGGCAGGGAGTCTGCTTCTCTCTCTGAACCTCCCTCCTCTCATGCTCTCTATCTCATTCTCTCTCTCAAATAAATATATAAAAAACTTAAAAAAAAAAAAAAAAAACCTCATGAGATACCACCTCACACCAGTCAGAATGGCTAAAATCAACAAGTCAGGAAACGACAGATGTTGGTGGGGATGCGGTGAAAGGGGAACCCTCCTACACTGTTGGTGGGAATGCAAGCTGGTGCAACCACTCTGGAAAACAGTATGGAGGTTCCTCAAAAAGTTGAAAATAGAGCTACCATACGATCCAGCAATTGCACTACTGGGTATTTACCCCAAAGATACAAATGTAGGGATCCAAAGGGGTACATGCACCCCGATGTTTATAGCAGCAATGTCCACAATAGCCGAAGTGTGGAAAGAGCCAAGATGTCCATCAACAGATGAATGGATAAAGAAGAAGTGGTGTGTATATATATATATAAATACACACACAATGGAATATCATGCAGCCATTAAAAGGAATGAGATCTTGCCATTTGCAATGACATGGATGGAACTGGAGGATGTTATGCTGAGCGAAATAAGTGAATCAGAGAAAGACATGTATCATATGAGATCACTCATATGAGGAATTCTTAATCTCAGGAAACAAACTGAGGGTTGCTGGAGTGGGGTGTGGGGTGGGAGGGATGGGGTGGCTGGGTGATAGACATTGGGGAGGGTATGTGCTATGGTGAGCGCTGTGAATTGTGCAAGACTGTTGAATCACAGATCTGTACCTCTGAAACAAATAATGCAATATATGTTAAGAAAAAAAAAAAAGAAGATAGCAGGAGGGGAAGAATGAAGGGGGGAGATCAGAGGGGGAGACGAACCATGAGAGACGATGGACTCTGAAAAACAAACTGAGGGTTCTAGAGGGGAGGGGGGTGGGAGGATGGGTTAGCCTAGTGATGGGTATTAAAGAGGGCACGTTCTGCATGGAGCACTGGGTGTTATGCACAAACAATCAATCATGGAACACTACACTAAAAAGTAATGATGTAATGTATGGTGATTAACATAACAATAAAAATTTTTTTTAAAAAAAGAGGAAAATGGGTACACAAATTGTGATATAGGCAACGGGGGAGGACTGCCCAGCAATAAAAAGGAACCAGTGATATGTACAACAATAGGGATAATCTTTTAGATGTACACTGAGTAAAAAGCTGGACACAACAGAGTATGTAATATATGATCACATTTATACAAAAGTTTAGAAAAGGTAAAACTATGCTGTGGTGAAAAAGAATCAGAAAAAATGGTTGTCTTGGGAGAGGGGCTTGACTATGAAGGGGCATGAGAAAACCTTCTGGAGTAATGGCAATGTTTTATATCTTAATAGTGGTATGGGCTACATGGCTTTATGCATGTCAAAATTCATCATATTATATACTTAAGATGTGTGCATTGCACCCCATGTAAGCTTTACCTCTAAAAAAAATTCAATAGCTGATGTATTTATCTAAAAGTACACAACCAAGAATTCAAAACATCAAGTCATAACAAATTTTCTATTTTTGTCCTAATACTATAACACACTTATATTTATATAACATTTAATACACATTTGATTACAATTGTTAAGTAGTAAAATACGAAAGAGATGGCAAAAATATAAAGTATGGGTGAGAGAAAGTCTAACATATGTCCAACTTGAAGGAACAGACAGAATAAAGAAGAGAAAATAATGAAAGAGAAAAAGCTAAAATTTTCCAGAAGTGATGAAATATAAGAATCCAGATCTCCCAGAAGCTACAGAGAAAGGAAAGGAGCCAGCTAGAAAGAAAAGATCACCCACAATAGAATGACAGAATTTAGAGAAGCCCAGTGAAAGCCAGAAGACCATTGTATATCTTCAAGGTACTCAGAGAAAAGTAACTGTAACCCAGAAGTAGGTGCCCAACAAGATTATATTTTAGGAACAAAAATAAGATAAAGACATCTGTAAATAAGTAAGTAAAGTGAGTTTACCACCAAGAGACCTGCACTTAATGAAAGCCTGAAGGACCATTCCTTTTAATACTACAACCTGACCTCTGTCTATGTCCTCCCTATCACCTACTCATGAGCAGACCTAATCTCCCTTTCTTGGCTCGACTTTATTTTTTTCCATAACATCCCAGCATCTCCTAAATTGTATAATTTATTTTTGCATTATTTAAATTGCCAATCTCCCCCACAAGATTGGAAGCTTCACAAAGGCAGCATACTCTTTGTATGGTTTATTTACTACCATTTGCTAAGCACTGAGAAAAGCACTTCACATCTCTTAGGCATTCAACAAAGATTTGTTGAATGGATGCATGAATAAATAAGTGAATGATATACTTCAAGAAGAAGGAAAATAATTGCTATGATTTGAATGTTTGTGTCCTTCCAAAATTCATATACTGAAATCCTGGCTGCCACGGTGAGGCTACTAGGAGGTGGGGCACTGAAAGATGGCAGAGCCCTCATGAATGGGATTGATGCCCTTCTAGAGAGACCCAAGAAGCTCCCTTGCCCCTTCTGCCATATGAGGTTATAGCACAAAGATGGCCGTCTAGGAAGCACGCCCTCAACAGACACCAAATCTGCCTGGCTTTTGATGTTGGACTTCCCAGCCTCAAGAACTGTGATAAACAAATTTCTGTTGTTTATAAGCCACCCAGTTTATGGTATGTTGTTAGAGTAGCCCAAACAGACTTAAGACAATAATCCAAGAAGGACAATCAGGCATGAAAGAAGGAAGCAAATAAAATGGCAAAACTGCATGTAAATCAAATAATAACATGTTACTAGAATGTCAGTTTGGGTTTTGAAATCTGGCTGTATGTTATTTATAGGAGATACACCTAAAGCATAAGGAAATGGAAAAGTTTAAAGTAAAAGGATGGGGGGGGAGAGATATGCCAAGCAGGCACCGGTACAAACAATGTAGCTATATTAACATCAAGCAAAGTAATACCTTTTAAGACAAAGGTATTAATAGAGATAGAATCTCTATATGATAAATGCTGAAAGTTTAACTTACCAGATATAGAGATATAGTAATTCTAAATTTGCATGTACCAAAAAAGAATAGCCTCAAATATATTTAAAGCAAAAGCATACCAACAAGGAGAAAGCAACAAACCATACCTCATAATGAGATATTTCAATACATTTCTTTCAACTACCAGTAAGAAACAGAAGACCCAAATTGTACATTAAAAAGTATGATTGCCTAGCTTTCATAGAATTCTGTTCCCAACAATTAGGGGGGAAACATTATTTTCATTTAAATTTTAGTTAACATACAGTGCAATATTGGTTTCTGGAGTAGAATTCAGTGATTCACCACTTACATACAACAGCCAGTGCTCATCACAAGTGCCCTCTTTAATACCCATCCCCATCTAGCCCATCCCCTACCCACCTCCCTCCATCAGCCCTCAGTTTGTTCTCTATTGCTAAGAGTCTCTTATGGTTTGTTTCCTTCTCTCCTTTTTTGATTTTCCCCCTTCCCATATGTTCAGCTGTTTTCTTTCTTAAATTCCACATTATGAGTGAGATTATATGGTATTTGTCTTTCTCTAACTTATTTCACTTAGCATTATACTCTCCAACTCCATCCATGTCGTTGCAAATAGCAAGATCTCACTTTTTGATGGCTGAGTAATATTCCATAGTATATATATACCACCTCTTCTTTATCTATTCATCAATCGATGGACATTTGGGCTCTCTCCATAGTTTGGCTATTGTTGATAATGCCGCTATAAACATTGGGGTGCATGTACCCCTTTGAATCTGTATTTTTGTATCCTTTGGGTAAATATCTAGTGGTGCCATTTGCTGGATTGTAGGGTAGTTCTATTTTTAACTTTTTGTGGAACCTCCATATTGTTCGCCAAAGTGGCTATACCTGAGGGAAACATTTTCAAATGTATATAAATATTTATAAAACCTGGTCATACACAAAACCATAAACTAAGTTACAACAAATTTCAAGAAATAATATCAAATAGAATATGCTCTCTGAATATAATACAATTAAGTTAGGAGTCAATAAAAGTAAACAAAATTTGGAAATTAAAAAAGAAAAAATACTTCTAAGTAGCTTATGAATCAAACAAGAAATCTAAATAGAAACAAAAATACTTAATAATGAATAATAAAAAATATTACTTTCAAAACTTGTGGGATACAGCAAAAATGGTACATAGAGGAAAAACTTATACCCAAAATGTTGATAACAGAAAAGAACAAAACATGACCTAAGTGTCCAACTAAACAAGTTACGGAACAATATAAACACAAAGAAAGGAGAAAACAGAGATAAGATGAAAAATCAGTGACAGAGAAATAAACATTAAATAAATAGATCGGGGAAAAAAGGCAAAGTTGGTTTTGTGAAAAAACTACTTGTTGAATGAATGAACTGAATAAATTAAATTAAATCTGATAGGCAATAATTTTCTCCATGTGTCACCTAAATCCCAGCAAAGGTCCAGTCCTCCTGCCTTCTCCTCCGGAGAGAAGGCTGGCTCTCTGGAGTAACAGCAGATACTGACATTCACACTTCGTCCAATGCAAAAGTGGTTCCCCAGACCCCTGCTACCCACCTCCCCACCCCATACCAAAATACTGTCCTTCTTCAATTCCTGAGGCCTCAAATAACTCAAGAAAGGATTTCCTTAATCTCTTCCCAACCACACAGGAGGCCGTTGCACCAACCTGAAACAGGTGGTTCTCCCCTCTATGGGGAAAACTCTTTATATGCTGGCTTGTCCTAGGATCTTTTGTGGCTTATCTTGCTCCCCGTCCACCTATACGCAGCAACTAACAAAGTATCACAAATAGTTTTTAACTGACCTTCATCAATAAATCAAACTCCGTGCCCTCTGAAATTGCATCTTGTTCAATATATATTCAAGATCCAAACTTAGCCTATCTAAACCAATTTTCCTAATTACCTCACATATTTCTCTCTGATTATTTCATATTTAGATCTTCCCTAAATGTAATGCTTTTGCACACCACTCCCGAATAGGTTCTTTCCCAAAAGTATGTCCTTAAACAGCTGTGAAATCTTGCCTGGTCCTCATAATAACCACACATAAGTCCAGACCCCCTTCTCGCGATACAGGAGTAATCTTTATTTCAGGAGGTTTTGCATGCCCTCTGGCCTACTATTCAAAACAAACTTCTAAGACTCTTACCATCAAACATTAAGCCTCTCACTTAATCTATAAAGAAATTAGATGTCTTGATATTGGTCACACTCTTCCATTCAATGTTTTCCTTTTGGCAACACTTCTTTACTGCCCTCCCATCCTCTTGGGTCATCTGGCGCCAGATCACACTCTTTCATTTTTGACTAAACAATTCATTTTCTCTAACTCCAAATCACTTTGCTAAAAGCTCTACATAAGTAACACATATACTATGCTTTAGCTGTAACTTTGCTTTTTCCACCAGAGACCATCTTAAACTCAGGCATCACCATCTAGGAAACATGTTCAAGGGAGGAGGGAATCAAGATTATCTGGCAGTTTCCCTTCATATAGGCACATATATCACAGTACTTCAATGACAGAGATAGCACAACATGCTACCAGCATACTCACTAATAGGCTATGAACTTCACTACCTGGGCAGATTAAAAAAACACCCAAATAAATGAACTAAGACCTTGCTAATTAAATAGACAGCAACAAAGTCTCTTTAATAAGAGCAGGCAACCTTTTTCAATTTAGTTGTCCAATTTGGCTCTTTCCAGGAACACCTGGCCATGGTCTGGACCTCTGGTCTTTCTTTCATTTCCATACATTTACCTTCTCTGGATAAAATTACACTTTTTCTTTTAAATACCAGAGCTCCACTGGCCTTTGAACTGAGTCTTAAAGCAGTGGGGAATAATAGAGAAAGGACTAGAAGGTAACTGGGACAATCTGGAGTCTATTCTTGCCTATGAAACACCATGACAATTGGGATGGGTCCTTTAACCTGGATTTAAACTTGACCCTGGAGTAAACTTGACCCTCTCCAGATTGAATATTTGACATTGACTTTAATAATACAGTAATAAGTTACTTTATTTGATATGAGATTTTTAAAGTCCAGCAATATCTATTTGACTATACAATTATGAGTATACCCCCCAAAATATAAATCATTAAAAATCATAAATACACAACTACTAAAGATAAGCATATTAAAAAACAAAAGGGAAAGAAAAAATGCCCACATACTTTTTTCCTTTTATTCCTCAATACCTTAAAATTTTATTAGAAAGTAAAGAGAAATCAAGGAATCACAAAGAGTAGGAAAGGAGCTAAGTATATTCTAGGATATAAAATATAATCCAAACTAATTAAGATAATACTATATCCTGGCAATCTTAATGCCATTCAAATTAACCTCAGGAATGTTTTCAGACTCCCAACACTCAAAAGCCTGTGTTTAATGCAAACAGTCACCAGGATAGGCTCCATTCATACATATTTCAAAATATTCTCCTCATTGTTCCTAAGTACAGTCAGTGCAAATAAAAGCAGACAAATGTCCAGGGAGAACGCTGGCTGTGGACTTACTGCCTCTATGGCCTTTTTTACTTTGCTAAATTGTGTGCACAGTTGAATCTGATCAACTGTCATGCCCCACCAGGGATTACAAACTGCCAAAACCAGAGTTTGCTTTCAACAGCAAAGTGTAATTTTAATGTTACACATTTTGTTTTTCCAGTACCTCAAAATGGAACATGTATCACCAAGTGCTCCACCTTTCTAGATTGTCTCACACATTTAGGCTACCTGGCTGGCCCCCCAGAAGCATGAGTTTGAAACCACTGTCCTACAGAAACTCTGTAGTACAACCAAGCTTCTCTACCTACAGGCTTCTAAATCTAAGACTTTCTCTTTCTCTCCTTCTAGTCCTACCCCTTCATCCAAGACCCAGCTTAAATTCTACTCTTCCATAAAGCCTACAATGAAAAACTTAGCAAGTTTAGAGTGATTTCCCCATCCTACCAATTCCCATGGCCCTCACTGATTGCTTCACTCTTCTAGCAATGCTAAATTTATTGTTTAATTCCCCTGGACGAAATATAATGGTCAGCGCCTAGGTGCTATTTACTCTATTTACTCCCTAAAACCTGCATATAAAGGGCACTTAATAAATGTTTGCTGGTGATAATGCTGAAGTCAAAGGTAAAATAGGAATTGGAAAGAAAAACTAAGGATCCCATGAGGCCATGGCCTCTGGTGGAAACATCACTCAAAGTCTGTATACTCAAGGTGACTTGCTGGTGTGAGTTCCACATAACCTCAGGCTACACAAATCAACAGAGCAATGAAAATGGAGCACTGCCTATCCCTTGAGCAAATGACCCAAAATGACCACTGAAGAGACGGCAATGCTTGCAAAATGAAAATGCTCTCAACACAGGGGGGAAAAACACATAATCACAAGCTTCATAAAGTAAGCTTGCAAGGCAATCCCCATTTCTATTTTATCACTTGTCCCTTCTGGTAAAATCACACAACCAAAATAAACAGGTGCTAGAAAATGGGTAGAAATTCTTATAGTGGTGAGGGTCCATTCTTTTTCCTAGAAAAAAAGACATGATCTAGAAGTGCATTTGTAAAACAGGCCATTTTACCTGCGTGGTCAAGTTTTCTCTAGATGGGCACGCCCCCTTGTGGGCACTTCCTGACTCATCTCTATAAAATGGTTGGTTGAGATTGCGGGCTGTTTCTAAAATATTATTTCCCCACAATCATTTCCCTCACCTACTTATATAATATCTTCAGATCTCTACAATATTGAGGAAGTACAGTTATATTATTAGTAATATTTCAGATATCCTCTCTTTTTTCGTTACATCCCCAGAAACAAGCTTACTGGTAAACAGCAAAGCACTGTTTTAGACTAATGTATGCTTGAAGCACTTAAATAATAGATTCAAACTCATCCTGAAAGACCATAAACCTTACAATTGAAGAAAATAACATATAGGTTTTTCTCTCTCAAAATTAATATCAGAATCATCTTTTGTAGATGTTTAAGTTAGCAATGTTAGCTGAGTAAAGGCATTGTTTCTAGGCACTGTGATAAAGATAAAGAAACAAAATGCCCATGGCTCCATGAGCTTACACAATATTATAAAGTAACCATACATACCAATCTCAAAATGGCAAATGTGTAGATAATTCAACAAGTATTTATGGAATACCCATTATATGCACTAAGTAGAAGAAAGAATTTTGTTCTGATCTGGGTGGCATTTAAGCTGGTCGTTGGATTAGAGCTGGACTTGGATTAGAATTTCCCTTAAGGTCAGGAACACGAGAGGGATGCCCACTCTCACCACTTTTGTTCAACATAGTACTACAAGTCCTAGCAACAGCAATCAGACAACAAAAAGAAATAAAAGGCATTCAAATTGGCAAAGAAGAAGTCAAACTCTCTCTTCACAGATGACATGATACTTTATGTGGAAAATCCAAAAGACTCCACCCCCAAATTACTAGAACTCATACAGCAATTCAGCAACGTAGCAGGATATAAAATCAACCCAAAAGACTCCACCCCAAATTACTAGAACTCATACAGCAATTCAGCAACGTGGCAGGACACAAAATCAATGCACAGAAATCAGTTGCATTTCTATACACTAACAATGTGACTGAAGAAAGAGAAATTAAGGAATCCATTCCATTTACAATAGCACCAAAAACCATAAGATACCTAGGAATAAACCTAACCAAAGAGGTAAAGGATCTATACTCTAGAAACTACAGAACACTTATGAAAGAAATTGAGGAAGACACAAAGATGGCAAAACATTCCATGCTCATGGATTGGAAGAATAAATATAGTGAAAATGTCTATGCTGCCCAGAGCAATCTACGCATTCAATGCAATCCCTATCAAAATACCATTGATATTTTTCACAGAGATGGAACAAACAATCCTAAAATTTGTATGGAACCAGAAAAGACCCCAAATTGCCAGGGGATTGTTGAAAAAGAAAACTAAAGCTGGGGGTATCACAATGTCTGACTTCAAGCTATATGACAAAGCTGTGATAATCAAGTCAGCATGATATTGGCACAAAAACAGACATACAGATCAATGGAACAGAACAGAGACCCCAGAAATGGTCAACTGATCTTCGACAAATAGGAAAGAATATCCAATGGAAAAAAGTCTCTTCAATAAATGGTGCTGGGAAAATAGGACAGCCACATGCAGAAGAATGAAACTGGACCATTCTCTTACACCATACACAAAGATAAACTCAAAATGGATGAAAGACCTAAATGTGAGACAGGAATCCATCAAAATCCTAGAGGAGAACACAGGCAGCAACCTCTTCGACACTGGCCACAGCGATCTCTTTCAAGACATGTCTATAAAGGCAAGGGAAACAAAAGCAAAAATGAACTTTTGGGACTTCATCAAGATAAAAAGCTTTTGCACAACAAAGGAAAGAGTCAACAAAACTAAGAGGCAACCCATGGAATGGGAGAAGATATTTGCAAATGACATTACAGATAAAGGGCTGGCATCCAACATCTATAAAGAACTTCTCAAACCCAACACCCAAAAAATAAATAATCCAGTCAATAAATGGGCAGAAGACATGAACAGACACTTCTCTAAAGAAGACATACAAATGGCTAACAGACACTTGAAAAAATGTTCAACGTCACTAGCCATCAGGGAAATACAAATCAAAACCACAATGAGATACCACCTTACACCAATTAGAATGGCAAAAACTAACAAGACAGGAAACAATAAGTGTTGGTGAGAATGTAGAGAAAGGAGAACCCTCCTACACTGTTGTTGGGAATACAAGCTGGCACAGCCACTCTGGAAAACAGTATGGAGGTTCCTCAAGACATTAAAAATAGAGCTATCCTACAACCCAGCAAATGCACTACTAGGTATTTACCCCAAAGATACAGAAGTAGTGAAAAGAAGGGACACCTGAACCCCAATGTTCATAGCAGCAATGTCCACAATAGCCAAACCGTGGAAGGAGCCAAGATGCCCTTCAACAGATAAATGGATAAAGAAGATGTGGTTCATATATACAATGGAATATTACTCAGCCATCAGAAAGGATGAATACTCACCATTTGCATCGACACGGATGGAAATGGAGGGGATTATGCTAAGTGAAATAAGTCAAGCAGAGAAAGACAATTATCATATGGTTTTACTCATATGTAGAACATAAGAATAGCGTGGAGGACCACAGGGGAAGGGAGGGAAAACTGAATGGGAAGAAATCAGAGAGAGAGACAAACCATGAGAGACTCTGGACTCCAGGAAACAAACTGAGGGTTAAAGAAGGAAGGGGGGGTAGGGGGATAGGGTAACCAGGTGATGGGTATTAAGGAGGGCACATGTGGTGATGAGCACTGGGTGTTACATGCAACTAATGAATCGTTGAACACTACATCAAAAACTAATGATGTACTATATGCTGGCTAATAGAACATAACAATAAAAAAAATAATAATAATTAAAATTCACTGTAATCCTACAAAAAAAAGAATTTCAGTAGGCAGAGAAGTGGATGGTATTCCATTATTATTACTTACTACATATGAAGGAAAAGAGACATAAGCAAAAACACAGAAGTGAGAACTTCCAGTAAATTCATGAAAAATCAAATGTATTTGGCAAGAGAAAAAGATAATTCTCAAAGGAAAGTAATAGAAAAGTAGGTTGGGTTCAAGTTTCAAGAGGATTTGTAAAGTTAGGCTAATAAGTTGGGTTTTAACCTACAAATAGTAAAGATTCTGTTAAAGTTTCTCCCAGAATAAGACCAATGCAAGTATTTTTAAGGAAATGCATCCTGGGACAATATATACAGGTTTAAGGAGGAACTGAGGAAGGCTAGAAGCAGGGAAGCCAGTTATGCAGATACTGCAACTGTCCAGCCATCGAGGATGAAAATTTATAGACTTGATGGTGGTAATAATACCAAAAAACAAATCAACAAAACAAGCAAAAAACAAAAACAAAAAAATATATTCATTAAACAAATGTTTATTGAGCACTTATTATATGCAAAGCTGAGAAACCATGGTAATTAAAACAGATATCTGTGGACAATGACAATGACCTGGAGACAAACTCTGAAGCACAGAGAAGGGAGTAAGGAGCTCTAGTCCACCTGGAGGCAAGCTAAATGAGTGACAGTGCACATGAAGTTATTAACTGGACACAATTACATAATTCCTAACTCATCTAGAATGTTCTGTGTGCATTTAAACAGTGTTTACTAAGCAGGTGTTTTTCTAGGTCCACTCTGACATAATTATGCATAACAAAGCAATAATTTTCAAATGCTGGCCCATTAACTTACCCATCGCCACAGATTTTGATTCAGTATATTGAGAGTAGAGCCTAAGAATCTACAGTTGTAAAATTCCCTGGATGAATCTAATGGTCTGCCAGGTTTAGGATATACTAGAGAAAATAATCTTTTAATGAGAGGATCCAGAAAAGGAATTTGGACAAACTCCACATTGCTACTGAAAATAGATCAGAGAATTATCAAGCTGGAAAGAAACCATGGTAATCACCTGGCCCAGCATGCTGACTTTACTGCTGAAAAAACTAAAGTCTAGAGAGGCTCCAGGTTTGCCCAAGGTCTCTGGACTAGTCAATGGCAAACTTAGACTAGAACTCATGGTCCACTGTGCCCCATCTCTTAGCTTGCCCTTCTCCCTCAATTCTTCAAGTAATCCCACCCTCAGGTCTTGAATTCTAAATGGTTCCTGGTATCTTTCTATTTATCAAAATCTTTGAGACTGATTAGAGAAAAGGTAGCCCAATCAAGACTTTAAAAACTCAAAGATAGTTCTCCTTCAACCTAATTAAGCACTGGTTCTTGTCTTCTGACCCTAAAACACCCCTGTTAATTACTCTGTGTGCATACACACATGTATACACACACTTGTCTTTTCACATATTGGTTTATTCTGCTGGTCTTACTAGCTGTACATGTGTCAGCATCACTACGTCTATAATGGGCCAACTCAGGTCCTTAGTGCCTGGTGATATCAAATGAGGACATATTTAAAAGATTTGACTTAGAATCTGATGCTCTCAACACCATGGTCTGAGTCAGTTCCTAGATGGGAAGGCTTCTATCTGTAGTCCCCATCAAATTCCATTTACTGGAGGTTTTTCCTTTTAGAAAAGCTACATTATGGTGATTTCTACATTATATACAAGATCACCTGGGACTGTTCCAGTGATAATGAAGGAATGCTCTTTTTTTCTCCACTAATTCTGTTAAACACTAAAATTAAATGGAAACTGTTGAATACTAAAAACTGAGGGAGAATTTATGAGGCTGACAATATCTAATGCCAGCTTACAAGTCCCCTAAAAAACCACGCGTTACTTTCATTACAAAATAAAAGCAGCTGTTAAGATTTGTTAACAATGACTTCTTGCTTCAGTCTTATCTCACTTACAACTTAAGACTCAGTATAGATTTAAGGCATAGTTTGGCATGGGTTCAAGGAAGACTTGGGAAGAAACCCAACCCACTAGCTATTGAATCTTTATGAGAACTGAGAAGCTTTTCCTGACACAGGAAAACAAATACTGCAATTGTCCAGCTATCAAGGGCTGAAAGTTCTGAATTTAAACAATTGATGGATTGACACAAAGTACAAGAAACCACAGACATTTAAAGAATTCCTATCAAGTTATACTGCAAAGGAATGATGATCACCAGGCTCCATAACCTACATAAATGCATGAGGTGATAGTAATTAATTAAATGTAATATATTTTTTAGAGGGAGGGGAGAGGGGCAAAGGGGGAGGGAGACAGAGAATCTTAAGCATGTTTCACGCCCAGTGCAGAGCCAACATGGGGCTCAGTCTCACAACCCTGAGATTGTGACCTGAGCTGAAATCAAAAGTCGATGTTTAACCAACTGAGCCACCCAAGTGCCCCAAATGTGATGTTTAATTAAGTTACTGATGTGTCTGATTTATATGTAAATTCTATAGGCTTATTCAGTAATCAAGATAGGCAATGCAAATGTAATTTTTAATATATTACTTACAACTCGAAGTAATCACTTAACAGAACGAATTTTCAGTTTTATGAAAAGCTTAAATATATAAACTACATTTCTTCATGTAAAGAGAATTCAAAGAAGTTTCTTCTGTTTACTTATATCTATGCATTAACCATCTTCTTGAGAAACACAACAAAATTCCAGATCAAGCAAATTTCTATAAAAGACTAATTACTCCTTTCCCTGTACACATTATAGACAGACATGTAGACAAGTACAAATAGAACAATCTGAGGAAAACGTGTTTTTTGTGCATTTATTTTCTTTGATCTTAACCTACCTCTCACCCAAAAAATAGTGATTTAGTATGATACAGTTAAGCGTTTACATAATAATTTCAAGATGGTGGATAAAAGAGAAAAATGTTACCCACAATATACTTCAAAAGAATAGAATATATTTATATGAAGCACACAAAGCAAGGCCCAACATTTCCTTTCTGAAACATGTGGCCAATTTGATGTCCCTATGTGGTGGCTAAAGAACACAAAATTAAAAGTTGTAGCATCTCTTTAGAGTGGTTTTGAACACACAACATTTATAAAGCATTGCAAAATTTTCTCAACTTGTTCATTAGAAATTGAAGAATTGAAGATATTCACAAATGCACATTTACAAATGGTAAAAGGTCTAATTATCTTTCATTCCACTATCCTATGCAAGTACCATTTTACCTAAAACCAATGAAATTAATTGAAAGCTTAAATTACTCTGTAAAAGTGGTGGGAGGAGGAAAAAAATTCTATGTACATTCAATTGTAAAATCTGTATTAAAGAAAAAGACATGGAAACTATTCCAACAATATGCTTGTGAAAAAGGAAGAGGGGAAAAAAAGGCTTGAAACATCAAATATATTGAGATCAAACAATACCCACAACTTCTTTTAATACTCTAAGAATAGGGCGCCTGGGTGGCTCAGTCGTTAAGCGTCTGCCTTCGGCTCAGGTCATGATCCCAGGGTCCTGGGATCGAGTCCCACATCGGACTCCCTGCTCTGCGGGAAGCCTGCTTCTCCCTCTCCCACTCCCCCTGCTTGTGTTCCTGCTCTCGCTATGTCTCTGTCAAAAAAATAAATAAAATCTTTAAAAAAAAAAAAATACTCTAAGAATAAAAGAGTCCCTTCTGGTAATATCCAGGGCTAAATGTTTGAAACTGATATTTATGAAATCTAGATTATGGTGTACAATGAGTCTGTTTGTTTTCCCAATGTGAGCATCTCCTCTTTGTAGCAACTCGGTCAGTCCTATGGCACAAGTCAAGAACAGCAATTGGCCAATGAGCTAACCACTTCATTCCAAATGAGAGGTTTCCTTTCTTAAATATGATAAAGATTAATACTAATATAACTACCTTTCTCTTTGTATCAAAACAAAGCAAAAAATAAATTTAAAACATGTCATCACTTCATCACACATACCACAAGAATTACTGAGACATATTCTAATAATGGGAGTTCATGACAATACTGTCAGGGGAGATCCAGATGCCAGTGCAGGAATTAGAAAGGACAGAAAAGCATGCTAAAAGGTACCACGCATATGTGATCGGCAAAACTCATACTGAAGGAACCTCCACGGGACAAACAGTTCAGGTTCTCTTACAGAAACACAGTCCTCACTTTGCCTCGTTCCAATATTTACCAATTTCAGTTACCACAGTTAAAATAGTACCAGTCACTCAACAACATGGTTCAAATTTCAGTTACCATAGTATATTAACTATGAATAAGTTGCATGCAGTACAGATTTCATTGCTAGCTCTTCAGTTCACAGGTCACTGTAAACATCAGAGGTCATCGTGATCAGTAACCAATCATGTCACTTCCTTCAAAGTCTGTCAGTGATGGGTCACCGTGCACAGACAGCAAAGTGTATAGCTGTGCTGCCTCCTTGTCTCCTAGTGATAAATCCATATGACATTTTACCAGAAAATGATAATCAAAAGAGGGAACTGGCCAACAATGATGCAAGTGAAGCAAAGAAACAAATAGTGATAATGTTGGAAGTAAAATTCTAATCAAAAATAAATGAAGTTATAAAGAAACTGCTGACAGTGGGAATGTTTGACACTGACACCATTCAAGATACTTTAGATCTACAGTCAGAGGAACTTAGTGAAGACAAATTTATTAACATAAATAAGTAATGTGGCTGTGATAAAAAGGACAAAGATGTCCCAGAAGAAGTGATGTTGGCAAAAAAAAAAAAACCTGACAGTAAAGTGACTCTAAGAGAAAGACAAATACATATGATTTCACTTCTGTGTGGAATATTAAAAACAAAACAAGTGAATAACAACAACAAAACAAAAACAGACTCATAAATACAGAGAACAAACTAGTAGTTGCCAGATGGAAGGGGGCGGTGGAAGGTGAGCAAAACAGGTGAAAGGGATTAAGAGGTACAAACTTCCAGTTATAAAATAAGTAAGTAACGGAAATGAAAAGTACAGCACAGGAAACATAATCAACAATATTGTAATAATGTTGTATGATGACAGTTGGTGACTATACTTATCATGGTGAACACTGAGTAATGCACAGAACTGTCAAGGCATTATGTTGTACAACCTGAAACTAATATAATATTGTATGTCAGCTATACCTCAATAAATCAAGAAGTAAACTGAACCTGAAGGAGAAAGAATGAAGGGAGGGAAGCAGGAAGGAAAAAAAAAAAAAAAAAAACTCTGGGACATATTTCACAACATGGAAAGAGCAAAGGATAAAATGTTGAAAGCTGATCCAAAATTAAAAAGGAGCTTGACAATTCACTTTGACATAAAAAGATGCTCACTCCATATCTTAAGTTACATAACAAGAAAGCAAGTGTTGTTCAAACTACTCTGGATACGTTTTTTTTTAACACAAATAAAACACTTTAATTCTTACTGCCTCTAATGTTTCAAATTAGCATACTAATATTAGTTTTACTTAACTTTTAATCATTTCTCTATACATTACAGCATAAGAGTTACCATACTATACATACAGTAAAAGAGTTTTTAATGTTCTGACAAAAATGTTTGAAGGTCAAGGAACAAGTGTAATTTTTTGTCATTAAGATCCCTTCACACAGTTCCAGCTTGCACATTTTTATGGTCCAGCACTATCATGCAAAGTATGGACTGTCTATATACCATAAGGGAAAGAAGTGGGTAAAAGAAAAATCTAGAAGAGTTGGGTCCACCCAGAAAGGGGAGTGGAACAGAGTAAACAATTACTATTTTTATATTATATATACAGCACTATAGTTAAACAGTAAATGTTTCATTCTCCAGCATGTCTTCCCTCTAAGTCATGAAAAATAAACAAGGTTGAAACACATGCCACTTACCAAGAAAAGACAATTACTAAGAATTTATATTCCTCGTGTTTTAATATTATATCTTAAAATCTATATATCCTGAAAAGTCAAAATATAATGTGTTTTTATTTGATTTATGTGTAGTTTAGCTTCTTAACCCAGTATCCGTTTATAGTAATAAGGGACATGTTAATTGTGGGGAAGGAAATAATAAAAACTTTCTCCCCTTACACTATATGCTATAAATTGCCTACCTAACAACCACTCTTCTTCCCCTCCTTTGACAACAAAACCACTATTTTGTTTGGGAAGACAAAGTGTCCAGCAGCAAGCCATGAGCTATATAAGACAGTCATTACGATGACCCACTCAACTTTCTAAGCTCTCTTACAGCCAAGAAAAGCCAAGTGACTGAATTGTGCCCCTTCTCCACTACTCGCCAAAATATAACTAAGGGGAAGTCAATAGGGAGACTCTGGAAAACTTTCGCATCCCAGATTTAAAAAGTAACCAATACATCTGGCAATAGTCTCCCCACACCCATCATCTCACTTCTTCTCACCTCACCTTGAATGCAGATGTGACATCTAAAATTGTAGGAGCCATATTACATACATAAGGTAAAAGGCATGAGAGAAAGGCCCAAGAGAATCCCAGATATGTTTGCTCTAGCATCATTGGAAACCCAAGCTAACGCCAACAACCAACCATCTCCAAACTTTTTATTATATGGCAATAGGCCAGGGAGAAGGAAGACAAATATGCATATCCTAACCACAATCAGGTTTTCTATTGTTTGCCGCCAAAAACATTCCATGGATTAACTATTCTTATTTTAAACTAAGTCAAATGTAAATGTAAATGATCAAAGACTGAGAAAAATAAAAACACTACAATTTAGTGAGATAGCAAGCTTTTAAATATTTCTCTTGCTTTAATTTTTATTTCTTAGTATTGTGGCAATGTCAGTACAATCAATAACTTTTTTAAAGAATAACAAGAACTATCAATGCAACAAAAATTTCTAATTGATTTATTTTCAGGATTAAAAATACTGACTTACTCTACCATATACTCTTCAAGATAATGTTTATCTCCTTCAACACTGAGTAACAAAAAATATCAACATTAGGAAAGTTACCAAACACTCTATTCTTTTTATTATATTTATATAACCAAGTCATAGGTTATATTATATAGCTGGAACAAACAGTAGTCCTGGGCCTCAATCAATGCTGGCTAACTAAAACTATGCTGAAGCTACACACAGGATAAGGAGAAATAAACTAAATACACGTTGATTTAGAAAATAGCTATTTGTCCTTTCCTGTCATATCTCTAAAAAATTATTATACTTCTCTTAAAAATTATAATTTTCTGCCCCACTGGCTCATTTTCTGGGGGTCTTTTCTTTCTGTGAGCATGTTTTATTATCTTCACTATTGAGATAAGGCCTACCAAGGCTATGCAGCAAACATCTATAAAACAAAGCCTCTGGCCAGCAATCTTTCTTTAATGGCAGGGGCTTGGGTCCCCATCATTTTTTGTAGGCCAGTGTCAAACACAGAGCTTTGTATGTATTAAAGCTCATATATTCTGAATATTAAAAATATTTTCCTGTCAGAAAGGGGAACCTCCTACACTGTTGGTGGGAATGCAAGCTGGTGTGCTCGCTTCGGCAGCACTTATACTAAAAATGGGAATGCAAGCTGGTGCAGACACTCTGGAAAATAGTATGGAGGTTCCTCAAAAAGTTGAAAATAGAGCTACCCCACAACCCAGCAACTGCACTGCTGGGTATTTACCCCAAAAGATACAAATGTAGTGATTTGAAGGAGCACATGCACTCCAATGTTTATAGCAACAATGTCCACAACAGCCAAACTATGGAAAGAGCCCAGATGTCCATCTACATGAATGGATAAAGAAGATGTGGTGTATATATATAATGGAATATTATGCAGCCATCAAAAAATGAAATCTTGCCATTTGCAGTGATGTGGATTGAACTAGAGGGTATTATGCTAAGTGAAATAAGTCAATCAGAGAAAGACAATTATCATATGATCTCAGTGATATGTGGAATTTGAGAAACAAGGCAGAGGATCATAGGGGAAGGGAGGAAAAAATGAAACAAGACAAAACCAGAGAGGGAGACAAACCATACTGAGGGTTGCTGGAGTGGAGGGGGGTAGGAGGGATGGGGTGGATGGATGATGGACATTGGGGAGGGTATATGTTGTGGTGAGTGCTGTGTATTGTGTAAGACTGACGAATCACAGACCTGTACCCCTGAAACAAATGATACATTATATGTTAATAATAATATAAAATAAAAAATAATTTTCCTGTCCTTTAAGATATCTAAAATACTCCACCCAGGGTAATTAATTTGGGCAGTTTTCTTTCCCTCCCTCCCTTCCTTTTTTTTTTTTTTAAAGATTTTATTTACTTATTTCACAGAGAGAGATAACGAGAGCATGAACACATGCAGGGGGAGTGTAAGAGGGAGAAGCAGGCTTCCTGCTGAGCGGGGACCCTGATGCAGGGCTCGATCCCAGGACCCTGGAACCATGACCTGAGCCGAAGGCAGACGCTTAACGACTGAGCCACCCAGGCACCCCCCTTCCTTTTTCTTTTTCTTGGCTAAGTGACTTTAAGGATGAAGGTCACTGTGGCAAAGACTATTGTGTCTGATTAAGTCAATGATAGCCACAAAGTACTTGAACATCTACTATCACTTTTGTTCCCCGAGAGAATATCACAATTTTCATTTAAAGATAAGAAAACTGAGCCTTCAGGCACCTGGGTGGCTCAGTCGGTTAGGCATCTGCCTTCGGCTCAGATCATGATCCCGGAGTCCCAAGACTGAGTCCCGCATCACGCACCCCACTAGCGGGGAGCCCACTTCTCCCTCTGACCCTCCTCCCTCTGTGCTTTCTCTCTCTCTCACTCTCTCTCTCAAATAAATAAAATTTTAAAAAGAAAGAAAGAGAGAGGAGAGGAGAGGAGAGGAGAGGAGAGGAGAGGAGAGGAGAGGAGAGGAGAGGAGAGGATAGGAGAGGAGAGGAGAGGAGAGGAGAGGAGAGGAGAGGAGAGGAGAGGAAGAGAAAACTGACCCTTTGTATGTTAAATTACTCATTGAATTCACAGACCAAAACTGACAATGGTAGAGTCTCTTGACCTCAGATCTCTCTTACTATGCCATGCCAAAACTCCTCAAGAGTTATCTTCACCCTTGTTCTCCTTGATTAACCCCTGCCACACTGGTCCACAATCCACTATGTCACAGAAACTGTCCTTATCTAGGCCCACAGTCTCCGGTTGCTAAATCCAATGGTCAGTCCTCTGTCCTCTTAGCAGCGCTCCACCCAGGTGATGAGCTGCTCCTCTCTTGGCTTCCTAGACACTCAACTGGTGATACAACTGTCTCACTCACTGTATCTTCTTTCTCCTTTACTGGGTTTTCCTCTTCCCAACTTGTACATGTTGAACTGGTCCAGGGTCCAATTTTCAGACCCTTATCTTCTCTCACTCCTAAGTGAGCTCATCTAGCCACATGTATTTATATTCATTTTGATGCCAATAATTTCCAAGTGGGAATCTCCCTTCTGATCTGTCCATAGCTTCAGATGCATATAACCCAACTCCACAGTTAATCTTTCCTCCTGCTATATCAAGCTTTTTATTGAAAAATCCTCCTAACCAGTATGGTGAGTGGTTGGTTAAATTTTTCAAAAGTTGAATATTCTCTGGGTAAAGTGAAGAATCATTTAAAAACAAAGGTACACATAACTTAAACATTTTCTTTTTATTTAAAATACAAAGCTTCATTCATTAGCCAATCTTTTTATATAAGACCAAAGCCTTTTCTTTGAATGCAGGCCCACAACTAAATGTTCTGTATCATCTTTCTTACATAAACTATAATACACTGAATTGTCCTGTGATTTCAAGTTTCGTTTTATCTAAAATAGAACAAGAACATAAAGACACTAACAACACACCCAGAATGCTTTTAGATTTTTATGATTTCTCTCTCAATCTCTTACAGCTGGCTTGCCTATACTTAATTCTATGGCAATTTTTTAAGAACCAACTCTATTTTTTTCAAGTCAGCTCACAAACAACAGTCTTCATTTTCAAACCCACAACTCTCTTTTTAAACTCAGTATTCATCAGTTTACGTGACGCTTAATGAACTATTTAATTACAATAATAATTACAATGATAGTAACAAGCATAATGGGGCTCTTGGTGGCACATAATTCAACTGAAAGGAGCAGAGGAGCATGGTACACTAAATGATGGTCTATTAGCTTTAGGGTGTTTAGGGTGCTGTTGGCATCAGGTAATATGTCTTATGGCGAAAATGTAAAGTATTGGTTAATCTGAGTCCATTAAAGGGAAATGGGGCAAATTTCCACTTCCCACCTCTATCACCATGAAGCCATGCCTCCTCCAGGCCTCCTCACCTCAGTAAATGGCACTACTCAGTCACTGAAGCTAAAACCTTTCATTCTTCTCTCTTCCTTGCCAATACCTAAGGGAGCAATACTGCCTGTTTTTCTAGGAACTTTCAAAAGATATCCCTGATATATTCACTTCTCTCCAATTTCACCCCTATCAGTCCACAGTGTCACCATCTCCCAACTGTAATAACTTCCTAACTAGTCTCCTCACTTCTCCTCTTGCCCTCACCCTCGATCCATACAACACAAAACAGCCCAAGAGAACTCGGTAAAAAGTGAATGAGACAGCATCACTTCTCTACTTTTAACTCTTCAATGGCTACTCATTATTCATGAAATAAAACGGAAACTCCTTGCCATATCTACTAGATCCTAATGGAGCCAGCACCTAGCTACCTCCCCAGCTTCATTTCATACCATTCTCCCCTTGCACTCTGCTTTAGGCATACTGATGGCTCTTCTCCATCCCTCCAATATGGCAACTCCCCACCAGGGCCATTGCACATGCAGTTCATTCTGCCTGGAATGAGTTCTACTGACTCTTCATAAAACTCACAACTTATTTTTCAAATATTATGTCCTCAGAGAGACCTGTCTTGATCACTCTAACTAAAGGAGTCTTCCTTTGGGGCTTTTTTGTGTCTCTCACATCCAAGTTACTCTGTATCACACCATCTTATGGGGAGTTTTTTCCTTTCTAACAGTTACCAAACATGGTAACTAGCTTACTTCATTATATACTTCTATGTTTCTGTTTCTATCCACTAAAATGTGAAGTTTCATTATTGCATGAATTTCCTCCACCTTGTTCACCACTGCTTTTCTTACTACCCAGCTCAGTACCAAGAGTAACTGCTTAATAAATATTTTCTGAAGAAAAAAATGGGTCTTCTGAATAAGACCCCCTAAATATATTCTCTATGAGATCAACTGGTACTTCTCTGCATAAAAATCCTAAACTCACATAAAAAAAAAAAAAAATCTGTATAAGAATGTTCAGAGCAGAGGCACCTGGGTGGCTCAGTCAGTTAAGCGTCTGCCTTCAGCTCAGGTCATGATCCCGGGGTCCTGGGATCGAGCCCCGCATTGGGCTCCTTGCTCAGCGGAGAGCCTGCTTCTCCCTCTCCCTCTGCCTGCAGCTCCCCCTGCTTGTGCTCTCTCTCTCTCTCTGTCAAATAAATAAATAATCTTAAAAAAAAAAAAAAAGACCGTTCAGAGCAACTTTATTCACAATAGTTAAAATCTGGAAACAAACCAAATGTCCATCAATAGGAGAATGGAAAAACAAATTATAGTATATTCTTACTAGGGAATATTAATTACTCAGTACATAAAAAAGAATGAGCCAGTGATAAGTGTCTCAAAAGCACTTTGTGAAATCAACCAAACAGAAAAGAGTACCTTCTGCATGATTTCAACTATATAAAGTTGTTTTGTTTTTTTTTTTAATTTTATTTATTTGACAGCGAGATATAGCGAGAGAGGAAACACAAGCAGGGGGAGTGGGAGAGGGAGAAGCAGGCTTCCCACGGAGCAGGGAGCCCGATGCGGGGCTCGATCCCAGGACCCTGGGATCATGACCTGAGCCGAAGGCAGATGCTTAACGACTGAGCCACCCAGGTGCCCCTCAACTATATAAAGTTTAAGAACAGTACAAAACATCTATGGTGAGAAAAATCAGAGCAGCAGTTGCCTGTAGAGGGTGGAGACTGGTTGGAAGGAAGCACAAAAAGAACTGGAAATGTTCTACATCTTGACAGGCGTGTGGGTTACATGGGTATACATATTTATAAAAATGATTAAATTACTCACTGCCATGCAAATTGTATCACAGTTTTTTAAAAGGTCAAAAGTCTTAAATTTGCTCACTCAGATATCACATGGGATAAAGAAACCTAAGAAATGGAACCACACTACTATCCATTTTCACCAAGACCTACTTACTAATTTGTTCATTCACCTCCTAATTTCCTACTCTTTTTTGGCAGAAAAATGAAAAGATTTGGACCAAAATGTTTGATTAATTGTTCCTTGTAGCAACATACCGGGAAAGTATATATCACTATGAAAGATAACTTATGCATTTACATAGAGTAAATAATATAAAACTGTGACAGAAAGCATAAACCAATATATGAGCAATTATAAAAGGAATAACCAATAAAGAACATTAATGAGATGTCAAAGTACATCAAATGCCTGTGATGTGAGACACCCATCATGAATTGCGTGATAACAAACCAAGCTACAGGCTGAGCAAGAATGTTGTGGCTTTCAACTTCTGTCTACCCCTCAAAACACCTAAGAAATGCGACACATAGACTCATGATGGTACACTAATGTGCAAAATGCAAACATAGAATGCAAAAGACTAAAAAACAGAGACATGTAATTAGAATGTAAAAATATCTACATGAATCCAATATATACATTTCCTTATAACACACTCTACCCTCTAATCAGCCATGTTAAGAATCATTATCTAGAACTGCAAGAACCAAAACAGTAGTCATGGGCCACATGTAGCTACTGAGCACTTAAAATGTGGCAAGAGCATATGAGAAACTGAATTTTTAATTTTACTAAATGTTAACTAATTTTAATTTTAAAAACATATTCAATTCAATTACTAGAAAGTTTAAAGTATGTTTAGAATAACCTGTTATGTAGACCTACTTTTTCAACTGTCAATTTTATGAAATTTAAGTACAAACCAAATATTTCTAATGAAAACTTAGTGCCATAACTGAGATGTGTTGTAAGTATAAAATATACACTGGTTTTAAAGACTTAATAAAAAAGAAAAAAGAAAAAAGAAAACTCAACAGCTCACTAATAATTTTTTCATTGGTTAAATTTTTGAAGGGACATTTTGGATTCACTGGTTTACATAAAATAATCATTAAAATTAATTTCACCTGTTTCTTCTTACTTTTTTAAAATGTATCTACTAGAAAACTTAAAAGTACATATGTGGCATGCATTATATTTCTACTGGAAAGTACTATTCTAAAGCTTATGTCTAAATGCAGATATAGATATCATTATGATACATTAATGATTAATATTTCAAACACCTCCTGACCTTTTCACTTGATTGTCTTCTTTTCTTTAGTTGAATGAAATCTGTTTCCACCCTTTCTGCCAGCTCTAGTTTCCTCTTGTTTCTTTTAAATGCAGCTAAACTGAATCCTATAAAAGAAACATTAAAAGTAACATTTGAGAAATATTAAGGCAATGAGGTAACGAGATATCCTGAAGCGCCTTCCTTAAGAATGTTGAATAAAGGGTTAAAAAAGTCTTTCCAATGTACACTGAGGTGGTAGGAGAATAAGAGAAATAACCTAAGGTTAAAGAAGTAAGAAAAAGGTTAAATCCAGGTAGGCAAAGGCGTCCTGAAGGTAGATGGTACCCAGAGGTATCTGCTAATGCACGCTACTGCCAACTTTGGTTTTGAAGGTCTCTGTGCATAAAGGACAAGGAATGAAATCTGGGGACAATACAGCATGAGAAAACATATTAGAGATTTCCCCACAAAAAAAAGTAAGGTATCTCAAGCAATAACATGCCCAGTGAAAGGGAAAACTAGAAAAGGCCACTGTATACAAAGAAACAGGAAACTTGCAAGTCTCAGCTATGGCTATAAATGTAAAGAAGAAAACACTCACTAGAAAATTCATGAACAAAAACTACGTTCAGACAAGTTTAAGGGGGAATTCTTATTATCTGTGTGGTCTGAAAACACACACACACACACACACACGTGATCTTGGTATTGCAGAGTTTCAAAAACCCATCAAAAAACAAATGCAAATACTCCCTGGAAAAACACACGTTAACTTACCAGACCTCAGAGAATTCCCATATTCCAATTAACATGAGCCCATAGTTTAAAAAAAAAAAAAATTTACAAAATACATGAGAAATGAACCACCAAAAATAATAGACTAAAAGCCAGCCAAATATAAGAAAGCGTACCATGACCTACAAAGGCCTCAAATAATGGAATAATCAGATATAGAATAAAAAACATATTTATGCTCACAGAAATTAAGAAAAAAGATATTGAAAATATAATTAAGGGACAAAAAATGATAAAATGACCAGACCGACTTAAAGAAGAATAAAATGGAGCTTCTAAAAATAAGAAAAATAATAATTAAAAATTTTAAACTTGACATATAGATCTCAACAGCCTACTAGATTCAGCTGATAAAAGAGAAATTATAAACTAGAATATAATGCTAAACAGATTATCAAAGTTTTCTGATAATGGCAGACTAAATTATTCAGAGTAATTCTCCTACTTAATTTACTAAAAATGTTGGATAAAATATGAAGAAACACCACCTTAAAAACATTAAAACCTTATAAAAACTACCAAGCTAAATTCTGGGGTAAACTGAGGACTAATGCTATTATTATTGTACTGTGAGCATTTGCCAACACTAGTACACATGAGTTTGGTTAAATGGCATCAAAGAGAGACATAAGTCAAGCCCAGAGCCCATCAGAGGTGACAGTTTCATAAGAGACACTTCCCACAATAAGCTGGGGATTGAAAGGGCTAATGCTCTCACAGTGGAGCTGATTCAGAACTATGCAAGTCCTCTCTTACCTTCTATCCCAACTCCAAGTACATTAAAGCAAGACTGCCTTGGATCAAGGGGGAGAAAAGAATAAGGAGGAGGAAGAGGACAGGGATAAGAGGACTTAGGAAGAAGAAAACTACCACTGAGAAGTCTGGAGTTGACTGAAGCCCTTGCATAGTGATTTGCAAACATGTAGTCTGGGTGGGTCAGGGAATGTTAAGCTTTGAACTAAGTTTAAGTAGATTCTGATTAATGGTGTGTAAAATAATGGAAAATATATATATTGTTCTCTGCCCTTAGTTCCTGGGAAAGATCTCTTAAAACCCTTGTAATTTCCTAAATTATAAGAGCACTAGGACCATTTTTTGTTCTAATATTTGGTCTTTGACCCCAGTTTCTGACAGAGCTTCTAAATCCCTTGGCATTTCTTGGGTAATATGAATGTCTTTTGCTTTAATGAGGTAACTCTCTTAGTGGGCTCCTAGATAGCATCAGGATGAAGACGGGTCACCAGAAAGACTAAACCATAATTAAAAGCTTGAAACTTTCACCCCATCCCCATCCTCTGGGAAGTAGGGAAGTACTGGCAATTGAGTTAAAGACTGAGCATGCCTACATGATGAAACCTCCATAAAAATCCCAAAAGTACAAGGTTTGGGAGCTTCCAGGTAGCTAAACATACATGTCAGGAGGATGATACAAGTTAATCGAACCCAAGGATGAGGTCATGGGAACCTCTGATTCATAGCCAGTTGGTCAGAACTACAAGTGACAAGCTAGACTTTCAACTGGTATCTAAAGAGGAAGTGGTAGATTTATGAGACTCAGCCCTAACCTGTGTGGTCTACACTAACTCTGGCTGTAATCAGAATTGAACTGAACTGTAGGACACCCAGATGTCGCTGAAGAATTGCTTGGTGTAGAAACCCACACATCTGGTGTCAAAAGTGGTGCAGAGAGGTTCTGGGGTTTTTTTGGAGGGGAGGGTTTGAGAGAGAGAGAGAGCACGAATGGGGGACAGGGGAAGAGGGAGAAGCAAACTCCCCACTGAGCAGGGAGCCTGACATGGGGCTCGATCCCAAGACCCTGAGATGATGACCTGAGCCGAAGTCAGATACTTAACCAACTGAGCCACCGAAGTGCCCCAATGTAGAGAGTTCTGAATATGATAGTAATATGAAAGTAAAAGACAGGAGCGTTTTTCCTATAAACAGTGTACACATAACTGGCAAAAATATATGCAAAAAATAATATCTAGAGAAAAATGCCTTCATCCGAGCCCATAGTGAAACTACACAAATAATTATTCAAGGGCAATGATAAGCACATAGTCAAAAATAATCAGGCACCAAAAAAATGGGGCACCATAAATAAGAACATGCAGGAAAAAATTCCAATTTGGATCTCAGATACCAGAATTATCAGGCACAAATATAAAACAAGTACACTTCTAACGATTAAAAAAGATAAAAGAACATGAAAAACATCTACCAATCATACTATAAACTAAAAGAAAGCAAAGACTATTAAAAAAACAAAACAAAACAAAAACAGAACTTCTAGAAATGAAAAGATAAATAACCAAAACTAAGATCTCAATGTACATGTTTGGTAGCTGATAGGATACAGAAAAAAGAGCTGGTGAATTAGAAGACTGATCGGAAAAAAATTTAGCCAGAATGCAGCTAAAAGAGATTAAATGGAACTAGAGGTATTATGATAAGAGAAATGAGTCAATCAGAGAAAGACAATTATCATATGTTCTCACACACATGCGGAATTTAAGAAACAAGGCAGAGGATCAGAGGGGAAGAGAGGAAAAATGGAACAAAATGAAACCAGAGAGGGAGACAAACCGTAAGAGACTCTTAAACTTAGGAAACAAACTGAGGATTTCTTGAGGGGAAAGGGGGAGCGGGTTGGAGATGGGATGGCTGGGTGATGGACACTGGGGAGGGTATGTGTTGTGAATCCTGGATATTGTGTAAGACTGGTGAATCACAGAACTGTACCCCTGAAACAAATAATACATTATATGTTAATTTAAATAAATAATTTAAAAAATAAAAGATATAAAATGATACAAAACACAGAAGAAACATTAATAGGGTAGATAATGTAAGAAGGCCTAATATTTTGTTTAATGAGGATTTCAGAAGATGAAAGTAAAAGAATGGGATAAAGGTAATGTTTTAAAAAACTGAATAAGAGGGATGCCTGGGTGGCTCAGTTAGTTAAGCCTCTGCCTTTGGCTCAGGTCACGATCCCAGAGTCCTGGGATCAAGTCCCATATCAGGCTCCTTGCTTGGCAGGGAGCCTGCTTCTCCCTCTGCCTGCCACTCCCCCTGCTTGTGCTCTCTCTCTCTCGCTCTCGCTCTCTCTCAGACAAATAAATAAAAATCTTTAATAAAATAAAATTAAACAAAAAATAAAATGAAATAATAAAAATTAAAAATGGAGTAAGAATCCAAAATTATAAAAGCCAGTAATTGGGAGGAGGAGCAAGATGGAGGCGAAGTAGGAGACCTAAATTTTGTCTGGTCCCAGGAATTCAGCTAGATAGGTATCAAACCATTCAGAACACCTACAAACTCAACAGAAGAAGGAAGAAAAGAATAGCAGCAACTCTCTGAACAGAAAAGCGACCACTTTCTGGAAGGTAGGATGTGTGGAGAAGTGAATCTGAGGCAATATTTGGGAAGACAGATGGGGGGCAGGGGAAGCCAGCTACTGGCAAGTGATAGAGCAGCGGAGCACAAAATTGGAACTTCTAAAAGTCTGCTCCACTGAGGGATGTTGCTCCAGTGGCTAAGCAGGGGATGTAACCCATGCTGGAACAGTGTGGTCTCAAGACCCTTGGGGTCACAGAAAGACCAGGGGTGCCTGAGTGCAGCAGAGGTCCCAGGTATCAGAGCGGGGAAGCCAGCTGGAGGAGTGGGCTCGCAGCTCAGGGTTGCCATAAACCGTAATCTGCGGCACAGTCAGGCCACTGCTCCTCCAGGAGGGACCCAAAAAGCAGCAGATCCAGGGAGACTCCCCTTCCTCCCCCAGGAGTGCACTGAAGGAATGTGCTCCACTCCACACAGTGTCGTGTGCAAGAGATACAAATGCTCGGTCAAAGGCCGGGTGAGCACAGAGTGCAGCCAGAGACCAGGGAGACAGGAGTGATTGAATGCTTTTTCTGGGGGCTCACTGAGGAGTGGGGCACCAAGTACTCGGCTCCACCAGGGTGGAGATTGGGAGGTCACCATTTTCACTCTCATCCTCCAAAGCTGTACGGAAAGCTTGAAGGGAACAAAAGCTCCCGAGAGCAAACACGAGCAGATTATTTAGCCCCGCCCCTTGCAAGGGCAGTGCAATTCTGTCTCAGGCAAAGAAATTTGAGAATCACAGCAACAGGCCCCTCCCCCAGAAGATGAGCCGGAACAGCCAGCCAAGACCAAGTTTACCGATCAAGAAGAACAGCAGAACTCCAGCACTAGGGGAATACAGCACATAGAATTCATGACTTTTTTTCCCCATGATTCTTTAGTCTTTCAAAGTTAATTTCTTAACATTTATTTCTTTTCCTTTTTTTGTGTGAATTTTTCTTTTTCCTTTTTTTAAGCAACATCTTATCAATCCCGTTTTTTAAAATCTTTATTTTTCATTTTTAGAATTATATTCTATCCCTTCATTGTAGTTAACCTTATTTTTTCTATATATTTAAGTTGTCCTCTATTTAAAATTTTGGGATACATTTTCTTCTAACAGACCAAAACATACCCTAAATCTCTAGTGTATGGCTTTATTCTAGTCTCCTGCCTGATCACATTCTCTCCCTTCTTTTTTAAGTTCTTCCTTTTTTCAACCAACTTCTTATCAATTCCTTTTATAAAATCTTTTATAATTTTCATCTTTAAAGTCATATTCCATCCCTTCATCATATTTACCCTTATTTTTATACATATATAAGTTTTTCTTTCCTTAAAATTTTGGGAGGCAGTTTCCTCTAACAGACCAAAATACGCCCCAAATCTAGTGTGTGGCACTGATCCATTCACCAGTCTGATCATATTTGATTATATTGGGTTTTTTTTTTCTTTCTTTCCCTTTCTTCCCGGGCCTACCCCCCCCCCCCCCCGCCATTTCAGTCTCTTCTGATTTGTTTAGTGTATATTTTTCTGGGGTCGTTGTTACCCTGTTAGCATTTTGTTCTCTCATTTATCTATTCTGCCCAGGACAAAATGACAAGATGGAAAAAAATCACCTCAAAAGAAAAGAACAAGAGGCAGTACAGACTACCAAGGACCTAATCAGTATGGACATTAGTAACATGTGGGAACTAGAGTTCAGAATGATGATTATAAAGATATTAGCTGGACTTGAAAAAAGCATGGAAGATACTAGAGAAACCCTTTCTGAAGAAATAAAAGAACTAAAATGTAACCAAGTCGAAATCAAAAAGGCTATTAATGAGATGCAATAAAAAATAAAGGCTCTAAATGCTAGGATAAATGAGGCAGAAGAGAGAATTAGTGATATAGAACACCAAATAACGGAAAATAAAGAAGCTGAGAAAAAGAGAGATAAACAACTCCTGGATCACGAGGGCAGAATTTGAGAGATAAGTGATACCATAAGACGAAACAATATCGGAATAATTGGAATCCCAGAAGGAGAAGAAAGAGAGAGAGGAGCAGAGGTATATTGGAGCAAATTATAGCAGAGAACTTCCCTAATTTGGGGAAGGAAACAGGCATCAAAATCCAGGAGGCACAGAGAACATCCCTCAAAATCAATAAAAATAGGTCAACACCCCGACATCTAATAGTAAAACTTACAAGTCCCAGAGAAAATGCTAAAAGCAGCTCAGGACAAGAGATCTGTAACCTACAATGGTAGGAACATTAGATTGGCAACAGACCTATCCACAGAGACCTGGCAGGCCAGAAAGGACTGGCAGGATATATTCAGAGCACTAAATGAGAAAAATATGTAGCCAAGAATACTATATCCAGCTAGGCTGTCATTGAAAATAGAAGGAGAGAGAAAAAGCTTCCAGGACAAACAAAAACTAAAGGAATTTGCAAACACGAAAACAGCCCTACAAGAAATATTGAAAGGGGTCCTCTAAGCAAAGACAGAGCCTAAAAGCAACATAGACCAGAATGGAACACAGACAATATACAGTAACAGTCACCTTACAGGCAATACAATGGCACTAAACTCATACATTTCAATAGTTACCCTGAATGTAAATGGGCTAAATGCCCCAATCAAAACACATAGGCTATCAGATTGGATAAAAAAACAAGACCCATTGATATGTTGTCTGCAAGAGACTCATTTTAGAACCAAAGACAGCCCCAGATTGAAAGTGAGGGGGTGGAAAACCATTTAGCATGCTAATGGGAATCAAAAGAAAGCTGGGGTGGCAATCCTTACATCAGACAATTAGATTTTAAACCAAAGACTATAATAAGAGATGAGGAAGGGCACTATATCATACTTAAAGGGTCTGTCCCACAAGAAGATCTAACAATTGTAAATATCTATGCCCCTAACATGGGAGCAGCCAATTATATAAGGCAACTAATAACAAAAGCAAAGAAACACATTGACAACAATACAATAATAGTAGGGGACTTTAACACCCCCTCACTGAATGGACAGATCTTCTAAGCAAAAGATCAACAAGGAAATAATGACTTTAAATGACACACTGGACCAAATGGACTTCAAAGATATATTCAGAACATTCCATCCCAAAACAACAGGATACACATTCTTCTCTAATGCCCATGGAACATTCTCCAGAATAGATCACATCCTGGGTCACAAATAAGGTCTCAACTGGTACCAAAAGACTGGGATCATTCCCTGCATATTTTCAGACCACAATGCTTTGAAACTAGAACTCAATCACAAGAGGAAAGTCGGAAAGAACTCAAATACATGGAGGCTAAAGAGCATCCTATTGAAGAATGAATGGGTCAGCCAGGAAATTAAAGAAGAATTAAAAAAATTCCTGGAAACCAATGAAAATGAAAACACAACTGTTCAAAATCTTTGGCATGCAACAAAGGCACTCCTAAGAGGAAAGTATATAATACAAGCTTTTCTCAAGAAACAAGAAAGGTCTCAAATACACAACCTAACCCTACACCTAAAGGAGCTGAAGAAAGAACAGCAAATAAAGCCAAAACCCAGCAGGAGAAGAGGAATAATAAAGATCAGAGCAGAAATCAATGAAATAGAAACCAAAAGAACAGTAGAACAGATCAATGAAACTAGGAGCTGGATTAACAAGATTGATAAACCCCTGGCCAGACTTATCAAAAAGAAAAGAGAAATGACCCAAATCAACAAAATCATGAATGAAAGAGGAGAGATCACAACCAACACCAAAGAAATACAAACAATTATAAGAACATATTATGAGCAACTCTATGCCAGCAAATTAGATAACCTGGAAGAAACGGATGCACTCCTAGAGATGTATCAACTACCAAAACTGAACCAGGAAGAAATAGAAAACCTGCACAGACCTATAACCACTAAGGAAATTGAAGCACTAATCAATAATCTCCCAACAAACAAGAGCCCAGGGCCAGATGGCTTCCCAGGGGAATTCTGCCAAACATTTAAAGAAGAATTAATACCTGTTCTTCTAAAGCTGTTTCAAAGAATAGAAATGGAAGGAAAACTTCCAAACTCATTTTATGAGGCCACCATTACCTTGATCCCAAAACCAAAGACCCCATCAAAAAGGAGAACTATAGCCCAATATCCCTGATGAACATGGATGCAAAAATTCTCACCAAAATACTAGTCAATAGGATCCAACAGTACATTAAAAGGATTATTCACCACGACCAAGTGGGATTTATCCCTGGGCTGCAAGGTTGGTTCAACATCTACAAATCAATCAATGTGATACAATACATTAACAAAAGAAAGAACAAGAACCATATGATCCTCTCAAAAGATGCAGAAAAAGCATTTGACAAAGTACAGCATCCTTTCTTGATCAAAACTCTTCAGAGTATAGGGATAGAGGGTACATACCTCAATATCATAAAAGCCATCTATGAAAAACCCACAGCAAATATTATCCTCAATGGGTAAAAACTGAGAGCTTTCCCCCTAATGTCAGGAACAAGGCAGGGATGTCCACTATCACCACTGCTATTCAACATAGTACTAGAAGTCCTAGCCACAGCAATCAGACAACAAAAAGAAAGAAAAGGCACCCGAATCAACAAAGAAGGGAAACTCTCACTCTTTGCAGATGCTATGAAAATTTATGTGGAAAACCCAAAAGACTCCACCCCAAAACTGCTAGAACTCATATAGGAATTCAGTCAAGTGGCAGGATATAAAATCAATGCACAGAAAGCAGCTGCATTTCTATACACCACCAACACAGAAGAAAGAGAAATTAAGGAGTCGATACCATTTACAACTGCACCCAAAACCGTAAGATACCTAGGAATAAATCTAACCAAAGAGGCAAAGAATCTGTACTCAGAAACTATAGAATACTCACGAAAAAAATTCAGGAAGACAAAAAGAAATGGAAAAAGCTCCATGCTCATGGATTGGAAGAACAAATATTGTGAAAATGTCAATGATACCTAGAGCAATCTACACATTCAATGCAATCCCCATCAAAATACCCTCAACTTTTTTCAAAGAAATGGAACAAATAATCCTAAAATTTGTATAGAACCAGAAAATACCCCAAATAGCCAGAGGAATGTTGAAAAAGAAAAGCAAAGCTGGTGGCATCACAATTCCGGACTTCAAGCTCTATTATTAAGCTGTAATTATCAAGACAGTATGGTACTGGCACCAAAACAGACACATAGATCAATGAAACAGAATAGAGAGCCCAGAAATGGATCCTCAACTCTATGGTCAACTCATCTTTGACAAAGCAGGAAAGAATGTGCAGTGGAAAAAAGACAGTCTCTTCAACAAATGGTGTTGGGGGGGCGCCTGGGTGGTTCAGTTGTTAAGCGTCTGCCTTCAGCTCATGTCATGATCCTGGTTCCTCGCATTGAGCCCCACATTGGGCTCCCTGCTCGGCAGGAAGCCTGCTTCTCCCTCTCCCACTCCCCCTGCTTGTGTTCCCTCTCTCGCTGTGTCTCTCTCTGTCAAATAAATAAATAAAATCTTTAAAAAAAAAAATGGTGTTGGGAAAATTGGACAGCCACATGCAGAAGAATGAAACTGCACCATTTCGTTACACCATAAACAAAAACAGACTCAAAATGGATGAAAGACCTAAATGTGAGACAGGAATCCATTAAAATCCTAGAGGAGAACACAGGCGGCAACCTCTTCGACCTGAGTCAGCTGCAGCAACTTCTTGCTGGAAACATCGCCAAAGGCAAGGGAAGCAAGGGCAAAAAGGAACTATTGAACTATTGGGACTTCATCAAGATAAAAAGCTTTTGCACAGCAAAGGAAACAGTCAACAAAACCAAAACACAACCGACAGAATGGGAGAAGATATTTGCGAATGACATATCAGATAAAGGGCTAGTATCCAAAATCTATAAAGAACTTATCAAACTCAACACCCAAAGAACAAATAATCCAATCAAGAAATGGGCAGAAGACATGAACAGACATTTTTCCAAAGAAGACATCCAAATGGCCAACAGACACATGAAAAAGTGCTCAACATCGCTCGGCATCAGGGAAATACAAATCAAAACCTCAATGAGATACCACCTCACACCACTCAGAACGGCTTAAATTAACAAGTCAGGAAATGACAGATGTTGGTGGGGATGCGGAGAAAGGGGAACCCTCCTACACTGTTGGTGGGAATGCAAGCGGGTGAAGCCACTCTGGAAGACATTATGGAGGTTCCTCAAAAAGTTGAAAATAGAGCTACCGTAGGACCCAGCAAATGCACTACTGGGTATTTACCCCAAATATACAAATGTAGTGATCTGAAGGGGTACATGCACCACAATGTTTATAGCAGCAATGTCCACAATAGCCAAACTATGGAAAGAGCAAAGATGTTCATCAACAGATGAATGGATAAAGAAGATGTGGTATATATACACAATGCAATATTATGCAGCCATAAAAAAAAAAAATGAAATCTTGCCATTTGCAAGGACTTGGATGGAACTAGAGGGTATAAATTATGCTAAGCGAAATAAGTCAATCAGAGAAAGACAAGTATTATAATCTCACTAATATGAGGAATTCTTAATCTCAGGAAACAAATTGAGGGTTGCTTGAGTGGTGGGGGTTGGGAGGGATGGGGTGGCTGGGTGATAGACATTGAGGAGGGTATGTGCTATGGTGAGTGCTGTGAATTGTGTAAGACTGATGAATAACTGATCTGTACCTCTGAAACAAATAATACATTATATGTTAAAAAAAAAAAAAAAAGGGTGGGGGGCGCCTGGGTGGCTCAGTCATTAAGCGTCTGCCTTCGGCTCAGGTCATGATCCCAGGGTCCTGGGATCAAGCCCCACATCAGGCTCCCTGCTCGGCGGGGAGTCCGCCTCTCTCCCCCTGCTTGTGGTCTTTCTATCTCTCTCTCTCTCAAATAAATAAATAAAATCTTAAAAAAAAAAAAAAAAAAGATAGTAGGAAGGGAAAATTGAAGGGGGGGAATCGGAGGGGGAAATGAACCATGAGAGACTATGGACTCTGAGAAACAAACTGTGGGTTTTACAGGGGAGGGGGGGCAGATCGGTTAGCCCAGTGATGGGTATTAAGGAGTGCACGTATTGAATGGAGAACTGGGTGTTATACACAAACAATGAATCATGGAACACTACATCAAAAACTAATGATGTGATGTATGGTGACTAACATAATAAAAAAAATTTCTAGAAAATAAATAAATAAAAGCCACTAATCTACCAATTTAATAACTAAACAATATCTATAAATTAAATTAAAATCATAAAAGTTCATACCAAGATACATTAAGTAAAAGAGAGTAAGAACAATGACATAGAAAAATCTAAAAATAGCAAGAGAGAAAACAGGTTACCTTCAATTAAGTGGCAGTTAAAATGACAGCAGTCTTTTCAACAGCAAAAAATTGAAGCCTAAGACAGTAGACTAATTACCAGTAGCTGAAAAGAAATATCTGCTGATTCAGAACACTATATTCAGTGAAAATATCCTTCAAAAATGAAGGCAAAATAAAAATAGTTTTAGGGGTGCCTGGGTGGCTCAGTTGGTTGAACGTCTGCCTTCGACTCAGGTCATGATCCCAGGGTCCTGGGATCAAGCCCCGCCTCAGGCTCCCTGCTCAGCAGAGAGCCTGCTTCTCCCTCCCTCTCTGCCTGCCACTCTGCCTACTTGTGTTCTCTCT
This sequence comes from Mirounga angustirostris, assembly GCF_029215605.1. Lineage (NCBI taxonomy): Eukaryota > Metazoa > Chordata > Mammalia > Carnivora > Phocidae > Mirounga > Mirounga angustirostris. The sequence goes on along the minus strand of NW_026991718.1, from coordinate 99,712,769 downwards.
GTCAAATAAATAAATAAAATCTTAAAAAAAAAATAAAAATAAAAATAGTTTTATATAAACAAGAATGAGCGAATTCATCACCAACAAGACCTGTACTAATGAAAATACTAATGCGTGTTCTTCAGAAACAGAGAAAATAATACAAAGTGGAAGCAGAAAAGAAAAAAAAAGTAGAGGGAATGAAATGCAAAGGAAAAAGTAAATAGGCAAATCTAAATAAAAATTGACTGTTATAAAATAATAATGTCTCCCACTGTTTTAAATACATACTGAGTTTTAAAATATAGACACAAAAGCTGGGAAGATGTTAAATGTGGTTCATTCAAGTATTGTACAGTCCTTGCATTGTCTGAGAAGTGGTAAAAAGTACTATTTTCTAATAGACTTTCATAAGTCATGTATGTATGTTGAAATTTCTAGGTTAATTCAAAGAGAATGGTAAAACAAGGCAATAGAGGGGCGCCTGGCTGGCCCAGTCAGTTAAGCATTTGACTCTTGATTTCGACTCAGGTCATGATCCCAGGGCTGTGAGATCAAGCCCCATGTCAGGCTCCTTGTTAGGTGTGTAGCCTCCTTGAGATTCTCTCTACCTCTCCCTCTGCCCCTCCCCTCGCTCTCTCTCTCTCTCTCTCTCTGGGAGAAAAAATAAATAAAAAGGGGTAATACAAACATACTAAAAAAGAAAATATAATGATAGAAAATAATACTAAAGAAGGCAAGAAATGAGATATAGAAGGAGGCATAGACCATGTGGGACAAATAAGAAACAAAGAGTAAAAGAGTAGATTCAAATCCAAATATATGAGTAATTGAATTAAATGTAAATGGACTAAATGCAAAAATTAAAATACAAAGATCACCCAAAAAAAAAATTTTTATTTACGTGCTGCTTCTAAGAGACATATCTTAAATATAAGAATACACACAAAGATTGAAAACAAAAAGAAAAAGATATACATGCAAACACTAACCAAAGGAAGCAGTTATTCTTTTATTTCTTTTTTTTTTTTAGAGATATAGAGTGCAAGTGGAGGGGAGGGGAGGGGCAGAGGAAGAGGGAGAGAGAGAATCTTAAGCAGTCTCTACACCCAGTGTGGAGCCCAATGTCGGGCTCAATCTCATGACCCTGAGATCATGACCTGAGCCAAAATCAAGAGTCAGATGCTTAACTGACTGAGCCACCCAGGCACCCCTACAGTTATTTTAATATCAAACAAGTAGACTTCAAGGCAGCAAGCATTACTAGATTTGGAGCTCCATTTCTTTAAAATAAAAAGGCCAATGAACCAGTCTTTTGTGGGGCTGTTAACACACGCAAGTACATATATGGCAACTAGAGCAAAAAAAAAAAAAAAATTAAGTTCTTTCATAATATAGTATGTGATAAATACAAGAAATGTGATTGTTTTAACATTTTAAAAAATCAACATAATTCATCAGACTAACAAATTAATGTCCTCCTTTTCTTTTTTTTTTTAATTATGTTCAGTTAGCCACCATATAGTACATCATTAGTTTTTGATGTAGTGTTCAATGATTCATTAGTTGTGTATAACACCCAGTGCTCATCCCAACACGTGCCCTCAATACCCATCACCCAGAGACCCCATTCCTCCACCCACCTCCCCTTTGAAACCCTGTTTGTTTTCCCAGAGTCCATAGTCTCTTATGGTTCGTCTCCCTCTCTGATTTCTCCCCCTTCAGTTTTCCATCCCTTCCCCTATGGTCCTCCGTACCATTTCTTATATTCCACATATGAGTGAAACCATACGGTAATTGTCTTTCTCTGATTGACTTATTTCACTCAGCATAATACCCTCCAGTCCCATCCATGTTAATGCAAAAGGTAGGTATTCATTGTTCTGATGGCTGAGTAATATTCCATTGAATATACGAACCACATCTTCTTTATCCATTCATCTGCTGAAGGACATCTTGGCTCTTTCCACAGTTTGGCTATTGTGGGCATTGCTGCTATGAACATTGGGGTGCATGTGCCCCTTCTTTTCACTACATCTGTATCATTAGGGTAAATACCTAGTAATGCAATTGCTGGGTCTAGGGTAGCTCTATTTTTAACTTCTTGAGGAACCTCCATACTGTTTTCCTGAGTGGTTGTACCAGCTTGCATTCCCACCAAGTGTAAGAGGGTTCCCCTTTCTCCCCATCCTCTCCAACATTTGTTGTTTCCTGTCTTGTTAATTTTTGCCATTCTAACTGGTGTAAGGTGGTATCTCATTGTGGTTTTGATTTTGTATTCTGCCACACTGCTGAAAGGACCATCTTTGCAGTATCCCATAGGTTTTGGACCGATGTGTTTTCATTCTCATTAGTTTCCATGAATTGTTTAAGTTCTTCCTTAATTTCCTGGTTGACCCAATCATTCTTTAGTAGGATGCTTTTTAATTTCCACATGTTTGAATTCCTTCCAAATTTTTTTGTGATTGAGTTCCAGTTTCAAGGCATTGTGGTCTGGTAACATGGAGGGAATAATCTCAATCTTTTGGTATCGGTTGAGGCCTGATTTGTGACCCAGTATGTGGTCTATTCCAGAGAAAGTTCCATGTGTGCTTGAGAAGAATGAGCATCTGTTGTTTTAGGGTGGAATGTTCTGCACATATCTACGAAGTCCATCTGGTCCAACATGTCCTTCAAAGCTCTTGTTTCTTTGTTGATCTTCTGCTTAGATGATCTGTCCATTGCTGAGAGTGGAGTGTTAGGATCTCCTACGATTAATGTATTATTATCAACATGTTTCTTTATTTTGGTTAACATCTGGCTTATGTAGCTGGCTGCTCCATGTTGAGGGTATAGATATTTACAACTTTTAGATTTTCTTGTTGAATAGACCCTTTAAGTATGATACGGTGTCCCTCTACATCTCTTACTACAATCTTTGCTTTAAAATCTAATTTGTCTGATATGAGAATTGCTACCCCAGCTGTCTTTTGAGGTCTGTTGGCATGATAAATGGTTCTCCATCCCCTCACTTTCAATCTGGAGGTGTCTTTAGGTTCCAAATAAGTCTCTTGTAGACCGCATGTGGACGGGTCCTGTCTTTGTATCCAATCTGCAACCCTGTGCCGTTTCATGGGAGCATTTAGGCCATTCACGTTGAGAGTAACTACAGAAAGATATGAATTTAGTGCCATCATGTTGCCTGTAAAGCCCATTTCTATAGATTGTAAATTTCTGGTCTATTTTACTCTTGGGGTCTTTCTACTTTTATAGAATCCCCCTTTATTACTTCTTGCAGGGCTGGCTTGGTGGTCACATATTCTTTCAGTTTCTGCCTGTCCTGGAAGCTCTTTGTCTCTCCATCCATTCTGAATAACAGCCTTACTGGATAAAGTATTCTTGGTTGCATGTTTTTCTCATTTAGTACCCTGATTATGTCTTGCCAGCCCTTTCTGGCTTGCCAGGTATCTGTGGACAGGTTTGACATTATTCTGATGTTCCTCCCTCCATAGGTAAGAAATCTCTTCCCCCTAGCTGCTCTCAGGATAGCTGCCTTGGCTCTAAGATTAGCAAGTTTTAGTATTATATACTGGGGCATTGGTCTATTTTTATTGGTCTTGGGAAGGGTCTTCTGTGCCTCTTGGACATGAATGCTTGTTTCCTTCCCCAGATTAGGGAAGTTTTCAGTTATGATTTGCTCCAGTATACATTCCAGTCCTCTCTCTCTCTCCACCCCCAGGGATCCCAATAATCTGACTTTGGAACGTTTCATGGCATCATTGATCTCATGGGCTTCTAGTTGTTTATCCCTATCCTCCTTGACTTCCTTCCTTTCTATCAGCTTATCTTCTAGATCATTAATTCATTCTTCTTTCTCATTTGCCCTAGCTGTTAGCTTATCCAGTTTAGACCGCTTCTCTTTCATAGCATTTTTAAGTTCAGTGCAATTAGATCTCATTTCTGCCCTTAGAGATTCTATATTGTTACAAACGCTTTTTTCAAGCCTAGCTAATGACTTCATAAGTGCTACCCTGAATTCTATGTCTGACATCTTTCTTATATCCATATCTATTAGTTCAATGGCAGAGGCCATTGTCTCTGGTTCTTTTCTTTGTTGGGATTTCCTCCTCCTAGTCACTCTGTTGAGGGATGGTTGAGGGAATGTACAGAGTCCAAAATATCAACCACAACCCAGGCAAGATGCACCCTAGGAAAATCAAGAGCGGTCGGTAGCCACCACTCGCACCTGGTGGCATTTTTCTGCTTGTAGAGATCCAGATATATCTTCTTACATCTCAGGCTGATTTCGTGGGTGTTCAGGATGGTATGGTAGATATCCAGCTCAATGCAAGGGACTGGTCAAAATGAGGTCACCTACTCCTCTGCCATCTTGCTTCCCTCCTCCCCAGTGTCCTCCTTTTCTCCAAAGACGACATACAAATGGCCAGACACATGAAAAAATGCTGCACATCACTTGGCATCAGGGAAATACAAATCAAAACCTCAATGAGATACCACCTTACACCAGTTAGAATGGCTAAAATTAAGAAGACAGGAAACAACAAATGTTGGCGAGCATGTGAAGAAAGGGAAACCCTCTTACGCTGTTAGTGCGAATGCAAGCTGGTACAGCCACTCTGGAAAACAGTAAGGAGGTTCCTCAAGAAGTTAAAAATAGAGCTATCCTATGGCCCAGTAAATGCACTACTGAGTATTTACCCCAAAGATACAGGTGTAGTGAAAAGAAGGGACACCTGAACCCCAATGTTCATAGCAGCAATGTCCACAATAGCCAAACTGTGGAAGGAGCCGAGATGTCCTTTAACAGACGAATGGATAAAGAAGATATGGTTCATATATACAATGGAATATTACTTAGCCATCAGAAAGAATGAATACCTACCATTTACACTGATGTGGATGGAACTGAAGGGTATAAGTGAAATAAGTCAAGCAGAGAAAGACAATTATATGGCTTCTCTCATATGTGGAATATAAGAAACAGCACAGAGAATCATAGGGGAAGGGAAGGAAAACTGAATGATTCGGGAAGAAATTAGAGAGGGAGACAAACCATGAGAGACTCTTGACTTTGGGAAACAAACTGCGGGTTGCGGAAGGGGAGGTGGGTGGGGGACTGGGTAACTGGGTGATGGGCATTAAGGAAGGCACATGATGTGATGAGCACTGGGTGTTATATGCAACTGATTAATCATTGAACACTACATCTGAAACTAATGATGTACTATATGTTGGCTAACTGAATTTAAACAAAAAAAGAAAAAAATTAATGTCCTCTTAATAAACAAGAATACATTAAATTCATTTACAATTTTTAAATCTTGCCAAATAAAGCTCCCAAATATGATATATAACTGAATTTTCAATCAAATGCACTATTCTTAAACATGTCCAATTATCATTGCTTCTATTAAACTGTACTGATGATCCTTCATCAACATAAAAAGAAAGAAAAATAGTATAAAGATTCAAAAGAGGGGCGCCTGGGTGGCTCAGTCGTTAAGCGTCTGCCTTGGGCTCAGGTCATGATCCCAGGGTCCTGGGATCGAGCCCCGCATCAGGCTCCTTGCTCGGCGGGAAGCCTGCTTCTCCCTCTCCCACTCCCCCTGCTTGTGTTCCCTCTCTTGCTGTCTCTCTCTCTGTCAAATAAATAAATAAATAAATAAAAAGATTCAAAAGAAAGAAATAAAACTATCATTATTCACAAATGATGTGCTTATGAATTTAGCAATCAACCAGAATCTATAGATAAATCTACAGATAAATCTATAGATTAATAAAAGGGTTCAGTAACACAGCTACACAAATATATGTGTATATGCATACACACACATATGCACATATACACAAACATACATATATGAAATACAATTATATTCACTGGCAAAAAACATTTTGAAAAATAATTTGGCATCATCTGGTAAAGATGAAGATAGAAAGACACTGATCCAGCAATTCTACTACAGTGCATGTATTTAGAGAAAGCCAGCTGACACAGAATATATGTACAAGAAAACCTGTAAGTATGTTATAACACCAACATAACGGTCTACCTACAGGAGGTATGTCTACAAGAGTTCACAATAAATAGGTTAAAGAAGCAAAATGGAGAACGATATTATTTACAATACCAACCAAAACTGCAAAATATCCAATAATAAACTAATCGTGGTCTGAAAACAATACTGTAGTAATGACATAGAAATGAACCAAAAAAAAAAAAGTTAATAGAATTAACCATCAAATTCAGAAACAAATTCATGTATATTCTAATGGAATTTGAGAAATACAGTGATATTTCATACCAGTAGGAAATGAATATGTTATTCAATAAGCTGTCTTGGCATGATGTTATCTATTTGGAAAAATAAATTAGATTTCTACCTCACACTACACATAAAAATGAAATCTTAAAGTATTGATGATTTAAATATATAAAATCTAAAAAAGGGGGCCCAAAAAAGTTAAACCATCACACAACAATATAGGCATAAATATCAGGTTTTTTTGAGAGAGACTTTATTTTTTAGTTTAATTGGTTTTAAAGAAGATTTTCCATGAAATGTTATCAAATGTTATAAAATGTTAGAATCTGTTAAAATGATGATTGACCGATATAATCACATAAGATTTAAAATGCCCATAAGGCAAAAGACATCATATACAAAGGTAATGATAACTTATTTAAACTTTTTAATCATATGCAAATAGCTATAAGACAGGATTAATAAACTAAATCAGAATGATATAATACAAAACTAGTAAAATGGAGTTAGAGAGAAGATGGCCAAGTAGGAAATGCCAGGAATTCATCTCTCCACCTAAACAATAATTGGCCTGCCAGAATCTAATGCAAAAGTTATGGAACTCTGGAGTCTATTTAAGGCTGTTACTTTCAAAGGAAGGCTTGAAGTAAACTGTCATTACTTGGGGTTAATTTCAGCTCTTACTGCAGTAGCATCTACCCATTCCCCATCCCCATCCCTTTGGCAGACAACCATGCATGTATTCCTAGAGCAGACTGCACACAGCCTGTGAGAGCCAGCTTGGGAAATAAAGACCCTGTCCTCCAGATTCTAGGATGTGCTCTGATTGCTTCTTGGTCACAAAGTGCAGACAGAGAGGCAGGCATATCTTCTGCCCTGCCTCTCCAGATGAATTGACTTCCAGGGAATTTAAAAGGCTGGTGCTTTTCCCCCACCTTCAACTTATCTCTTTTTCCCCTGTGGGAGACATTTAAGGAGATATACAAATGGCCAATAAGCACATGAGAAATGTTTAACATCATAATCATTAGGAAATACAAACCAAAACCACAATGAAATGCCACTTCACACCGATTAGAATGATTATTATTTAAAGAAAATAAATAGGTAGCGAGTGTTGGTAAGGATATGGAGAAACTGGAACCCCTGTGCACTACTAGTGGAAATTTAAAATGGTGTTGCCACTATGGAAGACAATATGGTGGTCCTTCCAAAAACTGAAAATAGAATTACCATAAATCCAGCAATTTCATTTCTTAGTACTCAAAAGGAATGAAAGCAGGTATTCTAACAAATATTTGTACATCTCTGTTCATAGCAGCATTATACACAGTGGCCAAAGGTTTGCAGCAACCTAAGTATCCATCAATAGGTAAATGGATAAACGAAATGTGGTATATATATTGCAGCATATTTTTCAGCCTTAAAAAGAAATTCTTTTTTTTTTTTTTAAGTAGGCTCCACACTTGGCGTGGAGCCCAATGCAGAGTTTGAACTCACGACCCTGAGATCAAGACCTGAACTGAGATTAAGACTTGGATGCTTAACTGACTGAGCCACCCAAGTACCCCACAGCCTTAAAAAGAAATTCTGACAGATTCTACACCATGAATGAACCTTGAGAACATCATGCTAAGTGAAAAAAGCCAGTCATAAAGGGACAGATAATGTATGGTTCCACTTACATGAGGTATCTACAGTAGTCAAATTTTAATGATGGAGATCAGAATGGTGGTTGCCTGGGGCTAAGTTGCCAGGGGCTAAGTGGAGGGAATTACTGTTTAATAAGTAGAGTTTTAGTTTTGCAAGATAAAAAGGGTTCTATAGAAGGATGGTAGCGATGGTTGCACAAAAATGTGAGTACACTTAAGGCCACTGAACAGTACCATTAGAAAATGTTTAAGATGATAAATTTTATGTTATGTATATTTTGTCAAAACATTCAAAAAGAATTACAGAAAAAAATGTACACAAATGTTTATAGCAGCATTATTTATAACAGGTCCAAACCAGAAACAATCCAGATGTCTTTCAATGGATAAATGGTTAAACAAACAAAGAGTTAAACTACACCCATAGCATGGATTACTTAGCAATAAAATGGAACAAGCTATTAATAAATACAACCACCTGAATGACTCTCCAGAGAACTATACTGAATTATTAAAAAGCTGGTTCCCAAAAGGTTACATAGTGAATGATGCCATTCATATAACATTCTTGAAATAGCAAAATTATATTAATGGAGAATAGATCAGTGGCTGCCAGGGGTTAAGGAAGGCATGGAGGTGAGTGGGTATGACTATAAAAAGGCAAACTGAGATATTCTTGTGAAGATGGAAGTGTTCTGTATCTTGACTAAATCAACGTCAATATCCCAAACGTAGTATTGCACTATAGTTTTACAAGATTATTACCATTGGAGGAAACTGAGCAAAGGATCCATAGGGATCTCTCTCTATTAATTCTTACAACTGCATGTGAATTTATAATTACCTAAAAATTAAAAACTTAAAACAGAGCACTAGGTGTTATATGCAACTAATGAATCATTGAACACTATATCAAAAACTAATGATGTACTATACAGTGGCTAACTGAACATAATAAAAAAAATAAAATACTTGAAATAAAAAATAAATAAATAAAAAGTGTAGGGGGAAAAACTTAAAACAGCATAACTGGCCATATTTAAGAGCAAAGTACCACATACCAGCTACAATAAAATTCTAAATTAGTACACAAAATGTTTTATCAATCATGTTGTCTTTCAAAGTATCCTACTCAAAGGCAGAAAAGCTGTAAGAACAGAATCCAGTCAATAGAAAAGAAAATAGGATTCCTTGTGGCAGAATCACACCCATAAATTGATAGGACAGAACAATGTCTGCAATCTACTCTTTACTTATATTTAAACATATACCTTAGGTCCATTCAAAGCATAAAACAGCTGAAAATTAAAGAATAGATGGTAGCAACTTTGTAGCACAAACTACTTAAGGTTGGCCTTTACCAAGAAACAACAAAATTATTTTCCTTTCAATTTCAACTTTAATGAATCTTCTGGAAGAACTCAAAAGCATGTACAAGCTTTATTCCAGGCATTGTTAAAATTGAATGTACATTGAAATTACCTGCAAAACTTCAAAAACTTCAGATGCCTGGGTGTCAGCTACAGAGTAGCTGATTTTGGATGCAGCCAGGGCTTCAGAGTTTTTCAAAGCTCTCTAGGGATTCTAATATGCAGCCAAAGTTGAGAACCACTGCTCTAATGGTTACACCTAACTCCAGATTGGATCAATCACTAAAATCACAAGTCAGTGCTAAAGAGCTAGACCTATTAAATTCTGATGAAATCACATCACCAGGATCATTTTCATATCAAACATATTATTAACAGTAAGAATTATATTAACATTTGAGTGTTTCTATGTGCAAACTGGAATAAGAATTCTTTATACATTATCTCAAGTAATCACAATCTGTCCATAAGAAAAGTTTCTTGGAGGTAACTTGTCCATGGTCACACAAAGATATATGCCTCTAAAGCCTATACTCTGAGCTACTATGTGGTCAGTAATGGCAGCAGCTTTACAAAGACAGACTTCGCAAAAGTAGACAGAGAGTAAATGTCTTGGGAGGGGAAACACAAATAGCCAGCATAATGGTAAATGTACATTCTGATTCAGCAAATCTACTTCCACCTAGATAAACAAAACACTTAAGTACAAAGGGATATGTACAAGAATATTTGTGAAATCATCAATGTTAATGGCAAAAGCTAGAAACAACCTGAATGCCCATCAAAGAGAAATAGCTAAATAAATATGATAAATGCTATTCAGCAGTTTAAAAATTAATTGATCTATATATATCAACATGGAGAGATTTCAAAATATTTTGCTGACTGACAAAAAATTAGAAGTATCATATTATACCACTTATCTAAAAACTTACTAAAGATACTATAGAGTATGATACCATTTATCTAAACCTAACAAAAATAATAATACTACATATTCCAGCATTTCTGTTGACACAGAAACAAATAAATTCAACAAATAAGTGTGGCTATGGGAGTGGACAGGAGAGGCTGGGGCTGAGAAGAGAAGTAAAGAGGAAGGTTAGGTTTATGTAGAATGTTCCAATTTTTTAAAAGGTAACATATTCCTGTACCACACAATTAAAAAGTAACAAATACAATGTTTAAGTAATCAACTCTCTTTTATAATGTGAAATTTGTTATATTTTTTAATTTATATTTGTTATATTATTATAGCTGTTAATAGTACACATTTACAAAACATAGGTTCCAGCTCCTGGTAATGGAGTAGCTTATATAAGACTAACCCACAGACCAATAACAATTACAAACTCTAGTCAGAATTTTTTTAATTAAAAAAGAAAGCTATTTGAAGGCTAGTGACAAAAAGCTGGCAGAAATAGGAGAGGATCAACCACAGAAAGAAAAGAAACATACTGGGTGAGATCCACATTCATACAGCTTTCCCCATGAGGCACTACAGTCAAAACTGTAGATGCACAGCAAAAAGATCTCAAATCGAAAACTACAGTCTTGCCGGATGGAGATGAAGGTGTTTGGGGCTACTGAAGCAACTGGAAATTGAGGGAGGAATCCTGGTAAGGAGAAAGCCACATACACAAAAAAAGGGAAGCCCCCAAATCTATATAAACATGCCTTCAAATTCTTGAATAAGCCCTTAACTGTTCATACAAGATGCAAGATTCCATAGAGTTTAGTGAGGAAAATAACAGCTGAAAAGCTGACACAGATTTTGAGAGATACTTACTGTAGAAGAGACAAAGTTTCAAGTTTGAGACTTTTGAATAAAACCCTAGAAAGGCTATATCTTGGGAAGAAAGACCACAGGCTAGTACTAAGGTTTCTAAGTTTAAGAACAAAACTGAAATAGACTCACTTTCACAAAGCCTAAAAATCAGTCTATGACAAATACTGTATGATTAAGGAGCTACCTAGAACAAAGTCATAGAGAAAGAAAGTAGAATAGAGGCTACCAGGGCCTAGAGAGAAAGGGGAATGGGTAGTTTAACGGGTATAGAGTTTTCTGCTTGGGATGATAAAAAAAGTTAATGGAAATGCATAGTGGTGACGGTTATACAAGACTGAAATGTATGTAGTACCACTGAATTATATACTTAAATACTGTTAAAATAGTAAATTTTATGTTATATATTTTTTACCACAATAAAAAAAAAGGAAAAAAAGTGCTAAAAGAAAAAAAACCTGACAATGTAGAAGTCTGTATCCAACAAGAAATTATATTTCAAAAGTAAAGGCAAAATAAAGATTTTTTCAAATAACAAGCTGATTTTTCACCACTACACCTACCACATTATCAGAAATGCTTGTTCTAAGGTGAAGGGAATAATACCAGATAGAAATTCACATCTACATTTGGGAATGAAATATTAAGTATGTGAGAAACTATGTAGAAGATTATTTTAGAACAAACCTGAGGAAGACATTCTGAAAACTTTTGGAACACTGAAAGGGAATAAAAACCTACCAATGACACCCTCCCAAAACCAAAAAAGGTTTGATTGAGGATTAGACAAGTGCCCAATATAGGACAGCATTTAAATTTTTTTTAAATCTAAATAATAGTTATAATTTCTCCTCCCAAATTCACCATAGGTCAATACTATTCTTTTTTGTAAAAAAAAAAAAAAAAAGTATTAGTCATTGATGAATCCCTAGAAATTAAAACAAATAAAAGCCAAAATTACAAATTCATCAGAAGTAGAAGGTTTAGGGACGCCTGAGTGGCTCAGTTGGTTAAGCGTCTGCCATCGGCTCAGGTCATGATCCCAGGGTCCTGAGATCAAGTCCCGCATCAGGCTCCTGCCTCTCCCTCTGCCTGCCACTCCCCCTGTTCATGCGCGCTGCGCTCTCTCTTTCTCTCTGACAAATAAATAAATAAATCTTAAAAAAAAAAAAGAAGTAGAAGGTTTAGGGGCGCCTGGGTGGCTCAGTTGTTAAGCATCTGTCTTCGGCTCAGGTCGTGATCCCAGGGTCCTGGGATGGAGCCCCGCATTGGGCTCCCTGCTCCGCGGGAAGCCTGCTTTTCCCTCTCCCCCTGCTTGTGTTCCCTCTCTCCTGTGTCTTTCTCTGTCAAATAAATAAAATCTTAAAAAAAAAAAAAAAGAACTTCTGCTTGAATCATTTATTCAAGTAGAATTTAATAAAAAAAAGAAGTAGAAGATTTAGGAGATAAAACTGAAGACATTTCTGAGATAGTAGGACAAAAAAGATTTCAAAAAGGAGAAAAAATAATTTTTGAAAAAGATACAAGGGATTGGAGCATAAGACCCAACATCCAATTCACAGAAATTAGAAAAATAAAATAGAGGAAAGATAAGGGATGAGATTAATACACAATTTTTTTTAATTTCCCCAAAACTAAACCACATGAATTTCCAGATTAAAAGTACTCAATACTCAGTAAGTATCAGGCATATTGAATAAAAAAAGACCCATTATAAGACGCTTCATCGTAATATTAAGAACACAGGAATTAAGGCTTCTTTCCAAAGACGAAAAGTACACCACAAAGAACTGGGAATCAAAATGCATAACAGCAAGACTGAAAACTAGAACATAAGAGAACAAGTTCTTCAAAACCTAGGGAAAACAATTTCTAGTCTTAATTATACCAAATAAGGGAATAAAACAAGAGAGAGAAAAAACACATGAGATTCAGGAAACAGAGAACCTGATATTGGAGAAATGAAAAAGAAATCCAAAATGATGGTGAGGTAAAGACCAGGGATGACAGTCATGCAGCAGGCTTACTGAACACCCATTCTAGATGTGAAGGTGCCAAGTGGCATGTCTCCAAGGAAAAACAAAATGGAACTATCAAACGACCAGATTTGTCTGGGTGACATAAGAACTCTACATAAATTCCACTGGGAGATTTTAAGACAGAATTAGTGGTAAGGACTATGAGAATTAGAACTCTCATACTTCCAGTTTGCCTACCATGCATGTATTTCCTTTCCCTCCAGCCTCCCTATATTACCACGGTCAGCTACGTAAGTGCTCACTTTGAATATAATGTTATTAAGAACTGATCTTTAGGGGCGCCTGGGTGGCTCAGTCGGTTAAGCAACTGCCTTCGGCTCAGGTCATGACCCCAGGGTCCTGGGATGCAGCCCCATGTCTGGCACTCTGCTCAGCAGGGAGCCTGCTTCTCCCTCTCCCTCTGCCTGCCACTCCCCATGCTTGTGCTCGCTCTGTCAAATAAATATATAAAATCTTTAAAAAAAAAAAAAAAGAACCTTATTATATACCTGCTATGATATATAATCATTTCTTTTTTATACAACTTGGTCTCCTTGGATTTAATGATTCCCCATTTTTTCATTTGATTATTTATAGTCATAGATGACTATGATAGAAAACAAAAATTTAACTTAAAAAACAAGTAGTATATGTTTTCAATATTTGTCTTTATGCATAAATATATAGCTATGATTTCATTTTTAAAATAGACATATAAAATATACATTCACACATATATATTTATAACTCATTTTTCATTTTTCAAAGTCATTAGATTTAATCATTATCAGACATTAGTCTTGATAACAATTTCTACTTACTACATAACATTTCATCATATGATAATTTACTTACATTCCTCTCTGTTGAACATAAGATTTTTTTTCAAATTTTTTGATATTCTTAATAATGCTTATTGAGAACTACATAAATTTTTGTCTATATTTCTAATGTCAAGTTCTACAAGCAGAGTAAGTTTAAGGCTTTGCTCTATATTACTTAGCTGTCCTCCAAAATTTCTGCCAATTTATATTGTACCTCCAATGTATTATGTTCATTTCATCACACACTTACGAGCAGTAATACAGTATTTTTAACTCTTTCACAAATTACAAGGGAACAAATTTAACATGTACTCATTTGAATTTCCCTATTAGTTATGTTCTATTATCTATTTATGACTTTTGATCATTTTTCTTTGGGGGTATTATTTGTATGGTTTTTAATTTAATATACCTTTTCATAGATTAAGGATATATATCACTTTGTCATATTTATGGTAAGTGGTTTTTATCAGTCTTAACTCTTATGTAGTTACTTTTGTTCTTCCTTCTCTTGCACTTGGTCCCTAGAAAAGCCCTCCTCAGGCCAAAGACAGATAAATGTTGACCTGTGTTTTCTTCTCTCTCTCTGAGGGGGTTAGTATTAAGGTTTTATTGTTAGTAATTATTTTAAGTAACCTAAAAGGGATCCTTTAGCAATACTTCTATAAAAGCATGAGAATGGGGGGATCCTCAGGAATATAAAAATGCCTTAAAATCAAATAACTTTCTATGTATCTTTTAACTATAAATATTTTGACATATAAGCTTCCTTTTTTAAATATCAGAGTACTATGTGGATTAAAGCAATGTAACACTTCCAGGTATATATGCTTAATTTTGAAAAGTTTTTACTCACTTGTGGTCATGATGTTAGGAGGGCAAGAGGGTATTCCATGATCTACTGCCCATCTGTAGGCTCCTTCTCCAACTAAAAAGCTAACAACAGAAAAATTATTCTTTTAAAAATTCAGTATCATCTTCTTCTACATATTCAATAAATATAAATCATACAGTAAGGCAACTGAAAAAATGTCTTGCATATAGATATAATTCTAGGTTTACCTCAAAATAATAATATGGCTATATGCCCCAAATTTTAAAATTTTCCCCGAGTTAGAAATTTTACAATTGAAAATGGTACAATTTCATTTGCAATAACCAACAACTAAAAACTGGCAAAATTCAACATAAGAAGTAAAAAAATAGTTGATTTCCCAGTGGAAAATATTAAGATTTATCTTGGATCACCATGGTCACAAGATCCATTTAATCAGGTTAAGAATTAAAGTTTCAGTGGCTGTTTTCCCATTTGGTAATCTTGCCTACTGTAACAACTGGATCTACTCAACATGAGTGAGTGCATCCAGAGATGCCCCAAAACAATGAAATGTACTTATATTTGCAAGCCTTGGTGCAACAAAAATATACATATGACCTATATGTATGCCCCTCAGATCATTTCTACTGTGGTAAGTACTATGGTGTGTAACAAAAGTAATTTTTTAAGCCCTAAACTGCAAGTTTTAACATGAAGAAGTAAATAAAAGGATATTGTTAGCTAACTGTAAAAAACTTATTTTCAAAGGTTTCAAATAGCATTCAGGATAATTAACCACTCCATTCATTCCCTAACCCAGTAATAGCAAGCAGTTACCATAATAGTCACTTCATCTCCTTCCATAGCCAACTTCTTAAAGATCTCAGCGGGCTAGTAATGGGTTTCCTTGAACTTGTGCCTGCTCATTAGTTTTCTGCTCCCTATTTTTTGTTTCTGTTCATCTAATCATTCCAACACTAACACTCAAAGTAATGCACATTGAAGTCTTTAGATTCATTTGTTAAGAAGACCAGCAAAACAAAATCTAAGGAGCCACTCAAAAACATCCAAATAGTTCTAGTGAGAAACTAAATACTTAAGTCCAATAACTATTTTCCAATATACATAAAGGTAGGAGGCATTGAAAAAAGAGGAGGGCCAACAAGAATAAACAACTTTACCCCTTCAAACTTCTATATTTTTTAAATTCTAAAGGATTCTGAAAGTAGAAAACAGTTTGTCCTATTCTTCTATCAAATTAAGACCACTGCATAGAATATGCAAAGAAAAGCTGTCACATAAAGTTCAAATGGAAGAATAACTGAAATAGAAACTTGAATGCGAGTTGAGCCGTCCTGATGGCATTTTTAGCACTTCCTTCTTCCAGAAAAGGAATGTGATATAAGAAATAACTTCTCTTCATGTGAAGATGTAAAAGAGATGCCAAAGTAACATATTAAATGATCAGAACAGAAGTTTGAAGCTAAATCTTAGCACGCCCATTGGTCATCTTGGGTTCAATCCCCGTATCTGGAATCAATGGCATTTTACAAAATATTCTTAGTTTTATTTTTCATTTCTTAAACAGTCATTGCTTTTAAATTAAATCAATTTGCCATTGGCTGCTATGCAAGTTTTTAAAATAGTTGAGGCATTTTACAATATTCACAGAAGGTGACTATCTGAATACCATCTTATGGATAAGAATACTGAATATCTAACCTTTTCTTACTATCAAAAACTACCTGTCTAGTAGTTAATAATCACACAAAAATGGCATATAAGTTCTTTTGAAATCATTTTAAAATTCTGAAAAGCTACATGATACTAACATGTCCAAAAAAATCACTTTCTAGAACATTAAATGCAGTATCAACTTTCTTTCAGTCTTACTGACTCTCCAAGGAGAAAACTTTTAGATAAATTTTGTCTCAATCAAGTTAGGAAATCCCATAGACTCTACCTTTGTAATATATCCAGAATCTGACCACTTCTCACCACCTCTCCTGCTACCACCTTTGTCTGAACTACCATCATCTGTTACCTGGACTGTTGCAATGGACTCATTACTTTTATGTATGCCTTGCTTTTTGTTCCCTGCCCCAGTCTATGCTCACCAGCCACTGACATCCTTGTAAAACACAAGTCAGACAATGACATTCCTCTTCTCAAAACCTGGACAAACCTGAAGTTTTCATGAGAATCCCAAGTGATCTGATCCTTTCTGCTCCCTTCTTACCTCATCTCTTAGTCTTCTTGCCCCCTGGCTTACTCTACTCCAGCCTCCCCAAAAACAAATATGCCAAGGGACTTCCAGTCTCAATCCTTCACCCTGAATGTTCCCTCTATCAGGCTCATCCGTATTTCCCAAATGGTAAATTCCCTCATCTGCTCAAATGTATCCCCTTAATGAGACCTATTTAAAACTGTACCCAACTACCTATCCAGGACTCCCAATCCCTGCCATTTTGCTCTTTCCACATTTTTCTTTTTTCTACCTTCTTACGTACTAGACACTTTATAATTTACATATTATATCTATTATTCACTTCTATCTTCCCCAAAGAAACTGTAAGCTTCATAAGAGTGGGAATCTTTGTTTTTTCACTGATATATCCAAGCATTCGCGACAGTGCCTAAAGCAAACTAAGCATCAAATAAACATTGGCAAGATATTAAACAAATAGTAATAAACTACGGTGTCAAAATTCCTTAAGGGACAGCATTTTCCTTGTGTTATACTTAAAACAAGTCCAACATGATGTAAAACAAAAAGCAACAACACTCTACTGAGAGCAGCCCTGAGGAGGGGTGATTGAAACCTTCAACAAGCTGTACTCTAACTGCTGCTGCCAACACTAGCACAGCCAAGCCTCCTAGAAAGAGCTATTTGGGCAAATAGGAGATGTGAACTGCAACCTCATGGATGGCAACCACCCATTTCCAAAGAACCATGACTTTATCATCAGTCTAAAAATGTATCATCTTGTGATTTAGAAAGCTCTCAAGAATGCTCAGAGATCCCAATAATCAAAATATGTTATTCTGGATGAGAAAGATACAGGAGAAAATGAGAGCTGCTTCTTTGCACTTAAAAACTGATTTCTATCTATTTTACCTATTGCTTCCTTATTCATCATAAATATACAAAATTGAGGAAAGACAAATTAGTAGGTATTGATCATTTAAAGCTTATAGACATATAAAGTGAAAATAAAGGGGAACTTGTATTTGGAAATAACATACCAACCAAATTAAATAGTAAGAATTTAACTCTTTAAAAGATTTTTTAATTTAATTTCAATTTTTTTACATTTAAAAAATGACTTTTTGGACACATGGGTGACTCAGTCAGTTAAGCATCTGCCTTCGGCTCAGGTTATGATCCCAGGGTCCTAGGATTGAGTCCCATATCAGACTCCTTGCTCGGTGGGGAGGCTGCTTCTCCCTCTGCCTGCCACTTACCCGGCTTGTGCTCTCTCTCTCTCTCTCTCTTTCCCTCTCTCTGACAAATAAATAAACAATATTTAAAAATAAATAAAATAAAAAATTATTTCTTAAAAAACAGAATCTCGACATAAGCAATTGACACAAAAAAATGAACAATCTTTAGAATCAAAATATATCTCATCAATGTTCCATTTCTCTGGTTGTCTTATAAAATGTTTTCTATTATTGTTATTTTGGTCTTTAAACTTTGGTTTAAATGGGAATCTATCTAAATCTCTACCTTCTGATTAGTTAATAGATCTCTTATGTTTCTTTTAATCTTTCATTTTTTAATTGTCTTTTTTTTAATTGCCTTTTCACATTCATACAACAAAAGTAGCACAAATTTGAGCAAATTTATGAAATATAATAGATTAAATAGTACTTTAAAATAAACAATGTACCAAAAACGAAATTTGTCTCTGAAAAAAATCCTAAGGTCTAATGAGCACCTTAAGGTTTCATTTATACTAAACATAAAACAATCTTTGTCTAGCTTTTCCTTTCTCATCAAAAGAAACATAATCTCCAAAAATTATAACTTCTATATTGGGAGTCATTAAAGTTTTTCTGTAAAGGGCCAAATAGTAAATAGGTTGGTTTTGTAGCCACAATGTTTCTTTTGCAACAACTCTATTTGGCCTTTGCAGTGCACAAGCCATAGACAATACATATACAAATGGGTATGGCTGTGTCCCAATAAAACTTTATTTACAAAAGCAAGCAGCAGACCAGATTTGGCCCATAAGCCATCGTTTGCCAATTCCTGTTCTAAATGATAATGCCTATCAAGGCTATACCCTATTATCATAATGGAAAAAAAAAGATTCAAGCTATACTTTTATAAATAAAATAAAGAAACTTGCGTAAATCTGACACAGATTATGATGGTAGTCCCACCAAGTTTATGAAGATACCAAATACTCTACGAATCTGACCAAACACCAAAACTGAAACAATACAACATTATGGTGGCTATAACCAAAAACTAAGGTATATGGATAAATGAACTTTTTATTTAAAGAACTCTTAAAAAACACCTATTGTATGTAATGCCTTGCTGTCCCCATACAGTGCTAACAGATAACACCAGAGGACCATGATTTGTAAGTGTTCCATCTGCCTTTGACAGTTTTTGTACCTTTATGCATGGCACACAGAAAATGAGCAATAAATATTTGTTGAGTGAAGGGGAAATTAATGAATAATTAAATAGGTGTAAACAGTTACTTCTCATTATTATAAAAGGATTCCATTTTCCCTTTACTTCTTTTTTTTTTTAAGATTTTATTTATTTATTTGAGACAGAGAGAATGAGAGAGAGAGAGCACATGAGAGGGGGGAGGGTCAGAGGCAGAAGCAGGCTCCCTGCCGAGCAGGGAGCCCGATGCGGGACTCGATCCAGGGACTCCAGGATCATGACCTGAGCCGAAGGCAGTCGCTTAACCAACTGAGCCACCCAGGCGCCCTCATTTTCCCTTTACTTCTAATCTGCTGCTTCTAATGTGATATGAAAGGACTCCAAATTTTTCTAATAGCCTAAAAGTGGTCAAGTGTGGGACTCAGTTTCATTATCTGCAAAATGTGTCTTCTCTTCATAAATCATCGTATTATTTGTATGAGTTAATGCACGTAAAGCACATAAAACAGTGCGTGATATAGTGTACAAATGCAACAAACGTTAGCTATTACCATTACAGAAATTAGATAACTAGACTTATTAGGGTCATATGAAAATAAGCTCAAAGTAAAAACATGATAAATTTGGTTTTGTTTATTTAGGACACTCAAGGAATTTTTTTCTCAATTACTGCAGGTATACAATAAACTTCCAGGAATGTGAGAGATTTCTGCTTCTGGACAACATGGAATAACAGGGAACAAATTTACACCCTTGCCTGAAGAAACTGTTTTGAAAAATCAGACAAAATGTAGGAAACAATAGTTTTCAGATATTAGTAGACAACATAAAGACAGTGATCCTTGAGAGAAAGGAAACAAAAAAGGTAAACCCTATGACTGGCCCAGCTTACCACCTAGATAGGTTCAAGGCCATGGAACAGAAAGGATTCAGGCAAAGCCCAGCAGTTTCTCAGTTGAAGAGAAAGAGCTGGGCATCCAGAAAAGCCCTGACAGCCAGGGTTCACAGGAAAGAGTACTAGAGAGGAGAGAGCTGCAAAGAGAAAGGACTCTGATATCTGCACAGTCCCCTCTAGTCTTCAGCTGAATAGAGATGAGTGTATGTGTAATAGGAAATCACCCAAGGCCTGGGAAAGAATATCGCAAAAGTTTTAGAGAAAACAAGCCCCAAGTTCACAAAGGGACAGGAACAGCTCAGCTCCTATTCCCATCAGTCAAAGTAAGAAACCTCATTCTAAGTACATCTGATATAGTACTCCAAAGAGTTTTACCCAATAGAAAAGCAAAATTAGCTCAAGGCTAAATACTTCTTTAGTTTCATGTAACAAAGTATAAAGCAAGACCTGAAAGGATGAACCTGTCTCTAAATAACCTAACCACACCCTAGAATAAAGCTCAAGAGTATTTATTAAAATTGTAAAATATGTGGCACCAAATAAGGTAAAACTCACAATGCCTTGAATGCAATAAAAAATTACAAAGCATGCAAATAAGCAAGGAAATGCATCCAATAAAGAGGAGAGAAATATTTCAATTGAAAACAACTCAGAAATGACAAAGATGATAGTAAATTAGTAAACAAAGATATTAGCAATTATTATACTCTATTCAAACGTTCAAGAAGCTACAGGAAAGAGTAAACATGTTAAGTACATACAGAGAAGACACTTTATAAAGCTGCAAAAAAATCAAACTTCTGAAGATGTCTTACAATGTCAGAGATGAAAAATAAACTTGATGTGATTAACAAGTGATTAGATATTGTAGAAAAATAGTGAGCTTGAAAACAGCAACGGAAACTATTCAAAACGAAACAAAGAGAAAAAGGAATAGAAAAAGTAAACAATTTATTAGTGATCTGTACAACTTCAAGAGGTCAAATACACATACAATTGGAGTCCCGAAGGATATAAGAGGAAACAAAAAAAAATCTGAAAACTTAATAGCCAAAGCATATTCCGAATTTGATAAAGTATCTTTCCCTACATATCCAAGATGCAAAATAAACCCAAACCAAAGATTTTATAAGAAAACTACAGACCGGTGGGGAGGAGAAAGATGGCAGAGGAGAAGGAGACCTAAATTTCGTCTGGTCCCAGGAATTCAACTAGATAGGGATCAAACCATTCATAACACCTGCGAACTCAACAGGAGATTGAAAAAAAGGATAGCAGCAACTCTCTCAACAGAAAAACAACCACTTTCAGGAAGGTAGGATGTGCGGAGAAGTGAATCCAAGGCGATATTCGGGAGGATAGATGGCGGGGGAGGGGCCTCCATCAGCGACTACTGGCAACTGATAGAGCAGCAGAGCACAAAATCAGAAGTTTTAGAAGTCTGCTCCGCTGAGGGATGATGCTCCAGTAACTAAGCGGGGGGTGGAACCCTCACTGGGACAGTGTGGTCTCAGGACCCTTGGGGTCACAGAAAGACCAGGGATGCCTGAGTGTGGCAGAGCTCCCAGGTATCGGAGCAAGGAAGCCGGCTGCAGAGACAGAGCCGAGGAAGGGGCTCCACAGCACATTCGGGCCACTACTCTTCCAGCAGGGACCCAACAAGCAGAAGATACAGGGAGAATCCCCTTCCTCCCCCAGGAGAAGCGGTGCAGGAGCGCACCACAGGGATCTGCTGAGTTTGGAGACTCCAAACGGGGTCATGTGCCAGAAACAGAAACGCTTGGTCACAGGCCGGGTGAGCACAAAGTGCGGCCGGAGACTGGGGAGACAGGAGTGACTGACTGCTTTCCTCTGGGGGCTTACTGAGAAGTGGGGCCCCGAGTTCCCAAATCCTCTGGGGCAGAGACTGGGAGGCCGCCATTTCACTCTCGACCTCCAAAGCTGTACAGAAAGCTTACAGGGAACAAAAGCTCTGGAGAGCAAACCCAAACAGATTACTTAGCCCAACCCGGCAAGGGTGGGGCAATTCCGCCTCCGACAAAGACATTTGAGAAACACAGCAACAGGCCCCTCCCCCAGAAGATCAGCAAGAACCAAGTTTAACTATCAATGAGAATAGCAGAACTCCAGCACTAGCAGAATACTGCACATAGAATTCATGGCTTTTTTCCCATGATTCTTTAGTCTTTCAAAGTTAAAAATTTTTTTTAAAGCTTATATTTATTTATTTGACAGAGAGAGACACAGCGAGAGAGGTAATACAAGCAGGGGGAAAATGAGAGGGAGAAGCACACTTCCCGTGGAGCAGGGAGCCTGATATGGGGCTGGATCCCAGGACCATGGGATCATGACCTGAACCGAAGGCAGACACCCAACAACTGAGCCACCCAGGCACCCCATCAAAGTTCATTTTTTTATAACTGTTTTTTTTTTTTTAAGTTTTCTTTTTCCCTTTTTCAACCAACATCTTATCAATCCCTTTTTTAAAAAATCCTTTTTTATTTTTCATTTTTAGAGTCATATTCTATCCCTTCATAGTAGTTAACCTTATTTTTGGTATACATATATGTAAGTTGTTCTCTCTTTAAAATTTTGGGATACAATTTCTTCTAACAGACCAAAACATACCCTAAATGTCTAGTGTATGGCTTTATTCTAGTCTCCTGCCTGATCACATTCTCTCCCTTTTTATTTAAGTTCTTTCTTTTTTCAACCAACTTCTTATCTTATCAATTTGTTTTGTAAAATCTTTTATAATTTTCATCTTTACATTCATACTCCATCCCTTCATCATATTAACACTCATTTTTGTACATATATAAGTTTATATTTGTTTAAAATTTTGGGAGGCACTTTCTTCTAACAGAACAAAATATGCCCAAAATCTAGTGTTTGGCACTAAACTATGCATCAGCCTGATCATATTTGATCATATTCTGTTTTTCTGGTTGTTCGTTTTTATTTGTTTTTATCTTTTTCTTTTTCTTTTTTTTTTCTCTTTTTTCTTTCTTTCCTTTACTGTTCCCCTGGTTTCAGGTCTCTTCTGATTTCTTTAGTGTATATTTTGTGGGGACGTTCTTACCCTGTTAAGATTTTGTTCTCTCATTCATCTATTCTCCTCTGGACAAAATGACAAGACGGAAAACATCACCTCAAAAAAAGGAACAAGAGGAAGAATGGAAAGCGAGGGATCTAATCAATATAGACACTAGTAAGATATCGGAACTACTATTCAGAACGATGATTTTAAAGACACTAGCTGAGCATGAAAAAAGCATGGAAGATATTAGAGAAACCCTTTCTGGAAAAATAAAAGAACTAAAATCTAACCAAGTCAAAATCAAAAAGGCTATTAAAGAGGTGCAATCAAAAATGGAGGATCTAACTGCTAAGATAAATGAGGCAGAGGAGAGAATCAGTGATATAGAAGACCCAATGATGGAAAATAAGGAAGCTGGGAAAAAGAGAGATAAAATACTACTGGATCATGAGGGCAGAATTCGAGAGATAAGTGATACAATAAGACAAAACAATATTAGAATAATTAGAATCCCAGAAGAAGAAGAAAGAGAGAGACGGGCAGAACGTATATTGGAGCAAACTATAGCAAAGAACTTCCCTAATTTGGGGAAGGAAACAGGCATCAAAATCCAGGAGGCACAGAGAACCCCTCTCAAAATCAATAAAAATAGGTCAACACCCCGACATCTAAGAGTAAAATCTACGAGTCGCAGAGACAAAGAGAAAATCCTGAAAGCAGCTCGGGACAAGAGATATGTAACCTACAATGGTAGAAACATTAGATTGGCAACAGACCTATCCACAGAGACCTGGCAGGCCAGAAAGGACTGGCAGGATATATTAACAGCACTAAATGAGAAAAATATGCAGCCAAGAATACTACACCTAGCTAGGCTAGAAGGAGAGATAAAAAACTTCCAGGACAAACAAAAACTAAAGGAATTTGCAAACACAAAACCAGCCATACAAGAAATATTGAAAGGGGTCCTCTAAGCAAAGACAGAGCCTAAAAGTAACATAGACCAGAAAGGAGCACAGACAATATACAGTAACAGTCACCTTACAGGCAATACAATGGCACTAAATTCCTATCTTTTAATAGTTACCCTGAATGTAAATGGGCTAAATGTCCCAATCAAAACACACAGGCTATCAGACTGGATTAAAGAAACAAGACCCATCAATATGCTGTCTGCAAGAGACTCATTTTAGATGCAAAGACACCCCCAGATTTAAAGTGAGGGGGTGGAAAACCATTTACCATGCTAAAGGACACGAAAAGAAAGCTCGGGTGGCAATCCTTATATCAGACGAATTAGATTTTAAACCAAAGACTGTAAGAGATGAGGAAGGATACTATATCCTACTTAAAGGGCCTATCCAACAAGAAGATCTAACAATTATAAATATCTATGTCCCTAACATGGGAGCAGCCAATTTTATAAGGCAATTAATAACAAAAGCAAAGAAACACATCAACAACAATACAATAATAGTGGGGGACTTTAACACCCCACTCACTGAAATGAACAGATCATCGAAGCAAAAGATCAACAAGGAGGGTGCCTGGGTGGCCCAGTCATTAAGCGTCTGCCGTCAGCTCAGTTCATGATCCCAGGGTCCCGGGATCAAGTACCACATCGGGCTCCCTGCTCGGCAAGAAGCCTGCTTCTCCCTCTCCCACTCCCCCTGCTTGTGTTCCTGCTCTCGCTATCTCTGTCTCTGTCAAATAAATAAAATCTTAAAAAAAAAAAAAGATCAACAAGGAAATAATGACTTTAAATGACACACTGGACCAAATGCACTTCACAGATATATTCAGAACATTCCATCCCAAAGCAACAGAATACACATTCTTCTCTACTACACATGGAACATTCTCCAGAATAGATCACATCCTGGGTCACAAATAAGGTCTCAACTGGTACCAAAAGACTGGGATCATTCCCTGCATATTTTTGGACCACAATGCTTTGAAACTAGAACTCAATCACAAGAGGAAAGTCGGAAAGAACTCAAATACATGGAGGCTAAAGAGTATCCTACAGAGAATAAATGGGTCAACCGCAAAATTAAAGAAGAATTTAAAAAAATTCACGGAAACAAATGAAAATGAAAACACAACTGTTCAAAATCTTTGGGATGCAGCAAAGGCAGTCCTAAGAGGCAAGTAAATAGCAATACAAGCCTTTCTCAAGAAACAAGAAAGGTCTCAAATACACAACCTAACCCTACACCTAAAGGAGGTGGAGAAAAAACAGCAAATAAAGCCTAAACTCAGCAGGAGAAGAGAAATAGTAAAGATCAGAGCAGAAATCAATGAAATAGAAACCAAAAGAACAGTAGAACAGATCAACGAAACTAGGAGTTGGTTCTTTGAAAGAATTAATAAGACTGATAAACCCGTGGCCAGACTTATCAAAAAGAAAAGAGAAATAACCGAAATATATAAAATCATGAATGAAAGAGGAGAGATTACAACCAACAAAAAAGAAATACAAACAACTATAAGAACATATTATGAGGAACTATATGCCAGCAAATTAGATAATCTGGAAGAAAATGGATGCATTCCTACAGACAAATAAACTACCAAAACTGAACCAGGAAGAAATAGAAAAGCTGAACAAACCCATAACCACTAAGGAAATTGAAGCACTAATCAATAATCTCCCAACAAAAAAAAAAAGCCCAGGGCCAGATGGCTTCCCAAGGGGAATTCAACCAAACATTTAAAGAAGAATTAATACCTACTCTTCTGAAACTGTTCCAAAAAACAGAAATGGAAGGAAAACTTCCAAACTCGTTTTATGAGGCCAGCATTACCTTGATCCCAAAACCAGACAAAGACCCCATCAAAAAGGAGAATTACAGACCAATATCCCTGATGAACATGGATGCAAAAATTCTCACCAAAATACTAGCCAATAGGATCCAACACTACATTGAAAGGATTATTCATTACGACCAAGTGGGATTTATCCTGGGCTGCAAGGTTGGTTCAACATCTACAAATCAATCAATGTGATACAATACATTAATAAAAGAAGAACAAGAAACATATGATCCTCTCAATAGATGCAGAAAAAGCATTGGACAAAGTACAGCATCCTTTCTTGATTAAAACTCTTCACAGTGTAGGGACAGAAGGTACATAACTCAATATCATAAAAGCCATCTATGGAAAACCCACAGCAAATATCATTCTCAATGGGGAAAAACTGAGAGCTTTCCCCCTAACGTCAGGAACACGACAGGGATGTCCACTATCACCACTGCTATTCAACATAGTATTAGAAGTCCTAGCCACAGCAATCAGACAACAAAAAGAAATAAAAGACAACCAAATCGCCAAAGAAGTCAAACTCTCACTCTTTGCAGATGATATGATACTTTATGTGGAAAACCCAAAAGACTCCACCCCAAAACTGCTAGAACTCATACAGGAATTCAGTCAAGTGGCAGGATATAAAATCAATGCACAGAAATCAGTGGCATTCCTATACACCAACAACAAGACAGAAGAAAGAGAAATTAAGGAGTCGATCCCATTTACAGTTGCACCCAACAATATAAGATACCTAGGAATAAATCTAACCAAAGAGGCAAAGAATCTGATCTTAGAAAACTATAAAATGCTCATGAAAATTGAGGAAGACACAAAAAAATGGAAAAACATTCCATGCTCATGGATTGGGAGAACAAATATTATGAAGATGTCAATGCTACCTAGAGCAATCTACACATTTAATGCAATCCCTATCAAAATACCATCCACTTTTTTCAAAGAAATGGAACAAATGATCCTAAAATTTGTATGGAACCAGAAAAGACCCCAAATAGCCAGAGGAACGTTGAAAAAGAAAAGCAAAGCCGGTGGCATCACAATTCCGGACTTCCAGCTCTATTACAAGGCTGTCATCATCAAGACAGTATGGTACTGGCACAAAAACAGACACATAGATCAATGGAACAGAATAGAGAGCCCAGAAATGGACCCTCAAGTGTATGGTTAACTCATCTTTGACAAAGCAGGAAAGAATGTCCAATGGAAAAAAGACAGTCTCTTCCACAAATGGTGTTGGGAAAATTGGACAGCCACATGCAGAAGAATGAAATTGCACCATTTCCTTACACCACACACAAAAATAGACTCAAAATGGTTGAAAGACCTCAATGTGAGACAGGAGTCCATCAAAATCCTAAAGGAGAACACAGGCAGCAACCTCTTCGACCTCAGCCGCAGCAACTTCTTCCTAGAAACATCGCCAAAGGCAAGGGAAGCAAGGGCAAAAATGAACTACTGGGACTTCATCAAGATAATAAGCTTTTGCACAGCAGAAGAAACAGTCAACAAAACCAAAAGACAACCGACAGAATGGGAGAAGATATTTGCAAATGACATATCAGATAAAGGACTAGTATCCAAAATCTAAAGAACTCATTAAACTCAACACCCAAAGAACAAATGATCCAATCAAGAAATGGGCAGAAGACATGAAGAGACATTTTTCCAAAGAAGACATCCAAATGGCCAACAGACACATGAACAAGTGCTCAGTATCGCTCGGCATCAGGGAAATCCAAATCAAAACCTCAATGAGATATCAACTCACACCAGTCAGAATGGCTAAAATCAACAAGTCAGGAAACAACAGATGTTGGCGGGGATGCAGAGAAAGGGGAACCCTTCTACACTGTTGGTGGGAATCAAGCTGGTGGCAACCACTCTGGAAAACCGTATGGACGTTCCTCAAAAAGTTGAAAATAAAGCTACTGTACGATCCAGCAATTGCACTACTGGGTATTTACCCCAAAGATACAAATGTAGGGATCCAAGGGGGACATGCACCCCGATGTTTATAGCAGCAATATCCACAATAGCCAAAGTGTGGAAAGAGCCAAGATGTCCATCGACAGATGAGTGGAAAAAGAAGATGTGGTCTATATATACAATGGAATATTATGCAGCCATCAAAAGGAATGAAATCTTGTCATTTGCAACGACATGGATGGAACTGGAGGGTATTATGCTGAGTGAAATAAGTCAATCAAAGAAAGACATGTATCATATTACCTCACTGATATGAGGAATTCTTAATCTCAGGAAACAAACTGAGGGTTGCTGGAGTGGTGGGGGGTGGGAGGGATGGGGTGGCTGGGTGATAGACATTGGGGAGGGTATGTGCTATGGTGAGCACTGTGAATTGCCTAAGACTGTTGAATCACAGGCCTGTTACTCCGAAACAAATAATACATTATATGTTAAAAAAAAAAAAAAAAAAGGAAGAAGATAGCAGGAAGGGAAGAATGAAGGGGGGGGAATCGGAGGGGAAGAAGATCCATGAGAGACTATGGACTCTGAGAAACAAACTGAGGGTTCTAGAGGGGAGGGGGGTAGGGGGGATGGGTTAGCCTGGTGATGGGTAGTAAAGAGGGCACGTACTGCATGGAACACTGGGTGTTACATGCAAACAACGAATCATGGAACACTACATCAAAAACTAATGATGTAATGTATAGTGAATAACATAACATAATAATAATAAAAAAAAAGAAAACTACAGACCAATATATCTCATAATATATGACCATACAAAAATCCTTCACAAAATCTTAGGAAATTGGATCTGACAATATATCAAAAGGATTGGGCGCCTGGGTGGCTCAGTCGTTAAACGTCTGCCTTCGGCTCAGGTCATGATCCCAGAGTCCTGGGATCGAGTCCCGCATCAGGGTTCCCTGCTCGGCAGGGAGCCTGCTTCTCCCTCTCCCACTCCCCCTGCTTGTGTTCCTGCTCTCGCTCTCTCTCTCTCTGTCAAATAAATAAATAAAATCTTTAAAAATATATATATATATCAAAAAGATAATACATTATGATGAAGTGGAATTTATCCCAGGAATGCAACTGTTGCTTTAACAGTTGAAAATCAACGAATCACTAATTGACTAAATAAGAAAAATTATAAGACCATCTTAATAGATGCAGAAAAGCATTTGAGAAAGAACAACACTCATTCCTATTAAAAACTCTCAGAACACTAAGAAGGGGACTTTCTCAGTATAATAAAGAATATCTATGATAAACCTACAGCAACCATCATACTTAAGAGTAAAAGACCAGATGCTTCCCCCCTAAGATCACAAACAAGGCACAAATGCCCACTCTCACATTTCTTTTTTTTTTTTTTCCACTCTCACATTTCTATTCTACATTTCATTGAAGGTCCTAGCCACTGTAATAAAGAAAAGGAAATTAATTAAAGGAACCCAGATTAGAGAGGAAGAAATAAAACAATCTTTATTTTCAGAACGCATTACTGTCTTTGTAGAAAATCTTATCAAATCTATAAAAATGATACTATAAAACAAATGAATTTAGTAAATTCCCAAGAAAGAATTTCAATGTAATAATAATAATAATAATAATAATATTTCTATATTGGCAAGGAACAACTGGAAATTAACACATATTATATAATTTATCATACTATCAAAAAGAATGAAATACTTGGGGCGCCTGGGTGGCGCAGTCAGTTAAGCAGTTGACTCTTGTTTTTGGTTCAGATTGTGATCTCAGGGTCCTGAGATCAAACCCCGCATCAGGCTCCAAGCTCAGCAGGGGGTCAGCTTCTCCCTCTCCCTATTCCTCTGCCCCTCCCCCCACTCATGTGCTCTCTGTCTCTCTCACTCAAATAAATAAAATCTTTTTTAAAAGAAGAGAGAATGAAATAGGTATAAATTTGATAAAAGCTGTGTAAGACCTATACACTGAAAACTATAAAACACTGGTCAGAGAGGCTAAATGAGACTTTAATAAATGGATATGATGCAATCCTAATCAAAATTCTAGCAGGGTATTTCTAGAAATAGGGTAATTCTAAAATTCATATGGAAATGCAAAATGCCTAAAATGGTCAAAACAATTCTGAAAACAAAGAATAAAGCTGAAGAACTATGTACATGAGAAAATAAGACAGCTAGTTGCAGACAAGTGTAGCATCACAATATATCATTTTAATGGAGAGATGGCCATCACTTTTTCCCATATAATTTATCTTTGTAAAATACAAAAATACTGCACATGTTCCCCTTTGAAAACTGCTTCACCTTGTTCCCTCCTTCCTTCTTCACAGAGGTTAACCACAGTGAGTTTGATAACCTTCTTTCCAGGCCTTCTTTGTACATCTATGTACATATATACTATACGCAGCATTAAAAAACTAGAGTATTGTCTATGTTGTAATACTATG
This sequence comes from Mirounga angustirostris, assembly GCF_029215605.1. Taxonomy (NCBI): domain Eukaryota; kingdom Metazoa; phylum Chordata; class Mammalia; order Carnivora; family Phocidae; genus Mirounga; species Mirounga angustirostris. Next base: position 99,682,258 of record NW_026991718.1, on the reverse strand, counting down.
AAGGAATATATGGGAATTAGAGAAGCTTAAAATCAAGACAGCTGCCCCTAGGAGCAGGGGCAGAGACAGAGTCAGGGTAAGGGTGCGGGACAATGGGAAGGATAAGGATGCCATTAGAAAGGGTTCAGTCTAGGGGCACCTGGGTGGCTCAGTTGGTTAAGCATCTGCATTTGGCTCATGTCATGATCCCAGGGTCCTTCTCCCTCTCCTCCCCACTCATGCTATCTGTCACTACTTCTGTCTCTCTCTCAAATAAATAAATAAAATCTTTAAAAAAAAAAAAAAAGATTTCAGTCTAGGCAGCTTCAAATTCTTTAATCACTTTTCCTACTTTTCCGACTTTCAGAGTTATAAATCAACAAAACACGTATTATAAACAATCTCAAAATTTCCCATTTGCTTCTCCTTATCCTTCCTTATTGAAGACACAAACACTAAAAACTGTAGTTCTTCAAAAATTTTTAAAATTGACCTCTCTAGTATCACAATTAAACACCTGACAAGTATATGATTAAAATGATTACTTGAGTATATTTGGGTAAGAGGTTTCAAGACTTTTCAAAACTATACTAATTTATTTTCTATGACTTCAAATTATAACAGTCAAAGTGATATAGTACTGTTGTCACAACTTTCAACACAGGACATTAATATAACCTTCACAGCTGGGCATGCTGAACATAAACTGAAGTGTAGTGGCATTGAAGCATATTTGTTATTATTATTAGGCATGCTAATGGAATGATGATTATGTTTTGTAAACATAGAGCAATTCACAAAATTATTTAAGGGTAAAAAATATCATGTCAAGGATTTCCTTTAAAATACTATAGGAAAGGGCGCCTGGGTGGCTCAGTTGGTTGAGTGACTGCCTTCGGCTCAGGTCATGATCCTGGAGTCCCTGGATCGAGTCCCGCATCGGGCTCCCTGCTCGGCGGGGAGTCTGCTTCTCCCTCTGACCCTCCCCCCTCTCATGTGCTTGCTCTCTCTCATTCTCTCACTCTCAAATAAATAAATAAAATCTTTAAAAAAAAAAAAAATACTATAGGAAAGGGGTGCCTGGCTGGCTCAGTCGGAGGAGCATGGGAATCTTGATCTCCGGGTCATGAGTTTGAGCCCCAAGTTGGGTGTGGAGATTGCTTAAAATCAATAAATGAATAAAATAAACTCTAAAAAAATTTTTTTAATTAAAAAATACTATAGGAAAAAGAGAGACTGAGTATAGATTAAGGGCGAAAACATGTTAGTTACTGGAGCTGGATGACAGGTTCATGAGGGCTCTTTACAATGTTCTCTCTATATTTACAAATACTTGAAAAGTTCAAAGTTTTTTTTAATGAAAATTGTATGTTAATGCTGGAGAAAAATGTAATCTTACTAACCTTAACATCACAATGTTTTTCTCCAGAAGAGAAAAATTAAGTACTTTTATTCTAAGATCATCTCAAAATTAAAATTAGTTTGGACTCTGGACTTCAAAAGTTTCATAATAAAAGACCCCAACTGTGCATTTAGGAACAGCAAAAACATCTCTGTAATCAACTACAAAACCAAAAATTAACTCTGATCTCTTTTCTGCTTTAATCTGTAATATTCTATTGCATCTGAAGCTCTATTAAGTGTACAAAATGTTCCAAGATTATAGAACAAAGTGTCTTCCTCTCAAAGGCAAGCTACTGCTGGTGTGTAACCAACAACATCAGCCTTCTGTGGATAAAAATAGCCTTCAAACACTACATGCACCAAAGACCAAAGACCCAGGGAAAGTCAGGCAGAACAATGCAGTTACCAGGGAGGAATTCGGCCAGCCGAGAGCTTGCCCTTCTGCCCTTCACACAAGAGTCTGTTTGCAACTGAGACTGGATTCTTGATTCCTATAAAATAAAATTGGCAGAAAATGAAGTCAGAAAAATATCTTAAAATTTCCCACTCAGTTTTGTAGCTGTTTCAATAAAACAACTTTTAAATATCTTAGAAAACTCTTCTTTTATATTTACTAATAAAAACCCTTAATTATCATATACAGATAAAATCAACAAATAAATGAATACCCAGTAGATACAAGAATATAAAACATACATTCTCATGTTTTGTCATGTGCTACAGCAGCAAAGACTGAATTTGAAATAATAGATATTTAAATTAGGTCCCTTGTTAATAGATTTCAGAATAGAACAGAAACAATAAACTGAAAATGTGGCATCTACTATCAAAAACTGAATTTCTTCCAAATAAACATGATTACAAACAGCTTCAAATTTACCTTGGGGGGAGGGGAATTAATGGCCAAAAATTTTAAATCTCACCTACAAGAAACAGAATAAAGAGAATATCCTACAAATTGGGTAAGAGTGGGGAGAAGAGGCCAAGTATGAACAAGATTGTAACCTAAAATATGGTTCAGATTGTTTACAGGAGGGAATAAAGAATGTGAAGAAAAGTGAGAAGAGGATGCTCATCTAGGAGGAATGACAGGACAGGAAGTAGTGTGAAAAACAGTCATGATGACAATGACGACAAATATGACAATGTGATGATAACTGAAGACAGTGACGGTAACTCAGGATCTAATATATGCCAACCCAAGTACCAAACCCTTAAATATATCAGAGTAATTCACTGATTTCTCAACTCTATCATATAGGTATACTTATGAACTCTGATTACTGAGGAAATATTTGCACAAAGGGTTAAGTCACCTGCCCAAGACCACAGTGCTGAGATTTCAACAGAAGCAGCTAATGCCAGGGACAAACTCTGCAGTTTGGTCAGACTAGGAAAGTAAACCCAAAAGAAGGTTGTGTAAAGTGAACAGTAACTATGCTTAGGGAACCGTGAGAGATTGGAAGCTCATAATTGAGCTCCTTGGTGCAAAACTGCAAAAACACAGCTAATCATTGGTCAAGACAGGCTTGACTTGCCCTCAGCTCAGTTTCCCAATTTTCAGGTCAGAACAGTAACTTCCAATGTGAGTTTTTCAGCATTCTAGGATTTTTCTACTTAATTCCATAAGTACCCCCAAAGATCCAAGTCATTTTCTTAAACAAAAAATTTAACTGGAGCAAGAGAGTGGAGGAATAGGAGACCTAAATTTTGTCTGGCCGCAGGAATTCAGCTAGATAGTTATCAAACCATTCAGAACACCTACAAACTCAAAAGGAGATCGAAGAAAAGAATAGCAGCAATTCGATGAACAGAAAAGCGATCACTTTCTGTAAGGTAGAACGTGTGGATAAGTGAATCCGAGGCAATATGTGGGAAGATTGATGGGGTGGGGGGAGCCTCTGTCAGCCAGCTACCAGCAAGTGATAGAGCAGCAGAGCACAAAACTGGAACTTTTAGAAGTCTGCTCCGCTGAGGGACGTCGCTCCAGTGGCTAAGCGGGAGTTGGAACCCACACCGGGACTGTGTGGTCTCAGGACCCTCGGGGTCACAGAAAGAGCAGGGGTGCACAAGTGCAGCAGAGCTCCCAGATATCAGAGCGGGGAAGCCGGCTGCAGAGATGGAGCCAAGGAGTGGGCTCTCAGCTGGAGTGGCAATAAACCGTGATCCGCGGCCCAGTCAGGCCACTACTACTCTTGCAGCAGGGACCCAAGAAGCGACAGATCCAGGAAGACTCCCCTTCCTCCCCTGGGAGGAGTGGCACCAGAGCACACCCCAGGAATCTGCCAGGTTTGGAGACTCCAAACGGAGTGTGCCAGAAATAGAAATGCTAGGTCACAGGCTGGGTGAGCACGGAGTGTGACCAGAGACCAGGGAGACAGTGATTGACTGCTTTTCTCTGAGGGCACATAGAGGAGCGGGGCCGCGAGCTCTCGGCTCCTCTGGGGCCAGAGAGTGGGAGTCCATTTCCACTCTCGTCCTCCAAAGCTGTATGGAAAGCTTTCAGAGAACAAAAGCTACCAAGAACAAACCCGAGCAGATTACTTAGCCTGGCCCCTGGCAAGGGCTGGGCAATTCCACCTCAGGCAAAGACATTTGAGAACCACAGCAACAGGCCCCTCCCCAGAAGATCAGCAAGAACATCCAGCCAAGAACAAGTTTCCCGATCAATGAGAAAAGCAAAATCCCAGCGCTAGGGGAATGCAGCACAGAGAATTCATGGCATTTATCCAATGATTATTTAGTCTTTTGAAGTTAATGTTTTAGAGGAGGAGCAAGATGGTGGAGGAGTAGGAGACCTAAATTTCATCTGGTCCCAGGAATTCAGCTAGATAGGGATCAAACCATTCTGAACACCTATGAACTCAACAGGAGATAAAAGAAAAGAATAGCAGCAACTGAACAGAAAAGCGACCACTTTCTGGAAGGTAGGACGTGCGGAGAAGTGAATCCAAGGCGATATTCGGGAGGATAGACGGCGGGGGAGGGGCCTCCGTCGGCCGCTTCTGGCAAGTGATAGAACCACGGAGCACAAAATCGGAACTTTTAAAAGTCTGCTCCGCCGAGGGACATCACTCTGGTGGCAAAGTGGGGGGTGGAACCCTCGTGGGACAGTGTGGTCTCAGGACCCTCGGGGTCACAGAAAGACCGGGAGTGCCTGAGTGCGGAAGAGCTCCCAGGTATCGGAGCGAGGAACCCGGCTGCAGAGACGGAGCAGAGGCGCGGGCCCTCAGCTTTGGGTTGCTGTAAACCGAGATCCGGGGCACAGTCGGGTCACTGCTCCTCCAGCAGATACCCAACAAGCGGCAGATCCGGGGAGACTCCACTTCCACCCCAGGGAGGAGCGGCCTGGGAGCGCACTGCAGGGATCTGCTGGGTTTGGAGACTCCACCCGGGGTTGGGTGCCAGAGATAGAAACGCGCGGTCACAAGCCGTGGGAGCACAGACTGTGTCCAGAGACCGGGGAGACAGGAGTGACTGACAGCTATTCTCTGGGGGTTCACTGAGAAGCGGGGCCCCGAGTTCTCAGCTCCTCCGGGGTGGAGATTGGGAGGCCACCATTTTCACTCTCTGCCTACAAAGCTGTATGGAAAGCTTGCAGGGAACAAAAGCTCCTGAGAGCAAACCTGAGCAGATTACTTACCCCAGACCAGGCAAGGGTGGGGCAATTCTGCCTCCAACAAAGACATTTGGAAACCACGGCAACAGGCCCCTCCCCAGAAGATCAGCGAGAACAGCCAGCCAAGACCAAGTTTACCAATCAATGAGAACAACAGAACTCCAGCGCTAGGGGAATACTGCACATAGAATTCATGGCTTTTTTACCATGACTCTTTAGTCTTTCAAAGTTAATTTTTTTTTTTTAATTTTTCTTTTTCCCTTTTCAACCAACATCTTATCAATCCCTTTTTTAAAAAACATTTTTATTTTTCATTTTTAGAGTCATATTCTATCCCTTCATAGTAGTTACCCTTATTTTTGGCATATATATATCAGTTGTTCTCTCTTTAAAATTTTGAGATAGTTTCTACTAACAGATCAAAATATACCCTAAATTCCTAGTGTATGGTTTTTTTCTACTCCCCTACCTGATCAGATTCTCTCCCTTTTTTTTTAAATCCTCTTCTTTCTTTATTCAAAAAACTTCTTATCAATTCCTTTTATAAAATTTTTTATAATTTCCATCTTTACAGTCATATTCCATCCCTTCATCATATCAACCCTTATTTTTGTAAATATATAAGCTTTTCTTTCTTTAAAATTTTGGGAGGCACTTTCCTCTAACAGACCAAAATACACCCAATCTACTGTGTGGCACTGATCTATATACCAGCCTGATCATATTTGATCACATTCTGTTTTTTCTTTTGTTTTGTTTTGTTCCGGTTTTGTTTATTTTTATCTTTATCCTTTTTTTTCTTTTTTTTTTTTTTCTTTTTCTTTTTTCTCTCTTTCCCTTTCTTTTACCACTGTTTCAGGTCTTTTCTGATTTGTTTAGAGTATAATTCTGGGGACGTTGTTAACCTGCTAGCATTTTGTTCTCTCATTCATCTATTCTCCTCTGCACAAAATGACAAGACAGAAAAAATCACCTCAACAAAAAGAACAAGAGGTAGTACCGACTGCCAGGGACCTACTCAATATGGACAATAGTACGATGTCAGATCGAGAGTTCAGAATCATCACTTTAAAGATACTAGCTGGGCTTGAAAAAAGCATGGAAGTTATTAGAGAAACCCTTTCTGGAGAAGTAAAAGAACTAAAATCTAAACAAGTAGAAATCAAAAAGGCTATTAATGAGGTGCAATCAAAAACAGGGGCACGAACTGCTAGGATAAATGAGGCAGAAGAGAGAATCAGTGATACAGAACACCAAATGATGGAAAATAAAGAAGCTGAGAAAAAGAGAGATAAACAACTACTGGATCACGAGGGCAGAATTTGAGAGATAAGTGATACCATAAGATGAAACAACATTAGAATAATTGGGGTCCCAGAAGAAGAAAGAGAGAGAGGGTCAGAAGGTATAATGGAGCAAACCATAGCAGAGAACTTCCCTACTTTGGGGAAGGAAACAGGCATCAAAATGCAGGAAGCACAGAGAACCCCTCTCAAAATCAATAAAAATAGGTCAACACCCCAACATCTAATAGTAAAACTTACGAGTCTCAGAGACAAAGAGAAAATCCTGAAAGCAGCTGGGGAGAAGAGATATGTAACCTACAATGGTAGAAACATTAGATTGGCAACAGACCTATACACAGAGACCTGGCAGGCCAGAAAGGACTGGCAGGATACATTCAGAGCACTAAATGAGAAAAATATGCAGCCAAGAATACTATATCCACCTAGGCTGTCATTGAAAATAGAAGGAGAGAGAAAAAGCTTCCAGGACAAACAAAAACTAAAGGAATTTACAAACACAAAGCAGCCCTACAATAAATCTTGAAAGGGGTCCTCTAAGCAAAGACAGAGCCTAAAAGCAACATAGACCAGAAAGGAAAAGAGACAATATACGGTAACAGTCACCTTACAGGCAATACAATGGCACTAAATTCCTATCTTTCAATAGTTACCCTGAATGTAAATGGGCTAAATGCCCCAATCAAAAGACACAAGTTATCAGATTGGATTAAAAAACAAGACCCATCCATTTGCTGTCTTCAAGAGACTCATTTTAGACCCAAAGAAACTCCCAGATTGAAAGTGAGGGGGTGGAAAACCATTTAGCATGCTAATGGACACCAAAAGAAAGCTGGGGTGGCAATCCTTATATCAGACAAATTAGATTTTAAACCAAAGACTGTAATAAGAGGTGAGGAAGGACACTATATCCTACTTAAAGGGCCTATCCAACAAGAAGATTGAACAATTGTAAATATCTATGCCCCTAACACGGGAGCAGCCAATTTTATAAGGCAATTAATAACAGAAGCAAAGAAACATATTGACAACAATACAATAATAGTGGGGGACTTTAACACCCCCCTCACTGAAATGGACAGATCGTCTAAGCAAAAGATAAACAAGGAAATAAAGACTTTAAATGATACACTGGATGAAATGGACTTCACAGACATATTCAGAACATTCCATCCCACAACAGAATACACATTCTTCTCAAGTGCCCATGGAACATTCTCCAGAATCGATCACATCCTAGGTCATAAATCAGGTCTCAACCGGTACCAAAAGATTGGGATCATTCCCTGCCTATTTTCAGACCACAATGCTTTGACACTGGAATTCAATCCCAAGAGGAAAGTCGGAAAGAACTCAAATACATGGAGGCTAAAGAGCATCCTACTGAAGAATGAATGGGTCAACCAGGAAATTAAAGAAGAATTAAAAAAATACATGGAAACCAATGAAAATGAAAACACAACTGTTCAAAATCTTTGGGATGCAGCAAAGGCAGTCCTAAGAGGAAAGTATATAGCAATACAAGCCTTTCTCAAGAAACAAGGTCTCAAGTACACAACCTAACCCTACACCTAAAGGCGGTGGAGAAAGAACAGCAAATAAAGCCTAAACCAAGCAGGAGAAGAGAAATAATAAAGATCAGAGCAGAAATCAATGAAATAGAAACTAAAAGAACAGTAGAACAGATCAACGAAACTAGGAGCTGGTTCTTTGAAAGAATTAACAAGATTGATAAACCCCTGGCCAGACTCATCAAAAAGAAAAGAGAAATGACCCAAATCAACAAAATCATGAATGAAAGAGGAGAGATCACAACCAACACCAAAGAAATCCAAACAATCATAAGAACATATTATGAGCAACTCTATGCCAGCAAATTAGATAACCTGGAAGAAATGGATGCATTCCTAGAGATGTATCAACTACCAAAACTGAACCAGGAAGAAATAGAAAACCTGAACAGACCTATAACCACTGAGGAAATGAAGCACTCATCAAAAATCAACCAAAAAACAAAAGCCCAGGGCCAGATGGCTTCCCAGGGGAATTCTGCCAAACATTTAAAGAAGAATTAATACCTATTCTTCTGAAAGTGTTCCAAAAAATAGAAATGGAAGGAAAACTTCCAAACTCATTTTATGAGGCCACCATTACCTTGATCCCCAAAGCAGACAAAAACCCCATCAAAAAGGAGAATTACAGACCAATATCCCTGATGAACATGGATGCAAAAATTCTCACCAAAATACTAGCCAACAGGATCCAACAGTACATTAAAAGGATTATTCACCATGACCAAGTGGGATTTATCCCTGGGCTGCAAGGTTGGTTCAACATCCGCAAATCAATCAATGTGATACAATACATTAACAAAAGAAAGAACAAGAATCATATGATCCTCTCAATAGATGCAGAAAAAGCACCTGACAAAGTACAGCATCCTTTCTTGATCAAAACTCTTCAGAGTATAGGCATAGAGTGTACATACCTCAATATCATAAAAGCCATCTATGAAAAACCTACAGAGAATATCATTCTCAATGGGGAAAAACTGAGAGCTTTCCCCCTAAGATCAGGAACGCGGCAGGGATGTCCACTATCACCACTGCTATTCAACATAGTATTGGAAGTCCTAGCCACAGCAATCAGACAACAAAAAGAAAGAAAAGGCATCCAAATCGGCAAAGAAGAAGTCAAACTCTCACTCTTTGCAGATGATATGATACTTTATGTGGAAGACCCCAAAGACTCCACCCCAAAACTGCTAGAACTCATACAGGAATTCAGTCAAGTGGGAAGATATAAAATCAATGCACAGAAGTCAGTGGCATTCCTATACACCAACAAAAAACAGAAGAAAGAGAAATTAAGGAGTTGATCCCATTTACAATTGCACCCAAAACCATAAGATACCTTGGAATAAATCTAACCAGAGGCAAAGGATCTGTACTCAGAAAACTATAAAATACTCATGAAAGAAATTGAGGAAGACAAAAAGAAATGGAAAAACGTTCCATGCTCATGCATTGGAAGAACAAATATTGTGAAGATGTCAATGCTACCTAGAGCAATCTACACATTCAATGCAATCCCCATCAAAATACCATCCACTTTTTTCAAAGAAATGCAACAAATAATCCTAAAATTTGTATGGAACCAGAAAAGACCCCAAATAGCCAGAGGAACGTTGAAAAAGAAAAGCAAAGCTGGCGGCATCACAATTCCAGACTTCCAGCTCTATTACAAAGCTGTCATCATCAAGACAGTATGGTACTGGCACAAAAACAGACACAAAGATCAATGGAACAGAATAGAGAGCCCAGAAATGGACCCTCAACTCTATGGTCAACTCATCTTTGACAAGCAGGAAAGAATGTCCAATGGAAAAAAGACAGTCTCTTCCACAAATGGTGTTGGGAAATTTGGACAGCCACATGCAGAAGAATGAAAATGGACCATTTCCTTACACCACACACAAAAATAGACTCCAAATGGTTGAAGACCTCAATGTGAGACAGGAGTCCATCAAAATCCTGAAGGAGAACACAGGCAGCAACCTCTTCGACCTCAGCTGCAGCAACTTCTTCCTAGAAACATTGCCAAATGCAAGGGAAGCAAGGGCAAAAAGAACTATTGGGACTTCATCAAGATAAAAAGCTTTTGCACTGGGACGCCTGGGTGGCTCAGTCGGTTAAGCGTCTGCCTTCAGCTCAGGTCATGATCCCAGGGTCCTGGGATCGAGTCCCGCATCAGGCTCCCTGCTCTGCGGGTAGCCTGCTTCTCCCTCTGCCTCTGCCTCTCTCTCTCTCTCATGAATAAATAAATAATATCTTAAAAAAAAAAAAAAAAAAAGCTTTTGCACAGCAAAAGAAACAGTCAATAAAACTAAAAGACAACTGACAGAATGGGAGAAGATATTTGCAAATGACATATCAGATAAAGGGCTAGTACCCAAAATCTATAAAGAACTTATCAAACTCAACACCCAAAGAACAAATGATCCAATCAAGAAATGGGAAGAAGACATGAACAGGCATTTCTGCAAAGACGTCCAAATGGCCAACAGACACATGAAAAAGTGCTCAACATCGCTGGGCATCAGGGAAATCCAAATCAAAACCTCAATGAGATACCACCTCACACCAGTCAGAATGGCTAAAATGAACAAGTCAGGAAACGACAGATGTTGGCAAGGATGTGGAGAAAGGGGTACCCTCCTACACTGTTGGTGGAAATGCAAGCTGGTGCAGCCACTCTGGAAAACAGTATGATGGTTCCTCAAAAAGTTGAAAATAGAGCTACCCTATGACCCAGCAATTACACTACTGGGTATTTACCCCAAAGATACAAATGTAGGGATCCGAAGGGGCACGTGCACCCCAATGTTTATAGCAGCAATGTCCACAATAGCCAAAGTACAGAAAGAGCCTGGATGTCCATCAACAGATGAATGGATAAAGAAGATGTGGTATATATATACAATGGAATATTATGCAGCCATCAAAAATATGAAATCTTGCCATTTGCAATGACATGGATGGAACTAGAGGGTATTATGCTAAGCAAAATAAGTCAATCAGAGAAAGACAATTATCATATGATATAACTCAAATGAGGAATTTGAGAATCAAGACAGAGAATCATAGGGGAAGGGAGGGAAAAATGAAACAAGACAAAACCAGAGAGGGAGACAAACCATAAGAGACTCTTAATCTCAGGAAACAAACTGAGAGTTGCTGGAGTGGAGGGGGGTGGGACGGATGGGGTGGCTGGATGATGGACATTGGGGAAGGTCTGTGCTATGGTGAGCGCTGTGAATTGTGTAAGACTGATGGATCACAGACCTATCCCTGAAACAAATAATACATTATATGTTAATAAAAAAATTTTTTTAAAAAAAGCAGCTAATGCCAGAGACCACACCCTTAACGACTAACCAATGGATGCCTCTTAGGACACCATCAGTATCAAAAACACACACAAAAAAATCAGCAGTGGGATATAAGAAGATCATTAAAACTCAAATTAAGGTCACCATTTTTTTTTTTTTTAAGATTTTACTTATTTATTTATTTGAGAGAGAGAGAGAGAGAGAATGAGCAGGAAGAAGGACAGAGGGAGAAGCAGATTCCTGGCTCATCAGGGAGTGGTATGCAGGGCTCCATCCCAGGACCTGAGATCACAACCCGAGCCAAAGGTAGCTGCCCAACTGACTGAGCTACTCAGGTACCCTGAAGGCCACCATATTGACTCAAAACAAAACTATTTAGCTAAACAACAAAAACACGCCACCAAAAAAACGTATGAAATACCAAATAAAGGAAAAGCTCAGATCTCTATACTAGCTCTTAAAATATATCTCTGTATATAATGATGTAATATTTAAAGACTTTGATAATTGTCAATTAAGTTATAAATTCAAATCTACAAATTCTCCATCAAACTTCAAAAGGATAACAAGCTGACTCTTAAATTCATCAGGAAGAGAAAACTTTGGGAAAAAATGAAGAGGTATTCACCCTTCACGATACCGTTTCTTATTAACAACTATTCTTAATTAAAAGAGTGTGGTTTGAGTACAAACAGACAAATACATCAACGGAACAGAATAAAGCTAAAGTTCAGACACAGACACAAAAGCATTTGAATATTTAATACATGACATAGACAGTATTTCAAATGAGTAGAAAAAGATTGACTCTATGTGAGAGGTAGAGAGAACACAGAGTGATGGGAGTCAGACTGTTTTATAACTGTACCTATCTACTGCTTCTCAGCTACAAATTCTCCCTTCACTGCCTGATCTGTGAAAATGGATATGGGCCCTTTAAATATGTTTGCTTTGCCAGCTGGCACAATGGTAGCTTTGTCAGTAGAGGGCACTGGAGACACACTGTAGGAGGAACGGGTGGCTTCTTGGGCAGGCCTGGAGAGTGTCTGTTTTTCTTCACTATTTGGCCCACATGGTATTCCCCAGTGCTAAGTGCCTGCAGGGTGCAGCTTTCTCCAGCATTTGGCCACCACATGTTTTCTCCAGCTCCTGATTCAGGCTACAGCAGCCTAGCTGACAGCCCCAGAAAAATAGAACTGTGCCCAGCTCAAGTCACAAACCTTTTCCACCTTAAAGGCACAAAAAGTGAAGTGTCCCATGGGGACAGGGCTGTCTGGTGAGTCAAAAACCCAATCTTTATCCTGTGCAACAGAGGTTCAATTCACATAGATTCCTCATCCCCATGTGCCCACCTATGGGCCTGAGCTCACCTGTGCCCCACAGGATTGTTCCTGGTCTTATAGTGACTGTGGCCTGGGTAATCCAGCAACTTCTCTGCTAGGCAATGGGCTGCAACCACACCTTCTTCAATGAGGTCCAAATCTCCTTCCAAGTTTATCCTTACGTGGGTATTCTCCCTCTGCCCTAGAATACATTTTGAGTTCTGTTTCCATCTTTGTATAGTTACTCTCCTATCACTGTTTAACAGTTCTTTATATTAAACTTCCCCTATTTAATCTACTATGTGATTCATTTCCTAGTTGGACCCAGACTGATACAGTAACCTTGGGCAAATTACTAAATCTCTTCTATATTTCAGTTTCCTTATCTGTGAAATGGGGATAAAAGTAGTGTCCTCAAAAGGTAACTGTGAGAACTAAATGACTGAATATATATAAACTACTGGAGAACAATGCATGGTATGTAACAGTCACTCAATGAACAATAGTTATTATTATTGTTATTATTCAAGATTATGTTTTGTTGGTTATTTCAGAAAAAAATGCATTAAAGAAGTAAATGAAAAATAAATTATAAGTGTATTAGAAGAAAATATAGGTGACTATACTTATAATTATGAGGGAAAGCTTAAGAAATGCAAAATACAAAAGCCACAAAAGAACAATAAGTTCGACAAAAATTTTAAATTCTAATATAATAAAGCACATTGTAAGTAAAGTTAAAAGGCAAGCCACAAGAGATATGGAACAGTCAGTTCATAGAGAAATGCTAATGGCCTTTAAACATATGAAATTTCATTACTAATAAAATTTCATAATGAAAGAAATTAAAATTAAAATTAAAACTAATTGATATACTCTTTCTTACCTATCACAGAAACCAGAAAGGATAAAGAAGACTGGAACAAGTGAATAACCAAACTGACCAAACCGGCACATATAGAACATCACCCAACAACTACAAAATATATACTCTTTTAAAGTTCACATGGAATGCTTAACAAAACATACCATAAACTGGGCCATAAAGCAAGTCTCAAAAAGCTTCAAGGGACTGGAATCATATAGAGGATGTTCTCTGACCACAGTGAAATTAAACTAGAAATCAAAAAAAAAAGCTAACTAAAAAGTCCTTAGGTAAATAAATTTGACAACTCCTATGAAAAAGACAAATTCCTTTACAAACACAATGAGAGGAAAATATAATCTTATAATTGTTAAAGAAATTGAATCCATTTTTTGAAACTTCCCACAAAGAAAACTCCACTAATTTAGAATAACTAATGAATTCTCAGAAGAAATCATTCCAATCACATGCAAATTCTTTCAAAGAGGAAAAAAAAATCCCCAATTCATTTTGTGAGGTCAGCCATAACATGATTCCAAAACCTGAAAATAATATTACAAGAAAGGAAAATTAAGGCCAATCTATTACATGAAGATAGATGTCAAAATCTTAAACATCAACAACTTGAACCCAGCAGAATATAAAAAGATAAAAATATGACCGAGAAGACTTTATGCCAAGGGAACATTCAAAAATCAATCACAAATTTCATATTTAACAAAATAAAGGAGAAAAATCTTTATCTCAACAGACACAGAAAAGCACTTAATGATAATTCAATACCCATTTATAATAAAAACTATCAGCAAACTAAGATTAGAAGGGAACTTCCTCAATCTGATAAAGAGTATCTATGACAGTCCAAAAGCTAGCAGAGCATATAGAATGGTGAAATATTTAATGCTCTCCTTCTAAGATCAGGAACAAAGCAAAGATGTACACTAACACCATTTATATTCAACACTGCACTGAATGTCACGGCCAAATGAAAAGTTTACATATTGCAAAGGACAAAGCAAAATTGCATGAGTCATAGGTAATATAATTGTGTATATAGAAATTCCATGGGAACCTATTTTTTCAAATGCTAGAATAAGTGATAGAATAACTTCATCAAGGCTAGTGAATTCAAGGCCAATATACAAAATTCAATTATATTTCTAAATTTAATAAAACAATTAGATATTGACATTCTAAATATATATACTTTATAATAACATCAAAAAACTAAGTATCTAGAATAAATCTAATAAAACATATACATGACATTTATACTGAAAACCATAAAACAATGCTGAGGAAAAAAAGAGTAATGTTTATATAAATATACATATTCTATGTTTGTGGGCTGGAATATTCAATATTGTTAAGACATCAATTGTCCACAAATGATTCTATATATTCAATGCAATACCAACCAAAATCCCAGCAGGGTTTTATTATGGACATTGACAAGCTGACTCAAAAAGTTTATGAAAATGGCCAAACACCTAGAATAGCCAATATAATCTTAAAGGAAAAAAAAAAGGAAGTTAAAAATCTTATAGTACCTTATCAAGAATATACATACATATCAGCAGATATAAAGAATATAAAGCTACAGTAAACAAGACAGTATGGCACTGGCAATAAATAGGACAATGGAATAGAATAGAGGGTACAGAAACAAGCCATTGCATGTATAGTCAGTCACCTGATTTGCCAACACAGTTATGTGAGGAGAACACTGTCCTTTCTATTGACAATGGCAATGAACCATCTGGATATCCGTAAGAGAAAAAAAAGTAATGTCAGCTCCTATCTCACATACACTAACATTAATCTGAGCTTGATAAGAGAGCTAAATGTGAAGGGTAAAAAACAATAGAACTAAACAAAAACAAAAACAAAAAACCTATTAGGGATGCCTGGTGGGCTCAGTCGGGAGAGCATGTGACTCTTATCTCCAGGCCATGAGTTCAAGCCCCACATTGGGTGTAAAGCTTACGTTTAAAAAAAAAAAACAAACAAACAGAAGTATTAAAAGAAAACAACAGAGACAATCTTCATAACTTTGGGTAGACAAAGATTTCTTAAATAAAATATTTAAAAAATAACCATAAAATAAAAGGTTGGTAATTTAAACTACGTAAGAATTAAAAACTTCAGTTCATCAGAAGACAGCATTAAAAGAGTGAAAAGGTCATCCACAGACTAGGAGGAGATATACATACTACAGTATCTGACAAAGGATCTGTATCTAAAATATATAAAGTATTTGAACAAATCAATGAAAAAAGATAATCCAATAAAAATATGCAAAAGACTTTTGAACATACACTGCACAACAAGAATATCTAAATGGCCAATAGGTATATCAAAAGGTTCTCAGTATCATTAGTCACCAGAGAAACTAAAATTAAAACAAAAATGCCACTGCACACATACCAAAATGGATGAATTTTATTTTTTTTTAAGATTTTATTCATTTATAAGAGAGAGAGAGAGCACAAGCAGGGGGAGCGACAGGCAGAGGGAAAGGGAGAAGCAGGCTCCCCATCAGCAGGGAGCCCAATGTGGGGCTCAATCCCAGGATGCTGGGATCATGATTTGAGCCAAAGGCAGACGCTTAACCAACTGAGCCACCCAGGCACCCCAAAATGGATGAATTTTAAAAAGAATAGCAATACCAAATGTTGGCCCTGATGTAGAGTAACTAAAATGATCATACACTGCTGGTGGGAGTATAGATTGTAACAACTACTTTTGAAAACTGTCCAGCAGTATCAACTAAAGCAAAACACATTATGTACCTAAACTTATCATCTAGTATAATGTTGAACAGAAGTGATGAGAGTGAACACTGCTGTATTATCCCTGATCTTAAGGATAGGATCTTAATGATAAACTTACCATTCCAAATCTTAGGTTTATAACCAAGAGAATCAAGTACATATGTCTATCAAAGACATGTACAAGAATATTCATTGGCGCAGTCAAAAACTAGAAACTGGGCGCCTGGGTGGCTCAGTTGGTTAAGCGACTGCCTTCGGCTCCGGTCATGATCCTGGAGTCCTGGGATCGAGTCCCACATCGGGCTCCCTGCTCAGCAGGGAGTCTGCTTCTCCCTGACCCTCCCCCTCTCATGCTCTCTCTATCTCATTCTCTCTCTCAAATAAATAAATAAAAAATCTTTAAAAAAAAAAAACTAGAAACTATTCAAATATCCTCTAAAGGAGAACAGATAATTTATTATATATTATATACTCATGCAATAAAATACTACTAAGTAATAAAAAGAAAAAATTACTGTGACACAAAACATGGGTCAATCTCACAGGCAGAGTATTAAGCAAAAAAAAAAAAAACAGACACAGAGGTGTATGATTCCACTCATATAAATTTCAGGAACAAGCAAATTAATCTATGGTACCTAAAGTCAAAATTAAGGGAGAACGGGAGGAGGAGGGAAGGCAGGAGCAGAGTATAAGAGGTATGGACTAGGAAGAGGCATAAAGAACTCTTCTGGGATTATAGAAATGTTCTGTATTTTTTTAAGATTTTATTTATTTATTTTAGAGAGAGAAAGCATGCACAAACAGGGGAGGAAGAGGAACAAGCAGACTCCGTGCTACTGCTGAGCAAGGAACCCAACATGGGGCTAGATCCTAGGACCCTGAGATCATAACCTGAGCTGAAATCAAGAGTCTGATGCTCAACCAACGGAGCCACCCAGGCACCCTGGAAATGTTCTGTATTTTGACATGGAAATGTCTTATAGCTTGACCTGGGTAATGGTTTACATAGCTGTATACATTTAAAAATTCATGCAGCTTTATAATTAAAATATGTGCATTTCATGTGTATTTGTAAAATATTAGATATATCTTATATGTACTGATGTGGGAAAAATCTCTAAAACATCCTAGTTAAAGAAAAAAGAAAGTTTCATAATAATATGTACATATATTTTTTAAAAAATACATGTGTGAAACTGCGTTTCTATTACACAAAAATATAGATAAATGCACTGTATTTTACTGGTTAAACCCCTTCAAGGAGAAAGGGATGAGAAGGAAAGATTTGGAAGAGCAACGGCAAATTTTATTTACATCATTTGATTTTCTAACAAAAAAATATATTATTTGTGTATTTCAAATAATCATAAAATTAAAAGAATATGCTAACTCGCAGGTTAAATGTCTATAATTTCAATGAGATGGAGGAGAATGATCAACCTCTAACAAAGACTTGAACATAAGCTTTTTTACTATTTTCTTTAAAACTTTTCAAAGCTAAGACTTCATGTTTTAAATTCAATAAGAGAAAACAATGTTGTTTTCAATACTAGTCCAAGCAAGAATGGTAGAAAACACTAGATTGACTAAGTCTTTAGGAGGCATCATATGGTAATATTCATAGTTCTTTAGAGAATAGAGATAATGTGTTATAATGTCCACGTACCACTCAGTGCTCCAACAGCTCCAAAATTTAAGGATTTTCCATCCATTATGCTGGCATCACACTCAATTTCACCCAAGAGATTTAGATTAGATCCCATTCCTGCATTTGTAAAAGGAGAATCCTAAGAGATAAAAACAAAAATTAAAATACCATTAGTCTTAAAGAAGATTTAATGTCAATCCTTTTTAACTGTTCCAAAAACTAGAAAGGGAAAGAACACTCTCGATTCCTTGCACGATACCAGTACTACCCTGATTCCAAAACAAGACAAAGACATCATGAGGAAAGAAAACTACAGGCTAATATATCTTGAGACTATAGGCACAAAAATCCTCAAGAAAATGCTAGCAAACCAAATGCAGCAAAACATAAAAGTCTTATACACCATGAACAAGAGGGATCCCAGGGAAGCAAGTTTGGTTTTAATATGTGAAACTTAATGTAATACACCATGTTAATAAAGAAAAAAATAAAAATAAATAAACTAAATAGAAAAAACAGGATCATACTAATAAACACAAAAAAAGCATTTAACAAAATCCAACACCCTTTCATGAGAAAAGCACTCAACAAACTAGAAATAGAAGGGAACTTCCTATATATGATATAATAAAGGACATCTACAAAAAGTCCAGAGCGAACATCATAATTAATGGTGAAAACTTGAATGTTTTCCCTTAAGATCAGGGATAATACAGCAATGTACTCTCATCACTTATATTCAACATTATACTGGATATTCTGGACAAAACAATTAGGCAAGAAAAAGAAATAATGAGCGTCTATATTGGAAAAGAAAAAGTAAAATTATCTCTTAGTATAAGAGGACATGATCTTGTATACAAAAAGTCCTAAGGACTCCACTAAAAAACTATTAGGACTGATAAGTTCAAAAGGGTTTCAAGATACAAGATCAATATACAAAAATCAACTGTTATTTCTACATATTAGCAATGAACAATGTGAAGATCAAATTCAGAAAACAATTCCACTTACAATAACATCAAAAAGAATAAAATACTTAGGAATAAATTCAACAAAAGAAGTAGAAGATTCATACACTGAAAACTATAACACATGTTAAGAAAAAATTAAAGAAGACCTAAATAAATGTAAGGACACCCATGTACATAGATCAAAAGGTTTAATGTCTTTAAGACAGCAATACTCTCCAAAATTGATCAGCTTCAACACAATCCCATATCAAATCCTAACTACCTTTTTTGCAGAAACTGACAAACTAACCCTAAAGTTCATAAGGAAATGCAAGGGACTCAGAATCACAATCTTCAAAAGAAAAATAAAATCGGAGGGTTCACACTTCTAAGTTTTATAACTTACTACACAACTACAGTAATCAAGACTGTGTGATATAACTAAGGACAGACATATAGATCAATGCAATAGAACTGAGTGTCCAGATACAAGCGTTATATTTATGGTCAATTCAACAACGATGCCAGAACAATTCAATAAACAAAGGGTAGTATTTTCTATAAGTGGAGCTGGGACTATGGATATTCAATCCAAGAGAACAAAGTTGGGATTCTATCTCACACCATGTACAAAAATTAACTCCTAGTGGATCAAAAACCTAAATATGAGTTAAAACTATAAAACCATTCAAAGAAAACATTACGGCAAATGTTTATGACCTCAGATTAGATAGTGGTTTCCTAGATATGAAACTAAAAGCACAAGCAACCAAAGAAAAAACTAGAATTTGGATGTCATCAAATTAAAACTTTTGAGTTTTAAAGTACACAATAAAAGTAAAAAAAAAAAAAAAAAAAAACCCACTCAGAATGGGGGCAGGGGGACTGTAAATCGTTTATCCGTAAGAAATTTGTATCCAGGATATATAAAAACTTCCCACAATTCTAAAATAAAAAGACAATTTTAAAATGGATAAAGGATATGAATGAACATTTCTCCAAAGAAGGTATATAAATGGCCAATAAGCACATGAAAAGATGCTCAACATCATTACTCATCAAGGAAAGGCAAATCAAAACCACAACAAACTACTACTTCACACCCACAATTCCACTTAAAATAACATCAAAAAGAATCATAAAGACAGATGTGTTGGCAAGGATATAAAGAAATTAGAACCCTTACACACTGCTGATGGGAATGTAAAATGGTACAGCCACTTTGGAAAACATCTGGAAACCCCTCAAAAACTTAAACATAAAGTTACCATTTGACCCGACAATTCCACTTCTAGGTATATACCCAAGAGAAGTGAATTGTCTACACAAAACTGGTACCCATATATTCACAACAGCTTACTTAATACTCATATGCCAGCATTTCTGGAAACAACTCAAATGCCCACCAACTGATGAATGGGTAAGTAAAACATGGTATATCTATACAACGGAGTATTAATCAGCAATAAAAAGTAATGAAGTACTGATGTATGGCAAAATATGGATGAACCTTAAAAACATAATGCTAATCAAAGAAGTCAGTCACAAAAGATCACATACCAGATGATCCAATTTATATGAAATTTCAAGAAAGGCAAATCCATAAAGTAGATTAGTGATTGCCAGGGGTTGCAGAAGGAGGAATGGGGAGTGACAGCTAATATGTACTGTGTTTCTTCTTGCAGTGATTCAGATGAACTAAAAGTAGATGGTGTGACAGCTGCAGAACTTTATGAATATACTAAAAACAAGTGAAATGTATACTATAAAAGTGAATTTTACGGTATATGAATTATATCTTTAAAAAGATAGCATGAAGGGGCGCCTGGGCTGCCCAGTTGGTTGAGCGTCCGACTTTTGATTTTGGCTCAGGTCACGATCTCAGGATTGTGGGATCAAGCCCCACATCAGACTCCACGCTAAGCATGGAGCCTGCTTGAGATTCTCTCCCTCTCCCTTCCCTCTCCCCCCGTCTCTTTCTCTCTCTCTCTAATAAATAAAATCTTTTTAAAAAATAAATAAAAAGATACCATGAAGGAAAAAAAAAGCTTGTATCAGCAGACTACAGAACATAAAGGCCTGGAATCAGAAGGGCACACAATGTGATGAGCACTGGGTCATATATGCAACTAATGAATAATTGAACATTACATCAAAAACTAATATGTTGGGCGCCTGGGTGGCTCAGTTGGTTAAGCGACTGCCTTCGGCTCAGGTCATGATCCTGGAGACCCGGGATCGAGTCCCGCATCGGGCTCCCTGCTCGGCAGGGAGTCTGCTTCTCCCTCTGACCCTCCTCCCTCTCATGCTCTCTGTCTCTCATTCTCTCTGTCTCAAATAAATAAAAATCTTAAAAAAAAAAAAAAAAAAAAAAAAACTAATATGTTGGCTAATTGAATTTAAATTTAAAAACTGAAAAAAAAAAGTCAGCCATGTATTTGCAATCTAAAAGAAAGACACTATCTTATTTTTCTAATACTGTGAATAAAGTTTTTAAAAATATATACCACTAGTCTTGTTATGTCAATATAATATCATACATGATTTCCAACCACAGATATGGAAAAAAAAATCTAACAATATAAAATCTTACAATAAAAATAAACATCATGGGGACAAACTCCCAAAAGACAAGAAAGAAAGGAAAGAGAGGAAGAAAGGAAGAAAGGAAGGAAGGAAAGAAAAAAGAAAAGAAAAGAAAAGAAAAGAAAAGAAAAGAAAGAAAAGAAAGAGAGAGAGAGAGAGCCGGGGATGGAAAGATTAGATTGACACTCCTTAGAATAATATTTGCTGTAGGTTTTTCATAGATGGCTTTTATGATATTGAGGTATGTACCCTCTATCCCTATACTCTGAAGAGTTTTGATCAAGAAAGGATGCTGTACTTTGTCAAAAGCTTTTTCTGCATCTATTGAGAGGATCATATGATTTTTGTTTTTTCTTTTGTTAATGTATTGTATCACATTGATTGATTTGCGGATGTTGAACCAACCTTGCAGCCCAGGGATAAATCCCACTTGGTCATGGTGAATAATCCTTTTAATATACTGTTGGATCCTATTGGCTAGTATTTTGGTGAGAATTTTTGCATCCATGTTCATCAGGGATATTGGTCTGTAATTCTCCTTTTTGTTGGGGTCTTTGTCTGGTTTTGGGATCAAGGTAATGCTGGCCTCATAAAATGAGTTTGGAAGTTTTCCTTCCGTTTCTATTTTTTGGAACAGTTTCAGAAGAATAGGTATTAATTCTTCTTGAAAGGTTTGGTAGAATTCCCCTGGGAAGCCATCTGGCCCTGGGCTTTTGTTTTTTGGGAGATTTTTGATGACTGCTTCAATTTCCTTAGTGGTTATAGGTCTGTTCAGGTTTTCTATTTCATCCTGGTTAAGTCACTGCATAGATGAAAGGCGTACTCCAAAATAAAGTCCATAAAAATGAACAACTCTAACCTCACATTCTAGAAAACTGAGTCAATCCAGAAAATTAACCCTGTTCTAAGGTAAGACCAATATTATCTAAGAAACTACAGCAAATCTGGATCAACCTATAGATCACCAAATGCCTCATATCATCTACAAATGTCCCCAGTTTCCTGTACTTCTGCAAGATCCAAGAAAACTGACCACAACATTAAACCTTCTTAACGTGTACCTATAACTAGAGCAAAGGGGTCAGAGATTGGAGAACAGAGTTTTTGTCCTAATGCAGTTAAATAACCGAACAGTCCACGGAATTTTAAAAATAAGATCACAGGATGGGGAAAAAAAGGCTATATAATTATATAGAAATGAGTTAATAATGAGATAATAAATGCTTTCAGCACCCAAAAGGAAATGGCGCACTATGAAACAGAGAAGTTAACAGCAGGCTTCCTGAACATAGCCAGGAAGCTAGAAAATTCCAGTTGGTGGAAATGATGTGAGCAACATACAGGCAATGGGAAAGTGTCAGAGCCACAGAAGACACATTCAGCAAAAAGGATTTACTGGAGCCAAATCTGAAGATTGAGACATACTATTCATCAGAATCTGAACCTGATTAAAAAAAACATTGAGAAGCCAGTCAAGATTTCTGTATAAGAGAGAATCGAAATGGGTATTTTGGTCAAGGAAACAAACAGACATGTACACATTGTATGAGAAGGAAGGAGAGGAGAATGAAATCAGTGAGAACAAACTGAGGGCTATTTTACAACATAGGCTTGAAATACTAACTACCTGGCATGGAAATGATAGTAGTAGGAATAGAAAAAAAGAGAGAGAGAGAGAGAAAGGAAAGGATCAGAACTGTGAAACTTGAGAAATAAATAAAACCATGAATAAGAAAAGGCGTTTTATGAGATGGAGGAAAGAGTATGCATGATTAAGCATAAGGATTTTGAATAAGGACTTCCAACTTAATATTTCTAGCTAAATCCGTTCATAATTAAATCTGGGGAAAGAGATCACAACCAAAGAAAAATTATGGTTTTAAAACAGATGAAGACTGAATTCTTGCCCTGGATCTTTTCATATTTTGAGAACAGAGCAAAAGAGATTATAAGCAAGTAAATTACCACATTACAAAGGTTTGGGGTTTTTGGTTTTTTGGGTGTTTTTTTTACTGCATATAACCTCCCTTGCCTAGTCATGTATATCTTCAAAGCGTGGAAAAGGAACTGAAATGTGAGAAAAATGTAAAGCAGCTACCTATATGTAGTAATTCCCAAAATACACATGCAAGATTGTACCAGTGTATACACTATCTCAACAATCTTTGAAATGGAATA
Organism: Mirounga angustirostris; assembly: GCF_029215605.1. NCBI lineage: Eukaryota > Metazoa > Chordata > Mammalia > Carnivora > Phocidae > Mirounga > Mirounga angustirostris. The sequence continues at coordinate 99,658,732 of NW_026991718.1, read as the reverse complement.
TATCAGCTAATCAGCTCTGCAAAATTTTTAACATAATCCAATTAGAAATCACAAACTGAACAAAGTTATCCTGAAAATGACTACTGCATGATGGTTTAAATTTGACATTTTAAAAATACATAAGAAAAAGTATATAAGAAAATTAAAAGATATCTTAGCAATTTTTTTCAAAAATATTTCTCCTACTTCAAAATACATTAATAATTTCAGGGGCACCTGGCTGGCTCAGTCAGTAGTGTGTGCGACTCCATCTGGGGGTTGTAAGTTTGAGCCCCACGTTTGGCACAGAAATTACTTAAAAATTTAAAAATATATTTAAAAAATACATAAAATACATATATATATTTATATATGTATTTATAAAAAATACATATATATATATTTATAACTTCAAAAGTATGTCTACTGAACTTCTGCTTCTGACTATGGCATAATAGGGATTATATTTATCTTTCTAACTAGAAAATCAGGCAGGGCGCCTGGGTGGCTCAGTTGGTTAAGCGACTGCCTTCGGCTCAGGTCATGATCCTGGAGTCCCGGGATCGAGTCCCGCATTGGGCTCCCTGCTCGGCAGGGAGCCTGCTTCTGCCTCTGACCCTCCCCCCTCTCATGTGCTCTCTCTCTCTCATTCTCTCTGTCTCAAATAAATAAATAAAATCTTTAAAAAAAAAATGAAACAAAATAAAATAATAAAAATGGCTAAAATTAAGAAAATAGACAATAGCAAGTATTGGCAAGAATGTGGAACAACTGCAACTTTCATCCATTGCTAATGAGAATGAAAATAGCAAATAGCTTGGCAGTTTCTTCACTGTTAAGCATATACTTACCATAGATCCAGAAATTCTACTCCTGAGTATTTATCCAAGAAAAATGAAAGCACATGTCCACATAAAGACTTGAATAGAAATGTTTATATCAGCTTTAATCAGAACAGCCAAAAACTGGAAACAACCCAAATGCCCATCAACTGGTAAATGGATAAACAAATTATGATGTATCAACACAATGAAATACTACTCAGCAATAAAGGAACAAACCTCTAATTTCCCAACAATAGGGAGGAATATCAAAAGCATCATGCTAAGGGAAAGAAGCCACTCACAAAAGACCACATATAATATGATTCTATTTAATCCAAATTCTAGAAAAGGCCAAATTATGATAAAAAGCAGACAATGGTTGCCAGGGGCCACTGAAAGAAAGGGATCCCCTGCAGATAGGCATTAAGAGGGAATTTTGGAGGTGATGGAAATATTATATATGATTGTATTGGTGGTTACATAATTGTATACATTTGTCATAGCATCAAATTATATACTTAAAATTGGCTAATTTTGTTGTATATTATACTTTGATAAAACTGACAAAAAAGTGTACTTCTCACTTGATATAAACTAATCACCAATATACTAACTTTCTCCTTATAAAAAAATATACATAAGTTTTTTAAATGGTCATTTGTTGTTTTCTGACCTGAATCATTTTGTACAACTAGAAATCATTATGCCCAATTAGTAGCAAGCAATCCTAAAATCTGTCAGACCCTGTTATTCTCATGTTCAAAAACTTACAATGTTTCCCATAATACTTAGAATAAAATCTAAAGTCCTAATTTCCAAGGTTTACAAGGCCCTATATGATCTGGCCCCTCCCTCCCTCACACATCCTATGAACCAGCCACATTGACTTCCTTGCAATTTCATGAGCACAGAGAGAACATTCCCACCTCAGGGCTTTTACATTTGTTCATTTACTCCTTTGAAATGCTGAGTTTAGTGAGTGGCTCTAGTAGGAGAAAAAGTCAATAAATAAAGATTGTGTGCACATGTGTGTGCAGAAACACATATATACACATGTGTATAAATAGCTGATGTCCTATAGTGATGTGTTATGAAGAATAATAAAGTGGAATAAGAAGGGATAATAGGGTACTTTTCCCTCTAACCAAAAACTCCCTTCCCCAACATCTTCACATGGGTTTCTCCTCCATTTCATTTAGGTCTCTGCTCAAATGGTATCAGAGGGCTCTCCCCTTATTAAGTTATTAGCATTTCGCCAACTTTCCCAACCTTTTTTTTCCTCTTACTATCTTATGCTTTTTTTTTTTAAGATTTTATTTATTTGACAGAGAGAGAGTGAGAGAAGGAACACAAGCAGGGGGAGTGGGAGAGGGAGAAGCAGGCTTTCCGCTCAGCAGGGAGCCCGATATGGGGCTCAATCCCAGGACCCTGAGATCATGACCTGAGCCAAAGGCAGACTAGCTTAACGACTGAGCCACCCAGGCACCCCTATCTTATGCTTCTTTATGGCACTTTCACTACCTGACATTATATGTACTTTTTGTTTGTCTAATTCTCTCCACAGAATGTTAAGCCCGTAGTACAGTAATTTGTCTTTTTGGGTGTTGTATCCTGATGTCTAACGTAATGTCTGGCGCTTAGTAGGTACTGAATAAATATTTGTAGAATGAATGAACAGGAGCTAATTACAACTAGATATAAATTGAATAGTTGATCACTGTGAACTACACCCTCTTAAGCTGATGCTTATTGATTCTTACAAGTTACACTTATAGAGAAATGTCAGAATAATGTAACAGAGTATTAAGAATCCAATATTTTCACAATTAAAACAAGAGAAATGAAATAAACTCAAGCAATAGCATTTTCAGCTTCTAAAAGATGAAATTTTAAAAGCAAAATATTTTTGTTTACCCATAGCTTTTTTTTAAACTGAATTCTTTTTTTTTTTTTAAGATTTTTTATTTATTTATTTGACACAGAGAGAGAGTGAGAGAGAGATAGCATAAGCAGGGGGAGCAGCAGGCAGGCAGAAGGAGAGGGAGAAGCAGGCTCTCCGCTGAGCAAGGAGCCTGATGCAAGACTTGATCCCAGGACGCTGGGATCATGACCTGAGCTGAAGGCAGCCACTTAACTAACTGAGCCACCCAGGCACCCATAACTTTCAGAAGAGACAGAAGTTTTACCAATTAAAATCCCTCTGACTGCTTGACCCAACAAAGAGAGGGTGGAAAGGCCAAGATGTACAAGCTACATCCCCATCATGACATGTAAACCCTATTAACAAAATTTGAAAACACCAAGCCAAGGCAAAGATCTGCAAAACATTACTCTTTCACTATAAACTACAACCTGTATTACCCATTTAATGTCCTTTGCTGAAAGCATAAAATAAAGTAAGAATTGTTTGCAAGGCTATAGGGTATACTGTACCTCTGGGGATCTATTACGAGATCTCTATTAACAGCTCTTACAGATGCAAACAATTTAGTTTTCAAATGCCTTACAAAAACCAGACTGGCACATTATAAAATCATTTTTATATAAAATGATTTATGTTTGTCCAATTTCTAATCTTCCTTTAAGAAGTTAGACATTTACAGAAAATTACTAATATGTTAGTATTCATACCTTGTTATTCTAGTGCAAATCAACAAACACATCATTAGATGAATAAAATATAGAACGAAATTATGTGATAATATGGTTTCTTACTCTAAGTATGCTAAGATATCAAAATTATTTTAATTATTGCTTTCATTAACAAGCAGGTAGCTTTATTAATCTAAAGCTGATGAGAAAGAGGGAAAAAACAAACAGCTTCTAAAACGAACTATTTGTTGACTTTTTCTTAGAGTAATAAAAACAGGATGTATACCCCATGTTGTTACAGTCTTTTTCAAACTAATACTGGTAAAACCTGTGCAGCACACCTAGCCTAGCTGACACTATCCTAAGAATTACAAATTCCCTGGTATTTTATCATCAATTCTCATTATTTACAGGATGAATAGCGATCAGTGAAAAAGTATTACCAAAAAATCATTTGTGGATTTTTTGTTTGTTTGTTTAGCAGCTAATTAAGGTCAAACTTTCAAGAACTGGATTACTGGAAGATTTCCAATTTAGATTCCTCTGTGATGGTATAGGTTAAGTTTCATTCATTCAACAAATATTTATTGGACACCTATGTGCCAGGCAAATCTTTTCTGTAAAGCGCCAGATATATTATATAGTTCAGGCTTTGTGGGCCATACAGGCAATTCCACAACTACTCAACTCTGCCTTTGTAGCATGAAAGCAGCCAGAGAAAATACAAAAAGGAATAAGCATGGCTTTGTTCCGATAAAACTTCATTTATAAACACAGAAATTTAAATTTCATGTAATTTTCTGGTGTCATGAAACATTATTCTTCTTTTGACTTGTTTTCCAATCATTTAAAAAAGTAAAAACCATTTTGAGCTTGCAGACCAAAACAGGCAGCAGTCCAGATTGGCTTTCAGGCCATAGTTTGTAAAACCGTGATGTAAACCATGGGGATACAGCAAAACAGAAAAATATCCTTCTCACGTGCAGCTTCCATTCTAGCTACAGGAGACAGACAATAAGACATTAAATAAATTAGATGGCATATTACATAGCAGTAAACATGGATGGAGAAAAATGAAACAGGCCAGGAGACGGGGTACTGGGTATGGTCAGAGGGTTAAAATGAGGAGACAAGAAAACTACAGGGGTAATTACAATTTATTTTTCCTTTCAAGTGTTTTTTTATTTTTTTATTTTTTTATTCATGAGAGTCAGAGAGAGAGAGAGAGGTGGAGGCAGAGGGAGAAGCAGGCTCCCCACCTAGCAGGGAGCCAGTGTTTATTGTGACATAACTTCAGACTTGCAATAGTAGTATAGTATCTAGAACATATTAAGAATTCCTAATAACCAAAAAACAACCCAATTTAAAAATGGCCAAAGGACTTGGAATGAATAGACTTCAATAGACACTTCTCTGAAGAAGATAGATGAATGGTCAACAGGCACATGGAAAGATGTTCAACATCATTAATCATTAGAGAAATAAAAATCATAAGCACAGTGATGTACCACCTCATACCTATGAGGATGGCTATAATCACAAAGATAAAAAAGAGCAAGTGCTGCTGGGAGAAACTATACATTGCTGCTGGTAATATAAAATGGGTCAGCTGCTGTGGAAACAGTTTGGTGATTTCACAAAAAGTTAAAGACGCAGTCAGTATGACCTCACGATTTGGTACTCAAATAGTTGCACAAGAATGTTCACGGCAACACTTTTCACAATTGTGAAAACAGAAACGACTTAGATGTCTATCAATAGATGAAGGGATAAATTGTGGCATAATCATGAACAATGTTGAATAATACTCTACAAAAAGAAATGAAGTTCTGACACATGCTACAATATGAATGAACCTTAAAAACATTATGCTAAGTGAAAGAAGTCAGACACAAAAGATCACATATTGTATGATTCCATTTATATGAAATATCCAGTACAGGTAAATCCATAAAGACAGAAAGCAGATTGGTGGTTGCTGTGGGGCTAGGAAAGGAGGGAAGAGAAAGCAACTGCTTATAAGGTACAGGATTCCCTTTGGGGAGATAAAAATGTTTCTGGAACAAGACAGAAGGTGGTAGTGGTACAATATTATGAATGTATGAATGTCACTGAATTACTTTAAAATGAGTAATTTTGTGCTCTATGAATTTCACCTCAATTAACAACCGAAAAAAGCAGACACAAAAGACTAACATACAGCATGATTCCATTTCAGACCAGGCTTTACCCCGGAGTGACTGAAGGGGGTGTAAGTAGCCTTCTGGAGGGCTGTAAATGTGTTTCCTTAACTGGGTGCTAGTTCCATGAGGATACATTCACTCTGAAAAATTCAAGGAGCTATCCCTTACAATAAATGTGCATATTTTTCTATGTGTATACTATATTTCATTAAAAAGTTTTGAAACTATAATGTATACTTTTGAAAATAAAAGATTAACTGCATTTTTTTTTTAACTATTACCATTGTGGGGTAAAAGATACAAGTAATCTCTCTGTATTATTTCTTACAACTGCATGTGAATCTACAATTATCTTAAAATAAAAAAGTTTTTTAAAAAGAATCAGAAAATAGAATTTCCAGATTCCCATTCCCAAAGATTCTGATTTAGGTCATCTGAGGTGAAGACAGGGAATCTTCATTCTTTTTAACAAGCTACCTTAAGTAATTTTAATTCAGGTGGACCACGATCCTCACCTTGAGAAACTCCAACCTAAATGAACTCCGTATGCTGTTTAACTTCACTATCTCTGTGAACCCCATCTAGAGGAGGCTTTTAAAGGCATCTATCAGCAATAGGGGTGCCTGGGTGGCTCAGTCAGTTAAGCGTCTGCCTTCGGCTCAGGTTATGATCTCAGGGTCCCAGGATCAAGCCCCACATCAGGCTCGCTGCTCGGTGGGGAGTGTGCTTCTCCCTCTCCCTCTGCCCCTGCCCTCCACTCGTGCTCTCTCTCTCTCACTCCCTGTCTCTTTCAAATAAATAAAAACCTTTTTTAAAATTTAAAAAATAAAGGCATCTATCAGCAACAGCATGGAAGAGGTAGAAAGCAAGAAAGCACAAATGAACTATGAGAGGCTACAAAAGCTAACCACTTTGGGAGCCAAGATTCAACTTTTACTGATGAAAAATTAGATGAAGTGGAAAAAGATTAATAAAATGAGAGAATTACTGAAAAGGACATACAAAACTTTCTGGGTAATCATCACAGATGCAGCCACAAATATTATGTGCAAATCAACGACTTTTCTAAGTATGTTTTCCATTACGAAGTAGTGAGATCAAGATAAGATAAATGATGTTGGAAGCTAAATTAGCTTAGCAAGACAAAGTTTTGAAATCAGTGCAATATGCTTGTACTTATGGTCATTTCTGGTACATTCTTTGCCACAAACACTGAAAATAATATTTTACTCCTGAAACAAGAAGTAAATAAAGGAACAATTTAGTTCAAGCTTAGTTGGGTCATACAGTATTTTGGTCTGCTTTAGCTCCAGCTCTAAACTCTTTGGAGGGAGATACTTTGGTTCTGGTTCAAACTGCTTCAGTGGGAAATTTTTTGAAAAGTCTTTAGTTTGATTTGAAGTTCATTTTCAAAATAATAAGTTAATATTTCAGTCCAGTTCCAATTGCAAAAAATTAAATCAAGGCTCATTCCAGTTTTACTCTTACTTTTGGTAGGAATCCCTGTTAAACTATCAATTCATTTTCTCAGCCCTTCCAACAAGACAAAAGTTGGTGTATCTGTCCAAGCCTTATTTTCAGCTTTACCCTGAACTGAAATACAATCTGAATTACAAAGCCTCCTACAGTCAAAAGTGACAGCTGTCATTCAGCCCTAGGAGACTGAGAGAATGCGTGCTCCATGTGGCCAGGTCTCATTTTTTCAAGAGAAGTTCGAAATCCAGATTTTTGAGTCTCCTAATTTTTAAATGTTGGCAACAAATTCCAATTTTTAAGAACTAGTCTATGGGCCAATCAACACATATCTGTGAACTGTCTCTTCTGCAACCACTGGCCCAAGAGTTAATAAGGTATCAAGCTTCTGATGCAAAATCTGAGCTTTGCTAAGTCTTCAGTGAAAACTGAATATACAATACAGATTTCAGGCAAAGGAGCTCTTTGATACAAATGCCAGTCCAAACAACAAATCATGATTTCATTCTCGTGCTTAGTTGGATATTTAAAATACTGAATATTCTTCCTTCTTGCTACTTAAGTAAGAAGAATAAATATAGAAGTAAGCCACCTAACCTGCCGTGTAGTCTAACTACCATGTGTCAGCACACTTTATTAAGAAGAGCCAGGTCAGTGGTCAGAAATGCCACATATCTTCTGATTATGATGACTGGAATTTGTTTCTACAAATAAGTCAGATAAGCTTTCTCCCTAAAATCCACAAGAAGAATGATGAATCATGGTATTTTTCTCAAGACTATCTTTTTTTTTTTTTTTAAGATTTTTATTTATTTATTCATGAGAGACAGAGAGAGAGAGAGAGAGGCAGAGGGAGAAGCAGGCTCCCAAGGAGCAGAGAGCCCGATGCGGGACCCGATCCCAGGACTCCGGGATCATGACCTGAGCCGAAGGCAGACGCTCAACCATCTGAGCCACCCAGGCGCCCTCTCAAGACTATCTTGATCACTATTAGTCAACTACATCTACAACTTTATCTAATGGTGAACTGCCATTATCAAAATGATAAAACATGATACTCCCTTTGGGGCTAGTAGTTTGGAGCAGAAAAACTCAAAAAACAAAACACACACACAAACACATAAAATTTACACAGTTACATGGTGGGGGGTGGTATCAATATTTAGGTAATATGTAAAAAATGACAAAGAGAATCAGGTAAAGTAATTAAAGGACAGTAAGAATCTATCTATAAATTAGATACCAGATCCCACACAGTTTTATAAAAGTTGACTCTCATCTCAGTGTGAACTGTAGTGATTTGAAGATCAAGGCAATAGGCACATGAAATCAAACAAGTATTAAATTTGAAGAAATTATAGCATTCAGATGAACAATATTTACAGAAAAATTCTTGGGTAAACAAAGAAACAGTAACAAGGTAACCAACTCAGAAATCCACTCAAGTACCTTGCCTATGAAATCACAATTAGCTTACCCAACCTTTGTCCTTCCCCTACCCACCCTCAGCTACTTCCTCAATAACCATTTCTCTGTACCTCTTTCAGGATAAGGGGATGGGCTTAAAAGTTGTAAATCTACCAATTATACTGCCTTTGTCCAGTTATGAAAAAAAAACACTATGAAAGAAGGTAAAACTACGATAAGACTTTTTTTTTTTATTACTAGTTAATTTTATTTAACTGTGTTAACCTTGTTTTGAGTAACTGAAAATGTGGACAATCAGAGAGATTTGCCACATGGAAATTACAAGATTATGGATTCATCCTAATGTCTGATACAATATTGACCTAAAAAGCAGAACTTTCACAACTGGAGCTAATTAGAGGTCATGGTATTCATTATCATGGGACTACAGAAAACAAGGACAGAAAGAAGCTAGACAGAATATTCAATTTAATATCCAGTAGGCAAGTAGTTGTTAATTCCTTAAAAGAGGATGGGGTAACTGGGTGGTGGGCATGAAGGAGGGCACGTCATGGAATGAGCACTGGGTGTTGTATGCAACTGATGAATCACTGAACTCTACCTCTGAAACTAATAATACACTATACTGTTAATTAATTGAACTTAAAATTTAAAAAAAGGAAACCCAAAAAAAAAAGATATCCAGGCAAGTGATATCCATGTGATAAGAGCATGTTGTGTCCAAAAATAGGGGAAACATGTAGCTCCCAACAAGGCACAAGGCAATTTACCATTATAAATAGTCTTAGTTAATGTTTATGTATAGAAACATGTGTATCTGCAAATTCATTTTCAGGTCACTGAGAATAAAACCCAGAAAACCTATTTTCACCCACGTGTTGAAAACAAAGGTATATGAAATTATTTCTATAGTTGCTGCCTGTTCTTAGAACTATTCTCTAAAACAGGGTACATGAGAATACTTTCACACAAATACTAGCCAATTAAAAACAATCAAGACACACTTGACTAATAACACACTATTGTCTGTTAGGTTTTTTAGCCGATTAACATTACATTAATAAAGACTGGAAAGTTTAAGAATTAATGGGCTCTAACCAGCAAGTTTCAGCAGCAGTTAGCCAGAAAGCATTTTTACTAGGCCAAATGAAGTATCTTTCATTCATTAATACAGAACCACAGGGCATACTTAGACATCAGAGACTCAATGATCTAAAAGGAGTTCCCAGGGAAACAAAAAACTTCCCATTTTCATTATGTAACTGCTCCTTAATGACAGCAGGTATTCTTTCCTTTGCTGGCATCTCTTTTCTCTCTACCTCAGAACACATTTACAGATGCACTGGCTGCTCTGCAGACATGCTAAAAGTTCCTGCTGTGGTTGATCAAAGTTGGAATGCCTGAGGAAATTACTCAACTCAGACAGCCCGGAATTATATCTAGCCAAATAGTTACAGTGCTCTACTTTTAACATGTGTTAAAGTAATATTTTAGCTATCCTGGATGTAAGTTGAGAGAACATTTGTTTGCATCACACCCTGTGAACATTTGAGTCAAATATGTTGCATCCAATACCCAGTTTTAGTATCTGGAACAGTTCATTTTTTTCACTATTCAATAACACAAGAGACAACATATTTTATGTTGGGGGGAAAAAAAAACCCTCACAAACAACAGCACTTGTATTAGAAACTAAGACTTTTTATGATCTTCATGAAACATCCAAACTCTTCTAGAAATGTCAGAAAAAATGCAACAAATGTTGATACTTGTTCATTAGAGCATTTGTTGATCTGGCATGTAATATTCTGTCAAAAAATGGAAGCATATTTTTCTCTAATTTATTACAAAAAAATATTTTTAATAAAAAAGCACTGCACCTCTGTACTCACCTCCTATTATTAATCTGCCTAATTTGCAAATAAACATATAACATAATTAAGCGGAAAAAGGACATCACAGCAATTTAGTTTCCTGTTTGTTTTTTTTTTTTATTCAAAGCCACAGAATTGCAGTACAAAGAGTTACTTGTCAAACATAACACAAATCTCTAAAATAAAATATTGGCTCCAATACACTTGCACATCTGAAATAGTTTTAAACTTTGTTTTAGTTGGATTCTTTACAATGTCCAGGAAGAGGTTAGCACACACAGTACCTGAAATTGTCCTTTCCACATGAGCTACAATAGAAAAGACAAATGTAGCTGTTGCTCTAGTAGAGCTAAATTTGGCATCCACTTACACATCCCTTCAACCTAAATAATTACACCTTTTAACCATGTTGACAATAATATGGAAATATCACTCAAAAAGAACCTAACAGACCATGGGATCACAATAACTTAAGCCATCCTTCTATCAAATGTGAGGTGAGGACATGGTCAGAACTGGAGGGGAGAAAGGGGCATTACTAACTTATAAGTAGTAACTTATAATGCTTCTTTTTATTAAAAAGACTTCAGCACACTAGAAAATGTTAACATCTGCTCATACTCCAAGAAAGAAAACATAAATAAGCTCCTCACCCTGGATTTTCTAAGAAGCCTAACAAGTGTTAACACTGTTGATATCCTACGTTATAGTATAAGCATGTCATGAACGGCCAAGAAATGTGGGTACCATGCAGGAGGCTAGATCCTAAGTGAGAATGACAACCAGTAACAACTCCCTGGCAGTGGGAATGACCAAAGAACTTTCATCAACTGGGATGCCTAGATTTCATTTTTAAGTTGTTTGCTCTGCTACAGTGAGATGCAATCCTGCATTCTCCGAACATTTAGGTTACATAAGCCTACTACACACATAAGAACTACAGAGAGACAGACAGAGATAGACAGAGAGAATATGAATAAAAGAAAACTGAAGCAATATTTTGTCCTGCTTTGGAGCAGGAATTAGGATGTGATCTTGATGGGATTCCTAAAAATCATGTAACTTAAGTCTCTTCCTCATTCCTTTCCAGATTCTAAATAAAGGCCTGGGTCTGGGAAAATGGGCAAAAACTTAAAATCCGAGGGCAGTCTTTCAGACTAACCTTCATGATATCAGCCTGTGATTTTGCTCAACACAGAAAAAGCTTCTTAGCCCAGAAATTACAACAACAACAATAAAAAAAAAAAACAGTAGATGTGGGCGCCTGGGTGGCTCAGTTGGTTAAGTGACTGCCTTCGGCTCAGGTCATAGTCCTGGAGTCCCAGGATCGAGTCCCACATCGGGCTCTCTGCTCAGCAGGGAGTCTGCTTCTCCCTCTGACCCTCCTCCCTCTCCTGCTGTCTCTCATTCTCTCTCTCTCAAATAAATAAATAAAATCTTAAAAAAAAAAAAAGTAGATGTTCGATTATGAAACTGATGCCCCAAATGCACACACACAAAATGATTCAATAATCACAATACTACAAATCTAAGGGCTAATGAATCTAATATCTCTACTAATACAGGACTCAATTCATAAGTCTAAGTTGCTTCCACATAACCAAAGCACAGACTACCACCAATTCCATCATACTACCAAATGTAGCTTTAAGTAGCTCAAAACTGAATTCCAAAATGTAGTATGTTCTTGGAGAATAACAATTCCAAGAGCAAAATGAGGGTTCACATATAACACTACATGCTCCTCAGGAACTGCTAAGTCTGCTCTTGGACTATATCTTCTAGATTCGGCCAAGATGAATACATCTGATAAGGTCCACATATCTTATCAAGAAATGGCTAGAAAAAAGTGAAAAATGTTTCATGTTCCCATCAGGACACAGTAAAACATAACAAGCTCTGTACTTCAGTGTTTTGACTTGATCAAAAACTAATACACAGTTTTGATGCAGTGTAAAATTAAATCAGACTGTAATAATTGATTCAGCTTTCTTTAAAGGAAAAAAAATCACTGCTTTTCCATTAAGCAGGTACTTTGTGCTAGAAAGCACATCTAATTTCTAGGGCCCTAGAAAAAGAACAGATGTACCTACTGTGTAAACACAAACAGTAAGTTACAAGTTGCCCCTTAGTACTAAAGGCAAGAATCAGCATCAGTACTCAAAAATGTTTTAAAAAGAGTGTAACTTACTTTTACTGTCCCAGGCTAACTGGGCTCGACATGTCTGGTGCTTCTTTGTCTGCACATGGCCACCCACAGCCTGTCTTCTAATTAAATCAATGCTCTAGCAGCAGAACAAGCAAACAAGTTGCCTCCCATCTGCGTACAGCTCTTCAGGACACATTTCCCTTGGTCAGAAGGTGGAAATTCTTGGGAGAGGTGATTTTCTCTGCCTCTTCACAAGAAGAACATGGATACTTGGCTGGATGCAACTCCATGAAGTGTAACTGTGTATGTACACCTCAAAAAATAAAACAAAATAAAAGAAAACAAAAAAAATGCAGAGAAACATAAAGACTCTATAAACAGCTGGAATACACAGAAATACTGAAGCACCACTGGAAATAATGCTAAACAGACAGGCAAAATGGGGTCTCTGACTGAAATAATCAATGATACCAAGTTGAAAAAAAAAAGGAAAGAGCATCTAAAGACAAAACTCAAATTTCATGCAATGCAAACAGGTTAAGTACTACAAAGGATAAAAGGTAAAACTCCTTGCTTCAAATACATAAAAACAGGTCCTCCCCACATTATAGAGAATAAAAGATATTATCAATTGAAGAGAAAAATGACTTTCAAGAGTGTTAGGTCTAAAATTAGACTCATCAGTCATATTATGGTTAATGGGCACTTGTATATATGTGAGCTAAATGCATCAAGCTGTCTTTCCAATGTGTTCAGCCCCTTGTGGGAGGGGAGGAGGAAGCAAGGAACCACTGAGATACTCAGCTACCCTCTGCTTATGAAAAGATGATTTCTGCAAAACAGAAAATGTTCAGAAAAATGGAGATGCTCATTTATTTACATACTTTTCTAACCTCCCAAATAAACAGAAATGCCTATAAAACAAATGCCCCTCTTTTTTTTCAACAACAACAACAACAACCAAAAAACACTGAAGTAGGGTAGGGGGCAGGATGTGGTTAAGTGTCTACTCACAAAGAAACTCCATAAGCAAACTTGCGAACAGGTTTTGTTAAGAGAAAGTGGGGCATATCAGCCTTTCCCAAAGTTCCCTTCCATCCTAGATATACCCATATGCCAGGAGCAATCCATACCATCTCCATGACCACTAAGCATTTCGAGGACTGGCAGGCCTTAGGTGCTCTCTCTCTCCCTCCCTGTGGCATATTGACAATTCCAGCCCAAGAGAAGGGGGTGTGGCCTAATCCTGCAGCTGCAGAGAGACCTGGATGGGGGCACCAACAACAGACTAGTCAACAGCGATGACATTCTGGAGGGGTACCTGGGTGGCTCAGATGGTTAAGCATCTGCCTTCAGCTCAGGTCATGATCTCCAGATCCTGGGATTGAGCCCCACATCAGGCTCCCAGCTCAGCAGGGAGTCTGCTTCTCCCTCTCTGCCTCTCCCCTTGCTTGTGTGCACTCTCTCTCTCTCTCAAATGAATAAATAAAATCTTAAAAAAAAAAACAGTGATGACATTCTGGAGATCCCTGCTTTAAAGAAATGCATGCAGAGCTGGCTCTGGGTGTAAGAGGATATAGAGACAGACAAATGTGTGACGGTATTATATATAATAGAAATATGCAATAATGCAAATATTTTTTTTCTCTCACACCCCAAACTATCGGCCATCTATAAGAAGTTACTTCTTAAAGAACTTTCCTAGAGTTCATAAGCAAGCATTATATTGGATTATATAGAGACCCAGAGACAACAGACTGCTTAGCAGACAGATACAAAAACGTGTGCCCGATATAATCTGTTCTTTAAATGTTAAAGCATTTCAACAATAAACTAATTTCAACCATGACTTACCATCTTCCCTGATCACAGGGAGCCTTAAAGGATGAATCAAATCAAGTCAACACAAGAACTGCACGGTCCACTTAGAATAATATAAACTCAACAAAACATTTTTAACAAAGGAGCCTGTGCAAGCTGCCTTTCACTATATGAAATTTCAAAGCTATATCTACCACTATTTTTAATGCACAGTATTCTACCTACCAAAAGTACTAGTTTCAAAATGAATTGACCAAAATATCTCAAAGCCTACACCAAGATATTCAAACTCTCAGCCAGATTCATCAGTTTTCTCATACAAGACTACAAATAACCTCTCAAAACTGCGTCATTCACATTTCACCTCTGATTCCTTATCAGAAAGGAATTCCTTATTAGAAAGGTCTTACTAGATGTTTTTCAGAAAAACATCGGTGTGCAAAGGGAGCTTCAGTATTTTACAAGTAGCTTGTTTCCCATCGGAATCTGTGACACATTTTCTACATTAACAGTTGCATCATGACTCATCCAGATCTATAGCCAATTTCCTCAAAGAAGAAATTCATATTAGAAGCTATCCCATGTGAAATGTGCAAAATTATGATCTAGAGTTTACAATCCACTGCCACTACCTGAACCAAAACTATTCCAAAAGCAGCCGTGAAAACAACTGTTTTCCAGATGAATAGCCCCAGATAGGAAGATCAGATGTTTCACAAACCTCTTCTCCACTATGAGTGAGATCAGATCTGTACTATCCAATGGATAGAAGTCACTTTCCCATCAGTTGTAAGGACAATCTCAAAAAAGCTATAAATAGCTAAGTGAAACAATGGGACCAAATCAGTTGAACAATAAATTAAAATATGATCTATAAACTGGCCTTTCCATTTCCCTCCTCACATTTTGAGGATAAACAAAATGCATTTTGGTGTTATATCATTTTCTTTTTTTTTTTTTTTTAAGATTTTATTTATTTGACAGAGAGAGACACAGCGAGAGACGGAACACAAGCAGGGGGAGTGGGAAAGAGAGAGGGAGAAGCAGGCTTCCTGCTTCTGGGATCTTGACCTGAGCCGAAGGCAGACGCTTAACGACTGAGCCACCCAGGCGCCCCGGTGTCATATCATTTTCATTTCCATACTGCAGAGCACGCCTCAAATGGAGTGACCACCTTCCCTCCCAAAACCCTCAAGAGAGAAGCTGGTCAGTTTAACAGGCAGGAACTTAGGCACTCACCTCCCCACTTCTTTAAATGACAGAAACACCCCTCTAGTGTCCAGAAGTGGTAGTCTTAGGATGATACCACTGTCTGTAGTGATAAACGAGGATAACGAAACTACACAAGGTGATCGGTTTCCAAGAAAAGCTCAAAAATGATGTGTCTAGGTGGCCTGCGTAAGTGTGCATGTGTCTATACATATAAATTTCTTTCTCTTTACCTTGTCTCTTCCTCCCCTATGGCATGGAGTTGAAATCAGTGTACTTTTGACTACTTGGGTAAGTGCAAATTCTTTTTTTTTTTTTTTTTTTTTTAAATACAAGGCTAGATACCCCCTCTAGCCAGTAAGGACCATTAAACCATTTCAGTCATTTCAGCCCACAGTTAATAAAGTGTTCAAGGAATTCTGCCTAAGTTTAAAAAATAAGGGGTTTTTTTTACTCAAAAAAAGTACATCCCAGAGTCAAAAAAAAAAAGGTCTGATTTCAGCAATTAGGACAAGACTTAGCTTTATTGAATATATTGGTCAAAACTAAAGAAAAGTAGGTACTCTCAAATTAAACATAACACATTATAAATCAAAACTCTCTGGGCCTTTTCAGTAAGCTGAAAGGACTCAATATTGTTACTTATATTTTTCTAAGTACATAAAATATTAGAATCTGATTTCCTTATATCATTCCATTGACCTTAACTATTACAATACTCCAACTGAACTCTTGAAAACCTCACCTTGTTTAAAGGTGATGAATCAAAGCAACCAAAACTGCAGGGGGCAGTATAAGCATGACTTCCAACATAATTCTTAAGATTTAGGAAAACTCTTCCAGCTAGCCTTAGCCATTAAACTATTCACATATTTCAAAAATTCCACATAAAAGTGAATTATTAAAGATAATTAATTGAAATTCTTCTCCAAATTTAACAATGGGGGTGAGAGGGAGAAGTACACTAAACTCACTCAGGTGTATCTCATGCTCCCATTATCTATATAACATAGTCCAGTCAAAAATAATAGAACAAGTTTGTTTAAAAAAGAACTTCATATCCACACTCTTAAAAAACAGAGGTCATCATTCAAAACTATAAAGCTCACTTACTCATGAGTAACTTGCTATTCCAGAATGTATTTTTAATCATTTTTAAGCATAAATAAGTAAACTCTTTAAAAGTATGGCTGATTGATCACTGGAGAAAAATGTAATAAAATATTCAACATGATAGAAGTATGACTTGAGAAAATTAAAGTTATTCTAAAATGAAAAGAAAAGAAAAACTTAATTTTACTCAATTTTATATTCATAGTTGCCATTACAGTATTATCTCCCAGCTACTCATTAACCTTCTTTTTCTTTCCCTGGACCGACACTGACTCCATCCATGCACCACCGATAACCTCAGGACATCCTCTTATGCACAAAGGAGAGTAATTTGCAATTAACAATTTAATTAAGTTAGATGAAGCTTTCCTTCTGTGTTTTGAGTAAAGGTAAGATCTGCTGGTAAGTACATCAATCTTCTTTCTTGCAGCACTTTTCTCCTTTCATCCACACTATATAGTTAATCTTTTCCTGGCATTGTAAAAACATGTCATTCATAGTCACCATAAATATTCAGCTCATATATATCACTACCAAAGCACTTCATAATAGTAATAATGACTAATTTCTCAGGGGTGCTTACTATGTGTAACACAATGACCTAAGTTCTTGTCATATGTTAAAACCCAATCTTCAGAACTCTATGAAATAGGAATTACCCCCATATTATAAATGAAAAAACTGAGTCAAGGAGAATCTGGGAGGTGCCCAGGGCTAAGGACTGGTAAAGGTGGTGTAAGATGTTATCAGTCACAAACAGGAGGGGACCATATATCCCAAGTCAGATGTCTCAGGAACCAAACTATAAAAGAACTTGTACCCATCATAGATGTTTACCTTCCTCGACCACACTTGGACCCATCTGAAGGCATTAACAGGAGAGATTAAAATCTACAAAGCATGATCTAAAGCATAGCTCCACAACTAAGCAGGGGAATATACAGAAAACACAGCCAGGGCTTCTGGTAAACTCCTGAGCAATTTTCATAGGGAAAAGCAAGGCCTGGCATGACTGGGTAGGTACCCTGATATGAGAGCCTAAATCAAAGGGCCACAATCCAGTCAACTTGGGCAGACCCACTCCATCCACCTCCTACCTCAAACTCATCACTGGTTTATCTTCGTATCTTGATTCCCCAAGCAGTCTTCTCAACCAGAAAAGTATTTGTTCACTATAATCCTCTAAACAGATTGACACAAATCTATCTTCTCTAAGTTTGAACAACAAAAGTCAGTCTTCTGAAGGCCTCAGTAATCTCCAGGACAAATTCATCCTCAAAGTTCCAGTCCCTCAATATAGAGTAAAACAAGTATAGCGACCTTGAGAGCCTCCCCACTGAATTCCTCAATGTCTTCAGTTAACTGGAGACCAACTTTTTTTTTTTTTTTTTAAGATTTTATTTATTTATTTGACAGAGAGAGACACAGCGAGAGAGGGAACACAAGCAGGGGGAGGGGGAGAGGGAGAAGCAGGCTTCCCGTGGAGCAGGGAGCCCGATGCGGGGCTCGATCCCAGGACCCTGAGATCACGACCTGAGCCGAAGGCAGTCGCTTAACCGACTGAGCCACCCAGGCGCCCAACTGGAGACCAACTTAATAATCACACTGGACAAGACACACTTCACACAGCATGGCTTCAGGATACAAATCTAATTGATAGGTTTATGAGGAAACATCCCCTTCTTCTTTAGACACTTCTAGATAGCTATAATTTTTTGTTTCCTAAACAAGAGAACATGCATTACTTTTGGAGAAGGGGAGTTAACTTCAGGAATTTTCCTATTAAACATAAGAAAATTTGGGTATCCAAACACCAATAACTTTTATATTCATGAATCTCACAAAAAGGGGTGGGGAAGAGGGATTCAATCAACTTTTATGTTATTCAGAGATGTCCCCAGTGAAAACAACCCAACAATATATCACAGGTTTCTTCATAACTTTGTTAATACAGTTGGGAAACACTGGTCATATAATTGATGATTAACTAACTCAACACTCATGTCATTTAAGAATAATGAACATAAACTCACAAATATTTTAAATAAAACAGAAAAGAAATACCTCGAGTTCCACCAGAGCTGCAGTCACTGCATCTGTCGCAAGAGCACCAGCCTGTAGCTTTTCAATTGCCTATGAAACCAAGGGGAGACATTATGCATTGTAAAACCACAACTTCCCAAACATACCCAAAAACTTTCCAAAGCCTTAAAGAAGTGTAGGAGACATTTAGAGTTAGTAAAAATTAATCACTAGCTCCATTCCATACTTCAAGACATAACCTACTTAGATTTAAAACAAGCAAGGGTTTATATTCAGGATAATTTATGATATAGTTCACTTATCATTCAAATTAAGAAAATGAATAAAATCTAGCCACTAAATGCAAAGTGCAGGCGATTTAGTAAGTGAAAGGGCTTCATTCATCACAGGGCAATTCAAAATAGCCATAGACATTATGTGAATTCAGTTTGGTTTAAATATCCTGATAATTCAAAGGAGGGTGCTTGTTGTATAAGCACCAGGTGTTGTATGTAAGTGATGAATCACTAAATTCTACACGTGAAACTAATATGGCACTGTATGTTAACTGGAATTTAAATATTTAGAGAAAGAAAAATAAATAAATATCCTCATAATTCATATTTTATATACATAACTGAATCTCAGACTAAGCTAATAACATCTTCTCCCACTGCTACTACTCTCCACACCCCTAACTATAAAAAACAGTGACTCTCAATCACAGAAATATTTCAAAATCTTTAGATGAACACATACATGTGACTAAAACATTTTTGGTACTACAGTGGTTCCCCCTTATCCACAATTTCAATTACACCCAGTTAACTGCGGTCCAGAAGTAGATGATCCTCTTTCTGACATAATATCAGGTTAACAGTAGCCTAGCACTATGCCCCAATGCCTGTGTCATTCACTCACTTCATCCCACCAGGGAGGCATTTTATCACTTCACATCATCCCAAGAAGAAGAAGAGGTGAGTACTGTACAATAAGATATTTTCACAGAGAAAGGGACCACAAACACACCACTTTTATACATACACAGTACAACTGTTTTATTTTATTATTAGTTACTGTTGTTAATCTTTTACTGTGCCTAATTTATAAGGTAGACTTTATCATAGGTATGTATATATAGGAAAAAACATGGTACATATAGGGTTCGGTACAATATGCAGTTTCAGGCATCCACTGGGGGTCTTAGAACATATCCCCCATGGGTAACGGCAGACTACTGTATGATATATCGAGATAAACAAATCATATTCTTTTGTAATATAAACTATAGAAAGTAAAGGCCCATAAAATCACCTTAACTTCTGGAGTATAAAGGAAAGAGAGAGAAGGAAAACTGATTTCTCCATGAACTATTAAAGCTCCAATTTAGTCAACAGAGAAAATGCTCAAAAGCTAAGAGTGGTATTCCTCATTAAACTTTTAAGTTCATTCACTGTGTAAATTGAGGGGGCTGATTATACATTCCAAACGTATTAGGATTCTAGGACTATAGTTATAGAAAACATCTTTTTTCAGATGATGAAAACACCTCAAACTTTGAAAATTAAGATAAAAAATATGAAATAGTTTAGAGAACTTTTAGCTTTATTCTAAATTTCAAAAACAAAAAAATCCCTATAACAAAATATTCTTATTTATTTATGTGATTTCATTCGTAAGAAAAAGCTTAGATCTCTAATAAAGTATAATCTTTCTTTTAAATGGTATTTAAATGAAAAGACTGGAAGAGACCCATATTTACTCAGTATATAATATCCATTAACATTATATTTGCATAAAAAGTAATGGAAGCTTTGCCAAAAAGAGTATATAGTCGAGATCAAAATAAAAACAAACAATATTTCTTCTGAGTCCATTCCTGCCTCCACATTGAGTTTTCAACAATTTAGCAAAACCTCAAAAACCAAAGAGAAAAAAAGCACAACTGAGAACAAGGGCAAAGCTAAACTCAGGAATGACAATGAATTTGCTATGATACAAACTACTAATGAAAAACAGAAGGAAAAAGGACAGGATAATCTCCCCAAGAAAAGCAGCCATTTTAATTTTTTATTATTTATTTTCTTCTCTTCGTAGAAAGACACATTGGCTGCCTTTTAACTGTTTTCCCTACTCCTTCAATGGAGCTCAATGCCTTTACAAAGATTAAAAGATATATGATTAGGTGCCCACAATTCCAAAAATACAGACTTTAATCTGGGAAAGGAAGGGCAAAATCTAAGCATCATTTGGAGAATAAAAAACACAAAACAAAACAAAACAGAGACCCCACAAATATGAGCATAATAATTTCATGGTCCAAACTAAAGACTACCTTAGAAGTCAAACCTTAAAATTTTGAATTTCAAGGTAAAGCTGCCTGCTGGCCAAAACAAATGTTTCCATCAGACACACTCTGTTCATACCTTCTGACAAGCTCGTTTGCATACATGTTTATATTCCTTGGCTTTGGATTCGGAATGATAACCTGCACCTGTAGTGGAAAAAAACAACCAGTTGTTAGTTATCATTAAAATATCAGAGATCTTACTTAGATTATATAAATAGGTCATACAAACTGATGCTCTCCTGGTGACAATAAAGCTATTGTCCTATATGTATGGAGTTTTCAAATTCTAATAGCTTCCTTCTCTACCATAAGTCTTTTTAATGCCATGTCTTACCTCCTTTTTCAAAGGCTATTTTCCTGCCAGAGGCACTAGAAATAGCTCATATTCCCTAACAAGCTCCATCAAGACCATCTTCTTTTGAAAACCTCTCTCCAAAGTCAGGAGTTTTTTTGGTCTAGAGTTGATAACCCAGGAGGTGTCAAGGACAGAGTCCCTTCATGTTCCTTTCTGTTGACCTTCAGAAAGCCCCTGCCATTTGGCAAATTACTGTTCAGAATCCTGAATTCTTAAGAGTAACTTCGGAAAACTATGTAGTTTCTAAATAACATTTGAGGTTGAGGAGTATTACATCCCACCTCTCCACAACCACCAAATACCACCGCTCCCATGCACACTTTTTACATCCTGTCACTGTCGTAATATAACTCATGGTGTCTCTGAAACCTCAGTGACAGCATATTGTAGTCTGCCTATTAGAAATCCCAGTGGTACCCATCACTTAAACACCCAGCAACTTCCTCAAGAGAATCGCTCTGAAATTTGTTTCCCTAAGAGGATTAATACTTGCTTAGTTAGGGATTTGAGAATAATCTAAATAAGAAAGAAACCAAGACAAGGGTCCTTAAAGTGTCTTATTGATTAGGCTTCTAAACAAAGTTCTTTAACTGAGCTCTGAATCACCCCCTCATCCAGCCACTAAGTTCCCATAGGGGTCTAACAGAAGGAAGGTTAAGAACTGCATTTCTAAGCCTCAGGGCTCCTCAAGTGGGTCTACAGACTCTGACACAAACTTACCCCAACTTTCCTCAGACCAGAGAAAGAAATGGCTCATGAATCTATCAATCAGGGACCCAGGAGAGCAGAAAATATGCCAAACCAATAGGAATCCATAATCACCCCAATTCTAATCCTATTTCTCAGGAGAACTCTGAACCTTCATAGAGCTTGAACCAATATTTAACAGGCCTCTCTTCATCGTTCTCTAACACGTCTGTCACCTTAGATCTGGGGGCCCCAATCTTTCAGCAGTATTTCCCAAATCATGGGACACTACTGCAAAATATATAACTTTAGTGTATGGATGACAGTTTTAATAGGATTTAACATATAAATCCTTCTGTTTTGAATAAGGGAAAAGTCTCAGCATGGCCACAGTACATCTTTCATATCTGGTTAACACTTCGTAATTTATCTAACAAAGGAAAGGTAGCCTCAGAATCTAAGCCACTGACATACAACAGGATTCAGCTAAGATTTAATTACACTGTTTTGGTTGCACTGTGTTTAAAGTTATTTTCTCCTCATGCAAGTGATACTGACATTTCATTTAAGGTAAGTTTCATCTTTCAAGTTTTAAGTAAAAAGTGTTCAGCTTTTTAATATTAGGTAAATAGTATAAGTAGTATACAGATCAAGGAAAAATCAAGAATCTAAGATTCAAATGACTAACATTTGGGCAAGTCTCCTCTAGTTAAAAAAAAAAAAGTTTAAAATCTCTACAATGGATAAGGAACTGAAATTTTGTCCCTTAAATGTGCCAGATATATATTTCTGCATAATCAGTCTATCTGACCTTCTAATAACTTAGGAGAGGGTCACCTTAACCCACATAATTTTCTGCCATGACCCAGATTTTGTCCTATTACTGCTGGCCCCCAGCAGCAACTTCATCTAAGAGCCATTCCCATCTAGTGAGTGTCTGAAAGAAGAGGGATCCCATCATGATAGTCATAGAAAGCAATGCTTTCCAACTAATCAAAAGCTCTATGTTGTTGCATGTTACAAATTTGGAACCTTTCTTGTACATTTGTCACACACTCGTTCTGAATGAAATAACTCACTGGGTACCATGAAAGATGCACCAACATGGTGTAGTAGAAGGCAGGCGTTCTGGTTCCAAGTCTAAATCTAACTGGGTTATTTCTAAAATTTACCTCATTTCTTTGCAAAATCTTTTGAAAGAAAAGCAAATTGAACCTGGGTTTTCCGATTCTCCTGGATTAGATTCTGTAAGACTTCCCAAGTTATCTAGTCCAGATATAGCCAAAGGTTAATGATCAGGCACAACACCAGTTTGACAAGAAGAAACAATTCTACTCCTTACCCCACAGGAAAGTTAATCTTGATTCCACCCTGCTTGCCTATCTGAGGAAAGTTAAAAGGAGATCCAGCCATTCCTTCTCCCTTCACAGAAGTCATGAATTTTAGATAAATACAAGCAAATAAAAATGACTTAGGGCGCCTGGGTGGCTCAGTTGGTTAAGCGACTGCCTTCGGCTCAGGTCATGATCCTGGAGTCCCTGGATCGAGTCCCACATCGGGCTCCCTGCTCGGCAGGGAGTCTGCTTCTCCCTCTGACCCTCCCCCCTCTCATGTGTTCTCTCTCATTCTCTCTCTCTCAAATAAATGAATAAAATCTTAAAAAAAAAAAAAAGACTTAAAAAAGGAAAAAAAGCCTGCTGGGCAGACCTGAGCAGAGCTGCACTACTCTGAAACACAAACTCTTCAATGATCAGGGACCCAGGGGTTGAACTTCACTGCATCTGTTCTCCAGGTCCTCTGTATTGTCAAAAGCACTACACTGGGACTATGGGCCCACTTACGGGTGTCTCAACCTGGCTGTAGCACAAACTAGCCATGGGGCTAAAGCTACTTAATCTCTCTTCCTCACTTGTAACATTAAGAAGGCAAATTAGTTCTATGGCTGTGTAATTATATGCTAAAATGGCCATAGTTGGGGCGCCTGGGTGGCTCAGTCAGTTAAGCACCCAACTCTTGATTTTAGCTGTGATCATGACCTCAGGGTCGTGGGATGGAGCTCTACATTGGGCTCCGTGCTCAGCATGGAGTATGCTTGAGATTCTCTCCCTCCCCCTCCCTCCTCTTCTGCTCTTCCCCCCACTCGGAACTCTGTCTCTCTCTGAAAATAAATAAATAAAATCTTTTAAAAATAAATAAATTAACTAATTAATTAAATAGCCATAGTCAAACATGGGGTCAATAAAATTTTTCAGCAGCATCGTTTTTAAAAACACAAACCAGAGTTTAAGAAATTACTTTGTCTGATTTTAACACTACCTAACTGCATGTATTATATGGGGTAAAAGTAAATAATGGGAGTAGAGAAGTGAAGAAGACATAGGAAGAGCTGTCATTATAAGATCTTCCAAGCAGGAAGTAGGAGAGACCTATATTGAAGTCAATCTCTTTGGTTCCAACTCCTCTCTGGCAGTTTGCCTCCCCCAGATGTGAAATTCAATTCTCAGTGTCCTTCAAGGCAAGAAAAAAAAAATCAGAATTATTTTCATCTTCCAACTCGCCCACTGAAAGCTTACCTGCATGTACCAACACAAAGCCCCCTCGCTTCTCCTTATGGGACTGCTTTGTTTCCAACTCTTTGACTGTTATTTTAACAGCCGAAACCTGAGATGATCTGGAAGGCAGCCCTTCTCCAGAACTCATCCCCTTCTCCATGGTCATTCTCCGAGATTACCATCTTCTATTGGGAAAAGAGCATACTTCCATCCAAAAGTAACTGCAGGAGAGGAATTGCCCTAAAGAAAAACGGCAAAGATGGTATATATTTCTTGCACTAACACACATAACTTATACAAATTTGTGCAAAGATAACTTTCCAAAAACCTAATTTTAAAGTTATTTAACCGAGTAATACAAAGAATACGAAAAGGTTAGAACTGAAATCTCTGTCCACACAGTACTTGCTTAAAATCATATAAACAAAAGAACTATTGTAAAAAGACTTCATCCTGAGTCCAAAGATATTCTATCTTTCATTGTATTTACACTGAAGAAAACCTCAATATAACTTCAATATCGCTTTCTACTCCCTTTAATCCAAATGCTAATAATCTCTGGGACATTCTAGAATCACAGGTGATGCTGATAATATCACCAAGCCTTGATGTAAAGCTGAGATTGCAGCTTACTTTTTTCCCCCAGCTTTATTGTGATATAATGAACATACAACATTATGTAAGTTTAAGGTATTCAAAACGATTGACACACACACACCATAAAATGATTATCACAGTAAGACACCGAGATTCACACTGGTAGGTAAAATCTAGACCTTATTCTAAACTGAGAAGTAGGGAGGGACGCAAGTCTTTCTTTGCCAATATAAAACATAAATAGTCACATAAAAAGTGACTTAGCTGCCTAATTCAAAAAAGTGGTGTTACTCAAAGTGTGGTCTGCAGACCAGGGCTTGTTACCAGTCTGCAAGAGACTTATTTTATTAATATATTAATTGCTTTCTATACACATTTTCAACAATGTGTATACTTCTTATAATTTTTTCTATTTCCTTTTTTTAATTATATTT
This sequence comes from Mirounga angustirostris, assembly GCF_029215605.1. NCBI lineage: Eukaryota > Metazoa > Chordata > Mammalia > Carnivora > Phocidae > Mirounga > Mirounga angustirostris. The sequence continues at coordinate 99,633,090 of NW_026991718.1, read as the reverse complement.
TTGAAGCAACTCTACCTATTAAATGTAATAAAATTGAGCTTTTATTTTTATCTTGCTTATTCTTTTTTTATTTAAATTCAATTAATTAACATATAATGTATTATTTGTTCCAGGGGTACTGGTCTGTGATTCATCAGTCTTATATAATACCCAGTGCTCATTACAACATATACCCTCCCCCGTATCCATCACCTCTCAACCCCATCCCCCGACCCTCCCTCTCCTCCAGCAACCCTCAGTTTGTTTCCTAAGATTAAGAGTCTCTGATGGTTTGTCTCCCTCTCTGGTTTCGTCTTGTTTCATTTTTTTCTTCTCTTCCCCTATGATCTTCTGCCTTGTTTCTTAAATTCCACATATGAGTGAGATCATATGAGAATTGTCTTTCTCTATTTCACTTAGCATAATACCCTCTAGTTCCATCCACATCATTGCAAATAACAAGATTTCAAATTTTTGATGGCTGCATAATATTCCATTATTTTTATCTTTCATATTTCAGTTTTGTTTGGAGCTTGTTTTGGGGGGTTTAGTTTTGGTTCTTTTGCATTTTGTAAAACAGTCAACAATGGATTGAAAATTTTTTAAAGTTGGTCCTTTACACCAGAGATGGTCTGAGAAGCACTGCAATATGGCATTTTAACTTTTTTTAATTCTTGGTTAAAAAGAGTCCATTGAATTTTTATTATATAACACTTCATTTAAAGGACAAATAATTTTAAATCAAAATATATATATGCTCTTGTATTAAAATGTTAACATATATTCACAAATGCAGGAAGAAACTTTTGATTACAAAAGAGTGCTGATGTTGATTAAATAAAAGTGAACTGAAATACCTGCTTTTGTTTTTGTTTTGTGGTGGCAGCTGTCTTTCTAAGAATGGATCTTCTTCTAATGACTTCACAAGGATCTGCCTCAATTACTTTTATTTGACTTTTGGCTATTTGGTTATTTCTCTTTGGTTATTTGACTTTGAATACTATGTATTCATGTGTCATTGACGAAGGGGAATTGAAATGATTAGCAGTCCATCTGCCAGCCTATACATGCCATCACATCTGACCAAGCCATGAAATCAGCTTGGGCCCACTAGTCCCACAAACATAGGTTGAATGAAAACTCAGGCCTTGGAAAATTAAGAGTTTCAGTTAAAATGAAAAAATATCCAAGCATTATGGGTTATTAAACTTCAAGCTACTGACTCATTGTTATCAGATACATTTTTTCATAAATAAGAAACTGAAACATCTATATTTTACAATGAATAAGGTTGATGTAATAGGCATGTTCATGGATATGAGAGATTTAAAAACACTGCTTCCAGGCTTGTCTGAAAAAAAAAATGTGCAAGATAAATTAATATGCTATTTCTTGAGCAATCTACCATCCCTCAGAGACTATCTGAAATATATTTATTTAGAATATCATGTCATCTCCATAAACTCCTCCAAAAATGTTGACCCCCAAAGTTCTGCAGGACTGGGAAAGAAATTTAAATAGACAGGCTATGCAATGTACAACTCTGGCCTCAACTCCCAGTGGTTAGTGGAATGTTTCGATTTCAATTAGAAATGAAGCAACTTCTACTCCAACATTAGTTTTTGTTTAAACCCATTAAAGGTCTGACCTACCAATAAATAAAGAGTTCCAACAAATGACTAAAAATAAGACAACAAAGGGCAAATGGGCAAATCCCAGTTAACAGAAAAATTGTATAACAGTTTAAATAGATCAAAAGATGCTAAACCTCACTCAAAAGAAAGATACAAAATAAAACTACACCCAAATGCCATTTTTTAACTTGGGTTGACCAACATCAAAATGACACCACGTTTTGAGGCTAATGAGAAACAGGAGTTCTCATACACTGTTAATAGCAGCATAAGATGACAAAACTCAAAAAGGACAATCTGGCAAAATCAATCAAAATTACAAATGCACACTGAAGGATTATTTGTAATAGTAAAGATATGAACCAACAATATGTCTTGATGTAAGTGGTTAAAATAAAAGCAGCCACTGGAAAAAATGAGAATATTCTTGATATACATATATAAATTGACTAACCTTACAGATATATAAGTAAAAAAGGCACAGTACAGAAATACATGCAATGCCATATTTTGAGGGAGGGGAGAAAAAAATAATACAGCTAAGTATATATGCAAAGTACAAATCTGGAAGAATACGCCCAAAAATAATAGTGGTCACCCAAAGAAGATTTGAATGACTGATGGACAAAAGTGGAATGGAAATTTTATGGTTCATTGTTTATACTTTTCAATATTGAAAAATCTAAACGTATTACTTTCCAAAAAAACTTTTTTTATTCATTTATTTATTTATGGAAACATGAAGTAACTAGCTAAATCCAAGTTCCAAAATAGAGCAAGCCTATGAGATCTCACTTAAAAACTTCAGTAAGAGGGAAAATACCATATGCTGAAGGTTCTCAACACTCATGCCACCTAGGGCAGGAATGGACAAATACACAGCCAACCAACAATACTGGCCCAAAAAGTTTTTGTTTTGTTTTTCTGTTTTTGCTTTTGTTTTTCTGGATCTTGAATTTCTGAGGCCACACGAACTACAGGTAATTCAAATTAAAAAAAAAAAATCATAGTATTTGATCTCTACAGTTCAGACTAAGGAGTAAAAAATAAATCATTACTGTAGATTAACATCAAATATCCCTAGGATTATTTTTTATCAAATTTGTACTCACTTCATTATTACAAATCATTATTTGAAATTGATGAAGCATACTTACATCAACATACTGATCTGCAAGAAAAATGTCTAACATTTCAGCTAAGCTTTGAGGTAACATTCAACACACAAGGTTTCCAATGAAAGGAAATGTATAAGCATGTTATAGTTTTTACATAACAGAAAACAATTGTATAGCTCATTTTTTATAATGCCTTTATTTCTGAATAATATACTTGAAAATGGACATATTGCAATTTACTACTAGTGATGATATTAAAATTCATTTTATTGTTTCTAAAACACTGGCAACTTGTCCATCCTCTGCAAACCTGCATCAAAAATTAAACATAGAGTTAGCATATGACCCAGTAATTTCACTCGTAGGTATATACACCCAAGAGAACTAAAAACATGTCCACACAAAAAAATTGTACATGGATGTTTATGGCAGAATTATTCATAATAGTCAAAAAGTGCTAACAACTCAAATGTCCATGAACCGATAATGGTTAAACAAAATGTGGTATATTCATACAACGGAACATTAACTAGCCATAAAAAAAAAATAATAATAATAATTAAGTACTGATACATACTATGGCATGAATGAACCCTGAAAACAGTGAAAGAAGTCAGACATAAAAGGCCACATACTATATGTTTCCATTTATGTGAAATATCCAGAGTAGGCAAATCTAAAGAGACAGAATGTAGATCAATTGTTGCCTTGGGCTGGGAAGCTAAAGGGGAATTGGAGAGTGACTGCTAATGGGGGCAGGCTTTCTTTTGGTGGCAATAAAAATGTCCTAAAATTGGTTGTGTGATGGTTGCACAATTCTGAATATACTAAATACCACTTAAAGTACACTTTAAGTGGATAAATTAATAAATTAATAAAGCTGTTTGGAAAAAAACAAATTTCCTGCTTCCCATAAACTGTATCTTTTCCCATAAGTATATCTTTTCCAAGTTACCAAACCTAATGACCTTTTCTTACTCTGCTGCTTGCAATCTTTGTTATCTAGATCCCCCATCCTCTTGGCAAGTATGCCAATCTACCATCCCAGTTCTTTATGACCCCCCTGATCCTTCTCAACTTTGTCCTCTTACATGACTCCCCGTCCACAGGCCTATTCTCAGATGTCTCCTTCAGCAATTTCATCCACTGCCAACCTTTTAAAACAATCCTCTCTCAGTAAATCAGATTATTTGTAACTCTCTATCTTCTGTCTCTTGAGCTCTAGCCGCAAGTCTCCAGGATAGCTTAGCTCAACCTGGATCCTCTTCATTCTTTTTCTCTTTTTTTTTTTATTATGTTATGTTAATCACCATACATCATTAGTTTTTGATGCAGTGTTCCATGATTTATTGTTTGCGTATAACACCCAGTGCTCCATTCAGTCTGTGCCCTCTTTAATACCCATCACCAGGCTAACCCATCCCCCACCCCTCTCCCCTCTAGAAACCTCAGTTTGTTTATCCACCCAAAACAATCTCATTTTTCCACAGAAATCTAGTTCTTTCCACATCACTCCTTATTTTTAATAGCACTAATCCCTTTCTAACTCACCTGGAAGTCATCTTGGACTGGACGCACTTTCCAAATCTTATAAATTTCTCCCTCAAGCATTTAACTTCCTTTTCCCTACTGCCTCGACCCTTGTTCAGTTCACATACCGCTTAGCATGTTACAAAAAGCATTTTAACTTTGCTCCCCAAATCCAGACTGTTGTAAAACAACCAACTACAAAAAGCTGCCAAAATAAATCTCATAAAGGACAACTCCAATCAAAATGAACAGCATGCCAAAAGACATGAGCAGACAATACACGCAAGAGGAAATATAAACTGGATATCCAATATCAAGGAAAGAATATTCAAAGAAATATAAACAAAAATGGAATCTTCCTAACTAGCCCTGTATTGCCACCATAAACTGATATAAGTAACCATTTTGAAAATGAATTTGTCAGGAAGTATCAAAATCCTTAAAATGTTTAATTTTGTATATACTATCTTTCCAGAGATAATCTATGTATGAACTAGTCCATACAAACACAAGTAACAATAGTACCATGGATACCCCTAAGGAGAACTGGGAGAATGAGGGGCAAAATGAAAAGGAAACGTAAAATAAAAAAAAAAAGAAAAGAAAAGGAAACCTAATAGCCTTTTGCATTTGATTTTTTTTTTTTTTTAACCAGGTACTATCTACTAAACACAGATTTAAGTTAGCCATCTCTGAGACTAAGATGAATGCAAATTAACCTGATTATCAAGGTCAGAAGAGAAACTAAGAATAAAACATCATTTTTGCTCCAGGGACTTTCAAGGCACTGATTTAAGGTCTAAATTTCAACCCCAGTTCTCTCAAAGACTTATTTTCCTACTGCATGTAATGACACTTTTTTTTCTTTATACCATTTAGAAAATTATGACATGTCCTGTTTGCCCCTGGTGTTGGAAGTTTTTCACTCTAGATTTACTTAGTCTCTTAGAAGCAGTCAAAGAATAGTAAGTCAGGGAATCCATCCATCTTACAGCAAAAGGCTTTTATAGAAATCCAGCCCTTAAGCTATAGCAACTGATGAATAAAGAAGCATTCTGTTGCTCTTAACATCTTGACATTGAAGGTTCAATGCCTCATTCAATGAGCTCCAAAACACACTCATTTCATCTTTGACCCAGTAATTTCACTTCTGAGAACACTTTCTACCAAAATAACTTCAAAAACAGAAAAGCCTTATGCCTGTTATGCTGTGTTTAACACAGGATAATTTAGAAAAACAAAAATCTGGAAGTGACCTAAATGCCCAACGTAGAGAAATGGTTAAAAAAATGATAACCTATATTATTTATGGTCAACTCGTTTTCAACAAGGGTGCCAAGACCATTAAACAGGGAAAGGATAGGGGCGCAAGGGTGGCTCAGTCGGTTAGGCGTCCAACTCTTGATTTTGGCTCAGGTCATGATCTCAGAGTTGTGAGATCAAGCTCCACATCAGGCTCCTCACTGGGTGTGGAGCCTGTTTAAGATTCTCTCTCTCCCTTTTCCTCTGCCCCCCTTAAAAAAAAAAAAATTAAATAGGGAAAGGATAGTCTTTTCAAAAAATGGTGCTGGAAAAAAAGATAGGCACATACAAGGAATGAACCTGGATTCCTACCTATTCCTACCTACCTATTCCTTGATCCACATAGATCAAGAACTAAATGTAAGAGCTAAAACTGTAAAACTCTTAGGAAAAGATATAGTAGTAAATTTTCATCATTTTGGACTTGGCAATTGTTTTAGATATGATACCAAAAGCACAACCAATCAAAGAAAATATAAATTAGAATTCATCAAAAGTTTAAATGTGTGTACTTAAAAGAACACTATTCAAAAAAGTATAAAGAAACCCCACAAAATGAGAGAAAATGGAAAAAACACCGCAAACAGTACATGTGATAAGGGACTTGGATCCAGACTATATAAAGAACTCATACAATATCAAAGTTTTTAAAAATTCAATATAAAAATGAGCAAAGGAATTGGATTGACATTTCTCCAAAGATACACAAAGGGCTGATAAGCATAGGAAAAGATGCTCAACATTACCATCCAACAGGGAAATGGAAATCAAAACCACCTGAGGTACCAACATCACAGCTATAACTCAAAAGACAGATAATAAGTTTAACAAGGATATGGAGAAATCAGAACTCTCATATCCTGCTGGTGCAGGCCACTCTCGAAAACATCTAGCGGTTCCTCAAAAAGCTAAACAGTTACCATATGACCCAGCAATTCCACTCCTAGATATATATCTAAGAGAAATGTAAACATATCCACACAAAAACCTGTACATGGATGTTTACAGCAGAATTATTCATAATAGTAAAAAAGATTAAACAACTCAAATGTCCATTAACTGATGATGGATAAACAAAATGTGGCATATTCCTATAATGGAATATTATTCAGCCATAAAAAGGAATGAAGTACTGATACAAAATACAACAAGGATGAACCTTAAAAACATGCTAAGTAAAAGAAGGCAGACACAAAAGGCCACATATTCTATAATTCCATTTACCAGAAACGTTCAGAATAGGAATATCTACAGACACAGAAGTAGATTAGTGGCTGCTAGGGACTGGGGGAACAAGGGGAGGGGAGTATCTAATTAGTGGTTGCCAAGGACTGGGGGATCAAATGGGAAGTGACTATGAGTACAGTTTCCTTTGGAGATGACAAAAATGTTCTGGAATTAGCGGTGATAGGTGCCCAACTTTATGAATATAGTAAAAACTACTGAAATTTACAATTTAAAAGGGTGGGTTTATGGTATGTGAATTATATCTTAATAAAAGATCAATCTATGCAATGGATGCCATGTACAAAAATTATACTTTTTGGTTATAATCATATTTTACACACACTATGATCATAAATAGGTTAAAAATGCTATAAAATTAGAAAGAAAGGGATCAAAATGCTGGGTTGGTGAAATTCCAGGTGATCTCTTTTTAATTATTCCTGCATTTTCCAGATATTCATTAATAAGCACGCACTGCGTTTTACAAACGGGGGGGAGCTTTATTTAAAACAAACAAAAAAGGAAATTACTCAACTCCCGAGTGCATAAAAATTCCTTAGCTTAGTATTCAAGGATCTCAGTCACATGGTCCCGAAAATACCTTTTCATTTCCCCTCCCCTACAGAGGCGAGTCAAGTTACTCCCTCCTTCCGGAAACACGATGCCCTCTATTTCCAGGGCACCTCCAGCTCCTGTTTTCCACCCTCCTCTCCAGCTGCTCCTTCTCCATCTTCTTGGTCCTTTCCTCCTCCGCCTCCTGAGCAGTAAATGCTAATGTCCTGAGAGACTCTAACCAGGCCGCTAGCTATAACACCACGGGGCTGCTTTGACCCCAGCCGGCCACGCAGGACTAGGGTGCACACCCTCGGGGCTCTGCGAGCCTCCGACTCGTAGAACCCCGCAGCCCGCGACTGCGAAGTGAGTGAAGGACAGCGAGGACTGCCCGCACACAGACAGTCCCTTCCCCGGAGAGGGAATGAGACTGCCAAGCTGGAGCCAAGGCTTCGGGGACCCGCACGGGCGCCACGCGCGACCGAGGGGTCGAGGGACGTCCCGGATCCGCTCCTTCAGCACCGCCCCAGGCAGTGGGCATCCTGCGCGCCGCCCCCTCCCGGCCCCGAAGAGGATGTCCCAGCGAGCGTATGGGCCTGGACAGAGGAAGCGCCGCAGCGCCGGCAGCGGCGCGGACAGCGTGAGAAAGAGGGACACTCACCCGCGTCAGCCCCGAGCCCTCACAGCGCCGGAAGTAGTCACCCGCCCGTTGCCAGGGTGAGGAAGCGGGGCTGACGTCAAGCTTTCCCATTGGGCATGCGCGTAGCCACGTGGCCGGAAGCATACGCCTACGCGGGGCTCTGACTCTGCCCACTGCTTCCGAATTCACCTGGCCGCTGAAGTTGCACGAAAACTTTACCTGGAGCCTCATTCTGAGCTGCGCAGGCGCCGTTGCTAGTCTGTTCTCACGCAGACTCTTAATGAGCCGGCCTGCTGTGACTGTACGGATCCACGTGGTTGGCAGACGAGCGTTATGATACGAAATGAAGTTAAAGTAGCCATGATTATTGAGGTGTCACTTCAGAGCTTAATTTTTTTCCATTCTTGCAGTCCCCCCGATACAGTAGGGAAAACTAGAGCTCTGCCGGGATTCCACGTAGGAGGTGGGAGCCAGACCTGCCCTTGGGAGAATCAAAGTGTGGGTGGCCTTTCTTTTACCATCTAGCTTCTAAGATCAAGACCAGTAACAATGTAATCCCTTTAATGTTTCCTTGTAACTATTAACATGAGACCTTTAACAAATAACCAGCTTTAAACCTGTTTTAGAAACAAGAGATTGAAAGAAGTAAAGTAGTAGCTCTTAAGTATGGTCCCCAGATCAGAAGCTTAACATGACCTGGGCCCTCACTAGAGGTATAATTTAGGAAAAGATGTTCCACCTTACCGGGGGGAAAAAAAAATTTATTTTAATTACAGATAAAAATAGACAGCAGTCCTCTTCGATCTGATTATATAACATTTTAAGACTGATACTATATCCTGTTAGAGAGGATTGAGAAAACATTCACTCTTGTTCATTGCTGGTGGAATAAAGATTTGCACAAATTTAGGGGGGACAATTTGATGGTCATCTACCGCAATTTTAAATGTGCTTCCCCTTTGACCCAGAAGATCCACTTTTAGGAGTCTGTCTATAATATTTCCATATGTGCACCAAGATATATATATACATATATATTCATGTAAAATATATTTATCAAATAATTTCTATGAGCTTGGCACAGCTCAAGGAAGTTTATTGAAGCATAGCTCATGTAGGAAAAAAGAAAAAAAAATTGGAAACGAATTATAAAAATGCAAGCGATATGATGCAACCATTTTTTAAATACTCAGATGAAAAGCTATCAAACACATGATTAAAAATCCAAAATAATATTCTACATCCCATTTATGTATGCATGTCTGTGTATTGTTATCTATATTTACATATATATATACATAGACAGTGTATGTGGAAAATGGTTAAAAGATTATGTATCAATGAAGCTACTAATAGAAATAAGATTGGATTGAGTTAGGGGTGAAATCACTTTTATTATTTATATCAATAATGACAGAACAGTTAAAAATGCTGGATAAAATACAGCAAGTAACCTTGTGCTCCGCTAAAAGGAAATCCCCAGAGACCAAAAACAATGGAGAATCCAGAGTAGGATGCCAGTGCTGAAGGCTCATCTCTACTGAGAGCACTTACATATAGCAGGAGCCTAAGGTTTGGGTTTTTAAGCCCATAAGGTAACAAGCAGATACACACAAAAAACCTTTAGTAAGAACAGAAATAGGAGAGAGTGAACTTTGATCTCATAGGCTTCTGGTTTTGAAGTCATCAGATAAAGAATATAAAGTAAATATTTCTTAAATGTTTTAAAAAATAAGTGGGGAGTAGAAAAAAATAAGTGAGGGAGTAGAAAACCAAGCAAAGATTAAGAAAATACCATAAATTATCTGATAGAATTGAAAAATAAATAAATAAAAGATCTAGAAATACAAAATTGTTCATTAAAAAAAAAACCACAGTAGATGAGTTAAACATTACTTAGACACAAGCTGAGAAAAAATTAAGCAAATTGGAAGGTAGGTATAAAGAAATTACCCAGAATGAGGATCAGAGAGACAAAGAGATGGAAAGTATGGATGAGAATGTAATAGATGTGGAAGATAGAATGGTAGGGATAGAATGTCTAATATAAGTAACATTAGAATTCCAAGAACATAAAAAAAATGAACAAGGAAGAGGAAGTATTTTAAGGGATAATAGATATTATCCAGAACTGATGAAAAACAGAAACTCTCAGATTCAGGAAGCTCATGAATCTCAAGCTGGATAAATAAAAGAAATCTAAACCTAGACACATTATACTGAAATTTTAGAAGATCAAAGACAAAAATATTTTAAAAGCAAGCAGAGACAAAACACCTACAAAGAAATGATTAGGCTGAAAGGAGATGTCACAGTTTGACAATTGAAAATAGAAGATGAAAATGGTATCTTTGAATTCCTGAAAAAATATTTCCAAAGTACTGAAGAAATGTCAACCTAGAATTGTTTACCCAGCTAAACAAGCATTCAGGAATTAGAATGTACTGAGGATATTTTCAGATAAACCCAAACTGAGAAAATTTACCATGAACCAAAGTATTTATTAAGACTACAATGCAGGAGGAAGAAGGTAATTCCAGAAGAATTATTCAAGAAGAAATAGATGTTAACTTTAGGGACCCCAAGTTCTGAGCCTAAGATTCTCATGACAGGTTTACAGAGTTGTCTTTATTTCCACAGACTTAGTCTCTAATCCTCTGATATCTATACTATTTACTTTTTATGGTAAAGGATTTGACATATCACCAGTAAGCACAGAATGTTCTATATTTGTAATAGGTCATCTTACTGTTTTTGGTATATGACAGTGCAGCAGATTATTTTCCTGAAATGGCTGCAACACAACATTGTCCACCTCACATGCTCCTTTGAATGATGAGACTTTGATACTCCTCCCATCTAGAGGTGTATCTATCTATGTTCCCTACCCTTGAATCTGAGCCAACTTGTGAGTATAGCAGAAACCACACCAGGTGACTTCTAAGGAAGGTTGCAAGAGCACTGAAGGTTCTTTGCAATTCTCTCTTGCAATGCTTGCTTTTAAATCCCAGCCACCATGCTCTGGGGAAGCTTAAGCAGCCACATGGGAAAACCAAGTATAGATGTTGTGACCAACAACTCCAGATAAGGTCCCAGCTGCAGCCACCACCAACAGCCAGACATGTAATTGAATGGGCCTTCAGAAGATTCCAGTCCTCAGCCATGGATTAATTTCCAGCCTTTGAGTCTTCCCAGCTTAGCAATCATGAGCAGAAACAAGCCATCTCCACTTGCTCTTTCCAAATTTTGATCATAATAATGCAATAAAATGGCTTTTGTTTTACATCACTAGATTTACACTACTAGTAGTACTTGATCACAGGCTCCAACAACTGACCCACAGTTCACCAGCTCTTATACTGAGGGTATCATGCCATGGCCCTGACACTGAAAGCCTAAGGAAAGCTATCAGTGACTAGGAGGATAACCACATGGTTCTGGACAACTCCATTGCCTCCAGTTCACCCACCTTATCCTCACTAACTAGTCATCTCTCCTCTCTGTTTTGCACTCTCCCACCATAGGTAACCTGGAGTTTTTTTCTTTATTTTTCTACCAGTGACTTCTAGGGGTGGAAGGGAAAGGTTATTACATGGTAATAGTAAGAGTAAGCATTTATTACATGACAGTAGTAACTGGAACAGATTTTGTTACCTGGAAGTGGATAAATACCATAACAAAACATAACAAAAGAACATAACAAGAGTAAAACATGTGGCATTGGCTTTGAGACTATGTGAAGCAGCAAGGGTGGGAGAGGATCCTGAAGGAGAATGTCAGAAATCTAAAAGGTCTTGAGGAGGCTGCACCAAAGGCACAAAAGAAACTGAGGAAGATGTCGTTGAAAGCCAGAGAAAGGGGTCCCAATTACATACGACCAAAAAGTTCAGCCCAGGCTTTGGGGAGCAGATGCAAACCATCTCCAGGGTGCCCTGCTTAAATTCCTGACCCACAGAATCTATAAGCATAATAAAGTCGTTGTCCTTTTATGTCATTGGATGTGGAGTGGTTTTTTACACAGCAATATTAAATGGAACAGGTAGAAATAGAAGAAAAGATGTTTGGATTTTTAAAATGCATAGATAGCGCACTATGTTGTACATCTGAAACTAATGTAACATAGTGTGTCAACTATACTCAAATAAAAAATTATAAATAAGTAAATGAATGAATGAATTTAATTTAATTTAAATGCATAGATACGCTCCCTTCCATTTCTTGGGCAACACTGTTACCTGCTGTGTTCCCAGGATTTAGCTACGAATGACAATCACTCCCAATCCCGCTCTGCACACCTTTATCTTGGGCATCCAGCCCAGAAACCACTCTTGCCATCTCCTAGCAGTTTAAGTGGAAGTAACAAAATTCTGTCTAACCTGCCTTCAGAGTCAATTTTTCAAATTTCTTTTTTTTTTAAGATTTTATTTATTTCTTTATTTGACAGAGAGAGCGCACAGGTAGGGGGAGCAGCAGAGGGAGAGGGAGAAGTAGGATCCCCACTGAGCAGGGAGCCTGATGACGTGGGGCTCAATCCCAGGACCCTGTGGTCATGCCCTGAGCCAAAGGCAGATGCTTAACTGACTGTGTGTCACCCAAGTGTCCCTTTTCAAATTTCTAACCTGTGTCAGTGCAATTGCTCTCAGGTCTTTTGAAATATTAAGGATGACAGTTATCTAGCTAATCAATTCACTGAAACTGTTAAATATAAAAGAAAATCCTCTACTACTTTATCTCCTTCAAGAAAAATCTCCATCTCCCTGTTCCCCTTTTTCCAAACCCCAAGATAAAAACTAATTGAGGAAAAAGAGCAGGGGACATGCATGGATCGTAGGCTGGGAAAACAGTAGATGCTCAGTGTTCAGGATGCTTTGAGTGTAACTGTCACTCTTTTTATTTATTTATTTATTTATTTAAAGATTTTATTTATTTATTTGACAGAAGGAGACACAGCGAGAGAGGGAACACAAGCAGGGGGAGTGGGAGAGGGAGAAGCAGGCTTCCCGCTGAGCAGGGAGCCCAATGCGGGGCTCGATCCCAGGACCCTGGGATCATGACCTGAGCTGAAGGCAGACGCTTAACGACTGAGCCACCCAGGCACCCCTTTGTCACTCTTTTTAAAATAAGAGGACGAGTCAGGGTCTTTCCCTTCCTTATAATTTTAATATCTGCCTAGGCTCTATTGTCTACTTCTGTGAATTCAATGCAATTCCAACAAATGTAAAGCAAATTGTTTGTTTGGAATTATTAACTTAATATTTTATATTGTTTAGAACCAATAACATGTCTCCACCTTTATAATCTTTACAAAGAAGAATGTGCCTGACAGTATTTGGAAGAGAAATGGGTTATTTAGCTTCTTTTGCAATGTTTCTCTTAAGTGTGAGGATGATACTGAAGGAAAGTAATTTATATATTAAGCTATAACAATTTTTTTTTTTACTTATTGTGGAAATTTTCAAAGATGTACAAAAGCAGAGAGGATAGTGTCATGGCATCTCATTTTCCAACCACAAATTACTCTGTAGTTATCTGGGTTTTTTCTGGCTGCTCACATTTTGTTAGCAGATGCCTCTAGTGTCCCTACCACATCTCCTTGGCTCTGATTTCAGCTCTAGCAGGCAGCTCCAACTTGCACTGTCAGCTTCCCTGGCTTTCTGCTTTCTGGCCCCAGGCCATTTCCAATGCACAGTAGCTTTCTCAGCCATCATGCAATGAAACAATTCCAGGCTGTGCTTGGGCATTAACGCTCCCGAGGGCAGCCCTCAACCAAAGACGGGTTTCAACCCTGCACCTTCTGTCCTTCAGCCCAATTCTGAAAGTCATTCCTGTAAACTTCGCAGAGTTCTCAAGGTACTGAGCTGTGCTTGTCTACAGGCCACAAGTGATGAAGCATCTTTAGCATTTCCTGCCCCCCCGCCTTATGCCTCATAGTCCTCACTTGGGCTTCCGGAAACCACTTCCCAAAAAACGTCCTGCACCTGAGTTCTTGTCTCAGGGTCTATATTCAGGGGAAACCAAACAAAAGCTAGCATCCTTCATCCAGTCATATCTTTTGGTTATGGTCAAAGTCTAATATTCATTCCTATGAAGATCATTTTGCAGATAGGACAGATCTTTTTCAAGATGCTGGCCAATGTGGCTAACTGCTGTAGAGTAGTAGTTAGGAGCAGCATAATTCTGCTTTCCTACAAAATTAAGAGTAGCATTTCCTTCTTGCTTAGTTAAAGAGAAAAGGAAGGAAGGAAGGAAGGAAGGAAGGAAGGAAGGAAGGAAGGAAGGAAGGAAGGAAGGAAAGGAAGGAAGGAAGGAAGGAAGGAAGGAAGGAAGGAAGGAAGGAAGGAAGGAAAGGAAGAAGGGAGGAAAGGGAGAGAGGGAGGAAGGAAGCTTAGGGAAGGAAATGAATGACCTATTCTCTGACAGTTTTTACTACAGAATTAAATTTCACTTTAGGAGCTGAACATAAATAACTTCACCCACCCTATCTGAATTCTGAGCTTCACTTCCAAATCCCAGACTAGAGCCATTCTAAACTCATGAGAACCCTTAGGATGTGTTAGCAAGTAAATTGGCTGTCAGCACCTGAGACCTGGGAACACACCCAGTCCCCCAGGGAAGCTGGACCCAAGGGTCAGAGGACAGCACTATTGTAGCCTAGTGTCTCTAATGGGAAACAGATGCTCCCAGCTGTCACCTGCCATCAGCCTGCTCACCGACTGTTTTCAGCCTTGGCTCCTCCTGGACCAATCCAGCTGTGTAAACACACTTTTATCCACGAGCTGTCTGTGGGGGCAGCCAATGGATCTGTCTTTTTTCTGTTAGAAGAGCCTTCCGGTGTTGAATGCACGGCTTAACTCATTAGAATAACAATTAAACAAAGGTAGGTTTTTTTTTTCCCTTTTCCTTTTCTTTGTAATTTTTAGCCTCTATTTTCTTTGCTATCAGGATGTCTGGGCGGCATTAGCTGATGGTTAGTTTACTGAAAGCTGAGGGGCAAAAGGAATCTGTTTGAAATAAGAATGCTTTAAAGAAAGATGGAGAGGCAGTATGGGAGAACAGGATGCTTGAGTTCTAGAAGTAACCACATGTCTTTGGGAATATCACTTAACTTCTTTGGGTCTCATTTTCCTTAATCTGTGAAATGAAGGGGTTAGGCTAGCTGATCTCTAGAGAACTTTCCCATTACTAATATTTTAAGTAATTTGTCATTTTCATGGCTTCTTAACATATTCTTTCATTGAACAAATACTTTCTGAGCATCTACTGGGTACCTAGCAGTCTGGTCAGCATTTTCAAAATATTAACACTAGAAGACTCCTTAGAGCCCAGGCTATATAATAGGCATCTTCTTTTCTCTCTCCAAGTTCTCTTCTTTTTTCCCCCTGGTAACAATATTCTTTGGACTATAGAGACTGATTCCTACTCCCATTTTATGTGGCTTTGCTGGGTCTTCCAGCCATAGTCTGGAGCAGGTATGAACACATGATCCAAGTATAGCTAATCACATACCACCTGGGAGCTATAAGTATATGCTCATGACTCATTCCAGGCCAATCAAAATTATAGATTTTATATGATAGATTTAAATCTTATATTATAGATTTTTAGAGAGACGGGGTCCTCTTTATTTTTTTTAATTTTTTAAAATAGTCTCTATGCACAATGTGGGTCTCAAACTCATGACCCCAAGATCAAGAGTCATATGCTCTACCAACTGAGCCAGCCAAGTGCCCCAAGACAGAGAATCTTCTTTTATATGTGGGGTTACTAAATTGGAAAGAGAGAATATCTGTGGTCATTCCCTTTCCCTGTTGCATGGAAAAAGTCCAAATGGATTTGGAAAAACTATGTGTTGGGAAAGGCCATCACATAAAAAGAAGAGATGGGGAGAAATTTCAAATGGTCTAGTTTGAAGGCTTCTCCCTCCCAGGTATGTGTACTAACCTCTTTCTCAGCTACTTTCAGATTGCTTTCTGTCACTTCCAATCAAAAGAGTCCTGACTGATACATAGTCAAACTATTTCTTTTTTAATATAATTCTCACAGTGTTTGGGATTTGTCTAACGTTAGCTCTGCTAGTGAGTAGCAGAGCTGGGACCTTCTGGCTTCCAAACCAATAGATTTTTCTAAACCATAGATCTGACTTCCAAACCAACTCTTTTATTTTTCTGTGTTTCTTCCAACTTTGTATAATGAAAATTTCCAAACATACAGAAAACTTAAAAAATAAAAAAGCAGGTACCTATATCTACCACTTAGATTCTACCATTTACATTTAACTGTACTTGCTTTATCATGTATCTAGCTATTTCTCTACCCAGGCAAAAATCTATCTCATTTTTAAAAATGAGTTTCAAAGTAAACTGCAACCAGTCCTCTTTTTGTCATGCCATAGCTCACCTTTATAGGCATGGTGGTATGTTGAATGGGGCTTGGATGGACCAGCTGGCTTGTCCATACGCATGATGTACAAGGGCCCCTTGTGGCACAGGATGGAACCAGGGATGGGAAAGGAAGGGGGCTGGATATGAGTCAAAGGCCTCCATATATTAAGAGTAGTGAGCCTAGAGGAGACACGCAGCAAATAAGTAAAAACGTAAGTGGACAAAATAATTTTTGTTAGTGATGAGTGCTACAAAGAATATAAAACAGAGCAATATCATAGAGCATTTTTGTGTGTCAGAGAATACATTATCAGATCAGTCCTAGGAAAGCTTCATGGTGGACATGACTTTGGGATTATATCTCAGTGAAGAAGGGAACCAACCATGTCAAAATCTGGAACAACAAGTTTGGGGCAGAAGGAAGAGCAAGCAAAAAGGCCCCAGAGCATCCTAGTAGCATAAAAAAGCATGGCAGAGTACCATCCATCTCCTCTCTCCCACGTCCCCCTCTCCCCTGCCTCCTCCTCCTTCTCCTTTTCCATCTTCTCCTCATGATCACCATCATCATCAAACATCCTCATTATGATTGGAAGTACATGTGATATATTTAATAATAAGTCATTGTTGTTTCTAAGTGAGTTGAATTATTACATCTTGTTTGTAACTATATTGGCCAAATGGTTATCTTCATAACTACCAGTCACTTTCTAGACAAAGATAAACAGCTCCAAGAGTAGTTTTGATACACAGAAGCTTCATAAATCTACAGAAACAAGCTGGTCCTAAACAGGAATATGTTCGTCTTTCACAATTTTGCTGGTCCAAAGAACAGGTTCAAATTACATCCAAACAACTCATGGTTTCTTATGCTGCTCTTTTAACATCATAATTGACAGGCTCTTGGCCAAAAAAAAAATTGTTGGTTTATCTTGTGTAAATAGCTTAAATATGTGTTTTAGCATTAAAATGATCCAAAACCAACACTTCGCGTTGCTTTCCAGTGCCTTTTTGACCTGCCTTCACTGGAAACCAGATTAACTTAAAGTTTTATATATGAAATATCTTAGTCTTCTGAGGGACCATTCTGCCCTCACTGGTTTCAGGATCATGAGGAGATGGACCTCTTCAGTTTCTTTTATTTTCAGTAATTTTTTCTTTAATTGTGGAGATATTTGTTCATAAATGAGACAAAGAACATATGCTTCAAGTTTTATTTTTATGGTTTTTTAACCATGCCATGAATAATGTCCAAAACATCAATATTAAACCAAATTAATACCATAACTGATCAGAAAGACAACATTTGGATGTAGCATGTAGTCAACTGCATTTTTCTTATCCAATTCTACAGAAATAGTAGAATTGGATTAGAAAAATCAGAAATACCCTTAGAAACAACAAAATGGCATTTTTTGAATGTAGAAATTATATATACCATGGTAATGTAGAGCCAGATTTATCACTGGAAAAATTTATTTCTTGGGAGCAAAACTATATTTATTAAGGGCAACTGTATCTCAAGTACAGGGGTGTCTCTCTTTCAAAATTCTCAAAATGTGAATTTTTGCACATACATATATGGATACATTGTCACTTCGCAGAAATATTTCTACAACTGCAGGGCTAGAAGAAGCTGTGGTGAATGCCGTTGGGGCTTCTCTAGATCCCCTCGGATCTCTGACCATTTCTGTGCCCCTCCATCTTCTATGTTTTTGCTTTTAACAGCGAGCACCTGTGACTCTCTTCAGAGGCCATCCCTTGGGCTGCTGAAGACACTTCGCCCACTTTACTGAGAACTGGACATGCCTGGGAGTTCACACTCCACTAGTGACTGGGACTAAAATATAAAGCCCTTCTCCCTTCCCTGGAAAAAGTAACTAGCTTTGAGATATAATTTCAACTCTAGGCCTCTCTGTGGGTTCTGGCAGAAGCTGGGTCTCTGCTGAAAGTCACTGCTTTGCTTGGCTTCTTCCTCTCCCCATCCTATCTCTCCAACACTGGTACCTGTTTCCCTCAGAAGTCCCTCTTTAACATACAGCTTGCACACGAGTCCTCATTGCAGAACTTGCTTCTGAAGAATCCCATATGACTTGCACACGAGTCCTCATTGCAGAACTTGCTTCTGAAGAATCCCATGTAAGACGTGAGATGAAGTTCATCTGTTCTGAACTACTTGTTCACAGACGATTAACCCAATCTATCAAGCCACAAATATTTGTTACAGGCTTACTAAGTTTGGGGTCCAGTCCAGTCACAGGGAAGTAGATCTCTAGGAAAGTGGAAATGACGGAGTCCTCTGATCCAGGGCCCAAGTTATCTTCTACCAAAGCCAGGGGAGTGTGGTACCAATGACAAATGCATAAATTCTCTCCTGCATTTCAGTACCATTCATACTTTATTAACCAACACTCATGGAAGCTGGGAGAGGGAGAAACCAATGAAGATCAATTGGAAAGTTAGGTGAATCATCTATACCAAAGGAAGGTAGGCCAGTAGAAAAATATCTGTAGATTTACCCTGGCCAAACAGCATTCACTGAGCAACTCTGAAACATTATTTGATTATTAATATCATTTTCTTCTAATCTCTATTACTTCTCTCTAAAGTTTGCAAATGTATAACATAATGACAGATAAGAAATTATAGGAAATGCTCTTATTTGTCCCCAAGAGATCCTAAACACTCCTGTGGGGAGCTGCCAGTTAAAGCACCTTTAATCTCACTGTACTTTTTAATCATCCATCCAATAAATATTTACAGTCAGCTATGGATACTTCCTAGTTTCTAATTAGTCGTGTAATTTTTTTGCACAGCCCCTGGATACTCAGCACTTTGAATTGCCAGTGAGAAACATGCATAAAGAGAGGCTGTTTGGGCTGGTCCCCCTCTTTTTTTGTTTTCTAGAACCCCTTTCTAAACAAACAAACAAACAAAAAACTATAGTGCTTCCAATATCATCTGTGGTAGGCAGAATAATGGTCCCCAAAAGATGTCTGTGTACTAATCTCAGGAACCTGTGAGTATGTTATTTTACAAGGTAAAAGGGATCTGCACTTCCAATTCCAACATGGGGATGGAGGGGGTGTTTCAGGGTTTCCTCACAACAATAACAAAGGCTCCAGACAAACAGCTGGGTGTCCTACCACTTAACTCAATTCTGACACTATCTACCTGGAGATAGCATGAGACTTCAACAGGTTAAGGGCTCAATTCCATAAGACTATCAATTTCAAGAGCACCTGGGTGGCTCAGTCAGTTCAGTGTCGGCCTACAGCTCAGATCATGATCTCAGGTCCTGAGATCGAGTCCCACATCCAGCTCTTTGCTCAGTGGGAAGTCTGCTTCTCCCTCTCACTCTTCCTTTGTACTCTCTCTCAAAAAAATAAAGTCTTCAAAAAAGTAAAAAGACTGTCAGTTGCAAGCCCAGATTGTTACCTGTGCTTCTGACCAACAGGCTAAAGATCAGAGTTTCCCACAACCCCCTCCTCAGGTTTGATTAATTTGCTAGAAACACTCACAGAATTTAGGAAACATTTTACTTACTAGTGTTAAAAAGAAAAATCACAGGCCCAAATTGGAGTCATTTAGGCCAAGTCACCAAACTGGGGCTTAATACCCAATCTAATTGCAGTTTCAATATCCTCCAGAAATTAAGTCTTAACCTGTCAATTAGGAATTTTCTGATAAGCACCAATAAGGTAATCTGTCACACGGGCCCTCTCCATTGCCCAATGGAGACTCCCTGCTCTCCAACCTAAGGGAAGGTGACCTTGCCTGGAATAATCATTTCTTTTCTTCTCCTAATAACTTTCTTGCCCTGCCCTCTTTCCTACAAAAACCTTTCATTTTATACAACTCCTTTGGAGGTCCCTTCTACTTTTCTGTTTGGGGATGCTGCCTGATTCATGAGGTGCTTAATAAAGCCAATTAGGTCTTCAAATTTACTCAGTTGAATTTTTGTTTTTGTTTTTCAAAAACTTATTTATTTATTTGAGAGAGTGAGAGTGCACAAGTGAGGGGAGGTGGGGGGAGGATGCAGAAGGAGAGGGAGAGAGAGTCTAAAGCAGACTCGGTGCTGAGCCTGAAGCCTGACTCAGGGCTCAGTCTCACAACCCCGAGATCACAACCTGAGCTGAAACCAAGAGTCAGACACTTAACCAACTGTGCCACCCAGGCACCCCTGAATTTTTGTTTTTTAACATGAGATTACCATTTTATTGTAAAAGGCTCTAAGTCAGGAACAGTAATATAAAAGGGTCATAGAGCAAGGTATGGGGAAAAGGCATGGAGCATCATGCCATCTCCAGGCACACCACTCTCCCAGCACCTCCACGTATTCACCAACCCCAGCAGTTCTCTGAACCAGTCTGTTAATAACAAAAACCTCAACCAACGGGCACTTGGGTGGCTCAGTCGGTTAAGCCTCTGCTGTCGGCTCAGGTCAGGATCTCAGGTTCCTGGGATTGAGCTCCGAGTCAGGCTCCCTGCTCAGCAGGGAGTCTGCTTCTCCCTCTCCCTCTGCCCCTCCCCCTGCTTGTGTGCACGCGCTCTCTCTCAAATAAATGAATGAATGAATGAATGAATGAATGAATGAATGAATGAATAAAATCTTTAAAAAAATAAAATTTAAAGATTTGATTGGCTTTATTAATCAATTCATGAATCGGCAGTATACCATCTAGCAAGTAGAGGGGAGCTCTCTTTGCTACAGAAAAGGAAAAGTTTTTAAAGGTAGAGAGGGAGTGAGCAAAAGGAAATTATTAGCCAAAAAATCTGTTGTTTTAGGCAAGGTTGCCCTTCTAAGGGGGACAGAAAAGGTCTATTAGTAAATTTCCTAGCGCTGACCAGGAAATTCCATGTTGGCTGGTTAAAGGTTACATTTCTGAGGGGGTTGAAACTACAGTTATGTTAGGTATTAACCCTTGGTTTACTGACCTGGGGTCTTAACCTAACTGACACCATTTTGGGCTGTGATTTTCTTTTTAACAAATCCTTTCTGGTGTTTATGGGGGCTTATTACATTGGCATGGTTGATTATATCATTAGCCTTTGGTGACTGAACCCTTCTCTTGGAGGTCAGAGGGTTGGGACTGAATTCCAACCCTCTAAGCACCTGGTTGGTTCTGCTGGCAACCAGCCCCCATCCTTAGGTGGGGATCCAAAAGTCACCCCACTAATATAACAAAACACACTTTACTGCTCTCATCACTCAGGAAATTCCAAGGGTTTTAAGAGCTCTGTGCCAGGAACCAAATACAGGAGTTCCCCCTTATCCATGGGGAGTTCCCCCTTATCCAAATACAGGAGTTCCCCCTTATCCATTCCAAGAACCCCAGTATCCACTGCCTGAAACTGAAGATAGTACTGAACCTTATATACACTGTTTTCTGCTATACAAACATACCTATGATAACATTTAATTTATAAATTAAGCACAGTAAGAGATTAACAATAATAACTGATAACAGAATGGAACCATTGTAATAACATACTATAGTAAAAGTTATGTGAATGTGGTCTCTCTTTTTCTCTCTCTCTCTCTCAAAATATCTTATTATATTGAACTCACAGTTCTTGTGATGATGTGAAATGATCAAATGCCTGGGTGATGAGATGAAGTGAGGGGAATGAGATAAGCATTGTGATGTAGGGCTGGGTTACTACTGAACTTCAGAGCAGGAATGGTCAGAATCCTGCCTGCTTTCAGACTGAGGTTGACTGTGGGTAACAAAACCTCAGGAAGTGAAACCACAGATAAGGAGGGGACTAGCATGTATTTCTTATTAAAAATTATAATATCGCACAAGACAAAATGAAAATAAGATTATAGATGGAATTAAGGCTGTTAACCAGTTGATTTTTTAAAAAAAGAGATTATCCTAGATTACCCAGCTAGGCACAATGTAACCAGAAGGGTCCTTAAATGTGGAAGAAGGAATCAGAAGCATCAGTGTCAGAGGGATGCTATGTGAGAAAAACCTGGATAACCATTGCTAGGTTTGAGGATGAAGTGGGGCCATGAGCCAAAGAGTGTGAGCCACCTCTGGAAGCTGGAAAGGCGAGAAAACAGACTCTCCCCAAGATCCTCCAGAATGGAACACAGCCCTACTGACACCTTGATTTTAATCCAGTGCCATTCATTTCATACTACAGAATTGTAAGATTATAAATCTGTGCTATTACTAAGTTTGTGGTAATTTGTTCCAGCAACAATAGCGAAGCGATAAGCCTGCTTTCCAGGTTCATTGCTGGTTCTGAAGAAAGTGCCAAACTTCTCCTGTGTCATAGCCATAATTCTTTTGTTATTCACTCAGTTTGACTCCCATGACCTGTATTTGAAATGGCCTACCATTCTTTTTGGCTCTCACCACGTCTTCTGTATTTTCCCAGCCCTTTGTCTACAGAACTCAACTGCAATTATGCTTCAAGTGCCATCACTTTCTTCTGGCCTCAGTACAAAACTAACACCAACAACAGTGAATATTTTCAAGCTTAGAAATGTTAATTTCCCCTTGCAATTTACAGTTGGGTGTCTGGCTTCCTTTTCTGCGTCCCCTTCCATCTTTATATTGTTTAATTTGAGATTCTGAAGATACGATGTTCAATGATGTTAGCAATCAAGAATGAAATCCAGATGGGTTATGACAACTGGAAGAAAATTTTCAACTCCTCCGGACAAGATACGTTAAGATCAAAGATACAGAGTGATGACATCAGTATCACTAAGGCCCCAAATAACTCCACATGCATTTACTCACACACTAATTTATTCATTCAATTGAACGTTAACAAATATTTTTTTTTCTTTTCTTTTTTTTTTAAGATTTTATTTATTTATTTGAGAGAGAGACACAGCGAGAGAGGGAATACAAGCAGGTGGAATGGGAGAGGGAGAAGCAGGCTTCCCGCCGAGCAGGGAGCCCGATGCGGGGCTCGATCCTAGGACCCTGGGATCATGACCTGAGCTGAAGGCAGACGCTTAACGACTGAGCCACCCAGGCACCCCATGAACGTTAACAAATATTTATTGAGTGCTGACCATGTGCTGGAAACTGTTCTAAGAGCTGGGGACTCATCCATGACAAAGATCTCTACCCTTGTAAAACTTATTTTCTGGGGCAAGGAGGCAGGCAATAAACTAAACGGTTAAGTAATATATGGTGAAGATGGTAAGCGCAATGAGAAAAAAAAAGAGCAGGACATGTAAGATGGACTAGGGGTGCTGCAATTTAAGTTGGGTGGACAAAGTCAGCTTCACTTTAAAAAGTGGTATTTGAGGAAAGGCTTGAATAAGTTAAGGGGCCCAGCCATTTCACACAAAAGAAGCAACTAGTTCAATGGCCACGAGGCAAGAGCTAGCCTGGAGGGTTCAAGGAGTAGCTAAGTCAGTGTAGCTGGAGCAGAAGCAAGGGGGGGGAGAGAGTTAGGGGATAAGGCAGGGAGGCAGTTGATAGGGGGAGGACTTTGAATGAAATAGGGAGCTGCGATCTGCACCCAATTACAAGGTATGAGTTTCCCTCCCCATATCAAGCAACTCTCTGACATCAGCTGAATGTCCTACAGTTGAACTCAATTCTGACACTATCTACCTGGAGATAAGGTCAGATCCCACAGGTTAAGGGCTGAGTCCTACAAGACTGCATTCTTGCCCCCACCACCAGCTTTGGATTGGAGGTTCCAATGATCCCATCCTTGGGTTTGATTAAAATGCAGCACCAGCTAATAGAACTCAGGGAAACATTGTACTTGCTAGACTATCAGATTATTATACAAGGGAACAGCCAGATGGAAGGGATGCATAAGGCAAACTATGTGGAAAAGTGCAGAATTTCCTGTCCTCTACAAGCCTGGCACTCTCCCCAAATCTCCACGTGTTCACCCACTGGGAAGTTCTCTAAGCCCTGTTTGGTTTGATTTTGTTTTATGGAGACTTCATTACATAGGCAATTGAACTGAATCCCCAGCCCTTCTCCCCCTCTCCAGAGACTGGGAGGGGGGACTGAAAGTTCTAACCCTTCAATCATGTTGTTGGTTCCCCTGGGAACCGGCTCCCATCCTCAGGTGCTTTCCAAAAGTCGCTTCATCAACATAACAAAGACATCATTCTAGCTCTCATTACTAAGGAAATTCTCAGGGTTTTAGGAGCTATGTGCCAGGAGTGGAATGAAGACTGAATATATATTTCTTACTATAAATCACAGTACCACAGAAGCCATTACATAGTTTTATGACCAAGAGGAACATGATCTTATCATGTTTTTTTTTTAAGTTTTATTTATTTAAATAATCTCTACACTCAATGTGGGGCTCAAATTCACCACCCCAAGATCAAGAGTCCCATGCTCCTCCAACTGAGCCAGCCAGGTGCCCCCAATCTTACCATGTTTTAAATGGACTGTTCTAGTTGCGGACACTCTACTGTAGAGCATCAGTGGAGAAAGGGAAGGGAGACCATGCATGAGACAACTTTAGAGTAATCTAGGTGAGAGATGATGGCAGTGAGGACCAGAGTGGTGACAATGGATGTGATGAGAAGTAGTCAGATTCTGGTTACATTTCAAAGGTAGAGCCAACACGATTTCGTGTTTGATTGCATATGTGTTATATGAGAAAGAGA
Organism: Mirounga angustirostris; assembly: GCF_029215605.1. Taxonomy (NCBI): domain Eukaryota; kingdom Metazoa; phylum Chordata; class Mammalia; order Carnivora; family Phocidae; genus Mirounga; species Mirounga angustirostris. Next base: position 99,608,110 of record NW_026991718.1, on the reverse strand, counting down.
AAAATAAAAGATGACTCCAAGCTTCTTGGTCTCAGGAAGGATGGCATTTTCAATTAGTGAAATGCAAAAGGCTATAAATGGAAAACTTCGTGGAGTAGGGGAAGATCTGAAGGTCAAGTTGGGCATGTTACCTCTGATATATCTAATAGATAGTCAAGTGGAGCTACCAGCTTGGTAGTGGGATATAGGAGTATAGAGTTCATGGGACATTTCTGGGTTGGAAATATATATTTGAGAGTCATAAAAATATAGTTCATGTTTAAAGTCATGAGAATAAAAATGAGATCACCTAAGGGAGTGGGTGTAGATAAAGAAGAGAAGTGGTCAAAAACTGTGCCCTGGCATTCAGCATTAAGATGCCAAGGATATGAAAAAGAACCCACAAAGAAGGTTCAGAAGCAGTCGTGGGGGTAGGAGGTGTTAAACAAAATTCAAATGAGTAATTTTGAAGATCTAATTGGCTTTATTAAGGGGCTCCTGGGTGGCTCAGTTGGTTAAGCTTCTCACTCTTGATTTTGGCTCAGGTCATAATCTCAGGGTTGTGAGATCAAGCCCTACTAGGCTCTGCACTGGGCATGGAGCTTGCTTAAGATTCTCTCTCTCCCTCTCCCTTTGACCCCCCCCCAATCGCCCTATCCCTCTCTCTCTAAAAAATAAAATAATAAAATAAAATAAATAATAGGCTTTGTTAAATGAGTCATAATTAGGCAGCATCCCATCTAGCAAATAGAAGGAATCTCCACTGAGCTATACCAAAGAAAGGTTTTTAAAGGAAGACAGAGAAGGCAGAAAGAAAGAAAGAAAGAAAGAAAGAAAGAAAGAAAGAAAGAAAGAAAGAAAGAAAGAAAGAAAGAAGAAGAATAAATTTATTAGCAAGCAATGCATAGTTTAGGCAAGGTTGCTCACCTAAGTGGAGGGAAAGGGGTCTATCAGTAAATTTCCATTATTGCCCAGGAAAATCCATTTAAGAGTTATATTCCTGGGGGTTAACACTGCAGTTAAGTTAGGGATTAAGTTTTGGTTTAGTGACTTTTGGGGTCTGAACCTAAGTGATGCCATTTGGGGTCTATGGGTTTTTTTTGGGGGGGTTACATTTTTTTTAATTTTTATACTTTTTAAAGATTTTGTTTATTTGCCAGAAAGAAAGAGGGAGAGCACAAGCAGGGGGAGGGGCAAGCAGAGGGAGAAGCAGGCTCCCCGCTAAGCAAGGAACCCAATGCGGGACTGGATCCCAGGACCCTGGGATCATGACCTGAGCCAAAGGCAGATGCTTAACCAATTGAGCCACCCAGGTGTCCCGTGCTTTTTTTAAACAGAGGAAAACCAGTAGAGACTGGGGACCTGAAAGCCAAGTGAGGAAGTGTTTTCAGGAAGAGGGAGTGACCAAGTAAGACACAGACTGGTAATTGTCCATTAGGTACCAGCATGGAAGTCATTGGTTAGCCTTGACTGGAGCAGTTTCTTGGAGTGTTCATGGCAAAGCATAACTTGAGTGAGTTTAAAGGGAGGGAAACACAGACAGTTCTTTTGAAGAGTTTTGTTTATTAAAACTAAAATGAAGCTAAGAACAAAGCTATAGCAAGAGAAGTGAGGTCAAGAGAATGTTTGTTTTACAATGAGAAAAATAACAGTATGGATACTTGTGCTAATGGGGATGATCAGATGGAGAAGGAGAAATTGATTATGTTAGAGAAGAGGGAGGAATTTTTGAAGCTATGTTCTTGAATAGGCCAAAGGAGACCATATAGGACAGTGGTTCCCCAGCTCTAGTGTGAATCAGAATCCCCTAGAGGGCCTGCAAAAACCCAGATGGCTGGGCCCTACCCCCAGAGCTTCTGATTCAATAGATCTGGGATGGAACCTGAAATTTTGCATTTCTAAGTTCTCTGGCAGTGTTGATGCTGCTGGTTTGGGGATCACATTTTGGGAACCACTGGTTTATTGGGAAGGGGGTTGTTGACTCTAAATAGGAGTCCATCCATTAGTCTGCAGTAACAGATTCATTCATTAAAGTAGTTATACAGAAGGGTTTATTTTGGAAAGATGCAGCCGAGAAGACAAAAACAGCTAGCATAGCCAATCTCTGTCTTAGGCTATAGGACTTACCAAGAACCTGGCATTGCTTCTGAAGAGAAGTCACTCAGGATAAGTCTAACTTTGCAGGCGCACTACCTTCACCTCCGTACTAGCTGGGCCATTTTTCTGATGTCCAGCCAAGTGGAAACACTTGGTTCACATAATCACTCCGTTTACATGATTGGAACGCCTCCGAGGCCACTCCTGGCTGGGCTTCTGCAACATTCCTGGGAGTCCCAGGTGCATCACACCCTCAGCCTGCTCTTTCCAATGCATGTTCCATAACATCGCAAAAGAGCTTAACTAAATGTGATGGTGCTGTTTTGCCGGCCAGCATTTGGAATTGTGATTAGGTGAGGGCCAAGCCAAAAACCTCAAGAAGCCTGAGTCTTGTATTTTCTTTTTTTTACTTTTTTCTTTTTTCTTTTTTTGTTCTTCTTGCAATGTTCATCACTTGCCAGAAACGGCCACTAGCAATCAATCTTTCCATAATGATTTTTCTTTTTTTTGTCATTGCAGAGATGGATACAGCAACATATATTCAGAATGTAACAACAGCAACTTCCCTCTGTATAGCTGTTAGGGGGTTAAAAACATTTTCATATTCAATTTACTATGCTCATTTTATCCATGAGGAAACTGAAGCTCCCAGGGAATAAGTCAACACTCCAGGTCTTTGAATTCTGAATTTCTATTTTACATACAGCACTGTGGAAGTTTAAAGTGTGCAGTATACTGAGTTGACATATGTATATTGTGAAATGATTATTACAGTGAAGCATTGGGAACAATAATGCAATGAACCCAAGGCCCTTCAGGGTATAAAAGAAAGATCAAGGAAGTTAGTAAGTGGGGCTTTGACTTAAGCAAGGAGGAGAACAGGATGGAGATCAGCACTTTCCCTCAAAAGAATGATACAACTGATAATGTTTTTGTATGGTTACACCAAATCCTGGATGGGACCCGCAATTGGAAGACTTTGAACATTTATCGGTTATCACTTCTTTTTTTCCTGTTCCCAACATCTTTTTCCCTAGAATCATGCAAAATGAAACTGCAGATGTTGGTGAAGAAGACTGTGGTCATGGACCTGAGAAGTAAAGAGACAAGAAGAAAAGAGAAAGGAAGAGGGAGGAGAACACTGGGAAGAGAAGAGGAAATTATAGGGCATTTGCTGTCAGGCAATAGAAAAAAATGTAAAATCAGAGATGATCCTATTTAACATAGGATGGCCCACCTCTGAGATAGAAATTCAAGTAGAGGTATCATGCACAGGACCTGAATGCCCCAAGGGTAGAGTCCCCTCCGCCCCAGTCAATGCCTCATTCTAGGACAGGAAGTCCTCCAAACATGTTTCCAAATTCAGGCTTTTGATTGAGCCCACTTCCCAGAATTGGGTCCTGGCCTCCTTTTCCAATTGCAGAATATGAATCAGAATCATAGTTAATGATCCTGAAAAATAAAACAAGATAATCCTTTTACTTGGAGAAAGAAATAAATACATTTTACAGTGATTTTCTGATGCATTTCAGAATAATCTTCATGTTAACTCAGCAGGAAAGAGAGAACATTATTTCCTACAAAAAAAAAAACAAAAAAACAAAAACAAAACAAAAAACCCCCAAGGTCAATTGATTCCAGGGCCAGGAGCTACCACAAATGTTCCTGTTTTTGAAAAGAATTTGTTCTGACCTCACTTCTAAGGGACTTAGCATATGTGTGTCTTGAGCTTATTTTCCATTTGCTAATTAAAAGTTCCTTGTCAGCAGTATTTATCACTATTATTATTGGTGAGTGAATCATCCTCTTTTTCCACCAAATTTATTTTCCAGGCTCACCCATTCTAAATGTTGGCTTACAACTCACTCACAGGTGCCAAAACAACCCACTCAGATGAGCCTCTTCTGCATTTCTCTGTCAAATCCTTTTGCTCTCTAATCTGAGACTGAAAGTCTTAATTGAACGATAATTGCCCGCTTTTAAAATTGACATTGGATGTCAATGGATTGACATCTGTCATACTGGCAAACCAAACATTTTTTTTTACATTCTTCTTTTTTTTTTTTTTAAGATTTTATTTATTTATTCATGAGAGACAGAGAGAGAGAGAGGCAGAGGGAGAAGCAGGCTCCCAAGGAGCAGAGAGCCCGATGCGGGACTCGATCCCAGGACCCTGGGATCATGACCTGAGCTGAAGGCAGACGCTTAACCATCTGAGCCACCCAGGCGCCCTTTTTTACATTCTTCTAAGACCAGGTTAGAGACCCCTTAACAAGGCATCATAAAAGAAATATACTTGCCTTCAGCTTGGCGTCTTCTAGGGTAAAACTGAATTCTGAGTCTTGCAAATGCATGGATTTCTAGGGTACTTTTGTAGCTCCATTACCCCCTCTGTGTTCATGAAATATCACAGCAATGGAAACTTAATCAATGCATTAATAAAGGGCCACTCCAAAGCTGTTATTTATTTTTTAATTTAAAAATTAAAAACTTTTTTCATTTTGAAATAATTTTCAACTTTCAAAAACAATGCAAAAATACTACAGAAATGCTTGTATATCCTTCATCCAGCTTCCCCAAATGTTGCAACTTATATAACCATAGATCAATTATCAAAATCAGGAAGTTAACATTGATTCAATACTATTAACTAATCTACAGACTTTATTCAAATTTTTCTAATTGTCCTACTAATCTCGTTTTTCTGATCCAGGATCCAATCCAAGATCACATGTATTCAGTTATCATGTCTCCTCAGGCTCCTTTAATTTGAGACAGTTACTCAATCTTTCTTCATCTTTCATGACCTTGACCCTTTGAAGAGTCAGCTATTTGGTGCCAATTATTTTGTAGAATGTCCCTCAAACTGGGAAATCTACTTTTAAAGAACTACCTTTCCCTTTCATACTCCTTCTACCAAAATTCTGGAAGGATATTGGGATTTTACTCTTCTTCTATAGTTTAGGGACATCCTGAAAAATAAGGCCTCAGGCAACTAACCTCATAAAAGCTTATATGGTTCAGTCTGAAATTTGGCCATCTTTTTCAAAGAAGCAATCAAATTGAGTGTAACTAGTTACAAACAACTCAAAACTGGTTTGAGCCAGGGAGGAGACTTATTTCCATAAGCAACTAAGAAATCTGAAGGTAAGCTGAACTTCAGGAAAGAGCTGATCCAGTCCCTCCAGGGTCTCTCTACCTTAACTCTCCTTCCCACAGTGTTGGCTTTATCCCAGGCTGGCTCTTTCTGTCACAAGGTGGCTACCAATAACAAGTGGGGAGACATGCTCCCTCATTCACATTCAGAGAATCACTGAGTGTTGTCTCTAACCCAGTCACTAGGGCTCAAATATGGAATGTACTGATTCCCTTAAATCATCATAGTTCACCTCTTGAGCTAAGAGTAGGACCACTGTCACCCTGTTCACACATGGGGTGCTTTTAGGAGAAATGGGTGCTATGTAGGCAATTAACTTATGTCCACCATAAACTAGAATCTTTAGTGGTAGAAGCATAGATGAGTGTGGTATTATGGGGGAAAGGAGATTCGGTGTAGGTGTGTTCCAATGGATGCTCAATCAATGCTAAGAGGGAGTTAACCAGAATGTCAGAAAGAACAGTCTGTAAAAAAATCAGTCATGATAATTGAGAAATGGTGGTTTTATTGTTTTGGTATAACATTTAAGATCTTTTTAAAAAATTTCTCTTGATTTCTTCTTTGACTCACTGCTTATTCAGTAGCATGTTATTTAATCTCCACATATTGGTGAATTTTCTAGTTTTATTCACGTAATTAACTTCTAGTTTCTTACTAGCGTGGTCAGAAATGATACTTGATATGATCTCAATCCTCCAAAACAAAAACATTATCTTTAGTTTCTATTTAGACCTATGCATTCACAAGGATCTTCTGCACAACCTTGGCAATATGGGATAATGTCAGTTGACATTGGGAAAATGGGATCCTCAGGCAAACAAGTTTGAGAAATGTTACCTATATCAAACATACCTTGTGCCTCAACTCACATCTTTTTGGCCCGCTGTTTCACTCTAGCCATGGCTGTGCCAACCTGCCATGTGCAGGTATCATCTAGGGTATACCGTATTTCTCTTGTTCTCCTTGCCAAAATTTCTTCATCACTGCAGCCAAGGCTGCAGGGAACCTGTTAAGAGCTCTGATGCACGCACAATCCTAGCCATCCATGTGAAGGAGATAACACCTACAGGGAAACTTCACTAAAGGTGGGATGGAGCCAATAAATAAAAGTGTCTTTTTCCATCTTTCAGGTAGAAAATTCTGAGGTGCGTTTAACACGGCTCATCAGTGGATCTATTTATATAGAGACCCCATTGCCCACAGTGGTCATCAACTCAATAGCACACCCTTGGAGGGGCTTTGTTTTCCTGTCTCTCTTCCATTCTTCCTGCTCCTCAAGATCACTTTAAAAAATTACTTGTACGGGCGCCTGGGTGGCTCAGTTGGTTAAGCGACTGCCTTCGGCTCAGGTCATGATCCTGGAGTCCCAGGATCAAGTCCCGCATCAGGCTCCCTGCTCAGCAGGGAGTCTGCTTCTCCCTCTGACCCTCCTCCCTCTCATGCTCTCTGTCTCTCATTCTTTCTCTCGCAAATAAATAAAATCTTAAAAAAAAATTAAAAAAAAATTAATTAAAAAAAATTACTTGTACACAAACCCTTGTCTTAGGCTCTCCTTTTTGGAGTAATCTAGCATAAGACTCTAGATGAAACAATGTCACATGAGTTTTTCTAGTGCCTATCTTCTCTGAGCCCATAATTTTTAGTAGACAGCATGGTAATCTAATATTATTTATAGTATGCGGCATTCTCTAAATTAATTGACATGGCAATACTTTTTTCTTTCATGAACACTTTGTGAGACTAGTGTTCTATGGTCACATTTTGGGCAAGATTGGACTTAGCAAAAATCCTGGGTTTCACATGATGCAGTTTTGGTAGCTGGTTTCCAAGGCCATCAGTGAACCCCTCCTGTTATCTGTGCCCTTGTATTGGCCCACTCCTCACTCCCACATTGAATTCAGGCTGGCCTGAGGCTGTGTCAGGCAATAGAAACAGCAGAAATAACACTGCAGGCCTGGTCTTTAAGAGGACTGGCAATTTCTACTTACTTCTTCTTGGAACACTTAACTTTTGAGAGCCTTGAGTTGGCATTTAAGAAGTCTGGCTGCCTTGCTGAAGAGAACATGTGGAGGGGCCATGTGAAGAGGAGAGGACTTGGGACCACATGGAAAGGGAAAGAGACTCCCCAGCATCCCAGGTGAATCTCTGAATGATTGACTCCAGCCTCACCCACCATCTGACTGTAGCCCAAGCAAAACCAAGAGAAGAACTGGCCAGCTGAGGTCAATTAACCTATAGAACCATGAAGATAAAACGTTTCTTGTTTTAAGCCTTTAGGTTGTGGAGTGGTTAGTTACAATGCAATAGATCACAGAAACCCTGGCTGAATAGAACTGGCAATTGTTTAACTTTAAGCTTCCAACGTGGAGCCCTAAAACAGGGAATTAGGCACCATCATTTCAGCATTTTGTTGTTTGCTTGGATGATTGCTTTCTTCTCTTACTGTCACCTGTTAACTTATTTTATGTGTTATTTTTTCTGTTAAAATTTTGTTACAAAAGTGTGGGTCTCCTGTTTTGAATCCCAGATCTACCACTTATTTTTCATGGTTTCTACCTCCCAGCATCCTTCTAAGCATCTGGTCATAGTTTTCTGAAGATTCAACCTTTCCCATGCTCAGTCCCTGTGCTGGGTCTGCCCTGACTCTACAGGGGAATTTAGGACACAGGCCTGGTCAACCAGAAGTTCCTTTCCCCCCAGCCACAGTGATTAACAATGATTCAATAAATCAATAAATCACAGAATTCTATTTCAAAGACCAGAAAATATGCATTCTCTCTTACACTAGAATTAGGTTTGTGAGGATCTAAGCAAAAAATTGAAGAGTATGTTGAACTAACACACCCCACACTACAGGTTCCAGCCTGGCCTCTATCTTAATGACGAGATGTGTGTGTCCAGGGCATTGCCTGACATCTCCATTTAAATGCTGAATAGGCATTGCAACTTTGCATGTCCCAAAACAACTCTTGGAATCCACATATTCCCATGGTCTTCTCTAACCCATAAATGGCTCCACCTCTGACCCAATTTCTTAAATTAGAAACCATGGAGTCATCCTTGATTTCTTGATCTCTCTTTCTCTCACATCACATATCTGATCCATCAGGAAACACTTTCTGCTCTACCCTCAAAGAATTCGAAAATCCAATCACTTCTCATTGTCTCCACTAGCTTCCTCCAATCTATTGTTATCTCTTGCTTGGATTATTGCAATAGTTTCTTGAAGTTTTATCTCTTCTAAGCTGATACCTAGAGTTCATTCTCCACAAAACAGTGATCCTTTCAACCAAAAATCTGACTGGGTCACCCCAACTGCTTGAAACCTCCTTAGTAATCTCCTTGAAATCTCTTGTGTCCAGTCAATAAAGTCTTTACCTTGTTTGATGCTCTCCCGGGTCCAACTCCCAATTAACCTCTGACCTCTCTCCTCCCACTCACCCCCTTGCTCCCTTTGCTCCAGCCACAATGGCTGCCATGTCACTCCTCAAACATGCCAAGCAGGTCCCACGGCAGAGTCTTTAGACTCCAGCTCTCTGTTTGCCAAGCTCTTTCCCTAGATACCTGATGATTTGCTCCCTCACCTCCTTCATATATCACCTTATCACTGGGCATTCACAGACTCTAAAGATTTTATTATTAATTCTGTTAGGTGCAATAATAGTATTGCAGATTATACTAAAAATGTTCTCCTCTGTCATAACTGTGTACCCTATAGATAGAATGGTATGATGTCTTGGTTTGGCTTGTTATGTGTGAATGTGATTATGTGTGTGTGTGCACATGTGTGTGATGTGTGTGAAGATAGAAGGGAAATAGGTGAAACATGATAAGAAAAATGTTAACAGGTGAAACAAAATGGGTGAAACTGGGAAATGGAAAATTCTATTTTCTCTCCTTTTGTGTGTTTGAAATTTCCATACTAAAAATGTCTTTAAATTACTTTATCATAGACTTCTTTCTGACCACAGCTCTCTCTCTCTCTCTTTTTAATGATTTTATTTATTTATTTGACAGACAGAGAGACAGCAAGAGAGGGAACACAAGCAGGGGGAGTGGGAGAGGGAGAAGAAGGCTTCCTGCAGAGCAGGGAGCCCGATGTGGGGCTCGATCCCAAGACCCTGGGATCATGACCTGAGCCAAAGGCAGATGCTTTACGACTGAGCCACCCAGGAGCCCCAGACCAACTCTCTTAATCTTACCTTTTCCTGATTTGGTTATCTTCATAGTCCTTATCACCATCTGACATAATACACATTATTTATTTGTTTGTTTATGCCCTCTCCTTTTGGTAGAATGTAAGTTCTATGACTATTTCCATGAATGTAAGAATGTAAATTCCATGAATATTTATCAAACATAGCTGTGTGCTAGTCACTGTTCTAAATACAATGTTTTGTTCATTATACTCCCTGTGCCTTCAATGATTAACACATACAAGAAATATTTTTTAATTTAATGAAAAATATGCACATAAAAGAATGACCAGATTATGGAGAAGAAAGAAGATGCTAATGTTAGAGTTTGAGCTCCTGGATCCAGCTGAACCTGAAGACCTACCTTTGGGCTTTGCAATCACATGAACCAATAAGCTCTTATTTTTGACTGAGCCAATTTGAACTGGTTTTTCAGGAAGAACTTGCAACCAAAAGAACGTTGCTACAGTATGTAACTAAATGTCTCCAAATTTCTTTTCCAAGTAGCAAAATGGGAAAACTATTACTATCTGCCCAGCCTACCTCATAGACCTGTTAACATTTGTGAGGCCCAACTGAATTATAAGATATGGAAGCACATTGCTGACTTCAACTTAGTTCTGCAGTGTGTGCTATTGTTGCTCACAATTATGCAAATAATAGAATCTTTGCATTAAAAGAAAAGTTGGACTGGGGAACTATATTACTTACAAGTTATCAAAAAAGTCATTCTGGCTGCTGAGAATTTTCATCCAGGGTCAGGAAACAACCCAGCTCCACTGAGTAAACTTAACAGGATGAAAGAGAACCAAGAATAAAAGTGCTTTACAAGTTACAAAAGAAAAGAAAAAGAAGTGGGGGAGGTTACAGATAACCATTCCCAGACCCCTTCTTTTTATGGAACAGGCCAAGAAAACACCAGTGTTTTGTTCAAGGTCACACAGCAACTTTCAGTGGCAGAATCGGGACCAGAAACCCAAATCTCTTGGCTTCCAATCCCATACTCTTTCCAACACCACAAATGTACAGTTTCATTCTTCTGAAGTTTTTCTCTTTGTTTTTCCTTCCTCTAAATTTTTGGAGATAAATCATAGTCTTAGGGATCAAATTTGAAGTCTCCTCCATTTCAGTATTTGACCTATGGAACAACTTGCAGGCAAAAGAGGGAGACAGGGAGGAAGTCTCATTCCTGTATTCCAAGGTTTCCCTGCCCAAGAAAATCTCAATGGCTGAAGCTGTTGGCTGCCATCTATGCTTTGAAGGCCTGGGACCTTTCTTCCAAAGTCTTTTGGCTCTGAGACATTTAAATTGCATTGGTCTTATATTAATTCCTAAAGGTCTTTTTGTAAGCACTGAACTAGTAATAAAAGAAGAAGATCAACTTTCAAAGCAAAAGGAGAAAATATTCACAAACTGTGAAATGTGAGGAGTACATCAATGAGGGGGATGGTGGATGGAAGAGTAGAGATCACAGGAGTGTTCAAAGATCTGGGGTCCATTCTCACAGAGCCATTTCTAGGATAATGATAAACCTTTGGGAAACTATGAAAGGAGGGACACAAGCTTTGTTACCCTGACCTCTGTCTTCTGTGACTTTTCTGCAGCCACCATCATCATCTTGCTCTGTATTCCCATCCCTGTCTCTCCATCTCTTAACTTGTTTTGAGATGGGAAAGAGATGTCAAGTTGGCAGTTGCATGCAGAGATCTGAATTTCAGAAGATATGTTTTTGAGTCATTCATGCCTCAAGGATTGCCTTGGCTTCAGGAAGCTAACTCATCCAGGACCACCTCCTTCCAGGGGCCGCTCCCATCCAATGACTAATCAATGCTGGAACTCAAAGGCCTGGCCATCTCAGCTTGACTCAGAACAACTCTGAAGACCCATTCTGGCTTCTGACCTTCTCATGAATTGACGGAGTCTGTTAGCCCCACACTGCAGCTGAACTTTCCCCTCTGTCCACTCCTGCTCCTTTCTCCTACTTTCCTCAGGCATTAATCCCAAGAACACTCCCCAATAAACATTCTGCAAACCAAATTCCATCTCAGAGTCTCAGAGTTGCTCGCAGGGAACCCAACCTACAGGACACTCCTTCGTCTCATTCTTGTTTTGCTTATCCTCCTGGGTTCCCTATTTCTTGATGCCCTGATGGCATCTCCTCCCATTTTCCCAAGAACTAATGTGACAACTCATTCTAATGCTCACAGGTTTCTCAGGACCTGCCTCTCTAGCCTGTCTCTATTAGACTCACCACCAACAAACACCCTCCAGTTACCTGCTCAGTCTTATTAGCTTAGGTTCTATTTTGTGGATCCTGACATTAGTGTCTTGGGACAGGGTAAGAACCATACTGTCTGGGATGGATAAACAAAGAATGTATGGTAGAAGCATACTGAAATAGCCATGGGATCCACTGAATGTGGGTAACCGCAATCTAAGATAGAGGGTATGACACACCACCCACGTACACAGGCACCACTTAAAATATCATGAATGAGACTTTGAATTGCTGAGCCATTGCAAAAACACCAGAGAGGGCACTAGAGTTGTAAGATCTCAGATGAAACTTGCGTAGGAAATAAAACACATTGTTTTTGTTTTTCAAAATTGGCTGCTTTTTGCGTAGATTCACTCCAATTTCTGAGCTTGTCAAAGTTCCCCAACTTGTAGACATATATACACTCTTCTTATGCTATTATTATTTACTTACTAATATTTAATTATTTTAAATGTCCTTATACTTTCTCCACAGGCAATTTACTTTCCCAGCAGAGTTGTCTTGTTTATAAGGTGTCCTCTCAACTACTTATTTGGTTTAGTTTCTGGAGATAAATATTTAATGAATAAATATAACAGAAGAGAATGACCAGACTCTGGTGCTAATGTCATGATTTGAGTTTCTGGAGCCAGCTGAACCCGAAGACCTACCCCTGAGCTTTTTCATTATATGAGTTAATATCGTCTCTATTTTGCTTGTGCCAGTTTGAGTTGGGTTTTCAATAAAAGACTTTGTAGTTAGAAGAAGGCTGGAACACCACGTGAACTTGGGAAAGTCACTGAATGTCTCTAAACTTATTTCCCAAGTAGAAAATGATAAAACTATAAACCTGACCTACCTCATAGGTAGCAGAAACCATCATATTCCCTCAAGCATTTCTAGCACCTAAATTCCAGCTGCCAGCACTTCAGTCTCTTTGTCTGAAGTCCTCTTAGCTAGACCAGGCTCTGCCCCACTCTACTGGCAGTCAGATAGGTCCCTGAGCAGCCCTCAAGTAAGAACTAGTATATGAATACCCCAGCTCCCTCAGGCCTGGGGGGAGGGGGGGCTCTCTCTAAAGTGATTGTTCTGTGCTATCTCCAAAAAGACTCCAGTAGAATTAAGCTTAGCTGTCCACAGTACCTTTCCCTAACAACCAACTTGCCCTTTATTGGCTTCCTTCCCTTCCCTGTGTCCCTTCCCTACTTCCCCATCAGTGTTTCCTGGGATCTTGTCCCATATAGACTACTGGCACTCAGAGTCCTCTCAGAGTCTGCTTCTGAGGGAGTCAACATGAAGAAAGTTACACCTTTCCGATGCTTGGTAAACTCCAATCTCTCTGTATGATTTGCCTGTATTCAGGACATGGTTGAATTGCCATTGGCCGAAGTGGTTTAAACTCAAGCCATCAATGTATATTTACAAGCATAAAAGCTGTGATAACCACTCTGACATTGAACCAGTGTAGTTAAGCTCTTCATTTTATTCTCTACACAGTTGTTTGTATTTTAAAGATAACTCTCCAAAAAAATGTCCTTTTCAATAGATCCTGCAGATAAAGGGATAAAGGACCTCTTGCTTTAAAAACAGCTGAAAGCATGCGTGCATTTATAGAATCAATTATATAAACAGCATTAGTGTGAATGAAGCTGGAATATATTCCCACATGACAACTGAGAGTCCCACAGAAATATGTTGGATGAAAAAGTATTTACTGCGGCTTAGAGAGGCTCTCACACACGGGAGGACAAGAAATAAGATGCCTCTTAATAAGCCAATCCACAGTCTACAAACTAACTGCACCTAACGCAAGACTGTGAGTGGCAACCAGAGCCTCAAAACAAAGAGGAATCGCCAGATGGTCCTAGCATGGGAAGACCGCTGGGTCCTGCTGGTCTTATCAGTGACACCTGTTCTCCCAGCTGGGGTGCATTACTGGTGGTGTCATCTTCAAAAGCAAAGGACAGCAAACACAATCCAAAGAAGAATCAGAAATGTGGGCAGATGGGGCTGATGGCTTGATTAGCAGGTCCCTTTACTTAGGGAGCTGGACTGGCGCCATCATATCCTCTGTTTCCTGTGCTGGTGGTCCCCAGCACTCATCTTGGCAGTGACCCATCACTTGCAAAGTTGTTGCAGATGGCCAGGAACTTCCTCTCTCACTGCAATCTTCTCCCTCCCCACCTTCCACTACTCTTACCCAAAACCACAGCATCTAGGGTTCACTTAACCAGATGCCACCATTGCTTTATGGATGTCCTCAGACCTACTTGCTCTTCTACCCTAATTTCTACCATTATTTATAGAATATCAGAGTTGCAGACCTCCTTAAAATAAAATGAAAGAATTATGTGAATGTATATATACATATATATATATAAACATACACACATACTAGGCAGGTAAGTAGATAATAGAAAGAAAATAAGCAAATGCAGTAAAAACTTTAAAATTTTTTATTTTATTTTTATAGCTTTATTGAGATATAATTGACATATGACATTGCCTAAGTTAAGGGGTACAATGTGTTGGTTTGATACACTTACATATTGCAAAATGATTACATCATAGCATTAGCTAACACCTCCTGGCTAATACCTCTATCTCATCAGATAATGACCATTTCTTCTCTGTGGTGAGAACACTTAATATCTACTCTCTTAGGAACTTTCAAGTATATAATACAAAATTATTAACTCTAATCGTCATGCTGTACATTAGATTCCCAGAACTTATTAATCTATTTCTTAATCTACTTAAGGGCAGAACACTTAAAATCTTTTTTAAAAATTATTTTCCTTTACTCTTCATTTTTATTGAAGTGAGATTCACATAGCATAAAACTAACCATTTTATTTTATTTTTTTAAAATTTTTATTTATTTATTTAATTTATTTATTTGAATGAGAGAGAAAGACCCCAAGCAGGGAGGAGCGGCAGAGCGAGAGAGAGAAGCAGCCTTCCCACTGAGCAGGGGGCCCAACTTTGGGCTCCATCCCAGAGCCCTGAGATCATGGCCTGAGCTGAAGGCAGATGCTTAACCGACTGAGCCAACCAGGCACCCCAAAACTAACCATTTTAAAATGAATAATTCAGTGGCATTTAGTACTTTGACTATGTAGTGCAACCACCATCTCTATCTAGTTCAAAATGTTTCATCACCCCAAGAAGAAACCCCATACACATTAAGCAATTACTCTTAATCTTTTCCTTTTCCCAGCCTTTGGCAATCTAGGCTCTGTCTTTATAGATTAGCCTATTGTGGATATTTCATATAAATGGATTCAGTCAACATTTGTCTTTTTGTGTCTGGTTTACTTCATTTAGCATAATGTTTTTGAGGTTCATGCATGTTGTGCTACGTATCAGTACTTCAGTTTTTTTATGGTTAAATAATACTCCATTGTATACATAAATGACAATTTGTTTATCCATTCATCTGTTAAAACATCTTTGACCTGTTTCCATCTTTTGGCTGTTGTGAGTAGTGTTGTTATGAACATGGTTGCACATTTATTAGAACGCCTAAAATCTTGTTGGCTGTTAATATCTATTGGTGACTTAAAATATAATTTTATGCTTAAGCATACCCAAGCTTAGACTTCTCAGATCCATGAATAAATTCTCTTTTGTGCTTGAGCTAGATTGGGTTGAGTTTCTGTCAACTTGACAGAATCCTCACTGATACAAAACTTTAAAATATCTTTCAAAATGCATGGGGGGGAAAATCTACTCATTAAGAATATCTTTTGAAAGCAAAGCCGAATTAAATTTTCTGAAGTGCAAAACTCCCCTATCCCCAAACAACTTGAATAAGAATCTGAAATATTTCTGAATAGGAACAATGAGCTCAGCTAAGCACAGAACATTTCTGAACTGTCTGCCACCACAAGGGGATAATCATAATGCAATCTTGAACCAGAGGTTTTTGTGTGTGCCAGGTTTAAGGAAATTCAAAGCACTTTATTTGTGAAAGAATTTTAACTTTAAAAACCAGATCTTTCCTAAATCAATGGGTAATCATTTTAAGCAATTCATCTGAACAGAAGTCCCTAAATATGAATGCTACTCTTTATTTCTTCTTTTACCATTTGCTTTCTGCCACTCATCTTTCATCTCTTGTGGCCATAGGAATTTTAGTATTTTCTTTTCAAAAGGCTTCTAGGAATTGCCTTTGGTTTACTTGATGAAATCTTGCACCGCATACACTTCTTCAAAAGGACATCATTTCATCTGATTTTTGTTGAAGAAAAACCAGGTAATTGGAAAATTTATCTGCTGACAAGCGATCTTCCACTTAAAAAAATATGTCGTCACCTTCACTTCATTTTGATCTTGGGGTCCTTGACTCGGCCAATTTATTAGGATACAAATTTGGTCTGAGTTTTGTCCAGCTTCCCTCCGTGTAACTGCTGCGGTGGATCTATGGTGGGACTTGTATCTCCTTCTTGAATCTGCCATTGTCTTATTCTTCTCTCAGGGCTACTGAGGATCGAGCCAATCAAATCCCTGATTTCCAGAAATGTAATGGGGGTGCAAGACATTCTAATTCAATCGGGACTGTTCACTTGAACTGAGGTGAATCTAGAAACTATCGGTAATTTTGGAGAACCATATTTGGCTATATGGTCAGTAAACATGGTCTGGAGAGTAAAAGGAA
This sequence comes from Mirounga angustirostris, assembly GCF_029215605.1. Classification (NCBI taxonomy): domain Eukaryota; kingdom Metazoa; phylum Chordata; class Mammalia; order Carnivora; family Phocidae; genus Mirounga; species Mirounga angustirostris. The sequence goes on along the minus strand of NW_026991718.1, from coordinate 99,591,764 downwards.
AGAGGAAGGGAGAGACGAGAACAAAAATGAGGGGGAGGAGCAGGGAGAGAGAGGACAGGGGAGGGAGAGAAAGAGAAAGATGGTGAGGAAAGAAGGGGGTACGGGGTAGGCGGGACGGGTGAGAGAGATACTTTCTTGGTTTATATTACTGAAAAGACAGAGCAATCTGTTTTCAAGTGAGACTTAATCAAGTGGGTCAGTGATATCCCCAAGGACCTGGCTTTTTTCATCCCTTCTCTATGATAAGGTCAAAATGGTTGCCACAGCCTTCAGAGCCATATGCTTGCTTTCATCCAAAAGGAAAGAGATCCAAAATTCCCACTCAAGTCCCATCGGTCAAGCTAATTAGACTGACATAGATCACGTGTCCATCTCTAGGTCAATCACTGTGATGGGAGGGAGGTTGGGGGTCAGAAGTGAGATGGCTTGTGTCGATTGGATGAGTCTAGGTCACATGTCCCACCCCTAGAGTAGAGCCAGAGTCACAGCCCCAGATCCATACAGATCCTCATGTAGAAACCTGGAACTATTGATAAGGAGGCAGAAGGGAAGTGCATGCTGGGAAGGGAACCAATGACTGTTCATCATGTTCATTCTCTTGTTTGGCGTCTGATACTTGCAGCCGAGGGATGTTAACTAAGACATCTGACTAGAATAGTGAAGACAGAAAAACTAAAGGTGGCTTGTGGGGGTGGTATCACAGGGGCTCTTAGCTTACACAAAAGGACAATACAGCTTAAGTGGTTTGGGTGGCTCTGCTCACCATTCCACTGTCCATCTGAGATGGCCAATGTCAGTGGCTCTTCCCTTGGCCGGTCTTGGCTCTGTCTTTCCTCCAGAGGTGCGAGCATCTTGTCAAACATAATGGGATTCTAGTGAGCACGTCGTAAAAGGTGGCCCTGTGTCAGCCACTGCTTTAACTGGTAGTCAAGAAAAGGGACAGAAAGGGTGGGACGAAAAGACGCACTGAGCAGCCCTTGCTGAGAACGTCAGTCTCAAACATACCATTACCAGAGGACTTTTGAAGGTAACTTACCGAAAGGGCTTTCAAGGAACATTTGTCTAAAACACTGTTGAGAGGGGCGCCTGGGTGATTCAGATGCTGAGCGTCTGCCTTCCGCTCGGGTCATGGTCCCAGGGTCCTGGCATCCAGCCCCACATCGGGGTCCCTGCTCGGCGGGAAGCCTGCTTCTCCCTCTCCCACTCCCCCTGCTTGTGCTCCTGCTCTCACTATCTCTCTCTCTGTCAAATAAATAAATTATTAAAAATAGTAATAAAAAAATAAAACACTGTTGAGGGAAATGTTGCTGATTTATAAGAGAGGACTCCATCTTATCCAAACAGATAACTATCATCCATGTGAAGCGGGCCAGTGGGAGACAGAGAATATCACTGTGTCTAGGAACATGGCCAGTTTGATCCATATTCACCAATTATTTACATAGGTCTCAGTACTTTGCACATGGTTAAAACTTAATAAATACTGCGAAATACACATAGCTGATTTAGGCAAAAGGGCTATACCCGGTGACATAGCTTGGTGAGATAATCTGGACCTAGCGTGCTGGAATGTTTGGGGGCATTTCACGGTTGTTTGGACAGAGAAAGGTATCCTAATTTCTAAATTCCATTTCTACTATAAACTATTCTTGTGACCTGGGAAGAGTTACGTAATTTCTTTGAGTCTCAGGTTTCCCCCTGGTGGAATGGGAAGAAAAATGATTACTCTACTTGTTTTTTAGTGTTCTTAAAAATCAGTGGCCTGTGCTCTCTTGGGCAACTTCTCTATGTCTTTTAGGGCAGAATGAATGCTATACAGAAGGAAAACCATTCAGATGAAAAAAAATGTTGGTGTCTCTAGAGATACTCAGTGAATGATTTATCTTGCCTAATGCACCTTTGGATGTTAAAATATAACCCAGTACAAAAATACAACCCAACAGTAAGCACAAATTCTCCAGAACTTCACAACAGTCCTAATAAATACAGGATTTCTAGTGCTCTGTTGCCAGCTCCTAGCTTATGATCTTCAACCCCGAAAGCTCAGGAAGGGTATAAATTATGAAAAGTAGTCTGCTCTCCAGAGCAAAGCATAATGCTGAATCAAACAATGAAAGGGACATGAGGAGCTAACCACCCAGCTCTAAATTTTCCAAGCAGAAAAAGTAAATATAACGGGACATATTTGTAGTGGATTTGGATGTCATGATGTATCATGATGAGATGTAGGTTGTCCCAAGCAGAGCTCAGTTCTGGGGTTACTGAGCCTCTTCTTCTGGTGAATTTGTTTTACATGTTAAAAATCAAAAATTTATATCTTTTCTGCCTCAACCTAAGTCCTGTCCTCAGGTAATCATATGCCTCTCTCAAGAATCTGACAAAAGTGTGGCTCAGTCTGTTAAGCATCTGCCTTTGGCTCAGGTCATGATCCCAGGGGTCCTGGGATCGAGTCCTGAATTGGGCTCACAGCTCAGCAGGGAATCTGCTTCTCCCTCTCCCTCTGCTGCTCTCTCTCTGTCAAATAAATAAATAAAATTTAAAAAAATCCAACAAAATCTTATGAAGTTAACAATCTGTTTTCTATTAAAGGGACTGGTTTCATCACTTTCCATTGTTCTGAGGGATGTAGCTAAAAGTATGTATCTCCAGGGACCCAGCATGTCCTCTCTTGGTATGAACTGAGCAGAAAAGGTTGTGTATGTCTACCAGAGACACATCAAAAATGTTTTTAACAGTACTATTTTAACAGCCCCAAAGTGGAAACAGGTAGGTATTTTTTTTTATTTAAATTCAATTAGCCAACAAATGTGTCTAAGATGTAGTGTTCAATAATTCATCAGTTGCATATAACACCCAGTGCTCATCACATCCCATGCCCTCCTTAATGCCCAGCACCCAGTTGCCCCATCCCCCCATCCACTTCCCCTCCAGCAACCCTCAGTTTGTTTCCCAGACACATGAAAAAATGCTCACCATCACTTGTCATCAGGGAAATACAAATCAAAACCACAATGAGATGCCACTACACTAGTCAGAATGGCTAAAAGAAACAGGTATTTAACTCTTCAGCTTTATTCACTATTATTTTAGCATTTGAAAACTATAGGAAATTAGATTAGTTGTACAGAACCCAAGGAAAGTGACTGAGAATGTAGTTAAATGGAAAGTTTTATCTGGTTCTAGAATGACTTATACAATTTTTTTTTCTGAAAATGTAGCATTTTCAATAAACCCACATCCATGTCATGGGTAGAATTACCAGCAAATTTATTAAGAACTGACACTATTTGACAGTCACAGAAACCAAAGAGAAGGAACAGAAATCTCCCCAAGCTAACTCAAGTAAAGTTGGATTTATGTGAGGACACCAAGAAACCTCAAGGACCTCAACTGCAGGAAAAACAACTTGGCAGTGACTTCCTTTCTGTTTCCTGAGTTGCATGGTGGCTCATCGTTGCATCTTTCTGTTTATCTCATTTCTCATAAAGTATTAAAAGTAGTCTCTGCTCTCCAGAGCAAAGCCTAATGCTAAATGTTTCAGTTCATTTCTCGTTGATGCCTGACTCTCACCAATTGCTTATTAGCCAGCATATTGCCAACCAACACCAAACAATGGTTTTCCCTGAGTCTATATGACCTGCCAGCCTGGCTGATTGACTTCATTTCTCTCTCCCAGGAGCTGTTTTGTAGACACTTCATAAAAATTAATTTTCATGAATCCCTTGGTAGACAATAAATATTAATTTTCTTTCCCCCTTCAGAGGATGAACACCATTTGAGTATAAAAGAATGTTTGTTTGATAATGGACTAGTGAAGTAATATTCTTTTTCTTGCCCCCGACATATATAAGGTAGATAAAAAGTTTTAGATTGGGTGAGGCACACTTCTAGAAAAAGACTTGAGAATGGGTTAGCCTGGTGATGGGTATTAAAGAGGGCACGTTCTGCATGGAGCTCTGGGTGTTATGCACAAACAATGAATCATGGAACATTACATCAAAAACTAATGATGTGGGGCGCCTGGGTGGCTCAGTCGTTAAGCGTCTACCTTCGGCTCAGGTCATGATCCCAGGGTCCTGGGATCGAGCCCGCATCTGGCTCCCTGCTCAGTGGGGAGTCTACTTCTCCCTCTCTCACTCCCCCTGCTTGTGTTCCCTCTCTCGCTGTCTCTCTCTGTCAAATAAATAAAATCTTAAAAAAAAAAAAAGCTAATGATGTAATGTATGGTGACTAACATAACATAAAAAAAAAGACTTGAGAAATTTCCTGACTAATATGGGAAGTCTTTGAGATTGAACCAGGTCACTACTTTTTCTTATATCAACATACTCTTGTGTCCATATAAAGGTTTTTATTTTCATATCCCAAAGGTTGCAATTTATGATTTTATTATTATGGTGAAAGAAAGAGGAATGAAAAGCATTTGACCTTCAACCTCAGGTGAGGGCTTTGGTTTGCCTTTGCATGGCTCTGCCATACGTACAAATCTAAGTCTTTGATTAAGACTGAATTGAAGTGGCTCTTCCCATAAGCAGCCTGAGGTGATCTCTGAAAATGGTTTGCTATTCACCTGACCCAGAAAACCCTACAAAATCATGCAAATCAAGAGGCTCAAATCTTCATGTTCACTTTCAGAACACACGTGAAACTGCCCAGGCCATCAAGGGTATGCACATCCCAAAAGCCCCCAAGTGCCTCAAGGATGTCACTTTGCAGAAGCAATGTGCGACATTCTGTTGTGACAGTAGTGGAATCGGTAGATGTACCCAGGACAACAATGGGACTGGACACAAGGTTGGTGGCCCAAAAAGGGTGCTGAATTTTTACTGCACGTGCTTAAAAATGCAGAGTCATGCTGAACTTAAGGGTTTAAATCTAGATTCTCTGGTTACAGAGCACAGCCAGGTGAACAAAGCCTCCAAGATGCGGAGTAGAACTTTCAGAGCTCATGGTCTTCATAACCCACACAACTCTCCCTGCCACATAGAGATGATCCTTACTGAAGAAGAGCAGTAAGGACCTTCCTAAACCAGAAGAGGAGATTGCACAGAAGTAAAAGATATCCCAGAAGAAATTGAAGTAACAAAAACTATGGCCCAGGAGTAAATTGTGCATAAATAAATGCAAATAAAAGTAAAAAAAAAAAAGAAGAAGAAGAGTGAATTGAAATGGCATATAACCTAAATGCTCAGCTCTCGTGATGAGAGGCGGGTTACTATGGGAGCATGAAATAGGATGTCAGTGACCTTCAACACCTGTTCCAGAGATGACATATATGGCAATTTCCATTGGCCTACAGACTAGTTCTGTAAGGTAAATGGGTGTAAGTCTATTTGGTGAGGCTATTCACTCTGCTCCCATCCATTCTCCACCCTTCTTTTCCCTTCTCTGTGCCTGGGAGTCTGACCCTTGCTGACCAGAGCTTCTTGCAGCTGCTTCTTGTCAGGTTTTTTCAATGGGAGCCACTGGTAGTACAGCTCTTAAACCCAGGCAGTAGTGGCTAGCCTTGCACCTGATACTCTAGAAAGCATTGCATATCATAGACACACGCAAAGATACATATACATTAAAGGACACAGGGGCATCTCTGTCACTTGAGATAGAGCACCACCAATAGTGCCAACAATCTTGGAGTGTGGGACAATTCAGTGGCAGAGTTTAGTTAAAAGACCTGTGAATTAACTTGTTAAACCCTTCCCCTCTGCAGGGATACAATTGGTTTTGAAGAATGAAGTATTGATTTCTAATAGTGCTCAGTATCCATTTTCTTGTTGCTCTTTGGATGCTCCAGTTCTTGCTCTAGAAGTACTCACTATTTTAAGTATGGTATTTACAATAGTTTTGCATGGTGGCTAAGGAATATTTATTATATGTTGTGTATATGCAGTCTAGATGTCACTTGAACTCAGCACGATACCAATTCTTTACATTTGGCAACTGGATGGACATCAGATACTACAACTGTGAATAGATCTATAGATTTTTAAATATTTTTAAACGTTTTGTTAAATTTTAAGAAGTAAATACAAACTTGACTTTCATGTAGTTTGATTTAAATTTGAAATTAATTAATAATTTGCTTATTTTTAAAAATTGAATAAATTCTGAATATTCTAGAACAAAAAACTTTTGAAGCAAAATATGAAAGATAATTTAAAATTTACATTTACTTTGCAAGTTTTATGAAAATTTATTTAAATATTGAACACTTCTATTAAGGAGGGCATGTACTGCATGGAGCACTGGGTATTATACAAAAACAATGGATCGTGGATTACCACATCAAAAACTAGTGATGTACTGTATGGTGACTAACATAACATAATAAAATAAAATTAAAAGGAAAAATAAATAATTAATGAACATTTCAAGTACAATTATGTTTTATTTTTAATTCTTCAATCATTACTATCAATAAAACATAAATTATGTGAAATCTGCATTACAGAATAGTGATTTTACTAAAATTGAGACAAAAATTAATTTTGTGGAATATGTGAACAGAGTATTATGGGATAAATTCTTTATTACTCATCCAAATCTTGCTGGCCTTAGCACAAGACCAGTCATATGAAATAATAGTTTAATTTAGTTGTCTTTAATATTTTGTTTACTTTCAAGTATATATTTACATATGCTTAAATATTCATATATACCTAGACTATACATTTGCATATATTTACATATTAAATATTTGCATATTTTTTCTATTTTGTGGTGATAAAACTATATTTGTTGTTTGAGGGCAGGGGTTTGCAAACTTCTTCGTTAAGAGACAGATAGTTATTTGAGGCATTGTGGGCCAGGCAGTTCCTGTTTACAACTTCTTGACTTTCAGCTGAATGGGTGAAAGCTGCCATGGACCATATACACGAATGGGCCTAGCTGTGTTCCAACAAAACTTAACTTACAAAAACAGGTAGTGGGTTCCATTTGGCCTGCAGGTTATTTGCTGACCCCTGTGTCAGGTGAAACGGACTCTGAAATGGAGATCTGTGTGCAGGAGGCTTCTTGAGGGTACCATCAGGGGACACCTTTAGGGGAAGCAGGGTTGGCAGAAAGAGAAGTGGGATTGGGGTGAGGGAGTCGCAACAAACACCTCAGCGGATCCCATGGAGAGCTCAGCATCAGGGGTGGCCCTTTAGTATTATCCCAACTTGAGGCAAAGGAAGCTGGTCTTTGTACCTTGACATGCCCTGGGCGGGAAGGGCAAGGTGTGACCTTAGACAAGGCAGCTCCCTTAAGGAGAGAGCAATGCCTGGAGATGGGCTCAGCTGTGAGCTGTCAGTGCCTCAACCTACCAGCTGCTGAGGAGCAAGTGCCTTCATCTTAAGGAGGGATGTGATGGCTAATGGCCATGGTGCCCAGACATTTGCTCAAGCATTCTTCTGGATGTTTCTGTGAGAGGGTTTTAGGATGAGTTTAGCATTTTAATCAGTGAACTTTGAGTAGAGTGTCTTCCATAAGCACAAGGGTGGGCTTCATCGAATTAGCTGAAGTCCTCAATAGAACAAAATAGACTGATTCCCTGAGCAAGAGGGAATTCTGCCAGCAAACAGCCTTCAGACTTGAATTGCAACACTGGCTCTTCTCTGGGTCTCTAGCCTGACAGCCCACCCTACAGATTTTGGACTTGCCAATCTCCATAATCACATGAACAAATTCCTTAAAATAAATTTCTGTATACACACACACACACACACACACACCTCATTGGTTCTGTTTCTCAGGAGAATTCTGTCTACTATAAGGGATCTGGGTGATGCACCATATTAACTATGATTATCAAGGTAGGAGAACAGAACACACACAGCATGTAATCTTGCTTTGTAACATTTATATATTTAAACACATGGTCCATGGGTCTCCATTTGCACTCTTGCTCCAGTCAGCTCATGCCAGAGTCAGCTCATACCAGATCTCCATAACCAATTGCATGCATCTCTTCTCGACTCTGTGTTCAGTGACATTAGGGTGGTAGCTTGAAATTGTTATTGTGGGAGTATTTATACCAGAGAAATCAGCAAGCACTACAAATCAGGGCTATTTTTTTGTTGCCAAGCAGCTGATTGTTAAACATTTACCTGCATTTGGCTGCCTAGGTTCTACAAATATTAGAAGGAGGCTTGCCTCCATTCCAGCAGTGTCACCAGGAAGTCCCTGCTCTGGTTCCATCTCTGCTGAGCTCCTGTGACTGCATTTCCTCTCCATGACCTTCCAGAACAGAGAAGTGACCACTCCCCACTGTTGATTTTCTCTGAGTGCTTTCCCACTCCTTGATTTTTCCCTGTTCAGTAGTCCCTGCATGATAGCCTCCTCATTTGAACCATCTGAGATGAATTCTTTTTCCTGCTGGGACCTTGACTGATACAAAAGGTGGCTGGTAAAGCTGTCTCTTACTTTACACTCACCCTAAGATTCAGTGGCCATCTCCCTCTCCCCATCTCCAGTTCCACCTTTAGGATCAACAGCTGGTAAGCTGTTTCATTTTTCATCATCCTTCCTTTATACCCTGTCCATTCATCTCTCTTTGCCAAACATAGAGATGTATCTGTGCTATGGCTTAAGTCCTGATACAGACTTCCAAGACATACTCCAGTGGCATAGTGCCATAGCCTGTCATTTTGTTTTTTGGCCACCCTGGTTATTTAAAATATGTCAGTGTTGCTTAGTGAGGTTATTTTTGGAGTTCCCAAATATATAAAAAGAATACAAAAGCCAACTATCACAATTAATTGGAAACATGACATTTAGTTTCAGAAGACCAAAGTCAGAGAAATCACTTGTTCATCTGTTTGTCTCATCTCTTTATTTTAAAAATCAAAAGCTCTTGTAGTTCCAACCTGTAATGTTATATCCCAGCATGTCCTGACTTACACATTCAGTAAGCACTCCTAACAATCAGCCTGGGCTTAGGACAAGAAGTGCTGCACACAGAGCAGATCATGGAAGCTGTCTCATTGCCATGCAATAGCTCAGGAGTTTGGGATTTTTTCAAGTTGCCTCTACTTTTCCAAGTTTTGTTTTCCTAAAGTTGCATTATTGACGGTAGACAAAACAAAACTTTAGTGAGGTTTAATCAAAAGGCAACAAAGAGGAACATCTTTCTCTCATTTTCATTAGGTTTTTGCTAAGTACCCATGCTTTTTTGCTTTAAAGAAAGAGAGAAAGAAGAAGGAAGAAGGAAGGAAGGAAGGAAGGAAGGAAGGAAGGAAGGAAGGAAGGAAGGAAAGAGAGAGAGAGGAAGAAAAAACAGAGAGAGAGAAAGAAAGAAAAAGACGAAAGAAAGAAAGAAAGAAAGAAAGAAAGAAAGAAAGAAAGAAAGAAAGAAGAAAGAAAGAAAGAAAGAAAGAAAGAAAGAAAGAAAGAAAGAAAGAAAGAAAGAAAGAAAGAAAGAGAAAGAGAAAAAGAAAGAAAGAGAGGGAAAAAGAATCAGTTGGGTGGGTCTACCAAGTTGTCTCAATAGGAGGGTTGTAATATGATGTGATAGTGGGAGATATCTCACAAGTAGGTCATCGTAAGAAAAATGCATTCATATAAACAATAATAAATAATATACATTTTAAATATTAATCAAGTTCTCAGAGGAGAGAGAGGCTTTCCTTGTAGATACATACAGAAGACGAGGATGAGGAAGGAAACTGAGCTCAGAATGGCAGAGGTTGGGGGAATGAGGTATGTCTATCGGCAGGATGGGCTAGGTTATTTGCAGAAACAAACAACTTTGGTCTCAGTGACTTAAAGCATGGTTTATTTTTTACTCATGCTACATGAGCAATGGCTGTTGATCTGGCTACCAGAGTGATGCTGGGAAGGGGGAGGAGAACGTAATAAATTCTATGTTAGTTCTTTATATTTCTGTGTGGGAGTGATGCACATCTCTCCTGCCACAAAAAAACTTGAAAAGGCATGAGAAAGTTCCCTGCCATGTGCGCAAAAGATGGAGGGCCAGAAATAGGGTGACCAGGACTCCTAATTCAGTGACCTGTGGAAGATAAAGACTTAGGTGTGAGAATGGCACAAAAGTGCCCATTGCCTTTCCTTCCTTGCCTGTCCCTCTGTGAATGAAGAGAACATACAGAGATACCAGAGACTGTCTGAAAAACTTCTACAATTGATGAGCATTTCGGGGAAGGAGACACTTCAGAATATTTGTGGAACTTTCCATTTTGTAAAGGAAGTTTTTTTGTGGCTTGTTAAATGGCCACACTTGATTATGTCAAATAATTTTAAATGTATTTGAATAGTGATGAAACACAACGAGTGAGGATCATGATTTCCTGAAAATTTCGTGTAAAAACCAAGAGCAGGAAAATCCTTGCTGTGCAGTGGTTTCTGAAGTTCCCAGGGAGACGGGAAAGGAAATCTCAAAGAAAATTAGAGGGGAAATGGGGTGGCAGAGTAAAGCTCAACCAATGGATACCTCAGTCCTATGAACTGATAAACATTCATGACTTTCTCATTCTTGTAGTACTCTAAAATGGTCCACTGCCAAGGTTGGTTCTTGTCTAGGCAAAGATTATGATAATGCACCATGATAGAGCATTGTCTCCAGTCACGGATGGGATTTTCATAAGGAGAGCAGAGGTCATTACAGCGTGTCTACCACCTGGAGTTCCATATTGGACTCTACTTTGAGGCTAGTTGCAGATTCTTATTGCCTTTCATATGTCTAGTCCACTGCCCCTCCCTTCTTCCCAAGGAGGAAAAGAGCTAGAGAACTGACAAGATTAATTCGTAAATACTGATGGGTTACCAAAAAATCCAACAGTGTAAAACCATTGTCGGGGCAGTGGACATCTATTGGCTCATTTCTCCAATTTCTGTTTTAGAAACTGTTGAAAAAACTGTCTCCCGGCTCCCATTGACTGTAGCTGTTGGATGGGCAGGGGACGAAAGCTGGGCCTTAACTTTGGCCACTCATACTGTTTCTCTGGAAATTTCAAGTTTAGACTATTTAAAAAGGGGATTAAAAAGTTTTTTTATCAGAAACAATTTCAGATTTACAGAAAAGTCATAAGACAGTACAAAGGTATCTATTTGCCCCTAAATCATATGAGAGCAAGCTGTCAACATGATGCCTCCTCACCATTAAATTGTTTAGTGTTCATTTCCCTCAAATAAAGACATAGTTTTTTATAACAAAAACTAAACCATCAAAATCAGGAAATTCACAGTTCTACCATGGTCTCAGAGATGTCCTTCCTGTATAGCAAAAGGGTCCAGTTCAGAATCATTACGTCTCCTTATTAGAGATTAGACTATTTAAAGAAATTTTAAAGTGGCGTACAGTAAAACAAAGCCATATAAAAAACTATCTAGGGAAAAGTAAGTCTCCAGTTTCCCCTATTCCCCAGAGACAATCTCTGTTACCAGTGTCTTGTGCATACTGTATTACAGATAGTCTACCATACACAGCCTATGTATGTACATTGTTGAAAAGGGATGTCAAAGTTCCTCCAAGCTCAGGGAAGAAATAATATCAGAGGTAAGAATTCCTCTTTAAGAATGTTAGATATCCAAGGGCGCCTGGGTGGCTCAGTTGGTTAAGCGACTGCCTTCGGCTCAGGTCATGATCCTGGAGTCCCTGGATCGAGTCCCGCATCGGGCTCCCTGCTTGGCGGGGAGCCTGCTTCTCCCTCTGACCCTCCCCCCTCTCATGTGCTCTCTCTCTCTCATTCTCTCTGTCTCAAATAAAAAAAAAATTTTTTTTAAAGAATGTTAGATATCCAGGGGTGCCTGGGTGACTCAGTAGGTTGGGTGACTAACTCTAGGTTTCAGCTTGGGTCATGGTCAGAGGGTCATGAGATCAAGCCAGCAACAGGCTCTGCACTCTGCATGGGGTCTGCATGGGATTCTCTGCTTCTCCCCCTCTTCTCTCCCTCCCCTCTGCTCATGTGTGCTCTCTCTCTCTCAAATAAATAAATAAATAAATAAATAAAATCTTTAAAAAAAAGAAAAAGAATGTTAACTATCCATTAGGAACTTTGTTGCTTGCCATCAAGATAGAGGTTAAATAAGTTTCCAAGTGAATACATTTTCCAAGATTTTGAACATGAAAGTCTTTGATCACCTAGAAGAGATAAATTTCTTCTGTTACCAATATTAATATACTGTCAATTTAATATTTTATTTCTCTCTTTGTAGACATTAAGGATCCTTTGTTGTTTAGTTGTTTCAAATGCTTTGAATATATTTTAGGTTATTATATAAATAATAAAATAATAGTGTAAAAATTGTTTTTTAAACTGTATTGGTTGGTATATAATATTCAAAAGTAAATTTATTAAGCTGTTTTTAATATTGCAATTTAATTGTATGCAATCATATAAATGTTTTTATTTATTTATTTAAATTCAATTAATTAACATATAATGTATTACTGGTTTCAGAGGTAGAGGTCAGTGATTCATCAGCCTTATGTAATACCCAGTGCTCATTACATCATGTGCCCTCCTTAATGTCCATCACCCAGTTACCCCATCTCCTCGCCTCCCTCCCCTCCAGCAACCCTCAGTTTATTTCCTATGATTAAGAGTCTCTTGTGGTTTTTCTCCCTCTCTCATTTTGTCTTGTTTTATTTTTCCCTCCCTTCCCCTATGATCCTCTGTTTCGTTTCTTAAAATCCACATATGAGTGAGATCATATGATAACTGTCTTCTCTGATTGACTTATTTTGCTTAGCATAATACCCTCTAGTTCCATCCACATCGTTGCAAATGGCAAGATTTCTTCAAATGGCAAGATTTCTTTTTTTTGATTGCTGAGTAGTATTCTATTGTGTATATATATATACATATATATACACACACACATATATATTCTATTCTATATATATATATATATACCACATCTTTTTTTTTTGACAGAGAGAGACACAGTGAGACAGTGAGAGAGGGAACACAAGCAGGGGGATTGGGAAAGGAAGAAGCTCCCTGCCGAGCAGGGAGCCTGATGCGGGGCTCGACCCCAGGACCCTGGGATCATGACCTGAGCCAAAGGCAGACGCTTAACAACTGAGCCACCCAGGCACCCCTACACCACATCTTCTTGATCCATTCATCTGTCAATGGACATCTGGGCCCTTTCCATAGTTTGGCTGTTGTGGACATTGCTGCTATAAACATTGGGGTGCAGGTGTCCCTTCGGATCACTACATTTGTATCTTTGGGGTAAATACCCAGTAGTGCAATTGCCAGGTCGTAGGGTAGCTCTATTTTCAACTTTCTGAGGAACCTGTTTTCCAGTGTGCAACCATATAAATATTTAATTAATCTTTATTTTAATGATGAAAAATTTAAAATTCATTTCTGAATCTTAAACATAAGGCAAAGCCTCTTTTTCAGTAACATAAAAAACAGGCCTGTGACTTAAAACATGGAAACTCTGATGTGGTCATCTTATTCCATTTCCCAATGGGCTAAAGAGAGAGGCTTGTTGGCAGCAATATGAGTAAAATAAGATGTGTAGAAGAAAACAGAGATGGGCAAAGTAGAGTTTCTTAGGACTTTCTAGTTCTTTGCTCCCATTCTCTTCCTGAGAAGTGGTTACTTTCTTACCTTTGGATTCTGTGCTATGAGATCCCACAGGGTCCTTATAATAAATATCCACCCTCAGTCTTTTGAAATTGTTGCTTAAGCTAGTTTGAGTTGGTTTATGTTACATGCAACATTCCTAAGTTAATGGATAGGGGAATAGAGGTTCACTTGAATGCAAAGAAATCTGAAGGAACACAACAATTTCTGGATGGTTTCTGATATTGCTTGAGCTCTCCAAAAGAATACTGAGATTGTCCTAGCACAAGTCCAGATAACAGACACAAATGGAGGAACATATAAGTACTCAAATAATTGTTTCCAGAGTTTTTCTTTAGTCAAATAATGAGCTACTGTTTATAGATTAAACTCCTTCTTTAAGAGTTGTTCCACTTCTAACTTAAAGGTCTTTCCTAACTAATTCTTAGTTAGGAAATTTTTCCCCCCAAATTTTAAAATTGTTCATGTGCTTTATTAGCCATTATCTGCCTTGCTAATCAGCTGAACTATTTGAAATATGACAGAGTTTATTATTTCTTACTGGTCTAAGACAAAAGACACTACCAATTAATTTTAGATTTTTGTAAAAGGGGTTAAAAACTCATGAGAGGCTACTCAAGACAAAAGCGTGAACGGTGATAAAGGATAGTGACTCAATTTTAATTATTTTTTTTTAATTTGACAGAGAGAGACACAGCGAGAGAGGGAACACAAGCAAGGGGAGTGGGAGAGGGAGAAGCAGGCTCTCCGCAGAGCAGGGAGCCCGATGCGGGGCTCGATCCCAGGACCCTGGGATCACGACCTGAGCCGAAGGCAGACGCTGAATGACTGAGCCACCCAGGTGCCCTGACACAATTTTAATTTCAAAAAATTCATGAAAACAGCTCATAACCCCAAAGCTAGCATTTCTCACAACTTTCCCTAACACAATATAATTTGTTAGTCTATTTGCTTTGGCACTGTCATAGAGCATGGGGTTTTCACCTCCACATTTTGGCAAAATTTGGGCAGCGATATTTAAGGCTAGACACTGAATCTCATTCACGCTTTGTCATTTTCCCATGGGCCTGGTTCTGGCTTGCTGTTGGCAACTGCTCCTTCATAAACTTTTCAAGGAAGTGATAATGTGAACCCAGAGATGCTGAAAATAGAGTTTGTAACTCTAATGTCAGTGGGACTTGTAGAACAAAGGGTCCCAGTTGCCTTCTAAGGGGGTTTGTCTCATTTCTCATGACTCATGTCATTTCCAGAAATCCAGGAAGCTTACACTACTGAGCATTCTATTCTGCAACTTCAAGTTGCAAACACTTTGACTGTAATGTACTGTCAAGAGTTTCTTTCTTTTTTTTTTTTAAGAATATGAAGAAATTGGGACACCTGAGTGGCTCAGTCATTAAGTGGCTGCCTTCGGCTCAGGTCATGATCCTGGTGTCCTGGGATCGAGCCCTTTGTCGGGCTCCCTGCTCAGCAGGGAGCCTGCTTCTCCCTCTTCAGCTCCCCCGTTTGTGTTCCCTCTCTCACTGTCTCTCTCTGTCAAATATATAAATAAAATCTTTAGAAAAAATAAGAATATAGAGAAATAATCCACAACAGTCTCAAACTAGGGCAAAATAGTCCATAATGACTATGGCCCAGGGATGCCTGGGTGGCTCCGTCAGTTAAGCATCTGTCTTTGTCTCGGGTCATGATCCCAGGGTCTTGGGATCGAGTCCCGCATCGGGCTCCTTGCTCAGCAGGGAGGCTGCTTCTCCCTCTGCCTGCCACTCCCACTGCTTGTGCACTCTGCTCTCTCTCTCTCTGACAAATAAATAAATAAAATCTTCAAAAAAAAGATTATGGCCTAATGCCACTGTTTTTGTCTTTGTATTAGTTAGGATACAGGTAGATTAGGAAGTAACAGAACCTGAGAAAATAGTGACTTGAACAAGGAAGTATTATATTTTCTGTCACATAGATGTCTTGAAAAAAGACAGCCCATGGATGATATGGTGGTTATTCTCCACAAAGTCCTCAGAGATCCTGGCTCTTTTCAGTTCACCATACATTATTTCTGGATAATGGAGTGCAGCATTTTTTTTTTAAATTGAAGTATATTTGACACACAATGTAACATTAGTTTCAGGTGTATAACATAGTGATTGACGAGTCTCTATGTTAAACTATGCTCACCTCAAGAAGATGGAGAGAACAGACGCTGGGGAAAAAACCTTTAGTCTCACTCATAGTCACATAAAGTTCTTTGGGGAGCATGAACAGTCTTTCTCTTAATCTGACCTACTTAATGATCTCTCTGCAGTCTTGCCAGCATTTGGTGTCACTATTTTTTATTTTACACATTCTGATAGGTATGTAGTGATATCTGATTGTGGTTTTAATTTGTATTCCACTCACGGCCAATGAACTTGAACATCTTTTCTCAAGCTTGCTTGCCATATGTATGCTCTCTCCTGTGAAATGTCTGCTCATGTCTTTTGCCTATTTTCTTTCTTTCTTTCTTTCTTTCTTTCTTTCTTTCTTTCTTTCTTTCTTTCTTTCTTTCTTTCTTTCTTTCTTCCTTCCTTCCTTCCTTCTTTCCTTCCTTCCTTTCTTTTTACAGTGCCATACTGTATTTATTGAAAAAAAGCCCTTCTATAAACAGACCTGCGCAGTTCAAATCCATGTTGTTCGAGGGTCAACTATATATTCATTTCAGAGTCACTCCTTGCCCAGTGCCATCTTAAGAATATGTCAGTCAATAGCCAAACTGTGGAAAGAGCAAAGATGCCCTTCAACAGATGAATGGATAAAGAAGATGTGGTCCATAGATACAATGGAATATTACTCAACCATCAGAAAGGATGAATACCCACCATTTGCATCAACATGGATGGAACCGGAGGGGATTATGCTAAGTGAAATAAGTCAAGCAGAGAAAGACAATTATCATATGGTTTTACTCATATGTGGAACATAAGGAATAACATGGAGGACCACAGGGGAAGGAAGAAAAAACTGAAGGGGGGGAAGTCAGAGGGGGAGACGAACCATGAGAGACTATGGACTCTGGGAAACAATCTGAGGGTTTCGGGGGGGGGTGTTGGGGGGATGGGTTAGTCCTATACTGGGTGTTATACACAAATAATGAATCATGGAACACTATATCAAAAACTAATGGTGTACTGTATGGTGACTAACATAACATTAAAAAAAAAGAGATGTTGGTCACTCCTAAATTGGGGACCACTGAGCATCAGGAAGAGCCACCAGCAGATGGCAGCCCAGCTTGGAATGCAGGACACTCAGGCCCCTCCATAGGTTCCCCTCTGGCAGGTTATTCTGGGTGATGTGTTCATCCATTGGGACTGCCCTAACAAAGTACCCCGGACTTGGGGGCTTGAACAGCGGACATTTACTCTCACTGCGCTTGAGGCCTGATGGCCAACATCAAGAGGTTGGCAGTGCTGGTTTCTTCTAAGTCCTCTTTCTCTGGCATCCTTCTCCCTGTGTCTTCACGTGATCTTCCCTCTGTACATGTCTGTGTCCAAATTCCCTCTTTTTATAAGGACATCAGTTACTGTGCATGAGGGCCCACTGTAGTGACCTCTAACTTAGGTAAAGACCCTACCTCTGGATATGGCCACTTTTTGAGGTCCTGGGGGCTAGGACTTCAACATATGACTTCAGGAGCCACAGTTGGGTGCAACAGATTTTTGCCTATTTTCTAATGAGATTTTTTTTTTTTTTAACTGTAGAGTTCTAAGAATTATTTATATATCCTAGATGTTAGTCCTCTTTTGGATATGTGGTTGACTAAGTATCTTCTTTCAGTTTGTAGCTTATCTTTCCATTCTTTAAGAGCATTTTCACAGAGTAAAAAATTTTTTTTGCTGATGTAGTATTTTTTTTTCTGGCTATATTTCCTCCATTGAATTATGTTTGTACCTGTGTCCAAAATCAGCTGGGCATATTTGTGTTGATCTATTTCTGTGTTCTCTATTCTGTTCCACTAATTTATGTGTTTGTCTCTCTGCCAAGGCTATATTGTCTTGACATAGTAGCTATATAGTAAGTTTAATATACCCTTAATATAGGGTAGAGTGGTTCCTCCCACTTTGCTCTTTTTTAAAAGATTATTTTAATCATTCTAGGGCCTGTAACATTAAAATTTTTAGAATAAGTTTGTATATGTATATAGAAAACCTTTCTGGGATTTTGGGGGGTGGGAGGGATGGTGTGGCTGGGTGATAGACACTGGGGAGGGTATGTGCTATGGTGAGCGCTGTGAATTGTGCAAGACTGTTGAATCACAGATCTGTACCTCTGAAACAAATAATACAATATATGTTAAAAAAAAAAAAAGAAGAAGATAGCAGGAGGGGAAGAATGAAGGGGGGAAATCGGAGGGGGAGACGAACCATGAGAGACGATGGACTCTGAAAAACAAACTGAGCGTTCTAGAGGGAAGGGGGGTAGAAGGATGGGTTAGCCTGGTGATGGGTATTAAAGAGGGCACGTTCTGCATGGAGCACTGGGTGTTATGCACAAACAATGAATCATGGAACACTACATCAAAAACTAATGATGTAATGTATGGTGATTAACATAACAATAAAAAATTTTTTAAAAAGAAATTGCATTATGTTACACAGTGGAGGAATTCATCAACAAAAGGAAAAGGTAACCTACTGAATGAGAGATGATATTTGCAAATGATATATCTGACAAGGGGCTAATATCAAAATATAGAAAGAACTTTATAGAACTCAGCACCAAAAAAACCAATAATTGGATTAAAAATGGGCAGAGGGACGGGGAGCTAAGTTGGTGGCATAGGACTGCAGGCTTGCTTCGACCCTCAAACACAGCTAGTTAAGCAATAAATCATTCTAAATACTCGAGAAGTTGACCTGAGGACTGATAGAACAGACTGCACAACTAGAGGGAGAGAGGAGGCCACTTGGAGGAAAGTAGGAAGTGAGCAGAGTTGGTTTGGGGGAGAAATGGATGGCGGG
This sequence comes from Mirounga angustirostris, assembly GCF_029215605.1. Classification (NCBI taxonomy): domain Eukaryota; kingdom Metazoa; phylum Chordata; class Mammalia; order Carnivora; family Phocidae; genus Mirounga; species Mirounga angustirostris. Next base: position 99,573,238 of record NW_026991718.1, on the reverse strand, counting down.
TGCTGTACGCAGGTACCCTTGGTCACGGAGAAAGGCAAGAGAGTGGAGTGCACAGGGACAAGCCCAAGAACACTTCCCCCAAGTCATTGCCTGGGAAAATGAGTTGGGCTGAATATCATGAGTTTTTGCAACCAGTGGCGCTCAAAGACTGGAGTTTCAGAGGTCAGCAGGCTTGGATGTGATAGAGACCTGAGGGTGCTGCCTTCCTCCTGGAGCAGAGCCGGGCAAACAACCCCGGGGGACAGACTGCGATCTAAGGATCGCCTCGGTGGCATAGAGAGAGACTGTTCGTTCTTTCTGGAGCACATCTGTGAGAGGTCGCATTGCCTCTCTGGGGACAAAAGAGCCCGGGAGGGGGGCACTTCCCTCCCCCACCCCTCAGCATCGGCGCAGAGACACCTGCTGAGGGGCTAACAGGGACACTGGCTGTTCCACCCGCTTGCTTCAAACCCCATGCCCCTGTGCTTCTGGGTCAAACCCGTACCAGTCCTAGCACGGTGAGATCCTTTCCCAGAGGACCAGTGCAAGTCCCTGCCACACAAGGTCCCTGAAGTTTGGAATTCTGAAAGTCAGCAGCCTGGCTAGGGTAGAGCCTAGGGTGCACTGCACTGCTCCAGGTGGGCAAGCGACCTGGAGACAGACAGTGTAAAATCAGCAATCTGAAAACCACCTGTGACCCAGGAGGGGAGATTGTTCGTTCCTCTGAGAGGGCCTCCCTAAGAGCAGCAGGTATGCACTGCCATTGCCCTCCCCCACCCCTTAGCCCCTTAGCATAAACTAACTCAGTAAACGGCACAGGGCCAACACTGGCCTAAACTGCTTACACCAAGTCCCACCCCCTGCCTTCTGCAGGTGCTACTTTTCTTGGGCAAGTGTGCCTGAGAACCAGAGCAGTGGGCCCCTCCCCCAGAAGACCAGCACACCCCCACCCAACCATGCACCACAACTACTGATCAGAGTTCGGCAAAGCTTCAATTTTAGTGGAAATAGCATCGGTTCTCTTTTAGGAAGCAGACCAGACAACACCTAGTTAAAATTGCCATACTCTGGTCAAGGTCCTAACATTCCCCACTGCAGGCAAGGAGACACTCTGCAGAGGACTGACCTGAAGGATAGAATAGCCATAACACAGCAGCAGAATGCATGCAGCACACATCAGAGCCACTTCCTGAAGCACCAGGCCCTGGACATTACAAGACTTCATCTTCAAAAGCCATTACTCTCAGGAGCAGGAAACGTAACAGTCTTTCCCAACACACAGAAGAAGACAGACATCTAGACAAAATGCCAAGACAGAAGAATTCATCCCAAAAGAAAGAACAAGAAAAAGTCATGGCCAGGGATCTAATAAAAACAGATATAAGTAATATGCCTGATCCAGAATTTAAAGCAACAATTATAAGGATAGTAGCTGGGCTTAAGAAAAGCATAGAAGACATCAGGTAGACCCTTACTGCAGAGGTAAAAGAACTAAAAACAAATCGTGCTGAAATGAAAAATGCAATAACTGAGATTTGAAACCAACTGGATGTAATGACAATAAGGATGGAAGAAGCAGAGGAACAAATAAGTGACAAGATAGAATTATGGAAAAACTTCTAAACTCATTCTATGAGGCCAGCACTACCCTGACTCCAAAGCCAGACAAAGACTCCACTAAAAAAGAGAAATACAGGCCAACATTCCTGATGAACATGGATGCAAAAATTCTCAACAAAATACTAGGAAATCAAATCCAACAGTACATGAAAGGAATCATTCACCACGATCAAGTGGGATTTATTCCTTCATTGCAAGGATGGTTCAATATTCACAAATCAATGTGATACACCACATTCATAAAAGAAAGGATAAGAACCATATGAACCTTCCAATAAATGCAGAAAAACCATTTGACAAAGTACATCCATTCTTGATAAAAATCCTCAACAAAGTAGGGATAGAGGAAACCTACCTCAACATAATAAAGGCCATATACAAAAACCCTACAGCTAATATAATCCTCAATGGGGAAAAAACTGAGCGTTTTTCCTCTACAGTCAGGAACAAGACAGGGATGTCCATTCTCATCGCTATTATTTAATATAGTACTGGAAGTCTTAGCCTCAGCAATAGACAACAAAAAGAAATAAAAGGCATCCAAATCAGCAAGGAAGAAGTCAAACTTTCACTTTCTGCAGAAGGCATGATACTCTATGTAGAAAACCTGAAAGACCACCAAAAAATTGTTAGAACTGATACACAAATTCAGTAAAGTCACAGGATACAAAACCAACGTACAGAAATCTGTTGCATTTTTATACACCAATAATGAAGCAACAGAAAGAGAAATCAAGGAATTGATCCCATTTACAATTGCACCAAAAACCAGAAGATACCTAGGAATAAACCTAACCAAAGAGGCAAAGGATCTGTACTCAGAAAACTATAGAACACTCAGGAAAGAAATTGAGGAGGACACAAAGAAATGGAAGAACAGTCCATGCTTATGGATTGGAAGAAGAAATATTGTTAAAATATCTATACTACCCAAAGCAATCTACACATTTAATGCAATCTCTCAAAATGCCACCAGCATCTTTCATAGAGCTAGAACAAACAATCCTAGAATTTGTACGGAACCACAAAAGACCCTGAATAGCCAAAGCAATCTTGGAAAAGAAAAGCAAAGCTGGAGGCATCACAATTCTGGACTTAAAGTTATATTACAAAGCTGTAGTGATCAAGACAGTATAACCCTGGTACAAAAACAGACACAGACACATAGATCAATGGAACAGAAAGTGAACCCCAGAAATGGACCCACAGCTAAATGGTCAAATAATCTTTGACAAAGCAGGAAAGAATATCCAATGGAAAAAAAGACAGTCTCTTCAACAAATGATGTTGGGAAAACTGGACAGCGTCAGGCAGAAGAATAAAACTGAACCACTTACTTACACCATATACAAAAATAAAATCAAAATCAATGAAAGACCTAAATGTGAGACAGGAAACCATAAAAACCCTAGAGGAGAACACGGGCAGCAATCTGTTTGGCCTCGGTCATAGCAACATCTTACTAGACACATCTCCAGAGGCAAGGGAAACAAAAGCAAAAATGAACTATTGGGGCCTCATCAAGATAAAAAGCTTCTGCACAGTGAAGGAAACAATCAAAACTAAAAGACAACTTACTGGACGGGAGAAGATATTTGCAAATGACATATTGGATAAAGGACTAGTATATAAAATCTTTAAAGAACTTATCAAACTCAACACCCAAAAAGCAAATAATCCAGTTAAGAAATGGGCAGAAGACATGAATAGACATTTTTCCAAAGAAGACATAGAGACGGCTAAAAGAAACATGAAAAGATGCTCAACATCACTCATAATCAGGGAAATACAAACCAAAACCACAATGAGATACCACCTCACACCAGTCAGAATGCCTAAAATTAACAACACAGGAAACAATGGATGTTAGCGAGGATGTGGAGAAAGGGGAATCCTCCTACACAGTTGGTGGGAATGAAAACTGGGGCAGCCACTCTGAAAAACAGTATGGAGGTTCCTCAAAATTTAAAAATAGAACTATCCTATGACCCAGCAATTGCACTGCTAGGTATTTACCCAAAGGATACAAAAATATTGATTTGAAGGGATACATGAACCTGATGTTTATAGCAGCATTGTCAGCAGTAGCCAAATTATGGAAAGAGCCGAAATGCCCATTGACTGATGAATGGATAAAGAAGATGTAGTATATATATATACATATATATATATGTATATGTGTGTGTATATATATGTGTGTACATACACATATATACATGTATATATATACATGTGTATATATGTATATATGTGTGTGTATATATACACACGTATATATGTACGTGTATATGTGTATATATATATACACACACACACACACACACACATACATACACAATAGAGTATTACTCAGCCATAAAATAGAATGAAATCTTGCCATTTGCAATGGCATGGATGGATCTAGGGAGCATTATGCTAAGCAAAATAAGTCATTCAGAGAAAGACAAATACCATATGATTTCACTTGTATGTGGAATTTAAGAAACAAAACAGGTGAACCATAGGGGGGATGAAAAAGAGAGAGGCAAACCATAAAACAGATTCGTAACTATAGAGAACAAATTGAGGGTTGCTGGAGGAGAGGTGGGCGGGGATGGGTTAAATGGTGATGTGTATTAAGGATGGCACTTGTGATGAGCAGTAGGTGTTCCATGTAAGTGATGAATCACTAAATTCTACACTTGAACTAATATGACACTGTACGTTAACTAACTGGAATTTAAATAAAAACCTGAAAAAGAAAAAAAATGGGCAGAGGATTTTGAACATTTTTCTAAAGATACACAAATGGCAAACAGACACATGAAAAGATGCTCAACATCACTGATCATCAGGGAAATGCAAATCAAAACCACAATGAGATACCACCTTATACCTGTCAGAATGGTTATAGTAAAAAAGACAAGAAATAGGAGTACCTGGGTGGCTCAGTCAGTTAAGCATCTGATTTTGGCTCAGGCCATGATCCCAAGGTCTTGGCATTGAGCCCTGCTTTGGGCTCCCTGCTCAGCGGGGAGCCTGCTTCTCCCTCACCCTCTGCTGCTTCCCCTGTTTGTGCTCTCTCTGTCAAATAAATAGATTAAAAAAGATAAATAACAAATGTTGGGGAAGATGTGTAGGAAAAAAAATATGATGCACTGTTGCTGCGAATGTAAATTGGTTCAGCCACTATGGAGAACAGTATGGAGGTTCCTCAAAAAATTAAAAATAGAAATACCACATGATCCGGTAATTCCACTACTGGGCATTCACCCAAAGAAAACAAAAACACTGATTTGAAAGATATATACATCCTTATGTTTATTGCAGCATTATTTACAATAGTCAAGATGTGTAAGCAACCCAAGTGACCACTGATAGAATGCATAAAGAAGATGCACACACACACGACACAGATAGATGGACACACACACACACACACAGGAATACTACTCAGTCATAAAAAGGATGAGATCTTGCCATTTGCAACAACATGGATAGACTTCGAGGGTATTATGCTGAGATAAGTCAGACAGAAAAAGACAAATACATATGATTTCACTTATATGTGGAATCTAAAAAACAAAACAAATGAATAAAAAAACAAAAAGCAGAAACAGACCCATAAATACTGAGAGAACAAACTGATGGATGCTAGAGGGGAAGGGGGGAGGATGGGCAAAATGGGTGAAGGGGAGTGGAATACAGAGGCTTCTAATTATGGAATGAAAAAGTTGCAGGAGTAAAAGGCACACAGCATAGTGAATACAGTCAGCCGTATTATAATAGCGTTGTATGGTGACAGATGGTAGCTACGCTTGTGGTGAGCACAGCATGACATATAAACTTGTCAAATCACTATGTTTTACCCCGGAAACGAATATTATGTGTCAACTGTACTTCAGTAAAAAGGAAAAGAAATTTACATTAATCTATACATCAGTTTGGGGAAAAATTGACATCTTTACTATGTTGAGTCTTCTAATCTCTGATCATAGAATGTCTCTCCATTTACTTGTCTTCCTTGGTTTCTTTCACCGGCTTTTTGTAATTTTCAAGCATACAAATTCTTTACATGTTTTGGTAAGTGTTTACCTAAGTACTTTCTTTTCTTTGCAACAATTGTGTTTTTAATTTCAGTTTCCACATGTTCATTGTTAGTACAGTATATAGAAATGTGATTAATTCTTGTTTGCAAGACATTGTATCCTGTGATCTTGCTGAACTCATTTATTAGTTTGAGGCTTTTTCTGTTTTTGTTTTTGTAGGTTCCTTGGGATTTTCTACATCAGCAATCATATCATCTGCAGATACGAAGTTTTACTTCTTTCTTTCCAATCTGTATGTTTATTTTTATTCCTTTCTTGCAGTGGCTGGAACTTCCAGTATTGTGTTGAATAAGAGTAGTGAGAGTGAGTGGACATTGTTTGAAGGGTACCTGGGATTTGTTTATACAGATATGGTAAGACAAGCACACATGGAAATGACTGCCATGATGGAAGTTTTTGTACTCTTATTCCTTAGAAAGAGGAAGGATAGCACAGCACATTACAGAAAGGGGCCACAAAGAGGAACACTGGGGTTAGTCAGGAGGCAGAGAAAGCAGGGGAAATGTGGGCAAGAGCTTTATTTGTGGTTTCTTTATGGGAGGAATGAGTGAGGCAGAGTAAGCAGGTTTAGCATTTGCAGGTTTGAATTTCAGTAGGCTCTAGAGTATAGGGCTGTTCCTAGTTGGGTCCCTGGCCCTAGAGTGATTAGGGTAGGGGGATAGAGCCCTGAGTGTGAAAGCCCAATAAAGGAGGTGATAAGGGGGTATGGACTCTGGATTGGTAGGTTTGCATTTGAAAGGCATGCTTGCCTGCAAGTTATTTACTATCCCCAAGAATTGGCTAGCCCTGGGAGGGGCAGTTTCTCAAGGGCCAGCAAGTCTCCACTGGTCAAAGCATCAGAATACAGAAAACTTCTAAAAGACAGGGTTAAAACAAGACAGCCTTGGTTCGTTCTCAATCTCAGGAGGAAAGCATTCAGTCTTTTACTAGTTTATGTTTAGTTTTTTGTAAATGCTCTTTATCAAGTTAGGTAGTTTCTCTCTATTCCAGATCTATTATTGATTATGAATGGATGTTAGATTTTTGTCAGATACTTTATCTCATCAATTGATATGATCATATTAATTTTTCTTTAGCCTGTGAATATAGTGGATTATGTTGAGTTTGAATGAACCAGCTTTGTATACTTGAAATTAAACCCCACTGGTTACGGTGTATAATTCTTTTTATAACGTTGTTGGCTTCAATTTGCTCATTTTGAAGATTTTTACACCTAAACTCATGAGAAGGACTCTCCAGAAGCAAGCACATCTCTAATACTAACAATGCCAGTCTCTAGTTTTATTTGTACTGTCTTTGTCTGGTTTGGGTATCAAGGATACCAACAACAAACAACAAACAAATCAAATAAATGTGAACTTATGGGTCACCCAAACTACCCTCACCCTGTTTGCTGAATTTTGACAGTGGCCATTTTTTTATCCTGAGTTTTACTGTCAGCAATTATTTATTGAGATCTTCACATTCTTTGTGTGGAATATTTATTTAATGCTGCACCTGACAATGCTATTTTTTTTTCCTACCTAAAAAATATCAACTCTTTTGAGAAAAGGAGCCAGGGCTATGCATAACTTACAAACAAACTCAATTTATTTGGTATAAGCAATTATATGCCTGACTGGTAAAATGAGATTTATAATTAAAAATAGTGACTTAAAAACAGAACTCAAAAACAAAAAAACAAACCAAACTAAACCAATCAAAAAACCAAAGGGCTAAGTTTCACAGGAATCTTAAAATCAAACTCTGAGTAATCCCTACATTATGATTAAACAGTTTAAAGGAAATACGTCTTTTTCCTTGCATAAATGAAATGTGAATAATTATAAAACTGTTTATATACTGTATTCATAAACATATTAGGATTCATGGTCTTCTCAATGTTGAGTAGATAAATACTGGGAATTTCACAGATGGATCAATAGGAATGCTGCTCTATTTGGCTGAATTACCTAACAATGCCAGTGCTTTATGAAAAAAAAACAAAACAAAAACAAACCACAATTTCCTGCATTTTCCTGTTATAATGAACAATTTACATGTTCTTTTTTTCTCCTTTCAGAGACTGTTTATACACCCTTATTATCTTCATATCCCTCTGAGTTTTACATCCTTTTATTCTTGAAAAAACATACTACATTAGTAGGCTTGAATTTTCATACCAAAAATGTCAAGTTTACTATTAACCACAAACCTAGCTAAACTCCTACTGCCTTTCAGAAGCTACCATATTTATCATTTGTTCTAAGTGACCATTTTGGTTTTTATTTTCATTTATTTATATAGCACACCTAATTCTCCTCTCTAAATGGTTAATCGTTTGTAAAACCTAGACCAGATGAGATCCAGGAGTATTAAGGCCTTAAAGATGTGCTTTAATTTTAAAAGGAATTAAAATTCCTTAAACTCTATAGCAGCATATCCACACTTCTAAGCATTCCAAAAATCTGAAGGGTAGACAGAAGAATTTTCTGTTACTACAAATAGAAAAATCATTGCAGAGCTCATGAACATTTCAAATACAATCATGAGCAATGCAAAGCTGGAACTGCCTCTTCATAGAATTGTCCTCTTAAACCATGAGAGACGATGGACTCTGAAAAACAAACAGGGTTCTAGAGGGGAGGGGGATGGGAGGATGGGTCAGCCTGATGGTGGGTATTGAGGAGGGCACATTCTGCATGGAGCACTGGGTGTTGTGCACGAACAATGAATCATGGAACACTTCATCTAAAACCAATGATGTAATGTATGGGGATTAACATAAGAATAAAAAAAAAAAGAATTGTCCTCTTAGTCAAGTGTTCAGGTATTTTTTTCAGAGGTGCATAAAATGAAATAAATCAGTCCTACACAAAATAATAAAAATATTTTACACTTTTATTTACAAATTAATTTCATAAACTATAATAAACATGAACAAACAATAAAGAAAATTACTGGCTTCTATCCATTATGGCTAGAAAAATAATTTACATAGATACCTAAATCTGCCTCCTGTTTCAGAGAAATTAATGTATGGCATATATATATTTTCAAATTGTAATTCTTATTCAGACTTAAAAACTGGGCACTGCTCTATTTTTTACATAGAATTATAAACAATCTTTTAAAAAATTAGGCTAAGAGTAAGTTTCTACTAGAATGGCTGAATTGCATAAAATTCAAAAATTTTATAAATTCCGTATTTCAATTTAATTAAATTAATTATGATTAATCTGTGGAAATATACAGAACAAATCTGCCAATCATCCACAATTAGGTCAAACTGTTATATAGGGGGAGAAATTTTACAATGGTCAGAATAAGATTTTATTCTTATTCTTGAAAGATAGCTTTGTTCCCAGTAAGTATTTCCTCTATCACTTCACTATACTTTAGGAGAACACATTCCCAATCCAAAAAGAAACAACATAGAGCTATTTGACTTTTTGTTTTTTTCTTGCTTGAAACTGCTCTGTTTTATTTTTTACAGATTTGATCAACATTGACAAGGCAGGATCGATGGATCTCTTCTGTGATTCCTTTTGAATTTCACTCTCTTTTGTCTTCATTGTCTGAGTAAGTTCTTGTTCTTTTTGTTCTCTCTGCCGGGCTTTCTCCTCAAGGATTTTTTCCATAGCTTTTGTTTTCTTGAAATTAGGATCTGAAGGATCCAAATTGAACAAGTGGGAAGTATACATTGCTTGAAACCGTGCATCCTTAACATTTACCTGCAAATCCAAAACGGAAACGAATAATTAAATTAGTAAACCAAAAGGACCAGAAACGGGGCCAAATTTTGAAAGTGAGCTGTCGATCATATAAAATACAATGTGAGTGTTTTGCATTGATTCATTAGAAAACTGTTTTCCCACAGATCTTCAATGGAGTTTTTTTTTTAAAGATTTTATTTATTTATTTGACAGAGAGAGACACAGCGAGAGAGGGAACACAAGCAGGGGGAGTGGGAGAGGGAGAAGCAGGCTTCTCGCTGAGCAGGGAGCCCGATGTGGGGCTCGATCCCAGGACCCCGGGATCATGACCTGAGTCGAAGGCAGACGCTTAACGACTGAGCCACCCAGGCGCCCCTCTTCAATGGAGTTTTAAGGCCTGCTCTTGGAAGTCATTAAGTAGTTGCTGACATCAGTTTGTAGACTTTTTTGTATAGGCTCAAACTCACACATAGGAGTGAATGGCCTTTAGGAATAAGTTCTTATTAGCAAAAAGATGGAAAAGAGGGAGTGACAGAAACAAAGAGCTGTAGCAATAAAAAAAAGCATGGCCTACTGCAGTGGCCACTGTACACAGTGTATGTGTGACACGATGTGACATGAACCTGCTCTTTCTCAGTCAAGCTTGAGTATGTATATCTTTCCCATCATGAGCATCACATTGCATATGATTCTAACATTAAAAGCTAGGTATTTAAAAAAAAAAAAAAAAAAAGCAGCAAAGCCATAGCTTTGGTGCAACGAAAAAACAAGCCAATACTTCACCTGGTGCTCAACTAAACAGTGATTTGATCCACCCTGGATGAACTGGCTATTTTGGACTAAAAGATGGCAGCTTTGGCTCCACTGTGGGCCTTTCCTAAGACATTTCAGACTAACTTTGGCTGTGCTCAATGCTCATCTCCAGAGCCAACTTTAAATTCAACCCAGCTTTAAGAGGTGTCCCTGGTTACCTCAAAGTCATCCTCTAATAATTCCTTCTTTTTCATAAGCTGTTTTTTCTTCTTTTTGCTCAGATTCTGGTGCTCTACAATCTTGTTGTAATTGAAGTGTTTCTTACTCTCTTCCTCCTCATCCATCACGAGCAAAGCCATTTCAGCCTGTGGAGGGAAAAAAAAAAAATCAAATATACAACAGTGCTTTTTTTCCCCAAACTGAAGTATGGGGCACAGATAGCCCCTCTAGGAAAGGAGAACCCAGTCGCTAGTGCTCTGGGATGACATCTGTCATCCATAAACTGATTGTGGATTACCAAAACTCATAAAGAAACTCAGAGATCTTTGTAGAGCAATGAGATAAAATTTTTAGAAGCAACATCACCAAGAGCAGGAGAGGAGTGAAAATTTGTATTTAAAACCAGACCAAAGGGGCACCTGGGTGGTTCAGCCAGTTAAGCGTCTGCCTTTGGCTCGGGTCATGATCCCAGCGTCCTGGGATCGAGCCCCGCACTGGGCTCCCTGTTCGGCGGGGAGTCTGCTTCTCCCTCTCCCTCTGCCTGCCACTCCCCCTGCTTGTTTTCTCTCTCTCTGTCAAATAAATAAATAAAATCTTAAACAAAACAAAACAAAAAACCCAGACCACATTTCACTTCATGTAACTGGTTAATAGGCTATAGAAAAGAGTCCTCAAACCCCCAAATAAAAATTTCTCATTTTCACTTCGGTCTTTTCAGGCAATGACACTAAATCTAGCAAACATGTAGTATTCTGTGAAACAACCTACACTTTCCAAACATGTGCTTTAACAGCAAGGAATTTTTTTTCTTTTGCTTTTTTTGCCTTTACTTTTTCAAAATTGATACATTTCTATGAAGGCAGAATCTTAATATTTGCTTCTGAAATATGTCTGTTTCCACTAAACAGTGGAATTTTCTTCCAACCATGGGATTAAACATGAACCTTTAGGAACCAAGTAAACAACCATGTGTACGAGAGAAAATACAGAGTATACTGCCAAACCTTTGTGAATCTTTCTATACTACCACTTTAGATTATTTTTTTTAAAGATTTATTTATTTGTCAGAGAGAGAGAGAGCACGCACACATAGGCAGAGGGAGAAGCAGGCTCCCCACTGAGCAGGGAGCCCGATGCGGGATTCGATCCCAGGGCCATGGGATTATGACCTGAGCTGAAGGCAGATGCTTATTAACCAACTGAGCCACCCAGGCGTCCCTAGATTGTTCTAATTTTCTTTTACTTCCATCACTGGCACCTGCAGTTGCCTTTCTTTTAAGAACCATTTTCCACAAAAGAAAGATTTTTTTTTGCACTCCTTTACTCTATGAGCATTACTGTATGTGCAATAAATAAATGGAGGATAGAAAAGGTGCATTAGCATGCAGAGTTTAGGTGACCAGTTAGGCTCACTCCCAGGCAGTGACATGAACATTGGTCATTGGGACATTGTTGACTCCAACTCCTGCCTCAGCAAAAATACATATTAATCTGTGCCATGGATCTTTGGAGTCAGTGAAGCATAAAGGTCACTGCATTTCCAAGAAAGACTTTAATTTTGCACATTACATTTATGTTGTTTGCAATAGTAAGAGAGAAATTAGCACTTGATAACAAAAACAAAGTTTGAATTATAGGGCAGATTCAGATTGAATTAAAACTTATGGCAATATTTTCTTGTGTCTGTTGGCCATTTTTATGTCTTATTTAGAGAAATGTCTGTTCGTGTCTTCTGTCCATTTCTTGACTGGATTATTTGTTTTGTGGGTGCTAAGTTTGCTAAGTTCTTTATAGATTTTGGATACTAGCCCTTTATCTGATAAGACATTTGCAAATATCTTCTCCCATTCAGGTTTCTTTTGGTTTTGTCAACTGTTTCCTTTGCTGTGCAAAAGCTTTTTATCCTGATGAAGTCCCAAGCTCAACATCACTTGGCATCAGGGAAATACAAATCAAAACCACAATGAGATACCACCTCACACCAATCAGAATGGCTAAAATTAATAAATCAGGAAACGACAGATGTTGGAAGAGATGCAGAGAAAGGGGAACCCTCCTACACTGTTGGTGGGAATGCAAGCTGGTACAGCCACTCTGGAAAACAGTATGGAGGTTCCTCAAAAACTTGAAAATAGAGCTACCCTATGACCCAGCAATTGCACTACTGGGTATTTACCCCAAAGATACAAATGTAGGGATCCGAAGGGGCACGTGCACCCCAATGTTTATAGCAGCAATGTCCACAATAGCCAAAATATGAAAAGAGCCCAGATGTCCATTGACAGATAAATGGATAAAGATGTGGTGTATATACACATGGAATACTACTCAGCCATCAAAAAAAGAAATCTTACCATTTGCAATGAACTGGATGGAATTAGAGGGTATTATGCTAAGCAAAATAAGTCAATCAGAGAAAGACAATTATCATACGATTTCACTCATATGTGGAATTTAAGAAACAAAACAGAGGATCATAGGGGAAGGGAGGGAAAAATAAAATAAGATGAAATCAGAGAGGGAGACAAACCATAAGAGACTCTTAACTATAGGAAACAAACTGAGGGTTGCTGAGGGGAGGTGGGTGGGAGGTTGGAGTAACTGGGTGATGGGCATTAAGGAGGGCACATGATATAATGAGCACTGGGTATTATAGGCAAATGATAACTCACTAAACTCTACTTCTGAAACTAGTAATATACTATATGTTAATTAATTGAATTTAAATTTAAAAAGTAAAAAAATTTAAACTTATGGCAATATTATTTCAAGGTTTTAATAGCATTTTTTTGTCTTAGTTATAGTAAGATTTTTTTTTTTAGGATTTTATTTATTTATTTGACAGAGAGAGACACAGCGAGAGAGGGAACACAAGCAGGGGGAGTGGGAGAGGGAGAAGCAGGCTTCCCATGGAGCAGGGGGCCCCATGTGGGGCTCAATCCCAGGACCCTGAGATCATGACCTGAGCTGAAGGCAGACACTTAACTACTGAGCCACCCAGGCAACCCTATAGTAAGAATTTTTAATAGTGACTGATTTTCCTCTAAATCAAAAAGGGACATGACCTGGGTTTGAGATAAAATTTCAACTTTGTATTAGCTGGAAAAATGTCTGGTAAAAACTACACTGCTAGGAGCACCTGGGTGGCTCAGTTGGTTAAGCATTTGACTTGATTTCAGCTCAGGTCATGATCTCAGGTTGTGAGATGGAGCCCCCACATCGGGCTCCCTGTTAAGCAGGGAGTCTGCTTGAGATTCTCTCCCTCTGCCCCTCCCCTCCATGAGCACGACCTCTCTCTCTCTCATATAAATAAATCTTTTTAAAAAATCCTACATTGCTAAAACATTTAATTATGTGTTTTATAATTTATTTATAAATTTCTTTGCTAAAATCAGTTATTTTTTTATTAGGGACATTAGAAACTCATGTAGACAACTTCATTTAAATTGTACATATCAATTATCCACTAGGAATGTAGCAATGATCATGTTTTACCTTTTGTCTTTCTATTTCAGCATCTTCCACTAGAGATGTGCAATCTTTTGTAGATTTCATTGATTTTTTCTTTTCTTTTATACCTGGCACAACAAACCAACACAGAAGGGTGAAAAAATTACAAGACTATCCATGACATTCTATTTACACTAGGAAGTCAGGATTATTCCTAGGTATCTAGGAATAATCTTATAAATAAACGTAGAGAAACTAAAAGAAGTAAAAAATGTCAGTGGAGATAACTACGGGTATGAATGAAATAAATACATCTGGATACGGTGACTGAGTATTATAAAGAAGGGATTTCTTCTGAAAGTAGTGCATAATTACATCATTAAGTAAAAAAGAAAAACCATGAGATCATTTGAAAAGATACAGAGTAAGCACTGGATAAAATTCAACATCCATTCATACAATAGAACAGTATGGCTTAGTGTGTAATAAAATGCACTATCATACATTGTTGGAAAAAGAAGGGATTATTCAATAACTGGTGCTGGGAAATCTGCTTTATTCTGGGGGAAAAAATCGAGTTATAACCTCACCTCATAATGTACAGGGAAATAAAATGCAAATGGACTAAAGAGTTAAACATTAAAAAAAAAAAACAAAAAAACAAACCTATGAGAATTCCAGAAGACTAGTTACCTGATCTTAAATAGAAGAAATATTTTCTTAGAGTAAGAATAATAGAAGAAATCACAAAGAAAAAAAAAGTGATTTTAATACATAAACTCTTAAAATTCTATATATAAAAAACTCACCTGGAAAATGAAAAATTCATCTCTACAATAAGAATTTCATAGTAAAAGTTTAACAATTTTTCCTTCTCTAAAGACAAAAACTGATCTTCAATTAACTTACCAGCCCTATTATTAAGCAAAACTACTTATGGTAAAAGTGGCTCCTGATTGGTAACACTGCTTGTATCTCCGGGGACTCTGGGACTTCTGGAGACCACAAGATGTTAGAGGAGATGTTCTTGTCCTGAATGAGAGGTAGTCATGTGCAAGAGTTAAGGGCACTTGAATCTGGAGCAGTTTGCCTGGGTTTAAGTTCTAGCTATATCACACTTACGCTGTGGCAGTTTGGGCCTGTGCCCTCATTTGTAAAATGACAATTCTAATAGTAGCACCTACCTCACAGGGTTATTGTGAGGACTAAATAAATTGGTAAATGTGAAGAGCTCAGTTAATGCCTGACACATGGTGCTATAAAGTGCTTGCTATTACTACACATAAATAAGATGTCCTGGGGGGCACCTGGGTGGCTCAGCTGTTAAGCGTCTGCCTTCGGCTCAGGTCATGATCCCAGGGTCCTAGGATCGAGCCCCGCGTCAGGCTCCCTGCTCAGTGGGAAGCCTGCTTCCCCCTCTCCCACCCCCTCTGCTTGTGTTCCCTCTCTCGCTGTGTCTCTCTCTGTCAAATAAAAAAATAGAATCTTTAAAAAAAAAAAATAATATGTCCTGGGTTCCTCAGTGATCATGCTGATGCCTTATTTTTTCTTCCTTTTTCTTGTGTCTGTTGGAGCAGGAGGGGTGCAAAAGGGATTGGCATCAGGATGCTAAAGTATGAAAGACTAGTCTAATGAGTAAGACGTTTCAGAATCTACAAAGACATGTTGTATTACTCTAGAATATTATTACACAATGCCAATCTTCTCTACTGAACGCTGTCCTCTTTGGCTAAGAAACCAATGGTCTCTAAGGTAATAATGATTAATGCTTACATAGCACTTACTGTGTATCAGGCAGTAGCATTGTTCTACTCACTTTACATATACTAACTAATATAATCCTCACAACAATGCTATGAGGTAGATTCCATTATTTGTTATAATCTTCATTCTGTGGATGAGGAAACCAAAGCACAGAGAGATTAAGTAATTCTCTCAAGTTTAGTAAGTGAAGAAACCATGATTCAAACCCAAGCAGTCCAGCTCAGGCTCTCTATTGTTAATCACTAAACAACACTCCTTTTTTATCGAATGTCCTTCTCCTTTTAACAACTCTTTCTGTTTAAAATACATTTTGTCGTGAAATAATAAATAAATTCACAAAGCATATAATGGTTGAATAACTGCAGCTGATGAGGGGTAACAGGAAAAACGAAGCCTAAAAGTTGAGAGAGGCTTTAGAAACTGCTCTGTGAGCACTAAGTCCCTGCCGTACTTTTGCAGACGTGCCCAGCTGAGAGAAAATGCCAGCATACAAGTGCTGCTTAGGATCACCCTTCAGTGCTACCAAGGCATCTGTCTACACTTCCAGGAAGAAATAGTTGTAGACAGCCCTTTTTCCTAAAGTGAAAGCCTTTACTGTTCCTATATCAAATGTTTTTAAGGAAATGATATATCTACTTTCAGATTATAACTTTTTCTCTATTTTAAAATATGTGTATATTTATATATAATATCATCAAGGTTCCACTTTCTTAGGGTCTGACTTCTACACCCTAAGTTTACTTCTGCTCCTATGTTCTCAAGGCAAGAGCTCCTTTTGAAGTGAATAGACAAGTGACATATGCAGAAGATAGTTCTGTGGCAGGAAAAAAAACCAGGCTGTATATGATTAATACATAAAGGAGATAAAGATCTTCATATACAGCTGTGGGAAATAATTTCAAAGAACCCACAATGAACTGTTCCTGATTTTATAACAACCTGGTGAAAAGTCATAAAAATAAACTTGAAAGAAAGATTGTAGGAAAGGAGGAAAAAAAGAATCTCCAAAATGGTCAGGGCTAAAAATGATATCCAATTTTAACATGATGAGTATTTCTTTACTCACAAAGAATTTACTCTGCTGGTCCAAACTGTTTAGCCAGAAGATAAATAATGTGCAGAGATCTTTTCTGCACTGTTAACAAGATCATATTAAGAGGGCACATCTTAATTTCTTTTAAAAAGCATTTTTTTTTCTCTTTGGAAAGCTATTAGACCTAAGTTAGATAAAGAGTACTAGGGAAATGAAAATTCCTGTTCTGAAAGGTAATCTTTATTTTTCAGTAAATCTTTTGGCAAGTAAGAGACCACGTGTCCTGGGACTGCTGAGAAAAGGACATATGGTTGATTCTAACACACTGAATACTAACAGAGATTCCAGATCAGATATGGATTAAAAAAATAAATCTAAAAATCCTTACTGAGGCTACTATCTCTTTAAGCAAAAGATGTAACAGAATATATTTATGGAAAAAGATGTGTTGCAAAAACTTGATCTGTAAAAGGAGTATCTGTAAAGGAAGTTCCATTTTCCATTACTTGTAATGTCCGAGAAGTATTCTCATAAAAAACTTCCTCCAAAGGGTTTAGCTGAGCACTTCGTACCAGAATAGTTAAAAGAATTCACTGGAGGGCAAATGCGGTCTCAGTACTGACCAGACTGGAGTGGTAAGCCCCCTTGCAATTCACTGTTTTTTGTAGCAAGTTCCAATGCCCATAATTAGATACAGTCTGTTAATCGTCCTCTGGACCTGGGCATTCTGGCTTTGCTTGGAAATCCAGCAATTCCCCAGGTCCACCTCTTATACACATGGGTCCTGGCTCTGGCTTCGGTCTTTACAACATACTTACTTTGAGGGTGACAAAAAGTAAAGAGAGTCCATTAAGACTCAAGTTCTACCATCTACCACTGACCGTTGTACAATTCAGCTATGTTTTTTGAGCTCCAATTTACTCATCTATAAAGTGGGCTGAAGTTTAGAGGACAGGATACAAATATAAGCATTTTTAAACTGTAGACCAACATATACAAGCAATTTGATATAAGCACTCAACATACTGACTAAATGAATCAAGTATATGTAGCATATTATCAGATTTTCATGGTAGTTTATCAAATATCTAAAGTTGTCAAAGGATACATTTTAATAGGGTATATTTACATGTGATATACTTTATTTTACTCCTACTTCTTCAAAAACAAAATCTTATTAAGGAGTTTATGTGATTAGACAGACATAAACAAATTTTTCCAATACAGCTGATCCTTGAACAACACAGAAGTTAGGGGCACTGACCCCCCACAGTTAAAAATCCACATATACCTTTTGACTCCTCCAAAACATAACTACTAATAGCCTACTGTTGGCCTGAAGGCTTAATAACATAAAGAGTTGATTCATACATATTTTGTGTATTTGTTAGTATCTATTTTTACAATAAAGTAAGCTAGAGAAAAGAAAAATGTTATTAAGAAAATATAAAATACATTTACAGTACTGTACTGTATTTATCATAAAAAATCCACGTAGGATGGAACTGGAGGGTATTATGTTGAGTGAAATAAGTCAAACAGAGAAAGACATGTATCATATGATCTCACTGATATGAGGAATTCTTAATTGCAGGAAACAAACTGAGGGTTGCTGGAGTGGGGGGTGGGGTGGGAGGGATGGGGTGACTGGGTGATAGACACTGGGGAGGGTATGTGCTCTGGTAAGCGCTGTGAATTGTGCAAGACTGTTGAATCTCAGATCTGTACCTCTGAAACAAATAATGCAATATATGTTAAGAAAAAAAAAAAGAAGAAGAAGGTAGCGGGAGGGGAAGAATGAAGCGGGGGAAGTTGGAGGGGTAGACGAACCATGAGAGACGATGGACTCTGAAAAACAAACTGAGGGTTCTAGAGGGGAGGGGGGTGGAAGGATGGGTTAGCCTGGTGGTGGGTATTGAGGAGGGCACATTCTGCATGGAGCACTGGGTGTTATGCACAAACAATGAATCATGGAACACTTCATCTAAAATTAATGATGTAATGTATGGGGATTAACATAAGAATAAAAAAAAAATCCACGTAAAAGTGGATTCACGGTTCATAGTGCAGTTCATACCCATGTTATTCAAGGGTCAACTGTATTTCATTTCTAAGAAAAAAGTAACTTTTAACTCATTCTAGAAGTACATTATATTTTTGAAACTCTCATTTGTTATCAAGTTTGCAGTTTAGGAAAAAACAGAAAAAAAATATAGCAAGTTTATAGTGTAGGGGGAAAAATGAGAAAAGATTTCTAGTACTCACACTGGCTCCTAACCCAAGCCAAACACCAGGTCTGGCATTAATTAACGAACTCAATTCCTCCATAGTTTGAAGAGTATGTAAGTTTAGCTCTACGGGAATGCCAAGGGCAAAGGTGTTATAAATGTATCCAAGTCCATCTGGCTTAAAATGTCTCTGTCCTGCTCAACCATGGGGTTTGAACTATACACCCTTCCAAACACTAATGCTTTTCTTCCTATTCCACAGCTGCTCCTCAGTTTCTTCAACGTTCCCCCTACCTTCCAAGTAGTACCTTCGCCAGTATGACAGAGTAATAGTACCTTGTGTAGGCTTTACCCAACCTCGGAGCCCAATCCTGCATCCTCATCTCTTATCAATGCTTTTCACCTCCAGTTCAATGGTTTGAAATACTATTTATATGCTACTAATTCCTAAGTTTATATCTGCACTGACTTCTCAGCTGATCACCCAGACTCCTTTATAAATGTAACATAACACCTCCAACCATCTCAAAGTGATTATAACCAAAATGGACCTACTGACCTTACTTCCCACCCAAACCTATTGTTCCTACATTCCTTCCTAACTCAGTAAATGGAAGAATATTCTTCCAGAGACTCAAACCAAAAATCTAGAGTTATGCTAAATTACTTCCTTATTCAAGTAAGTCAGCAAGTCTATATCCAAAATATATCTAGAATTCCATTTACTTTTCTCCTTCCAATTCCATTACTGGCATGCCATCTAAACCAACCATCATCTCTTGCAAAGTCTGGTCTCCCAGTTCTCACCAATGCTTCAATCTGTACTCTTCACAGGAACCAGAATACATACCAGATCATGTCATGTTCTTGCTTTAAAGACCCTTCAGTGGCTTCTCACTGTCAGGAGAGCAAAATCCAAATGTGTTGCCACGACACAAAACCCTGGGTTGATTCTGTGTCCAGCCTGGCCTCATACCAAACTCCTCTGACCATGCTCCAGCCACATCAGGGTCTTTCAATTTCTCCAACATGACAATTCTTTCTCACCTCACAGCCTTTCTATCTCTTACCTCTCATTTGCAACATTCTTTATGCAGGACTCCTCATTCTACAGGTCTCAGCCAAATGTCATCACCTCAGAAGTCTTTTTTGCCTACCCTATGTCTACAGTAAGCTACTCTCCTTCCTCTCAGTTATATCCTCTATATTACCCTATTTTCTTTAAAACACTGACCATATTCTCATAATATTCTTATTTGTTTACCTGTTTAGCATGTCTTCCCTAATACCATAGACTTCTCAAGAAACATAACCTTGCTTATATTATTACTGCTCTACCTTTAGCTTAGCAGAGTGTCCAGCACCTAGTAGGTAATACTTATTGTTTGAATGAATAAACAAACATGGCAAGATACTATTTTTTGGCCCTAAATTTTATTAAAAAAATTCTCAGCCTTTTTGTTTTTCTTTTTCCTTTAAAGAAACAACTTCAGCCCAGATATAAATAATTACTCCTAGGATATACTCTGAAATCAAAAGTATATTGAAAGCAAAAAATTTTATCTATACTTTCCCTTGGAACTTTTGCTACTACCTTTCGAGGAAGCTTATTCACAATTTAAATGTGCTGATTCCAGGAAACAAGCTACCCCAAGCCATCAAAACATTTTTAACTTACTCTTTGAATCCTACCCTGAGTTCTAAAGTCTGACTAGAATGTACATGCCAAATGAAGCACTTTGGAATGAGAACAAGGAAACTATAATGCTTTGCATTTCTCCATTATAAATTTGGTTTCCTGAAATCAGAGGATAAGGCTAAAATCCATCATCTTCTAGAAATGACCACTCAGGTATGATAAAAAGCAGAATATGCTAAGTTTCCATTTCCCTTTCCAATTCCTAAGAATATGACATCCTATAATAGACTTTATTCATCTTGATCTCCTTTTCATCAATAAAATGTCAGTGCTAAAAGGCTATAAAAACCAGGAAATAATTTTGAGCAATTTTGACTTTCCTGTTGAGAACTATTCTGGCCCACTAGTCACAAGGGACAAGAAGCAGGGAAATTTCATAAAATCCTTCTCTTTACAATGCCAGCTTGGAGTTGCTCCAGGAGCAAGTCTTTTGGAGTTCATGTGTGTGGTATTTAGATCAGGGAAAGGCAAAATGCATGAAAACAAATGGAAAATGCTTACAGTAGTCTCTGCACTGACCTAAGTACGGCCTGAACCTTACCACACACATTTACACATACCAAAAAGGTAAGAATGAAAGCATTCAGGAAAGAATGAGCAGTGCATATGCAATGGAAACAAAGCTCCTTGGATATAGGAAATTGAATGCCCAGATAGTTCAGGGATCCAAGGAAAAAGGGGAGGAAGCTGGCTTTCATCTATAATGATGAAGTAGGATAAATGTAAAATGGATAAAATGGAACATAGATGTTTTTGTATATTTGAGCAGAGAAGTTTTTATACGTTATATAACACTGTAAAAATTAAAAGAAATTTATATACACATCCACGTGAACATAAACAAATTTTTCACTTTCACTTTTTCACAGCCTTCGCAAAGACCTAGAGTAGATGCATCATAAAAAAGCAGTGAAAGCACACAAGAAGCTGACTTCCTTTTTCTTTCATCCTTTCTCTCATCAATCCTTCTACAAGGATATTTCTGAGAAAGGAATCCCTGGTAAACCATTAAGTCAATCACATCACCAAAACCCTCCTAATGAAATTACCCCTTGTATGTATAGGAGGCATGCCGACCCTTCCTGAGCTGAGAGATATTTATACCCCATTGGACAGACTGCTTATAAGCCACTAAAAGAGCTACACAAATTCTAGGATTTTAAGAGAATGAGTAGTTTATATTGTTTCTACCCATGACACCTTTTTAAAAAAAATTCCAATTAAAAACTCAAATATGGGCTGGCTTACCTATTTTTGTAATTTCTTCAGCAAAGTATGGGTCATTCAAATCAACATCAGAGGGAAGTTCATCTTCACTACCCTCTTCAGCAAGAGCCTTAAAGTTGAATATAAAAATACATGTAGTTTATTACGAAGACCATGAAGGAAAATCCTATCATTTCTTTTAAATCAAATAGTTCAATCTAGAATTACACCAGTTTTTAAAATGGATTGGTTTGTAAACTCCCATCTGAGTTATTCTTTTGTTTGTTCAACAAATATTTATGGAATATTTAATAAATATAGAAAATTATGTAGGGTTTTTGGAGAAATGAAAGCTATCAGATACATGGTTTCTGTCTTTAAAAATTTTACAATTTATAAGCAAAAGCTAGACACATAAACAGACACATATGTCAGTAATAGTAGTTCAAGATAGGAAGTGCTAGAAGAGGCAAAAATGAAATGATACAGACATTCAAAAGAGAAGAACACTTTTATGTGGTTGACAGCGAAAGGAGGTGGCCTTTTCTCTCACAAAACTGAGAAATTGCAGTGACTATCAATAGTTTGAAGTAGTACATTGTGGGTTATCATTTAAATTATTTAAAATAATTTATTTGCAGGTTAAAAAAAGTGATCTTTTATTATGACAATTAAAACATATACAAAAGCAGTAAGGACAGCTTAATGAAGCTCCTGTTCTTATCACCCAATTTCAACAATTATCTTGTTTTATCTGTAATCCACCCCTGAAAACCCTTTGGCTATTTTTAAGAACTGTTGGTTAAATTTTTCCTAATTAAATTTGAACAAACGGTCTACTAAATTAGAATATTTAAATTAAAAATCAAACCTATAAAATAAATAGAACATATGAACTAAGATCATACTAACCAGACTGAGTTTTATTCCCAGGAACCTAAAAAATGAGTCATTTTAATAAAAATATTTAGAGTATATATTGCTAAACATCACCCTGCATGCTGAAAAAGACCCACCAAGCCCTAAAGAGCATTCATTTGGATATTAATATCCTTTTTAAAAAATACTTAATTATTTATTTTGGAAAGAAAGAGAGAGAACACAAGCGAGAGGGGCAAAGGGAATCTCAAGCCGATTCGGCGCTGAGCAAGGAGCCTGATGAGGGCCTCAATTTCACGACCCTGAGATCACGACCTGAGCTGAAACCAAAAGTTAGATGCTTAACCAACTGTGCCACCTAGGTGCCTGATATTAATATCCTTTTAAGAACAAGAACTAAAAATTTTTCACCAAACTCTTACAACAGATTCAGTAATAATATGATGTTTCTAACAAAGATTATGTAATACCTACATATCTAACTAAATATCTATTCACGTATTTCTTTAACTGCTTTTAGAGCTAAATTATAGCTATATCAACTTTGACACATAACCATGTATTCATTTATTAATAATTTCTCAATTTCAGGGCGCCTGGGTGGCTCAGTCGTTAAGCGTCTGCCTTCAGCTCAGGTCATGATCCCAGGGTCCTGGGATCGAGTCCCACATTGGGCTCCCTGCTTGGTGGGAAGCCTGCTTCTCCCTCTCCCACTCCCCCTGCTTGTGTTCCCTCTCTCGCTGTCTCTCTCTCTCTCTGTTGAAAAATAAATAAAATCTTTAAAAAAAAATAATAATTTCTCAATTTCAAAATTGAAGTCACAGAGAGGAAAAGGGGAAAAATATTTTTAACATGAAGGAAATTCTTGAAACTCTTCTCTATATGAAAAACTGTGGATGGAAGGGATCTGCTGGAATGCAGCACCAATCCAGCACAGAGCACTGAGTTTAGAACAAACTGGCTTTCAACAGATGTATTTTTAATGGCAATAATAAAACGAGTTGTCTTAGCCCAATGAAGGGAAAGAGTAAAAGCACAAGATAAGCTCAAAGTGCCCAGCAAATGAAAATCAAAAAGAATAGCTGCTGAAGGTCTCAGAAACAAGTGACTACTTTATTGACCCAAAAAGGACCCACTTGTAAATTTTACAATAAACTGATGGTTTAATAACTTATGAGATTATTCCATTTAGAAGATATTTTACTGCTTACCTTAGTTTTAAAAGAAGTTCTAAGGAAGAAGAGAGGCAACCTATCAATGGGGACAGGGCTCTTACCCTCTATTCTCATTTTATTATCTATTTCCAGAAACACTGACTAAAATAGAGGAGTATTAAAAATCCCTCCAGTGCATCATTCAATTTTGCAGCCCTCTATATTTACAAGCACTGAAAGTCACAGCTGTACCAAAAGCACAAGCCTCTGCAGGACAGAGAGAAATAATACTGTACAGTAGAAAGGACACTGGAGTGAGAGATCTGGATTCCGGTCTCAGCTTGGTCATTAACAAGCTGTGTAGCTGGAGATAAATCAGTTATTTTTCTACAACTATAAAGCATCAGGATTGGACTAGAACAAATCATTTAAGATTACTCAAACTGCAAAATTCTGTGATTACTGATACTATCTTAAGGCAATAACTATACTGTTAGAATGCTGAATTTTAGTGATAAGATAGAGTATTTTTAGTGGCAAAAACTGTTAAGTGGTCTCTGCTATTTCTAAGGACTCTGATGGAAAAGATGTTATCCTCAAATTATGGGAGTCAAATTAGATTTTTCAAGACAACATATTAGTGCAGAGGAAATATCCTTAATTAAAGGGATTTAATGACAAGATGTTAATAGATCCATATAATACTGAAACGTGAAAAATGCAGGTTGAGAAATGTAGAGAAAAAAATTTCACTCATGTCAAAAATTTCTATATGTAGGGGCACCTGGGTGGCACAGTTGGTTAAGTATGCGACTCTTGGTTTTGGCTCAAGTTGTGATCTCAGGGATATGAGATCGAGCCCTACGTCAGGCTTCGCACTTATTGCGGAGTCTGCTTAAGACTCTTTCTTCCTTTCCCTCTGGCCCTCCTGCTTGTGCTCTCTCTCTCAAATAAATAAATCTTAAAAAAAATTTCTGTATGTATATATCCTCAAGTAAAAAATTCTGTATGCATCTTTCTTCCTCAAAAACACAAACAGAATTGAACTGTTTTATATCTACGTATCAACTAAACTATGTATCTTATAGGTGACATACTTAAAGGTAAAATTCTAGAACATTGTAGTTAAAGTGGCTCTGGTCTTTTATTAGGATTTGTACCTCATTACATCGCTTTGCAGAAAACACTTAAGCTACTGGGTTTTTCCCTTCCTCTTTCTTAAAATTGTGATGATAACAAGGCCTATTCTACTGAGTGGTTACCTTATGAGATAATGGATGCCAAGCACCTGGTACCTTCTGATACATGGTTGTTGTTCAATAAGTATTTGCTTAAAATATCATTGATACCGGGGCGCCTGGGTGGCTCAGTTGGTTAAGCGACTGCCTTTGGCTCAGGTCATGATCCTGGAGTCCCTGGATGGAGTCCCGCATCGGGCTCCCTGCTCAGCAGGGAGTCTGCTTCTCCCTCTCCCGCTCCCCCCCTCTTGTGTTCTCTCTCAAATAAATAAATAAAATCTTTAAAAAAAAAAAATATCATTGATACCTTCTGTTTCTTCTTCAGTCTTTTTTTCTCTTTCTTCTTCTCTAAAAATTGTTCCCAAGGGGTCAATTTATCTTTTCCTTCCAATTTGTTTTTGACCATTTCTTCTGCACTTTCTTTCAGACCTAAGAAAAAACACAGAGTTCAGTTTAAAATGTTGTATCTTCATTCATTAAAAATGTAATTTACCCAAAAAAATAATTTACATATATTTACCAGAGTAACAAAATAAAATGCAACACTAAATTGTGTAATACTCCCAAATCAGAGAAATATAGGATCAACTCATATCAAAGCTATTTCCTAATAAAAAACAACAATAAACTTAACCAAACCAAAATAAATAAACAAACCTAGCAACTTGATATATAGTCAGGCCACTGAAGAAAAATCTTTTATTTAGGTTCAAATTTCATTTCTATATACTTAATTGCTTTGAGACACTAGGAAAAATCCTGGAACAAAATCTTCTCAGGATATGACTACTAATTCATTTTTGATGGCAAACAGGTAAGTAGTCTTTAACATAATTATCTCTAATTGCTTCTGTTGCCCAAATAAAAGCATTCCTTGGAAACCATAGGAGACTAACAAAAATTGATTAGTAAGGCAATCCTTGTTGAAATACCCCCGGAGGAAAGAATTCTCATAATCTCTCCTCAAGTACTATATGAGATACATCCTTATGATCAAAAGGACCACCAAGGTCAGATTCCACTTTGTATGGTTTACCTCTTTCAATGTTATTTGCTCTTTTTAAAAAAAATTTTTTTAAAGATTTTATTTATTTGAGAGAGATAGAAAGAGAGTGAGAGAGCACAAGCAGGGAGAGTGGCAGGCAGAGGGAGAAGCAGGCTCCTGCTGAGGAGGGAGCCAGCCCACCATGGGACTCGATCCCAGGACCCTGGAATCATGACCCGAGCCGAAGGCAGACGCTTAACCGACTGAGCCACCCAGGCAGGCACCCTCAATGTTATCTGCTCTTGTACTTCATCTTTAAAGGTCCTTATTTCTTATATTCTACAGTTCCTAATTTGTGTTTCTAGGTGGCTTATGTAATAACTGGACTAGATGAGTGAGAAGGAAAAAGCCCTGAGGCTGATGTATCAGTCCGTGAAGACCCTCATTACTGCCAAAGTAAGGAAATGTGATTATTGTGTTGTTACCTTTGGTAATAAAGACGTTTCTTTATTTTGTAGTATTGTTTGGACATCACAGTTTGGTTTGGGGAGGAGGCAGCTTCACTATTTATATGACATAATATTCATTTCAGAAAAACAATACTTAACGGAATGATTCAAAATGCTTTTTAAGAGAGACATGGTCAATCCAGATCATCTTCCCAGATATACTCTAAATTCTAAGGTGAAAGCAATCCTAAGGATATAACAATTTCTTTTTTACCTGATGAGTATACTGAGACTAAGAGCATTCAGCAACTTGCCTAAGAACATGCAGCAAGGAAGTCACACGACTGTAATTGCCTAGTTATCCTCTATAATATGACCAGATACATCTAAAATGCTGGTTTGACCCAGAATAAAGAAATGTATAAAGTATAAAATGAATAAAGTCAAAAGCTTTTGGTCTCAGGTTCCTTATCTGAAAAAGGAGGTTGGTCTAGATCAGAAGCATATAACCCTCCCACCCACATACACCTCTCCCCCACCCCCAAAGAAAATATTTGGTAGAAGTCCAAATATGTAACAACTAGAAGTAGTGTTTTGGGTCTTGTGCCTCAAAGAACAGCCTGAAACAGCTGGAATAGATGATCTCTAAGGTCCCTTCCTTGGCTTTTAAGCCAAGACTTAATCTTAAAATTTCTATGACTTAGAAAAGTATTAAATTATCTGCATACTCAAGGTTATGCAGATTTGTTTTTATGATGCACTGCTGGTAAGATCTCTAATTTATTGAATGCTAAATCAGAAACACAACTCTCAATTCAAAGATGTTTCTTATGAGAAAAATACAATTCTCTTTACTAAACTGTTTTTAAGAGAAATGTGACCTGTATAAAATGATGTCCAGATCTTTGACTGAATCAACAGATCAACAGCATTTAGGAAATGTAAACTGGGATCCTTACTTGGGAGAAAGCAGCAAATCCTGACAAAAGAAGTTGATTTTAAATCACAAAATAATAGGTTTATATATTATGCCTGTGGGTTAGCATACAATCAGGCCAGTCTAATTCTACATGTACAGTATTGTATTATTAGATATGATGTTTAAATAATCTTTAAGGCATTCTTGTATAATTTCCTCAAACATTAAGAAAGATTTTATTACTCCAAAATACTAAATTAATATATTTAAACTTTTTTTTTCACCAACAAGTATTCTGTTTAATTTTGATCCTTGAAACTTACTACAATGATAAGGAAAGTTCTGTATCATTGTCTCTTTCAGGTGACTAGGACATTGCTTTGATGTGTCTTAATCACTATGAACTTCTACTCCACATGTAGGGTCTGAATCTTTTTTGGGAACATGGATACCTTGAGAATTTGATAAAAGATACGGCATCTCTCCCTGAAACACTGTACTGGAAAACTTGCATACAGCATTCAGGGGTTTACGGATACTCAATGCTCATTTCGATGTAAGAATCTAAGGGTCTCAGGCAAAGAACATTTACAGGGGCACTAGAGGTCTACATGAAGATGGGGGGCCAGCTCCCATAACTTCAAAACTTATTAGCACTGACATGTGTAGATTCTACAGCAGGGTTCCTCATAACAGCACTGTTGTCATTCGGGACCAGATAATCCTTTGTTGTGAGGAATTATCCCGTACATTGTAAGGAGTTTATCAGTATGTCTGCACTATCCACTAGATGCCGATAGCCCCAGTCATAAAAATAAAAAAATGTCTCCAGATATTGCCAAATGTCCTCTTGGGAACAAAATCACCTCTAGTTGAGAACCACTGTTCTAGACAATGATTAGAAGGCATTTCTGAAAAGAAGGGCTATTTCATTATTTGCATCACATAAGTTATGTGTTATTTTATTTGGTACTTGATTATATAATGTCTTTTTCACTTTAGAGTTTTCTCCCAACTAAACCAAAGGCAGCTAAAGTCACCTTCTTTTGTATTCCATAATATTTAACATAGTGCCAGACACATAGTAAGTACTTAATAAACACTTAATTGATCTGTCTTGAAGGAAGAATTCTTATTTCAAGCCAACTGTTTGATCTTGCAAGTTTGGAACATACTCTCTCCAACAGAAAATGAATCAAATCTTTAGGATATAAATATAAATGGCCTTTATCCCAAAGTGGTGTGTGTGTGTGTGTGTGTGTGTGTGTACATGTGTGTATGTAAGAACCTACAGCTCTAGAATAATTCATGAAATATTATTTTCAGAAAATATATTTTCTTTCTTTTTCTTTTTTTTTTTTTTTTGGTATTTAGCTTGTTTGTAACAACAAAGAAAGAGTTATCTTCAGTTAAATACAGTCTGAAATTTTTTGCCTGGCTCTCACTTAAACATACCAAATGTGTATTAAGTAGAATGACAAACACATTGCAGTGAATTAACACAACACCATGATAACTTAAAAATGCTTTGTTCTCATTGTCATCATGAGGTCATTTAAATCTCTTGCCACAGATCACAGTTGTTTATGTTCTGGTTCTTAAAAATATGTCCATCCCAGAAGTCTCTTGGCATATGCACAAGAACATTCTTCAGACAGTTTCAGCCTCACTTGAGAGCAGCCACTATGTGACTAAAAAACAACTTCGTTATAGCTGTTTTTAAGTTTTGCACAAATTTGTTTTAAAAAATTGTAAGTGTATAGCCAAAGACTGCCGCATTAAATATAAATTAAATACAATAAATATAACATATTTATATATAATATATAATAAATATAACATCAATAATCCTACAAATAAGTGGTAAAAAACTCTTTCAAAGCCAACCATGAACACAGATGACTCAATGATGACAATAATTTAAGTGCAATCCATTCAGAATGATTTTGGCAGTTTGCATACATACAAAAATACTTTAAATTTGCTTTCAAAATCCACTAAAACAAAAGTATACATTTCTCCTGACCTTACTACTCATGTGAAATATTTGGAAAGTCTTCAACAGGTAGGACATGAATAACTTAACTCAACTAGGTACTGTAGTTGGTTTTGTTTATAAAAACAAAATGCATGTTTTAAGATTTCTGATATAGGCTGAACTGGCACTTTTTATTTAAGTGAGGACTTAGGGTCCATTGAGAATATTTATGAACACTTACGGCTCTATCTTTATTTATGGTTGCATGTTTAAATCAAACAGTATAACACTCAATTCCAAAAAGAGCTTTTAAAATGTAACTAACTACCACCACCACCACTGCACGGGAACTCCCAGCTTGGAATTCACTCTGGGTATAAGGGTTTTAGAGGAAAACCACCAACCATGTCCTGAGGAACACTGAGGTCAAAGGCACCCCTTCAAACTGGCCAGTTATCCCCAATGGTGTGGAGAGAGGGAAAAACACACTTACTTATGTAACAGAGGTCACAGGAATACTTGTTCCCTATGAGTAATGGTGATCTTCACCAGTGGCATTTTTTGGTGATTCAAGTGATTATGTACTTAGGATATCCTCAAAGCATACTGGTTAAGTCAACTATCAATCTTTATAATGAGAAAAATGAAGATGTGAAATGTTTTGAACTTGGTTCAGGACTTGTTCAGAACAAGAAATTGTTTAGAACATGTTCAGAATTTGGTTCATTATTTCTTATTTTAACTTCTGTAATCCCTCTCTCTTAAATTCTTACAGTACTGTGTATATTCTTTTATTCTGTACCATTTATCACAGTTGCAACTTCATAATTTGTGTGATTTTTAAAATTATTATTAACAGCTATCTACTTTATTAGCTTGCAAGCTCCATGAGGGTAGAGGCCATTCATAGCTTGTCTCCCTGAACCAGTCCCAGTGAGAGTCACCCTGGTGGCTAGTGGAGGGCCATCATATACATACCTAATAAATGTCTGTTGATAAATGAAAGGATAAACAAGTCAAATTTGTTGCCAACCTTACGGACAGAGGGCAACAATGCATGAAACTAAAAAAGTAAAATAACAACTAGTTTGAGGAACAATAGTAAACAGTAAAAATTACCAGTCAGCCAGAACCAAAATTGCTCTTCTTATTCACTTAATACTGTTAGAATACTATTATACCTACTATATGGAAACAACACAGACATCTATAATAAAGATAATAACGATGAGAGTATAGGTAAGCTACTTAGATTGGAAATGGTTTCTCACATAACATTTAATTTGGTATCTCCCAAAACATTCAATGAGGTATTCATAGAAGATACCGCTAAAGTATGTACTGAATGAATAAATGGTAATGCTTTTTGCCACTGCTGATTATCTAAAAGCTATTTCAGTGGGTAGCAACTGTTTTATATTTGTCTTGAATTTGAGCTTATACTCTAAGCTCTTCTAAATCTCCTTCTACTCTCCCTTAGAGTGACGCCTTCCATTTGTTAAGTATTTTCAATTTACTGTGAACCAAGCTGTCCTGCTTCTTAGAATTGAATGTTCTTAAAAAACTGACTTCAAATACAAGACATTTGGGCCTCATTAGGGAGCTACTGTTTTCTGTATTTGTTTGTAATTATTTGTATTTTTTTTTTGTCTTTTAAATAGTTTGTAATCACAATGTACATAATAACAAGCTGTCCTAATAACAGAGCAAAATTCTGGCTGAGTTTGATGAAGCCATTCTGCTATTTAATTTATGGCAAAGAGAAATGACAACTGTCTATCCTACTTTCAAATAGTTATTTTTGGGGCGCCTGGGTGGCTCAGTCGTTAAGCATCTGCCTTCGGCTCAGGTCATGATCCCAGGGTCCTGGGATCGAGCCCCGCATCGGGCTCCCTGCTCCGTGGGAAGCCTGCTTCTCCCTCTCCCACTCCCCCTGCTTGTGTTCCCTCTCTCGCTGTGTCTCTGTCAAATAAATAAATAAAATTAAAAAAAAAAAAAAAGAATGAGAAGTTACCACACATATCAAATAGGATTTCTAGAAGGAAAAAACAGAGAACATGAGGAAAAGACAATATTTTAAGAGAAAATGACAGAAGTTTTCAGAACTGATGAAAGATACTAATTTTTAAGACTCTGGGTATCCAATTAACTCTGCACAAGATTGAAGCTACCAAGCAAAAGTATGACTTAGATAAACCTTAATGAAACTCTAGAACATTAAAGTATTTTAAAAGTCAGGGACAAAAAACAGCCTGCAGAGCACAGCTAGTGTGTTCTTTAGTTATATTGATTTCCTCACCTGTAACTGTCAACAGGAGTCAAAGGGGGACCCTCATGAGCTCACAGTAAATTTGCCTGTCCCCAGAAAGGGGTTAAGAAGGTGATTAGCTTGGTGCATCCACAGCAACATCAGATACCTTTCCATCCCTAATCCTCAACACTTGCAGCCTCACCACCAAAATCTGCCTTATGCTTACCAGAAATAATCTCTGCCTTTTATCCCTATTCATTTTGGTCACCACAAAAAGCCCTAATCATCAGGTTCCCCCTAATCTTCCATGTTTTTATCCTCAGAAGTTAACTATACATCCACTCTTCTACCACTATTTCTCTTCCCCTCCAACTCTCTACCACTAAATTCTCTGGAACTCACAGTGCATTATCAGTAGAAACTCAATTACTGTATCTCTGAACATTTTCTTCATCTTCTTGCTCTAATTGAAACCCGGCTTTCCCCTGAAGATACTGCAAACTATAGCATTTGCAAGTGGTTTGTTGGTGTTGGAGCTTGTTTTCTTCAAAGAGCCCTCAACCGATTGTTCTGGGAGGGGGTGGGATATTTTTGGTGGTCACTTGTGCTCTTTTATCCAGTTTAAGAAGTATGGTACGGGTCCAGGGATAGACAGACTAACTAACTAATGAAACAGAGAGCCAAGCAAAAGATCCATGCAGTTTTTTTTTTTTTAAGATTTTATTTATTTATTCATGAGAGACAGAGAGAGACAGAGAGAGAGAGAGAGGGAGAAGCAGGCTCCCAAGGAGCAGGGAGCCCAATGCGGGACTTGATCCCAGGACCCTGAGATCATGACCTGAGCTGAAGGCAGACGCTTAACCATCTGAGCCACCCAGGCGCCCAGATCCATGCAGTTTTGAAATGCTGGTACATGACAGAGGTGACATGTCAGATTATTGAAGTGAGAGATGATTCAATAAATGGAACAGGATAAAAAACTCCATGTAGAAGAAGATGAAATTGGATGTCTACCTTAGATCATATAAAAAACCAACTCCTAATGAATCAAGGACTTCAATGTCAAAAACATTAAAACTTTCTACCTTTACTAGAAAATAAAGATGAATATCAGTCTCATCTGTATACAAAAGGATTTCATAGATGAAACACAGAAATCACTAATTAGAAAAGACTGGCTTAACAATACTAAAATCAACAACTTTTATTCATTAGATAAACCTCCAAGAGAGTGTATGTGGCAAGGGTTGGGGTGGGGAAGAGTTTCATATAGAAGAAGATATTTACTATCCTATGAAAGACAAAGGACTAGTATCAAAGATAAATAAAGAACTCCTAAAAGTCAGCATAAAAAGCACAAACAATATAACAGAAAAATGGCCAAAAGACATTTATGAGTATTTCACTGAGGAGGAAACATAAGGCCAATACATATATGAAGAGATATTCAATTACATTAGTGAAAAGAGAAGTGCAAATCAAGCATTGCTGGTAGGAGTGTAAACTAATGCCAACACAAAAGAATTTAGTATTTCATCTTGTAAAGTTGAACATTCACACACCCTATGGCCCAGCAATTACACTCCTTGATAGATACCTAGAAAAACTTAAACACCTACCAGAAAATGCATTGAAATGTTCATAACAGCATGATTCATCATACTAAAGGACATCCCAAATGCATATCCAACAGGAGAATGGATATATAAACTGTGGTATATACACTCAAATGAATGAGCTACAGTTACACAAAATATGGATAAATCTTAGCAATATAATGTTGAGTGAAAAAAAAAATCAGTCCCCAAAGATTTTTTAAGTATCTAAAACAAACCCACACCCCTTCCCCCATGTGAACAAAGTTAACAGCTTTAATTTATACAATTTAATAGTTTTTAATATGCTCACAAGTATGTACAACCATCACTAGTCAATTTTAGAACATTTCCTCAAAAAGACACTCTTATCTCTCTCCCCAGCAGGATACTCTCAAATACCCCCCTCCTCCAGCAACCAACAATCTATTTCCTTTCTCTATAGATTTTCTTACTCTGGATATTTCATATAAAATACGTGGTCTTTTGTGATTGACTTCTTTTACTCAGCATGAAAATTCAAGGTTCATCCACTTTGTAGCATACATCAGTACACCTCATTCCTTCTGATCCACTCACGCTTTTTATAAATGAGATGAAAATGTACAATGGAAAGCCAAGGAGTGAATACTGAAATCTGGATGATGGTTATTAACAGGTATGGGGAAGTAAGGGAGATCAAAAGGATAAAAGTAAGCTATTGTATGGTTCTAGCTTCTGTAGTGGGTTCACTTATTAATTACTAAAAATAAATAAATAAAAGGGCCAGGCTGGACCAATGATGAGAGTGTCCTAATCCAAGGATTATAATTAACTTAATTATATGAACCAGAGGTACAAAAGAATAAAGGAACAAGTTTAATAAAGTTGACTACACCATTTTTGTTCTTCAAATGGTATTATAAAGAATAAAAAGACAAATTACAAAGAACATATTTGTAAAATATAGGACTGATAGACACCAGTCCAGAATATATGAAGAACTACTATGAATCACTAAAACAAAGAATACTACATAGAAATGGTCAAAAGACTAAACAGGCATTTCACAGATGAGGAAATAAAAAGAAATGTTCTTCCTCATAAGTAATTAGGGAAATGCCTGAGCAAGCCTTTAACTTAAGTCAGGTCATATCCTTCCACTTCCCATTTCATTTACAGTAAAAGCTGAAGTCCATTCAGAGGTCTCAAAACCCTCTGTGATTTGGCCACCTCTCTACCCTCATCTTCTACTACTGTCCATTCCCTGGCTCATTCTGCTCCAGCCACTGCTGTTTTTTAAATGTTCTTGGACAAATCAGAAATGCTCCCCCTCAAGGCTTTTGCATTTATTGTTTCCTCTGCTTGAAATGCTCTTCTGCAGGGTAACAACTAGTATGTACTGTCCTTTCTATTAGGTGTTTGTACAAATGTCACTTTCTCAATGAAGCCTTTCCTGACCTATTGAAATTGCTACCTACTCTCATCCCTGAACTTCCTACTCCTCATTCAGGCTTTGTCCTTTTGTTTCCACAGACCCTAATCACCATCTGATTATTTTACCTATTTGTTTTTTTAGTTCCCTTTCTCACCTTTCTCCTAACCCCCCCACACTAAAATGTAGGGCCTCATAAACGTCTGTTCAGTGTTCTGTCTCCAGAGAACAAGAGTCTGGCACACATAGCAGGAACTTAACAAATATTTGAGAATAACACACATATTAAAACTATAATGAGATACCATTACTTACATATTCAGCAGAAACTGAAAAGCCTGATAATATCAATTAATGATGAGAATAATGAGCTTTGGGAACTCACACTACTGGTTAAAATGGCACATGCACCTGGGAAAACAATTCAGCATGACCTAGTTAAGGTAACTCTGTGAGCAGGCTCTACAACCAACAAATTCTACACATATCCAAGACATTCTCTCTATATATTCCTAGGTAAGAAGTCCTAAGAATATTCACAAAGACCTTGTTTATAACAGCAATGAACTATAATAAGTGGCAATAGAACAGACATGTGATATATCTAAAATGGAACTCTGTGTAGTAGTGAAAATTAATAGACCATATCCTTACATATTGATAACTTTCAAAAACAGAATGTTAATAGCAAAAAGCAAACAGCAGAAGAATATAGAGAGGATACTTTTTATAAAGATCAAAATTAACAAGACTGTTTAGGGATATATGTGGTAAAACAATTATATAGAAAAAGAGAATGATTAACATGAAATATAGTTTGCTTCCTCTGGTAGAGAAAGGAAGAGGGCGTAACTGGGGAGTCTCATAGGTGACTGCAGACATTGGTAAAGTTCTTTCTTAAGCTGGGTACACAGGTGTTCATTTTATTATTTTTCTTTAAACTGTATAACTCACTGTGTTTGCCTTTTGTATCTTTTGTTGCCTGCCCCCCCCCATGGTAAAGCATAAAAAAAAAAGGAGTGCTTACTCTTTGACAAGTATGTGCAAAAATGGCTTTCACCCTCCTTTTGTCATTTACTCCCCATCCAAATAATAAATACTTGAACCCAGATTTTCTGACAGCAAGCCCTCTATGCTCTTTTCATAATCACAGTAAACTATTAATGCTATCCCAAATTTCATTGTAAGTAGGTCCCAATCTATACACTGTATTTGAAAAATCCACCTATAAATCAGTGGCTTGAAATTAAGCCTGTTCTCCTCCCTGGAAGAGTTTCTGACCAAAGAAGCTGTTAATATATAAGGACAATTTGAGGCTGGAGTCCAACCAAAATGGCATTTCTAAGTCAATTAAAGAAAAAAACTTCATATTATAAAAATAAAAGGAAATGAAAAATATATCAACCTCCCTAGTATTTCAGTATTTAACAACTTTTCAAGCTAGATTTTTCTTGCTGCAATCTAAGTGTTTTCTTCCACATTTACTGGAGTTTACATATAAATAAACTATACATTCTGATTACTTCTAAAAAGATGTCACAAATAACTATTAGGAGAGCAAGAGCCTACCAACCTTCTTCCTATTATGGTAAATAAAAAAAAAAAATGGTAAGACTTATATAGGACACTGGAGTAAATGGAGGAGGCAACCAGAGAAGGAAAACAACCTGAGGGCTCTGGTTGGCCTAAGGGCTAACGGGATCAATATACTGGTTGGGAATCTCTGACAGACTATCATTTAAGGTTTACTTTTTCAACTTTTCCAGTATTTGTAATTAACTCAGAATTTATTTCATTGGCAATTGTCCTCTATTGCAACATTAAAAAAAATTACAGAATGAGAGTAATATAGAATGAAAGTAACATTAAAACTTAGGACTTCAATATTTCCACAGCTTGTAAGTAAGCACTGTTTCTATTCTTTGGAATTCTCTGGTGACAGAGTCTCCTGAGGAAATCTGTAATAGGCCAAGCATTCTTAGGTCCCAAAAGATAGAATCTTCGAATACCAACTAATAACATGCATACCCCCCAGAAGCCTGCAGTGTTCCACATTGTGCGAAATGTTTTTTTGCCTTTTCTGTTTGTTTGTTAACCTCCAGAACAGCTTATTAATCAGAAGATAGCCCTCTCTGACACTGTCACACAGGTTACCCTGGCTGCAGACCAAAATGTTCCCACATCTTGAGAAATCTGTAATAGCACATACGGGGTCATCCCCGGTAAATGCTTGTTTTTTATAAAATTTCTCCAAATTCTCAAGTAAAATTCACGGAACATCTTTATGTATCTTTGTGCACACAACAGTAAACACATGCAGATTGAGAAAAAGCACTAAATGAAGACAATGGACCCAGACTCAATTAGTAATCCAGGGAAAATACTCTAATGGGTACAGAAGTCAGACATATCAAGGTTTGAATTAGTTCTTCTAGCTCCTAGTTTTGTGATCTTGAGTAAGTCTGTGCCTCAGTTTTTTCTTCTGTACAGTGGTCTAATAACCACTTTACAGAATTGTTGGAAGAATTTAATATAAATTTTTTTGCAAAGCACCTAGCACAGTTTCTGATAGAGCACAGGCATCCAATATGTGCAAATTTCTCCTCCCACCCCTAAAGAGCATTTTAAAATGTAATTCTTCTGGATCAAAATTATACTTCCAAATAAATTACTTTTAAAAATATTTTTAAATCTCCCTACACTTCTACAGAAGGGAGCAATGGGAATCTAAAAATGAAATGTATTTTATGACAATGTAAGCTGAAATGCTTAGGAAAATCTTGGTTAAGTCCTTTGCAGACAGAATTCCCTATTTTACACAAGCCAATTCTTAGGGAAGCACATGCCTTCAAAGTACACGCTTCAACTTACCTCCAAGGCATATTATTCCAAACACCAGAGGGAACTCACCCAAGTCAAATTATTGGCACTCATCTTTTGGCATACATAGGATCAGGCTATTCCAAACTATGCCAAATAATTTTACAGGTACAGGTTTTCCATGTCACTGAATGAGCAGATTAAGCTAAGGATATATCTCTTGACAGTTCATCTGATGAGTGCTATCCCACCCACCCTCAGTGGAGATGATCCTAATGGAGAAAGTTCCCCTACAACCTCTTTCTCTAACAGATTACATCAGGAAAACAATGTCAATGTGAAATGAATAATACAGAGCCCTTCCCACACGAAGTCGGCAGATTCAGCCTGCCTAGCCACCAGTTCAAGCCACAGACATTTTACTGGCTTTATCTTGGACCTCACAGCTGAAAATTATCATTGCATTATAATCAGTGAACATTTGTCTACAATGGTCTAAAAGGGCACTGAGAAAGGCTGGCAAATGTTTCAGAGAACAAAGATATGGCATATGGTCTCACAGTGGGATTGAGTTTTGCATCAAACCAGAGATCTGCAGAAAGTACGTATGCCCTTTCCTTTATGAGGCTTCCAAAACCTGAACCTATTGTAGAAGCTAGATTTGATTTTGTGTAAAATGTTATCAGCATTTCTATTTTTTTTTTATTTAAACCTCTATCTGTAATATATTTATTTGGGAAAGAGAGAGACAGAGCGTGTGCACGCAGGAGTAGGGGGAGGGGCAGAGGGAGAGAGTCTTCAAGCAGACTCCACAAGGAGCGTGGAACCCAGTGCACGGCTGGGTCCCATGTCCCATGAGATCATGACCTGAGCTGAAACCAAGAGTCGGACACCCCTGTTATCAGCATTTCTGAGGCACCTTGATAAATTAAAAAATGTTTCCCAGTTAGCAACATGAATTAATAGAACTATTTCAAGGTATATGATAAGAGACATGGAGATGTTCTATTAGGAATTTACCTTAAGAAAATCCAATATAAGGTTATTATGTTATCCACAATAGCAAAACATTAGAAAGAGCCTAAAACACAACATCAGGGAAGTGATCCATAATTTATAAATCAGAAACACAATGGAATGTGATACAGGCATAATGATTATAAAGATTATTTACAAATACGTAAAAATAAGTATGGGAAATGAAATAAAAAAAGGAGAACTCAAAATGGGGGTCTAATCAATTATGTCTGCTTATAGAAAAGGTAATATATAGTTAAAATATGAAAGCAACCCAAGTGACCATCAATGGATAAATGGATAAGCAAAATGTGGGGTGCGTAGTAAGATACCATTCAGGTTTAAAAAGGACAGAAATTCTCACATATGGATGTGAGATCTCAACATGGATGAACCTTGAAGACATTATGCTAACTTAAGTAAGTCAATCATAAGAAGACAAATATTGTATGATTCCACTTATAAGGTACTTAGTGTGGTCAAAATTATAGAGACAGAAAGTTGAATGATGGTTGCCAGGGGCAAGGGAGGGGGGAATGAAGAGTTACTGTTTAATGGATATACGTTCAGTTTTGCAAAGATGAAAAACAGTTCTGGAGATGGATGGTGTTGATGGTTGCACAACAACATAAATATACTTAACACCACTGAACTGTGTACACCTAAAAGTGCTTAGGATGGTAAATGTCATATATATTTTATCACAATAAAAAAATCAGGAAAAAATTAATGTGTTCAAGTAGTAAATTTAAGATCATATGATTTTCCAGTTTCTAGAAGAAAAGAACAATAATGAAACCGCTGAAAGTAGTGTGAGTGGATTCTGTCAAAATAACATATGGAACATGTGTGAGAAAAATGATGGTTTGCTAGTCAGGCAGTTAGCATACAGAATGATGACATGGGACAACCTCAAATAGAATAGGCAAAAATTCTGCTTTAAAGACCAAAGAATTCACAACTTCAAACAAATCAGCATAGCTGTGGGCTGTGGGAAAATAATACATGAAACAAGCTCACTCTTCTTGGACTGACTTCAGGCAGATTATAAATCTATGGCAAAGGCAAAAAAAAGTACTACTGTCTGGAAATAGTGGCTACAGATGCAAACAGTACAACCGATGTGATGTATGGGCAGAGAAGGAAGGACTGATTAAAAAAATCATCCTAGATATTTGCAACCATCCTATGACAGCAGACCAATTAACCTGAAACTTCAAAACATATGGGCATTTTACACTTTCTGACACTATGACTGGTATAAAAATATCAATTTTAAAGCTTTTTGGAAAGCTCTTTTAAATTAAGTCTTAATATTATTGAGAGAGAAAATAATTTTTAAAATAATCCAGGAAATTTGGAGACATTTACTGGCAACTCCATGGAGAAAATGTGCTAGCAATGTTGTCAGATAACCCTAGCTGCTTTTCATTTTCATTACACATTCCACAAATGATTCAAAAAAATTTTTTTTTGCACAGTAAAAAGTTTCAGCTTATTACCTTACAAAACCCTTACAGTAAACCTGTTAACTGGATGATTCAAGGAAGGAGCACACACCTAAGTTTTAAAATTCTAGCTGTGTACATGATATGAGAGTGCACTACAAACTCATTTCCATCCCATCATCAAAATACAAAGCAAACTGCAAATTTTTTAGCTTAAAGTTCAGGTTTTCCATTTAATGCTCTCCTCTCCCCTCAACTCAAAACTTTAAACATCTGGTTACTTTATTCTTACCAAAAAAACATTTTTGTGAATGTATTTCAAATATATTTCAAACATATCC
This sequence comes from Mirounga angustirostris, assembly GCF_029215605.1. Lineage (NCBI taxonomy): Eukaryota > Metazoa > Chordata > Mammalia > Carnivora > Phocidae > Mirounga > Mirounga angustirostris. Next base: position 99,533,016 of record NW_026991718.1, on the reverse strand, counting down.
ATAAGGTGGATACCTTAACAATAAATGGAAATATTGATATAGCCAAAAGTAAATAGTGAACAGGTTTTGAGATGTCTGAAAATTAAAATGTTTGAAACTGCGCTGCCTAGCAGAAAGAATGCCCAACTGATTCAAAAGCATTTTTTTTCTGAATAGAGAATAAATAATACAATGGCCATAAATACATGTTATTAATGTTTCTGTGTTTAAGCTTCCCAGTGGGACACTAAACAGAGGAATGAAGATGGAATAAAGGGTAAAAAAGGAAGGACAAAGGACAAAGCAAACACCAGAATAAACATAGAATTAGAACTGTAAAGAGTGGAAGAAAGATTAAGTTGAGTAAGGAAGAGCTGCAACCATACCTCCTGCCTCAGTGAGCTGGCTTAGATAGTTCGAGGAGTCCTTGCTGCTTCTCCTCTAACTTCCATGTCTCCTTTGAAAAAGTATCCTATAGCTCTAGGTTCCTGACAAGAGCTCCCTCAAGACATTCAGTCTCACTACTATTAGGCGCCTGGATGGCTCAGTCAGTTGAGTGTCCGCCTTTGGCTCAGGTCATCATCCCAGGGTCCTTCCTCAGCAGGGAGCCTGCTTCTCCCTCTCCCCCTCTCCCGACTCTCACGCGCGCGCTCTCTAATAAATAAAATCTTTTAAAAAAAGTAAATAAAGCTTTAAGGCCATCAGCACTAATCTCATCATGCCCTTTATCCCTATTTAAAACTGTCACAAGAAGTCTTTAACTTCCAAATCATTCTTCTAATAAGGTGGTAAACATTTCCATTTCTCACCCTTCCTAAATGAAGCCCTTCTAAAGTCAGTCATAAACACACTCATTAATATTCATTAACAGAATCCTCTTCATTCACCTGTTAGTCTGAGTCTCACTGAAACCTGGTTCTCCTCTGGGACATATATTTCTATATCCTTTTTAGGTAGTTAATTTTTCTCTCCCACAGTTTGTCTTTCTTACTACTCACTGCCACCTTCATTCCACTGGCTGGCCCTGCTCCCTAAAGCCTCCAACTTCGAATATCATGTTATGAAACCATACCACCAAAAAGCCCTTCTTATTGTAGATATCTAATGACTATAGTCTCTCCCCTCATTTCTTGAAGAACTAAGCCCTTGGCTCACTGCCACTCTTTTTGATAGTAGCCCTGTCATAATTCTTGGTGATTACAATATCTACACAGATGATCCTTCTAACACCCTGGGCCTCCCAGTTCACTGACCTCCTCTTCTCCTATCACTCTATACTCCATATCTCATCTTAGAAACTTACTCCCAGAATCATAACTAGATCATGTCATAACCCAAAATTGCAGTCCCATCATAATCTTAATTTCAAGTATCCTACTCCTCAAACACTAGCTCCAATCTTTCCATTTTATTCTAATATGCCAAGGCTAACAAGGCTAATCTTATGTCTCATAGGGACCTACAATCCATCAATCCTCTCACCTCTTCCCCATCCCTCACTCTCAATGTGCCCTCATTTTCCTCCTAACCCAACATAGATACCCTGGTCCATCATTACAATCAACCCCTTGCATATAACCTTCAATTCCCTTGCCCCTCTCTTGCTTGGTCATACTTGACAAATCTTCTAAAGCAGTTTAATCCAACTCTCTCCTTACTCCATGATTGCACATCGTTAAATATGGCTGAAGAAAAACATAATTATGTTGATTCATCTAACTTTACAAGACCATGAACTACAAGTGCACCCTTACTGCTGCTCAGCAGTACTATTAAATTTCCTTCACCACTCTCTTAAACAACTATTTCGTATCTTTGTTTTTCAGATCTCTACCTCCTCCCTCATTCCTGCTCTCACTGATGACCTTCCTGTGACACTAATACGAGCAAATAGAAGAGTACTACAAGCTCTCACTACCATTTTTATCCATTATCCTGTGATCATATTCTTTGCCTTCTCTCCTGTGACAATGGATGAAATGCCCATGTGCATGGACCAAAAGCCACTTCCTCCACTTGTGTAAAAATATTCTAACTCTTTTTGCCTACTTTAGAACATAGTTATCTGCATCATCATTTTTTCTTATCCCTGGTGGATCATTCCCAGAAGCATGCTGTTATTTTCTCCATATGAAAGAAAAATGCTCTCTTGATCTCACTTTCTCCTCCAGTTTCTTTCCCATTCCTCTGTGACCCATTATAGGAAAATGCCTCAAGATCTGTCAATCCATTAGTGCATGGTAACTTAAGAAAGGGGTAGATGCTAACTAATAAATGTAGAAGGAATGACAGAAAATCAGTATTTTGCAATGAATGGTATAACAACTTGATTCAAGCAAGGATCATCAAAGAATGCCAATGGCATCAGACAAAATGTTGGAAAATAGGACATTTACACACCCCACTCACTAACTCACCAATTACAAAAAACAAAATGTGTCTTTAATGGAAAAATCAGTCAGACTCCTCCTTAACTGAGTGAGCAAAGTTAACAGCACAAATAATGGGACAAATTAACATCAGGGACCTCATGATGTGAGGCAATGGGAAATATACAACATCATTTATGGAGAATTCTTGCCAAAAACTTTTTATCAGAATTAACTGTGAAGAAAACAGATAAATCCAGACTGTGGATATTCTATAAGCCACTACAGTAGACACTTTAAAACTGACACTGGACCATGAAAGAATTATAAAGAGCATTACTGGAATGAGTAATATATCTATTACTGCATCAATATTAAATTCCCTTAGTGTGATAACAGCACTGCACTTATGTAGATGACTGTCTTTGTTTTTGGAAGTTACATGTTGAAGTACTTTTTAGGGATGAAGTGTCACAATGCCTGCAACTTTTGAGCAAATATTTTAAGAAAAGGGAGTTGTCTGTACTCGTCTCAAATTCTACTCCTCATTCTCTCTTGAACCCACATTAATCTTATCCCTTCCATTCCACCAAAACAATTCAAAATTACTGATCTGATCATCTCCACACCAGTCATTCTTAGTCTGTATTTTATTGACCCATCTTCTCATTGAAATGCTTTCTTCACACTTGGATGTCTGAATACCCTACAGCACTGAATTTCCTCCTGTGGTTTTGGTAGTTTCTTCCCAGCCCTTTGAATATGTTTTCCTCAACTTATAAATGCTGGAGTGCTCCAAGGATCAGTTTTTGAACTTTTCTTTTCTACCTATATTCACTCTTTTGGTGTTCCTCACTTTCAGAGACATAGACAACGAAGATCCCCCAATTTAGATCTCCAGTTCTGACCTCTTTCCCAAACTCTAAATTGTATATCCAAATGTCTTCTTGATATGTCTATTTTGATATCTAATAGGCATCTTAAAATTAACATGTGTCCAAAAGAGAATCTGAGGTTCCTTTGCAAACCTATTCCACCCACAATCTTTGTTATCTTAAGAATACTGCAATAGCCTCATGACTGATTTCCTCAATTCTGTCCCTACCTCCTAACTTAATCTACTCTCAAGACAGCAGCCATGGTGATCCTGTTAAAAAATAATTCAGATCAGCTCAAAACTCCAATGGCTTATCATCTCACTCAGAGAAAAAGTTCAAGTCCTTAAAATAACCTAAAAGACCTTCATGATCTGGTTTCATGTTACCGCTCTAACCTCATCTGTTATTCTTTCCTCCACTCATTCACTATCACACTGTTCTCTTTTTGCTATTCCTTAAACAGGATAAACTACAGCTTCAGGGCCATGTACTTACTATTTCCTCTGCTCTCACACTCTTCTCTGCATGTCTCACTCCCTGACCTCTACTAGTTTCTGCTCAAATATTTTTTTTATTAGACTCATCTGTCTCCCCTTCAACTGAACATAAGATTTATGAGGTCAAGGATTTATATTTTGTTCACACTGTGTCTAGAATAGTTTCTGGCATTAAGAGGTGCCCGATAAGTATTTAAAGGAAAGCTGGGGTACTGAAGGATACTGAGGAAAAAAAAAGACCAGATATCCTTTTCACTGGCATCTATTAAACCAAAGATAACTATGAAAAAGAGGACTCTTATCATATCTAGTCTCTTTTAAGATTATAAATGAAGAAACATTTCATTATTTGTTCATATTCTGGATGGAATTTCAAAGATATTATTTATATATATCTTGTATTATCTACAACAAAAACTGTTAATTTGAACTATTAACGTAAGAGAAGTTATTTAATATATGAGATAAAACTGAATATTCTTTATTTGTATTTATGTTACAAATTCCCTAATGGGGCACATTCACTGATGAAAGCCCAACATGCATCACCTATCTATTTATCAAAGTGAGTCAGCCAGGATACCTTTTCAGCAGCACACTGAGATGGAAAATATTATTCTACAAACATTAAAATACTGAATTAGAACTTTATTTAAAAATCTTATAATTTAACATTTTTACTTATTTATAATCCTAACTAATGTGATTACATGATCACATTTCTATAAGGAACTAGAATATCAAGAGAAAGACTAGTTTAGTCTAGTTTTTACACCTATGTACCTGTTATCTGCCTCCTTTAATACTCTACTTTTAAGGAATTAAACTCCTGATGTTACAACAGTATATAATCCAATGTAAAAAGATAGGAAGTTTAAATAGTCTAAACTAAAATTCCTTTTAAAAACCAAACCAAACCGAAGCATATTCCAACAAGTGTTAGTGATTAAGGGTATTTATTTTTCTGAAGAGCTTAATATTTTGGAAATCAAGCCACAGAAAAACCGATGAACAATATAGTATAATCTCATACTGACCCTTTGTGGTTTACTGAAGTACAGCATCATAAAAGTCCTGAGGTTCAGGATAATTGTTACTGGGAACACACATTTCGTCAGACACAAATCCACCAAAATACACATATGACATGAATAATACTCTAGCTTATTTAGATACCTTTATAAATAACTCAGATTCAGCAAGAAAGATATTATCAGTGCCACTTTCCAAACAAACTGAGATCCTAAAAGATTAGCTCATTTATGTCATTTAACATGTGTAGTATATAAAAGACCCTTTACATTTATGCACACACATGCACATACAAAGTTGTGCAAAGATTCACAAATAGCAATACCCTAACTGAGGCCATCAAAAATACTATGGCTAAAGACTTACAAAACGCACTATATATCAGAATATCAATTTTCCTCCATTCAATTAGGAGTAAAAAAATATATATACAATGTTGATTGTAAGTCCATGAAACTGGCACTTCTACCCCTTGTTGGAGTCATTATAAGCTAGTACAACCCTTTTGGAAAGCAATTTGGCACGAATCGCAAGACACAAAAAGTGTTTGTGCTTTTTCTTAGTAATTCCATTTCTGGGAAGTTATCCTATAAAAATAATTCAAAATATGGAAAAAGCTATAGATTATTTATAACATCCTAGATGCTTGGCATCTGAGATTTAACATTTGAGGTTTTAACACTGGTAGTTTTAACAGCTTGTGAGAGAACCACAGGTTGATCCACAGCATATGTCAAGTTGCTATGTGAATGAGGAAGTCACATGACTAACTACAGAGTGAGCCTGACTGCCAGCATTAGCTTTTCCCTGTGGTCTGACTGCTCTCTACATACATAGATATTTCTAAAACGGAGAAGGGAGCAAATGGATGTCTTTGTTTAAAAAAATTGTTTAAAAGTAAAAGGCCCTAAAATAGCAAGTCAATTACTTAGACTTGCTAAGTAATTGATGAATGTGAAGAGTCTAAGAAAATACTGATATTTGTGGTATGAGATTGCTAAAGGCCTTCAGTCACATTTATTCCCAATGCCGTAAGTCTGTGGCAATGAAAGATTGGAAATATGATTAAGTATTCAACAACAAAGAAATGATAAATTAAATCAATCCAACTAATCATTTAGTGGCTAAATTAGGGTAGTAGAATTACAGATGATAATTTTTCATTTTCAAAATATTTTCTGTGACAATATTATATCTGGAAATTAAAGTCAAGATAAAAATGTACTGCTAAATAGAAAAGGGAACAGTTCACACAATTCATTTCATGAGGTCAGCATTACCCTGACACCAAAAACCAAGGACAAGCAAGAAGCAAAAACTACAGACAAATTCTCATCATTTAACATAGGTGTAAAAATCTTTAACAAAATATTACTAAACTGAATCTAGGAATATATAAAAAAGGTAGTATACCACAACCAAGTGAGGTTTATCCCAGGAAAACTGTATTACTTACATCTTCCAGTTATAAATACAAGTATAGCTATCACTTGTTTGTATTTTCCCTATATAACCATATTAATATAGAAAAAGGTTTGACGTGGTCCACTTGACAAAGCTGAAGTATTTGCTTAAAACTTCTCAATCAAGTTTATAATAAATCTGCCTTCTCAGTCAATTGAATACTTCAATTTAAAGTGTTTATTTAAGGGGCACCTGGGTGGTTCAGTTGGTCGGGCGTCTGCCTTCGGCTGATGTCATGATCCCAGCATCCTGGGATCAAGCCCCATGTTGGGCTCTCTGCTCAGTGGGGAGCTTGCTTCTCCCTCTCCCTCTGCCTGCAGCTCCCCCGACTTGTGCTCTCTCTCTGTCAAATAAATAAAACCTTTTTTTTTTAAGATTTATTTATTTATTTGACACATAGAGTGAGATAGTGAGAGAGAGAGAGCACAAGCAGGGGAGCGGCAGGCTCCCCTCGAAGCAAGGAGCCCGATGTGGGGCTCGATCCCAGGACCCTGGGATCATGACCTGAGCCTAAGGCAGCTGCTTAACCGACTGAGCCACTGAGGCACCCCAAAGTCTTTTTTTTTTTTAAGTGTTCATTTAAAATATCTTCATTTGGGGGCACCTGGGTGGCTGAGTCAGTTAAGTGTCCAACTGTTGATTTTGGCTCAGGTCATAAGTCATGGGATTGAGCCCTGGTAGGGCTTCGTGCTCTGCGGGGAGTCTGCTTGAGATTTTTGCTTTCCCTTTTCCTCTCCCTCTCCACCCGCCAGCGCGCATGTGCATTCCCTCTCCTCTTCTCTCGAAAATAAGTAAATAAATCTTAAAAAAAAAAACCATTCATTGAGCTCATTCTAAGATTAAACTTCAATTACAACATACTTGACGACTTAAAAGACAGCATTCAACATTCCTTAGAATCATAAAGTAAAGGACCTCAAGTAAAATATTGCTTCACAAACATCCCTGAGTGATATGGCAATACTGTCATATTGTGAGACTTACTGAAAAGGGCACCCAACCCCTTAAGGCAGCCTCTTTGATTTTTTGCTGGACAATTCTAATAATGAAAAGGATTCCTCTTTATATTATGTTGAACTCTAATTTCCTTCAACTTTGATTTACTGGCAAAAATACTGACTTCTGGGGGCACCTGGGTCGCTCAGTCGTTAAGCGTCTGCCTTCGGCTTAGGTCATTGATCCCAGGGTCCTGGGATCGAGCCCCACATCGGGCTCCCTGCTCGGTAGGAAGCCTGCTTCTCCCTCTCCCACTTCCCCTGCTTGTGTTCCCTCTCACTCTGTCTCTCTCTGTCAAATAAATAAATAAAATCTTTAAAAAAAAAAAATACTGACTTCTGATGTAGTAAGAGTAATGAAGCCTTCATTAATATATTCATTCTGCAAATACTTGAAAATAACTAGTAAGTCACTTTTTAATCTTTTTCTCTCCAGGCTAAACTGAGTTCTCCCAACCATTGTTCAGATGATAATACTACTAAATTTCATTTTTTCTTACCACCACTTCCTGCCAAAGACAAACATTTAAAACAAATGGGCTACAACATAGTACCTACAGGGGACGAGTCCACCCTAGGAAATTTATTACAATAGTCAATCAACTCTCAAATATCAAAATATGCCCCCAAATAAAAATCTATGCAAACATTTTATTCCCAGTGAAAAAACATACTAGTTGTAGGAAACAGATATAATTGAATATAAAACACTTAATTTTTAAGCAATGATATTCTTACAAGTTATCAGTATTCTTTTACCTAGAGATGAATTACAGCAAAAGAACTAAATCCTGGTCAAAAGTTTTACCTAGCTTTCAAAGATATACATGTATGTTGTACACTGGAAATGACTATAACACCATATGTTATCTATACTGAAATTTAAAAAAAAGATATACATGTATGTAAACAGCGGTCAAAACCAATATTGGTTCCAAGGGTACAAGCTGCTTTGCTTAGGTTGCTGAAAAAATGGGTGTGCTAGAAAACAATCCTCATTTATACTAGCTTTTATCTTTGCTTAGCTTTGACATGGTTTTAATTAGTATTGTACTACTCTAAAAAAAATACATGGAGCCCTTCAAGGCAGTTATAAAAATCACTTACAATACTGTATTTCTTTGACTTCACAGCAAAACTGAGATGGAAAACTATGTATTACATATTTTGTACTAGTGAAACCTTGGTAATTAAGGTCTAGTAGGAGTTATGGGAGAAAAGTTCACTTACGAATTACACATTTTAAAAAGAAGTTTAATGACTTTAGAATGCATGGTGCCTGGATTCAAGTTTGTATATCCTGAGAATACTGGAATCAAACCTAGGAAAGGTCTACCTTCATAAACGGACAGAAATAATTTGTAGTTAGTAAATCAAAGAAACCAATCAAGAATAAACTGGCAAGAGTCTAAAACACTAGTCCTTAAGTGAATTAAATGATGTATGCAAATACCATGTTAACTTCCTCACCAAAACATTCCTGGCAAATAAGATGTTTTTAGGCTTACATTTCTAAGAGTTAATGTTCTTTTCCTTTGTATCTAAAATGCACTCAACATCTTGAAATGAATAAAAACAAGTGAACATTTAATGAGTATCCAATTCTTACCTGGAACCCACTTAATTTCCATTTCCATATCATTTTCTTTGCCTTTCTTTTCTTTTTCTTGAATAACCTGCAAGAGCTGCCTGTATTTAGCAATTTGTTCTTCATCATCCTTCTGATTTTTCTTTGTTTTCCCATCTTCCACACTGACTTTATCATCACCTAATTAAAAAAATCAATTTCATTTAATACACAAAAATAACTGACTTTTAAATCTAGTATTTAAATCTCACAGTCAGTATAGCACCTTCTAAAAGATGTTGTCAGATAAAATACAACAATAGAATATCAAAATCGGACAAACTTCTTAATATTAAATGAATTAGATGAAAGCATTTGGTCTTGTTCATAATAAAAATCACTTGCAATATAAGTTAGCACTGTTTAAGCAGTATATTGGGAATCTCCCTTTTTATTAAAATTCATGTTTCAAAATAATTTTATAGACATGCAACACCTTGGACTTTCTCTTCCCTATAAACAAGACAGGAGAGACAGCATTTTATCCCTCTTTATGTCTTCCGCCATCTGCACACTGGCTTTAAAATATTATGGTCACTAAAAGGAGGCTGAATATTGTTGGGATGCGTTTGGTACATGGATTTAACTGTTTATGCTGAAGAGACAGATAAAGGAAGCTCCTCGAAATCCAAAACAAATAATAATGAGTCTTTTCCATTTGATGGTGAATAAAAGTACGCTTACTCTCAGGACCTCATTAGTACACTGAGAATGAAAGTTAGTAAATTAGAAATTAATTCAACTAATATCCCTGTGTGGAAAAATACCCACATTTCCATTTCCTAATTTTATAAAAATAATTAGAATACAAAGGAACAATATAAAATTCATGGGCAACAAACACCAAAGAAAACTAATATGTGAAAAGTTTGTTTGCTCTGTACTTCCACTGTAATTTTCCAAGTCAAAAACATAAATTGAGAACCTGGGTTTTAATGCAAAACATACAGACTTACTGAATTGACTAAACATCCCTGGTAAAGGAAAATTTAGAAGCAGCATAATGAAGACCCTCTCTTCTATAAGTTATGGCTAACTGGTCACTAAAAATGTCTAACATCATTAAGCATTTAGCTGTCAAACATTAATGTTAAGATTGTCCTCACATCTTAAAAAAGGTGACATGGAAAAAGCACTGGTTAAGTAAATGTTTTCATAGTTTTTTTCTCTAAATGAATAAAAAAATAGTCCAGGACATTCTTTCCATCCTATCACACTTTTATATTTTCACTCAAACAGCTGAAATTCATTTTTTTCCTGTTTGTGCTTTGTGCCACAAAAATAATGTTGGGTGGAATTCTGTCATGTATCCCATAATTCAATGGATAAAACATCAGGAACACATTAACAGAATGGCAATGTATTTCTTTCTATTAAAAGCTTACTTCTGAAAACATAATTAGAAGCAAGCTCCTTCCAGGTTGAAATTTTAGTGGTAAGTCTCTGATGGCCTACTTTAAATTGATTTTTTCCAGTACTAAAATTTTACTTTCTGAAGCTCTAAAATGTGGGATAACTCATGTATGTCTGTTTTTTTTCCAATTCAAGGACAATACTTTGTGAAAGCCTTAATACTATATAAGGAATGAAAAAAAATAATCCAACAGTAAGAAGCCCTGCAATGATCTTTTATAAACACCAGGAACTTCTAGTAACTCTAAGGTGTTCAAATATACTAATGTATCTATCACAGGCACTAAATTACAGATTAAAGTAAGCTGGCAATCAACTAAAATACTGAAGAAAAATGCATGCTTTTAAAACTTAATGAGTAGTATATTTCAAACAAAAAGCCATTAATTCTTAAAGTTTTAGACATAAAAATATATGATATGATATGGTGTAGTATGTTAAGCACTTTATAAACATTAACTCAATCTTTCCAACCATGAGCCAGGTACTATTATTATCCTCATTTCATAGCTATGGAAAGAAAAGCACAAGGGCTTAGGAAACCTAACCTATATAACTCTACTATGTGGTAAACTCAGGATTTGAAACCAGAGGGCCCAGATCTTAAGAATATATTGACAAATTAATACATTTTTGCCCAAATGCCAATAATGTCATTTTAAAAATCTAGGTCAGTTCTTCCAAACCAATCAAAGAAAACTGTTAACATACAGCCAATCTTCACAAGTATACATGTTCTCTTCTTTCCTTTAACCTAGAGCCGCTAATGAAGAAAAACTATGCTGAATCTTCAGAAAGTGCTAAATGACCATATAGGCATCTGAATAAAAAAATATATAGATAAATCAGTATATATATTTCAAACGCTATTTGAAAAAGGGCTTAGCTCTTCTGGGCACACTAGAAATAAAATGGTCACTGAATTGTTTGGAAAGCCAAAATGTTAACAAGCAACAGCCACTGAGACCTTAAAAGAATGAGAAGGCTTTTGTGCCCAATATAACTACCCTTGCAAATCATACTTTTTCAAAGACTATTAAATACCTAAGAAATTATGTGGTTTTATTAATATGAGATGTCTGAACAAAGAAACTAGAATGATTAAGCATGATTCTCCATTCCATGTGTAGAGCATAGTTCAAGAGTAGCACTTTATGAAAAACTCAGAAAATGATGCAGTGTCTTCAGTAGTCTAAAGAAACAATGACAGGCCAATCACAGGACGTAAGAAAGTTAAGAATTAATGGTCCTATGTTAATACTAAAGAAGAATTTTATTTAATTTGACGTTCAGGTCATAAAAATAACACACATGCAAAAGGAAAACCAGAAGACAGCTATGAAAAATATTAAGCTATAAATAAAACAATATTCACCACTGCTAATTTAAAATACTTATACCTATGCTTAACATTTATGGTATTTGTTGTCAGCACTAAACCTCTTACACAATTTTGTGTGACTGGGAATTGTATTAGATAAGGCAAATAAAGATGTGAATGTATCAGGAAGATAGCATCAAATAAAAACTGATAAGAAATTACAATCAAGCAACCATTTCCAAACAGAGCCAGACTACATAGAGAGGAAAAAGATGTTTTTTTGGTTTTATTTTTAAAAAATGAGTTATTTTAGGCAAACAGCATATACAACTAGAAAATACACCATTGATCATTTCAATCATCAAAACAAATTTTTAAATAAAACATAGGTAATTTGAAAACTTCTGTTTCCATTCATGGCAAGCTAGATATTTCAAACCAAACTTTTCACCAAGGATATAAAATTAAATGAAATATTTTTAAAATCTTCAATGGGTTTAAAAAAAGAAAAAAAAAACTTCAAAGAACTGACAAATTAGTAAAAAATTACCAAGTCAAAATCAAGGGAGCACCAGGGAGTTGATCCTGTATTCAAGATTTATTTTTCCCTGAGAACATTTACTGATCCACAGAAGAAACACAGCTATGAAACTAAACTAGTTTTGGCAGCCTGGCAGGGCCAAGAGGACAAATGTTACCAGAGAAGAGGAGATTTCAACTACTATGTCCACTTTAAGCAGGGACCCAGAAGGATATACAATTAGGGTAGAAGCCAACCAGAAGTAAACCAGCCCTCATGAAGACTTGTATCACCCACAAAGTCCAAAGAACCTGAAGCCTTAAAACTTGGAGTAATGTAGTCCTAGAATGGCCATAGTAAATGAAAGTTCTCTGATTAGATACTCATCTCAACTATCAAATTAGAACATAAAGTTAACCATGTATACAAATAAAGAAGAAATATCTTGTAAAGTAACAAAAATGAACCCAAGAAGACTTAAAATACTGAAATTATCAGACAGACTATAAAAACATGCTTATACCATTTATAGAGATAAAGATTAAAAATACCTGCAATGAATAGAAAGTTATAAAAAGTGATATTGCTGATTTGAAAAATAGCCAAATAGGACTTTTAGAAGTGAAAAATACAATAACCAAAATTAGGAACTCAATGGATAGGTGTAGCAACAGATTCAACACTGCTAAAAAGCAAATTAGTGAACTGGAAGATAGGTCAGAAGAAAACATCCAGAACACAGCAGAGAGAGACAACAGATTAAGAAATATATGAGAGTAGCAAGATGGAAGTTATAGTGGAAAGAAATAATATATATACTTAATTGGAATACCAGAAGGACAGGTTAGAAAAAATATCTGATTTAGATAATGGCTGAGAAAATTCCAAAACTGATGAAAGCTACCATGATACAAATGCAAGAAACCCAACAAACCCCAAGCACACAAGTAAGAAGAAATCTGTTCACAGTAAAACTGCAGAAAGACCAAAAAAAAAAAAAAAAAGACAAGAAAACTTCAAAAGCAATCAAAGAAAAAAGAAATCTAGACAATCTTCAAAAGAATGAAAAAAAGACAACTGATTTCTCAAAAACAACAATGAAACTACAAGTCTATAGGATATTATCATTAGTGTGGAGATGGAGAGGACTTCCCACCTACAATTTTTTTTTTTTTTGCCATGAAAGTATCTTTCACAAATGAAAGCAAAATAAGGACATTTTTATACTAAAACTCAAGAGAGTTTGACACCAACAAATACTACCAGAACTTATCAAGGATATACATAAGGTAGAAGGAAAATGACCCTAGACAGAAGTATGAGATTTAAGAAAGAATAAGGAGCAAAGAAAGTGGAGAAAATGTAGCTAAATGGAAGTAAGAGCAGTTTAAATATTAATAGCCCATAGGACTTACAAAAAATAGAATTACAATACACAGGATAGCATGAGAGGTGTTTTAAGATTCCCTGTATTTTCTAGGAGGTTAAAGATATTACCATTAGACCTTAGTAAATTAAGAATGCAAGTCATAATTTCTAGGATAATCACTAAATGAACAGAAACAGTCTACTTTTTAAACTATTTGAAGAGAAAATAGATATAAAAAATATTCAATCAATTGGGGAGCCCTGGGTGGCACAGTTGGTTAAGCATCCAGCTCTTGGTTTCAGCTCAGGTCATGTTCTCAGGGTTGTGATCTTAGGATCCTGAGGTGAAGCCCCACATTGGGCTCCACAGAGTCTGCTTGGGATTCTCTCTCCCTCTTCCTCTGCCCCTCCCGCTTGCACTCTCTATCTAAATAAATAAATAAATCTTTAAAAAAAAATGTCAATACAAAAGAAGCTTAGTTTTTTTTTAAAAAGGGGGGGTAATAGAGCATTTTACTAGTTTGTTAACAGACTGCAAAACTATATGAATCAGGACAAATCTAAAAGGCTAGGCTTTTTTGTTTGGTAATTGTTTTTATTTATTTATTTATTTATTTTTAAAGATTTTATTTATTTATTTGCTAGAGAGAGACACAGCGAGAGAGGGAACACAAGCAGGGGGAGTGGAAGAGGGAGAAGCAGGCTTCCCGCTGAGCAGGGAGCCCGATGTGGGGCTTGATCCCAGGACCCTGGGATCATGACCTGAGCCGAAGGCAGACGCTTAACGACTGAGCCACCCAGGTACCCCTGGTAACAGTTTTTAAACAAAATGTTCGTTGTTAAAGAAATTTAGGCTAAAAAAACCCTCTAAATAAAAAATTTCAAATACCGTTTGTAGGTGTATATAATACTATACATGGGAGTATGTTTTGCAGACAGCTTAAGAATTAGCTTGGCACTCCCTTTTAAGCTACCGCCAAAGACATATTTCCATTAACAAGTCTAGATTAGGCATCTAAATGCTTACAAATATAAAACAGCAAAAGATTACAAGTACCCTGTAGCTCCTCTTCTATTTCTTCTTCATCCTCACTAGAGGAAGCTAAGTAGGCTTGAAAATCCATGTCCAAAAGCTCTTCCTTTTTAAACTTCCTGTTGAGTGTTGTAATTCTTTCATGATCAGTCTCATCCCAAGTGATCTCCACCTTTCACCAATAAAACAAATAAAAATAGAAGTGTCAGTAACTCTCACTCACAAAATATTTATCACTAAGCTAAAAAAGACGTAAGCTAAACCAAATAATAAATGACATGCATAATAAAAAGTATTTTACTTATGAAAGAGGAACCATTTCTATTAACCTGTACCTTTTTCCTCCTAACTCTGCTATATGAAAACTACTCTAATATTAGGAGTAAAAACTCACCAGTGTTTCTATTAATTGTAGGGAAAAGAAAACGCACTAGCGAAAAAGTTAACATTACGAATTGACAAAAACATGTTTTTCACCTGGAGTTCTAAGTACTTCAGGAGGTCTGCAAACTACACGAAATCTATTAATAAAGCTTTCAACAAAATTTCAGTAGGCTCCCTTTTAAAAAAGATTAAGAGCCACTGATAAAAAAGGCATCTACTGGTTGGAAGTACAGTAAACCCCCATGATACAGAAATTAATCTATAACATGACTGGTTTGGTTCCTGCCCTCCATGCAGCCCCCATTCTCAGATAGGGTCTTGTCAGAAGTTTTAGCTTCATCACAGGGTGGGTCTCCTATCCTAGTTTTTTTTTTCCCTCAGGCTAATCTCCTCAGATCAGGACAACAAAATGGGCACCAATTAACCAAGGGATCTTTAAGACAGCTGTCACTACCTTACAAGTTCTAATTACAAATTATCCTTATTCTGATAATTTGCCTGAGTGATAACCATAAAACTGCTGCTGGAACTGGGACATATGTGGATAGTATGGCTGGACCCTAAGAATTCCAGAATGGCTGTCTGGACAGACTTGCCTTGGTCATTTTTCAGGCTTCAAAATAACCTGACCCTTTATTTTATGTTATTGAATCTTTTAAACTTCACTTATTGCATAATGGTGAGGTTTTACCATACTCAGTAACTAATCAATGCCACACAGTGCCCAATACAGCATGCAAGTGACAGATACAGTAGATCTCTCTACCACCAGCCTATCCTCAGAAGAGCATAGAAAAGGCAATGGGAAACCTGTGTGGTTCCTGCAGTCTATCTGTGGGCAGAAGGTTTTTTTTGTGGGGAGGAGGAGAAGAGAGAAGGTAGGCAGCTAAGTAACAAATTAATTCAAGAGAAATCTTTTGGCTGTTCATTACTAAGCAATAATGTGACATCTAATAGTCCTGAATTATTCTACTTCAATTTTTACAATTTTGGATCATATCTACAGAAAAAAATGTGTTCTTATTTAAAATTTCCACTGGTTTTAACTATGATTTGAGGTAATCTGTTACCTCCTTCCCCCACTCCCTAGGATATTAATAACTGACATATTACTTATTAAAGAATCTAACTGAATAAGAATATATGGGAAAGACAGAGGAGAAAAAAAAACATTTGCAGGTAATTGACTCAAGCTTAAAGGCATAACAAAAATCTGAAAACAGGTTCAAACAGATGTGGTAGATAAAAATGCAAATACATTTATGTCTCACTTCTATTTGTATTTGTGCATTAAAATTTTGAATACTTTCCATTTCTAAAGATGCTATACGTAAATAATACACAAGTTCTTTCCTGAAAGCAAGAATCCAGCCATATATTTTTAAAAGTTAAGAAATACCGTTGATGTTCCCATTGCAGCAGATGTAAAATATTTTGGTTTATATGCTGTTAAATCCACTTCTGAGGCTACGTCCTTGGGCTCATCATCAAAAGTAATATCATCTGGTATAAACCTAAGAAGCAAAGAAAAAATAAATTTATTTAAACATATGCTGTAGTGATAAACAACCAGAGTTTAGGTTCTCTTCTAATTAGTTATAGTTTATACATACATACCATATAAAAGTTTCTATAGTAGATGGGGCAAACAATGTTAGAAATAACGTTGGCACAAAATTTCTGAAATTCATAAACTATAAATCTGTAATTCCACTAAATTTGAGTGAACTCTGTAGGTAGAAACCCTGTGTTGGGAGTCAGTTAGTATGAGTCAAGTGCAAACACACACGGGTCCCTCATGTTTCAAAAAGACCTAGACACCTGATAGCACAGTGTTGACTTGCTATATGATATTCTGAAGATCAAACAGAATTAGTAGTGGGTAAGTGTTCTGAATGTAAAGTATCAGATATATAAGGTGTCATTGAAAATAAGGAAAAAGCTTAAGGTTGATTCTTTAAGACTAAAAAAATCTTCATAATCTTATCTTACAATATTTTTTCACAAATAATTAGCTGTTAGATGTAAATTAGCCACTGTAAATTGTATGACAATGCTTAGGCATTAGGCTAAAAATAGGGGGGAAAAGCAGAATCAAATAACCCATGGTTAATATATTTAGGCTTTGTAATTTATATAGGAGATTTTGGTTCCACACACACAAAAAGCATATGATAATTAAGGCTCATTAGGTTTACACAATATCCTTCTCCAGCTATACTTTTGCAAAGACTTACTAGAAGAAAAATATCTGAAATCAATATTTTTAAATGGTATTAATATGCATGCATTTGTATTTTGGGGCAGATGAAAATAAGTTTCTAGATAATTGGATGGCAGCAGAAAACTCAATTTTCTTTTCTGATGTTATGTTTAACAAACTAAAACAGGAAGCCCGATGTGGGACTCGATCCCGGGACTTCAGGATCATGACCTGAGCCGAAGGCAGTCGCTTAACCAACTGAGCCACCCAGGCACCCTATTTGTATTTTTCTACCAGTCCAAATGCCTTTGAAGTATGAAAGCCAGGGACTACAAAATGATGCAAATTTTTTTTTGGAAATATTTCATTTTGAGAACAAAGCCTCTCACAAACTTGGATACAAAGAACTGATTTCTATTCAAAGTGTCATAGAAGAATGGTTTACTGGGTTCAAAAGCATTAAGCTAATGATAAAATGGTATAGTAGTTCAGCTTCCCATTTCCTCAGAACTGACATTTACCACCATTTAAGGTTTTTCAGCTTTGGGCCAGTGAAGCCTGTGCATGGGGTGAAAATAATGCCCAAGTCTGAAGACAATGCCAGCAACACCATCCATTCACTGAGCATTTAGAACAGCACCATTCAATGGAACTTTGTGATGATAGCAATGTTCTGTATCTGCTATGTCCATATGGCCAGTAAGTACCTGAAATGTGTCCAGTGATGAAGCAAATGAATAAATTTAAAATTTTTAAAAATTTTAACTAGTCAGATATGACTAGTAGCTACTGTTATTAGCACAAGTCTAGAGGTACCAATTTATTAGCAAATTCCTTTGCCCCCATCTCAATGCTTTTTTTTTTTAAAAATTAATTCACCTGGTTCCTAGTTCTAAAAGAGAGTTGCAAAGGAATATCACTGCATATAACCCATTATCCTAAAAACATAGCCAATATATTTGAAATTCAGGATATAAATGTGGGGTGACTCATACACAATACTTAAGCATTTTCTCATTATAGTTTTCTTTGTTAAGAGTGATGTTCCATAGGACAGAGTTCACCTAAAGCAAAAAATCCTTTTTTACAATATGAAACAACAGAAAATACTACCAGCCTAATATCTTACTTCCTACAATCATATTGTGCTACAAGATAAAATTGGTAAAATACACACTGGATTACCTTAAATCTATGAATGAACAACTACTTTCGAATTCCAGGCCATCACAATCCTCATAAATTTTACCAGCTGTTTCAGGAGAATCACACTCTACTACTGCATAATAGTACTTGAGTCGTTTGAATTGATAATCTCTCAGTTTTTCTCTAGAAGTCCTAAAAGGTAGAAAACTCATTAAGCTTACCTATTCAGGAACGCAAACACCTATCTTCCTTTAAAAAACAAATGTTAATTATTTCAAGAAAAATATATTACAAACTGGACTTCATCCCAATCCATCTTTCCTTCATGATTTATGGGCATTAAATATTTAAGCTCAATTTATTATTTTGACAAAGCACAGACTAAGTATTTTAATTAAAATTTAGTATCTAGAAAAGGAGAGTGTAAGAATTACATATGCTTACTCATAATTTTAACTCTTGAATAGTCTTTTTGTTTTGCTATCACATATAGTCTCTCAAGTAAAACTCCTGAACAAGATCACTATATTATAAAATAAATATGCTAGGAAAGCATTAGCTCTAATTACAAAGAAATTCCTGATTTTGTAAAATGTTTATTCCAGATTTATGTGTTGTCAAGTCTAAATGGTTTTAAGTTTAATTTCATTTAATTAAACATACTCTTTGAGAGTCTTCATTGGCTGTTCTGCCACCAATCACCATTTTTATTACGTGCACATATAGCTCCACCTAGTGGTTTAAAAACTACCTTAAAATTTTTCTATACATTATGATAATAAAAAGTTATCATTATTTTTTGATTTAATCCTCAAATTAAAAAATACATATATCATGAAGGCAAACAGGGTTTCAATGCCACATATATGGAAAGCAACATCTCATGAAAAAACCAAAACTTACTAATTAAGAGCAAGGAGGCTGAGAACCCTAAATCAGTCTAATCATGGAATGTTTTTCAAAACTGCAATAATTGTTTTTGTGAATACAGAAATATGAATATACATACAAAAGGTTGTTGGAATAGTATGCCACTTCTGACAGACTTTAATCTGCTCTGCAACTTGTTTTAACCATGAAAGGCAGGCACAACATAAACTTTAGTCCCATTAAAGTGACCAGAATTCTGAGTTAGTGACATGAATTCATGAGATTTAGTTTTATTTTCTGTAACAGGTTAATACCAGTCCTTTTCAGGGGCATCTTCAGGAATACTTAATAACTCTACTGGTCCTTGAACTTGCTCTTCCTTCATTCTCTCCTTTCCAAACTCCGAAGGATATATCTAAACACAAAAAAATAAGATCAATGTAATTTATACTTTACTTTTCTTAAAACATCCAGACCCGTCAAGGTCAGGAACTCTAAGAGTTACAACTGAACTCGATGAAAGCAGGAAGGATGACTCACTTCCAAACCTACTACAGGAAGCTAAAACATCCTGAGGAATCTCCTTAAAAATAGTCATTTTGGCTGGAGAGTAACAGATGTGGAGCTTAAGAACAAAAACAGAATTATCTCCTGCATACATCAACTGGGACAAGATGGTCCTGGGATCTAAGGGAAAAATTAAGAAAAGCAAAACGAGTCTTAAGTGCTCAAGGAACTTAAAAGTAAACACATACAAACAAAATGACTAATTAGTTGACACAAAATATACAAAAATGATTAAAGAAGTATATAAAACATAAAGAAAAACAATTTTGTTTTATCTCTTAAGTCATATCATTTAGCCAATGCTTTAAGAAATACTTTAAATAGAAAAGAACTGATAATAATCTTATCACACGGTTTAGATGGTCTTGGTAAAAGAAAAAGGATTCCCTCATTGGGATTTGGTAATTTTGTATCTCGGCTACTTATGAGAAAAAATGTAACTATATTAATTTGTATTGTTTTGATACTACTGGGCTTAATATATTTTTGCTAACTAATACATGCTTTTCTGAGTTCTTTGCAATATGTAATTTATCAAATAGGGATTCGAGTTTTTCTTACTAATTTGAGTGGCAATAATAGGTTTTGATGTAAAAGTTTTAAATACATATGTAGTCACATCTGTTGATTC
The DNA here is from genome assembly GCF_029215605.1 of Mirounga angustirostris. NCBI lineage: Eukaryota > Metazoa > Chordata > Mammalia > Carnivora > Phocidae > Mirounga > Mirounga angustirostris. The sequence goes on along the minus strand of NW_026991718.1, from coordinate 99,512,719 downwards.
TGTTTTTCTCTTTTCTAACTCTAGAAATTCCTACTATCCATTTCCTGAAATATAAGATTTAACAAAAACACAATACTATTTTATTCTGTTTCTGTGGTTTGAGTTTTAATTTTTTTCCCTTACTTTATCTGGAGTTTATTTTGGACTATGATGAGGTGAAGATCTGAACTAAGCTCTTTATACAAAGACTCACTCATTTGTCCCAATACCAGGTATTCAAGCTTACTTTGGTCTATATTATAATATAAACTATTCTATTTATCTATTTCATTCCATCAATTTGTCTTTCCCTTTTTACCCAAACTTGTTAACTCTTGTAGCAATATAAAATGTTCACATGTTATATCTGACAGGGCGAATCCTTTTACACTGGTATGTTTTCCTAAAAATTTATTAGTCATTTTCACTTATTTATTCTTTTAGATGATTACTGGTAGCCTTTTTCTTTGATAGGAACTGAGATTATGCTTGAAACTACACTAAAACTATAGAATTGACATCTTTAAATACTTAAACAGAACAATAATTTAGAGCTGTTTCAGGTACCGCACTAAATACTTAGTGTAAGCTTCTTATCATTTCATCCTTACAACTACCCTAGGAAATGCTACTGTTATATCCACTTGTCAGGTGAGAGAACACATCTGAGAAATTAATAAAATGCCCAAGATCACACGGCATGCATCAGAATCAAGATTTGAATGCAGGTCTGTCATACTGCAAAGCCTAAATTCTTAATCGCTATGCTTGCTCTCCAAAAATATGGTATCTCAACATTTATTTAAGTTTTTCAAATTTATCCAGTGTTATAGTTTACTTCATATATATCATATATGTTTAAGGTAATTCTCAAGGATTTTACATTTCTGCTGCTAGTAAAAATAGATTTTTTTCTTAACTGGTTAAGAATTGAAGAATGCAATTAAAAAATATTTATTTTATTCTGTCCCTTTATTGAGCTTTATAATAGCTTTTCAATTGATTTCTTTAGGTTTTTAAAATACATAAATCACATAACCCATCAATAGCAATAATTTTACCTCTTCCTTTTATATTTATTCTACCTGTTTTGTACCTAACTGTACCAACAACTGCCAGATTATTTTCCTTAAAACTATGACTTAAAAAAAAGATTAAGCTTAAAATGTTTAGAAATATTTCAAAATGAAATCAATTCTCACCTTTACGGAAAATATAACACCCCCTTTAGGTTTAAATGAATTGAACAGAGCTAGCAAATCTTTTGCCTTTAATCTGTCCCAGTCCATGTTGCAAACTGCTAATCGATGTGTAACCTAAAAAATGAGAAAAATTAAATATTACATAATCTCTATCATTCCCATCACTTGCAAAATATACAAAAAAATGTGTCTTCTTTCCTCTCTCAAATTCTGAAATCACCAATACAGTATTTATCTAAGTAGTTTCAATATGTAAAAGAAAACTTCGGTTGAGTCACACGGTGGTAAAACCGTCAACAGATAAGCACTTTCTCTTACTAGGTTCTTAGTTCTTGAATCAGAACTTGATAATCAGCTGACTTTTTTTTTTTTTTTAAAGATTTTATTTATTTTTTAGAGAGCGAGCGAGAGAGAAACAGCATGAGAGGGGAGAGGGTCAGAGGGAGAAGCAGGCTCCCCGCTGAGCTGGGAGCCCGACGTGGGACTCGATCCCAGGACCCTGGGATCATGACCTGAGCCGAAGGCAGACGCTTAACCATCTGAGCCACCCAGGCGCCCAATCAGCAGACTTTTTTTTTTAATTTTTTTTAAAGATTTTTATTTATTTATTAGAGAGAAAGAGTACAAGTAGGCAGAGAGGCAGGCAGAGGGAGAGGGAGAAGCAGGCTCCCTACTGAGCAGGGAGCCCGATGAGGGACTCAATCCCAAGACCCTGGGATCATGACCTGAGCCGAAGGCAGCCGCTTAACCGACTGAGCCACCCAGGCGCCCCATCAGCTGACTTTTTTTTTTTTTTTAATTTATTTATTTGAGACAGAGAGAATGAGAGAGCCAGAGAGCACATGAGAGGGGGGAGGGTCAGAGGGAGAAGCAGGCTCCCCGCCGAGCAGGGAGCCCGATGCGGGACTCGATCCCAGGACTCCAGGATCATGACCTGAGCCGAAGGCAGTCGCTTAAACAACTGAGCCACCCAGGCGCCCCATCAGCTGACTTTTTAACAACCAAGTTTGTTAAGCTATTTTGCTACCCATGAATGAGTATGGAGGTTGAGTATGTTACTCTACCAGCTACAATAAGTATTTTCTAAAACTTTCATGTGACCTGGGGTACCTAGGTGGCTCAGTCGTTAAGCATCTGCCTTCGGCTCAGGTCTAGGATCGAGCCCCGCATCAGGGTTCCCACTCAGTGGGAAGCCTTCTTCCCCCTCTCCTATTCCCCCTGCTTGTGTTCCCTCTCTCACTGTCTCCCTGTCAAATAAATAAATAAAATCTTTAAAAAAAAAAAAATTTCATGTGACCTTTCTTTAACTAATCTCTATTTGCTTGGACAGACATCTAATTTATATAGCTACTTTAACTATCAAGAAGTTATTTTACATCAAAAAGTTTTAATCAGACTAATCATTATGAATATTATTTACCAATAAAGGTTTTCCCACTCAATTTAATGACATCAATTCTACCATGCATAAAAGCTACTTTTACTGTGCTTTTCACAAATAATTTATTCAAAAGTTCACCTCATCAGCCCGAGGAGCATCTTTATCTAATTCTCTCCAAGCGTGCTCAAAACCAGAGTCCTCTGGCAGTAAATCTGCCATATCTTCTTCATCTTCAGAACTAGTTTCTACATTTCCTTTACCCCTTGCAAGATCAGGGCCACTGTCACTTTCATCATCGTCACTATCCTCATCTTCATCCTCCTCATCACTTTCACTTCCATCAACATCATCAACATCATCTTCATCAGCTGAAGTTCTACCAGTGCCTGTAATTCCATCTTCAGATTCCTCATCACCTATTTCACTAGCACTTTCTGAATCTTCCTCCAGAGCATCTTTGTCAAACATCCTACCACCTGTGGAGTTTCCATAACCATCACTGTCTTTTGCCATTATTAGTGGAATCACTGCAAAAAAGATTAAAGCAGGGAGAAATTTAAAAAATGTAAACACAATTAAATTGAATCCAACTTATTTTGACCTCAAATCCAGTAAAAATATAATTTCTATGAAATAGACTAAAAAAACATAAATTCAGCAAAGTTGATGCTGAAGTTACTTAACAGAAATTTTGACATATACCCAGATCATACAAGTAGATTCACATATTCATTCAGTAATTACAGAGTGCCTGCTGTGTGCTAGGTGCTCAATAAAAATTATTGGCAAGAGAAGCTATCAGTGCCCTCAATGAACTTAATAGTCGAGAGGATAGATGGACAGATATCAAATAAAACCAATCAAATCAATACACATAAAAAGCATACAATAAAAGTCTCTAAATAAGTGTAACTGAGTTGCTACCTGAAGGATGAAGAGGAGGTATTCAAGATTAGACTAACAGATGAGGAAAATGTTCCAAACACTGAAAAAAAACAAATGCAAATATCCACGAATAGGAAAAAATTGGCAAGAATGTCTGGATTGCAGATGGCCAGGAGTCAAGTAAGAAATTAAACTGAAAGTGAGGTAGGGGCCGTGCTTCCCAAAAACCATGTAGAAGGTTTGGACTTTGTCATAAAAGCAGTGAGAAGCCACCATTATATTTTCAGAAAGAGGGACATCATCAGATTTGCACAGTGAGATCACCTTGACTCGCTATAGAAAATTGACTGGAGGGAGTCAAAAGCAGATGTGACTACAGAATTAGAAATATAGTATAAGACTCCTAGCAAGAAATGAAAGTAGCACTAAACTGTTAGAAAGAGACAGAAAGACGTGAATGGATTCACTTCAGAGTTGCAGAGTCAGGAGGTAAAATCAACAGTAATTAGTGCCAGGGCTTGTGGTATGGGACAAAGAAGTTTTAGAAATGTCAAAGATGAGTCCTAGCTTCCCAGCGTGCAGAGCTAGCTAGCTAACTGGATAGATAAACATGTGATGTTGGAAAAGAACCAGTTTGCTGTTTGGTAGAGGTAGATCATGAGTTCAGTTTTCAATATGCTGAATTTGAAGTGCCTGTGAATCGCGTAAGAGGAGATATCAAGAAGGCTGCTGGCCGTCTGAGTCTACAGCTCTGAAAAGTTGCATGCTGGAGATAAAATTTTTCACTCATTCATGTATAGTAATAACAGAAGTTGTGATGTGGATTAGATCACCTATGCAGAGCAAAATAGTAAGTTTTCTGCTAAATCTTGAACTTTGTAACTAACTATGGTTAGCGATATACGAAAAGTAAAAGACTGTTTTTACTTAAGTTGGATTTTTTAGCCCACATAACTCTGAAAAAACTCATTTTCTATTTCTAAAGCAATCATATGATTTTATTGTGGGTATATGTGTATGTTGATATACAGTATCTTACACATTTTATTCACCTTTAAGTTGGAGATTACGTTTCTGCTTACAGGCTCTGCTTGTAGAATTAAAAAATAAATTTAAAAGCTTAACACTTGGAATGAAATTCAAACTTAGTTTTTTCCTTGGTCCTATAATCTTATAATAGTCATTCATTGTCCAAATATTTATTATCTACTATGTAAAATGCATTGAGCTCAGGAAAGGGAAAAGGGAGATGGCTTGTAACATGATCTCAGGCTCCCGATGGGTTCATAAACAAAAAGAAATTGTTTACTGATTTATGAAGCTATGTTCTAAAGTAACACAGAAAGAGACATCTAAATTTGCCTGTAGAGGTATTTATAATAAGAAAAACTTCACGAAGATACCATTTGACCTGAGGCTAAATGAAAAAGAGTTCTGCTAGGAGGAAAAGAAATGGGTTTTTATTTTATCTTTAAATTTTTCATTCAAAGATAACTGGATGGTTATTTTGGTACATAATTCCCTAAGTTTGTTTTCTATGATGTACCCACATAAGAGAGTGAGGGAACATAAAAAATAACTAGCCACTGGTGTGAAAAAGCAAAAAAAAATGCATGATCATAAGTTTTGCATATGGGATCAGAAAAACGCCACCACAAAAGTGAAAGAAAGTTACTACGAGACAAGCATCAGAATTCACCTTTAAGCAATATGCTCAGAAATAACACCTTGGGGACTTAGCTTTATCTAATATTGCAATATTTCTCAAGCATCAGTCATTATTATACCATTCAATGATTTTTGCATTTCACTGTTTTTCATTAAACTGAATTTTTTTAAGTTAAAAAAATTAGCTTTGTTCTAAATATCTCTGAAGTCACAGATGTAATGTAGTGATTACATTTTTTCCTAAGATGTTGAAACAAATACATAACTATTAACATAAAAAAGTTTGAATATCATCTCACATATGCCCTGTTTTCACATATGACAATGGTACCCATACCACACTCTGGGTTGTATAATAAATTGATACACGCAAGACTTAAAAAAGATCTAGTATTTTAATATTTTTGACAACATCAAGTATATTCAGCGTATTGATTCATTCAGTAAATATTTGCTCAGAGTCCACCATGTACAAGGCTAGATAATGTGGGATTATCTCTATTCCTGGATGGTACTGCTCTAATAGTAACTGTAAACAGTACTTACCTAGCTACTTAAAAAAAAAATGCTTTATACATATAATGAATGCTCATTGCAAAAAAATTAAGAAAATATGGTTTAATTAAGAAAATAAAAATGACTAGTAATTTTTCATTCAAAGATAACTGGATGGTTGTTTTGGTACACAATTCCCTAAATTTGTTTTCTATGATGTACCCACTAATTTTTTTTAAGTAGCTAATCATACAGTTTATACTATTTTGTAACTTATTTTTAAAACTTCATATATCATAAACACGTTTGGGTATATCACAATTTATTTAATCAATTCCCTAATGATTTATGTTACTTTTAAAATTTTAAAAACAATGCTAAGATGCACATTCTTTGCACAAACGCCCAATTATTTACTTAAAATAAGTTCTTAGGGGTGCAATGCTGGGAATCAACATTTTATGACACATAATACCAAACTGCACTCTTCACATCACCTTTACCTTGTAGCACTTAAAAAGCTCTCTGCAGGGGCGCCTGGGTGGCCCAGTTGGTTAGGCGTCTACCTTCGGCTCAGGTCATGATCCCAGGGTCCTGGGATGGAGTCCGCATTGGGCTCCCTGCTCAGTGGGGAGTCTGCTTCTCCTTCTACCCCTTCTCCCTGCCTGTGATCTCTCTCTCAAATAAATAAAATCTTAAAAAAAAAAAAAAAACCTCTCTGCACAGAGTAGTTGCTGGTAACTGATGAATAATGAACAAAAGATGTTTACATATGAAGTCACTAATCCCTACTTACACATACTGCCTTTCTAGACTGTGGAACCGATGTAAACTACTGGAAGCAATATGATGCGGTAGAAAGATTTTTCAAAGACTTGAGTTCCAGGCCCAGCTCTGTGTATCCTCACATAAATCACTTTAGCATTGTTTCCTGATTAATCTATCCTAATTTCTCAAGCTTATTGAGAAATTTTAATAAAAAAAAGATATGCAAAAAGATTCTATAAAATCAATCCAAAGGATTTTATGGATATGTTTTATTAATCCAGTGCCCCAAATCAAGTGAAATTTAAGATGCTAGACTGACTTGCCTCACAAACTCATCATCAAACAAACTTTGCTGCTGTTCCTATTCTTATTTTCCAATTTCAGTAACCAAACTCCTATCCCTTTCCCTATACCTCAGTTTGCTGCCTGGTTCCACTATAAATGGAAAGAGATCCCACTCTTACCTCGTAGGCCCTGCTATCTAGAATTCTACCCACTGCCTGATACCTCCTACCTTTCAAATGTGATCTCAGCCCATCAAGTCCTCTCTGACTTTTTCCCAATGCCTATCCTCCTTGGATCTTGTAATCATGGCCAGCCTTTCGCTCATCTGAATACCAATTTTTCAGTTAACAACATAAACAACAGGCAACACCAACACTCAAAATTTCTTGCTACTGGAGGGGACACCAAATTTTAATAGCTCAGTAAACAAGTAAGCATGAACCAGAATCAGATGTTTCTTAGTTCCAAACAATCTTTTCTAGTTGTATTACCCGCTTACCCCTTCAGAGACCTTATTATCTAATCAAATGGGAATACTGATTTCTTCTGAACATATCGAACCATATCTTTGCTCAAAAAGTCCATTCTATACAGAGTGCTCTGGTCTCTCAATTTACTTTTTCCAAACCTTATGGTACTTCCCCTAAGAATTTTTCTCTGGTTACCATATCTTGAGTGACCTCTTCCTCTGAATTCCCATAGCCCTCTGCTAAACATCTTTTATGGCACTTACTATTATTTTATTATATTACAGATCTAATTTCTTCCACTTTAGATATGTGGTGTCCAGTATGTAACCTGCAGCCACATGTGGCAACTGAGCACTTATAATGTGGCTCGTCCAAATTTTATACTTGAGATTAGTATGAAAATAGAATGCAAACTATGCCATTAAAATTTAAGTTGATTACGCATTAAAACAGTTTTTTGATGTATTAGAGTATGTTAATAAAATTAATTTCACCTGTTTTTTTCACTTCTTAATGTGTCAACTAGAAAATTCAAAATTACACATTTTTTATTGGACAGTGCTGCTTTAGGCTGGTGCCACTGTAGAGTTTAGCAGGCTTTTATTTGCAATATAGGATCTTGGGAAGGGCTGAAATCAAGATCAAATCCACTCAACAAGCTATGCACCTTGCAGAGGTGCTGTGTCTGCTCAGGGGGAATAAACCTACTGCTTCACTCAAAGATGCTGTCCCTTACCAAACTGTGAACTCTAAGAGCTCTATGTATCCAAAAGGGCATCAATTTTTTTTTTTTTTAAAGATTTTATTTATTTATTTGACAGAGAGAGACACAGCTAGAGAGGGAACACAAGCAGGGGAAGTGGGAGAGGGAGAAGCAGGCTTCCCGCAGAGCAGGGAGCCCAATGCGGGGCTCGATCCCAGGACCCTGGGATCATGACCTGAGCCGAAGGCAGACGCTTAACGACTGAGCCACCCAGGCGCCTTTGGGCATAACTTTTTCTAATTTGCACAGGCATCATATAAGCTAGCAGTAGCCCCAAGATGGGGGACCATGTCTTACTCATGTTCTACCTGCCACATACTAGTTACTAAAAGTAGTTGAATGAAGGATGGATGAACACACGACTCTACTAGCCCTCTTCAGACACACCTCTTCTTACTATGTGATGACAACATATAACACTTTATCTGGTTAAAGAATATAGCTCTCACTAGTGCCTACCACAAATCAAAATCATTCATTAGCCTCAAGTTTTCCTCTCTTAGCCATTATAGCACCAAATAAAAGATTAATAATCATTTTATGGCATTTTTTTCTTTCACAGCTTTATACTCCCAAATAAGCATTTGATCATTCCCATTATACTATGAAAATACTATATATGCCTTCTTTAAAAAAAAAAAATCAGTATAAAAATAAATAATGTAATATCAAAGAACATATAATTCTTTCCAACCAACCTGATTGCATTTCTCTTCTTGTGTCAGAGTACTTGACCTTGGGAGATTTCACAATTTCAGAGGGGCCCAAGTCTCCTGTGCTTAGTTTTCCTTTGGGACATGAGTCTGTACAATGCTGAACAATGCTTTTCTTCTCTGTTGCACTTTTTTGTGTAAATTCTTCTCTGTCTTTCTTGGGACTTATTTTTGAATCTACCTTCTTAGATTTGCATGACTTTTTCATTTTCTGGATTCTGTCAGAGTTATATAAATCATTTTTATCTCCAGAATCCTTTTGATTAATTTTCTTGGTTTCTTTCTTTTTCTCCTCAACTAGATTTTTTGATTCTATTTTGTTGTTAGTCTGGGGTTTTTTCTTCTTCATTTTCTTTTGGTTCAGTGCTTTATCATCTTCATCAGATAGATCTGAATCAGAATCTGAAAGGTCATAAAAACGTTTCAAGTCCTCTGTAGTGCTGTGGTTGATGAGGCGTCCTCTTTTATCTACAGCATAATTCAATTTGAACCTTTTGTCATGAAACATTGCTCGAAATCTCTTGTCAATTTTGACTTTTCGATCCTTTTCTGGCATTTCCCAAAATCTTGGGTCTTTTGTAACCTTCTTAAACCGCTGGTCACTCATTATTTCTTGTTTGGATGCCATTTTTAAATGTCTGACTGGACAAATGCTTGAAGAAATAAAATCCTAAAAAGTAAAACAAATATTACAATAATGAAGGGTTAGTTAAAAAAGATGCTTTGGGAAAAAATGCTAATTCAGAATATATTCTAAGTTAAATAAAAGTAACACATCCAATTTCATTTCCCAAACTTATTCTGAGTCACATACAGAAAAACAAAAACTATCAGAATATCCTCTTTTGATTATAGAGCATTTGGAGAAAAAAATTTAAGACAAAACCAAGCAGAATTCCAGGGCTTTACAGAGGGAGACAAACACTTACTAGCCAATTGCACTCACTTAGAATTTCTACATTTCTTTTTGTATACCTGTGTACCTGTTACAAGTTAAAAGCTAATGTAATCAAAAGTTTCCCAAGCCTCAGTTGGTCCTATTTCTCTCTTCACATTCTGGTCCCATTCTTTCTGTTAGTCCTTACTTCATGCTTAGTCTCCTAACTAAATAGACTCAAATCAATTCAGATTCAGCTCACAAAATTCCCTCTTTAAATCCGACCATCCTTCAAAAACCATGTAAATTTTCATCCCAGTTATTAATAAACATCTCTTCTCTGTATAATTTCTTATTCTATAAGTAAGGCCCAAATGGGCTGGTTCTCCCCAAAACATAATTAGACTCTGTGTGTGTGTGTGTGTGTGAGAGAGAGAGAGAGAGAGAGAGAGATAGAGAGAGAGAGAGATTAGTATTGTTCCCTTGAAAACAGTAAGGGTTTAGCAACTCGATTTGATTTTTGCAGAGCTAAGAGTCATTGATTTTTTTTTTTTAAGATTTTATCTATCCATTTGTCAGAAAGAGAGAGAGAGAGCACACAAGTAGGGGGAGCGGCAGGCAGAGGGAGAAGGAGGCTCCCCTGCTGAGCAAGGAGGCCATGGGGCACTGGATCCCAGGACACTGGGATCATGACTGGGGCCGAAGGCAGACGCTTAACCGATGAGCCACCCAGGCGTCCCAAGAGTCATTGATTATTAAGAACAGAAAGGAACTGATCAAACAGGGTAGCAGTGTTTTGTTCTGAAAGCAAGACTTATATTTTTTTCCTTAAATTTGAAAACAATTTTTTATACGTCAAAAAAAGACACATAGGTTTCAACGATGCACTTATACACGTAAGCATTTACCCCTCTGAACAAACAGGGAACAAGGTAGCTACCATCTCATCCAACTATTAGTGACAATGCATATATATGTTTACAAGGAAAGCATTCGATAAACGTCAGATATTCAGAGAATCACCTTCCGACGCCCACCTTCAACTCCACAGCCCACTCTCCCTTCTACCCACCCTCTAAAGCGGAGAACACCAGGGTGGTCCTAGAACGGCGATCTCCTTCCTAACCCCAAACCTCAGGGCACAGCTACTGGGCTGAGGTCCCTCGACAGGACCCTAGAGAAGACCAAGGAAGTCTGAAAAACGACACTGGAATGGCAAAGAAAAGGGCGCAACCCCTCACGAATCCAAAGACCCTGTCAAAGACTGGTTCGGCACCCTCCACCGCGGTTCTTGAAACCCAAATCCACTAACCTCCTCCGAGCTCTCGCCAAGTCTCACGTGCGACACACACCCACAATTCTCCGCGTGACGCTCCGCCGTGATGGCAAGAGAACTGGGCCAAACTACTTCCCCTTTCCCCTCCGCGGCGATCTCCGGCGCAGGCGCCGGAGCCGCGGTGGCGCATGCGCAAGGTAAGTGCAGCGGCCAGGGGCGTCACCGCTGGACATGCTGGGGCTGGGCGGTTTCTGGCTCTTGTGGCGGCGACCTCCTGCAGCGGGGGTCCCAGCAAGGAACCTCCGCTTCAGGAAGGTCGCCTCCGGCGTCTCTCCCCCGGGCAGCACCTCGCCCAGAGCCCTAAATATCTTCGACCGGGATTTGAAGAGGAAACAGAAAAACTGGGCGGCCCGGCAGCCTGAGCCGATGAAGTTTGACTACCTGAAGGAGGAGGTGAGCCCGCGGGGCAGTGGGGGAGGGCGGCGCCGAGCTCTGGCGCCGGTTCGGGGGCTCCGGCCAGGTCCCAGCCGACCCCAGCTGAGTCCACCCGCCGGGTGACCTTGAGCAGCTGCACTGCCTGTCTCGGCGTCTACTGTAATCACTGAAGGGGTGGGTGAGGATATTTGTAAGGTGCTATTCATTCATTCATTCATTCATTCATTCATTCATTCATTCATTCATTCAGATATCGCTTGAGTTACAGCTCTGTCCTGGGCAGAGTAAGACCGCTACCCTCAGGAGGTTTCATTCTTGGGGGCGTCGGTGAACAAGAAATGTAATTTCAGCCAAAGAAGTAAGGTGAGGTACTAAAGTGAAGTAGTATAGTGACTGCGATGGTCAGTCAGAGAAGGCCGCTCAGGCAGACGACATGATGAGGAATTAGGCAAGCTAAGATCTGGAGGGAATAGCCTTTTAAGCAAAGTGAAGGACAAGTGAAGAGTTTCTGAGGCGGAAAGGACCTTGTTGATGCCTCCAGTGAAGCTTCGGTGAAGGAGAGAGTGGGAGAGGAGGTCAGGGAAGGCGCAGGTTATTAGGGCTGTAGATAAGAATTTTGGATTTTCTCGTCTAACTGAACTGCCCATTCAGTATGGTAATCTCTGGCCACATGTGGCTATTGAGTGCCTGAAATGTAGCTAGTCCAGTTGAGATGTGCTGGATCTGTAAAATACACTGGATTTCAGTGACTTAGTGTGAAAAAAGGATGCAAAATATTTCATTAACAGTTGTTTTTTTTTTATCTTGATTACGTGTTGAAATTGTAGTTTTGTTATATTGGGCTAAGTAAAATATGTGAAGAATAATTTCTCCTGTTCCTTTTTACTTTTTAAAAGTGGCTATTAGAAAATTAAAATGACACATATGGCTCTCATTGTTTTTCTGTCGGTCAGTTCTGTTCTAGAGGAATGTGAGCCTGTTGAATGGGTTTTTTGTTTGTTTGTTTGTTTTGAGGGGAGGGGAGAGTCAACCCTGGGGCTAGATCTCACAACCCTGAGACCATGACCTGAGCCAAAATCGAGAGTTGGTCACTTAACCGGCTGAGCCATCCAGGCGCCCCTAGCGTGTTGAATTAAGCAGTGGAGTGATAGGATCTGATATATGTTTTAGGAAAAGTAATTAAGATAAATTAAGATCTCAGATTTGTGCTTGTTTGAAAGACCTCTTCCTCTGTCCAGGTGGACTAGAAACTGAGGGTTTCTACTCTCTGGACACACAGCACCAAGTTCAGGCCTAAGTAAATGTTTCTTTGGGGATGAAGCAAAATTGAAGTTAAGTGTAGTGAACTCTTTAAAGCCGAAGCAAGAAACAGTTTTTGAGGTCTGTGCAAGCTTGGCCTGACCAGATGATGACTGTGTTCATTCTTAGGGTTCATAATGACATGTACTTAGAAGATGTATATTTCTAACCACTTTTCTCCAAGCAAAGCGTGTAGATCTGGTATACTTCTTTCCCTTCCCCCACTACCCCCCAAAGCAAATACACATATGTTCTGAACTTCCAAGTCCTAATAGAAACTCTGGGGTGTTTATGAAAGAATAGTAGAGTGTGAGGACTATTTCTCACATCTTTATTCCTGACAGATGAGGCTAGCCTAGCAAAAAGGAAGCACCTACCTTATGGCCTCTTTTAGATTGGGATGGGATTGGGGAGAACAGCATAAAGTGCAATTTCTTCAGATTTGGCTGACTTTCTAATTTGCACATGTTCCTTGGAAAAGTTGTTTACTTGTTCAGTAGTTCCACAGAATTTCTTAGGAGTCTTTATAGATAATAGAGTTTTTTTGTTTGTTTTGTTTTGTTTTAAAGATTTTATTTATTTATTTGACAGAGACAGCAAGAAAGGGAACACAAGCAGGGGGAGTGGGAGAGGGAGAAGCAGTCTTCCCGCTGAGAAGGGAGCCCAACGCAGGGCTCTATCCCAGAACCCTGGGATTATGACCTGAGCTGAAGGCAGACGCCCAACAGCTGAGCCACCCAGGTGCCCCCAAATAATAGAGTTTTAAAGTGATCTTTATACATTGATCTGTAATAAACCCTAGCTAACAATATTTTTTCACTTTCATGTATCTCATGCTAATATCTGTGGACAATAATGTATCTGTTATGCTCCTGTTGCTTCTTATCCTTGTAATCTTACATAGAACATACAATGTAAAGGCCAAATATATACATATTCATGAATATTTAGTCTTGGATTCATTAAATGGACTTCTGAAGTAATTTGCCTGAATTTGTTTCCTGGGATAGTTTAATTTATGGTGTTTATAATTTATGGTCAAATTGATATAATTTGTGGTCAAATTGAAAATGGGATAGAGAGAAGTACTTATCAACATGTTGAAACATAAGTAACATGTGGATTATTGAATATAAGAAAAAGTGTTGCTTCTCTTTTAAACCTACTCAACTTTTATACATCATTGCTGCTTGTAATCCTTCAGGTTGGAAGTCGGATTGCAGACCGTGTGTATGACATAGCCAGGTAAGTAATGATTATCATAATAAAATACAATTAACTTTTGGCTGAAGATTCAAGAGATTGAATGCTGAGAGCTTAATGTCTTGAATGGCAGAATCTGGAGGAATTTATTACCGGAATTAGTGATTTTAATCACACTCTTAAGTCTCTCCTTTTTTTTTTTTTTTATTTTTTTTATTTGAGAGAGAGAGAGCAGGAGCACAGGGAAAGGGAGAAGCAGACTCCCCACTGAGCAGGGAGCCTGATGTGGTGCTTGATCCCAGGACCCTGGGATCATGACCTGAGCCAAACACAGATGCTTAACTGACTGAGCCATCCAGGCACCCCAAGTCTCTCCTTTTTTATGTCTGGAGAGCACGTGTTCTTTTTTTATCCTTTTTGCCAAAAAAAAGAATGAATAGAAGTACAACTCATAGCTTCTCTATGAGCCTGAATGACTGATCCAGTTTCATTTGGCTAAAAGCCAGTAATGAAAACATTGCTCCAAAAATGGAGGTAAAAATTGACCAGCTGTGAATTTTTAAGATTTAATAAACCTAGCTTTAAAAGTTTAACTACAATTAAAACAGAATCTTTACTATCTCAGTGAAGGAAATCTACCTAGATTTGTTCCCCACTCAGATTATATGAGACTTCGGCCATTTTATCTTAAGTATTGTTAATGGCAGTAGGGTTCTATGACAATTACATAGAGGCAGATTTGAGAAGAGAACACTTTAATGAAGTATTAAACCCTTGGTGAATTCATTGCTGTGTATTAGGCATAACAATTTTACAAATTCAGGTTTACAGCTGTGTGGCAGGAACCACATAAATAATGGTTAAATAATGTCTTTACTGTAGAATTGTTCTGTGATGTTAGCAAATCACTTTTTTGTGCTCTTTTGTTTAAAAGACATCCATTAATTAGACCAACATGGGATGAATTTATTACATTTGTTTATAAAAAGGGGAATTTTTTTTAAATCAAAAACTCAAGTCATTTTTTAGAAATATTCTTGCTACTTAAAAGAATCTTGGAATGAATTAATTTCATATGGTAAAAAATGCCTCATTGTTATAAATAATCACCCCCATTTCGTCTGTTTTATTCCATTATTTTAAGGCTCTGAAACAAATAGCTAGTTCTGTGTACTGCAGCCATTCATTTGCCTGGATTTTAGGCCATTTATTAAAAATGAAACATTAAGTTTTCCAAATCAGTATGGGTTTTATAATCTTTTTATGTCATAGTACTGAGCAAAACATAGATCTACAGAGAGACCTGTGATTATGGCTAAAAGCATGTCTTAAACTAACATTAACTCTTTAGAACTAAATTATTAAAAATACCAGTCTAAAAAAATACAGTGTAAATGCCCTTGCACTAACATTCTATTGTTACAAAGTATAGTTTATATTGTCCACACTGATGTTTTGTTGATTCTTAAAAAAATAACCCCACAGATTATTAAATGTCTTATTTGTGGTATCTGAAGTCCATTTAATACTGTTATAATCTGGGGACTCCTGGGTGACTCAGTTGGTTAAGCGTCTGCCTTTGGCTCAGGTCATGATCCCAGGGTCCTGGGGTTGGGCTCCCTGCTCAGTGGGGAGTCTGCTTCCCCCTCTCTTTTGCCCCTCCCCCCCACTCATGTGCACTCGCTCACACTCTCTCTCTCATGAATAAATAAATCTTTTAAAAAAACTGTTATAATCTGTGGTAGTAACAACTTATAATCAACTTCTGTTGAGTATTTGTACTGTGCTAGATACTTTAAACGCGCCATTTCATAAAATTCTCTTGAGGGAGGTAGTAGCTTTTCCATTTTATAGATGGGGAAACAGATTCGGTAAGATTAAATCACTTGTCCATGGTCACAGAGCCAATAAATTACAGGCCCAGAATTCTAAATCATGTCTTTCTGATCCCAAAGCTTGTGTACTTTACCATGTCATACTGCCTATGTTCACAATCAAGATAGAGGGCATTATGTAAATAAATGGTTCTTTCTCATCACCAGTTCTCCAACTGTGTACTGGTGGTCTATATTTTTGACATAAGTTTTTAACAGAAATTGAAAAAGGACTGCCAATTTTGTTTCCAATATAAAAAATGCTATTCGTGGATAAAATTTTAAGTTTTCTTGTCATATGAAATTGGCTTACAATTAGATGTGTGAACTGGTTTTGTATGACATATATTTAGAGGAGGCAATGTAGTATGGGGGATAGTAATTCTGGGTCAAAATTCTGACTACCTGAATTCAAGTTCTGACTACTGCTTATTAGTTGAGTGACCTTGGGTTGACTTACTTTGAACACTTAGCACATTGCTTTGAACCTGCTAAGATTTCTTTTTTTTAAGATTTTATTTATTTATTTGACAGAAAGAGAGAGAGACAGTGAGAGAGGGAACACAAGCAGGGGGAGTGGGAGAGGGAGAAGCAGGCTTCCCGCTGAGCAGGGAGCCCGATGCGGGGCTCAATCCCAGGACCCCAAGATCACAACCTGAGCCGAAGGCAGATGCCCAACAACTGAGCCACCCAGGTGCCCCAAACCTGCTAAGATTTCAGTAAAAGTTAGCTACTGTTTAGTTGTTTTGTTTTGTTTTTAGTTTAACATGTTAGTATTTCATGGTATTTTACGTGATGATTTTTAAATTATCTGCTGCCTCAACAAATTTGAGAAAAAGGGATAATTAAGTTCCTGATAAGTATGCCAATATTTTCATGTTAATTTAGGTTAGCTTCTTTTCATTCTTTATTTGTATATATTATTAAATTAAAATATCCCCACTAAATTTGTTCTTTGAATCCACATCATGGAGCAACCTCATGGAAAGCCAGTTGACTGTGAGGTCCTGTGAATGTCTGGACTAGATAGACTTGCTCCTTCAATATGTTCTCTGGTAGAAACAGCTTATAAGGTGAGGCAGAAAAGGCAGATGATGTAACTTTTTGAAAGTTGTGTTCATTAAAATGTTTTTACTTAAGAAAAATTAGTTTTGAGTAGTTGTTTTGTGGACTGTGTTATTACAGACAAAACATAACTTCTGGGCGCCTGGGTGGCTCAGTTGGTTAAGCGACTGCCTTCGGCTCAGGTCATGATCCTGGAGTCCCGGGATCGAGTCCCGCATCGGGCTCCCTGCTCGGCGGGGAGTCTGCTTCTCCCTCTCCCACTCCCCCTGCTTGTGTTCCCTCTCTCGCTGTGTCTTTCTCTGTCAAATAAATAAATAAAATCTTTAAAAAAAAAAAAAAAACATAACTTCTGTGTCTATTTTTTAGAAATTTTTCCCTTGCTTTGGATGTTGGTTGTGGAAGAGGTTACATAGCACAGCATTTGAATAAGGTATATGTATTCAATGACTTAATTTGCTTTAAGAAATAAACTTGACTATTTTTACAGAAAGTCTTCCTTAATTCAGTTTGTATCATATATAGATTTTGATTATATCAAACTTACTAAATTTTTTTTAAATTGACAAACACTACAACTCGGGGCACCTTTTTTTTTCTGAAGCCTGTAGTTAAACATTCACCTGCACACCAGTTGCACTTGACTAGTTAGCAGTGACCAGGCAATAATAGGGTACCTTTTCCAAGTTGTGGACAGGGAAGTTCTTTAAGAAGGGAGTGTGCATGAAGTAGAAAGGATCAGAAGGAGGGGAAGCAGAGTAGAAAGTACTGAAGAAGTTTCTAGAAGACCACCAACAGTGCTGGACTTCAAAGAGGTCAAGTAAGGTAGGACTGAAAGCCGACACGCTGTTGTAGTTGATTAGGTCATTAATAATCTTTATAAATAGTGTTGTTAGAGCCCTGAAAGTGGGAATAGGTTACCAAGAATTGAGGAGAAAGACATTAATGAGAATTGGAGTTGTAGATTGCAAACAGAACTAGAAGGTAGTTAGAGGTGAGGAGAGATTGGGAGGCTTACGCCTGTTTCAAGGTAAGGGAAAGAGACACAGAATAAAGAGATGGAAGATTAATAGAGATGGTGATGGGTGGAGCAGAATCCTGGAGAAAAGAGCATAGTGGAAGGTGTTAATCTGGGAAAGAAATGGTGCAGTGCTCTTGGAAGGAAGAAAGAAGAGATGAAACAGGGAAAATGAAACCAGTGAGTTCCCCTTCTCCCCAAGTGTCTGTGTTTTTTAAGTCTTTCTTTACTCTTTGTAAACTCTTTGAATGAACGGCTGAAAGGCAGGAAAACTATCTAAGTCTTTTGTGGCCCAGGAATGGGGACTAGCTCTCAGCATGTTGTGCTATGGAAAAGTTAACACATAAGCCTTAATCCAGTGGAGTGAACTAAAGAGGTTGATTACTCACACCTATGTTGTGTATTTTATTAAATATAGTTAAATGTGTTAAATATAGGCATGGTTGCATGTATTTAAGTCTGTGTAACTTACTATATGTTATTGTAGCTAGTTGTTTACCATACTGGTTTTAATGCAGAAAAATACCCTTACAAAGCTGAAAGTAACTCTATGATTGCCACTTTCTAGTTTAGCAGTTTCAACAATTATTTTGTTTTGTTAGTGGTTTTTTGTTTGTTTTGTATTATCTGATTTACTTTATTCCATTGCAGGAAACTGTTGGAAAGTTTTTCCAAGTAGACATTGCAGAAAATGCTTTGGTAGGTAGCTCTATAACACTATTGATTTCTGATCTCTTGGTTTTATTTTTAGTTTTTATTTTTATTTCCTTCAAAATGAAAATAGCTTTTTTTTTTTTCTGATTATGTATAACACATATAAAGAATTAAACAGTACAGGAAATGTAAAGGGGAAAGAAAATATCATCCCTGGTTCCACCATTCAGGGGCAACCACGGGTGACATTTTGATCTCCACCCTTGCAGATGTAGAACTGTCTCCCAACATACAATTTTATACAAATGGTATAATGGTAACATGCCATGTTTTTCACAGGGTATCATTCTTTTATATCAATGAATGATATATGTGCGCACAAATTCCACCTTTTTAAAAGGCTGTATCGTATTCCAATATAAGAATATTCCATGGTGTATTTGGCTAAATTTCTATTGAAGGACAGTTCTATTTCTAGTTTCTTAATAACCAGCACTGTGAAGAACATCCTTATATAAAGCAACTTGGTACATTTGATTTATTTTTCTCCCTGGAAATAAATTCCTATACATCAGACTACTGTTAGGAGCACTGGGTGTTATACGAAAACAATGAACCATGGATCACTACATCAAAAAATAATGATGTATTGTATGGTGACTAACGTAACATAATAAAATTTAAAAAAAAAGAAAGAATAATATTATATGAAAGCACTTTTTCTCTTCTTTGGCGAGACTGGGCCATTTTTTCTGTCTTTGTAGGTTTGATAGGCAGAAAGTAGAATCTTACTGATAGTTTTATTTGCACTTTGAATGCAGCCAAATAGCTATTGATGTCTTTGGGCTATTGGTATTTCTTAATTTGTGAATTTGTAAGTAATTTTGTGATGTGCCTATACCTGCACTGTTGCCTTAGTGTGTTCTTTCTCTGGGTAGTTTTAAGAGTTTGTTTTTTTAGGGATATTAATTTCATCATTTTTGTTGTAAATATTTTCCAAAGTGTGTTGTTTACATTGTTTATGGGTTTTTAGAAGTTTTTGATTAATTTATCATCACATAGATCAGTCTTTTCCTTTACAGTTCCTGGCTTTTGAGTCACGTTTGTTTAAAGTGTTACCATCTAAGAGTATAAAAATGTTTACCCATAATTTCGTCTAGTACTTTTATGGCTTCAGTTATTCCACTGAAACTTTCAGCTTTCTGAGATTTGTTTTGGTGTGAGATAGGTATCCTATTTATATTTTTCCAAACCATTAGCCAGTTTTTGTGGCTGGTCTTAGTTCTCATTTAAGAAACACTTTTTGAGCTTCTCTGTGGCTCTGTTTTGGGTTTTTTTGTTTGTTTGTTTGTTTGTTTTTGGTAGGGATAGAAACTGCCAAGTAAATATAACATTGACTAAATTTAACAATGATTGCATTAGTAACAGATTTTCTCTGAATGTATTTTGAACTTTTATTTTTTTAACCACTAGAAAAATATCTTAGAAATGGAAATTCCTACTGTTAGTGTTTTAGCTGATGAAGAGTTCCTTCCCTTCAGAGAAAATACATTTGACCTGGTGGTTAGCAGTTTAAGGTTGGTAATCTATTTGTACTTCTTAAAAGTGTATGTTATAAATAACTTATGGTATACAGTTTTAATATTATTGAGTAAAGAAAATAGATAATGGAGTAAATTCTTAATAATTTCGTTAAAGTCACAAACCAGTTTTCTTAGTTTATAAACTGTAAGATTTCTCTGGTAAAGAATTACGAATTATATGCTCCCTAGTGGAGATGATATGCTATAGTACCTTAACTTTTTCAATTTGCTAAAGCTCATCTGTGATACAGGGGTTTTCCTCCCCAGTATACATAACTTAGTATCCATATTGATGAGGGCAGGAGTTGGAAAGAGTATACTGGCTCCAACATTCAAATATTAGAGCACTCTTATAAACTCAGTCTGGCAAGTAAGGAAAAGCTAGTAGTTCCTTCAACTTCAGTTTTTCTCCCACACAGAAATATGGTCCTTAAGGTTATATTTTCCCATTTGTGCTTCCTACCATGTCCCTGCACATTGATTACACAAACATATAAATGTTTATTGAATAGATTATAATACACGAGGCTCTGAGCTAGATGCTTTGGGGAAATAGAAAAATGAATGCAGACAGGGATCCCGTCCTCAAAGAACTCAGCATCTAATAGGGAAAAATAAAAGTCTGTGTGTAACTTTATTTCCCCTATCTTGTTGTATAGTCAGATTTTCTTTCAAAGATTCAACATGCTCTTCATGTCAGCACAGCCCTTTTGATCGCTGTTTTTAGAGTGACCAGTCACTGTGGTTCACCCAAGACTTTGCTAGTGTTAGCACTGAAAGGCCTATATCCCAGGAACGCCTCATTCCCAAACAGTTGCACTTTAGCTGTTTCCTTCAGTGAGTTTGTAATTTCTTCCATACTTTTTAAGGTATGCTTGGCAAATTTAGAAAATTATTCACATTCTATCATGAAATGAAAAACATTACAGAGAATGTTGGTCTAAGGGAAAGAGCCCTGGGCGGGGAGTTAGAATGTGAGTTTTAGCTTTTCTGCTTTCTGTTTGCAAGTACCTAATTCTGTTGCTTTCAGTTTCCCCATAAGTATGATAGAGCTTGTGATATTTCCTTCTTAATTTCTAAAGTATCTAATAATTGTTACAAAGCATCATGAAAGATAAATGTGAGCTTAACAGTATGGTTTGAAATGGGTATTCAGTGCTATCCTGGAAGTCAGCATAGGAGGATGCCACCTGTGTCAGGAAAGTATGACCAAACTCTACAGAGACTATGATTCTTGCCATCACATATCATCATGCACTGGTAGGGGGTGAGTAGAGGCAAAAAAAAAATGCAAGAGATTTCCTAAATTAAGTTCTAAATAGTATATAGTATTTATAGTACTGTAACATTTTCTCATGTCACAGAAGGAAGGTTTTCCCCTAGGAATATTTTTTGCTTTAAAACTTGTATGAAAACAATCAGTGAATTTTGATATGCAATTTTAGACTTCAAAATTAATACCTTTTTGATGGCTTTATATGAGTGATAATTATACTAATTATATGAATTAAGCTAAAATCAAAATGTTATTAATATTCTAGCTTACACTGGGTGAATGACCTTCCTAGAGCGCTTGAACAGGTAAGAAATTCTCTAATAGCCTGTATTATTTTATTATTAGAAACTTCTAAATATTTCCGTTTTTATCAGAATCTTCCAAATATTTTCCATTTTATACTTCTGATAGTTGGAAATGAAAGCAAATCAAGTATTTATCATCTTCTGTGGGCCAGATACACTTGGTGCCCTTTGGCATATTAAGAAGTACATTGAGTGACTCCCTTGCCTAGGAATTCAAGAAATCTAATTATGGAGATGTTTTAAATATTTATGAAAAGTTATACAAAATGACTTGGACAAAATGATATTAACATCACATTGATAAAAGACATTTTCTGTGTGGGTCCCTTTTCTTAATTGCCTATAAATTTTGTGTGGGTAGGAACCTATTGGTTCATATTTGTATCTTCCCTGTGCCTTATAATTAGAGAATGTGAGGTATGTTTGTTGGGTAGCATTTATCAATGAACTGGTGAAGAGTAGGTAAAAAGCACTGTGTTCAGAAGAGGGAAGGAGATCACAGTGGCTTGGAGTAGCCTAGGAGAGCTTCAAGAACAGGGAATTACTTTAGCAGGGCCTTAGAGAATAGGTCAGATTTGGGGTGGGAAGGCAGAATCACAGGATAGGTGGGAGATATGAGAGCCTCAGAAGCATGAAGGGACAGAGAGGAAGCCTCTTTGGAGATTAGTATAGTACTTGGAGATAAAGTATCTTGGGACCAGATTTAGGAAGATTTGGGTAACAGATTAAGGAATTTAGAGTTCATTCTTTATGCAATTCAGAGCTGCTGTGGAGGATTTTGAAGAGGAAAGTGACATGTTTAAAAGGCCGGCAGGCAGGATAACTACCATATCTTAAGCACACACTGTTTGCCAATCACTGTGCCCTGCTTTATATGTGCATTAAATAAATAACTCTGTAAGATGTCTTCATTTTGCTACTTGGAAAACTGATGCCAGAAGTTTTGGTTCAATTAAAGAGACTGCTTCCATCATCCAAGCATGAGAGAAACTGAAGTTAGGTGACAGTGGCAGGAGTTAACAGGAAGAGAGAGTATTTGGATGAGATACTTTGATGAGAGTAAAGGAAGAATCAACAGTTTGGTGGCTGGTTAGATCTGAAGATCAGAGACAGGGAGGAGTCCAAGCTCATCTTAAAGTTTTGAGTCTGGATGCCTGAGAGAATATTTAGTAAAAGCAGGGGAAAGAATGGTAATGATCAGATAAAGGGAATGGAAAATGGTACTTGACAGAAATATGGCAATTGGAGAGGGGAGTGGGTTTGAGAATAAGTGTGTGTGTGTTGGTTGTGTTGGGAGGGTGAGTTTGCCAAGAGACAAATTCCATGGCACAGGCAGATGAAAATGAGTTTAGAGTTCTGGGAAGATGTCCAGGCTAAAGATAGTGACTGGAAATCATCCTTGTGAAATCCACGGGAATCGATAAGCCCCTCTGAGGTAGAAAGAAGCTGCAGAGAGCTGAGGAATGAATTTTAGATCCCTGCTATATTACAGTTTGGTGACAAGGGAAGGAAGCAACACTAAAAGGGCAGAAGGGAAGAAAGTGAAGATTTTATAGTTTGCTTATATACTGTTTTGTAATTGCTTCATAATTTATTAAATATAAATTTAGGATAGATACTTTGATGAGAGAGCCTACTATGATTTGGGGTTTACTTCAGAATCTACCTTCTCCTGTAATGTTCCTTATTGTTGAGAATGGTCCATCAAATCTAGTTCCAGATGGTGGTTCTAAGAGAGTCCGTGAGTAAACATTTGTGATTCTGGAAGCCATTACAGGCACTGTTTTGCTTGAGTTATCAATTAAAAATTGCTTTCGTTTTAAAGTTGGAAAGTAAGTTAGTTACTTCTCCTTCAAGGAGACTAACGTTTGACTAGGTTAATCTTGTGAATCACAATAATTTCTGTACAAATTAGCTTTTTCTGCTAAAAAGCCACCCCAACTTAATGGTTTAAAACAGCAGTTTACTTAGCTCAGGATTTTGTGGATTGGGTGGGAGTTTGGGTTGGCCTTAGATAGGAAATCCTTCTGGCTCTGGCTTGGCTCACAGAGCCAGTGTCTGTGATCTGCTTCTAGCCTGTCTTGAAGCTGGCCTCTCAAGAATGGCCTTAGCTGGGGTGTCTGAGTGATCTCTGCTCCTCATGTGTCTCACCCCTCACTGGGCTGGCTCAGGCTTGTCCACAGCATGGTGGCAGCACAGGGACTCGTGGAAGGCCATTTCAGACTTCTCTGTGACACTGGCACACTGCCACTTGCGCTGCATTCTTTTGGCCGCAGCAGGTCACAAGGCTGTCCCAGATTCAGGGAGAGGGGAAGTATACTTCAAATTTTTAATGGGAGTTGTTTGATGGGGGTGACATTTAAAGGGCGCAGTAGAGGTTTGTGATTTTTGCAACCTACCACACTTTAAATTTTTTTCTTTCAGTATTTTTCTCATTATAAAAGTAATTTGTATCTATTATTAGAAAAGTTGAAAACATTTAACATATTTTATAGGTATTAATACTATCAATGAATTATTGTCCACCTTTATAATAATACATATGCTGCAGCAGTTTCTTTCTGACATTTGGTTGCCTTAGGTGTTACTTATTAAATTTTCTGATTATTTGACAAAATAAGAATGGTGATTGTAAAATATTGATTTAGACAGCATATATTTATTCTTTTAACATTTTTTATCCTAACTTTTTTTAGTATAAAATTTTAACTAATTTTGTTGTCTTGTATTTATCACAGATTCATTACGTTTTAAAACCAGATGGAGTATTTATTGGCGCAATGTTTGGAGGTGACACACTCTATGAACTTCGGTGTTCGTTACAGTTAGCAGAAACAGAAAGGGAAGGAGGATTTTCTCCACACGTTTCTCCTTTCACTGCTGTCAATGACTTAGGACATCTGCTTGGGAGAGCTGGCTTTAATACACTGACTGTGGTAACTATCAAGAGAGTTGATTAATTCTCATTAACCCATTGATCACACAGTTCAGAAACAACTTCTCATTAGAGATCTGTAGGTATCGATGGTATTATGAAAAGGTTTTCACAGATTTTCTCTTTTTAAATTTAGTTTGTATAAACACGTCTTGATTGATAAAGGTAGGAACATGAAATTTTTAGTATTTCTTACCTGAATATGTAGCTCAAAAAACCCAAACCTCAGTTAACAAGGAGATTGTTTTCCAAGACATACTACTCCATTAGAATTTTTAAATCCAGAGTTATATGTAATATGAGAGAGTTCAGATAATGGGGAAAAGAGGATGTACGGGAGCATTTACAGCACTACCTCTACCACCAGCCCTCAACTGAAATCGTGCTGTATGAGGCAGAAATGAAAGTATGTGCATTTATGGTCAAAGGTAGAAAATGTAGGAAAGGGGGCTATACACCATTAGGGCTAGAGAGATCTGGAAAGAGGACCTATAAGCTGTCAGAAGAAATATGGAGTCAGTACGGTACAGTGATGGTACGGGGCATAAGGTGTCTGACGGGTATAATTTGGTTCCTTGTCTTGCCCCTTTACTAGCTAGGGGAATTTGGGAGATTTACTTCACGTCTCTGAGCATTCATTTTTTTAAGAGAAATTCAAATGTTTCTCACCTCAGGTGGCTACTAGTATTAAGATAAAGGGTGTGAAGTGCCAGGACCATGGTAGATGCTCAATAAATATTTGCTCCTGCCTTCCTCTCTCCCCCTCCTCATACTCCTAGTACTTTGCCATCCAAGGCTTCCAACAGGGAGTCATCTGGACAGACAGTGGTTGCCCCTTCTAGCTCCTTTCATTAGCACAGTCACTCTAAAGGATTTTATTACTGCCTTCAGAGGTCAGTTGGGTAGACTTGCTATGATTTTCCAAACCCCTCAGGTTAAAAACACATCTCTATTCTAGAGGAAATAGGAATTTCCTGATGAAGAAAGCTTCTCATTGATCATAGGCTTAAGATTGAAATAGCCATTTAAGGAGATTTAATGTGAATATATTTCATAAAGTCAACCAACCAAGAAAAGATTGTCCCGTCCTTCCTTGTCTTGTTAGAAAGCACGGGGCATAGACCATAGTCCATGAGAGTCTCTGAAGTTGGAAAGGGGCCTCAAGAAGGGAAGAGACAGTAGGCTAGGAAATGACAGCAACCCTCAAGATTTTACAGCTGTGTCTTTTGTAAACTGCTAATGGCCTGAGTCAGCAAAACAACAGTCAGTTGTTGGCAGCTGGAAAGGGGAAAGCTCTGCTTTGTGAGGGTGCTGCTTTGTAATTAAAGCAAACACTGGCAAATACAGGCAATTGTACAAGAGGGATCACTATATTTTTCACCGTTTTTTAATTATATAAGTAATAACACAAATACATTTTGGTCGTAAACATTAAACTGTAGAGATAAATTGGCAATTTGTCATTCCTCTTTAATCCCCCAAATCTTAGTTCTCTCCTGTGAGCCACGGTTCTCAAAATTTTGTTTTTAGGACCTTGCTACACACTTAAAATTATTGAGGACCTTAGAGAGCTTTTGTTATGTGGGTTATGTCTATTAATATTAACCAAATTAGAAATTGAAACTGAATTTTAGTATTTATTAATACATTTAAAACTAACAATAGTGTACCTATTATGTGTTAACATAAAACATCTGTTTTTTATGGGGGAAGAAAGAAACTATTTTCCAAAAGAAAAAATTAGAAGAATGTCATTGCTTTACATTTTTACAAATTTCTTTAACGTATGACATAATAAAAGTGCTAAATTCTCATGCCTTCTTCTGCAGTCATAAGACTGTCTATGAGAATATCACATGTCATGTAACTTAGGAAAAATTCAGTGTACTCATGAGAGACTGAGAGGTGAAAAAGCCAAATAGCATCTTAGTATTATTTTAAGAATAGTTTTGACTTTGTGGACCCCCAAAAGTGTGTCTTCTTGTGGTTTTGTATGGTTGTAAAGTGGACTGTGCATTTTAGAAAAATTTCTGCTGGAGCCCTGGGTGGCTCAGTTGGCTAAGTGTTCGACTTGATTTTGGCTCAGGTGAGGATCTCAGGGTCGTGAGATCAAGTCCCACGTTGGGCTCTGCGCTCAGCACAGAGTCTGCTTGAGATTCTCTCTTCTCCCCCCGCTAGCACGTGCATGCTCAATAAATAAATAAAATCTTAAAATTTTCTGCTAAAAATGTTTAACCTAACATAGCACTTAAAATCCTACATTTCTGTTAGTTGGGAAATCTATTATGGAAATACCTTCTATATTCTTTTAAAAATGAACTGAATAACTCAAACATTAAGGTACAAAAATATTGGTGTGGAATCTTCTTTGTGGTTTATAAAAATTAATGATTTAATAATAAATATATACAAATTTGTTCCTTGATACATATACACTGTCTCTAATGTGGTGTATTAACATTGTATCATAATTCATTTTCTAAAAAATTCCATCCCAGAAGCTTATAAAATCAGTTACATAGGTTTAAGTTGCATACATTAGGTATATCATTTTTATACTGCAGTGGATTTTTATTTTTAAAGTGAATTCAAGATTTGCTTGTTTACATTTATATGACTTTCATAGTGAATTATTTTCAGAGTTGGTGGGCATTCTGAATGAGGCTCATTTCCTTTTAGAATAGAGTTGCCAGATAATATATTAGGAGAAAACTGCAGATATGGTCCATCTTAATTTGAATAAGGACTTTGACAAAGCTATTGTGGTATTCTTTTGATTGAGATGGAGGTAGTGCTTTTAGTTTCATTGAAAGATTGTTTTTGAAGGATATTGCTTAATGACTATTGTTTTTAATCTTATGATTTCTTTAAAAAATAGTTTCCTAAGGTAGAAAAATATAGAGAAGAAATTGACTACCCAGAGATGGTCTTATTAAAAAGAGCACATATGAACAACATGGTCATGCATATGTTAATAAGAAAAAGGAAATTTAAAAAATGTATAGATAGAATGAGATAAACAGAGCAGGTCTAAAGTGAAAAGAAGTCTCCTCCTCCTGACTTCTGATACCTGGTCCCTCTCCCCAAAGATGACCATTGTTGTGTGTATATCCTTTCAAAACAATTTTTTATCATAGACCACTATACAATTATGTCATTTAAACCTACATATGCAACAGTATATACTCTCTGTTGCTTTTATAAGCACTCTTCGGGGTTTTTTTAGTTAATAGCATACCTTTTTCTTTTTTTTTAAAGATTTTATTTATTTATTTGACAGAGAGGAGCAGAGGGAGAGGGGGAAGCAGACTCCCGGCTGAGCAGGGAGCCTGATGCGGGGCTTGATCCCCAAGACCCTGGGATCATGACCTAAGCCGAAGGCAGACGTTTAACGGACTGAGCCACCCAGGTGCCCTAGTTAATAGCGTATCTTGGAGATCTTCCCCTACAATATCGACCACATTTCCTAACAGCTGTATGGTATTTCATTAAGTAGATATACTTTAATCAGTTCTCTATTAATGGACATTTAGATTATTTACAGCTAGTTTTTTGGTTTTTCATTGTTGTTTTGTTGCTATTTCAGTGCTGTAATGTATTTTCTTTGACATAATCTTGGCACATCTGTCAGGTCAATTTCTAGCAACAGAATTGCTGGGTCAAAGAGTCTATACATTGAAATTTTGACAGATAGGGTCAGATGACTTTACAAACGTAGCATCAATTTATATGCCCCATCAACAATATAAGAATATGGCAACTCTTGCTTATACTTTGTTTTGTATCTTTAAGATTAAAAATAGTGGTCATTTTGTTTTGCATTTGTCTGGGAATTAGAATGGATTTTTTAAGATTTATTTGAGAGAGAGAATGAGTGGGGGCGAGGGGCAGAGGGAGAAGCAGACTTCCTACGGAGCAGGGAGCCTGACGTGGGACTCGATGGGACCCTGGGATCATGACCTGAGCCGAAGGCAGACACTTAACCGACTGAGCTATCCAGGCACCTCTAGAATGGATGTTTTTGATAAGTGTTCTTTGGGCTTTATACTTGATTCTGTTCAACATTAAAGTCTAAAATCAGGAGGAATAATGAACACATTAGATAAAGTTACAAAACACGGAAAGATCTAGACACTTCGAAAGTGGTTAATGCAAATAAGATGAAAGTTTAGTTACATGCAGCATTTTGATACCAAACTTGGGGGAAAAAAAGTATGTGTCCTGTATTTGGGGGCTAATTCCCAATATAGGGAATTTTTTACAGAGATCTAAAGATTAAGAATCTTTAGGAAGATTTCTCTTAGAATAGTGAATATTTATTCTGCAGTTTGACATTTTCATATATCAAGCATAAACCAGATGACATCTGTAAAGATTATTATAAAGAACATTCCTGTTTACCATGAGAAATTGGTCTGGGTAATCTCTGTGGCCCGTTTTCAAATCTGGGTCTTTTATGATGAATGTCAAATGAATATTCCTTTTTCTTTTTAAATAGGATACTGATGAAATTCAAGTTAACTATCCTGGGATGTTTGAATTGATGGAAGATTTACAAGGTAACGCACTTTAAAGAATGTTTAGTCTCCATTTGAGAGTCATATTTTGAGAGCAGACTTGATGGAAGGTACTGGGGCTAAGCACTAGGGATACATTGGTGAGGAGAAAGCAGACTGTCTTCATGGAGCTTATAAAATAAAATGGGCGAGGCAGACATCATGCAGCTGCCATAAAGATAAATGTTAAATTAGAATTGTGGTAAGTGCTACAAAGTAGGGGTGCATGGTGCTATGACTGCTTCTAAAAAGATGGTGGAACTTTCTTGAAGGGTGCATCTGAGGCAGGTAGAGCACATCAGTGACTTTCTCCAACAACAATTGGCAGCTCAGGTCCAGGCACAAGAAAGCGGGTAGTTGGGTTAGTGTGGGATTGGGGTTTATTAAAGGGATAAGTCCTAGTCGGAGAGAGTCAACGAAAGTCTTGTCTGAGGAAGTGGTAATTGTGCTCTAAAAAATGAAGATGAGTTAACTAGGTGAAGAGGGGAGGGAGGTGAGTGGCAGGCAGGGAGAGTAGCATGTGCAAAGGCTCTGTGGCAAGAAAGAGCATGGCAAGTACTGAAAGGGCATTTTGGCTAGAGTACAGGGAATAAAAAGGAGAGAATTAAATAATGAAATTGGTGAGTAAATGGGGACTGTATAGTCCCTGTTGAGATTGTCTGTATCTTAAAGCCCCTTTGAGGCATTAAATGGAGGGAGAAGGGGGAAGTCATGATATCAGATTTGCATTTTGGATAAAATGGATTGGCAGATCAGCTAGTAGGGAGACTCGTTGCTGTAAAGCTTATTGAGAAATGATGGTGGCTTGGATTAAGGATGTAATCCATTCACTTTTGAGAAAAGTGAATGGATTCTAGAGATAATTAGGATGTAAATTTGGCAGTCCTTGCTGATGGGTTACATGTGGGTGAGTGGACAGAGCTATTTCAAACATAACTGCTGAGTTTCTGGTTCACATAACCAGATAGACGGTGCCCCTTCATTGACAGAGAAAACAGTAGAAGAAGACCAAGTACAGACAGGGACACCTCTTGAGTCACGTGTGGGTATTTTGGGTTTGAAGTGCTTGTCAAATGTCTAAGAGGAGATGTCAAGTAGGTGGCTGGGTGTGTGGGTATGTTGTTTTAGAGGAGGTGATTGCCTGGTTAAAATATCATGAGTCATTTGTGAATTGGTGGTATTTGAAGCAATTGCCTGGAATGAGAGCATGAAGTGAGAAGAGAACACGGCCAAATACTGAGCCGTTAGGAACCTAATAGACGGTGACTGAGTAGAAGAAGGATGTGTCTGGACGTATTACAGATGTGATGGCAGAGGCAGAGTATTGGAGAATCATTAATGGTGGGGAGACTAAAAAATCTCAGAGGCCATGGTACTGGTGATTATTAACAGTGGTGATTATTAACCTAGGGTGGTGGCAGGACTTGGGGTACAGATGGAACCTGAATCAGGTGCCAATCCTCTGATGAATGAGAAGAGGGACTGGGAGCCTGATGTCTGTGTCTGACAGCAAGCAGGAGTGAGAGAGGATGATGGCCAAATAGTGTGGGTCTCACCTTGTTTTTGACAAGTTAGAGACAAAATGGCCTGGAAGAGGCTTTGAGGAGCAACAAGGATACAAACCCTTACCTCCCAATTCTGAAAGAGGTAAGGTACGCAGATACACACATCTGCCACAGAGTGGGCTGCTGGAGAAGTGATTTTCTCCAAGGAGAGCTTTGACTTGCCTAAGAAATTATGAGCTTTTACTTTTTATTACCCAAATGGCATAGGCAGCTTTGCTGAATGAAGGAAGCTGAAGCGATTAAAGGTGTGTTCGTTGAAACCAGAACTGTGCTTACCTAGGGGAACCTTAATCTGGATCCTGAAAAATGAAGATGATTTAAGCAAGAGGCTTATAAGACTAAATAGCTTGCAGTTATTTATAGATTTATAGCTTTTCTTAAACGCTATTGCAGTTGCTTCTCTCAGTAGTCCTCTGGTAACTATTTATCTCTGTATTACAAGTGATGAATATGAGGCCCAAAGGGAACACTTGCCTGTTAATGGCAGAATTAGGCCAAACTCTTGCCTTCTTGACTCCTGCTCTGCTAGTCTCTTACCTGACCCGACTTCTTTGGGCTGCCCATTTATAACAGTCCGTTTTACCCATCATCCAGCCTCCTCTGAGAATGGCACTTCTGTTGGCTTTACAAGGAGAAAGGTATGTAGCTGAAAACTTACTACTGTAGTCACTCTTCGTTCATTATAATTTAATACAGGATTGGCAGCTTATAGCATGTGTGCTTGAGATGACAGGGGATCAGTGATAAATCACACATTCCCCTCCCAAGCATTGCCCCAAACACTTGGCTTCCCATGACATAATCACGGAGTCCCTTCATCCAAAGACTTGAGAGATGGTGGTGGGTCGATGATGTATCATTCAGACTCTAATGATAAAAATATTTCTCAAATGCAGCATTTATTTTTATTCTGCTATATAATAAATGCTATGCTCATGATTCATTTCAAGAGAGAAGCAAGAGACTAGAAATTAGATGCATCAGTTGGAAAAGGTTACTACCCACTGATTTAAAAATATAGAACTTACTCTGTGCTGGGTGCAGTTCTGTGATATTTTCTGATACCCTAATTTTACAAATGAGCAAATAGAGACATTGAGAAGTTAGGTATCTTGTTCATGGTCACACCGGAACTGGAATTAGGATTTGAATCCAAAGTCCAATACTGCCTACTTGATCTCTGTGCATTTTTTTTTTTTATTGAAGTTAGCATAGTAAAATGCTCTAATCTTACATGTATAGTTGCTTGTATTTTTAATCACTATCCAGACAAGGATTAGAACATTTCCAGCCCCCTCAGAAGGTTACCTCATGCCACTATCCAGTTGATAACCCCTGCTTCCCCCAAGGGTTTTAAATAGGTCATCTATTTTGAGGACCTGTTGCCTAATATTTACCTTGAGAGGCTTTGCCAGTGCTTCTCTTATTTTTACTGTTAAGCCTTTTACATAAATCATATATTTTAGTCTTTGAATCTCTTATCCTTAGGAGGATTAAGAAGAATTATGTAAAGATAACTTGTAAAAGTGATATTTAACGAAGTAGATATAAACATTAAATGGTTGATTTTATATTCATTCACTTACCATTTATTGAACATCTACCATGTGCCAACTATTGAGCCAGTGATGAAAATACATAGTTCCTTATCTCAGGGAGCTTGTGCTGTAGTAGAGACATAGAGATAAAGAGAGAGACATAGGCATTTAACTGTAAAATGAGATAATTGTGTTTGAAAGTATAGGGAAAAACAGAATCCCTAAATCTGCTTAGGGTATCAGGGATGCTTTTGTAGAAGAGGCAGGACCTAAGCTAAAATGAGTTTGCCAGGAGAGTGAGTGAGTGGTACAGGTTTGGGGCATTGCCTTCCAAGCCAAGGGAATGGTCCGTGTAAAATCATGGAGATGCTTCCTTCACTTTCCTAATTAAGAAACTCTACAGTAATTCTGTATCGCTTGAATATGTAGGGTGGTGAGATGATAGGAAATGATGCAGGATAGTCCACCAGAGGCCTCTAGATTTTATCAGGTGAGCCTGGTACTGTGGGTGGAGAATTTCATGTGAAGGAGAGAGTGTCAGATCACTGTGTTAAAAAGCTCACCCTCGGGTGCCTGGGTGGCTCAGTTGGTTAAGCGACTGCCTTTGGCTCAGGTCATGATCCCAGAGTCCTGGGATCGAGTCCCGCATTGGGCTCGCAGCTCAGCAGGGAGCTCAAATAAATAAATAAATAAATAAAATCTTTGGGGCGCCTGGGTGGCTCAGTTGGTTAAGCAACTGCCTTCGGCTCAGGTCATGATCCTAGAGTCCTGGGATTGAGTCCCACATCGGGCTCCCTGCTCAGCGGGGAGTCTGTTTCTCCCTCTGATCCTCCCCCTCTCGTGCTCTCTGTCTCCCATTCTCTCTCTCAGATAAATAAATAAAAAATCTTAAAAAAAAAGCTCATCCTCCAGCATTGTTCATAAAGCATACTCTATGAGGAAGGTAAAACTAGAGCTAATATAGTTCATCTCTCTTGTTACACATGAGTAAACTGAGGCATAGAGAGAAATCAAGTAACTTGCCCAAGTGATCTAAGTGATAGAGCCAGGATTTAAGTCCAGTGTAGCAGCCTAACTCAGATCCTGAAATCTCAACCACTCTGCCTTTAAAAGGTCAGAGGCAGCTGAGATGGGAAGGAGAGTGGTCCAGGGATGAATGGGGGGGGGCGGAGCTTGGGTGACTACCTCCAGGTGTGCTTTGCCTACTGGAACATGGTGTTGCCTTCAAATTGGTTTTTGCTATTTTATATTGTTACACTTTTTTCTTGATGGTTGTAGTGTTTCTCATTTGAGCTGCCATTGTTATTAATTCACAGAAAAAAGTCCAGAATGTTGACCTAATTTTACAAAACAAGTTGTGTATCAGCTGATGAATGCATGAAAAGTTTTGGAGGCTTTCACAGTAGTTTTAAGGTAAGTTCAGTTTGTTTGTTTTTTAAAGACAGTACTCAGTATTGTTCCTCCTAAAGCATAATAGATTAGATTTTTATACAAGCAGTTGAACTTAACCTTAAAAACACTGTGAGAGTCTTAAACAGTCACTTGCTTCCTGGATTTTTCTCTTATCCCAAAGCCCAGAGCTGGTCAGAAGTTCCTAAATGTGTTTCCCAGGTGGTCTTCAGTAAAGGTCTACCATGATGCATTATGAAGTGTTCTCATTCCATTTTGAAGATGATAAACCATTTAATTAGAGTTAAGTGACATTGCCCTAGATTACTTAAGGATCCAAACTGGCATTATGATCCCAAAGTCTAGACTTTCTGTGCCACATCACACTGCTTACCACGAGGAGAAAGGAAGGTTGGTATGGTGGAATGCTTCTCTTGTGAGGCAAGCAGCAGAGTTACTGACTATAAGTGTTATGCAGTAGTACTCTTGAATTTCTGTATCAGAGAGAACATTATGCCTAATAATCTTAGTGTATCTAATACCAATTTTCTAAAAGGCATTTTAGAATTTCTAGTGTATTAAGTATTCCCCCCTCCCTCCATGTATTAAGTATTTACATTAAATAAATTAAACCTGTTTTCCACTGGTATTGCCTATATCTAAGGTGTAATAAGTCATGGCACTGAGAAAGTGAACAGAAATGAAAGCACCACAGCCATCATCAACAATAGATTTTTTCAATCCAACTCCCAGTTTACCTCTGGTCACTTGATATGGTTGATACAATGTAGGAGAATGTTTTTAAATCAGATTATGTAATGGGTCTGTAATGTTAGCTATAGAAGCCTTCAGAGATCATCTGGTCTAGCCACCTAGAAGACCCTTAGCAATTGGTCTAAGGTCATGTAGCTGCATTGTGACAGCAAGAATAAGAGCCACCTTTTTCTTCATGACAGTCTAACTCGTATATCTATTGTTCTTCATGAATTGGGGCTGTTGTATTCATAGGATGCTGGACATTGCTTTTAGTGTCAGAGATTCATTATCTTAAGGAATAGTAGGAACATTTTGGGATTGGAGAAGAGAAAAAAGTTTTACTTACTACAGCTGATTTGTTGATTGTTTTTAATAAGGCCATTGAAAACTTGGAAGATTATTATTTTTAAACTTCTGAAGAAAACTGATATTGGGAAGTTTATTGGGGCTTTTTTATGAAAGTAGAAAAACAAAAGTAAGAACTGATTTTTGGTGGTGTAGTATATAGAGAATAAATAAAGGATTTTTACTTTTGAAGTTTGTTTTGATCGTGGACTAGTTTAAAATGTGGCCTCAAAGGAATTTTAGTATATGCATAAAAAATAAAATATACAGCACTAATTGTTAATGAACAGTAGAAGAATATGAATCCTAGCTTTTAGGTATCAACTTGAAGAAAAAAGTCTAGTGATGCCTGGGTGGCTCAGTCAGTTAAGCATCTGCCTTCGGCTTAGGTCATGATCCCGGGGTCCTGGGATCGAGCCCCACATCACGCTCCTTGCTCCGTGGGGAGCCTGCTTCTCCCTCTCCCTCTGCCTGCTGTTCGCCCCTGCTTGTGCTCCCTCTCTCTGACAAATAAATAAAATCTTAAAAAAAAAAGTCTAAGAGGTCTTAGCTGCAGCAACTTCTTCCTAGAAACATCACCAAAGGCAAAGGAAGCAAGGGCAAAAATGAACTGTTGGGACTTCATCAAGATAAAAAGCTTCTGCACAGCAAAAGAAACAGTTAACAAAACCAAAAGACAACCGACAGAATGGGAGAAGATATTTGCAAATGACATATCAGATAAAGGGCTAGTATCAAAAATCTATAAAGAACTTATTAAACTCAACACCCAAAGAACAAATGATCCAATCAAGAAATGGGCAGAAGACATGAGCAGACATTTTTCCAAAGAAGACATCCAAATGGCCAACAGACACATGAAAAAGTGCTCAACATCACTCGGCATCCGGGAAATCCAAATCAAAACCTCAGTGAGATACCACCTCACACCAGTCAGAATGGCTAAAATTAACAAGTCAGGAAACGACAGATGTAGGTGGGGATGCCAACATCCTACAGTGTTGGTGGGAATGCAAGCTGGTGCAGCCACTCTGGAAAAACAGTATGGAGGTTCCTCAAAAAGTTGAAAATAGAGCTATCATACAATCCAGCAATTGCACTACTGGGTATTTAACCCAAAGATAGAAATGTTAGGATTCAAAGGGGTACATGCACCCTGATGTTTATAGCAGCAATGTCCACAATAGCCAAACTGTGGAAAGAGCCAAGATGTCCATCGACAGATGAATGCATAAAGATGTGGTATATATACACAATGGAATATTACGCAGCCATCAAAAGGAATGAAATCTTGCCATTTGCAACGACGTGGATGGAACTGGAGGGTATTATGCTGAGCGAAGTAAGTCAATCAGAGAAAGACCTGTATCGTATGACCTCACTGATAGGAGGAAAACAAACAGGGTTGCTGGAGTGGTTCGGGGTGGGAGGGATGGGGTGGCTGGGTAATGGACATTGGGGAGGGTATGTGCTATGGTGAGCACTGTGAATTGTGAAAGACTGTTGAATCACAGATCTGTACCTCTGAAACAATACATTGTATGTTAAAAAGAAAAAAAGAAGATAGCAGGAGGGGAAGAATGAAGGGGGGGAAATCGGAGGGGGAGAGGAACCATGAGAGACTATGGACTCTGAGAAACAAACTGAGGGTTCTAGAGGGGAGGGGGGTGGGGGGATGGGTTAGCCTGGTGATGGGTATTAAAGAGGGCACGTTCTACATGGAGCATTGGGTGTTACACGCAAACAATGAATCATGGAAGACTACATCAAAAACTAATGATGTAATGTATGGTGATTAACATAACATAATAATAAAAAAAAAGTCTAAATTTTATATATGTATGTATGTAGGCTTCAAGCTGGGCTTGAACTCACAGCTCACAACCCTGAGATCAAGAGTCAGATGCTTAACCAACTGAGCCACCCAGGTGCCCCAGAAGTCTAAATTTTAAAACAAAGAAAAGTGCCCCTGTAAAGAATGCACATAATTTCTTCCTAATCTGGGATTAGTAATATACTGTAAAATCTGAAAATATATCGTAGTTTTGGTACTGTCTAATGAGTCTCAGAGCCCTCTCCCAAGTTTCACGATCAGACATTTATGGCTTAGAAGGAGTGAGGCATTGTAGCAGTGCCCTGTCCTCTGAAGAGCATCTAAAAGGGGTGTAAAATGTGGCATCCTTGGAAAGGTACTTGCCAACTCCTCATGACTCACCTGGAGGGTCAGTTGCCTTGCTTTTGCCCAGCTGGCCTGCTTTAGACCACTGTTGGCAAGTAAGGCATGGGATTTGCCTCCTGAAATTTGATTTCTCTGGTCTTAATATCCAGAAGCTTCAAGTAGTTTTTGCCTTAGATCACTAAGAAGCCTAGCTACAACCTATTAGAGAATGGGGAGGGGTACACTGTTGGATGTGAAGAGGTTAAATTTGTGCTTTGAGCAGCTCAGCTATTGGCGGTTTTATCTAAAATTGCCTGTAATGTATTTTTAGGTATGGGTGAGAGTAACTGTGCTTGGAATAGAAAAGCCCTGCTGCACCGAGACACGATGCTAGCGGCCGCGGCGGTGTACAGAGGTAAGCGAGCTGGCTGTCTTTTCCACCCACGCCTCACTGAGGAATATGCGCCCTACCGTGTTTATCCCTTAACGTTGCCAGTACTTTTTCCTTTCCTGTTAAGGCATCATCAGATTTTTGTCCTTCCTTTCAGAACACAGATCCTGTAGTTCTGTATCCTTTTTCCAAACAGCCCTTAACTATATTTCTGTCAGCTTCTCAGCATTGAGGATTTTTCATGTGAGGCATTCTCAAAGTCCTCCGAATATCCCAATACCCATTTCTCTTTGGAGGACATGACTTTTATTGAGCAGATGTTTTTCTTCCTACTTCCATTTTTTTCAGATTGTAACCATTATTTGTCTTTATAGAAATGTACAGAAATGAGGATGGTTCAGTACCTGCCACATATCAGATCTATTACATGATAGGATGGAAAT
The DNA here is from genome assembly GCF_029215605.1 of Mirounga angustirostris. NCBI lineage: Eukaryota > Metazoa > Chordata > Mammalia > Carnivora > Phocidae > Mirounga > Mirounga angustirostris. Next base: position 99,475,172 of record NW_026991718.1, on the reverse strand, counting down.
ACCATGATTCACAGGTAATATTATTAAGACAAATCATTTTTCCTAGTGGGTTCATGTTTTCATTTACTTTTTATTTACATAGGGTGGGGTTTTTTAAAAAAAATACATGATGGCGTTAAGGGATTTCATGTAGAGCTGTATATTTATCTATTTCTAATATCTTTAATCTTTCATTATTTTCAGGCAAGACCAGCTGAAAGAGGTTCAGCAACTGTGTCATTTGGAGAGCTGGGAAAAATAAACAATCTTATGTCAAAGGGAAAAAAGTCACAATAAATACTTTATTCAATGTTAATGTAGTCCAGAATTTTCATCAGAGATGGATAACTTTCACATCTAAAATTATTACATTTTGAAGCAAGAAGCAATCTATAAGCAATGTACTATCAGATTGTAGTAATTAGAATAACCTAATCCTACATCTACATTTAGTAACCCTTTCGGTTTTATGTAGTTTCTGTTTTCATATGGATACTGTTATCTGGTGATTCGAATGTCTTATTTACAGATTCAGCCCCAAAGCAGGAAGATATTTCAGTGAAAAATCCACAAATATGTTCACATTTATAAATGCCTGACTTGATGGAAAAACATTGCCCACGCTGACATTTTGTACCTTTTTCTCCTTCTGATCTTTTACTGCCGTGAGAGGGTGAAAACAATGGAGATGAGAGGAAGGACAAGTTGGTAGATTCTCTAGAGTTCCGGATCATTTGGAATAAAAACAGTTCTTATAATGATTAGTCTAAGATACTCAAGCTAAAATTATGTCGCACTGTCATTTTTGTTGTGAAGACAGTATAGGCTTGTCTCTCCAGAGCTATTACATAGTTTTATACTTTAGAAAAGTGTGGATCTTGGGGCGCCTGGGTGGCTCAGTCGTTAAGTGTTTGCCTTCGGCTCAGGTCATGATCCCAGGGTCCTGGGATCAAGCCCCGCATCGGGCTCCCTGCTCAGCGGGAAGCCTGCTTCTCCCTCTCCCACTCCCCCTGCTTGTGTTCCCTCTCTCGCTGTGTCTCTCTCTGTCAAATAAATAAATAAAAATCTTTAAAAAGAAAAAAAGTGTGGATCTTTAAATTGACTCTTTCCTCACCTTTTTTTTTTTTTTAAAGCATCTGAATTCATTCATTTCTTTTTTACCTTCGTGATCTGGGTAGGATCCCAGGGTTTTATACCCCATGCTACCTTAGGTAAGGAGAGAACGTTTTAAAGAATTAGAGGAAAAATCCCCTGTGAAAGTATCTGCACAGTGATGAAGAGTGCTTTGTTGTTTGACTTTCCTTTGTCATTTCAGGCCTTTGGCACTCTTATTCTAATCCAGGTCCACTGTCCCATTGTCATGTAGTAGTGATCAAAATCATTTGGAAGCAGTCTAGCTCAGACAGCTTAGGATGGAGGGAAGAAGGCGGTGATGAGGAAGCGGGAAGGAGGCTGGGAAGCAAACAAGAGTGAGTGCCGACTGCTGTCTTGCATTGCTCCAGGTGGAGAAAGGGAGTTAGTGCTGGCAGCTGTCAGGTGTGTTAGAACTTCATCCTCACTGTGGAATGCCAGGTGGTGGCACTGGCTTGTCATTTATGTTGAAATAAACCCAGCAGAGACAGGTCTTTGTCAGTTCACATTGGAATGAGGCACAAAACTCACCATACTTAAAAAAAAAAAAAAAGCTGAGTTGCATCACCAGGCCGTGGAGCGTCATTGCTGTCCTTTACCTTTCACCATTTCACCAGGCACGGCCCCAGCCTCCTCTTCAGCCATAGGTAAGTTATTGCAGTCTTTGTCTCCCCCTGCCTTCCCTCCCTTGACCACACTGGCACCAAGCTCTTCCTGGGTAGGGGCTGTGTCTGCCTGTCTGTAGTGCTTTGCACATAGTAGATACTCAATTACATTTTGAATTGAATTAAATTAGGTGAAAAATGTGCCCTTTGAAAAACAAGTTACAGTTAAAAACCAAAGTTTTGTAGGAGAAAAAGAAATTACTATTCTTGATGTCTTTGAGTAGGAGATCTATCAACATTAGAAATTGGGATACTCTTTTCAGCTTTTATTTTGTTTTTAACACAAAGGAAAAGTATTTAGGAAGTAAAATTTGGTCTTCACATCTTAACAATTTTAAGGTTTTTAAGCTTAATTTTCAGAATTTGAAGGGAGAAGAGAAAAATGACAAAAAATCCTATGTGTTAAAATTGCGAACTAATGACTGAGGAACGGATAAATCCTATGGTGACTATGTTTCCTAAGGGACACGTGTTTATATGCATTGTTTTTTTTAAATTTCTTATTGTTAATGTTAATCACCATACATTACATCATTAGTTTTTGATGTAGTGTTCCATGATTCATTGTTTGTGCATAACACCCAGTGCTCCATGCAGAATGTGCCCTCTTTAATACCCATCACCAGGCTAACCCATCCTCCCACTCCCCTCCCCTCTAGAACACTGTTTGTTTTTCAGAGTCCGTCGTCTCTCATGGTTCGTCTCCCCCTCCGATTTCCCCCCCTTCATTCTTCCCCTCCTTTTTTTTTTTCTTAACATATTGCATTATTTGTTTCAGAGGTACAGATCTGTGATTCAACAGTCTTGCACAATTCACAGCACTTACCAGAGCACATACCCTCCCCAGTGTCTATCACCCAGTAACCTCATCCCTCCCACCCCCCACCACTCCAGTAACCCTGTTTGTTTCCTGAGATTAAGAATTCCTCATATCAGTGAGGTCATGAGACCTGTCTTTCTGATTGACTTACTTAGCATAACACCCTCCACTTCCATCCACGTCATTGCAAATGCAAGATCTTATTCCTTTTGATGGCTGCATAATATTCCATTGTATATATATACCACTTCTTCTTTATCCATTCATCTGTCGATGGACATCTTGGCTCTTTCCACAGTTCGGCTATTGTGGACATTGCTGCTATAAACATCGGGGTGCACGTACCCCTTCGGATCCCTACATTTGTATCTTTGGGGTAAATACCCAGTAGTGCAATTGCTGGATCATATGGTAGCTCTATTTTCAACTTTTTGAGGAACCTCCATATTGTTTTCCAGAGTGGCTGCACCACCTTGCATTCCCACCAACAGTGTAGGAGGGTACCCCTTTCTCCACATCCCTGCCAACATCTGTCATTTCCTGATTTGTTAATTTTAGCCATTCTGACAGGTGTGAGGTGATACCTCATTGAGGTTTTGATTTGGATTTCCCTGATGCCCAGCGATGTTGAGCACTTTTTCATGTGTCTGCTGGACATTTGGATGTGTTCTTTGGAAAAAATGTCTGTTCATGTCTTCTGCCCATTTCTTGATTGGATCATTTGTTCTTTGGGTGTTGAGTTTGATAAGTTCTTTATAGATTTTGGATACTAGCCCTTTATCTGATATGTCATTTGCAAATATCTTCTCCCATTCTGTCAGTTGTCTTTTGGTTTTGTTGATGTTTCCTTTGCTGTGTAAAAGCTTTTCATCTTGATGAAGTCCCAATAGTTCATTTTTGCCTTTGCTTCCCTTGCCTTTGGCAATGCTTCTAGGAAGAAGTTGCTTCGGGTGAGGTCAAAGAGGTTGCTGCCTGTGTTCTTCTTTAGGATGTTGATGGACTCCTGTCTCATATTGAGGTCTTTCAACCATTTGGAGTTTATTTTTGTGTGTGGTATAAGGCAGTGGTCCAGTTTCATTCTTCTGCATGTGGCTGTCCAATTTTCCCAGCACCATTTGTTGAAGAGACTCGCTTTTTTCCATTGGACATTCTTTCCTGCTTTGTCGAAGATTAGTTGACCATAGAGTTGAGGGTCCATTTCTGGGCTCTCTATTCTGTTCCATTGATCTGTGTGTCTGTTTTGGTGCCAGTAAAATACTCTCTTGATGATGACAGCTTTGTAATAGAGCTGGAAGTCCGGAATTGTGATGCCGCCAGCTTTGCTTTTCTTTTTCAACATTCCTCTGGCTATTCGGGGTCTTTTCTGGTTCCATACAAATTTTAGGATTGTTTGTTCCATTTCTTTGAAAAAAGGTGATGGTATTTTGATGGGGGTTGCATTGAATGTGTAGATTGCTCTAGGTAGCATTGACATCTTCACAATATTTGTTCTTCCAATCCATGAGCATGGAACGTTTTTCCATTTCTTTGTGTCTTCCTCAATTTCTTTCATGAGTATTTTATAGTTTTCTGAGTACAGATCCTTTGTCTCTTTGGTTAGATTTATTCCTAGGTATCTTACGGTTTTGGGTGCAATTGTAAATGGGATCGACTCCTTAATTTCTCTTTCTTCTGTCTTGTTGGTGTATAGAATGCCACTGATTTCTGTGCATTGATTTTATATCCTGCCACTTGACTGGATTCCTATATGAGTTCTAGCAGTTTGGGGGTGGAGTCTTTTGGGTTTTCGACATAAAGTATATCATCTGCAAAGAGTGAGAGTTTGACTTCTTTGCCGATTTGGATGCCTTTTCTTTCTTTTTGTTGTCTGATTGCTGTGGCTAGGACTTCTAATGCTATGTTGAATAGCAGTGGTGATAGTGGACATCCCTGCCACGTTCCTGACCTTAGGGGGAAAGCTCTCAGTTTTTACCCATTGAGAATGATATTTGCTGTGGGTTTTTCATAGATGGCTTTTATGATATTGAGGTATGTAGCCTCTATCCCTATACTCGGAAGAGTTTTAATCAAGAAAGGATGCTGTACTTTGTCCAATGCTTTTTCTGCATCTATTGAGAGGATCATATGATTATTCTTTCTTTTATTAATGTATCACGTTAATTGATTTGCAGATGTTGAACCAACCTTGCAGCCCAGGGAAAAATCTCACTTAGTCATGGTGAATAATCCTTTTAATGTACTGTTGGATCCTATTGGCTAGTATTTTGGTGAGAATTTTTGCTTGTTCATCAAGGATATTGGTCTGTAATTCTCCTTTTTGATGGGGTCTTTGTCTGGTTTTGGGATCAAGGTAATGCTGGCCTCATAAAATGAGTTTCAAAGTTTCCTTCCATTTCTATTCTTTGGAACAGTTTTAGAAGAATAGGTATTAATTCTTCTTGAAATGTTTGGCAGAATTCCTCTGGGAAGCCATCTGGCCCTGGGCTCTTGTTTGTTGGGAGATTTTTGATGACTGCTTCAATTTCCTTAGTGGTTATAGGTCTCTTCAGGTTTTCTATTTCTTCCTGGCTCAGTTTTGGTAGTTGATACATCTCTAGGAATGCATCCATTTCTTCCAGGTTATCTAATTTGCTGGCATAGAGTTGCTCATAATACGTTCTTATAATTGTATTTCTTTGGTGTTGGTTGTGATCTCTCCTCTTTCATTCATTTTTATATTTATTTAGGTCATTTCTCTTTTCTTTTTGATAAGTCTGGCCAGGGGTTTATCAATCTTGTTAATTCTTTCAAAGAACCAGCTCCTAGTTTCGTTGATCTGTTCTACTGTTCTTTTGGTTTCTATTTCATTGATTTCTGCTCTGATCTTTATTATTTCTCTTCTCCTGCTGGGTTTAGGCTTTATTTGCTGTTCTTTCTCCAGCTCCTTTAGGTGTAGGGTTAGGTTGTGTATTTGAGAACTTTCTTGTTTCTTGAGAAAAGCTTGTATTGCTATATACTTGCCTCTTAGGACTGCTTTTGCTGCATCCCAAAGATTTTGAACAGTTGTGTTTTCATTTTCATTGGTTTCCATGAATTTTTTTTAATTCTTCTTTAATTTCCTGGTTGACCTATTCATTCTTTAGTAGGATGCTCTTTAGCCTCCATGTATTTGAGTTCTTTCTGACTTTCCTCCTGTGATTGAGTTCTAGTTTCAAAGCATTGTGGTCTGAAAATAGGCAGGGAATGATCCCAATCTTTTGGTACCAGTTGAGACCTGATTTATGACCTAAGATGTGATCTATTCTGGAGAATGTTCCATGGGCACTAGAGAAGAATGTGTATTCCGTTGCTTTGGGATGGAATGTTCTGAATATGTCTGTGAAGTCCATTTGGTCCAATGTGTCATTTAAAGTCTTTATTTCCTTGTTGATCTTTTGCTTAGATGATCTGTCCATTTCAGTGAGGGGGGTGTTAAAATCCCCCACTATTATTGTATTGTTGTTGATGTGCTTCTTTGCTTTTGTTATAATTGCCTTATATAATTGGCTGCTCCCATGATCCTGGAGTCCCGGGATCGAGTCACACATCAGGCTCCCTGCTCAGCAGGGAGTCTGCTTCTCCCTCTGACCCTCCTCCCTCTCATGCTCTCTGTCTCTCATTCTCTCTCTCACAAATAAATAAAATCTTAAAAAAAAAATTAAAAAAATAAAATAAAAGGGTAACAACGTCCCCAGAAAATATACTCTAAACAATTCAGGAAAGACCTGAAGCCAGGGGAGAAGAAAGGGAAAGAAAGAAAAAAGAAAGAAAAAAAAGAAAAAGAAAAAAGATAAAAACAAAAACCAGAACAACAACAACAAAAAAAAAAACAGAATATGATGAAATATGATCAGGCTGGTGCATAGATCAGTGCCACACACTAGATTTTGGGTGTATTTTGGTCTGTTAGAAGAAAGTGCCTCCCAAAATTTTAAAGAAAGAAAAACTTACGTATGTACAAAAATAAGGATTGATATGATGGAGGGATGGAATATGAGTTTAAAGATGAAAATTATAAAAAATTTTATAAAAGGAATTGATAAGTTGTTTGAAGGGGGGCCTGGGTGTCTCAGTTGGTTAAGCAACTGCCTTTGGCTCAGGTCATGATCCTGGGGTCCTGGGATCGAGCCCCGCATCGGGTTCCCTGCTCAGCCGGAAGCCTGCTTCTCCCTCTCCCACTCCCCCTACTTGTGTTCCCCCTCATGCTGTCTCTCTCTCTCTGTCAATTAAATAAATAAATAAAATCTTTAAAAAAAAATAAAGTTGTTTGAAAAAAGAAAGAAGAGGATTTAAAAAAAAAAAAAAAGGAAGAGAATATGATCAGGCAGGAGAGTAGAACAAAACCATACACTAGGGATTTAGGGTATATTTTGATCTGTTAGAAGAAACTATCTCAAATTTTTAAAGAGAGAACAACTGATATATATATGCCAAAAATAAGGGTAACTACTATGAAGAGATAGAATATGACTCTAAAAATGAAAAATAAAAATGTTTTTTAAAAAAGGGATAAGATGTTGTTTGAAAAAGGGAAAAAGAAAAATTCAAAAAAAAAAAAAACCAGTTAAAAAAAATTAACTTTGAAAGGCTAAAGAATCATGGTAAAAAAGCCATGGATTCTATGTGCATTATTTCCCCAGCGCTGGAGTTCTGCCGTTCTCATTGATCGGTGAACTCGCTCTTGGCTGGCTGTTCTTGCTGATCTTCTAGGGGAGGGGCCTGTTGCCGTGGTTCCCAATGTCTTTGCTGGAGGCAGAATTGGCCTTCCCTTGCCTGTCCGGGCTAAGTAATCTGCTCAGGTTTACTCTCAGGAGCTTTTGTTCCAAGCTTTCCATACAGCTTTGGAGGATGAGAGTGAAAATGGCGGCCTCCCAATCTCCACCCTGGAGGAGCCGAGAACTCGGGGCCCTGCTCCTCAGTGAGCCCCCAGAGAAAAGCCGTCAGTCACTCCCGTCTCCCCAGTCTGCGGCCACACTCACCTGGCCTGTGACCGAGCATTTCTATCTCTGGCACCCGACTCAGTGTGGAGTCTCCAAACCCAGCAAATCCCTGCAGTGCGCTCCTGCGCCGCTCCTCCTGGGGGAGGAAGGAGACTCTCCCTGGATCTGCTGCTCTTGGGTCCCTGCTGGAGGAGCAGTGGCACGACTGTGCCCTGGATCACGGTTTATGACAACCCCGAGCTGAGAGACTGCTCCTCGGCTCCGTCTCTGCAGCTGGCTTCCCTACTCTGATACCTGGGAGCTCTGCCACACTCAGGCACCCCCGGTCTTTCTGTGACCCCGAGGGTCCTGAGACCACACTGTCCCATGAGGGTTCCACCCCCCGCTTGGCCACTGGAGCAACCTCCCTCAGCAGAGCTGAGTTCTAAAAGTTCCGATTTTGTGCTCCGTGGTTCTATCACTTGCCAGAAGCGGCCGACAGAGGACCCCTCCCCCACCGTCTATCCTCCCGAATATCGCCTCGGATTCACTTCTCCGCACGTCCTACCTTCCAGAAAGTGGTTGCTTTTCTGTTCAGAGAGTTGTTGCTCTTCTTTTCTTCAATCTCCTGTTGAGTTTGTAGGTGTTCAGAATGGTTTGATCCCTATCCAGCTAAATTCCTGGGACCAGAGGAAATCCAGGTCTCCTACTCCTCCGCCATCTTGCTCCGCCCCCTATATGCATTGTTTTTTAAAGACTGCATACAAACTTGTGAAGTGCTTATTGTTGAGGAACTAGGTATGTCTGCATCTGTCAGGTTTGAATGTCGGGTGCAGGAGATGGGCAGAAGCTAGGAAGATTTGAACTTTTCATTTTTTTATCTTTCTGTAAAATTTGAAGTTTCTTACCAAGAATATTACCTGCTTATTTCATGCTGAATATGGTTACGTGGATGGTGGGGTGGGGCTGGGGAGGAGTCTACCCTGGGCTATCTCAAAAATAAGATCATGGTTTAAAAAAATAAAGGAAAGGAAAATTAGCACAACTAATTGAGGATACTTGTTGTTTAACATGGGTGACAGTAGTAAAATTATTTTTTTAGTTAATATCTGCTTGAAGTATCTATCAAGCTTTAATTGTTTGAAACCCTCAGGCAATTCATTTTTCTGAATAGCTGTGTTTCCAAAATGATTAAGTACTCATTCTTTTTAAGCAACAATACTTTATTTTTTAATTTAAAAAACTTTATTTTTTAAAATTTATTTTTAAAAACAATTTTTTAAAATTGAAAATTTTAAAATTAATTACATTAATTTCAGGTGTACAACATAGAGATCTGACAAGTTTATGTTATGCTATGCTCACCGTAAGTGTAGCTACCATCTATCACTATACAATGCTATAGCAGTACCATGATTATGTTCCTTATGCTGTACCTTTCATCCCCATGACTTATTCTATAACTGGAGGACTGTATCTCCCACTCCCCTTTACCCATTTTGCCTACCCTTCATCCCCCTCCCCTCTGGAAACCATCTGTTCTCTGTATCTATGGGTCTGTTTATGTTTCTTTGTTTTTTTAGATTCCACTCATAGGTGAAGTCATATAGTATTAGTCTTTCTCTATCTGATTTATTTCACTTAGCATAATACCCTCTAGGTCCATCCATGTTGTTGCAAATGGCAAGAACTCATTCTTTTTTATGACTAACATTCCATTGTATATATGTATATATGTATGTGTGTGTATGGTATATATACCATCTCTTTATCCATCATCTATTGATGGACACTTGGGTTGCTTCCATATCTTGGCTATAATAAATAACACTGCAGTAGGAGCACCTGAGTGGCTCACTCAAGTGTCTGCCTTAGGATCAGGTCATGATTCTGGGGTCCTGGGATTGAGCCCCAGTCAGGCTCCCTGCTCATAGGGGAGTCTGCTTCTCCCTCTCCCTCTGCTCCTCCCCCCCGCTCCTGTGCACGTTCTCTCCCCCCCAATAAATAAAATAACACTGCAATAAACATAGGGATGCATATATTTTTTTGAATTCGTGTTTTTGTTTTCTTGGGGTAAATGCCCAGTAGTGGAATTACTGGATCATATGGTATTTTTATTTTTAATTTTCTGAGGAACTTCCATACTGTTTTCCACAGTGTCTGCACTAATTTATTCCCACTGACAATGTATTGCGGGGGGGGGGGGGGTTCCCTTTACTCCACATCCTTGCCAACAATTGTTATTTCTTACCTTTTTGACTCTAACCATTCTGATAGGTGCAGGTGATATTTCATTGTGGTTTTGATTTGTAATTCTCTGATGATGAGTGATGTTGAGCATCTTTCTCATGTGGCTCTTAGCCATCTGTATGTCTTCTTTGGAAAAATGTCTGTTTGGGTCCTCTGCCCATGTTTTAATTGGATTGTTTGGGGTTTTTTGGTGTTAAGTTGTGTAAGGTCTTTACATTTTTTGGATATTAACTCCTTATCAGATATATCATTTGTAAATGTCTTCTCCTTTTAGTGGGTTGTCTTTTCATTTTGTTGATGGTTTCCTTCTTGTGTGAGAGCTTTTTATTTTGGTGTAGTCCCAGTGGTTTATTTTTCCTTTTGTTTCCCTTGCCTGAAGAGACATATCTAGAAAAATGTTTAAGCAACAATATTTCCAAAATATGTCACATTCTTAAATAGTGTGTAGAACATAACCATTTTTTAATAACTCCACAGTTATTTTCATAAACTCAAGTTGTACTGCATTGCTTGTTCCTACACTGGCCCCAAGAATGATGTGGTTTGTCTCTTTTCCAACGCTTTATAAATTTATCTGCCAATTGTCAATTTCATCAGCTCACCAAAAATGAACTTTCTTGAATCCGTTCTACTTTCTGATGTGTAAGATTAGAATTCAGATTAGAAGGTTTCTAGGACTAGTGTGTAAGGTAGGAAAGAGGAGTGAGGTTCTGGGAAAAAGACTCTTACTTTGCAGTAAAATGCATGGGTTTTACTGGTTCCCTTAACAAATCTCCTTTGAGTTTCTTGTGCTAGGCTTTTAGTTGTTTCTCTGCTTTTAGTTGTCGGTCTACTGGGCTGTGGGCACTGGGACATCTGTTGGCTGCTGGGAGACTTTGGATTATTCCCTGGTTCTTAGCAGTATTCCTTTGGATTATTCCCTGGTTCTTAGAAGTATTCCACATTGTTGGTATGGAGAATTCCAGAAGTGGCAGTGTATATGAAAGTTTATATTTATAAAACAAAGAGTGTTGCTTTATAGAAAATTTTTGCAGGATTTGTTGAGATGGAAGCCACTCCTAGACATCAAGTATGTGATATGACCATAAAAAGTGACACAAGTGTGTAACTCATGAGATATCTATATGTGCTTTTCAAACTCTTTTAGTACCATTTTATCTATTAGGTGGAAATAGTTACAGTATGGTGTGTACTGAAGACACATACAGTTTTTATACTACACATCTGGCCCTTAAGTAAGGATGAGGTAAAAGTATTTTACCATGGATTGGATTCTGTGCAGGAAAGAAGTTAAGATTAATAGATATTTGGGGAAATGAAGGATATTTGGCACAGTGATTATTATTTTATTCCTTCATAAGTTGTTATTTTATCCTCTCGCCTAAGAAGAAATGTTTTGAGCTTGGCGGGGGGGGGGGGGGGGGCGGGTTGTGAAATTTATCTTCAGAAAACTTACCATAAGTGGGCCTGCCCCTCCAGAAAGTGGTATGATTTGGTTCTCTGCCTGGATACTTGACAGGTATTTATCTTGCTGATTTAAAAACAATTTAAAAATAATGGAAGGTAAGTGGGCACTGGTAAGTTGTTAACAAATAAGTAAATAATGCTTTGGACTTGTAGTGGTTTTAAAATCTATCCACAGATTGTGCAATATGTTCCTTTCTAAGTGGAGGAGCTTAATTTCCCTTCCTTTGAGCACGGGCTGAATTTAGTGATTCCCTTCCAATAAGTAAAATGCGGAAGAGACGGTGTGTCACTTTCTGAGAGAAGGTGATGAAAAGCATTGCTTCCACCTTGCTCGGTCCAGGATCACTCATTCTGGAAATGCCAGCGGCCATAGTGTGAGGGCCTTCAAGCAGCACTGTGGAGTGGACATAGAGGTGCAGAACGGCCAGCAGCCATGTGAGGGAGCCATATTGGAAGCAGGTCCTCCAATCCATCTAACTCACATGACCACAGTCCTGGCTGGCTGATGCAGCCTCCTGAGAGACCCGGAGCCAGAACCACACAGCTGAGCCACTCCCAAACTTCCAAAGCACAGAAAATGAGATAATAAATGTTTGTTATTTAAGATACTGTCTTTGGAGTCATTTCTTAATGTAGCAATAGATAACTAACAATACTGTCTGAGAAAAGTTGGGTTCCCCAGGTATTCCAAGTTGTTGTTACTTTAAGGATAGAACATAGCTTGCTTATTTCAAATTATGTAAAGTCAGCATAAGCTACTGATAATACATTTGTTCTCAGGGAAACCTGGAACTGCGATGCTCTTACCTTGAGGTTTGAATCCATGGTCTCTCTAAATAGAACTAACCTCCATTTCCAAGGAATACTAGGATCAGTTTTCTGGAAGCCCAACTGGGGCTAGTCCAAAATGAAACCAGAGAATTTGAGATGATTCTGACCATGAGGATTCAATAAGTTAAAAAGTACATGTGGCTTCCTCACTCCCTTCCCTTCTGCCTTAACTGTTGAGTTGCTGACAACTTATTACCAGTATGGACTGTTGACACTGTGCACTTAATTGCCAGCCTGTCAGATGAGCACGATGCTGTCGAAGTAGTTAAAGGCTCTTTTAAAGCCAGACTTGATCTTGTCTTGCTAGCCATTGCTAAAACCAGGTAAAACTAAAGTGCTTGCACTTTCAAAGTGGCACGTGTAGTCCGGACATTCTCCAGACTCCTTGCACAAGAATCTCATGCATGTGCTCAGGATGCCATCGCTAGCTCTGTCAGTGCCAGGCCTGGGAGTCAGGTGGTCTGGGTTTAGTCCTGGCCCTGCTGGTTCCTAACACTTGGGTAAACTCCCTCTCTCTGACCTCGGGGTTTTCATCTGTGAAATTACAGTTTTGGTACTCAGTGAGTCTCAAAGGAGACCCCTGGCCTGCCTTCAAGTTCCTGAGGGGTTTTTCCTTTTTTTTTTTAACAAATAATATTTTTTTATTAACATATAATGTATTATTTGTTTCAGGTGTACAGGTCTGTGATTCATCAGTCTTACACAATTCACAGTGCTCACCATAGCACATACCCTCTCCAACGTCCATCACCCAGCCACCCCATCCCTCCCACCCGCCACCACTCCAGCAACCCTCAGTTTGCCTCCTGAGATTAAGAGTCTCTTATGGTTTGTCTTGTTTCATTTTTCCCTCTCTTCCCCTATGATCCTCTGTCTTGTTTCTCAAATTCCTCATATCAGTGAGATCCTATGATACTTGTCTTTCTCTGATTGACTAATTTCACTTAGCATAATACCCTCTAGTTCCGTCCCTGTCATTGCAAATGGCAAGATTTCATTCCTTTTGATGGCTGCATAATATTCCATTGTATATATATACCACTTCTTCTTTATCCATTCATCTGTCGATGGACATCTTGGCTCTTTCCATAGTTTAGCTATTGTGGACATTGCTGCTATAAACATCGGGGTGCACATACCTCTTTGGATCCCTACATTTGTATCTTTGGGGTAAATACCCAGTAGTGCAATTGCTGGGTCATAGGGTAGCTCTATTTTCAACTTTTTGAGGAACCTTCATACTGTTTTCCAGAGAGGCTACACCAGCTTGCATTCCCACCAACAGTGTAGGAGGGTTTCCCTGAGGGGCTTTTTCAAACAGAATATTTCTACCTTCTTCCTGTTGGTTGGAAACCATAGCCATAGGGAGCTTCTGTCACTGAGGGGACTGTGGGACACCCCTTCATCATGTCATGTTGGGAAGATGGCAGTGAGCCACTGGGCGGGATGATCTCAGAAGCATTCAGCTCGGAACTAGGAAGTGGGTCCCAAGACAAGTGGATAGGATTGCTGTCCTATCTCCACAATCCCCTCTCTTCCTTCCTTCTTTGCTTCCCTCCCTCCCTCACTCCTTTCCTCCTTCCTTCTTTGTTTCTTTGTTTCTTTCTTCCTTTTTTTTGAAATCCTTTACAATATTGATTTATTTTATCCGGCTATTTTCTAAGTATTTAAATTCCAGTTAGTTAACATACAGTGTAGTATTAGTTTCAGGTATACAATACTGTGACTCAACACTTCCATACAACACCTGGTGCTCATCACAAGTGCCCTCCTTAATCCCCATCACCTATTTCACCCATCCCCCCACCCACCTCCCTTCTGGTAACCATCAGATTGTTCTCTATAGTTAAGAGTCTGTTTCTTGGTTTGCCTCTCTCTCTCTCTTTCCCCCCCTTTGCTATTTCTCAGACTCCATGTTGATGTTTGGGGACTTCTTTTCCCTTCAAAGCTATTTTGGATTTCATTAGTAAGGTGGGCACAGTGTGATTTACCTTAGGTCTCCTAGTCTTAGAAGTGGTCCAGATGCATCATTGCTGTCAGTCCCTGGGCCCCAAAGGAGGGCTCCACAGCCTTACATATTCTGCCTGGACTGCCTTTTACATTTTCCATGGAACATGCCATTTTTTCACAGTCACGGAACATTTAGCATTTAGCAAGTGTTCCTGAATCTTGCAGAAAGTTCCCAGTTATTTGTCCAGGTGACGAGGTTCTGGTTACCAGTCAGATTAGAAGAGACAGTGCTCTGGAAGACCAAGCGCAGGAATAGATATGAAGTACTTTGTGATCTCTAAGTCAGAACGCCTGCATCATTTCTTGAGAAGCCAACCAAACTTCTCAACAAAGGCAGCTTCGTTTAACCTGTACCAAAGGGTCATAGGTTGGTACAGCCCTTTCTCTAGAGTGCATTCTTGCCAGACAATGTGCCAAGCCTTTGATGTGCATTCTCAGTCATTTCATCCTCACAGCTCCTTATGAGGTAGATAGTAGTACAATTGTCCCTATTTTTCAGAGGAGGAAACAGTCTCAGGAAGACTGCTCTCCAGAGTCATATAAATGGCAGAGCCAATATGTGATTTCAATCTCATAGGTGACAAACCTAGTGCGATTAACAATTTCATTATGCTGCCTCCTCTGGGAGGGCAAAGCCTTCTAAGGGCTACCATTCTTTCGCTCTTTCTAAGTATTTAAATTCCAGTTAGTTAACATACAGTGTAATATTAGTTTCAGGTGTACAATATAGTGATTCAACCTGTCACAACCACTCTATGCTCCAACCAGCAAATTGGAACCAGGCAGGCAATTCCATCCACTGTCTCCAGAACATGCTCAGCCCTGGGCTTGAATCTGTTGCTGCAGAGCTGCCGGCCCTCAGAACTCTTCTGTGTCCCTCCCACTCTACACTCAGCCATCCTTTAAACTGAGCTTGGGATGCCTGAGTGGCTCAGTCGGTTAGGGGTCTGCCTTTGGCTTAGGTCATGATCCCGGGATCCCAGGATCAGCAGGGAGTCTGCTTCTCCCTCTGCCCCCCACCCCACCTGTGCTCTCTCTCTCAAATAAATAAAATCTTTTAAAAATTAAAAATAAATCCAGCTCAAGTTCATCTTGCTTTCTTGTCCCAGACTATCTTGAACTTTTCTCTCTCCTTTAGCACTTTATATGTTATTTCCCATCCTTGAGTTCTGCCTCTTCAGCTAAATATTCAGTTCTTTGAAGTATTGGCATTGCTCTAACCAGGGTTTCATATGCCTCGGGGAACTCCCAGATGGAGTCACTGCCAAGCAGACAATGGGATTCTATGAGCACAGCAAACAGCGGGAGACTGGAAAGACCAGCAGTCCAGTTGCACTGGGCATATTCAGCTGCAAATCCTAAGAATCAGCCACTTGTTTGGACTTCAAGGCTAGACTCTTATTCTAGTGGAATCTGGGTATCAAACAAAGCAGTTAGATACGGATAACAGGGGAAACAGGGAAGAGTTTGGTCCTAGAGAATAAAACTAGAACTATGACAGGAGGTCAAAGCAGGGCGTACAGCAGTGTTGATGGGGCATTATGCTGGAATGGTAGGTCTCAAGTCCAGGCAAGATGTCCAGCTGTTCTTAGATTCCAGACTTCCAGACTTAATGACCCAATAACTCTTTTATCAAGGAATGCTTTGTAAGACCTTGAACCTGTTTGAGGAAACATTAGCCTAGATAATAGGCATTGTATAGGCTTGTTGAATTGAATAGTTGTGGGAAAACCTACATTCAATTGTCAGAATCTACTCACCTGAAAAATTGTTTATGAACTTTTGAAGGGTAGTCCAGTGCAGTGGTTAAGAGCATGGAATCCGACCAGTTGTCCTGAATGTGTGGCCTTTGACAAGTTTCTTGACCCAGTTTCCTCTTCTGTTAAACAGGGGAGATGATAAGGCTATCCTCCTGGGAAGGTAGCTATGAAGATCAAATGAGTTGATAATATATTTGGTTAGAACAGTGCTTGGCACATAATAAGCACGAAATGTTAGCTATTATTATTCTAGACAGAATGAATTTTAGAGATGTTTTCAAGAATAAATTATTGACTTCTGTTGTGATGCTAGCTTACCATTTGTCCTACATAAAATTCCCTCTTGCCCACACAAGAAGACTGATTAATAAACAGACACTGCTTTTAAAGTCACTATCTCTTTTTAAAAAGGAGTAAATTGCACAACCTCAGACAGCTGTTCAGCCTCTATGGCAAAATTCAAATAGATCCCAGTTAAGTGAGATTTGTTCTAATGCTCTGTTAGGTGAAGACTGAATGTTTCTTTTTTAGAGGCACTTGACTTAGACATTATGTTCTGATTAATGAAATACAGGTTAGGATAACTTATTTCACACAAGGACACAATACCAAAAAAAATGTTTCTGTATCAAAACATAGGTACCAATGCTGGATAAAATTAATTGGGTGTCAAAAAAAAAACAAAAACAAAAAAAAACTAAGAATGAAAATAAACCTCACAGCCTAAGGAATAATTCTATTCTTGCCACACATGAAAAGATTTTAAAGCATTTTTCTATTCTAGACTTTTCCTTTCTTGTCTGAGAGGCTAGATTAGAATTGTAAAACTTTTGAGCTACAAGACAACAGAGAAATCTCGTTTTACAGTTGAGGAAACTGAGTTCCCCCAAGGGATGGTTTTGCCTGAGGTCTCTAGCTGGTCGAGGAGAGTCAGCACTGAAAGGTAGGTGTTCCAGAGTCTTGTCTAGGGACCTGTGGCAGGCTGACGTCCTTCATGCAACCCCAGCAGAGCTGAGGCCCAGCTGCAACACCTCCCCTAGGCTGGACTTAGAGTCGTGAAGTGTGCCAAGTGAACATTTTCAAGGTCCGTTGCACCACTAGCGCTCCCTTTAAGGGCTTTCCGTATTGAGTTCTCTGCAAAACTTGGATACCCAGCGATGAGAAGGACCTAATCACCGCTCTCACAGAGCTCACCCCTGGGCTGACTGGAGACCACCGCGAAGCTGACATAGTGTGGTTTTTTTGCAACCAACAGTATTTTGATTGAGACACTTGTGTGAAGGCGCTATACAAAATAGTGCGTGGCGATTCTCAGATAAATAGGGCAAGGATCCTGCCTTCATTTTAGTGGTACAGGTTAACACAGGTGCTCCCCTATAGTGTGCGACAGACTCTGAGAAATGCCAGGAAAGAGGTCTGACTAAAGCACGTTGAGAGCTCAGAGGAGAGAGATGATGGGCAGCCTGTGTGGGGTGGGGTGGGGATGGTATCAGGGAAGACTCTGTTAATTTTGTTGTTTATTCCACCAAATCATTGGGCACCTACTAGGTCTCAGACATCGTGCCAGGTGCTGAGATGTAATGATGAAGGAGTTGCAGCCTTTACGGGCCCTCAACTAGGGCAGAACAACAACAAAAAATACAGGATTTTTTTCAATTCTAAGTGCTGTTCGTTGTGAGTCGTATCCTAATTTTAGAGATGTTAAATTTTTGGAGAAATATGTATTTTAGAATTAATGAAATAAGATAGGAATAGATAACCCAGAGTGCTTTCTTTTTTTATTTTATTTTATTATTTTATTTATTTTATTTATTTGACGGAGACAAAGCGAGAGAGGGAACACAAGCAGGGGGAGTGGGAGAGGGAGAAGCAGGCTTCCCGCTGAGCAGGGAGCCCGACGCAGGGTTCAATCCCAGGACCCTGGGATCATGCCTTGAGCCGAAGGCAGACCCTTAACGACTGAACCACCTGGGTGCCCCCCCAGAGTGCTTTCTATGGCCCAGACAGAGTAAGTGATTACACATACCAAGTTCTTGTCTCAAGGTTTACTTCAGCGGAACCCAAACTGATAATAGGGAGTTTGACCTTCATCCTGAAGGCAATGTAGAGTCATTGAAGAGTTTTAATAGAGGGAGTGATACATCATTTCTTTTTGAAAAAGATCACTCTGAATACAGTGTGAGGAATGCCACAGGGGAGACAGAACATTTAGGTCCAGAGAGCTAAGAGTCCAGAGAGGTGGAGGCATCCCGAATGGAGGGACAGATGGTGATGAGGGTGAGTGTAGACTGAAATGTGAGGATGAGAGATCTAGGAGGTGGTAATCAGTAGGAACCCATGACTGACTGATTGGCTTGGAAGCTGGGGAGAGGATGGAGAATGCTGGATGAAATGGTCCAGGAAGAATGTATCCAGTGAGAAGTAAATACCACACAGACAGGGAACTTCCTTCCCATTGGAGCTGGCCATTAAAGACCAAGACTTCTTAGAAAACATTTTTCCTAATTACCCCCTACTGTCATTATAAATGTCGTATAGGTTTATTGTGGACGTTTGGGGAAATAGCAATTCTTAAAACCCTGAAATCCTATCAATCACCATTAAAATTTCAGTGTGTATCTCTCCAGTATTTTACTAACTACGACCTACTTAGATAACAAAAATCAAATATGCTATATCATTTGGCATCCTGCCTTTTTCACATATCGTACTGTGGGCATTTTCCTGTAAATCTTTAAAAAACATAACTTTTTAATGACAATGTATCATGTGAGTAAGGGATTTCTGTTTTGTAGGGTTATATTTTTTCAATATTTTTCTCACTATAGACAACTATAAGATGAATAGCATAAATTACCAGGAGTGGAATACTAGGTTAAAATGCATGAACATGTTTAGGGTTCTTGATAATTATTGTCAAGATGCACCCCTAGTGAAGTTGTACCAATATATATCTTCTATTAGCTGGGTAGAAGACAGCTCCAGAAAGGCAAAGATTTTGGTCTGTTTTGCACATTGTCATACCCTCAGCACCTAGAAAATACCTGGCTCCTAGTGGATATTCAACAATTACTGAATGTTTAAAAATTACAGATAAATGAAGAGTGAGTGAATGTATGTCTTACTGCACCCTCACTACACTATTTCAGTTATAATTATTTAATGGATCTTTGCCAATTTGGTAAGTGAATAATGATATATTATTGTTGTTTTCCATAATATTGCTTTGATCATCATTAAGTGTGAGATCATGTATTTTCCTGTGAAACGTGGTGGCTAGTTCTGGCATTTGATAAGATTCAAGTTCACATACACTTACTAGCTGTGCAATTTTTGAGTCTTGCAAAATGCTTCAGTAAGCCTGTTATCTCCTTTTAAAATGGAAATGATAATCATACCCCCCTTTATAGAATCACTGTGAGGAAGAATAATATAATGTATAATGCATAGTGCCTGCAAATATAATGCATAGCACAAATAAATGTTGATCATGTTTTAAATTGTTTAATTGTCTTTTCATGTCCTTTCCCCACTTTTTTCTATTTCACAGTTTATTTTAAACATTAAGGACCTTAACTCTCTGACATATTCATTCCATACAGTTTCCCACATTTCTGTCATTTTGTATATGGTGGCTTTCTTAATGTACCAAAATTGTATTTTATTTCTACTCATATCTGTACAGATTTTCTTTTGTGATAACTTTCACTGCTTTGGTGCTTAAAAAATATTTCTTCATGCTGGGATGTTAAACATTTTTCTTGATTGTTTTATTTTTTTCTAGGTTATTTCTTAATGCTTCTGTATAAAATGGTTTACTCTATCTGTTATTTATTGTAATTAGGCTAGTCTAGCCTAGGGAGTAGTTACAAATAAACTCTGAAGTACCAGTGTCTTGCACAGCAAAAATTAATTTCTCATTCAGGACGAGTCTTTAGGAATGGGGGGAGAGGGCCTCTATCTAGTGCCTCAGCGATCCATGTTCCCTCCATCTTGTGCCATCTCATCCTGTGGTTTCTAAGGTTTTCTTGACAGGAAAAGGAGGGATGGAAGAAGCACACCAGCTTTTGATTGCCTCAGCCTACAGGTGACAAATATCACATCCACTCACGGTTCATTGGGTAGTCACAGTTGGTCTAGTCACTAAACTAGTCACATGGGCCCAACCTAGCCCCTGGGGCAGCTGGGAAATTTAGGAGAGCATGTGGAAAACGTACTGATAAGCACCAAATTTCTATGCTAGAGGAAGTGAGGGAATAACCTAATTTATTTTTCCCCCTAGTCAATTGTCCCAGCCTCCCTTTTCTTTTAATTTAGAGATATTTAAAGTTAAATTTAAAGAAAAAATAACATTCCTATTCTCCAAACCCCACCTTAATAACTTAAGATTTCATCACATTTGTGTCCATTTTTTATAACAGTTTTATTTGCCATAAACTTTGCCCTTTTAAAGTGAATGATTCAGTGGTTTTTAGTGCTGCCACAGAGTCCTGCAACCATTATCAATATCTAATGTTCGAACATTTTTGTCGCCTCCAAAAGAAACACTGAACCCATTACTAGTTGCTTCTAGACTCCCCCTCTCCCAGGCCCTGGCAATAACTAATCTACTTTCTGTCTCTATGAATTTGCCTATTCTGGATATTTCTTGTAAATGGAATCACATAACATGTGACCATTTGTGACTGGCTTCTTTCACCTAGCATATGGCTTTTAATGTTCATCCACATTGTTGCAAGTATCTATACTTCATTCCTCTTTATTGTTGAATAATATTCCATAGTATGAATATACCACATTTTAAAAAATCCATTCAGAGTTGATGGACATTTGAGTTATTTACACTTTTTGGCTATTAAGGATAATGCTGCTATGAACATTTGTGTATAAATATTTGTGTAAACATGTGTTTTCAGTTCTCTTCTGTATATACTAAGAGGTAGAATTTCTATGTCATATAGTAACTATGTTTAACTTTTGAGAAACTACCAGACTGTTTTTCACACAGTGTGTTCTGATGTTGCTGGGTAGAGTGTCTATACATATCTATTAGATCTAGTTGGTTAATAGTGCTGTTCAAGTCTTCTAGTCTCTTGTGATCTTCTGCCTAGGTATTCTATCCACTACTGAAAGTGGGTATTGAACAACTATTATTGTTGAATTTTCCGTTTCTTCCTTCAATTTTGTCAGTATTTGCTTCATGAACTTTGGGTTCCTATTGTTAGATACATATATGTTTATGATTGTTATGTTTTTCTGATAAATTGGCCCTTTTTCATTATAAAATATCCTTATTTGTCTCTAAAAACAACTCTTAAAGTTTATTTTGTCTGATATTAGGATAGCTACTCTTGCTCTCTTTTGGTTCCTGTTTGCATGGCATATCTTCCTGCAATCTTTAATTTTAAACCCATTTCTGTCTTTGAATCTATGTGTGTTTCTTGTAGACAACATATAGTTGGATTTTAGGAAATCCATTAAGTCCCACCGCAGAGACAATCACAGTTGACATCTATTTTCATGTGTGCTCTTGTAGAATTTTCTAATATATTACATATATACATACTTCTCAGTTTTTATACAATGGGATCAAACTGCATAAACTACTTTGAAATATGCTTTTCCCCCCATATCACAATAGAACGTGATATTTCCATGTCAATAAATATTGATATATGGCATTTAAAATCATTCTATGTTGCCTTGACAATTCACTTTACCAGTCCATCATATTTAGGTGATTTTCACCTCTTTGTCATTATTAGTAACACAATGGAGATACCATCCTTATAACTAATTTTATGCATATTTATAGTTACTATTTAGTGTAAATGTCAAGGTGAAATTGATATAAATTAACAAACCACCCACTGCAGCTGAGGCATACCAGAGTGCCTATTTCCACACACTTTGGTTGTTTTCACGAGATCATTTCTAAATGATGCAAATGTAAAGTCCAGCCTGGAATGGGAGCAGTTTTTGCCATGATTGTCAGTTCCTGGTTGCTCAATAATTTAGCCTCCTCTTTTCTTAGTTAAATTAATAGTTTTAATTTAATGGCATCCTTTATGGACTAAAACAGTGAAAAGGCCAGTACAGAGAGAAGCTAGAAACAGAACCAGAAGGTTGTCATATTTGAGGGCAAGTAGTTTATTTGGAAAGGGAGTGGGAAAGTGAGGGAGTGGAAAAATGGAAGGGAGGAAAGTCGTTAAAAAATGGATTAGTGAGTAGGTCACCACAGTGGACTACTGCGGTTCAGTCCTGCTGGACACCTTCTGTGTGACCTTGGGCAAGTTGCTGATCTGTTCTCCGAGCCAGGATATTCTTATCTGGAAGATGTGACAATTCTTTCATCAACAGATTATTTTAGTTTGGGTTTTCCCAGAAGAAGACCCTGAGAAGAGAAGCTTTTGGAGTTTGGGGAACTATAAACACTTCAGGTACATTGTGCCTCTGGAAACGTATGTTCAGCACATGACTGTTTTCCTCCAGTTAGCTCTAGTGGAATCACTATTTTTAGTTTTATGTTTTCCTGTCAATAACAAGCTATTGTTACAATGACACATTTATTGTTGCTATGCATTGGTACCTTTTCTTATGAAAAGGATACACCTTAGAGGAGGTAAATAGTTTTTCCATATTAATCATATACAAGCAAAATACTCCATGGGGAAAGAATTCATTCTGGCCGAGTAAGGAATGAAGGGAAGATAGAAGTGGTGGGAAAACCTCCCACATGGAGCAAAATTTAATGGGAAATCCAAGATATATGTCTCCACCCCTCCTGCATTTTCTTTGCAGGTGTTTTTTTGTGGCTGTGGAATAGAGTTGGCCAAGACTATTTTTATGAACCCATTACAAACTGAAGGGGCGTTTTCTAACCTGCCAGAGGTAGGGGGTCCATCTTGGCTCTGAGCTGCATATGTGCACCGCACTGACAGTTCCGTGGCTTTGGGATTGTAGACTCTTGTAACCTTTGTACTCTCCTGAGAAAGAAACTGGCAAGGCCCGCGGGGTAAGTGGCTTGATGGGCCCACAGCAGTAGTTCCTCCCACTTAGAGTTGGAGCTTTTGGTTTGCTTGTTCCTGGCATGGAGCACACTTCTCAGTAAAGACACTGTCAGGTGGGGATTTCTGGGTGATAAAACAGGACTCTCGGTGCCTAGATTTGTGTTGAGGCCCAGAGGCTGAGAATTGACCAAAGGAGCCACTTTTTTTTTTTTTTAAAGATTTTATTTATTTATTCATGAGAGACAGAGAGAGAGAGAGAGAGGCAGAGGGAGAAGCAGGCTCCCCGCTGAGCCGGGAGCCCGATGTGGGACTTGATCCCAGGACCCTGGGATCATGACCCGAGCCGAAGGCAGACGCTTAACCATCTGAGCCACCCAGGCGCCCAGGAGCTACTTTTCTAAGCTGAGGGCCTAGGTGTTCTCTATGGATTTGCAAAGCAGTGGAGAGTGAGGGCTGGGGTATTTGAAGCCTGAAGCAGGATGGTGGAGGCAACTTTTTCTTGCAGGGAGTTTTCTGATTGCTGTTGTATTTCCCAAGGGGGATGGAGAGAGGGAGCTCAGCCATCAACTGTAACCAAAGGAGAGGGGCACAAAGGAAGCTGCGTGCAGAACTTGATCTGCCATGCCTGGAGTGTGGGGGAGAGTGAACTGGAGTGTGACAGATGCCCAGTGGGGAGAGGCCGGGGCTACCTGCCGGAGGGGAGAGAGAGAATGAGACCAACAGAGTAAGAAGGGCATTCCCTTCCTCCTCACTCGGGTCCCAGGCTAACGCAGGCAGGTCACAACCTACTGACTGCACTCAGTTCTTTCAACATACTTCTTATATTTGTTAGTCTATTTACTTTCTTGCACCTGCATTTCCTTTTGATACAGAGACTGTTTGTGAGCTAGTATCAAATACCATGATTCCGCTTTCATGCATCCGCCTCTAATGGGCTGTCCTTAGACCTGGTGGCACTTCCATGAAGAGCAGGGGCAAGAATGTGTGTTCCACAGGGACCAGATAAAGGACACAAGGATAGGGGCCAGCCTAGAGCTACCTGGAGAGGGGATATTGCATTAGTTTCCTGGAATTATATAAAAATACCCCAAGATTGGTGGCTTAAAATGACAGGTATTCATTCCTTCACAGTTCTTGAGGTCAGAAGTCTGAAATCAGGGTGTTGGCCAGACCACATTCCCTCCATATGCTCTAGGGGAGAATCCATCCCTTGCCTCTTCTGGCTTCTGGTGGCTGCGGGCATTCCTTGGCTTGTGGCTGCAATCTCTCTGGTCACATTGCCTCCTCCTCTTCTGTCTGTGTCAAGTCTCCTCTGCCTCTCTCTTATAAGAATATTTGTGATTGGATTTTTAGGTCTCCCTGGATAATCAAGGATAATCTCCCCATCTCAATAATCCATAATGTGATCACTTCTGCAAAGTTTTGTTTTTGACATAGAAGGTCACATTTATAGGCTCCAGGGATTAGGACATGGATATCCTTGGGGGGCCATTATTCAGCCTACCATAGGTACCGAGTCCCACCAGAGAGTCTATTGGATGGACTGATGGATGAGCAGGGATTTTGGGCCCAGGAGGCCTCACTCATGAAGCAGATGCTTTTCCTGGTCAGCTCTGATTTCAGTTATAACCATGGAGGGCCTTTTCCTGCAACCTCAGACTCCTGCTAGCTGTGCCCAATGTTGAGGGAAGATACAGGTCTTTGTTCTATCTCAGAGACTTCCCCAAAGCCTCTGAGAAATAGCCTGGAAGGGATGAGGGGTAGTTATTGCAGCCCAGAGCAAACCTCAGATGATGGAGGAGGTAGATGATGGGCAAGGGCCTCAGCCTCTCATCTTCAGACAGACAATTCTGGGAGATAGAGTGTAAACTTTTCAGATCTTGGTAGGACCCACCCCTATTGCCCACAGCAATGACCTCAGTAATGCACTTTTTTTATGGCTTTTCATCCTTCTCACTCCCTCACTCTGAGTTCTAGGATCACCTTCCAACTGAATTGTCAAAACACAAATCCTTGTCTCAGGCTTTGCTCTCAGGTCTCCCAAACAAAAAAAGGTTCCCAGCAGTGGAATCCCCAAGAAAGCCACAAAACTGCTCCATGGGAAATGACATGGTGAACTTCCATGCTCAGTGAGCACGTTTTGCAGGATTTCTTCTGGGCAGGTTTAGCATAATCTGTCCTAGTTCTTAAGCCACATCTCTTGCCACCCCAACTCCCTCTACCATGGAGGATCCAGAAGCAGGGAGGCTGGGGATAGGGGAGGAAAGAGCCCAAACTGACCATTTCCCCTACTCCCTTCCTCCTCACTCAGGGGTCTACTTGCTACATTCAGTTCTTTCAACATACTCCTTACATTTACCAATCCATGTACTTTGCTTGCATCTACATTTCTTTTTGAGACAGAACCGATTCATCAGTTAGTATCAAAATACTATGATTCTACTTTTAAGTATCCTCTGCTAATGGTCACACTATTCTGAAGAGTAATCAGATCATTGGGGCATGTCTATACAATAAGAAGAATACTACCTCTCAGACAATCCTGTCTTCCAAGATAAGTAGCTCAGTGCCTCAGTGAGTTTATATAACCCTTGGTAGGTGTTTTTTCCCCCTTGGTAGGTTTTTAGATTGTCTATTTATAGTAGGTAGGTTAAATATGGTTACAAATTCTTTGTTGCTACTTCCATTGAGAGATGGAGTCTAATGCTTGGCCAATAGAATGTGGCAGAAATGATATTCTGGAATTTTCTGAGGCTTGGTCTTAGGAAACCTGCAGCTTCTGCCTGGGTCCCATGACTCTGTTCATTATGTTGAAGAGATCATGACCTATAGGCACTCTGGTCATCCCTCACAGCTAAGTCCGGCCTTTCAGCCACCTTACCAAGGTGCCAGGGATCTAAAAATGTCTTGGACTCTCTAGAACAGCCTGTCCACAAGCTGGACACCAACAAGTGAATAGAAGAATCACACAGCCACTCCCTGCCTAAAATGCCTGAGAGATAATGATGGTTGTGGTAAGCCACTGAGGTCTGAGTAGTTTGTTAAGCAGCAAGAAATAACTGGAACAGCAATATGGAGGAAAGAATTTTGGAGTCGGGTCTGGACTCAAATTCTAGCTTCATTATTTATTATTATGTGATCACATTGTTGTGTGATCTTAACAAGTTACATAGCTTCTCCTAGCCTTGGTTTCCTCCTGTGGGAGACAGAGGTAGTTATATCTACTTCCAGCCCCATCATGAAGACGGAATGAGAAAAACAGAAGAGTCTGACACATAGCGGGTGTTCCACAGAGTTCCTCTTTCCTCTTCTCAGCCTCCACACCCTCTTCTCAGTGCTTCCTGGGATTCCCAGAGAAGGCCTGCAGCAAGCCGTACCACCTGCCTCTGCTTCCCGCGGGACTTTATTCTCTTCTTGATTTTTCCCAGCCACTCATGGCCGCAGCTGTTAAAACCCACCACTTAAGATGTTGGGGAAAGCACAGAATTCCCAAAGCATGCTCCTCATAAAATGACTCTGGACCCTTGTTCTAGAAAAAAAAAATAATTATACTTGACTTTTAAAAAATTTATTGACTTGAATACATACTCTGCTTTAATAAAGAACCAGGGAAGGAAATGTAGAGAGAAAAGGGAGTTACAAAGAAAACTGGATTTAAAAAAACAAAAAGCTTGTAGTCAAGGAAGCTATCAGTTTTTGTTTAAAGCTATCAGAAGCAGAAGGAATAGGGGCTCTGTGTGCTGATAGAGGAGGTGGGATTGTCATAAGCCGAAAGTAGAAGAGGCAGACAGGCGGGAGGCTCCTTTGCCCTTGGCCAGTCGTCAGGCAGGTGCATGGGTGCGGCAGGCCCCTGAGAGCACCGGCTGCCTCTGCAGCAGCTCCAGACAGGAGGCCCAGAAATGGACACTTGAATGATTCAAACACCCTAAGCCGCTCATGCTTTTAATGGCTTTGCCACATTTACTTGGCACAATTAGCAGAAATGGGAAATTGATGAGCTCACACTGCCCTTGCTCCTGTATTTCTGACAGTGCTCTGCACTACACAGCAAGCCACAGAGTCGCCCTTTCTTCCCTGCCGGCAGCTCTTTCCACAAGCTTTACCTCTAAGAAGCTCAATCTTCATCCAGACTTTGAGCCAGGACCCCCCATTTGCTTTCCATACTCCCCTCTTTGTCCTTATCCCCTCCTCTGACGTGCTCCCACTGCAGACACCTGTGGGATGTAATTCACCACTGGCCTGTTAGGCCCTGACCCGAGGTTTGGATGCCTGTTCCTTCTTTGCATGTTTGTAAATGAAAGTTCCATCAGAAGTGGAACTCTATTCACGGTAGCCAAATTATGGAAAGAGCCCAAATGTCCATCGACTGATGAATGGATAAAGAAGATGTGGGGTGTATATATATATATTGGAATATTGCCCAGCCATCAAAAAGAATGAAATCTTGCCATTTGGAACGACATGGATGGAGCTAGAGGGTATTATGCTAAGTGAATAAGTCAGAGAAAGACAAATACCATATGATTTCACTCATATGTGGAATTTAGGAAACAAAACAAATGAACATATGGGAAGGACTTGAAAAGAGGGGAAAAAACCATGAGACTCTTAACTATAGAGAACAAACAGGGTTGATGGAGGGAGGTGGGTGGGGGATGGGCTACATGGGTGATGGATATTAAGGAGGGCACTTGTGATGAGCAGGGGTGTTATATATAAGTGAGGAATCACTGAATTATACTCCTGAAATAATATTCCACTGCATGTTAACTAGAATTTAAAAAGAAATTTGAAAAGAAAAAAAAAAAGAAGTGGAAATCTCTAGTAAGTGAGGGAGTCTGTCCAGGAAATTCTAAACACTTGGACCTCAGAAAGGTGTGGATTAGTTCATGGTCAAATAAATGACTATGGCTAGTATTTGTACATGCAATGTTTATAAAGCATTTTTGAAGTTAGACTTACGTTAAGCCTCACAATTCTCCAGTGAGGTAGGAAGTAATCCCATTTTATGGGGGAAAAACTGAGGTTTAGAGAAATTGTGCCCAAAGTCATACATAGAGCTACTGAGGGACAGAGCTGGACCTCAAATCCAAGTTGTTTGGTTCTAAATTCAGTATTCTCTCACCATTTCATTCTACTTTCTGGTTACAATGAACATTATTAATTAACTCTTTTCCCGTCCCTGGGTTGGATTTTCAAGTAGGCGAGCATGACTTTTTTCCTAACATCCAGGATTTTGGCTGGAGAACTAACTGCAGGGCACTGAAGCCACACAGACTGTTATCAACTCAGCTGTCCCCATATTCCAGTCAATTTTCCATGAGCTTTTAAAGAGTATTAGAAGTTACCATTTGTGGAGTTCATGCTAGAACACCAGACCCTGTGATAGTTCCTTAACATACATTATCCCATTAATCCTTGTACCAGCTCACTGAGATCTTCCCATTTTGCAGATCAGGAGACTGAGGTTCAGAGATGTCAAATAGCTAATGAGCTATGGAGCTGAGATTCAAGCCTGACCCTTGACAGGAGTCCTGGGCCTCCTGCTCTCTCCTTGGCCACCCTACCCCCAGCCCCAGGTCCTTGCTCTCCCTGCCACAGGAGACAGGGAACCAGACTCTTCAGCTCTGTCCTCTCCCTCTATGGGTACTCCAGAGGGGATTGCCCAGGGAGAAGAGGGAGGGATGGTAGAAAGGGGTACAATGCTGGACAGACCCAGGTGGTGCTGTTCACTGCACAAGTGCTAAGGGGAGCTTTGATAGAGGGTCCCCCAGTGATGAGTGTGAGTCCATCCCCCAGCACAGCATGCCACAATGAACTTTCACTCATCAGAGCTACAATGTGGTTCACAGAATCACAGGATCATTCCTACAAGATGAAGGGTCTATTTGTAAATTTGTGTCTTTATCAGATTCTGAGGGATCTGTGTTCCTGCCCTTCCAAAACTCCCCCTCCTCCCCACTTCTGTATGTATGAAAGAGCCAAGAAACCCATTTGTCCTCTTGAGAGGGGAAAGGCTGTTATAACAACATGAAAATGGGTGGCCTTTATCCTAACTAGGGACTAGATCTCCAAGACAATAAGTTTATAAGGAAACCTCTGGTGACCAGTCTCCAGCACCTCACTCTGCCACAAGTGGTCACCACAACTAAGCAGGAAGTCTGAAATGGTTTCTGAAGACAGGTCCCAAGCTTTGTCCATTTTCCATCACAGGCCTGTGTGGGAAATCTGCAGCAGACTCTTGAGTTTGACGAGGGAATTCTTTATTTAGCGAGGATAACTTGAAGTAAAATGTTGCCATGAGCAGGTTTTCCTATGGTCCAGATCCTACCCGTAGCGATTTCTAAGCAAGAAAATCAGCACAGCAACAATTAGGCCAATGACAAATAAATCCCAGTATGGCACAAGGGTGTTGTCCAATTTCATCCATTTCCATTTCATGGTGAACTGCTGGGAGAGACATTCTGTCAAAAAAAATCCAAGCCTTCCACCCTCTCCAGAGCCATCATCACCTCCCATCCCACCATCCAAAAGTTGTTCATTGTTGTTTTCAGAGATTTGGGACCTATTTGAGACAAACTTACATTAAAAAACAGGATATCTTGGAGCAAATGCACGGTTTCCAGTTTCACGAGGGCGAAGAAAACAGGTACGTGAGCATCCGGACTCGTTTGAGCAGCCATATCATAAAATCTCCTGGCCAAGTGAATGTCCTAGAGATAGAAAAACAGCCCCTACTCATTAGGTGCAGATTCTTTAGGGGTAATTCAATGAAAGCCATTGCTTGAAATATCATTATTTATCTTTGGTAGGCCCCCTCCATTCCCACCAAGATATTCATTCAGCCCCTAACCCTTGGAACCTGTGAATGTTATGTTATACATGGCAAAGGGGACTTCGAAAATGTCATTAAGGTTACAGACCTTAAGACAGAGAGATGATCCTGGATTACCTACGCGGACTCCATAGAATCCCGCCAGCCCTTAAATACAGTTTTCTCATGGCTGAGGGCAGAAGATGAAAGTCAGATATGGCAGAAGGCTTGGGAAGGGCTCCACTAGCCATGGCTGGAGGGGCCTCTCGAGAAGAATGAGAAGGAATGCGGGCAGCCAGAAAGGAAATGGGACCCTCAGTCCGACAAGCACAGAAAACTGAATGTGCCCAACAACCCGAGGGAGCCTGGAAGTGATTCTTCCCCCAAAGCTCCCAGGAAAGAACACAGGTTGATTTTAGCCTGGGAGGCCCTACACAGAGGACCGGTCAAGCTCACCCAGACTTTTGACCCACAGAAACTGTGAGATAATGTGAGTTGTCTTAAGCCACTACATTTGTGGTGATTTGTTACAGCAGCTGTCAGAAACTAACACAAAAAGCTTTCTTGAATACCGCTGGACCAGACCTTAGATATGATTCCTGTTAAAGAGGCAGAACCTAGATACCAACAGTACAGCTCCCCAAACAAATAACAATACAGATACTAAAAAGCGTGTAAGATTCCTAGTTTTCTTCATAGTACTTATCAGACCTGAAGTTCCAGAATTTGTTTCTTCATTTGTCCTTGTCCTCAAGGACCTGGACACCCCGTTAGCCGCTCAATTCCCAGTGCTCAGTGAAGTGCCGAGTACATAGCTGGTCTCTGATAATACTTACAGAATGAATGCATAAACTATTTTAGTTCTCAGGCTGGAATTTTATTCCTCAAATGACGTACTGTATTTCTAGGGACCTTTTTACCCCCACTAAATTATGCCATGGCAGATAAAAAATTTTTTTTCTTTAATTTTCACCTACTTACACTTTGTTTTTATTTGTTTGCTTTATTTGTGCTTGTTTTCCCAAACGAAGTAATGAAAAAGCTAAATAGAGTTGCTTTTAAAGGTTGAAGGGCCTTGGGCCAGTCCCAGAATTGTACTTAGCTGGGTGCCTTTGGATTATTTTCCAGTGGATAAGAAGAGAGATTTTTCACAAACCATGGTTATCCTGTCTCTCTTTGTCTTTCTTCTATGTCTCCCAAACGTCCATTACACAGAGTGCAATTGTTGTGAACCCCTGTGGCCCCTGCTAAACCCACTTTTTGGGTGGTATTCTCTCTCAGCTCTGTTCTCCTGGTCATTTCTTAAATTTTTTCCAAAGCTTTGTGGTCCCATAAATTGATTTGTTGGAGAAAGAGGAATGTTCTTGCTTAAAAACTTAAAATGCAGGAGACTGTTCTGAACAAATCTTCCTGGCGACAGAGAAAATGGATGCTGTAAAAACTCTAATTTGTGTCTCTAATTCCAACAAATTCAGTGGGTGTTCATTTGAAAGCACCTGCAGATTATAAGGGCTGAGTCACCCCCACACATGAAAGGCACATTGACTTTAATAGGGCATCCAGGGAACAGCAGGCTTTGTCAGTATCTCAGGCATTCATTCTCATTTGAAGCAGGCAATAGTTATTAATTTATTTCTTGAGGCACAAGCATCACAATTCAGTTGCTTAGCTTATAATAAAAACTAGCAAGAAGTACCATTAAAGTGGAATGGGCTCACTCCTTGCCCCAGGGGCCTCACAATTCTCAGTGGGGGTGGGGCCGGACATGAAAGTCATTCTTTAAAATTCCCAGGGAAATTCCTGAACCCACAGGCTAATTAGGACAACTCATATAGAAGAAATTTTATTAGTAGGCTGTAGAAAAGACTCCTTGTTCTTTGATCCTTACTTAGGAAAAAAAAAAAAAAATCCAAGTTTTCAAACAAACAATTTCTTTTCAAAAGTGTTTTGATGATGGCCGAGGTTCATTCAATAAGTCCACTGCACACCCAATCCACTGATATTTAACTTTCCTGTGGTACACTTGAGCTTATTTTGCTTTAAATTCACTGACTGAGGAGATGATGTAAATGGATCTGCAGACTCTTCTTAAATAATGTGTTTCCAACTAAAATATCAGGTGTGCCAAAGTACTACCCAATGTTCACATGTTCAAAAGAGCTTCTTATAATTCAAAAATACAGAAATCTCCAGCAATTCTCTGGTTTATGAAAATCGTTCAATTACATGATGTGGGAATTTTCCAGCCCTGAATCTTTGGGTGTCATCAAAAACTTCTTATATGGGGACAGAGGTCATTTTTTGAATAATTTAATCTTGCTTTCTTACTATAAATATACCATATTCTAATAGGAGAAAACTTTGAAAACATAGAGATGAACAAATATTAAAAGCCCACCTACAATTTCATTGTACAGAGATAAGTACTGATCATATTTTATACACAACCTTCCAGCATTCCAGCATTTTTATATAGATTCATAGACACACATACTTTTAACTTAGGAATTTTTCACTTTGCATAATATTTTGTCTTTTGCTTTCTTAACAATATATTTCAAACAATATACCATGTCCTAAGATACTCCTTTGTCTATAATATTTTTATTTTTAATAGTTGCATAGTATTTCATATTAATGGATAATGCCATTATTAAATACTTCTACTGTGTGCCAGTCACCACTGTCATTTATTTAAACCTCGTGACAATTATATAGGGCAGATGATATTAACTCTACTGTAAAGGTGAAGAAACTGAGGCACAGAGAGGTTAAGTCATTTACTTAAATTCATGGGACTTGTGAGTGGCAGAGCTGAGATTCAAATCCAGGTAGTCTCCTTCTAGCCTGCTCACTTAACCACGGGGCCATAGAATACATAATGCAAAGGTATGCTACCACACGATGGTTTATAGAACATGCCTTCTATTTTGGAGAAGTTTGTTTATTTGTAGGTTTTTTTCTGTAATAAAGTTATCTACATATAATTTTTTTGTTTTGCACACTTCTGATTATTAGGTGATAAGGCATTTATTTCAAGAGAAGTCATGGCCATTTCTAAGAGCTGTGTGTTCTGTCTTGTCATATTTCTTAGAAGGCCATTCTAAATATCTAACTTGAACTTGTCCTTTCCAGAAAATAATTCTATTCTGGTATTTAAAGCTTCAGCTCTAACACTCCATAAGCGGTCAGACCAGACAAATGAGAAATGAAAATGCTTCGTGCCATAATTACTTTTATTTGTAACAGATCTATTTATAATTTATTCAGGGTGTGTGTTTTTTGTTTTCTCTGTAGGATCCCAAAAACGTGTTATCTGGTAGGTCTAACTATATACGCTGGAAACTCATTTCCAAAGGCTAATTTTCCCCCACCTTTTGTCTTAATTTAGGATAGATTTCTTAGTCATTATCTTAAAATATACATGCTTTCTTCCACTACAAAAATTGTCATGTGTTTCTTATGCTTCATGTTATAAAATCACTTTAGAATGGGACCCAGTGGTACTGATCCATCCACCTGAATTCATTGTTCCCTCGTTCACATTTTCACAGCACTTGACTTCTGTGACCTTGCACTAGTGCCATTTTAGGACATGTCTCTTCTTCTGTAGAAGACTATGAGCTCTTTGAAGGTTGTCTTGTTCTTGTATGCCTAGAACAAGGCACAGTGCCTCCTGACACAAAACAAGCACTTGATAAATATTTGAGTGAAAAAAATAAAGAACAGCAAGGCAGAGTACCAGGGTAGTTTAGAAGCAGATGCAGATATCTTTCAAATCTGGGGGCTCATTGAGGGGTTCATGGAGGACATGATATGGGAACTATTCTTTGAAAAATGCAGGGAGGGGTCTTCAATGGTCAAAACTGTGAGAGGAGATCATTCCAGCAAATGGACTGATATGACCAAAGGTCAGGAGGCTTTAGTTCAAGGTCTGTGGTTGGGGGTGGGCAGGGCAGGTAAGGAAAAGAAGTCTGGAAGATATATAGGGAAGTAGGTAGGTTAGGTCAAGGAGGGTTTTGAATGCCAGAGTAAGAAGTCGGGACTTCATTAGGCAATAAAAAGTCAATAAGATGTTTTTATTTTTGTGTTTGTTTGCTTGTGTTTTTTTGTGTATATGCATGGTTTTGGGAAGAGTGAGGTGGAGTAAAAATACCAGATTTGTATTTTATCAAAAATAACCTGGACCTGGTAGTGCTTTGTTAGATGGATTATGTATTAACTAAGGTAATGCCCTAACATCTGTAACAAGTAAACCCCCAAATTTCAACATGGGTATTCCTGGTTGGAGATGAATTTTCTTCACATGGTCACTGAGGGACCCAAACTTCTTCCACCATGTGGTTCTGCCATCCCTTCAAGCCGCTATGTATCCTGCATTCAACCAATGGAAGGGCAAAGAGACTAAGGAGAATCTCCATCTACTTCTTAGCTGCCTTAGCCCAGAGATGACACCCTTCACTTTTACATCCATCCCTTTGGTAAGAACTAGTCACATGGATGAAAGGGAGCTAGGAAATGTAGTCTCTGACTAAGAGACACATTTCAGCAACAAGTCCTCCCTGTGAATTGGGGATTAAAGTCTTTGGCAGACATGGCTTTTTCTGCTGCAGATTTAAAGGAAGAACACTAGAATGGGAGACCACTGAGAAGCCTTTACAATAAGCCGACATGAGTAGAAACTCTGGTCTGAGCCAGGAAACAGACAGAAGGAATGGGCAGGAGGGGATGGGCAACATGTTTTGTTTATGGTTAAATTTCTGAAGCACTTTTGAATCAAGCGTAAATTGAGATAGAGTTTCACAACAACTTGTGAGCTGAGTGCTTATATTTCTACATTAGTTCAGTTCCTCTCCCAGTTTTTCCTCAGGCATTATTTTGTATTCCCAGAACAATGATGCAGTCAGTCTTGGCTCACATTTTAAGTCAAGGAGCTCATTGAGCTTAATTTAAAGTCATAAATTAGGGAATGAGATGCTTCTCAGTGAAGCCATTAGGATAAGTCACCTACATCACCCTAGTCCCGATGTCCTTTCCTAAAGACAGATGAGAACAACAATGACCCATATTTTTATCTTGATTTACCAAGGGTTGATGTATATACCTTACTTCCTTCTCCCAGAGGGCTTTATGTTTACAAGACATTTTTCGATACTCAGAGAAATCCTTGTAATGATATTATTATCTTTCCCACTGGTTTGCCTGAGGATTAACTAATAAAGAGGACTGTGAAGTGCCCTGCCGAAGAAATGCTTAATTACTTGATGACTTAAATGCTGTGAAAGTCTGCTCTCCTAATTGCTTTGCTTTCATTAACCATTGCTGGAACAAGCTTTTGGCTTTTAATTATCAGCATATTCATTTTAAGGATTAGAAAAGGTGGTATCTTCTTGTTAATTTGACTATGAGATAGCAAGATTAATAAACTTGGCCCCTGGGTACTTGGTTATTATTTTTCCAATTGCAAAACAGAAGAAATTTATAAAGACAAAGAGCAATGACTCCTCATTAACTAAAAATAAAATCCCCATGTCCGGGTCTGAGTACAGCTCTGTTCTTCGGTTTTGGTTTTTGTTTTTGTTTTTACATGTAGAGACTTCCTGTAGGAAAAAATACACCTGTGACTTTGAGATACTGATCAAAATGAACTACCCATGATTTAACTGGACCTGGACAGGCAAGAACAGAAATGCACCAGAGAGAAATTTCAAAGTTTTTTCTAAGTGTTTGAAATGTATGGCTCGACAACTGCTATTTGACACTGTGAAGAAAGTGCCTGGGAGAGAGGTTTCCTCCAAGGAGGAAAACCAGACCCTCTGACACAGTGGGCCATCTGGGCTCCCGTAGACAGAGTCCTCTTTCGCACAGTTGGCCCTGTGTCCTCCCTGTCCCCAGGGTCTTAAGGCAAAACGGTCTCACTGTGGTGAGGGTAAGGCTGTCATGGGGACCAAGTCCTTGAATCACATAGGACAGGTGAGCTAATTTAAATTTAATCTGTAGAGCGGGGTCACTTTTATCCATGAAACACATACTGCTCCTGTCACCATTATTGTTACATTTTGTATGAGGTATGATGAACAAAAGCTTTAATCTTATTGAAACTTAGCAGCCACTCAAATTCTCTTCTGATCTAAACACGAATCATTGCACACACTGACTACAGAGCCCCTTCACAAAGGCTTACTGTTTTAGTTCTAAGCCTGGGGAGGGGAGGTATCATTGTCCTGTTTTACAGCTGTGGATGAAGGTTGGAAGGGAGTGGGGTGTGGCTAAATGGCATGCAAAGAAATCTTCTGACTTAGCTATTTGATCCCATTTTATAAACACAGGAAGCTTGTACCTGCTAAGAATTGGGAAGACAGACTGGATTTGGATTTGAGATCCTTTCCACTGCTTAGGGTGCTGGGGATGATGAAAAGTGATCAGCCAAAAGGCAGGCCACAGGGGGAGCTCAGGAAGGCAGGGATTTGGATTGTCGCTGCCTGAATGTGAAGCCTCTGGTTGTTGCAGGGTGTACCATTAGCAGTCAGATAGGAAATTCCCCATCAATAACTCAACTACTAGCACAACTGGAAGAAAGAAGAAATTACAGAAAAGCTGATAACCCCCTCATTACTTGGCTCTCAAAATGCAGTTGGGAGTATAAACTCTGATATGAAATATATACTTGAGCACTAAGAAAGACTTGGTGCAGGGCTCACTCTTTACCCCAAAAAACATGGGGTCAGACAGGCCTGGGTTCAAATTCTGACTCCACCACCGATAAGTTCTGCAAAATTGGCCATGGGACTTAACCTCTCCGCACTCTTGGTTTCCTGAGGCATACACTGACTCCTTATCTCGTTGAATGGTTGTGTGATTTAAATGGCATAGTATAGGGGTGCATGGGTGGTTCAGATGGTTGAGCGTCTGCCTTTGGCTCAGGTCATGGTCTCCAGGTCCTGGGATCGAGCCCCGTGTCGAGCTCCTAACTCGGCAGGGAGTCTGCTTCTCCCCCTCTTTCTGCCTCTCCCCCTGCTCGTGCTCTCTCTGTCTCTCTCTCAGATGAATAAATAAAATCTTTAAAAATAAACAAATAAATAAATGGCATAGTATATATAACACACCAAATGCCTGGCTATTGCTATCATTATTGATATTTAATATACCTTTCTCACTGTGTCAGAACTCCATGCCATCTTCTGCCTTAATTACACTTACTAAAGGATTTACCCAATATCTCCTTGTCATGTTAGCTCTCTCTCTCTTTTTTTTTAAGATTTATTTATTTATTTATTTGACAGAGAGAGACACAGTGAGAGAGGGAACACAAGCAGGGGGAGTTGGAGTGGGGGAAGCAGGCCTCCCGCGGAGCAGGGAGACTGATGCGGGGCTCGATCCCAGGACCCTGGGATCATGACCTGAGCCGAAGGCAGATGCTTAATGACTGAGCCACCCAGGTGCCCCAGCTCTCTTTCTTAATATGCTTTATCTCCTCAAGTAAAGTGTAGTCTTTGAAGGATGGAGATCTATTTTCTTAGGATACCCTAGAGTGCTCAGCACTGCATCATGTACACAGTTGGTGATTTTTAAGACATTTTTAGATTAATGTCACCTTGGTATCCAGCTCTGACCTCATTCCTACTTTCTCCTTGTTTATTGAGAGCTTGACTGTCAATGGAAATTTTAATGGAAAAAGGCCTGGAGGTGGAAGGGTGTGGGGGCAGGGCCCACTACTATTGCTGAAAAAAGCTTGAAGTTATGAGTCTAATTAGCCTAGATTAGATTAATTTCAACTCGCTAGTTACATCTTCAGGCATAAATGGAGAAAATAACTTCCTCCTCATAGGGTTCATGTTAGGGTAACTCTTATGTGTTGGGACAGGGGGAGGGACTCAGCAAATGTTGTCTTTTCCGTCCTTCCTCTACACTGATGACATCAATGAAATTAAAAACATTTACAAATTTTCCCTTCCCATACCGCTGCCATTACTAGGTTTGGATTATTACCTTTGCGATACCTAAGCCGTGTTCGTACATATAGGCCAGGTTGAACATGGCTTGTGCGCTGTGGTACTTGTCGGCTGCAATGCTGTAATGTGTGGCTGCTGTCTGGTAGTCTTTCTTAGTCCCATAGCCATAGTAATGGTAATCTCCAATTTTTACTCTAGCGAATGCATTGCCTGATAGAAATGTTAGAAAGAGAAGAAAAAGAACTCTGATGATTCATGTACAGTCCCTAGTAACTCAACCTAATGGTAATATACATTAAAAAGAAAAACAAAACACTTCAGAATCTTGGAATCAAGATTAGATATAACTTCTGGAATATAAAATATAACTCATCTTTAGCTATCTTCATTGCAGGCATAACTCCCATGATATGGTATGAATGTTCTTAAAGAATAAAAAATTGGGAATTTTACATTTTAAATTCATTTTTTGAAGGTAGGTCAACTCTTGGGAAACTGGATCCCACCCCTTTGGTTCTCAAACTTAACCCCTGAAGCTCTACTCTCCTGCATCACCCAAGTCTCACTCTTTCCTACATCAGTCCCATCAGTCATTTAAACACACTTTGGTATCTTCTGTCAACAAAAACACATCCTCTCTTTATCCCATGGTGTGCCCTTCTAACTACTTCTCACTTCTCTGCTCCCTTCACACTTTTCCAAAGTGTGTTCTATACTCACTGTCTCCAAAGCTTCACCTCCTACCCACATACTCTTCAACCCCCTCCAATCTGGCTTCGGCCCCTCTCCATGAAACTGCTACTTTCAAGGTGGTTGATAACCTCCATGCAGGTAAATCCACCAGTCACTTCCCTGTCCTCATCTTACTGGACCTCTATGCAGCCCTGGAGTCATTGGACCTATCTGCTCACACACTTTTCTCTCTTGACACCAGTGACCTTGCATCCTCTTGATTTCCCTCCTGTCTCATAGGCCTCTCCTTTCCAAATTCTTGCCTGATTCTTCCTCTACCCATCTTGTAAATATTGGAACATTAAGCGTTTATTAGTTGACTCCTTTTTTCCCTTTCTTCTCTTCCTTCTTTTCTCTTCTCTTTCCTCTCTCTACTGCTCTCCTCTATCTCAACTCTTTTTCTAGGTGATCTTGAGCAGTTCCATGCCAATCTTGATATTCACTCTTCCTGAATTTCATCTATAGTCCTGTCTCTCCCCAAGCCCCCAACTCCTCTAATTGCCTCTTTGATTTCTCTACTTGGATCTCAAAGCATGCAATAGAGATTCCTAACACCATGCTACCTACCTCCCTCAAACCAAATCAAACCAAATCATCAGTTCCATCGCAATCTCAGTGCTAGCACCATTGTTCAGGCCATAAATCTAAGTTAGTTATTCCTAGTTATTTCCCCCTCATTTCTTATTGAATCCTTCAGCAGGTCCTACCTCTAAAACACACCTGTTTGTTGCTGTCTCCTTCACCACCTAGGTCAAGCCTGGAGTACTACAATAGCCTCCAAACTGTTCTTTTATCTCCACTTTTCAATATCTTCTCCATACAACAGCCAGGATGATTTTTTAAAAAGTTTTATTTATTTATTTTTAGAGAGGAAGAAAGAGAGTGCTTGTGCAGGGGCGTGCATGCATGAGTCAGGGGAAGGAGCAGAGGGAAAGAGAGAAACTCCAACAGACTCCCCTCTGAGTGCAGAGTACCACGCAGGCCTGAGATTACAACCTGAGCTGAAATCAAGAGTTGGTCGTTTAACTGACTGAGCTGCCCAGGTGCCTCCCAGGATGATTTTTTTTTTTTAATGTAAAGTCAAATCCTGTTATTCCCCTGTTAGCCCCAAAGTGATTCATTTTGCACTTGGAATAATATCCAGACTCCCTACCTGACCTCCCAGTCATGCTTCATCTGCCTTCCGCCTCCCTGACTAGCCTCATCACATGTCACTTTCTTGATATATTCTAGCTTTCTTAATATTCCATAATACTCCTTCAACACACCAAGCTCATTCTTGCCTCAGGACCTCTGCATTGAGATCCTTCATGTTCCTCTGCCTGTCACGTTTGAACTTCCTCTGACTCTTCATGTTTGGTTTCTCGTTATCCAGGTCTCACTGCAAATGTCACTTCCCTCCTAGAGGCCTTCTCTGACTGCCTTGTCTAAAGTGTCCTCTCAGCCCCCACCCCAGGAGTTACCTATCTCATCTATCTCACCTCCATGTTTTCTTTCCTTCACAGCACATATCGCTAATTATTTGTTTACTTTCTCTCTCTCTCATGAATTTATTTTTTCTCTCTCTTAGGAGGACAAGAACTTTGAAGTTCTTGATCACTGATATCGTCCCAGACCTAGAATGGTACTTGACAAATATTTATGGAATGAATGGACAGACATGGTAGGAAACTTTTTAGAAAATGCTTTTCCCAAATGTTAAATAATTTAGGATCTTACTTTCCAACAAATTTGGATATATTCAGGAGTAGAAAAAAGTTCACGTGACTTTTTAAGATATGAGACTTTAATCTTTCAAAGGCCACTTAGGGATGACCTCTAAGGGTCCTTTTGGGGTCCATGTTCCCATTCACTAGGAAAATGTTAATTGAAAAGATGAGGGAATGCTAATCTAGGACATCCGTCTCAGGTGTGGCCAACCCCTCTAGCACGGTCTAGACTTACTTGGAAAAGGAGGAAGTGCCCTGTGTAGTATGGTCTGAGGTATATAATTAAGGGCTATAGGACTCCTTCCATCCAAAATTTTCCCCATATTTGACCAATGCAATGCCTAAAATCCTTTGGAACTGATTCCTCTAGGTACTGAAGTTCTTTTAATCTTCTAGAATCCTCTATTAAAATGTAATACCATGAGCCATCGTTAGCTCTTTCTGAGTAGAGGTATTATCATAAAATTTGTAAGCTGCTAAA
Source organism: Mirounga angustirostris (assembly GCF_029215605.1). Classification (NCBI taxonomy): domain Eukaryota; kingdom Metazoa; phylum Chordata; class Mammalia; order Carnivora; family Phocidae; genus Mirounga; species Mirounga angustirostris. The sequence continues at coordinate 99,434,624 of NW_026991718.1, read as the reverse complement.
GACATTGGTTAAGAGGGTTTGCTTCCCAGATGCTTCAAAAGGTACAGACAGGGCACCTGGGTGGCTCAGTCGTTAAGCGTCTGCCTTCGGCTCAGGTCATGATCCCAGGGTCCTGGGATTGAGCCCCATATCAGGCTCCCTGCTCAGCGGGGAGCCTGCTTCTCTCTCTCCCATTCCCCCTGCTTGTGTTCCCTCTCTCGCTGTGTCTCTCTCTGTCTAAAAAATAAATAAAATCTTAAAAAAAAAAAGGTACAGGCAGCTGGGGGCAAGTCCTTATAGCACTGCTACCCAAGAGAGGGGCCTGGACAGACCTTGAGAGGCAAAAAGCCCTTAAAGCCTTAATGAGAAACCCACTCCATTTCTAATTTTGCCCAAAGCTGCCCTCCATTGACCTAAAGATTCTTTCTGGGCCATAACCACAAAAGAACAGGACTTCTGGTGCATTTAAGTGGTAAGCAGGGCCTCTGAACTCCCTGAGCTGGAAGGCAGTGAACGAACAGGTTTTCCAGAGGAGTCAGTTCCACTGTAATTAAGGGGCTGACTGGGGACATATGGTGACTCTGACAGGCTCTCAGGGGGTCACTTGACAGTGGGAAGGATTCCCCCCTTGAATTTCACAGTCACAGCATGGTGACTGAGTCCTGATGGGTCAGCACTCTCTTCACACACAGCCCACTGCTGAAAGAAGCACCACCAGCGCTGATTAGATACGTTCATTATTACGTTTCCTAACCTTAAGTGAGGCACTCAGCAGCCTCATCTCCAAGGACATTCATGCCTGACCTCTCTTGTGACACATAATTATTTTTAGTGGCTTGACTTTTTTTTTATATTGGCGAATTCTGTTTTAATATTAATGTCCCCTCGCTTTCAACGTCTCCTTTCCTTGGTGCAATTTCCACACATTTCCTGGCTTGGAATAAGCCTGTATTTGCTGCAACTGAGCTGATTTGCCATAGCTGAGAGATTGGTGTTGTTTCCCTATGCCAAACAAGGTCTTTATTGCATTTTAGAAAACACACACCTTTCTTCTATAGGGAATTTCTCGCTAAAATCGCTTGGATGGCTTGCTGCCCCGTCACCGGCTCAGCTGGATCTGTGAAGGCACCCCTGTGACTTTTCCTCTCGGCTTCATATTAGTGTCAGCTGAGAATTCTTTTTTATCCCATTCACTTCGTATGGAAAGAGACGATTCGACCTTACCATGAGACACTTTTAAGAAACTTAATCGTAAATAAAAATTGCTCTTTTACTGCATGAGAGTTCCTCACATATCCAAATCCTGATCGTGAGAGCTTTGCAGCATCTGTTTGTTTTTACTAATGCCACCTGCCAGTGCTTTCCCACCAGTGTTACTGTATATTCTTCATCACATGTGAACCCTGTAAGCAGGGCACAGGGAGAGGATCTTGATATTTGACTCTGGGTTTTGTTCTGTTTTGTTTTCTGGTGCTAACATGTTAATAGTTATAATAAAGATATGAAGTTTGTAGTAATCATCAATGTGGTATTTTAAAAGAGCTATCAAGTGAGTCATAGATCCATGAATAATTTTGCCTATAAATTCATTGAGACATAGGTCACTTCTCTGATAAGTTCAGAAGAAAACTCAGCAAATGAGTGACTGAAGTCAGAACAAGAAAACTGGTTTCCTGAGTAAAACTGATGTTTCAAACAACGGCTCTGGTGCCATGGAGACCGAGCCATAGAAAAATTCCTATGGTTTACCAAACCAGGGACCTAGAGAATAACAAAAAATGCCTGGAAATGACCCCTCACCAAAGACTGACCCTAAGATTGGTACAGTTCGAAAGACCACCTAATTGATATCCTGCAGCTTTCTGCTTATATGCCCAAGAACCCAGCTGGAGCAAATCGATGACTAATAGTGGGCAGGGACCAGGTGTATGCTCATTTTTTTTGTTTGTTTGTTTTTGTTTTTTTTGTTTTGATTTTTTTTATTCTTATGTTAATCCCCATACATTACATCATTAGTTTTAGATGAAGTGTTCCATGATTCATTGTTTGTGCACAACACCCAGTGCTCCATGCAGAATGTGCCCTCCTCAATACCCACCACCAGGCTAACCCATCCTCCCACCCCTCTCCCCTCTAGAACCCTCAGTTTGTTTTTCAGAGTCTATCGTCTCTCATGGTTCGTCTACCCGGTGTATGCTCATTTTTATCTAGGTTCTGTACCTTGAATGGCAGCTCGATTCCATAGGAGAAGTGCCATTGGATACATCTTCTCTTTTTCAAGAATTTTAGCCTTTTCTAAAAAAAGGAGACATTTCATTAGGAAGGCTTAAAATACCCGTGTAGTAAAGTCATTTATGCATATGTATGATTGGGGAATTGCAGAGAATTTTAACTTATCTTACTAGATTCCAAAATGAATGCTGAATTGCTTTGAGCTACTTCATACCCCATTTCTGCAAGTAGTGCATACTGAACAAGAGAAGAATCTATATCACCATCTTTATAGGCAAAGTATGCTGTCAGGAATTTCTCAGCCCAGTGGCCTAGTTCACAGACACCTTTATAAAGCTGTACATGGAAAAAGAAATCAAGCAGACTAGTTAGCCGATATACTTCATCCCAGGCAAATGATAAATGAAGTCAATCTTCAGCTTCTGCTGGCTGGTCAGGCAAGGATTTTGGGTCTAAAACATGGTTTCTGAAAATTATTTAGGGGGAAGAGATAATACCTTTCATAGGCACAAAGATTACAAGTGTATATTTTTTGGTCTTGAGCTGAAACTTCCTGAGGCTTATTTTAAATTTACATAATAAACTCTCCTGACTTAGAGGCTATTTGGCAGGACAAGAATGTATCGACTTCTATTTTTTAAAAAAAAGGACTTTCTGGGTACTGCTGCTCTGCAAGGGTGAGTTATAAGGCCACAGCTGATGTGGAAAGGAGAGAATGAAGGGAAGACAGTGCCTGAGGGTGTAGGTGACATAACCGCGAGGGAGGTGTGCAGAGCTCTGTGGGGACAAGCGTCAACTTAGCTGAATAGCCCTTATGTAACCAAAAGAGGTTAGCCATACATAATTCATTAGGAAGCTGGCAAAGGAGCAAATCTAAAGATAGATTATTAGCTGGCAGCTTTTGAAATGAGTTTCAGAGGGGCCAGATTGCAACATGGAGGTATTTATATTGGTGCAGCGGAAGTGTTTAATAAATCAATAAAGGGCATTAAGGTCCTAAAAGCTTTCTTTTGAAAAGTACATCACTGGCTCGGGCTGAAAGGATTCACTTTCTTAGTTGTCATCCAAATCATCAAGAACCTAAGGACCTTGCTTTCTGGGAAGAAGTGGGCTACATTTTCTGGGCTCAACCAAGCCTTTCATTTCCCAAGTCACAACTCCTAGTCCCACTTAGAAGTGCCAAAATGCCCTGGCCATTTGACTGAAGGCTGAGACCGAGCCCCCTAACTGAATTCTGAGGTGAGCTCTGAACCTGATGAAAAGCCAAAAGCAAGAGAGGAGGGATCATTTCTCTTCTTCCCTTTCCCAGCCCGAGTTATGTTTACGTCACAGCTTTTCCGCCCTGGCAAATGTCCGTGTTCACACTCTGAACTGGGAGAGGCAATACCTATAAAATCAAAGGCACCAACAACTTAAGGACAGTATCACCTCCTCTCTGTGATAAATGAAGAATGCTTTAGAAACATCCCATTATTTACCTCCACAGCAGTTCTGCATGATCTTAACACTCCCGTTCCTGTCGCGTACATCTCGGCCAGGTAATAAATGGCGAGGGGCTGCCCACTCTGAGATGCCAAGTAAAAATATTTGAAGGCAAGTTTATAATCCTTCCATACTCCAGAGCCAGCTGAAAATTAAAATTATTTTGAGCCACCCCTTATTCGTTTTATATTTTATGTTATAATCTATGGGTATAATGGTCACAGTGATGCCCACTACTTTACACTTGATCTTAGCCAAAAGTAGGATGAGAAAAACCAACCAAAAGTCAAGCTGTTATAGATCCACTATTTAGAAGGGAAAGAAGTTAAGTTTGATTATAAGGAAGAATGTGGAAATTTATGTTCTTGACCTATTCAGAAACCTGAAGAAGAAAGACTCTTCAGTCTCATGAAAATATCTTCTTAATACAGCACACCTAAGGTTAATAAAAAGCAGACCAAGAGGTGGTCTCTGAGGACTAGGGACAACATCAGGACGTGGCTCACCATCCTTGTCCTTCCACACCAGGAGACCAGTAGAGCTCCTCCCAGCCGTAATTACAGAGTTTGGAGCCGGCGAACTCCAGCTCCCGGAGGCCCAGCTCAGACTCAACTCATGCTTGTAGCAAGGAGAGGCATTTAAGGCTAGGGTGGAAAATCAGCACACTCTCAGCAGCTTGTCCTGGCTCTCTCATTACCCCTTTATGAGTTGGGCACCTCTAAGGCACTTCATTTGTAAAAGGAGAGGCTTTCACTAGATGGTCCTTAACCTGTCTTCCAGCTCTCAACATTTCATAACCTTTAGAAACAGTGCCACTAAGAGCAAAGACTCTGGAGGCAAATCACTTGGGTTTGAATCCCAGTTCCACTAACTGCGTGATCTTGGGCAAGCTATTGGACCTTGATGTGCCTCAATTTGCTCATCTATAAACTGTAGGATACTCTTAGACGTGTTGAGAGGACTAAATGAGTATATACACATAAAGACTTAATAAACATTACTATTACTCTTATTCTAGAGGCTTGAGGAATCTGATAGATCCTGGGCCTGCCAATGATGCAATCTGCTGCTGCCCTAGCTCCATGTCAAAGGAAGGACTTCGGATACTCAGGTGTGTTCAGATCTCTTGGTACTCATCTTGGGCACTCCCTCTCTCAATCCCCACAGAGCATTACAAACTTTCATGGCTTTCTGAGACCTCCTACCCCAATCACTCTACCTTTGCTCTCAGAAGACAACTTGGTACCTCCTGGCTCCTTGAGGAAATTCTTACATTGTCTTTTCTCACTTGCCTCTCTCTTCCTCCCTCCAGATTTACATCTGCACCATCCTTTCCTCCAACTCTCCAGTCTTTGATAGTGAGAAATCCTTCCTCTTTATCAAGACTAAGGAGGCCTCCACCTATCTGGGTGCAATCAGATCCTAATGCCACCCAACTTTTTCTAGAACCTCTTCATCAATTATCTCATCACTCCCAAGACACATAAACCATCTCCATTGGCTGGCTCTTTTTTTTGACAAAAATTATACCCAGGTCTCTCATCATCTTAAAAAGAACTCCCTCTTGGTTCTTGGTCCACCTCATGCCACTGTTCCATCTCTCTTCTTCCATTTAAAGGCACACAACTACCAAGAATATTTTTACTCATCTACTTTCTCACCTTCTAATCATACCTCAATCCATCATATCTGGCTTCTACCCCAACCAGTCCGATGACCACACAAACATTCTCTATATTGACAAGTCTCATGGATTCTCAGCCCTTTCTTATTTGTTTGTTTGTTTTTGTTTTGTTTTGAAGAAGCAGGCTTCTCATTGCATTTCACAGGGGTGATCATTTATTCTTTCTTCAAAGTTATATCCTGTGGCTTCCTTAAGATCACTTTTCCCTCTTATGCCTCTGACCATACCTTTTCAGTCTTTTTGTGACTACTCTTTCTATGCCCATCTTTTCAATACAACACTGAGGACTACCAGATTTCTGACCATGGCTCACTGTTCCTCTCATGCTCTCCCTCTTTTTGAGTGTCTCAGCTACTTTTAACTAACTCCTGTTATGTTGATGCCTCCCAAATCTTTCTCTTCATGTCTGACTTTTCTTGTGAGTTTCATACCTGCTTTTGGGTATGCTCATTGGATATCACAAGGCACCTCAAATTCAACCTTTTCAAAAGTGAGCTTCCTGACTGTACCTCCTTGCTTCCTCCCTCAACTGGTGTCCTCTCCTTAAGTCTTCAAATTCCTCCTCCAATTGCTGCCTCAATATTCTATCTAAACCAATCACTCCAACAATTTGATCTTTGTTAAAAAAGGAGTAGACTTAATAATGCATTTGTCATTCTTGGTATAGCAGCCATATTTGTAGCACTTACAGTAGTACATGAAGCCTAATTGAAACTGTGCATTGGGCCATCCTTTCTCTGCAGCTTTCTGAAAGTATTTAAGTGCTTCAGCATAATTCTGCAAGATAATTACACTCTATTACTCAAAGGTGTATTTATAACTCCATGGTAACAATTGCCTTCCACTTAAAAAAAAAAAGAGTATAGATAGTGCTTTATGTGATTTAGGCTAATTAAAATAATATCTGAAGTATTATACATTTTATTTCATTATTATATTGGATTCTATTAGGAAATAATTATCTCATTTTCACTGTAAATTATGTCTTTTCCTACACTGACAGGTTTTGTTAAATATTGGGGGAAGGTCACTCAAAAGGCAGAGGTTACACTAAGAAGATAAATTTCTCTACCAGAAAAAATCCTCGGAGGTTGTATGATTAATAAGGTTACTTAGAATCTATAATTCTAAGATATAATTAGGGTTGTTATTCTTGTCACAGATCTGTTCTATGTCTCTTTGGCAAATATTCCACTAGATTATTATATTTTCTATTGTCAAATATGATAGTTTGGCAAACCAGATATTAAAGACTAATTCCTTTTAATTAGTCAACGATCATGAATTTTATCCTATAAATTGCTAGAAATGTGTTGAAAAGATAAAGAAATTTTTTAACTTACCACAGGAACTCCTTTTCCATAAAAGTAAAGAAGACCGAGCCCATGAAGACCAATTGCATTGCCCTGGAACAGTTTTAAAAATCCAAGTAAAGTCCCAGAAGAATTCATGATGAGGAAAATTATGACAAAATCATTCTAAATATTTAAAATGTACCCAGTAGGGGATTAAATCAAGGCAAGTTAATCAGGCAGTTGGTAAATTACTCTGTCTCTCTCTAGTTTCTCCTTTCAGACCTTCATAACCCCCTTTGACTAGAAAAGAGGGAAATGAAGGTCAAATCTTTTCTCCATTCTTTCACTCAGCATTTATTTAGTGCTTGTTTTGTGTGTGACTCCATAATAAGTGTTGGACTGAGGTAGGAGGTGAAAGTTAAAAGATGAATGAATAATGATCCCTGCCTCAGAGAGTTCACTGGCTAGTGGGCTCTGATCAACTAGGTAGCACCTCTTAAAATAGCCAAGTCAAATGTGGTAAGTCCTATAGTAGAATCAGATTCAGGAATGTTGTGGACACCTAGTTGTATGTTGTTGTGGACATCAACAGCCTAGATGAGCCTAGGGCCTGAGGGGATTGAGTTGTCAAAGGTGATTGACATTTGAGCTTGGTCTTGAGGATGTGTAGGAGCTTTCCAGAAGGAAGTCTATCCAGACACTTGTTACCTGCTTTGGTCAAAGGAGGTTGATATAAATGGCCAAATAACATTTTAGAGATTCTGTGAATTTCAATCTAGCCATTATGGACGGTAAAGCACTGTTAGCATATGTTTCTTTATTCAAATATGTTTCTTTATTCAAATTTGACTGCTTATAACATCATCAATGTCTTCTTTTCCATTTGATGTTAAATTAATTACCATTTCTTTTTCTAATTACTATTCTTAAGAGTCTAGGGAAGGGAGTTTTTAGCATGTTTTAGAATTTAACGCATGTTCAAATATATTGATATTTAGCATATCAATCCAGGATGAAGAATGAACCTTAAAAGTGACTTTCCCAACCAGGAAACTCACTTTTCTTTTTGTCTCCCATCATGTATTTCACTCTTTCGTGACTGAGTGAGGAGGCACATTTGGCCCACCTGTCATTTAGCAGACCTGTAAGTTTGTTTTACAGGTTTATAGTATTTCCTCAGGAACTCAAGTTTTGATTGAAAGCTCTCCAGATTTCTTCTTACCTCCTAAATGGAGTTATTGTGGATGCAGCCAGAGTACCTCTCAGTGATACAAGAATAGCACATAACTAGAGAAGGCATAGTTGAAAAAAATTTTCAAAACTCCAAAGTTTGAGCTTACGTATACCAAAGGGCCAGCTATTGTAAGAATTCTTAAGGATGGTCCAGCTGTATTTAAAACAGGTGGAATATAGCTGCTCTCTTCTTCCCACTTGTTCCATGACTACATCTACCTGTGGTCCTAGGACTCTTGGGATGGTCTGGTCTGGGGGTGGTAAGGCCTGCTGTGATGGTTGTGGTAAAGTCTGGTGAGTCTGTCTTCCAACTATCCTCATTTTAGGTCTTGAGACAAATGGAAGGGAAGGGAAATGAGAAGAGGGAAGGAGGAAGGGAGAAAATAGGGTACAAGTTCTAACTTTTGACTCACCAACTGCATAAGGACCAGAGGACTTATTTGTAACTTTCAGGTCAGGAGTAGCCAACTCAGATATACCTCCAGGAGCCATTCAGGTACTGTAAGAAGTACATTAATCCAGGCAATAGAGTGACAGAGACTGAGACAAAAGAGAGGGTTCCTGCCCCGTCTAAAGGCAGCAGCAACCCCTCCGCTCTCTGCTCCAGGCCGCTGTTGTCACATAGAATAGCAGCCTCATCTGGTCAGCTCTTCCCATTTTCCAAGAAAAGCTGGATGTCCAGACTTTTATATGACATTTCCTGATCTTTGTTACTTCAGTGTAGTTGACACACGGTATTACATTATTTTCAGGTGTATAGGGTAGTGATTCCACAACTCTCTATACGTTATGCTATGCTCACTGCAAGTGTAGCTACCATCTGTCACCATGTGAGATTTCCTACTCTTTGAAACACTTTCTGGGCCAAACAGAACATATGTATAGGCAATCCCCCCATATATAACTTCCACTTCAGGGCTCAGAGCTCTTGCTTAGGTTAACTGACATGAACTTAGAGAGCACATGGTCATTTATTTGTCAAACATTTAATGAACCTCTACTATGTACTAAGACCACCATCCTCCTCTAGTTGAGGAGACATGGTCTTCAGATAGTATGAGAGAAGGCACAAGGTAGAAGCAGTAAAGTTCCAGCAGTACAGACAGTGAATGGAGGGCAAGAGCAGAGGAGGGAAAATTATATGAACCAACATGGGTAGAGATGGCTTTGTGGAAGGAAGCTGTCCTCTGGGGGATGGGTAGGATTCCGAATGGGGGATTTTGGGAAGGGAAGCAAAATGACAAAAGTGTGAAGAGGAGGATGGGCCTGATGTGTTCAGAGGTGTGAAAGAGAAAAGCAGAAGGGCACTCCTGGGTGGCTCAGTTGGTTAGGTGTCCGCCTTTGGCTCAGGTCATGATCCCAGAGTCCTGGGATTGAGTCCCGCATTAGGCTCCTTGCTCAGCAGGGAACCTGCTTCTCCCTCTGCCTCTTCCTCCTGCTCCCCCTGCTTGTGCTCTCTCTCTCTCTCTGACAAATAAATAAATAAAATCTTAAAAAAAAAAAGAGAGAGAGAAAAGCAGAAGAATATGGTCCAATATGGACCAAACAGGATAACTGCTTATGTTTCTGAGTAAATAAGATAAAAGAAATCATAAAGACTGTAGCTTTGCATTCTGGTACTGATATGACTTAAAAACAAATTTAAAAACGTATGTATGGTTATAGACATTGGGGAGGGTATGTGCTGTGGTGAGTGCTGTGAGTTGTGTAAGACTGTTGAATCACAGACCTGTATCTCTGAAACAAATAATACATTATATGTTAAAAAAAAAAGAAGAAGAAGATAGTAGGAAGGGAAAAATGAAGGCGGGGAAATCGGAGGGGGAGACGAACCACGATTCTAGAGGGGAGGGGGTGGGGGGGATGGGTTAGCCTGGTGATGGGTATTAAAGAGGGCATGTTCTGCATGGAGCATGGGGTGTTATGCACAAACAATGAATCATGGAACACTACATCAAAAACTAATGATGTAATGCATGGTGATTAACATAACATAATAAAATTTTAAAAAACATGTGTGTGTGTGTGTGTGTATCTACTTTTTTTTTTTAAGTAGTAAAAGAAGAGTGTGGATATGCAGAGTGGAAGACAGAAACCCTTTACTTTGGTAGTGACCCCAAGTGAGAAATCTAATAAACCATCCAGGTGATGATAAAGGAATATATATGGTCATGTCCACCTGATGCCATTCAGAATAATTAACCTAAATATAATTTCAGATTTTCTCTGTGTAGAAAGGTTGCTCAGGTTTAGAACACAGGTAGCTCAGATCCCTGCTGGTTACACAGCCCTGAATAGCTTGGGAGCTGGGTTAATTTACACATCCAGCTTCCTGGCATTATTCCTTTGGGCTGACAAATCAGCGTTATTTGCCAGATTACAAGAGATCTTCCTCTGTTACATTACCCCACCTTCTTTTCAGTCGGCTTTCCCTTGTTATCCTAATCTAATGGTACTCCAGATAACCAGCCTGCTGAGCAAAAATTTCTTATAAATTACAAGGGAGAGGAGCCGAGTACCAGCCTTCTCAGTAATTTACACCACAATAGTAGCAGCTCTGAGGTGCTAGTCATTTATAAATAGGCTCCTAAAGCAGCGTGTGGGCTTTTAAAAACTGAGAGCAGTTGAAAATATTCCCCAATTTGAGCACATCTTTATTCCCAGTGTTGCAGTATGGGGTTGTAAGACAACACAATGCTTCCTACTGTGTAGGGTTAGAAAGTTTATCAGGGCCATTCCCCAACATTAGGCTGATGAGTGTGGCAGTGAGGTTGTTCTTAATGTACCGAAGGGATTCAGAGTAGTCTACTAAGTTTTATCAGACAGATGCCAGGCTCACTGAGCCCAGGAATCAAGACAAAAATTTTCATGGCAGGAGCCATATTAGTCCATTTTTATATTCCCTCACAGGTCCAATTAGTTCAGTCTTGGATATGCTTTGAGGTTCACGCCACCTCACAAGATAATAGCTGACACACTGTGTCTACTGTAAGCCAGGAATTATTACTTTAAGGACTTTGCAATACCAGGCCAATAAATATTAACCTATTAAATCCTGGCAACAACATTAGGAGGCAAACTTATATTCCCATTTGACAGATGGGGAAATTGAGGCACAGAGACTTGCCCATGGCCACACAGGCAGTGTGCTGCAGGGCTGGCATTTAAACCACGGATTCTGCCTCCAGAGCCATGCTCTCATCCATCTTGTCCCCATCCCCTGTCTGATGATCTGCTCGGGTCAGGGGAGTTTCTAGCCTTTGGGGGCGATCGAACTGGAAAAAACTGGGCACTTCTTATTTGTCTTTGTCCTGAACTTACCGCAGACATTGTTTGAGTTTTCCCTTCCTCTGTCCTTGTCCCTTTTATTTCCCATTTCCTGAGCTAGATGGCCTCACCTACTGCACGGGGGAGGGGAAGCTGGGACTTGTCTGGCCCCCTGCTAGCGCAGCGTATGTTGCTGCCATTTTTCATTTACTAAGAAGATAAGTGATGTCTCCCCCTCTCCCAACGCCCTATTTCATTGCCAGTGATACTCTTCTTCTACAGGACACAGAACTCCCAGGCTCATTAGCTGGGCATGGGGCTTTGGAATCAACTTTTTGGCATCAGTCTGCATGTAATAAAAGCCAAATGTTTTTCTGGGCTTACAGGAATGGGCTGAAGACATACCTTACTGGCTGCCATGGAAAAGTATTTGAAGGCAGTAGCATTATTCTGTGGCGCTGCCGCATTCCCCTCTAAATACATCTAAAAAAAAAAAAAAAAAACAAAACGAACAAACAATAAGAGGACGTAAAAAACTAAGGAATTTGTGGGTGATTAAAATATGTTTTAGAGCTACATAGACATGATGGTTGCACAACATTGTGAATGTACTAAATGTCACTGAATGATACACTTTAAGATGGTGAATTTTATGTTATTTGAATTTCACCTCAATTTTCATAAAAGGAAAAACTAAGGAAATAATCTACTACATACATTCTGGGGTGACCTTGCTGGAGGGCAAAGAAATGGACCTTGTTTGTGTTTTCTCACATTTCCTTTCATCTCAAGTTGTCTGTAGCCCTTGGGGAAGTGGTGCATTTGTCCCCATGGTTACTAATGCGAAATGGCTGCAGGCAGCCAAGGGCAGCACTTGGGAGAGTGAGTGGTCTTTGAAGGAGAGAAAAAAAAATGTGCCTCTTTAGAGGAACTGTCCACAAATTTGCTCAGCAGCCGAGGAGGATCCTCCCTTGGTAGGGGGCCCAAGGATGGAGTTTGGTCAGCCTAGAGCTGGTTCTCATTCCCAGGGTGTAGGAAGGAGGCACCTCACTGGGGGGAGGCCTATACCAGTTAGATGTTCAACTGGCCCAGATGTCTTGTTACATGGCAGAATAGGTGGTCATGGTGGTGGTAGGGGTCTCTGAACTACACTCAGCCCAGGCGCCCTGGGCCAGGTGCACTTTTCAAGGCTACTTTTGGTGCCCCAGATAAAGGCTGCTGTTGTATGGGGCTTTTTCTCGAACTGTCACCTCAAGAATACTATCCTCAGTCTGGAGTGGAATGCCTTGGTCAGCTGCTTCCATGAAAGACATTTGTCACACTCTACTGGGTTCCATTCATGGTACCATTAGTTTCTTAAGATTTTTAAGAAATGAAAAAGTACTGATCAAGATGAAGCATATACGGCCTCCTCACTGGAGGGATTCCTGGAGAAGCTGCAGTGTGGGGATGCTCTAGACTGAGTACTGCCCTCAGTGTCTTTTCACCTCCTCCTCCTGCAGGGCAGCCGCGGTGGCAGGAGCACTTACCAGTGGCAACTTGAGGCTGCACCCTGGGCCAGCCCCCCAGGGTGGTGCTCAACTGAGAGGGGGGCTCAGTGCCCCAAGGGGTGTGTGTAGGGTGGGGGTGGCCAGCTGGGACCAGCTGGTGGCCCTGAAAAACCTCCCACACACCCACACCCACACACCCCTTTGGGGTTGCAGGCTGCCCCTCCAAGAGCAGAGGCAGCAAGAGGACAAGTGTGTCTGGCACAGGTCCACGTGGGGAGAGAGGTGGGGACGGAGACCGGCATCACCTTCTGGTCCTTCAGTGGTATTGCTAACTTGCCTTCCCGACCCAGAGTCAGTACCAATCTATTTCACTTGGGAAAGACCTAAGAGTCAACTAAAGAAACACAAACTGGAGACATTAAAACCATTGGTTATCTCTCACATCTAGAATTGAGAAGGCCTGTCAACTAGCCAAAAGAGATTAATTGCCTATGTGCCATCAAACTAGATGTTGAAGTGAAAAATCTAAAGAGCTAAATATATAAATAAAAATAAATATGAGGGGGAGGAGCAAGATGGCAGAGGAGTAGGAGACCTAAATTTCGTCTGGTCCCAGGAATTCAGCTGGATAGGGATCAAAACCATTCTGAACACCTACAAACTCAACAGGAGATCAAAGAAAAGAATAGCAACAACTCTCTGAACAGAAAAGCGACCACTTTCTGGAAGGTAGGACATGCGGAGAAGTGAATCCGAGGCGATATTCGGGACGATAGACGGTGGGGGAGGGGTCCTCTGTCAGCTGCTAACAGCAAGTGATAGAGAAGTGGAGCACAAAATTGGAACTTTTAGAAGTCAGCTCCACTGAGGGACGTCGCTCCAGTGGCTAAGCAGGGGGTGGAACCCTCGCTGGGACAGTGTGGTCTCAGGACCCTCGGGGTCAAAGAAAGACTGGGGATGCCTGAGTGCGGCAGAGCTCCCAGGTATCAGAGCAGGGAAGCCAGCTGCAGAGACGGAGCCGAGGAGCAGGCTCTTAGCTTGGGGTTGCCATAAACCGTGATCCGTGGCACAGTTGGGCCACTGCTCCTCCAGCAGGGACCCAACAAGAGGCAGATCTGGGGAGACTCCCCTTCCTCCCCTGGGAGAAGTGGCACGGGAGTGCACTGCAGGGATCTGCTGGGTTTGGAGACTCCACACCGGGTGGGGTGCCAGAGATAGAAACGCTCGGCCACAGGCCGGGTGAGCATGGAGTGCGGCCGGAGACCAGGGAGACAGGAGTGATTGACTGCTTTTCTCTGGGAGTGCACTGAGGAGTGGGGCCCTGAGTTCTTGGCTCCTCTGGGGCGGAGATTGGGAGGCTGCCATTTTCACTTTTGTCCTCCTTGCAAGGAACAAAAGCTCCCGAGAGCAAACCTGAGCAGATTATTTAGCCCGGACGGGGGAAAGGGCGGGGAAATTCGGACTCCAGCAAAGACATTTGGGAACCACGGCAACAGCCCCCTCCCCCAGAAGATCAGCAAGAACAGCCAGACAAGACCAAGTTTACTGATCAATGAGAATGGCACAGTTCCAGCACTAGGGGAATACAGCACATAGAATTCATGGCTTTTTCCCCATTATTCTTAGGTCTTTTAAAATTAATTTTTTTTATTTTCTTTTTTTTCCTTTTTCTTTTTCCCTTTTTCAACCAACATCTTACCAATCCCTTTTTAAAAAAATCTTTTTTATTTTTCATTTTTAGACTCATATTCTATCCCTTCATAATAGTTAACCTTATTTTTGGTATATATGTATAAGTTTTTCTCTCTTTAAAATTTTGGGATACAGTTTCTTCTAACAGACCAAAATATACCCTAAATCTCTAGTGTATGGCTTTGTTCTAGTCTCCTGCCTGATCACATTCTCTCCAGTTTTTTGTTTTTTTTTAATCCTCTTCTTTCTTTTTTCAACCAACTTCTTATCTTAGCAATTCCTTTTATAAAATCTTTTATAATTTTCATCTTTACAGTCATATTCCATCCCTTCATCGTATTTACCCTTATTTTTGTACATATATAAGTTTTTCTTTCTTTAAAATTTTGGGAGGCACTTTCTTCTAACAGACCAAAATACACCCAGAATCTAGTGTGTGGCACAGATCTATGCACCAGCCTGATCATATTTGATCATATTCTTTTTTTTTTTTCTATTATCTTTCTTTCCCTTTCTTTCCCCCCGGTTTCAGGTCTCTTTTGATTTGTATAGTGTATATTTTTCTGGGGTGGTTGTTACCCTGTTAGCATTTTGTTCTCTCATTCATCTATTGTCCTCTGGTCAAAATGACAAGATGGAAAAAATCACCTCAAAAAAAAAGAACAAGAGGCAGTACCGACTGCCAGGGACCTAATCAATACGGACATTAGTAAGATGTTGGAACTAGAGTTCAGAATGATGATTTTAAAAATGCTAGCTGGGCTTGAAAAAAGCATGGAAGATATTAGAAAAACCCTTTCTGGAGAAATAAAAGAACTAAAATCTAACCAAGTCAAAATCAAAAAGGCTATTAATGAGGTGCAATCAAAAATGGAGGATCTAACTGCTACGATAGATGAGACAGAAGAGAGAATTAGTGATATAGGAGACCAAATGATGGAAAATAAAGAAGCTGAGAAAAAGAGAGATAAACAACTACTGGATCACTAGGGCAGAATTCGAGAGATAAGCGATACCATAAGATGAAACAATATTAAAAAAATTGGGATCCCAGAAGAAGAAGAAAGAGAGAGAGGGGCAGAAGGTACATGGGAGCAAATTATAGCAGAGAACTTCCCTAATTTGGGGAAGGAAACAGGCATCAAAATCCCGGAGGCCCAGAGAACCCCCATCAAAGTCAATAAAAATAGGTCAACACCCTGACATCTAATAGTAAAACTTACGAGTCTCAGAGACAAAGAGAGAATCCTGAAAGCAGCTCAGGAGAAGAGATCTGTAACCTACAATGGTAGAAACATTAGACTGGCAACAGACCTATCCACAGAGACCTGGCAGGCCAGAAAGGACTGGCAGGATATGTTCAGAGCACTAAATGAGAAAAATATGCAGCCAAGAATACTATATCCAGCTAGGCTGTCACTGAAAATAGAAGGAGAGATAAAAAGCTTCCAAGACAAACAAAAACTAAAGAAATTTGCAAACATGAAAACAGCCCTACAAGAAATATTGAAAGGGGTCCTCTAAGCAAAGACAGAGCCCAAAAGTAACATAGACCAAAAAGGAGCACAGACAATATACAGTAACAGTCACCTTACAGGCAATACAATGGCACTAAATTCCTATCTTTCAATAGTTACCCTGAATGTAAATGGGCTAAATGCCCCAATCAAAAGACACAGGCTATCAGATTGGATAAAAAGACAAGACCCATTGATATGCTGTCTGCAAGAGACTCATTTTAGAACCAAAGACACCCCCCGATTGAAAGTGAGGGGGTGGAAAACCATTTACCATGCAAATGGACACCAAAAGAAAGCTGGGGTGGCAATCTTTATATCAGACAAATTAGATTTTAAACCAAAGACGATGATAAGGGATGAGGAAGGACACTATATCCTACTTAAAAGGTCTATCCAACAAGAAGATCTAACAATTGTAAATATCTATGCACCTAACATGGGAGCACCCAATTATATAAGGCAATTAATAACAAAAGCAAAGAAACACATCGACAACAATACAATAATAGTGGGGGAGTTTAACAGCCCCTTCACTGAAATGGACAGATCATCCAAGCAAAAGATCAACAAGGAAGTAAAGACTTTAAATGACACACTGGACCAAATGGACTTCACAGATATATTCAGAACATTCCATCCCAAAGCAACAGAATACACATTCTTCTCTACTGCACATGGAACATTCTCCAGAATAGATCACATCTTAGGTCACAAATCAGGTGTCAACTGGTACCAAAAGACTGGGATCATTCCCTGCCTATTTTCAGACCACAATGCTTTGAAACTAGAACTCAATCACAAGAGGAAAGTCGGAAAGAACTCAAATACATGGAGGTTAGAGAGCATCCTACTAAAGAATGAATGGGTCAACCAGGAAATTAAAGAAGAATTAAAAAAATACATGGAAACCAATGAAAATGAAAACACAATTGTTCAAAATCTTTGGGATGCAGCAAAGGCAGTCCTAAGAGGAAAGTATGTAGCAATACAAGCCTTTCTCAAGAAACAAGAAAGGTCTCAAATACACAACCTAGCCCTACACCTAACAGAGCTGGAGAAAGAACAGCAAATAAAGCCTAAACCCAGCAGGAGAAGAGAAACCAAAAAGATCAGAGCAGAAATCAATGAAATAGAAATCAAAAGAACAGTAGAACAGATCAACAAAACTAGGAGCTGGTTCTCTGAAAGAATTAACAAGATTGATAAACCCCTGGCCAGACTTATCAAAAAGAAAAGAGAAATGGCCCAAATAAATAAAGTCATGAATGAAAGAGGAGAGATCACAACGAACACCAAAGAAATACAAACAATTATAAGAACACATTATGAGCAACTCTGTGGCAGCAAATTAGATAATCTGGAAGAAATGGAAGCATTCCTAGAGAAGTGTAAATTACCAAAACTGAACCAGGAAGAAATAGAAAACCTGAAGAGACCTATAACCACTAAGGAAATTGAAGCAGTCATAAAAAAATCTCCCAACAAACAAAAGCCCAGGGCCAGATGGCTTCCCAGGGAAATTCTACCAAACATTTCAAGAAGAATTAATACCCATTCTTCTGAAACTGTTCCAAAAAATAGAAATGGAAGGAAAACTTCCAAACTCGTTTTTTGAGGCCACCAGTACCTTGATCCCAAAACCAGACAAAGACCCCATCAAAAAGGAGAATTACAGACCAATATCCCTGATGAACATGGATGCAAAAATTCTCACCAAAATACTAGCCAATAGGATCCAACAGTACATTCAAAGGATTATTCAATACGACCAAGTGGGGTTTATCCCTGGGCTGCAAGGTTGGTTCAACATCTACAAATCAATCAATGTGATACAATACATTAATAAAGGAAAGAACAGAACCATATGATCCTCTCAAAAGATGCAGAAAAAGCACCTGACAAAGTACAGCATCCTTTCTTGATCAAAACTCTTCAGAGTATAGGGATAGAGGGTACATACCTCAATATCATAAAAGCCATCTATGAAAAACCTACAGTGAATATCATTCTCAATGGGGAAAAACTGAGAGCTTTCCCCCTAATGTCAGGAACACAGCAGGGATGTCCACTATCACCACTGCTATTAACATATTACTAAAAGTCCTAGCCACAGCAATCAGACAACAAAAAGAAATAAAAAGCACCTGAATCAGCAAAGAAGAAGTGAAACTCTCACTCTTTGCAGATGATATGATACTTTATGTGGAAAACCCAAAACACTCCACCCCTAAACTGCTAGAACTCATACAGGAATTCAGTCAAGTGGCAGGATATAAAATCAATGTGCAGAAATCAGTGGCATTCCTATACCAACAACAAGCAGAAGAAAGAGAAATTAAGGAGTCGATCCCATTTACAATTGCACCCAAAACCATAAGACACCTAGGAATAAATCTAACCAAAGAGGCAAAGGATCTGTACTCAGAAAACTATAAAATACTCATGAAAGAAACTGAGGAAGACACAAAGAAATGGAAAAACGTTCCATGCTCATGGATTGGAAGAACAAATATTGTGAAGATGTCAATGCTACCTAGAGCAATCTACATATTCAATGCAATCGCCCTCAAAATACCATCCATTTTTTCAAAGAAATGGAACAAATAATCCTAAAATTTGTATGGAACCAGAAAAGACCCCGCATAGCCAGAGGAATGTTGAAAAATAAAAGCAAAGCTGGCGGCATCACAATTCCGGACTTCAAGCTCTATTACAAAGCTGTCATCCTCAAGACAGTATGGTACTGGCACAAAAACAGACACAAAGATCAATGGAACAGAATAGAGAGCCCAGAAATGGACCCTCAACTCTATGGTCAACTCATCTTTGACAAGCAGGAAAGAATGTCCAATGGGAAAAAGACAGTCTCTTCAACAAATGGTGCTGGGAAAATTGGACAGCCACATGCAGAAGAATGAAACTGCACCATTTCCTTACACCACACACAAAAATAGACTCCAAATGGTTGAAAGATCTCAATGTGAGACAGGAGTCCGTCAACATCCTAAAGGAGAACACAGGCAGCAACCTCTTTGACCTCAGCCACAGTCACTGCTTCCTAGAAACATTACCAAAGGCAAGGGAGGCAAAGGCAAAAATGAACTATTGGGACTTCATCAAGATAAAAAGCTTTTGCACAGCAAAAGAAATAGTCAACAAAACTAAGAGATAACCGACAGATTGAGAGAAGATACTTGCAAATGACATATCAGATAAAGGGCTAGTATCCAAAATCGATAAAGAACTTATCAAACTCAACACCCAAAGAACAAATGATCCAATCAAGAAATGGGCAGAAGACATGAACAGACATTTTTCCAAAGAAGACATCCAAATGGCCAGCAGACACATCAAAAAGTGTTCAACATCGCTCGGCATCAGGGAAATCCAAATCAAAACCTCAATGTGATACTACCTCACACCAGTCAGAATGGTTAAAATCAACAAGTCAGGAAATGACAGATCTTGGCAGGGTTGCAGAGAAAGGGGAACCCTCTTACACTGTTGGTGGGAATGCAAGCTGGTGCAACCACTCTGGAAAACAGTATGGAGGTTCCTCAAAATTTGAAAATAGAGCTACCATATGATCCAGCAATTGCACTACTGGGTATTTACTCCAAGGATACAAATGTAGTGATCCGAAGGGGTACGTGCACCCCGATGTTTATAGCAGCAATGTCCAGAAGAGCCAAACTATGGAAAGAGCCAAGATGTCCCATTGACAGATGAATGGATAAAGAAGAAGTGGTATATATATACAATGGAATATTATGCAGCCATCAAAAGGAATGAAATCTTGCCATTTGCAATGACATCGATGGAACTGGAGGGTATTATGCTGAGCGAAATATATCAATCAGAGAAAGACATGTATCATATGATCTCACTGATATGAGGAATTCTTAATCTCAGGAAACAAACAGAGTTGCTGGAGTGGTGGGGGTGGGAGGGATGGGGTGGCTGGGTGATAGACATTGGGGAGGGTATGTGCTATGGTGAGCGCTATGAATTGTGTAAGACTGTTGAATCTCAGACCTGTACCTCTGAAACAAATAATACAGTATATGTTAAAAAAAAAAAAAAAGAAGATAGCAGGAAGGGAAAAATGAAAGGGGGGAAATCGGAGGAGGAGATGAACCATGAGAGACTATGGACTCTGAGAAACAAACTGAGAGTTCTAGAGGGGAGGGGGATGGGGGGATGGGTTAGTCTGTTGATGGGTATTAAAGAGGGCACGTACTGCATGGAGCACTGCGTGTTATATGCAAACAATGAATCATGGAACACTACATCTAAAACTAATGATGCAGGTGCCTGGGTGGCTCAGTCATTAAGCATCTGCCTTCGGCTCAGGTCATGATCCCAGGGTCCTGGGATCGAGTCCCGCATCAGGCTCCCTGCTCGGCAAGAAGTCTGCTTCTCCCTCTCCCATTCCCCCTGCTTGTGTTCCTGCTCTCGCAATCTCTCTCTCTGTCAAATAAATAAATAAAATCTTAAAAAAAAAAAAAACTAATGATGTATAGTGATTAACATAACATAACAAAATTAAAAAAAAAAAAAGATGAAGCATGTACCTTTCCAATAAATGCCATGGCATTTGCACTCCCAGCCTTTGCTGCCTTTAAGAAGTAGTATAATGCTTTCTGGAGAGAAAAGGGACAGTATTATTGACAGTCACAAACATATCCTACAAAATAGCATTTCAGACCAAACTTTATTTCATTTAACATGCATTCAAAAAGTATCTATGAAATGCGCACACTGTTTAAGGTACTATTTCAAATGCTATTTCAAACATAAACCGGAAGAGTGGGAGCTATATATGGTTCACATATATAAATTTAAAATGTGAGGGCTTGGTTTTTCGCATGTGGAAAGGCATGATGGGCATGTGGCTTTGTGGAGGACAGATGGATCCCAGCTCGAGAACTACATAGTCTATTATTTTGAAAAGTATGCTTCGATGTTGACACTATGTACTTATTTTATAAGACGGTTTGTACAATTTGGTAGAATTGGATATGTAGCTTCCTAATGTTTATAAGGCAGAGTGAATAAAACAAGACACATCTGGCTGCCTGCTGAGACCAGGTCTTTTTACAGAGGTAAACTTCAGGCCAATTCTTTCTAAATCAAAATGAAGGAGGCCAGCCAAGCCTCTGATTCTCTTTAGGTCATAACATTAATTGAAATGCTCAGTCTAGGGGCGTCTGGGTGGCGCAGTCGGTTAAGCGGCTGCCTTCGGCTCAGGTCATGATCCTGGGGTCCTGGGATTGAGTCCCTCATCAGGCTCCCTGCTCCGCAGGAAGCCTGCTTCTCCCTCTCCCTCTGCCTGCCTCTCTGCCTACTTGCTCTCTCTCTCTCTATGTCTCTGTCAAATAAAAAAAAAAAAATGCTCAGTCTAGAACATATAAGGGCTGACCTGACCCTTACGGACCATTCCCTAGGCCTCATCTTGACCTCTTAGAAGTTCTCCTCAGAAACCACATGAAGCATTAAAAGAAATCCACCACAGGAATGAGGAATGAAGACACTCTCTGAAGTGACTTTTTAGGACACAACTCTTCTGTTCTTTAAAAAGCCTTGACTAGGTTGATGTGCAAGGATCTGCTCCTCCTCAAAGAGAAGGGAAGGTTTAAGGAAGAAATGTGAGTAGTTCTTTTATATGTAAATTTATTCCAGAAATATTGCCAATTTATTTGGGAGCCACACCCTTGTTCTAAAGTCAGTCTGCCTTGTGGACATAACTAAATATAAATGCCACCAGGGCTGTACCTCACCAAACCATACACCCATGCATCCATCCACCTCTTCTAGTCTTCATTTATTCTTTCAGAAACTTGATTGAAAAGAGCTATGTATATGGTAGTATGTTAAGTTATTATAGGTGTGTCACAAATGAATAAAAAATACCATCCCTACATTTGCTGTCTACCAATACTGCTGAGAAGAAAGGCATATATGCAAATAGCAATGACAGTAGATGAGAGTTGGGAACAAAGGAACACCAAAAAGAATTAGAGAGGTATGGCATAACAATTATACATATGTGTTTTACAATCTTTGTCTTACCTAATCTTCACAACAGCACTAAAGAAGGTACTATTAATATCTGAGCCAATTTTCTGACACTCAAAGTCAAGCAGCTGGTACTAGAGTTCCATAAGCATCCTGATTCCAGTTTCCATGCACTTAGTACTCTGCCTTCACGGAGTCAAGAAAGAGACTCAAATGACAAAGGTCTCACAAAAAATGGAGAGAATTCACCAGTGCAGAGGGCATCATAGGCTGAGGAATAACATGAGTAAGGAATGGAGATAGAAATGTCCAAGGTGTGTCTAGGAAATACTAATTACTTCAGTATGGCTGAAGTAGAATACCCAAAAGCTAAGACTTGCAAGAATATGATGGGGCCATATTTTAGCAGTCTTGAATACTAGGCCAAGGCTTCTATTTTCTTTGGTAGAAAATAGAAGCTGTTGGAAATTTATGAGCGTAAGGGAATCTTAAAACAACAAATGATGTCCAAAATGTCCAGAATAACCTAAGTGTCAATTGGATAGGAGGAAATTGTAGCAATGTATGATTTATCAATCATCTATCAGTAAACAAATCAAATGTATGATTTACCAATCACATTTATCAGACCCCATTAATATAGAAACTGAAGGTATTTCTTATGAATGCCTCTTCTGAGCCAAGACCCAAATATACCTATAGGCAACTATCATGGTAACATCCATAGATTTAAATGTCTGAATCCCCTGTACTTAGCACAGTGTCTAACTGTGTATCTGGCACTTAGGAAATATTTCTGGAATGACTGCATGAGTGAGGGAATGGAAGGATAAGTTTATAAATCTCTAAAACAGGGCAACTGGATTTTAAGCTTTATAGTCGCTCATCCTGTGATTCTGTGAAATAATTTTCAAAGTCCAGTTTCAGAATTTGGCTCTCAAAATATTTGGCAATAGAAAATCTTGGGAAAAAATTGTCACTCTGAGAAACTATATTTGAATGGTTAAAAGAGAATAAGCAAATAAGAATCAGAAGAAAATAAGAATCCTGGAGTTTTCCCCATCTTTCAATATGATGATCCCATAAAGACAAAGGAATTGAAGCTTTCTCTAATTTCCCCTTCTACACCCTTCCACTTTCACGGTTTACTTGACATTTCAGTTCTCTTTTATTTGTCTTTAAGTTAACCTGCCTTTAGTGCTATTGCTTTAATTGTATGAACATTTACTAAACACTATGTGAAAGTTATCATGCACGTTACTTTGATGAGTCTTTGCTTTCAAAGAGTTAAGTATCCATTCATCCATCTGTCAATCCATCCATCTACCCATCCATCCATCTTCCCATCCATCCATCCATCTGCTGTGGTCTGCATATTTGTGTCCCTTCAAAATTCATAAGTTGAAAACCTAATACCCAAAGTGATGGTATTAGGAGGTGGGACCTTTGGAAGGTGACTGGCACAGAGCTTTCATGAATGGGATTAGTGCCTTTATAAAGGAGGCCTCAGAGAGCTAGCTCATTCTTATTGTTATGTAAGGATACAATGAGAAGTCCATAAACTAGAAGAGGGCCCTATCCAACCATGCTGACACTCTGATCTCAAACTTCTAGCCTCTGGAAATGTGAGAAATAAAAGTTTCTGTTGTTTATAAGCCACCCAGACTATGGTATTTTGGTTATAGCTGCTAAAACAGACTAAGACACCATCCATCCTTCCTTTAAATATTTATTGAGCACCTACTGTCATATTTTACTGATTCTAACATGTACCCCCACACACACTTTAATCAGGACACTTCTTACTATCAATGGCATCATATAATTTATATTGGCAGTGTTTTTTCTTTCTCAATAGAACATAAAATAAGGTATCTTATAATTGATGGTGTTGTAGATAGGATGAAATATAGTATGTCCCAGGTATTATGCAAAGTGAAATGTTATTATTTAAACACATATCTTCTTAAAACAATGAGCATGATTTTTCATTGGTTCGAGAAAATTCCTAGGTTTAATCAGTTTGTAACATTTCCCCTAGAATGAAATGCCAAGAAAATGTATTACTTTAAAAATATTTATGAATACTTCTTTTATCTCAAAATCTGTAAATCATTCTGAAAAGGGATGAAATTATCTCTTGTCTTTTTAATGAGTGTCAGGGTAGACAAAGCAGTTGCCCTTACATATCTGGTATTATGCCTCTGCTAGGTTTAATTTAATTATGCCATATCCACTTTATTTTTTTTATTAACATATAATGTATTATTTGTTTCAAGGGTAAGGTCTGTGATTCATCAGTCTTACACAATTCACAGCACTCACCATAGCACATACCTTTCCCAATGTCCATCACCCCCATCCCTCCCACCCTGCGATATCCACTTTAATAATACGCGCTCAAATACCCAGCTTTCCTAATCCAATTTATTCTGAGCCTGTATAAATTTAGGAATGCAAATTACATTAAAATATATGTGTAGAAATTCAAGATAATGTAATCTAGGATTGCATATACAATATTTTTCAATAATTAAAATTTGGTAGTGGGGGAGGGAGAGGTGAAAATGTTGCCTATAGTGATAATTCATGAGAGATTAATTTAATCAAACAATGAGAAGAAAAAAAAAGGCAAACTAGTTTTTTCCCAGTATTTTAATACTTGATTTGCTGGGCAGTAAACTGGGCATTACTTACAATTATAAAGAACCTTACACTAATAATTTTCTTTGGTGGACTGAAGCATTGGCATACTGGCTCAAGTGGTGGTTCTCAGGCTGAGGACCAACATATAATGCTTAGGATGCTATCACTCATTCATTCATTCATTCACTAAATACCAACTACCTAATATGTACCCAGTACTATCAGAGTATAGGATACACAGGAATGAGCAAGACAAACAAGAACTTACATTCCATTGTGGGGAGACAGATAGTAAACAAGTCAAGATCTATATGATTCAGGGGGTGATATGGGAAAAGGAAAATAAACACTGTGATAGGATAAGTGGTGGAGAGGAGAGATGATCAAGAAAATCCTCTCTAAGGAAGTAAGACTCAGAAAGATGAGAGGCCAGCCGTGGGAAGAGTTGTAGTAACAGCCTTTCAGAAACTAGGTTTTTCCTTTTAACTTCTCTCACTCCCATGCCACTTCAAGTTGATCCTAAGCTGTGGTAAGGTGCAAAAATGACCACAATACTTCACAGTTGTGCCTATTAAGAGAAGTCCTTTTCCCCTGCCCCTTCAATGTTGGCTGGCCTTGTAATTTGCTTTGGCCAAAAGAATGTGGTAGAAGTGATTTGTGAGTTCCAACCCTAGGCCATAAGAGACTTTCGTGCTTGTCTTCTTAGAACCCTGGGCTGCCATGTGAAAAGCTTGGGCACAGTTGGCTGGAGGAAGGGAGCATGTGGAGAGTCCTAGTCATCCTAGGTCACAGATGAGGCCATCATAAACCAGCCAGCCCTGGCCAGGACTCTACAGATGCATGAGCAAGCCTAGTCAAGATTGGTTGAGCCTGGCTGAGACCAGAAGAATTACTCAGCTGAGCCCAGCCAAAACTGCTAACCTGACAAAATCATGAATTAAATAAATGGTTGTTGTTTTAAGCCATCTAAATTGGGGAGTGGTTTATGAGGCAGCCTAAACTAACATATACAAAAGCCAATCAGTCTTTTTTTTAATGTTGAAATTTTTTAAAATTTTATTATGTTATGTTAGTCACCATATATTACATCATTAGTTTTTGATGTAGTGTTCCATGATTCATTGTTTGCGTATAACACCCAGTGCTCCATTCAATACGTGCCCTCCTTAACACCCATCACCGGGTTGACCCATTCCCCCCCCCTCCCCTCTAGAACCCTCATTTTGTTTCTCAGAGTCCATAGCCTCTCATGGTTCGTCTCCCCCTCCGATTCGCACCCCCTTCATTTTTCCCTTCCTTCTATCTTCTTCTTTTTTTTTTTTTTTTTAAACATATAATGTATTATTTGTTTCAGAAGTACAGGTCTGTGATTCAACAGTCTTACAAAAGTCACAGCGCTCACCATAGCACATACTTTCCCCAATGTCTATCACCCAGCCACCCCATCCCTCCCACCCCCCACCACTCCAGCAACCCTCAGTTTGTTTCCTGAGATTAAGAATTCCTCATATCAGTGAGATCATATGATACATGTCTTTCTCTGATTGACTTATTTCTAAGCCAATCAGTCTTAAGGTTTGAAAACTTAACTAGAGCTCTCCAGGCAGGTTTGGGTTTATTAGGTTGAGGAAAGCTGGAAGGACAAGCCTGTGCTCCCCCCAGCATGTGCCTGAACCACTCTGATGGCTTTTGGTGATATCTGGATGGGAAGCATGGAGCCCAAGCCAACCATTTGAAAGTTAGAGCTAAAGAAACCTGACGAATTATATCATTCCTTCTTTTTGCATTATAAATGAGGAAACTAGATTTTGGCTGTATCCTACCCGCCCCCTCCCCGCCAGGTTAAAAGGAAGCAAGGTTTAATGGAAAGAGCACAGGCTTTGAATGCTGAAGCCCAGATTTCAAATTCTGATTCTTAACAACATTACTAGTCAGCTGTGATACTTGAAACAATTTACTTCATCCCTACAGCCTCAGCTCCTCATCTGTAAGATAGAGATAATAAAACCTCTGTGAATGAGCCTGTAGGAGAGCCTGAATGGGCTCCTTGATGTTGCCCAAGTGCCTGGCTGTTGCCACTACAGCACCAGACCCCTTCACTGCCAGCCCTGAGATTGTACTTCATCCTCATCTGGAGGCAGCTCCCATCTGGTGTTCACAGTGGCTGGAGGTGCCCAGGAGTATTTAGCTTTGTGGAGTTTTTATGTACTCTGCAAAGATTGATGGATTTTCCCTACAGCTGAGGTTTGGGTGCCTTCGTACTCAACAGAATTTCATGTTTATGGAAAATGGGTAATTCTTCCTAGTTTATGCATCTGTTATTTAACATGAGAAACTCATTGCAGGCTGAAATCTGATACGGGAGTAATATCGTGAATCTAGAGCTTCCCATCTAAGAAGCTAGAACCTTGGTTATGAGGAGAATTAATAAAATCTGAACACCTTCAACTGAGCTGTCTTAAGATGCATGTGCTTATTTCAAGTGCTATCTGTTTTGTCACATTTTATAAAATTAACTTTGACATTTAGCCTATGTATACTGTACCTCATATAAAACATAAGTTACACTCATAAAAACAATACAAAGTGAAATGAACAGTAACAACAGATCAACTCTTTTATGTAACCACCTTATTAAAGTAGTTATTTCTATTGCTTAGCTATTGGGACTATGTTGAAATAGGGTATGTGTTCCTTTGAGGCTGTGAGCACATGGCTCCTATAAAATGGCAAGGGCTGCAAAATCATCTTTAAAAAAGAATCCCAGTTACTTCCTCAGATCTGAGGGGATCTATGGCCTTGAAACCACAATTAGACTCTAGACAAGACCTGATCCCCTGGCTCTGGTAACTTACTGAGATCTTGTGTAGGTCAAGTTTTTTGCTTTTTCCTCCACTATAAATTTGAATTGTTAATTAATCTTCTGACCTCACTGGGATAAGGTAAGGTTAAGCAAAATGATTGAAAGGAGCTTTGCAAATTTATAAAGATGTTTAATAATATTTCTAATTATATTCTAGGCAGTCTGAGGCTGGTCCTCAGACCCCTTAGCAAGAAACTCCCAGGTGGACTCTCCACAGCTGGCTTTTGGGGAGTGGGTGTGTCCAAGGCTGGCAGGTGAGGGTATCTACTTCACCTAAGCCCAGTTAGGGAGGGAAGAGGCTAGGTTCAAGGGGAACATGGAAACTCCCTGGCCCCAAATTCTCTTTCAGAAGCCTCTACTCCTTAGTATTTAGAGGTAGATAGGAAAAGTGCTTCCTCTGGTGAACTTTGTTCTTCCTCAAAAGCTAGAAAGCTGATCTGACCAAGGAAGTAGCAATGGGCTCTCCCCAGCAACTTTTCCATGCCCCCCCCTCCCTTTTTGCCTCCCTCACCCCATCCTCCCTCACCACTCTCCTCTCTACCCCACATGACTGAATCTTGAGACTGACTTACGTAGTAATCCTGATCCAGACCTTTCCTCCCAATTAGATGTAATTGTCCAAGAGATACCTAGGAATAACAATTTTTGAAAATTATTTTAGCAATAGCATTAATTTAAATGAAGAAAATAAGCCAATTATACTCAATTTGAAAAATAAATGTATAAAAATGGTGAAAAAATGAAGAAAACATTTACTTGGTGTTTTATTATAGTATACTGTTTCAGTTTGATACAGTTGGCATGTCTAAAAAAGAGGCAGAAAAAACATTCCAGGCTATATCTTTTATTGGGTAAGTGACTGATGCTGGGCATCTGGCTTCCTCAGTGGCAGGAAGCTGGCCTGCTGGTATACAGCAACACGTGGAAACATAAACCTAGCAGCCTTTACTCTTAGCTCTCAAAGGTCACACAAATGCTGTCCCATTCCCATTCTCAAAGATATAACACTTCTGAATGATGGTTAAGAGTTCATTCATACTCAACACAGGATGGTGCTTTTTTCCTACACTTAAAATCTAGGTTTTTTAAAAGTAAAATTTTTAGGAATAAATGCAAAAGAAAAAATTGCCATTACTATGACAGGTGGCTCTCCCATAGGCTATAGAAACAGGGAACAAGAAAAGAGGAGCGGATGTCTCTTCTTGTTCACATTCAGGATGGAGCATTCATTGTTAACCTTTTTAGGACTCAGACAACCAAACCCCTTGTAATTTGCATGTTCTAAAAATCCAAATTCGTCTGTATACATTACTTGTATCTGAACATCTCCTCTTTCTGCCAAAAATTTGTAGTATTGGTATATGTCCCAATCCAAAATCTCACTGTTAGAACTCAGATTTTCAGGTCTCTCAGTTAGTCTCACTTTTTCCACTGGAATACCCTCACTTTTTTCCAATTTGTCAGCAACTGTGAACAGAAACAAACCAGAGAATAGCTGGAATACACAAGGTTGCAAGAGATAACAGTCAATTTAGAGAAAACAGGCTGATTCTACTTAAATTGTGCAGAGATCTAGTCTACTAACAGAAAAAAAGACATCTACTGTTAGGAGATAGAAATTTACTGATTTTTGTTTATTTGGTTCTGAGAAAAGTGCAAGAAACCTCATTATTTTTTGCAATCCTTACAAAAATTGTATCAACATATATCAGAGCCTACTGAAGAGCTTGGCCAAGCAGGCTCAAGGAAAGAAGACAGATGTTAGGAGCAGGCAACTGACCTCTTCTACCACTGACTTTTTCTAAGATTGAAACTACAATATAAGAATAATAATTGCTCCTTAATTACTTCCTATGAATAGTCTGAAAATAAATATAAAGATAAATATGTTTGAGTAAATCTAACAGAGTATGCAGTTTGAGATATATACATATATATATAGTAATTCCAGTTTCATTAAGCATATGAAATAATCTTGTTATATATAGCATCTTAATTTAAAAAGCAGTTATTTTCCTCTTTTCTTTCTCAGATCCTAATAATGCCAAAATGTGTATTTAGATATTATTCTGACTACAGAAATTAACCATATGGACCTTACCTTATTCACTTCTTGGAAGACTCTTATTTAAAAATCTATTATGTAGTCTGGTTCAGTGATGTGTAAGATGAAATGTTACATATGATTTTGAAAATGATTCTAGAAACATATATTAATCTCATGCTCTATTCTTTGTAGACAAAGGATAGGGTAATAGAATAATGATTAACTTGAATTATTCTCAAGTGCAGTGATAGAGATTGATAGTGTATGTATCTTACATCCTTTTCTTCAGGAATTTTTAACAAACCATCCCATATACTAAGTGTTAGAATTAGAAAAACTGTTTAATATTTACTGATGCTACATTCAAATTCTCAGTTGAAGGAAAGCACAGCACAAGGACATAGGGACATATTCTGACAAAAATAAAAGATAAGCACATCCATTTAAAGCCTTTGAAAAGTAACTATTAAGAAATCAGAAGACTCTACATTGTATTAAAAGAATTATAACAAATGTTAAAAAGCATAGTCATTTAAAAAACATAAACATTCAAAAATATACCAACTGGCATTGATTTATTCTTCTAATTGCTCAGCAAGTCTATTTATCTTAAAATAAATTATGTGGATTACTCACTATAATCTGCCACCTTCTTGTAATGATTTAGGGCAACTTCACAATTCTGTAGAACATTGATTCCTGACAAATATCTGTATCCCTAAAACACAGGCATATATACTCTTAATATTCTGACAGTGTCGTATTTATAACACACCTTTTAGGCCCAGGAATTATTTAATTTACATACCAAAATCATCTGGGACATCATGCTTCCTCCAGCACTTCCAAAGGTGTAATATATCAGTGCCTAAAGTTAAAAAAAAAATCTGTATCTATATCCACCATCTAAATTTAAAGCTCAAACCAATCATTGCTTTTTTATTCCTAATCCAGCAATGAACCTTGAACTACTCCAAAATAAATTGCAAATTTTGTCCTCTTAATCTGTAAAAATGGCTGACATTTTTGGAGGGTTTAGTGAGCTCTGGAGTCTTTGAAAAGGGCACTGTATAGACATTTCATTTAATTATCACAAAATACCTATGAAGTAGATATTATCTATCATGACAAACCTGAAATATGGGACATTAAGAAACTTATGGTATTTTAACCTTAAACTTCTGACTATTGAGCTGGTGCTTTTAGCCACCACTGTCAAGTGAGCTCCTTTGCCTAAAGAGGAGACTATTCAATGTCCCTTTTTAAAAAATTCAGTTTTGTTCCAGAAAAAAATAGAATGACCTTACCTTGGCTTGATTGTATTCCATTCCTATTCCATAAGAAGACAAAAATCCTAATGCCTAAAGCCCAAAAGAAAAGGAAAACTAAATAAATCCATTTATTTCACAATTATTCTTATTTACATTGGTAAAAGATATTTTAAATGTCTGCTCCATAATAATTTGTATTGTTACTTTATTTCTTATCCTATAACAAAATGCCTTTTTACATTTTTGCTAAGTCTGTAAGAATTTGGAAAAGGTAATAGTGGGAGTTTTGTATAATACATGTAAAAATAGGCTAACATTTACTGACCTTTAGTACAAATTATAATAATAAAACATTATAAACCAATGCTTTTTATATGCTTGCTATTCTTGTCAATGGAAAACACTTTTTTCCTTCAACATTTTTAAATTTAAATTTGAATATTTTTCTTCATATTTTTATTTATTTATTTTTAAAGATTTATTTATTATGACAGAAAGAGAGAGCAAGCACACAAGCAGGGTTATTGGCAGTCAGAGGCAGAGGGAAAGGGAGAAGCAGATTCCCCTCTGAACGGGGAACCTGATGTAGGGCTCAATCCCAGGACCCTGGGACCATGACCTCAGCCGAAGGCAGACGCCTAACCGACTGAGCCACCCAGGCGCCCCTTTCTTCATGTTTTTAAGAGAAGATATGATGATCATTGAACACTACATCTAAAACTAATGATGTACTATATGTTGACTAATTGAACTTAAACTAGAAAAAAAGAAAATATGATGGATATAAAAAATCCAAACAGGAAGAACTATATTGAATAAAAGTGAAAGTCTGATCACATAGCAAGATGGTGGAATAGGCAACCCCAGATCTTGTTCCCCTATAGAGACATTGACTTAGCAACAATATACAGTCCAAAAAGTCTTTATGAGAACTCTGGAAACCAGTTAAGAAATCATAGTAACCCATAAAAACTCAAAGCAAAGAAAGAACAATCCACTGAAACAAATAAGAAAAGCCAATTTATTTAACCTGCAATTGCTCCTTCCCCAGGCCAGCACAGCTCAGTGTGATGGGGAGAAAAAGCCCAATTCAGGGCTTTTCTCTTGGGAGGGAAAGAGAAGAGTGGAACTTAGGTCCAATGTTCCAGCTTTTGGGAGGACTGCCCATGAGTCTGATTTCTGTCTTGCCTGACTCAGAGTACTAATGAAGAACCTGTATACTTTGGATTCCTGGGGGGCAGCTGAGAACAAAAGAGAGCTCAGCCACTTGTTGCAGCACTGGAGAATGTGTAGTATATCACAGAAGCCAGCACAACTTGGCACAATCAGCAGAAAGTGCTCAGCTTGTAGCTTCTCCCTTGGAAGGGAAAGAAGAGACTGGAATTAGGGCCCAATATTCTGGCTTTTGGGAAGCTGCTCAAAATACTTGTTTCTATCTCCTCTGACTTGGAGCACTGACAGAACTGGCATGCTTTAGATGCTTGGGGCCACAAGAAGAAAAGGGAACTTAGCAGCTTGTTGCAACACCAGAGAACCTGTAGTATCACCAACACACACTAAAGGGAGCAAAAGACAACAAGCTCCTGAAAAAGACCAACAAATCTCTCTAACTGGGAAATTACAAACACAAGCCCAGAGAAGGCACACACCCCAAAAATGATTTGAAAGCCCCCCAGAATCTCTAACTATGCTGATTGTGAAAGTCTTCCCTGTATAGAGCCAATCTGTAAAGATGGAGAGGTGGCTATATTTCCAAATGCATAACCACAACAAAAATTAACAAGGCACATGAAGAAACAGGTAAATATGGTGCAATCAAAGGAACATAGTAAATCTAAAAACACCCCAACCCTAAAGAAATGGAGATCTATAAATCACCATACAAAAAATCCAAAATAACTCAAAATGCTACCAAAAAAAAGCACATATAAACAACTAAACAAAATCAGGGAAAGGATGCATGAATAGAATGAGAATATCAACAAAGAGCTAGAGAAAGAAATAAAGGAAGGAAGAAAGAAAGAAAGAAAAAGAGAAAGCCTCCTTTTAAAAATTCTGGAGCTGAAGAATACAATAACTGAATTGAAAAATTCACTAGAGGGGTTCAAAAGTAGACTTGACTAAGCACAAGAAAGAATTAATGAACCAAAACACAGGTCATATGAAATTATCAAGTCAGTGGAACAAAAAGAATGAAGAAAAGTGAAAAAAATCCTAAGAGACTTATGGGAAACCATCAAGTGGACCAATATACACATTATAGGAGTCAGAAGAAGAGTGGGGGAAAGAGGCATAGTGAGCTTATTTTAAGAAATAGTGGCTGAAAATTTCCCAAATCTGAGGAAGGAAATGGGTATCCAAATTCAAGAAGTTCAATAAACTTCAACTAGGATGAACCCAAAGAGGTCCACACCAAGGTCACGATCCCAGCGTGATGGGATTGAGTCCCGCATGCAGCTCCTTGCTCAGCAGAGAGCCTGCTTCTCCCTCGGCAGCTCCCCCTGCTCCTACTCTCTCTCTCTCTCTGTCAAATAAATAAATAAAATCTAAAAAAAGAAGAATGAGAGATGAACATAATGATATGAGAAAAAATGGACTTTAAGTCAGAATATGTCACAAGAAACAAGGTAAGGACATTATATGGTAATAGGTCAATTCACCACGAAGATATAACCATTATAAATATATATGCAACAGTTGAGCACCTAAACTTATGAAGCAAACATTGACAGAACTGAAAGGAGAAATAGACAGTAACACAATAATAGTAGGAGATTTTATTTTATTTTATTTGAAGATTTTATTTATTTGAAAGAGAGAGAGAGCGTACTAGCAAAGGGGAAGGGGCAGAGGGAGAGGGAGAAGCAAACTCCCTGCTGAGCAGGACCCTGGGATCACGACCAGAGCCGAAGGCAGACGCTTAATCAATTGAACCATCCAGGCACCCAATAGTAGGAGATTTTAATGCCCCATTTTCAATAATGGATAGAACAACCTGACAGAAGCTCAATGAAGAAATAGAGGAGTTGAACAACACAATAGACTAAATAGACCTAACAGATATATAGAATACTCCATCCAACAATAATAGAATGCATATTCTTTTTAAGAACACATAGAACATTTTCCGGGATAGACCATATGTCAAGTCACAAAACAAGTATTAATAAATTTAAGAAGATTAAAATCATACCAAGTACCTTTTCTGAACATAATGGAATGAAACTAGAAATCAATAGCAAAAAGAACACTGGAAAATTCACAAAGATGTGGAAATTAAGCATCACACTCTTGAACTACCAATGGGTCACGGGAGAAATCACACGGAAATTTAGAAAATATCTTGAGGCAAATGAAAATTAAAAGGCAACATACCAAAACTTATGAGATGCAGCAAAAGCAGTACTAAGAGGAAGAGGCATAAAGCACTTCCAATCGTGAAATATGTTGGTTGTTTCAAGGAAATGCTTGTTTGAGTTGCAAGCTGAAATAGCCACTTTTTTCATGGAACACCATCTTTAGTTGAAGGAACAATGGATCAGCTATGTTCATTTAGACTGGCAGACATTTTCTTGAAAATGGACAGTAAGCCTCTCACTTCAATAAAAACTATTGAAAGTATTGTCGCCAATGATAAATTCAAGCTTTTAAGCAAAAATTAGAATTTTGGAAAGTTTATATCTGCTACCATGTATACCTTATATCTGTTTGACACCCCAATACTTAGACTTTTCACGATGGTCGTATTAACAAATGTAATTTTGATATTGTATGATGCAATGTGTCAAGTTTGGAAGACTTGAAAAACTTAGTGAACTGATATTTTCTAAATAACCAATGCATGATGTTATAAAATCCTGTCTAGGTAAAAAGAGTTTCCATTCAAAATGCAAGATAGACCAGTGATTTTAATGTAATAGAATATGAAAAGTTCATTATATGATTTCAGATTCCACACTGCAATTAACCTTTAAGAAGTTATCACTGTTGAGCTTTGATATAGAACCAAAGAAGAATATCTACAATTATCTGAAAAAGTTGTTAAAATACTCTTACATTTTCTAGGTTTATTTTCTTTTGCTATTTCGTTTTTCTTTTAGCTTTCTGAGATATGTTTTTAAGTCTCTTATTTATTAAAACATTTAAAGCTGTATATTTTCCTCTATATGTGGCTTTAGCCACATTCCTTAACTTTTATATGTAGTGTTATTGAGTTCTTAATATGTCATTTCAGTTTCTATTTTATCTTTGCTATTTGCTAAAAATTAGGAGATTGTTGAAATTTTATAGTTGAATTTTAAGCTATTTTTTGTCAGTAATTTTCAGTTTCACTGCTTCTAGTCAAAGAATGTAGTATCATTTCTATTTTTTAAAGTAAAGTAACTTTCTTCTTTGTGTGATAATTTTTTGAAAATAACTAATTTTTTTGCTTTTTAATTTTGTTTGGGATGATCTTCCATATAAATCTTGTATGTAGATGTGGTCAGGGTATGTGTTTTTGTTGTTGTTGCTGTTGTTTTGTCTGCCTGGATTCTCTTTCTGAAATCACTTTCCTTCTGTTCTGAATTCATTCGGTTCAACGTGGCTCCTCACCGCTTTCTGAATCTAGAGGGCCACATGACACAGGCTCAACCAATCAGATTATTCTCTTCCTGGATGCAGTGATTGATTAGGTGTGGTTCTTGTGAGCTAACCCAACACTTTTGCGGATATCAGTGGGAAAGAAACTGGCTTCCTTTACAGAGACTTCCAGATTTAAGGGCTAAAGATATCTAGGTTCGTTGGTGACTGTTTTTTGACTCCATGGGGTCAAGTCACTCAAAACCATCACAGAAAAAAGCGAAACAAAGAGAAAATATGTCTTGATGTCTTCATTCTGGCTTCTGGATCCAGAGTATCTAGAGGCAGCTACAACTTCACAGTTAAATGAGCCAAAAAATCGCACTTTTGTTTAAGCCAGATGGGTTGTATTTTCTGTGCTTAAAATTCAGAGAATCCTAATCAATTCAAATGGACATCTCTGTTGCTGGGAGGGAACTTCATTAAGTTAGTAGATACACAGTAAACCAAAATTAATCTCTGTATAGAAGTTGTTTAAACTGTATGGTAGTTTGGTGCTTAGCAAATCACTCCTTCTTGTACCACTTTCTGCCTTGTAGACATTTGAGGGCAGCCATTTGATACCTGGTGTTCTCTCCTACAAAGATTCCCTATTTTGCCTTCCTCAGGTGATATATTTTAGGTAATACTCATCATCTTCTGTGTTCTCTGAATTTGATCTACATCATGGATGCCTTATTTGTCATAGCCCTGTTGAAACAAAGTAGTTACAAGTTTCTAAAAAAAAAAAAAAGAAAGAAAGAAAAGAGGAGATATCCCAAAGTCAGTGAAACTGCATCACATTTTATCACTAAATTATGTGCAAAAGGAATGGCTGTCATAAGCCAAATTATCCTACTAAACACAGGAGGAATTGCCAAATACCCAAGAATAGATGAAAAACTAATGAATAATGAGAAGCTATTACGATTAAGGTGTTCAACATCAAACATTGCCAGGAACTTCTCGCTAACTTTGAACTGAACTTCCAGCTATGTGTGTTTCGATCGAAGAAAAAAATAAAAGCATAAATTTAGTCAAATTGGAAAGTGTCAGCATTAATCGTTGTAGAATGAGTCAGTAGTCTGGAAAAAATCCTGGAGGTAATCGAGGAACACTCCCTGAGGAAATGTTGCACTGCTGATTTTCTTAATGGTATGGAGAATGATATGCTGGAAGACAGTCATCAAGGAAGTGTTCTAAGTTGAAAACTAATTCAGTTAGACCCTGAATGAGAAGAATTTTGGAACACCTAAATTTATTTAACTTATATTTACTTTTGTATGTAATTAAAGAATGACATGATAGAAATTTATGTCTAAAATGTCTAAAATAGCACTTTTAATAAGAATAGAACAAAAAATCTAATAAGAAAACATTATTTTAAACTTTAATTCACATCATTTATATAATTATATAACTTATATTTTAAAAATATATAACTTACTGTCGATGGTGTCTTATAATGGATAAAATATGGGATTATCATCTCTACCACATTTTTCAGATTTCTTAGTCTAGCAACCCTATAAAATAGAGCTTGCTTAATACAGATAGTTCTTAGTGAACTCATGCTGCTTGACAAATAGTACTGCTTCATTTTATGGGATTTTTAAAAACAAACATTTTGAAAGTATGATGAGGAATCTTACCATTAAATTCACCAGCACTATGCGTGATTTGCAGAATTTTATATCCTCCAAACCCTGTGGCTCCTTTCCTGCCCTCTTTAGTTACTCAAGATTACTGACAAATTGACAGTGACATATTTATAAGTTCTCTCAGTACCCAGTGATGGAACTGGATTGGGCCAAGAAATTTGAACCCATTCCAAATAGATGCTTGCTGCACGCTGCTTCATGTGCTTCTGAGAAGTGCATTCTATCCTTTTAATTCTGAATATAAGTATCCTTGTTCCAGTTACTATGGCTGTGTAACAAATTACCCCAAAACCTGGTGGCATAAAACAACCATTTATTATGCTAAGTGTTCTGTGGGTCAAGAATGTGGTCAAAGTAGAGTGGGCATGTTTTGTCTCTGATCCACAGTATGGGGGCCTTAGTTGGAAGACTCAAAGGTTGGGGGATAGAATCATCTGAAGGATTGTTCATATGCATGTTCGGCAGTTGATGCTAGATATTGGTTGAGACCTCAGCCGAGGCTGATGGCCAGAACACCTACATGTGGCCTCTCTGGTTATATAGGTTTCCTCACGGCATGGTGGCTGAGTTCTACGAGTAAGCATCCTGAAAGAGCTAGGCAGAGCTGTATCCTTTTTATGACTTTCCCTTGGAAGTGTAGCATTACTTTCACCAAACTTTATTGTTTGAAGTAGTCAAGAATCTCCCTTAGGTAGTGGAGGGGAAATAGACTCCACTTTTTAATTATGTTGGTTAGGGTGCTGAAATAGCATATGGGACTAGAAATAGTGCTGTGGACATTTTTTAAAAATATTTATTTATTTATTTATTTATTTATTTATTTATTTATTTATTTATTTATTTTGGGGGTAAGGGGCAGAGGGAGGGGGAGAGAGAATCCCAAGCCCATGTGGGGCTCGATCCCAGGACCCTGAGATCACAAGCTGAGCTGAAACCAAGAGTCAGACACTTAACAGACTAGGCCACCCAGGCGCCTCTCCTGTGGTCATTTTTAAGAAAAAAATTGCCACAATGCTTGACAAAAGAAGAGTTTGGAGATATCCCATTTCCTCTTAGTTATTAATCATTATGAATTAATGAATTTAGGTATATTTGAGGTATTTCAGTCCATTGTGGTAATTTTTCATTTTAGTGCTCAATTTTTCCATCTTTAGTCAATAGGAGCCTATTTTGAGTTAGCTCAGTATTTTGGTCATGACCATAGTATTTTCTGACAGCTTTCTTGCTATCATATTGTATGATATGATACTTTGTATCATATCAATATGACACCTTGTATGATAAAATGTTTCAAGAGCATCTTGTACATTTCTTGTCCCACATCCAGAATTTGACATTTTCCAAGGATGCTGGTTTCTTTTTAGTTGGAGAGGACTTCTGTTTTTTGTTTTAACACAATTCCTTCTTGGGGCATGATTTAATAAATAAATTTAAATTTTAATATATTTAAAAATACATGCATATTAAAGATTAAAATTTTAATACTTCTGACGGTTTAAATATAAACATCAATGCCCTGCTCTGTTCCAGGCCACTCTTTATTCTCTTGATAAACAACCACTTTTAATTATCTTAGCTGTTTTCTTCTGATAACTTACCACCATTATGATTCTTGATAAATTGTTACTATTTGCTGTTAATTTTTATATTTCACACATTATCTATAAATTTGCTATATTATAGGTGATGATTTAGGTCATTTACATTACTTTTTCACTTTTTCTCCTTGCACCTCTTCTCGACAGAATCACAACACTAAATTTTTTGTCAGAACATAATTGTAAAAGTCTGTTTTGGTGTTCCTAATATTTTCAAAGTTCTACTCATAATTCCTGTTACCATTTTTAGAAGTTCATTACACACTCTTATGTATATTACTGATAATATATTTTTCCATGTTTTATATTAATGACAATCTGGTCTTAGCCATTCAGCTTAAGAGTTGATGAAATATTTGAAGAGCACAGGGTCATAGGCAGAATCTTGTGGCAGATTGCCAGAGACTTACTTTCACCTTGGCATCAACCCATTAGTCTACTCTTTATTTACTATCATCAAAGCCCACATTTCTATTTTTTCATCTAGTTCATGAGAACATCTTGCAAGGCTTTGTTAAATGTCTCCCTAAAATAAAGATACAAAAAGTCTGATAATTCAATCAAAACAAAATGAATAATTTCTTAAACTTTTAAGTATAATTTCAAGGACAAAGAACTATATCATTTTTAAAATTAGGGAACTGACTGCAGAGTTCAGTTCCCCAAAACATAACTCTAACATGTGGTTTATAAGTATAATTTGTGTAATCTATTTAATCCATAAATTGAAAAAAAAAAATCTTCTATGTTTCGACCAATTCCTTTTTAGTCTCAACGGTTCCCTTTTATGGAAAGTTGACCATAAGGGCTATTACAGGGTTATTATAAAAAGGGTTATTACAAATGGAAGGCATCTGGAATCCTGGTACTCCTCTAACCCTTGTAGTTTATATTTAAAATGGCTAAATTGGCTCCTTTTAAGGATCTCTTTAGTCATTATTAGATTTTTATTTTTCTTGCAACTCTTAGCAATTTTTGATTCTGCTCAACTTAGAAACTGGTTTATTTATGCAGAAAGTTTGACAGCAAACAAATATACTGACCTTTATATAAGAAAATGAATATACTGTTCTATTCAGTTGAGCTTGTATTTTAAGATACTTTCACCAAAAGTGTATGATTTTGTGCACAGCTTATCACACTTTTTGGCCTGATTCTGCTGAAGAAATTTGTGAGTTGTGGATTGTGTGGGAGTTAAATTTCCATCCTGTGACTGGGGAGGGGAGCCTTTCTCTGTATAAAGCTCATTCTAGAAAGTAAGGACTGAAACCATGACTTTAGCAGCTTTAAAACCAGCCCAAAAGGCATGTTCCCTCTCTCTTTCATTGAAAAATAACAATGGGTGATTTTGAATTAATTCTTTGGAGGGCTCAACTTCCTTCCTTTTTCCCTCCTTCCCTCCCTCCCTCCCTCCCTCCTTCCTTCCTTCCTTCCTTCCTTCCTTCCTTCCTTCCTTCCAGCACTAAAGGAAGACAAAAGACGTTATGAGCTTTCATGTAGTGAATATGCTGATTATAGTCAGTGTTGTCCTATTCCTTTACACTTGCACATTGTCACCTTACAACTTTACAAAAGCAGTTTTAGGCATTTGATCTTTCTTCGGAGAAACAGCTAGATGAAATGAGATGGATTACAGAATGATTCAAGATTAATCCAGAACAAAAAAAAAATACTTAAATCAAAAGAGAAGCTGTGTAATATTGATGACATCAGTGACACTTTCAGTGGTTTTTAAAGGTCAAGCTCTGCAAATTAGATGTTTATAAGACTTGATTCTGAACTCAACAATTGTGCTGTGGTTTGTAAGAAACTGTTATAATAGCTGGGATTTGAATGGAAAGATTTTAGCTTAGAGGATATTTTTTGTATTTCAAAGCAAATTACTCAGGTTCCATAATAACAACTTAAAAGTTAAATATTCCTTTTACTTTTTATATAGGAAATCATTGTTAAAAGAGAAAAGATTAAACATTTTTCCTTTAATTACTGCACAAGGCTTGAAAGCATCTGAGATCATTACTTATAGCTCAAATTGCATACCAAACAAAAGTGTGAATCAACCTTAATGAACAACTCAGATCCTATCTGTACCCTTAATAAAAAATAGCATTAACATCAAGATGAAATGCTCTACACAGGTAATCCTAAAATTATCGAAGTGATTATTAGGTTAATACTAAAAATGATTTTTTTTAGTGCTAATAACTACAGTCCTTCTACAAAACACCTCTAAAATTCACATCTAAAATAAATGAAAACTATGAGTAATCTTTGCCATTGAGATAGAATTATTCTAGAATTACAAAGCATGGAAAAACATGCAGTCACTCATATCCTCCTTAACATATCAATGAAAGTCATTTTTACATAATAGAATGGGTTTTCTTATAATTCACAGGAAACTTTTTGAACTGTAAAATAAGGAAGCACATGTGTCTGAATTAAATGATTTTTCTGATATCAAAGTAATACATATCCATGAATAGAAAATTTAGAGAAAAAAACCCAGTGAAGTATTTTTAAAAAGAAAATAGTTACAAATAATACCACCATTTAGAGATTATTGTGATTAAATTAAGTTTTTTTTAAAAAAATAATTTATTTATTTATGAGAGAGAGAGAGAGTGAGAGAGCACAAGCAGGGGGAGA
This sequence comes from Mirounga angustirostris, assembly GCF_029215605.1. Taxonomy (NCBI): domain Eukaryota; kingdom Metazoa; phylum Chordata; class Mammalia; order Carnivora; family Phocidae; genus Mirounga; species Mirounga angustirostris. Next base: position 99,393,398 of record NW_026991718.1, on the reverse strand, counting down.
GGGAGATGCAGGCTCCCCACTCAGCATGGAGCCCGACACAGGGCTCATCCTGGACCCCAGGATCATGACCTGAGCTGAAGGCAGATGCTTAACCAACTCAGCCACCCAGGTGCCCTGAAAGGTATAGTTTCTTTGAAAATCAACACAATGGACTCTGTTCATAACCTTAAATGCTTTTGTTGCCCTTATCAGAATTCCTTTGATTTGGAATTTTGTGGGATGAACCATTCAAGGTACATGAAAGAAATAATTATGCCTCTTTCCCTCTATCCAGCTGCCCTTTATACATGGCCTGAACTTGCATTTTCCCCTGACCCCTCAAAGCCACTTTATAATATGGGTTCATCTCTTTTTCGTTTTTCTTTGTTAACTCAGATCTTTACTAGACTTCTGGCATTCCAGGCTCTCCATTTATTACATTTCAGTATTTCTGTTCTTCCTTTTCCCCCCAGAGATAGGTGTCTTCATTCTCTTCATTCTCTTTCTATCTCTATCCCTCTCATTCTTTTTCATTGCCACTCTTAGTATACATTTCCAGCTTCTTTAGCCACAATGGAGCTGTCCTTAACAATTTCGGGCAGTATTTCTTAAGAGTGCAGGCAGGATTCCTGTAACAGGGTGGCAAAAACAGCCTGAGAAGAAAGATGGTCACCCAGCCTGTTAGCCTATTAGTTCTCTGTTAGAGAGCTGTGATCAATACGGCATGTGGCCATCCTAGTCACAGTCATTGAACTAAGCATTGTTTGTAGCATAGAATCTCTTTGACTAGTTGTTCTTATACAAGGAGACAAATCAACTATAAGCAGACTTCCTATTGGAAACAGACTTTTCTATAGGGATAATAGGGGTGACAGCAAAATTTCAGAATATAAACCAGCAATCCAGCTGTATGTAGTACCAGACCAGGGTCGTGTAGGCTCCCTGCTCATCCAGATTAACACTTTGGTCACTAGATCATGGGGAGGTCAGGAGGAGAGGGGAATCTGAGTAAGGAATAAGGGTGTCCAGGATGTCAGGGAGAACATAGGAAGTGCTTGGGACAGAGACTTTTTGCCACCTAGTATTGTAGCATTTCAATAACAGTGTAGTTGAATTTTGCATATCAGGTCAATGTCAGCCTTCCAGGTGATAAGTTTGTCCTCACTCATATCTTATCTTCTTATCCTCCTAAGACCAAACACACACATATATCAGACAGATATCCCCATTTTACAATGAGGAAATTGAGACTCAGATAGGGCAGGCCACGAGAACCAGTGGTGAAGCTGAGATGTAAAGCCAGGACTGACTGACTCCAAAGACAAAGCCATTAGGACTAAAATCGTTACACAACATTATTCATTGATGTTCTTTAATATCTATCTCTAAGGGATTGTGCAGATATTATTCAGTTCTTGCAGCAACCTTATAAAGTAGTGTGACCTTACCATCAGTTCCCTTTGCAGGTTTGGGAAACCTCAGGTTTAGAGAAGTGACACTGAAAGAATGAAGAAGTTCGGAAGCTCATTAGGTTGTAGAATCTGGATTCACATACTGTCCCCCTTTCTGATTATAGAACCCCTGTCTGCTACCACAACGTGCTACCCTAAAGTCCATAATTGTACATTTTCAAGAACACTGTCCCAACAATACCTGCTTATTTCTGCAAAGATGGCTGTGATAATACATGGCCAGTGGTCATGCATTTAGGGTTTTTCTTCCTGGCACTGGATTAGCACCCAGCCAATTACCTTCTTCTACCTGTTTCTCCTTAAAATAAATGACAAACATTTGATGGTCAATTAACTGGGATTAGAGGGTGGTCTGTGGCCATGCCATGGAACCACATTAATCCGAGTATGGGGAGTGATACTCTGACTTAGGCCCTGAAATCCATGTGTTTTATGTACCATTTATGTTAATTTAGAACTTCTTTTCTGGGAGTAGTGTTTTGACCTTGTATCAAATACTTTATTTAAATACAGACAAATAAATCTTTTATGTTGCCTGTATCCAATATTCTAGACTAGGTACAAATGTCACTTTTTCCCAGAAGCCTTCCTCACCTGCTCCAGGCAGAACCAGTTAGACTCTTTTCTGTGCCTAACATAATTTATAACTGTAGTCTACCTAAATTGTGCCACAATTATGTGTTTATATTTCAGATTGACCCAGAAGGACTATGATCTATTAATCTTTTTCTACCCATCAGCTCAGATTATGTTTGGCACATCGTGTCAACAAAACAACTGTTGACTTAATTAACTAATTAATACTCCCACTAAAAAATAAAGTATATGTTCACTAGTTTGGAAAGGAATTCAGAGATATCATTTATAGGGCTGGATATGATAGTAATATTCAGTCTGTTTTGGAACTCTGTATTTGGACAATGAAAGTTTAAAAATTCTCATGTTATATAACATTTATAAATCTGTTTTACTCCTTTGTAAATATAATATTTTATATTTAATTGCAAAAAATTCCCTGGGGTAAAAATAGTATTCAACAACTTAATTAAAATTATACAGATATTTAAGATGGTGATATTGACGGGTGCTTGTTTGGCTCAGTCAGTTGAGCATCTGACTCTTGATTTTGGCTCAGATCATGAACTCAGGGTCATGAGATCAAGCCCTGTGTCGGGCTCCTGCTTGGTGGGGAGTCCACTTGAGATTCTTTCCCTCTCCCTCCCTTGCTGCCCCTCCCCTCCTCTCTCAAATAATAAATAAGTCTTAAAAAAAAAATAAAATGGTGATGTTGATCTGTACATATTTACATGGCAAAATGTTTGTGATATATTATTGAGTAAAGAGATTAGGAAATAGCAATTAAAGTATGATCTTATTTTTGTAAAAAAAATTCTACATAGTTATGGGAAAAAATCTAGAATAATAATATTTATATCCTTTCTTTATAATGAATGACTACAAAGCTCCAGGCATGGAATGAAGTGCCTTTACACATTATTTTAATCCCCACAATAATTCCATTTAATCATTCATCATTAATTGATTCAGCATTCAGTGCATATTTCTTGTCCCAGGCACTGTGCTAAATATTAGATACAACTGTGAACAAGATGGACACAGTATCCAGTGTTTTATATATGATAAAACCTAACCCTACAGATGAAAATTAGAGAGGTTGTCCCACCCATCAGAGGTCCTCCGGGCCAGCTTCTGTTTCAACTAAGTAAACAAAGAGACTCGCGAGGCTCCCTAGGCTCCAGGTGCCATCAGTCTATTCAGGTGGATACAGCACAGGAACTACAGTTTCCCAGGGCAGAGTTAGGTCTTCCTTCTGTGTGAGTTCTTGCTGCAGTTCTTGTGCAGTTCATACAGTCCTCCAGTGGCCATTGTCTTTGGTCCCTCAGATGATGCCTCAAGGAGGTGAGATCCACACTAGGTGGGTGCAGGAGCCCCAACCCCCCAAGTAACGGTTCCACACGTATAGTGTTCAGGGTTCTCATAAGAATCACTACCACCATCAGGTATTTTGTTCATTACAGTTTGCTCCAATGCAAAGGAAGTTTTCAATCACGAGTCATTTCAATCATACGCAATGCTACCTAGAAACACACTTAACGTTTTACTCCTATTAGATTATGAGGGAAACAGAACTAAAGAGTGTACCAAAGGATTCTCATATGGAAGGGGATAGGATTTTGTTAAGGAGGTATCCAACAAGCAAGTGGCAGAATGGATTTGAACTTAAATCTTTCTGACTCCAAAGTCTAGCTCCTACGCTTTCCTCCCAGAGATACCAAAAATGATCTTTGGGAGGAGAGGTTTCAGACAACTTTTACTTTCTTCTTCATACTTTCTGAATTCTCAGACATTTTTTTGTAATGAGCATGAACTTCTTTTGTAATCAGAAATAAATGTTTTTATTAAAAAGACTAACAACATGAAAACATGCTTTTGCTATAGCATTAAGTGAAAGTAGCAAGAAACAAATGATATATGCACTTGCATTGTGATTAGGATGATGTAAAAAGAGAGATGCATGAGGAAGAAGCTAAGCAAAAATATAAAGCAGTCCTAACAATAGTTGAGTCAGAATGGTTGGCTTGTGAAGGGCTTTATTTATCTATTTACTTACTTATTTATCTATTTATTTTTCTGTTTTCCAGATTTTCTATGAAATGCTTATGTTATACTTGGAATAAAATGAAATGCATTTAGTAAAATAGAAAAGGAAATATATTTAGTTTATAAAATGTTTGAAATGTTTGAAATGTAAAAACCAGGCAAACATTATGCGAGGTCATAGACTGACTTCTGTGTTTTGTTTTTTGTATAGGTGAATATATTTAAGTAAAATTTAATTATTTTAGGGGTTTAGACTTCTTAAATTATTTCTAAACACACCCATGGACATAAGATGGGAAGCTGAATTAGAGAGCAGTTCTGTTCCATTCCTGATAGTCACCCATATAACTTGAAGAATTTGCCCAGTGCTCTTGCTTGTGTCCCCTCCCTGACACCACTATTTCAGAGTGTTACTGTAACTTCCCTAGGTCTGGGTTCACGTGGCAGAGTGGGAATACTGTTGCTAAGCTCCTTTCACATGTTATTTGTCTACAGTTATTTTAGGATATAACTATGTAAGGCTTACTTTTCTTTCAAAACTCACATTTTGGGCTTTATATGATCCTTCTTTAGCCAGGGACTCATATAACTGGATAGCTGCTGTTATGTTTTGCATGCCAAAATTTCCAAATAGCAAAGCATCAGCCATTTTCTCCATAGCTTTCAAGTTTCCCATGTCAGCTGCCTTGGCAAAGAACACGTAGGCTCTGTTTCAAAAATATGAAGGTAGAGGTTTGATTATCAAAAATGTTTTTCTGCTCCCTCCTTCACACTACTTCTCTCTAACAAGTAGAGCAAGTTGTCATTGCTACTAATGACAGTTTAGCTGAAGTCCATCACATCTATAGATCAGTAGGGTTTTTTCCAGCCCTACATTATCTAAGACTATAATTTCAGATATATCTGACAAATAGTGAAGCTGCTGAAAAGGAGAAATATATAGGATACATCATGCTTCAAGCTTATTCACCAAGTGAAAAATTGAGTCACTTGTCCTAAAATAGTGAACTCTCCCATGGCCACCCACATCATATGAGTATTTGTTTACAAAATGAACTCTGAAATATATAACAATATAATCAAAAATAATCAAAACTGGAATGTCACATCTAGAAAGCTACTATCATGAAAACAACGGTCCCTTTGTATTCTGAAATAATTGTCTAAAACAGAACATATTCCTCAGCATGCAAAGTCAGACTGTGTCGAAAACCAATAACCAAATAAAACCCAAACCCTTAGGGCTCTAAAGTCTTGACTGCCTGGTTCAAAATCTGAGAGTTTTTGAGAGCTTCAGGCAAGTTATTTAACTTCTTTGTGCCTCTTTCATCTATGGAGTGGGGATACAATAGCACTTACTTCATGGGGTTGCTGGGAAGATTCAATGAGATAATCCATGTGAAGTGCTTGGCATAGTACCTGGTACATAGCAAGCACTCAATAAATTTAGCTATTATTATTATTATTAGGACTACTGTGTAAATTCTAAAGTTTTATAGCATGGTAATTGTTCTCCTGTAATTAGTGGGTAAACGGTGTGAAAATTCAGTGATTATAAATATAGATGCCATAGGATTGCCTTACATCGCATTTTCTGAGTCCTGCTCAGAAATCACCTGGACCTGATCTTTGTAACAAGTAGTGATGGAGAGTCTTGCAAGGTCAAAACCTGTGTCAGACAGAGAGTACTTTTGGGATTTATTTTTACTTTTTATAACTTCCTTTTTGGTAGCGTAACAGAAAGCATTAACCTCTACTGGTGACCTTGACTCAAATACAAGAACAAATACACAAATCTACCATTGCTACTCAGAAGGATCAGGAGACTCAGCTTTATGTACCACCTATCTATGCTGATGCTAAAATAATTTGCTCTTGGTGGCTGGAGCAGAATAGAATGGGCTCGGACTGAATGTTATTACCATGTAGGCTTTAGGGTCCTGGATGGCAACACAGGGAATAGACTCCAGCGGGACAAAAGAAGCCAGGTGGTCAAGCAAGAAATTAACCATGGTCAGAGCAAGCTAATATTCTAGGGACCAGAAGGCAAATAAGACAGAAGGTCTAAAGGTCAATGAATGCAAATATCTGGCATTCAGAGATAGGCTTGACAACCAGACACAGACTCCCTGAAGTCATTCTGCCACATGATTTGCTGCTGCAACCACATAGCCTGCTGGGATTAGAAGGACACCCACATGGACCAGGGCAGAGAAATCCGAGATGGGCTGCAGGATCCAGCAGTATATCCATTCACTGATCCCAGGGGGCAACAAAAGGTCACAAAACCAATCCGTCTAGGTGTTTTTAATTCTAAGGGAGGGGTGGATACCTTGGTCCCCTGTCAAGAAAGTCCAAGGTGATATAAGGAATACTAGAAGCAGGACCCAGGGCTGAAGAAAGTTGTTGGGAAATTAGGTAGGATTAAGATCTGTGTTATAACCCCCAAGAGGGAAAAAGTAGGAGAAACTGGGCAACATTAGCAGATCCCCAAAAGAAAGTTCACTTAGATATCTGGATAACTTCTAAAGGACCTGGTACTGGATGCTAAGGTGGGTGCTGGGGAAGGAGGAGACTATTGGAATCTCTAGGATTCATCAGAAACTTGGTGTAGGGCAGCAGCTTATCTCCAAATCTTCTTTGCTGATGGGGAGTAATTCTTAATGACAGCTAACCCTGGTTGTCTCTGAGGCTTCTTGACTCCTGTAGACAAGTCTGTGTCTCCCTGACACATGCTTGCTTAACATCTGTACTTCTAACAGCACTGACTTGCTAAACAATTTATAGCTGAATGAGTGAATGAATGAATGGATGGATGAACGCATGAATTGGGTCAAGATGTCGATGTGGATGAGCCAAAAGGACTAGTAGCACCTCTGTCTTGTACAAGAAGTGGTGGAGCAAGGAGGACAGAGGATTGAGATGGGATTCTCTCCCATTGAATGGGAGAGAAATGATTCCTCTGTGGTCAGTAGGGTGTTCATTTTTCTTTCCCCTGGCCAGAATCTTTGAGATGGCTAGACTGGATGTAACTGGCTTAAGAGAAGAGCAGACCATCCTGATATTTGGAGGAATTTCATTCAGCTTTCCCACAAATTCCTGAAATCTCTTGTTATGAGCAGATTTGGTTTCAGTTCTCTATTAACTCGGAAGGGTCAAGGGACTCTGCTTTATGCACCCTCTCATGTACCTATGCTGCTGCAAAAATAAGCTGCTCTTGGGGCACCTGGCTGACTCAGTTGGTGGAGCATGTGACTCTTGATCTCGGGGTTGTGAGTTCAAGCCCCATGTTGGGTGTAGAGATTACTTAAAAATAAAATCTTTTTTTTTTTTTTAAAGCTGTTTTTCTGGCACTCTTGGGAAAGGATAGGCTGGGCAAGAATATCCTGAGATTGAATGACACCTAGGTGTCATGAAGGCTCCTTCACTGCTGGATAATCTGCTTTCAGGGCTGGGTTTTCTCCCCATTCTTTAAGCCAAAGAAGAAAGTACCCATCCAGGTTAAGTGGATAGTTACTTGGGAGCTTCCAAGAGTGATTTTGTCCCATTGGACTGAATCTAGGGTTTCCTTGTATTTAACAGGGCATACCCAGTGAGCCCCTCATCTTGCATTCACCTGCTATTGATAGAGCTAATCTGAAACCTCAGGGACCAGCCCCTTTCCAGAATTCCATTGTTCTTTCATCTAGCTGGGCTGGGTTGAGAATTCTCTATTCTTACTCATCCACTCAGTGAGCTTCTGAGTGAGCATACTTCCCTATCAGGCTGGATTATATTTTGGGGGTCTGATTTAACCCCATCCGCATCATGACAGCCCCCAGAGATGCTCAGCATGAGACCCAGGTTTTGCAGGGGATGGTTTCCTCTGCTCTTATAAGGAGCTTCTAATTTAACTTCCCCTAGAGAGATGACCGACTCCTTTACTTCCTTCTTCTTGTCACTTTGGAAGAATTATAGAATATTTTTGAACTTCCATTTCCTCCTCTCTAATTTGGGGATAACAATTTATGAGTCACAATATCCACTGTGAGCAATGAATGCTATTCCACACAAAAATGCCCAGAAAAATAAGTAGCACAAAGAAGGAGCTTAATAAATGGAAGTTCTTCAGAGTTGAATGCCCCTTTATTCTCTATACTTGTATGCTCTTCTGGGAAGCTTTGAGCTTTAAGAAAGAATTCAGGGAATCTGCTGCTGCCCTGTCTAGGAATGGTTACCACAGCACTGGGATGCTTCCCCCAGAGTTGCTATGCCTAATCTGTGTGCAAACAAAAGACGTCTCTTTGTTGGAGATACAGAGCCTGTTCTTTTTATTATTGCTTCAAGACACACTTGTTTTCTTCTCTCCCATATCTTCTGCTTACCATTTAGAGGACTAGACATAAAGATAACAAATGCTTATCTTCTGTTTACTATGTGTTGGGCATTGTTCTAAGAGCCTAACTGTACTATCCAGAACACAAGCAGGTTAAGTAACTTGCCCAGGGATAACACAGCCAATGAATGGTAGAATTAGGATTTGACCTCAACGAGGTTTTAATGGAGACTTGAGGGGTGACCTCATGTTGTGTCCCTCTACTGGGGGGACAAGATATTTCTGCCTCCCCTTTAGACAAAGTAGACAAGTGAAAAGAGAAATGATGAACATGGAGTGAGACCATGTGGCCACAGCTTGATTACTTCCCAGCTGTGTATTTGTGATCACCTCACTTTAACATCCTTGAATCTCTGTTCCCAATTGTTTAAAGTGGGGAAATGAAGCTCTTCTTAACTCATAAGGCTGTTCTGGGAATAAAATGGAATCACATACATGAAAGTGCTTTGAAAACCATAAAGTGCTCTAGAAATGCTGAGTTAGGCAGAATAAAGCATTCTAAAACAACCACTCTAATGCAAATAACATCTTTTATTTCATTTGAAATACCTAATAAACTCAAAACAATATTTTTGCCTGAATACTCAGATTAGTGCCTTAATTCTGCATTTCACTTAAAGTGCAGGGACCACAATTTCACATACAATTCTGTTTGTTTAGGCTGATAATTTTAGGATTCTTTAAACATCAATTGATCCTCTTAAAAACAAAAGCTTATGGGGAAATAAACTTATTTGTTATCCCAATAAGCTTTTAATGACAAACTAGATTTTGGATTGTTCTTTTTTCTCAGTCAGGAATTTAAGTTGGCTTAGGTAACTGTGGACAAAGACTTACTCTGCTTTTTGTTTTTGGCTTTTAGACTGCTGGAGAATCTTGATGCCCATCTTAAACAGCTGGTCTCCTTCATCTGTGAAATTTTTCTTTGCTTGCTTTCTTACTATATATGGACAAACAAGGAAAAATAACATTATTTTTATGTTTTATATTTTTTAAATAATGTGCTGCCTTATTAGTTTGGGTTTTGCTCATGAAGGGGTTCAGATGAGCCTCCCCAAAATGTGCCGCTTTGGCATGTGGATTATTTTGAGCTGAAGCTAATTAAGGCCAAAAAAGACTCAGGAAGAGCTTTTTACTGCCCCCTTAATTGCCTCTAAGAGTTTAGATAGAGAGCCTGGTCCAGGAAGAGAGTTATCACCAGAGATAACTATGAAGAGTATGGGCTAGGTATGGTAAGGTGAGGGGAGGTTGGCAGGGCATGTTTATTCAACTTCCTCTCTGCCCTATTGTCTCTGCATGGTATGACAATCATTTGTTTACCAAACATTTGCTCTTCCCATCTTCCTGTGAATTGTCTTCCTTCTCTTTGAAGCCCCAGACCCTTACCTCCTTCTTAGCTCAGGATGGCTTATAAGCCTCAATTGCCCATGCATATGAAATTAAATTTGTTTTCCTCCTATTGATATGTCTTATGTCAATTTAATTAATAAACCAGCCAAAAGAACCTAGAAGGATAGAAGGAAAATGCTTCCTCCTTTACACTCTCCTTATTTTTTAACTTCTGCCTTTCAAGAAGATCACCTTGCTTTTAGTCAGAAGGTGGAAGCTACCTGCAAAGACTATCCTCTTCCTGTCTTCTGTGAAAGCGTCTGTGGAGGGTGGAGGAGATAGAAAGATGCTTCTGATGGTAGGAGGGAGAGAGACGCTCCCAGTCTGGGAAAGAGATGCAAGTTTCTGCAAATACAAAGCAGGAAGCAAGGCCTCCAGGGAAAGGGGCTGTTTGGTGTACCCTAAAGAAAGGATCTTAGACACCAAGATCTCATCTCTCAGACTCCCTTGTCTGATCATGGCCCATACACCTTAGAACTATAAGATTCCAAGAGAACATGAGGATGTGAGCAATGGGCATCTAGAAAAATAGTGTGCATCTAGGACTGGAGGAGAGAATCTCCCTGAAAATTTTGCTCTGCCCAAGTCTCCTTCCTCCTCCCTGACAGCCTTTCTAAGACCTTGGGAAAACACACAGAGAGAGTACCAATAACAACTTGCCTTTTGGGATGGGGACTCAGAATTAATTTGATAGGATTTAAAGAATGTAAAGAAATAGAATTTTGCCTGCTACAATAATGATATTTCTCAAACATTTATATAACACATCACAATTTTCAAACCACTGTCATCAGTTTACAGATGTGGAAAGCTATTTGGAGGGACAGTCAGCTTTACAGCCCCCACTCTATCCCCAGGGTGCACGTGCATGCCCCCACCCCAATACTCTTCCACATCACAGCACAATGCCTCTTGAAGTCCATTATGACACTCAGTGAAACCTCTGATTAGGTGAGCCATGCCTGAAACCATTTTAAAAGATGCATTTTGAGATTTGATGCCTCATTAACAAGACCACAAAAATCTTTAAGTGGTTCCTGTTTTTCTTCTTCCTGACAAACCATCAGAGTTGTTCAATTTCTTTTTAAATTAAAAAAATGTTTTTAACTTAAAAGTTAATTTGCAATTATTTTGAATGCTTCAAGTTATCCAATCAATTCAGTAACACCAGACACTTTTAGCATCTAATTTCTGCTTTGAGTTATATGCTATCTATAGTCATGATTAAAGAGGAAAAATAATGGGATTAACCTACTAATCTGTGTTTGGAATAGCAATTGCTCCTATTACCATGCTTTCAAAGAGCAAGAATACATTTTGAAAGGTTGCCTGTGCATGCATATACATATGAGAAATGATTTGCCACTACAGATTTCTACCCATGGCTTTTATTTGTAATTTGTAATTCTTTTTTTGGCTTCCCAAATGTATTGAAATACAAGTTTTCTTTACTATCAGAGGGCTCAACGATCAGATAAAGTTACCTTGACAACACTTTAATTTCCTTTTTACGTTTAACAATTTCCAAATTGGGGGAAAGCACAGTCAGGAAATGACTTGAGGAGACTATTCTGAGCCTGATGTAAAGGACCTTCCTGAATCTGGAATCCTCTGAACAGCCAACTAGTGGATGCCTGTTGTTCTGTCCTGATAAGGGCTCAAAGCTGACTTGAGAAGTGGTGGGGATGAGCCTCAGGAGTAAAAGAGGGCAGAGTAGGTACACCAGAGCACTATTTCATACAGCAGCAGATATGGGAAGTGCTTCAACTAGATGAATTTGTATTTCAGTATTTGTCAGAGACATAATTTATAGAGTTCTTGACATGTTATTACTTCTGCAGTCTTAATTATTATTTCATGACTATCTTGGATGCTGTTTCAGGCTGAATTGTGTCCCCCCTAAATTCATATGCTGAAGTCCTATCCCCCAGTATCTCAGAATGTAACTTTATTTGGAGAGAAGGTCTTTAGAGAGGTGATTAAGTTAAAATGAGGCCATTAGGGTGGGGTCCTAATCCAACATGATTAGTGTCCTTATAAGAAGGCAGAGAGACATCAGGGGCATGCAGGCACTAAGAAAAGGCTATGTAAGGACACACTGAGAAGGTGGCCATCCATAAGCCAAGGACAGAAGCCTCAGAATGAAACCAAATTTGCTGACACTTTGATCATGGACCTCCAGCCTCCATAACTGTGAGAAAATAAATTTCTACTGATTAAGCCACCTTGCCTGTGGTATTTTATTATAATATCCTTAGCAAAGTAATACAGATGGCAACTCTGAATCTCATGGAAAACAAGCTGCTCCTTCTCCCTGCGGGAAGGGATGCACCCAACTCAGCTTCCCATGAGATCAGTGGCTACCTTTTTAAAAACAGGAAGGACTGAAGCCCCTGGGTGGCTCAGTTGGTTAAGCGGCTGCCTTCAGCTCAGGTCATGATCCCAAGATCCTGGGATTGAGCCCCACATCGGGCTCCTTGCTCAGCAGGGAGCCTGCTTCTCCCCTGCCTGCCACTCCCCCTGCTTGTGCTTGCTCTCTTCTTTGTGTGTCAAATAAATAAAATCTTAAAAACAAAACAAAACAGGAAGGACTATAATTTCTCACGGTCCCCCAATGTCTCCAGGTGCTGGACATCTGACTTTCCTAGGGAGCTGGGTACCCAAGTAGCCCACCTCTGACAAGGTCACTTTCTCATGATTATACTCTAGGTAGGCAGTTTAGTAGATAGACCTTCCATGTGTCCAGCAATCCCGGGACCCAGCTCATCTCTCTGTGAGATGATGGGAGAACTGGGATTCTGTGCCTTCTCTCCTGACCCTCCTACTATAAATTTCTCTATCAAGTCTATTCCTTAATCCCTGTCACTTGTGGAATTCATGAAGAATCCTCTTGTTGATAATGAATAGAAGCAAAGCTTTGGAACAAAAAGGGCCCACTTGCTTGTTGCAGATATTAATGAAAAAGAAAAGAGCTGGAAACAACTTATTCTCTGTCATTCATATATTTACTTGTCCATTTAATCGGTATGAATTGAATACTTACCATGTGTTAGACACAAGGCTAGATGTTGTGTTTCCAAAGATGATGGAGACGCTGTCTCAGCCTGGCAGTGGAGACAGACATGTTTACCAAAAATTACAATGCCATGTGGTAGGTACTCTGTAATAAGGCACTGTGGGAGTACAGGAGTCTTCTTGTAAGCAATAGAAATGTAATCTGATTGACTTAAGCAAAGGGAACTTACTGGGAGGCTGTTGAAAGCTCATTAAATCAATGGGGTCGGTCCGGAATCAAAGCTCTCTGGAAACTGGGAGGCTGTTGAAAGCTCAGAAAATCAATGGGGTCGGTCAGGAATCAAAGCTCTCCAGAAGCAGAGACAGATGCTGCTACAGGGATGGATTGAAATCCAATCATTTTAGGATCTTCCCCTCTTTGCTCCAGACTCCATGATGATTCTGATGGGTCTAATTAGGGAAGACAAGGCTTCTCATTACATTCCCATAAGAATGTATTCACCGGGGAACACTTAATTCCTCAAAAGGAAATTGGGATGGTGAGAAAAGTAAAATGGATGATGGACAGCCGCCAAACAGCAAATGCCCACTTAAGCACCCTACTCTCGCTAAGGGAAATAAAGAAATCTTCACAGATGAATGGACACTTTAGAGAGTTCTTGAAAGGTAGATAGGAGTTTGTCAGGCCAAGAAGACGAAACTGGCATTCCATTTGGAGGAAACAATCTACACAAATGAATCATGGGTATGAAACAATAAGAGGGGCTGGTGTGAGGACTTGAGGGTCATGTTTGGCCATGTGGTCCAGGCTGGCTGTGTGAGTAAGTGATACTGAGGAGAGTGGACAGAGGGGTGAAAAGGGAGTGGGGGAAGGGAACTTGAGGTCATTGTGAAGGTGAAGGCAAGTTTGATAGGAGAAAGAGAAGGAGAAGTGGCAGGAAGGTGGCTTTGATCAGACAATTATTTTTGAGTTTGAAATTATATTGATGAAATAGCTCTGCATGTGGCTGGTAAATGACTGATGAGAAATAGACACAAAGATTATTGGAATTGAGGAGGTCTAGCAATTAAGACAAAGTCTTCCATATGGATATTTAGCCTCTGCAGGGTACTGGTGGCCTCTAGCCATTAACTGATTGATGTGAGGGTAACAGCCTAACCCCTTGCCTATGGGAAGGGAGAAATCCTCTAGTGCAATTCACTCTTTTTTAAAAAATATTTTATTTATTTATTTCAGAGAGAGAGAGAGCAGGAGCAGGGGAGAGGGGCAGAGGGAGAGGGAGAAGCAGACTCCCTGCTGGACAGGGAGCCCGATATGTGGGGCTCAATATCAGGACCCTGAGATCATGACCTGAGCCGAAGGCAGACACTTAACCCACTGAGCCACCCAGGTGCCCGTAATTCACTCTTAAAGCCCTAAACTTCTCCTGAGACCCTATCTTAGCCCAACTCCTTCCTTTGCCCTTCCTGCATTCCTCACTCTCTTCTATGTTTCACCACAAATCATAAACAAATACCATTTAAATCATCTAAAATAACAAAAGGAAAAAGAACAATAGATTCATGATTTTGAATCTCAAATTATAGTTACCTCAAAAATGACATAAAGGATCATTGAGAGTTAAAGGAATTAAAAATTAAGCTAGGAGATGAATGTCTTTTAGTCTGACTAAAAATCAGGTGCTTTCAACATTAAAATGATAGAAAGAGATAAAAATGGGAAGTTCTTTCCCTTGCAGAAAATCTTGCCTACACAGACACTGTATCTTTCTTACTTAATTTCAATTGAATTTGATATAAACCAACTTCAGCATCTGATTTTCTGAATAATGCATCAGAAGAGCTCTTCACATTTGCCCTTATTGTGTGCCAGGAAGATACAATAAGAGATAAGGAGGGAGAATCATGATCCATTACTAAAAATAACATTCCATCTAAAAAAGCATGACTCAGCAAAGAGTTTAGTCAAATAAAGATGTGATCAACTCAAATGCACTTGGATAAGAGCATAGAGGTTTACAATAATCAAGTTTATTCACAGTGTCCCCAGATCATTGTTGTCAAACATAAATACCTCTATTGGTCGTGCTAGGAAATAGTAGACAAATTGTGTTATAAGTAGAAAAAAATTATCTCCTCAAATATACTAAGCAAAACTTGAAATAACAAGGATTCTGACTTTCAAAGGCTAATTCACTGCCTAAAACTTTTAATTTAGCAGAAAGAAATATGGTTTATAAAACAAGTGAAGCATCAAAACCAATAATTATGGTGTTAAAATAAAAGCTAACATGTATAAACCACTTAGGTACTGGGCAGTTTTTTTTTTTTTTTTTTTTTTACTGATGGTAAGAGCAAGGGGATATTATCATTCTTGTTTTACAGATGAAATGATATAGGCACAAAGAGGTTAAGTAACCTGCCCAAGGTCATATAGTTGGTACCTGGTAGGCAAGGATTCAAATGTAGGCAGTCTTGCTCATACTGCTTCTCAGAGTTACACAAAATGCAGAATTATGTGAGAAACACGAAGTTACTATCAATTACTGAAAAATTTGAAAAAAACAGGTCCAAAATACATTAAAAATTCATTGTAATTTAAGTATTTTAAACAATGGGTTGTTTATAGTTACATTTCTTTTATCAGACATTATTGAGAAATGTCTTCCATATAAATCATTTTTTCCCACTAGATGAGTCATACCCCTTTTTGACTGTTTTATGATGGAAATCTGTCTGAAAAGTATACAATATATTCGTCCACCTTCCCCAGCAGAAGATAATGAGCATGATTTAACCTGGTCTTGATGATTCAGAGCATCATTATGCACACCTGATCATACCCACTCCAGTTGGTTTGGACATGATTACTTAAGGAGACAGTGCTTGTGGGAGACCTTGGATAATGGGAAGTCCTTCAGTAATGAGTGGGAGCAAAAGGGACAAGAAAAAGATGGTGACATGCTGTATTCAAGACCCTCTGGGGGATGAGGGTGCCTGCAGTCTGGGTAGATAATTAGCTGCACTTGCTAATTTTCATCACCTTTCATTACTGTTTCCCAAAGAGTACATGAGATAATTTTAAGTGGTCACACACAAACTTTAAAATTTTGACAGTTAATATACTTAATAATTCATCTATACATTCTACTTGTCACAAGTGATACTACTTTTCATTTTTTCTCTAAAAAATTAACCATGAAATATTTCAAACATATAAAGAAATCCAGAAAACACACCTCACCATAACCCTCCTACTTCACACAATTTAACAGATGGTAACATTTTGCCTTGTTTGTTTTAGGTATCTCTCTAAGGAAACAGAATGGTACAGACACACTCAAAGCTCCTTCCAACATCCTTTCCCCTTGTTCCCTCTTCAGAGGTATCTATTATCCTGAAATTGCTATGTAGCTCTTTTACTACATATATGTATCCAGTATTATTTCTATGTTTTATATAAATAGCATCATACTATATATTCTTTTGCAACTTGCTTTTTCACTTTTTAAGATATATCTGGATATAAGTAGGCTTCATTCAATCATTTTATATATTTATAGACCAGTTTATCTATTCATTCATCCATTATTTATCCTACTCATTCCACAGATATTAGCCTTTTCCATTTCAGTGTTACCAAAACCAATTCTGCAATGAAAATCCCTGCACACATTTTCTAATACAGATGTGTGAGAATTTCTGTAGGATATATTTCTAAAAGTACATGTGCTGAGTGTAGCGTATCAAAATCTTAAATCTTAGTAGATATTACTATATTTCTTTTTTTTTTAAGATTTTATTTATTTGACAGAGGGAGACACAGAGAGAGAGGGAACACAAGCAGGGGGAGTGGGAGAGGGAGGAGCAGGTTTTCGGCGGAGCAGGGAGCCCGATGCGGGGCTCAATCCCAGGACCCTGGGATCATGACCTGAGCTGAAGGCAGACACTTAATGACTGAGCCACCCAAGCGCCCCAGTATATTTCTTTTTTTTTTTTTTTTAAGATTTTTATTTATTTATTTGATAGAGAGAGACATAGCGAGAGAGGGAACACAAGCAGGGGGAGTGGGAGAGGGAGAAGCAGGCTTCCCACCGAGCAGGGACCCTGATGAGGGCCTCCATCCCAGGACTCTGGGATCATGACCTGAGTCAAAGGCAGACGCTTAAGGACTGAGCCACCCAGGCGCCCCTATATTTCTCTTCCAAGAAGTTGTCTCAAACATATACTCCCAACAGTAATGTATAAGATTCTCATTTCCTTAAATTCTGGGTCATTCATGGGGTTATCTAACCTTTAAGTTTCGCCAGTCTGTTGTGAAATGATAAATCTTTGTTATCAAACTTGCATTTCTGCAATTACTAGTTAAATATATTTATTGGTCTTTGTTTTTTTCCTCTGCTAAGAATTGTCTATTTGTATCCTTTGTTCAGTTTTCTACTTGATTTTCCTGTTGATTTGTAGGTGTTCTCTATACAACCAAATACTAATTCTTTGTTGACTCTATTTGTTACAATATCTTCTTTTAGTCTGTGGGGCTTTTTTTTTTTCACTTTATAATTAAAAATACCTATTAAAATTTTATGAATTTATGAAAAGTTTATGAATTTTGTCATCATGGTTTTACTTTTGTCTTTTCTAAGAATTCTTTTTTATGCCAATATCATAACATTTTTTTTTCTAAAATTATTAAAGTCTTGATGTTCACATTTAGATCTTTTATCCACCCAGAAGCATGAGCTGAGAATGGGATCTGATCTTAATCTTCTTCCAAATGAGAATCAGTTGCCTGCATACAATCTGTTTGTTCTTTCCCAGTTGATTTGTAATGCCACCCCTGTCATATACCAAATTCCCCTGTATATATGGGACTGATTCTAGACTCTTGTCTTTTTTTAATCCATATGTCAATATCATATTGTTTATACAAATACCATTTTATAGTAAGAATCTACTGGGGCAAGTTCCACTTCTCATTCTAAGTCAGAAGTATCTTGGCTATCTTTAGACTTGTTTTCATATATACTTTTAAAATTAGTTTGTCAATGTTTACGAAAATCCCTTTGGGAAATTTTTAACTAATTTGGCAAGAAGTGATATCTTAGAACTTCGAGTCTTCCCATTCATAAACACAATAACTCTTTAGTTATACAGGTGTTTTTTATATTATTCAATAAAGTTTTATGCTTTTCCTCTTCTTAAACATCTTATAGATCTTTTGCTAGATTTATTCTTAGGTATCTTTTAGTGTTTATTGCTATTTTAAATAATATTTTAGTAATTTCATTTTCAGTTGTTTTTTGGTATCATATACAGAAAGGCTATTGATTTTTATATACTAATTTTTTAATTCAGCAACTTTGCCAAACTCTATTAATTCTCCTGGTTTAATAGATTTTCCTGAATTTTTCAACATAGAGACATCGTATCATTCTGGTGAATTATTCCTTTGAACACTATATGATGAAATTTTCTCCCTATTTGTGCCTTTACCTTGAAGTCTATATATTGTCTGAAATTAATATCAGATTTCTTTTTAGTATTGCCTATGATGGAATTCCCATTCACTAACTTTCATGTTTTAAGTATACCTCTTGCAAACAGCATATATTTATGACATTTTTATTTTAATCTAAGAGTTTCTGTCCTTAAACTCATATTTTCTTTTTGGGCTGCATTCAGGGCAGTATTTTCTGATCTTTCTCTAGTTCATTAATCTTTCCTTCCACAGTGTCTAATCTTCTATTTAAGTCATTAATTTAAGCTCACTTAATTTAAATGAACATTCTTTTCATTTTTCTTAATTCTATTTGATTCTTTTGCTCAGAAGCCTATTCCTTTTTCATGATGCCTTCTCTTTTTTCTTATAGTTTCTTAACCATTTAAAAATATATTTATTCCATAATTTTTTTTACATTGTTGTTCTACTGTATCAAACTTGGGGGTGCTATGCCTTATGTTATGCACATGTGTGTATATGGGTGCAGGTATATGCAAACTGACTCTCAATGGGTAGATTTTTTTTTTTTCTGAGTAGATTTTTCTTTTTAACTTGGTGCATTTTATAAAATTTTCTTGTAAGTTCACCCCCAACAAGTCTTTTTATGTAGGAATTGTGGGAATGTTTTTCTTAAGTGGTTTTGTGTTGCTTCTGTCATTTTCCAGACTTACCTTACTTTGGAAGGAAATTTTTATATGTTAACATGAACGTATTTACAAAAAAAAAAAAAAATCAGGTAATCAGGTAGCATAAATTTAAATTCAAATCTGTATAAGGTATAGGGCTGTGATGTAGGGTTTCCCAGGGAGATGTTTTTCCCTGTGAAAGCCTAAATAGAGGAAGAGTTTCCTTGATATTTGCATAAAATGGTAGATGGTTTATGTTTTTCCCTAGTCTCCCTTTCACTGCATGTACAATTCTGTAAAACTCTCAGTTATTCATAGCTCTTCATCCCAACTGCTTTGTCAAAAATCCTAATGTCTTTTTGATTTTCCCAGCCTGGGATTTAAAATCCGAGCCTCATGCTTTACCAGCTCTGATCACAGTTTGCCAAAACATCAACTCACATCCTTATTTTTCATCATTTCTAGCACCTGGGGATTTCAGTTTCCTGTGAACCCAGCTCTGCATTAGAGAGAGAGAGAGAGAAAGAGAGAGAGAGGGCTTGGCATATTTTAGGCATTATTTTTAGGTATTTGTAGCAGCAGGATTTTCATATTGGATTAGTCCACCATTTTGCTAGAATGGGAGATCTTTAGTAATTTTCTTTTAAAATCAAACTCATTTGCAAAAAACTTGTATTGATTTAAAGAAAAAATGTCAGTAATAGGAAAGGTATTAAATGGTATGCAGTTGGGGTTCCCTCGTAAGCAGACTCTAAGAGTTCAGAATGTTTATTAAGAAGTGCCCCTGGGAAGTACCCTGGGGAAAAAGTTGGATTGGGCAGAGGGAGAAGTTGTGATGCCTTGACCCCACTGGGTGCTCTGGAGCTAAAGTGTCTCTTCTAATGCATCCCAAGTTAGCCTGAGATGGTCAGGACTTCATGTTCCTGAATTGATTAGTCACTGGAAGTTGGCTGCCCCAGGGAGGAGGCGTAACTTTGGGCTATGTGGCTCTCTTTGCTCCTGAGACAGTGTCTTCACTGCTGAAGTCTATCTGTGAACTACACTTCCAGTAATTGGACAAGTATCTCATTGAAGGAGGGGAGGGGATATAAATGGCACTTCACAGTGTCCTCCACATATATTCCAAAAGTTAATAAAGTGGAATACATATGATAAACTTAGCCTAGCTGGTCAAAGACCCTAGAAGTGATAAAAAAGAATGGCAAGACTAGCTTAAAGCAAGATTCCAAAACAACCTTCTCCAACCAAGAACATGGTAGTGATCTAGTGATCTGATCTGATCACCAAAATTAATGATAATTAAATCCCCCCCCAAATGCCATAGAAGGACATAGAAGGTAGTGTTCCAGTTGCCAGCAGGAATATGCTCCATTGTTCCCAGTGCATGATTAATTATTGATCTGTCTTGCTAACAATTTATGAGACTAAATTCTGACTCAGAAAGAATTACTTGTTGAAGTTATAGTGATAAGATACCCTGAGGGAAAATGAACATGCCATTAAAAAAAAAATTGGAATGGATATGAAAGCATTGTGTTCAACTGTAAAACAATATTCAAATATACTCTAAAAATGTAAGGCTCTCTTAATTTTTTGTAGCACCTCTAGTGTAGTATATTGTAGAGAATGCTGAAATTGGAGTCAGAAGACCTGAATACATCCTAGCTCTCCATAAAAGGAATTCAACTCAATTTAATTCAGCAAATATTGATTCATATTAAGTATGTGACAGATAAAATGCTAGGCACAGATCTTGCCTTGAAGTAATGGGAGTACAAATGCTATTGGTTATTATTTGACAAATTCTAGGTAGGTGGCCAAGTGGTAGAGGACTGAAACTGGGTAAACAGTTCCTCTGTTTTCAAGATGTGGAGAAATATATTAATATTCTAGAAACAGTTTGATGTTAATCCCTTTGATTTCTCTAATAGATTATTATACATGGTTTGTGAGCCTTGAGTTAAGGAGACATGGTCACTAAGAATTAGGAAAGGTTTTTGAGAATGTGAGGTTAAATCCCATTTATCTTATCTGGAGGACTAGTAAGTCTGGGGAACAGCACTTTCATAAAACACCTATACTCCATCTTTTATGATATCCTGTGTGCAAAATGCTGAAACAGGAACGGAATGAGAGTAGAGTTGAACAAGGTTTTTACCCAGCTTGATAACCATGTGTTCATTCCACAGCTTCTAAAGTTCAAACCCTCCCTCTAGAGCAGGTTACTTCTCCATGGCATTCTCTATAATTTCTTAACTCCTGATTCCAGAGGTACTGTTCCTGGACTGTCTCACATGGACCCACAGTGAAACCAACAGCTCTTCAAGTTGTCCCAAAAGAATCTTCACTCTTGAAAAGCATTAATTAGGAATATAGATTTTTACCAACAATTTCATAGAGCAGATTGCAAAGATGATTAATTCCAAGAACAAAAACAACTTTAATGGTCATCTTAGGCATCACTGATTTTAAAATATCAATTGGGTTCCCAACTTTGGAGTTTTACTGGTTTCTTGTTAGCACAATCAATAACCATCTTTCTGGCTCCTTATGTCTGCTCTCTCCATATTTGTTCTCCCATTCTCTTTTCTTTTCACTCTTGCAAAAATAACAAAATTCTTCTCCCTGGATCTGCAGTGCAATTTCTTTCCATGTATGAATACTTAGAATCAGCTGACACCAGGTCTCTGTGAGGAGCTGGAGGTGGGGGATCAGGAAGGGATGTTTGCCTACCTTCTATCCACAAATACTTATTAAGGCATCTCCATAACATACTGTATGTACAAGGCATTCTGGTAAATAAGGTTTTATTTTCTCAACCTCATCATATGTAGATTTTTACCTGTTGATCAAGGGGTATATATAATTCTAGAGATTTATGGTAGATTATTGTGGGCTCTAAGCTCTAAACTTGGCCCTATCTTGCTAACTCCTCTAAGAAAAACTTGAGTAAAAGATTGGAAGGCATATCAAAATTTTGAGTGGCAGAAAACTAGGAGAGGATAACTGATGAATTAATTGATGTAATCGATAGGTTAGAATAGTCCAAAGTGAACACAATGAAATTTAATAGACATCAGTGTAAAATCTTATACCTAGATTCAAAAATTTAGATGGAAACATACAGATTAGGAGATATTTGGCTATGATGGTCAATTTTATCTGTCTACTTGGCTAGGCTACACTCCTGTTATTACATCGAACACTAATCTAGTTGTTGCTGTGAGAGTATCTTGTGGATGTGATTAATACCCACAAGCAGGTGACTTTAAGTAAAGGAGATAAGCTGGGTTTGCCTGATTTAATCAGTTAAAAGGTTTTAAGAATGGTACTGGGGTTTCCCTGAAGAAGAAAAAATTCAGCTCCTTCCAGAGAGTTCCAGCCTGCTCTTCTTGACAAACTCCCTTATGGATTCGGACTTGCCTAGCCAGCTCCCACAATCAAATCAGCCAGTTCCTTGTAATAAATTCTTTAATATATATCTCCTACTGGTTCTTTTTTTTTAGTTGAACCCTGACTGATACACTGGCTTAGCACTTTTAGGTGAGAAAAAGATTTCAATTTGCTCTAAGCTTGTTAAGAATCATCACTGTGAGTGGGTGCCCCAAACAACAAACAGGATCTTAGAAACAATATGCACAAGCTTCACTATTTGGGGAGGGAGGGCAACAACTCCAGTGGAGGAGTCCATAGAGGGGTTGTTCTGTCCAGCTCCCACTGCCATAATTTAATACAGACTAACACCTAAGATCACTGTTAGGAAGTGGTTCTGGTTTAATGTTAATAACTCTATAAGAAATAAATGTATTAAATAATGTCATAAGTTGTGTTTTATGATATTGTGAGCTTAGTCACAGACATCTACCTAGGAGCTGCCATAAATATCTGATGAAAGATACTAGACTAGATAACCTCCAAATTTCCCCAGTTAATTATAAGATTCTGTAATTTCACTTTTAATACCTATGCTTCTATTGTATGCTGCTAAAAGTCCTCATACTTGTAGTTCATGCTAATTTCCCTTGTCTAGAAAACCCGGTGTGTTGCATGTCTACTTATTCGTCTTTCTAGATCCACTCCATCCTGCTCTATGCCCTGGGACACTAACCCATATGGACTGCATCAGTGGGCTCCCTTCCCCTCCAGCTTCTGATTAGGTTGAAAGGCACCCGCAGGAAGTATGAAGGGAAGAGAGTAAGGCAGGGGATATTTATTCCCTGGCTTCCCAATCTGGTTTGCTGTGGGCTGGCTTTATCCCTTGTCCTGAGGTCATAGTTCTATTAGAGAGCTCTCTCCAACATACCTCTTGGTTTCTTTTCCAGTGTTCTAGTAGCCACTATTGCCTGTGACCCTTCAGGCTCAGGGGAGCTAGCGCCATTGGTGTTACTAGCCTGGGGATTACTTTGCAGTTTCCTTACATCCTGTCTACACTTTTAGAAATAGACCCTTTATTAAACTTGTCTCAAATGACTCAGTTTAAATGTGCCATTTGCTTCCTGTCAGAACTCTACTTGATACTTCAAGTTAATACACATATCAACATTTTTATGTCATATCCAGAACTCTTCAACTGAGCAGTGAAGCAGTCTTTTGGAGTAAATGTGGAGGAAAATACTCTTAAGATATTAAGATTAGAAAAATTAAAAATCTTTATCAAAGCAAGACTCTCATAAAAAAATTATCAACTAGAATCAATGAGTCCTTCCAGCTCCAAAACTAATCTCTCTCTCCTCTGGAATCCCTTAGTTCTCAATTTCTATCTGTTGCCCTTATTAGCCATGATCACCTTTCTAGATGTACTTCTGTCAGAAAGAAACATTTTCTGATTTATGTAAATCTTCAGAAATGGATATTATGATTGTTATAAGACAGGGCTTCTTAAATGTCCTTGGGACATTTAGATAGCCTGTGATGAATGCATGTACATTCTCTAGAGGTCTGGAAAACAGGAAGGCATGTCTTTGAAGTCTTAGGTATGATATCAAAATATGAATTTTGAAATCTCTTGCATACATTATAGCTGTTAGTTCTAAAATAAAGATGTTTTCAACTATTTGCTATTATTTACTTCCGTTTTAAACCTTCAAGTAAATTTGGTGCTCAGGAAATTGCATCATCTTTATCATATAGTTCCATATTTGCTCAAAGCCATATTGAGAAGCATGAGATTAAAATTTCTCGATATTGTTAGCTTACTTTTGTGAGAGGCATATGGCATAATGGCTAAAAGCTAGAGGACTTTGGCACCAGACCATCTGAGTTCAAATTCTAGTTTTCCTACTAAATAATTTCTGCGATGCTAAGCAAATTATTGCTCTGTGCTGCAGGTTTCACATCTTATCAAGTAGAGATAATATAACCTACCTTAAAATTGGGTAAAACACTTAAAACAATATGGAAAATGCTTAATTAGAGATAGCTTGTTATTTATTATTCTTAGGTGTAATATAACCACTTCCATATAAGTACTTTTTTGAAGGGTGGCACTACTTTCCCTTTTATTTTTTATCTTATTTTTAAAATTCTGGTATAATTAATATACCGTTTTATATTAGTTTCAGGTGTACAATATAGTGATTCATTTATTTACTCTTTTAGACAGCAGAAGCTCCTTCAACAATCTCTACCTATCTTACTTGCCAAATTAATCAATACTTTTCATTTCTTCTATCCAACTTACTTACTGATGTCCACAGCATACCGAATGCTTGCAGATTGTGGCATTCTCTTTAGTAAATGCTTACATTTCTGTTCCCCCACCTTGCATGCTTACCAAAGATCAGGAGTGTTTGTTCCCAAACCTATCTGTGCCAGTTTTACTGTTTATAACTATGGAATTTAACTAAAAAACATGTAATTCATCAGTCTTGCACAATTCAGAGCGCTGGGTGTTATACACAAGCAATGAATTATGGATTACTACGTCAAAAACTAATGATGTAATGGTGACTAACATAATAAAACTAACATAATAAAATAAAATTTAAAAAAATTAAAAAAATAAAGACAAGAATAATAGACCAAAAAAAAAAAAAAAAAACCCACCATGTAAACTGATTACATACAAGTGCAAAAAGAAAATGTGTTTCTATATAATGTTATTGAAAACCAGTGACAAAACTTGATAAAGGAGAGCCTTTAAAAATTATCCACTTTAATTGTACGTGAAGCATCTATAAATGACTGAGGAAAAAGTCTGCAAATATCTGGAAGGATTCTGCTCACAGATTGTTCCATAAGTGTCTTTAGTTCCTTGTTTCATTAAAAACTTGAGATGGGAGATCATGGATGATGCATTTGAGTGTGGTTTATACTACAAATGCCAATCAGTAGACCAAAGCTAAATAAAAGGCAAGTCATATTTCTATGTCAAAAAATGGTCAAATGAATGTTTCAATGTATATGATTTAGATTTAAAATAAATTTAAGATATGTATATATTTTTATAATGCCATTAAAAACTGATATCCTTAATTTTTCTCTGTCAGTTTCCCTCTCTTAAATAAGATGTTAATAAAATAGCAATTCATACATACCTATTATAAAAGAGAAAGCTTTCATGAAACAGACTTAAATGCTAGAAATGATTCCTAAATTTTATAACTGAGGGCCAGTTAACTCCTGTACATAGTAGCTATGGAAACATTGTTTATATTTTCTAGACCCTTCTTGCATCCAGAGAAGTCTATCAACTAACTGGCTATGTCTTTACTAGGAAGAGATTTAGATTGCTAGACTAGAAAAAAAAAAGGACACTATATTAATTTTGGTTTTGTTTAAAGTCTGAGGGTTCCTATTAGCAGAATAACTGATAAATGTTTTATCCACATAATTTTGGACATTTTTTTTTATCCAGGAGTCCTAATTATCAACCTTGCTTATTATCATCAGAACGAATTCTGAATCTAAAAGAAGCTAAAAAATTTAAAGCTTTTGTGTGTATGAATATTTATGACTATATTCTAAGACTTCTCAGAAAGTAGCTCTAAAATTTTATTTTAGATTACATGAAGTCATTTTTAATTTACATGGTAGAGGGAATTCTACTTAACAATGATTTTTTAGAGATTTACTTATTTATTTGAGAGAGAAAGGGAAAGAGAGTGTGGAGAGAGGGGCAGAGAATTCTCAAGTAGACTCTGTGTTGAGCCTGACCTGGTTTGATCCCAGGACCCCAAGATCATGATCTGAGCTGAAACCAAGAGTCGGACACTTAACCGACTAAGCCACCCAGGTGCCCCTACTTACAATGATTTTTATTTCTTTTTGAGAGATCTTTATTTTGAATTCCTTTTATTCTTAATTTACGTTGAATCTTCTTTTTTCCTAAGGCATTTTCTCTTTGATAGATCACTTTAATCAGTTTTCTTCGTTCCAATATGTGTGATAAAAATTGTTTGAGTTCATTCACTGATACCTACAAAGAAAAAGATTTTTGCTCATTTTTTCATGGGTAACTTTTCTTTTTCTTTCTTTTTTTTTAAAGATTTTATTTATTTATTTGACAGAGAGAGAGACAGCAAGAGAGGGAACACAAGCAGGGGGAGTGGGAGAGGGAGAGGCAGGCTTCCCGTGGAGCAGGGGATCCCAGGACCCTAGGACCATGACCTGAATCGAAGGCAGACGCTTAACGACTGAGCCACCCAGGCGCCCCTCATGGGTAACTTTTCAAAATGAAACAAGAATATGAAAATTTTATCTGTTCATGTTAAAAATACTATTTAATGCAATCACTCTAATTGCTGCTTTTTTCAAATCCAAATGATAGATGACTTACTTCACTTTAAGAATTCATATATTTTATGATAAAAACCTTTTAAACCTATTGCATTTTCATCTGAACTGCAGAGCCACACATTAAAAACTAAATGCTATAAATAAAATAAAATAGTAGGAGAATTTAACCAATTTTACCCTTCTACTGGTAAGTTGTCATGGTAATACCAATTGTGTGAGTTAAAAAAAAAAAGGAAGATGTTGGTATTCCTTACACATTACAACAAATTTATAATGGATGGATAGTATAGAAAATGTTGTGACTGTATGGAGAAAAATGTAAAAAAATGTTTCCCAAAGTACTTTCTAGAAGTTATGTAATTAATCTATTTTAACTAAGGAAAGGGATTTGGAAGGATTGTTTTTGAGTAGTAGAAAATAATGAAGATTTTAAGAGAGAAAATTGAAAAGCTTTATGGAGATACATATTCATGATTTACATATATACTTTTTCAGGGAAAATTATATTTAGAGACTGAAAAAATTCCTTTATTTGCCAACCACTACTTCCAAGAAGAGTAAAGGTTTTAATTTGTTTGCTTTTTTATACAGTATCACAATTTAAACTCCCTCTTTTCAAGAGCACTTTCTGGAATGCTTAAAATGCTTTCCTCGGTAGTAGCAAAGGCATCAGAACAGTGGTCCAGAGGTTAGAGCATGCAGGGACATGAAGTCACGTAAGGACTTAAAAAAAAAACGGGGGTGCCTGGGTGGCTCAGTCATTAGGTGTGTGCCTTTGGCTCGGGTCATGATTCCGGGGTCCTAGGATCGAGCCCCGCGTGGGGCTCCCTGCTCAGTGGGGAGCCTGCTTCTCCCTCTCCCACTCCCCCTGCTGGTGTTCCCTCTCTTGCTGTGTCTCTGTCAAATAAATAAATAAAATCTTTAAAAAACAAACAAACACTAAACCAGCTTTATTGAGATATAATTCACATACTATAATTATACATGTATAATTGTACATTTAAAGTGTACAGCTCAATGGTTTTTAGACTATTCACAGAAGTGTGTGACTAGCTCCAGTCAATTTTAGAACATTTTTATCACCTCGAGAAGAAACCATGAGTCCTTTAGTTATTAGCCTCCCTATTCTCCCATTCCCCCTACCCCAGCCTCAACAACCACTAATCTATGCTTTGTCTCAATGGATTCCCCTCTTCTGGATTTTCACATGAATGAAATCATATAGTATATGGTATAGTATATGGGTTTTTGTGACTCACTTCTTTCACTTAGCGTAACATTTTCCAGGTTGATCCATGTTGTAGTATGGCCACATAATATTCCTTACATGGATATACTACATTTTGTTCATACATTTGTCTGCTGATGGACGTTGGAGCTGTTTCCAACTTTTGGCTATTATGAATAATGGCTGCTATAAACATTCATGTACAAGTTTCTGTGTGGATATGTAAGGACTTTAAATGTGATTCTTCTTATTGAAGGGTGGCCAGATTAAGCAATTAAAAATACAAAATGCCCAGTTAAATTTGAACTTCACACAAGCAATGAATTTTTTTTAAAGTGTAAGAACGTGACCAATATTGCATGTTAACAGACAGACGCCGTGTAAAATGGCTCAAAATCAACAGGTGGGAGTTCAAGTCAGTGGCAGCTCTGCTCTGTGCTGTCATTCAGAGACTCAGGCAGGCAGACGCTAGACCAAGCTTCAGCATGTGGATTCCAAGGTATCCCTGAGCATTTGCATCTAGCAGACAGAAAGGGAAAGAGCATAGAAGATCATGTGCAGAATGGGGTTTTGTTTTGTTTCACTTGGTTTGCTTCTTTTTCTTTTCTTTAATAAGCCAGACCTGGAAGTGGCACAGGGTGGCATACATTTTCCATTGTCTGAAACTGTCACATGGCCTCACCCAAATGCACGGGGAGAATGGAAACCTAATGCAACAGAACAAAACAAAACAAAACTCTGCTGTTCTAAGAACTGGGGAGACAGCCATAAACAACAAAAAAATTCTCTGCACTCAAAAAGCTGATGTTCTGGTGGGGAAGATAATAATCAACTAATCAACTGATAAAAGCAGGGTTTTTGTTTTGTTTTGTTTTTGTTTTTAAGAGTAAAGAGGGAATTGATAAAAGTTGGTCTTATTTGGTACAGGATGGTTAGGGACAAGGTCTCTGATAACATTTGAATAGACCCCTATGTGGGTAAGGAGGGAGTTAGTCCTACAAATACCATAGGAAAGAGACTTCTGGCAGAGGGAACAGTAAAAGCAAAGGCCTGAGGTGGGAGCACACTGGTGTGAGAGTGAGATGGTGCAGCTGCAGCAGAATGGGGGAGGGGGAGTAGTAAATAAGGCAGAGGCAGCTCTGAGGCCGGCATCAGGATTCTGAACTGTGTTGTGTGTGAAGGAGAGACTCTTGGAGGGTTCTGAGTAGAAGAGTGATATTGACTGACTTAAATTTCAAAAGGATCACCCTGGCTGCTATATGTTGGAGAAAGGGTGGGAAAAGAGAGGTTCCTGAAATAAACTGGGTGAGAGTTGACGGTGGCCATGAAGTAAGAACATGGTCGGGGGAAGTGGTGATAGTGGTTGGTATCTGAATGTATTTCAGTTATTACTGGCAGGATTTTCTGTTGAAGGATTTATAATGTGTATTTTAGTTTCAAACAGCAAGCCCAATGGAAGTATGTTTCTAAACTCTAAGTTTAAAGTATGTGCTTTGGAAGTGTTTTTAAACTCCTAAGGGCCATTAAAGATTAACCATAGCTCTCCATCAGAGTGACATGATGTTCCAATAATGCCTTACCTAGCCCTCCTGTCTCTTTGCTTCCCTGTCTCCTAAAGATTCATGGCTGGATGAGTTTTTCTTAAGCATCTGTTTGAACATATCACTGCCCAATTCAGAAACCCTCAGTTCTCAGTGACAACAG
Organism: Mirounga angustirostris; assembly: GCF_029215605.1. Lineage (NCBI taxonomy): Eukaryota > Metazoa > Chordata > Mammalia > Carnivora > Phocidae > Mirounga > Mirounga angustirostris. The sequence continues at coordinate 99,363,751 of NW_026991718.1, read as the reverse complement.
GATAAAATCAAAGTTGGGTGGAGAGAATCTAATATTCTTCACAGTCTAGCCTAAAAATGTCATAGTAACCTTACTTCTTACTACTCCCACACCTACACAGACATCCACTACAGTCAAACTCTTCTACCCCCTGTTCCCCAAATAGAAGGGCTTCTTTCCTACTTCCTCGTTCTTGCTTATTCAGTTTTAATTGATCCCTCTTTCCTATTATCCTAAATATCACTCCTGTTCCCAGGCCTACCTCAAATTCCTTCTCCCCAAAGCCCTCCCATTTCACTCTCCCACAGTGATCTCCCTTCCCTCCGACTTTATGGTGTCTTCCCTTCTTGGTTAGCAGTAGCTCACTGCTCTATGGTCTCTACAGCTGAGATCATTCCATAGCATACAGTTCACGTTTTATCTGCTCAATTAATTATAGATGCTTTAGAAACTTTTTTGTATAGTTCTCATCTCAAGTAGAATGTCTTGAGTAAAGGGGATCCTAATGAATGTGTGGATTTCTTTATTTGGAGGAAATCCCCTGTTTTCTTAAAGCACAGGAAAGGTAGAAGCATCCTCTTCTAAGAGAAACTAAACTATCTGTGGGCTTGGAGAAAAGAAGGTTTGAATTAATCTTACTGTACATTTAATCTTAATTTATTTGTGGCTAGATCATGCTTTTTGTGGCTACAGGCATTTCCAAAGTAGGACCTAGTCCTATGGTACTTTGCCTGAAAGCAAAAACAAACACACAACAACAGTACTGGAGTGCAGAACACATTTTTAATAGCTTCCTGTTTAAAAGTAGGGATCCGAAGGGGTACGTGCACCCCGATGTTTATAGCAGCAATGTCCACAATAGCCAAACTGTGGAAAGAGCCAAGATGTCCATCGACAGATGAATGGATAAAGAAGATGTGGTATATATATACAATGGAATATTATGCAGCCATCAAAAGGAATGAGATCTTGCCATTTGCAACGACGTGGATGGAACTGGAGGGTATTATGTTGAGTAAAATAAGTCAAACAGAGAAAGACATGTATCATATGATCTCACTGATATGAGGAATTCTTAATTGCAGGAAACAAACTGAGGGTTGCTGGAGTGGGGGGTGGGGTGGGAGGGATGGGGTGACTGGGTGATAGACACTGGGGAGGGTATGTGCTCTGGTAAGCGCTGTGAATTGTGCAAGACTGTTGAATCTCAGATCTGTACCTCTGAAACAAATAATGCAATATATGTTAAGAAAAAAAAAAGAAGAAGAAGGTAGCGGGAGGGGAAGAATGAATCGGGGGAAATCGGAGGGGTAGACGAACCATGAGAGACGATGGACTCTGAAAAACAAACAGGGTTCTAGAGGGGAGGGGGGTGGGAGGATGGGTTAGCCTGGTGGTGGGTATTGAGGAGGGCACATTCTGCATGGAGCACTGGGTGTTATGCACAAACAATGAATCATGGAACACTTCATCTAAAACTAATGATGTAATGTATGGGGATTAACATAAGAATAAAAATAAAATAAAATAAAATAAAATAATAGCTTCCTGTTTAAAAATGTAAGCCGTCTGCTATGGCTAGAGGTTTGACTTAAGGTTTTTTACATTGTTTTGTTTGGATGGTAATTAATAAGTTTTATTCTTAAAACAACACACAAGTTTACTTTAAAAAAAATTTTTTTTAAGGTTTTTATTTATTCGACAGAGAGAGAGAGAGAGCACAAGTAGGCCGAGCAGCAGGCAGAGAGAGAGGGAGAAGCAGGCTCTCCGCTGAGCAGGGAGCCGACGCAGGGCTCGATCCCAGGACCCTGGGATCATGACCTGAGCTGAAGGTAGCCGCTTAACCGACTGAGCCACCCAGGTGCCCCACAAGTTTACTTTTTAAATATTTTGATTACTTGTTAACATATGAACAGATAACTTATTCAAAATTGTTCATCATAATTACTCATACTCCAAAATAAATGTTATAGATTTTAAAAATTTCATTTACATTTCCTTCTTATTTTCTGTTCACCACTAATTAACTATGTCTAACTGTGGGCAAGTTAATTAACCCCTCTGTGACTCAGTTTACAATAAACATAAATAGTAAATGTAAATGTAAAATGGGGTAATAATATTGCCTATATTATTGGATTGTTGTGAGGATCATATAAGTTAATATTGTGAAAACCCTTGTATATAGCAAACAATCCATAAATATCAGCTATTATTATTATATTGACTATATATGCACCCTATGTAAATAAATGTTACTATTTTTCTGTTTCAGATTCTAAACTACTAGGTCCTAGGTATTTTGGCTATTTAATTTGCTCTGTTCATCAGTGAACTAGGATGTTTCAGCCTGGGATAAGCAGAATATCTAAACACCTTTTCATTAGCAGAATATATTTTTATGATATATATTTTCTGGACTAATTTCACTTAAGGACAGTAAATAACAATTTTAGCATATCCTAGGACCCTACTGCTGCCAGAGATGCTTTTGATGCTGAATATAAGTTAGCCCCTAAATTTTCAATAACAACAACATGACTAGTGTTAATGGGACTTTAACAGCCTCCTCAAATAATTGAGAGGCAGCAGGTATGAAATAATCAAGTAATGAACCAACCTATTCTTTAAGGCTAAAAGAATCAGTGATTCATTCATTCAATACATTTACGCTGGGCATTCACTAGGAACTGGAAGGTAGAGAGGAATCTGTCTGATCTTATGGAACTTCCATTTGTCTGTGAGAAGGCAATAACCAATAAATAAATAAGTGAACAAGTTAGTATCAGGTGTCATTACATGCTATGAAGAGATTAAAACAAGGAGATGTAAAGAGTGAAATGTAGGATGAGGAGGGGTTGGTGCATAGCTCATTTAGAGTGGATGCCCAAGAAAAGCCTCACTGAAGAGGTGACTTTGGAGCCAAGAATTTAATGACAAGAAAGCAGTTCTGCATAGTTAGGCGGCAGAGCATTTCAGGCAGAGGGAACAGTAAGTACCAATGTTCTAAAGTGGGAACAAACTTGTATGCTCTAGGAATAAGGCCCAAGTAGCTGAATGAGTACGAGTTAAGGGAAGAATTGTAAAAGAGGAAGACAGAGAGAGAAGTAGGGGGTCACATCATATAGGGATATGATATGGAGTATTTTATTCAAAAGATAAGAGGAAGATACCGGAGTGTTTTAGGCGACATACTCTGATTTATATTTTAGAAAGAAAGAAAGAACATTCTGGCTGAGATGTGAGGAGCAGATTGCACAGGATTAAGAGTGGGACCAAGAAGAATGGTTCAGAGATTACTGTAGTCAACCAGGTGAGGGATGATGAGATTTGAAGTGCAGAAGTAATGGAGATAAACTACTTGGGCAAACTTAGGATATGTTTTGGAGGTAGTGCAGCTGGAGATTGGATATAGATCGGAAGTAGGGTAAGAGAAAGGACAAAGTCAAAGATAACTTCTTGTCTTTTCATGAGACTAGTTGAATGGATGGAGATTCCAGTTACAAGGATGAAGAAGAATGGGAAGCAAGGGTGAATTTTGGAGGAGGAAATCAGTCTCACCCCACCCAGACACATAACTGTATATGTGGTAATGTCTCCAAACTGTGTGACTGTCTATGAAAAACAAAAATGTTTTGGTTTTTTTGTCTAAGAGGAGTAAGTGTGAGCTGTGTTTGCTATGGAATGAGAAGTGAGTATCATTCCTTGCAAAAGAGAGATAGGTGAGAAGTTAAAGAAGGACTGGTGGGTAAGGATTCTTTGCCTGTCAGTGACTTATTTTCCCTAGGGCTCAACAAAGGCTTTCTTGCTTTCCTTAACTATCTATGTCCCTTTTTCTTTCCTGGCTCACATGCCCCAAAATAGCCACTGTTCCTTGGCATTGTGTAATACCCTAAATTCTGCTGAAAAACTTCTCTGGAAAAAGAGCACATGGAAGGTAAGAGCTCATTGAAAGCATCAGTGAGGACAATAGGAATGGCAAACTGAGAGTAGCTCAGCACCTCCTCATTAGTGGCCCTTGTCTAGGTGAAAGAATGAGGTGCTACAGGGTTGTAGAAGAGACAGCAACACAGGCTGCTGTCTTTGGTTTGGCATGGGGGAGGAACTGAATTTCCATTTTCTCCATTATATATAGATGTAGATTCCATATCCTATGTTTAGGTCACTCTATTTCCAAAGAGTATGAACATTAGTGCTCTAGGCATTATCAGAGAAAAGCCAAGTTATGGAGAAAGCCAGGAGGAAGTGGACAAAAAGAAAAGAGTTTTCTTAGGTCATTGGTTCTCAGAATATGGTCCCTGGAAATGGCAACACCAGCATCATGTGGGAGTCATAAATGCAAATTATCAGCCCCATGTGGGAGTCACAAATGCAAATTATCAGCCCCACTCAAGGTCTACAGAATCAGAAACTCTGAGGGTGAAGCCCAGCAACATGTGTTTTAACAAGTCCTTCAAGTGATTCTGATATATGCTAAAGTTTGGGAACCCTTGCCCTAGGTCATAGCGAAGAAGGTAGTCAGCTAAATTAAAGTGGAATTAAAATACATAAATAAAATTGTATAAAAATTTATATCACTCATCAGATAGTGAAAATATCTACACATATAGCAAAGATTCACATTGATGTTGTCTGGAATTATGGTTTTATTTATTTATTTTTAAGATTTTATTTATTTACTTGTCAGAGAGAGAGAGAGAGCACAAGCAGGGGGAAATGGCAGGCAGAGGGAGAAGCAGGCTCCCTGCTGAGCAAGGAGTCCCATGTGGGACTCTGGTCCAGGACCCTGGGATTATGACCTGAGCCAAAGGCAGACACTTAACTGACTGAGCCATCCAGGCATCCTTAAATTATGGTTTTAATCAGCTATTTAAGGTATATCAGGTTATTCAAGCTTTCTAGTTTGTCTTAAATAAATGTATACATATTTGGAAAAAAGAGACTGTCACTTTTGAAGTTGCAAATCTCACTGTTTTAGTAGTTTTTCTTCCTTAAAGTAAGATGCTATTTATGAGATGCTTATATTGAAGCAAAGATATTTTTAGTGATGGTCTTAGTGTTTTTCATTTTGCCTTTTTATTTTCAGTTAAGAATAAAAAACAATCTTAGAATACTTTTTCCTAATATGCCTAATTTTTTAAAAAAATTTTTTAAAAATTAAAAATTTTAGTATTTTTTTAAATTAAAAAAAAAAAGCAAATATGGCAATAGCCACCCCTAAGTTAAAAGAATAGTTATCTGTTAGAGAGAAGAAATAATTCATTCATCAGTGAAAACATTTATTTTTCTTGGAAAAGACAGTGCTAATTATTTTATTCTGTATTTGTGTATCTACCTTCTAAAGTCACCAAATGACAATAGTCCACAGCTATCCAAGGGTGATTTTTGAAATATAGGAAAATGGTAAAGTAGAAAGTAAAAGGGGAAAATAAAATAGCATTAGTGATACTAATAATATAGTGCTAGCATAACACTTCTGATAATTGATAAATGCATTATAAGGGTAGCTTTCTGAAATTAAGAGAACATTAAGAACTGATATATACTGGAATACTTAAACTCTGAATTTTTAAATGCAAGGAGCAGAAAATTGTATTTAAACACATAGCCATATTAAGTATTCATGGTAAGTTATCTATAGATTATTAAAATCAAAAGGAAACCCTAGAAAACTGTTTTTTGTCACTAATTTCAGTACTCTTTTTTCTCATAAATTTCACTAAAGTTACTGACAAATAGTTTCTGTTCTGTATCTGATACAAATATTGCTAAACAATGATATTCTTTCATTTATAAATATTTATCAAGCACTTACTATATTTGAGAGATTCTAAGGCTCTGAGATATAGAAGTGAACAAAAAATAAACAGCCTGTATTCATGGAGCTCAATATCCAGAGGGAAGTCAAATATGAACAATTATATAAATACATAGTGATATGTGATAATAAAACATTTAGAAAGTGATGAAGTATGCTATTTTATAAAGATGATTAAGAAAAGTTTTGTTTAAAATTTCTTTTGTATTGTTTTTTGAGGAAGAAACATAAGAGTACATATCTGAATAAAGTATGTACTGGGGGCAATGAGCCACCTGATTACCTGACAGATCATCCCAGGCAGAGGGAAGAGCAGGCCCTAAGGTAGGAATATACTTGAGATTCTAAACATATTATGGAGGCCAAGATGGCTGGAATGGAGTGAGTAAGGGGGAGAGTGGTCAGAGCTCAGATAAAGAGCAAAGAACAGGTCATGCAAGGTCCTGAAGGACAGGATGAAGAGTTTGACTTTGTTCTATGTATAATGGAACACATATTTTGAGGTGAACAGACTACTGTAGGATGAGAATGTAGTCAGAACCAGGGAATTGACTACCACAGTAGTCAACACAGTCTAAATGGGTGGCATTGGTGTTTGGTGGTAGAGTAGTTAAGTGATTGGATTCAGGATGTATTTTAAAGACCAAGATAGTTGGGGTGTTGGGTATGAAAGAAGTAGAAAGTGACTTTTAGCATCTGGTGGATGAAGGAGCCATTTGCTGGTATGAAAGACACCAGGGAGGAACAGGTTTGGGGTTGAGGAAAACCAAGAGGTCAGTAGTCAACATGTTGAGTGTCAGATGCCTTTTAGATATCCCCGTAGAGATGTCTAAGCCACATTTAGGCAATTTGTGTCTTGAGTTGAGGCAGTGTACGTGGTTATAGATGTTGGTAGATTGATAGAGTGGATGAGGGGGATGTAAAATCAGTCTTTAGACTCTATTTTTTCAATGAGAAAAAGAAAAATAGCAAAGTCATCAGCGAAGAGTGAGGGATAGATGTGCTGGATTTAAGGAAGACAGGAGAAAATACGAAACAGAAGCCTTAGAGATGGGGGATAATAAATTTGACTAGGGAGATATTCAGCTTTGCAGAGAAACACTGAAGGCCTAATTGAGGCTTGTGATCATGAAATTAAAATGAGACTGGTTGTGTTTATTTCAAGCCACATTTCAGCTACTCGGGTGCAGGGACCGAATAGTGGAGAACTGTATTCAGTCAGGGTTGAGGTTTCACCACTAAACTGGATGGAGTGCAAGAGGAGTAACTAAATGGAAGGTCTATATGAGGCAGTGATTTTACATGACCCTCAAACCCTTATCTGCAATTCCCAAATCCAAAAAATCTGAAACCCTAAAGCTTTTTCAGTAGTTTGGTGCTCAAATTCAGTTAGTAGGAAAACCTGTCTGGACCTGATGTGAAGTTATTTATGTTCTTTATTAACCCCATTTAATGTGAATATTCATGTTTTGCTGCATAAATAATAATATGCTTGAAAACAATGTATTTTCCCAGTCTCAGCTGGAGGTATCCTATAATATATGATATGTAGGTCTGTGTCCTATATGACATGTATGTCTGTGTGTGTAGTAGTATATTTCCACAATTAAAAAAAGCAACCCTGAATTCTGCCTCAAAGTCTTCCAATAAATTGAAGAGGAGAAGACATTTCCCAACTCATTCTATGAAGCCAGCATTACTCTGATACCAAAGCAAGACAAGGACACTACAAGAAAACTACAGACCAATATTCCTGATGAATATTGATGTAAAAATCTTCAACAGAATACTAGCAAATAGAATTCAAGAGTACATTAAAGGATTATATAGTATGACCAAGTAGGAATTATTCCTGGAATGCAAGGATGTTTCAACATAAAAATTGATCAATGTAATAACAACATTAACAGACTGAAGGGGAAAACTCCCACATGATCATCTCAATTAATGTAGAAAAAGCATTTGACAAAATTCAATACCTTTTCATGTTCAAATCACTCACAAACTAGGAATAGATAGCAACTACCTCAACATAACAAAAACCATATGTAAAAAGCCCACAGCTAACCACATTCTTAACAGTGAAAGGCTGAAAGCTTTGCCTCTAATATTAGGAACAAGGCAAGGATGTCACTCCACCATTGCTATTCAACATAGTACTAGAAGTCCTAGCCAGAGCAATTAGGCAAGAAAAAGAAATAAAAGACATCTAACTTGGAAAGGAGAAATAAAATTATCTCTGCTTACGGATGACATGATCTTATATGTAGAAAACTCTAAGATTCTACAAAAAATTTTAGAATAAATTTAGCAAAGTTGCAAGATACAATATCAACACAAACAAGTCAGTTGCATTTCTATATACTAACAATGAACAAGCCTAAAAGAAAATTAAGGAAGCAATTCCATTCAAAACAGCATCAAAAAAATAAAGCACTTAGAAATAAATTTACCAAGGAGGCATAAGACAAACATTGAAAACGACATAAGTTTGCTAAGAGAAATTAAAGAAGATAAAAATAAATAGACATCATGTGTTCACGAAGTGAAAGATTCAATATTGCTAAAATGTTAATAGTACCCAAAGTGATTACAGATTCAGTACAATTCCTATTAAAATCCCAGTGGCATTTTTTTCTTCAGAAATAGAAGAATTCTCTGAAATTCATTCGGAATCTGAGGGACTCTGACTAGCCACAACAATCTGGAGAGATAAAAACAATGTTGTAGATCTCACATTTCCTAATATCAAAATTTTTTTTACAAAGCTATAGTAATTAAGACAGTGTAGTAATGGAATAAAGACAGACATGAAACAGAACAGAGAGCTAGGCAGTAAACCTTCATATATGGTCAAATGGTCTTCAACAACAGTGCCAAGACCATTCAGTGGAGGGAAAGGACAGTCTTTTCAACCAATTTGACTGGGAAAATTGGATATCCACATATAAAAGAATAAAGTATACTATATACAAAAGTTAACTCAATGTTAATGACCTAAATGTAAGACCTGAAAGTATAAAAACTCCTAGAAGAGAACATAGAGAAAAGCTTTATGATATTGGATTTGGTGATGATTTCTTGGATATGATACCAAAAGCATAGACAAAAAAGTAAAAATAGATAAACTGTGCCACATCAAAATTTAAAGCTTCTGTGTATCAAAGGGCATTATCAAGAGAATGAAAAAGCAACACATGGAAGGGAGAAAATATTGGCAAATTATGTAGCTGATAAGTGGTCGATATCTAGAATATATAAAGAACTCTTACAATTCAACAATAAAAAGTCAAATGATTCTCTTTAAAGGGGTACCTTGGGTGGCTTTTGATTTTGGCTCAGGTCATGATCTCTAGGTTGTGAGATCGAGTCCTGTGACAGCTCTGTGCTGGGCATGGAGCCTGCTTAAGATTCTCTCTCTCCCTCTCCCTCAGCCTCTCCTCACCCTTGTGCACGCATGTACACATGCTCTCTCTCTCTCTCAAAAAATAAAAATAAAAAAAATGGGCAAAGGACTTGAATACACATTTCCCCAAAGAAGATATAAATGACCAATAAGCACATGAAAAGATGCTCAACATCACTAACCATAAGGGAAATGTAAATCAAAACCACAATGAGATAGCACCTCACACCCACTAGGATGGTTAATATAAAAAGCACCCACCAACCCAGCAACACAGAAAAATCACAAGTGTTGGTGATGATGTGGAGAAATTAGACTCTTGTGCACTTATACCTAAAAGAACTGAAAGCAGGATATCAAGATACTTGTACACCCATGTTCATAGCAGCATTATTCACAATAGCCAAAAGTTGTAAGCAACCCAGTGTCCATCATGGATAAATATATAAACAAAATGTGGCATATACATACAATAGAAAATTAGTCAGCCTTAAACAGGAAGGAAATTCTGACACATGCTACATGAGGATGAACCTTTAGGATGTTAAGCTAAGTGAAATAAGCCAGTCACAAAAAGACAAATACTGCAGGATTCTACTTATATGAGATGCTTAGAGTAATCAAATCATAGAACAGAGGGGAGCCTGGGTGGCTCAGTTGTTAAGCGTCTGCCTTCGGCTCAGATCATGATCCTAGGGTCCTGGGATCGAGCCCCGCATCAGGCTCCCTGCTCCATGGAGAGCCTGCTTCTCCCTCTCCCACTCCCCCTGCTTGTGTTCCTGCTCTCGCTGTGTCTCTCTGTCAAAAAAAAAAAAAAAAAAAAAATCAGAACAGAAACTAGAATGGTGGTTGCCAGGGGCTGGGAGGAGAGGAGAAGTGGATAGTTGTTTTGTGGGTATAGAGTTTCAGTTTTGCAAGATGAAAGAGTTCTGGAGATTGATTGTACAATACGTGTACTAAGGTGTACTAACACTAATCAACTGTACACTTAGAATAGTTATTTTATGTATATTTTACCACAATTAAACAAACAAAACCCCTTGAATTCTGGAACACATTTGTTCCCAAGGTTTTGAAAAAGGAACTGTGCTCCTGTAGTGTAGCCATCAACTCTCAGCTAACTAAGAAGGGATATGAGGATGTGAATGATGAACAGTGAAAGGGGCACATGGATTTGCGGTCCTGGTGGGACTGAAGCATTGATGGAGTAACTTGGAAAGCCCCAGGTGGTCTTCAGAGACTTGGAAGCTTAAACTTTTAATTTGGAAAAGACATAGTCCAGATTATGACCATGGGAGTAGAGAGAGGGTGTATGTAGTTACTGGAGCAAAAAAAAATCTAAATAATCGGATTGAGAAGCTAGAATTCATGCATACTGAAATCTCTGAGATCTGGAGAGAAAGGCCACTAGCCACTTCTCCATCCTCATCTCCTATTATTCTCCCAATGAAAATGTAGCAATAAGGAAAGGGAAGAATACCCACCACCCCAACTAGGACCAACATAATTGTGTTGAGGGAGAAAATGCTTGAGAGGGCTTCAGGGGAAGTTCTCAGGAGAAAACTAGATTTCAGCTACAGTGAGGGTAAAGGTAACATTTGGAGAAGTAGGACCCCAGGAGAGGTGATTAGAAAGAAAGTAAGGGTCCAGGGGATGGAGAAACCACGCATTTTATAACCAAAGTCTTGGGGAGATGGTAGTAACATGTTTAATTAAATCTGTAAACCCTTATTGTACATGCTGCATGCAAAGCATTGCATTAGAAAAGATTAAAAGATATTTTCTTGCTTCTCTGGGCTTGGAGCTAGTTTGCAGTGACATGGCTAAATGCACCAAGAATGTTGAAATCATTGGTAAATATGAGACCTATTATGGTGGCCTCCCTCAGGAGAATGGTGAAGAAAATTGAAATAAGCCAGCACACCAAGTACATTTGCTCCTTCTGTGGCAAAACCAAGATGAACAGACGAGATATGGGGATCTGGCACTGTTGTTCCTGCAGAAAAATGGAAGCTGGTGATACCTGGACCTATACCACCACTTTTGCCGTCACAGTAAAGTCCGCCATCAGACGACTGAGGGAATTGAAAGACCAGTAGAAGTTCCACCATTTGAAACACTGCTAGCCTATTACAAAAGCCTTCATTTATATAACAACAACAGCAACAAAGATACTTTCTTACCCTTTAGAAGCTCATGAAATCAAATTTAAGCAATATCAAACAGAGACTTCACAAAGCTAAAAAAAAAAATCAGAACTTTTGGAAATTCTAAATTCCAGTAACTGTATTTAGTACATGGTAGGCATTGTGTTGAATGAATGAAATTTTTAATACAAAGATCTTTTAAATCTTAATGGGCTTAGTTATTCTACTTTGTAAATTGGGGGTAGTAACTAGCTATTTAAATAACCGTTAACATCCTTTACAGAAATGTTGGGAGGAATAAAATGATGCAAAGGGATTTCACAAAGACTAAATTATCACATAACTGTAAGACATGATTATGAATACGAATTATGAATATAATGACATAAATCAAGGTACCAAAATATGTGAAAAACATCAATCTACTGGAACAAGATATTTATCTCAAAAACAAAAAGACTGTGTCTAGTTGAAATACAGAGTGCAACTGAGCACTCTTGGAACTCTGGTGAAACTGCTCAGTGCTGAGAGCTGGGCTACCTTTTCCTTGTTTTCAGAGTTTTCATTGTTGCTCTTGGTGGTGATTGTCATAATGGCCCCTCAGTGGTACACTTGAATTGCTCCCTAAAGGGGCATCAGTTACTCCCTGGTAGTACATTAGATACCTGGGGATTTATCATTTCTGTGATCATGATCATTCTTTAATACTAAAGAAAATAATACACAAAAATCCTGAAAATATTAGATCTTTACACAAGACAAAATGTCTTTAACTGTGTGTATGTGTGTGTGTGTGTGTGTGTGTGTTTAGAAGGTGCATGTTGGGGGAATAGAGGAGTAGATGACACTCTTTTTGTGAACTGTGGAGTTGTAAAGCCAGAAAGAGAAAAACTGGGAAAGAGACTCTATACTTCGGTGGGTTTAAAAAAATTACAATGTAAATAGTAATTATTATGAAAGATAATCAGAATTTACCAAGTCTACAATGGGGTTAGAGATGGGGAAAGGTGTTTTCAGCCAGATAATATCTTATTTGCAAAGGAGTCATGAAACAATATGGCACGTTTAGTGAACAGAAGTTACTTTACTCTGGCTGCAGTGTAGAGTCCTTGGTATTTTCACGTCCATTGTCTGAGCTCTATGATGTTGGTACTAAGGAAGTTTAAAAAAACAGATACTCCTTTGGAAGTTGGTGAGATATATGAGCAGTCTACCCTGACATGTTTTCTCATTTTTTTAGTACATTTTTTTTATTATGTTATGTTAATCACCATACATTATATCATTAGTTTTTGATGTAGTCTTCCATGATTCATTGTTTGCATATAACACCCAGTGCTCCATTCAGTACGTGCCCTCTTTAATACCCATCACCAGGCTAACCCATCCCCCACACCCCACCCCTCTAGACCCCCAGTTTGTTTCTCAGGATCCACAGTCTCTCATGGTTCGTCTCCCCCTCTGATTTCCCCCCCTTCATTTTTCCCTTCCTACTATCTTCTTCTTCTTCTTTTTTTTTTTTTTTACATATAATGTAATATTTGTTTCAGAGGGACAGATCTGTGATTCAACAGTCTTGCACAATTCATAGCGCTCACCATAGCACATACCCTCCCCAATGTCTATCACCCAGCCACCCCATCTCTCCCACCCCCCACCACTCCAGCAACCCTCAGTTTATTTCCCGAGATTAAGAATTCCTCATATCAGTGAGGTCATATGATACATGACTTTCTCTGACTTATTTCGCTCAGCATAATACCCTCCAATTCCATCCATATTGTTGCAAATGGCAACATTTCATTCCTTTTGATGGCTGCATAATATTCCATTGTATATATATACACCACTTCTTCTTTATCCATTCATCTGTCGATGGACATCTTGGCTCTTTCCATAGTTTGGCTATTGTGGACATTGCTGCTATAAACATCGGGGTGCATGTACCCCTTTGGATCCCTACATTTGTATCTTTGGGGTAAAGACCCAGTACCGCAATTGCTGGGTAATAGGGCAGGTCTATTTTCAACTTTTTGATGAACCTCCATACTGTTTTCCAGAGTGGCTGCACCAGCTTGCATTCCCACCAACAGTCTAGGAGGGTTCCCCTTTCTCCGCATCCTCACCAACATCTGTCGTTTCCTGACTTGTTAATTTTAGCCATTCTGACTGGTGTGAGGTGGTATCTCATTGAGGTTTTGATTTGAATTTCCCTGATGCCCAGCGATGTTGAGCACTTTTTCATGTGTCTGTTGGCCATTTGGATGTCTTCTTTGGAAAAATGTCTGTTCATGTCTTCTGCCCATTTCTTTTTTTTTTTTTTAATTCTTATGTTAATCCCCATACATTACATCATTAGTTTTAGATGAAGTGTTCCATGATTCATTGTTTGTGCATAACACTCAGTGCTCCATGCAGAATGTGCCCTCTTCAATACCCACCACCAGGCTAACCCATCTTCCCATCCCTCTCCCCTCTAGAACCCTGTTTGTTTTTCAGAGTCCATCGTCCCTCATGGTTCGTCTACCCCTCCGATTTCCCCCGATTCATTCTTCCCCTCCCGCTACCTTCTTCTTCTTTTTTTTTTCTTAACATATATTGCATTATTTGTTTCAGAGGTACAGATCTGTGATTCAACAGTCTTGCACAATTCACAGCGCTTACCAGAGCACATACCCTCCCCAGTGTCTATCACCCAGTCACCCCATCCCTCCCACCCCACCCCCCACTCCAGCAACCCTCAGTTTGTTTCCTGCAATTAAGAATTCCTCATATCAGTGAGATCATATGATACATGTCTTTCTCTGTTTGACTTATTTCACTCAACGTAATACCCTCCAGTTCCATCCATGTCATTGCAAATGGCAAGATCTCATTCCTTTTGATGGCTGCATAGTATTCCATTGTATATATATACCACCTCTTCTTTATCCATTCATCTGTCGATGGACATCTTGGCTCTTTCCACAGTTTGGCTATTGTGGACATTGCTGCTATAAACATCGGGGTGCACGTACCCTTTTGGATCCCTACTTTTGTATCTTTGGGGTAAATACCCAGTAGTGCAATTGCTGGATCATATGGTAGCTCTATTTTCAACTTTTTGAGGAACCTCCATACAGTTTTCCAGAGTGGCTGCACCAGCTTGCATTCCCACCAACAGTGGAGGAGGGTTCCCCTTTTTCTGCATCCCTGCCAACATCTGTCGTTTCCTGACTTGTTAATTTTAGCTATTCTGACTGGTGTGAGGTCGAATCTCATTGAGGTTTTGATTTGGATTTCCCTGATGCCCAGCGATGTTGAGCACTTTTTCATGTGTCTGTTGGCCATTTGGATGTCTTCTTTGGAAAAATGTCTGTTCATGTCTTCTGCCCATTTCTTGATTGGATTCTTTGTTCTTTGGGTGTTGAGTTTGATGAGTTCTTTATAGATTTTGGATACTAGCCCTTTATCTGATATGTCATTTGCAAATATCTCCCCATTCTGTCGGTTGTCTTTTGGTTTTGTTGACTGTTTACTTTGCTTTGCAAAAGCTTTTTATCTTGATGAAGTCCCAATAGTTCATTTTTGCCCTTACTTCCCTTGCCTTTGGGGATGTTTCTAGGAAGAAGTTGCTTCGGCTGAGGTCAAAGAGGTTGCTGCGTGTGTTCTCCTTTAGGATTTTGATGGACTCCTGTCTCACATTGAGGTCTTTCAACCATTTGGAGTCTATTTTTGTGTGTGGTGTAAGGAAATGGTCCAGTTTCATTCTTCTGCATGTGGCTGTCCAATTTTCCCAACACCATTTGTTGAAGAGACTGTCTTTGTTCCATTGGACATTCTTTCCTGCTTTGTCAAAGATGAGTTGACCATAGAGTTGAGGGTCCATTTCTGGGCTCTCTATTATGTTCCATTGATCTATGTGTCTGTTTTTGTGCCAGTACCATGCTGTCTTGATGATGACAGCTTTGTAATAGAGCTGGAACCCGGAACTGTGAGGCCGCCGGCTTTGCTTTTCTTTTTCAACATTCCTCTGGCTATGCGGGGTCTTTTCTGGTTCCATACAAATTTTAGGATTATTTATTCCATTTCTTTGAAAAAAGTGGATGGTATTTTGATGGGGATTGCATTGAATGTGTAGATTGCTCTAGGTAGCATTGACATCTTCACAATATCTGTTCTTCCAATCCATGAGCATGGAATGTTTTTCCATTTCTTTGTGTCTTCCTCAATTTCTTTCATGAGTATTATATAGTTTTCTGAGTACAGATCCTTTGCCTCTTTGGTTAGATTTATTCCTAGATATCTTATGGTTTGGGGTGCAATTGTAAATGGGATCGACTCCTTAATTTCTCTTTCTTCTGTCTTGTTGTTGGTGTAGAGGAATGCCACTGATTTCTGTGGATTGATTTTATATCCTGCCACTTTACTGAATTCCTGTATGAGTTCTAGCAGTTTTGGGGTGGAGTGTTTTGTGTTTTGCACATAAAGTATCATATCATCTGCAAAGAGTGAGAGTTTGACTTCTTCTTTGCCAATTTGGATGCCTTTGATTTCTTTTTGTTGTCTGATTGCTGTGGCTAGGACTTCTAATACTATGTTGAATAGCAGTGGTGATAGTGGACATCCCTGCCACGTTCCTGACCTTAGGGGGAAAGCTCTCAGTTTTTCCCCTTTGAGAATGATATTTGCTGTAGGTATTTCATAGATGGCTTTTATGATATTGAGGTATGTGCCCTCTATCCCTATACTCTGAAGAGTTTTGATCAATAAAGGATGCTGTACTTTGTCAAAAGCTTTTTCTGCATTTATTGAGAGGATCATAAGATTCTTGTTCTTTCTTTTGTTAATGTATTGTACCACATTGATTGATTTGTGGATGTTGAACCAACCTTGCAGCCCAGGGATAAATCCCACTTGGTCGTGGTGAATAATCCTTTGAATGTACTGTTGGATCCTATTGGCTAGTATTTTGGTGAGAATTTTTGCATCCATGTTCATCAGGGATATTGGTCTGTAATTCTCCTTTTTGATGGGGTCTTTGTCTGGTTTTGGGATCAAGGTAATGCTGGCCTCATAAAATGAGTTTGGAAGTTTTCCTTCCATTTCTATTTTTTGGAACAGTTTCAGAAGAATAGGTATTAATTCTCCTTGAAATGTTTGGTAGAATTCCCCTGGGAAGCCATCTGGCCCTGGGCTTTTGTTTGTTGGGAGATTTTTGATGACTGCTTCAATTTCCTTAGTGGTTATAGGTCTGTTCAGGTTTTCTGTTTCTTCCTGGTTCAGTTTTGGTAGTTGATACATCTCAAGGAATGCATCCATCTCTTCCAGGTTATCTAATTTGCTGGCATAGAGTTGCTCATAATATGTTCTTATAATTGTTTGTATTTCTTTGGTGTTGGTTGTGATCTCTCCTCTTTCATTCATGATTTTGTTGATTTGGGTCATTTCTCTTCTCTTTTTGATAAGTCTGGCCAGGGGTTTATCAATCTTGTTAATTCTTTCAAAGAACCAGCTCCTAGTTTCATTGATGTGTTCTACTGTTCTTTTAGTTTCTATTTCATTGATTTCTGTTCTGATCTTTATGATTTCTCTTCTCCTGCTGGGTTTAGGCTTTATTTGCTGTTCTTTCTCCAGCTCCTTTAGGTGTAGGGTTAGGTTGTGTACTTGAGACCTTTCTTGTTTCTTGAGAAAGCCTTGTATTGCTATATACTTTCCTCTTAGGACTGCCTTTGCTGCATCCCAAAGATTTTGAATAGTTGTTTTTCATTTTCATTGGTTTCCATGAATTTTTTTAATTCTTCTTTAATTTCCTGGTTGACCCATTCATTCCTTAGTAGGATGCTCTTTAGCCTCCATGTATTTGAGTTCTTTCTGACTTTCCTCTTGTGATTGAGTTCTAGTTTCAAAGCACTGTGGTCTGAAAATAGGCAGGGAATGATCCCTATCTTTTGGTACTGGTTGAGACCTGATTTATGACCTAGGATGTGATCTATTCTGGAGAATGTTCCATGGGCACTAGAGAAGAATGTGTATTCCGTTGCTTTGGGGTGGAATGTTCTGAATATGTCTGTGAAGTTCATTTGGTCCAGTGTGTCATTTAAAGTCTTTATTTCCTTGTTGATCTTTTGCTTAGACGATCTGTCCATTTCAGTGAGGGGGGTGTTAAAGTCCCCCACTATTATTGTATTGCTGTCGATGTGTTTCTTTGCTTTTGTTATTAATTGCCTTATATAATTGGGTGCTCCCATGTTAGGGGCATAGATATTTACAATTGTTAGATCTTCTTGTTGGATAGATCCTTTAAGTAGGATATAATGTCCTTCCTCATCTCTTATTACAGTCTTTGGTTTAAAATCTAATTTGTCTGATATAAGGATTGCCACCCCAGCTTTCTTTTGGTGTCCATTAGCATGGTAAATGGTTTTCCACCCCCTCACTTTCAATCTGGGGCTGTCTTTGGTTCTAAAATGAGTCTCTTGCAGACAGCATATCGATGGGTCTTGTTTTTTAATCCAGTCTGAGAGCCTGTGTCTTTTGATTGGGGCATTTAGCCCATTTACATTCAGGGTAACTATTGAAAGATAGGAATTTAGTGCCATTGTCTTGCTTGTAAGGTGACTGTTACCGTATATTGTCTGTGTTCCTTTCTGGTCTATGGTGCTTTGAGGGTCTCTCTTTGCTTAGAGGACCCCTTTCAAGATTTCCTGTAGGGCTGGTTTCGTGTTTGCAAATTCCTTTAGTTTTTGTTTGTCCTGGAAGCTTTTTATCTCTCCTTCAATTTTCAGTGACAGCCTAGCTGGATAGAGTATTCTTGGCTGCATATTTTTCTCATTTAGTGCTCTGAATATATCCTGCCAGTCCTTTCTGGCCTGCCAGGTCTCTGTGGATAGGTCTGTTGCCAATCTAATGTTTCTACCATTGTAGGTTACAGATCTCTTCTCCCGAGCTGCTTTCAGGATTTTCTCTTTGTCTATGAGACTCGTAAATTTTACTATTAGATGTCGGGGTGTTGACCTATTTTTACTGATTTTGAGAGGGGTTCTCTGTGCTTCCTGGATTTTGATGCCTTTTTCCTTCCCCAAATTAGGGAAGTTCTCTGCTATAATTTGCTCCATTATACCTTCTGGCCCTCTCTCTCTTTCTTCTTCTTCTGGGATCCCAATTATTCTAATGTTGTTTCGTCTTATGGTATCGGTTATCTCTCGAATTCTGCCCTCGTGATCCAGTAGTTGTTTATCTCTCTTTTTCTCAGCTTCTTTATTTTCCATCATTTTGTCTTCTATATTACTGATTCTCTCTTCTGCCTCATTTATTCTAGCACTTAGTGCCCCCATTTTTTATTGCACCTCATTAATAGCCTTTTTGATTTCTACTTGGTTGGATTTTAGTTCTTTTACTTCTCCAGAAAGGGTTTCTCTAATAACTTCCACATTTTTTTCAAGCCCAGCTAGTATCTTTAAAGTGATGATTCTGAACTTTAGATCTGACATTGTACTAATGTCCATATTCAGTAGGTCTCGGGCAGTCGGTACTACCTCTTGTTCTTTTTGTTGAGGTGATTTTTTCTGTCTTGTCATTTTGTGTAGAGGAGAATAGATTAATGAGAGAACTAAATGCTAGCAGAGTAACAACGTCCCCAGAAAATATACTCTAAACAAATCAGAAAAGACCTGAAGCAGTGGAACAAGAAACGGAAAGAGAGAAAAAAGAAAAAGAAAAAAAAGAAAAAGAAAAAGATAAAGATAAAAACAAAAACAAACAAAACAAAAGAACAACAAAAAACCAGAATGTGATCAAGTATGATCAGGCTGGTATATAGATCAGTGCCACACACTAGATTTGGGGTGTATTTTGGTCTTTTAGAAGAAAGTGCCTCCCAAAATTTTAAAGAAAGAAAAACTTATATATGTACAAAAATAAGGGTTGATATGATGAAGGGATGGAATATGACTGTAAAGATGGAAAGTATAAAAAATTTTATAAAAGGAATTGATAAGAAGTTGTTTGAAAAAAGAAAGAAGAGAATTTAAAAAAAGAAAAAAAAAGGGAGAGAATGTGATCAGGCAGGGCAATAGAAAACACCATATACTAGAGATCTAGGGTATATTTTAATCTGTTAGAAGAAATTATCTCAAAATTTTAAAGAGAGAACAACTTATATATATAAGCCAAAAATTTGGGTAACTACTATGAAGGGATAGAATATGACTCTAAAAATGAAAAATAAAAATGTTTTTTTTTTAAAAAAAGGGATTGATAAGATGTTGTTTGAAAAAGGGAAAAAGAAAAAAATAAAAAAAAAGAAAAAAAAGAAAAAAAGACAGTTAAAAAAAATTAACTTTGAAAGACTAAAGAATCATGGTAAAAAAGCCATGAATTCTATGTCCAGTATTCCCCTAGCGCTGGAGTTCTGCCGTTCTCATTGATTGGTAAACTTGGTCTTGGCTGGTTGTTCTGGCTGATCTTCTGGGGAGGGGCCTGTTGCCGTGGTTTCCAAATGTCTCAGCCGGAGGCGGAGTTGCCCCGCCCTTGCCCCCTCCCGGCTAAGTAATCTGCTCGGGTTTGCTCTCCGGGGCTTTTGATTCCTGTGACCTTTCCGTACAGCTTTGGAGGCGGAGAGTGAAAATGGCGGCCTCCCAATCTCCGCCCTGGAGGAGCCAAGAACTCGGGGCCCCGCTTCTCAGTGAGCCCCCAGAGAAAAGCCATCAGTCACTCCCCTCTCCCCGGTCTCCGGCTGTACTCCGTGCTCACCCAGCCTGTGACCGCGCATTTCTATCTCTGGCAACCGACTCCGGGTGGAGTCTCCAAACCCAGCAGATCCCTGCAGTGCACTCCCACGCGGCTCCTCCCGGGGAAGGAAGGTGAGTCTCCCCGGATCTGCCGCTTGTTGGGTCCCTGCTGGAGGAGCAGGGGCCCGACTGTGCCACAGATCACGGTTTATGGCAACCCTGAGCTGAGAGCCCGTGCCTGGGCTCTGCCTCTGCAGCCGGCTTCCCTGCTCCGTTACCTGGGAGCTCTGCCACACTCAGGTACCCCCGGTCTTTCTGTGACCCCGAGGGTCCTGAGACCACACTGTCCCGGAGGGTTCCACCCCCCGCTTAGCCACCAGAGTGACGTCCCTCAGCAGAGCAGACTTTTAAAAGTTCTGATTTTGTGCTCCGCGGCTCTATCACTTGCCAGAAGCGGCCGACGGAGGCCCCTCCCCCGCCGTCTATCCTCCCGAATATCGCCTCGGATTCACTTCTCCACACGTCCTACCTTCCAGAAAGTGGTTGCTTTTCTGATGAGAGAGTTGTTGCTCTTCTTTTCTTCGATCTTCTGTTGAGTTTGTAGGTGTTCAGAATGGTTTGATCCCTATCCAGCTGAATTCCTGAGATGAGACAAAATCCAGGTCTCCTACTCCTCCGCCATCTTGCTCCTCTTCTGCCCATTTTTTGATTGGATCATTTGTTCTTTGGGTGTTGAGTTTGATATGTTCTTTATAGATTTTGGATACTAGCCCTTTATCTGATATGTCATCTGCAAGTATCTTCTCCCATTCTGTCGGCTGTCTTTTGGTTTTGTTGACTGTTTCTTTTGCTGTGCAAAAGCTTTTTATCTTGAAGTCCCAAGAGTTCATTTTTGCCCTTGCTTCCCTTGACTTTGGGGATGTTTCTAGGAAGAAGTTGCTGGAGCTGAGGTTGAAGAGGTTGCTGCTTGTGTTCTCCTTTAGAATGGTGATGGACTCCTGTCTCACATTTAGGTCTTTTTACCATTTTGAGTCTATTTTTGTGTGTGGTGTAAGGAAATGGTCCAATTTCATTCTTCTGCATGTGGCTGTGCAATTTTCCCAACACCAATTGTTGAAGAGACTGTTTTTTCCACTGGATATTCTTTCCACCTTTGTCGAAGATTAGTTGACCATAGAGTTGAGGGCCCATTTCTGGGCTCTCTATTCTGTTCCATTGATCTATGTGTCTGTTTTTGTGCCAGTACCATACTGTCTTGATGTTTTTGTAATAGAGCTTAAAGGCTGGAATTGTGATGCCGCCAGCTTTGCTTTTCTTTTTCAAGATTCCTCTGGCTATGCGGAGTCTTTTCTGGTTCCATACAAATTTTAGGATTATTTATTCCATTTCTTTGAAAAAAAGTGGATGGTATTTTGATGGGGATTGCATTGAATGTGTAGATTGCTCTAGGTAGCATTGACATCTTCACAATATTTGTTCTTCCAATCCATGAGCATGGAACGTTTTTCCATTTCTTTGTGTCTTCCTCAATTTCTTTCATGAGTATTTTATAGTTTTCTGAGTACAGATCCTTTGTCTCTTTGGTTAGATTTATTCCTAGGTATCTTATGGTTTTGGGTGCAATTGTAAATGGGATCGACTCCTTAATTTCTCTTTCTTCTGTCTTGTTGTTGGTGTATAGGAATGCCACTGATTTCTGTGCATTGATTTTATATCCAGCCATTTGACTGAATTCCTGTATGAGTTCTAGCAGTTTTGGGGTGGAGTGTTTTGTGTTTTGCACATAAAGTATCATATCTGCAAAGAGTGAGAGTTTGACTTCTTCTTTGCCAATTTGGATGCCTTTGATTTCATTTTGTTGTCTGATTGCTGTGGCTAGGACTTCTAATACTATGTTGAATAGCAGTGGTGATAGTGGACATCCCTGCCGTGTTCTAGACCTTAGGGGAAAAGCTCTCAGTTCTTCCCCATTGAGAATGATATTTGCTGTGGGTTTTTCATAGATGGCTTTTATGATTTTGAGGTATGTACCCTCTATCCCTATACTCGGAAGAGTTTTGATCAAGAAAGGATGCTGTACTTTGTCAAATGCTTTTTCTGCATCTAATGAGGACCATATGGTTCCTGTTCTTTCTTTTATTAATGTATTGTACCACATTGATTGATTTGCGGATGTGGAACCAACCTTGCAGCCCAGAGATAAATCCCACTTGGTCGTGGTGAATGATCCTTTGAATGTACTTTTGGATTCTATTGGCTAGTATTTTGGTGAGAATTTTTGCAGCCATGTTCATCAAGGATATTGGTCTGTAATTCCCCTTTTTGATGCGGTCTTTGTCTGGTTTGGGGATCAAGGTAATGGTGGCCTCATAAAACGAGTTTGGAAGTTTTCCTTCCATTTCTATTTTTTGGAACAGTTTCAGAAGAATAGGTATTAATTCTTTTTTAAATATTTGGTAGAATTCCCCTGGGAAGCCATCTGGCCCTGGGCTTTTGTTTTTGGGAGATTTTTGATTATTGCTTCAATTTCCTTAGTGGTTATGGGTCTGTTCAGGTTTTCTATTTCTTCCTGGTTCAATTTTGGTAGTTGATACATCTCTAGGAATGCCTCCATTTCTTCCAGGTTATCTAATTTGCTGGCATAGAGTTGCTCATAATATGTTCTTAGAATTATTTGTATTTCTTTGGTGTTGGTTGTGATCTCTTCTTTCATTCATGATTTTATTTATTTGGGTCATTTCTCTTCTCTTTTTGATAAGTCTGGCCAGGGGTTTATCAATCTGTTAATTCTTTCAGAGAACCAGCTCCTAGTTTCGTTGATCTGTTCTACTGTTCTTTTGGTTTCTATTTCATTGATTTCTGCTCTGATCTTTATTTCTCGTCTCCTGCTGAGTTTAGGCTTTATTTGCTGTTCTTTCTTCAGCTCCTTTAGGTGTAGGGTTAGGTTGTACATTTGAGACCTTTCCTGTTTCTGGAGAAAGCTTGTATTGCTATATACTTGCCTCTTAGGACTGCCTTTGCTGCATCCCAAAGATTTTGAACAGTTGTGTTTTCATTTTCATTGGTTTCCATGAATTTTTTTAATTCTTCTTTAATTTCCTGGTTGACCCATTCATTCTTCAGTAGGATGCTCTTTAGCCTCCATGTATTTGAGTTCTTTCTGACTTTCCTCTTGTGATTGAGTTCTAGTTTCAAAGCACTGTGGTCTGAAAATAGGCAGGGAATGATCCCAACCTTTTGGTACTGGTTGAAACCTGATTTGTGACCTAGGATGTGATCGATTCTGGAGAATGTTCCATGTGCAGTAGAGAAGAATGTGTATTGTGTTGCTTTGGGATGGAATGTTCTGAATATATCTGTGAAGTCCATTTGGTCCAGTGTGTCACTTAAAGTCTTTACTTCCTTGTTGATCTTCTGCTTAGATGATCTATTTCAGTGAAGGGGGTGTTAAAGTTCCCCACTATTATTGTATTGTTGTTGATGTGTTTCTTTGCTTTTGTTATGAATTGCCTTATATAATTGGCCGCTCCCATGTTAGGGGCATAGATATTTACAATTGTTAGATCTTCTTGTTGGACAGACCCTTTAAGTAGGATGTAGTGTCCTTCCTCATCTCTTAATACAGTCTTTGGTTTAAAATGTAATTTGTCTGATATAAGGATTGCCTCCCCAGCTTTCTTTTGGTGTCCATTAGCATGGTAAATGGTTTTCCACCCCCTCACTTTCAATCTGGGGGTGTCTTTGGTTCTAAAATGAGTCTCTTGCAGACAGCATATCGATGGGTCTTGTTTTTTAATCCAGTCTGAGAGCCTGTGTCTTTTGATTGGGGCATTGAGCCCATTTACATTCAGGGTAACTATTGAAAGATAGGAATTTAGTGCCATTGTATTGCCTGTAAGGTGATTGTTACTGTATATAGTCTGTGTTCCTTTTTGGTCTATGTTACTTTTAGGCTCTCTCTTTGCTTAGAGGACGCCTTTCAAGATTTCTTGTTGGGCTGTTTTTGTGTTTGAAAATTCCTTTAGTTTTTGTTTGTCCTGGAAGCTTTTTATCTTTCCTTCTATTTTCAGTGACAGCCTAGCTGGATAAAGTATTCTTGGCTGCATATTTTTCTCCTTAATGCTGTTAATATATCCTGCCAGTCCTTTCTGGCCTGCCAGGTCTCTGTGGATAGGTCTGTTGCCAATCTAATGTTTCTACCATTGTAGGTTACAGATCTCTTATCCCGAGCTGCTTTCAGGATTTTCTCTTTGTCTCTGAGACTCGTAAGTTTTAATATCAGATGTTGGGGTGTTGACCTATTTTTATTGACTTTGGGGGGCATTCTCTGTGCCTCCTGGATTTTGATGCCCGTTTCCTTCCCCAAATTAGGGAAGTTCTCTGCTATAATTTGCTCCCATATACCTTCTGTCCCTCTCTCTCTTCTTCTTCTGGGATCCCAATTATTTTAATGTTGTTTCATCTTATGGTATCACTTATCTCTCGAATTCTGCCCTCATGATCCAGTAGTTGATTATCTTTCTTTTTCTCAGCTTCTTCATTTTCCAGCATTTATTCTTGTATATCACTAATTCCCTCTTCTGCATCATTTTCCTAGCAGTCAGAGCCTCCATTTTTGATTGCATCTCATTAATAGCCTTTTTGACTTGACTTGGTTAGATTTTAGTTCTTTTATTTCTCCAGTTGGTTTCTCTAATATCTTCCATGCTTTTTTCAAGCCCAGCTAGTATGTTTAAAATCATCATTCTGAACTCTAGTTCCAACATCTTACTAATGTCCATATTGATTAGGTCCCTGGCAGTCGGTACTGCCTCTTGTTCTTTTTTTTGAGGTGATTTTTTCCATCTTGTCATTTTCTCCAAAGGACAGTAGATGAATGAGAGAACAAAATGCTAACAGGGTAACAATGACCCCAGAATAATATACACTACACGAACAGAAGAGACTGGAAACCAGGGGAAAAGAAAGGGAAAGATAGAAAAAAGAGTAAAAAAAAAAGAAAAAGATAAAAAGAAACAAACAAAAAAACAGAATATGATCAAATATGATTAGGCTGGTGCATAGATCAGTGCCCCACACTAGATTTTGGGTGTATTTTGGTCTGTTAGAAGAAACTACCTCCTAACATTTTAAAGAAAAAAAACTTATATATGTACAAAAATAAGGGTAAGTACGATGAAGGGATGGAATATGACTGTAAACATGAAAAGCATAAAAGATTTTATAATAGGAATTGATAAGATAAGAAGTTGGTTGAAAAAAGGACGAAGAGGATTTAAAAAGAAAAAAGAAAGAGGGAGAGAATGTGATCAGGCAGGAGACTAGAACAGAGCTATACACTAGAGATTTAGGGTATATTTTGGTCTGTTAAAATACACTGTATCCCAAAATTTTAAAGAGAGAACAACTTATATATATATACCAAAAATAAGGTTACCTGCTATGAAGGGATAGAATATGACTCTAAAAATGAAAAAATAAAAGATTTTTTTAAAAAAGGGATTGGTAAGATGTTGGTTGAAAAAGGGAAAAAGAAAAATTCAAAAAAAAAAAAGAAAAAGAAAAAGTTAAAAAAAACTTTAACTTTGAAAGACTAAAGAATCATGGGAAAAAAGCCATGAATTCTATGTGCTGTATTCCCCTAGTGCTGGCGTTCTGCCATTCTCATTGATTGGTAAACTTGCTCTTGGCTGGTGGTTCTTGCTGATCTTTTGGGGGAGGGTCCTGTTGCCATGGTTCCCAAATGTCTTTGCCAAAGGCAGAATTGCCCCATCCTTGCCAGGTCGGGTTAAGTAATCTGTTTGGGTTTGCTCTTGGGAGCTTTTGTTCCCTGCAAGCTTTCCATACAGCTTTGGAGGACGAGAGTGAAAATGGCGGCCTCTCAATGTCTGCCCTGAAAGGGCCAAGAACTTGGCGCCCCACTCCTTAGTGAGCCCCCAGAGAAAAGCAGTCATTCCCGTCTCCCCGGTCTCCAGCTGCACTCTGTGCTCACCTGGCCTGTGACCGAGCATTTCTATCTCTGGCGCAGGAACCCGTGTGGAGTCTCCAAACCCAGCAGATCCCTGCGGTGCGCTCCCACGCCGCTCCTCCCAGGGGAGGAAGAGAAGTCTCCCCGGATCTGCCATTTGTTGGGTCCCTGCTGGAAGAGCAGTGGCCCGACTATGCCACGGATCATGGTTTATGGCAACCCCGAGCTGAGAGCCCACTCCTCGGTTCCATCTCTGCAGCCGGCTTCCCTACTCCGATGCCTGGGAGCTCTGTTGCACTCAGGCAGCCCTGGTCTTTGTGTGAACCCAAGGGTCCTGAGACCACACTGTCCCAGAGAGGGTTCCACCCCTCGCTGAGCCACTGGAGCGACATCCCTCAGCAGAACCAACTTCTAAAAGTTCTGATTTTGTGCTCCGCTGCTCTATCACTTGCCAGAAGCGGCTGATGGAAGCCCCCTTCCCCGCCGTCTATCCTCCCGAATATCACCTTGGATTCACTTCTCTGCATGTCCTACCTTCCAGAGAGTGGTCACTTTTCTGTTCAGAGAGTTGCTGCTATTCTTTTCTTTGATCTCCTGTTGAGTTCACAGGTGTTCAGCATGGTTTGATCCTTATCTAGCTGAATTCGTGGGACCAGATGAAATTTAGGTCTTCTACTCCTCTGCCGTCTTGCTCCTCCCCCTCTGTTTTCTCATTTTTGACATGAAGATAGTGCTTTTGTTTTTTCCACATTCTGAGATCTTTTAGTATAGTTTATGTATTTTTTGCTTGGCTTTACATGGGTAGGGCTAGGGTCCTTTCTGTATTTAGTATATGGGCCTCATTGATTCATGCTGGGCATTGGGGAGGATACCTATGTTCAGCGCCCTCGATCTCATGGAGCTCCTTAATTACAAAGGGTGCTTTCATATGTTATTGAGCAGGCACTGCATATCACAAGATATCAAGAGCCCACAAGGGAAAGCCAGATGACCTGATGCTTCTACTTGTCTAAGGATAAACTCTGAGCTTATGCCAAGGTCACTTCTATTTCTGCAGATAATAATCCCATTGCTGATTATGGAATGTTTTGGTTAGGGTAATGGGGAACAGCTAAATTTGGAGGAGTTTAGAAAATGTGGTGATGTAAGGAGGAATTTTTAATTTATATAAACATTTTTTCAAAGTTTACTTATTTAATTAGGATTTAAGATTTATTGATTTCTTCAATAAACATTTATTGAGTGCCTGCTATGTGTGGGACACTGTTCTAGTTGCTGGGATAATAGCAGTGATCAACACAGACAAAAACCCCTGCTCCCATGGAATTTGTATTCCAGTGGAGGGAGAATGAGAACAAACATAACAAAATATGACATGTTACACAGTGATAACTCTGAGAGGTCAAATATAGCAGGGAAGGGAGACAGACAAAAGGTATTGTGATAGGGCTTGCAATTTTAAATGGTGTGATTGCAAATTTACAGAATGGTCAGGGAAGGACCCTCCAAAAAGATGACAGTTGAGCAAAGATCTGAAGAAGGTGAGGGCAGGAAGCCACATGGTTATCTGGGTTCCAGGATGTTCCAGCCAGAAAGAGCAGAAAGGCGGGTATATGCCTGGGGTTTCTGAGGAATAGCACAGAGCCCAATGTGTCCAGAATGGTGTAAAGGAGACAGTAGTAGGAGATAATGTCAGAATAGAAATATGGGGTCAGACCACAGAGCCTAATAGGTAAGGCACTGGTTTTACTCTGTGAGATGGGATGCCATGAAAGGGTTTCAAGTAAAGGAGTGACTTGAAATGAGTTACATTTATAGGATCAATAATTGTTGCTGGGTTGAGAACAGACTGAAAATGTTGACTCCCCTACTTCCAAGATGTTAGAAGAAATCATGAAGTTAATAAAGTTTAATAAGCACCTGTGACTATAAGCCAGACTGGTTTCTGTCCTTTTTGTTTTAATATTTAGAACCTCAGGCAGTCATGGCTTATGAGAAAGCTCAGGGATAACATTCTTATCTTCTCACAGTGGAATGAGTAAGTATTTGAGTGAATGAACAAAAATTATTGATTGATTGACAACGAAGCAAAAAAAAAAAAAAAAAGAATAGAAACAACAGCCAGTATAATTACTTGATTAAGAAATTCTGAACATGCTGAATAAATACTATGTATAATGCCTATAGCCTAAATTTTGTACTAGAGAAATATAATGGTTTAGCAAAATATTTACCTGTTTGGTGGCATTTCTTTCCTTTTCCTTTTTACTAAGCTCTTCTGCTTCGATATCTACAATATACAAAAATTTTTATAAAATTGAAGATATTTTCTTTTTAACATTTCACTAAATCATTTCTTACTAAAAAACTTTCTACATAAATTTTAGAACTCTTAAGAATAATAGTGGAAAATAAATTTAAAGTTACCTGTAACATGGTACAAAATAATTCCTTCACAGATAATTTTTCAGATGTAACTTGACACCAGAGACAATCTAAATACTTTAATCAACAATCTTGAAATTGAGTTAATATGAAAGAGTTCTACAAATAATAGACTAATTACAATAGCAGAAAACTTTCTGAGCTACAACTTAATTGAAATGTATCCATGTAACTAAATGTCATTTATTAATAAAGAATATTAAAACATAGAAGGAATATAATCTTTTATATATTTATACATGGATTCATATGTCAGATACTAAAAATTAATATAGTTGAATGATACAAATATCTGAGAAATGTAGGCTAGTATGATTACATCAGGTTTTGATATTTGAGAAAATAATTTTCATAAGCATTTTTTAACAAATCTTTTTGTAAAGAATAGAACATACATATTTATACCATATAGAATACATACATAGCCATTGGTATATTTCATTTTTACAAAGACTTAAAGTTTCTTTACTTACATATTCAGAAAAATAAGTCTTTGAAAACCTGATATAATAGGGTGTCACATCATGGCATGTCTACTACATTAGTAGGACTGATAAATTTTCAATTACTAAAAAAATTATTTGATGCACTGTAAAAATGACCCTACATATTTCCTGAAGTAAAACATGCATATATGTGATATGTTCACTTTATAGACTGAAGAATTTGACTCAAGACAAATATGGATAGTCAAAATTTTGTATTTCCAAAAGTTGTGAGCTTATACTTTCAAGAGCAGGTTATGAATGTTTTAATGCTATCATTGATATATTTATTAATTTAAAATGTTTTATTCTTTCTCTCACTGATGAACTTTAGTATTTGGCCTCACAATTCTATGTCTTTTCTGTTTGCTTTGTAAGCCAGACCTTATAGAACTGATTCCAGTTGTTCGATATTTAGTCCTCTGTCAAACTAGGGAAACAATTGGCAAATTCTAAATAAATATTCAACAACTTAATGGTGACAAATGCATTAATATAAATCATTTGAAAACATTTTAAAAATTATACATATTTCATAAAATTATATATTCTACAGGATTGCTCTTTTCAGGTTCAGGATGTAAAATAAATTATGCCAGAATAAGAATGTTATTGTAAATGAAACTTCCTTTATCCCAAGTTTGCCAAATGATCATTTTGGCGCCATGGATACTCATACTCATTACCAATCAATATAGCGTAATGGTCCACCATGTGGCCTTTGAGTTAAACAGGCCTGTATGCTAGTTCTGATTTTGTATCTGTTTCATTAATTTGTTATGGTAATCTAATAAGATAATCTATGTAATGTAGTTAGTACAGTACTTAATATATATTTAGTGCTTAATAAATGTAAGCTATACATATAATTATGATTGTGATTATTATAAAGAAGGCCTACTTCCTTAAAGGATTTAAGATGCCTTCAAGATAATAATATATTTAAGTATATGTAAAGTAGTATAACATGTAAATCAGTATAATAATATATTTAAATATATGTAAATTAGTATTTTAAAAG
Source organism: Mirounga angustirostris (assembly GCF_029215605.1). NCBI lineage: Eukaryota > Metazoa > Chordata > Mammalia > Carnivora > Phocidae > Mirounga > Mirounga angustirostris. The sequence continues at coordinate 99,333,771 of NW_026991718.1, read as the reverse complement.
GACCGTGGTGAAAAAGCATTATTAGAGACTTAATCAGAATTTATTAATGCTTTGTCTATAACATGACTTCTCTCTCAATTTAAGGCATTTTCTTCAAAACAAATTACTTAGCCTAATTATATTTGTGTATTAGAAATCAGACAATGTGACTAATATTATAGCTACAGTGAATGTCTAGCAATTTTTAATCTCTATTATCACAACTAGAAAAAGTAAACTGGAAAAAGCAATGTGATTTGATATATTCCCATTGTTATACTCCCCAAAGCACACAGAATAAAATTAGAGTTAGTATGCACAGAAAATACACAGAACAAGAAGTACAAAGTGTCATGTGTATTAAGCAAGAGGAGAAATTATGGATATTAAGTGGAATAACATTTGTATTATACACTGGACCAGAAAATCAAGCTGTCAGTGGCCAGATATTAACATGAAAATTACAAGGCTAAAAGCAGTTATCAAAGGTAGGGTAAGTGTAGATAAAAATGTAGATAAAAGAATTAGCGAAATGGGAGGAGGTGTAAGAATGTAACTGAAGGAACAACGTATTTAATAGCTTAAAACATAAAAAGAATATAAAAGTAGTTGGTCATTATTTCCAGCAGAATATGCACAACAACAAAAATATGTGTCTTTTCTAAACTTCAGGCTTTTAGGTTTTCACCTAAAGAAAATGAAGTTTTGATTGGCTACTGGGGAACAGATTCTGCTACCAACAGTATCTTGCACGAGGCTTTCTAGTAGGCTTTTAAATATCAATTGAGGAACACTGGTGATTGCTGGAGACCTGTTCCACTGTTTTATCACTTCCCTCTATGAGTACTGATATCAGAGGTCAGAACCAAGAGCCCAGAGGGTGTTGCCAAGAGCCAAGGAAAATAAAAGATTAGGGAACTACTCCAAGAGAGTAGAACAGGACCCTCATCAAGGAACATTGCTTACCCCTGGAGCAGAGAAAGCTGCCAACATGCACCTGGCCGGATTTCCAAATTGCCATGGACCACTGACTGTTACACATGCCTAATTCCCCTTTTTTAGACAGCGGTGTCTAGTGTAGTGTGGTTTTCTATTTCTCCAATATACACTGGGTATATGAGGGAATGGAGGATAACTTGCCTTTTTATTTCATAGGTGTCTGAAACTAAGAACTATACTCAAGGAGTCTCACTGACATCTTGACCTGATGCAGATTATGAGATCATAGATTCTGAGCCTAATGCTATGACTGGATGAGTCTCGGGCAATATTAGAAGGGGGAGAATCACGTGATGTGAATCACTGGGGCCTGAGAGTAGACTGTGGTAGACTGTAACAATGGTCTCCATAAATCACAACTACCATGTTCATACCCCTTTACAATGTGACTTTGCCTAATTCTCCCATCAAGAGATGGAGACTATTTTCCCCACTCTTTCAATGGGCTGCCCCTGTATCTTGCTTTGACTAACAGAAATGTGGCAGATGACATTGTTCAACTTCCAAGACTAGTCCTTAATTCTTTCAGCTTCTTTTACCCTCTTGGAACAATGCCCTGAGATCACCACGCCTTTAAGAAGCCAGGGGTAATAGTGGAGAAAAGAGAGAGAGAGGCCCACCTGTCTCAACTGACCACCAGCTGAGTGAAGCTTCATGAGTGAGTCCAGGTGAGACCAGCAGAAAAATCACCCAGTCAACCCACAGAGAATTATGAGAAACAATAAATCATTGTTTCAAACCACTAAGTTTTGGGTTGTTATGCAGCAGTTGATGACTGAAAACCTGTCTGCTTCTTCAGCCAACTAGGACTCCTTGGATAGAAATCTCAATTCTCAGAAGCTACATTAGACCAGTAAATAATGCCAAAATAAATAATATATAATGTACTCATAGCATTGAGAGAAGATTTAGAAGAAAGTAATATCCCAGAATATTTATTGTCTTGCTGACAATTCTTTTCAGATCCACTTTCTCATGAAAGGCTTGATATACACTAACTCCTGGCTTTACCCTTCATTTCCCCAATGTGGCTCATGTCCTTTCTTTCCAAGACATGTTTCATCTTCCTTTGAATGAACATTGGGACCTGATTAATGTGACTAAGATTCTGGGGAAAAAAAAAAAAAAGCAGCACAAAACTCCCAAAACACACAAAAAACCTCTGTGCTTTATGAAGGAATTTGCCTGGGGAGTTACAGGCAAATAAAATGTTTGCTTGTTTGTTCAAGCAACATTTACAGTGGAACTAAACAGAAGTATTTTGTTGATTCTCCCATTCTAGTTCTCTAAAATGTTGCTTCATTCTTCATTACATGTAGTAATGGTATAAAAAATACTATTTGTTCCTTTCTGACCTTTCTTTCAGACTCTGCAGTACATTGGCTTCTGTGACTTTACACTATCCTGGATATCCTTCTTCCTTTCAAACCTCTATTTTAGAGTTCCTCTTTGGTTTTTATGTCTGCTAATGATTGTGTATTTCTCAATGCTCAGTCCTCACCTCTTCTTTTTGGCATGACCTAAGGGTTGAGCTGGGTCAGCAAGGATTTTGGAACGGACAGATGGTGAATGCAGGAGGTCAGGAACTACAAAAGGATAATGTACTCATTCCTGAACAGACAGCCACTTAAGAAGTAAAGCTCTGAGAATTAAACTGTAATGACGGGAAAGCAGAATAACACAAGTCATAGGAGAACCTACAGAAGGAATCCAGGTTGGCAGAGGTGAGACAAGCGATGAGAGACAAACCTGGCAACAATAATGGTTCCAAAAACTGGGAATAAAATCATGGGAGCAGGTCAGGCCAGGGATAGAGGTGTGTAGATGAATCTAAGTCACCAGAAGTGGGTACACAATTGGGGAGATGTAGGAGTGAGAAGAGTGAGAGTTTGCACCCACAAGGTTCCATAGAAAATTCTGCCAAAGGGATTTCTGTACGGGTGAGTTTTCAGTTTCCTGTGGAAAACACAGCATAAATCAGACCCTCATCATTTCATGCCTGCATTCTGATAACAGCCTCCTAACAGATTTAATCATGATTGCTCTAATTTTAATCTAATTTACATCTACCCTCAGAATAATTTTCCCTGAGTACTGTTTCCAGCAAGGCACACATCTGCTTAAAAACCCATAAGTCCCTGTTGCTTACTGTATAAACACTAATTCCCTATGTTGACTTCCAGTTTCCTCTTCAGTCAGGCTTAAGTCCACATTTAGAAGTATTTTTCATATATCAGTAATCTGTTTCACTAGTTACTAATTACTATTCGAAAGTTTTCTTCTTTCCTTTTTAAATTTTAACAGTTTCTATTGAATGGACTAGATGTTATCTATTAAAATTTCCAATAAGAAACAACTGTGACTTTAGGACATTTATTATTTTGGCTTGTGAGATACTTAGTTTTGGACATCATCAAGCCTGATGTTCAGAAATAACATTTCATATTTCCTTACTTAGCCGTGTGACCTTGGATAAGTTATTTAACCTCTCTGAGCCTCAGTTTTCTAGAAAATGGGAATAGCAATACTATACCTATCTCTTGGAGTAGATGTGAAGACAGAATAGATTTAAAGTGTAGTGCTTGGTGTTTGTTAAATAGATGGCAGCTAAAAAATAAATGTCAGTTCCCTTCTCTTCTCCAAAGGCCTACCTTTTAAAAGCAAGTGGTATTAGCATCTGTGACAAAAGCACTTATCTTATTGAGATAAAATTAAGAAACTATATGGTGTAAACCCTGGAAGAAGAATCGCCTACTGAATTTTACCTTCTCTTTGGCTTTTTCTCATTCTGATAACTGCTGCAACCACCTTCCCTTCAAATTCCTTTCCCTGATTACTCTTACTACATCTAAAACAGACTGGAATTCTCAAAATAGAGCTAATAATCCCACAGAAGTGCAAAGAAAATATAAAAGGCATAGACAGAGTCCATTATACACTGACAGTTCTGTGGTTCTATAATACCTCAACTGCATTCTCCCTGGTCCTGTCTCACTCCTTTTTCTGGAAGAATTTCACATCTTTCTCACATGTCTGGGAAAAGTGTCATCTTTCCACTCCATAGGGTTATTCTCCTTAACACCTGGATCTCTTTGTTATCAAGGGCAAGAATACAACTTTTAACTCTGCCACTTACCTAAGGCCCTCCTATTTTTTTTTTAAGATTTATTTATTTGAGAACGAGAGAGAGAGAGAGAGAGATTGTGTGTGTGTGTATATGTGTGTGTGCACGCGTGCACGTGTGTGCACATGAGAGGGGAAGAGGGAGAGGGAGAGAGAATTCCAAGCAGATTCCTTGCTAATCATAGAGCCTGATGTGGGCTTGATCCCATGACCCTGAGATCACAACCTGAGCTGAAACCAAGAGTCAGCTGCTCAACCAACTGCACCACCCTGGCATCCCTGGCCCTCCTATTCTGATGGATACAGCTTTTCTCTTCCCCAGGCCCCTGACAGGATTGGGGTGACATACATACTATTTTCCCTCAGATAAAGCTCCATCCTCTACATACTGATCACAGCTCAGACCTCAAGAGACCCATTTCAGTTATATAATAATTTTAACACCTATAAACTAAGAATTGCCCACATAGAAGGGAGCCATTCCATTCTACTCTCAACAAGAATAATTTATAGGGGCATGTGGGTGGCTCAGTCAGTTAAGCGTCTGCCTTCGGCTTGGGTCATGATCCTGGAGTTCCGGGATCCAGCCTTGAGTTGGGCTCCCTGTTCAGTGTGGAGTCTGCTTCTCCCTCTCCCTCTGCTCCTCCCCCTGCTCGTGCTCTCTCTCTCTCTCGCTTACTCTCTCCTTCAAATAAATAAATAAAATCTTAAAAAAACAAGGATAATTTACAGTCATTACTTCTATATAATTAGACCAAATTTCGACATTATCAGTCTCTAAAGATATAAAGGAAATTATGATAAAAGAACTGTATTAATGAAAATGTTAGCATATTGTAGTAACTTAGTAGACCACTAAATACATTTTGATGTATTATATATTTGGTAATAGACTAATGACTTAGTTATATTAATATAGTAATATAGATTTTTTTTAAGATTTGAGAGAGGGAGAGAGCGTGCGGGGTTGGGGGGGGCGCAGAGGGAGAGGGAGAGAGAGTCTTAAGCAGATGGGGCTCAATCCCTGAGATCATGACCTGAGCGGAAACCAAGAGTTGGACACTTAACCAACTGCACTACCCAGGCGCCCCTACTATAGATTTTTTGAAAGTCTATAATTTAATGCTAATGTCTTGAAAGAATAAGTATTTTATAACTTTTGGTTCTCTCCTCCTCCTCAACTTCCTTCTTCAAGTACAAAGACGGCAAAATTTTAAATATGAAAGTTACTAAGGGACAGGCTAATGGTGAGTGAATAGTTCTTTAGTTTTATTTTTATGAGTTTTAATCTAATAGAGAAGGTTGAATAATTCTCAGTATTGCCAAAAGTGTTCCTTCCAGGAGTTTACGAATTACCTCCTATAGTGTGCAAGTAAAGAGCTTAACAGCAACCTTGAAGGATAGTTGGGTAATCCTACATTGTACTTGGTATAGTGCCTAACACATAAAAAGTGCTTAATAAATTTTATTTTTATTATTAATTCTTGATAAGATGAGAAATAATTAGGGAGAAGTGCAAATTACAAGTGGGAAAACATGGTAAAACGTATTTGGTAATGTTGACTGATGATTTTTCCTGGTATTTTCTTCTACCCTCTGTCCTTTTCCCCATTTAGCCAGCGAGTTGCTTATTGCTTCAGAAAAGAGAGTGATGTGGCAGAAAGAAAGGGATAAGTGTCTTCTTGGATGTTAGAAGAAAAAGAAAGGACCTATAACCTAGACAACAGAATAGATGTAGGAGAATACCTTATATATGATAGCAAGGTAATAGCAAGGCCTTCTCTGCCCTCTTTCCCAAATGAGAAAACATTCCCTGGACTAGGAGGGAGGAAAGAGCGGGAGAAATAGCAAAGACAAGTTTCTACTATAACAGCTTGAATTAGAAATTAAATTCCATTATTAAACAATTAAGAAAGTTATACTTTTTACACACTTGGGTTTGACTAAATTTTATAATGGATACATTAATTATTCAGTTAATTATAAAAAGTATGATGCAAATGAAAAATATGATTTGTCCTATAGGAATAGGGCAATAAAACTTTTAAGTTTAGAGACACATATTGAGCAATTTTAATTGAAAGGCTATAACTGTGAGGTTGGTTGTTTTCAGTTAGGGTTTTGATGAAGATTGGAAACACTTAAGCTGCTTGTTTAGTTGTCACCAGTCTGTACTGAACTGGCTGAGATGTGACTGGATAGGCAGCAAGGTGGCCTGGATATATGGCTATCACCTCTAAGGTCCCAATGTCTCCAAACTAAATCATTTTTGCTAATGTGCTGCCTCCCTAAGTCAGTTTCTCCTCTCTTATGTTCTGTCCCTGTGAAGGGGGATCATCAGTCTCCCAAGTTCCATCATATATCATTTTTTACTTCATCTTATGCTAACATCCCCATGGCCAAACATAACTTTCTTTTGTTTTTAAGTTGTAACTTCTGGTCCATTATCATTAGCCTAGTCCAGGACTTTATGACATGACTCCTAGATCCTAAAATAGCCTAGCAAGTTCCAGTTCTCCATCTATTCTGATTCCATCACTAGACTACTGCTTATGAAAAGCCCATGCCAACTGGGAGTATGGTGTCATTCCCTTATTCAGGTTTCTTTAAGTGGCTGTTTCTTACCATGTCAAGTGAAAACTGAAGAAGCAGTTGGGATGTAGTGGATTGTGCACTGGGCTTGGAGTCAGAAGAGAGGGAACCAAATTCTGACTTTACTGCTTTCTAGCTATGTGACCTTCAGCAAGTCATAAAACATCTGAACCTGTGTTTTCATCCATTCAATAAGGAGAATTATTATCTTAAACCTAGGGTGTGGTTGTGAGTGGGGAGTGGGAGCAGTTGTACTTAGAATTTAATGTGATCGTGACTATGAAAATGACTGACATGGGCCAGGCATTTAGTAATGCTTCTTTTAGTTTCCTCTGCTTAGAAATATAAGGTTCTCAATGATCTGACCCTACTTTTTTAAACCAATTTGTTTTCCATTATACTCCACTCTTATTGAAGTGGTGGTATCCTGCCACCCCATATGTACGCTCCACTCATTCTTACACCCATGTCCTTTGTCTACTTCTAATTTGGAATGTTTTCTCTTTCTTCCCTTAATATCCAAATTTTATTCAGCCTTTCAGCACATGTTTGTCATGTTTCAACACTGGGGCCTGGTGTGAGAATAGTTCCTGCCCTACAATAGATTTATAAAATGTATTTGTTAAAATGACTAAATACATTTCCCCCCTACCTGCAGGTTTTCCTAGATATTTCAGCCTTAAATAACCTCTCCCTTTTTGGAACTTCTTCAGGACTTGTGTTCTGTGTCATTCAGGTTAGCACCCAATCACATACTAAATTTTATTCTATGGATTGTAAGATCTCCAATTGCAAAGACAACTTCCCTGTTTTTTAAGTTCACCCATAGCACCCTGCATAATGTCTTAATTAAAACTGATGGTTGATTAAATACTTTTATTGTAACACAGCATATAATTCTGCTCCTGGATCTAAAATTCAACCAAACTGCTTTTTAAGTTAGTACTGAAAACTTAGAATAAAAGAATCTCAGGTTTGGAATTGTCAAATTTAATTATATAGTCACAAAAACAATTTTTTAAAACAAAATAAGGGTTTTCCTCTTCAAAAAACTTTTTATTGCTGTGCTTCAACATTGCAAAAAGTCTGAATTAAGTGGTTCTATTCATGAAGTTATATTATTTTTTTAAATCTTTATATAAGATTCTGTTTTTCATAAACAAAGATGACACGAGGGTAACATTATCATTCTTTTTTTTTTTTTTCTAGCTGCACTAATAGATTTCTCATCCATTCTGCTCCACCATTACAATATTGCAAATTTGGGAATGGGCTAACAAGTCAGGAAATGACAGATGTTGGCAGGGATGCAGAGAAAGGGGAACTCTCCTACACTGTTGGTGGGAATGCAAGCTGGTGCAGCCACTCTGGAAAACAGTATGGAGGTTCCTCAAAAAGTTGAAAATAGAGTTACCATATGACCCAGCAATTGCACTACTGGGTATTTACCCCAAAGATACAAATGTAGGGATCCGAAGGGGTACGTGCATCCTGATGTTTATAGCAGCAATGTCCACAATAACCAAACTGTGGAAAGAGCCAAGATGTCCATTGACAGATGAATGGATAAAAAACATGTGGTACATATATAAAACGGAATATTATACAGCCATCAAAAGGAATGAAATGTTGCCATTTGCAACAACGTGGATGGAACTGGAGGGTGTTATGCTGAGCGAAATAAGTCAATCAGAGAAAGACATGTATCATATGACCTCACTGATATGAGGAATTCTTAATCTCAGGAAACAAATTGAGGGTTGCTGGAGTGGTGGGGGGTGGGAGGGATGGGGTGGCTGGGTGATAGACATTGGGGAGGGTATGTGCTATGGTGAGCACTGTGAATTGTGCAGAACTGTTGAATCACAGATTTGTACCTATGAAACAAATAATGCAATATATGTTAAGAAAAAAAAAAAGAAGAAGAAGAAGAAGATAGCAGGAGAGGAAGAATGAAGGGGGAGAAATTGGAGGGGGAGACGAACCATGAGTGATGATGCACTCTGAAAAACAAACTGAGGGTTCTAGAGGGGAGGGGGGTGGGAGGATGGGTTAGCCTGGTGATGGATATTAAAGAGGGCACTTTCTGCATGGAGCACTCGGTGTTATATGCAAATAATGAATCATGGAACACTACATCAAAAACTAATGATGTGATGTATGGTGATTAACATAACATAATAATAAAAAAACAAAACAAAACAAAAAAACAGTGGTTAAATTTGGGAATGGGCTGACTGGGTTGAAGGTGCTTTTAAGTTCATGTTTGTAATGTATATGTAATTGATTGATCGAATCCAGAGAAGTAACTGATCAATTGCTTTTTGGGAACCTGATATAGATGATTTGTTTTGAGTATTATAAGAACCAGTTTCAAAGCAGGTTTAGAATTCTTGCAGCTTTTAGCTCTTATGTCTTTTCATTATCAGTGTCTCTCTGAAAGGTAAAGAAACATGAATTATCAGTGGAGCAAGATAATAGGATTCAGAAGTCTTCAATTCTAGAGTATTAATTCTCTTTGTAAATGGATGTAGTAATTGATCTTGGTGAAGGCATTTATGTTTACCATGTCTTGTCTTCTCTAGTGATCTAAATGTCTATGGCATTATATAGCATTACCTGAAATTACTACAGTATAACTTGGGGTGATTAAAAGTACTACTTAAATAATTAATGCAATGAGAATTAAAACTGACAAAAGTTTAGATATTTTATCTGGTACTACTGAGTTAATCAACCCAAGGAAATAACCATATAGAAAATCCCTTAGTTTTTGTATTTTGGTATATTTTCATAGAAATATAAAAATATATTTGTAGAATATTATGTATGTGATATAGTAGCTTTGATACTGTAAATACATGAGGTTCCAACATTTATTGAATGTGGAGATAAGACATTAGTTTATGTGTAGGAATTCTTTGTTAATCCTTATATTCTTGAGGAGTTCTGACATGCTATAAGATAAAATCCAGAATTTTAGGGTTGGAAGGGAGTCATCTCTATAATGGTGTTACATTTAATCATTTAATGGATAGACATTTATAATGTTTTCAATTACTTTGCTATTGCAAATAATACTGTAATGGATAATCTTGAACATGTTTCCTGTGAAACATATGTAAGGGTTTGCCAAAGTAAACAATAGAAATAGATTTAGTCACCTGAGAAGTAGTAGGCCCAATATAAATTTTAATAAATAGCAAATAGTCATTCCCAGAAAAACCACTCTGACTTATACTTCCACACATGGTTTATTAGAGTATGAATCTTTCCTCACCCTAACCAACATTTTTCAATTTTTGCAAATGTATTGGGACAAACTGGTGTTTCCTTTTTTTTTTTTTTAAGATTTCATTTATTTATTTGAGAGAGAGAATGCACGGGAGAGCATGCATGAGTGGGGGGGGGGGCAGAGGGAGCAGGAGAAGCAGACTCCCCTCTGAGGAGGGAGCCCCAAGTGGGGCTAGATCCCAGGACCCTGAGATCATGACCCAACCTGAAGGCACACGCTTAACCAACTGAGCCTCCTGGGCGCCCTGGGATAAACTGGTATTTCACTGTTAATTTCCATTTGCATGATTACTGGCAAGGTCACATTTAGGAGCATTTGTATTTTCCTCTCCAAGGAATGGACTGTTAGATATTTCCCCATCTTTCTATTAGCCTTTTTTTTTTTTTCTACTTTTTTTTTTCTTTTTTCTATTAGGCTTTTAAGAAAAGATCGTTAGGAGTTTTAAAATATATTCTGGATATTATTTGATTGGTGTTTATGTTATATATTTTTCAGTCTGTTGTTAGCCTTTTAACTGGTTATGGTATCCTTTGAAACAGAGTTGCTTTAAATTCAAATGTAGTCAAAACTATCTATCTTTTCCTCACTTATAACCTGTGTGTATATGTGTGTGTTTGTGTGTGTGTCTTGTTCAAGGCCTTACCAATCACTTGAATATACATTTTCCTATATTTCCTTCAGCTATTTTTATAGTTTTCCTTTTACTGTTTAAGTTTTTAATCCATCTGGGCTCAGTTTTTTTGATTGGTATGAAGTGGAATCTGATTTTTTCTAATAAATAGACAATTTGACAATAACATTCATTATAGACCCATTGCATTTAGAAACCTCCTTTCAGGTACTAAATTCTCATTTGTACATTGTTTCATTTTTAAACTCTATTTTCTTGATGCATTTGTCTATTCTTCTGGCAATACCCTAATTACTGTAGATTTATAATTGCATATTTTACTATTTGTGCAAGAACTTCTCTGTGCAGATACACAAGCACCTACCCGCACACCTTTCTTTTTCCTCTTTTAAAAACGTATCTTGGGAGGGGTGCCTGGGTGGGTCAATCAGTTAAGCGTCCAACTCTTTATTTCGGCTCAGGTCATGATCTTGGGGTTGTCGGGGATTTGTCCCCTATCCCTCTGCTCCTCTCCCTTCTCTCTCTCTTAAATAAATAAATAAATAAATATCTTTGAAAAAAATCCTATCTTGGGACTTCTAGTATAACTTCTTTCCTAGATGAATTTTAGAATAAGGTTGTCAGATTCATTTAAGAAATGTGTTGGTATTTTCACTGGATTGCATTGGATTTACCTGGCATATTTACAATATTGAGATTCACTTGGGTGTATAGCCTGAATTTATTCAGTTTTCTGTTTGATGCTCTTCAGAAAATTTTCATTCTTATTACTCATATATGCCTTGTTTAATTTTTATTAAATTTATTCCTAGCTATTTTTAAATTTCTGTTGCTACTGTGAAAGGGATTTTTTTTTCAAGTTTTTATTTAAATTCCAGTTAACATACAGTGTAATATTAGTTTTAAGTGTAGAATTTAGCTATTCACCACTTACATACAACACCCAGTGCTCATCACAACAAATGCCCTCCTTAATACCCATCACTCATTTAACCCATCCCACCGCCCACCTCTCCTCCAGCAACTCTCAGTTTGTTCTCTATAGTTGAGAGTCTGTTTTCTGGTTTACCTCTCTTTTTCTGCCCCATATGTTCATCTGGTTTGTTTCTTAAATTCCACATATAAATGAAATTATATGGTGTTTGTCCCTCTCTGGCTTATTTTGCTTAGCATAATACTCTCTAGCTCCAACCACATCATTGTAAATGCCAAGATTTCATTCTTTTTTTGTGGCTGAGTAATATTCCATTGCATATATATATCACATCTTCTTTATCCATTCATCGGTTGATGGACATCTGGGCTCTCTCCATAATTTGACTATTGTTGATTATGCCACTATAAACATTGGGGTGCATGTATCTCTTCAAGTTAGTAGTTTTTTATTCTTTGGGTAAATACCTAGTAGTGCAATTGCTGGATCATAGGGTAGTTCTATTTTTTTTTTTTAAAGATTTTATTTATTTATTTCAGAGAGAGAGACAGGGAGAGAGGTAACACAAGCAGGGGGAGTGGGAGAGGGAGAAACAGGCTTCCCGCTGAGCAGGGAGCCCAATATGGGGCTCCATCCCAGGACCCTGGGATCATGACCTGAGGCAAAGGCAGATGCTTAATGACTGAGCCACCCAGGCGCCCCAGGGTAGTTCTATTTTTAACTTTTTAAGGAAGCTTCATACTGTTTTCCAGAGTGGCTGCACCAGTTTGCATTCCCACCAACAGTCTAAGAGGGTTCCCTTGTGAAAGGGATTTTTTTTCTTTAAAGATTTTATTTATTTATTTGACAGAGACACAGTGAGAAAAGGAACACAAGCAGGGGGAGTGGGAGAGGGGGAAGCAGGCCTTCTGCTAAGCAGGGAGCCCGACGCAGGGCTTGATTCCAGGACACTGGGATCACGACCTGAGCTGAAGACAGATGCTTAATGACTGAGCCACCCAGGCACCCCGTGAAAGGGATTTTTAAAAATGAATTTGATTGCTTTATTTTTTAAAATTAGAATAGGCATTTGCTTAGATTTATCACGTTTTGAAGGTTTCTTTGATTACCACTGATTTTTAGTGTTCCTCTTGAACTCATGTTTTATTTTGCTGGATTGTATTTTCTAGTCAATATTTCAGTTAGGATTTGTGGGTGATAAATTTTCTGAATCATTCATGTTTGAAAATATCTTATTTTGCCATTACACTTGTTTTACAGTTTGTCAGATTATATAAATCTAGATTCAAAATCATTTCACCTCAGTACTTAGAAAATATTTCTCCAGTGTCTTTTTGTACCCAATATTGCTAATGAAGTTGAAGTTGACATGCTATTTTTCACCTTGTAAATAAGGTATTTTTTTTCTCTTTTTAAAAGATTTTATTTATTTACCTGAGAGAGAGCAAGAGAGAGCACAAGAAAGCACGAGAGAGCACAAAAGGAGCACAGAGGCAAAGGGAGAAGCCGACTCACTGCTAAGCAGAGAGCCTGACACGGGGCTTGATCTTAGGACCCTAGGATCATGACCTGAGCCAAAGGCAGACGCTTAACTGACTGAGACACCCAGGTGCCCCTGTATTTTTTCTCTTTAGAAGCTTTAAGGATTTTCTGATTATCCATAAAGTACTAAAATTTTACCCTCACTTTCTAGGAGTGCATCTTTTCTCCGTCTTCTTACTTAGCACTTAGTAGAACTTAATCTAAAGACTCTAAAAAAAGGTCTTTTTAAGATCTGGGAAATTTATTTATTTATTTCTTGTTCTCAGTTCTTCATTTTCTCTTTCTGGTGACCCCTATTATGTGAATTTGTAACTTTTGGATACATACCCCATGTCCTTGAACCTTTATTTCATACATGTCATTTCTCTGTCCATTTGCATTGTGCTTATAAGAGGATTTCTGTTTGATTTTTGAGCCTCTGAGTTGCTCTTCAGCTCTGTCAATGTTGGTATTCAGCTTTGAGGTTTTTATTTTTACTATCATATATTTCATTTTCAAAATAGCTCATCTTTTATGGCTATAATAACATCTCTAAATACATCTTATGATAATCATTTTATATTTTGAAGACCACAACCATCCCCTTTACTTGTTCTGTTTCCTCAGGTATTATGGTGTGGGGTGTGTGTGTTTCCATGTGTAGGCTGATGCTTTTCTTTTCTGTGGTGTCAGTTTTCCTCATGTTGGACTTGGATTTCCCCCTCTTAATCTGCCTCTGAATGCTATAACAATCACCTCAGCTTGCCACCAGTAACTTTGTGGGTGTTTCAGGATAAACTATCAGGATGTGACAGGACCTAGTTATCCAGGAATAGGTGCTCCCTCAGTATCACTAGCCATTTGCAGCAAAACTCTGCCCAAATCTGCCAAAATCTCTGCCAAAATGCCACCCCAAATCTCCCACCTCATGCCTTGTCTCCTTGTGAACTCAGATTGAGACCTAAAATGAAGTTGCTTTCCCATGAAGAGAATATCAATTTGCTTTTGCCAGGTGCCTGGGGCAGTACCAAGTACAGGACTATCTTAGATCTAGTACTAGGCTCAGGGTACCTGGGATTACCCAGGCTGTAAATCTCCAAGGAGGCTAGCCTGTGACTACAACTTCTCAGGAATGTATTTTTTTCCTTTTCCTTTACTCTTTGTTCTACTAGATGTCAAGTCTCTGCAAATCCCTGGATTTAGGAAGGGGTGGATTTACTTCTGGGCTGCCTTTATCCTAAGTGTAGAGTATTTTACGGTCCTCGGTTAATGTTGAAAAGGTCTCCTATTAGACTCCTCACCTTGGACAGGTCTTGAGAATTAGATTCTGTTCTCCTTGCTTTGTGAGGCCACTAAAGCCAAAGCCCAAATTTGTCTGGCTCAGGGTAACAGCTGCTTTGATATTCAGGTACAGGGCTGGGACCAAGGTGAGGGAAGTCCTGGCCCTGATCAGATGTTCTGGGCTTGCTTCACTGGATTCTAGCAATTCCTTACATTTTTGTCTGGTAGTTCTTTACTGTCTTCTCAACTCTTTGTTTCATTTAAGAAGTTTGTATATTTTATGCACCATTTATTTTCAGTGGGAGGGGTGGACCAAGTAACCTAGTGACCTAGCCTTTCATTACTAGAAATAAAAGTGCTGCCTTCTTTGCATATGGAGGTGGTGTTGAGGGGCATAGGAGTCAGACTGACAGGCTGAAGCTGCTGTTGTTTCCAACCAACAATCTTTTATTTTTGCTTCAGGGATCCTTCCCTTTTTCCTGAGCCTACATGTACATCATATGTAACCATATTCTCTTTTGTACATTTTGGGGCAAAAGTTTCTTCTTTTAAGTCCATTCCATCTCCTATTTTGTCTCTTAGGTATTTATAATTTCTTTTTCATCCAGGATATTCCTACTTGTTTTCTAGAGATGATGAATTGTTATTTATTTATTTATTTATTTGACAGAGAGAGAGAGAGAGCGAGAGCGCACAAGCAGGGGGAGAGGGAGAGCAGGCTCCCTGCTCCACAGGGAGCCTGATGTGGGGCTGATCCCAGGACCCTAGGATCATGACCTGAGCTAAAGGCAGACGCTTAACTGGCAGAGCCACCCATGCGCCCCAGTGAATTGTTTTTAAAAACTATCTTCTATCAGGGAAGATGAAGGGTGTATACTTTTTCCATTCTGGGAATATTCTCTTCAAGCCCAATGCTGTAATTTTGGCACCAAGTCTGTGAGGCAGACCTAAGACTTAAAGAAGTCTTAAGAAACCAGTTTTTCTTGCCTAGCGTATCTCCTTAGCTGATGAACTATATAAATACTATGTAAATGAAATTAGATGGCTACACTAAATAAATTGCAGATGCCAGTAAAATTATAAAATCAATGAAAAACTGATAAAATGCCACCGTTGGAGTTTATGTAATCATCATACTGCTAAAACAACTGGTTGAAAAATAATCAATCACCTAGCTGTTTGTTCTATACAGAAGCGAACATACGTATACTACATTTTGAAATGTTTGAATGATGGATTAAATTTTTTATTTTTCAGCTGGCTGCTTGGTAGCATGTTGAAATAGCCTGAGGCAAGTAAATATGATTATGAGGCAAAAACTTTGAGCAGTCCACTTTGTAGAACACTTAGACTTAGCATAACATACTAATACATATAAATACTAAAGACTTAGAATAACAAACAGGTGATACAGAGTGAAAACAAAACAAAACTTGATTCCCATTGGAGGATTCAGATCTTACTAAACTCTGTACTTCAGGGTTTTGAAAATCTGTAAATTTAGACAAATAAGAATGTCTGCATGATCTACCCCACAGGTTTTGGGAATGTGTTTTACAAATTTTAAAGTGTTATAAGTGCTAATTTTAAAAATTGTTGACAATATGGTGAGGGAGTTAAAAATTAACTCAATTATGAGGCCATGATGTGTAAGAAAATAAAGGTGCAATGTGCTATGAGGAAGGGCTTGGAAAAGGTGTTTTTTTTTTTTTTTTTGGAGGAAGTAGAACTTGAGATGGACCTTAAAAGATGAGCAGGATGTTGTGCTGTAGACTTATGGTGGTGATGGGGAAGAAAATGGAAGGACACTACATTCCTGCAGACAGGCCATCATTGCAGACTGTTCATCTGCCAAACAGACTGAGAAAGCCATGCAAGTGAGAGAGTTATATGTAGGTATACTGAGTATCTGATAGTTTGAATTAGTTAAAATAGAATATGTATGTAACAGAGACAAAATAGAAAGGAAGCTGGGATCTAAATGCATAGGACTTTGACTGCTGGACAATATGTTGGAGTTTTATTCTGCATAAAGTAGGTGCTTGAAAATTATGATCAAGCCTGGGGTTTAGGAATATTATTTTTGGCAGTACTGTATTGTGAATAAGAGAGAAGAGTTAGAAGTGCAGTCATGTAGATAAAAGATACTAAAATGAGACTCTAAATTGAGACATGAAAATACATAGATGGGAGAAGCACTGTGGAATTGACAGGATTTGACAAAGGAATAAAGGAATTAATAATTGTAAAGGATTTGGAGATTCTGGCTTTGCAGAATGATCCTATGGAATCAGTTTCACCACTCTGGGCCCCAGTCCTACATCTATAAAAAACATTAAATTAGATGCTACTTAGTGCATTATAACTGTATGATTATACAATTTTGAGGTTTTGTGCTTGAGTAGTGGAGCAGGGAGGGATATTAATGCCATTAATAAGAGAAGAAACACAGAAGAGGAGCTAACTTTGAGACTGAATTTAAGACTTTTGCAGACCATATACTATTCATGATCATCATGCAGCTGACCTGCACATCTAAGATCAAGAGGAAGGTCTAGGATGCAAATACATATGTAAAAGAAGCTGGGGCTTGGAAGAGAGTAAGAGACATAGAATATGAAGAACAAGAGAGCCACGCACTGAACTTTGGGCACAACATTTAAAGGGAGGGTTGAGAAAGGCAAGCCAGTGAGAGCCTAAGATTCTACATAGGTTCAGGGTGGAAAGAAGATGGTGAGTAGTGTCAAATGCTGCATAGAGGTTAAGTAGCGAGAACAGTGAGAGGCCACTGGATTAGTCATCAGTGGGTGATTGGTATTCTTTGAGACAGCAGTCTTAATGGGTGGGAAGTAGATTTTAGGATCACTCAGGAGCAGGTAGAGGGTTGTCACTGGCAGAGAGAATTCTTGGGGCAGGTATGTGACAAGAGACACATACGAACCTTTGTATGGAGAAAATGGAGTAGAATTGGGAAGAGTGTCAGAAGAAGGCAGTTCCTCAAAGCAGCCTGAGTAATGGGAAATAAGGCTGTTGCATTGGCATTAATGGGTTCAGCGGTGGTGGGGGAGGGTTATGCCTCCAGCTTGAGGGCTGCCCTACCCCCCCTGAGTGCTGTCCTACTGAATGGTTCCAAAGAGTAGTAGTAATTGTAGAAGTAGTAGTAGAATTGTAGAGTTGTAGAAACCTTTCAGATAAACCTAGGTTATCTGATCAGCTTCCTTACTGATCCATAACATAACATAGCAATCAAATTTCTCTCTAGTAGTTAACAATCCCACCATAACACACTTGCTCTCTCCTGCTTCTCTTCAAGGAAAGATGCTCCAGATACTTGCAATATATTTCCTCCCCTTTTTAGAAGTATAACGTAAAAGAACTGAAAGGAAGCAAAGGTAACTTAGAACTCCTAAATTTCACAAGTTATTCAAAACAGCACTGGTAATAGCAAGCCTATTTATGAAGCAGTAAGATATATTCTGCTTGTACTGCTTAGGCTCAGTATCCTCTGCAACAAGTCCAGGACTTGGCCTCTATGTGGCTCCTGTCTGGACCTGACAAGGAACTAGATATGGTTGCTAGACAATTGTTTTCTGAATTCTGGTTAGTTTGAGATCAATGAGCACCTTGCCTTTTTCAACTGGGATAGAGTTGCTGGGTGGGTGTCAGGGGAGAGAGTTGCTATAAACTTTGTTTCATTTTGTTTTATATTATTTTTTTTTTTCTAATTGTAGAACTTGTATGGTAATGAAGAATTACTACTAGAGAGAGATAGATAAGATAGGGAAACCTTGGATCCTGGATAATCTAGAGCCAGAATTTCTGGCAATGTCTTTTCTCTGCCTCAGTTATATACCCTATGCTACCTTAAATCAGAGGCTGGGTTGGTAGGGTGGAAAGAAAAAAAGCACACTATTGATTTTACTTTCTTTTTCTAAGCCACACTTTGGGATAAACTATTAATCTTTCCATCATCATCAACTACTTTATTCTGAGGATTTACCAAAAGGCAAAAAAAAAAAAAAAGAAAGAAAGGAAAAAATCTCAGTAACTCTTTTAGAACTTTCCTTAGGTGAATGCAGAGTCAGGAACAATCATATAGTTATGGCAGCTTCCTTCTCTCAATATTTTTATATAGGTGAAGTCAAAGTACATTGAGCATCAAGTGAAAAAAATGTATAAAAAATATGCAAGTTTGCAAGGTATATTTGAGTGAAAAAAGGCAGACCTGTTTGTTTTGCCTAGAGAACTTGGGGTAGGAAGGCAGGAAAAGAAAAAATTAAGTGGGGTTAAAACCTGATTTTGTGTATGAATCTTAGGTCTTTTTACACTAGCTTGTAAAGAAACTGTATTCTCCCCTACTAACTATGTCCTTGGGTCTCTGTAGACCTGCAATCAAGAAATTATCTGTTGAAAACTCAGGTCTGACCCTGCAAAGTGCCATAATCCAGCAAGAACTCTGTAATTATCATCACTGTCTCTACTTTCTCTCCTCCTATTCACTCACATCAATATCAGGTTTTGTCCCTGCTTCTCTGATAAAACTGTCCTGGAAAGGTAAAGATTCCCAGCTATTAAATCCGGTGGTCACTTGTTGGACCTTACCTCACTCCTGCACTCTCTCTGGCATTTGGCATTATTGGACATGCCCATCTTCTCAGCACACTCTCGCTTTGGACTCTTATGTCACTATTCTCTCTAGCCTTATTATCCACCTATTCCTCTCAGTCCCCACTGCTATTGCTATAGTTAAGTCCTCATCGTGGCATCTCACTGTGGTTTTGATTAGCATTTTCTTTTTTTAAAAAAGATTTTATTTATTTATTTGAGAGAGAGAGAGAGAGAGAGAGAGAGCACAGAGGGGGTAGGGTCAGAGGTAGAAGCAGACTCCCTGCCGAGCAGGGAGCCCAATGCGGGACTCGATCCCAGGACCTTGGGATCATGACCCGAGCCAAAGGCCGTTGCTTAACCAACTGAGCCACCCAGGCACCCTGATTAGCATTTTCTTAATGGTCAATGATGTTTAATAGATTTTCATGTATTTGATGGTCATTTTTATATAATTTCTGGAGTAACATTTATCTGATTCCATAGGTACATATTCAAGAGAAATGAAAGCATATGTCCAAACAGAAAACCTGTACCCAAATGTTTGTTGCCCATTTAAAAAACTGAGTTGTCATTTTGCTGATGAGAAGTAAAAGTTGTTTTTACATTCTGAATACTAAACCTTATTGGATATATGATTTGCAAAAATTTTCTCCTGTTTTGTGGATTGTCTTTTCAGTTTCTTGATGACGTCCTTTGAAGCATAAAAGTGCTTAATACTGATGATGCCCAGTTTATCTGTTTCTTCTTTTCTTGTGCTTTTGGTGGCATACTTAAGAAATCATTTGCCTAATCCAAGGTCACAAAGATTTATGCCTGTTTTCTTCTAAGAGATTTAAAACTTTAGCTATTATATTTAGATCTTTGACCCATTTTATATTAATTTTTGTGTATAGTGTGAGGTAGATATCTAAATTCATTTTGTTTTTTTTGCATGTGGCTCTGCAGTCTTCCCCATCATCTGTTGAAGGGATTATTTTTTCCCCTCTCAACTGAGTTGCCTTGGCATCTTTGCCAAAAATCAATTGAGCATATGAATGCGAGGATTTATTTCTGAACTCTGTGATATTCCATTGATCTATATGTCTGTCCTCATGCCAGTACCATACTGTCTTGATTACTGTAGCTTTGTAATAAATATTGAAATTGGGAAGTGTGAGTCCTCCAAATTTGCTCTTTTTGTTTAAAAATATTCATTTCTGTATTAATTTTCAGATCATTTTCTTAATTTCAGCTGGGATTTTGTATTGAATCTGTAGATAAATTTGGAGAGTATTGCTGTCTTAACATTAAGGTTTCCAATTCATGACTATGATACATATTTTCATTTATTGGAGTTTTCTTTAATTTCTTTCAACAATTATTTGTAGTTTTCAGAGTATGAGCTTTGCACTTTTGTCAAATTTATTCCTAAGTACTCTATTCTTTTTCATGCTATTCTAAATGGAACTGTTGATTTCATTTTTTTGTTTTTTCACTGTGACTATAAAGAAATATAGTTGATTTTTGTATATTGACCTTTTATTCTGCAGCCTTGCTGAACTCATTTCTTAGTTCTAATAGTTTTTTTGTGGATACATTAGGGTTTTCTATACATAAAATTATGTCTTTAATGAATACAGATAGTTTTACTTCTTCCTTTCCAGTCTTGATGTCTTTCATTCCTTGTTTTTATCTAATTGCCTTGGCTAAGCTCTCCTGTACAATGTTGAAATGCATGAATAGAAATGGTGAGAGTGTCTTGTTCCTGATCTTAGGGGGAAAGCATTCAGGTTTTCACCATTAAATACACTAGGTGTGGATTTCTTTTTTTTTAAGTACAGTTGACATTGTTAATTGATAACACACACAGTGTTACATTAGTTTCAGGTGTACAACTAAGTGATTTGACAGGTTTATATATTATGCTATGTCCACCACAAGTGTAGGTAGAGGTGTGAGTTTTGTGTTTATCAGAAACACTCTAATTTCTTTAGTGTTTTATCAGAAACACTCTAATTTGTTGAGTGTTATATCAGAAAGAGGTGTTGAATTCTGTCAAATGTCTTTCCTGTACCAATTGAGATGATTGTGTGGTCTCTTTTATTCTATTGATGTGGTAAGTTACATTAATTAATTTTCAGATATTATATCAACCTTGCATTTCTGGGTTAAATGTAAATAAATATTTCTTAGATTGAATTCATCATGAGTAAATTATTTGAAGATTGGGTAAAAATTAATTCAATAAATGGCCAGAGAAACAAGACTGGAAAATAATTTCCATATTAAGATAGTAACTAGTTAGGAATCATGGAAATTTTGGAAGTACAATTGTTATTGTGAAAAGATTAAAAAAAGACTGTAAGAATATAAATTAATGTGCTTTACCATTCTTTGAATCCTCTACTTTTCCTTTAAAATCTGGAATTAGATCTTCATAATATTCTGTATTTAACAAAATTTAACAACC
This sequence comes from Mirounga angustirostris, assembly GCF_029215605.1. Taxonomy (NCBI): domain Eukaryota; kingdom Metazoa; phylum Chordata; class Mammalia; order Carnivora; family Phocidae; genus Mirounga; species Mirounga angustirostris. Next base: position 99,312,359 of record NW_026991718.1, on the reverse strand, counting down.
TGTCTCAAATATCCCTACTCTATAAAAACTACTATAATGCTTTTCTCATAGATTTGCTCAATCTTTTCTATTTTTATCTCCCTCCCTCCCTCTATCTCACTCTCATACACATATCCTTTCCAAGTATTGTCCTAAATAAGAGTATCATTGATATCTATCCTTCTTGGATATTTTTAAGTACTTACCCGAAAATGGTATCAATTGGGAGTATAGTGATATTTCTGATCTTCTAATCAGCTTCCACCCTTACTGCTGTTAAAAAGACCCTCATAGACAACCATAAGGACAGAAAAACTTACTTTTAATTATGACCCCAAGAATGATCAATATCTCAATTAACAGGGACAAGGGCTTCATCTTCTCCTAAGCCGCTCCTCCTCACTATAATACAGGCAGAACTAGGTGGCTGACCCACAAGCTTTCTCTTTTCAAGTCTGTGTGTGTGTTGGGGGGGGGGGGGTGTCAAGATTTGGTTGCTAAGCAACCACTTCCTCACTCTTGGGCCAATGAGCTGCCAGGAAATTCCTTTCAACTGGAATGAAGGCAGCTCCTGAAGAGAGCAGACTATGGGGAGGGAAGCATATCTAGTCTGCTACTCTGGTAGGAGATAAGGGGTAGGTTTGAGATAGGTAAGAGTTGCTCTCTAAAAGGAAAGGAAGAAACCAGAAGTCCAATTCGTACATGTCCACAATAATGTTCAAATAATATTTAGAGTTGCTAGAAGTTCTTGTTCTTATTTTACTTTCAGCAGTGCAAGCTGCACTTAAATTAAAACACAATTAAGTATATGAGCCGTCCTGACAACATCCTGTACTCTAACATCTAAAGGCTATGGTGGACAAGAAACATATGGACCAGGTCTGCTTTGGTTGCCATCTGGGTGAAAATGTTTATCCTCTGTTTGAGTAAGGAACTGTTGAGGTTTTACTGGGACAAAGGCAAACAAATCCCAGTGATCAATGACTTTTTAAAAAAGGCATTTCATTACACTTTCATTAAAAGGTATTTAAAAATACCTTCACTATCTTTAACAATATGGGCATTTCATAAGTGGGTACCCTCAAGGTTAGGGCAGAAATGAAAATTAATACTTAGGTAAAAGCATAGAAATATTAAGACTATCTAAGGAATGGAGCTAGCTGAGAAAATGATGCTGAATATATATTAAACTTTTACAGCTTTACAGGTAATTACTTCAGAAAGAGACATGTTTTATTGCCTTGAATTTCCAGGTTTACTCCCTTTATTAAGTAGTTTCCCAATGCTTTAATCTCTGTTTTCCTCTTATAAGGACACTTGTAATTACATTTAGGGCCAACCATGATAATGCAGGATAATCTTCCCATCTCAAGATCCTCAGTCATATCTGCAAAGTCCCTTCTGCCAAATGAGGTAACATTCATAGATTCCAGAGATTAGCTCCTAGAAATCTTTGGGACCATTATTCAGAATAGTCCTTAGTACATTTTCCTTTCATCAAGGGAGTTCAAAATGGGATTTTCCTAACTTCTGTACTTTTAAAAAGTACCTAAATATAATTTGTTTAAACTCTTAAATATCATCTGTTAAGCATTCTCCAAATAATCTTTTTTTTTTTCATTCCCCATTTGGATCTAGATTTATTAGCATCTTTCAGCAGATGATTTTTCTTCTTACTTTTACTGAAACTGAGCTCACCGGACTTGTCTTCCCTCTACTTTCTTTTTATTTAAAAAATTTTTGAATCTCCATTCTTTTTCTAATTCGTCACAAAAGATGAAATGCCCTTTCTATATTCTACTTTTGATTCTATCTACATTTACTTTATCTTTTTCTGGTATTTCTATCTAACATTTGTCCTTCTTTTCTCTCTCTCCCTCTCTTTTTTTTTTTTTTTTGTTTCAATCTTTTGTCACCAGCCTTCTTAATTTAAACACTTTTCATTTCATGTCTCAGAAAAATTTTACCTTGGCTTTGGTATCCTTTCAACTTCTATCTCCTCTAATTATTCTTTAGCCTCTAAACATGTCAAAAAAATAGTTCACAATCACTACTTCTTGTTTCTCTCACTTCTTCAACTGTTTTTATTGTCACTGATTCACATAGACTGTAAATCCAATGGTCTTTTCTCAATTCTCATCCTAATTGATCTCTGTGAGATATCTGACATTTCTGACCACAAACATCTTCTTGAGAATATATTATTGGTTTCTCTGGAAACTGAATTGCAATTATTTTTCTAATTTCTTGAACACAATTTCTCACTCATTCCATCACTCCCTCACTCATTCATTAATTTTCGAATAGCTACTGTATGCTAAGGATGAATGGTCACTCTCCTTCAGGCATTTAATTTCATTTGTTATTTCCTCTCTTAGTCTTCACATTAACATTACGGCCTCTCCAATGTAACCCCTCTTGGTCTCATGTGCTCTTCCTTAGTTTTACCGACATCTCTGTATGAATAATGTTCATTTAAAGTTTTTCTCATTCAATAATTTTTATTGAGAACCTATTATGTGTCTGGCATTGTGCCATTCTCTGTGGGTAGTGAGCAAAAAGATATATTTCCTGTCCTCAGAAAGTTTTTAAGTCCAGAGTGAAAGATAAATATTAATAAAAGAATCACTAAAATAAATGTATAATTACAAAGTGTAAAAAATGCTTCATAGGAAAATAAATTAGCAATGAGGGCATATAAAAGAAAACTGTGGGTAGAGGTCAGGTGGGGTCAGAGTTAGGGAAGGCTTTGCCAGGGAATGATTTTTAGCCTAAACTCTGAAGAGTAAGAACGGGTCCACTAAGCAAATCGTGTCTCAGGTATAGTGGCAAACATGTGAAAAGACCACATGGTGTGAATAAGATGTGTTCAAGGAAGTTAAAATCTTTATGGTTGGTATGACTGGAACCAGGGATTGAGTGGTGGGGGTGGAGCAGAATTGGTAGGTGATGGGCACTCCATTCTTAATGATTTAGTTTTTATAAGACTGTAGTAGTCAGCTTGGGCTGCCATAATAAAATGCCATAGATTGGATGGCTTAAACAGAAGAATTTTTTTAAAGATTTTATTTATTTATTTGGCAGAGAGAGAGCAAGCAGGGGGGGGAGTGGCAGGGAGAAGGAGAGGGAGAGGGAGAAGAAGGCTTCCCCCTGAGCAGGGATCCCGATGCGAGGCTTCATCCCAGGACCCTAGGATAATGACCTGAGCTGAAGGCAGATGCTTAATGACTGAGCCACCCAGGCACCCCAACTGAATTTTTTTCTCACAGTTCTGGGGAAAAGAAGTCTATGATCAGGATGCTGATATTGTCAGTCTGGTTATGGCAAAGGCTCTCTTCCTATCTTGCAGATGGACACTTTCTCACTGTGCCTTCATATGGCAGGTGTGAGGGGTAGGTGTAGGAGGAGGGGGAAAAGATATATATATACCTTCTTCTTCTTATAAGGCCACAGTTCTACTGGATTAGGGTCCCATGCTTGTGACCTCATTTAACCTTAAGTAACTCCTAAAGACCCTATCTCCAGATATAATCACACAGCCAGCTAAGTTTTCAATATATGAATTTTGGGGGAATACAATTCAGTCCAGAGCAAAGAGCACCAAAAAGTCATTGAATAATTTACACCAGTGAGATGACACGATCACATCTGACAAGGTAACTCCAGATGCAGGGCAGAGAATGGACATATGAGGGGCAAAAGAAGACATGGGGGCAAGTTAAGAAGCTTTCTGTAATAGTCCAGTTAAATTCTTACCGAGTTTACTGCAGTGCCATTGGAAAGGAATGCAATTCAAGAGTGATACAGGAGATAAAATTGAGACGATATAGCAATTCATTTGAAATGAGAATGAAGTTGTAAGAGGTATCAGGGATGGTGTTTAGGGTTCCTAATTGTTCAACTGAAAGGGTGATGAAGCCATTCAAAGAGATAGGGGGCCCTGGAAGAAATCTAAATGTGGAGGAAAGATCATGAGTTCAGTGTGGTACATGGTAAATTCTAGGTACTTTTGAGACATTAAATATTGATATTTAATACTCTTGTATCATAACGGTATTTTGTCAGAATAATTAATACTTAATGTTGAAACAAATAGCCTCTAAATACCAATGCCTTAACATAATAAAGTTTCTTGTTTATATCACAGTCTGATGTGGTACTCCTTGGATCCCTGAGATACTCCTTCAAGCAATGATTCAGGGATCCAAGCTCCTTCCGTCTTGAGATGCTGTCTGAGATCACCATGGAAAGAAAAGAGAGAATATGGATGAGGGTACAGAGGATTTGATGGTTAGGCTTGGATGTGGCATATATCACCCTTGCCTTATAACCCACCCAGGATGCAGTCACACGTCCTATCTAACTTCAAGGGATGCTGGGAAATATACTCTTCCTATGGGTCAAGAGAGAGAAAATTGTGTTAGTGAATATCTCTGCCACATTTACTAGGTGCTAGTCACTTCACGTGTTTACTTCATCCTCACACCAATCAAAGTAGATACTATATTATTATATCCACATAATAATTAAAAAAAGCAACATATAGAGACTGAGTAACTTGCCAAGAGTCACATAGTCAATAAGGGTGAACTTATGATTTGAATCCAGATGATCTAGTTTCAGGTGCCTTTTAACATAGTACATAACATAACATAACACTGCCTCTTAAAGTTGTTATTGAATGGTAGCATGTATAGGTTGAAAACTCAAGAAGAAATTTTTGCTGAAGATAATTTTGGGGAGTCATTGGTATAACTCAGGGTTTCCCAACTTCAGCAGTGTTGAAATTTTGGGCCAGATGATTCTTTGTTGTGGGGGTTGTTCCATGTACTTTAGGATGCTTAACAGCATCCTTGACCTCTGCCCACTAGATACCAGTGGCACTCTTTTCCCAGTTGGGACAACCAAAAATGTCTCCAGACACTGCCAGTGTCCCCTGTGGGGAACTGCCCCTGGTTGAGAATCACTGTTATACCTGAACCATGAGTATGGATGAAATTATTCAAAGAAAAGGTATAAAGTGAAAAGAGACAAAGGGCTAAGGCTAAGTCTTAATGAATTCCAAAATGTAATGGCTGAAAAGGAAGACGGGCCAGTAAAGGAAATTAAAGGAATGGCCACACAGGTGGAATCTGAAAAGGGTGAGAAAAACTGAAGGAAAAGAATGCTGCAAGGGGGAATGAGAGGTTGAGTGTTAAATGCTGCTGAGAGATCCTGTAAGAGAAAGATTGAAAAATGTCCATTAAATAGCACATGAATGTCACTGTTCACCTTAATAAGAGCTGTTTCAGTTGGTTAATAAGATAGAACCCAGAAGAAAGTGGACTGAAAAGCAGAAAGTGGGATGTAAGGAAATTGACACAGCAGGTATTGACAACCATTTGCAAAGGAAGGAGAAGCAGTAGTTGGAGGGTATTGTGGAATCACAGGCGGATTTTTTTTTTTTTTTTTTTAACATGGAAGAGACTTGAGAGTTTCAAAGTTGATGTATGGTTCCAGTTCCTTGAGTTGCCATGAAACAAAGAATAATCAGTAGCATAGTGTAAGGTTCCTAAGAAAGCATAGGTGAACTCTAGGCTGGGGCGGAAACAGCCTCTCTCATAACAAAAGGGATAGTGCCCAGGCTGATGCACTTTCCTGCAGACACTTTACATGTAGTATTTCTAAATAAGAACTCAATATATTTCTCATAAAATCTGCAACTGCTCCTGGATTGCCTAATGTTATTAATTATACTGCTATTCTCTTCTTAAACTATTCCATGAAACTCTTATCTTCTTTCTCTTCCTCATCCTGTTCCCAAAATCTATTCCATTACCAATTTTTATCGATTCTACTTTTGTAATGTGTCTTGAATCAGAGCCCTCCTTTTACTTCCATTGCCAAAAAATAAGTGCATATTTTTATTACTAGCCCAAGTGTCACTTTCTTCTTGAAGCCTTCCTTATTTCTCCCAGCAAAATTCACAATGTCAAAAGAAAAACAGAAGCAGAGACAATGTTAAAATAAAAATTATTAACTTAGTATGTCATGAATCATACTCACGAGTGTCCTGTTACTTGAAACATTTTCTTTTCTTTTTTTTTTTACGATCCTTAATAGGGCCTTCCTCTTTTTTTTTCTCCTTTTTTTATTATTAAAAAAATGTGTTGCAAATATTAGCTCTTACACACCTGGCTTAAGTACTGCACAGATAACATGGCAACCCCAATGGTCAAATAAATGTGGATTCACTACATCCACCAAATCAGCCTTGTAGATGGTCTGATATTTAGAAATGCAGTACATTTGGGGGAGGGAGTTGTCAAACTTCCTCTAAGTTCTAGGTCACCCTACTCTTGTGGCGGACTGGATATTCAGAACACCAACAGATTAGTATTAACCAGAATCAAGCCAGCCCTTTAGCTGAAGCAGTTGGAGGAACAAAAGGATAAGATGACTTGGCTCTGGTTGACACCCACTTGAATTTGCTTTGATGTAAGATTTTTGTTTCCAGTATAACATTTTGGTTGCCCACTACTAAGTTCCTAAAACCCTGGTTTAGTACAGTTTGCTCTTTCCAAACTTCACCACACTCCAGGGAAAACTGTAATTTTTACTACAAGGTTGAGGAGCTGATTGTGTATAGTCTGGAATTATTTCCCAATCCTCTCACTTCTTCGGGTTATATTTACTCACCAAGAAGAAAGCTTCAGATTATCTGGTAAAATCCATCCAGACGGGTCAGTTAGAGCAAACATGGACAATTCGCGTTGACTCAGTTCTCCTCCCACTGTCACGTCCTCCAGCTCTAGATGCAGTTTTCGCTCGCTGGTTCGCCAGTCACCTCGCACACCTGGCCCCATAGGCCACGCCCTCAGTTTCTCCTAGCGCTGCGAAGCCGGGGCAAGCGCCAGCAGCCTCACGCTCCTCCCAGGCGTCCGCTCCACGCCCCGCCCCCCTAACGCGAGGCCATCTCCAGCCCCCTCGCGCTCTGGCTCCGCCCCCTCCAGCTCCCCAACGTCCTCGGCGTCTGGCCCGAGCCTGCGCCTGCGCCTGCGCCCTGGGGCCGAAGTAGGGGCGCGCGGTGACTGGAACGCGGAGAGCGGCGGGCGGTGCAGCCAATGGGAGGCGTCGCTGGCTAGCGGCTGGGAGGCGGGGCCTGCGCGGGTGTTAGGTTAGCGCGAGGCGTGACCTAGTTGACAGGCTCTGAGGTGCTGCTGTGGCGGCGGCCGCGGGGCTGAGGCGGGTGGGAGCCGAAGCCTAGCGCGGGTTGAGGGAAGAGGGCAGTGATTGGCGAGTGGCGCGGGACCCGGAGCCTCTTGCACTTTTTTTCCTCCCGAGTGCCCCCTCCCACCTCTCCCACTCCACACACACCCTGTTTGCCCGTGAGCCTGGGGAACTTGCAGCTTAAAGCCAGCCACCCCCACGGCAACATGTACCCCAGCAACAAGAAGAAAAAGGTGTGGAGAGAGGAGAAAGGTAACTGGCCCGTCGAGTCCTGGGGGTGCGGGGGGTGGGGGTCGGGTGGGGGCGGGGGTCAGGGCTGTGTGTGCCGCGGCGCCCTCCGCCCGAGCTCCCGCCTCGCGCCCGCCCGGCCGGTGCCGCCTCCCTCGCGAGCCCGCGTGTACACACGCGCACACGCGCGCGTACACCAGCGTGCACGCGCCGCCCCCGGGCACCTGCAGCTCGCGCACGTGTGGGCGCACGCCCCTCTGCTGCCTGCCGCGCCCGGTCACCTTCCCCCGATGCGGGGCTGCCTTCGCCTGGCTGGTGGCGTGGACCTCGCGCGGCAGTCCTCGGGAGCGGCACAACTTGCTCAGGTCCCCCATCCTCTCCTGGGACCGCAGCTGAGACTTTCGGACTCCCGGCCAGGGTGTCCCAGGGACACGTGCCCGCCGGCGGGCGCACAGGCTGCAGCTACTGCTGCCTCCGCGCCCAGCTGACCCTCATCTATTCACTCCTGGCCTCTGTCCCCGACTCCCCAGCTGGCAGAGTGTCTGCACCTTCGGGCGTTTACCCCTTCTCTAGGCCCCTTCTGCGCCGCAGTGTGACTTTTGAAACCTGGAACTCTAGGGAAAACAAAACGGGCGTGTTGTCCGTGAGGATAAGTGCTTTCAGAGAAGTCTGAAGGGGCTTTTCTCTGCAGTGTGTTTCTGTGTATTTCATCCCCATTTGTAATCAGAAGTTGCTCAGTGTAAGATTGTGAAACTGATGTCACTCTCGACGAATGAACTTACCCCTGAATTTTGTGCATATTAAAGCTTATCCAGATCGGCTAGATTGACAAGTGGCACTGATTCCTGTAAGACATCGAAGTGTGCCATCCAATCCTCTTTTCTTTCTCCCTCTCCTCTTTTTCTCTGGCATTATAGTTAGATAATATTCCGAGATAAAACTTTAGTCTCTGGCGTTTTTTCTTTCATTCTTTTCACACTTTTTTTCCCCTTTAGCTTTTTACAGAAATGTAGAAAAAGTACTTGGCGTTGCTACTGCTATCATAGACTAGACCTGCGTATCCAGAGTGAGGTCCGGTGAGAGTAGTGCTGATCTCTCCTAAGTATCCCATCTTCTTCATATTAGAAGGATAATGGGGTGACTAGGTTGACAGTTGATTTCCTTGCTAATAGCTCTTTAAAACCTGTAGATTGTTTTTGCAAGTCCTGGGCTTTATAAATACTAAGGATTTTTTTCAAATTAGTGGGAAGATTTAATATAATTGAACAATTAAAATGGCTTTGAAAATTTTGAGAGATTAGGTTGTATGTCATTTAATTATGTCTTAATGATTATGGGCTTATATAGAACTAAAAATTCTGTTGAGAATAATAGCCTGGTATATATAAAGTAGTGTAAGATAATCTTTGTTTTTGCAGTGGCAGTTACTTTAGTTTCAACACACTTTCAACAACGATTTACCTTGTAAGCATTGAAAGATCATCTATGCCCATTTTTGTTGATGGTCTTGGAATGTTAGTTTTGTATTGATAAGGCAAAATAATGGAAATCATGGATATTGTTTGCAATACATGATTCACTGATGAAATTATGGTGATTACTTAAGAAGTATTTTTCTGTCATAATAATGTTCCTAAAGTAACAATGTTATAATGGTTCCTTCATTTAACATCTACACATTTGGACTGTGGCAAGCAGGCGTTTTAGAATCTTTAATGTCTTGAGGTTTTTTTTTTTGCTTCTAACAATAGGGGAAAATATAACCAAATTAATATTTTCTAAATAAAGAAGCAAATGCACAATTAAAGAGGGTATTTAACAGATTAAATTTGTCTTGTCTAAAACTAACCTATTTTTGCATGAAGCTTAATGTTAAAGGAAAAACTTAACTGTGATTTGAAGACTTTAGTGTATGTCTCAGTGTATCAGGATGTCTATTTTTGAATATTTAATATTTAAAAGTATGTATTGTACCATCAAGAAGGAACTAAGGATTTCTAGTACGGTAGTTAGTATTAAAGAAGCTGATGGGATGCCTGACCTTTTTTCTTTCATTGCGCTGGTGAGGATGGTATTGTATTTTTGCAGCTGTTATTTAAATCTAAAGGAAGGCTTATCCACCTCATTGAAATGTCAGGGCATTCTGTAAACACACTTTAGCTCAGTATGCCATCTAATAGTAGGACTGTCTACTTATATGCTTGGTTCATAGAGCAGATTCATTGTAAAGGGGAAGCATTCTTTCAGGAAAAACTTTGTGTAATGCCAAAGAAACTGTATGATGTTTGTGGTCCTTAGTATGTTTTATTGTTTAAACAAATAACTAAGGACTTCTTGAGTGCACATATGTTAAATAAACCTTATTGATGTATTATTTTGAGCCCTAATTGAAAACCACTTAATGTGTATTATAATTTCAAGTACTGGAACATAAATTATCTCTTTGTTTTATCTTATTTTCTTATTATTGATCTTGTTTCTTTTCTAAGAGTCCATACTTAAATGTTTAAATAAATGGAATGACCGAGGCCAGGTTGCACTTCTATATTACCTTCTGACATTTACTAAAACTACAAGTTGCTTCATAATCTCTCTCAACCTGATTACTGATATCGCATTATTTCTATATTAGTGATCTGAACTCTTTTAGTAGTGGTTTGGTAAGTGCTCGTCATCCCTTTCCTCCTTTGTGTGAGTATTCCAAATTTACCATTTCCTTTAAGCTTCCTATTCCAGGACCCCCTCCTCCTGTATTAAACACATGACATTTCTTTTTAATTCATTTAGAAAATACATGTCATATAACATGAACAGCCCTAATATCTTCCTCTATTTCTTTACATCTCCTTTCAGCTCTGTTCCTGTCTTAAAGGAAGCACTTTTCTTATGCTCTTTGTCTCATCTCCTGTATTCCTTGAAATCTTGTGCTATCATTTATTCCCTTTTGGGGATATTTAGTTTGTCAGTGTCTTTAGGTTCCCCTCCTCAGCCTTAATGATACTCGAGTCTCTACCCTAAAATACCCTTCTTTCCAAAGGGCTTCATCTTGGAGTTGCTGTTCTGACTTCTTTTTCTCAGTTCCCTTGTAGTCTCCTGGATCTCAGCTATACTCCAGTGAAACTAATGTTCCTAAATTCACTCAGTAAAAACAGTGATGGTACTAATGTAAAAAGAGTTACTATTTGAGTCCTGTTTGTGTGCCCAGCACTATTCTAAGTACAGTAGTCTCCCCTTATTTATGGGGATACATTCCAAGGCCCCCAGTGGATGCTTAAGACTGCATATAGTACTGAATACTATATATGCTATGTTCTTTTTCCTGTATATACATACCTGTGATAGTTTAATTTATAAATTAGGCACAGTAGCCTATTAAGAGTAACTAAGTGAATGTGGCATTTCAGAATATTTTATTGTACTGTACTTATCCTTTTTGTGATGATGTGAGATGATAAAATGCCTGTGTGATGAGGTGAATGACATGACATAGGCTACTACTGACTTTCTGACAATATGTCAGAGGATCATCTTCTTCCCGACTGCAGTTGACTATGGGTAACTGCAACTATGGAAAGTAAAACTGCAGATAAGGGGGGATTTCTGTACCTTACATGGGTTATCTCATTTAATTTTCACAACAACTCTATGAGGTAGTATACTGTAGGTCAGGAGGTTTGAATATTTGTCTGGTTTGAATCTTGTACTGTTCACTAGCTGTGGAATGTTAGGTAAGTTATTCAACCTCTCTGGCTTAACTGCCTCATCTATAAATTGTGTATAATACCTACCTCAAAAAGAAACTGAGACATAAAGAGATTAAATAACCCAAGATCACATAGATTTGCATGGTTTGGGATTAGAATCCAGACAGCTCTGTTAACCATTTTGCTCTCTTTTCAGTGCTGTTGGTGGTCCAATTGATAAAACCAGTGGCTTATTAATTTTTATTCTTCCTGATCTTCCTGTAGCAATTGACAGTATTTCCCCTCTTCTACTTATTTTATTTATTTTTTAATTTAAATTCAATTAACTAACATGTAGTGTATTATTAGTTTCAGAGGTAGAGTTCATAATTTCTTATTGTATAAGTCTTATATGATACCCGGTGCTCTTTACATCATGCGCCCTCCTTAATGTCCATCACCCAGTTACCCCACCCCCCCACTCCCCTCTTCTTATTAAAACTCTTTTCTTTGCTGGTTTCTACATCATTGGCATTTTGATTCACCTTATACCTCCAGTGATATGTAAGTTTTATTTCATTTTTCCCTTCTTTGTGTCCACCCTGTAGTTGTTTTTTTGAGGTTCGATCACATCCCTTACCTTTTCCTATGAACTTCCTTTAGGACCAGAAATTTTGTTCATAATTTCCAAAATCTCTAGGCTAGCTAGATCTCTTTCTTGAATTCCAGATTCTTGGATTTCAACTTAAATACCCTTTAGGCATCTTACATTCAGTATGGTGTTGACCCTTGAGTATTGTAGTGTTGTGATTTGATTATATCACATCTGGTTAAAATACCTTGTTATTATTACCTCCTAACGTGACTGAAGAAAAGACAGTTCTAGGAGCAGGGAAAAATGTTGGCTTCCTGTTTCCTGTTCGCTTGTACTTTAATTAATACCTTTATTTCTGGAAAGAATATTTTAAAGTGGTTATTTTATGAGGGTTAGACACCTAAAACTAGTTACTATCCTTAAATCCGTTCACTTTGCAGTGTGCTAAAAGGCAGTTGGAGAGAGTACAACTGTCAATCTCTTTACATTGTGGAGACCTTTGGTAAAAGATATGATACATGACAGCTGACATACAGAAACACCTCATTTGAGGAGCTATTCTGGTGAAGGTAGTACACTATAGTGACTAATAGTATAGGCTATAGTTTTTGACTACTGGAGATATCTGGGTTTTAATGGAAAGCTTTCTTGCTTTGGACAGCCGCTGAACTTTGATGTGCTTCATTTCCCTATTTACAAAATAAGAATAATAATACTACCAATTTTGCTGAGTTGTTGGAAAGATGATTTCCATGAAATTATATGTGTGAAGTACCTGGCACTTACAGAGAACTTACTGTTCTTAATTCTAAGATGCATTTTTAAAAACATTTTTTATATTGTCATTAATTCTAAGATGCATTTTTAAAGATATTTTAATCTTATCAAGATGTGTATTAAAAGTAGTGTTTAATTACCTCCACAAAGATATTAAATTGAAAGTTCAATTTTATTGTTGATGGCATGTTTGAATTAAGGAAATACTGTGGTGGCTGCCTTTCTTGTGCTCTTAGCATTTGTACATAGCTGCCTTAGGATTTTGTATTTTATTTATGTAGCTATTATTTTGTATATTATCCATTCCTGTTTTGTCTTGTGAACTCCTCAAGGTTAAGGATCACCTTTGCACCTGCAGTATATAAACGTATTACTTGGCACCTAGTAGACTGTTAATATATGTTGATTGAAAGAGTTCATTTATTTCTTGGACTATCGTAAGAGTCTTCCTCATCAGGCTCTGACATGCCACCCCTCACCCCCAGTAATATGGTATTAACTTGACACTTTTTAACATTCAGATATGGAGTCGTTAGATTTTCATTTTGATGTTTCTCAAGCCCAACCAGTTCTTTGGTTTGCTTACATGATTAATATCTAAATTATAAAATAATTCCTGAACTTAAAAGTTAAATACAAATGGAGATTCTGCTTTTATTTTGCAAGAACGTTTACTGAAGATGACCTTAGAGGAGAGACGCAAAGAATACATAAGGGACTATGTTCCCCTGAACACCATCCTATCGTGGAAGGAGGAGATGAAGGGCAAGAGCCAAAATGATGGTAAGTTTCTCAGAACATTTTTCAGGTAGATACTGTTCCCATTTATTTATGACTTCTGCAGGACAATTATTGATAGAAATGAATAACTGGCATTCAGTAAAGAGATGACATTTTTGATATTTGAAGTAATTGCTTGGTTGTCATTTAATTATTTTTAGCAATCTGTTGTGTGTTATTTAAACTTAGGAAATTATATTAACATAATTCATGTTACGATATAATGGTCTGCATTTATATTATGGCATTTTTAAAAAAACTGTTCTGCAGTTGTTCTTGGAGCAAATAATATTAAGGATTTGGTGCTTTGGTGCTGTGGCCCTTAGAGTTTATTTTGATTAGGTTCATTTATTTCTTCAAGTTTCTTCAAGTTATTCTAAGGATTGGATACAGTTGAAAGTATATTAGGAAGAATAGAGAAAAACATTTACCATAGTTTTAGAGAAGAATATGTATTTTGTATGGTGTGGTATTATATCTGCATGTTAAGTATTTGTATGACAAAATTTACTCTCAAAATCTTTATGATTTAACAAGAGTCTAGATTATTTGAATGAAGATATGTGTTAGCATATAAATAAAATTTTAAGTATTGAAAAGGTCCCTGGAAAAAATTCTAAAAAACAACATGATAGATTTAATGGATGCTTATTATGCTTACCTCTGAACTAGCACTCATTGGTGTTAATGGTCTGGATGTGAAGCTTAGAAGAAATAGGGTGTTTTTTAGGATACTTAACAAATGAGAAAGAGAGGTAACTTTATGAAAGGGACTTGGAAAATGCTAATTTCACAGGTTCTGGTCTTAGATTGATGGAACTATACAGGATACTAAGGGTTCAGAACAAGAAGGTTAATATGGAATTCCTGTGGACAAATCTGTGGGAAACAGCAGCCCAATTAGGCTTTGGTGTCTGGGAAGAGAACACATTTACCAGAGTGTTTGCATTTTAGACAGAATTTTTATTTTTCTTTGCTTTGCTTGAAAACATATGTGAACTTGGGCAAGTGGGGGTAGTAGTTCTACCTCATGTTCTAATGGGGTCATTGGACAAACTGAATGGAACATACACATCTAACCTGCTTGCCCAGGGTTTTCAGTAAATGCAAGCTGTTTTAGTAACGATCTAATTAAGACCTCACTCATTGAAAGAGAGGGTAGTGCTATGTAATGAAAAGAATATAGAACTAGAGAACAAAAGGACAGAATTTGGGCCTTGATTGATCTAAGACCATAAGCCTTTTCATGTTTGGATCTCAGTTATTTCTTCTTTTTTAATAAGACACTGGTATCAAATACTTCGGCGCCATTTTTTTTTTTATGGCTAGTAAATCTTTATCCAGTACTTCAGTCATCTGATTTTCTTTCTTAGTTGCTGTTTTAACTGGTCACTTTTCTAAGGATGTAGTACTTGATGTTCTTTTAAAACAATTTTTGCCTCTCAGAAAGAGGTAGATTCCTGTTGCTGTTAAAACAATTGACAAAGCAGTAGAGATACACAGGTTGTATTGCCCAATGTTGGTCTGCTCACCTCTGCATAAAGGCTTGGCCTTTATGTTGGCTGCTTCTATTTGAATATACACATAACAGTGTAGGGTTGAACTGAGTTATCAGAGAACTAACAGTTGGATGTTTTCAGAGATATCACACACCAAAATATGTCCCCTAAGTCAGAAAAATACGTTGAATAACACTTGCCATTTTTATTCCCTAACAGTATCCTATGTATTTACTCCTGTCTCCCAATATGAGCTTTATAAGTGGTTACAGCTGCTCTATGTATTTCACTTTTTTCCTTCATGCTTTTTTAAAATTTTTATTTATTGTATTTTTTTATTTATTTGAGACAGAGAGAATGAGAGAGAGAGAGCACATGAGAGGGGGGAGGGTCAGAGGGAGAAGCAGGCTCCCTGCGGAGCAGGGAGCCCGATGCGGGACTCGATCCAGGGACGCCAGGATCATGACCTGAGCTGAAGGCAGTCGCTTAACCAACTGAGCCACCCAGGCGCCCTCCTTCATGCTTTTTTGAACTGAAAGTTTTTCATGGGGAGTGAGGTGTGATCAAAATTATATTTCTTTTGAACCTGTTTTATTCTTTCTATCCTATGTTACTTGCTCCCCTGTTGTGACCTAGAAATTAGTTGACTAGCCTCTTCTTTTTTCATGAAACAGAATGGCTCATTCGACAAGTAAGATCTATTTCTTTCTTTCTTTCTTTTTTTTTTTTTTTTTAAGATTTTATTTATTTATTCATGAGAGACAGAGAGAGAGAAGCAGAGGGAGAAGCAGGCTCCCAAGGAGCAGGGAGCCCGATGCGGGACTCGATCCCAGGACCCTGGGATCATGACCCGAGCCGAAGGCAGACGCTTAACCGTCTGAGCCACCCAGGCGCCCAGATCTATTTATTTCTTTATATAACATATATCTTTCGAAAGTGCTTTCTTCTAGTGTTACCTATCCAGTGTGCAGTTACACTAAAATATTAGCAAAGAGAGTTTTAGTATTTTAACAGTTTGAAAGATCCTTTAAGAATATAAATTAAAAAAATAATAAAGGACAACTATATATTTTATTTTGAAATGTTTAAGCCACTGCTTATAAATGTATATGTATATAAGTAGGTTTGGCTTTTTATAATATCTAAATTTTTTAGGTGTCAGATTTCAAACTAAGTCTTAAAAGAGGTCTATAATTCTTTGTCCTATATTTTCTGATTTGTAGGACATGAACAGTATTTATTGGGCTTGCACAATATACCAATTTCAAGTGTTGTAGTTTATCATTATTATTTACATTTTTATAGAGGGGACGTTTTGGCCTTGATATCCAGAATTACATGGAAAGTTCTCAAGCTGTTGTTTTTAATTTTTTTCTTACTTTGCTCAGTTTTGCTTTACTTTAATTAAATGCTTTTTTGTTATTATGTTGTAGTAGAAAGTTAAACTGGGGAGTAGTTGAATGTGTTTGTCACAATTTTGATTTTAAGGCCTCCTAAAAAGGGAAACCAAAAATTGTCAAATATAAAATCCTTGTTTGTGTAGAAAGGAGGAAGTAGGGAGATGATCACCAAAAAAAAACCCAAACAACAACCCCCCCACCACAACAACCTGCTTCCTTATTGTTCATGTTCATATTTGTTAACTGTTATTGGCAAATCTCTGAAATTATGTGCTTCCACTTAATAACTCTCTTTCATTTGTCAGTTGCTTTATTGAAGGTTATTTTAAAATGCTTATCTCTTATTATACCGTGTCTCAACACCTGCAATAGTGCCTCATGGGTAGGTGAGCACAATTACTATGTTAAATAAGAACACCTCAGAGGTTAACCATCTATGAAGGAGAGTTCTGTATTTTTTTTTTTCAAACTTTAAAATGAGCATTTAAAAACATATATAAAAATGGGAGTAGTATAATGAACCTTTATACACCAATCACCCTCTTTCAACAGTTAAAACATGGCCAGTTTTATTTCATTTATACCAGTGCTTCCCACACCTTTTTCCCAAATTATTTTGAAGCAATTCCTATATGTCATATCAATTTTATCTGTAAATAAATGCGTGCATATATCTCTAAAAGATAGGGACACATTTTTTTTTTTTTTACTATAATCACAACACTCATCACACCTCAGTTAATCTTTAATTAAATATCCAATTAGTAGTAAAATTTTTACAATTGTCTCATAAAGGATTTTGCTTTTTTTAATACAGGTTTGCTTGAGTTAAGATCTAAACAGAGTCCACATATTGCATTTAATATATTTCTAAGTCTCTTTTAATGTGTAGTTCCTTTTCTCTCTATCCTCCCTCCCACCCCCTGTAATTTATTTGATAAAGTAGGTTATTTGTCTTACAGAATTTTTCACATATTGGATATTGCTGATTGCATCTTTGTAGTGTCATTTAGCATGTTCCTCTGTCCACAGTGTTTCTTATGAGCTGGTAGTTAAATCCAGAGGCTTGATCAGACTTGGGTTTAATTTTTTTTTAAAGAATACTTTAGAGATTATTATACCTTCTTTTGCATAATATCACAAGGCACATAATGTTTGGTAACCTCTCTGTATTGATAAGACTGATCACTAGGTTCAAGTATTGCCAGCCTAATCTATCCATTGGAAAGTTCCCTATCAGCTTTTCACCTAATGATTTTCACAGCCGTTGATGATCATTGCTTCGATCCATTATTTTATAAGAGGTTGCAAAATGGTCTATTCTGATTTTATTCCTTCTTCATTTATTATTTGGACTGCTATAAAGAACTTTCTCTTACCAACTTTTTTGTTTCCATGTAATACAACTTATATGGAAAAGGCAGAATAAATGCTAGACTCCCTTTTATTTACCAGTTTTTACTTTTATTTTTTTTAATTTTTATTTTAAAGATTTTATTTATTTGAGAGAGAGAGAATGAGAGACAGAGAGCATGAGAGGGAAGAGGGTCAGAGGGAGAAGCAGACCCCCTGCTGAGGAGGGAGCCTGATGTGGGACTTGATCCCGGGACTCCAGGATCGTGACTTGAGCCGAAGGCAGTCGCTTAACCAACTGAGCCACCCAGGCACTCTATTTACCAGTTTTTAAATTGAGTTGGTTTCCTGAAATCTTCCAAAAGTGATCAAAAAGTTCTTTTTTAAATTTTTTAAATTTATTTTATTTTATTTTTTATTTTTTTAAGATTTTATTGGTTTAACAGAGACACAGTGAGAGAGGGAACCCAGGGAGTTCGGAGAGTTGAGCAGGGAGCCCGATGCAGGCCTCGATCCCAGGACCCTGGGATCATGACCTGAGCTGAAGGCAGACACTTAACGACTGAGCCACCCAGGTGCCTCATCATTTTTTTAACTTATTTTAGAAAGAGTGTGTGTGTGTGTGTGTGTGTGTGTGTGTGTGTGTGTGTGTGTGAATGAGCAGTGGGAGGGATAGAGGAAGGGGGAAAGAGAATCTCCAGCAGACTCCATGCTGAGTGTGAAGCCTGATGGAGGGCTGGATCTCATGATCCTGAGATCATGACTTGAGCCGAAATCAAGTGTTGGATGCTCAACTGACTGAGCCATCTAGATACCCCTCATTTTAATTTTTGACTGTCATTTTGAATCTGTTTCCCTGCCACATATGTACATTAAGTGGGAGTACCTCAATGGTTAACAGTCTACAAAGGTTGTGTATTTGTGTATGTGCATTTTTAAAGTATAGCTCTCACATAAAAACATACAATTACTAAATTATAGTCTTAGGGTGCAGTAGAAAGGCAAATATAGATACATATATAGATACATGGATGGATGGATGGATGGATGGATACGATAGAAAAATGGCATTGTTTTCTTTGTAGGGGCTAAAGTTCTCAGGTTTAAATTGTATGTGTTCTGTTCTCCTTTGCTACTTCCAAGCTAAAGTTCTTCTAAAACCCCACTCAAAGAAGCATTGTTGTTACTTTCTTTGGGTGGAGCAAAGGATTGGCAAAGACTCTGCTA
Source organism: Mirounga angustirostris (assembly GCF_029215605.1). NCBI lineage: Eukaryota > Metazoa > Chordata > Mammalia > Carnivora > Phocidae > Mirounga > Mirounga angustirostris. The sequence goes on along the minus strand of NW_026991718.1, from coordinate 99,293,629 downwards.
TGCTTACGCTAATTTTGTATTACTAGTTATAGTTAGTATCAGGGAAAAGAGCTACAGCTGTAAGTTTAGATGTTTGAGTCATTACTTTTAATGTTTACATGGAATAGCAAAAGAGGAAAAATATAATAAATTATGAAGATGAGTTAGATGAAAAATACGGAATTATTTTACTCAGGTATGACAAATTTTTTTTTTAAATGGGTCATTCAGGAAGAAACTTTATATTTCATATCTTGATATATTTCATATCTTATATATATTCAAATCTGATTTGTAGTCATTTGAAAACACTTAACTAGAAATGGCCTGAACTGTGAAGTCTTTGTGTGAATCTCCAGTTTTTGAGGTATATAAAAATATTTTGAGATAGTTGAGGCATGTGTGTAATCTTTCATATTGAAAATACTAGCATTGTTAGTTTAGAAGTTCAACCTTATTTGCTCTCATTTTCATTAGAACTAATTTCTTCTGTTAAGTTATTTCCACAAGAGGTAATGGCTGACCAGAAAAATAAAAGTTAAGTCCAGACTCCTCAATCTCTCAGTCAGTGAGATCTTATTACTTCAGTGTGGGTATTGAATTTCATTGTATTTTACCTGTGTACCAACTTGACAGTTGATATTTTAAAATCATAAAAAAAGTGTCTTAATATTTTGATCTTGGTGCATAGTCCAGTATTTTTATCCTTAGTAAATTGATAATAACTTTTTTGAATGCTAATATGTTTATTAATCCCTAGAAATGAGGAAATAAGAATATAATTACTTATGTTACTGAATATTACATGGAGAGGGGTAAGGGACCATAATGGTAAAAGGAATTATAAAAAAATTTAGTAACTGTGATGACTGTGGGCACTGTGGGCACTGTCCCTGATTTTTAAATGATGTTAATTACATTATTTGATTAAATATTTGATGTTGTTAGTTGGAAGAGCACAATTTAAAATGACTAAATAGTTAGGAAAGTGGTATTTAAAATAGGATAGAATTTAGTAGGGGTACAAATATTGGAAAAGAATATCTTCTGTTCAATTTTTTGATATTGATTCCTTATATCAAACACTATACTTTAAAATGGTCTGTAGAAGCAGAAGAAGGTTCAGAGCAAAACTTCTTAACTCTTAAACAGAAATCTTTTTAATTTTTAAAAATTTTTAGAGAGTGTGTACACATGGGCAGGGGGAGGGGAAGAGGGAAGAGAGAGAGAATCTCAAGCAGGCTCCATGCTCAGCAAAGAGCCAGACACAGGGCTTGATCTCAGGATCCTGAGATCATGACCTGGGTGGAAATCAAGAGTTAGATGCTTAACCGACTGAGCCACCCAGGCACCCTTAGATAGAAATCTTTTATATTTAGTGGGTGGTGATTTTTCCCTCTTTAATATGATCTTAAAATAAATTTAATTTAAAAAACCAGAAATCTATTTTTGCCTCAGGCAACAAAGACCACTCTGGCTTATTCTTCAAACAATTATCTGTGATGCTTCCATTACCAACAAAGATGTAGCAAAAGTAGAACTTATATTAGAAACACATTTTTCACTTTACAGTTAAAAGTAAAGACTGGTATAAAGACTAAAATTCTAAAATGTGCTAAACTTTATGATCTGGCCCCCTCTCCTCTTTTGGCTCTTTGTTATACCACTCCTTTTCTTGGTCTCTGCCTATGGCCACACTACCCTTTTTTGTTTCTTGAATGTACTGTGTTCCCTCCCACTCTCACTACTGGGTCTTTACCTGTATTTCCACCCCCCCCCCACGCCACCCCCCCATACCACTTCTTTCACCTTAATTTTTCTCAGCTTTCGTTTCTCACCTTGAAACCCTTCCTTCCTTCCTCTCTTTCTTTGTTTCTTTTTCTTTGTTTCTCTTCCCTGAGCCCTTATTCTGGAGCAGTTTCCTTTAGCAGATACTTTCATAGTGCTATGTTCCTTTTCATAGAGCATTTATATTAATTTGTTTTTATGTACTCAATCATAAGATTATCTTGATCAGGATATATCTCCATATGAGGTTATAATTACTAGGAAGATAGGGATGATGTTGTCTTCACTCCCCTTTATATCTCTGGCATCTGTCATAGTACTTGCTGCACAGTAGATATTCATTAAATATGTGTTGTGTGAATGAATAAATTAGAAACTACTTGCCTGGTGGTATTTTCATGTATTATTTCCTTCCTGCTTACCTTTTTTTCACTGTGTTGTAAAGATTCATGTGGGAATGATTGGCTTGGAAATTAAGCCAAATGCTTTTTAATGTAGGTAACATGCATTTACATCTCTATAATATAAGGTTGGCTTTATTAAGTTTTAAAAGTTAGTCCACTGATAAATTTGAATAAAGATTTTATTGAACTATTAGATAGATATTTAACTAGTTGAGACAGGGATGGGAATTCATGTGTTGTGTATTCATCAATATTTTATGTCATTATTTATAATAATTAGTAACTAAATGTCATCATTTCAGTTTCTGTGAGTTTAAATGTCAAAAGAGCTTGGGGCGCCTGGGTGGCACGGTCAGTTAAGCCACCAACTCTTGGTTTTGGCTCAGCTCAGGTCGTGATCTCAGGGTTGTGAGATCGAGCCCTGCCTTGGGCTCCACACTCAGTGCAGAGTCTGCTTAAGTTTCTCTCTTCCTCTCCTTCTGCTCCCCCCTTCATGCTCCCTCTCTCTCTTTCTGTCAAATAAATAAATCTTTAAACAAATATTTTAAAAATGTCAAAAGAGCTTAAGTTAAATGGGTGTAAACATAGACACTAAGCTTATTGTAGAGTAATAATTTAAAGTGTGAGGAAACCTTAAAGTATTGCCATTCTAAATGCATTTACTTTGGCATTATTGATTCTTGATATGTAAAGCAACTATAAGAAATTATCTTAATATTATATCCCATTTAAGCATTTTACTGAGTTAGTTGGTTTGCTTCAGAAAAGAACTTGGCTACTGACAAGCAGTTTGGTCCCCTGTGAGAGAATTAGGCTAAACAACTTCTAAAAATTTTGAGAATAATGGCATTCATTGTAATAAAGTATGAAAAAATTAAAAATTTTTATCATGATATTCTGGGTGAACGTGTGAGCACTGGTTTAGTCAAACATTTGTGAAGTAAGGCTAATTTCTAAAATGGAGGAAAAAAATATGAAGTTATATAGGGATTCATGATTCACTACCTGATTTTGTTTTTCCTTCACCTTTATTTCACTCTTGATCCTTTTACCTACTTCCCAAGATTGTTTTAACAGAATTATATTTTATTGTGCATTGAAGTGTATACCACTACATGCTATGTGAATTGTCCTTGTATTTAAGCTTGTTTTTAAACTAATACAGAACTAAAAAACCACATCTTTTTTTTTTTTTTTTGGTATATATAATGACTTGGTGTTGAGACCACAAGATGAAAAGTTCCTTCGGTGTGTTTTATAAGTCTGTACTTCACAGATTCTGTTAGTTTTCTTTTTTACCCACTAAGTGAATTATACTAGTAAGCAGATTTTACTTAAATACCTTTTGGTCAGTTTAGACAGGTACTTTGAGATGGGTTATAGAATAGACTAGTGGTAGCCAAAGCCAATATTTTCCTTTCGTTTTCTTTTTTTTCCCTCCCTCTGATCATTTTTCTACATGAAAGAGTCTTTATAAAGTCTTAGTCTTCTTTTCTGAAATATTGATTTTTCATGTAAGTATTCAAAACAAAGATTGATTGTGTTTGCCATATGAATATAACAGAGCTAGAGATTTTCCAAATTTTGTACTTCTCTTGTATGTTGGGGTAAAAACTTTCAGGGTGTGTGTGTATATGTGCATAACCTGAGGCTCAATGCTAAATATTCATCAGACATGTAGTAATGGAGGTGATTTCCATTATTTTGATATATATGTACCTTGCATGTTAACTGTGGGAGTGCAAAAGTTTTGGGATTAAACATTGCTGACATCGATCCTAATTCTGCTATTATGTGTCCTAGCCAGAGAACCTATGACGTCCCTAAACTTGTCTCTTCATTTGTTACTTGCCACATAGGGGCCGATTATTTCTCCATCCTAAGGTTGTCATGAGAATTGAGAAGAGGATATCAATAGGCCTACATAGCTCCAAAGCTTGCTCTTCTTATTCTAGAATGCACCTTTCTCTTGCAGGAAACTCCTTGTGACTCTGTATTCACTACTTCTAGTCACATCTATGTTCTTAACCAATGTATAATAGAACATAGATATAGTACCCGTTTCCAAAATCTTTTCATCTTCCTGAATAGAAACTGTACCCATTAAATAACTCCCCATCCTCCCCTCTCACACAGCTTTTGGTTATCACTGTTCTGTTTTCTGTCTCCATAAATTGCCTGTTCTAGACTTTACATAAGTAGAATAATAAAATATTCTTTATGTCTGGCTTACATTACTTAGCATAATATTTTCTAGGTTCATCCATATTGTAGCATATATAAGGATTTCATTCTTTTGAGGTTGGATAATAGTTTCCTGTATGTATATACAACATTTTGTTTATTCATTCATCTCTTGATAGACATTAGGTTTTTTACACCTTTTGGCTATTGCGAATAATGCTACTGTGGACCTTGGTGTATAAGTATCAGAGTCTCTATTTTCTTTTTTTGGGTATATAAACTAGGAGTGGAATTGCTAGATTATATGGTAATTCTGTGTTTTAACTTTTTGAGGAACCACAAACCTGTTTTCCACAGTGGCTGTATCCTTTTATATATTCTCATCAGCCATGCACAGGGTTTCCTCCACGTCCTTGTTAGTGCTTGTCCTTTTCTTTTTTTTTTAATGATAATAAAATATAAGGATAATTTTTTTTCAGCAGTGCTTTATAGTTTTTAGCAGTTAAGTTTATTACTAAGTATTTTATTCTTTCTAATGCTATTATAAATGGAATTGTTTTCTTTCACTACTTATTGGTTGTTCATTGTTAGTACGCAGGAAAGAAACTGATCTTTGTGTGTCGATTTTGTATCCTGCAACTTTGCTGAATTCAAGCTAATAATCTTGGGGTTTTCTACATCATGTTATCTGTGAACAGAGAATTTTATTTATTCCTTTTAAGCTGCTGCTGAATTCAATTTGTATTTTGTTGAGGGTATTTGCATTGTTATTCATAAGGGATATTGGTCTGTAGTTTTGTAGTGTCTTTTTCTGGCTTTGGTATTGGTTAATGCTGGTAATGACTATTTAGAATGAGTTAGGAAGTGTTCCCTCCTCTTTTTTTTTTTTTTGTTTTTGAAGATTTTGAGAAGGATTAGTGTTAATTCTTTAAATGTTTGGTGGAATTCACCAGTGACACCATCTAGTCATGACCCTATTTTTTTGGGTTGGGGGAGGGTCCCAGAGTTTCTGAATGCTGATCAATCTCCTTACTAGTTATAGGTCTATTCAGATTTTCTATTTTTTTTATGAATCAGTTTTGGTGCGTATAGCTAGGTGTGTTTCTAGTTATTTGTCCATTTCATCTAGGTTATCCAAGTTGTTGGTGTGTAACTGTTCATAGTATTCTCTTATAATACTTTTTATTCTTGTAAAGTTGGTTGTTCTTCGTCTTATTTCTTAGTATAGCTAACGGTTGTAAATTTTATCTTTTCAAAAGGCCAGCCTTTAGTTTTGTTGATCTTTTCTAATTTTTTTATTCTTTATTTATGTCCACTAGTCTTTATTATTTCCTTTATTCTGGTAGCTTTCTGTTTAGCTTGTTCTTTTTTTTTAATTCCTTGATGTGCAAAATTAGATTATTGATTTGAGATCTTCTTTTTCAATGTATATGTTGAGAACTATAAATTTCTTTCAACACTGTTTCTGCTTTATGCCATGAGTTTTTGTATGGTGTATTTTCATTTGTCTATGTATTTTCTGGATTTTTTCTTTGCACATTTGTCAAAAGCATGTTGTTTAATTTGCACATATTTATTCATATTCCAGTTTTCTTTGCTATCGACTTCTAGTTTTATTCCATTATGACAAGAAAAGATTGTTTTTATGATTTAAATCTTTTTTTTTTTATAGTTTTGAGATTTGTTTTGTGGCATAACATCCTGGGTAATATTCCATGTGCACTTGAGAAAAAAGTTATTGTTGGATACAGTGTTTTATATATGTCTATTAGGTACATTTGGTTTATAGTGATTATCATGTCCTCTATTTCCTCATTGGTCTTCTGTCTTGCTGTTCATCCATTATTGAAAGTGGAACATTTAAATCTCTTTAATTATAGGTCTGTATTTTCCCTTCAATTATGTCAATGTTTCTTCATATATATATAATTATTTTATTTTCATGATGACTTCACCTTTTTATCAACATATGATATCCGTTATTCTTTGTAATGGTTTTTGACTTAAAATCTGTTTTGTCTCCAAATAATGCAATATATGTTAAGAAAAAAAAAAAAAGAAGAAGAAGAAGAAGGTAGCGGGAGGGGAAGAATGAAGCGGGGGAAATCGGAGGGGTAGACGAACCATGAGAGACGATGGACTCTGAAAAACAAACAGGGTTCTAGAGGGGAGGGGGGTGGGAGGATGGGTTAGCCTGGTGGTGGGTATTTAGGAGGGCACATTCTGCATGGAGCACTGGGTGTTATGCACAAACAATGAATCATGGAACACTTCATCTAAAACTAATGTTGTAATGTAAGGGGATTAACATAAGAATAAAAAAATTAAAAAAAAAAAAAAAAATCTGTTTTGTCTGATACTAGTATAGCTACCCCAGCTCTCTTTGGTAACTGTTTGCATGGAATATCTTGTTTTATCCTTTCACTTTTAACCTATTTATATCTTTAGTGAGTCTCTTGTGGACAGCATATAGTTACCCCTCCTTTTATAATTCATTCTGCCAATCTCTGTCTCTTGAGTGGAGAGTTTAACCATTTATATTTCAAGTAATTACTGATAAGGAGGGACTCATCTCTGCCATTTTGGTATCTTCTGTATGTCTTAAAGTTTTTTGTCCCTCATTTCCTCCATTATTACCTTCTTTTGTGTTTATCTGATTTTCTTTTTTGTAGTGACACCTTTTGATTCCCTTAACTTTTGTGCTTATTCTATTTAGTGTTTTCTTTGTGATTACCATGGGGATTGCATATAACATCCTAAAATTATAAAGTTATAATTTTTATAAAGTTATTACTTAATCAAATTGATGCCTGCTTAACTTTATTTGCATACAAAAACTGTTATATAGCACGATCATCCTGCCCACTTTATGCTATTGATGTAACATACTGCATGTTTATATATTGTGTGCTCAGTAACAGATTTATTATTAGTTTTTATGCATTTGTCTTTTAAATCATGTAGAAAATAGAAAGTAGAGTTTACAAACCAAAATTACAGTAATACTGGCTTTTATATTTGCCCATTTATTTATCTTTAATGAAGATATTTATTTCTCCCTATGGCTTTGATTTACTGTCTAGCATCCTTTTGTTTCAATCTGAGAGACCCTCATTAGCATTTTGTACACCTACTGGTAATAAACTACTGCAATCTTTGTTTATCTGCAGCTGTGTTTGTTTCTCCCTCATTTTTGGAAGGACAGAGTTGCTCAATATAGAATTCTCAGTTCACATTTTTTTTCCCTTTCATCCCTTTAAACAAGTCATACCACTTTTTTCCCTTTTGTCTCCAAGGTTTCTGATGAGGAATCAACTGATAATCATATTGGGGATCCCTTGTGCATAGTGAGTTACTGTTGCTTTCAATTCTCTCTCTGTCTTTGATCTTTGACAGTTTATGATGTGTCTTTTGTGAGTTTCTGAATTTATTCCATTTGGAGTTCATTGAGATTTTTTGATTTGTAGATTGAGATCTTTCATCAGATTTGTGACTCTTTGTCCATTATTTCTTCAAATTATCTTTTTGTCCTGTTCTCACCTTCTGAGCCTCCCGTAATGCATATGTTGGTGTGTTTGACTGTGTCCCTCAAGTCTTTTAAGCTCTGTTCATTTCATTCTTTTGTTTTTCATCCTTGATAATTTCAATTCTTTTATCTTCAGGTTCACTGATTTTTTCTTCTGGCTGCTCAGTTCTGCTGTTGAACTCCTTTAGTGAATTTTTTATTCTCAGTTATTGTGCTTCTCAACTCCTGAATTTTTAATTCTTTTTTTCAGTAATTTTTCTTTTTTAATTTTTTGTTTCTACATTGTTTTCTTGATTTCCTTTTTAAGGTGGTTGTTTAAAGGTCATTGTTGAAAATTGGGCTTTTGACTACTGTAATGTGGTGACTGTGGAAATCAAATTCTCCTCCAGGGTTTTTGTCTTTTTTTTTTTGATTGCTGAAAACTATATAATTCATTTGTTTTGAGGTTTTTCTTATTTTTGCATAGACTTCTCCTTGTCATGTGTGATCATTAAACTCTCTTCCTTTAGCTTATGATTGCCTCAGGTTTTTACACGAATTTCCTCAGGAGTTCTCTTTGTCTTTGCAGATTAGCTATATGCTGGGACTCTCCTTCAGCACTTAACTAGGTCTTTTCTGAACCTAAGATCATTTTGAGGTGTAAACTTAAGGTCTTTTCAAGTCTTTTCTGAGCATATATCTTTCTGGACATGCACATGACTTTCTTTTTCTTTCTTTCCCCCCACCCCAAGACTTATTCATTTATTTATTTATTTGAGGGAGGGGAGGCATGCAGAGACAGAGGGAGAGGGAGAGAATCTCAAGCAGACTCCCCACTGAGCACAGAACCTGACACAGGGCTCCATCCCACTATCCTGAGATCATGACCTGAGCCAATCAAAGAATCAGATGCTTAACCAACTGAGCCACCCAGGTGCCCCTAACTTTCTAAAGTTTTCTGTATACATGGCTGCTTTTGAATGTTCTTATTTGCCAGAGAGTCTCATCTCATCTTTTCCTCTGGACATTATACGGTCTATTATATATCCACTCTTAATCTTGCCCCAGGTGTCTGTGAGTCCTTAGTTGCCTAGCAGCTTTTATGAGCAGTGCCTGTTGATTTTTCTACCTTAGTTTTGAGTTAGGTGAAGTAGAGATGAGTGCCTTGCTTCAGTTCTTCAGGTATCCCCTAGATAGGTTAGAACAGACTTAACACAGTAATTTGTGAGTAAGGTCTGTTCTGTACCTTCTGGTTTGTGTTGGGAAGAGGGTGAGATATGGATGAGTACAAATACTACCAAGGCTTCCAACTCTTCTAAAGGTGGGTTTTTCTTAATTAGGTGTTGGCTTGGTTTCTGTAAACCTTTGTTTTCCAGAATTTCAACAAAGTTGGTTCAGTTTCTGTATGTTGTTTTTGATGTTTCTGTGGGCAAATGAGAGCTTGGAACTACCTGGTCTGCCATTCTGCTTGAACTTTATAATTTCAAGTGTGAAAACCAACTGTTTTAGTTTGGCTACTGCTAGCTGCTTTAACAGATTAATTCTCAAGAGGCTTGACCTGACAGAAGTTTATTTCTGTGTCACCTAACAATCCAGTGTGGGTGTTTATGATTGATGTCCATGGAGGGGTTGTGGTTGGGTTGGGGATATGAGTGTGTGTATGTGAGGGGGCATTCTGTTTCACATAGTCCTTTAGAGACAGAGCTGGTGGAATCTATTCCTTCTTTGACATGTTGCTTCTAAGATTGCCCTTGAGAACCATAGGGGAAAGAGGAAAAAGAAGGATTATATCAGAGGTTTTTGTGAGCTAGGTCTGGAAATGTGCACCTGACTTCCACTTGAATATTTTGGGCTACGTCTCAGTCTCATGGCCATATTAATTGTAAGAGAGACTGAGAAATGTATTCTAGTTATAGAAAGAGGAAGAAGAAGAAACTAGAAACTGGTTTTGATGAATAGTAATTTCTGGCATATCAACCATTCACAGAGCTTCTTTGAACTAACATGCTCTGTTGAATGAGCTATAAGAAACACCATTATTTTATATTCCATTAAGAAGGAAGGGGAAAAAGCACTATCAATTAAATTATTACATGATGATCTCTAATCACTGATCTCTTTCAATAAACTTAAAAATTATTTTAGATTTACTGAGTTATACTTCTGTAATACATCATCCTTGAACATATCTTCAAAGGAAACTGTAAGTGAAATAAATTAGCTTAGGTATTCTAAAATGTTTTTTCACTCAGAGTCCAATTCTTCTGAATAACTTTTTCCACCCAGAGTTGTTGGTGTTTGTTTCTCCACAAAATTATTCTCTATGCAGTTAGAGTTGGTGATGTAGCACTACTTAAAAATGTACTTTTGTCTGGGATTTTTTTCCCTAAACCGCTGATACTTACCCTGCAAGTTTTAGTGCTGGCATTTTCTTGATCTCACCAGATGGTGTTAATGAAAGGTTTCAGCCAATTACTAGGAGTCATATTCTTTACTCACATGGTCACTAAATATATTGTTGCCTGAAATGTTGAGAGGTTCCAGTTGTCCAGTTATATCACCAGAAATGGTAAGTAAATAAATGTATGCAGATAGTGAAGACTGTCCTCACCACCATCTCCCAGCAGCAGTTGTAAATGCCTGTAACTGTAAGGCACCTGCCGATTTCAGAGCTGTTAAAATGTTTAAAGAGTTGAAGATGTGTAGTATGTTGAATTTGTTTTGAAATTCATCCTGTGTCCTTTAATGCTTAAGATTTTTTTTTTCCTAATGATGCGTAACCTATTGAAAATACTGGCTATTTGAGCTTATGAAAATAATTGCATTTTAGTTTTTCAAGTTCTTTAGTTTGGAGGAAGATATAAAGTGAGCGCTGAAGACAGAGCAGCTCTTTGGCACGTTGGCTCAAAGTTAATTGAGTCTGATTTTAGAACAATGCAAGAAAACTTTTAAACACCATTAGTTGCTTCTAAATGGAATGAACTCTGACACAGTGCATTTCTTGTCATTGGAACTATTCAGAAAGGTTCTAGATGAAAATCAGAGTAAAAGCACTTTTTTCACTGGGTGGTAATTGAACGAGATGTCTAATCTGTGTGTTTCTGACAACTGAGAATCTTATTTTAAAATAACTTAATTTTGTGTCAGTGATATTCTCTTCTCAGATCCCTGATGGTGTAATTTATCAGTACTATCAGTGATTGGAAAACCAGAGATTTTTTTGTTTAAGGCAGACAACTACATGCAGATTACTTTTCTGTTTGTAGTTAAGTGATCTAACAAACTAAGTAAGACATTCTTTGAAACACTGATTGGCACAGGGGGAGCATGGATTCAAGAAAAAGCACTTTTTTTTTTGTAGATTTCACTGCAAAATTTTGTTATTTGAACTTCCTAGAGGCACAGGAAAATTCTAATTGTTGATTCTCTCAGGGTTTATTTGGTTAAGAGATCACTGTGATTTTATTTTTGATTAAAAATCTTACGGAAGTGACCCTTCTCTTTCTTCCTTTCTGTTGTTAACATAGTTACTTGTTAACATGGCCAGACTGTTTGGAATTATCAATACTTAAACAGCTAAACAAGGAATCTACTGACCTTTCCTGTTATTTGTACACCTTTGGGGTGCAAATTTAATTGATGAAGGACAGCCAACTTTTAGGAAGAGAGAGAGGCATAGGTATATCTTTTTAATTTTTTTCCCACATACCTAAATCTAGATGTCAAGTTATTTGACATTTATTGAAAAATGACATAGTGAATATAACATTCCCACTTTAGTTTTGGTCATTCATAACTTACTAATAAATCCAGCCTGGGATTTTAAAGACTCTTTAACTGTGTTCATGGAATACTATCCTGGATACAAGTTTTTCATGGTAATGAAAACAACGGGATAAAAACATGTCTTTTTTCTAAATAGGATTATACTGTTGTTCTCAATATTTCATGTATCTCTTTGTGAGGGAGTCCTCTCTAGATTTCTCTGAAATGATTTCTGAAATGCTATATGAAGTACTTTTTATTTCAAAGTAAGTATGTAGTATCTCTTTGCATATGGATCAGACTCCATTACTTTGACAATGAAAAATTGCTTAAATGCTCTGACATCTGAAATGTGTCTAGAAATTAGCATTAGAACTTATTTAAGGCTTTGTAATTATTTCTTAAAATGAGTTGTTACAAGTTACAAGTAAATAACAAGTAATTTTCCTTTGAATGTTTGTATTAAAAATAACATTAAAGTTGGGGTGCCTGGGTGGCTCAGTCGTTAAGCGGCTGCCTTCGGCTCCGGTCATGATCCCAGAGTCCTGGGATTGAGCCCCGCGTCGGGCTCCCTGCTCTGCGGGAGGCCTGCTTCTCCCTCTCCCACTCCCCCTGCTTGTGTTCCCTCTCTCGCTGTGTCTCCGTCTGTCAAATAAATAAATAAAATCTTTAAAAAAAAATAACATTAAAGTTAATGATAAGTATTCTATGCATTAATATATAGTAAGTGTGATATGATATAAGGTGTTGGAAATCCATAAAAGTGATCACTACTATACATTTGTATATCTGTGTATTTATACTTTGCTGTATTTTTATAAAATAAAGGACTTAAATCATGGTCATTGTAAAGTACTCAAAAGATATAAAAATACATTGAGCTAAAAAAATGGTAGTTTCCCCTTCCCCAAACACCAAATTCCATACAGGTAAATACTGATAGCTCTTAGGTGATTATCTTTCTAGGCCTTTAGCATTTTTTAGTTTGTTTTTATTCAAAACAGCAATGTATTAGGTGTTCTCTAAGCATTAACAAATAGTATGGAGTTTTTAGGAAGACCTAAAAACCTTAGGAAGTAAGTGATAAAATTATGGGAATTGAGACCAAGAGAGATTAGCTAATTATATGGTTAACCCAGCTAGTCTGGCACTAGTGTCTGTACTCTTAGTCCTATTACTTTTTATGCTTTTACAAATACTCTGTATGTGTATTCTTATATAGTATTTTGTTAGTTTTTTTGTTTGTTTGTTTGTTTGTTTTTAGGGAGGATGGGGAGAGGGAGAGGGAGAGAGAGAGGATATTCGGCAGGCTTCATGCCCAGTGTGGAGCCTGACACAGAGCTTGATCTCATAACTCTGAGATCATGACCTGAGCTGAAATCAAGAGTTGGGCACTTAACTGACTGAGCCACGTGTGTGCCCCAGTATTTTGTTAATTTTTAGTGTAAAAACTAGCCTTATGTATATATGGTTCTTTGGAGTTTGCTTTTTCCCCACTTAAAACTATATTTTGATTTTTCCTTTTTATTAAATGGCCATATATTTTATCATAATTTATTTAAATTTACTTACCATAAATTATTTTATTCTTGATGGACACTAGGTATTTTTTCTTACAATTGCAAACAAAGTTATGATGAATATGTTTGTAATCCTTGTATATATGTCTGAGGATTTCTGGGAGATAGATTCCTAAGAGTGGAATTGTTACATTACAGGCAGTGCACATTTGAAATTTTGATAAAACTGTCAAATCATTCTCCAAAGCTGCTGAAATGGTTTATACACACATCAAGACTGTATGAATACCTGTTTTCTCATAACTCTGCCTACAAAAGGTGCCATTAATCCCCGAAAAGTTTGCCAGTGGAATGGGTAAAAACTAGTAAATCTTTGCTATTGTGATTTGCATCTGTTTAAAATGTCCTATTTATTGGCCATTTAGATTTCTTTTGTGGGTTACCTGTTCATAACTTTTGCCCATTTTTCTATTGGATTGCCTGTTTTTGTGCCTTAACTTTGTAAATGTTGCAGTATCTTTTAGAAGTCTATGGTTGGGGCACCTGGGGGCTCGGTTGGTTAAGTGTCTGCCTTCGGCTTGGGTCATGATCCCAGAGTCCTGGGATCAAGTCCCGTATCAGGCTCCCTGCTCAGTGGGGAGTCTGCTTCTACCTCTCCCTCTGCCTCTCCCCCACCCCGCCCCTGCTCATGCTCACGCATGCTCTCTGTCTCTCTCGCAAATAAATAAATAAAATCTAAAAAAAAATGTGGTTGTATGGTGGTTAAAAATACAGACTTGAACCAGACAGCCAGGCCGAATACTGGCTCTGCCACTTCCTTGGGAAGGTTGCTGAATCCCTGTACCTCAGTTTCTTCATTGGTAAAATGAGGTTAGTGATGGTATACCTCAAAAGATTATTGTGAGGATTAAATAAGTTAGTAATTATAAACAGCATAGAACAGTGTCTCATCTTAAGTGATCTCTGAGTGCTAACTTTTATAATAATGATTGTTGTGATTTATGCTATCTTGTTTTAGCAAAGTTTTAAGTTTTTGGTAACATCTGCAAGTATTTTTTTAATCTCTTGCATTTTAGATTTTATTAGATTTAAGACTTGCTTCCTTTTTATAATAAGAAAGTACGTTTTTAGTTTCTTCAAAAGGTTGGCTATTTTTATGTTCGGTTTGTTGTCTGTATGGAATTTCTTTTTGTGTGGTAGGAGGTAGGTGGTCTTAGATTTGTTTCCAAATGGGTATCTACTTATCTCCACTGATGTTATCTTAATCATATACTAAAATTTCCATTTATGCAGTAATCTGTTTCTGGACTCTTCATTCTGTTTGATTGTGATCTGTTGATTTTTGTGTTAGTATGATATAGTTTCTTTATATATTTTAATAATTTGGGAAAAAGCCACTCTTATCCTTCTTTTTCAAAATTTTTGTAGTTATTTTGATACACTTTTTCAGACTGATTTTAGATTCTATTCTATTCATAGAGTATTCGTAGAGTTCTATTCATATTCTATTTTAAAAATCCTATCAGATTTTGAAAGGGTTGATATTGTTACAGTGTTGAATGTTCTAATCTAAGCATACATCTCTCCAAAAAATTAATAAGTCTGATACTTGCACATGGAGAGGCAAACACTGCAGGAGAGCATAAAATGAAAAATAAGTCTTTCTTTCAGACTCAGTCCCCAAATTTGTAACCGCCATCAATACGTCATTATATGCTAGAAAGTTTTAGTATTTATATAAATGTGCTTTAGAACTCCTCTATCCTTTTCTTTTATACACAGTAGCATGCCCTAATACTATTTATTTTCATGTGTTTTTTCCCATCTCATAATCTATCATGGAAATCCTTCCATAAGAAATTCTAATGATTTACTTCATTTATTTGTATATGCTTCATAGTCTAATTACTCCCTTATTGATGGGCATTTTGATTATATTAATTTCTGTTTTTAATAGTATAATATTTCACAGATGTTCCTGTATTTTATTTTTGTATTGTTATATATGTTTCTATCATAAAAGTAATTTCTGGCCATGGAATTGCTAGGTCAGAGGCTCAGCGTTTTCAGGTGAGAGAGGTTTTCAGTTTCCACTTTAAAAATGTTGAACCATCATTATAGTGCTACCTTTAGTGTATGCATATGTATGCTTCCCAGCACCAACTGGATTTTATCAACTGTATTTTATTTTTGCCACTCTGACGTTTTGCTATTTTAAAAATCATGAGTGAGGTTGAACCTACTTTAGCATGTTCATTAGCTGTTTATTTTTCTGTTTAAGCATTTACCATGGGCTAAACACTGTTCTAAGTGGATTGTATGTTCATTTAATGAATTATTTCCTCTTATCATTTGCTCATTTTAAAAATGTTTTTTATTAACTTCTTAAGAGATTATTGTAAATTAAGGAAATTAATTTTAGTTGTATGTATTACAGATTTTTGTTTCACTTATTACCTGTTTTTCATGATTATATATTTTACACACAATTTTACATTTTTATGTAGCCAGATGATGTTTTATAATTTTCTTCATCTTAGTCTTATCAAATTTGGTTAGGCTTATTGCTATTTATTTGCTAGATTAAAAATATGAATAGAGGGGCGCCTGGGTGGCTGTCGTTAGGCGTCTGCCTTCGGCTTGGATCGTGATCCCAGGGTCCTGGGATCGAGCCCCGCATCAGGCTCCCCGCTTGGCGGGAGGCCTGCTTCTACCTCTCCCACTCCCCCTGCTTGTGTTCCCTCTCTCGCTGTGTCTCTCTGTCAAATAAATAAAACCTTTAAAAAATATATGAATGGGATCTTTATTCCCATTTAATTTTCTAATTGGTTATTGGTGAGGTATAGGAAATGCTAATTTTTGAATACTGATCTGGAATTTTGTTCTTAGTCACAGTCTTTTAAGAGATACTTTAGGATTTTCTAAGTAGGTAATAAAGCCTTCTGCACGTTATTTTCCTGTAGCTGCTTAATATTTGTACCTTTTATTTCTTTTTTCTTTTGCTTTGGCTAAGGTCACCAGTATAGTTTTAAATGATAGTGCTCACAGTGGGCATTCTTGCCTTATTCTTGATTTTATTGAGATTTATTTATCTATTAATTAATGGATAGTAATCTCATTTTTTAGTATTATGCTGAAGGAACATTGTCTACTTAGTAAATGGACATTGTTAAAGGTTAAGAGACCTTTTACTTCAGTATGTGTACTTGTACAAACATTTTATTTTCAACTGTTTCATTTATGTAGTAAGTATAATTATGTATCTGTAATGTAAAATTCTTATAATGAAAATACTAAGCATACCTAAAATATCATTGTAGTTAACCTATAAAAGTGTCATTAAATGACAGGTTGCCATTTATTGAGTCATTTTCAAGTACTTACTGATATTTCATACTGGGGCTTGACTTCCAAGTTATGGAAAATATTTTGCTCTGAATTTTTGGTCACTCTGTTATTGATCTTAAAAGTAATTTGTATTTTTCATGGGCATAATATAGTGAAAACTTATTCAAACTTCATTTTTTTCTTGTTATCTCTTAAATTCATTATTCAGGAAAATAGAGGGGTAAAGTAGTGCACATAAGCAAAAAATGATTAATCACAAACCTATTTTTAAAATTTTTTTATTGTTATGTTAATCACCAAACATTACATCATTAGTTTTTGATGTAGTGTTCCATGATTCATTGTTTGTGCATAACACCCAGTGCTCCATGCAGAATGTGCCCTCTTTAATACCCATCACCAGGCTAACCCATCCTCCCACCCCCCTCCCCTCTAGAACCCTCAGTTTGTTTTTCAGAGTCCATCATCTCTGATGGTTTGTCTCCCCCTCCGATTCCCCCCCTTCATTCTTCCCCTCCTGCTATCTTCTTCTTCTTCTTCTTCTTCTTCTTCTTCTTCTTCTTCTTCTTTTTTTTCTTAACATATATTGCATTATTTGTTTCATAGGTACAAATCTTTGATTCAGCAGTCCTGCACAATTCACAGTGCTCACCATAGCACATACCCTCCCCAGTGTCTATCACCCAGCCACCCCATCCCTCCCACCCCACCCCCCACTCCAGCAACCCTCAGTTTGTTTCCTGAGATTAAGAATTCTTCATATCAGTGAGGTCATATGATACATGTCTTTCTCTGATTGACTTATTTCACTCAGCATAATACCCTCCAGTTCCACCCACGCTGTTGCAGATGGCAAGATCTCATTCCTTTTGATGGCTGCATAATATTCCATAATCACAAACCCATTTTTGAAATGCATCATTCAGATAGCTGACAGGGATTGAATAAGGAAGAAGACACAGTTTCTGCCTTTTAGAATTCTGTATGATGTTTAGTGGCCTTTACTTGTCTTCCCAGCTAAGATTTATTGAGACTAATATTTTAATAGCCTGTAGTTCCTAGCACAGTAACTACAATCTGTTGGGTTCTGTAAAATTCTGCTCAACATATTTAATGTTTGTTTAATGTTTATGCAACAATGCAGATTCTGATTCAGTAGGTATGGATTAGGGCCCAGGAACCTAAACTATTAATAAGCACCTCAGGATGTTTTCCTGTGGTTCCTTCCTATGAGCACCAAAACCCTTTCCTGAATAGAGGTTTTGTACTGTATCTTATAGAAAATGTTTTTGAGTGCTTTAATAATGTAACTTTTGGGGTGCCTGGGTGGCTCAGTTGGTTGAGCATCTGACTCTTGCTTTTGGCTCAGGTCATGATCTCATGGGTTGTGGGATTGAGCCCTGCATCAGGCTCAGTGCTCAGCGGGAGTCTACTTGAAGATTCTCTCCCTCTGCCCCTTCTCCCACTTGTGTGTGCTCTCTCTCTCAAATAAATCTTAAAAACAATGTAACTTTGCCTTTTATTTTAGACTTCAGCTTTTCATTTAAGAGGAATCTATTCATTTAGCACAAGTGTGTGTGGGCTCTTGGTTATCCACATAGTAAATATGTGTTGATTACTTAACATTGATAACTTGCAGTAATTATAGAATTAGCTTTTAGTTTACTAAACCAACGATCATTTTAAGTTAACTTTATGATTTTTTTCAACTTTGATTTTTTATGCTTTAAAAAAACATAAAAATTGAATTGATCTTTTTTTTTCTCCTTGAGATCCTTTTCATGTCTTAGGTACATAGAGCTTGAAAAAGTTTAGCTTGTTTCACATGAAGCCTAAAATATTTTTTTTAATGACCCAAGTCTAACCTTTGTTTTAGAGTATTACATGTGAATAGCTGGTTATATTTTAAGATGGCTTGCAGTGTGTAAGAGACTTGTTTGTATTATCATATCCTTTAAAATATGAAAAATTATGACCCACAGAAACATGATTGCAAGATTGTGGAATTTACTAATTTTGGTATCATTAATTTGGCCAAAATAGAAGTGATGACGAGAGTTTTATCTATCATAAGGTTATCTATAAAAATTCTACAGTAAAATTTTAGTAAATATTTTAATTGGCAAATAGGATCAGTTGTTTTTTTCTTGTTTTCATCTTGTTCATTCCTTTCTTCCATTGCATTTCTTTTCTTATCTTAAAATGTAAGTTAGAAAAAAGTGAGTTGTAAGAGTTACAAAAACATTTTCAAAAAGTCATATTTAGTAATTAATAAAAGCTCATTTTATGGAATTATGTAACTGGTACCAAATATATTTCATCATGATGGGTTCTTCTGGATTTTTTTTTTAACATATACTTATTACGTGTTTAATATGTGCCAGACATATTTCTGAGTACCTTACAAATGTTAACTTATGTAATCATCACAACAGCCTTATGGAACAGGTATCATTATCTCATTTACAGATGAGGCAACTGAAGTACAGAGGGGTTAGCTTACCCAAGGTTACACTGCTGGTGAGGGCAACGTCTGAATTTGAACCCAGGCCTCTGGCTTTACATTCTCTTCATTTGCTCTCTGTTGATGCTGTCTTTTTTTCCCCAAAAGCATTGCTTACGGGTTTATGTGTTATGTGGCAACTATTAATTATATTTGATGTTTGGTAAGATGTATTTTATGCTGTGTGTTATATAATTTTTTATGGATTATAATTCATAACGATAATTATTTTTGTTTTTAAAACACAGACAACTATTAGAAAAGGTAAAGTTGTTGTGGATAATAAAACTGGCTATAATCACTATAGTGAAGAAGGCGGCTTTTCCCCTCAGGTAGATGTATAATGAATACCACTTTACACCATGTAAATAAATTATTCACATTTCTTTGTAATTTTACCTGTGTTCCAAATTTGTACTTACAATATATTGAAAAAATTTTTTAAAAAGATGCTTCTTTGGATTTTTCTTTTTATCAGTCACCTTTTTTTTTTTTTTAGTAGGATAGATCACATATTGAATTTAAACTACAGTTTGGCAGCATGCTCTATGAACTTGCTTCTCTGACTGACTGGAGTGCTAAGGTGTATGTGGGTTTTTACCAGGGAGTATGTGAAGCTACACAATAAAATACTATTCTTGTAGAGCACTTTTTCTGCTAAAAGTTGGGTGGGGGTGGAATATCAATTAATTTAATTGCTGTACCTTTAGAAAGTTTTTATGTTAAAACTAAATGATTCTCAAGATCAGAGGCACAGAATTTCACAATAATGGTCTCTACCCTAGATATCCTGATAGTATGTTCATTCAGTGGAAAGGTTTCAGGAGTGCTTGATTGTATTTGAAGTCATTTGGTGTCTTGGAATGTTACAAAATTAGTGAGCTAACCAGCATAAAATGGTCAGTGAAGTTGAGAAAGAGCCATCACATTTTCAGTTGCTACAGTGCCAAACACCAAATTCCAAATACCAAAATGTTAATCAGTAATCTTTGTTGGGCTGCTGAAAAGAATCATATTATCATAGACACATCTTTTTAAATGTTTTAAATATTGGAAATATCCTAATTTTTTTTTATTTTAGTAAACCCCACTTCTAAGTAAACCTGAATAAAATCAAGATTTATAAAAAAGACAGCTTCTGAGTTATTAATTTACAAAAGGGTTGGACGTGGTATTCCTTTAAATAGCTTACCTTTTCAACTTTTTCAGGTCATTATATTCACATCATTCAGACCTGCATATAAGTACAGCAAGAAACACTGATAGCCCATGGATGTGTAGTTTTTTTTAACAAAACATCATGGTGAAAGGTTAAAAGGATATGCATTTGAAAACTTATATAGCTGGTGTTTTGTTTTTTAAATATCTTGGGTATAAGCAATATTGCTATAATTGCCATTAATTTCATTCTAAATACTGAGATTAGGGCTTGAATGGGCCATTGATTTTTTTATGATTAAGTATGACCATTAAAACAGTAATCATTTGCCTTGTAGAGTGACATGAATCTATTCTTAGAAAAATTGTGTTGCCATCCAATAGCAGAGAAGTATCTTTGTATAGAAAATTAAGTCAGAAAGAACATACGTTGTTCTTTTGGTTTTGCTGCCATTTAAACTTGACTAAAGAAGAAAAATAGCAGTTGGTAGAATTGGCATAGTTTTCAGGTTTTCCGATTCTTGTTTAAATTTCTTGATTTATCACTATATTTGTTGTTCATTCAAGCATAGTTAATATACCTCATCTGTAAAACTGTAGATCGCAGTTTTTCTGCAAGTTGGCTAATTACTTTTATGATAAAGAATTCACTTAAAATATAAAGTAAATTGTTCATGATAAGAGAAGAAAACCTAATTTCTATCTTCAAATTTCTTCAGTTATGCATTAGTAGAAGATGAACTAGAGTTGGAATTAAAGAGTTGGAGAGGGTTGTTTTTTTTGAGTGAGGGGCTTGTTGATGGGATACAAAGTATTAGTGAAATCATGTTTGGGGGAAAGAAACTATAAACTGAGGCTTCTTTAAGGACCTGCTTCTTTTCTGTTCTTGCTATTTTAGGGGGAAAGATTGCTTCTTTTGAGGATATAACTTTATGAGGAATATTACTCACTTAGCTAAGAATTTTAAAAAATTTGTAGCAAGTATATGACAGCTGAGTCCAAATTGCAATGACAAAAGAAATACAAGAATAAGAAGAAAATCCATAGCAACTCTGGAAAACAGGAAAGGGTGCAGTCAGTAAACATGGGCACTTTTAAAAAATATGACTGACAAGATTAGATTACTAAAAACCACTAGTACTAAACAGCCTGTAATTCAGCATAGCAAAAATATTTGATTTCTGAATAGGAAATATACTTTCTTTTCTAATAGTTCAGAAATTCACCCAGCTTAGGGGCACCTGGGTGGTGCAGTCACTTAAGCGTCTGACACTTGGTTTCAGCTCAGGTCACGATCTCAGGGTCATAAGATCAAGCTCCGTGTTGGGCTCCATGCTCAGTGCAGAGTCTGCATGAGATTCTCTCTCCCTCTCTCCCTCCTGCTCATGCTCTCTCTCTCTCTAAAATTAAAAAAAAAAAAAATTCACCCAGCTTAGAGATGGCAGGGCTAAGGCAGAGAAATGGCCCTTGGGTGATATCAAGGTAATTAGAAGACTCTGGAATCAATGCATCTTGAAGAAAAAAGCTGTCTACTAGTTTCTCCCCTTTACCCCACTTATGTGCAAAATACACCCACGAAGTCCCACAGCCTTACATTTTGGGCATGATGGAAGTTAGGGGAGACGATTGAAAATAAGTCAGTAACTTATATTAGCCATCAGTATTGAAAAATCTAGCTCTTAAAGATCTTAAAAAAGATGAAGACATTGATGAAATTGTGGATATTTGAGGAAAATTAGCAGTGCTAAAGAGAGGACTCATACTTAGATAAGGAAATAGTTTAGAAATCATAGTTAATGAAAAAAGTAGCAAACTGAAAATTTATAATTAGAATTGAGAAAACATTGAATTGAGAAAGGAACAGTGAAAAAAGTTCTTGACAGTTAAAAATATGATTGCCAAGTAAAATCCCTAGACACCAAAAATATAGAAAGTGCTAGAATCCATAGTGTTCTGAGAACACTTGTTGACCTAGAGTCTTGCATTTAAAGGTCTCATGGGTTTGAGGGGAGAGATCTTTGGGCTTCCATTAGATGAGGAATTGGAATTGAGGCCTTTGCATAAGGCCAGAGCTCTTCAAGATAAGGCTTTAATGAAAGAGAGCCTAGAAAATTAAATTTAACTTCCAGCAGATTACATCAGAGTTTTCTTCTCTTGGCATTTGAATGTAAGACAGAAAAGTCTCCTCTAAAGATTTGTAACCACAAGCCTGCCTCCATGTGGGTTTGCAATTCCAATTTATATTACCTGCCTAGTTTAGGAATCTGCAGTTACCCCAAAATTATTTTAAAATAATGAAATGTTGCTGTGCTACAAAGCATTGAACAGAAACAAAAGTTAATACTCTTTAGGGGGGTGGACCTTAAAGATACATTTTTAGTACAGTTTATATATATATATGTGTGTGTGTGTGTGTATAGTTTAATACACATATAGTTTAATTATATACACACACATATGTATAGAGTCTAAATTGAGGGATTAAAAACATAAGGGAAAATAAAAACATGAGCAAGGAACAAAATACTATTAAGAAACACCAGGAAGATTTGAAAATGAATAAAACATATAGAAATTAAAAATTAAAAATATAAAAATTAAAAAAAATACTGAATGGCTTAAATAGATTAAACCTAGCTGAAGAGAGAATTAATGAAATTGAAGAGAGAGCTGAAAAAAGAGATACGGAAACATGAAAGAGATTGTAGAGGCAGAAGAATAAACATGTCTAGCATCTGTGAAGTTGGAATTTAGAAAAGGAGAATGAAGAGACTGTGGACAGTCCATATCCAAAAAAGGAATGACTGAGAATCTTCCAAAATTAAACAATATGAATCATTAGATCGAAAAAACAGTAAATCCAGAAGAAGAAAAATAACTGGATATTACTAAAAACAAAGAGAATTTAAAATTAGGCAGAAATAGATTATTTCTAAAAGTATAAAAGTTAGACTGGTGGCAGAATTCTAAACTGTAACAATGGATGCTAGAAGTCAGAATTCAATCTTAAAATACTGAAAGAAAACAAATGTTTTCCTAGAAATAGTAGCTAGCAAAATTATTCAAAAACAAGGGTTTTGAAATACATTTTCAGACAAGCATCAGATAAAAATGTGAAAGTCTGAGTATACTGTGTTGGTGAGCATGTGGAACAATGAGAATTCTTAGCTTGCAGAAGTATAATTATCCACTTAAAAAAATTTTTTTTAAGAGTGGGGAGTGGCAGAGAAGAGGAAGAGGGATCAACATGGGGCTCGATCTCACGACCCTGAGATCATGACCAGAGCCGAAATCAAGAGACAGATGCTTAACTAATTGAGCCACCCAGGTGCCTTATAAAACCACTTTTTGAGAGTAGTTGGCAATGTTTAGTGAGTTTGGATGTGCATTTCCCCAACAACCCAGTAATTCTACATGTATATGTGTATATACCTTAGCATTGTTTGTTCATCTGTTTTGACCATGACAACTGAAATCAGATTTTTAGGAAACAAAATTTACTCTTGCTTCATACAGTACCCTTTAATCTGTATGCTTTATCACTTTGTTCATTTCTTTTTTCTTCCTTCCTCACTTCTCCCTCTCTTTAATGCTTGTTTGTGACCTTGATCTACAAATGTGATTTTATTGGTGAATTATGAGCCATAGTTTAAAAAACATTGCCATAAAAAAATTCACACATAAATTCAGAGAGACAAGGATAAGGATGTTCATAACAGGATTGTTTGTCAGAGTGAGAAATTGGGAGTAATCTTAAGCCCCAGTAAGTGGAGAGTGGATAAATAAACTGTGGTATATCCATGTAAGGACTTTTAGCTTATAAATCACAATAAATCAGTGAATTGTGGTATCCATATTCAGTGGATACATTTAGAAATATGCTGAGTATAGAAAGCAAAGTGCAGAATACTATATAAAGTATAATTATTATATGTAGCTTAAAAATGCAGAACACTATTATAACTATAGTTTTGTAGATATATACATAAATAGAAATATATAATGAAATCCATGAAAATGATAGCCACTGAACTTAGGTTATCTCAGGGAGGAAAAGAAAGGTATTTCTATAATCTAGATAACATTTTTTTCTTAAACTGGGTGTTGGATACATAGGTGTTTTATTAAATAATATCTTAATTCCTTTGTATGTCTGAAATATTTCCCAATAAATTTTTTAAAAAGAGAAGTAGCAATATTGAGAGTCAAATTGAGATTTCTCTCAGACAGTAGAGCAAATAATGTTGAACATTATGAGAGAAAAGTTTGAGACCTATAACATCGATCCAGATGAGTTTCTTTGAAATAGGAATTCCAGAAGTAAAAAGATACAATGTATATTGCAGAAGCAATAGATAATAAAATGGCAGAATAAAATTTTCCTGTGCTGAAGAATGCCATCAAATAAGATATACTGGAATCCAATTTCTGGTTAAAGTGAATAGTGGTAAAACTTCTGAATTTGAAGAATCAAAAGAAAATCAAGTTTCCAGATAGAGAAAACAGGCTTTAACCCTAATAGGAGAAAGAATCAGATTGGCATCTGATTTTTCCTATGCAACACTGACTACAAAAAAACAGTGGAATTCTGAGATAAAAGTATAGTATTCTGAGATAAAAATATGTGACAGAAGTACTTTTTAAGTATGAAGGCAAAATATGTGTTCTAAAGGACTCTGAACTATAACTCTTACAGATTTAAATAAAGGAATGTATCATTTGGAAGGACTTAAGCAAAATGAAATGAATCCGCATAGAGAATTCTGGATGAAAAAAAGTATAAAATAAACTGACAAACAAAAGCAATCAACAAGCCAAAACCCAATCAGTGAAACATGGTTAAGTCTAAAAAATTGTTAATAATATACTTTGAGGTATATAACTTGAAAGAAAATGTTCTAAATAAAATTGAAGATGTGGAAAAAAATTACAAGTAGGGGATACAATTCTAGATGACTTGATAATAATAAAACCTGTGCTCTCGCAGATGGGAGTGGGGTAAAAGGGAGGAAAATATCCTATGCAAAGAATTTCTATTCATAGAATTACAGAAGGAGATACTTTTCACTTGATATTTATGAAGAAATACAGGTGTAAATAACGTTGAAAATTTGAGGAGACTTGTTAGAAGATGGCAAGTGATCAGTTCTCCTAACCTTCTCCGTACCTGTTTGAAGTGGCTGAAAATGTATTAAATTAAGCCTGTAACAGCATTGGGCAGCAAGAAAGGGTGTCATTCCTGTAGCAGATTTTGGGGATTTCCCTGAAAATAGAAAGCAGATGGAATGAGAGGGACAGAGAAACAAGAGCAGAGAAAAACACAACTGAAATTGAGAAGTTTTTCCTCAGTGGACCTTAAGAAACTACATTTGTGTTAACAATTTCAAAGAATTGGGGTGGTCTGTGGGGTAATCATCAGAGTAACTAATTTAAAAACTCCACCAGCTGGGTTCTGCTTTTCTGCATTTGTACAGAATGATTGTTAGCAGGGGTATTTATCTCTAGGATAGAGTCATGGCTTCTGTTTTGCAGATCGTGATTCTGGAGAAGGCTTCTGCTATGTGTGTTGTGGTTGGAGAGAGTAGCAGAGCCTGCAAACTCTACCAAGAACACAGAGTGGAAGAAAGGAAAAGAATGGTTCCACATGTGTGAAATACATGAAAACACTCCACCCTAAAAGTAAAGTCTTCCTTATAAGTTGGCAGTCTTGGGGGTTCTAGCCCACAACCTGCTTTATGATCACACATCCTAAATTAAAACGTGCTTCTTGATATCCTCTGACCAGTCACATTCAGCCTGAAATCAGCTCTCTCATTCAGAGAAGATGCCTTAAGAGAGGGACAGACCTATAGATTGACAGGAGAAACCCAGGCCAGTTAGATAGCTCTGGAACACCATTCATAAATTTGGAATACCAAAGATCACCAGAAAACCAACAGTACAAATAGAAGATGAATTAAGAGAAAAACTGACCTCTGGAGAATGGGAATGACTCAAGAAGTAGATGGAAAATAAATGTAATTCATATCTGCAGAGAGATCTTAGAGGCTAAAACACCCGAAAAAATAAATGAGGCTGTTCTGAAAGAAACAATCTTCAGAGTTCTCAGACACAAAAAATCCAATTGTTAAATTCAAATGAAGAGCTGAATGCTGAATTAATGATTTAGAAATAAGGTTGGGGAAACATCCTAGAACCTAAGGGTAAAAAAATGGAGATTGAAAACATGAGCAGATGTTTAAGTTACGTGGTGCATGAAACCAGGTATTTAGATTTCCGGAGGAGATAAGAGGAGGGGAGAGAATGATTAAAAAAAAAAATAAAGCACTGGGGTGCCTGGGTGGCTCAGTTGGCTAAGCGACTGCCTTCGGCTCAGGTCATGATCCTGGAGTCCCGGGATCGAGTTCCGCATCGGGCTCCCTGCTCAGCGGGGGGTCTGCTTCTCCCTCTGCCCTCTTCCCTCTCGTGCTCTCTGTCTCTCATTCTCTCTGTCTCAAATAATAAATAAATAAAATCTTTAAAAAAAATAAAATAAAGCACAATACCTAGATGCCAGGGAGTGTTATATGAATATTACAAAAGATGAGTGAGGTTGCTATATACACTGATGTGAAAAGATGGTCAAGATATATCAAGTGAAGAAGAGAAGTTGTGAGAACAGTATAGATAGTATGATACTTGTGGTCAAAAATCATGCATGTTCAAATATGTGCGAGAAAGATGAAAGGACATGAAATAATGGTTTCCTTTTGGGAAAATGAGGGAGGAATGATAGAATACTTTTCATTTTTCTTAAAACATAATGTTGTTTTGTAAGGAGCATATTTTTATTTAAAAAATAAAGCACTGAGAATTATGTTGGAAAAGAAGGGAGAGCAAAATGAGAGTAGTAGTGGTTACCTAAATCACTCTAATTTACACAGTCTCAGGTCCATAATTCTTTGTAACATACATTCTTGTTTTTTCATAGCAACCATCTCCTTCCCTCACTATTTCCAGATTCATAGAAGTGTATTTTCACACACTTCTCTGAACCTTCTTTTTCACCCAGAGTATCAGGGTGGGGGTGACTGATTTCCATCATTGCATATGGATTTTATGAGAGATGGTATATATGTAGAGAATACCTTAAAGTAAGGATATCTTCTGGGTATTCTTTATTAATAAAGGATAGTATCAACCCAACATCTTTTGTAAAGTGAGTTAGGATGTAAATAATGAACAGTAAGGGAAAAATCAGGAGAATGACATAATCATGATTTTGAGGTATATCCTGGTGGGATTTTTTGAGTTGAGGCTACGTAGGAATTGCTCAATATCAGAATAGTAATGTGTGCGTATAGTCACAGAGCTGTGAAATGTATTCTGGACCACCTGAAAGGCTCCATCTTTTTTGTGAGGAGATGGATATGACCCTTGATCTCAATATGCCACATCTACTATAAACTTCTGAACCCTCCACCATCATTCAGGATGCATCTCTAATGGTTGAAGAAGTGGTGGAGGATGACATGGGAGAGAGTGCCTGAGGATCCTTGCCTGGGACAAGTTATGGGAAGAAAAATCTTACAGGTATTCTTCTTATATATTTTACTTGGTTGCTGTGTTTTTATTGGATAGAATAATTCTTTTTTCTGGAAGGAGTGGGGAGTGGTTAAAAGGCGTGGTGGGAGATGGGAGGGTTGGAGTGGAGCAGTCTTTTTTGTAAAGGATGGTAGAAGAATTAGGAAAGAATATCAGCATCTTTCTATCTCTTCTTTTTCTGCTCTTGTACAACTTTTGTTGTCATCTTCACAACAATGGAAATTGTATTAGAGTTCTTGAATCACAGACTTCTATGGTAATAAGATTCACCAGGAACATTTAGGTACGCAGCATGCTGACATAGTATTAGCTAGCAGCACCTTTTAGAAACTAATGGAAATTGTTTAGATCTGTGAACTGTATTGAGTTTTAAATATTTTGAATATAAGCTTAAAATTTTTATTTGTAATTAATTTGTCAATGATCTTTTCTTCCGTTATTTTAATTCATTATTTAACCATTTGACACTGATTTATTTCTCCAGCATAAAGATGTTTAACACTGCTATGGACTTAAGTAGTTAATTAACTGGAGCTCCTTAAGTCTTAAATCCTTGATTTTTCTCTGGAATAACAAAGACTTAAGTGCCAAAAGCTCAGTGAATGGCTTCCAAGATCACTCTAGTTCCAGTGCAGCTTAAAAATACTGCAAAAAAGATGTTTTTCTTTAAATCAATCATATGTCAGGGAATTTCAGAGAGATTTTCTAGATATTATTGAAGTTTTAGAAATGGTATCTTCAGTTATAGTCTTGATAGTTTATAATTCTGTTGTGCTTTTAAAATAATGTAAGAAGTGTGCATGAGTATATGGGGGGAAGTTGTTTTTGAAAACATAGAGCAGTTGGAACATATACCTATAACAAGTAAGTAGATATGAGCAAAGGTATGTCAATAAAATTGGCCAAGATAAAGTAAATGAAACGAGAGCATATTGTTAGTTTTTTTTTTCTTTTTTGTTTCAATGAAAATAAGAAATGTTGCTCTTAAGAATTTTGTATTATTTTCTCTTTTTTTTATTTTTATTTTTTCTAGCTTGGGCACTAGGAAAGGAGCTCTTTTATGCCATCTTGTCTGCCAGTCTATTTGAATCAAGAAAGACTCATTGAAGACTCCTTTGAAAACAATGTTTTGAAGAAGGAAAAAGAAATACTGTTGAGAGAAGGCAAAGAGACCTAAAGGGTGATAGAAGCGTATATTTTTGTTGTGTAATGACAACAGGACTTCATAGAGTGAACATGGAGAGCTGAGGAGGGAGAAAGTTCAGAAAGGACTGAATTTTGTGGGTCTTGAAAAATGCTGGCCATCTACTAATGTGGAAAGACAGTTGATGCTTTAGTCCCAGGACTTTTTGTCTCTGCTATGTATAGTTCTCATAAACTCTTCTCACATTCAGAACCACCCTTTGTTCTCTGTGAATGATGGCACTTTTGCTTCTGTTAGCAGTGCTTCCAAGGATGAATGAAAATCTGTAGTGTCTGCCAAAACCTAAAAAGCACGGTTCATTTATTTATCATTAGAGCTTTTCAGGATACCCCTCTTGTATTTTAAAATTCTGTAGTGCTTAAAACCAACCATTGTAGGGTATTTTTAATCAATAAATATTAGATTTTTCAAGATGAAGTATGATGATTCTTAATCATATTGTGGCCAGTGTTTTCCAGTTTGATATCCATAGACTGCTTGATGAAACTGAAACTTTTTTTTACACTTAATAATCATGCTATTTATGGTGTGTCGTCATGATTTTCTCTTTTCCTTGAGGTTTTAACAGACCTTATTTTACTGTATATGCCAAAATAAAAAATTTAAAATAGTAAATATGTTGTAATATGGATTCCGATCTTGTATTTTATACTAAATATTGAGCTTCGTTTTGTTGTAAACTCTGATCCTAAGTGACAGTTTTATCTCAATTTTTGAAAATTAAGTGTTTATATGTGACATATAGGAAGCATCCTATGGATTTGGCTTGTGTGTGTTTTTAAAATTCAAATTTGTTTTTAGTTCTTTTTTAAAAATTATGTAGTCATACTATTAGGCAGCTTTTCTTTGGAAGACAGAGGAGGACTTTGTTTTTGAACTTATAATTGGTTGTTTCATTTCTCCAGGCCAGTGAAATGAATTATGAACTTTGTTTCTGATCCTTCACCCTTTCCTTACTTTAAGGACTTTTAGAACAGGTTGTGTGAAAAGTGTCAACCGTTTTGAACATAAATATCTCAGTCGTCAAGAATTTGTTCTCTTCAGCCTTTCTCCAGAGGATTTCTTGATTAAAAGTCCCTCTACTGGGTTCTCTTATGAGTGAATGTGTGTATTTATAAGGGTATCACTTTGTTTCAGTCTGACATAGTAAATTGTACATGTTTATTACTGCATTGCTTGTAGTGGCAAAAAGCTAGGGATGACTTTAATGCACATCAAGAGGGAGAATGGTTACAGTGGAACACTGTGGAGCTCTTAAAGAAATAGGTTCTCTTTATTTTAAGGAATGTCTGATATTTTAATAAGTGAGGAAAACTATTGTTCAGTATTCTATTTTAAAAAACTTTTCTAAATAAAACATGCTGTATATATTTGAAGGAAAGGTATAATTATATTGATACATGGGATAGAGGATAAAGAAGGAAGAGGATCATTTCCTATTTTTGTATTGTCACATTGGTTTTAGTAAAAGTGTTACTTTTTAATTTCTGAGGAAGAACTTAAGAATTATGGGAAAAGTATTTAAATGTAGTTTTATTGTATTTTATAACTTGATAGAATAATAATTAGAAATAATGCTTACAGTGGTCAGTGATATACATACTTTGCTATTACTGTGAAATGAATTAAGGAGAATGCAGTATTGATTATGATACTTGGGAACACCAAGATAGAAGCCATGTTTACCTATAGAAGATAAGAGTGAATGTTAGTATGAACATTTGAAATGTGGTCAGATTCTTATAGGCACTAGTTTCAGTTGAACCTTTCTCTCCTCAGCCTCGGCATTTGAGATACTTTAACTGAATTTACTTATGTCCCTTTTCTCTACCCCTTCTTAGAAAGGAGCAGGCAAAAGAGGAGCATCCAACAGTATAAAGAGGAAAAAGGTGAATGTTTTTGAATACTGTGCTGGAGAATACACTGACTAGAACTGGGCTTTGTGAACCTTGCTCAGATCAAAACTTTTCTGGGCCTGTGATTATCCAGCTGTAAGATACGGAGTTTGGACTTATACATACTAAGGGCTCTCCTGGAAATAGGATCACATAATAAAGAATTCCTGCATAATAGAGAATTAATTTTAAAATGTAATATTTCATTTACCAACAAAAATGAATAGGTTTATTTTCTGGGGGGCGGCAGAGTTAATATAGTGATACATGTGGATGTGAAGTTGGACATTACTTTGGTTAGCTACAATATTAGAATATTTTTCTTTAAGACCTGATTACTCCTACATAAGGAAGGTTATTACAGTTACAAATATCTACAGCTGTTTTAGATTTGCATAGTTAACATCATGATTTTTATAAGTTTTAGAGTATAACAACTTATTTTTTAAAGATTTTATTTATTTATTTGACAGAGAGAGACACAGTGAGAGAGGGGACACAAGCAGGGGGAGTGGGAGAGGGAGAAGCAGGCTTCCATCCCAGGACCCTGGGATCATGACCTGAGTCAAAGGCAGATGCTTAATGACTGAGCCACCCAGGTGCCCCTAGAGTATAACAATTTAAAGTACAACAAAGTGGCAGTTAATAGATATGGAAGTTGTCAGGAAGTAGTTAGCTATCTTAATATTGAAGGAGACAAAAGCCTTACATTTATTTTGTATTGTGCCCATGGAATTGTGTGTGTGAATTTTTTTTTTTTTTTAAGATTTATTTGAGAGAGAGAGAACATGAGTGGGGTGAGGGGCAGAAGGAGAAGCAGACTCCCCACTGAGCAGGGAGCCTGATGCGGGACTCATTCCTGGAACCCTGGGATCATGACCTCAGCTGAAGGCAGATGCCTAACAGACTGAGCCACCCAGGCACCCCTGTGTGTGTGAATTTTAAAAAAATTAACCAGCTTACTGGAGAAAAAAACATGTCAAGTCACTGAACCCAGTTTTTACAGGCACAGGTTCTGTTTCTTTTCATTTTTGTAGCTACCAACTCTCTTGGCCTCAGCTTGAATAATTATATATTTCTTTCATTTTATTACTTGGTTATCAACTTAATTAAATTATATTACTATATTCTCATTTCTACTAGATTATCAAAAGATTGTATAATATTTTCTAAATTTCAAACAGTTTCATATTATAATCAAGTCCATAACATGTTTATGTATAGCATGAACTGTAAACTGATTTATGAGTTGTAGTTCTATATTTGCCATCTTTATATTTCAAAAGACTTATCTATTATTTGGCTTTCATTATAACTCACAGTATTACCATAAAGATTTGAAGAGACAGTAAATAGAAACACTTTGAAAACTGTCGATTATACAAGCATAAATTGTTATTTTATTCACTGGTCAGCAAAGATTAGAGGGTCTGTAACTATGTTTTTAAAGGCTGAAAACACTTTGCAAATCACTTGTCTATGCTAGGTGCAATGGAATTGCCAGTTGTATGAGTAGCAATATTTCGTTTAACTGAGAGAGAAAATTGAGATAATTTTACTAGATGATTGACTGAGTCTACCAGTATTATACAGTGAGATGTGGAAATATATAAGACATACAAAAATTTAGGAAAAAATCCAACAAATTTCAAATTCAACCAGTAGACTTTCACAAATAGTTAACTTTGTTTATAAGTGGCTCTGAAAATACCCAAAATTATTTCATGGTTGAGACCTCAATGTATGACCATAAGGTATCAAGTTTAATATACTTTTGTTTCTAACTCAACTTGACTAAAACTAAACTGCTTATCTTCTTTTGAGCCTATTCACATTTTACCCTTGTTTGGAGAATGACCCTTCCATCTGTCCAGTTATCTCAAGTTACCATTTACTATTCTCCAATAACACCTACTTCTAGCAGGTCCTAAATTATTAAGGTTTCTTTTTTAAAATGTCTTGGGTTTTTTTGGTGCTTCTATCATCTTTGCCTCTAATCTGAGACCAGGTTCTAAACACTTTTTATTTGGATTGTAATGGCAGCCTCATAACTTGTCTACCTACCTTTAAAGTCTTGCTGTGTATTATCATACCATTCTCAAAACAATTTTTCTAAAGGTAAATCTGATCAAATCACTATTTTGGCCTACTACTCTTTAAAAAGTCCTTCTTTGATTAGGGGACTAAACTCCTGCAAAGTGCCTCTTTATGATCCTGCAGGATCTTTGGAAGCACATAACCTTGGTCCATATTCCTGCTCCACCCTTAATCATTGTGTGACCTCTAGGAAACTTAAACTTCCTTAGATTCCTCAGCTTGTAAAAGGAGGATGATCATTATCACCTTCCTTGTAGATTCATTGTATTTTACACTTGTGAAAGTGCTTAGACTTTGCCTTGCACATAGTATTAGCTGCTGTTGTAATTACTTCTCCAGCCTCATCACTCTTCACTGTCCTTACTCTGTGTATAGGATTATCCAAAGCACTTCTTGGACTTTATTGTAATTGGTTATTTACTTTCTTGTCTCACTCACTACATTGCAAGTTTATCTAGGGTAGATGAGCTGCCTTATTTTTCATTATGTTCCCTTGTGCTTTGTATTATACCTGGTATTTTGCATGTCTTCATGCAATGAATTAATCCTTGTAGATCTTGAGGGATTGGAATGTGTACAATATATGTTGAAAAATTGTTCTGTACCTGGGGTTTCTAAAGAACTTTTGTAACATGGTATTTTTTTTTTTAAGATTTTATTTATTTATTTGTGTGTGAGAGAGAGGGAGGGAGGGAAGGAGAGCACAAGCCAGGGGAGCAGCAGGGGGAGCAGCAGGGAGGGAGAGAGAAGAAGGCTCCCCACTGAGCAAGGAGCCCGATGTGGGACTCGATCCCAGGATCCTGGGATCATGACCTGAACCGAAGGCAGACGCTTAACTGACTGAGCCACCCAGCCATCCCTAACCTGGTATTTTGTATGTCCTCTTTAAATATTTGCAGAAAGAATCCTGGTAGGTCCCAAGAGATTAGAAGGTATATAAGATATATACTGAAAAATTATTCTCTGTCTTAGGTTCCTAAAGAACTTTTTTAAGCACTGTTTTTTATTTCATCTAGCATGGTGCCTGGCATTTAGTAAGTGCTTAATATAAGTGTTGAAGTAATTGATTAATTTGAAATAAAAATTAGAATCTAAAAATGGATGAAGCAGTGGATATGGGCTATCATTGTTATGGTGGAGATGTCATCAGTTTTCAAGTTCCATTTCCACTCTAGTTGGGAAGAAAGAAATTCTATACTGCACATCTCCTGACCCTGGCAGTCTCAATTTAAGCATTTATGTGAGTTTTTTCTTGTTTTTTTTCTTTGTTTCTTTCCTCAGTAAACTTCCATTTTCGTTCCCTTTCCTTAGCTAGTGCACAGGTGGCTTATGGGTACTTCCTAGTTGTGAAATGAGTTGGTTTTATGAACTGTTGATGAGCTGAGGAGATCCAAAAAAGAAAAGGTGAATCACTGTAAAGAAATAAGCTTCTCTGACCTTCTGTGTGTAAAAGACATACATTTTTCTTTAGTAGTTTGTTAAAATTGGAATTAGCTGATTTACCAAGTGGCCAATTAGATGTCACACTCAATTGTTGATTCTATGTCTAGGCTGGGTATTAGATGCCATTTAGATTGAATTAGTCTCTGGGATTTGATCATTGAAAAACTTGAAAAGTCATTTGTTAACTACTCTTTGTAGATGTTTTTCCTGTTATAATTGATATTAATTTTTAGTACCATGATTTATTCAACATTCACTTTGTTCCTCATTTAATAACATAAGCAAGTGGAGTTGATATGTAAATTATATATTTCAATATAGCTGTTAAAAAATAAGCAGACACAATTTCATAAATCTTAAGGTAAATTCTTTCACTCTTCCATTCAGGCACATTTTACCTTAAAATTAGAATAAGGGATTTAGTGAAACTGTATTATCTACAAATCCATTTTTCAAGAATAGCCAGTTAAACAAATGCTCTTCCTCTTCATTATTTTGCAGGTGGAGAATTTATAAACCTGACTTTTTTTTCTCTGAAAGAATTAAATAATCACCCTTCAATAGCACTCCTACTACTTTCTCACCCTTACAGATAACTATGGTTTCTAAATTACTACCTGGTCATTGTGCAGATCCACTTTGTGAAAGTTAAACTGCTCATAGTAGTAAAGATTCTGAACACCTCCTTTCACTCCCACCCCCACAATTGCATACATAATCAGGCATTCACAATTATTATCCAAGGTACCAATTTACTCCTACCTTGAAACTTGTACAAATTATCTTGTCAAATGATTCCTTTGTATGATGAATTTTCATATTTCTAGAAATAGCTCAGGGTGACTCTTCCATTTAGTAGGACTTTCTAGTTAAATTATTAATCTCTCTTCAGATAATATTGTCAGTCACCACCAGATTGTTTCTTGAAATAGGATCTCTAAGTCTAGCTTTAATTTGTTTATTTCTGTTTATTTTTATTATAACAGTAAAGGAAAAAAAAATGTGTTTATTTTCTCCATGCAGAAACTGACCTTGCTTAGAATAGAAAACACCAATCTACTCCATTAGGACTGTTGACCCTCTTTTACAGTTTAATTCAACTAACGGTTTTTTAGCCCTTCTGGCTTTGCTTCTTGTACTTGTAATACAAAGTTGAATGAAAAAAAATTCTGACATCTAGGAGTTTTAAAAATTATAGTCCATTGCTTCTTGGCCTTTTGGCTAAGATCAAGTGTAAAATTACATAGTCCTTGATGGAGCCATAGGGACAAAGGAAAAGGGAATATGGTTGGGAGGACTTTATAGAAGGGATGATAACAAAGGTAAGACCTAAAAGAAGAGAATCGATTTGTGAGTGGGTGGATGAACACCAGGAAGTAGGGGAAAAAAAAAAAAAGATGCCAAGAAAAAAAAAAGATGTAAGACTTAAAGACCTATGGAGTTCTAGCCATTTCTAAGGGTTGCGAGCTCTCTGTGGGCGAGTGGCAAGTGAGGCAGGAGTCAGAGACCACCTATTGACCAGTGATGTTTTATGATAGGCAAATTAATATGCATATGAATTGCCTATTAAAATACAGATTCTGTGAACTGGTGGTTACCAGAGGGGAGGTGGGTGAGGGAGTGGGTGAAATAGGTAAAGGTGATTAAGAGTACACTTATGATGAGCACTGAGTAATGTATAGAATTGTTGAATCACTGTATTGTACACCTGAAACTAATATAATACTATGTTAATTATATGAGTTAAAAAAAAATTCTGATTCAGTTAGTCAGGGGTAGGACCCTATGTCCACTAAGTGAGGCAGTGTTCCCAAGTGATACTGATGTTGCTGGTCCCCTAACCACCCTTTGAACAGCAAGATTATAGACTATTCAAGAGTTTTGCCTTTATTCTGTGGGGCTTGAAGGAGTAATATCAAATTTTCATTTTAAGAAAATCTTGCTTACAGGAGGCTACAGAGCTAAAGCAGGAGTCTGACATAAGAAGTCTTGGCCATGTGTGGCCCCTTAACCTGTGGATAATGAGGGGAGGGGCACTTGAAGTGGTTAGTTTTGCACTTTACATCTTAGAGGTAATATTCTAGTGATGTGATGTGATGTGATGGATGAATTGGAGAGGGGTAAAATGTGGGACCTGAATTTCAGATAGTCTAAGGTAGTGGTCTAAGTCCAAGAAATTAAACACAAAACTCCTTCACGGGTAAGGCAGGTAAGATGACTGTGAGAAGTGGCAGTGGTCTAAGGCTTTGAGAGGCACAGGTTCTGTGGTGAAAGGAAATACAACATGTATTCCCCTCTCTCCCGCAAGAAATCCACATTCAAAATTTTAAATACCATTGTGTTACCAACTAAAACACACTTAAATTTGTAATGTCTGGTTGAAACCAAGGTGGTTGGCAATGGTGACAAAAAAAAAAAATATTTGTAAAGTAGAATTTCTGTCTTGAGTGACTGGATGGTTGTATTACCTGCTAAAGGGCATGGGGGATATATGAGGAATCACACACTTTTGGTGAAAAGTGAGTTAGGCTTGGACATGTTGGATTCGAGATGCTTGTAGAATATCTAAGTAGAGGTGGCTACTGTACAGTTGACAGAACTGGGCTGGAGAATGAAATTTAGAAAGCCCTCTGTATGGTGGAGCGAAGATTCTCTAAAGAAAAAAGTTACGATGAGAGAAGAGACGAGACCTGATATGGAGCTCTTAAGGAGTTCTAAACTTTGTAACAATGGCCAGTGGGAGGACCAACAGTCCTGTTGAAGGTAAAATAGAGTGGTGGTTTGGATATGTTAGAGACAAAGAATTAGTGTTCCAGTAAAGTAGATTGTTTAATTTGTGGCGGTTGCTACAGAGAGGTGCAGAAACAAAGAATGCAAAGTGTTTCAGATTTGGTACAGAGCAACCACTGGCAAATTTGTCTGGAGCAATTTCAGTTGGGGCTGAACCTAGAAAACTGGATTATGGAGTGACTGGGAGGTAAGAAAGTGCAGATAGTGATTTCCTTTCAGAAGAATTCTTTGTCTCCTTTTGCCATTTGTTAAGGGTCTTTTCTCAAAGCTTAAGTTTCTAACTGATCTATTTCCAGGCTGCCTCTCTGAAAATAGTTCTATATGGGATAAATTGATTTTATTCATATAAATATGCTGGCAGAAGTCTTAAGAATATAAAGGTAGATGTGATTATTTTTAAGCTGAAAAGCTGCTGTAACAAAGCTAATTTAGAAAATAAGTTTTTATGATTTATAGGCTTATTCATCTATTTTCAGATTGTTACCTTAATTTTTGTTGTGGGGAACTCCAAGGAAATATTTTCTGCATGTCCTCACGTTAAAAAAGAAAAATCTGCATTTCTTTTCATGTCTTATGCATGCTTTAAACGTACCAAAATTTATACAACTGAAATGCTTTATAGTTTTACCATAGTCTTTTTTTCCTGTTGATTTACATGTTATTCATAGTCTTTGCAATGCCTCCCTCTAGCGATAGCTTCCCAAAATGCATTAATTGTTGAAAAGTTTGTCCCTTTTGTTTTTTGTTTTTTGTTTTTGTGTTGTGACTCTGTTGGTCTTTATGTCTTAGTATGTGTTGTTTGGTGTTCCTCAGTTGAATATGTGTGTGTGTGTGTTATAGACAGACTTCTTCCTCTCCTTTAATGGCATTAGGGAAAAACCCAAGAGGTTTGGAGCCAAAAAATTTGGGTGCGAATCCTTACACTTCTGTTTATCAACCTGTGCATAGGGCAAATTATCTGTCTAGAGTTCTTCAGAGGAATGAATGCAAATGTCTTTGTGAAACCTGACACAGCAAAGAGTAGGTGTTCACCATGTACCGGTTTTCTTTTCTGCCCTCTTCCTGTTCTCGTTGGTTAGGCTAGGGGTCAATTCTCTTTTTTTCCCCTCTGACTTCTGTTGTTATAAAGCATATCAGTATCGTCATTGTCTGTTTACTTGTCCGTGTTCTATAACTTCTAGAGGCCAGGGATCATATTTGGCTTGTGCCTGTTTATATCTAGTATTTAGCAGAGTCCAGTACATACAGACAGGATCCTCATTAGATAAATATTTGTTGAATGACTAAATGAATTAACACTTGAATAAATGGATACCTCTTTTTAATAGGAGTCCTGGAGTGTGTTAAAGAAGTTTCTCCAATATTATGCAGATTGCAAATGGATAATACAGGATATAATTAGATTTTACCCATAGCCTTTCATAGAGGTATTTGTTTGATATCTTTTTCCATTTCTTGTATAGTTACTGGTCTTTTCAGGTTTTTGATGATAATTTGTTTTCCTTAAAAATTGTCAATTTCATCCAGTTAAAAAATGTGTTAGCAAGCAGTTGTACATAGAATTTCATTATAGCATTTGATCTCTTCCATATCTGAGTGAGGTCTTTTTATCATTACTAATTTTATGTGTTGTATTTTCTTTTCTCTTTTAAAATATTACATTGGACATATGTGTATTTTATTAGTATTTTTGAAACACTAGGATTATTTTGAGTTCTTGTTTTTCTGCTCTCTAATTGAAAAAATACATAATTTTACTTATATTGCCTCTTCTAAGTTTTCCTTTCTAATGATTTAGTGTCC
Source organism: Mirounga angustirostris (assembly GCF_029215605.1). Lineage (NCBI taxonomy): Eukaryota > Metazoa > Chordata > Mammalia > Carnivora > Phocidae > Mirounga > Mirounga angustirostris. Next base: position 99,254,659 of record NW_026991718.1, on the reverse strand, counting down.
CCATTTATTTTTATTCTTTTTTGTGAAAGCTTGTATTGCTCTAAATTTGCTTCTAATTATAGCTTTGACTAAGTCCCATATGGTTTGGTATGTATTTTGTTATTTTCTAAGTGTTTGATAAATACCGCTGTGATTTCCTCTTTGACCAAAGAGTTACTTAGGAGGGTATTTTTAAAATTATGAAATGCATGTATAAAATACAGTTGTTAATTTCTAACTTTATTATAATGTCATCAGGCAATAAGGCATATGCAATTTCTATTTTTCGAGATTTTTTTCTTGCAGTACGTATAAGATCAGTATTTAAAATGTTCCCTAGACACTGAGAAAGAAGGTGAGTCCTCTGTAGGATACACAGTTCTATGTATTATTTATTGTCTTTATTGCATGTATTCAGATCCCTTCTGTAATTTGACTGTCATATGCTTATGAGAATTAAAGGTTTGCATTACTGTTGTGTGTTTGTCATTTTTTTATTGTTTCTAACATGTTTCAGTGCTATGTTATTTGATGCTTAAAAGTTTGTAATTTTTATCTTCATAGTGGGTTTACTTTTTGTCAGTTAAAAATAATCTTTTAAATGTTGCTAGTCCAAATGGGGAAAAAAATAAAATTGATTTCTGCTTCTCACCATGCACATTTGATTGAAGATCTAAATGTGAAAGTAAAATAATAAAGCCTCTAGAGGACATTATAAGAGAATATCTTACTAACTTAAGGCAGGAAAATATTTCTTAAACAGAACACAGAACTTAGTAACATAAAGGAAGGGATTGATAAGCTGGACCATTGACAAGAACTTCTGTCCTCAAAACATACCAATAAAAGAGAAAAAGTAAACCAAAGAATAGAAGATACTTGTAGTACATGTATCTAACAAAGGGATTTTATCCATATTATGTAAGAACTCCTATAAATCAATATGAAAAAGACAACCCAGCAGAAGAATGGGAAAGATAGTTGAACAGGCAATTCATAAAAGAGGATAGATACTCAAATGGCTAATAAATATGTGAAAAATTGCTCAATTTATTTTTCTTCAGGAAAGCACTGTTTAAAACTGTAATGAGATACTATTACAGTACTTACTAGAATGCCTTAAGTTAAAAAGATTGACAATACCAAGTGTGAGCAGAATGTGGATAGCATTCACTGCTGCTAGCAGTGTAATTTGGGAAAATCACTTGAAAATTCTGGCAGCATCTACTAAAGCTGTATGTATACAGATACATATTAGGTACACAGATACCTGTATATCTCAGTAATTTCAATAGGAATTCATGCAGATATCCACTAAAAGTACAGTCATGTTCAAAGCATCATTATTTCTGTTAGGCAAAACCTGGAAACAAAAATGTCATCAGTAAAATGGATCAATAAATTGTGGTATATTTAATCCAGTATACAGCAATGAGTAGAGCAGTGAAAATGCACAAATTAGAGCTTCATGCAACAAAAATAAATTATGCAAATAATATTGTTCATTGAAAGAAATCAGCCATAAGAGAATGTATTGTAGGGGTGCCTGGGTGGCTTAGTCATTAAGCGTCTGCCTTCAGCTCAGGTCTTGATCCCAGGGTCCTGGGATCGAGCCCCGCATCGGGCTCCCTGCTCAATGGGAAGCCTGCTTCTCCCTCTCCCACTCCCCCTGCTTGTGTTCCCTCTCTCGCTGTCTCTCTCTGTCAAATAAATAAATAAAATCTTTAAAAAAAAAAAAGAGAATGTATTGTACATAATTCCATGCATATAAAATTCGAAAGCAGATGAAACTAACTTAAGGATTAAGCCTAAAGATAGTGGTTACTTTTTTGGATGAGGGAAGGGATAGTGATTGGAAAGTGGTACTAGGGGGATTTTTAGGTGTTAGTGATGTTCTGTTTCTTGACACAGGTAGTGGTTATATGGCATACTGACTTTGGAATAATTCAGTGAGTTATGTAACTTACATTTGTGACTTTTTTGCATGTATACTATGCTTTGATAAAAATTCAAATTATATGAAACAAAAAAGTGTTGCATTAGTGCTAGGATACTATTTTTCTTTTTTTAGGGGGAGAGAGAAAGCCAGCACACATGCGAGAGTAGGGTGGGGTAGCAGAGTGAAAGAAAGAGAATCTTAATCAGAGTGAAAGAGAGAAGCTCCACGCCCAGTGTGAGCCCTATGTGGGGCTCGATCTCATGACCCTGAGATCATGACCTGAGCCGAAATCGAGAATCCGAGGCTAAACTGACTAAGCCATCCAGGCACCCCAGTGCTAGGATACTATTAATGTTGAAATAATAGCAGAAATTCAATACAACGTAATCACAATTTTATCACCTATTGAAGATGTCAAATACTGTCTGCCAGTTATTTGCTTGTATGTTCTCACATCCAATCCCAATGCCTCTCTGGCTCAGTATTGTAGGGTACATTAAAAACAAAACATTTTTTTTTTTCTTGAATTCCATTCTGGCTTTGTTTTTGTTTTCATTTGCCAGTTATATCTTTGCCCTCTCTTTTATTTTTTTTCCTTTATAGAATTTTCAATCATTTTGAGAGTCTTTGACTTTTACAAAGGAATTTGTATTCATAATAATATTGTTTTTCATTTTTTAAATGCTTTATTATTGTTACACAGACTTTTTCTTCATGTATAGATTAACCTTTATTTGTAATTCTGAAAATTATTTTTAAATTTTGAGTATTTGAACCTCTATTTTTCTAATTATTGGTCTCAAGAATAAACAAATTCTTTTAATTCCCCCAATATAAGAAGAGACATTTTCACTTCTCCCATCCTTCTTCCTCTTAGTCCTGTTTTTTTATTGATGAGTTTATGATTCACATTAAATTTTATTTTCAAATTTTTGCATTTTGTTTAATCTGAGGTTAATCATGAGACTTACACTCTTGTTTTATAACCATGTTTACAGTTACTACTTTTTTCAGTCAAAAACTTATTGAACATCTAATCACCAGACATTGTTTAGAATTTTACCTTTTGAAGAACTTTTATTATTCAACCTTATTTATTTTTCCTTCTGTCAGGCATTCTACTAGGTATTTAAGACATAGTCATGAATGAAGTTCCTGCTTTCAGAGTAGTTACATTTTACCTAGAAGACAAAAACAGATCAACAGACAAGTTAAGACTGGTAAATGCTGTGAAGAAATAAATTGGTAAGATGCTGAATAGGAGAGGGTACCACTTTAGGTAGGATAGTGAGGAAAGTTTTTCTGAGAAGGTGATATTTGAGTTAATAACTCAGTCATAGAAAAATTTTGGCCATATGAAAATCTAGGGGAAGAACATCTGTGGCAGGGTTTCAGTTCGATCGGAACAAAGTTATTGGGAGGACGAAGATGACTGGGGTTGAATTGTGTAGAACTTTGCATGCTATGGTAAGGAGCATAGCCTTTATTCTAAGTACAGTGGGAAACTCTAGGTTAAATTGCTGTAACAAAAAGACCCCCAAGTACAGGTCTTCAAATAAAATAGGAGTTTCTTTCTCATGTAACAAGTCAGTTTGGAGTTGGTAGCTGAGTTCATTCCCAAGGTTGTCCAAGGATCTTGGTTCCTTGTGTCTTGGTCTTTCACCAGCTGATAAGGTGTTACCCCATCTTTGTGGTCCAAGCCAACTTACCATGTACGTGTCCATGTCTCTTAGCTTTGGAAAGAGGGAATGAAGGACTAGTTCCTTCCTTTTTAAGTGTAGCTTCCACTTATATTTCTAGTCGTCACTTAGTTGCCTGGTCATTCTTAGTAGCATGGGAGGTTTTGAATTATAGTCCCTAGCTGGTTGGCCTTGTACCCCATTAAAACTTGTATATGGGGTTATTACTAAACAGAAGAATTGGATAATAGATACGGGGACAGTTAGGAATGTCTGTCACAAAGCCATTGAAGTGTTTTCAACAGGAGAGTGAACTTTAAGTTTTAAGATTTTATTTATTTGAGAGAGAGCATGAGCAGGAGGGGGAGGGGGAGAGAATCTGAAGTGGACTCTGCGCTGAGTGCAGAGCCCAATGCGGGGCTTGATCCCACGACAGGGAGATCATGACCTGAGCTGAAACCAAGAGTCGGATGCTTAACCAACTGCACTGCCCAGGCACCCCTGAACTTTCATTTTAAAAAGATTACTCTGGTTGCTGAGAATGTATTGTGGGAGGTGGGGAGGATAAAAAATGAAAATGGGGACCAGCTAGTCTAGGTTAGTGGTTTATAGTGACTTGGGCCAGGTGGAAGCAGTGGAAATGGAAAGAAGTAGATGGAATTAAGATATATTTTAGAAGTAGAACAACTTCCTGATAAAGGCTAGATATCAGGGGCTATGTGGGCTGGAGATAATCAGTTTGGGAGCCATTAACATTTCTGGTATTTAAAACCATGGGACTAAATGAAGTTTCCCAGATTGAGTGTATTTATAGAGAGAAGAAAAGGAGCTGAGGACTGAGATTTGAGGAACTTTAAAATTTAGAGGTGGCAGCAAGAGCCTGCAAAAGAAACTGAAGGAGTGGCTAGTGAGATAGGAAGAAAACTAGGACAATAAAAGGTCATGGGAGGCCTTTTAGTTTTAGACAACCAAAAAGTCATGGAAGGACATATTTAGAGTAGTTATTTCTGTTGAATACTTCTAAAAAACTGAGTGAAATGGGAACAGAAAGGTGGTCATTGGATATGACAATATGTAGGTCATTGGGGAGCTTGATGATAGTCATTTCAGTGGATTAATAGGGTCAGAATCCAGAGTGTGTAGAAGGTTGAAGAGTGACTAAGTTGAAGTATAAATTGGTACAACCACTTGAGAAAGCTCTTTGGCACTAAATCATATTCAATGATTCTGTGCTCCCACTTCCAGGTGTAAGTCATCATGATAGTCTTGCATGTGTGTACATGATGACATGCTCAGGAATGTTCTTTAGCAGTATTATTCATACACACAAACCAGAAACAACCCAAATGTTCATCAGCAAGAGAATGGACAAATTGTGGCATATACATAAAATGGAATACTATTGCATCAAAAATTGGTGGACTACAGCCACATGCATCAACATAATGAAACCTAAAACCTAATGTTGATCAAAACAAGCAAGTTACACAAGAATGCATACTATTTGATTCCATTTACATGAATTTCAAAAATAGATATCTGGATACATGAATATTGTTAAAACTCCAAAGGAAGTTTTAGGAGAGAGGCACATAGGGAGCTTCAAATATGTTGGTAGTGTTTTAATTCTTAAGTTGGGCGGTGTGTACTTAGATAGATGTTCATTTTTAAGGAGTGCTTTAAAAAGTTTATATTAATGTTACCTCTTTTATGCTTTATTTTCAATTATTATTTAAAAATTTCTTTAAAAAGCCCCTGGACTATGGAAGCGTGAATGTGAAGTAAAGATGTGGAGAAAGTGAGTATGGACAATGCTTTGGTAAATTTTGCTGTGATGCAGAGCTGAGAAAGAGTGAGATGAATGATTGAGACCTCGATAAGATAAAAATTAAGTGAGGTGAGAGCTCTGCGACAGTAATCGGAAATTGAGATGTTGGAGATTATGATTTTGGAAGTGGTATACATAGTGGGAATGGCTGAGGAAATTGAGGTAGAGAAGATTGTTAGAGGTGAGAAGGTCAAGGAACCAAAAGGCCAAGTGAACTGCTGTTACTGGGAATGTTGAAACAGGAGTGGAGTGGAAGGGGGGCACTGAGCAAGGAGGAAGAAAATGTGCAGTGACTGGGAAGGTGACTTCAGTGAAAAAGAGAAAATAGTCCTCAGGGGAAGTTGGAGGAGGAAGGAGGAGAAGTTGGAGGAGGAAGGAGGAGAAATAAATGGTTTTGTTATAGAAGTGGGGAGCATTCCTTGTACCTCTTAGCCTTGAGGAACATGCAGTTAGAGTTACACACACACACACACACACACACTTAGCCTTGAACACGCAGATAGAGTTACACACACACACACACACACACACACCCTCCATTTGAAATGCGTTGATACTCTTAGAGGACAGCTAATCAGCGGCTAGGCTAAGGATATAGTTGAGATTTCTGATCTCAGAACAGTTCCAGAGGCATGTGCTGTAGGAGCTTTTTAGACGTGGGTAGGAGAGTGGGGGGAAGCATAATCATCCGTGTGCTCAGAAGGAGAATCTAAATATTTTTCTTTAAATGTTTTTTGTTGTTTTTGAGAGACAGACTGTGCAGGAGGGGCAGAAGGAGAGAGAGAATCTTAAGCAGGCTCTACTCCCAGTGCTGAGCCCCACATGGGGCTCGATCTCAGGACCCTGAGATCATGATCTGAGCTGAAATCAAGAGTTGGATGCTTAACCGACTGAGCCACCCAGGTGCTCCTCTTTAAATGGTTTTAGTGCCTGTTACCAGTAAGGGTACTTCTTGGGTTATTGTGACTTATTTATGGACTGGTTTTTATCATTTGGCAATTCTTTTAAGTGAATAGAATAGGACTAAATAGAGGGGAAATTGTATATTTTATATGCATTAGTTACCTTAAAGCTATCACATTGCTTATTTCAGCTCATCATTTATGTATGTATGTACACCTTGGAAGTATGAACATCATATACTCTCACGTGGAAAAATGTTGCTAAATTTTTTGGTTTTTCCTTTGAAGTGTACTTTGTGATATTTTTGCATATAGGTACACTACTGATTGCATCTGTTAGAAGTTTCCACTGAAAGAAGATGTAAAGTCTTGCTGCTGAAAATTCTTAACATTTCAATTTATTAGTTATTTGAGCCAGTTTTAAAGTTCTTTTTAAAAATTTCTTGTAAATATATGAAAAGATTTAAAAGTGATCTGTAATATATTTGTCAGGATAACCTAAGAAATAAAAATTTTTTCAAAGTGTGAATATATGTTCTTTTCCTTCGGGGCTGGTACTTCTAGTACAGGTTGGTGATTATGCAAATGCATATGATTTTATGTATCAGTACTAAAAGTCTGATCTTAATCATGTAAAAATCATTAAAGGAGAAGGTTGAGAAGGTGCTCCTCCAGGGTTTCAGGATGTTTATTTTCCCTAAATATCTTAAAATTGCAGATTTCATAATCTTTCTTACATTCTGCAAATTTATGACCTCAGAAATAATGATCATATGTATAGTTGTTATGGAATTTATCATTACCAGCATCTTAAATATAGATAGAGTTATATATACTTTCTGTTTGTGACAACATGGGAAAACTCAGGAACACACTGAGTCTGTAAGTTAATAGCTTTTACTTTCTGTGAATGGTATGCATAGTTTACAAAAGTCTTTGGGCTTCCAGTATTATTTTAAAATTTTGTCAGTATATACCACATCTTTATCCATTCATCAGTTGATGGACACTTTTGCTGTTTCTGTAATGGCTATTGTAGATAATGCTGCTCTAAACATCAGGGTGCATGTATCCCTTTGAATTAGTATTTTTGTATTCTTTGGGTAAATAGCTAGAAATGCAATTGCTGGATCAGAGGGTAGTTCTATTTTTAAGTTTTCAAGGAACCTCCACACTGTTTTCCAGAGTGGCTGCACCATTTTGCATTCCCACCAGCAGTGCAAGAGGGTTCCCCTTTCTCCACATCCTTGCCAATACCTTTTGTTTCTTGTGTTGTTGATTTGAGCAATTCTGGCAGGTGTGAGATGATATCTCATTTGTGGTTTTGAGTTGTATTTCCCGGATGATGAGCATTTTTTCATACGTCTGTTGGCCATCTGTATGTTTTCTTTGGAAAAATGTCTATTCATGTCTTCTGTCCATTTTTAATTGGATTATTTGTTTTTTGAATGTTGAGTTTTATAGGTTCTTTATATATCTTGCATATTAACCCTTTATCAGATACGTAATTTGCAAATATCTTCTCTTATTCCATAGGTTGCCTTTTAGTTTTGTTGGTTGTTTCTTTTGCTGTGCAGAACCTTTTTATTTTGAAATAGTCTCAATAGTTTATTTTTGCTTTTGTTTCCCTTGCCTCAGAAGATATATTCTAGAAGGAAGTTGCTATAGCTGATGTCAAAGAGGTTACTGCCTGTGTTCTACTCTAGGATTTTTATGGTTTCAGGTCTCACACTTTGGTCTTGTATCCATTTTTAATTAATTAATTAATTAATTAATTAATTAATTTATTTTTTAAGATTTTACCCATTCATTTGAGACACAGAGATACAGAGAGAGAGAGAGAGCATGAGCAGTGGGAGAGGCAGAGGGAGAGGAAGAAGCAGACTCCCCGCTGAGCCAGGAGCCCGATGTGGGGCTCAATCCCAGGACCCTGGGATCATGACCCGAGCCGAAGGCAGACGCTTAACCATCTGAGCCACCCAGGCGCCCCTTGAATTTATTTTTGTGTTTGGTGTAAGAAAGTGGTCCAGTTTCATTCTTTTTGCATGTTGCTGTCCAGGTTTCCCAACACCATTTGTTGAAGAGACTGTCTTTTTCCCATTGGGAAAATTCTTTCCTGCCTTGTCAAAGATTAACTGACTATATAGTTGTGGGTTCATTTCTGGGTTTTCTATTTTGTTCCATTGATCTTTGTGTCCATTTTTGTGCCAGCACCATACTGTTCTGATCACTCCAGCTTTCAGCCATAAAAAAGAATGAAATTTTGCCATTTTTAAGGACATAGATGGAGCTAGAGAGTATTATGCTAAGTGAAACAAGTCAGAGAAAGAAAAATACGATATGATTTCACTCATATGTGAAATTTAAGAAACAAAACAAATGAGCAAAGGGAAAAAGAGAGGCAAACCAAAAAACAGACTTAATTATAGAGAACAAACTGATGGTTACCTGAGGGGAGGTGGGTGAGGGTATGAATTAAATAGGTGATGGGGATTAAGGAGGGCACTTGTGATGAGCACTGGGTGTTGTATGCAAGTGTTGAATCACTGTATTGTATACCTGAAAGTAATATGCTGTATGTTAACTAACTGGAATTTAAATAAAAACTTAAAAAATAAAATTATGTTATGATTTTATGTGTAAAATAATAATTTAGAGCAATGGCCCTCCAAGTTTAATGTACTTAAGAATCACCTTGGGGCACCTGGGTGGCTCAGTTGTTAAGTGTCTGCCTTCAGCTCAGGTCATGATCCCAGGGTCCTGGGATCAAGCCCCGCATCGGGCTCCCTGCTCGACGGGGAGCCTGCTTCTCCCTCCTCCCCTGCTTGTGCTCTCTCTCAAATAAATAAATAAAACTTAAAAAAAAAAAAAGAATCACCTTTAATGGGCACCTGGGTGGCTGATTCAGTTAAGCGTCTGCCTTCAGCTCAGGTCATGATCCCAGGGTCCTGGGATCGAGTCCCACGTCGGGTTCCCTGCTTGGTGGGAAGCCTGCTTCTCACTCTCCCTCTTCCGCTCCCCCTGCTTGTGCTCTCTCTCTCTCTCTCTCTCTGTCAAATAAATAAATAAAATCTTAGAAAAGAATCACCTTTAAGCTTGCTAAATGATGTCTTCAGCCTTACTCCCAGAGATTTTGCCTGTTCTTGGAAAACATAGGTGAAATTACCTTAAAGATTAAAGAATAAAAAATAGAAGCTTCAGAAGTTAGTGATTTTTGAAGCAGAAAATAAAAATATCATGTCCAAGTTATTACTGTGCCTGCATAGAAATTTGCTTTAGTTTGACGTAGTCTTTGCTGTTGTTCACTAATATATTTCAAGTGAGTGGCCTTGATTTTGAAAATATCCTTTGTATTAGTTTCTTTTTTATTTCATCCTTGCCTGCTGTGCTCCTTCCAGTCTTCCTTTCTTTCCTTTAGTCAATGTTTGAGTATTTACAATGTATCAGTTATTGTGCTAGGAATCCGGAATGACTCAAATATGCAAAAGATATGAATCTAGCCTTGATGTTCTCATTTTAGAGACTGAGAATCATTTATAAAATAATTCATAATTATATAATATACTGAATAACAAAGTCATTTGGGGTAGAGGAGAATTCACAAAACATCTGACATTTGTATTAGCTCCTAAGAGAGGAGTGGGAGTTTGTCAAAAGGATGAAGGTAATGACATTCCAGTATTTACAAAGACATAGAACCATTAAAGTGACTGGTTTGTTAAGAAAGCAGGGTGATGGGTGAGTTGTGGAAAATGAGGATGATAAGGTAGATTAGTACAAGGGACCTTTACCTTTTGATTCAATTTACTTTAATGTTTAACTTAATACACCAGGGTGGTTTCATTGTCAAGAGGAGAACATGAATTTGGGATATTTTAAGAGTTGAGTTGGTAGGATTTACAGTCTAGTTGGATATGAGTTAGGAGAGTTAAAATCAAACTAGTTAGAGGGCTTAAGGATGACTAATTGGAAGAGTTAATGAGGATGCAGAATCTAATGAAACCTGACTTCTACAGTTCTCAATCATGTTTGGATAAACAGGGAGCCCTAATCCAATGGCCAGGCTTTATCCTTTAAAACAATTTGTCTTCCAGCTTTATTGAGGTATAATTGACAAATATGATTGTAAGATATTTGAAGTATATAATGTGATGATTTGATACAGATACACATTGTGAGAGAATTCCCTCCATCACCTTATCTCTTTTGAAGTTATCTCAGCCATATTTTTTTTTTGTGTTCCCCTTACCTCCATGAAAATAAAGCAGAATGATCTTGTAGTCTGCTTCTAAAGCCCGTGCGTGACTCTAATTCTGTTTTAGAAGTTGAAAACAAAGATATAATCAGAGATATATTCAAAGATTTGTGTGTAAATAAAGGTCTTCATATTATAGTATTATTTTTATTTATTTATTTATTTTTATTTTTTAATTTTTTAAAGATTTTATTTATTTATTTGACAGAGAGAGACACAGCGAGAGAGGGAACACAAGCAGGGGGAGTGGGAGAGGAGAAGCAGGCTCCCCGCAGAGCACGGAGCCCGATGCGGGACTCGATCCCAGGACCCCGGGACCATGACCTGAGCCGAAGGCAGTCGCTCAACCAGCTGAGCCACCCAGGCGCCCTATAGTATTATTTTTAACAATAAAAATGGGAAATGACTTATATGCTCTCAAAAAGGAATTAATTAGATAAGTTATGGTATATTTATTTGCTGGATGGGTAAGCTAGGGAAAGGCTGGGCTCGTATAACAAAGAGACCTACCAATGATTCCAGAGTTTAAAGATTTTACTTTATTCCTTACTTTATAGGGGAGTGTTTTAGGTCAGTTGGAAGTTCAACTCCATTAGCCATTCAGAGACACAGATTCTTTCCATCTTATTTCTCTACCATCTTGTGGGGTAGAAATGGTCTAAGTTTGGCTGTAGGCATATCCATATTCTGGATTTATTGAAACTATTCTTATGAAGGTCACCAGTGATGACATAATGTTACATCCAATGGGACATTTTCAGTCCTTCTGTTCTCTGTGACCTTTGAAATGACTGATCACTTGTTTATGAAACTTTCTCCTCCATAAGACTTCTGCTGGTTTTTCTCCTGTCTCTCTAAGTATGTGTTCTTTGTGTCTTTTTCATGTTATTACCCTTAGCCTTACCTATAAAGGCTGGGTTCTCCAGTGTTCCATCTTTGGCCTGCTTTCCTTGACATGTGCACCCATGATGATCTCACCCAGGGCCCCTACCACATGACGATATCTTCAAATCTGCATTTCTAGCCTGAAAACCTTTCTTTTGAGCACCAAGACCTGTGTACATATAACATCTGTACTTAAATATTCTGGCAAGTTCAGATTTAAGATACCCAAGACTGACTTAATTCATCTTTCTTCCCAAACTGGCTCTCACTGCATTGCCTCTCACAGCCACTTAGATCAGAAACCAGGAAGTCAGTCCCAGCAATTTCCTGTCCTCCTTCCTGCACTGAGATCCTAACACTTTGTTAAATATGCCTTTTGAGTAGTTTTGCTGGCATTTGCCCTTTCCTGTTTCCATTGGCACAGTCTTAGTTTAGGACAAGATAACTTTAAAAGCTTCCTCAGGGATCTATGTTTTTATTCAGGCTCCCTTCCAATTTTACTTATTGATTAGATAGGTCAGTGATTTTCTTTTGCTTGTATTTGGTGGGCAGCAGCTGTGTGTTTAAATTGCATAACATCTGGTACAGTGCCAAGTGCAGGTCAGTGGTTAATAACTAAATTATACTAATGATAATAAATGAAGAGAGCTTAATGAATAAAGATGAACCAAGATTAGTAATTATATTAATTATTATTATCATAATATTCAAAGAATCCTGGGAGAAAATTAAATACTATTTAGGAAAAAAGAACTAGAGCTAAAGAAAATGATTTGAGTATTTTAATGTTTAACTTAACACAGTCCAAGTCAGAGAACTCAAGTTTGTTGCAGATGTTACCATCCTGCAGGGAAAGCTAGACCAAATAGTTCTCAAACTCAGTTGGTGTGTTAGTTCAACTTCTGCTCCTTTAAATTTGGCTGGACCCCTTTGTGCCCTGCCAAAGCTGAACATAATAGAAAGCCAAGCCAAGGACTGTCATATATGACAATTCTGGCCAGTTAATCCAGATTCCTTCTGGACATCTGGCCCACCTTTTTACTCTCTCATTGGCATTGGAACTGCTGGCTTCTGTTCTTTAGTGTTCTTGACATTTCTCCTTTGCAATTTCCTTGACTCCTGTATACCTTTGTATGTCTGTATGCACTCACCTAATTTTAGTGTCTTCTGTGCTTCAGTGTGAGAAACTGTCTTCTCTATTCCCAGCTCAATGGTTGAGTCACTTCTGGATTTCCTGCCAGGGGCAGGATATTTGAGCCAACATAGTCAATCAGTATTTTTGAAAAGTAAGTATTGTGCTGGGTGGTGTACATGGCACACAAAATGGATTCTGCCCAGACTTTCACATTAGTAGTAATTCTCTTCTTCCTCCTGTTAGCTAACATTTATTGTGTTTTTACTGTAAATAGGGCACTGTTTCATGTGCTGTCCTATGTCTTAATTCATTTAATCCTCACAACAACCCAATAAGATAGATACTAACCCCATTTTACAGGCAAGGCGATTGAAGCCCAGAAAGGTTAAATTTGACCAGTGCTACATAGCTAGTAAGTAGCAGAGCTGGGATTCAAATCTAGGCATAATGCTTCCAGAACCTGGTTTTCTACCACCATCCTTTACTGACTCTTAGAAGATGGGATAGTATAGATACATATATCTCTATATCACAAATAGAAAGATATGTTCTTTTAGATAAACTATAAGATTACACCCGAAGTATGTGAATCATCATTATGGAGGGAAAGGAATACTGGAACTGCTATCAACTAATTCTATAAGTTGGGGGAAGACACAGGACTATGGTGTCTTCATCTTATAGAATTCCAAGGTCTCTTTCAAAAATTTTGTCGAATTCCAGTTTTTCCTCTTTATTAATTTAGGCCTTGTAATTTCTTCCTTTTCCTGTTTTCTTTAGATTTAGGTATCTACTACAGGTTAAATCATATCTTCTGAAAATGTTCACTTTTCATTTAAATTGCACAAGTGAATTACAGTTTTGTATGTGATACTGTAGTCCATTATCATGTACTTTCTATGTGGATTTTGCCCTTGTAGAACAAAACAAATCCTCTTAGACATAAAAATATTCAGTAATCAGTTGGTCAGTTAATTCTGTATTTCCTGTCTGTTTATCAAATATCTGTCTCTGTGCTAGACCCTGTAAATCTTTATTATTATTATTATCTTGAGAGAGAGATAGTGGGGTGGGGGGATGGGGAGCGGGAGGGGGGAGAGAGAGAGAGAGAAAGAGAGAGAGAGAATGTTAAGTAGACTCCAAGCCTAGTGCTGAGCCCAAGGCAGGGCTTGATCTCCTGACCCTGAGATCATGACCTGAGCCAAAATCAAGAGTCAGACACTTAACTGACTGAGCCACCCAGGTGCCCCAACCCTGTAAAATCCTGATATAAGCTAGTCAATAATTAGGTGTTAGTTCTGCACCCCAGGAATCTTACAAAAATGATCACTGTATAATATTTTGAAGCCTAGTCTTTAAAATTTGTTCATTTTTGTGGAACGACAAAATACCAAAATGACAACATTTTATTTATTTATTTTTTAAAGATTTTATTTATTTATTCATGACAGACAGACAGAGAGAGAGAGAGAGAGAGGCAGAGGGAGAAGCAGGCTCCCAAGGAGCAGGGAGCCCGATGCGGGACTCGATCCCGGGACCCTGGGATCATGACCCGAGCCGAAGGCAGACGCTTAACCATCTGAGCCACCCAGGCACCCAGATGACAACGTTTTAAAACATTTTTGTGTCAGAGACAAATACAAATACACAGTGGTTTCAAAATTTCAAAGAGAAATTTACCCAAGATCCACAGTTACAAACATATTAGTCATAAAGTTGTGTATCTATGTACATGTAACTGAAACAGAATATTATACTTTTCATTACTACATGCTGTGCACTGTAATATTTTGATTCTCTTCTATATCATTTTGTGAAAAAGTTGGTTGCAGTCTATGAAACTGACTTTGCAACCCACTAAAGTATCTTAACCTACTGAAAAATGCTACACTTAAATAATGAAAAAGAAGGCAAATTATATATCCTACTGTTTTTCTGATTTTCTAGTTTTTTAATATTATTTCTTTATTTAAACCAGCATTTATTTATGTCTTTATAAATGAGGATTTCATAACCTTTACTAAAAGGGCAGAAATTAGATTCTCCTTCTCTTTGGACTATATGAACCTAGTTGATTTTTATACAAGATTACTTGAAGTATTAGGTTGCATCATTCTTACATAAATTTTAGACTAAGAGTCATACTATGTAGTGTTGTCATAATTTTTAACAAAATTGATTTTTAGCAGACTATGTCATTAGGATAAGACATTTTTAATGTGTAAGCTCCCACCCTGTACATCTTCATGGATAGTTACATTAAACTTAAAAAAAATTTCAGTGGTGCCTGGGTGGCTCAGTTGTTAAGCAGCGGTCTTTGGCTCAGCTCATGATCTCAGGGTCCTGGGATCAAGCCCCGTGTCGGACTCCCTGCTCAGTGGGGAGTCTGCTTCTCCCTCTCCCTCTGCACCCACGACCCTCCCGCCCCCACCCAGCTCATGCCCTCTCTCTCTCAAATAAATAAATAAAAAATCTTTAAGAACTTATGACTCTAACTTTTTTAACCTTGTAAGGCTGATTCTTACTATGAGGCAATATTGCACAGTGGTTAGACACATGGATTCTGGAACCACATTTCCAGGGTTCACATCTCAGCTCTGTCAGTTTTAAGACATTTTCCCAAGTTGCTTAATTTCCTTGTGTCTCAGTTTCCTTAAGTTATCTCAATAGACTGATTATCATGATTCAGTGTTAATATAGAGAAACAGGCCATACAAAATAGATGGGTAAAATTTTGAATATACCATTTAAGAAAGAGAAGAATTACAATATATACACATTGGTTTATTGTTCTTATTTAAAAATATGATGCTGAGCACTCCACCCCTCTCATCCACACACATTCCTCTCTATCCAGCATATCCATTCATTCTCAAATCTTATGGTTCTTTTAAGTATTGAAGATGTTAGATTAGAAGACCTTCTCTTCTAGGATAACTCACAATAGCTGTTAAGCTGGGAGTTTGCAACTTCATTTTTGTTTGAACTTCATTCAGTCCTCTTCAAAGCCCCTTTTTGCTTCCCCTCCTCCTCCTCTTTCTTACCATATCAGTTAGCTTTGCTGTGCAACAAACTCTTCCAAAATGAAATGAAACGACAAAAATGAAATGTTTGCTGTGCAACAAACTCTTCCAAAAAAGAATGAAAACGACATTCTTTTCATTATGGCTCTTCAGTCTCTGGTTAACTAGGAGATTCTATAGTTAGCAAGTGGGTTGGCTGGGGCTTGGTGGTTCTGGATGGTCTTACATATCTGGCTGGCAGTTGTCAGGCTGGTCGCTCCGAATCTCATCTAAAATGACTTGTCTGTGTTCTAAGTGGCCTCTTATTCTCCAATAGACTTGCCTAGACTTTGTCACATTGTAGTTTTGGCATAGCTAGGGAAGGCAAATATCAATGTGCAAGCACTTGTCAAGCCTCTGCTTGGCTCATGTTTGTTGATGTCCCATTGGTCAAAGGCAAAGAAAAGGAAAAGGAGAAAGGACGTGGAAAAGTCCAGAGCCATTGTGGAAGAGTACTATCCAAGGACATAGACACAGAGAAGTATGATTCTTTGGAAGTCTTTTTGGCCATTCTTAGTTACTGAATTTTTTTTCCATTAATGCTCCTTATTTACAGGTAAATGAATCAATTAAGGAAAACATAGTTTTCTCAGTTAATTTTGTGCTCCTGAGTTACTGAATTTTTACCACAGCCTAGATCCCAACATAAGTTTTTTTTCTAAGTTTTGACTGTAGTTTTATTGTTTGACATGTAAGCATTTGTTCTGATTTTGTGGAAACTTGCTTCATATTTTTTCATGCCACTTCAGTAACTATATTCTATTTCTAATAAATTTCTGATAGATACCTTGGATCTGTAGTCAGTGGTCATTAATCCTTTGACTCTAACATCCAAATGCTTGTGGGAACAGACAGGTAATGTAACTGAGTGAGGCTAGCCTGGTTTACATGTAAACAAATATACTCTGTTATAAATTGGAAAGTGAAGGATGCCTATCCAAAGGGTAGGATAGGCCTAGCCCCTACTCACATTGTCATGTGGGTATGTGGGCTCGGTATTTCTAGAACTCCTGATTTTTTCAGAAGAAGTAGGAAATCTAGGTTTTAATGTGAAATCTCACATTTAATATGAAATTAATTTTTAATGCTAAAATTTAATTAAAAATTTATAATGCAATTTCAAAAGCAAAAACAATAATGATACTATTTAAGCTGAAGAAAATCTTCAGCGGAAGCTGTCAATTTGTGAGTTCTCTACTGGATCTCAAATAAGGCCTTCTACCATCTGGTTCAAACCTGAATAGCTCGAGTCTTATCTGCCACTATCCCTCAGTTTGTGGTGCTCTCCATATTTTCATTCTGGATGAATTCTCGCTTTTCCTTAATGCATACTCTATTTTCCGCCCCTATGATTTGGGAATGGCCTTCCATCTTGTCACCTTCATCCCATTCTGTAGCCCTCTGGTACAGAGGCTTACTGATCCTTTAAAACTGAGCTTGGAAGTTCCACTTTTATAAAACTTCACGGAATGTTATTTCTGTCTGAACCTCAAAGCATTTTGAGTCTTTGTTATGGCATTGATAATAATCTTCCTTGTATTGAAGTTACTTGTGTATGTTTTATTGTCATTCTGCTAGAATGTGGAGTTCATCTTTGCTGGGCTTTGTATTTCCTGCATCATTTAGCATGGCTATCATGCCTAGAATGCCTGCCTCCCTAATCAGGTGAAGTTTCACTTAAATTAGAGCACTTTATCTAACGGTTTTCTGACTTTCCCTGATAGGGTTAGTTTGGAGTCCCAGGGCTGGGGAAAAAAAAAAAAAAGAATCTGTTGTTGAGATTTTCGTCCATGGAAGCTCTGTGGAAGTTGGAGCTAGGAAGAGAGGCAGGGGAATTGAGTCTCAGCCAATTAAAGAAGTGAGCTATGAAGGTGGAAGGGCAAAACAGGCAGAAATCTGGAATACGGCATCATGATTATTAGGCCGGCATGATCAGATAGGAGATAGAGGTGTGCAGATCAACAGGCTGTCCAGTTTTAAGATATAATCTCAGAAACACAGCCTGTATCTCTGGGGTTCCTCTAGTTCTTAGGCTGGGTGTCCTTAAAGCCCCTTAATGAACCCCTAATTATTTTTCTGATCATCTTGGTTATAATTTAATTTAAACATTAATTTCTTTAGACATTTGCTTGATCTTTACTTTTTTGATTTTGTAGTGTGGTCTAACTGATCTTTCTGGCATCCTCAGAATGGAAGAGGTACACTGACAGCAGATCACTTGTTGAGGGACCACCAGTCAACTCATTGGTGCCCTTGGTGGCTTTTCTGTATCATGCCCATGGATGCTAGAATACAGAGGGTGTTAGTATGAGGGAACATAAGAATTTGAAGTATTCCTAGGTACTTCATGTGAGTCTCCTCCAGCATCTTGGTTTTCCAAGCATGTCAGGGGACCCTGTAGTGGTTCCTTAGCTGTTTATCAAGTGGCCTTTAGGTAGTTTGGCAGTTCTTTTTTTTTTTTTTTTAAGATTTTATTTATTTATTTGAGAGAGAGAATGAGAGAGAGAGAGCACACGAGAGGGGGGAGGGTCAGAGGGAGAAGCAGACTCCCTGCTGAGCAGGGAGCCTGATGCGGGACTCGATCCCGGGACTCCAGGATCATGACCTGAGCTGAAGGCAGTCGCTTAACCAACTGAGCCACCCAGGCACCCCGGTAGTTTGGCAGTTCTAAGGGAAAGTGATAAGACAATTTTGTTCAACATGTTTTAAAAATTTGAAATGTAAAATATAATTATAGCTTTTGTGAAAATTCTATTATATTATCAATTATAGTCTTAAAAGTTAGAACTGCTTTTAAAATAGGATAATGTTGGTCAGTTAATCTTAATTAAGATTCAGTTAAAAAATTTTCTTCTCCTAATATATCTTAATGTCATTGGTGAGTTAATAAACATTTGATTCAATTTGTTTTTGTTGTTTTTACTATAGCATTGCATTATATTCCTACCTCATAAAAGGGATCAATATCTTTAAAGTGGTTTATTGATGCCTAAGAAAATAGGTGAAATAGTAACATAAATGCCAGAATTCAGAATAAAGTAATAAATGTAAATAGTAAACAGAGTCCCAGTGCAAATAGAGGATATGTTGGGATAAATGAATCTGCAAATTTGATAATCTTGCCTAAACAAACAAAAAGAGAAAATACAAATAGAAGATACATGATTAATATCAGCAAATTTGATTTTATTATGTAGTCCCCTAATCCCTGGTGTGTTGTATGTTACGAAACATTGTCAAATAGTAGCAGGAAACCACTGAGGCCTTTGCATTATTTTCAAGGTATGGTAACCACTTTGATAAACCGATTACATTTTTTTTCTGGGACAATACTTTTGTGGGGGGTGAAATTCCTATATTTTGCAATAAAGGGAGAGAAGGGACTTAAACAATAGGCACCTGATTCAGAATTGGACTCTTTGAAATAAAAGTATGTAAATAAGAGCTTGCATGGCATGTTGGGTAAGAGCATGCACTGCCTGAGTTCAAATTCCAGGTTTGTACTTACCAGCTATCTCTACTTGGTCAAATCATCTCCTTTTTTTTTTTTTTTTTTAAAGATTTTTATTTATTTATTTGACAGAGAGAGATACAGCGAGAGCAGGAACACAAGCAGGGGGAGTGGGAAAGGGAGAAGCAGGGAGCCAGATGTGGGGCTCAATCCCAGACCTGAGCCAAAGGCAGATGCCTAACAACTGAGCCACCCAGGCGCCCCAAACCATCTCCTTTCTATATGCTTCAGCTCCCTTATCTACATAGAGGGAGTATTAGTAATGTATACTACATAGATTTGTTAGGATGCTAGGAACTAATATTTATAAGTGTTAGAACAGTACCCAGTACCTAGTAAATGTTATCTAAGTATTAATTAAGTAAACTGGAACTAAATAAAAATGTCCATCAGAGGGAAATGTTTTTATAAAGATGAGATTATGACTCATACAGATATAAAATGAACACTTACCAACAATTTTATTTAACTCTGGTTCAAAGGAGGATTTAAAGGATCACATAAATATAGGTAGTAAGGAACTCTGAAATGAATTTACAGATAAATGCAAATTGACCACAGGACAATATCAGTTGCATTCAAGGGAACATAATTTATTTGCATTTCCAGGGACAAGAATCATTTGCATTTTTATCTCTTTTTTACAACTTATAGAATTGTATAATAACTCAAAGACCATGAAAGGTAGAGATTACACTGATGGGTAAACTAGATAGCACCCACTATTTTCTTTTCTCTCTCATATTGAAGTCTTTCAGTATTTTCTGACATATCAAACTATTACAAACGATAATAAAACCAGTTCAAAGTTAATAAAAATTATTTGTTACTATTCCTCAGGGTAGGAAGTAGAGGAACAGGTTTTGTTTTTTTTTTCCAAATACCACTTTTGAATGTCACATGATATTAACAAAGACTTTCTCTTTCACCAAACTTTAATTTGATTCCTCTAAGCCCTTTCCTTGACTAGGCCCCATTTTTGCTAGACTTGCACAGCCCGGTGTTAGCAAGAATTTTGTTAAGTCAATTTAAAGAGAATTCCCTACCTTGGATGTCTGATCATCTTCTATATCTGATCTTTGAAGCCTTTGTCTTCACTCTTGACTGATTGATTGGGGATCTGTTGGTGAGGCTGACTCAGCCAGTGCCCTGGATGACAGTGAGTTAAAGCCCAGTAGGGACAGATTTTGAATCTTAAGATTCTAAGTATACTCTCTGAAGCTGACTTAGAGGCAGGATTCTTTGTGTGAAAGGTACTTATTGAGCTGGAAGTCTTTCTCCCTGGTCTTTGTTTTGAGTAGTGATTTACTCCTCAGCTGCAAAGGTTTTCCCTGGCTCTTTGTAGGCCTGTTTTTCTCTATTTGATCCTGCTCCTCCCTTGGGAATTTTTCAGTCCACTGAAATGCCTTTCTTGAGATCCTGCTGGCTGTATGCTCTGCCATCTCGGTCTACGTCCTTTCTTGCTGGCTTGGCTTTACTAAGGATAGTTTGGAACTTCATTGGCTTCTTTGGAAAACTAAATCTCCCCAAACTGGCTCCTCTAAGATCTCTCCCTTCTGATCTTCCTTCCTCCTCTTATAATCCTTGATCTTCCCTTCCGCTTCCTTGAATTCTTTGGTATGTACCTCTTCAGATCTCTACCTTCAACATCCCTCTGTCCAGTGCAGCTTCTCAACTCCCTATAATCACTTGAACTTCCAGCTCCCTGCTCCTCATCTGGGAGCTCTCAAGGGACTCAGGGACTCCCAAAAACAACTACTGAAAGCTGAAAAGGAAGAAAAGGTACTTGGAAGCAGACTGGATGTTTTATACACTCAGGTAAGCTTTGGAGATACCCAGACATCTGCTTGATGTCTCCTTGGTCAGTTTCTCACCTAAAATTTCCATCTACAGACTCTATAAGATTACATATCAGAGCAAATGAAAAATCTTGAATGTCTCTTCTATAAATATTGGTAAAAAACATTAGCCCTTATATTGAACATGTTACCTTAACTTGTTCCTTTTGCCAGTAACATAATTTGGATAAAAATATCAAGGGGAGCATAAACCAGAGTGTATTACTGTTTACCTGACTCATAGTTAAAATTTTAGAATGAAAATGTAAGATCTTTGTATGTATGTGTATATATATGTATATTATGTATATGTGATATTTTCCTACTTTTGGATGGTATTACCAAATTAATCCATGAAATACCATAAAGGAACTCTATTCAGATTGGTTTAGAGGTAAATGAGAGCTTATAAAAATTAAATATTTCTAAAGCTACCAGAAACATAGAAACTAACTCAAATACTTTGCTTTTCAAGTTCATATGACTTGGTAAATCTTTGGTAAATAAGATTAGTTTAATTGTTGGTTTAATAAAAACAACTATGTCTTCTGAGTTATCAGCAATAAGTATAATACGAGCATACATTTTGTTATACTTGGGTTTATTAGTCAAATAAGGTTGTATTATATCTACTAGATGTTTAAGATTATAAAAATTATAAATTCAAACCAACACCAAATGTACAAGTAAAAATGCAGTAAAAATTAATTGCTTGATATCCATGACTTCTTGTATATCACACATAGCAGTAAAAGAAAAATCCATGTATTTAACCTTTTTAGGTTTTTGGTTTTGTGGTGCTTGCCTAACATTCATGTGCTGTAAAAATAGTTAACAGGGAAATAACGTGAGGTGATAGTGAGCCTTGTTTAATGTTATAATATGTCTGCCTAAAAATAGTTTCCAAAGGCTTTTTATAGTACCTTATAACCTTAGGCTTATGCTAAATTAAATTAAGTAAATCTAGATTATTTCTAAGTAAAATACTGAAACACTAATTATTGAACATAACTTTATATTCTTATGGCTTTTTCCTTTTGTATGGTAGTAAATATATTTGAGTTTGTGAATAAATACATCCTTTTGCCATATTGAAAAGCTTGTACTATAAACATGTCTCCAGAAATTGAGAGATGGTATATTCATAAAATTTGCTAGACTGCTACAGAATACTCGTATGTGACAATTTACAATTGTCTACTTAGTCTTCTCTGTAAAATAAAGAGTACATATAGTTAAAAATGATAATATATGTAAATGAAGCTATTAGAAATAATAAGGGTAAAGAGAAACAATTCTGTATGCAAAGTCTGCAAGGAATGGAGGATTTTTTAAAATTTATTTTATTTTTTTATTATGTTCAACTAGCCAGCATATAGTACATCATTAATTTTTGATGTAGTGTTCAACAATTCATTAGTTGCATGTAACACCCAGTGCTCATCACCACAGGTGCCCTCCTTAATACCCATCACCCCGTTACCCCATCTCCCCACTCCCTTCCCTTCTGTAACCCTCAGTTTGGTTCCCAGAGTCCAGAGTCTCATGGTTTGTCTCCCTCTCTGATTTCAGAATGGAGGATTTTTGTTGTTGTTAAGGCAATGAATCATTTTGTCCTAAATCAAGATCACTGGTTATTTCAGAATGAGGAAGAGGAAAAAATATAAAATGAATGGATATAGAGAGTAATAAAAGGTTTGCAGAAGGGGAATTTTATCTGTGATCAAGTTGGCTAAGATTGAATGGATTTATTAAGTTTTTGTTTTTTCTGTTTTTTTTTTTTTAAACGAGCCCAGTGATGTAGTGATGCAAAACTAGAGTTGGGTTTTCTCTCTGAAAACAATGAAGTTTTCTTGGATTATTGGTCTGTTCTTAATAAGAGATTGTAGAGCATTTTCTTTACCTTTTAAGTAATCTGCCTTAGGAAACAAAGATTCTGTGTCTTATCAAAATAATTTCCTGTGCTTTATGTTGTCTTTATTATATTTGTTTGTGAGAATCTAAGTATTGTTTCATAATGGTCTATGATCCTATTTAATCAAGGGTTCAAACCTTTTGACATTTTGACAACTTCCCAAAATGAAGTCCAAAATGCAATCTTAATTTTAAACTGAAATTGGTATTTCCCAGACAGCCCCTGGAAAACCTGAAAGGATTTGTTCTTTCATCTTGTAAAAAAGAAATGTTAAATAATTTGGTTTATTGGATATTTTAAATTGCTTGGGAGGCATTGCCAAGTAAGAAGTGATGCTTAACCTTCCCTAGGTTATATTTGTATGGGTAAATATAAATATTTAAGAAATTATATGAAGTTTATAGAAATTTGCCAGTACCTGTTTTGTCTATGATATGTCCTGGTATAGTATTATCAGGTAGAATTCCAGTTATTTAAACATTTTATGTCGTAGAAATAACAAAATTCCCTCGTCAGTTGCATTATTTTTATAATGAATTCTTCAGATCTTTAGTCATGTAAATAAGCCTTTTATCATTCAGAGATAACTTTTGTTTTACTCTGACTCTTCCTTGAAAGCTCTTGCAGTCAGTTACAGGCAAAAGTGCTTCCTTTCAGAACGTGCCCTCTTTTTATTCGCAAACAATGAATCATGGAATACTACATCAAAAACTAATGATGTACTGTATGGTGATTAACATAACAATAAAAAAGACAAAAAAAGTGCTTCCTTTCAACAAAACCTAACTATCTTAGAGACCATGGAAAGGACTATGACAAGTCCTCTGGGCTATAGGCTTCTGAAGGCACTATTGTTTAAATAACTTTGAGACCATACTACTGGATTGAAAAAGGATTTCCAGCACTAATGAAGAAGCTGACTGGTTCAAAAAACTGCTAACTCAGGATCAAGCAGAACAAGAATTACTTAATGAAAAGAAAAAAAGGAATATATTTATAAGAAGTATTCAGTAGAACAGAATAGAGAATTTAGAAATAGATCTCAGTATATAAGATTACTTAATGTAGTTGGTTTAATGGAATAAGAAAAGTATGTGGGTTTTTGTTTTTTTCTTTATTACTGTTTTAATAAATAATGCTGTGGGGGGAAAGAATCAGTAACATGGGACTGAATGTACTAATGAAGAATGATTATGATTTTTGTGGTTATTGTTTTGGAACATTGATCTTCTTTAACGTTTTATTTAAGGAACCCCTTTTTCTCTCTCTCTTTTTTTTTAAAGATTTTATTTATTTATTTGACAGAGAGAGACACAGCGAGAGAGGGAACACAAGCAGGGGGAGTGGGAGAGGGAGAAGCAGGCTTCCCGTGGAGCAGGGAGTCCGATGTGGGGCTCGATCCCAGGACCCTGGGATCATGACCTGAGCCGAAGGCAGACGCTTAACAACTGAGCCACCCAGGCGCCCCCCTTTTTCTCTGTTTTCTGTAACTCATGATAATTTAGTAGATAATACTTTTGTAAAAAGAAATGAAATGTTCATGTTTATGTTTTCTCCCTACCTGATTTTTCCAGAGTTCAGAAACTCTATTGAGTATTCTTATTTTCATGACAATAAAATTATTTGTATAAGTTCAGTAAGAATCTGTCTTCCTTGTAATAGGACGTAATTGGAAAAATTGATTATATAGGCTTTGACTAGAATGTCATATTTGAGAATGATGCATAGAATAAGACAGTTTTAGGGAACTAAGTTTGACTTTTTAGAGCCAATGCTTACAACCTCCTTTTGGAAAAACCAGCCTTCTACAGGGTTCCCAACATTACAAATGAATAAAGAAGGTCACTTCCTGGCAAGCCCAGGAATTCTAGGCTATTTTGGCAACCTTGAGAAGAGAGGAATTCACTCAAATCTATAGGAATTACAGGCTAAATCTGGTGGTGAGTTCTAGGTTTGGTTTGTTAGGCTCGAGAGGCTTTTAAAAGTCTAATCTGAGATTCTCTACAAAAAGTTCCAGCAAACCAAACTTAAAAGTCCCAAGTGGTCAATTAATATTCTTGCTGTACTTATATAAATAATTAGGCCAAATCTAATGAGACCAGACTTATTATGTAAACAAGATTAAAAAGGGGGGTGACTGTAGAGAGACAGATTTTATACTTCATTGGAAAACTGTTGTGCATCCTTGTTTGTGGGTTATTAAATTCTAGTCCTGTTCATTGTCTTGCACATTTTCCTCTGGTTTCCTCCTCCAATGTCTGGCTACAACTCTCCAAAATGTTTCCAGTTTTTCTCTCTACCACCTGATTTGGCATCATTGAGAACTAAAATTGTCCTTCTCCTGAAGCCCTGTAAGCTGAAGCTGTATGATTTGGTACAAACTTCAAAGAAATCACCTCAGTGGATCACGTATGGTCACCCTTCATGTCTGCTGCTATGTGGGCCATTCAGAAAGCTCAGTGGAAGAGCTGATGCCATCACCAAGGACATTCAAACTGCAAAAGATGCTTTGAGCCCATCTTCTAGAAATCTTCTCAACTGTCTGCCCTATAGACTCAAAAACTAGTTTTCTCATCTGCTTCAACCACTAATCTTTGTTTTTCTTTTTCTTTTTCTTTTTATAGAAGTTCCCCTCATTAAATGTTTGACTGCTCATACTACCTAGCAAATATCTTTCACTACCAAGTCTCAACTAATGTTTCAGCTGGTCCTTAATGAACAAAAGGCAACCTAGTGAGAAACGGACTTACATTGTCAAAGAAAGAAGAACATGTCTTCTTTCCTTGAATAAGAGGAAGGACTGACAAAGTCTTTCTCCCTAACCAAATTTTCGTCAGGTTCCACTAAGCTTTATTCCTGATTAGGACAGATCTTTGCTAGATCTACATAGTCCAGTTTTAGTAAGATTTCTACTAAATCAGTTTAGAGAGAATTCCCACCCTCAGTATTGATCAAATTCCACATCCCCTCCTATACCCAAGTGATATCTGATCACCCTAGCCTGCCTTTAGCAAGAATCCTAAGTCTGTTCAATCAATCTCCCCCTGCCTCCAATTTTTCTTCTTAGTAATTTTCCTTCCATTGATTCCCATTCTGCTCCTTGGTTATAAATCCCTACTTGTCTTTGCTGTATTGGGAATTGAGCCTGATTCTATACTGAGATCTCTTTTCCCCAATTGCAGTAGTTCCAGAATAAAATCTGTTTTTACCACTTTAACTACTATCTAGCTCTTTTGTTGTTGTTGTTGTCTGTTTTAAAATATAAATAGTATGCAGTCTAGAAGAACAATTACTATCATATGTACAACTGACAAATATTTCAACTTGCAGTTGAATAAAGCCAATTATGTGCAAAATGTGAATTAGTGCTTTGTGTATGTACTTTTAGGATGTCCATGAGAGAGCAATGCTTGACAATTTTCTATCTTATTTATTACTGAAAACCCAGGATATAGGAAAAGATACATTGGGAGTGCTGATCAAACACCCTTGTATGAAAAGGAAGGCAGTGCATTGCCATTCAAATAAAAGAAATAGCCTCTGGTGGTAATTTACATTGTTGTATTTACAGAGAGTAGGTAGTGGTCAAAGTATGCTATTTGGTTTTGGTTTATTGCTGAAGGAAATACTGATAATTAATACTCTCAAATTATAGGTTTTAAGTACATTTATGCCTTTTTTTTAAAAAAGATTTTATTTATTCATTTGTGCCTTTTTGATATACCATCTGAGAAATTGGGCAGCAAGCGTAAGTCTGGTTATGAGGAAAAAGGAGGCTCACATGAATTTTTAAAATGAGAGAGAGAGAAAAATATTTCTTCAATGATGCTGATTCTAATAAGACCATTTTGAGTAACTTATTTGAATGATGTGTCATAGCAGTATATTTATTCAATATGTTGAATTTGCTTGAACTTTTAATTCAGGCTCAAAATACCCCATTTTTAAAATTTGCAGATGAGAGATTAGAATTTGTTTGTGTTATAAATGGCTTAAACTTTGAGTCTTTCCAATACCATTCTTTGATAATTTCTTTACAGTTGGAGAAAGAAATGCATGATTTATTGTCACATATGTTAAAAAGTCACATTACTACAAATACAATATTACATACGTAGTGCTTCATGAGGAAATGAAGAAGTACTTTTTAGAACTAAATGCAACTTAAGGAAGAATGTGAAATCTCTCTAACTTTATATCCCAAGTTGGAAAGTCAAACTTTATGTATTCATTTGTGATAAGCTTATCAATTTAATGCCTGATGGAGTTCTGAAACTCCTCACTGAGAAGTCTTTATAATCTCTAGATTTAAAAATAGTCCAGATATCCAGATTTTTTTGACAAAACCAACAAATATTTATTGTCGTTTAACAATCTTTAGTTGGGAATCAGGACTTTCTAATTTGGTAAAAGTAGTAAGAATAGACAGTGGATATGGAACTCAAGGTCTTCTGGCTCAAAATCTTTGTCATTGGGCCAGGCATTGACAGCTTGGTTAGAGCATAAATAAAATCTGGTCTCTTTCACTGATGGGAATCATAATAATGATAATGATAATAGTAATAATACACATAATGATACATTTTGCAAAATAATATCATTTGAAAATATTTCTTAACTACTGTGGTATTCTGAATATAGATGCTGAAATAGTTTGCCACCTTTGTAAAATCTTTGTTAAAAAAAAATGGTAGTGTTTGTTGAGAGCTTACTATGGAGCAAACATTCTAAGGGCAATGAACTCATGTTAACTGTGAAGGAGCCAGTAGCTTACAGACTGAGGCATGGAGAAAATAAATAACTTTTCAAATGTCACCCAGTTGTTAACTGGCAGGCCAAGATTTGAACAGAGTCAGTCTGGTAGCAAAGTCTGTGCTCTTTGCCATTACCTGACAAAGGCAGACAGTACGAGTACTGTAGGAGCCCTTGAGGTGGTTTTCTATTTTGAGGTCTCTGAACATCTTTCTCTACTCTTTTAGCACACAATTTTCCCACACTATTCTCCTCTTCCTTATTATTATTACTGCTACTACTGCCAGCACCAATGAGCATTTTGATTAGAATCCTTTAAGGAGACAGGTGATTACAAAGAAGGGAATGCTTTGGAGGCAGAAAGAGGAAAGATCACTTTCATGACCACAAATCATATCCATGGTCTTGGCCAATTCTTTTCTGTAGCTGTTGGGGCCCAAAGACAATTTCGGTGACTTGTGACCTATCACCTCCCATCTCCCAGATACTTCAAAATTACATGCTCATTTAAGAGTGTCATAGTGAATTAATAGCATTATCTTCCCCCTTGAAAGATTTGCACAGATCATAAATACTTTAAAAAGTTTAAGTTTATAAATCAGGTTTCCTAGAGGTATATTAAAAAGCTTTTTATGTATAGTAATATATTTTAAAACATTGATTTGTACAGCTTTGTTTAATGTCTTAACATTACTACTTGTTAAAAATGAATGAAACTCAAATTATAGTATTGCCATGGAACATTGGAAAATGAGTTGTAGAATGTAATGTTTTGGCTTGTTTTTGATATATAAGCTTGCTGGTTGTTGTGTGCAGGGCAGAGCTTTTTCTCTTTTAAATCTAGCAGTGCTCTCTAGAGTGAAAGGTTAATACAATTTGATAAGAAAAGCAGTTTCATCCATTAAAATACCTTTTTTTTAAAAGATTTTTATTTATTTGACAGAGAAAGAGAGAGAGAGCACAGAAGGGGAAGCGGCAGGCAGAGAGAGAGGGAGAAGCAGACTCCCCACTGAGCGGGGAGCCCGATGTGGTGCTTGATTCCAGGACTCTGGGGTCATGACTGGAGCCGAAGGCAGGCATTTAATGGACTGAGCCACCCGGGTGCCCCACCCATTCAAATATTCTTGATCCATCCTATTTTGAGGGACATTTGTTACTTAGAAGTAGCAAAGAGCTGAACCTACATGTTTTTGCTCTGAGTGAATATGATTTTCAAGGTAACTAGAACAAAATAGAAATAAGCTTGTGCACTGTGAAAATTTATTTTGTCTTGGTGGTTGTACATCTTTTTCATACCTTCTTATGAAACTAGTGGTACATAATTTTACTTTAAATTTAATATTTTCATAATAATAATAATAAACATCGAATTTTTTGTTGACCAATATAACGTGTCTAAATTTATATGTGATACTGCATTTGTATTGAGGAATACATAATAAATAGAGAATAAACCACAGCCCTCGTACTTACATTTATTTCTACTTGTCTAGTATATCAGATTGTGACCCATATTGGCTCTTGTATCAAAATTGTCTTTATTAAAGAAATTAAAACTATTACTATTGATATATATTCCTTTCTTATTACAGAAGAAAATACTCAGGAAACATCACAGGTGAAGAAAAGTTTGAGTGAAAAAGTTTCTCTCTATAGAGGTGACATCACATTGCTAGAGGTAGATGCTATAGTCAATGCGGGTGAGTACTTGATTTTTTTTTGTGATGTATTTGTTATATGAGTATTATTTTAAAATATTTTTCATAAACAGGAATATAAGTATTTTAGAAAAAGATGTCCTTCCTAGTATAGACATACCTTCGTACTTCCCTTCTGGATTAAAAACACTGAGGATTTATTTATTTATTTATTTATTTATTTATTTATTTATTTAAAAACACTGAGGATTTATTTTATGTGTGTGTTACAGTTAATTTGCTAACTCATGGTATCCATGCTAAATTGAGATTAGGGTACTGGACCACTCAAAAAGTGATAAATTGATGCAGAAGGTTCTTCAGAAAGAACTTTAGAAGCTCTATTACTGTTGGTTTCATGCTTGAGTTAATAATTGGCCAACATAAAAACAAATTCATCAAGGTTTTTCTTTCTTTTGAAGACGTGGTAAAGAGATGATTTGAACACCAGAAAAAAGTAAAATAGAAGGTAATTATTTCTGCGATTTCCAAATCATAGTTGTTTGGTTACTACTTTTCATTTTTGATATGAAATGCTTTAATTATTTTAATAACCAATTAAGTCATTTTTATGTTTGAACATCGGGGAAATTAGCAGTGTTATTTATGGTAGTATCTCCTATATATTTTATTATGTGGCTGTATATCAAGAAATACATAGTAGTTGTGATTCTATATAAATAAATGTCAATAATAAGAGGATATTTAATGATTTTAATTTGTGTTTTATAAAGGTAAGCTTTTTTTCAGGTTGAAAATGCCAAATAATAACATGGACTTTTTATTCAAAAAGATTATTACAGTAAAGAGAAGAGTATTGTTCTAATAGGTGGAGGAAGAATATTGCAATAGAGAGAATAATGCAATAGGGAAAACCACTTCTACCATGAGATCTATAAGCATCTCAAAGGCCAAGCAGAAAGGGTCTTTTCTTTCATAGGAAGGAGTAAACAGGGTAAAAAGAACTGGGTGTGGGGTACTGGGATGAGTTGGTGGCAAGATTGGAGAGTTGATCAGGGAATATTCTTGCCTGAGGCCATCTGATTCTTGGAGGGGCTCATTCTAGAGTTGTTCACCTTCCATTGCTCAGGGGTGGGTCAAAGTCTAGGGACTTGGAAGAGGGAAAAAAGCCTGAGTAAAGTTTGGTCAACTCCAGTTAATAGCCATTGACCAGCCAGAATGGTCAATGGAGACAAACATTTCAGCTAATCATTTATGAGTAAAAAAATGGGAATTTGGAGGATCTGTGTCTTGGTCTTGTCATAGGTTATAAGAGGTCATCCATGAATTTTATCTAAGTCATATGGGGAAGAGTAGTTCTTTGCGGTAAGCTGTTTCCTGGAACACAAAAGTGTGAGGGGTAATTTTTTTGGCAGTCCCTGTTTTCCAGAAGTACAGGATTCATGTAAAGTTCATCATTGTCTCAAGGTTCCCTTTGGTGATGAAAAAATTCACACAGGACAGTAGAAACATGCCTTTGTGGGTGAACAGAAGGGTTTCCTGGAGAACTGGAACATTAATATAGCATAGTTTTGGTGATCCTGCAGGAAATCTGGAAGCCTAGTCAGCTTGTTAATTTCTGTAGAATTGGCTATCGATTGCTTTGTACTGTATTTGCTTTGCCATACTCAGAGCTGTTTTTCTGTTTCTCTTCTTCTGATGCCTCTGTAATTCCTTTCTCCTCTGTTGGCTCTCTAAAATGCAAAACTCTTCATGAGAGGGCATCTGTCTTGGTCATTTAATCTCCACCCAATCTAAATCACTTCTTTTGGACAGAATTCCATCCTCATATCACCTCATAAGCTATAAGTCTCTCTCCCTTATAGCTAGTCTCTGTGGACTGTTCATTTGTGGTCCTGGGTATCAAGATGCTTTTCTCTGATCTGTGGGACCTCTAGAGAAGACATGCCCTTAGAAAGAATCTCATGAACTCTTCTCCAGTACAGTGGTTGAATAAGATCACTGTAGTTATTAAGTCATTAATGGTTTGTTATGCCCTATATTCTATAAACATGTGAGCTTTAATTAAAAAAAATTAAAAGCTTTTATGTATATATAACACCAGCCTTCCTGTATATTCTTGTAATTTCTAGCTGTTGATCCTAGTTCTGCTCCATGGAATATAATTAATGACATGTATTTCCTTCTTAAATACCTGAAGATCACTCTCTTGAGGTTTCTCTTTCTTGTTATTAATGTAACATTGAATTTGCCAGGTTAGCACACTTAATAATAGCAGTAATTATGGTTTTTCTTGGGTTTTGCTAACTGTATACCTGTGTATCTCCCCCTTAAGGCTACAGACTGTTGTCTTTTCCATCTTTTGTGTCCAAAGCAATGTCATGCCATTATGTTCTTAATAAACACTTGATACTGTATATGTGTTAGATTGAACTATATGCAACTGAACCATATGCTCCAAAGCACCTGTGACCAATAGCACATTCAGCATTGAGGACTTGATACAGTGAATCAATGTGGCTCTGATTTTAAAAATGATTTATTTGATCAATAAATAAAATAGTTATGGGACTAAACAGGAAAACATCACTAATGGGAAAACATCCCATCACTATTTTGATTCTTGTCCTTGCCCGTACATGTAATAGCTGCCCCATAGTGTACAAGGGTTTGATGAATTAATATGAAGGCCGGCAACAACTTTCACTCACTCCCAAAAACCATTTGGAACCTTTAGTCACATCTCTGGCTGAGATTATATCGTAATTTGGACATGTTCTACATCTCACAAGGACAACCTCATCAGGAAGTTCCTGTGTATATGGAAGAAAGATGCCAAATGTACAGTGTAATGACTCTACTTACAGCTTTCTGCTGTGCAGTTTGTTTGCCTGGTGTGTAAGGAGAGAAACAGTTGTTAATCTTTCAAGTGAACAAGGCGACATGGCAGGAGACTCCAGAGCTGCCTCTAGTGAGAGGGGAATGGGAGGCAGTGTCCCCGGTCATGGTCCCAGAGCAGCCCAGACATCATTTTCTATCAAACTTCTAAAGTTCTCTTTCCATGCCCATGTTAATATTAGTACATTGGAACACCTGGGCTTACTTGCCATAAACGAAGTGAATTGATATCTAAAAATTTTCCTAATAAAGTACTTTTTGGACTTGCTTGGATTTCTTTAAATGTGACCCAAGATGAGCTTCCTATGTAATTTTTATTCTTCTCTGTAGGAAATAATACATATTTGGTATATTTTAATAAAATGGATTTTTAGGCAGTAGGGTATATAGGGCAGTAGCACAAGTTTTAGAGTCAGGCAGACCCAAATTCAAATTCAGGTTCTCACACCCAGGACCATTTTTTGTTTAAACTTTTTATGTTGAAATAATAGGAAATTGCAAAGATAGTACAAAGAGTCCTATGTACCTTTCACCTTCTCCTGTGTAAGCCTCCCCCCGTGGTGACATTATTTAGCTGTAGTACAATATCAAAACCAGGAAATTGACATGGGTATATTATTATGAATTAGACTGTAGACCTTATTCAGTTTTCACCATTTTTTAATCTGCATTTGTGTGTGTTTGTATCTATAGTTCTCTGCAGTTTTATCTCATGTACAGATTCATGGTTATCGCCATAATCAAGATACAGAACTGTTGGATTATCCTGAAAAGAACTCCCTTGTAGTGGCACCCGCCTCTTTGCTCTCCTCTCCTTGTACCCTCCCCATTCTTCATCTCTATAGTTTTGTCATTTTTAAGAATGTTATGTCAGTGGAATCATACAGAATGTAACCTTTTGAGATTGATGTTTTTCACTAAACATAAAGCCCTTGAGGGCCATTCAGATTGTTGCATGTATCAGTAGTTCATTCCTTTTTATTGCTGAGTAGTAGTCCCTTGCAAGGATATACCAAAGTTTGTCCAACCATCCACCCACTGAAGGACCTCTGGGTTCTCTTCAGTATTTTGCCATAACCAGTAGAGCTGCTATAAAAATTCATATACCGGTTTTTGTATGTAGCAGTATATAGGATGATCTCTTTACTGTGACTAGGTCCTTGTATAATTTTGTATTAAGGCTGTTCATCAAAGCGTTTTGGTTTTTTTCTAGAGCATGGGGGAGAATACATTCATCTAATTTATGGTTCAGTATTGTATCACTAGAGACAATTTTACTTGTACCATAATCACAGAAAAATATTTTGTTGGCGATATAATTGTTACTCATTTGTGGATTGTGAGCTGTATAATGAAAAAATTGGTTAACTCTCCAATTCTAATGGACTGTCTTTGGCTAAAGATTAATTCAGTTTGCCCTAAATAAGATTTTTTAAAGTGGAAAATGTGGAAGGTTGATTTGTTTATTTTAGTTCTTCCTGTCTCTACCCCAGCATGCGAAGGAGAGGTACATTTACATTGTGGTTAATCTTGGAGGGGTGGAGTCAGATCAATCATTATTTTAAATGTGTCTCTTCAACTTCCTGACCAAATGACCTTCAGTAAATTATTTAACCTTTTTGAGCCTTAATTTGTTCATTGGTAAAATGGAGATAATAATAGGGCCTGTTTCTCAGGGCTGTTGTGAAAATCAAAAGAGATAACGTATACAAACCACTTCACATAGTAGTGCCTAGTGTATAGACACACTCAGTAAATGGTAGCAGAATTATACTGCTTAGTTATAAATCAGAAAACTGATTTTTTTTCTATGAATGTCACAAGGTAACTATGCATGTTTTTCAAGTCTTATGCACAGATATTACCAACTAAATGAATTTGTCCTATGTGTTCACAACTTTAGCCATTATACTATTTACTTGAATTTCATCCAGGAAGAGTTGTCCAATTCTGAGGCTCTATGTTAAATGCCAAGTTTCTATAATGTTTTTGGTAATTTTTATGAACTAATGGCCCAAAAGAATTGTTTTAGTTTTCTTTAGTGATGTGTTTTTACTGTATTAATTGTGACTGTCATAATTGTGTCAAAAATTGAGATAGTAACATGATTGGATACCTAATAATTTAATAGCTGGGTATAATTTAATTAAAAGAAAAGTTGATGTGGAATATCTGAATATCTTCATAGGTAAATCAGGTACTGGGACTGCATATGATGGAAGAAATTTTACTTTATAGAAGTTGCCTTAAATATTCATCTCCAGTTGCTTAAAATAAATGTTATTATTATATATGCATTTAGTAAAACCTAAATAAGGCATATTTGAAATTAGATTCCAAATCATTGAGAAAATAGGTTCATTTACTCTCAGAAGTATTTTAGGACAATTGATAGCAACTGCTTGATTCAATATAAATTTCATCTCTACTAGCAAAGCACTTAAGTTTTATTCTTTATTTAATTTCTGTATTATATGTTTTTCTTTTAACATTTTGTTGGACAATAATTGACACAAACACACACACATAAGTGGATAGCTCAGTGAAACTCCATCCAGATCAAAAAGCAGAACATTACTAGTACCTTGGAAGAGCCCTTAGTACACACTAATATTTTGTGGTGAATAGAGGAGAGTATATTTACTGTCCTGGCTTCTGGTAGCATAGATTAGTTTTATCTTTTTTTGTATTTTATATAAATGGGACCATATGATATATATTCTTCAATATTTGGCTCTTTTAGCTCACCATTATGAATGTAAGATTGATCTATATTATATATAGATACAGATCATTTGTCATTGTTATGTAATATTTCATTTTGTGAATATGCCACAACTTATCTATCTAATCAACTATTGATGGACATTTCAGCAAATTCCAGTTTGGGATTATTAGTACTTTAGTGAGCATTCTAACATATTTTTGTGTGTGTGCATGTATTTTTGTGAATAGATATCTATATATAGGCAAAGGGGAAAGAATTACTGTACATCGCTCTCTCCCTTCACTTCCCCTTCTATGCTATGCTGGAACCTGCTGAAAAGTTTCAAAATCACCACTATGGATAGCCATCATTTGACCAACCTGTGAGATATGTTTGAATAAACAGGTGTGGGAAGAACCATTTTTTTTAGATGAATTTTCAACAGTGGTTGCAGGTTTAAGTGTGAGCTTCCAGCTGTAAGAATCTTGGTGTGTTCCCTTTACCTACTGTGAGGATGGACAGAAAATAGGATTTCTGAGGGATACTGGGAAAAAGAGATTTGAATAAATCTAACAACCATCACCATTCTTAAACAGGAAGATGTAGTATGTTAAAGATGTCAGAACTCTTGGAATAACCTAAATTTCTAATCAAAATTCCATTGCTATTTCTGGGATTTTGTTCTGTTGGTAGTTGTTTTTGTTTTTTGTTTTGATTTTGAAATTGACAAAATAATTCTAAAATTTATCTGGTAGAATAAAAGGATGAGATTCTCCAAGAAATACCTGAAAAGGCAGACAAATGGCAGAGGTTGGGGGAAGAGTCACACAATCCCAAATTAAAGTACATATGTGAAAGCTGTAATAATTAAAAAATATACATCACTATCTCACACCTTTCATGAATATAAATTCTGTATGGAGTTTAATATAAGGATTATGTATCTTACATTTGGTGTGAAAAACCATTCTGAATTCAATACTGAAGAAAGAAACCAATAAGAAAAAGACAAGAATTGGACAACATAAATATTCTTAAATGTTTCAAGAGAAAGTCGTGCCATATATATACTTGAAAAATAAATGTCAAATTGGAAAGAAATATTAGCAACATATATGACAAAAGTTTACATTTGTTATAATAATAATAATCTTTCCTCAATTAAAAAAAGACAAATGTCTAATAGAAAACCTGATTAGGAATAGGAACATGAAGGTCCTGGGATCAGGCTTTGTGTTGTCTACTTGTTTTTCTCCCTCTGCTCCTCCCCTCTGCTTGTGCTCATTCTCTAAAATAAATAAATAAAATCTTTAATTTTTTTTTTTTTTAAGATTTTATTTATTTGTGAGAGAGACAATGAGAGACAGAGAGCACGAGAGGGAGGAGGGTCAGAGGGAGAAGCAGAATCCCCGCCGAGCAGGGAGCCCGATGTGGGACTCGATCCCGGGACTCCAGGATCATGACCCGAGCCGAAGGCAGTCGCCTAACCAACTGAGCCACCCAGGCGCCCAATAAATAAAATCTTTAAAATAATTAAAAATTTAAAAAACATGGAGGGCGCCTGGGTGGCTCAGTCGTTAAGTGTCTTCCTTCAGCTCAGGTCATGATCCCAGAGTCCTGGGATCGAGCCCCACATCGGGCTCCCTGCTCAGCGGAGAGTCTGCTCCTCCCTCTCCCTCTGCCTGCTGCTCTGCCTACTTGTGCTCTCTCTCTCTGTGTCAACTAAATAAATAAATAAAATCTTTAAAAAAATTAAAAATTAAAAAAACGTGGAAATGCCTAATACAAGAACAAATTATTCAATACCGTGAGGCTGCAGTCAAAGGATAAATGAAAAAGAGGCTTGTGATGTGAATCATCATTTTTTATGTTAGTTCTGCATCCTAACATATTTTTCGAAATATTTCTACTCTTCCACTTATCACTTCTTTGTTTTTCTGATCTACAGTTTTTTTTTTCTGAAAGATTTTGTGTAATCAAACTAAACATTAAATCCTCCAAGGAATTAGAAGATAATTTTCAAAAGGAAATAATTGTCAAGGGGGACGGATGGCTGTCAATAAATTCCTCTCTGAGTTTTCATCTATTTTTGACCCCTGCTATACTTTTAGGGGAATAACCCTAGGAACTAAATAGTAACATAGTCCTTGAAGGACCTGAGAGATTAAAATTACAAAAAAATTTCAGAGAGATAGTGACAGTGGCTGCTTGGGCATTTGTTCCATGTTTTCAGATATTTTTTTTTCCTCTGAGAATTCTTCAGTGCACTTACAAAAGCTTAGAGTGTTTGTTACACCTACTGGTCGACTGGATTTTAAAAAACATATTAAAGATTTTGTTGGGGTCTGATTACAAAAGGAATATACTCTAATATTTTAAACAGGGAAATATAAAATACAAAGAAGAATAAAACATTGTAATTTTTCATTTCTCTGTTTATGCTTCAGATTCTTTTCATTTTATAGATGTATTTTGAATTTTACAAAATACTGCTTAATTTTTTTGTTTTTTAAATATTATGATCATTTTTATATATCATTTTAAATAGCTGCATGGTATTGAGTCACACACATGAGTATTTATTTAATCATTCTGTCAAGGTTGGAAATTTAGATTGTTTCAAGTTTTTTACTGTTATAAACAGGCTGAGACAAACATCCTAGAAGATAAATCTTTGTAAAAATCTTTGATTACTCCCTTGGAATAAATTCTTTGAAGTGAAATAATGGGAGTATGAAAGTTTTTATTTATTTTATTTATTAACTTTTTGGGGAGTATGAAAGTTTTTATACTTTGATGTATGTAACCAAATAGCTCTGTGGACAGGTTAAACGAATTTATATCTCTCAAGTTATGAGTGTGTATTTAACACTAAGTTTGATGACTTTTTAAAAAAATCTGTCTCTTAGGGCGCCTGGGAGGCTCAGTTGGTTAAGCAACTGCCTTCGGCTCAGGTCATGATCCTGGAGTCCCGATATCGAGTCCCACATCGGGCTCCCTGCTCGTCAGGGAGTCTGTTTCTCCCTCTGACCCTAACCCCTCTCATGTGCTCTCTCTCGTTCTCTCTCTCTCAAATAAATAAATAAAATCTTTAAAAAAAAAATCTGTCTCTTAGAATTGTATTTCTTTTTTCTTTAATTTTTTTTTATTAACATACAGTGTATTATTTGTTTCAGGGGTACAGGTCTGTGATTCATCAGTCTTACACAATTCACAGCGCTCACCACAGTACATACCTTCCCCAGTGTCCATCACCCAGCCACCTGATCCCTCCCATGTCCCCCTCCACTCCAGCAACCCTCAGTTTGTTTCCTGAGATTAAGAGTCTCTTATGGTTTATCTCCCTCTCTGGTTTCATCTTGTTTCCCTCCCTTCCCCTATGGTCCTCTGTCTTGTTTCTCAAATTCCTCATTTGAGTGAGATCAGATGATAATTGTCTTTCTCTGATTGACTTATTTTGCTTAGCATAATACCCTCTAGTTCTATCCACCTCGTTGCAAATGGCAAGATTTCATTCCTTTTGATGGCTGCATAATATTCCATTGTATATATATACCACCTCTTCTTTATCCATTCATCTGTTGATGGACATCTAGGCTCTTTCCATAGTTTGGCTATTGTGGACATTGCTGCTATAAACATTGGGGTGCACGTGCCCCTTCGGATCCCTACATTTGTATCTTTGGGGTAAATACCCAGTAGTGCAATTGCTGGATCATATGGTAGCTCTATTTTCAACTTTTTGAGGAACCTCCATACTGTTTTCCAGAGTGGCTGCACCAGCTTGCATTCCCACCAACAGTGTAGGAGGGTTCCCCTTTCTCCGCATCCCCGCCAACATCTGTCATTTCCTGACTTGTTAATTTTAGCCATTCTGACTGGTGTGAGGTGGTATCTCATTGAGGTTTTGATATGGATTTCCCTGATGCTGAGCGATATTGAGCACTTTTTCATGTGTCTGTTGGCCATTTGGATGTCTTCTTTGGAAAAATGTCTGTTCGTGTCTTCTGCCATTTCTTGAATGGATTCTTTGTTCTTTGGGTGTTGAGTTTAATGAGTTCTTTATAGATTTTGGATACTAGCCCTTTATCTGATATGTCATTTGCAAATATCTTCTCCCATTCTGTCGGTTGTCTTTTGGTTTTGTTGACTGTTTCCTTTGCTGTGCAAAAGCTTTTTATCTTGATGAAATCCCAATAGTTCATTTTTGCCCTTGCTTCCCTTGCCTTTGGCGATGTTTCTAGGAAGAAGTTGCTGCGGCTGAGGTCGAAGGGGTTGCTGCCTGTTCCAAAATCTCAAGGATTTGGATGGACTCCTGTCTCACACTGAGGTCTTTCAACCATTTTGAGTCTATTTTTGTGTGTGGTGTAAGGAAATGGTCCAGTTTCATTCTTCTGTATGTGGCTGTCCAATTTTCCCAACACCATTTGTTGAAGAGACTGTCTTTTTTCCACTGGACATTCTTTCCTGCTTTGTCGAAGATTAGTTGACCATAGAGTTGAGGGTCCATTTCTGGGTTCTCTGTTCTATTCTATTGATCTATGTGTCTGTTTTTGTGCCAGTACCATACTGTCTTGATGATTATGGCTTTGTAATAGAGCTTGAAGTCTGGAATTGTGATGCCGCCGGCTTTGCTTCTCTTTTTCAACATTCCTCTGGCTATGCGGGGT
This sequence comes from Mirounga angustirostris, assembly GCF_029215605.1. NCBI lineage: Eukaryota > Metazoa > Chordata > Mammalia > Carnivora > Phocidae > Mirounga > Mirounga angustirostris. Next base: position 99,215,046 of record NW_026991718.1, on the reverse strand, counting down.
CTTTTCTGGTTCCATACAAATTTTAGGATTATTTGTTCCATTTCTTTGAAAAAAGATGATGGTATTTTGATAGGGATTGCTTTAAATGTGTAGATTATTCTAGGTAGCATAGAGATTTTTACAATATTTGTTCTTCCAATCTGTGAGCATGGAACGTTTTTCCATTTCTTTGTGTCTTCCTCAATTTCTTTCATGAGTATTTTATAGTTTTCTGAGTACAGATCCTTTGTCTCTTTGGTTAGATTTATTCCTAGGTGTCTTATGGTTTTGGGTGCAATTGTAAATGGGATTGACTCCTTAATTTCTCTTTCCTCTGTCTTGTTGTTGATGTATAGAAATGCCACTGATTTCTCTGCATTGATTTTATATCCTGCCACTTTACTGAATTCCTTTATGAGTTCTAGCAGTTTTGGGGTGGAAGTTTTTGGGTTTTCCACATAAAGTATCGTATCATCTGCAAACAGTGAGAGTTTGACTTCTTCTTTGCCAATTTGGATGCCTTTGATTTCTTTTTGTTGTCTGATTGCTGTGGCTAGGACTTCTAATACTATGTTGAACAGTAGTGGTGATAGTGGACATCCCTGCCATGTTCCTGACCTTAGGGGGAAAGCTCTCAGTTTTTCCCCATTGAGTAGGATATTCACTGTGAGTTTTTCATAGATGGCTTTTATGATATTGAGGTATGTACCCTCTATCCCTACACTGTGAAGAGTTTTAATCAAGAAAGGATGCTGTACTTTGTCAAATGCTTTTTCTGCATCTATTGAGAGGATCATATGGTTCTTGTTTTTTCTTTTATTAATGTATTTTATCACATTGATTGATTTGCGGATGTTGAACCAACCTTGCAGCCCAGGGATAAATCCCACTTGGTCGTGGTGAATAATCCTTTTAATGTGCTGTTGGATCCTATTGGCTAGTATTTTGGTGAGAATTTTTGCATCCATGTTAATCAAGGATATTGGTCTGTAATTCTCCTTTTGATGCAGTCTTTGTCTGGTTTTGGGATCAAGGTAATGGTGGCCTCATAAAACGAGTTTGGAAGTTTTCCTTCCATTTCTATTTTTTGGAACAGTTTCAGAAGAATAGGTATTAATTCTTCTTGAAATGTTTGGTAGAATTCCCCTGGGAAGCCATCTGGCCCTGGATTTTTGTTTGTTGGGAAATTTTTGATGACTGCTTCAATTTCCTTAGTGGTTATAGGTCTGTGCAGGTTTTCTGTTTCTTCCTGGTTCAGTTTTTGTAGTTGACACATCTCAAGGAATGCATCCATTTCTTCCAGGTTATCTAATTTGCTGGCATAGAGTTGCTCATAATTCGTTCTTATAATTATTTGTATTTCCTTGGTGTTGGTTGTGATCTCTCCTCTTTCATTCATGGTTTTGTTGATTTGGGTCATTTCTCTTTTCTTTTTGATAAGTCTGGCCAGGGGTTTATTAATCTTCTTAATTCTTTCAAAGAACCAGCTCCTAGTTTTGTTGATCTGTTCTACTGTTCTTTTGGTTTCTATTTCATTGATTTCTGCTCTGATCTTTATTATTTCTCTTCTCCTGCTGGGTTTAGGCTTTATTTGCTGTTCTTTCTCCAGCTCCTTTAGGTATAGGGTTAGGTTGTGTATTTGACACCTTTCTTGTTTCTTTTTTATTTTATTTTATTTTATTATTTTATATTTATTTATTTGTCAGAGAGAAAGGGCACAAGCAGAAAGAACAGCAGGTAGAGGGAGAACCAGGCTCTCTGCTGAGGAAGGAGCCTGATGTGGGACTCGATCCCAGGACTGTGGGATCATGGTCATGATCATGGGATCATGACCTGAGCTGAAGGCAGACGCTTAACAGACTGAGCCACCAGGAGTCCCCTTTCTTATTTCTTGAAAAAGGCTTGTATTGCTATATACTGTCCTCTTAGGACCGCCTTTGCTGCATCCCAAAGATTTTGTAGAATTGTATTTCATTGTTTTAATTTCCATTTCTTTGAAGACAAGGACCATAGTTTTTGGTATTACCTTATGAAATAGAAAGCAGGATTTAACCTGTACTGTTTTATTGGCGCTGATAAGGTATAAGTAACTTACTGTTGGTAGTCAGGAGACACTGGGTGAAGTTTTTTGGTTGGAAGCCTGAAGAGAAGAGTACTGAGTGTTTCTCAAATGAGATACCCAATAACTTAAGTTCAGTGTCACTGCTTCTCTTCCAGAAATTCAAGATGGTAGGGTCAGAGATAGGCACTGAAGTTCCTTAAAATAAAAGAGGAACTGTTTATTTCACTTTCAGAGTAAGTAGTACCTAGCATCTTGCATAGCACTTGACACTGTGGATGTTTTATGGTATGGCTTTGGTTCTTAGAGGTCACCAAGTATAGTTTCTCTGAAACTTGGAGCCTTTATTCTAGGCAAGAAAATATCAGAGCCCACCCTTGGGGCTAGAATGGGTGGAGTTTCATAGGTGTCATATAAGCCAGAACACTCCTGTTTTTTAAGGAGAGTCTTGACATTTGCAGAAAGCATCTCCAGCTTCAGAAGCTGGACTAAACCTTCTCAATGCTACTTTCCATGTGGATTGAGCCAATTGAACTGAGACTGTGCAGGATGGAACGAGTTCCCTGGGAGCATAAGCAGCTGTGCTTACATTAGGAGCAGGGGCATAGGAGAAGGGGATTCTAATTCAACTGGTAGTTGACAATAAATACAAATAACCTCTGCCATAGTTTAATTCTTATAATTGCATGACTTGTCAGAAGTTGTTATGTTAAATCTAAGTAAGGGCTGAACTTTATAGTGGTGCTAAATAACATTTCATGAAGACTCGGGGCTATCTAATGCTCATATGTGACTTTATTTGGAATATTCTGTGCTCTTTTTCTTTTTGAAATTATACAGTAAAATTTAAATTTGTTTGGTGTACACTCTATTAATTTTAACTAAAGGAAATGTATATTTTGTTACATATACAGGTCAACTTAATTTCTAAAAATTACTTCTTTGTGACTTTTGGGGAGTTTCTACTTATGGGCTCAAAAGCATCTAGATGATATTCATTCTGTTCTTTTGCCTCAATGCAGTTGTAGTCATTTGGCTATTAGTTTACTTAATTTTTCTTCAATTAAGTTCTTCTTTATATGTATAGGGAAAGGGAAAAGTAACATTGATTTCTGAATTCCACTCATTAATTCATATAAAATTAGGCTTCATAAGTAATAGTGAAGAAAATTAGCTTATCAGTAGAAAGTAGACATCCTCATATTTGAATGAAATATAAATCTATTAAACTTCAGTTTCAGAGAACTTAATGATTTTTATTAACTTTGTGTTTGGTGAATAATCCCTTTATGAAGTAAATTCTGTATACTTAAAAAGGAAAAAAGTCAATGCTTAGTACTTGAGTAGGAAGAATATTCTTATTTACAGATTTGGTACATTTTGATTGACAAGTGGTTTATTAAACTTGGTGTTATATAAAGGAATATTTTAGCCATTTTGATAAGGAAGAAAGGTTGAGAATTATTTTTCAATATTCTTAGCTGGTTTAGCCTTCTCGTTATAGAAGCAGCCAATGTTTGCTTTTAAAATTGGGACAGAAATAAATATTTTATTTTGGCATTTTATCAATGGCTTTTTCACTACTCCTTTCATTCTTATTAACTGTTTGAAGAAACAGATTTATGGCATGAAATTTCCCAGGCTTCTTTTGACCTTGAGGTATAATCTGATTTGCTTTGTTAAGTTTTAATTTTATGACACATCACATCTCTCTTGTATCTAAAATTAAACTTCAGGGCAGAGGTATATTTTTCCACATTGGGATTGTGAACAGAACAAATTACCAGAGAATTATGTTTAAATGAATGTGTAAGTATAGGAATGTTGACTAGGCTAGCTACACCTCCCCACATAAACGGCTTGTTAATGTGCAATCAGTCACTGGAGTTGCCATGAACTTGGAGCTTAATGAACAGGTGGAGAAAGAGAATGAATCCCAATCCAAAATGGATCTGACAGTTTATCAGGCAATTTCACTGATTGCTAATCCATTTTGCTTGGCAACTTAATTTATCACACAGAATTTTCATCCCATGAGTTTCCAGGTGGAAATTAATTCAGAAACATGTCCAGTCCATGGGGTTTAAGAGACCTGCTTAAGCTTTGTGAGGACATTTAGAAATAAGTTATTTTAAGTACATAAAATAGGTTTCTCTTATGATTCCATTTGTGTTTAAGTCCTCCTTAAAATGTGTGGATGGTACTGCCATTTGATAGTATATTATGACAGTGAATTAAGGTTAATTTGTTTATGTAAGAAAATTTCTGAGTTAAATAGACAAACTATTAATTTTAATTCATTGGTGAAATAGCTAATAAATGTGTTAAATAATCCTGTGAATGTAATTCTGTCTTTACATATAGAAAAATTACTGATCTTAATGTGTTTGAAAGCATCCATAGCAAGAAATAATGAGCAATGAAATTATTTCTTGAAAGCTCACAACTTTACATCTTCCAGATACTTACAGATTCTCTAATTAGATTAACTTATGGCTTACCATTTAAAAATATCTATTAAAGCAATATTCTTTCAGTAAGGAAAAAATGCAACCTACCTCTCCTAGGTCACACTCTGACTCTGCTTAGGATTTGCAAGGATAAGCTTCATTCATTGGGCTTGGCTTAGGACCCAGCTATGGTTTAAAGTAACCTCAAAGTCAGAAACACATTTTCTTCACTTTTTGAAAACTTGATTTATAGTGCATAGTAAGTTAAATTTAATATTGATCCTTGAAAAGCAAATGTGTCCTGTAAAAATGACGGAACAAAAGAACACAATAAAAGATGATAGAGTGATTGTCCACAGCCTGGGGACAGGAGCCGCCTCCTCAGATGTCATCTTCTCTAGGCATCTGTAGCTCTGATAGGGTGATGGGGATGAAGTCTAAGAGGAGATTAGTTGCACCCTAGCAAGAACTGTTACATTTTATAAGAAGATTGAGGAAGGCTGGTAATGAATCATTTCTAAGAAGGAATTTGAGGAATGAGGAATAGAACACAAGATCAATAAGATCTATGATATAACTCCAGGAGGGGACACCAGGGAATTCCTTATAATTTCTCAAGCCCTGTAGCACATTCAAAAAGAATTTAAGTCAGTGAAAAATAATCGGGGTGACAGAAAACCTCAAACTGGCATAATGCTGTCATTGATTGGATGTTGTCAGGCAAATTGTGGCTATCATTCTTTTGACCAGGCTGATTAAAGTAATATCTTCATAATCTAGAGGGGCTCAGTGTTGAATCATCCTGGCACCTTTCCCAAATCCCCTTTCTGAGTCTTTGGCATTTTTCCCTGAAACATATTGCAAACCTTTGCCTTGTCATTTTAAAACTGGACTTTCATTTTTAAATTTAGGTGAAAATGGTCATTGAGTCCAGTATTAGTTTTGGGGAATCAAACCAAAAGAAAAAAAATCTGCAGGGCATTATTTGACTTTATTCTTCTTTCTTACAAGACTAATGATTGCAATAAACTCTCCTGGGCATCAGAATCACCCAGAAGCTTGTTTTAAATGCTGTTTCCCAGCCTTCAGTACCCCAAAATTCAGATTCAGTGGATCTAGGAGGTGCCCTTGGAATCTCCAATTAATAGGCATCCTGCTGTAGAGGTTCTGTTGGGAATCATTTCCATAAATGATGGGGCTTAGAGCATGCCAAGAAAGGTTCATGCACTTTCTCTCTGATACTCTTTTTCAGATATTTTTGAAATCTTTCTTCAGGCCTTTCACAGATAAGTGTTGGAAAGAGCTGTATCTCCCTCTGTTCTCTTAAAGCAACTGGACTTTAATATTTACTTTTCCCTTCTCTTCCTGTCCCTTTCCTCCTTATTTTCCTTTTACTTTATCCTTTTCTCCCTCCCTTCCTTCTTTCTAATGCATATTGTGTTAAAATTTGTGCCTAATTTTCTGCCAGACATTGGGGTGATAATCTTTGTTCTAAAGAATCTTTGTTCTATATTTTCCAGGAAGATACATATATACATAAGCAACTGTATGATGCAGGACTAGTGATAAGTGGTACTGAAGAAATATGAATCAAATGCCAGGGAAGGAGTCATTATTGTGAGTGTGGGTATCAGGAAAGACTTTATAGGTATGATGGTAAAGCATTGAGGAGAATAGCATTTTGGTAGGCATAAAGATAAGAAATTGCATGAAAAAGACCCCAGGCATGAGAAAGTCTGGCCTGTTGAAGAAATGGTACATTGGTCTAAGGTTTGTTTGTGGCTCTATGGAAATATCACTGGACAAGGAGTAAGGAGACTGGGGCTCAAATGTTGGTGTGGGCCTAATGAACTGAGTTTTGGTGACCTCCAATGTATGTCCATATGTGTCTTTGTCTTACTTTATTGGTTCTAGTCTTTGGTCTATCTTTCTGCATGGCTGACTTGTCTCAAAGGAGAGTGTATACTGTTCCCTGTGGTATCTTTCTGGACTGTCTCTGATTCATCACCACACCAAGAACCCATCACTAAATCATTTGGGGAATCGGCAGAATTTAGTGGTTGTGGTAGGCTGAAAAACAGACCCCTCCCCCCAAAGATATCCACCTCCTAATCCCTGGAATTTATGAATATTACCTTAGATGGCTGGTGTAATTAGGTTAAAGATCTTGAGATTTGACTACACACATAGGAGAAGGCAGTGTGAAGATGGAACTGAGAGAGATCTGAAGATGCTAGCCTTGAAGATTGGAGTGATACGGCAATACAGAAAGAATGCTGGCGGCCACCAGAAGCTGGAAGAGGCAAGGAACCTCTCCCTGTAGTCTCCAGAGGGAGGGGAGCCTTTCTGACACTTTGGTTTCTGCCCAGGGAAACTGCTTTTGGACTTCTGGTCTCGAGACTCTGAGAGGATACATGTATATTGTTTTAAGCCATGTAGTTTGTGGCAAATTTTTTAAGAGCAGCTCTAGAAACTAATAGTTAAGAGGTTGAGCTCTGAAGTTGGAAAGATAGGGATTTTATTTTTGGTGATCTTAATTCCTCAGATCTCTAATGTTTATAGAGTAGTTTTGAGGAGGAAGTGACCTAATGTGTATATGTGCTTTGTATGGTATTCAGTTCCTGGTGTATTTCATAAATTATTTAATAAATATTAAATATGATGTGGATTGTGATGATGACAGTGGTAATTCAAAAAATATAAAATAAAAGGGGAGGCAACCCAAATGGATCCATTGTGCTTTATAACATTTCTAATTTAATAAACTGCTGACTATATTATTTCTGAATAATTGTTGCTCTTACTGTATAAATGGCAGATAATAAAATGCCTACTAAATACCCATTTAGTGAAATGTGAGCATCCTGTAACAAAAAATCCTCAAGATGGATTTATGTTCCATGAGGAAGACAGTGGGAGATCCTATCTTTTGGGTGAGGCTTTTTTTTTTTTTTTTTTTTGCTTTTCTTTTGTTTAACTTGTAGTTCTTCAGATAGCCTGCAGCTTGGAAGGAGATACCTTTTGACTGAAAAACTTTTTTGGTAGCTAGCAGAGGTGATCTCAGTGAAGAATCAATTTGTTCACTAATTAGAAGTTCATATTGCTTTTAATCTTCTAATAGTTCCAGGAGTTTGAGTAGAAATTGAGACTTATATCTTTCTTTGGTGCCACATGTAGCCACTCATGATAAGAATAGGAATAAAGATCAGAAAAAAAGGTAAGATAAACTACAACATAGAAATACACAAATTGTGGTGATCCTGATTTTTCTTTATGAAAATTGAGATCTGATAAATAAATTTGTGTTGGAATTATCAGGCTTTCAAACATTATTCTTCAAGCATGAAACAGCCACCCTGTTAGTAAGCCAAGATATTAGGTCTGTAGATTTACTGAGCCATATGGGTAGGTTTTGGCTAGATCGCTTTGCATTGTGATAGAACTGATGTCATTTAAGAATCAGGGGGTCTGATTTGTGAGTCTTGGGAAGACAGTTGCTTGGCAGCAGTGACAGACAGGTCTTATCCCTGCTGCCATTGGTACACTTGAGGCAGTGAGCTATTTTACTCATTCTGTCACATTGAGGCTTCTACCCATGAAATGAACCATTATTTAGAGAATTTTGTCTTCTTGGGAATTATTAAAATACAGTTACCAAATGTAATGTCATTATAGTGTTTTGTCTGATCAAGAGCTTCCTGGGGGCAGGGATTGTTATCTATGTATGTATCTCCAGTGCCTTCCACTATGGCCCATTGTTAGTGCTCAGGAGATGTTTGTAGAACTAATGAATGGGTGAATATGTTGCTTCCTATAATCAGGACTTTTAGTTAGAATGATGGTAAATAGCCTCAGACATTGAATGTTTTCTTTTTTCTATCAGTTAGCAGGACTCCCTCAAATGGTGGATTTTTAAAATTTTTAATGTGATTTTTTTCTTTTCATTTAGAATTTCTTTGGAAGCATGAATGACATAAACATAATAATGTAAATAAAATAAGAGGAGGGGTGCCAGGGTGGTACAGTTGGTTAAGTGTCTGACTGACTATTGGTTTTGCTCAGGTCATGATCTCAGGGTTGTGAGATCAAGCCCCACGTCAGGCTCCGTGCTCAGTGAGGAGTCTGCTTGAGACTCTCTCTCTCCCTCTCCCCCTACCTCCCTCTGTCCCTGCGTGCTCTTTCTTTAAAATAAATAAATCTTTAAAAAAATATTTAAAAAAATAAAATAAGAGGAAATAAATTATCACTTATACTACTTTCTAGAAAACTGATTTTTTTTCCTATATGTTTTGATGTTCTTATACATATTTTGGGGGGCATATTTTTTATTAGAACCCAGATTTATTTTGGTACACCGTTTTCTACTTAATATAAACATTTTTCTTTTTTTTTTTAATAATTTTTTTTTTTAAAGATTTTATTTATTTGCGAGAGAGAGAATGAGAGACAGAGAGCATGAGAGGGAGGAGGGTCAGAGGGAGAAGCAGACTCCCTGCCGAGCAGGGAGCCCGATGCGGGACTCGATCCCGGGACTCCAGGATCATGACCTGAGCCGAAGGCAGTCACTTAACCAACTGAGCCACCCAGGCGCCCTAAACATTTTTCATATAGTTTTATACAGTTCATAATTATAATTTTAAATGGCTACATAATATATTCTCTACTTACTTTGTAAACCCCCATTTCCCCATCTGCTTTGTCTTTCTAGTGAATTCCATTTAGTTTTCAAGGCCTGGTTCAATGATCCCTTCATTTCTCTTGACTTTGTGATCCTAGTACTTTACACATACATTGACTGTAGAACTTTTGATATTATATAACTCCTTATTTTACAAAAATTATGAGAAATGAGGTACATCAGAGCATGGATTATACAATTCTGTGTCTTTAATTTTATTTTATTATGTTATTTTAGTCACCATACAATACATCATTAGTTTTTGATGTGGTGATCCAGGATTCATGGTTTTCATATAACACCCAGTGCTCCATGCAGTACATGCCCTCCTTAATATCCATCACCAGGCTAACCCATCCCCCTACCCTCCTCCCTTCTAAAACCCTCAGTTTGTTTCTTAGAGTCCATAGTCTCTCATGGTTCATTTCTCCCTCCGATTTCCCGCCCTTCATTGTTCCCTTCTATCTCCTAATGTCCTCCATGCTATTCCTTATGTTCTACAAAGAAGTGAAACCATATGATAATTGACTTTCTCTGCTTGACTTATTTCACTTAGCATAATCTTCTCCAGTCCCATCCATGTTGATGTAAAAGTTGGGTATTCATCCCTTCTGATGGCTGAGTAATATTCCATTGTATATATGGACCACATATTCTTTATCCATTCATCTGTTGAAGGACATCTTGGCTCTTTCCACAATCTGGCTATTGCGGACATTGCTGCTATGAACACTGGGGCGCATAGGCCCTTCTTTTCACTACATCTGTGTCTTTGGGGTAAATACCCAGGAGTACAATTGCTGGGTCATAGGGCAGCTCTATTTTTAATTTTTTGAGGAAACTCCACACTGTTTTCCAAAGTGGCTGTACCAACTTGCATTCCCACCAACACTGTAAGAGGGTTCCCCTTTCTCCACAACCTCTCCAACATTTGTTGTTTCTTTCCCTGTCCATTGTTGCCATTCTAACTGGTGTAAGGTGGTATCTCAGTGTGGTTTTGATTTGAATTTCCCTGATGGCTAATGATGATGAACATTTTTTCATGTGTCTGTTAGCCATTTGTATGTCTTCTTTGGAGAAGTGTCTGTTCATGTCTTCTGCCCATTTTTTGACTTGATTGTTTTTTGGGTGTTGAGTTTGAGAAGTTCTTTATAGATCTTGGATACCAGCCCTTTGTCTGTAGTGTCATTTGAAAATATCTTCTCCCATTCTGTGGGTTGCCTCTTTGTTTTGTAGAGTGTTTCCTTTGCTGTGCAGAAGCTTTTTATCTTGATGAAGTCCCAAAAGTTCATTTTTGCTTTTGTTTCACTGGCCTTTGGATATGTATCTTGAAAGAAGTTGCTGTGGCCGATGTCAAAGAGGTTATTGCCTATATTCTCCTCTAGAATTTTGATGGATTCCTGTCTCACATTGAGGTCTTTCCTCCATTTTGAGTTTATCTTAGTGAATGGTGTTAGAGAATGGTCGAGTTTCATTCTTCTGCATGTGGCTGTCCAATTTTCCCAGCACCATTTATTGAAGAGACTGTCTTTTTTCCATTGCATATTTTTTCCTGCTTTGTCGAAGATTATTTGACCATAGAGTTGAGGGTTCATATCTGGGCTCTCTATTCTGTTCCATTGGTCTGTATGTCTGTTTTTGTGCCAGTATCACGCTGTCTTGGTGATCACTGCTTTGTAATATAGCTTGAAATCAGGCAACGTGATGCCCCCAGCTTTGTTTTTCAACATTTCCTTGGTGATTCGGGGTCTTTTCTGATTCCATACAAATTTTAGGATTGTTTGTTCCAGCACTTTGAAAAATGTCATTGGAATTTTGATCGGGATAGCACTGAAGGTATAGATTGCTCTGGGTAGCATAGACATTTTAACAATGTTTATTATTCTGATCCATGAGCATGGAATGTTTTTCCATCTTTTGTATCTTCTTCAGTTTCTTTCATGAGTGTTCTGTAGTTCCTAGAGTATAGATCCTTTACCTCTTTGGTTAGGTTTATTCCGAGGTATCTTATGGTTTTTGGTGCTATTGTAAATGGAATTGTTTCTCTAATTTCTCTTTCTACAGTTGCATTGTTAGTGTATAAGAAAGCAACTGATTTCTGTGCATTGATTTTGTATCCTGCCACATTACTGAATTGCTGGATGAGTTCTGGTAATTTGGGGGTGGAGTCTTTTGGGTTTTCCACATAAAGTATCATGTCATCTGCGAAAAGAGAGAGTTTGACTTCTTCTTTGCCGTTTGAATACCTTTTATTTCTTTTTGTTGTCTGATTGCTGTTGCTAGGACTTCTAGTACTATGTTGAATAATAGTGGCGAGAGTGGGCATCCTTGACGTGTTCCTGATCTTAAGGGAAAGGCTCTCAGCTTTTCCCCATTGAGATGATATTCACTGTGGGTTTTTCATAGATGGATTTTATGAACTTGAGGAATGTTCCATCTATCCCTATACTCTGAAGAGTTTTGATCAGGGAAGGATGCTGTATTTTGTCAAATGCTTTTTCTGCATCATCAGTTGAGAGGACCATATGGTTCTCCTCGCTCCTCTTATTAATGTGTTCTATCACATTGATTTGTGAATGTTGAACAACCCTTGCATCCCGGGGATAAATCCCACTTGGTCGTGGTGGATGATCCTTTTAATGTATTGTTGGATCCTATTAGCTAGGATTTTGTTGGGGATTTTGGAATCCATATTCATCAGGGATATCGGTCTGACATTCTCCTTTTTGGTGGGGTTTTTGCCTGGTTTGGGGATTAAGGTAATGCTGGCCTCATAGAATGAGTCTAGAAGCTTTCCTTCTGTTTCTATTTTTTGAAACAGCTTCAGGAGAATAGGTATTATTTCTTCTTTGAATGTTTGGTAGAATTCCCCAGGGAATCCATCAGGCCCTGGACTCTTGTTTTTTGGGAGGTTTTTGATCACTGCTTCAATCTTATTACTGGTTATTGGCCTATTCAGGTTGTCAATTTCTTCCTGTTTCAGTCTTGGCAATTTATAGGTTTCCAGGAAGGCATCCATTTCATCCAGGTTCCTCAGTTTATTGGCATATAGTTGTTGATAACAATTTCTAATGATTGTTTCTATTTCCTTGGTGTTAGTCGTGATCTCTCCCCTTTCATTTATAATTTTACTAATTTGGGTCCTATCTCTTTTCTTTTGGATAAGTCTGGCCAGTGGTTTATCGATATTATTAATTCTTCCAAAGAACCACCCTCTAGTTTCGTTGATCTGATTTACTGTGTTTCTGGTTTCTAATTCATTGATCTCTGCTCTAATTTTAATTATTTCTCTTCTAATGCGTGGTTTAGGCATTGTTTGTTGCTTTTTCTCTAGTTCTTTAAGGTGTAGAGTTAGTTGGTGAATTCAGGATTTTTCTATTTTTTTGAGTGAACCTTGGATGGCTATGTATTTCCCCCTTAGGATTGCCTTTGCAGTATCCCATAGATTTTGGACTGATGTGTTTTCGTTCTCATTGGTTTCCATGAGTTGTTGAAGTTCTTCTTTGATTTCCTGGTTGACCCAAACATTCTTGAGCAGAGTGGTCTTTAGCTTCCAAGTGTTTGAATTTCTTCCAAATTTTTTCTTCTGATTGAGTTCCAGTTTTAAAGCATTATGGTCTGAGAATATGCAGGGGCTAATCTCAATCTTTTAGTAGCAGTTGAGACCTGATTTGTGACCCAGTATGTGGTCACAAATCAGGTCTCAACTTTTGGAGAAAGGTCACAAACTTTTGGAGAAAGTTCCATGTGTGCTTGAGAAGAATGAGTATTCTGTTGTTTTAGGGTGGAATGTTCTGTAAATATCTATGAGGTCCATCTGGTCCAGTGTGTCATTCAAAGCTCTTGTTTCTTTGTTGATTTTCTGCTTAGATGATCTGTCCATTGCTGAGAGTGGAGTATTGAGGTCTCCTACAATTAACGTATTGTTATCAGTATGACTCTTTATTTTGGTTAACAGTTGGCTTATGTAGTTGGCTGCTCCCATGTTGGGGGCGTAGATAGTTACAATTGTTAGATCTTCTTGTTGGATAGACCCTTTAAGAATGATATAGTGTCCTTCAGGTTCTCTAACTACAGTCTTTAGTTTAAAATCTAATTTGTCTGATATAAGAATTGCTACCCCAGCTTTCTTTTGAGGTCCACTGGCATGGAAGATGGATCTCCATCCCTTCACTTTCAGTGTGGATGTATCTTTAGGTTCAAAATGAGTCTCTTATAGGCAGCATATGGATGGGTCCTGTCGTTTTATCCAATCTGCAACCCTGTGCCGATTTATGGGAGCATTTAGGCCATTCATGTTGAGAGTGATTATTGAAAGATATGAATTAATTGTCATCATGTTGCCTGTGAAGACGTTGTTTTTATAGATTGTCCCAGTAAATTTCTGTTGTATATCACTCTTGGGGTCTTTCTCCATTTATAGAACTCCCCTTAATATTTCTTGCAGGGCTGGCTTAGTGGTCACATATTCTTTCAGTTTCTGCCGGTCTTGGAAGCTCTGCATCTCTCCATCCATTCTAAGTGACAGCCTTGATGGATAAAGTATTCTTAGCTGCATGTTCTTCTTGTTTAGTACCCTGAATATGTCTTGCCAGGCCTTTCTGGCTTGCCAGGTCTTTGTGGATAGGTCTGACGTTATTCTGATGTTCCTCTGTCTGTACGTAAGGAATCTCTTCTCCCTAACTGCCCTTAAGATGGTTTCCTTGGTTCTAAGATTTGCGAGTTTTACTATTACATGCCGGGATGTTGGCCTATTTACCTTGATCTTGGGAGGGGTCCTTTCTGCCTCTCGGGCACGAATGTTTGTTTCATTCCCCAGATTAGGGAATTTCTCAGCTATGATTTGCTAAATATATCTTCTGGTCCTCTCTTTCTCTCCACCCCCACCAGGATTCCAATAATTCTGACATTGGAACGTTTCATGGTGTCACTTATTTCTCTGATTCTATTTTCATTGATTCTGAGTTGTTTTTCCCTGGCCTCCTCTTTTCCCTTTTTATCTATTAAATTGTCTTCCAGGTCACTAATTCCTTCTTCTGCCTCACTTACCCTAGCTGTTAGATTATTTAGATTAGATTGGATCTAATTGATAGCATTTTTAAGTTCTGCCAATTCAGCTTTCATTTCTGCCTTTAGAGATGCTATGTTGCCATTAATTGATTTCTCCATTCTAGCTACTGTCTTCAAAATTGCTAGCCTGAATTCCATCTCCGACATCTTGGTTATATTTGAATCCATTTGTAAATCTGTGTCATAAGTCATAATCTCTGAGTCTTTCCTATTTTGGGAAGACTAGTCTCTTCCTAGTCATTCTGTTGATGGGTTGTTGAGGGAATGTATAGCGTCCAAATTATTGACTACAACCCAAGCAAGATGCACCTGTCTTCTAGGGACCTTAGGGTTGCTAGCCTCTTGTTTTCCTAGCCTGTCTTCTGGGGGAGGGGCCTACCATGCTGTTACTCAGGCAACCCTGTTTGGGCAGAGTTGCCCTGCCTCCTGTGGTGGGGATGTGCTCATTGAAAATGGGTTTTTAGGGGCTTTTGTTCTGTTCTGGCGGCTTTCCATGTCTCTTCCAAGAGTCAGAGCAGAAGAGACCATTTCCAATCCTCTGCCTCAGAGCGGAGAGATCACAGTCTGTTCTTCAGTGAGCTCTGCAGGCCACACTATCTCCATTTCTGTCTGTGCTGCTATAAACTGCTGTGTCCTGGTTTGTGCGCCCCTCCACAGCACTCCCAGTCCTTGCCTCCAGGTCAGGGCAGGTCTCTGCCCTTTGTGCTTCTAAAACCTCCAGCCACCCCCAGTTGCCATGTGTGACCCCGCCGCTCCAGGTTTGTGTCTGGAGGGCTGCCCTAAAGTCCTTTCCCCGCCGCTACTGGTCTGTGAGTCTGTGCCCGGTCCCAGCACGGGAGGCTCACCGACGGTGTAGGATCCTGATGGCTGGCTCCCTCCCCCTGCTGTTTATCCTCCGATATCTGCCCATGGAATCATGGCTTCCTGCTTCCTACCTCGAAACCAACTGCTTGCAATATTCTGTTTGTAGAGATCCAGATCTATCTTCTTACATCTCAGGCTGATTTCATGGGTGTTTAGAGTAGTCTGGTAGATATCCAGCTCCTACTCCTCTGCCATCTTTTCCCCCCTCCACCAATTCTGTCTCTTGATGACTCACTCACTATGGTCACATAGTAGGCACTCAACAAATATTTGTAGAGTGCAGATACCATTCTAGGGCCTGTGAATGGAAGGATGAATACAATAGTTTCTGGATGTGATACTCAAAGTGGAAATTGCTGTTCTAGAGTTGTGTCTGGGGTACTAGGAAAACCCAGAGGATGCTGGCATATTCATGTCATTGCTTTTTCTTTCTTATGAATTTTCTGGGGGGGACGGTATTTCCAGGAATGGTATGCCTAAACTAAGGAGTATTAACAACTGTATGGCTTTTGATTTTTCTCATCAAATTATTTTCCAAAATGGGGCGCCTGGGTGGCTCAGTCGTTAGGCCTCTGCCTTCAGCTCAGGTCATGATCTCAGGGTCTTGGGATCAAGCCCCGCATCAGGCTCCCTGCTTGGCGGGAAGCCTGCTTCTCCCTCTCCCACTCCCCCTGCTTGTGTTCCCTCTCTCGCTGTGTTTCTCTCTGTCAAATAAATGAATAAAATGTTTAAAAAAATTATTAAAAAAAATTATTTTCCAAAAAATTCTGTTCCTTCCTGGGCTTTGTTTGCCCATGTTATTTTCTCATATATGTTTAGTATCTTAAAATATATTTTTCGCCTAATTGTATAATTTCCTTATTTAATAGTGGTAGGCAGATTTCTAAGATGTTGCTCAGTATTTTTCTTATTCCCTCCCCCAGTATACATGCTCCAAGTAATTACTGGGACTGTAAATTTGATAGATTTTACTCTCATGGTTAGGTTATATTATTTCATACAATTGACTTTAAGAAAGGGAGATTATCAGGATGGGTCTGATCCTACACAGTAGTTAAGACCACATTAGCCCTTTATTTTTTAATTGTTATTCTTATTTTTTCTATATTAGCCCTTTAAAAACAGTTTTCTCTGGCTGGTAATAATAGAGGAAGTCAGAAAATTTAAAAACATGAGGATTCATTACGCCTTTGCTGGACTGAGGAGGCCATAGGGAGAGGAACTAAATTTGAAATACTCAAGTGCTCAGCCTCTAGTTGCTGAGAGTGACTCCTGGCTGACAGCCAGCAAGGAAACAGGGGCCTGAGTCCTACCTTCGTGAGGAATTAAATTCTGTCAACAAGGATGAGCTTGGAAGAAGATTTTTCTCAAGTTTCAGGCTAGAACTCAGCTCCACCAATACCTTAATTTCAGCCTTGTGATACCTAGTCACACTGTGTCTCTATTTCTGGTCTATAGAAATGTGAGCTAGTTAAATGGTGTTGTTTTAAGCTGCTAAGTTTGTGGCAATTTGTTAGGCAGCTATAGAAAATGAGTATGATAATATGTTAATCATTTATGGTATTTACTATATGTATCTTTTGGCTTATTGTGAGTTTTGCTTATACAAAAGTTTTCCTTTTTATATGATTGAATCTGTTGAACTTTTTCTTGATCTCTAGAATTTCTTCAAGTTTTAGAAGGTATTACGTAGGGTGGTGTGGGTAGGCTTTTTAGAGGATTTGAGTCTGAGTCTCAAGTGATATATTTCATTGGACTCCGTTACCAGTATCCTTTTTGCTTAGCAATATATAATATTGGTGTCCGAACATTGACTCTTTCCACTGCTGGTTAGCTATAGATAAATAGAAATTTTTCTTTGGAAAAATTGAGATTTTTTTCTCACTAAAATATTTCTTTTGACATTTGAATAGAACTTCTTAATATAACATTAACACTAATGGGGCCTAACTAGGGCAGCTCCCTAGAGTTAGGTCATTAGCCCTTCCTTTTGCCATCATTCTTGGCAAGAGGAAGCATCTCTAAACTTTTCCTTTTCATTCTACCCTTTCTCCAAATTGCAAATTCTCTGGATGGCCTAGATCTGGTCTACTGCCTATTATTGTCAGTGTTGTTCTGATCTAGAATGGGCTTCTATAAGAGGCTAAAAGGGATGAGTTTACAGTTTTCTCCCGTGAGTCTAGTATCAAACTCAGAGGCATGGTTATAAACAACAATTTGATTATTGTGATTTTTAACACCCATCCAT
The DNA here is from genome assembly GCF_029215605.1 of Mirounga angustirostris. NCBI lineage: Eukaryota > Metazoa > Chordata > Mammalia > Carnivora > Phocidae > Mirounga > Mirounga angustirostris. The sequence continues at coordinate 99,197,698 of NW_026991718.1, read as the reverse complement.
ATTACTGATCATTGTTGATGATTTAGGTATATCTGTAACATTGCTAGATTGATGTTAAAAACATCCTAAACAGGGGAATTCTTTACCATTGTAGATGCATTTGGTCTGTCAACATTAAGATATTAAGGACCTATTATGGGCTAGCTCTGCAGGCCTTGTTATTTTTTTGCCTTTTCCATTTGACATTCATATGTCAAATAGCCCATGCTAAGAAAATCTTCAGTGTTGGAAAGAAAAGTACATATAGTCATTTTTTCTGGCTGACCTCATAGAAAGACTTGGGTTTTATATGGGCAGAAGCTAGTAGTTATGTAAACTTAAGAGTAGTTTGATTTTTATAATGTAAATGTGTGATAGTTGTTCAAATATGGGGTTATTTCTGTTAGGGTTTAGTTTAAGTATTGAAATGAAAATTAGAAGCATGGAAATGAGAAAACTCTAATTAGATACCTGTCAGGGGCACACAGTCATTTTGTATGGATTAAGAGGTTAGAAAGTGATCCCGTCATACAGTGTTATATAATTTTATTTTATTTTTTAAGATTTTATTTATTTATTTATTTGAGAGAGAGAGAGAGAAACAGTGTGAGAGGGGAGAGGGTCAGAGGGAGAAGCAGGCTCCCTCCTGAGCTGGGAGCCTTATGTGGGACTCGATCCCAGGACTCCGGAGTCATGACCCGAGCTGAAGGCAGTCGCTTAACCAACTGAGCCACCCAGGGGCCCACGTGTCGTATAATTTTAAAGTTTGAAAGGAACTGAAAGATTATCCAGGCCAGGTGCTTTGTGTTACAGATGGGGAAACTGAGACCTAGAGAAAGGAAGTAACATACTCAAGGGCATGAACATACAGGAAGAACCAGTAGGATTCAGGTCTCCTGATAATTTACTTCTGTTCTTTTCCTCAATTCAGTTCCATGTCCTACTTATCATACTTAATAATTCAGTAGAGGGGTGCCTGGGTGGCTCAGTCAGTTAAGCAGCTGCCTTTGGCTCAGGTCATGATCCCAGGGTCCTGGGATCGAGTCCCACATCGGGCTCCCTGCTCAGTGGGGAGCCTGCTTCTCCCTCTCCCTCTGCCTGCCACTCTCCCTACTTGTGCTCTCTCTCTGTCAAATAAATAAATAAAATCTTTTAAAAAAATTATTCAATAGAAACTGGATGTGTATTTCATGATGTTAAATTGATACTGTGGGTTGGACCGTGGAAGGTTTTTAGGACTCATTGTTCTTTTCTGTGGTATTGGAACAGTATGGTTTCTATTAAAATACTCAGTGAACCTTCTCTTTTGAAATATTTGTTTGGATGAAATATGGATTGTAACTGAAACCTCTGACTTCAGCATTATAGGTTGGCCTGAGTGAATTTCTGAAATTTTTGTATTGCATTGTTGAGTATTTTGTTTTTTTTGGTTAAAGAAAGGAAACATTTCTACAGATGTGTTTTCTTCTGCTGACCCTTGACTGCTTTTCTATTGGACCTTCTTTTTGCTTGAAATGATAAAACTAAAAGACACATTGTTCTGTCTTTTAACAAAAGTATTGATCTTTTATTTGTATAAAAACATCTTGGTTGTTAAATTGCTTTATTAATTTTACATTTTAGAAGCATGCTTCTATTTCTTCTTTTATATTGAAAATCTGTAATTGGTGTAAGAATTACTTCAACTACTGCCTGTTTTAAACTTGGATTTCTTTTTAATTTAGAGATATGAATGAATCCTTTTCCCCCTTTAACTTATCCTGCTGTATTAAGAGAAATATTTTCTACAGTTTGTTTGATTTTTCTAGGCTTATCAGTAATATTACATAGGTCATCTTGGGATAATCCAATTCTCTTTCATTGGTAAAGGTTCTAATCCTGCTGGTTTTGCCTACTTTCAGAAATTGTTTTGTAAAATAGCATAAGTATATTCATGCTTGCCATTTCTTCAGTATATGGAATTCAGGCAGCTTGGATTTAAATTCTCTTTCTCTGTCACTTACTAGGTAGGGTCACAAAGGCTAGTCAAGGCTTGACAAAGATCACTCAACCTTAACTGAATCTCTTTTCTCATCTTTAAAATAGAATAAGTGTATTAAAATCATTGTGAGGATTAAATTAAACAATACATATGTCTCTGGCACATTGTCAGTGCTCAATATTTAATTCCTGTAAAAATACTTTATAAAATATATGGTACAAATGTATAAAATGTATAAAAAATACTGTACAAAGATAATGGTATTCTGAAACACTATCCTGTTAGCCATTATCTAGTTCATCTAGTTTACCTTCTTCATGAATTAATCTGTGACCCTTTCTCCTCACACAAAGGACCTGGGATTATTTCATTAGTAGGGATCTATAAGAAGGTTCCCAAAGATGATCCTATTAGAGGATATGTGTTTTCCCCTACAATAATATCAAGAGCTCCTTTTCAAGGGGTGTCAGGTCAAATATTTGAAAATTTCCTTCTGGAAATCTCTTTATTGCTCCTGGGAATAGTAGCTATTTGGATTGGAGAAATTAAATACATGGGCAGTGTATTGTACAGAAATTCTGTACAACTATATAATGCTTCCGTCTGTTCAGTTTTCATTTTTGTCACCTTGACTTTCCTGTCTTAGATTCCTGAGGTGATCAGACACCCTCCCCTGAAGAGTCTGTGTCCATCTGGTCACACAGCTCCTTCCCAGTGTATGAGAATACATCAGCTATTTGGGATTAGAGACTTTGCAGTGTCTTCTCCCAAACTGTAGTTTAACTCAGGCTTGGCATCAAACTAGTGTTTTTTTGATGAGATTGTCATCAGGCAAGAGAATGAGGCTATCTCTGTATCTTGGTACCCCAGAGAAATTAGTTTGCCTCATGAACATACAGAGAACAAGGTCCATAATTTTCAGTGCTTGAAGCATAGTCACCAGTATAATCTGACTTTGCCAGAAAGTATTTAATTTTTAATGTATGAGCCCTATTTTAGCCAAATATAGTCTAAATGTCACTTCAAATGATGATACAAATAAAGTCACTTTAACACGGTAAGTCCTATTTTTGTCCCTGATATATCATATTGGACCTCTAGTTATCTTTTCAGTGTGCATCTTCCCCTGACTATTTCTGGACATCTCACTAAACTGTTTCTCAGCTACCATGTGACACTGGCCATAGTCTTTCTCTCCTACTCAAGCTTCCTGTGTTTGGAGGAGCCTCACCTTTGCTAGCACCACACCATCCATGGTGAAGATGTGAGGAGGTGAAGATGTGAAGATGTAACCCCAACTCCATGCTTCACCTGGTTACCGAGGCCCTGTCAAGAAATCTTCTAGCTCTGGGGCGCCTGGGTGGCTCAGTCGTTAAGCGTCTGCCTTCGGCTCAGGTCGTGATCCCAGGGTCCTGGGATTGAGTCCCACATCGGGCTTCCTCCTCAAGGGGAAGCCTGTTTCTCCCTCTCCCACTCCCCCTGCTTGTGTTCCTGCTCTCACTATCTCTGTCTCTGTCAAATAAGTAAATAAAATCTTTTTTTTTTTTTAAAGATTTTATTTATTTATTTGAGACAGAGAGAATGAGATACAGAGAGCATGAGAGGGAGGAGGGTCAGAGGGAGAAGCAGACTCCCTCCCCAGCAGGGAGCCTGATGCGGGACTCGATCCTGGGACTCCAGGATCATGACCTGAGCCGAAGGCAGTCGCTTAACCAACTGAGCCACCCAGGCGCCCAAGTAAATAAAATCTTTAAAATAAAAAAAAGAAATCTTCTAGCTCGGCATATTGATAGTCTTTCTTAGAGAAGAAAAATCAAGGTCTACCTCCACAGACATAAAGCTACCTAAAGAAGTCTTCTAAAGTAGTAGGGTTTTAAAACCAAATCTAAAATCTGAAGGTAGAGGTTATCATCCTTGTTCAAGAATGGTAACATGTCTGGCCTCTGAGTACATTGTAAAGAATGATAGATGTCATTGGATGTTTCTGGCAGGTTTAAGGCTTAGGCAAGAGAGGGAAGGGAGGAATCATGGAAAATGGAAAATGGTGAAGAGGGTAAGTAAAGGTGGGAAAATAAAAATGATAAGTTTGTGATCAGCAGTGAAAAATTCCCCTCACAATTGTTAGAGATCCAACTTAGTAATTTGTAAAGATGCTTAACCTTCCCTAGTAGCATTTAGAATATATCTTTTCCCTCCAAGAGTTTTAGCTCTTTCTAGTTTCTAGTTTCTTTTATGATTATTTAACTTTTGAAAAGGATAAGAAGTATGTGGTAGTGCCAGTGGTATTTTTTTCCATTTTTTCCCCTCTTGAATCATGTTTTACCTTGCTCGCAAAAGCAAATGATAGGTTTCAAAGGATGATTTGTTTCTACTGTCTGTGTAAACTAAGTATAACTTGCATCTGACTCTCACTGCATGCATAAAATTCTACTAGAGAAATTGTGACCCAGATACAATATTTCTTCAAATGTTTCATGGAATTGGTATACAGTTATTTTTTCTTTCTCTTCTTTCTTTTTTTGATGCTTGATTGAATTAAAACTTCATTATTATTTCCCATGACTCCTGCCACCGTTAGAAGGAATATATCATGTGAGCTATTTCTTTGATTACTTGACCAGTAAGACCAGAAACCTACTAGGGATTTAATGGGTTAATGTGCTACCCTCCCTTTCATTTTCTGTGTCCTATATTTCAACATTAGCTAAATTTATTAATTAAAATAACCCTAGTCTTATCCTTATTCCTAATGGGCATGTTCTTATATTTAAAAATTTAATCACATAACTCGGTATAATTGTTAGGAATTTGTTGTGTAATTACTAGAACTGAAATGTCAAATGTGTGTGTAGGTTATGAATATAACATAATGAACCACAAAGAGATACTACTTCACACTCTCCAGGATAAATATAATAAACAAAGGGAAGGGAAAATAATAAGTGTTGAGAGAATGTGGAGAAGTTGGAACCCTCATATATTTTGGTGGGAATATAAAATGGTGAAGCAACTGTAAAAATGTTTTGGTAGTTTCTCAAAAAATTAAACATAGAATTATCATATGAGGAGTTCCATTCCTAAGTACATGCACAAGAGAATTGAAGACATATGTCCATAAAAAAGTTTGCAAATGAATGTTTATAGCAGTTTTATTCATAATAGTCAAAGATGGAAATAATGTAAGTGTCCATCAGCTGATAAATGGATAAACACAATGTGGTTTTTCTGTACAGTAGAATACTATTTAGCCATATAAAAGGATTGAAATACTGAAACATGCTACAATGTGGATGAATCTCAGAAACATTATTCTAGATTAAAGAAACCAGACAGAAAAGGTCATATAATGTATGATTCTATTTAAATCAAATATCTGGAATAGGCAGTAGAGATAGAAAGCAGAGTAGTGGTAGCTAGGGGGTGGAAGGGGGGCGTAGAGAGTGACTGCTTAATGAGTATGCGGTTTTCTTTTGGGGTGATAAAATGTTTTTGAACTAAATAGAAGTTATAGTTGCATAACATTTTGAATGTACTAAATGCCTCTGAATTGTATACTTTAAGAAGGTTAATTTTATATGATACGAATTTTACCTCAATAAAGAATAACCAGACTCACAGAATTGAGTGTGAAATTCTTTAACATTGATAGCCATTTGCTCACTTTCGTCTTTTTGCATATATCTTTTATAATTTCAGGTTTGGGCAGCCTTTCTTGAGGTAATGTCTTTTTAAAAAATGATCATTTTTCCAATATAAAAATTTGTGGTCAATAAAAATAAATAATAAAAAAATAAAATTAAAATTACCTTAATTGTACCACTTAAAACAACTCTTAACAGTTTTGTATATGCCTTTCTGGTGTTTTTTTCCAAGTATATTACATGTGCGCACACCCTATACATGCATGTACATTATTATGAAAAAGGATCATATTGAACGTAGTACTTATAACATTTATCACTTGATGTGTTAGATAATAATTTGATCTATTTTCTGTAGTTACAAGAGCATATTACATAGCTTTTTCTTTTTTAATGCATCTGTTTTTTTAACTACAGCAAAATAGTGCAAAGATCATGTTTTATCTGTCTTTGAATCCCTGGAGCAGCTCAAAGGAAAAGGCCATTTTATTGGGTTCGGTTGGACTGGATTAGATTGGATTGGATGAAATTAACCTAGCCTCTAGAAACCAATGTAGAACTCGTGAAATATTCAACATCCTATTTTATTATCAGATTCTCTAGCTAAATTTTAGTTGGTGATTTGATGTACCCTTACCCCCCCCAGGATGTCACTATTGTATAAACCTGACATAAATGTACTAATATATTCTGTATTAGTTTGCTAGGGCTATAAACATTCTGGGGTGAATTACAATGTGTGTGTGTGTGTGTTTGGGGTTTTTCCCACGCTACCAAGCAGTTCTCCAACACCAGCTGGATGTCCTACAATCCAACTCAATTCTGACATGTCTACCTGGAGATAATAGCCTTAGATTCCACAGGTCAAGGGCACAGTCCGATAAAATTTGCACCACTACTGGGCGCCTGGGTGGCTCAGTCGTTAAGCGTCTGCCTTCGGCTCAGGTCATGGTCCCAGGGTCCTGGGATCAAGCCCCACATCGGACTCCCTGCTCCACGGGAAGCCTGCTTCTCCCTCTCCCACTCCCCCTGCTTGTGTTTCCTCTCTCTCTGTGTCTTTCTCTCTCTGTCAAATAAATAAATAAAATCTTTAAAAAAAAAAAATTTGCACCACTACTTCCACCCCCCACTTTAGATACCAGTAGCAAGCCCAGGTTGTTATCTATGCTTCTGATGGACCAGCTATATAGATTGGAGGTTCTAATGACCCTCTTCTTGGGTTTGATTAATTTGCTGGAGCAGCTCACAGAATTCAGAAAAAACATTTTCTTTACTACATCACTGGTTTATTATAAAAGGATATAACTCAGGAAGAGTCAGGTGGAAGAGATGCATAGGGCAAGGTATGGGGAAAGGGTGTAGAGCTTATATCATCTCTTGGAGTATGCCACTAACCATAAATCTCTATGTGTTCACCAACTTGGAAGTTTTCTGAACCCCTTCCTTTTGAGTTTTTATGGAAGCTTTGTTACAGAGGCATGATGGATTAAATCATTGGCCATTGGTGATTGATTCAACTGTAGCCCTTTTTCTCTCCCCAGAAATCAGGGGGTGGGACTCAAAGTTTTAACACACAAGTCACAGTTAGTTCCCTGGGAAACTAGTCCCCATCCTTAGGTGGTTTACAAAAGTTACTTCATTAACATAAATCCAGTTGTGGTGGAGAACGGCTTACTATGAATAATAAGACACTGGTTCACCTTTATGTCTTTAAAACAACCTCAGGAACTGAGGATAAGAGACCAAATATTATCCTATGAGGATAATAGGACAAAACATGGTCCGATTGCTCTTTTTTTTTTTTTTTTATTCTTATGTTAATCCCCATACATTACATCATTAGTTTTAGATGTAGTGTTCCATGATTCATTGTTTGTGCATAACACCCAGTGCTCCATGCAGAACATGCCCTCCTCAATACCCACCACCAGGCTAACCCATCCTCCCACCCCCCTCCCTCTAGAACCCTCAGTTTGTTTTTCAGAGTCCATCGTCTCTCCTGGTTCGTCTACCCCTCCAATTTCGCCCCCTTCATTCTTCCCCTCCCACTACCTTCTTCTTCTTCTTCTTTTTTTTTTCTTAACATATATTGCATTATTTGTTCCAGAGGTACAGATCTGAGATTCAACAGTCCTGCACAATTCACAGCACTTACCAGAGCACATACCCTCCCCAGTGTCTATCACCCAGTCACCCCATCCCTCCCACCCCCCACTCCAGCAACCCTCAGTTTGTTTCCTGAGATTAAGAATTCCTCATATCAGTGAGGTCATATGATACATGTCTTTCTCTGTTTGACTTATTTCGCTCAACATAATACCCTCCAGTTCCATCCACGTCATTGCAAATGGCAAGATCTCATTCCTTTTGATGGCTGCATAATATTCCATTGTATATATATACCACTTCTTCTTTATCCATTCATCTGTCAATGGACATCTTGGCTCTTTCCACAGTTTGGCTATTGTGGACATTGCTGCTATAAACATCGGGGTGCACGTACCCTTTTGGATCCCTACATTTGTATCTTTGGGGTAAATACCCAGTAGTGCAATTGCTGGATCATATGGTAGCTCTATTTTCAACTTTGTGAGGAACCTCCATACTGTTTTCCAGAGTGGCTGCACCAGCTTGCATTCCCACCAACGGTGTAGGAGGATTGCCCTTTCTCCACATCCCTGCCAACATCTGTCGTTTCCTGACTTGTTAATTTTAGCCACTCTGACTTGTGTGAGGTGGTATCTCATTGAGGTTTTGATTTGAATTTCCCTGATGCCCAGCGATGTTGAGCACTTTTTCATGTGTCTGTTGGCCATTTGGATGTCTTCTTTGGAAAAATGTCTGTTCATGTCTTCTGCCCATTTCTTGATTGGATTCTTTGTTCTTTGGGTGTTGAGTTTGATGAGTTCTTTATAGATTTTGGATACTAGCCCTTTATCTGATATGTCATTTGCAAATATCTTCTCCCATTCTGTCGGTTGTCTTTTGGTTTTGTTGACTGTTTCCTTTGCTTTGCAAAAGCTTTTTATCTTGATGAAGTCCCAATAGTTCATTTTTGCCCTTGCTTCCCTTGCCTTTGGCGATGTTTCTAGGAAGAAGTTGCTTCGGCTGAGGTCAAAGAGGTTGCTGCCTGTGTTCTCCTTTAGGATTTTGATGGACTCCTGTCTCACATTTAGTTCTTTCATCCATTTGGAGTCTATTTTTGTGTGTGGTGTAAGGAAATGGTCCAGTTTCATTCTTCTGCATGTGGCTGTCCAATTTTCCCAGCACCATTTGTTGAAGAGACTGTCTTTTTTCCATTGGACATTCTTTCCTGCTTTGTCAAAGATGAGTTGACCATAGAGTTGAGGGTCCATTTCTGGGCTCTCTATTCTGTTCCATTGATCTATGTGTCTGTTTTGGTGCCAGTACCATACTGTCTTGATGATGACAGCTTTGTAATAGAGCTTGAAGTCCAGAATTGTGATGCCGCCGGCTTTGCTTTTCTTTTTCAACATTCCTCTGGCTATGCGGGGTCTTTTCTGGTTCCATACAAACTTTAGGATTATTTGTTCCATTTCTTTGTAAAAATGGATGGTATTTTGATGGGGATTGCATTGAATGTGTAGATTGCTCTAGGTAGCATTGACATCTTCACAATATTTGTTCTTCCAATCCATGAGCATGGAACGTTTTTCCATTTCTTTGTGTCTTCTTCAATTTCTTTCACGAGTATTTTATAGTTTTCTGAGTACAGATCCTTTGTCTCTTTGGTTAGATTTATTCCTAGGTATCTTATGTTGTTGGGTGCAATTATAAATGGGATTGACTCCTTAATTTCTCTTTATTCTGTCTTGTTTTTGGTGTATAGGAATGCCACTGACTTCTGTGCATTGATTTTATATCCTGCCACTTGACTGAATTCCTGTATGAGTTCTAGCAGTTTTGGGGTGTTGTCTTTGGGGTTTTCCACATAAAGTATCATATCATCTGCAAAGAGTGAGAGTTTGACTTCTTCTTTGCCAATTTGGATGCCTTTGATTTCTTTTTGTTGTCTGATTGCTGTGTCTAGGACTTCCAATACTACGTTGAATAGCAGTGGTGATAGTGGACATCCCTGCCGCGTTCCTGACCTTAGGGGGAAAGCTCTCAGTTTTTCCCCATTGAGAATGATATTCGCTGTAGGTGTTTCATAGATGGCTTTTATGATATTGAGGTATGTACCCTCTATGCCTATACTCTGAAAAGTTTTGATCAAGAAAGGATGCTGTACTTTGTCAAATGCTTTTTCTGCATCTATTGAGAGGATCATATGATTCTTGTTCTTTCTTTTGTTAATGTATCACATTGATTGATTTGCGGTTGTTGAACCAACCTTGCAGCCCAGGGAAAAATCCCACTTGGTCGTGGTGAATAATCCTTTGAATGTACTGTTGGATCCTATTGGCTAGTATTTTGGTGAGAATTTTTGCATTCATGTTCATCAGGGATATTGGTCTGTAATTCTCCTTTGATGGGGTCTTTGTCTGGTTTTGGGATCAAGGTAATGCTGGCCTCAAAAAATGAGTTTGGAAGTTTTCCTTCCATTTCTATTTTTTGGAACAGTTTCAGAAGCATAGGTATTAATTCTTCTTGAAATGTTTGGTAGAATTCCCCTGGGAAGCCATCTGGCCCTGGGCTTTTGTTTTTTGGGAGCTTTTTGATGACTCCTTCAATTTCCTTAGTGGTTATGGGTCTGTTCAGGTTTTCTATTTCTTCCTGGATCAGTTTTGATAGTTGATACATCTCTAGGAATGCATCCATCTCTTCCAGGTTATCTAATTTGCTGGCATAGAGTTGCTCATAATATGTTCTTATAATTGTTTGTATTTCTTTGGTGTTGGTTGTGATCTCTCCTCTTTCATTCATGATTTTGTTGATTTGGATCATTTCTCTTCTCTTTTTGATAAGTCTGGCCAGGGGTTTATCAATCTTGTTAATTCTTTCAAAGAACCAGCTCCTAGTTTCGTTGATGTGTTCTACTGTTCTTTTAGTTTCTATTTCATTGATTTCTGCTCTGATCTTTATGATTTCTCTTCTCCTGCTGGGTTTAGGCTTTATTTGCTGTTCTTTCTCCAGCTCCTTTAGGTGTAGGGTTAGGTTGTGTACTTGAGACCTTTCTTGTTTCTTGAGAAAGCCTTGTATTGCTATATACTTTCCTCTTAGGACTGCCTTTGCTGCATCCCAAAGATTTTGAATAGTTGTGTTTTCATTTTCATTGGTTTCCATGTATTTTTTTAATTCTTTAATTTCCTGGTTGACCCATTCATTCTTCAGTAGGATGTTCTTTAGCCTCCATGTATTTGAGTTCTTTCTGACTTTCCTCTTGTGATTGAGTTCTAGTTTTAAAGCATTGTGGTCTGAAAATAGGCAGGGACTGATCCCAGTCTTTTGGTACCGGTTGAGACCTGATTTATGACCTAGGATGTGATCTATTTTGGAGAATGTTCCATGGGCACTAGAGAAGAATGTGTATTCCGTTGCTTTGGGATGGAGTGTTCTGAATATATATGTGAAGTCCATTTGGCCCAGTGTGTCATTTAAAGTCTTTATTTCCTTGTTGATCTTTTGCTTAGACGATCTGTCCATTTCAGTGAGGGGGTGTTAAAGTCCCCCACTATTATTATATTGTTGTCAATGTGTTTCTTTGCTTTTGTTATTAATTGCCTTATATAATTGGCTGCTCCCATGTTAGGGGCATAGATATTTACAATTGTTAGATCTTCTTATTGGATAGACCCTTTAAGTAGGATATAATGTCCTTCCTCATCTCTTATTACAGTCTTTGCTTTAAAGTCTAATTTGTCTGATATAAGGATTGCCACCCCAGCTTTCTTTTGGTGTCCATTAGCATGGTAAATGGTTTTCCACCCCCTCACTTTCAATCTGGGGGTGTCTTTGGTTCTAAAATGAGTCTCTTGGAGACAGCATATTGATGGGTCTTGTCTTTTTATCCAATCTGATAGCCTGTGTCTTTTGATTGGGGCATTTAGCTCATTTACATTCAGGGTAACTATTGAAAGATAGGAATTTAGTGCCATTGTATTGCCTGTAAGGTGACTGTTTCTGTATATTGTCTGTGTTCCTTTCTGGTGTATGTTGCTTTGAGGGTCTCTCTTTGCTTAGAAGACCCCTTTCAAGATTTCTTGTAGGGCTGGTTTTGTGTTTGCAAATTCCTTTAGTTTTTGTTTGTCCTGGAAGCTTTTTATCTCTCCTTCAGTTTTCAATGACAGCCTAGCTGGATAGAGTATTCTTGGCTGCATATTTTTCTCATTTAGTGCTCTGAATATATCCTGCCAGTCCTTTCTGGCCTGCCAGGTCTCTGTGGATAGGTCTGTTGCCAATCTAATGTTTCTACCCTTGTAGGTTACATATCTCTTCTCCCGAGCTGCTTTCAGGATTTTCTCTTTGTCTGTGAGACTCGTAAGTTTTACTCTTAGATGTCGGGGTGTTGACCTATTTTTATTGATTTTGAGAGGGGTTCTCTGTGCTTCCTGGATTTTGATGCCTGTTTCCTTCCCCAAATTAGGGAAGTTCTCTGTTATAATTTGCTCCATTATACCTTCTGGCCCTCTCTCTCTTTCTTCTTCTTCTGGGATCCCAATTATTCTAATGTTGTTTCGTCTTATGGTATCGCTTATCTCTCGAATTCTGCCCTCGTGATCCAGTAGTTGTTTATCTCTCTTTTTCTCAGCTTCTTTATTTTCCATCATTTGGTCTTCTATATCACTGATTTTCTCTTCTGCCTCATTTATCCTAGCAGTTAGTGCCCCCATATTTGATTGCACCTCATTAATAGCCTTTTTGATTTCTACTTGGTTAGATTTTAGTTCTTTTACTTCTCCAGAAAGTGTTTCTCTAATAACTTCCATGCTTTTTTCAAGCCCAACTAGTATCTTTAAAGTAATGATTCTGAACTCTAGATCTGACATCGTACTAATGTCCGTATTGAGTAGGTCCCTGGCAGTCGGTACTACCTCTTGTTCTTTTTGTTGAGGTGATTTTTTCCATCTTGTCATTTTGTGCAGAGGAGAATAGATTAATGAGAGAATAAAATGCTAGCAGAGTAACAACGTCCCCAGAAAATATAGTGTAAACAAATCAGAAAAGACCTGAAGCAGTGGGAAAAGAAAGGGAAAGAGAGAAAAAAGAAAAAGGTAAAGATAAAAACAAACAAAAACAAACAAAACAAAACAACAACAAAAAAACCCAGAATGTGATCAAATATGATCAGGCTGGTATATAGATCAGTGCCACACTAGATTTTGGGTGTATTTTGGTCTGTTAGAAGAAAGAAAGAAAGAAAAAAAGAAAGAAAAACTTATATATGTACAAAAATAAGGGTTGATATGATGAAGGGATGGAATATGATTGTAAGGATGGAAATTATAAAAAATTTTATAAAAGGAATTGATAAGAAGTTGTTTGAAAAAAGAAAGAAGAGGATTTAAAAAAAGAAAAAAGAAAAAAAAGGGAGAGAATGTGATCAGGCAGGGGAGTAGAAAAACAATATAGTAGAGGTAAAGGGTATATTTTGATGTGTTAGAAGAAAGTATCTGAAAATTTTAAAGAGAGAACAACTTATATATATATGCCAAAAATACAGGTAACTACTATGAAGGGATAGAATATGACTCTAAAAATGAAAAATAAAAATGTTTTTTAAAAAAGGGATTGATAAGATGTTGGTTGAAAAAGGGAAAAAGAAAAATTCAAAAAAAAAAAAAGACAGTTAAAAAAAAATTAACTGTGAAAGACTAAAGAATCATGGTAAAAAAGCCATGAATTTTATATGCAGTATTCCCCTAGTGCTGGAGTTCTGCCGTTCTCATTGATCGGTAAACTTGGTCTTGGCTGGCTGTTTTCGCTGATCTTCTGGGGGAGGGGCCTGTTGCCGTGGTTTCCAAAAGTCTTTGCTGAGGCGGAATTGCCCCACCCTTGCCCGGTCTGGGCTAAGTAATATGCTCAGGTTTGCTGTTGGGAGCTTTTGTTCCCTGCAAGCTTTCGGTACAGCTTTGGAGGCGGAGAGTGAAAATGGCGGCCTCCCAAACTCCACCCCGGAGGAGCCAAGAACTCAGGGCCCTGCTCCTCAGTGAGCCCCCAGAGAAAAGCCATCAGTCACTCCTGTCTCCCCCGTCTCCGGCCGCACTCCGTGCTCACCCGGCCTGTGACTGAGCGTTTCTATTTCTGACACCCAACCCCGTGTGGAGTCTCCAAACCAGCAGATCCCTGCGGTGCACACCCATGCAGCTCCTCCCCGGGGAGGAAGGTGAGTCTCCCCAGATCTGCCACTTGTTGGGTCCCTGCTGGAGGAGCAGTGGCCCGACTGTGCGGCAGATCACGGTTTATGGCAACCCCGAGCTGAGAGCCCGCACCTGGGCTCCGCCTCTGTAGCCGGCTTCCCTGCTCCGTTACCTGGGAGCTCTGCCACACTCAGGCACCTCCGGTCTTTTTATGACCCCGAGTGTCCTGAGACCACACTGTCCCGGAGGGTTTCACCTCCCGCTTAACCACCAGAGTGACGTCCCTCAGCGGAGCAGACTTTTAAAAGTTCCGATTTTGTGCTCCGTGGTTCTATCACTTGCCAGAAGCGGCCGACGGAGGCCCCTCCCCCGCCATCTATCCTCCTGAATATCGCCTCGGATTCACTTCTCCGCATGTCCTACCTTCCAGAAAGTGGTCGCTTTTCTGATGAGAGAGTTGTTGCTCTTCTTTTCTTCAATCTCCTGTTGAGTTTGTAGGTGTTCAGAATGGTTTGATCCCTATCCAGCTGAATTCCTGAGAGGAGACGAAATCCCGGTCTCCTTCTCCTCCACCATCTTGCTCCGCCCCCGGTCCCATTGCTCTTATCATTAAGGAAATTCTAAGGGTTTTGGGAACTGTAAGCCAGGAACTACGGATTAAGACCAAATATATGAGAAATATATTTTGGTCATTTGAATAACCAAATAGATATTCCTTATGAATCACAGTACTTCAGGCTGCCCTAATAAAATACCAAAGATTGTGTGGCTTAAACAACGAAGATTTATTTTCTCATAGCACTGGAGGCTGGAAATCTAAGATCAAGATATTGTCAGGTTCAGTTTTTCCTGAGGCCCCTTATAGATGGCCTTCTGACCGTGTCCTCACATGGCCTTTTCTCTTTGTGTGTACATCTCTGGTATCTCTGTCCTAATCACCTCTTCTTTTAAGAATACCAGCCAGATTAGATTAAGGTTTACCCTATGGCCTCATTTTAACTTAATTATGTCTTTAACAGCCCTATGTCCAAATGCAGTCATGTTCTAAGGCATCTAAGGGGATTAGATACATGAATTTTAGGGGGACACAATTCAGTATATAATATCCAAGTTGAGAAGAACTATCTTATTGTGACTAGAAAAATTTTATTGTGTGGACTCAAATTAGGTCATCCAAATCAATCAAGAGGTAGATTTTCTTAACATTTTTAGGGATGACTCTAATTAGGAGAGGAGAGAATCAATAAAAAAGTCTAAGAGGCAAGAACAGTATGAAAAAATGTTTGACTTTTTCCCCATTGTACCGGAAAATATCTACATTTAGTATAGGAAAATTCAATAAAGCAATATATTCATACTATTTTGATGGCCTGAAGTGAAATAACACTATTTTAGCAGTTTGTAATGAACTCATAAATAGGCATTGTCAATTAATATCTTGTGGGGAACCAGAAGAGTAGGTTTTACTTTTTCTGTGGAGCCAAATAGAGATATTCCTTTCAAATAAGAACAAATTGGGATAAGTTTGTTATGTTTTTTGAAATAAATTATGGACACTTTATTTTTTTGAAATATTTATTTATTTAAGAGAGAGAGAGTAATTGTAAGCCAGGGGAGGGGCAGAGGGAGAGAGAGAATCCTCAAACATACTCCCTGATGAGCACGGAGCCCAACATGGGGCTCAATCCCAGGACCTTGAGATCATGACCTGAGCTCAAATCAAGAGTCAGCCGCTTAAGCAACTGAGCCACCCAGGTGCCCAAATAGGAACACTTGAGGTGAGTGGAATCATCTTAAAGAGAATTTCTTTTCAAGGACCAAGTTTTGTTTGAATTTTATCTTCAAGGTGAATATGGAAATTTTGAAAAAGTTGTGAAAGTTTTTAAATGTTTCCATATTGTAGAATATTTATGACTTCTTTAACATGTATACTGTTAATTTGGGCAGGGGATGAGGAGTTATTTTCTGAGGTATGTATTTGGCTTTTAAAATCTAAGTGGAAATACATTTTAAGTGAAATATTATTTCTTTTTATTTCTCTTGTTTAAAACAAACACATTTGGGGTGCCTGGGTTGCTCAGTTAAGCCAAGTGACTCTTGGTTTTGGCTCAGATCATGATCTCAGGGTCTGGAGATCAAGCCCTCAGGCTCCCTACTGTCTGCTTGAGATTCTTTCCTCCTTCCTCTCCCTCCCTTCTGTCCCTCCCCCTGCTTTCTCAAACAAACAAATAAATAAAACCTTAAAAAAATAAATACATTTTATAGCCTTCATATATTAACAATCTAATAGTAAAATCATCAAAATTCACCCAGAGAAAGCTAGGTTAATTTGTGCATTTTCATTTAGGTTAAATTGACATTTGTGTATGAGGAGTCCCTTAAATGCAGTATTTCAAGAAATAGTATAATTGTGTGAAACATTTCTGTCTCTCAAAATGATTTGGATGAAACAACATCAGAAGGCGTCAATTAAATGTTCCACTTGAAATCCAGTTAGCTTTTGATTATTCACACTAAGGGAAGGAGAGGATAGGCATGTAGACTCCTAAGAGGACTTTAATAAAAAATTACTTCTTGTTACCATTTGAAGACATTTAATATTGCATTTGGATAAGGGTGTGCCTCATGTCCTGTGACTTTATTGACAGCCTTTGAATTTTAGGTAAATATTGAAATGTGTTTAGTTGAGTGGAATAATATGTGAAATTTTATACTTCTCTAGATCTTTGGATTCCTTTCTCTTTAAAGTTAGGGACCTTTAAAACTCCCTCGTTTCTCAAATGTACACATAAACAGCAGCACATTTGACAGATAAATTCCAAATGAAGGCTTAGGTCCTTTGTAGAGAATAACAAAGCACACATTAGTTACTTGGGATTCTATTTATAATTTACTTTTAAAGTTTGAAATTTGTTTCTTTCAAATAAGGTGACTATTAGGGTTTTCCAGAGAAATATATATGTATAAAGGGATTTACATATATATTTACATTTACATATATAAAATATAAGTAAAGAGATTTACATATAGTTACATTTATATATATTAATTTATGTATGTATATGTAAAGATATTTATTATAAGGAATTTATTGCTGAATGTGTACCTCCAACATTCATATGTTGAAATCTTAACCCCCAAATATGATGGTATTAGTAGGTGGGGCCATTGGGAGGTGGTTAGAACATGAGGGTGGAGCCTTCATGAATGGGATTAGCTCTTATAAAAAAGACCCCAGAGAGCTCCCTGGTTCCTTCCACTGTGTGAGGACAGTGAGAAAGGTGCTAGCTATGAGCCAAAAAGAGGACCTTTACAAAAATGTGACCATACTGGTACCTTGATCTTGGATTTCCCAGCCCCCAGAATTGTGGGAAATAAATTCCTATTGTTTATAAGCTGCCCAGTGTGTGGTATTTTGTTATAGCAGTCATGAATGAAGTAAGACATTTGTCCACAGCATTGTGGAGGCTGACAAGTCCCGAGATTCACAGTTGGCAAGCTGGAGTTCCAGGAGAACTGATAATATAGTTCGATTCTGAGTCCAGAGGCTTGAGAACCCAGCATGTTGATGGTATAGTTCTAGTCTATAAAGGCCAGCAGGCTCAAGACCTAGAAAGAGCTAATGTTTCAGTTTGAGTTCAAAGGCAGGAAAAATCCCAGCTCAAAGACAGTCAGGTGGGAAGAATTCCCTTATTTGGTGGAGGTTCAGCTTTTTTGTTCTATTTAAGCCTCCAGCTGATTGGATGAGGCCCACTCACATTAGGGAGGGTAATCTGCTTTAATCAGTCTATCATTTAAATGTTAAACTCATTCAAAAACTCCTCACAGAAACACCCCAAAACAATATTTGCCAAATATCTTGGCATTTCATGGTCCCGTCAGGTTGAGACATAAAATCAACTATCACAATGACCTAGCTCAATATTTTATTTGTATGTTTTATGTTTTTCATCAGGAACCTAGGCTAAGTTACAACCTTTGAAATCCAATTCAACTATGCTATAGGTAATGAGTTATCTGTGATGACAAATCATTATCACTCGCATCACAAATAAGTGAACTCTGATTATTTGTGAATATGTTATTTTTATGCATTGTTCTGGACACTTTGGATATAGTGGTAAACAAGATAAAGTTGTTTCCTCCTGTAACTTACATTCCAGTGGGAGTGGTAGATAATACCTGATAAGCAAACAAATGTATATTAAAATATCAGGTAATGAATGATAAGTACCATGAGAAAATGAAACACAGTAAAGTGCCATTTTAGATTGTTCAGGGAAAGTTCTGGAGGGATGGCACTTGTATAGGGATCTGAATGAAGTAGTGGAAGAAGTCATGTAAACCGTCATATGCACATATCTAAATAAAGTTTCTGGCATGGCTTAAGATCTTTCTTTCTTAAATCTCTAAATACTTTGCCTAATAGGGTAGATAACTGTGATGTGCCACCCAGATCTCCCCTTCTGGAAAGCTTGTTGCTCCAGCTGCAGGGAGTGCAGTGGGCAGACAGTTCACAGCTGCCAACCCCTTTGGGGACTGCCTCAGCGGCAGGGAGTAAGAGTGACTAAGTGGCCAACAGTCAATGCCTGATGGCTCTGGGAATACAAAGACTTGGCCATTTTGGTCCAACTGACAGCCACTCTGAAGGGCCATTCTCGCTCCAGAGTTACCTGTGGGGTCAGTCAAGGCTGACACTGCACTAGATCTACATCACAATTTGACTTCTGTCCAAACCTTCTTCACTCCCCTCCCTTTTCATAAGTTTGATCCCAAAGGCATTTCCCCGAAGGCACTTCTTAATTAACAGATTGCATGCTAATCTTGGTCTCAGGGTCTCCTTACCAGAGAACCCAATGTTTGCTCCAAGTTTTCTAATTTAAAGATTATTTATGATCTTATCTCAGTATTACTTGGCAGCCTATTTTATATCAAGCTATCGTTTGCTTCCTGACAGAATCTTACATGTTAATGTGAACCTTACTTTTCTGACACTAGCACTCTGAAAACGGACTTTCCACTTCCAACACAGTCTAGAAATTGCTAAAGGGACTATATTTTTTTCCTAACCACTTTGATCTTATTATTTCACTGAGAGAAACATGCTGTTTCAGAAGCAGCTGTTCATCCTCACTGCTTGGAATATTACAGAATTCTAATATATTCAGTTATATTTAACTAGAGTCTGCTCAGTATTAACCTCTTTTTCGTTTATAAAGAGAATGACACTAATTCATATCTGTGAGTGGGATTTTCAGATTATCTCCATCCTCCGAAAGGAGAGAATTCACTGTATAATTTATTGCCATGAAGATGTTTCCATCAAGTATATTAGAAATACAAAATTCCTGGTAATGACAAAAAAGTTGTGGACAACTTAAAAGGGGGATTTTTTTTTTAAAGATTTTATTTATTTATTTGAGAGAGAGAATGAGAGACAGAGAGCATGAGAGGGAGGAGGGTCAGAGGGAGAAGCAGACTCCCTGCCGAGCAGGGAGCCCGATGCGGGACTCGATCCCAGGACTCCAGGATCACGACCTGAGCCGAAGGCAGTCGCTTAACCAACTGAGCCACCCATGTGCCCTAAAAGGGGGATTTTTAAAAAGTAATTATGTTTAATGTATTCTTAATGGTTTTATATAACTAACTTTGAGAAGTTAACATATAAGGTGAATTCCCATTTACTGTGTAACTGGAATTATTTGTGAATTACCTTCGTTCTTCATATATCAAGAAATATATGAATTAATTTAGTAATTTACATAATTTATAAACATCATCATTAATTATTTTCAAACCCAATGCCAAAGAAAGCTACATACCATGTGTTATGGATATATATATATACACATACACACACATATATATATATACACACACTTATATATCCACATATAAGTATCTGTATACACACACACACATTCTCTACAAAATTTTAGCATATGAAATCTGGAAATATGTAATAATGATAATATGTCATGACCTAGTGGAAAATATCCTAGGAATTTAAGGTTGATTGAAATTTGAAAATCAGTCAGTGTAATTAACCATATTATCAGGCTAAAAATTAAAGAAAAATGTTCATCTCAATAGATGTAGGAAAAGTGTTTGACAAAATTCAATATCCACTTATGATAAAAATTCTTAGAAAATTTTTAGTATTACTACTTCTAATACTAGAGACATCTGTGAAAAACTCTTAGCTAATATCATACTTACTGATAGAAGACTGAATGCTTATTCCCTAAGATTGGAAACAAAACAAGAATGCCCTTTCTCATCATTTCTGCTCAACATTTTACTGGGCCTAGCCAGTGCAATAAAGCAAGAAAAATAAATGAAAGGTGGAGTAGAGAGGAATAAATAAAATAGTCTTTATCCTCAGATGACATGATTATTTATGTAGAAAATCCTAAGGTTTCTACAAAAAATGATGTTAGAACTAATAAGTGAGCTTAGTCTAAAAGATCAATATGCAAAAGTCAACTGCATTTCTATATATTAGCAACAGACACTTGGAAATTGAAATTTGATAGTACCATTTACAGTACCATTAAAAAAATATGATTTACTTAGTAATAAATTTAACAAAGTACTTGAAAGACTAATCCACTAAAAACCTCAAAGCTCTGCTGAGAGAAATTAAAGAAGGCCTCAATAAATGGGGAGATAAGTTAAATTTCATGGGTTGGAAGACTACTGTGCAGATGTCAGTTCTCTGGAAATTGGTCCACAGATTAAACATGATTCCAGTCAAAATCCTTGCTGGCTTTCTTAAAGAAATTGATGACATAAATGATGATTCTAAAATTTATATGGAAATGAAAATATCCTAGAGTAGCCAAATTAGTTTTTAAAAAAGAACAAATCTGGAGAAATTATACTACATGATTCCAAAACTTACCATAGATCCATGGTGATGAAGACAATATGTTATTGGTGTCAAGAAAAACCAATCTTTAGATCTTTAGACTAGAGCATAGATCAATGGAACAGAAAAGAGGTTCAAAAATAGACTTACATATAGAGGAATAACTGATTTTTTTAGTAGTGAAAGGATAATCTTTTAAACAAGTTGCACTTGAACAATTGGACATCTATATGCAGAAAAAGGAAGCTTTATCTCACACCACATACAAAAATATAATTGAAATGGATCATAAAGTTAAATGTAACCACAAAAACGATAAAAAGTTTTAGAAGAAATCATAGGGGAATAATAGGAAGCTGAAGACAGAGACCTAGATTTAAATTCCAGGCTTGGTCTTGAACCACCTGCCATATACTACCTGTGCAAGTAGTGACTACCTGGCAAGTCACATAACTATTTTGAGCCTCACTTTCCTTACTGATGAAATGAAGATAATATCTCCTACAAAGTGTAAATTTAAGGCAACAGTTCTCCAGGTATAGTCCTAAACCAGCAGCATTAGCACCACCTAGAAATTTGTTAGGAATGCAAATCCAGAGCTACCAATTCAGCAAATTATGTTTTGCCTTCCAAGTGATTCTGATAAGTGTTTTAGAATCACTGATGTAAGGATTATGTATGTTGTATACTGAGTGTCATAATTTGCTGAGTACTAGGTACATGATTAATTTCAAAATCAAATGTCTGCCCCAGCATACCTTTTATTCTCTTCTTTTACACTGTTTTCTTATTTCCTCCAGAAATGCCCTTCTGATTTCTCTAACTTTAGCATTCTTTTAGGATCCAATTCCATCTGCCTCTCGTATTCTCATATGGCTATTGAATACTTGAAATGTGGCTAATCTGAATTGACATGTGCTGTAAGTATAATATACACACTGGATTTCAAAGCCTTAGTACAAAAAAAGAATATATAATATCATTAATTTTATATTGGTTACTTGTTGAAATGATCACATTTTGAATATACTGAGTTAATAAAATACATTCTTGGAGCGCCTGGGTGGCTCAGTCAGTTAAGTGTCTGCCTTCAGCTCAGGTCATGATCCCAGGGTCCTGAGATCAAGCCCCGCATCAGGCTCCCCACTCAGCGGGAAGCCTGCTTCTCCCTCTCCCACTCCCCCTGCTTGTGTTCCCTCTCTTGCTGTGTCTCTCTCTGTCAAATGAATAAATAAAATCTTTAAAAAAAATAATAAAATACATTCTTAAAATTAATTTCACCTGTTTGCTTTTACTTTTTAAATATAGCTACTAGAAAATTTAAAATAAGTGGCTTACATTATATTTCTATTGAACAGTACTGGTCTTGAGTTAGATCATTCATTTGTCAAAAACAACTTATTTAGGTTTTTTTTTTGATTATCATTTATTTATTACACTTCAGTATTATGTAATAGTTAAGAGCACACATCTAGAATAACACCATCTGCGTTCAAATCCTGGCTGCACTACTTGCTTTTTTACTCAGTTATGACATGGTAATAATACTGTCAACTTTATAGATTTGCTGTGAGGGTTAAATGAAATAATATATGTAATGATATATGTAAAATTACCATGCCAAGTTCATAATAAATGCTTATAAAAATAGGATATTATTATTATTTTAGATAGAGTAATCATGAAATCATTTTATTCAGAAAGAGGTGAAGAGGTATATGAAAAAAGATATAAATAAGAATAGCTTGAGGGACCTGGGTGGCTCAGTCTGTTAAGTGTCTGCCTTTGGCTCAAGTCATGATCCCGAAGTCCCAGGATCGAGTCCCGCATTGGGCTCCTGGCTAAGCGGGGAGTCTGCTTCTCCTTCTGACCCTCCCCCCTCTTGTGCTTTCTCTCTCTTGCTCTCTCTCTCTCATAAATAAATAAAACCTTAAAAAATATTTAGAATAGTTTGAGTTGTCTCATATGAATCTTTTTCATTGTTTGAAAAATTTCAGAAATTGGGAAGTACTGGTTGTTAGTTCCATTACACAGAGTCATTTTGGAGGTTAAATATTCATACAAACTACTTTGAGATAGTTAAGTATTGAGTTTGGACTCTGCAGTTTTGGGGAGGAGTTGAAACAGCCATGTCTCCATATATGTTAATCCTGAGGGTTCATGTTGAGCAGTGTGGATAGACAGGACTGACAACATAATCTGTGGGACTCAGTGCAAAATAAAAATATGTGGCACCTTTCAAAAAATTATTAAGAATTTAAGGGTGGCAACAGCAAAGCATTAAACCAAGCATGTGATCCTTTTAAGCACAGGCTAAATAAAGCCATCCCTGCCAAAAGACAGGGATGTGTAGTTACCATACATCACCATACAAAGTTATTACAATATTATTGACTACATTTCCTATCTCTGTGTCTTATTTATTTTATAACTGGAAGTTTTTACCTCTTAATCCCCTTTCCCTATTTCACCCATTCTTTGGCATCGTCTCCTCTAGCAACCACTAGATTATTCTCTGTACTTGTAAATCTGTTTTTGTTTTGTTTATTCATTTGTTTCTTAGATTCCACATATATATGAAATCAAAAAGTACTTGTCTTTGTCTGACTTACTTCACTTAGCATAATACCCTCTAGGTCCATCCATGTTGCCACAAATGGGGAAATTTCATTCTTTCTTATGGCTAAGTAATATTCTATTGCATATATATACCAATTATCTTTATCCATTCATCTGTCAGTGGACACTTAGGTTGCTTCCATATCTTGATTATTGCAAATAATGCTGCTATAAAAATAGGAGTGCACAGAGATTTTCAAGTTAGTGTTTTCATTTTCTTTGGGCAAATACCCAAAAGTAGAATTGCTAGATCATATGACATTTCTATTTTCAATTTTGAGGAACTTCTATGCTGTTTTTTTCCATATTGGTTGTATCAATTTACATTTCCACTAACAGTATATGAGGGTTCCTTTTTCTTCACATCCTCACTAACACTTGTTATTTCTTGTCTTTTTGATACTGTCAATCTGACAGATGTGAGGTGATATCTTATTGTGGTTTTGATTTGCATTTCCCTGATGATTAGTGATGTTGAGAATATTTTCATGTGTCTGTTGGCCATCTGTATGTCTTCCTTGAAAAAGTGTCTATTCAGGTCCACTGCCCATCTTTTAAATCAAATTGTTTGGGTTTTTTTTTAGTGTTTAGTTGTGTAGGTTCTTTATATATTTTGGATATTAACCCCTTATCAGATATATCATTTGCAAATATCTTCTGCCATTCAGTAGGGTATCATTTCATTTTGTTGATGGTTGCCTTTGCTATGCAAAAACCTTTTTAGTTTGATATAGTCCCAAATAGTTTATTTTTGCTTTTCTTTCCCTTGCCTGAGGAGACAAATCCAAAAAATATTGCTAAGACCAATGCCCAAGAGTTTACTGCATGTTTTTTTTTTTAAAGATTTTATTTTTTATTTATTTATTTGAGAGAGAGAGAGAATGAGACAGAGAGCATGAGAGGGAAGAGGGCAGAGGGAGAAGCAGACCCCTTGCTCAGCAGGGAGCCCGATGCGGGACTCGATCCTGGGACTCCAGGATCATGACCTGAGCCGAAGGCAGTCGCTTAACCAACTGAGCCACCCAGGCGCCCCTGCATATGTTTTATTTGAGGAGTTGTATGGGTTCAGGTTCACATTTAGGTCTTTAATCCATTTTGAGGTTTTTTTTTTTTTTTTTTGCATATGGTGTAAGAAAGTTGTAGTTTCACGCCTTTGCATGTAGCTGTCCAGTTTTCCTAACATCATTTATTGAAGGGACTGTCTTTTCCCCATTTTATAGTCTTACCTTCTTTTTAATTAATTATTTGACCATATAAGAGTGGGTTTATTTCTGGACTCTCTATTCTGTTCTATTGATCTATGTGTCTATTTTTGTGCCAGTACCATACATACTGTTTTGATTCCTAGAACTTTATAGTATAGTTTGAAATCTGGGAGAGTGATACCACCAGCTTTGTTCTTTTTTCTCAAGATTGCCTTGGCTATTCAGTGCCTTTGTGGTTCCATACAAACTTGAGAATTATTTGTTTTAGTTCTATTATAAATGCTGTTGGTATTTTGATAAAGATTGCATTGAATTTGTAGATTGCTTTGAATAGTATGGACATTTTAATATTATTAATTCTTCTAGTCCATGAGCATGGTATATCTTTCCATTTGTGTCATCATCAATTTCTGTCATCAATATCCTATAGTTTTCAGAGTATAGGTCTTTCACTACTTCGGTTAAATTTATTCCTAAGTATTTTATTCTTTTTGGTGCACCTGTAACTGGGATTATTTTCTTAATTTCTCTGTCTGCTACTTTGTTAATTAGTATATAGAAATGCAACAGATTTCTGTATATTAATTTTGTATCCTGCAACTTTACTGAATTCATTTCTTCTTTCTTCTTTTTTTTTTAAAGATTTTATTTATTTATTTGACAGAGAAAGAGAGAGAGAGAGCGTGAACGCACAAGCAGGGGGTGCGGCAGGCAGGCAGAGGGAGAGGGAGAAGCAGGCTTTCTGCTGAGCAAGGAGCCCGATGTGGGTGGGGCTTGATCCCAGGACCCTGGAATCATGACCTGAGCTGAAGGCAGCTGCTTAACCGACTGAGCCACCCAGGCACCCCTCATTTCTTATTTCTAATAGTTTTTGGTGGAGTCTTTAGGGTTTATATATATATATATTATCATGTCATCTGCAAATAGTTTTACTTCTTCCTTACCAATTTGGATGGCTTTTATTTCTTTTGCTTGTCTGATTGCTGTAGTTAGGACTTCTAGAACTATGTTGAATACAAGTCATGAGAATGGACATCCTTGTGTTGTTCCTATCTTAGGGAAAAGCTTTCAGCTTTTCACCATTGAGTATGATGTTAGTTGTGGGTTTGTCATATATGGCCTTTATTATATTGAGGCATTTTTCCCTCTATATCCACTTTGTTGAGAATTTTTTTTATGAATGGATGTTGAATTTTGTCAAATACCTTTTTGCATATATTGAGATGATCATATGGTTTTTATTCTTCATTTTGTTAATGTGGTGTATTGCGCTGATTATGTATATTGAACCATCCTTGCAACCCTGGAATAAATCCCACATGATTGCAGTGTATGATCCTTTTAATATATTGTTTAACTTGGTGTACTGTTATAAATATATTTTTGATGATTTTTGCATCATGATCATCAGGGATATTGGTCTGTAATTCCTTTCTTTTAGTGTCTTTATTTGGTTTTAGTATCAGGATAATGCTTGCCTTGTAGAATGAATTTGGAAGCATTCCTTCCTCTTCGATTTTTTGGAATAGTTGAGAAGGATAGGAATAAAATGCGTCTTGACTCCTGGGGGTTACAGTTTTAACATATGAATTTGGGGGTACACAACATTCAGACCATAGCAAAAAGTAAATAAAAATAAAGATTATGTTTTGGAAGAGTAACCAGAAAGAGAAAGTTCCCTGAATAATTTTGTTTACATTTCAAAGAGGGGAAAAAAATTCTTTTTCATTTAAAAATAAAAAGAAAGATTCTGGTGTGTACAGTGATTCTGATAAGTCATTTATGATGAATATAGCAAGGGAATGTAAATATAAATATCACATAACACGTCCACAATTTAGGTTATTATTGTATTTAAGTGAAACATTTTCTTATATAGGGGTAATAGCACTGAGCTTTAATTGTTATACAAAATCCAGATGCACTTGTATTTTCAATATATGTACCCAGGTCTTTTCACCCTTAATGTTAAAATACCAACTTTTTCACTGCAGAGTGGAGTAGGATAGAGCTTGTGTATACCTCAGTCTCAGCTGCTGCCAGATGACTCTCATCCAGTACCTGTGGGTGGCGAGCTGCCTGGTTTTCTTTCATTATCAAGCCTGGGCATACTCAGGGAGGATGCACCTGCCACAGATCTCTTTATTTTTGAACTGATCGTCAGTGGTGTTGGCCAAGAGAGCCAGCTGGTGAGCTTGTGTACCTATCCAGCCCTTCTTGTGGTCCTTCCTTCTCTGTTGGAAAAACAAAGTTGAAATTTACCACATGTTTTGGCACTAGACTTGGCATTTACTGTAATGAACAGGTTGATTATATTACAGAGTCATCCAGGACACTGACCTTTCCTGCCTTCCCCCATCCAAGGAGAAATATTTCTTCTACCTAATTTACTATAGTTTACCTGGGTGTGTTTGTTTTGGGAGGAGGGTAGGTTGGGTAGTTATCTTTAGAATAACTATAATCCTGAGTCATTTGAAACTATTCCTATCGGCAATAGAATTTTATATCTATTTATATTTATATATTTTATTTTATTTCTATTTAGTTTTTAAAAACAGAGTGGTATCTGCTGTTGTAGGCTCAATACCTAATTCTTCATTTATCCACTAGCTAACTGGGGCTTTGGCTAAGACAATCCAGTTTCCTCATTTATAAAATAGGAATAGATGAATAAAACCATTTTATTTATTTATTTATTTATTTATTTATTTATTTATTTATTTATTTATTTATATTCTTATGTTAATCCCCATACATTACATCATTAGTTCTAGATGAAGTGTTCCATGATTCATTGTTTGTGCATAACACCCAGTGCTCCATGCAGAACGTGCCCTCCTCAATACCCACCACCAGGCTAACCCATCCTCCCACACCCCCCCAGAACCCTCAGTTTGTTTTTCAGAGTCCATCGTCTCTCATGGTTCGTCCACCCCTCCGATTTCCCCCGCTTCATTCTTCCCCTCCTGCTACCTTCTTCTTCTTCTTTTTTTTCTTAACATATATTGCATTATTTGTTTCAGAGGTACAGATCTGAGATTCAACAGTCTTGCACAATTCACAGCGCTTACCAGAGCACATACCCTCCCCAGTGTCTATCACCCAGTCACCCCATCCCTCCCACCCCACCCCCCACTCCAACAACACTCAGTTTGTTTCCTGCAATTAAGAATTCCTCATATCAGTGAGATCATATGATACATGTCTTTCTCTGTTTGACTTATTTCACTCAACATAATACTCTCCAGTTCCATCCACGTCGTTGTAAATGGCAAGATCTCATTCCTTTTGATGGCTGCATAATATTCCATTGTATAGATATACCACTTCTTCTTTATCCATTCATCTGTCAATGGACATCTTGGCTCTTTCCACAGTTTGGCTATTGTGGACATTGCTGCTATAAACATCGGGGTGCACGTACCCTTTCGGATCCCTACATTTGTATCTTTGGGGTAAATACCCAGTAGTGCAATTGCTGGATCATATGGTAGCTCTATTTTCAACTTTTTGAGGAACCTCCATACTGTTTTCCAGAGTGGCTGCACCAGCTTGCATTCCCACCAACAGTGTAGGAGGGTTCCCCTCTCTCTGCATCCCCGCCAACATCTGTCGTTTCTTGACTTGTTAATTTGAGCCATTCTGACTGGTGTGAGGTGGTATCTCATTGAGGTTTTGATTTGGATTTCCCTGATGCTGAGCGATATTGAGCACTTTTTCATGTCTCTGTTGGCCATTTGGATGTCTTCTTTGGAAAAATGTCTGTTCATGTCTTCTGCCCATTTCTTGATTGGATTCTTTGTTCTTTGGGTGTTGAGTTTGATGAGTTCTTTATCGATTTTGGACACTAGCCCTTTATCTGATATGTCATTTGCAAATATCTTCTCCCATTCTGTCGGTTGTCTTTTGGTTTTGTTGACTGTTTCCTTTGCTTTGCAAAAGCTTTTTATCTTGATGAAGTCCCAATAGTTCATTTTTGCCTTTGCTTCCCTTGCCTTTGGCGATGCTTCTAGGAAGAAGTTGCTTCGGCTGAGGTCAAAGAGGTTGCTGCCTGTGTTCTCCTTTAGGATTTTGATGGACTCCTGTCTCACATTGAGGTCTTTCAACCACTTGGAGTCTATTTTTGTGTGTGGTGTAGGAAATGGTCCAGTTTCATTCTTCTGCATGTGGCTATCCAATTTTCCCAACATCATTTGTTGAAGAGACTGTCTTTGTTCCATTGGACATTCTTTCCTGCTTTGTCAAAGATGAGTTGACCATAGAGTTGAGGGTCCATTTCTGGGCTCTCTATTCTGTTCCATTGATCTATGTGTCTGTTTTTGTGCCAAACCATACTGTCTTGATGATGACAGCTTTGTAATAGAGTTTGAAGTCCGGAATTGTGATGCCGCCGGCTTTGCTTTTCTTTTTCAACATTCCTCTGGCTATGCGGGGTCTTTTCTGGTTCCATACAAATTTTAGGATGATTTGTTCCATTTCTTTGAAAAAAGTGGATGGTATTTTGATGGGGATTGCATTGAATGTGTAGATTGCTCTAGGTAGCATTGACATCTTCACAATATTTGTTCTTCCAATCCATGAGCATGGAACGTTTTTCCATTTCTTTTTGTCTTCCTCAATTTCTTTCACGAGTATTTTATAGTTTTCTGAGTACAGATCCTTTGTCTCTTTGGTTAGATTTATTCCTAGGTATCTTATCGTTTTGGGTGCAATTGTAAATGGGATCGACTCCTTCATTTCTCTTTCTTCTGTCTTGTTGTTGGTGTATAGGAATGCCACTGACTTCTGTGCATTGATTTTGTATCCTGCCACTTGACTGAATTCCTGTATGAGTTCTAGCAGTTTTGGGTGGAGTCTTTGGGGTTTTCCACATAAAGTATCATATCATCTGCAAAGAGTGAGAGTTTGACTTCTTCTTTGCCGATTTGGATGCCTTTGATTTCTTTTTGTTGTCTGATTGCTGTGTCTAGGACTTCCAATACTACGTTGAATAGCAATGGTGATAGTGGACATCCCTGCCGCGTTCCTGACCTTAGGGGGAAAGCTCTCAGTTTTTCCCCATTGAGAATGATATTCGCTGTAGGTGTTTCATAGATGGCTTTTATGATATTGAGGTATGAACCCTCTATGCCTATACTCTGAAGAGTTTTGATCAAGAGAGGATGCTGTACTTTGTCAAAAGCTTTTTCTGCATCTATTGAGAGGATCATATGATTCTTGTTCTTTCTTTTGTTAATGTATTGTATCACATTGATTGATTTGCGGATGCTGAACCAACCTTGCAGCCCAGGGAAAAATCCCACTTGGTCATGGTGAATAATCCTTTCAATGTACTGTTGGATCCTATTGGCTAGTATTTTGGTGAGAATTGTTGCATCCATGTTCATCAGGGTATTGGTCTGTAATTCTCCTTCCTGATGGGGTCTTTGTCTGGTTTTGGGATCAAGGTAATGCTGGCCTCATAAAATGAGTTTGGAAGTTTTCCTTCCGTTTCTATTTTTTGGAACAGTTTCAGAAGAATAGGTATTAATTCTTCTTGAAATGTTTGGTAGAATTCTCCTGGGAAGTCATCTGGCCCTGGGCTTTTGTTTTTTGGGAGATTTTTGATGACTGCTTCAATTTCCTTAGTGGTTATAGGTCTGTTCAGGTTTTCTATTTCATCCTGGTTCAGTTTGGGTAGTTGATACATCTCTAGGAATGCGTCCATCTCTTCCAGGTTATCTAATTTGCTGGCATAGAGTTGCTCTTAATATGTTCTTATAATTGTTTGTATTTCTTTGGTGTTGGTTGTGATCTCTCCTCTTTCATTCATGATTTTGTTGATTTGGGTCCTTTCTCTTTTCTTTTTGATAAGTCTGGCCAGGGGTTTATCAATCTTGTTAATTCTTTCAAAGAACCTGCTCCTAGTTTCGTTGATCTGTTCTACTGTTCTTTTAGTTTCTATTTGATTGATTTCTGCTCTGATCTTTATTATTTCTCTTCTCCTGCTGGGTTTAGGCTTTATTTGCTGTTCTTTCTCCATCTCCTTTAGGTGTAGGGTTAGGTTGTGTACTTGAGACCTTTCTTGTTTCTTGAGAAAGGCTTGTATTGCTATATACTTGCCTCTTAGGACTGCTTTTGCTGCATCCCAAAGATTTTGAACAGTTGTGTTTTCATTTTCATTGGTTTCCATGTATTTTTTTAATTCTTCTTTAATTTCCTGGTTGACCCGTTCATTCTTCAGTAGGATGCTCTTTAGCCTCCATGTATTTGAGTTCTTTCTGACTTTCCTCTTGTGATTGAGTTCTAGTTTCAAAGCATTGTGGTCTGAAAATAAGCAGGGAATGATCCCAATCTTTTGGTACTGGTTGAGACCTGATTTATGACCTAGGATGTGATCTATTCTGGAGAATGTTCCATGGGCACTAGAGAAGAATGTGTATTCTGTTGCTTTGGGGTGGAATGTTCTGAATATGTCTGTGAAGTCCATTTGGTCCAGTGTGTCATTTAAAGTCTTTATTTCCTTGTTGATCTTTTGCTTAGACGATCTGTCCATTTCAGTGAGGGGGGTGTTAAAGTCCCCCACTATTATTGTATTGTTGTCGATGTGTTTCTTTGCTTTTGTTATTAATTGCCTTATATAATTGGCTGCTCCCATGTTAGGGGCATAGATATTTACAATTGTTAGATCTTCTTGTTGGATAGATCCTTTAAGTAGGATATAGTGTCCTTCCTCATCTCTTATTACAGTCTTTGGTTTAAAATCTAATTTGTCTGATATAAGGATTGCCACCCCAGCTTTCTTTTGGTGTCCATTAGCATGGTAAATGGTTTTCCACCCCCTCACTTTCAATCGGGGGGTGTCTTTGGTTCTAAAATGAGTCTCTTGCAGACAGCATATCGATGGGTCTTGTTTTTTAATCCAGTCTGTTAGCCTGTGTCTTTTGATTGGGGCATTTAGCCCATTTACTTTCAGGGTAACTATTGAAAGATAGGAATTTAGTGCCATTATAGTGCCTGTAAGGTGACTGTTACCGTATATTGTCTGTGTTCCTTTCTGGTCTATGTTGCTTTTAGGCTCTCTCTTTGCTTAGAGGACCCCTTTCAAGATTTCCTGTAGGGCTGGTTTTGTGTTTGCAAATTCCTTTAGTTTTTGTTTGTCCTGGAAGCTTTTTATCTCTCCTTCAATTTTCAATGACAGCCTAGCTGGTTATAGTATTCTTGGCTGCATATTTTTCTCATTTAGTGCTCTGAATATATCCTGCCAGTCCTTTCTGGCCTGCCAGGTCTCTGTGGATAGGTCTGTTGCCAATCTAATGTTTCTACCCTTGTAGGTTACATATCTCTTCTCCCAAGCTGCTTTCAGGATTTTCTCTTTGTCTATGAGACTCGTAAGTTTTACTATTAGATGTCGGGGTGTTGACCTATTTTTATTGATTTTGAGAGGGGTTCTCTGTGCTTCCTGGATTTTCATGCCTGTTTCTTTCCCCAAATTAGGGAAGTTCTCTGCTATAATTTGCTCCATTATACCTTCTGGCCCTCTCTCTCTTTCTTCTTCTTCTGGGATCCCAATTATTCTAATGTCGTTTCGTCTTATGGTGTCGCTTATCTCTCGAATTCTGTCCTCGTGATCCAGTAGTTGTTTTTCTCTCTTTTTCTCAGCTTCTTTATTTTCCATCATTTCATCTTCTATATTACTGATTCTCTCTTCTTCCTCATTTATTCTAGCACCAGCACCCCCATTTTTGATTTCACCTCATTAATAGCCTTTTTGATTTTTACTTGGTTGGATTTTAGCTCTTTTACTTCTCCAGAAATGGTTTCTCTAATAACTTCCATATTTTTTTCAAGCCCAGCTAGTATCTTTAAAGTGATGATTCTGAACTCTAGATCTGACATCGTACTAATGTCCTTATTGAGTAGGTCCTTGGCAGTCGGTACTACCTCTCGTTCTTTTTGTTGAGGTGACTTTTTCCGTCTTGTCATTTTGTGCAGAGGAGAATAGATTAATGAGAGAACAAAATGCTAGCAGAGTAACCACGTCCCCAGAAAATATACTCTAAACAAATCAGAAAAGACTTGAAGCAGTGGGTTAAGAAAGGGAAAGAGAGAAAAAAGAAAAAGAAAAAAAAGAAAAAGCAAAAGATAAAAAGAAAAACAAACAAAACAAAAGAACAAAAACAACAAAAAAACCAGAATGTGATCAAATATGATCTATATGGTATATAGATCAGTGCCACACAGTAGATTTGGGGTGTATTTTGGTCTTTTAGAAGAAAGTGCCTCCCAAAATTTTAAAGAAAGAAAAACTTATATATGTATAAAAATAATGGTTGATATGATGAAGGGATGGACTATGACTCTAAAGATGGAAATTATAAAAGATTTTATAAAAGGAATTGATAAGAAGTTGTTTGAAAAAAGAAAGAAGAGGATTTAAAAAAAGAAAAAAAAAGGAAAAAAAAAGGGAGAGGATGTGATCAGGCAGGGGAATAGAAAACACCATATACTAGAGATTTAGGGTATATTTTAATCTGTTAGAAGAAACTATCTCAAAATTTTAAAGAGAGAACAACTTATATATATAAGCCAAAAATATGGGTAACTACTATGAAGGGATAGAATATCACTCTAAAAATGAAAAATAAAATGTTTGTTTTTTTAAAAAAGGGATTGATAAGATGTTGGTTGAAAAAGGGAGAAGGAAAAATTCAAAAAGAAATAAAGACAAAAAGACAGTTAAAAAAAAATTAACTTTAAATGACTAAAGAATCATGGTAAAAAAGCCATGAATTCTATGTGCAGTAGTCCCTTAGCGCTGGAGTTCTGCCGTTCTCCTTGATCGGTAAACTTGGTCTTGGCTGGCTGTTCTCGCTGATCTTCTGGGGAGGGGCCTGTTGCCGTGGTTTTCAAATGTCTCCGCTGGAGGCGGAATTGCCCCGCCCTTGCCCCCTCCCGGCTAAGTAATCTACTCGGGTTTGCGCTCTTGGGCTTTTGTTCCCTGCGAGCTTTCCGTACAGCTTTGGAGGCGGAGAGTGAAAATGGCGGCCTCCCAATCTCCGCTCTGGAGGAGCCGATAACTTTGGGCCCCACTCCTCAGTGAGCCCCCAGAGAAAAGCCGTCAGTCACTCCCGTCTCCCCGGTCTCCGGCCGCACTCCGTGCTCGCCCGGCCTGTGACCCCGCTTTTCTATCTCTGGCACCCGACCCCGTGTGGAGTCTCCAAACCCAGCAGATCCCTGCGGTGCACTCCCGCGCGGCTCCCCCCGGGGGAGGAAGGTGAGTCTCCCGGGATCTGCTGCTTGTTGGGTCCCTGCTGGAGGAGCAGGGGCCCGACTGCCGCCGATCATGGTTTATGGCAACCCCAAGCTGAGAGCCCGCGCCTGGGCTCCGTCTCTGCAGCCGGCTTCCCTGCTCCGATACCTGGGAGCTCTGCCACACTCAGGCACCCCCGGTCTTTCTGTGACCCCAAGGGTCCTGAGACCACACTGTCCCGGAGGGTTCCACCCCCCGCTTAGCCACCAGAGTGACGTCCCTCGGTGGAGCAGACTTTTAAAAGTCCCGATTTTGTGCTCTGCGGCTCTATCACTTGCCAGAAGCAGCCGACGGAGGCCCCCCCCCGCCGTCTATCCTCCCGAATATCGCCTCGGATTCACTTCTCCGCACGTCCTACCTTCCAGAAAGTGGTCGCTTTTCTGATGGGAGAGTTGTTGCTCTTCTTTTCTTCAATCTCCTGTTGAGTTTGTAGGTGTTCAGAATGGTTTGATCCCTATCCAGCTGAATTCCTGAGAGGAGACGAAATCCAGGTCTCCTTCTCCTCCGCCATCTTGCTCCGCCCCTCATAAAACCATTTTTTTTCTATGGTGCAGTGCTTAAGGAATAGGTTTTGGAGACTGAAGTCCCTGGGTTTGAAATCCTAGCTAGTTTGCTATTTGCTAGTTTTGTTTTGGACTTCACCTTTGCTTTCCCTCATATGTAAATGAGAAATTTGTTGTAAAGATTAAAGGGGAGAATGTATGTAAAGAGCATAGTGCATGGCACATAGCAAGCACTCAATATATTGCAGCTTTTAATAGTATTCTTTTTCAGCTTGAAATTCTATCTTTACATTGATTTCATTCATTCATTTATTTAATGAATACATATAGTGCTTTCTCTATGCCAGGTTCTGTTCTAAGCATACTACAGATATTGTCTTTATTAAATCCTCATGGTTACCCTGTAAGATAAGTACTTTTCAGAAGCTCTAATATGAAATTAAGGCACAATGTAAAAAGTTGCCCAAGTGCACACTGCTGGGAAGTGACTAAGCCAGACACTTAAAAAATATCTTTAGCATTTGATTTATATAAAGTCTCTTGTGCTTTTCCTTTTTTTCATTAAGGTATAGATCTACTTGTTGTGCTTTTGGTTCTTCTTAGGAAGATTTGAAAAAACATTAGGTAGCTTACTCTCTTTCCTACTTTGATAGGGTGTTTCCGTGACTTTGATCAGGGCAGGTGGAGGTAGCCCATTTTTGTCACCAGGGTGTGCTGTGATTCCATGAATCTGATTTTACTGCAGCTGCGGCATAGCTGGAAGAGACTCTACTGCTTTTGCAGCAGCTTAGCGACCATAGGTTTTTCAGCTTGACTCTTTACCATCCCCTGGGCAACTGCCCGAGTTCCCAAGTTATTTTCTTTTTGTGTTATGCCATCTTTTCCTTCTCACCGGTGTCCGCGTGTACATGAAGGAGCCAGAGTTGCTGGCTTGTTAGCAGAGTGCCTAGATGCCCTAGAAGAGTTCTGTGTTGTTAAGCATTATGCTGCTGCCATCACACTCATTATTTTGCTAAATAAGAAATCAGTATGAGGTTGCCAAATTGATGGCTTTTTAAAAATTTGTTATCAACAGCATTTTGTTAAATTTCCCACTGCTTTTAGGATTTGCATGTAGTGTTTTTCGTGCTGTCTGATGAGTTCCTGATGAATTTGGGATTCATGGGAGATGCATTAAAATGCTTACAGATTTGATAGATAAGCCCCTATGGAATATTAATATTTTCTATGACCAAAATTCCTTATAATTATGAATAAATATTGCCTGTGACTCTGATTGCAAAAGATTCCTTCATGTTCATTTGTGGATTAAAAGAGATCCTTGGGATGTCTATGTAGTATGAATTATTAAAAAAGCACAGATTGGCTTAAAGTCTTAGGGTAGGTATCTACACACACACACACACACACACGTATAAACACCAAAGAAGTATAATATGGCAGTGTCTGTGGCAGACTAATCTTGCCATGTATAATACATTAAGAAAACTTTCCATGTCTTTCATCATCATCTTTTTTTTTTTTTTTTAAGTGAATTCACATCTTGATGGTAATTATCCTAGAAAATTTGATTAGGGGAAGCTTAAGCAACCAACTCACCAAAATGAACTTAGCATGGCAATGGGATCCTGTCATTAGAAGTTGGTTATGTGTATGGTTTTCTATATATTAATTAATCTGTAGTTTTCCTTCAAGGAAAGTTTCTACACTCTTATAGGGAGTTTGTCAGGAGTCTAGGCTGATTTGTGAGATATCTTGGGAAATGATTTACATTACTTTGGCAAAGAGACTTCTTTTTCCAGATAACCCTGTCTTTAAGCAAACAGTGTTTGTATAACCACCTTGTGTAGCAACATTCAGCTTGAAGATAACAACCTTCACATGCTTGATAAAATGATGAAATCATTGACCAACAGCATTCTTAAGTGGAGTCCACATTTTATAGCAATTTGATAATTCTGCTTAATGTGGAAGTGGTTACAGCATCTAATATGTGTGGAATTCCTGCTTGATGACCACTTGCTTGAAGAAAAAAAATTGCAAGAAGTTCTAGTCTGGTTATTTCATTTTGAATACATTTCTGACCATTTCATTGAATCCACTGAATAGTATGTTGATTCATACACATGCTTTAAAATGTAAAGTTTCTCTTTAGACCCATATGGAATGACTATCCTCTATTAACCTTATTTCAGACTAAAATAAATAAGAGATTTATGATTTTTTTTTAAAGATTTTATTTATTTATTTGACAGAGAGAGACATAGCAAGAGTAGGAACACAAGCAGGGGGAGTGGGAGAGGGAGAAGCAGGCTTCCCGCAGAGCAGGGTGCCCAATGTGGGGCTTGATCCCAGGACCCTGGGATCATGACCTGAGCCGAAGGCAGACACTTAACGACTGAGCCACCCAGGCGCCCTGCGATTTATGATTTTTGAACTGCATGTCTAAAGCACATTTTTTTGGGGGGGTGGGAAGTTAGCAAATAAAGCACATTCTTGAAGACATTAAAATAATTAGATGAGACTATCTTATGAACAACCCAGTGTCTTAAGTCATTAAGAGATTAGATTTTAAATGTTTTCACCACAAAAAGAAATGGTAATTATGAGGCATACTGGAGGTGTTAGCTATGGGGATAAACTCTTTGCAACATACAAGTGTATCAAATCAGTATGTTGTACACTTTAAACATACACAATGTTATATGTCAATTGTATCTCAATAATGATGTAAAAGAAATGTCTGGATAAGAGACTGGGCCAAGTTCAACTCTGTATTTAGGTTCCTTTCAAAGTTAGAATAAATAAGGTTATCAGGTCTTGTACTGGGCAAAGATTTTTTCCCCATTTTTGATCTCAGTGACTCTTTTCTTTGTTCTTTACAAGCTCATTTTTTTCTGAGGAGATTTGAGGGATAAAAATCTGATGCCTGTGGAGCACTGGGTGTTACACGCAAACAATGAATCATGGAACACTACATCAAAAACTAACGATGTAATGTATGGTGACTAACATAACATAATAAAATAAAATTAAAAAAAAATCTGATGCCTGGATAGATGTAAATGAGCATTTAGCCAGGAATGCCATTAGTCAGTTTTTTCTTATTCTTTACTTGACCTCTTGGAAATTTAAAAGAGTGTCTTAAATATGTGGATTGCATATGGATTAAAGACAGACTTAAAAAAAAATCCAAAATAAAGCAAAAACTTTGAAATTATTGATAAGTGGAAATACAAAGAATACATTACACTGATATTTTCATTTCTTTATTCTAAACCTAGATTTGTCAGTCACTGCTTTTCAGAGACTGTGTTTTGGTTAAAGGGCATATTAGCCTTTAGCTTTTAATCAGGATATTTTCAGGACTGTCCTACCTTCCAGGTCTTCTTCTCCTCTTGGTCAGACCTTTTACTTAACCTGTTTCTGTTATTATCTCCTACTTCTTATGTATAGAATGATTCATTTATTATTCATTTAACTAGTATTTTACCTGCCTTGTGTTTCCCTGGTCCAGAACTGGGCTAAGATATTGAACACAGAAGTTTCTAATGTCTGTCCTTGGAGTGCTTACAATCTAGCCAAGGAAAGAAGAAAGAGATAATTGAATTATAATTACAATTTTACATATTACATTTACATATTACATATTCCTAAGCAGCACATTTTTATATCTTCATACTAGAGGATATTGTGTATTGTTCAGTGACTTTTAGAAGCAGCCTACATTTTTTGTTTATGAGAGTAGTTGGGTGGAGAGGGACAACATTGATATGTTATTTGTGTAAGCACAGCTTTAGTGGCCATAATTATGGGGGTGTTGCCCGCTGTACAATCTGAAGTTTTTCTCCTCTAGAATATTCCTCACTTCCACAGATTTCTCTCAGGGCTCATCATGTTCAGCCATTCTATATCAAGATAATTTTTTTTCCGTCCCTTGGTTTGAAAGATATCCTCTGGGTTTTTCTACCTCCATTTTCCCTGCAATCATGTACCCTCCTCCCTTGTATACATATATTAATTATTAACCAAGTTAATATCCACAGTAAAGCACTGTCTATGTGTATTGTGTCTATGTATTAGGCTTAAAGAGAGTTTGGAATAAAGATGAATAGATTTACTTCTCATCCCTGTACTTACTGAAAGAATTTATAATCTAGTCTAGTATATATGGTAGTTACAAGTAAATATTAGTTAATATCATGATTATTCTTTGTATATTTCCCAGCTCAGTGTTGGAGTTCAAAAAATACTGATTCAATTAATTTGTGTTAATTTTTTAATAGATTTCTAAAGAGAGAAACATCCCTTAGAAAAGATTGACTTCCATCTGTGTTCATTATGCTTGAAGTCATTAAACCTCCTTTAAAATTATGGATAGTGGCCATTGAAGATGTTGAAGATATATATTGGGGAATATCAAAAATACCCGTTTCTACTGTTTTCTTACTGGTAAAGTCCTAAGTAATAGAGCTTTGATTGCATGAATCTCCAAAAATCTAATGCTAACTTTTTTTTTACTTTCTCAAAATTGTTTACTCAAATAGTTCCATAATGTTTACAAAATAATTTGAAAACCACACACAATATCCCTATTCTAGGGGCACCTGGGTGGCTCAGTTAAGTGTCTTCCTTCCACTCAGGTCATGATCCCAGGGTCCTGGGATCAAGCCCCGCATTGGGTTCCCTGCTTGGTGGGAAGCCTGCTTTTCCCTCTCCCACTCACCCTGCTTGTGTTCCCTCTCTTTTGCTGTCTCTCTCTGTCAAATAAATAAATAAAATCTTAAAAAATAAAAAAATCCCTATTCTAGTTCTTTCTCACTATTAAGTTCTCTATTAGAGTTTTTATGGAGTTTGGGCTTCCTAAAGATTTATTTTAAATGTTCATATTTTCCAAAATAAAAAAGCAATTTATGAAATTTGAACAGCATATTAAAATTAATATTAGCATAATGTTAACATAATTGTTTTCTGCATATTACCTTATTGGAAGCCTGCTTAAATACTGCCAGGGAGACTATCATTTTTGTAAACCAGTATTCTACTGAACCATTCCTTCTTTGTAAGGCTGATTATAGTTTTATCCCCATTAAAGATTTCTGTCAGTATTGAGTTACTTTGTAATTTAGTTGTTGGCATTGAAAGCTGAATGAAAACTATAAATTTGTCTTCTGGTTCTGCCACTTCCCTATTTGTTACTGCTTGGGCTGACTCAGGTTTTCTGCTGTTCTAATCAGGTGTAGACTTGGGTAGAATTTAACTACTCAAGTTAATTGGGGGAAGGAAGGAACAAGAGAAAAAAGATACAGAGCCCAGTTCTGGTGTATTCTACTCTAGAATCCAGTGATAGTGTTTTGTCTCTGCAAGTTATTAACTCCTGCTTACCCTTTAACACTTACCCTTCTCTTTGCTTGGGGAGAAATTAAGGAAATGTCTGCGAAGTCTTCTAGACTGATACTGATAGGATGAAGTAAGGTTCACCAAGTGTTTTCAAACATCAGAGGTTGAAGTTCCCCTCCTGGAGAGGAGTCCAAGCATCAAGTAGCTAGGGAGAGAAGACTGTAGAGCAGTTCCTCTTAACCATTGCTGTGTATCATAATCAGCTAGAGAGCTAAGAAAGACTACCAAGGTCCAGGCTCCTTGCCAAAGGACAGGGCTTTTGTATTTAGACTAAGTTCTCCAGGTGATTCTAATAACCAACCAAAGTTTAAGAACCACTGGTGGGGGCTAGAAAGATCTCTCCAGTCTGTATTTCCTGGGTACCGTGAGCGACGAAGGGAAAACAGTAGAGCAGTGGGAGGAGAAAGACTAACCTTTTCTGTGAAGACCAGTTATGTTCGGGCAGCAAGCTAGCTGGTTTTGGGTGCTATTGCCCTGAATCTTCACAACAGCAGCACAATGAGGTAAATATGACTTCCATTTTACAGATGAGCGAACTGAAGTTCGGAACAGGCACATAAATTTTCTAAGACTAAGTGTGTAAGAACCAGAATTTGAACTGTGTCAATTCTGTTTGTATCTAAAGACTATAATTTTCTCATTTGTACCTGAATTGTGAAAATTGAACAGTATATGCAAAGCACTTAAAACAGCATCAGAAGCGGGCGCCTGGTGGCTCAGTCATTAAGCGTCTGCCTTCGGCTCAGGTCATGATCCCAGGGTCCTGGGATCGAGCCCCGCATCGGGCTCCCTGCTCGGCGGGAAGCCTGCTTCTCCCTCTCCCACTCCCCCTGCTTGTGTTCCTGCTCTATCTCTCTCTCTGTCAAATAAATAAAATAAAATCTTTAAAAAAAAAAAACCAGCATCAGAAGCTTCTGTAGTAAGCTTTCCATGTTATTATTATAACTATAGTTCTTGCTGTGAGACATGCATGATGTTAGAGGCTAGTAATATAAAGATAATAAGACATGACTTGTCCTTAAGCAGTTTACGAATAGTGGAAGGACCTCATGGTTTAAAGTAGTATTTTATTTCTTCTAGGCATCCATTATAAAAAGTGACTTAAATGGCACCTGGGTGGCTCAGTTGGTTAAGCAACTGCCTTCGGCTCAGGTCATGATCCTGGAGTCCCAGGATCCAGTCCCGCATCGGGCTCACTGCTCGGCAGGGAGTCTGCTTCTCCCTCTGACCTTTCTCCCTCTCATGCTCTCTGTCTCTCATTCTCTCGCAAATAAATAAATAAAATCTTAAAAAAAAAAAAAGTGACTTAAAGTCACTAAAGGCAGAAAAGCAGGGTATGCTGAAATGCAGAGATGGAGCCTGTGGTAAGGCTTATGCCCAGGCCAGGAGACAGATTTTTCACACTCAAGCCTCCCAGTGAGTGCAAATTCGAACTTGTGCTTCAGAGAAACTTAGAGTTGCTATATGTTGTGGATCCCCGGCCATTTAAAGAGTCTTTGAGCACTTAGCGTTTGTTGTATTTCTATCAAAACTCTTTTTAGAACCCTCACTCTGATCTCTTTTTCTTTTAAATCAAAATACTGTATGTGAGCACAGTTTTTGGAAGAGTGACTTTATTATAAGGAAAACCTCTTCCTTTCTAGTTAGTGGATATTTTAGGTCTTTTGAGTCTCCTCTTGATTTTTTTTCCTTTCTTATGACTCATAAGAAAATTAACCAGAACATATGAAAACTTGAATCTGAAATTGGTTGTTTTACTACTCTTGGATATTAGACTTAAGGTAATAGGGGAAGGAATAATTGAATTTTTTGGCTGAATTGAGGTTTTAAAAGTTTCTGAATTTCAGCGTTATTATTTTTTTAAGATTTTTTTTTTCTTATTTGAGAGAGAGCACAAGAGGGAGGAGGAGCAGAGGGAGAAGCAGATTCCCCACTGAGCAGACTCTAGGATCATGACCTGAGCCAAAGGCAGTTGCTTAACCAACTGAGCCATGTAGGCACCCTTCAGTGCTATTATTGACTCATATTTAAGTTATTATGGTTAATCTACCTTGTGTTTATTTATGTGGCTTTTAGATATCAGCAGTGCCTGGCACAGTGTTTGACATGAAATAGACATTCAGGAATTAGGTTTGAGATGAATGCATGAATGAGAGTAAATAAGTAGCAAATATTGGTAAATTAGTAATTGAACATTTTGGTGATATCATACTATGTTGAATAAATTACTTTGGAAAACATTTGTATAAAGGGATCTGAAGAAGGTGTCTGTGAAGTCTAATTATTTTGTAAGATTTCATTTCATTAGGTCCTTTTTGGTGTCCCTTCCTCAGAAAATAATTTTATTATTTTAGTCTTCTTCATCTGTCCAGCTTTCAGATTTACTTTTGTCAGTCATTGACAGTTTCATGTGTAGTTGAGAATGCTACATTGTTATACATTCCTCCAAGATTAATGCTTAGGAACCACATTCTTCATACTTTCTTTTCTGTCAAACCAGTTATATTTGGTGAGATGAGTTTTCATGTAAGCAGAGAAATTGGGGATTGTATCATGCAGAACCACATTTCTTCTCACTTTAAATATATTTAAAAGCATTTAGAAATAATTGGATTTTGTGAAGAAACTATCAAATTCTTTTGTGAAAAACAACTTTTGTTTTTGATATTTAATATTTGTAATCTATTCCACTGAAAATATTTCATATGCTTTTATTTAATGTAATGAATTATATTCTTTTCTTTTTTTTTAAGATTTTATTTATTTATTTGACAGAGAAAGACACAGTGAGAGAGGGAACACAAACGGGGAGTGGGAGAGGGAGAAGCAGACTCCCTGCTGAGCAGGGAGCCCGATGCGGGACTCGATCCAGGGACTCCAGGATCATGACCTGAGCCGAAGGCAGTCGCTTAACCAACTGAGCCACCCAGGCGCCCAGTGAATTATATTCTTCAAGCTATAAAGCACTCAGAGGGAAAGAT
Organism: Mirounga angustirostris; assembly: GCF_029215605.1. Lineage (NCBI taxonomy): Eukaryota > Metazoa > Chordata > Mammalia > Carnivora > Phocidae > Mirounga > Mirounga angustirostris. The sequence goes on along the minus strand of NW_026991718.1, from coordinate 99,154,965 downwards.
GTATACAGCTGATTGCTGTTCATGTTTTGTTTCTTCCCACTAAAGTAACAAATTAAAAAAATATATATCAATATGAATTTTCAGTTTTTCTCCTGATTCACAGTATTTTTCTTAGGAGTGTTTATTTTTTAATTAATACTTTTGTAAGAGCAATTTTAGGGGCATGTGGGTGGCTCAGTCATTAAGTGTCTGCCTTCAGCTCAGGTCATGATCCCAGAGACCTGGGATGGAGCCCCGCATCGGGCTCCCTGCTCAGTAGGAAGCCTGCTTCTCCCTCTCCTATCCCCCCTGCTTGTGTTCCTGCTCTCGCTGTCTCTCTCTCTCTGTCAAATAAATAAATAAAATCTTTCAAAAAAAGAGGCAATTTTAGATTCACAGCACAATTGGGGGAAAGTACAGAGATTTCCCATACACCCTCTGTTCCCACATGCACAGCATCTCCACTTACCAACATCCCCCACCAGAGTGGTGTATTTGTTGAACCTACATTGACCTGTCTTTATCAATCAGAGTCCATAGTTTGTTTATATTACTCTTGGTGTGGTACATTTTATGGGTCTGGATAAATGCATAATGATATGTATCCAAGTGTTGTATTTTTGTATATTTTTTCCACCTTAAAGCTTAAGTATGATAAAATACTATGATTTCCTCCTAATATTTTGTTCTTATGTTAGGAACATAAATGTACTTTTTTGTGTAAAATTATTTCTTATCAACCAATAGCTAAGCTTTATTTCTCTCCATTTTTCTCACCCCCCCCAACTCTTCATCTTCTATGTGTTCCATTTTTTCTTCACTTCCCTTCTTTTCCCTTAGCCTCTTTCCTCTCTTTTACTCTCTCCTTGCCCCTCTGATTTTCCCACCTTCCCCCTTCTTTGAGCTATACTCAAAGAAGTTAAAAACTGAGGCTGGACTTGGTCTTTATAAAGACTAATAATGCTGATGCAGAGATAAGACTGACGTTTAAAATTGGGTTCCTGCTTGGGGTTTGAATTAGGAAATTGTGTTTGTGTAGGTGTTGCCATGTAACTTATCTTATTCTGATAACCTGTTCTATTGCTTACATCTAATAAATAAAAGTCTAGCTATACCTTAAAAATCTCATCTAGCAAACAAAGTGAACCTTAAGCTTGTCATAGTGTTATATAGTAGCAACTCAGTGTTAGTTATGTACTTCTGGAATTATTATATCTTTCTCCTGAGTGCAGATACTTTTGTGTTTTGTTTTCCATTAGCAGAATAACCTATCACTCCAAATAACCTAATCAGTCTGCATAAGCAAGGAGAAAATGAAAATATTAGGAAGAAGGGATTCTCTGCCGCACCTCTCCACAACCCCCCCCCCAACCCTTTTCTGATCAGTACAGGCATACAACTTCATTTTGTTGTTGTTCGTTCTGAACTTTCTTCCTCCCTCTGGGTTTTATTTTATTTTTCTTTTTCATGCTTTCTTTTTAAGGTCGAGACTTCTTAGCTGGAAATCAATTCAGATAATAAAGTATATTTTAAGGTAGTTGTTTTTTTATTTGTAAGAAGAAAACTCTTTACTAATAAAAAGGAGATTGGGGAAAGAGGGAGAGAAGAAAAATGATGAGTAAGCCAATCAATTGTGAATTTACCAAGGAATAGAAGTGAGGTTGATCTAAAGGAAAACGTAGTGATGATGAGAGTGACCTCTTCTGTTTCAAAAGAGCAGAGATTGGGGGTTGCAGGACTTAAGTTCTAATTGTGATTCTGCAATAAATCATGTAACATTCATGACAGCAGAAATTTCCTGACTTGTTATGTGAAGTAGAGGAACAACATCCCAATTTTACTTTCTCAAAAATTAATTTTTATGGTAATTTTATACATTATATATGCCACTTTTGCTAAATTTTATAACTTGGAGAAAATGGACTTTTCCTTTTTTATAGAAATAATATATGTATACTATACAAATGAACAGAAAATGTGAAGCAGCAACACACAAGAATAAAATAAAATACATGTACAATCCCACTATCCCAGGGATCACCTACAGTTACATTTTGGTGTATATTCTCCTAGGTCTTTTTCTACACATAAATTTATATTTAATTTTTGAAAAATGGGATTATACTCAGCTTAGTGTTTTGTAGCCTCTTTTCCCCTCCACTTTACCATGTAATAATCTTTTTATTCCATAAACTATCTTCTAAAACATAATTTTCAATGACTATATCATATTGATATGCCCTATGATAGCTGCTTGATCATTGATTGCTGGGCACTTAAACTTTTTAATAAAGCATTTTCTTACTATAAATTGTGCTGTTATGACTTTTTCTTTATACATTCTTATATATTTTCATCACTCTTATCTTTGGATGAATTTTTATAAATGGATGTGCAGAGCCAAATGGTAGGGATTTTTAAGGTTCTTGATACACAGTGGGAAGTGGTCCTCTAGAGTGGCTATTGATTGTTCATTATATCTTTGGTTATACAGGGCATGGTCTGAAGTTGTAAGGAAGCCATCTGCATGTTGTATATACTCAGTTCTAAGGATACCTAGAAAAATAGTCATGTGTTGAGCTCATTATTTTAAAAATAATAAGTTAATGGAATTCTGCAGAATGATATTCTCTAAAGGAGGTGTATATTTATTATTCAGCACCAAATAATCATAGGTTTCTCCCCAAAGGAATAGAAAAAAATGTATTTGTTATTGAACCTACAATGCTTAGGGTAACATTGAAAGAGAAGATGGGTGAGCAAATGTGGGTCAGCAAAGTTGAAAAAAAATTGACAAAGTTGATGCTCATGATCTTTCACATTCCAGCATGAAGCTTATGTAAGATGGATTATATTCAGCTAATAATGTGTTGGTATGCTGTGATATTCATCCTGGATTTAGGATGATATTCTAAGATCAGATAGTTATTTGGAACTGTGGCTATTCTTTAATTTTAAGAAACTTTTTAGGTTTTTTAAAGATTTTTTTTTTTTAATTTTTGTGTAATCCCTACACCCAACATAGACCTTGAATTTACAACTCCGAGATCAAGAGTTGCATGCTCTACTGACTGAACCAACCAGGCATCCCGAATTTTAGAAACTTTGAATTGAATTTACAGTGAATTGTATACTGAGACAGTTGATTACCTACTCTATTAATTTGCAGGTAGTATAATCTGATGAAGTAGAGCTCAGAACTGGAAACCATTTACTCTCAATTGTTTGAAAGTAGCCTAGTGTCTGCCACTTAATGATATTAGGACAGTTGTAGAGAAGGGGTGTTAAATCATTTGAGATGGTATTGGCACTATGTTGTACCCGCTGATCAAATTTTATGTTACATATACGCTTAGAGAGCCATACTGCAGTTTTTAAGACCTTCCAGCAGTGCTCTGTGTGTGTGTGTGTGTGTGTGTGTGTGTTTAGGTCTGAATTCTTAAAATTATGGACCCATAGCTTAAGGGTGAGAATGATGTGAAGATGACATTATGATTCATGAGTTTAATTTTAATGTGTATGGTATTATGTGCATTCTTCTTTTTTAAAAAATTTTTTATTATGTTAATCACCATACATTACATCATTAGTTTTTGATGTAGTGTTCCATGATTCATTGTTTGTGCATAACACCCAGTGCTCCATGCAGAATGTGCCCTTTTTAATACCCATCACCAGGCTAGCCCATCCCCCCACCCCCCTCCCCTTATTATGTGCATTCTATTGCAGAGGATCCATAGGTTTTATCCCAAGACCCAATAAAGATTAGGAACCTCTGCGATTAGGCCCAGATAACAGTTTGGCATTGAAGTGCTGGGTATGAATAGTGGAAGGAATACACTGTTGTATATGAAAGTGTGCCTTACACCTCTGATCTTAGCTGCTTCCTAGAAAGAATGTTCTCTATTGTATTTTGATTTGGATTCTCCTGTTTTTTAGCAAAATTTTAACCCATTTTATAATTTTTTAATATTATTTTTATTAACATTTAATGTATTATTTGTTTCCAGGGTATAGGTCTGTGATTCATCAGTCTTACACAATTCACAGCGCTCACCATAGCACGTACCCTCACCAATGTCCATCACCCAGCCACTCCATCCCTCTCACCCCCCTCCACTCCAGCAACCCTCAGTTTGTTTCCTGAGATTGAGTCTCTTATGGTTTGTCTCCCTCTCTGGTTTCATCTTGTTTCATTTTTCCCTCCATTCCCTTATGATCCTCTGTCTTGTTTCCCAAATTCCTCATATCAGTGAGATCAAAAGATAATTATCCTTCTCTGATTGACTTATTTGGCTTAGCATAATACGCATAATACCCTCTAGTTCCATCCTTGTTGTGGCAAATGGCAAGATTTAATTTTTTTGATGGCTGCATAATATTCCATTGTGTATATATACCACATCTTCTTTATCCATTCATCTGTTGATGGACATCTAGGCTCTTTCCATAGTTTGGCTATTGTGGACATTGCTGCTATATTGGGTGCATGTGTGCCTTTGAATCCCTACATTTGTATCTTTGGGGTAAATACCCAATAGTGCAGTTGCTGGGTCATAGGGTAGCTCTATTTTCAACTTTTTGAGGAATGTCCATACTGTTTTCCAGAGTGGCTGTACCAGCTTGCATTCCCACCAACAATGTAGGAGGGTTCGTTTCCCTTTTTCCGCATCCTCACCAACATCTGTCATTTCCTGACTTGTTAGTTTTAACCATTCTGACTGGTGTGAGGTGATATCTCATTGAGGTTTTGATTTGTATTTCCCCGATGCCAAGCGACATTGAGCACTTTTTCATGTGTCTGTTGGCCATTTGGAGGTCTTCTTTGCAGAAATGTCTGTTCATGTCTTCTGCCCATTTCTTGATTGGATTATTTGTTCTTTGGGTGTTGAGTTTGAGAAGTTCTTTATAGATTTGGATACTAGCCCTTTATCTGATATGTCATTTGCAAATATCTTCTCCCATTCTGTCGGTTGTCTTTTGGTTTTATTGACTGTTTCCTTTGCTTTGCAAAAGCTTTTTATCTTGATGAAGTCCCAATAGTTCATTTTTGCCCTTACTTCCCTTGCCTTTGATGATGTTTCTAGGAAGAAGTTGCTGTGGCTGAGGTCGAAGAGGTTGCTGCCTGTGTTCTCCTTTAGGATTTTGATGGACTCCTGTCTCACATTTAGGTCTTTCATTCATTTTGAGTCTATTTTTGTGTGTGGTGTAAGGAAATGGTCCAGTTTCATTCTTCATGTGGCTGTCCAATTTTCCCAACACCATTTGTTGAAGAGACCGTCTTTTTTCCATTCCTGCTTTGTCAAAGATGAGTTGACCATAGAGTTGAGGGTCCATTTCTGGGCTCTCTATTCTGTTCCATTGATCTATGTGTCTGTTTTTGTGCCAGTACCATACTGTCTTGATGATGACAGCTTTGTAATAGAGCTTGAAGTCTGGAATTGTGATGCCACCAGCTTTGCTTTTCTTTTTCAACGTTCCTCTGGCTATTCGGGGTCTTTTCTGGTTCCATACAAATTTTAGGATGATTTATTCCATTTCTTTGAAAAAAGTGGGTGGTATTTTTATAGGGATTGCTTTAAATGTGTAGATTGTTCTAGGTAGCATAGACATTTTCACAATATTTGTTCTTCCAATCCATGAGAATGGAACGTTTTTCCATTTCTTTGTGTCTTCCTCAATTTCTTTCATGAGTATTTTATAATTTTCTGAGTACAGATTCTTTGCCTCTTTGGTTAGATTTATTCCTAGGCATCTTATGGTTTTGGGTGCAATTGTAAATGGGATCGACTCCTTAATTTCTCTTTCTTCTGTCTTGGTGGTGGTGGTGTATAGAAATGCCATTGATTTCTATGCATTGATTTTATATCCTGCCACTTTACTGAATTCCTGTATGAGTTCTAGCAGTTTTGGGGTGGAGTCTTTTGTGCTTTCCACATAAAGTATCATATCATATCATATCATATCATATCATATCATATCATATCATCTGCAAACAGAGTTTGACTTCTTCTTTGCCAATTTGGATGCCTTTGATTTCTTTTTGTTGTCTGATTGCTGTGGCTAGGACTTCTAGTACTATGTTGAACAGTAGTGGTGATATCCCTGCTGTGTTCCTGACCTTAGGGGGAAAGCTCTCAGTTTTTCCCCATTGAGAATGATATTCGCTGTGTTTTTTTCATAGATGGCTTTTATGATATTGAGGTATATGCCCTCTATCCCTACATTGTGAAGAGTTTTGATCAAGAAAGGATGCTGTACTTTGTTAAATGCTTTTTCTGCATCTATTGAGGGGATCATATGGTTCTTGTTTTTTCTTTTATTAATGTATTGTATCACATTGATTGATTTGCGGATGTTGAATCAACCTTGCAGCTCAGGGATAAATCCCACTTGGTTGTGGTGAATACTCCTTTTAAGGTACTGTTGGATCCTATTGGCTAGTATTTTGGTGAGAATTTTTGCATCCATGTTCATCAGGGATATTGGTCTGTAATTCTCCTTTTTGATGGGGTCTTTGGTTTTCGGATCAAGGTAATGCTGGCCTCATAAAATGAGTTTGGGAGTTTTCCTTCCATTTCTATTCTTTGGAACAGCTTCAGAAGAATAGGTATGAATTCTTTAAATGTTTGGTAGAATTCCCCTGGGAAGCCATCTGGCCCTGGGCTCTTGTTTGTTGGGAGATTTTTGATGACTCCTTCAATTTCCTTAGTGGTTATGGGTCTGTTCAGGTTTTCTATTTCTTCCTGGTTCAGTTTTGGTAGTTTATACGTCTCTAGGAATGCATCCATTTCTTCCAGATTATCTAATTTGCTGGCATAGAGTTGCTCATAATATGTTCTTATAATTGTTTGTATTTCTTTGGTGTTGGTTGTGATGTCTTTTCTTTCATTCATGATTTTATTTTTGAATGCAAGACCAAAACATGGTCTAATTATATGGTGGCTACCCAAAAGTATCTCCAAAGATGATTACAGGGTAAACAAATTTAACTATTTTGAATAGTAGTTTTATAATCAATTTAATACTTAAGCTAGTTAATTGGTTTGCTTTCTTTATCTTAACCTGTTGGTAAGTTCAAGCCATTCATTCACTAGGCTACATGCTTGATGTATGTTTCCATGTTTCAGAGATGTCTGAATAGAAGTTTTTTTTTTAAGCCCCATGTATTTTTTTCTTTTTCTTTGAACAATCAACAAAATATCGAGTCTATTAGCAGAATATATTGTCAGCACAATTAGTTTTGTTACATTTGACAACAAAACATTTGATGTTTTTCATAATGCTTTGGGTAAATTAAAGCAATCAACAACAATCGAATCATTTGAATCTTTTTTCATTGTTTCTTTTTGTCTTCTCTAGATTTGTTTGTTTTATTATCTATTTTCAATTAGTCCAGGTAGTCATACTTGCATTATTGCTTGTTGATACATAATTTTGCCAACTCTTGTGTTTCTGTTGGTAAAATATTTTCATGGACTCTATCATAATGTCATCTGTTATTGTCTTTGTCATCTGTTATTTTAAATTTATTCCTATTGAGGGGCACCTGGGTGGCTCAGTCGGTTAAGCATCTGCCTTCGGCTCAGGTCATGATCCCAGGGTTCTGGGATCGAGTCCCGCATCGGGCTCCCTGCTCGGCGGTAAGCCTGCTTCTCCCTCTCCCACTCCCCCTGCTTGTGTTCCTTCTCTTGCTGTCTCTCTCTCTGTCAAATAAATAAAATCTTTAAAAAATTTTTTTTACCTATTGATAAGCAGTTTTCCATCCTTGTATGCTTATACTAATTTTCCATTCTGCATTGAGAACCCTTTTATAATTAATTAAACAACTTAATTTGCTTTGATCATAAATTATAATTGGGCTGAATGGGTTACTGTAGACATAAATATAATTATAAATGTCAGTAATCAGCTCTTCATTTTCTGATCTGATTAAAATGGACTGCTAAGGTTATAATTAGGGAAGAATAAGTAATATATATAAGGCTTTTCTGAGTGCCAACACAATGTTTGAGAAGAAAGTTCCAGAAATAGCAAGAGGAGGAGGGGCGAATTCAGTCAATTTTTCATTAGGGGTGAGGTGTGATTGCTAGAAAGGAAAACAGACTTTTTGGGTGAGAAATGAAAACAGTGGTGGGAGTACACAGTCTTTGGACCGAAAAAGCCAGGGAAAATCTTCCTAGTTAATGGTGGATATCCCTAGGTTTAGCACAATTAAACAAAATAGGAGTGTTCAAAAGTGTAAAGAAAGAGGGAAAGAAAAGTCCATCTGGAAATGTTGAGAGGGAAACATGTCCAAAGTTTCAGCTGTTTTTTGTTCACGTTTATTCAGTGTGGGGTTAGTAGCTGTCTAGTTCCAACAGCATATTAAGAGTTTTATTATACATAATCTATGTGCAGATATTAATAGGAACAGATCATATTAACATTTTTATATTGATCCTCAAAGGAAAGAATACAAAATGCCTCAGCATGTTGTTTCTAAATGTATCAAACTGAAAATAATTATCTGGCAAATAATCAAGGAAACTTTTTCAGTAAAAGTGTGGCATATATATTTTGTGATTGACAAAGCTTAAAATCAGTGTATTAAAATGAGAGAAAATAGGTCCTCTAAATGCATTCATTATGCCATTTAAAAAATTCCACAAAATTTTAGTTCTAATGTATATTAGTTACTTGTAAATCTGGTTCACATAAAGAGAAGCAATTATTTTAATAAAGTATATATATGTAGTATTGAAAAGGAAGAGGATACCCCCTCCCCTTTTTTTCCCTGTCTGTTGTTTTAAATTTTATTTCAACACATCTTCGCCAGTTTGGAGAAATGATTTGTCCTCTGCTCTATGAAGAACACTAAAATGCAATAGGAATATTTTAAATGCACAAGTATTAAGAAGAAAGGACAGGCTTATTTCCAAAGACTTTGAACTAATGCTTCTTTCTTTCCTTTCTTTCCAGATTTTATTTATTTGAGAGCGAGAGAGCACATGTACACAAGCAGGGGCAGGGAGGAGCAGAGAGAGAGGGAGAAGGAGACTTCATGCAGAGCAGGGAGCCAGACTCGGGTCTCGATCCCATGACCCCAGGATCATGACCTGAGCGGAAGCAGATGCCCAACTAACAGAGCTACCCTGGCACCCCTACCTTATTTCTTAATAGCATTTGGTCTACTAAATACTTAAAAACTTTCAAAGATAAATGGCTCTTTTTTATTCCCCATGGTGTGGATGACTTGGTTGTGTCTGATTTTTGGATTGATGTCATCATTATTGACTTGAAACATTACATAGGTTCTGTTCTCATTATGCCTGATGAGTATACTGGCCAGCTTTTGTTGTAGGATGAGAACTTTTTATATGATGAGAAGACCAGCAATAAATGGAAATTCCACGGGCACTGAAACTGAAACATGTCAGGATAAGTTTAGTGTGTAATTTAGTATTCCTTTTTATTTTTAATTTTTTAAATTTTTATTAAAGATTTTATTTATTTGACAGCGAGAGAGCACAAGCAGGGGGAACAGTAGAGGGAGAGGGAGAAGCAGGCTCCCTCCTTGGCGGCGCTCAATCCCCGGTCCCTGGGATCATGACCTGAGCCGAAGGCAGGCACTTAACCATCTGAGCCACCCAGTTGCCCCAGTATTACCTTTTCAAATATTATCAGCAGGGTCTGCTTTCCTTGGGAGACTGGCCTCACATTCCTTTGACTGTCTGGAGCTGTTTATCTTCCTCTAAGCCCCAAGCCTATATAATAACTTATTTCAATCTTTGGAAGCACTACATAACAAATCTCCATTTTAGCATTTATCAAGTTCATCATAATTCCTTGTTTATAGGTCAGTCTTCCCTACTAGAATGTGAGCTCTTTAAAGATGAAAACTAAGTGCTTTTCTTCTTTTCATCTCCCCAGGACCCAACCCTGGGTAGATAAGAAAGCTCTGGGAAGCATATGGGAAGGGAGCCTCAGGGAAGCCTCTTGGCTGTGTTTCACAGTTGAAACATCTATTAATTTAGGTTAGAATGAGAAGACATTATTTTGACTTGAAAATTCTAGTGAGATTCATTCCTTAACCAGAAAAACTGGAAGGTATTTATTATATATTTATATATAGGTCTATAATATATATAGCATTTAAAATTAATTATAAACATTTCTTTAATAACATTTGAAATTGAAGAAAGATAATTGAAGAAAAATCATTCAAGTGCCTTTAAAAATTTCTTCTGCAGTTTCTACCTTTTTTTTTTTTTTAACAATTTTATTTATTTATTTGACAGAGAGAGAGACAATGAGAGAGGGAACACAGGCAGGGGGAGTGGGAGAGGGAGAAGCAGGCTCCCCGCTGAGCAGGGAGCCCGATGTGAGGCTCAATCCCAGGACGCTGGGATCATGACCTGAGCCGAAGGCAGATGCTTAATGACTGAGCCACCCAGGCACCCCTCTACCTTTTATATGTCTTATATTTACTCTTTCTTTATAATTAAATATTAGATATATTCCCCTCAGTATGCTATTTTACATACAAGTTGATTATCTATGGTATAAGCAATGTTATACGTTTTAAAACTTTCTTGTCTTTTGGATGTCTTTTACTAGGGAATCCACAGACATGACTGATGAAAAGAGATTATTTGCTTTCACTTAATTCAACCTTAAGCCTTCAATCTGGCTTCATTTAAACAAGTCAAGATAGATGTGTTCCTGACTTTATTAATCACAGCCTCTTTAGTAATCTGTTTCACCACATTTTATTAATTTTTTTTCTGTTGTAGTTAAGCTCATTTTAGAAAGCTTTTTAAATCCATGGTACCCTTTTCTCAAAACGAGCAGAATTAATTTCTGTTATTAATATGCAGCCTATAAAAGTTCTTTATCATTTTAACATTTCAGCATTTTAATTAAAAATTTAGAATCACCGTGGCTATGTCATAGTTACAGTCATCTTTTTGAAAAAAATACATGTAAGAAATGGTTATTTTTTTCACATATAACGAGGAATCCTCCTCAGTTTACTTGAAAAACTGCAGATGTGGCACATATCTATGTTACAGCTATTTTTCACTACTTCTTTTGGATCCATTTCTGAAATGAAATAGGGAAACAGTATTTTAAGAAATGCATTACCCCTAGGCTTCTTATTCTGTCTTTCTCAGATGCTATTTTTATTTGCAGTATTGCTTAACTGTGGAATGCTACAATTTCTAACCATTATCTATATTTCCTCCAGGTTATTAGCTTAATAACCTGAACACGAATTGATTCTCATATACTGAAATTGACATTTCCTGTCTGTATAATCTAAATCCAGTTTTGAGTTTCCATTAAATTTCTGTTATTAATTGCAAGGTAAATTTCAGTATAATCACTGAAAATTTACTATGCACATTTTTAAAAGTTGCAGTTAGCGTCCATTTTATTTATACTCACTGTTTTTTATATTTTAGATTGCTTTCTAACGTCATCCATGTAGTGAGGTAAAAGTCATCAAGTTGAAATTAACCTTTGCATAATTTCTGCTTTCTTGAAACTTTTTCTTTTTCTTTTTTTTTTTAAAGATTTTATTTATTTATTTGACAGAGAGAGACACAGCGAGAGAGGGAACACAAGCAGGGGGAGTGGGAGAGGGAGAAGCAGGCTTCCCGCCGAGCAGGGAGCCCGATGCGGGGCTCGATCCCAGGACCCTGGGATCATGACCTGAGCGGAAGGCAGACGCTTAATGACTGAGCCACCCAGGCGTCTGGAAACTTTTTCTTTTGAAGATTGGATATTATATGATTGCTAGAGTTTGCTGATTGCCAACTACTGAGAGACAATGTCTGAAACACAATTTCTGACTGGAATAAATGAAACTGCTTTGCAATAGTCAAGGTAATTTTTCCCTGAGGGTCATTGTGGGATTTTAAATCTTGACTTCTACAGAGTTTGATATTTTGCACATTGCATTATCAAAGTTGTTAAGATATTGATTTCAAACAATACCCAATTCTGGTTAAGGGAATATTAATTTATACTCCTTTTGCTCTAATTCTTGAAACAAACTGGTACGTAGATAAAATTAGGGTGACTGACTCTCAAACTGGATCAAATTAAACTACAAAGTATAGATTAGAAGAAATGAGAAAGGAGCAAGTTAGGCTACTTATTCATGCTATAAAGGTCTTTTTGTAGAATCTTTAGAGTGAGGTGCAGATGGGCTTATTCTTTCACAAATGCCACCTTCTATTTTGACTGACTTGCAAATTATATGTCTTTACGGAAATCAGATATTTCCACTTTGTCTTGCCTAATATTCAATACATGCATTTTGGTTAAGGACAATACTTCCCTGGATAGGAGGGATGTGTCTGACTCATATTTGTATTCTTAATGCCTGACACATAATGGCTACTCAATAATTTAAAAAATGAATGAGTGAATGCATTGATGAATGAATGAAAACCCTCATTTATCAGGGTGGAAATTCTAAATTATTAGGCTATGTTATCTTGCCTGGCTTCCCCTGTATGCAATCTCTTCCTGCTAGGTAAGTCCTCCTCAGGATATTAAACTCATGTTACGGTCATCATGATTTTTAGAAAGGAACTGACCTTTTCCCGTTTTTAAGAAATTGTAAGTGCATTTGTGTATACTTCAGTGGAATTAACTCAGTATGATTTTTGGTTCAAATCCTATCATTATTTTCATTTTGGTTTATTACTGAATAATGTATCAGTGAATAATTTACTAATAATGGTAAAGTGCAGTTGTCATTGATTGTCTCTTGCGGTCTTATATTTTTTGAGAAAGAATTGTTTTAAAAATATTGTTCTGGCTTGGGTTGCCTGGGTGGCTCAGTTGGTTAAGTGTCCAACTCTTGATATCAGCTCAGGATTTGATCTCAGGATTGTGAGTTCGAGCCCATGCCCAGGGTGGTGCCTACTTAAAAAAATTGTGTGTGATGGTTATATGATTTTGAAGTTTTTAGAGAGGAATATGGATTATAAGAAAGATTTTCATGATTATATGGGAGAGGCAACAAAACTTTCCTTAGTTCCCATGATGGGTTTTTACTTTTCCCTTTTTTTTTTTTTTTTTACTTTTCCCTTTGACTGTTAATTGGGTGTGTGTGTTTTATATTGGTGTCTGTTTCTTTATCTGTGCCCTAAAAATAGGTTCTCCAAATTTCAGTTGGTTTTCTATTTCTATCTCACTAATGACAGTTTCTCCTTTAGAGAATAGCATCTATGTTCAGGGCTTCAAATATCACTTCAATGGAGCTAATTATAGAATATTTTTCTTTAGTTTTAATCTTACAATTGAGTCCTAATTCCAATATTATCAAATTATTTAATGTATATTTCTACCTAAGGTGTGTGGTCAGTCCAAGCGTAACATTTTTTAGAAACCGTTTCTTCATCTTATCATTTTTCAGTAGTTCATAAACTTGGATTCACCTTTGACTCCACCTACTTTATCTCCCTCCAATTTTTATTTTCATTTTGGGGATATATGGTGACTTTTGCATGCTTTCCATTTTCACTGTTCTCCTCCTAATTCAGTCACTATCACCCCTATAATCATTTTTCTTATAGCTATTTAACTGTTTTTCTGGTCTCCCTACCTCCTTCATCAAATATGAACTGTGCGCAAGTGTTTCCTTCAACATACTGCTTTTCCCTAAAAAACTGTCAGTGCCTTACATTGCCCATAGTTAATATATAAACTCACTAGCTTGGAGTTCAGGATCTTCCTTACTTTTGCCCTGCCCTGGTTTTGATTCCATCCTTCAGCTTCTGATATCAACTACTATAACTAAACTACTCAGCACAGGTACTGTTCAACATGGCTGTATTTTTCACTTTTTGCTTTTGCCTCTTCAAGATCTAACTCCTGTAATTTCTCTTTCATGAAGATGGCCCATTCCAGCACACAAGGTGGTTGTTGTTTTGCCTCAGAATTCCTGTAGTGCTTAATCTAAGCCATTTATTTAGCAATGAATCATATACAGTGTTTTGACATTTTAAATACTTTTGTACTGAGTCATTTGTTTCCAGTTTTCCTTTTTGTCCAAGTGATTATATGTTTCCTTATAAACTGTAAGGTTCTTAACAGAGACCTTAAGAGCAGAAACTGTATTGTATATCTCTGAATATTATTATAAAAATATTTTTATTACAAAGATAAAACCTCAAAAGTCCCATAATCCCATAATTACATTCAAGTTTTCAGTAAATTATACCTTTTGTAATACTTTCCATGTATCTGGAAAATACATGGAGAGGGAGAAGCAGGCTTCCCGTGGAGCAGGGACCCCGATGCGGGGCTCGATCCCAGGACCCCGGGATCATGACCTGAGCCTAAGGCAGACACTTAATGACTGAGCCACCCAGGTGCCCCCAGATTGTTTCTTCTTGATCGAGTCTGCTGTTGTTGCTTTCCATTGCATTTTTATTTATTGTATTCTTTAGCTCCAGCATTTCTAGATTGTGTATGTGTGTAGGAGTTCTTAATATAGTCTCAATATTAATTCCTTATCAGATATATGATTTGCAAATACTTTCTTTAATTCCATTGGCTATATTTTTAATGTGTTGATTGTTACCTTTGCACAGAAGTTTTAAATTTTGATGTTGTCCACTTTGTCTTTTTTTTTTTTTTTTTAACTTTTGTTCCCTGTGCTTTTGGTGTTATATCTAGGAAATCCTTGCCAAATCCAATATTATGAAGCTTTCCTTCTTTATTTTCTTCTCAGTTTTATAGTTATCATGCCACTTTTTGTTTGGACATAATTTTTCAACTTATTTTGGTAAATACCAAGCTGTGTGATTGCTGGATCATATGGCAACACTATATTTAGCTTTGTAAGAAACTGGCAGTCTTTGAAAGTGGCTATACCATTTTGTATTTCTACTAGCAGTGAATGAGAGTTCCTGTTACTCCACATCCTTGCCACAATTTAGCGTTGCCAGTGTTTTGGGTTTTAATCATTTTATTAGATATGTAGTGATATCTCATTACTGGTTTAATTTGCAATTCTCTAATATGTTGTTGAGCATCTTTTTATATGCTTATGTGCCACCTGCATGTCTTCTTTGCAGAAATGTTTATTCAGATCCTTAGCTCACTTTTTAATTGGATTATTTGTTTTCTTATTGAGTTTTAAGACTTCTTGTATATTTTGGATAACTGTATTTTATCAGATATTTCTCCTAGTCTTTGGCTTGCATTTTCACTTTTTTAACAATGTCTTTTACAGAGCAGAAGTTTTAATTTTAATGAACTTCATCTTATCATTTTTTCAATCATGGATCATGCTTTTGTTGTTGTATTAAAAAAACATCCTTGCCAAACCCAAGATCACCTAGATTTTCTCCTTTGTTATTTCCTAGAAGTTTTATACTTGTTCATTTTCTATTTAAGGCTATGATTCTATTTAAGGCGTGAAGGCTCTGCATTCAGTGGGGAGTCTCCTTGAGGATTCTCTCTCTCCCTCTACTTCTCCCTCTCAAGTAAATAAATCTTAAAAAAAAAATCTAGCTTCTCATCATTAAGTATGATGCTAACTGTAGGGTTTTTTTTTTTTTTTTTTGGTTGATGTTCTTTATTGAGTTCAGGAAATTACCTTCTACTGTTTTCTGAGAATTCTTTTCATTTTTTATCATGAATGGGTTTTGGATTTTGTCAAATGCTTTTCCTGCCTCTAGTAATATGATCATGTGATTTCTTTACTGTGCTGATGTGATGGATTAGATTAATTGTATCTTAAATGTTGAATCAGCCCTGTATACTTGGAATAAATAGAACTTTGGTATTGTAGTATACAATTTTTTGTATTGTAGTATACAATTTTTTGTATTGTATACATTTTTTTGTATTGTATACAATTTTTTTTATACATTGTTGGATTCAATTTGCTAATGTTGAGGATTTTCACATCTATGTTCATGAGAGGTATTTGTAGTTTTCCTTTCTTGTAGTATCTTTTCCTGGCTTTGGTATTAGGGTAATGCTGACCTTCTAGAATGAATTAGGCAGCATTCCCTTTGATTATATGTTCTGGAAAAAAAATTTAGAAAATTGGTATTGTTTTTCCCTTAAATATTTGGTAGAATTTACCAGTAAACCCATCTGGGACTAGTGCTTTCTATTTTTGAGGGTGATAATTATTGAATCAATTTCTTTACAAATATAGGCTTATTCAGAATGTCTATTTCTTCTTGTATAAGTTTTTGTAGATTGTGTCTTTCAAGGATTTGGTCCATTTTTTCCCAGTTATCAGGTCTGTGGACATAAAGTTGTTCATAATACTCTCATTAATATTTGTGAGATCAGTAGTGATCTCCCCTCTTTCATTTCTGATATTAGTAATTTATGTCTTCTCTTATTTTTCTTGGTTAGCTGAATAGGGGTTTATCAATTTTGTTGATCTTTTCACAGTACCAGGTTTTGGTTTTGTTGATTGTGTGTGTGTGTGTCTATGGATTTCCTGTTTTCAATTTTATTTTTGCCCTAGTTATTATTTCTTATTTTAGATTTAATTTACTTTTTTTTTTTTTTTTTAGTGTACTAATATGGAAGGTTAGATAATTGGTTTTTAGTCCTTCTTTTCTGGATATACAGCCAATGATACAAGTTTCCTTCAAGCACTGTTTTTGCTGCATCCCAGAAATTTTGATAGTTGTAATTATTTAGTTCAACATATTTTTATTTTTCTGTTGAGACTTATTTGACTCATGTATTATTTAGAATGTATTGTTTAATCTGTATTTGGGGATTTTCTAGCTCTGTTACTGATTTATAGTTTAATTTCATTGTAGTCTGGAAGCATATCTTGTATGATTTCTTTTACAATTTTTAAGGTTTATTTTATGGCACATAATGTAGTCTGTCTTAGTGAATGTTTCATGTGTACTTGGGAAGAATGTGTATTTTATTGCATGAAATATTCTATAAATGCCAATTAGATACAGTTGATTGATGCTTTTCAGTTCAGCTGTATTCTTACTGATTTTCTGCCTGCTAGATCTGTCATTTGCTGATAGAGGGGTGTGGAAGTCTCCAGCTATAATAGTGAATACATCTATTCTTGCAGTTCTGTCAATTTTGCCTCATATATTTTGATGCTATGTTGTTAGATGCATATACTTTGAGAATTGTTCTTTTTGGAGAATGTCATGATGTAATACCCCTTCTTATCCCTAATAATTTTCCTTGCTCTGTAGTCTGCTTTGTGTGAAGTTAATATAACTACTCAAATTTTCTTTTGATTATTGTCAGCGTGGTATGTCTTTCTCCATCTTTTTACTTTTAATCTGTTTCTTTATTTACAGTGGGTTTCTTACAGACAACATATAGTTGAGTCTTGACTTTTTAGCCACCCTGACAGTTTGTCTTTTAATTGGTATATTTAGACCATTAATATTACAGAGATTGATATAATTCATTTAGCATCTACTCTTTTGTAACTGTTTCATATTTGTTGCCCTCGTTTTGTTTCCTTTTTTGTCTTTCACTATTTTCCTGCCTCTCTGCTTTTAGTTGAACATTTTATATGATTCCATTTTTCTCTCCTCTTTTAGCATATCAATTATATTTATTTTTTTAAAAAACAGTTTAGGGGTGCCTGGGTGTCTCAGTTGGTTAGGTGACTGCCTTTGGCTCAGGTCATGATCCTGGAGTCCCAGGATCGAGTCCCACATTGGGCTCCCTGCTCAGCAGGGAGTCTGCTTTTCCTGCTGACCCTCCCCCGCCATGCTCTCTCTTTCTCTCTCACTCTCTCTCATTCTCTCTCTCTCTCAAATAAATAAATAAATAAATAAATAAATAAATAAATAAATAAATAAATCTTTAAAAAAGTTTAGTGGTGCCCTAGATTTTGAAATACACATTTACTTCCAATCTAATCTACTTTCGAATAATACTGTCTTGGATATCCATGGAGAGTGTAGGTATTCCCATTTCCTCCTTGCTTTCCTTTTTGTCTTTGATTTTCTGCAGTTTGAATATGATATGCCTTTAGTGGAGATTTTTCATATCCTGCTTGGTGTTCTCTGAGTTGCCTAGATGTATGGTTTTGTTTCTGTTATTAATTATGGAAAATTTTTAGCTATTAGTATCTCAGGTAATTCTTTATTCCTTCCCTTCCTTCTTTCCTCTCCCTGCCTCTTTCCCTTTCTCTTTCTTGTACTTTTGGTTTCCCATTACACATAATTATGTCTTTGGTAATTGTCCTACAGTTCTTGCATATTCTGTTCTATTTAAAAAATTTTTTTTCTTTTTTTTGCTTTTTAGTTTGAGAAGTTTCTACTAACATCGCTACCTCATTGATTCTTTCATTGGGCATGACCAGTATATTGATGAACCAATCAAAGGCATTTTTCATTTCTGTTACAATGTTTTTTATTTCCAACATTTTCTAGGAATTCTTTCCTAGAATTTGCATCTCTCAGCTTATATTATCTATCTGTTCTTGCATGTTGTCCCCATTTTTTCATTAGAGCTCTTAATGTATTATTTTAAATTCCTGGTCTACTAATTCCAAAATCTGACATATCTGAGTCTGGTTCTTATGCTTTGTCTCTTCAGACTGTGCTTTTTTCCCTGTTAGCGTGTCTTGTAATTATTTTCAAACCGAGACATGATATATCAAGTAAAAGGAGGTGAGGTAAACAGGCCTTTAATGTCTTATGTTTATGTAGCTTGGAGTTAGGCTGTGTTACCATTTAACTGTAGGTGTGTGAGGCTAAAATTTCCTCTAATATCATTGTTTTTATATCCTTCTTAAGTAGGGTCTAGGTCTTGCTGTTTTTTTTTTTCCAGCTATAATTCACTGTTATATAGGAGCCTGATATTGATGTGATTAAGAGGTGTGGGGGGAGGGGAATCCTATAGTCTTATGATTAGGTTTCATTTTTTGTGTGAGCCTTTTACATTTGGCTGTGGCCTTCACAAGAACTTCTTCTCTTTCCATCATAGGTGAGACAGGAAGGCTAGCAGTGGCTGGAGTTGGGCATTTCCCTTACCGCATGACAAGGGCTAAAGGAGGCTAGAGTTGGCTATTTTCCTTCCTCCAAATTGGTTAGATTCTGATAAAACCCAAGTGGCTTAGTCTCTAGTAAAAGATTTTCCTTTTCTTTTCTTTTTTTTTTTTTTTAAATTATTTATTTGAGATAGAGGGCAGGGAGAGAGAGAGAGAATATACAAGGGGGAGAGGGGCAGAGGGACAAACAGACTCCTGGCTGAACATGGAGCCTGATGCAGGGCTCCATCCTAGGACCCTGAGATCATGACCTGAGCCAAAGTCAGGTGCTTAACTGACTGAGCCACCCAAGTGCTCTGAGTTTGATTTTTCTAATAAATATCTGCTGGGAAACTCATAATAGCTTGTTCAAACTGTGCCTAAAATCAGGGAAAATGGATATTGGGTGAGTGTTTAAAAAAACTCTTACGAATTGTTTAATTATATTAGCTTTGAGGCATTTTGTTAGGTGTCTTTTAGTGTTTGAGCAGCTGGAGGATTAAGTTACCAACTTAATTTCTTATAGGCAAAGGAGGTTTTATCCTGTTGTCCCAATTTTTGATGAGTTACTTATTGACACTAAACTCCAAACAAATACAATTATCTCTGTAGGATTAGTAGAAGATCTGGCCATGTGTCTTTTGTAAATATCACTAACAGTTGTTAACCATATTTGTAATCGAGGCTGACCATGGATTTCCCGATGCCAAGACCTAAACTGTGGAATCCAGAGTGAAACAAGCTTGAACCTGTTTCTGTCTCTGGTATATTAGAAATGTTTATCTGAAAGATTACTATGAATCATAGGATTATGAGATCACCTATAGTGACAGAAGGCATTTTTTAAAAAGTAGAGCTTCTGCAAGTCTCCAAAATAATTAAAATACATAGAACACATGCAGCAGATGGTAAAAGGGTTTGAACCAATTGTGTGTGACATTTTTACTACTTACTTTTCCATGATAATGATTTTGTGTAGTTAAGGTGGTGACCTTTCATGATAACTTCTGCAGATATATAAAGTGGAATGTTATCTCTGGAGTTGCTAATATCTGGCAATTTTAGAATAGATGTGAAAGTACTTTCCTAATGCTTCACTTATAATTTTACTATTGTAATATCAAATTAACAAGCTAACTGTCCTCTGGGGTTTCTTTTCTCTGATATTTACCCCTTTACCCAAATGGTTTGAAAAAATTAACTGGCATTTATGTTGTTTCTATAGCATTAAGTTTCCCCTTTTAAACCTGAAAAGTGATGTGCTATTTAAACTTTATTTAAAAGATGCCTTTGAATATAAGCAGAAATATTATGCTCTTTGGTATTATCTTGTTTCTGAGGACTTAATTCCCATCCATCATTTATCCCCTTTATCCTCAAAATAATGTAGTCTTACTTCTAACTTGATTTTCTGCTGGTGATGGTGGATTTTTGATAATTCATCTGTTTTGATTATCTATTGCTGTGTGAGAAACCACTGCAAACTTAGTAGCTTAAGGAAATAACTATTTAAACAGTAACTAAGATTAAATTCTTAAGAATAAATTTTATGAGAGATATGTAAAAGCTATATTAGGAAAAAAAAAATTCCTGAAACATGAGCAGAGTTGGAAAAATGGAAAGACTTCCCCTCTTCTTGTATCAACACTCAACATTATAAAAGTGAGTTCTCCATTTATTAATAGACAAAGTTAATGGATTCCCAACAAAAGTACCAACAATTCATTTTGTGGAATTACATAAATTTATCCTGAAGTTCATACAAATATGTAACAATAGCCAGGAAAACACTGAAAAAGAAAAAAAAACAAGGGATGATTAGCCCTACCAGACATTAAAACATGCTAGAATACTAGATGGCCTCTCTAATTAAAGCATTGTAGTACTCACATGTGATTAGACAGAGCAACAGAATGGAAGAGAATGTCCAGAAATAAATCCAATACATATGAAAATTTAGTATATGATATAGCATCTCAAATGGCTAGGATAAAGATAGATTTTTAAATAAATGTTCAACAGTTGAATGGCTATTTGGAAAAAGTTATACTATATCTTATACTCAAAGATAAGAAATTTGGTATCTAAATGTAAAAAATTAAAAATTAAACCATACAAGCACTAGATGGAAACACAAGTGCATTCTTATTTAAACTTTAACTGACTCAAAATATAGGCAATAAAAGAAAAGATTGATAAATTTGACTATATAAGATTTTTTAAAATTTTGTGGCCAAGAACACCATAAACAAAGTGAAAAGACAACTAACAAAGTATAAAAAAATTCATAACATCCACACAGACAAAAGGTAATATCCCTAATACACAAAGAACTCTTTATTATTCAAGTATATTTGACATAGTGTTATGTTAGTTTCAGGTGCACAACATAGTGGTTCAAGAATTCTATACAATATGCAGAGCTCACTACAGTAAGTGTAGTTACCACCTGTCACCATACAACATTATTCTATTACTGATTTATATTCCCTGCTGTACTTTTAACCCCCAGGACTTATTTATTTTATAACTGGAAGTTTGTACCTCTGAATTTTCTTTCCCTATTTTGCCTATTCCCCTACCCTTCTCCCCTCTGGCAACCACCAGTTGTCTTCTGTATTTGAGTTTGTTTCTGGTTTTTGTTTGTTCGTTTGTTTTTTAGGTTCTACATATATGTGAAATCATATAATGTTTGCCTTTTTCCATCTGATTTATTTCACTTAGCATAATACTTTCTAGGTCCATTCATGTTGTCATAAATGGCATGATCCCATTCTTTTTATGGCTGAGTAATAGTCCATTATATATATGAGTTATGTATAGATCACATGTATAGATATGTATATGTATAGATATTATATATATATATATAATACATGCCATGTTTTCTTTATCCGTTCATCTATTGATGGACACCTAGGTTGTTTCCATATCTTGGCTATTGTAAATAATGCTACGATAAACATAGGGGTGCATATCTTTTTGAATTAGTGTTTTCATTTTCTTTGGGTGAATACTCAGTAGTAGAATTGCTAGATCGTATGGTATTTCTATTTTGAATTTTTTGAGGGGGCTTATCCCATTTTCCACCTGTGGTTGTGCTAATTTACATTTCCACCAGCAGTACATAAGGGTTCCTTTTTCTCTACATTCTTGTTAACACTTGTTATTTGTCTCTTTTATACTAGTCCTGATTAATGTGAGGTGATATCTCATTGTGGTTTTTGCATTTCCCTGATGATTAGTGATGTTGATCATCTTTTCATGTGTCTGTTGGCCATCTGTATGTCTTTTTTGGAAAAAGTCCATTCAGGTCCTCTGCCCATATTTTAATTGGTGTGTGTGTGTGTGTGTTGTAGAAGTTCTTTATATATTTTGGATACTTATCCTTTCACAGATCTGTCATTTGCAAATATCCTATTCAGTAGATTGCCTTTTTGTTTTGTTGATAGCTTCCTTCTTTGTGCATATGATTTTTATTTTGGTGTATTTCTATTAGTTTATTTTTGCTTTTGTTTCCCTTGCTTTAGGAGACCTATCCAGAAAAATGTTGCTAAGGCTGATATCCAAGACATTATTGCTGGTGTTTTCCTTTAGGAGTTGTATGGTGTCAGGTCTCACATTTAGTTCTTTACTCCATTTTGAATGTATATTTTTATTTTTGTGTATGGTGTCAGAAGATAGTTCAGTTTAATTCTTTTGCATGTAGATATCCAGTTTTCCCAACACCCATTAATTGAAGTGGGTCTTTTCCCCATTGTATATTCTTGCCTTCTTTGTTGTAGAACAATTGACTATATAAACATGGGTTTATTTCTAAACTCTCTATCCTGTTCCATTGATCTATGTATTTTTGTGCTGTACCATGTTATTTTGAGTACTACAGCTTTGTAGTATATCTTGAAATCTGGGATTTTGATGCCTCCAGCCTTGTTCTTCTTTCTGAAGATTGTGTTGGCTATTCAGGGTCTTCTGTGAATCCATACAAGTTTTAGGATTATTTGTTCTAGTTCTATGAAAAATACTACTGATATTTTGATAGGATTGCCTAGAATCTGTAGATTGCTCTGTGTAGTATGGACAATTTAACAGTATCAATTCTTTGAACCCATAAGTATGATATCTTTCCATTTATACAAAGAACTAAAAATAGAGGGACAAAAGCCCAAACATCCTATATAAAAATAGGAAGAAGACATGGATAATTCACAAAAAGCAAACATGAATATATGATAAACATATGAAAAAAAATTCAATCTCCTAATTGGAGAAATATAACTTAAAACAGCACTAAAATATCATTTCTCACCTTTTACAGTGACAAATTTTTTTAAATGATATTTTGTCAGGGAGGCTTAAGGGAAACAGTTACTGTCATATTTTGGTAGTAGGAATTCAAACCAATAAAATCCTCTGAAAGGAAATTTGGTAATACCTAACAAAAATACATAATTATTTTTTGACCCAATCGTTCCACTCATAAGAACCTATGATGATGATACCCCTCCAAAAAATATGAAAATACATATGTATGAGGTTATTTACTGCAGCATTATCTGTAATTACAAAATATTGGAAATAACTTGAATGTCCATACATAAGAGAATGGTTGAATAAATTATGGTAAATCCCATATTAATTCCATAGAGTATTATGCAACTGTAAAAAGTTGTGATGAAGGTACTATGAACTTACTTAACTTAGTTATAGTATATACTGTTACAAGAAAATTTAAAAAGGTGTTTTCATTAATATAAGAACGATATAAAATATATTCATTTGTGTGAAAGAAATACAGGAGTGATAAATTGCAATTTGAAAAATTTATATATCTTTGGTGGGTAGAAGTGGGATAAAAAGGACAATGTGAGCAGAGTTGTAAGGATGAAGAAGGTATACTTTCTCTTTTTTTGTATAACTTTGACTCTTATAGTAATGTTTTAAATATCAAATAAAAGATATCATTGAAATCTACCAGAATTGTGGGCAAGGTTACCCAAATGAATACACCTTGCCACCACTGAACCTGATTTTATCAATAAAATCTGTCCCATATTGAACAGTATGGGAACTGAAAGAAGTGATCTAAGTAACTTTGTAAAACAGTTTTTTGACTAGAATGTACAAATATTACATCCTGTTTATTAGGTATGGTTTTTTCAGAGATACGGGTTAATGGTTCAGTGTTTTTTTTTTTTTTCTTTCAGAGTATAGGTTAAAATTCAGTAAGTGTTTTAGGATTGAACAAATGAGTAAATGTAGATAATAAGAGCCAGGTTTCTTACTATCAGAGAAGGAAGTAACAAATAAGGAAAGGGGAAGGCTATAATGAACCTTGTAATAAATTAAAATCAGTTTTCAGTATGAACTTATAGTTAGGTAAATATGTAGAGACAGAGATAGATATACATATCTGTATCTACACGCACACACACACACACAGAGGTAATAGAAATAACTATGTGTGTATATGCATGGGTCAGTATGCATTCATGGATTCTTAGCACTGTTCACTGACAGGGCCTTGGAGCAATGACACCTCAGTAGTAGTGAGCATACTTAATAACAAATCTTGGTTTTTATTTTTTATTTATTTTTTTTTAGAGAGAGAGCATGAGCAGGGGTGGAGAGGGGCAGAGGATGAGGGAGAGAGACTCTTAAGCAGGATCCACACTTAGTGCAGAGCCAGATGTGGGGCTTGATTTCTTAACCCCGAGATCATAATCTAAGCTGAAACCACGAGTCACACGTTGACTTGACTGAACCCAATCCAGGTACCCCAACAGTTCTTGGTTTTTAAATACCATTCTCCAGTGAAAGGAACCAGAGGTCTTAGGAGAAGTGGTACATTCCAGGGCTGAAGTAGAGAAAATGCATATGATCCTTGTGGATCTTGTGGTGGGATAGGGAATAGTCAAAAAAAATGAGGAGTCAATATGAAGGAGTTCCTAATACCCAAAGCTGGAGCAATTTGAGGAACAAACTAAATAGTGATGGTATTGGAATATAACTCATAGATTAAACTGAACACCCATACTGATCTACATAGATAATTTAAGAAATGGACAGCTTTTTTTTTTTATTTTTTTAAAGATTTTACTTATTTATTTGACAGAGAGAGACACAGCGAGAGAGGGAACACCAGCAGAGGGAGTGGGAGAGGAAGAAGCAGGTTCTTCGCTGAGCAGGGAGCCCAATGCAGGGCTCGATTCCAAGACCCTGAGATCATGACCTGAGCTGAAGGCAGACACTTAATGACTGAGCCACCCAGGCACCCTGGGGACAGCATTTTTTTTTTTAAATTATTATTTTTATTGTTATGTTAATCCCCATACATTACATCATTAGTTTTAGATGTAGTGTTCCATGATTCATTGTTTATGCATAACACCCAGTGCTGCATGCAGAATGTGCCCTCCTCAATACCCATCACCAGGCTAACCCATCCTCCCAACCCCCTCCCCTCTAGAACCCTCAGTTTGTTTTTCAGAGTCTATCATCTCTCATGGTTCATCTACCCCTCCGATTCCCCCCCTTCATTCTTCTCCTCCTGCTATCTTCTTCTTCTTTTTTTTTTTCTTAACATATATTGCATTATTTGTTTCAGAGGTACAGATCTGAGATTCAACAGTCTTGCACAATTCACAGCGCTTACCAGAGCACATACCCTCCCCAGTGTCTATCACCCAGTCACCCCATCCCTCCCACCCACCCCCCACTCCAGCAACCCTCAGTTTGTTTCCTGAGATTAAGAATTCCTCATATCAGTGAGGTCATATGATACATGTCTTTCTCTGTTTGACTTATTTCGCTCGGCATAATACCCTCCAGTTCCATCCACGTCGTTGCAAATGGCAAGATCTCATTCCTTTTGATGGCTGCATAATATTCCATTGTATATATATACCACTTCTTCTTTATCCATTCATCTGTCGATGGACATCTTGGCTCTTTCCACAGTTTGGCTATTGTGGACATTGCTGCTATAAATATCGGGGTGCACGTACCCTTTCGGATCCCTACTTTTGTATCTTTGGGGTAAATACCCAGTAGTGCAATTGCTGGGTCATATGGTAGCTCTATTTTCAACTTTTTGAGGAACCTCCATACTGCTTTCCAGAGTGGCTGCACCAGCTTGCATTCCCACCAACAGTCTAGGAGTGTTCCCCTTTCTCTGCATCCCCGCCAACATCTGTCATTTCCTGACTTGTTAATTTTAGCCATTCTGACTGGTGTGAGGTGGTATCTCACTGAGGTTTTGATTTGGATTTCCCTGATGCCGAGCGATATTGAGCACTTTTTCATGTGTCTGTTGGCCATTTGGATGTCTTCTTTGGAAAAATGTCTGTTCATGTCTTCTGCCCATTTCTTGATTGGATTCTTTGTTCTTTGGGTGTTGAGTTTGATAAGTTCTTTATAGATTTTGGATACTAGCCATTTATCTGATAGGGACAGCTTTTCTTTACAAAGAATTTCAATTAATAAATGTGGAAGGAATGAAGGAACTATAACACCCCTTTAGACCAATACCACAGTAATACCTTGCAGGCAAGATCCACCAAAGAATGGGCAAAATCAGTAGGCGAAAATTTGAGAAGAAACAGGATGTTTGTAGTCTCAAAGTCCCAAGATATTTATCAATTGTGGAGGAGAAAATAGTAATGTTACTGTGGAGAAACCTAGTAATCACCTTAACCAAATGATTAAGGTTAACACAAAAGACATGTACCAATGTCTCATACCCCTGCTGTGATACAGTTAGAAGGACACAATATTAGTTTTGTGGTAATCTTGCCAAAAATATTATTTGTCAATCTAATCTTGAAAAAACATCAACAAGCCAAAATGAAAAGAGATTCTATAAAATAAAAGACTAGTTGTCATAAAAAAATGTTAAGGTCAGAAAGACAAAGACTGGAATAGTCATAGTTTGGAGGAAACCAAGGAGATACAATAGATGCAGTATGGGACCCCATATTGAATACTAGAATAGGAGAAGGACATTAGGAAAAAAACTGTTGAAATTTTAATAAGGTCTATAGCCTAGTCAATAATATTGTACCAATGTTAATTTCCTGGATTGGATAATTGTACTATGGTTATATAAGTTGTTAACACTAGGGGAAGGTGGGTATGAAGGATACATGAACTCTCTGTATTAATTTTGAAAAGCTGTAAATCTAAAATTATTTCAAAATTAAAAATATTAAAAACCCAACAGTAACCATTTTTCTTCCCTTTTGTGGTTGTTTGACCCAGCTGGGCATTTTCTTTTTTTATGACTGTAGTCAGAGGACTACTAGGCTGGGATATTTTGGAGGCTTGACTTGGATGTAGAGATAGCTGCTGGGCCTCTCTTCCTTCAGTCAGGGCTTCTCCAGTGATTCCTTCTTTCTCCACCAAGGTAGTCTGTACTTCTTACATAATGGCTCTGGACTCTAAGAGTGCAAGAGCAGAAGCTACAAAATATTCTTAACATCTAGGCTCAGAAATCCCAAAACATCCCTTTTTCATGTTCAGTGTCAAAGTAGTCACAGGCCTGCCAAAACCAAAGTCATTGAGGAATGACTTCTACCTCTTGATGAGAGAGTGGCTTGTGTGTACAGGAGGGAAGGAGATTAAGTACTACTCCTGCCATCGCCTCTTTTTGGGTTCCTGTGGAGATCATTAGCAGATGTCAGACTGTGGCTTATGAAGCTCTGATTTAACTTGGCTGAGGATGAGGGCGGTGGATGGATGGAAAGAAACTTTAAGACTGGCTTGACAGTGGCACTCCAAAACAAAAAACAAAAAACAAATAACCAGTGGGGCTACAGAGTCTTTTTCAGGAAAGAAAACCTGCATTTGAATTTCCTAAACATTTTCTTCTTTCTTTATGGTTTTTAATACTTGAAACAACCACAAAAGGTCTCTAGAATCCAACTTTTGCTTTTTTGGCAGGATCCTACCTAAACCATTCTGAATAGATGGGGATCTATCCTGTTTTAAACACATGTATGAAAGATAGTCTTCTTGTACCACATATTCCAACAGTTAACCTGTAAGTTTAAGAAGTCTTTTGAGGGGCACCTGGGTAGCTCAGTTGGTTAAGCGTCTGCCTTCCACTCAGGTCATGATCCCGGTGTCCTAGGATCGAGCCCCGCATCGGGCTCCCTGCTCGACGGGAAGCCTGCTCCTCTCTCTCCCACTCCCCCTGCTTGTGTTCCCTCTCTCGCTGTGTGTCTCTCTGTCAAATAAATGAATAAAATCTTAAAAAAAAAAAAAAAAAGGAAGTCTTTTGAAGTCCTTTATCTAAATCTCTTAGACTCAAACTTTTCTTCCATTTTGTTTGTCCCATTCTTGGTGGAGCAGTTACTCACTTTCCTTTGTACAGTTGACCTTTGAACAATGTGAGGGTTAGGGGTGTTGATCCCCTACACAGTCAAAAATATGCATATAACTTTTGATTCCCTCCAAAATTTAAGACTGATATCCTACTATTGATTGGAAGCCTTACCAATAACATCAATAGTTGACTGACACGTATTTTCTATGTTATATGTATTTATATGTGTTATATTCTTACCATAAAGTAAGCTAGAGAAAAGAAAATGTTAAGAAAATCATAAAGAGAAAATACGTTTACAGTACTATACTGTATTTTCAAAAATTCATGTGTAAGTGGAACTGTGCAATTCAAAACCATGTTGTTGAAGGGTCAACTGTACTTCCAAAAAACCATGCCTAATTTAGCATATATTGAACCTGCCAGAAATGTATTTTTTTCCTCTTCTGGAATTATAACTACATAAATAGCACCTATTGTGTGCTAGACACTGTTTGAAAGGCTTTACAATGATTCTTACAATGACCAAAATAGGCATTAATATTATTTACATTTGTATGTGAGGAAATTGAGAGATAGATTATGTAGCTTGCCCTTATATGCCTTCTCATGTTGTTTGGCTTGAGTCTGAGTTTTGTCCATTGCACTTTGCTTTGCTGTGCTGAGCATGACTGGTTTCTATTCCTGACTGAAATCTTCAAATTCTGTTTTTAATTTTGTATCCTGTAACTTTACTGAATTCACTGATTAGATCTAACAGTCCTTTTCGTTTTTAGGATTTGTATATATAAAATCATGTCATCTGTAAATAGAGATAATTTTATTTCTTCCCAATTCTGATACCATTTGTTTCTTTTTTTTTTTTACCTGATTGCTCTAGCTAGAACTTCTAATACTGTGTTGAATAGGAGCTGTGAGGTTGGGGCACTCTTGTCTTGTTCCTGATCTTTTCAGCCTTTCACCATTGAATTATGTTCGTATGGGGCTTGCCACATATGGCCTTTATTATTGAGATATGTTCATTCTATGACAATTTAAGAGTTTTTATCATGCATGGATGTTGAATTTTGTCACATGCTTTTTCTGTGTCTATTGAGATGATTGTATGATTCTTTCATTCTGTTAACGTGATATATTACATTGATTGATTTGCATAAGTTGAACCATCCTTGCATCCCTGAAATAAATTCTACTTGATCATGGCAAATGATTTTTTTTTTTTTTTTTAAGTAAGCTCTATGCTCCATTGTGAGGCTTAAACTCATGACCCCGAGATCAAGGGTCACATGTTTTATTGGCTGAGCTGGCCAGGTGCCCCACAAATGATCCTTTTAATGTGCTCCTGAATTTGGTTTGCTAGTATTTTATTGAGAATTTTTGTATCTATATTCATTAGAGATGTTGGCTTATAGTTTTCTGTTAGTTTTGGTATCAGGATAATGTTAGACTTAAAAAATGAGTTTGGAAATATTCCCTTCTGTTCAAATTTTTTTGAACAGTTTGAGGATAGCTGTTAATTCTTCTTTAAATGTATGTTACAGTTCACCAGTGAAGCCATCTTGTCCTGGGCTTTACTTTTTGGGAGATATTTGATTACTGATTCAATCTCTACACTGGTATTGGTCTATATATTTCTTCCTGATTCAGTCTTGGTAAGTTGTAGGTTTCTAAGAATTTTCCCATTTCTTCTAGATCGTCCAGTTTGTTGATATATAGTTGTTCATTGTAGCCTCTTATCCTTTGAATTTCTGTGGTATCCATTGTAATGTCTTTTTTTCCATTTATAATTTTGTTAATTCAGGTCTTATTTTTCTTGATTAGTCTGAGTCTGTCAATTTTATTTAACTTTTCAAAGACTCAACTCAGTTCGGTTAACCTTTTCTATAGTTTTTCTGTTCTCAATTTCATTTATTTCTGATCTAATTTCTGTTATTTCCTTTCTTCTGCTGATGTTCAGCTCTGTTCTTTTTCTAGTTCCATAAAGTGTAGAGTTAGGTTGTTTATTTGGGATGTTTCTTGCTTGTTTCTTGTAGGTGTTTATTGCTATGGACTTCCCTCTTAGAGCTGCTTTTGCTGCATCCCACAAATTCTGGTATGTTCGGTTTCCATTTTTGTCTCAAAAAATTTTTTGTTTGTTCTTTAATTTCTTCTTTGATTTATTGATTGCACAGGAGAGTGTTAATTTCCACATGTTTGTGAATTTTCTATTTTTCCTTGTTTTTTAGTGCTGGTTTCATGCCAGAAACATGTGGTCAGAGATACTTGTAATGATTTCAGTCTTCTTGGATTTGCTAAGACTTATTTTGTGGCCTAACATATGGTCTGTCCTAGTAAATGTTCCATGTGTTCTTGAGAAGAATGTGTATTCTGCTGTTGGATAGACTGTTTTGTACATACCTTTTAGATTCATTTGGCCTGTAGTGTTCAAATTCACTGTTTCCTTATTGATTGGATGATTTATCATTGTCAACAATGGGGTGTTAAAGTCCCCAACTGTTATTATATTACTGTTTATTTCTTCTTTTAGTTCTGTTTTGCTTTATATATTTAGGTGCTCCAATATTGGCCACATAAATATTTACAATTGTTATATCCTCTTGATGTACTGACCCTTTTATCATTATATTATGGCCTTCTTTGTCTCCTTTTGCCATTTTTAGTTTAAAGTCCATTTTGTCTGATATAAGTATAGCTACCTCTGCTTTTTTTGATTACCATTTGCTTGAAATGCCTTTTTAAATTCCTTCACTGTCAGTCTACGTGTGTCTTTAAGCCTAAAGTGATTCTCTTGTAGATAGCATATTGTGCTATCTTATTCTTCTTATCCATTACACCATTCTATGTCTCTTTTGGGAGAATTTAATCTATTTGCATTTTATATAATTATTGATAGCTAAGAATTTAGTATTGCTATTTTGTTAATTTTTCTCTTGTTGTTTTGTAGATATGTTGTTCTTTGTTTCTTATCCTACTGTCTTGTGTGTGTTTCTCTTGGTGTCTTTTGGTATCAGTATGCTTTGAGTTATCATGTTTTTTGGTATAATTACTAGAGGATTTTCCCTTGTCATTACCATGAGGCTTATATAAAATATCTTAAAGTTATTATACCCTCCTTTAAACTAATAACTTAATTTTGATAATTAATAAACTTTACAATTTTACTTCTCCTCCTTACATTTTAGGTTATTGCTGTTACAATTTACATGTTGTTTATATTGTGTAACTAATACCAGATTATGATAGTTATGGTTACTTCTACTTTTTTATTAACTTTTAAACTAGAGTTGTAAGTGAATTATATACCAGTTACCATATTGCAGAATCTAACTATGACTATATATTTACTATTACCAGTGAGATTTACACTACCTTTTAATGTTTTTATGATGTTAACTAGCATTCTTTTACTTCCATGTTAGAGTTCTACTTCAAAGAACTGCTATTAGCATTTCTTTTAAGGCAGGTCTGGTGGTAACGAACTGTAAATGCCACTGTATATAGGGTTGTTGAATGGCTGTGCAGTTTACCAGGAGCTCTGGTTAAATTGACAGGCTGAAGTCTGTATTGAGTGAGGAGCAGGACTACCAATTAGCTTCCCTGCCCAGGTGTAGTGGGAGAAGCCACTCTAAAGTAAACTGTTGTCTAAACTCAAACTGACTCACACCCTAAATTCCCTGATTGAATAGGGCCACTGGCTTTGCTCTGCCAACTCTTAGCTCTGTCTACCAACCTCTGGCTCAAATGCCACTATGCCACACAACTTCCAAGAGTTGTCACCAGCCCATCTGGTCAGAGGGGGTCAAAAGACACTCTCCACAGCAGGTGGGACTATTTAAGGGCTCCCTTACCTGACAGGCATCTCTCCCGCCTGCTCAAGCTACTTTCAATTTCCAAAGCAGGTTCTGGTCCAGGGCTGGGAGCTACCCTTTTCGTTGGCTGTGAGTTAACTACCCAGCCTGTGTATACCATGGAAATGCTCCATGTCTGGTACTGGCTTTGCTCTGGTGGTGATCAGCTTTGCCTCTTGCTTGAGCACTTCTGGGACACACTGCTTCCAGGAGTTGTCATCAGCCATTCTAGTCAGATGCAGTTGGAAGACACTATTCTGGTTTCTGTTTCTATGAATCAAATTAGAAATTTAATGTCTGCTTTTTTAGACTGTTACTGAGTATTACAGGACAGGTAAGCAGCAGTCCTAGCGAGGGGGGGAAAACAAAGATGGAGAGCTGGCTACTTATTGTAACTGAATTCTTGCCACTTGAATCAGAACATATGACCCCCACAGGTTTATTGCAGAGAGCATGTTTTGGAAGACAAATTTCTGGTTCATTATGGAAATGTTTTTGGATACATTCCAGGTTTACTCTTGCTGATATTCTATTTTAAGAGCATTGGGCCATGACTCCCAAACTGGCCGCTTGGTTAAATTGGAATATATTACTAGGTGGTATGGTAAAGAATATAACTGCTGAGATTTTCATCTGCTTTTATTTCTTTGTTGCAGTTTTAAGAAATAAGTATGTTTAAAATTTAAGTATTATAAATTTAAATATATAAATATTAATGTAAATATATAATGTATACAGATTATTAAAATTGCCTGAGGTATTCAGGCTCTTGATTATCTCTTTTCAATCTAAGAATAATTATAAAGCAATAAAACTGCCATAGAAAAGTAAATGTTGAAGTAATTAATATTTCATTATTTCCCTTTGTTATTTTCCTGTTTATGCTGGCTTGAAATCATAGTGGCTTATATAAGAATATGGAGGTTAGTGACAGATTAGAAGTGCCATTTTAATTTCTGCTGCATCTTAAAGGAGTAATAATGATAAATTGCTTGAATATTAGAAATTATGCATAGAATTTGTGGTATAAATCAAGTGGCCAATGTTATGTTAAAAATATTTCCTATATGTACTGTAAAACAGACTAGTAATTTGGTATGGATATTGTGTTAATCTTATTTTGGCTTAGGTGAAACATATTTTCCATCTGAAAATTTATAGAGAAAGATTATCTTTCTCTTTCGTTCTGTAATTTCTTTAATTGGTTTCTTTAACTTGTTGTTCTGCCATTTCTTGACTTTGTGATTATTAAGGTAAAGGAAATGATGAAGAAACTTTTTGTTAGGTTCTGATTACTTTGCTTTTCTTCATATTTTTAAAAATTGTGATATAATTTACCGACTCCGAAATTTACTCTTTTAAAGTATACATTTTGGTAGTTTTTAGTATATCCACAATATTGTGCAATGATCACCATGTATAATTCCAGAACATTTTTATCACCTGAAAAGAAATCCTGTACCTTTTACCTGTGCCTTCCCATTCTTCATTTCCCAGCTCTTAGCAACCACTAATCTGTTCTCTGTCTCCATGGATTTGCTTATTCTGAACATTTCACATAAATAGAATTACACAGTCTGCAGCCTTTTGTGTCTGGCTTCTTTTACTTAGCATAATGTTTTCAGGATTCATTCAGGTTGTAGCATGTATCCATACTTTATTCCCCCCCCCAATTTTATTGAGATATAAGTGATATATAATTTTTTATTAGTTTAAGGTACACAACATAATAATTTGCTATGTGTATGTGTTGTGAAATGATTATCATGATAAGTTTAGTTAACATCCATCACCCCACAGAATTACAAACTTTTTTACATGTGATGAGGACTTTTAAGATCTGTTCTCTTGCAACTTTCAAGTATGCAATATAGTATTTTTTTTTTTTTAAGATTTTATTTATTTATTTGACAGAGAAAGACACAGCGAGAGAGGGAACACAAACGGGGAGTGGGAGAGGGAGAAGCAGACTCCCTGCCGAGCAGGGAGCCCGATGCGGGACTCGATCCCAGGACTCCAGGATCATGACCTGAGCCGAAGGCAGTCGCTTAACCAACTGAGCCACCCAGGCGCCCCAACAATATAGTATTGTTAACTACAGTCACTATGCTATACACTATATCCCCAGAACTTATTTACAGTGTAACTAGAAGTTTGTACTTTTTGACCACCTTTACTCATTCCCCACCTCCTGTATTTCTTTTTATGGCCAAATAATATTCTACTGTATACATATGCCAAAATTGCTTATCCATTCATCAGTTGATTGATGTTTTGGTTCTTTCCACTTATTGGCTATTAGGAATAATTCTTTGACCATTTATGTGCAATTTTTGTGTGAATATATGTTTTTGATTCTCTTGGTTCTGGAAGTGGTGAAGTTATACAACTTTATGAATTTACTATAAACCACTGAAATGTACATGTTAAAAGGGTGAATTTTGTGGTATGTGAATTGTAGCTCATTTTGAAAATATGAAGAAAGCAAAACAGTACTTGGTAAAAACTTTCCTCATCTTTATTCTACTTTGGTAATAACATAGTCAAGAAATGAAAGAATAACAAGTTTATTAACAAAATAACAAAAATAGAGAAAGCAAAGAGAGGAATGGAATTGCTGTGTTGTATGGTAATTCTGTTTAACTTTGTGAGGAATGGCCAACTTGTTTTCCACTGTAGCTACAAAATTTTACATTCCCACCAGCAGTGTATGAAGGTTCCGCTTTTTCTTGTCAACACTTATAATTTTGCTTTTTTATTAAAAATTAAAGCTAGTGAAGTGGCATTTCCCAAATGACTAAGGATAGTGATAAGCATCTTTTCATGTACTTACTAGCTATCGGTATATCTTTAGAGAAATGTCTATTCAAATTTTTTTTTTTAAGAATGTCGTTAGAATATCCTTTTTTCAGGTTTGTTGAAGTACAATTGAGAAATGAAATTGTCACAATATTGTCACAATAGCCAAACAACCTAAGTGTTTATTTATTTATTTTTTTTTAAAAGATTTTATTTCTTTGAGAGAGCATGTGTGTGCGAGGGGTGGGGGGGAGGAGGGGCAATCAAGAGTCAGACCCTCAACTGACTGAGCCACCCAGGTTCCCCAACCTAAGTATTTATTGATGGATGAATAGATAAAGAAAATGGGTTATAGGGGTGCCTGGGTGGCTCAGTCATTAAGCGTCTGCCTTCAGCTCAGCTCATGATCCCAGGGTCCTGGGATCGAGCCCCGCATCTGGCTCCCTGATCCACAGGAAGCCTGCTTCTCCCTCTCCCACTCCCGTTGCTTGTGTTTCCTTTCTCTCTGTGTCTCTTTCTGTCAAATAAAATCTTTTAAAAAATGTGTTTATATATTATATATATAATGGAATAAAATGTAAAAATATATAATGGGATAAAATATATTTATATTTTATATATGTGGGTGTATATAAAGAAGATAAATATTTTATAAGTGGAATATTATTCAGCTTTAAAAAAGAAAGGAATTCTGCCATTTGTGATTGCATGGATCAACCTGGAGGGCATTGTGTTAAGTGAAATAAGCCAGACAGAAAGACAAATACTGCATAGTATCACTTATATGTGGAATCTAAAAGGAAACAAAAAGTCAAACTCATAGAAACAAAAAGTGGAATGGAGGTTGCCATTGGTGGCTGGTGGGTAGAGAAAATTGGGAGAATCTCGTAAAAAGTATAAACTTTCAGTTATAAATAAGATCTGAGGATCTAATGTATAATTGGTGACTATAGTTGATAATACTGTATTGTAGAATCAAAATTTTCTAAGAGTAGACTTTGAGTTCTCTCACACAAAAAGGTAAACATGTGAGGTTATATATGTATTAATTAATTCAGTGGTGGGACTCCTTTCACAGTGTGTCCATACATCAAATCTTATACAATTCAGGTCCCTTGCCCATTTTTAAATTAGGTTTGTTTTTTGTTTGTTTCTTGCTATTGTAGGAGTTTCTTGTATATTTTGGATGTTAACCCCTTATCAGATATATGCTTTGCAAATTTTTCTCTCATTCCATGAAAAGGTTGAGTTTTCATTTTGTTGATGATTTCCTTTTCTGTGCAAAATCTGTTAATTGGATAGCCCCACTTGTTTATTTTTGCTGTTGTCCACTATTTATTGCATCTCACTAGAGTATCAGTTCCATGAGTGTAGGTATCTATACGCAGTGTTTGTAACTGTGGGACACATAGTAGAAGCTCAATAATAGCTTGTTGAGTGAATTGAATGCATTGTTGTGCAGGGATGGGACATAGCATTTTACCTCCTTTATGATGGAGACTTCTTGAAATCATGGCTTGAGTAGCTAGAAATCACAAAACTGTCAATTAAAATAGCTACTTTAATCTGGAAAAGAAGTATTTCATTCTTTGTAAGTTTTTTTTTTTTTACATGTTCTGAACCATTCTCAGATATTAAAATACCCTCCTTTCATATTCTGCAGAAGAATTCTGTGTAACTAGGAAGTGGCTCATTTTTCCTCAGTCTGTTCCTGGAAATAAAGTCAAACTTAATCCCAAAGGAGTGGTATAATTCGTTGCTGTGCATCTGCTCTTAGATGAAACAATTTAATTATGTATATGACCAACAATTTAATTCAAGAAGTATTTATTGAATGTGTACTGTGTAGAAGACCCTGCTAGATGCCTGGGATAGAAATACTGATTATGTCATTAAAGCAAATACACATATGTACATAGATATGTTTCTTTAATTTGTAAAATTATGAAAATAAAAAATTAAAACAGTTTAAAATACAAAGCTCTGCAGCATAATTCAAAGAATTGATTTTAAGGTCAGAGTCCCTGGGTTCAAATTCCAACTCAGGTGCTTGCTAGCTCTAGGGACTCAACTAAACTATCATTTTTAAGCTTCAGTGGCTTTTGTAAATGATGATAATATTGCTCACCGTATAGGGCTTTTGTGAAGATTTAATGAGAAAATGTATATAAAACTCCTTTGCACCTACATAGTAAATGTTCATTATGCTATAACATATACATATTAGAGTTTTGAACCTGTGATTGTGTTTTTCAAGATTTTTTTCATAACTGCCTGACTTAGCTGACTTGCTCTTGGAGTGTCTCCCATCTCACTGGCAAGCCCCGCGCACAGTGACACACCCTGTTTTTACCAGCCTTTTTCCCCCAGGGTATATAGCTCTCTTCCTGATCTTTCTGATGCCCAGCCTAGTGGGACTTGCTAGCTATATCCTGACGTTTTCATCGCTGACTGCTTTCCTGGATTTCCGTAAGGGTTGTTACCAGATTATAATCCACCTCTTCCCAGGTTCTATGGGGAATTAAAGTAAGCATGATGTGAAAACGTTCCCTAGTCAAGTAGACATATATAAATTAGTCCTCACTCAGATTAATATAACACAATTTCTTACTTTTCCCTATCCCATCAAAATTTTTGCCGATCTTTTAGTGATCAAAAGATGTGGTAAATGTGCCTGTGCTTTTTAACTATTTCAGGCCTTAAAGAATTCAATGTAAATTGATTATAAACAATAGAAAACTTTGATAAAGATAGAGATTTCATGAAGTTGGCTTAACTGATACTGGAGAATCTACTGACTCTCATGTAAAGCCACTGATAAAGGAGGATTTGGCAGTTTATGATTGAAACAGAAAATTGGCCAAGGTTATGATCAAATGCTTCAAAAGAGACTGGAATAGCAAAGGATTAAGAGATCGTTTGGAAAACTGATGAAGCCCTGGAATATTTCTCTTAGATGATATTTATTAGTGTCTTTTAGGTGTTAATTGTTTTTTTTTTTTTTTTTTTTTCCGCAGCGGCGGGCGGCGCCACGGCGTCCAGGTGTTAATTGTTAATTGACAGATGTTATGTCATGTTATGAAGTAATTTTAGAAAATCAGTAAAAACCTTTAACTGGTTTATTCTTTGATCTAAAAATTATCACAGTTACAATTATAACTAAATTTTGTTAAATGTGACATAAAGACAGCTTACTTTTATATTTATCTAAATTCTTTTTTCAGATGAAATCCTTGCTGTAAGTTGATTCAAATGAACTTTGTAAGGACCAAAGTACTCTTAAAGCATTCATTCTGTATCCCTGTTGTTTCCCTGTGTTCCTTTCCACCTTTGGGACACTTCAGTTAGGATCTCTTTGATTCTGAGGACTGAATTAAGGCAAAATACCCATTATCTATTTTCCTTATTCCATGAACTGGCCTTCAGCTGGTCTGTACCCATATTGTGATATAAAGGATTTAGGAAATTCAGGTCCAGACTTTGGTACTTAACACTAAGCTAAGATGATGGTAATTAATCAAATTGGGTAGCTCATTTTATGGAGTAAGCTTAAAAGGTAGAATAAAACCACATTATTGAAGACTTTAATTATCAGTCTAAAGGAAATGAACTTTATCCTGCAGGCTAATGTTTCTCAAATTGTGGTACATAGACCACTTGCATTAATATCACTTGTGATATCTCACTGTCTCTGTCAAATAAACAAATAAAATCTTAAAAAAAATTACTGTCTTGAGAAGCCCTTAAATGGCACTGCATTAGAGGTCACCAGTCCTGCACACGCAGTAAGATCGCCCTTTCTTAAAAACAAAAAACAAAAAACAAAAAAACCTAAAACTAAAAACCTAAAAAAAAAAAAAACCTAAAAAAACCAAACTCTAAAACTAAAAAAACTAAAAACTCTAATTTTTGCTCCCCATCAATGGATCAGAATTTCTGGGAGTAACTTTGGGAATATACATTTAAAAATATCTTTATGTGATTCTTTTAAAAAAATATTTTAGAGCGAGCATGCGTGAGTGCTTGCGCACATGTGCACATGAATGGGGGGAAGGGCAGAGGGATAGACTCCCCAAGCTGACTCCTCACTGAGCGCGGAGCCTGTCACTGGGCTTGATCTCAAGACCCATGAGATCATGACCCATGAGATCATGACCTGAGCTGAAACCAAGGGTCCATCGCTTAACTGACTGAGCCACCCAGGCGCCCCTCTTTATGTGATTCTTATGTACACTGTTGTTTTAGAGCCTTTCATAAACACAAGTAGCTTAAAGAATTTTTCTCGCATTTTTCTTTTTAGGCGCTTACAATGTATATTAGAAAACCTTTGTTACAGTCAAAGAACCTTGAAGTAAGGTCATATTTACTGGTAATTATAGTTTCATTAATTGTTAGCGATGTCCTCTCTAAGCTTGCTCTAAAGACAATTGAGTAGATTTCATATGTTAACTCTAGATATGGAATAGTTCAAAATAGCCTAACACTTAATGCCATGCTTTTTCTTATAAAAATAAATTTTCTTTGAAAGTGTTATCCAAATCTTTTCAGTTTCCTCGCCTGGAGACCCTTACTGTTACACAACATTGAAATAACAACATTGTTTTCACCCATTAATGTACCACTGCAGGATATTGTGAGTCGGCTCATTTGCCCTTTTTTTTTTTTTTTAAACAAATAAGGCAGTGTTTTGAGTTATGCCAGATGTACAAATGAGAGATTTGAGTGCACTTGTAGAATTTAAATTGAAATGCTAATGAGATTCTGACAGGCAGAAAAAACAACACAGCCTACATTTTCATCTGCTTTATTAAAGTCATTATTTAACTGGAAAAACACATTATTTAGAGCTATTTATTTATGTGGCATTTGTAATTCAGCTCTTCAATTTTACCCAATTAAAGTGCTTCTCATTCCATTTCACTTAATGTGGTGGATTGTTTTGGGCATTCATCTTTTGCTGTTTCATTCAGTTGTAGAGTGGCAGTAACTCAGTTGAATGAATGCATCTTTCTCTCTCTCTCTCTCTCTTTTTTTTTTTTTTTACTAATGCTTACATGTGCTGCTTCATGCTGTGGTGCTACATTGACATCTTTATTTTTTATTTGCAGTAATTCCATTGAAATTTCCTGGTAGATTATCACACAAGATTGTTTATGGTTATTTCATGCTTTGGTTATTTCACTAGGATTCCTAAATTGTGAAAGTAAGGAAAATAATAATGTTAAACAAAATCAAACTTTTGAGAAGATAAATTGATCTCAGAGATAATCGAACATAGGACACTAAACCTTAAAAGTACCTGTTTCCACAAAGTTATCCAATGCCTTATGAGAAATACTGCTAATTTTTAAAACTTTTTATTATTATCTATTTGCACATTTTTTCAATTTTGTTTTTTTAACAAAGACTGTGAATTTTTGAGATTTATTCAATGTCTATATTTTGAACATTGACTTGAAGCAGCTTTTAGGTTTCTTTTACTTACATTTATCTGCCTACCTCTCAAATGAGGGTAAAATTAGAGTATTTGTGACTATAGAGGTTTAAAATTTCATGTATGTATACAAAATCAGTCCATTTAGAGGAAGAAGTAGTGCAGAATTTCAAGAGCTAGCGTGAGGCTGCTTGAGGTCAAGCTCATGTTGGAATGCAGACATTATGGGAGGGTCTAGAAGACAATGTGCCTCCTTGAGAAGGCAACTGCTATGAAGGGAGTGAAGTATGTGAGTCCAGAATTGTACAGATATCATCACGAATGTCAGATCTTTTGATTGTATTTTACAACAGGGTTGGTGATTCTTCCATTGTAAGAATGCTTCAATTATTTCAAATTGCCTGATGATGCTTTTATGAAAATCTGTGGTAAAACAAACTCTATTAGCATAAAAACCATTTCAGTAAATGTTCAATGAATAAAGTCTCTATATTAACTGGAAATTGAACCAGTGACTGTCAGTTCCCAGACATTTACATAAAGATTCTCTCAAGGGTGCTCCATTAAGCAGCATTAGGGGATTTTATACACATAACTGTTTCTTTATATCTGAATCTTTGTAAGAGGGAGACTCCTGATGTGGTAGAAAGGACCATGAACGGAGAGTCTGAGACCGCTCTGGTTCAAGCTCTAGCACTATAGTGCTACTACCTCTATAACTCTGTGATTTTTGTGGTTCTTTTTTTCCCCACCCCAGACTTCAATCATTGTGTTATTTACATAGTTATATTTCTAATTTTGATTCTTTTATTTACCCTCAAGAAGCCGGAATACATAACATTTAGATGATAGATTAGGTCTATCACATGTACATACCTTCTTAACATGGTGTTCAGAATTATTTTTGAAGATGTGTATTTGGGGTGAACTTCCTAATTAGTATTCAGGATACCTATAGAAAATAGCTTTTGTAAGTGCAGCTAACTTTTGATTATTTATACTAATGTGGGATAGCATGTCTAACTGAAATCTGTATGAAGTCTTCACTCCTCATTTCATCTTCAAATTTGTCTGCCTTTGTAAGGAGTGTTTGGAAGGGTTTACTGAAAAATACTAGTTTGAGTTTCATCTTCAGCCTGGGCAGAAAACTGCCTTTAGCATTTTTATGTGGCTTTATTTTTACCACACTGCCCCACTTTGCTAAAGGGTAAAAAGAAAAAAAAAAAAAAGGATTCATTAATGGACCATTTGAATTAACCTCATTTTATCCATTTTCCCCCCACTCTTCAGTGTCACATTCTACTCATGCCCATGCCATCCTCATCTAAGTTTGCATCTCTGTGCACATTATTTTATGTATATACCCCAGCTTTTGTGCCTCCATACCTTTACTCATGTTCTTATTTTCTTTCTTTCTTTTTTATTCCTGTGGCCCTCAAATATATTTTTGGCTAAAATCCTACTCATCTTGTAAAACCTAGTCTTCCACTCCTTGATATCTTTCTTAAGCACGTGAGCCTTATTTTCTAACAGATTGATTCTAGATTCTGGTACTACAATTTGATAACTCTCTGATCCTGATGGTAAAAGTACCATGGTCACTCTGATCCTCAGTCTTGTCATCTGCAAAATATGAACAATCCCCAAATCTCAGGATTGTTTTAAATTTTAAATGGTGTATAATGCTGATATTTGATAAATATTCAAGTAGTAATAGTATATATCAGTGATAAAAACAGATAAAAACCTTGTCCTCGTAGACCTTGCATTCTGGTGGGGACAGACAGGTAAATAAATTAAAGACAAAATACATACTATGAGGAGTGGTGCAGAGAGGAAGGGTAGAGGATGCAGAAAGTGAAGGAAGAGTGAGGTTTCAGTTTTAAATAGGCTAGTTTGAAAGGGGCTTATTGAGAAGATGGTGCTTGAACAGGGACCGGAAAGAGCCTAGGAGCCTAGGGATATTTGAAGAAAGATGATTCCAGGCAGAAGGAACTATAGGTGCAAAGTCTCTGATATGAGTGGGTGAATGGCATGTTCCAAGAACAACAAATAGGTCAGTTGGCTATTTCAGAGTGAAATGAGGGCAGAGAGAACAAGGCCAGATCATTCAGGGTCTTTTAGGTCAATTTTTGTAAGGACTTTGTCTCTAAGTGAGAAATTGGAAAATTTTGAGGCAAGGAGTCATGTGATCTTATTTTCTATAAGTATTGTCAGATTTCTGTACAGTTTTGGGGGAGGGAGCAAATGCAGATATTGAGTAAGCTGTTGAATATATCAGAAGAGAGCTGTACAAACTAAGTCCCTCAGAGTGTCTGACCTGTAGTAGACATTCTATAATCGTTAATGCCTTCCCTCTCACTTCCCTGTACTGATATGTCTAGTTAGAAGTTATTTCTTGTCCCATGAGAGACTATGGACTCTGAGAAACAGAGGGTTCTAGAGGGGAGGGGGTGGGGGGATGGGTTAGCCTGATGATGGGTATTAAAGAGGGCACGTTCTGCATGGAGCACTTATACGCAAACAATGAGTCATAGAACACTACATCAAAAACTA
Source organism: Mirounga angustirostris (assembly GCF_029215605.1). Classification (NCBI taxonomy): domain Eukaryota; kingdom Metazoa; phylum Chordata; class Mammalia; order Carnivora; family Phocidae; genus Mirounga; species Mirounga angustirostris. Next base: position 99,112,024 of record NW_026991718.1, on the reverse strand, counting down.
ATGATGTAATCTATGGTGATTAACATAACATAATTAAAAAAAAGTTATTTCTTGTTTGGAATTCTCTATTAGGCACACATCATTTTTAAACTAAGAGATTTTTTTGTGTTTTTCTTATTTCTTCAGCTAGCCTAAACATTTCTTGAGGGCAATTTCTTTTTATTTTCTTCATTTTTTAAAATTTAAATTCAATTAGCCAATATACTACATCATTCGTTTTTGATGTAATGTTCAGTGATTGATTAGTTGAGGACAATTTCTTGACTCAATTTTATTTATCTTTATATACATCCCATAGAGTCCAGTGCAGGGCATTATACACAATTATTATTAAAATATTTTGATAGAATGAAAAACTTATAAATATATCCATATAATTTTTGGAAAAACTTATAGCAGAATATATTGCTGGGACATTGGCAAGACAGGTTGGTGAGAGTGACAAACCTATGGTAAACTCTGGAGTTTTGTGGAGATATAGGTATAGGGAAGAATATGCCCCATACATGTCAGTCTGATGTGGGGTGTGTGCAAAAAAGGAGGCAGTAAATACCTTGACTCTTATCTTGGGAGAGGGTTAGATGAGTAACAGGTTGAAAGTATGTTTGGGATCTGATAAGCAATAGCATCCAAGAGGAAACAGCAAGTGTGGAGGACAGAGAAGTAATAGTTCAGGAAACACATCGTTGTTTATCTTAGGATATATTAGCAAGAATGATTTATTTTTAGTAGGATAGATGTGGGAAGAGACATTGATACTATTTTGTGAGAGATGTCAGGACAGGTCCAGCTAGGCATGCTATCTAGCGACTTTGGCCATCTTCATTTATGATTCATGCAGATGTGTAACTTTGGGGTCTGAGGTGGTATAGTGGGGCATCCAACAGTTGGAAGATGCAGGCAAAGGAGTGTAGACGGGCTGCTGGCTGACCTCTGGGGCATCTTTCTATGTATTGGAAGTCCCTAGCCTGAGATAGAATTGGCAAATTACTAGACTGGGGACTTAGGATGGTGTTGTATCCTTTTGGATTCTTGCTTCTGTAAGTGGTTGAATACCCAACTCAAAGTAGCTGAGACAAAAGTGGTCCTTGTTGGCTCATCTCACTGGAAAATCCATATGGAGTTATTGTGAAACAAACTTGATCCAGCTGCTCAAATGATGTCACTGAGGACCTGGCTTCATTGTAGTTCTCTGTGCTCTGCCTTTCCCAGGTCATCATCTGCACAGGGTTCTCCTGGCACCTTCAGTTTGAAGCATTTTAAATACCATATCCTCAGTACAATCCTATCTGGTGGAAGAAAGCCTGTCTTTCTTGGCTAGCTCATATGGAAGCTCTGGACTTCAGTCCAGTTGGACTTAAGTCATGTGTCTCTCTGTAGCCATTTATTTGTAGTGAGCTAGATTATATTGGTAAGCATGGCCCTGAGCATCATGCTTCATCCTGAGTCAGGGTTGGAGTAAGTTTACCCCAAAACATGTGGGATCTATGGGATGAGAGTAGACACCTGAAATGAAAGTTCGGCTGCTTTTATTAAGCAATCTGTGGGGTGGGGTGTGGATTCAGACCCACCAAAACTACAGATGTCTACTACCGGGATTATATTATCAGGGCCCTAGAAGGAAACACCTGTTTACCTAAGATGGTTTAAATGAAGAGACTTTAAGAAAGGGACTACTTAGGTGTAGGCAGGATTAAGGGTACAAACAATGGCTGATGTGGTTCCTTTTGATCAGCATCGGCAGGAAGATTTTACCACCCATAGAACTTAGTGATCAAAGGGAGGAAGTAGTGTTAATAGAGCCAGGTAAGAACTTGAGTTCTGGAGGAGAAGCTAGAGCTGTACTTGTAGAAGAATGCAGCCAGAGATAGAATATTGAAGCAAGGAGGGAATAGAGAAGAAATATCTCAACTTTTCTCCTCTCATCCTCTAATCTGCTGGTAGCACTAATTGGCTCAGCTGGAAGCCAGACAGGAGAGGAAACTGCATGATGCAATCCTTAGGGGGTCAGCCTCCTTGAACACATAGTAGGGCAAAATATGGATCTTAGTAGGGGTCAAATGGAGAATAACCAGCACAGAAAACAAATTAGAACCTCAGTCCAGTAAGAGGGAAATACATTGGGAAGGAAGATAAATTAGGGGTAGAAATTTAGGGTCTAGAATTTCATTATCAGAGGAAGGTCCAAGTGAAAAGGGGCTGATCTTCCTCATAGAGCATAATGAGAGAGTTCAGTGATTCTAAAAGGGTGACTAAGCCCCAGGTCAGTCTACTGTAGAGACTTGATTCCAAGTCCTGCCCTTGTTGAGGAATGGATACCTGTTAACTCTTCTTGTTCCACATCATAATTTGCCTGGGAACTGGGGGGTGGCTGCTCCTGAAAGACTTGGAACTCAGAAGGTCTGTTGGTAAGTAGCTCAGGACAGGGACAGAACAAATGACACATTGTTGCTCATCAAGGAAGAAACCATTACTACATGTAGCTGTCCTGATTCTTGTGCTTTTGTTTATATTTTTGTCCTGTCCAGATTGGGATTGTTTCCTGCTTAAGCTTGACTTGAAAACTCCCAGGAGAGTTCAGTCGAATAGTTGACTAAGGGAATTGAAGAAGGGTGGCTCTACCAGTTATCATCCAGAGGACATTCTGTGGGTTAGATGGTAATCCCTGTCACCAACTGCTGTGATAAATACCCAAAAGATACTGTGGCAAGGGGTTAAAAGCAATCTAGATTACAGCAGAAAGCTCAAATTGTGGCTGGCAACAAGAGGGCAAACAGAAGTAGCACAACACCAACTCCACAGAAGAAGATGGCAAGTAACAATCTTCCTTACTCAGCTGGGGGCTGAGACAAGAGTGCTTGATGCAAAGTTGGGAACCATAGGAGGACCGGACTGAGCAATAAAACTCTTGGCTGAGCCTAAAATGATTTCAAAGCAGAACAAGGGTGGAACTGTTTAGTAGTGGAAAAGAAAGCTTGGTTTGATGCCTAGAGAGAATTATGTGATATTGAAAAAAGGCCATTATTTATTACATAATCAAGCAGTGCAAACATATCAGCAAGCTTGAGACAGTCTTTATCTGGGATTTTTAGATCTATAATTCAGGTGAGAGAATATTACCAAGTCTAACCTGCTTATCAACCCTGTGTAATGAGAGCATAAAAGTGAATGAAAATATATCCAGTCTGCAATGGAAGAGAAATGTAATAGACACAGATTTTTTTCCCCTACTTTTTGGACTTGAGCCTAAATTTAACTTGAATTTTTTTTTAAAAGGAGCTTTCTATTCAGCCTTCTAAAAATGAGGGATTTGCCTATTAATGGGAAATACACATTTTATTAAGATCAGCTTTATTTTGGACTAGTTGGGGAGTATGAAGAGAGGAAACTAGTTAGAAAAAGATATAAAAAGAAAAAAACTGTCAAAATTGTTAAAAATAGAAGGATAACACAGCAAACCCCACAGCCATCTGCCCAGGAAACACTTTTCTTTGCCTTATTTTCCCTTGCTTTTGCATTGGCCATTCTTGGCCTAGGTGCTTGGATGGCTCCTCCTTCTGTCTTCCCCAGCCAACTCTTCCTAGTGCTTCAAGATGCTAGGCACATTTTGGCTCCCACACCTTCTAACACCCTCCTCCCTCCCAGTGCCACCCTAGATAGATTTGTGGTGTGCAAATCTGTGTTATGATGTACTTATCACATCATATTGACATAACTTTGTGATGGAAAGTCTTCTTCATTATACTGTCAGCCATTGAGGGAATGAGCCAGTGAAACAATAGGTATTTATACATCCAGAACAAATAGCTTCAGGGAGAGGATAGAAGTATCCTGATGCATATTTCAATATGACTGAGGCATGATGAGGGCAGAGATACAGCTGGGCTTTGGGATTAACTGTAAGTAGAAGGTTATATGCAGTTGGGACCCTTGCTATATTTTATTTTGGTGTCTCCTACTCTTTCTCTGAAGAATGACTTCCTACATTCAGAAGATACGATTGCCAGCAGCACTTAAGATGTACACGATAAAGCTTTGTCACTTTAGAAAGACTAAATCTTGTAGAAAGACTAAAGATTCTGACTTTACTTTCCTGTTCCCAAAGTCCTTGCGTTCCTAGAAATGTCCCAATTTGGGACAGTTGTGCTCTCCCCCTGCTCAATCATCAGCTGTCCCCATTGTCATCATGTGTGTGTGCATGTGTGAGGGGTTAGTTCCTGTGGCAAGATAACATAGTATATGCTCTACACACAACTATTAATCTGCCATGGAATAGTTAACATTTGAGGGCCCTGCTTGCTAGTACATGTAGCTAACTCTAGGCCATACATATTTATGGAAGGGAATGATAATAAAGACAAGTGCTCTAAACAGTTAAATCAACTTTGGTTTGGTGTTTGAAATATATAATATCGTTATTTTTATTGGGGATTTACCTTCTTCATGATGTTTTCTGTTGGCTAGCTTTGAGATGCATTCTTTACATTTTTTAGCATAAACTGACAGGAGCAGCAAAGTGGGAAAGGTAGTCTGGATAATGAAAAAATTGACTTGGGAGCAAAAATATGCTGTGGTTAATTGATAAAGCAAAGATGTTGCTGACTAACTGAAAATATTTTTAGTCTTCCAAAAGGTATTACTAAGATCTTGCAAGTGAATTTTTAAATGTCACTTTCAACTGGAAATCTTCTTACCAGCTTGCTGTATTGCCCTCAGGGATGACTGACATTAAAGTGAAAGAAACTGGTATGTTTATCACTCATACCAGGTGAGTAGATGAGTATAAAGTTAGACAGCCTTTTAAAAACGTCATGTGTACAACATTAAAACTAGTGTGTATGTGTGTAGCTTTTATTCACTGAAGGCTGATCCTAGATGTTAGTCAAATGGGTATGATTTTAGAAGTGACACATTTACATTACAAAAAAGAGAGAGGAAAAATGAGTTTAATTCTTTTCCCCTTTTATAAACGTCACAGGATGAATGGTGAATGGTGATCTCTGGCCATCGGTCCAATATTCTGCCTACTTTATAACTGCTCTTTTGGGAGCTGGATGTGGATGTGTGTGTGTGGTGGGGAAGGAAGAGTGTACTCGGTGATTTGGTTATCAAAGAGGAGACCTCTGATAACTTGATACTGAATGAGTTTATTGACCTGTCCCCCTTAGATACAAATCAGGTGCAACCAAAGAGGAACGATACAGGGTGGATTACATGACCAAACATTGCTTCTAATTTTAATCTAGGGGCCTCTGAAGCCAGATATTAAGTTGATGGGCCAATCGTATCAATTAGGAGCCAATCCATTATTTCTGTATCAACGACTGGGTTTCTTATGATTCAGTTAGAAACTTGATCTTATCACTTTCAGAATCTAAAACTCTGGTTATCCATCAAATGGACACAAAACATTAAAAGGAAAGGACCTTTTCCCCACTCTGTTAATGAGTCTAGCTCATCAATCTCTGTGCATATGTATTATATAGTCTTTTGGTGGAGTGTATGTTATTTCTATTTCTGGTTTGGCAGGAGACAAGAATCAATCAACCTCTCTCTCTCTGTTTTTTCCCTACTTTCTCTCTCTCTCTCCTTCCTTCTTTCCTTAAAACATGCTTATCTGTGAGAGTTCATGAAGCCAAAGTGCACTTTATATATTAGCTTTGTAAATGACCTAGATGAGGATTTTTCTGCAGTGGCAGGAACTGCTGACCTCAAATATAATTGTTTTTATTTATACATTTTGAAGCTAAAAGGGGTTTCTTTTGTATCATTTTAATGCAACTTGGGTTCCTTTTTTTTTTTTTTTTTTGCTTTCTTTTTCTTTCTCTTTAGTAAAAAAGCACAGCAATGTTTGACCTTTGGTTGTTACTGAAACTTATGTTCAGGCAGAAAGTAACTTTGAAAATTAGTTACCATAAATAGAATACAAACAGCTTTTTGCTTCCATAAAATAGATGGCTCTCTTCAGGAACCATTGATTCCAAGTCTGTTAATATTGCAAATCTAACTAAAATAGACATTATCTGTGCTGTGTGCGGGTGAGTGACAAGGGTTCTGCACTTAGAGTTTTGCTAGAAAACTTGGAGGGCAGCCAACTGGGAGCACTGTAATAGTCTTTTTAAGAAGTTGGAATCTGTAAAGTGTTTCAGGAAGAAAAGCTTTCAGTTTAGACAGTTGCATAGTTAACAGTTACTAGCTCCAGAGAACTAATAATTAGCTCTAGTCAATTAAACCAACTTCTAATTTTATACCAGATAGCTTGCATAGCTTAAATGCACAGTAAACTCTTAATTTATGCTACCCAATTCCTTAGCAAAATCTTGTTTGTTTTTTTGTTTTCACCATTGACATTTTGGTGTAGTTCCCTTTGCTGATTGGTTGATATGCACCATGTTAGTGTCTTACTTTTTCACCTGGCAAAGTGTAAGCCTTTTCTGTATTCTTAATTTTGAATGACTCTATATATTTTATAGTGCTAATTATGTACCAGACTTATTTTTTACATAAATTAATTTAATTCTTGCTGTTCTATGAAATGGGTTCTATTATCCTCATTTTGAAATGGAAAAACAAAAATTGAGATGTAGAGAAGGTAAGTGGACTGTTGAAGATCCCAGTGTCAGTACATGGCAGTAAGCAGAATTTGCTATTGCTTACTTAGCCATTTTCTTTGTATCTACCCATTCTTAGTTATTAGGTAGTTTCTTATAAGTTTAATATTATAAATACCACAAAAGCAAACATAATTAAGGAGGTGTTTCCCACATTTTAAAGGGTTTTTCCTTAGGGTAGTTTCCCAAAAACAGAATTACTGGAACAAAGTTAAAAAAAAATTTAAAGGCTATTGATAACACATTACCTTAATACCTTTCCTCATGGTTGATTACATTTCTCTAAGAATTTATGTATGCATAGTTCAGTAAATCCTTGCCATCTTTTCATATATCTTTGCTAATTTAATAGACAAATATGTATTTTTCTCACTTTGTTTTAATTTGCTTGTTTCTTTGTACTTTAATTTCCTCTTTTGTGAATTAATTATTAATGCTCCTTTGCCTGTTTTTCTATAAAAGTCCTAGGCATATTCTTATGTCTTTGTATAAGTTCTTTAAGATACTAACCTTTGTCATGTTTGTTGAAAGTATTTTTTCCAGCCATTGGCCTTTTATTTTTGAGTATTTCTTTTTATGTATAAAGGGTGTTTTTGTGTGGGTGTGGGTGGTGTTTCTGTTATTGAGGTGTAATTGACACGTTTTTGGTTTTTAAACAAAATTTTTCTTCCTTTATGATTGCTTCTGTTTAAAAAAGCCTTCCATTTCCAAGATAAATGTTAAATTATCTTTTTTCCCTATGGATTTTTTCTTTTATATTTAATTTTTAATCAATGTAGAATTTATTTTGTCATAGTGTTAGCTATGTGTCAGAATTTCAAAGTGGTAGAAAAATAGTGTTTTGTTCTCTTTCAATAAATTGATATTTGGAAGAAAAGCCTTGGATAATCCATAAACCACACAATCAGCTTCTTAAATATTGTTTTAAAGATTTTCTCTTTGCAAAGCAGAAATTGAAAATTGAATTGAGAATGTAATTAGGCACATGACCTTGCATATTTTTAAATATTGTATTTAAATATTGTTTTAAATATTGTTTTTGTAATATTTTTGTCTTTTCTTTCATGACCAAATCTAACAAACTGACATTTTGGTGTAGTTCCCAACCTTCCTTGTTCTTAGAGGTTCTGTGCGCCTCACTGAGGATGGTATTTTATCCCTAGACTTTTTGTCTTCATACTGTAACTTAGAACTTCCGTAAGGTCTCCTGGTAGATATAAAGGGTGTTTTGATGGAAAGTAAACAGTATTCCTAGATGTCAGTGATATTTTTTTTCTGATTGTTGTATTTACCATTTAGTAGCATGATAAGCAATAATATCGATCAATAAGAAATAGAGTAAATAAAGATTCCTATGTTGTCATTAGAAAATCAGTATGTGTGAGGAATGAATATCAAAATCTAAAAGTAGGATGGATATAAATGCATGTTGCATATAACAAATATACATATATATAGTTAATTTGTGATTTAATATTTGATGGAAAGCTTGACATTACAAAAATGCTTATCAAAATATTTGACTGTAATACTGATACTCCCAAATAACTTGTAATTATTGTTTCTACAATTGTATAAATGAGAATCTTTGATCTCCTTGAGTAATTTTTCTGTTAATCATATTACTACTAATTATTTGATAACCTTTATTTGTATTTTAGCTGCATATTAAAGGCAGTGACAAATTAATATAAATACAATGATTTGGCAGTGTTGAATAAATTGTTTCCTTTTCTCCACCCAAAGGGATTGTATTTAAAATACTTGGTAATCCAAATTCAGTGACTCATCTTTGAGATTGGTTTATTACCTACATTGATTTGTGTTGAAACTGATTGTTTAAGATCTGACCACACCCAATTTTGTACACTGATTTTGAAATGTAGGAATTTGGAAATTTTATTAGATTGGAAAAAAGACTTTTATAACTTATTTTCCTCTACTTTGGTTATTTTTATTCTATGAGAATTTTTCATTAAAAAATAATTGCAGTCTTTGGCACATTGAAGACAACATAATTACTGAATGAATCTCTTTAATTATGTCTCTTTTATAACTTACTTTTGCTTATTTTCTTCATTGTTCAAAAGAAGCATACTAGTTAGAGGGTGGTAGAACCTACAGATTTGAGGGTCAAAGAATGGTGGAGAACATGTAAACAAGAATAAAATGAGAGAAGCATAGAAGTACTGTAGTAATGCAAGTATTCCACAGACTACCTAATTACGAGAAGAATAGATTCTTTGTTCTTGAGGAGAACATGAAACAGTCTTAGGTCTAAAGGAGGTAGAGGTTCCCAAGTGCCTGGATATTTGTTAGAACTTTCTTTAAGTAAAGGTAGCAGATCTAGTAAAACTTTATTTTTCTTAAAGAACTATAGACTCTCATAATGGAAAATGACAACAGTACCTAGTATACTACATAATTCTGAATTAGAAGAATTTCTTCAAGAAGTAGAAATCATAGAAAATGTTGTAGAGAGAAGAAATGCTTATAACTAGTTGGGTTTATACTCCAGAGTTGCAAAAAAAAAAAAAAAAAAAAAGAGTTCAAAAAACTCTCACAAAAATTAGATATGATCAAATATCTGGAACAAGAATACGGGTTGGAACAGTAGTGAACAGCAATCTAGACCATGGCATTATTTCCTTTTCCAGTGTCCATAGGAGACATTGTCAAGTGAGCTCAGGATTCTTTCCTGCTTTGTCTATAAACACCTCTGGAATCCTTTTTAAAGTGACACTGTAGGTAGTTACCACCATTTAATTGATAATGTAAGAAATGGAGGCTCTTTGACATCCCAGGCTAGGAAAAGGTAACTCAGAATAATATAGGTTTGAGAGGCCTGTCTCTGTGCCAAAATCTATTAATCAAAACCCTTGGATCCAACAGTTAAATAAATACAGTCTTTTAATTTTTATATTATTCAGCCCATATTTTTCTGTTTTATCCAACAGGTTAACTTGAGAGAGATTACATAATGTTCTCTTAAAATCTAGATCATAGTGTCTATAGAAGTAACTAGGTCTTTTAGTTTAACAAACTACCCAGAAAGGTAATCTGGTTGATCTAGAGCCCTGGTTCTCCACCAGGAGCAATTTTGTTCCCATGGGGAACATTTGGCAATATCTTGTGACAGGGTATTGTCACAAAGAATTATTCAGCCCATATGTCAGTGTTCAATGTCAATAGTGCTGCTTTGAGAAATCCTTGTCTAGAGTACTGGTTCTTGACTGGTAGCTTGTTAGAAATGCACGTTACTGTGCTTCACTTCCAACCTAATGAATCAGAATTTCTAGAGGTAAGGCTTAGCACTTTGTCTTCTAATTAGTCCTTTGGGTGATTCTGATGTTCCTTAAAGTTTTAAGACCGATTGTCAGCCTATTTTGATATATAAGAACATTCAAGAAATATTTATTAAGTATCAAGCTTGGACCAGGAACTTACCTAAATGCTCAAAAAACAGCCTTTTCATAATCAGTTCGGATTCTCCATCTTACCTAAATGGACCTTGTTTCTCTTTGTAGTTCTCAAATTTTCTGTTGTCTAGTATGTTGTTTAACATGTGTTTGTTGAAGTGTATTCAATTGAATTGGTGACTGAACTTTCTCTTCCTACCATCTACTTGTTGGCGTTCTTACAAGAGTTTTTTTTTTTTTTTTTTTTAATCAATGACTTGGTTGAAGATGTAGTTGCCATATTTATCAATTTTTAGACCACGCAATGATAGTAAGTGTTGCATGTTAGAGACAATTCCTTATTCTTAATAGACTAACAATAACATGGTCATAGTTGTAAAATTTAAAATTCCCATTATATCCACTATACCATGCAATTCTTACTTGCTAATCAAAATTAGGAATATTCTTAATTAATTGAGTGGATTGCACAGCAGGAGGAGATTTTCAGTATTTGTTGAATTGGTCAAAAATATCTCCTGAATAATTTGGAAGAATGGTGGTGATAGAGGGAAGTATAAGAGAAAGGTGGGCAATATGCTGAATTACTTTGGACTTTGTGAATATTGAGTGCTGATATACACTAAAATAGAAATACTCATCATTTGGAATGAGGGAGAAAGAATAGAATCAAAAGAGTGGATGCAATGGTCACTTAACTGACAGGATGGAAGAAGAAAGGGAAAGTGACAAACCCATACAAAGAAATTTTGTCATGGAAGAAGTTATAGAAGCTTTAAAAGAATGATTTCAGTTGTCTATGTGATAACACTGACCCATTAGTACTTGCTACATTGCTAACATTTCTGTTGTTCACATGAGCATTTTAATGGAGAATTCCCTCTGAAAACTTGATTAAGGATAAAAAATTACAGATGATCTGAAAGCTGTTCAGGTATGAGCCAGAAATGAAGTGCTGCAGTATTACAGCCCCTGTCAGCAGACACAGGGAAGAACGCTGAAGAGGAGGAAAACTTTCAGGGCATATAACTTGAGGGAGTACATCTCTTTGTCTGCTTGGGCTGGAAGGAGAGATAGCCTAAGGTCAGGTTTTATACTACTTTCTGGGAGTAACATTGGCAGATGGTAACCAGAGAGTTTAGGAGAGACTATGATTGAAACTCTCATAATAGGCCCAGAAACAAAAATATTTGTATTTAATAATACTCAACTGAAGACTTTTAATAATACGATGATTGTGATGTTCTTCTCTGAAGATATCAGTCATTTGCTCAGTGAGCTTGGAAATAAACTGCATATGATAACAAGGATGGAGGCTATGCATGGCCTCAGTAGCATGGACTTTTTCTCACTGAGACTTAACAGGTTGCTTCTACTGCTGGATGACTAATTTTCTAGCAGCTTTGGCCAACTCCCAGTTTAAGATAGGATATCGTATGTTGAGAACGGTGCATGACATGGTGTCTGATTATATTGGCCCAAATACATTGTGAAGGGTGTAGTAATTTGTCTTTTTTTATTTTGTATTTGGATTTGTTTTTCATGCCCTGCTACTACTACCATCATAGATTAGCTGACCATGTTCTATACAGGCATGATATAAATCATATACTGTTGCCTCAATCAAACCACTTCACAGAGAAGGAATAATGCCAGTGGGATTCACTGTCCTATCATGTATTCCCTCATCCCAAAGCAGCTGATCTGATACAATGTTGGAATAGTTTACTGAAAACTCAACTATGGTACCAACTGACAACCTTGTAAATGTGGGGTCCTAACCCACAGATTTATATAGAATATTGTCCTTCTCACATACTAGTCAGAGAATGAAGGTTAGAAGCATAAACTTCTCAGGATTATACCTAATGACGTACTAAAATTGTCTTTGCTTCCCATCACCATGATTCTTAGTTTCATAAGTATAGAGATTTTATTGCTAGGGGACACATGCTTTTGCCCCTTGGAATCCTAATTTTTTAAAAATTAAATTAAACATTTTAAAAAGATTTTATTTATTTGAAAGAGAGGGAGAGAGAGAGAGACCACGCACACAGAGGGAAGTGAGAGAGAGAAGCAGACTCCCCGCTGAGCATTGAGCACCATGCCTGGCTGGATCCAGGACCCTGAGATCATGACCTGAGCTGGAGGCAGATGCTTAACTGAGCCACCAGGTGCCCCTTTTTAAAAAAATTTAATTCTAGTGTAGTTAATGTACAGTATTATATTAATTTCAGGTGCACAATATAGTGATTCAGCAATTCCATATATTAGCTTCTCAGTATACTCTTTATTTTAATTTTTTTTTTTAAGATTTTATTTACTTGTCAGAGAGTGAGACAGAGAGAGACAGAGCGCACACAACCGGGAGAGTGGCAGGCAGAAGGAGAAACAGGCTCCCTGCTGAGCAAGGAGCTCGATGTGAGACTTGATCTCAGGACCCTGGGATCACGACCTGAGCCGAAGGCAGACACTTAACCAACTGAGTCACCCACGGGCCCGAGAAGTATACTCTTCATCCCCTTCACCTATTTCACCCATCACCCCATCCACTTTCCCTCTGGTAACCATCAATTTGTTGTGTGTAGTTAAGTGTCTGTTTTTTAGTTTGTCTCTTTTTTCCCCTTTGTTTCTTAAATTCCACATTTGAGTGAGATCATATGGTATTTGTCTTTGACTTATTTCACTTAGCATTGTACTCTCTAGCTCCATCCATGTTGTTGTAAATGACAAGATTTCATTATTTTTTTATAATACTTTCAAAGTCTTTAGAGATATATTTCTTTATCAAAGCAGTTTTAGTCTAATAACAAAATCAATAGCTTCTTTAACTCATTTTGAAAAGTATCCATAAAAGTAGACTGTAATTTTCCTATGTATTGAGTTAAGCCAAATATTTAAAAACCTAAACAAGAAAAGAATTTTAATTTGCATATAAAAATTGAATGCATTTAGTTTTTTTTTTTTTAAAGATTTTATTTATTTGACAGAGAGACACAGTGAGAGAGGGAACACAAGTAGGGGGAGTGGGGAAGCAGGCTTCCCGCAGAGGAGGGAGCCCGATGTGGGGCTCAATCCCAGGACCCCGGGATCATGACCTGAGCCGAAGGCAGACGCTTAACAACTGAGCTACCCAGGCGCCCAAATGCATGGTTAGTTTATAGGAAAAATATTTATATGTTTTATTTTTATGACTTTCACTTTTTAAGATTCTTTAGATAAGAGGTTAAAAAAACAACTAATATTATGTCACATGCATAATTATTATTTATATTTTCATGTATAGCCATCCATATATTTATCTAGTATACACACATGCCTACATTAATATAAACATACATATATATGTGTATATATATATACACACATATATATGGATAATGTATATGTATAAATCTACATATATATGACACATCTTCTTTATCCATTCATCTCTTGATATCGATGGACACTTGGGCTATTTCCATAATTTGGCTATTATAAATATGCTGTAATAAACATAGGGGTGCATGTATCCTTTTGAATTAGTATTTTTGCATTCTTTGTATAAATACCCAGTAGTGTGATTACTGGATCATATGGTAGTTCTATTTTTAATTTTTTGAGGAACCTCCATACTATCTTCCCCAGTGGCTTCACCAGTTTGTATTCCCACCAGTGGTGCATAAGGGTCCTTTTTCTCCACATACTCACCAACACTTGTTTTGGAATCCTAATTCTTATAGTGAGCAATAGGTGATATCTTCAAACTTTGGCTTGGAGAGTGCCTCTGCCTCCTCATATTACTTGAACCCTAGTTTTTGCAAAATGTCCATATTCCTCTCAACTGTTTTCAGTGCTTAGGATAATGGTTCTACTGAAGGAGGTGCTTAATTTTAGCATCTGGCTATTTGGCTTCCTCATGCCAGCAGGGGAGTAGGTAAAACAGGAGATCATATATTACTTGGGATGATTGACTTTGTCTATAAAAAGGATATAGAGTTGTTTGTTGCAGGTAGACATCAAGAGGAATTTGGTAGAACCATGGGATTCCCTGAGGTGCCTCTTACTACTGCCATGCAGAGTAATAAGTTTAATAGAAAATTTTCTTGCAGCCCTTCAGCAGAAATGTTAAGGGCTCAGGCTTCTAAAAGATGGAGGTTTGGATTACTCTGCTAGACAAATAATTCATCAAGAAGCGTTTTTTAAATGTGAGCTAAATTCTGTGGACCTGAATGCAAGGTCTATGGAATAGATACGGGAGGAAAGAATTCCCAAATACTAGCTAAGGCGGAAATAAGGCCTTAGTTTTATTTGTACTTTTTATTGCTGATAGAGGACAATAATTATCTTTTCTTTAACTTTTGAAATAGGAGTTACAGTAATTAAAATGAAAGTTTTAGTGAGTAATGACAGTGAATCCCACTGGCATTATTCTTTCTCTATGAAATAGATTGGTCTGAGGCAGTTTTCATGTTAGAAATTGATATGGTGTGTGGTTACAGCTGAACTAGAAGAATTCTGGACTCTTCTGGAGATTCTAGACTTGAAATAGGTATCAGTCCTGCATGTTGTTGCTTAAAGTGGGAGGGGTGTGATTATGTTGCCCTTGTGGCTGGATAGTTGGATTGTGGCATTCTTGGATATACAGGAAGTAGGGAGTATTCAGATATGCTGCAAGGCCAGCAGTTGACATGTTGTGGGTACCTTTTTGAGGTAGTGCTCAGCATATAGCCATTTTCTTTCTCAGGGACTTTCCCCCAAAACCTATTGTGGGCTTTCTATTGGCCATGTTGATGCCATGTAGCCTTGACTCTGGAGCTACATCTGAACTATGAGGAGTTGACGACTGACTAAAGCTAGGAAACGCAGATTCTCTCTTACGGAAATTTGAAATTTGAAATCTGGTGGTTGGTAGGATTGAATCACATTAATAGTACTGCTGCAGAGAGTAGGTTCCCACATTCCTACTATAGGTGTCCCCATAGCTGATTTGGTTTCTGGTATTCCAAAAGTAATTATTGATCTCTTTCTTTATTTCCATTGAGAGTGTAAGTATTCTATTAATAAATTCTGCTTTTTGTTTGCATTGATTATAGTTGGTTTTCTATTTATTTCTACCAAGAGTCTTAACTCATCCTGGTCATAAGTAAGTGGTATGAACCAAAAAAGGGGTTCAGTATTTGAATTTTGACAATAGACTGAAGATGTAGAAGTGGCCACAAGGAACAAAGAACATGTTGACCTCTACTTCTCAAAAGTTGAAGAAACAAAATACCTTTTGTTAAAGTTGGGACGAATAGGACTCATCTTGCAAAAGACAGTTTTCAGGTTACAAAAGGAGGTAAAGCAGTGTCCTAGCCTAAGGCTCACAGTGTTACTGAGTGTTCTCACAAGAGATTTGGGATTCCTAGAGGAATGAAGAAGGGGTTATATAGCAGATGTTCAATAAATATTTGTTGAATGTGGAAACAAATGGGGAGAATGATCACTTCTCATTACAACCTTAGGAAAGAATGCTGTGTCATCATTGACCTGGGTTCTTCAAATGATAGCTCACTTGCATACTACTTCCCCTGAGTAAAACTGACAGAGCTTCCATTCTCTCTGGGGCCACATTCTTTTTCCTGCCACTTATCTTTGGTAATACTATTTCAATAGAGGGGTTTAGTTAGAGAGGTTTCAATAACTTTGACTTTTAGGGAGGAGTTTCAGGATCTCTCTCTCTTCCCTGACAAAAGGTCTCTGGAGTTATGCAAATTTTCTAACAATTATCAATGGTGCTGGAAAAAAAATAAAGTTCCACTTTCACCTTATATAATATGGGCTATTAATTAGCTTAATACTAACTGTGAAAACAAATAGACTTCAAAACATTTTGGACTTTTGAAAAATGGCTTGAACATAGTAATTTATTTCTTGCTCATGTAACACTGCTGGAGGGAAAAATAGAATGTATATTTGGATGATCAGCTATCCACTATTATCCAGATTTCACTCCTCAGCAGTTCTGATAATTACAAGTTTTTTGTACTTTAAAACAAAAGCAAGTTGGTGCCTTTGCCTCTCTTCACAGTTCCTGTAAGTTTCATGACTTAAAAATAAGATTCATACCAGGGGAGGAAAAGTAATAGATTTGAATAAGCTAAATTATATACACTTGCATTTTGCCATGTGTATGCAGAATCACTAAACACTTTTTTGTATTCAGTCCTTGTTATCAGCCTGTAAAATTCTAAGCTAAGAAGTAATCATCCTTCACAATACAGTTCCAGGAGCAGGAAAGATAAGTCAAGCTGGGATTTGCAGATTGGGAGTAAGTATTAAAGTGAATGGGACTGGAGGTGGTTCCAGGAAGCTAACAACTGGGCTAGTGTCAGGGGTAGAATCCAGATGGAGGGAAAGAGGAAACCAATATAGGCACCCAAGGAGAGAGAAAGTAGGAGGCTCTATGCCTTATTTATAGGAACTTTCAGTATACTTACTGTTGGGCAGGAATCAAGCCCATGGTGTGGGCTACCTGCAGAGAAGAAAGCAGGTAAATAGTCTTGCCTGGCTGGAAGCAGGATTGAGACAGAGCTTTACAGCATGTGCTGGGAAGAACTTTCATACTAACTCAGGATTAACACATTGTTCTCCTGGTGGCTTTTGGATTTGAAATGACTACAATGCAAAGTTGGTGATACCAGTGGAAATATAATAAAATATAAGTTTATTCACATTCAGGATTGTTTATTTTTTTATTTCTTGTTTTGTTCATTTATTTTGAGTATAGTTGACATTATGTTACATTAGTTTCAGGTATACAGCATAGTGATTGGACATCTCTATATCTTCTGCTCTACTCACCACCAGTATGGCTACCATCTGTCACCATACTGTGTTGTACCTTTTATTCCCATGACTTATCCATTCCATAACTGGAAGCCTCTATCTCCCAATCCCCTTTCCCCATTTTGCCCCTACCCCACCAACCGTCAGTATGTTTTCTATATTAACAGGTCTGATTCTGCTTTTTGTTTGTTTATTCATTTGTTTTATTTTTTAGATTCTATATATAAGTGAAATCATATGGTATTTGTCTTTCTCAGTCTGACTTATTTCATTTAGCATAATACCCTCTAGGTCCATCCATGTTGCAAAGGGCAAGAACTCTTATTTTGTATCTACTATGATGATTGAAATTAGATTAATTTTTTGGGTGCCCAAAGTACAATTAAAATCATGGCTTGTGCCCAGTAAGGCTGGTAAGAACAAAACCCAGTCAAAGGAAAAGAAGTTTTAAACTTTGGTGCTGCCTGTAGTCTATGAAATATAAAAATGTTTCTCAGATGACTGGCTGACTGGTGACTCTGCAACTATAGGGACACATTAACTCTAAGAACACTAAGTACAAAGGGAAATGCTTGTGATTACATGGCTAACCAAAACTTTATGCAAACTTTATACAGTTTGAAAACTATAAGCCTAGTACTTTTAGGTTGATTGATACTATGGAATGTACTTTACATCCATAAGTTTTGCATGGTTTTATAAGATGAGAAATTACACAGCAAATAAGATAAACATATATAAATTGTGGAATCATTTGTAACTTGTATTATTGGGAAAGTAATGAGACAGGGTAGAGTAGTTATTCATTGAGGTTCTAGAGTCAGAACTGGGCTCAAATCCCAACTTTCCTAGCTTTGTGTCCTTGGACAAGTTATTTCACCTATATAAACCTCTGTTCTCATCTGTAAAATAGAAATAATAACCATATCCAAAGGCTATGAAAATGAAAAGGGTTTTTTTTTTTTTTTTTTGTAACTCATTTGGCTGCAAAACCTGATGTGGATGGAAAGTTATAGTCTTTCTTTATCCTATTTAGTGTGCGTCTTTGTATCTTTTGTGGCAGATGTATTAATATATTTGATTAATGTATGCTGCCCCAAACCCCACTCAAAGTGAATGTTGGATAGCTTTCATTTATTCCTCCAGATTCACTCTCCACCCAGCTATGTGCCTGGGAGTCTGACCTTCTGCAATCTATATTTACAGGCTCCCTTGCAGTCTGTTTTCCCATTGGATTTGGCCAGTGGAAGTTGTTGGCAAGAGATTGGAGAGAGGAGGCAAAGTGAGGATGTGTATTTAACTCACTTCACTCCCTCCATGAGGGATTACCATATATCTCCCATCACCTGAAAGGCTACCCATTTCGCACAAGCCTGTCAGTCTCCAGCTTTCAGTTAACAGCTCCCTTCCCATACCCTTTCTGGCTTCCAGGTACTAATAAGTACCACAGCACTAACCCCAGCTTATCAGGCAATTCTTTGTGGTTTCTTTCCACCTTTTGTATACCTTGGTAAATAGTGCCTTTATTTTAATTTTTTTCAGATTTTATTCATTTATTTGACAGAGACACAGCGAGAGAAGGAACACAAGCAGGGGGGAGTGGGAGTGGGAGAGGGAGAAGCAGGCTTCCCGCTGAGCAGGGAGCCCTATGTGGGGCTCAATCCCAGGACCCTGGGATCATGACCTGAGCCAAAGGCAGACGCTTAATGACTTAGCCACCCAGGCGCCCCTAAATAATACCTTTATTGAATTTTCCTCAAATTATTCTAATTTTAGCATGTTAAGTAGTTGCTACTGGTCCTTGAAAAATGAGGAATGTCATTTATGAAATATGTACCGAATTATTTGCTTTCTAAATACATATACACACATTCTAAATTCTAAAACACATCTGTCTCCAAGGATTTGGGGTAAAGGATTGTGGATCTATATTCTAATGATATTAGTATAGGAGTTTTATCATATTTTATAAATTGTCGCTCTGTTCTAATGTTCTCTCTAATGTTCAACACAGAATTTAAATGGTCTACAAATAATGCCATCAACACTTCAGTACTAAAAAAATAAAAATTGTCATTGAGCTACCAGTTTAAATAAATCCCTCAAAGTAGGTACAGTATTTGGAGAACAGTCTCACAATTATAATAAACTTGCCTTTGTTACTTTCCTTAAGAGGAAAAAAGATGCAGCGAGATTAGATTTTAATTCCACTTGATTTCTTCTTCAACAAAGAAAGCTTCACATGGCTTCACAAGAGGCCTTAAGAAAGGGTGCCTAGGAATAACATAACTTTATTTAAATTACTTACCCTTTCTCAATGTTTCAACAAGAATAAATTTAACCCTTCAGCTTTGGGTTTTTGCCAGTTTGTGACTATATATTTTATCTGTAGCTCTTGGGTGGTGGAAAGAACAGAATTTAGAATCAGGGAGACTAGCTTTGGGTCTCAATTCTGTTACACCATCTGACTCACTCTGAGTCTGGAACTTGATTTCTGTGGTCCTTGTCTCTAAGATGGGGATAAAACACATACCTTTCAGCATCCTGGGATTAAATAGAATAACTGTATTAGGTATCTCGTTTGGAGCTGTGCTCATAGTAAGAGCTTGAGTGTTTCTCATACCTGAACTGGTTTGTGAACACTGCTGCTCAGTAGAAGGTGGTGTGTCTGGGGCACTGATCAGTGACCGCAGTGACACTACTGTTGTGGCATTTGCACTCCTCATGGACCAGCCAGAGCCCCCAGGTTTTACATGTGAAAATCGTGACCCATTTGTGGAACACCAGTACAACAAAATGAGTGTGGAGTGGTACATGTGAATTTTGACAGAGAAGCAAGGAGCTGAACAGAATGAGTGTTTTCATCTGTTCGTAACCACATATGTAGTTTGTGTTTCCATTAATTCACAAGTGGTATATTTAGCACTTTAATATTTAAGATAATGTTACCATATGTTAATCAACATTTTTAGTCCATAAAAACATGCCATACAGACATATTTTTATCTTACCTCACTTTAAGATTTTATTTATTTATTTGACAGAGCACAAGCAGAGGGAGAAGCAGGCTTCCTGCAGAGCAGGGAGCCCCATGCGGGGCTCGATCCCAGGATCCTGGGATCATGACCTAAGCTGAAGGCAGATGCTTAACCAACTGAGCCACCCGGGCACCCTGAAGTTTTAATTTTTTCTAATGAAATTCTCTAACCATTTCAAGCATGAAGAATTCCATGCTGTGAAACTCCACAGTTGCTAGAGAAGGATCATACAGTTGACTCTGAGCAATTAGTGGCTAGCCGGGGTAGGGATGCGTACAAGTACAAGATTCCTAAGGGTTCTTCGTTGCTTCCTGTTACCAAGACCTGAGAATAGAGTCTTCTGAGGGCCTCGTAAAGTGGCCTACTACATTGGGAATTTTCACAAGCAATTTTGAATAGAGAAACAGAGCCTTTGGAAATAAGCTCAAGCATAGGAAACAGCTTTATTGAACCAAATAGTTCTGTGAAAGTTGGTATATTTTATTGGCATATAGCTTTAATAGTCATGATGGAATAAGAAATAATTGTCCTTTTGTCTGTTTTTTTTTAATTCATTATAAAAATTAGAAACTAACTCTGGGAAATCTCAAGAACAATGTAGCATAACAAGTTTTTCTCTGGCGGTTGAAATAAAATATTGTATTTAAAATTAATTGAAATCTAGGATTATGTTTAAGATAAAATGTTGGTATTTCCAAATTAAATTAAAAGTTTTCTTTATGATTTTTTTTCTTTATTATTATTTTTTTTTCTTTTCTTTCTTTATGATTTTTTTTACCATTATTCTTCTCCAATTAATATTCCATCTGAGAAGGAAAAGACGTCTGAAAGGAGAAGATTAAAAGAAGTCATTAATAAAAGGAAGCACATTTAATGGGAATATGATTATCATGTAGTTCAAAGAAAATTTCACTATGCCTCCTACTAATTGCTATTTTGTGCACCCAGTCACCTTACTTATCTGAAGATGGTTTCAGCTTTAGGGGATATGTAAAAAAAATTAAGATATACATATATTATTTAAAATAGACCAAAGTTAAGGCATAAGTATTATTTGATAATTGAAGTATGTAGGTTGGTTGACTTTAAAACTTTCTTTGTTACTTTACTTTGTTACAAACTGTCGCACAGTTTGAGAAATTGTTATACCGTGATCACCATCATCTCTCAATTGTAGTTGTAACTACCTACCTTACATTGGCAACTGTGATGACTACCCTCATGCTCAAAATCATAAGAAACCAAAACAAAACAGGAGGACCACTTAGTGCCATCCCCTTCTTCCACTGTCAATTCTGGTTCAGTTTTTCTGTTTGTCTTGAATTCTCCAGAGCTTTCAGATAGTTGTTTTTTATGTTTTGTCCAGAGTTTATCGTTGGCCATATCAGAAGGGGACATGATTATGTCTGCCTAAACTTTTAAAATCTTTTAAAATTAAGACATTTAATTTTTATCCTGCATTTATCTATTATACTCTTAACTATTTCCACCTGAGAATTTATCCAGCCATGTTCTGATAACCTTTGCAATTCTTTTCGATGGTGTAGACCTTGTTCCTTTAGGATATGTTTTCTTTTAGCTGCATAACACTAATACTTCAAAAAAAAATTATTATCTTTTGATAAGAATGAAACTTTTTTTTTTTTTTTTTGGTTATACATTTATTTTCTTTGGTTATGATTGGGATTTGGAATAGGAGAGTTTTAATTCCAATCCCAGTCTCCCAGTTTGCTGGATAAACTTTCACTTTTTTCAGCTTCAATTTCTTCACTTGTAAAACAGGGTAATAATCCCTACCTTACAGTTATGTTTTGAAATCACGCATGTTAAGGGGCTAGCACAAATACTTGGAAAACAGGGTAGATATTATTGTCTGATGCTCCTTCCTGATTTATTTCCAATTCTTAGATCTGGGGAACTAGATTTTTTTGCTCATAATTCAACCTTTGGGTTTCTGAAAG
The DNA here is from genome assembly GCF_029215605.1 of Mirounga angustirostris. Taxonomy (NCBI): domain Eukaryota; kingdom Metazoa; phylum Chordata; class Mammalia; order Carnivora; family Phocidae; genus Mirounga; species Mirounga angustirostris. Next base: position 99,090,182 of record NW_026991718.1, on the reverse strand, counting down.
TGAAAAAGATTTTGGAGAACAGATTGGAGTTTATTTTTGAATAGTCAAATTAAGCCTTTATAATGATTGGGGACAAAATTAAATTTGGCTTTCAGAATTAGCCATAAGAAAGAAGCAAGAAAGACCAGTGATACTATTTTAAGTGCTCAGATTTTCATACAGGTTTTGTATGCTCACATAAGGAATGGATAGTGTGTACAGTCTTGAGGAATCATATGGTCCAGAAAGGACCTGAATCCTAATCTCAGATATGTCTGAGAGGGATTTGTTGATTACCTACTGGAATGTCAGGCCTTTCCCAGACATGGCATGGAGACAAGGAGGAAGAAGGCAAGGTCCCTTTCTCTTGAGGCTCTCGTGGCTTTGAATGATAGCTCTAGGAAAGCCCTCCTGGGGATCATGACTCTATGGAATAGGGAAATGTTTGTTCCAAACTCTTGCTATTGGGATTCTGTTCTCCACAGAGACAGATCCAAAAGGCTCTTTCATATACGTGTATATGAGAGAATGAGAGGGAATGTAGGCCAGTAGGCTGGAGACCTAGGGAATAGGTTTCAGTTTTAGTCCAAAGGTTATCTGCTGGCAAAATTCCCTTTTATTCTAGAGAGGTAAGTTTTTTCTATTAAGGCCTTCAATTGATTGGATGAAGTCCACCCATACTTTGGAAAATAATCTACTTTACTCAGTCTATTGATCTAAATGTTAAACTCATCTAAAAAATATCTTCATGGAAATATCTAGAATAATGTTTGGCCAAATATCTGAGGACTATGGCCTAGCCAAACTGACACATTAAACTAACCATCACAAGGATATGTTCTTGGAGTTTGCCTTGGACCTCCTAGCAGATTCAACCTTATATGGTTCTTCAGCCCTTAAGCTTTCATCATTTACTATTTATGTGCTGACTTAGTTCATCACTGTGCTTGAAGCTACTTTGACTGTTGGTACTGCTGAGCACTTGCGCCTTTCTGACCACACCATTAGCCTTAGTTTTGCCAGTATTTGTGCTCTATGCAGACCTCTGTTTGGCCTTCACCCATGGGTAATCCCATGTTCCACCTTGAACCTAGCCTACTTTAGTCTCCTGCACAGTTGACTTAGCCTATATTTTCCTGACCAAAACAGGACATTAATAGCTCTTAGGTACCCGTTAGTGTCCTGAAAGTTAATCTCTTCCCCTTAGCTTTGCATATTATTTAGATGTTATTGGACATTCTGGTATTTTTATTACAAATTTCAAATACTTCCAGTCTTTGCTAATAGTTTTTACAGACCATTATATTTGATTTGGTGTATTTCTTTTATGCTTTGGGTAGAGCTCATTTATTGTAAGGCCACTCCTGCCCTCTTTGTTCTCTCATCAGTGTTTTGTGAGGAGGAGTAATTATTAAATATACTGCCATTCTTTTAATAATTGAACGTGTGTGGTATTTATGACCTCCATACCAGCCCTCTTATTTTGCTCCATTATGACTTTTATTCTCAGGGGCCTGTGGTTTTCAAATGCCACTGTTTGGAATAGCTGTCTGTAGAGTTGTTTCCATGGTGCTTATATCCTGTAAACTAGCCACCCTACCTGATATAATATTTCAGTGAGTGCTGTGCTTGCTGCTCAGTGTTTCAGTTTGGGTCTGATTTCCTGGGATTAAATTCCAGATGTTATTTTACAGCTTGCCATCTGCCTGATAAAGTTTCTTACAGGTTGTAGGTCAGATGTGTGTTCACTGACATTTTAAAATCTTATTTACTAGGTCTCCATTTGTTAGTATTTTTTTCTCTGATGGCATGATAATATGTTTTCCTCTTCGGAATGATTGTGGTGTGGAAGCAAATAATTTTAGCTTAAAAACTACATTGAATGATTTCATTGGTTATGTTTTAGTCACTAGAATATTATAGAAAAGAAGTATGTATTTTCTTCTGTTTTGAAAGGGGAAACTTAAATCAGGAGCCTTTTAGTCTGTAAACATAACTGCTTTTCAAAAACAAATACAAAAAATATTATGGCAACAATAAAAGCCAATTACCTAATAGCCTGCTTTGACATTTGGTCTTATTTTACAACTATAATAGATATATATTAACATGTAGTTATTCTCTTTGGAAAAGTATATTCATTTCTTTTTAAGTGTACTTAGCTTTTCAAATATGACTCCCACAGCCCCCTGTGTATTGTAAAAAATAATGACTGAAACAGTTTCACTTTGAAGTACAGTAGTTGAAATCTTCAGATCAATATCACCATTTAAGCCTTTACTATAACCTTATTTATGTCAATCAAATCACAAATGTAGTTTGCTAAGGTAGAAACTACTTGATTTCAGTGCAATTATAACAGACTAATCAATATTTCAAAATAGTGGCTTTTTTAATGAGATTCTATATGGATATTGATTTCAATTTTCTGTGTTAAAATTAAGAGCAAGTGGTCTCAAACTTAGGTGATCCAAAATATTTTTTAAGGTAGTTGTTTGAAACTTTATATGCTTTTTACAAAAACTAGAGTAATAAATGGTAAGTACCCAGGCCTACTCACAAAAGCCTATTTAAACCATAGTATAGCTGAAAATAGTGTTTTAATGGTTGCTTGACTTCTATAATTCTCTGAAACCACTGTAACTCCTGATTTTCTTTGTGTTTTTCTGGCTCTTGAGCATGAGGGGGAAGTTTTACAGTGATTAGAAGTGAGAAAAGTGGTTGCTGATCAGTGCAGGTGGAGTTTGGATATAGAAGCTTCATGGATTGGAGAGGTGCTAAACATTAGAGAATGAACAAAGTAAGTTATGGCCTCTTAGGGCCTAGCAGCAGCAGGAATGGTGCTCCCCTCCCCTTAGTAGAGAACCTCATTGTTTCTATAGGATCAATAGATGGAATAGTGATGGTGTGGTTGTGGTCCTGGCAAGTGTCCTGGTGATGGTAGCCGTGTGTGTGTGTATGTGTGTGTATATATATGTGTGTGTGTGTGTGTGTATATATATATATATATATATATATATATATATATATATATATGAAATCTTTGTCAACTGAGTGTTTGTAAGGATCTAGTGTTTGGCAAGATTTAGATGCCAACTTTACAGTTTTTAGAATCTGCTGATCCAGGGCTTTTAAATTTTTCTTTGCCTTTAAAAATTAATTTAATTACAAAGAGCACACTCAGTACTGCTAAGGTGTTTTCAGCTATGGGGCCAACACATCCCAAATGTAAACTGCAAAATTGTAAAACTTCTAGGAGATAACATAGGACAAAATATAGATGATCTTGGGTTTGGTGATGACCTTTTAGATACAATACCATAAGCATGATCTGTGAAAGAAAAATTGATATGTGGGACTTCATTAAAACTAAAAATTTCTGTTCTGTGAAAGGCATTATTAAGAGAATGAAAAGGTAAGCCACAGACTGGGAGAAGACTTTGCAAAACATATCAGATAACGAACTGGTATTCAAAATATATAAAGAATTCTTAAAACCCAACAACAAGAAGAATTTAAAAGTGGGCAAAAGTTCTACCTTACCAAAGAGGATATACAGATGTCAGAAACATATGAAAAGATACTCAACATCATATTTCACTAGAGAATTATAAATTAAAACAGCGAGTTATCACTGTATACTCATAATGCCTAAACCTGAAACATTGACAGTACCAATGCTGGTGAGGGTGTGGAGCCAACAGGAACTCTCATTCGTTGCTGGTGGGTATGTGAAACAATACAGCCCCTTTGGATTACAGGTTGGCAGTTTCTTACAAAGCTAAATGTAGTCTTATCATATGAACTAGCAACTGTGCTCCTTGTTATTTACTCAAATGAGTTGAAAAATTACGTCCACACAAGAACCCACACGTGAATGTTTATAGCAGCTTTATTTATAATTGATCTGAAGTAGAAGCAACCAAGGTGTCTTTCAACAGGTGAACAGATAAAACTGCTGTGTTCATGCAATGGAATATTATTCAGCGATAGGAAGAAATGAGCTATCAAGTCACAAAAAGACATGAAGGAAAGTTAAATGCATACTGCTAAGTGAGAGAAACCCAGTTCAAAAAGGCAGTGTAGTATCTGATTCCAGCTACATGACATTCTAGAAAAGGCAAGACTATAGAGACAGTAAAAAGATCAGTGGTTGCTAAAGGTTCTAGGGGAGGAATGAGTAGGTAGGGCACACATGGAATCTTTAGGGCAGTGAAATTATTGTTTGATACTGTAATGGTGGGCATATGATACGGATTTGGCAAAGCTCATAAAACCACACAGCATAAAGAGTGAACCCTAATGTAAACTATGGGCTTTAGTTAGTAACAGTGTATCAATATTGGTTAACCCATTGCAATAAGATGTGCCACATCAATATGTTAATAATAGGGGCAACCCTGGGTTAGGGAGAGAGAGTATATGGGAACTCTACACTTTCTGCTCAATTTTTCTATAAACCAAAACTGATTCATTTTTTAAAAAACAATAATGAAACCCACTAAAAAAAACAGAAAAAAGGAGCGTCTGGGTGGCTCAGTCATTAAGCGGCTGCCTTCGGCTCAGGTCATGATCCCAGGGTCCTAGGATCGAGCCCCACACTGGGCTCCCTGGTCGGCAAGAAGCCTGCTTCTCCCTCTGTCACTCCCCCTGCTTGTGTTCCCTCTCTCACTGTGTGTCTCTCCGTCAAATAAATAAAATCTTAAAAAAAAAAAAAAAAAAAAAAAAAAAGGCATCCGACTCTTGATTTCAGATTGGGTCATGATCTCCCAGTGGTGGGATCCAGCCCCACATCAGGCTCCTTTCTCCTCTCCCTCTGCTTCTTCCCCACTTGTGTGCTCTCTCTTTGGGCTCTCGATCTCTCTCCCTCAAATAAATAGATAAATAAAGTCTTTAAAAAAAGGATTAAAAAACCCCCTACATATACTACCAATTGCTAATAATAATAACAACATTCTTTTCCATAATTCTCCAGTGACTTAAGGTAATACTTGATTTTTTTTAAATTTTTTTTATTCTTATGTTAATCCCCATACATTACATCATTAGTTTTAGATGAAGTGTTCCATGATTCATTGTTTGTGCATAACACCCAGTGCTCCATGCAGAATGTGCCCTCCTCAATACCCACCACCAGACTAACCCATCCTCCCATCCCCCTCCCCTCTAGAACCCTCAGTTTGTTTTTCAGAGTCCATCGTCTCTCATGGTTCGTCTACCCCTCCGATTTCCCCTGCTTCATTCTTCCCCTCCTGCTACCTTCTTCTTCTTCTTTTTTTTTTTTCTTAACATATATTGCATTATTTGTTTCAGAGGTACAGATCTGAGATTCAACAGTCTTGCACAATTCACAGCGCTTACCAGAGCACATACCCTCCCCGGTGTCTATCACCCAGTCACCCCATCCCTCCCACCCCACCCTCCACTCCAGCAACCCTCAGTTTGTTTCCTGTGATTAAGAATTCCTCATTTGATTTTAAGTAATTATGAAATGGTATTCATTTGATTTCAGGGTTTCTCAGACATTTTTTGACTCTCAGCAAATCTTCCATAATATGGGGGTTTGTTCTACAGATTGTTTTATTATCCTTGTGAAATATTATACGCTTTGTCTCTCTCTCTCTCTATATATAAATATACATTTATAGAGATAATATATATATATTATTTATCTTCCAAATGTTTGCTCTATCTTTTTAAAAGTTAAGCCTCTTAGGGATGTTGCAACTTTTCACGCTTAAACTGGTTTACATTTTTAATGACAAATGTCAGCGTAGGTGTCAACTTTATAATTAACACTCTTGCCTAGATTTCTAAATCAATGCAGAATAAAGTAAAGTAGTATTAACTAATTTAAAGTAGATAATCATATCATATTTTTGTTTATTCACTTAATATTTCAAATAATTCTTAGGATTTTTGTTGTTTTCTTTTTAAACCTAATAAATTAAACAATGGCTTATCAAATGTTTTTGTGGTGGTTATTACCCATTTTAGGTAGAAATATTATCACACTTTAAAAATTTCTTAATAAACTACCTATCCTTTTTATATTAGTCTAAATATTTTATAATAGTAGGTATGATATGACTTGCAAATGCCTTGGAGTAAGATGATGATAAGGGATTCTGTGAAGTATATTTAAAAAATAGATTATTTACAATTACATACCAGTATGAGTGAGCTTTAATTTGAATGACACACTCAATTATTTTTCATTTTTCTCATGAAAGAAAACATTTTGCTTTCTGGGTGGGGGGAACCTGTGTGTCAGTTACCTCATTAGTCAAATGTACATCATAATCATACTTCTCATAGGATTGTTGTGATGATTATATAAATTCACAGGAAGTGCTTAAGATAGTGTCTGTCACATTACAAGTATTCAGTGCATGTTCTTGATGATTCTGATCTGATGTTGTTACTGTGAAATTTCACTAGAGGTTGAAGGTAGTGGCATAGTGAACTGTGGAGGTGTTAGCTCTGGGTCCTGTCTGTGAGTGAGCAGTAAGAATCTTGTGGCTACATTATTGAAGCAGTTACTAAGGACTGCCCTGAGCCTTGGAACAATGTCTCTGAATTCGGTGGTACTCTGTGAACTTCTTGGCCACACATTAGTTATTCCTATTTCACCTGTTATTTCCCTGTAAGTATATATTTCCCGAGGGTATATAGTTCTACGTTCAAAGAAAATTAGAAAGCAATCTTGTATTAAACATGATTTTATTTAAACTATTTTAGTTGTTTTCAATTAGTTAAGTTCTCTGTGTGTTTTAGTGTGTGCTGTGCTGTGTGTGCTCTCTCGTATCTTTTATTTTTTTACAGATTGAATGGCTTCTGTTTTTCTAGCTTTTTCTCTTTTGCCAGTGTCACACCTCCTATTTCTCTCTTTCTCTACCCTCCTCCCCATGTATGTACTTGCAAAGGCTTCACAAACAGGCAGGCATATACACACATACAGATTTTTGGACCTTACAATTAAGCTGAATTTTCGTCAAAAGGCTTATGGATTCCAAAGTGAATGCAGCTCTGCCTCTTACTTCCTTTGGGAGATCAGCATTATTCATCAGCTCAAATATTCTTGCTTCACCTCTTTGCTCACTGTTTTGGATATGCTATGCAGAGCACTTAAATATTTGCTCTTTTAATGCATCAGAATGAACTGGTTATTATGTTTTAAAAGTCAAATATGAAATGAATCAAAGTAATTTTTAACCAAGTTTTATTTTATTTTTTTTAATGGGGGAAAAAAAACCCTACACTATTCCTATTTATACTTGGCAGTCAGACCTTGGTATAAGGGCAGTCTAAACAGAGAAGTCTTATAGCTCTAGGGAGATTAAAAAATGTATCTAGTTATATAAGCCTACGGTATAAAGCCACATCTCTAGACTAATATTTTCAAATGTGAAAGGGATAAAATTTATATTATGAACAGCTATAGATTTAACTTAGTAAAGGCTAAAGTCATACTAGAAAATATTTCAATTACAGTTCTTAAAATAGGAAAGAGAAGATGTTGATGTTACAATGAAGTATTTTGCATAATAATGGTAAATATTTTTTGCACAAACCCAACACAGTTTTAAGAAAATAGCTCACATGAACTTGAAATTTTTTAATGGAAATAAGAGATCCTTATTTTCACCAGTAGTGAATAGTTTAACATTACTGTATGTTATACATTATGGATTAAGTTTAGGACCTTGAGTAAGCCCATTTTCAATCAGAGATATGAAGGATCTCTTCCTTATGGTAAAAATTGTACTTGATTAGTTGTAATACGGGAGTATTGCATTTCTTTCCCTTGACAGTTTATAGCCCCAAATTAAAATGATGATGATGATAATAATAGCTAACATTTATTGATTGCTTTTATGTCAGGTGTTATACTTGCTGCTATTACTCCAATTTGCAGATTAGGAAACAGAGGGTCACAGTGGTTAAACTTGCACAAGCTTACACAACCATTGGGGAGGCCATGATTTCAAACTGCAGACAGTAGGACCCCTGAGCTCCCATTCTGAACTGCTAAACTGTATTGCCTCCATCATAACTAAGATAACTCATTTTTCTCCCTTAAAATGTCTTGAAAAATATCATGATGAAATACCTCATCCAGCTGCAGAGGAACAACCAACTACATTTATTTTTGGAAATAAGGAGTTGTTTTGCCCTATACATAGACTTGTAGAGCAATTGCATAACATGGCCTATCTGTGTAGATTACACTTTTTTCACGATTCATTTAGCTACTCGCATTTGGTATCATTTTCTTTCAACCTGAAGCACATCTGATGCAGATTTACTGGGACAATCACACTCTATTTTGGTTTTAAAAGCTGCAGACCTCATTTACAAGTGCATGAACAAATAGCCATTTGCAACTACCCCATCCTTTATAGGCTTAACTTTTCTTTTTTGCTGGGAAGGAAAATAAAGAAAAAATATTTATGGGAATATTGTTTTTATTATAACTGAAAAACTGCTTATGGACTGACTAACCCACTGATGTATAAAATTTCTAAACTGAGTGGCTTGATTGAACATAAGAAACAAGTTGCTTAGCATATCTAACCAAATTTCCTAAAAAACCCTTTACATTTATTTGGAAAGATTCATTTTTGTACCCTCCTGTCCCCCCCCTTTTGTTGGTCCCTGAACAGGAAGCTCATATATATTTTTAAAGTCAAATACAGACTATTTTGTTTTGCTTGTGCTGTATTCTACAATTTCAAAGTCAAGGTGTAGAATTGGATGGGTCTTTCCTTGGAGTGGTTCAAAATTGAAAAACAGTTTGATTTCTTATTCATTTTAGATTAAGTGAGAAATCAACTGGAGATTAGATCTTTTACTTCATACAATTCTTGAGGCTTTATGAGATTTAGAGTAAAAAGAAAACCCTTCATACTTTTTACCTGAGGCCTTAGTAGTCTTGCTTACTTTAAAAAATAAGATGAAATGAATAAGGTCTACATCTGCTAAAAACATGAAAAAATAGAATAAAAAAGATTTGTTTACTCAACAAAATTAGTATTTTGAGGGGCGCCTGGGTGGTTCAGATGGTTGAGCATCTATCTTCGGCTCAGGTCATGATCCCAGAGTCCTGGGATCAAGCCCCACATTGGACTCCTTGCTCAGTGGGGAGTCTGCTTCTCCCTCTCCCTCTGCTGCTCCCCCTGCTTGTGCTCTCTCTCAGCCTCTCTCTCTCTCAAATGAATAAATGAAATCTTAAAAAAAAATATTTTGATATTTCTTTTCAATATTATTTTTTATGAAAAAATGTGACATTACAGGTAATGTTGAAATCCTCTGTGTTAACCTCTTTAGCCCCATCACCTCCCTCTCTCCTGAGGCTACTGCATTTATCCTTTTGGTATGTATCCCTCTAGTTCATACTTTTGCTCATTGCCTCTACTGTGTTGGGAGTTGCTATCCTTAAATGGTGATCAAAGTCTGAGGTAGACATATCTTTAATGCTTTAAATTCAGTCTGACTGCTTGCATCAACCATCACCTTATTTTAACTTCCTTCCAATCCAAAAGTCACTAGTATTTTAAAAAATCAGTGTTTATTATCAATTCCTATGTTTAATTTTTCTTCTGATTCCTTATTGCCAAAATTTATTTTGAGTAAGAGTCTGTGAGGAGCAAATTCTCATTTTCTTTATGTATGATAACCCTTTTATTTCATTCTCACCCTAATAGTTTAGATTTCAAGGTATAGATTTCTAGGTGGACAGTTAGTTTTCTTCATCAGTTAGAAGATAATATTTCCTTGTCTTGTAGCATTTGTTGCTCCTGATAGGTTGGCTGTTGATTTAATAGTTGCCTCTATAACAATCTCAAATTTTTTTTCTGATAGCTTGAAAGATTTTTTTTTTTGTCTTTGGCATTATGGAGTTTCATTACAATGTGTGTTGATGTGGACTTATATGTATGTAATGTGTATATCTGTATATATATACATATAATCTCTCATTTCTCAATCTGAGGATTCCTTTTTTTTTAATTTTGGAAAATGATTAGCCATCTTCTCTATAAATATTGCCTCTACACATTTCTCTTTTCTCATCTACCAGTTATACGTATGATGTGTCTTTTCATTCTTATACCCTTAATCACTTAATTTCTCTTTCATTTTTTCATCTTTCCCCCCATGTTGTATGTGCATCACATTTCTCTTTAGGTGAGTCTAATTTATACATCTTCTCATTCTTTTGTTGACATTTTTCATTTCTAGTATTTTCTGTTGTTGTTCTTTTGAAATTCACCCTTTTTACAATGCCCTATTCTTGATTTATATACCCTTTAAAAACCTTTTTAAACATGCATATCTTAATACTTAGATTGTTTTGTTTTTATTTCTTAGGGCATAAATTCTCCATTCATGTAGCAGTAGCAGTTGACTTTCCCTCCTTGTGTGGGTTTTAATTTTTATTATTTATTTATTAATTTATTTATTTTACTGAGTTCATCATCAGTATAGGTTGTTTCCCATTGGGTCCTATGTGTTGGGAATTATAGAAATACTCCTACAAGATAATTTTAAATTTGCTGTTGCAGGAAACCTAGGTATATCCATGATTCTAGACCAGTTTTTAAGTTAAGTTTTCAGTTGAGGTCCCTATGCCATATACATAAGTGACTTTAGAAACCACACTTAAATGGGTAGCACAGACTGGGATCTTCATTTCCTATGGAGAACTTTTTCCAACCCATGGCCAGCTTTCTTGCTGTTTCTCTGCAATAGTGGAATGTTTCTAAATCCAGTTTCAGAGGTGGCTTTATGCAGGTAAACCTATGTTTCTATGTTCCCATGTCATACCTAGCATATCCATATATTCTCAAAATATTTTTTTTCCTTTTATTGTTTCATTGACTTCTGTTGCATATGATAAAATGGGTGTCAGTATGCTCATTTGTTCATTTAAGAAATATCAGGTGTTACCTTTTTCTAGGCACTATTTTAAGCATAGGGGATAGATCAGTAAATATGATTCTTGCTTTACTAGAGCAATATTCTGATGGTTGAGGGGAGGGAATCAGTCAATAAACAAACCAATAAATGAAGTATATATCACACTTTCATAAGTACAATGAAAAAAGATAAAACAGAGTAATGGAGATAGATCGTGACCAGAGGGTGCTATTTTATATATGTAGATAGAAAAGAGGTGTCTAATAAAGTAACATGTGAGGAGAGACCCCCCAAAATGAAATTGTGATCTATGTATACATATGATGCAAGATTATTACAGGCAGCATGTTCAATAGGATTACACTCCCCTGCTCTAGGAATGCAGGGAATGGAGTGAGTGAGGTGGACCTATGACAGGTAAGATTAGATAAATAGTAGAGGGGCCAGCTCATGTAATTCTACTTTGACTCTGAGCAAGGTGGGAAGCCTTTGGAGGATGTAAGTAGTCAAGTGACATGATCTGTGTGATGATTAAAAAAAAAAAAAAAAAAGCAATGACCTGCCTGCTTTGTGGAAAAATTGAGTGTAGGGAGACAAGAGTGGAAGCATGAGCACCAAATAGGCTGATGTTTTAGTAGTCCAAACTAGAGATGATGGTGGTGGGAACAGGATGGTCAAAATGAAGGTGGTGAGAAGTAGTTAGATTCTGCTTGTGTTTCAAAGGTGAAGGCAACATCTGTTCAAAGATGGATGAGAAGAGGACAGAGTTGAGGAGAGTCCTGAGGTTTTTAGCCTAAACATTTAGAAAAGTAGAGTTCCTATTTAATGAAATTGAGTAATTTGTAGAAGGAACATATGTGGGTATGGAAATTAAGTGCATGGTTTGGATATGTGAAATTTGAGAAAACTACTAAATATCCAAGATGTTGAGTAAGAATTGAGCCTGGTGATATAATTTTGGGAGTTATCGGCATGAAGATAGTAATTGAAGACATAGCATTAGACAAGATCACCTAGGGAGTGATTGTGGATAGAAAAGAAAAGGCCTGGGTTCTGGCATTGTATAAAGCACAGGCAGATGGGGGAGTAAACAGAAATGGGGACTAAGAAAGAGTAGCCACTGAGGCAGAAGGAGAACTAAGAAGGAACCAGTGGACTCTTTGAAGCTGTGAAGAAAATGATGTAAGAAACTAGAGGAACAATCAAGTCCGTGTTCAATTTTTCAGTTAGACTGAGTAAGAAGTGAAGTGAGAATTGGAGTTAGTGACAGGAGGTCAGTGATAACTTCCTTCTTCTATCTCTTGATAATAAAATAGAGCATCATAGAACATCTGGATGTCTTAAATTATTTTGTCTAACTCATTTCAGAGATAAGGATTTGGGAAGATGACTTATATGACAGTCTCTTGGTTTCAGAATATGCATGTATGATTGTAAAATAATGAGATTAAAAAAAAAGACTATCAGAATTGATAGGTTCATAGTATTCCAGCCTCAAAGATATGTATATTCTTCCAGTATTCTACTAAGCCACTTTGGTGACTCCCACTTCAGAATTGTTTTCAGAACTACATTACAAGCCATACGTAAAAAAGACTGACATTTGTAATTGGTAGCTATAATCATACTTCAGTTTTTGGTAGCTTCTCTATTAGAATAAAAAGAAAATTAAGCCCACCCTCACAAAAGGCACTAATTGCCTATCATTTATGTTGTTTAAAACCTATGCAAATATATAAAATTATGCAGGCTGCCTTAGTCTTTTTGGGCTGCTCTAGCACAATTATCATGGACAGGGTGCCTAAAACAAACATTTATTTCTTATGGTTCTGGAGTCTGGGAAATCCAAGATCCAAGTGCTGACAAATTCCGTGTCTGGTGAGGGCCTGCTTCCTTAGTTCATAGATGGCCCTCTTGTAATTGTGGTCTTACATGCTGGATCTAGGAGAGAGCTCTCTGAGGTATCTTTTATAAGGGCACTAATCCCATCCATGACAACTTTACCCTCATGACCTAATCAACCTCCCAAATGCCCCACCTCCTAATACCATTACACTGGGGGTTAAGATTTCAACATATGAATTTGGGGGATGCAAGGGGGGGACACAAACATTCAGTCCATTGCACAGGCTCAGAAAAAAGGTACACACAGCCATTTTCAACAGTATTACCAATGGGATAAAGTTGTACTCTCCCAAGAAGAAAAGGTAATCCTCATTTGAATAAGAAATTCTAGTGTTGTTACACACATTAGAGATAAAAACAAATAATTCTGTGTCCTACATTTCTTTAAATACTGTAGTTGTTCCTTCAGTGGTTCTCTCGAATCTCCTTGGGGAGATTAATTTTTATCCTGTATCCTTCTCAAAGGGGCTGGCTTAACAGCAACAGCATACACATATTCCCAGTTAGAAATATAAGACTTCCGAATGACTAACAGGTTTTTAAGATCAAATCAAATATATCTGTGAAATACGTATTCTTTGTCTCAGGAGGAATTTGGAATGAGGGTCTTTGCCCTCATTAGAATTCTCAAGAAAATGGTGATAATTTAACTGCAGAAGAATGACATCATTGTTCACATGGGAAAGAAATTGAAGTGGATTTAAAACTATATATTTATGGATTAAGAGATGGATTCATTTCTTACATTCATTTTTTTAAAAACACCAGTGTGACACTACATTTATTAGTTATTTTTAATGAAAATATTAAAAAGTAAACAAAAGTTCATAATTCCATTGCCAGATGTTAGAGGTGGATAAACAAAAAATAATGCTCATAAGACTAGTCAACATTAAACATAAAATGATCTATATACGTGATCAGAAGAGGTATAAAATGAAGGCTTTTTTCCTGCTATCCTATTGCATGTTTGAGGATTTTATTTTTTTAAATGTTTTTTAAAGATTTTATTTATTCGACAGAGACACAGCAAGAGAGGGAACACAAGCAGGGGAAGTGGGAGAGGGAGAAGCAGGCTCCCCGCTGAGCAGGGAGCCCGATGTGGGGCTTGGGGCTCGATCCCAGCACCTGGGATCATGACCTGAGCCTAAGGCAGATGCTTAAGGACTAAGCCACCCAGGCGCCCCGCATGTTAGAGGATTTTAATATATATCTTCACACATGAATACAATAAATGGGATCATAATATACACATTGTGTTGTACGTTGTCTTTTTTCACTTAATATTTCTTTTTTTTTTAAAGATTTATTTATTTATTTATTTGAGAGAGAGAGCAAGCACATGAGAGGGGGGAGGGTCAGAGGGAGAAGCAGACTCCCTGCCGAGCAGGGAGCCCGATGTGGGACTCGATCTCAGGACTCCAGGATCATGACCTGAGCCGAAGGCAGTCGCTTAACCAACTGAGCCACCCAGGCGCCCTCACTTAATATTTCTTTGAGATATTTTATTATAAAGAAATTTATATAGATATAAAACACTTTTAGAACTTCCATCATTTGGTTATATTACCATTTATTAAATGATAGACATTTTAGGGTGTTTTCTGTTCTTTACTATCCGTTCTACAGTCAACATCCTTGTAGCTATGTTTTGACATCCTTTGGAAAGTACAAGGCAAATTTCTATTGCTAGAATGGAAATGCTGGATAATATCAAATTGAAAAATAGTTTCATCAATATATAATCACAGCAATGGAATATGAGAATTTCTGTTTTCTCTTTACCTATACCAGAGTGGCTATTATAAAACTTTCTGCTATTTTCCAACCTGATAAGTGAAAATGGTGTGTGTGGGTGTGTGTGTATATGTATGTATGTATGTGTGTGTATGTGTGAATCTGTATATATACGTATATATATAATTGAGGTGAAATTCACATAATGTAAAATTTATTATTTTAAAATGTATAATTTAGTGACGTTTAGTACATTCAGAATGCCATGCAATCATCAGACTTATCTATCACGCCCAACAGAGACCTGTGCTCATGAAACAGTCACTCTGCATTTCCCTCTTCATCCTCACAGGCCTTGGCAACCACTAATCTGCTTTCTGTCTCTATGCATTTAACTATTTTAGATATTTGTTGTAAGTAGGATTATACAATATTTGTCCTATTGTGTATAACTTCTTTGGCTTAGCATGTTTTTGAGCTTCATCCACACTGTAGCATGTATCAAGACTTCATTCCTTTTTATGGCTGAGTAATATTCGATTGCATGGATACCCTTCATTTTGTTTATTCATACATCCATTGATAGACGTTTGCATTTATACCTTTTGGCTATTGTGAATAGTGCTATTATGAATATTTGTGTACAGGTATTTGAGCACCGTTTTGAGTTCTTTGAGTAAGTACTGAGGAGCAGAATTGCTGAGTCTTATGGTAATTCTCTGTGGGCCTTCAAAAGGGCCCACCAAACCATTTTCCACAGCAAATGTATCATTTGACATTCTCAGCAGCAATGTACAAGAGTTGCAGTTTCTCCACATCCTCACCAACACTTATTTTCATTTTAAGAAAATGAAAATATAGCCAATTCAGTGGGTGTGAGTGGTTTTTATTTGTATTTCCTAAATGAATAATGATGTTGAGTACCTTTTCATGTGTCTTTGGCAAATAGAAGTTTATCTTCTTTAGAGAAATATCTATTCACACTCAATTGATTTGTCTTTGTGTTGTTGAATTACAAGAGTTCTTTATATATTCTGGATAGTAGATCCTTACCAGATATATGACTTACAAATCTTTTCTCCCATTCTGTGGGTTGTCCTTTTACTTTCTTGATAGAGCCCTTTGATATACAAAAGTTTTTAACTTTTACAAAGTCCAATTTATTTTTTTCTTTTGTTGCTCATGCTTTTTGGTTTTATATCTTAGAATCCATTGCCAAATGCAAAGTCATGAAGATTTTCCCATATGTTATCTTCTAAGAGTTTTATAGATTTAGCTCTTACATTTGGATCTTTAATTCATTTTGAGTTATTTTTAAAATGTATATTGTGAGATGGGGTTCACTTTTATTCTTTCACATGTAGATATCCAGTTGTCTCAGCACCATTTCTTGAAGAGACCATTCTTTCCCTACTAAATGGTTTTGACACTCTTGTCAAAAATCAGTTGACCATAGATATTTGGTTTATTTCTGGACTCTTAATTCTATTTCATTGTTCCATATGTCTATATTACTGGCTTTTTGATTTGCATTTCTTTTTGTGGGTAGTGAGGTTGATTGTATTTCATGTTTCCTTGCTATTTGTGTTTATTTTGCCATGACCTGCTTATTCATAGCCTTTCCTATTTTTTTGATAGGGCTATTTGATTTTTTTGATATTTGATTTTTGTGTACTCTGTGTATTGTAGAAATTAGTTTTTTATCTGTCATGTATGATGAGAATGTTTTCCTAGTTTATACCTATTTGACTTTTTATGATATTTTGATGCAGAATTAATTTTTTCAGATCATGTCTATTATTTTTTTCACTTGTGATTTCTGAGTTTTACGCATTGCCTTTGCTGATTAAAGAGTATAAATAAACGTATCCTATGTATTCTTTCAGAACTTTGATGGTTTCATTTTCTTCTTTTCGAAAGTGTTTTTACTGTTTTTGTTTTTACCTTTTTTGCTATAAAAAATAACACGTGCTTTATAATAAATTTTAAAAACCTCTAAAGATATGTGTAAGTTGACTCTTTCTTCTCTCTTCTTATCATTCCATTCATTCTCATTCCTTCTGAAGTAAACCAGATTTAATCCCCTGGTAGACATTGTTTCACATTTTATTTCATGTAGACATATTTGTATAATTTTTTTTTTAACTTTTGTGTTTATGGTTTTTGTTTGAAGAATGAGGGGACTTTTGAAACAGAAACATGAAATATATTGAAAAATGTAGTATAAGATAATTTTTATTAAATTTGTTAAATTAATGTATTCTATTCTACAGAGAGATTATTTTGACTAGTGAACCACTTTAAAATTTAATTCACAGTCTCTTCTATATAACTCAAATTAATGGCTTGACCTAATTTCTTATTACCTCATCATTCCCCTTCCCACCTCCTCCCCATGCCACTCCCCACATAGCAGATTTACATCATTAGCTTATTTTGTAATTCAATGCGTCTGTCTTCAAAGGAGATTGTCATTTATGACACAGTGTTTTTTAAATTTTGTTTTGCTTGAGACACATTAGTACAAGATGATGTTTAAAAATATTTTTTTCCTATTTTCAAGATTGTTAAGAGCAAATTTGACAGTTAAGTTTCAGTGGTGACTTGAGTGATTTGAAATTTAAATTTTTTGTATACAGATGCGACAAAAATCCACAAAAGCATCCAATGAAGTTCTAGAGAGTTTGCTTTGGAAAGTTAAAGGCACATTTTAATTGAAAATCTAAATGGTTCTGTTGATTTCTTGTCATTCTGAATTGAGGATTATTGCCAGCTCATGGACTGTAGCCAGTCCCTACTTACCACAGAGCAGAGTTTTGCAACTAAGAGTTCCAGGTGGGAGAGACCAGGATAAGACACTTGAGGAAAGAGATTTGCAGCCTGTGTTGACAACAAATATGACGCTTGATGTAAGTTAAGTGTGGTTTAACTAACTTAACTAATTTCCTAACCGTCATCATATCAGGGTCTTTGGAGCCCAAAACACTCAATAGTCATTATCAGCTGGCTTCTCAGACTTAAACCATATAAATTGCTATCTGTGTGCTGCTCCCTGTGATGTGCACATTTCTTCTGTCTTGTGAAGAGTGGTGTCAACATTGCATTACAAACAAGACTGAAAAGTTTTTCTTAAGATCTGAGAGTGTGTATGTTTTTATTTTATAACTGCTTTATGTTTTTATTCTGCTCTTCAGCATGTCATCTTCATCTCAGTGTTCCTTGTTTTCTGTATCAATTTTCTTTTTCTTCATCTCCAGTTTTTCATTTGCCCTCCTTTTTATTTAACTTTTAATCAAATTTTTTTCCTTCTATCATACCTATAGCCTTTCTTGAAATGTATTTATTAAATCAAAAAGCAAATGGTGAAGTCTTGATTATATTTGCATTATGAAGTATTGTTTGTGTATTGTAAAGATGGATTCAGAATGATCAGCTCAAAAATATAATTGATGAGGTAGGCAAAAAAAATACCAAGAGGTAGTTGGCGATTATCAATGGGAAGTGGTTGAGATACATAACACAAATAATGTAAGCTTACAAATAATAATAAAATAACAACACATTTTTTGTTTATAACTTTACTATTTGTACTAGCTTCAAGGAGGTAAAATTGACTGATTTGAGTTTCATGAATTTTTCCTCTTCCACCTGTGATATACTAATAAGACCTAAATAGGAAAAAGGATAAGCATCTGGAGAGGAAACAAAAACAAGGAATCCTAAATATATTCAACATACTGGATCATCAACCACCAAGTGACCCAAGAGTTGGATGAATGTATTTCCAAACTAGACACACTTCTTTTTTGTTGCATTTCTGGGGATTGGAAATAGTTGATCTTATATGTACATGCATTTTAATAATTTTATGAGATGAATATTTCTGATAGATTTATCTTATGTGCTTCCATTTAACACTGCCATAGTAATCTGAAACTTTTTAAAATAAGAAATATATTGACAACTGAAAGGGATAATACTAGGGTTCACAGTATGGATGGAAAGATTAGTGGGGGACAAGTACCTGCACTGACTGGATCTTATTAGAACCTGTCACTGTTTGGATTTGTTTCCGTGAAATATAGTTTTCTCTTAAACTCAAGAACCTTCCATATACTTGCTACATTTCAGTACTACATTTTTACTCTTGCTTGCTTACCAATAATTGTTAGCCATATTGTAAGACAAAGTATGTAAATGTGAAATCACTAAGAAGCTACTTCTGCTTTTTTTTTCCCCAGTAAAATTATTTTTTTCATAGTGATAAGTGTACTCTTTAATCCCCAATACTTATTTCATCCATCCTCCCCACTCCCCTGGTAACCACCAGTTTGTTCTCTGTAGTTAAGAGTCTGTTTCTTGGTTTTTGTTTTTGTTCTCTCCCCCTCTGCTCATTTGTTTTGTTTCTTAAATTCCACATATGAGTGAAAGCATATGGTATTTGTCTTTCTCTGACTTACTTCACTTAGCATTGTACTCTCTGGCTCCATCCATATCATTGCAAATGGCAAGATTTCATTCTTTTTTATGGCTGAATAATATTCCATTATATAGATAGATAAATATATGTAGCATATCTTTATCCATTCATCTGCCGATGAACATTGGGCTGCTTCCATAGTTTGGTTATTGTAAATAATGCTGCTATGAACATAGGAGTTCAGGTATCCCTTTGATTTAGTGTTTTTTTTGTATTTTTTTGGTAAATACCCAGTGTGATTACTGGATCATAGGTTAGTTCTATTTTAAAATTTTTTTTTAAATTTTATTTTATTATGTTAATCACCATACATTACATCATTAGTTTTTGATGTAGTGTTCCATGATTCATTGTGTATAACACCCAGTGCTTAATTCAGTACATGCCCTCTTTAAGACCCATCACCAGGCTAACCCATCCCCCCACCCCCCTCCCCTCTAGAACTCTCAGTTTGTTCCTCAGAGTCCATAGTCTCTGAGAGACTATTTTTAAATTTTTGAGGAACTTCCATTTTGTCTTCCATAGTGGCTGCACCAATTTGCATTCCCACTAACGGTGCAAAAGGGTTCCTTTTTCTCTATATCCTCACCAATACTTCTTTCTTGTGTTTTTGATTTTAGCCATTCTGACAGCTGTAACATAATATCTTGTTGTAGCTTTGATTTGCATTTCCTGGACATGAATGATGTTAAGGATTTTTCATGTGTCTGTTGGGCCTCTGTATGTCATCATTGGAGAAATGTCTGTTCATGTCTTCGCATTTTTTAGTTGGGTTATTTTTTGGGTGTTGAGTTTTATCAATTCTTTATATATTTTGTTTACTAACCCTTTATTGGATATATCATTTGCAAATATCTCCTTCCATTTAGTAGGTTGCCTTTTAGTTTTGTTGATTGTAAGAGGCTACTTTCTAGTTATAATCTGACTGCTAACTTTGTAGACTATTGGATAAGTCTATTCTCTCCAGAACTTACACTCTCATTCAAAAAGGCTTGATGCCACTTGTTATTGTGAATAAAATTTTATTGGAAAACAGACCAGAAAAAGGCAGTTCACTCCAATCCAAAGATTTGATTAATCAAATGAGCTCAGATATAAATGCTTTCTATCAGGCAAAAAACTAATGATGATTAAGTTTATATTTCTTTTTTCTTTTTTCACACACTGCATCTTAGAGCTAAAGACTTTTTGCAAAGCCAAGAATATATATCATAGGAGGAATTTGTTTTCTTCCCTGCTCTGCCAGTTGAATGACTGAATGAAAGATGGTAGGTGGTAAAACATGCTGGAAGTTCTATCTTATTATGCAAATTATAGGCTCACCTTTCCTGCTTGTCTTATTTATAAACCAGCCTACTTCTCTTATTTTAAAATGTCGACATTCTTAAGATAGGTGGATGGACTGACATTACCAGTCTCTACATGCCTGGTGGGCTTGTTGCTGTGTTTCAGAATTGGTTATTTAAAGAGAATATGAAAGGCCCTCCTCCTGTGACAGGGGAGGGTTCCACCATCTGTGTCACTGCCCATACACTAAAGCATGAAGAGGGTAAGAGTAAGACAAGTTAAACTATCTAGGGAGGTACTAAAATCTGTTCACCTAGAACCAAAATACAAGACATTGGCCTGCACCTTAAAGTGTTTGTGCTCTGCCAAAGAGAACTTCCTTTACAATCAGGATCAGGAGATCCTAGAACAGACAGTTTGTAATTCCTGTTTTATATACAGGCTTCTAAAATTCCTTTAATAGAGAATACACTACTTTATAATATGAGATACAATGTAAACATATATCTGGGGTTTTTACACATTAGGATTATCATGTTTTCCCTATTTTGATTCTATTTTTTAGCCAACTATTAATGGACATAATGGGTAACCACTACAGAGGAATCAAAATGCTTACTTTAATGTCACTGGTCTCTTTGTCAACCCTGATTTCCTTGCCCTCTAGTTGGCTGCCCTGTATTTTATCTTTCTTAAAATGAGTAAACATGTATTCTAGTTGCTTAGCACAAGCTCAGGCATTTTTAAGCCCTGTTCTCTGGAAAGTCGTCTTTCTGTAATTCTGTGTTCCGTTGTGATGGTGACAATTAATATGCCCTGCTTCTTATACAGTGAACATCTGGTCATCTTGGGCCAAAGTCTTAAGATGCTCCACTCTCAGTGGAGCCAAGGGAATAGTTATTGCTGTAGAGCAACATTAAAGTAGTTCAATAATATAAAGTTCAAATATTTTTAATTTCCACAGTGACTTCTTTTAAAACAATACCTGTGGAGTAAGATAATTTAGAAAACAATGTATTTTAGAGATTAAGAGAATCAACTTTGGTCGGACTGGCATAGGTTTGAATCCACTTTTTTTTTTTTTTATCATTTATTTGGCTGTGTGATGTTGCCCCTTTTTACCTGTCTAGAGTTTAACACTGTAATTTGTATAATGGAATTAATAAATCTTATACCACTGGGTTTCTAGGAGATTCAAGTTATTATATACTTAGAAAGTGTTTGATATAATACCTGGCACATTGTAAATCCTAAATGCATGGTCGTTAAGACCAATAGTATTAGATTATTCAAATATATTTTCTACTTAACTTTCTGTAGTATAGATTCTGTATAACTTTCTGTAAAAAGTTATCACTTGTATAGTTTCCATCTGAAAATTTACTACAGTGATACCAGTGAAATAGTTTGAGTCCATATGGAAATACAGTGAGTTCAGCCTATAACCAAGTATGTAAGAAGTATTTTGGATTATATGTAGCTCTAGAGGCTCTAATAGTCAATCTTCTAGCACATTTTTGTTCTGATGAATATTTTTCATTTTGAGGTGCTTCCCACAGGATAGCGGGCTCTAATTGAAAAACATGTAGGAATGGGTTTGGGAACATAGATTGGCAAATTATGAAATTATAAACATATTGGTAGCATAATTAAACTTTGAAATGGAACAGTTACCTTGAAATGAAAAGGCCAGGAGAAATAAGATGGGAGGATTTTAGGAAATTCATACTTTAAAAGTCGTCTGTGTGCACTTTTACAGTGGTGTTCTTGTTACACGTAGAGCTCAGGCAATGTCTAAAGAGAGGATAGTCATGTAACAGGGTTAAGGTTGTTAACAAATGAGCCATTTGGTGTTGGATTTTTTAGATTTTTTAGTTGGATTTTGGTGCAAATAAATGAAATGAGAATATAAGAAACACTTGAAAAATTTTTAAAGGAAATAAGTCTTTCCTTAAAAAATCTTTTAGATTGGAAGTTATAAAATTTAAGAGTAAAAATGTTTATAAGTAAAAAATAAGTAAAAATGTTTATGTGTATACAAGCTTTTATGGGCTGTGGGCTACACCTGCTGTCTAAAACCAATTCAGAGCGACATTTAAAAAAAAAAATTAAAAAAAAAATTAAAAAAATGTAGCAATCATAACATCTGTTTTAAATACTGTTTTTTGTTTGTTTCGTTTTGTTTTGTTTCCCCTCTGAACTATACCGACTACATGCCCCAGATAAGTCAGTTGTTTCGGGACTCTAAAAGCATTCTTTTTTCTGACCTGGACAGAAACAAAAACAAACAAAACAACTAAAAAAACCTGTCATAAAATATAATTGAGAACTAGAAAGAGTTCAGCTTTCTGTTTAAATTTGATGTTGTAAATCCCCTGTAATTAAGATTTAAATGTATAAATGTAATTTTGAATAAATACATTTGCCTGGGTCATAAAAAAATAAATTTAGGATATGAGGCTGGTAAAGATCCTTAGTTTGTTGCATAATGCAGAATGCCTTCTGATAGGCATGCTTGGGTTTGGAATGGGATGTATCAGATGAGGGATTTGGGGAACCATCTGTTGGGCTGTGGCAAGGAATTATAGGAAGTTCCAAAGTAGGCAATTGGTAGGGAGAGTGGCCTTCAGGGTTTCTATCAAAAGTTTAGGTAGGCAACCGTTGTTGATAAGGGAGCCTAGTGTTGTGATGCAGTCCTTGGAAAGGACACAGAAGGTGGCCCCCTTAGGGTCTGGCTGCTGGCAACGGTCAGAAATCCAGGTGTGGGCATAGAGAAGTGGGAAAGCTGACTCAGGCAGCAGAGTCAGCTTTGAGGACTATGACTCAGATCAAGAAAGGGTACCTTTTCTTAGAGTTAGTTATCAAATATGTGTTTTTGGACTATAGTATGTGCAAAGCATTGATCTGAGAGTGGTGAGGTTTATAAATATGAATATGATATTGTTCCTGCTCACTGAAGAATTTACATAAGGGTGTGAAAACATATACACAGATGTTCTTGTCCTCTGTTTTAGAAATGCTGATGGAAAGTGCAAAGATGAATAAGCAAGCAAAAAAGAAAGAAGGAAGGTTAAGAACAGCTCCCATACTGTATAATTAGTTGTTAAAAGAGAAAGAAGAAACACTGAAAAATGTTTTTTTCAAATTTGATTTGGAAGAAAAGTGAAAAGATATCATTACAAACTTGTTCAAAATAAGAGGAAAGGAATAGCTATCAAAAATATGTCTGTAAAAATTATAATTGGACAGCAAAACCCTCTGAAGGGTTATTGCAAAAAATCAGTAAAATAGAATTACTTGGTGTTTAAAATGTGATATTGAGATTCCTTTTTCCTAATGCAATATAACCATTGATAAAAATGCAAGTATTAATATTTTCTACAGTAACAGTTATAGGTTTCTATCTTCTGTGTATTGCAAAGTACTCAGCTCTCAATGTTTTGAATGATGAACCTTTAATTTGTCCATGATTTGCCTTTTTATTTTGCATCTTATCTAAATTCATTCCTGTAAAGTAATGGTAATACAAATAAGCCCCAAGGTAAGCCTGTCTAATGAATTGCTTCCATAGTCTATTGCTGTGCATACTACAGATTCTGTAAAAGGAATTTAAGCCCAGTGATGGGATTATAAATCATTTTGCTGAGATGGATAAGAAAGCAGGTATCTTTGAATGGATGGGGCACCTGGGATTCTTAAAAACAGTAATAAACCTGATTTTCTAATAATGTCTCTCACATGAATAACTTTGTTGCAGTGCTTGTATAAATTATTTTAAACCTTTTTAAAAAGGACTCCTTGGTTTGCTTATCTTTTTCAGGGCTTGCTTTCACAAACACTGTTTTAAAATACAGTTTGAATGTACTCATTTCAACAGTCAGTATGACCTATCCATTGAATCCCAAATTTAATTTCCCTTCATTTCTAATGAAGAGGCAGGGCAGTTAATATTTGATAGTGAATCCTTTTATAAATTCTCATATTTAAAAAATTTTTGAGCTTTAGAGTTTTTTTGAAGTGCATTTAAAATGCACCACATTTTTTAAGATTTTAGTTATTTATTTGACAGAGAGAGAAAGAGCACAAGTAGGCAGAGTGGCAGGCAGAGGGAGAGGGAGAAGCAGACTCTCCTCTGAGCAGGGAGCCCAACGTGGGGCTCGATTCCAGGACCCTGGGATGATGACCTGAGCCAAAGGCAGCCGCTTAACCAACTGAGCCACTCAGGCACCCCAAAATGCATCACATTTTCATGATGTATCTTAACCAAAATTTGAAATACAAAATTTATTAAGTGAAATTTGAAGAATTAACACCACAGTGTAGTTTTATATCCTGTGTGTGTATATATGTATGCATGCACCTATGAGTGTACAGCCTGTCTTTGAAGACAAAGACAATTTTTCGTGTGCACTCATGAAGTTCTCTCTCTTCAGTGGGTCCATTTTCCCCTTACCCCTGGAAAGATCTCATGTATGTCTCATGACTCTTCAGATCACTTTTATGTAGCAGAAAACCCATGGTCTTAAATGACAAATAGTCTCAGTTCAGTACTTAATAGGTCTAGCAATTCAATGTAATATTCACAACTGCAAACTTGATTTAAAGTTGAGGCTCCTCTTCTCTCCCAGCTGGGATTTACTGCAGGCCAGTTGCCTGCATGTAGGGGAGGTCAAGGTCAGCTATTTTTCTCTTCCTAATATTATTCTCCTACTCTTCCTCCTCAGTATTCTAGCCTAAGCATGTGACTGCTCCAGGGTTAGAGTGGTGAAGAGATAAAAGACCAAGAAAGATTTTATGTGACTGGTATTGTTTTAAATTGGATTCATGTTTAAAGTTTATTCTTTGTTAGGGGAATTTTCTCCCCACTCTCTCACTCACCTTCTGTTCCCCTAACTGAAGGGAAATATAGCTTGATTCTAGCTGGAAACTTACTGTTTCTTAAATCTATAGGCATTTGGTGGTGACACCTGCAGTTTCGTCTGAGATCTCCTATCCTTTCCAGGTGGCTCCCTTAGACCAGACTTAAACCAGATGACCCCAAACCAGCTTTCTCTCAAACATGGTCTACATGTGGCCCATGGGAAACACCTTTGTTGACCAAAAAAATCTCTAGGAATGTAGGCTGATTGTATCACACAGCTCTTGCCTTCAGATCAAGTGAATAACCCCTCTCTCACTTTTTAGACTTTTCAGGCAGAAGTCAAATACGATTGTACCCTGTCACTCTGAAACTTTTGAGGGCCACATATTAAACTGAGAAGGAGGGAGCAGGCACCCACACTTAGGGGTTGGAATGCCACTATGCAAAAAAGATCTTCTCAAAGTCTGCTCTCAGTCTTTATTATGTTAATCTCTAAATACTGACTTTTCTATTAATGTAGATGAAGGTTTTAAGAGTCCTGGGGCTTTCAGATACTTCCTTTGGGAAAATTGCAATCTTCCTCTGACGATCAGCTTTGTATGTTTTGTTTCTCAATCAAAAATTACATTTTAACATATTATTTTAAAATCTATAAAATGAGACTTTAGCTTAAGTGAATTTGATTTTTTTTCCATTAAAAATGTTATGGTTCCAGTTTACATAATTTTGCATATCTTAATACTCAGAATATGTGAAGAACATGTAATACAGAAAATTATAACTTAAAGATTCAAGTTTGTTGAAAAAACTTAGGAACTAATTTTTTCCAATATTTATCCTGTATCTGCATATTTTTATATATGTTATTATAGATGCTTTTTCTTTTCCTTTTTCTTTTTCAAAGAGCCTTTTCAAAGATTGGTTAACCAGAAGTTATTTCTGGTATGCTTACCTACCCCTGCCCCCCATGACAGAAACTAATTTTATTGTTTGTGCTTTCTAGATTTTATGTATTTTTTTGTTTTAAAAATACCTTAAGGTTATCTTAGTAAGTAGGTTATGAATAATAATAGAATTACTCAGGGGTTTCCATTGCTTCAGGAAGAACATGTAGGTGGCCAGGAAGATAACAGAGTTATTTATCAGCATATTGATTCTGACATTAGGGAATTTGAGATCTAGTTAATAGTTAATGACATGGGTATAATATCAGGAATAATTTGGGATCAGAGGTAAAGATTTGGGAGTCCTATCCATGAAAGTTAGGAGGATGGATGACCTCAGAGAATGGTCTATGGAGGAGAAGCCCTCTCTGGTTGGTATACTGGAGGTTATCTTTACAGTGGAGGAAGCATCATTAAGAGACTAAGGAAGAAAAGAGAAATCCAAAAGGGTAAGAAAAAAGCCAAGATGGCAGAATGCCATGGAAGCCAGGCAAACAAGGTTTCAAGAAGAAAGGAGAAACTGCAGCAAAAGAGTGAAAAGAGAATGAAAAAGAATCTTTGGATTTGGCAACAAAGGAGTTAGGAAAAAAGCCAGACTGCAGACATCAAGGAAATGGATGCAGGAAGTTTTGCATATTTATTTGGGGAAAAAAAAAGTAAGCAAGACAAGAAATATAAGAAATAAAATAATCGCCCAAAGAGGAATGGCGGTGAAGGAAGTATGTTTTTAAAATCAAAGACTTGTGAACATTTGAAAGAGTTAGTGGCATGTGAGAAATTAAAGTAAAAATAAAATGAAGCCGTAAATCTATTGAGAAGGAGGAGATAAGCGTGGGAACAGAGTCCCTGGAGCAAGAACACTAGGATTTAGAGCTCAGTTGAAGAAATCAATTTAGAAAGGAAGTGAGATGTCTCTTTGGGGATGGGGATCTTAGAAGGGAGTGTATGATTAAAATACCACAACCAAATACCCACATCTTTCAGAGCTAGTGAATGAGAATTTCTTTGGGTGGATAGTGGAGAGGGAGCAAGAATTTGTATTCGTCAACAACCCTCTAGAGTCTGAGGGTGTCATTCTGGCACTAGATCATGACATGGTATTTGGAACCCCCTCTTTTAAATTCTGCCAAGTAAATTTTTATTTCCATTTTATATTTATTTTGATTTAGAAGCAACAGGGCCAGAAATTAAGACAAAAGAGTTTTTAACAAGATAGTCATATTTTTTCAGGAGTTAGTCTTTTTGTGTCAGGAGAATATAATAAAATATAATTATTTTATAAAATTCATGTATTTAAAGGTGGAACTCATGCAATTTTAAATGATGAAAGCTAATCTTTTTCTCTTAAACAGATGCTTCAGGTATTTTATTTTAGTCAGTTGGGGAGATACTAAAACCTATGTTTTCTTAAGATCTTTTTTAGCATTAGGTATTTTTTATGTCCTAAATCTTTAGACATTTGGCTTACTTGTACTAATCATAAGAAAAAGCTATAGGAAATAATCCTAAGAATATCCAATTTTCAGAGAATGTCTAATTAAATTATGGTATATTCATTCATCGGAATATAATATAGTCTAATATAAGCTAACATTTATGGTGGTTCAGCTTACAGTATAAAGTCAAATATTGGTTATGTGATGCTGTGTAACAAACCACTCCAAAACTTCTTGAAACAACAATAATTTATTTAGCTTAAGATTCTGTAGTTTGGGCAGAGCTTGTTGGGGAAGGCTTCTCTCTGTTCTATGTGGCATCACACAGGGAGGCTCAACTGGGGACCAGAGCATTCATTTCTAAGATTGTTCTTTTATGTGGCTGGGAAGTTAGTGCTGGGATTCAGCTGGGTTGAAGGAGGACCTGGTCTCTGTCCATGTAGGTTTCTCTATGGGCTGCTTGGCTTCCTATAAAACATGGTGGGAGAGTTCCATCAGCACGTGTCCCAAAGGAATCAGGCAAAAGCTCTACCACCTTTTTAGCCTCAGAAGTCATGCCATTACTTCCACCATGGGCACCAGTTAGCCAAGATCCAAGGCAAAGGAACAGAGATCTTACCTCTCCATAAGTCAAAGTCACATCATAGGAGTATATGGGATGGGAGATGTTATTGCAGTCATTTTTGAAAAATACAGTCTGTCACATTAAATGGAGAAAGGATATAAAATATTGGCATGTTGGTGATTATAAATGGAGAAAGGATATAAAATATTGGCATATTAGTGATTATAACCTACATAATCCATATCTCCAAAAATAGTGATAAAACCTGTATATTCCTGTAGAAATAATAATTGAGAGGGGAATCCACAAAAATTTTTATCATGGTCTGATGCTAAGATTTTAAAAATGATTTTTATTATATAATATATATCATAAATTAAAAGTGTAGATAATAAATAAAAATTAAAATTTAAAAAACCCAAATAAACAATTATAAGGTTTTGGACATACCTCCCTCATTATTTAACAAATTTTTTCCTCTTGTAGTCATTTTCTTATATTAAAAAAAAAAATGGCCCCAATTGAAAGTAAAATAAAATAATCCCTAAAGTTTATATGGCACCAGGTAGGTGTATAAGAAAAAAATTCATTCTTATGTTATGATGGTTCTGTTCATTATTTTACATAAGTGAAGCATTCAGATCTGTTTATTCTTAGACATTTTATTTCCAAAATATCCTTGCATTTAGACACATCCTTTCTCATTTGTGAAGCTTTAAATTAATTGATAAAGATTTAAAAAATCTGTTGTTTATTAAAGTTGAATCTCCATTTTATGATGTAGGTATATAATACAAATGTGATTTGATTTTTAATTTTCTTTGGGGAAGTCTTGCAGTCTGTCCACTTCTAGTATGTCTTCCTCACCTGTAGTACTCAGGATAAAGTATTGTCAATTTCCTCTTACCTATATTTGCAGCTTGCTATTTTTTCCTCTAAATTTCCTGTACAGCAGAGTTCCTCTAAAGGAGAAAAACACTCTGGTAGGCATTGCTTTTCAAAACTAAAGTTTTCTTATGTTTTTCTCTTCTCAATCTGCTTTTAACTCTTTGTTGTCCTTTAGAGAGTCCAAATTATAGGTCAGAAGAATTGAGATGTTTTGAGAAAGCAATTTTATGCTAAGGAATTTTCACGGAAGCATATATGACAGATTTCCTTTGGTGGGGGGTGGGAGGGAACCTCTCTATCAAGTAGTTTGGAAGTTCTGGGACCCTGGAAATGAGTTAACATTCAGATGCAGGGGTAAGGAGGCTTTTAAAAAAACATTAACATTGGTATCACTACCTGATTTATTCATATAAATGTATTTTCTGGTTTTATAAATATTATGTAACAAGCATCAATCATCTCATTCTTCTTGTTATGTACTATGCATACCCTCCTACCCCATTTGCATAATTAATGGTCTGTCATTACCCTTTCTCTGGCTTATGACATGATAGGTATTACATTCTAGTTCTTTAAAATATTAAATATACATCCTGTGAGGATCTTAACTCCTCATAGTTTCTATTTGGCTCAAATTTGGCCTAAAAGTTTTCTATTTGGTCTAGAATCAAGGCTTGTATTTACACTCTATTTTTTTTTAGATGTTTGTTTTCCTTTTAAACTATTTTACTATTTGAAGAATTAAAATGAAGAACTATTTCCTAAGTATATTTATTTCAGGGCTTTATGTCTGTCTACCTAGCTATCATTATTTTCCTGAGAAATTTATAAAGGAAAATATCAGCTTGCTCAATGGCTATATCTGTGCCAGAAATAAATATCAATTATCAAGAGAACTAAAAATTTGTATGATTTATCTATCTAAAGAAATCATGTGACTTTTATTCAGATTAGTGTGTGTTTTTTGTTTTTTTGGTTTTTTTTTGGTAGAAAATTTATGATCAGTGCTAGGGAATCACTGGATTGTAAATACACATTGCAGAAGAAGGAGCATGCACAGTGTGAAGGATAAGCAGACATTTATCAAATTACATACACATCAATAAAATAGTAGCTGTGACCATTGCTTTGAAGAAAAAGTACATGATGATATGATGTGGAATGTATGATATGGAATTACATATTCAGGAAGGTCAGGGAAGGATTTCCTGAACAAGTGATGCTTGCTGTCTAACATATGGGATGATGAGTTAGAGTTGATGAAGAGTAGGTATGCCATTTCAGAGAGAGACCCAGAGACAGGAGGAAAAACAGATGAAAAAAACTGTCTTTGCATTTACTTCTTAATTTTACCTCTGTTTGTGCTAATACCGTTGCTTAATAATGTTCTTTTACATAAGTTTAATGGAGCCAACCCAAATTGATTCCTTCTCAAAATGTATGTTAATTTATGTCCGGGACCTGTAGTAGATGTCATAAACCTTACTTTTAATTTGAACATTACAATAGCTTAAAATTATATCTTAATAACCTCAGTCACTCACGTTAAAATCAGAAGATGCACAATATTCATGTTAAAAGTCAGATTAAAGGTCATTTAACTCAAATTCCATCCTGAGTGTTGAGGAAATGAAAATTTGGTTGTTCTCTGCTATTTTTAGTTTTGATTCTGCTTCTTCAAATTGACATGCAATTTCATTTATCACTTGTCTTATTTTAAAGTTTTGGATTAGTCTTCCTATCTGATAACAATTTTTCTGTTTCTATATTCAGTACTTTGAGAAATCAGACTTCATTTCAATGTATAAGCATTCTAAAAAGGCATAGAAATACATGAACTTAGAATTTAGACTTTGGGGATTGTTCTTGCCGTTCTTTCACATACAGCATTTGGAAATACATATGACCTTGAATATAAGTTACATTAGATGAGAATGATTTTTCTATATAGAATATCTATATTCCAGCAGAAGTATGCATGTCTTTAAAGATAGTGAGTGTTGTTGAATAGGAGACTTTGGGCCACATATATTCTAACATAAAGAAATTCTTACATTGAAATAATTTTATTTATTTTTTAAGACTTTATTTATTTATTTGACAGAGAGAGACACAGCGAGAGAGGGAACACAAGTGAGGGAGAGGGAGAAGCAGGCTTCCCGCCAAGCAGGGAGCCCAATGTGGGGCTCGATCCCAGGACTCCGGGATCATGACCTGAGCGGAAGGCAGACACTTAACGACTAAGCCACCCAGGTGCCCCGAAGTAATTTTATTTATTTGAATGATAAAAATGCTCTATTGGGTGGCAGATAACATTCAGGTATTAACCATCTAACTATTTTCTTTTAAAAATGGTCAGCTTACGTGATTTTTGTGAAAAAGAAAATGGAGCAGTTCATTTATTTTGACGTACGACTAATTTTAGCTTTCTATAATTCCTAAATAGAGAAAGCCAAATATATACCTTTCCTAATTGTAAACATATAAAAGCAATGTAAAAAAATGCTTTTAATTCAAGAGACATGAGCTCATGCAATTTTCATTATGATCACATTCTTAATATTCAGAGCATTTCCTTCAGAAGAGGGATTTTTGTCCATTATTCTAAATTATTTTATTAATTTGTCATACCAAACAGATACCACTAAGTAAAAGTAAACTTCTCCTATCTCTTTCTCAGAAATTCCTCTTTAGCAGAAAATCCCCTCTTAGGTTGAAGAAATTATACATGACCCCAAATAAAGTGCATTGGCCCTTATACATATTGATTGTATGTTTTGGCTCATCAGTGGGCCATCTTTGGAGATATGCTTGAGGACTCCTTTAGCTTTAATGTCTGCAGAGTCAGCTTTTCAGTTAACTGTGTTAACTGAATTTTACATGTAGACCATAAACTATATGCTGCATCTATTGAGATAAAATTTGTCAACTTTTATGCTCTTTTGCAGAGGGTGGAATACTAATCTTAGGCAATTTCATATACATTTAGTTTGAAACAAAGTGAAGCTAAGTGGAAATTTGATAATTCCCTTGCTTCTGTCTTTTTAGCTGTTTAGCTGTTTCTCCCTAATCTTTTACTTTTTCTTTTATAAGTTCACTATAAAGACTGTCAGCTGGTAAATTTGATTGAAAACACGTGCCTAACCTATGTTAGGAAAGCTTGCCTTTTTCTTTTTTTTTCTAGACCCTATGCCATTATTCTCCCTTCTTGATGAATTCAGATGAAGATTCAAAATACGTGCTCTGGCATTGCCTGTAAGGAAAACATAGCTTCAGTTACTCACTTTGGCTAAGAATCCCCCTGGATATTTCTAACATTGGGAAAATCGTAGATATAATAGACAAACTGTTAGCTCAAGAGTAGTGAAGAAATTAACTCTTTAATGGGTGGCTTGTCCCAATTCACTTATTTGTGGGAAACCATGGCTATTTTAAACAACATGTACTAGACAAGATAAAAAGCTTCTGCACAGCAAAGGTAACAGTCAACAAAACAAAGAGGCAACCCAAAGAATGGGAGAAGATATTAGCAAATGACACTACTGATAAAGATCTATAAAGATCTATCCAAGATCTATAAAGAACTTCTCAAACTCAACACCCAAAAACAAATAATCAAGTCAAAAAATGGGCAGAAGACATGAACAGACACTTCTCCAAAGAAGACATACAAATGGCTAACAGACACATGAAAAAATGTTCATCATCATTAGCCATCAGGGAAATTCAAATCAAAATCACACTGAGATACTACCTTACACCAGTTAGAATGGCAAAACTTGACAAGGCAAGAAACAACATATGTTGGAGAGGTTGTGGAGAAAGGGGAACCCTCTTTACACTGTTGGTGGGAATGCAAGTTGGTACAACCACTTTGGAAAACAGTGTGGAGTTTCCTCAGAAAATTAAAAATAGAGCTACCCTATGACCCAGCAATTGCACTCCTGGGTATTTACCCCAAAGACACAGATGTAGTGAAAAGAAGGGCCCTATGCACCCCAATGTTCATAGCAGCAATGTCCGCAGTAGCCAAACTGTGGAAAGAGCCGAGATGCCCTTCAACAGATATATGGATAAAGAAGATGTGGTCCATATATACAATGGAATATTACTCAGCCATCAGAAGGGATGAATACCCAACTTTTCCATCAACATGGATGGGACTGGAGGAGATTATGCTAAGTGAAATAAGTCAAGCAGAGAAAGTCATTTATCCTATGGTTTCACTTATTTGTGGAACATAAGGAATAGCATGGAGGACATTAGGAGAAGGAAGGGAAAAATGAAGGGGGTGGGAATCGGAGGGAGAGGTGAACCATGAGAGACTATGGACTCTGAGAAACAAACTGAGGGTTTTAGAGGGGAGGGGAGTGGGGGGATAGGTTAGCCTGGTGATGGGTATTAAGGAGGGCACATACTGCATGGAGCACTGGGTGTTATACGAAAATAATGAATCGTGGATCACTACATCAAAAACAAATGATGTATGGTGACTAACATAACATAATAAAATAAAAAAAATAACGTACTAGAAAGTGACAACATGTGTCCTATAATTTGTCACTTGACAAATTATATATTCCTTTTCTTTAGTCTACATGTTGGAAAAATTAGCAAGCACTTGTAAGTTCAGGAAAGCTTTGTGCATATTCCAGATAGCATGTCTTATCAGTCTGTGGTGAGCGGTTTCATAACAGCATATGCTAAGACAGAGTCAGGGTGAAAAGCTATACCTACCTAGACATTGCACTGGCTACACATCCCTGCAGAGGGACCACATTAGGTAGTGAGGAGGCAATATGTCCTTACTAGGACATCTAAAGATAATGTCATTGACATTTACTGAGTATTGCTCTGCTCTAGGTTCTTTTAAAGTGCTTTATAGGATGGAGAGGCTGGGTGATGGACACTGGGGAGGTTATATGCTATGGTGAGTGCTGTGAATTGTGTAAGACTGATGAATCACAGACCTGTACACCTGAAACAAATAATACATTATATGTTAATTAAAAAATGGAAAAAAAAATTAAGTGCTTCATAGGTACTAATTTATTTATTTTTCACAACTCTTTGAGATATATTATTTCCATGTTGTAGCTGGGGAAACTGAGGCAGAGAGTGATTAAGGCACTTTCTCAAGGTCACATAGAAGAATGATGTAGTCAGGATTTGAACACAGGTAGTTTGGCTCAGGTCACCTCAGTCACTGTGTTATGTTGCCTCCCAGGCTGAGGGTGAAGTCAGATCCTGGTATGTTAAGTCAAATGTGGAGGGATAAGCAAAATCCTAAGTCCAAAAGCGTATGCTGGGGTTGATATTCAGAAAACCACATCCAGTAATGAGCAGCAGCAGAAGTGTCACCAGTAATGTTTGGTTGGGGTGTCAATATGTAAATGGCCCATCCAGGAGGGAGGTAGGATATTGCAGTGTGCAGGCTGAAAGTTGTAGGTGGATTTGGAACCTGAAACAAATGTCTATAGTAAGCCGATGGATGGATCTACACAGAGCAAAAGCCTTAACCTAAGAACAGGTTTGTTCTTTCTTTGACCTCCTTTTAAAGCAATTTCTTAGTGTGGGCATATCACATTGGCATAGGTGTCCTTTTCTCCAAAGCAGGTGCAAGTGATGGCAGCTAATCACTGGAGACTACAGGACCAGCACATTTTTAAGAGATAAATTGTTCCTCGTTACTCTTACAGTATGACTACTTGGAACCTTGTCCTGCTGTAATATTACTTGGCTTCTTGTGAGTCCTCAGTAAACATGAACTGTCCCTGACCTTTTAGAAAAAGATAAACCTGGTTATCAGCCATATAGTAATGTAATATTTTTATAGTTCCAAATAAAGCACCAAGCACACAGTTGTTTTTCAGTAGAATTTTTTTTTTTAATTTATCCTGATTTCTCTTGTGTAGCCATAGAAAAACTTAAGCTCCATACATCCTTCCTTCATGGATGTATGTCTGAAGGAAAATAGACTGAAACCAGGGGCTACAGAGGCTAACAATTCCAAATGCTGTTGCTAGGTAGTTTCTATGCATTACATTATATCATTTTTTCTTCACATGCATCCTGGAAATTAAAGTCTATTCATCCTTATTTTTCAGTGGAGGAAAGTGAAGTCCAGAGAGCTTTGAGTAACTTGTACAAAGTTACACAGTTAGCAAGCATTGAATCTGGGATCAGAACCTAGGTCTGAAGAACTCCCAACCTTCTGCTTTTATTATCTTTAATCCTCAGGTATTGTGAAATAGACAACTTTAACGTTTCAAAGAGTAAAATTAAAGAATCTACCAGCTTCATTTTGAATAACAAAGTGATATTACAAAGTCATTAGTACTTGTAAATACAACTTACACCAACACTAAAATGAGAGAGTGGGATCCTTGTTCCCATTACCATCACTTCTACCCTCAACACTTCATCCTGAGAGTTGAAAGTTCACAGCCACCTTTCCATTCCACTCATTCCTTTCAAACTGCTCTGGCTTACATCAGGCAAGCTCCTCATACCTCCTATTCCAATCCCAAAGGCTATATATACAATCAGGTTCTGCACATCTCACAATGTGGACATAGTACTGCTGTAAGTATTGCTATTTTTTCTCTCAGGCTAACCTGTCCATTTAAAGATGGGGACAGTCCTATTGACATACTTTGTGAATGTCAAATTCCTCCTTTAGCATAAATTCTAGCTTGTAGTTATTCCTAACCACCATTTACTATAAGGATAGATGAAATTAACCTTTTACAAAAAGTTTTCTTGCAAGAAAATTTTTGCCTCTACCTGAGATTGAGAGTACATTTTTATTTGTTTAGGGCTTGTCAATGGTTCCTCTAAGAATCCTAGAACATCCATATGCCTCATGATGCTTCACCATGCAAGCAGTCACGCGTTATGCTCTGAGGAGAATCAGGATATCATCAGCATCATTGTAACTTTTATTTCTTTCTGTACTTACTTTTAATACTGTGGATGTTAGGTCAGATTAAGGCATGATGAATCTCCCCTGAACAAGCCATGCTTGTACTCTCTCCCTAGGAAAAACTCCTTTCTCTGTTTAATGCCTGAGAAAAACCCAGCCATCTGAGTCTAGTTTAAATATCTCCATTTTATGAAGCCTTTCCTATTTCCTAATTTAAATTAGTCTGTTTATCTTCTCTGATCTCTTAGGTTTCTCTACAGAGCACACCACTTCAACTCCTAGTTCTGCCTCTGCTTCCTTTTATAGGTGGTTTCAACCTTCCAGATTGATAGTAAGGAGGCAGGTAGAACAAGATGTGATTATATATCCATTTCCTTCATTTATTCTGGTTCTGAGCAAACAACAGGTTTATCAGAATGAGAAACATTGAAGCACACAGGTCCAGGTAAACTCTTTTAAATACAATGAAATTCTCTTTATTCTGTTATACAGACCTCTCTCCAAACCCCTTACCCAGTCTTCCCCCAAGGTGCAGCCCCAATTGAAATTACAAAGTACTTCATTCATATGTGTTATTTCACATTGTAATACAATTATCAAAAGTTGGGGGCCTCATTTCCAGGTGGGGTTAGGAATGAAGTGTTGCTTTTACCAAAAATCTTTACTTGATCAAATTCCAAAATGTCTTCTTGGCTTATCTCATTCCTGTAATTAAAAGAATGCAAAATGTTCTGCTGGTCCCTTGGCCATTCCCCATTTTCTCTACTTGTGAGGTTTCCTGGATCTGTGCACTCATTCCTAAAATAAGTAACTTTGGCTTCTAGGTTATTTATCTAACTTTGAAACTTTTTCCCTCTTCAATACATGAGCTTTCCCCCTTGAACAAGTCACAGACTCTAGCATGTCCCTTTTTATGGTGATACTTTTGTACCCAGCAGTGCATGACAAAGAGTAGTTACTCAATGCCTGTTTATTAAATATCTGAATAATCTAAATATTCAGAATCTGGGACATTTGTGGTGATGCCTTATGACCATTCTCTCCTTTTCTGGGAAGAATAGGAATGCTGAAGAAATTCTACAGACTAGATTATAGGAGTGTTTGTTTTATTTTAGAAAACATGATTCATATTTTCCTAGTCTGTGTAGTGCTATGCACAGTGCTGTATGCCCAGTCAGACTTGAGAAGCACGAACTAGAAGCCTGTGGCTGGTTTTAATTCTATTTAATTCTATTATAACTATATAGGAAAAATTCACTTCTGTGAGTTTTTCCTTTACTCTCATATGTTACCACAGTCAACAACACTTCTGATACCAGATGTGTGGGTTTTTCCTCACACTGAGCAATTCTCTGTGATTCTAGCTGGGTGTCCTATAATTCAATTCTAACATGAAATGGAGTTAACACAGACCTCACAGGTTAAAGGCTCTGTCCCACGAGAGAGCCCCCCTACTTCAGATGCCAGTCACAAGTAGTAGGTCCTCAGGTTACCCATAACTTCTGTCCAACTTGGCTATAAATTGTGGGTTCAAGTGATGCCCTAGCACCATTTGGTTATTTGTTAGAACTGTCCCAGAATTCAGGGAAACACTTAACTTAGCCAGTTTATTATGGAATAAAAGATATGATAAAGGATACAAATGAACAACAACCAGGTGAAGAGATACGGGATGTAAGGTCTGGAAGGGTCCCAGGTACAGGAGCTTCTGTCCCTGTGGAATTGGGGTGCAATACCCTCTCAGGATGTAGATGTGTTCACCAACCCAAAGCTCTCTGAATCCTGTACTTTTGGGATTTTTGTGGAGGGTTCACCACACAAGCATGATCGATTATCAATTCCATTTCCAGCCCCTGTCTAGAGAATGGGGAGTAGGGCTGAAAATTCTAAGCGTTTTCTTTCTTTTTTTTTTTAAGATTGATTTATTTTAGAGAGAGAGAGGAGAGAGAGAGAGCACACAAGAAGGAGGAGAGGGGCAGAGGGAGCAGGAGAGAAAAACCCAAGCAGACTGTGCCCTGCATTCAGAGCCTGAGGTGGAGCTTGATCTCAAGACCCTGAGAACATGACCCTGAGATCCTGACCTGAGCCAAAACCAAGAGTCAGACACTCAACTGACTGCCCCACCCAGGTGCCCCTGAAAATTCTAAGCTTCTAATCATGGCTTGGTCTTCCTACTGATCACTCCCCTCCAGGAGCCCACAAAGAATCAGCTCATTAGAACAAAAGAAACTGCTATCACCCAGGAAATTCCAAAGGATTTACAAGCTCTGTGTCAGGAACCAGGGACAGAGACCACATATTAGAACAAAAGATGCTCCTAGTGCTCTTATCATTTAGGAAATTGGAAGGGTTTTAGGAGCTCTGTGTCAGGAACTGGGGTCAAAGACTAAGTGTTAGAACAGAAGATTCTGCTAGCACCCCGATTTACCATGGCTTTCATAATCCTGTGTCAGGAACCAGGGGCAGGGGCCAGTATATATATTTCTTATTATTTCACAAGTATGTTTATAATAAGAAAACAATAAATTATTCAAAAAATTACCTCTTTTCTAGTATAATACATTTTTGATGACACTCAAAGATTTGGGGCTAGAAAACTCCTGCATCATGTAATTGAACAGTTTTTATAAACCTGCTACTTTATTGCTTAATATATATTTTGTTTCACAATAACATAGTTAAGGAACTTTCCTGATCCATCATATTTAGACAGTTATTCCTCAGTTCTCCACAATGTAAGATGAGAAAATCAGCACATCCACCTCTTTTCCTTTGACCTCCCAGCTTCTATATCATTACTTTTTCTTTGTCATAGCTTATAAATTTCACATAATTTTCCACATTTATAATTAAATTATGCTTTGTAGCATTTATACAATATTACTATGTAAATGTTATTTCTCAGAAGTAAACGGAGTCCTTTCATATCTGAAAATTTTTGAAAATATTTTTATTGTACATCCATGATTGGTTTTGTCTGAGAATAGAATTCTAGGTTCAAAATCATTGAATCTTAGAATTTTTCTGTCATTTTCCTCATTGGTTTCTGAAATACTTGTTGCTGATAAGAAGGCTTAGGTCAGGTTAATTATTTTATAGGTTATCTGATTTATGTTTATTTTGCTTTTTAGTCAAAAATTTTAAGATCGCTTTTCCTTTGGTGTTCTGATATGCCAGTTATATGTCTAGGAGTGGGTCTTTTTGCATCCATCCTGTTTGGCACTCAGTGGGCCTTTTAAAATCTAAACAACTTTTTTTTTTTCCTTTTTTAAGCTCTAGAATTTTTGTACTACTATGTATTTGGTTAATTTTTTTTTTTTTTGAGTTCTAACTTTCTGATGTTGATTGCCTATGTCTCTCATTTTTGTCTTTTCTCCTCCCTCAACTCTGCTTTTTGCTCTGTGTTCTAGGAGGTTTCATACTTTTTATTCTAGCTCTTCCTTCTACCCTTTTATTTCTTTTTTTCTTCAAGATTCATAGGCAAGGATAGGGCAGATAGGCTGCTTTACTTCTTGCCCATCTCTATCTAAAATGAAGAGGGCCAATTTCTAAGGCGTTAACCATACACCAACAGCCGTACTTCTCTAAGTAAGTTACTACATTTCTTTAGAATGAAGGTGGCATACTGGCAGCCAGAATGGATGTTTTTGTTTTATAATTTGAGCCAACCTTTGAAAAATGAGATATTTCCCACAAAATGAATTTGTGACTCCTCTGAAGTATCTGTAAAGTGACAACAATCATCTGAGACTGTAGCACAGCTGCCCCATAGAGATAAGCCATTTGCTCTTCAGTCTCACATAGTCCCCACTGCTCCCTTTTGTTTCCCAACACTGGGGCTGAATGTTTATTGCTATTTGTTATTATGCCAGCATTATATGAGGAATGTTTCTCTGTCTCCTGCACCCAGATTGTACTCTTTTATTCCCTTAATCATGTCAAATTTGTTCTTATTTTAGAGTCTATGTTTGCAGTTCCCTCTGCTTAGAACTTGGTTCCCCCAAGTCTTTGTATGCATGTTTCCTTCTCATCATTCAGCTCTTAGCTCAATTGGTATCTCTTCAAAGAGGTTTTTCTATGACTACTTAGTTAAGTTGCTCAGACGCCCTGTCTGTCATTATTATATAATTTTTTTCTAAGCACCATTTATCTGTTTCTTTTTATGCTTATATCTGTTTCTGCCACCCTAGAATGTAAGCTCCTAGAGGGCAGGGTTTTTAGCTATCTCATTTTATGCCCTATCCCTAGAACAGTACTTGGCACTTAATAAGTTCTTAAGAAATGTTTATTGGCAAAATTGCTGACTAACAATTTCCCTATCAAAGGAGGAAAAATAATAGGTTCTGTGTGTGTGTGTTTTTTAAAAGATTTTATGTATTTATTTGAGAGAGAAAGAGAACACAAGCCGGAGGAGGGGCAGAGAGAGAGGGCGAAACAGGCTTCTTGCTGAGCGGGGAGCCTGGACTCGAGGCTTGATCCCAGGATCCTGGGATCATGACCTGAGCTGAAGGCAGAAGCTTAACCAACTGAGCCACCCTGGTGCTCTGACAGGTTCTGTGTTTTAAGAAAATGAAAGAGATCCTATTTTATTGTGGGCATGAAGAATATTGTGTTAAAGTAAATCTGTTATCTCAAGTCCCAGATTAGTCTTCTTTACTCATTTTCACTCATTTAAGTTGCTTGTCTGTAACTCCTCTGCTTCACCATATCTGAGTGTACTATTCCTGTTTTAGAGCTTCAGCCAGGAATAAGCACTGCTGGGGTGCAGAGTGTGGGTCTGATGCATGCTTCTTTCCTGTGGTGGTCCTTTAATTAATTACTTCCATCCCCCCCCCATCTCACTTTTGTACTTGCTATCAGCTGATTCTGAGCTAGAGCCCTTATCGAGCTATATAATGAACAATGGTGCCCACCTTTGTAGTAGCCATGATCTATGCAACCTTATGTCTTTCAGAAATGGTCTATGGCAGGCAGCCTTTCATGTGGCCTCCTCTGATTCCTGTCTCCTGCTAGTCACATTCCAGTGTAGTTTTCTCCTACATCAAACCAGAGTTCATTTCTGTGACCAATAGCATATGCCAGAAGTGTTGACATGTCACTTGCAAGATTAGGTTATAAAAGAACTCTTTAATTTTGGATACTCTCTTGGTCAGTCACTTTCTCTCTCTTGGATCATTCACATCTGGGGAAGCTAGACGCCTGTCGTGAGGACATTCAGGCAGCCTACAAAGAAGAGCACATTGTGAGAAATGTAAGCCTCCAGCTAACTGCCAACAAAGAACTCAGACCTGTCAACAGTATAAATGAGTATATTCAACAGCAACTTTCAAATTTTGCAATGTCCACGGCAGCATCCTGAGCATAAACCACCCAACTAAGCTGCTTTTAGATTCCTGACCCTCAGAAACTCTATGAGATAGTAAATGCTTGTTATTTTAAACTGCTAAATTTGGGGGTAATTTTTTAAATTGTAAAAGGTAACTAATAAGTGTCCAGTATGTTTAGCTGATATCACCAACTTTCCACTATTGGTGATCTTATACATTTACTCTGTTTTTAGAAAGAAGGCGTGCACATATAATAAATTATGAACAATAGAGAAACAAATCTAGAGTGTTGGAGTAATATAAATGTTGAGGTTCAAAATCAAATGCAGACAGATCCAACACTTAGATCCCAGGCTTCAGGACTCCTTCCACTAATAAATGGGAGGGTGGAAAGATGCCTTCTCAGGATGGAGATGGCTAACGGTGTGTATGTTGTGCAACGCTGCTGTCACCATCTCCGTGGTTGTCGTGGTTACGTGGGCTTTTGTAGTGTTTATCCAAAGAATATGTTCATACTCAGAAACATATTAAATATGGGGAATGATTCAAAGTTGATTGTAATATTTTTTTTTTTTTTTTTTTTTTTTTTTTTTTTTTTTTAAGATTTTATTTCTTTATTCATTAGAGACAGAGAGAGAGGCAGAGGGGGAAGCAGGCTCCCAAGGAGCGGGAAGCCCGATGCGGGACTCGATCCCAGGACCCTGGGATCATGACCTGAGCCGAAGGCAGACGCTTAACCATCTGAGCCACCCAGGCGCCCTGATTGTAATATTTGAAGTCATTTCGTTAATCTATTTTATTCAGCCTAGTTAAGTTTGTTTGAAGGTGCAGTTTTAAATATACCTTTGCAGGATATAATTAGAAATTATTGGCATATAACAGCTTTATATAAAAATTCCTCTTCATAATATATTCAATAAAAATAATTCAGACCTTTCTTTGGATATGAGATTTTTA
Organism: Mirounga angustirostris; assembly: GCF_029215605.1. NCBI lineage: Eukaryota > Metazoa > Chordata > Mammalia > Carnivora > Phocidae > Mirounga > Mirounga angustirostris. The sequence continues at coordinate 99,047,971 of NW_026991718.1, read as the reverse complement.
AAATACATTTTCTTTAGTGTTACTGAGTTACTTAGGAAACAATAGCCTCTATATTCTGTGTCAATTTACATAACACTTACTAACCCAATGGTCATTCTTTATTCCTATTACAACTCTGAGTTAATGTCCAATGGATAAAGTTTTTCTAGAGGCAAGATCTTGTCAAAAGTGACTGAAAGATTACCCTTTGTGGCTTCTTTGTTCTGCTTAGGGTCTTCTTTTCTATGGTCTCAAAAGATCTTTTAGTAGGCCGCACACCAACTTTACATTTTGTACTACTGAACCATCCAAAATAGATTTGCTCTGATTCAGTCCCCTGAATTGTGAAAGAAATACGTTAAAAATTTTGTCTCAGCATCATCTCCAGAATTTGGTTTTCCTATAAACAGAACCCGAGAAGGGGATTTGATGCACATTGTTTATCGAGGGAGGGCTCTCAGAAGAAGGGGAGGGAGGGAAGCAGGACAAGGCAAAGAAGCAGCTAAGCAAGCTAAGGTTCTTAATCAGTTTTAGTTCAGCTTCAGCATGATACTGTGGATATCTATGAACTGTACCACAGAGTTGGTCCTACATTGAGGCAAGGGGCTGGTATTTCATGCTCCTGTAGTCAGTCATTGGTTGCAGTGCATTTCTCCAAAGAAGGGGGCATCTGGAAGACAGTAGCAGTTAACGTTTATACTAGGTGGGTAGTGGGTGCATTGACCAGTGAAGGGGGTTTTGTAGGGCACCAGCAGTGTGTACTACATGTTATATCTCAGAGTTTTTGTTCCTCATTCCTTGTTCAATAAGAATTTAGGCACTTATTATATGTTATGCACTGTGCTGGATATATGATAATGAAAAATACAGTGTTTTCACTCAGAGAAAATAAACTAGCAAAAAATTCTAATATGGTAGGATGAGTTCAAATAAAGGGCACAGAGCAGGATTAAAACATAGCTGTTATTCTAGTGTCAGAAATGGAAATGTATGCAAAATCTTTTCAGGCAGAAGGTGTGGCCTTTCTAAATACAGGGCAAGGCAGTGATGGGGATAGGGGGGCAGGCAGTGAAGGATGTGTCAGAGGTTCTGTATTTGTGCATGAGATGAAAGAAACATACAGAAGTAGATGGTTTTAGTCACAATTTTTTTTTTAGACTGAAAAGGTAGAGGTCTTTGACTGCAAGCAACAAAAGCCAACTTTGCTTATAGACACAAAAGGAATATATTGGAAGACTAAGTGGGTGCTCAGAGACACCATACTTGAAAGAAAATTTGAGGAACCAGCTTAGGAAAGAGCAGGGACCAGGTTTCTCTGCATATCAAATTATCAGACTCTAATGAACAGCCTCAACAGAATTAGGCCATCAGAATGCCTCAGCCTGAACTTTATGTGGTCTCTTGTCACTCTGCTCAGGAATTACATTTTAAGAAGAGTACACCTTATTGGTCACGGTTTTTTTTTTGTTTGTTTGTTTGTTTGTTTTTAATCACCTTTCTACCCCTTAGCAAAAATGGTTGTACCAAGATTGAGGATCCTACCAAGACAGTATGTGATGGCAGTGTCCTAAATTTCCAAGGAAAGTCAAGGTATTGTTATTAGAAGTGGGGTGAATGCTGGGCAAACAAAAACAAAAATGTTCTGTTTTGGCTAGAGGACCAGTGCAGGCAGGAGTGCCAAAGGATTGACTGGGGCAAAGGATCCACCCTGTAGTGAAGGAAGGCTAGAGGAGGTGGCATTTGTATTATTTTTAGAAAAAGTAGATTGGAAGATACTCTTTGAGCCAAATTCTTAAGTAGTATGTTCAGGTCATGACTGATCTGCTTAGGCCATCATACCCTTTTGAAAATAGCACTTTGTATGGAAAATTCTTGATTGCCTTTGGGGAATTGTAGATGGGTGGGGAATTGTCTGATTTTTAAAATTTTCTTACATCCACAGAATTTGCTATCTTATTACCTTTTTAAATATATCAAATTGTCCTAAATTCAATTCTCCAGATTCCCAGCTTATTGTAGCAATAAAATAAGAACAACAATAATGGGAGTGATAATAATGCCAACCTTTTTGCTAGAGTTATTAGAATCTGATGAAAAAAATGTAATAAGTATAGCTGAAAGTATATGACTTTATAAAGTGATCTGATTTAAAGCCAGTGATAGCATTACTGTTTTAAGGGTTTTTGGTTTCTCACAGCGTTCTAATTGATTGTCAGTAAATAATATGATAGAAATGAGTATTTATTACCTAATTGGAAAACAACATTTTTTTTTTGTATAATTCATTTTATGAAATGTCCAAATGGTAAATCCAATGGAAAACAACATTTTTATAATAATATTTTGTATAGATTTTGAAAGCTACACATTACTTTTATTGCTGGTACTCCTAGATTCATGAAATTAAGTGACAGATGAATTCAAATGTGTTTGAAGACCTGTGTACTATCAGATCACATCAAAACTTCATAACTGCCATGTACTGAAAAATGGATTCAGGGACTAAACCATCTGTCTTACTGCACGGTGTAGCATGCTTTTCCTCTGTTAATTACATATCTCCTTTTTCTCTTACAAAACATTTGCTAAGGGTAGCTCAGGAAAGAGTTGAAACTGAGCTGCTGCAGCCAGAGAATGTTCTGTATTCTCTATTACATAATGAAGTGTTTGTATTTTTACCTGTAAAAGATTTAATTTTAATCTTACATTACAGTCTTTGTTTTATGTAACCTTATGTTTCAAAGGATATGTCTGGGTGTGATTTAACTGAATCACTATACTTTTTCAGACTGCAGGATATTTTTCTCAAGAAATAATTGTATTAAAGATAGAATAAAGTAAATAACATTATTTCTACACATGCTAGAAATACCTAAAGTTAAAGTGGCTAAAACATATTAAAGATTAAAGAAAAGGGACCAAAATAATGTTACACTAGCATTTGCTAATCCAAGGGCTAAAAATGACAGCTTCTGAAACCAGTGGAAAATAAATTTTTTAAGCTAGTGGAAAATAGACTGAAGAAAAATATTTTCAAATTTCTTTACTACATTTTTCTACACGATGTAATGGATAGTAGAAAAGAAAAAGACCATTAAAATGTAAAGTTCACTAAATTTAGGCAAATACTAGGCAAAGTCTAGAATGGTTAAAAGCCAATGAAGTTTAGGGAAGCTGGATTTCCTTAACACCATGTTTCTCAAGCTTCTGTCATTAACTTATTCTCTGAGTATCTCATCTGTGCAAATGTGCACTACCATTTATTTACTTTTTTTTTTACTTGAGCTTTACTTTAAATCTACTCACTTCAAAAAAATCCTAAATCTTCTAAGCATAATATCTGTAAACAAAAATTTAAATTTAAAAAATTGTATACCACTAAAAATCATTGCCTGTGTCCCACTATGGACACATTGCCTTGAGAAAATTATGTTAAATGTATTAGAAGGGAACCATTCTTCTAAGATGAGAGATAAGAAACGGAAGAAGAAATCTAGAGAGCTAAATACAGAATTGCATGATTACCAGAATCAGTAGAAAATTACACTAAATCTATACTAAGTTTATCCAAATCAGGTCTCTCCAATCATTGTGTGAGTGGGTGATGTGAACCTATTTGGAGACTTTCCCGTCCTGTTCTACCCCCACCACCCCCCAGATCCACCCTTCCATAATTATCCCGCCTATATGGGATCAGAGAAATGGTGGAATGAGCTTTGGTTGCCCTCATTTTCATCTAGAGGGGTTACTGCAGATGTTCTGTTTTTCTGTTCTCCATATTAACAACTCCAGAGAAGGAGCTCTGTTAAAATCCATTGATTTTTTCCCCCCACTTATTCTGTGTACCCCTACTCAAATACATACTATATATGTTACTTACTTTGTTTTTTTTTTGTCTCTTTCTCCATACTAGTATATGTTCCATGAAGGCAGGGATTTGTGGGTTTTATTCACCGCAGTATCTGGAACTCCTAGAACAGATTCTGGCAATAGTATGTGCTCAATAAATATTTGTTGAATGAATAGTGAATGAATGAATGAGTGATTTTAGCTTTGAATATTACCTCATGTTCATATATATTGCTGCCTGTTTTGATAACACAAATTTCCTCTCACCCAACATTTATGATTGATTTTTTTCTTGCATCTATTTAATCACACAGAATTATCTTTTTCATTTATTTAGACTGTAGCTTTTAGAGCTACCATTTTATTTAATTGAAACATTTATTTAGAGTCGAAACTCCAAAACATTAAGTGTGCCCAAGTAGTTTTCTTGAGTTTTGCAATATAATAACCTATTGTTTTGCTTGTCATTTAAATTTGGGCTTTAAATTTGGTCATTTGATACAAATGGTACCTACAAATGGTGCATTTTATGGGTAGTGATTTTGTGAAAAGCATTTCTTTTTTTTTTTTTTATGATTTTATTTATTTGAGAGAGAGAGAATGAGAGAGCACATGAGAGGGGTTAGGGTCAGAGGGAGAAGCAGACTGTCTGCTGAGCAGGGAGCCCGATGTGGGACTCAATCCAGGGACTCGATCCAGGGACTCGATCCAGGGACTCGATCCAGGGACTCCAGGATCATGACCTGAGCCGAAGGCAGTCGCTTAACCAACTGAGCCACCCAGGCGCCCCTGTGAAAAGCATTTCAAGCTTCCAATTGTGCTCTTGCTTTCACAAACACCTTTAATTTAAGATACATGGTATTTTTGGCCTTTTGTTAATAAATATAATTCTGAATTCTGTGGTTTTCAAAGGAAATGTTTTTATATAATTTTTTTTTTTTTTTTTTTTACTTCTTGGCTTTGTATTTCTTTAATGCTTAAAGTGTGTCCTTGGGGCATCTGGGTGGCTCAGTCGTTAAGCATCTGCCTTCCACTCAGGTCATGATCCCAGGGTCCTGGGATGGAGCCCCGCATCAGGCTCCCTACTCTGTGGGGAGCCTGCTTCTCCTTCTGCCACTCCCCTGCTTGTATTCCCTCTCTTGCTGTGTCTCTGTCAAATAAATAAATAAAATCTTAAAAAAAAAATAAAGTGTGTCCTTAACAAATAACTGAGGCAGAGCATAGGTTGTATCTACACGACCAGAGTATATTTTTTATTTTTAACAGATTTTATTTATTTACTTGAGAGAGAGAGAGAGAGCATGAGTAGGGGTGAGGGGCAGAAGGAGAGGGAGAAGCAGACTGACATGAGGCTCTGTCCCAGGACCCCGAGATCATGACCTGAGCCGAAGTCAGATGCTTAACCGACTGAGCCATCCAGGCACCCCTATTTTTATCTTATCCAAAATATGTGAAAGATGGTAGAGTAGATTTTCCCAAAAACTTCTCCTATTTGGGGAATTTTCTAAAAATTTAATCTGGATTTTTAGGTTGTGAATGTTTTCATAAAAGCTACATTCAGAAAGATGTTCCATACATGTTTGAATTTTTATCACTCAAAAACTGTTCATATTTTCTTTCCTCACTTACAATTTAGATCGAGTAGAGTGTGGTTTTGATCAAAATTAGGAGGTTTCATTACTAAAGGGTTGGAATCCAAACTTTGAAATTTGAAATTCTTTGTGTTTTTTGGGTATAGAATGACTTCATCTTTTAACTCTATAGTTCAAATAATGACACAAAGCATATATATATATATGTATATATATATATACATTTAAAACTGAGTAAGGCAGACAGTAGGCAGACAGTAGGAATTATACATTTTTGTTTTCTGTGACATATAGATTACCCACATTTGCTTGCTTCATATGCCTCTCACTTTTCAATCTTAATAAATGGGTATAATTAAATGAGAAATAATACAAATATTAAAAAAGTAAAAGTTCTTCAGAAAAGTCAGGGACTCTCAAATGTGAAAAGCAAATATATTTCCAAATGTCTGATAATTTAAAGATATCATTAGTACACAAATTTATAATCTCTGACAGCACATAGAACATTAAAAGATAGGTATACAAATATGCTAATTTGGAGAATATTTGTTTTCATTCGTAAAGAATATTTAACACTAAAGTCTTCCTGAAATATGTTTATTTAAAACACTTATTAGTGTCTAATTATTCAGGGCTGAATTATGTGGTGTATTTAGGAATTTGGTAATATTATTTTGCCTTTCAGATTTTTTCCAGTGTTCTCATTCTCTCAAAAATAATTAGAAACTAATTTTTCAATCAGATTTTGAATTTTTTTAAATCAGATTTTGAATATTTGACATTGGCTTTAAGAGCTGCTAGGAAGATACACTTGAATATGCCTATAATAATTACCACTGAAGTGCAGCTTGTAGTATCTTAGAGAAAAGAAGGATGGCGATTGTGTCATAATGTGTGATAATATAAAATTAAGATACAACTGGTCCTACTCTTCCCATATATTTTATAAAATTTTGTTGTACTTTTATGGTGTAAAATTAACAGTTTAATTTTATTTTTTCTAGTCATTTATTTGTAGTAATATAATGAGGGAAGGGATTCCTTTTATTTAAAAAAAATCAGCTAATTTCCACCATAGAAATCAACTATTTCCACTAAGTAGTTCTTTTCTAGTGTTGCTAAGAAGTTACATTAACTATAACTAGGGTAAGGTTCTAAAACTAGAAGGAATTAAAAGGTGCAAATGGTATACAAACTCAAAGATATAATGTAGTGTTAATTACTAATAAGCCTCCATTTTATTTGTGCACCCTAGTAGTAGTCTCAGCCTCTTTTATTATCCTGTTTATGAACTTGTTGAAATAAATGTGGTAAGAACATACTAGTCTTATCCTTCGTCTTTTTGGTGAAAAATTAGCAAAGAAGGACATGTAAATCTCCTTGCTGGAAGAGTACATAAAGGATACATTTATCCGACAACAAAGTAACCCTGAGAAGTGCTTTGGACAATAGAGAATGTGACTTTAGAAGCATCTTCTGAGATCTCCCTCGACTAGTTTATAGGCCAGTGTGGTTATGGACTTGATCTGTTTTATTCGCTGCTCTGTCTCCTGTCATATGGCACTTAATAGGCTCTTGAACATTTGTTGTATGAATGGATGCATTGTAATACAAGCTCCCCAAATGATTCTGATGGAGATTTACATAGATGAATTTGGAGGGAGTAGCTTTCACACTCTTCATTCTCTTTATTTTGGTTACTCATTCCCAGGAAGTTAGTTCAATTTCAGTTTGTCCTTGGTTGATAATATCTTGCAGTAGCCCCACACTTCATTTCCCCATAGAAATAGTTAATTCAAATTATCCTTTCAGAATATCCCTTCAGATTTTTTTTTCCTGTTATCTACACTAAGAAATACATTTTATATCATAATCTGCTAAACCTATATCCTCATATGAGTTTACCTGCCTACTTGTCCATTGGCGATGTCTTGTGGAGGTCACTGCTGACAGAACAGCCGTCATTTTAAACATTCCAATGCCATGTCAGGGCAAGAGACAGCAGTAGAAGGTCTCAAACATGCAGCCTCTGCTCACAGCTCATTTGCCAGAATTCATAACATGTTTCCACCCAACCATAAGGAGGACAGAGGGTAGAAAGAGTTGAAATTTTTGGCAAGCCACAGTAATAATTACAACACATTGTTCTTTGACATTACCTGCAGGATACGGCAAAATAAAACTGTAGGAATCTGAGGCTTCCCCATTCATTGTATGTGTTGGAAATATCTTTCTTATTATGTGGCTTACATTTTACGCCTTTTATCAGTGCCTTTTTTAATAGGAACTTTTATTTTTTTCATGCAGTCCTGTTTATCAGTTGTTTAGTGTATTGCCAGTGCTCTTAATGTCCTGTTAAAGAACTCTTTCACTACTTAATGTAAATGAATGTTTTTTATGTTGTCCTTTAGACACTTTATTACTTTGCTTTTCTTGTTTCTGCAATCTACCTGGAATAGATGTTTTTAATGTAATGTGTGGTGAAGTCAAGTGCATTTTTTTTTCCTACATTGACTTACATTATTTAGAGGACCATCTCATTCTCACAAATGTTCATATATGCATAGATTTATTTCTGAACTCTTTATTTTGTTCCATGGAGTCTTTGTGTCTTTGTCTCCCAAATCTAATATCTTAATTACTTTTGCTTTTATAATAAATTAAGACGTTTTGTAGAGTAAGTACTTCAACTTTGTTTCTGAGATTTTCTTAGCTACCTTGACCGTTAGTGCTACCTTGTGAATTTTAGAAACTGCTATTTCTACCAAAAGTGGGATTACACTGAAACAACTTTGAGAGTTGACATCTTTATAGTATTGAATCTTCTGATTCATTCACATAGTAATCCTTCTTCTTTTATTTTTTTTACTTTTTACCCATTAATATCTTATAATTTTCTATCTTCCACATCTTTTGTTATTTATTTAATGTTTAGTTATTTAATGCTATTATAGATGGTATTTAACATTTCTCTTTGCATTCACTGGTAGTATAAATGGACTGCAACTGATTTTTATGCATTTATCTTGTATCTGATAACCCTGCTAAATTCATTTGTTATTTCCCATACTTTATTTATAATTTATTTGTTTCAGATCTCCTCTACATGTATGACAGTTTTCTTTCTTTCCAACCCCTATATGTTTTTTCTTTTCCTTATTGCTGTAACTAAGCCCTGCAGTAAAATATTGAAAAAACCTTTATTATTTTTTCTTATTACTGATTTCAAAGGAAAGTTTTCAACATTTATGTTAATTATGGTATCTTCTTGTGTTTTTTTTTAAGATATATTTTATTGGCTAAAAAACTTCCCTTCTAATCCTAGCTTGTTGTGAGCATCTTTAAAAAATCATGAATGAGTTTTGAATTTTTTTTAAGTTTTTTTCAAAGATTTTATTTATTAGAGCAAGTGTGTGTGCACAAGTGGGGGGAGGGGCAAAAGGAGAGGAAGAAGCAGACTCCCCACTGAGCAGGGAGCCCAATGTGGGTCTCTATCCCAGGATCCTGAGATCATGACCTGAGCCGAAGGTACTGCTTAACTGACTGAACCACCCAGGCACCCCGAGTTTTGAATTTTTTTTAAAGATTTATTTATTTTAGAGAGAGAGAGAGCTGGGGGAGGGGCAGAGGGAGAGAATCACCAAGCATACTCCCCACTGAGTGCAGAGCCCAGAGCAGGGCTTGATCCCACGACCTTGGGATCATGACCTGAGCAGAAATCAGAGTCTGATGCTTAACCAGCTGAGCTACCCAGGTACCCCAATGAGTTTTGAATTTCATCAATTTTTTTCTGCCATTGTGAAAATTCTATTTTTAATACTTTATTGTGTCATATATTGTTTAATACTTTATTTTAAAGTAATAACTTATATTGATTTTTAAATATAAAATGAACCTTGCATTCCTGGAATAAACCTAACCTGGTCATGATTATATATATCACCAGATTTAGTTTGTTAATACAGGCATACCATGGAGATATTATGGGTTCCATTTCAGACCACTGCAAGACAAATACTACAATAAAGTGAGTCAAATGAATTTTTTGGTTTCCCATTGCATATAAAAGTTATGTTTACAGTATACTGTAGTTTATTAAGTGTGCAATAGCATTATGTCTAAAAAATGTACATATCTTAATGAAAAAATATTCTATTGCTAAACAGTTTCATTCTGTTTGAATAATACTGTTTAATATTTCCTTTAGTTTTCTGCTGCTGAAAAATTCAGTCTTGTTTGTTTATAAATATAGTTATTTCAAAAGATATTTTTACTGGATATAGAATTTTACGTTAACAGTGATTTTCTTTTGCCACTTTGAAAGTATCTTTCTGTTGTCTTCTTGCTCATTTAAAAAAGTCAGCAGTAACTCTTTTGAAGATAATATATCTCCTTCAGCTACATAAAATAAATTTTTGTCTTTTAAGCAGTTTTACTATGAAATGCATGGGTACTTTTTAAAAATTTGCTATATATATAGTGTTCTTTGAATTTGTAACTTGTGTTCAGTTTTGAAAAGTTCACCACCATTATTTATTTAAATTGCTTTTCTCCCATTTTTTCTTTTACCTGATGCCCTTTATGACAATTCAGTTGTCCATGTATAGCGTCTTTTCTCCAAAAGTTCTTGTACAGTCTTTTCCCCTGAATTTTATATCTTTTTTTTGTGTGCATATATCTATCCATATTCTAGTTTTATTTGATTTTCAGTTGTGTCTAATCAGGTGATTATTCTATGGTTTTCTTATTTTCACTTATATTTTTTCTTTCTTTTTTTAAATTTTATTATGTTACGTTAAACACCATACATTACATCATTAGTTTTTTTTTTTTAAATTTTATTCTTATGTTAATCCCCATACATTACATCATTAGTTTTAGATGAAGTGTTCCATGATTCATTGTTTGTGCACAACACCCAGTGCTCCATGCAGAATGTGCCCTCCTCAATACCCACCACCAGGCTAACCCATCCTCCCACCCCCTCCCCTCTAGAACCCTCAGTTTGTTTTTCAGAGTCCATCGTCTCTCATGGTTCGTCTACCCCTCCGATTTCCCCCGCTTCATTCTTCCCCTCCTACTACCTTCTTCTTCTTCTTTTTTTTTCTTAACATATATTGCATTATTTGTTTCAGAGGTACAGATCTGAGATTCAACAGTCTTGCACAATTCACAGCGCTTACCAGAGCACATACCATCCCCAGTGTCTATCACCCAGTCACCCCATCCCTCCCACCCCACCCCCCACTCCAACAACACTCAGTTTGTTTCCTGCGATTAAGAATTCCTCATATCAGTGAGATCATATGATACATGTCTTTCTCTGTTTGACTTATTTCACTCAACATAATACCCTCCAGTTCCATCCACGTCGTTGCAAATGGCAAGATCTCATTTCTTTTGATGGCTGCATAATATTCCATTGTATATATATACCACTTCTTCTTTATCCATTCATCTGTCGATGGACATCTTGGCTCTTTCCACAGTTTGGCTATTGTGGACATTGCTGCTATAAACATCGCGGTGCACGTACCCCTTCGGATCCCTACTTTTTTATCTTTGGGGTAAATACCCAGTAGTGCAATTGCTGGATCATATGGTAGCTCTATTTTCAACTTTTTGAGGAACCTCCATACAGTTTTCCAGAGTGGCTGCACCAGCTTGCATTCCCACCAACAGTGTAGGAGGGTTCCCCTTTCTCCGCATCCCCGCCAACATCTGTCGTTTCCTGACTTGTTAATTTGAGCCATTCTGACTGGTGTGAGGTGGTATCTCATTGAGGTTTTGATTTGGATTTCCCTGATGCCGAGCGATGTTGAGCACTTTTTCATGTGTCTGTTGGCCATTTGGATGTCTTCTTTGGAAAAATGTCTGTTCATGTCTTCTGCCCATTTCTTGATTGGATTCTTTGTTCTTTGGGTGTTGAGTTTGATGAGTTCTTTATAGATTTTGGATACTAGCCCTTTATCTGATATGTCATTTGCAAATATCTTCTCCCATTCTGTCGGTTGTCTTTTGGTTTTGTTGACTGTTTCCTTTGCTGTGCAAAAGCTTTTTATCTTGATGAAGTCCCAATAGTTCATTTTTGCCCTTGCTTCCCTTGCCTTTGGCAATGTTTCTAGGAAGAAGTTGCTTTGGCTGAGGTCAAAGAGGTTGCTGCCTGTGTTCTCCTTTAGAATTTTGATGGACTCCTGTCTCACATTGAGGTCTTTCAACCATTTGGAGTCTATTTTTGTGTGTGGTGTAAGGAAATGGTGCAGTTTCATTCTTCTGCATGTGGCTATCCAATTTTCCCAACACCATTTGTTGAAGAGACTGTCTTTGTTCCATTGGACATTCTTTCCTGCTTTGTCGAAGATTAGTTGACCATAGAGTTGAGGGTCCATTTCTGGGCTCTCTATTCTGTTCCATTGATCTATGTGTCTGTTTTTGTGCCAGTACCATGCTGTCTTGATGATGACAGCTTTGTAATAGAGCTTGAAGTCCGGAATTGTGATGCCGCCGGCTTTGCTTTTCTTTTTCAACATTCCTCTGGCTATGCGGGGTCTTTTCTGGTTCCATACAAATTTTAGGATTATTTGTTCCATTTCTTTGAAAAAAGTGGATGGTATTTTGAGGGCGATTGCATTGAATGTGTAGATTGCTCTAGGTAGCATTGACATCTTCACAATATTTGTTCTTCCAATCCATGAGCATGGAACGTTTTTCCATTTCTTTGTGTCTTCTTCAATTTCTTTCACGAATATTTTATAGTTTTCTGAGTACAGATCCTTTGTCTCTTTGGTTAGATTTATTCTTAGGTATCTTATGGTTTTGGGTGCAATTGTAAATGGGATCGACTCCTTAATTTCTCTTTCTTCTGTCTTGTTGTTGGTGTATAGGAATGCCACTGACTTCTATGCATTGATTTTATATCCTGCCACTTTGCTGATTTCCTGTATGAGTTCTAGCAGTTTTGGGGTGGAGTCTTTTGGGTTTTCCACATAAAGTATCATATCATCTGCAAAGAGTGAGAGTTTGACTTCTTCTTTGCCAATTTGGATGCCTTTGATTTCTTTTTGTTGTCTGATTGCTGTGGCTAGGACTTCCAATACTATGTTGAATAGCAGTGGTGATAGTGGACATCCCTGCCGCATTCCTGACCTTAGGGGGAAAGCTCTCAGTTTTTCCCCATTGCGAATAATATTTGCTGTAGGTTTTTCATAGATGGCTTTTATGATATTGAGGTATGTACCCTGTATCCCTATACTCTGAAGAGTTTTGATCAAGAAAGGATGCTGTACTTTGTCAAAAGCTTTTTCTGCATCTATTGAGAGGATCATATGATTCTTGTTCTTTCTTTTGTTAATGTATTGTATCACATTGATTGATTTGCGGATGTTGAACCAACCTTGCAGCCCAGGGATAAATCCCACTTGGTCATGGTGAATAATCCTTTTAATGTGCTGTTGGATCCTATTGGCTAGTATTTTGGTGAGAATTTTTGCATCCATGTTCATCAGGGATATTGGTCTGTAATTCTCCTTTTTGATGGGGTCTTTGTCTGGTTTTGGGATCAAGGTAATGCTGGCCTCATAAAATGAGTTTGGAAGTTTTCCTTCCGTTTCTATTTTTTGGAACAGTTTCAGAAGAATAGGTATTAATCCTTTGAAATGTTTGGTAGAATTCCCCTGGGAAGCCATCTGGCCCTGGGCTTTTGTTTTTTGGGAGATTTTTGATGACTGCTTCAATTTCCTTAGTGGTTATAGGTCTGTTCAGGTTTTCTATTTCATCCTGGTTCTGTTTTGGTAGTTGATACATCTCTAGGAATGTGTCCATCTCTTCCAGGTTATCTAATTTGCTGTCATAGAGTTGCTCATAATATGTTCTTATAATTGTTTGTATTTCTTTGGTGTTGGTTCTGATCTCTCCTCTTTCATTCGTGATTTTGTTGATTTGGGTCATTTCTCTTCTCTTTTTGATAAGTCTGGCCAGGGGTTTATCAATCTTGTTATTCTTTCAAAGAACCAGCTCCTAGTTTCGTTGATGTGTTCTACTGTTCTTTTAGTTTCTATTTGATTGATTTCTGCTCTGATCTTTATTATTTCTCTTCTCCTGCTGGGTTTAGGCTTTATTTGCTGTTCTTTCTCCATCTCCTTTAGGTGTAGGGTTAGGTTGTGTACTTGAGACCTTTCTTGTTTCTTGAGAAAGGCTTGTATTGCTATATACTTTCCTCTTAGGACTGCCTTTGCTGCATCCCAAAGATTTTGAATAGTTGTGTTTTCATTTTCATTGGTTTCCATGTATTTTTTTAATTCTTCTTTAATTTCCTGGTTGACCCATTCATTCTTTAGTAGGATGCTCTTTAGCCTCCATGTATTTGAGTTCTTTCCGACTTTCCTCTTGTGATTGAGTTCTAGTTTCAAAGCATTGTGGTCTGAAAATAGGCAGGGATTACTAGACACTTTTAAATGTAGCAATATTTTAAAGCTATGGAAGATGTTATCTTTCTCCAGAGAAGATTTACTTTTGCTTTTGGGAGCAATTAACCTGGGAATGCTAGAATTCTCAGATCATTTTAGTTCCATCAAAGATTGAGATTGTTTCTTCAGGCTGGCTTATTTCAGATTCACCCTATTTCTAAGGTGTCCTGATGGAAAGTTTGTTCTGCCCAGGACCTTCCTACTTGTTGGGCTGTAAACTTCAGTTTTGTACCTTCTTAAATCCCAAAATCTCTTGAAAATTCTCTTCAGTTTCCTAACTTCTCAGCTGCTACTAAATATTCTAAATACTAGCCTTAGCTCTCTGGGAATTACTCTTTTTTCATACTTTGGTCCCTCCAAATTCATTTCTGCCTTGGTATTTCTGATGCCTTCAAATCATTATTTTAATATTTTTCTAGATATTTGGGGTGTTTCTAGATATTAGTATGATGTTTGGTCCTGTATAATCTAGTTCACTATTGCCAGTAGTAGAAACAAAGATTTGGTTTCATTCTCTGGTTTCTAGTCCCAGTCCCTCTTGCATTCCAAGGAGATTGTACAGGGAGGAAACAAAACAACAACAAGTCTACCATGGTTCTAGTTATCTTTACCTCACAGTAATGGAGTACATTTACATACAAGAAAGACTGTTAATGTGAATCTTCCAAGACAAAGATGATTGGTATATAATGAGTCACTATTTTTACCTAGTCAAAAATGATTTTTAAATTAAAAAAAATTTAATTCTAGTATAGTTAACATACAGTGTTATATTAGTTTCATGTGTACAATATAGTGATTCATCAATTCTATACATTACTTAGTGCTCATTATGATAAGTCTACTCTTAATCCCCTTCATGTATTTCACGCTTCCCCCCATGAAGCTCCCCTCTGGTAACTATCAGTTTGTTTTCTATAGTTAAGAGGCTATTTTTTGGTTTGTCTCTCTTTCTTCTTTGTTCGTTTGTTTTGTTTCTTAAGTTCCACATATGAGTAAAATCATATCTTACTTGTCTTTCCCTGACTCACTTATTTTGCTCAACATTATACTTTCTAGATCCATCTATGTTGTTGCAAAAGGCAAAATTTCATTTTTTTATTCCTGAGTAATACTCCATTGTGTATATATGTACTACATTTTCTTTATCCATTCATCTATCAATGGACACTTGGGTTGCTCCGTAATTTTGCTGTTATAAATAATGCTGCAATAAATGTAGGGTTGTATGTATCTTTTCAAATTAGTGTTTTCATATATTTTGGGTAAATATCCAGTTAGGAAATTACTGGATATATGGTAATTCTATTTTTGATTTTTTTGAGGATCCTCTATACTGTACCAATTTGCATTCCCACCAACAGTGCATGAGGGTTCATTTTTCTCCACATTCTCACCAACACTTGTTGTTTCTGGTGTTTTTGATTTTAGCCATTCTGATAGATGTGAGATAATATCTCATTGTGGTTTTGACTTACATTTTCTTGATGAATGATGTTGAGCATCTTTTCATGTGTCTGTTGGCCATCTGGATGTCTTTGAAGAAATGTCTGTTCATGTCTTCTCCCCAGTTTTAATTGGATTACTTATTTTTTTTTTGGTGTTAAATTATATAATTTCTTTATGTATTTTGGATACTAACCCTTTATTGGATATGTCATTTGCAAATATCTTCTCCTATTCAGTAGGTTGTCTTTTAGTTTTATTGATTGTTTCCTTTGCTGTGCAGGAGCTTTTTACTTATTTTGATGTAGTCCCAATAGTTTATTTTTGCTTTTGTTTCCCTTGTCTGAGGAAACATACCTAGAAAAATGTTGCTATAGCCAATGTCAAAGAAATTACTGCCTATGCTCTCTTCCAGGATTTTTATGGTTTCAGGTCTCATATTTAGGTCCTTAATCCATTTTTAAGTTTATTTTTTTATTTATTTATTTTTTAAAGGTTTTATTTATTATTTGACAGAGAGAGAATGAGAGAGAGAGAGCACATGAGAGGGGGGAGGGTCAGAGGGAGAAGCAGACTCCCTGCTGAGCAGGGAGCCCGATGCGGGACTCGATCCCGGGACTCCAGGATCATGACCTGAGCCGAAGGCAGTCGCTTAACCGACTGAGCCACCCAGGCGCCCAATTTTTAAGTTTATTTTTGTGGATGGTGTACGAAAGTGGTCCAGTTTCTTTTTCTTTTTTTTTGCATGTAGCTGTCCAGTTTTCCCAACACTGTTTGTTTTAGAGACTGTTTTTTTCCCATTGGATATTCTTATCTACTTTGTTGAAGATTAATTGGCCATATAATTATGGGTTTATTTCTGGGCATTCTGTTCTGTTCCATTGATTTATGTGTCTGTTTTTGTGCCTGTACCATACTGTTTTGATTGCTACAGCTTTGTAGTATACCTTGAAATCTGGGTTGTGATACCTCCAGTTTTATTCTTGTTTTTCAAGATTGCTTTGGCGATTTGGGGTCTTTTGTGGTTCCATACAAATTTTAGGATTATTCCAAATCTGTGAAAAATGCTGTTGGGATTTTGATCGGGGCACATTAAATCTGTAGATTGTTTTGGGTAGTATGGACATTTTAACAATGTTTGTTCTTCCAATCCATGAGCTTGGGATATCTTTCCATTTGTTTGTGTTGTCTTTAATTTCTTTCATCAATGTCTTATAATTTTCAGAGTGCAGGTCTTTCATTATTTTTCACCTAGTAAACATTTAAATGACAGCTTCTCTTGACACCAAGTTCTAGGGGAATAATAATAAGATGTATTCCTGAGGAATAATTAATTCCCTACTCTGTGTAGCTCTGAGTTTTAAAATGCCGATTTCTTTGAATATTTGTGCTCTTTTTAACCCCTTCCTAATTTTTCACTTTTATTTTAAGCCTAAAGGTAGACAATTTTAAAATTTAATAGTTTTTTTTTTTAAATAAGAAAGGACAGTATAACTATTTTGTATAACCACTTTGTAAGGAAATAAGTATTTCTTTTTTTTTTAAAGATTTTATTTATTTATTTGAGAGAGAGAGAATGAGAGAGAGCAAGCACATGAGAAGGGGGAGGGTCAGAGGGAGAAGCAGACTCCCTGCCGAGCAGGGAGCCCGATGTGGGACTCGATCCCGGGACTCCAGGATCATGACCTGAGCCGAAGGCAGTCGCTTAACCAACTGAGCCACCCGGGCGCCCCAGGAAATAAGTATTTCAATATAAACATTCTTAACATATACTTAGTTTCTATTATGATTGCTTAAATATAAAGGGATAAAAATGTTTTCATAATTTAAAAAATTTTTTATATGAAGGAGCCCTGTAATTTAGTAATGATTTATAAACTAGGTTATTTTTTTAAGTGAGTAATAATCAGTATTTTGAGATTTTATGATAAAAGTTGACAGCTAATTAGAAATTAACAGGAATCAGCTACTTTCACTCCTTAGAACTTTTCATTTAGTATCTGTATTGTTTATCTCCCATCTCTAAACTGAAAACATTTTAAAGTTACAATTAGGTTGATGATGATATGCTAAATAAAATAAAGGTTTCTTCAGTGTCAACTCCCTTGAGTAGTGGTCTGAAAAACAGTGAGAAATATTTTGAACTTGAACGTACATTTGTTTTAAAGATTTTATTTATTTGTCAGAGAGAGAGCACACAGGCACATGTGCACAGGGGGAGGGGCAGAGGGAGAAGCAGGCTCCCCACTGAGCAAAAAGCCTGATGTGGGATTTGATCCCAGGACCTTGGCATCATGACCTGAGCCAAGGGCAGATGCTTAACTGACTGAGCCACCCAGGCATCTCTCATTCGTACATTTAAGGTGTGAAAAATACATAGTTCTTTTCTCTTAAATTTTGTAAATCAATTTTATTATTTCTTTGGGCCAATTATTTATAACATCAGGTTTTACCCTTTGGTAGCTATTTTGTTTTGTTACTATAGTCTGCACACTCATCATCAGTTTTTCATTCTTTGAATATATGCTATTTATTACAAAAGATTGTGAATGTAACTCTGCAAAAATGACTACGGAAAACAAAAAAGAGTGTCTGTTTCTTCATGTACCATTCATCAGATGTTTTTGAGTATGTGCTATGTGTCAAACACTTAGATGCTGGAGACCCAAAAATGAACTGAAAATAGCATTTTCCTCTAAGCTTAGCGGAGATACAGACAAGGAGAAAGAAATTTATGTCTGTTGTGATAAGTGCAGCTCTAGAATTAAGTAGAGTGTATCATGGAATCACATTCTTTTCTAACAGTTGCCAAACAGTGTCTTGGGTGTGTGGAAAAGTAGGAACCTCTTCTGTCCTTTGTTTATAATGAATTGGAGGGGAGGCAGAGAGAACTTGTGAATCAATCAGTTGTTACAAAACAACATTCCAATGAGTTGTGTAAATGAGTTGGAAACAAATTGAAGTTCCTTAACTCATGAAGCCCTAAAAATTGTTTGGGACAAGTATGCTTTGCTTTTGCCAAGCTCTAGTGTATGAAAGATAGTTTGTCATTTTGTTGACCTGTATCCACCCCCAATTTATTCTATTCATTGTGCTATCATCAGATCTTAAAAGTGCAGAACATAGATATTAGTAGAAGTGCCATGAAATACAAAAATATGATAGAGGTTTTGAAAAGAACAACATTGTGTTTGTGTGTGTGTGTGTGTGTACATGCATGCAAACATACACACATGTAGAAGTGTGGGTGCATATGTATGTATATTTTTATATGGATATGCATTCATATATATGTGTGTACCTGTGTGTGTATGTAATGCATATTTATATGGATGACATGACAAAGAAACTCTGGCTAAACATATTTAAATGTGATAACTGGGAAAATGCCACCCATGGTCTTATGGTATTTGGTGAGAAAATAAAGAGTTTCTTTATGAGAAGGCCAGGGTCT
Source organism: Mirounga angustirostris (assembly GCF_029215605.1). Taxonomy (NCBI): domain Eukaryota; kingdom Metazoa; phylum Chordata; class Mammalia; order Carnivora; family Phocidae; genus Mirounga; species Mirounga angustirostris. The sequence goes on along the minus strand of NW_026991718.1, from coordinate 99,029,183 downwards.
AGTTGAAGAAAGAAGGTTTAGAGAAAGTCCTGGAATCAGGTTGGAGGTAGAAGGTATTTACAACAAAATGAAAGAGGCCAGCTAGAGATGTGAGAAGAAAACAACAGTATGGGAACAACACGGTGGAAGCAGCAACAGAGGAGACTGAATTTTGATGGGTGGCCAAGAATAACCAAAATGAAAGGCGTGATTAGATCAACCAGCTTCAGAATTCCTGACCTAGGCAGGCTGAGGTCCTGTGGGTTGTGGCAGACCTCTGTGTTCGGCAGCCTTTGCTCAGTGCTCAGATGTTTCATGCTGCTTCTTCCTTTCCTCCCTCTGCTCTTCATAGAGCCACACTAACCTTGGAAAGGAATTCATGTTCCTTCATTCCAGCATAGCCCTAGAATACAGTGTTTGGAAGTTTTGATTTTATATTGGGTTATTTTTATTCACTATCAGTTTCCAGGTATCACAAGTGAACAGAGGACTATTTCTGTAATAGAATAGAAAAAAAAAAAGTCTGAGAATTGGTGCTGGTTAGGGCTATTAGCTGAATGGTCTTATTTTCACAGAGAAAGTATTTAGTAGAACATTGCTGATGATGATCTTGATAAAAGGACAGGGAGAGGTGGAAGAGGAGAAAGAAAAAAGGGGTAATAGTGAAGTGACTAACACCACTGTGTGACACACTCAAAATATATTGTCTTATCCATTTGCCAGGTTTTATTGATTCTAAGTAGCCCTCTGATTTAACATTTTACAAATATTAATAAATGAAAATAATGGCATGTTACAATTAGAGCTGGTTGTGTTTTTCCCTTTGTTTTGGTCCATAAAAAGCCCATCTTGGATTTAGTGAAACATTTTAAGTCCTCATGTTTTCATTCTCATCCAACCCCCTTTTAAATTTCATATTATTTTTTAAAGATTCATTTATTTACTAAGAGAGAGAAAGAGAGAGAGAGAGCAAGCTAATGAACTTGGGGAGGAGGGGAAGAGAATCTGGAGCAGACTCCTTACTGAATATGGAGCCCATGTGGGGTTTGATCACACAACCTGAGATCATGACCTGAGCCGAAATCAAGAATCAGCTGTTCAACCGAGTGAGCCACCCAGGCTCTCCTCCACCCCCCTTTTTAAAAGCTTTTTTATTTTCCACATACTTAATTTCCTTAATTTCTTGAACTCTACACAATATTCAATTTATTTCCTTTACCCTTTTTATCCTAACTTCATTTTTCTTCTGGCTTGTGGTTTACATAGAATATAGTTCTTTCTCTATAATCTCAGGTTTTAAAAGTGTGTAGTACAAGCTCTCTAGGCCCCTGTTCTTTTATGAACTATCATGTGCCTTTGGGTGAGTCTTTCAACTTCTTTGGGCCATGTGTTGTTTTTTGTTTTTTGTTTTTTTTTGACTGTGAAAGGATGTTGGGCTTAATGATATCAATGGTCTAGTTTTGTTTTTAAATTTCTTAATTACCTGACTCCTTAGAGGGCCAACAAATCCCTACTCTTTAGCATTCTTTTTGAGTTATGAAGATAGAGGAACAGGGGCATAGAGAAGCCTGCCTTTCTTCCCAGATTCATCCTTTAAGTAGCCTCTGACTTTTGTTGCTGCCAAGCCGCTGGGAGCTAAAGGCTTCTATCTGGACATAGGCAGCAAGCAACATCATTTTCAATTACATGGATCTATTAGATAAAAAAATAATATAGGTTGGGGCGCCTTCCACTGAGGTTATGATCTCCAGGTCCTGGGGTCAACCCCCGCATCAGGCTCCTTGCTCTGTAGGGAGTCTGCTTCTCTCTCTCTGTCCCTCTGCCCTTCCCCATTGCTTGTTCTCTCTCTCAAATAAATAAAATCTTTTAAAAAAACAATATAGGTCATTCTCTTCAAGTGTGGTACAAAGATTCAATACATTTTGTTGTCATTGGATATTTAATTCCTTCCAGGGGTATCATTATCTTTTATGGTCTCTGGCATAAATCAAGATAGAGTCTGACAATTGAAGCTTTAGAAGAGATTATTTGCTGTGGGTCACCACATGAATATATGTACATAGCAAGTACACCATAAAATAAGATGTAGAGAAATCAGATAGTTTCTTATTAGATCACCCAGAAAGTAGGAATTATATGTTGCCTGATCAAGTTGGAATGGTTGTTTACATAAGACATATTGTAATCAGTAATTTTTAGTAATGATAAATTCTGGGAAATATACTGAGTTGCAAGCGAAAATAGTTGAGCACCAAGTTCGCTTTATTTACCAAGTGATTTCTTTTGGGCTAGCTACCATGTCTATTGATTTTTTTTTTCCCCCAGGGAAAAGTAATGCTATTATCAGGTTTTATTATAGAGTAGATACTATATCAGATTATCACTAGAGAGGACAGATGATCCAAGAGAAGTGTACAGTGTTGTCCCCATATGTGAAAAAGCTAGCTATGAAGGAAGCTAATAGCTCCTTACAAGGATAATAGAATATTATAATGAACTCTCATATAACTATCACTCCAACTCAAAAATTATCAAGATTTTTCTATACTTGCTTCACCTATTCCTTTTTTAGTTGTGGTTATTGCTGACACATTTTGAAGCAAGTCCCAGATTCCATGCCATTTCTCCACCACATATTTTAATAGTTATCTCTTAAAAAAATGAATATTTTCTTACCTTGCCACAATGTCATTATGACATCTAATAAAATTAACCCTGATTCTTTGGTCTATCTAATACTCTGTTTATATTCAGAATTTATCAGTTATCTAAAAAATGTTATTTTCCACTTGCTTTATGTGAATTGGTATCCAAAGAAATACTACACATTGCATTTTATTTTTTATTTATTTATATTTCTAAAAAATATATTTATTTATTTGACAGAGAGACACAGTGAGAGAGGGAACGCAAGCAGGGGGAATGGGAGTGGGAGAAGCAGGCTTCCTGTGGAGCAGAGAGCCCGATGCGGGGCTCAATCCCAGGACCCCGGGATCATGACCTGAGCCGAAGGCAGACACTTAATGACTGAGCCACCCAGGTGCCCCTGCATTTTATTTTTTAAAGTTCCTCCACTACCATACCTTTCCCATCTTATTGAAGCAAACTGAGCCAGTTATCTTGTAGTCTATGTGTATGTTTGTTTTTGTGGCATTACATAGGTTGATTCCTTGGCCCCTGAATTTCTTGTAAACAAGAAGTGAGTTATTAGGCTTGATAAGATTCAGGTTTAATTTATTTCCATTTTTCATGAAGTTTTTCACAGATTAAACTGTATGTTTCATAAATGGTTCCATGTAAAACCGTGATTGTTTTTAGGAATTGTTGATAATCAGAAATTCTAATCTTATGACCAAAAGAAATACCAGGACTAATCTTCCTTCCTCATTCCCTCAAAGTGTCTGTGGTCTACCCCAAAGTGCTCTGACCATCAACATATTAACAACTAATATGAAGTGTTTATAAAAAGTGACAATGTCAAATAGGTTTCCTTGTAATATTCATTAAATTATTACATGGTGCGTGTGCTTTTTATTCCTGCCCCTCCTTTTTCTGGTTTCTTTTATCCCATCCTTTGAAAAACAGGTTGTCAGTTCCCATAGCAGCCTTTACCAAAATAGATAAATATCAACATCATGGTTGAAATACCAACACAGTGCCAACAATTATCCTGCAATTTCTGTGTTGGCGTAATAACACACGGGGACTGGAGCACATTGATAATAGCCACTGAGGGTAGCAAGCTAGTCTCTAAACATATTAAAATGCCTCAGAGGACTTCTTCAGCACTACATAATCAAGATTTGGTGATATGAGCTGCTTTGTTAGGACCTGTTGTGAATGTTGAGTTGCCTTATTGTGTGTGTGAAATTAGTGCTGATCTTCATAAATTGGCTTAGATAGTATACAACCAAAAGATAAGTCAAAAGGAGATTGAACTAGCTGAATGAAGCATATGGCAAATCACTGGGAAAAAAGCATGTCATGTAGTGACTTTTAATTTGGAAATGAGAATGTAAGGATATATCCAATTTAAATGGGGCTTGTCTGAAAAATGTGCTGGTATCTGTCATCTCAGAAATGAAATGTTTTGATTTGCTAAGGTTTGATTTGCATTGCCGAGGACAAGGATACTTATAACCAGGAATGTATGAGTCTTTGGCTAAAATAAATCATTAAGCTGGCTTATCCTCATTTTTATTCTCTTTCAAGCTAGTATTGACAAGGTAGATCTTACTATTCTTAACAACATAAATAAAAAGTATGGGAGCAAAGAACATATGAAAAAATTTTCAAAGTTATTTCTTTTATTATATTTGGAGTGTTCGGGAAAGTTAGGTGAAAAATATTTTTCATACAGAGTCTTTAAGCTTCATTATACAAGATAAAGTAAGAATAATGAATAGTTTACTGGCTAAAAATTTGGAGGATTTCTGTCACACTGAGGCCATTCTGTAAACATGTTGTGATTTGGGTGTCAGATTTTCTTCCACCTCTTAGACAAACTTGTGTTTTTTATCATGTTGGTTTTTAAAGAGATTTTTGGATTTGTATCTCCCTTTAGTTATAGTTTATTGTGTTGAAAACCTCCTGCTTGCCACTCCTAATTCTGTCCCTGGGAAAAATTCCTGTTGGTGGATACTCCCATTGCTTAGGGATATTTTATAAGCATTTTTAATCTACTAGTCCAAGAAATCTGCATAAAATGTACATTAATATGTATTATGTTCAATAAAGAAATTACAAGGAAGGGCATTAAGCAGATGCCACATGCAAAATTATTTCTTTAGTATTGTCTCATTTTAGAAAGGGATATGGAATAAAATTTAAAATATGTAAGGCCCAGAGGCGCCTGGGTGGCTCAGTCGTTAAGCGTCTGCCTTCGGCTCAGGTCATGATCCCAGGGTCCTGAGGTCGAGCACCGCATCAGGCTCCCTGCTCCGCTGGAAGCCTGCTTCCCCCTCTCCCACTCCCCCTGCTTGTGTTCACGCTCACGGTGTCTCTCTCTGTCAAATAAAGAAATAAAATCTTAAAAAAATATATGTAAGGCCCATTAAGCTTTAATTAACGTGTGTGTGTGTATAACACATATATATGAGTTTCTCTCAAAAGCAACATATAACTGCCTCTCTATACATATTATATATATATATATGTCAAAGGAATGATTCCAGTCCATAGTAGATATAATTATTAGGATATGCCCTCTAAACTGAGTTAAAATTCTCTTCTGTAGAGCTTTCACTTAATTTGTTTTGTGATGTAATATTGAATGCACTTATACCTATTTCTTCTCTTCTACTTGGAAGCTTTTCAAATATATGAAGACAGAAATATCTCTCTTCTCAACTTCTTTTTTAAAGGCTAAATCTCTCTTATTTTCATAATTTTTCTATGTCATCATTTTAAGGTACTTGATAATTCTATTCAAACTACTTTAAATCACTGCATTTTGACACTATTGTTGGACTATGGTACTTAGTACCTAACACACTGTCCAGGTGTGGTTTGGTCAGAGCATTAACACTCTCATTTCCTAACATCTGAATGTGTGCTATTGGTGTTTCCACTAATACAGCTTAATGCCTGACATATTTTTAGTTGCAAAACCATAGAACACTGTGATCAACTAACCTTTATGTCATCATCCTCTTTTTTAAAAACAGAAAATGCTATCTCATGTGTGGTTAGTTGAGGCTTTAGGAGATGTTTTGAACCCCGTTCTGTCATACACTCATAGCTTTACATACACATATCATAAGAGTTACAATTCGTATTGATCAAAAATAAAAATCTCTTCCTTTCCTCTCTTTCCCTATTGGTCTTTCAAAGAGATTTGAGTTCTAAACCAAACTCTCCTACTTACAAGTTGTGAGTCTGTAAGATATTGAGACTCTGAACTTTTATTTCTGCATTTATAAAGCATTGATAACAGGTGTGAAGGTTAAATGAGATAATGCATGCACAGATTTTAGCATAGTACCTGGCATGTAGAAGGCATCTGATAAACATACATTTTCTTCCTTGTGTTGAGTTTGTACGTAGAACAATCTATATTAATTAGCCACTTGGCTAGATAACCCGTAAACCCATACTGTTTTCATGTACTGTTCTTGATAAGACCCTGACTAATTTCTGCTGGGCAAAAGGCAGAGAGAATGCTAAATAATCTTGAATTTAAAATAATACACATTCTTTTTGTTATATAATGGAAAATATATTCAGTCTCAGAATCAGGATCAACATTTCCTGTTCATCTTGGCTGGTATAAAGTTAAACAAATCCTCTGATTTATACTTTGTAATTTTTTCTTTATCTCAGGAACTATGAACCCCATAGGGAATATAGTGATAAGTTTATTTGTAGCTGAAGCTAGTTAATGTCATATACGACCATTGAAAAATAGTGAAGGCCTTTCTACTTCTCTTCATACTGTTTTTACCTATATTTTCTCAGTTACTAAAATGTCCTTAATCTATATAAAAATGTTGGGACACCTGGGTGGCTCAGTTGTTTAAGCATCTGACTCTTTTTTTTTTTTTTTTTTTAAAGCGTCCGACTTTTGATTTTGGCTCAGGGCATGATCTCAGGTTCCTGGGATCCAGCCCCATGTCAGGCTCCATGCTGAGCTTGGAGTCTGTTTCAGATTCTCTTTCTCCCTCTGCCCCTCCTCCCCCTGCTCATGCTCTCTCTCACTCACTCAAATTAATAATTAAATCTTTTTAAAAACCTCTATTTAAAAATGTCACTGCAGAGGCAGATTTTTTCTAAGATAGTTAAAAATGTAAAGACAATTGAATATATTCTGGTATTTATCACACTTCATCTATAAGCACCACTTAATTTCAGACAGAGAAACAGTTTGACACAGATTCATTTGGCTTCCCATTAGAGTCTGGTAGGGGAGGAGTACAATGAATATAGGCTCCTTTTATGTCCCAGCTGAGTCTTAGATGAAATTCTTTGAATCTTTTTTGATTATTAGTCAGTACTAAATTGAAAATAGAAGACTTCTGTAGTTCCCTTATTTCTTATTTCTGGAAAGTTTTTTCTAGAATTAACCTAAGAACCTTTTAATATGGAGAAAATTCCATAGCCATTCAAATCAATAAATATTGATGAGACACTATTGTGAGCATGGCATTTTGCTTGACTCTGTTTGTGATCAGTTAATTCTGTTTTTTTTTAATTTTTTGACAGAGAGATAGAGCACAAGTAGGCAGAGCACAGGCAGAGGCAGAGGGAGAAGCAGACTCCCCACTGAGTGGGGAGCCTGACGTGGAACTCGATCCCAGGACCCTGGGATCATGACCTGAGCTGAAGTCAGACACTTAACCGAGCCACCCAGGTGCCCTGTGAGCAGTGAATTCTAAATGTTGTTGCTCTTACTGTTGTTTTGCCCTGAAGAAGCTTCCTTATAATATAGCCTTTTAAAATACAGCTGACCTATAATAATAATTTTGAATTGAGGGGATATAAAAAAAGATACAAATTTGGAGTACAGTTAGAAATATATTATATAGGGGCGCCTGGGTGGCTCAGTCGTTAAGCGTCTGCCTTTGGCTCAGGTCATGATCCCAGGGTCCTGGAATCGAGCCCCGCATCAGGATCCCTGCTCAGTGGGAAGCCTGCCTCTCCCCCTCCCACTCCCCCTGCTTGTGTTCCCTCTCTCGCTGTGTCTCTCTCTGTCAAATAAATAAATAAAATCTTAAAAAAATATATATACAACTGAAACCACGTTAGATCTTTTACAAAACTTACTTAAGTTGGTAGAATAGATGCTCAAGAAAGAACTTGCTGAGTGAATATGTTCAAAACATTCAGTTTTAGATATATAAGCTTAGAAAATGTTTCCCAAAGAACTAGTTTGCCTGATGGTTTAAAGGTTTTGTGAGGCTAAGTAGTGTTTGAATAACTTAACTGAGAATCTGGTGGTTAACTAATTAAACAGTGTGGGCTGGAAGATCTTACATCAAAGAAAAGGGTAGGGACTGTTGTTTCACTCCTGTTTATTCATTCATTTATCAAGTATTTACTTGGTACCACTTTAGTGCCAGGCATTCTACTTTTAAAAAATAAGAAAGTAAAGAAATAGGCAGAGAATCTACTATAATTTAATCAGAGGTGAGGGAGGAGAGAAATAGATATGTAAGACTGAAGAAGGTAATCTTAGACCCCTGGAAATTTTTTTTTTCACTTTCTATTTCTTCCATATGAGAGGAAAGTTAACAGTGCTGAGAAGAGGAGATAAAATCTACAGCATTATTTCAGCATTTAGCTTCAGGTAGGGAAAAAAAAAAAGGGCAGGCAAAAGAAAGTTTTCTAGGTTGAAATACTAACTTGGTCTCCTGGAGAGAAGCATCTCCGGATGTTTAGTTTTCCTGAGGGGGTGATAATTATTTGGAAAGGACTTCCAACTTCAGGCTGAGATGAATGAGATGAGGTATAAGAGCATTCAATCAAAGCTAGTGGGTAAGGAAATGTTTAGAAAATGCTGGTAATAGTTAATGAACAGTGAATCTTTATAGCTAATTGTTAACTTCTAAATTTGCTTTTAGATTGATTTTAAATACTAACTTTAATAGCAATTTCAAAAAAAGTAAAATTTCAATAAAGTATTATTCAAAAGTATTCAGATATACACATGGGCATATACATATACATATACTCATAATGCAGTTTCCACCTACTTTGTTGCCATCTTGGCTTTTCTATTTAGAATATACTGGGCACTGGAGAGGAAAAGGCCACAGGTTATCCACTAGTGGATAAGTTACGTACATAGATTGTAAATAAAAGTACACTACTCGAGTATTTGAGAAGCACAATAATATTTTCTATAAGTTCCATTTGTCCTTTCCAGCAGTGTTCTCCCTCCTTCCATAGTCTGCTTTTGTAAAAAATATAAGATTGGTATCACTGTAAATAAATATGTATCCATAACATAAATATCTCTAATTAAATCTTAAATGAAATGGAATGTATTTCACATTATTTGTGTTTAAGTCACTCAGTAATTTTATTAGAAGACATAAGTAGAGGAAAATACTCAGGACTTCAAAGTACTACCATTTTGAATAAATTGCTATCACATTTAATAAGATTTTAGAATACAGCAACTATCTTCTGCCCTGTGGGTATATCAGAAAATATAATCAGTGGATTTTAAATGAGAGTTACTTATTGTTTTAGATAGACAGCAATTTAAATAAGAATGATTACTTTGAATCCATTCTTAGGTTGAGTATTTTGGGATGTCTTTATTTATTTAATTTATTTATATTTATATTTTTAATTAATTAATTTTAAAAGTAATCTCTACACCCAGCTTGGGGCTCGAACTCACTAAGATCAAGAGTCGCATGCTCTACCAACTGAGCCAGCCAGGGGCCCCTGAATAGATTCTTGAGTTGAGTTTTTGTCAGTATAATGTGGAGTTGCTGTGAAGTGAAGTTCATGAGAAGTGGGCTGGTGGGGTAGGGTAGGTCTTGGAAACAAGAGTGTGTGGTGGATCACTGTGGGCCTTTGTACACTTCTGGACAGGGCAAGGGAGAACATCAAAAGGATGTTTGAGGAAAATATACTTGTTTCATGCCTGTGGTATTGTATTGGAGATAGGAAGTGCTAAAGGCTGGGGTACCAAATAAAATTTTTGGTATTTCAGCAAAAATGACTTACTCTCTGGATCCCCTACAATGAAAGCAGAAATAGTTCCCTTCTCACAGGCTGTCCTCCCTCTGCTTCCTCCTGAAAAAACAAAAACCAACACCAACAACAAAAAACCCCAACATGCTATTTTATTTGACTAAAAACATTCAGGGCAATCATACCTTTCTTTCTATTACCTTTATGGTTGCTCTTGATGCAGTTAGAGGTCATTCTTCAACTCTGGGGATTGCTATGAATTTCATGGTAGACCTATGTTGTCTTAAGGTGTCTTTTATTGTAATAATAGTAATGATACCTTTAATAAAAGATAGCAATGTAGAGATCCTCTATACTTTATCAGATAATTTACTTGCATTTGGATAATTAGTCTTCAAGGATACTGCTTTTATTTTTACAGATAGGGAAATTGAATCTCAGAGAGGCTCAACAACTGTGTTCTTTTAAGTAGATAAGAGATGGAAGCAGGATTTGAACTGCAAAGCATTTTACTTTTCATGCTGCTCCAGTGCCTTTTGATTGAAACATATCTTTGTATATGATACATGTATATAATACACAATTACATCCAGATATTTAAAAGCAAAGTTTTTTTTTTTTCCTTTTCTAAATCCACATTTCAAATGAATGATGTAGTATGTGAAGTTCTTTCCAGCACTTAGGAGATAGATGTCAGCACTAATGAAGAAACATTTCTAAATTAGTGTGTCACATGGGGATTTAACCACGAGTAATTGGATGACCTTTGAGAAAATTAAGATCCCTGTCAGAGGGAAATTTCTAGATCACTCCATGGAATAGTCTTTCAGTGAAAGAGGATTTTACTTTCAATTCTCAATAAAGAACAATAAAAAATTAAACTATATGCTTATTATTGAAAATAGTCCTTTTAATAGTGAAAGAATAACTAAATATCCTATGCTAACTTTTCTGTTCTCAAATGACTATTTGGAACTTGAAATTATCACCCACAGAAAAACATGACCTAAAGCCTTTAAGAACCTGGTTCACTACATGAATGTATATTTAAAATTTGGAGACATTCAGAAAGTAAGAAGTATATATATAATTGTGAGTCAAAGGATGTAACTTAAACACGTGTAATCATTTAAAGACACCAAAGATATACTATGGAAGTTTATAAATTTAACGTCTTTTGGGGAAAACATGTACCAAATGTGTTTAATAGGAAATTTTGCAACTTTTCCTAAGGGTGAATATATAATAGTGGTTCAAGAATTATGGTTATGAAATGCCCAATAAAAATAATATTCTGTGAGCAATGAGTAGAGGAATGCCAGCTGCCAGAATTTTGATAAAAATTATATTGACAGGCATCGGGAGAGACTGGGACCAGATATCTCTCCCCGAAGTATGAAAGAGCCAAGACATTATTTTAAAGTTCTAAGGATTGACAGAGGCGCCTGAAGCCCATTTAGGTCATGGATTTGAAGAGCCCATGTATCCAAATTGAAGTTAAATATCTTTAGAAAACTCTAGCAGTTTATAAAAAGTAATAAAGCTTTTCACCTTTTTTAGCATCTTATAGGGAAAAGAAATCCTCTATATACTATGACATTTACCCTCATTTGCATGACTTCAATGTATTGGTTGATCATTGTTTCTCCTTAGGAGAAACCTATTCAACCTAGGAATAAAGCTGCCAAGATAATATGTTTTATAAAAACTAAAAGTTACTCGGAATTCCTCTGAATCAATAATCTAAAGGAGATAATGGAAAGTTATATTTTCATATTCCTTTGAAAAAAAATTCTGTGTAGCAGTGGTTTTCAAGTTTTTGGTCTCAGGACCCTTTATACTTTTAAAAATTATCAAGGACCCTAAAAAGTTTCAATGTATGTAGATTTTATACTTTATAGTTTAGAAATGTTTAAAATAGTGAATTCATCTGAAAATAATAACAGTCAATAACAATATCCAAGAAAATCACAAACATATATCGACACAAAAGGTGGTACACAAATGCTCATTATCATTCATAATAGCCAAAAACACAGGAACAACTCAAAGGTTCATTATCTGATGGATAAACAAAATGCAATATATCCATCCAATGGAATAGTATTTGGCCATAAAAAGTGATAAAGTACAGCTACATGCTATAGTATGGATGAACCTTGAAAATATTATGCTAAGTGAAAGTGACTAGACACAAAAAACCATATAGTATATGATTTTATTCATGTGAAATGTCCAGAATAGAAAAAATACATAGAGACATAAAGTAGATTAGTTGTTGTCAGAGACTGAGGACATAGGAAAACAAGGAGTGACTATTAATAGATATACAGTTTCTTTTGGGGGTGATGAAAGTATTCTGAGATTAGTGGTGATGGTTATATAGCTTGGGAATATACTAAAAACCACCGAATTTTGTGCTTTATAATGCTTTATATATAATGCTTTCTGATGCTTTATAATGGTGAATTTTATAGTGTATATATCATTAAAAATATACACAAAAATATAATAAACACATTATATTTCAACATGTGTATTTTTATGAGGAATAACTGTATTTCCCAGACAAAAATATAACGAAGGTGGCATTGCTTTACATTTTTTACAGATCTCTTTGATGATTGCTTGATGAGATTAGAGTCTTAGGTTTGCTTCTGCATTCTATCTATTGCAATATGTTGTTTTGCTTGAACTACAGAAGAAAATCTGATCTTACACAGATATGTTGAAAAAAGGAATATTACAGTAGATAATTCAGATGATTGTGAATATTTTTCTCTCATTTTATATTAAAACTTGACATGTAGTAATTCTTAAAGTTTAGTTACAGTGTAGAATCTCAAATCCCCAAGTGATGTTGGCTAGGCTGCAGTTATTCAAAGGTCAGTCTGGGATGGGAAGTTCAAGATGGCTCATATACATGGCTGACACTTAGAGCTGGCTGTTGACTGGATGCTCAGATGACCAGAATGCCTCAGTTTCCCTCTGTGTGGCCTCTGGATGTGACTTGGTACTCTCACAGCATGGTGTCTGGATTCCAAAAGGAAATATTCATAGTGAGAAAGTAGAAGTTGTGGATCTCTTAAGGCCCACCCTCAGAAATTACAGTGTTACTTTCCCTAAATTCTGTTGGGCAAAGTTGCAGAGTAGGCCCAGACTTAAGGGCAAGAGAGATAGACTCCACTTTTTGATGGGAAGAGTGGCAAAGAATTTGAAGCTATCTGTCCTTCACTATATGACTTTTTCTGACCTCTTGGATGCCATGCCTTATGGGAGGTTAGTAAATACTATGATTGTCGTTCTTTATACTGTGGCGACTTCTGCTTTGCAAATTAACAGCATCTTAATTGGATGCTTTTGTTTGAATTATTAAAAATCTATTACCAAATGCAAAATATTTAGTGCAGTGAGAATCAAGAGTGCCTTATGGCTTTTTATTATCCACCTATCCTTCCTGTTTTTTAATTTGTGACATTATTGTTCAGTTTTGTTGTTTATATTCAATTACTTAACAATTTCTTTCAGTGCAATGCAAAAAGTGTAATGTAGGTAGAATATTAAACTGTGTGTTCTAGTATGAGTCTGCCATTTCTAAATTACATATCTGTACTTCCTGTCAGTGTTTATTCTGTAAGAGGCCCTGGTTTTGTCTTTAAGGGCTATCTATCAGCAATAGTTATAAGAAGGTACATCAGGGTTTAATTCATGTAGTTACTTAGTTATAATCTCCTTTGGAAGAAAATAAGCCAACAAAACAGTAAAAAAATGTGTTTCTTAATGTGGAGGCAAAAAAAAAAAAAGAGTAAGCAAAAAATATATATATATTTTACAACTGGCTACAATTTTCAAATTGCTTTTCACATGTCCCAAAGTTAAAGTGCTGATGAAATGCCTTTCAGGTTTTCTTTTAGTTTCTTTAGGAAAGGTAATATTTTATGCAGACCCAGGTTAGAAATGCTTACTTATTATTAAGCATTTATGTAATTTGGGAATTTTGATAGTTATCAAAGCATGCTAACAGCCTCATTCAGCTGCTCTTAGAAGTTGCTTCTGGAAATCTGCTTTGAAATTGCTTTTGAAAGCCTTATTCATGTCGTATAGAAAATTAAGCTTTTTCTCTATTGCAAAATGGCAAAGTGTCTGTAGATTGTTAGTAGGGGTATTAGGTTGGGCATGCTTGCTGTTACTGATCATGGGTAAGTAAAGCACTCTACTTCCTTAAAAGACCAGTATCAGGGAAACTAAAGCTTGATTGACAGCTCAGCATACTGAAAAATCTTAAATTTGTTTCAAAATATTTGGTAGAAAGACATTATAGAACTTGGAACCTAGTGTACAAAATCTCTCCAGAGCATTGCTGTCAACTCTAAGTATTTGCAGTACCAAAGCATAATTGGTCACCATTACCATTTGAAATAGCAAATATCCTTACTGTGGTATAACAGATGTCTCTCAGAAACCCTCTGGCTATTTTAGTCACATCTAAAAATCAAGGATGGGGATTTTAAGTATTCTTGAAAGGAAGATACAGAATTATGAGACATAATTTCAGTTAAATCTATACTGGTAACTAAACTGTCATTAAGATGAGTTTTTAGATTAGATTCGAGCTAGGATATAGCTGCCACACTCTTGTACCTTATTGAATATAAAGGAAACAGCCCTAATGATTCACAGAATGATCTCAATTGCTTAATACTTTCTAAATGTCTGTAACAATCCCAGTGCATTTTCTTAAATTCTGTGAGTACTTCATATTTCCTTTGGTTCTATTTTGGTAGCTAGATGATTTCTCTGATCAGTTTTGGTGGCTGGTTCATTCTGGAGAGTTCACATTTCAATGGAGAGACTCTGTTCCTATATGTAAATAATCTTGTAATTTTATGGGGGAATTTGGGAAAGATCACATCCTAGAAGAGAGGCTACACTCCTCACTTTGACGTTTTGTGTTATTTTGCCCTGTGTTAGTTCTTTCCCTCATGCCAATGCTTGCAATATCTTTTATCCACCACTTACCAGTTTTCAGTCCTCAGCTCCTGTCCGCAGGATGCTCTACCAATCTACCTTTATTAGCCAGATTAGCCTTTTTAAAAAAATTAAATTCAATTAGCCAACCAGATTTAACCTTTATTCATCTCTCCCTTCTTTGCATTCACAGCGTAGTTAGGGTTAATAGCATACACTGAACAGTTACCTCTTCTCTAATCATTTCATTCTTTTATCTACTATTTTATCTAATCATCCATTCTCTTATCCAATAAACATTTATCATGTTTTTCAATGTAATTTGCAAGGCACTGTCCTTATTCCTATGGTGGAAATAAATTTGTATTCAATCTTTATCCTCAAAATGAGAAACATGAAGAAATGGTCATAATACAAGGCACTATGTGTGTAATGGTGCCACTAGAATTCATTTTATTTCCCCAAAGAGACTATCCAGTAAAAAAAGATCACTTTTAGTATGGTGATCAGGATGAAGACATGGAAAATGGGCGTTGAACTGGAGATTAAAGGATGGATGGGTAAGGTTTTACAAAGTGAAAAAGGTGGTGCGGGATGGCATTCTGGTAGAAGAAACTAATTTAGAAAACATTAGAGTAAGGAAGAATAGATTGAGTTTGGAGGATTTCAAGTCAACTCTAGTTCAGTGTTAAGTATTAAGGAGTAGTAAGAAAACATTTTTATTTTACTAGAAAAATGTCAGTATCTGCAGATCCAGAAATCTGCCTTGACTACTTCTGTAGTGTAAGTCTTAAATGTTTGTTCTGATTTCCATTTGGATATTGGTATGTTAATGATAGTCTTCATCTGGGTTACTGTTTTGTTGCATGAAAAAATTGTTCCCAATGTTTAATTTTTGAAACAAACTGTTATAGGCTATCAGATATTCTTGTTTATGGATTGATTGTAAAAATGGTGAAAAAATGTAAATTCCAGAAGTCATCAAAAATAAGTATGTTAAAATGAGTGTTATTTGGAACTCCATAGTAACGAGTGAAGCTCACATTCTCTTTGTCATAATGTGTACACACCATTTCCCCTGAGGAAAAAAATATACAAGGAACCCTATTCAGTTACCTTGTAATATTTACTTTTTTTTAAAAAAAAGATTCATTTACTTGAGAGAGAGAAAGAGAGCATGGGGGGTGGGAAGGGGCTAAAGGAAGGGGAGAGAGATTCTTAATAAGACTCCACACTCAGCGTGGAGGGGCTCAATCTCACGGCCATGAGATCAGGACCTCAGGGGAAACCAAGAGTCAGATGCTTAACTGACTGAGCCATCCAGACGCCTCACCTTGTAATATTTATTTTTGAGTTAGTAAGTGTCCTCAGTTGGCTCATAGTTCGCTACCTTGGAAGATTTTTTTATTTGATCATGAGCATACGTCTTTTGTGGAAAGTGAAAAACAAAACCAAATCTAGAGGGGAAAAATAACTTGAGGACTTTGCTCTCTTCCTTGTAATCTCATTTTACAGGAAAGTGATACCATGGCTTTTGGTTATGGATGACAGTGACCTACTATTGGTAGGCTGTGTACTTGAAGTGGTGATTGTTTCTGTTGAGACTGAGAACAACAATTATATTTTCTCATTTACACCCCTCCCCCACAAGGATCAGTGATATTTGTTGATGAGGTTTAGTGGTCCCTACCATCTTGCTTCATGGTTAGGTATCTGTTTGTACAAAGTTGTCTCCAAAATGGGAAGGAACTTTGTGATCTTGTTATTATCCTGTCACTGATGTCAGAAATAGGGACACATTCTGCAGCAAAAAAAGTATAAAACAATTCTGTAGAAATGGAATTTTATATGCAGAAACAATGTTAAAATATTTTCCATGTACACTCACTAGAATTTTAGGGGTTAATATACCATGTTTGTAAAACAAGAATATGAACCACATGAGGGAAAAAAAAACTAATCGATTCCAAGAATTTAAAAATTACTGTCAATGTTATAGTAGTTAAAGTCTTATATAATTATTCTGATATCTTCTATCAATTAGTGCCACATACTTCTGGAATAAATCTTTCTTTTCCATTTTTATCATCTCTGTACTTTAGTTTTTCTTTATTAGGTACTTTTTATTCCTCACAAAATGTGCTGTTTTACATTATTTTTTTCTATAAAAATAAACATAAGCAAAAACTAGAGTATTTTGGTGTAATAGCGATTCTCCTCATATTCCCTCTAAGATCCTTAAGTTGTGATGAGCCAAAAACCCCAAATCCATTATTAGAATGTTCCTCATGCCAGGTTTTTATTACTAATATGTTGTTTATTTTTAATCATCTTTTGAATTATTGACTATCTTATGGTGTCTCATAACAGCAATTTCTATTTGTTTTATATACTTCATAGAGTAGATTTCTTTTTTTTTTTTTTTTTTTTTTTTTTGCCTCACTCCATTATATGTAATGGCTTAGCTTTGAAATCTTTGCTTGATTTAGGGGATGTTAATTTGCTTTAACACATTACTGTCTAAAATAGCTCAGGTTTTGTATGGTCTTGTAAAAACTTTATCTTGAAATGCTCTGAAAGGTGCTTTTTTATTCCTTTTTTTTAATTTTTAAAATTCCTCCTGGTATTCTTGTCACATACCAGGAAATTAAGCAGATGCTCAAATTGACTCTGCTAGATAATATTAAAATGCATAAATTCAGGTTTCAAAGCAATTGATAACTTTCACTCCCACATTATTCTTCCAATATTTTACTCCTACTCGGTGACATTTTTACCCAAGGCTTCTAGCAGCTGTTTCGCTACTTAACCTCTAGCTAATTGTTTCTTTTCCCCTCAGCCTGACTCCACAGAGTGATGGATCTGTTTTCTGTAGACTTGCCTGCAATTGTTAAGTGAACCCCTAGAGTACTATGTCCTATCTTATTCTTTTCAGTTCTTCCCCAATGAGGCATGACCAAAAGATTGTTGTATCCTTGAGAGGCAAGTTCTTGGAATGGAGTGGCAGATGGATATACAAGAATTACCAGTGCAGTGCTAATGGAAATTCAGCTCCAATTAGATTTTAAAGTTGGTTGCTTCCAAAAAGTCTAGAAGTAATGTGAATAGAACTGTTTGCCCTGTTGGGATTTTAGTCCTTGCTAAGCTGTGAGGCAAGGTGGTGATGATATTGGAGGAATCCGGCTTTAGGAAATGATGATTATAATAATGATGATGGTGATGATGATAAACATTGCAGCGAATATTTATTGAACACATATTATAAATAGGGAATGAGTTAGGCCTTTTCTACAGAACTATGAGCATCTGTTGGTTGCCTTCAATGTTAGTGTATTATTTTTCTATTATTATATGACAGATCACCACAAACTTAGTGGTTTAATACAACACACATTTATTATCTTAGTTTGTGTGCATCAGGAGTCTGGACACAGCTTAGCTGAGTCTGCTGTTTACAATTTCATAAGGCTACAATCAAGGTTTCATTTAGGATTGGATTCTCATCTAGAGGCTCATCCAAGAAAGGCTCTCCTTCCTTGCTTTGTGGTTGCTGGACTGAGAGCTTTATTTTTTGCGGGCTGTTGTCTAGAAGCTACCATCAACTCCTAGAGGCCATCCTCAGTTCCTTGCTATGTGGAGTTTCCCAGTATGGCCACTGACTTCCTCATAGCCATTTCTGGAAGAGCAAAAAACTCCTGCAAGACAAATGCTAAATCTTACATAATGTAATCATGTACACTAATCGTCTCCATCCCATCTTTTCCATATTCTCTTGTTTAGAAGCAAGTCACAGGTTCTGCCCATACTCAAGAGGAAAGCATTACACAAGGGTATGAACATAAGGTAGTACAGATCGTGGAGTCATCTTAGGAATCTGTACACCATGCCAGAGATTGCTATATATGCCCCAGTGTCTATCCTTTTTCCCCCCAAGGAAGTAGAAAACATCTCATTGTTAAGTGGATAGATGGTCGCCTGCAATAAAGACTTCATTCTCTAAATTCCCTTTTGGCTAGATATGCCCTTGTGACCAAGTATGGCAGAATCTGGAATCTGGAGGATTTTGTGAAGTCACTGTATCAGCCTTTTAAAGATCCTTTACTCCCGACTTCTTTAATGTGAAAGAGAAATAAACTTTTATCTTGTTTAAGCCATTGTTATTTTTGGTTGTTATTTTGGTTGCAGCTCAGCCTATTCTTAATTGATATTCTTTTCTAACATCTATTCTCCCCTTTTCTCTTTCCAACAGCCCTTTCCTTCCATTTTATGGTCTATGTTTTTTCCCCCAAAGAACTTGAAATGACCCCTACGTTCAAGTTAAGCCAATGAGAACATTCTGTCTCCTGTTCACGGGTATGGAAGTACAATGTGTGCCAGTCTACTCAGAGTGAATCTCAGAACTTTTACTGAAAAATTATGGCATATTACCTGTATGTAGCAATAATTCTGACTGATCATATTTTCCATTCTAGCCTCTGATCCTACCTTTAGAAGAAACAGACTTCACCTGACTCTTGAGCCTGTTGCTTGAGAGAGATGGCTCATGGGGCATAGAAACAAACCAAACTACTTCATTTTAATGGCTGATGTTTAGGGAATGGTCCAGCGGAAGCTTCCATACAAGTCTTGAGGTTAGAAATAACATAGAAAGAAGGTCTCTGGGAGAATTGCTCTGTCTCCCTGCCTACAACGGGATTAGTTGTGTGACTGACTCAGATGGAATTGGGGGATTCCCATTCAGTATAGATTTCTGAGACATTCATGTGAGTGGCAAGAATTGATATCCCTGTGCTTGTAGATTGATGCAGATGTCTCAAGATATTGGATTCATCCTTCCTAAATAGTGTATCAGTTTCCACACCTATGATCTTTATTTTGGGGCAAAATGGTATTGGATTTATTATTGGATCTTAAAAAATGACCAAAATGACTATTGCTCACTTTGGTAAGTTGAACAGGAGAAAGGTGTGCTTTCTTCCTCAGCTAATCTTCGGCTCTTCAGTGTTCCTTTAACTTATTCCTTTTAGTCTCATGTTGATGTTCATTTAAAAAAATGACCTCGTTCAATACCTTTCATATTCTTTATTTCAGTGTTTTCAAGATTTTAAAATATTTTTGGCCTAAACAATGAATAATTTATTAAATCCAAAGTAGATAAAATTGCCCAGCACTCTGGATACAGAATGGAAGTAAGGATTCATTATTAGTCTTGCCGCAGTAGGAACTTACAGCTGAATTAGGGGGTGAGAGGTTAAATATGTGAAACAGTGAATAAAAAAGTGCTAATCATGTACGTAATCTGTTTTTAGAAGGGGAGTTACCACTACAATTATATATGCATAATAAGTGAGGGTATTTGAAATGGTCAAAGATGTTTCTTAAAAGGGAGATGTGACCTATCTGAGGCTTCAACTAAAAGGAGAGTCAGAGAATTGGGGCTGCCCTGAGAATTCTTGGCATGGAACAGAGAAACTGTTCCTATACCTGGCTGAGCATCCCATCATCCTACCTTAGATCTATTGGGATAGAATCTCAGGAGTGAGGCCAGGTAGCTGTGTTAAAAACAAACTCTTTAGGTAGTTCTTTTCCAGAACTGGCATTTAGGAGTTTTTGAAGCAGAAGTTGTGCCTTGTTATTATTACAGCTGCTTGAAGATTAACTTCACAACATACTTCATGACTGAAGAACTTTCGAAAAACAAAAGGCCATGTTCATTGTTGGTTGGGGTATTAATTATATTCCTTAAAATCATATATTTGTTTTTTTTTTTTTTAAAGATTTTATTTATTTATTTGAGACAGAGAGAATGAGAGACAGAGAGCATGAGAGAAAGGAGGGTCAGAGGGAGAAGCAGACTCCCTGCAGAGCAGGGAGCCCGATGCGGGACTCGATCCCGGGACTCCAGGATCATGACCTGAGCCGAAGGCAGTCGCTTAACCAACTGAGCCACCCAGGCGCCCCTAAAATCATATATTTGTACATGAGTTGCTATTCTCTTGATTCTTCTTAAATTTTTTTGAGTCATTTATTTGTACAAGCTTTATCAAAAAGGAAACAAGAGTCCACAAAAATAATCTTCCTTCATTCGTTTCATTCATTCATTTATTTCGTTGACAAACATTGGATAAGGCTGGAGGCAAGGAATAATACAATTTAGAGCAGAACATTCTTCCAGCCCTAAGGAATTTTTGTAGAGATGAAATTAAACACTAATAAATATAATGCATAGAAAAAGTGCCAGAGGAGGGAACAATTACCTTTATCCATGGCAATTTGGGAATCTTTTATGGAGCATTTTGATCTTAAAATTAAAATGTGGGTAAAATGTGGGCATTTTGAAATAAGATAAAAGGTGTTCAGACAGAAGATACAGTGTGAGCAAAAGCTTCTAGGTTTTTATTTTCAAATAAAATTTGAAAGTGCACCTTAATATATATATATATATATATATATATATACACACACATACACACTTTTGAAATGTGATTCTGCTTCATTTTGATGGAATAGCCATTAAATATGCATTTTGATGGAATAGTCATTAAATAGACATTTTGACAAAAAATTGTGGCTTTCAAATGGAGAAAGGCATGTGTTTGCTTTGTGTCAAGTGCCAGATACATGGTGAATGAGAGTCATATGATTTTGCAAATTTATAAGTATTGTATGTTCATCATAAAAAAGGGAAATCTGAGAATCATATAAGTAAAATCAACCTGTTGAAAACCTTGAAGGGCAGAATATAGCAGCATAACTGAGCTGCTGCCTATACCTTCACACCAATCCACATCCTGTCAAGTTTCCACACTTGAGTACTGAATAAGTACTGCATTGTTTCTACAGAAAAATCAGATACCATTTACTATTTCTCTATTTGGGGGATGTATTTTTAATGCTTGCCTAAGCATCATTTTACTTATTTTCTCCTCATTTATTGTCTTATATATCTTAGGTTGGGTTCCCTAGAAACTGATCCTCAGATAGGAATTTTTATGTAAGCAGAAGAAATAGTGAAGGTTTGTAATGAGTCACCATGTTGCACAAGGCTTTTGTTTGAAAAATGTATTCATTGTTAGGATGTCTAATTTTGCCTAAAAAAAAAAATGAGATGGAGGCGCCTGGGTGGCTCAGTTGGTTAGGCGACTGCCTTCGGCTCAGGTCATGATCCTGGAGTCCCAGGATTGAGTCCCGCATCGGGCTCCCTGCTCCGCAGGGAGTCTGCTTCTCCCTCTGACCCTCCCCCCTCTCGTGCTCTCTCTCTCATTCTCTCTCTCTCAAATAAATAAATCTTTAAAAAAAATGAGATGATTATAAGGAAAAGTTTTGGCAGTTTCCTTAATGGCTAAGATTTATTGACCACCTAATATATTTCAGGCACTGTTGCAAAGGCTTTTTACATATTAAATCATTTAATCTTTACTACAATCCTATGAGATGTGTTCTTATTTTCCTTATTTATAGAAAGGGAACTAGAGGCACAAAGAAGTTGCCTAACCTGCTACCAAAGATCACACACTTAGTAAATGGTGGCAGATTTAGAATTTTAACTCAGGAAGTCTAATTTTAGAGCTCACATATCATGCTGCATCTTCTTAAGTTGAATAAAGATTTGGATGTGAATATGCTGTCTATTAAGAAAATGAAAGGAAAACATCAAGTATCAGGGCAGATTGAATTTTTTTGTTTAATTTCAAAATGAACTATGCAGACAGAAAGGCATTTATAGTTTGGTTGCCTTATAGTCTGTAAGGCAATAAACCTCGCAGTGTAGGCCTATAAGAAGTGCCAAGTCTTTGTGAACTCCTTTCATTTATGTGAACCCTTGATTGAGTAAAGATCAAGTACCAAAAAAGTGCTTTTTTGGATTTCCCTAAAGCAACATTATGAAATGAATGGTGACCAGTTGTGTTGGTCCCTTATCATTCCTTGCTCAAGAAATGACCTTTGTACCTATTGATTTCTACTTCTCTTTTTAAAAATGGGATATTTTTATTCTACCAAAGATTTAAATTGGGAAGTTATATTATCTTCCCCTTGGATCATTTTGTGTGTGTGTGTGTGTTATGCTTTTTTTTTTAATTCCCCATATGTATGTTAGAAGTCAGACCTGGAGAGTCTTAAAATGGTGAGAAGTATTTATTTCTTCTCTGTTCACTGGAAGAATGTTAAGCCATCAGTAGAGGAGGTGGTAAGTCACCTAACTCTGATTCCAAAGTCCCTTCCTGTGATAGGTCAGTGGAGAGTTGGAGCCACTTCCTTGTCTTTTATTCGTGGTAAAGGCACAGAACATGCTGAGTGTGAACTGAATTTCACAGAGAGCTTATCTCTTCAATTTTCTTGATTTAGAATACCATAGTTTTGCTCTGGGACATTTTTACCATAAAACCTATCTATTTTCATGACTACCTCAAATCCAATCCCAGCAGCCATTTCTCACTGGAAATGCCCAAGGCCTCAGGAAACAAGCATGGACAGAAGAGATCAGTGGATCTTTCTTCTGCCTAAATCTGGCTACAGAGAAATCTTGCAGGCTTCCACCATTCCACCAGAGACCTTGCTTTCCTGAGGTGGAATGGTAGCATCTCCAGTAGTCTCACCCCTCAAATCCTCTCTGGAAAGCCACGATGGTGATCAATGTTCAGAAGAGAAAAGTCATCTTCAAGGTGTAAGACTTCATAGCTACTTCAACTCCTTTGGCTCTAGTTGGCTTTCATTCATTTATGAGACAGATTGTGATCAGGATAGACCTCTTCCGTGTACTTTCCAATCACTGAAATTCCCTCTTCCTGATTCTACCATGTGAGGAGCCTTTCAGCTGACCCGTTTCCTATAGAACTGGTACTTACTATGCATTAAATATTTCTTTTTAAAGTTCATAGACTTTCACTTCAGTGCAGTTCCAGATATTTTTTTAATCATTCAAGTCTTCCTGAGACCCCTCCCACTCCCTCCATTCCACAGCTTCCAATGTATTTAACAGCATATTCAGCAAAACAAAATTTCCCATTACAGTCATACAGGGGCTTATTCATAAAATGCATTGGGGCTCTTCTAATGAAGGATAGGGGCCAGCTATGTCATGGTCCCTTCTATGATTCTTTTGTATGAATTCAACATCTACGCTGATGCCCCTTGAAATACTGTGACCTTTTAGCTTTATAACTCCAGTCTTTTATCATTTACCAGAATGACCATGTTTTGAGTCTCTTCATTATTCTGTACCACTTTATTTCTAAGATAAAGAAATGGGAATTCCTTCATTATGCCTGAGACCTTTCCTATTCTGTTACTACTTTTGAATGTGAACTTTCATGTCATCATCCTTTGGGTTAAAAAAAATGACCATTATTCGTAATAGAAATGACTTCCAGATTATTTTTCACTGTGGCTGCCTATCCTTGGATACTCTCTTTAAAAGTTCATCTGAACTGAACATAATATTCCAAACATGTTTTACCCAGCCCAGAGCAGATTAGGTTGCTTCCTTTTTGATGTGTGGATTATAATTTCCCAAATTCAAGTGAATATCCATTCTATAGCCAGAGGGAAGTTAGTGATTATCTAATGAAGGCCACCCACTACTTTTTTAAAAGAAGTCTAATATTGTATTAGAATATTTAGTAGACATGGCATGCCTATGGCTCAGAGTGAAATTGTGGTCAACCAGCCTCCCTCCCCCTCACCTTGTTTGGTTTGTCTGTTTATTCAGATCATTGTACATTCTGCCACATGATCCCCTCGCATTTCACCCTAACTTTTTATTTCAGTTCCTTGATTCAGTTCATACCCCAAAGTCCATTATGTTAAGAACTCTCCATTATCCTTTCTTTTTCTTTTTTTAAAAAAATTTAAATTCAATTAATTAACAAAGTATTACTTATTTCAGGGGTACAGGTCTGTGATTGATCAATCTTATAAAATACCCAGTGCTCATTACAACACATACCTTCCCCAGTGTCTATCACCCAATTACCCCATCCTCTCAATGCCCTCCCCTCCAGCAACCCTCGGATTATTTCCTAAGATTAAGAGTCTCTTATGGTTTGTCTCCCTCTCTGGTTTCGCCTTGTTTTATTTTTCCCTGTCTTCCTCTATGATCCTCTGCCTTGTTTCTTAAATTCCACATATCAGTGAGATCATATGATAATTGTCTTTCTCTGATTGACTTATTTTGCTTAGCATAATACCCCTAGTTCCATCCACATCATTGCAAATGGCAAGATTTCGGTTTTTTTTGATTGCTGTGTAATATTCCACTGTTCCATTATCCTTTCTTTACAATCACTGTCCTAGTGCTTGGTCAATCCAGCTATCTATAGACATACCTTGGAGATACTGCAGCTTCAGTTCCAGATTACCACAATAAAGCAAATATTGCAATAAAGTGAGTCAAATAAATTTTTTGGTTTCCCAGTTCATATAAAAGTTATGTTTACACTATACTGCAATCTATTGTGCAATAGCATTAGGTCAAGAAACAATGTATATACCTTAATTAAAATATACTTTATTACCAAAAAATGCTAACCATCATCCAAGATTTCAGCAAGTCATAATCTTTTTGCTGGTGGAGGGTCTTTCCTTGATGTTGGTGGCTGCTGACTGATCAGGATGGTGGTTGCTGAGGGTTGGGGTGGCTATGGCAATTTCTTAAAATATGACAACAAGGAAGTTTGCCACGTTGTTCGACTCTTCCTTTCACAATGATTTCTCTGTAGCATGTGATCCTGTTTGATAGCATTTTACCCATAGGAGAATATTTTTCAAAATTGGAGTCCATCCTCTCCACCATGCCACTGCTTTGTCAAATAAGTTTATTTCATATTCTGAATCCTTTCTTGTCATTTCTACAGTCTTCACAGCATCTTTACCGGGAATAGATTCCATTTCAAAATCACTTTCTTGCTCATCCGTAAGAAGCAATTCCTCATCCATTCAAGGTATTTCATGAGATTGCAACAATTTAGTCACATCCTGAGACTACACCTGCAGTTCTTTTGGCATTTCCATTACATCTACAATTCCCCCACTGAAGTCCTGAACCCCGCCATGTCTTCGTTTGGAATCAGCGTCTTACAAACTCCTGTTCATGTTGATATTTTGACCTTTTCCAATGAATTACAAATATTCTTAATGGCATCTAGAATAGTGAATCCTTTCTAGCAGGTTTTGAATTTACTTTGCCCAGATACATCAGAAGAATTAGTATCTGTGGCAGCTATATAGCCTTATGAAATGTAGTTTTAAATAATAAGACTTGACCTGTACCTCTGAAACAAATAATACATTATATGTTAAAAAAAAAAAAAAAGATAGTAGGAAGGGAGAAATGAAGGGAGGGAAATCGGTGGGGGAGACAAACCATG
Source organism: Mirounga angustirostris (assembly GCF_029215605.1). Taxonomy (NCBI): domain Eukaryota; kingdom Metazoa; phylum Chordata; class Mammalia; order Carnivora; family Phocidae; genus Mirounga; species Mirounga angustirostris. The sequence continues at coordinate 99,003,225 of NW_026991718.1, read as the reverse complement.
AGAGACGATGGACTCTGAGAAACAAACTGAGGGTTCTAGGGGGGAGGGGGGTGGGGGATGGGTTAGCCTGGTGATGGGTATTAAAGAGGGCACGTTCTGCATGGAGCACTGGGTGTTATTTGCAAACAATGAATCATGGAACACTATATCAAAAACTAATGACGTAATGTATGGTGATTAACATAACATAATAAAAATATTATATAAAAATAATACTATAGTAAAAAATACTAAAAAATTTAAAAAAAGACTTGAAAGTCAAAATTACTCCTTGATCCAGGGGCTGCAGAATGGATGTTATGTTAGCAGGCATCAAAACAACAATAATCTCATTGTCCATTTCCATTAGAGCTCTTGGGTGACAAGGTGAATTGTCAATGAGCACTAATATTTTGGAAGGACTCTTTTTCTGAGCAGCTCAACTGTGGGTCTAAAATATTCAGTAAACCTAATTGTAAACAGATGTACTTTCATCCAGCACATGTTGTTCCATTGACAGAGCACAGGCAGAGTAGACTTAGCATCATTCTTAAGGGTCCTAGGGTTTTCAGAATGGTAAATGAGCATTGGCTTCAACTTAAAGTTACCAGCTACATTATCCCCTAACAGCAAGTTAGCTTGTCCTTTGAAACTTTGAAGCTAGGCATTGACTTCTCCTCTGTAGCTATGAAAGTCCTGGCATCTTCTTCCAATAGAAAGCTGTTTCTTCAAGATTTTCAATGGTTAGTGAGTGTAGCCACCTTCATTAATTATTTTAACTAGATCTTCTGGATAACTTACTGCATCTTCTACCTCATTACTTGCTGCTTCTCCTTGCACTTTTATGTTATGGAGATGGCTTCTTTCCTTAAATTTCATGCACCAGCCTTTGTGAGCTTCAAACTTTTCTTCTGCAGCTTCTTCACCTCTTTTAGCCTTCATAGAATTAAAGAGAGATAGGGCTTTGCTGGATTAGGCTTTGGCTTAAGGGGATGTTGTGTCTAGTTTGATCTTTTATCCAGACCACTAAAACTTTCTTCATGTCATAAGTAAAGCTGTTTCATTTTTTAATTTGTGTGTTCACTGGGGTAGCACTTTTACTTTCCTACAAGAACTTTTCTTTTGTATTCACAGATTGGCTGACACATGAGGCCAAGCTTGTGGTCTGTCTTGGCTTTTGGCATGCCTTCCTTCCTATGTTTAATCATTTTTAGCTTTTGATTTAAGATGAGACATATGTGACTCTTCCTTCACTTGAACACTCAGAGGCCATTGTAGGGTTATTAATTGGTCTAACTTCAATATTGTGTCTCAGGGAATAGGGAGGCCTGAGGGGAGAGGGAGAGAGAGAAGGGATAGGCTGGTCAGTGGAGCAGTCAGAACACACATTTGTTGATTAAGTTTGCCATCTTATATTGGTACGGTTCATGAAACCCCTGAATAATTATAAAAGTAACATCAGAGATCACTATCACAGATCACCATAAAAATATAGTAATGAAAAATTTAAAATATTATAAGAATTATCAAAATGTGACAGAGAAATGTGAAGTGAGCAAATGCTGTTGGAAAAATGGCTCTGATAGCCTTGCTCAAGGCAGGCTTGCCATAAACCTTCAATTTATGAAAACCACAAATCTATGAAGTGCAATAAAGCAAAGAGCAATAAAATGAGGTAGGCCTAGATCTCTTCCACAACTACCCCAGGCTGCTGAGCAGTGCTGTTGAAAATCACACAGCTGTGTGGGTTGGTGGTGGTGGTTCTTCTCTGTAAATATGATCTAGTATCTTTGCTAGTTTTCAGCACCATTATTTATTTAGACCTTATTAGCTGACCCATATTTTTCTCTTAGACTCCAAGCATGCTCCTCCCTCTGGGTCTTTGAACTTGTGATGACCTCTAATGCTCTTCCACTGCATCAGTAATTTTTATTCTTGACTACACATTAGAATCAATGGGGAGTTTCAAAAAATTATTTTGCCCAGGCCATACCCTAAACCAATTCAGAAAAACCAAGGGGTAGGACCTAGGAATTACTTTTGTTTTAAAAGATTCCTAAGTGATGCAAGTGTGCAGTGAGGTTTAAAGCTACTGCCATCTATAGATGCATGCTTTGCTTTCTCAGTTTAATTTGTTTAAGCTCAAATTATCACCTCCTTAATGAGGATTTTTCCTGTCCATTCTATCTAAAATATAGGCCTCTTTCACCCTCTATTTCCTTTCCCTACCTTATTTTTCTATACCACATGTATCATTTACCAGGTCAGTTGTTGTAGCCAATTTTATCATTGTCTGCACTTTCCTCACTGGATTGTAAGCTTTATGGGGGCTTCATATACACATTATCATGCACATATTACATAACATACTATTAATGGTAATTGGAATCAGAGGAATGGATGAGACTGCTTTGAAAAGGTACATATAGAGAGAGAAGAGGAAATAGAACAGAACCCCAAGAAACTACAACATTTATGGAATCAACAGGATTACTTCTCTTAGTTGTTGTTGTTGTTGTTGTTGTTTTCCATTGCTGCATTCCATCCATGTTAGGACCTCTCATACTATTTATCAAAGAGTTGTTGAATGGAATTCCCCAGTGTGGCTAACCCCAAATTCTACCATTTTTTCTCTAACTCCTTTCTAACCATGCTTTTTCACTCTTACAACATGACTTTGCTTCTCAAATAGCAGGCAACAATTACATATTATCAATGATTGGAACCAGAAAAATGGATCAAACCCTAGGAGAGTGTGTATGTAGAAAATAGGGCCTAGAACAGAATCCCAAGGAACTACAACATTCAGGGAATTGGTGGAGTCACCCCATTTCTGTCTCCTTGGGCCTCTCTCTCTCTCTGCTAAGGTTTAAGTGGTTGCTGTTGTCCAAGATTCAGTTCATGGCTTTTAACTATTTTTTCCCATATAATCTTCTAGACCCATCTCATTTGTACCCCTGGCTTCACTGAGAACTTATGATAGATTCTCCTAAATCTTTATCTCAGGGCATATACCTGTCCCAAATGTCAGACTCTATGTGTACAGTGGATCATGGGATATCTTCACCTTCACATCCCAAATTTTCTTGGACTCTCCCAGTGGGAGTCAGGTAATACTTCTGTTTTTCTTTGTCATGTATTCATTTCCCTATTGTGGCTCTTTTCACGTTGCAGCATAATTATTTATTCCCCTATCTCCTTTACTAGGTCATAAATTTCTTGAGGAAACACTGTTTCTTTATTTGAATATTGCCGAAGATTTGCAATCTAGCACATAGTAATCAATAACTTTGTGTGCATATGAATGTATGAATTTAAAATCTACTTCTGTCATTAAACATCTTATTTCTACCTCTAATATACAATTCTTGGAAGGTTTTATGTCATTATTGAAGTTATTGATGAAAAGTATGAAAAATTTCAGTTTGAGGACAGAGTCCTGTGATGTGCTGTTAGAGACCTCTCTCCAGACGTTGGTGATCAATTTTTGGGCTTTGTTATTCAGTCCACTAATAACATTACTGTGCAGCCTGCGATTCTCTGTTCTGGTTCTGGAGGATATAATTAAAAATTGTTAGATGCTTTCTGAAATCATGATCAAATATACATTACATAGGAGTGCACCTCAAAATAACACAAAATTTTGACATAAGGCAATTGACAGTTGATATTTGAAGTGTCTGAAGTGGTCTTGAAGCCAGCACCTCATTATCAAGCAGGGATAAACTAAAACTCTTATTTTCTAGGGGAGAGGAAAAGTTATGGGGGAGAGCAAAATAGCAGGCATCTAGGTCTTAAAGAGCAGAGAAGCCGAGAGTGAACATGTCCCTAATATTCTCTCCTCCCAATCTCCTCAGATTTGGTTAACAAAATGAAGGTCAATTAAATAGGAGGCCCTTGAATTGTTGCAGCTCCCCCAGAAGTGCCAGTTAGCCCAAGTTCCACTACCCCTTGGATATTTGAGCTAGAGGGGCAAAGGCCACTAACTGGTATACCAAACCATGCCTGAACCCAAATTAGATATTGATTGCTGTAGCTGGAACCTAAGTATTCTGTCCTACTCAAAGTGTGGTCCATGGATCTCACACACGTACACATGATACTGACCCTTGACAGGAAAGGAAGGGGATTTTTATAATCAGAGAGGGAAATAAATCACAATATACAAGTTAGGGAAGACATTGATAGTTGCTTATCATGAATTTGAAAATTTTAGCATAATTTGAAAATGAGATGTCCTCCTTATTGATGTAATAAAGTTGATCTAAAATTTGAAGTCTTAATATTGATTCAAGAGCCAAAGAGACCTCTGGTCGTATGGTCCTGAATTTTGGTTGAGGAATGTGAAAGACAGTTGAATCTTGTCCTAAACTGATAACATGGGTCGATGAAAGACAGGCAGTTTACCTTTTAGGTTTTCTTCACTATAGCTTTGATCAAGAAATTTGGCTTTTTTTTTTTTTAACTTTCTTTTTTATTTTATTTATTTATTTATTTATTTATTTATTTTAAAGATTTTATTTATTTATTTGACAGAGAGAAACACAGCGAGAGAGGGAACACAAGCAGAGGAGTAGGAGAGGGAGAAGCAGGCTCTCCGCTGAGCAGGGAGCCCCATGCGGGGCTCGATCCCAGGACCCTGAGATCATGACCTGAGCCGAAGGCAGACACTTAACAACTGAGCCACCCAGGCGCCCTATTTTATTTTTAAAAATAAACGAGGATGATATGGGCTTCATCTATTCACTTTTTCTTTAAATAAAATTTTAGTAATTATTCAGTTATTTTAATTGATTTGAGAAACTTGTTTGGACATAGTCTAGGATAGTTGTCAAGTTTTCTTTTTAGAGCTGTGAAATTTGACTTTAGTAAGTTAATATGTTAGAAGATCACAAAACAATTAGCTAGGAAGAGAATGAAGATTTTCCAGCTTTTAGAAGACACCCTGTTTATTAAGCCTTATATTGCCATGAACTCAGCAAGAACTTTAAGCATTACCAATGCTCTTTGAAATTTCTTGGACAAATTGTCTTATTTAACTGCTTCTGCTGATACATTTTGGTAAATTATTTTGTTACTAGTATCCATTTCTAATTTTTTCTAACAATTGAGTTATAGCCAGAGAATGTCATAGGTGGTGGAAGGGTAGGGATTATTTGTCATGACAGTTGATGAACTATTTTCATTGATTTTACTGAAAGTTAAAGTCAACTATGTTCATCTGGAAAGCAAGCAATTTTGACAATTAAGTCTTACAAGCTGTGAATGTTACATCTAGCTCTTCCAACTATAATGTGTTGATTAGAGCTGTTTCATGAATCCTTCTCAGGAACAGCCCGAGTGTTATATACTGCTTAGGAAGAAAATACCGTCCGTGTATTTGCCATCACAATGTGCTGATTGGGGCAGCTTGCCCAGAGCTAAACTTGCTATAATAAAAACTTCTGGACTGGAACATGGTGATGGCATTTATGTTATTTGCCTCCTAAGTTGTTTCTGCACTATATAAACCCAGTGTAAACAGCTCTCAGTTTGAGAACCTTAGAGCGCTCTGTCACTACGCACTGCTGAGTTCTCTTGTGTTGAATCATTGAAGAATATGTTAGCTGAAGTCTTGCAGTGAACAGTGGAATCTGGATCTTAAGCAGCTGAAGGCGCTGGATTAAAATGGCTTGTATCTTTTGACTTAGTCCACATCATTGTATGGAACTCACTTTGATAGATGCCTTTCTCTGAGGGTGTAACTATTTTTAAACCACTCATAGTGAACTCCTTGCCTTATGGATCCTTATTGCCTTCTACAATAGCATTAAGTCAGAGAACTTAGACTTAACCTTATCAGCATGGTGCCCAAGAAAATTTGAAAAAGGGCTCAAGGGAAAATGACTAGACCCATTTTATAAATGCAGTGTCCCTTAAGAAATCCATTGTAGATTAGCTGTAGGAAGTCCTCATGTTTGTCTGCATGGGAGGCTGCACAGATCTCCTGCACAGATTCCAAGGTCTGTCTACAATTGTCCCTTTTTAAATTTGTAATAACAGTGCCTTCCAATGCTTCCTAAAGGAACTGGTTGTGGAGATAGGCCAAAACTAAAGAGAGAATAGGAAAGAATACAGATGGAAGGAGTGGGAAATTTGGGATAGAAAGGGTAAGAGATGAGTAATGAAAGCCTTGTCAGGGGTTAGGTCCTATACTTGTAACAACAATCCCGTGGAAAAGTTGGCTCTCCTTTTCCTCAGAGAGGATCAGCATTTTTTATTTGCCAGCCTTCACTAGGTTTCCAGTGTGTTTTTGGATCAAACACCAGATGAATAGGAGTTCTTTTATCACTATCAGTGAAACTGTTACATCACTTAGCATTGCTAGCTACGATGAACCATCTTTTTGAAGGCCTACATTTGGAAGTAGCACATGGAATTTCAGCCCTTGCATTATTATTTCTTCTTGTATTATTTGTTATTATGAGGAAGACCTATGACAGATTTTCTTTGAGGGAGAACATGATACAGCCTCTTCAAAGTTTTTAAATGGCCCTTACTAATAAATTTGATCCCTCAGATAATATCCTGAAGTAAAGGAATTACCTTCCCTAGTAATAAAAAGAATACAGTCCTTTTTTTTTTTTTTTTTTTTTTTTTTTTTAATTAGGCACTTTGGGAAGTCAGAAAAGTAAAAAGAAAAAAAAAATCCACCTATCATCTCACCACTCAGCAATGATCACTCAGGAGTAGTTAGGAGTCCTAAGTGGCCTTTTATTTTCTTAAGTCTTGGGGCAGTAGATAACTGAAAAACCTGAAGTATTGTGCCTGCTTCCTTGGGTCATATTTTAAGTAATACCAATAGATGCTTTACTTTAGCTCATGCTCCTATGGATCAGTAATATTTGAATAGCTATAATGACTGCATGTAGGTTTATTTTATTCCAAATTCATGCATGTAGTTAGCAATTCCATAATGAGGAGATTTTAGAGAACTACATAATGATTTCACTGTTTTACATCTCCACTTACTACATTGGATCTCAAACAGTAATAATTCTTGACCACAAGATGTACATGGCTATTTGTACAAATATGTGTGCCTATTTGTACAAATAAGATATACAAAACTATTTATACTTGTGTTTCTACTAGGAGGTAGATTCCAGATCTTTCAATTGTAAAAGTTGCTCATAGTTTGAGCATGTACATGGTGTATGTTTGGGGTGGGTGTGGAGGCTTTGGAAAATGGAAACTCATTTCCTTTTATCATTTTCTTGAAAAAAAAATGCAGATCCAAGTTTGTGCTAATTTTACTAATAAGAGATAAACTACTTTGTTTCTAAAGACTAATGTTCAGAAGGGTCAAGGAAAAAATGGTTATACCCTTTATTTTTGCTGTGAATTTGTTATTTGAATGTTCTTCAGTCATTAGCATTTTAAGCTCATTAGCAATGGCAGCAGTGTCATAAATAACTATAACAGACTTCTTGAAGAACCAGACTTCTTGACCAATAGGACCGTTGCCCCCGTACTTTTTGAACTCCTCAGGACAAATGGTATCATATAATTATGTGTATCTTTGCCAAGTATATTTCCTTTCTTTCTGTTTGCCACTCTCATGACCCAAATGATGTTAATTTTTAAGAAGTTGTCTGTTTTTCAATTACTTTTCATATACCATTTTGTGAATTGTACTGTAATATATGCTCCATGAATATTTTGTATTAATAAATACTCAACAAAATATTTGTTGAATAAATAAATCTTTTTAACATTCCCATTTCCTTTACATAGTACTTGTAAAACAATAATTCTGTTCAGTGGGTGTGACTGCTTAATATTCTTAGGTTCGGCGGTTAGATGCAGCTTCAACTAAGGCAGGGTTTTTGAGCCTGCCCAAAGTAACATATACCTGGGAAGCTGATTATAGATACAGATTCCAAGGCCACACCCCAGACCTGCTCAGTCACAATCTGTGGGTGATTTGCATCATCAGACAAATCTGGGAAACCTGAAACTAGGGAATCTGTACTACGAGCTTGATTAATGTATAATCACATATTGGTATATAGGAAGGATTTCTGGATGTGAATTAATAGTGTTCATTTCTAATGCTGGTCTACTCAAATACCAGGAGAGAAAATTGCTCTGATATGCTCTTTATATTTCAGCTTCTATGAAACTTTGTTGAAGTAATTTTTGAAATTATTTATTGGGTGCTTACCATGTTCAAAGCCCTCTTCTAATCTTTTTTCATATATTTACTAATCCTAATAGAGGGAGGTGAAAGAACTTAGGTACCAAACAAGTAAATAATCCAGTACCAAACAAGTGACAAGTGAGAAAGCTTGGCTTTGAACCTAAGAAGTTGAATTTCAGAATTTATACAATTAACCCTATGGCCTATAGACTCTAAATGCTGTGTACTTAACTAATGTATCAGGCACTACTGTACTAAGCACTTTAAAGTATAAGCACATATACTTTAAAATCATTTGCCACTTCCATAAAGTAGGGTTAAAAAAGGCGAGTTTAGAGATTAAGTAATTTGCCCAGAGTTACCCTACTAGTAAGTAGTAGAACCAGTGTGGTTTGAACCAGGGTTGGCACAACTCCAGAATTCTGCACTCTTAACCATTACCCTATATGCTAGAATGACATGTTTGAATATGCTGATATCTTGTCATCTCTCCAGCATTTTGCACAAAAAATAGTAGTTACTGGGGGGTTTCTAGAAGGTAATTATATAACATTTTAATGTCTATATTAAATAATGTCTGCATTTAACATCCACATTAAAACACTTAAGTGTCAACATTAAATTTTAGAAAAAATTCTGAAATATATTATAGAATTTCTTGTCCCAGAAAGATTTTTAAAGAAGAAGTTGATTACTCTGTAATCTGCTACAGAGTGGCTGAAAGTAGAGCACGGGATTAAGATACTTTTAAGAGATTCTTAACTGTGTATTTCTTAATATTTAAAGATATTATAGTTGGTGGATACTTAGGTATTTTGTGCACATTTGGAAAGAAGTTACACTTAATTTCCTTCATTTGAGCATTAACTATTTCACACATGTGGTTTTGTCACAAGTAAATGTTTTCCTTTAGAAATGACTTATAAATTTATGCATTCATTGAAGAGTTAGCTTGAACCTCTTCTCTTTTTCCCTCTTATTTGTCCCCAAATGAAAATGAAGTGTTAATTGGTTTTAATGGCTCCTACTGCTACCTCTGTCTGGGATTTCTAAGGAAAGGTGAAGAATTGGAATAGAACCTGTGAAATTTATCTGGGGAGGTGAGAAAGTTTAATGTGCTTGTGAATCAGCACACTTCTTCTAGGTAATACTATTCTATGTAACAAATATTGAAATTTAATTTTCACTCTTAGACCTAACCCTTTAAATATATTAGTTAACATTCAAAGAGGAATTTTCTGAAGAAATATGTTAACTAAATGCCTGTACCTAGAAAAGATCAACACCTGATAAACCAGGAAATAAGAATCTCTTGTTTAAACGTGTTTATAAAACCAAAGAAAAAACCTCTCTCTCCTTCTCCCTTAAATTAAGAGCAAGGGCATGCTAATTTGGATTCACAACTAGAAGGGACTAGCCTGGATTATGCAATTTACGTCACACTTAAACAGAAGACTGTAGTCGCCAGAGACATGTATCTGGCTGCTATCACTCTCTTTCCCAATAAAAATGATTCCCACCAGCTTGGGCTAATTCATCTGAAACATTGTCCCTGGTGCTCATACACTGATACACTTTAGTAACTCTGTAACTTCATTTAACAAGTAGCCATCTAGATATTTGTTCTTACGCAACACAAATTTTTATTGAGATTCCGGAAAATATAAAGAAGCTTTAAAATAACAAATCTTGGGCACCTGGGTGGCTCAGTTGGTTAAGCGACTGCCTTGGGCTCAGGTCATGATCCTGGAGTCCCTGGATCGAGTCCCGCATCGGGCTCCCTGCTCGGCGGGGAGTCTGCTTCTCCCTCTCCCACTCCCCCTGCTTGTGTTCCCTCTCTCGCTGTGTCTTTCTCTGTCAAATAAATAAATAAAATCTTTTAAAAAAAAAATAAAATAAAATAACAAATCTTTAAAAAAAATTGTTACTCCTTCCACTTTTAGCAGTTGACATTCCTACTTGTTCTTTTACCACAGGGTAGCAGGGTAATATAATGAGCCTAGTTCTGTGTTGGGGAGAGCAAGAAAGGTGTGCCTTTGTTAGTATTTGCTTCTGTAAAATCAGTGCAGGGTTCAGAGGAAAATAGAAATGCAGAGAAAGTCTGTTGATCTTCCCCACTTTTTTTTTTTTTTTTTTTGTCACCCTGTGTTCAAATGATAGTTCTAATATCAGATACTGGGCAAATATTTTTTCATCATCAAAGGTGAAAAGAAAATTTAGTGGGCATTTGCTAAGAGTCAGGCATGAGTTAAGTGCTGCATTTGAAATATGTAATGTATTCCTTACAATTAGAGAGGCACTATTATTATCCTATTTCACAGAAGATGAAACTGAGGCTTAGCAAGATTGGCTAAATCGCCGAAGGCCATACCCCAAGTAAGGGGCAGAAACTGGATGCAAACCCAGATCTGTGTGATTCAAAGACAGTGCTCTTAATCATCATCTCAAGTATCAATTGTACATACAATTTAATAGAGTGTTCTAGTATATTTTGTTTTTACATACTTGGAGTCAGTCAGCATGTCACAAGGAAGAGAGCAATATAAAAAAGATCTGGGGTTAAGATCCTTGCCTTTGGATTCGAGTTGTTTTTTCATAGTCTTAATTTTACCATTTATACTGGTTTTTGGGTGAATTGCTTAATCTGTTTGAACCTCAGTGTCTTTTGTGAACTGGGGAGTGAAAGGTGTAGAGTACTTAGTAAATGCTCTACATGAGTTATCATGAAGATGGTGATAATATTCCACATTCATAGAATGGTTTACAGTTTATGAAGAGCTTTCACAAAGTGATACAACCCTTTGAAGCTCATTCATCTTTTTTTCGTTCATTTAACAATTTTTTTTTTTTGAGTGTCTGCTAGGTGCCAAGAATTGTTCTACAGGTTGGAGGGATTTAGGTGAAACAGCAGGAGAAAAAAGTTCCTTGCCTTCATGGGGTTTACATTTTAATGGGGGATAGGGATAATAATACATAAGTAAAAATATTTAGCATATTAGAAGATAATAGTAACAATAAAGGGAATATTTAACTCTCAGACAGTGAATGCTGTGAGTCATGTGTATAATACAGTAGTTAGAAGCATATTGTGACTCACCGAGTAGCTACATGTTTTTCCATTATGGACTTTTTAAAAACTGTAAACCAGTTATAGTTCAACTACAAACTTTTGTTTTTGAATTAGTATTGTTTTAAAACAATGAAGGGATTAATTTTAAAATTTGTTAGTACATATCACCAAAGTTCATGAAATCTCATCTAGCTAGCTCTAAGATTCTATGAACATGGAATTAAATGTAGATCTCTAATACCTTGTCTGTATACTTAACAGTATATGCTGAATTCTAATAATTCAAAGATTATTTTAAAACAAATAATTATTGAAAACCATCAAATAATCTTGGCATTTCTTTACCATTGTAGGCTAATCAGCAGTACTCATGGGTTGTGTTTCTCAAATTCATCACCAAGCCTGGCAAATAGGTGATCTGGCACTTCCATTCTGGCTCTTTAAGACATAAAGGGATCATTAGGAGGTGTTGTAGTGAACCCAAACATTAAGACATATCTGCCAACTATGAGTTTAAGTTTATTGAAAGCTGCAGGAAAGACAAGTGCTATTCTCAGGGTAGCGTACAGCTATTAACTACTGACCTCCAGAAGTTATCATTTAGCATCGTGGGGCAGAGGTCTATAAGCCTTGGGGGGGGGGGGGGAAATTCACATTTGCCCCATTAAAATGTTTTGAGATTTAATCTTAAAAATGTTTTCTAGTTGTTATCTCAGTAAAAGGAAATAGTTTTTTTGGACCAAGTCCTTTTTTTTTTTTTTTTTTTAGTTATTAAGGAATGTTTCTGCTCACTATTTAAAGAGAATGGTTAAGAGCTCATGCTTCAGGATCAGACAGAATCCTTGTTCCACTAGCTAACTATATAAATCTAAGAAAGATTCCATTACAGTTCCAAAATACATTTGGCATCTTTTCACCTCTGTCCTCACTACTACCATCCTGCTCCATATTACTCATTCTCCATATAATGGCTAGTGACCTTATTGCAATTGAAATTTGATAGTATAATCCACACACATCTTTCTCCTCCTTCTCCCCTGCTCCCACCTGTTAAAAACCCTCCAATGGCTTTCTCTTTCACTAAAATGAAGTCCAGACTCCTTATCTTGGCTTTGGCCTGCAAGACCCTGCATGTTCTGATATGGGACTGCTTCTCTGAACTCACTTCTGTCTTGCTCCCTGAGCTTGAGCCCCCTGACATTTTTTCAATCCTTAAACTCACTAAGATGATTACCTACTCACGACTTGAACACATCCCCTCTTCTGTGCTCAGGGCGCTCTTTACCTTATTTTTCGCGTAGCTTACACTTTATTCCCAAGGTCTTAGGCTTTTCTTTACCACCCAGTCTAAATAGGGTCTAAATAGGGTTTTGCTCATTTGTAGCATCATGTTTTTCTCTTCTGAGGCACCTGTCACAACTTTTCACTTTATATTCATTTGGTTTTTGGTTAGTATCTTAGTCCCTACGTCTCCAACCATAGTCTCGGTATCTTTTTGGTTCAGTGCTGTATACCCAGCCCCAAGCACAGTTATTGAGTGGGTACTCAGTAAATCATAGTTAATGTTGAATGAATAAAATATCTCCATGACCTTTCAAAGCCTTAATTTACTCATCTGAGAAATGCAGATAGTAATTCTTCTCTGTAAAGTTACTGTGTGAATTAAATGAGATTAAATATATATAAATACTTAGCCCTGTGCTTGACAGAGTCCTCAACCAAGGGGAGTGTCTGCAGCGGCCCCAGATCAGCAGACAGTCATTAAGCCCACGGTATGGGTAAGACATTGCTAATGTTTATAGAACATATTTTATAAGATAATTTTGTTAGATTTTTGTTTTACTTAGTCTTCACTTCCCCCCCCCCTTTTATTAACATTGGTCTTCATATCTAGGAAATTTAAAATGTGGAATTCCAAGAGTGATTCCATGCTTTCTAATGGAATAGTGATATGAACTAGCCTCAGCTTTGTAATGTCACAATTAGAGCTGTGATGTATATTCAGAAGGGTAATTACTTTGGGTAGTAATTTCCTAGACTACCCCCTGCCCCCGCCCTGCCCCAGCCAGCTGGCCTTGAAAAAGCACAACTGCTTTTATGTGTGCACACAATCAGTTTGTAAAATCCCATTATCCCCAACTTCCACACCCCTGTGGCTGCATGCTTCCTTTTGAAGCCTCGCAAAAAGGGAAAAAAACAAACAAACAAAAAGCCAACTTTCAAGTCAGCCCTAAAGTTCATTTCTAATCTCATTTCACCCAAATAATATAAAAATGAGATGGGGGATAGGAAGTGGGAGGGGTCCATAATGTGCTTTGCTTACCTGTTTGCCTGGGATCCTATGATACTTGTGGGAAAGATTGATAAAACTAGGAAATACTTCTTCAGTGTATATTTTGAGATAAAGTGAGATTTTATTCCGTTTTGATGTTCAAAGAATAGAGCAAGGTTAATTTGGTTATTCTAGTTCTTTGTCTTTCATCTGTTCGAAATGTCCACACTATTTAGAACAGGAGTCTCCACCAATCTCTCATGGCCAGCGTCCTTTTAACTGTGATCATCTATTGGAATCCTAAGTTCTATTTTAGGATTTTAGAAAAATAGAGCCTCCTCTGATCTATTTTTCTGTTTTGTGTGTCTTTCCATCTGGAAGTCTGAACTCTTTTCAGGCCTCTTTTTCTAACTGCTTCCCCTGGGCCCATTCTGGTCATTTACTTTTTGGATTCTAACTTCCCATGTAACTGACATTTTTCTTAGCATTCTTCCCATGACCTTGAACTAATTGACATCTGTTTCCTGAGGATGACACCTTCCGGTCACCTGTTCCATCTCTTACTGTCACTACTTGATGAAACTTTGGTAGGAGGGGTGTAGAATGTAGGAAGGGAGTTTCAAAAATTTTTTCTCTGTCCCTGAAAGATCACTTCCTATGTTTCTGTCACCATTATTCAAAAACCTTTCTTTTGAAATCCTTGTTTTGTATTTATGTCACCTGATCCCATCATTGTCTCCCTCCTCTTCATCTCTGGGACGTTTCCCCATCTTCCTTAGGACCTGTCTTATAAAACTTACCCTCACACCAACCCTTTCCATCTCCCTGGGTGACTTTGTACTCCTTGCTGGTGACTCTTCCAAAACTGCAGCTTCTCAGTCACATCTTTACTTCAGTCCTCTTAGACTCACAGCCAAGACTTGGACCACACCTCTCCTGCATCTCCGTTTTCTCCTATTGAATGTGCTCCCTGTCCTCATTGTAGGTTCCTATCTCTATACCCCATCTTATTTCTGAAGTCAGTCAATATTCCTCCTGGTACTTACTTCCTTCTTATCTATCTTGATCCCTCCACCCTCCAAACTTCTTAAAGAGTAGTCTTAGTCCTTATGTCTGTTTTCTTTATCTCTTACTATCCTGTCAACATCCTAGAGGCTCTTGCCTCTCTGTTGACACTGCTTTAGAATCCCCAGCAGTCCCCTCCTTTTCCATTTTAAACAGTGTCCTCTTCCAAATCTACATTTCAGACTACGTTTTGACATCCTCCTTTTTAAAATATTTGTACTTTCTTGATTTTATAATTTTCTTCTCATGATGATTTTCCTCCTTTGTGCCTTCCCTTTTTTGTTGTTTTTTGTTTTTTTTTGTTTTTTTGCTTCTCTCCCTCTTCTGTCCTCACAAAACATGGGAGTTCCTGTGGCTCATCTCTTTTCCCTCCCTCTGCTCACTTCTGTTGCTGCTGTCTTCCACCCTCTCAGCTATAATAATAATAATAATAATAATAATAATAATAATAATAATAATAATTCACTGAGGATCTCTCCCCAGACCCTCATTTCCCACTTCCCAATAGACATTTCCAGAGGAATAACATACAAGTATTTTAAAACCTAAGACAATTATAGTTTATCATCTAAACTGAATCCAAACTGGGTCACTTGGAAGGTTAAAGAAGGCACAATAAATAGCCATTGTAAATCTGTACCATGCATAGGTCACCTGTTCAAACCTAATATGTACAAAATACTCTGAGATTTGTTTTCTAGTATTTTTCATCATTAAATGTCTCACCAGCATTCTGCTTACCTGGGCTAAAAATCATTACGTTCAATGCTTATGCTTTGCTCAGTTCCCAGTTCCTAGGAATTCTACCTTTTGTGTATCTTTGAATTACATTTTTTTTTAAAACCCCATTCCACTGTTTAGGCCCTTGTTTTCTCTTGCCTGCAGTATTTCATGTCCTTCAAACTTATCTTCTTGCTCTCAGTTTCTCCTCATTCATCCTTCATTCAGTATTCCTTATTTCTACCAGATGTCCCTAAAGTATACCAATTATTTATACACCTGCTCAGAAACTGTCACCAAAGTGTATCATCCAGACTTCTCACCTGGGAATTCAACACACTACATAGCCTGCCATAAAAGAGCTTTTCCAGCCTTACCTCCTTTATGGACCCTGTATTTCATCAGGCCTGGTGGCCTTTCCCCAGATATCTCCAAAATCAGGTGTCCCCATTTGCCACAGAATAACCTTTGGAATTAAAGAAAAATTTAAATATCTAACTTTAATCTGGGAGATTTAAATTTAGTAGGTCTGTATTAAGGCCTGGTTATCTTTATAAAAGCCTCTCCAAGGGATTGTGACCAAAGCCAGCATTGAGAAACGTTGCCCCTGTTTTCCTATCTCCATGACTTTGTTCTCCTTTTTTCTCCATGGCCAGTATCTAGTTTTCTTTTTAAATATTTTCTTATCCTTTACTACCTGGCCCTCATTTTACCTCCTTCATGAGATCTTCTTTGATCCATCCAAATAGATATAGTTATTTCTTCTATACCACAGTTGTAGCAAACTTTCATTAGATTCTGTGTTTATGCCTTACATCCTATAGACAGCATACTTCCTGAAGCCAGTGCTTCTGCTATTTATAATGTAGAAGCCATTCTGTATAGGTCAATCACTGTTGAGATTCTATGTAGAGAACTTTGAAGTTCTTAAGAAAGTGATTGATAAGCATGAGTTTTTTTTTGCTAATTTAACCAAAAGTCCCAAAGCATAAAATAACAATAGTTTTAATTCCAAGACTATGCTAAATTAAGATTTGCTAATCATGCTAAGTAGGAGAGAGGAACTAGAATTTTAAATGCCACTACTGTTTTCAGCAGCAGATGAGTTAATATTAAAGTAAATTCAGTGGTGGATTAGTTCCTTTAACACCCACACTTCAGGTGCTTTAAAGCATGTGGGTCTCTTTGGATTCCTCAGGAAAACTGTCATGTTGCCATGTAGCTATAAAATGTGCTTCACTCAGAAACTGTAGTTAGTAAGGCAGAGGTTTTTGTTTTTGTTTTTTTTACTAGTTCTTTTGGCACAGGGGAATACTTTTAATAAGTCGGCCTTGCTGAAAGATGGAGCAAGGTATTGTTTTTAATGGGGAATGAGAACCTAAGTGCAGTGATTTGATGCAGTTACAAGAAGCTGCATCCAAAAACAATTTTTTATTTTTGTCAAACATTCAGCAAGGGAACGATTCGTCCCTCAAAAAAAAAATTTTTTTTTTGGTAGCTTCCCAAATTGCATTCTTTTAAATCTACAAGTTGTATATTCAGGATAGGATTTTTCTTTGTCCTATAATTTTCTCTGTTAATACTTGATCAGTAAAAATTATAACCATTTAGTTTGGGATACATGCAGATGTATTTTATAATTAATTTAGTGCCCCTTAAGGTAGATATTTGTATTTTGTTATTTTATTGAAAGGATATACATTTGGATTTCATAGCAGGCCTAGGGAAATAATAAACTTTTACCCTGTCAGTGCTGTCTCTATATGCTGATATAAAACCCATTTCTGATTTGTCCCAGGTAAAATAATTAAAATGCATGTATTAGAACATACGTAAAATTTTCTGTGCTCATGAAAGATGTACTAACTGGAAAAGAGTCAATATAATCTCTTGGCTTTTGGATTTTTATAAACACACAGGTTTATAGGGATTTTATGGAACTATCCAGCCCTTTCCCTGACTTCTGCCAGCAAAAGTCAAACTTCCTTCACAAAATGGTCCCAATATTTAATGTTAATCACACTAGTCTTTGCTAAGTTAGCTAGAAAACAGTATTCTTCATAACAGAAAGTCAAAAGAGAAGGTACTGGGAAACATATGAAGATGGCAAATGAATAATGAATGAGGTTTCATGCGCAGCTGGAGATATTTGTTAGTAGACCAGTAGAAGCAGAACTATATGGCAAACCTCTGGAAACACATGGCAAACTTTTCTTGACCATAATAGTAGTAACTTCTGTTTAGTTGAACATTGTTCAGTGTCTATGCATATCATCCCCTTTCATCCTTACCACAACCCTGTGAGGTGGGCTGAACTAATCGCTCCCATTTTATAGATAAGGAAACTAAGCTAAGAAGAGAAAGTGGTTTATTTTTAAGTACATACCTAGTAAGTGATAGATCTGAGATTCCAAATACTCTAATGCCAACTCACACTACCAAAAAAGCTATTTTAAAAAATATTAGTTTGTCAAAGACCACCCTAGAAAGTATCAGTCAGGACAATGGCAGCAGTGTAAAAAAGACAGAAAGATCACAGCACCACTTCTGAAGTTTTCCATCTTTGGCTTGAATAAGCAAAATTAAGAGTATTCTAAAAGACTGCTAGGAAATTAGTTTGTGCATGAAACACTGAACTCTTTAAAGTAAAATGATACACAAGCTCAAGATATTGCTATTTTTTTTTTTATTTGTAGCCAACATTTATTTTTATGCCTAGAAAAATACATGGGGGTGCTTAGGAATAATGTGCGGGGCAATTTGCTACTTTAGTGATAGTAACATAATCCCGAAAAAGCAAGCACGATTATTTTGTACTTTTTTCTTGTTTTATTCAGCAATAAGACCATAATTTTTCATATTTAAGGAAGTATGAAAAATTTGTCGAGTTTTAAAAGCTGAATACATGTAGCGTTGGATCAAGGCACATACAAGACTGGCCAAAGGGCGTACAATGCACTTTGGTTTTTTGTTGGAAAAAAAAATCATGGCAACAGAAAAACGATGTGGTTTTTAAACAAGTAATAGCTCACAATTCAGTAGGAAGCTAGAAAGAAATGTTACATTACAAGTTCATTATGTAATATGTGGAAAACTGTGACAGTAATGGGCAGTATTCTTGATCATTGTGAAAGTAAATTGAACTTTTATGTACAGTGTTAAAACATTTTACGTAAACCAGATCTAAATTTGATTTCTAGTATTTATTTTTTCTTTTAAATTCTTCCTTATTTAAAGTACTACTTTCTCTGCATTGTTGAGGGGAATTGCTTATGGTTATACTACCTTTTTAAATACGTATGTGTTTCTTTTTTGACATCATTTATGATAAAAAACATTATAAACATTAACAATTATGTCTTTAGAATTCACTTTTCAAAAATCAGGATGGTATAGGCAAAACCAAAATGCAATTCTGGTGTCTGTGTTCATTATACTGTGGAGTCTAAGTTTTCATGTTTTCCTAAGTACAAATTTCCCCCCTAACTTAGAAGCGTGCTCACATTATTGATTTTGTGAAGTCCTTTATTCTCAAAGCTTTGTTAACAGTGGTTTTAACAACAGACTTCACACTCCTTTATGCCAGCTAATGTATTCAGTTCAGAAGATAATGCTTACTTTCTTAAGGATATCTAATTTGCTCAGAGTGAAAATGGAGATATGCAGCAAGTTTGATATTGCCCATTACTTCACATATTTTAATTTATTGAATACCACTGGGATAATACAAATTGAATAACTGGAACATTATTTCATAACTATTTTTTGAACTTTAATTTTTCTCATTCAGCCAGTTTTTTTTTTTTTTACATTTTATTAATACCAAAGTGAAAAATGGCCTGTGCTTATACTACAAGGATCTCATGTGAACTCAGTCCTGATTGTTCAACACAGCAAGGAAATTCACTTTCACAGTCAACAAGTCATCTTACTCAGTAGAACACAAAGTAAATGGTTTATAACTTCAATATTTGCAAGGAAAATACAGTACAAATTACTAAAAAATACTAAAATATAGAATTGTGTTCAGGCATCTCCACTACATCAATCGCAGCAGTAACCTGAAATTTGAAACTTTTAATAAAAAGTTCTTAAATATAAATTATATGGCAAATGTACAGTACATTGCTTTTTTCAGTCTTTTGTTTCCAGTGTTTTGCAGTAGAACAGGGTTCCTACCATCACCTCCCTTAGGTTTAAAAAAACCAAAACACAGTCTGCTACAAGGCCTCCAGCATCATGAGTGTGAGTGATCTGAGTCTGGAATACCACTGTCTCTGTAGCTTCGGTTACTACTGCTTTCACTGTGATTGTTTTTGTACAGATTCATTCCATTAGGAGGAAATATGGTGTGTATTACAAATTCCTCCTTTGAGATTGGTTCACTGCTTATTGGTAACATCTGAAAAGAAGTCTCCCTGATTTCCAGGATGGAGTTGTCCTTCTTAGTGCCAGCTTCCGCGTAGTCATCCTTTCTTCTCCTCCCTTTGCTGTACGCACAGTTCCTTGAGAAGAGTGATCCATTTCTATGAACATACCAGCACACTAAAGCAAGAAGGGCGATGGTCACCAGGGCCACAGCCCCACCAATGATGGCAGCCAATGGTAAATTGGGGTTTTTGTAAGGTTCTTTCTCTTGCTCTCGATTAAGGGTGGTTGTAGGGTTGTACATTCGAAGGGGTGCAGTTTCAGTCTCAATACAAACACGGGTGTCGTCAAATAGGTAGAGGTTACTGGTTTCCATGGGAACCATGCAGACTCGATAGGGCGAATCAGGCTCCAGGGCTGTGACTAAGTATTCATTGCGTTCCCCTGTTACGATAGTTTCTGTTATAGATCCAGATGCTGGGCTATGACCCAGTTTGAGCCAGCTGAGTCTTAAAGCAGTCATAGGTAGGACAAGTTTCCAAGAGATATGAATTGTGTCAGAGGTGACGGATTTCACAGTAATTATAATTGTTTTTCTTGTTGGGCTCCCTGTGGTTCGCTGATCTTTAGTGAGCCTGGGGTTCTTAATGTCTGGTTGTTTGGTCACTGGAGCTGGCCACTGTCCTTGAGCAGGATATACCGTGTTGGGTATTGCAGTGGTTATCTGAATGGTGCTTACAACTGCACTGTCCTTACAATCAAACAGTTCTGCATTAAGGTCCTTAATAGCCATCCCCCGAACTTTTTCTGGGGCTTGGCACATAAGCCCACGCACATTGACCTTCATAGGTAGTGATTGCAACCAGTCACGTACCCATTTCATCTTGCACCCACAATACCAGGGATTGTTGCGAAGAATCAGTTGGGTTATATTGTCTAAATCATCAAAGATACCCTGAGGTAAATTACTTAGGTTGTTATTGGACATATCAAGTCGATACAGCTGCCTTAGATAAGAAAAAGCATTTGGGGGCACCCGGTTGATGTAGTTATCTTGAAGATAAAGCTTCCTCAGGTTTGTGCCTGGAAGGTTTACTGGTGCAGCAGTCAGGGAATTCCGTACCAGGGACAGTTCTGTTAAGTTGACTAGGTTGAAGAAAACTTTATCACCTAAACCATGGTTGTTCAACAGGTTTCCATCCAAAACCAGGCGTTTGAGGCTAGTGAGACCTTGAAGAGATGGTGATGAAATAGTGGATATGCGATTATCATCCAAGCGTAGTTCTTCTATAGTCCTGGGCAAACCCCAGGGAATTGTGCTAAGGTGATTACGGGACAGGAAAAGCAGTCGGAGATAGTTGCTGTCTCGGAATGCCCCCTCTTCAATGCTAACAGCAGACACCGAGTTATCATCTAAATGTAATTCTTCCAGATAGGGAATTTTGGAAAGTGAATCATAAGTGATAGTCCTTATGTTATTTTCTTGCAAATGTAACTCTTTTACATACTTTGGTAGGTTGGTAGGAAATTCATCTAAACTGTTGCGATATAGATATATTCTTTCTACTTTTAGCAAGTTTTTCAAATCTGAAGGAATTCCAGCATTATTTATTTGGTTGTTCTGAAGGTAGAGAGTTGTAGCATCCTCTGGTATTCCTGTCGGAATGGATGTCAGAAAGCGATCATTACAGTAAATGAAACCTGCATCACAGCGGCACACGGATGGGCAGGACTTAGCCATAACTGATAGAGGTGCCACCTGAAGGAACAGCCCAATTTTAGTCCCGATGAGGAAGATGCTCCAGGCTGGGCTGATCATGGTCAGCAGTGTTGAGGTCTTTGTACACGGTAGCGTCAGAGCCCTAAAATGCAGTGAGTGAAAAGAAAGGTAGAAAACAATTAGGTGAGAATACTTGAAATAGTATTCAAAATAGATGTGGAAACTAAAATGTGTATAATCACTTTTAATGTATTAATTTTTTTTTTGCATGTGTAGGTTTTATTGCTAGCTAACAATGAACATGATCATATAATCTCTTTACCTTAAATGCTTGTAGTATTAAATTAAGGAGTATCATATCCCAAATCCATTTGATTTTGAAATGTTAAATATAATAAAAGTTTTATTGAGCATTTTTGTAATACTTGATATCAATTCTATAGCCAGTCACTGACCAAGCTAATCAATTTTCTAATTTTTTCTTAATATTCATAATGAATTGACACATAGTAATATGATTTGTTGTATTTAAAGATAATGTTACTTTTTTTAAATTAAAATCTATTGTCTGTTTCTTAGGTAGGCTGTACAGGTGTAGAAATGTGTAGTAAAAGAAAATCTATCTTCTTAGTATTCAGGAATAGTAAGTTAAATACCTCTTAAGATCCTGAATCCTAGTAAAGCCATTCATTTGTTTTCATTATTGATGTTAGTATTTTTCTTTGATTATTAATATTAAATATTATTACATAGGTATTTCTAACAAGGAAATCAGAAGGAATCTTTTTCATCTAATTTTAAGGAAGTAAAGAACACATAGTTAATACATCCAGCTAACCTAAGTGGAAAATTCCATTTCATATTAAACTATTCCTTTCTTTTGTTCCCACTTTTTTTTATATGTTTCATACTATATGACTTAATGGCTTTATGCAGACTTTTCATTATGTTCTATCTTATAATATGTTTCACAATGCATTTATCTTTCTTCAGGTTCTAATCTAGAATATGGTTCAACTTTCCCCATGGCTGGAAAGTGATAGATTTTTACTGATCTATTGTGTAATATGATCTCTTCTGCACTTTTATGTATTAATTAGCCTTTGTAATTTCAGGCATGAAAATAACACACTTTAATATTTTTCCTACCTTATTGAATGATGTGAATAAATTTTGCGTGAGTGAAAATCCAATGCGCATATATTATTTTCCTGGTGAGGGGCTGGGACTTATAAACTCTTGTTCAGTCCTTGGAAATGTTCTTCACTGTTTATTCAAGTAATCCTATGCCGCACACACCTCCAGATCAGGCTCGCTGTTGTCAATGAACATTCCAGCTGCAGTTCAGCATGGTGGGCAAGCTCATTAAAGTAGGGACCAGAAACAATTCAGCTTCCTGTTACTATGTAGAACACATGGCTTCCTATGCACTTTTTTTTTTTTTCTGATAGAGTTTCTGTGTGAAGGTTCCTTTTGTGTAGCTTAATTCCCTTAGTAGAAATTGCTCTCTTTGAAATTCTTATTGGCTCTTCTGTGCAATGTGGTCAGAGATAGTAACTTCAGATCCTCATGAAGAAAGCCATTCATGATGCTAAGGCCTGTATAGTAATAGGTTTTTCAGTCAGTTACCCCCCACCTTTATTCCTATCCAGGATTATCCAAGTATAAACTTTGTACAGTAGCTATATCCTGAGGTATGATTACCTGCTGTGAAATAGCTATTTCCAGCTTTTGCTTCTTGCTGCTTTCTCAGAATATCTGGTGCAGTCACGTTATAGAAGAATAGGTATTCTTTTTTAAGAGGTAAAACTTAA
Organism: Mirounga angustirostris; assembly: GCF_029215605.1. Lineage (NCBI taxonomy): Eukaryota > Metazoa > Chordata > Mammalia > Carnivora > Phocidae > Mirounga > Mirounga angustirostris. Next base: position 98,980,035 of record NW_026991718.1, on the reverse strand, counting down.
TTCAAATATTCTTCGTAGGAAAAAAAAAAGGAAGCATACTAGATTTCCTTTACATTTCTCTTCCTCAAAATATACTGGGTCTGAGCATCTCCTGTGAAAGCAAAGGGTTTTAATGAACTATTAATAATGAACTTTAACATGATAGAGAGATTTCTTAGAAATTTAACTTCAGTTTTTCTTTAAGCAACACATCTTTCATCATAATAGTTGGTGAAAAGGGGTAAGATGACCTCTTTGTTTGTTACCTCCCAATTTTACTATATAAATAAAGTAGGAGCTAAAGCTGAGATTGTCACCAAACAGATAATTTCTACTGTTAACTGACTGTTAATGTCACTTTAAATTAAACACAAGAGCAGAGCTTCATTCAAGAACCAGTAAGTAAGTGCCTTCCATGGCTTTTGAATTCAGGTCAGGCCAATCTTTAAAAGTTCACTTTTAAATCTTAGATATAAAATTATAAAATGTTTGAAAAGAAGAAAACAAGTATATGCCAAAGAGGTGAGTAAATATGCAACAAGGATTTTTGACAGAAATGCCATGGTAACTTTTAAGAGATTTCTGACATGGTTTTACAAAGTCAGACAGTCTACAATGTAAAGACTTGAAAAGAGTTTGCTTTGGAATTCTTTCTTTTGATTTGCTCAATGCCCTGTTTAAATCTTCCTGTAGGTCTTGATTTTCCCAATTGTAGAATGTGAACGTCATCACCTTCCTCCTTAGAAGTATTTCTGAGGACTAGTTGATGATCTTGAAACTCTAGTTACTCAGGTGTTCTTGGCCAAAAGGTAGCATAGATGTTCAAGTAATTATTAATTTTTCAGGAGAATACAATTTTAATTTTCTTTTGGCAAACTGAACTTGAAAAATCTGTGTTTGAAATAGAAAGGACACTATGTCAATCTATCTCCTTACAATGACCATTTGGAAAGCATATCAAAACCTGACAAGGCATTTCTCTCTAGGTTCAAACATGAACACACCAATTTCCAGTAAGTATATTTTTCATTTCTGAAAGAAGACTTACGGCTTCACCAAATAAAACCCAAAAATACCCCAGTGATTTTAATGATGACTGTTTTGACCATTATCTAATATGCATAAAGATTTTTTGAGGGTGGAGGTGGGCAAGTGGGTAGCATCAGTATCTGTTATGCAGGGTTACCCACTCAGGGGCTTTCTGTACATGTAGGGAGCATTAAGGGTATCACGGAAATATTTGACCCTGAAATTAAGGACTACAGTAGAAGCAATTTACTTCTCCCCCTGTAATTACCTAGCCTCCAACAAGGATAGCATCTGTTCCAGAATTCAAATACTACTGAAGTGAATGTTAAATAAGGCCAAAATTTGTGTTTCTGGTTCTATTTGAAAATTCAGTGTCTTTTAGTTTGCCACCAAATACCAACACTCTCATAGAATGCATTAACAAAAGGAAACTTAAAAAAAAAATTACAGATCCATTTAATTTATTATTTAAGCAACTTGAAACAAAAATAGCAGTTAGCAGATGGATAAAGTAGTCTTTAGTGGATATTGCAAAGTGCCCACAGAGGAAAGTTTAAATGATTTATTGTTTAAAGTGAGGTTTTACTGTGATACATTTAGGGCTTTGCTCATTATTGTTGAATTTCAATAGTGTATTTTCTTGAAAACTGTTGCTTTCGTGGAATGTGAAAATGAAAAACCAAGCTGTTGAAATTATAATGACAGAGTTATTTTAAAAAGTATCTGCTGTAAATATTTTCTAAGCTTGAAAATTATTCAACATTTAAAATAATGTGGTTAATTTAAGCTGAGGAAACAATTACTGTTGTTAAACTGCATTAGAAACTAATTAAAAGCTGTGATAAAAATCACTGGTGAGAACCTGCCTAAAATGTTACCAATAGTCAGGCATTTGTCATACTCCAAAGCACACTTTAAACTTAAGGAGATGAATCTGATGAATGAGGATTTAAAAACTGTTGACTCTTCCCCAAGTCAGGTCAGCCTAGAGTATGTCCAAGATGATGATCATAATAACTAGAGATAGAGCATGTATCTGAACTATAAATATTTTATGAAATAAAGCTCTAAGAATATGTATTGATTTTTAAGTTTTTAACCCAGAGAGAGAGAGAGAGAGAGAGAGAAAACCTAAATTGGTATTTATTTTTCTTGTTTTATATCTGTAAAACTGCCTCTTTTGCTCTGTTTGATATGCAAACTCACATTGCCATTAATACAATAGTGGTAATAATGTGGGATTAACAGAAAACCTTAAATCTCATTAAATTCTTGGAAAATGTCATTCTCTTTTCCCCAAATTACATTAAAACAAAAGGCAAAAGTATCAAGCAGGTTTCTTTGGAGAGGATACTCTGAGAAATGAAGATTCCCTCACTACTCCCTTTATTTAAGCTCAAAACAGTTGATGTTTTTGTTTTATATCTTACGTTTTGTATCTTTTCCTTCCCTTTTATATTTGAAACTATAGTGCTAGACAGTTTTGTTTTGCATATTAAAGGATATAATAATCTATCTAACATACGTGATCCTGCCCCTCATTCTTACACTTCCCCTTTTCTGAGCTGGCTCTACATATTCATGCGCACAGAGACTTGCTAGTTGATTGTGAATGATAAAAAGAAAAATGAGCCCTATTGGTATGGACACTGTGGCCAGGTTTCCATAACATGGACGTCAGAAGCCTTTATGTCTGCATAGGCTTGAAAAGAGGCCATTACTTCTGAGCGAAAAAGAATCGATCTTTTAGAAAAATATTATTAATAGGGTAACTTGGGGAAAAACATAAATGGACCCTGGTTACTTAAAGAAATGTTTTAAAATTATTTTTTGATGGAATCATTACTCAGTAGATAGCATTTAAAACTATGGCAAAAGGAACAACATAATCACCTCACTGATAAATCACATTTTTAATAGGGATCTTTCTCGTCAGTTTCTTTTTAGAAACAAAAATTGTGGAGGTAAAAAAATATGCATTTATAATGCAATCATCAAGTCTGTGAAAAGCCTCCAATTTAGTTCTATGATACACCTAAGAAAGTTTTAAATAGATAAGGATGCTATCATTTTGAGATATCTTAAGAAGTTTTATCGAATTGAAAACTGGCATTTACAGACAATCAAAGATTTGAGGCAATCTACATGTTTATATGATTTCTGTTACTACAATATTTTAGAGGTAGGGGTGTTTGAAATGAGAAGGTATTCTCATATTTTCATCACTTAAATTAAGATTATATGTTGATAATATGCACGGACTTCCTAAATCCTTTATTTGCTGCCTTTGATTTAAATTGATTTTGATTTGAAATCATTGCTTATTTAAAAAAGAAACCTTAAATCGAGTACAGAGTTTTGAGATTTTCGTAGAGTCTTATTAATGATTTGCTTCACATAATGATACCTTAATGATGGGACCTTTTTAAAAATATTAAATATAAAAGTAGAACTTTTAATCCAAGTTAATTGCATTATTATTTTGAATAAAACCCTGAGATTGAAGAAAACACATGCTTAATTAGATTTATCCAAGTCTGTGAATATTTCTAGTTAAAGTGGGATTTATATAATCACAATCTACAGTTTTAGAAGGTAATTTATTTATGAAGGCTTAAATTGTTGCTAGAAAGCACAAGAAAATGGTCAACCTGTGAATGCTAAGTCTTTTAATGACAAATGATATTTAAAATAAGTTACATATATGGTTAAACTGAAAAACTGAAGTACATCAGGTTAGTTGATAGTGACAGCAAAATGCTTTCTAAGCAGCCTGTCTGGTAGTTAAATTTTCCACGATCATCAGATTTCAGGAAAGTTCCAATTCTTTTGTTTAATGCCAGGCAAGCAGAAGGACCTCTAACTCCCCTCTTGAGAGTCATGAAGTCTGAAGCGTTTGCTGAGCAGCAGAGAAGCAAGTGTGCCTTTTCATACTTGGTTTTATCCCGACTATTTTCTAGCCTGAAGAAGGTTGTGTTTTATTTATGCAAAATAGGGGATAAAAGTTCCAAAGCAAGGGATTTTTACTTTCCTCTTTTATGTTACTGGTTCTTTTCTCCCAACAGGTTTATGATAAATGAATCCAATTCCGCTTCATTTATACTGGCTTTTAAAGTTAAATGGAGCTTCCTTAAAACAAAAAGGCAAACTAGGATGTTATCTTTCATCGTCGTGAATGCTTCTTGCTTTTGTGGTATGTAAAGCCAGACTAAATGAATTAGAGAACCAAGACTTGTATGAATGAATGAGACATTAGTTGAGAGGGTGGTAAAGGTGAGCAGTAGAGGGCTTGGAGCAGGGAACAAGCTTTAAGTTTGCGTTGACCTTTGAGCAACTGCAGTTAAAACTATATTTTTTAAAACCACCGACATTTTCCCATTGCAAACTTTGAAGTTCCTTTTTTGGTGTTGTGAGTACAGTTTGGTTGATGTGCTTTAAATTTCTAATATTCAAGTTTCCGTACACGAATACAACAATTATTTGGGTCTCCTGTGTGCCAAGCACTGTGCTGGTTGGTGAGAACATCCCAAATCATAAAACACTTTGTTTTTTCATTTCAGAGTAGGGTATTATTATGTAAAGCAAATGAAGAGGAAGAAAATCAACAACACATAAACTGGTCAATCCGCAGTCCAGTGGCACATTTTAAAAATGGTATTTAACCAAATGTGGTCTGTGGGTTTTCTTTTCAAAGTTGCCACGGTAACTTGTGCACAGGAAAAGTGAAAGAATAAAGAACAAAAGCTGTCATTGTCTCAAGTGAGAGCAATTTCTCTCTCCTCTCATTTAAGGAGACTAATACCTGGAGAGCTTTTTATACATTCCTGATACTTAATTTTGGGTCTAGGAAAAAGATAATGCATATGCAAAACAAATGAACTTTAGCTGCTGCTGAAATCGTATTTCATTCCTTTGTGACTTAAAATCTGTTTTCTCTGCAGTTCTTGTCAGTAGTCACGACAAAATCCTAAAACCTGCTTTTCTATGCAACAGAAACATGGCTTTCAAAACTCTTTTAGTGTGATGTTTTACCAAATTTAGTGATGTTGATTTGCAGTCTGAAACTGGAAAATGCTTTCTGAAATGTATATTCCTATTTTGGCTCTTAAAAGGAAAAAGGCTTTTTTCAGAAGACATTTACAAACCATCTCCTTGGAAATTGGTTTGTTGACTTATGATAAGTTTTGAAATGGTGGAATGTTAGAAGAAGTCGAGAAACAGCCCTTTTTATGCTCTGAAGAGAAAAATGTAGTTTTGAGAATTAATATTGGGGAGAGATTTACTGTAGAGTTTTTGCCCACTGGGGGGTGGTACACTCTACCAGAACACTGCTTTCAGAAGCCGCAAGTCAGATGTTGGCTGCTGCCGGCCAGTTTTTCTCTGGTTTAATTACAACAAAGCCTCCCGTTGAGAAGAACAGTGAAGGCCTCTAGGGCAAAAGGTGGGGGGTGGGAGTGAAAGGGGAATGAAGGGAAAAGGAGGGAAGAAATTACAGCCTTTGAAAAATTACTGAATCTTATTTCCCTCATTGAGTTCATTTATAGTGGTCTTCATTGGACTTTCAACAATTATTTATAATGTTAAGTAAACTGAACAAAAATATTTAAGGAGGTTTAACTCAGAAATTTTAAGTTAAGTCTGAATCTTGCCATTAATCACATTCTTTGTTATCAGCCCACCCACCTTAATAAAGGGGAGAAAAGTTAAGATACACTGAAATTTTTCTTTAAATGACGAGTGTTGGTATAACATTGGCATATCAAAAATAAAAAGCAGAAAGAAGAAACATTCATATAATAATAACATAAGGCAAGTTCTCTGCTACTGATTTTTGTAGGGTTTAAAATTGTTCAAAATAATCCAGAAAGAGGAGGAAGCCTTAGGGTGTGTGGCCAAGAAAAGCACAGACAAATCTCTCCGCAGTGCACTTGCATGTTTAAAGCTGATAATTGTATTTTTCATCTGGAGACACTGAGTGTTCATTAGGGTCTGGTGTCCCTAGGCAGGAGATGCTGAACATAATTGGAGTTTCTATTTGATTGGGCAATATAGTCTAGAGAAGAAACTGGGGTAAAGATAATTAATAGCTTGCTAACAAAGTCTGACAGCCACAAGATTTCAACCAAATTTATTTCACACTGCTTCGTTTAGCTCTGAAAAAGTTTTGATAGAATTGGAGGCACTTTAATTAACAATTGAAAGCAAAAGAAACATACCTTCTATTTTGCTGCCACATTCAGTAATGACAAATTTTCTTACTGTTTTTCTTCTTTTTTGTAAAAACTTTATTTGCTGCCCAATTATGTATTTCATAAATGTTAATGTTTAGGAAGTGTTTAGTTGGGCATTTTGAACCTAATCATCATTGATTTAAAAGGGGGGGCAGAGAAATGAAAAGCCCAATTAATAGCTGATGGTTAGTATTGTACAAGAACAATATTAATGAATTCATTATTTTTATTCATTCTATAATATTTTTGCTGATTCCTGGATTTGATGTGTTTTGGCAGTGCTCTATTAAAAAAATTGGATATGACTTTCCTACTTAAATACATACAGTCATGTTTTTGTAACTCTTTTTTATTTCAGGCTAATAAACATGTGTTCGTGTAACCAGGTGTGTATATGTTATGTACACACACATATTTGCAAACTAAATAGCATATCTGTGATTTAATCTTCTTAGAGATTGAAACCTGGTATATTGTTATTAATATTGGTAGTAATGGTAATATTATTTTGTGGTACTTTTCAAAGATAGATTCTTTACTCATTTCAAAAGAGATGAGTATCAATCATCTGTCACTTTGGGGCAGGCATAAATGGTTCTATCTCAAAAGAGACAAATTCATTCTTTATGTTTTATGCTAGTCAGGATATTCATATGCAGCTCGGGATAAATGAAAGGCATTGCTACAGCTGATGGACTTTTTTAGTGGCTTTATTCATGTTGTTTGCTGCTAATAAAATAACATATATGTGCATTTTAGAGCAGATAGATTTAAGAAAATTTAAAATAGCTATTTGTTAAAGGCATTCAAGAATTTGGTTCTATAAGTGGCAAATATCAAGGCTTTTTTTCCTTTTTAATTTTGATAGATAGATAGGCAAATATCTGCCCCCAGATATTGAAAAATATAGGCCTGTTGCACTTTTTACCTCTATGCAACCATTTTGTTTCAGACCAAATTCACTGAAGAAAAAAACATTTTTTTTTTTTTGAGAAGATACATTTAACTACTTTTTGGAAGCTCTGCTATACAAAATCATTTCTTTCAATATAAAATTTTCTTATTGTAAGTTGCAAGTGAATGGATACTCTGCACATCCCACTTGATGAGGGCTCTACTCATTTTTTTTTTCCCCTGCCACCCCGAGCTCACTGCATACATCAGGCATAGCTTCCACACTGAGCTTTGTTAGTTTTTCCGAGTAGGCTTTGCCAATTACTATGCTAGTCACACACTACATTTGCCCAAGCAGTGGATTTTGGCGTTCTCCTGGAGGGGGTGGGGGTATGGTTAGGAAGAAGTCTCTCCCTCCTCTGAGTTGAATTCACTAGTTGAGATTTGCAAGCCTGAAATGCTTGAGGCAGCTCTGGCAGGATAGCAGTGCAAGCTTTAAAATCTAGGTGTAGCTGTTAATCCTTACGGAGGCACAGAAGTCTCCAGGAGTAGCTCGGCTAGCTGTGAGCAAGATGTATGCTTTTCATGTACTGCGTACTCACGGGCTGAGGGATTATTGATTTTCTTTCACAGTTGTAAAAACAGCAATTGGTGATCATACCACACATACAGTACACACCAAGTTAGCAAGACCTTTCGCTTTCCTCTCTGTGAAAAAATCTGCCTTGTATTTATTCTTCAGTATTTAACATTTAACTTTGCAACTTAAGGTTTTCTATAAGGCTCTTTTCAACTTGCAAATATACGAGGCAGAAAATAGTCATTAATTATTACTTTTTAATGAAAGAAGGTTTTAAGAAACTTCTTGCATGTGGCTATATCGTCAAAATTTTCCTCGCTGGCTCGCACACACATATACTGTTCTTACTGGTGACAGAACAAGCGTTCATATTTGGATGCCTCATAGTACCAAGTCATTTCTGTCTACAGAGTAAAACCAAGCAAACTTTCTGGGACAATCTTAAGGAAAAACATGGGAAACACTTACCAGGAAGACGAGAAAAAGCAATCCCATATATACTGCTGCTATAGCTGTAATTCCACTGACTGCGAATTGGAGTAATAACCCTCCCCCTCTCCCAAGCTCCGCGTCCAGTCCACACAAAGCCAACAGCAGCTGCAGTTAGAGCTTGTCCTGCTTCAGATCACTCCTACACTGAGGAGTGAGTGAGGGAGAGCATTCCAGTTTACTGCACACAGCCCACCTCCAAGTCTGAAGTTAAAGCTTCACCTCGCAGTGGTTGAAGAAGGGGGTGATGTCATAGATGGGCAGGACTTAGCCGAGCTCTTGTTCAGTGAGGTAACTGGATGATCAGACAGATGAGCTTTGCAAACGCTAGAGGGAGTGAGAGAAGCCAAAATGAGGCGCTCACCCTGCCAAAGCTGGGATGCCATTTGGTTTGTAGGCAGCCTTTTGGAATTTCAACATTTTCTAAAGTTTAATACAACAAGGTAGTGGTAGCAAGCTTATATTAAAAAAAAAAAGAGCATGTTAGAAGGATATTTATAAGAGTACAGTAGAAAAACACAGGTTCTTTTTATTTTTAAGCTATATGTATTAAAAAGAAGTTAACCAAAAATCCTATTATTTTCGTTATTGACTAGTTCCAGTAGCATTGTAATTTTGAAGGCTAGTAACTCCAATTGTGAGTAATTATTCGACAAATGAGTGGAAGGCAGGTTCACATAAAACTGAGGTATTTAAGGGAAGGGGAACGAGAATGACAAAAGGTAAAGATCCTTGAAGTAACCAGTTCTTTTTCCTAGAGGTAATGAGTAACTTATTCTATGTATGTTTCAGGAAATGAAAGTATTTTTCACAGACTTCCATTATTTGTCCATCTCTTTTGAACTTGGTAGATATTAAATGTTCTCCTATTTAGGGAGCCCTCCCTAAATATGAAAAGTTGTAGAAAAATTAAATAGATTCTTTTCCTTTCTGGTATATTTTTGCTGCTCTAAATATGGATTAAGATATAAACATCTTAAGGAAAAACCTTTCGTGGGTGGTTTTGCTTTTATTAAAATAATTTTATTTTAATTTTGGTACATGAATAAACACTGGGTAATTGTAAGACAGACATAAATGTCTGTATCTAATTAGCAGAATGGTAGACTTTAATATTCAATTATGATTTTCATACACTGGTTTCTGCTATTTGGTCAATAATTGCTTTGGGCCCATAGTTTTCCAGTAAGTTCATTTCACTTTTTAATGTTGCTGGGGAGAATTATGATTTTATATTTACCTGGAGAGCAATTTCCTTAAACTAATACTATTTGTTTTAGTTTTAGAAGTTCACAACATTGTCCTTTGGCTTTTAAAAAAGTTTCTGTGAATGTGTGTTTCTGAAGGAGGCCAGCTAATTGTCTTTCCCAGGAGTATTTGATTATGGTCTCTTCATTAGCTTCATTTAGTTTATCTATTTATGTGCTTCTTTGATAGCAGTTTGACCTTCTGAGGTCCCCTGCAAGAATGGATGATATCAAAGTAGAAGGTGAACCCTTGATAAGAGGTATATTGACCCCTATTGTTCTGTGATTGCACTTTTGCTGGCCACTGAGGGCAGACCCATTAAATCCAGGAATTTTAGAATTCTAATATCTGTTGAAAAGCCAATTTCTTAAAAATGTTAGATAGCACAACTTAGACTGAGGTTCAGCTGCTGACTTTTTGGAGGAAAGGGAGGTGGGAATAATATCATCTCTCACTAAAGGGTGAATTTTTTTTCTGTTACTTCAAAACAAATACATGAATTAAATTATTTTATGAAATAATTCTTTCTAGAGGCTCTTTTCAGATGGGGGTTGGTTATATTTAAAAAAGGACTTTTTGCTTGGCCAAATTACTGTGGGCTTATATCCATATTTAATCAGTGTGTCTCCATTCAGGCTGACCTTAAACTGAAAAGAAAGATGAATGGACAGTTTTTGGTTAAAGGTAGCTAAAAGAACGGCGTACTAGCCTGGGAGTTAGGAGTTCTGAGGTTTCCATTCCTTAGGCTGCCATTTGTTTTATGACTTCATCTTATGTGTTCTGGCCTTTGGTTTCATCACATGGCAAATAAAGGGAGCAGGAATTTATTGAATGCCAATTATGTACTGTTCCTTTTTTTTTTTAAGCTGTAGATTAAAATGTAGAAGGAGGCAAGAGGTTGTGAAAAATATCATCTGTCCTGGAGGCACTGACTTTGAAGGCAAACTCTTAAGATAGTCTCCATCATCCTACTCTGTCCAAAAATATATACTCTTTTGCTGCTTCCATGTGTTTTTTGTTTGTTTTTTGTTTTTTAATTTCCTGCTTTTATCAGTTGCCTAAAATTCTGCCAGTTGGAGGTGAACTTAAAGTAATATGTACCGCCTCTAGAAAGATTAAGAGTTACTACAGACTGCTTTCCTTCTTTGTTACCTAAAGGAGATTAGCTGTAATAAAGGGATGGCTGTCCTGGTTGGAGGGGAAGGAAGACAGGCAATTTTCAGCCTGATGCCCTTTAGGCTGTGATAGGAAAGGAGGGGCTGATTCTTGCTGCAGAGAGGACCCAGAGAGGAGGAACCAGTGCAGTCTAATGTTGAAGGGCCACACCGGGGTTCCATCTTGGCTTTGCCACATGACTGTAGACAAATCATTAAATCTTCCTGAGTTTAGTAGCTCAGTGTCTGACTCATAGTAAGAACTCAGTGAATGGTAGCTGATATTATTAAGATGAGGGCATCTGAGCACCTGGAAAAAAAAGGGACATCAAGAAATAGAAGAGTGCGCAAAGGGAGGTGGGCAGATAGGAGACAGCCAATGACCACTTTTTCACGCTTGTCTAAATTTCCCTTTGGAGTGGTTCTGTAGCCAGGACATGGGGAAGGAGGTGGGCAAGTAGGAGATTTTCTTGTTGATTTTTTTTTTTTTTCTGTTGTCCTGTTTTTCATAGCCTCATGGTTCCCAGGATTTAGAATTTAGTTGAGTTCTAGTAGATGTTTTAGGTTGAAAAGGTGTTTGTTGTTTTGTGTTTCCTTCTGTTTTGTGGGCAAGTCTGTGAATCTAACGCTATATATGAAAAAATCTCTAAAGATTGTAAACAGCTGGCCTGAAAATGAACTCCAGTAGCATATCCACACCGTCATATCAAAGAACTTTATGTTTTTCTATTTTTGTGAGAGGATATGAGATGTTCCCCAGTGGAGAACAGGGGAGATTGGATTTGGAATCAGGTTTCCCAGGCTCTGCCATTTACTTGTGTACCCAAGTGAAAGCAACAATAACAACAAATCCAACCTTTTATAGTATGAACAGCTCCCAGCTGAAAGTGACTGCAATACATAATTATTCCATGGAACAGTTTAATCCAGGAATTTTAACCTGTCAAGACTTAAGGTACCTCATTCACTCATTCATTCATTAATTCATTTGCTCATTCATTCATGCACTGTATACAAATTCATTGAACATCCCTATAAAAAGAAGTTAGTGGGGTGCCTGGGTGGCTCAGTTGGTTAAGCTACTGCCTTCGGCTCAGGTCATGATCCTGGAGTCCCAGGATCGAGTCCCGCATCAGGCTCCCTGCTCAGCGGGGGGTCTGCTTCCCCCTCTGCCCTCTTCCCTCTCGTGCTCTCTGTCTCTCATTCTCTCTCTCTCTCAAATAAATAAAATAAAATCTTTAAAAAAAAAAAAAAAGAAGTTAGCAGGAGTAGATGATTCACCAAACCACCTCCAACTATGGTATTTGTGATTTAACCTTAGAATGTATTAAACTTCTTTTAAGTCTTAGAAACATTCTTGATTATTTTTCTTCCACTCAACATTTTTCATGAGAATTAAGTCTTCAAATTTGAGTGAAAAACAAACAAGCGAAAAAACCCAGCTCAGGTTTTTGGTATATTAAATGCCTTGGGCTGTCATAGTTGAGAATTTTTTAGTTGCAAGTAATTGAAAGTCCAAGCCGTACTGTCTAATCAACAATTGGAATCCACTGGTTCATATAACTGAGAAGTTCAAATGTATGGTCTGGCTTCAGGTAAAGCTTGGTACAGTGACTTAAAATGTTTCAAAAAAATTACAGGTTCTCTCTGGCTCATAGTGTTCTGCCTTTTTCAGTGTTGGCAGCCTCTTTAGGCTATATGCAATGGACCTTTGGCAGCTCCAGGCTTTTCCCTTAGGCAGTAACAGTTCCGCATACCACATTCCCATGTTACGGTGTTCAAGGGAAGAGAGGTCACCTCCAGAAGCTCCTGCATATAACCCTGTGATTCAGTTTGTCTCATTCCTGAACCTGTTACAGGAAGGTGGGGGAGGGGGGATATATCAGTGAGCGTAAGCCCCCTGTAATAGCTGTAGATAGGGTCCACCCTCCTCAAACACATGGCTGAAAATGGAGGCATGGCTCAGAGGAAGATTGGGCACTGTTAGTTTGAGAAGGAAGGGGTGGATGCTGGAGATTAGCATTTTCAGAGGACTTGGCATGCTGAAACTTGGGCATGTTTTATAAATTTATAAACTTGAAGCTGCTCTTTTTCTTTTCTTTCCCTTTCTTTCTTTTTTTTTCTTTAAGCCAGAGTTTCTGTTTAAATTGCCAAAACATCTTTAAAAGATTTTCTATTTGTAGACCCTCTCAAGTCTAGCCCAGTTTTTTTCTGTCAACAGGTAGTGATGCATGTCAGGGCATATCAGTACTACATCTTAACATGAGCCTCTGGGATGTTAATAAAATAGAGAGAGAGTGCACATTCAGCTATCTGTAATTCTGTGAAGTCAGGCCAGATGCTTAATGCACCAGTTAGAAACTGTACCACATCTTTCTGAACAATTCCAAAGGGTATTGGAGAAATAATTAGATTTTAGCAGGTCACAGATGCCTTAGAATACTAAAAGGTTTTAAAATGCTATATTAAATTGTTCTTCTGCTATTTGCCTTTTATTAGTCAACACTTAAGATGTACCTAAAAACAATCATATATCCCTTTTAAGTATATTTCCCAAACATACTGCACTGGAGTGAGATCTGTCATTACAGGACTTGAAATAAAAATCAAAGCAAAATCAGAGTGGTTATTTCCCTGCCTGACTGCTTGTCTGCCCACCCTCTGGAACACCCTTCTTTCCCTCTACTCTGAGTTGGACTGTTATACTTCAGGGACGGGGAAAAAGGGGATTTAAAACAGCAACAACACTAACCACCACCTGAGAAAAAAACACCTCTTCGGCCTCTCAGGAAAGAAAAGAGGAACTGGGGTTCAGAACAGGTTAGCACTTAGACAAAAGTGATGGGGGGAGGCAGCTGGCAAAACTGAAAGCCTGCGGCTCCCTGCTTTCTTCCATCTTCAGTGCTTTCCTGTATGGCCTGTGTGTAAATGGTGCACTGTGCAACTCCCGCTCACGTAGGCTGTGCCCTTGACCCCTTCCTACTCCCAGGGTCCTGTCATCTTTCTCTCTTTGTTTTAAAATGCAAAAAAGAGATTTTTTTTTTTTTTTTTAAATGGACCTTGGGAAAAAACAGAGACTTGGACTAAGCAGAGTGACTGAATTCTCCCTCTGATACTTTATGTGTGGCCCTGGGAAAAGAACTTCAGTTCTTTGAACCCTAGTTCTCTCATTTATGAGGATGAAGATAGGGGACCCTCATTTAACTATTATGGACTTCAATAAAGTGGTGCATTATAAGAGTTCATTACTAAATCTGAGAAAGCACTTACCAAGACAGAGCTAAAACCTCTGGATAGTTGCTTTTTATCTTCATGGTGATGAGTGGGGCCAGGATCCATTCAAAAGGCACAATCCATTAATGTTCAATTGAGCTGTGTGTTTTAACAGTTTATCTTTGGGAATGAAACAATTGGAGAAATGCTTCTGCCTACTGTCCTGGATGCTCAGACCTTCAGATAACAGTATCTAAGGCTGGTTCTGAGACTTAATTACAACCAAAGAACAAATTCTTTATCCTTGGAAATTATTAGTATAGAACATAGCTTTGGATGAATGGCTAACAGTTAATAAGAGCAGATGAGTGTATGTCTAATTATTGAAATGGGTATTTACAAAATATCATACAAGTGCATTGCCTGGAGCTGTGTGATTCTCTTTAACAGCTCACTCTTGCTATTAGTCTTGACCAAAGCTGTCGTCACTTGCAAACAATCTTATTATTTCACTGTTTCTGAAGTATTGGTGCTAATTTTAGGTACACAAATAGACCTTCTGAAAGGAAGATTTCCTGAAATTGTTGTCAGATTTTTCTTATTTCTGGAAACCAGCACTGTTTGAGATTATCTTTTTTAAGAATTGCTGTTTCCCTACAGTCCAGATTACTTAGGTACATAAACATGTTTAATGTTGAAAGAACGTGGTTAAAGTAGAATCAAAGACTGTTTTATATCTGTTTTATAAATGACTATGGAAACTGCATGCACCTCATTGGCACCATCTAGGAGAAACAGATTTACTGCGATTAGTATTTCTTTTCACTTGGGAACTGGTATGAATCAATTATTTGCTAGATTTTTAGAGGATCAAGTATTCTCAATTCATTAGGTTTGGACTAAGTGAATGTTTTACAGTGTCATCTATTCCAAATAAAAGTATGTTAGAACTAAGTCACGCTTACCATTTGGAAATTTTCTATAAAATATAAATCTGTTTAAACTTTCAGAGCATGATTCATGATAAATAAAGATGAAACTATGTCTATAGTTTTCTGTGCTTCACTTCCTTCAGACTATAAGTGATTAACCTTAAATTGGGGGAATTTAAAAGCATTTTATAATTCTTTCATTAGTTAAGTTTTTATTCTTTTTGTTTGACATTTAAAATATATTAGTGCTACAAATTTGCAGATGGTTTACTAGGTTCGTATGTGTTTAAAAATTAAAATCTAGACAAGTCTTATTAGAAGTCTACAAATATTGCCAAAAATGATTTATACTTTAGTGAGTTTTTATTCTTAATAAGTTGTTTTTAAAAACAAAAGTAGAATTAAGTATTTTAAAAAGCATTACATTTAAACTCAATCATTTTTGTTTGGGAGAAAGCTGAGAAGCTTTTTGGTGGTTGTTTAATTGCTGTGTTTACACAGAGACGATATAGGGCTGTTTGACTCCCTTCCCAAGCAGCCCCTCTTTGTTTTCCTCAGTAGCTCAGGGAACAGACTTGTCACTCTCAAGTGCCCCCCATGTAATTCTGTCCTCCCCTTCTTCCCCAGGGCAAGCCAGAAATAAGCTTATCAGATCATATCTTACTGACAAAGAGCAAAGCTTGTTGGCTGACTAAAGAAGAGGAAAAGACAAGTAAAATGTAAATGACAGGTTTTATACCCAAAATGCTAGGTTAACATTGGTTTTTCAGTAGCCAAACTTTTTTTGAAAGTAGGATTTACCTCTTTTTAAAACATTTGACTTTTACTTTATGTACAATTTTAAGCGCCATAAAAATTAAAAATTTTACCCATATCTTTTACATTGTAAGTGAAGTTAGCATCATCATTATCCTTGTTGTTGGCATTGTTATTATTTGTTCCTTGTAAACAAATCTATCTTATATTTGGAAGTGGTTAAAGAAAACATCTTGCATCTTATGTGCTTCCAGCATAGTTTTCTAACAGAAAGTAGAAATAGCTTCCTGATAGAAAGTGGAAATATTAGAAATGTAGGAATAAATTATTTTAAGTGTTAAGTAATTATAAGGAATTTTTATATCCTATCCATATCCTGTTTTCTTGACCACACATTAAGGGGTGCCTGGGTGGCTCAGTCGTTAAGCGTCTGCCTTCGGCTCAGGTCATGATCCCAGGGTCCTGGGATCGAGCCCCACATCAGGCTCCCTGCTCCGTGGGAAGCCTGCTTCTCTCTTTCCCCTCCCCCTGCTTGTGTTCTCTCTCTCGCTGTGTCTCTCTCTGTCAAATAAATAAATAAAATCTTTAAAAAAAAATTAAAAAAAATTAAAAGTTGATAAGGAACTTTCATATTTATATCCTTTCTTCTTGACTAACCAATATTATCATCTCCATCGAATAATGGCTGGTATCTACTAATTGCATAGCAGGTGCCAGTCCAGAAGCTTGTTTGGGCATGCTGAAGATAGTATTAAGGTGGTCTCTCTGGTTCTAAGAGAAGCAGATGCTATTCAGGCTCAGAGGGGTTGCAATTTTTAATGCACTTGATCCAACTCACTAGCATCCTCTTTGTTTCATTTAGATTGGTTTTATTTCCAGCTAAGTTGAGGTTTTCCCAAAGCTCCAGTTCTAAGTTTACAGGAGAGTCCATGAGACTCCCAAGTCATTATTCTGCATCCAGGATTGTACTCCCTTGACTGAGGAAGGGTCTTCTCTACATGGCAAGGAAATCATCTGCTTTAGGAGGTTGAAAGCTGACACTTACCGAGAAGGCTAGAATGGCCCAACTAAGCCATGACCATTAAAGAGGGATATGTGTGTGAGGCCACACGTCACAGTCAAATCAGCAATATATCCATTAGGAATGTGGGGCAGCTTTCAGAGACAGCGATATTGGCCTGTATTTTTTTAATTGGAACCAATTATATATATATTTTAATTGGTACCAATAATACCAAACCTTGTCGGTTTTGGTAATAAGATAATGCTAGCTTTTAAAAATTAGTTTGGGCTTGTTTCCTCTCTTTGTTTTTTTGGAAGAGTTTGAGAAGAATAGGTATTAAATCTTTCTTGAATGTTTGGTAGAATTCACCAGTGAAGCTGTCTGGTTTTTGACTCCTGTTCTGGAGAAGTTTTTAATTACTGATTCAATATCCTTGCTAGTAATTGGTCTATTCAAATTTTCTCTTTCAAGAGCCTGTCTTCAAAGATTGTTTCCAGGAATTTATCCATTTCTTCCAGGTTGACCGATTTGTTGACACTTAATTGTTTATAGTAGTCTCTTATGATCCTTTTTATTTCTTTGGTGTCAGTGGTAACTTACTCTCTTTTATTTCAGATATTATTTATTTGAGCCCTCTCTCTCTATGTTTCTTTTGAAGGGCAGGGAAACTTCTCCTGGGAACTTACCCCATTTGGCTTTTTCTCCTATCTCATTGGTTAAAATTAAACACATGTTAATGCCTAAATTGATTACTTACTTACAAAGCTAGATAAGACCATGATGATTGGCTGAGGAACAGGACCAATTTCCCTCAAAGAATGTTATTGAGAGGAAGAAGATACCTGAACAAAATATGCTGTTAGGAAGGAAGCAGGAAAGCGGATGGGGTGTAGGCAATCAGCAGTGTCTGCTGTATTTCTAAAGTGGTTGTTACATTCCTGTAAGTAACATGTGAGTCCTTAATCGTCGGCACTTTTGTTTGTTTCTGCCAATTTAATGAGCATAAAATGGCACTCTTTGTTGTATTCTTTGGCATTTTTGTTCTCAGTGGGTTATACACCTTTTCAGACATTTATAGGCCCTTTGGGTTTTCTCTTCTGTGAAATGCCTGATTTATGTTCTTTGTCTTATATTCTCCTGACTTATTTGTGTTTTTCTTAACAGATTTGTAGCAGTTTTAAAAATATGTTCCTAATAATAATTGTAAAGTTGTGTTGGAAGTGTCTTCTGCCCATGTATGGCTTGTCTTTTTATTTCTGTTTTAATAAAAAGAAATATTTTTGTAACTTAAAAATTTGTATTTTTTGTATCTCATTCAGAAAATCCTTTTTTATAGCAGGGTCATACAGATACTCTTTTAAAGTAGTCTTTATCTTATTGAATTTTAAGTGGATATCAACCTTTTATATAGTGTGTACTAGCAGTTTCTAAAGTGATGTGGGGACTCTTCCACAGGATCTGTAAGATCAAAACTGGTTTTTTTAAGATTTTATCTATTTGACACAGAAAGAGCACACAAGCAGGGGGAGCAGCAGAGGGAGAGGGAGAAGCAGGCTCCCCACTCAGCAGGGAGCCCAATGTGGACCCCAGGACCCTGGGGTCATGACCTGAGTCAAAGGCAGCCGCTCAAGCATCTGAGCCACCCAGGCGCCCCAATATCAAAACTATTTTTATGGTAGTATTAAGATGTTATATGTCTTTTTCACTCTTACTCTTTTATACATGTAGAGTCTCACAGAGACTACATGACCTCTGATATCACAGCACATTAAGGTCCTTGATACATATCAAGGTGAAAAATGAAAAATTTCATTTAAATAAAATTTAAATGAAAAGATTACCTATTTTGTCCATTTTGGACAAAACAGTTTTCCACAGTAATAGTCTACTGACCTTTTAGATAACATAAATTCTTGGCTTTCTCAACCACCACCAGCAGCAGTCTGGTGTGGTGTATCAAAATCTGGAAAAGATTACCAAGAATTAACTAATTAATTAACCTTGATATGTATCAAGGACCTTAATGATCCATATATTTTTAACTAATTTCTGCTCTAGGAAGCTATCTCTCTCTCTTTTTTTTTTTTTTAGATTTTATTTATTTGTTTGAGAGAGAAAGAGAGACGGGGGGAGAGAGAGAGAGTGAACCAGCAGGGGGAGGGGCAGAGGGAGACAGACGTGCTGCTGAGTGCAGAGCCTGACACTGGGCTGGATCCTAGGACCCCGAGATCATGATCTGAGCTGAAATCAAGAGTCGGACACTTAAGCGACTGAGTCACCCAGGTGCCCCTCTAGGAAGCTATCTTAAGATGGGAAATTGTAAGAATGATGTTCATTGCAGAATTACTTATAATAGGAAAGAAAGTGGAATCAATCAGTTGTCCATCAATAAAATGTGAATTATGCTATATCTATGGAGATGATCCTTTGCAACCATTCAAAAATGTTTTCAGAAGTTTTTATGAATGACACAGGAATAAGTTGATTATATAATTGTGAGAAAATCAGGATATAAAAATGTCTATATATTTCAGTGATATTGAAAACAAAATAGAAATAGGAAAAGAATAGAGAGGAAGGAAATATATAAAAATGTTAACAGTGGTTATCACTTATCTGAGCTTTACAGGTTTTTTTTTTTTTAGAGTAAATATGTATTTTTTTTCAATATCAAAGTTTTATTTAAAAAAAAAGTCTTTGGTAAAGATTAGCTATTTTCCATCCCAGCTTTAGGATCACTGGGGTTGGAGAGGATTCTTTTATGACGATAAAATATCTGATCAGTGTTGGGGAGGGAGTAGTCCATTTGGTTGTGTGTCTTTCTCATTAGGAAGAACAGAATGTGGCTGAGCAGGGCCTGAGGCAGAGGATACTGACTCAGCTGCACTTCAAGAACAACTATTGGATCTTAATTAAGTGGAATGTTCTTCTGATTGCCCAGTGTTGTGGCTGAGGGCCTTGACTTTGTAGCCAGAACTCTGGTTCATAGCTCAGTTCTGCTACTTGTCCTAGCTGAGCTAATTTGTGGATGAATTAATCTTTTTTTCCCAGTATAATTTTTCTTTATTATGTGATGTTAATCACCATACATTACATCATTAGTTTTTGATGTAGTGTTCCATGATTCATTGTTTGCGTATAACACCCAGTGCTCCATTCAATACATGCCCTCTTTAATACCCATCACCAGGCTAACCCATCCTCCCACCCCCCTCCCCTCTAGAACCCTCAGTTTGTTTTTCAGAGTCCATCGTCTCTCATGGTTCATCTCCCCCTCCTATTTCCCCCCCTTCATTCTTCCCCTCCTGCTATCTTCTTCTCTTCTTTTTTTTTCTTAACATATATTGCATTATTTGTTTCAGAGGTACAGATCTGTGATTCATCAGTCTTACAGAATTCACAGTGCTCACCATAGCACATACCCTCCCCAATGTCTATCACCCAGCCACCCCATCCCTCCCACCCCCCACCACTCCAGCAACCCTCAGTTTGCTTCCTGAGATTAAGAATTCCTCATATCAGATGATGGACTCTGAAAAACAAACTGAAGGTTCTAGAGGGGAGGGGGGTGGGAGGATGGGTTAGCCTGGTGATGGGTATTAAAGAGGGCACGTTCTGCATGGAGCACTGGGTGTTATTTGCAAACAATGAATCATGGAACACTACATCAAAAACTGATGATGTAATGTATAGTGATTAACATAACAATTAAAAAAGTAAAAAAAAAGAATTCCTCATATCAGTGACGTCATATGGTACATGTCTTTCTCTGATTGACTTATTTCGCTCAGCATAATACCCTCTAGTTCCATCCATGTCGTTGCAAATGGCAAGATTTCATTCCTTTTGATGGCTGCATAATATTCCATTGTGTATATATACCACAGCTTCTTTATTGTGGATGAATTATTTAACCTGTGTGTTCTTGCATGAATATCACCACTTGTAAATTGGGAGTAATAATGTTCTCTATGCCATGGGGTTTTTGCAAGAATTAACTAATTAAAACCCTTATTAACAGTCAGTGTTACCCCATAATGAATTCTTACTATTTCAGTTATTATAGCTCTTACCATTAGTTGAAGTAGTTAATTATTGCCTCATAACCACCCCAAAACTTAGTGCCCTAAAATAAAAACAAACGTGTATCTTGTTCATGAATCTCAGTAATTAAGAGTTCATCTCTTCCATGTGGCATCAGCTGGGGTGGCTCACCTGAGGGCTGCGGGAATGTACTTTCAAGATGGTTCACTCACAGAGTTGCTCCTGACTTCCTCTAAAAGCTCAGCCAGGGCTGTGTGCCCCAGGCCTCTCTTCTTCCCCAAGTGGGCTTCTTGGACTGCACAGGCTTTTTCAAGGCATGATGGTGGGGTTCTAAGAGTAAGCATCTCAAGAGAAACAGGCGGAAGTGTATCACATTTTAAAAAACTTGTTCTCAGTAGTCACTTACTATTATTTTAATTAGTCAAAAATCCATCCAGATTTAAGAGGAAGGAACATAGACACCGACCTCTCCAGGGGAGGAGTGTTAAAAGTCACATTGTAAGAAGAGTATGAGACCTGGGACATACTGTTGCAGCCATCATTGAGAAATACAGTTTTCCACAGTAATAGTCTACTGACCTTTTAGATAACATAAATTCTTGGCTTTCTCAACCACCACCAGCAGCAGTCTGGTGTGGTGTATCAAAATCTGGTATCAAAACAATCTTAGGGATGCCGGGGTGGCTCAGTCGGTTAAGCATCTGCCTTCGGCTCAGGTCATGATCCTGGGACCCTGGGATCCAGTCCCACACATCGGGCTCCTTGCTCAGTGGGGAGCCTGCTTCTCCCTCTACCTCTGCCTGCCGCTCCCCGTGCTTGTGCTCTCATTCTCTCTCTCTCTGACAAATAAATAAAATCTTTAAAAAAAATCTTAGTACTTTTTACAACATGCAGATTATGGGTGATTTTTAATTTCTTTTTAATACTTTTCTATATTTTCTGCTTTTTTTCAGTGTTGAACACTTACTACTAAATAAAAAAATTTAAATGAAAAGATTACCTATTTTTATGCTGTATAAAGATATTGTGTATTCTGTTAATACAGAATTTCTGTATAGAATTTCTTAAGTCAAAGTTGAAAATCTGTTACACTCCTTCTTTCTCAGTTTGGTCATATTTCTAGGAGCAGTGACCTCTGGAATGGAAGAAAAAGAAAAAAAATGATTCTATTCAAAAATATTTCTAGGTTAAATCTAGGGTTCCTCAGGGCAAACTTCAGTTGCTAAATATAACTCATAAAACCATAAAATGTGATCCTCATTGTGTTATCCTTACAATTGTGGGTTGCAAACAACTGAAGAGCTTCTGCTGGCTTTTCTGCTGGTGAACTTGGACAGAGAGCAATTTCTATTCTTCTGTCAAGAAAGGCGCACAGTAAATATGTGAGTACATTTGATATTGATAAGATCCATGCAAATAAACTTACAAATAAGGCAGCACTCTTGAGATTTTGGGAAATGGCCAAAGAGGCCATTTTGTCCAAAACCTTTGGATCTGTGCTGATCTCACACAAAGCCATCTCTCTGACTTAAATGTGTCTTATTCTCAAAGATGCCAGGCATAGTTCTTTGAAATATTCAAGTTATCTTTGCAGCTGTAATATATTTCTTCCCCTAAAATGGGAAAATTGTTCATTTTAAAAAGCAAAGACCATTTCAGGTTTGAGGCACACACAAAAAAAGAGTGAAATATGGAAGTAAAGGATCAGTTTCAAAGAGGAAAAATACAACAATTTAGTTTACTTTCAAGTGGCAGGTATTGTTGTATACATAGAAGACATAGTAAAGTACTCAGGTGAACAGTGGACTGAATGTCATACTGGGACTTAAAAGGCGTTAATGCAACTTCTCAAGTACATTAATTTAGTCCTAGGGACAGTTTACAAGATAGCAGATTTTTGCTCAAATATAATTTTCATTTACTGAGCATGTATTATGTTCTAGGTCATTTCCTAAGCACTTTACTTACATTAATTCATTTGATTTACTCAACCACCCTGTGAGGTAGTTAATTCCATTATCATCTCCTTTTACAGCCTAGAACAAAGTGGTTAAAAACTTGCCCAAGGTCACACAGTACTGTAATCAGTCAGGCTTCATATCCAGACTGACTGGCTCTAGCTATAACCCAGGTTCTTATCCAATGTGCTCCTTATTGCCTTGCAGGTGAGTTTTTTAAAAAGTTACAGTGCTTAGAAATTTTGCATTAGATGATTGTGCAGTAGTGCTTGGAAATTTTTGTTTTAGCTCAAGAGAATATAAGTAAGTATCTGCAGGAGATTCTTTCAGAGTTCACATACAAAAATCAAAGGGGCAAGGCAGATCTCAGAAAGGGAGGTTAGGCAGTAAATTATTAAATTGCTCAAATTTCTTTACATCTGGAAGTCAAGTGTAATATGTTCAGAATCTGGGCAAGGGCTTGATACCTTGCACTATTTGTAACAAGAATTTGGGCGAGTCACTTTGTCTCTCCTGGGGTTACTAAGAGCTGTCCCACCAGCCTCAAGGGGTTGTTAGAAAGGGCAAATGAATTACTGTGGTTATCAAATCTGGTTGCAAGCTATAAAGTCCTCATCTTCTGTTAAGTTACTGCTGTGATCAGGCATCCTTTGTTTTAGAAAGGCATTTCAGAAATACCTACTTCTAGGAAATCACATTTGGTAGTTTTCCTTATATTTGAGACAAGGTGTATCAAATGTTTAGCATGGTGCTTGTTTATGGTCACACTCAGTAGAGTCTTGCAATTATTACTTAATTCTAGCAGACGTCTTTGATTTGGGGGAGCAATAAAAGGAAAATATCTCCTGGACAGGACAGACGCTGCTGAACTAAGATCTGAAACATGTGTCTTCTTGGCCTTCCTTAATTGGCAGGGGCTGTAGTGTACTGAGGACATTTGGGAAATCTAATTCACATTTTCAGTTTTCAGTAATAATAATTGCTCTCATTTATACTACCTACTTTGTACACTTGTGCCAAGGCTGATCTCTTTGTGGTGGTTCTCTGAGGATGGTTAAGTATTCTGAAGTCACATCCAGGTTTGATGAGATGGGGTGTTATGATCACTGTTTCCCAGGAGGGAGAAGTATTTGCCATCCCTGGACCATCCTATAAAGTTTTTCAGATACTTTTTTTTTTTTAAAGATTTTATTTATTTATTTGAGAGAGAGAGAGAGAGCACGCAGGGGGAGAGTGAGAGAGACAAGCAGACTCTGCACTGAGCAGGGAGCCTGATGTGGGGCTTGATCCCAGGACCCTGAGATCATGACCTGAGCCGAAGGCAGACGCCTAATTGACTGAGCCACCCAGGTGCCCCAATTTTTCAGATACTTTGATTCTACTTCTTAATCATACCCTCAGCTGCGGCCCTCCACCTTTGTCAGGGTTTATAGTGTTCCCTGATGATACAAGGAAATGGAGACTGTGACCCCTTTTCTACCATCTCTGTATTTTCCCCAGTGGCACATGCTGTCAGGCTTTGTCTATCCCTTCTCAGGTCTCAGCCCTTGTCTTGAAATCTTGCATGGATCTGGACACATAATAGATGGCTCATATATTTTTTATGGAATTAAATTTTAGTGAATTAAAAATTCACTCCTAACTGACTGATGTTTAAAGATAAAATCCTCAAACCTTAAAACTGGAGCTGTTAGCACTTCCCCCATTCTTCCCAAAGACCAGATATTTTAGTTTCTGTAGGTGGGAAGGATGCGCAGAGTAATTTAACTGCCTGATACGGTTCTCAGACCATTTTTGTCATAATGGTCTGAGGCCTAGGCAGCTGTCTATAAACTATGAAGGCTTCCTGAGCAGGATGCCAAAAAAAAAAAAAATCCAGTGACCATGGGGAAAAAGGGAGAAAAAAGCTCAGTAGATAGGAATGCATGCTTCTTTCCACTGCATCTTTCTGACATTTAGTCTTCTTTTGTTTTGTCCACAGCTCACCTTCATCTTTTATTTTCTTTGTGCATGCCCAGCAGAAGTTTATTTTCTAGATCCCCTTTATTGACACTGCTGATTTATCTGCACATTTCACTTCCTTTTCTAGTTGCTTAATAAAGGTCATGTTTATAACTTTAGTATTGATGATGTGCCCAGTAGGCCCAGGTGTCAGCTTCTGTAATGTCCAATAGAATCTCTTTCCACAAGACAAAATCCTAGGATTCCATTCTGGATTATCTGAGTTTTCATAGTTACAAGTAATGACTTTTGGTCTGTAGAAATATATGCTATGGTAATAATAACTTACTACATACTGGCCACTGTCATGAAATTGATCTTTTTAAAATGAACAATTTAGGGGTGTCTGGGTGGCTCCAGTCGGTTAAGTGGCTGCCTTCGGCTCAGGTCATGATTGGGCCCCCCTCCCCCCCGTCCCCGGGTCAGGCTCCCTGCTCAGTGGGGAGTCTGCTTCTCCCTCTACCTCTCTCCCTGCTTGTGTTCCCTCTCTTGCTCTTGCTGTGTCTCTCTCTGTCAAATAAATAAATAAAATCATAAATAAAATGAACAATTTAATGGCATGTAGTACATTTACAATGTTGTGCAATCACCACCTCCATTTAGTTGCAAAACATTTCATCACTTCAAAAGGAAACCCATACCCATTAAACAGTTATTCCACATTTCTCCCACCTCCCCCAGCTCCTGGCAACCACCAGGCTGCAATCTGTTTCTATGGATTTACCAATCTGGATTTTTTACATAATTGGGATCATATGTTTTGTGTCTGGCTCCTTTTGGTTATCATTAATGTTTTTGAGGTTCATATACTAACATATATCAATACTTCACTCTTTGTTTTATGGTTGAATAATATTCCTTTGTATATATATATATATGCCAAACTTTGTTTATTCATTCATCTGTTGGTGAACATTTGGGTAATTTATCCTTTTTTTTTGCTGTTATGAATAATGCTTCTATAAACATTAGTATATAAGTTTCTGTGTGGACATAGTTTTCATTTCTTTTGGGTATATACCGAGCAGTAGAATTGCCGTGTTGTCATAATTCTATGTTTAACTTTTTCAGGAGCCACAGTTTGTACCATTTTACATTCCCACCAGCATTGTATGGTGGTTCCAGTTTCTCTACACCTTCGTCAACACTTGTTATTTTACATTTTTGGTTATACCCATCCCAGTGTGTGTGAAATGGTATCTTATTGTGGTTTTAAATTTGTTTGTTGTTTTGACTTGCAAACATTTTGTCCCATTTTGTGGGTTGTCTTTTCACTCTCTTGATATTCTCCTTTGATGCACAAAAGTTTCTAATTTTAATTTTGAGGAAGTCCAATTATATTTATTTTTTCTTTAATTGTGCTGTTGGTGTCATAGCTAACAATCTATTGCCAAATCCAAAGTTATGAAGATATATTCGTATAGTTTCTTCTAAGAGTTTTATAGATATCTTCTTTGGGTTGTTCATTACTGGTGTATATAAACACAAATGATTTTTATATTGCTTTGTTAAATTCAGTTTTCAGCTCTAATAAATTTTTATATGGATTTCTTTTGGGATTTTCTATATATGTAAGATCATGTCATCTGCAAAGAGAGATGTTTAGTACTTCTTTTCCAATTCATATGCCTTTTATTTCTATTACCTAGTTGCTCTGTCTAGAACTTGTAGTACAATGTTGAATAGCAGTGGGTGGTGCCTTCTGTAGGTTTTTCATAAATGCCCTTTATCATTTTGTGGAAGATTCCTTTTTATTTCATTTTCTGACTTTTTTTTTTAATCAAGAAATGGTGTTAGATTTTGTCAAATGCTTTTTCTACATCAATTGAGATGATCATGTGTGGTTTTTTCCCTTTGTACTATTAATATGATATATCGCATTGCTTGATTTCCTTAAATTGAACCATTTATGTATTCCTGGGATAATCCCACTTGGTCATGGTGTATAATCCTTTTAATATACTATTGGTTTGTTTTGCTAGTATTTTATTGAGCATTTTTTGCATTCATAATGGTAAAGCTATATTAATCTGTAGTTTTCATTTTGTATAGTGTCCTTGTCTGGCTTTGGTTTGAAGTAATCCTAGCCTTGCAGAAGGAGTTCACTTCACTCTTCTTCTCTTTCTTGAAAGAGGTTAAGGATTGGTGTTAATTGTTCTTTAAATGTTTGGTAGAATTCACCAGTGAAGCCATATGGTCCTGGGCTTTTCTTTGTTGGGAGGTTTTTCATTACTGATTCAATCTCCTGTTATAGGTCTACTGAGATTTTCTCTTTCTTCTATAGTCAGTTTTGGTAGTTTGTGTGTTTCTAGAAACTTGTCCATTTAATCTAAGTTACCCAATTTGTTGGTACACAATTGTTCATAGTATCCTTTTATAATTATTTTTATTTCTCTAGATTTGGTGATGATATCCCCACTTTAATTTCTGATTTTATTCACTTATTAGTCATCTTTCTCAGTCAAACTAAAAGTTTTTAATTGTGTTGATGTTTTCAAAGAACTAAATTTTAGTTTCATTGACTATTTTTCTATTCTCTATTTCACTTATCTAATCAGTGATCTTTATTATTTCCCTTATTCTGCTAGCTCTGGGTTTGGTTTGCTATTCTTTTTATAGTTCCTTAAGATGTAAAGTTAGTTATTGATTTGAAATTTATCTTTTTTTAAAAATTTCTTTATTTGAGTGAGAGCGAGAGAGAGCACAAGTTGGGGAGGAGGGGCAGGAGGAGAGGGAAAAGCAGACTCCCTGCTGAGCAGGGGCTCCGGGATCGTGACCTGAGCCAAACGCAGATGCTTAAATGACTAAGCCACCTAGGTGCTCCTGAAATTTATCTTCTTTTAATATATGCCTTTTCAGTGTAAATTTTCCTCTGAGCACTGCTTTCACTGCTTCCAAAATTTTTTATTATATTGTATTTTCATTTGTCTCTGAATATTTTTAAGTTTCTGTTGTGATTTCTTTTTTGACTTAGTGGTTGGTTAAGATGATGTTTAATCTTCTTGTATTTGTAAATTTTCCAGCTTGCTTTTGTCACTGATTTTTAGCTTCATTCCATTGTGGTTGGAGAAGATACTTTGTATGTTTCAATCTTTATAAATTATTGAGACTTGTTTTGGGCCTAATATTGTATATTTTGGAAGTGTTCCATGTGCACTTGAGAAGAATATTAATTCTGCTGTTGATGGTTGCACATTCTATATATGTCTGGTAGGTCCAGTTTGAGTATAATGTTATTCAAAGCCTCTTACTTCCTTGTTGGCCTTATGTCTAGATGTTCTATTTATTGTTGAAAGTAGGATATTGAAATCTCCAACTACTACTGTTTAATTCTTTCAATTCTGTCAGTGTTTCCTTTGTATTTTTTTGTCCCCTATTGTTAGGTGAATATATGTTCATTATTTCTTCTTGATGTATTGATCCTTTTTGTATCTATCACCTATCCATAATCTAGTTATCTATTGTTCTTCTTTGTGGCTTGTTACAATTTTTGACTTAAAGTCTATTTTTGTCTGATATTACTATAACCATCTTAGCTCTCTTTTGGATACTACTTGCATGGAATATCCTTTTCTAGTATTTTCATTTTTAACCTATTTGTGTCTTTGGATCTAAAGTGAATCTCTTTAGAGATACAAACAGATGCTGTTTGTATTGTGTGTTTTGTTTTTTTTTTCTTTTAATCTATCCTACCAAACTCTGACCTTTGATTGGGGAGTTAATCATTTATATTTATGGTAACTACTGATAGGGAAGGGCTTTCTTTTGCCATTTTGCTATTTGTTTTCTGTATGTCTGATAGCTCTTTTGTTCCTCATGTCCTCTATTATTGCCTTATTTTCTTCTTAATTTGTTTTTTGCAGGGTACTGTTTTGATTCTCTTCTCATTTTTTGTATATATTTTTAAGACTTTGTTTTTAGCAGTTACCATGGGGATTACAATTAAAATCCTAAACTTATAGCAACCTAGTTTGAACTGATACCAATTTAGGATTGATAGCATACAAAAACTGCACTTGTACAGCTCTCCCTCTTATGTTGTTATTGTCATCACAAACTACTCCATTAACATGGATCATAATTGTTTTATGTCTTCATCTTTTAAATCCTATTGTAAATAAAAGAGGAATTACAAACCAAAAATATAATACTGGCTTTTTTATTTACTGTACAGTTACCTTTATCAGAATTCTGTATTTTTTCATATTGTTTCAAATTATTGTCTGGTGTCCTTCCATTCTGCCCAAAGGGCTCCCTTTACCATTTCTTATAGGGTAGTTGTTCTAATGATGAACGTTCTCAACTTTATTTTTTCTGAGACTGTCTTAATAGTCACATATATATGTACACACATACACACACTATACTATATACATACTCATATATATACTATATATACACACTATACTATATATATATACTATATACATACACTCACACTATATTATATATACTCATATATATGTACTTGTACATACATATATATATATACACTCATTATATATATATATATATATATATATATATATATATATATATGTATATATAACCTTAATCCTCTGTTTGAAGGATAATTTTGCCAGATACAGGATTCTTGATTGGCAGTTCTTTCAGCACTTTAGAAAATTTCATTTTTCTCTCTTATGGCCTCCATGATTTCTGATGAGAAATCAGCTGTTAAATCTTATTTAAGATCCTTTGTATGAGTGATGAGTTGCTTCTTCTTTGCCAGTTTCTAGATTCTCTTGTTGCCCTTGTTTTTTGACAATTTGATTATGATGTGTTTCTCTATAGATATTCTTGTATTTATCCTTTTGGAGTTTATTGAGCTTTTTGAATGTGTAGGTTCATGAATTTTACCAAACTTGGGAAATTTTTAGCCATTATCTTCCTACTTCTTTAGAAGTAGATATTCTTTCTACTTCTTTCCTCTCCAGCTAAGGTTTCCATTATGTATATGTTGGTATGCTTGACTTTATCCAAAATTCTCTTAGGCACTGTTCACTTATCTTCACATTCACTGATTCTTCTGCCTGCTTAAATTTGCATTTTAAATTCTCTAGTGATTTTTTTTTTTTTTTTCCATTTTAGTTATTGTACTTCTCATTTCCAGAATTTCTGTTTGGTTACTTTGTAATTTCTGTCTCTTTATTGATATTCTCTATTTGTTTATATGATATTCTCTATTTGTTTATATATCATATCATACTCCTATCTTTTTTTTAGCCCTTCAATTTGTTAAGACAATTGACTTAAAGTTTTTGTCTAATAAGTCCAATGTCTGTGCTTCCTCAGGGACAGTTTCTGTTAACTTCTTCTGTTGGTGGACCATAGATTCTTGTTTTTTTTTGAATGCTTTATAGGTTTTCAGTTGAAAACTAAAAAATTTAATATTATAATGTGGAGCTCTAGAAATCTGATTCTTCCCCTTTCCTTGGGTTTATTTTTATTGCTTGCTGTATGCTATAACTATTTGTTTTATGGCTTTTTGTTTTTTAGGTGGGAAGGGACATAGGGAGAGGGAGAGAGAATCATGGAGCCCAAGGCAGGGCTCTGTTTCACAACCCAGAGATCATGACCTGAGCCGAAATCAAGAGTCAGACACTTAACAGACTGAACCACCCAGGTGCCCCTGTATTGTGACTTTTGATTTAATTTTGTGAAGTGTGTATTCTTTGTCACATGTGATCTCTGAGGTCTCTATTCCTTTAGATCGTGTTCAGCTAGTGTCTTGACAGAGATTAACTTAAATACCAGGCAGCAAGAAAAAGAAAAAAAAAATGAGAGAAAGAACAACAACTACAAAAAAATCAAAACAGAAAGAAAAACAAGAAAGAAAAAATAGGAAAAGATACCCCCAGACCTCTTCTGGTCTTTGCAAATTGGCTTTTGCTAGGTCTCTCTTTCAACACGGGCAGGCCATTTCTCATCTCTGGATTAGCCTTAACTTTTTGCTTGCACTGAACCCACAGAGCAGTCAAAGGTAAAAGCATTGGTTTCTTTCTTTCTTTCTTTCTTTTTTTTGTCTTTTTAGATTTTATTTATTTGAGAGAGAGTGAGAGAGATCACAGAGGCAGAGGGAGACGCAGACTCCCTGCTGAGCAGAGAGTCCAACGCAGGACTTGATCCCAGGACCCTGAGATCATGACTGGAGCTGAAGGCAGACGCTTCACCAACTGAGCCACCTGGCACCCCAAAGCTTTGGTTTCTTATTAGGTCTTTTCTGGACACATGCATGGCTTTTTTAATTCTCCAGTATACATGACTGTTCTACATGCCCTATTTCCCCAAAAACTCTCTCTCCAGCTTTTTCTCCCTCTTTGGTTGCTGTATTGTATGTCTCAATCGTAATCTTTTGTTCCAGGTAGTTGTGGATTGTTTGTTTACCTTACAAGGAATTCTTGCCACTTTTCCACCCTAAGTGAGTTTCCAGTTAGGCAAAACAAATCAGATGCTATCTATTGTTCACCCAGGTATGCCCTGGAAGATTAGAATAGGTAAATATAATTCTTTGCAAGTAAGGCCTTCTGTGTTTCTTCTGGAACCAAGGACCAGGGTTGTACAAGAGGAAGCTAGCAGCCATCTTTAAGATCACTTTGAACAAGGAGGGGGTTGGGGCAAGGGCAAATAAAAAAATACCACAAATCTTTCCTGGCATTTTTAAGTTTCCTTTGTTTTGATTCGGTGCAGACTTGGTTGGTATAAACCTTGGACTATTTCTCAGAATTCTGACAAAGTTGATTCGGACGTTTGCTTGAATTCTTGATGTTTCTGTTGGGACATGGACTCTTGGAGCTGCCTACTCTGTCATGTTCACTGATACCACTTGCAATTACCTTTGAGGCCTTTGTTATCACATGACATGATATATACTGTTCCTTGAATACGATGAAGACCTGTACATATAAGGTCCTATTTCCCACTTACCTTTTCACCCCTAATTTAATTATATACATGTATTTGTTTTAGAATATAGACATTTCAGGTCTTCTTTGTACTCTACCAAATCTACACCCTCATTAAAAAAGCATTTAAATATAGTTGAAAATACTTATTATAGAAATGCACTCCATTTTCCCCCCACATAGTTTCAGATTAAATAAAGTAAAGATCATTTCAGAAGTAATTTTTGTGCAACTTAAAAAAAAATTGGCTACTGAAAATCAGTTTGAATTGTTGACAAAGGTAAGATTTCTGAACAGAATGAAATATAAACTCTTGTGAAGTTAAAACCAGTTGTTTTATTGGTTGAGTTTTTTCAATGAGAAATAATTACTATAGAATTTTCAAGACTATAATAGAGATAAATAGAAATTAACTTTTCTCAGCCATTTTGAAAATGTCATTTTAAACTTTAATATTAGATTGCTATTCAATACTTTACAGACTAATGTGGTTAAGGATGATTTTGGGGAAAGTATTAATGTGTATGAGTTGTAATTGAATTCTCAAGGTATATAGTCTAACTTAATCATTAGAAAGCAAAGTTACCTAAAAAAAAAATATCCATGTAAAGGAATATAAAAAACACTAAGATAAATAATCAAAAGGATACCTTTTGATGAAAATTCAGGCTTGATTGTAGAAGTTGTGAGACTGGAAGGACTTTAAAGGTAAAGTTTTATTTCATTGGGTTTGGGAAGACAGTGAACACTTGAGATAAAGTTGGGGTTTTTTGTTTGTTTTTAACTTGAACTTTTTTTTTTTAAGAGAAGAGAAAATGTACATAGATTGTTTATGTCCCATTGAGAGGAAGTGGAGCACAAAAGTCCACCTAAAGGATGAAATTCCTATAAAGAGTTTTCTGAGCCACTTATATCAACTGCTCAGAACTTAGATTTAATTAAATTTGCAAGGCTGGGGTGGGGGCAGGACAATAGCCTGTTTTAGGGACAGAGTACCAGCTTTAATTTTAACTTTGAATTTCCTGGCCCCAATCCATTGGTGTCACTACCTCAGTGTTATTCAAATGCAGGATTTTTGATTTAATTTCCTGTGAAGGGAGACATAAAAACCAGTTTCTTTTTTCTAAGAAACTTCCAATGAATCTCCCTGGGCTTTATTAGGTAAACAATTGCATTTTCAGTAGAGGAATGCAGTCTATATGGTAGCATGTTAAAACATTATAGTGTAAATGTATAAATGAAGATCCTAAAAATTAAACAATTATTAGATTATTAATGGTGCTGAATTAATTTATATACATATTGAGCTCAGTGAGGGAATTGCTAATTATAAAAGAGATTTGCTTAGGATACTAAAATTTAAATATAAAAATATTGAGTTATTTCTTTTAAGAAATATTTCCCTTTCATGTCTTAGATTAATTACAGCTTCTGCTCTCATATTTTGTGACTTTGGGAAATTTGTAATAAACTTCTGTATAATGAATATAGAATATTTTTAGGCTAATCCATCTTTTTATAAACTTTAAAAATAATAACTGATCATATTTCATCTGCATTTATCTGAACACTTCTTTTTTATTCTTAGTAATAGAATAAGAAAAAAATGCTGGTTCTTTTCTAATTATTGACTTTATTTGATTACTAAGCAGTTATTGAGACTATCAGAAATAAAGTCAAGTAATGAAATAACCAAATAAAGAAATTTTCAGAATCTTTATGATATATCTGTGGTTATTATATATTTTTAAGAGGACTTTGCCATACTCCCTTCCATTATAAGCCTTTTGCACACAGGTTCCCTCTTATAGCATTACTCTTCCTTTCTTTCTTCATCTAGTTAAATTCTTCTCATTCTTTAGATATTAGTTCAGACTATCATAAACTATTTAGACTAAGCAAAATATGGATTATTACATATCAAAACCTCTGTCACATAGCTAAAGCAGTAAGCAGAGGAAAACATACAATCTCAAATACATTTATTACCACGCAGGAGGAGAAAAAACAAACCAGGAAATAGAACAATATAAGCATAAAGAAAGTAAGAGAAAGAACTAGATAAGAGAGCAGAAACAGTCAAACCAAGCAGTTGATCAAGAGACTAAGAGAACTTAAACATTAGCAAATCTGATTTCAAAACAGAAACAGCACCAATTAAGGATGAGAGAGAACATGAATATAATTTCAGAGATTAAGAAAAGGATAAGAGAATGTTGTACCCATGCATTTGAGAATCTGGATAAAATGCATTATTTTCTAAGAAAAGTTAATTACAAAATTTGATTCAAGAGATTTAGAAACCTAAGTAGATCAATAACCATAGAAGAAATTGAAGAAGCAGTTCTTCATGTTTCTTTTTATCTACCTTAATCCCCTTGGGTGGATTTATTCTGATTATTCAGGACAGTCGGAAGAGAAAACAAGTGTGCTGTTCTCAACTTCTAGAATTTGGAAGCTCAGTAAATCCTCTTTATTTCCAAATCAAGGCCATCCTTCTCATGGTCCCAACCCATGTCCCAATTTCCTCCGCTGAACTTCCCACAAGAAGGTTCTAATCTCTGTTAATTATGTGGTGCCTTTGCATGAGTCTTCCTGCATTAATACCTGATGTATGGAAACGGGGACAGCCAGAAGTGGTGTGGCATGTGCTGCATAGCTGAGTCTAAGGGGAATCCTTTACTCCAGGAAGTAGTCAGTCAGAGTCCTGGCTCACCTCCCCCACATTTAGGATTCCAATAATGTGAACACTCAACATCTTCTTCCTCGTTTTTCTGTTTCCCCAATGTTTCTTCTTAATTTACTGGTTTGATGACATTTTATTTCTACTAATAATCACTAAATTCAATATATGCCAGTTTGTCAGAGTTAGCAAAAACTGAAATGAAACCAAAGTTAGCACACGTATAGATGAAAAACATTGGCCAGTCTTAATCAAGAACATTAAACAGATATTCTAAATAAAATATTAGCAAATTATCCAGTAGCGAGTACATTAAAAAAAATAATACATGATGACTATGTTTTGAGGCAAGTAACAGAAACAGTGACTGTAACATGAAAATGAAATGTGCTTTGGAGATTTGGTGTCTATATAAATGTCTATACAGAAGCCCTTGGGCCTGTCTTTTTTTTAGTGGCAGGTTTTTAGCCATTCTTGTTTAAAACTGATCAGATTTTAAAATGTAATGTATTCGAGAAGGGAAGTGTACTAAGTTGTTTGCTTTTCTGGTTCCATCCCTCCCAACAGTACTCCTAGCTCCGAGCCCTCCCTAACTCCCTTGCACCTTTATTTCTTATTTACATTAGACCTCCAGGGTGCTGATAATATATTCCTATTTTTGGAAGGTTCCATGAGATATTTCTTCACATTACTATCCACTGATGAATTATAAAGTTTTCAGCCTAGGATTTATTTTCATCTAGTCCATAGCCAGTCAGAAAAATACGTGATCAAAAGATTTCATTGGTTGTTTGCTGTATATTCTTTACTGGCCATGCCTGATTCTCCCATGTCTTTATAACTATGTGTCCCAGTGTGGTTTGTTTAGAAGCATTCTCTTCCCCAGGGCATACTGTCAAAATTCAATTATAGTGACCCACACTTGAATTTTCTTTTTTAAAGTGTTCAAATCTTTTGCTATTCCAAAGTCTCCTTCAAACCTTGTAAAGACTCCTAAAGTCTCCAAGGGACACGTGGGAAAAAAATTACTGGTATATTCTTTTGAACAGATATGTAGGTGACAGATAAGAAAAAACGGAGCTAGTGGTATCTCGTCTTTCAGGTGTTCTGCTTTCTGAGACTCTCCAAACTTCCAAAAGGAAAACACAAAAGAAATATGTAGTGTCCTTTCTTTTCTGGTATGATGATACATCTGGTAAAATGTGTGTGTGTGTTTAATTTCTCTCATTTTAAAATATGAGCTGAAATACATTTGAATTATAATACCTTCTTCCAGATTCTTTAGAGAAAAATATTTTATTAGTTACAAAATAATGGCAAATGTGAGTTTTATGTAGAATTTGTGTAGGGTGTATGTTTTCTAAAAAATTGAGTTGGTTCAGGAACCATTTAAATCTGTTTTGCTTATGTGGAAAATACCCTTGCTTACTATTATTCTGCAGAGCCCCACCCCCACTCATATATACATATTATAATTATTAACAAGTAAACACACTAAATAATTTGCTTCCAATGATTAGCATAGAAATAATCAGGATAAATATCCATAAAGCAATGCCTTCGAACGTGCCTTTTTGTGGAAAAGGTTAGTCTAGCTTATTATTGGTGTAATTAGAAAATCTTGAGAACAGAGGTTCACAGTTTCTATGTGAAGTTCTGCTTTAATTATGCAGTGAGAGCACACCTAAATATAGGAGGTGCTCATATTTAGGAATAGTAGCCACCACTCTGTGGTGTTACCAGCTCTGTATTCACATACATGCTCATTGTTTTTGTTTATTATAGGTTTTCCTTAGAGAATAATACTGCATGTGTATGTGGGCAGTTTTTATTTAATATTTATTAGAGTAAATGACTGTGAAAATTCATTTACAAGAATGTCCCTTTGTTTAAAAAAATGATCATTTTATCATTTTGAGTACTTTATAGAGTAGGAATTTGCAGATGAAATTATTTACTTGTGATCGTGTAGACCTTGATAATGGGGGTATATTGTATTACATCTATAAATGGTAGGGAATAATATATTATTGAATGTTCAACACTAATTGTACTTTTACTTCCAACTTCCTTAGAGTTTAATAAATTGATTTCTTTGCATGTTTCACAACCTCTAACAAAGTACTATTCTAAAAACTTTAACAGATCAAAAAAATTTAACTAGTTTCCTTATCACAAAAAGCGTCAGCACAATTGACCTGCTGACCTTAATTCCCAGGAAACTGTCACATTACTCCTTTACCCCTTTGTCTAACTTAACAATGTGACCCAAAATACTGCAGAGCTTTAAAGTTTCTCAGCATTGTAAGGTCAAGCTTTGGTCACCATAGTTA
This sequence comes from Mirounga angustirostris, assembly GCF_029215605.1. NCBI lineage: Eukaryota > Metazoa > Chordata > Mammalia > Carnivora > Phocidae > Mirounga > Mirounga angustirostris. The sequence goes on along the minus strand of NW_026991718.1, from coordinate 98,943,603 downwards.
CAGTTTAGATCTGTGGGTCAGAGGTCAAATAGATTAATGATGTCAGACACATCTTTAAATGGTTCTAACACTACTTCACCATGCGGTAAACAGCTGAGCATATTTGATATGACAAAGGCATTCTTCAGTCTTGCTAATAAGATCTTTAGAGACATCTGATAGAAAGGCATTTTCTATAAGAACTCGTGATATAGGGCTGTGGAGTAGGCAGTGATAGTTGGCTACTAGGTTTATATCAGATGGAGATTGAAAAATAAAATGTAAATAATTGAGGTTGTACTTTTCTGCACCTTTTCTGTGTTTTATCTGTCTCTCTATATACCTGTCATCAATCTACTTAATCATCAATTTATAAAAATAGGTATCCTCAATTCCCTATTTATTTGTGGTTAACCATATGAAAATGGATAGGGTCAGAAAAAAAAAAAAGAAAAAAAGAAAATGGATAGAAAACACAAAATTTTCTGAGTAGGAGTATATACTTTTTTGTGTGAATGACTCGTGGTATTTTTTTCTCCCGATTTGGGAAGTATGCATTTAAAATAGTTATATTTATATAGGAAAGTGTTTCAGAAGCTCTCACATTAGAGATCAGGTAAATTCTCTTTTATATCCAAATACTTTTTTTAATGGCCCCACAGTCTCCATTTACATATCTTGGGATTCTATATTCATTTCTTTTTTGTTCCAGAAGGAAATTGTTCCCTCCATTTTAAATCAGAATGGAAGAGGAAAAAAACCCCAAAACTATTAAAGTGAACACCACTTCTAAAAAAAAATTCAAATGTTATTTTTTTATAGATAAGAAATACTTTGTAAATAACAATTTTGAAGAAAAAAATCACAGAAACATGAAGGAAAAATATTAAGTGAGATGAGATTAAAACTATTATTAAAATATACTTAAGTGAATAAAAAAAATCACCAGATTGTGACTTAAAAATGTGATTCATACTGTAGAATACTTTTAAAAATCTCTAAATATGGAATTTTGCTGTCGGTGGGCAGAAATATGTTTAAGCAACATGCTTAGGTTAAATTAAACATTAAAAGATGCCCTGTTCTGGAAGGTTTTGTTTCCCATGTGTATTTTGTGCAGCTGTAAGATTTTAAGCTTTCTGGAACATTTGCTCTTGATCTCATACCATAAAGGTAGACAAAGGAGAAAGCTAGGTTTGGCAGCTGGGAGGTGTTAATATGGAATTTAATAGCAAAAAAGAGGGGGTTGGGGCTTTTCTAGGTGAAATGGAGATTGGCAACTGGGAGGAGGAAATAAGCCTTGGTGTCTGAGAAGAGCTCCTAGTGCAGTTGCTTGTGAGTTTCAGATGACAAGCTAGCTTTCATGTGAATGAATGGATTGTCTCCTGTTTTGCTTTCAATTCAAAGAAAATCGTTTTCCTGTAGATATCGTGGAAACCAACTACTCAGCAAAGACATTAATTGCTGACCTGTTTGGCAGCACTTAGGGACACTGGTTCAGCAAACTGGTGGAGTATTTTGTTTGGTCATTATGCCAGGAGAATGGCAAATCAATATTTAACTACCTTTTGAAGAAACCATACCATTAAAACATTGGTTTTGTATAAAACTGTTCATTTACACACATGGGAAATATCCTGAAAGGCAAAAAAAAAAAAAAAAAGTTTATTCTAAATGTAGAAAAATTATGTAAGTCAAATAAAATATCAAATTGAGTTCTGGCCTTCAGAATCTGATGTATCATTCTATTTCTTAAAACTTGATGTGTGCCTTGCTTTTAGATTTCTTGCTCCTGATACGTTATTAACATGGGCAAACCTAACAATACTTGATTTCTTAATATTTGTTTATCAAAAATGTGGAATTTGGGGTATTACCTTTTATTTACTCTTCTTTCATAAAGTAACTCATTTCTTGTCTATTTCTTATGCCTTTTTATTTATTTTGTCAGTTTACACATTGGCACTCTAGCTTGTGTCCTGGTCAGAACTGTATATGTTTTGCTACTGTAGCAGGGTTTACCCATCCTGGGTGCACCTTAAAATCACTTAAGCACAATGCCCAGGCCCACCCAAGACCAGTTGAGATAGTATAGTGGAAGGAATGTATGCTTTGGAGCCAAACTTCCCTGGGCTCTGGCTCTGACACGTCGTAGCTGTGTACTATTCCACAAACTCCCTAACCTCTCTTTGTTGTTTCTTTATCTATAAGAGAGAAAAATAATACTTAACTTGAAGGGTTTTGTGAGAATTTTATAAAATATTAGTATTAACTTCTAGCCACATCCGTGGTACCTAGGAAACATTCAATAAAGGATAATAATAAGTGCTAATGATAAATAGCACTCTCTACGGTTAGCTTGCTATGGGACTGTGAGCAAGTCACTTAACCCTTTCAGGCCCATTTCTTTACATACAGAATGTGACTACCACACTGGCCACCTCCTCAAAGAATACTTCTGAGAATCAAATTATAGATATCTGTGAAAGGGCTTTGAAGATAGAGAACTATGTAGTAATGTAAGATAGAGCTTTTATACCAATTGCTAAGGCTGCTAGTTCCAGGCTTAAAACACCATGAAAATTTGAAACTATTTGTGTGAGACATCCGATACTTCATTTATCATTTTCTCAGAAGGTTTCCTGGAATGCTCTAATGAGTTGCAGATTATACCATGGCTTCTGTGTCATTGAATACTTGGGAGTGATGATACCTATGAAGAAGAATATTTTCACCATCTTGTCCTGTCACTGTTTGGCATTTGTCTTACTGCTCTCTATCACATGGAGTTAATGCAGAGTTGGAGATTTTCCTTGGCATTTTCCAATTCTGTATATCCCTCTTGGCTACCAACACCACTTCTTTAGGAAAGATGAATTGCCTGGAAGTCATTCCCTCCCTCCTCTCTGAGCTCATCTTATTATTTTTATCTGAGGGTCTTTGAAGCCCAAGGAGAGAGTCAAATGCCAACCAAGTTAGATTCAGCTAGAATTGTCCACCTCTTAGCATTTTTTGCCCTTAGCATGTTCTTTTATGTTTATAGGCTTTTTTTTGCAATGTATATAGCTTTATTGTTTTAAAGCTATTGTTCATTGTTTTATAGCTTTATTGTTTATTGTTTTCCATTGATCCATGTCACATATAAAGTGCCCGATCAAATATTGCTACTGCTTAGTAATTACCTTCAAGTCTATAAACCAACAGCTCTGTAACTGATCCAAAGTCAGGGCTCTAAGTGATTAAATTTTCTTATTTTCCAGTAGTACTGAATATCAGTCCATGATATGCATTCACAAAGTACAGGCTGTATGACAACTGTTGCTGCCGTGAAATAATTCTGTGTGCATTTCATATTTTACACAGTATATGGGGCAGTGGTTCTCAAACTTAGCATGCATCAGAATTACCTGGAGAGCTTGTTGAAACACACATTGCTAAGCCCCACTTCCAGAGTTTCCTATTCAGTAGCTCTGGCATGGGACCTGAGAATTTGCATTTCTAACAAGCTTCCAGGCCTTGCTGCTGCTGCTGTTCTGGGGACTACAACACAGAACCCACGGATGTGGTGAGTGCTCATTTGCACTGCACAGGTCCCCTCCCAGAGTAGGGCACGCATTCCTAACTGTGAGGAGTACTGGCTATGATGGCTCCCAGGCCCTCTCTGCCAATTGCCCTCATCTGATGGGAGCTGCCTCACTTAAGGCTGTACTCCCCACTGTACTTGCACCTCACATAAAATGATAGGTCAGTGCAGGGATTACAAAAGCAGTCCTCGCCTCAGTTTAGGATAAAGAGCTCCTGTGAGATTGGCTGAATCCTCTGTGGCAATTATATCACAGCCCAATTTTTCTCTCTGCCTAATCTTGCTTCCTTTACTCTCAAGAGCACTCTCTGATTAACCTTTATCTCAAAGTCTGTGTCCACAGATTTTGGCCTGCAGAAGTAGATAATAAAATAATGTTGTAGTTTTTAAGTACATATCTGACAGTAATTAAATATCCCAACTCCTTGTGTAGGAGCATGAGGAAATTCGTTGGGGCTTACTTGGTGATTCGTGAGGCCCTAGCCATCTAATTCACCATCAGAATCTCCTAGGGGGGTAGTGCCTAAGCTTCTGATTCTCTGATTTAGGGTTTTTATTAGTTCCCCTTAGCTATTTTATTGCCTTTTCCTTAGCATGTCAGTTCTCTTTTTAGGCAAATTTGGTCAGTGTCTTCTGTTCATCTGCATTCTAGTTGCAAAGGTTTTCCCACTATTGCCATTTTTCAGCTCCAAATTTGTTCCATTTCATCCACAATAAATGTTTTTCAAGAAGCTCTTGAAATTTCACATCTTTCATAAGGCAGGTGGTTGTTCTGCAGCGGTTGTAAGCCGTATAACTCTCTCTCTCTCCAAATCCACCCTACCTAAAATCACCAGATGTTTTTCTCTTCAAGCATTTTTACTGCTAATAATGACTAGCTCTAATGCTTCATATGTGATCAGTACTCAATTAAGCACTTTAGAAATATTAATTCTTTTAATCCTCATGGTACCCTGTGAAGAAGGTATATTCCTAGTTTAGAAGAAACCAAGGCATAGAGAGGTTAAGTAACTTTTCAGAACCATGTAACCAAGAAGCAGTGGAGCCACAATTTAAATCCAGGAAGACTGGCTCCAGAATTTGTGCTTTTCACTTGTACAAATTGCTACAAATGTTTGCACCTTATGTCTTATCAGTTGGCATTTATGTCATGCTTTTTTTCAAGTTGATATAATTTTAACGGCTTTATTGAGATGTAATTCACATACCATAAAATTCACCCATGCTAAGTGTATAATTCAATGGATATGCATATATTACACTATTTTTTAATTATACAATATAAAATTAGCCATTTAACCATTTTCCCCATTTTATTGAGATATAATTACATATATTATGTAATGATTTAGTAAGTGTATATATTGTGAAATGACTGCCACAATAAATTTAGTTAACATCCATCACCTCACATAGTTGTAATTTTTTTTTCTTATGATGAGGACTTTTTAAGATCTAGACTTGTAGCAATTTTCAAATATGCAATACAGTATTGTTAACTATAGTCACCATGCTGTACATTATATCCCCAATCACATAATTCCGTGAACGAAATCTGTTTTTGAAGCTCTGGCTTTGATGAAAATGGTCATCAGTTTTTCTAAAATTAAACTATGGTGATAAAAAGGATAATGTTTTGTTTATTCTGGCACCACATATACTATAACGTGATTGATCTTGAGAAGGTTAACATGGCTTCTTGTCCAGCAGTGATTCACGTATTTATCAAGTATTCTGTGTTTTTCAGGAGGCAGCCTCAAGATTTCCTACCCTTCATTCAGTCTTGAACCACTTTGAGAATTTTTGCTATAACTGAGTAATCCTGTATTATTATTTAGTGCCTTTTTTTGTTATGTTGTTTTTAAAAAACCCTAAATTTAAAAAGCAACATAGGCATATCTGTAATAAAAGAAAAATCAATATGTTTCCAATAAATACACAATTACTAAAGTAAAAAACTGTTCCTATGTTTGCTACTTAAAATCATCTCAAAAAACTGTAAACAGAGACACCACGCTCTCAGGAACACTTCTCCAAGTTGAACCAGGAATTTGATGCAACCTCTGAGAGGATGCATTATAGAAAAAGTTGGGGGAAGAGGGAACACGCAAAATTTTCTCTCAACCTGGAATTAAGAATGTGTTAGTACTTTTTATATTTAAGAACAAAAGTACATACCAATGAAGGGGCCACCATAGAAATCCATATATATTTCCTATACTTCCTCACTGTATGGAAGCAATCTATTTATACATCTGCTGTCTTCTAGAGGAGGGACTTCCAACTTAATCCCTTTTTATAACCCCATGACTAGCACAGTACCAAGCAAATAGTAATCTCTCCATAAAGGTTTGTTTAAAACACAAAATAACAAGCAGAAACTGTGCCTTTTGTTCCTTTAAACACATAGAACTTGTGAAGAAAGTGATATCCATGCTTTGGAAATATTTGGATTTTGATTTTTTGTCTTTGCTGTTAATTTGCCCTAGGTGCTTGAGCTCAACCTCAAGATACTGGCCATTTGTAAAATGAAAGGACTAATGATGCTAGCCATTTATTCCAAAGAGATGGAAAGTCTATATTTAAAAGCCCTAGAATGACATATGATGGGCTATGAAAAATCAGTTTTGCTGATTTATTGTCATAGTTCCATTTAAATATAGTGGTTCATCAAATATTATAACTTGTGATTAGGAAATTATTATTGGTTAGAGAAATTGTGGTGACTTTTCTTACGTGTGTATTTAATAGAGAAATTTAATGATATATCACCATTAAATCTTCTATCATGGTTTTATAATTTAACATATTGCCAGTTTTTGGAAATATAGATTCAAATCTCTTGTACTTTTCAGATTTTATTCATATTAACTACTTGTTTCTTAAACTTTGGTGATTTAAATGCTTTATTTACTCATTTGCTTCTTGGAAACCTAGTCTTACATTAAGAGAAGGCTTAAAATGCCAGAATAATTTGGTAAATAAAAAAGTTCACTGTCATTCTCACATTATTTAAAACTGATGAGTATAGTCTAATTGAGACTTTCAGGATTCAAATTCATAAAAATCTGAGATTTTAAGTCAGTGATATTTTATTAGAGAAGAAAGCCATGGGGAAAGGAATTTTTGATTGTCAGGGAACAAAGAAGAACTGATTATCATTTGAAATTACTAGTCTAGAGCTTTCTTTCACTTGACTAAAATTGAAAAAAGAATATTTTTGAGACAACTATATGGAAAATCAAGGCTTTTAACATTTTATAATTGGTACCAGCTGTAATTGGCCCGAGGAAAGGAAGTGAACTAAAGTTGTGTTAATATAAACACAAATGTTTTGTTTCCATCTGAAAGAAGAAAGGTTTTTGATGTCCCCTGTTGTGGATATTTATTGAGAAAAGTCCATTGCCAGGCTACATTCCGCTGCAGTTGATTTTTAAATATGGAGCTAAACGGGAAATATCATGAGTGATGTGACCATCTGTCAAGTGTAAATGGAGTCAGAGCAAGTGGACAAATTCTGCACAAAGCAAGGCAAACGCATTGGAAGACAGTCTGAAGGATTTTAAATTCATGAAGCTATGAGCCCAGTGTATAATGTTTATTTCACATACTTGTAGTTCTTGTGCAATTTGGTTCATTGTAGCTCTTGTTACAACTCTGGTAATTTTTGCTAAGTGAATTTAACATCTTATTCCATTTTCAGATGTGCTTTAGAATACCGAGAACTTTTTAGGAGTTCTCTTTTGAAATCCTTAGGAGTTCTTTCCTAGCCAAGAAATCAGTTTTCACAGTAATTATAAATTGGGAATGCAGGTAAGAGGAAGGAAGAAACACAAAAGGGTGCTTTATATAATCCCACTCCTCTGCTCTGTTCAAAGGTGTCAAAAAGAAATCAGGGATTGTTAAAACTCATACTGAGGGATTTTAGAAGGCATCAAATTGGTGACAAGTTACAATGAAAACTTTTCATTGTAAATGCTCTCAGCTAACAGTATGACATCTCATCTTAGTAATCAGTGAAGAAAAAGTTCTTTTGGGCAAAGTAAAGTGTATTCTAAAGTAATTTTTTTTTTTGAGATGGAAATGTAGATAATCATTTAAGTAAAGCTTTAGGAGTGAACTACATCTATCATTTTAGTTATATGTGTTATATACATTTTTATTGAAATGTAGATGGTTATACCTTTATCAAATTACAGTTTTATTATTTCATCGCTGTTTACGTTAACTTCCATTAACTCTGTTGTGATTCATAGTTTAAAATGGGCGACAGAAATTACTTTCATCATTTCACAATTTTAAAATAAGTATCAACATAAGGCTATCCTGTTCCTTTAATGGATCAGTTTAATCCTTAGTAATGTAACCCTTTAAAGTCTACCTGTCAAAGATAGCATTTTTACTTGAAGAAAGTAAACATAAAAGAACTTTAAAGTTTTTAGTATCTGTTTCCTTTACTGATTTTAATGGACTTCCAAAACAATCAAGGGCAGTGGGTGGCCTCTTACTGGCAAAGCCAATTTTTAAGTGCACGTGTTTCTTTTCCATGTTGACTTCTTACCTGGAGCATATATGCTCTCTTTTAAAATTATATTTGGCAAATTAGCTTATTGAAATGCAAAGTAATGGGATGTTGTTTTTCAGCAGTCAACTTGAAAATCTGCCCTGTACCTATTACAAATGATTAAAAAAAAACAAAACACATTCATGCTTAGATACACACTGCATCTACCAAGGGACTTGTAAAGTAATGATTGTGGATTTTGCAGTAATGATTGTGTGGATTTTGCAGTAATGATTTTGCAGTAATGATTGTGTTACCTGCATATTATTAAAATTAAAGAACACGTTATTTACTTACACTTTCATGCACATTTATTGAAGGCTTGTTGGCACAAAGCTAGAATAGCTTATTTTTGTTGGGCAACTAATAGGTCCTTTGCTAAATACATTGAATTCAATGTATTATTTAGTTTTCACCATTACCCTAAGGTACGTATTATTTTTATCTCCATTTGTTAACTGAGAACATGAAGACAGAACAACTTAAGGACATATTCCTAGAAAGTGTTAGCTTAACGATTGAAATTCTTATCTGTGTTTACCTAGAGCCATGATGTATATAGTAGCATGCTATGAAGTCTATCTTGTAGAATTCATAGTTTCCTAAAATACTACTGTGGCAATGATAGCTTTATCTCCACTGAATTCTGTCATACTCATTCTTCTAGATTCTTCTTTCTTTTCTCTGGTGGCTCTTCTTAGTCTCCTTTGTTTTAAATACAGAAGAGAGGCCAAGGCCAGAGATAGATATAGCATGAGGGTATGGCTCTTGATGAGATCACCAAGACAGTCTGGAGCAAAAAAAGAGTTGAGGATAGAAACCAGGAAGCCCTAATGATCAGATCAAATTTGTGCTTTTGGGGAATGAATCTGATAAAATCAGATAAAATCTGCTGAAGAAGAATATAGCAGTTAATTGCCACTCCAATTCAAATGTGTGGTTTTCAAGATTCTTCTGCCAACAGTGACTTGAGAAGACAAGCCTTGAGAAGTCATGACAATTCTAGTGATTCTTAGCTTTGTCTTTTGTTTACGGCTTCATCATTTATCATAATCTTTCCCTGAAACTATTTTTATTGCCTTCTAGCACTATGTTTTGGAATTGTGAATTCTCTAACTTTGTTAGCCACTCTATAAAATGAACTTAAGTGAAGAAGATATTGTATCTGTTTTACAGAGGAAAACAAGACAGAATGGTCAAGGGGAGCCTAGGTGGCTCAGTCAGTTAAGCATCTGCCTTCGGCTCAGGTCATAATCCCAGGGTCCTGGGATCAAGCCTTACATTGGGCTCCCTGCTCAGCAGGGAGTCTGCTTGTCCCTCTGCCTCCCCCCACCCCAGTTCGTGCTCTCTCTCACTCCCTTTCTCTCAAAGAAATAAAATCTTAAAAAAAAAAAAAAAAGGTCAATTTCTTGAAAAGTAATACAGCTAGAAAGAAGACGCAGGGACAAGATGTGTAAGTGGGTATCCGTAAGCCTCGGACTCTTTCTGTTAAACTACAGTTGCCCTTTAATGAGGTTTAGGGTTTTTTTTTTTTTTTCTTCTCACTACATGATATTGATGAGTATTGATTGATTAATATGATCAACTTCTAAATCCCCTTCAGGTTATTCATTAGGATGTTGCAACAAAGTGGATTTTTCTAATAACAGTTGCTATCTCTCTTAAATGCCAGATACTTTTCCTGGGATTCTTTTTCTAGGGATGTAATACATACTTGCAAATAAAATGCCTCAATGGAAAAAAAAAAATGCCAGATACTTTTGATTTTAAGTATATTTGGTAGACATCTTATAAAAGTATATGTCACACTGCTTTATTTGTTTAACATACAACAACAAAAGGGTAACCATTTGTTGATGACTTTGTGATAACATGAAGATCATTTACTATATTTTGATTATGCCACAAGGGCTGTTTGCTTGTTTATCAGATAGTTCTAGATTGTTCTGCTGCCTGAGTCCTTACATCTGCTTTTTATAGTTGGTCAGCCACTGTCCTTTATGTAAAACTGCTATTCTTTTTTTAAATTTTAGTTTATTTTTTAATTCAAGTATGTATATATATACACAATGGAATATTATGCAGCCATCAAAAGGAATGAGATCTTGCCATTTGCAACGACGTGGATGGAACTGGAGGGTGTTATGCTGAGCGAAATAAGTCAATCAGAGAAAGACATGTATCATATGACCTCACTGATATGAGGAATTCTTAATCTCAGGAAACAAGCTGAGGGTTGCTGGAGTGGTGGGGGGTGGGAGGGATGGGGTGACTGGGTGATAGACACTGGGGAGGGTATGTGCTCTGGTGAGCACTGTGAATTGTGCAAGACTGTTGAATCACAGATCTGTACCTCTGAAACAATGCAATATATGTTAAGAAAAAAAAAGAAGAAGATGGTAGGAGGGGAAGAATGAAGGGGGGGAAATAGGAGGGGGAGATGAACCATGAGAGACGATGGACTCTGAAAAACAAACTGAGGGTTCTAGAGGGGAGGGGGGTGGGAGGATGGGTTAGCCTGGTGATGGGTATTAAAGAGAGCATGTTCTGCATGGAGCACTGGGTGTTATACACAAACAATGAATCATGGAACACTACATCAAAAACTAATGATGTATGGGGCGCCTGGGTGGCTCAGTTGGTTAAGTGGCTGCCTTCAGCTCAGGTCATGATCCCAAGGTCCTGGGATCGAGGCCCGCATCGGGCTCCCCGCTCAGCAGGAAGCCTGCTTCTCCCTCTCCCACTCCCCCTACTTGTGTTCCCTCTCTCCTGTCTCTCTCTCTCTGTCAGATAAATAAATAAAATCTTTAAAAAAAAAAAAAAACAACTAATGATGTATGGTGATTAACATAACAATAAAAAATTAAAAAAAATTCAAGTATAATTAACAGTGTTACATTAGTTTCAGTTGTACAATATAATGATTCAATAATTAATTTTATACATTACTTAATGCTCATCGTGGTAACTGTACTCTTAATCCCCTTCACCTATTTCACCTATCCCCCACCAGTCTGTCCTCTGGCAAGCAACAGTTTGTTCTCTATATTTAAAAGTCTGTCTGTTTGTCTCTTTCTTTCTTTCTTTCTTTCTTTCTTTCTTTCTTTCTTTCTTTCTTTCTTTCTTTCTTTCTTTCTTTCTTTCTTTGTTTTTTAAATTCCACATATGAGTGAAGTCACATGGTATTTGTCTTTCTCTGCCTGGCTTATCTCTTAGCATTATACCCTCTAGCTCTATCCATGTTAGTTGCAAATAGCATAGTATATTATTTTTTATGGCCGAGTAATATTCCATTATATGGGTGGCTTCTATATCTTGGCTAGTATAAATAGTGCTGCAGTAAAAATATGGGTGCATATATCTTTTTGAATAAATGTTTTCATATTCTTTGGGTAAATACCCAGTAGTGGAATTACTGGATCATATGACAATTCTATTTTTAATTCTTTTTTAAAGATTTTATTTATTTATTTGACAGAGAGAGAGAAAGAGCCAGCTCATGCAGGGGGATCGGCAGGCAGAGGGAGAAGCAGGCTCCCTGCTGAGCAAGGAGACTGATGTGGGACTCAATCCCAGGACCCTGGGATCATGACCTGAGCCAAAGGCAGCCACTTAACTGACTGAGCTACCCTGGCGCCCTGTATTTTTAATTTTTTGAGGAACCTTCATACTGTTTTCCACAGTGGCTATGCCAGTTTTCATTCCCATCAACAGTGCACAGTTGTTCCTTCTCCACATCCTCACCAACACTCGTTTCCTGTGTTTTTTATTTTAGCCATTCTGACAGGTATGAGGTGATATCTCATTGTGGTTTTGATTTGCCTTTCCCTGATAATGCGTGATATTGAAGATCTTTTCATGTATCTGTTGGCCATCTGCATGTCTTCTTTGGAGAAATGCATGTTCATGTCTTTTGCCCACTTTTTAATTGGATTATTTGTTTTTTGGGGGTGTTGAGTTGTATAACTAACTGCTTTATGTATTTTGGATATTAACCCCTTATTGGATATATCATTTGCAGATATCTTCTCCCATTGGTGGGTTGTCTTTTTGTTTTGTTGATGGTTTTCTTTGGAGTGAAAAAGCTTCTTATTTTGGTATAGTCCCAGTAGTACAATTTTGCTTTTATTTCCCTTGCTAAAGGAGATATATCTAGAAAATGTTTCCATGGCTGATGTCAAAGAGATTACTGTCTATGTTCTAGAAATTTTATGGTTTCAGGTCTCACATTTAGGTCTTTAATCCACTTTGAGTTTATTTTTGTGTGTGGTATAAGAAAGTGGTTGGTTTCATTCTTTTGCATGTAGGTGTCCAGTTTTCCCAGAACCATTTGTTGAAGAGATTATCTTTTTCCCATTATATATTCTTGCCTCCTTTGTTGGATATTAATTGAGCATATAATCATGGGCTCATTTCTGGGTTCTCCATTCTGTTCCATTGATCTATGTGCCTGTTTTTGTGCCAGTACCATACTGTCTTGATTACTACAGCACTGAACAGCTGGGTGCTATCCCTGCACTGTCCCCTCAGAAGCTTTCGTTGTTGGTGGTGGGGAGTGGGGGCTGCTGTCAGACCAGATGTCTGCCCCCTGTCTGTCTGTTGGGGTTGCAGTGACCCTGAACTACCAGGCTCTGTCTTTATGCTGCCCCCTGTGATGTTTTTATTGGTGGGCTGGGCCAGCAGTCAGATCAGATATCTGCCCCCAGTCCACTGCTGAAGCTGCTGTGGAACTTGTGTGTGTGGTTATCTTTCCCTCTCTGTAGGGCAAGAGTGATTTTGGGGTGGTGCTGGCCACTGTTGGAGCTGCTTGCACAATGAGATGCTTGTGGTGGCTTTGAATGGACTCCTGCCAAGGGCAGGTTGAAGGGAGCAGCCAGCAGGAGAATGTGGGGGCAGGGCATGACGTGTTAGCAAGCTACATGGTAAGTGTTCATGCTGGTTCCAGCAGTTGTCTGGGTATCTTGGCTGGCGGCAGAGGAGAGAAATGGTGCCAGCTCTTATCTTTGGAAAAGTCTCCTAAAGATCCTTGCCCCTCCTGCACACATTCTGATATTAATAAATAAATAAATATCCTTCCCCAATACCCCAGGCACTTTCCAGACTGCTGCTCCTATTGGTTAAATGCTGTCTCGAGGCTATTGGTTATGCTGTCTGTTTAAGGGCAGGACTTTTTCCTATTGCCCTCTGGCTCTTCCAGAGCCAAGCTTGTTGATTTTTTTTTTTTTTTTAAGATTTTATTTATTTATTTAACAGAGAGAGACAGGGAGAGAGGGAACACAAGCAGGGGGAGTGGGAGAGGGAGAAGCAGGCTTCCCACTGAGCAGGGAGCCCGATGTGGGGCTGCATCCCAGGACGCTGGGACTATGACCTGAGCTGAAGGAAGAGGCTTAATGACTGAGCCACCCAGGTGCCGCAAGCTTGTTGATTTTTAAAGTTCCTGGTGTTAAGCCTCACTGATTGTAAAAACTCATGAAGTTAAGCCCCTCTGGTTTTCAGAACCAAATGTTATGGGGATGTGTTTTCCCAGTACAGGTCCTCTATGTATGGGGTGCTTTGTGTGGGGTCCCTTCTCCCTTCTCCATACTTGTGGTGTCCCTCCTTTTTATGGTTAGCCCTTCTATGATTAGTCCCCCTCACATGTTAGTTTGGTTCCTGACTGTGTCTCCACCTTTCTTACCATTTTCAATGTGACCTTCTTTCTATGATTAACTGTGGAGAGCCTGTTCTGCCAGTCTTGGGATAATTTTCTGGGTTAGTTATACAGATGTGGGTGTTACCTAGGTATTTCCATGGGACAAGGTGAGCTCAGGATCCTCCTACTCTGCCATCTTCCCTGGAAGTCAAAAACTGCCATTCTTTAGCAGCTCCTGTTCCTAGTTAGCATATCACTGGGAAACAAATATTGTGGCTCACAGAACTACAGCTTTAGCATGAGTACATACTCTATGGATGAGGGAAGACCTGCATAACTCCTTTATGAATGCAGGCTAGTTGTATGGGTTTCAGTAAATATAAGCATTGTAGAGGGGCTGTTTTTGACCATCTTTTGGTTTGTTGGCTGGGTTCTAGGTAGTTTAAATTGCTGGAAAAGTAGCCTGTGTATAAATGAAGTGCCACTGAACCTTTTTTTTTTTTTTTAAGGCCTGGATCCCTCCCTCTCCCCACACCCCCTCCCCTTCACTAGGACAGGCCAGTAACTTGAAACAAGTAGAAGCAAATCTATGCTATCAAAAAACAATGTGCTCTGAGGAGCTTTTAGTTTATTGGGTAAGTTACCATGACATTTGGATTAGATTGGCAGCTTCCCTGGGGAGGAAAGTAGGCAGTTAGAAATGTGCAAAGATTGTCAGAACATTCTGTTTAGGCCACCATTGGGCCTGTGTCTTTTATATTTAAGATGTTGAGAAGCAGTAGACAGAACAGCAGTGTAATTTTGGAGAAGTATTGATAGTACCTTCTCAGGAAACCACAAATTAGTTTTGATATCATTTTTTCTCTCTCCTTCTTTTAATTGAAGTGAAATTTACATAACATATGACCCATTTTAAAGTGCACAGTTCAGTAACATTTAGTGCAATTTTAGTGGTGTTCCACCACCACCTCTAGTTTCAAAATCTTTTCATCATCTCCAGAAAAAACACCCTACACCTATTAAAGTATTCACTTCCTATCTTCTCTGCTCTCCACTAATGGTAAAGTTACCATTAATCTGCCTTTTGTTTCTATGGATTTACTTTTCTGGATATTTCATATAAATAAATCATACAATGTGTGACCTTTTGTGTCTTGCTTCCTTCACTTAGTATAAAGTTTTCAAGGCTCATTCAAGTTGTGGCATATATCAGTACCTCGTTCCTCTTTATGGCTGAATAATATTTAAAAATATCACAAATTTGTGTATTTATTCATTTGTTGATGGGCAGTTAGGTCATTTCTACTTTTGGCTATTATAAATAAGGCTGCTATAAATATTGTATACAAATTTCTATGTGGATATAAGTTTTCATTTTTCCTGGGTATATATCTAGGATGGCATTCCTATGTCATATGGTAATTCTTTGTTTAACTTTTAAAGGCTTTTGTAGTAGGGTGAAGCTAGCCTCACAGAATGTGTTATGAAGTTTTCCCTCCTATTTTTTGAAAGAGTTTGAGAGAATTGTGTTAATTCTTTGAATGTTGATAGAATTCACCAGTGAAAAGCCATCTGGTTCTGAATTTTTCTTTGTTTGGAGTTTTTTGATTACTGATTCAGTCTCTTTACATTTGATTCTCATTATTCACAGTAGTTATTTATTTTTTTAAGATTTTATTTATTTGAGACAGAGAGTGAAAGAGAGAGAGCATGAGAGTGGGGTGAGGGGCAGAGGGAGAAGCAGACCCCCCGCTGAGCAGGGATCCCGATGTGGGACTCGATCCTGGGACTCCAGGATCATGACCTGAGCCGAAGGCAGATGCTTAACTGACTAAGCCACCCACGCACCCCTCGCAGTAGTTATTTTTATAAAGTCACTGCAAACACTGAATTAGAGAATATTGAGCCATTGCTTTTAGTGGAAATACAGGGTTAGGATTCTGGGAGCCTCCGGTCACAAATTTTTGTCAACCAATCAGTATATAACTTTGTTTTATATATGCATCTCTTTTGTGTGTGTGTGTGTGTGTGTGTCTTTAAAGACACCTATTTAATATTTATTTCTTACAAATAATTATATACATTATTTTCTTTTGATAATAAAACAGCCAATATTTAATATTTTCTGGACCTTGGGTAACATTACTATAATTTATTTAGCTTTTAGCATCAGAACAGTGCTTTCCACTACGGTTTTTGTTATTGGTTGTCATCCTATGAATCCACAAATTTAGCTTTTTTTCCATCTTTCCATAACTTCATCACATACTCAAAATGTTACTTAACACTTTCTGGAATGGGCTCACAAAGAGATTGGCAAATGTCCTCTTCCTTTATTTGGATGTACCATGTTATTGGTTCATTAACACTGAACTCACAGCCAACAGATTGTATAACTGATGCTTGAACACCAATTTTCTTTGAAAGGTACATCACTTTTTGCCTTAGGAACACAAGCCTGCACTTTAGGACTATTTAAACAGTGAAATTACTACCAAAGAGCATGAGAATGTAAAAAAAAAAAAAAAGTGTAATTAAGTAAACTGAAAAGGATATTGAGTATGAGAGCTTAAACAAGCAGGCAGAGCTTTTTTGACCTCAGTTGGGAATGTGCATATTAGTCAACTGAAATTTTTTGCTGCATGTACACAAATGACTGAAAATGCTGGTGAGTATTGCTGTTGGGGTTACAAATAAATATTAGTGAGCAGGTGAATTTGCAGATATGGAGTCCATGAATAAAGAGGTTTGACTATTTTAAAAATATTTTTTCTGTCTCTTTTTTTTTCTTTCCTCTTTGTCGAACTTTCATGATGCATATGTTGATATGCTTGATGGTGTAGTATTCTTTCAATGCTTTGGCTTTCTTCAATTAAAAAAAAAATTATTTTTCCTCTCTGCTCCTCAGATTGGGTAATTTCAATTACTCTACCTTCAAATTTACTGGTTTTTCTTCTGCCTGATACAACCACTACTGAATCCTTCTAGAAAATTTTTTATTTGAGTTCCTGTACTTTTTCAGCTCAATAATTTCTGTTTCATTCCTTTTTATAATTTCTATCTTTTTTTTTTTAAAGATTTTATTTATTCATTTGAGACACAGAGATACAGAGAGAGAGAGCATGAGCAGGGAGAGAGGCAGAGGGAGAAGCAGGCTCCCTGCCGAGCCAGGCGCCTGATGTGAGGCTCGATCCCAGGACCCTGGGATCATGACCTGAGCTGAAGGCAGACACTTAACCATCTGAGCCACCCAGGTGCCCCTATAATTTCTGTCTTTATTTATGTTCCCTGCCTGTTCATACATTATTCTCCTGATTTCCTTTTGTTCTTTGTTCATGGTTTCCTTCAGCTTCCTAAGCTTAAGACAATAATTTAGTCTTTTGTGTAGTGAAGCCCAATAACTGGGCTTCCTTAAGAATGGTTTTTGTTGGCTTCTTTTTTTCCTATAAATGAACCATGCTTTCCTTTTGCTTTTCATGCTTTGTAATTTTTTGTGGAGAACATTTTGAATATTGTAATATGGTAACTGTAGAAATAGATACTTTCCCCTCACTTAGGATTTTTGTAGTTAATTGATGAATTCTGCAGTCATCCATTTGTTTGGTGAATTTTTCTGTTCCCCCAACCTGTATTCCTTGTCATGTGTAGTCACTAAAGTTCCCTGTTCAGCTAGTGATCTTACAGAGAATTCCTTGAAAGCCCCGATCCGAAAAGAAAAGAAAAAAGTGTTCTGTATCTCTAAAATTTTTTGACAGATGTTGCCTAGGATTCTGCTTTTGCCCAATAAGTTTGAAACTGTGGCCAGCTGTGCCACACTCTCAGTGAATTGACATATCAAAATCCACAACCCCAATTTTTGTTGGACAATGTCCTTATTTCCTGACTCTGGTAAGTTGCACCAAGAACACTGTCTGACCTTGCCATGACTTCTTGCCATGGGGATGGGGATTGGAGGATGATAGCTGCTATGTGAAATGCCAAATTTGAGAAAATTTATCAGGAACTTTACTGCTTTTTCATTTAGCCTCCTGGGTGCTGCCAGTGTTTCACTATACTTCAGAATCCTGAAATAGTTTATTCTGACAGTTCTTGACACTTCAGTAGTTGTTTCTGTAGATAGATTAACTCCTGGAGCATCCTACTCTGCCTTATCTGTGATGTTACTTTGGTCCAATTTTTAATTTCTTTTTAATATTTTTTTGTAGATGAATTTTATATGTTGTTTTCAGTCATTTGTAATTTCATAGTAGTTAAAGTCATTTAATAGTAGAGGTGAATTAAAATGGGAAAATGCACATAAAATGAAACATTTGTAATCATTTTTCTTTTCATGAAATGGACTTAAGTATTTTTCATAAATGATATAAATTAAATGGCATGTGGAGTTTTCTCATTTATGAAATAAGTTTCAGGTTTTAGAGTCTAAAACTTGATAGGCTTTTAGAGTTCTAAAATTTACAGAAGGTGAGAAAAATTTTTCAAAGACACAGGAATATTACATGATTTCCAAAGGAGGCTATAGTTTTGGGAACCTTTCTTGTGTATGTATCATTGATAATGATGATGGTATAGTCATACTTATTTCCCTAAATTAACTATACTCCACATTAAAATAATTGAATAAATACTTAGGAAATATTTCCAAATAATAAAGGAAACATAATTAAAACTTAAATAGCTCATTTTTAAGCTAATCCTAAATTTACTTTTCTATATTCTTATATAAAACATTGTTAGATAAACTCAGCACACGATTAAAACTCATTAAAGTATCTATTATTTAGTGATGAACTTGGAAATCCGTTGATTGCACAGTAGGCGTTCAATAACTGTTTCATGATAAGGAAGACAAAAAAGAAAAGATTTTTTCTTATCTGTAAAGGCTATTGTTTTACAGAATTACAATGGGACTAAATAAGTAAAATCTGGAAAGGAAATTACTTCTTTATATAATCTAAAGTATGGTGAATAAAGAGCTTTTTAAGTAACTACTTTGGACACTATGAAAACTTTTGGCAGTGAAGTCAGGTTTGAAAAAAGATAAATGGAAATATCTATATTAAAATCTGATTGAAATCTGTAGTTTTCAAATCAAAACATTCTTTTGAAGCTTAAAGAAATTATCTGCCTTAGGAATGTGACTTTTCTTTTTTTCCTCAGTAAAAATAAACCTCCATAATACTACTACTTTTTTTTTTTTTAAAGATTTTATTTATTTATTAGACAGAGAGAGACAGTGAGAGAGGGAACACAAGCAGGGGGAGTGGGAGAGGGAGAAGCAGGCTTTTCCGCTGAGCAGGGAGCCCGATGCAGGGCTCGATCCCAGGACCTGAGGATCATGAACTGAGCCTAAGGCAGACACTTAACAACTGAGCTACCCAGGAGCCCCCATAATACTTCTTTTAATTTAAAAAAAAAAAATTGTCATTCTCCTTCCATAGGGAACATTTTCATATTTCATCAACACCACACAAAACCAAATTAGACTTTCTAATGAAGTCCCCAATAGAAACTTAGATACCTTCAATTAGCTAATTGGACTTGGTACGTTTAGTGAATTGCTACATATTTCAAAACTGTACAAATGCAAATACTTTTCTTCATTCCTCCTTTTGTTCCTCCCTCCCTCATCCCTTCCTTTTTCTTTTCTTTCCTTCTTTCTCTCCCTCCTTCTATTTTCCTTTTTATTCTTAAGATATGATATAATGTGGCTTGCATATATAAATATATGCAATTGAACTATTTTCTAAAACCTTACATGATTTCAGAAGATTATTCTAACTCATTTATGTAGATCAGAAATTGATTTCTTCAGGAGAGTTTTTAGTATTAGAAGTCACTGAAATATCATTTAGTACGCTGAAGTTGGACTTTACCTTGTAATACATAATAATTAATCCCCAATG
Organism: Mirounga angustirostris; assembly: GCF_029215605.1. NCBI lineage: Eukaryota > Metazoa > Chordata > Mammalia > Carnivora > Phocidae > Mirounga > Mirounga angustirostris. The sequence goes on along the minus strand of NW_026991718.1, from coordinate 98,923,939 downwards.
TCAAAGTATATAAATTAAGATCAGGAAAATTTTTAAACAATTTAAAAATAATTATATAATACATTTCTAATTATCAGAAGTATTTTATGATCTTGCCTTCAGTTAAATATTAGACCAAGATAGGTCTTCATTTTGTCATATTATAAAAATGGCTTGATCATTAGACATAAAAAATTCTTTTATTGGAAAAATTTTTAAACTGATTTCTGAGAAACAAATAGCATAAAGTGATTTCTTTGAACTGCAGTCTTGACATGTTATGAAGTTTATGGTAGTAATGATGATGGTGGTAATGATTATGGTGATGATGGTAATGATGGTGCAGCCATCTCAACAACATATCTATGATTTGAGTACATTAATGTTTTTAAAATGTGTGATCCCTTATTATTGGTAGATCTTGTTTCATATGCTGTAATTTAGAGATTTGAGTTTTTAAAGTTACATTGAGGTGTTATTAGCAAATTAGATTGCTAATTTTGGAAAGATTGTACATTTTGGTAAATGAAAAATAATGAAGTATTTCAAATTTTGCTAATTAGCTCTCTGTTAAATCAAGATTAAGCTATTTTAGTGTTTATGAATAAAATTTAAATTTGGAAACTATGTTGGCTTTTACAGAGAGAAATACTTTTTAAAATTAAAAATAGTGAAATAATGTAAAATATTATTTTAATATGCAAACATATCTCATGAGAGTAACCATTTTGTTTTATTTATTTATTTATTTGAGAGAGAGAGCGAGAGAGAGTTCATGAGTGGGGGGAGGGGTGAAGGAGAGAGAGAGAGAGAATCTCAAGCCGACTCTGAATTGACTGTGGAGCCCGATGTGGGGCTCAATCTCATGACCCTGAGATCTTGATCTGAGATGAAATCACGAGTCAGACACTTCACTGACTGAACCACCCAAGTGTCCCAAGAGTAGCCATTTTGTACCTGTACTTTAATAATGGTTCAGTTAAAGAGTAGTATATATTTATTGTTAAAATAGGCATACATTAATGTAAGACAGAAGGGTGGGAAGATAATTATGTAATTGAAAAATAAATGTCCATAAGAGTTTAATGCTCAGTAAAATTTCATATCTGCATTTGAAAGAAATGACTAGAAAATAAATGTCTTTTTAATATTAATAGTAACTGGATTTTTGCCACCTTAGTGGTATAAATTGGAATAAAACCTCGATGGTTTTTCCATTATCTATTGATAAAGATAATATAGATAGTAGGTTCCTTTGATTATTTCTTAAAGGGAATGTCTCTATTGGGGGACTCATTCTTAGATTTTTAATGATTATTTGTTATATGTTACAGAAAACTCTTGAGTATACCATATTTTCATTACGAACATTTTAAGCTACTTAGAATAAACTCAACATGTGAAATATTTTGAGTTTACCTGAACTCATTTTATCAGGGAAGGCACACTGATTTATTAGGCAGGGAAGTGGCATGGTGAATTTGGTTAAGTATTCTGCCAGGAATCAGAATTTTAGAGTGCTTATTCCATCTCTATTGTAATATTTGTTGGTGTTAGATCTAGGCACATGTGGTTGTTGAGTATTAAAATATGGCTAGTAAAAATGTACTGAAACTGTAAATTACATATAAGATAAATACTTAAGAGAAAGGAGAATATAGACTCAAGAATTTATTACATTGATTATATGTTGAATTGATAATACTTTGGATATGTTGGATTAAATAAAATATTAAATAAGTTTCATTTACTTTTTTTTTTTTACTTAATGTGACCACTAGAAAATTTACAGTTCCATATGTGGCTAACATTTGTGGCTTGCATTATACTTCTTTTGAACAACATTGTGCTAGATGATCTCTTTATTGCTAGGTTTCAGTTTTCTCATTAGATCAGTGAAGGAATTAGACAAAAATGTTCTTTAAGACCTTTTTTAGCTTCAACATTCAATTTTTTCTCCTATAGCTTACTTAAGTTGCTCTCTCTCTCTCTTCCCAGAATATTTACATTATACCCAGCTATATTTTACCTTGAAGGACATAGCACTATAGAACATCAGCATAGTGCTTTGCCAAGCATTTGGGAAGATTTGATATCTAGTGTATCAGTCACTCCTATGTGATATTTATTCTGACACAGATAAGCTAATTTTTCCTTAATGGATTTCAGATATTCTTTGAGATGTTTAATATCAAATGTTCTGGTCTTTTTAAAGTAAATGTATCTGTTGAACCCCGAGGGAGCTCATTTTACTACCATTACTCATTTTTCCTGGCATACTCAGAAACTATGATAATGGAATTTTGCATTATTGTTCCTTTGTGCTTACAGTTTATCCTCAGCAAATTTAGGTAATTTAATATAAACTACTTAATAAAAGACAGAAGATTATGATCCAGTGTGTGATAGGACTTTATTTGGGACATTTCCCTAATTTTGTGATGTAGGTAGGTTCAACTAAGGTGAAAAGTCATAACATATTAGTGGTTTACTAACACAGCTAATGATTATAAGACACTTAAAATACATTTATTCAAAGGGGTTGATGGTTTTTAGGTCAAGGACTTGTTAAAATTATGTAGTTCTGAATGTTAGAAATGGAATCTTCAAACTATCTTATTTTTTTTTTAATTTTTTAAAGATTTATTTATTTATTTATTTGACAGAGAGATAGACAGAAGAGCACAAGCAGAGGGAGTGGCAGAGGGAGAGGGAGAAGCAGGCTCTGCACTGAGCAGGGAACCCGATGCGGGACTCGATCCCAGGACCCTGAGATCATGACCTGAGCCGAAGGCAGACGCTTAACCATCTGTGCCACCCAGGCGCCCTCAAACTGTATTTTAAATGATATTTACTTTTTAGTACATAGATTATTTAAAAAATTAAGTGGAAGGGGAATCTGTGATTAAAGATCTTAGACTTAATCACTACCACCAACATTTACTAAGTGAGTAACTGGTGGCATGCACATGTCTAGGCTTCAATTTCTAGCCTTACTAGCTTCTCAGAGTGGTAGGCGTAAAATAAGAATACATAGTGTGTGTGAATGCCCTCTGAAGCTCTGTAAAAACGTAAGGTATTTGGGGTGGAACTATAGTTTTGTCCTGTGTATATTAAGCGTTATCACCCTACTTCCCCATACTAGACTGCAGGGAATACAGAAATCTTTTTCTATCTAGACAGCTTTACCTCTTGCCTATTTGTACTGTCCCTTCTCAACTTTTATCCTCCCCAGCTCTGCAGTCCTTCAGCTCTATTCTCTGGATCCTGATAGAGTCCTACCTTGGGTTTCTTATTTTGATGGCAGTTTGGATGCACATTTCTTGCTGTGAGTCATGTGTGGATTTGTGCCTGCCTCCAGACCTGTGCAGTGCAGCTCTGGGTCTGAGGCAGTTCTGTAGCTAACCTTGGACCTGTGCTATCCAGACTCGGTCTATGGTATCCGTGGATTTCTAGGCTACTAAAGAAGGCTCACTGACAGGTTGAATCCAAATTCATTGTAGGTGAAATAACACTGGGTTGAGAACTGGATATGAGTTTATTTTTCAAAGAGCAAGTTTTTTAGATCAGAAAAAGTGGAGAGATAGAAGGCAGAGGTTATTGTTACAGCACGGGGTAGCTTCCAGTTTGAAATCTTGTCAGGAGAGCTGATTAAATAAAAGATATGGTCTGAGATAGAATACCTGTGAAACACATTCAGTTCACAAAGTTAGGAAACTTGTGAATGAGCATGTTAACATGGATGTTGAAACCATGTCTGATATATGTAGTCCATGTATTTCAGGAAGGAATGGAAGAAAGGCAAGCTGAACTGAATGTCAGGAGTCAGTAACCTAGTATGCAAGTCCTTTATGATCTAACTGTTTCATTTTGTAGGCTTCTCTTCACTTTTTCTCCTTAGCCATGCTAAAGGCTAGAAAACTGGATATATCCCGTATTCCTTAGTATAGTTCCCTTCTTCCCTCCTTTTCATATTTTCTTACTTTATTTCCTCTGCCTTGAATCTTTTTCCCCTCCTGGCTGCAAACTGTAACATAACCTGGTCATTAACACTCATCTGTGCAAAGCCTTTCTTTCCTCCTTCTCTTCTCTTCTTTTTTTTTTTTTTTTTTTTTAAAGGTTTTATTTATTCATTGGAGACACAGAGATACAGAGAGAGAGAGAGAGAGCACGAGCAGAGGGAGAGGCAGAGGGAGAAGCAGGCTCCCTGTTGAGCCAGGAGCTGGACGTGGGGCTTGATCCCAGGACTCTGGAATCATGACCTGAGCTGAAGGCAGACGCTTAACGACTGAGCCACCCAGGCGCCCCTCCTCCTTCACTTCTTTGTCTACTTCTTCTCTCCCACCAACAAAGAAGTAATTCCTCTTCTTAACTCCTGCTGTAATTTTGACATGAATATAATTGATTAGTTTCATATTTATATCTTAGCTTTATTATTGCTGTCTATATATGAGGGGAGTTGTTATGAATTGAATGTTTGTGTCCCTTCAAAGTTCATTCCTGGGGCCCTAACCACCAATGTGATGGTATCAAAGGTGGGGTCTTTGGAGGTAATCAGATTTCAATGAGGTCATGAGGGTAGAGACCCTAGGATGGGATTAAGGTCCTTTTGAGAAGAGGAAGAGACACCTAGCTTTTTGTCTCCACCATTTGAGGATACAGTTAGGAGGCAGCTTTCTGCAAGTCAGAAAGAGGGTTTGCATCAAGAACCAAATCTTCTGGTACTTTGATCTTGGACTTCCCTCCTCCAGAACTGTGAGAAATAAAGTCTGTTGTTTAAGCCACCTGGTCTGTAGTATTTTGTTATAGCAGGCCAAGCTAAGATAGGAGTTTTATGTCTTATGCCCAGCGCAACATTTTTAGTATATATGTAATCAGCTTATCAATTGGGGTAGCATTAAATTTATACATCAATTTGGGAAGAACTGACATCTTTATAATATCTAGTTTACTGGCCTATGTATTGAGGTGTTCTTTAATTTCTCTCAGCATTGTTTTATAGATTTTAGTGTATAGGTTTTACAAATTTTTTTGTTCAAATTTATCCCTAAATATTACATATTTTTGATACTGGGATAATGGTAATTTTTTTAATTCAATTTTCAACTGTTTGTTGCTAGTATATAGAAATATAATTTAAAATATTGCTCTTTTAACCTGTAACCCTGCTAAAGTTATGTATTAGTTATAGTAGCTTTTTTGTGCAATATGTGAGACTTTCTACATAGTAGATCATGCTATCTTTCTTTTATTTTTTTTCCTTTCCTATATGGATGTCTTTTCTTTTGCTATATATTTTTTTAAAGATCTTATTTATTTATTTGAGAGAGCGGGCACAAGCAGGGGGAAGAGGGAGAGGGAGAAGCAGACTCCCCACTGAGTGGGGAGCCTGATGTGGAGCTCGACCCCTGAGATCATGACCTGAGCCAAAGGGAGACACCCAACTGACTGATCCACCAGGCACCCCTCTTTTACTGTATTTTTTTTAAATGTCTTGTCTTATATTACCTTATTTCAGTGGCTCAAACTTCTAGTACAATGTTGAATGGAAATTATATGAGCAGACATCCTTGCCTTTTATATATAAAATATATATTTGTAGGAAAGCTTTTAACTACAAATTTAATTTTTATAATATACTTAGGGCTATTCAGATTTTTTTTGCGGGGAGAATTTTTGGTAGTTTGAGTTTTTCAATTAATTTGCCCATTTCATCTACATTATCAAATTTACTGGCATGAAGGTATTCATAATATTTCCTTTTTATCCTCTTGGTATATGTATAATCTGTATTAATGTCGCTTTGCTCAGTCCTAATTTGTTAATGTTTGTTCTGTTGTTTTTTCTCATCACTGGCTAGAGATTTATCAACTGTATTCATATTAAGCAGATTTTTATTTCATTGATTTTTCTTTGTGTTTTTTATTTCATTAATTTTCACTGTGATATTTATTATGTTTTCTTTGGTTTATTTACTCTGTTTAATTTACTCTTATTTTTTTGGTTTCTTAATGTGGAAGGTAAGGTCAATGATTTGAGACCTTTTTTCTTTTTTAGTATAAATACTTAGGGTTGTAAATATATTTTCATGTACTGCCTTAACTGCATTCCATAAAATTTAGTATGTTGTGTTTTAATTTTACTCGGTTGAACATATGTTCTAATTTCTCTTTTAATTTCATTTTGACCAATGGGTTATGTAGAGGTACATGATTTAGTTTACAAGTGTTTGGAGAGTTTTCCAGATATCTTTCTCTCATCGATTTCTAATTTAATTCTATTGTAATATAAGAACATACTTAATGTGACTTCAATCCTTTAAAATCTAGTGAGACTGGTTTTATGGTACAAGATATTGTCTATCTTGGTAAATGTTTTATATGCACTTTAAAAAATGTATATTCTTGGGATGCCTGGGTGGTGAAGTAAGTATTGGACTCTTGGTTTTGGCTTGGTCATGATCTCAGGATCGTGAGATCAAGCCCTGCATTGGGCTCTGTTCAGTGCAGAGCCTGCTTAAGCCTCTCTGCCCCTCCCTGCTGTGCTTATGCACTCTCTCTCTCTAAAATAAATAAATTAAAAAAAAAAGTATATTCTTCTGTTGGGTGGAATGTTCAATAAATATTAGTAAGTTTGCTAATAGTCTTATTCTATATCCTTATTGATTTTCTCTGTACTTGCTCTATCAATCATGGAGAGAATGGTGTTATAATCACTGGCTGTCATTGTACATTTGTATATTTATCCTTAGAGTTCTATCAGTTTTTGCTTTATGTTTTGAATTTTTGTTATTAAGTACCTTAATGTCTAAGATCATTATGTTTTCTTGATGAATTGATCTTTTTAACATTATGAAAAGACCCTCTTTATTTTTGATGTTATTTTTTCTGAAATTTGCTTTATCTGAGTAGCCACTCCAGTTTTCTTGTATTTGTGTTAGCATGGTATATGTATGTTGTGCCATTCTTTTACTTTTAACTTTTTTGTATCTTTTTATTTAAATGAGATTTATTGTGGTCAGTGCATAATTTGATGATTTTAAGATCTAATCTGACAATTGTTGATTTTTAATTGGTATATTTCTACCCCTTACTTTTAATGTAAATATTTATATGGTTGGGTTTAAATACTATCTTGTTTTCTATTGTTGGCTTATTAGTTATAACTTTTCTTAGTTTTTTTTTGTGGTTTATAATGTGCACACTGAACTTATTCCATTCTGTCCTTCAAGTAATAGCATACTTTATGGATATTATAGTTATCTTAAAACAGTGTATTTTCATTTTCCTCCTTTTGGCCTCTGTGCTATTTTTGTTATACTATCTTTAAATATATTATAAATCTCATAATTCATTGTTATACATTTTGCTTTAAAGAGTCAATTATCTTTTAAAGAGATTTCAAAAACAGGAAAAACATCTGATCTATTTACCCACATATTTACCATTTCCAGTGCTCTTCATTCCTTTGTGTTATCATATTTCCAGCTGGCATCACTTTCTTTCTGCCTGAAGGACTTCCTTTAACAGTTTTTTTGTTTGTTTTTTTTTTGGAGGAGGGGGCAGAGGGAGAGGGAGAGAAGAATCTTAAGCAGGCTCCATACCCAGCACTGAACCTGATGTGGGGCTTGACCTCACAAACCTGAGATCATGAGCAAGCTGAAATCAAGAGTCAGATGCTTAACCAACTGAGCCACCCAGGCACCCCCTTTAACATTTCTTATAGTGCTGGCAGTATATTCTTTCAGCATTTGTGAAAAAAGTCTATCTAAAGAAATCTTTGTTTTTCCTGTGTTTTTAAAAATATATTTCACTGAGTATAGAATTCTAGGTTGACAGTTTTTTCTTTCTTTTAGTATTTTAAAGATATTCCCCTACTGTCTTATGGCTTGCATTATTTCCAATGAGAAGTCTGCTGTCATTCTTATCTTTGTTACTCTACATAAGTTGTATTTTTTTCCCCCTCCAATTCCTCTTAATTTTCTCTTTATCACTGTTTTTAAGTAATTTGATTATAATTTACTTTGGTAGAATTTTCATCATTTTGCTTTTACTTATGGTTTGTTGAGTTTTTTTGGTTCTGTGGGTCTATAGTTTTCATAAAATTTGAACATCTTCCTTTATTATTTTTCCCAATTTTTTTTTTTTCTGCCTTTCCTATCCCTACTTCTTTGGGGACTCAATACATACATATTAGGATGTTTAAAATCGTTCTGCAGCTGAGTGATGCTCTGTACATTTTCTTTTTTATTTCAGTCCTTTTGCTCTGTTTCATTCTGAATAGTTTCTGTGCTGTGTTTTCAAGTTTACTAAATGTCCTTCTATTTTATCTAATCAGTCATTAATCACATCAACTATTATATTATTTTATTTAAGATTTTATTTATTTATTTAGAGAGAGAATTAGCAGGGGGAAGGGAAGAGGGAGAGGGAGAGAGAGGGAATCTCAAGCAGACTCTGGGCTGAGTGTGGAGCCTGACCTGGGGCTTGATCTCGCAAGTGTGAGATCATGACCTGAGCTAAAATCAAGAGTCAGATACATAACCAAGTGAGCCACCCAAGCACCCCTACTGTATTATTTTAATCTTGTATATTCCCTAGCACCAGAAGTTTGATTTTTTAAAATCTTGTATGTTCAATCTTCTAACTTTTTCAACATATGGACTATAATAATAAAGATTCTTAATACCCTTGTCTACTAGTTTTCTCATCTATGTCATTTCTAAGTCTTTCAATTGATTGAGTTTTCTCCTTTTTATAGTTGTATTTTATGTGCATGTGTATGTATATTTTCATGCATTATAATTGTTGATGGATCACAAATATTGTGAAATTTACCATGTTGGTACTGTATATTTTTATATTCCGTCAACATCTTGACTTTTGTTCTGGAATGTATTGAAGTTACTTGAAGATAGTTTGACCCTTTTGGGGCTTGATTTTAAGTTTTGTTAGGCAGGACCAGAGCATAGTTTCTTCTGGGACTAATTTTTTCCACTGCTGAGTTTAGCATGTTTTGGTACTCTACCTGATGTGCTGTAAATCATGAGATTCTTCAATTCCAGCTAATTGAAATATCAGCTTTTCTCAGACATGCATGAATAGCAGAGATTATTCCTCTCAGGTAGTTCCATCATATGCATGAACTGATTAGTACTCAGCTGAAATAAGGAGTTACTCTCTGTAGATCTTGTAGCTCTTTTGCATGGCTTTTTTCTTTTAATGTTCTGCCAGTGAACTATAGCTGCCTTGACATTTTTGGGTACTGTATTACATTTCTTCAACTCAGGAAGACTGCCTGAATCCATCTTGGTTCCCTTTCTCTATTGTTGCCACATGGAAAATCTTTTCAGGCAGTTAGCTAGTGCAATCCTAGGGTTCATTTACTCAGGGATCACTGTTGTATACTGTTTTATGTCCTATGTCTGGAAACTGTTGTGTTATGTATTTGGTCTAATATTTTTAGTTGCTTCAGACTGGAGGCTATATCTGGTCCCTATTATTCTATCTTGTCCTGCATTAGAAATGCTTTTACTATGTTTAAATTACACTATGAGTAGTAATAATCTATAATAATAATATCTGTTAATACTTGTAATGCTGATGGTCAATCTCCTTTGGTGTGTTAGTGTCATAGGGTTTGCCATAGGATATTATTATTGTGATGATATAGGCTGCATTCATGTGGATCTATACAGACTAAATGATTTGGCTGAATTGACCAGTCAGTTTAAAGACTTATTAATTCCATCAAAAACTAATTTTCCTGGTCTTTCTTCAAATCAGTTAATCACTTTATTGAGTTAACTAAATTGAGCAAATTTCTGAGTGTAAGTATAATCTAGTTTTATTACTTCTGCCAACAGATAGGGATTGTAGAAACTCTACATATTCCACTCCAGTAGAAAATAAAGTGAGGTGTGAATAGAAGGACTCTAGTTGATATGTCAGTGATTAAAAAAAATAAATAATATTTTTAAAATGTCTATACAGTATCTTATAGGAATAAAAAAGAAGTGTAAGGATGGAAGTAATCAGAGAACACTTCTTAGAAGAAGTAACTTTTTACTTGAGATTGTATGGACTAGTTGAATTAAACAGGTACATCTATATGTGTGAATGGTAGGGTGGGTGGAGGAGGTAGGTGGGTAGGTAGAGGGAGCTGGAGCTGGGAGCAAAAAAGAATCCTATAGGTAAGGAGGAATAAAGAGAATTTTTTTTTCCCCCCTCTGGGGAAACTTCAACTCTTTGCCAGAATACAGACTATATGTGGAGTGAATCTAAAGACCTTTGCAGAGCATTCATTACAACATTGTTTGTGATTATAAAAAATATGGTAGTGATCCAAATATCTCTAAATAATATTACAGTTATTCTTTGATATATAACATCATATATCTATCTGTGTTCATGGATATAGAAAATTGTTATAATATTTTCCCAGGAGGAAAAAGCAAATAGAAGAAAACTATGTGTAATGTGACCTTTAGAGTGTGTACTATGTGAGAAATACAGTGTTGGGAGAGAGGGCAAATTCTACTTTTTATTTTTTGCCCTTCTTTACTGCCTGAGATTTTGCAGTTTACATATATTATGTTTGTAATTTTAAAATAAAATAAATGGAATTAGACTAAAAATTTTTTTTCCAGTTAAATTAATCAGAATTAAATCTAAGTAAGTCATGTGTATTTCTTCTCAGATATATTCTGCCTTGTTTGACCACCAGATCCAATCAGTGTGTTTATCTGTATTGACTCAATCCAAGTAAAAACTCAGCATGTTACTTCCTTTTTCTTTGTAAGTTCCCACCTGTCAGCATTGATGGATATGACTGTGAAAAGGCATCTCACAGTAGTTTTGTTGGTTCAAAAATCTGTTTGTCTTTTTTTTTTTCTGATACAAATTTAAGTCTGCCATCATGTACTTAGTTCCATCTTTTTTGTAATCTAGATTATGATTCACTTTGTTTCCCCCTCTGCTAAAGGGAGAGGCTATGTCAATACTGTTACTTTATGCTTTGGATCCACAAATTGAAGTGACATCCACCAGATGTTACCTTTTCTGAACATACAGCTTGGCAATAAACTAGAGATTTTCTGGTGTACTGCAGGTCTGGTCAATTCTTTTAGTATTTGTAAGATATAGAAATATTTTCATAATACATAATATATATTATCTGTTTTTATTATACAAATAGTTATTCTAGAAGTGTGCATTATAAGTTAGACTATAAGTGTGTGTGTGTATGTGTGCATGCATATGTGTATCTCATGCTCAGTGTCTGCTCTCTTGAATTTTTGTTGCCTGGAATTAAAAATTATGAGCTCTGAGGGTTAGTGACTCTCTTATATTGGTGTGTTTTTCTAAAACACCTAAGTTCTGGTTGTACTGTCTGTAATTTTCAGTAACATTGAAAATATGACCCAAAAAATGTTTTGGAATAGAATGTGCCCAAGAGGATTGTGTTTATCCTATTCATATGCTGCTCATACTTAATTGTTGCCTCATCCTGATCTTTGTAAACATACTGCACTAACTGTTCTTGCTTGAGTTCTCTAGATGAAGCATTTTATGAAAGTGGTGGCAAAATGAAAAGGAGAATTCACATAGAGAAAGTATAGTGTGTGTGTGTGCGCATGCATACACATATGTGTGCGAGCTTGCACACAAGCACCCGCGCACACTACAAATGTTAAATCCTAGAAATGTTTTGGTAGTTCATAAAAGATTTTCCTTAGTTATGGCTGAGTTAAATAAGAACCCTGAGGTGATGCTTTAACAAAAATGAATGCATGATGCCCTTTTCCTTAGTGTCTCTTTAGGGTTGCCTGATAGGATCTCAGTCAGCCAACAACCATGAACAATGACAATAATAATAATAATAATAATAATAATTAAAAAATAATAAATAAACAAACCCAAATCCTTTTCTTTAGAGGAAAAGAAGAGTTCCAGAGTCTTAGGGCCTTCAATTTGATTATCTTAGAATAGTTCCTTTTGGCAACAACAGAAAGTTGGGCTATGTTTTCATGTCTGAGAAAGAGGAAGAGTCCACATTCTGAGAGGAGGCAGCTTGCATGGCTATGTAGACACTCAAATGCATTAAAATGTTTTATATATATAAACACTTCAACATCTAGAGTTCATATTTAATTCACAAAGGTATCATTTCCTCTTTAAAATGTTTTTTGTTTAAAAATGGCAAGATATTAAGGAAATTTGTATTTTATTTTGGAATATTAAAGACATTCTTTTAGATTAGAATTTTCTCCAGTTGAGAAAAATGTAGAATTATGTGTTTGCTTAAATTCCATTAGAAATCAAAATGATCACTTCTAAGGAGTCCATAAAGAATGTTAAGTTATTGGTTCATTGTACCCCCTTTCCCGCACAAATTCACATTACCAGCACTAGGTGATTTTCAATAATTAAGGAAAATGGCGAGTTCTTTATAGCTTATTTATAAGGATGGGTTTAGAAATTGTTAATGTCTTTTTTTAAGATTTATTTACTTAATAGAGAGAGAGCACACAAACCGGGGAGCAGCAGAGGGAGAGGGAGAAGCAGGACTCTGGGATCATGACGTGAGTCAAAGGCAGATGCTTAACTGACTGTATTCACCACATCTTCCAAAATCACTTGGTTGGCTTTATTTTAAATAAAAATCAGGGCATGGAATTATTTCTTTTCTAATAGCTTAAGGAATATAAATGTGAAACTCTTCAGTAAATGATCAGAAGTTAATATACAATTTTTGATGGAAACATACTTCAAATCACTAACAATAACAGGTTGAAATAGAATTGCAGCATCAAAAATATTTTTTGTTCTACAAATCCAAATTAGAATCGGTATATTTTATTGCCTATAAAAACAGTACTATATCCTTATGTAGAAGAGACAAATATCCTTTTTATAGAATATTAATCCTCTGGAGTTAAGTATCTGGTTGTCCAAAATGTCACAAAATGAGAATTTCATTTAAAGCAGTTGCAGGTGGGCATTTCCCCCAGATGCCGTGGGAAATACAAATCTATTAAGAGGAATACACAATAAACCAGGCCACAGAGATTCACATAGATAAACCTCTGACAAATTTGAGCTTAAAACCAAAATTCATAAAATGCATAAGAACACAAGGAACCCAAAAGACTTAAGGTATTAGAATAATTAGATACAGAATGGAAATACATATGTTTAATATAATTAAAGAAATAATTGGATGAATTGAAAATAAAAGTTAATTCAGACAATCAGTTAATTAGAGAAAACAAGGATAAACAATTACTATAAATTAAATGTATAATAATTGAAACTGTAGACTGGAATGAACACATTTAATGAGTGAATTAGTAAAATATAGATTTGGGAAGGGATGCCTGGGTGCTGCAGTCAGTTAAGCATCTGACTCTTGGTTTCATCTCAGGTCAAGATCTCAGGTTCATGAGATTCAGCCCTGCATGGGGCTCAGTGACAAGTCTGCTTAAGACTCTCCTCTACCCCTCCCCCACCCCACACACTCTCTCACTTTCTCTCTAAAATAAAATAAAATATAGATTTGAGGAAATTACTAATAATATGAGAAAGAGAGATAATGAAACACAACACATAAAAGAAATTAAAGGACATCAAGGATAGAGTTAGAATGTACATGTAATCAGAGTTCCAGAATGAGATAATAAAAGAATGGGGTAGAGGTGGTATTTGAAAATATAATGGCTAAGAATTTAACAGACGTGATTTGGGAAGTACATACATACATATAAATCAAAAGTAATCAAAACCCAGAAACATGTTAGTGGAATTGAAGATCAACAATGACAGTAAAAATTTTAAAAATAGCTAAAGTGCAAATACAGATTACCTAACAACAATTAGAATGATGGTTGGCTTAGGAATAGCCACAACAGAAGCAGAAGCCAGTGTGACTGCAATCTTTAAAGTGAATAATATTCTTAGCATTGTATACAAAGTATAAGTATATAACAAATATGAAGGCAAATTAAAGAGATCTTCAAAGAAACAAAAACTAAAGAAACTTCAAAAGGGAGGATATGAGGAAGGTGGAAAATATTGAAAATCTAAAATTAAAATAGAAAATCTAAAATCTAAATTTTATTGAAAATCTAAAATTAAAATAGAAATATTAAATAAAAACACTTGTAAAATATGTGAGAAAATGTAGATATTGACTGTATTTTAAAACCTACCCAATTTTTGTGGTCAAAGAAAACTGAAAAAAATGGATCGTGCCATATATAATAAAGGAGGGATAATTATTGATAAAGCATTCTAATGTTCAAGTATTATTTGAAAGGAAGATAAGCATATCATTTAACTTTAGATATTATTAAGTTAATTATTCATGCTATAATTTCTGGTTTAACAATTGAAATAATAGAGTATATGAATTTTATTTATTTTAAAAGATTTTATTTATTTATTTGACAGAGAGAGACACAGTGAGAAAGGGAACACAAGCAGGGGGAGTTGGGGAGGGAGAAACAGGCCTCCCGCTGAGCAGGGAGCCCGATTCAGGGCTCGATCCCAGGACGCTGGGATCGCGACCCGAGCCGAAGGCAGACACTTAACGACTGAGCCACCCAGGCGCCCTGAGTATATGAATTTTAAACCAGTAAAGGATATCAAATGAAATGAAATAAGAAAATTCAATCAATTAAAAAAAATTTTTTAAAAATAAGCATGAGAAAGCAGGGCAGGTAAACACAAAATACAGCTCTAGAAATAAATCCAAAGAGGTATTAATAATAATAAATCCCTATGGACCAAACTTACTAAATAAATCAAAAAGATTGTCAGAGTAGAGGCACATTTAAAATATGAACATTTGAAAGTTAAAAGTAAAAACATAGGAAAAGGAAGGTATAACAGGTGAATATCAACCAAAAAGAAAGATGGCATAGCTAATTTCATCATAAAATAGATGTTAAAGCAAGCCCATTACTAGAGATAAAGAATTCTAAACTTACATGCATCTAATATGAAGTTCAAATACAGAGAAGAAATTCGCAAATCCAAGACCATATTGAGACTTTTAAACACATCTCTACCAGTAATTCGTATACCCAGCTAAAATAATAGAGTAAAAATACAGAAGATTTGAAAGAACACTAGGGTTGTCAGTTAGCATTTGAAGTAAGTTGGTAGTTAATACAGCAGGGATGGTTATTTAGTAGTAAAACTTTAACCAGAAGCCCTTTTTTATAAATGGTTACCACAAGGCTTTAGGTATCTTTATGTTTGATTATCAAGGAAGGATTCATTGATGGTTATTAGAAATGATCTCTTAAGTGAAATGGATTCAGAATATGTGGGTTGGTTAGTAGCACTGTACACGCATCTCTGCTCAGGCATGAAGACGTTTTAAGAATCTAAGGAGTTCAGTAGCCTCTTCGGGGATTTTGTCCTGTCCTGTGTTCAGCCACATTCAGGTGTTTCTGCTCTTTGAACTCATTAGAACATTGCTGCTAGAATGGAGTTGAATCTGCTTCCACTGAGCATTTCATAAAGATGCTTGTAGAACAACTAAATGGGCAGAAAGCGGGGACTTCATTGATCTCACAGAACAACTTGTGATTGCTTACCAATTCATATTTGTACATATGGTAATATTCATTTTTAGACCTTTTATTTGTAACATACTAGGCACAGTTATAGTTTTATTGGAGGGGAGACTGAGCTATGAGCTACAGATATTTATATTTTAAAAAAGTAATAATTACGAAAAATCTGATACATATAGGTTAGTTAACAACACCATGATTCCAATTCATCCACTAAAGGTCAAAATCCAAAATAACTTGAATCATTAGTATGGAATTTTTCTGGCTGATTTTATCTAATAAAAATTGACTATTTTATCTAAAAAGTTGGATTATTACTGTGGATTGTAACTGGGTGATTTTGACTGATAGAAAATGAGAATATTTATATTAAATCTGTAAAAGTACTTACAGGTCGTTTTCTTTTATGGAATTATAAAGACCTGTTTGAGAACAATTTGCTTATTTCTGACATATGGGAAGAGCCCCAACAATGGATAGAAGATTTTTATTCTTCATCTGAGATTAACTTTCATTTGCATTGAGGATAGCAGTAAAAATTCTATAGGTCTCTTTCTGAAATATGAACTAATTAAGTTTATTTATATATCACCTTCAGCAAATGGAAGAGGTAAATGTTTAGGTCTTGGGTTAGGAGTATTTTGATCTTATGTTCCTGTTATTAAGCAAGACAGAGAGTTGGTAGAGAATAAGGTAATTTAGTAGAAGAATGACATTAGGTGTGATAAATTGCTTTTAGAACCAGGACAATACTAGATAGTGTCACATTGTAAATTCTTTATCTACTGAAACTGTCATATAGTTATTTTTTTCTTCTTCCTTTGAACTCCTGCGACTTTTGCCCCTTGCCATTGTGGGGTTAGCTATTTTGCCCTTATCTTTCCAACGAATTAGATGCTACATTCTTCAGGGGTAGGAAGACATTGTCTTTGGCTTTCTTTTCTTTTTTTTTTTTCTTCCTTTTTTTATTGAGAGATAATTGACATCCATTATATTAGTTTCTGAATTATATATTAGTTTGTATAAAGTCTGGCTTTCTTATATGCCCAGCCTTGCTAGCCCTTTGCCTTGCATAGTAAATATCTAGTAAATATTTAACTGACTAATTCATGCAAACCTACCACCTAGGGCTTTGCTGTCATCTCGGTGGTCATTTGGTAAATACTTGAGTGTATCACATATTAATCATTGACCTTTCAGAAGCAAAGGGAGTGTTCTTATGACTTCAGCCCTAGATTACTTTTTGTTTCCTTGTACCTAGTAAAGAGCCTTTCCCAGAATGGGCCTTTGTATGAAATTGTTGAATTCAAATGAGGATTCTGTTGTTATGAGAAACTGTAATGCAGCCTTGCAGATGGTTTTACAAAGCCATAATGACCTGCAGACATTTTTTGGCCACCATATTTTTCACTAATCCTTTAATCAGATGTAGTGATACTACATCTGGTGGCAGTGAAAAACCACAGTAAAAAAGTATAACACCATTTCTATTGAATGTGGATTTAAGTTTCAGTTAAATTCTTTCTTGCCCTGCTCTTTTTGGCACCATCCTTGTTTGCTTTTAGTGTTTCATCTGTGGATCTGTACTTGTTTATTTGGCAGGTATAATCTGCCATTCCTTCCCATCCTCCATCCTCTGGAAGCCATTCTTACTTTGTGTCACCCCTATAGCTGGTGTCGACTCTGTTTCCTGGCTTCATAGAAGGCTTTATGCCCTTTTTTTTGAAATGAGCTGTCTTTGATTACAGCTTGTCAGTATGGTCTGACTGCTAACATTGATTCCCAGCAGTCAACAACTTTGTCATATTGTTCAAGATTAGGTTTCGATGTGTCATTTTAATAGACTAAAAAGGCATTCTCAGTAAAATCGAATTCCTGTGGGAATTGTTAAGGATGCTTTCAAAATGAAGAAAATTTGTAATGTTTTGGAGATTTCACCGGGGAGGCATCAGGTGACTACATTTACTGAAACTGCCAGTGTTTTAGCTGAATTTTATATTCTGAAAATGCATTTTAAAACTTGCTTGCCTTTATTTAGGCAAAACATGATTCACAATAATTAAGCTTTATGAGCTTTTTCATTTAGCAGGTCAGAGAATATTTTTATTTTTTGTTTTTGACAGAAAGAGAATATTTACTCTTTCTTCACATTTCTGTTTGTGACCCGAACTAAATTCATGGTTGGGCCAAAACATATGGATGTCCCATTCAGGCTAGATGTGTGGTATTTCTACAAACTAGGATTATTTAACTATATGTTATAGTGGTGAAAAGAGTAGGCTCTGAAACCAGACGATGTGGGTTTAAATCCTACCTCTTCCATTTATTGGCTGTGTGACTTTTAGTGTTAAATTCACTGTGCCTCAGTTTTTCATCTATAAAATGGGGACAGTAGTAGTACCTTCTTTATAGGATTTTAAGAAAAGATTTATTTATGTATTTTAGAGAGAGTGTGCACATGAGCAGGGGAAGGGCAGAGGGAGAGAAACTCAAGCAGACTCTGTGCTGAATGCAGAGCCCGGTGCGAGGCTCCATCTCAGGACCCTGAGATCATGGCCTAAACCAAAATTCAAGAGTCAGATGCTCAACTGACTGAGCCACCCAGGTGCCCCTCGTTATAGGATTTTTGAATGAGAGTTAATACACTTATAAACTGTATACTTCATAATGTACATATCTTATATTTAGATCTTAGTAAATATTATTTGTTATTATGCTGTTGTTTTTGGTATTTTGTAGTTGATAATGTCTAAAATTTATTTGGAGATATTTTCAGCCTTACATGTGGGAAGGATGCTGAAGTAACCAAAGGTTACTTTATTGACCCAGCACTTTATCTCTGATACCAGATTTGCATACACTAGTTAACAGAATGAAAGTTTTGCATTCTCTTTGGGCTGCAGTGTGATAGCCCTCTGTGATTACTTAAGCAGACTCCTGGCAGTCTGATTCCTGCCTCCTGCCTCCAATCTTCTTTGAGAAAAATCCTATAAGTAAAGTTTTCCACACTTATTTAAATTACTATTGGTAGTATTTTGCTTACCTGGACAGCCATTTAGCAAGGCCATCCTTAATCACCCCTGATTTATATATATATTGTCTTGGGTTTAACTGTGAGGATCTCGGTTCCTTCCTCAGAGGGAAGTAGGACCTGGAAGGACTCCAAAAGAAGCCAAGTAGGCAGACACTACTAAGCATTCAGGTATCTATATTGGCCCATTAGCCATAGATGTGGCAATAGAGAGCTCTTAGCTGAGTAGGAAGGTCTAAATCTGTGTGGACTTGTTTTACAGCACTGGCTATTTCAGATCATATAAGAATGCCTCTAGAGAGAAACTTGGTTGATTCCAGAGAAAATTTTATTTGCCACAGATGCTGGCCCTAGCAATAAATTCATCTTAGGGCTGTTTGTAGGATGTTCCTCAGACTTACTCCTCAGTTCAAAGTAACCCCATCTATCCTACTTCTATGTCTTAGCTAAACCACTACATACTGAACCTTCCGCCCTGCCCAGGAACTCCTGCCCATGTCATGCATGTCTGGAGCTTAGTCTTGTTTGGTACATGGGGTGAATTTTAAAACTGGTTTGTCCTTTTGACAAGGTCTTCAGAGTCTCATGAACTTGAGGTTTGTGTTCTTACCTATTGCTTGGGTGAGAG
This sequence comes from Mirounga angustirostris, assembly GCF_029215605.1. Lineage (NCBI taxonomy): Eukaryota > Metazoa > Chordata > Mammalia > Carnivora > Phocidae > Mirounga > Mirounga angustirostris. The sequence goes on along the minus strand of NW_026991718.1, from coordinate 98,904,718 downwards.
AAGGTTTTGTTCTCAGAATGCTCAAGGACTAAACAAGTATGTGGGATGGAAACTCCAACTGCCAGTTTCTTTAGGAGAGAGGGAGATACCTAGATATATGGTAGAGCTATATAGCCTTTCCCATGTCCATCCCCAAGGCATTCACCAATTCCTATGGTAGGTAGACACGAAGATTTCCAACTACAAGTACCTACCACTGGTTGCCTGAAGGCTTTCTCTGGCTCCTGAAGCCAGCTTAGCTTGGACAGAGGAAGCACAACAAAAGTGTGGGGAGTTAATATCCAGGAGCCCTCATTCAATGACTGACAGGAGTTGGTGGAGAAATACTTAGTTTCTCTTAAATGTTAATATGCTTAAGGATCATGGGAATTGCTTAAAAATTATTAGATCAGAGATGAGGTCCATAATTTGCATTTCTACCAAGCTTCCCGATGATGGTAACGTAACCCTTGAACCACACTTTGAGTAGCAAGACCTTAGCTCCCATGTGTCTCCTTTGGGATAAATATGAGGTTTATTATATACTGTCTTCTAAGTTCCTTAGCAGAATTAAGCTTCAGTTGCCCATAAATGTAACCTGCTAAACAGTGAATGTTTAATTATCTCTTTCTCTTTCCTATTTGACATCCTCATTTTTCGGTCTATTCTCCCTGGCATCAGCATTCAATAAATTACTTGCATTCTCATGCTTATCTCAGTATCTTCTTCTAGTAGAGCCCAAACTAAGCAGATGACTCTCCCAGTTTCTGGAATAGACAGTCCCAATAAGATAGTGGGCCTGTGCCCAGTGCTCAAGACTTTGGCTGACATGAGGTCATCTGTGCAGATCTGTTCCAGGAAAGTCTCACTGGGCATGAGGTGGCCCAGGTTGAGCTAGACAGAACTTTGCCTGTATTGATCTGAAAGTATTCACAGATGAGGGCATAGCTGGCATTCTTCCCTTGGGGGTTTGCCAGGACCCTTATGTGAGAGAAAGATACTGTGTTTCTCTCTAGAAAATTTGGGCTTATCCACTCAGTATGAACCACAAGTCCTAAGTACTTAGGTAATTTTTTTCCCCCTTAAGTGTAAAAGAAAAGCGAAGACCCAAATCCCCAACCCTAGGAAGTTTATCACACTCTTGAGGATTCATTAGAAATAAGGGTTAGGGAGTAGTTAGTCACCTGCACGCTTTCACTCTGAATTCCTGTTCTCAACTGAAGTCCTTTTAATCAAAGTCCCTTTTAACCAGTCTACTTGCTGCTGCATCTCACTCTGGTTCTCATTAACTCCAAATTTTTTTTTTTTTAAAGATTTTATTTATTTATTTGACAGAGAGAGATGCAGCAAGAGAGGGAACACAAGCAGGGCGAGTGGGAGAGGGAGAAGCAGGCCTCCCGCCGAGCAGGGAGCCCGATCCGGGGCTCGATCCCAGGACCCTGGGATCATGACCTGAGCCGAAGGCAGACACTTAATGACTGAGCCACCCAGGCGCCCCTAACTCCAAATTTAAACACGGCTCCTTCTACATTCTCCACAGCATACTCCCATAATGCTATTCAGTGTGTTAGACCTTTCCAGAAGGTCTGAAGTTAAAGGATGGGGATTACTTAAAGAGCACTTGAAATTAAGTATTGCTAAGATATGGAATCACACTGAGTCACTCTCATTACCTATCGCTAAAATCAGTATCGGAGTCAGTAAGGTTTGGTGCCCGTTTCTGCTGCCAGGCTTCCCATATTGGGGGCTACTTCTCCTGTTGGCCCCTAGAACCCACTTTATTTCTTATCTTCTCTAAGTCCAAGACCTTCCCTACCAGAGCCTCCTGTATGGCTGTGTAGGCTATAGACTATGCAACTCCAGGGGCACAACTCACATAATGTGTGGTAGGAATGGCACCCCCTGGAGTTTGTGCAACTAGACAGCTCTGCTTTCTCTCAACCCTAAAAGGCTCAGACCCCATCCCTCTGAAACTAGGGGCTTTGTAAAATTTTCTGTTATTTTATTATACTTTTCTTTCAATCTGTTTTCTTTCTTTCTTTTTTTTTTTTTAAGATTTTATTTATTTATTTGACAGAGAGAGACACAGCGAGAGAGGGAACACAAGCAGGGGGAGTGGGAGAGGGAGAAGCAGGCTTCCCGCAGAGCAGGGAGCCCGATGTGGGACTCGATCCCAGGACCCTGGGATCATGACCTGAACTGAAGGCAGTCGCTTAACCAACTGAGCCACCCAGGCGCCCTCAATCTCTGTTTTCTAGAAGTGCCACCAGAATCCTACCTTAGCATAACCAAAAGTCTCATTAAAGTATTTTTTCCCCAATCAAGAAGAATGGTTTTCATTCTATGAGGAATTCTATCTTTCTTCTAAGCTCAAATTGCATCCAGCTTCTAAAATTGCAATTTCTCTGTCTGCTCTTTCCATTTAGCCCATTAAAGGATGATACAGGTCCTATCTAGGCCTTAATCAAATATACCACTGTGAGGACCTCTGTCTCAGCTATGTCCCTGGGCCCTCAGGGAATTCTAATTCCCTCCAGACCTTTCTGGAGCTCGCTTTTTATCTTGATGTTGCCCTGCTTCCAAGGCAGTCTTAGAAAACCTTTCAATTGAAGATGTCACCTTGGCCATAATGCAAACGGTTCTTTGTATCTTTTAGTCCTCCCCAAAAGACTGATTTTCTTTGCCAGTGATTCATAGAAACCATAGAAGAGTGTGAGATCTGAGCCATTCTCAATGATTAGGAGCAGTTACAGACCTCAAGAAAAAAGATTGAATTCCAGAATCCATAGCCTATATTTATGCCAATAATAATGGGAAATAGAAACATAGGGATTAGAGCTATGGCGAAGCTCTCAAAGGGACCTAAATATAGTACTAGCTCTGTAAGGTTTTGGCAATTTACTTAATTTCTTAGTCTTCTCATCTGCAAAATGGAGATGATAATCCCTATCTTACAGGGCTGTTATGAGGATTAACATGCTAATGTTTGTAACATTCTTAGCATAGGGTCTAATAAGTAATAAGTTCTCAAAAAAATATTCTATTGTCACAGAACTTCTAAATTTGTGTGTGAGAGGTGTGATGTCATGATTTAGCCTGATAGTCCTTCCTAAGTAACTTGAATCCACCCAGCAGATGGAAAAGTCCAGTGCAGGAGAATTTAGATTCTAAGTGGCATGGGTAGCACACCCCTCACCCCAGATTGTAATTAGTCTAAACTAAGGCAGCATCTTCCTATAAACTCCTGGGAGGCTTAGAACCAATGACAGAGACTCAGACCTGATAGGAGGTGATATTATCCACAGCTGCAATCATAGTCTTCTGTTACCATTTTTGGCAGGAGCCAGCTATACCTGCTTTGGCTGCCTTGTATTATCTCAATAAAATAAAACAGTAATTATGTAATCCTCAACAACAAATCATATAGTTGTAACTTAAGATTGTATTTAGAACCATTTACTTTCTAGGTAAAAATTAACACTGAAAGTATCTTAGAAAATGTTTACCTATCTTGAAGGCTGAGTCGTTCTTTTATCTTTCTGGTCTTTGTATCCACTTCACTGTTTTTCCAAAATCCAAGAATGTGCTCTTATCTTGGTCTGCCCCATCTAGCTTTCTAGCTCTTTTTTTTTTTCTTTCACTTTTAATACTCTTTTTATAGTGTCTTGCTTGGCAGGCCCATGTCTTCCTCTACTCTCAAAAGACAACTTTAGGGGCGCCTGGGTGGCTCAGTCATTAAGTGTTTGCCTTCGGCTCAGGTCATGATCCCAGGGTCCTGGGATTGAGCCCCGCATCAACCCCCACATTGAGCCCCACATTGAGCCCTGCATCAAGCCCCACATTGAGCCCCGCATCGGGCTCCCTGCTTGGCGGGAAGCCTGCTTCTCCCTCTCCCACTCCCCCTGCTTGTGTTCCTGCTCTCGCTGTCTCTCTCTCTGTGTCAAATAAATAAATAAAATCTTAAAAAAAAAAAAAGACAACTTTATAATGGAAACAGTGTGTTATAATGGAAACAGTCCTTTTTGTGTATTGAACACATGTTCCAGAAGACCTTTCTTCTTTGTTGTCAACAATCATTTATTTAGCCAATCTCTGGATTTTTAGTGTTTCAGGTATAAAATAAAATTTTAGATCATTTTCTTCTTTGTCTTCATAAATTGGGGGAGTGAAACCTCAGTGAAGATTAAGTGAACTAATGTATGTAACCACTTAGACTATAGTAAATGTTCAAAAAATGATTATTATAAGTATCTGACATTGATGGTTATATTAGCTATATCATGGTACTAACATGATTTATTCAGTATTGTAGACATTAAAAAAAATACATATTATGAAATTAGAATACCTTAGGCTACGGGTGCCTGGCTGGCTCAGTCAGGGAAGTGTGTGACTCTTGATTTCAAGGTTGTGAGTTTGAGCCCCACACTGGGTGTAGAGATTACTTAAAAAAAAAAAAAAAAAGAAGAAGAGTATCTCAGGCTATCTTTGGTTTGCTCTCTGTGGATTCCTGAATATTGCATATACTTTAAGGAGAGGCTGCATAATAAATGCTATAATTGATATAACTTTTTAGAGTTGTGAGGAATTGTTTTGGAACCTAGTTAATGAAATTCATATTTATAATGTAAAAGAAAAATACATACCCTAACATCATCATTATCATTATCATCATCACATACATACGTAACATTTACTATTTCTCTTAAATGTTTTGCATATATTAACTATTTTACTTTCATAAACAGGTAGATACTAATATCATCCCATTTTGTAGATGAAGTAACTGATGCACAGAGAGGTTAAGTAATATGACAAAGCTCTAAGAGGTTAGTAATTGGAGAGCTCAGATAGAAATTCAGCCTGGCTCCTGTGAACAGAATTTAACTATTCAGTATACTCGTGCATATACTGTATGCTCTACACTTTATCAGAAAATAATCTCTTATATTTTAACAATAGACTGTATTATCACAAAGTTCCAAAAAGTAAGAAATGATGCCAAGAAATCCCAAGAAATCCAGTAGACCTTAATGGAAACATATCACATCAACTATACTAGACCTACTTTAAGGGAGTTTGTAGGTAAAAAGTTAAATTATTCAGGAAGAGTGAAATAATAATAAAGAGAAATATTGGAATATTAGAAAAAACATACCTACCTGCTCACGCGTATGTCATTGTATAATAATGACAATAATACTAATAATTTTTATTTCTTGAGTGTTTACTATGTGCTGGGCACATGTGTCTTTGATATTGTCAGCAAACTTAGCAATTGTACTGTTATAATACCAATTTTACAAATGAAGAAACTAAAGTTATTCAAGGATTGGGCTGTTAATGAAACCTAAACAATCCAACTTCAGAACATGTGCTCTTAATCACTATATTTTACTGTCTGTCTAAATATATATATGTACTTACTTATTTACACACATAAATAACAAATTATAAGCATTTACATATAATATATTATAATGATATAAATATGGTGTGTATGGTTTTAAATTGCCTTAATGTATTTCCCTGTAAGATTAATATTTATAAGTTTAGAAAACATATTTTTCCTTTATATTGGAACCATGCCCATGTTTACTTTCATCTATGTATTAAATTTATCTATTTGTCACTGGTACTTACTAAGTTGAATATCTTATGGATTATTTTTAAAGAAATTCTTATGGATCATTAGTATTGACATTCTATTCTATTGTCATGTTACTGTAAATATATATATAATCACATACAATAAACATATAATTAGGTATAAATTTCTTACGCTTTTAGCTCCTAAGATTATTTTAAGATAAACTTTGAGACTACAAAGCAATGAAATTCAAATTAATTCAAGTTTCATGTGATAGATAATGATATTCTACTGAAATGAAGTTGCTGCTGGAGAAATCAATATGATATAGACTTATAGCAAACAGGATCTTTAGAGTTTGGCATGGCAGAAGTACCATGCTTCAAGTAATGAAATGTTCTTTCACAGCTTTTATTTATTTTTTTTTCTTTCTGTTTTTCTGTTGAAAGGACTATGAAACCTTCATTCACACAATGGGCAGAGGCAGCCTTTGGCCTTGGTGTGAATGCAGCATTTCTGTACTCAATGCCTTTGTCTATCTCAGTCTGTCTTTGTTTCTCTAAAATAATGCTACTTCATGCACACTGGTTGTAAACATGAACACAAATATGAGCCTGCAGTGACTTGTCAGTACTTGGTCAGAGGGGGTCGTGCAGATGACACTAATGAGCTTCTGTTCTACTGTCTACATTCTCTCCCTAAGGGATCTCATCTGGTTTCCTGGTGTTAATTAAATACCTTCTACTCACTGACAACTCCAGTTTTTTAAGTTTTTATTAAATTCCAGTTAGTTAACATAAAGTGTGCTATTAGTTTCAAGTGTATAATATAGTGATTCAGACTTCCATATATCACCTGGTGCTCATCACAAGTGCACTCCTTAATCCCCATCACCTATTTATTTAACCCATTCCTCACCTGCCTCCCTTCTGGTAACCATCAGTTGGTTCTCTATAGTTAAGAGCCTGTTTCTTGGTTTTCCCCTCTCTCTCTCTTTTTCCCTTGGCTTGTTTGTTTTGTTTCTTAAATTCTACATATAAGTGAAATTGTATGGTATTTCTCTTTCTCTGACTGACTTATTTCATTTAGCATAATACCCCTAGCTCCATCTATGTTGCAAATGGCAAGATTTCATTCTTTTTATGGCTGAGTAATATTCCATTTATCTATCTATCTCACATCTTCTTTATCCATTCATCAATCAATGGATCCTTGGGCTGTTTCCATAATGGCTACTGTATATAATGCTGCTATAAACATTAAGGTGCATGTATCTCTTTGAATTAGTATTTTTGTATTCTTTGGGTAAATACCTAGTAGTGTGATTGCTGGATTGTGGGGTAGTTCTATTTTTAACTTTTTTTTTTTTTAATGTTCAATTAGCCAACATGCATATTTTTAACTTTTTGAGGAACATCCATTTTGTTTTCCAAGAGTGGCTGTACCAGTTTGCATTCCCACCAGCAGTGCAAAAGGGTTCCCCTTTCTCCACATCCTTGCCAACACCTGTTGTTTCTCGTGTTGTTGATTTTAGTCATTCTGACAGGTTTGAGGTGTTATATCATTGTAGTTTTGATTTGCATTTCCTTGATGATTAGTGATGTTCAGCATCTTTTCATGTGTTTGTTGGCCATCTATCTGTATGTTGTCTTTGGAAAAATGTCTGTTCATGCCTTCTGCCCATTTTTTAATTGGATTATTCATCTTGACAGCTCCAGATTTTATCTATAGCCTAGACTGCTCTTTGGATTTCCAGGTTTATTTATCTAAGTGCCTGGTAGACATCTTCACTTAGATTTCTAAATGGCATCTCATGGTTAACAAGTTAACTTTAATATAGTTAACATCCAAAACAGATCTCCTGATCTCCCTGACCTGCTCCAAGCCTTGTTCTGTATTCTTCTCCATCCCCCCAGAATGGCAATTCCACTCTTCCTGTTGTTCAAACCCCAAACCTTAGTCATCCTTTGCTTTTCTCTTTTCCTCACATCTTGAATCTAATTAGACTGAAAATCCTGCTGGCCTCACAACATATCCAGAATCTGAATAATACTTCTTTTTTTTAAAGTAGGCTCCATGCCCAGTGTGGAGCCCAGTGCAGAGATTGAACTCACGACCCTGAGATCAGGACCTGAGCTGAGATCAAGAGTCAGATGCTTAACTGACTGAGCCCCCCAGGCACCCCAGAATCTGAATACTTCTCACTACCTCCATTGTTACCTCCCAGGTCTGGGGCCCCATTGCTTCTTGCCTGGCTGACTGTAGTAGCCTCCTAATTAGTCTCAAGAGCTTTCACGCTGGTCTTCTTGATTATGTAGTATAAGGTATATTCTGTATCGCAGTGAGAGCCATGCCTTAAAAGTAAAATCCCTGTCAGATTACTGTATCATTGCTTTTCTCCAAACCCTCCAAAGACTCCTGTTTCAGAATGAAAACCAAAACCTTTAAAGTCTCTACAGTGTCCTGCCACTGTCCCTTACTCAGGCTATTCCAGCCACACTTTTCCTCAAACAGTAAGCATGGAACTTCTCAGGGCCTTTGCACTGCTGTTCCTTTTTTGGGAGCCCTGTTTCTCCAGTTGGCCACCTGGCTCGCACCCCCACATTCTTCTGGCCTCTGCTTAGATGCCATTTTATCAGTGAGGCCTTTCCTGGACAATGCTATAAAACATCCTGGCCCCAGCCTACCTCTTCCTTTTGACTCCCTCACCTGCTTTGATTTTTTTCTACTGCATCTATCACCATTTATTACATTATACATATTATACATTATGTATTATATGGCATTATATACATATATTTATAAATTGTTTCTTGTCTGTCTCTCTCATTAGGAATATAATAAGTTCCATGGAGGCAGGGCCCTTAGTACCTAAACTACTATTTGGCACTTACTGTGTGTGAAATAAACATTTGTTGAATGAATCAATCAATGCTTAGTTATCACCAGAACAAAAACACAAAAGGAAATATTGTTGGGAAGAACTTACAGATCAGAGGATGAAAAATTTCATGTCAGATTGTGACACAAGGGGCTGAACTCCTGAGGGCAAGTTAGATTTTGTAAAATTTAAAAAATCTTGCCAATGCCAGTTTTCATCTTTTTAAATTTTGCAGTTGAATATGAACTTCTAACTTCCCCCAAATATTTGCCTGTTATTCTCTGTATGTATATTTACTGCTTATCTGAAAGGCAACCTTGGCCAATTGTGTGACCACCAACACCATGCTGAGGTGTTAATGCAGTTCAGATTTGCCGAGAAAAAGCCAGTTTGTAAATCAGCCACTCCCCTGATTTTCACTTGGAACTAATCCAAATATGGATACTCTTTAGTTTGTAAAATTTCCTGCGCTCAGAGGAAAGGGGAGATGGCTGAACAGAAGTCCGGATACGCAGCAGAGACTCACATTCAGAGGGAAACAGTGTCTAACTATGTAACAACTATCCATGTAGGAAACTAGAATGGTACCCAAAGAGCAAATAATTGTGGTGATTACACTGATAAGCTGGTGACACAGGGAAAGAAAGTACAAACTGAAGTTTCAGTAACAGGTAAGGTGGCACTGTCTTTCTTTTCCCAGTATTCCTGGGAAAGTAATAAGATAACTTAATTACATGATTAAAATACTGAAAGTCCAGCAGAAATCCCATAGTTGCTACCTACTGCTTGCTTGCATTCTTCCCTTTTATTGGAAATGTTGAGATCTCTAGATTGCTATGGTTTACCTTTCTGTTTTCCTGTATCTTTTAGCTTTTATATCAAAGCACGGTTAATATAGAATTAAACCAAGCCTATCTTCACATTCTGCTTTTTTTCTTCTGATATAAATTGATGACTTACTCAAAATAATTTTTAAGTTATTACAAGCCAAAATATATGTATACATTTTAATTATGTATTGTAACAAATAGTATGTTCATAAATATATAGTGCTTTGTTACATAATTTATTAACATATGCTTTATATATTTGTTTGTACTCCAAGAATACCGTGAAAATAAGGGCTAGAACCATGACTTGACTTTCAAGCATATGAGAAAGAATCTTTTCTTTTAAATGAAAAATTGAGCCATATAAAAACTATACTTTAGTGTTGTAGGAAGCACCCTGTTTGAAGCACATCTTTCCTTTTTTTTTCCTTCCTCCCGTCCTCTCTCCCTCCCTCTTTTCCTCCTTCCCTTCCTTCCTTCCCGTCTGAATAGTTGAGTACCTAGTATATGCTAGGAAGTAAAGGTAACAAACTCAAGTCACGACGGTGTGACGGCTAATTTAGCAATTCCAGGCTATCCTGGAGTAGCTTCTTCAAAGTACGTTGGAATTGAGTAGGAGTCAGCCTGCATCTGGCTTTTTAGTTCGACATGGGGAAGGTGAGGCCTATTTACATGGATTTGGGTCCTGGTAATTTAGTTTTTTGCAGAGCAGGGTGCTGCATTCATTCCCTAAGGGAGTCTTAATCACTTGTTAGTTTCACTTTAGTGTCTTTCAGCAACCTGAAATCTGAGCTGAACCTGTCATTTTACCACATGCACACACATATTTCTGTATCTCGCTCTCTCTCTTTGTCTTTTTAAAAAAAAGATTTTATTTATTTTTTTTGACAGAGAGAGCACAAGTAGGGGGAGAGGCAGGCAGAGGGAGAGGGAGAAGCAGATTCCCCACCAAGCAAGGAGCCCAATGTGGGGCTTGAACCCAGGACCCTGGGATCATGACCTGAGCCAAAGGCAGATGCTTAACCATCTGAGCACCCAGGCGCCCCTCTATCTTTTTTTCTCTCTCTCTCTTGAGAGTTTTTATGGCTTCTTTCTTACCCTGTTGGTTTTAGACTTGTTTTATTTTTTTTCTTATTCCTCTTCTGAGTTATCTGTTTTAGTTTACAATGTTAACAGTTTATGTTTTGTACTGTAGCAAATTGTTTTGAAGGGAATGTTCTACATTGATTCAATATGAAAATAAATGCCCCCATGTCTATAGATTTGAAAAGACAGGTTGAGAACTGCCCTAAAATTGGATGAAATAGAAGATGAAATGTTTTTAAAGGAAATTAAATAGGCTTCTTAACTTATTTCCTGCACACCATTAGCTAGGAAGAAAATGATGGGAAAGTGCTGTCACTGTTTACCTGATCACCTATTCCAAAATTTAAATGGAGTCCAGAGGTTGCCCTTCCTATTACTGGTGTTTCCTAGTATTACACCTTCACATCAGTTAATTTTTCTTTAGTTCAGAGTGAAGATGGCTACTACCTTAGAGAACTCTCTGTGCAAATGCGGTCATTTCAACAAGAGAAAAGTGTCTGTACATTTTAATGTAGTACATCGGACAAAATATTTTTATGGAAAACCCAAAAGTCTGAACTTTGTATGGGTTTCCCACTGTCCCAAAAGAAGATGGAATTTTTGCCTGAGCCTGACCTGTATTTAAGTAGAGATTGAGTTCTATATTAGTTCTGTTTGGAATCCTCCTTGAAGACTTGTCCATCATAGTCAAGCCCAGGGCTCAGAAAATGTAAAAAATACATTGTATGGTAGCACTTAACAGTCCTTGAGAAAAATGATGCATGTGAGCTATGATGGATTTTAGAAATTATACCAGCACCCTCTAGTTAGTGTTCCTTTACTTCTTCTGTTATAAATCAGGAGTTTGCAATTCTGACAGCTACTTTTTTTTTTTTTCCTGTCAGCTAGAACTTGACTCAGCCTCTTAACTGTAAGCAAACTGGAAATGGAGACTCTCTTATATATATTTATATGATATATATTTTCCTTGCAATTATAGTTTGAATTGCTGAATTTGTGTGTCTTTTAGACTAATATACTCCATGGTAAACAAAAATAGACCTTTTTTTCCTTCACATTTGGAATAAAGAGATAACTGAGATGCTCATTTAGAAATAAATTTTTGGTTCCATCATACTGTTAAATTATAGCATAGGCATTATTTTAAAACAAACTAATGGTGAAAACTGAGAATTTTTAACACAGACCTGCAGCATGGGGTCTATTCTACTGTCCTCATTCCAGCTGGAGAGACTATGAGGTGGCCAACTATAGCCTGTGTTAGAATTATCCATTTATCTATTTGAGATCTTTGAATCTTCTAGTTGAAAAGGTCTTTTGGGACCTTCTAGCTCAACTCTCCTAATTTACAGTTGAAGGGATCTTTGGGAAAAGTTATTCCCTAAACTATTATGTAAAAAAGTATAACATCGTTGTTGTTCAGTTCATTTGACTAGCAGTCAAATCTTTGTTAGGAATTTAATAGTTCCACGAATAGTTGTCTGACAAATAGTTGGCAAACATCATATTCTCATTTGTAGGGAGGTCATCATATTCAGGAACTAATTTTCCCTGGGAGGGTTAAAACTGTAACACATGGAATCTGCCTTCACTAGGAGAACAACTGGAATTCTTTCAGAAGAGGAGACATTATGGAATCTCTGTTGTAGTAAAACACAGTATAATGTTACATGCCCTAGGACATAGCAAGACCCAACTTCCATTTCTGTTTCCATCATTTATTTGAACCCTCCTTCCTCTCCTTCTTCTCTTCCTTTTTTCCTTGTCCACCTTGTTCCCAAAGGGAATTTTTATCTTGGGCAACATATTTCATCCCTTCTGTCAACTTCTGCTCACTTTCTCCTTCTGCTTCTATTGTATAACCTTTCTATTCCCCATCCCCAAAGCCTATTCAGCCCCCCAAAATATATACATGCATATACATACATGCCTATGACACATGCCAAGATTTCCTATCATCTGGTTTGGTTACAACTTTTGGAAAAGTTGCCCTGTGATGGATGATTTCTCCTTTTTTACTCTGTGTAGATCTAGAAAACATGATGAGAAAGATGACTGGTGTTCCTTTGATTTCATGCATGTTAATTAAATGGTAAACTAGAAGTGCTCAGTTAAGTCCTGACTCCTTGTAGCTATTTTTTTTAAATTGACTTAATTCTTCAGTCTCAGTTTGAGAGTAATGAATTACCAAATGGCTGAATTAGCAGATTTTGGCAGATTGTTTAATGTTCCCTTTGAAAATGGAAATGGTTAATAGTGTAATGTAAATGTCCTATAAAATTTGGGAAAAGGTAGTAATTCTGTTTTCTTATTTGTAACCTTATAATTTCTACTGTAGTGATGAGCAGACTTTTAGACTGGTAATTTAATAAAAATGTTAATAAAATAATAGTATGTGAGGCAGTTTAGTATATAATTTCAAATGTAATTTAGTAGAAAATATTAAACAGCCATTTTGTAAACTGACAACTCAATTTTTAATGGGTTGAAATACAGATGGAAAGAAATATGAAAATGGGTTAATAGTGTTATAATAGCTGTTCCCTTTAGATCAGACTGCACTGTCTTCAAGATATATGCCTATTGAATCTTGGCATTCTAATTTTATATATGACAGTAATGCTATTAACATTAAAATATATGACTGTTGATTAATAATGTTCAGTTGGTGGCTGTTTAACACTCTCACAGATAGTAAGAAACTTTGTCTAGCATATAAGAGAATTTCCTTAATTTTCAAAATTTAGAATAGTAAGTAGAAGATTAAATCAAAGTTTGCCTGTTGTTTTAGAAAATGAAAAGAATGCCTGTGGTTGCCTTTTTAGACTAGGGAGATTGGCACAGAATTTCATCTTCCTGATATTAATTTATACTACTCCTGTATTTTTACTAAGATAAATTTGTTTTTGAAAGTGAAAATAAATTATTTAAAGAAGATAAATCTTTTGCAATTAAGCATTGGCCATAGAGTTGATTTGTAGGAGTGTTATCATTTGAAATGAAGTGATAGTTTCAGTAAGAGTTGTTAGAATTAGAAAATTAGGGGTGCCTGGGTGGCTCAGTCGTTAAGCGTCTGCCTTTGGCTCAGGTCATGATCCCAGGGTCCTGGGATCGAGCCCCACATCAGGCTCCCTGCCCAGTGGGAAGCCTGCTTCTCCCTCTCCTACTCCCCCTGCTTGTGTTCCCTCTCTCGCTGTCTCTCTCTCTGTCAAATAAATAAATAAAATCTTAAAAAAAAAAAAAAAAAGAATTAGAAAATTAGAATTTTCCTTTAGGTACTTATACTGAATAAATGGAATGTGTATGTTTATTAACAGTGAAGATAAATATGGTCATTGAAATAGCATGGGCAACATCCAATTCTTAAATTAACTAGGACAAATAAGAACCTTCAATGAATGAATTTTCATTGTATAACCTGATACACTCCTGAGTCTATATGGAGCTTTGCCTAGGAGTTAGCTCATAAATATTATGCTTTTGGATGAGGTCATTTTAGTCCTCCAGTAACTAAACCCTTGAAGGGAAATCTAATACGGTGCTGGTTTCTGAAATTCACTCTTAAATTTAGAGTGATGCAGTGAGGAGTTACCTTTTAATATATAATATTTATTGCTTTAAAAACTGAAGTACTCTTCTTAGCCTATTATTAATGAATTGAGAGTTCAGCCTAACCTTCACGAACTGTTTAAACCAAGCACCTAGTGATATTTAAACTCACTGTAATATTTCACTTCATATGAATCCCAGAGGTAGTGGTTCTAAGATTGTAAGAAATCTACAGTGTTCCTTATATACATGTACTTACTTCTTTTACACTATGCTAGACCTTTAAAATTTATAATCAGAATGGTTTCTGTGGCCTTTAAATGTCTATGGTGTTTTCTCTTGTTCATGGGACGCAAGGTAAAAAAAATTTTATACTTACCAACTTGGATACAAAGCTTTTCTCAAGAACCATAGTCTGATAGATTTAATATCTCCACAAGAATAAAAAAGTGATCTGTAGAGAGAGCTCAGTAGTGATCAAATACTTTGGGAGAGTTTGGGAGATCAGAGAAAGCTTCATGGAAAAGTTGTGTTGGACAGGTCCTTTAAATTAGTATAAATGGGGTTTGGGTCTAGTAGCAGACTCTGATGCTTTGCCCATCTGGGCAGAATTGCAACTATGGACAGTTCCTGGTATACTGATGGTTTCTACCTCAGATAACCAGCACCTTTCAGCTTTAGGGTTTTCTCTGGCACCTGAGGAACTTGCCTGACTATGCTGTAGATGCCACAGGGAACTGTAGAGGAGTTAATCCCCCTGTGGGCCATCCTCATTTGGGAGTTTAGAAGTTTCAGTGGGAAATAATAAAAAATCAATGGGTGAATGCCCGTGCCTCCTCAGGCTCCTCCAGGAGTACAGTTTGGTGGTATGACCTCCCTGTTCTCCAGAGGGAACCTAACAGGATTGTGCCGCTGTGGCTTATGGTGGTAGCATGCTCATGAATACAGCATTATTGCGTTTTCTTTCTTTTCACCTTTCCCATTTCTTTACTTATACTTCTTGAGATCACTTCCCAAATAAACCACTCCAAAGTCCTTATCCCAACATCTACATTTCGTGGTACCCACATTAAAACAGTTTGGTGGAGATGGAGGAAGAATAGCATGGGTAAAGTTGTAAAGATTAACTACAGCATCAGTGAATGCCTCAGTTTAACAGGACAATCGGGTTTATGGTTCCAGGGCAATAAAATGGGTTAGATCAAAAAGAACTTAATCATAGACTAAGAACTGTGAGGTTTCCTTCAGGTATTGCAGATTTTCTATAGGCTTAACAAAGGGAGGTGACATGATCAGAGTTCTGCTTCCAGATTGTAGGCTGGTGGAGATTTTAAAAGAGATGAGAGTTAGAAGAGACTAAAAGTATGGAGAGTGTCTGTGAGACCATCTTGTAGTCTAAGTGAGGTAGTCCTAAGTGAGGAAGGATGGTCAATGCTGCATTTGGTAGTTAGTTTGATGTGGGTGTCAGGGCCCTGAAAAGCACTAAACATAATGCAAATATGCTAGCCTCAATTGCTGCCTGGGAGGGTGTCAGTGCTTTATTCAAAGTAGAAAACCTAGAGGAGGAAAATATTTAAGTTTGCTTTTGTGAAAATCTGTCACTTTCCTGAACAATATCCAGTCTCCCTTTCTTTTTAGTGTCAGAATCTTCATTTTATTCAGGCCCATAAGATGCTCAGCTCAGAGATATTTCCCAGCTTTCTTTGCAGCTGGTTGGAGCTATGTGACTAAGTCCTGGGTAGTGTGATGTAAACCTAAGTGCTGTGTTAGACTTCAGGAAGCCCACATTATGAGAAGTAGGCTCATCTGGAGATGTGTCCTTTCACTTTGCCTTCCTTCTGCCTGCCTATTACATGGAACACAGTAGTCTGGGGCAATACTGGACTATGAGGTGACTTTGAGGATAGAAGCCATGTCAGAGGAATTTCTTAGAATTTGGGAAGCCATCCCATTCCCAAACTGCCCCACCTCCAGAGTTTATTTATATAAGAGACAAACTTCATCTTCTCTGAGCCACTGGTATATTGTGTTTTCTTTGAAGATTTTATGTATTTATTTGTCAGAGAGAGAGAGAGAGAGAGAGAGAGCACAAGCACAGGGAGCGGCAGGCAGAGGGAGAAGCAGACTCCCCGCTGAGCAAGGAGCCCAATGTGGGGCTCAGTCCCAAAACCCTGGGATCATGATGTGAGCCAAAGGCAGATGCCTAACTGACTGAGCCACCCAGGCAACGCTTGGGTTTTCTCTGATGACGGTTGTACCTAATGCTAAATGATGACACAGAGCATACTGAGTCTGAATTAAGAGCAGGTTGTCTAAGTGAAGATGTAGGCAGTTGGAAATAAAGATCAATCAGTTGAGAAATAAATATTGATAGCAACTAGCATTGATACAGTAATTATATGCTAGGTCCTTATTTTGTATGCAGATATAGAGGGGCTTAACAGTTGGTATAGGATGTACAACTGGTAAGTGGCAGAGCTGGGATTGAAACCCAGATCTCTCTGATGCCAGAGGATAAACTCTTTGCTACAGTGTGCCATAGAACTCAGAAGAAAGGTTGCAAGCATTTATTTTTAAGGGAGATGAGCTGAGAGAAGAATCTTTATTTTTTTAATTAATTAATTAATTTTTTAAAAATTTTATTTATTTATTTGACAGAGAGAGACACAGCGAGAGAGGGAACACAAGCAGGGGGAGTGGGAGAGGGAGAGGCCGGCTTCCCGCGGAGCAGGGAGACCGACACGGGGCTCGATCCCAGCACCCTGGGATCATGGCCTGAGCTGAAAGCAGACGCTTAACGACTGAGCAACCCAGGCGCCCTGAGAAGAATCTTTAAAACTACTAAGAGCACAAAAATATTTATTTGCATATATATTTTACAAATTAAGTTTCATTACTTACAAATACTGTACATGAAGACATGAGTTCCACAGGACTCATAAGTAACATTATGTCATCAAAGAAATTAATAAAGAAATTCAGTTATCAATCTGAATTATAATAAATGGTAAAGTAGGGAAGTTTATTTATTCCTCCTGTTTTCCTAGAGATGTTTTATTAGGAATTCTACGAGGCCAAAACAAATGGAGAGACCTACAATAATTTTAAAGCTGGAAAAGAATTTAGAAGTTATCCAGTCAAATGCCCTACTTTTCTCAGATGAGAAACTGAGACCTGAAGAAGTTGAATGACTTGCCAAAGTTATATACATATCAATCTTGGACAGAACCAAGACAATAATTCTGTCTTCTGACTCACCCTCAAGTTTCCTCCATGCCAGGCTGAGGGAAGCTCCACTGTGATTTTCTCTTGAGTTCTCACCAGCTCTAATTCCCAGACTCTGAAGTGGTTCTGTATTATCTTAAAAGTACTTCCTACAGCAGGGAGAGAAAGTAAAGCCAGGAATCCAGCCATGGTGGCCATCTCTTTCAAGGGAAAATTCCTAGTCCCAATTCTCCTCTTCAGGAAACTGGGATTATGGTTTAATGTGACTATTTGACCAAAGAATATAGGAACATAACATTCAAACTCATCATTTGAGCATGCAAGGCCTTGGCTTATATCCTTCCCTGTGCTTCGCTCTGCTCTAGCCACAGTGACCTCTTGTGCTGTTCCTGGAAAATGCTGAATATGCTCCTACCTCAGGATAGTCTCACTTACAGTCCCTTCTGCTTCAAATATCTACTGTCATTATCCACAGAGCTTAATTCCTCACTTCCTTTATGTTCAGTTCATTTGTCACCTCATAGGATGTTTTACTGTTGATCTGTTTAAACAGGATCATTTATTTGTATATTCATTCATTAATCTGTCTGTTCTTGCTAGCTCCATGAGAGGAGGTGCTTTGTTTTGTTCATTGTTATATGTCCAATGCCTAGAGCAGTATCTGATTAATACATAGTAGTTTCTCAGTAAAAGATGTGGAATGAAGAGGACGTTATTAAAGTGATATTCTATAATATAGGCTATAATTTTAGAACCTACTCAATAGCTTTAGTTTTTCTTTTCTTAAAAACCACCACGGAATTACTGTAATATAGGAGGGTTTACCATATTGAAAACAAGATGTTAAAAATTACTCATTTGGAGCATTTTGGGTATAAGGCCTTTTCTGAGTCTTCCATCAGTAGCCAACAGGAGTTCTCTTACTCTTCAGCTGTTCTAAATTTCCAGAATATTTTTGCAGTTTCCGAGCTAGGTCCGGGCACTCTGCCACCATTCCCTTTTGATGGTAAATGACCCTAAGTCGATGTAGTTTACTTATTATTAATTAGGTGTAACTTGGAACAATTTACTTCAGAGTACAAGTCTTCTTTTTCAGCACAGAAATTGAAAATTCGATGCATACAAATTTATAGTCCTAGAAAAGCACTTCCTAATAATATGGCTGTGAAATGATGATGATGAGGAGGAGGGGGAGGATGACGATGATGATAGGCATCAGCTAATGTCTGTTGAACACTCACTATGTGCTTGCACTGGTCTAAGCACTTCACATGTACTGAATTTTTAATAAGTGTGTCGCCATGAACATGTAGGGAAGACTTTCTAGTTAGAGAGCAACAGGATCAGTTTATGTCCTTAAACAGAAGAGGTAGTGGACAGTTCCACCTGTCTTCAAGGAAATTGTAATTTAGTGGTCTTAATGAGGGAGATTAAATAAGCGTAATAAATAGCAGTGAATGCAGAAACATGGTGAAAGAGACATAAAGCACATTCATAACAAAGCCTCAGGTGACGGAGACATAAACTGCATAACCAGCAATGAATGTGTAATAAGCAATGTCTTCAGATAATTTCTTTGAACATATCTTATTAAGAGAATAGATACAAAGGGTTTTTTTTTTTTTATTTTGCCTGGCAAATATTTAACTTTCTTATGTGACAAATAATACAGAAAATAAACAGAAAAAAAGAAAAGGATATATTAATATATTTCTTATGTTAAGAAAAGATAAAATTTATAAAACAAAACAAACAACAAATAAATGATTTTGGAAAGGAACCAAAGTACTTTGAGAGAATTGCAGAGTGTAGTCACAGTCATAAAATTCAGCATTTACCAGATAGAAAGTTGGTCATTCCTAGCTAAACAAAGCAACCATCTTCTTTTGTTAAGTTTCCCAAAGAGGTAAGATGACTGCAAAACAGAAAATTTTAGCAACTACCATATGGCAGCAGTGCAGTGAAATGGAAAGAAAAATGGCCAGTTTACTGGAATATTCTGTCATCAAGAAATTTGTTAGTATTCTGCAGGAGTGCCTGGAGAATTGATTTGGTTGTATGTGATTTGACAGAGCAACATTTTTTGCAACCTGGGAAAGCAGTTCCCAATGGATTTAAAATAGTTAGAGAAATTCATCAAGTGATTTTTTTGTTCCCAGTGTAGCTTTATCTATGAAAATGGCTTGCATACATAGTTAATGTTGTAATATCACGGAAGAAAATATACAATTCTTTTATCCATTGTCATATATCACTGAAGACACACACATCTAGAAGTTATAGGCAATTTATGGATTTTCTAAATGTTTAAAGTGTCATGAATGGCTGATCTTAGTTTTATTCATTATGTTTTTATTGCCAATAAGTTACAAATACAGCAGATAAATGGGCATAAGATTAATCTTGTGATTGACTTAGGTGAAAGATATGGAACTTCTAATTTAAGTTCTCAAATTCCATAATGTTATTCTGCATCTATTTGACATTACTTGCAAAGCAAAGAGAAAAAAAAAATGCTGTAGTGTAACTTGTTAAATAAATGCAAGGGGTTACTAAATCAAATCAGGCAAACTGAAGTTATTTTCAATCTTCTATATATTTGAGTTTTTATATTTAAGGCTTTCTATCACTTTCTAACTCAGCTTAGATACTGGTTCTTCAGAAAAAGCTTCAGTGATCCCTACATCTACCACCAGGGTACAAACTTTCACTTGTAAGATGAATAAATTCTAAGGATCCAATGTATAGCATGGTAGCTACAGTCAATGATGCTATATTGTACTTGAAATTTACTGAGAGTAGATTTAAGTGTTCTCACCACACCAAATAAAAAAAGAAAGTGGTGACTATGTAAGATAATGGATATGTTAATTAGCTTGAGTGTGGTAATCATTTTACAGTGTATACACAATCAAACCATCACATTGTATACCTTAAATATATACAATTTCTATTTGTCAATTATGCTTCAGTAAAGCTGGGGAAAAAAAATAAAGTCTCTCATCTTGACTTTATTGTAAACTCCCCGAAGGTGGGGATGATGTCAGTCTTATTAACGAGCTAAAGTGAATCAAGGACATTAGTCTAAGGTTCTTCCTTCTCTTCTGAATCATCAGTTTTCCCTTCTCCTTTGGCTTGTGCTATTAGCATACAAATATGCTATTATTTTTCCTTTTTCATTTCTATCTTCCTTACAACTTTTCAGCAAAACTTTTTGAAATGGTTATTCATACTTAACTATCTTTACATTTTCTCTTCCTTTCCCTCTCTGACCCACTGTAATTAGCCTTTCACCCCCTATTGCTCCAATGACACTGCTGTTATCAAGATCGCCAATGAGTGCAAATGGTCATTTCTCATTTGCATATTATACATCAGGGATTGTAAGTGTAGGGTCTCAATACTTTTTCAATTAAATAAGCTACAAAATAACTACATATAGAGGACTTCTTCCACAGATGATCTGTTGATAACTTGTTAGTTTCCTGGGGTGGTCATAATAAAGTACCACAAAAACTTGATGGCCTAAACCAACAGAAATCTACTGTTTCGTAGTTTTGGAGGCCAGAAGTCTGAACTCAAGGTGTTGGCAGGTGTTTGCACTTCCTCCAAAGGCTCTAGGGAAGAGTCCTTCCCTGCTTCTTCCAGCTTCTTGGCCTGTGGCTGTGTGACCCCAGTCCCTGACTCCATCTTCTTCAAAATAACTTTTAATTGAAGCACATGGAAGTTTCAGTTTGGCAGGACCTAAGGTTTAAAATTACAGCCACGTAATGAATAGAAATGGCCTTCTTCTCAGTGTGTGTGTGTCTCCCCTCAATGTATCTCTTATAAGGACAATTGTCATTAGATTTAGAGTCCGCCCAGATAATCCAGGGTAATGTCATCTCAAGATCTTTAAATTATATCTGCAAAGACCCTTTTTCCAATTAAGCTCATATTCAGGGTTCCAGGGATTAGGATGTGGCTATATCTTTTATTCAACCCACTACACCATTCAACCCACTACAATAACGATCTCCTCGTTCAGTGTTTTTATTTATAGTAGCGGTATGATACACTATTTTAAGCAAGATGGCAATTTAACAACTAATTAATTTTTTCATTCAATGAGTAGAGTTTGAGTATATCCTATGTGTCAGGCACCATTCTAGGTCCTAGAGTGAGAGTGGTAAGTAAATCTTTACTCCCATGGAATTACATTCTAGTTAGGGGAGAAGCAGAATTATCTTTTGGTCTATGTGTATTGCTTAAAGTACAGCAGAATATTTCCTAAAGTTATAGATATCATTTTAAACTTGTAATTAAGTTGCCAAAAGTGATAGTGTTATAAAATCCAGAACATACAGAATTCTAAACAATAATATTCTGGTTCATTCACTGCCAGACTACATATCAGATGTTTTACCCATGTGTTAGAGCAAAAGGAAAAACAGTGCCAAAAGTCTGGTTAAATTTGTATTTATGTGTTGACAAGTGACACAAAGACCTAATAGTGTGATTATAAACCCCCAGGGTGAGTAAGAAAGTGATAGAATGATGATTTCCCTCATTAATGTTATATTTATACCACATTATTAGTCTAATTAAAATAAATATAAACAGTGTATCATCTATTATCATGAAGCCAATTTCAAATTAACTTCTGTTTCTGTAAAATCTTTCCTGCTTCTTTCTCTTCTAAAGGACTTAGTTATGCTTTCTTCCCTGCCGGCTCTAAACTGTGTGTATGTTATTATTCTTATTACCCCTGAATGAGCACCTGCTATATGCCTAAGCACTTGGTGCTTCACCATCATTACCCTATCATTAACCATCTCCCAGTGCTGTGATCCTCCGCTTCCATATGCATCCCAATTCAGGATGGTGAATTCCTTAA
This sequence comes from Mirounga angustirostris, assembly GCF_029215605.1. Lineage (NCBI taxonomy): Eukaryota > Metazoa > Chordata > Mammalia > Carnivora > Phocidae > Mirounga > Mirounga angustirostris. The sequence goes on along the minus strand of NW_026991718.1, from coordinate 98,882,702 downwards.
GAGGAGAGGCCATATCGTTTCAGCTTCTGTTTTCTCAGTACTTAACACAGTGTCTGATGTGTAGTGGATGCTTAAAGATGACTTAAATTTAGTCAGCTATAAGCTTGGCAACTACCAGGAGCAAGATTGCTTGGATGGTGAGTGACCTTGCTGTGACATCAGGCTGTTTGGGATTGAATCCTTCTTTGCCAATTTAACTAACTCTGTGTCATCATCCATGAAAAACAAAATAATAATGAAAAGACTTATGAGGCTGTATTACTTTCAGGACACAATTCCGTAAAGCACTTAGGAGTGCTCATAGTAAGCACTCAGTAAATCTTAGTCATTAACATTGCTTGGTTTTTATTTTTAGTATTATTGCTTTAAACACATATCCTGAAAATACAATGGATTTTCATATCATGCAAAATAACTTTTAATTGAAGCACATGGAAGTTTCAGTTTGGCAGGACCTAAGGTTTAAAATTACAGCCACGTAATGAATAGAAAGCATAATTAATGGCTCAAATTTTAAAAGCTATTAAGTATGATATGTTAGTGACATGTCTTGGAATAATTGTCTACATAAAGTACATTTTTATAAAAGAAAAATAAGTGGTGATGTTTTCTAAGCTTTCTACTATTTCTTACAAGCTACTCTCTTTGATTGGATGTCATCCTTAACTTTTTAAATTCTTTTATACTTCATATCTGGCAATTCACCATGTTTTAAAAAGGCTTCCCTGTTAAGTATTTTTTATATGCATCTCTTCTCTCTTAGTCAATTTGTCAATTCTGTCTTTATCACTTTGAAAATTGAAGTCATAGAATTTAAGCAATGAGTAATAATAGTACTTACATAAATGAATTTTGCTTTGAATTATAATTCTCAATGTATTTTAATGAAAATATTTTTGGGAAGTTTGGGGCCATTTCAAAAATATTCTATTAATTTTTCCTTTCCCCAAATTATATTGAATCATTGACAAATGAGGTTTTTTAATCCAATAGTATTATTTGAAAGTATATATTTCTAGGAGCTACCTATATAAGCTGTTGAGAGAAAGCATTGAGTGTGGGTTAAGGTCACAGGCTCCAGAACCGATCTTCCAGGGTTTGAATATGAGTTCTGCTATGTATAGCTGTGGAACTTTGGGTGGAATACTTTATCTCTTCATGCCTCAGTTTTTTCATCTATAAAATGAAGGTAGTTATTATTTACTAATAGAGTTGCCATGAGGATTGAATTGATTAAATCACCGAAGCCAGAACAGTGCCTGACACATAGAAAGAACTGAATAAATGCTAGTTTTTCAAAATTATTAAGTGAGAATGGGTGAAGAGATGTTTTCAGTTTGAGCGGGCAGCATGGGCAAGTCACAGAGGTAGGAATCCATGGGATTTTTACAGGGTTTAGGAGTACTGATAAGGGAGAGTGGGGGAAAGGAGTCTGGAGTAAAGTCCTAGAGGTCTTGCCCTCAACATTCCAGAGGAGAAGCCACAACAATGCCACATCCCATATTGACAGACTTGCCCTAGTTGGGGATTTTAACTTTATTCTATTGGCAAGGGAAATGTTGAAGGTAGTACAGAGCCTAGTACATGGATTTCAGCACCAAACTTCCTGGAATTGGTTTCTGGTTCTTTTTTGTACCTGAGTTGCATCACTGATAATAATAATGATTTCTGTATTATAGGGTGTTGTGAAGATTAAATGAAGCAATGCAGGTAATATATTTAGAGCACTATATGGCTAATACTAATTTCTCAGTAGAAATTAGCTATTATAAATTGTGAGTAGAAGATTGATATGTGATGAGATCTGTGTAAGCTTTACATAATTCTAAGCACAGTACCTGATCTATATGAAAACAGAGCGAGAATGAGAAGTTTGCATAAGAGATATGATTAATGAATGTCCTGCACCTGAGATACTTTGTAAAAGGTTAGCCTGGGAAAGGGTCATTGCTGAAGTTATGGCAGCTATTTCGGAGCCCTCGGGGGGCATTGATACCATGGAACCTCCAGGCCTCTAATGAGTAGCTAGGAAGCTCAGAGAATGAGGACCAAAGCCAAAGGTCATAGATACAACTGCCTGTATTCCATAGGGTGCCTTTATGCAGATTAGAAGAAGATGTTCCTTTCTCTGGGGGCATATAGGTAGCAAGGCACATGCTTGATAAGAAGAGCCCAGGATGTACCCCCTTATCCAGACACCTTTGGGCAGATACAGCCTGAGAAATCAAACACATCTGTCCTGGCCAGAAAGCACTTGAGATTAGGAGAAATTCTGTCTCATTAGGGAACATGTGCATTATTTGTATCTTTTTGCCCATCTCTTGAATTTGAAGTGGTCTTGTGATTTGCTTTGACTAATAGAATGTGATAGAAGTAACTTTATGTGACTTCTAAGGCTAAACCTTTAGAGACCTTGAAGCTTCCATTTTGGAATTATGATCTATGTAAAAAAGCTCAGTCTGGCCTATTAGAGGATGGGAGGTCATGTGGAAGAGAACAGATGTGCCCTAGTTGACAGCCAGCATTTCCTGACAGCTGCATTTTCATGGGTGGTCCCAGGCAAGACCAGAAGAGTAACTGCCTAGCCACAGAATTGCTGATCTATATACTCTTGAGCAAGAATAAATGGGTTTGTTTTAAACCCAAGTTTTGGGGTGGTTTGTTACATAGTGATAAATAATTGATGTACCTGGGTAGGCCAAAAGGGAAAGAGCAATCTCAAACTAATCCCTATCAAAAACTCATCTCTAATGCTTACAGTCTCTCAGATTCCAGTAAAGACACTTTCAATGATAAGACATTGAGTCAGAATAAACATCTCCCTTTCAGGAACAGAGATGTTACTCCATTGTACAGATCAGTTTGGTCTGTAGGAGCAAAAGAACTGTCTACAGAGATTTCCAGGATAGTTTCTGATGCTCATATGGCCTGGAAATGTCTGCTGGCTGATTGCCTTTTTTAGTTACTGTATGCCTCATCAAGGCTTCAGTGAAAGACTCAGAAATATAAAAAATGAAGAACTGCTAAGTCCCTGCCTAGTTCCAGTCACCATCATCACCAAGGGTGCTCTGTTACATTGTCAATGGTAATGCCTGTTTTTGAAAAAGAGTGACTTCTAAAAACATTAGACAAACTTGAAACTCACATTAATGAGCCAGTAGAAAGTACAGCAGGAATCTGAAGGAATAAGAGAAATTAGAAGTGAAATGTTCTGTAAAATTAAAAAAATATATAGATTATGTTTAATTAATGGGAAAATTAAATAAGCAGTAGAATATTTGTATTTTGGTCAATTTTACTATCTTACGATTTTATAAAAGTTTTATTTTCTTTGACTTTCCAGTAATTTTTTCTTTAGTTTTAAGCTACAGAACCAGTTATTTTGATGCCAAACTGAAAAATACAGAGACATTTATTGGAATCACACAAGTTTCTTTTACTTTTCCTCCTTTCTTTCCCTCATCTTTCTCTTTCTTTTAACATAAAGTCTTTCCTGAAAGAGGAGTGAACAGTGAACCCCAGCTGCATTCACACTGGGTTCCTGCTGGAATTTCCACTAGAATCCCTAACATCTTGCTCTGATAGAACAGAGGGCCAGGCCCAAGCCATCTACTCCCTATGTCCGAAGACTTCAGCCTGGCCTTGCTTGGTCCTCAAGGCTGAAGTGTGTCCCAGGTCCCCCATTTCCCCATAGGTGATGGCACAGTTGTCAAAAATAAGAGCTACATTGATCAAAGTGATAGTGATCCTTCCACTGAAAACTCCACATTCTGGTATTATTTTGGCCTCTCCCATTTAGCACTCTTCCCTCCTAAGGATGAAGGGGTGAACATGAAAGGGCTGGGCAGAAGCTGGGCTAAAGGTAGGGGAAAAAGCTGCCCGTTGAGATTGAACGAAGAGGGCATAGAGAGCATATGATCTATACTCATTATCTTACTACTAATAAATACCAAAATGCAGGGGCACCTGGGTGGCTCAGTTGGTTAAGCGACTGCCTTCAGCTCAGGTCATGATCCTGGAGTCCTTGGATCGAGTCCCGCATTGGGCTCCCTGCTCAGCGGGGAGTCTGCTTCTCCCTCTGACCCTCCTCCCTCTCGTGCTCTCTGTCTCTCATTCTCTCTCGCAAATAAATAAATAAAATCTTAAAAAAAAAAAAAAATACCAAAATGCATAGGTTATAGGGGAAAATGTCAAATCAATTAGTTAAGAGAGGGGAAGTATGAGTGAGTGTGTTGTGTAGTTTATGTTTGGGTAGCATGGAATCAAACTGAATCTGAATCGTGGCTCAGTCATCTGCTAGCTGGATAAATTGGGTAAATTACTCAATTTCTAAACCCTGGTCTCCTTCCCTGTAAAATGGAGGTAATTGTAGAACCTGCCTTATAGGATTACTATCTGAACTGAAGAAAACAATGCATTTAAAGCACTTAACACAGTGCCTAGCACACAGTCAGTGTTCATTAGTGGTAGATACTACTGTGGCATAAATCTTTTGTTCAGATAATGAGACAGATTAAATTTTAATTTATCATGTATCATTTAAAATAATTTAGTTGAAGCATTAAACAGCCAAATTGCATTATTCTATCTAAAAACTATAATATGATTAATATGATTTATAACCAGTATCAATGTTATTCAAAAAATATGTTAAAACTGAAAAACAGGACAATATTACTAAGGGATACAATGAAATAGAATCATAACAAAAGATTTAGGTAAAATCATTTATGACCCTGTTAAAAGGGAATACTATTATCAGGGATTTACTTTTCTCCAGGAGAGTGATTTAAAATGAGTGTATTCTTGGGCACCTGGGTGGCTCAGTCGGTTAAGCGACTGCCTTCGGCTCAGGTCATGATCCCGGGGTCCTGGGATCGAGTCCCGATTCGGGCTCCCTGCTCAGCGGGAAGCCTGCTTCTCCCTCTCCCACTCCCCCTGCTTGTGTTCCCTCTCTCACTGTGTCTCTCTCTGTCAAATAAATAAATAAATAATCTTTTTAAAAAATAAATAAATAAATAAATAATAAAATAAAATGAGTGTATTCTCATGTCTACAAACCTTCAGGTTGTTAAATTAAGTGGCTGCTTCTCAGTCCTCATCATACCTGACAGAGCAGTAGCATTTGACACATTGTCTCTCCTTGAAACATATTCTTTACTTGTCTCCTAAGACACCACATTCGCCTGGTTTTCCTTTTCTCTTTCTGCTTATCAGTCTCTGCTGGTTCCCCCTCATTGGCCCAGCCTCTAAATACTGGAGTGTCCCAAGGAATAGTCTTTGGACCTCTTTTCTAACTACATTCACTCTTGGTGGTCTCATTCATTTTCACCAATTTAATTACAGTCTATATTGAAATACAGTAGGGGAGCCTTATCTGTGGTTTCACTTCCCGTGGTTTCAGTTACCCCTGGTCAACTGAGGTCTGGAAGCCGATGATCCTCCTTCTGATGGATTGTCAGAAGGTCAAAAGTAGCCTAACACTATGTCACAATACCTATGTCACTCACCTCACTTCATCTAATCACATAGGCATTTTACCATTTCATATCATCACAGGAAGGGTGAATGAAATATAATAAGATATTTCGAGAGAGAAAGAGAAAGACCACATTCACATAACTTTCATTATAGTATTTGTTATAATTGGTTTATTTATTATTAATTATTATTGTTAATCTCTTACTGTGCCTTTCTGACTTCATCTCCTACCACTGTCTCTCTGGCTTATTCTGCTCCAGCCATACTGGTCTCGTTTCTGTGTGTTGTATTATAATGTCAGCTCCATTGGATAGGGATTTTTGTCTGTTTGGTTCTCTACATATATCCAACATCTAGAACAATATCTGGTGTAAAATAAGCATGCATTCAATATTTCTTGAATATACGATGGATAATTTCTAAACTCATCTCTTTTTTTACAACTTCTCCACAGTCTACAGTATAAGGCATTGATGTATATGTTGTCTTTATTAGAAATCTGGTGTAATGACAAGATTTTTCTTCATTATAATACTATTCAATTTCTTCTCCCTCTAGATAATTAACACATCGCCCTCATTCCCTATTTTCCTGGGTGTTCGTGTGCTCAGACTCTCATTCCCCTTCCCCTCAATTATCATGTAGTGCAATATACTGTTCTTTCCCTACCCTGGGTTAGGTCTGGTGAAATTTGATATATGGCTTGGGAAAAAAGAATGGAAAAACCAAATTTTCCCATTTTCTTTTCTTTATTATGGTGCTTTTATATTTGATGTTTAAAATCATCTTAAGGTAGATCGTAGGGGCAAAAGTTAAAGTATATCTGTGTAAAGTAACATGACTTGCTGTAACAGGTAATTCCCCAAATCTCAGTGGCTTAACACCAGAGATTTCCCCTCTTCCCCCTCAGTTATATAAAGTCCAAATTAGATGTTTCTAATCACTGGCTTCTAAGTGACTTATTTTATCATACAAACCTACCTACCATCATGCAAGTTTACCACAGAAGAGGGAGAGTATAGAAAATTATTGCAGGAAATCTTCATGCAATAGGTCTGTGAATATATATCACTTCCACTCATATTCACTTGTGTAGAATTCACTCAGTAATCCTACTAAGTTTTGGCAAGGCTGGGCAGTGTGATTCATCTGTGTGCCCAGGAAGAAGTAGAAGCAAGTTTGGTGATGACCAGTCTAAAGCCTCTGCCACATTTGGTATTGCCTTCCTTTCTCTCCTTCACTCCTTGTCCACACATCTCCGAAGTAGTGATACTCTTTTTGCTTAGTGTTGGACAGAATAATAGCAACAATAATAATAATACTTTCTGCTTTTCACTGATTATATTTTTTAATTCTTACAGACTTGTCAGGTAGGACTGTTATTATCACCATTTTACTGAGAAAATTGAAGCAAGGAAAAGTTAGTCTGTCTAGTGTCACCATCTATTAAGTGATAAGATTTAACCAAACTGTCTGATCTCTCAGTCCATCTACCTCACAAGCATACTATATTGCCTCCCAAGTTTTGAAGGGAGTTAGAAAAAATTTTCCACATGATATTGCTTCTCAAGGAGGCAGGATAAACCTGGAGGAGACCCTTTGCACCCCTACTCCCACTTCAAATGGCCTCAGTTCATCTGATGACTTGACCTCAACATTTATTTCCCCAATTCCTAACTAGAATGACTCAAGGCCTCCCAATTCTAGACCACTGCACCCTGATAGAGTAACAGCGTGGGGCTAAAGGATGGAGTGAAAAACAGCCCTGTTTGTGTAAAAATCCTCTTAGAGCATTTCATTGTGGGCACTTTTCACAGTTCTTAACTCTCCTAATTAAAGTGTTTCACCAAATAACACTGTGAATGTTACAGTAATTATAATGAACTCCCTTACAAAAAGAGGCACAGATACTAGCTATAAACAATCTATATAGTTGCATAATACCAGCCGTTAGTGATAGTCTGTGTGAAGAAAACAAAGCCAATAAATTTTATGCTAATGCAACAGAATGGTTTTTTTTTTTTTTTAGTTTCATCTGAGCCACCAAGATACAATAGACATCAGATACCAAAATGAGTTGTAAGACACCAAGACGCAGATTTTCAAAAGAAATATTCAACTACTGGATTCCATCTTCCACAAAAGATATTAAAAAGGATCAATTTATTAGAGATTAGAGAGGATTTGTTGAGGATGCTTCCTTTGGAAAATAGCTTGTGCTGTTATTTGCCACCTATTATATTATCTCCTGGTGTGAGAGGTGTTTGACTCCTCTGAACTTTGGGGAGCACATTTAGCTGGTGTCTGAAGCCTACCTGAGGTATCTGAAAGTGAAAGGCTTGCTAAAATGGCCTTTGGAAGCTAAGTGGAAGGTTTGGAGGACCAGATAGGGGACCCAGGGAAGGAGAGAGGATTGTACTGAGTAATTTTGACCCCTGCTTGAGAAGACTGCCAGGGAAAGCAAAGGAATGCCAGTGGAGGCTGAGCAGTGGACTGTCAGGAAACCAGGGACTGGGGGAATAAGCTGCTGGAGGAATAGGATGGATCATTCCATATTACTGGAGTTGCAATCCAAGGAACTCAGAAAGGGAACATCTGAGAACTCATGAAAATGTCAGCAAGACAGGGAGGGAGGAAGGGAGGGCAGGACAGAGAGGCAGAGAGATATATTTACATATCTACAAGGCCAAGAGAGTAGGAAACCATTTTACAACAGTACCAGTCAAAGGAGAGGTTTGCATCTCCCTTTTCTTTCTCTCCCTTCTTTTGTTTAGGCTCTAGGGAAGTCAGTTTACTGTAGTCCCTAGTTAGGGGAGAAGAAAGGGTAGTCTAGCCCTTGAATGAAGATAGAAGTACTGTTTAATGTTTTAGATTGAACCTTTTATTTCCTTGAGACTGTCCTGCAACTAAGCAATTTTCTACTGCCTAAGACTGTTCAGAAATATCATAGAGCCTACTAGACTTTTCATTCACTGGTAAGGGGAGAAACCCCAGTGAGTATCTTTTAAAAAGACATTAGGAGACAAATACAAAGTTGCTTTTGGATTACATCCCATGATTTACATTCCATGATTATAGTTCATTGTACAATGTAAGGAAAATGTTGCTCTTCAGTAAATACAGACTTTCTAGCATCACTGATTCTTAATTTCATATTGATATTTGCACGTACCACTTTTCTGCCTTTTAAAGGGTGAGAAAGCTATTGCTTAATTCATTGATTGATGGCTGATTGGTATGTACCTTAAATTTCAGGCAATTTGAGAGTTATTATAAATTTATAAATTAAATCCACCACTCAGAGTGTCTTTTCTGTGGTCATTATGAAAGTTGAGATTTTAGGTGAAGGGGTTGAAGAAAGCGTAGGCAGTTTCTATGTCTTTATGTGACCATGAGATTGCTCAACTGAGTAGGTTTTTTTCCTGTGCTTTTTTCTTTCTTTATCTGAGTCCTTGGAAAAAGAGGGGATATCTTCAGTGTATGTTAAAAGCTTGACTGATTTTTTTTCCTGACTCTGTTGAAAGAGTTGCTCAAAACCAGAAAAGTGAACAGATGGTATTTCTGGAGACCAGCATGGTATTTGTTTTCAGGGACTTCCTTGGATCATGTCACAGAATGGATCAATCAACAGGCATTTTTTGAGCATCTACTAAGTTCTTAGTACTGTGCTTGCCACCACAAGGGTTTAGAATTCAGTCCAACTAAATTCAGAGGATTTTTACTGAGTACTGTCCCATCTCGGGAATTCTGTTAAGCTCTGAGAAAATTAACTTGAATGTTTAAACTCATGGCAAGTAGTCTGGTTGTGAAATATGTATACAATCCTAATACTGTGTCTAATGATACGAATGTCAAATGTGGAATATAAACAATACTGAGTGGTAATAATGATGAGGAAATGATTCATTCTAACTGAAAGGATTAAGGAATACAAGATATTAATAGCTATTACTTATTGATAACTCAAGATAGTCTAGGTACTCTATAAGCATTTTCTGAATTTATATTTAAAAGTCCTCTTAGGATAGTTATTATGTTTTCACTTTTCTGATTAGAAGTTCAGGAAACATAAGCAGCTTGTCCAAATCACGTAGCTAATAGGTGTCAAGAACAGCATTTAGGATCCAGGTCTGTTTGGTTTCAAAGCCTATGTTTTTTTTAGCTGCACTGTAAAGTCTCAGTTTGTGAAGGATCATTCCACATGAAAAGGAATTGTGTAAGTAGGGTATAGACTCAAGGAAGTTCTCACAGGTAGATTGTAGTCTATTGCAGTTGGACATGGCTTAGAAGACTTGGAAAGACTGGAGGCATATTGTGGAAGGTCTTGAATTCCATGCAAGGGAGTGGGGTTCATTCTAGGTTCCTAATGAGAAGACATTGAAATATTATATATAAAAAAGGACAAATAGATGATAGCAGTATTTAATAGGTGCTACTTGTCTGATGCTCACTGTTTCTAAATGTAATTTAAAAATATTGTGTCCTTATTTTTGTGACATTATTAAAAGTAATATAGTCCAAATCATCTTGTAGCTGAGCCCAGGACAGTGACTGTGTTTGCTTTTGTGTATAAGCATGTTGGTGATCAGAAGTACTCATTGCGCTAGTGAGAATAGAACAGAAGCCAATTTCATATCAAATGACACTATTTTAGGAAGTAAATATCAAAGACAGAGTGCAAAACTGAGCAAGTAAAGCTTTTGCATTAAGTAGGATGGAGAAAAGGAGGACAGACACTTTTCATCTCGTGGCTCACAGGAAGGTGGGCACGTCAGGCTTCTAGGGACCTGCACCAGAGCCATATCTTCCATGAAAGTATTTAACAGAAGCAAAAACTGTATTGAATTAACATTAATTTGAACTTTATTGATTTCTTAATTTTGGTATTTGTAACTTTGCTTTGATTTCATAATTGCCTAATGTTACGAACAAAAGGAATTTATATTGTTTTGAGTTCGTATGTATTTAAATAAGAGTATACTATATAATTATACCTAAGGCTAACATTGAGGGCTCGGGAATATTTTTTACTCTTAAGTTTGAGAAATACTTGAAGAGTAATTACTATGGAGAATGTTAAAAAGAGCATATGAAGAGAAAGAAGTTAGAGGGTGGGGTTGAATGCCAAGTGGACTAAGAATATAAGCAGAGGCACAGAAATAGGAGTACAGGCATATCTTGTTTTATAGTGCTTTGCAAGTACTGCATTTTTTACAAATTGAAAGTTTGTGGCAGCCTCATATCAAGCAATTCTAGCGCCCTTTTTCTAACATCGTTTGCTCACTTCATGTCTCTTATGACACATTTTGATAATTCTGACAATATTTCAAAATTTTTCATTATTAGTAGATTTCTTATGGTGATCTGTGATCAGTGATCTTTGATGTTAGCATTGTAATTATTTGGGCTTCATGAACCATGTCCATATAAGATGACAAAATTAATCAATAAATGTGTGTGTTTTGACTCCTCCACTGGCTACCCCCCGCCTCCCTCCATCATCTGTCCCTCTCCTCAGGCCTTCTTATTCCCTGAGAAACAACCATATTAAAATTAGGCCAATTAATAACCCTACAATGGCCCCTAAGTGTTCAAGTGAAAGGAAGAGTCACATGTCTCTCACTTTAAATCAGAAGCTAGAAATGACTAAGCTTAGTGGGGAAGACATGTTGAAAGCCGAGATAGACTGAAAGGCGGCAGGCTGTTTGTATCAAACAGGCCAGTTTTGAATCCTAAAGAGAAGTTCTTGAAGGAAAGTAAAAGTGCTACTCCAGTGAATATACAAATGATAAGAAAGCGAAACAGCGTTATCGCTGATATGGAGAAAGTTTTAATGGTCTGGATAGAAGAGCAAACCAGCCACAGCATTCTTTTAAGCCAAAGCCTAATCCAGAGCAAGGCCCTAACTCTATTCAATTCTTTGAAGGCTGAGATTGGTGAGGAAGCTGCAGAAGAAAAGATTGAAGCTAACATAGGTTGGCGCATGAGGTTTAAGGAAAGAAGCTGTCTCTACAAAAAAGTACAAGGTGAAGCAGCAAATGCTAATGTAGAAACTACAGGCAAGTCATCCAGAAAGTCTAGCTAAGATAATTAATAGAGGTGACTACACTAAACAACAGATTAACACTGTAGATCAAACAGTCTTTATTGGAAAAAGATGCCATCTAGGACTTTAATACCAGTATGTCCTGGGATCATCCCCCAGAAAAACTCTTCTACTCAAAGCCTTCTCTCAGGGTATAATTTGTCTTGTCTATTACCACAAAAAGGTAAGTGCCTGGCTTCAAAGCTTCAAAGGACAGCCTGACTCTCTTGTTAGGGACTAATGCAACTTGTGACTTGAAGTTGAAGCCAATGTTCATTGACCATTCTGAAAGTCCTAAGGCTCTTAAGAATGATGCTAAATCTACTGTCTGTGCTCTATATATGGGACAAGACAGCCTGGAAAAGAGCACATCTCTTTATAACATGGTTTACTGAATATTTGAAACCCATTCTTGAGAACTGCTGCTCAGAAAAAAAGATTTCCCTCAAAATATGCCTGCTCATTGACAATGCATCAGGCTACCAAGATCTCTGATGGAGATGCACAGTCAGATAAATGTTGTCATGCCTGCTAACACAATATCCATTCCGCAGCCCATGGATCAAGGAATAATTTCAACTTTCAAGTCTGAATGATTTACAAAATACATTTCATAAGGCTACTGCTGGCATAGTGATTCTGTGGATGAGTCTGGGCAAAGTGAATTCAAAACCTCCTGGAAAGGATTTACCACTCTAGCTGCCATTAAGAATATTTGTGATTCATGGAAAGAAGCCAAAATATCAGTATGAACAGGAGTTTAGAAGTTGATTTCAACCCTCCTGGATGATTTGGAGGGGTTCAAGACTAAAACTAAAGTTGAGGAAGTAATTGTGATGATAAACCTTGAAGGGATGAAGAGTTGCTTCTAATGGATGAGCAAAGAAAGTGGTTCCTTGAGATGGAATCTACTTCTGGTGAAGATGATGTGAAGACTTTTGAAATGACAGCAAAGGATTTGGGATATTACGTAAACTTAGTTAATAAAGAAATGTCAGGTTTTGAGAGAAATGATTCCGATTTGAAAGTTTTACTGTGGGTAAGATGCTATCAAACAGCATCATTTGTTCGTGAAAGGAAGAACCATTCATTGTACCATTTTTATGCCCTGGGAAATAACAACAACAACAAAAAATCTATTTCACTTCCTTTCTTGTGGTCTGGAACTGAACCTGCAATACCTCCGAGGTATGCCTGGAAAGAGATGGCTTGACTAGAACATGAAGTCCTTTTTGTGGTAATAGACAAGGTGGCTAGAAAAGTCAGAAACTCTCATATTACAGAAGTTTCATTTCCCCAAAGAGGAAAGTAGATATGGGGGAGGCAAATGAGATAATGAATAGACCACTTAATTTGGTTATCCTCAAATTATACCCTGAGAGAAGGCTTTGAGTAGAGGAGTTTTTCTGGGAGATGATCCCAGGACATACTGGTACAGGCATGGTGAGGTGTGAGACAAGGGAGGGCAGGAGGACAATAAAGAGTGTGTTTCTCAAGGAAGTTACCACTTTGGGTGACTAGAGCTTAATCCCCTTGTCCACTGGTAACTCTGGGAGCAAATGCAGAACCAGTGTGTTTGGGTTATTACATCAATGGACAGAGAAACTGAGATATTTAGTCATATTCTGTAGCACTTCCAGACTACTGCAGGGACGGCAAAGCAGGGTTTCAAAGCCAAAGAAAGCTCTCAGGCAAAGATTTTCAGGGATTGGATTTGGAAGTAGGACTCTGTGCAATGAGGTGGTAAAGCCAAAGGGTATGAGAGGAACATTCATGGCATTTGCCTCATGATTTTTTTTTATGTTATATTAATCACCATACATTACATCATTAGTTTTTGATACAGAGTTCCATGATTCATTGTTTGTGTATAACACCCAGTGCTCCATGCAGTACATGCCCTCCTTAATACGCATCACCAGGCTAACCCATCCCCCACCTCCTTCCCCTCTAGAACCCTCAGTTTGTTTCTCAGAATCCGTAGTCTCTCATGATTCAACTCCCCCTCCGATTTGCCTCCCTTAATTCTTCCTTCCTGCTATCTTTTTTTTTTTTTAAACATATAATGTATTATTTGTTTCAGAGGTACAGGTCTGTGATTCAACAGTCTTACACAATTCACAGCGCACACCATAGCACATATCCTCCCCAATGTCTATCACCCAGCCACCCCATCCCTCCCACCCCCCACCACTCCAGCAACCTTCAGTTTGTTTCCTGAGATTAAGAATTCGTCATATCAGTGTGGTCATATGATACATGTCTTTCTCTGATTGAATTATTTGACTCAGCAAAACACCCTACAGTTCCATCGATGTCATTGCAAATGGCAAGATTTCATTCCTTTTGATGGCTGCATAATATTCCATTGTATATATATACCACTTCTTCTTTATCCATTCATCTGTCGATGAACATCTTGGCTCTTTCCACAGTTTGGCTATTGTGGACATTGCTGCTATAAACATCGGGGTGCACGTACCCCTTTGAATCCCTACATTTGTATCTTTGGCGTAAATACCCAGTAGTGCAATTGCTGGGTCTTATGGTAGCTCTATTTTCAACTTTTTGAGGAACCTCCATACTGTTTTCCAGAGTGGCTGCACCAGCTCGCATTCCCACTAACAGTGTAGGAGGGTTCCCTTTCTCCACATCCCTGTCAACATCTGTCGTTTCCTGACTTGTTAATTTTAGCCATTCTGACTGGTGTGAGGTGGTATCTCATTGAGGTTTTGATTTGGATTTCCCTGATGCCGAGCGATGTTGAGCACTTTTTCATGTGTCTGTTGGCCATTTGGATGTCTTCTCTGGAAAAATGTCTGTTCATGTCTTCTCCCCATTTCTTGATTGGATCATTTGTTCTTTGGGTGTTCAGTTTGAGAAGTTCGTTATAGATTTTGGATACTAGCCAGTTCTGGTAGTTTATACATCTCTAGGAATGCATCCATTTTTTCCAGATTATCTAATTTGCTGGCATATAGTTGCTCATAATATGTTCTTACAATTGTTTGTATTTCCTTGGTGTTGGTTGTGATCTCTCCACTTTCATTAATGATTTTATTTATTTCAGTCATTTCTCTTTTCTTTTTGATAAGTCTGGCCAGGGGTTTATCAATCTTGTTAATTCTTTCAAAGAACCAGCTCCTAGTTTTGTTGATCTGTTTAACTGTTCTTTTGGTTTCTATTTCATTGATTTCTGCTCTGATCTTTATTATTTCTCCTCTCCTGCTGGGTTTAGGCTTTATTTGCTCTTCTTTCTCCAGCTCCATTAGGTGTAGTGTTAGGTTGTGTATTTGAGACCTTTTTTGTTTCTTGAGAAAGGCTTGTATTGCTATATACTTTCCTTTTAGGACTGCCTTTGCTGCATCCCAAAGATTTTGAATAGTTGTGTTTTCATTTTCATTGGTTTCCATGTATTTTTTTAATTCTTCTTTAATTTCCTGGTTGACCCATTCATTCTTCAGTAGGATGCTCTTTAGCCTCCATGTATTTGAGTTCTTTCCGACTTTCCTCTTCTGATTGAGTTCTAGTTTCAAAGTACTGTGGTCTGAAAATATGCAGGGAATGATCCCAATCTTTTGGTAGAGGTTGAGACCTGATTTATGACCTAGGATGTGATCTATTCTGGAGAATGTTCCATGGGCACTAGAGAAGAATGTGTATTCTGTTGCTTTGGGATGGAGTGTTCTGAATATGTCTGTGAAGTCCATTTGGTCCAGTGTGTCATTTAGTCTTTATTTCCTTGTTGATCTTTTGCTTAGATGATCTGTCCATTTCAGTGAGGAGGGTGTTAAAGTCCCCCACTATTATTGTATTGTTGCCAATGTGTTTCTTTGCTTTTGTTATTAAAATTGGCTTGTATAATTGGCCGCTCGCATGTTAGGGGCATAGATATTTACAGTTGTTAGATCTTCTTGTTGGATAGTTCCTTTAGGTAAGACATAGTGTCCTTCCTCATCTCTTAATACAGTCTTTGGTTTAAAATCTAATTTGTCTGATACAAGGATTGCCACCCCAGCTTTCTTTTGGTGTCCACTAGCATGGTAAATGATTTTTCACCCCCTCACTTTCAATGTGGGGGTGTCTTTGTGTCTAAAATGAGTCTCTTGCAGACAGCATATTGATGGGTCTTGTTTTTTTATCCAATCTGATAGTTTGTGTCTTTTGATTGGGGCATTTAGTCCAATTACATTCAGGGTAACTATTGAAAGATAGGAATTTAGTGCCATTGTATTGCCTGTAAGGTGACTGTTACTGTACATTGTCTGTGTTCCTTTCTTGTCTATTGTTTTTAAGCTCTCTCTTTGCTTAGAGGACCCCTTTCAATATTTCTTGTAGGGCTGGTTTTGTGTTTGCAAATTCCTTTAGTTTTTGTTTGTCCTGGAAGCTTTTTATCTCTCCTATTTTCAATGACAGCCTAGCTGGATATAGTATTCTTGGCTGCATATTTTTCTCATTTAGTGCTCTGAATATATCATGCCAGTCCTTTCTGGCCTGCCAGGTCTCTGTGGATAGGTCTGTTGCCAATCTAATGTTTCTACCATTGTAGGTTACAGATCTCTTCTCCCGAGCTGCTTTCAGGATTTTCTCTTTGTCTCTGAGACTTGTAAGTTTTACTGTTAGATGTTGGGTTGTTGACCTATTTTTATTGATTTTGAGAGGGGTTTTCTGTGCTTCCTGGATTTTGATGCCTGTTTCCTTCCCCAAATTAGGGAAGATCTCTGCTATAATTCGCTCCAGTATACCTTCTGCCCCCCCTTTCTTCTTCTTCTGGGATCCCTATTATTCTAATAATGTTTCATCTTATGGTATCACTTATCTCTTGAATTCTGCCCTCCAGTAGTTGTTTACCTCTCTGTTTCCCAGTTTTTTTATTTTCCATCATTTGATCTTCAGTATCACTATTTCTCTCTTCTGCCTCATTTATCCTAGCAGTTAGAGTCTCCATTTTTGATTGCACATCATTAATACCCTTTTTGATTTTCACTTGGTTAGATTTTAGTTCTTTTATTTCTCCAGAAAGGGTTTCTCTAATATCTTCCATTCTTTTTTCAAGCCCAGTCAGTATCTTTAAAATCATCATTCTGAATTCTAGTTCCAACATCTTAGTAATGTCTGTATTGATTAGGTCCCTGGTAGTTGGTACTGCCTCTTGCTCTACTTGTTGAGGTGATTTTTTTCCATCTTGTCATTTTGTCCAGAGGAGAACAGATGAATGAGAGAACACAATGCTAACTACAATGTCCACAGAAAAATATACACTAAAGAAATCAGAAGAGACCTGATTGGGGGAAAAGAAAGGGAAAGAAAGAAAAGAAAATGAAAAAATTAAAAACAAAAAAACCCAGAATATGATTAAATATGATCAGGCTGGTGCAAAGATCAGTGCCACACACTAGATTTTGGGTGTAATTTAGTCTGTTAGAAGAAAGTGCCTCCCAAGTTTTTAAAGAAAGAAAAACTTATATATGTACAAATATAAGGGTAAATACGATGAAGGGATGGAATATGACTGTAAAGATGAAAAGTATAAAAGATTTTATAAAAGGAATTGATAAGAAGTTGGTTGAAAAAAGAAGAGGATTTAAAAAAAAAAAAGGGAGAGAATGTGATCAGGCAGGAGACTAGAACAAAGCCATATACTAGAGATTTAGGGTATATTTTGGTCTGTTAGAAGAAACTGTATCTCAAAATTAAAGAGAGAACAACTTATATATATATGCCAAAAATAAGGGTAACTACTATAAGGGATAGAATATGACTCTAAAAATGAAAAATAAAAAAGATTTTTAAAAAAAGGGATTGAGAAGATGTTGGTTGAAAAAGAGAAAAAGAAAAATTCAAAAAAAAAAAAGTTAAAAAAAAATTTGAAAGACTAAAGAATCATGGTAAAAAAGCCATGAATTCTATGTGCAGTATTCCCCTAGCGCTGGCATTCTGCCATTCTCATTGATCGGTAAACTTGGTCTTGGCTGGCTGTTCTCGCTGATCTTCTGGGGGAGGGGCCTGTTGCTGTGGTTCCCAAGTGTCTTTGCAGAGGCAGAATTGCCCTGCCCATGCCAGGCCCCAGCTAAGTAATCTGCTCCGGTTTGCTCTCGGGAGCTTTTGTTCCCTGCAAGCTTTCTGCATAGCTTTGGAGGACAAGAGTGAAAATGGCAGCCTCCCAATATCCGCCCTGGAGGAGCCAAAAACTCGGGGCCCCACTCTTCAGTGAGCCCCCAGAGAAAAGCAGTCAGTCACTCCCATCTCCCCGGTTTCTGGCCTCACTCCATGCTCACCTGGCCTGTGACCGAGCGTTTCTATCTCTCACTCATGACCCTGTGTGGAGTCTCCAAACTCAGCAGATCCCTGCTGTGAGCTCCCGTGCTGCTCCCCCCAGGGGAGGAAGGGGAGTCTCCCAGATCTGCCACTTATTGTGTCCCTGCTGGAGTAGCAGTGGCCCGACTGTGCTGCGGATTATGTTTTATGGCAACCCCAAGCTGAGAGCCCTTGCCTCAGCTCTGTCTCTTCAGCCGGCTTCCCCGCTTTGATACCTGGGATCTCTGCCGCACTCAGGAGTCTTTCTGTGACCCGAGGGTCCTAAGACCACACTGTCCTAGTGAGGGTTCCACCCCTTGCTTAGACACTGGAGCGATGTCCCTCAGCAGAGCAGACTTCTAAAAGTTCTGGTTTTGTCCTCCCCTGCTCTATCACTTGCCAGAAGTGGCCAACAGAGGCCCCCTCCCCCACCGTCTATGCTCCCGAATATCGCCTTGGATTCAGTTCTCCACACGTCCTACCTTCCAGAAAGTGGTCACTCTTCTGTTCAGGGAGTTGGCTGCTATTCTTTTCTTCAATCTCCTGTTGAGTTCGTAGGTGTTCAGAATGGTTTGATACCTATCTAGCCGAATTCCTGGGACCAGATGGAATTTAGTTCTCCTACTCCTTCGCCATCTTGCTCCTCAGGCCCGTGATGTTTTAAAGATTTCCAGTTTTTTGTGTGAAGGAAGCTAACATTTCCAAGTGCCCATCGTTTACCTTGAATTATGATGCCCACTTGCATATTTGATTCCTGTGAAAATAATGCAGAACAGAGATTCTCTCCATATTTCATAGGGGACAAAATTCAGCCCCAGAGTTTAGTAATCTCTTCAAGGTCACACAGCTAAATCTCAGCTAAGAAGTGAGAAATATAATACCTAACTCTGAAAAAAAGGGTTTTTAAAGGAATGATGTGCTCTAATGCAGATGAAACTTTGTTCTGTTCTGACATGAAAATCCTGTCCATCTGCATTCATTGATGTCAGTGCTGACGGAGTTACTGCATTCTTTTTTTTTTTTTAAAGATTTTATTTATTTGACAGAGAGAGACACAGCGAGAGAGGGAACACAAGCAGGGGAGTGGGAGAGGGAGAAGCAGGCTTCCCAATGAGCAGGGAGCCCGATGCGGGGCTTGATCCCAGGACCCTGGGATCATGACCTGAGCCGAAGTCAGACGCTTAATGACTGAGGCACCCAGGCGCCCTGAGTTATTGCATTCTGATGGACATCAGACCACTAAGGCCTTCATGTGACTTAAAATTCAGTCCTGAGGATGCTTATAGTTTTTCAGTGGTTTAAGGGCTATGATTCCTCTCTGATGCTTGTGCGTACATAACGCCTTGGCCTTGGGTCCTTGTCTTAAAGTGGTGCCATCTATCTATGATCACTGATGTCATTTTCTTATAACCTGCAGCTTTGGGCTCTTTGGCTGTGTTGCGTTAGAGCATTTTTTCCCCGCTTACCTTGTATGTCGTTGTTCCACTTCATCTCATTTCACTATATAAGCAGTTGCTGAGGAATTCTGTTGTCATCTATCTGTCTTTGCATTCCTAACTCCATGAAACCGAGGCATAAGCAACATGCTTCAGTGATGGGACGTTGATCAGTGCTCTGAGTACATGGATCCATTGATGTTTTGAATGTCAGGGATATAAGCAACCTTCATCCTCCCCCTTCATCTTATTTTATACTAAATGGAAATTTTAGAACTTTATGAAAGTTGAAAATAAATTACCCATATAAAAAAAAAAAAAGAAATTACCCATATATCCACTACCCAAAGGATGCTACTATGAACAATTTCTTCTATTTTACCAGGTACTCTAAAAATATATATATTCATGGTCAATATGTGTATAATTTTACATTCCATTACTTTCATTCAACAAGATATGATAGGTAGTTCTTAATATATATAATTTATAAGTATAATCTAATATTTATATGCCATTTAGAAATGATTTTCTTACCTTAATTTACTCAACCAAACCCCTATTGTTATGTTTTTAATATTTTAATGCATATCACTAAATTGCCTTTTAAAAGTATCATAAAAAATCACATTGTTGTTAGCAATGTATGATCGTGCCTATTTCACCAAACTATGCTCTTCCATAGTAATTCTAATTAAAACCATTGTTTTTGTAATCTGCTAGACAGAAATGCTATCTTCTTATAAAATAAGATTTTATTGGACTTCTGGCAAGAGTTAGCAGTTGTCATATGTTTTTAAAACTTGATCCCTTGTGAATTTTCTGTTTATAATCTTCGTCAATTAATCAATTTGTTTCTCAAAGGTTTTCTTCTTGATATGTAATGACTAATTTTCATAGTATATATATTGATTCTTTATCGTATTAATGGCATGTATTTGACACTGTTTTTTTTTTTTTTTTTAACATTCAGAAGCTTTACATTTTTACGTAGTCAGGTGAATTGACTCTTTTCCTTGAATGTTTTCTGTTGTTGTTTTTGTTATTCTCTCAATGATGAATACATTCATCTGTAAGTAACAGAAATCTTTAAGAGTGACATACGTAAGGGGGGGTATTTTTCTTGCATAAGCAGAAGTATGTATTAAGTTGTAATAGTAGTGGGTTAGTTTCTCATTAATTTCGGAACCAGGGACTTTTTCTCCTTCAACTCTGACATCTTTAATCATTGTCAGAAATTTTTGAATGTAAGCAATCTCTTCCTTGAGGAAGCTGAGGCTCAAAGAAATTAAATGATTTGTCCCTGCCACTCAGCTAATTGGTGGAAGAGTCTTGTGGTCTCTTTGTTTAGGCTCTACACTCTATTATACCATGTCATCACTTGATTATTTTGCTGTGTATCTCATATTGGTACCTGCTAATGGCATATCATACATATGCAAACACAACTTTGCTCTGCACTCCTTCAAGATGTGTCCAGGAAATCTTATGTACTGATAATTAGCATCTCAGTTTTTCAAATATTTTATAATAGATGAAATCTTATGTTATTATGAAATGGGTAAGTTCAATATCTGCTAAATTAAAAACCTTAGTTTTAATTAATTTTAATACTTAATTTTAATAATTAACACTTAATTTTAATACTCTTTTAAAAAAAATTTTATTATGTTTTTTTAGTCACCATACAATACATCATTGGTTTTTGATGTGGTGATCCACGATCCATTGTTTTCGTACAAAACCCAGTGCTCCATGCAGTAAGTGTCCTCCTTAATACCCATCACCGGGCTAATCAATCCCCCCTCCCTCCTCCCCTCTAAAACCCTGTTAGTATCTCAGAGTCCATAGAGAGACTCTCCTTCCAATCCCCCCCCCATTTTTCCCTTCCTTCTCCTAATGTCCTCCATGTTATTCCTTATGTTCCACAAATAAGTGAAACCATATGATAATTGACTTTCTCTGCTTGACTTATTTCACTTAGCATAATCTCCTCCAGTCCCATCCATGTTGATGTAAAAGTTGGGTATTCATCTTTTCTGATGGCTGAGTAATATTCCTTTGAATATATGGACCACATCTTCTTTATCCATTCATCTGTTGAAGGGCATCTAGGCTCTTTCCACAGTTTGGCTATTGCGAACATTGCTGCTATGAACATTGGGGTGCATAGGGCCCTTCTTTTCACTACATCTGTGTCTTCGGGGTAAATACCCAGGAGTGCAATTGCTGGGTCATAGGGTAGCTCTATTTTTAAAATTTTGAGGAACCTCCACACTGTTTTCCAAAGTGGTTGTACCAACTTGCATTCCCACCAACAGTGTAAGAGGGCTCCCCTTTCTCCACAACCTCTCCAACATTTGTTGTTTCTGTCCCTGTCCATTGTTGCCATTCTAACTGGTGTAAGGTGGTATCTCAGTGTGGTTTTGATTTGGATTTCCCTGATGGCTAATGATGATGAACATTTTTTCATGTGTCTGTTAGCCATTTGTATGTCTTCTTCAGAGAAGTGTCTTTTCATATCTTCTGTCCACTTTTTGACTTGATTATTTGTTTTTTGGGTGTTGAGTTTGAGACGTTCTTTATAAATCTTGGATACCAGCCCTTTGTCTGTAGTGTCATTTGCAAATATCTTCTCCCATTCTGTGGGTTGCCTCTTTGTTTTGTTGACTGTTTCCTTTGCTGTGCAGAAGCTTTTTATCTTGATGAAGCCTCAAAAGTTCATTTTTCCTTTTGTTTCACTAGCTTTTGGAGATGTATCTTGAAAGAAGTTGCTGTGGGCGGTGTCAAAGAGGTTACCGCCTATGTTCTCCTCTAGGATTTGGATGGATTCCTGTCTCACATTGAGGTCTTTCATCCACTTTGAGTTTATCTTTGTGAATGGTGTTAGAGAATGGTTGAGTTTCATTCTTCTGCATGTGGCTGTCCAATTTTCCCAGCACCATTTATTGAAGAGACTGTCTTTTTTTTATTGCATGTTTTTTCCTGCTTTGTCAAAGATTATTTGACCATAGAGTTGGGGTTCCATATCTGGGTTCTCTGTTCTGTTCCATTGGTCTATATGTATGTTTTTGTGCCAGTACCATGCTGTCTTGGTGATCACAGCTTTGTAATATAGCTTGAAATCAGGCAACGTGATGCTTCCAGCTTTGTTTTTCTTTTTCAACATTTCCTTGGCGATTGAGGGTCTTTTCTGATTCCATACGAATTTTAGGATTGCTTGTTCCAGTACCCTGAAAATTGTCATTGGAATTTTGATCGGGATGGCATTGAAGGTATAGATTGCTCTAAGTAGCTTAGACATTTTAACAATGTTTATTCTTCTGATCCATGAGCATGGAATTTTTCTCCGTTTTTTTGTGTCTTCAGTTTCTTTCATGAGTGTTTCGTAGTTCCTAGAGTATAGATCCTTTACCTCTTTGGTTAGGTTTATTCCGAGGTATCTTGTGGTTTTTGGAGCTATTGTAAATGGAATCGTTTCTCTAATTTCTCTTTCTACAGTTGCGTTGTTAGTGTATAGGAAAGCAACTGATTTCTGTGCATTGATTTTGTATCCTGCCACATTACTGAATTGCTGGATGAGTTCCAGTAATTTGGGGGTGGAGTCTTTTGGGTTTTCCACATAAAGTAACATGTCGTCTGCAAAAAGAGACAGTTTGACTTCTTCTTTGCCAATTTGAATACCTTTTATTTCTTTTTGTTGTCTGATTGCTGTTGCTAGGACTTCTAGTACTCTGTTGAACAGAAGTGGTGAGGGTGGGCATCCTTGACGTGTTCCTGATCTTAAGGGAAAGGCTCTCAGGTTTTCCCCATTGAGGATGATATTCGCTGTGGGTTTTTCATAGATGGATTTTATGAACTTGAGGAATGTTCCAGAGGGACATTCCCTATACTCTGGAGAGTTTTAATCAGGAAAGGATGCTGTATTTTCTCAAGTGCTTTTTCTTCATCAATTGAGAGAACCATATGGTTTATTTCTCTCCTCTTATTAATGTGTTCTATCACATTGATTGATTTGTGAATGTTGAACCACCCTTTCATCCTGGGGATAAATCCCACTTGGTTGTGGTGGATGATCATTTTAATGTATTGTTGGATCCTATTAGCTAGGATTTTGTTGAGGATTTTGGAATCCATATTCATCAGGGATATGGGTCTGAAATTCTCCTTTTTGATGGGATCTTTGCCTGGTTTGGGGATTAAGGTAATGCTGGCCTCATAGAATGAGTTTGGAAGTTTTCCTTCTCTTTCTATTTTTTGAAACAGCTTCAGTAGAATAGGTATTATTTCTTTTTTGAATGTTTGGTAGAATTCCCCAGGGAATCCACCAGGCCCTGGACTTTTGTTTTTTGGGAGTTTTTTGATCACTGCTTCAATGTCATTACTGGTTATTGGCCTATTCAGGTTGTCAATTTCTTCCTGTTTCAGTCTTGGCAGCTTATAGGTTTCCAGGAGGGCCTCCATTTCATCCAGATTGCTCAGTTTATTGGCATATAGTTGTTGATAATAATTTCTAATAATTGTTTCTGTTTCATTGGTGTTAGTCGTGATCGCTCCCCTTTCGTTCATAATTTTATTAATTTGGGTCCTTTCTCTCTGCTTTTGGATAAGTCTGGCCAGTGGTTTATCAATCTTATTAATTCTTTCAAAGAACCAACTTCTGGTTTCGTTGATCTGATCTACTGTGTTTCTGGTTTCTAATTCATTGATTTCTGCTCTAATTTTAATTATTTCTCTTCTAATGCATGGCTTAGGCATCATTTGTTGCTTTTTCTCTAGTTCTTTAAGGTGTAGTGTTAGTTGGTGAATTCGGGATTTTTCTATTTTTTTGAGTGAGGCTATGTATTTCCCCCTTAGGACTGCCTTTGCAGTATCCCATAGGTTTTGGACTGATGTGTTTTCGTTCTCATTGATTTCCATGAATTGTTTAAGTACTTCTTTGATTTCTTGGTCGACCCAAACATTCTTGAGCAGAGTGGTCTTTAGCTTCCAAGTGTTTAAATTTCTGCCAAATTTTTTCTTGTGATTGAGTTCCAGTTTTAGAGCACAGTGGTCTGAGAATATGTGGGGAGTAATCTCAGGGTTTTGATATCGGCTGAGACCTGATTTGTTACCCAGTATATGGTCTATTTTGGAGAAAGTTCCATGTGCGCTTGAGAGGAATGAGTATTCTGTTGTTTTAGGGTAGAATGGTCTTTAAATATCTATGTGGTCCATCTGGTCCAATGTATCATTCAAAGCTCTTGTTTCCTTGTTGATTTTCTGCTTAGATGATCTGTCCATTGCTGAGAGTGGAGTATTGAGGTCTCCTACAATTAACATATTGTTATCAATATGACTATTTTGGTTAACAGTTGGCTTATATAGATGGCTGCTCCCATGTTGGGGGCATAGATATTTAGAATTGTTAGATCTTCTGGTTGGATAGACCCTTTAAGAATGAGATAGTGTCCTTCTGTGTTTCTTTTTTTTTTTTTTTAAAGATTTTATTTATTTATTTGAGAGAGAGAGAATGAGAGACAGAGAGCACGAGAGGGAAGAGGGTCAGAGGGGGAAGTACACCCCCTGCTGAGCAGGGAGCCCGATGCGGGACTCGATCCCGGGACTCCAGGATCATGACCTGAGCCGAAGGCAGTCGCTTAACCAACTGAGCCACCCAGGCGCCCCATCCTTCTGTGTTTCTTATTACATACTTTAGTTTAAAATCTAATTTGTCTGATATAAGAATTGCTACCCCCGCTTTCTTTTGAGGTCCGCTGGCATGGAAGATGGATCTCCATCCCTTCACTTTCAGTCTGGATATATCTTTAGGTTCAAAGTGAGTCTCTTGTAGACAGCATATGGATGGGTCCTGTCTTTTTATCCAATCTGCAAGCCTGTGCTGTTTTATGGGAGTGTTTAGGCCATTCATGTTGACAGTGGTTATTGAAAGATATGAATTCATTGTCATGATGTTGCCTGTGAAGATATTGTTTTTATAGATTGTCCCTGTAAATTTCTGTTGTATATCTCTCTTGGGGTCTTTCTCCTTTTATAGAACCCCCCTTAATATTTCTTGCAAGGCCGGCTTAGTGGTCACATATTCTTTCAGTTTCTGCCGGTCTTGGAAGCTCTGCATCTCTCCATCCATTCTAAATGAAAGCCTTGCCAGATAAAGTATTCTTGGCTGCATGTTCTTCTCATTTAGTACCCTGAATCTGTCTTGCCAGGCCGTTCTGGCTTGCCAGGTCTCTGTGGATAGGTCTGATGTTACTCTGATGTTCCTCCCTCTGTATGTAAGGAATCTCTTCCCCCTAACTGCCCTTAAGATGGTTTCCTTGGTTCTCAGATTTGCAAGTTTTACTGTTATATGCAGGGGAGTTGGCCTGTTTTCCTTGATCTTGGGAGCGGTCCTCTCTGCCTTTAGGGCACGAATGTTTGTTTCATTCCCCAGATTAGGGAAGTTCTCAGCTACGATTTGCTCAAATGCATCTTCTAGTCCTCTTTCTCCACTCCCTCCAGGATTCCCTTTATTCTGACATTGGAATGCTTTATGGTGTCACTTATTTCTCTGATTCTATTTTCATGGATTCTGAGTTGTTTTTCCCTGGCCTCCTCTTTTCCCTTTTTATCTATTATATTGTCTTCCATGTCGCTTATTCTTTTTTCTGCCTCAGTTACCCTAGCTGTTAGATTTTCTAGATTGGATTGGATCTCATTGATAGCATTTTTAAGTTCTGCCAATTCACCTTTTATATTTGCCCTTAGAGACTCTATGTTGCCATTAATTGATTTCTCCATTCTAGCTATTGTCTTCACAATTGCTAGCCTGAATTCCATCTCTGACATCTTGGTTATATCTGCATCCATTTGTAAATCTGTGGCATAAGTCATAATCTCTGAGTCTTTTCTATTTTGGTATCTCCTCCTCCTAGTCATTCTGTTGAGGGGTGTTTGAGGGAATGTATAGAGTCCAAATTATTGACCAGAACCCAAGGAAGATGCGCCTGTTTTCTTGGTACCTCAGGGTTGCTGGCCTCTTGTTTTCCCAGTCTGTCTTCTGCGGGAGGGGCCTGCTGCGCTGTTACTCAAGCAACCCTGTTCGGGCGGAGTTGCCCTGCGCCTCTGTGTGGGGGGATGGGCTCAGTGAGAGTAAGTTTTGGGGGCTTTTATTCTCTGGTTCCTTGCCCTTGCGGCTTTCCGCGTCTCTCGTGAGTCAAAGCAGAAGAGACCGTTTCCAACCCTCTGTCTCAGAGCAGAGAGGTCGCAATCTGTTCTTCAGTGAGCTCTCCAGGCCACCCTGTCTCCGTTTCTGTCCGTGTTGCTCTAAACTGCAGTGGCCTGGGTTGTGCGCCCCTCCACAGTGCTCTCAGTCCTGCCTCCAGGTCAGAGCATTTCTCTGCTCTTTGTGCTTCTAAAACCACCAGCCAGTCCCAGTTCATGTGCGCACGACCCCGCCGCCCTGCGTTTCCGTCCCGGGGGCTGCAGTTCGCAGGTGTGACCCCGTGGCTCCTGGTTTCCACCCCAGGGCTGCCCTAAAGTCCTTTCCCCCCGCTACAGGTCTGCGAGTCTGCGCCCCGTCTGCAGCGCGTGAGGCTGTCACTCACTGGCAGTGTAGGATACCCATGGCCAGGCACCCTCTGCTGCCATTTATCCTCCGATTTCTGCCCGCAGAATCATGGCTCCCCGCTTCATACCTCAATACCAACTGCCTGAGATATCCTGTTTGTCGAGATCCAGATCTTCTTACATCTCAGGCTGGTTTTGTGGGTGCTCAGGGTGGTCTGGTAGATATCCAGCTCAATTCCAGGGACGAGCTGAAATAGGGTCCCCTAGTCCTCTACCATCTTTCCCCCTCAGCCTAATTTTGATACTCTTACTATATGTTCACAGGTGTAACAGACTTTTAGCGAAAAAGCCCAAACTATTAAGAGCTACCTGCAGTTCTTCTATTTTATATTAAAGATTAACTGATGGGCAGTTAATTCAGAAATCTACTGAGTAAAAGACCAGATGGACTGACTTTTATTGGTCAAAGAAGGAAATGATATCATCAACATCTGTAAGCTGCTCACAGGCAAATCTAAACCAATATACACGAAGTCTGTATTTGTGAAAGCATTCAACCTGACCCTGTGGTAAATGAGCTTTTAAGTGAGTTGACAACAGTAGTTGATAATATTTTAAACTGTAGAAGATGTAAATAGTACTTGAAAGCAACTAAAAATTAAATCCAACGTAGTAGGGCAAGCTTATTTTTTAAGGCAATAGAATGCATCCACTTTTTTTTAAAATTTTTTATTGTTTTGTAAATCACCATACATTACATCGTTAGTTTTAGATGTAGTGTTCCATGATTCATTATTTGTGCATAACACCCAGTACTCCATGCAGAATGTGCCCTCCTCAATACCCACCACCAGGCTAACCCATCCTCCCACCCCCTCCCCTCTAGAACCCTCAGTTTGTTTTTCAGAGTCCATTGTCTCTCATAGTTCATCCACCCCTCCGATTTCCCCCACTTCATTCTTCCCCTCCCGCTACCTTCTTCTTCTTTTTTTTTTCTTAACATATATTGCATTATTTGTTTCAGAGGTACAGATCTGAGATTCAACAGTCTTGCACAATTCACAGCGCTTACCAGAGCACATACCCTCCCCAGTGTCTATCACCCAGTCACCCCATCCCTCCCACCCCACCCCCCGCTCCAGCAATCCTCAGTTTGTTTCATGAAATTAAGAATTCCTCATATCAGTGAGGACATATGATACATGTCTTTCCCTTTTTGACTTATTTCGCTCAGCATAATACCCTCCAGTTCCATCCACGTCGCTGCAAATGGCAAGATCTCATTCCTTTTGATGGCGGCATAATATTCCATTGTATATATATACCACTTCTTCTTTATTCATTCATCTGTCGATGGACATCTTGGCTCTTTCCACAGTTTGGCTCTTGTGGACATTGCTGCTATAAACATCGGGGTGCACGTACCCCTTCGGTTCCCTACATTTGTATCCTTGGGGTAAATACCCAGTAGTGCAGTTGCTGGATCGTATGGTAGCTCTATTTTCAACTTTTTGAGGAACCTCCATACTGTTTTCCAGAGTGGTTGCACCAGCTTGCATTCCCACCAACAGTGTAGGAGGGTTCCCCCTTTCTCCGCATCCCCGCCAACATCTGTCATTTCCCGACTTGTTAATTTTAGCCATTTTGACTGGTGTGAAGTGGTATCTCATTGAGGTTTTGATTTGGATTTCCCTGATGCCAAGCGATGTTGAGCACTTTTTCATGTGTCTGTTGGCCATTTGGATGTGTTCTTTGGAAAAATGTCTGTTCATGTCTTCTGCCCATTTCTTGATTGCATTCTTTGTTCTTTGGGTGTTGTGTTTGATAAGTTCTTTACAGATTTTGGATGCTAGCCCTTTGTCTGATATGTCATTTGCAAATCTCTTCTCGCATTCTGTCAGTTGTCTTTTGGTTTTGTTGACTGTTTCTTTTGCTATGCAAAAGCTTTTTATCTTGATGATGCCAATTGTTCATTTTTGCCCTTGCTTCCCTTGCCTTTGGCGATGTTTCTAGGAAGAAGTTGCTTCGGCTGAGGTCAAAGAGGTTGTTGCCTGTGTTCTCCTTTAGGATTTTGATGGACTCCTGTCTCACATTGAGGTCTTTCAACCATTTGGAGTCTATTTTTGTGTGTGGTGTAAGGAAATGGTCCAGTTTCATTCTTCTGCATGTGGCTATCCAATTTTCCCAACACCATTTGTTGAAGAGACTGTCTTTGTTCCATTGGACATTTTTTCCTGCTTTGTCAAAGATAAGTTGACCATAGAGTTGAGGGTCCGTTTCTGGGCTTTCTATTCTGTTCCCTTGATCTATGTGTCTGTTTTTGTGCCAGTACCATACTGTCTTGATGGTGACAGATTTGTAACAGTGCTGGAAGTCTGGAATTGTGATGCCGCCAGCTTTGCTTTTCTTTTTCAACATTCCTCTGGCTATGCGGGGTCTTTTCTGGTTCCATACAAATATTAGGATTATTTGTTCCATTTCTGTGGAAAAAAGTGGATGGTATTTTGATAGGGATTGCATTGAATGTGTAGATTTCTCTAGGTAGAATAGACATCTTCACAATATTTGTTCTTCCAATCCATGAGCATGGAACATTTTTCCATTTCTTTGTGTCTTCCTCAATTTCTTTCATGAGTATTTTATCGTTTTCTGAGTACAGATCCTTTGCCTCTTTGGTTAGATTTATTCCTAGGTATCTTATGGTTTTGGGTGCAAGTTTCAATGGGATCAACTCCTTAATTTCTCTTTCTTCTGTTTGTTGTCAGTGTATAGGAATGCTACTGGTTTCTGTGCATTGATTTTGTATCCTGCCACTTTCCTGAATTCATGTATGAGTTCTAGCATTCTTTTGTGTTTTCCACATACAGTATCATATCATCTGCAAAGAGTGGGAGTTTGACTTGTTTTTTGCTGATTTGGATGGCTTTTCTATTTTTTTGTTGTCTGATTACTGTGGCTAGGATTTCTAATACTATATTGAATAGCAGTGGTGATAGCGGACATCTCTGCCGCGTTCCTGACCTTAGGGGGGAACTTGTGTTTTTTCCCCATTGAGAATGATATTCGCTGTAGGTTTTTCATAGTTGGTTTTTATGATATTGAGGTATGTACCCTCTATCCCTATACTCTGAAGAGTTTTGATCAAGAAAGGATGCTGTACTTTGTCAAATGCTTTTTCTGCATCCATTGAGGGATCATATGATTCTTGTTCTTTCTTTTGTTAATGTATTGTATCACATTGATTGATTTGCGGATGTTGAACCAACCTTGTAGCCCAGGAATAAATCCCACTTGGTCGTGTTGAATAATCCTTTTAATGTACTGCTGGATCCTTTCAGATAGTATTTTGGTGAGAATTTTTGCATCCATGTTCATCAAGGATATTGGTCTGTAATTCTCCTTTTTGATGGGGTCTTTGTCTGGTTTTGGGATCAAGGTATGCTGACCTCATGAAACAAGTTTGGAAGTTTTCCTACGATTTCTATTTTTTGGAACAGTGTGAGAAGAATAGGTATTAATTCTTCTTGAAATGTTTGGTAGAATTCCCCTGGGAAGCCATCTGGCCCTTGGCTTTTGTTTGTTGGGAGATTTTTGATGACTGCTTCAATTTCCTTAGTGGTTATAGGTCTGTTCAGGTTTTCTCTTTCTTCCTGGTTCAGTTTTGGTAGTTGATACATCTCTAGGAATGCATCCATTTCTTCCAGGTTATCTAATTTGCTGGCATAGAGTTGCTCATAATATGTTCTTATAATTGTATTTCTTTGGTATTGGTTGTTATCTCTGGTCTTTCATTCATGATTTTGTTAATTTGGGTCATTTCTCTTTTCTTTTTGATAAGTCTGGCCAGGGGTTTATCAATCTTGTTAATTCTTTCAAAGAACCAGCTCCTAGTTTCGTTGATGTGTTCTACTGTTCTTTTAATTTCTATTTCATTGATCTGCTCTGATCTTTATTATTTCTCTTCTCTGGCTGGTTTTAGACTTTATTGGCTGTTTTTTCTCCACCTCCTTTGGGTGTAGGGTTAGGTTGTGTATTTGAGACCTTTCTTGTTTCTTGAGAATGGCTTGTATTGCTATATACTTTCCTCTTAGGACTGCCTTTGCTGCGTCCTAAAGATTTTGAATAGTTGGGTCTTCATTTTCATTGGTTTCCATGAATTTTTTTAATTCTTTAATTTTCTGCTTGACCCATTCATTCTTTAGTAGGATGCTCTTTAGCCTCCCTGTATTTGAGTTCTTTCCAACTTTCCTCTTGTGATTGAGTTCTAGTTTCAAAGCATTGTGGTTTGAAAATAGGCAGGGAATGATCCCAATCTTTTGGTACCGGTTGAGACATTATTTGTGACTTAGGATGTGGTCGAATCTGGAGAATGTTCCATGGGCAGTAGAGAAGAATGTGTATCCTTTTGCTTTGGGATGGAATGTTCTGAATATGTCTTTGAAGTCCATTTGGTCCAGTGTGTCATTTCAACTGTTTTTTTCTGTGTTGATATTTTGTTTAGATGATCTGTCCATTTCAGTGAGGGGGGTGTTAAAGTCCCCCACTATTATTGTATTGTTGTCAATGTGTTTCTTTGCTTTTGTTATCAATTGCCTTATATAATTGGCTGCTCCCATGTTAGGGGCATAGATATTTACAATTGTTAGATCTTCTTGTTGGATAGACCCTTTAAGTAGGGTATAGTGTCCTTCCTCATCTCTCATTACAGTCTTTGGTTTAAAATCTAATTTGTCTGATATAAGGATTGCCACCTCAGCTTTCTTTTGGTGTCCATTAGCATGGTAAATGGTTTTCCATCCCCTCACTTTCAATGTGGGGGTGTCTTTGTGTCTAAAATGAGTCTCTTGTAGACAGCATATTGATGGGTCTTGTTTTTTAATCCAGTGTGATAGCCTGTGTCTTTTGATTGGGGCATTTAGCCCATTTACATTCAGGGTAACTATTGAAAGAGATGAATTTAGTGCCATTATATTGCCTGTATGGTGACTGTTACTCTATATTGTCTGTGTTCCTTTTTGGTCAATGTTGCTTTTAGGCTCTCTCTTTGCTTTGAGGACCCTTTTCCATATTTCCTATAGGGCTGGTTTTGTGTTTGCAAATGCCTTTAGTTTTTGTTTTCCTGGAAGTTTTTTATCTATCCTATTTTCAATTACCGCCTAGCTGTATATATTATTCTTGGCTGCATATTTTTCTCATTTAGCGCTCTGAATATATCATGCCAGTCCTTTCTGGCCTGCCAGGTCTCTGTGGATAGGTCTGTTGCCAGTCTAATGTTTCTAGCAGTGTAGGTTACATATCTCTTCTCCCATGCTGCTTTCAGGATTTTCTCTTTGTCTCTGAGACTTGTAACTTTTACTCTTAGATGTCGGGGTGTTGACCTATTTTTATTGATTTTCAGAGGGGTTCTTTGTGCTTCCTGGATTTTGATGCCTGTTTCCTTCCCCAAATTAGGGAAGTTCTCTGCCATAATTTGCTTCAATATACCTTCTGCCCCTCTCTCTCTTTCTTCCTCTTCTGGGATCCCTATTATTCTAATGTTGTTTCATCTTATGGTATCGCTTATCTCTCGAATTCTTCCCTTGTGTCCAGTAGCTGTTTATCTCTCTTTTTTCAGCTTCTTTATTTTCCATCATTTGGTCTTCTATATCACTGTCTCTCTCTTCTGCCTCATTTATCCTAGCAGTTAGCACCCCCATTTTTTATTGCACCTCATTAATACCCTTTTTGATTTTGACTTGGTTAGATTTTAGTTCTTTTATTTCTCCAGAAAGGGTTTCTCTAATAACTTCCAGGCTTTTTTCAAGCCCAGCTAGTATCTTTAACGTGATGATTCTGAACTCTAGATCTGACATCGTACTAATGTCCGTATTGAGTAGGTCCCTGGCAGTCAGTACTATCTCTTGTTCTTTTTGTTGAGGTGATTTTTTCCGTCTTGTCATTTTGTGCAGAGAATAGATTAATGAGAGAACAAAATGCTAACAGGCTAACAATGCCCCCAGAAAATATACTCTAAACAAAACAGAAAAGCCCTGAAACAGGGGGAAAGAAAGGGAAAGAGAGAAAAAAGAAAAAGAAAAAAAAAGGAAAAGATAAAGATAAAGATAAAAGCAAAGAAAAACAGAACAAAACAACAACAAAAATACCAGAATATGATCAAATGTGATCAGGGTGGTACATAGATCAGTGCCACACACTAGATTTTGGGTGTATTTTGGTCTGTTGGAAGAAAGTGCCTCCCAAATTTTTAAAGAGAGAAAAACATATTTGTATAAAAATGAGGGTTCATATGATAAAGGGATGATGTATGAGTGTAAAGATGAAAATTATAAAATAATTTATAAAAGGAATTGATAAGTTTTTTGAAAAAAGGAAGAAGAGGATTTAGAAAAGAAAAAAAAATGGGAGAGAATGTGATCAGGCAGGATTGTAGATAAAAAACATACAGTAGAGATTTAGGGGATATTTTGATCTGTTAAAGAAACTATCTCTTGGGGCGCCTGGGTGGCTCAGTCGTTAAGCGTCTGCCTTCGGCTCAGGTCATGATTCCAGTGTCCTGGGATCGAGCCCTGCATCGGGCTACCTGCTCAGTGGGAAGCCTGCTTCTCCCTCTCCACTCCCCCTGCTTGTGTTCCCTCTCTCGCTGTGTCTCTCTCTGTGAAAATAATAAATAAAATCTAAAAAAAAAAAAAAAAGAGAAACTATCTCAAAATTTTAGAGAACAACTTATATATATATGCCAGAAATACACATAACTACTATGAAGGGATATAATATGACTCTAAAAATGAAAAATAAAAATGTTTTCTTAAAAAAGGGATTGATAAGATGTTCGTTGAAAAAGGGAAAAATAAAAATTAAAAAAAAAAACAGTTAAAAAAAAAATTTGAAAGACTAAAGAATCATGGTAAAAAAAAAGCCATGGATTCTATGTGCATTGTTCCCCTAGCGCTGGAGTTCTGCTGTTCTCATTGATGCGTAAACTTGGTCTTGCCTGGCTGTTCTCGCTGATCTTCTGAGGGAGGTATCTGTTGCTGTGGTTCCCAAATGTCTTTGCTGGAGGCGGAATGGCCCCGCCCTTGCCCGGTCCGGGCTAAGTAATCTGCTCGGGTTTGCTCTCGGGAGCTTTTGTTCCCTTCAAGCTTTCTGTACAGCTTTGGAGGCGGAGAGTGAAAATGGCAGCCTCGCAGTCTCTGCCCCAGAGGAGCCGAGAACTCAGGGCCCCGCTCCTCAGTGCACCCCCAGAGAAAAGCAGTCTTTCACTTCCGTCTCCCTGGTCTCCGGCCGCACTCCGTGTTCACCCGGCCTGTGACTGAGCGTTTCTATCTCTGGTACCCGACCCCATCTGGAGTCTCCAAACCCAGCAGATCCCTATGGTGCGATTCCACGCCACTCCTCCCGGGAGAGGAAGGGGAGTCTTCCCGGATCTCCCGCTTGTTGGGTCCCTGCTGGAGGAGCAGTGGCCTGACTGAGCCGCGGATCATGGTTTATGGCAACCCCGAGCTGATGGCCCGTGCCTCGGCTCCGTCTCTGTCGCCAGCTTTCCCACTCCGATCCCTGGGAGCTCTGCCGCACTTAGGCACCCTCGGTCTTTCTGTGACCCTGAGGGTCCTGAGACCACACTGTCCCACGAGGGTTCCACCCCTTGCTTAGCCACCAGAGTGTCATCCCTCAGCGGATCCGACTTCTAAATGTTCCGATTTTGTGCTCCGCGGCTCTATCACTTGCCAGAAGCGGCCAACGGCGGCCCCTCCCCTGCTGTCTGTCCTCCTGAATATCACCTTGGATTCACTTCTCCGCACATCCTACCTTCCAGAAAGTGGTCACTTTTCTGATGAGAGAGTTGTTGCTCTTCTTTTCTTCGATCTACTGTTGAATTTGTAGGTGTTCAGAATGGTTTGATCCCTATCCAGCTGAATTCCTTAGACCAGATGAAATCCAGGTCTCCTTCTCCTCCGCCATCTTTCTCTGCCCTCTGCATCCTGTTTTCTTAACTTCAATCATTTTTAAAGCAACTGTAAACTATATAGATTCATTTAATGTTATTTAAATAAATAGTAATATATATTTCTTTAAAATAACTTTAAGTTGAATTAATTAATTAATTTTAGAGAGAGTGCGTGCACCTCAGTGGAGGCAGGGAGGGGCAGAGAGACAGAGAGAGAGAAATTTTTTTAAATTTAATTTTATTATGTTAGTCACCATACATTACATCATTAGTTTTTGATGCAGTGTTCCATGATTCATTGTTTGCATATAATACCCAGTGCTCCATTCAATACATGCCCTCCTTAATACCCATCACTGGGCTACCCCATCCCTCTACCCTCCTCCCCTCTAAAGCCCTCAGTTTGTTTCTCAGAGTCCATAGTAGAGAGAGAGAGAGAATTTTAAGCAGGCCCCACGCCCAGCACAAAGCCCAACATGGGGCTCTGTCTCACGACCCTGAGATCATGACCTGAGCCAAAATCAAGAGTTGGATACTTAACCAACTGAGCCTCCCAGGTGCCCAAGTTGATTTGTTTTTAAAAATAACTTATTTTAAAGTAATAATACCTATGAACTCTTGGGTTTTATCTACTAAGTATACTTCTTCTAATACCTACTAATATGTATAAGTGTATTGAAATAAAATAAATGGTCTCCGTGTATGATCTAAAATCACCATAGGTCTCAATCTTTGAGAAACAATGGCTTAAATAATCATTTACTATGGAGTTTAGATGAAGAACAATAGGACAAATTTTCAGTGACTCTATTAAATTTGTGAATTAAAGAATTCTCTTGCTTCTCTAAGATCATAATCAAAATTATGGCTCAGATATATTGTCTGTTAGGTAATAGCATATTAATAAGGTTATCTTTGGTGTTGGTAGATATTTTATATAATTTAGCTTTAAAAAACAGCCTCAAATAACAGCCTTTCACGAGTGTTGAAAAGATTTTAGTTTCATTCTTAATCTTTCAGTAATAGATCCCAGGAGTGAATAAGGTTACACATTTCACTTTTATAATCATCTTGGCTTAATCTAATGAAGTTAGGAATGCATTAATATGGCATAGCACATTATTTCTTCCAGGCTGCTTTATAATTTGTTCAGAATGACTGCAGATCCTACTGAAAGCAATTCAGGTACTTCAAAAGCAGCTCATCATTCATGATTAAAGACACATAAGCCCAAAGAAATATCTTCAGCTAATTTTGAAGAATCATGGAAAGATTGTGGGGAACAGCCTTCCTAACCAAATTTAGAATTCTGTTTACAGTTAGAGATATCTAGGCTTATATTCATTCAGTCATGAAATCCAGACTACAGATTGAATGGAAACATTTAAGAATGTTAACTATTTTGATGGAAATCTTTCTAAAATGTATTATCCACTTCCATGCCTTCTTAAACAAATAATGCAGAATATAATGGGTATTTCCTTTATGACTCAGGATCATCATTTATGAGCTGTCATTAGGATACCATATTACCATCTGGTTCTGTGGTTTTCAGTTTTACTGTCTAGTTTTCTGTTAGCTTTATTTTGCAACTGTTATGTTTGGCTCCCTAATAAGCTTCTACCTTGAGTCTCCAGTTTGCTGCTACCAGTTTTCTATGGCCTCAGCATTAGACAGTGTAGTTTGTTTAATGCTATGTGTCAAGTACGTGTGATTAGGAGAAGTTTGTTAAATATTGTGTTATAGTACCAGAGGGTGAAGATTTCAGGGACCTTTATCTTCCTACTTCTAATTCAAGATGGTGTTCTGAATGCTTGCATTTGAGAGAGGAGTAAAGTTTAAATAAATGAGTTATTCAGTGAGCGATTTTGGTTTTTGTTTCTTAGTTTTGGTCCTGAATGATGATAATGTAGTATTTTATCAGCACAGTTTTAGGGCACTTTCACATACCAGACTGAATTTTGTCCAGGCTTTTTGTGTTTGCTTATGCTGTTTTCTATCTTTGGGACTGGTGCAGTGGAGACATTCCGTAAATATTTAGAAAATTTTTAAGACACACCTTTGAACTTGTTAGGACACAACAAAGAAGCATTCCCTTTCTTTTCCAACTCTGCTATTTAGACAGAACTTCTGTCTCTGCAGAGAAGTTCTCTATCCATTTATACTCCTATCCTAGTTGTGTAATTCAGCCACACGCACAGAGCAATCACATTTTTTTTTTTTTTTTTATAATTTACACCATTCTCTTAGGGATCCAATGAGGATATCCAGGAAGATATGTTACTATGCACCAAGAGGACTTTCTAAGAAACCTTTGTTGGGGGTACAAGTTGGGAAATGTTGATCCATCAGTGGTGTTCATAACAAGGTGTGCAAGACATGTCATTGACAAGAGGGGAGAAAATACTGGAATTGCTATACCTATTTATATCATTTTAAAAGTCAGGGATAAATAAAGGTTTACTAATATTTGATATCCAGAGCTGATCTGAAATGGTAAGGTTTCAAATGAAGAGTGGGAATTCCATAATCCAAAGTCATTGACAGAAGTCATTTATTAACTTTCTAGTTAGTGCAACATGTTATGATTCATATGCTATTGAATGCCATTAATGTGGTTAATTTTGTACAATAAAGATTTTAAAATATTTTGATCCTTAGAATACTTTTTAATGAGATGAGGAATGACCAAGAAAATATTTTGAATTACATTGAGGTCTGTATGTTTTCTGATGACAAAGTACTGAAAAATGTTGTTTAAGATGAGTTAACATAGATTTACATAAAAGCAAAGTTCCAACTTAGTTGACCTTTTTCGTGACAGTCAGGATCAGTAGTTGTCAGAAAGCAGTTAATTTGAAAAACCAGCAATATACTTAATTGTCCCAAACACAGTAAAGTCAATGTTATAGGAATTAGTGAAAAAGTAAGTGCTTTTCAAAAAGAACCTGTTGAGAGAGCATTCTGAAAATAGCTATTTGGAAATGCTTTCCTCATTATATAATCCAGTTATTAGAGATGATATATGTCATTCAAAAGTATTAGCATACTTAAAAATCTTAGAAATAAAAAACCTAACTCTTTCCAATGTCTTCTAGATAACAAATATGTGGTTAGTGGAAAGATACTGTTTTTATTTATGTGAAACTACTCAGAAAGTGTGTTTTTATATTTTCAACTAATGAGGTAAAAATCTATTGAAACTCTTTATTTGGAATATGTTACTTTTTCTATTTTTCCAGGGTTTTGTTATGAAAAGTTTCAAATATACAGAAAAGTTGAATTTTATAGTGAATATCCCTATGAATGAGTTACCCTACGAGATAGAGAGAACAGGTGTTATACTAATTCATAGAGAAAAAAATTGAGACTCAGGTTAGGTAAATACCCTATGGTCACACAGCTAGTAAGGCAAAGAGGTAGGGACTTGCAATTGTTTGTAACTCTGAGTCCAGTGTTTTTCAGCTCTACCACACTGCAGCTGCCCAAAGTTGCAGCCTTGACAAAACTGTCCAGAGGACTGGTTTTCATTCCTGGATTCTGACCATAAGCTTTCATTAGGGTCCCAATTTCTTCATCAGCTCATTCATCCTTTCATTTATTCTTTTAGTCATCAAATATTTATTAAGTATCTCTTATATGATATACTTTGTAAATTAGACTTGGCTTTACTAGAAATAAGAACTAGCCCCTACTTTAAGGCATGATGAATGTATAAGCAAATAAATTCAATTTATTTATTACTTTAATCGTTATTACTTTAAAATAATATTATAATTCAGTATTTTTCTAAGTGAAGAATAGCCATATTTTGGGTTTATTTAAGTTTATTTGAGTTTATCTAAGTCATATTTTGGGTTAATTTAAGAAAATAGCATGTAGAAAAGCCAGGGATAAATTTTTGTTTTGCTGTATGTCCTTTTCTTAAGAATCTTTGAATCGCTGGCCATTTTACATAGTTTATAAATAACCAGATTAATTAATATAGATTAATAATGATAAGAAATATTCAAGTATTTAAAGATTATGCATACACATGTATCTATCTATCTGTCTTTAATTGATCCCTTAGCTCCTATTATAAGGTGATTTATTATCAAAAGAAGAAGGTATCTAATCTAAGAACTACGAGTATCATGCTAGATAAGACATTTGTAAGGCCTATCCTTAATAAAATTTCCTATTTCCTTTAGATGTTTCTAAAATTAAGGCTTTTTCTGTATGTTCATTTGAAATGATTACTTAGGGGCTCAAGCAGAGAATTTAGATTGATTGGTCTTGTGGTAAAAGTATTTTAAAAAATTCATATTATTAAAAGGAAGGCAAATGATCCAATCTTTTTAGATTATGGGAATGAGAATTCTGATGTATATACAGACATACCTCATTTTATTGTGCTTCACTTTATTGTACTTTGCAGATACTGTGTTTTTTTACAGTTGAGGGTTTGCAACAACTCTGCATCAAGCAAGTCTGTTGGCAATATTTTTCCAACAGCATTTTCTCACTTAGTGTCTCTGTGTTACATTTTGATAAATCTTGCAATATTTTAAACTTTTTCATTTTTATTATATTTGTTATGATGATCTGTGATTAGTGATTAAGACTCCCTGTGGGCTCAGATGATGGTTAGCATTTTTTAGCAATAATGTGTTTTTAAGTTAAGGTTATGTACATTTTTTTTAAGACATAATGCTATTATACACTTAGACTATAATACTGTGTATTGTGTAAACATAACTTTTATATGCATTCGGAAACCAAAAAATTCATTTGAGTCACTTTTTTGTGATATTCACTTTATTATAGTCATCTGGAACTGAACCCACAATATCTATCTCTAAGGTATGTGTGTATACATTTACACAAGAGAGCTGAATTCTGAAGGAAAGGTACATAAATTTGTATATTAATATTCTAAGTAAATTATATATGTATATGTGAACATAGCTAAAATATATTTATGTATAAGTTATATATATAAATATTACATACATAACCAGATTTATATATGTTTGTGTGTATTGTTTATCTATGAAATACAGTTTTTTTTTTTATGAAATATAGTTTTCTTTTAAAAGTTGCTTGGCTTCAGAATTTTCCCCTTCAAAACAGAAAAAAAATGGCACATAATTTTACTGATTTACATCTTTTTACCTTAGATTTTTATCTATGAAAATTATAAATATTAAGTTCAAAATTATAAGGAATTATTTCATAGAGCTGATGGATTTTTGACATACTGAATGACAGCCTCATGAGTTTTTTCTTGTTTAAATACTTGTGTAATGGCTTATAAGTGAGATTTAATGGGTTTCAGTTATGTTGGAGGGTTTCTGGGGCGTTACTGACATTTGGAATTATTTTTCTAAGTAATATCTTTACTGCCTTTATTAATTGGTGGCACTTTTATCATGATGTATGGCACAGTATTCTAAATGCAAAAAAATGCATGCTAATTTTACTAATTTTTGTTTCATTACCTTATGAATTCAACTATAAGAACATTAAATTAATCATAAATGATAGTATTAGTGACCTCAGGAATACCTTCTGAGATTCCCACATAAGTTGTCTAAGACAAGAGTCTCCCTTAGGAGGAACATTACTTAGGGAAAAACATGAAAAACCTTCTCTAAAAATGATTAATTTATTAGAGTTAATCTTGAAAATTTGTACAAAATGGATGTTAAAGCTTTCAAAATAATCAACTGTTTTTTTAAAGATTTATTTATTTGAGAGAGAGAGAGCAGGAGTGGGATAGGCAGAAGGAGAGGGAGAGAGAATCTCAAGCAGACTCCCCGCTGAGAGCCGAGCCCCATGCTGGGCCTGATCTCATGACCCTGAGATCACTACCTGAGCTGAAATCAAGAGTCCGATACTTAACTGAGCCACCCAGGTACCCCCAAAATAATCAATTATTTTTGCTCAGGAAAAACTCAGGAAATAAAAGAAATAAAATCAACATTATTATTTTTTTGTTTGCTATGATGTTCAGCATTATTTAAATGATTTACAGTTTGCAAGACAGACAACTATTGGCCTATGTTTAGTTATTAAAAGCATTTCCTTAAGTACTAACTCAGGAAATCTTAATTAACATTAAGGAGAGTTTCAATAAATCTTGAGTTTCTATTTAATAAAGTTCTTTATAATTCTCCTTTATTTTAATATTTTCTTTTTCCTCTGTATATAATAATCTAGTAACTGGTGTTTGGAATAAGCATTCTGTTCAATCCTTTTAAGAAGCATTTAATTTTGTAATGATAAGGATTATCACATTCATATTTTTTGATTTTTATTTAGCTCTGTTTGAAATGAATTTTAAAAACAATCATTTGTTCATTCCTGTTTTATGCATATCCTAAGCATTTATAGAATGCTTGCTATGGAATAAGCATTGTTTTTAATACTGAAAAAATTTTTTCTAACGTATGTTGAGCACTTTTTATAATGCAGCTAAGTGCTTTCATTAATTTTCTTAATCCTCACAATCCTATACTGGGAGATAACCTATTTTATTGATGGGGGCACTGGGTGAAAAGAGATGAATAAATCATAATCCTTGCCCTTGGGACATTCATAGTCTAATGGAGCAGGACTCAGAAAAACAGTTAATCACAATTTTATGGGGGAAATGTTGTAGAAAAGCTTGTTTTCATTGCCATGAACCTTCAGAAGAGGAGTATCTATTTGTGTACGATAGTCAGAGAAGTTGTCATAAAGGAAATGACATTTGAAGTGTGCTGTAAACATTAAATAGATGTTTTCCTGGGAGGCAGGGGATGAAAGCAGAAAAACTGCTCATACCAAGTCATAAACTGGTGAACGGTCCTGTGTTTATTTGGTAGTTCTGCTGAGCTAACTTTGCCTGGCAGGAGACTTTGGGTGTCTGTGTGTATATGTGCCAATGGGTGAGGGTGAGTGAGTGTGTGTATGTGTGTGGGGGGGGGGGAGGGGGTTGGTGTGGGTCTGGAAGGTCTGAGGGGCTAGCAGATTGGTATGAGGAGGCTGGAAATGTAGGTTGGGGCCGTAAGGTAAAGAGCCTCCAAAGAAGTTTGGTTTGAAGATCAATTTGAATGAAAGCAGAGCCATATCACTATATAAGCCAATATTTTGAAAATGCTTTAAAAATTTTAAGAGTATTAACTTTAGAATAGCTAAGTTGAACCAACTGTTAAATGTATCTATCATAGATCCTTTTGGAGTTTATTCTCCTAATTTTTAACAATTAGCAACTAGAAATACCTTTTACTTTATAAAAACAAATTATTGAGGCTATGTTTATTAGAATAGAAATGGAAAGAAAACATATTACCATTTCAAGTTCTTTTAACACTAAATATGGATGTTTCCCCAGTATTATGCAATCTCATGGTATCTAGTTTTGATTCCTGAGCAACTAATCAGTTTGTAGATTATATAGGAACCTCCATTTATTACCTTTTCTTGTCTAATGATCCACTTTTTCAGCTGTTTCTTGGTCTTACTGTAATTCTGCTAAAGATGAGTAACATATGGATCCTAAGAAAGTTGAATATGTGTTTTAATACAAAGTAACATTTCTTAGTAAGAAAGATGAGAGGATTAGACCATATTAGATTGTTTGTTCTTCTCTAGTTAATCCACTCTATTTTTGTTACTCATTAACATATAAAGTTAGGTTCACTGGCTGTGTCTGTCCATCGGGTCAGTGGCAGAATCATTGCCAATTGACTGGGTTGAGTCAGCTCAGCCCAGGGCATTATTGAGGCCATCAGTTTCTCTAGCACCACAGAGGAGGTGGAGATGATTGATAGGCAATGAAAGTTAAAGTCAGAATAATCCTTCTGCAATGGCTCAGCATGTCTAAGGAATTGAGAAGTGGGAAAGGGATTATTAGGGCTGGACTGAGTTTGGCTGCAGGAAGGGTGTGGCAAGTAGCATTAATTAAATGACCAGGAGTTCATATGCACAGGGGAGAAGGTGCTATCATGCATGGAAGCAAATAGTAAGCCTTGAGATTCTAAGGTGTTTACTGAAAATATACAAAAGTTGGGAACAGTTAAGAAGTGGGTTTTGATATCTTTGTACACTGAGAGCAATGAATTCTATAAAAGAATAAGTGATTGGTGAGATGATTTTGGCAAATTCTCTAGCCAGCACAACACTGTTCATTGAGTAAAAGTAAACTGTTAGTAAATTTTGAAATTTTAAACTTAAAATGTAATGATTTATATAGGAAACACTAGGCTCTTAATATTTATATTATTCAGAGCTGTAAGAATAGTTCTGTGTCCAAGAATTTGCTTCTTTGCTTCTTTCTTACAAATTTGTGTAGGTATACTCTATCCAGGGTATTTTTTTTTTTAAATAAAAAGAAGTTTACAGAATGCTTTACAGTTTCTCCCTTTGCTCCAGCATTGACCCCATAATCTGGTACCATTGTCATTAAGCTAAATATATTTATTTGAATTTTCTTTGTTGGAGGCTTAATATCTAATTTAAAAATTAAATTATTAGGATTTTAATTTAGAGCAACATTTAATATTTGTTATTGAAGGTTCAGACTAGACCTATGTAGTAAGATGTTGAGGGGAGAGTTTTTTTGTTGCTCTGGGATTGAAAACTAAGACCTCAAACTAAGGGCAAAAAGGCATTAGGTGCCCTGCATTCTAGAGTTTCTAACAGTTGGTGCTCAACGACTCACTCCACAGTTTCCTGGAACAGGCCCTGCCCTCTTCTGCTACTGCCCACCTCCATGACTGCAGTCACAGGTTGTGTTCCCAGTGAAGCAGACTCTGAGATAGAGATTAGCATGCAAGATATTTTTTAGGGAGTATTTTTGGGGTTAAAAAAAAATCTGTGAAAGGATGAGGAAGGAAGCAAAACCAGGTTGGGGGCGGCGGAGGGTGGGGTGTGGCGTTGAACTGTGTTGCAGTCTTAACAAAAGCGAGTTGAACATCTAGAAAGCTGAGATGGCCCTTCATAGTTGTCTTGAGTTGGAGCAAGGGCTATGGCTTTCTGTCTCTATATGCATCAATCATTGGGCAGGGAACAAGGTTTTTAAATCCCCACGTTATGGCATATAAGCTGCCCAGGAAGAGGGCGTGATTTAGAGTGAAGCAGCTCTTTTTAGCTTATATAGTCCCTGGAAAGGCCACCAGCTAAGGACTGCATGCTGTCCTTTGAATTGGAGTTCCCCTAAAGATAATGTTTTGTTTCTCTCTGGCTGCTTTCAAGAGTTTTTTCTTTACCTTTAGTTTTCTGAATTTAATTATGGTGTGTATTTGAATGGATTTCTTTGGGCTTGTCTGTGGTTCACTTCATGAATCTATTGGTTTATATCTTTCACCAAATTTGTGAAATTCTCTGCTATTCTTTCTTCAGATATTCCTTTGACCCTACTCTTCTTTTACCTCAATTTGTAGGATCTTTTGTTTTTGTCCTTTGGATCCTTGAGTCACTGTTTATTTTAGGAGACTCTGAATCCTATTTAAATCTTTTATTTTATTAGGCATTTGCTGTTTAGGTTTAGCTCACAGGTCCTGGTCTACTTTAGTGGGCTCTAATTCCAAGGACAATACAATTTTCATGGGCTCTGTGGTGTTATTTTTTTTGGCTTGGTGTAATGGGAGTGAATGGGGCTCCCAATGGTCTCTACTGCTTCTGCCTGAGGGGCAGCATTAATTTTCTGAGGCAGGGCTTTCTGGTGCTTCTAGGTGGGGGGAAAGGAAGTCTCTGGCCTGATGGGGTGAATAGTACTTCTGTGCCTGGCAGCTTATTGTGGTTGGGATCATCCTCCTTGCCAACTCCATGCCCCTTCTCCCTTGATATTTCTTGGTAAGAGAAGGATTCTCAGGCCTGGTGGGGAAGAAAAGCACTTCCTAAGCCAGAACTTGTTGTGCTAGATGCCCTACGTCTGTGGGGGATGGAAAGCCCTTCCTGGCCTGGGTGCTTGTGGTGGGATTCTCTTTGCTGGTGTCTTCCACTGACCCCCAACCACCCAGTGTCTCTTCGTGTTGGCAGGCAGTCTCATTCAGACCCCATGGGGGTCTTCCTAGCAGAGTACTTATTGAGGCAGGATCCCCCTTGCTGGTGCTCTCCTGTG
This sequence comes from Mirounga angustirostris, assembly GCF_029215605.1. Classification (NCBI taxonomy): domain Eukaryota; kingdom Metazoa; phylum Chordata; class Mammalia; order Carnivora; family Phocidae; genus Mirounga; species Mirounga angustirostris. The sequence continues at coordinate 98,837,820 of NW_026991718.1, read as the reverse complement.
TTTTTCCATGTGGGAGAGGAGTCTTAGGTTCTACAGAGAAGGAGAACACTTTTATTGAAGGCTTATTGTTAGTGGTACTCCTGTTGATCCAGAGAAGGAAAGAGCCTACCTGCACTGTCTTGTGTTGCTAGGTTGGATGTCAAGAAACCCAGGGCCTGGGTTACCTTCTTCCTGCCCTGGGATCTCTCACCAGTTCCCCTCCCTGCTTGAGCCTTCAGAGTTCTCCTTTGGTTGCCTCTTTCATTATTTCCAGCATTTTTAGTTGTACTTAGTGAAGGAGTGGGGAGTAAAAATAGAGCAATAGAAAACAAATTTATGTGATCTTGCCTGGACTAGAAGTCTGAGAGGGCAAAATTTTGGAAAATATATTATCCTAAAGTACCATCAACCTGTAAAATGATATTTTTTCTTTAATAATCTTTAATATCATGATTCTAATATTTAGATATTAAGTGCATTAATTATATTAAAATATTGAATAAATATTAAAATATTTATAATTTGTAGATTATTTAATTTAATGTGTTTACTTAGCTATTTATTCCCAAAGCACACATCCCAGAGCACCCACACATAGTGTCTGCTTAACAAATGGTTTTTAAACAATTAAATTATAATTTATATTTTTATAAATGATAAGTCAAGGCACAGAGGTCTAGATGGCTTGCCCAAAATTATATAACTAGTTACTGGTGAAATTAGGGATTAATATTAAGTATTTTTTTTGGTAGACAGCGAATTCATTCCATCTGGAGTACTAAATACAAATTCTTTTATTAACTGTTGCAGCTTCTATTTTATTCCTGATATTTGGATATCTCAGAGTGATATTAGAAAAGAAACTATTTTTAGTAAGTATTATTTAGTTATCCTGTAAGATTTGTTAAATAATAATAATTTTTAAAAAGCCTTTGTAATCAGTAATCAGCATCTCACCAATGATAATGCTTTTGTCTGAAATTAGTATCAGTGCTTTGCAATGCACCAGAATAAAACTAATCTCTGTTATAGAATCCACAGCTGGCCTGATGGAACTGTAATAACAAAAGTAATTGGTATTTTTTGATATTCACAGGATGCAAATTATAATTTGTCTCCTGAGTACAGAAAAACATGTCTTTTTTCATAAATGATTAGACTTGGTATTGATAAATTTATATTTTTCCATGTTTCAGAGGAGGTGATTTTTTATGCTTTAGTTTACATAAACATACTAATATATGTATTATATCTTTGAACAATTTAAAATTTAATTGCATATTAATTGAAGGGAACAATAATTTGAAACGAAATTATTAGGCTTATGTAATTTAGGAAGGAGAAAAATCATTATGGTTTTTACTTGTTACTTCAAGTTATCAAAAATATTATTTATTTGATAATCCTAAATTCAAGGATGAGGAGTGCTAATGATAGAAAGTTTAGGAAAATAAAAGCATGTATTTATTTGCATTTTGTGTTTTTCACTATAGGCATATACAATCTTAGCTAGTTTGCATTTACCTGGTGAAAGCCGAACTTTAATGTACTATTATTGTTTTGATAAATTTAACTTAGTTCAAGTCAAAAGCCTTGTTAATTAAGAACTATACACCCTCATTTGTAGCAGTGTATATATAATTGCTCATGTTGCCTAAAATCATACTGAGAATTTTCATCTTTTTGAAAGCCAATTTTTAACATTATCAGAATATTAAGTGTAACGTTTCAAAGGAGTTTTCCCTTATAGACAATTTCAGATTTTATGAGATCTAAATTGCTGATGATTATAATAATGTTAGTAAATGACACAGGAAAGTATAACTAAAGATACTTAATTTTTTAATTTTAAGTTGTATGATGGATATAAATGCTATCCAATTTTGGTCACTAGCTAGATTTAAAAACTAGTAATTTTGAATACATAGTTTATCATGGCCATTGGATAGGCATCCATTTTGAAATAATTTGGAAGAAATAAAATAATTCCTTAAGAGATGGTCTGGCATACTGTAAGGATAATTGATTAGATGTTGAATGAAAGGGCTCAAACCTTGGACTGAATACTTACTTAGCAGCCCATGACTTGGGGCAAGCAATTTTGTGTCATGATAGCTTTAGTTTCCTCATTTGTTAGAGAAAAAGTAAAAATTTCCACTTTACATAAAAGATTGTTTGGAGTATGACAGATACCATACAGATCAACTCTTAGACATTGCCTAATAAATAATCAATGCTCAGAAAATTGTCATCATGATTTACTTGTATGTTCCTTTATTTGTGATAATGGGTGTATTTTTTACCTTGGTAAGCTTCCTAAAGTATGTGTCCTCTTTTCCACTGGCGTGGTGATTCAGAGCATGACTTTCTGATAGAAATGAATCATACAAGAGGTCGTTTTAAATTTTCATAAGTTGGCCATGTCATTTGGTGCAAATAGTTAGATCAGGACTGCTTAATGATCTAAGTATTGTGTTAGGATGGAAAGCCAGGTCAGCTCCTCTGTAAGGCAGCACATTTTAGTTGTATAACAAGACTTTAATGAACTGGAAGAAGAATGTTGCTTTAAAATGATGTATTTAGATTGGAGGAAGAAAAAATGGAAACATATGTTCTATTGAATTTTCTTTAACATAAGTAGAATTGGCACTGCTAGAGAAAGTCTTCATATGCTACAGTAGTCTAAAAAAGAAAAGAAATAGTTTTACTTAGCCTTGAAATCCATATTGAGCTGAAGCATTCTCACATCTCTGTGTTTTTTGATAAATTTCCCTTCCATATCTTTCTAATAAGTTAATATCTTCTGAACTTAAATATATCTTTAAACTTCTGATGTATACTTTAAATTTGCAAGGAATTTAATTAGAAAGTAGTGGAAACTTTCTCTCTCTAATCTTTCCTAGCCAAGTTTTTAGTTTGCTTTGAAGTTCAAGACCTGTCACGGTTTGTATCTAGTAAACATAAAAAGAAAGTGGTTAAAGAGGCTCACCATCAGTTGAGATGGCTTTATTATTTTTACATTAAAAACAGACCATTTTAAAATTTATATATTTGAAATCAAACTCAGACCCTTTCAGATATAAGTGAGAACTTTTCACTGATGTATTTTACATTTAAATCAGAGGCAGTTCAGTGAACTTCATGTACTTGTCAAAACATTTTGAGCAGTTTATTTATTGGCAGACATCAGATGATACTGATGTTTTATGTACTTCTAAGGGTATACTTATGAATGTTAAATTTTTGCTAATTTTGACTTATTTTAATATACACATTTTAATAATTTTGTTAAATTCTTAAATGTGAAAAATGCATATGTTCTTTTATGCATAAATACTTTGGAGGATTTGTTCTATAGGACAGGTACCAATATATAGGAATACACACACACACACACGGATTTTTACTAGATCATTGTCTGTAATGGGAAAACTGGAAACAACCTAAGTGCCCACAAATAAGAGAAGTGATTTTACTCAAACTTTATGTTATATATTATTTTTTAAGTTAGAGCCCTTCATGTACTGATAAATGAGAAAATTATGTTACATGGTATTTTTTTAATAGTAGAATCCATTGTTTTTTAAATAACCAAACTAGGAGACTCAATTATGTGTATATATTTATATGAACATGGAGGAATAGTAGATAAGACCAGCTGAATTTAATAAAATACTTGATTCACATGTTCAGATGAATATATATTATTTTATATGTTTATGTTAATATTTTATGTATTTATATATTTTATATTTTTAATTAATAAGGAAAACATTAGTCTACTATATTTATTATTGCATAAATAGAAATATAAGAACAGGGGCCATCCTCTTAAGAGTTATAAACTAAGAGAGTTAGTTTGTGAAGGGATGTGATGACATTTAGGAGAGCCACCAGTTATGACCAGTCTGGGTAAACCATATCTGTTCAGTCAAGGTCCCTACAGGAACCTTGGCATAATTAAATTAAGATACTTCAAGGATGGCTTATTTATAAAGGGAATAAGTACAAGGGTTAGAGCCAGGAATGGTGTAGGAGAAACTCAAGGGATTGTTCAGGAACCAGTGCTTACCAACAGCGCAACTATTACCACTCTAAGCTCAAGGAGATGAATGGAAGGAGACCAGTCCCAAAAGGGGAGAACCCAAAAGGAGAGAAAGTCATGTTATAAACTAAATGACCTTGATTAGAGCAGTGATCTTTATGCAAGGGACATAGTAAGTTCAAGGTATGCTTATAGGGAGTGAACCAGGGAAATAAAAACTTTGAACTGATTTTTATCTCTCCCACCAGCTCCTGCCAGGGCTTCCCATTAACTGAACCCAACTAGAGCCAGAGAGTAAGAGGACCCATTGATATCCTCTATATAGATCACTTCGGGGAGAGAACAGGGTATAGTGTAGGGAGTGGGTCTTAAGGAGTAAACAGAAGCTATCTGGTCTAAATATCCACCATTATTTTTGAACTAAATAATTACTGTTACCCAGAAAGGAGAAATCTGTTATATTATGCAAAATATTAACATCCATTTTGTTTATGGGTTTATAGAACTTTTCTTTAATTGGCCTAAGCCCAAAACAGAATTAAAAAAAAAAAAAAAGAATTTGAGGGGTACCTGGGTGGCTCAGTCAGTTAAGCACCCGGCTCCTGATTTCAGCTCAGGTTGTGATCTCTGGGTCATGGGATCAAGTCCCATCGTGGGCTCTGCACTAAGCATGGAGTCTGCTTGAGATTCTCTCTCTCCCTCTCCTCTGCCCCTCCCTCACTTGTGTTTCTCTCTCCCTGGAATAAATAAATCGTAAAAAAAAAAAAAGAAGAAGAATTTGAAGGTGGCCTTGTTCCTCACTCTCCTCTGTGCCTAGGAACTCTCCTAGTTCCTTCCCAAAACTCTGATGAGGGTATATAGCACAGGACATCTCAGAGTGAGGGCAGAGGTCTGTAGTTCTCTAAGATGAATATGGCTCTGGCCCCCGCAAAGTGTAGATTGGTTTGAATGCTTTTAGTAGTGTTTTTTTTTTTTTAAGATTTTATTTATTTATTTGAGAGAGCACAAGCAGGAGGGAGGAGCAGAGGGAGAAGGAGAAGCAGACACCCTGCTCAGCAGCGAGCCCTACGAGGGGCTCAATCCTAGGACCCCGGGATCATGACCTGAGCCAAAGGCAAGCGCTTAGCCAACTGAGCCACCCAGGTGCTCCAGGGGTTTTTTGTTTGTTTTGTTTTTAACTTTTAGCATGAGTACCAGAGATAGCACTGCAATCAAGGTCATGGATTGGGAGCTAACGTTTATAGAGTTTCAGCAAGTGCCAGGTGCCATGGAGTGGTTTACATAGTTATCATCCATACTCTGCTCAGCAAACCTATATCATGGCTATTATTTTACCAAATTACTGATTAAGAAATGGACACTCCAGGTGGTTAGATAATTAGCTGGAGTTTCAATAACTTTCTCAAAGACAATGATAGAGTCTGGAATCCGACCTTGATCTGTTTGGCTTTTTCCTGGCACAGCCCCACTTGCTGTAAAACTGTGTTATTACGAGTTATTACGTATTATTTTAGCTCTCCCACCTGTCCATAGATATGGTTTTCCCTTTCCCCTCTCCCATTCCTCTGTCTTCCAGTCATTCCCTTAGTTATATATTTAAGAAACATTTATTCAGTACCTATTCTGTGCTAAGAATTGTGCATAGTGCTGTTGATACCAACAAATAATGGTCTCCAGGTAGCAATCCTATGCATTTCTCTTAACCCCAAATCCTTTAACTTTGAAGTTCTTTATCTCAATCTTCCCATCTATTCACTATGACTGAGAATTGTTCTTTTGTCTTATTTATTTAAATTAAAGTGTAATAAAAATAACCCTTAAAAAAAACAAACTCAATGCTGTTTCATTATTGGAGAGAAATAAAGATTCCATAATATTAAAAGAAACATGAAATAAGGAAACTGTGTAAAGCAGTTTTCTTCAAAGGGACTGTCTAGTTTTATTGAGACAAATTAGTCTTCCCAAGAAGTGTGTAAATGAGGATGCAAGTTCAGGCCTATATTTTAATCAGGCTAAAAGTGTATCATATGCCCTTAAATAAGCACATCTTCCATTTTTCAAATTGAGAATTGGTTTGTGTTCAAAACCTTTCTTGTCAAAGACAAGTTAAAACTGCTGTTTGAGTGTCTTATATCATTATAACACATTTGAACTCATTTTTTCCCTATTTAGACACACTTGTTCACTCTTTGGAAAGCCCCAGATTGGGTTACTTAAGTAATCCTATTCTTGTAACTGAGCCAGTGTTATCATCATCAAAATTACAACTGATTTGGAATAGTGTCGAGAAAGATGACTGGTACATAAAAGCATGTGCTGATTCCTCTCATTTTGCATTAGTTACATTGCATTATGGAGCTGTAGGAACTGGCCATGCTTTGGTTCACCCTTTTATAATTAAATTAAGTGATCTCCAGTGGGATAACATTCAGTAGACTCCATGTATATTATGTTTTGTTACATCTTTGGATGTGATTTATAAGGAGGAAATACACACACACACACACACACACATAGGTAAACCCTGCTTTTCAAAAGTTCATATTATACCACCTAACTTGTACAGAAGACCTACATTGGTACCTATGTTCTCTAACTGAAAGAAAACCGAAGAGGATTTTTGCTTTTATCAAAGAAGTGAAAATAGCATTCAGTATTTTTCTGCAGCGAGCCAGTATGGAGGCAGCATGCTCCCTGAGCAATGAGTGGCCCCACCAAGCTCCTTCCCTGAGAACAAGGCTCAGCATCTCAGCATCAAGCTGCCATAGCTTTGAACTCTGTGAGCATCTGTGCTTTATCTCAGTTTATTTTGTATATCCATTAGCAAGATGTGTCCTAAGGTATCAGAAAAGCCTAGAAGAGGTTATTTTTGGGGTCTGGGAATGCTAAAAAAATTTTTCCATGTAAATTAATGATGATTACTTCTTTGCTTTATGTCATTTTAGCTTACAAAAAGTTTCATAGGAATGCTCTTTTTTCAGACAGTGGAGGAAACATCTGTGTGTGTGCATGTGTGTGTGTGTGTGTGTGTGTTTCTAGTTTGGTTGGCAGTATTGTGTGGTAGGTTCTTCTCCTGGGTCTGATCCTAGACAAGTCACCTGACATCATCAATCCTCTTTAACTTCCCACTTTTGTAAAATGAAGGAGTTGGGCAAAATGAGCGGTTTTCTTCCCATGTTGCAGTGTTTCTTGAAATACTGAGTGCACAGAATGGGGGCTGGTGAAGCCGGACTGGCTAACAGGGGGAAGCTCTCACTCCTCCCTCCTACTTCAACAAAAGTAATTCTGTTTTCTTTTATTTGTTAATATTCCCAAGTAAGTTTTCTAATTCCTGATGCATTTTCACCCATGCATCAATAGCAGGGCTCATTGTATTCTGTTTTTGGCTTCATGTTATGTTATAGCTTATACAAAACACACAGACCCTGGAATAATCAATGTTTCCTTTAAATTCTGCAGTAAGTATGAAATGTAAAGTATTAATCATGTATTTATGCCTGGTTTCTACATGTGAGGTAGTTAAGCCTATGCCTAATTTTCTCTCTTTGTCAGCTTCAAAGCAGGAAATTATACCATTGCCCCAAACCTCTGGCATTCCATTGCTTTTGTTTAGGTGTAAATCTAGTAAAGCACGGACAGAGAGTTGTTGCCAAACTGATGGCCATATTTATCTGTGTAAATTGTATTTCCACAGCTGTCAGTTGGGATGGTTGCTCCCTGCATAAAGTAGTTCCAGAGTCTTGCACGTGCTTGGGATTTTAATCTCAGATGTTTTAGCACTTCCTACTTTGAGTTTCAAAGTGTAGGGTCTATCACATGTGCCATTCTTAAGGGTGACATTTCAGCTTTTGTATCTTTTAGGATAACATGTTGTGAATGAAATGGTGTGTTAGGTAGAGCCTCTGGGGAAGTTTTTGCCCACAATCATTTGACATCCCATGTGCTCTATTGTAATAAGAAAGCAGAATAAATAAACTTAAGGAGGTGGTCAGGATCCTGCTAGAATGAAAGTAAGTACAGTTTCCTTTATAACAATGGAAAGCAAACAGAAACTCTGCACAGTTTTAATCAATGTTTAAAGGCTAGTCTCCCAGGCTGTTGCTTGTTTGCCAGGTGGTCTTGGGTGGGGGTAGAAATGGGGTAGAAAACAAGTAATTACTCTAAAGATAATAGAAATTACTTGGCAAGTGGAATACAAAGTTGTTTCAAACACTTACCAGGCCGGTTTAGCTCACAGTCAACATGAGTTACCTCTCCCAGCTCTGGATTATTTCACAGACTGGATTCCAGCAGGCGCCCCCTCATCTGCGCTTCACTTTCTGGGGTTTCAGTGACCTGTGGTCAACTACCTGATCTGGAGGCAGATGATCCTCCTTCTGACCCCTAACGCTATGTCACAGTGCCTATGTCATTCCCCTCCCTTCATCTCCTCAGGTAGGCATTTTATCATCTCACATCATCATCACAAGAAGAAGAAGGGTGAGTGCCACACGGGACATTCAGAGAGGGGCAAAGAGACCACATTCACATAACTTTTATTACAGTACTTTATGAATAATTGTTTTATTTTATTATTAGTTATTGTTCTTAATCTTTTACTGTGCCCAGTTTATAAATTAAACTTTATCATAGGTGTGCATAGGAAAAGGAGAAAAAACATAGTGTACATGGGTTATGGTACTATCTGAGGTTTCAGGCATCTACTGGGGGTGTTTTGGAAGATGTCGCCTGTGGATAAATGGGAGCTAGTATATTTCAGACTCACTAACTGCAGGATCTGTTCAGTATGCTAAAATACAAGGCAGGCATATATTAGGTTAGTGGTTTTGTTTTTTAAGATTACTGAATAAAATTTTACTGCATCAAAACTGTCAAATCTAAGAGAACTGTCAAAACTAAGAGAAGTTATCTGATGCAGAGATCTCCAGTGTAGGGCACGTCTACCCCCATTTCAGTTCTCCCTACCCCACTCTGATCAGTAATTGATCCTAGTTCTCTTGCCCACTGAGCCTAGATTTAGCCTTAAAGTCTTTCTCAAATCAAGAGGTACTGACAGTCTTTTCTAATTAATGAATCAGAATTGTTGGAAATTTGTTTGCCATCCCCATTAACTCGAAATTTCCTGATAGAAGAAGATAAATAAGATAGTTGACTATGACTTACCCAAATCACTGAGCTATTTAGAAACGGAGACATAATTGAAATGGGTTACCTGGGTCTTTCTATTACCCTATATAGACTAAAAAGGATTTTGAGATATTAGGAGGAAAAGTCCTTTAGGTGTCTGATAATCATAGCTTTGTCTTCCATTTCTAATAATGTTATGGTATGCATTCCATTTAGGAACTTCCAGTAATGGACGATTACTTATAGTATATAGTAATTTTATTTTTCATCATTTGATCCACAATTATAATCATATTTGTAAAACGACACAAATGCATGCACACACAAACATATATACACACACAGAGGGACATTCAAAATAATGTTTTTAGAAAGAAGGTAGTATAATATTCTGTAATGTTCTGAGAAACACATGAGATAATGATACTGTTGGTAAGTGATATGATAATTTTTCACTTAGGCTAATTATCCCAAGGAAAGGATTCCTACATTGTATTCTTCTTTTTTGCTTTAGATAATTTAAAAATGAATATACCTATACAAATTTGATAATTTTCATTAAAAAATTGGGGAGGCTGTGTGCTATGGTGAGCGCTGTGAATTGTGTAAGACTGTTGAATCACAGACCTGTACCTCTGAAACAAATAATACATTATATGTTCAAAAAAAAAAAAGATGGTAGGAAGGGAAAAATGAAGGGGGGGAAATCGGAGGGGCGACGAACCATGAGAGACGATGGACTCTGAGAAACAAACTGAGGGTTCTCAGGGGAGGGAGGTGGGGGGATGGGTTAGCCTGGTGATGGGTATTAAAGAGGGCACGTACTGAATGGAGCACTGGGTGTTATATGCAAACATTGAATCATGGAACACTACATCAAAAACTAATGATGTAATGTATGGTGATTAACGTAACATAATAAAATTAAAAAAATTCAAAACTCAGTTCAAATGGAAGAAAACAATTTCTCAAAAATTCTAAAAAATTAATCATTTGGTAAGGATATTATAAGTAAATTCTCCATGGTTGCCACTTTGGAAGTAGATTTAAGTAAATTTCCTATTTTATGTTCAGTGGTATTTTTTGTTTTATTTTTTTTGTTTTTGTTTTTTTGGGGTTTTTTGTTTGTTCTGGTTTTTTCTTTATAAACAGTGAAACTGTTCATCTCATTGAGTTGTTATTTTGGGGGGGTGAAAAAGTGCAATACACAGATTCATTAATTTGTAATGGCTCATTTTAGTTTCTCATTGAATTGACTTTTGAGACAATTACTGTAGCTTGATTTTTTCCTCTACTTCTCTAGTAATAGAGTACTTTATTTAGGAAAATGTGAATAAAAATAGTGTTGGTTAGCATGCTCAGAAAAGAAATTTTTAAATCTTATTTTAGAAGCGGTGATATCATGCACATAAACTTCAAGTTTTCTTTGTTTCTTTTCTCCTTTTCCTTCTCTGTGAAGCTTTGAGAATAACAAGGGGCATGTCCAAAATTCCCTCTAGCAAGGGATTTGGTAGGGACAGAAATATATAAACATATTTTATACATTCTTAATCACTAAGTATTTCCAAAGAAATTTTGAAGGTTTCTTTAATAGTCCTTGATTTTACAGGCAGAAAAAGGACCAAAGTTTGCTCTTTCCACACACTTCAATAAACAAATACCTGTAATATAAAAAAGAAATTGGACTAAACTTACCAATTATCTCATTTTTAGGAAGCATGTATTGAGAGCTTCTTAGATGCAGTCTAAACTATTAAACTCAGACATTGTCTTTAGGGGCTTCCTATTTAATTGGGATGTACCTCAATTTATTAGAGATAATTAAGTAGAAATGAAATGACTGTTAATTTTAGACACACGAAAGTCATTTTCACTTTTGTAAAATGGAAGAAATATTAATCCACCTGACCAATAAATGTTGAGCATCAGTTATGTTATATATAAGGTGTTTTGTGAAGGTAAAAGTAATATTCAAAATCCTGATAAAGGTTCACTTTTATTTGCCTTCTTTTATGTCACTTTTACTGAAGAAAATTGCCTTGATGTGTTTGCTAATAAACACTTCATTAAAAATTTTTTTTGAGAACAGAAATTGACGGGACACCTGGGTGGCTCAGTTGGTTAAGTGTCTGCCTTCGGCTCAGGTCACAATCCCAGGGTCCTGGGATAGAGCCCCGCATCAGGCTCCCTGCTCAGTGGGGAGCCTGCTTCTCCCTCTCCCACTTCCCCTACTTGTGCTATCTCTCTCTCTCTGTCAAATAAATAAATAAAATCTTTTAAAAAAAGAAATTGATAAAATAGGGTTAAATTTCATGAATTCTTTAGAAAAATCATTACCCGGATTATAGTTATTAGAATTACTTAGTATATACATATATATGTGTGTGTGTGTGTGTGTGTATTTTAGCAGCCAGGATTAAGTTCTATTACATGAATAGTAATGCACATGAAATTATCTTAAAAGTCGGGGCACCTGGGTGGCTCAGTTAGTTAAGCAAGCTTCTGACTCTTGATTTTGGCTTAGATCATGATCTGAGAGTGATGAGATCAAGCCCTGTGTTGGGCTCTGCACTGGGTGTGGAGCTCACTTAAGATTCTTTCTCCCTCTCTCACTGCCCCTTTCCACCCCCTGTTCTCTCTCTTTCTCTCTCTCTCACACACTCACACACACACACACACACACACACACACTGATGGTACACTATGTAGAATGCCACAGTTTGGTAAAGTAATTCTATTTTGATATTAAAATGTGACCAGATACACTTATCTAGACATGAGCACACATCTGACATAAATTGATTTGATGGTTCTCCAGGACTGGGATTCTAGTTCCTGCACTTACGCCTACTCATCCTCCCACATCTATTGGATAAGTGCCTAGTTAAACAGATGGACCTTGGGCTATGTTCTCAAAACAGGCAACTTCTACCTTTGTTGAACTAAACATTGGGTGGAAGTAGCTGCATTGTGTTATTGTGCTCCTGGCCATGATAATTTGAGTGAAAAGCTACCATTCATTATTGTTGTTTGTTCTTGGAAATACCTTTTTCTTTACAACTGTGTATGTGAAGGTTGGAGGAAAACAGAGTTTCAGGGATCTGGAAGACCTATAGACAGGGAAGTAGTTCTCAGTGACATAAAAATAAACAATCAGCAGGAGTGTGAACTGCCATGTGGTTTTATAAATGCATGTAGCTAAGATTTTAGAAAATATTTAACTTAGCCAAGAGACGTGGGTTGATCATGGAAATTCTGCCATTCACTGAAGGGTGTGGGAACCAAAATAGAATTCACAACATCTTTCCTCATGCCCTTGCAACAAGTTACCACTTTAACAGCTACAAATTTTGATTCTGTGCAGGACATTAAGTCCTGGCTACTATCTATGTAAATACTGCACACTCTCACTGTGAAGTCAGATAGATTTGGGGACCTGAGTTTCCAGATTGGCAGAAGGTTTTATGACATCAGAAGTATGTTTTATTTATGATTGATAAATTCCATTGCTTATCTAGTTCATGTTTGTGGAAAAAGTACTGAGAGGAAGGCAAAAGCAGCAATTAGATGGTCCTGTCCTTGGAAGATAATATGAAATAAGATTTGATACTCTAATGTTGATATATTGATAATGGCATGTGGTCTCCATGCATTTTCATGGTATTCTCTTTAGTGTTGTATAAATTATCACATATTTAATCTCATGGAATTATGAATATGTACATTTGTTGCTAAAATGATCCATTACTTATTGATGGGGGATCACTAACAGTCAGATATTTGCTTCTCTTAATTATGGCAATGGTCTGTGGACAGCACACTGAAGTTCAAGTTAAAGACTCCTACTTCTCTTTCCTAAATGATTTCTTTAGTTTTTTTTGGTAGTTCAAGTTTTTACACAAAGAAAGAGACTCTGGATTCCACATACTTTCTTTATACTACTGTAGGATTTCTTTTTTTATAATGGCATGAGATTATGCCTATGATACATAAGAACTCTATGGAATAAAGCTCAGTGCAGTATATATTAACTTCTGTTTTCTGGCCGTTATAATAACTAGATAAGGCATAAAGTTGTTTACTACTTCAGCAGAAACCTGCAATGGAACTTTATGAAAATTTGACCTCTTGAAAGAAATTCAAATGGCATATTATCTTATACTTTGCTTATTATTTGGCTTCTATAAATATGTGTGCCAAGATAATGGAAACTATATAAGAAATGGCACAACATTGTTTTACAAAAATGCTTTTCTTTTCCTCAAATAAAAAGTTAATGCTAAAAGTAATAAATCTGTTACTGGTTAAGGGTTCTTACTTCACAGTGTCTTAGGATAGCTTTATTTGATGATGTTTTATTAAAATTATTATTATTCTTTTATGTTATATTGTTCTTTGAAATCATTGAATTGCCTAAATAACATTATTCTAGCTCTACTTGATAAAACAGAGGACATAGAAGATTAATTTAGATACAGAATAGAAAATGAAAGAATCACAATATGTACTTCATTTTATTAGAAGGGAATACATATAAAAAGAGTCATTTGAAGAGAAAAAAGAGATAGTGAATTATTTTAATTTTCATACCATCATAAGAAAGTAATAAAAGCTATCCTTATATGAAAGTACATAGTATGAGTCTGTGTGTATTTATAAGGTACATGATCACCACTGGCTTTTTCTTAAACTGTCTGGCATATTATAGTTTTTATGTATTATTTAATGTTGTTTGTTTGTTTTGTTTTAAACAGCAAATGCCAGTCTTCTTGGAGGAGGAGGTGGTAAGTCCTGAACATCACTTATTTTAAAATATATTTTTTACCACACCAACCACAAGATATTAAGTAAGTTCTGTGATACTTTAAAGAAAATTAATTTAGCTATAATTATTAACCACAAAAGTGATAATCTTCTAGAAAGTAATTTATAATAAAAGTAAATATGTTGGTTTGCCTAAATGTTATTTTAAAAAACTTCAAGATACATGGAATACGTTTCTCTTCTCCTCAAGCTTTGTATTTCTACCTTTGGCATAAGCTGTAACAGCTCTAAGTTATTGAGACAAACACACATATAGTAGATGACGGAGTCACTTTTAATATAAATTCTAAAACAGTACATTTGGAGACTTGTGGATTTAGGTTTTTTTCTTTTTTCATCATAATGACTTAAAAAAAAGCTATGGCTTTGTAGCATGAGAGCTTGATATATCAGCCACTTACTGTGAAAAATAAAAAAGATACTAGTATTGGCACTTTGCTTTTTCTTTTAGCTTGTTTAGAGGAGAATGAATGAGATCAAATTGAGATGAAGAAGAGAGAGATTCCTGTACTGGGAATATTTTTGATACTAAAATCTTGGAGATGTTGAAAGATGAAAGTTTCCCTGGTCCATCTATATATACTATAGTAGGGAGAAAAGCTATATAGTAGAATAGGGTGCTTTTCATTTAAGACCCAGATGGACATAAATACGTTTGTTTTCTCTCTTCTTCTTTTTCTCTTTTTTTCCCATTTGTCCCCTTTTTTCATGTACATAGTTGAAGTAAATGTGATTGCACAGAGCTTTAGGCATTCAAAAAATTCCCTGGGCATCATCAGGAGGTTACTGGATAAATTTTATTTGGAAACTAAAATCTTAATCATTGTTCCTATATAGGAATCAATAGATTTTTAGAAAACAGAATCGTGGAAATAGAAATAATAGAAAAACAGTTTAATCTAGAAAGTGCTCTTCATATTATCATGTATCAGTGCACATTCTATGGCAGAGTATTTCCTGTCTTCTTCCCTTAATTACTTTAGAAAATATAAATTGACAGGATTTCTCATTGTATTTTTGGGAAATGAGAAGGGAAAATTTTCCTTGGGAGTTGGGTTTCCAGTAAATTTTTATTTCTAGGTCTCTCTTGTCAAGAAAACATTATTAAAATAAATTGCCCACAGTGCTGATTTTCTTACAAAACGTATTGGTATTTTACCAAATTTGATGAATACTGTTAAATAGGATAAATCTGTCTCATGTACAAGTAGTCTAGATGTAAACTAGACTGGTTGTATGGTAATTGCATGGTGTCATCAAGCATTCAAGCACTTACTTTTCTGCTCTTTTTTCCTACTACATGGAACTCAGGGTCCATGGTAGTAACTGGAGTAAATAAATGGCTCTGGCCATTATAGATATGGGAGTCAGGAGGAGTAAGAAAGATGGCAAAAAATGAAAAAGGTGGCCCCTAAAAGATGAGTCATTTTCTTTAGGCAGCTTTTTCTGAAATTCTATATTATCCTTAAACTTATCAAAGGGTCATTCATGGATATATATAATTTCATTCCAGAAAGCAATATGCTCATGAAAAAGTACTTAGTGTTGTATTTTCTTTTCTTTTTTTATTCTGGACAGGTTGTATTTAACTAATACTGATTATTTCTTATCCGTGATACCTTTCTATTTAAAACATGGTGATCTTAGCTGCTTTACAAAAGGAATAAAAACGATAATATATTTTAATAGAGGAAAATCTCACATACACAGGTTGACATGTGCCAAGTTTATGTCTTTTGTTTCAACCAAGCTTAGATAATCACAAACAGAATTTTAAGGAAAAAAAAAATACAAACAAACGCTTGTCTTGAATGGACACATGGGAGAAGGGAGAAGAAGTTGGTACTTCTGGCATATAGCAGATGGGTGTTAGGTCATCTCTATGAGAGGAAGGAGAGACAAATGGAGTGACATACTTAAGAAACTTTTCTTTTTAGTAGGAACCAAGAGAAGGGTCAGGAGAAGATTCTGCAGGTGATTTAGACCTCACTACCAGAGAGAGTGAGACTCTTTCCTCCTTTCTTCCTTTCTTTCCCCATTGCTTTCCCTTCCCAATTGTTCTTTTCTTATACAAGAACAGTTGACATACAGTGTTGTATTAGTTTCAGGTGTATAACATAACGATTCAGTATTTACATACATTATGAAATGGTCACTATAATAAGTCTAGTTATCATCTGTCACCCTACAAAGTTATTACAATATTATTGACTCTATTTCCTAAGCTGTACATTACATCCCTGTGTGTTATTTATTTTATAATTGGAAGATTGTACCTCTTAATTTCTTTTACCTATTTCATCCATCCCCTTATCCTCCTCCCCTCTGGCAACCATCTGTTTGTTCTCTGTATCTATGAGTCTATTTTGTTTTTTTTGCTTATCTGTTTTGTTTTTTATTTTTTAATGATATTTTGTTTTTTAGATTCCACATATGAGGGAAATCATATGGTATTTGTCTTTGTCTGACTTACTTTACTTAGCATACTACCTTCTAGGTCCATCCATGTTATTGCAAATGGCAAGATTTCATTCTTTTTTATGGATGGGTACTATTCCATTGTGTGTGTGTGTGTGTGTGTGTGTGTGTGTGTGTGTGATATATACAGACATGATCTCCTATATTTCAATCCATTCATCTGTCTCTAGATATTTAGGTTGCATCCATATCTTGGCTATTGTAAATAATGCTGCAATGAACATAGGGGTGCTTGTTTTTTTGAGTTAGCATTTTCATTTTCTTCAGATAAATACCTAAAAATGGAATTGCTGGAATTAGTGTTCTGTTCTCTAAGAAGGAAGAAGAGAGTGGATGTTTTGGTAGGCAATGAGTAGTCCCTGCCGTAATGAGAAGGCAGGCTACTGTTCAGAAAGCCTTGCCAAGCTGCTTTGTTTTAATATATGGAAACACAGTTGATGTGTATAGAACTAACTCTAGTGTTTGGCCTGTAGTTCCTTATGGTTCTTCTAACCTGTGTGAAAAGATATATCATGAATTTTTAGCAGTGTGAAGAAATTCAGGAATAGGCAAATTCAGGTTTCTGTTTACCTGAAGTATATACTTTGCTGTCTTCCTCTACATGGTTGATTTTGCTAAAATGCAGTTTTTGCCATAATTTCTAATTTCTGAATTCTAAAATTAGTGACTTGGCATCATCATAAAGATAAATTACAAGTATTTAAGATGGCTGTAATTTCTTTCTTTAAAGTAGGTCATTGATGGGTTTAAATTTATTTATGCCCTTCTAGAGATGTCAAGATTGCTGTAAAGTACATGTCTGATTTTTGGAAAGCTATATTTAAAAATTTAAGGAATATTTTTATCCCTTTCTGAATGAAATTTTGGTCTTCTGATTCTATGACAAATCTTTTTAATCCTTTCAGTGATATTTGTAAAATAACACTTAATAATCATCCAATAACTGACAATTGAATCAATGTAATTCTCTTGGATTTAATCAAGGATTCCTTTATTGACTTAATATCCTTTCAAAAGCTTCTAAAGGGAATAATTCTTTGATTGGCTAAACAATTTGATCAAGAAAATCTGATGCTGCGGAAAAAAATAGTAATGCTACCTTAAGTACTGTTTCTTCAGGCCCTCAGGAAGGCTTCCCCCCAATTGTATGTAAGTAGTACTTGAAATTTAGACAAAATCAATGTATATAAAATTGCATTATCTGTAAAATCTTCACATTTTGTTGTCCTTTTCTGAGTGCTTATAAACCAAGAAGAGACGTTTCCTAAAAGGAGATTTTAAAAAAAAAAATGGTCACAATCATCCTCTCAGTTCTAATTTGAAAGTGAGAGAATCTCTTCCCATTGATGTGAATTTTTATCTTTGGGCTAGAGGTCACTCTTTCTAGGAAGTTAGTGTCACTGACTGCATTCATTATAATGAACACAGGTGTTGGGGGTCACAACTACCTAATCACTTCAGGTGAAATGCTTGGTAAAATGGATCATCTCTGTCTTTATTTCCTGGATATGTTAAAGGCAGAGACAAATACTAATTTCTTACATAAGCATGTGGCTGATCTGTGGTGACTGTATTCTACTTTTCAGGAAGCCTTTACATTACCTATAATGTCAAAAAAAACCTTAGAATTTGTAATAATTTTTTATAAGCTTTCTGTCATTGCTACCGATACTACCCTGTATAGCTAGCTGTTTGGCACATTGATATATAAGCCAAGTAAGTTTTATTTTCTAATTTAGTCATTTTATTAGTAAGAAAAGGCTATATTATGTGTGGTAGCCAATAAGCCTCAAAATCTTAGTGGCTTTATAAAATGAGTTTTATTTCTTGAATAGGATTGTTGACTCTCCTAACTATGCTCTCCTATAGGTGGCAATACAGAGACTCAGGCTGTTTTCTTATCTTGTAGCTACATTGTGTGATGTGTAGCTTCTAAGAATGTAACAGAGCAGAAGGAGAGAGCTGGAGGATTTTGTGAAATATATTTACAGACCAGTTTGGGAATGGCTTATATCACTTCTGTTCATATTTCATTGGTTAGAATTCAGGCAGATGATCCCCCAACCTAACTACAAGGAAGGCTGGGAAGACTGGTGTCTTCCAGAGTTTCCAGGAAGAGGAAATGGTGTGGTAAATACATAGCAACTATCTCTGCCACAGTGTTCGAATGAGATCAGGGTTGTTGTTGTTGTTATTATTATTATTGTTATTATTATTATGAAATTAGTGGTGAGAAAAATGAGACTTTGGGGGATTTGGTGACTTCTTCAATGTTATACAGCTTATAAAGGGGAAATGTTGAATGAGAAGACAGGGTTCTTGACTTTGTCTTTGTTCTTCTTTGTCTTTGCTCTGTGGTTTTTAATATGTGTTTGCTCTTCAGATTTACTATTTCTGTGCACAGTTAGGTAACTGTTTATACCAGGAAAAATGAATGAGAAGACAGGGGAGCATGCATCTGAAAATGGATGATGTTTTCCTTGGCTTATTTTCACAAGTCTCAAGCTCAATTGATAATTTGAACATACATACAATGGCAATGTCTTACAGTATTTGGATTGCTTTGGATTGCTGCCCAGATGCATGTGTATTTTTTTGTGTATTTAAGGTTCAGTCTTAGAATACATTGCATTTTAAATACCTATTCACTCATCTGTAATAAGAATGTTTTACATGCACAAACTCTTGTGATATACTTTTGGAATATATAATAAAAAAAACCCAATCTTTGCATTTAGCTTCAAATTATGTGAAGAAGCAGAATTAGAAGGAATCAGAATTAAAGAGCTAATTCCTCGATTCCTTTTAGATCATTACATTAAATAGATGAGAATGAAATTTACAATCTCTTACTTTAGATAATGTTTTTTCCCTCTCAGATTGTCACAATAATTAACATAAGACCAGTACCTGCTGATAGAAACCAAATAGGATATTACTTACGGGATTTGCTTCCTTTTCCAGTCTGTCAAAGCTTCTGTGTGCTGAAAACTGAGGCATAATGTTAGACTTTTAAAGTGACATTTCCTGACGGAGTGGTATTTTAAGGTTGGGTTTTATACATATAACTTAGTAGGACTGCTGTTTTAATCACACACACACACATATATTTGTATAGTACTATAATTTTCTAGCTTATCTTGAGGTGACTCTGTGGCAGGTGAATCTTAAAAACTCTAAGTGTAAGCAACTACCATTAAAGAAACACTCAGTCCCAGATGGAATGTATGGGAAAGCCATTTTTCTAGAATGAGAACCTAGCATATATTATCACCTTTGCTATTTCCAAAGGCTTCTTGCTCTCTTTGTGCCCCTTAGATTAACAAGGTTCACTGGCCTGGGGTTAGAAACTGCTCCTTTGAAGTCTCTTATTTCTTGTTTGGACAGTACTATGGCAGAGAGAATTCCTAATGCTTTTTGTTATTAATGGCCATTTATACATTCATGCAGTTTGTGTGAGGTGTCAAAATGCATGCTTCAAAAGCCCTAAAATCATAAAACTATTTAGTGTTATGCCATCAGTGTTTCTTCACCCACCCATCACCTTTTTCTACATACAAACACACAGATGTGCACGTATTCATTCATTCATTTATTCATTCATTCATTCAACAAATACTAGTTCAGTAACTACTGTGTGTCAGTATTAATTATTGATTTGGCAATAAACACAGCCCTTTCCCTGTGACTCATCATGGTCCCTATTTCACTGATAGAATTTTCCAGGTTCTTTCAAGTGTTTCAGGGACCAGATTCCTTCTTTAAAAAGCAGAACAGATATCCTGAAAAATACTCTTTTCATAAAAAATCCAGTTTGTTACCAAGAATTCCTAACATGAAAAACAACATATTTAAAGAGCTTTTTGAGTGTGTTTAAGTGGGTGTATTTTCATAAATTACTTTGTAAACATTCACAAGCAAAGTGGAATGCCTTCTCACCCTCTTTCTATGCACCGAAGGGATTTCCCCTAGCATATATCACTCCCCACGGAGATTCTGTGTTTTCACTCTTGTTGAACCTTGAGACCTGGCCAGGCCTTGGGCATGCTGGGAGGAATCTAGGATAATGGTCAGCAGTGAATGACTAAAGCCAGTGAAAGCAGGTAGGTTGTTGGGGTTGCCCTCGAGGAGAGGACATCAAGCATGTCCAGCAGTGAGTTAGCTAGCTGGCCTATGCTTAGTAGGTGGAGGGGTCTCAGCCATGGGCCTGGAGAATAGTAATGGTCTCAGTCATGAGAAAAAGCAGCATGGCAAGAGAAATTCAGGAACCCTGGCCTTGTTGGTCAGCAGGGACTCAGAAGGAGCAGAACTACAGGAAGGGACATGATGCTAAACCATAGAAAACAGGCTTAAATCTTGAGTGCCTCAGTCAAGATTTGATCCTAGAATTGATCCTAGACACCACAGGAGGTTAAGCCTGCTAGAGATCAGGAGACCAAGAAGTGAAGAAGGAGAGGGGAAGGAGAATATAGGGGCCAGGAGCCAGGCCAGGTCTGCCAACATTCAGCTATGTGCTGAACCAACCTACCTTTGTCCTCTCTCCCTCCCTTCTTCCCTCTTTCTTTTCCTTCCTCATCTCCTCCCTTTTTTCTTTCCTTTTTTTTTTTTTTTTTTTGGTCCTCTTTCTAAGTCAGTAGCATGTCTGATTACCTCTCATACTTGTTTTGGCCTTGAGGTAGCAAAGATTCTTATAAATAGGTGCAGTTAGTAGTATAAATTTTTATTTACCTGTTAGTATCTTAAGAACTAGAAAGGCCCTTAATACAGGAAAAATGAAGCAGAAAAGATGAAATCAACATCTTGGAGTGGTTAGGGAAGCCTTTCCAGAAGAGGTGATACTTGGAGGATAAATATCATTTACCAGGAGAGGAAGAAATGACCCACTCAGTTGTATTTCCTACTGTGTGATTTAGATATCATATACATACCCTGCTGTACTTCAGTTATACCCCTTACTGTTATTCAGTCATACTATCTGGACCTTGGTTAAACAGTTAGCTCTGACCATCCAGGCATGCCACTTAAAATGAGGCCAAGAGTGTTAGAACTGAAGAAAGGAACTCTGGTGTAGTGGTGGTGGCAGCAAACCTCCACTGGAACAACCTGGGCAAGGGGAATCATCCCCAACACAGGCTCCTCCCTGCCATGTCTTCTCCTCGATTACCTCACCTGCACCTCAGTCTAGGGACCAGCTCTGCAGCTGCCCACACCAGTTGGATTTAGAGTATATGATTTCCTCATTTCACATGAGCTTGTCTAGTTCTATTCTTAGAAGTTTGACCCAGCCGTGGTTGCCCTAATCTTGTCTGCCATTTGTCATTAAGCCTCCCAGATGCTTCCTGGTGGAGGAAGGAGAGGAGTATGAAGTCCAGGTCATGTCTGTGCTTGAACTTCCCTATTGTAATGGACATTCCAAGGGCATGCTTTATTTATGTCACCTCTAACTTTGATCAACATGATGCCTTCATTCTAAAACTAAATTTTAAAGTTCTTCATATTGACTGTGTGCCTACTCCCCTTTCTAAGCTATACTGCACCATCTAAAAACCATGTCAAAGGGACAGCCCTATGCAGATAAAATGTCTCTTCTTATTCCAGCTATAGCTGATAGAACCTGGAAGGATACATTTTCCAATTAGGGAATAAACTTCTGGAGAACAGAGACTTTTTACTTATCTTTACACCCCTGGTAGCCTTTGTATAGTAGATACTTTATTTTAATTTTGAGATTTTTTTTTAAAATATTTTATTTATTTATCTGAGAGAGGGAATGGGAGACAGAGAGCATGAGAGGGAGGAGGGTCAGAGGGAGAAGCAGACCCCCTGCTGAGCAGGGAGCCTGATGCGGGACTCGATCCCGGGACTCCAGGATCATGACCTGAGCCGAAGGCAGTCACTCAACCGACTGAGCCACCCAGGTGCCCCTTAATTTTGAGATATTATTCTTATTCTGGATTCTTAACATGTTTAGCTATTTCAGTTTTGACCAGTATGCCCTGGAAAGATAATTTCTTTATCTTTAGGTGATCTCTAAATGAAAGAAATAAAACTTTAAAAAATGCTTATAACAGACAACCTGAAGATTATATTCATATTTATGCAGTAATTATTTTAAGCATTGTATTTACTTTTATTTATAAAAAGTTTATATAACCAGGATCTCATAATTTTCTTTAAATGCTATGATCATATGCTTTGAATTCTAGAGGATAAAGAGAACAATATTTATTTGTGTAGATGTAGAAATGAAATACAAAAAATCTGTATTCCATGGATTACATGGAAAGAAAGGTTCTTGTCTTTCATTCATGTTTTGTCACATTTCAGGTATTTTACCAGTTGTATCTTATAATCAGAAATACTATTTTCATAGATTTTTCTTGGTCAGATCCATTGACAAAATTTTAAAGTCCTAATGTGCCAGTTAATGAGATTTGACATTCATTTAGAAATAGGCTCAAGGATACACCATAGGAAAAGTTTTTAAGAAGTTTGGCTTAAGTGGGGGAAAGATGGTGGAGGAGTAGGGGACCTTATTCCAACCATTCTGCAGCACTGAGCTGGATATCTACCAGACCACTCTGAACACCCACGAAATGAGCCTGAGATGTAAGAAGATAGATCTGGATCTCTACAAACAGAATATCGCAGGCAGTTGGTTTGGAGGAACAAAGCAGGGAACTGTCATTCCGTGGGCACATATCAGAGGATAAACGGCAGGGGGATGGAGCATGACTGTGGGGATCCTACACTGCCGGTGAGCAAAATCCTCCCACGCGGGAGACTGGGCACAGATTCCCAGACCACTAGGGGCAGGGAAAGGAATTTAGGGCAGCCCCCTGGAGAGAAACCCAGAGTGGCAAGTTGCGCATGGGAACTGGGGGCAGCTGACGGTTTTAGAAGCACAAAGAGCAGAGACATGCTCTGACCTGGAGGCGAGGACTGGGAGCACTGCTGAGGGGCACACAACCCAGGATGCTGCAGTTTATAGCAGCACAGACAGAAACGGAGATAGTGTGGCCAGGAGAGCTCACTGAAGAACAGACTGTGATCTCTCCGCTCTAAGGCAGAGGGTTGTAAATGGTCTCTTCTGCTCTGACTCTTGGAAAAGACGTGGAAAGCTGCCAGAACAGAACAGAAGCCCCTAAAAACTGGTTTTCAATGAGCCCATCCCCCACCAAGGGGGCAGGGCAACTCTGCCCAAACAGGGTTGCCTGAGTAACAGCACGGCAGGCCCCTCCACCAGAAGACAGGCTAGGAAAACAAGAGGCCAGCAACCCTAAGGTCCCTAGAAGACAGGTACATCTTGATTCGGTTGTGGTCAATAATCTGGACTCTACACATTCCCTCAACTACCCCTCAACAGAATGACTAGGAGGAGGAACCCCCAAAATAGGAAAGACTCAGAGACTATGACTTATGCCACAGATTTACAAATGGATTCAGATATAACCAAGATGTCAGAGATGGAATTCAGGCTAGCAATTGTGAAGACAATAGCTAGAATGGAGAAATCAATTAATGGCAACATAGAGTCTCTAAGGGCAGGAATGAAAGCTGAATTGGCAGAACTTTAAAATGCTATCACTGAGATTGAATCTAATCTAGATGATCTAACAGCTAGGGTAAGCGAGGCAGAAGAACGAATTAGTGACCTAGAAGAACAAATATAGATAAAAAGGGAAAAGAGGAGGCCAGGGAAAAACAACTCAGAATCGATGAAAATAGAATCAGAGAAATAAGTGACACCATGAAACATTCCAATGTCACAATTATTGGAATCCCGGAGGGGGTGGAGAGAGAGACAGGACTAGAAGATAGAGCAAATTGTAGCTGAGAACTTCCCTAATCTGGGAAATGAAACAAACATTCTAGTCCTAGAGACAGAGAGGACCCCTCCCAAGATCAAGGAAAACAGGCCAACTCCCCAGCATATAACAGTAATCTTAGAACCAAGGAAACCATCATAAGGGCACTTAGGGGGAAGAGATTCCTTATGTACAGAGAGAGGAACATCAGAATAACAGAGGGTTGGAAACGGTCTCTTCTGCTCTGACTCACGGAAGAGACGCGAAAAGCCGCCAGGGCAAGGCACCAGAGAACAAAAGCCCCCAAAACTTACTCCCACTGAGCCCATCCCCCCACACAGAGGCGCAGGGCAACTCCGCCCGAACAGGGTTGCTTGAGTAACAGCGCAGCAGGCCCCTCCTGCAGAAGACAGACTGGGAAAACAAGAGGCCGGCAACCCTGAGGTACCAAGAAAACAGGCGCATCTTCCTTGGGTTCTGGTCAGTAATTTGGACTCTGTACATTCCCTCAAACACCCCTCAACAGAATGACTAGGAGGAGGAGATCCCAAAATAGAAAAGACTCAGAGATTATGACTTATGCCACAGATTTACAAATGGATGCAGATATAACCAAGATGTCAGAAATGGAATTCAGGCTAGCAATTGTGAAGACAATAGCTAGAATGGAGAAATCAATTAATGGCAACATAGAGTCTCTAAGGGCAGATATAAAAGGTGAATTGGCAGAACTTAAAAATGCTATCAATGAGATCCAATCCAATCTAGAAAATCTAACAGCTAGGGTAACTGAGGCAGAAAAGAGAATAAGCGACCTGGAAGACAATATAATAGATAAAAAGGGAAAAGAGGAGGCCAGGGAAAAACAACTCAGAATCCATGAAAATAGAATCAGAGAAATAAGTGACACCATAAAGCGTTCCAATGTCAGAATAATGGGAATCCTGGAGGGAGTGGAGAAAGAGGACTAGAAGATGCATTTGAGCAAATCGTAGCTGAGAACTTCCCTAATCTGGGGAATGAAACAAACATTCGTGCCCTAAAGGCAGAGAGGACCGCTCCCAAGATCAAGGAAAACAGGCCAACTCCCCTGCATATAACAATAAAACTTGCAAATCTGAGAACCAAGGAAACCATCTTAAGGGCAGTTAGGGGGAAGAGATTCCTTACGTACAGAGGGAGGAACATGAGAATAACATCAGACCTATCCACAGAGACCTGGCAAGCCAGAACAGCCTGGCAAGACAGATTCAGGGTACTAAATGAGAACATGCAGCCAAGAATACTTTATCTGGCAAGGCTGTCATTTAGAATGGATGGAGAGATACAGAGCTTCCAAGGCCGGAAGAAACTGAAAGAATATGTGACCACTAAGCCGGCCCTGCAAGAAATATTAAGGGGGGGGGGGCTATAAAAGGAGAAAGACCCCAAGAGAGATATACAACAGAAATTTACAGGGACAATCTATAAAAATAAGATCTTCACAGGCAACATGATGACAATAAATTCGTATCTTTCAATAATCACTCTCAATTTGAATAGCCTAAATGCTCCCATAAAACAGCACAGGGTTGCAGATTGGATAAAATGACAGGACCCATCCATATGCTGTCTACAAGAGACTCATTTTGAACCTAAGATACATCGAGACCGAAAGTGAAGGGATGGAGATCTATCTTCCATGCCAGTGGACTTCAAAAGAAAGCTGGGGTAGCAATTCTTATATTAGAAAAATTAGATTTTAAACTAAAGACTGTAGTTAGAGAACCCGAAGGACACTATCTCATTCTTAAAGGGTCTATCGAACAAGAAGATCTAACAATTGTAAATATCTACGCCCCCAACTTGGGAGCAGCCAATGACATAAGCCAACTGTTAACCAAAATAAAGAGTCACTAATAACCAAAACCAATACGTTAATTGTAGGAGACCTCAATACTCCACTCTCAGCAATGGACAGATCATCTAAGCAGAAAATCAACAAAGAAACAAGAGCTTTAATGACACACTGGACCAGATGGACCTCATAGATATTTACAGAACATTCCACCCTAAAACAACAGAATACTCATTTTTTTCGAGCATGCATGGAACTTTCTCCAGGATAGACCACATACTGGGTCACAAATCAGGTCTCATCTGATACTAAAAGATTGAAATTATTCCCTGCATATTCTCAGACCATAATGCTTTAAAACTGGAACTCAATCACAAGAAGAAATTTGGCAGAAATTTAAACACTTGGAAGCTAAAGACCACTCTGCTCAAGAATGTTTGGGTCAACCAGGAAATTAAAGAAAAACTTAAACAATTCATGGAAACCAATGAGAACGAAAACACATCGGTCCAAAGCTATGGGATACTGCAAAGGCGGTCCTAAGGGGGAAATACATAGCCATACAAGCCTCGCTCAAAAAAATAGAAAAATCCCGAATTCATCATCTAACTCTACACCTTAAAGAACTGGAGAAAAAGCAACAAACGATGCCCAAGCTACGCATTAGAAGAGAAATAATTGAGATTAGAACAGAGATCAATGAATTAGAAGCCAGAAACACAGTAGATCAGATCAGTAAAACTAGAAGCTCGTTCTTTGAAGGAATTAATAAAATCAATAAACCAGGGGCGCCTGGGTGGCTCAGTTGGTTGAGTGACTGCCTTCGGCTCAGGTCATGATCCTGGAGTCCCGGGATCGAGTCCCGCATCGGGCTCCCTGCTCAGCAGGGAGTCTGCTTCTCCCTCTGTCCCTCCTCCCTCTCATGCTCTCTGTCTCTCATTCTCTCTGTCTCAAATACATAAATAAAAAAAAAATTTTTTTTAAAAATCAATAAACCATTTGCCTGACTTAACCAAAGGAAAAGAGATGTAGAAATGAATCAGAATTAAAGATTCTGAAAGGGGAGAGATCACGACTAACACCTGGGAAATAGAAACAATTAGTAGAAATTATCAGGGGGCGGAGGAAGATGGCGGAGGAGTAGGAAACCTGGATTTCGTCTGGTCCCAGGAATTCATCTGGATAGGGATCAAACCATTCTGAACACCTACAAACTCAACAGGAGATTGAAGATTAGCAACAACTGTCTGAACAGAAAAGTGACCATTTTCTGGAAGGTAGGACGTGTGGAGAAGTGAATCCTAGGCGATATTTGGGAGGATAGACGGTGGGGGAGGGGGCCTCCATTGGTCGCTTCTGGCAAGTGATAGAGCCGCGGAGCACAAAATCGGAACTTTTAGAAGTCGGCTCCACTGAGGGACGTCACTCCAGTGGCTAAGCAGGGGGTGGAACCGTCGTGGGACAGTGTGGTCTCAGGACCCTCAGGGTCACAGAAAGACCGGAGGTGCCGGAGTGTGGAAGAGCTCCCAGGTATCAGAGCAGGGAAGCTAGCTGCAGAGATGGAGCCGAGGCATGATCTCTCAGCTTGGGGTTGCCACAAACTGTGATTTGCAGCACAGTCAGGCCACTGCTCCTCCAGCAGGGACCCAAGAAGTGGCAGATCCGGGGAGACTCCCCTTCTTCCCCGGGAGGAGCGGCATGGGAGCGCACCACTGGGATCTGCTGGATTTGGAGACTCCACACCGAGTTGGGTGCCAGAGATAGAAACACTCGGTCACAGGCCAGGTGAGTGCGGAGTGTGGCCGGAGACTGGGGAGATGGGAGTGACTGCTTTTCTCTGGGCGCTCACTGAGGAGTGGGGCTCCAAGTTCTCGGCTCCTCTGGGGCGCGGATTTTCACTCCTCTCCTCCAAAGCTGTACGGAGAGCTTGCAGGGAACAAAAGCTCCTGAGAGCAAACCAGAGCAGATTACTTAGCCTGAACCGGGAAAGGGCGGGGCAATTCCGCCTCCGGCAAAGACATTAGGGAACCACGGCAACAGGCCCCTCCCCCAGGAGATCAGCAAGAACAACCAGCCAAGACCATGTTTACTGATCAATGAGAATGGCAGAACTCCAGCACTAGGGGAATAATGCACATAGAATCCATGGCGTTTTACCATGATTCTTTTGTCTTTCAAAGTTAATTTTTTTTTTTAATTTTTTTTTTTAATTTCTCTTTTTCCCTTTTTCAACCAACATCTTTTCGATCCCTTTTTTAAAAAACATTTTTATTTTTCACTTTTAGAGTCATTTTCTATCCCTTCATAGTAGTTACCCTTATTTTTGGCATATATATATATATATATATATATATATATATATATATATATATATATATATATATATATATATGTTCTCTCTTTAACATTTTGAGATAGTTCCTTCTAACAGATCAAAATGTACCCTAAATCTCTAGTGTATGCTTTTGTTCTACTCTCCTGCCTGATCACATTCTCTCTCTTTTTTTTCTTTTTTCATTTTTTTTAAATCTTCTTTTCTTTTTTCAAACAACGTATTCTTTTTATAAAATTTTTTAAATTATTCATCTTTACAGTTATATTCCATCCCTTCATCATATCAACCCTTATTTTTGTACATATATAAGTTTTTTTTCTCTTTAAAAGTTTGGGGGGCACTATCTTCTAACAGACCAAAATACACCCAAAATCTAGTGTGTAGGACAGATCTATGCACCAGCCTGATCATATTTGATCATATTCTGTTTTTTTTTCTTTTCTTCTGTTTTTGTTTGTTTTTATCTTTCCTTTTTCTTTTTTCTTTCTTTCCCTTTCTTTTCCCCCTGGCTTCAGATTTTTTCTGATTTGTTTAGAGTATATTTTCTAGGGACATTGTTACCCTGTTAGCATTTTGTTCTCTCATTAATCTATTCTCTTCTGGACAAAATGACAAGACGGAAAAAATCACCTCAACAAAAAGAACAAGAGGGAATACCAACTGCCAGGGACCTACTCAATACAGACATTAGTACGATGTTGGATTTAGAGTTCAGAATCATCACTTTAAAGATACTAGCTGGGCTTGAAAAAAGTATGGAAGTTGTTAGAGAAACACTTTCTGGAGAAATAAAAGAACTAAAATCTAATCAAGTAAAAAGCTATTAATGAGGTTCAATCAAAAATGGGGGTGCTAACTGCTAGAATAAATTGGGCAGAAGAGAGAGTCAGTGATATAGAAGACGAAATGATGGAAAATAAAGAAACTGAGAAAAAGAGAGATAAACAACTACTGGATCACGAGGGCAGAATTCGAGAGATAAGCGATACCATAAGACAAAACAACATTAGAATAATTGGGATCCCAGAAGAAGAAGAAAGAGAGAGAGGGGCAGAAGGTATACTGGAGCAAATTATAGCAGAGAACTTCCCTAATTTGGGGAAGGAAACAGGCATCAAAATCCAGGAAGCACAGAAAACCCCTCTCAAAATCAATAAAAATAGGTCAACAACCCAACATCTAACAGTAAAACTTACAAGTCTCATAGACAAAGAGAAAATCCTGAAAGCAGCTCGGGAGAAGAGATCTGTAAACTACAATGGTAGAAACATTAGATTGGCAACAGACCTATCCACAGAGACCTGGCAGGCCAGAAAGGACTGGCAGGATATATTCAGAGCACTAAAGGAGAAAAATATGCAGCCAAGAATACTCTATCCAGCTAGGCTGTCATTGAAAATTGAAGGAGAGATAAAAAGCTTCTAGGACAAACAAAAACTAAAGGAATTTGCAAACATGAAACCAGCCCTACAAGAAATATTGAAAGGGGTCCTCTAAGCAAAGAGAGATCCTAAAAGCAACATAGACCAGAAAGGAACACAGACAATATACAGTAACAGTCACCTTACAGGCAATACAATGGCACTAAATTCATCTCTTTCAATAGTTACCCTGAATGTAAATGGGCTAAGTGCCCCAATCAAAAGACACAGGCTGTAAGACTGGATTAAAAAACAAGACCCATCAATATTCTGTCTGCAAGAGACTCATTTTAGACACAAAGACACCCCCAGATTGAAAGTGAAGGGGTGGAAAACCATTTACCATGCTAATGGACACCAAAAGAAAGCTGAGGTGGCAATCCTTATATCAGACAAATTAGATTTTAAACCAAGGACTCTATTAACAGATGAGGAAGGACACTATATCCTACTTAAAGGGTCTATTCAACAAGATCTAACAATTGTAAATATCTATGTCCCTAACATGGGAGCGGCCAATTATATAAGGCAATTAATAACAAAAAGAAAGAAACACATTGATAACAATACAATAATAGTTGGGGACTTTAACACCCCCCTCACTGAAATGGACTGATCATCTAAGCAAAAGATCAACAAGGAAATAAAGACTTTAATTCACACTAGAACAAATGGACTTCACACACATATTCAGAATATTCCATCCCAAAGCAATAGAATACACATTCTTCTCTAGTGTCCATAGAACATTCTCCAGAATCGATCATATCCTAGGTCATAAATCATGTCTCAATTCGTACCAAAGGTTGGGATCATTCCCTGGCTTTTTTCAGACCACAATGCTTTGAAACTAGAACTCAATCACAAGAGGAAAGTTGGAAAGAACTCAAATTCAGGGAGGCTAAAGAGCATCGTACTGAAGAATGAATGGGTCAACCAGGAAATTAAAGAAGAATTAAAAAAATTCATGGAAACCATTGAAAATGAAACACAACTGTTCAAAATCTTTGGGATACAGCAAAAGCATTCCTAAGAGGGAAGTATATAGCAATACAACCCTTTCTCAAGAATCAAGAAAGGTCTCAAATACACAACCTAACCCTACACCTAAAGGAGCTGGAGAAAGAACAGCAGTAAAGCCTAAACCCAGCAGGAGAAGAGAAATAATAAAGATCAGAGCAGAAATCAATGAAACAGAAAACCAAAAGAACAATAGAACAGATCAACGAAACTAGGAACTAGTTCTTTGAAAGAATTAACAAGATTGATAAACCCCTGGCCAGACTTATCAAAAAGAAAAGAGAAATGACCCAGATCAACAAAATCATGAATGAAAGATGAGAGATCACAACCAACACCAAAGAAATACAAACAATTATAAGAACATATTATGAGCTACTGTATGCCAGCAAATTAGATAACCTGGAAGAAATGGATGCATTCCTAGAGATGTATCAACTACCAAAACTAAACCAGGAAGAAAGAGAAAACCTGAACAGACCTATAACCACTAAGGAAATTGAAGCAGTCGTTAAAAATCTCCCAACAAACAAGAGCCCAGGGTCAGATGGCTTCCCAGGGGAATTCTACCAAACATTTGAAGAAGAATTAATACCTATTCTTCTGAAACTCTTCCAAAAAATAGAAATGGAAGGAAAACTTCCAAATTCGTTTTATGAGTCCAACATTACGTTGATCCCCAAACCAAAGACCCCATCAAAAAGGAGAATTACAGACCAATATCCTTGATGAACATGGATGCAAAAATTCTCACCAAAATACTAGCCAATAGGATGCAACAGCACATTAAAAGGATTATTCACCACGACCAAGTGGGATTTACCCCTGGACTGCAAGGTTGGTTCAACATCCGCAAATCAATCAAGATGATACAATGCATAAACAAAAGAAAGAACAAGAATCATATGATCCCTCAATGGATGCAGAAAAAGCATTTGACAAAGCACAGTATCCTTTCTTGATCAAAAGTCTTCAGAGTATAGGGATAGAGGGAACATACCTCAATATCATAAAAGCCATCTATGAAAAACCTACAGCGAATATCATTCTCAATGGGGAAAAACTGAAAGCTTTCCCCCTAAAGTCAGGAACGCGGCAGGGATGTCCACTATCACCATTGCTATTCAACATAGTATTGGAAGTCCTAGCCACAGCAATCAGACAACAAAAAGAAATCAAAGGCATCCAAATTGTCAAAGAAGAAGTCAAACTCTCACTCTTTGCAGATGATATACTTTAGGTGGTCAACCCAAATGAATCCACCCCAAAACTGCTAGAACTCATACAGGAATTCAGTAAAGTGGCAGGATATAAAATCAATGCACAGAAATCAGTGGCATTTCTATATACCAAAAACAAGACAGAAGAACGAGAAATTAAGGAGTCGATCCCAATTACAATTGCACCACAAACCATAAGACACCTAGGAATAAATCTAACCAAAGAGGCAACGAATGTGTACTCAGAAAACTATAGAATACTCAAGAAAATTGAGGAAGACACAAAGAAATGGAAAAACGTTCCATGCTCATGGATTGGAAGAACAAATATTGTGAAGATGTCTATGCTACCTAGAGCAATCTACACATTCAATGCAATCCCCATCAAAATACCATCCACTTTTTTCAAAGAAATGGAAGAAATAATCCTAAAATTTGTATGGAACCAGAAAAGACCTAGAATAGCCAGAGGAATGTTGACAAAGAAAAGCAAAGCTGGCGGCAACACAATTCTTGACTTCCAGCTCTATTACAAAGCTGTCATCATCAAGACAGTATGGTACTGGCACAAAAACAGACACCTAGATCAAGGGAACAGAATAGAGAGCCCAGAAATGGACCCTCAACTCTATGGTCAACTCATCTTTGACAAAGCAGGAAAGAATGTCCAATGGAAAAAGACAGTCTCTTCAACAAATGGTGTTGGGAAAATTGGAGCGCCACATGCAGAAGAATGAAACTGGACCATTTCCTTACACCACACACAAAAATAGACTCAAAATGGTTGAAAGACCTCAATGTGAGACAGGAGTCCATCAAAATCCTAAAGGAGAACACAGGCATCAACCTCTTTAACCTCAGCTGCAGCAACTTCTTCCTAGAAACATCGCCAAAGGCAAGGGAAGCAAGGGCAAAAATGAACTATTGGGACTTCATCAAGATAAAAAGCTTTTGCACAGCAAAAGAAACAGTCAACAAAACCAAAAGGCAACCGACAGAATGGGAGAAGATATTTGCAAATGGCGTATCAGATAAAGGGCTAGTACCCAAAATCTATAAAGAACTTCTTAAACTCAACACCCAAAGAACAAATCATCCAGTCAAGAAATGGGCAGAAAACATGAACAGACATTTTTCCAAAGAAGACATCCAAATGGCCAACAGAGATATGAAAAAGTGCTCAACATCGCTAGGCCTCAGGGAATTCCAAATCAAAACCTCAATGAGATACCACCTCACACCAGTCAGAATGGCTAAAATTAACAAGTCAGGAAACGACAGATGTTGGCGGGTATGCGGAGAAAGGGGAACCCTCCTCCAGTGTTGGTGGGAATGCAAGCTGGTGCAACCACTCTGGAAAACAATATGGAGTTTCCTCAAAAAATTGAAGGTAGAGCTACCATATGACCCAGCAATTGCACTACTGGGTATTTACGCCAAAGATACAAATGTAGGGATCCGAAGGGGTACGTGCACCCCGATGTTTATAGCAGCAGTGTCCACAAGAGCCAAACTGTGGAAAGAGCCAAGATGTCCATCAACAGATGAATCGATAAAGAAGAAGTGGTATATATATACAATGGTATATTATGCAGCCATCAAAAGGAATGAGATCTTGATATTTGCAATGACGTGGATGGAACTGGAGGGTATTATGTTGAGCGAAATAAGTCAAACAGAAAGACATCTATCATATGACCTCACTGATATGAGGAATTCTTAATCTCAGGAAACAAACTGAGGGTTGTTGGAGTGTGGTTTGGGGTGGGAGGGATGTGGTGGCTCAGTGATAGACATTGGGGAGGGTATGTTCTATGGTGAGCGGTGTGAATTGTGCAAGACTGTTGAATCACAGATCTGTACCTCTGAAAGAAATAATATATTATATGTTAAGAAAAAAAAAAAAGATAGCAGGAAGGGAAGAAGGAAGGGGGGGAAATCAGAGGGGGACACGAAGCATGAGAGACAATGGACTCTGAAGAACAACCTGAGGGTTCTAGATGGGAGGGGAGTGGGAGGATGCATTAGCCTGTTGATGGGTATTAAAGAGGGCACGTTCTGCATGGAGCACTGGTTGTTATGCACAAATAATGAATCATGGAACACTACATCAAAAACTAATGATGTAATGTATGGTGATTAATATAACAATAGGAAATTTATAAAAATTATCAACAGCTATGTGCCAATAAGCTGAGCAACCTGGATGAATTGGATGACTTCCTGGAAACCTATAAACTGCCAAGACTGAAATAGGAAGAAATTGACAACCTGAATAGGGCAATAACCAGTAACGAGATGGAAGCAGTGATCAAAAATCTCCCCAAAAACAAGAGTCTCAGGGCTTGATGGATTCCCTGGGTTATTCTACCAAACATTTAAAGAAGAAATAATACCTATTCTCCTGAGGCTGTTTCAAAAAAAAATAGAAACAGAGGGAATGCTTCCACACTCATTCTATGAGGTGAGCATTACCTTAATCCCCAATCCAGGCAAAGACCCCATCACAACTAATTTCATAGCCATATCCCTGATTAAATGGATTCCAAAATCCTCAAAAAAATCCTAGCTAATAGGATTCAGCAGTACATTAAAAGGATCATCCACCACGACCAAGTGGGATTTATCCTCGGGATGCAAGGATGGTTCAACATTCAGAAATCAATCAGTGTGATAGAACACATTAATTAGAGGAGAGAGAAGAACCATATGGTCCTCTCAATTTATGCAGAAAAAGCATTTGACAAAATACAACATCCTTTCCTGATTAAAACTCTCCAGAGTTTAGGGATAGAGGGAACATTCCTCAAGTTCATAAAATCCATCTATGAAAAACCCACAGTAAATATCATCCTGCATGGGGAAAAGCTAAGAGCCTTTCCCTTAAGATCAGGAACACATCAAGGATGTTCACTCTCGCCACTATTGTTCAACATAATACTAGGAGTCCTTGCAACAACAATCAGACAACAAAAAGAAATAAAAGGTATAGAAGTTGGCAAAGAAGAAGTCAAACTCTCTGTTTTTGCAGATGACATGATACTTTATGTGGAAAAACCAAAATACTCCGCCCCCAAATTATTAGAATTCATACAGCAATTCAGTAATGTGGGAGGATAGAAAATCATTGCACAGAAATCGGTTGCTTTCTTATACACTAACAATGCATCTGTAGAAAGAGAAATTAGAGAAACGATTCCATTTACAATAGCACCAAAAACCATAAGATACCTCGGAATAAACCTAACCAAAGAGGTAAAGGATCTATACTCTAGGTACTACAGAACACATAAAAGAAATTGAAGAAGACACAAAAAGATGGAAAACATTCCATGCTCATGGATCAGAAGAATAAACATTGTTAAAATGTCTATGCTACCCAGAGCAATCTGTAGCTTCAGTGCCATCCTGATCAAAATTCCAATGACATTTTTCTGGGTGCTGGAACAAACAATCCTAAAATTCATATGGAATCAGAAAAGACCCCGAATCACCAAGGAAATGTTGAAAAAGAAACATCACGTTGCCCGATTTCAAGCTATATTACAAAGCAGTGATCACCAAGACAGCATGGTACTGGCACAAAAACAGACATACAGGCCAGTGGAACAGAATAGAGAGTCCAGATATGGACCCTCCACTCTATGGTCAAATAATCTTCAACAAAGCAGGAAAAAATATGCAATGGAAAAAAGATAATCTCTTCAATAAATGGTGCTGGGAAAATTGGACAGCCACATACAGAAGAATGAAACTCGACCATTCTCTAACACCATACACAAAGATAAACTCAAAATGGATGAGCGACCTCAATGTGAGACACGAATCCATCCAAATCCTAGAGGAGAACATAGGCGGTAACCTCTTTGACATCAGCCACTGCAACTTCTTTCAAGATACCATCTCCAAAGGCCAGTGAAACAAAAGCAAAAATGAACTTTCGGGACTTCATCAAGATAAACAGCTTCTGCACAGCAAAGGAAACAGTCAACAAGACAAAGAGGCAACCCACAGAATGGGAGAAGATATTAGCAAATGACACTACAGATAAAGGGCTGGTACCCAAGATCTATAAAGAACTTCTCAAACTCAACACCCAAAAATAATCAAGTCAAAAAATGGGCAGAAGATATGAACAGACACTTCTCCAAAGAAGACATACAAATGGCTAACAGACACATGAAAAAATGTTCATCATCATTAGCCATCAGGGAATTTCAAACCAAACTCCACTGAGATACCACCTTACACCAGTTAGAATGGTAAAAATTGACAGGGCAAGAAACAACAAATGTTGGAGAGGTTGTGGAGAAAGGGGAGCCCTCTTACACTGTTGCTGGGAATGCAAGTTGGTACAGCCACTTTGGAAAACAGTGTGGAGGTGCCTCGGAAAATTAAAAATAGAGGTACCCTACGACCCAGCAATTGCACTCCTGGGTATTTACCCCAAAGACACAGATGTAGTAAAAAGAAGGGCCCTATGCACCCCAATGTTCATAGCAGCAGTGTCCACAATAGCCAAACTATGGAGAGAGCTGAGATGCCCTTCAACAGATGAATGGCTAAAGAAGATGTGGTCCACAGTGGAATATTACTCAACCATCAGAAGGGATGAATACCCAACTTTTACATCAACATGGATGGGACTGGAGGAGATTATGCTAAGTGAAATAATTCAAGCAGAGAAAGTCAATTATCCTATGGTTTCACTTATTTGTGGAACATAAGGAATAACATGGAGGACATTAGGAGAAGGAAGGGTAAAATGAAGGGGGGAAAATCGGAGAGAGAGATGAACCATGAGAGACTATGACTCTGAGAAACAAACTGAGGGTTTTAAAGGGGAGTGGGGGGATGTGTTAGCGCAGTCATACATATTAAGGAGGACACGTACTGCATGGAGCACTGGGTGTTATATGAAAACAATGAATCATGGATCACTACATCCAAAACTAATGATGTATTGTATGGTGACTAACATAACAAAATAAAATTTTAAAAAATTGGCTTAGCTATTGAACCTCATGTTTGAAAAACAGTGGACAATGAGAATTATGGTTAGTAATCTCAATATTTTACTTGCTTTGGTTTCTCATTGAAAACAATGAATTGATTTTGTAATGTACTTCTAATCTAAAATATTAAGAGTTGAAAATGGGAAGTTACTTAGAAATAGAATGTGAACATTAACACTATAACCTCTAATTTATGATTAATTAAAAAAATCACTTTTAAGGTTCATCATTTTGTTTTATTAAAGATAATTGATTATTTTCTCTGACATAGGCTTCATTTCATTAGCTTATGGACATTTCATAAAACCTTTGTATGATCCTTGTGTTTGACCTTTAGAAGAAACATGCAAATGATTCCTCACTTAACAGTTTGACAATTTTCTGAGATTATGAAGGTGCATAAGCTATACACACTTAATAAAAACTGTACTCCAAATTTTGAATTTTGATCTCTTCCCATTCTAACAATGTGTGGGATAATACTCTTGTGATGCTGGGTAGTGGCAGTAAACCATAGCTCCCAGTCGTTCATATGATCCTGAGGGTAAAAAATCGATGTGCTTACAACCATTCTGTACCCATACTACAATTCTGTTCTTTCACTTTCAGCAAAGTATTCAATAATTACATGAAGTATTGAACTCTTTATTATAAAACGGAATTTGCGTTAGATGATTTTGTCCAACTGTAGGCTAATATAAGTGTTCTGAGCACGTTTAAGTAGGCTAAGCCAACCTATGATGTTTGGCAGTTGGGTGTATTAAATGCATTTTTGACTTACAGCATTTTCAACTTATAATGGGTTTATCTGGATGTAACCCCATCATAAGTCAAGGAGGATCTGTAAAGTAAAAACATTTACTCCTCAGTTTTCATGGCTGAATTTAAATTTATTTTAAAATCTTAATTGCACTTAAGTTAAAATGACACATCTTATCTTTATTAAATCTTTCATTGAGTTATATGAAGAAATATTCTGTGTATATTGTGATAGCTCTTTTCCCTATTAATAATATTAACCATTGAGACTTAGAAAATTTTGGATAAAATAGTGATATCATTCCAGAACAGATAACATGGGAAGGGATTTTTCAGACATGTATTATTGGTGGGAAAGAGACCCAAAAAGACTGAGGGAAGGATTTTAGATTCTAAAAATATGGTAGAGGGGCGCCTGGGTGGCTCAATCATTAAGCGTCTGCCTTGGGCTCAGGTCGTGATCCCGGGGTCCTGGGATTGAGGCACACATCAGGCTCCCTGCTCAGCGGGAAGCCTGCTTCTCCCTCTCCCACTCCTCCTGCTTGTGTTCCCTCTCTCACAGTGTCTCTCTCTGTCAAATAAATAAAATTTTAAAAAAAATAATAATAAAAATATGATAGACTGAGGAAATCAAAAAACCTTTCTGCAACTAACTCACATAAATTTGGGTGAAATATAATAAAAATTAAGTATATCAGACAGCTTGCAAGAACGAATGGAAATCCTTGGATGCTATAAACAAGGGAGTACTGAAAAAACAAAGTGAATAAGAGCTATAATATAAACTATATATTATCAGTGCCTTTATGGTAGTATACATGGTGATGAGGGATTAGACACCAGGAGGGATGTGGCTGATTCTCATTTGGGGATACAAAATAAGATACAAAAGTAGGAGGTTATAGCTTAGATTCTCATCTAAAGCCAAGATCTGTTACACTTGAAAAAAGTTCCCCATTGGCTCAAGAAAGGTATAAGGAAGATTCCCACCCCCCCACCTAAAAATTAAGTTTCCCAAGCCTGAAATTCATTGTGTTTAGTATTTAAATTTATATTACTTATGTCTAAGAATCCAAAACCCAAGAAATTAACATAAAAATTGGTCCTAGGCGTTATTATCAAAGGCAAATTTAAAATCACTCTGGAGGTAAATGCCCAACACCCAGGCCACAGAGTATTCTCACAAAAGAAAAAAGCCTGCCAAAATGATGTAATTATCAGAAATTACAAACACTTGAGGAAATTTACAGTGGAGAAGCCTGATAAATGCTACCTCACCCAGGTAATCAAAGTCACAACCAGCAGTGATAAATCACATTTGATAAGATGTACATATCTTTAACGTGATTTAATGAAAATGCTGTTTTCATTGTTTCATTTTCACATTATTTTCCTTTCAAACACCTATAACTCTAATAATGAACACAATATCAGAATTATTTTATTTTAAAGATTTTATTTATGTATTTGAGAGAGAGAGTGAGCAGGAAGGAGAGGGGAGAGAATCTGAGGCCGACTCTGCACTGAGTGCAAACCTGATGTGGGGCTCAATCCCACAACTGTCAGATCATGACCTGAGCCAACATGAAGAGTTGGACACTTAGCTGACTGAGCCATCCAGGCACCCCCAGAGAAATTTTAATAGAAGGGCATCCTACAAAATATTTGATCAGTATACCTCAAAAGCATAAAGGTCATCAAAAACTAGGAAAATCTGAGAAACTCTCAAAACTAAGAAGAATGTAATGAGATTTGTCAACTCACTGTAATATAGTATCCTGGATGATATTCTGGAACAGAAGAAAACATTAGGTAAAACTAAGGAAATGTGAATAAACTATGGAACTTGTTAATAATAATATATCAATACTGGTTCATTAATTGTAACAAATGTACCATACTCATTTAAAATATTAATAATAAGGGAAACTGGGTTTGAAATACATGTGAACTCTATTATATTTTCAATTTCTCCATAAATCTAAAACTCTTCTAAAAGATAGTGTATTCTGAAAAAACTGAGGAATTAGTCCAAATTGCACATCAAATATGCAAGAGTCACAATGAGCCTCAGGATTAGACTCCCAGTCAGGGTACCTGGGTGGCTCACCGTTAGTTAAACATCTGACTCTTGGTTTTGGCTCAGGTCATGATCTCATGGGTCATAAAATCAAACCCTATGATGGATTCCATGCTAAGCAGGGAGTCTGCTTGAGATTCTCACCCTCTGTCCTTCTCCCTATGTGTGCACATGCTCTCTCTCTCTAAAATAAATAAATCTTTAAAAAATAAAGCTATACTCCCATGAAACTAAGGTATCTAGATAGCATCCTAATAGAAAACAGGAAATACCAATCAATATGTTTAACGTGATGAAAGGTCTAAAAATGAGAATCCAAACTCTAAGAAAATGATAAAGTACCAAAAAGAGACAGATGTGAAAAAAAGACAAATTGAAATCCTAAGAGTGAAATATGTGAAATTAAGAACTCTATTGACAGATTTTTATAAAATATTAGACATAACCAAAGAAAATTAGTGGCTTAAAAGATAGCGCTGTAGGAATTACCCAGAATGCATTACAGAGATATAAATGGTAAATGTGAAAAGATGGGACAGAGAGAAGACTGATAGCGGAAGAACATGCAATATGCATACAGTGGAAATTCCAGAAAGTAAAAGATTGAAAGAAAGGCAATATTTGAAGAATTAATAGTTGATAAATTTTCACAATTGCCATAGAAGTAACTTATCTCATAGAATGCACATACTGATTTCTAGTGAGAAAAAAATCAAATCGAGAAGTTGATGCATTGGAGAACATGAAAGAGAAAGGTAAAAACTTAAATGACACCAGAAAGAAAGTATTTTCTACAAAGAAACAACTTTTAAACTTACAGCTGAATTATCAGCAACAATAGATGCTAAAAGGCAACAAAGTAACATTTGGGAAAAATTAATATTAGCCTGGAATTTCTTTATCCACAAAAACTATCATTCAGTATTGAGGCAAAAATAAAGACATTTTCATATAAATATTGAAAAAAAATTAGTCATAGACCCTTGCTGAAAACTACCGAAATGTAAACTTGAGTGAGAGGGAATTTGAATCCACTTTCCACACCTCAAAAAGATTGTTATGACAAGTCTTCTGTGTTATTATTTTTCAAAGTTTTTAGTGTAGAAAATTTTACACATGTAGAAATGTAGATAGAGCAATGTGATAATTCAGTTTTCTCATGCAGCTTCAACAGTTTTCAACTCATAGCTAATGTTGTTTCATCTATACCTCCATCTACTCAAAAACCTAGATTGCTTTGAAGCAAATCCAAGAATCATACTCTGTCCGTAAATATTTTGATATGCTCCTTTAATAGGTAGGGGGTATATTTTTCCTCTTTTTTTATTTTAACATCATAAAAATATAAATTTTAAACCTAAAAAAACCTCCTTAATATCTTCAAATGACCAATAGTGTTCATATTATTCCTACTATCTTATAATTTTTTATAGTATATTTGCTTGAATTGGGATACAAATAAGATTTTTTTGTCCTAATTGTTATGTCTTTTATGTCTCTTATATGGATTCCTCCTTCATATCTGGTCTCAGTATGTATCTCTAAAAGATAGTCTTTCTGTGTGTTTATGTTTTCAACTGGATACCTATTTAACTTATTTTGTTTTCATTTTGTTTTTGATTTTGGGGGATTGCATTTTAAAATGTAGTTTCATAATTGGTAAATATTTTACATTATTTTTATAATTCATAGTCAACTTTTTGGAAAAAAAGTAAAGTTTAAGTCATTCTGTCAAGAAATGTTTGGATAGGGGGCGCCTGGGTGGCTCAGATGGTTAAGCGTCTGCCTTCAGCTCAGGTCATGATCCCAGCGTCCTGGGATCGAGTCCCGCATCGGGCTCCCTGCTCCTTGGGAGCCTGCTTCTCCCTCTGCCTCTCTCTCTCTCTCTCTCTGTCTCTCATGAATAAATAAATAAAATCTTAAAAAAAAAAAAAAAGAAATGTTTGGATAGGTATGTCATACTCAA
Source organism: Mirounga angustirostris (assembly GCF_029215605.1). Taxonomy (NCBI): domain Eukaryota; kingdom Metazoa; phylum Chordata; class Mammalia; order Carnivora; family Phocidae; genus Mirounga; species Mirounga angustirostris. The sequence goes on along the minus strand of NW_026991718.1, from coordinate 98,795,906 downwards.
AGATAGGAATATATAATTGCAAAATAATTTTTCATAAAAAACCTGAGAGCCCCCTTTTCAGACATGGAAATTCCTTGTAAAATTTTGGGACTTTTATAAGCTTTCCCACTGTGTTTGGCTAGCTAAATGGGACCCAAACTCTTAGACACAGAGATTTATATCCAAAAAAAAAAAAACCCCAAAAACAAAAAACTTAGAGTTAGGAAGTACTTTTCATAGCTGCCAGGATATGTCTATTTATCTTCCTAATTATATAGTAGCTCTGGTATAATGCTTGTGCAGCTGATCTACTTGTATTAAAGGTACACTCTTCAAAGTATACAAAGGAAAAATTTATTGAGTTCCTATTTTAAATGTCCATTCTTGATCCCCAAGGAGACTCTGAATGTGACCTGTAAGGGCACAGTGGGAAATAAAAGTCCAAGCAGATACTACAGGTCATGTCTCTTGTGTTGTAGGATCACTAGATTGAAGCCCTTCAGTTTAGCTGGGGAGAATGGTTTTTTTTACTGTATCTTTTGTGGCTCCATAGTAACACAAGGTGGGGCAATTTCTTTAAAAGCCACTTTATAATCTTTTTAAATTTCAGCACTATTAAGAATCCTATTCCATTCTTTGGAGCTGCCTTAATTTGACTCCAAATTGGAGATATGCAGTAGGGTGTAGGAAGGAATGAGCCTGGCCACTTCGGAATGGCAACAGATCTGAGGAGATCCTAGGAGCCCAATCACAAACATGGAGGATTTGCTTCCCTCAGAAGGTCCTTCTGCTTTGCATGATCATTTATTGCTGCAGCCCTGTCTTTGGCCGGAAGTCATTAATTGTTTTTGCTGTTATTTTTTTATGAGTTAGGACAAATTCATTATTTTGTGTCCTAGTTTCCTTCTCTGAAAAGATGGTTGTGATATGTAACAACTTTCCAGAGGTGGAATAACTAATTGCTCATTGTAAAATGCTTTTCAAATACAAAGTGGTTATTACTGTAGTTGTCATGATTATTATCATTATAGTCTAAAACTGAGAGATGAAAGGTGCTGGATAATTGTAAGATACGGTGATGTTATATCCAAATAAAGAAGAGTAACTTGAATTGTTGGATAACAGAAATCCAAATACCTGTGTGTGGTAGAGGAGAGTTTCTCTTCTTGTAAGATAATATAGCTAATTATGCTTTGGTTAACCTCAGTAAACCCCAAAAATTTACATGTAAATATAGACAGAAGATTATTCTAACAGCAGTTCATTTCGTACTTTGTAGTGGTGGTTGTAAGGAACCGTTCTTTCAACCATTTAAGTGCCCAGAGTCAGAAATTATTATATCCTAGAGTATTAAATATTCCAGCTTCATGCAATATTACCAGGCCAGGAAAAGCTGAGCTAAACATATCCTTTAGAACAGGACATTTGCTGAGGCTATCTCTCAAAGCACTGAAAGAGGAACAAGAACTAGTAGGATATCCCTATTCAGGCAATTACTTGGCCCTGGGGAGGAGCAAGGGATCCTACAAAACAGAATTGATGGCCCATTTAATGTGTTTGGCCAGCAGGCAGCCAGGCCTAGAAGTAGGAGGAGGAAAGGAGGAATCCAGCAAAAGCTAACTGAACATGTAAGAGGGTGGAGGAGGGTGGTGTCCTCAAACTTGGAGGACTGCAGAGGAGACCCATCAGGCCTCTCATCCTGGATTTCAATGGCATTTGCAGAGACCTGGGCACCAGTCTGGAGCCCTTGGGTCAGCACTGAGGTCAGTATCCAAACTCTAGGTCTGAGAAGGTAACCTAAGTCAAACTCCAGTTCCTGAAGTATCTGAGTCCAAAAACTGGCTTTTGGAACAGGAATGAACAGAACTTACGTGTGGGGAGTGTCAGTGGATTCAACTGTGAACAATTTGGAGGAAGAAGAAGGAGGATGGAAAAATGTACAACATCAGAGCATTCTCTCAGAGATGATAAGCAAGAGGTGATGTGTCAAGAGCTTGTAGCTAAAACACTTCCTCAGCTTCTGCTGCAAGGTTATTTCTGGCAAAAAAAAAAAAAATCTCATAAATAGTTGCAAGGAGCACAAAAGCCTCTGGTAAACTAAATATGCCAATTTCTGCAACTTCCTGTAGGTTGAGCACACCCAAGGGCTCAGATTCACAAATGTGATATATATGATGTCCATACCTGCAGGGTCAGCTTTGTAGGACATAGTTCACAAAGACATTTGTAAATCTCCAAGTTTCATTTCGACTATAATTGTAAAAAATGTAATTCACTAGTTGGGTTTTGTTAAACTAGGAATAATTCTACATGTTTATTAGTCTAATAGAGTCCCCTGCTCTATTTGTCAGATAAATTCCTACTCATCCTTTAGATCTCATTTAGTAGTTCTCCAGCAGACCTCTCTGCATGGCCTAGACACATTAGGACTGCAGCCCTTTCTGCTGTGTCTCCATCAAAGTTAGTGTGTTTTCTTAGGTAACGGTCTCTCTTCCCTGTTAAATTATAGGTTCTGTGATAGCATGGGCTGTGTCTGTCTTGTTCATTTGCTGTATCCTCAGAACTGTGAAGAGTATCTGACATATACTAGGCACTGACAAACTAAATGTTGGACTGATGAATCAGGGAATGATACTAATAACTAACCTTTATGGGATACTGGCTCTATTCCAGGCACTGTACGAGGGTCCGTACCTGGATTATCTCCTTTAATCCTATCGGTAGTCCTAGGAGATGGGTACTATTACTCTCACTTCACAGGTGAAAGATTGAAAGTTCAGAGAGGTTAGGCTGACAACATATTGGCAGATCCAGTATTTTTATTGAGTCTCTCTGACTCGACATCCCCATCTTTTAATCATTACACCACTAATTCATGATTTTAAATTAATCTGGAATTAATTATGGGTATAAAGACATAGCCATAAATTTATGTGTCTTCAAACTCTCCTCTTTTGATTTCTCTGGATAACAAATTTTATTCTTGAACTCTAATGTCTCATCCCTATGTCTAACTCTCATTCTCTGGAAATAGCTGTGAACCCTCAGAGTTGTAATTACTACGCTTTATCTTCCCTTCTGAGAATTGTCCCTCAGTTCAGGTAAGCTACAGTGTCCATTCTTTAACCCAAGAGTTCTTCCCTATACTTCATCCTGAGAAAATAATATTTCCAATACTCAGAATCTGTGAGGATTTTGTCATATTTTTAAAGAAAACAGTATAAAACTGAAAATCTATTTGACTTATCATCCCAGTTTTATTTTTCCTCCACACAGAGACAGTCATTATCATGCATTTGATGTACATCTTTCTGTTTATCATAGTTCTATATACCTATGTATCTATAAATAATAGATAATATTGTTTCATTTTAAAACTTTGCATAAGTACATTATATATTACAGGCATTTCTTAAGTTTTTTCAGTAAACATGTTTAAACATGTATTCATGGAGATAAAAGGACCACTAATTACAAAATGGTTACTTTAAGGATACTTTTGGTTGAAAGAAGAATGGCCTTCTGCTTTTCAAATGCAGGTCTATAAGTAATGCAGCTTTTTGGAACATACATACCAGTTGTGCAAAAATATGTCTTCATTATCTTGGTACAGCCAAGTCTTTTTAGTGAAGAAAAACTGTCATATTGGCCATACATTTTTGAAAAGGCAATAGTACTAAATCTCAGCTCCCATAAGTTGGGATGTAGCACAGTAGTACATCTAGACAAAATTCAGGTTGGTACTCTTAAATCCCATCTAGTTCTTCTTTGTACATAATCAGGCAACACTAGTTTTTGGCCTGAAAGTTAAAAAAAAAAAAATTTATGCCAGTCTTTGGACCTAAGAGTTCAAAGGATATGACAATGCTTCACAAATCCTTTGTCAAATCACACAAAATGACTTTGATAAAATATCTATCAAGGTCTTATATTTGGTCATTTTCCCTTGAAATAGAGAACAACAACAATTGTTATTAAATATGCTCTGAATTAGGGTTCTGAACTTTAGTGTGCAATCAGAATTACCTAAAGGGCTTGTTAAAACACAGATTACTGAGCCCCATATCCAGAGTTTCTGGTTTAGTAGGTCTGGGGTGGAGCCTAAGAATTTACATTTCTAACAAGTTCCCTGCTGAGGCTGACATGCCTATCTGAGGACTACACTTTGAGAATTTCTCCTCTAAAAGTAAGTGATTAAGGAGCAGACTTCAGGCTATATTACAGTGAGGAGGTTGGTAAATCCTCTTCTCCCCAGCCCTCCCCCACCCAAAATGCAACTATAAACCTGGACAAAAACACCCCACAACCATTTCAGATCTCTGGAAATCAAACCATGGAATACAACAATCTGAGAAGAATTTATGCCTCAAAAGTTGTTGAACTTTAGTTAAGAATAGTGGAAATCTTGACATTCTTGCTCCCATCTCTTCTTTACTATATTGGTTGGTGTGGAAGTTCTTCAGGAAGGGGCAGGCTGTGTTGCCGTGGTCAAAAGAGACTTGCTTGACTTGGATGTGGTGATGATTATGCCCAGCACAGTTGTTAGTGGAAGTCAAGATCTTGGCCAGGTGAAGGGTCAGAGCCTGAGGTTGTGGTTGTTTGGAACAAGCATATTTCTGGCTGAGGCTGAACACATGTGCAGTGGAGACCAGGGAGGCTCCAAGATTTTTGTATACTCCCAGCCAATACTGAGGCTGTATCTACGTGCATAGAAGACACACAAGGCCCAGCAGAATATAAAAGCCAGAGAAGACTTGAAAATAGTCTGAGCTTTGATTATGCTCTCCTACCCACACAAAGATCTATCAGCAGAGAATGGAAGCCTAACTCGGTCAATGGTGTTTGAGCAAGATGACCGTCCAGTCATTGGCTACACTAGACTACAATGAAATGGGCAACCCTTAGCAAGCTAGGATTAAAAACAAAAACAGGAATTTAAAAACCTAAGCAAAGATATAAGAGAAAAATACCATGGGAAAAACGTATTTCACAGATTTAGCCCAGGTAAGTTATTAAACAAAACAAGCATACAAAAAAACCTCCCAACAACAATAACCTTCAGATGGAAAATAGTCAGATTCCAGAGTTGTCACAATATATTACCCAAAATTTCCTGTAAAAAAAAAAAAAAAAAAAAAAGACATGAGAAGAGATGGGAAACTGATACTCAAGAAGAAATATACAGTCACGAAGTAAAATGGTGATTGGCAGGGGCCCAGGGGAATTGGGAGTTATTATTTAATGGGTACAAAGTTTCAACGTGGGAAGATGAAAAGTTCTGGAGATTGGTGGTGGTGATGGTTGCATAACAACGTGAATGTACATTATGACACTGAACTGTGCACTTACAGTTAAAATAATAAATTTTATGTTATACATATTTTACTACAGCAACAAAAAAAGCAATCAGTAGACACTGTCAGTGAGTGTTCTCAGAAGTCCAGTTTAGCACACAGATAATTCAGGAGGACTGTTATAAATACAGTGGACCCCTGAACAACATGGGTTTGAAGTGGGTGGGTACATTTTTACATAGAGTTTTGTTTTATAAATACAGTAAATGTATTTTCTCTTTATGATTTTCTTAGTAACATCTTCTTTTCTCTAGCTTACTTTATTGTAAAAATACAGAATATAATACATATACAAAATATGTGTTAATTGACTATGTTATTAGTAAGGCTTCTGGTCAACAGTAGGTTATTAGCAGTTAATCTGGGGGGAGTTAAAAGTTATACACAATTTTTTTGATGGTGTGAAGAGTCAGCACCCAAACCCCTGTATTGTTAAAGGGTCAACTGTATATTCAAGGAGCTAAAGGGCACGTGTTTAAATAATTAAAGGAAAGTATGATGACAGTGAATCAACAGAGATTCTCAATAATGAGATAGAAATGATCATATTCTAGATTGAAGAGTGCAGTAACTGAAAGAACCCCAAGACAGCCCTGAAATCTAATAGCAGATTAAAGATGTCAGAAGAAAGAGTCACTGAACCTGAATATAGATCAGTTGAAATTATCCAATCTAAAGAACAGAGAGGAAAAAAAAATTGAAGAAAAATGAACAGAACCTCAGAGTTGTGGGACAAGAACAAGCATACCAACATGTGTATAATGGGAGTCCCAAAAGAGAATAGAAAGAGGGAAAAAATAAATATTTGAAGAAATAATGGCCAAAATCTTATCAAATTTGATGAGAAACATGAATCCACACATCCAGGAACCACAAGAACCATTAGTAAGATAAATACAAAGAGATCTACTCAACAAAAAACTGGTGAAAGACAAAGAAAATGAGGAAAGCAGCAAGAGAAAAATAAGTCATCGTATGCAAGGGACCATCAATATGATTAATGGTTAATTTATCTTCTGATATAATGAAGGCCAAAAGGTAATAAAATAACATACTCAAAGTGCCAGAAAACTCCCCCAAAATAAAAAACCCTTCCAGCCAAGAATCCAATACCTACAAAACTTTAAAAATGTAGGTGAAATAAAGGCATTCCCAGATAAACAAATACTGCAGACCTTTCTTATAAGAAATGCTCAACAGAAATACTAAAGTCCCCAGGCTGAAGGAAAACTATACCAGATGGTAATGTGAAACCACACAAACACACACACACACTGGACATGATAAATATGTGGGTTGATATTAAAGACTATAAATATATTTTTTTCTCATTTCTTCTATTAACTTTAAAAGATATGATTGGTTTATAACATGCATAAGTGGGCTACATATGATAACAATAGCATGAACAAGGGTACCGAATAAAGATATATTAGAGCAAAGTTTACATATTGAATTACACATAGAAAAGTTGAAAGAATTTCACAGTGAACTCTCAAATGTCCACCACCCAAATCTACCATTGATATTTGACTATATTTGTCCTATCACACCTCTGTCTGTGTAGCCATCTATCCATGCATCAATCCATTTTTTTCTTACGGCATTATATTTAAGACTACAAAATGGAAATAACCTAAATGTCCCTTAGTAGGGGATTAATTAAAAAAATAGATATGCTTCCACTCTATGGAATTATATGCAATCATTCAAATTTATACTTTTCAGACTATGTAAAATCCTATATCTAGTGATAAAATAACAGAATATGAAAGTACTCACTGTGCATTGTGATTTCAGTACCACAAAACAAATTATACAAATGGGAAGAACTGTAAGTGAACATAGAAAAATAAGAGATGCTTGATCTATTAGGGTTAGTGGAATTTTTGTAAGTATTTTTTTCCTTCTCCTAATTTTGGTTTTCATTAAAGTTATTGTTTATTCCTTGCATACATTTAACATTTTAACGTTAGGACAATAAAACCATAAACTAGAATGTGTATCCAAAATTATTTAGCAGGGCCCAGAATAAATTGGAATGTCTTTTATTAACTAACTGTATACTTTCTAGTGCCTGCATACAGGATGATGAATAAAATGGAGTTCCTGCCCATTAGAAGCTTACAATATGTTACATGCTATGTGTCTCTAAAAGAATAACTATATGATGAACAAAAATTATGTTGTGTATATTATGCAGTAGTTGAAAGAGTGGGTTCTGAACCCAGACTCGCTTCCAGGCTTCATTTCATACCACCTGTTTGATAAGAGGCAAGTGACTTAAACTTCTGTTTGCCTCAGTTCCTCATTTATAATGAGGTTGAATATAATTCCTGTCTTTCAGATTTGTGTGAGAATGAAGTGAGTTCATACAAGTTAAATGCTGAGAATAGTCCTGGCACATGATAAGTACTAAACAAATATTGGCTGTTGTTACTTTTAATATTAATGTGTTGTTTTTAAGATTCTGCAGTTAGATTCTTGTTCAGAACAACTTCTGTCAATCATGTATTTATCCATATTTTTATTTATATGCTCTAATAAAACAAAGGAAAGTTAATGTAATTATATTTAGATGTTCAGATTTTAAAACCTTAGATTTTACTTCAGCTTTATATTTAAATTCCATTTTAAAAATCTTTATTGGCAAAACAGCCATTAAGAAATGTGAGGAAAAAATCCATGTCTAGGTAAAAAATTTTTGTTTTAGAGTACAGATTGATTTCCTGAGACAGTCTCATGCTTTCAACTATCTTAGCAGTGGTGCTTAAGTTTTCTAGATTTACAGCAGTCTTTTGAACTTGCTCAAGGATTACATTCGATCAGGACATGTAGTCAGATGAAAAGCAGTTTCTCTTTAGCTCTAAGCCTAATGCCAATAGAAAGCTACATTTGAAAGAAAAATGCCTTTTGAGTGTTCAAAATATATTGTGTGATTCCTTGGTAAATACAAATGTAAATATTTTGAGATTAATAAAGAAACACATGAAAATTTAGATGCTTATCTCACAAATCACCAAACAAAAGAGAACATTTATTTACTTGTGTGTCTTTACCTCCTTTCCATGAGGATTTGGAGGTGGAAAAGTTGCCAGTTTTTAGTTCTCTCTCTGAATATTTTAGTGTCATTAAATGGGACTAATTTGGATCACATACAAGATTATGATGAAAATGATGGAATGATGTAATGACTTTGGAGCAAGTTTTATCCTGTCTCAGGAGAACTCATAATTGGATTGTGTTTATGGAAGATGAAGGAGGAGAAGAGATATAAAAATGGAGTAAACTCTTTATATTCACCCGACTTTCCAGTCTGTATTACAGTTTTTAATTTCAAAAGGGCACAAAGAATTTGTCTAGTTTCCCTATTCCATACACAAAGTCCTCTTGAAGGAAAGATTTTTCACAAAGTGGAACTTAATTTTTAAAAATTCTGTTCTATTCATTGTGTGTTATTTTTATATGAGTTTGATAGGGAAACTCTGAAGTGAGAGTGGTGAGCTTTTAATAACCTGATGTAGCATGATAAGTACTGGGAAAAGGTAGATGCAGGGAAGGGATGGTATGGCAAGACTGTGGGGCCAGTTTCAGAACTGCAGGTTGGTAAACCCTTTTTTTGTAAGTCAGAAGATAATTTAAGATTACCTACATGATTGCTCTATTCCTCACCATCCTTTGAGATGTTTGGCAAGACAGAATGGAAGAGTGCCAGATTTTAACTGTTTGTCAGTGAACTGCTTTTCCTTAGAGCCGATGCACTTGGTTATCTAAGGAAGACTGTTCAGATAGTGATGAAGACAAGAGTTGTCAGGAGTGAAATTGAAGATTAAAGTTAATTTTGGGGGCGCCTGGGTGGCTCATTTGGTTAAACGGCTGCCTTCGGCTCAGGTCATGATCCTGGAGTCCCAGGATCGAGTCCCGCATGGGGCTCCCTGCTCGGCAGGGAGTCTGCTTCTCCCTCTGGCCCTCCTCCCTCTCATGCTCTCTGTCTCTCATTCTCTCTCTCTCAAATAAATAAATAAAATCTTAAAAAAAAAGTTAATTTTGAATAAGAAACATTTTTATATATATGTATATTTTATAAATATATAATATAAATTATATATTATATATTTATATATTTATATATTTGTATAAATATATTTGTATAAATTATTATTTATATTTTTATATATTATGTGATATGTAAATATATAAATAAAGACTATTCCCAGTCCAGTTAACAACTATGGTCTTTTTGGCTTTTTTCATCTTGAAAATGGCTTTAAATACCTTTATTAGAGATAGACTGAAACATTCTGAAAGCTATTTCACCTCATAAAATTTAATTAATAACTTCAAACCGCACTTGGAATATATAAACATGATGCCTGCTGAGTTTGGTTTATGAAAAAGCACAACTTTCATTAACCAAATGCCTCTCCCAGTATTTTTTAGATTTTGTAGTATAAGAATCTCCACATAAATTATACAAAGTTGCTGACATTGAAAAAAGGTTGTATATATTGTTGCAAGTTTGATTTAATCATCTCCTCTAGGACACTATACTTTAACAATTAGATACAATAAAATTTTATTCTGTACAGAGCTTACCACGGCACCTCTATCCTAACTTGCTCCATAGCACTGCACCACACAATTCAATAAAGAGTTAATTTCTTTCAACCTATTTATTATTTAAGGTATACAGTCTGGAAGGGGAAAAATGAGAATTTCAATTGTATTTGAAATGAGATGGGAGTTAATAAGACAGAGTGATAACAAAGTCTGTACTAGCTAGCAGAAATTCCCAGGGAGGTCAAGAGTAGGGTAGATCGAAGAGGCAAAAATGAATTTAAAACACATAGGCAGAGGGAAGGGTGTCTGTGAAGGCCCATGATCTATGATATTAGCTAGAGCAAACAGGTATATTTTCCCTTCCAAAAGGAGGATATATTGAAAGAAAAATTAAGCTTAAGGGGAACCTTGAAAGTGATTTGTAGAAATCCCATAACAAGTGAGTTGTCCTTTGTTTCCCAGTCCATGAGGAAGCATTCTGCATCTGTCATCTGACATCTGATGAAAAAGAACATTGGATTCTTAGAGTCAGAGAGCTCCCAGTGTCAGGGAAGGCCAAGATTCAGTGTGTGGATAACAGCAGGGCTGGATGAAGTGTGAAGGTGGGGGATCTGTAGAGTGTAGGAGGCAGTAGGCCCGTGTTAGACTGGATGAATGAAAGAAACACTGGTTAGAGGAGGGTAGAGGGAGGGAACATTAAAGTCAGTCAAGAAGAATTCTAAGTGCTTACTCATTTGGAAATGAACAGAGGCCTTGCTGCCCAGAAGCTAGCAAATAGCTCAGAAGTAATATTTCCTGGTAGATAAAGCAGTGGGCAGGGAGGAATTTCAGTCACTTGAGTCTGTTCTTGTCTCTCTCACAGGCACACGTGTACTTGACTTGAGAGGAGCTGTTCTTGTCTGAGACCAAATTTGCCCTCCCATGCCTCACAGGATAGAGTAGCCAGAGGTGAAAGATCAAAGCTGAAAGAGATCATGTATAAGGAGAAACACATTTCCTACCTTATGTTTAGGATTTTTTTTTTCTGTCTTGATTTCATAGCAAAACTCTTCATGTAGCCAGAGCCCTAAGTTGTTGTGCCATCTGCATACCTGACATTGTGTGCAAATGGCATTGGTTGATGGAATTTCACCTAGGGTCTGATGGTGCCCAGGGAGCTTCACAGGCTCCAAATGCCTGCTTTTATCTTACATATTGAGAAGCCCATTCAAACTTTTAGGGCTCTGCCAACTTGGCAAGAAGAATTGGCAAACTTCTCATGCTGGGTTTCTTTTAGTTTGAAGGTTTTGAAGTGGGTCTGGGTCTTGATGAGTGAGGTTGTGATAAATGCTGTGTGGAGTCCTTGTGAGGTCTTTTATTTGTTGACTGTAAGCTTTTCATCATTTGACATGAATGAGAAACATCATTCCTTTGCATGGGTATTTTCTTTTTTCCTGTTTCTTTAAAGTTATCCTAGAGACCTTTCAGTTACCATATGAAATCATAAATTCTCTGAGCAGATTCCTGTTTTGACAAAGTACTTTAGGATGCATGGCAAAAGTTTAAACAGGTCCTAATGGATAGGACTTAAATACTGTATATAGTAATTAGTTTTGTTAAAAACAAAACAAAACAAACAAAAAAAACCCAAACCACACACACACACACACACAAACACACAAACCCTAATATAGCCCTTGTTTTAACTCTTCCAAGTTTTTCTCTAAGACTCAAAATTCATCAATTAAACAAATTAGGTTAAGGAAATATAATTGTGTTAAATCTCCTAAGTGCTTGACACACTGATGAAAAATTTTAAAGTTTATAATAAGTTTACAAGTTGTCAGTGGGGTCTTATTTTAGTAGCTTCTTTAAAGAAAATCCCCAAGCAGAATAAAGAAATTACGTGATAATGGCTACAGAAGTAAGAATACATTAAAAACAACAACAACAACATCTTACTAAAAACTTGATACTTGAGTGTATTTGGTTTAGTATGTCTAGATTATTCCTAATTGAATAAAATGATATTAAAACAAAGAGTTTTCATGACTCTCCTGTATGGACTTGTTAGATATTTTGTGTCTCAAACTCTGTCTTTCTTATTGTTCTTCTACCAGCCACCATTACAATTTTCTAGTTCTTACTAGATAAAGAGGTGCTTTTAAATTTTTTTCTCCCACTTTTACTGAATAAAATACTCCCCAAAATACTATGCTATTTTTACTTTAATTTATGAAACATGGCTTATCTCTGGCTTTCGCATCTAACTCTTAATATTATGGCCTTTATACTTTTCAAAGTTCCAGAAGGGATAGCTTCCTCACTGGCCTCATTGTAAAGTGACTTCTTGCTTTTTCATCACTTCCCAAGTCAAAAGTAAGTGAGTTTCTTGTCTCATTGTATTGTGAGATACTTAGAATTAGGGGCAGAAGAGAAGACTTGACTCTGAGGGCTAGAATAATGTGACACATACATCTAATAGTCCGCTGAAGTATGAGTACCCCATAAATAATAGAGAATTATTGCCACGAAGCAGCTACTTAGCCAGACAACATCTCCCAGTCTCCCTTGCATCTAAGTGGGCCATCTGTCTAGTTTTCATAAATGGGATGTGAAAGAAAATGATATGTGTCATTTCTAGGCCATGTCTGTTAGGGAACTGTCCCCTGGCTGCGGATAGAAGCCTCTGAGAACATAGCGAGTGCCAGAGCCACAAGAGCGAAGGTGTGTGGGTCTCTGCATTACCACAAGGAAGAAGACTGTGTACCAGCAAGAAATGATTACATTGGACTGCTGCATGAGCACAAGATAAACTTCTCTTGTGTAAAACCACTAAATATTTTATGGCAGCTAATGTTATCTTCACTAATACAGGTGAAGAAATCTTGCTGCTTGTCATTCTTGGAGGGGTCTCCTAATCCTGTTGACCATAGAAAAACTGGAGGAAGGCTGCTTTAGTGTGTTGAATGAATTGGAGAAGTCTCCCTACCAAAAGATCTTGGTTAGAATGGATGCGTTTAACACCTTCCACAAAGTGCTGACTACAAAACCTAGAACAGCTGCAGCTAGGATTTCCATGGTATGTTTTGCACTGCTTGGGAAATGGCATCTGTCTAGCAAATATGCTTGCTAAAGAGGCATCCAGGCAAGAAACGGAAAGGGTATTCACAATTCATTAAAGAATATTCTAGATGAGGAGCAACACTTAGGTAACTAAAAGAGTAAACTCCCATTGAAATAGAAATAATGAAAGAACTGGAAGAGAACTTCATCAAAAAGAAGAAGTGCTCTCATGAAGATGGAAGAAGAGTGAGTACTTAAGAAGACCATCCAAGTATTCTGGAGCTAAAAAAAAAAAAATCAAAATACGACCAAACTCAACAGATAAGTTGAAAAAGAAAATAAACTTGTTGCTTATCATGCAGAATTAATTTTGTAGATCAAGTGAAATATTCTACAATATAGTGCAAAAATAGAAATAAAATCCATTTAATTATAGAACTAATTCTGAAAAAACTGAAATTTACATGGAAATCAAAGTACAATTTTTATAAACCCTTTAAACGTCTGAGTATCCTGTTTTGCTTAAGGAATATTCCCTACCTCAGAGTTCTTAAAATAGTCTATTTTCTAATGCTGTTATTTTACCTTTTGTCATTTAATATTTTTAATTATAGTTTTTTTTTTTTTACTTTTTATATAGTGTGAGATAGGACTTTAACTTTACTTTTTCCACACAGATGCCAAGGATCAGTGCCATTTAATAAGTAAATGATACTTTCCTACTGGTTTGAAATGCAACTTTGTCATATATTGTATCCTCTGGGTACATATTTTCTAGACTCTGTTCTTTTTTTAAATTTTTTAAATTTTTATTTGTTTTAAAGATTTTATTTATTCAAGAGAGAGAGAACGAGCAGGAGAAAGACAGAGGTAGAGAGAGAGAGAAGAAGGCTTCCCGCTGAGCAAGGAGCCCAATGTGGGGCTGGATCCCAGGATCCTGGGATCATGACCTGAGCCAAAGGCAGACACTTAACCGACTGAGCCACCCAGGTGTCCCTGGACTCTGTTCTTTTTTACTGATATTTTGTGTATTCAAGTAGCCATATCATGCTGTATTGATTATGGCATCTTTATAGACTGTTAAAATATCTGATGGGGAATTCTCTTTCAGTATTCTTTTTTTGCAAAGAAATTTGCCTTCCTATTCTTATGAATTTTAAAATCATTTACCAGTTTACAACAGTCACCACAAAACATTGACATTATAAATGTTTTTAATTCTTATTTTATATCTTTTATTCTAGGTTTGTTTATGAAGATATTTACTTTATTATGAACTTACTCTTAGATACTTTGTAGTTTTATATTGCTTTGGTGAATAGAATTTATTTTTTTCATGTCCACTAATAATTGGCTGTTACTCTAGTAAAATGCTATTGATTTTTTAAATGTTTATTTGAATCCAGCTACCATATTGAATTCTCTTATTACTCTGCTTGTTTGTTAAATTTGAAATAAAGACATTTTGTCTTTTTTTCTTCCTAATATTTCTATCAGTCATATAATTTGAGAATCTTAATTCTTTAGCTAGAACTTCAAAGGCAATGTTGAAATAATAGAGGTAAAGCAGGAGTCCCTATTTCTTTCTTTGAATCAAAATGGCTTCATTGTTTCACTGTATTTGGTGTATACTCTTGTATTTTGATAGTCTTTAAGATGAATCTTGTTATCCCTATGTTAAATAGATTCTTATTTAGATGGTTGCTGAGTATTATCAAATGACTTTTAGGTGTTTGTTGATATAATTATATTGTTTTTCTCTTATTTATTAGAGGAGGTTTTGGTACCCCAGAATCCAAGAGAGAAGAAGTCAAGAAAGGAGTGGCCCTTCATATAAAAACATAAAGCCTGGCTCATGCCCTTGTGAACCATTCACTAAGTGGGAGAGAGAAGACTAACATGTTTATATCGGCTCTTCATAGGCACTTATCAAAGTCTTCTTTCCTTAAAAATGTATCTTTTTTGAGAGCCAGTGAATGGAAACAGAGGATTAAGCTGTTAATAATAGCTAACATTTATAGTGAGCTTACCATATCCCTGTTGCTATGTTAAGTACTTCATATACACATCTAAATGAGATTTTTCTTTATATCCCTATACCTACAGGTCTGTCTCCTATAGAAGAGTGAGCATTTTCACAGTGATGACTGCATATTATTTTTCTCTGTATTCTTAATACCTAGCAACATGCCTGGTATATAGTAAGCATTTCACAAATGTTTGTTGGATGAATAAGGAGTGTGTATGAATGTAATCTAATTGGTGGTGAGAATAATCAGCCTGTTCACAGTACCCTTAGTCATAGTTCTTTTTATGTTTGTTTTCTGTTTCCATTTCACTATGGTTTTCCTCTGCTAATTTGTCCTTGTGGTCAGTACGGGCTCTGGTTGCCACTTTACTATCCATAGTTATTGCCAGTTCTTCTATTCTGTCAGCTAGTTATTCCATGGGAAATATTTTAATCAGGATTCTCTTTGTTTGCACTGAAATGCCTTATACCTTCTGACACATCCCTTTCACTAGAAAAGGGCAATGCTGTTGCCTGGATGGTGTGGATAGGAGGCAGCACATCCTGCCATGTAGATGGGCCAGGATTTTCGGTTTGTGTTTGGAGCATCTGTAGGGGTTTAGCAAAGCCCCTTACAGACCACTGTGATAAGAGGAAAGATAGAAGACTCCTGGTCTCCCCTCTAGTTCCAGTCACAGCAACTCTGTTGCTGTTTTTTCTACATATTCATCTTTTGAGTGAAATACTGTTATATATGACCTATTTGAAAACCACCGGGTAGAAAATACTAGAAAAATACGGGGAGTTTAGGCTTCTACTATTCTTTTTAAAGTATCACTATAGTCCATAAGTTATGCAAATAGTCATGTAAATAACTCATCTAATGTGCCTTTAACACTGGAAGGTGGAGGCAATATAGTCTATTTCTGAAAATAAATCAAAACAAAACAAAACAATTTCACCCACAAAAAAACCAAGCAAACAAAAAGCCAAAATCAGATATAAGGATGAAGAGACTTTTTATAGACTGGTTAGTCACAGCAGTAAATCGAGAAGGAAGTTCTTATATTTATTTTTTTTTAATTTTTTTTATTCTTATGTTAATCCCGATACATTACATCATTAGTTCTAGATGAAGTGTTCCATGATTCATTGTTTGTGCATAACACCCAGTGCTCCATGCAGAATGTGCCCTCCTCAATACCCACCACCAGGCTAACCCATCCTCCCACCCCCTCCCCTCTAGAACCCTCAGTTTGTTTTTCAGAGTCCATTGTCTCTCATAGTTCATCCACCCCTCCGATTTCCCCCACTTCATTCTTCCCCTCCCGCTACCTTCTTCTTCTTTTTTTTTTCTTAACATATATTGCATTATTTGTTTCAGAGGTACAGATCTGAGATTCAACAGTCTTGCACAATTCACAGCGCTTACCAGAGCACATACCCTCCCCAGTGTCTATCACCCAGTCACCCCATCCCTCCCACCCCACCCCAAACTCCAACAACACTCGGTTTCCTGCGATTAAGAATTCCTCATATCAGTGAGATTATATGATACATGTCTTTCTCTGTTTGACTTATTTCACTCAACATAATACCCTCCAGTTCCATCCACGTCGTTGCAAATGGCAAGATCTCATTCCTTTTGATGGCTGCATAATATTCCATTGAATATATATACCACATCTTCTTTATCCATTCATCTGTCGATGGACATCTTGGCTCTTTCCACAGTTTAGCTATTGTGGACATTGCTGCTATAAACATCGGGGTGCACGTACCCCTTCGGATCCCTACTTTTGTATCTTGGGGGTAAATACCCAGTAGTGCAATTGCTGGGTCATATGGTAGCTCTATTTTCAACTTTTTGAGGAACCTCCATACAGTTTTCCAGAGTGGCTGCACCAGCTTGCATTCCCACCAACAGTGCAGGAGGGTTCCCCTTTCTCCGCATCCCCGCCAACATCTGTCGTTTTCTGACTTGTTAATTTTAGCCATTCTGACTGGTGTGAGGTAGTATCTCATTGAGGTTTTGATTTGGATTTCCCTGATGCCGAGAGATATTGAGCACTTTTTCATGTGTCTGTTGGCCATTTGGATGTCTTCTTTGGAAAAATGTCTGTTCATGTCTTCTGCCCATTTCTTGATTGGATTCTTTGTTCTTTGGGTATTGAGTTTGATGATTTCTTTATAGATTTTGGATACCAGCCCTTTATCTGATATGTCATTTGCAAATATCTTCTCCCATTCTGTCGGTTGTCTTTTGGTTTTGTTGACTGTTTACTTTGCTTTGCAAAAGCTTTTTAACTTGATGAAGTGCCAATAGTTCATTTTTGCCCTTGCTGCCCTTGCCTTTGGCGATGTTTCTAGGAAGAAGTTACTTTAGCTGAGGTCAAAGAGGTTGCTGCCTGTGTTCTCCTTTAGGATTTTGATGGACTCCTGTCTCACATTGAGGTCTTTCAACCATTTGGAGTCTATTTTTGTGTGTGGTGTAAGGAAATGGTCCACTTTCCTTCTTCTACATGTGGCTATCCAATTTTCCCAACACCATTTGTTGAAGAGACTGTCTTTGTTCCATTGGACATTTTTTCCTGCTTTGTCAAAGATGAGTTGACCATAGAGTTGAGGGTCCATTTCTGGGCTCTCTATTCTGTTCCATTGATCTCTGTGTCTGTTTTTGTGCCGGTACCATGCTGTCTTGATGATGACAGCTTTGTAATAGAGCTTGAAGTCCGGAATTGTGATGCCGCCGGCTTTGCTTTTCTTTCTCAACATTCCTCTGGCTATGCGGGGTCTTTTCTGGTTCCATACAAATTTTAGGATTATTTGTTCCATTTCTTTGAAAAAAGTGGATGGTATTTTGATGGGGATTGCATTGAATGTGTAGATTGCTCTAGGTAGCATAGACATTTTCACGATATTTGTTCTTCCAATCCATGAGCATGGAACGTTTTTCCATTTCTTTGTGTCTTCCTCAATTTATTTCATGAGTATTTTATAGTTTTCTGAGTACAGATCCTTTGTCTCTTTGGTTAGATTTATTCCTAGGTATCTTATGGTTTTGGGTGCAATTGTAAATGGGATCGACTCCTTAATTTCTCTTTCTTCTGTCTTGTTGTTGGTGTATAGGAATGCCACTAACTTTTGTGCATTGATTTTACATCCTGCCACTTTACTGAATTCCTGTATGAGTTCTAGCAGTTTTGGGGTGGAGTCTTTTGGGTTTTCCACATAAAGTATCATATCATCTGCAAAGAGTGAGAGTTTGACTTCTTCTTTGCCAATTTGGATGCCTTTGATTTCTTTTTGTTGTCTGATTGCTGTGGCTAGGACTTCCAATACTATGTTGAATAGCAGTGGTGATAGTGGACATCCCTGCCGCATTCCTGACCTTAGGGGGAAAGCTCGCAGTTTTTCCCCATTGAGAATGATACTCGCTGTAGGTTTTTCATAGATGGCTTTTATGATATTGAGGTATGTACCCTCTATGCCTATACTCTGAAGAGTTTTGATCAAGAAAGGATGCTGTATGTTGTCAAAAGCTTTTTCTGCATCTATTGAGAGGATCATATGATTCTTGTTCTTTCTTTTGTTAATGTATTGTATCACATTGATTGATTTGCGGATGTTGAACCAACCTTGCAGCCCAGGGATAAATCCCACTTGGTCATGGTGAATAATCCTTTTAATGTACTGTTGGATCCTATTGGCTAGTATTTTGGTGAGAATTTTTGCATCCATGTTCATCAGGGATATTGGTCTGTAATTCTCCTTTTTGATGGAGTCTTTGTCTGGTTTTGGGATCAAGGTAATGCTGGCCTCATAAAATGAGTTTGGAAGTTTTCCTTCCGTTTCTATTTTTTGGAACAGTTTCAGAAGAATAGGTATTAATTCTTATTGAAATGTTTGGTAGAATTCCCCTGGGAAGCCATCTGGTCCTGGGTTTTTGTTTTTTGGGAGATTTTTGATGACTGCTTCACTTTCCTTAGTGATTATAGGTCTGTTCAGGTTTTCTATTTCATCCTGGTTCAGTTTTGGTAGTTAATACATCTCTAGGAATGCATCCATCTCTTCCAGGTTATCTAATTTGCTGGCATAGAGTTGCTCATAATATGTTCTTATAATTGTTTGTATTTCTTTGGTGTTGGTTGTGATCTCTCCTCTTTCATTCATGATTTTTTGATTTGGGTCATTTCTCTTTTCCTTTTGATAAGTCTGGCCAGGGGTTTATCAATCTTGTTAATTCTTCCAAAGAACCAGCTCCTAGTTTCGTTGATCTGTTCTACTGTTCTTTTAGTTTCTATTTCATTGATTTCTGCTCTGATCTTTATGATTTCTCTTCTCCTGCTGGGTTTAGGCTTTATTTGCTGTTTTTTCTCCAGCTCCTTTAGGTGTAGGGTTAGGTTGTGTACTTGAGACCTTTCTTGTTTCTTGAGAAAGGCTTGTATTGCTATATACTTTCCTCTTAGGACTGCCTTTGCTGCATCCCAAAGATTTTGAACAGTTGTGTTTTCATTTTCATTGGTTTCCATGTATTTTTTTAATTCTTCTTTAATTTCCTGGTTGACCCATTCATTCTTCAGTAGGATGCTCTTTAGCCTCCATGTATTTGAGTTCTTTCTGACTTTCCTCTTGTGTTTGAGTTCTAGTTTCAAAGCATTGTGGTCTGAAAATAGGCAGGGAATGATCCCCATCTTTTGGTACCGGTTGAGACCTGATTTATGACCTAGGATGTGATCTATTCTGGAGAATGTTCCATGGGCACTAGAGAAGAATGTGTATTCCGTTGCTTTGCGGTGGAATGTTCTGAATATGTCTGTGAAGTCCATTTGGTCCAGTGTGTCATTTAAAGTCTTTATTTCCTTGTTGATCTTTTGCTTAGACGATCTGTCCATTTCAGTGAGGGGGATGTTAACGTCCCCCACTATTATTGTATTGTTGTCGATGTGTTTCTTTGCTTCTGTTATTAATTGCCTTATATAATTGGCTGCTCCCATGTTAGGGGCATAGCTATTTACAATTGTTAGATCTTCTTGTTGGATAGATCCTTTAAGTAGGATATAGTGTCCTTCCTCATCTCTTATTACAGTCTTTGGTTTAAAATCTAATTTGTGTGATATAAGGATTGCCACCCCAGCTTTCTTTTGGTGTCCATTAGCATGGTAAATGGTTTTCCACCCCCTCACTTTCAATCTGGGGGTGTCTTTGTGTCTAAAATGAGTCTCTTGCAGACAGCATATCGATGGGTCTCGTTTTTTAAATCAGTGTGATAGCCTGTGTCTTTTGATTGGGGCATTTAGCCCATTTACATTCAGGGTAACTATTGAAAGATAGGAATTTAGTGCCATTGTATTGCCTGTAAGGTGACTGTTACTGTATATTGTCTGTGTTCTTTTCTGGTCTATGTTGCTTTGAGGGTCTCTCTTTGCTTAGAGGACCCCTTTCAAGATTTCCTGTAGGGCTGCTTTTGTGTTTGCAAATTCCTTTAGTTTTTGTTTGTCCTGGAAGCTTTTTATCTCTCCTTCAATTTTCAATGACAGCCTAGCTGGATAAAGTATTCTTGGCTGCATATTTTTCTCATTTAGTGCTCTGAATATATCCTGCCAGTCCTTTCTGGCCTGCCAGGTCTCTGTGGATAGGTCTGTTGCCAATCTAATGTTTCTACCCTTGTAGGTTACATATCTCCTCTCCCGAGCTGCTTTCAGGATTTTCTCTTTGTCTATGAGACTTGTAAGTTTTACTATTAGATGTCGGGGAGTTGACCTATTTTTATTGATTTTGAGAGGGGTTCTCTGTGCTTCCTGGATTTTCATGCCTGTTTCTTTCCCCAAATTAGGGAAGTTCTCTGCTATAATTTGCTCCATTATACCTTCTGCCCCTCTCTCTCTTTCTTCTTCTTCTGGGATCCCAATTATTCTAATGTTTCGTCTTATGGTATCACTTATCTCTCGAATTCTGCCCTCGTGATCCAGTAGTTTATCTCTCTTTTTCTCACTTCTTTATTTTCCAGCATTTCATCTTCTATATTACTGATTCTCTCTTCTGCCTCATTTATTCTAGCAGTTAGCGCCCCCATTTTTTATTGCACCTCATTAATAGCCTTTTTGATTTCTACTTGGTTGGATTTTAGCTCTTTTACTTCTCCAGAAAGGGTTTCTCTAATAACTTCCATATTTTTTTCAAGCCCAGCTAGTATCTTTAAAGTGATGATTCTGAACTCTAGATCTGACATCGTACTAATGTCCGTATTGAGTAGGTCCCTGGCAGTCGGTACTACCTCTTGTTCTTTTTGTTGAGGTGATTTTTTCCGTCTTGTCATTTTGTGCAGAGGAGAATAGATTAATGAGAGAACAAAATGCTAGCAGAGTAACCACGTCCCCAGAAAATATACTCTAAACAAATCAGAAAAGACCTAAAGCAGTGGGATAAGAAAAGGAAAGAGAGAAAGAAGAAAAAGAAAAAAAAGAAGAAGAAAATGATAAAGATAAAAACAAAAACAAACAAAACAACAAGAACAACAAAAACTAGAATGTGATCAAATATGATCTATATGGTATATAGATCAGTGCCACACACTAGATTTGGGGTGTATTTTGGTTTTTTAGAAGAAAGTGCCTCCCAAAATTTTAAAGAAAGAAAAACTTATATATGTACAAAAATAAGGGTTGATATGATGAAGGGATGGAATATGACTATAAAAATGGGAATTATAAAAAATTTTATAAAAGGAATTGATAAGAAGTTTGAAAAAAGAAAGGAGAGGATTTAAAAAAAGAAAAAAAAAGGGAGAGGATGTGATCAGGCAGGGGAATAGAAAACACCATAAACTAGAGATTTAGAGTATATTTTAATCTGTTAGAAGAAACTATCTCAAAATTTTAAAGAGAGAACAACTTATATATATAAGCCAAAAATATGGGTAACTACTATGAAGGGATAGAATATGACTCTAAAAATGAAAAATAAAGATTTTTTTTTTAAAAAAGGGATTGATAAGATGTTGGTTGAAAAAGGGAAAAAGAAAAATTCAAAAAGAAATAAAAAGACAAAAAGACAGTTAAAAAAAAATAAGTTTAAAAGACTAAAGACTCACGGTAAAAAAGCCGTGAATTCTATGTGCAGTATTCCCCTAGTGCTGGAATTCTGCCGCTCTCATTGATCGGTAAACTTGGTCTTGGCTGGCTGTTCTCGCTGATCTTCTGGGGAGGGGCCTGTTGCTGTGGTTTCCAAATGTCTCTGCGGGAGGCGGAATTGCCCCACCCTTGCCCCCTCCCGGCTAAGTAATCTGCTTGGGTTTGCTCTCCGGGGCTTTTGTTCCCTGCGAGCTTTCTGTGCAGCTTTGGAGGCGGAGAGTGAAAATGGCGGCCTTCCAATCTCCGCCCCGGAGGAGCCGCGAACTCGGGGCCCCGCCCCTCAGTGAGCCCCCAGAGAAAAGCCGTCAGTCACTCCCGTCTCCCCGGTCTCCAGCCGCACTCCGTGCTCGCCCAGCCTTTGACCGCGCGTTTCTATCTCTGGCACCCGACCCCTTGTGGAGTCTCCAAACCCAGCAGATCTCTGCGGTGCACTCTCGCGCAGCTCCTCCCGGGGAAGGAAGGTGAGTCTCCCCGGATCTGCCGCTTGTTGGGTCCCTGCCGGAGGAGCAGGGGCCCACTGTGCCGCGGATCCCGGTTTATGGCAACCCCGAGCTGAGAGCCCGCGCCTGGGCTCCGCCTCTGCAGCCGGCTTCCCTGCTCCCATACCTGGGAGCTCTGCCACACTCAGGCACCCCCGGTCTTTCTGTGACCTCGAGGGTCCTGAGACCACACTCTCCCGTGGGGGTTCCACCCCCCGCTTAGCCACCAGAGTGACGTCCCTCGGCGGAGCAGACTTTTAAAAGTTCCGATTTTGTGCTCCGCGGCTCTATCACTTGCCAGAATCGGCCGACAGAGGCCCCTCCCCCGCCGTCTATCCTCCCGAATATCGCCTCGGATTCACTTCTCCGCACGTCCTACCTTCCAGAAAGTGGTCGCTTTTCTGATGAGAGAGTTGTTGCTCTTCTTTTCTTCAATCTCCTGTTGAGTTTGTAGGTGTTCAGAATGGTTTGATCCCTATCCAGCTGAATTCCTGAGAGGAGATGAAATCCAGGTCTCCTACTCCTCCGCCATCTTGCTCTGCCCCCTCCGAGAAGGAAGTTCTTTACTCTGGTTTTGAGAAGCCTATAGCAGTCTTACAGAGACCATTGTTGCGTGAGGCAAATCTACTTTCTTGGGCTTGTCCCTTTAGCTTCTCATTGGGTGCCAGAGGCCTTTGGTCTACACTACACAGGCATTGCCCTTTTTTATTTGTGGAACCTCTAATTCATTCTCTTCCCAACAGGCTTTGTGGTTTCTTAAAACTCTCTGTACCTTGTCCCCTGCTTTTTTGTCTTTTCTCTATGTCCTTTGGCCCAGGTTGCCATTTATTAGTTTTCTTGGATGGGCTTAAGGTCTTCTAACCCATTCTGTGGATAAAGGCAATAAAAAAGTCCACCTTCATGGGTCTGATCTCAACATCAAGCATTATAATGTAAGGTTCCAACTCTAGAATATAAGCTCACTGAGGTTAGGTGTTTCAGTCTGGTTTTATTTATAAATGTTCCCCTGCATTGGGGCACCTGGGTGGCTCAGTCAGTTGAGCATCCAACTCTTGATTTTGGCTCAAGTTGTGATCTCAGTGGTTGTGGGATTGAGCCCTGCATCAGCTCCATGTTGGGCATGGAGCCTGTTTGAGATTCTGTTTCTCCCTCTCACTCTGCCCTTCCTCCTCTCTCTCTCTCTCTGAGCATTATTTGGTAATTCAATTAGTATTTATTGAATGAATAAATGAATGAATGAATGAAGCAAGTGCCTATGATACTTCCAAGACTGAATGTTTCTTTGGCTTATCCATCTCTGTTATTAATTATGCTAAAAAGATTTATTTGCTTTTAGAAGTTGTATAGAAGATCCTCTTCTGTTTTTCTGTTTTCATAGGTCCACTTCCTGAAGAAAAAAAAAAAGTAAAAGCTAGTATTTTCCTGCTTCAGAAAAAGGGGGTAGGGGGATAACTACAACTCCTTTCACTCTCTCCCCTAGAAGAGCCCATTGTGGCCTCACACATAGATGGCTTACTTTGCCCTCCAGTTACCAGCAGGCAGAGAGAGCTTGGTGTTAATCACTGTATTCTCCACATCAGTCTCCACAAGTAACATCCTTTCTGGCATGCCTGATTCCTCAAAGTGCAGTTGATTTGGGCAGCTGATTTTCCATTGTTCCCTTGAGGGGAGTAATCATTTTCTACTCTACCTGGAAAACCACTGTCCATCCCTACCCTGCTCAAGGTATCCAGTCCTCCTGCA
Source organism: Mirounga angustirostris (assembly GCF_029215605.1). Taxonomy (NCBI): domain Eukaryota; kingdom Metazoa; phylum Chordata; class Mammalia; order Carnivora; family Phocidae; genus Mirounga; species Mirounga angustirostris. Next base: position 98,771,605 of record NW_026991718.1, on the reverse strand, counting down.
ATTATATTTTCCGTGTCTTGATGCCAACGACATGACCCACAGATTCAGAATCAGAAGTGTCCAGCTTATATGTTGGTATAACATACATGCCGCCTCTCTTGGACTGTTTGTGATCACTCGGCCTCCCCTCCCCCACCAAGAACCTGGGGGACTCCATCTTTCTCATGGTTGCTGGGCTCCTATTAGACCTCACTGGAAGCCTCTAAGGTTAAGCCAATCATGACCCTTAACTTCAGTGTCTGTTTTCCACAGGTACATCAGGCCTCCAGCTGCATTTTATAAAATAGCAGAGATCCTAACTAGTCCACTGACGATTGTCATACATCAGGTCCTCTTCCAGAAAATTTCTAGCTTATGCTTTCTGGGTACCCCCAAATTCTGTAACAAAATCCAATTCTGGGTCTGCTGACACTATATCTGAGCACTTATGTGTCTACATATGTTTGTGTATTCACAAGAGTCCAGAGGCTAATTTTAATGGTCCAATTTTGCCTCCAACAATTGCACTTCAATCATTCTCTGGTTGGCAAAGGCCTGTCTCATTGTGAGAGGTTTGGTGCTCTGGACATCATTCTTGATAAAATGCAAATGAAATCATGAACTTTAAAATATCCTTAGTTTTCTAAGATTGATGGAATGTGCTCTTCAGGTTATGGTTAAATTGATTATAGAATTTATTTAGGGGCACCTGGGTGGCTCAGCCAGTTTAACATCTGTCTTCTGCACAGGTCATGATCCCAGGGTCCTGGGATCAAGCCCCGTGTAGGGCTTTCTGCTCAGCAGGGAGCCTGCTTCTCCCTCTCCCTCTGCCTGCCACTCTCACTGCTTGTGCTCTCGCTCTGTCAAAAAAAAAAAAAAGAGTATTATTTAAAACATGATGCTTTAAAAGTGAAAGGGAGTGGTCTTTATAATCACATAAACCATAAAGTCATAAACCAGGACATATAGTCATTCTGGTTATGGTGGAAATCTCCTATTGGAAAAGCCTGTCTCTAGCTTATTTCACCAAATTATTTCAGAACTCCTCTGAGTTAGTCTGTCACCTTAAGGTTTCACTTTTTCTGACCTGTGAATGTCATTTCCAATGTAATTCAGTGGTCTGAATTCACCCACCCTTTCAAATTCTTCATATTCTTAGCTCCCTTCTCCATCTTAGCCTTAGAAGTTGGTTAGGGCTCTAGAGGTTCCCTAAACTTTCCCTTGAACAAAAACCAGTTGACTGGACAAATGGAGGCTTTCTTTTCCATTTTATTGTAGTAAATCAGAATTTCACTCTCACTTTGTCCCAGTGCCAAGTATGGAGTGTGGTGGCTAGGCAGGAGTGACAGAGAGGGGAAAGGGAAAGTCAGGATGAAGGAAGGATGCATACCATTTAGGTACATGTCAAAACGTGTTACGCTCATGCTCTTGGCCATTGCCTCCATTGCCTCTCACTCACTGCTCCCTTGATTACCTCAAGGATCCCACTGAGGGGGAAAGGGAGGGTGTATTTAGAATACTCTCTCCTGCTCTTCCTTCATCAGCTTCACCAATGCTTCTCAAGTGCTTGATCTCGTTAGCTTCCCCAGCCCTTCTTCATGGTCCTGAGTGGCTTCCATACTTCTTTTCATATCAGAGCCTCAAGCTCTCTCACATGCCTCACACTCTGGATTGTTTTTACCTTGCAAGAACTCCCTTAGCATGCTAGGGGTGAAAGCTTGGAGAACCTTCAAAGAATGAAAGTTTGAGGGATTAGAAAGAGCCCCAATTTTCCTTTTTTCCATATCTAGAATGAAGGTAGAGAAGATGTGATTTTGGCATCCCAATTTAGAATTCTGAAATGATTTTCTCATTGTAACTCCTTTATAACTGGCCATTTTGTTCTAGAATGCTACCAGTAATAAGTGCCCTTTGGTAATAATATTGGTGTTTAAATAGACATTTGTGTTCTTATTTGTCAACCTATTCACCAACTATGATAATATTCCTATGCAAAAATCTGAGGTTAGTTTTCTAAATTTGGTTAGATGAAATTGAGAGATATAGTCTATTTATAATAGGACTATTTACACTTTTAACTTATTGGCATTTGAGCACATTCAGTTCAAGCTGTTGAAAGTTAGCAATGTTAATGATAATGATGAGCATTAATGTTTATTAAGCATCCACCTTGTAGCAGGTGCTGTGCTAGTCACTACATTATCATTATTTCCCATACCCATACTGTGATGCAAGTATTATTTTTATGTTATAGATGAGGAAAGTGAGGCACAGAGAGGAAAAGTGAGGTGCTTGAATGATAATGGCAGTTTATACAATGGTAAATGATGAAGCTAAGCTTCATGCCCAAGCTTGTCAGACTCAGTAATTGATATCTTTCTACATGCCATGTATTTGCCTGTGCCCAGCCATATCTTACTTAGGTTATGAACAATTTTGAGTGGTGCCATACCCTATTCCACATTTTTAGTGGCATTTAGGCATATTAATTAGAACAGTTGGATGTTAAAGCACTTAGAATAACTTTTTAGATCATTTGCAGTTCTAAAGAGTGGTAAATGAAGATGTCAAATAAATCATATATTCACATTAATTTTAAGTTGCCTGTTATGTTCGCCCCCTCTTCCGCTTTTATATTCAGTGGAGCCAGCGAATATTGGATCCATGCTGATGACCAGGTTATATCTTTTTTGATCATGCTCTCTGAGTTTGGAGGGAGTGAGAGGGGTTGTGGGGGACAAAACATTCACCACGGAATTGATTTCTAAGGACAGGGCAGTAAGTAAGACTGATGTCAGGATTCTGATTAAAAAAGAACAAAACAGGGGCACCTGACTGGCTCAGTCAGTGGAGCGTGCAACTCTTGATCTCAGGGTTGTGAATTCGAGCCCCACACGGGGTGTAGAGATTACTTAAAAATAAAAAATCTTAAAAAAAAACCCGAAGTCCTTTCTACTATCATGATGGCTGTAATCAAATATCTTACATAGCTTAGAGTACAATAAAGATTCAGTGAAAGTCACCAGAATGACTCTCACATCAGTATTTTTCATGTCCCTCTCCACCCAGTCTTAATTCTTGTGGTACTTAAATAGCATAGAAATATATTTTTCACACTGTCTCTAAATCCTGGTTCTCTTTTTTGTTACCTTTCTTTTTTATTTCTTAGTTAAAATAGGGTGGGTAAACATTACACAAATTCTGCTGTTGCAAAAGATCTAACTATTTTGAGAATAATAGTCTCTCTATGAAGATCCAGTGTTATCTTTCAGAATTTCATTTATATTCTGCCCATTCACACTTTTACTTTTTTTTTCCTTAAAAAGAAAAAAAAAGACATTAGTAAATCAAGAGAGCCATCTTGTCTGTATGTTTCAAATGAAGCTGTCAGCTATTGTTAGTAGTTTTGGTTGCAATTTTTTCTTCATAGAAGTCTTTCAAGTTTCATTTATATTTCTTTTCAGAATGCAGTTTTGAGTTCAACCCTTCAAAGACATTGACAACACTCCTTATATCAGCTAGTTTTCCAGAATATGCTCACAACCAACCTTGATTACGTAGGCATAAAAAAAAAACAGATTTCTAGTGAACAACTTGAAAACCCCAAATAAAATATACATCAATGGATTATACTAACATTATAGGAAAATATGCTAATATCCCATTTCTATAGAAAGAATGCTCTCGGGACAATGACTCAAACTGTGCATTACAAAATCGTGAATTTCAGCAGTTTCATTTTCTGTGATTTACATTAAAATAGCTAAGAAAGAGTACATGTTTGGAAAACTATTTCTTAATGATCTGTTAGACACATCCCAAAACGTCCTAATGTGTTTCACATGTGGTTCAACTGAGCCTGTGATGTTTGATGACACACTATTCTGAATTAAATGAGTGCCTCTAAATTTAGTCTTATTTTCTAGATCCACTTAGAGGGCAATTCTAATCATTGTGGTTTAGGGAAAGAGGCTGATTAAATACGTGTATTCAGGAGGCTGAGAAAAATAAGCAGCCTGGTTCATGAGGAAGGGACTTGATTCAAGAGCAATGGATGAGACTCTTCCTGGTTTTGCCTTTCTCAATTCTATCCTCAGTAGCCATCAGTATAATATAAACTAACATCTTATATAATTTTATTAACCTTAATGTGAGATAAAGTCTAACCTTTAAAAACTCCCACTGCCACTACAGAATAAAATCTAGACTTCTTAACATGGCATAGAAAGTTTGTGGTCTAGCCCCGCCCTAACTTTATTAGCCTCTTTGCTTACCACTGTCTGTCTCGTACTTTTAACAACCTGAACTCCTAATATTCCCTCCTCAATCTCCTACCAGTTCTTATGGCTTTGCCTTTGTTAAGTTGACTCTTCTCCTTGAGATACCTTATTTCATTCTAATACCTATTCACCTCACTGGTGGATTATTTCAAGAGTCAGTTGATCTTCGATTTCCCAGAGAACAAATGCTAACCATTGCTCAGGGTGGATTGGACCGTCTTCTCTGATCCAGCAGTAAGGACTCACCAGCATTTACAGAGCAATGGGACAGGCTTTTGGTTAATCCTGTATGTGTGTAGTCTCGTTTAACCTCTATACCAAACCTATGAGGTAGGTATATGAGGATGGGCTTATATAATAACAACCGGAATACAGATTAAGTACTGGCTTTTCAGTAACTTTTGCCCCTTAACCTTTTTCTGCCACGTATACCTAGATCCTGGAGGCTAAACCTTGATTAGTTGTAACCTACTATTTTTATTTAATTTTTAATTGTTATCTTAATCTCCATACATTGCATCATTAGTTTTTGATGTAGTGTTCCATGATTCATTGTTTGTGCATAACACCCAGCGCTCCGTGCAGAACGTGCCCTCTTTAATACCATCACCAGGCTAACCCATCCTCACACCCCCCTCCCCTCTAGAACCCTCAGTTTGTTTTTCAGAGTCCATGGTCTCTCACGGTTCGTCTCCCCCTCTGATTCTCCCCACTACTTTCTTCCCCTCCTGCTATCTTCTTCTTCTTTTTTTTTTTTTAACATATATTGCATTATTTTTTTCAGAGGTACAGATCTGTGATTCAACAGTCTTGTACAATTCACAGCACTCACCATAGCACATACCCTCCCCAGTGTTAAACACCGAGCCACACCATCCCTCCCACCCCATGCCCCACTCCAGCAGCCCTCAGTTTGTTTCCTGAGATTCAGAATTCCTCATATCGGTGAGGTCCTATGATACATGTCTTTCTCTGATTGACTTATTTCCCTCAGCATAACACCCTCCAATTCCATCCACGTCATTGCAAATGGCAAGATCTCATTCCTTCTGATGGCTGCATAATATTCCATTGTATATATATATATATACCACTTCTTTATCCATTCATCTGTCGATGGACATCTTATCTCTTTCCACAGTTTGGCTATTGTGGACATTGCTGCTATAAACATCGGGGTGCACGTACCCCTTCGGATCCCTACATTTGTATCTTTGGCGTAAATACCCAGGAGTGCAATTCCTGGGTCATATGGTACCTCTATTTTAAACTTTTTGAGGAACCTCCATACTGTTTTCCAGAGTGGTTGCACCAGCTTGCATTCCCACCAACAGTGCAGGAGGGTTCCCCTTTCTCTGCATCCCTGCCAACATCTGTCGTTTCCTGACTTGTTAATTTTAGCAATTCTGACTGGTGTGAGGTGGTATCTCATTGAGGTTTTGATTTGGATTTCTCTGATGCCAAGCGATGTTGAGCACTTTTTCATGTGTCTGTTGGCCATTTGGATGTCTTCTTTGGAAAAATGTCTGTTCATGTCTTCTGCCCATTTCTTGATTGGATTCTTTGTTCTTTGGGTGTTGAGTTTGATGAGTTCTTTATAGATTTTGGATACTAGCCCTTTATCTGATATGTCATTTGCAAATATCTTCTCCCATTCTGTCGGTTGTCTTTTGGTTTTGTTGACTGTTTCTTTTGCTGTGCAAAAGCTTTTTATCTTGATGAAGTCCCAATAGTTCATTTTTGCCCTTGCTTCCCTTGCCTTTGGCGATGATTCTAGGAAGACGTTGCTGTGGCTGAGGTCGAAGAGGTTGCTGCCTGTGTTCTCCTTTAGGATTTTGATGGACTCCTGTCTCACATTGAGGTCTTTCAACTATTTGGAGTCTATTTTTGTGTGTGGTGTAAGGAAATGGTCCAGTTTCATTCTTCTGCATGTGGCTGTCCAATTTTCCCAACACCATTTGTTGAAGAGACTGTCTTTGTTCCATTGGACATTCTTTCCTGCTTTGTCAAAGATTAGTTGACCATAGTGTTGAGGGTCCATTTCTGGGCTCCTATTCTGTTCCCTTGATCTAGGTGTCTGTTTTTGTGCCAGTACCATGCTGTCTTGATGATGACAGATTTGTAATAGAGCTTGAAGTCTGGAATTGTGATGCCGCCAGCTTTGCTTTTCTTTTTCAACATTCCTCTGGCTATGCGGGGTCTTTTCTGGTTCCATACAAATTTTAGGATTATTTGTTCCATTTCTTTGAAAAAGTGGATGGTATTTTGATGGGGATTGCATTGAATGTGTAGATTGCTCTAGGTAGCATTGACATCTTCACAATATTTGTTCTTCCAATCCATGAGCATGGAACGTTTTTCCATTTCTTTGTGTCTTCCTCAATTTCTTTCATGAGTATTTTATCATTTTCTGAGTACAGATCCTTTGCGTCTTTGGTTAAATTTATTCCTAGGTATCTTATGATTTTGGGTGCAATTGTAAATGGGATCAACTCCTTAATTTCTCTTTCTTCTGTCTTGTTGTTGGTGTATAGGAATGCCACTGATTTCTGTGGATTGATTTTATATCCTGCCACTTTACTGAATTCCTGTATGAGTTCTAGCAGTTTTGGGGTGGAGTCTTTTGGGTTTTCCGCATAAAATATCATATCATCTGCAAAGAGTGAGAGTTTGACTTCTTCTTTGCCAGTTTGGATGCCTTTGATTTCTTTTTGTTGTCTGATAGCTGTGGCTAGAACTTGTAATACTATGTTGAATAGCGGTGGTGATAGTGGACATCCCTGCCACGTTCCTGACCTTAGGGGGAAAGCGCTCAGTTTTTCCCCATTGAGAATGATATTCACTGTAGGTTTTTCATAGATGGCTTTTATGATATTGAGGTATGTACCCTCTCTCCATATACTCTGAAGAGTTTTGTTCAAGAAAGGATGCTGTACTTTGTCAAATGCTTTTTCTGCATCTATTGAGAGGATCAATAGCGCCCCCATTTTTTATTGCACCTCATTAATAGCCTTTTTGATTTCGACTTGGTTAGATTTTAGTCTTTTATTTCTCCAGAAAGGGTTTCTCTAATAACTTCCATGCTTTTTTCAAGCCCAGCTAGTATCTTTAAAGTGATGATTCTGAACTCTAGATCTGACATCGTACTAATGTCTGTATTGAGTAGGTCCCTGGCGGTCGGTACTGCCTCTTGTTCTTTTTGTTGAGGTGATTTTTTCGTCTTGTCATTTTGTCCAGAGGAGAATAGGTGAATGAAATAACAAAATGCTAACAGGGTAACCATATCTCCATAAAATATACACTAAACACATCAGAAAAGACCTGAAGCCTTGGGAAAAGAAAGGGAAAGAAAGGAAAAAAGAAGAAGATAAAGATAAAAACAAACAAAAACAGAACAAAACAAAACAAAAAAACAGAATATGATCAAATATGATCAGGCTGGTGCAAAGATCAGTGACACACAGTAGATTTTGGGTGTATTTTGGTCTGTTAGAAGAAAGTGCCTCCCAAAATTTTAAAGAAAGAAAAGCTTATATATTTACAAATATAATGGTTGATATGAAGGGATGGAATATGACTGTAAAGATGAAAATTATAAAAAAATTTTTATAAAAGGAATTGATAAGTTTGAAAAATGAAAGAAGAAGATTAAGAAAAAAGAAAAAAAAAGAATGTGATCAGGCAGGAGACTAGAACAAAGCCATACACTAGAGATTTAGGGTTTATTTTGATCTGTTAGAAGAAACTGCATCTCAAAATTAAAGAGAGAACAACATATATATATATATATATATATATATATATATATATATATATATATGCCAAAAATAAGGGTAACTACTATGAAGGGATAGAATATGACTCTAAAAATGAAAAATAATGTTTTTTAAAAAAAGGATTGATAAGATGTTTGTTGCAAAAGGGAAAAAGAAAAATTCAAATAAAAACCCAATTAAAAAAAATTAACTTTGAAAGACGAAAGAATCATGGGGAAAAAGCCATGAATTCTATGTGCTGCATTCCTCTAGTGCTGGAGTTCTGCCGTTCTCATTGATTGGTAAACTTGGTCTTGGCTGGCTGTTCTTGCTGATCTCCTGGGGGAGGGGCCTGTTGCCGTTGTTCTGAAATGTGTTTGCCAAAGGCAGAATTGCCCCGCCCTTGCCCGGTCCGGGCTAAGTAATCTGCTCGGGTTTTGCTCTTGGGAGCTTTTGTTCCCTGCAAGCTTTCCGTACAGCTTTGGAGGATGAGAGTGAAAATGGCAGCCTCCCAGTCTCTGCCCCGGAGGAGCCAAGAACTCAGGGCCCCACTCCTCAGTGCACCCCCAGAGAAAAGCAGTCTTTTACTCCCGTCTCCCTGGTCTCTGGCCGCACTCTGTGCTCACCCAGCCTGTGACCGAGCGTTTCTTTCTCTGGCCCATGACTCTGTGTGGAGTCTCCAAACCCAGCAGATCCCTGTGGTGCGCTCCCGTGCCGCTCCTCCCGGGCGAGGGTGGAGTCTCCCCTGATCTGCCCCTTGTTGGGTCCCTGCTGGAGGAGCAGTGGCCTGACTATGCCTCAGATCACGGTTTATGGCAACCCCGAGTGAGAGCCCACTCCTCGGCTCTGTCTCTGTAGCCAGCTTCCCTGCTCTGATACCTGGGAGCTCTGCTGCACTCAGGCACCCCTGGACTTTCTGTGACCCGGAATGTCCTGAGACCACACTGTCCCATGAGGGTTCCACCCCCAGCTTAGCCACAGGATTGACGTCCCTCAGCAGAGCAGACTTCTAAAAGTTCCCATTTTGTGCTCCGTGGCTCTATCACTTGCCAGAAGTGGCTGACGGAGGCCCTCTCCCCCGCCGTCTATCCTCCCAAATATCACCTCGGATTCACTTCTCCGCATGCCCTACCTTCCAGAAAGTGGTCGCTTTTCTGTTCAGAGAGTGGTTGCTATTCTTTTCTTTGATCTCCTGTTGAGTTTGTAGGTGTTCAGAATGGTTTGATCCCTATGCAGCTGAATTCCTGAGACCAGACAAAATCCAGGTCTCCTACTCCTATGCCATCTTGCTCCATCCTGGTAACCTATTATGTTTATTCACTTCCATTTTCAGTGACTGCTCAGGAAAGAACATGCAATGCAGTTGTGGCTGAGAGTCCACTACAGGAATTACTAGCTAGGTTGCCTTTATCTAGAGAGCTTACATACTCTATGTGAAAGCATTTTGCACACTGCTCACACTTTGGTTTTAGGTTGTAAGTAACAGGAGATCCAGAAGATTAAAGAATAAGATTTGTTATCTCACATCACAGCTCCATAGATATGACTGTTTCATATTTAGTTGATTCAGTTGTTCATAGAGATCAAAGATCTAATTCTCCTTTTCTTTTTCTGCCCTGCCACCCTTACCATGCTGACATTTGTCTTCAGGCTTGTCACTTCATGCTCATGATATGGTTACCACAATTTCTAGACCACCTCCTTACACAGTGTGTAAAGGCTCCTCTTTATGTCCTCTTTAAACATTGAGGTAAACACTTTCAGAAGCTTTATAACTTCTGGCCTGGTCCCATCAACCAGAAATACATTTCCTGCTCATTCCTGAACAGTCAGTGAAAATGGGAATTAAATGAACGTGATTGGTTAGATTAATCAGGGTTTGCTGCCTAGACCTTTGGAGGAGTTTAGTTACCCAGAGGCATGTAGCCATTCAACACTTGAATGAAATTGGGATTCTAGTGAGGGGAAAAGGGGCTAAAGCATGCATTTTTGTTAGTGAGCAGTACCTGCCTCCATCCTATACAATTTTGAGTTCTTATTTTTAATGTTAGTACATTGATATTTACCATGTGGCAGTAGTTTCAGAAATATTAGCCTGTGAGGTCATTTTAAAGCAAAGAAGTTTTTCTTTCTTTCTTTTATTTTGAAGGGTAATGCTATTTCTTGTTCTCTGTTTTAGGTTGTATTACCTTAGACTCAAACTCTAAAAGAGTTGAGTGCAAGTAGTTTATATGGAAGGTAGGGAAGAGTGGAAGGTGATACAGGAAAGCAGGGAGGGGAAGGGAAGGCAGCCGAAGGGATGGCATATGAAACCAGTCCCAGCTATGGGGGATGGAAGCTTAATTCCATAAGGACATTTTAGAAAATGGTGTAGAATTAGACTGTGAGTCTTCCTACATGAGGAGTAAGGGAACTGGGGTATTCATACCCCAATTTTTGTTAGTTATCTGTTGAGAAATTCAGGAGAGCATATTAATATCCCAAAAAGCCCCTTCTGATGTGGCTTTTTGCAGTTTATGGGGAAGCTCAGGCAAAGATATCAATAGAAATTAGAAGTCTCTGGAAGTGATAAGCTTGGGGGATATGGGCTGAGGATCAATAGCAACTACCACATTCCTTTATGTCCAACAGTATAAAGAGCAGAAATGTCAGAGAGCCTGCAAAACTATCGGGATTGTCTTGTCAAAAAGGAGAAGGAGGCACTTCCATATTTTTTTTTTTTACTTAGGTTTCAAAAGGGGTCATTTTAAGAACTGTGTGATTTGAATATGTATTATAGTGAATTGTTCCCCTGCACACTGGTTATACTTAGATATACTGGTAAAAGAAAACTGATTTTAATAGCTCTAAAAATAGATGTTCTCACCTGCAGGATTTATTTTGATACTTACTCCGAGCAGCATAAGTGTTGAAACCTCACATTAAAAATATTAGCTCTAGTTAGCTAAGTACATTTTGATGTTACAGCATTGGTTTAAATACTGGTATCCTTCCACCTTCCAACCTGATTAAGTGCACTGAAATATAATTTATCTTCAGTTTTTCAGTGTGTGTTTAATATTCTCATTTATTCCGTATATAACAGAATGTTAATTATTAAATCCAATGTAAGAGAATAATTGTTCAAACAAGCAGATTGTGCTTCATTTAACTCTTACAAATATCATGTTTTAGTGAAACAAACTTGTGTATCCCAGTAGCAAAAGGTTGCTAATAATATAATAATCATTACATACACTTGCCTGGCAAGGTATTTTCTCCAGTTGCTTTTTTGTTATTTTCTCCTTTTATTTTCCCAAGAATACAAAGCAGTTAGCTAAAAGCATATGAAAAACTCTGGAAATCATTTTATTTTCCATTTGTACTTTGAAGGCAGGGAAGGTGGGAGCAGGAAGGATGGGAAGGTGTTGTGAGTTGAATGTTGTGTCCACAAAAAAGATTTGTCCTCTGGAACCTGTGAAGGTGACCTTGTTTGCAGAAAGTGTCTTTGCAAATGTAATTAAGTTAGGGATCTCAAGGTGAGATCATCCTAGATTCGGGTGGGGTTAAAGTCAGGGGGAGATTTGAAAGACAGGTACACAAAGAGGAGAAGACCATGTGAAGATAGAGACAGAGGTTGGAGTGATGCCACTCCAAGCGAAGGAATGCCTGGAGTCACCAAAAGCTGGATGAAGCAAGGAAGGATTTTTCCCAGAGCCTTCTGAAGGAGCACAGCCCTGCTGACATCTTGATTTCAGACTCCTGGCCTCTAGAACTGTGACAGAATAAATTTCTATTGTTTTAAGCCATCAAGTTTGTGGTGATTTGTTACAGCAACCCTAGGAAACTAATACAGCAAATATTTTTACTAGTGGTAGTATTGATAATAGAGGTGACACATTTTATTTATTATTTATTTATTTATTTATTTATTTATTTATTTATTTATTTATTTATTTTTGTCTGTTGTTTTATAGTTTACCATATGCTCTCATCCTCACAGTAAATGGTAAACTGAATGACTCAGATTAGTAAAATGATCTGCCCCAGCTCTGGCTATAAGCACCAGATACAGAGACACCAACCCATAGGGGCCAGGTGTGTGGGGGAAAGGTTGAGGAACTTACTCAAGCCATGGAAGAGTGACAAGTCCTGTGGAAAGTGTTGTATCTCTACATCCCAGATTTCCTCTTCTAAAGCTGGCCTTATAAAAGCTGTGCCTCAATTTTCTCACTAAAGGTTCCTCTCAATGCTCCATGTTTACTGTGTACACACATTCCAATGAGTTCTTGGTTTTTTTCTTTACTATATGATGATTTCAGTCTGTGCTCATTCATTTCTTTGTTGAATGAACATTCACTTAGTACCTGCTAAGGGCCTAACCCTTGCTTATTCTAAGGGACAACAGTAGTGCATATCATGATTTTAAGATTCAGGGTTTATAAGAAGCATGGCTTTGAGAGGAGGCACAAAACATCCTTCTATAACTAATAAAATTTTTCACTGCAAAATTTATGCAGTATTAAGAGCTGTTACTTAGTATTACATATATGCAAGTACTGTGTGTTTGAGATCTTTTATAGTCATTTAATATTTGGACAAGTTGGTTTTCATTAGTAGGTTTTTCATTTGTTTGCTTTTGTTCTTTTCTAATGCCTTTCCTCTTGGTTAAGAGAGTGAATGCTTCAGATGTGGTGACCTGGACACGTGTTGACATTGGTATTTTCTTAGAATGTCAGCCACTTCATCTCTGCTTAAATTTACTGCATATACTGCTCAGAGTACTGAATTATTGATGTGGACTTGAAGTTTGGGGTCTGGTTGATATATCAGAATTAGGCCTTTGTAGTACATATTAAGGAGAAGTGCGCTGAGCTTGTGATGTCTCACTATACTTCTTGTTTTGTGGGAGGGACAGAAAGATGTGAAAATGTATTTAATCTGTAAAAGGCGAACAGTCACATGACTTATTATGTATTTGTAAATAATTTCTTGGTTATTAAGACTCTTACAAATTTATAAGAAGATGATTTAAATGACTGCTATTTTATGTTTACAGTGGACCCAGTGGCAAACCATTTGATCTTGGAAAAAGAAAAAGAGAATGGAAGGGGGATAAAAATAACAAAGTTGCATTCATCCCTTGTATCTAAACATCTGGTCACAATATGAAATTCTCTTTTACTTTTAACTCGTATTGTTTAAACTCTTTTTTTCTGTTAAATATCTCTTTCACTAGAATCATTATGTTCTTTGCAAAAAAAGAACCTGTGATAGTGTTTTTAGTTGGAATATTTCCTTTATAGAAGCATTTTAAGTCTGATTTATATTCTTTTCAGATTGCAAAAAATAGAATGATACCCCTTTGGGAGCTAGTGAGTACTTCTTAGTTAGAAATACATAAAACAGGGAATAAATGAGTGATTTTATCTCAGAGTACTGTTACATTGGTGTGGAGCATTAAAGGAACCTCCAAGGTCCCTTTAGAATTTAAGATGAAGTCATTCTACTCTTGAATCAGGCATATTTATTAGGGTTACTTTGTTTTTTCTTATGCTTTATATGTTTTATTTTTTTTTAATTTATTTTATGTTAGTCACCATACATTACATCATTAGCTTTTGGTGTACTGTCCCATCTATAACACCCAGTGCTTCATGCAATACGTGCCCTCCTTAATACCCATCACCGAGCTAACCCATCCCCCCATCCCCCTCCCCTCTAAAACCCTCAGATTATTTCTCAGAGTCCGTAGTCTCTCATGGTTCATCTCCCGCTCCAATTATCCCCCCTTCATTTTTCCCTTCCTACTGCCTTCTTCTTCTTTTTCTTTTTTTAAACATATAACGTATTATTTGTTTCAGAGGTACAGGTCTGTGATTCATCAGTCTTACACAATTCACAGCGCTCACCAGAGTACCTACCCTCCCCAATATCCATCACCCAGCCCCCCCATCCATCCCATCCCCCTCCACTCCGTCAACCCTCAGTTTGTTTCCTGAGATTAAGAGCCTCTTATGTTTGCTGCCTCTCTGGTTTCATCTTGTACCATTTTTTCTCCCTTCCCCTATGCTCCACTGTCTTGTTTCTCAAATTCTTTGTATCAGTGAGATCATATGATACATTTCTTTCTCGGATTGACTTATTTCACTCAGCATAATACCTTCCAGTTTTATCCATGTTGTTGCAAATGGCAAGATTTCATTCCTTTTGACGGCTGCATAATATTCCATTGTATATATATACCACTTCTTCTTTATCCATTCATCTGTCGATGGACATCTTGGCTCTTTCCATAGTTTGGCTATTGTGGACATTGCTGCTATAAACATCGGGTGACGTACCCCTTTGGATCCCTACATTTGTATCTTTGGGGTAAATACCCAGTAGGGCAATTGCTAGGTCATAGGGCAGCTCTATTTTCAACTTTTTGAGGAATCTCCATACTGTTTTCCAGAGTGGCTACACCACCTTGCATTCCCAACAACAGTGTAGGAGGATTTCCCTTTCTCCACAACCCCTCCAACATCTGTCATTTCCTGACTTGTAAATTTTAGCCATCCTGACTGGTGTTAGGTGGTATCTCATTGAGGTTTTGATTTGGATTTCCCTGATGCTGAGCGATGTTGAGCAATTTTTCATGTGTCTGTTGGCCACTTGGATGTCTTCTTTGCAGAAATGTCTGTTCATGTCTTCTGCCCATTTCTTGATTGGATTTTTTTGTTCTTTGGGTGTTGAGTTTGATGAGTTCTTTATAGATTTTGGATACTAGCCCTATATCGATATGTCATTTGCAAATATCTTCTCCCATTCTGTCGGTTGTCTTTTGGGTTTGTTGACTGTTTCTTTTGCTGTGCAGAAGCTTTTTATCTTGATGAAGTCCCAATAGTTCATTTTTGCCCTTGCTTCCCTTTCCTTTGGTGATGTTTCTAGGAAGAAGTTGCTGCGGCTGAGGTCAAAGAGGTTGCTGCGTGTGTTCTCCTTTAGGATTTTGATGGACTCCTGTCTCACATTGAGGTCTTTCAACCATTTGGAGTCTATTTTTTGTGTGGTGTAAGGAAATGGTCCAGTTTCCTTCTTCTGCATGTGGCTGTCCAATTTTCCAGCACCATTTGTTGAAGAGACTGTCTTTTTCCCATTGGACATTTTTTCCTGCTTTGTCAAAGATGAGTTGACCATAGAGTTGAAGGTCCATTTCTGGGCTCTCTATTCTGTTCCATTGATCTCTGTGTCTGTTTTTGTGCCAGTACCATACTATCTTGATGATGACAGCTTTGTAATAGAGCTGGAAGTCCGGAATTGTGATGCCGTCAGCTTTGCTTTTCTTTCTCAACATTCCTCTGGCTATTCGGGGTCTTTTCTGGTTCCATACAAATTTTAGGATTATTTGTTCCATTTCTTTGAAAAAGTGGATGGTATTTTGATAGGGATTGCATTGAATGTGTAGATTGCTCTAGGTAGCATAGACATTTTCACAATATTTGTTCTTCCAATCCATGAGCATGGAATGTTTTTCCATTTCTTTGTGTCTTCCTCAATTTCTTTCATGAGTATTTTATAGTTTTCTGAGTACAGATCCTTTGCCTCTTTGGTTAGATTTATTTCTACTTATTTTATGCTTTGGGGTGCAATTGTAAATGGGATCAACTTAATTTCTCTTTCTTTTGTCTTGTTGTTGGAGTATAGAAATCAAAATGATTTTTGTTGATTGATTTTATATCCTGCCACTAGACTGAATTCCTGTATGAGTTCTAGCAGTTTTGGGGTGGAGTCTTTTGGGTTTTCCACATAAAGTATCATATCATCTACAAAGAGTGAGAGTTTGACTTCTTCTATGCCGATTTGGATGCCTTTTATTTCTTTTTGTTGTCTGATTGCTGAGGCTAAGATTTCTAATACTATGTTGAATAGCAGTGGTTATAGTGGACATCCCTGCCATGTGTCTGACTTTAGGGTCAAAGCTCTCAGTTTTTCCCCATTGAGAATGATATTCGCTGTGGGTTTTTCATGGATGGCTTTTATG
The DNA here is from genome assembly GCF_029215605.1 of Mirounga angustirostris. Classification (NCBI taxonomy): domain Eukaryota; kingdom Metazoa; phylum Chordata; class Mammalia; order Carnivora; family Phocidae; genus Mirounga; species Mirounga angustirostris. The sequence goes on along the minus strand of NW_026991718.1, from coordinate 98,755,589 downwards.
ATATTGAGGTGTGTACCCTCTATCCCTACACTGTGAAGAGTTTTGATCAAGAAAGGATGCTGTACTTTGTCAAATGCTTTTTCTGCATCTATTGGGAGGATCATATGGTTTTTGTTTTTTCTTTTATTAATGTATTGTATCACAGTGAACCAACCTTGCAGACCAGGAATAAATCCCACGTGGTCGTGGTGAATAATCCTTTTAATGTACTGTTGGATCCTATTGGCTAGTATTTTGGTGAGAATTTTTGCATCCATGTTCATCAGGGATATTGGTCTGTAGTTCTCCTTTTTGATGGGGTCTTTGTCTGGTTTTGGGATCAAGGTAATGCTGGCCTTATAAAGTGAGTTTGGAAGTTTTCCTTCCATTTCGGTTTTTTGGAACAGTTTCTGAAGAATAGGTATTAATTCTTCTTGAAATGTTTGGTAGAATTCCCCTGGGAAGCCGTCTGGTCCTGGGCTCTTGTTTCTTGGGAGATTTTTTATTACTACTTCAATTTCCTTAGTGGGTATAGGTCTGTTCAGGTTTTCTATTTCTTCCTGGCTCAGTTTTGGTAGTTGATACATCTCTAGGAATGCATCCATTTCTTCCAGATTACCTAATTTGCTGGCATAGAGTTGCTCATAATATTTTATTATAATTGTTTGTATTTCTTTGGTATTGGTTGTGATCTCTCCTCTTTCATTCATGATTTTATTTATTTGGATTGTTTCTCTTTTCTTCTTGATAAGTCTGGCCAGGGGTTTATCAATTTTGTTAATTCTTTCAAAGAACCAGCTCCTAGTTTCGTTGATCTGTTCTACTGTTCTTTTGGTTTCCATTTCATTGATTTCTGCTCTGATATTTATTATTTCTCTTCTCCTGCTGGGTTTAGGCTTTATTTGTTGTTTTTTCTCCAGCTCCTTTAGGTATAGGGTTAGGTTGTGTATTTGAGACTTTTCTTGTTTCTTGAGAAAGGCTTGTATTGCTATATCCTTTCCTCTTAGGACTGCCTTTGCTGCATCCCAAAGATTTTGAACAGTTGTGTTTTCATTTTCATTGGTTTCCATGAATTTTTTTAATTCGTCTTTAATTTCCTGGTTGACCCATTCATTCTTTTGTAGGATGCTCTTTTTTTCTTATTAATTTTATTTTATTATGTTAGTCACCATACATTACATCATTAGTTTTTGATGTATTGTTCGATTATTCATTGTTTGCTTATAACACCCAGTGCTCCATGCAATACGTGTCCTCCTTAATACCCATCACTGGGCTAACCCATCCCCTCACCCCCCACCCCTCTAAAACCCTTAGTTTGTTTCTCCTAGTCCATAGTCTCTCATGGTTTGTCTCCCCCTCCAATTTTCCCCCCTTCATTTTTCCCTTCCTATTGTCTTTTTTTTTAATACATATAATGTATTATTTGTTTCAGAGATAGAGTTGTTTGATTCATCAGTCTTAACAATTCACAGAGTTCACCATAGCACATAGTAGGGTTCTCTTTAGCCTCCATGTATTTGAGTTCTTTCTGACTTTCCTCTTGTGATTGATTTCTAGCTTCAAAGCACTGTAGTCTGAAAATATGCAGGGAATGATCGTATTCTTTTGGTACCAGTTGAGACCTAATTTGTGACCTAGGATGTGATAGAATCTGGAGAATGTTCCATGGGTACTAGAGAAGAATGTGTATTCTGTTGCTTTGGGGTGGAATATTCTGAATATATCTGTGAAGTCCGTTTGGTCCAGTGTGTCACCTAAAGCCTTTATTTCCTTGTTCTTTTGCTTTGATGATCTGTCCATTTCCATGAGGGGGGTGTTAAAGACCCTACTATAATTTTATTGTAGTTGATGTGTTTCTTTGTTTTTATTATTAATTGGCTTATATAGTTAGCTGTTCCTATGTTAGCGGCATAGATATTTACAATTTTTAGATCTTATAGACCCTTTAAGTAGGATATAGTGTTCTTCCTCATCTCTTATTATAGTCTTTGGTTTAAAATCTAATTTGTCTGATATAAGCATTGCCACCCCAGCTTTCTTTTGATGTCCATTACCATGGTAAATGGTTTTCCACCCCCTCACTTTCAATCTGGGGGTGTCTTTGGGTCTAAAATGAGTCTCTTCCAGTCAGCATATTGATGGGTGTTGTTTCTTAATCCAATCCGATAGCCTGTGTCTTTTGATTGGGGCATTGATTCCATTTACATTCAGGGTAACTATTGAAAGATAGGAATTTAGTGCCATTGTATTGCCTGTAAGGTGACTGTTACTTTATATTGTCTGTGTTCCTTTCTGATCTATGTTTCTTTTAGGCTCTCTCTTTGCTTAGAGGACCCCTTTCAATATTTCTTGTAAGGCTGGTTTGGTGTTTGCAAATTCTTTTAGTTTTTGTTTGTCCTGGAAGCTTTTTATCTCTCCTTCTATTTTCATTGACAGCCTAGCTGGATATTGTATTCTTGGCTGCATATTTTTTTCATATTACTCTGAATATATCATGCCAGTCCTTTCTGGCCTGCCAGGTCTCTGTGGATAGGTCTTCTGCCAATCTAATATTTTTACCATTGTAAGTTACATATCTTTTGTCCCAAGCTGCTTTCAGGAATCTCTCTTTGTGTCTGAGACTCATAAGTTTTAATATCAGATGTAGGGGTGTTGACCTATTTTTATTGACTTTGAGGGGCGTTCTCTCTGCCTCCTGGATTTTGATGCCTGTTTCCTTCCCCAAATTAGGGAAGTTCTCTGCTATAATTTTCTTCAATATACCTTCTGCACCCCTCTCTCCTTCTTCTTCTTCTGGGGTCCCAATTATTCTAATATTGTTTGATATTATGGTATCACTTATCTCTCAGATTTTGCCCTCATGATCCAGTAGTTGTTTATCTCTCTTTTTCTCAGCTTCTTTATTCTTTATCATTTGGTCTTCTTTATCACTAATTCTCTCTTCTTCCTCATTTATCCTAGCAGAGCCTCCATTTTTTATTGCACCTCATTAAATAACCTTTTTGATTTTGACTTGGTTAGATTTTAGTTCTTTTATTTCTCTAGAAAGGGATTCTCTTGTATCTTCCATGCTTTTTCAAGCCCAGCTAGTATCTTGATAATCATAATTCTGAACTCTAATTCCCACATCTTACTAATGTCCGTATTGATTAGGTCCCTGGCAGTCAGTAGTGTCTCTATTTTTTTTTTTTTTGAGGTGAGTTTTTCCATCTTTCATTTTGTCCAGAGGAGAATAGATGAATGAGAGAACAAAATACTAAAAGGGTAACAACAACCCCAGAAAAATATACACTAAACAAACCAGAGTAGACCTGAAACCGGGGGGAAAAATGGGCGGGGGGGTGAACAATATAATCAGGCTGGTGAACAGATTAGAGCCACATACTAGATTTTGGGTGTATTTTGGTGTGTTAGAAGAAACTGCCTCCCAAAATGTTAAAGAAAGAAAAACATATATGTACAAAAATAAGGGTAAATACAATGAAGGGATGGAATATGAATGTAAAGATGAAAATTATAATAGATTTTATAAAAGGAATTGATACGATAGGAAGTTGGTTGAAAAAAGGAAGAAGAAAAATTGAAAAAAAAAAAGGGAGAAAAAGTGATCAAGCAGGATACTAGAACAAAGCCATACACTAGAGATTTATGATATATTTTGGTCTGTTAGAAGAAACTGTATCCCAAAAATTTAAAAAGTGAAAAACATATATATACAAAAAGTAAGGTTAACTACAATGAAGGGATAGAATATGACTCTAAAAATGAAAATTCAAAAAGATTTAGAAAAAAGATTGATAAGATGTTGGTTGAAAAAGGAAAAAGAAAAATTTTTAAAAATATAGAAAAAGAAAAAAATTAAGAAAATTTATAAAATTAACTTTGAAAGACTAAAGAATCATGGTGGAAAAAAGCCATGAATTCTATGTGCTGTGTTCACCTAGTGCTGGAGTTCTGCCATTCTCATTGATCGGTAAACTTGGTCTTGGCTGGCTGTTCTTGCTGATCATCTGGGGTAGGGGCCTGTTTCAGTGATTCCCAAATGTCTTTGCCTGAGGTGGAATTGCACAGCCCTTGCCAGGGGCCAGGCTAAGTAATCTGCTCAGATTTGCTCTCGGTAGCTTTTGTTCCCCAGAGATATCCATACAGCTTTGGAGGATGAAAATTAAAATTAAAATGGCAGCCTCCCAGTCTCTGCCCCAGAGGAGCCAAGAACTCGGGGTCCCACTCCTCAGTGAGCCCCCCAGAAAAAAGCAGTCAATCGCTCCTGTCTCCCCGGTGTCTGGCCTCACTCCATGTTCACCCGGCCTGTGATGGAGCATTTCTGTCTCTGGCACACAACCCCGTTTGGAGTCTTGACACCCAGCAGATTCCTGTGGTGCACTCCTCTGCCACTCCTCCCTGGGGAGGAAGGGGTGTCTTCCCAGATCTGCTGCTTTTTGGGTCCCTGCCTCCAGAAAGTGGTCGCTTTTCTGTTCATAGAGCTGTTGCTAGTCTTTTCTCTGATCTCCTGTTGAGTTTGTAGGTGTTGAGAATGGTTTGATACCTATGTAGCTGAATTCCTGGGACCATATGAAATTTAGGTCTCCTATTCCTCCACCATCTTGCTCTTCCTCCTATAAGGGTTACTTTCTTATTTTACAAGCAGTCTTGTCAAATACTTGGTCATTTCTTTGATTAGATATCTGGGAAGCTGTGGCTTAATAGTCATCAAACTCTTGAATAAATAATGAAGGAGAAGCAAGGTGGAATTAATTATGCACTGAGGTCTCCCCAGAATCCTCCTTTAGGTGCCATGGCTTTACCAAGACCCTCACATTCCTTGGATTGAATGGCCAGGTAGTGCTCAAATAATTTGTAACAAGAGGCTTAAGCATAAGGAACTGAACTTGTCATACTGAATCCCAAGAAGATATTTTAGAATTGAATTTGTGGGAATTCATTAATTCTTTAAGCATATATATCTTTGTAGATAGAAAGTATTAAGGTTAGTAGTAATATAACTACTTTTGTTTATGGAATAGTGTTTACTTATTAGGACATATGAAATAGTTTAAATCTTATAGAAATAACCCCCTTGAGTATTGGAGAGAAACATGGCTACATAAAATACAAGCTGGGACATTGCAACTCTTAGAAGTAAAATCTTTGAACTATTTGTCATTCGGAGAAATTGCCTATAGTTTCACAGAGATCTCATAAAATAGAACCTTACCATGATACCCAACAACAACTTATATATATATATATATATGCAACATGGACTTTTGGTACTTACCATTTAATATAAAACATATGTCTGTTACCATTGTCATTGCTTAAAAATGCACTATCCATTAACATTATTGGAATTTAACTACCTGATACTTTTAAACTTTCATGTCTCCAGTGGAGAATTTCATTGGTTACAGAAGAATGAAGACAAATTTATAGCATGAACAGATGAGAATTGCACTTTGTTTCATTTTATACTTGAGGAAGAAAAAGAAAAGTGTATGAGAATCGAAGATACAGAAAACATATGTGAAAGTTTATCTTTATAGATAGGTATTAAAATGGTTAAATACAGGTCCTTTAGTAGTAAAATAGCATAATAATAATGTTGATGATGGATTATTTTGAACTTTGAACAAAAGCTAAAGTAACTGGGGCTGAATACTAAATAAAGTACTTTAGTACTTTACTAAAGTAACTAAATGTGACTGGTGGCCTTGGTGTATGTTTGTGTGTGTGAATTAAATCACATTTCTTATTTTGTTCCACTTTTTACTGAAGGCAGATATTGTTGGAGAACAGATCTGTTTATGAAACCTTATTGGGAACATCCAAATTGGCAAAATGACTTGGTGCCCATCTGCAGTAAATCAAGAGGTACATCTGACTAGGTTGGGGCTTTGTGCCAGTGCCTGTCTCAACATGTTCAGTTTTTAACTGAATTCTGTCAAAATTTTGAATCAGATAATAATGTCACAGACATTTGGTACATATTTCTTATGGAAGTGTCTGTGTGACTGTGGGTCTAGTCAGAAAGGCTCAGGGTGTCTTGGCCATGGTGTTAACTTAAGAGTTCCTCTTACTCATGGTAAGTCTTCTCCCTCACCTCCCCCACCCCCAATCTTCTTCCCACTCTCATTCCACTCTGGAATTGATCATTGGGATGGTTGTTGGAAATTCTGCTCCACTATGTAAGAGAGCTCACATGAGTATTGAGATATTTGGGGGCATTATTTGGTATCCTAGTTTGGATTTCTCCAAAAACAATGACTTGGATATGATATTTACTTGATAATTTTAGGAAATAGGAGTGAGGGGAAGGACCCCCCAAAATGTTATTTTAATGAGTAGAATAAAGATACGGGTAACTGGGGCTCAGTTTTACTGGGGATTGTGTGTAAAATGGCCTCTGAATTAATTGTTCATTCTCTATGCAGCATCCAAAATAATAATTAAAATGCATAAATCAGATCACATTACCCCCCCTGACTAAAACCCTCTCCTGGAAAACCATTGCTCTTAGAGCAAAATACACACTGCTTCTCCCTGCCTGCAAGAACCCAGCTATCTACGTGCCTGTTCTTTCGTATTCCCCCAGCGCTCATCCCCCACCTTTCTGCTGTGACTCTCTCAGCTGCAGTCACACTGGCTGGCTTTCTGTTTCAGGTACATACCGAGCTGTAACCTTCCTCAGGGAGTAGGTATTTCACATTCACTCTGCCTGGATACTCTTCCCTCCTACATCTTTAACTAGCTGGTCTCTTGTTATCATTCAGTTGTCAGCTCAGAAGCTACCTCCTCATGTTTATTATCTGCCTACATATTTATTATATGTCTCCCTGGCCCCATCACCTCTCCAGATTTAGGTTCTGTGAGAATCAGGACTTTGCACGTCTTGTTTCATTAGTGTATCCCTAATGCCTAGAACTTTCTGGCACATAAGTCCTCAATAAATATTTGATGTATGACTGTTTAATGAATGAAGTAATGAGTTAATGAATGAACAAGTGGTTTAGAAATTTAGTTACTGTATCCCAAGTTACACAGAATTTAGCAATACTTGAAATCAAGACATTTCTGTTGCCAGCTCATGTCACTCTGCTCACAGTTATCTCAGATCCATTATGTGTAATATTTTGAGCCAAAGACATTCTCCCCTCTCAAAATCCCACTTTTCTCTTATTTATGGGGAGGGTTTTTTTTTTTTTTTTTTGCAAAGAAAAGTAGCCACATATACACAGTGACACTTCTTTTAGCTGCCCTAATCAAGTTTAGATAATCATACAGAGAACTTTATAAATATCCTCTTCTGCGATTCTCCCTTAACTCCTGCTTTCCCGGGGGAATGGAGGAGGTAGCAGAGTGGGCTGGTGGTGGGAAAAGAGAGAATGTTAGGAGGAGAGAGGGAAGAACTTGTATGACAGTGACTTGATTCCATCATTTAGGGAAGGTAGGCAATATAAAAGCCCCGAGTAAGCAGCCGTGGGTACTCTTAGAATTGGTCTCGTTTTTGCACAGGTAGATATATCAGCACTCATACCACTAAGATATTTTATAAACTGTTTCCTCCAAAAAGGAATTATATCTAAATTTCCCTAGTGAACAACTTTTTAAAAAAATTAGTAAGATGCACTTAGCATATATACCATAAATGCGCTATTTTTCATAAGCCGTGGGGACTGAAAAGTAATGCTGCTTGTATATTGACAGGTGGCTTAGTTTTCTTTTGGAGAAATTGGAGCTTGGGTCTTGCTTTTGTCCACAAATATAGAGATAATAAATTCTGGTAAGGAAGTGCCTCACGTTTGTCTCCTGGGTAATGGAAGGTAGGCTGGGAGGAATGCATTAGACATAAGGGCCGCTGTGGCCAGTTTCTGGATGCTAAGTGAATCTACTTCACACATGAGCATCTTGGGGCTCTTTTATCATTTGGACTGTTTTGCCATTCTTTTTAAAGGGTCTTGGTAGCTTTTGATAACTCACAGAGAACTGTAGTTTAGATCCAGTTATCTGTAAGTATGTAAATATCTTCATGTACATTTTTTAGGGAGGGAGGGGCAGAGGGAGAGAGAGAGACAATCTTAAGCAGGCTCTATGCCCAGCAGGGAGCCTGACACTGGGCTGGATCCCAGGACCCTGAGGTCATGACCTGAGCCAAAATCAAGAGTTGATGCTTAACTGACGGAGCCACCCAGGTGCCCCTAGCTTCATACACATTTTAAAAGACAAGATGTTATGGCAATGTCCTTAAGTAATGACACAGCCATAGTTTTAATGTTTACCTGAGCCTAGTGTAGATTTTCAGAAGAGTCCCAATTTATTAAAAATAAAACTCTAGAACCAAAAATGATGGGACAACATCTTCATATTGCCCTTGTCTGCCTTCAGGACATTTTCAAATTAGTCATGTCTGTGAACTTGGTTATGTTTATTACCCAGATGGTATTTTACCACATGAGCAATTAATATAATAGGAGACTCTGAAGTGTTTATATCAAGGCAAGAAGCAGTAGAAACTTCAATGTGGTAACTTTGCAGACAGCTGAACATATTTTACTGTGTGCTTCCAACCTTCCCTTCTCTTGCCTTTCCCTTTCTATTTTTATATTTAACAGAAAAGAAAGGGAGTTCACAAAGGCACTCAGAAACTGACAGTTTCTTGTAGAATGTGGTATATTTCTAATTTCCATATATTGCCTTCAAGTGGAAGGCCCTGGGAGCACAATTACCTTCAGTCTTGACAGGTTTGAAAGAGGCAAATTCTGCCAGTTTCTGATTGAAATGTTACACCGCCTTTTCTGAAACTGGCATGATAGGTGACAAAAGCAGAGATGTTGCTGGGTCAGGTGAAGTTGTTGCCATAATCCCTTTTCCCTGTTTTGAGCTCTTGAGCAAGAAAATCCTGTGTCAAGGTATATTAGCACCAGCTGCTATAAGCACCTTGAAGGGGTTGCCAACAGACAGGCTAACTTTCAGGATCCTATTCTCTGTTCAAAGGGGCTCAAAGATAGAAAACCAGGCATGATCTCTGAAGACTACAGAATAAGCTCACATTTTCATTCTTCATCTAGATTTCATTTTCTTATATGAAAATGATTTGCCAACTGTCCATAATTAGGCCTTTCTTACTCTATATTGTAATATATATGAATTCTATTGATAGGAGTGTATTCCTTCATGTAATGAATGCATTCCAAAAAAAAGCGCACATCAAAAATTATAAGTCATATTATATCTTAATTACAGAATTGATCTCTCTGAATAATAAGCTTGTGATAAATCCTTGAGTTTTGTACTTTAAAATCTCAAGTAATATATTATTCTCTCAATTTGGATATATTTTGTATATATATATTTTTAAGATTTTATTTGTTTATTTGAGAGAGAGAGAGAGAGAGAGAGAGAGCACATGCAGGGGGACTGGCAGGCAGAGGGAGAAGCAGGGAGCCCAATGTGGGACTCGATCCCAGGATCTTGGAATCATGACCTGAGCCGAAGGCAGATGTTTCACAGACTGAGCCACCCAGGTGTCCCTATTTTGTATATACTTCACATGAGAATAGGTATGCTTAAAGGGAAGCACACATATATTAGTTTTCATTTAATGAAAAACTTTTGCGAGATGGATTTGAGGTCTTTCCATTTAGTCTGGCAAGTTCTTTCTCCGTGGATCCCTCCTCCTTCATGATTCACTCTCTCACTTCCTTTCACCTCTATTCCGATGTCCTCTTGTCAGAGAGGTTTTCTCTGACCACCTTATATAATCCTCTCGCCCCTACCCTGCTCTACTTTTTTCCTATCACTCACAGTCACAAAGCATATTATACATTTATTGTCTATCTCTTCTGAACTCAATTCCATGAATCCTGGGGCTTTATTATAGTCACAATTATATCAGCAGACCTAGGACAGTGCCTGGTGCACATATACACACTATATATTTATTAGATGAATGAATAAGTGAACAAATGAAGAATTGAGAGGGAGTGGCATCTGCAAAACTCCCAATTTTATCTGCCCCATTTTGTGAGAGTGTCTATGGGTGTATTTCCTGGGGAGAAAGAAACCGTATTACTATACACTCTTGTTTTTCTTGATCCTATGATATCTGTTATAATGAGATGTGGTATATCTAACTGCTCAAGTTTTAGACTTTTAAAATATACTGATAAATACATCCTTTAAATCTTATGATTCTGAGAATTACTCATTAACTCAAAGGATGATCTGATCATAATAAATATATACTACTTAACGGAACTACAAGTCATGAAATAGTGTAAAACTCCAAGCAAGAGAAGGTGAACTGAGGGGCTTACAGGCTCATAGGACTGAACGACTTAACATTTTAAAGAGTTTTAATTTAATGTTAAGGTTTTAGAAATTCAGTGTATTGCACGTAAAAATCTGGATATTCAACCTTTCTTGAATTATCTAGAGATCTGATGGTGCTGGGCCCACAGGCCTGCATGGCATCTGTTAGCTGGAGCTGAATGTTAAATGTGTTAACCACAGTCTCCACCACTCCCTTTTGTTGTTTCCTTACCTTACTCCTACATTTATCTTTCCAATATTGACACTGTTGGCATTTGGCTTAACATTCACACGCTAAGCCAAGCTAATCCTTGGGCACCATTTCATATGCTTGCCCTTTATGTAGTTGCTGAAATGGAAAAAATTTGTTGATGTTAAGAAAAAAACAGTATCCTTGTTTTACTTTAAGCATTCTATGTATTTTGGATTGTTTTAAAAAAAAAGAAAAGAGAGCTTAAACCAAGTATTTATTATTTTCCTCAAAATAATCTGTAGCTCAGTGCTCTCTATCTTGAGAGGGGTTTGGATATTCATAAGCATACACATGTGTCACAACTAAGTGAATGAACACTTAAGATTTTGCATTCCATGATATGCAAGTTTTACGAAACGAAAGCAAACATTGAACTATATTTATTCATATGCATGCAGAAATATTTAGAGAGAATTTTTCTCATGTCTTAAAATCACTTTGAAATGTGCCCCAAACAGATGGATTAATGAATGGGTAGAGGGATGGATGGATGCATAGATACATGATAAAGGAGGCACAGTAAAATGATAAAGGTAGAATCTAGATGGTGAATATATGGGATTTTACCATATAACTCTTTCAATTTTGCTATATGATTGAAAAATTTCATAATAAAATGTTGAAATCTCATCTGCTACTGGATATGATTCTTATGTGCATACTGTTTCTGCTTTTTGGATTGTTTTTCAAATTAAATGTAAATAGCGGCATTATCAACGATAGCCAAATTATGAAAAGAGCCCAAATGTCCCTCGACTGAAGAACAGATAAAGATGATGTGGTGTATATATATATACAATGGAATATTACTCAGCCATCAAAAATAATGAAATCTTGCCATTTGCAATGATGTGGATAGAGCTAAAGAGTATTATGTTAAGTGAAATAAGTCATTCAGAGAAAGACAAATACCATATGATCTCACTTCCATATGTGGAATTTAAGATACACATGAATGTAGGGAAAGAAAAAAAGAGAGGGAGGAAAAACATAAGAGACTCTTACCTATAGAGAACAAACTGAGGGTTGCTGGGTGGAGAGATGGGCTAAATGGGTGATGGGTATTAAGGAGGGCACTTGTGATGAGCACTGGGTGTTATATGTAAGTGATGATTCACTAAATTCTACTCCTGAAACTAATATTACACTAGAATATATATTAAATAGAATTTAAGTAATAAAATCATAAAAAATATAAAATTTTACACAATGAAACAGGAAATTACTGTAAATTTTTTGATTCTGCTTCTCTAGGATTAATTTTAAAAGAGTTTCATATTTTAAAAAACTCTGAAGAGTGATTTGGAAATGTAATTTTGAAATATTTTTATTTTGTAGAAAATTATCCTTTTTAATCATTTTCTTATTCTTTCCTATATCTATTTTCACATGACCAAAAATATCTCAAATAGTATTCTCTGGGGCCCTTAAGTTCCAGATCATTTAAACTCTTATATATGGGGTATGAATTATTTTTAACTGATTATAGTTTTACTCTACACTTTGTAAGGTGAAGCCACGTATTGAATGTTTAATTCATACAGATTTTTGTAAATAATTGGCATATTGGCATAATTAAAAGATTTGTTTTGCACAGGTTGTTTCTTCCATATATTTAGAAATTTCTTTTTTTTTTTTAATTTTATTTATTTATTAGAGAGAGACACAGTGAGAGAGGGAACACAAGCAGGAGGAGTGGGAGAGGGAGAAGCAGGCTTCCCGTGGAGGAGGGAGTCAGATGCAGGGCTGAATCCCAGCACCCTGGGACCATGACCTGAGTTGAAGGCAGACACGTAACAACTGAGCCACCCAAGCGCCCCTATTTAGAAATTTCTATTCTACAATTATAAGTAGGTTGTAGGACTATTAAAAGTAACTTAATTGTAAATATTAAGACTGGCAAAGTGTTGTAGGCAATGGCTAAGCTACCCAACCCCACGATATAGGCTTTACTTTTTGATTAAAGGATGTGAGTTATTAGAGCAAACATTTGGATTGTTGATGGGTAGGCTTGGCTACAAAGTCTTCTAGTAAAGCTATTTCCTTCCTTTTGGAAAAGAAACGCACCACTTGTTCTTTGGCAGAGTGATTAATATTTACAATAAGATATCTTCAGTGACATGAGCAGATCTATGCTCTAACACCTAGAGTTCTAAACTCCAGAGTTCTCTTCCTTCTGGATCACTCTAAATTCAATTTATTTTTTCAAAATATTCAATTAGTGTATCAAAACATCACTTAAACTGCAATATCAGATGTCTTTGAAACACAGATCATTCTCTGTGTAGATAACGCTGTCAGGAAGACCATGGACCTCATTTCTCCTCATCTGATAAAATTTCTCTTCCCTACCAAAGGGCATCAGTCTTTATTGCATCCAGTTAGAGTCTTGTTGAAACCAATTTTCCCCCCAAGTATTTCCCTATCTTTAAAATTTACTAGAACTCCAGTTAGTTCAACTAACATTCACTGAATTGCTATTTTAGGCTAGCTCCTGGGAATGCAGACACAATAAGATGCCGTCCCTGCCCTTGAGGAAGCCTCATGCCAAAATGCTATTGTGGCAAAAAGGAGACACAACCAAACATTTGTTGGAGGAGTGTTCCAAATGAATTAAAATACTATTTATGTTCTAATGACTCTTTTTGAAAGTATTATTAGGTTAACAAATGTATTCTTGGACATTTATTACTTAGCAGTTGAAATAAAATTATTCCTTCTAATATTTTTTAGAAAATAGAGAAGGGCTCAACATGTGAATTTTGTTTTTAAATCATTTTAATTTTAGTTTTTATGGTGGCAGTAGAATACAGTAGAATGAGGAAAACGAGTTTGTAATCAAACAGCTCTTGCCTTCTACTCTTTGCTTAGGAACTCAGTGATCTAGATCTTGGACACTTGTTTAAACCCCCATGCCTCTCTTTTCTCAGTTGTGAGGTATGGGTAATATAGCTACCTGTCATGAACACTAAAACTGTAATGGAATAATGAGGGAAATTTTCAAGTCCATATAGTAGTAGCCTGAATATGTGGTAAGGACTATTATTATTGTTGTCATGATGTTTAATGTAATAATGAAGGAAATTTTCAAGTCCATATAGTAGTAGCCTGAATATGTGGTAAGGACTATTGTTATTGTCATGATGTTGATGATGATGATAGTTTTAATTTGGGTTGCTAGAGACACAGAAATTACACTATAAGTAGTTTATGTAGGAGGCAATCTCAAGGAACACTGGTAGTAAAGTGGAAAAAAAAAAAGGACAGAGAAGGAAGAAAGCCAATAAAATGGTGGACAACTGGAGCTTAAGTATGCTAGGGAGTACTGAGAGACAGTACAGAACATGTACCTCAGAGTTATCTCACCTGAGAGATAAAGGAGATGAGGTGTTTACAACATTTCCTGTCAGCCATTGGTAGAGGGCTGCTCTCAGGGTGTATTAATTCCTTGGCATTTGCAGCCTGCCATATTAATAGGCAGAGTGGTCTTTGGCAGGTAGAGAAAGCCTTCAGTCCATGATTCAGGTGTTGATAGTTAGAAGTCAGCCTGACATGTCTGAAATGGTCAAGCTGAGGTCATATGGACCAAGTACTGATACCATCTGTCCATATGATGATGATGAGACTACTTGATGAAGGGGGGCAGGGAGACTGTATGTCTTTCTCTGAGAAATGCAATATAAATGCAGACGATTAAATGCAGGGAGAAGCCTGTCTAGGAAAAAGAAGCACTATGTGTCTGCATACCTGTATACACAGTTTATCTGACAGTCTTGGAATTATTCTAGCCTTGGCCGATGAGTCATTTTATTGGGCACACATTTCCTCTGTACAGGTCTCCTGTCTGAGCCCTGGGTAGGTTTGGTGCATTACTGGCGGCTCCTTGGATCTGAGAATGCAGTGTTTCATTATTCTGACCTCACCTCCTACAGCAGTGTGCACTTCTCAGCCAGCAACCTTGGTCTGAGGTGATCTAGTCATTACAGCCTGCAGGATCTCTTAATAGCTATGATTCAGCTTAACCCAAAGTTAATGAGCAGGAAGAAGCAGTTCCACCACTCCCTTGCATTGTTTGAGGAGATATCCCACCATCTTCCAGTTTAATTATGGGATGTGGTTTCTGGGCAGGAGAGCAAGTGAGATCTGCTTTTTGCATTTTGTTTTGTTCATAACTGAATCATAGCAATTAAGCAATCATGCAGGGTGTAAGCAATAACTTTTATGAATATTAAGATAGTACATTTCATAACATCTAAATGCTATGTTTATTAAAGTTCACTTTTGAGAAACTGTGGTAGTTGTTAGGAAAACACTATTAATTTGAAGGTGTGGAGGAGAGAGATAAGGCACCTCTTCTAGAACTGTGTATGTTCTGGTAACTATTATCTTTGGGAAGCACTGAAAGTGTCTTCTTTAATAAATCTCAGAAGGTATTCAAGCCATAAACAATTATTTACATATATGGGTGTAGAGATAGTTGTATACATGTATACATATATTATTTCAGCCATGTCCTAGACACTTAACAAAAATGGAATTGCATTGATTGGTTGCTTGCAGCGTCAAAGACAAAAAGGTAAACTCTAACCAGTGTTCCTTTTATATTCATAAATGTACTTTATTATTTTTTTTACTTTAAAAAATGAGAACAAATTACTAAAGGAATGAATATATTAACAATCACTATATTTAAATAAATACAGGAAAATAGATCCCCCTATTAATTTTTGAAGCATGAAATCCTGTGCATCCACATTGTAGAAATAGGAGCCTTTGAAGCTGTCTTTAAATATGCTAAAAATCTGTCACAGATGGCAATATGAGATAATTTCTACAACTTTCCTTGTATTGATAGCATTAACTGTTAAGTAATCATTTCAGTAGCTATGACATAGATATAGCAGTAAGCGTGTTGTTGACTAATATGTGATTCAACTAAAATAGAATGAAGAGTCCTCTGGGAGAGAAAAGGAGCAAATGTTTTACAAATCTACTTTTCAACAGTGATTAGAAGATGGGTAATATTTTGCTACCCTTCATAAGTGGTTCTCTTAATATTTTGACTGGCTCAAAGAAAAAAGGTATAATCACTACCTTTTTAGGGAGCCAGTTTTAGGATAGTGAAGTGTGAAAACAAAGAAGAGATGATATCTTACTATCCACAGTTCCCACTGCTCTCACCTGCCTGTAAGGGATCCTTGTTATCATCCCTACTTGGCTTCTCGCCTTTTTTCTCAACTCCTCCCCCTTCCTGGATGGCCTTCCCTTCTTTTGATCCCAGCACCTGTCCTTCAACCAGTCCAAACATATATCTTTTTTCTTTCAACTTTTATTGTCCACAGGGTCACAATCATACTGCTTATAAGTTGAATATTCTCTAATTATTACAAATAATAGCCATTGTTGCTAGAAAAGAAATATGTATTTACAGCAGCAATCACATTGCTGTGTGGTAATATCTCATAAGAGGTGCTCACCCAATAACTACCTTTTCTTTGTCCTCCTTTGCACTTTGTACATCACTCCAGTAGACTTATTAAGCTGTATCATAATTGCTTGCTGTTTCAGTTATGTGTGCTGCTTAACAAACCTCCCAGTATTTGGTGGCTTAAAACAAAAATTTATTATTTCTCATTACTCTTTGAGTTAGTTGGCCTCAGCTGGGGTATTTTCCTTCCTCTGTGGTGTAGCTGAGTTCACTCATGCAGCTGCATTCAGCTGGGAGCTTGTTTGGGGCTGGAACATCAGGATGGCTTCTCTCCCTCCAAAGTCTCCTCTGTGAGGCCCTAATAATTCTGCAGTCTAGTTTGAACTTCTAGCATGATGTCTAGGCTCTGAGAAAGGGAAGTTAAAGCTGACAGTCCTCTTTAGGGCTACACTAGGAGTCCCAAATATCACTTCCAGTGTATTTGGTTGCAAATCATAAGATCAACCCAGATTCACAGTGAAGGAAATAGACTCCACCTCTTGATGAGAGGAGCAGCAAAGTCTCATAGTGTACAACCATACGAGGAGTAATTGGTGGCCATGTTTGGAGACTATCCTTACACTTGTATCAGCCTTTCCCCCTAGACTTTGATTTCTTCAGAGCAAGGACTGTGTCTTCTTCAGATTTTTAGATTCAGAATATGAAAAATATTTTGCTCTTTATTTCTTGAATGAATGATAGTTCTACCTCTCACTTTATCTCTAACCTTCAATGATAAACTCAGTTTTATATTCTGTTTGCTGGTATGAGATAATTCTATATCTTGATTTTTTTTCTCATTTTTTTACCTTTCAAGTTTTTTTCTGATAGATATCTAAGACATACCTACTGTCTTGGGGTTTCTCTGTTTAGAGAAAGCCACAGAGTTATAGATTAAAATGCAAGTGGATCCTTTGGGAGCTGATTCCAGGAAACATAAACAGGGAAGTGAATGGATTAAAACAGGGAGTGAATGAAGCTAAAAAAAGGGGTGTCAGGCAGGTAACTTGGAGCAATTAGAGGCTATTTCTATGAGGGGACTCTGGGAAACAGGGTAGACATGTGCCTCAGGCTTATTTTACCTGAGGGATGAGAGAGCTGGAGGACAGTAATTTCTCAGCACTTATGGCTGTCCACAGGCAAAGCAGATTCCAGTAGCCAGAGAAAGTCCTCTGGCAGAAAGACACAGGTATAGGAAGTTGGACCAACAGCACAGAAATGACCAGTGCCATGGGATACCATCAGCGATTGTCATACATGCCATTCTGCTCTCCTTCTCTTCCATCCCTTCCCCAAAAGAAGGCTTAGCTGTCTCACTAGCCTTCCTTTAAGGACACTGTCCCTTGGCGGTTTCTCCTCTTACTAACTGGTTTTAGCTAAAAGAAGTACCAAGAAGAACAGCTCATACTTTTTTACCCATCACAGTTGTTCTAGGTCGCATCATAAAAGATTCTTAAAGGTTATAGTCATAGACAGGGGAATAGCAGTTTCACAAAGCACTGCCAAACCCCGATGGCCTCTCATTTTTAGAAGGGAACAGGAGGGCTCAGTTCATGATCTGAGGGTCCTGAAATCCAGCCTGGTTTCAGGCTCTGTGCTCAGTGGGGAGTCTGAGATTCTATCTCTCCCTTTACCCCTCTTTCCCGCTCATGTGGGTGCATGTGTTTTCCCCCCTTTCTCTCTCTCTCTCAAACAAATCTTTAAAAAATAAAAATTATTAAAAAACAAAACAAAACAGCACACATAAGGCAAGGGAATTCTTGCTGGTAAGAAAACTGGAGGAAGCCATTAGCAAATGACACTACAGGCAAAGGGCTGATATCCAAGATCTGTAAAGAACTTCTCAAACTCAACACTCAAAAAACAAATAAGTCAAAAAATGGGCAGAAGACATGAACAGACACTTCTCCAAAGAAGACATACAAATGGCTAACAGACACATGAAAAAATGTTCATCATCATTAGCCATCAGGGAATTTCAAATCAAAACCACATTGAGATACCACCTTACACCAGTTAAAATGGCAAAACTTGACAAGGCAAGAAACAACAAATGTTGGAGAGGTTGTGGAGAAAGGGGAACCCTCTTACACTGTTGGTGGGAATGCAAGTTGGTACAGCTACTTTGGAAAACAGCTACTTTGGAAAACAGCATAGAGGTTCCTCAAAAATTAAAAGTAGAGCTACTCTATGACCCAGAAATTGCACTCCTGGGTATTTACCCCAAAGATACAGATATAGTGAAAAGAAGGGCCCTATGCACCCCAATGTTCATAGCAGAATGTCCACAATAGTCAAACTGTGGAAGGAGCTGAGATGCCCTTCAACAGATGAGTGGATAAAGAAGATGTGGTTCATATATACAATGGAATATTATTCAGCCATCAGAAAGGATAAATACCCAACTTTTGCATCAACATGGGTGGGCCTGGAGGAGATTATGCTAAGTGAAATAAGTCGAGCAGAGAAAGTCAATTATATGTTTTCACTTATTTGTGGAACATAAGGAATAGCATGGAGGACATTAGGAGAAGGAAGGGAAAAATGAAGGGGGGAAATCAGAGGGGGAGATGAACCATGAGAGACTATGGACTCCAGGAAACAAACTGAGGGTTTCAGAGGGGAAGGAGCTAGCCCGGTGATGGGTATTAGGGGGGGACGTACTTGCATGGAACACTGGGTGTTATATGCAAACAATGAATCCTGGATCACTACATCAAAAACTAATGATGTACTGTATGGT
Source organism: Mirounga angustirostris (assembly GCF_029215605.1). Lineage (NCBI taxonomy): Eukaryota > Metazoa > Chordata > Mammalia > Carnivora > Phocidae > Mirounga > Mirounga angustirostris. The sequence continues at coordinate 98,736,836 of NW_026991718.1, read as the reverse complement.
GACTAACATAATATAATAAAAAAAATAAGAAAAAAATTGGAGAAAGCCAATATCATATGGTGAATTAAGACTTACGTGGACAGGGGCGCCTGGGTGGCTCAGTCGTTAAGCATCTGCCTTCGGCTCAGGTCATGATCCCAGGGTCCTGGGATCGAGCCCCGCATCAGGCTCCCTGTTCCGCGGGAAGCCTGCTTCTCCCTCTCCCACTTCCCCTGCTTGTGTTCCTTCTCTCACTGTGTCTCTCTCTGTCAAATAAATAAATAAAATTTTGGGGCGCCTGGGTGGCTCAGTTGGTTAAGCGACTGCCTTCGGCTCAGGTCATGATCCCGGAGTCCCTGGATCGAGTCCCGCATCGGGCTCCCTGCTCGGCAGGGAGTCTGCTTCTCCCTCTGACCCTCCCCCTCTCATGCTCTCTCTCGCTCTCATTCTCGCTCTCAAATAAATAAATAAAATCTTTAAAAAAAAAAAAAGACTTACGTGGAAATTGGAAGTAAGGAGGAATGACGGAATGAGGTGGAAGGTGTTGAGTGAGACCCCTATCTTCCATCAGTAGTAGTCAGTAGTTTTGTTTTGAAGACTAATGGTGCTATGGCTTCCTCACCTCTTAGTTCCAACTGAAGACCTGTAACTAATTTTGTTGTTTTTTCAACTGCTCATATTTACTGTCATGCTCTCTTCTTATACAGGAGATACTCAAGTTCGAGGGAAAAAAAAACAACTTTTTTTCCCTTTTCATTCAGTGTAATTGTTATTAGCTTTGAATGCGTAACTTCTGTAATAAAAGGTGTCCTTACATGCAGTAGAATGCTCTTTCTGTGCAGTTCTGTGCTGCGCATTTTCATTTTGTAGACTGTTGTGAGAAAAATGAAAATTTAGATTTGATTTGTCCTAGGCTCTTATAGAATAAGGTAGTAGAATCAGTTCTTGAATGCAGTGTGTAGTTTTAGACTATAATGTAAATTAAATCAACTTGTGGTTTAGTAATGCCTTTATTAGCTCTCAAAAATTGATTTAAGTAATGATATTAAATTATGTATGGTTGAAAAGATAAGTCTTGCTTCTACCATACTACATGAATGCCATGAAAATGTTTTCCTTTTCTTGCAGTAAAATTAGAAGTTGAACGTAGGTTAAACACAGTTTTCTTCACACCTTGTAATTTCTGACACAGTAAGTTATGTTGAGGAAAGAAGAGACATTAAGTTGACAATAGACTTTTGTTTATAACTATGCCAGATGACTGGGGTACAGATTGACAGGGTGATCATTTCTTCCACTGCAATTGTTTTCTGTTACAAAGATGGCTGAATTAAAAGGGAATGACTTCCTTCCATAAATTTTGAGGTGGATTACCATTTGAGAAATGACTATGCACTTGGATTATTTTGTAAAGAAATATATGAGAATAGAGTCTTATATTTATTGAGTGAAATTGAAATAATAAAAGATGAAAAGGCAGCTTAATATTCTCTCATTTAAATTTTAATCATGTTAAACTTTGAGTGAGGTTTTTCCTGAGTTGTTATACAATTCCTGCTGTAAAGTTGGCTATAATTATATATTCTTTTGTATGTATAACAACATTCTTCTGTATTTTTTTCAAAGACTGTATATGCATGGATATGTATGGAGTTATTTTAAAGCTGAAACTTCATTTTTTTTTCCACTTTATTTTGAGTGGATGTATTTTGAATTTGTTTTCAGGATGGCACTGAATGAATGTTACATTTAGAAACTGTTTAATTTCTTTAATACTTTTCACAGATAAAAGTATATGCTTATCTTTTCCCTTAAAATGACAAGGGCTTCTCATTAGGGAGGTTAGAAACCATGAGCCCCATGCTGAACCTAGTATTAGAACATCTGCATTTTATTCTTTGTTTCATTTGACCTTGGAGTGATGCAATGGCTTTTAGATTTTTTTTTTCTCAAAAATGACTCCATTTCTCATTCATTTATATTTCAGTGACACATTGAGTTCTCTCTTATGCTGGTGAAGAGGTGAAGAAGACACCTCTTTTTCTTAGGAAAGTAGCAGACAACCACACCGGAGGATTTCAAAATTTGTTGGGCTTCAGCATCAAGCGGGAAGGCTTGATGAAAATACATATTCCAAACCTACTGAACCAGAATTTAGAGTCCTAGGGCGTGGGCAGCTGGTTAATATCCATCATATGGTAGCATATGAGTCAGGACCTAGCCCAATTTGAAGTAACATATTGGGAAGCTTTCTTGCTACCTTTAATTCTTCCATTATCTGAATCATTTCAAAATTTTGAAGCATGGTTTTCCATCTGTCACAGTTTAAGTGACTATTCAATATTGAAATTCCTTGCCCTGGATGGTAGTAAGAGTCAGCTGTCCACAGAACTCAACTTTCTTTTTTTTTTTTTTAAAGATTTTATTTATTTATTTATTTGAGACAGAGAGAACGAGAGAGAGAGAGCACATGGGGGGGGGGGTCAGAGGCAGAAGCAAGCTCCCTGCCGAGCAGGGAGCCCGATGCGGGACTCGATCCCGGGATTCTGGGATCATGACCTGAGCCGAAGGCAGTCGCTTAACCAACTGAGCCACCCAGGCGCCCCAAGAACTCAACTTTCTTGAATGTCTCATTTCCCCATGTCCTATACAGCTGTTTTGCTCTTTTCTTGTCCTTTCATTTGCCACCTTAATATCTGTTAGCTGCTATTATTTTGGGCTTTTAATCCTCCTTCCCATGTTCCTATGCTTTTCCAGTTTTTCTCTTTAGCCCTCAAAGGCAGTATTTCTTCTATCTCAGGGGCTTCCTCTCAATCATCCAGGATTTGTAGATCACCCTTTGGGATGAACACCAGGATTCTCAGAATGTTTGTTTCTCTGCCATTAAATGAGGCGGGAATGGCTGCTGACATTTCCCTTGACACTGGAGGGTGTGGTCAGGCTAGATGCAAAAATGCTTGTTGAATGAGGAGTGCTGTGCTGTTACTGGCACTTAGCTGGGAAGCCGAAGCCCAAGCAGCTTAATGATTTGCCAGGGCTGTGCAACCCATCATTGTTAAGCCGGGATTACAACCTGGAGAATTTGGGTTACGCTTTCAGAGAACATTCCGTTGGATGAACTGGACTTACTTGAAGTGTTCCACGTCCCTGTAGACCAAAGAGGTAGAATTTATGACAGCAGTTTGATCTTCAGAAAGTCCACTTAACCCAGAATTACCCTTTAGTTCACTGAACGCACTGGGAAAAAGGGAGGGATGAAAGAGTATTTAATTAATGAGATTCTGTTGCTTATCTGTAAGGGATGTGTGTGGGGGAATCTTCACTTTTTCTACACATGATATAAAAATTCATTTTAATCCTCAAACAACTCTCAGGAAAAAAAAATGCGGAATTAAAATAGAAGTTCTTGAGATTTGTCCTTGAGAATATCTTTAGAAAAAGTATACTTGGAATTTGATGACTTGTAGAGAAAGTTTATCAGGAAGGTTAGAATTTTTATATTTATTCAAATTAAATACATGTGTGCATTTTGAAATCAAGCTTTTGTTTTTGTTTTTTTCTATACATTTGGTAGAGGGATTTCCTTAGAATAAAAATGGGTATGGGAATCCATAATGTTGTTCTTTGGTTGGTATTCTGCGTTATAGAGTTGGGATTCTACCCCTTAAATTAGAATTTGGGGGAATGTCAAAGCCAATCTCGGTGGCCCAAGAGGTATATGTGAGCTCTAGGTCCACTGCTTTGTCAGTGAAAAATCAGGGTGTCAAATATATACTTATTTAACATTTTCTGTGAGCCAAGGTACTGTGAAGGGCACTTTATATACTTTCATTTAACAGCTGGAGAACTAACAGCTTCAGGAGACCATGTGTTCTAGACAAGGAAACTGAGGTTCTGAGATGTTAAATAACTTACCCAACGTGGAACTGAGATACTAAATCAGGTTTGTTCCACCCAAAAACACATACTCCACTTGTTCCTAAAAGGAGCTGTAACTAGCATTTCATCAAATGTCGGCTCCAAGGACAGGACTTGGAAATGACATGGACACCTTCTGTTACATACGCAAGGCTCTGCCTACATCATGTGCTAGCTTACATGACTACAAAGGCCCAAATACAAACTGTGTGCACCATATCCCTTCATTAGCACATTTTCTTTTGCATGGTTATTCACTGTGAGGATGTGATGAGTTGGGAGTGTGGGTAGAAGCTGCTGCAATTAGTTTTGCCTCAGGTAGAATGCTGACATCAGTTGTAATGAGATTAAAATCTTCTACTCAGCTGTTACTTGAAATATTCTGTTGTGTTCTCATCCAACTGTTTTAACTAATTGAAGTGACTTAACCATATAATTATTTTCAAATGTTTACAATTACTTTTAGATAAATATAAATGAATGTTTGCCTGCATATTAGCAGCAAAGGGAATAATTTAGTATCTTCACCCAAATAGTCTAACCCTCCTAAGGAACATCAGAGTGTATCAGTGGAATTCAAATGACACAAATGAGCATTCTTAATACTAAATGAAATATTACTTTCAGTTCCAGTAGGATGGAGTAGTCCCATTCCTGCCAAGTCCTCCCCCTTACAACTAAAACCCTCTAGATATAACAGACAAGCACAGGAACTCTCTGAAAGATCAAACAAGAAGGTGAGCTGCCTTGGGATTTGAGGGATTGGGGGAACTATACAGCAGTGAGTTCCTTGGATTTCTTTATTGTTTCTCATATATCCTGGAAGTTTTCAATCCTGGACCATCAACAGGCACAGACCCAAAAAGTTCCAAGAAAAATCTTGTTTCCCTTAGCTAAAGGACCAAGAAAATGATAGCCTAACAACAACAACAACAACAAAAATTGGCAATATCTGCCAAACACCATCAGAAAAACCATACCTTCCACCCTATGGTTTCGGGGGTGCTGAACAGGAAGTTGATTCTCCCCCATGCCCCACTGATTGCTTATATTATTAGACTGTGATAAGATACATATTTTTTTATCCAATTTAATTTTTTATTATGTTAGTCACCATACAGGACATCATTAATTTTTGACGTAGTGTTCCATGATTCATTGTTTGCGTATAACACCCAGTGCTCCATGCAGAACGTATTGTATCACATATATAGAGCAGACACGAAGAAAACAATACAAAGCAATATACTAAAACAAAACACTATAAATCAATCAAAGAAACAGAAAAAGAGAGCAAGTTATAAAATGACAGACTTAAGCCCTAATATCAATAAATTAATTATAGTCCATAGAAATGCAAGGAACCCAGAATAGTTGAAATAATCTTAGAAGAACAAAGTTGGAGGACTTAAACTTTCCAATTTCAAAATTTATTACAAAGATTTGGGGTATGGTGTGGTACTAGTGTAGGGATAAACACATAGACCAATGAAATGAAATTGATAGCTCAGAAATAAACTCTTACATTGATGACCAGATGACTTGCAATAAGAGTGCCAAGGCTATTCAGTGGGGGAAGAATAAACTTTAACAAATGGTATTGGGACAACTGGATATCCACATGCGGAAGAATAAAGGTAAAACCTCTTCCTTACACCATACACGAAAGTTCACTCCAAATGGATCATAGATCTTAAATATAAGAATGAAAGCTATAAAACTCTTAGAAGAAATCATAGGTATAAAATTTGTGACCTTTGTTAGCCAATGAATTCTTAGATGTGACACCAAAAGCATAAGCAAGAAAGACAGATGCACTGGACTTCATCAAAATTTAAAACTTTTGCTTCAATCGCACCACAAAGAAAGTGAAAACCAAGTCACAGAATAGGAGAAAATAATAAAAAAGACAGTGGGTGAGGGTTCTGATTACACACGGACACACACGTTTCTCCAGTGAAGTTATTCGAATAACCAGTAAGAATATGAAAAGATGCTGAACATTGTTAGCCATCAGAGAAATGTAAATCAAAACCATAATAAAATACTACCTCTTATCCACTAGGATAGCTATTATCAAAAAATAGATAATAACAACTGCTGACTAGGATATGGAGAAATTGGAACCCTCACATGTTGCTGGTGGGAATCTAAGATGGTGCACCCACTTTGGAAAATGGTATGGCAGGCTCTCAAAATAGGTATATACCCAAGAGATAAAAAGACATACATTAATACAATAACTTGTACATGAATGTTCATAGAAACATTATTCATAGTAGCCCCCAAGTGGAAACAATCCAAACATCCATCAATTGATGAATGGATAAAAAATATTATATTCAGAAAATGGAAAATAGTTTATCCATAAAAAGGAAGGAAATACTGAATCTTACAAGATGGATGAACTTTGGAAACCTTATGCTGGGTGAAAAAAAGCTAGTCATAAAAGACTACATATTGTATAATTCCATTTCTATGAAATGTTCCCAAAGAGGCAAATCTATAGGTACAGGAACAATCTGCTGGTTTCCTAGGACTAGTGTTGGGGTGGAGTAGTTGGGATTGAGGTGGGGGTTGGAAGAAAACAGAGAGTGAATACTAATTGGTAGGGGTTTCTTCAGGAGATGATGTAAGTATTCAAAAATTGATTATGGCAGTGGTTGAACAAGCCGTATGAATATACTAAAACCACTGAATTGTGGACTTTAAATGAGCCAGTTGTATCATGTGAATCATAAAGCTGCTAAAAATGTAAGTGGTCTGTATAAAAGAAATAAAAAACAGATTCTGGCAAAGTGAATAAAAACATGATCCAATAATATGCTGCCGGCAAGAAATTCACTTTAAATATAGCAACAGGGTTTAGTTGAACGTAAAAAGATAGAAAAGATTTACCATGCAAGCATTATTTTTTTTAAAAAATAGTTGTTATATTAATATTAGATATAGTAGACTTTAAAGAATATTATTAGAGACAGAGACATTACTTAATTAAACAAAGATCAGTCCATCAGAAAGACATTGCTATAGTAAATGTGTACTCATCAAACAACAGTGCCTAAAAATACATGAAGCAAAATGTAATACTACATGTCTCAGTTTAGTTCTTTAAACCTACTGCAACTATAATAATCATTTTTTAATTACAACATAAATTTAAATCTAACATTTGTACTAAGTCTAATTACTAAAAGAGCTGCCTCTGTCTTTTTACTCTTAAAATACAAGGTTGTATTACATATTGAAGTGTGTGTGTGTGCGTGTGTGTGTATTTACACAAGATAGACAAAGCCTATGATTCTGTAATCATAGAATTTAGGGCTACATGGTAATTTTTCAAGCTTCCTTCTTTTATGGCACAGAGACACAGATTCACAAAAGCATAAAGTCAGTTTAATTCCATAAATATATACTAGTAGTGTTCTTGATGCTCTAAAACCTGATGTCTGTTCCAAAGTGACTTTTTTTTTTTTTTTTTTTTTACTAATTGTTATGACTGAGAAAGATCTCTCCTTGAAGAGAAAAGTATGAACTTTAGAAGTAAAGGCAAATTTCAGTATTTATATTTGGGAGCAATAAACTACCTGCTAGGAATATTTATCAAATGGAGGTATAATTGCCTGCTATCTCCCTGAACCTTATTAAGTATAATAATTGTGTTTTTTGTATTTATTCTTTTTAAGGGATATAAATTAAACTTTCTAAAAGCTTATTTTTCCCCAAATGAATAAAATAATATATAAATGTAATTTAGACAAATAAAGAATTGTATTTTATATAAATACTAGATAGCATCTGGTAATTTTAATACACTATCTATATAAATTCTATCCTGTAGAATAAATAACCTCTAAAGCAGTCAGCTATAGGAGAGGATGAAGCTAGTAAACTTATATAGCTCCTCCCACAACCACCATCCCTCATTTTGTCATTGTTGGTTAGCTTCTTGGTTAGAAATTTTATACATCTAAATTATATACTCAAATCTCTTTACTTGATTTATTAGTTTCAAGCATTACCTCTTAACCTTTCTGTATGCAAAATTAGAATGTCAGCACATTTACACTTTTTCCTTCTGTTTTTTTTTTAGCTTATATTATTATTTCTAAAAGTGTTAAGGCTTATCCTATTTGTATATTTTATAAGTATAATTTCAACATTTTTTTTTCTTTAGTTACATATGTTAAATGGATTTAGGACTGACCTCCAAAGCTTTTACAGAAAATCCTCCATTTTATAAAGTTGACCAGGGTGATTTCCAAATATGTAAGTCATGCATAATTTTTAGATCCCTTTGGGAAGTACCCAGATTCTCAGAGGGTTTACTTGTGTCATCAAATGAAGACAATATGGCTGCTACCAGTTCCCTTCTCTGCCACTCTGGTGTCAAACAGGGCCCCTGGACCCACCTTATAATGCTGCAATTTGGAGCTTTTTCTTTTCTTTATCTACTCACATTTCTTTTTGTTTTGAGCTCCTAAATATGAAAATATATTTTTTAAAGATTTTATTTTTTTGACAGAGAGAGACACAGCAAGAGAGGGAACACAAACAGGGAGAGTGGGAGAGAGAGAAGCAGTCTTCCTGCTGAGCAGGGAGCCTGATGCAGGGCTCCATCCCAGGGCCCTGGGATCATGACCTGAGCCGAAGGCAGACGCTTAATGACTGAACCACCCAGGCACCCCTGAAAATATTTTAATAGCATGTGTATTTATGTGTTTAAATATTCAAGCTCTAGTGCTTAGTTCTTAATAATTAATATTTACCTGTGCTTTTTGATGAGCCAAAGATTTTTCAAACAAGAGAGGGGAAGCCCTTGCTACCTGTTTTAAAGAGCCCTCTCTAGAGACGTTTAAAAAGCAAGGAATTGTTAGGATTGTTAAAGGAACTTTTGACATGTTACAAGAAAGTGGTAAGCTTGGTGGAGATGCTAGGCAGAAAAAATTATTTGCTATTCACACTTTGTTGCTTGGAAATAGACACCTATGCTTAATATACATACACACACACACACATATATACATATACACTAATATGTAGGAGATGAAAATGGGATCAAAAACTGACCTCTAGAATATTCAGATGCAAGAACCATTCTGTGGCTGCCTCCCCAGGTCATCTAGGGACTGATAGAGGAAGTGCAGCCTACCTCAGGGATCCAGTACTATAACAGGGAAAAATAGGATAATTTCAAATGTCATAACTCATTCTATGAATGATAATCATCCAAATTTATTATTTAAGTGATAAAATACATCCTGCCTTTGACTGTCATAAACACCATTCTTCTGCAGTGATTTTCCTGAGAATACTGTTGTATAATGTGTTTTGCATCCTCCAGTAGACCCATGTGCATCAGAGTGGGTCATATTTTGTTCGACCTATGTCCCTGGCCACTTTTAGGCAGTATTGATTTCTGGTGAATGCCAATACTTATTTTAGCACTAATTACACAGAGTCATTTATTTCCAATTTTTATATAACAGCAAACAAACTAATAAAATATATTGAATTTTAATTTTTTTTACCTCTTATTCCTTCTCTTATGAATAAACTTTAGAATTTGACCTTATTAACCTACAAGGAACCTCAGAAACAATTTCTATGAAATAAAGTTTGATTTATCTTCATTCATCTGAAATACCAGGAACTTTAACAGATGGATTGTCAGATTCAAATGAAGTTTTAGTGCTTTATGGTAATATGTGGTAATTAAGATATTGTCCAGATAGATTAACACCTAGACCCTGGGAGTATTTTTTTTTTTTTTAAGATTTTATTTATTTATTTGACAGAGAGAGAGAGGCAGCGAGAGAGGGAACACAAGCAGGGGGAGTGGGAGAGGGAGAAGCAGGCTTCCTGCTGAGCAGGGAGCCCGATGCCGGGCTCGATCCCAGGACCCTGGGATCATGACCTGAGCCGAAGGCAGACGCTTAACAACGGAGCCACCCAGGTGCCCCGACCCTGGGAGTCTTGCAGTGTGGCATCTATGTAGAGGTATCTGGTAAATTTGTAATACTGCATGCAGGCCAAGGGACATCTCTATTATAATTTTATATAAATTATGTATGAGGTATTATTTATAATCTAAGATGATATTATTTAATAGCATTTTGTTAGATTTATTTTGAAAGTTGAAACTTGATTAGAAAACTTCCATTTTCAAATTCTTCTTTCTAAATGTCTTGACCTTCGAGACATTTTAGTTCAGTTGTAAGTTGTCTTATGATTATGGACTAGAAACTGCTATAAGCTTGGGCAAATATTTTGAAATAATTGCTGGAAGACCTTTTATTATCCTAACATTTTATATTTTCACGGACTTTTGAATTTTAACAAAGTGATCTTGATTCTTATGTTAGATTTTGGGGCTGGGTAGGGAAATTTTCTGTTTTTATTTTTAATACATTACAGATTTCTCCAGCTATTTTCATTGTTCATTTTGGATGGTAAACTTTTTATTTGCTTTTCTAATAGCTAAGAAACAATTTAAATCTTCATGGTATTATTATTGTTACAGTTTGCAAGGGTTCCACCTATAAATACTGTATTGGTGAGGAAGGAACACCACCATGTTGAACACATAAAACAGTTCATGTGGGTTACTTGACAATGACAAATCAAAAACTGTCATGTAATAGAAAAAATACACATAATCTCTAGTGCTGTATCCTCTCTACTACAATTTAAACTGCACTCCTCATGTCATGCATAAAGAATGAACTTTGCGGTCAGTTTTAAAAGCTGAAATAATTGGGATGAGAAACATAAAATGCCCAAGAAATTATTCTGATGAGAATTGCAAGTCTAGGTCAAGAAAGTATATAAACCAGAATGTGAAGCATGATCTTTTTTATTTTTTTTAACTTTAGCAGTCCTTAGCCATAATTGACAATTTACTGATTTTAACAGGAAACAAACATTACTCTACTGCCATCTGGACATCCTGAATAGAACCTATGCCTCTGGATGAGGGAAGGCATAATGATTAGATAGATATTTTGGCAGAAAATTCCCTTTTTTAATGTCTTGGGATTTGGGAAATAAAACCAATGGCCATAATTTTGAAACATCTGTTCTTTTCATGATCTCCTCCACATGGAAAGAGATTAGGAAGTGGAGTGTCCTCAAGTATCTTTGTTGCAGTGATCAAAAATTTTCATTTTGTCCAAATATATAAATGGAATCAAATTCACTTCCTAGTAACCCCTATTAAACCAAGCATATACCTTGCTTTTTTTCTGATTTTAACATTGTCTTGTTTAACTTGGTTTATTTATTATTATATACATCCACCTACTTCCAAAAAAGAGGTAAGCGATTTTACACTAAAAAGAAATAGGTATAATAAAAACAGTAATGTTCACTAAGTAATGCATGATAGCAAAAGGATAATCAAACCAAAACATATTTGTCAGGTATAATACCTGTAGTTGACTATAAAAATTGGGTCTATATACTCTAACCCCAGGGCATCTTCCTACTGTTTAAGATTGGTGTCCAATTATCTTTTGGATGCATTTCCCTCTTGTGGAAATAAAAAGAAGTGAGAATGTCAGTGAATCTAACACCCTGGACTCCAAAATGGGATGAATTTAAAAATGAATGGGTCTCTTCTCCCCTTCTGTCTGGGTCTCTTGGCTTCCTGGCTTGTTTCTATCCTCTTGAATTCTTTCCTCCCCTTCAGGCTAGGGGATTCTGCAGGAAAGCCTTTCTCTGGATCTGTTGCCTGTCATGTTCTTTCCAACTCTCCCGTGGGATTACACTATATTCTGTTCTAGTGCTCTTTTGTCTCACTTTAAAACTCTCAGAAAAATTTGTTGCCACTTACATCATTTTGATCATTTCTGTTCTGTGCTTTGCAAGCCTTGTATCTACCCATTCCTCCTAGATCAGATTTCCCTTGGACCTCATCATTGACCTAGAATGAGCCAGGACCTACAGTTACAACCTTCCTTGGTCTAGATTTTCCAGTCTATGGACCTTCCCCATGCAGGTCTAGGGTAGAATTAAGCTCAATTCTGTCCCCACTTTTCAAGGCTTCTAATTTATTTTCCACCAGCATCTCCCCCTGGATTGTTCCCTTCTCCTCTGCCTATATGTCTGATGGGTAGCATAAAGCTAGGATATGTTAGTCCCTTACAGGAGTAAAATCCCTACACAAGCTTCCAGGAAGCCAAGTACAAGAGGGAAAAGATGATGATTTGTGAACCCTCAGAGTATAATGAAAGCAAATATAGCAGTTTGCAGGGCAGAAAGCAACCTCTCCAAACGGGAATCAGAATCTTTTTAGAGGCTTAAAAACTCTTCATTATTCCAATATGTTATGTATTTAAAGTTTAAAAATTATGGGCACCACAACACACCTATTAAAATGGCTAAAACTTTTTTTGAAAGATTATTTATTTGAGAGAGAGAGTGCACCTGTGCAGAGGAGGGAGGCGCAGAGGGAGAGAGAGTCTTAAGCAGATTGCACAGAGCCCAATGCGGGGCTTGAACTCATGATCCTGCCATCATGACCCTGAGATCATGACCCTGAGATCATGACCTGAGCCGAAACCAAGGGTCACTTAACCAACTGTGCCACCCAGGTGCCCCATAGAATGGCTAAAATTGTTAAATGCCGCAGCACCAAATGCTGGCAAGAATGCAGAGAAACTGTATCTCTCTCATCATTGTTGATGAGAATGTAAAATGGCACAACCCTTCTGTAAAGGAGTTTGACAGTTTTTTAATTAGAATTTTTATTTTGAGATAATTATAGATTTATATGTAGTTATAAGGAATAATACAGAGAGAGTCTGTGTATGCTTTACCCAGTTTCCCCCAATGGTAGCACATTGCAGAGCTATTATATAATATCAGTTCTATTTTTTTTTTTTTTTTTAAAGATTTTATTTATTTATTTGAGACAGAGAGAATGAGAGACAGAGAGCATGAGAGGGAGGAGGGTCAGAGGGAGAAGCAGACTCCCTGCCGAGCAGGGAGCCTGATGCGGGACTCGATCCAGGGACTCCAGGATCGTGACCTGAGCCGAAGGCAGTCGCTTAACCAACTGAGCCACCCAGGCGCCCCTAATATCAGTTCTATAATTTCTCTTTGGTTCTTTTTTATACATGTTATTTCTTTCAGAGAAGTTCTAATTTTTCATTTGCAAAACTATGGTACAGTATCATTACCAGGATATTGACATTGACACTCAAGATAAAGAATACTTCTGTCACCATGAGGATCCCTCGTGATTCTCTTTTGCAGTAACACTCACTTCCCTCTCATCATACCCCCTCCTTAACCCTCTTGTCATTTCAAGAATGTTTTATAAATGGAATAATGTAGTGTGTACCTTTGGTATTAGCTTTTTCTCTCAATATACTTCTCTAGTGTTTCATCTAGGTTGTTGCGTGTATCAGTAATTCCTTTATATTGCTGAGTAGGATTCCATGGTATGGATTTGCCAAGTTTGTCTCACCATTCACCTACTGAAGGACATCTGTGTTGTTTCTAGTTTTTGGCTATTATGAATATAGCTGCTATAAACATTCATGTACAGGTTTTTGTGTCAACAAAAGTCTTCATTTCTCTGGGGTATATCCCCAAGAGTGCAGCTGCTGGATCATATGGTGGTTGTATGTTTACTTTTTTAAGAAACTGCAAGAATATTTTCCAGTGTGACTGTAGCATTTTACATTCCTACAGCAGTGTATGAGTGATCCAGTGTCTATGTGTCCCCACCTGCATTTGTGTTGTGTGTATATATATATATATATATATATATATGCCATTTTGATAGGCATTTTGATAGGCACTTGACATCTCATTTTGGCTTCAATTTGCATTTTCTAAATGGCTTATCTTTTCATGGCTGATTTGCTCATTTGCCATTAGTCTGTCATCTTCAATGAAATGTCTCTTCACATCTTTTGCCCATTTTCTAATTGAATTTTTTAATTGTTTAGTTTTAAAAGTTCTTTATATATTATAGCTACTAGTGCGTTGTTGGGTATGTGGTTTGCAAATATCTTCTCTTAAAAATGTCTTTCATAGAACAAAAGTTTAAAACTTTGATGAAATCCAATTCTCCTTTTATGGATCATACTTTTGGTATCCAGCATAAGAACTTTTTGTTCATCTCTAGAACTAAAGATTTTTCTACTTTTTTTTTCATGAAAGTTTTAAAGTCCATTATTTACTTTGAGTTAATTTTTGTATAAGGTGTGAAACATGGATCAGGGTTCATTTTTTATGTCTATGAATGTCCAGTTGCTCTAGCACCATATCTCAAAAAAAGTTATTTTTCTTTAATTGCTTTTGCTTTTTTTGGTCAAGAATCCTTTGGCATATTTGTGTGGGTCTACCTCTGGGTTCTCTGTTCTTTCTGTTCCATTGTAATCTATGTGTCTATCCCTCCACCAATACCCCTCAGTCTTGCTTACAGTACCTATACTATATAACAACATGCTCTACTGGTGTTGTCCTTTTATCCGTTTGAGTAAAGCATAGAAATCTTACTTCCTTTTACATCTCTTCGCCTTCCTGTATTTACAGTATCATTATCTTTTTTTTTTTTTAAGATTTTATTTATTTATCTGACAGAGGGAGACACAGCGAGAGAGGGAACATAAGCAGGGGGAGCGGGAGAGGGAGAAGCAGGCTTCCCCGTGGAGCAGGGAGCCCGATGCGGGGCTCGATCCCAGGACCCTGGGACCATGACCTGAGCCGAAGGCAGATGCTTAACAACTGAGCCACCCAGGTGCCCCTACAGTATCATTATCTTAAACACTTTATATATATTTAAAACCATATTAGGGTTATAACTTTTTAACCATAATTCATAATTTAGGGTATGAGGAGAAGGAAATCCTGTTGTCTTTACCCATACTTTTTCTTGTCATGTTCCTTTTTCCTTTCTGGTGTTCCAAAGTTCCTTTTTTTCATCATTTCAGTTTAGAGAACTTTTTTTTTAGCCATCCTCATAGGGTAGGTATGCTGGTGACAAATTCTCATAGTTTTTGTTAATCTCATAGTTTTTTTTTAATCTCATAGTTAATTTTGTTAAAATGTACTGATTTTTCCACCATTCTTAAAGAATATTTTTACTAAATATGAGATTCTGGGTCAGTTCTTTTATCACTTAAGATAAATTGTGCCACTTTCTTTAGGCTTCCTGATTTAAATGAAAAAATCCACTGTCATTTGAATAACTTTTTCCACTATAACAAGGTGTTGTTTTCCTATGCTGCTTTCAAGATTTTTTTTTTTTTTTTTTGTCTTTAGTTATCAGGAGTTTAAGTATAAAATATATGGCATGGATTTTTTTTTTTTTTTCTTTATCCTGCTTAGGATTTATTCAGGTTCTTGAATCATTAAGTTTATGACTCTTGCCAAATTTGAGAAGTCGCCAACCCTTTCTTCTTCCAGTGCTTTTTTAAGCGTTTCTGCCCTCTTTGTCCTAAGGACTCAGATAATGTGAATTTAGATCTGGTAGTTCTATTTTTCTGTCTTCCAGTTCGCTGATTCTCTCCTATGTCCTCTCCTTTGTGCTGTTGAGCCCATTCCCTGATCTTTTTATTGTGGTGATTCTATTTTTCAGTTCTAAAATTTCTGTTTGGCTCTTCTTTTTATCTTCCACTTCCTTGCTGAGACTTCCTATTGTTTCACCTGTTTCAAGTGTATTTTTAATTGCTCGTTGAAGTATTTTTATTATGGCTGCCTTAAAATCTTTATCAGGTAATTATAACATCTGTGCCATCTCAATTTTGACTTTTATTATTACTTTACATTCAGTTTGATATTGTCCTGGTTCTTGGTATGAGTGATTCTTTTTATTGCAACCTGGACATTTCCATATTATGTTATAAGAGTGTAGATCTTATTTAAACCTCCTGTTTTAACTGAATTCCTCTGACTGTCTAGCAGAGGAAGGGCTGAGGCACTGCCTCATTACTGCCAGGTTGAAAAAGTACAGGTACCCTACTGGGCCTCTGTTCACAGTCAAGAATGGACCTCCTCTTTGCTGTCGCGTGGGAGTGAGAGTTCTGGATCCCTAGCTGCTCTCCATTAATAATGTGTGTATAGAAGCCTCACTATCAGCTGATGAGGATGAAAGTCCCAGCTCCATGATTCGCCTTCTCTGACCCCTCCCTCATTGGGGAGGGGAGCTGGAGTGTCTCACTGCAGCCTTTCAAAGGTAGAAGTCTGTACTCCTCAATTAGCCTTACTGGTAGGGTTGGGGCACATTATTTTTCTGTCGCCTTTGGCTTGAATAGATTGGTTATTGTCTGAAATGTTGTCTTGATTGGCAGCAGGCTTTTGATATGCTTCTTTTTTTTTTTTTTTCTGTGTCCACTGGCATTTCTGGGTTACCAACTTCTTCAGTTCCAAGTCTGAGATACGTGGGACAAGAAGTAAACCTAGGGAACTCAATACTCTGTCATTCCTTGGGTCTTGAGGTCATTTCTGATTTGCCTTTTTAATTCCACTTTTCAGAGTTTTTCTTTTATTTGTTTTATAAATAATGTCCAGTGTTCTTAGTTGTTTTTATCATGAGAAATAGAGGAAATTGCATCTACTTTACAGGTGGAAACAGCAGTTTCTTATAAAATTAAACATAAACCTCCATATTATCCAGTACTTACCCTTTTGGGTATTTAATCCAGGGAAATGAAGACAGATATTCACATAAAACCTGTCACTAAAGTTCCAAGCAGCTTTATTTGTAATAGCCAAAGACAGGAAATAAGCCAAAGGTCCTTCATTGGGTAAACAGATAAACTGTGGTACATCCATACAAGGGGATGCTGCTCCGTAATGAGAAGGACAAACCTTTAATACATTCAGCTGCTGGGATAGATCTTAATAGCATTATGCTGAGGAAAAAGGTGCCAATTTTGAATATTCACATACTTTGTGATTCTATTTGTATAATCTCAAAGTGACAAAATTTTAGTGAACTATGAATTGCCAGGAGTTACAATTTAGAGAAGAATGTGACAATTAAAGGTTAATATAGTCGAGTTTCTCTGTGGTGATGGAACAAATCTGTATCTTGATTGTACTGATATTTACCCAAATTTATACTTGCAAGTTCCTAGAACTACACACACACACACACACACACAAATGAGTGCATGTAAAAACTGGTGAAGTCTAAATAACATCTGCATCTGAGTAAATAATATTGTACCAGAGTCAATTTCCTGATTTTGATAATGTGCTATGGTTGTATTCATTTGGTTGTCTTCAATGAAGGAAGCTAGGTGGATGGTAAATAGGACCACTATATATTTTTGCAACTTCTTGGGTCTTGAACTATTTTAAAATAAAAAAAAAAAATTCAAAAGCCTATAACAGTGATGAAAATAGTAATGCTTTAAGAGTTTTTAAAAAAATTGTAATGTTGGCCTTCACAGAAATTTCAGTGTTTTATGTGGTATGTTGATTAATTTACATTTTTCCTCATCCAACTCTGAATCCTTTCTGTTCTTCTCTGGCTTACTTTATGCCTCAGGAGACTTACTTTTATTGACTGTATCACCTGGGCGCCTCCTTTTCCCCATCTCTACCTTTTATCAGACTCTGTTCATTCCTTTCTCTCTTCTTATCTCTAAGACCTAGTGTTAGAAATAGTTTTCTCTTATTCTTAGAACCTTTGTTGTTTCCCTTAACCCTTCCTGCATCTCTAACATAGCCCTTTTATTTAATTCATTTCAGTTAAAATCTTTGAGTGTGCCATCTGTACCTGCCCAAACTCCAATATATGTGGCAAAAAATAGATGAGTTAAA
Organism: Mirounga angustirostris; assembly: GCF_029215605.1. Taxonomy (NCBI): domain Eukaryota; kingdom Metazoa; phylum Chordata; class Mammalia; order Carnivora; family Phocidae; genus Mirounga; species Mirounga angustirostris. The sequence goes on along the minus strand of NW_026991718.1, from coordinate 98,719,154 downwards.
TGGAATGAAAAAAGATAGATTGGGGCAAATATTTGTAACTCCTGGGATAAACAAAGATTTACTACAAAAGGATAAGAAGAAAGTTAACCAAAAGAAAAATGGGCAAAGGGTATGAACAAGCATGTCACAGAAGAGAAATTCCAAACAGCCAATAAACATCTGAAAGTATATTTCTAAGTTAGTATTTAGGAAATACAAATTAAAACGACAATGAAATACATTTTTTTACCCATAAGATGGGGTCAGATTCCCTTTTTGACTGAAGAATTCTTCCTGCTGCTGTGAGTTTAGGTGACCAACAACTCAGCTGATTCCCTCTCCAAGAGTTCTTCTCAGTCAGAGAGCTGTGTTGCCCTAGATTATGCTTTCTCCCTGAGGATGGCCTGCAAGCGATAACTCATGATGTGAGATATAAAAATCCCAACTCCTTGCCTCCAGGCTGGACCACTCTAAAAGGCTATTTTCCAGGGAACCCAACCCACAGCACAACATGTGTGAACTTGTAGGGGTATTGGAACTCTTGCAGTGTGGATTGTTACAATCTTTTTTGGAAAACAATCAAACATAACCAGTTAAAAAGAAAAAAAACATCTTTTGATTTAGCAATCATAATTTTCAGTATTAAAAACAAGAAAACAGTACACAAGGATATATGTAAAAATGACATATATTGCAGTTTTATTTGCTGGGATAACTGAAAATGATCTACCAATAGAAAAAGGGTATATCTATGCTCTGAGGTATGATGGTGCTCAGAAGAATGAACTACATCTGTATCTGGTGGCATGCAGAGGATATCTAAATGTCAATGATATAATGTATAATAATAAAAGAAGAAAAGCAAGTTGTAGGGGTGTGTGTGTGTGTGTGTGTTTGCTTATTGAAGATCAACAAATAACAGTGATTGTTGGAAGAACATGTTTTATTAGAGCTGCTCTTCAGCCAGAGCATGCTTGCATGGCTATGCTTGTTATTTATGATGATGACCACTTTGATTGGCTGGGTGTTTATTCTGATTAGTCAGTGCCTGTGCTGCCCTGATTGTTAATTATTTTGATTGCTGTCCCTGCCTATAAAGCATATTGTCAGCTGACTGACAATTTTTGAAAGCCTCTGTATGTAGTTGGCTACAGAAACAAAAAAGATTCAATAAACCACATTTGTATTCAGATTATGTCCAACATTTGGATGAGAAAGGAAGTATTCAATCCAGAATGTTTGTATAACAAATATAAACAAGTTAGAATTATAATAAAAACTTCTAATTCTATCTGGTAAGTTCTTTATAATAGACACTCCCTCTGCATTATAAATAGCATATAGAAGGAGAGGAAGATTACACATTTTATAATTGAATACTGACAAAGCATTATTTCTCATTACTCCCACCACGGGCTTTTGGATACTGGAGCATATATTAGAAGTGCCAAATTCTGAGTTTAGGAAATACTGTTGTAAAGCATAACGTATACATCAGAGATGCATTTGGGAGAGAGGGAGGTAGCATTTTATTCAGGGTTTTAAGCTAGTTGGTGAAATAATAAGCCTATTTTTGTGTTACCTTTATCTGATTTATATTACCTTTCCTCTAGAGCGAAAATACAATAGTAGAATGAAAGAATATTTCGATTGGTTTTATAAATAAATAGATTACTTGAGATATAAATATATCCAGGTTACAGTTTGCTCGTTTGTATTTGATATGATCTGACACTGCAGAAGGGCAAAGGATCTCATTATTACCCAGGTCTTTACAAGAAAGGGTCCCCAATGCATGACATGGCAATTTGTCGCCTTTATTTGGATGGATTTAGACAAAGCTTGCATCATTTAGCATTCAGTTCCTTTGACAGTACCTTTTAACATCCTTCTTATTGTTGCCTTTGTGGGTCATTGCAAAGCCTTTGTGAAGACTGTGTGGTTTAGGGAGCAAGTGAGGCTGTTGTCTAATTTGTTGTAATTGCTTAACTTACTCAAATAGTTTAATTTACCTCTGAATATGTTCAGCAGCTTAGAAGAAAGGTGTTTGTTCAAACATGAAATCTCTATAATTAGAAAAAAAATCATTGTATGGGCTTGTGTTATATAAGTCTTGGTGAACTTTCTCCCTGGCTAATTTAATTAATCTTTAAATAATAACATTGGCTTAATTCTTTGTGGGGGGAAAGAGGGAAGAAAAGATTATGCAAACTTTCAGAAAATTTAGGCTTTTTTGAGAAGGTACATACATATTTTTCTGTTAGAGACTTTTTTTCTTCCTAAATCTTTTCCTAAACACCATTTCAACTTCTGCCTGAGGGAGTGGATTAGCTGTATCTTTCCTCACTCTCAAATTAGCCCCCTCCCTGCAAAATGCTACAGCCTCAGTCTGCTTTCAGGTTACCAAACCATGGGGGAGTACACAAAATGTTCTTTCTCTTTTCCAATCTATCTTTGAAGTGCCAAGTAGAGATATTCAGGCAGCATGTAAATCTGAAATTCTGTTTTCCTTAAAAAAAAAAAAAAAAAAAAGAAATTCTCACTGAGGCATGATTCCCTTCAAACCAGCAGTCTTTTCCTGTTCTTTGTCCACCTCAGTGTCTTTGAGGTATCTTATTAATGGGCTGGTATTCCTGACACAATCCTTTTAGGAGTTAGATTTCTGGCTAAATCTCCACTGCATTTTTAGAGACAAAATAGCATACAGGGAAAATGAAAAATAACACCAGAGTCTTGAATAATGTTGTTAGCTCACCTCCCATGATTTAATTACATTTCTTCCCTTAAAAAAAAAAAGAAACAATTAAAACTTCAATGCATTAGTTAATAGTATAGATATTGAGCTATTATTGAAAATGAATTTGTATTAGCTGGAGACTACAGGAAGAACTATATATATATGTGTGTGTGTGTATATATAGTTTATAGTATATATGCATTTATATATAGTTCTTTATATACATACATATAAAATGAAGACTTTGTATTCCTCCACACCAATCCAATCTCCTTTCCAGCCCAGTTTAATGAAACTGTACTCTTGCTTGATGAAGTTATCTACTAGGCTTGGTTTAGCATCTACCAGCATTTTGGTCTCTCCATCTTTTTTTTTGAATTTTTAGGGAGGCTGAAATTGACTGAAAATGACTGCTTCTGCCTCTGCTTATAAAGTTAAAATAAAATGGGGTTAGACAAATTTATTTTAGGGTGAACTTTCTATCTTTTATATGGCTAAATGTATGTAGGAGCCAAAGCCTTAGATGCCAGGTTGAGTATTATAGGCTGTGGAGAGTACAGCTACAAAGGAATCTCGATCCTAAACATCATTATTAAGGAAAATAGTTCAGAAACCAGCCAAGCCATAGGAAATGCAATTAAAAACCATACTGAATGGTTCCAATGAAAAAGGCAGGCAACATCAGGCATTGGAGCAACTAAGGTTCTCTGCTGGAGAAAGTGCTACCACTTGGGAAAACTGGCAGTAGAACTAATGCTAAACATACACCTATCTTGTGACTCAATAATTCCATTCCCAGGTATACACCCAACAGAAATTAGTCCATATGTGCATCAAAGACATACAGAAGAATGTTCATAGGAGTGCTATTAGTATTAGTCCCAAAGTGGAAATAATCAACAGAAGAATGGATGAATTAATCGTGGCACAGTATTATGAAAGAATAATATAGCAAAAAGCCTGAGCCAACTCGTAAGTACACTCAACACCATGGACGAATTTTATAAGCTCAGTGTTGAATGAAAGAAACTGGATGCTAATGAGTATATCTCATTCAGTTTATATAAACTTCAAAAATAGGTAACTACATCACAAACTAATGATGTAATGCATGGTGATTAACATAACATAATAAAATATTAAAAAATAGGTAAAACTAATCTGTGGTGTTAAAAGTTAGGGTAGTGGTTAGCATTACAGGGTAGTGGCAAGAAGGGGACTCATGGGGGACTTCTGGAGTTCTGTTGGTGATCAGTTTCCTGATCTGAGTGCTAGTTACCTAAATATGTTCACTTTGTGATTTTTGCAATTTTTTGCATATTTATTTACTTCAATAAAAAAAGATTAAAAGAAAAGAATGAAGAAAAAAAGCTAGCTAAAGAAATGAAGAAGATTGGCAGCATAAAAGAGGGTGTTTTGTTTTCTTCAACCATAGAAGGAGATCAAGAAAGAGAGATATGTTTAAAGCCTGTGAAAACGAGGCAAAGTTTTAAACTCTGTAAGTGGCCAAAGCTTATTGTTTGAACAGAATGCAAAACAGTTACCACAGTGTTTAAAATTGTCCTAATCTTTAGAATCACTTAAGTACGCTTGTCATAATATTGACTCGGCATCCTCTTTGAGAAATTCTAGCTTAGTGTGTTTAAGATGGGGCCAGGTATTTTTATTTTTTATTTTTAATTTTTAAAACATTACTTAGATGATTTAATGGTTATTCAAAATGTGGGAAACAGATATGTGTGAGTCCTTTTTTTTCTAACAGCTAAAAATAATGTAGCCTGCTTTTTTTCTGTTTTCCTTCTTCCACCCCAATCCTCCCACCTATCCCCAATTCCAATTTGAGCAGTTATTCTCAAACTTTGCTTTAAGCACTTGTTAAAAATACAGACTTCTTGGTCTCACCCTAGGATTTTGAATTGAAATTGTTAAGTCTGATGAGAGGTATATGCATTTTTCGTAAGTAAAGGTACTCAGATTATGTTTCAATAAACTTGGAGAAACTAGGGCCTGAGAAAAATAATACACTGGCCAAAAAGATATTTGGCTTAGTTTTTCCTCTTTTATGGCTGGGCTGGTTATCTAACATTGGTTATTAAGTGTCTAATAAATGTTAAAGTCTTAGGAGATGGGAAGTGTGTCTCATTTCTTTTTTAGGGGCAATTTCATAGTATCTATGAATGTACTGCTTAGCCAATGAGCGTTGGGGAAGTCATGAAGTCCAGATGGTCCCTTTTAGCACTGTTTTATTATAATCATTGTTAGAAATTAACCTGGAGGAGCACTATTTCCTTTTATATTTACATTATTTTTGATAAATAGTAATCTATTTTGCCAGTCTTAAGTTTTATTGAGTATCTATTATGTACATGGCTGAAATACCATTTGGTTCCTGTCATGTCATAGGCTCTAATTAGAGGTGTGGGGGCAAAATGATTCATGTTCCAAACGGTACAGGGCCTCATGAATTTTTGATGTTTTGTTCATCAGAATTATAATATAGATAAGTGTTTGCCTGCTCAAAATTCTTTGATAGGCATTCTATTATAATCAAAATGCAGAGAAGTCAGAAATGGGTTTAGTTTATTCTAATGCAAATTCACCAGTCCTTGGAAATTATATAATTATAATAATGGGCTCTTTTTCCAATTAAGAAAGACCAAATTATTCAATTGCCTAAAAACTTTGCTTGCCTAACACCTTATCTTTATGCATTAAGTAGTTGCTGTTATTCTAGGAGAAGGTACTTTATTACTTCAGGAATGCACAGATATATGGGAATGAAAAGAAAGAGAAAGACTATTATCACTCTAGCCAAGTGATCAGTCATATTCAGGTAGGAAGTGTTTACTTAATACATTTTATCATAGGTAATATGAGATCTTAGAATTCCTGACATTTCTTTGCCACCTATATTCAGTCGTTCCTGTTGGTACATGGAAGTGCCGTATAGTAGAGTCTAATAACAGGGAGCACTAAAGTATGTTTATTATATTATTGCTATTTTTAAATATAGGTCAGTCATATCTGAATTTCTATAAAAATAAGTAAAATAATGAGGTTATGCATAGAGATAAATTGGTGTCCATTTTGGAAGGAATTTTGGCATCTAATTGAAAAACTTACAGCCTGGAGTAATTGGGACTCTGCTGGCAAGAGAGTAAATTATTACAACCACTTTGGAAAACTGTTGACAGTGTCTACTAAAGCTAAACATTTATCTACCCTATGACTCAGCAGTGCCACTCAATACACTCAAGAAAAATATGTAAAATACTCACCAAAAGACTGCATAAGAATCTTCATAGCAACACTATCCGTAATGGTCCACAAGTAGAAATCACTTTAATGCCAATCAATAGTGTGGAGATGATAAATAAATTTAATGAGAATGGGCAGTCTCTAATTACATACAATAATGTGGCTGAATCTCACAGACAGTATTGAGAGAAAGAAGTCAGATGCAAAAGAGAATATACTGTATTGATTCCATTTATTCAAAGCCCCCAAATAGGCAAAACCAATCTCTGCTGTTAGAAATCAGGACAGTGATTATTCTTGGGGGTTGTATAGTAATGAAAGAGGCATAAGAAGGTGTTTTGGTTTTTTTGTGGGTTTTTTTGGTGGGGGGAGAGTAGTAATGTTCTGTTTTGTTTTGTTTTTTGATGCTGCTTAGAAGGTATGTTTAAGTTCATGAAAATTCATTGAGCTGTACATTTATGATCAGTACCCTTCTATATATGTATATTATCCTCCAATAAAAAGTTTAAAGATATTTATAAGCATGAATTTTATGTGAAGTGGAATTAGTTTCCAGTTTTTATCAGTTATGTTTACATGCATCTGTTTTAGAACATGCTGGCCTCAGAAAAGTGGAGAATAGTGTTAAGTATTCTCTCTCTAGTATCCTTAAGCATCATGAAATAGCCTTTTATTTATTTATTTTTGCATCATGATAGCCAGATGGTTTAATGTTAGGATTTGGTATAATAAGACCACATCTGTGTTCTGGCTCTGTCCTTGGTAAACTGAGTTCTTGGGCCAGGTCACATAACCCCTCTAGGCCTTACTTCCTTCATATAAAAGTGGGTTATAATAATATCTAAGGTTATATGGATCTATTTTGAGTCCCTGGTATTATATATCATTTTATATATTGTTTGTTTACTAGAATGTGAATCTGATAGGGGTAGAGATTTTTGTCTAATTCATTATAATGTCCAAGTTCCTGGAATTATGTCTGGCAAATAACTAGTACTTGCTAAATATTTCTTAAGTGAATAAATTGCTAAAACAGGAATACCAAAGGAACTTTGAAAGTAGAAAATCTGTACACATTCTAAATGCTGCTCTTGCCCCTGTCAGACTATTATGAAAAGCCACAGGCAAAAAGAATGAAACTGGACCCCAGTCTTATCCCACACACAAAAATCAACTCAAAGTAAATTAAAGACTTGAACATAAGACGTGAAACTGTAAAATTCAAGAAAACGTAGAAGATAAGTTCCTTGACATTGGTCTTGGAAATGATTTTTTTGGATTTAACATCAAAGGCAAAGGCAACAAAAGCAAAAGTAAGTGGAACTACATCAAACTAAAAAGCTCTGCACAGCAAAGGTCCAGAGGAATGGCCTTTGCCAGACTTGGGCATACCATACCTTCAGGCTCAGCTGTTACTTATTTCTCTAAAAATAGAGTGCTACCTCCATCATACCTTCTGAGTGCATGAGGAAGTAACCCCAAACGTGAAGAACTGACCTTCCTGGTGCTTTCTGGGTTCCGTAAAGGATGTGATGAAATGATATTGGTTGGGTGGCAGTGTCTCTGAGAACATGAGATATTACTAAGGCTGTCATTCCTCTACTGATTGAAACTCTCTGTCTTGTTTCTGCTCTCATTGCTCCTTGGGCTGAGACTTCTTGCCTGGACTTCTCCTCCTTCCTCCTTCCCTCCCCCATTCCTTCCTCCTTCCCTCCCCTATTCCTTCCTCCCCTCCCCTTCCTATTTCCTTCCTTCCTTCCCTTCCCTTCTCTTCCCTTCCCTTCCATTCTCCCTCCCCTTCCCTTCCCCTTTCCCTTCCCTTCCCCTTTCCCTTTCCTTTTCCCTTCCCTTCCCTCCCCTCCCCTCCCCTCTCCCCTCCCTTTCCCTTCCCTCACCCTCCCATTCCTTCCCCCTCCCCTCCCTTCCCCTGCCCCCTCCCCTCCCCTCCCCTGTCCCCTCCCCTCCCCTCCCCTTCCTTCCTTCCTTCCAGGTCCAGAGTGTTATCTGGTCTTGTTCTATTGAACCCTCAGCTACATTTCTATACTATTTACCCTGCCTTTCAGATGCATTCATTCATCAAACATATGCTAAAACCTATAGGGACTAGTGGGCAGTTAGGTAGTGATCTGAACCTCTTCATTGGTGGCAATGCTTACGTTGCAGGGCCCTCACAGTCTAGGCTTTTCTAATTAAATCTCTGTTCATGTGCCCACTACTGCTCTAAGGTAGATGATTGATGTACATGAGGATGTTCAGTCAGTGTTCTGCATTTTGGAAGTGATTAATTAAATATATAAATTGTAAAGTATCATGCAAAATGTATATAATACATATTATAGACAAGTATTCACATGTTTTTTGGTATCATGATCCCACTCTTAAAAATGAGCACCCCAAAGAATTATATATAACAATATATACTGAACAGTAAGATCTTAAATATTAATCACTTTCAAATAATAAACCTGTTATATAAATAGCAAATATAAAACCCACTGATATAAATATATTTTAAAGGAAATATAACTATATTTTCCAAATAAAAAAGGTAGTAAGAGTGGCATCATTTTATATTTTTGCAAGAACATTTATATTTAATATCTGGCTAGTAGAAGACAGCTGGATTCTATCTGTTTTTGCATCAACTTATTATGATATCATACATCACATAGCCCCTGGAAAACTCCCCTGTACACTCTTGAGAAATGAGAATTAAAGTCAAACAATGTCTTAGTATTATTATGAAAACAGTTTTGACCTCATGGACTCCTTAAAAAAGCTGAGGGAACACCCAGAAGTTCCTGGACTACACTTGAGAAATGATGTCAGAAACTCACAATTCTGTTTATTTCATGTTGCATCACAATTGATCTGTTGAATTTCAGTAAGTATTCATAGACTTTTAATAATCCTATATCAAATAAAATGATTTATTAATTTTGGTATATCTACCTTTTACAAATACATATTTAGAATACATTATGAATGCAGGCAAAAATTATAATTCCCAGTATTTGTGTTATTTTGAATAGGGATTTTTTTTTAAATTTATTTATTTTAGAGAGAGAGAGAGAGTGTGTGTGTGAGTAAGTGGAGGAGGGGCAGAGGGAAAGGAAGAGAGAGAATCTCAAGCAGACTCTATGCTGAGTGTGGAGCCCACCGCAGGGCTCAATCTCATGACCCCAAGATCATGACTTGAGCCAAAACTAAGAGTCAGACCTTAACCAGCTGAGCCACCCAGGAGCCCCTGAATAAGGAATGTTTTAAATGTAATTTGAAAAAGGACATGTTCTATATAGGTCAGTGAACTTTATAAAAAAGACATATTACTGCCAAAATAGTGTTATAAAGATTACTGAGGCAAATATTTCTCTCTCTATTGAATGATGCTTATAATGCTGTAATTAAGGATGTAGAACTGGTTGGAAGAGAATCTCATTTTTATTAAAATGCCTGTATATGGTACAGACACCTAAATAAGTAGCTGTCTTCATTATTAAATTGGAGAGCCTAGCTTATCTGTGTTTTGTGGAATAATGAAGTTTTCATGGGCACATGATCTTTTAGGTAACATGCATCAGGAAGAGGAATCAGTATGCTGATTTCCTTATTCAGATTCCCTATCCCTACATTGATATCTATGAAAGGGAAGAAAAATGTCATTACTTGATCCTCAAGATGACACAGAGAGGCTTACGCCACTTGAAATAGAGGTTTCAAAAATGTGCAGAATCAGGCCCAGTTTGTGATGTGATTTGATGGCCAGTAGCAACAGAGCTGCCTCTCTTCATGGGTGATTAAAGACAATGCGAGTGGGATGGCAGGAACCACAGAGGCCCTGCTGCCAACTGACAGATTTTTCCTCCAGTTCAAGGAAGCTCTTCTGAAAGTCCCTTTCTGTGAAACCTAATTCCCTTGCCAGAATCTATTTTGACTTTTTTTTAATCTTTGCTACTGGATTGAAAGTGTAACTGCCATTTTCAATATGCCTCAATGCTGCTAATGACAAAGTTGCTCTGGGGAGCCAGATGATTAATTTAGACAATGCAAAACATGGAGGCCCCAAGTTAGGAACACTCTATAGGAATTTGCCTTATTTGGATATTATTAAAAGGCCCGGATTCAACCTAAATGTGACACTTTTCAGTGACACCTGATTTTCTGTTTGCAAACATTGTTACATAAGGGTTCTCAGAGGTCAAGAGAGCAGAAGGTCACTCCATTTTTCAAAACTTTTGGTATACTACAAAAATGAAATTCAAAAGCAGTATTAAGAGCTAAATTGTATTTTAAGGACCTGTATTGGACAAATGAATACTTTTAACACAAATGTAATGTGTTATAACAGGTATTCTCAAGGTAATGGCAGGATTTACTCTTTTCACTGAAGTATAGTTGACATAAAATAATATCTGAGTTTCAGGCATAGAACATAGTGATTAGACATTTATATACATTATGTAATGATCACCATAAGTCTAGTTACCATCTGTCACCATACCTAGTTATTACAGTATTTTGACTATTTTCCTATGCTGTACTTTACATTGCTATGACTTACTTATTTTATAACTGGTACTGTATCTCTTAATCCCTTTCACTTATTTCTCTCATCCCACCACCCACTCCTCTGGAAACTACCAGTCTGTTCTTCATATTTATGAGTCTGTTTGTGTTTTGTTTTGTTTTGTTTTGTTTTAAATTCCACATGTAAGTGATATCATATGGTATGACTTATTTTACCTAGCATAAATTCATCTGGGTCAGTCTATGTTGTTGTAAATGGCAAGATTTCTTTCTTTTATTTGGCTGACTTAAATTCCATATTATATATATATATATTTTAGCACTTTAGTTGCTTCCATATCTTGGCCATTATCAATAATGTTGTAATATGCATATACTTTTTTGAATTAGTGTTTTCATTTTTTTTTCAGATAAATACCCAGAAGTAGATTTACTGGATTCTATGCTATTTCTATTTTTATGTTTTTGACGAGACAGATTAAAAAAAAATATTGCTAAAGAATGCAAATAACAGACACAATTTTACTTCCAAAATCTGAAGTCATCAACATGATTTTGTAGTACAGGCTAGGGTTTACTGCCTATGTTTTCTTTTAGAAATTTTATGGTTTTAGTTCTTACATTTAGGTATTTAATCCATTTTGAGTTTGTTTTTTATATAAGAATGTGGTTCAATTTTCTTTTGTATGTAGCTGTCCAGTTTTCCCAGCACTATTTATAAAGAGACTGTACCCATTGTATATTCTTGCCTCCTTTGTAATAGATTAGGTGATTATATAAGCATGTTTATTTCTGGGCTCTCTCTTCTGTTCCATTGTTCTGTGTGTCTTTTTTTGGGCTATTTTCATACTGTTTGGACTACTATATCTTCATAGTATAGCTTGAAATCTGGGAGCATGATATCTTGAGCTTCATACTACTTTCTCAAGTTTGCTTTGGCTAATCAGGGTCTTTTGTCATTCTAAACTTTTAGAATTATTTACTTTAGTTCTGTGAAAAGTGCTATTGGTATGTTGATAAGGATTTCTTTGATTGCTTTGGATAATATGGACATTTTAACAATATTAATTCTTCCAATCCGTGAGCATGGTATAGCTTTCCATTTATTTGTGTCATCTTCAATTTCTTTCACTAATGCCTTATAGTTTTCAGACTACAGGTCTTCCCCCTCCTTGGTTTAATTTATTCCTAGGTGTTTTATTCTTTTTAGTCAATGGTAAATGGGATTATTTTCTTAATTTCTCCTTCTAATAGATTGTAATTAGTATGTGAAAATGCAACAAATTTCTCTATATTAATTCTGTATCCTGCAACTTCACTGAATTCATTTATTCACTTTTACTTCTTACAGGATGCCTTTTATTTCTTTTCCTTATCTAATTGCTGTTGGCTAGGACTTTCAGTACCACGTTGAATAAAAGTGGTGCCAATGGATATCTTTGTTTTTGTTCTTAGAGGAAATGCTTTTAGTTTTTCACTCTTGAGTGTGATGTAAACTGTGGGTTTGTCATATGTGGCCTTTATTATATTGAGGTACGTTTCCTCTATACCCACTTTGTTAAGAGTTTTTATCGTAAATGAAGGTTGAATTTTGTCAAATGCTTTTTCTGCATCTATTGAGATGATAACATGATTTTTATTGTCATTGTCTTAATGTGGGGATTAATTTGCAGGTATGAACCATGCTTACATCTCTGAAGAAATCAAACTTATTTGTGGTGTATAATCTTTTAATATATTGTTGAATTTGGTTTGCTATTATTTTGCTGAAGATTTTTTTTTTAAAGATTTTATTTATTTATTTGACAGAGAAAGACACAACGAGAGAGGGAACACAAATGGGGAGTGGGAGAGGGAGAAGCAGACTCCCTGCTGAGCAGGGAGCCCGATGCGGGACTCGATCCTGGGACTCCAGGATCATGACCTGAGCCGAAGGCAGTTGCTTAACCAACTGAGCCACCCAGGTGCCCTTGCTGAAGATTTTTACATGTATGTTCATCAGGGATGTTACTGTAATTTTTTTTTTTTTTTTTTGGTAGTGTCTTTTTCTGGTTTTGGTGTTAGGGTAATGCTGGCCTAATGGAATGCATTTGGAACCATTCCTTCCTTTCCAATTTTTTTGCTTGTTTGTTTATAAGCTCTTTTTTTATTATTTTTTAATTTTTTGTTAACAAATAATGTATTTTTGTTTCAGGGATACAGGTCTGTGATTCATTAGTCTTACACGATTCATAGTACCATAGTACCTACCCTCCCCAATGTCCATCACCCAGCCACCTCATCCCTCCAACCTCCTTCCACTCCAGAAACCCTCAGTTTGTTTCCTGAGATTAAGAGTCTCTTATGGTTTCTCTCCTTCTCTGGTTTCATTTTGTTTCATTTTTCGCCTCCCTTCCCCTATGATCCTCTGTCTTGTTTCTCAAATTCCTCATATCAGTGAGATCATATGACACTTGTCTTTCTCTGATTGACTTATTTCGCTTAGCATAATACCCTCTAGTTCCATCCACATCGTTGCAAATGGCAAGATTTTGGGTTTTTTTGATGGCTGCATAATATTCCATTGTATATATATACAATATCTTCTTTATCCATTCATCTATTGATGGACATCTTGGCTCTTTCCATAGTTTGGCTATTGTGGACATTGCTGCTATAAACATTGGGGTGCACGTACCCCTTCAAATCCCTATATTTGTATCTTATAATATATATAATATTTATTATATATATAATATATATATAAATATAATATAATATAATTGCTGGTTATAGGGTAGCTCTATTTTCAACTTTTTGAGGAACCTCCATACAGTTTTCCAGAGTGGCTGCACCAGCTTGCATTCCCACCAACACTGTAGGAGGGTTCTCCTTTCTCCGCATCCCCGCCAACATCTGTCGTTTCCTGACTTGTTAATTTGAGCCCTTCTGACTGGTGTGAGGTGGTATCTCATTGAGGTTTTGATTTGGATTTCCCTGATGCCGAGCGATGTTGAGCACTTTTTCATGTGTCTGTTGCCTATTTGGACATCTTCTTTGCAGAAATGTCTGTTCATGTCTTCTGCCCATTTCTTGATTGGAATATTTGTTCTTTGGGGTCTTTATAGATTTTGGATACTAGCCCTTTATCTGATATGTCATTTGCAAATATCTTCTTCCATTCTGTCAGTTGTCTTTCGCTTTTGTTGACTGTTTCCTTTGCTGTGAAAAGCTTTTTAGCTTGATAAAGTTCCAATAGTTCATTTTTACTTTGCTTCCCTTGCCTTTGGCGATGTTTCTAGGAAGAAGTTGCTGTGGCTGAGGTTGAATAGGTTGCTGCCTGTGTTCTCCTTTAGGATTTTGATGGACTCCTGTCTCACATTTAGTTCTTTCATCCATTTTGAGTCTATTTTTGTGTGTGGTGTGAGGAAATGGTCCAGTTTCATCCTTCTGCATGTGGCTGTCCAATTTTCCCAACACAATTTGTTGAAGAGACTTTTTTCCATTGGACATTCTTTCTGCCTTGTCAAAGATTAGTTGACCATAGACTTGAGGGTCCATTTCTGGGCTCTCTATTCTGTTCCACTGATCTATGTGTCTGTTTTTGTGCCAGGACCATACGGTCTTGATGTTTTTGTAATAGAGCTTGAAGTCCGGAATTGTGATGCCACCAGCTCTGCTTTTCTTTTTCAACGTTCCTCTGGCTATGCGGGATCTCTTCTGTTTCCATACAAATTTTAGGATTATTTGTTGCATTTCTTTGAAAAAAGTGGATGGTATTTTGATAGGGATTGCATTAAATGTGTAGATTGCTCTAGGTAGAATTGACATTTTCATAATATTTGTTCTTCCAATGCATGAGCATGGAACATTTTTCCATTTCTTTGTGTCTTCCTCAATTTCTTTCATGAGTATTCTATAGTTTTCTGAGTACAGATTCTTTGCCTCTTTGGTCAGATTTATTCCTGGGTATCTTATGGTTTTGGGTTCAATTGTAAATAGAATTGACTCCTTAATTTCTCTTTCTTCTGTCTTGTTGTTGGAGTAAAGAAATGTCACTGATTTCTGTGGATTGATTTTATATCCTGCCAGTTTACTGAATTCCTGTATGAGTTCTAGCAGTTTTGGGGTGGAGTCTTTTGGGTTTTCCACATAAAGTATCATATCATCTGCAAAGAGTGAGAGTTTGACTTCTTCTTTGCCGGTTTGGATGCCTTTGATTACTTTTTGTTGTCTGATTGCTGAGGCTAGGACTTCTAGTACCATGTTGAATAGCAGTGGTGATAGTCAACATCCCTGCAGTGTTCCTGACCTTAGGAGCAAAGCTTTCAGTTTTCCCCATTGAGTATGATATTTGTTGGGATTTTTCATAGATAGCTTTTATGATATTGAGGTATATGCCCTCTATCCCTACCCTGTGAGGAGTTTTAATCAAGAAAGGAAGCTGTACTTTGTCAAATGCTTTTTCTGCATGTATTGAGAGGATCATATGGTTCTTGTTCTTTCTTTTATTAATGCATTGTATCACATTGATTGATTTGCAGTTGTTCCACCAACCTTGCAGCCCAGGAATAAATCCCACTTGGTCATGGTGAATAATGCTTTTAATGGATTAATTAATTGGATCCTATTGGCTAGTATTTTGGTGAGTATTTTGGCATCCATGTTCATCAGGGATATTGGTCTGTAGTTCTCCTATTTGATGGGGTCTTTGTCTGGTTTGGGGATCAGGGTAATGCTGGTCTCATAAAATGAGTTTGGAGGTTTTCCTTCCATTTCTATTGTTTGAAACAGCTTCAGAAGAATGGGTATTAATTCTTCTCGAAATGTTTGGTAGAATTCCCCTGGGAAGCCATCTGGCCCTGGGCTCTTGTTTGTTGGGAGATTTTTTACTACTGCTTCAATTTCTTTAGTGGTTATGGGTCTGTTCAGGTTTTCTGTTTCTTCCTGGTTCAGTTTTGGTTGTTTATACATCTCTAGGAATGTATCCATTTCTTCCAGATTATCTAATTTGCTGGCATATAGTTACTCACAATGTGTTCTTATAATTATTTCTATTTCTTTGGTGTTGGTTGTGATTTATCCTCTTTCATTCATGATTTTATTTATGGGTCATTTCTCTCTCTTTTTTTTAAGATTTTATTTTATTTATTCGACAGAGAGAGAGAGAGACAGCTAGAGAGGGAACACAAGCAGGGGGAGTGGGAGAGGGAGAAGCAGGCTCCCGGCCGAGCAGAGAGCCCAATGTGGGGCTCGATCCCAGGACCCTGGGATCATGACCTGAGCCAAAGGCAGATGCTTAACGACTGAGCCACCCAGGTGCCCCTGTTTCTCTTTTCTTTTTGATATAATCTGGCGAGGGGTTTATCAATCTTGTTCATTCTTTCAAAGAACCAGCTCCTAGTTTTGTTGATCTGTTCTACTGTTCTTTTGGTTTCTATTTCATTGATTTCTGCTCTGATCTTTATTATTTCTCTTCTCCTGCTGGGTTTAGGCTTTATTTGCTGTTCTGTCTCCAGCTCCTTTAGGTGTAGGGTTAGGTTGTGTACTTGAGACCTTTCTTGTTTCTTGAGAAAGCCTTGTATTGCTATATCCTTTCCTCTTAAGACTGCCTTTGCTGCGTCCCAAAGATTTTGAACAGTTGTGTTTTTATTTTCATTGGTTTCCATGAATTTTTTAATTCTTCTTTAATTTCCTGGTTGACCTATTCATTCTTTAGTAGGATGCTCTTTAGCCTCCATGTATTTGAGTTCTTTCTGACTTTCCTCCTGTGATTGAGTTCTAGTTTCAAAGCATTGTGGTCTGAAGATAGGTAGGGAATGATCCCAGTCTTGCGGTGCTGGTTGAGACTTAATTTGTGATACAGGATGTGATCTGTTCTGGAGAATGTTCCATGGGCACTAGAGAAGAATGTGTATTCCGTTGCTTTGGGATGGAATGTTCTGAATAGGTCTGTGAAGTCCATTTGGTCCAGTGTGTCATTTCAAGTCTTTATTTCTTTGTTGATCTTTTGCTTAGATGATATGTCCATTTCAGTGAAGGGGGTGTTAAAGTCCCCTACTATTACTGTATTGTTGTCGATGTGTTTCTTTGATGTTTTTACTAACTGGCTTATATAATTGGCTGCTCCCATGTTAGGGGCATAGATATTTACAATTGTTAGATCTTCTTGTTGGATAGACCCTTTAAGTATGATGTAGTGCCCTTCCACATCTCTTATTATAGTCTTTGGTTTAAAATCTAATTTGTCTGACATAAGGAGTGCCACCCCAGCTTTCTTTTGATATCCATTAGCATGGTAAATGGTTTTCCACCCCCTCACTTTCAATGTGGGGGTGTCTTTGGGTCTAAAATGAGTCTCTTGCAGACAGCATATCGATGGGTCTTGTTTTTTTATCCAGTGTGATACCCTGTGTCTTTTGATTGGGGCATTGAGCCCATTTACATTCAGGGTAACTATTGGAAGATATGAATTTAGTGCCATTGTATTGCCTGTAAGGTGACTGTTATTGTATATTGTCTGTCTTCCTTTCTGGTCTATGTTACTTTTAGGCTCTCTCTTTGCTTAGTGGAGCCCTTTCAATATTTCTTGTAGGGCTGTTTTGGTGTTTGCAAATTCTTTTAGTTTTTGTTTGTCCTGGAAGCTTTTTATCTCTCCTTCTATTTCCAGTGACAGCCTAGCTGGATATGGGGTTCTTGTCTGCATATTTTTCTCATTTTGTGCTCCTTTCTGGCCTGCCAGGTCTCTGTGGATAGGTCTTCTGCCAATCTAATATTTCTCCCATTGTAGTTTACCAACCTCTTGTCCCGACCTGCTTTCAGGATTTTCTCTGCCTCTGAGACTTGTGAGTCTTACTATTAGATATTGGGTGTTGACCTATTTTTATGGTTTTGAGAGGGGTTCTCTGTGCCTCCTGGATTTTGATACCTGTTTCCTTACCCAGTTTAGAGAATTTCTCTGCTATAATTTGCTCCAATATGCCTTTTGTCCCTCTCTCTCTTTCTTCTTCTTCTGGGATCCCAATTATTCTAATGTTGTTTTGCTTTATGGTATCACTTATCTCTCGAATTCGGCCCTCGTGATCCAGTAGTTGTTTATCTCTCTTTTTCTCAGCTTCTTTATTCTCCATCATTTGGTCTTCTATATCACTAATTCTCTCTTCTGCCTCATTTGTCCTAGCAGATAGAGCCTCCATTTTTTATTACACCTTATTAATAGCCTTTTTGATTTCAACTTGGTTAGATTTTAGTTCTTTTATTTCTCCAGAAAGGGAATCTCTTGTATCTTCTGTGCTTTTTTCAAGCCCAGCTAGTATCTTTATAATCATCAGTCTGAACTCTAGTTCTGACATCTTACTATTGTCCATGTTGATTAGGTCTCTGGCAGTTGGTACTGCCCTTTTTTTTTTTTTTTTTTTTTGAGGTGAGTTTTTCTCTTTCATTTTGTCCAGGGGAGAGTAGATGAATGAGGGAATAAAATGTAAAAAGAGTAACAACAACCCCATAAAAATTTACAGTAAACAAATCAGAGGAGACCTGAAACCAGGGGGAAGAAAAAGGGGAAAAAAAAAAAAGAATATGATCAGGCTGATGAATAGATCAGAGCCACATACTAGATTTTGGGTGTATTTTTGTCTGCTAGAAGAAACTGCCTCCCAAAATGTTAAAGAAAGAAAAACTTATATATGTATAAAAATAAGGGTAAATATGATGAAGGGATGGAATATGACTGTGAAGATGAAAATTATAAAAGATTTTATTAGGAATTTATATGATAAGAAGTTGGTTGAAAAAAGAACAAGAAAAATTAAAAAAAATAAAGGGAGAGAAAGTGATCAGGCGGGATTCTAGAACAAAGCCATACACTAGAGTTTTCTGATATATGTTGGTCTGTTAGAAGAAACTGTATCCCAAAATTTTAAAGAGTTGAAAACTTATATATATACACAAAAAATAATGTTAACTACAATGAAGGGATAGAATAGGACTCCAAAAATGAAAAGTCAAAAAGAATTTATAAAAAGGGGGATTGAGAAGATGTTGGTTGTAAAAGGGAAAAAGAAAAGTTCAAAAAAAAAAATAGAAAAACAAAAAAATTAAGAAAATTAAAAAAATTAACTTTGGAAGACTAAAGAATCATGGGGAAAAAAAGCCATGAATTCTACTTGCTTTAATCCCCTAGTGCTGGAGTTCTGCCATTCTCATTGATCAGTAAACTTGGTCTTGGCTGGCTGTTCTTGCTGTTCTTCTGGAGAAGGGGCCTCTTTCAGTGATTCTCAAATGTCTTTGCCTGGGGTGGAATTGCACAGCTCTTGCCAGGGGCCAGGCTAAGTAATCTGCTCAGATTTGCTCTCAGTAGCTTTTGTTCCCCAAAGATATCCATACAGCTTTGGAGGATGAAAATTAAAATGGCAGCCTCCCAATATCTGCCCTGGAGGAGCCAAGAACTCGGGGCCCCACTCCTCAGTGAGCCCCCAGATAAAAGCAGTCAGTCACTCCTGTCTCTCTGGTGTCTGGCCATACTCCATGCTCACCCAGCCTGTGACAGAGTGTTTCTATCCCTGGCACATGACCCCATTTGGAGTCTCCAAACCCAGCAGATTCCTGCGGTGCCCTCCCACACCACTCCTCCCTGGGGAGGAAGGGGAGTCTCCCCGGATATGCTGCTTGTTGGGTCCCTGCTAGAAGAGCAGTGGCCAGACTGTGCCACGGATCACAGTTTATGGCAACCCTGAGCTGAGAGCCCACTCCTTAGCTCCGTCTTTGCAGCTGGCTTCCCCACTCTGATACCTGGGAGCTCTGCTGCACTCAGGCACCCCTGGTCTTTCTGTGACCCCGAGGGTCCTGAGACCACACTGTCCCAGCAAGCGTTCCACCCCCCGCTTAGCCACTGGAGCAATGTCCCTCAGCAGAGCAGACTTCTAAAAGTTCTGATTTTGTGCTCCACTGCTCTATCACTTGCCGGTAGCTGGCTGATGGGGGCTCCCTACCCCCATGGTCTAGCTTACCAAATATTGCCTCGGATTCACTTCTCTGCATGTCCTACCTTCCAGGAAGTGGTCGCTTTTCTGTTCAGAGAGTTGCTGCTATTCTTTCCTTTGATCTCCTGTTGAGTTTGTAGGTGTTCTGAATGGTTTGATAAATATCTACCTGAGTTCTGAGGACCAGACAAAGTTAGGTCTCCTACTCCTCTGTCGTCTTGCTCCTCCCCTCCCTTCCTTTCCACATTTTTAGAGTAGTTTGAGAGGGAGTGGCATTAAGTCTTCTTTGTTTTTTAATTTAATATTTATTTATTTATTTATTTATTTATTTATTTATTTATTGAGCATAGTGACACACAGTGTTACATTAGTTTCAGGTTGGTAGAATTCACCTGTGAAGCCACCTCGTCCTGTACTTTTGCTTGTTGGGAGTTTTTGAATTATTCACTTAATTTCACTACTAACAATCAGTCTGTTCAGATTTTCTATTTCTTCCTTATTCCGTCTTGGAAGATTGTATCTTTCTAAGAATTTATCTCCTTCTTCTAGGTTGTCCAGTTTGTTAGTATATAATTATTTGTAGTAGTCTCTTATAATCTTTGTATTCCTGTGGTGTCAGTTATAATTTCTCTTTCATTTCTGATTTTATTTATGTGGGTTCTCTCTCTTTTTTTCTTGTTGAGTTTGTGAAAGGTCTATTTGTTTATATTTTCAAATACCAGCTCTTAGTTTCATTGACTTGTTCTATTGATTCTTTAATTCTCTATTTAATTTATTTCCACTGTTCTATTTATTATTTTTTTCCTTCTACTAAATTTGGGCTTTGTTTTTTTCTCTTTCTAATTCCTTTAGGTGTAAGGTTACATTGTTTGAGATTTTTTCATGTTTATTGACGTAGGGCTATATTCCCTATTAGAATGATTTTGCTGCATCCCATACATTTTGGAATGTTGGGTTTTCATTTTCATTTGTCTCAAGGTATTTTTCTGAAGTCCTTTGATTTCTTCAATGACCCACTGTTTAATAGCATGCTGTTTAACTTCCGTGTATTTTTGTTTCTTCTAGTTTTTTTTTTTTTTTTGTAATTGATTTCTTGTTTCATACTGTTGTCAAAAAAGAAGCTTGATGTGATTTCATTTTAAATTTATTGAAAGTTGTTTTTGGGTGTAACATGTGATCTATCCTGGAGAATGTCCCATGTGCACCTGAAAACAATGTGTATTCTGCATTTTGCTTGTAATGTTCTGTATATGTTTGTTAAATCTATCTGGCATTATGTGTTGTTTTAAGGGCACTGTTTCCTTATTGATTTTCTGCCTGGATGATCTATTCATTGATGTTCATGGGATGTTGAAGTTCCTTGCTATTATTGTATTTTATCAGTTTCTTCCTTTATGTCTGTTAATATTTGCTTTATGTATTTAGGTGTTCCTATTTTGGGTGTATAGATATTTACAATTATTATATCCTCTTGTTGGATTGATCTCTGTCATTATGTAACGTCATTCTTTGTCTCTTGTTACAGTCTTGTTTCTAAGTCTATTTTGTCTGATATAAGTATTGCTATCCCAGCTCTCTTTTTTTTCCCATTTGCATAGGATATCTTTTCCATCCCTTCACTTTCAGTCTGTTTCTTTAGGTTGAAGTGAGTCTCTTGTAGGCAGCATATAGTTGGCTCTTGTTTTTTTGTTGTTGTTGTTGTTTTGTTTGTTTGTTTTTTTATTCATTCAGTCACCCTATTCCTTTTGATTACAGCATTTAGTCTATTTATTTAAAGTCATTATTAATAGGCATGTACTTATTGCCATTTTGTTAATTGTTTTTTGTTTCTTTTTGTAGTTCTATTTCTTCTTGTCTTGCTCTGTTCCCTTTGATTTGATAACTTTCTTTTATGTTATGTTTAGATTCCTTTCTCTTTATTTTTAACATATCTATTATAGCTTTTTGGTTTGTGTTACCATGAAGTAGCAGGCTATTTTAAGTTGATGTTTGCATAAGTTTGAACACATTCTAAAAGCACTACATTTTTATCCCCCCTCTGTATTTTATGTTTTTGACCTTATAATTTACATCTTTCTATTTCATGTATCCCCTAGTTATTATAGATATAGTTTGACTACTTTTGTCTTTTATCCTTCATGGTAGTTTTATCAGGGGTTGATCCACTACTATTACTATATATTTGCTTTTGACCAATGATATTTTTTTCCCATAATTTTCTTATTTCTACTTATGGTCTTTTCTTTTCCACTTACAGAGGTCTCTTTAACATTTCCTGTAAAGCCAATTTAGTGGTGATGAACTTTACTTTTGTTTGTCTGGGAAACTCTTTATCTCTCCTTTAATTCTGAATGATAACCTTGCTGGGTAAAGTATTCTTGGTTGTTGTTTTTGTTTGTTTGTTTTTTATTTTTCCTTTTGGCACTTTGACTATATCCTTCTGCCCTGTAAAGTTTCTGCTAAAATAATCAGCTGAGAGTCTTAGGGGTTCTCTTATGTAACTAGTTGCTTTTCTGTTGCTGCTTTTAATTTTTGACATTTTAATTACTATGTGTCTTGGTGTGGACCTCCTTGGGTTCATCTTGTTTGAGACTTTCTCTTCCTGGCTTGGATATCTGTTTCCATTTCCAGGTTAGGGAAGTTTTCAGGTATTATTTTTTCAAGTAAGTTTCTGCCCCCTTTTTTTCCTACTTCTGGGACCCCTATAATGCAAATATTAGTATACCTGATGTCCCAGATGTCCCTTAAATTATCTTCATTTTTTTTTTCTTTTTGCTGTTCAGCTTAGATGATTCCCATTAAACTGTCTTCCAGATCACTGATCTATCCTTCCATATCATGTAATCTGCTATTGATTCCTCCAGTGTAATTTTTCATTTCAGTTATTATATTCTTTAACTCTAATTGGTTCTTTTTAAAATATTTTCTATCATTCATCCATTCTTCTCGAGTTTGGTAATATCTTTATGACTATTACTTTGAACTCTTTATCAGGTAAATTGCTTATCTCTATTTCATTGAGTTCTTTTTCTAAAATTTCATCTTAATCTTTTGCTTGGAACATGTTCCTCTCTATTCTCATCTTGCGTGACTCTCTGTTTCTTTTTATTTGTTAGGTAGATCAGCTACATCTCCTGGCCCTGAAGTAGTGGCTTTATGTAGAAGGCATCCTGTAGGGCCCAAAAGCACAATCCTTTCTGGTCAACAGAAGCAGTTGCTTCAGGGATGTCCCAGTGTGGGCTGTGTGTGCTTTCTTAATGTGGCTGGGACACAATAGCTGTGGGGTGCTGCTGGAAGGGGCTAGCCCCCAGTGAGGGTTTCTGTGTGTCCTGGCTGCAGATGTTGTGAGCATGCTGGTATGGGGGTCTGACCCCCTACCCCAGGGCAGGCGCTACTTTGGAGGGGTACAGCTCCCAGCCAAGGCTGCCCCCAGGTGTGGCAGTTCAATAGTCACATTGTTTGGGGAGGATGTGGTGCTGGTCCAGCTGATTCTATCTGCCAATTGTGGAAGGGCATGAGCTGCTTTAGGGGGTGCTGGTTCCCATTGAGGCTGTCTATTGTGTGTAACAGAATGGAAGCTGCTTTGGCGATGCACCTGCGGGTGGATTGGGCAGGGCAAGTTTATAGGGGAATGCTGGGCCTGGGTAAGCAGAGCTAGCAAGGTAGATGGAGAGTGCCAGCATTGGGCCAGCTCTGCAGAAGGAGGACAAGTAGCACCCGTTAGCACTTCTGTTCTCAGAGAACGTTTGTACAGATTTTTGCCTCCTGGGACATGCCTTAAAATCAGTCAGATTTCCAAGTTTGGCTCAGGCACTTTTCAAACTGCTGCCTCTGTGCTGGGTCTCACAGGAAGTGAGTTTGTGTGCAAGCCATTTAAGAATGGAGTTTTAGTTTTCTATAGTTTTCCAGCTCTCTTGGAGTTAAGTCCTGCTGATGGGGGTTCATTTTCCTGGTGCAGGTCCTTTGGATGGGGGTTGTACCCAGGGTGGGTGTTTGAGCCCCTTGTTCCTCAGAGGGGACCTCTATGCCCATGATTGTCCTTCTACTTGTGGATCACCACTCTGGAAGTATGTGTCCCAACCAGAACACACCTGTGCCTCTCCTACTTTCCCTCACTCTTTCTTTATATTTTCAGCTGTGGAAGAGCTGTTCTGCTAGTTTTCAGGTTATTCCCAGAAAGAATTTCTCTATATGTATTTGTAGCTTTCCTGTGTCCACAGGAGGAAGTGAACTCAGGATCCTCATACTCCATGATGATTTGGTTCCCTTGCATTGCCTGCAGGATTTACCTGAATTATCTTTAGGTAAAGTTTGTTACTTCAACTTTATCAATATATCCAGTAGTAGTTATGAGTTTGAGGTATATGGTGAACACCATGTTCTTTTGATCTAGTTAGAATATTCTGTTTGTCTTTGTGAATAACCTCGTTTGGAGATAAAATCTAAATTTGAAGCTTTTTCTGGGTGTGGTCCTCAAATGATAGGCACTGCTACTCTATCTTAATGGAGTGATACTTCTTCATCAATAATTAGATACTATTTATCATAATGTTTTTAAACCTAAGGACACTAGATGGTCAGATCATGCAGGATGTGACTATTAAGGGAGAAATAGATTTCTAAATTTTAAAATGTTTTATGTAAGGTAACCTATTAATGAAATCTCCAAATATCCATGCAGTTCTTAAAAATAATATGCTCACCCCAGAGAAAATTCCTATTTAATATGTGAATATATATGCATCAATAAATAATTTTATATTGAGGATTACTCTACTGAGCCTGTAAAGCACTGTACTTTAAAACTTTATTTTAACCTAAAAGTGATTAAAATGATAACTTTATTTTAATCTAAACATTACAATTATGCTTTTATAATTTTGGCTTAGTTATTAGAACTATAAGGAGTAGCTGGGAGTTAGAATTTGGAAAATCCTCCCTTGACTTAGAATCACAGAACTGGAAAGGAAGGTAGAGGAAATAGATGCCAGTTCCCTCGCTTAAAGATGGTAACACTCAGGCTAAGTGGCTCAATTGATTTCTCTAAGCAAGGTTGTTGTAGAGCTAGATCTAGACCTAGAATTTCTGAAGTACAATCTGATGTTCTTTCTATCCTATGATTTGCCACCTTCTTAAAAATTTTGCATATTCAGAAAATGCCATGGAATTTGAAAGGCTCTTATAGGAGGGAAAAGAATTAATTATTCATAGTCAAAAGATATATATGTATACACACACATATAGACACACATATATAAAGATATATAAAGATTTATATATATATAAAATGCTTCTATGAATAACAGCTTTTCACAGATCAAGAAAAAAAAGTAGTGCAATTTAAATACATTGCAGAAATGTTAAATATGAACTATTTTAAATGCTTTTATTTTTATCACATTTTTGAGATTTCTCATGATTTGTCTTTATACATCACATAATTTTTTAATGACCTGATAATGGGATTTTTAAAAAATTCAACTGTTGTGCTTTACACAATTTGTAATTATTCTGTTATTATTCTTTCACTTAGTTGACAAAATGTCTCTAGAGAATTTTTGAATTTATTTAGAAAATGTTAAAAAATATGCATGGATAAGGCAGTTTGTTATGAAGCTATGTACTTTCGGGAAAAAGAAAATGATGTGTGTGCTTGATTCATTTTAAAAATTGGAGGCAGGGATTTTAGCATTATATTTAATGTGAGGATTGATATTCCAGTGATTTTTATTCAAATGACTGCTTTTTAGAAATGTGCTTTTTAATTAAATGTCATTTCTCCCTTAAAGATCCTGTTGAGTCAAATGTTTACTTTGCTTTCTAATAAAAAAAGGTAATGTAGGAACCCCATCCTCCCTTTTAAATTGTTGTAGAGTGTAATTCCAAAAACTGCATCTAATTATAAATGCTTTTGTCTTTATTCATCCAAGACTTTGATAATATTATAACCAAATATCAGGTGGATTTAGTTACAAGCAGTTTGATTTATGTTTTAAGTGCCCAAATGTTTCTGAATAAAACATTAAGTTTATATCAGATGAAGGTAAATACATTGAAAACTATGTTAGCTATGACTCTGTAAATAATAGTTTACTTTTCTACAGCTTTACAGTTTTAGAGTGGGCTGCATGGCTCTGGTTTACAGGTTTTTCAGCTGTTTTTTCTACAAATTCCTTTTTTCTTCTCTAAACTTCTTGAGCTTTAATGTTCTCCCATGTTTCTTCTAAGTCTTTGTGAATTTTGGGGGTTGCCTTTCTTTACTGCTGGCTCAAAGTCCTTATCCTCACTTTTTACTGTTTCATCCCCTTTTAATTCAAATATTTGCTTATACTGAAAATAACACATCTTCTTGTCCACTCAGGCAGCAACTATATGCAATTCTTGATAACCAATCTTTTCTTGACAGATGCAAATGACATTTTATAATCAGATTAAAAAACATGTTTAATACTTGCTTTTTAACTTTTCAGACATTTCAATATTTGATTAATACTTTTTAATTTATGACACTTTATTTTTAATAGAGTCTCAGTTTTTCTTACATAGATGTACAATTTGATTATATTAACTTTTTCTTTTTATAAAGGTATATTAAGAAGCTTAAGGGGAAAACTCACTTTAATGTATTGCAATCATTTTGGATTTCAAAATCCACTTTGCATATCTTTGTATACTTGAATTAATATAAAAGCTTGATAAAGAGATGAGAATAATGTACTCAACCTGTTAGGAATAAGTAGTTGTATTGTTGATTTAAGCTTGTTGAATGAGCTATCTCAGAATGCTAAAGAGGCAGACCAGCAGGTTTCAGGTGATTAAAGAAAATCCCTCATCCTGGAGCAACTTGAAGGAACATGATGCTATTTAAGTAGAATCTAATCAGGAAGAAGAAAAGGTTGGAAGTAAAAAGACGGAATGTTTCTTGTCATTATTTACAAAGCAACTGAACAAAAGGTGAGCAAGATAATTAAATGCCTTGCTGTTAAGTGGAATTTTTCAAAGCAGGTTGATTAGAGGTCTTCCTTTTAAAAACAACAAAAAATTAAACATCTAAGTTCAGATAATCTAGTTGAAAAAGCAAACTCAGTTATGTAGATGGAGGCCAGTTTGGAAGAAAATTGACAGTATTGTATATGGTGGCAGATGTTCACAATGATGAATTTAATTGCTCAGCAAAATGCTGAGTTTTGCACAGTTTTAGCATTAATAGTATTTTAGTGTGTTTTAAGATTTTGAAAAATGGAAATCCACGCAGACTCATGCAAAGACACTAAATAGATTATTACGTTGGTTACTTCATTTTCCAATTGATCTGGGAAAATAGAATTTGATTCCTTTTTTCCCCTTTGCCTGAAAAAATGCCAAAGCATGTTTTATCATTCTTATTATAAAATATTATTTGTAACTGCCAAGCAGAGATTGGATGCCATCTCTCATATCTGTATTTTGTATTTCAAGACATTTCTGATGATAACATGAGAAAACTGGCATGCCCCAGATTGTGCTTTGTAAAAACATGTCAGCAAGGCTCTGACTTCTTTTAACCAACTGAGCCACCCAGGCGCCCATTTTTTTTTTTTTTAAGATTTTATTTATTTATTTGAGACAGAGAGAATGAGAGAGACAGGCTCTGACTTCTTTTAAAGGGATGGTCAAGTCAAAGTACTGATGGATGTGTAGTAGCTTAAAGTGAACATTAAGAAGTCATGACTTTATTGCCTACTTTCTACCAAAAGAAGGAAGCCTGAAACTAACAAGTCATGACAAACACCTAGTAGAAATATGTTCTTATGTCAGTGTTTTTTTACCCTTTCAACATTCTAAGGACCTCCAGTTTATTTAGTAAGCATACTTTGGGGGCAAATATCCAGTAGCAGATTGCTTCATTTATTATCAATGAATTTATTTATTCAGTCAATCATTGCAGAGTTTGATCTCCAAAGAACACTTTTAAAAAGTTAAACGGATCCTCTGGTCACCTGACAGTCCCCTCTGAATAAAAAGTGAATAACTACCAGTGTGCTTTTGAGCAATTTCAAAGGCTGATGTTGTGAGTGTCATATTGGGAACTCCCATGGAAATCTAAAACAATAGCAAGCCCAGACGTTCTCAGCTGAAACATATGGTCTAACTACTTGAATTAGAAGGAAATAAAATGGATTCTAGGCCCTACTGAGTTACTTAAAACAGTCTTGCTTTTTAACTTGTACTTAAAGACCATGCTCCCCAACTTTGCCTGCACATTAGACTCACTTGGGGAACTTGAACAATTCTCATGTCCTAGCCATACCCAAACCAATATCAGTATCTCTGACTGTGGGACTAGTTTTTAAAGCTGTCTGCATTATTCTAGTGTGTAGCTCCAGGTGAGAACCACTGATTTAAACACTTACTATTTCTTCATTCATTGTGTTATTTATTTTTCTTGATTATTAAATCAAACATCCTGTGTTATGACTTTCTTACTTTAGAATGTGGCAAAGAAGAGTTTCAATTTAAAAATATCCCTTCTATGCGGCTGGACTTGGGAGTATCACAAAAGGCTATGATTCGGGGATTATATTATTTTTATGTTATTTAAGTATGTAAAACATTGACACAATGGTTTGATTTACATGGTGGACAGAGAGTACATTTTAGTATGAGTGTTAGACAGTTTTTATGCCCAACCTCACATTCTCCTAACCCACTTTTTTGCTTTCTCCATTACTGCTGCATCAGCAGAGTACAAAAGAGATGTACCCTGATGACTCCTCACCTCAGCTGTAACCCAACTATGTTTTGTGATTTGGGGCTAAATGGCTACTTCTCTTAGGACTAGTCTTTGGGGTTATGGGACTCAGCTAGCCCCAAAGTCACATACCTGACTCAATTCATGATCAATATTGGATAGGCACAAGTGGTAACATGCTCCTCTCTTCTGTGTCTTAGGCAGAAGTTCTGATTGTCTTCTACACATTTCCTGAGAGGGTCCCCAATAAATTGAGTCCCAGCTGCTCACATTATTCACCAGCTCAACTACACACCCTTGGATTAGCTTTCCCCTTTCCTGTTTCATACTTCCCACCCCTCCTCAATCTCCATTCCAGTTTCTTGGGAATCACTTCCCCAAATAAACAACCTACCCATAAGAGCTCATCTCAATCTCTGCTATTTAGTTTCATCCAAGCTAAAACATTACAGAAGGGAAAAATCATAGTGGACGTGTTCTGGTGTATGCTCCCTTTTCTCTTGTGATTTTCTATCGCATACTTTTCTATTTAATATATTAGTTTTATTGAACTATGATAGGAAACAATCTACTCTCAAATCTTGAATGCCAGAGGAGATCCTCATCCCCTGTTATCAGTTCCCAGGCCAGCTCTTGCGTCTCCTGCCCTCATCACTCTGTAATTTGGTCATCTTGAGTACTGTTCCTCATGGCCTCCCACTAATTGCCCTGTAATCTTGATCTGTACCCACATCACACCTTCCCTCCAGACCATGCAGCAAATGTTTTGTAGATTCAAATCATGTAACTCAATAGCATCAGCATATTAAATGGAATGGGGAGATTTTGCCCAGAGAAAAATGGTGCTGATACAGTGTGATACAATTTGTGTAGCAGAAAGACAAGCACTTTATAGTTGGGGTCCCAGTGTGGGGTAATTGCATCTTCTGTTGCTCAGAAAATGAATACAGTTAACAGACATATTAATAAGGACAACACAGATATTTTTTTTCTCCAACATTGAAACAGATTGCCTTTTTTTGCAGTTGAGCATCGTGAAAACAAATTTATTTGAACACTGTCAGGTTTTTAAAAAAATTTTATAATGAATTAGGAAAAAAAGGTTTTCTTGTTTCAAATTCTTAGCCTGTAATATTAAGTCTGCTTATTTTCCTAGAAGATGCCCTCAGTTTGGAATAATTCCCTGTCTATGTCTTAGAACACTGGGAAGAAAGAAAGGAGAACATGAAATAGAATAATAAAATTATAGAGCTGGGAGAAAGATGAATGATCATCTTTTAAAATCTTCTCCTACCCCCATGCCATCAACCAAGGCATTATGGAGATGGAGAAAGTAGATCATAGAGAGAGTAAATGATCTCTCCAAGCCATCGAACAAGATAGTAATAAAGTTACATGAGTCAAAGAGCCTGATGATAAGTCCAAGACATCAAAAACTACATCATTTCACTTCCTAGTTATTCCTGCAGGTGTGAAATCTTTAGAGCTACTTTGACATTATAGAACTATAATTTATTTTCAAATATTCTTGACAAATATTTTCTTTTAAATATTTCTTGATAAAATGTTAAGGGAGAATTTTTCTGCATCTATTGAGATGATCATTTGATTATTACCCTTCAGTCTGACAATGTGATGTATCACATTGGCTGATTCGTGGATTCCATCCCTTGAATAAATCCCACTTGATCATGGTGTATGTATTATTTTAATGGTTGTTGAATTCAGTTTGCTAACAGTTTGTTTAAGATTTTTGTATTTGTGATCATCAGGGACATTTGCCTGTAATTTTCTTGTGGCATCCTTGTTTGGTTTTGGTATCAGGGTAATGCTGGCCTTGCAAAATGAGTTTGGAAGAGTTCTCTTCTTTTTAGTATTTTTGGAAGACTTTGGGAAAGATTAGTATTAATTCTTCTTTGAATGTGTGGCAGAATTCACCAATAAAGCCATCTGGTCTTAGATACTTGTTTGTAGTGAGGTTTTGGTTAATGATTCAATATCCTTACTAGTAATCAGTCTGCTCAAATTTTCTATTTCATTATTATTCAGTCTTGGTAAGTCATATGTTTCTAGGAGTTTATCCATTTCTTCTAGGTTGTCCAATTTATTAGCATATAATTTTTATAGTAGTCTCTTATGATCCTATGTATATCTGTGATATCAGTTGCAATATCTTTTCTTTCATTTCTGATTATATTTATTTGAGTCCTTTCTTTTTTTCTTGGTTATTTTTTGCTCATTTTGTTTATCTTTTAAAAGAATCAGCTCAGTTTCATTAATATTTTTTGTCTTTCTTTGTTTCAATTTTCTTTATGTTCTAATCTGTATAATTTTCTTTCTTCTACTAACTTTGGGTTTTATTTGTTTTTCTTTTCCTAGTCCTTGAAGTCTAAAGTTAGGTTGTTTATTTGACTCATTACAGTCTTTGTTTAAAGTATATTTTATCTGATGTAAGTATAGCTACTCCAGGTATCTTTTGGTTTCCATTTGCATGGTATATTGTTTTCCATCCCTTACCTTCCCTTTTTAGTCTGTATGTGTCCTTACATCTATAGTAAGTCTCTTGTAAGCAGTGTATAGATGGGTCTTGTTTTTTCTTTTTAAGTCCATTCAGCCACTCTGTGTCTTTTGATTGGAGAATTTAGTCCACTTACATTTAAAGTAATTATTGATAGGTATGTGCTTATTGCCATTTCATTAATTGTTTTCTGGCTGTTTTGTAGTTTCTCTCATACTGAGGAGTATGTAGTTCCTCATACTGTGTCAATATGATGGCATTCTTTGCTATAAAATACTCATATAAGAGGAGTCATGGCTCTGGAATCACACTGACTCTGTAGCATACACATCAAGTGAAATGGTGTCAGAGTCATCTGAATCCTGGATCATTTCCTTCTATCTGTCTCTTTTGGCTGAATGTATGCAGTGGAGTACATGGAAATTACATGCATGAATGATGCAATTCCATTGTCTGGACTTATTTCCTGGCTCAGAGATTGAAGAACTGTGTGACTACCACAGATGACTATTGTATTGTGCCACATCCCCTTGGCTTCTCTCTGGCTTCAGACATAGATGCAGTAGACAGTTCTGTGCAAACTCAGATTCACCTCAAGTTAACAGCATTCTACCTTGCATGAATATACCTTCTCCTTCTACTTCTATGTTGCAGGAGCTTCCTCACTCAAATACCAGTGGGGGCCAGAAGAATGAGGACTTAATGTGCCAGGGGAAACCATTAACCAGTGGGGTCAGGAACCCTGGATAAACCTTTTAGCCTCTCAGCATTTAAATGAGCAATTTTGGAGAGCATCTTTTCTCTTTAAAGGAGGTTCCCATGGATTCAAGGCCTGGTTGTTCATAGTAGTAACCTCAGTAATGGATTATTATATTCTTTTCTCCTTCCTCCCTCTCATTATTTATATAATCTCAATCTTGCTTCCTGGGATAACCTCCCATATAAACTATCTGTTTACAAGTCCTTGTCTTAGGCTCTGATTTGGGGGGAACACAAATCAAGAGTGTGACATTAGATCTGTTATGTAATCTTTCTTAGTGAATACTTGCCGGTTTTTCCCTTCTATCATCCTGAGACAGTTTTCACGAGGCGTTATCAATCCCTTCATAGAACTAGTATTTGCACTTGTTTTACTTTGGATTGGGGTGCCCTACTGTTCGATTCCTTCTTCCTCTCTAACATGCTTTCAGGAATTAGAGATTCAACTTCATTTTCTTAAATTACTCACCTTCTAACTATTCCCATTACATTTTATTTCAACCAAGGGTTGAAACTTTTATCTTCTTCTAACTTCAACTTCTATCAAGGGTTTTTCCATTCTACAAACTCAAGTGGGCCCAAGTTTTCCACAAGTAAAGTTTCATTTACCCAACATTATTTTGTTTTGAAATTAGCTCTTCCATATACAGAGCAGGCCGAGTAACTGGCACTTCTTTAAGTTATGTTTGCTTAAGTACAGATATTAAAATCAGAGTCATTTTGTTTTAAGCAAAATATAGTAAATATTGAGGATGACAAACCTTTCAAAATTAGTGCATATTTTTCTACCTTATTTCGTAGAACACTTGGAGCCTAATTAAAAGTTTTTAAATTTATGCCTTAAAGAGTTATCATAAGTTACAATCTAGTGATACTTTAGTTAATGAGAAGTGTGAACTGGAAGTTATTGTTGGTTCTATACTAGTTACTTAATCAATGCCTTTTTTATAAGTTATTGAATGATCAAATGAATGATTCTTTTCTGAGATTTCTTCCAACTCTAAAATTTTATGATTCTATGATTAGCAAATTCTTTGTTAACAAATCTTCGTTCAACAAAGCTGAGCTAAATTCCTCCTGAAAACTGGAGATGCAAATCTCATTAGCTGTCAACTGGAGGCATTATAGTTAAAGACCATTGTTTAGTTTCTTAATGGGCTTTGCTAGAACATCCCAGTTTTGGCTGGGATGAAGGGAAAAGTTGACTGAAATTTACATGCTCCAGCCAGTAAAAGTGTTAGTATTTATGAAAATTATGGAGTGGTAACATCTTCTAAGTCATACTTATACACTATGTCACCAATATAACCCTATCCCTAAAGAATTGAAACTAAACCTGTTAAAGTCATGTGTCAAGTATGAAAGTAGGCTCTGACTGAGGGTCTTGGAGGATATCATAGCAGGAATATGCAAATACTTTAGTGAAAGGACTTGTATGTATTATATATACATGTATTGGTTTAGGCTGCTATAACAAAATACCACAGAGTTGGGTGGCTTAGACAACAAACATTTATTTCTCATGGTTCTGGAGGCTGTGGAGTCCAAGATCAGAGTGCCAGTAGATCAAGTGTCTGGTGCAGGCTCACTTCCCAGTTTGCAGATGAACATTGTTTTATTGTATTCTCACATGGCAGAAACAAGAGAGAAGAAAAGCAAGCTCTCTCATACCTCTTCTTAGAAGGGCACTAATTTTACTCATGAGAGTTCCACTCTCCAGACTTAATTACCTCCCAAATGCTCCACTTCCAAGTACTATCACATTGGAGATTAGGCTTCAACATATGAATTTTGGGGGCTACAAAGCTAATATATACATTTGCATTAGTCTATCATTCACAAACTATTTATTACTGTCAATAGTCAATAAATCAGATGGATATGATCCCTGACCTCATGAAGCTTACACAAAAGATTAAATACATAAAGTGTTCTTGTACCATTGACACAACCATCTTACAGAGGCTACTTACCATTCCACAGGGGATTAAAAAAAATAGTTATTTTGATGGAGCTCTTCATTTTCAAAGATACAGAATCTTGGGAGATTAAAATATTTGTGTGGTAATTAAAATATATTTTTTTAAATATTGATCTGTAGTAGTATTTAAGGTGTGTAGCTTTCTATGTAGTTACTTGATTTGGACCAACCAATATTAAATCTAACCATTTAAATATGATTAAGGAACACAAAGAAAAATTATAGCAATGTCTTTGTCTAAATTAGAAAAAAAAATTATATGACATCAAGCCAATGAGTGCACTTAATTGGACAGACTTATGATGTCCCACATGTGTTGATGTGTTTGCTTTCTTTTAATTTTTTACATTTTGGTGAATGTAGGGGAAGATTCATAGGTTGGTAGCTAGAGGGGAAATATAAATTTATGAAATAAAAACAATCAAGACAGTTTATATATTGTTCTATTGCTAAGTAAATGTGCTCTCAGAACTTGTGATGAAGGGTGATGAGATACAAGACAGGTGTAGTGTGTGTGTGTGTGTGTGTGTGTGTGTGTTTAAGTTTTAAATATTAACTCTTGTGATGGGTGTTTGCATATTCTTTGAATACATTGGTCTTTTATATCCTTTCTTAGGATCTTCTGGATAAGTTTATTTAATTGATTACATCTTTCAATTTTCCTAATTCTAGGGTGCCATGCAAAAGAATGCAGAAGAAAAGTTTGTGCTTATTCAGACAACACTAAGGGATGAAACTTTCTGCTATTACAATGAAAAATTCAAGTACAAGTTTCAATATCAAAAGACTAAAATAAATACTTACTTAGAACTCTGTATAAGGAATATCAGTTTCGCTTTCTCTGTAGTTAATTGGTTAGAAATGCAGATAGTGACTTGAACAAATTTCAAATATTACAAATTCTTAAAAAATACTCCCAATTGGCATAGTTTTGCTCTATAGACTTACTTTATCTTACACCCCCTCCAACTTAGTCTTCACAAAAGTTAGTCAATTATTGAATGATCTTTTTTCCGATGTTTTAATATACTCTGTTTGTCATATACAGAATTTCATCATATATATTGGGGTTTATTTTGGGAGCTTTTATTCTATGTCACTGATATGTCTGCCAGTTATCCACTATGGTTCCAAATTATTTGAATTATTATAGTCTCAATATTTCAAGAGGCCAGTACCTTCTCATTACTCCTCTTTCAGAATCTTCCTGGATTTATACACAATAGATTTTTTTCCCCCAGCAGATGAACATAGAAATTATTTCAAGTTCTGAAAAATATTCTTCTGGTGTCACAGTTGATTTTACAGCTTAATTTAGGAAAACCAGATTTTTTTTATAATTTGAGTTTTATTATTTACTAACAATATGTGTTTTCATTTTCATTTTTCTCTTTTTTATAGCTTTTATGGAATCTTATATTTTGATTGCAAATCTATATTTATTGTTACTATTGTGATTAGAATGTTTAATTTTTAACCTGGTATACAGTGATTATTATTAAATATTTCATGTTAATGTTTTCATATCTAGCTACTTTTTATTCCCTTTTTGTACTGAAAAAAATTTTTTTAAAGATTTTTATTTATTTATGAGAAAAGAGAGAGAGAGAGCATGAGTGGGGGGAAGGGGCAGAGGGAGAGGGGCAAGCAGACTCCTCCCTCCCTCAGAAGGGAGCCCGACTCTAGGGCTCCATCCCAGGACGTGGAGATCATGACCTGTGCATAAGTCAGACACTTAACCAACTGAGCCACCCAGGCATCCTGTACTCAAATTTTTTTAGTAAATATTTTTGATTTTTTTTTTTTGTCAACTGTTGTATTGTCTGCAAGTAATAACAGTTTTGTTTGTCTGCAAGTAATAACAGTTTTGTTTGATTTTTGCAGTATTTGCATGAATTAATGATTTTTCTATTACATTGGTTAGGACTACGTTCAGTTTTGTCTAGTACCCCTAGTAGTTGTATTCCTTTTTTTTTTTTTTTTTTTTTTTTTAAGTAGGCTCCCTGCCTAGCAGTGGGTCCAGCATGGGGCTTGAACTCAAGACTGTGAGATCAAGACCTGAGTTGAGATCAAGAGTCAGACACTCAACCCACTGAGCTACCCAGGCACCTCATTAGTAGTTGTATTCTTAACTAAGTTCTGATGTAAATGAAAATGCTTCTAATATTTCATTATTAAAAGCTTTTTTTTTTTTAAGTTTCAGAAAGAAATCTTTTTTTCAAGTGAGGAAAGTTTTTTTATATTCTTAGATTATACAGCATTATCTTTCAAATTAGAAATGGATTTTTTTACTAAAAATTTATAAATATAGAGGGGCACCTGGGTGGCTCAGTCAAGAAAGCATCTGCCTTCAGCTTAGGTCATGATCTCAGGGTTCTGGGATCAAGCCCTACATCCAGCTCCGTGCTCATCGGGGGATCTGCTTCTCCCTTTCCCTCTGACCCTCCTCCCCGCTTGTGCTCTCTCTCTGTCTCAAATAAATAAATAAAATCTTTTTAAAGATTTATAAATATAGAATTGAATTTATATGTGTATATATACATATACACATTTCTTTTAAATGAGTTAATTTAAGGAATTTCATAATATTAACCATCATATTTTTGAGATAAACTCTACTTGGTCCAGGGACGCCTGGGTGGCTTAGTCAGTTAAGCATCTGCCTTTGGCTCAGGTCATGACCTCGGGGTCCTGGCATCAAGTCCCACATCAGGCTCCTTGCTCAGCAGGGATCCTGCTTCTCACTCTGCCTGTGGCTCCCCCTGCTTGTGTGTGCGCGCTCTCTCTCTCTCTCTGACAAGTAAGTAAATAAAATCTTTAAAAAAAAGCCCGAAAACCCTACTTGGTCTAGACACATTAATCTTTTGCTATATTACTTTATTTTCAACATGTTATTTTTAAATTAATTTTTAGAGTTGATGTATAATTTACATATAGTAAAATTTACCATTTTTAGTGTATTTTTCTATCAGTTTCACAAATGAATATAGCAATGTTATTACTACCCCATTCAAGTGTATTGCTTTGATTGCTATGATTTATGATTTTAACTTCTAATTCTATAAGGAAAACAGAACCACACTTTTCTATTTATCTTTGGATTTAGGAAATCAAGTTTTCCACCTATATGTTCAGAAACAATATATAACTTAGCAATCATTTGTTTCTTAATGATTTTATAGATCTCCTTTCTCATGGGAATAGATCTTTATCCTTTCATTTTTTCCTCATTGTTGTTCCATTAAAGTCTTCAAATCTTAATTTTGGTTATCTGATTCCTAGAAAATTATCCATTTTATTTAAATTTTCAGAATTACTGGCAAACAGTTTGATAATTATTTGCTAATATATGCTTTTATCTTAAATTTATTTTGTAGTTGTAACCCTGTGATATTTAATTGTATTTTCTTTACCTTGCTAGGTCATGAAAAAATACTTTATATATCTTTTAAAAGGACAGATTTTGCTTTTATATTTAGATATTCTTTGATTTTCTATTTATTCAATTTTGGATTTATGTTTCTCTTTTCTTGCACTGTTTGGTAATTTCTCTTACATTTACTATTTTCATGGGGTTGTTTTCCTGAAGCTTTGAAATGATTGTTTATTTTCAAACTCTTTCATTTTCTAATATATGAATTTAAGATTACATATTTTCTCCATTACATAGTAAATGTTGTAAGACATACATCTGTAGAAATATTCTTTGACTTCATCTCACAGCTTTTGATATTTATGGTTCATCTTGCCATTCATGTCTAAGTAGTTTGTAGTGTTATTTTTAGTTGCTTTTTAAACCAGTAATTATTTAGACATTTAAAAAAATTCTCAGCAATTAAATTATCTTAGAAGAGGTGGCACATAATTTTTGTTATTATAATTTTATTCCACTGCCTCAGAAAATATATCCTGTATGATTTTCTATTTTTATAGTTTAAATTTTCTTTGTGTTCTAATGCATGATTCTTTTGCTGTATTATTTTTGTTTGAAAAGTATTTATTTCTTGATTCATGCTGTGTATTTCTGGGGTACATTACTTTATGCATATGTGATGATTAGATCAAGCTTATTGTAATAAGTAAATATTTTAATAACTTAATTATTTGTAATATACTTGAATGACTGATTTGAGAGTCTTGCTAACACTTTCAGTTATTATTGTAAAATGGTCAATGTCTCCTTGTTTCTATCTGTTGTTGCTTCATAGATTTTGAAACAATGTTAACATTTTACATCAATAAGTGAAATATTGTTATTTGACTATAACTGTTGTCAAGATAAAGTGTCTTTCTTGGTTCCATTTTGTACTTTTTACATTGAATTCTATTACATCTGATGGTAATACACCATTTATTCTTGCCCTTTTTGTTGTCTTCTTGTCTGTTATAGTTATATCTTCTAGTAAGAATCTTTCTTTAACCATTAAATTATATGTAGCTCTACCTATTTTAAGAGTTTCTGTTTTTTAATAATAAAATTTAAACCATTCACATTTATTATGATTGAAATCTTCGGGCTTATTGCTGACGTTCCATTTTTGGTTTTCTCTGTACTGCTTCCCTCTCCTCTAGCTACATTATTTGTGGCAGCCAGATGCCAAGTTAAGCTGAATATCTAGATAAAATCTATTTTAAATTCAGAGAAAAAAGTTCTAACAACAACCAGCTGGAACCAGCAGTTCACAAAATGCTACATACTGGTGTACGGCATAAATTTTTGCAGCACTTTATAAAAATATGCTGTCCTGATATACAAAGGCAACCTTACTGCCCTTTCCATCTGTGGTACATGTGCTTTGAGTTGCTTTTCGTGTGTTGGTGAAGAGTTACGTTGAGCCATGGCGTACTTTTATATGACAGCTTCTTGGGGTTAGGATTGAAAACTGTGGGTATTTTTCCTCTATGGAGACCTATAGAGAATTATATTTTTGGTATTTTATAATTCATATCTCTTGATCACTTTTGAGGTATTTTGACTACATTTAAGTGATCATAAATATATTATCTAAGCTGGATGCTTTTGATCATAAAAGCAGGGCACTATTAATTAATACTGTATAAACATGTATGAACTGGGGCCATCTGGGGAAAAATGGGATGTAAAGTCATCCTAGCCCTACTAGTTAGGGGGAAAAGATTATAGGTATAATATGAATGAAAATTTGTTCCCATGCCTTCTACCATAGAAATACTTACTAGACAAAGTGGCAGAATATTCAGGCTGGGTTTGGACGTTTGTGGAGCAGCAATATTTGAATAACAGAAGAGATTATGATGCTGTGACATGGCATAGCTAGGGCACATTCAACCTCTTAGCATACTCTACACATTTGATTGACTGTCAGGATGGAACTGTAAACACTCTGAAAGGACATATGAATCCAAATTCATCCATTTTGCACAATGTGCTGCAGGTCTGATTTCTCTCTCCCATTTTTACTGCTTTGTTTTTTATGTGCATATGGTCATATTACTATGTTTCCCCTATATGTATATTTTAATAGTTACTTTATTTCTAATGGCTTACTCAGTTGTGCATTGACTGAACTTTTTTTATTTTGTATAGCTCGGTGCCATTGCACTTCTTTCTGTGTCCCAAATTTAATGCATTTAATTCACTTTTTCCCTCATTGCCTTTGTCCCCAGAACACAGGGCTGTTAAGAGAATTCTTTAGTCTGGGGATAAGAGGCTGCACTCAAATCATTATATATCAGCTATCTTTGCTCTCTCCCTTTCTTGGTAGTTTGGCTAGATTGGCTCCTTGCAAGTATATCTCATAGCAAAAGAAACTTAAAATATTTCCAGAAATACTTGTTTTAAAGGCCATTTCAACAGCAACTATGCTTAAATCTGGCCACCTCTAGTTCCAGGGCAATTTTCAGAACACCAAAACCAGTGATGAACTGGACATGACCACTCCTTGTCTGCAAAGGAAGAACATTAACTTAGCACAGTTTGATATCTAGAAGAAAATATACAGCCTCATAAAGTTTGAAGAGCCTTTTTTTATGTACTTTAAGCTTTAGTCTAATGCCTTTATAAGACAGGTTCTGGGAATAGGGAACAATATTATCGTCACAAGCTAGCAAGCAACAGCCTTTTGCTGCAATAGTCAAATTTCTACAGAAAGCCAATTATATACCTAGTAGTATGCTATGAAGTCTAGAAATATATAAAAATATTAAATAATATATGGTTATATAATAACCTAATGAATGAGTACACATT
The DNA here is from genome assembly GCF_029215605.1 of Mirounga angustirostris. Taxonomy (NCBI): domain Eukaryota; kingdom Metazoa; phylum Chordata; class Mammalia; order Carnivora; family Phocidae; genus Mirounga; species Mirounga angustirostris. The sequence continues at coordinate 98,679,475 of NW_026991718.1, read as the reverse complement.
TCAATTCTGTAGTATTTCTAAGAAGGGAGAGTTTAATATTTGGTCAGAAATCTAGACTGAATATGAAGGTAGCAGAAAATCATTGGCAGACAAGAGAAAAGAAGACTTTCTGGATAGAGGAAGCTGGATGTGGAAAGCCATGGCAAATAGGAATGAAGGACATGACTGCACACTCAATTGTGTTTGTTGGGGAGCCACAATAAATACAGTTTTGGTTTTGGTTTTGGTTTGTTTTATTGCTTTGGTGTTCCTTAAATACTAGGCCAAAAAAAAAAAAAAAACCAAACATAATTCATTGATAAGAGGCTGCCATATTTGAATGAGAAGGTGACCAAAGCCCTCTGTATTTTAGAAGGTTAATTATGGCTATTCCATAGCTAGGCTGAATTGGAAGAAGCAGCTCAAAAAATCAAGGCAATCAATCAATCAATCAATCAATCTAAAAAGTCAAGGATAGTAGCTTATGATGTAGTTGTTATGTTTTAGGAACTTTGGGACATTTGACTTGGTCTGCTAAAAGAAGGAAAAATTATAATACAGAGGAAATGCATATTCTTAAGTGTCTCTGGGTATTCTAATTTTCCATCTTATAGATAGATTGCTTTTATTGGTGTGCATAGGCATCATTTATTAGCAGTAGCTATAGCAGATCTATCTCAACCTTAATAGGTTACAAAATACTTCATTTTTTTCCAGTGTAAGCAAGGTAAATTAAAATGTTCCTTTCTGTTTATAGTTTCTTTAACTGTGATTTTTTTCATATTAAGAAAATTTAGTGCTGGCAAGTCATTCCTTAAATTCTGGCTTTGCATGATCCTAAAACATTACTGGGATAGTTTGAGTTTAGGTAAATGGTTGTAGATGATTGTTACAGTCAGTATTGCTCAGCGTATTATGGCAAAATGTTACGTTGAAATTTTATTTTAGAGACATACATTACAGTATGTGAGTAATTTTTCTATAAATCAGGTAAAAAAGTAGGAGGTATATTTAATGTTATCCAAAACTATTTTTCTACCATACCAGCTACTAAATATACCAGTGATATCTTCCAAGAGTAAAATGTTAAAACTGTTTTAAGTTGTTTCATAAAACATATTATTGTTTTTTATTATAATTTACATATACTCTTATTAGTTTTCTTGCTTGATTGGAGGAAAATATTGACTAAATCTCTTATAAAAGGCAGATATATTTAAAAGTATGGATTGTGTATAATAATGAGATGTATATGTGCAAGTAACATTTTGATTTGTACTTTAATTGCTCTTTATATGCAGTGTGAATTAAGAATAAAACAAGGTGAGGTGAGTGAGGGAAGAAGAAATAAGGAATATAATTAACAGGCTTAGTAGTTTTACATTATAGCTGCTTTAATTAACAGCTTTGTGGTGGCAAAACAAATGTGATTTGGAAAACTAAGAATAGGTAGAATCATGACATCCTCTTTTGGAAAACATTATGTTCTTAATATTTATTTGTTTTTTTGATACACAGCAGACACATAATAGCAGACACATATTCATAAAAATGAGTAAAATCATCAGTTTTGTTCACTTAATCCATTATAAACATCCTCTCATGGTAACAAATATAAGGCTCCACTTTCATTTTTAATGATAGCCGATTTTTCTAGTCTATGACTATATCAAAATTTACTTAACTGATCCACAATCTGTATTTCTAATCATTGATAGTATACATAATCTCATGAGTAACATCTTTGTAAGCACATCTTTGTGTATATGTCTAATTTTCTCCTCAGGGTGAATTACTAATAGAATTGCTATGTCAAATGTTATGTACTACTTTTTTTTTTTAAAGATTTTATTTATTTATTTATTTGAGAGAGAGAGAACAAGCAGGGGGAGCAGCAGAGGGAGAGGGAGAAGCAGGCTCCCCGATGAGCAGGGATCCCTATGCAGGGCTCAATCCCAGGGTCCTGAGATCATGACCTCAGCCGAAGGAAGATGCTTAACTAACTGAGCTACCCAGGTTCCCTAATGTTATGTACTTCTTAAGGTTCTTACTACACATCATCAAATTGGTCTCTGAAATGTTTTACATATATACATACTAGCAGTGAAAACACTGTCTGTTGAAAATCATACACTTAATGTGTGTATATAATATTTATATTCTATACCAGAACCAAATTAAAGAATTCTATACCAAAAATATATTTTGATTTTTTATTAACAGTTTTTTTCCAGTAAAAACAAACATCCCTATATTTTACTTTAGGGAGGAGTTTCTCTTTTTATTGTGAAAAGTCAGATTTTCCCATTAAAGTGTAAATCCTTTATTTGAATGAATTTAATACTATTAATGGCACTTTTGGCTTTCCAAAAAGTATTTGAAATTTCTAACAAAAATTTTAGGACTTCTTGTACCTTTGAGAAGTATAATGTAAAAGAAGCTTTATCATGTGTGAAATATACAGGAACTGATTTGTCCTAACCTAATGTCAAATGGCAGGTGATAAATTAAACAGAGTATTGTTCCCATCTTGCCTTGCCTTTTAAAACTGGAAAGTGATTGGATGGGAAGGGAATTTCCTTTATTTAATGGCACAAATTCACTCATCTGTCTCACTCATTCTTCAGTTTATATACATTTTTGATCACAAGTACAGGATTAAAATTTGAATCATGATCCATACGTGCTTTTTTGATGATAAAATAGGTCATCTTTCTTGTCCTCTTATTGTCATTGAAGAATCAAGCTCGTGATTCATAATCTCCCTACTCCTAACACCATCCTAAGTGACTTTAGCACCTATCTAGATGTCTCTTTGAGTTCCAGTTGAGAAACCTTCGCTTCTTAATTTCTTACCTCTTCACCAGTGTTTACCTTTTTCTCCATCACTAGAAATTGCACCATCCCTGAAATCTTATTTAGTAATACACCATTGTTTGACCATTAGTTTATTTGCTCTGGTAGCTCCATTACAATCATTTGACCTTATTGAGATGACTAATCCATTGGCCCCACCACCTTCTCACTATACATCAGCCTCTCCTGTCTTCATTTCCCTCTTAGTCTAATTTAGACTTCATGATTTATCATTACAACTCCTGATCAAATACCGTCACCTCCTTGTCTCTGTCTCATATTCTCTTATCAAGTTCCATCTTAGTTGCACACAGTTTGCCTCCTTTTCCATGTCTATTCCCAAATAACTAGATATGACTAGAGAAAAAAATATCTCACAGTGAAACCATTTAAAGTCATGATAAAAACATCTCTAAAGGGAAATTTTACCATAAAACACATATATGTGATTCTCACACATTGTAATGATTATATTTTTTCTTCTCCCTCCATCCCTTGCTATCCATTCAGATGATGACCTCCTGAGATGATAGTGATTAAACAAAGTGGCAAATCTCAATCTCACAGAAGGGATGAGCACCTGTGACTTAACTAAAATTATTACTGAGTGCTGATTGTCTTGAATGAGCTTTTTTTTCTTCCTGTCAGTTAGTTACTTTATAAAATTTATGACTGTAGTCTGTGGAAAAAATGGAGTTTCCATCTTTTCTCAGTACTCTTGTTTTCCTTTAGTACTTCTACCTATCGTATTTCACCAGTAAAATTGCCAAAATATTATGTGTCCATTTTGGTTGTTATACTTTTAGAGGGAGCAGAATGTAAAGAAATTGGAATCTGAAGACCCAGCTTTGATTCCTTTGATCATACACTTGTTAAGCTGTGAATTTAGGCAAGTTGCCCAATGTCTCTATGATTCAGTTTGCTCATGTGAACAACGGAATTAATAATACCTGCGTGTTGGATTCTTTGGAGAATCAAATGAGATGTGTTTGTAAATGTGATTTATAATCTGTAAAGCCCTTCACATGTGCAACCTGTTATCATTTGAACATCTCACATTCAGAATTACTTCCATCATGTAAATTATTATGATTTGAAATTTGGTGTTTGGTATCATGGTTTTAAACATCACTGTACTGGAAATTTATACTGAAGTGTCATCTTTTAAAAATGTTTGTTTGGTCTCAGAAACATGGTCTGCAAAAGACATTGCATTTGAAGAACACTTTTACAGTTTTATTCTCTCTCAAGGGATGTAAGTGATGAGTTCTTGATGAAATTGCATCACTACTGCTTATACGCAGTGGATATATTTCCATTACTGTGTAAATAAATTACTGTGTAAACACTTGATTAAAACCACATAAGTCCTATATGGGAATGAAAGCAGTTTGTTGTTCTTGGCTTTTCATTTCTTCACAAAAGCATTTCTTAATCTTTTAATTTCCAAATACAGTAGTGTTTTTGAAGAAATAGAGAGGGAAGAGTACCAAAGAGTGAACTGACTTGTAAGTGCTTATTTAGCCCTCAAGAAATATGTGAAAAATATCAAGAAACTTTACCATCTTAAAATCTGGAATCATTTTGGAAGATCTCCTTACCTAACTATCTTGTTTCAAGGAAAATAGAGAAGGCAAGTTGGCTGAAATGAAATCTGGTTCATTATTCACTAGCCTTAGGGATAATCACATTTAGTGGAGAGGCTATAATTAGCGCAGTTGTTGCTTTTACCCCATATGTGGCAAAATCCAATTGTCTCTCCTTTCATTTTCCCTTTTTTTTTTTTTTTGGTTTTATTTTGTTTTTAAAGTCTCCTAATATTATTTCCAATTTGTGTATTTCAAATTCTAGTAGGAAATAAAGTTGTACCTAATTATAAAATATTCATTGACATTAAAAATTCAAGATTTTTTGTCTTTAAAACTATACTTAGGAGTTATCTCTGGAACTTTTCTTTATACTCAGGTCTTTTGTTATACTATGGCTGTATCCAAATTGAGTGATTAAAAGTATACTCTTTTTTTTTGTAACGGAAGTATAGTTGATGTACAATATTATATTAGTTTCAGGTGTACAACATGGTGATTCGACAATTTACATCACAAAATGCTCACCATGGTAAGTGTAGTTACCATCTGTCACCATACAAAGTTATTATAATATTATTGACTATTTCCCTATGCTGTATTTTTCATTCCCATGGCTTATTTATTTTTTACCTGGAAGTTTGTATCTTTTAATCTCTTTTACCTATTTCACCCATTCCCCAGTGTCCCCCCTCTGGCAACCACGTTTGTACTCTGTTTTTATGAAAAAATATACTCTTCTTCTCAAAGGTCTCCAACATAAACAAATCTGTGCTTCTCTCTCTTTGTTTGCTTGCTTCCAGCCTCCAGTAAGGGCTTCCAACTCCAGGTTGAAAGTTTATTTTAATTAGAGTTTAAAAGTAATGAACACTACAATCAAACATATGGACATTCCCAGAAGCATTTCTGCATGCAGCACGTTCATCTGCAGGCTCACTAAAACCTCATGATTGTATTAAAAATTCTAAGAACATTTTGCTTAAGCTATATGCAAGTTTCTGTCATATTTCTTCTGATATTTCTAGTGTTTTAAAAATTTGTACTTATTATTATTTTGAGAGGGAGAGAGAGAGAGCAAGTTGTGTGTGGGGTTGGGAGGGAGGGACAGAGGGAAAGGGAGAGAGAGAGAATCTCAAGAAGGCTCCAAGCCTGGCACAGAGCTGGGCGCAGGGCTTGATCTCACAACCCTGAGATCATCTTCCTATTGCACTCCAGTTTCGCACTACACATGTTCTCTGTGGTGCTATGACACATGTCACAAATGTTGGACTAGATCAAAAGATGAAGATTTTTTAAAAAGATTTTATTTATAGGGGTAGGGCTGAAAAGATGGCGAAGGAGTAGGCGACCCTATTCCAACTGGTCCCTGGAGTTGAGCTGGGTATCTACCAGACCACTCTGAACACCCACGAAATCAGCCTGAGATGTAAGAAGATAGATCTGGATCTCTACAAACAGAATATCGCAAGCAGTTGGTTTCGAGGTACAAAGCGGGGAGCGTGATTCCACGGACAGATATCGGAGGATAAACAGCAGGGGGAGGGAGCCAGCCATTGGGGTCCTACACCGCCAGTGAGTGAGAGGCTCCCGCGCTGGGGACAGGGCACAGACTCACAGACTGGTAGAGGCAGGGAAAGGACTTTAGGGACCACCCTTAATGGAAACTTGGATTGGGCCACGTGACTGAATTGGGGGTGGCTGGCGGTTTTAGAAGCACAAAGGGCAGAGACATGCCCCAACCTGGAAGTGAGGAATGGGACTGCTGCTGAGGGGCGCACAACCCAGGATGCTGCAGTTTATAGCAGCACAGACAGAAACGGAGATAGTGTGGCCTGGAGAGCTCAATGAAGAACAGATTGCAATCTCTCTGCTCTGAGGCAGAGGGTTGTAAACGGTCTCTTCTGCTCTGATTCTCAGAAGGGATGCAGAAAGCCTCCAGGGAAAGCTGCAAGGGAACAAAAGCCCCAAAAAACTGGTTTTCAATGAGCCCATCCCTTGCCACAGGGGGCATGGCAACTCTGCCCAAACAGGGTTGCTTGAGTAACAGCACAGCAGACCCCTCCCCCAGAAGAACGCTGGGAAAACAAGAGGCCAGCAACCCTAAGGTCCCTAAAAAACAGGTGCATCTTGCTTTGGTTGTGGTCAGTAATTTGGACTCTATACATTCCCTCAACCACCCTTCAACAGAGTGACTAGGAGGAGGAACCCCCAAAATAGGAAAGACTCAGAGATTATGACTTATGCCACAGATTTACAAATGGATTCAGATATAATCAAGATGTCAGAGATGGAATTCAGGCTAGCAATTGTGAAGACAATAGCTAGAATGGAGAAATCAATTAATGGCAACAAAGCGTCTCTAAGGGCAGAAATGAAAGCTGAATTGTCAGAACTTAAAAATGCTATCAGTGAGATACAATCTAATCTAGATAATCTAACAGCTAGGGTAAGCAAGAAAGAAGACAAATTAGTGACCTAGAAGACCAAATAATAGATAAAAAGGGAAAAGAGGAGGCCAGGGAAAAACAACTCAGGATCCATGAGAATAGAATCAGAGAAATAAGTGACACCATGAAACATTCCAATGTCACAATTATTGGAATCCCGGAGGGGGTGGAGAGAGAGACAGGACTAGAAGATAGAGCAAATCGTAGCTAGAGAACTTCCCTAATCTGGGGAATGAAACAAACATTTGTGTCCTAGAGGTAGAGAGGACCCTTCCCAAGATCAAGGAAAACAGGCCAACACCCTAGCATGTGATAGTAAAACTTGCAAATCTTAGAACCAAGGAAACCATCTTAAGGGCAGTTAGGGGGAAGAGATTCCTTACGTACAGAGGGAGGAACATCAGAATAACATCAGACCTATCCACAGAGACCTGGCAAGCCAGAATGGCCTGGCAAGACATATTTAGGGTACTAAACGAGAAGAACATGCAGCCAATAATACTTTATCTGGTAAGGCTGTCATTTAGAATGGATGGAGAGATACAGAGCTTCTAACACCAGCAGAAACTGAAAGAATATGTGACCACTAAGCCGGCCCTGGAAGAAATATTAAGGGGGGTTCTATAAAAGGAGAAAGACCCTAAGAGTGACATAGAAAAGAAATTTACAGGGATAATCTATAAAAACAAGATCTTCACAGGCAATATGATGACAATAAATTCATATCTTTCAATAATCACTCTCAATGTGAATGGCCTAAATGCTCCCACAAAATGGCACAGGGTTGCAGATTGGATAAAACGACAGGACCCATCCATATGCTATCTACAAGAGACTCATTTTGAACCTAAAGATACATCCAGACTGAAAATGAATGGATGGAGATACATCTTCCATGCCAGTGGACCTCAAAAGAAAGCTGGGGTAGCAGTTCTTATATCAGACAAATTAGATTTTAAGCTAAGACTGTAGTTAGAGACACAGAAGGACACTATATCATTCTTAAAGGGTCTATCCAAGAAGAAGATCTAATAATTGTAAATATCTACACCCCCAACATGGGAGCAGCCAACTACATAAGCCAACTGTTAACCAAAATAAAGAGTCATATTGATAACAATACGTTAATTGTAGGAGACCTCAATATTCCACTCTCAGCAATGGACAGATCATCTAAGCAGAAAATCAACAAAGAAACAAGAGCTTTGAATGACACACTGGACCAGATGGACCTCATAGATATTTACAGAACATTCCACCCTAAAACAACAGAATACTCATTCTTCTCGAGCACACATGGAACTTTCTCCAGAATAGACAACATACTGGGTCACAAATCAGGTCTCAACTGATACCAAAAGATTGAGATTAGTCCCTGCATATTCTCAGACCATAATGCTTTAAAACTGGAACTCAATCACAAGAAAAAAATTGGCAGAAATTCAAACACTTGGAAGCTAAAGACCATTCTGCTCAAGAATGTTTGGGTCAACCAGGAAATCAAAGAAGAACTTAAACAGTTCATGGAAACCAATGAGAACAAAAACACATCGGTCCAAAACCTATGGGATACTGCAAAGGCTGTCCTAAGGGGGAAATACATAGCCATCCAAGCCTCACTCAAAAAAATAGAAAAATCCCAAATTCACTAATTAAAGCCTTAAAGAACTAGAGAAAAAAACAACAAACGATGCCTAAGCCATGCTTTAGAAGAGAAATAATTAAGATTAGAGCAGAGATCAATGAATTAGAAACCAGAAACAGTAGATCAGATCAATGAAACTAGAAGCTGGTACTTTGAAAGAATTAATAAGATCGATAAACCACTGGCCAGACTTATCCAAAGGAAAAGAGAAATGACCCAAATTAATAAAATTATGAACAAAAAGGGAGAAATCACAACTAACACCAAGGAAATAGAAATAATTATTAGAAATTATTATCAACAACTATATGCCCATAAGCTGAGCAACCTGGATGAATTGGATGCCTTCCTAGAAACCTATAAACTGCCAAGACTGAAACAGGAAGAAATTGACAACATGAATAGGCCAATAACCAGTAACGAGATGGAGCAGTGATCAAAAACCTCCCAAAACAGGAAGAATGACAGGGGGGAAATCGGAGGGGGAGAGGAACCATGAGACGTGATGGACTCTGAAAAACAAACTGAGGGTTCTAGAGGGGTGGGGGGTGGGAGGATGGGTTAGCCTGGTGATGGGTATTAAAGAGGGCACATTCTGTATGGCGCACTGGGTGTTATACACAAACAATAAATCATGGAACACTACATAAAAAACTAATGATGTAATGTATGGTGATTAACATAACAATAAAAAATTTTAAAAAACCCACAAACCTTCCAAACACGAGGCCAAGACTTGATGGATTCCCTGGGGAATTCTACCAAATAATCAAAGAAGAAATAATATCTATTCTCCTGAAGCTGTTTCAAAAAATAGAAACAGAAGGAAAGCTTCCAGGCTCATTCTATGAGGCCAGCATTACCTTAATCCCCAAACCAGGCAAGGACCCCATGAAGAAGGAGAATTTCAGACCAATACCCCTGAAGAATATAGATTCCAAAATCCTCAACAAAATCCTAGCTAATAGCATCCAAGAATACATTAAAAGGATCATCCACCATGACCAAGTGTGATTTATCCCCGGGATGCAAGGGTGCTTCAACATTTGCAAATCAGTTAGTGATAGAACACATTAATAAGAGGAGAGAGAAGAACCATATGGTTCTCTCAATTGATGCAGAAAAAGCATTTAACAAAATATAGCATCCTTTCCTGATTAAAACTCTTCAGAGTATAGAGCTAGAAGGAACATTCCTCAAGTTCATAAAATCCTCTATGAAAAACCCATAGTGAATATCATCCTCAATGGGGAAAAGCTGAGAACCTTTCCCTTAAGATCAGGAACACATCAAGGATGCCCACTCTCGCCACTACTGTTCAACATAGTACTAGAAGTCCTAGCAACAGCAATCAGACAACAAAAAGAAATAAAAGGTATTCAAATTGGCAAAGAAGAAGTCAAACTCTCTCTTTTCGCAGATGACATGATACTTTATGTGGAAAACCCAAAAGACTCCACCCTCAAATTACTAGAACTCATCCAGCAATTCAGTAATGTGGCAGGATACAAAATCAATGCACAGAAATCAGTTGCTTTCTTATACACTAACAATGCAACTGTAGAAAGAGAAATTAGAGAAACAATTCCATTTACAGTTGCACCAAAAACCATAAGATACCTCAGAATAAACCTATTCAGAGAGATAAATGATCTATACTCTAGGAACTACAGAACACTCATGAAAGAAATTGAAGAAGACACAAAAAGATGGAAAAACATTCCATTCTCATGGATCAGAAGAATAAACATTGTTAAAATGTCTATCTACCCAGAGCAATCTATACCTTCAATGCCATCCCAATCAAAATTCCAATGACATTTTTCAAAGTGCTGGAACAAACAATCCTAAAATTTGTATGGAATCAGAAAAGACCCTCAATCGCCAAGGAAATGTTGAAAAAGAAAAACAAAGCTGGGGGCATCACGTTGCCCGATTTCAAGCCATATTACAAAGTAGTGATCACCAAGACAGCATGGTACTGGCACAAAAACAGACATATAGACCACTGGAACAGAATAGAGAGCCCAGATGTGGACCCTCCACTTTATGGTCAAATAATCTTTGACAAAGCAGGAAAAAACATGCAATGGAAAAAAGACAGTCTCTTCAATAAATGGTGCTGGGAAATTTGGACAGCCACATGCAGGAGAATGAAACCTGACCCTTCTCTAACACCCTGCACAAAGATAAACTCAAAATGGATAAAGACCTCAATGTGAGACAGGAATCCATCAAAATCCTAGAGGAGAACCTAAGCAGTAACCTCTTTGACATCAGCCACAGCAACTTCTTTCAGGATACATCTCCAAAAGCTAGTGAAACAAAAGCAAAAATGAACTTTTGAGGCTTCATCAAGATAAAAAGCTTCTGCACAGCAAAGGAAACAGTCAACAAAACAAAGAGGCAACCCACAGAATGGGAGAAGATATTTGCAAATGACACTACAGATAAAAGGCTGGTATCCAAGATCTCTAAAGAACTTCTCAAACTCAACACCCAAAAAACAAATAATCAAGTCAAAAAATGGGCAGAAGACATGAACAGACACTTCTCCAAAGAAGACATACAAATGGCTAACAGACACATGAAAAAATGTTCATCATCATTAGCCATCAGGGAATTTCAAATCAAAACCACACTGAGATACCACCTTACACCAGTTAGAATGGCAAAAATTGACAAGGCAAGAAACAACAAATGTTGGAGAGGTTGTGGAGAAAGGGGAGCCCTTTTACAGTGTTGGTGGGAATGCAAGTTGGTACAGACACTTTGGAAAACAGTGTGATGGTGCCTCAGAAAATTAAAAGTAGAGCTACCCTATGACCCAGCAATTGCACTCCTGGGTATTTACCCCAAAGACACAGATGTGGTGCAAAGAAGGACCATATGCACTCCAATGTTCATAGCAGTAATGTCCACAATAGCCAAACTGTGGAAAGAGCTGAAATGCCCTTCAACAGATGAATGGCTAAAGAAGATGTGGTCCATATATACAATATTACTCAGCCATCAGAAAGGATGAATACCCAACTTTTACATCAACATGGACGGGACTGGAGGAGATTATGCTAAGTGAAAAAAGTCTAGCAGAGAAAGTCAATTATCATATGATTTCACTTATTTGTGGAACATAAGGAATAGCATGGAGGAGATTAGGAGAAGAAAGGGAAAAATGAAGGGGGGGAATCAGAGGGATAGATGAACTATGAGACTATGGACTCTGAGAAACAAACTGAGGGTTTTAGAGGGGATGGGGTTAGGGAGATGGTTTAGCCCAGTGATGGGTATTATGGAGGGCATGCACTGCATGGAAATTAAGAGCCTGGAGAGTAGGAGAAACTCAGATATTGAGTCCACCACACTGTCTGGATATGGCGGATGTGTTAAGAAATTAATATTTTCAGGGACAAATGATTAAGTTTTTGAAAATTCGGCAGGGCCATCATCAACCATGGAATACACCCAAAAAACTTTCAGCTGTCAATCAAATCACTTAATCTTTCTGTAGCTTAATTTTCTCAGCTCTAAAATGGAAACAATAGTACCAGTTCCATATCCATCTCCTATATTCTGGGGTTGCATTAAAGACATTGTTTTAGTCAAAAATTTGTGATAGAAGACTGTGTACATATATTTGTTTGTTATTATATTGAGAAAACTCCAAAAAGAAAAAAAAATACAATTAGCATTTTAATTTTTTTAATTGTACATTGTAAAAAGTTCTAAATAGAAAAAAAATTATAAAAATAATTAGCTTTTATTAGGTTTTTACTCTGTGCCAGACACAATTCTAGGTATGATTCAGGTGTTAAATAATTTAATTTTTAAGTTAACACCATGACATTGTATTATCACTGTTTTACAGATGGAGAAACGAAGGCTCAGAGAAATTAAATAGCATTTATAAAGCTGAGATTTAACCATTAGTCCATGTTGCCTCCATATTGACACCTACTCCAGACTATGCTTCATTTTGTTACTGCATTTGTATTAATGTAGCCTTTTCTGTTATAGTCCTCTCTATTTCTAAAGCTCATGTGGTCCAGGTGCATTGCCTTTGCTTCCACACATACCCGTTTCCTTGCTCTGAAGGTATACCCATGGAGAGCTGATACTTGTGTATTACATGGGGAATTGACATGGGAGGAGAAAGTATACAGGCTTTGGATCAACTCCAAATGCTTGGTTTAAATCTGAGCTTCCTGACTTGTTAACTGTGTGACCTTGAGAAAATTGATTATCACCCTGAACCCAGGGTTCCCTATCTGTAAACACCAAGCTGTAGAGAGAGTTAAATGTTATAATGTGAAATACCTATATTGTTTTGACTCATAAAAGTTAAACTCCAGGACTAACATCAATGAGGCAGAGTAGATACAATGTAGAGAACCTCCAATACTTTTTTTTAGGGGCTCATGAAAATGTTTTAATTTCTTTTAAAATCAGAAGGGAAAAAATAAACTTTTAGGTTGAATAGAATGTTTAATATATGATATTAATATATTTATCTTTATACCAATGTAATGATAAAATATAATTTTTTAAAAAAAGTTTTAATGGAGAAAAAGTGGCTTGGCCCTCACTGTTTAATTAGATCCCTTAAACCTCTTCTAGTGTCTGAGCCATGATGCTTTCCCCATACCTTTTTTTGATTGATTCATTAGCCAGCTGATTTCTAGTTTATGTCAATTAAAATAAACTTAAAACTGACGTTCCTTCACCCAACACTATTTTTCTAACACCTCTTTCCTAAATAGTTCATGATTTCCTCCTCTGGGCTACCTCTGTACTGTGTGGTTAAGCTTCTCACACTATACTTAACTATTTATACTTACATATCTATCTCTCTTACTAGACCATCAGAGCCTCTTGAGAACATAGATTGCATCTTATCCACTCATGTATCCCCAATAACAAGCTGAATACATGGCACATAGAAAGTTGTTCATTAAGTTGGTGAATTAAATTGATGCAAATGCAACAGTGACGTATTTCCATCCATAGGCTTAACTGCTGTTTGTGAACGTGCTTTGAAACTAAGATTTCACCTAAATCTTGAAATAGCTGAAATGAAAAATTGTCATCCATCCTGCAAAATTATCTCTGTCTTATGACTTTTCTATACTTTTCAGCACTACTCTCTACCATCCTAATTATTCCTTGAAAATTGAAAAGTTAAATAAATTCATTTGTCAAGTCTTCCCTCCCTTGCTAAATTAATTTAATTAACAAAGGGCCTATGAAAATATTCTTTGATATCTTTATGTATACAGTCCCATGTTATAAATGATTATGTCCCACTGATCTAATAGAAATATAGTGTGAGAGGGAGAGAAATGAACTTTAATTCCTCAGTACCAAAGAGAGACCAGCATTACCTGATTACAGAATAAGAGAAACATATATCACTACTAGAATTTAAGCCTCTAGTTTAATGGACAATGGCTTTTCTGATTTTACTTTAATATCATTTATAAAAGTTTCATTTTCTCTAAAGAGGAACAAAACATATAATAAATTATTAGGAAATTTGTTGCTGATTAGTTTGCATCATATGGTAGTTTTATTTTTTTTAACAGACTGCCAAGTACCACTTTGTTTTTCATTTATTTTTATCTTTTTTACTCTCTGATGTATAACTTGCTCAGGCTTGAAGAGTTTTTACATCTTAATAGCTTGTGGTATATAGAAGAGTGGGGCACTAGATGGGAAAGAAACTGTTTGCAGTTTGGACAAATGTGGATGATGGTACCAATTACATCAAAGAAGCTTGAGAAAATGGTAATTTTTGTTCTTCCTCAAGTTCGGTCCTGCACAATAGCCTGTAACAGGCTTGGCGACTTGCAGAGATTATTTTCCATTCTTAATATCTGTTTGAAAGAGAAGTGGGTAGCTTTTGCAATGGAAAACCAATGTATTCTTATGTTTAGAGAATGAAATTTCAGAATTTTGGCATGGGCTAATACTTGGAGTCTCATGTTTATTGGATTCTTTTAAAGTTGTTTAAATTCCTAATAAAGGCGGGATGATTAATAAAAAATTAGGTAATCATTACCTTGATGTGAGGTTTTACTGGAATGTTTTCTCATATTGGTAATAATAATTGATAATATCTACATTAGCATGACACTTTTCAGTTGGCAGGGTGTTTCCATAGGTATTATTTCTTTTGATGCTCATAATCCCATGGGGAAAGCATTATTACCATCCGTATTTTACAGATGAAGAAATTGAGCTGTATGGACTCTAAGCGACTTAGACGAGATCTCACAATCAGTTAGTAAGTAACAGAATTAAGACCATGTTCTGGGTCATCTTGTTATTGATATTTCCTTATTACTTAAGACTCACTTGTTTCTAAGCCCTCAAGTCAGTAAGATCTAACCACAGGTCTCCTGACGCAATTGGAAGACGATCAAGAACAGCTTCTCTCTGACCCTTTTTAGGCCTCGCTTACCTTAGGAATGTTATCCACCTTCATTGGCCACTGAACCCTAATCCACACTTCTTCTTCTGACTTGGGTACCATATGGGGTTTCTACCATACTTTGAGTTTGGCCTGAGAAGAGTCGCATTTCTTTTGTTTGTCAAATTAATAGCTCAAGTAATTGTATATAGTAATGGCAGGGAATTTAGTGTCTCCTTCCTAAGATTTTCTATTCCTCCTTAATTACTCAGGAACCCTGAATCTTTCTAAATCTAAAGGGTAGGTATTCTACCTTCCAACTACCAGCAGAGAACACATTTGGGTTGAGTTATTTGTTCTTATTGTTGCTTTTGGCTGCCACAAGTTTTCGCTGTGGCAGACTCACCTTGCATAATTCTGCAGCTAGTATTTATTCCCTGGCTACCCTTATAGGTGAAGGTGGTCTCTTACTGGCTCACAGGGATACCTCACGTACAGCCCTTTTTGTTCACATTTTCAGGTCTAATCACTATTCCCTTTATGGCAGGGCGTCTGAGTTGGGAAGAGCTTCCTATAGAAATCACAAGTTGAAATCCTCTCTCAAATGCATTCCTGTGTCCAAACCCAAGCCTCTAGTTGTTGTGCTCCCTTTCCTCAAGGCAGTTTTATTTCAGTGTCATTGTTCTTTCCTGCCACAGAGTTTTGGTGGAGGTCATCCTGATCCATTTTAACAGGTCTCCCAAACTTTGAATCTTAGGGAGCAGGCCTAGGTTCTTTCTTCTAGGAGGATTAAGGGTCTGAGCAAATGGCATCTTTGGTCACATTCCAAGTTCTCTTCCTTCTTCAAGGAAGAAGTTGCTATGACACCTTACATTCATATGACTAAGGAGATAACCTTCAGGAGGCCAGGAAAATCAGTGTCTCTACATCTACCTATGGAAAACCTGCTATTATTTTAGAATAAATTCCCATTGGGCATTCCACTTGATCTCTGTCTGAATGTGCCTTCATCACACACAAAACTGCATAATGCTATACAGTGTGCAATTTGTACCTTCGCCTCTTAAAATCCCAGTGAGGTAGCTATGACACATATTACCTTCTCCAATTCATAGTAGAAAGACTGAAGAGTATAAAATTGGACTTAATCCAGATAGCTAGTTAGGGAGTATATTAGTTTCCTGGGGCTCCTGTCACAAAGTACCACAAACTGTGTGGCTTAAACAACAGAAAATTATTGTCTCATAGTTCTGGAGGTCAGAAATAACAAATCGAAGTGTTGGCCGAGTTAGTTTCTTCTGAGGGCTGAGGAGGAATCTGTTTCATGCCTATCTCCTAAGCTTCTAGTGCTCTCTGTGTGCCCAAATGTCTTCTTTATATAAGCACACCAATCATATTGGACTAAGACCCACTCTCATGATTCTTAACTTGATCATCTGCAAAGACACTATTTCCAAAATAATATCCACAGTTACCGAGGGTTAAGACTTAAACATCTTTTATAGGGAACAAAATTCAGCCTATAAAAGGGAGAAGCATAGACTATAAGTTAGGTTTTCTAACACTAAGTTCCACAGGGTTTATACTATATTCTGAAACCTCTTTTAATTTCATTTTCCAGTACCTATTAGGACATTTGTTCAGGAATGTACTTGTTATAGATTTAATGGCTTCTGATTCTTCTACAGAATTTGTTACTTATGAAATTTCTTGTTAAAGAATTCTCAACTGAATTTTGACCCATTGCCTTAATATAATTACTTTTCTCTAATAATTCTAAATTTTTGAAATACAATTTTTAAACAAAGAAGATTTTCAGACTTTTAAAGAAAAGCAAATAAGGCAATAATACATGTAGGTAATATATATAGAATATACCTATTTATAATATTACATGTTGTTTGTGTATGTATGTGTTTTGTCTAGTCAGTCATATTACTTAAGGATAATAGGATGAAAAATTTATTCACTTTTGCTGGTTTCCTTTGTAGATATAGGTGCCTTATCAGCTCATGAGGATACCCCATAAAAAAGTAATTTTAGGGTTGTAAACAAATTATGTACTTGTTACTGTTTCTAAGCATGGCCTAGAATAATACTGAGATGCTTCCTAAATGTAAACAAATGAATTTAACTGTCAATATCTTTACTATATCCATGTAAGTAAAAATGTACCACAGTAGTTTGAAAAATGGGCTTTACAGTAAGAAAAATAAATATGGCTGGGTCTCAACTCTGCTATTATTATAGGAGTGACTTGGGCAGGTAACCTAACTTCTAAGCCCCAATTTTCTCCTGTCCAAAATTGAGACAATAATACATATTCGTCATAGGACTTTTGGGGAAATTGTTTAAGAAAATATATGTAGCGTGCTTACAACAGTGCCAGGTACTTTGTGAGCAAACAGTAAACATCAACTATATTGTCACCACCAATTAAATTAATTAGTTCCACTGTAATTATCATTACTGTTTTACCCTATTTAATGGAAATCCTGAGCCTGAAGAACAGCAGTTGCTGTAGTTTTGTGCTTAGAACAATATTAGAGACATATCTGGCAATAAATTATTATTTTATGTCAGAGAGTGTAACTATGGGTCTATTGTTTTAAATGATCCTATCTGTACCAATAATAAATTTTAAGTGAGTTAGAACCTACCCAGAGTAATAAGATTTGAAATTTTAAAATTTATTTTGCCATTTGGCTATTGATTTTTGCTTTCTTTAGCATTAGGGTCCCTTTTCCTGTGCAAGACTTTTTGTTGTTTTAATTGTGAGAGTAGCTGCATTTCTGATACTACCTATTTTTATTTTTCAAGTGCTAGTTCATTAACTGAAAGAAAAAACTCATGAAAGCAAACTGCTCTTATATAAGTGATACATGTCCATTGGCAGAAGAAATAGATAATGCATGCACACACACAATTCAAGCCACGCATAGTCTCACACTCCACACAAGATCAGTGTTTGCATTTTGAGATAACATCTCTTAGTGTTATCTTCTGACTCTTACACCATCTTTTGTTAAATTGAATTTGATCTGTACTGATATCCCCCCCCCTTCTACCTGGCCAACCCCCTTTGGTTGCAACAATGCATGGGAAAGATCCCAGGTAGCAAGCAGAATCATCAGGGGCTCTATCTCCATTTCTCAGCTCCAGATTCCTTTCATATAGAGCTAACCCACAACAGGACTGCTGAAGTAGTGTGAATTCATAAATTGGAATTTATTTTCATTGACTTCTATTGTCAACTGGATAGAAACAAGCTCTGAGGCACATAAGAAGTTCTCCAGCTTAGAGGAATGGTAACCACATTCATCCCTTATTTTACCCTTTGTTCACTGCCTGTCAATCTTTCCAACTCTATTTCCATCTCTCTTCCAAAGTGGAGCTGTTAGCAATTTCTGTCTTTGGCATATGTCTCTCCTCACACTATTAAAGATTCAAAATCCCTTATATGGAATTCTGAAATTTGGTTTTCAGAATCCAGAAAGGTCTAAGAACCAAAATATTTTCATAACTAATATGAAGCTATTTATAGTTATTATTTCTTATCCCTGATGTGAATATTCATATGTTTGGCTACCAAGTGTAAATGTGCTTGATTAGAGGATATTGCTCCAAATCCCACTGAGGGTGTAGCATGTAATATATGCACTAGATTACCTTTCTAAAGTCCAGAAAATTCTGAATTATAAACACAACTGACCCCCATCCTGAATAAGAGTTGGACCTGTATTTTTTTTTTTTAAGATTTTATTTATTTATTTGACAGAGAGAGAGAGACAGTGAGAGAGGGAGCACAAGCCAGGGGGAGTGGGAGAAGCAGGCTTCCCGCGGAGCAGGGAGCCCAATGCAGGGCTCAATCCCAGGACTCTAGGATCATGACCTGAGCTGAAGGCAGACACTTAACGACTGAGCCACCCAGGCGCCCCTGAGTTGGACCTGTATTAGCACAAAGAGGGGGCCAAGGACCAATATAAGGAGGAGGAGGGCCTGAGGAGGGCAGTTCCATCTCAATTGCACCATCATTTTGTGAACTCTAGTTCTGTTCTCTACTCACATTGTTCTTGTGACAGTGAGGGTGTAAAACCTCTTCAGCTTTCTCCTCTTTATTTCATCCATTTCTCACCATTGTCTTGTACACCAAGACCTGTTTCCTGAATTCCTTGACTTAATGCTTTTTGTTTCTTCTAATGACACTCAATCCTTTTCCTTCCTCAAATAAAATAGATTTCCTTTGTGTTCAACACTACACAGCAATTAGGCTAGAATGATCCTTTGCTAAAGCTGTTTTATGAATGGTACCTCTTGGTGGGGACAGTAAATCGAAAAATCATGCCATAGTTTTGTCTCTGAATTGAGAGGAACCCCAAGGAATACCTAAAGATCACAGTGAAAGACTATGGAAAGAAAAGAATAAAAGAGTAGAAGCAGAAGACAAAAGAAAGAACAAGATTTCTTTTCCCATGGTGAACAGTTAGTTGAAATATTTTAAATTGTTATTCAGGTTCCCTGGAAAATATCTATTGATGATATATCATATTTTTACCCTATAACACACTGTGAGGACTCTTTGCTGTTTCCCCATTGGCATCCATAAATTTCACAGTAATGTTATTTTGCTATTTATTAAATAAAGGAAACTTAAAATAAAATTTAAAAAAAGACATTTCTCATTCCACATTGGCCCTACAATACTAGATGTCAAAACTCAGGCCCTAGAGAACACTGTAAAACATAGTTCCTCAGCCTCAGCACTTTTGACATTTTGGGCCAGATAATTCTTTGCCATCTAGGACTGTCCTGTGCATTGTAGAAAGTTAGCAGCATCCGTGGTCTCTACTAGATGCCGGTAGCATTCCCTCTCCTCCCCAGTGGTGACAAGGAAATTTTTTCCCCACATATTGTCAAATACATTCTGGAGGGCAAAATCACTCTTGCCTCCACCATTGAGAAACACTGCTATGAGGTAGCTCTTGTGTGTTCTGGAGCTTTCCGCAGGCAGAGAAAGTATTGCCAGGGTGATAGCTTTAGAGGGTGGGGATAATCCAGACCAGCATATCTTTCCAGATTTTACTTTGCATCTCATCATTAATTCATTCATTTAGCTGATACTTATTGATCACTGACAACGTGCCAGGGCTTTACTGGGTGCCAGAATAGTAGTGAACAAGAGAGTTAAGACCCTATTCTCATGGAGTGTGCCTTCTGAGAGTGGTAGTATTGGGGGCAGGGAGGGAGTGACAAGTGTAAATAATTAGGAAGTAATTTGTAAGCAATTAGTAAATCTGTAATATGAATAATATAATTTCAAACAGTGAAAGGGGCTATAAAAAATAAACAGGTATTTGGGCAAAGTGATTGGAGGATAGATGAGTTCCACCTTAGGATGATCAGGGAAAGTTTCACCTCTAAGGAGGTGACATTTCAGCTGAGAAAGAGATCTAAGGGATATGTATTTCAGAAAAGGGGATAAACAATATGACTACTTTCAGATGTGGATAAGTTAGTTCTGTTCAATGACAGTGAGAAGGCCAGTGTGGCAGGAACAGAGGATTTTTTTTTAAGATTTTATTTATTTATTTGAGAGAGAGAGAGCATGAGTGGCAAGAGGGCCAAAGGGAGAGGGAGAGGGACAAGCAGACCCTTGGGCCTGTAGTCTGCTGACCCCAGGAGTCGTGAGGTTTGAGGCTAGAGTGGAGGCTCAAGGCAGGGCTCGAGGTGGGGCTTAATCCCAGGACCCTGGGATCAGGACCGGAGCCAAAGTCCAATGCTTAACCAACTGAGCCCACCCAGGCACCCATGAACAGAGAATTTAAGGAGAATGGTAATTGAGGTTTTCAGAGTTAGGTCGGGTCTGTGTGCCACAGAAGGCAGTTTAATATCATTATAATTGCAATGCATTACAGAAGCCTGCATGGGAGACTTTTAAGCAGAGGAATTAGTGTGTTCTCATTTAAGGTTTTAAAAAGATTGTTCTGGGGTCAAGAGTGAAAGCAGGTGAAATACATTAAGAAGGTTTGAAGAAGTATGAGATGGTGGTGGTGTGAGTTATACCATCAGAAACAGAAATTAGAGGATTCAAAATCTATTGGAGAAGTTGATCTGGTAGTAGTTGCTGTTGTACTGTTGTTTGGATGAGAAAAGAGATGAATCCAGGATGATTCCTGGGTTTGGGGAGATAGGGAATTCTTGTTGAAGGACTAACTGGTTTGACATATGTGAAGGGGATGGTGGTGTGAGGTACTTAAAGGTCATCTCTTTACCCTTTGGGTCT
The DNA here is from genome assembly GCF_029215605.1 of Mirounga angustirostris. Lineage (NCBI taxonomy): Eukaryota > Metazoa > Chordata > Mammalia > Carnivora > Phocidae > Mirounga > Mirounga angustirostris. The sequence continues at coordinate 98,658,270 of NW_026991718.1, read as the reverse complement.
TTTTGCTTTGTGGTTCCTCAAGAAGTTAGAGCATGCATCTTTTTTAGACGATCTTTCACGAACCTCCTACTCTGAACTCCATTGTAACCTAATTTTTGAAATACCAAACACTATGAAGCATCATTCTTTTCTTTGCCAAATACTTATGTATATGAAGATTATGCAAATGACCAATTCTTAGTAAGTCATGTGTTCAGAGTTGTGGTTTCAGAAAAAGTGATAGATTTATATGGAAATAGACATCTCTGTGTTGCTTCATCTATCATGTGATCACTGATGTAGAAAACATAGCTCTCTGGGGTCATAGACCATAGACAGAGTGAAACTTTTTTTCTTAACTCTGGAGAGAAAATCCCAAGAACCAGTGTTTTAACCAATGGGGAAAAAAATCTTAGAGCTTCATCTCCTTCTAGAGAATGATTAGGAAGTTTCTATTTCCTCTGTTCTTTTATTTCTTAAAGTTAGTCCAAAGCCAATGTACACTACAGAGTCTTACATCACTCTCACCTTTAAATTTCAAGCAGCGATAAGCAGACTTTTTCTATAACCAGATCCAAATGTTGTACTCTCTGATTTAAATTGAGAAATCTGAATTTGGCAAACAAATGAGCAACAGCAAAAAATCAAAATTAATAGGAGGGCCATTTACTTTGGAAAGGGTTTGTTTAGGGTGTCTTCAAATAATGAACAACATTAAAGGATTTAAAATATGATTTTATAAACAGTTTTTCTGAGACATACCCATTTTATCTAATATGGACCTTCTGTATTGGATTGGGTTTAAATGTCTTAAGTAAATATATAAGGAAAGTTGCCATGGGGATTCATTTTCCAAGAAAGCACAATAAAATCTTAATTTTCTTGGATGAATAATAAAGTACTTATCACTATAAAGTTTCTCCTACTTTTTGTTATAAGGTGCTCTTCTGGTAATTTTCCATTTCTACCTGGGGTTTCTTTTTTACCCACCAATCAGTTTATTTCTCAGGTTGACAATAATGTTGGGGTAAATTCATAAATAGTTATAATTTGCTGAAAAAAATGTCTTTTATTCATGAGTAAGTATAGTGTTTACTTGTTGTAGATATTGTATTTGTGTTAAATACACATGTTCTTTTTTCCTGTTATCTATTTTAAATGATACTGGAAATACAGAATGACAGATTTTAATTAGCAAAGTCTAGTATGGATTGGGATTTTTTTTTTGTTTTTGCCTAAGAGCAAGATAATATATGTGAAAGTGTGCATTAGTAATAATAATAATAATAATAATAATAATAATAGAATTAGATGAAAATTCTTTGAAAATGGTAAAAGTATGCTAATATAAGGTATTTTATTGTTATTGTTATTATTCTTTGTCATGGTTAAGGTTTGCAAGATAATGCTGTTAGCTTGGTTTGTAATTCAAGCATTAGGTAAACAAAGTGTAATTAATTCTGTAGTAAGATTCATTATGCAAGCATTCTTTTAGAAGAGCTTTTTAGGAGTTTCACTGAGGGCTTTGGTGCAATTGCATTGCTTCTTGATGTACATTTTTGGAATATTCCCTTCAGATGTTTTTATAAGATGGTATTTATTGTTCCAAACTACCTGGATTCAAATCCCACCTGAATCACTTATTAACTGTAAGAGCTTGGACAAATCTTATAGCCATTTTGTACTTCTATTTCCTTGTCTGTTAAATAATGATAATATTACCTAGTTTTGAGGATAAATGAACAATATAAATAAAGAAGAAAGTCTAACACAAAATTTAAAAAAATATCATCGGGCGCCTGGGTGGCTCAGTCGTTAAGCGTCTGCCGTCAGCTCAGGTCATGATCCCAGGGTCCTGGGATCGAGTCCCACATCGGGCTCCCTGCTCGGCAAGAAGCCTGCTTCTCCCTCTCCCATTCCCCCTGCTTGTGTTTCTGTTCTCGCTATTTCTCTATCAAAAAAAAAATAAAATAAAATAAAAAAATAAAAAATAAATAAAAATAAAAAAATATCATCAATTATTCTTGCACAAGCCTGGTAAAAATACAAGTTTACTGGTTATCAAATTGCATCAGTCCTATTTGGGGTCTTCTTCATTATGTGCAGAGATCAGCTATGACCTGCTTTTGTTCTGATCATAATTTGCCTAATTATTACATCTCATAAAAAAATAAGAAAAAAGGATTTGGCCTTCAAAAGGGAAAAACAAGGCAGCATCTCGAATGTATGCTCAACTCAAGGACCTGGCTCAGGGCCTGATGTGCAATAAGCTCACCATTGACCTGGGTTCACTCCACGTTGTCTGCCCAGGACTTTGATTTGTGAATAGGAAGGGCCTTGCTTAGTAAGTCTGTATAGCATTCTTATCTTAAGTTTAGCCTTTACCCTTAGGAAAATCAGAAAATTTGAAGGTATACTATTATGGATGAAATATTAAGCTTTTTAGAAACACATACTTTAGTTCATTTAGCTGTCTAATATTTTCTCTATTCTTCAATTAGGTACGTTTAAAAATGTATGATTTTAAATTATATAGTGGATTATTCAGGCACTCATCTAACACTTCAAATGTAAACAGTGTCAATTCTTCTAAAAGGCAAGAGGTAGGAAATTATTATATGTGAAAGGAAATAAAATTATGGTCTTTTTTATTCTTTCCTACCTTGGATTCTGCAGTTTTAATCAGTTTGGCATTTAAAAATACTGGGCTCTATCTGTTAAGAACCGTGTTGTTTATAGAGATTTTTAGGTGCAAATTATCTAGCCAGATGTTTAAACACTAAGGGGAAACAAGTTAAATACAATTAACACAGTCTTCATTTATCAAGAAGTTAATTCTCAGCGGTAGGCCATGAAATCAGGCTTTTGATTCCCATAATATATATAGATATAATTATTGAGATAATATAAAATGAAAGATACAAAAACCTAGTTTTGAAACTACATAAACTACAAAATTAGGAACTATTCTACTCATTGTATGGGGCTTCCCAAATTTTGGATATTGATTGCCTTTGTCATTATCTTTTATGATTATTCTAGACTTTATGGATATTGCAACAGATATAATATTGCATTGTAATTTCCCACCAAGTAAATGATACCAATTGATTATGGGCCTATGGGAATATCTGAGAACAGGGACAGGGTGGGCATGTGTGGGATACACAGGCATGCACACACACACAGATGCCCACACATACACCACACACAAATATAAAAATAAAATTGCATAAAATTGCATTTCAATTGCTTAGCTCTAGTTAAACTCAACTCTTACATAGTTACCTACAATGTTGTGTTAATGTGAAACAGTTTATTTTAATATGTTTACTATATTATGAGGTGGGGGTTCCTAAAATAATCATGCTGGGAACTATAAAGGTCTTAAAATAGTTTTTATTATGGCGAATTTGAAAATGTTCTTTAAATTTTTTTTAATTATAAAAATAATATAAAATTATAGTAAGTTTGGGTTTGGGAAACAAAGAGGGGAAAAAATCAGCTACTACTTAAAAAAATCATTTGTGCCCTACTATATTTCTCTGGATATTATATGTCCCATTGTACTTTCAATGTTACACTTTGTTTCTTATATACATATACAGGACTGTTTTAAATATTCTGAGGTATATTACAAGGGTTTTAAGTTCTAAAATCTTCCTGGGGAAAAGCTTAAAAATATTTGGAGTTTTACAAGTCTCATTGAAGACCTAGGGAATTATTCCCAAATATTAATTTGGAACTTCACTTTTAATAGGGTATTAAAACCAGTGATATAGTAGAAATTGTATTAAAGTTCAGGAGTTTTTATGTTCAAGTCTCAATTTTGACCACATAAAGAGTTTGAACCCAGTTATTACATTCTCCTCTAATTCTATCATTTGAAGGATGTTTGTAATCCATCTTTGTATGTGAGAAATACACATAGAGAGCCAAAAGAATAAGTTATGATCCATATGCTTTCCCTAAAATCATGTTCTAAACCTAATAGAGAATATGGACATCTTTTCTTGGGCGTTTATTTTTCTGTTGTAGAGTGATTTATTTTGGACACCGAGATGCTTCTGCCTCCTTTAATTAATGTATATGGGAAGCAACAGAAGGTAACAGGCAGGACTGGAAGGAGAAAAGAGGACGTAGTAAGTGTGGGTGAGAGCAATGGAGAGGGACAAAGACATTTAAGGATCTAATTATTTATTTGACAACTATTTGCAAGTCTGTTAACAATGGAGATGAGAAAAGGTTGTAAGAAAAAGAGAGAGCAGGGTATTAAGGAGGCAAGAAAACACAGCAGTGAATCCTCACCTCTGGTTCACATGGCTTCCATTATTCCTTTTTCTTTGCATGTTGCTACTTGTTTCTGGATGTGAAGGAAGGAATATCTTGAAATTATGTAGACAATTAATTAGCTCAGGAGAACAATAGGTTTAAGAAACCACACAGAATATTTCATTTGTATTACGGGACAATTAAGTAAGAGTCCACTTGTAGCCATACATTGCAAAGTGCTAAAGAAATATCAAGGTAATTTATCTAGCTTATTTTCACACCATCTGCCTGTGTAAACTCATCATTATTCTTAGCTTCCCTTAATAGATGGCATTAAATTTCCTTCTTAACCCAATATTTAGAGTCAAAGTACCATCCAGAAGTCAGAGGTGGAGGTGGTTTTTCTACCATAGAGACCTCCCAACTTTCAAATGATAAAACATTTCTATAAAACTATACTGAACATAAATCAGTTTACATTTCACTCTGTCTCTGCAAGTGAAGAACTATAGTATCATGGTAAAGAACCGCATATTCACTAAATTCTGGGATTTGAATTCTAACCCCGTACCTAACCCACTATGTGATGTTGGACAAATTACTTCATTCTCCTGTGCCTTAATTTTTTATCTATAAAATGATAATGATTTTCTTATTAATGTTGTTATGGGGGTTAATTAATTTAGGCTAAGAATTTAGAACAGTACTTAGAACACATAAGCTCTTTGTAATTCAGTTTTTAAGCTTCAGGGACACATTAGAATTACCTGGGGAGTTTGATGTCCAAGCTGCACACCTGACCAATTAAATCCAAATCTTTGGGGGTGAAACTTGGTGAGTGGGAGTCATTAAAACTTTTGAGGTGATTCTAATGAGTAGCCAAACTTGGGAACCACTACCATGTATGTTGGCTGTAATTATCTTGCTGACTAAATTATAAACTTCCTGAGGGCAGGGAGTGTGTTACTTCTTTTTATACACTCCTCCCCAGAGGATCTAGTTCAAGTGCCTTATTTGTAACTAATGCTCATCAAATACTTGCCAATTAAGGAAAACATGTTGATGATTCTTTAGAATTTTAAAGACCTTGCAGCACTACAAAAGTGCTAATTTTAGGCATTAATTATTCATTCCTTCATTTATACACACTACACAGTTTTAGAGTCTTGATATACCATGCTAAACACGGCAGGCATATATGATTTGAAAATACAGTCCATGCTCTGAAGAGTTTTTAATCTAGTGTGTGATGGGGAACATAAACAAATATAGACAAGACTTTTTTTTCTTTTTCTTTTTAAAGATTATATTTATTTATTTCACAGAGAGAGACACAGCGAGAGAGGGAACACAAGCAGGGGGAGTGGGAGAGGGAGAAGCAGGCTTCCTGCTGAGCAGGGAGCCCGATGTGGGGCTCGATCCCAGGACCCTATGATCATGACCTGAGCTGAAGGCAGACACTTAACGACTAAGCCACCCAGGCGCCCAAGACTTTAATAGAAGGAAAATTGACGATGTTTAAGTGCCATGTTGTAATTTGGACTCCCTAGGAAGCCAACTCTAAGATGGAGCATGTAGCATGTTTGTTAGGAAGTGGTCTTGGGATCAATACCTCTGTGTATGGTGGGGGGAAGGGAGAGGCACAGAAGAAGCATTATTGATCAGAGAGTAGAAGTTAAATTTCAACTCATTGACAACGAAGTTTTCAACCAACCCTAAAGGTGCTCTGGGGTTGGGACAGCTCTTCAGAGTTGTCTTGATTTGGGCTGAAAGGGGTTTTGTCTCTCCATGTTGATCAGTAGTTGGATACAGCTGCTGGAAGAAGTGACCTTGGGTAAGACACATTTCTTTAGCTGAAGCAATGTCCAAATAGAGCTGATAGCTCAGGGTGTCTTCTGGCAGATCTTCCAGCAGATAGGGGAATGCATCCTTAATTCCTAAAGGAAGGTTTGGGTAGAGTGTCACAACTTCCATTACATGAAATAAAAGAGATTAATAACAACAAAAAAATTACTATGACTCAGAAAAGAATGAGGTCACATTTATTTAGCTTGAAAGAGAAGAGCCAGGGTGAGTTGGGGACCACTTTCTGAAGTGGATGTCATTACAATTTGATACTTAGAGATAGTTAAGATTTTAAGAGGCTGAGATGAAGTGCGGATTATTCCAGGTACAGGAAACAACAGAAGTAAAGGGGGAGAAATATGAAGTATAGATTTGTTCAGAAGCCTTTGAGTTGTAAAATTAAACTCTTAAGTCTTTTAAAAATGAATTTCATTGAATGGTATTATTTTGAGCAAGAGGACTTCTGAGCCCCTGAAAATGGTGTTAAGTGTAAGGTCATCCTCAGTGATTTAATTTTGAGGGCTGGCATTTTCAGGATTTGAACAAAATGGAAAATTAAGTCATACTTGTAGCTTCTTAACCTTGGAAGGAAGTCCTGGAGTGTTATAAACATTGCCTTACAGGGGACTCATCTGTAGGACATAGTATGCCTTAATATTGTTATAGTTTCTTTTTTCTTCTCTTTTTCTCACAGAAATGAAATGGATGAATTGATCATCCTGTAATTTGTCATTATGAAGGAGTTTTTCCTACTTCATCTTAATGTCTAGGGTGTTTCATTTAAGAACAGTTTAAATGAGCCCTATTTTTAAGTGAACTGTGCTGTAATATTGTTAGTGACCAACTAGTCACTTCGTGAAGTCACAGAACTCTGCACAATTTCTCTTTCTATTCCAAAACCTTGGAAGAAAGTAATTGAGGTATAGACACTTGAGAGTCTTGATTTTATTGCTTTGCAAAGAAATTTCAATTTAGCATTTATCTGGTTATGGTCCCCAAATATTTCTCAAAGGAAGATAAATCAAGCTTGTTGGGAAGTTCTTAGTCATAAATCATCCAGTCCTATCACCTGATCTACCTTGTTTGACATTGGCATTCAGGGCACTCCCCCAGCTGTGATTAGAACTCAACCTTGGTTTGGGTTGGCAACTCACTCTTCTTGTTATTCTCTCTCTGGCTCTGGCTTTGTGTGTGTGTGTGTCTCTTTCTTTTAACTTGCAGATCCATTGCAGTTCTTTGAAATGATTTATATTTCACCCTAAGTCATAAGTGTGTGTTTCCAAGTGGCCAATCTTTCCTCCTTTGTTGGTTAATGTTTACAAGAAACCCCTTGGAGTAATGACTCACTGTGATAATTTATCACTTGCCTGCCTCCAGTATCAGTGATGAGCTTATATTTGAGACTTTACCCTTCTCTATGTCTTTAAAACAAATTCTGTTCTCTTAGTGGTGAATATAATCCTGCACCTGGTCTATGGGGAACACAAACCACTCTCTATTTATTAGCAAAGATAAATGTATGCCACCCTCCTGTTTTTCTACAGGAATTGTTCTTTAATCTAAAGACCAAAAAACCATAAACAAGACTCATTTAGGTTGCTTCAAAGATGCTTATTAGTACTTATATTAGAAGTCACATTAAAGGAAAATACATAACTATTCTCTTTAAGAACTAGTTCTCTCTTTTAAAGAACTAGCTTACTCAAGTACATCTCTCATACATGTTTTATGTGTAGTAAATTAAAATAAAATCTACTTTCTGTGCTCAGTAAGAGAGTCAAGATACTATGAGACTGCTGAATTTGAATTCTGCCTATTACTGAAAATTTGAGCCCTTATGGATGATGTTAGAGAATGCCTTCTCCAAATGGCTTAAGTCAAAGCTTCAATATGTTGAAAGAGAAAGGGAAGTGCTTTGGTGGTTATTTGTTCAGGTGATGAATTGTACCAAACTAGGCTTCAGAGTCTTGGAGCTGAAGGGAGCCATGAAAGGAAGTTTCTTCAATCTCCCTCAAGGCAAAGAAGAGTATCATGCTGACCAACATGTCATGTTAAGGATAAGGCAGTCAACAGTATGAGTAACTGAATGATTTAACCAGGGTCACTAGAAGGGGTCTGCAGACCACGTGTCCTTCTTCCTCCCCATAACTTTTTTCTTTACCAATGTTTCCAAAAGTTACTTAAACTAATGCCTGATACTTAGAAGGTCCTATGAATAGATGGGTAAAGTCAAGGAAACAGGGAGTTCAGAAGAGCAGTTGCCTTTCTTCAAAGGCATCACTACTTCACCTTTTTTTTTTTTTTTTTTTAATTTGAATAGAGTTGATACACAATGTCACATTAGGTTCAGGTATACACCATAGTGATTTGGCAAGTTTATACATTATATTGTGTTTACTACAAGTGTAGCTACCGTCTGTTCCCATACATCACTATTACAGTAACAGTGACTATATTCCTTATAGTTAGTGCTGTGCCCTTTATTCCTATGACTTATTCATTCCATAACTGGAAGCCTATATATCCCACTTCCCTTCACCCATTTTGCCAAACCTCCCATACCCCTCCCCTCTGGTAACCATTAGATTGTTCTCTATACTTACAGGTCTAATTCTGCATTTTGTTTGTTGATTTACTTATTTTTAGATTCCACTTATGAATGAAATCATAAGGTATTTGTCTTTCTTAGTGTGCTTATTTCACTTAGTATAATACCCTCTAGGTCCATCCATATTGTCTCAAATGGCACAATCCCATCCTTTTTTTATGGCTGTGTAATATTTAATTGTATGTATATCATATCCTATTGTATATACAATGTATATGCATGCAATATATATGTCCCACATCTTTCTTATCTGTCTATTTATGGACCCTTAGGTTACTTTCATATGTTGACTATTGTAAATAATGCTACAATAAACATAAGGGTGCATATATCTTTTCAAATTAATGTTTTTGTTTTCTTTGAGTAAATATCCAATAGTGGAACTATTGGGTCATATATTCATTGTCTATTTACCTACCTACTATATATTTGCCTACCTACCTACCTATTTTTGTTTTGAGAGTCAATATAGTAGAATGGTCAAGTGCATAAGTTATGAAGATAGTTCAAATTCTCACTATGTGATCTTTAGCAAGTTACTTACCTCATGATGTGTCAATTTTCCTATAACATACATAATAATGAATCATATTTCCTAAGATTGTTGTGAGGATTGAATGAGTTAAATCATTAAAAAACTTAAAATAACACCTCATATATGGTTAACATTCAATATCTATAAGCTGTTATACTGGGAATGGGCAGTCAGTGGCATGTGGACTAACTTATAGGATTCCTCCTATGGAGGCAAGTCTGGCATTTGGCAGGTACTTCTTAAACAATGCAGAATCATGGGGCTTTAGTGTGGGCCTCTGAAGACTTGCACCTTCACATCTCTCTTACCTCACATTCTATATTAATGCCCAGATTTCTGCAACCACAGAAATTTAACAGAAGCCATGCTGAAATCTTGGAGCCATTGTGAATAATCTCATATGGCAAATAACTGAGCATTTGAGAATAAGGCAAAGAGATACATAGGCAATATTATGGGCTTTAGTGCCACCACAACCTGGTGTTGATACTGGCTCAGCCACGCATTAGCTGCCTGTCCTGGCAAAATTATTCAAACTCTTAGACCCTGAGTCTCCTCATTTATGAACTGTTTCGTGTAGAACCCTCAGTTTGTTTCTCAGAGTCCACAGTTCTAGAGGGGAGAGGGGTGGGGGGATGGGTCAGCCTGGTGATGGGTATTAAAGAGGGCACATTCTGCATGGAGCACTGGGGGTTGTGCACAAACAATGAATCATGGAACACTTCATCTAAAACTAATGATGTAATGTATAGTGATTAACATAACATAGTAAAATTAAATTAAAAAAATAAAGGAAAAAATACTTAGTGTATCATATAAAAGATTAAGTAAAAAAATATATATACATTTAAAGTGCCAGGTATACCATGGGGATGTAATAAATGATTGATTTTTGTTAGTAATTATTATAGTAAGAAAAACCTAGTAACTAAGGAATTGTCAAGAAAAACAATGCTCACTACCATGTAAAGATACCATTGTTTCATTTGCTTGTTTCTTTAGAAAGTAACAAGATGGAAGGTTTCTAAATAACAAGTACCATGAAAGTATTTTTGTCTTAGGAGCAATACCTTTGTTGGAACTGCTTGTTAAAATAATTTCATGACTTCAGAGACATCTCTGATTCCAGTGGCTCACTTTAAGTTACTTTTAGGAGGCTTACAGTGTTCAAAAGAAGAAGGAAAGGAAGGAGGGAGAAAGGGAGGGAGAAAGGGAGAAAAGGAAAGAAAAGAGAACATGGAGAGAACTAGACATAATGAATATCAGGGCCAGTTTTGTCACCTTCACCAAGCTTTTTATTTCTTCTTCCTTTTGGACCTTGTTAATTATGAAGGTTTTCATCTGACTTTAGTGAGGGAAATACAAGTTGTCATCAATCCATGTTATCTTGTAAGATTATATGCTAGTTAGGACTGGCCATGTTAGCCTGAGATAACAAAGCAAACCCAGAATCTCAGGACATAAATCAGCAATAATAAAACATTATTACTCATTTATGCTATAAACATTATTCCACTATTACTTGTTTATGCTATAAACAATATTCCACTATTGATTAGATAGGGACTCCACCACATCTTCTCCTTACTCAGGGATATAGGCCAACAGAACCTCTACCATTTGAAACATGCTAGTTGCTGTGACAGGAGGAAGGAAGATAGCTTTTTTTTTTTTTTTTTAATATAATGTTAAGTCTACTCTTTGATCCCCATCACCTATTTCAGCCATCTCCCCAGCCACATCCTTCTGGTAACCATCAGTTTGTTCTTTGTAGTTAAGAGTCTGTTCCTTGGTTTGTTTCTCTCTCTCCCTCTTTTTTCCCTTTGTTATGTTTTTTAAATTCCACATGAGTGAGCTCATATGATATTTGTTTGTCTCTGACTGACTTATTTCTCTTAGCATTATGCTCTCTAGCTCCATCCATGTTGTTACAAATGGCAAGATTTCATTCTCTTTTTAAGGCAGAATAATATCCCATTATATATATATATATATCACATCTTCTTTATCCATTCATCTATCAGTGGACACTTGGGGTGCTTCCAGTTTGGCTATTGTAAATAAGGCTGCAATAAACATAAGGGTGCATGTATCCCTTTGAATTAGTGTTTTTGTATTTTGGGGGGTAAATACACGGTAGTGTGATTACTGGATCATACAATAATTCTATTTTAAATTTTTTGAGAACTTTCTATACCATTTTTCATAGTGGCTACACTAGTTTGCATTCCCACCAGCAGTACAAAAGTGTTCCTTTTTCTCTACATCTTTGCCAACACTTGTTGTTTCTTGTGTGTTTTTTTTTTTTTTTTTTTTTTTTTAATTTTAGCCATTCTGACAAGTGTGAGGTGATATCTCTGACAGGTGTATAGTTTTGATTTGCATTTCTCTGATGATGAGTGATGTTGAACATCTTTTCAAGTGTCTGTTGGACATCTGTATGTCTTCTTTGGAGAAATGTCTTCTGCCCATTTTTAATTGGATATTTGTTTTTTGGGTATTGAGCCATATCAGTTCTTCATGTATTTAAGATACTAACCCTTTATTGGATACATCATTGCAAATATCTCTCCCATTCAGTAGGATCCCTTTTAGTTTCATTGATTGTTTCCTTCACTGTGTAAAAACTTTCTATTTTGATGTAGTCCCAATAGTTTATTTTTGCTTTTATTTCCCTTTCCTTGGGGGACATATCTAGAAAAATGTTGCTACGGCCAATGTCAGAGAAATCACTGCCTGTTCTCCAAGAATTTTTATGATTTCAAGTCTCACATTTAGGTCTTTAATCCATTTTGAGTTTATTTTTCTGTATGGTGAAAAAAGTGGTCCAAATTCATTTTTTTTTTGCATGTAGCTATCCAGTTTTCCCAACACCATTTGTTGGAGACTGTCTTTGTCCCATTGCATATTCATTCCTCCTTTGTTGAAGATTAATTGACCATATATTTGTGAGTTTATTTCTGGGTTTTCTAGTCTGTTCTGTTGACCTATGTGTCTGTTTTTATTCCAGTACCATACTGTTCTAATTACTACCACTTTGTAATATAATTTGAAACCTGGAATTGTGATAACGGCCAGTTTTGTTTCTCAAGATTGCTCTGGCTATTTGAGATCTTTTGTGGTTCCATACAAATATTAGGATTGTTTGTTCTAGTTCTGTGAAAAATGCTGTTGGTATTTTGATTAGAGTTGTGTTAAATCTGTAGATTGTTTGGGTAGTATAGACATTTAACAATATTTATTCTTCCAACCCATGAGCATTGAATTTCTTTCCATTTCTTTGTGTCATCTTGAATTTCTTTCATTAGTGTTTAAAACTTTAAAAGTTTTCAGAGTACAAGTCTTTCACCTCTTTGGTTAAGTTTATTCCTAGATGTTTTACTGCTTTTGGTGCAGTTGTAAATGGGATTGTTTTCTTAATTTCACTTTCTGCCATTGCATTATTAGTGTATCGGACTGCAGATTTTTGTAGACTGATTTTTGAATCCAGGAAGATAGCTCTTAACATCTCTTTGGCCTGCCTCAAGTGACAAATGCCAGGACTAGGTGTCTTTGGCCAGGAGGATAGCTTTTAACATATCTCTTTGGCCAAAGGCACCTGGCTCTGGCATTTGTCACTTTGATGCAAGAAGCAGACTGGAAGAGGAATGACACTTATTATTTCGATTTCCATATATTCTGGTTTTCCTGCTCTGTACACATGGTAGAATTGCTCTTTTCTCCCCACTTGAGTTAGCCATGATTATGTAATTTGTTTTAGCCAGTGAAGCATGAATGAAGATATTGTGTCACTTCCATGTTGAAACTTCAAGATCTAGTTTGCAATTTGTAGTGTTCTTTCCTCTTGTCAGAGTGACCCAGATGCTCATGGCTCTGTTGGTCTGGGTCTCTGACTGAAGACAAAATGGAGCAGAGACTTCTACCAACCTAAGATGGACATGTGGTAAGAGTAAGAAATAATAATTATGTCATTGAGATTTGAAAGTTGTTTGTTCCTGCAACATATCCTAGCCTGTTCTAACTGATTCAGATAGGGAACATATTAGAATACATTTCTAGAAATTAAAACAATAGTTTTCTTTCACCCATGTAGATTTATAAGTTCTCAAAGTTAAAGAGCTCAGGGCAATTTTTTACTATCATAGGGAGAAAAAAATTATCTAGGCTCCTTGTATTGGCTTATTTGACTAGTAGTTGTGATACTGGTATTAGTGAGCAGTAATATTTGGGGACAAGGAATCTGTATTAATTATAGCTGCAGGGTAGGATCAATTTATCACTTTTTTTTTTCCTACTAAAAACAGAATCTTTCAGTGATTCATCACCAAGTATGTTTGGTCCAATGACAATAATATTGGAGACCACAGGATATTCTTAATATACTGGTTTTTCTTTTTCTTTGATTTAAGTGAGCTCACTATTTAAGGGAGGATTCTTAATTTCTTCACTTTGTTTAACAAAAGTCAATGAAAAACGGAGGGTATCATTGATGAGTGGGGATAGCATTAGGTTTGTCATTCAAGCAGATGGTTTGTGGACCTCAAGAATTTCCTTACTCTCTGCTAGTCCTGAGCTATTATAAACTCAGGTACAGATCTTACTGATTCATTATGTGGCTTTGGGCAAGGCACTTAATCACATTTGATCTCAGTTTCCTCATCTTTAAAATGAGGATAATAACACTGTCGTAAGTCATAGGGATGTTGTGTGGATAAACTAATTAATGATTGTAAAATGCTTTGAAAGTGCAAAGTGTTGTATAATTGTTAGGTGCTATTATTAAGAAGTATTATTAGTGTGTTGTGTTTAATTTTTATTAGGGTTTTCTCTGCTTTGAAGTCAGCATCCACGTGGATTGTGGGGTAAGTTTAAGTTTACAGATATGCTGCTCTAGTCCCTTTTTTTGCCTGGAGAAAATATTCAGTAGCTAGGGTAATCATCATTATGAAGAGTATCTCTTCAAGATAAAAAGATAGGAAATGATCTTCCTTTTAAAAAATGGAAATTGCTCTAACTTTAAAAGTATCAATTCTTTAAAACCTCATACAGCCCTATGTTTCAATAAAAGTCTAACAACGTGCAAAATTTGAAACTTCAGGCATTTTCTGCTTCAGCATAAGATAGGAAATGTTCTTGCTTAGATAACTTTAAATCAGCTGAACCAGCTTTTTCTAATTTTCCCACAATGTTTGCTTCAAGGATGAAAACAAGCGAGGTATCCTCCTGAGGAAAGAAATTCTGGTCTGTGGCTATGTTTTGCATTTGTAAAAAGTTAAAACCGTGACCCAAATTAATTTTCATTTGCTTTATAGACTCTCTGTTGGAAAATGTGTTTCTAGGTACATAAAAACAAGCTATTCTTTTGAAGGTCAACTACACATCATATTTATAGATGACTATATGATAGAACTAAATAACACTGGCTTTGAGGCAAAAAGACCATGTTCAGGCCTTCGGAAGATTGCTTATTAGTTGTGTGTGTTTTGACAAAATAATTTAATATCTGTCTTAGTTTCCATATTTTAGTATGTGTGTAAAATATACCTACAAGGGCTTTAGGAAGTGTCAAAGAAGGTAAAATCTTTGAAAAAAATGTCTTACAAATCAAATGAACTACTTAACTTATATTATTTAACATTTTCAATTATCTTACATTTAATTTGTTCTTGAGTTAACAAGCCCCTAAATATATTTTCATGGATAATAAGGATAATAGAAACTCAAATAATTTCCTTCAAACTTTCTAAAGTCCATGTCTTTAGTCTTAAATTCCATAGCATGATGAGAAAGAAGTCAATATACACTTTCTAAGTTCTTCATTAAGTACATAGAAGGGATATCAGAGATTTGAATGGGTACTTTGGCCATTGCTACTATTGCATATCCTTTTTTTGTTTTTTTTTTGTTGTTGTTTGTTTTTTTTTTTTTTTTTTGCTTTTCTTAAATTGTGTGTGCAGACCTGTACAGCATTACATTTTAAAAATCACTAGAAACTATGAATACAGGAGAAACTTGTTTAGCATACAAAAGGATAAAACTCTTACCAAAGAAATCTAATGTTTAAGTCCAAGTCACAAAAAGAGTTTTAAGAATTTGATTATATTGTGGGGTGGCTGGGTGGCTCAGTCATTAAGCGTCTGCCTTTGGCTTAGGTCATGATCCCGGGATCCTGGGATCGAGCCCCACATCGGGCTCCCTGCTCAGCGGGAAGCCTGCTTCTCCCTCTCCCACTCCCCCTGCTTGTGTTCCCTCTCTCGCTGTGCCTCTCTCTGTCAAATAAATAAGTAAAATCTTAAAAAAAAAAAAAAGAATTTGATCATATTGTTCTACTATAGAGGATAAACACTTCAAGAAACTTCTGAGAGACCAAAAGTTTTCAGAAGCTAGCCTTCTAGGATCAGAGGAGTCAAATACTTAGGCCACCCTTGATGCACCGTTGTTTCCCCCAAATATTACACTTCTTGTGATGGCCTAAATCTTTGCAAGAACAATAAATCCTACCATCAGTTTGTTTATTCCCTAAAATGTTGACCTCATTAAATGACAGCCAATATACCAGAGCTGTTTATCCCCTCACAGGTGCCAAAGAAAAGGGCAATGGCAGAATTTTTAAAGTTTACCCCATTATTTTTAGGTTCATTGGCATACTGCCAAGAGTAGATGCTCTGGTGTGCCACCCAGCTCCCCCTTTTAGAACTGAGACACTTATCCCGTGTTTTGGGGAATATTGTCTGCTGATGACTCTGCTCGGATTGACTTCTGTTGAAGGGAGCTTTTCCCTCCAAGGTCACACCTGCCTCCCTGGGGTTAACTCACATATAGTAACTGTTAATATAGACAGTACAAAGCCATAGCCCCTTGCCTTGATGGGGAACAACTCTGAAGGACTATCCCAATGCCAGAGATTCCTGTATGAATGGGTTGAGGCCTCTGTCACGACTGAATTGCAATTTAGTTTCTTTTTTCAACCAATCTTCAGATTGTCAGAACAATATCTGATTTCAATTCATAACATAATATGTCCAAGGAAATGCTAGGTATGCTATAGGAGGAAGCCCAAAGCTTTGTAGACCCTAGCTAATATGTCAGGAAATGTTTTACATTTCAGGAACTAGAATATTTGGGACTGGATCCAGAGAATGCTAGATGGAAGTGGCTGGAACATAAAGTTGAATAAAGGAAAGTTTATTAACATGGGAGGATTTGCCTATGACACAGAATTTAATACTAGCAGTGACTTTGGGAAATAGTGTTAACATATTGCTAGGATGCCCCTTAGAAGCTTGCAAAAAGTGATGGCCTCCAGAATGAAAAATGGAAATGCCAGAATTACAGTGGTAGACAGTAAATGAAGGAATCAAAAGGCTCAGAGAAGTTGGCTTGATAGATTAGATATGCATAAGGCTGGAAACCCAACCACATGGCCATATTCTCCAGGAAGACCTAGGGGATGCTCCATTTACCAAAGTGATAATGAAATCACTAGTGAGAGGAGCACCATTATCTCTGAGAAGCCCAATGGTACCTATTTTTTATTGGCTAAGGCTGAATGAAAAGCTGTTGTTACAGAATGGACTTTCTGATAGCAAAGTCGATGATGGACACAGCCTGGTCCCTATAAAGAACAGATAAATCCTGGTGAATGACAGAAGACTACCACAAATGCAACTAAGCTTCACGTACATGATTTGCAGCCATTGAACTGGCAAATGCATTCTTTCCCATCCCTGTCAGGGAAGAGGAACAGAAGCACTTTGCGTTCACTTGGGTTAGACAACAGTAAAAATTTATGTCTAGCTTCAGGACTGTGCTCCTGTCTTGCCGTTTGAAGGGATCTGGACTGTCTGGATGTTCTGATGAACATCGCATTAGTCTATTATTTGATGACATCATGTTTACCAGATTGATCTGCTGTAAGTGGCAAGCCTTAGTAAGGCATGTCTGTCTGACCCAGAGGGTAGGAGATAAACATCATGGAAATTCAGGAGTCCTCTACATTAGTGAAGTTTTTAGGGACCTGAGGTATGCTGGGACATTTGTACCACTTGGATATCCCCTTCAGGGATGAGACATTCATTCCCTCAGTTGCTAAAAGTACTGACTGCTGATGATTCAAAACTAATTGCCTCTATGGGAATTGACCTCTGCTGAAAGTAACTGTCTCACCAAGGTCGTGGCCCTCCCCAGGAGTAGCCTGCATTTAATGACTGGTTAATGCAGGAACACAAAAGCCTAGCTCCATAAAAAACTAATGATGTAATGTATGGTGATTAACATAATAAAAAAAAAAGGATTAAAAAAAAAAAGCCTAGCTCCACTACCTTGATAGGGGCCAATTCTGAAGGGCCCTTCCAGGTTCAGAGGTCTGGGTGGGATCAGCTTAAATCTCTGTTGCCAACTGCATTGTAATTCAACTTCTGCTTTTCAATCCTGCTGTTTGTACTCTCTTACAGACATTGTTCCTGAGAGAATTCCTTCATGAACTTCCTGCACACAGATATGACTGAGAGTCAGTTTTGTGGGGAGTGGAACTTAGAACCTTGTCCCCAACATCAAAATATAATTTAATTAAAAAATACTTATATTTGCTTATTTATTTTTTATTTTAAATATTTATTTACTTTAGTTAATAAGTTCTCACTATTAGCATATCCAAAAACACCCCCAGGTATTCTCCTGTGTTTTGAATCTCAAGAGCTATGTCTTTTATTCATTCTATTTGATTCAACAATTCAAGAGTGCCTGATATGTATTAGGCATTGTGCCAGGCATTCTGGATTTAATGGCAAATAATATCTGACCTCATGGTTGAATGGGAGAAGCAGTTAAATTAACAGACAATTAAGTACACTATGATTAATAGAGCATGTTGTGGGAATCCAGGGGTAGGACATTTAATTTAGATTGTTGAGCAGGGTAACAGAGAGAAATCTTTCAGGTTTTCTGAAAAAGTGTCTGATCTCAGCCTTCAGGATAAGTAGAAATTATTTAGATAAAGAAAATAGTTCAAAGAGTGGGAACAATGTGAATAAGAAGGTTTGGAGGTAAGAAAACACTTTGATAGAACCAGACCAAGGGCTATAGGAACAGAGGAAACCAGTTAGGAGTTCCTTAGAGCAGTATGGCTAAGAAGTGATTGTTTAAAATACTGTTGTGGCAGAGAAAATGGAGACAATAAAATAATGGATTCCTGAGATCGGAAGGAAGTTGAAGCAATACAAGTGGCTGACAGATTAATATGGGAATGTAGATAGTTAAAGGTGCCTGATGAAGGTGAGGGTGACGGTGGTACATTTAAGTGTGTTTATATGTATTGAGTGGAATGCAGATAAGGTGAAATATCATGACTTGTATTTTGATATTTCTTTTTTTTCTTTTTCTTTTTTTATTATTATGTTAATCACCATACATTACATCATTAGTTTTTGATGTAGTGTTCCATGATTCATTGTTTGTGTATAACACCCAGTGCTCCATGCAGAACATGCCCTCTTTAATACCCATCACTAGGCTAACCCATCCTCTGACCCCCCTCCCCTCTAGAGCCCTCAGTTTGTTTTTCAGAGTCCATCATCTCTTATATTTCATCTCCCCCTCCGATTTCCCCCCCTTCATTAGTCCCCTCCTGCTATCTTCTTCTTTTTTTTTTTTAACATGTAATGTATTATTTCTTTCAGAGGTACAGATCTGTGATTAAACAGCCTTGCATAATTCACAGCACGCACCATAGCCCATACCCTCCCCAATGTCTATCACCCAGCCACCCCATCCCTCCCACCCCCCACCACTTCAGCAACCCTCAGTTTGTTTCCTGAGATTAAGAATTCTTATCAGTGAGGTCATATGATACATGTCTTTCTCTGATTGACTTATTTTGTTCAGCATAACACCCTCCAGTTCTGTTCATGTCATTGCAAATAACAAGATTTCATTCCTTTTGATGGCTGCATAATATTCCACTGTATACATATACCACTTCTTCCTTATCCATTCATCTGTCGATGGACATCTTGGCTCTTTCCACAGTTAGGCTATTGTGGACATTGCTGCTATAAACATCGGGGTGCACGTACCCCTTCGGATCCCTACATTTGTATCTTTGGGGTAAATACCCAGTAAGGCAATTGCTGGGTCATAGGGTAACTCTGTTTTCAACTTTTTGAGGAACCTCCATACTGTTTTCCAGAGTGGCTGCACCAGCTTGCAATCCCACCAAGAGTGTAGGAGGGTTCCCCTTTCTCTGAATCCCTGCCAACATCTGTCGTTTCCTGACTTGTTAATTTTAGCCATTCTGACTGGTATGAGGTGGTATCTCATTGAGGTTTTGATTTGGATTTCCCTGATGCCAAGGGATGTTGAGCACTTTTTCATGTGTCTCTTAGCCATTTGGATGTCTTCTTTGGAAAAATGTCTGTTCATGTCTTCTGCCCATTTCTTGATTGGATCATTTGTTCTTTGGGTGTTGAGTTTGAGAAGTTCTTTATAGATTTTGGATACTAGCCCTTTATCTGATATGTCATTTGCAAATATCTTCTCCCATTCTGTCAGTTGTCTTTTGGTTTCGTTGACTGTTTCCTTTGCTTTGCAAAAGCTTTTTATCTTGATGAGGTCCCAATAGTTCATTTTTGCCCTTGCTTCCCTTGCCTTTGGCGATGTTTCTAGGAAAAAGTTGCTTCGGCTGAAGTCAAAGAGGTTGCTGCCTGTGTTCTCCTTTAGGATTTTGATGGACTCCTGTCTCACATTGAGGTCTTTCAACCATTTGGAGTCTATTTTTGTGTGTGGTGTAAGGCGATGGTCCAGTTTCATTCTTCTGCATGTGGTTGTCCAATTTTCCCAATACCATTTGTTGAAGAGACTGTCTTTTTCCCATTGGACATTCTTTCCTGCTTTGTCAAAGATGAGTTGACCATAGAGTTGAGGGTCCATTTCTGGGCTCTCTATTCTGTTCCATTGATCTATGTGTCTTTTTTTGTGCCAGTACCGTACTGTCTTGCTGATGACAGCTTTGTAATAGAGCTTGAAGTCTGGAATTGTGATGCTGACAGCTTTGCTTTTCTTTTTCAACATTCCTCTGGCTATGCAGGGTCTTTTCTGGTTCCATACAAATTTTAGGATTATTTGTTCCATTTCTTTGAAAAAAGTGGATGGTATTTTGATGGGGATTGCATTGAATGTGTAGATTGCTCTAGGTAGCATTGACATCTCCACAATATTTGTTCTTCCAATCCATGAACATAAAATATTTTTCCCTTTCTTTGTGTCTTCCTCAATTTCTTTTATGAGTATTTTATCATTTTCTGAGTACAGATTCTTTGCCTCTTTGGTTAGATTTATTCCTAGGTATCTTATGTTGTTGGGTGCAATTATAAATGGGATCGACTCCTTAATTTCTCTTTCTTCTGTCTTGTTGTTGGGTATAGGAATGCCACTGATTTTTGAGCATTGATTTTCTATCCTGCCACTTGACTGAATTCCTGTATGAGTTCTAGCACTTTTGGGGTGGAGTCTTTTGGGTTTTCCACATAAAGTATCATATCATCTGCAAAGAGTGAGAGTTTGACTTCTTCTTTGCTGATTTGGATGCCTTTGATTTTTTTTGTTCTCTGATTGCTGAGGCTAAGACTTCTAATACTGTGTTGAACAGTAGTGGTGATAGTGGACATCCCTGCCATGTTCCTGACCTTAGGGGAAAGGCTCTCAGTTTTTCCCCACTGAGAATGATATTTGCTGTGGGTTTTTCATAGATGGCTTTTATGATATTGAGGTATGTACCCTCTATGCCTATACTCTGAAAAGTTTTGATCAAGAAAGGATGCTGTACTTTGTCAAATGATTTTTCTGCTTCTATTGAGAGGATCATATGGTTCTTGTTCTTTCTTTTATTAATGTATTGTATCACATTGATTGATTTGCGGATGTTGAACCAACCTTGCAGCCCAGGGATAAATCTCACTTGGTCGTGGTGAATAATCCTTTTCATGTACTGTTGGATCCTACTGGCTAGTATTTTGGTGAGAATTGTTGCATCCATGTTCATCAAGGATATTGGTCTGTAATTTTCCTTTTTGATGGGGTCTTTGTCTGGTTTGGGCATCAAGGTAATGGTGGCCTCATAAAACGAGTTTGGAAGTTTTCCTTCCATTTCTATTTTTTGGAACAGTTTCAGAAGAATAGATATTAATTCTTCCTTAAGTGTTCCGTAGAATTTCCCTGGGAAGCCATCTGGCCCTGGGCTCTTGTTTGTTGGGAGGTTTTTTGTTTTTTTTTTTTTAAAGATTTTATTTATTTATTTATTTGAGAGAGAGGATGAGAGGAGAGAGAGAGCACATGAGAGGGGGGAGGGTCAGAGGGAGAAGCAGACTCCACGCCGAGCAGGGAGCCCAATGTGGGACTCGATCCAGGGACTCCAGGATCATGATCTGAGCCGAAGGCAGTCGCTTAACCAACTGAGCCACCCAGGCGCCCCTGTTGGGAGGTTTTTGATGACTGCTTCAATTTCCTCAGTGGTTATAGGTCTGTTCAGGTTTTCTCTTTCTTCCTGGTTCAGTTTTGGTAGTTGATACATCTCTAGGAATGCATCCATTTCTTCCAGGTTATCTAATTTGCTGGCATAGAGTTGCTCATAATATGTTCTTATAATTGTTTGTATTTCTTTGGTGTTGGTTGTGATTTATCCTCTTTCATTCATGATTTTATTTATTTGACTTGTTTCTCTTTTCTTTTTGATAAGTCTGGCCAGGGGTTTACAATCTTGTTAATTCTTTCAAAGAACCAGCTCCTAGTTTCGTTGATCTGTTCTACTGTTCTTTTGGTTTCTATTTCATTGATTTCTGCTCTGATCTTTATTATTTCTCTTCTCCTGCTGGGTTTAGGCTTTATTTGCTGTTCTTTCTCCAGCTCCTTTAGGTGGAGGGTTAGGTTGTGTACTTGAGACCTTTCTTGTTTCTTGTGAAAGGCTTGTATTGCTGTATACTTTCCTTTTAGGACTGCATTTGCTGCATCCCAAAGATTTTGAATAGTTGTGTTTTCATTTTCATTTGTTTCCATGTATTTTTTTAATTCTTCTTTAATTTCCTGGTTGACCCATTCATTCTTTAGTAGGATGCTCTTTAGCCTCCATGTATTTGAGTTCTTTCTGACTTTCCTCTTGTGATTGAGTTCTAGTTTCAAAGTATTGTGTTCTGAAAATAGGCAGGGAATGATCCCAATCTTTTGGTACCGGTTGAGACCTGATTTGTGACCTAGGATGTGATCTGTTCTGGAGAATGTTCCATGGGGACTAGAGAAGAATGTGTATTCTATTGCTTTGGGATGGAGTGTTCTGAATATATCTGTGAAGTCCATTTGGTCCAATGTGTCATTTAAAGTCTTTATTTCCTTGTTGATCTTTTGCTTAGATGATCTGTCCATTTCAGTGAGGGGAGTGTTAAAGTCCCCCACTATTATTGTATTGTTGTCAATGCGTTTCTTTGCTTTTGTTGTTAATTGCCTTATATAATTGGCTGCTCCCATGTTAGGAGCATAGATATTTACAATTATTAGATCTTCTTGTTGGATAGACCCTTTAAGTATGATATAGTGTCCTTTGTCATTTTTTATTACAGTCTTTGGTTTAAAATCTGATTTGTCTGATATAAGGATTGCCACCCCACCTTTCTTTTGGCGTGCATTAGCATGATAAATGGTTTTCCACCCCTTCACTTTCAATGTGGTGGTGTCTTTGGGTCTAAAATGAGTCTCTTGCAGACAGCATATCGATGTGTCTTGTTGTTTAATCCAATCTGATAGCCTGTGTCTTTTGATTGGGGCATTTAGCCTATTTACATTCAGAGTAACTATATTAAAAGATAGGAATTTAGTGCCATTGTATTGCCTGTAAGGTGACTGTTACTGTATATTGTCTGTGTTCCTTTCTGGTCTATGTTACTTTTAGGCTCTGTCTTTGCTTAGAGGACTCCTTTCAATATTTCTTGCAGGGCTCGTTTCGTGTTTGCAAATTCCTTTAGTTTTTGTTTGTCCTGGAAGCTTTTTATCTCTCCTTCAATTTTCAATGACAGCCTAGCTGGATAGAGTATTCTTGGCTGCATATTTTTCTCGTTTAGTGCTCTGAATATATCATGCCAGTCCTTTCTGGCCTGCCAGGTCTCTGTGGATAGGTCTGTTGCCAATCTAATGTTTCTACCCTTGTAGGTTACAGATCTCTTCTCCCGAGCTGCTTTCAGGATTTTCTCTTTGTCTCTGAGACTCATAACTTTTACTATTAGATGTCAGGGTGTTGACCTATTTTTATTGATTTTGAGAGGGGTTCTCTGTGCTTCCTGGATTTTGATGCCTGTTTCCTTCCCCAAATTAGGGAAGTTCTCTGCTATAATTTGGTCCAATATACCTTCTGCCCCTCTCTCTCTTTCTTCTTCCTCTGGGATCCCAATTATTCTAATGTTGTTTCATCTTATGGTATTGCTTATCTCTCGAATTCTGCCCTCGTGATCCAGTAGTTGTTTATCTCTCTTTTTCTCAGCTTCTTTATTTTCCATCATTTGGTCTTCTATATCACTAATTCTCTCTTCTGCCTCATTTATCCTAGCAGTTAGAGCCTCCATTTTTGATTGAACCTCATTAATAGCCTTTTTGATATTGACTTGGTTAGATTTTAGTTCTTTTATTTCTCCAGAAAGGGTTTCTCTAATAACCTCCATGCTTTTTTCAAGCCCAGCTAGTATCTTTAAAAATCATCATTCTGAACTCTATTTCCGATATCTTACTAATGTCTGAATTGATTAGGTCCCTGGCAGTTGGTACTGCCTCTTGTTCTTTTTGTTGAGGTGATTTTTTCAGTCTTGTCATTTTGTCCAGAGGAGAATACATGAATGAGAAAACAAAATGCTAACAGGGTAACAATGTCCCCAGAAAATATACACTAAACAAATCAGAAAAGACCTGAAACTGGGGAAAAAGAAAGGGAAAGAAAGAAAAAAAGAAAAAGATAAAAACAAACAAAAAGAAAACAAAACAAAAAATGCAGAATATGATCAAATATGGCCATGCTGGTGCATAGATCAGCGCCACACACTAGATCTTGGGTGTATTTTGGTTTGTTAGAAGAAAGTGACTCCCAAAATTTTAAAGAGAGGAAAACTTATATGTGTACAAAAATAATGGTTAATATGATGAAGGGATGGAATATGATTATAAAGATGAAAATTATAGAAGATTTTTAAAAGGAATTGAGAAGATAAGAAGTTGGTTGAAAATAGAAAGAAGAGGATTAAAAAAAAAAAAGGAGAATGTGATCAGGCAGGAGAGTAGAAGAAAGCCATACACTAGAGATTTAGGGTATATTTTGATCTGTTAGAAGAAACTGTATCTCAAAATTTTAAAGAGAGAACAGTTTAGGGGCGCCTGGGTGGCTCAGTTGGTTAAGCGACTGCCTTCGGCTCAGGTCATGATCCTGGAGTCCCAGGATCGAGTCCCGCATTGGGCTCCCTGCTCTGCAGGGAGTCTGCTCCTCCCTCTGACCCTCCCCCCTCTCATGTGCTCTCTGTCTCTCTCATTCTCTCTGTCTCAAATAAATAAAAATAAAATCTTTAAAAATAAATAAAATAAAATAAAGAGAGAACAATTTATATATATATATATACCAAAAATAAGGGTCACTACTATGAAAGGATAGAATATGACTCTAAGAATGAAAAATAAAAAATATTTTTTTAAAAAAGGGATTGATAAGATGTTGGTTGAAAAAGGGAAAAAGAAAAATTCAGAAATAAAAAAATGGACAGTTAAATAAAAATTAACTTTGAAAGACTAAAAATCATGGTAAAAAAGCCATGAATTCTATGTGCAGTATTCCCCTAGTGCTGGAGTTCTGCCATTCTCATTGATCAGTAAACTTGGTCTTGGCTGGCTGTTCTCGCTGATCTTTTGGGGGAGGGGCCTGTTGCCGTGGTTCCCAAATGTCTTTGCTGGAGGTGGAATTGCCCCGCCCTTGCTGGACCGGCCTAAGTAATCTGCTCGTGTTTGCTCTCAGGAGCTTTTGTTCCCTGCAAGCTTTGCGTACAGCTTTGGAGGATGAGGGTGAAAATGGCGGTCTCCCAATCTGCGCCCTGGATGAGCCAAGAACTCAGGGCCCCACTCCTCAGTGCGCCCCCAGAGAAAAGCAGTCAATCACTCCCGTCTCCCCGGTCTGGGCCGCACTCCGTGCTCACCTGGCCTGTGACCGAGCATTTCTATCTCTGGCACCCGACCCCGTGTGGGGTCTCCAAACCCAGCAGATCCCTACAGGGAGGAAAAAGAGTCTCCCTGGCTCTGCCGCTTGTTGGGTCCCTGCTGGAGGATCAGTGGCCCGACTGTGCCACGGATCACGGTTTATGGCAACCCTGAGCTGAGAGCCCGCTCCTTGGCTCCGTCTCTGCAGCCGACTTCCCTGCTCGCATACCTGGGAGCTCTGCCACGCTCAGGCACCCCTGGTCTTTCTGTGACCTTGATGGTCCTGAGACCACACTGTCCCAGTGAGGGTTCCACCTCTGCTTAGCCACTGGAGCAATGTCCCTCAGCGGAGCGGATTTCTAAAAGTTCCAGTTTTGTGCTCCGCGGCTCTATCACTTGCCAAAAGCGGCCGACGGAGGCCCCCTCCCCACCGTCTATCCTCCTGAATATCGCCTGGGATTCACTTCTCTGCACGTCCTACCTTCCAGAAAGTGGTTGCTTTTCTGTTCAGAGAGTTGTTGTTATTCTCTTCTTTGATCTCCTGTTGAGTTCCTACGTGTTCAGAATGGTTTGATCCCTATCCAGATGAATTCCTGGGACCAGATGAAATCCAGGTCTCCTACTCCTCCACCATCTTGCACCGCCCCCCT
Source organism: Mirounga angustirostris (assembly GCF_029215605.1). Classification (NCBI taxonomy): domain Eukaryota; kingdom Metazoa; phylum Chordata; class Mammalia; order Carnivora; family Phocidae; genus Mirounga; species Mirounga angustirostris. The sequence continues at coordinate 98,632,175 of NW_026991718.1, read as the reverse complement.
ATTTTGATATTTCTTTCAAGAAACTTTGAGATATTTATCCAAAGGCCATTTGTGGTTTGAGACATCTGGGTTTAGGAGACCGCATCAGATTGACAGTAGAAGTCATGGGATGATCTTATCCAGGAGCAGATTTAGAGTGAGAATAAAGTGGAGCTGGAGTTGTGTTCAGCAAAGATAGTGACAAGAGCTATCTGTGGTCATCATCATCTCTGTAGGAATCTTGAGTTACAGGACACTATTTAGTATGGTCTTTTACCCAGGATGCATAATCCAAGGTTTCTTAATCTTCCTTCAGAGTTCTACTGATAAATTTCTTTGGAACTTTGGTCAAGTTTGCTATCTTCCCATTTAGTTGTACAGCCTGGAATTAGACACATTCTATTTTATGTTTTCATATTTGACTAGACCAGAATTAAGAAGCCTTCCCAGTGTGTCATATGCTTCACTGTCCCAGGAAAACAGGAGTACCACTTGTGACTTCTCTAAAGTATGTGCCCCAATGGCAATTCCTGCATATCTTAAGAGAGTTGTGGATTGAAAATCAATGTAGTCCATGGACAGAGCAACATGATGGGACAGTGTGTTTCGGATATCACTTGGTTCTTCATGCAAGATCATTTGACTGAGAAATGCATTTAATTATTTTTACCCCTTAAAGAATATTTCCACCCCTCCATTAAATGAACCAGATTTTAAACAAAAATTGAAAAGTCCCTCACGTGTAATCCAAAACACAGCATACAGTCCTTTGATTTGTAAGAATTAGCTGTTATACTCCATTATGTAAAAGCAAGTTAAACTTTGTTTAAACCTTAAAAGCAGATGACAACCAATTATCTTTAATAGTGAGATAATTTTCTTACCTTATAGTCTTTATTTGTTTATTAATTATTTAGGAGAGAAGTTAAATGATTTTTAAAACTCTTTTTACCTGAAATGAATATATAATTTATGTGTAGAGTCTTTCAGTTGCATGTAATTATTGTGAAGCTACAGGAAGGGTGGTTTTCTAAATCTTGAGTGACTGATTTCAGCTTTCCTCCCTGACTCCATCTCTCTAAGTCTTCAGGAGGGGTAATAAATGCACAGACCCTGGGAAGGATCACACTGTAGAGATGTGCTGGAAATTAGCTTTGGAGTCTGAGTGTTCTCCCTCAAGCCAAGCCCTTTATCTTTCTATTCTGAAGAACTGTAGTCCATCTATTTATTTTCTTATCAATCTCAATATTTATAATGTTCAACCCTAAAACACTAAGGTTTGTCCTCATTCTTCTGTCTCAGAGAGACACAGATACAAAGAAATAAGAGCATTAGCTTTTAGCAGCTCCTTTTATGTGCCAAGTTCTTTATATATTTATTAACCCTTTTAAGATTTACAACAACCCTATAAGTTGGTGCAATTATTATCCCCCACCCTTGTAGATGAGCAAATAGAGGCAGATGAAAGTTAAGCAACTTGTCTAGAAAGTGCAAGACTAGGATTGGAGTCTCAGCACTTTGGCTCTGGAGCCCATTCTCTTAACCATCCTGCTATCATGTCTTTCAACAGTGTGAGCTTTTAAAACAACACAAGATATTTGGTGTGCTGCAGAATGCAAATGGGGGATTTGGGCAGGAATGGAGCAAAAAAAAAAAAAAATTCTTCACAGGTGGCTGAGATTAAAAGTCTGAGAGCATCTATGCCAATTTCTAAAGCTTATACTCTAAGTTTTAAAAAAAAGTTTTGTTTTTCATTAAACATGTTGCACAGTAGCTAATTTTGACCAGCTAAACTTGTTTGATCCTTCAAGAAGTAGGTCCCAGAGACTCAAAGGTCAAATTGCAGTGAATTAAAATTAACAATTATTGGGGCGCCTGGGTGGCTCAGTCGTTAAGCGTCTGCCTTCGGCTCAGGTCATGATCTCAGGGTCCTGGGATCGAGCCCTGCATCGGGCTCCCTGCTCGGCGGGAAGCCTGCTTCTCCCTTACCCACTCCCTCTGCTTGTGTTCTTTCTCTCACTGTGTCTCTCTCTGTTAAATAAATAGAATCTTTAAAAAAAAAATAAAAAAAATAAAATAATAATTATTTTCTAAAAATTCATGTAACTCAGCAATGATGAAGGCCTTCTAAACTATAAATGCAGATTACTTCTAATTATAATGCCTTTCCCCCTAGATTATTGATCTCTGATATAAATAGGATTTTAATTAGTTCACACCAGCCTGAATGCCTAGGATTTGAGTAAAAATATGCCCATCATCAAGAAAATAAATTTATTTAGGCATTTAAAACCATTCAAGAAAGAAAGCTAACAAAATTTAAATCTTAAAGAGTATTATTATCTACATTGGAAAGAGTCGCATATTGTCTAATCTTTAATGAAGTATGTTTGGGACACCATTTCAACAAGACAATTCACAGATCTTTAGTTGAATCCAACAATTTTAAACACTTTCCTGTACTCACAGACGTTTTACATTTCCCCACTTAACAGGAATGTAATTCACCAATGGAATGACTCTTTTGGGTCTTTAGACTTTCGGGTGTTCCAACAACTAGTTTGTCTACCTCTTACTAAACCAGTTGGGATCATCAGTACATTTCTATTTGTCCTTTTTAAAATTGTTACTGGTTATTTTAAGGAATATATGGGGCTCTTCATGAACTTGCATGCCATTGACAATCTTTTCTATTGGTATAACTTTAACATATAAGCTATTGGAATGAGCATGCCAATTGGAGGACTCCAAACAGTGACAGTGACCACCTGAATAGGTAAAAATTTCAGATTAAAAAGAAAAAATTAAAGCGGTGCCTGGCTGGCTCAGTTTTTATTATTGATATTCTTTTTCTTGAAAAATAAATTCATTATAATTTAATCTCAGCTATCTGTGTTAGATAGAGACCAGCATGGGTAATTAAAAAATAAAATGAAAAATTACAAAAGTAGTACATATTCATTTAAAAACTCAATACAATAAAGAACAAAGTAAAAATTATCAATATATATATATTGATGAAATCAGCACCTTTAATAGTTTAGCGTGAGCTTTTGCGGCCTTTTTTTTCTAAGCACATAAAAATATGTATACAAATTTAAACTTATGTACTAAGTATCTACTGTATGGCAGGCATGGCTTTGCTTAGCTACAAGTAGACTGAGATTCTGTTCAGTGTTTCCTCTCATTCTGAGATCCAGGCTCAAGGAGTGGCCCCTGTCTGGGATATGACAGTGCACAGGAGACAGAAGAGGAGAGAGAGAGAGACTGAGGGACATGGAATTTTAAGCTTCTGCTCAATTGTGGCAAATATCATATCTTTTCATATTCTATTAGTTTAGAGGATCCCCTGTGAATATTTTTCATGCCTAATATTTGGCCACAATTTTGGCTCTTTTTTTGTTATGCCCCCTCTCAACTGAGAGATTCAAATTCATTTTCATACATGGTCCCCCCAGCAGAAGTGGTCAGAGAATTTGGGCAAACCAGCACTTCCTCAGAGGTTTTTTGTAACGTGCCTGTGTGGCTACTATGGAGCATGGGATGAAAGTAGAGTCTACAGATGATGACTCTGGTTTTCAAAACTGAAGGCTTTTTGTTTTCAAGATATCCGAGATAGGCATAACCTGTTGAAGTAAAAACCCTACACTTAAAATAAGTGTAGGTTTCTTTGATCTGAAATTTTGTATTTGTCTGACACTAACAGATCTGGGCAGGAGACTATGGCCTTGAAGTCTACTTCTTGCAAGGAAGAGAAGAAAACGTTGAGACCCATGTTACCCCTCAGGTTCAATCTCCTTTACCTCCTTGTGGTCTGCAGGGAAATTTTTTGCTCTAGTCTCCTCTCCCAGGCAAGGTTCTGTAGTTAACATTTTAGTCAACAGTCCTCTGGTGAATATTTATTGAGTATAAAGTGCAATGAGGACAAGGAGGTAAAGATGCACCTTCAAGGAGCTATGTCTTTAATTATCGTATGATCTCACTGATATGTGGAATTTGAGAAACAAGACAGAGGATCATAGGGGAAGGTAGGGAAAAATGAAACAAGACAAAACCAGAGAGGGAGACAAACCGTAAGAGACTCTTAATCTCAGGAAACAAACTGAGGGTTGCTGGAGTGGAGGGGGGTGGGACGGATGGGGTGGCTGGATGATGGACATTGGGGAAGGTCTGTGCTATGGTGAGCGCTGTGAATTGGGTAAGACTGATGAATCACAGACCTGTACCCCTGAAACAAATAATACATTAAATGTTAATAATAACTAGCTAACTAAATAAATAAATGGGGGGAAAAAAAGAAGCTATGTCTTTATCCTGGTCTGGAAAAAAAACCACACAAACCAAAAGCAAAAACCCAAAAAACTACAGAAAACTCCTAAAGGGAGTGTGAAAAAATGCAAATGTCTCAGCTGTGCAGTCACTGTGGGGTTATTTCTGTGTTCTTCAGGACCAGGCACCAGGGGGGAAAGCTGGCATTGTCATGGCGTTACCATTTCGTGCTTGCTGTGAATTGTTAGAAGTTATCATCTGACTTCTCACCAGTGCTTGTGTTCAACTTGTCACAGTCCAAGCCCAGGGTTGCCTCACTAAGCCTGCTGGCAGAGGTCCAGCAGAGCCACATTTGTACCTGGAAAAAGTCATTTAAAGTGCTCCCTTTTTAACTTTCCAAAAAGCAGAGGCAGTACTGACCATGCTCATAGTAAGTGATCAAGCTCATTTATGCTGAATTCTCTGTGCTCAGAAAGAATGTCCTAGCAGAATAGTGTCCAGAAATGAGAGGGCCTTCTTTGCAATACAAAGGTAAAAAATGCTAACATACAGTTATCAGTTGTGCTGAGAATTAATATTTATTTATTAATAGATTATAACAATTACCTTCTGGCTGATGGATTTATCATTAAAACAGACATGAGGCCTATTTCAATTTTGCGATCAATTCTTCATCTTGATCAAAACTTTATTCATGTATGTAACTTCCTTATTATGTGGTCATCTTGATTTAGGTTCAAGTCTTAAACGACAAGTATTAAATGATGAATATTAACCATGGGGCACAAGCATCCTTTGAAAAAATCAAGAGTATAAAACTAATTGTCATATAATATTGGAATAAAAACTGTAGGGATGTTATGACAAATGGTAATAAATGCTGAGTTTTCCCCAATGATATGAAACACATTTGACAGAATACAAAATATTAAGAACATGTTTATAAACTAAATTAATCTAATGTTGAGTGGGAAAATGGAATTTGATTTATTTATGTTTTGCTTTATTGCATCTATTAATTTTTAAATATTGCACAATTTGTTTTCAGGTTTTATTTATCTTCATGTTTACTTGATATAATTCTATTGCTTATTACAATACACAGAGCTTGTCATCTGTAAGAATAAGAATTCTATTAAAACATCATTTTAATATGATAATGAATGGAAAAGGAGTTTAATTCCATTTTATTTTTTCATGATATAATTTATTTCAGAAGTTCCTCTTAAGCCAGAAGTATTTGAGAGGAATATTGATATGGAGGATAGTGCTTTTTTTTCTCTGTCACTTCATCTGTAAAACTGAGATGAAATGAATCTCTAAATAGATATCTTTTTATCCCCTTGATTGTTTTCAGAGGAAATGATTACTATGATGTGAAACTATACATAATTCTCCCCATTTCACCCCTGGTATTCCCCCACTCCCCACCTCCAAAGGGCAGCCTGAAGCCTCCTCAACTTTACACCCTCCAAATATCATCCCCAAATAAATAAAACCAGAATATGTTTGGAGCTGTATTGCCTAAAGCCAAGCAGTATCTCCACTAGATAGTTTGGAAGTGAGGGGATAATAAAGATAGTAAAGAGGCAACGGATGTAAAAGACTACTTTTCTCCTATGTTATTTCATTAATCTGAAATTGACAGAGTTAGAACATTGTTTTTGTTCTCTTTATCCCCCTCCTCCCACCTTCTTTCGCTGGGGACCACTACAGCATTTGAACTTACATCTCTGTATCCGCTTCTGGGGCACTAGGGGAAACACCTGCAATGTTGAGACCAGCAAAGCAAGAATGATCCTGGAAATCCTACTTGGTGGCCGTGTACTTGGAAAAAAGGTCGCATGATCTTTCTGGCTCCACTCAGTGTCTAAGGATACCTTGCTTCCTTTGCTTGCATCCCACAAACTATTTCCCTCATCCTATTTACTGCAGCAAATCTCTCCTTAGTTGATGAGATTGTGTTTATCTCCTTGTAAGCCCTACCTATCCTGAATGGTCTGTCATTGTCTGCCTTTAAAATCCTTCCTCTTCCTCCCTTTAAATAATGATGGGGCTAAGTTATACCCAAAGCTCACCCTCAGACTATTTTCCTCAGTACCTTGCAGAAAACACCAAACAAAAATACCATTTGAAAATGGTGCCTGGAAAATCAAATGCGAGCCCTGTAGAAGAGAGGAAATGATGCATAGAGATTTTATTCTGATTCATCACCAGGTTGACTAGATGCCCAGCTTTCTTACTATTCATGAGGTCTGCACCTATGCTCTGGTGTTTCTTTATGTTATATATATATATATATATATTTTTTTTTTTTTTTTTGCAAGAAAAAAGAGGATAGCAACAAAATGTTCTACAAATTTTTCAGAGTGTTGTATTTTATACCTATAAGCGCTTTTGAGCATCTGCTAAGTGTAAGGGACTGTGCCTGGTGTGAGAGATTCAAAAAATAATAAAATACGGTTCCCTCTGTATTTGGAGAGAAGGTCAGAAGCACATTAATTACAGGTAAGGTGAAGGATATCCTGAGGAAGAAAGCATTGATACTGATGGAGTCTGTTTAGTTAAAGGCAGTGAATTGTGGAAAAGTAAAACTCTCATGAAGACTGGAATTAAATATGAGAAAAGAAGCCCAATAGCTAAGATATAGAATAATGACAGTAGGTAAGAAAGTATAGAATCACTGAATTGAGATGACTTTTCATAGTCTACAAACAAGATGTGGTGTGTTAATGTTATATATCTATTGAAAAATGAAAAAATGGAGAGAACCAGGAAGATGAGAGATGACATGAGAGAGCAAGGTAGGAAGAGAAGGAAGTTCTGAAAGGTTTCCATCTGACACTCTTGTAAGCTTCCTTTCTAGACTGGTTTAAAGGATTAGCTTGCCTTGACTTTTGTATTTCTAAGGGTCACCTCTATTGGTGTACCTTGATTTCTCTAAATTTAAGAAGGAAAAAAAAAAAACTGCTCTGTGATGGATATTACAGTCACTCTTTTAAAGTGCTCTTCAGACACTGGCTAGTGTTCCAGTCGACCACTGAGATGTATGAGTCCTGTCCAAGTTGGCCATCCTTCCAGGGTCATTGATTTATTAACATTAAACTGCATAATTGGGAGTTACGTTGAGAAGACCGAGTAAAATGTTAAAGTGAACACCAGAGGGGAAAAAACTATATCTGAGGCTTGTAAGCTGTCACCTTGCTCAGTATCTCTGTGTTCTCCAACACCCTGAAGGCCTAATCCTGCTTTCCATGTAGTTTTACACGCATAGACTCTTTTCTTCGTTATGATTTGCCGATTCCCTCTTGTTCACACTGTACTATGGCAATAATCTTTGTCACTTCTGAATTGGTGTCCAGGTGGCTGCTGTCACATTACACCCATTTTTAGATGTTCCTCAAACCCACTGAGGTGATGTGTGGTTTTCAGAAAGTGTGATTTCTTTTTTTTTTTTTCTTCAAGTTTTGTCTCTTCGGTGGAAGAGAAATATGCTGTCGTCTTTGACAGCTGGACAAGGAGAGATTGCAATCTCATTTCCTTCTCAGTATTTTCTACCTTGGCAGCATCATGAATAAGCAACATTTTAGATGGTTGACTTCCAAAAAATGTTTCCTGTCAAGCTCCTGTCGGATTTTTGGAAGTCAGGGAACAACTTCTTTTCAGTTGTGATATCTCTATAATTTTGTTTTTGAAGTCTGAATTATGATTTTTTTTTCTTTCTAAAGCTTATTTTTTTTTCATAACCTAAGCTAGGAAAAAAAGGTGGCTCAATTCCTTTTTGTGTTTAATTTGAGATAGAGGACATCCTCCAGGTCAGTGGTACCATTATATTGATGGTGTCCACCAATAGAATCTATGATGCGATTTTTTTTACTAATAGTTTAAATTAATATTGTTATATTTTAAATTGAATTCTATCTGTCAAGAATCAATCAATGTCTAGGTGACCTTCCAGTGATCATTTTTAGGGTATCATGTGATTTTTAAAAATCCCACTCATTTCTTACATAGGAATATAGCATACATTGAAAGGAATTGGAAAAGGGAATATTGTCCCTGTCATGGAAACCTTTCTTTCCAACCTTCTCTCTTTTCTTCTCAGTCCCTAAAATCGTTAGGAGGAAAATAAATTGGGAAAAAAAACTGGACATTTCAGCATTGGTCTCACTTGGAAATAAGAGAATGAAATGAAAGTCTTTTAAACACACCGGAAATCTTTTCCTGCTGCTTTCTTTCCTACTTCAAGCTATAACTTTAATGGTTCTTGTTGGCAATCCAGTTTAGGCCACCCTATGGTTAAACCTCTACAGGATTATTTCTACGGAGGCAGCTCAGCATCGTTGTTGAAGGTGTGGTATTAGAAGACTGTGTGGCCCCAAACCTGATTCTGCCAGGATTTATGTGACTTTTAGCAAGTTCCTTGCTCTCTCATTTCCCCAGTTTGTTTGTCTGTATAATGGGGATAATAAAAATATTATTCATGTCATCAGTTTGTTATAAGAATTAGATAAGTGAATATATGTAAAGTATTAGCAGCTCATAGTAGGCATTATGTATGTGTGATAAAGAAATACATACACACTTAATCCAGCCTCCTATTGTACAGGGCCACTGGCCATTTTATCCACCAGTGGTATTCATAGTTTTAAACTTGGCAGCAACACACATTTGCTCACTTGCTTCCAAATAAGTCCCCTAGGTTTCTTGACTAATGTGGAGCAATTAATAAGTGTAAGCCATGTACATATTAGCAGAGTATAATGTAACCCCACTCCTTTTTTGGGGGAGGGATCTGTTGTGAGTAAACTTAAAATTGCTTTTAGTGGATAAGAGTTCATCTCTTAAAGGAGTTAGCATATCAGTGAGATTCAGTACCTTCTCCTTGAACCCACTCAGTTCACTCATTTCATGCCCAATTTTATGAAATGCAATCAATTCTTGTCTGTCTTGTCTAAAATGTTTACTATTACTTAGCTAACTATCTTAGAAGGTTCGAATAGAGTTAATTCCTGTGGCTAGGAAAATTCCTTTAGTCAGTAGATTTTCAATGACCTATGGCCAGGCAGGACTGTGGTTTCATTTCAGCTGCAATCAGGATACACTTACATAGCTCAGTGGGGATTTCTCCACCATTTTTCGTCCTTCAGAAGCTGATTACAGAATAGCTATCATTCAATGAAAAGTCTAAAGACTTGTCTAATTCTCTTGCAGTTCACAGCCCTTTAGCCAACTACAGTTGTACACCATCAAAAGTGGGATTTACTGAGCTATCACTCAAATTCCTCCTTGATTCAAGTTCTAAGTTTCAGGATTATTTCAGTGTTAGGAATTATACGTCAACACTAATGCAGTATTGCGCAAGTATAGCTCAAGTCAGTTTAATGGGGGAACACCATTTTTCTGTAATCTCAGAGTAGGGCATACTTCTTGTCACTCTCCCAGGAGCCTTTATACAATTCAGAACTCACTGTAATCTCTGGCTAATGTGACAACACATCCCTGGTGCTTTGTTTATTAGTAACATGAATGGCACTGGCATTTTGTGGAAACACCATAAAAGGTTCATGATTCATTTAGTCCATTTGTAATTAAGACAGTCTTGAACTTTGGGAGCATTCACAGATTTCAATTTTGTAAGTAAAGTGAGATGTTAGAGTATTTTGTATTACCTTATAATATACCACTTCATAATTCACTCTTCCTGAAAGGAAATGGAAAGGGAAAAGAAACATTAATTTAATGGTGTTAATGAAGTAATCAGTCATACAGATTTTTTCATGTTAGACAGTAATGCACTTGAGGCTGCTTACATTCCATTTGGCATGTGTGAGCCTGATTATCAGATGAAACAGCTCCTCTGGTGACCCTGAGTCATTTGTTCACTGCCCTAGCCTCTCTTCCTGCCACGGTGCTTGAAGCCTGGTGTTCTTCAAATATCTATTGAATGTATGAGTGAGTAAATGAATGGATGGATGGATGTCTATATGTGTGGATGGGTGGAATTAAAAAAATAAATAAAACAAAAAACACTTAAGCCTCATTTCCTCACCTGTGACATGGGAATTAGAATGCCAGTATGATGGGATGATTGGGAGAATTAAAAGCAATGATGTATATAAAGTACTTACTAGCAGATAGCTAGCACCTGAGTGCTAAAAATTATAGCTTTAATAAAATATAAAATTCTGATTATTTTCAATGACTCTATATTTTTGCCAGCCATTAAAACTGTGCTCTTGTGAGTCAAAGAAACAGAAGTGAATCTGGATTGTAGTTTTGTATTCTTCGTGCCTAGGAAGTGATGTTTCATCATGAGGCAAGGGCTTTCATTCCATGACTAAGAGCCTGATGCGGCTTAACAACTGCTAGTAACAGTGGAAGAATCTAGGTAGTCTGTTAGCTAGGAAGCTGTGGTCAATAAATGTGAGTGTTGATCTTCAAAAGCCCTTTGCTACTTTGTCGTGGTTTAGTTGCCTTTTCTTGATAACTCATTAAAATAAAAACTGGGATTCATCCTCAGAGAGTTTTCAAAGACTATTTTTATAATTTAGCATTCCAATGACATTTTATATTTACAGATTATTATATGATAATATTTTGTCCTGCTGTCTCACCCCAGTGTAGATTAATATGTCCTTATTATTGCAGTTTTCCAAAACTCTCTAGACAAATGTCTTTAAGAGTCAGTGTTCCATTTTACATAAGTTTATCAAATATGCAACGAATGAACTATATCGAAACAATATTTGAAATTAATGCTTATCTGATGGAATACTGAGACAGTACATAGCTGCATATACATGATGTTGTTTTTACCTTCTTGCTTGGTTTTTGGCTACAAAGGCAAAATTTTATCATTCTTGTGTTCACATGTCAAAAACAATGGTAATACCAAATACCATTCATGCTTGTGGGAGCATGGAGTGGGTGACTGAAAGCAAACAACAAACAAACACAAGAACAGTATGGTGGCAAGTAGAAGCAAAGCCATAGAAGGGGACACAGAAAGGGGAAAAAAAAGGCCAATATGATAATTAAAGAATGCCATGTTCCGATGATTATTTTACATTTGAGTGTTGGGCAATATTTAGAAAGAGACTAAAGCATTATTTCACAGGGATAATGATTATTTTAGAATTATTTCTTGTCAGTGATAAATAATTTCATTTAAAAACAAAACCCAACTTTTTGCAATTGTTGTCAGTTTTAAAAATTTCCTTCACTCTAAGATTAAATATAACTGTAAAGCTCTTGAAAAATTTAGCATATTACCTAAGTGCTTTTTAAAAGAAAATTAGTGAGTATTAAATGTATTAACCATTCCTGTGACATCTAAATAAGACATGAATTTAACATGAGTCTGTTGAATTTGTAGCTGAACGAGTGAATAATATATTCTACCAGTCTTTTCATTTTCTGATACTTCTTTTTATCACCCACAGATTTTCATACTCTAAACTTTTTCTCCTCTATGTCTAGTTTAAGAGAATAAATGTTGAGAACTTAGAATTAACTTCTGAAGACTGATAAGAATGTACCTAAAGTCATTTGATGGCTCACTTTCTTCTTAATTCAATGAGATTGGAATGTGTTCAATTTGTAATCTTTTAAAAACTTTTTTATTTTACTAAAATACATTTATATATATCTTTGAACCCAATTAGCATCATCATTTAGCTATGATGTTTTCATATGTAAGATTTCTAGATTTCTAGAGCATTGCACATAATGTTAACACTTTGGTTTTCAGGAGAGAAATTCTGACAGTGAATTATTTACTTTATATTAGGGTGAAAATATTGTTAGTATTGTTTGCATTTGAAGGATCCTTTCAAGAGTAGATGGTGCGCAAGCTGATTTTAAATAGAACATGCAAGAGACAGTAATAACAGAGATCACATTCTCTCTGTAATTTATTTTAACGCCATCACACAGGGAATTCAAAGCAGATAAAACTTCTCCATTTACAGAGAACAAATGTGCAGAAATGGATTGTCATAATTCCAGATGAATCGATAATACATACTCTCGGGCACATTTTTTTATTAGAAATTGCTTGAAAAAATTTTGTATTGCATACTAAATAAATATACGATAATAGCCTTAAGATCTCTTGCAATGTTAATTCCCCTTGATGAATTACAATGCAATTTTCTAGCCTACTAATTTCACTAAAGAAGGTAATGACTGGAGCCAAAGTCTAATCAGCTGCCAATCAGGATTCCTTGAAGCAGAGAGTGTCAAAAATTGAAGCAATTTTTACAACTCATAAAAGCACTTATGTTCCATGATATGACTTAAAACCTGTGATGAAAATCTAATGTTGATGAAGCTACCTTATTTCTCAAATGTTTTTTTCTAAACAAACAGCTTTCATATTTAATCAAACCTTTCATTAATATTCAAGCCTTTTATTATATTATCCATTACAGTACCATTATACTATCTAGCCAGAGCAGGAAAATTAGTGACTTATAAAAATGTCAGTCACAGGACTCAGTGGATTTGTCGTAAGAGTTATGATGGGATTTTTTTCTTCCATAGGAAAAAAGTTCGTGTTTCTTCTGATAGAGTGGATTTTTGTTTTTATGTTGGAGAAACAAGGCAGCACACTTCACTTGCCTTTGAAAAACTTATGTTGTATTCTAGCCTTTATTCCTAACATTAATGGTCCATAGTTTCATGGGGAGTAACCATATTTAAAGTCATTAATTCATTTATCACTTATCATTTTAGTACCAGACATAGTTACTTTCCTGTCTTGCTTAAAAGCAATCTTTGGGGACGCCTGGGTGGCTCAGTTGGTTAAGCCTCCACCTTCGGCTCAGGTCATGATCTCAGGGTCCTAGGATCAAGTCCCGCATCGGGCTCCCTGCTCAGGAGGGAGCCTGCTTCTCCCTCTGCCTGCCCCTCCCCCTGCTTGTGCTCTCTCTCTCTCTCTGATAGATAAATAAAATCTTTAAAAAAAAATAAAAATAAAAACAGTCTTTGAAGGTACTATGTAATTACATTTCTGCACCATGTCATCATACTTTCTATTAAAACACAGCTATTATGTATGTGTTTATGTGTTTCTTAATCTGCCTTTATACATGTAAATATGTTCTGTTTCTGGGGGTTTGCTATTAGGTGAGAGGTGGGAAGTGTTTCTACATGTCTGAGTATTTGCTGTCGAACTTCTTGATAATTCTTCTATTAATGTTTTGAGCATATTGGCACACCACATGTGCAACCTTAATAAAGTAATAATAAAGTAACCAGCATTTTCCCTCTAAACAAGTTGGAGAGAATCCTGGCTAAACTATTCTTCCCCTACACTTGAGGATCTTTGCTGTACAGGGAGCACCTACTAATGCAGGAGGATTTGTTTAGCCTTTCTTGAGTTCTCTGAAAAATCTGTGTAAAAAAAAAAAAATTATACTGCACGATTCTTAACATTCCTGGAGCTGAGATTTTAAGGATTTAAATTAAGTTACTCAGTTTGTTTTATTATTTGAATATTTGTTTCAGCAGCTGATGCTTTCCCTTCACATTTTAGGGAAGGTAAGAAATCTCAGATGAACCTCAGTAGTAATGTATATTATGGGTGCACATGTAAAATTCTTTCAAGAACCTTGAGTGTAGTGTGATGATAAAAGGAACAATGTTTTGTTTTCTAAAAAAAAAAGAAAGAAAGAAAGAAAGAAAGGAAACACTAACTGAGCGATTACAACTTATAAAATGTGTGAAAATATTTCAGTGCATTGAAAATATGAAGTCATTGTCATGGCTAATGACATCTCATTCTCAATATTTGTACCTCACTTATTTATCAGGTCAGCAATTAGGGAAACAGCAGACTGAGTTGTCGCCGATCCCTTAATTTCTCATAAGACATCCAGGCCTCCAGGCTCTGTTTCTTGATGTACCCCAAAATGATGGCACACCTCCTTGTTAATAGAATAGATAAATATTCCTGCCACTCTTGACCGAGAGACAGTTCTCTAGGTCTGGGGGGACATAATCCGTGAGGATGATGATCATTCAGGCATCACCATTCCTGTTAAACTATTTTCCCTTTGTCCTGGAATTGGCTGCTTTTAGGACTACCTCTGTGTTGCTTTTCTCTCAGGAGGGCGGGATCTTATTTTCCTCACCAAATGAGAAAAACCAAGTTTACCTCTTTCCCCAAAGAACCACTGTTGCATCTTACCCAGGTAGGATGAAAATATTTTTTTCATTAGACTAAGGACCTGTAGAAGCAGTGCTCAGGTTTTGTTTATCTTTGCCTCCATGGTGCAAGATACATAGTACCCAATACATGCTACTGAGTGGTAACTGCTTAGAGTAATAATAGCTAATATTTGTGTGGCATTAGAAATGGATAGGGTAGTAGTGCAGGTCAGGGTTATAGCTCAAAATCTCTGCAATGTGATTTTCATTGGACAAAAGGAAACCTAAAGATCAAATTAGTTTCTCTGTAGGATGCCTGTACAATGGGTAGTAGTTTGTTAAATCTTACATAAATGCAAATACCAATATTTATTTCATAAATTAGGTCATTTGTAAAATTTACAAAATGGTCCCTATAGGACTGTCTAACTGAACGTACCCTATGATATTTAAAATCTGGTCTACTTTCAATATAATCTTTCCAAAAATCTATTAAATTAAAAAAAATTCTATAAGTTAAACCATGCTCAAAGTAACAGACGAAATTAAGCCAGAAAATAGAAAAATGTTTAGTAACAGAAACTTGCAATCCAACACAGATCCTACTTCTCTCTTTTTGTTCATTTAAGTATATATAAATCTCTCATACACAGAGGATTTATGTTTTGTTTTATCAAAATGGAGTTATACTATACATATTACTACTCTGTAGCTTATTTCAAAATTTACCTACATGATGAACATTTGGATCTTGATACAATTTATTTTTTCAATAACTATAATATCCTGTAGCTAGTACCATTATATATTCAACCAAGAACATCTCTATTAAGTAACTTTCACCTATGCCCATTAATCTATTATTCCTAGGGATTTAAGCTCTTGTCTCTCATATGAAAAATAGAGAAAGAGAAAGCTAAAAGCCCACAGTTTCTCCTCAAAATACTACATGAAATGAGTCCATGAGGTGATCCCTGAAACGAATGTGTTTTCTTGGGAGTAGTCTTTCTTCTCTGAAAGAACTGGCATTGACTACTGAGTTCTGTCAGACTCTGGAGGTCTAAATTCTTCCAGTTCACGTTCAAGGTCCCCATACTTAAGGTTCCCACTGCCCAGTTTTGTTAAACATATGTTCACATCTTAGGACAGGGATAGAAAGAAAAGGAATAGCAATTTGTGTTCTAAATCCAGCACACCCTTTTCCCATCATGGGCTCAGTTAGCACTGCCATCCATGATGCATGTGCTATCTGGTAGGAGGAAAGAATTTTAGATATTAGTGAGATCAGGGCTAGTGGAACTGGTCCCAAAGAAGGCACAGGTTTCTCAGATATAGAGCAGCACTGGTATCTAGCAGGTTTATTCTCATGGGCAGGGATATCTGGACAGAACAATTTAAGTCTTGAGTGGAGAGCATCTTCATTGCTTATAGCCAGGTTATTCTTGTTTGAGCCATGACCACAGCCATGCTGGGGGGGGGGTGAGGGTGGAGGGGGTTGTGTAATAAGCAGGATCCAGCCCCTGAAGAGACTGGGAAGGGCATCCAAGATCTTAACCCAGTGAGTCAAGCTTCAGGGTAGGATTGTAGTTCACTCAAGGATGTGGACTGCTAACAAAGTACTGAGGTTGAAGTTTGTTCTTCGGGCTGGGCAACTATACTGGGGGCTAGCATCCAGCTATAGCTCTATCAGTACACAGGCCCCCAAAGTTTTGCCCTGGGTACCCTGGATGTCAGGTTTAGAGCACAGAGGCTAATGCCAGTACCCCCCTTTTGTTAGAACTCCATGTCTAAGACATACCCCAGGCTAGATCCTCATTGAGTCATAGGGTGGGTGGGGCTGGACATACAGGTGAATATCCTCCGTTCTTACCTCCAGATCCAAGTGGGGCATGTGTAGACTGATAACTTGTTTTCACAGTGCTTGTGCAGATTGGAACCTTGAGTTGAGCTTTAATAGCTTTCTTCTCTGAAAAACCATATCCACACATTCAGAAAGGAGGCAGGAAATAGAAGGGGACAACTTTGTCACCTCTTTATAGTTCCTAGACTTAATACATCCTTTTATCAATCCCAGTGGATTTATTCTAGGTGCTTAAATAGCTAAAGTATGCAAAAATCTGTGTCTCCCCATGCTGGTTGGTAGTAGATTTTGGTGGGCAAGTCTCCCTACTTAGAAAAGAATGAGCTGGGTATGTCTCCATCTTATTAAGGGATCTGAGGTGTAAAAAGCTTAAATATTTTGTCATGTAAACATGTCCCCATCTGACTTTTAGCTGTTAAACATTTGGTTGTCATTACTGACTTCCCTTTCTTTCAGGTCAAACTGTTGATACCCAACTATCTTGATCTATTACTTTACCCTAGATTGGAAAAACAACATTAATACTTGTCTCCTCACCCATGCCCTTTTTTTGAGCTTTGGGCTTTTGAAAAATGATAATGGAGAACACAATTTATAGCGTAGTTATCAGTGATTCTTAGCCACAAGAAGGTTAGAGTTCCACTGTCAAAAATTAGTAATTATTATTTTTTATGGGTTGAAAAATCAAATGGAACTTTTTCTGTCTTGCACTTGTCTAGGTAGACTGATAGCAAACAGCTAACTGTTCTTCTGAGATCACATAATCCCAGTGGAGATTAGTTCCTTTTATCCTTTTATACTGCTTCCCCACCAAATGATGAGGTTTTTTTGAGGTGCAGATATCAACCCATTTGTTTACGTAAAAAGTTAGCTGTTAATACACTTTCACACCACATACCAAAGGGCAGCCTTTAGTCTAGTTGCTGGAAGCAGTTCTGAGTGTTTTCCTGGATTGAGAAGTGAACTTATGTCATTTGGTCTATGATAAACATTCAGAGCCAAAATAAGAGGGGGTGGGTAAGGTACAAGCACTATTTCCATACTGAGAGCTGAAAACTATAAAGTGTGGAAACAAGAGATCAGTGGAATGGTGGCAGTGCAGAACCAAAGAGATAGGAGCTTCCATAGCCACTACATAGAACACTGGGCCCCTAGGATGCCAAGAGGGGTTATGTGCAGCATAGTCTTCTGTGATCAGGTAACTTTGAGAAATACTGAACTGTATGTCATTAAATAGGTTTCCTTCCTGCAGTATCACTTATTATACTAGTATGTGCTATTAATTTCCAAGACAGAGGCAGCATATACTACATTTGCCAAACTTGTATGATCTGAAGTTTCCACGTAGGACGATGCAGTTGTAGGAGGATGTGATGAAGGGCTTGAGAGCCCAGGAAAGGAGTTCCACAAGACAAGAGAGCTAGTGGATAAAGACTTATTGTGAGGGAATTGGGACCTCCACATGGACCTTAATTTCAATACACAAAAGGACAAGGAAAAGAGAGGAGAAAACAAGAGGAGGAGAGGTCAGGGCTGCATATTGTGGCTTTGACTAGACCATATTTTCTGAATCCTTGGTGATCAAAGCTGAAAATCAACTTAACCAAGGGTATGCCCGGTTAATAAGTGACAGGAGTGAGTGAGGTGGGGGATGGAGGCAGCAGAACAGGACAGAGACTGGAAATCCTATATCATCTGACTACAAACGTCAGTCCTGAATATCACTATACTATAATAAATTTAAGAAATGAAGGTAGCATACATAATCACAGGTCAGGAAACCCAAGTATGAGACAGCCACACTGCTGTAGGCCTGATTCCTATATCAGGACATGTGTCTGTCCAGATGCTGTAGACCTCCCTTGTCTCTGATTTTAGGTACAGCTGTGGTGACAGTTCTGTACAGTTCCACACCTAGCTTAATGCATGGTGCCTTACCAAATCCCATTCCCACCCTGGATTTCTGGAGTGATGCTGTGGATTCTTTCTGAGGAACTCAGGCTATGGCTGTCTCTGAGCTAGTTAGGAGGTTCTGATTCTTGTTTCTACACAGAGTAATTATGAATTAATAAATGTATTCCTATTGTGCCAAATCCCAGTAGAGGTTCTGGTAGGGGCCGGGTCCTATGATAAGCAGCTACAATTTAAAAAGCACTCAACACTCTTTGGTCACTAGACAGAAACCAAGGCAAGGACACTGAGATACCCAACCAGGGTGGGTTACCCAACAACATTTTGGAAACAGTTGCCTCACATTGTATTTTCCTGCCATTGGTTTATTTTAATTATTTTACATGAAAGTTTAAACAGTTGACTGGTAGGGACCCTTATTCAGAAATTTCTCTCCTAACCTGAAGTACGAAAACCTGTAAGGGGTGACTTTCAGTGTTCTGAAAATTTTCCATTTTCCAAAACTGCAGTGGAAAGTAGCTTTGCTGTACTATTTTACCTCATCCAGCATGGACTTAGTATTTCTTTTTTCAAACTATGAGATAGCTACAGTATTCCTAGCTACCACCAACATTGTTACTAATTTCCTATCTTTCAAATGCAGCCCTTATTCCACTGAAATTCAATTTTTTATTATTTAATTTCTTCCCCTTTTTAATATTGGGGAAAACTATGTCAGATTATTTGGCCATTGAATTTAACAATAAAACAGTAACTTAAAACAGTAACAAAAAGACTTTGAAAGTCAAAAAACACCACCACCATCACCACCACCAGTTTTTCTTACACATGACTCAAGAACAGTTGACATTTCAGTGAACAGGTGGGTTTTATGAGCCATATAATAAGCACCTGGGCTCATTCACACCACCAAATTGAAGGAATTCCAAAGCTGGAAAACTTTTGGCAAAAAAAAATGACTACATAATTACCTAAATATATAACAAAGGGTGATAGTTCTCATCTGTTTGCTTGTCCTTGGCAAGGTCCTCATGGTTGCATACAACCTTCCATTCATTTCCTTAAGTCTCAATAGCTAGTTATTTTGCTACTGGGATGGAATTAGTCTTTCAGCAATGTTGGGCTTCCTGGCATATTCTTATGGACCCTTCACTCATTCCTTAACCATATTACAGTATAGAAATACGGTCAAGGGTTCAGGTTTGGAATCAAATGGCCTAAGACTTCTGATCTCTGCCCCATAATTTATTAGCCCTGTATACCCTTGATTAAGCCACTTAAACTCTCTGAGTCTCAGCTTCCACATATGTAAAATGAGGGTCTTATTATTCACATCACAAGATAACTGTGCAGTTTAAATGATATAATGTGTTGTAGTAGACTATTAGGGTCCCCGAGTCCTCATTTATATACCTCCAACTCTACTTAGAACACTCCCTGTTCCTAGCCTTCAGTCTGGCTGTAGAAGAGCATGGCTGGCTCATTTCACAAGGCAAACTGGAGGTCTATGAAAGTAACACCTCCAAATGCAGCCTCTCATTTGCAATATCTCAGAGGTGTGTTCTACACATTTTCTAGAGTTCCCTGGCAGGATCGAGTGCTCCAGTTGCCCATAGAAGTTGCTTGATACACCTCCTTTCTCCTCCTTCCCTGTTTCATTTTTCCTTTCCCTACTGATTTTCCTGCGATCTCCTTTCAAATAAATTACTTGCACTCCAATCCTTGTCTCAGGGTCTACTTCTGAGAGAACTCAAAATAAGATATGTGAAAAGCACTTAGCACAGTGTCTGGCACATAATAAATGATACTAGTTATTAATTCCAGAAGATATATTTAGTTATGTTAAAGCAACCAAGGAGCTATAGATTTGAAAACCACCCTCTTGGCTGCCACATCTGCTACTCTTATTTTTCACCCTTTCTCTTGTTTCAAGAAAATAAGTTTTTGAAAATTTGTTTTCTATTTGAATAGCAGAGGCATGTTCAGCAGGCAGATGTGGGCAATGACTGCCTGCACTAATTTTTCTGTCTTTTAAAATAAGAATTTCTTACACCTATTTTGGTCTGGCAGTTCATCTGAAAAAAATAATGAAAGCAGAATTTTAAATGTGTAGGTAAGAAAAATTGTATTGGTATCTGACAAGCCTACAGAAAAGCAAGAGCTCTCTATTTCAGCAAAAAGGCTCTGTTTCCCTCTTTTAGTGAACATTGAACATTGATAGTATGTTATGATAAATTAACTATAATACCTTTGGAGGCCAAGTGTCTCAGAAAAAAGCAACAGTAACATTTTAGGCAAAATGGAAAGCATTAGATTCACACCTGTAACTCATTAATTTGGACCAAGGGTTAGATTTCACATAAGCAATTACTAGGATGGATTGAGTTCTTTCATACACAGTGTTTTGTTTTGTTTTGTTTTGTTTTAATTATAAAACTGTGTTGAGTATTTTCTCTGACCATAGCTGCCCTCTGCAATATCCAGAACTGGTGGCCATAGATTACTTCAGTGTTTTTTCTTTTCAGACTGAATGAAAATGGTTAACTATTTATTACAACCTTAGACATTAGATTAGAAGGAAGGATGTCTTCTCTATATCGTGTCTTTATTCTTCGAGTGTAGCTCATTGTCAGTGGAATAAGTGTTAAGAAATGCACTAATTACCTCTCCAATACAATACTTATGTGTAAGCCAGTAGTGGACGCTGTGTGTGTGTGTCTTTGTTGAGTGTGTGCGTGCATGTGTGTTAATGACTGTGTTTTGCTTCTGTAGTGTTCAGTTGTTAACAGTTCATCTATTTATACACAAAGTCTTTAGGGATGAAGGACTTAAGATAAAATCATACTTGGATGAGTCTGGGGTTTAAAATTTTCCTGTCTCTTCTCAAATGCCATTCTTTACAAATTCCAGTTAACATTATTTCAAAGATACAAGAAAAATTGTTTAACTTATTTTTTGCCTTGAGTCTGTTTTTATCTTTTCACACATATTTTAGTATACCTTCTCTTTGCTTCTTTCTAATGAAGTAACATTTCTTTTGTTGACTTACTGGAGTTTATGTAAAGGTAGCTCATACTGTTGCTAAATTAACATAGTGATCAAGTAGAAATTAACCCCCTGTGATTAATCAATAAAACTGTATTGACCTGCTTTCACTCAAAATTGTTGTTGCTATTGAACAGTTTAGCTATAATGACTTAATTGGCTTTCTATGAAATGATAAAGTATGTTTTAAGTCCCAAAGGTCTATGGTATCTTTTCATTTTTTTGAGAAGCCATTTGTCACTGTTGCTTAGTATACATGGCCTGATTCTCATTCCCTGGAAACAGAGTTGAAGGAGTTTCAGGATCACTTACCTCCTATTAATGAGGAAATCAAGGCCCAGAGGGTTTGTGAAACTTCCCCAGAGTCACATAGCCGGGTAAGGGGCAAAGCTTGAAGTAGAACCTACTTCTCCCAGTCTGTTTCTCTTTAATCTAGGTTTTCTACCGGGTGTCTTGTGGCACTTCTGCAGGGGGGTAGGTCGTGCCTTCCCTTGGTACGTCTGATGTAGTAGGATGGTGGAGGTCATGGGATTGTGGAGCCGTGGAGGGACTTCAGATATCTCCTACCTCTACATCATTTATACTTCAGAGGAGAAAACTGAGTCCAGACAGTTGGGATGGCAGAAAAATCCATACAGCCAATTTGTGATCTCAGTACATCCATTCTAAATTTAAAAGGGTAGGGGTTGAACCTGCTTTCAAAGCATAAGCTGAACTGTTTGCCCATCCAAGCTTAAGAGAGAACTTGTAACGCTACATATAACAGCTGTTCATTTCTGCCTGGCACCAACAGAAGTGTCCTAGTTCATTTACACATTTCCATTTCTCTATAATACAGGTTAACTGGCTTAATTATATGTCCCTGCCGAAATAGGCAATGCATGTTGGCTGAACCACAGCTTATGGAGAAAAAAGTATTCATGTTTTATTTTAATACATTTAGCAGCCCTTTACTAGTATTATGATTAAAATATGTGGCTCAGGGTTGTTGCTGGGGAAATGCCAGCTGGTGAATTTGGCTAGAGACCAGGGACTGTTCTGGCTGATGCAAGAGGTGTCATTACTGTGGAGGTTATATTGTACTCAGTTTGTTTTTTAATACTCCTGGTACAGAATTTTGGACTTTTCATCTTGAAAATTGCTATGTGTCTATTTATTGTGGGATAGTATTTTCTATGTGCTGTCTTGGGTTTGCTTGTTTCTTAGACCATAAGTAGGAGTTAAGATGTACATGAATGTTTACTACATTATAAACCTCAGGACCTCTTCACAGGGCTGGTGTACATACCTGTTGTAACACACTCTCTCTCTCTCTCTCTCACACACACACACACACACAGACCCACAAATTCTTACAATAGGAGGAATGTAAACTGGTCTCGCCATGTTGTTATTTTCATACATCTGTGCTTAATTTTACATTTCCCAATGCATTAGCAATATGGATTTTTTTAAATTCATGTACCAAATAGCACTTATATAATTTTAAATACATTGATTCAAAATCATTTAAAAATATAATCTAATAAGTTCCAGTGCCTCATTCAGTGGTTCAAGCTAGCATCCCTCTCTAAGTGTGTTATTACTTATTCATTAATTGAAGCCCTTTAATTTTATATTTCGCTCTTGGCAATTGTGGCTTATTTGGTGCTTGTTACAGCCACTTTAGACAAGTAAATAAAACCAGAGGGAAAACCTCAGCAACAGCTGGAAAGGACCAGTAGTGTCTGTTTTGGTTTGGCCGAGTGACGCACTGCAGGGCTGCACATGGAAAAATACCAGCCGGAACTGGTACACGCTGTGAGAAAAGATTACGTGTCCCTGGGGGTTTGGCCTTGCATTGACTAGGGGTTTTCTTTGTTCATGAAAAATACCACCTGTGTAGCCGGGCAACACTATAAAATAATGAAATCATTATCATAAGGGTCATAGTATATGTCTTTCTGGCTTAGTTGTGATAAGAAAAACTTAAACAGAAAAATACATAAAACGATGTCAAACAATATGAAAAGGCTCTTTGAGAGGCTTATTCTTGTTGTTATTTTTAATTTCCCTTCACTAGTCTTTAGTTCAAGTACATGATAATTCTAGGGAATTACCAGTCTTTATCAGACCACCCAGGAAGGAATAATGCTCTGCCAATAAGTAAAGCCACTGACTTGTAATAACTTGCTTCTAACTTCTAAGTCACACTTGTTTTGGTAAGCAAATGTCTTCTAAAATGTCCGTGTGGTTTAGCATACTGGGTTTATTTCTTTCCTCTTCCAAGGGAATATGGGCATATGGTTCTTTTTTTATTTTTTAAAGACTATAAATGCCTGATAATTTTAATAACATATTTATAGTAACTGCATTGCAGTTTAATCTTATTAAAAGTGTATTATCTATTTGTATACTATTCCTTCTATAAACTATTTCATTTCTAGGATGATGAGGGTGAAAAAGATGATTAAGGTTTGGAATTCTTATTGCGAGACTATTTAAAATTAGTCAGTTGTGTCTAATTACATACTTTAATTATAATTTTGCTAACTGGTAATGTTCATGCTCTGATTAATTGTTCTTTTCTTCCAAGTTACACTCAATTTGGAGAAATCAGGTTAAACCATAGCATATGAGACCCTTAAGATTCTCTACAGGCAGCTATCTCGAACTCAGAAACTTAAATCATCTTAATACTTTCTGGAATAAGACCAGGAATGGAAGAAAGATAAAAGAATTTTGTTTTGTTTTGTTTTCTTGAATTTTATTTCTTCTTTCAGCAGGAGAACTGTACTCCTAAGAGTAGGGGTTAGAGCCTGTGTTCTACTGTTGGGTTTATCTCGTCATTGGCAATTAGGCACAAACTAAGCCCAGTACTGTTTATTTTTCCATTGTGGGGAAAAAAAAAAAGATGATGATGATGGTTCAGAGAGGAGAGGTGGGGCTGGGGAAAATAGAAGATGGGGATTAAAGAGTATACTTATCATGATGAAAAAAATAGAATAAAATGAAAAAAAAAAGGATGATAACTTTGGCCTGGATTTTTCAAATCTATATGTTAAAAATATCTTAAAACAGTGGTTCTCAGACTTCAGCATGATCAGAATCACTTGAAGGATTTGTCAAAATCTATTGTTGGCTCCTACCTCCAGAGTTTCTGATGGGTCTGGGTGGGCCCTCAAATTTACATTTCTAAGGATTTCCTAGGTGATGCTATTGTTGTTAGTTCCTGGGGCTGCCTTTTGAGAACCAGTGCCTTAAGACAACCAGCCCCTGCCATTAAAGGAACAGTAAGGAAATCCACTACATGTTAAGAGAAGTTGTCTCTGGGTTATGGGAGTCTGGGTAATTTTGTACTTTTACTTTTTTGTATTCTCCACATTTTCTACAAGTTATGTACTTATTTATATATGATCAGGAAAAAAAAAACTTTTTAGAAGAATACATGTTGAACTAGTAATTCATTAATCTATATTCACCTTGCCCTTCTCAATGTCTTGTAGCAGTGTAGAGTGTAGTAATGTCTGTCTCACCTAACCAGAGGCAAACATTCTCTTTCTGTGTCTTCTGAGATGACTTCCACTCAGCAGTCACCACACGATTGCCTGGTTCTTATTGTAGTTCAGTTCCAATTGTGGTAGAACTTGGTACAAGGAATGCTGGCTCCCCAGGGATTAGCAAATCACTTAATAACGCTTTAAAAATGTTCCTTATTTTTTTTCCTCTCAATTCCAACTCTATGCCCACCCCCAAGCTCCAGGTTACAACCCCAAAATGTTTTGTGTTGACACATACACCCCTGGAAAAAAAAAAAAGTTGGGTGGACAAATGCTGGGCACCAGTATGCTCAGAGACTGAGACATTCTGCTCTCCCTTTTGGGACTGTATTCATTTTTGACAAATTTGCTTCACTCAAACAGAGTTCCTTAAAGTAAATCAAACAGAATAATATAAAGCAAAATAAAATATGCCATCACAGTTTCAGCCATTTCTTTTGGTGTTTCTCTTCCAATAACCTTCTCCTAGACACCTTTGCTTTGTATTTTTAATCTCAGATTTTTAAAAATAAGCTGAATATAACATCCTAAAAACACTTCCAAAAATCTTGAGTTCTTTTATTACTCTTAGAGGCATGTGAGGGGAGGGAACTTGGTTAGAGAATAAAGGTTATAACCCGTCCTGTCTGTGGAGACAGTGATTTTAATTACACTTAATTCCCATTCATTCTGTATGTTACTTGATCCACTCATTGGTTTAAAAGCATATTGATAAATACAGCAGTGGTTTAACCTCTTGCCCTTCTACTCGTCTAGAATTGCATCCAGGCTTAAGTGAGTTTGCCACATTTAGATGTCATACTTTGTTATGAGAAAGTATTGAGATCCCTGCTAGATAGTTGAGCTGATGTTTTTCTAGAGAAAAGTCTATATTCCATTATCAAAATAAATAAATAACATGTTGCAGAAGGCTTTTAAGATGTTGGCTTATAGTCAAACTATAAGTAAAGCTTTAAACCTTCTCACATACATGTTAATGGCTATTTTTCAAAAATATTTCAGTAATATTTTATCAAAATACATATTTTATTTGACAGTGTGCTAGGCACAGAATATATGTAATACTGCCCAGTTCAGGGTGGGACCACAATTTTAAATACATGTTTTTAAAATACATTTTCTTCAGAAACTAGGATACAATAGAAATATAAAATATTCACATGTTTTATTAACAAATCCATGAATTCAAGCAATGAAAGCAGATTGGATTGGATTCTAACCCAGAAAACAAAAAAGGGACATTGCTGGGGCAAATGACAAAATTCAAATAGGATTGTAGGGTAGTACCAATATCAATTTCCTGACTTGGAGGGCTGTAAGGTGGTTATGGAGGGAGGGGGGGAGTGTCCTTGCTTTGGGGAAATATAGACTGGAACATTTAGAAATGATAGAGCATCAGGTTGGCACCTTGTAATAAATTATATAAATGTAATAAATTATTTAAAAAGACCATACAATATATAGTTAGGTATTAATTGCTGCAGTGTTTCTCCTTTATATCATGGTATTTACTTTTATTCTGTATATCATAACATTTAGTATAATAATTACATGATTTACAAAAACTTGATCATAGAACATTTGAGCAAACAATTAATTTTGGTTTGAATAAAGGAAATGCCAGAAGACTTGTTTTTTCCTCTACTACTTTGTGTTTTATTACGATTAACAGGAAAGGTTTGATGGCTATCTATTTTTACCAATGGATTGACTTTTTATTTGCTATAACTATTCTGTATTTCTAGTTCTAAAATATAGATTATAAATTCAGGATCTAACTAAGGCATTTTATTGCATATAGTATTGTCCTTCCCTGCTCCCCAACCCCCTCCGCTGCCCCACTGCTGGGCAATACATTTTTACTTTCTAAATTCTTCTTGTCCATTACTAAGAACTAGATAATTGTTGGTTTTACAAAAATCACAATAGATAAAGAAGAAAACATTGTGTTTTTTTCACATGTGCATCAAATACCAGGGTTCTGGCTCATGAATCAGGAAGAGCACACAACTGGAGTCCTTCCTAGTTTCACTGTTACAGCCAAAATCCTGACATTCAGGCATATTTACAAGACCCATGTTTCAGAAAGCCCTTATGTGCTTGGAGTGGGCTGAAAAGAATGTGAGATATTTCACATGACAACTTTTTCAGAAGGTTGGATGAGGAACATGGCATCCTCCTTGAAAGAGAAAATCATCTTTGCTTGTATAATAACCATTGCCTTCTTTCCTTTGGGTTAAGTATATAATAACATTGCAAGATTCATTTTGGACCTTTTTAAACTGTTGTCAATGCATGCTAGCTGGCAGGCAAGATATGTCTCATGGCTGTAGAATTGTAATACCTACAAGATGCATCATCCTGACTTGGGACTGAAACCAGCTCTTGACACCCCCTTAGATTCCCCTCCAAACCAACATCTCGCAAGAGCACCTGATATTAGAAAAAATGATGAAGATAATGGTAATCACATCACCCCCATTTAATGAGCATCTACCATGTCTCAAGTACCTTACATTCTTGATCCAAGCTAATCTTGAAAAACATCCTTAAAGATAATTATTATTTCCATTTTCAAATAAGGAAACAGGCTCAAAAGAGCTAATCAGCTTGCCTAGTATCACGAATAGTAGTGGTGAGTGAGAAATTTGCCAATCCTTTATGAACCTGGAACTTGTGCCCTTTTCACAAAACCTGCCCAAAGTCAGAGGGATAACAAATGGATACTGGCATGGCTGAGAGAAGTTACATAAGGACAGTGTTAGGATTTCACCTAGATGGCAGATTGTGCTGACTGCAGTGGAGTAGAGAAACATGGACAAATCCTCTGATATAAGGGCAAAGAACTTTGCTGAATATCTTAAAATTTTTTAAATTGAAGCATGATTAATATACAGTGTTATATTGGTTTCACATGTACAACATATTGATTCAACAATTCTTTACATTACTCAGTGTTCATCATGATAAGTGTAGTCACCATCTGTCACCATACAATGTTATTATAATATTATTATAATTACAATATTATTGACTACATGCCCTACGCTGTACTTTTCATCTCTGTGACTTATTCATTTTGTAACTGGAAATTTGTACTTCTTAATCTCCTTTATTTATTTCACCCCTTCCCCTACCTACTTAGCTTCTGGCATTCCCTAGTTTGTTCTCTGTATTTAAGAGTATGTTTTTTGGTTGGTTGGTTTTATTTGTTTTGTATTTTAGATTCCACATACAAGTGAAATTATATGGTATTTGTATTTCTCTGTCTGACTTATTTCACTTAGCATAATACCCTGTTGTCGCAGATGGCAAGGTTGCCTTCCTTTTTATGACTGAGTAATATTCCATTGCAACTAGATATCTCAATTATGATGTGTAACTCTGATGCCACTTTGTTAAAAGCAATGCTTCTTTATATTTCTATCCACAATGCTGAGTAATACCTGGCATATGGTAGGTGCCTGGCAAGTCTTCATTGAATAAAAAAAAAAAAAAGTGAATAAACGAGGTAATAGAAAAGTAACTGCTTGAACGGCTTCTTACTGCTCTTAGTGACCAGAATTAACTGGTTGAAGAGTTAGGAGGGAATTACCAATTAAGATGTCAAGAACAGTTTACTTATTTATTTATTTATTAATTAATTAATTTTTTTATTTTTTTTAAAGATTTTATTTATTTATTTAAGACAGAGAGAATGAGAGAGAGAGCACATGAGAGGGGGGAGGGTCAGAGGGAGAAGCAGACTCCCTGCCGAGCAGGGAGCCCGATGCGGGACTCGATCCAGGGACTCCGGGATCATGACCTGAGCCGAAGGCAGTCGCTTAACCAACTGAGCCACCCAGGCGCCCTACTTATTTATTTTTAACTGCAGTATGGATCAAGGTAGAGGGGGAGGTAGGTTTACAAAGAATTAGAAACAATTTAAAAAAGGGGGCTAAATCTTGACCTAATGAATTACATATTTAAGCATTACTTTGATAAAGAAATAGACATAAGAAAGTAGTGATTATCTTCTTTCTTTTTTACTCTTTCCAATTGATTATATTTTTTTTGCTTTCTCCTTAGTTGAAAATGCCTAGTCCCCATAAATATTATGCCTGCTGATTTTATATTACTCAAGTCTCACTTTTTTTCTTTAATTGACAAGCGTTCTTACCTAATATCAATCATACTGAAATAATTTTCATGCTCCTAAATTAGTTTATTAAAAAAATTTTTTCCCTCAAGCCATCTTCCCTAGTATAATTAACTCACATATATCCATCCTTTGAATTTTGTTTTCTCCCACAGCCATTGGCCCTGGTCATCAAATTCTCCAGGGCACTTTTATCTCTCCAGTCAAAAACACTTCCATTTACATTCTCCCTGTGTTATTAGGTAGCATGTACTCCAGATGAATTTGGCAGTACCATTTTCTTCAGCCCTCTGGTAATAAACTGGGTTTATTTTTCATCAGTTCCAATATTCATTTTCAACAGAAATTATCAAGATTATCATTGTACTATTTGCTAAAAGAAGGTATGTCCTCCTAAATGTCCTTAAAAAAAACAACAAAAAAACACGTAGATTCCTTTTCTACAGGGCCCACATTAAAGTAGGCCATGAACACATTCCATGAGGAATGGTTTCCCATCTCTGCCAAGACTTCAACTTTCTGTTCTTCCCATTGAGAGAGCCAAATGTGCACCAGTAACAACTAATGTAGTAATGGTATCCCAAACTGTATTCACTTTAATTTCTGGTTTCACAAAACTTACAACACAGTAAGTCCCCAAATTATCACTTGTTCCTGATATTTATGATGTATATAAATTCTTTATTACCTAGCAAAGAAATACTGTAGCATAAAAATAATCAGCATTTTCTCTAAACAGATCATATTTCTGAATTAATTTCTGAAAACATTCTTAGCAGGAAAGGTTACAAAGAGTTGGGGGTTTTCTGTGTCCCTTGACCTTTGATTCCTGTGCAGTGGAGCGAACTGTCCTCTCCACCCCTCATTTATCTTCTATAGTTCTGAGTCATTGTAGAACATTTTTAAACATCTTCTGTTTCCATACCTTGCTTCATTTGCAAATGTAAGGACATGCAATATTTTCAAATAATTTTTTTAAAGAAAAAGACTCCACACCTGTGATATAGTTAAGTCTGAACACTGTATACTTTACATCTCTACCATTTGACTTTCGAGTCTTCTTAATGTTTTGGTCCCTGAGATTTCATGAGATATATTGGATACTAATTACTAGAGTGTTGTGCAGATGGCAGAGGGATAAAATGTTTTCTTAGTGGGCCCTTTAAAAATTGTGGCTGTGGTGGGAGGATTGCTCTTATTCCATCCTGACAGGGATGGTGGATTTAATAGGTTCCCTGGAGCTTTTCATCACATTATAACTCTTTCTGTGATGGTCAGTTTGGGTCCACATTATGTGACCTGACTTTCAACTCATTTGAACTGCTGTCAGGCTGCTCAGGAATTGGGGACTACTGGATAGTTCTGTTGTTTTCCCAACTGGAAAACAACAGTCCTGCGTGAAAACTCCTGACAAAGTCCAGAATTGTGCTCTTTAGAGCCAAACTGAGTCAGACTGATACCTGGAAGCATCTTTGCCTGCTTAAAGTAATGTGGCTGGAATGCCTTATCATAGTGTAAATCAGTGTTGCTTTGCTCTGCAGTAAGAGCGTGTCTATCTCTTGCCATCTCCCCTTCCCAGAGGTTGAAACTGTTGTCACATCAACAGTGCTCCTTTCTCAGTTCTCTTCTATTGCTCGTCAGCATTCTTGCAGACAGGACAATGTCTCCTAAATGTTCTCCCCAGACCCAGAGCGTGGTATTTAAATTAAGAAAGCTCAGACATGTCTGAAAGGAGCTGAGGTATTGCATCCAGCCTTGCCAATCCACTGATTAAAATTCTTGCCAAGTGTTACATTATGCACAGCTTCCTTATTTTGGCTGTAAATTTCATTGCATATTTTTCCAGGATGAGAAAGTTTGTACTTTTTATTTCATAAGCCCACACAATAAACACAGCTTTCTTCAAAACTGTTTGAGGTGTTGGATGCGTATGCTATGTTAAAATATAGGGCTCCTTTGTGGAGGAAACCACATGTGGCCTGTTTTAACTTCTCCCACAAGCATTTTAGATGGGGCAAAATGGTTCCACTGGGGAAAAAGAAAATAGACATTTTGATGAGCTGCAGGATTACCTAAGCCATGGCTTTCTCCTCCCTGACGTCTCTTTTCTATGAATTTAAAGAGTGAACAAAACTTTCTTTATCTGCACAGAGAAACCCATTTACCCCCTCCCACAGCCACCACCCCTTGTCCAGCCCTGCATTTTTTATTTTTAATGGGTGAACATGTGAATCAAAAGTTCTCATGAAATAGAACTTTCTCTAGCAGAAAACTTTGTGAAGTCTTCTTCACATTCACTTGCCATTCTGGTGAGAAACCTCCAGTGTTTTGTAGAAGGAACGTATTGGTTTAAAAGGAGTTTGTCTAGAAGAGGCCATAAAACAAGCACTTTGGACCCACTGACTAGGCCTGCTTTGGAGAAGGGGAAACGAATGGAAAGTTTTGCTCCATTTGCTTCCAAAAATGTATTTTCCTTTGGCAGCAGCCTTGTAGGAGGAGGGCACCTTTCAGGTGCCCTGGAGGTGGGGAGCTTAACTGACATTAAAGTAAGATAGATCTGGAATTTGGGGACTGAATGCCCACCAGCGGGTCAGATTAGCACTAGGACCCTCCTTTAGGTTCCACTTGGCAAATTGCTACTTTTATTCCCAAAAGAAATAACTCTGAATCTCTTTCTTTTTAAGTGGAGACATTCTCTGGAAAAAAACAATTTCAACCGATTTATTTAGAAATATTTTAAATATGTACATAGGAATGAAGTTTTAGTTCCAGAAATTACATATGACACTATTCATTCTGTTCTCGTATCATTTTAGGTTAAATATTGTTTTTTAATGCTAAAATTTAATTTGATACGTGGTGCTTTTTTCTTTTTTTTTCTCCTTGAGAATTTTTACTAGCATGTTCCCATTTGAGTTTAGAATTGTTAAGGCAAAATCTTCATCTAGACAGGCACATATATTGAATTTTTACTGGAAAGAAATAAGGGGATTTCATCCAAATTATAAACTACTTATAAACTTCATTTATTGGATTTTTCCTATTAAAAAAAAAAGAGCCAAGCCTTTTCTAAAAATTAGTTTTTAATAAGTGTTCAACTTTTTCTTTAATCCAAAAAAACAAGTCAAAAAGAAAGAATAATTTCATTGCTTGACAGAATGATCACAATGGGTTTTTTTGCCCTTTTTTCTTAACATAAGATTATCCCTCAGAGCTCCTGTTGAAAATAAATAATGGGAGAAGAGAAAGTTGATATTTGGATTGGGGCAATAAATGCCATCTTCATGTGTGGACTTTGGGAAACAGGGCCGCTTGTCATGCATCTCTTCTCCAGACCTACTGATGTACTGAGGCATTAGTCCTTAATAATAATCAAGCAGAGTGAGTGGCAAATAGTGTAATTTACCAAAACAAAGATTATCTTTTGTATATGTCAAGATTTTACATTTTTGCAAAAACACATATATGGGCAGACTTTTATCATGTTCCTTCATACAGACAATTGGACATTCAGAGAGATTTCTTTTTTTTTGTCCTAAAGATTTTTAATCCTTTATCATCTCACCTGAAACCATTAGTATTTCCTGAAGCAGATGGGAGTATGAACCACAAAATGACATATTTACTTCTTTGTAGGAAGAAAATGAGGAGAAAAGATTCTATAACATGATCAAAGTTTAAAAGCTGAATTCCTTGAGGAAAGATTACCTTTCTCCATAGGTCTTATTTTTTTGATAAAACAAATGAGGTTGTCTAAGAAGCATCTGTTAACATTAACCTACATCATCCCTAGTGTTGAACTTGTGTCCCCAGCCACTGGGAAGTTTCTGATAGAAGAGAAAGCATGTAAGTTGACTCATTTTTTATTTCTTGGAAAGAGAGAGGTCTCTCTGACATTGCATTTCTGTTTGACCTACTCTCTATTAAGAAGACCTACCCAGAAACAAGGGCACAATCTATGCCTTTAACCCAGGCAAAACCACACTGTAGAAGCAGATCTATTAGGCTGCCAAAGAACAGTTATTATTTCTTCTTTACTTAAGATCAAAATTTCCATTAATGCTTAGACTCTATTAACATCAGATTTGAAGATTATTTTGAGGAGTTATTCTTTCAAGGGATATAGTGTTAAGGCCTGCCTTTTCATATTTCCTTGAGAAGGGTCTCTGCTTGGGTTGGAGGAATACGGTTGCCCTTGAATAGGAACTAAGTTGTATATTTTTTTCTTCCCAAGTAAACTTGCCAAATTAAAAAAAAGAAGAAGTGGAGATTATTACTGAGCTCTCGAGGCACTAGCTAATATATCCTTTGCCTGAAAATCCTTGTCATCTCTGATGGCAAATTTACCCTTCATCAGACTGTGTCTGTGGACTTCCAGAGAAATGTGATCCTCATTCTCTTCTCTGGATTCCTTATTAGCACCTACCTTGAGTAAATCCACCCTTATTGCTGATGGAGATATCCCTCCCTGCTGAGAGCTAATGAAATATAAACCATCTTAAGGTCACATGGCTGTTGACTGGCACATTCTAGGTTCTTCTAGCTGTCATTCCTTCTTTAGTGGTATGGTCAGCACTGCCCTGGCTCCCTCCATTTATCTGTTGGGAGTTTTGCCTCTTGTTCCCTTTCCAGTGTTTTGTCAGCTCAGAATTTCTTAGTAATTAATACTTTTGTAATAGTCAAAGAAATGTTACTCATCTGGAATTTCAAGGAACATGTCTCAGCTAAATTAAAATGCATGCCTACAACATTTAAAGATGGCATTAGGTTCCAAGTTACAGAAGTCCCATTCCCACCCCAGATAGTGGCTTACACAAGACATATGCTCATTTACAAAAACCGTTTTCTTTCATTGAATGAAAAGTAGTCCTAATTTGGCATCTCCACAGAGGCCATCAGAGATTCAGGCACCTACCAGCTCTTCTTTCTACCATACCAGAGTGTAGCCTTCATGTTCATTCTCATTAGATGGCTACTGAAGTCAGGCCACCAAGTTTAAGTCTCAAAGGTGGAACTGTATGAAAGACTACTAGTAGAAGAACAGTAAGAAAGCCTAATAGTAGTAGTAGTAGTAGATAATAAGATAGATAGATCGATCTGCTGTGTGAGTAAACCCTCTGTAATGAGATTTCTTGGATATGCACTTAATAGCATCTCTTTCCATCTAAATTGGTCACTCATATCTTTTTCATTTTTGAAAGAGCTGCTGGTAAATATGAGTTTTTAGTTGGGCACATAGCCACCCCAATCAATATAGGGATTCTGTTAGTAGGGAAAATGAGAATTGATAGTGGGTAGACAACCAGTAATCGATGTCATAATGACATTTTCTTTGGTCGAGGATTTTTTTTTTCTTTTTTTTTTAAAGAGAGAGCTTGGATATGTGGAAGGAAATGCATGGGGTTAGGTCTTAAGTGATGTGTTTACCATGAAGTTAGCGTTGACTAAATATAATTTTTTATAACCTGAGTAGGATTTAATCAACTTGACTTTCTCAGTCTCAAACCTAATGATGAGATAGAACTCATTGATTTAAATTTTTCCCAAGAAAAATTTTGGAAGGTCTGTTTGTTTCTGAGGATAAATATTCTTTTATCCTCACTTGGGAGTTCAAGTTCAACAACAACAAAAAAATCATTGTTTCTTGGGTATCTGCATAATTAGATAGGTCTTAGATTCTAGGAGATAGAAATATCTCCTAATTTTTAAAGATCAGTCCCTTAGCTTTTAGATTAGAGATGAAGAAAGCTAAGTGTGTGACCCTTAGCTAAAAATTGCTCCAGGTTCCTGAGCTAAGAAATGTGTCAGTGTTTATTCTCTTATGTTTGTCATCTACTGGGATCACAGCCCAGGTCTTATAGTCAAATTGACCAGCAAGATCAGGAGGCTTATAATAGTTAATTTTTAAGTCAGCCCAAGGCTGTTTCAGATAGCTTAATTCCTTGCATCTGTGAAGCTTCAAGATGTGGATCTCCTTGTCACTGTATTGCTTTTTCTAACAGATATTTCTTCTCCTCCCTAAAGGGAACACTGATGCTATTTAGTACCTGACACATAAATCTTCCGTGCAGGCTACAGGTGACCTCTAATGGAATCAACTTTTCACCTGATTACTTCAGCTATATTGTTTTTCTTTCCTAAGAGTTTAGGACAGCTATTTAACCTTTTTCCTTTATATCATAACTTGAGAATGGATTATTGCTTTGTATTTTTTCTGATGATGGTGGCTTTTCTGTATAACAGATCACCCTCAAAGTTTGGTGGCTTAAAACAACTATGTATATAACTCATAATTCTATAGGTTCACCAATAAGCTGGACAGTTCTTCTCATGGACAGTTCTCACATAATGTATTTGTGGTGAGTTGCTAGGAAAGTTGAGTGCTGACTAGTCTAGGATGACCTCAGCTGGGATAGCTTGTCTCTGTTGAGCAGGCTGGCCTGGGCTCATTTATGTGGTTGCTGAGCAGGAGTGCAAAAGGCCTCTTGAGGCTCAGGCCTAGAACTGGCCCAGGGTTGCTTCTGCCTCTTTCTGTTGGCCAAAACAAGTTATAAGATCAGCCTAGACTCAGGGTGTGGGGAAACAGATTCCATTTCTTGTTGGAAAGAGCTGTAGACTCATGTTTCCAAGGACATGGATGCAAAGATGGGGATAATTGTTGCCATTTTCTGTGCAGCAATTGCAGTGGTAGAAGTATCTACCACTGTAACATTCTTTGAGCACTTATACAGACACTTCTCAAGCTAAGCACTGTACAAATGTTACCTTATTTAACTAGAATGAGAAGCTTAGAAGGTAGATACTAGCATTATACCCATTATATAGATGCAGAAACTCTAAGTGATAGTAGAGTCTGGCAGTTTGATTCTAGAGCCCTGTTAATCACTGTCTGTTGACTTTAATTTTTTTTTTAATTGTGTACCTTTCTCAGTAAAAATTTTTTGAGCATGCACTTATAAATTGTATATGTTTACTTGTAAATTATATACAAGTGCTATTGTCAATCTGTGTGTTAAATATTAGTAAACTTGAACTTCATTCTTATCTTTTTAGATAAAAATTATAAATATCAAGAAAAGTTTAAATATATTCTTCCATCCCCTGTATGGATGTCTTGTGACCTTACTTTGGAGACCATACACCAAGGACCTCTTTATGCCTGAGGCATTTCATGACTACTGTATCTATCTTTGAGTGAAACAGCATTTAATTAAAATCCTACTTGCTACTGGAGTTCAGTTCTAGTTCCAGTTAACATTGCCTGCTCTAATAGCAAACTGTTAAGGGCAGGGATTCTTTCAATAATTGATTAGGACTCCTGGGGAATATAGCTCTAGTTAAATTTAAAGGGGATCTTCTGATTTGGTAGAGCCATGGCCTGTGACTTCGTGCATCCAGTGAATTCTTAGATCACTTGCCACAGGCCCAACTACTCACCACTCTTTGGAGGTTTGTCAAACAAGGTCATATAGAGGAGTGATTCTCAAAGTTCTCTGTTGGTAGTGTGCATCCGTGCTATCTGTTGAGATTATTAAATGCAGATTCTGGGGTCCCACCTCTAGGGAGACTGACCCTCTAGATTTGAGGGTGGGTCTAGGAATCCACTTTTTTTCAGGCTTCCCAAGTGATATTGACCACACTTCAAGAGCAATGAAACTTGAATTCATATTTGCCACTTAACAGGTGGATGACCTTAGACATTTACTCTTGCACTGGTTGAGTTTCTTCAGCTATATAATGGGAAAAGTATAAAGTCCAGGACCACCTTGTAAGATTGTTTTGAGAGTGAAATATGTGGTCATTTTCTCAAAGGACTTTATAAAAAGTAACACATTAACATGTGACCTATTCCTCTAATTTTTTGATTAAAAGACATACTCTACATAACTAAGATATTCTATATAGTGTCCATTACTTTTTATTTCAGTGAAAACATGATTCTGAGCCTGTATGTCCTATTCACTTGCCTCCCAAGGAAAGGGTCCATGGTTATACTTCTTTGCATGAATGGCTGTAAAAGAAAGTAAGGATTAAGAATATAGATTAAGTTCAAGCAAACCTGGATTCTGACGCCAGCTTCTGTGTGATCTTGCACTAATTCCTTAACATACTCTTCTTTGTTAAGTAGTCATCTGAGTAGATCTTACCTGTCAAGAAGTCTATGATATTAAATGTAATAACATAGCCAACATTTACTACATGCTTGCTACATGCCAAGCATTACTCAAAGTGGTTGTCATGTAATAGCTCATTTGCTCACAAAAACCCTATGATTTTGAAGAGAGGTCCTAAAAGGGCCCTCTTTTGCAGATGAAAAAATCAAAGTATGGGGAGCTAAAATGATAGCACTGGGACACAAACCTCTGCCTTTTGACTCTAGAACCATCCTATTTCCACTTTGTGGCACTTCCTCTTATACAGGGGAAGTTTGCAAGTCACTTAGCACACCAGAAGGCACATGGTAAATCCTCAAAAGATGTGACATATTATTACCATCATTTGATTTCTTCACAGCTTCTTGCAGAATGTTTTGTGCGAGGTATTTGTTTAATAAATTTATGTTGATTTGATTTGGAAAAAACTCTGTTGTATTCTCTTGGGCTTCTAAAAGATGTATTCAATGAGAGTCTCTTATTTTTCAGGCTAATGTGATTCATGCGGCTGCTTTTAGATTAAGTTACTGTATTTTATTTACAAAAGAAGATTAAATGAATATGTACAGATCTAAGAACTTCAAAATCCCCCTTGTTAAAAACTGTTTAAAAATTTGTCTTTGTAAGACAAAGAAGAGAGCTCATAGGGCCAATTTATAAAATAACTGGATTTTGCTATATAATATGTTTAGCATTTTTCAAAACACATATTTAGAAATCTTCCCTGGTTCTTTTTTTTTGCTAGCTCTTACATTTACTGGTCTACTGTATCTGAAGGATTCCCATTCAGTGCTTTGTGGCTTGTTTTTCTTTCCTATTTTCAGGATCAATTTGTTCATCTGTATGTAAAACAGGGAGCTTTACCTGAGGAAGGCCAAAGAGGCAGATTGGAATGTATGGGGTAATATAAATCTTAGGTCAGAAAAATTGATGTGGTTTCATGTCCCATCTCTTTTGTCTTTATTTTAGCTATTTAAATAGTGGGTTAAGACCATCCTATAAAAACATTCAAACTCTACACTCCAAGGTACTACTGACAAAAGTAAAAAAACAATCTCCCTCAAGCGCAACCAAAACCCATCTTTCTACCCCATCCAGAGACAGTCTAATTCTCTAGGTGTGGTGTAAGGAAACCTACCCAAGATGGTATAATTAATAGGCTGAAGTCTTCTGGATTTAGATATTGTTAGATAACTGGAGGAAATATGCCAGGACTCAAAGGCCCTTGCCTTAGTTAACCATCTGCCTGCAAGCATTTTGGCCTTTCAGTCAGGATGGCAAAGGCAAGTTTGTCAGTACAGCAGAAAACCTGGTTTTTGGGAGAAGTTGCAGCCAGACTCCTCTTAGCTCTGATGAAGAGCAGCTCTATGAATGACCTCAGTGTTCTCTCCATTCCTACCTAATCATAGCACAGGCAGTTTGTTAGGCAGTCCTCAGCCTTTATCTTCTATTAGTCTGGTTTCAATCACAAAGTGAGAGGAACAACTATTTGAAAGAATTGGTCAGGCTGGCTTTGGTGTTCTGGAGTGAGCTCAATGTCTAGCATGATTAAGAACTCTGAGGCATACTTAAGGAAATGAACTTGGCTAATATAATATGTTCATTCTAATAGTAAAATCTCAAATTTTTTGCATACAAGTTTTAAAAATAGCAGTAATCAAGCTGAATGAAAATTATCATTGGAATATTTACAACAGAAGTACAAGTATCAGTCAAGGCAAACTATGTTACAAACATCCCCAAATCTCAGTGGCTTTACATAATAAAATTTTGCCTATCCCTGGACTGACAGTCCAATATGGGAAGTGGGGGTGAGGTGGAGCTCTGTTCCACACAGTAATTTTAGGGATTCGGGCACTTTTTGTTTAGTTGCTATACCATCTCCTGGGGAATTAGAGTCTTCCAATGGATCCTCTGCGTGCAGCCTGCAGACAACAGAAGATGATGTGGAAGACTGGGTGTAGGAGTTTTAGGGGTTGGACATAGAAGTAGTTACATCATTTTTACTGATACTCCTTTGAACACAACTCCAACTCATGACCTCACACAACCTCAGTACAAGGGAGGCTGGGAGTTGCTTTCTAGCTATATAACCAGAAAGAAAAATAAATGGACTTCAGTGAACATATTTATTTATGGAGCTTAGTCGTCTTTTCTTTTTGTTCCTGTGTGAATATTTCTTTTATAGAATAAGAGGCATCAGTAGTCCTATTGCTCTCTGGAAAATTGTGCTCAACTTTCGTTTCTCATTTAGACTTTTGGTCTTGGGTTTTTTGTTTGTTTGGTTGGTTTTGTTTTTGTTTTTTGGTTGTAATTGGGTTTAGACATTTTGGGTCAGACTGAATATCTTCTATGGCAGTGTAAATGCTAACTGTTGGTCCTCTATCCCCTCCCACCTGGGGACTGGGGGTGGGAGAAATGGAACAAGTGCAGCTGTGTTATGTCTCACATCTTGCCACTACCCAGCCTGATGTTAGGCTGATCCTAAGGGAAGGTAAGGGAGCAGATTTTCTACTGGGCTGCACCAGACCTGGGGAAATGGGTGAATTTTCAGAGTCTGTGAATTGTTAACACTTTTAATATGGAAGCTTGTGACCACACATTGTGGCTGTGTATTTAACTTTGCTTTTCCATTTCTGGTTCTTTGGATTTAACTAGCCTGATTACTTCTTCAGTATTATTAAAAAAAAAAAAAAAAAAAAGCTACACTAGTTTTCCTCCCAAATTTACTTGCATTTAATTCAACTGTATTAAATACTTATAAAAAGTCAGTTCTTAAGATAACTAGGGATATAGGGGCTCCTGGGTGGCTCAGTTGGTTAAGCATCTGCTTTCAGCTCAGGTCGTAATCCCGGGGGCCTGGGATCAAGCCCCACATTGGGCTCCCTGCTCACCTGGGAGCCTGCTTCTCCCTCTTCCCCTGCTTGTGCTCTCTCTCTCTTTCTCTCAAATAAATAAATAAAGTCTTTTAAAAAAAGATAATGAGGGATATAAAAAGACTAAGCCACCTCCTGTACCCTCAAGGAGTTGAATGACTAAAGCAGGAGAGACTTTCTAGTATATAACCAGTCTGCTGTGTTTATATAACAGCTATAAAACAATTTATAAGTATGAAAATAAGGGTACACGCCAGAATGTGGGAACATAAAAAGACATTATTGTGTCCTGTAAATGTTGTGAATGGCTTTTTAGAGGAGGAAACATTGGAACTAGAAGTGGAACAGTGAGAAAGACCTTGCTAGGCAGGAAACAGGGGAGGGGTAGCTGGATATTCTGGGTGGAGAGCACTTTGCAAAGGAAGTCGTGTTGTGTTTAGGGAATGGTAAAGATTTAGATGTGTCAGATTACATGATGCCAAGGGAGTGAGAATGAGATGATGTGAGGTTGGGAGGTTAAGTTGGAACCACATTTATGAAGGGTCTAAAAGACCATAATTTGTAATTAAGGGGTTTATAATGTAAGATATGGGAAATAGCAAACACTACTTTAGTATGGAAGTGATGAGATCTAATCTGCATTTTAGGAAAAATAAATCGAGCAAAAGAATTGACAATAGGTTAGAGAATTTTAAAATCTCATACCGAGTTTATACATATAGAGACATTATTTATTTATTTTTTCTCTTTCAAAGATACAACAACCCATTCTCAAGTACAGAATTGATACAATAGATAATACCATTTCCTTTTTTCTCCCATGTACTTTTTCCAAAGGCCACATACAGCTCTAAAATAATATGATATCATGTTTTAGCCAATAGAAAATGCAGCGTATACTTCCAGCTTCTGATAATGACAGCCTAGCTTGTATCACAGTAGACTTCCTACCAATAGTAATTTAAAATTCTTGACAAAATATAAAAGCAACGACAGGAACTGTTCATTGGCACTAGACAGCAACTAAAAGCAAGCTGAAACTAAAAAGGATTCTACCTTCGAAAGAAGGAAAACCACACTGGGTGAGATCCACATTTAAATGGCTTTGACCCCACGGGCCCTCTGTGCCCCACATGGGAAGTGGCTGATAGGGCTCAAAGGAAAAAACCGTAGTTTTATTGGCTTTAGGCATCATAGGACTGAATTCAGTGTTGTCAGAACAACTAGGAATTGAGATTAGGATTCCTGAAGGGAGAGAGTCACAGAGGAGGGAGCCCCCAAATCTGTAAATGAATACCTATAATCTTTGGCAGAGCCTTAAGCTATCCATGTACAGATAAAGAGTCCAAGGAACCCAGGAAGAAAACGAGAGCCAGAAGGCTGAAAGAACTGAGAATAAGAGGAATGAAGTAGAATTGCATGCAACAACACAGATGAATCTCAAAAATAAGCCGGGTAAAAGAAGCTAGCCCCCATCCTCCGTCTCTTATATGAAGTTTGAAGTTATATAACAGGCAAAACGTAGTTAGGCTGATTGAAATCAGAAAAGGGTCTCTCTCTGTGGGGTGAGAAGGGAAATCGGGTGGAAGGGGCACAAGAGAACTTTTTGGGTTGACGGAAAACATTTTGTATTTTTGTTGGTATCATGGTTGCATGAGTATATACCTTTGTTATGTATATACTCATCAAAACTGCACGTTTGAGGTCTGTGCATGTGATTGTATGACCGTTACAACTCATAAGTAGAATTGATGGGAACTGACAGGCAATGTAATGTGGTGGTTCAACATACCGCATGCAGGGATTGAGGTAGGACTACCT
Source organism: Mirounga angustirostris (assembly GCF_029215605.1). Classification (NCBI taxonomy): domain Eukaryota; kingdom Metazoa; phylum Chordata; class Mammalia; order Carnivora; family Phocidae; genus Mirounga; species Mirounga angustirostris. Next base: position 98,590,428 of record NW_026991718.1, on the reverse strand, counting down.
GGATTCAGGTCCTAAAGGCAGTGAATTATAGTGGGTCAGGGTATGGTAAGGTTTTGAATCACATTGCCAATATTTTGTGAACACTGGTAGGTTACTAACGTCTTCTAAGCCTCTATAAAACACAGATGATAAAATTAGTATCTGCTGGTAAAGTTGTCCTGAGTATAGTGGCTGGCATATAGATGCACTCAAGAAATTTAAGCTGAAGTTATTATTATTAAATAGCTCTTCAGCCATTTTTTCATTGCTCTAATGCAGTCATGAATGCTGGTAGAACATGAAGATTTTGAGAATTAGATATCCACAAGCTGCATTATACTGCCATCTAAATAATGCAGACAATATTTGACAGCGTATGATTAAATACACTAGCAAATCCTATTTTAATTATCCATTTCAAACTAAGTAACTAATTATCTCTTTGCCAAGAAAAAATGTTCAATTTAAAATACTTCTCTTGAAGCTCTTATAAAAAAAATTCAAACATAAATTAGGACCTAATTTTTTTCCTAATAGTCTCACCCTCTGTTTCCCATCTCATGATCACTTTTTATATTTTGGTGTATCTTTGGGGTGCATATATGTGTGTGTGTGTGTGTGTGTGTAAATGTATCTGTGTATAAGTGTGTGTGTGTATAACTTTGTAAGCAAAATTGTGACTGTATGATTTATGTACTCTTCTAAACCTGACATTTCATTTCGAAATCTTTCCATGTTTAGGACTATTTACATATAGAGTTGGCCCATTCTTTTTAGCAGCTGCATAATAGTATTGCACTGATGGATTTTGATTTATCTAACCAGCTCTCTGAGAAGTTCCAAGTTTCCACTATTATAAACAACTCTGACATTCTTAGAGTTGTAACTTTTGCACTTGTGTTAATTATTCCATAGAATAATTTTTTTTAAAAAAAGTAGAATTGCTATGTGAAAGAGTTTGAACAAAATTTATTAAGCTCTTTTTGGAAGAGAAAAATTGTATGTGTGAGTATGTGTATGACTGAACAGTGAAAGAACGAGCATTGGAACACTGAAGATTCTCTGGGTCAATTCCATTGTGTTGTGGACTGTGGAGAGAGGGGGACATCTTCTGATCTCTTAATATCCTGGTTTATTTTCACATCCCAACTTACTCTTACTCTCTACCTCTTTGTCTCTTTACCCTTCATTTAGCAATCTTGCATTTCCTTTCAGTCCAAGGGGTCCATTCAACAACAACTAAGAACCCAAGTTTTCAATTTCCTAATGTATGTGCATATGATCTTTGAGCCTTCCATCTGTGCACTCACGCCCACCCCATTCAATCATATAAAGTCTTAATTTCCAACAGCATCAGATTTGTGTTTTCGAAAGGCGAGTCTCACTGTGTAGGCCAGATGTGAAGGGGAAGGATGCAGAGGCCAGAGGACTGATGAGACTTCAGGTTGGTGAAAGGAAGGAAGCTGTTCAATTTGTGGAGCAAGGGCAGGAACAGCTCAAGTTCTTGGCTTAGTTGCTGTCAGGTGAGTGAGGGTGGTTTTATGGGCGTTACTAAGACCCAAGCTACCCTTGACTATCATCTAGTGCCCTGTCAGCTGCGGAAACACAGCTGTGTTTGTGTCCTGCTATTGGGCGGGCAAGGGGGAACTCAGAGGTCTGGTTCTTTTTTTTTTTTGATTATGTCCATTGTTCTTTTATGTAATTTTTTAAAAAAATTTATTGTTATGTTAATCACCATACATTACATCATTAGTTTTTGATGTAGTGTTCCATGATTCATTGTTTGTGCATAACACCCAGTGCTGATGCAGAACATGCCCTCTTTAATACCCATCATCAGGCTAACCCATCCTCCCACCCCCTTCCCTCTAGAACCCGCAGTTTGTTTTTCAGAGTCCATCGTCTCTCATGGTTCGTCTCCCCCTCTGATTTCCCCCCCTTCATTCTTCCCCTCCTGCTACCTTCTTCTTCTTCTTTTTTTTTTTCCTTAACATATACTGCATTATTTGTTTCAGAGGTACAGATCTGTGATTCAACAGTCTTGCACAATTCACAGTGCTCACCATAGCACATACCCTCCCCAATGTCTATCACCGAGCCACCCCATCCCTCCCACCCCCCCCCCCACTCCAGCAACCCTCAGTTTGTTTCCTGAGATTCAGAATTCCTCATATCAGTGAGGTCATATGATACACATCTTTCTCTGATTGACTTATTTCGCTCAGCATAACACCCTCCAGTTCCATCCACGTCGTTGCAAATGGCAAGATCTCATTCCTTTTGATGGCTGCATAATATTCCATTGTATATACATAACACATCTTCTTTATCCATTCATCTGTTGATGGACATCTTGGCTCTTTCCACAGTTAGGCTATTGTGGACATTGCTGCTATAAACATCGGGGTGCACGTACCCCTTCAGATCCCTACATTCGTATCTTTGGGGTAAATACCCAGTAGTGCAATTGCTGGGTCATAGGGCAGCTCTATTTTCAACTTTTTGAGGAACCTCCATACTGTTTTCCAGAGTGGTTGCATCTGGTCCTTTTTTTTAATGGCTTTAATTCTACTCTTAGTTTTGAGGTGAATACGGATGTTTTAGATTGCTGTGCTCACTTTCTTCTTGACCTTTTTCTTCTATAACCTGTGGTATATCGGAGGCAATACTTACCAGCTTGGGAGACAGAATTGTTAGCATTTCGTTCGCACCCTGTGTTCAGTGACCTCAAGTTGATAGTTTGAAATTGGGCATGGTGGGGACATTTACACAATTGGGAGTAGAAACAGCTACAAATCAGGGATTCCCCCATCCCAAAAGAAACTGCCCCTTAATGTTTACCAGCACACTGCATGACTTCTGTAACCCTTCTACCTCTGCTCACCCCCCCACACACACACATACACACACACACACACGAAAACCTAGTGTTTGAAGGATTGGACATCATGGGTTTTCTTCCATGAGACATGGTGATTTTCAAGAGGAACAAATTGAGTTCCTTTTATCTTCCTGTCTTGGGTTTTGCATTTACTTCCAAAGGACAAAAACGAGCTAACTTTTTTCTCTCTCCCCTAGTGGATGGCTGTATTCACAGAGCAGCTGGGCCCTGTTTACTGGCTGAATGTCGTAACCTGAATGGCTGTGAAACTGGACATGCAAAAATCACATGTGGCTATGACCTGCCTGCAAAATGTGAGTACAGCCCTTGGGAACCCTGTTTCCAAATCAGCTGAGCACATGTCTCTGATTTTATCCCAAAAGCGTGCAACTGGGAAAGGAAGTGGTAGTGGGGATATTTAATTAAGTGGGCTTATATTCGGATTTTGTACTTGGTAATAAAATGTGCGCTCCAAGTAGTTCTTCAAATATATATGTATCATATGTGAGTGTAGATGATTTTTGTTCAGATCTTCAACAGAGTGTCTCTGAAACAGAGAAATAAAAATATGAGCAAAATATACATTATAGCATTTAAGTGCCGTGGAGTGACAGCTTCTGGAAGTGATGCCAATTTCTTATTCCTTGTTCAGGTTTCTTGATTGTGGATGTGTTTAGAGCAAAGGAGATCAAAGTGATGTATTGTGTTTTCAGCTGCCATGCAAAGGCTGATTGGCAATTACAGCCAAGGCATCTGTCACACTTTGCTTTCAGGAAAAGCCAATGGAATGTGGTTGTCAGTGTGAGAATGTATTTGCTCTTTGAATGTGGAATGGTCAAAATTTCCATTATATTTGAATAGAGAAAAGTATTGCATTTGATTGACCTTGTTGCCTAGTCATTTAGCCAATCGAGTGGGGTAGTGTGGAATAAAAATACTGAGAGAGGAGCTGGTTAAAGGCACGGATTTTTTAATCACATAACCTTCAGGGCTTGGCGGGTGGAGGTAAAGGGTTTCATTGCACTGTTAAGGTGTTCATTGATTTGGAAATTGGGACGCCAATTAATTGTTTATTCTATTCATCTGCTTCTTATGATACTGCCTGGGTCTGTGAATACATTTTATGTAAAAGTGAAGCGAGTTTTTGTTTTTCGTTTTTTTTGCAGTGGAGAAAACATGACTGAAAAATTATAACACTATCTGTAGAATACTTGTTGGGCTCTGTATAGGCAGGTTGTGTAAAAATGAATTTCCTATGGATATGTGTGAGTGGAGAGATAGTGTGTTATATTTTAAAGATTACTTTAAATAATGTTTAAATCTGAGGTTTTGTAGTAAATGTCATATATTAAAATGATATTTTTTCTTTATAAACATTATAATACTGCATTCTGTATTTCTCACAGTGGGTTCTAGTGAATGTATATCAACTATATACTGTTTAATTTTTCCCTCAGTGACTTCTCACTTTTCTTTCTTTCTTAGCGTTTTTACCTTATGTGAAAGAGTCAAATCATGTACCAAATGGCCCCTCACTCCCACTTGAAATGTATGTTTATGTCAAATAAAGTCCTTTGTGTACAGTGGTGTTCTAAACAGTTCTCCCTTTGAGTCAGAAAACCTGCGTATTAAAGGTGATTTCCCTTTCCAGGATTATATGTCTCTATGTTTACAAATATTGGTCATTTTTTCTTTTTAACACCATATTACCTTTGTGATATAGCTAACTGATACCGCCCTGAGAACAAGCAGATTATTGATTACTTTCAGACTTGTGTCTGTCCTTAAACTAAGCAATAAGGCCTGGTTTCCTACTGATTTACTACTTCCTTTCTTACGTATTAAAGCACAAATAAGAAATTCTTTACCTCTGAGGTTTCCAAAGACAGATAGCCTCAGTATCACTAAATATGACCAAATAAAATGGTGGCTTTGTGTATGGGTTGATGCCATGATGATTCTGTCTAATGTGCTTGCTCCTGTCTGACATCCCTCTAAATCGTCTAGCTTAGTTCAGGGTTATTGAGGGAGGTATGAAGATCAATGACACCAAGACCTATGCTTGAGGAGTTTCATGATTGAGTCATATCTCTGAGCTAAGGTGTGGCTTTCCTGGGGACCCCGGGCCAACTGAGTCTTTGTGGCACAAGGACTCTAGTTAACAAAAGTCAGTCCACAGGACTTGGTACCGAATCTGTATGAACTGAGATAATGAGAGCCTTATACACATTCAAGTCACTGTGCACGGGTCACAGGGCACATCTAGTAAGAAAATCATCCAGCACCGTAGAAAGGACCAGACTTGGGATGGCAGTGACACCTCATGAAAGTCACACACATGGACTACTTGTGAATAAGTCTTGGTATTTCTCTATATTTTGAAAGATTAATGATCTATATTGGAAACATAAAGAAAAGCAAAGGAAGCAATCGAGCAATATGGAAATGAGTAATAATAGCTTACATCTGTGTGCCACTTTATAGTTTTCCACAGTACTTTCACGAGCCTTTATATTTTAAATTGTATTTTATAAACATGGTGTGTGTGTGTTCATTTTCCCTTTTCCTATCCCTGAAAGATGTTTTTCTTTCTCATCAATTTGGGTCATCCATTTCAGAGTCATTAACAATCCACAGATGTGCTTTTGTAGAGAGGGAATGAAAAGGAGCTCATTACATACTGTTCGGGTCATTTTCCCCCTCTATATTTAATAATTCCATGACAGTTTGACAGCAGAAACTAGTTCCTATCTGTCCTCTGTGACAGCGGGTTTATCATTATGGGGGTACTAAAGCCAGTCATCCAGCCACCAATGATAATATCTTCATGCATCAGCAATTTGTTTGGAAAACGCTGTTGTCTAGGTTACAGACAAACTTGGTAATTTTGGACTGGTCTTTGCTTCTTTTATGCTTGCTAAATTAATCTTTTTCTTAATGCTTATATTTGAATTAATCATGTTTGTAGTCTATATTCTGTGACTCATCATAATTGGTAGAAAGATAAGCCTCAGAGATTTAGTTTGTTCTTCATTGTTTGGATGTTCTGATTTCTTTTGATGTAGAATATCCAATCATTCTTTTCAAAATAATCATAAGAGTGGAAAGAATATTGGCGAATATTTCATTAAATATGATTGCTAAAGAAATGACTTAAGTAGACTAAGGACTGTTTATACAGTTGGACCTTTTGGGACCTTCTCTTTTACAATATTAGATTCATAATAAAATTTAGATTTCTATAGAGTTTTAGAAGCTTATCAACATGTGGAACCTTTCTATTCATGCTATCATCATTCTACCAGAGGGCCAACTTCATGTGGGAGAAGTTTGTCTATCAGAGTCACAGTTTGAGTGTCAATATCTAGCATAATGTTTCCTGAATATGTGCTGAATTAATGTGAATGAATGAGTGATCAAATGAATAGTTTCAGAACTTTTCACCTGGAAAATAGCTTTGCAAATGTTGCCTCTACTAATTCTTTCCCTCCTGCATTGCGTTCTGCCTGGTGCTGGTAGATTGATATTCCTAAGTCCAGAGTCCTTATAATTGTCTGTAAGACTCTAAGCGATGTGGCCCTCCTTACATCTTGGACATCATCTCCCTCTGTCCTCTTCCTTGCCCACACAGGTTGCTTTGCTGACCTGTAATGCATTTGCATTAGTGTTCCTTCTGCCTAGAATTCTATTCTTCTACATATCTGTCTGGCTTGCTCCATCACCTACTTCAAACCCTTGCTCAAATGTAACCTCCAGGATCGCCCAAACCAACCTGTTTATAATTGCTTTTCGTTTAATTTATAATTGCGTATCTGTAGTATATAACCTTCAAATACTTGGTATCATTTACTAACTGATTTTGTTTTTTGTCTGTCTTCCCCTATGAAAATGAGGGCAGAGATTTTTTTCCTGCATCTTTTTCACTTACTGCTTTGTCCATACAGGTTAGAAAAATGTTTGACACATAACCGGGGCTCAAAATCTGTTTGTTGAATGAACGGGTAAAAACCTAACTCCACTCCTCTCAAAATCCTTGGATGGGTCTTTCTTTAAACACAGACTTGTTAGCCTGATGACCTTTGGCCTTCCATGATTTACTGCCATATCCTGAACTAACAAGCTTTTGTATGACCTGAATTGCTCACAGTGGTGTGCCTGCGCTGGGGTCTGTATTTAGGGCTATCTAGAAAGCTCTTTGCCCCTCTCCTGTCTTCTTGACTCAACTCAAATATCACTTCTGTCATGAAACAAGTCTTCCTTATCAACTCTGCAAAATGCACTTTTTTTTTCCCTTCAAACTCATGAGTACAAACTCATGAACAGCTTTTTAACACACTGAGGACACTTTTCACTACTTTTTATTGTTATACATACAAGCTTTCCACCTTTCTATCAGTCCCTTGTATATAATGGGTACTAGAGAAACATCTACTAAATGAATTACTTGTTAAATGTGGAAGATTGGTTGATAATTGGTGATGGGTAACATGTAAAAGACAATTTATGTTAATATCCCTGAGAAATGATGAAATTAGTGTTAATTATCCCTTGGATTTTTTTTTTTTTAAGATTTTATTTATTTATTCGACAGAGAGAAAGACAGCGAGAGAGGGAACACAAGCAGGGGGAGTGGGAGAGGGAGAAGCAGGCTTCCCCGCGGAGCAGGGAGCCCGATGCGGGGCTCGATCCCAGGACCCTGGGATCATGACCTGAGCTGAAGGCAGACGCTTAACGACTGAGCCACCCAGGCGCCCCTCCCTTGGTTTTTTTAAATCACATTTTAACATCCATCTAATTCCAAAGTCTCTTGTTTAAGGAATTTACTTTTAATGGTGCTTCTCCTAAGGGTGAACAAATAAAAATAAAGAAACTATATCAACTTTATTTAATGATTTTTGGCATAGCTCACATATCTCTTCTATTTCTTGAGAATGCTCCATTTTTAGGCTTTAAAGCTGAATAATCATGAATGATAAATGGAAAAATATTAAAATCTGTATATAAAATGGTAGGATCTGTTTCTTTTATTCTTTCCATTTAATCTTTGGAAGATATCAAAGAGTAATATTAGCATCCAACTCACAGGTTTTTATTAATCATTTGAAAGGAGACTGTAGGATGAGAGACCATAGTATAGCATATATGAATCAGAATCTTCATTCTATTCCCAGGTACAATAATAATCAGATGATAGTAGCTTAAAAGGTACAGCTGATAATAATACTTCTCCCATGCCCTTCATCAAGAATCATAGTGCTTTGAAACATTAGCTCATCAGTCCTTTTGAAATTTCTATGAGGAAGTGACATGACAAGTAATGGTGTTCTTTTTCAACACAAAGGGAAATTCAGGTACAGAATGGTTAAATTCGTTGCTCCCAGTAACAAACTATGTCCATGTCAGGGGCATGGTAGATAACTCAAGTATCACCTGGTTAGGGCGAGAGTTATTGCAGGTGTTGGCCAAGACCTACTGCCTGTTTTTTATAGATAAAATTTTATTAGAATACAGCATTTGGGGGCGCCTGGGTGGCTCAGTTCATTGGGCATCTGCCTTTGGCTCGGGTCATGATCCCGGGGTCCTGGGATTGAGTCCCACATTGGGCTCCTTGCTTAGCGGGGAGCCTGCTTCTCCTGCTGCTTATATTCTCTCTCTCTGTCAAATAAATAAAATCTTAAAAAAAAAAAAGAATACAGCATTTGTTTGCATATTATCTATAACTGCTTTCATGGGACAGTGTCACGTAGTTGCCACAGGAACTCTATGACCAGAAAGCCTGGAACATTTACTATCAGGCTTTAACAGAAAGATTTTGCCAATTCCTGGTCTTTGGCAATCCCTATTTTTTATAAAGGAGGAAGCTGAAATTCAGAGAGGTTAAATATTTATTGAGTTTTATTGAATGTACGTGATTTAGATCCCTATTGACAAAAGTGGGACTAAAATACCTGCCGTCTATTTCTTGGGACAGCTCTTGCTTCTGTTGCCTCGGTAGAATGTCACCTTGGGAGGATGATCTGAAGCCTTTTAAATCTTTCAAATTATAAGGTCACCTTGAAAAAAAAAACCTTGAAAAAAAAAATGGTCATTTTTCTCAGTAGGGCCATACCTGGAAAGTGAGTAAGTCAAGTCTCTGAAGGGAGAGTTAATTCAAACCACTAAAGTATTAGGCAATAAATCTTTATTCCTTGCTTCCTCCAGTGGTGGTAGCTAATATGCTGAAAGGGAGCCTGTAGTCCTGAGTAAATTCAGTTTCTAGAGTAGGTAACTCGTAAGATGGTTCCCAGTTAGTCCTCTGCGATGCGTGACCTGATTTCAGCCATCATGGGCTCCACCAGCAGGTGTCTGATTGTGAAGGCAGTGGAGTGGACATGCTGTCAAGAATATGACTCTGTCAGGCTTTGATGGAGATCTGAGGGCCCTCATGAGCCCCTTCCATAATTAAATGACTTACGTTACACAAGGAGAAAAATGGCTTTTGAAGAATATAAAACCATCTTCCTTCCTGAAGAGAGATACGGGGTTGTTCCTCCTAAAACCAACTCTGATTGGCTCATTTTCCTTAAGTGCTTTAGGCATTTAAATACTATTTGAATCTATTTCTTCATAATTACCACCTCTTTCATTTATATTAAACAGTTTTATACATTTTTATCTCCTTAGTGATCCTTATAATGAATGTGGAAGTGAAAAGGGCAGAAAGATTATAAAACCCAGAGTAGTGGTTCTCAAAACGCACTCCTTGGAGTGGCAGGAGCACCTGGGATTTGTCAGAGATGCAAATTCCTTTGCCCCACCCCAGACCTACTGAATCAAACTTTGTGGTTTAACAAACTCTCCATGTGACTTTGATGTAAGCTCAAGCATGAGCATCATTGACCTAGACAGTGGTGGAATCCTGAGCAGAACCCTTGCCTTTTGATTCCTTACCCTAGTCCTGTTTTGCCACACAACATAGGCGTTCTTTTGCGTTGCAGATTAGGGCTTTCTTTGAAGAGAACTCAGACATGCTTTTCTTTTCCTTTGTGGCATGTTCACAGTTAGTATTTGTTTCCTTATTTATTGCCTGCCTTCTCAAACAGAGTGACAGTTTGAAGAGAGAAAAGTCCTATCAGTCTCATTCACCCCTGGTATCCTTAGTATCTGACATAGTATCCAGAATCAAGTTCATGGCCTTTGATACATGTTTATTGGAGGAATTAATGAAGGCATTGTCTTTGCGATAGTCATAGCTGCCACTGCAGGAAACCAACCAAGAAGACACTCAAGATAGGACTACGTGATACCAGAAATCTGCAGAGCTAGTACTGCTACCATCCCAGCATCTCCGTTATCCTGTCCCCAGCCATGCTTCTTGCTCAAAGACTCTAGCAGTGCAAGAAAGCACAGGCGGACGAAGTTTGCTCAACTTGTCCACATGGCACCCAGATAACCTATACTTGGATTACTTTCTTTCATTTTCTCTCTCTCTCTTTTTTTTTTTTTTACCCATTGCAATAACATAGATTCCATCTCCAAGTAGCTTTGTGATGAAATAACTAAACAACTCTAATAGTAAATGGTTTCTTCTAAAAATAACAACATCTTGGAAGCAGCTAGTATTTACATTGTTGTAAATGTACCAGCTGAATGTAGAATAAGCGCCTGTGCTTGGCTTGCGTTATTTGAGATCTTAGCAGGCCTTCAGAGGACCCTGTCTATACCTTCTTTTGCCTATGTGATCAATAGGAAATAACAGTGTAAATCAATTCTGGGTAATAATGTAAATGGGCTCTCGAAGGCAATTCCTGCCGTGAGATAAATAGTTAGCTGTGACACCAGCATTAACCGCAGTGGGGGTAATCAGCCTTTGGATATGTTTAATCAGAGTTATCAGCTAAGATTAAAAAGAGAGCCACTGGTGTGCAGGGATAATCATTTTCAGGATTTAAAAGATGAATATTTGAAGGTGTTCTCATAAATTAAAGCCATCAGAATTGCTTTGAGTAATCTGGGATGCTTTGAGGTCAGGCACAAGCAAACAGGAAAGGTTAATTTCAGAGCCACAGTCGTTAATGCGCAGGAATTGCAGAATACATTTATAGAAATAGTGAATGCTGAGTTAAATGAAGATTTCCCCCCACTGCTAAGAGGTTCCTTGGGCTATTACTAACCTATATGATTTGGTTAAAAAGTGGGCAACACATAACAATTTGTAAATTTATTAATTATCCCTGCAATTAATTATGAAGCCCAAATACTAAATATTAGACTACATTATGGCTTGATTAGAGGTGTTTCCAATTGAAAACATTGATAAAACCAAGTTCTTCCTTATAGAATTAAAGATTGTTTCTGGGTCAAGAACAGTAAACATCACGGTAGAAAGTCTAAAGAGAGGTCTTGAATCCAGGATATTCTAATTGTTTGGGAAAGTCCCTTAACCTCTGAGCCTCGGTTTCTTCATCCACAGCTGTCTGGGGATAGTCGTATCTACCTTGGGTGAATTTGTTAGGATGCAGAACCACTGTTTATCAGGGTAAGACATAATATAAATATATGGCTCTATTATTACTTGTAAAATACTTAGCATACCTCATTTACTTATTCAATCAGTGTTTACTGAGTACTTATTCTGAGCTAGAGTGCTCTTCTGGAATGTAGAAAACTATAGTGAAAAAGCTAAGGTTCGAGTACTCTGAGATCTTAGGTTCTTAGCACAGAGAGGCAGATAATAAACACATTCACATAAGAGCAAAACACCTCAGATCATGGTAAGGGATATGAGGAATATAAAGAGTGGCAACAGAGTCGAGAGTGGGAGGGAAAGGATTACTTTTCCCATGGTGGTCGGGGAACACCACCCCTCGGAGATGGTAATGGGGCTGAGACCCCATAAGCTATCCAGGAGAAATTTATTGCTGGCAAAGTGAAAGCACTTTACTATAGGGTTAAAAAAATTCACCTTGCCTGATATCTAAAACAAGATAGTCCCTTACTTTTTCAGCTGTTCTTCCTTGGTATGGATATTATATTTCAGTTCTGACATATGTATAATCTTAAATTTAGTCCGGTTTTTGGAGCTAATAGAGGTAATGCTGCTGCAGCAGCTGCTGGAGTGGACAGGGGTTTTAATGATTCTCTTATCTGACCTCCTAATTATACAATTAAGGAAACTGAGGCCCAGAAAGATTATTTAATTTTTATTTTTTATTTACCATGTGATAAGCGACAGAGTGAAGACTAGAGTCTGGGTATCCTGACTCAGTATAGTGCTCTGTCTGCTGAAACATACTGCCTCTCCTAGTCTCTTAGATAATACTAAATCTCTATTTATATCTGTTATGAAAATGAATCAAATATTAAGGGAGGTGATGTACATAAACTTGCTTTTGAAATACTGATTTCTTATTTTATATGGTACTTTATTAATAGTCATTTTAAATGAGCTATGTATACATGACATCGTGAGGTCTACTAGTAATGTTTATGACAATAATCCATCCAAACATATGCGGTAATGACTGGTGTTTGAGAAAATATGGAAGTCACAGATAGGAATTAAGAAAAAAAATAGTCCCATACCATCCTCAAGACTTAGACATTTGTTCCTGCTTCCTCCTGGTATCTTGTTCTCAGAGGAAAGGGAAGAGCTTCAAAAGTCATTTTGAGAAACTTAAGATGAGAACTTTATTGGTTTTAAAGATACATCTACAAGTTATTTGGTATTTCTCCAATCTCTCCTGGAGAGGTAGAGTTTAATTCCCTTCGCCTTGTATGTGGCCTGAACTTAATGACTCCTTTCTAGTGAATAGAATATGTCAGAATAATGGGGATTACTGAGATTAGGTTACAAAAAGACTGTGGCTTCCATCTTTAACTCTCACTCTCTCTCAAATCACTCTGTTTCCTAGGGCTGCCATAACAAAATACCACAAATTTGATGGCTTAAAACAGCACTTTATTCTCTCATAGTTCTGGCAGCCAGAGGTCTGAAATCAAGGTATTGGCAGGACTCCACTCCTTCTAGGGACCCTAGGGGGAAATCCATCCTTGCCTATTCCAGCTTCTGGTGGCTCCAGGTATTCCTTGGATTATAGCAACATAACTCCAAACTTTGCCTCCATTTTTACATGGCTATCTTCCCTATTCTCTTTTTTCTTCTCCTATGAGGACACTTGTCATTAGGCCTACCCTATTCCAGAACGATATCAAGGTCTTGAGATCCTTAACTTAATTACATCCACAAAGACCCTTTTTCCAAATAGGCTTACATTCAGATTTTGGGGCTTAGGTCATGGAGATATCTTTTTGGGGTCACCACTCAATACACTATATACTCTCTCTGGGTGAAGCAGCTTGCATGTAATGAAGCAGCTCTGAGGAGAAGAAAACCTGCTACCATGTTGTGAGAGAACTCAAACAGCCTCTGAAGAGACTCCTAAGGCTAGAACTGAGGTCTGCCTGTAACAATGTGAGTAAACTTGGAAGGGGATCTTCTGAGATCTGCCTACAGTCATTCAAGTGAGCTTGGGAGCACATCCTCCAGACCCAGTTGAGCTTTTTGCTATTCACAGCCCTGGTGGAGCTTGACTACAACATCATGAAAGACATGGAGCCAAAACAACCCAGTAAAGCTACTCTCAAATTCCTGTCCTGAAAAACCTTGTGATAGCAAATATTTATGATTTATGATTTTAAGTTTGGGGTATTTGTTACATAGCAATTGGTAACTAATACAGCAACTATGGGCATGAAGTTCATTTAACAAGTTAAGGAGCCCAATCACAGAATGGTTGGTGTCTATTTTCTTAGCACATGACCTGCCAGGCTGAGGGACAGGTGAGGTGACATGCAAGGTGAAAGAAAAAATAATTTGGGGTAATGTGACCCCAATTAAGATCAGTGATCTTAAAATAAAAAATGCGACCATACTCCGTACCATACCTTGGTCATAGGCAGTGTACTAGACTGGCGAACTGTTATGAATAGAAACTTGTCATTTTTATATTAAATATTTATATTTTACATTTAGTGTATGTTAAATACATAGGTATTTATAAAGATAGATAGATAGGTAGATAGATACACTTATAGATTAGAGGCAAAGAGAACCCAAATTCAGCTTAGTAAAAAGCATTGGGAGAAAAACAACACACACCCAAACACACAACTGAGTATTGATATTTACCGGATATTCCTTAAGTGTCTTTAGTCTTTGCACTTGTTACTCACATGCTCTCTATTTTTAGGAATTGCTGTTTTCATTTTGAGGGGAAAATTAATTCAGCCTTTTCCTGTGTGGAAGCTGCAAGCTGAGTGAAGCAGAGGTAGCTTCCTATTTACGTTTGTGGCAGTGCCCTTCTAAATCTGTTTGCTCTGCCAGTGGTGTGTTTCCCATCAGCTCCTTCATTTGTCAGAACCACCTAGAGGCTGCTCCATTTCTAATCACACGCTATTTGTGAAATCCCTATAATTTCCTAAGGCCTTCTGAAGCTTTCCTTTTCCTACCTGTGACATTTTGAGGAAAGATTTATTCCCCCTCTATATTTATTCTGCTTAGCGAAAATCACCAGAGACAACCTTAACTGTATTTTTGCAAATTTTCCTTCAAATTGTGTCTGTATTGTATTTAGAGTACAGTTTGAAAGTCTGTGGAGTGCAAGGGGCTATCTTAGAAATTCCTTCCATTTACAGACACTCTGGTTTTGCTTTCTTACATCATGACTCATGATGCCAAACCTGTCTTTCCTTACACAGCCAGATGATTGTGTTCCTGTTGTAACGTCCCTCCTATACTTGGGTGTGTCAGATGCATACACAGGCGTGTGTGTCATTTCTCATGTACTCCGTTAGAAGTATATTCTCGTTATGCTGAGCATAGATTTTCTTCTGCATTATAATGTTTTGTGAGAATGGAATTCAGGGATTTTTTTTTTTTTTTTCAGTCTGTGGAGCTGTTTGGAAAGAATTCTGGGAGAATTTGGGTTTGTGGGTGGCTTGATGGAACTGGGGTGGAGAGTCTGACAGAATCTCCCAGAAACTTCCAGAAGGCAGGCAGAGGAAAGATAACTGCTGTGCTGGGTAGGCTAGCAGGACTGGGCCCTTCTCCTCCATGCATCCAGAACATATCTTACTTATTGTTTTAAAATTAAGAAAAGTCATTTTGGTTTCACATCTTCTTAATAATATCTAGTGCCCAAATAGTTGAGTGGATGCCAAGAATAATGAGAGATTGAGAAACCCTACATCAAAGTGTATCCATTGAAAATGGCCAGGGCTGTTTGTAGAATATTACACAGTTGTGAGATCGATTTGTATAGCTATCCACCTAGAGGGAGGTAAAGTTTAGAGAACCACATACCATAAAAGAGTTAATATTTCAAACATTCCCTTACGTTTTCTGTTGTATCTAAAGCAGTGTTTCTCCATATACCAAATTAACTGGTTGTCGTGGGCCCCAAACCTGTTACTTTAAACACAATATCACACTCCAGGCAACATTCTATTGTTTATGCCTATTGTGAGATTAACCATCACATGGCATTTTTTTTCCGCCTTGTTTTCATTTTTCTTTTACCACTTCATTCAGAAATGATGGGATCAACATTTCAAAGCCTGTATGTGAGATGTTTCTATTTATTATTCACCATGGTATAACAGCAACTTTTTATTCATCACTATCCTTGAGGACATACATTTGGAGACAATGGAACTTTTGGTAAGAGTCTCACAATTACAAGAAAGCTGGAAAGATATCTGGAAATCACTCTTTTAGCAAATGAGCCAGTTCCTCTCATTAAGTACTAGGCAAGACTTTGTATCCTGTTAAGATTATATACTTTGCATTTAACAGTCTGTCTGGCACACAGTAGGTGGTGATAAGTGTTTCATTCATTCAGAAAACACTGACTGGTTCCTAAGATATGTGCCAGGTGCTTTGCTTATCTTTTAGGAAAAAAGGATATACAAAACAGAGAGACACCTCACCCTCATGGAACAACTGAGTTGAGATGAAATGATTCAAGTGACTTGCTCAAGATCACACAGATATTTAAGTTATAAAACCTTGCCGAGAATCCAAATTGTCAGATTCTCCGTCTATGGTCCTTTCTTCTTTTCCATGGAGATTTTATTTGGGGGATCTAATAATGAGAAGATCTGAGGGTGATGACCTTCTTGCCTCATGTTTTCTTGGGGTTTTACTAGGCAGTGACCAATGGAAACGGTCACTGGATTCTGATACATTATTACCTGGGATGGGGAGGAGGGGCATTGTCCAGTATAGTTAATGTCTAGTAAATAAATAAATGTCTGTTTTAGTGTTACTCCTGTAATTGGGTATATCATATGCTCAAGGTCCCTCCCAGGCTAGTATAGAAAATTATTCTGGAAATCATTATTTTAACTTGGCATCAGGGCACAGGACTTTCTTGACTGGGATCTCATATAGCAGTTGCCTGACATTTTCAATAATACACATTTTTTTTCCCTCAGGTTTTTATTTAAATTCCAGTTAGTTAGCATACAGTGCAATACTAGTTTCAGGTATAGAATTTAGTGATTCAACACTTAATGTACAACACCCAGTGTTTATCACAACTAGTGCCCTCCTTACTCCCCATCAATGATAATTTTTTTTTTAATTTTATTCTTATGTTAATCCCCATACATTACATAATTAGTTTTAGATGAAGTGTTCCATGATTCATTGTTTGTGCACAACACCCAGTGCTCCACGCAGAATGTGCCCTCCTCAATACCCACCACCAGGCTAACCCATCCTATCACCCCCCTCCCCTCTAGAACCCTCAGTTTGTTTTTCAGAGTCTATCATCTCTCATGGTTCGTCTACCACTCCGATTTCCCCCGCTTCATTCTTCCCCTCCCGCTACCTTCTTCTTCTTCTTCTTTTTTTTTTTTTCTTAACATATATTGCATTATTTGTTTCAGAGGTACAGATCTGAGATTCAACAGTCTTGCACAATTCACAGCGCTTACCAGAGCACACACCCTCCCCAGTGTCCATCACCCAGTCACCCCATCCCTCCCACCCCACCCGCCACTCCAACAACACTCAGTTTGTTTCCTGCGATTAAGAATTCCTCATATCAGTGAGATCATATGATACATGTCTTTCTCTGTTTGACTTATTTCACTCAACATGATACCCTCCAGTTCCATCCACGTCGTTGCAAATGGCAAGATCTCATTCCTTTTGATGGCTGCATAATATTCCATTGTATATATATACCACTTCTTCTTTATCCATTCATCTATTGATGGACATCTTGGCTCTTTCCACAGTTTGGCTATTGTGGACATTGCTGCTATAAACATCGGGGTGCACGTAGCCCTTCGGATCCCTACTTTTGTATCTTTGGGGTAAATACCCAGTAGTGCAATTGCTGGATCATATGGTAGCTCTATTTTCAACTTTTTGAGGAACCTCCATACAGTTTTCCAGAGTGGCTGCACCAGCTTGCATTCCCACCAACAGTGGAGGAGGGTTCCCCTTTCTCCGCATCCCCGCCAACATCTGTCGTTTCCTGACTTGTTAATTTTAGCCATTCTGACTGGTGTGAGGTGGTATCTCATTGAGGTTTTGATTTGGATTTCCCTGATGCCGAGCGATATTGAGCACTTTTTCATGTGTCTCTTAGCCATTTGGATGTCTTCTTTGGAAAAATGTCTGTTCATGTCTTCTGCCCATTTCTTGATTGGATTCTTTGTTCTTTGGGTGTTGAGTTTGATGAGTTCTATATAGATTTTGGATACTAGCCCTTTATCTGATATGTCATTTGCAAATATCTTCTCCCATTCTGTCAGTTGTCTTTTGGTTTTGTTGACTGTTTCCTTTGCTTTGCAAAAGCTTTTTATCTTGATAAAGTCCCAATAGTTCATTTTTGCCCTTGCTTCCCTTGCCTTTGGCGATGTTTCTAGGAAGAAGTTGCTTCGGCTGAGGTCAAAAGGTTGCTGCCTGTGTTCTCCTTTAGGATTTGGATGGACTCCTGTCTCACATTGAGGTCTTTCAACCATTTGGAGTCTATTTTTGTGTGTGGTGTAAGGAAATGGTCCAGTTTCATTCTTCTGCATGTGGCTATCCAATTTTCCCAACACCATTTGTTGAAGAGACTGTCTTTGTTCCATTGGACATTCTTTCCTGCTTTGTCGAAGATGAGTTGACCATAGAGTTGAGGGTCCATTTCTGGGCTCTCTATTCTGTTCCATCGATCTATGTGTCTGTTTTTGTGCCAGTACCACACTGTCTTGATGATGACAGCTTTGTAATAGAGCTTGAAGTCCGGAATTGTGATGCCGCCGGTTTTGCTTTTCTTTTTCAATATTCCTCTGGCTATGCGGGGTCTTTTCTGGTTCCATACAAATTTTAGGATTATTTGTTACATTTCTTTGAAAAAAGTGGATGGTATTTTGATGGGGATTGCATTGAATGTGTAGATTGCTCTAGGTAGCATTGACATCTTCACAATATTTGTTCTTCCAATCCATGAGCATGGAACGTTTTTCCATTTCTTTGTGTCTTCCTCAATTTCTTTCATGAGTATTTTATAGTTTTCTGAGTACAGATGCTTTGCCTCTTTGGTTAGATTTATTCCTAGGTATCTTATGGTTTTGGGTGCAATTGTAAATGGGATGGACTCCTTAATTTCTCTTTCTTCTGTCTTGTTGTTGGTGTATAGGAATGCCACTGACTTCTGTGCATTGATTTTATATCCTGCCACTTGACTGAATTCCTGTATGAGTTCTAGCAGTTCTGGGGTGGAGTCTTTTGGGTTTTCCACATAAAGTATCATATCATCTGCAAAGAGTGAGAATTTGACTTCTTCTTTGCCGATTTGGATGCCTTTGATTTCTTTTTGTTGTCTGATTGCTGTGGCTAGGACTTCCAATACTATGTTGAATAGCAGTGGTGATAGTGGACATCCCTGCCGCGTTCCTGACCTTAGGGGGAAAGCTCTCAGTTTTTCCCCATTGAGAATAATATTTGCTGTAGGTTTTTCATAGATGGCTTTTATGATATTGAAGTATGTACCCTCTATCGCTATACTCTGAAGAGTTTTGATCAAGAAAGGATGCTGTATGTTGTCAAAAGCTTTTTCTGCATCTATTGAGAGGATCATATGATTCTGGTTCTTTCTTTTGTTAATGTATTGTATCACATTGATTGATTTGTGGATGTTGAACCAACCTTGCAGCCCAGGGATAAATCTCACTTGGTCGTGGTGAATAATCCTTTTAATGTACTGTTGGATCCTATTGGCTAGTATTTTGGTGAGAATTTTTGCATCCATGTTCATCAGGGATATTGGTCTGTAATTCTCCTTTTTGATGGGGTCTTTGTCTGGTTTTGGGATCAAGGTAATGCTGGCCTCATAAAATGAGTTTGGAAGTTTTCCTTCCGTTTCTATTTTTTGGAACAGTTTCAGAAGAATAGGTATTAATTCTTCTTGAAATGTTTGGTAGAATTTCCCTGGGAAGCCATCTGTCCCTGGGCTTTTGTTTTTTGGGAGATTTTTGATGACTGCTTCAATTTCCTTAGTGGTTATAGGTCTGTTCCAGTTTTCTGTTTCATCCTGGTTCAGTTTTGGTAGTTGATACATCTCTAGGAATGCATCCATCTCTTCCAGGTTATCTAATTTGCTGGCATAGAGTTGCTCATAAAATGTTCTTATAATTGTTTGTATTTCTTTGGTGTTGGTTGTGATCTCTCCTCTTTCATTCATGATTTTGTTGATTTGGGTCATTTCTCTTCTCTTTTTGATAAGTCTGGCCAGGGGTTTATCAATCTTGTTAATTCTTTCAAAGAACAAGCTCCTAGTTTCATTGATCTGTTCTACTGTTCTTTTAGTTTCTATTTCATTGATTTCTGCTCTGATCTTTATGATTTCTCTTCTCCTGCTGGGTTTAGGCTTTGTTTGCTGTTCTTTCTCCAGCTCCTTTAGGTGTAGGGTTAGGTTGTGTACTTGAGACCTTTCTTGTTTCTTGAGAAAGGCTTGTATTGCTATATACTTTCCTCTTAGGACTGCCTTTGCTGCATCCCAAAGATTTTGAATAGTTGTGTTTTCATTTTCATTGGTTTCCATGTATTTTTTTAATTCTTCTTTAATTTCCTGGTTGACCCATTCATTCTTCAGTAGGATGCTCTTTAGCCTCCATGTATTTGAGTTCTTTCCGACTTTCCTCTTGTGATTGAGTTCTAGTTTCAAGCATTGTGGTCTGAAAATAGGCAGGGAATGATCCCAATCTTTTGGTACTGGTTGAGACCTGATTTATGACCTAGGATGTGATCTATTCTGGAGAATGTTCCATGGGCACTAGAGAAGAATGTGTATTCCGTTGCTTTGGGGTGGAATGTTCTGAATATGTCTGTGAAGTCCATTTGGTCCAGTGTGTCATTTAAAGTCTTTATTTCCTTGTTGATCTTTTGCTTAGACGATCTGTCTTGCTTAGACGATCTGGGGGCTGTTAAAGTCCCCCACTATTATTGTATTGCTGTCGATGTGTTTCTTTGCTTTTGTTATTAATTGCCTTATATAACTGGCTGCTCCCATGTTAGGGGCATAGATATTTACAATTGTTAGATCTTCTTGTTGGATAGATCCTTTAAGTAGGATATAGTGTCCTTCCTCATCTCTTATTACAGTCTTTGGTTTAAAATCTAATTTGTCTGATATAAGGATTGCCACCCCAGCTTTCTTTTGGTGTCCATTAGCATGGTAAATGGTTTTCCACACCCTCACTTTCAATCTGGGGGTGTCTTTGGTTCTAAAATGAGTCTCTTGCAGACAGCATATCGATGGGTCTTTTTTTTAATCCAGTCTGTTAGCCTGTGTCTTTTGATTGGGGCATTGAGCCCATTTACATTCAGGGTAACTATTGAAAGATAGGAATTTAGTGCCATTGTATTGCCTGTAAGGTGACTGTTACCGTATATTGTCTGTGTTCCTTTCTGGTCTATGTTGCTTTGAGGGTCTCTCTTTGCTTAGAGGACCCCTTTCAAGATTTCCTGTAGGGCTGGTTTTGTGTTTGCAAATTCCTTTAGTTTTTGTTTGTCCTGGAAGCTTTTTATCTCTCCTTCAATTTTCAATGACAGCCTAGCTGGATAGAGTATTCTTGGCTGCATATTTTTCTCATTTAGTGCTCTGAATATATCCTGCCAGTCCTTTCTGGCCTGCCAGGTCTCTGTGGATAGGTCTGTTGCCAATCTAATGTTTCTACCCTTGTAGGTTACATATCTCTTCTCCCGAGCTGCTTTCAGGATTTTCTCTTTGTCTATGAGACTCGTAAGTTTTACTATTAGATGTCGGGGAGTTGACCTATTTTTATTGATTTTGAGAGGGGTTCTCTGTGCTTCCTGGATTTTCATGCCTGTTTCTTTCCCCAAATTAGGGAAGTTCTCTGTTATAATTTGTTCCATTATACCTTCTGGCCCTCTCTCTCTTTCTTCTTCTTCTGGGATCCCAATTATTCTAATGTTGTTTCGTCTTATGGTATCGCTTATCTCTCGAATTCTGCCCTCGTGATCCAGTAGTTGTTTATCTCTCTTTTTCTCAGCTTCTTTATTTTCCATCATTTCATCTTCTATATTACTGATTCTCTCTTCTGCCTCATTTATTCTAGCACTTAGCGCCCCCATTTTTGATTGCACCTCATTAATAGCCTTTTTGATTTCTACTTGGTTGGATTTTAGCTCTTTTACTTCTCCAGAAAGGTTTTCTCTAATAACTTCCATATTTTTTTCAAGCCCAGCTAGTATCTTTAAAGTGATGATTCTGAACTCTAGATCTGACATCGTACTAATGTCCGTATTGAGTAGGTCCCTGGCAGTCGGTACTACCTCTTGTTCTTTTTGTTGAGGTGATTTTTTCCGTCTCATCATTTTGTGCAGAGGAGAATAGATTAATGAGAGAAGAAAATGCTAGCAGAGTAACCACGTCCCCCGAAAATATACTTTAAACAAATCAGAAAAGACCTGAAGCAGTGGGATAAGAAAGGGAAAGAGAGAAAAAAGAAAAAGAAAAAAAAGAAAAAGAAAAAGATAAAGATAAAAACAAAAACAAACAAAACAAAACAACAAGAACAACAAAAACCAGAATGTGATCAAATATGATCGATATGGTATATAGATCAGTGCCACACACTAGATTTGTGGTGTATTTTGGTCTCTTAGAAGAAAGTGCCTCCGAAAATTTTAAAGAAAGAAAAACTTATATATGTACAAAAATAAGGGTTGATATGATGAAGGGATGGAATATGAGTGTAAAAATGGAAATTATAAAAAATTTTATAAAAGGAATTGTAAGAAGTTGTTTGAAAAAAGAAAGAAGAGGATTTAAAAAAAGAAAAAAAGAAAAAGAGAAAAAAAAAGGGAGAGGATGTGATCAGACAGGGGAATAGAAAGCACCATATACTAGAAATTTAGGGTATATTTTAATTTGTTAGAAGAAACTATCTCAAAATTTTAAAGAGAGAACAACTTATATATATAAGCTAAAAATATGGGTAACTACTATGAAGGGATAGAATATGACTCTAAAAATGAAAAATAAAAAAATTTTTTTTAAAGGGATTGATAAGATGTTGGTTGAAAAGGGGAAAAAGAAAAATTCAAAAAGAAATAAAAAGACAAAAAAGACAGTTAAAAAAAATTAACTTTAAAAGACTAAAGAATCATGGTAAAAAAGCCGTGAATTCTATGTCCCTTAGCGCTGGAGTTCTGCCGTTCTCCTTGATCGGTAAACTTGGTCTTGGCTGGCTGTTCTCGCTGATCTTCTGGGGAGGGGCCTGTTGCCGTGGTTTCCAATTGTCTCTGCCGGAGGCGGAATTGCCCCACCCTTGCCCTCTCCCGGCTAAGTAATCTGCTCGGGTTTGCTCTCCGGGGCTTTTGTTCCCTGCCAGCTTTCCGTACAGCTTTGGAGGCGGAGAGTGAAAATGGTGGCCTCCCAATCTCCGCCCCAGAGGAGCCGAGAACTCAGGGCCCCGCTCCTCAGTGAGCCCCCAGAGAAAAGCCGTCAGTCACTCCCGTCTCCCCGGTCTCCGGACGCACCCCGTGCTCGCCCGGCCTGTGACCGCGTGCCTCTGGCACCCGACCCCGCGTGCAGTCTCCAAACCCAGCAGATCCCTGCGGTGCACTCCCGCGCGGCTCCTCCCGGGGGAGGAAGGTGAGTCTCCCCGGATCTGCCGCTTGTTGGGTCCCTGCTGGAGGAGCAGGGGCCCGACTGTGCCGCGGATCACGGTTTATGGCAACCCCGAGCTGAGAGCCCGCGCCTGGGCTCCGTCTCTGCAGCTGGCTTCCCTGCTCCGATACCTGGGAGCTCTGCCACACTCAGGCACCCCCGGTCTTTCTGTGACCCCGAGGGTCCTCAGACCACACTGTCCCGGAGGGTTCCACCCCCCACTTAGCCACCAGAGTGACGTCCCTCAGCGGAGCAGACTTTTAAAAGTTCCGATTTTGTGCTCCGTGGTTCTATCACTTGCCAGAATCGGCGGATGGAGGCCCCTCCCCCGCCATCTATCCTCCCGAATATCGCCTCGGATTCACTTCTCCGCACGTCCTACCTTCCAGAAAGTGGTCGCTTTTCTGATGAGAGAGTTGTTGCTCTTCTTTTCTTCAATCTCCTGTTGAGTTTGTAGGTGTTCAGAATGGTTTGATCCCCATCCAGCTGAATTCCTGAGAGGAGACGAAATCCAGGTCTCCTACTCCTCCGCCATCTTGCTCCGCCCCCTAAATTTTCTAATGACATATAGAGCACATCCGTGTAGTCTCTTTGAAAGAGTTTTATGTTCCACATTATTTAAGGATAAGGCAGACAGTGCTTTGTAAATATTCATTTCAATAATTATTCGTTATCTGATATCCATATGTTTTAGGAAGAAGAACTTTTGAATCTCTGGGTCTAAAATCAGAATGTCAAGCATGCATTGTTATACAGTATAGAAACCAGTTAAATATAGACTAATTCATTACTTATGGTTTTATTCTGTTTATCTTCCTTAGCTGCACCTTTTTTTTTTTTTTAATTTATTTGATAGAGAGAGAGAGCACAAGTAGGCAGAGAGGCAGGCAGAGGGAGAGGGAGAAGCAGGCTCCCCACTGAGCAGGGAGCCCAATGCAGGCCTTGATCCCAGGACCCCAGGATCATGATCTGAACCGAAGGCAGACGCTTAACCAACTGAGCCACTCAGGCACCCCTTTGATGCACCTTTTAAAAATAAGATTGACACATATGTATCAGCATCTGTACTGAATTATATTTCCCAGACATAAAACACATGGGTGGAGTTCTGGTAGAATCTTTGTCTAATTGTCTGGTGTTATGGCCTCTCTATTGCTTTTTTCGTTTTGCTCTGGGTTTTTTGTTGTTGTTGTTTGTTTTGTTTTTCTTTTTTCCTTAGCGCTTTGTAACTG
This sequence comes from Mirounga angustirostris, assembly GCF_029215605.1. Lineage (NCBI taxonomy): Eukaryota > Metazoa > Chordata > Mammalia > Carnivora > Phocidae > Mirounga > Mirounga angustirostris. Next base: position 98,566,159 of record NW_026991718.1, on the reverse strand, counting down.
CCTCTCAAATTTTTGTTAAGCTATTTGATTGATTGACTTGTGGCATAATCCATTTTGAAGATAGAATTTGGAACTTCCTGAAGTCAGAATCACTTGACTAGAAATATTTAAGGGGGTATCCTTCCTGTCTGGAACTTTCTTTCCATTGATGGTCACATCCCATAAAATGGTTAAGAATATGGACTCTGAAGTCCCAACATTCTGGGCTCAAATTCAGGCTCTGGATATGGTCAAGTTAGAAGAACTCTTTGTGCGTCTGTGTTGCCAAGTAGAAGTAAGAATAGCTTGACCCTCACAGAAATGTTAATGATTACTAATGTCAACACAGCATTCAGAGCACCGCCTGCCTCTGACTAAATGCTGTATAAGTTTAGCTGTTTTTTCAGTAAGGTCATTCCAACCATCTTACCTAAAATGTCATTCCATCACTCTCTATTCCCTTGCCCTGCTTTAGCTGACATCTGAGATTATTTTATGTACTTATTGGTTTGTTAAATGTTTGTCTCCTCTACTAGAATGTAATCTTCATGAAAGCAGGGACTTTGTTCACTGCTGTATCTTCAGATCCTAGAAAGGTATTCAAAACCATTTGTGAATAAATAGATATATAGGCACAGGAAACTTTAAGTTTAATTATATAAAATTATTAGCAGAGTGATTGGCAGAACGAGCCCAAGAGTACATTTAGTTTCATGCTCTGTTCATTGGCTCTTCTAGTAAATAAATCAGCTAATAGCTATGAATAAGCCACAAAATAGCACCAATGTATGAGATGGTCAAGACCATATTTGACACTTGAACTCTCTACCAAGAATGTTTTAGGTGTGCTGCACATCTTTTCCCGATTTTTCAAAACTCTGTAGTTTAAGTAGTAGTGTCAGGATGAAATAAAGCAGAGGAAAATGTTTGAAGAACTTTAATGGCCTGGGAACCATGTCCTTCCTGGCTTGCCTAACTAAAATCCAATGGGTGGATAGTGAGGTCCTTTCCCATTGATTTAGAGGCTGTATTCAAAGATGATTTCTAAGCTCAACTTATTGTTAAAGCTCATTAAAAGAAAGTGATAATTTTATGGGTTTGAAATATGTTAGGACTGATTTTGTGATTGGGACCACTAGCCCTAGTGCTTACAACTTACATGGTAAATGTGTTAAAAGGGGAAATATTGATGTGCATTTCCTCTGTGTTCAAACTATTCAGACTTTATGGGAAATAATAAAGCTTTACAGCTTGTTCTTCACAAATAGGATGCTAGGGACTTGCAGCAACAGGAGAAATCTATTTATTATTTTGTGTCAGAGTGATTGGGGCCATCTTCTGCTTTATGGACCCCCAGAGCTAATTGTTGCTTGGGGTAGAGAGGAAAATAGCATGATAGTTAGTGCTTAGAGAATATTAATTTGCCATAAATAGAATTTCCTTTTATTACAAGGAAGGTAATTATCTGACCAGTAGGCAGTGTAGCAGTATTTCACAGTTAACCCCAATATTGCCAGATGGAGTGAAGGCATAACCCACCCCATCAGGCCTTTAGGACTTCTGATATAAAAGGCTTAAAAATATAGTTACAGTTTCCTGCTGAAGCATCATCCCTGCTTCCAGCATTTGTAGCTGCTTCTGTGGTCCTGAAATGATGGCATCAGGTAGGGAAAAAAGAAAGAAAGAAAGTTAAAGTGATGTGGGGGAAGGAGAAAAAAAAATATAGTCATACTAGCGTCCTGCGTGCCTTGGCAGGAATTACATTGTCACAGACATTCTCCTCCACCTCCTTTTCCCCAGATCCACCTGAAAAACAGAAGAATATCTAGTGGGGCCCCTCCTTTAGCCCCACTCATATTGAATGTAAGCATGTATTTATTTGTGAAGGCATTTAAGCCAACCCTTCATGCCTTTCTATCTCCCTATTTTAGATAGCCAATGTTTCAATTGCCCATTGCAATTAGCTATTAAAACTATTACTCTGGGGAAGATATATCTCTTCTCATTGTTGGATATTATAGTCTGTAAAGGGTGATCCTTGGTCTGAAGAAATGTGACTCCGTGATCTGAATTGGTACACTGTCTACTGGTTCCAGTTCTTTTATAGTGCTCTGAGTGTTTGCATCTACCACTGGGTAAGCAAAACCCAGTCTTGAGTTAGTGTCTACTTTTAAGACCCATTTATAACCCCCAAGGGCTACCTGCATCAGTTTCACTTGCCGGCTACGTTCAGGGGCTTTCCCCAGGGAATCTGCCCGTATAGCCTGCAGTCTTGTCTCTTTTGTTGGCAGACAGAACAAATCTTAATGGCATTTTGTGCCTCAGAGGGTGAAGCAATATGTCTAAATTCAGCCCATCTCTGCGTTGCTACAGGTACCCCTGTATTCACTCATTTCATGGAGCCAAGTGGACACCATAAGTGAGTGTAGAGGGATATCTGCATGTTGATTCCATTCACCCTCTGAATCTGACGGGCATTGATGTGTCCCACATTAATGCATACTTCAGATTTCCATAGTGATTTCCACAGGGCAGTGCCCCATATGGGCATCTCTTTAATAGACCAGGTTTCCATTCCCCTCCTGCCTGACCATATGCCAGGCCATTGGCTTTTGGGCATTAGTTGGTAAAAAACAGAAACAAAGGGTCTTTTTATCATAAAGCAGCACCAAACTGATGTGTTTTTACCTTCTTCTATCAGAGTGGTTGCCTTCCAAACAGAATATTGTCCATTCACCTTGGAACTGCAGTCCACACATTAAGCGGCTCTTTGCTGGTTCGTTAAGAGCTGTTTATCACTATCCAAGTGATGAGAGAATTTGGCAGCTCCTCATGCAGTTCTGAAGTTAATCCTAGGGGAAAGGAAGCTCCCTGCTCATGAATATCTTCCCCTTGCATTCTCCCTGTAGCATGTTCCTGTATAAACCATTTCTATCTTATTAGGGAACTCTTGTGGGCACTGCCCTCCCCATTATAGAATTTCTCTAACATTATCCAACACATTATGTGTATTTCAGGCTTCAAGATTATTTTATGTCCTTCAGTCATAGAGGTAATTTCAATTAATGTCTAATAGCAAGCTAGTAATTTTCCCTCAAAGGGAAATTCTGTAGTCCAAAGTCCCATAGCTGTCTCTGGAAGGGATTCACTAGCTTTTGCCATAAGCTCCCGTCCACAGTCCACATTGGGATATTTTATAGAGAATTTGTCCTTATCAGCACTCTAGTTCTAATCTATACCATGTGGGCCTGGGCAATCTTATCCGTTCCCATTTAGTAGGTCCAATTAATACTGCTTGAAGAACAGATTTATATGCCTTCTCTTTTATAATACTAGGTTGGAGAAAATATTCCCTAGACAGATACAGTGTCCATCCCCATAATACATTCAGATAGTAGACATGCAGCCACTTCATAAGTAGCCTATTCAAACATACCAAATATTCTGCTCTGACAGTCAGTTTAATCCCATCAACCTTACATTTCTAACTGTAGCCTCCATTAGGATTTCATTAACAGGTTTTTGTTTTACAATATGAGATATGAAGAGTATTCCTCAGCCAAACATCATATCCATTCCCATAAAACATTCAGGTCAAGGTACAACTTCTTCACATAAATCCTGTTTAAATATTCCAGCTTTCATAATCCTATCCTTTACATTTTTATTTTCTCTAAATCTAATTGTAGTCTACTTCCAGACTTAACCAGTGAGTTTTGGTACCACAGTTCTTGTGGCTTTCCTATCTAGGGATCCCAGTAACTTCTCTTCACCTCTGACCATTTTAACTCCTCATATATATATAAGGCCTTGGGTCCCCAGTAAAGAGTTGAGATAGGGAACCTTACCTTTATTGTCAGTCTTTATCTTGGCCAATCTGCTTGACTATTGCCCCATGCCATTCCAGGTCTGATTTTTTGCTGTAATCTTTGCCTTCTGGCTTTTAAAATTCCTCTAAATTAGAATATGTAGGCTCATTTGAGGCCTTTTAATGTTGGAGGACCTGCAGGGAGCTCCTTTGGTCCACCCAGTCTTTAGTAGTGCTTTATTAAGACCTTTGTTTCAACCTCATCAATGTCCATGTTATTCATCCTTTTTCTTAATAACCATCTAAAGAGGGACGCCTGGGTGGCTAAGTTCCTTAAGCCTCTGCCTTTGGCTCAGGTCATGATCCCAGGGTCCTGGGATGGAGTGCTGCATTGGGCTCCCTGCTCAGCGGGGATCCTGCTTCTCCCTCTGCCTGCAGCTCTCCCTGCTTGTGCTCTCTCTCTCTGACAAATCAATCAATCAATCAATCAATCAATCTTTAAAAAAAATAACCATCAAAAGATTTCCACCCTGCCAGGATTCCATTCTTAAATTTCCCCTTTCTTTTTCCTTTGTTTCACCATTATCAATGTTTACTATATTTACCCCATTTCTTAACCATTTAAAAAAATTTCCCCCTTGCTAGGAAAAGTCCCTTGACTCTTCCCTCTGCCTCTTTGCAGTCTCTTGTTGATTAATCTAGTATTTTTATGAGCATCTGTAAGACCCATGAGGAGAAGCTGAGACAGTAAATTTGATGAGGCTTCTCAGACTGTTGCTTGCCATTGTAGCAGTAAGTGGATGTCCATGCAGAATTACCCTGACCTGGATAATGGGCATATTCAGTGGGTGGATGTCCCAGTTGTCATAAAACCATTCCCACATGGCTTGTATATGATGCATATAAACTGTTTCATCTGGAATGTTCCATGTGACATTTATAGGGGGAGTTGGACAGTCCCCCTTCTCAGACTCAACAGATCTTACAGTAGATTTCATCCAATATACCATGATTGCTGGCTGTTACCTTGGGCATAACTCATTGTGTATCTGGATCATATATAGCCATCTGTGACCGTTCTACATTGAGCTGTAAATCCTATACAAACCTAAACGTGTTCTTCTACCTTGCAGCATTCAAAACAAAAGACCGTGCCCCTAAATTACTCACTTTCACGATCTATTTTAGTAAAGATTCTTCAGGAAGCTGATGACATAGATCCACAAAATAAGACAACTCCTTCATAGAATACATGCTGGTTTCAGTAGTTGCTTGGTTTTGTCATCTTCCCCAACCCCAACATTGACCTTCTCAGTAACCACAGGTACTTTCCATTGTCCTGGTATAATTTTTCCTTTTGTAGGCAGCTTTGAGGCTAGCAGCCTTCTCACCACCGACCAGCTAAAAACTGAGCATCCTGTGACTCTTTCCTCAGGTTTGATAATTTGCTAGAAGAGCTCACAGAACTCAGGGACACACTTTACTTACTATTACTGGTTTATTGTAAAGGATACAATTCAGGAACAGTCAAATGGAGGAAATGCAGAGGGCAAGATATGGAGTGCATGGAGCTTCCCAGTACCCAGTGTGGTAAACCTGGAAGTATTCTAAAGTCCGGTGTTTAGAGCTTCATTATGTAGGCATGGTTAACTAAATCACAAGGCACTGGTGATTAACTTGATCTCCAATTCCTCTTGCCTCCTTGGAGTTCCAGAGGGTGGGACTGAACGTTTTAACCCTCTAATCACATGGTATCTCTGGTGACCAATCCTCCCATCCTGAAGCTATTTAAACATCACCCCATTAGTTATAAACTCAGGTATGGTTAAAAGGGGCTTGTTATGAACAACAGATGTTTCTATCACCCACATCATTAGGAAATTCCAGGGGTTTTAGAAGCTCAGTGTCAGGAACTATATATATATATATATATATATAAAATAGTCATCAGTCTCACAACTTAACTATATTTATGCAGAAATATGCTTAAGTATACATGCTAATAATATGTATCCTTGTACCTACGTGAAAACTAATTTCTTTCCCAGAAGGATCCAGTTTTACCACAGAACTTTAAATCTGGAAATTAGGGTTAACTTGTTCTTGCATTAAAGGCACCTTATAGGTATTTTTTGAGAGAAGAGATTTAACCATGACTTTTGCGTGGGGGGATATGTACTCATATGCTATAGTTTGAAGAAAAGTTATTTTTAGCATCTTATATTCATATAAAGGTCCTAGGTACTATTTTTAAGCAAGGTGCCATATAGTATTCAATTACAAGATATTATATAGTTTTATAGAACTATTTCAAAAATTTAATAGAACTTTTAGATCTTAAATATCTCGCCTAAGGCAAAACAAAAGTTCCATTTGTAAAGCTAAATATCACTCAGCTATTCAGTTATTCTTGGATGTAGATGGATAAGCTTGTTCTTTTACAGTTAGACCATATGGTGTTCATTTGTTTTTCTGTGATAGATGTGCCAGATAGCCAAAACCTTTGCTTAGGGGGAAGGGGATCTGTGATATGTGTACTTATTTTATGCCATTCTCTCCACGTTGTACAGAATACATTTAAATTGGGCAACTTAATTGCTTACAGTAGTAAAATACATTTCCCTCAGTAAATGTTGGTGCTTTCTGATGCATGCTGATTTGGGTTCTGACACAGTCATAATCTACATACCAAACACATGCATTTAGTGAGTGAGCTAGTTTGTCAGAGCGGTCTCTCCTTCTTCCTCCCTGGAGAAAGGGCTTATCATTGATGGCCTAGGGGCCCTTGTCTCAAACTTCAGAGTGGAGTTTCCAATTAATAAAATACATCCTGTAGCATGGCAAAAATTTGAGACTCCGACTCGTCTTTCTTACTTGCCTTCTATGAGAGACTGTGGTCATGAGGCCTACAGTTGACAAGATAAACAGTAAATCTACTGAAATGTTAATGCTTAAAAATGTACAAAATATAAGTGGAAAACAATGTCATTAATTTTACCTTTGCAATGGATGGACAAAACAGAAGTATATAAATAATGATTTTGATAGCCACAAAGCACTCAGGTTTCTCTTTCTATCTTTTGCATTTCTGTATGTCACTGGTATCCACATATATTTTGTATATACTTTCTACCTATGACTTTCTGATATTTCACATGTAGGGCTTCCATGATTATTCACCTTCTCTTACTTTCATTCCATCTTGACTAGTCTAAATTGAAGGCTTTTTAAGGTCTTGTATGTTCTGTCAGCTCTTCAACATCTGTACTTCCAAAATATGTTGTTGAATTCTTGATAACTGTGTCCTTCAAGCTTGCCTCATAGGGTGATGCCACTTGACTGAAAAGTCCTCTTGGTAATCCAGTAATTAAATCCTTCTAGCTGGGTCCAAGAGAGATCTCTTGGGCTGAATTGCACTGTACAGTAAGTGGCATTATAATGAGGTTTTACCTTATTTGTTAGATGAATGAATGGGAATTTTGCTGTTGCAAATTATTAATATTTGATGCTGTAAAGCAAGCGTTGGTGCTGTGGATGAGAACTAGTGCAATCATGTCTTCTTAAAATGATCATATCAGTGTACTAAAGGTAGTTTCACTGAAAAGAGAAATATCCTTGTAAAGAACGTGTCAGGCAGTCTCATTAAGCAGGCTGATGATCATGTTTTGTATGTCACTGAGTTCTGTGTATCAGGCCCTGTTGTAGATACTCCTGCAATAGTACCTCATTTTTATCTTCAAAGCAACCCTGTGTGATAGATTCTGTTATCATCCCCATTTTATGCATGAGGAAAATCAGACACCGAGAGGTTAAATAACTTTTCTAAGATCTCACAGCTGGTAAGAGTTGAGTGAGGATTCAGACTAGGTGGTCCCACTCCATAGCTCTGCACTCATAAATTTTATGATTTTATCTCCTCCTTAGGCATGGACATTTGCTTATAGATGAGTTAATTTTATTGCTCTTATTTCTCTTTGATTTCCTTGCCTTTTTTATGAAAGTTGATGATGATATTTCGAAAGCTTTATTTGTTTAACTTAAAAATATGTTTAAGCTCAGAAAAGTACTGAGAAAAATAACAAGTGCTCATGCATCAACTACCAATAATTTAAAAAAATGATTAATATCTTGGCCTCTTTATTTCCACTCATTGTTTTTTAAATTAAAAAAAATCCAACACATTTTTGACAAAGTTCTTCTCCTCAATCCCATTCCTTCCTTTCCTCTTGCCCATTCCTTGCCCAGAGCAACCACTACTAACAGCTGGATATAAAACCTTCTAGACTATATTTTTTTTATTTCTACCACAGATTTAGAAATAACCATAAACCTTATACACTATAGTTTTATGTGTTTAAATGTACACATAAGGCCTCGTCATACAAATTATACTGTTTCTTCACCTTTTCATCCAATATTATATTTTGAAACCTCTCCATAGTGATTTATCTAGCTGTAATTCATTTTTAGCTACTGTATTTAATTCTGTCTTACAGATATGCCATATTTTATGTGTTCTTTTTCCTATCAAGGTTGATTAGGTGGTTTCCAATATTTTCCTATTATAAACAATGCTGAAACCCCCTTTGACTCCTATCCATGTGCCTCAAGTGGATTCCTGACTGGGAGGGCCATGCACTATACTTTCCTTTAATTTAAGAATTAAAGGAAAGAATCAGCAAGTGCATTACTATGAGACAATGATTAATAATAAATTATATTACTAAATTATAATATATGCTTTATGAAGTCCCAACAAATAAATGTGAGGTTTATGTGAGGTTGAACAAAGGGAACTCTGAGCTAAGAGGCAAGAGACCTGGATTTTCTCCCCAGCTGTGCTCTAACCTAGTTTTATGCCATAAAACAATACATTAATGAACTCTGAATCTCATTTTTCTCAACCAAAGATGGGAAATTTTTAGTAGTAGATTCTTTTCTTACTATTTCTTCTAGCACAAGACCATCTGAGTTAAGGCTTGGCCAGATTTTCTTTAATGTTAACACACCTGCTCAGCATTGAACTAAATGATCCACAGGCCAAACAAAGTCTGCAGGACACCCCTAGGCTTCCCCTGAATATGGGACCCATTCCTAATTTCAGAGTTCCAGGCATTTGGTCCTTTTGGTCCCTCAGCTTCTTATTCCCTTTCCCACTGTGTAAATACTCCAGCTCTCTTGGAGAGAGACAGAGTTCCTGGACAGGGCAATTCTGAACCATGTGACCCTCAGACTCCTCAAGGGGCATCGGGCTTCAGTTATCCTCAGTGGTATCTGACATGATAACCACACTCTTGATTGTCCCTTTCCTTCTTCTGCCTTATTCCTCACCCCCACCACCACCATTGTAATCTGAGCTTATCTCAAGGGCTTCTTAAAAGGGGAAACCCAAATAAAGATATGCATCTATTCAAATCTTGTCTCTTCTTCTACCTCTAGCCCAATTCCATAGGTTTCAAAGGTTCTTCCTGGCCTACTGGAGCTCATGCTCATAAAGCTGCTCTGGACCCTCATTGCATTTGTTGTCAGGACCAGTTAAATGCAAGACTGCATGTAATGATTCATGTTCTTACCATTGTGTCCCTCCTCCTTCCAATCATAAGATGGACTGCCAAAAGTCAGGAACTCTTTCTTGTGTTGCTTTGGTTTTATTTTTAATGTCCCTCAGTGCCTAGGGTGAAACTAGCACAGAATATACACATGGAGTAAGTCTTCATTGAATGAATAATGTAGTCTTAATAGGCCCATACCCCCCAGGCCAGATTTTGCAGATGTCAGGCATCTCTTCTCTCTTCTTCAGTTTCTTTGCCTTTTAATTATCTTTCCATTAGTCTTGTAGTTCTTGGTGACCTCCTGAGGGCCTGGCAGTCAGAAGGTTACAGACCAGGCCATCCAGTTTGTTATAGGGGTAATATAAAGAAATGCTCTCTCTGGTCACACTTTCAGAACATTTCAGGCAAATTGGCAGAAATAAGTGGGAATACAAATGTGTGGGGAAGTAGCAATTTGAATTTTCAATTTTTATCTAGTCCTTTTAATTCTAAATTTATCCATAGCATTGTTTTATTGTCAAAATTATATGAATTTAAAAACAAACTCAAGTATTAATGATTCCAGATGTTTTGCTTCAAATATTTTTTCCACATTTTCCCCGTGAGATGAAGTCTCTTTGTTTCTTTGTTTCCTTGCTCTCTCTCTTTTTGGAATCCACCTGATTGAAATACAAATTTTAAATATTAAAATTCTCTATTTTATTTTGGTTAAATATCTCATACGGTTAAAAGCTGGTAGATGAATTCTAGTGAAACTGACAGCTTATGGTTTTGTTTAGCAAATGACTATTTCTTCTCCTCAACGTAAATGCTGAGCCTCCCGTTTTTACTTTCTTTGTGAAATGAGGACTAGTACTTATGGCCTCTGTCTTTCAAGACTTTCAGCAACTGAGGGCATTATTATTTATTCCGAGAGTTTAAAAACAGGGAAACTTTTTTTTTTTTTACTTTTTTTTGTTTTTATTATGCACTACATTAATACACTGCATAACCTTCTAGAAGGGGTAGAGGAGTATGACTGAGTTATTTTTCATCAATCAGGAAAATGCTTCCTTAATCGATATTCTCCAAACCCTTTGACACATGGTAACGATTAACTCCAAAGACCCACCTATCTCTTTGCATCAAACTCCACTGATACGGATAATAGGCAACCCTTTTTTCCTTGCCCCCCTTACTGAACCTGTGGATGTGCGCATGACCAAGCGCATGGCCATGATGCCAATCCCGGGCAGGATCTCGAACCACATGGCAGCGCGGTTGCCAGAGCCAAACCTTGCCTTCCGGGTCCGGTAAAGGTGACCCGGCCTCCAAAAACAGGGAAACTTTTCTTCCACCCTCAATAGTGTAGCACTCTATTTTTTTTTTTTTTTAGTTTTTTTTTTTTTTTTTTTTTTTTATTTGCAAGAGAGACAATGAGAGACAGAGAGCATGAGAGGGAGGAGGGTCAGAGGGAGAAGCAGACTCCCTGCCGAGCAGGGAGCCCGATGCGGGACTCGATCCCAGGACCCTGGGATCATGACCTGAGCCGAAGGCAGTCGCTTAACCAACTGAGCCACCCAGGCGCCCTGTAGCACTCTATTTATCATTTGTTTGAACCTGTTTAGTGAGTATTGATTTTGCAAAATATATTACCAAAAGCTTATTTCTCGGATTCAGTTCTTTTCAAACTGTGCACAACTTGGTTGGGCAGAAGAGGCCTCCCCGTTTGTTCTGCTTTATTCTTCCTAAATGGACTTTATCACTGTCCCTCCGGTTGTCTCCAGAGTTCATCACAGATGATCTCCTTTTGTTGGCAGAAAGCAAGCAGCACAGGAGACTGCAGGGCACAATTGCTGAAAGGTTCCTCTTTCAATTCAGGTTTCATTCTAATTTTAACTTATTTAGTGCTGCTGTGGAAAAGCTGCCTGAAATAAGGAGAATAAATACATGATACCCTACATATGGAGTTCACAAAATAGGATGCAGAAATCTAGGAGCTAAAATTTAGATCTAAGGCACAAATTTTCTTTTCTTCTTCCCCTCTTTCCTTTTTATTCTCTTTTTTTCTCTCAGTTGACAGGACGGACAGGGTTGGCAAGAGTGAAAGAAGAGGATGTGAGATTTTATGCATTTGTTTATTCCTCTCTGTTTGAAACGTGACAATGTAGGATTGATCGTAATTCTAATCAGCCTCTAAAAGACTGAGGTGGCAGCCATGTGGAATGAGCTTCCTGATCTTTGCAGAGTCCAGAAGCTTTCATGGAAGAGCACTGAGAGCAAAAGCCTACCTCTCACCCAGGAGACCCATAGGGACAGGGTCCAGTAGTTTTGTTGAGGTTCCCTGCATTAGAACCAAGGTATACTGGTTCTAAATATGAAAAAATTTGCACAGAATTCTGTATTTTTTTTTTTACATATATATTACGTCTTAACATTTCCACAGAAGACTCTCAGTTTTCTTTCTGAAGGTATAAAGGCTGGGACTGTGTTTCTGTTAGGTAGAGAAAATGTATCACTCTGTCCTGCCTCCCTAGAGCTGTCTTGATTTTTAGTTTTACTGTAGCTTTCAGTGCTGAGCCCCTTCCAGGGTGAGAGTTTCTTCCTCTGTGAAGCTCGCTCACCACAGGCGCAAAGATCAGAGTTGAATTCCCTGCTTCTACCAGTATTGTGTTCAGACTCAGCAGGCACATTTTTTACTTTTGACTGGAAACTTGTAACCAAACCACATATATGTAAATATGATAGGGAAGAAGGTCATCACAACTATTCAAACAAGTCATGGGCCCACACAAGAGAAAGATGAACTTCTCTATCATTAGCAGTTCACACATAGAGCAAATACTCAGTTACGTATTATCTTAGATTCTACATCAAAACAATGCTAATAATAGCATTTGAGTTAATAAAAATGCTCATATGTCTAACAACTAGAAATTTCTAGTTATAGGAAGGTAATATAGCCTAGTGGTAAAGAACTCTCTAGATTTGGAAACCTTGATTTGAGCCTTGGCTTTTCATGTAACCAGCTGTATATGCTTAGGAAATTACTGAGCTCTGGACTTTAGTTTCCTCATCTATAAAACAGACACATTAGGATTGTTCAGAGGATTAAATGAGATGACATGTATGACATTTACCACAGTACCTGAAACTCACTAAGCATATCAATATTAGCTAGCGGTAGCATTTCTGTCACTTTACTGTTTATTACGACATTTCATCTTCCTGACAACCTTATAGTGTAATATATACCAGGGGCGGACATTTTTTTTTTCTGTAAAGGGCCAGATAGTAAACGTATTTGGCTTTGTGGACCATTCAGTTTCTTTTGTAGCTAACTCAGCTCTGCCCCCCGTGGTGTCAAAGAAGCCAAAGACAATATAAATGAAGGGATGCATCTGTGTTCCAATAAAACTTTATTTACAAAAACAGGTGGCAAGCAGATTTGGCCCGGGGACTGTAGTTTGCTGATTCTTGGTAACTCCCTATTTGCTATTATCTGAATTTTATAAATAAGAACATGGAAACAGATTGTTAGGAGATTGCCTATGAGCCCATTGCTAATTAGAGGTACATGTCAAAGTAATATAGATTGTTATTTTTCAGTTCAGGCTTTCCTGCAGAACAGTTTATGATGGCCATTTCTTATCTAGTGATCATCTGCATTGCCTGAGAAAGACTTGTTTGCATTATTGGTTAGAACGTGGGGCTCCTATGAGCATTCTGTTTTTACTTTGTTTTATGGCCAAGTCTTCAACTTCAAACATCAAGACAACCTTCTTGCTAGCATGCAAATCCATCATAAGAAGAAATGGGCAAAGGCAGATGCCTACATCAGTCCTAACCAAGATTATGTAGAGAAATGTAGAGCCTCAAATCAGTTTTCAAGGCTCGTCTCTAGTTATAATGGAATGAATTTTTTCATTTAAAAATGTCTTTCTGGGTTCTGTATCTTTAAAAGAAAGGGCTAATTGGGGGGATATGGATCAAAATACTGAAAAAAAATTAAGATACTTTTATGGAGTAAGTTCTAACTTTAGAGTTTTGTTTTTTTGTTTGTTTTTTTGGTTCTAAAAGACATCCCTAAGAGAGGAGCATGGAGTCTGGCTTGGGCAAAGTCTTTTACACATGGTTCTAGGATACACATTCATACACACTGTCTCACACATATGCACACTCAAATCTCTTTTTGTTTCTCGGTCTCTCTGTCATACATACACTCATACATGAAGTAAAGAAGGTATTTGGGTGTCTAAAAGCAAATATTCTCTAAATCCTCAGAGTCTCCTCTTTAAGATTGCCTCAGGCTATTATTCTGATTCAATTTATATGTATTTAGATTCAAATTAAATAGGCTTGGCATCAAATTTCTCAACCTTCCACAAATTAGAAACAATAAATAGGGAAAAGAATATTGTTAGTAAAGGGTGATTGACTGCAGCTAGAGGTGGGCTGATGTTTGGATCCCAAAGGAGTAACCAGAAAGCTGAAAAACCATACTATGATACCTACTGACTCCATTATTAATGTATAATATACATTACACTTTGATTATTTAACAGAAATATTATAGTATCTTTTAGGATTATGCTGCTCTAAAGTTGTTCTAACAATTAGAAGTTTTCACCTTTAACATTTAAAATCCAGTTTTCTGGAAATTCACTGGAGTCTAACCCCACTTTTTCTGAAGTTGGATAAATATGTTATAGTCTAAAATTCACCTTATAAACACATTTCTTAATTGATCAGCTATATTTATGTCCATTTATATATTTCTTCATGCCAGACAGAGTTAGAAATAGCTCTTTACTGAGCTGAGTGATATTGGATCTAATGTAAAGAAACTTAGTATAGGACAAATCTAGGGACAGCATCAGTCAGAAGAAAATTTACAACTTGACTGCCTCTGAGAATGAGGAAGTAAAAAAGTCCTGGAATGGCCTAAGCAGAGGCTTCAGCTATACTTAGTTGATAAAAATGGATACCGCAATCAATAGGAAAACCCAGCATGTGTTAGGGCTGGGGATAAAGCCCTGCCCATCTGAACATGTATTCCCATTTTATTTGCTCAGTCTTGGGCTGGTGACAGTCAATAAATATTCAATAAGCCCCTTTAACTGAACTTGTAAAACATCAAATTTAATGCCTTAAATAGCATTTTAAAAATCAAGTTCACAGTAAGGGTGCAGTAAATATTTGGTTTGCAATTTCATCTTGTATAATGGGAAAAAAGAGATAAGCATGGGGTTCATTGCCATATATGTAGAATTCCTAAAATAGTTATTGCTTCAATAAATACTCATAGAAGAGCAGCTCAAGTTTCAGATTTTTACATATTATGACTGAGAGACTTCCTTCAGGGAAAATTTAAAAGTTAAGGTATCTTTTAATATGATTCAGAAATACAGTTTTCTTGACATACTGGGTTTGACCCTAGTTTCTACCTCTTTGGGACACTCTCTCCTCATTGCCATTTTGTGTTCTGTTGCTTTGTCCATTCAGTGCAACTTACTACACTTTTATATTATTTAGTTTCATTTTTACTACTTTTACCTACTCATTCATTAATTCTAACTGCCAGTATATATATAAAAAAAACTTTCTAAACAAACAAATGCCATTGAGCTCAGTAAATATTTTTCATAATTGATAATCCACTTTCTGCCTCCACATCTAGGCATACAATTATATTTTAAAAGTGGAGTCCTCGGGCGCCTGGGTGGCTCAGTTGGTTAAGCGACTGCCTTCGGCTCAGGTCATGATCCTGGAGTCCCGGAATCGAGTCCCGCATCGGGCTCCCTGCTCGGCGGGGAGTCTGCTTCTCCCTCTGACCCTCCTCCCTCTCAGGCTCTCTGTCTCTCAATCTCTCTGTCTCAAATAAATAAAAAAAATCTTTAAAAAAAAAAATTATAAAAGTGGAGTCCTCATAGGCTCCTCACCTAAGGGCTCACAGTCTTATTAATCAGCTTCTGCCATCTGTCTGAGAGGGTTCCATATTAGCTTCTCCCAAATGGATAGATTTTCCTACCAAGTATTTTGGAGTTAAAATTGAGAGAGAGCATGCAATCATTTTTATCTTTTCCTAAATTATACCCAAGTTTAGTACCAGGTTATAAATTTGAGCTGAGACTTGTTTGTACTCTAAGAATTGAGAAAGTTGCTCAGATTTCTCTGGAGTGGGTCACAAGTTTTCTTCCTGGATGTTTGTTCAGAATAGACAGCCATCTTTGATTTATTGGAGTCTCTTGCTAAAGCATAATTACAACTTCTAAACAATCCTTTTGACGTCAATTTCAGCTTTTTTTTAATTGAAAGAAAAGAGGAATGAATCATGTCTTCATCTTCATTCTGTAGTTCTTGAGGAATAATTTTAAGTGTTGTTGAAGAAGTTAGAAACATCCAAGTTAATTATTATATAGGTTTTGCAAAAGCAGAGTGTATGAATTATTAGTCATGTTGAAGAAACTCATTTTTCTTGAAACATTGAAAGATGTTATTAATCTTAAGCCTAGGTATATTGCCAGAGACTTAACAAATATAATTAGCCTCCCTGTTACAAATGGGGTCCACATCCATCATGAGGTTTCTTCGTTTCCCTATCAGAACTGACCTAGTGTTTGTCTGCATGGTCAGTGAACTAAATGGGGTCCATAGCTCTAGCCTTGCTCTCTGGCAAGTCTTCTGTCCCTTTCTGGTAACTCCTAAACTCCTCCCTTCCCCCAAGTATTTCCACTTGACTTACTGAAACAGTTGCATTGTTCTTTTGCCCAAATCCCAAGCATTCCCCAGAGAGCTGTTTTCACTTTCTGTAGAGCACTTACAGTTTATCTCTGTAAGAGAATAGTTTTTGAGTTTGGCACTTAGTCTATTTATTTTTCATTCTAATAGGAATCACTTTGGAGCTAGCTAAGCCACCTTTAGTTGGCTACTTAAGTGCTGCCCAGACCTCTTCCATCTGTATGAAACACTCACTTTTTCATGTCAGAAGTTTAATGAAACTAGAGAATTCTTTAAAATAACAATAATAATGAAAGACTAATAGAGTCAGGGAATTTTTACATATATCTTTTCAAGGTTGGGTCTATTATGCTAAAATTTTGAGGGTTTTATTTTTTTAATATGCCCCCAGGTTAGAATCACATAAATTAGTCAAACGTCTATCTCTTTGGATTAAAAATACACATTGATTTCATTCCTACACTTCCATATAGAGAAATTCTTTTTAATGGAATTTATGTATCTGAATGCCAGTGATACATAAAAATTAGTATGCGTTATTTAAAATAATAGATTTATTAGTAAGCAGCCATATAGCAGCGCTTGCTTGTTTTCATGTGACATTAAATATTGCATATCTAAAAAGTGATAGATACTGACAATTGGAATTGGTTATCATTCTCTCTTTCTGTTTCTCACACCTGATACATATTGAATGCCTTGCATACCTACATTTCTTTAAGTGATTAGTCCTTGTTTGGACATTTAGAGAAGCTAATATCAAATGGGGCCAATCTTGATTTGACTATTTTTCCACACCTCACTACACAAAAGTTACAAATAAACATTACATGATGGTTTCAGACTTTGCACCAATTCAAAAAGATTTTAATGAGAAAGGCCAACCTTTCTTGTTTCTTGGGCATTCAGAAACTTTTTGTGAGTTTGAGTTGTCACCGTCTCCTAATCTCTCAACTGTTTTTTTTTTCTCTTGCTTTCTAATCTTACTCAATTCGACTGTGGGGAAGAGCATACAATAGAGGGATTAATGGCTCAATACAGAGATGTTTGATTACTGGACAATAGAAAAGGGAATTTTGTAGAAGTTCTTACCCTTCCTGTTTACATTCAATAATGTAACCGTATATTGAAAAGGTTGTCAATGGTGGTTGTATTTTTCCAGTTGTGATTTCTAAAGTCTTATTGTTAGGTATTCATCAAATAAAGAAAGAGAGAAAAATTCTCTCTTCTTTCTTTCTTTATTTTTTTTGCAGTAACATTCTCCTTTAATAGCCTGGTGGGACCTCCAGTGGTGGAGGGGTGGGGTGCCCAAGCCCCAGCCACCCAGTCCCCTTGGCCACCCACCCCAGAGCCCAGAGTGGGGGGCTGGACAGCACCCAGCTGGGGGCTAGACAAGCCAATTCATTTCCCATTGCTGAGCGGGTCAGGGGAGGCAGCGCCGACCTTAATCACATGGTGGTTAAAAAAAATAATAATAAAAACTAGGAGCGGGTGGCAGGGAGGGGAGGCAAGGCCAGGGCATGGAGATCCCCCACCGGCCACCCCATGCCCCCCACCTGTGGCCCCTATTAAATATTTGCAGGGGACGCCGGGGCTGGTGGCCCTGGCAGGGGTGGGTGTGCGCCAACCCTATTTCAGGTGCACAAAAGAAAGAGAGAAAAGAAAAGAAAAAAAAAAAAAAAAACAACGATGATAGATTTGAGAAGTCAGTGCAGTTACAAAATGAGACTAAAGGAAGGACTAAAAGAAGTGTGTGTGCGTGCATTTGTCTGAACTTGCACATGAAATGCATTTACATATATAGAGTAGAAGTGATAAAAAGAGTTGAGGAGAAAGTATTCACTTTTTCTGCGAACAGTAGTGACCACACAGCTTTCTAAGTGCTGAGGCTTACATCTTTACATATAGTATGCTGGGTAGCTATGGCTATCCCCATCTTTCAGATGAAGACATAGACTCTTAGTGAGATGAGGAACTGGTTAAAGATCTCTTACAGCATAAGTGGGTGAACCAGGATTTGAATCCATATTATTTGTGGCTCCCAAACCTCTTTTTTGTTTGTTGGTGAAACCACAGTTATTGGAGAGTCCGGTTGATATTACTCTGGCAATTTTGCCAAATGTTACTCTGTGAATTTTGCAAATCTGATGAGAGTATGTGTAGACCTCCAAAACTCCTTCCTACTGACATAGGTAAAGGTAAAGCATATCTCAGAGCAAACTTTAAGCCATGCTTATCCACTGACAACCTGCAAATGTACAAAGCATTGTGCCGGTACTAAGAGAGGCAGAAAGAAAGAAATACATGGCATGTGCCTTGCCACCAGTACCTTATTAGCTAGAAGAAGAAATAAAGCATATACATATGAAAAGCTAAAGACAGCTCTTATCAATTAATAATTTGATACAGCACAGAACAAGTCATGATTAATTGTCAAATAACATGAAATGCG
The DNA here is from genome assembly GCF_029215605.1 of Mirounga angustirostris. Lineage (NCBI taxonomy): Eukaryota > Metazoa > Chordata > Mammalia > Carnivora > Phocidae > Mirounga > Mirounga angustirostris. The sequence continues at coordinate 98,547,648 of NW_026991718.1, read as the reverse complement.
TGTGGAAGAAACTGAGCGATCTTTATTGGAATTCTTTTTTTTTTTTTTTAAGATTTTATTTATTTATTCATGAGAGATAGAGAGAGAGAGAGGCAGAGGCAGAGGGAGAAGCAGGCTCCCCGTGGAGCAGGGAGCCCGATGCGGGACTCGATCCCAGGACCCTGGGATCATGACCTGAGCCGAAGGCAGACGCTTAACCAACTGAGCCACCCAGGTGTCCCTTTATTGGAATTCTTAACAGAACACAAGGAAGGTATTTAATCTGGATGGGAATGGTTGGGCAGAATTTAGAAAGTAAAGGACAAAGGTGGGAGGTTAATTCAGGCCAGAACACAAGTGTAAAGAGAGGCAGCAAAGCAGGAGACAAAGGTTATCCCAAGTGGGTCCAAGGATACAAACAAAAACAAGGAGATAAGTAAACCATTTTGGATAGAGAAGAACTTGGACAAATAGAAAGGAGAGATTGAGCTAAGAAGTAGGTTGAAGTCACTGTATCAGCTGTTGAGGGCCAGCATAGTCTGAACCTGTTGCTCTAAAGGTGAGGCAAGTGGATAGAAATAGGAAGGTTCCATAGAGTTGTGCTTTAAGAAAAATGTTCAGGCAGTGGAGGAGAGAGGATGAATGTCTACAAGAGTGAGGCCGCTCGTGTAGGTCTCCTGCAGTGCGGCAGACCCTGAGCTCACCATGTATACTTCTCAACACTGCTGCTTAGCCTGCTGCATACTAAGAGCCCCCAGCTCATCTCCCCATCCAGTCACCTCACCGTGGCCAGAGTGATCTTTATAATACATCATTTGCTTGTAACCTCCAACAAAAACTCTCAATATGGCCTATAATAGTATTCTTATTTTCATTTCTGTGTCCTACCCTTAAACATGGCCTACAAGGTGTGGCTTTCCACTCTCTCTCTGGTCTTATATTCCACCTTGTTCACCCTTTTTCTCTAGGTATGTTGGATTAAAAAAAAAAAAGTATCCTCTTCTTTGTGTTTATCACACTCCCTCCCACTGTAGGTCCTTTGCATATGGTATCTCCTCTTCCTGAAATGCTCTTCTTTCCCCTGTCTGGTGAATTCCTACCTATCTTTCAGATCAACCCAATCTTCTTTCAAGACCTCCTTGACTAGGGTCAAATTTTTCATTGAAGTATCTCATAGCCGTGTGTATCTCTCTCTCCTTTGTTGCTTTTATTATATGTGCAATTTCTACCTTTATCTAATTATTTGATTACTGTTGGTTTTCCCCCAGAGACCTGAACTGAAGTTCAGAATCTAGCATATGCCTAGTCCCTAGTAGACTCTTACTAAATATGTAGTGTGTTTGTGGAGGGGTGTGTGTGTGACAAACTGTGATTAAAATCTAGGATGATTTTGAAAATTTCTGTATTTGAAGGCTTCAGTTATTGGAAATATTATTTTTAAATACCTTTGGCATTGATTTTTTTAAAAAAAGGAAATGTTACATAGTCAGTGGTAGAATTATAGTCTCAAATTATAGACTGATATGTTAGCAATAGGGCTAAGATTACACTTTTTGGTCTGCCTCACATCCTTCCAACCTAGATGTCGGCAAACATCCTATTGGGATATAAAGTTGCACCAAAATGCCCACAACCTCTGGAGAAAAAATATGGCCCTCTTTCCAATTGTCCTATCCGCTCAGACATTGTCAAGCTTTCTGAGCCTTAGGAGAACCAAAACAAGGCAGGATTTCTAGTTTTTACAGATTTTAAAGTAAGGTTTAGGGTCTGTGAGACAAAAGGGAACAATTTTTGTTGTAGTTTTTAAGTTAAACATAAACTGAGAGTGAGAAAACACAGAAATCACACAACTTGGAATTCACTTAAAGACAATCCAACTGCAACTACATTAATCAGGATCCTTTTGCTGCTAAAACAGAAAAATGATACTTAACCAATCAGGATGAAATGTCAACTTGAGAGGAAGGGAATGTGAAACTTTCATAAATCATCCAAACACCAAGAAATCTGTTACATTCTGATTTCCAACCTGCTCTGTTGCTATGAAAACTTACTCTCATAACTCAGCTCTCTAAACACTATATATTCATGCAATTATAATTATTTCTGAAAGGTGGACTCTGTAGTGAGATGAGGGAGTTTTCCTTTAGTCGGCTTAGAGTTTTTCCCAAGAAAACAGCCGCATCCTAAGAGTCATGCTCTTTTGGAATGATTTTGCTTTACTGTATCGAAATTTCTCTTCATGACCTAAACTGAAGACATTTTTTACGTGAGGTGGCAGTTGTCTTGGGACATGTCTCTATGGTGTTTGCTAAATTAAAGTTCATCTTTTCAGGCCCATCCTTTATTTTGTTTTTTGTTTTTTGTTTTTTTTCCAATGGTTTGCTGGCAGAATCAAAGACCTTGCTTCATTACCCTTGCAAGGTGGAGCAGAACTGGTAGGATGATCACAGGGGAGTGAGCAGGCTCCAACATTTCTTGAAAAGACCATTTCCATTTCATTGGCAGAGGGACCCCATCCTGTGCTGCAGCCACTTCTTAATTCTTTCTGCCATTGGTTCAGAGGGTCAGGCTTTTGTGGGGAGGGATTATTTGTTTCTTTAAAATCCACCAAGGTTCTTTCTCCTCCTGCTTTTTCCTCTTTCTTTTGTGGCCTGGAACAATATAATGTTAGTGATTTTTTTCAGTTTCTGACTTGCAGAAAATCCATCTATCGTTGGAAAAATGTAGTTAAATTTAATACCGCAGCTCTAGGTGAGATAGAAGTGAAGGTGGCTTAACATGTAAAGTGGGTAAAAAAAAATGTGTAATTGAAACAGTATGATGTTGATGAGGGAGTGTGTGAGGCTGTCAGGAGGCATTATAATATGCTGATGAGCGGGACCAGCTTCCTAGCTCTGCTCTAAGCACAGGCTCCATTATATTCGGAGGGGGAAAGGAACCTGGCATATTAATTGGCTTTGTTTTTTAGAGATGCAGGTGAAGCCTTTTTACTTCTGGTTTCTGAAAAGAAATTTGCAACATGTCCTAAAACCATGTTTAATCTTGAGTGTCAGCTGACAAGAAGAAATGAAATGAAATGAAAATGAAATGAAATAAGAAATAAGAAATTAAAGAAACTTTACTTTGGATGATTTATGAAAGTCTCATTCATTGAGTAAGAAATGAAAACCCATAATTTATTTTTAAAATTTAAAACAAAAAGATACGTTATTATTATATGCACCGACTCTAGAAATCCTCATTTTATGTAAACTAACCTGCCTATGAAAGCTCTATTTTTCTACACTGAATAAAAATAGTTAATTTAATAAAAGTACTGTAAACAAAGTGCTGTAAAATTTGAAATACAGAAATTATACTGTGTTTTTTTTCTGTTTTGTTTTGGAATTTTATAGTTCTTTGCATAATTGATATGTTTATTTCTTGCACAATCATCAGCAAGTTATTCAGGATGTGTCTATCAAAATTTTTGTCTGTCTGTCCCTTCTCTTAAGGGCTGTTTGTGTGTGTGTGTTGGGGGAGGGGGATGGGGGATGGAGGTGAAACTGGATGTGGGTGGTAGGAGTAAATATTAATGAACTTCAAATATTTCTTTCCTTTAAAAAACTGAAATATTAGGTCTTAAAGCAAAAGTATTCACTTAAAAATCTTATAAAATGCTATACTTTATTTTCATTTTCTAATCTCTAGGTTATTAGCAGATTGCTATATTGAATACCTTTCATGTGGTTTTTCGTTTAACATTTCCAAACACCCTTAAGGGATAGCTATTCATTAACTGAGGAGTGCCTAACCTTTTGCAGAGAGAGGATTAAATTTTCATTTCCCTCAAGATTTAAGATGACCAACAAGAGGATAACAAAGTGGAGCTTTGGGGAAGTGGGGAAAGATTGAAGACAGGTAGGAGAACTGACCCTTGAGTCACTGGGACATTGGGAGGTGATTTTCAGTTACTTGCCTGGGTTCCTAGAAAGCCAGGGGCCAGAGATTTGGAAAGGTTCCTTCATGGCTTTTGACCTGTGGAAATAACTGTGGACTTAGCTGAAGCTAGTTGGAGCCAGATGAGAAAGCAGAATGATATATAAAGCAGGAAGGAGTAATTATTCTCCCTAAATACATAGTCCAAGATAGTACCTTTCAAAAAAATACACACACACACTCAAGCATGCACATATATATACAATATATGTGAATTTATATGTATGTGTATATATTAATATGTCAACATTACAAGAGGACAGAGTATTAGAAGAAACACTGTAGTCTATGTGGTTCGGACATCAGTGTAATAAGACTGAGGCAGAGAGAGAAGCTGGTCGGTGAGTAGATATCTTTTAGCCTCCCCCTTATTCAGTGGTGCAGAACCCCCAACACTCAAATACAGTCTGTTCCCAGAAATCCAACCAGTCTATGCCTTTCAGGCTGATAGAAGGAGCTGCAGATCCTATAACTCATGGAGTCTGGGTTCTTGTTCAACACAAATCATGGTTTCCTGCATGGGAAACCTTGTTTAGGAATTTAAATTATCAGAGAATCAGAGCAGCCTGAAGCAGTCACGCTTGATAGTTGAATTTCTAGGAAATCATTACGAGAAACAAAATTGTATTGTTTGGAAACTTTTCCAGAAAATTATAGAATAAGTAATATAATTCTCTGGTAAGGACACAGTCTCACCACAGAAAAAGGAAGTTCAGCTCTAACACACGTTTCTTTTATTTAGGTTTATTCATTCTTTTTGTCTTTGTTTTCTTTAAATAAAAAAATATGAAGAGGAAATGATAGCCTCTTGTCTAGAATGCTCATACTTTCTACACTTAAAAAAAATAGCTATTTTATGTCTGAATCTAAGTATTTATTACATATTCCAAAGAAAAATAAGCTCTTCTACTTGAAAATCTCATTTCAGAGCCCCTTTTTGCCTACAATATCAACTTTTGTTGATATTTTTCTCCTATATAGTGATGACTATAAAATGGGTATAATAATTTGATACTTGTAAGTCTTAGGCTTCAGTAAAAACCACAAACTATAATATAACAGTGTTATATTATGACTATATACCTAATTGATCTTTATACCAAATTGCAGTACTTCTAATAGATTCAGTTAATATATCATATGTAGTTATGCTTTGAGTAGATTGAGTGAATTACTTTTTGTTAAAGGAAGTAAGTAAATTTAAAAATATGTATTTCCTCTTTGTAAGCCCTTGGCACAGTTGGTTTGGGGAAGGTCTCCCACCAACCAGGCATTGAACATTCATCATGAGTAATTTGCTGTTTTGGTTGATACAGTTGTCATATTATAGTCATTTCCTCCTTTAGTTAGTGTTTTAGCCTAAAGGCAGTAGAGTTATGTTTTTTTAGACTGATTCATTTCCCAGCTGCCAAGCAACTTCTTTTAACCACATTTACAAATTGCTGGATGCATCTGCATACACACATAATGAATTGATAAATATTAGATGAAAGATATGCTGAAATAAATTGAAAGTTAAAACTCGTGGAGTATATTTACATTTAGATCACTCTAGAAGATGTGTTTAAAATAGAAGTATATCTTTCAGTTCTATAAGGAGTGTCTACTGGGGCAAGCACAATTAATCTTGGCGTAAACATGAGAAATAATTATTTAGTGTCTATTGTTTGACTGCCTAGATTACTGCAAAATCCTGTGAGTGATCCCACTAAATGTATGGACTTAATGGAGCTTCCTGAATTGTATTACTTTAGTAGGTTGCTTCCATATTCAAAACATTTTGATGGCTTTTCATGTCCTTAAAATGAAGTTGAAATTTCTAAGCTTGACATTCAAAACACTCCTAAATTTAGACCAAATTTATCTTCCTAAAAACCCCATGACCATCTTAGACAATTTCAACCAAGGTGGGCTTTTTCTTCTACCTCCATTGCCCTAACCTTGCAGTACCTTTCTGTCTAATTCTCCCCTTCTATTAAGGGTCACTGTGATATAAAGAATGTAAACTTAGGTCTGTGACACACCAGAATTCTACACTGGGCTCTTTCTCCTACTAAGTAGGTAAACCTTGGGCAAACAAATTCTTCCCTGTGGAGCTTAGCTCCTAACTCTGTACAGGTATATCAATTAGCTATTGGCACAATAATGTAACCAACAACCACAAAAACTCAGTGGCATAAAATAAATGTTATTTCTCATGCATCTATGGATTGGCTGGTCTCACCTCCAGGTGCTGAACTCAGCTTAGGATTTCTCCACAGGTCTCCCATACTTTGGGGGATCAGTGAGATACAAGGATTGTTTTTCTCATGGGGATGGTAAAAAGTCCAATTGTCCAACTGTGCAAGTACGATTCAAGTCTTTGTACCATTTTGCCCTGTGGATGTCACATCACTGGGTAGGGAAATAAAATCCACCCCTAATGGAAGGAAATGCATAGGAAAAAAGATAAAAGGATGAGGGTGAATAATTGGGAACAATAATGGAGTCTGTGACAGTAGTATTATTGGGGGATTAATTGGAATCATCTAGATTAGGTTTCTAGCATAGCATGTGGCACAAAGGCAATCACCACATTTGACTTTCTCTCTGTTTCCCCGCCCACACCTCTTCCAACCCTCCTTTGTCCTTTCGTCTCAAAATAGATGTCATCTCTTTTATGAAGTTTCCCTTACTTTCACCTCAAATTAAAATTAACTGCTTCTTCCTCAGTACTTAATGCATTGTCTATAATAATTCACTTAAGGCCTTTATCTCTTCTCCTATATTAAGCTTAATCATCATAAGTGGATTGTAAAACTTGATGGTAGTGTTTTATCACTGGAACTTCCCGGGCTTTTCACATAGTAGGCATTCAGTGAATGTTTGGTAGACCATGAGTTTTTTATTTACTCTTTTATTGAAATACATCTGGTGCAGCTGATATCAAGCCCTCTATCTTCTCATCAATCTTAAATTTTCTTATCAGCTCAAGTAGAACCCAGTTGCCATTTAAGAAGCCATATTGGTTATGAAACCTAGTGAAATATCAAAATCAATAAAATTCTTTTAAAAATACCAAAAATTATATAACAAGCTTATGAGTAAACTGGAAATGAAGTTGTGTATTATATACATATAATCTTTAACCTAAACTCTCATATTTCCTTAGAGCAAAGGTGATAGAAATAGCTTTAGTATATAAATGATATATAATTTCTTGACAGGCATGTGAGTCGACCATGCAGAAATTACACAGGGGAAACATTATGCCTGCTCACCTCCTTTGTCATTCTTCCTGGTGTTCCTGTCAGTCAGACTGTAGAGCTCATGATCCTCATGCATCTGAGTCAAGTTAGTTTGCTGATGCCACGTCTTTTCTGTCCCTCTGACTAGCACTTTCTGCATAACCATCTCTTTTGAGTGATAATATCTGACTCTATGATCTGCAGAGAAAAGATAGATATTTTATATCAGATCAAATGATATTAATAAGAACCCGAGATCATAGAAAATGACTTGTCAGCTTATATTAATCTGACTTTGGTCTCTGACAGCGGCCACCAGAGATAGTTGGTGGGAGCATTGCCTTATATGACCACCTTGTAGGTTAAAATCACAACCCAAGCACCTTCCTTTTAATTCTCAGCATTTAATACTTTTTTAAGTGGCTTAAACTCAGATTTTTCAACATCCCTATTGCCATGGACATCCAAAGCAAGGTAGAATAAGGAAAATGACACAAAGAATATGTACTTGTGTGCTACCTTCTTTGTGTGGTGACTGTGATAAGAAGGAAAGACTGCTGAACTGAGAATCAGAGGTTCTGGGTTATAATGTCTGCCCTGGCACTCATTATCTGGTCCTCGGTTTCTTCTCCAGGAGCATGCCTTATATACATTAAATTTGTTCCCGTGTGTGTGTGTATTAATTCCAGTATAGTTAATATACAGTGTTATATTAGTTTCAGATGTACAATATAGTGATTCAACAATTCTATACATTACTAATAATGAAGCAGCAGAAAGAGGAATTAAGAAAACAATCTCATTTATAATTGTACCAAAAATAATAAAATACCCCAGGAATAAACTTAATCAAGGAAATGAAAGAACTGTACTCTGGAAACTATAAAATGTTGATGAAAGAAATTGAAGACAACACAAGCAAATGGAAAGATATTCCATGCTCACGGATTGGAAGAACAAATATTGTTAAAATGTCCATAGTACCCAATGCAATCTATAGATTTAATGCAATCCCTATCAAAATACCAACAGCATTTTTCACAGAACTAGAACAAACAATCCTAAAATTTGTATGGAACTACAAAAGACCGTGATATATATTCACTGTGTGTGTGTGTGTATTTGATTATGATGTTTTGCAACTCTATTCATTGGAAATTAAGGGGCTAGGAAAGAGGGCAGAAGAGATAAAACACTGACTAAATAATGTGGTTTTGTGCCGTTGCCAGTCACTGTTTTGGAATATAACATGAAAGCTAATATTCCTTTTGTTATTATTATCATAAGAATTATAAAAATATGTTTACCTCCTCCTGGTGAAGACTTGATATTTCTTTATTCCTTGAATTTCTCCTTTAAGGTGATTAAATATCTTGTTTCTTAGAAAGCTTGGACAGAATTTGTTAATCCAACATGCCAGAATCTCATTATAAGACATATCAAAATAATTTTAGAAGACTTTGCATTAAATGTCTATTGTCCACTGGGTAATTTTAGCCCAGTTTCCTCATATACATTTTTATGAGTATTTCCATTTTGATGCTAGTCAGCTTTTCACACAATATAAATATCTACTCATATCCCTTGGTGTGCAGAGCATTGTGACTCTGATTCCAAATTATATACATATGTGTTAACTGCAGTTTCATTCTCATAAAGGAAATATTACTGAACATGACTGTTCTTCTAATGGTTTCCATGCAAAATGAATTATGTTGTATTATAATCTGGAGTCTTTTAGTTTTCCCATGAGAAATTGTCTGAAATAGTATCCTGTTGTTTAAACTGTTGAATTATCTCTTAGTAGACTTGTGTAGAGGATGAGAACTAAGATAGCTTTCCTTTCCTTTCTTCTTAGTATACCCACATAACACAAAGAATAAGATTTATTTCTTAAGAGCTATGGATGGTTTTATAGGTCTCAGAATAATTCAAACATGCTGAGTCTTTTAAAAACAGGCACTCTGTAAAAAGGGATGCATTAAGTTCTTGGACTAAGGTTTTTTGTTTTTGCTTTTGTTTTCAAATTCATATTCCCTTACCCCCCCAGATATAGAGGAATTTGGTATAGTGGTTAAAAGTATAAGCTCTGGGTTAGACTGATTTGATTTATGTAACAATCTCTGCCTCTATTGGCCTGAGCAAGTTGTATAACTACCTGAAGTCTCAGTTTCATCACCTTCAAAATGAGGATGATGATAGTTCCTGCCATTTATTTCATTCAACAAAATTTATTACAGGCCTGCCTCGTGTCAGTTTATGTTCTAGATGCTAGGGATGCCCCCATAAGACAAAATTCCTATTACTGACTTCTCAGAGGAAAATAAACTATATAAAAGATATAAACATTTAAAAAGCAGTGGTACCTACTGTGATAAAATAGTGACTGGGTACTATATTAGGTTAGATAGTTTTTAAAGTTCTTTATAAAGAGAATATATTTAAGCTGAGACTTAAATAAGAAGGAGGTAACCATACAAAGATCTCAGAGAAGAACATTCAAGGCAAAGGAAGCAGATATGGTAAAAGCTCTGGGGCAAGAATGAATTTGCTATGTTCAAGAAACAGAAAAAAAGCCAGTGAGACATGAGCGTATGATCTAAGGAGAAGGCTATACAGACATCGGAGAAGGAAAGGATCAAAAATTGTGGAGCCTTGTAAGCCAGGACAAGGAGTTTGGGTTTTATTTGTAAGTATTATTGGAAGCCATTGAAAGGTGTAGTGAAGGGAACACCATGGCTTACTTAATAATTTTAAAAAATGTTTTTTTGAGATAGTTTGTGGAAAATGGCACGTAGAAGGAAGACTTGTGGGCGACCACTGCAATAGCCCAGAGGAGAAATATGCTTAGATGAGGTGGTAATTCTAGATGTGGGGACCAATGGGTAGTTTACAGTATGTTTTGAAGGTAAAGTTGACATAACCTGCTCATGGATTAGATATGGGGAGTGAAAGGAGAGGAAGAAGCAGACTTCTTGCTCAGCAGGGAGCCCGACGGGGGGCTCAATCCCAGGACCCCGAGATCATGACCTGAGCCTAAGGCAGATGCTTAACCAACTGAGCCACCAAATCCTAGGTTTTTAACTTGAGTAACTGATGGGTGATGACACCATTTCCTGAGTTGGGCAGGATGGAGGAAAAGCAGGTTTTGGATGGGATATCAGGAGTTCTGTTTTGGCCTTGTACCATTTAGGTGAGAATATTAAATAGCACCTGAAGATATGCATCTGGAGTCTAGGGGATCAATCAGGGCTGAAAACAGAAATTTTAGAGTCATTGATACATAAACACTATGAGTGGGTGAGACCATATAGGTAGAGAATGGAAATGGAAAAGAGAAGGCATCCCAGATGAGTCCCATGCTATAGCAACATTTAGAGGTCAGGCAGAAGAGAGATCAGCGGAGGATACTGAAAAGGCATGTGCACTGAGGTAGGAAGAAAACCAGAATATAAAATCCTTAGAGGGCTTATACATATTAGCTTCACTATAAATGTTAGTTTCTTATCTGGGTTTCTTCAGAATACTGAGACAAGTGGATTGAGAGGTGATCCCAGGAAGAAGTGCTTGTAAGGAAGTGGAAAGTGAGACAGAAAAGGGGAGGAAGCCAATGAGGAATGCGTTATCCAGCAGGTCACCACTGGAAACACTGGAGCTCAGTCCTGCTGCTGACCTCTGGGAAACAGTATGGCGTACTCCTCAAAGTTGCCTGGCCCAAGGGATGAGGAATATTTATCCTCTACCCACATTTGTGCTTAGCTGAGATCTGCTTCCTGGGGTATTAACTCATGGCACTTTTGGTCTGCCCCCAGGATAAAGCCCTCAGGAGGGATGCAGATGCTCCAGGTAGGACACCACAGCATGTACTAGAACACGTGCTGAGCAGATCTGGGTGGGCACCAAGAGTCAGTATGGTAGCTGAGACTGTTAAGTTCCTTACTTGATTGGCCCTAATCATTTTACCTTTCTTTATTGAAATACAGTAAGAACAAAAGTTATTCCAATTGATAACATTAAATTATTAAAACAAGAGAGAATTCAAAATTCTTCATTACTGGTCATACCTAAAGATGTGACAAACTAGTTGAAGCATATTAATAAATGGGTATGTAATTCTCCTTATATTATTGACCTAAAGTGGCATTGAATTTTAAGGCATTTTCTTCAGTGCCAAAAATACCATTAAATGGGACACCATTGAATATGAAGGTAAGCATGTATGACCTCAGTGTTTGATATTTTTTGGAATATCAGAATAAGAATTCGTATCTTAATACAGTATCTTGAAATTCAGTGCTTTTCTCCCAGAGAACTCAAAGGTCACGCCTGATACTTTTCAACGTACCTTGTACACATGAAATCGCTTGATCCTAACTCCTGGGAGGGTAGTGAGAGAAGTGAGGAGAGTCACCCTAGGTGAAACTGACTTGCTTTTAAGCCTCTTACCTGAGCAAGTAACAATATTAAGACCAAGACTCAGGTTTGTTAGCGTTTGATCTGGTTTCCCTTTCTCTCTGCTGTGATGGAAACGGTAAAATGCTTACTCCAGCTCACTGTGCTGCAAACCCTACCAAAGGCACCTGATAAAATGTGCTACCTTAATCCTTAAAACAACACTGTAATTTAGGTAGTACAATTACCCCCATTTTACCCACTGAGTCACAGAGATTAAGTAACCGTGTGGTTCACATCTCAAAAATGGCAAAGCAGGGATGGAAAGCCCGACATTTTGCCTCCGGACTCCAGTCTCTTTGAATCGCTGTGTTACAGGGCTTATGTAGCAGTGACGGGGTCTGATCTTATCACTGAGTTGCTTGGACAAATCACACATATGATTTGTTTGGTACTTTTTCCATAAATTCGCCTTGCTAATCACTTTACTAGAGATTAAAAAAAGAAACCTCACCAGCAATAGTCTTATTTTTAATTTAAAAAATTGGGGTATCTTTTCCTTTTAAATCTCTTTTGTAAGTTCTCAAGTGACGAGTTTTTCATGTGTTCTAATATACAGTCTGTTAACAATGTGATTTTCCCTTTTGTGAATTCCTATGCCTTATCATTAGGTTTAAAAATACGCAGGATATCAAGAGATACTCCTACCAATAAATTTCTGTTAAAAAAAATCTAGTTACAAGGGGTCTGCCAGCCAGCATTTTTTTGTTTCCGAGAGGACATTGTGTGGACCCAGTTCTCTGAGAAATGTTTCCTTTTCATATGTGCCTTAGAAAGTTACTATTACTCTGTCACTCCCCAAATATAATTTATCTACTTCCTCTCTAGTTTCTTTTGCTATTACCTGTTCACTGTACCAAATGACTAATCATAATTTTCAGAGTAATTTCAAATATGTCACTTGACCACAGGAAGATTTTTGATACCAAGTAGATCTGTAAGGAGGTTACTTTCATAACAAAGGATATTCTGATATTTATTCTGATACCTTATGGGGAAAGGGCTGCTTTTAGTAGCTCCTGCCCCATATGGAAGAACTCTCCAGTCCCATTAAGCCCTAAGATATTAGGATTACTTCCCCCATGCTACTTCATATTGGTGACTATTTAAATCCTACCAGAGGGGCTTTAAAGGCCTTCTGCAATCCTTTCATAGCCCATGAATTTCAAAAATAGGAGATGCTTAAATTACTGGCCCCAAAATTCTGTTTCCACTTATATCTATGTTAAAGTAGAACCACAGATGAAATTATGACCCGGTATTTCTTCTTTTATTTAAAATGTCAAGTTCCTATGTCCCAAGAGTTAGTACCACATTTGTATGTCTGTGTGATTAGTTTTTGTTGTTGCTGCTGTTACTCATGGCGTATTCCTATAATTCTAATCACTTACAGATGTAGTGATTTATATTTTTTTAGTGTTAATTTAAGAGTAGAACTGTGAATAAACGAATTAAGCCAAAGTCCTTATAATTTAAATATTATTTTTTGGAAAGCACTTTAAAAATAAGCTGGCTTAAGTGCTTCCTATTTGAATTATTATTTTCTTTATTTTTCTGACATTAGTTCTGAACTATGCAATTTCATATGGCACATATAATAGCTAAAGGTTAAAGACTGAATACCCAGCCCTCTCTTTAATGTCTGTTTTGTCTGATGTCTGCAGCCAGATTCCATTAGAAAACCTTACAGAACATGAGAAACTGTTTCACTGTTTTAATGTCTGTGTCAGTAACAACCAGAGGTGAGTTCCAGATATTTTCAGAATTGTTTAGAGGTCGCTGCTAAGTTCTGTAAGGAGTCTGGCCAATATAATAATTTCAGATTTGTGAAGTTATATTTATTTAAGTCTTAGGATTTTTTAACAAAAATGAAAACAACATTCAATTGGGCTTAGTACCACCCAATTGTTCTATCTTTCATACAGTTTAAAATAAATGATACAAAAATAGTTGGTAAGTTATAAAAACTATGAATTGTGTTTTAGCAAATGACAGGACTATCATTGAATATTATAAAATATAATAAAGGTATACACCTTAGCAGTAGATTTTCCAGATAAACATGCTACAGTATATACTTTAAGCCAAGGAACACCCATTTCTGAGGATATGACTGACTATATATCCTAAAAAATGTCACTCATTAAAAGTATGTAAAATAGTTTATCTAACATGTTTAATAACCATTTAGAATATGTGGTTGAGCTGACTTGAAAATGAAGACATCCTCCAAGGTCAAAGAACTGAGTGAGAGCAGGAATCTTTTGCTGTCCTGTGCTGTCTTGATCCTCTGTAACCTGGATAATTTCTGACCTCTGTCGGCGGGGAAGAACCAAGGGCCAGGACCCAGGGCCTATGCAAATGGGGGAGTGTGTGTAACCATGAGCTGACCATCTTATGGACTGGCAACATATTTTTATACTACTTATTTCCTTGAAAACTTCTGAGCTAAATATTTAAAGTACTCTTGACGTAGAAGCAAATGGGATCGAGCCCTGCGTCGGGCTCCCTGCTCAGCAGGGAGTCTGCTTCTCCCTTTCCCTCTGCCGTTCCCTCCGCTTGTGCTCTCTGCCTCTATCTCTCTGTAAAGTAAATAAATAAAATCTTAAAAAAAAAAGAAAAAAGAAAAAAAAGAAGCAAATGAAAATCCTCATGAGAAATACACACTCTCAATACAAATTCTAAATAATTTTATGGATAAAGTTAAAATGGCCACGAGTTCAGTATGCAAAATCACTAAACACACAAGGAAATCACCATGGTCTAGGATCAACAAAAGCAACACAGATAGAATCATAATATTGGGATCGTCAGGTAGGAATGTAAATGAGTTCATATTATATTTATTAAACTAAAAGAGAATTAAAATCTTATTAAGGGATGAGAGGCTATCACAAATGATTAAACAGCTTTTTAAAAGAACAAATAGAATTTTAGCAATTAAAATAAGGTTAGCCATAAAAAAGATTGAAATCCTGCCATTTGCAACAACATGGATGGAGCTAGAGAGTATAATGCTAAGTGAAGTAAGTCAGTCAGAGAAAGACAAATACCATATGATTTCCCTCTATGTGGAATTTAGGAAACAAAACAAATGAACAAAGGAAAACAAACAAACAAACAAACAAACCCCAAAAAACCAGACTCTTAACTATAGAGAACAGATGGTTACTAGAGGGGAGGTAGATGTGGGGGATGAGTGAAACAGGTGAAGGAGCTTAGGAGTACACTTATCTTGATGAGCACTGAGTAGTATACAGAATTGTTGAATCACCATATTGTACACCTAAAGTTCATTTAACACTGTCAACTACTGAAATTAAAAGGAAAGAAAAAAAAGAAAATAAATTTTAAAAATCACTACACAAGCTGAACAATTAAGCACAAACCAGAAGATCTGAAGAATTGAAGCAAAAAGAAAATACAAAAGCCAGATAAAAAGATGTGGAGTGTATGGTGAACAGGTCTAACATACATCTAACTGGATTTCCAGAAGGAGAGAATGGGAAAAATGGAGGACACGGACTTAAAAATACAATGGCTGAGAATTTTCCAGAATCGATGAAGAGCATAGATCCTTAAATTCAGGAGCACCAACACATCCCAAGAAGGACAAATAGAAAGAAAACCCACACTTAAGATACATTGAAGCCCAGCTGTAGAAGTCTAAAGACAGGAATAAAATACTGAGAGCAGCCACAGAGAAAGGACAAGGTACCTACATGAACAACTATTAGACTGAAGTCTCTCTCATAGCATCAGAAAAAAAACAGAAAACATTAAAGTTTACAGGGCTGTGAACAACATCAAACTAGATTTATAAACCCAGTGAAATTGTCTACAAAGAATGAGAGCTAAATAAAGATATTAAAGCTGGGAGAATTTATTACCAGCAGATCTGGACTGAAGGGATTTCTACATAATATACTTCAAGAAGAAAGACAGTTCTAGAAAGGAAGCCCAACATATAAGAAGAAATGATGAGAAAATAAATTAGTAAATATGTAGGTAAATTTAACAAAATATTGATTCTATAAATCAATAATAGCATCTATTTGTAGGGTTCAGAAACCAATAAAATAAAACAAATGCTGGACAAAGGTGGCATGTAAGCTAAGGGGAGTCAATCAGAATTGATACGTTTTTTTAAAGTATTTTTATTATTCAGGATGAAAATTTGGATTATCTTAAAACATTGTTAAACTAAGTATGCATATTATATTTTGTAGGATAACTACTAAAATACGTGTAAATCTCCCAAACCAGTTACAAAGCCACACACACACATTAATTGTGCATCAAAAGTAGTGTCTTTTGTAATTTCAGGAGCTATTGTCTGTTCATCACCTTGTAGGTCTTACTTGAATCCAACAAAAGTAATACAAAACTGGTCCATGAGTATTTCCAGTTACTGAAGCAGTCATAAACTTAACAATAAAAAGATATCATTGAAAACCTTGAAAACTTTAAAGATATGAGATCTTTGTTGGCTTCCCTGAGGGGAAACATGGCTGTCCTATGTTCATTGAGACCCTGTTAATGTGGGATTATATAACAAATTTGGATTTGCCATTATGGTAGAGATAATTAATTCTAAAAACATTTTTTAAAGGTTTTATTTATTTGTTGGCAGAGATAGTGAGAGAGCACAAGCAGGGGGAGCAGCAGAGGGAGAGGGAGAAGCAGGCTTCCCACTGAGCAGGGAGGCTGACAAGGGGCTCAATCCCAGGACCCCGGGATCATGACCTGAGCCAAAGACAGACACTTAATGGCTGAACCACCCCGGTGCCCCTAGAGATAATTAATTCTAATGAAAAATAACTTATGTCCCTAAATCTACTTCTCAGGCATTTTCTATCTCTTAGAAAACCTATCAACATTTCCAATGTCCCATATGGGGGGCTGACACTGTATCTCTACCTAAATGACCTCAAAAGAAGGAAGAACTGTAACTGATTAGAAATTTATTTAGAAGAAATAGATCTGGAAACCTAAACAGGATACTGCCATGTCTATCTGCTAGGAGTCTGTTCATAGTTATCTGTATGTGGCTCCAATCCCTGTATGATTTTCTGATATTCTAAAGCAATTGTCTTTAAATGTGATGCTGGGATCTCTGGGGGGTCCCCTAGGCTCTTTCAGAGTGTCTATGACATTAACACGATTTTCATGATCATACTAAAGCATTATTTGCCTTTTTTCATTGTCATTCTCTCCTAACTGTATAGTGTTTGCCAGAGGCTACATGACAGATGATATTTTATACTAAATGAAGAAGCAGAAATGAGAATCCACCTGTCTTTTTCTTAAACCAGACATTAAAAATATTTGGAAAAATTTAAAACAATGCCATTTTCTCACTAGATATTTTGGTTTTGAAAATATGGTTATTTTTCATAGTGCACATGCTATCTATATTAATCTTTAATGGATTAATTATTTTTAAGTCAAATCAATTAAATATATTTTTTAAAATTCTCAATTTATAATATGTATATATGATACATAAATTTGGTAAATATATATGAGATATATATATCATATATATATACACACACACATACATATAACACACAGAAATAAAAACTCTGAGGTCTTTAATAATTTTTAAGAATGTAAACTAACAAAGGAAATACTTATAAGTCAAATGATACTTTAAATAGGCATGCTGCTCTGTAGACATGTTGGAGGGGAATATGGCATGAGTCACTTTGTAACTTTCCTATGTAGCAACATTTATTAGGGGAAAAAAAAGTGTGTGTGTTTAGGCAGAGGTGTTTCTAAAATTTCTTGGGCAAACTAAGTGCTATGTATTATCTGTAATCTTTAGTAGACTTTCTTTATGGTAAATTAGAGCCTCAGATGTTTTCATAGCTCCAACCTTGAACTGTTGTTTTAGAATAGACACCAATAAATATTAGGGGTCTACTGGGAAGGCAGAGAGCATTTTCAGATTTATGAGGGGGAAAAAATCAATAGTGTCCCTAAGGCCGTGTAAGTCATGAGTAGCACAAGTAGTCTTATGCAAAGTTGACAATATCATGAAATATAAACCTTTGCTTTGGAATTTTACCAGAAATTAAAATGGCATTATAAGGGAATGTAAGTGTTTTTGCTTGTATCTCAGGAGGAATTTATACTTCTGATTGCCTTGCTTCACTTTGGCTGAGTTCTGGGAAGGATTTTTTTTTTCCCCTCTCTCCTGAAAAAGTTGGGTGACCTCCTCACATTCTTCTGCCTTCTGGCTCATTTGCTTTTTCTTCCCCTTCAATTCTTGATTAAATCTTCTCGGCCCCTAGGAGTTCTTGTTCCTTACAAAGCAAGTCATGCACTTTGTCCTCTGGTTAAGGAATGAATTAATAAGCTTAATACCCTCTTTGAAGGAGAGTTTGGAATGCTTTTTTTGGTGAAAATTAATATTCAATTACCAAGACTATCATTTTACCAAATAGGAGAATAAAAGACACAGCATAGCTGCACTTGAGAATAATTGAAATCGAATTTTGGTTTGTATTATATACCACAATGGCTCAAGCTTTCACGGGAAACTTTATGTCTACTTTCTTATGAAAGTGAGTACATTTTTTTTCTCTGCTGCATATTTATAACAAAACCATTTAACTTACTGCTTTGACAGAACATGGGCTGAGTGGTCCTTCTTGCACTTGTCTTTAAAGTTTTAGACACAACCTATTGACCTACAAAATGCACAATGTTTATCTTTCCTTGGCATTAAATAAGTTCTCCAAAGGGCAGTAAGTATAATACTTCTCCAAATTGCATCCTCTAATACTTTATAATATTCCTGCAATACTTTAATGGGACTAGTGGATGGATACAGAAGAGGTGGTTCAGGCCACTTCCCTCAGGCACTTTTGGGTTTGCATGGATTTTCATCACAGAATATGCAGAGAAATCTGTGTTGCTTAACTGAGTAATGAGAACATTTTATAGTTAATAATAATTTAAATGTCAAAGAAAAAACTTTATGTGAAGGAGAGGAATAAGAAATTGAGAATGTAACAGTATGTTGAGAAGCATCAAAGCATAGCTTAGAGTATAAAATGAATCAACCCAAAGAAGTTAAATCTACACTACAAATAACTCTCAGGAGAGCTAAAATCTTTGGCATCTGATTTTATTTTTATTTCTGTCAGAATGTGGAATAAGTAAGTGATTTGCAGGAGCAATTATAAAAGCTCTTACTACTTATAAAATAGATTTTCCCCCCAAACTTAAGTAAAATTTGAAATAAGGCCAAATTTATCCAGCTCTGATGTTAACTTGCCAAGCTGAAGTAACTGGCCTGGCAATCAGAGGACTTGCTATTGTGTTTTGGTTCTAGCATTTATTTGCTGTGCAAACTTGAGCTCATTGCTTAACCTCTCAGGGCCTTAGTTTCTCCATTTGCACACTGAGAATACTCATGCTTGCTCTGACTACTTCGTAGAACTTTTGTGTAAAAATATCTGGTAATGTATGTGCAAGTGCTTTCAAAAACAATCTAATATTACTGATTTTAAATACTACTACTACTAATTATTGTTATTAATATCTTTAAACTCCCTTGTCCTTCAACTTCCATTTTGGCACATCCTCTTAAAAATTGCTGAAAACTCTGAAAACACATCCTTTTTTAAATATCCAGATGAGACGGATTATTATTTTATATTAAAATTCACACTAAGTTACTAACTACAGGGTCTTATTATATTTTCACCTAAAATCCAATTCTATTTTTTGGTAATAATTACTTTTTTAAAAAATAAAGTGATTTGACTCCAAATAGCCAAACGGTCTTAGAAAAGAAGACCAAAGTTGGAGGGCTTTCTTTTCCTAGTTTCAAAACTCACTGCAAAGCTACAGTAGTCAAAACAGAGAGGTACTGTCATAAGGCATAAGGATAGATATATAGATCATAAAATCAAGAGCCCAACTGATTTTTGATGAAGATTCCATTGCCCATTGTTCAAAAATGGCCATTTCCAACCAAGACCATTGAATGGGGAAAGAATATTCTCTTCAACATATGGTACTGAGACAACTGTATATCCACATGCAAAAGGGTGACATTGGACCCTTATCTCATACCACATACAAAGATTAACTCAAAATGGATCAAAGTCATAAATATAAAGCTAAAACTACAAAAAACATAAGGGCAAATCTTCATGACCATGGATGCTACAATGGATTCATAGATATGATACAAAAAGCAGAAGCAACAAAAGAAAAAATAAATAAGTTAGACATCATCAAAATTAAAAACTTTTATACCTCAAGGAACATCATCAAGAAAGTGAAAAAACAGCTCACAGAATGGGAGAAAATATTTATATGTTATATATCTGGAAGAGTCTACTATCCAGAATGTATAAAGAGCTCCTACAACTCAGCAACAACAAGAGAAACAACCTCATTAAAAATTGGATATAAAGTGCTTGAATAGACATTTCTCTGAAGAGGATACACAAATGGCCAGCAAGCATATGAAAAGATGCCTAGCCATTAGTCATTACAGAAATGAAAATGAAAACCATAATGAGATACCTCTTCACATTTATGAGGATGGCTATAGTAAATTTGAAAGAGGGAAAATAATATTGTTGATGAGGAAGTGGAGAAAATGGAATCCTCATATATTGCTAGAGAGAATGTAGTTGTTCTAATCACTGTGGAAACAGTTTCATGATCCTTAATAAGTTAAATATAGAATTACTCTAAGACCCAGCAATTCCACTCATATCCAAAATAATTGAAAATGGATACAAAACTTGTACACAAATATTCATAGCAACATTCTTCATAATTATCAAAAGGTAGAAATAACTCAATATCCATCAGTTGATGAATGGATAAACAGGATGCCTTTTTTTTTTTTTTTAAGATTTTATTTATTTTTTTTGTCAGAGAGAGCACAAGCAGGGGGAGCGGCAGGCAGAGCAGGTAGAGGGAGAAGCAGGCTCTCTGCCAAGCATGGAGCCCGATGTGGGACTCGATCCCAGGAACCTGGGATCATGACCTGAGCCGAAGGCAGACGCTTAACCGACTGAGCCACCCAGGCGTCCCATCAGGATGCCTTTTATCTATATAATAGAATAGCATTCAGCCATAAGAAGGAATAAAATGCTGATACATGCTACAACAATATGAATGAACTTTGAAAATATGTATTAAGTGAAAGAAGCCAGACACAAAAGGCCATTTCATGATTCCATTTATATGAAATACTCAGGATAAGGAAATCCATAGAGACAGAAAGCAAATTAGTGGTTGCCAGGGGCTAGGGAGAGAGGGGAAAATGTCAAGTGACTGCTTAATGGGTACAGGATGTCCTTTTGGGGTGATGAAAATATTCTAGAACTACATAGTGGTGATGGTTGCATAATGCACAACATTGCAAATGTACTAAATGCCACCATATTATACACTAAAATGGGTTAAATGGTAAAAACAAAAATAAAAAATAATAATCAATGAAGTATTTTACAAATTTTCAGGCAGTGGCCATGCCAATTATACCTTATGTTTTCTACATGAAATATATCCACAAAACAGTGATATAAGAGTTAATATTTGTGAGAATCATAGGTAGTAATAAAGTCCCCCCTCTGCACAAGGCCCTAGTCTAAGTGTTTTGTGTGGATCTGCTCACATAATCATCATGACAACTGTATGAAATAAGTGCTCTTCTACCTTTGTTTTTAATATGAAGAAACTGACGTACGGACTGTTTAAGTGACTTGCATAAGGTCACATACTTAATAAATGGTCACTAAGGGATTTTATTCTAATTAAACTGTTTCTGAAACCAAAGCTCTTACCCAGGACCTTGTATGTCTTTGCAGCAGAAAATGGGCCCCGATCCTACTTAGACGATTTCTGTTGAGAAGATGTTAGGAAAGCCACGCGGCAGAATCTACGTCACTGTTGTGCCCTTACAGCTTTTTTTTGGTGGGGGTGGGAGGGGGAGCGGCAAGCATTTCTTTGGAAGAGCAGAAATCCCCTCGCCTGTGCAGGTTGTTAAAACAGCAATACATGCTGGGTGTTAGTTGTTTATTTTATTGACTCTTAAGCATTTGTGGTCAATTTTACTTCCACTTCTGATAATAGTTCCAGTATATGTTTTTCAGTTATTTGTGAAATACTTTGATTTTCTCACCACATCTCTATATTTTTGTCCTTATCAAGTGTTTTCTTTTATCTCTTGAATCAAGGTTGAAAATTAGGGATAAATATGGTTGCTTTTTTGGTATTTTAGGAGAGCATTGAAAAAGTTTTCTGAAAGCTGTTTAGTCAAACCATTTATAAAAGGTAAAATAGAATTAAGGCAGAATAATTTCAAAAAATTTAACCAAGACGAAATATGTCTAAAGACTAAAAATGTACTAAAACATTTCTTTCTGGTCAAGAGAATAACTTTGGTCATAGAAACAGTTGTTTATATTTGGTAACTCCCTTTAGCTTCAAGGTGACCTCTAATCAATAAATGGACAATTTCATTTCTCCTATCCTATCTTAAAACAAAACAAACCCTATTTCACCTATCAGTCTCTAGCCCTTTCCCTTCTTTCTTTACCTCATGAAATGTAAGTACGGGGCGCCTGGATGGCTCAGTCAGTTAAACGTTTGCTTTCGGCTCAGGTCATGATCTCAGGGTCCTGGGATAGAGTTCCACATCAGGCTCCCTGCTCAGCTAGGAGTCTGCTTCTCCCTCTGCTTCTGCCCCTCCCCCTGCTTGTGCGCTCTCTCTCTTGCTCACTCTCTCTCAAATAAATAAATAAAATCTTAAAAATATATATATATATAAGTGCAATGAGGACTGGAACTTAATCCCCTCTGTGTCACCAGTGCCTAGAAAAATATTTGGCACATGCAGGCATTTGATACATTTTGAATTAATGAATGAGTCTACTTGTTTCCTTGAATCTATTATTTCTGCCAAAAAAAAAAAAAAGAGATGATGTAAATAAAAATATCTTCAAAACATTTCCAAATAAAAATTAAAAGAGAGTTAAGAAATAAAAAAAGTCACAAATAACCTTAATATAGAGTATGATGTTGGAAAACAAAAAGGAAAATACTAATACTTCGATAGAAACATGAACAAAAGATAGAATTAGGTAATTTGCTGAATATGACATAGAAATAGTTATTAAACATATTAGAAAATACACCTCACTAATTATTAAAATATGCAAATGGAATCAACAGCAGATACAATTTTTTCACATATAAAATTTATAAAACTTTTAAATCATAATATTCAGTTCTATGGAGGAATAATATAGTAAATATATCTGTAAAATAAGGAGACAGATAAAATCCACAAACTCCAAAACATGCAGAAGGGCTGCCCAAAGTAGCAGAGATCAGACAGGAGCTGCAGGGAATGAGATTCAATGAGTCCAAAAAGTTGCCTATGAGAGTAGAAATACAAAGTTATATCTTTTTCTTTTTCCTTTTAAAAAGTATATGGAACTTAGGTGAGTAATTCTGAGAATTTCTAAGAATTTAACTGACAGAGCTGATAGTCAGATGATAAACATCAGTATGGTCTACAAATTAATAAACATTTTGAATATTAGTCCAAACTAAAGCTATGTTGGTACACATAAATAATATATGCACAATATTAATCACTTTTTTTCAAGATCAAAATGTTGGGATGAAGCCAAATACCAATCATTAGGGTCTGGTTTAAAAGAATTATGGTAAATTAGGGTATAAGCATACAATGGAATACTATACAACTGTAAATAAGAGAATGAGAAATAAGTACTGATATAGAAATAAACTATATTATTAAGTGGAAAAGCAAAATATAGCATGGTATGTATTTTGTGCTGGAATAAAGGGGTATAATATATATGTTTATATTTACTTATATATTAATAGATAAAATCTAAAAGACTATCTACATTAATAACAATGTTACCTGCAGGGTAGATGTGGTATTTACCCAATACTGCATAGCTAATGTCAGATGCAAACCCAGGTCTGTCTGCATCCAACATTCATTTCTTGATCATCCTGCTAAATAATTCAATGAAACCATGCTTGCAATTAAAAAATATCTTTCCAACTAGTTTTCTTTTTAAGTGGCAAATCTTTCCCTTGGTTATCAGAACTTACGTGTTTGTGGGGTGTGCTAATAATGCCCAAGCATTCCCTGATAGTAATTTAAACAATCTTGCATATGTGAATTATTTCATGTTTTTTTTACAGTAGATAAAATATGTTAATTTGTGTAAATGGTCTTCTGGGTACAGATGCTCAACTGAAAGCAGGCTTATCTTAAAAGCTGCTTGTCTTTAATTTGAGCCTTCTTTTATATGCATAGTTTATTTTTCTAATGCTGTCTCAAAATAGGAATAATTTTAAGGAGGCATTTGTGGCTAAATGAAAGAAAAAACAGCTCTCTTGGCTTTGGTAAATATTAATGAGCTCGTGGAAAATCTTGTTACTGAAGTGCAACACTCTTGAGATTTTTTTCTGCCATTTTGGCCCTTTGTGGGCCCAGCTCCTTTGTAGCATACTGGTTTGTGTGTGCTGTTGTGAGTTCTGCTTCAGCTCCTTTGTGTGTGCTGACAGAAGGCTCACCTTGCTCTGTTATCAGGAATTTCTAGGCATCTTAATAATATATTGGATTTCAGCAAGAAAAAAGCAAATCACTCAGAAATAATTAACCTGACTTATTCATTTCAAAGCTTCACCACCAAATGGACACTGTTCATTTCTGGTCATGTATATATTGTCATCATTAACAAAATGAAATCCAACTTTTATTAATTTTCGAGTGAGGGAAAGTTCAGAATTTGAATTATTTATGTCAATGTTCACACATGTATGTGTAAAATTATTGTAGCACATGTACAATTTAATTTAGGCACCTTTATTTTAGACAGTGTATTATGTATACCTATACAAACATTTTTAACAATCATTTTTACTTCATAAGCAATAATATTTTTAATTGTGTTGGGTCATAGAGAACTCAGAGAAGATTATATTTGGCTTATTATTACCTCATTGGTTATCCTTTAAAAACCATGTTGTGGAGTTCTATTACTATATAAATAATGAATTTACCTATTTGCTGATTTTATTCTACTATACGCAATAGTGAAATGTAAGAAGTAGAAAAAAGGATAATTCTCCCAATGACAGAAGTCAGGAATGATCAAAATTACCTAAAACAAATTTAAAAAAAATTAAATCTGCTACAACTTTAAAAAATTATCTGTTAGCCCAAAGGGTTATATGATGCTTATAAAGGAATTATTTGACAAAGCAACATTTTCTTTTTAAGAATGAAATATTTGAGTCCAGTCACATGGGTCATAAATTCACACCCAGCTTTTAAAAATAGGTCCATTGGATTAAAAAAAAAAATCAGGAAAAATAAAGAAGTTGTTTGAAAACATGTTTCAAACAAGAAAAAAAATGTGTCAAACACTTTTAAGAGTTATTACTAACCTGTCATGGAACACTTCTTCATCTACCTTCACAGTTCAGTGTATGTGATTATTACAGTCATGAAAAGAAAAAAAAAATGATAGGAGTACAAGAATATAACAAGAGTATTTGGAATCATAAAGAAGTATCATCCATCTACCTTAAGATTCTGCCCCAAAACCTTGCTGTACAGGTTGTTCATAGTGGTTTGAATAAAGGATTTATGAGGCCCTTTTATAAAACCATTTTTGGAAGAATTTTTATCAGAGCTAATTTTGAGCTATGGTTGTAGCTGGGTAATTTTTATTTGTTTATAAACAGAATGTGAATCCCATAAGAACCCATTTTAATAGTTTTGAGAAAGAAGGAGACAATTCCTGTAAATGACTTTCTATTGTGAGAAATGGAGCTGGAGCTGACTGCTGACAAGTTTTAATAACTTCAAAAATCACAGAAATATGAAGTCATGGTCACATATAGTCATTTCTCCAAGGTTGCATATGTGGTGAGTTAGAAAATAAACATCCTAATGGAAGTCTAGAAATGCAAACAGGGTCATATGTAGCTTTGATTATTAACAGTTTTGAGAGAGAGAGAGAGACTAGTACCTAATATAAACTATCATTAATTCACCTCAAAGTGTGTTCTATTCAATTCAGTTGTACTGTGAAAATTCAACTTTTATTTCTTAAAATGGTAAAATCATAATTGAAATCTGTGCCACAGGCTAGATATATTGCTTTCATATGCTAAGGTGCTTAGCCCTAGACACTAATTCTAGGCAAAGTATTGGAAATAGTTCTAAAATATTTAAACTACACCTTAAAGTTCTAAAGTAATGGAAACTTTATTTTTTTTAATTTTATTCTTATGTTAATCCCCATACATTACATCATTAGTTTTAGATGAAGTGTTTCATGATTCATTGTTTGTGCACAACACCCAGTGCTCCATGCAGAATGTGCCCTCCTCAATACCCATCACCAGGCTAACCCATCCTCCCACCCCCTCCCCTCTAGAACCCTCAGTTTGTTTTTCAGAGTCCATCGTCTCTCATGGTTTGTCTACCCCTCCGATTTCCCCCGCTTCATTCTTCCCCTCCCTCTACCTTCTTCTTCTTCTTTTTTTTTTTTCTTAACATATATTGCATTATTTGTTTCAGAGGTACAGATCTGAGATTCAACAGTCTTGCACAATTCACAGTGCTTACCAGAGCACACACCCTCCCCAGTGTCCATCACCCAGTCACCCCATCCCTCCCACCCCACCCCCCACTCCAGCAACACTCAGTTTGTTTCCTGCGATTAAGAATTCCTCATATCAGTGAGATCATATGATACATGTCTTTCTCTGTTTGACTTATTTCACTCAACATGATACCCTCCAGTTCCATCCACGTCGTTGCAAATGGCAAGATCTCATTCCTTTTGATGGCTGCATAATATTCCATTGTATATATATATACCACTTCTTCTTTATCCATTCATCTGTCGATGGACATCTTGGCTCTTTCCACAGTTTGGCTATTGTGGACATTGCTGCTATAAACATCGGGGTGCACGTACCCCTTCGGATCCCTACTTTTGTATCTTTGGGGTAAATACCCAGTAGTGCAATTGCTGGATCATATGGTAGCTCTATTTTCAACTTTTTGAGGAACCTCCATACAGTTTTCCAGAGTGGCTGCACCAGCTTGCATTCCCACCAACAGTGGAGGAGGGTTCCCCTTTCTCCGCATCCCTGCCAACATCTGTCATTTCCTGATTTGTTAATTTTAGCCCTTCTGACTGGTGTGAGGTGGTATCTCATTGAGGTTTTGATTTGGATTTCCCTGATGCCGAGCGATATTGAGCACTTTTTCATGTGTCTGTTGGCCATTTGGATGTCTTCTTTGGAAAAATGTCTGTTCATGTCTTCTGCCCATTTCTTGATTGGATTCTTTGTTCTTTGGGTGTTGAGTTTGATGAGTTCTTTATAGATTTTGGATACTAGCCCTTTATCTGATATGTCATTTGCAAATATCTTCTCCCATTCTGTCGGTTGTCTTTTGTTTTTGTTGACTGTTTCCTTTGCTTTGCAAAAGCTTTTTATCTTGATGAAGTCCCAATAGTTCATTTTTGCCCTTGCTTCCCTTGCCTTTGGCGATGTTTCTAGGAAGAAGTTGCTTCAGCTGAGGTCAAAGAGGTTGCTGCCTGTGTTCTCCTTTAGGATTTGGATGGACTCCTGTCTCACATTGAGGTCTTTCAACCATTTGGAGTCTATTTTTGTGTGTGGTGTAAGGAAATGGTCCAGTTTCATTCTTCTGCATGTGGCTATCCAATTTTCCCAATACCATTTGTTGAAGAGACTGTCTTTGTTCCATTGGACATTCTTTCCTGCTTTGTCGAAGATTAGTTGACCATAGAGTTGAGGGTCCATTTCTGGGCTCTCTATTCTGTTCCATTGATCTATGTGTCTGTTTTTGTGCCAGTACCATGCTGTCTTAATGATGACAGCTTTGTAATAGAGCTTGAAGTCCGGAATTGTGATGCCGCCGGTTTTGCTTTTCTTTTTCAATATTCCTCTGGCTATGCGGGGTCTAATGGCAACTTTATTAAAAAGCTTGAGCTGTATTAAGAAAGCCCATCATAGAATGCCAGAATTTTTGTTTTGTTTTCTTTTGTTTTTGTTGTAAAATAGCCAGTTTCTCCAATGCAATTCAATATGATTTGCATTTAGAAATTTTATTTAGATAGAGTTTCCCAATGATGTATTGTGGTGGTCAGAATGATGGCCATTCTGAGATCCACATTCTAATCCCTGGAACCTGTGGATATAACTTTACATGGCTAAAGAGATGTGATTAAGAACCATGAGATATGGAGATTATCCTAGATTATTTGGATAGGTCCAATGTCTTCATAGGAGTCCTTAAATACAGAGAACCTTTCCCTGATATAGTCAGGAGGCTATGTGACTATGGAAGAAAAGCGTATAAAGATGCAACGTCGTTGGCTTTGAAGGTGAGGGAAGGAGACCACAAGTCAAGGAATATGGGCAACCTCCAGAAGCTAGGACACACAAAGGAACAGATCCTTTCTTCAGAGCCTCCAGGAAAAAACAGACTGACACCTTGACTTTAGCTCAGTGAAACTGATTTTGGACTTCTGATATCCAGAACTGTAAGAGGATAAATTTGTATTGTTTTAAGTTTATGGAAATTTGTGATAGCAGTAAAGTAGTACGGACATATTGAAGATATAAACTGAGGCATATGTATGCAAGAAGACACACAGGCATAAAGATGGATTTTTGAATCTTTGAATACAAATTATGTTAGTAAAATCATAGAAACTATATTTTCAGATAAAAGCCTTTTTAATTCAGGGCTAAACGGATTCAATTTTAAAAACTTAAAATGTAGTAGATTGTTACAAAATAACCACCATAGTTCATGTTTTTATCTTCACACAGAGAGTAGGCCCCTCCCATACTGGCTTTGAATTTGACTATGTAATTTACTTTGGCCATTGGGACAATCCTCAAAAGAGCAGAGGATTAAAAAGTGCTTGTGAATTGGGCTTGCCCTTATAGCTTCAACCTTTTGGTTCACAGTCTGAACCGAGCCTGGGCTAGCCTCCTGGAGGATGAGACATCTTGTAGAGAAGCCCCAGCTAAGCCTCTAACATGGCAATGATGCCATCCTAAACCAATGATGCCATCCTAAACCAAGCCACAGTCAAACTTCCAGTCCAGACTGAAAGAACCACTCACCCAGTCCACAGGATCATGAGAAATAATAAATAATTTTTTTAAATCACTAAATTTTGGGATGATTTATTTCTCAGAAATGGATAACCAATATAGTACATTTACTTCCTCAGTATGTAGGGTACATTTTATTTATTTATTTTTTTGTAGGGTACATTTTAGACATGCCTGTTCCTCCAACAATGTTAAGTGGATAGCATTTAGATGTCCTCTATTAGGTTTCTTTTAAATCATTTGTAGCTTTTGATTTTTCAGGAGGCTGTGCTAGAAATCATATCAGGGCCTTTGCAGGCATTTTGAAATGACTGAAAGTGAGGTACTTGGATTTTTCAGCCCCAATTTATTTTATCCATATCCTCCAAAATACTTCCAAATAAAAATAATTAGATTACCAATATATTTTTTAAAAAGCTTTGTGCCCTTTGAGTAGACTCAGTGGAAAACATAATGTACTTATTACTAAATACCTTCTATGTTTTTATAGACCTATGTGAGTATGGCAGAGGTAGGGCTAGCTAAGAAGAAGCCTTACCTTATCGAGACCCTTGAATCAGGTGGTTGAGATCAGAGCTTTGTAAAAAGGAAACCAGAGATCATTTTGTTCCCATGAAAACTTACTGCCAGGAAATTTACTGAGAAGATAGGAAATGTGGGAGGAGTCCCCTGTCATCTCTTGAAGAGTTGTATCCTAACTTCTAGGGCTCTGTCATAGTTTGAAGACACCCTAATCAGATGATCTCTAAAGTCTTTTCCAGTTCTAGCATGGAATATCATGGCTACTCCTTTCATACTGGGAAGATTATATTTATTTCCAGGGAATACAGCAACATTAACTGACTCCCTTGGGGATGGTCACATGACTCTGTCCCCTTCACCATGAACTCAGTCAACTGAAATACCCATTCTGGCTTCCCCGCAGCTTCAGTTTTTCACTTCTAGGAGTTTGTCTTTCCATTTTGAACAAGGAACACCTGTAGTTGTCTTCTGTTGTGACCACCCATGTTTTCAGGATCATATTTTTTTTTTCTTTCAGAGGAGATGACATGTAAAAATTAAAAATGAAAATGGAATTTAATAGTACTTGTTAGTAAAATAAATTTCTAGCACCTTTTTCAAGAGTTTATTTTTTGCCAAATAAATAGTTTGACCTAAAAGGGAGAAAATAAGTGAATCTTATAACATCCCTATTTGGGTTAAAGTTGAAGAATTTACATTTTTCTGAACCATGATGTTTGTACTGGGAAGGGGGGTGTTTGTATAGTTTATAACATATAAGGATATGATAGCAACTATGTTTGCCTCATATGTATCATTCTCTTACACTCATGCTTAGTTATTGGATCAGATAACTGTATCTTCCATAGCCTCATGTAAAATAATGAGTCAGACTGACCCAGGGCTGGAGCTAATTGGAGGCATTTTGGGAATACTTTTCAAATCACTACGGCCTCAGTGCACTACTGCCCCATGTCCTGAAAGAGTTAATGTAGATTCCAGAAAGGACCTAATTTACTGGCTAATGGTATCTTTTCATAGGAATTACTGGGCTTTTGTGGAACAGCCTTTCATCTTTCTGCTTTTTGTTAATTCAATTGAATTTTCATCTAATCTACATTGTTTCATTCTAATTGCAGTCAGTCCCTCATCTTACAAACCATTCAATTCCAAAAACTCATGTGTGAGTTGGTTCTTTGGAACTTAGAAGGTACTTTTCAATAGAAAAATAAAAACCACAAATGTTGGGTGTGTTCCCAGAATAGTCCACAGAAGCCAACTTAACCCATCACATTCTCAGTACTAATGCTGCTATCCAGCCTAAACAATATAAATAGCAGTGAATAGGAGGGTAAAATGCTTTTCACGATCCAGGTTGGGAAGACTGAGGTTCATTCTTCCATCGCTGGCCTGTCAGAAGGGGTGAGGACTTTCCTGTCTTCATTCCTCCAATCTAAAATGATGTGAAGTTAGGACACAGCTTAATCTTAATCCAGCAACAATGACTTTCACTGTTTAGGTTAAGAGTTGCGTCAGGGGAGTTGAGCAGTAAGGTTGAAGCATCAAGATAGAGGCTAAAGAGAATGCAGAGAGTTATTTGTGAGTCATAAGGATGTGGTGGGACATTAGAATGTAGAGAGAAAGATTGAGAGCTAGGTTAGGTTTTAAAAGTTTCTGTAATCCTCACTCCCTTCTTAAAAAAATTTCTAAATCAAATACAAATTCAAGTTTGCCTCGGTAGGATTGCTTGGTCAAGAGCAGGCTTTTAATTTCCTAGTAGCCTTTATTAAAAAATCCCCCCTCCCCTTTTTTTTAGCTATCTCTTTTGTCTTTGAGATTCTTGCTCAGGTGGAAGAAGAAAGGCCAAGGAAGAACCTCAGGACAGTAAGGGTGGGGATTGAGAAGGTATGACAGAGGTCCTCGGGTAATAGCAAAAAAGGTCTTCAGCCTTTGTTTGCCTCTTCTCCCATCTCTGTGAGGATAATGGGATAGATTTTGAGGGACATGAGACAGAGAGTTTTAGGGACTAAATGGGAGAGAAACTGAACTCCCAGTAGAAGGAATGTTAGTAGGTGGATCTCTCTTGCATTTCTACTGGGACAGTTAATCGTAGGTCGGACCAATCTGGGCCTCTGGATCTGACTTTGCCAATTGAGTTTCTAGAGAATTGTCTCAGGGGAAAGGCGAGTGACTCTCATATGTTTCCAGGAAAGGAGATGACTTTCTAAGAAAACCATTGTCTTCTTAGAAATGAAATGAGGGGTGCCCGGGTGGTTTAGGCGGTTAAGATTCTCACTCTTATTCTTGATTTTGGCTCAGGTCATGATCTCAGGATCATGAGATTGAGCCCCATGTCAGTCTCCACACTGGGCATGGAGCTTGCTTAAGATTCTCTCTCTCCCTCTTCCCCTCCCCCCTACAAAAAAAAAGAAATGAAATGAAATTGTATACTAGCTATACTTGATATATAAAATTGTCATAGATGGGCTTCAGTGAGGCTGTCCTCCTTTGTCTTGAGTGCACTTCTCTGTCCCTTTCACTTTGTTAATTCCTATTCATCCCTTAGCATGTGTTATCTGCTCAAGGAAACCTTTCCTGAACATCTCCTCCATTCAGTCTGTGCCATGCTCAAAGATAGAAGCACTCTTGTGGCATATTTTATTGTTGCTTTTTTATTATTTTTCTACTATCTGTCATAATAGTAAGTAAATACTCATTAACCACTGAATCTAGTGCCTAATATAGTGGCTGACACTCAGCAGGTGCTCAGTAAATATTTGTTGTGAACTATTAAGGAGTAGGAAGTATGTTTATATGCATGTAGGGAGGTCACCTTTAATGTCTACATTTGACTATTAAAAAAACTTACGTGAGATACTGAAGATATTTAGAAAACTGTTAAATAAAAGAAATTGACCCAAATGTTTTGTTGCTAAGTATAAGAAGGATGGAATCTAGAGAGCCTTTATATTATTTCAAGAAGTTTATATACTTTTATGTAAAAATTATAGTTGTCTACCCCAATTCCAAACTAGTTAATGCTATTTCAACTTGAATTACCTTTAGATTTTCAAAGATGGAGGAGTTGCCCCTGGCTTGCTGCATTGAGCAGACCACAGTTCCTAGGCAGGAAGCAGGAATGGCTGTTAGAAAGTCAGCATCTCTGTCCTCTATGCCCTGTGATTTTTCTGGAACAGCTGAGGAAAAACTGGATACATCCATAGAAATCTTGGGTGTAGACATTAATAATAATGGCACAAAATGGAACTTGGTTTTGATTCCAGCCACCCAAGTCATTAATTTATAGGAATTCATACCCATTCACAGAGGAACTATTTTAGCCAGCAAATCTCTTGTGATTCCATTAATTTATCTTTACCTCTTTGGGGCTTGTCTTATATGAGCAACACATGACATAGTGATACAAATGCTCCTACATTTCAGTATTTTCTCAGGGTCTCCTCATTTACTTGGGGAGAAATTGAATTATAGCCGATGTCACATGAAAGATAAAAATGCTACCATTTTTGTTACATGTTTATCATGAGTAATGAGAATGTGCCTATCACCCACCCACTTGCTGCCATCAGAGTTTGAACAAGTGCTGTCTTGAGAAAGCATTCAGACTTTCTCAGTGCAAGGGTGATGGTTTAATATGAGCTGTACAGTTTAGATTTTCTAATAGATTTAAAAAAAAAGAAAGAAAATGCCCTTCAGGTACACATTACCATCTCTCTAAAAAAATATATATTTTAACCATAGAAAGCTTCAAAGATTAATCTACTATATGATGTTGCTTGGAACTTAAAAAACACACAAATATAAAACAGGAATAGTTAATAGAGTACTGTGCAGATTTTCTGTCAAAATTAAACATAGGAATTTGTAACTAAAAATGTAATTCAGAAAATGTCGAGAAAATATGAATTCTAAATTGTCTATTTCTTTCTCAGATACTTCATTTTAGTAATATGAAAGTGTTTTGTTTAATCTTACATAGGCCTGCAAAGACTGATTTTTAGGCTTATTTCTGATCAAGAAGAAACATTAATTTTCTAAGAGGAAGTGGTATCTTGGTGTAAATTTTAAAATTGAAACAATTTGAAAAATAGGAAATATTTATAAGAAATTTGAGTATTTTGTTGGTTTTGGAAGTTATCCTTATTTTTTACCTTGTAATTGTGTATTGTATAGAAGTCTAAGTCTAGAATAAAAACTGCCACATGTGTTTTATAATATCATAGAAACCTATTTGGGATTAAAAAAACAGTTGATTTATAAAACAGCATAAAATTATGAGAATTTATACTGACTTTTTAAAAGTTAGGTAAAACTGTGTTGATATTTATCTGAATATTTCATGTTTCATAAAAATGTTAATTTCTTAAAATTAACTAGAACGGTAAACATTTTACTATCATCAGAATTTGAAGTGTTCTAGTTAGTTATTTTATAATTAATAAAAATAAAGGATAAAATCCAGTCAACATCAAAACTGATGTTATCTTTTAAAAAATATTTCATGATAAACTAAATAATAAGTAACTCATCTGATTGCAGACAGGTACATCTTGTTTTACTTACAGTTGACCCTTGAACAATAGGAGGATTGGGAGTGACAAGCCCCTGAGCAGTGGAAAATCGACATATAACTTTTGACTACCCCAAAAACTTTACTAATAGCCTACTGTTGACTTGGAAGCCTTACTAATAATACAAATGGTCAGTTAGTACATATTTATTATGTTATACGTATTATATACTGTACTCTCACAATAAAGCAAGCTAAGGAAAAGAATATGTTATTAAGAAAATCTTGATGAGAAAATACATTTAGAATTAAGTACTGTATTTATCAAAAACAAAACAAAACAAAACACATACAAGGGGACCCATGCAGTTCAAACTCATGTTGTTTAAAGGTCAATTGTATTTCTATTCATTTTAATATTATAATGTTTTCAGCATTCTATACTAGACCCCATGTATGAGGGACAGAAGATTTATTCTGTATTTTCCACTAGTGAGGTTTTTGATTAAAGAATGGTAAGATCTTCTGTCACTATAAATGACACTTAAGAATATATGCTACCATGGAGCGCCTGGGTGGCTCAGTCATTAAGCGTCTGCCCTCGGCTCAGATCGTGGTCCCAGGGTCCTGGGATCAAGCCCCGCATCAGGCTCCCTGCTCTGCGGGAAGCCTGCTTCTCCCTCTCCCACTCCCCCTGCTTGTGTGCCCTCTCTTGCTGTGCCTCTCTCTCTGTCAAATAAATAAATAAAATCTTTATAAAAAAAAAGAATATATGCTACCAAACTTTAATTTCACTTTACTTGAGTTTCATATTTGTGGAAATAAGCACAGCATGAAGAAAAACTTACACTATTACCTGGGAGCAGTGTCCATGAACCCAGCACTCTGGTTCCTTTATAAGAACTGCCAGCCTTACCTTGACCTATGTCATTATGAATATGAACTCCTATAACACGTTATCTAATCTCTCCAGGGGTGTCTATCATATCTTCCCTCTTTGTATTGGATAATCAATTTCTCCCTTTTCTTAGATCTTTCTATTTCCATGAAAATTTCTTTAGGTGTAGTCTTCAGCCATTTAAGACATATAAGCCACATCCAACTTCTCTCAAATCCATGCACTTCTCTTACTACCTTATCTCTTTTCGTTTTATCCATAGCAAAACTGATCTATACCAGTCAATGAACTGTTTTCTTAATCTAGCATATAAGTTTTCAGTCAGTGTGTTGGTTTTCTACTGTCAAGACAATACTACATAGTAAACGGTGATAAAACTTGAGGTGTACCCAACACTGTGCATTTGTTTGATTCTTACATCTGTGCATCAGCTGAACCATTGGGCTCTGTTCCACAGTCTCTTCCCCCTGGGATTCATTAGCTAGACCAGGCATGTCCTTCTCATGAGGATAGCAAAAGTGCAAGAAGGCAAGTAGAAATGCTCAGAAACTGTATGCCATCGATTCTGCCTTTTTTATTTTTCCAAAGAAAGTCACTTGGCCAAATAAATTCAAATGGAAAAATGTATTTCACCTCTTTTAGTGAATGAAACTACAAAGTTACATAGTAAAGAATGTGGATGCATGGGGAGGTGAATTGGGACCAATAACATGGTCTATCACAATAACCTGACCTGCCTCTCCAGTAGTGATAGGTACTATACCCCTTTGCCTTCTTTGTGAAATACCCTCTTCCTCTGGCTTCCATGGTGAAACATTCCTTTGATATTCATCCCATCCTTCTGCCCCAACCTATTTAGTCTCTTTTTTCCAATCCAGCTTCCTCAAGACTCGGTTGGAAATCCTTAAGACCTAATTATATGTAATCCAAAGTTCATGGATTCCATCACCACCAAAATAAAGATGGGTCAGAAATGCTTAAGTTTTTCATCTGGGTTCCCGAATCATATATTTAGCTGCCTACTTTGTAATTCTTACAAGATAATCTCCAAGATACCTGAGATTGGACCTAGATTTTAAAGTATTCCTGTGACTTCCCCCCTTCTGCCCCAAACTTCTTCAGTGCTCCCAATAGCTCGGTGATTGGTACCATATCCATCAAGTTATACAAGCCAAAAAAAACTAGGAGTCATCCTTGACACTATTCTTTCATTATTAAACCCTGTTACTTTTATTGCCTAAATAGCTCTGGGATCCATCCACTTCTTTCTATCACTATGGTTCCTTTCCGGTGTAATCCACCATCCTCTCTCACCTGGACTATGCTAATAACTTCTGAACCTCATCCCCTCTTGCCCTCATCTGTTCTCTGCACTGCAGCCAGAAAGATCTTATTGAAAAACAAGTCTATAATTTCCCACCTTTAAAAACAAAATGCCTATCAGACCTATACATTTTTGTTCTTATTTCACCCATGTCATGCTTAATGTCTTAGTTTTCAGTTCTCAGAAAAACATGAGACAAAGAATTTTGTAGGGTTTTTATTTGGAAAGTGGAGCAAGGAAGTAGCAGCAAAGGAGTAGGGAAAGTGAACAAGAGAAGGAGAAGTCATTATAAGAGTACTCTACAGAGGTTGCTGCTATAGACAGTAGTGGCTTGATTCTACAAACTTCTGGGAAGTAAGAAGAGTAGGACCCCTAATTATATGCCTGAGGAATTGCAGCTAGTTTTATGTGTCTGCTGACTCTTCATTGTTTGAGGATTGTATCCTCAATCTTTCAGATTCCACTTTATTCATATACCAGAGATCCCCTGTCCCTAAATAAAACAGGTTCTTCCAGCCCTCCCAACAAAGCCACATGCCCCTACTATGAGCTGTAACCATACCATATATATCTCCATGGTTGGTCACAGTGTTGAGTTTACATTTTGCTGTGGAATTATTTCGTTAAAATTTTTCTGCCCTCTGGACTGCAAGCTTGAGAAGACCTGAGATCATGTCTGCTTTTGATTATGATTGTCTTCTCAGAACCAAAACCAGGACCTGGTGCATAAAATATGTTCAGTATATTTTCAA
The DNA here is from genome assembly GCF_029215605.1 of Mirounga angustirostris. Classification (NCBI taxonomy): domain Eukaryota; kingdom Metazoa; phylum Chordata; class Mammalia; order Carnivora; family Phocidae; genus Mirounga; species Mirounga angustirostris. The sequence goes on along the minus strand of NW_026991718.1, from coordinate 98,510,801 downwards.
TGAATGTATAAGTGTAGGCGTGCATGTGTGTGTGTGCATGCGCACATGCATGTGCATTCACGCATTTATATTTATAAAGAGAAACTTTGAATTATCAATGTATAGATTACTATCAATTTCAAAAAGTTATCTTTTTTACTTATTTATTTTTATTTTTTTTTTAAAGATTTTATTTATTTAATAGAGAGAGACACAGTCAGAGAGGGAACACAAGCAGGGGGAGTGAGAGAGGGAGAAGCAGGCTTCCCGCCGAGCAGGGAGCCCGATGCGGGGCTCGATCCCAGGACTCCAGGATCATGACCTGAGCTGAAGGCAGACGCTTAACGACTGAGCCACCCAGGCGCCCCAAAAAGTTATCTTTTTTAATTCAAATGTCTTGTTCTATTTTTATGCACTGCTTTCTTTCAGTACTTATATAGTCAGATTACACCAAAAGAATTCTGCTTAAAAGAAGTCATACTGAGAAAACAAAATATAACTCTTACATTACAATGTCTTGATTGATCTGATAACTTATAGTACTGGCAGTACTTTTCTAAAGAAAGTTATTGCTGTGCATTTTCTTTAATAAGACAGAGATTTTGAGTTAAAAGGGGAATAACCAGATCCTAGAACACAGCCCTGTACAATCCTGTATTCATCAGTGGAGGAGAGCACCATATTTGGCAATGCTGGGCAATTTGAGGATTTGGGTACTTAAAAGTGTGTGTGTGTGTGTGCTTATCCTCTAAAACATCATTTCCAAATTCACATTTTTGCTTCTCAAACTCAGAGCTATGATTTTATAGCAGGAAACATGTGAAAGTAAATCAGTTTTCAGTCTCTGACTTCATGCTGATATAGGATAATAGCAACCAAAAAGGAAATGGTGAGGCAGGTGGAAATCTACATAAATTATTTTTAATGAAAATGAAATACTTCCATAAAAGTAAACTACCAATAGTATGTTATCCACATTCAATACATACTTTCCATATGTCAAATTACCATGTTACACTTCATATCACCCAGCCTTAATTTAACAAATACTGGTTGAGCACTTACCATGCAGAAGTTATATGGTGCCGTTGACAAGTAGGCTGGACGTGGTCTCCACCTTTATAGAGATTATGATGTTGTTGGCATCATATTATTAAAAAATGAAGGTATTTTCTCTGAAAACATCTATCTGAACCTTTTCTTTTAATTTCATAGAAGAGAAACCAGAGTAGTATTCTTCTGATTTGGTCTCAAACCTCAGCCACGAAGAGATCAGTTGTGGTGAAAGGATTATTAAGATAGTGAATAGATTATGCAAGTGGTTGTATCTGTGTCAGTTAGTGGTTGCTGTTAATTAGTGTTTGTTTATGTTCTGTTTCTCTCATTTGGGGAATGTGGAGAGGAAGATACTGGATGTAAGTGGGTTTCAAATGTTTCTGCTCATCTGGCAGTTGTCACAGTTATTCACAGGGCTATAAATTGAAATGGCATGTAAACCCATGAACTGAAGATGTTAGATCCTTGAAGTAATTTCTCCAACAGTCTCCCCCATATAGCAGACACTGTGAAACGAATTTTCTTTGACTTGTACATATGAAATCAGGGAATATCTGTACGTATGATATCAGGGAATATCTGTCATTCCAGGATGTGCGCACTCCTGCAGGTGAGTCCTTTTTAAAAAGTAGATTTGTTTGAGGAGTGCCAAAGGGATGGTGGACAAACATGAACTTAAGAGAGCATGGTTTTGGAGCTGAGTATGCAACAGAAGAATTTTCCTGTTTGTTGCAGGTAAACGAGTCATGATGTTTTTAAAGTCCCATGCCCCTAAAAATTGCTTATAATAAGTAAAGGTGATGCCATCTTTGTCCTGAGAGGACTTTGGCTTACTTCCTGTCAGCTGACAATTGTGGGGCCAAGGTATAGGTTTGGCCTTGGGGTGGGGGGGACAACTCTAGCACAGGATTCATCTTCCAAGCTCTGTATCTTAGATCATCCCTCAGAAATAGGATGCATGGAGAAACCAGAGTGTTGTGTGCTGAAACGAAGGCCCCATCAGAGTGGGAGAGCCCACCCTCTCCTCTTGCTCTTGGGTCATTTCATATCAGCTCAGGTGAGGTTCAGCTCAGCCCCATTCTTACCATTCCCCCTCTGAGGCATTTTAGATGCAGTCACCCCATCAGGAACATTTCTTGACTCATGTATTTCAGGATGCCACATACACTATTTAGATCAGACCCAAGTGCTTAACAGCTTCTTACATACATGTTTTTGGTTTTAAGTACAATGACCTGAGAATTGCACCCCTATGAACAGTGGCTACATTGAAATTTGATTAACAAAGTTTAGTAAATTTAGCTGATTTATAGCCTACCTACCAGGAAAAGAGGACTTAATTTTTGAGAAGATTACTTAGGTTGCTTTTGCAGGAGTCAAAATCTAAAGTGTGTTACATGAACATTATTGCTAAAGTGAGTAAATCTGAAAAATTAAAAATCATTGATAGTAAGAACACAAGTGTTCGTTATATTACCCTTCGTACTTTTCTATGTCTTTTTTTTTTTTTTTTTTTGGAAAGAAAACATAGAACATCTTAGAGCATCTTAGAGGCTTCTAGGTCAGCATGTATGAAATTAAGAAGACTTAAATATTCCATCAATAGGAAGAGCCTCAAAAAAAAAAATAAAAGAGAGATTGTCCATATTCTAAACTTAACATTTGTTTTATGTTATAGCCAGTTTACTTGATTTTATTTATCTGAGATTTCTCTCATTCAAAAATGATTTCTTAAGACTCACTAGCATCTTGGGTCATTATGGAAGGCTTAATTTTGTTAATTCATTCTGTTTTCTAAATGCATTGCCCTTATTCTTGCCACTCTCCTACAGTCCTTATCCTTGTCACTCTCCTATAGTCCTCCAATAGATTTTTCCATTTCCTTAGAATAAAATCAAGGATCTTAGTGGGACTTTCATGGCCCTACATGATTGGCCTCTATCCAAGTCATCTCCTGCCTCTCCATTGCTCACTAAACTTCAACCACCTTGGCTCCATCAGTTCCTAAAATATATCAAATTTTTTCCTGTCTCAGGGTCTTGCTACTTTGTATATATTTCCTAGATTATACTGTGTAATCGATTCCTTCTCTTTCTGGTAAAGCTGAAGCATATCCCCTCCTCAGAGTGGCCTTGTCCCACCCATCCAAATTGGATATCCCTTGTTATTCTTCTCACAGTATCTGTTTATTGTCTTTATTGCATTTAACACAGTCTGTGGTTTTTTAAAAATGCATCAACCTTCCATTAGGTTATGAGCTTCGTGACAACATGAACCTTATCTCCTAGTTAATAATTGTATCCTTGGTATTCATAATTTTCTTGGCCTAGTAGGTGATCATAAAAATTAGAATGGATTAATTTTAGCTATATATTGGAAGCCTGTCAATCCCCTTCAGTTACTGACTGACCTGTATCCCCAATCTTGGTCTGATGAGGCTTTAGCCCACATGTTCCCAGCTTAATAAAAACATTTCTAACAAATGTAACAAGAACAGAAAGACACTGTTTAAAATCTGAATCTTGACAATATTATACTGTTTTATAAATTTATTGTAAAAAATGACATTTTAAAGTTAAATACCTGAAATAAAAAGAAAGTTCTCTTTTATAGTATGGTTTACTTCATTTATTATCCTTATCATAATGGAGATAAAGAAGTAATACAAAGTTTTAGGACAGGGGCACCTGGGTGGCTCAGTCGGTTAAGCGTCTGCCTTCGGCTCAGGTCATGATCCCAGGGTCCTGGGATCGAGCCCCGCATCGGGCTTTCTGCTCCGCGGGAAGCCTGCTTCTCCCTCTCCCACTCTCCCTGTTTGTGTTCCCTCTCTCACTGTGTCTTTCTCTGTCAAATAAATAAATAAAAATATTTTAAAAAAAAACAAAAAAAACACAAAGTTTTAGGACAATTTAGCAAATGAGTAATGCAGTCAGGATTTTAAAAGGAATTCACTTTCAGTGACAGAATACATTAAAAGCTTAACTTATTATATTTCATTTCTGTGGAGCAAATTGTAAAAACTAAAACAAAAAAGCACTGTTAGATAAATTTGAGATTGAAAGCCATAATACTCTGAAATGTACCTAGGGAATTTAGAAGAGTAAACTTCATTTAGTTTCAAGAGATTACAAAGTACCAATTTGTACAATAATGTTATTTTTGGGGTAGACATTAAAGAAAATAGATACAATATGGCTCTTTTAAAAAGCTGTATATAAACTTAGCCAATTCCATATTTACTAGAAGAGAAAATAAACATAGAAATTTCAATTTTCTAGTGCCTTGTTTTTGTGTATGTTTTTGTTTAACCAGTAGGTCACTTGTGCACTGAATTTATATAGCATTAAATGTTACTCACTGTTACTCAAACGTAAAGTATTTATAATACCATTTTCCATTTTAGGATAATATCAACACTTGTTTATTTTGGAAAGCAGAAGTAATCTGCTTAGATTGTTCAATGGCAATTTCATACCCAGAACACTTCCCTAAGCGTCACTGCTTATTAAAGCATGAAGTCCTATATTTCCCCAGCCATATTAAGTAGCTGGATTCAGGCATGGGAATTGGCAGTACATTTCAAAACATGGACTGGGAATGAATATTTAGGTAAGATTTACTGAAAGATAATTAGTCCATATATTCTTATAGATGATCTAACAGTTCAGGAATAAGTCCATTGGAGGACCCTTTTCCTAGATAGCACTTTAATAGCTCCCATGGAGCTGGTTTTATCCAACTAAGCTTTGAAGTGCTTCCATCTACTTGTACGGAGGGTATCTACTCCCAGCACTACAGATTCTATCATTGGGATTAGTCTAAGAATATCATTGAAGACGCTGATCTTTTTAGGATTTTAGTATACTTAGACAAGTACCATTAGGCTAGTTTTTACTTTGTAAACACTGTGGATCTTGTAATTGATCATTTTCTTTTTTCCCTCTTAAATTAGCTTCTAGAACTCTAAGAACCCAATCTAGAGGCCCACTTGTAGTCCAAATATTTCATGGCATGTATCTGTGTATGAATTTACTTGTTCTCCCCATCTTACTTTCCTTCTCCTTTACTCCATTTTCTTGCTCATACTTAATTTATTGCATCTTGGCTAATTGAATGCTTTCTGCTTAAGCTGACTTGAATCCCTTTTTAAAATTAGGTGGGTTATTAATTTATTATTTATTGTATAGATTGCTTGCCTGCCTCGGTGTAATTTTCAAGTCATTAGAACAACAGAATTTATAGAAAATTTTTGACATGCTACTGGGAATATCAAAACTAGGCTTTGAGAAGATCTTACACTCTTAATATATTTTTATATATTAGAGTTAATTTTCTTAAACATTTCAACTGCAAAGGAAACTGGTAAGAATTTTATGGATAAAATAAGCACATATGACAGCATAACTCATCTAGTACAAAAATTAATTAATGGTTTTAGAAAAGCATCTATAATGTTTAGTTATATATTCCATGGCATCATTTCCATAAAAATATCATAATATGCTTTATCTTCATATTCAGTTTCCAGCATACAAAGAGATTGCATTAAAACACTGTGTTTATAAATTAGTTATTTAGAGCACAGAATTCATTTTGGTGAACAATTTCTAAGTGGGTTAGGATCTTATATTAGCCCATAAAATTGTTTCATTCATAGTGTAAAGGAAATAATATTAATTTATAGGAGATATTGCAGAAAATACTATTTTATATTTTAAAATAGAAAAAAAAAGACCAAGAATTAGCTTATTTCAGTTATGAAGCCTAGGACAAAAGTGGTATAATTAGAAGATCAGGATGTGGATACAAAATTTCATGTAGATTCTAGAGAGAAATTCTGGTTATACTTAAAAGGAGTAGGATTCATTGTACTGGGCAATTTTGCTTCACAATATATGAGTTTTCCCTTCTTTCTGTCAATATAGCATTAGTGGTAGATACTCTTCCATTTATCAAAATGATTAAGCTCATTTTTGCCTTGAAAATGGAATGAGTAACAGAAAAGAAGAACAAATGATAGAAAAGTGGATTGATATTCCTAAGGTAACAGGATAAGAGCTGGAAACAGAAAAAAAAGCATCTAATAAAGGGAAAGTTTATGGATACGAGGGAAATTTTCTGAGGTAGCACCAAATGAGCCATAAAGTACTGAAGTCATGAGGGGTGTAGAGGGTTCATGAATTGCACAGAACTCTTAAGGGGAAAAATAAGAACTGCTGAGAAAGGGATATTGGATCACTCAGATCCCCATGTTGCCAGGAGAGTTGTGGGCAGGGAAGAATGAGGGCAGGGAGGGATCCTGAGCAGATGGCAATTTCTTTATTTCAAGGTATTGGCAAGTTGAGTGTTTACAATCTTGGAAGTGCTTATACTTTTAAAATTTCATCTCTAACATACTGTGCAGGTATTTGATACCTTCAGTATACAGAAATTATTCAAAATTGTATTTCAAGTATAAAGTACAGAACCTAGGGCCAAGGGCATAGTAAAGAATTAATGTTAGTTCTTATTATTTTCTGGCATTTAATACAATTGTCCGTGGAAATTCTTCATATTCACTATTTATTATTATAGACATGGTTCTCTAAATCGTGACTTACATTTTAAAACAAAATACAGAGAGGTGGTTCAAGATGACATTGTAAGGATGCCTGGGTGGCTCCATTGGCTAAGTGTTCAACTCTTGATTTTGGCTCAGGTCATGATCTCAGGGTCGTGAGATCAAGCTCCACATTGGGCTCCATGTTTAACAAAGTCTGCTTGAGGTTCTCTCTCCCTCTACCTATGCCTCTTCCCCCACTGTGTGCTTTCTCTCTCTCTCTAAAATAAATAAATAAATCTTTAAAAAATTTTTTAAAAAAAAGGTGACATTGTAGGAAAATCCTGAACTTACCTCCTCCCACAGACACAACAAATATACAGCTCTATATGGAACTATTCTCTCTGGGAAAACAACAACAACAACAACAACAACAACAACAACAAAAAACAAAAAAAAACCCTGAGAACTAGTTGGATACCTACTCCACAGCAAAGAAGGATAAAAGTGCCACACCAAGAAGGGTGGGAGAGGCTGAGATGGTACTCTCACCACTGCCCCCTACAGTGACCCATAATCAGGAGGGATTTCAAACAACCACAACAAAAATATGAATAGAACTTCTCCCTAAGGAGCAAGTATCCCACATGGCACCCTTAGCCTTGGGTCCTGCACCAGAGGGACAAGTCCTCAAAACATCTGGCTTTGAAAACCAATGGAAATTATATTCAGGGAAAACATAGGGCTGTAGGGAACAGTTTTCATTCTTTTTGTTTGTTTTTAAAGATTTTATTTATTTATTTGACACAGAGAGAGTGAGAGAGCACAAGCAGGGGGAGCAGCAGAGGGAGAGGGAGAAGCAGGTTCCCTGAACATGGGGCTTGATCCCAGGACCCTGGGATCATGACCTGAGCCAAAGGCAGATGCTTAACTGACTGAGCCACCCAGGTGACCCAGGGAACAGTTTTCATTCTAAAAGGGGTTGTGCACAGACCCACTGTCCCCAGGACTCAGCACAAAAAGCAGCACTTTGAAAAGAGCCTAGATAGGTGAAGGAAATTGCTAAACTTAAAGCTTCTGCCAAAGGAGTAGAAGTCTGTTGAGATTCTCTCTGGGAATGAAATGCTGGCAGATGACATTATTATGGGCTCTGTCTACCTTGCTGGTGCTTTTGAGTGCCATTTTGTGCCCTCACTCTAACCATCTAACAGCAGCAGGTGAGCAGTCCCAGCCCCAGCTGCTTGAATCACACTGCAGGATGTAGTCGATGAGCAGCCCCACCTCCCCCTGTGCAACTTATGTGATACTGCTAGATGCAGCATGCAAGTAGACCTCCCCCCTTCCCCTGGCCCTGTAGCTTGCACTGCATGGTCATGCCCCACATGCCCCTGCCCCATGCTGATCACATGGTACCTTCATACTTGGTGGGCAAGCACCCCTGCCCCTCTCCAGCAGCATCACTCACGTGACCAGCCAGAGCCAATGGGTGCACACAGCCCACACAGGGCACACCTCTTGAGTGCCAGCATCAGGTAATTAGGGGGCATTACATTTCTGGCCCCCAGTGGTCTGAAACAATCAAAGAGATAGCTTGAGAGATAACAAAGAACTAGAGGAAGGTTAAACAAAAAGGTTCATCTCCTACATAGAGTCACTCCTTTAAGACAGAGATAGATAGCCAATTTGCGTAACAGGCTGAAACAGAGAGTTGGGACTCTTTCTCCCTCTGCCCTTCCCATGGATGTGTGTGCTCTCTCTCTCTAAAATAAATCTTAGGTTTATTTATTTATTTTAGAGAGCTTTATAAAATATTTATTTATTTATTTATTTATTTATTTATTTATTTATTTATTTATTTTAGAGAGAGAGTGCACATGCAGCAGGGAGGGGCTGATGGAAAGGGAGAGAGAGAATCTCAAGCAGACTCCCTGCTGAGCATGGAGCCCAATGTGGGGCTCAGTCTCCAGATCCTGAGATCATGACCTGAGCCAAAATCAAGAGTTGGATGTTCAACTAACTGAGCTATCCATGTGGCCCATGACTTCAGTCTTCTTAAATTTATTGAGACTAACAAAATACCAATGGTATTATTCACAGAAATAGAACAAATAATCTTAAAATTTCTATGGAACCACAAAAGACTCCAAATAGTCAAAGCAATCTTGAAAAGGAATAGAGTTGGAGGTTTCATACTCCCAGATTTCAAACAATGCTACAAGACAATAGTAATCAAAACAGTATGGTACTGGCACAAAAAGAGACATAGATCAATGGAACAGAATAGAGAGCTCATATAAACCCCCACATATATTATTAATTAAACTATGACAAAGGAGACGTATACAATGGGACATTTTCTTCAGTCTCTTCAATAAATGTTGGGAAAACTGGATAGCTACATGCAAAGAATGAAACTGAACCACTATCATGTACCGTATTTAAAAAATAACTCAAAATGGATTAAAGACTTGAACGTAAGATTTCAAACCATAAAACTCCTAGAAGAAAATATAGCTCCTTGACAGTATTAGTGATATATTTTTGGACCTGATTCCATAGGCAGGGGCAACAAAAGCAGAAATAAACAAATGGAACTACATCAAACTAAAAAGCTTTTCATGGTGAGGGAAACCATTGATGAAACAAAACAGCAACCTACTGAATGGGTGAAAATATTTGCAAGTCCTATATCTGATGAGGGGCTAATATCCAAAATATATAAAGAAATCATACAACTCAATAGCAAAAAAACCCCAATTTTATTTAAAAATGGTCATTCTTATTATAATATTAAAAATATTCATGAAAAGGATGAGATATTGCCATTTGCCACAACATAGATGGATCTTGAGGATATTATGCTAAGTGAAAGAATTCAGATAGAGAAGTCAAATACTATATGATTTCACTTATGTGCAGAATTAAGAAAAACAAAACAAAACAAAACCAACTCATAGATACAAAGAACAGAATGACGGTTGCCAGAGAAGGGGGTATTTGAAGGGTGGGCAAAATGGGTGACCTAAAAACAGTAAATTGTCTTCTATAACTGTGAAAACCATTTAGAAAATTCCCAACAAATGTTTGCTGAGGGTTGACTTTCTTTTTGGATGCAATCTATTGAAACATTTCCATTACTGCATGTTACTAACAGTCTAGTCATGATATCTATTTCTGAGGCAAAGGGAATGACAAATTCCTCATAAAATTCCCAGCATAACACTCAGGCTCCATTTTTGTTGAACACTCAGAACTTTATACATTTATTTCGGTAAGCTTACTGCCCCTTCATCCAAAGTAGTTCCTATCTAAACTTGTTTTTTATTCCCAAGATCCTCATTAGGAGATAGCTGATTCAGCTCATTGACATGCTAGTGCTGATGTTAAGAGTGCTGACTCCTGACACTAGCTCTGTGTTCCTTAGGTTCCTCTCCTGGAGTGCATTTTCTCTGACTGCTTTTTAAGGCCACAAATCTGAAATACCATTTACCCTTGATAGAGCTGTAGATGAGCTTATTTTGAAAATATACTGGGTTGCTCTTGGGTCTTAGGTACCCCTCTGTAGTCCCTACACACTAGCCTACTTTACAAACTTGGAAGCATTTGGGCTACTATGTATGGGAAGAAAATTTTGCCCAGAGTGAAGGCAAATCAGCAAGTACCTAGGCATCTTCTTCACTGGTAAGTTTTCACAGCCTGAATCACAACCATATTCTTCCAAACCTCTTCCCATTCATAGTAGGTTGATCTATGTGACATCCCTGAATATGGTCTGTACAGGTAGATGTGACTCTAGGTCTGTTCTTTTACCTTTCAGGGCCTCAGGTACTTCACATTGCCTCCTGCTGATAAGGCTGTTCGCCTCATTGCCTGAGAACTCTCTTAGTTCTGCAAGGAATTTATAGGTTTCCCCAAGAGAGATAAATAGTCCCTTCCATGCCTGTCAAGGACTATGTAGCACATTCAGCACTATCTTTCCCTTGCACCATCATGTAGCACATCAGGGGTTCTCTCCTCTTGAGCTTATCTCCTCTCAAGTACCTCTATGAACTTGGCAGATTCACCCAGGAGTGGGGTCATGATGTCTCTTTACAGTAACAGATTCTTTGTTTCTTTCTTTTTTTTTTTTTCTGGCTCCTTTGGAATAGAGAAAAGCTAGTGGCATTGACTCAATTTATAGGATGACAAAAACAAAACCAAAACTACACACACAACAAAACCCACATACCCGGATGTCTTTTTTAATTTCTTGATCATAAGAGTTTGTATTCGCTCACTTACTCAGCGCGTATTTCTTTGGTACCATGCTTCAGGTAAGCTCTGCACTGGTCCCTGGTGATGCATTGCCCATGTTGTTATGGAACTTGGCCTATTAAGTGACATGCAGACAGATAAACAAAGCATAGAATGGTATAGAAAGTGCAATCACAATAGAGAGAAGAAAAAAAGAACAACTCACAGAAGAGGAGGAAATGAACTTCACAGGATGGGGTTAGGACCGTAGAAGGTACTCCTGGGAATGGATATTAACTAATGAATGAATGAAAGTGCTAGGAAAGGATATATAGGGGATCTTTGTGTTATTCCTACAACCTCTCTGTAATTTAAAAATTAGTTCTAAATAAAAAGTCAACAAAAACTCACCAGGCAAATGATGGTGAAGCTGAGAGAAAGGCATTTAAAACATATGCAAACAAAACAAAACAAAACAAAACCCTGTTACTCATTTGGTATTGTTCAGGGATTCTGAGGGAACAGTGGAGACAGAGCTCCCGTGCATGCAGTTGACTCTGGATGGATTTGAATTGCTATAAGTAAAAGGGTGAGACTGAAAGGTTTTCATTAAGGGAATGGCATGATGGGATTTTCTTTTTAGAAAAGTCACTCTATGATTTTGTGGAAAACAGACTGATGGGAAGAAGTAAGAAGAAGGGAAAGCATGTGAAGGGACAGTGGTCCAGGCCAGAGGTGATGGAGTTCTTGATCAAGGAAGTGGTTACATGATTGGCAGTGAGAGTATACATTCCCAAAACACTCAGAGGTGGCATTAACAGGACTTAGTCACTACTGGGATTTCAAAATGAAGGAAAAAAAGGAGTGAGAGATTTGCACTGTCTGGCCAGATTGATTCAAGTTAATAGAAAAGGTAATCTGTGAGAAGGAACACATTTTTTTTAAAAGATTTTATTTATTTATTTGACAGAGGCACAGAGAGAGAGAGGGAACACAGCAGGGGGAGTGGGAGAGGGAGAAGCAGGCTTCCCACGGAGCAGGGAGCCCAATGCGGGGCTGGATCCCAGGACCCTGGGATCATGACCCAAGCCTAAGGCAGATGCTTAACGACTGAGCCACCCAGGTGCCTTTGCTATGGTCTTTCTGTCTGTACACGGTCCTCATGTTCCTGCTCTGTTGTACAGCTTTGACTATTATGGACTGAAAAAAAGGATCCAAGTGATAGTACCAGGAGTACTGATAAACTGAACACTAGGTGGTCAAAGGCAAATTTTATGGCAGCTCCAGAAAGGAAAAGAGGGTGAAGTTGAGAAAGCAATTAGGGGCTGGTGGGGAAGTCCTTTGATAGAGAGGAGTATTGTAAACCTCACTGCAGCCTAGGATAATTGGCCAACAATTGTGTAGACAATAGTTAGGGGAAAAAAAAAAAAAAACTATTGCTGAGGCATATCTCAACTTCAGCAAATATGGAGAGAAAAGAAAAGTGATTTTTTATGTTTGGATGTTGGGGAGGTATATTCATAAAGACTGTGCTCCAATGAAACCATATAAGATAGATTAGTTCTACCATTTCAAGGAACCTTTTTCTTCAAACTAAATGGTGTATTCATTCATCAGTCCAGATAAAGATACAATAATCAGTGCAAAGGAAAGATCTTTTACCCTTTGGGTTGTCATATATTCAGAACAATTTTCGGGGCGCCTGGGTGGCTCAGTCGTTGAGCGTCTGCCTTCGGCTCAGGTTGTGATCCCAGGGTCCTGGGATCGAGCCCCACATCGCACTCCCTGCTCGGCGGGAAGCCTGCTTCTCCCTCTGCCACTCCCCCTGCTTGTGTTCCCTCTCTCGCTGTGTCTCTCTCTTCAAATAAAAAAAAAAAAAGAACAATTTTCATCTCTATTATAAGCAAGGGCTTAAATTTAAATAATACTGATCATATCAACTTAACTGGACTGTAAATGATACTTGAATATTTCCACTAAGTCATTGGCATACATAGCCTCTAACTCATAACAAATACAGCAGGCATGGTCAAGAATTATCCAGAATCAGACTTAGCATAAAAGGATTTTTTTTTTAAGGAAAAACACTAGCTGTAATCAATTATGTATAAGTTAAAGGTAATGAAATATTGGGAGGAACTTCAGAAACACAATAAAGAAGTAATGCTCCTTAGTTAGAAATCTTGGATAATGAAAGATACTAAATTTAACTTTTCCTGAATGTAACACATATAAAAGGAAAAGTAGATTGGACTCCTGATTCCACCACTTAGTGCTATGCCCTTTCAGAATCCACTCAATCTTACCGCAACTCAGTTTCCTCTCTCATGACATTGGCGTAACCTTAATCTGTCACACCTACCTCCTAGGGTTGTTATGAATACCCAATAGGATAATGTATGTGAATGTTTCCTATGAACTTAGAAATTCATCATAGTTTGATTTCCCTGTTCTCAGATGGACCATATGGAATCCTAAAGACTTAGCTAGATGTGAACCTTTTCTTCTAAGAGAGCATTTGATTGTGTGTCTTACTGGATGAATAACCATCAAAACCAGAGAATGCCAGTAACAGTAATTTTTTTAACTAACATCCCCTAAGGAGTATCTTGAATTTACTTCTCAAATAAAGAGGAAGTGAGGGTGTCACTCCGCTTTAGGTTTTGAAATTCAAGAAAAGAATAAAGAGATGTTTGAGTTTGATTGAGGCCAGGAGACAGAATTTAAGCTAGTCTATTATTAATAGTAAGGCTTTAGACCTTGTTTTAGAAATGACCTCCTTGTAGACTATGAAGTGGTACGTACCCTTAAGACCTAACCACTGATGAGCTTACCAAAAGCAATATGTTTCCCCCATCAGAAACCTTCCCTCTCAGTGTAGTTAGAAAAGGAAAAATCTGCTGCAGGGTGGTCATCCTTCATGTAGCATAAATATTAAATGGAACTGGTTCGTTGTCTGCTGAAGGTTTTCTTTGAGTTTTTAAATGCAAAGAGGTCATTCTTGTACAATATTTTCTGGTAGTACATCGTATTTCCTAACCCAGCTGTGATGTAGAACCTTTTCTGTCTCAGCAGGAAGAGAAATTTACACTCCAGTTATTTACTTTTGGTAAAACATTTCCTATTTTAACACCTATTTGAAAGTGTAAAAACATTTTTTTGTTGTTGTTGGGGGGAGGGATGAATTATTCATACAATTTTCTTGCTTTAAACCAGAACAATGATACATCATTCTTTAAATATCTGCCCGACAGGCTTTCAGTTTTAACTCCTTTATTTCCTGGTCCTATATTACACATGATCAAGACATTGGGTTTACATCAGAAGCAAAATGCTTCAAGTTATTCTGGGTTCTGTTTAACTTCTTACCTGTTTAAAAAAAGGAAAATCACCGTTTTGGAGTAACCTTACACCCACACCGGTTGGTGGTCACTTTCTGGATGCCTGTAGAAATCCATTAGAAGCACCCAAAACATAGCACCTGCTGTATAGCATTTTTGGAGTACAGCTATGTTGTGTGTCAAAAGCCTAAAACCTTTTATCTTTAGCAACTGATTCTCAAGCATATGCAAAACTATTAGCATTGTTTACAATCAGCATTGTTTATAAGAGAGAAAACCCAGAAACTAATTAAATATCTAACATTAGTTATAAGGAAATTTTAAAAAATTCGTAAGAACTAGCCATTGAAAGTAATACTTTAAAAGCTGTTTTTCTTGACATGAAAATCATTTTGTATGATTATAAATAAAAGAATCATTATAAATAGCATGAATAGTGTTATCTAGTTTTGTATAAAATATACATTAATTATTTAGATTGTTAAAAATTCATAAAATATGATCTGAAAGGGCACACACCAAATTGGCAGTGTTGATCTCTGATAATGAATATGTAGGTAATGTGTATTTTTTTCTTTTTGTCTATTTAGTGCTATTTTGTATCTTAGTTCATAGTGGACATGTATTATTTGTATCATAAAAAAGTAAGAAGAACTATTTAAAATAATATACACATCTTCAAAGAGGAGACTACAGGAAGGAAAGTGGTGAAATTGGCTGTGGTTTATCCTGATTTTAGGACTTTTCTTTTCAATTCTGTCAAAAAAAAAAGTTAAGCCTTAAAATATAAGTCTGAAAACTGGTTGATTGCATGTGTTTGATCCTGAGGTTCACATATCTTTTATGGATTCATACTTTGTGATTAATTCCTACATTTTCACTCTAACTTTTCTACTTAGTTGACAAAAAATTATAGGTGATATTCACTTCTAGATATTTCATTATTAGGTCTATAGTCACAAAGTAATAGATAAATGCACTGATTGCTGACCATGTTCCATACTTTACATGGATTACTTACCTACTTTTCACAATACCCCATAAGGTAGGTATTATTCTTTCCCCCATGTAAATGGTATTATTCTTTCCCCCATGTAAATAGACCAAAGCCCAGGGAAGGCAGGTCTTTGCTGGAAGTGATATAATCTTGTAGTAGATCTGGGACTCAAGTCAAAAAGGATGACTCTAGAGCCATACAATATTTTAATTTTTACCAAAGTTGAAATTAATAAAAATACCCACTTAAAATGAAATGAAACTTTAAACAACGTATCAGTCTGTTTTTCCTGGAAGTATAAAGTTGGTAATTTTTTTTAACAGGAAAATATTCCAAAGGGTATTATTTTCACTGGTGGCTTATAAAGAGCTTTAGAAATTTTGATTTGTAATTTTCTTCTCTTTTTGATAATATGTGTGTGATATATTTTATACGAATGTAAAAAAAAACACAAAACTTTATGCCATCCATTAACTCAGATTTTTTTCTTTTTTTGGAATATTTATCCCATCTCCATTCGATCTCTGTAGAGTAAGTAATTGCTTTTTTTTTTTTTTTGTCTGTAACCCATAAAATAACCAGAACCTGCAAACTCACTCTGTTTTCAAAGGTTCAATTCATTATCACCTCATATCTTGTTTTCAGGAAAGACAGCTATCAAAAGCATCTAAAGTTTAGGCTTTCATTGCTTAATGTCAAAGTTCAAACACTAGGAAAAAAATTAATCCTTGTAAAAATCTCATTGCACATGATATTTAAAAACTACTTGACATCTGGAAGGGGACAACAACTGTTTTTACACTTTAATGTGTAAGTTCTTTTAACTATCTTCACACCAATTTCTTTCCACAGGCTTATTTTTCCCCTTTATCATTTTGTCTTTACCAGATCTATATATCTTTTTGTCTTGTCTGCCTTCTTTTTCCCTTTTTCCCTTCTTTTTTCATTCCTTTTATCACTTACATTTTTCTCCTTCTGATAGTTCTTTTTTATTTATACTAATAATATGGATGGGAATAATATATGCAAAATATCTGGTTTTAAATACATTTAAAATTAAGTTAGTAATATCCTTCATGACAGTGAATGAATAATATTTTCTGAGAATAAACACAGAAAAACTATGGCCAGAACTCCCAAAATGACATAAGATAGAGAAGTCGCTTTTATCAGGAAAGATTGTATTTCAGTTATTGGTCACAGAAAAACTGACTTAAAAATGACTTTTTTCCTTCATATAACAAGTCCAAAAGCAGGTGCTTCTGGTGTTACCTTATTGACATGAGGGCCAAGCTCAATATGATTTTCTTGACCTTTCCCTCTTGGTGGTAAGGTGGTCGGTGTAGCTCTAGCCATCACACCAACATTCAAGATGGGATGAAAGAAAACATATTTACCTGGAGGGCAAAACATTCCTAGACATTCTCTGCAAGTTTCTGTTTGCAGTTTGTTGCCACAATTGTGCTCAGAGGGTCAATTCTACTTGCCCAGAGCTGGGGAGTGTGTTTTAGCCACTGAAGATTGCCACCTGAATAATAAGTAAGATTTCTCTCAATAGAAAGGGAAAATGAATATCAGGTAGATGTATTAGTTATATATTTCTGTTCAATGTATTAACTCCAAATCTAGTGATTTGAAATAATAAACATTTACTATTTCACAGTTCCTGTAGATCAGGAATTTAGGATCGACTAAATGATGGCTCACTCACTGTTAGCAGGAGGCCCTGTACCTTATCTCCTGGACCTCTCCATCAGCTGCATTTATCGGTGGCAGTATGGGACAATAGACGGTCCCATAATAAAGTTTCAATTCAAGTAAAAATAAATCTTCGGCCTCAAGTGAATGTGGTTTTGTAGGGCAGCTCACCAGTGATAGACTCAAATTGTAACACCTCTAATGTATAGTTGAATTTACTATGCAATAAGTCTGAAATTAAGCATGGTGCCTGTTTTAATTTGCTAGGGTTGCCATAATAAAGTACCCTAAACTGGGTGGCTTAAACAGCAGAAATTTACTGTGTCTCTCATATTAACATGTATACCGATTGCAGTGTGCCTATGTGATTATAGGTATACTTACTTCTTCTGTGTCTTTTCCTAATATGCATCAGTGAAAAACCGAACTGCCAACTGATAAAGGAGCATATTTAGTTTCTTTTCTAAGTGAATCTCATTGGATTTAACAAATAGCACTTTTATAGACTGTATATGTTATCTTCACAACATAAAGTTACTTGATTACTGGTGTTTTTAACCTAAGGTAGTTTTGTTTATTATAATTAACATTATCATGGAAGAAGAACCTTTCCAGACCTTGGCAGTATAGTATTAGTGCATGACTTAAAGGAAATATAGCAGCATTAAAAAGCACCAGCTCTTATATTTGTATGCTTTGTGGGGACCTGAACTTAGAGCATCTAAACTCGGAGGTCATACTTGCCAATGAAGGATTTTTTTTTTTCTCAACAGTGCTCTATAACCTTTTAGAAATTTGCCAACAGGGTAAATATACTCTCCTTAATAGTCTGCTGGTCTGCTGCAAGTGTCAGAGCTCAAGATATCTGCTTTTTAATTGCCATGTTCAAGGTCTAATTATTTTCTCTCTATTGGGGCAAGAGAAATGTAATGAGGAAGTAAAATCATTAAACACCCGTGAGTAAGGGAACAGAATCTTCTTGAATTCTGTGAATTAGCTTCCTGAGCACAGCTGTGGCTGTGGCTAATTTCTATCTGAACATACCCTTCTCAGTTCTTTGAGAGGTCATATGAAATATAAAGGAAGACTGCAGAACTCTTGTAGTCTTTAAAGAGTAGGGAAGACAATGGATTAAAAGGCCATTATTACATGTAGACTTACAGACTGTTAATGGTTAAGAGTTTATTAACCTCAAAGTGTCAACATGTTCTATAAGTGAGTAAGATAGTGTGCAAGTCAGGCTACGCATATGGTGAGCACTGACATTTGAGTAAGTGGCCTGGAAATATGTGGTGCTGGACAGATTTCACACTTCCTGAATCCTCAGAATTTAGACCTTCAGATTTCTATAAAACCTATTTTACTGTCTCACGGATTATTTATTATACTAGTCTTCATGATTCTGTATTTTTCTGCCATTCTCAGCTATTTGAGTAAACTACCACATGACCAAACTCTCTCAAAAGCAGAGTTTGCTATCATAATTATACCAAGACTAAGAAATCACCAACCTTTGGTTCTGTGAGAGTATGTGTGTGTACATGTATTTGTACATAATGCAGCATGTTAAATAAATTATATGTGTATGTATTTATTTGTGATTATTTACCACTTAGGAAATAGCAATACACATGGCAGAGATTGAACTAAGTGCTTTTCCCACATCATCTCATTTATTTTTATAATAATTTTCTGATGAAGGTATTTTCTGCATTTATTAGATAAAGAAACTGGGTCTTACTAAGTGACTTAGCTGGGAATTGAACAGAGGTTTGTCTATCTCCAGAGACTATTAATGTAAGCACATAGTGACCATATTTTGCCTTTTCATTACAGAAAAATCTCCACTAATTTGCTGATGCTGAGTACAACTAATTTTATATGGGTCCATGAGGGGAAAAAAAATTTTGGATTTCTCTGTGAATTCTAAAAACACTTGCCCTCATATCAACCTTTGAAAATTCTAATAGCAAGCAGGAAATTGGGTTACTTCCGTGATCACATTGACAATTCCAATAGGCAAATTGTAGTCACAATGAGTCCCTGGAGTCCAGCCAGTCTGGCAGCCTTGATGTTGGGCTCAGTGGAACTGAACCACATGCGTGTGGGAGGGAGGAGAGCTGGAGTGCCATGGCTGCTTACTCATATCTCACAGACTGACTGAAGAACACCGGCTGAATAAACCTGAACCCATGAAGGAAAATGAATGTCAGAAGAACCAGCCATGGCCATCTCACATAGCAATGGGGAGGGAATTTGCTGGAGCCAAAGAGTGGGGTCACATAAGCCCACAGGCTGGACTCAGGGTTTCACGGGTTACTGGTATGAGTGATCATTCACATCTTGGGTCTTCTGACAACTTGAGATGAGTGGTTGAACATGTTTGAGCTTCAGTTTCCATACCTGCAAATGGAAACTTGAGTGTTTTCTAATAGAGTCTTTGGTGAGGATGAATGAGGTCATGTTTTCAAAAGGAACCACAACACAGCGCCTGATCCATAAAGGGATAATAGTGTTGTAGTAGTAATGATAAAAATAGTAGTGCCCCCTTTTAGCCATATATGTCAGGGATATTGGCCCAGTTGTCCTCAAATGTACTGTGTCAGGTTTGTCACTGGAGTTTGTCTTAGTTTGGGCTATTATAACCAAATGCCATAGACTGGGTGGCATATAAAGTATACAGATTTATTTCTCACAGTTGTGGAAGCTAGGAAGTCTGAGATCAAGGTGCTGGCAAATTTGGTGTGTGCAAGGGCCTGCTTCCGGGTTCATAGACAGCCGTCTTCCTGCTGTGTCTTTATATGGTGGAAGGGGAAAGAGAATTCTATGGGGTCTCTTTTATAAGGACATTAATCTAATTTATGAGGTTTCTACCCTCATGACTTCATCACCATCAAGGGCCCCACCTCAAAATACCAGAACACTGGGGATTAGGTTTCAACATGTGAATTCTTGGGGGACACAAATATCCAGGCAATGGCAGAATCTCTGCTTGAACTTGTGATCATGCTGTTTTGATGAACCCATTAGATGTCTCCCTACCATTTGGACATCTTTTTTCTTGTTTTTTTCCAAGATCATTTTAGAGATGAACATAAATTTGTATAATCATTTGCAATTTTTAAAACTTTTGAGTATAACGCATATGTGGGTATTGTACACATATTAGGGATAGAGCTAGATGAAATTTTACACACTGAACAGTTTTGTAAACAACACCCAGTTGAGAAATAGAACACTTCCTCCAGTTACTACCTGCTTCCCCACAACCACCCGGGGGAGTGTATCCTGAACAGTAATAGATGAGTTTTGCCTGTTTTTGAGATTTATAAAAATAGAGCCATGTAGTTTGTATATACTTATGTCCCAGTTCTTTCACCCAACATTAAGTCTGTGAGTTTTATTCATATTTTGCATGTAGCAATGCTTTGCTCTTTTTTTTTTTTAATTGCTCTATTGTGTGAATATACCATAATTGATCCATTTTCTTTTTGATGAACATTTGGATAGTTTCCAGTTTGGGGATATTCTGAATAGAGATTCTATATTCTTGTGCATGTCTTTCAGGGTACAAATGAATATACTCCTGCTGGATATTTACCTAGAATTGAGACTGGTAGGTCATAGGGTATGCATTGTTTATAATCCTTTGGAAAGTACATGTATCAATTTACATTCCCACCAGCAGTGAACTGGGTTGTTTTGAATGATTATTGTTTACTAAGGATTATTCTGCCTGCATTGTGATTACTCTTAACGCATTTGGCTGAGCAGAATGCAGCTGTATTAAGGGCTGGTCCATGTGGGCCCTAGATCTCATAAGGACGGCTGAGAACAGGGCATGCCCTGTGATCTGTGTGCGAGGCTACAGAGCCATCAGAACCATGCACCTCTGCCTCTGTTTTATGGCTTGATATATTTTGATAGCAGTTTTTAACAGCTGTGGATTTCTTTTCCTAATGTTTTCTTGGAAACTGAAACGAGTTTGAAAGCAGCCCGATTCATATAGACCACACAAGTTAGAAGAGGCATATTGGATAACACAAATACTGGCTAGAGTGGCGCCAGAGAACAAAAAAGATAAAACTTACTTATTGGGTAACTAGTAGATCCAGGCATGAAATTTAGTAATATGCTGTTTAAACATAAAAGGTTAAGAAGAAAAACTTGTTTGAAATTGTAGAAGTGTCTGACTGCTAGTGTAAGGAATGTGTGAGTTTTCACGCTGACATCCATCCCCCCGTATCAAGGGCAGTTTCAGCTTATCAGGTGGCCTCCAATTTTAGTAACGAGGAGAAAAATGGGTTATAAATATGATATCTCGTGTTAATTCAGACCATTCGTAATCCTCTGTATTTTGGAAAAAGTCAAGCTAAAACCACAAGACAGCAGGAACAAGGAAAAATTTCAGTAATAGATTGAGCATTTGCTGTGCTTGAGGTCTTACACACTTTTTCCCCACTTTAATCCTCAAGCCCTGGCAGTTGTATATTTTTGCCATCCTTTTCCCCACAGATCAGTCCCAGAGATGTTAAGTAATTTGTCCAAGTTCCCAAAGTTCGCCAATGACAGAGTCATTTTCAGAGCCAGGTTTATCTGTTTCTTCACTGCCTCATATTGCCATAGAAACATGAAGGAGAAGTAGTATATTTTGGTGGAAGATAGCAGAAAAACTATTTAAAAAAAATCTGATAGACTTTACAAATGCTCCTTAAATCTCTCTTGTTCCATTCTCTCTGGAAGGAGTAGCCAAATACCACTTGGTTATTTCACTTTCTGCTGTCTTAGAAAGGCCAGCCTGGCCTGGACGGCTGTCTTTGTTGTCCTCCTTCCTCCGTCTGTGTCCATCTCTGTTCCCTTATGTTTTAGTTTTCTACCTCTCTCCTCTTCCACCTAGTGGTCTTATCAGTAAAATCGGCCCTTAAACTGTCCAGAAGTCTTCGCTATGACAAGCTACCCAGCCCATTTCCAAAATGAATTCAGGAAGCATTCGATAGGGTGGCAAAGCCTGGAATTCATGGTGGTTTGGGGGAGTGATATTCATGCAGACGGGACTTCCCGGGCCATGCCCGGAAACACATCAGAACCATCAAATCATGTTGCTTTTCACTGTGAATTGTGCAAGACTGTTGAATCTCAGATCTGTACCTCTGAAACAAATAATGCAATCTATGTTAAGAAAAAAAAGAAGAAGAAGAAGAAGGTAGCGGGAGGGGAAGAATGAAGCGGGGGAAATTGGAGGGGTAGACGAACCATGAGAGACGATGGACTCTGAAAAACAAACAGGGTTCTAGAGGGGAGGGGGGTGGGAGGATGGGTTAGCCTGGTGGTGGGTATTGAGGAGGGCACATTCTGCATGGAGCACTGGGTGTTATGCACAAACAATGAATCATGGAACACTTCATCTAAAACTAATGATGTAATGTATGGGGATTAACATAAGAATAAAAAAAAGAAAAAAAATCATGTTGCTTTTGAAGATATAGGTAATATGAGCTAAAGTGACTTTGGGGTGTTTTTTTCCTGGCTATCTCACTTAGAGGGCTTTATTATGAAGCTTGAGCTTAAGACATGAACTGGTAGCCCAGATGAGGAAAGTGTTTCAACTCCTTGCACTATCTAGAATTGGTGCTTGAATGACAGAGTTGTATGATAGAAAGCACCTTCACGATGATACAATCCAAGCACCTCATTTAATGACTGAAGCTCTCAAAAAGGTCAAATCCAAGAATGCCAAGTATGGGAGAAGTTAGGCCTAGAATGAAAATCTCCCAATTCATACTATAGTCCTCTTTTCATATGTAATTTGATTTTTTTTTTCTGGTTTTGTGATTATAATCTTACAGATGACTAAAATTAAGCAAAATAAAGCTAGCTGATTAAATCATTCAGGGCAGGCTCCCTTTCCAGCATCACCTGGAAATACATAAGAGTCAACATTGGATTGGATAAGATTATGGGTGGAGAAAAAAAATGGTCAGACTTGTTCTACAAAAAATGATTATCAGATGTCTTCCTTCTAAACTCAGAGTGTACATAAAACAATCTGCTGCTCACGGCATGACCATGACAGTTTATTTCTCTTCCTAAAGCAGGATTGAAGTCATCTAATGTCCCCATCTCAATACTAGCTCATGCTTTTTCTATGTATAAAAATTTGGATTATTTTCTCACTTCATAGACACATTGCACCTTTTATCTTTCAGAAGGTAATTGCAATGATTGTATTGGCCTTTGTGTGATTACATACTCACGTGACAAGATCACAAGTGCATTTTTCCCATTTCCACTGAAAAGCTGTGAAGGAGTCTAGAGTCTTTGGATTTGTGTCATCATCTCCATTTCCTCCCCTATCCCATCATTTACAGAAAGCTGACAACACAAGGCATTTAGTCAGCAGGTCGCAGTGGCCTTTACAGCTCTGTGTTTTTCAAATTAGAATTTAACTAGGAACTTTACATTGTACCATGTACCATAACCCAGTTTTCTTAGTCATGATTGGTTTATATTGTTAAGCAATATGGTAAAAATAAAATTCTAGTCACCAAATTCTTCTTAATAGAAAGAATGTTCAAGAGGTTGACAAATAATAGCTTTTCAAATACCTAACTAATCTATATATTCTTCGTATCCTCCTTATTCTTATCTACTCTAGGCCTTTTATTTTAAAACTTTATAATATATTAATCACCAGTCAATATTTATTAGATCATTATATCCTGTATGTAGATTCATTTCTTATATTTTAACAAACACAATAAAAGTAGTAGCATAGGCAGTTTGATTGTTTGCTGTGGGCCAGGTCTTGGGTTAAGCAATTAGATTAACCCCTTTAGGGGTGCCTGGGTGGCTCAGTTGATTGAGAGGCCAGCTCTTGGTTTCGGCTCAGGTAGTGATCTCATGGGTCCTAGGATAGAACCCATGTCGGGCTCCCGATTCTCTCTCTCTCTCCCTCTCCTCTCTTTCTCTCTCTCAAAAATAAATAAATCTTTAAAAAAAAAAAGATTAACCTCTTTATTCCTCACCTCAATCCCATGAGATAGGTACTATTGCCCCCTTTTCACAGATGAAGAAACTGAGGCTCAGAGAGTTTGAGTCATCCCAATGTTATACATAAGAGAGGTCAAATAAGGATTCATGATCAGAACCTTCTGATACCAAGTTACTGTCAAGAGTGAGAGCACATTATTCTGCTTTTGAAATGGGTGACCTTTCTTTTTTATTGCATGTTCACATTGACTGTTTTATCTAGAGGAAAAAAGAAAAGGAAATTCAAAACACCCTGATTCATGTAATTGCCAGTGAATTGATAGCAGTGAGACAAATGTATAGGTACACAGAGAAGCATAGGGGTGGTATTAGTCAAAATCTATTTAGACAATAGCAATCGTCTATTTTCACAAAATCTAGCATCCCTACAAAAACACTTTGTTCAGATAACTGAGTTTTATTGATTCAAGTACCAAAACTTGTAAAAGGTAACTTTTAATGGAAATCTTTTCAAAATATTTTATAGACATACCTGTATATTTAGACAGACAGCCCAAGGGGCATCACTTGAAAAATCCAAAATTTTACTATGTGGTAGAATATTCCTAGGTCTCCTTTTATTTGTTTTCAACTTTCCTCTTTTGATGTTATTTTTCTTATGTTTGAATCTACTCAATTCTTCCCTCAGTTACTTTTCCTTCTAATGTGCTGTGAACTGCAAAACCATGTAACACAGCATAGCAAAAAATCTGTATGGAGTGATTGGAATTCTTAGGGGAAGCTTTAGAGTCAAGTAGAACTTCAGTTATATCTTTTGGGGGCACCAGAGAAGTTTTACAGTTTTGCAGTGCTGATTTATTTATTTATACGGGGCTTTGTTCACACATGAATGCACATGAAACAAAATAATTGTAAATATACATAATGATAAAAAATATGAGGAATGGAAATGTATGAAAAAGAATCAATTTGAAGGGGCTTTTTGGCAGTCACACCAAAAAGGCAGACTTGGTTAAAATTTTTGTTACCATAGAAGATAATACCTAACAGAGATAGCAGTATTATTTTTGTCCTAAGTGCTAGAAGAAAATTTTCTAGGAAGCTTATTATATATCTTTAAAAAAATTCCTATATTTAGGATTGTGATGTAGTGGATTAAAAGATGTTACTTCCTAGCGTTGCTTTCAATAAAATCACAATCATCATCAATAAACAATAATTGAACAATTAGTATGCTAAAAATACTTTGAACTAAAGAATGAAATACGGAGGTTTTCTCCCTAAAGCCTTAACCATCTTGCTAGGAAACATAGACAGAACTCATATAGCTAGGCAACAGAAGTCAGCATATGTTGTCATTACTGCATTCATGTTAATCATAGATATAATATTCTCAACATAGTTCTTCAGTTTTTTTTTTTTTTTTTTTAGTTTTTATTTATTTGACAGAGAGAGAGACAGCGAGAGAGGGAACACAAGCAAGGGGGAGTGGGAGAGGGAGAAGCAGGCTTCCCACCAAGCAGGGAGCCTGATGCGGGACTCGATCCCAGGACCTTGGGATCATGACCTGAGCCGAAGGCAGACGCTTAATGACTGAGCCACCCAGGCGCCTCAGTTCTTCAGTTTCATGACTAAAATAAATTATTGAGGTTTCCCCAAATGCTTATAGGACATTAACCTCACCCAAATCAGAAAAAATGTATCATCTATCATTTTTGTGGATGCCTGCATCCAGTGACTAGTTAATGCAAGTGTATAAAAGGCCTGTTCCATCACCCCAGTTTGTGACAACTCTAAAGGGAGTCCCAGTTTCAGAGCTCCCCATGGGATCAGCTGTGGCATTGTGGGGACTGCATCACAGCCCAGGTTTCTTCTCCACTCAGTCTTGCTTCCTTTATTTCCACCATAGCTGTTCATCTTGAGAACGCTCCCTGATAAATTTCCCATAGTCCAGTTTCCATCCCAGAGTCTGCTCTCCTGGAAAACCAACATGCCAGTCACTTTGTGCAGGCCGCTAAGACTTCTGTTCAAGAAGAATTACAGTCTGGTTTCAAAGACAGTACACAGCGGTGCATAGTACTTACGGCCTAGAATGGGCTGAGGGCCAAATGAACTGTTGAGATTCTGAATGATTTCCATCTCAGAAGTCAGGGAGATTGCTGAGAGCCAACATGGCCAAGGAAGGTTTCTCAGAGGAAGCTTCTCCTATGTTTCTTTCTTGCACCCAAAGGACCCATCTCAGAATGTTAACAATTCATACTGCTACTTTCCCTTGCATGCTTATTTATAGCTGTGCATAACAACTTGAGAGATCATATTCCTATACTGTTACCTTCCTGGGGTCTCTTCCTAAATCTTAATGATCTGTATGAATACCATTTAAGTAGAAACAGTGAACAAAAGCAAGCAAGAGGGCACTTGTGTTTATAACAGTAGAACCCTGTTCAGTTGCTGCCTTTCTCTCGGGTTTGTCATGTAACTTTGACTTCCAAGAAACGGCTGTGCCATCCTGTCACTCAATAATATTTTTGCCCTAAATACTGGTAGTAAACACCTCTTGTTCTGTTGTGTCTCATGTTTTGCCATCTCCACTCAGCATAACTTGCTCTGCTCAGAGTTCTGCTCTTTTTTCTGCTGACACAGTTTCAAAGGAAAGCCTTAGAAAATGCTGATGATAATAATACTTCAGTGAGGTGCAACATTAAATTGTCATCACCCATATGGGTGGTCTTCAAGTCGAGTTTCCCCAGAAGCAGACTGAGGCTCAAAGATGTGAGGGTAGGTAGTGCGTTGGCAAGGTGCCTCAAGGTAGGAGAGTAGGAAAGTGAGCAGGGGAAGAGGAGGCAGCCAGTCAAGGAGTATCATCAAGTAGCTGAGCTTAATCCAACTAGGGACCTCTGGAAGCCCATGTCAGTATGTATCTTGCCTTTACCCACCCAGTGGCAAAGGAGCATGGCCACTAATACACCAACTCCTGTCAGTCCTCTCTTAGGAACAGCTCCGCTTGGATGTGAATTCCTCGGCATCTCCCAGCTCCCGTGTGCTGGAGGAAACCAAGCTTTGGAAACCAAAGAAAGCCCTTTGGCAAAATAAATACATAAAGTGCAGGTACCAGCAGTCAGGCCTGGTGGACACTGATATAAATGGTTAGGGCAAGGGGATGTGAGGGTGGATCCTCAGGCTAATGAACAGAAAACACAGATATTGCAGTTATCCTGTACAGTTTGGGTGTTTCTTCCTCACTCCTACATCTGATTAGTCTCTAATTAGTCTCCAGTTTCTACTGACATTGTCTGCCTGCTAACTCGGAGCTTCTCCTTTCTTTGCTATTTTTGCTGTTTTCTGGTCACCTCTTTTCTAGTCTTTGCTTTTTTGCTGTGTTCTGATTTCTCTTGCACACCTCAAGAGTTCTCACCTCGGAGCCTTTTGGCTTAGTGGGAGGTTGGGTCCCTTTGCTGGAATGTATATGTTATATTCTTATTGAAGTTCTTCTCCAAATCCTTCTCCATGATGCTTCCACATATCCCTCTCCTGCAGTTTGTGGCACTTCATCGTGGCCTCGTTTGAGCACTTCTCAATGTCTGCCTTTGATTAAAGTTATGTTAATAGGCATCTCTTTTTCTCACTAGATTGTGAACTCGTGAAGGGAAGGTGTTCCTGTTCAATCACTGTGGCACCTGCAGCAATGCTTCACATATAATGGGTATTTGATAAATGCTTGTTGAATGAAATGGAATCATTTAAATCCAAAGTAGGTTGGAAAAGGGTGCTGTTTCGAGGGGGCTACCTGATTCGGTTACCTGCATGGGGAAAACATGCACTCGATTTTTCTAACAGCTTGCATTCAAGCTGTCATTAAAATTAAAGTCCTTTATTATACGCTTTCATTGTTGCCGAAATAATACTCCCCATGCCTTGGAGCAGTAAATGTAACAGCCTCTCTTAGTTATAATTTTGTGACATCAGGCATCAAGCAGTTGGGAAATTGCAACTGCCGGTATTATAACTTTACATATAGTATATCATTACAAATGAGAAAAACAGGGCCTGGAGGCAGGGATGCTCTGTAACATAGTACTTTTCTGAGAAGAAAGAAAACTCAGTGGAATGACAGTAAATTTCTGTAAAAGCATTTTCTCCTAAAAAACAAAAATGACAGTCCCCACTTAATTACCCTTGAATAATTTCTGTTAACTTCTGTGTGGCAACATGCTAAAAGAAACAATTTTTTTCCCTTCTCTCTTACACACACACACAATTCTGAGAGAGATCATTTTAGGAGTCTGGGCAGATATACTGGTCTAGGAGTTTAGGGCCTGGGCTGGGAAAATCACTCTGCTTTCCTTGAAATGTCCACTGTCTCCCCACCTCCCTGCTCTCCCCCACACATTTAGATGTTCTGCATACTTCTGTAAGCTAAATCTAATTTCAGTGAGCAGGAGAAAGAGTCTTTAAGGAGATATGAACAAAAAGACGCATACTGTGTTCAAATGAGTTCAAATGGATCATAGTTCGAGGGAAGGGAAGAGGGACAGTGCCCAACTGGAACTTGGAGTCAAGGCGAGGACTATGGATGAACTCTACTGACCGTCCGACCCCTTCAAACTATCTCATCACATGCCCCCACCATGCCTACCCCAAACAAGATGCTCCCATACAGACTATATCAGTAGGCTATAGTAACCCCAGAAACCCCAGACTACTGTAACTTAAACTACATGTAGCTTTAGTTGTTGTTGCTGTTGTTGTTGTTGTTGTTGATGTGTTTTTTGATTTTTTATTAAAAATTTTTTTTCAGGCAAAAAAAGCTGAGAAGGAGGCAGACCAAGAGTGATATGGGAGATCCACAATCATTAGGAACTTAGGTTCCTTTTATCATCTTTCTCTGTTAATGTCTGTTTTCCATCTTTAGTATTTTCTTGTGGTCCTAGATGACTTGCTGGAGTTCCATCATTCACTTCTGTATTCCAGGCAGGAAGAGGGAGCAAGAAAAAGAGAGTGAAGATCAAAAACAATGCTCTCTGAGTTCATTAGCATCCTTTGAAGAGCTTTCCTGGAAACCCCACTCAACTACTTTCTCTTAAATCTCATTGGCCACCTCTATTTGAAAGGTAGAATAGGAAATGGATTTTAGTATCTATGCTCCTTGCTCAGTTTTTTGTTTGTTTGTTTTTTGTTTTGTTTTGTTTTTTATTTCTTAGGAAAGGAGAGTGGATGTTAGGTAGGCAGAACACACAGACACACACAGTACTGTTTCTGTTTAGATGCTTGTGTAGGTGGGACTGCAGAAGAGTAGCGACAGTGTGCTTTACATGCATAAAGTCTGAATTGCCAGTTCTCTTGTCAATAGTTTTGTTCACTCAGAGTCAGAGAAAGGAGAGAGAGAGAGGGAGAGAGACCTAAGGAAGAGGCTTGAAATTGAAGTACAGAAATCTCTTATTGAGATAGCTTGCATTTTTCTCATCTGGAATGCTAAGCACTGGATCTTTGTGCCGGACTCTAAGACAGGACAGCTCAAACCCTTTATTAACATGATTTCAATCCTCGCCTCTTAATAGCCTTGACAATTTCTTCCCTTGGGGAGAGGTTGCTCTGGAAGGAAGCAAGTATTATTATTCTCTTTTTACTGACCAAAGTCATCTCTTTGTTCATTCTCAGCTTTCAAAAGAAGTTGAGTTGAATCCACTTTTAAACTCTCAGAGTTTCATTATTAGAGGAAGAAAAAAGAGATTTGAGTGGACTTTAATGGGAATGGAGACCAGGAGGCCCAGGGTTGAACTTTGTGCTTTTAAAGACAAAAAGTGGAGTAGATCCTGGGGTTTGCGGTAGGCTCAGTGCACCAGCATCTGCAGCATTTGTTAGAGGGGAATGTCCACAGCTTTTTGTTGAAATGATCACCTACCTCTTTAGAATTTCAAATTTGGAATTTCCCATTTCACTTTTCAGTAAGAACAGTAAAGTTGGATGCTGGGCTCTCAGGTTTCTAATTCTGCTCTTTTTATCCTCTCAGAGCCCAAAATAGGCATTAAAAAAGAGGAAATGGAGGCCAGCAATAGCTATAATAGGAAAAGTAATGTACCTGCAGGACCCTCAGGACAGCCATCATTGAGCTCAATTGATTATAGGCAATGTTCAAGGAGGTAGAGGTTGCAAATTTAAGTCATACAAGGATCATTTAGCTCTAATATCTTCCCCAGCTATGCACATAGTGGTGATCATAGCTACCAGATATTTATTGATCTTCATATTTGATCTGCCATATCCAATATGATCTAAATGGGATAGACCATTTGATTCCATATTAAATGTCTATTAAAGAGATGGTTAGTTGTTAAGTTCTAATAATTAATTTGAAACACCTTCATGAATGTTTTCTCAATTACCTTTTACATTTTAAATGATCATTTTTGAGGGGTGCCTGGGTGGCTCAGTCATTAAAAGCCTGCCTTCGGCTCAGGTCGTGATCTCAGGGTCCTGGGATCAAGCCCCGCATTGGGCTCCCTGCTCTGCAGGGAACCTGCTTCTCCCTCTCCCACTCACCCTGCTTGTGTTCCCTCTCTTGCTGTGTCTCTCTCTGTCAAATAAATAAATAAAATCTTTAAAAAATAAATAAATGATCATTTTTTAAAGCCTTTCTAAAAGGAAATCATTGAATATATTGTAAAGAGTGAAATAAAAGTACGTTTGCACTAAATTCTGACTTATCCTCAAAGGTCATAAAAAAGAACACTTGCCATTGTTAAGGAGCATGTAGCCCTTTTTCCCTGCCTGGGGAAAGTTCAAAGTTGACAGTAAGTTCACTTGAAGAGATGTAATATGAAGTCAAAGCAAAGGTGGGTTGACAGGACAAGCAGGATAAGGTTTACCAAGGAGTCTTGGCCCCTATCATCTGTTCCATGATCTCACCTGAAACAAAATCCTTGTTCTGCTTATCTTCCTCAGTATCCAGGAGATTTAAGTAGTAATTTATGCTGTCTACAGAGTGCGTACTATAGACATAACACTACATCCCATTTTTTCATGCCAGGGAGGCCGCGTTGCCCTGTTCAGACAACCTCAAGGGGACTCCCTACTCTTTTCTAGAGCATGGTTTATGGGAGAACAAAATTATTATTCTTTATTGTGCTTTTAGAGGATTTAGGGGCTGGTCTTTCTCAGATAATACCATTTTCTAAATATTTCCTAAAGAAATGCTGCAGAGTCATTTGTGGACCACATAAATGCAGATAGTTGATAGGGAGCAACAGAGCAATTTTATGAGATCTCTTTACTATAACTTGGCTTTTCCACTTTATAAAATATTTACCTGGAAGGGCTTTTCATTAAGTTTGGTCTAGCCCATTCTCTGACAGTCAAATCCAAGAATCAAAAAGTATATATTCTCTAAATATTGAAATACTATGCAATCTATAAATACTATGCAATCTATAAAAAAATAAGGCAAATTTGTACCAATGCAGAAAATGTTCCAGGATATATTAAGCATCAAGGGATGGGCTAGATTGCATAGCATTTATAATATTATCCCTCCTTTTAGAGGATGGGTAGGTAGATGGATAGATGGATGGATGGATGGATGACACATAATGTGCAGACACATTAGGGTAACTGGCTGCAACACCTGAGGATAAGTACTTAAAAGTATTTTTAATAGTGGTTTTCTTTATAAAGAAAGACTGTTAGGAAAGAGAAGACTCTGATTATCTACTTTTAAGTACTGTTTGATTTTAAAAAATGTATTAGTAGGGTTACTCTGAGTGGTGAGATAGTGGGCCATTCTCATTTTCTTATATTTTCGATATTAAAAAATCAAATTAGTGTTATTTTTTGAAGTATCCCTATTTTCATTTTTTAAAATTAAACATGCTACTGTTTTAAAATCTGTACAAACTGTTTCAATTCATCCATTAAAAATTGAGGCTTGTATCATAAAGCATATGGCATTAAGGTCTCTTATAAAATTACTCAGAAAAAAAAGAGAAAGAAAAAAATTAAGTGCAATTAAATTTTGCCATGTGTCTATGATACGCCTAAATTGTAATAAAAGCATAGTTTACACTGATTAAATATAGGTGTTCTCAGGGCTAAAAGAAAAAGAAATCATATCATTTTGCAGCTTCTCCTTGAATCCAGAACAGCCCCCCCCCCCCCAAAAGACCAAAAACATGACCTCTGGGAGAATATCACACTTTATCTTGCAGACTAATCACGCATTGCAAATTCTAATGCAAAGTTATAAACCATCCAACCTCATTTCCATTAGAAATATAGGTATACTTGCCTTTCTGACATTGCATAAATAGAATGATGCAATATAAAAATTAAAGTACTCAAAATTAGAAAAGAAAAAAAGTGATTTGAAATTAAAAAAACATTTAAAAATGAAACTTAGACTGCATTTTTTATTGGAAAAAAATAGAATATTTAAGTGACCACTAAGGATGCTACAGGTGCTTTTATCCACTTTCACATATATTTAAACAAACCTAAGCAGCATATCAAATATGTAAATTTTTTTTTAATTAATTTTATTTATTTATTTGACAGAGAGAGACACAGCGAAAGAGGGAACACAAGCAGGGGGAGTGGGAGAGGGAGAAGCAGGCTTCCCGCCGAGCAAGGAGCCCGATGTGGGGCTCGATCCCAGGACCCCGGGATCATGATCTGAGCCGGAGGCAGACGCTTAACGACTGAGCCACCCAGGCGCCCCTCAAATATGTAAATTTAAAAAGCCATCATTTTCTCCTTTATTTCAATAGGCAACTATTTTTCTCTTTAAGTACATATTTTACATGTACACTAATTTGTGTAGAAATAAAAACTGCATGTAAAAATATTTTACTGATTTTCAAGACTGCAAATATGCCATAGCTATCAATGTGCTCAATAAATATCTGGTGATAATTTGGTTCATAAAAAACAAACTTTTCTCCACCCTTGTCAGATTTTATTGCTTTGGGCCAAAGGCCATTCCAAGGCTCAGTGCAGAGTACAGGTAGTGTGTTTTCTGAGTAGATATAAGTTGGAAGGAGTTGCTGAGAAGGATCATATGTAACATTTTAGAGGTACTCTCATAAAAGAGATTATAACCAAGCTGGCCTTATAAGTCACAACTGTAGTTGTTCTGTTTGAGAAAGTAACACCATTTCACTCAGTAGGACTAATCGAATGACCTTCACCAAGGCAGAGACAGGTTGCACTGTGACACTTAAGGGATTCATTAAATTTTTGTGAATGGTATAGGCCAGACATAATTGTAATCATCAGAGTTGCATGTGTTTATATATTTGCCAGTTATTCATTGCTTTGCCTTGCTCACATAATTAAAAGTAGACCCTGAAGACCCAAATTGAAAGCAGCCACAATTAACTAATTACCCCTCAGAGTTTTGCAGAGATTAGTTCGTTTTCAGAATGAATTTGCAAGTGAAGTTTAGATACAGACCCTCAAAATAATGCTTCCACCACCCCCACTCCCTGCCTCTCCACGCTGGTTGAGAGTTGCTTCCAGGCAGGGGTGTTAAGTCTCCTCGGTGCATTTCTTCATTTGACTTCCAGGTTGCACTTCTGTGTGAGCTCTGGGAGAAAGGTGGAGAAGAGAGAAAGGTGGAGAAAAGAGACCTAAGTGTTGGAGGTGGGAAATTGTCAGTAACAGGAAGTGTGCTCAGCTGCAGGTTTACTCAGCTGATCCAAGGGGCTATGAAGCAAGGCATCAACCATGTCTGTGCAGACAGTGTTTTCCCTTTTGGAAAAAAAAAAAAAAAATCTCTGTAAAACCTCAGATATGGTTTATAATGCATTTTTTTCTTTTGCCCAGAGTATGCTAAAACCTAATTAGTTCTACATTGTATAAATAAGTCAATTTAATAAATGCGAGAAGGCATTTCTGTTTAAGTACAGTACATTGAATTATGCATGCAAATATTTGGGCTTAAATTTTGAGCCTGGGTATGTACTGCAAGACTAAAGAAATGCATGACATCTGTGCTTCAGCAGTCCCTATGTCTGTAGAGTGCTTCATGGTTTGGGAAGTGCTTTCATGAGCACATCATCTTTGGAGCTGTATAAAAGATGTGAAATTTACAAAAGAGTCATTATTTCCGTTTTCTAGTTGAGCAAACCTAAGACCCAGAATTGAATAGGGGGATACAAACACAAATATTGATATTAGGGGAACTGGTTGTTGCCCCTAGTTTTGTTATAGTCTCGCCTGGATATATAATCTCTCTCTGTGCCTTGGTTTCTTTATGTAGAACATGAAATAATTTACAAAATGACTGTAAATCTTTGAATACTCTGAAATTATGAGCTGGGACATAAATCAAAGACTTTTGAAACTCATCAGCTATTTCCACCATCCGCTCAGATGCCACCAAACCCTCTTTAGCACTCATAAACTCAGTATACTATGTATTATTTATATATATGAGTATAAACTAAAGTTGGTATATTATAATCAAAGCCCTTCCAAAAGCATATAATGTATAAATATGAATTAATTTATATTTTGTTTATACATGCATTTATTTTTTTTGGTAAATATTTCATATTAGAATATACTCTAATGTTGAATCTTAATGGTAATCAATTTATGGTACTCTGTTGATACCATGAAAATTTTTGCAAAATCTTTTGGTATTCCCAAGAAAAAACCCTTATCCTCTCCAACATTAAGAATATTTCTTTATCCTACATTTAAATAATGTTTAGAATTAATGTTTCTACTTTATAACTCTTGAGGGATTTTTTTTCCCCATGGCAAATGCATCATAAAGCTTGTATCATATCATGTATCATGTACTTCAGGATTTAATTTGGGGGAATTTTTTATTATAGAATGGCAGTCACTGTTTCCCTCTGCATATAATCCATGAGAATATTAGATTAGCACTGAACTGTTTTGTATTAATTGTGAATATAAGACTAGTTAGCACAGAATTGCTCTGTATTAATTGTGGATACACCCTCATACTTTAATGCAGAACATGTTATTTATCTCCTACATACATTTATTTTTCCTACTTGATCATAATAAATGTACCCCTACACTCCAGGGCCAGTGTCAGATTATTTCTGTTCTTAAGATTTTAATTGTGCTCATTATTTGGGGCTGAATACTGGTTAGGAATAACCTTCAAAGATTAAAGCTGTTTATCTGGGTATGGGTGATCATTTGGTGAGATGCCAAAACCCTCTCATTCAGAAGTGAAGCTTTTCTATCAAAAGAAAGAATCAGATACATAAAGCAGTTTTTCTGAGCTAATATCACAGCTATGGAGTCATTAGGGCAAAACACCTGCACCTCAATACACTTTGATTACCCAGGATGCAGTGAGAACCTGGGTTGTCACCTTGAACACTGGTATTCCTATCTTCTAGTTAGATTAACATCTTGGATTTATTACTATATTGGAAAGTCCATTTACTAAATTGATTCAGTTTCTTTTTCCTACTCATTGTTGTCCTAGTCAGCTGATGGGTCCCTTATTTATTAGAATGCTGTGATCACTGAATTGTAGCCACAAAGCTATGTTAACTTTGAGACAGAAATGTTATCGGGTTTATTTATGAATACCAGCATCATAAAGATACCAAATCAAAGTTACTTTAATTGTGAAAAAAGCA
This sequence comes from Mirounga angustirostris, assembly GCF_029215605.1. Taxonomy (NCBI): domain Eukaryota; kingdom Metazoa; phylum Chordata; class Mammalia; order Carnivora; family Phocidae; genus Mirounga; species Mirounga angustirostris. Next base: position 98,475,344 of record NW_026991718.1, on the reverse strand, counting down.
TTCAGTCATCTACTCAACAAACATTTATTGAACATCTATTTTGTACAGCGTTCTATCTTGTTTGTGGCAAAGAATATAATGGTAAATGAGTGAAAACAGTCTGGTATCATGGAGAATGAGGGCACTAGTTCTAAAGACATTGGTTGCAATTTTCGCTTAGTCACTTATTAGCTGTGTGATGTTGGGCTTTATCTTCTTTTTACGTGTGTGTGTGTTTAAAATGGGAATAATACCTACTCCATTAGGTTATAGTGTGGATTGAAAATTAAACATTTTATGTAACTCGTACAATACTCAATAAAAGTGTAGTGACAGAGTAAGTAACAGTTCTCAGCATTGTGGTAGTATAAGACCCAACCTTTGTCCTCAAAGAAGTTTACATTTTGTTGATATAATTTATGAGGTGTCTAATATAAAAAAACAACAAACACCTCCAACTTATTAAATATACTGATACTTCATTTTATTCTCTATAGGACATTTTCTGATTCATTCCTCCTTTTAGTTCACCACAGGCCACCCTTCTTGTCTTGCTTTGAGTCATCTAGAGTCTAGTCAGGAAGTGAGCCTTCCTAGTTGTTATTGCAACTGAGAAAATTTAACATGGGGAATCGATTGTACAGTTACTGTAGGGCTACAAAGGTAAAAACAGAATCATGAACTAATAGCAATCCTGTGAACAGGGGAACACATGAAAGAGGTTAGGTTTCTCGGATGCTAGGAGCTCAAAGAAAGTACCCCCATAAAACTTAGGCCTTGGCCTCTGAGGAGAGCTGTTCCCTGGCTGGTGCCAATATTGCACTGGCTGGAGGAGGGTTTCTGTAGAGCTGTCTTCCTCAAGCTGGTACCTCCGAAAGGTACAACAAAACTTATCCTGGGAGTACCAGAAACCAGAAAATAGAGGCTGAGGCCAACTGCTACTGCTGCTAGGGCGAAGAGTTATGGCAGGGACTCCACTGACACTCATGATGAGTGAAAATGGAAGGAGCTGGTCTCCCCTTCCCCTGCCTGCCAATTTCCTTCTATTGCCCCTGTTGGTAGAACCTAACAGGAAGCCGGCTGATAAGATATGGAGCTTCACAGTCCCAACTCCAGCATCACAGAGCAGGGGAATAGAAGGATGGCACTGGGGCTTCGAGACAAGAGCTTACTGACTGGCACAGGTCTGCATTAGCAGAGTGGCAGCATACATTTGTGATGAAATCTGCTCCCGAAGGACTTGAGACCCCACTCGTTCCTTTGGTTTACTTTAATGTGCTATGTTCACTTTTGAAGAGATTCAAATTTACATTAATGTTGAAAATAGATATTTGTAGTTATATACTCAAATTTGGGGGCTTAAAATTCCTTTGACTATTAAAAAAAAATCCTTTGAGAAGAATAGATAATATGACTTCCTCTAATTAGTACACTATCATTCAAAAATACCTTGTTACTCCTTTAACATTCCTAAAAGGCAAATATTGATATAAATCTGTTGGTATCAATGAAAGATACTTAAATGTGGGAAATATTTTTTCATTTAGTCAAATGGAAATAAATATGATCTTGACATATTTCTGCAGTTTGTGTTAGAAAGATGACCATTACCATTAGGAAATTTTATATGAACTAAACATTTATTATATGCTAAAATATATCTAAGAAATCTAAAATAAGAGAACTTTATTGGTTTATTTGCTTTCAAATGAAATAATCAGAAAACAATATAACCTCTAAAGGAACATATAGAAGGCAAATTTTGGTTAAGTATGTACCCATTTGTATTTTGTTGAATGCAAGTTTATGTTAGGTTTTATAACTTCTTTCTCATGTTAAAAAATATGTTTGTGGAATTTTTGAATTCACTTAACAAATATTTAGTGGGGTTTCATAAGTGCCGAAGGCTGAGGAATCAGAATGAACAAGACCTGCAAGGTTCAGGCATGCAGGGAGCACATTTGGTAGTGGAGACAAGAAGAAAGGTAATGAGCTAGTGAATACAGATACGATGTGAAAAATGCTATAAAGGGAAACAAATACTGGGTTGTTTTTGAAAGTGCATTTGTATATATAGTCATAAAGATATTTTGAAGGGATACTATTTGAGATGAGACCTGGAGATGAAAAGGAAGGAGGTGGCCCTGTGAAAAGCATCCTAAGGAGAGGTAACCACAAGGACAACATCCCTTAAGTAGGAAAGAACTTGGCATTTTTAAGTTACTACCATAGAGAGAGGCTACTGTAGGTAACACAGTGAGAAGAGAATGAGTTAGTAGGTAGGAGGGGCCAGATCAAGAAGGACTTAGTACAGGGCACAGTAAGCAGTTTGGGAATAAAAGTGGAAACCATAGGATGTTTCAAATGTGGGAGAGATTTAAGACAATTTATGGTTTTAAGGGTCACTCTGGTGACTGTGAAGAATGCATTCTAGGGGTGAGAGTAGATATAGAGAGAGGAGTAGGAGAAGAAAGCCAGAATCTAGACGAGAGCTGATGGTGCTGGTGCTGCTGGTGGTGGTGGTGATGATGATGATGATGATGATGATGATGATTCAGGAAGGGTCCTGAAGAGGACCCTGGAGGACTAGCTGATAAAAATTAGGTACGAGGGTTGGTAGGGGAGGCGGGTGGAGAGAGGAACTAAGAACACTTCCCATGGATTGGATTAAGCAACTAAATGGATGTTGATGTCATTATGGGTCTGGTAAAAACAAAGAGAGGAATGAGCACTTGAAAGAGTGGAGGAAAAGTGAATCCCATTTTAGACTCGTAGGATGTTTGAGGCACCAAAAGATACTAAAAGATAGATACCAAACAGGTAGTTGAATATCCAGTTTGGAAATTAGAGCAATAGTCAAGACCAGTAATAAAAATTAGTAGCTTGTTTTTTTGTGCTTATATTTTTGAAATCATCATGTGGAATGTAAAGCCCTGTGCCTGGATATGGTCATGTTGGGAAATAATGTGCATAGTAAAGAGAACATCTAGCATTTTGAAAACGGGATAGTAAAATGATCAAATGAAGGCAGCCTGGGAGGTAGTAAGAAAAGTAGTGGAACTTTATGAAATTCAGGAGAGAAAAATGTTGTATGAATGAAGGAGCCAAGTATATCCTGCAGAAGCCAAGTGTAGGGAAGTCCAAGTAGAAGAAGAGAGTGAAGGGCCCATTGTATTTGGCCACATAGAGGTTTACATTGACCTTGACATGAAGAGTTTCATATTATATGAAGTTTTATGAGCTTACATATATATATATATATTTAGGTTTTTATGAGCCTCAGGTGATTGATAGGAAGGAATAATAATCACCACAATTTTTGTAAAGTCTGAGAAAGAATTTGTCTGCTGACTTACCACATTTTCGGTTAGGGGATAATGTTTGATGTAAATGGCTCTGAAAGGTTTTCTGCCTCCTCTGTGATTGGAATCTATAACTGGAAATTGATCCAGTGTGGTAACAAGAATGCTATCCTCCTGTTTAATCTCTTAGGCTTTTTCTCCGTAGGGGATTCACTGATAAATGATGACCAAATATTGTTTTCATGCGGCCAGCCTGGGAAAACTAGTAGTAACCAATGTAGGAAAAATAAGAGCTGTTTCATCTGATTAACTAAATTCTTTTAAGAATGTTACAGTAATATTTTTATATGACTAGTTTCATCTTTATTCAGTGTCATTATAAATTACTTGAACAAAAAGTGAAATAAAGTTTACTTAGTCGGGGATACTCTAAAGCAGATAATATCAAGTTATTTCCCTACGGGAAGGCAATCTGAATTTGTCTTCTGTTAGTTTAGTTTAGTTTAGTCTAGATGAATATAGCATTTGTCTTTTCTTAACTGTGCTCTATTTTTTTTTTCCTTCTGGAAGGCAAAAAGCATTGCCATCCTACTGTATGCTGGGTCAGAAGTACAGAAATGAGACCTTCATATTCTCACATACATAATTTTGCTTTACCACAGGGAGCCCTGATGTATGCACCTATCTTTAATATATATTTTTGTGTAAAAGCTCTACTGTATTTATGAACTTCAATTTACTTTAACTCCAGTTTTAATTTTTTGAAGGGACATCCTGTCGTTGCCTTATTCCAACAAACCCCAGGCTGATGCCTTATAAATTTATGTGTCAAGTTCTGGGTAGGCCACACTTTTCTTGAAATCTTCTCTTAGATATCTCAGGTCCCAGATATCTGGAACAAACTCAAGATCTTTCTCCATAATTCTCCTCTTCCATTGTTCTTTATTACAGTGCGTGGTATTATTGAGGACATCAAGACACAATCCTCCCTCTCCCTTACAGCTATGGCCAATTCATCTGCATGATCTGTCCATTTTACTTCCTAAATATCTTGATTTTGCATCTACTTTTCTCTCTTTTCACTGTCCTGTCACCCAGCCAGACTACCATCACCACTCACCTAAACTATTGCAATATGCTTCTAAATGGTCTCTGTACAGTTACTTCAGACCACAGGCAGAATGCTGTTTTCAAAACCCAAATCTGAACATGTCATTCCTCTGCTTATAACCTTTCAATAACCTGCCAGTTGTCTTTGGGGTAGTGGTTAAAAATCCTTAATCCAGTCCACCAAGCTTGCATGATCTGGCCTTGAAGTTATTTGCTGCCTCACCCTCCTAACACTTTACCCCCCACACTCTCTGTGTGTGCCTTTATTTCTTTCTTTGTGCCTGCTGTGCCCACCCTGCTGAGGCTCTTTTCCCTCCCCTTCTTTCTCACCTACTTAATGCTTACTTGTACTTGTGATTCCTATTCTAGTATTACTTCTTCATGAAGCCTTCTCCAAATCCAAAGCCCAGATTCAGTCCCATCCGCTTGTGGCACTGGCTACCTTTCCTTCATAACACATCTCACAGTTATGGATGTTTATCTTTGTATGATAACTGCTATGAAGGGTATTTGATTAATATAACTCCATGAAGACCTGGATCTTGCCTTATTTTGTTCACCTTGTATCCACAGCACTTGATGGCAGTAGCATAAGAGCACAAAGTAAGCCTCTGTTGATAAATGAATGAATGGTCTTGAAAGGAATATATAAAGATAAAAGGCGGATTGGGTGCATTTAATTATCAGAATTGGAAAAACAAGCTAAGGCTCATATCCTACTGAGTTAGTAGGACGTTCTTTGTATGTAAAGGTCAGTACATTTTGAGATTAAAGTTGGCTGGCTATTAATTTACTATATCTAGATTGATGTGTAATTAAGAATGCCAGAATATGGGACTGTACGGAAAAGTTATTATTTTCAGATATGTTCTACAGCATTTATTACTGTTACTGTTCACAGTTGTAACAACTAGCATTAGTGGCATGCAAAACCCACTTTTAAGCCTTATTTCATTACTTTAAGTGAATTTAGCATAAAATGTAATTAGAAACAGTGACTCGGGTATAGATTTGGAGTAAAATTAACTTTAATACACTCAGCAAAAGTTTAATATTTTCCTCTGTGTTCTTCAGCTTTCAATTTTTTTTAATTTTTATTTTATTTTTCTGATGACAACTTGGATTTATCTGATAACTTTGTGGCACTATTCTGATTTTAGAAGGTCATAGTTTTTCTATTTGTATCTGAAGTCTCTTCCAAAAAGGGGTGTTCATCATTTGTATCACATGATTGGCAGTCACACGATTGATCACAGAGAGTCTTTTCTGTCTCATTACTAGCTTTTATAGATCAAACCTGCATAGTCATATTAGTATAAGAGTAGCTACCACTGGTATTTCATTGGCGTCTACTATATTATGGGGCTATAATAAATATTAATTGATTATGCTAATCCAAGTGTAATTTATAATTTAGGAAGTAAATTTACTTCAGTGTCTTTCTGATAAATCCTATCATTATTTATTTATTTATTTATATTTTTTAAAGATTTTATTTATTTATTTGACAGAGAGAGACACAGTGAGAGAGGGAACACAAGCAGGGGGAGCAGGAGAGGGAGGAGCAGGCCTCCCACAGAGCAGGGAGCCCGATGCGGGACTCGATCCCAGGACCCCAGGATCATGACCTGAGCCGAAGGCAGATGCTTAACGACTGTACCACCCAGGCGCCCCTAAATCCTATCATTTTTTAAATCATTGTTTATTTTGGTTTGATGTATGTTACAGCCAAATAAATGAGAAGAGATGTCAATGGGTCTTTATGTACTAATAACTTAGAAATAATGAGACATAAGTCTGCTGAGTTTTTATTCCAAATTACTTTTTAATTGTGATTTGAATTAAGTCATTCTGTTAAAAACTATTATTTTCAGATTTTTTATTACTCGAAAATGTAATAGCATGTATGTTGGGGTGGATTTTCTACAGTAGAACTTAACAGTAAATATTGCGATCTTTCAACATGCTCCCTAACATAATTTCTCCTGTTTTAGAAATTTATTCAAAAGAAATTTCTTGAGAAGGGGCACTTTTACAATTAGGAAAAAAGTTATGAAAATATAATAACTTAATGCTATTTTATCCCTTAAAGATATCTCACTTGTATAAGTACATTTCTGATGAGGTTTTGATTCTGAAGATATTAAGTCATTTTTTTTTTCTTGTATCCCAAATCAACTTGATGAAGCCCTTACTTATTAACATTTTAATTTGGGAAATCCCAGCACAATCTCAATATTAAAATAATAAGTGATAGTAATTTTAATCATCGTCATCCTTTTAAACAGTAGCTAAAGCATACCAATTGGATAGTTTATACAAATTATAATGTATTTTCTTTTAGGAAATTGCTTAAAATTATGTTTCCATGTTTGTTTGTTTTACTCACTTTATTCTTAACATAAAGGATTTGAGTTCTGCATTGACAATGAAAATATCACCTTCATGATACAATAGATAAAGGCAAAAAGTAGGCATGGCAACATTTCTGGTATGTTTAAAATAACAATTGAAATGTCTTTTTGTGTTTCAAGGTGAGGCTGCTCTGAGATGACAGTAGTTTATGCTTCCTGGCCAGCTTCCAGGGCAGGATGGCCCTTACATTAGGTGTCTTAGGTATCAGTATGGAGCACCAGGACATGATTCCGTGTAATTGCAGAGATCTTACTCCCTGGGTTAGACTCTCACATGGGGCCCTGTTTGTTGATATATGTGCAACAAAAAGCCATTACCTTACAGGGTCAAGGGGTTAATGGAAGAAATATTCTCATCTTCCTATTATCTTGCAATGTTTTGCTGGGAGCTGAAGAAAGATAACACTTTTCTCCCCCAATTTCTCTTGGCAGTTTTAAAAATGGTGACTTCATGTTTCCATGACTAAATAAAATATTAAATGCCAATATGGAAGGCTTTAGAAGTGTACTTAATCAAGCTGTCAGTTCAGACAGGCTTTCTCTCATGACCACCTTTGCGGAGGTCACTGAATGGCTCCTAGTAATGAAAACTAGGAGGAAGGTGCCTTAATGATTGCTTGATTTCTGAGTCCTATGACTTTCCCCCCCCCCCTTGTTCCATCTTTAGGCAAATTAGTCATCTTGCACAAGAAGTCAAGGAAATTTCATAAAACTTTAGAGGAGAGAACCAAAACTATTTCAGTTAACTCCAAAAGGAATTCTGTGTCTAAAAGAAAGAATTCAACTACTCAGATTGGTGCCCCTCAAGTCCCAAGTATTTTAGAGAGTGGGTAAAGAGTGTAAATAAATACCCTCCTGCCTGAAAAATCCTTATTAGAACTGTGTGGATGATTATAGATGGAATTACAGGAGGACTTAACTTGCCTAGATTTTATAGGTGGAAATCATTGCCTCACTAAGGTTATTTCTGTCAGTTTTCGTTGAAAACAATATGTTTCATAGCCTAGCTCTTCCAATTTAATGTATGTGATGAGATTAGGTTGCCCAATGCAATTTAAGAGTCACTAGAAGGTCTTCTTGTATGTAAGTGGGGAATTTTCTCTGGAAATCTAACCAATTAGAGAATTTTCCCGATTGATTAAAGTAAGTCCTTGCAGGATGCAATAAAAGTATTGTTGAGTACTTTAGGAAACTTGTCTACTCTTTTTTCTCTGAAAGCCAGAATACCTTTATAATTTCATCTGAAGGTTAGTCATAGTCATGGGTATACTTAGTAACCCAGAGTTCTCTTAAACTGAAATAATCTCAGCCTATTTAATTGTAGTACTCTGCCAACAAACACAGGTTGTGCTGGTTTGATTTGACACAGCTTGGCTGGTGGATTTGACTAATTTTACTAATTAAATCTGCCACAACAGTCAACGCATGTGGATGCATATGGTTACAGTCCGTTTCACCCATAATTTAGCCTGACAACACACATGTGAGTTTTCTTTTTATTCAATGTTTACATAGAGGGAATTTTTAGCACATAATTTTGCAATTCTCCTGAAATTCTAACTTCAAAATAATAGAAGGGGGAAATGTAATCACACCTCTGTTAAAACAATTTAAAAATGAAAAAGCTGGTGGAAAACTTTTTAATAATTGAGATAACTTTTGTCTTTCAGAATTAGTTGAGATCATGCTTTATGGTAGGTGAGTCAGCATTGTTGATAGGGTGTGTTAAATCACCTTTCCTGTGTCCTCCAACACTGAGAGCATGCCACTGTACACAGACTGGTGCTTTGCTCCAGGAAAAGCTACTCTGTGTGTAGGCAACATGACCAGAAGCTTCAGTGCTTTTAGTGCATGGACTTAATCATCTGCCACTTTGTCCATTTAACACCCTTAGTAGTCGAAGTGTTTGTTTAGACTTTCTATACTCATAAACTTGTTAAAAATTGTACCACTAATGTATATCCCCAGGGTTTTTTTTTAAAAACTTCTTTCTGTAATGTTTATTTTACATATTCTTATACCAGGAATTTTTCATACAATAGCTACAGTGATAATGTATATTGACCATCTGCTAAGGCCTATTTCTAAAAAATCTCCCATCAGAAAAACTCAGCATATTTAGGGTTCCCAGGGGGAATTTCACACATGCTCACCAATAACCCAGTCAACTGTATAGACTGCTACTATATGCTGGCTTTTTCTTTTCCTTGTCTCTTGCTTTGGGGACTCTTCACTATGCATTACTGAGTCTGCTAGGTCCCTGGTTTTGGGCAGCCCCACTGGCACTCCAATACCTAGATGCCAGATCTACAAAATGTCCTCTGGCAAACAAAGAGGGATTCTACCTCTCTCACCACTGTCTGGTGGGTTCTGTTGGATGGTGAGGACCCAGAGCTCTGGAGTTCATCCCACTGTGTTATTACAGTCAGAGGTTTACCAGTGAGTCATAGGGTTGACGGCGGGGGGCGGTGGGGGGTGGCGGGGGGAGCAGAGAGGAGGAGCAAAGAGGGTGCTGTGGAGGCAGGGGAGCAGTACACTCTTGTACAGAAAGTAGTGGGATGCTTTGTTTGTAGAGAATTTATAACCATAACAAAATTGGCTGAAATTGGCCTGCCTTTTAGTATCACTATGTGCTGATAATCAAAACAATGTAGGAAAAATATATATATACTCTTCCCTGCCGGGCAAACCACTCCCACCACTCCTTCCCTTCAGTGAAGTGCTGTTTATAGATGCTTGCCCAGGACTGATTCTCCCCCAGGAGTCTCCTCAGTTCTTTATGTATATAATATATTGATAGGTCAACCTGGCCATGAGTTAGATATAACCCAGTTATAGGCCTAGATCCTCCTACACTGTAATATTGAAGGAGGGCTGAAATCTTTCCTTCTCTTTTCCTTCCCTTCCCTTTCCTGCCCTTCTCTCCTGTCCTCTACTGTCTTCTCCCCTTCTTTCTTCCTCTCCCTATCCCACTTTCACTCTCCCTCTGTCTCCCCCTCTCTCATTGTTCCTAGGAAAAACCAATTTCTGTGAAAGACACATTATCTCCTCCTACTGTAAGCTAGAGGTTAGGAGCAGCATAGTTTGTAGTGGACAGACAGCCTGACTGGATGCCAGGAAATCTGGCTCCCTATCCTGACCCCCCTGACAGGTTGTGCGACCCGGATGAAATCATATGGCCTTTCTGAGGCCTCATGTGTGACATTAAGGTGATTGTACTTGATGATCCACAGCCATTCCAACTGGGCATTTCTACTATTCTATGAAGAAAGAAAGTAAAAGGCAGAAGCAGAAATGCAGATGATTGACTAACACGGAGCATCACTGTGCTTTCCTTCTGCGGCTCCCAGGCCTATTTTTCTGATTGTTTTCCTTTTAACTTGACAAAAGATGAGATCTTAGCAACCCCTCTCTTAAGTTTCACCCATCAAGGGCACAGTTGGTCAATATCAGTGACTTCCAGGACTTCAACATAATTAAGTTCTAGAAACATTAGAGACAAAGCAGAATTAATTATATATGTCTCTACCAAATTACAGAGAGCCTGTGAGTAGTTGACAAGGGCATCTTGGCCCATCATCAACCATGATGTGACATACCCTGAGCTAAGGGGTGTTCCTATGGAAGAAGCCTGAGACAGCATGTGCCTGACTTTCCTTTTAGTCCATGATCATATCAGCACTCAGTGTGCAAACTGTTTCTGACCAGAGAAGACAGGAATCTCATTCACAAGTGGGAGAATTCAAAAGTAAAAAGTAAAGCAAAGAGACTTGGATAAGGTTTTAACATGCTAACAGACATCTTTACAGTAATTGAGTTTCCCATTTATAGCTAAACACTTTTATTAAAGGAAGACTTAAAGATCTGGGGCACCTTGTAGTCATTATTAAATATTCCTTTCTGCTATATAATTTCAGAAGGAAATTAAGAAGCAAGAAATGCCATTAAAACGATCACTCTCCCTAGCACACACCATTAGTACATGCACCTGCACATTCATGCATGCATGCGCAATCCTGCCTTTTAATTTGGTCTCATATCTACTACACATTCTGAGTGTTAATATAAATGGAAATTATAACAATAATTTTTCAAAAATTAAAAAATGATTTACTTCTAATAGAGTAAATAATAAGACAAGATAATAATTGTTCCGTCTGATATCCTTTTAAATTTGTGTTATAAATAAATACCTGTCTGTCTCTGTCTGTGTCTCTGTTTCTGTCTCTCTGTGTTATCTCTCTTTCTACACATACACAAACACAAACACGTTGTATTTTCCAAAGAAATAATGGTTTTACGGTTTGTTGGTATCTGCACAAAGATTTGTTTGATTAGAATTTTTCACTTTTGATAATGATAATACCAGATTTGTGCCTACAGCTGTTGTTCCTACTATAATTGAAATTTTTTATTTGGCACTTTTCATCAGCTGCTTAATGTCAGTGGATCTTTCATTCCTAGACCCTGAGTTAAGAATGATTGTTACATACATTCAACCACGAGTTCCTCCTACAACAGTGCTCCCCATCACCCATATACAATTTCACTTAAGACAAAATAGCGGCTCCAGCAGAAAATAAGTGCAGTCTTCTCCTTTGTAAGTTGTAATTGAGGTTATGGCACGGCATATTGCCTGTGGCAGAATCTATTACCAGGAAATGGAGACCCTGATTTGACGCTGGATGCAGTGTAAGCAAAATGAATTAATTATTAGCAGCACAGAATTGAAGGAAAATACAGCGTTTCCTGAAGTGAAATATATTGGCATTTTTAAAAAGAGAATGTAGCAAGGAACTTACTGATGAATCACGTAGTCTTTCCCACTGTTCTTGCCTTTTGGAATTCTTATATGCTTAGGTTAACATGACTGTTCTTAAATTAAGTCAAACTTAGCTCAGAATGTCATAGAAGTATTTTCTAGTATATTTAGTTCTTCCCTAACTTGAAGTTAGCATAGTTTAATGTATGATTCTTAGTGTCATTTGGATAAGTAAAGTTGCTAGCTAGTGATAGGACTGAGTTACCTTTAATATTATTCTTTAAATAGAAAAAAATGTCTTTTTCCCTGTCCAATATGGCTCAAATAAGGGCAAATGGTATTTTTTTGCGGGGGGGAAGTTTATGAACAATTACCACTTAATACCACAAATTGTGAACTTGAGTGTACATAACTTTTGTAGGTAATTATTTAGCAAAATCCTCTAGAACCTCCTGTAGCATAATGGTTGCCAAACATATTGGTTACTATATACTTTTTAATTGCCTGAGGAGAAAACTGTACTTCTGTCTAGTTTTGGGCCATCATGGCATATATGAACTGAAGTTGTACTTCAGAGTTCAGTTCAAATGATCTGATAATTAAATTCCTGCTAGCTTTTGGCATTGCCTTGACTATATTGCCATGTTCAGTTTAATTTTATTTTCCTCTTTTACCCCTATTTTTTTTAGGTTTTGTATTTAGGACTAGGAAAAGACAGGCCTATGGGTTAACAACCAGGTACCATATTTAAAAGTAGTCTCTTCTTTGTACATTAAGTATTGGTCACTTGAATGATTAACTACTCATTTAGAACATGATGTGAATTACGTGATTGCATGATTTTCAGAACTATAATTGAGACCCAAAACACCACATAAAACACACACACACACACACAACACACACACACCAAAGTCCATAAGTGAATGGAATCTCTTCTTTGGTATATGATAGGCATGTATCGTATTGCTTCTCCTCCCTGCTAGCAGTGGTTCTTGTAAATTTTTTCAGTAACTGGCAGTTTATCCGCCAGATTAGTGGAAACAATACATAATCATCAGTTTATACCATTATATCATTTGTTGGGGGCTTGCTTTCTGCCAACCAACTTGCTAAAAGCCTTATGTATGTTAACCAAAGCCTTGTAAAAAGCAATGAAACTCTGATAGGTTAAATAACTTACCAAAGGTGATACAGCTAGGAAGTAAAGCCAGGATTCAAACCCAGGTCTCTCTAATTTTAAAGAGCCCATGAGCTTAACCATTATGCTCTGATTCCAGCCACTGTGGGTGAAAAAAGTCCTCCAGTTTTCACATTTTTGAATGTCATGCATCTAGCAAGAGTCAACTTCTCAACATTCCCTTTTGTTCCTCTCCTGGGGTTTCAGATGCAATGGCCTAACTGGGAAAAACTGTACTGTAGCAAGCTATTGTTCTTAACCCAGTTGGCAGAAGTTAGAATTGCAGGTTGTCTTCTTGTTCAGTTTTTCACAGGCACCCAGGTCCTGGATCTACCGCCGTCTCTGACCTTGGGCACATAATCGGACATTTCTGCTTCATTTTCCTTGTGTCTAAAGCAGGTTCATTGTGAGGATTCAATGAGTTTATACAAATAAAACATTAAAAATCTGGTACACAGTAGGCACTTGATAAAAGATAGCTGTAATTATTAATTACAACTCAAATAGAAAGTCTTATTTCCTGAGGGCATCTAATATGCCTTTGGATGGAAATGGGCGTGAAAATGGCAAAGATTCATTCAAAATGATATGTGGGTCTGAATACAACCCCTCCCTTCCTTTATCTTTCCACACTCCCCAGCTCCAGCAGCTTTGCAGCCCCTCTGCTGGTAGACTCAACTTAAATATCAGAGTGGAGAGGTTGGAAGATGAACCCAGAAAGAGCAATGACAGAGTGCGTTCCAATTTAGCGCTGTTTCACACCTCTCTTCACACTGCATAACCTAAAGTTTTGTTTGAGGACTTTGCCATCTCACCACTACACACTTCTCAGCCCTAGTGGCAGCCAGGGGCTACATATGAGGAGGAATCAGAGATAGCAGCCTTATAGCTTTCCATTGCTTGGTAACAGTGAATGCTTGCAATTTTGTTACAGAATAAAATTGATCTTATACAGTTATGGAAATCAGTTATGAAGGAGAGTTAGCAGACCTTATATCTTTGTAATAAAACATTCTAACGGCTGGCGTGTGTGTGAATAATAAGTCATTTTTTAGCAGACACTAAAAAATTAAACTTTTGTAATGAGAGATGTAAATAAAAACCATCAGTAGAGAGAAATGGGTGCCCTAAAAGAATGGAAAGTTTTGAGCTATAGTATCTGCTAAAGGAGGATTTATTTTTGTGATCATCACTCATGCAGCAAACAGCTGTGGATATTTACCATGTTCCAGGTACATGACTATTTGCTGGGGCAAGAAAGATGACTAAATCATTGTCATCCTTGTCCTTGAAGTGCTGGCTAAAGGAGACAGATAATCGAAGAAATAATTGTAAAACATGACAGTAAGTGTGATGATAAAGGTAGGGAAAGAATGCTGAGAGCACACAGGTGAGGGAGATGGCTCTAGGACTTTCAGAAGAATCATAGAAGAGGGTACATGCATTGGACATTTACGGAATGAATGAATGAATGAATGAATAGTTTGAAAAAAATGGTGTGTTCATAGGGGTAAATGCTGGGCCCTGAGAAAATGACCTGGGATTTGGCAAATAAAAGGGAAGTTTCACTGGAGTAATAAGGGCAGAATCCATGGTGCAGAGCACTGTGGCCTCAAGGCAAGAGGAAATGCTTTATGGCTCTTCCATCTCCCTAAAAACTGAATGACATATATTTAAATAATATAAATTACATGCTGTTGTTTACCAGGTAGGTGTAACTTGCTGGGGAAAATGATGTCTAAGTCAAGTTTTTGCATATGATATCTTATTTCAAATTATATAACAGAGATATACATTTAAAAAAATCAGCAGCAAATCTTTTGGAAAGAAAAAATATCCCTCAAAATCATAAGTAGATGCTTTTTGATTTAGGATTTTGCACATGTGCTTTCATAAATAGGTTTTTGCACATGTGCTTTCATAAATAGGTTTTTCACATCTAAGTTTCTAAATGACATCAGAGTTTTGGTAGACTAAATATTTACCGTAATAGAATATATTGCTACATCTGTTCCCTGAAATAATTTATATGTGTATGTATGTGCGTGTGTGTGTGTGTGTGTGTGTGTGTGTGAGCGTGTAGATCTCTCTCAACATCTAAACTCCCTCTATGGTAATTCAGAATTGTTGGTATGTCAGTCTTAGAGATGCTATTCAATTACTAAATCTTCTAGCTAAATCCTAGTCTAATTTTTCTTTGAATAAGGTTCTTCTTCTGACATAGTGTGCATTCAATCACAAGTTAATAATAACGATAACATTAACAACACTTAACATTTACTGAGTGTTTACTATGTGCCAAACAATGCTATTGACTCTTTTCATGCATGTTTTCATTTAACTCTTATGATTAACAATCTGAAATCATTTCTCAAGTGCCAAATATAGAATTCATTATTTTTCCTTAAAAGTGGGCATTTTCACATTCTACTTGACCCTTTATGTCTAATTTTTGCACTTAAAGTACATCATTTAGCTGCTGATTTTGCTCCCAAATAACTCAGTTCTTTTTAGCACCATCAAATGTTCCTTTCCATCAAATTTTTTCTGCTTTCAATTGCAGTGGTGCTCCGCCCTAATTCTTCAGTTCATGAAGGTAACCCTGCATTAAATCAGACACTATCCCCATAACCTATCCTTCCTTGATTTTTATTCTTATTTTTTCCCTTCTAAGCCAGAATCTTTTGCTTGAATGTAATCCTGTTTTAATGCTGTTGACTTAAATGTCTTTGCCAATGGATATAACCAGAATTGATTTTATTTTTAGAACAAATATCCTTATTGGGAATATATAATAAAGAAACTGCAGATTTTATAGTAATTTTAACTTTATTAAACACTTTCATATCTATTGGGAGTCCTGCTGTTAATACTGTCAGGAAGGTAGGTCAGAGCAAGTACACTGAGATGAAATTATTTGCTCAACTGATAAGACCTAGCCAAGTCCAAATCCAGATTTTCTGAAGGCTAGGCCATTTTGTTCCCATTCCAAGTTTTCTTTGATTTGTTTTTGCCATAATTAAAGCACTAGTATCATAACTTTTATAATGAATGTTTAATTACTCAGAATGTTTCCAAATTCACCATATTACTCGATCCTCTTAATGTCATAAGAAATTGAATTGGGCAGATATTACTGATCGATGCTGTTTTATGGATGAGGACACCCAGACTCAGAAGAAGTTAAATGACTTCCCAGGGTTACATGTATAATGAGCAGCAGAGGCCAAATTTTTACCCAGGTCTGATAAAGTTTATATTAAGTAAACAGATTTAATTTGAGATTATACATATATTGGGTCAGCTTGGCTATAGAGAAAGCAAGAGATTGTTTACTGTTCACTGTTTCAGAGTTTTTTACTAGGTAACCTATTGATTCCACTGCAACAAATGATTTATGCCCTACCTTTTTTTCAGGAAAGAGTTTCAGGAAACAGGTAACTTAATGATGTTGATCTCATTATGAATCAAACCTGGAGTCTGCATGTTTCAAATTATATGTATTCATAGTTTTCTCTTTTAGTGTATTATTGATTGACAGAGAGAGAGAGAGATCTCTATTTCAAGTGGGACACTTGAGATTTCATGTCTGTTTGCTTGTTCTTCCCTCAGTGGTAAATTTCAAAGGAGGTAGATAAATATGAGATGTTAGTAAGAAGTAATAGATAAACCTGGATCTGATTTATCACTCAAATATCATCTTAAAGGAAAATGGGAGTGGACCAAAGTGGCAGATAATGCACCACTCAACTAAAATTCCATTGAAAAGACACAAGGAAAAAAAGAAGAATATATCTATAATAGCACTGGAAAATAATGGAAAAGTGTTGCCATGAGATAGGGACAAGACCAGAATGCCTGCTATGTTACTATTATTCAGCATTATACTAATTATAACAGATATTTTAGCCAATGCAATAATAGATATCTTATATACACACACGCACCCACAAACACGTAAGGACAAACTTACTACTATTTTCAGATCATTATCTACTTATCTATAAAAATAAAACCATTACAATTTATAACACAGTTTAGTAAGTTGTCTAAGGTCAAGGCCTAGTTTGATATGGGAGTGGCATGATTAGACCTTTATTTTAGTAGTAAAACTCTGGGGACTGTCATTAGGATTAATCAAAGCAAAAAAAAAAAAAAAAAAGACTCATGAAGAGGTTATTCAAACGGCTAAGTGAAAGACAGTGAAGGCCAGAGCACAATAGGAATGAATAAATCAAGAAAACTTTCTTATCTAAACACAGTAGAGGGGCGCCTGGGTGGCTCAGTCATTAAGCGTCTGCCTTCAGCTCAGGTCATGATCCCAGGGTCCTGGTTTTGAGCCCCGCATAGGGCTCTCTGCTCAGCGGGAAGCCTGCTTCTCCCTCTCCCACTCCCCCTGCTTGTGTTCCTTCTCTTGCTGTGTCTCTCTCTGTCAAATAAATAAATAAAATCTTTAAAAAAAAAAAAATAAACACAGTAGAACAAAACAGTGTATGGGATAAGCTATCAGAGTAGGTGGGGAAAACAAACACCAGCAATAACTTTGCCTTTGAAGAATGGGGACACTAATACTTCAAATTGGGAATTCAGGAGCAGAAATTGGTTCTATAGCAGTGACTCTTCATCTTTTGCTCTAGATTGGGATTACCTGAGGAGCCTTTAAAAATACTGATGCCTGGGTCGAATTTCCAGGGATTGTAGTTTAGCTGGTTAGGGCATGAGATTATTAAAAGCTCCCCATGAAATTCTAATTTATATCTAACAATAACAATCATTATTCTAGGCAAAGCTCAGAAAAAAAAAATTATTCTAAGCAAATTGTAATGTATAGCTAACAATAACAATCATTATTCTAGGCAAAGCTCAGAAAAAAAAATTCAATAAAGGGTCAGAGAGTAACTATTTTAAGCTTTGCAGGTCATGTGGTCTTTGTTGCAACTATTCAGCTCCACCTTTGTATTGTCAAAGCCACCATAAACTCTACATAAAAGAATGGTCATGGTTGGGTTCTTAATAAACTTTATTTTCAAAGTCTGTGGACCATAGTTTGTTGAGAGAAGGTAGCCACTACTGTGGTCCCATTGAATTTGCAGCAATAGTAAGACAACTGTGTAGAAGACGTTCAACAGGCAACTGGATGTGAAGATTTGGAGTAGGGAGGAGTCTTTGCCTGCTCAGACTGCTATAGTGAAATATTACAAACAGCCTGGCTTAAACAACAGGAATTTCTCTCTCACACTTATGGAGGCTGGCAAATCTAAGATCAAGGAGCCAGCCAATTTAGTTCTCCAGTGAAGGTTTTCTTCCTAGTTTTCAGATGTCTGCCTTCTCTTCGTTTTTTTTTGTTTTAAATTTTATTGTTATGTTAATCACCATACATTACATCATTAGTTTTTGATGTAGTGTTCCATGATTCATTGTTTGTGTATAACACCCAGTGCTCCATGCAGAACGTGCCCTCTTTAATACCCATCACCAGTCTGCCTTCTCTTTGTATCCTCATATGGAAGAGAGAGAAAAAGGAAAGCCAGCTCTTTGGTGTCTCTTCTTATAAATGCAATAATGTTCTTATAAGGACCCCATCCTCATGGCCTCATCTAAACCTAATTATCTTCCAAAGGCCTCACCTCCAAATACCATCCCACTAGGGGTTAGAGCTTCAGTAATTGAATTTTGGGAAGGACACAGTTCAGTCCATAACAGGAGACTTGAAGCTTGACATATACACTTGAGAGTCTTCCACACAGAGATGACAGTAGAAGCCTGTGTGGAAGCAAGGTTGCTCTGCAAGTTAAAGAAAGGAAAAAAAGCTAAGGAGTGAAGTGAGAGGAATGTCTGCATTTAAGAATTTGGTCAAAGGGAGACCTCCAAAGAAGAACCTAAAATGATCAGCCAAATAAATAAGGGGGGATTCCAGAACTGAGTAGTATTCTGGATGTCAGGGGAGACTTCATTATCCAATGGTGAATATGAAGAGAAAGGGAAAGAGGCAGAGAGGCAGCCATTAGATTTGCCCAAGGGTTGGTGACTTCTGAAAAACAAACCAAAAAACCCAACAAAACTTGGGGTTCCCTGGGTGGCTCAGTTGGTTAAGCATCCAACTCTTGGTTTCAGCTCATGTCCTGACCTCAGGGTTGTGAGGTGGAGCCCCATGTCAGGCTCCATGCTCAGCATGGAGTCGGCTTGAAACTCTCTCTTCCTCTCCCGCTGCCCTTCCCCTCCCCACCCCAACTCTCTCCCTCTCTCTATCTCTCTCTAAAATAAATAAATCTTTTAAAAAAACAAAACAAAATAAAAACCAATATTGATAAATTATTGAGTGTTTGACCCTACCTCTTTTTTTTTTTTTTGGTAACTGTATCACAAATTTTCTTTGGGGAACCAACCTTTCATCTATTCTCAGTTCATGTGATCAACTGAATGAAGAAAATAGGGCCAAGAAATAGACAATGATAGATGTTTTGGTGACATTGAGGGCCTTAAATCTGATAGAGCCTAGGGCCGGACCTATAGTTCCACTTCTTTGTTGCATCAGCCAGTGTGTTTTCTTTTATAACCATATCGTTTGAGTTCATCTTCTTTTTTTTTTTTTAAAGATTTTATTTATGTGACAGACAGAGACACAGCGAGAGAGGGAACACAAGCAGGGGGAGGGGGAAAGGGGGAAGCAGGCTTCCCGCTGAGCAGGGAGCCTGATGCGGGGCTCATCTCAGGACCCCACCTGAGCCTAAGGCAGACACTTAACTGAACTACCCAGGCGCCCCTTGAGTTCATCTTCTGTTCCTTGTAGATAAAAGGTGTTAAGTGATAAGAGTTGAGAACCTACATTAAAGGGAGATGCATAGAAAATGGAAGGAGCAATAAACTGAGTCTAGGTTTACTATTCCTTCCAGAAATTTGTCAATGAATGTACAGACAGATAAGATGGTAGGTTTGTGCGGGAACAGGATAGAAGGAGGGTTTACCAAAGGGGGGGAAATAAATAGGTGAGGGATTGAAGATGAAGAAGGAAGAGGGAATGTCTGCTGGGTCAAGTTACCAGATATGGAACCCAAACAACCCACAGCCCTGGTCTCCCTTTATTTTCTCTATTTTCCAAACACCTGCAGTTCTCCTGTTGTTTTATAACAGTGAATATATTGCTTAAGATGTCAATAGCTTGTAACATTTTAGGGACAAATTAGAGTAAGGTATCCAGTGTGAGGCAAGGGTCCAGATCCACGAAAGTACAAAGCACTAAAGAAGTTACATTACTGAAGACCTTCAAAAGTTTTTTGAAACTTACGTATTTTTTAGTATTGTACAGATTGCTTTATAACTCTGTTTTTTTAATCTGTAAAAATATATCACATTTTTTCAACTTTTTAAAAATTCTTCTATACAGAGCCACTTTTATATTTTTCTTTTATATGCACTTATAATACACATATATAAACTTTATTTTTAAAGATGCATCTAAATATTTCTCTTTTTTACCTAACAGCAGTGTTAGGAATGGAAAATTATGATGTGATTCAGCAAGGAGAGGGCTTGGAGTGCTTTTCATTATAGACTGTGTTTAGACAAAATAGTTGGACAAATTGGGTAATGGAACTAAATTATATTATATGAGGTGCTGGCCTTAAAACTGTCATTCTGTTATATCTTCTGATGAAACACAATTGCATTTGAATTGTGTGATAAAAAATAAATAATTGCAATATGCAAGGTGAAAGATACAGCACTAGTTATATGGAATAAAAAGAAAACTACTCACCTAAATTACATTTTCTTAAACATTTAAAGCACATATACTAACATTCTGTAAAAATATATGTAACTGAATGATTACCACTGAGTAATATGATTTCCAAAATGTCATTCAAAGACAACTTGGCTGTTCATAAATCTTTTAATTTTAAGCTGCTGATTTGTAGTTTCTTTTTCCCTTCCTCTTGTTTTGAAGGCTTGATACGGGAGTGCTTAATTAATGTTAGGTTTCTTAACTGATATACTTGTTGCTATGCAAATAGAACTGTCAGAGCATTTTATTTTGAAACTGCACTCTTTTTTTGAGTGATGCTGCATTTGAAATCATGCTTGAAGAAACATTTTTTTTGTGGCAGGAAGCCAGTTCTCTCATTAAGAACGTATTGCCCATGACCAATTCACTGGTTTATTTCCACAATGCTCATTGCTTCTGTGGCTCATACATGTCTAATGTTGAAAACTGCATGGAAGGGATGTGTACACTAAGTTGTTTTATTCATATCAGAGCATACAATTTAGCAAATTATAATACATGGAAATTAATGAAAATTGTATTTAGAACTGTACATTTTGGCAACCTAGCATAATATCTTACTTCCTTGGACTATCTAAGCTAGATTACATTTTAACTTCTGTATTCTTCATGTATGTTTTTTGTCTTAATTGGGGTTTCCCTAAGAACCAGATCTTATGTCAAGGATTCCTATGTGAGTAGTCTATTTGAACAACTCATAAGTTACTAGAAGACTGGGAAATGAGACAAGAAAGGGGAAGCATTCAAGAGAATTCTTAGAATGATTTAAAACCATCTCAGAATTATCTGGGGCTTGAACTCACGACTCTGAGGTCTAGACTTGAGCTGAGATCAAGAGTCAGTCACTTACCCGACTAGCCACCCAAGTGCCCCTCGGAGTTATCTTACCCAAAGGACAAAGGAGGTGGGGTGTTTATACAGTAATCCTCATCAGGTATCAGCTGAATGCCACAAGAAGATGCCACAAGAAGATGTGATTTTCTTGACTGGTCTAGCCTAACCATGCAATTAGGCAGAGTAGTCTTTTTTTTTTTTTTTTAAAGATTTTATTTATTTATTTGAGAGAGAGAGAATGAGAGACAGCATGAGAGGGAGGAGGGTCAGAGGGAGAAGCAGACTCCCTGCCGAGCAGGGAGCCCGATGCGGGACTCGATCCCGGGACTCCAGGATCATGACCTGAGCCGAAGGCAGTCGCTTAACCAACTGAGCCACCCAGGCGCCCTAGGCAGAGTAGTCTTTGAAGCTTCAGAGAAAGCCCCAAGGCCAAGAGAATACTGGCAGTGGGCGTCAACTGGAGCACATTGAAGCTGAGATAGCTGGGAGTGCTAGGAAGGCCACCCAAAATATCTGCCATACTTTCTGTGTGCTTATGTCCCCTCAATGTTATTATATCTCCATGTGTAGAGAGAAGAATCATTTCTCAATTGTATATTCATTAATTTGTTAGGTTACACATATTTATTGATTTCTCCTGCTATGGGCTAGTGTTCTAGGCATAGAGGCAGACATCAGGGAAGACACTATTGAGGCATTCACAGTCAGGTTAATGAGTGAGGTGGGGATGAGCCATGGAAAGTTTTCAGAGAGCACAGAAGTTTGAATCGTTTGCTCCATCTATGGGAAAGTACAGAATCCTAGTGCCTTCCAGAGTGGCTTTGGCCGTTTTCTTTTTCTCTTTTCTTTTCTTTCTTTTCTTTTTTCTCTTCTCTTCTCTACTCTTCTCTTCTTTCTCTTCCTTTCCTTTCCTCTCTTTTCTTCTCCTTCCCCTTTCTTCCCTTCTCCTTCCTTCTCCTCTTCCTCATCCTCCTCCTCACCTTCTTCTTCTCCTTTTCTTTTTTTTTCTTTTTTCTTTTTTTTTTTGCGAGAGAGAGAATGAGAGGGAGCACGAGAGGGAGGAGGGTCAGAGGGAGAAGCAGACTCCCTGCTGAGCAGGGAGCCCGATGTGGGACTCGATCCCGGGACTCCAGGATCATGACCTGAGCCGAAGGCAGTCGCTTAACCAACTGAGCCACCCAGGCGCCCATCCTTCTCTTTCTTCTTTTTCCATCTTTGCGTGGCCCTGCTTTAGCCCACTGGTCTCTGTGTATCCTTGCTGAAGGCACATGTGTAGAAAAGGAGGAGAAGCAATATGTTGTTATTCCAGTCAGGATATTTTAGTAGCTGTGTTCTCTGGCTGAAATCTTTAGATGATTTTTCAAGATTTTGAAATAAGAATTTTCTGAGTCCACTTAGAGAAGAAGATAGAGACTCTTTGCATGCCAAAAATCTGCTTTAACCAAAGGATGACTATAGCTATGGACCATGCACATATAGAAGGCCAGTAAACATTGTTTTTAAGATTTTATTTTATTTATTTATTTATTTATTTATTTATTTATTTATTTATTTATTTATTTGAGAGAGAATATGAGCAGGGGAGAGGGGCTGGAGGATAGGGAGAAGCAGACTCCCCACAGAGTAGGGAGCCCCATGTGGGGCTCGATCCCAGGACCCTGGGTCAACCTGAGCTGAAGGCAAACGTTTAACTGACTAAACCACCCAGGTGCCCCTACATTTTTTTGATGAATCCAAGTTATATTGAAAAGTATCATATTTAAGGATATATATATTTTTTAATCCAGAATGGGAGGTACAACTATTATAATGTGAATGGAAGTATGTGATTATCTAAAACAATATTGATATTTAGAGAGTTTTTTCATTTCTCTTATTTGATTCTTCAGGGAGAGATGGTCGAGGTGACTGCAGACATGACAGTCATAATCACGGTTACTATTTTATGGACTGCCTGTTATGTGTCACCAGGCATACCTTATCTCTAAAAGTTTGAAAACTGTTTTACAAGGCAGATTACCAACTTCTTTATATATTAATGAAACTGAAGTCCAGAGAAGTTAATTAACTTGTCTAAAATTATAAAACTAGTCCATCAGGAAATTAAAATCCTTGGTTTCTGATTTGGACAGTGGGGTGAGTGTTAGTAAACAGCTTCCAAAGACCTTGAGGAAGGTTGTCTATATGAAAGCTGATTTTGATCTTGGTCAAAAACTGGAGGAGTTCCACCCTCTAATTCTAAAAGGGGACAGAAGCCCAATGCAACTGTTTCGGTATTTGGAGGTGGTAGGATTAGGGCTAATTGTTCTTCCTTCTATTATCTTATTTTTCTTTGCTTTCATAATGAAAAGGGGGATTTTCTTATAAAAAAGATACAGCTACTGTGGTATCTTCAAGTGAACATGTGGCTCAACTTACTTATAGGTCAGGAAAGTTGGGCCCAAATCATAACTGCTAAGCCAACGAAAAGATAATTTCATCACCAGTGTAATTAAGTGAGCTTTTCTAAAGTATCTCAAGTTAACTCCTCATCTAAGTAATAAGAATCCAGGCATAGTGGTTTTTTGATGTTTATTTTAATCTTATCTTATCATTAACCAGCTTGTAACATGGATTACCCTTGGGTATACTATGGAAAAGGGTGTGTGTGTGTGTGTGTGTGTGTGTGTGTGTGTGTTAAGGATTTAGGGTATTATGCCTGAGTGAATTGATCCACAGGGATTTTACTTCTTCACTGTGTGTTGCTGTGTTTTTGTTCTCCAGTGGGCTAAGCTGCTGTGCCTCTCTCTTCCGTATAGCATTTGCACAGTGTTCACATGATGCTTCGGTGTCAGTTTTTCATTATGCTCAGATGATGTGAGGTATGTGGAAAGCTTCCGGAACCATGAACTCTAATTTCCCAATCATGAATAGTTAGGAAACCAGAGTTCTGGGTTTTCATTAACACAAGGTCCTACATGCCAGCTCAGCTTACTACCTGCTAAGCCTCCTAGATCTATTGGAAAACGTGCATTGGCAGTTTTCCAGTCTTGCTAAAAGTCATAAATAGATGCCTTTCTTATGAAATGTATTAGATTCAGCATATTGACACTGGAATACATTATTCTTTTAGCAGTTGAACAAATTAAAATAAAATGATCGTTCCATTTTTTCAATGTAATAAAATGAACATAATTGGGCACTATCTTAATCTGGCAGTCAGGAATTAGATTGTATACCCATAGTCACACAATTTCACTAGGGGAAATTACATGTTTCCTTTTCCTTGTTCTCTTGATGACCTTCCTAAATGCCAATAACTGAGAGAGAGCTTGGTCAGAGTGATTGGAGTCACCTGGGGAGCTTTCAAAAACAGTCCTGATGTTTGAGTTCCATCTCTCCCAAATCCTGATTTAATTGGCTTGGGCTCAGCCTGGGCATCTGGATTTTTTTAAAGGTCCCAGGTGGTTCTAATGTGCAACCAAGGTTGACAGCCAGTGTTCTCATGTGACAACATACTTCCCTAATGTAACTCTCCCTCTTCCTCCTTTCTCTTTTGTCTTCACTAAGTTTGGCTAGTATCTCAGGGTATGGATCTGAGTTGGCAGAATAAGGAACCTGCTGAGTGGTCCAAGGAGATTCAGATGGTTTCATTTAATGCTCAGGTTGACCATATAGAAGTTTAAGGAGGACATTCAATATTGCTCTACGCTACCATGTAGGTGAATCAGTTTGTCTGAGAGCCCCTCAGTCACTTCCCAGGTCACCCAGGTACACTCATGAGTAAAGACTTACCCTTGGACACTTATATTGACAAGGACTCTGCCTAGTAAGGATGATCTCCTCTTCTAGGTGCCAGACTTGGCTTTTTACTAAAAATATATTTGTTTTATTTTATGCTTTCAAATAGATGTTTAATGTTAATTTTAGGATTCACATGTTTATTCATCAGTATAAAAAGCAGGTATTTGGCATCTCATATTTTTGAACAAGATGGCACATCAAAACATATGCTGGAGGCATGAGTATTACGGTGTTTTTAGAACCCTATTTTCTACCTTCTTGTATAAGACAAGAGTCCTTATTCCTTTAAAAATTGACAAATAATGCAATATATGTTAAGAAAAAAAAAGAAGAAGATAGCGGGAGGGGAAGAATGAAGGGGGGGAAATCGGAGGGGTGGACAAACCATGAGAGACGATGGACTCTGAGAAACAAACTGAGGGTTCTAGAGGGGCGGGGGGTGGAGGATGGGTTAGCCTGGTGATGGGTATTGAGGAGGGCACGTTCTGCATGGAGCACTGGGTGTTATGCACAAACAATGAATCATGGAACACTATATCTAAAACTAATGATGTAATGTATGGGGATTAACATAACAATAAAAAAATTTAAAAAATTGACAGGCATTGGCTAGGAATGTGATATTACTTATCCTTGGATGATTTTAAGAATTGTACATAAATTTAAAGCTTTGGTGAAAAATGGTGATAACCATTCTAGTTATTGAAAACCCTTAAGATATCTTTCCAATTAAGATAGATAACAGTTTCAAAAAGGTCATCAGCTCAGAAGCTTGCCTTCCAGTTTTAAGAAAATATCTCTCATAAAAATATACAATGGAAGGACTGGGAACATTTACTCATCAAAAAATAAAGTAATTTTATGTGTGAGTAATATTTAAATCACATTATTTTAAAATAAATTTTATGATATTTGAGTCTTTTTAACAGGATAGGTATAACTTACATAGTGTTCTACCTTGTGGTAAACTCTGTCGTTCACAATATACCCTTACTCTTTCTTCCAGGCACAGTTTGGGCAATCCACTAGCTGGGCTTAAAATGTTATTAGGAGCTCTGGCTAGGCATTATAGGGTCTGGAGGAGTCAAATACCAACTCTTCTGAGTTGGTATTTTCAATGATTATTGGGAAAACAATTGGACTTTGGCCTTTTCCTAGGCAAGGAATAATATAAATGACATAATAAAGCTAGTAAGCAACTTGTTTTATTGACAGCTGTGAGGTTTTATGTAAAAAAAAAAAAAAAAAGTGGACCAGAATATAGTCAATAATATTGTAATAATGTTGTATGGCGACAGGTGGTAACTACACTTGTCTTGGTGAGCACTGAGTAATGCATAGAAATCAATCAATCAAGATCAAAACAAAACAGCAAAGAAGTGGACAATAGGTACAAAATACCAGAGCTAAATACTTACATAAAAATATCTAATGATTATATGGAAAAAAAAATAAAACTTGTTTATACACCAATCACTTGTTTGGCAAACTCCATTTATTCAGAACATCTCTAAGAAGGAGGTGAGGTTATGTATTTGGTCTAGAGTTATTTAGCCAATATTCAAGGATAATCCAGAGTTTATGAACAATTATAAAATTCTCAAGGCTCCAGAAAACATAGGCTCATCCCAAGTATTAAAGACTGTAGCTTCTTTAAACATTATACAGAATTTTTGGGAGCCCATAACCAGTAGCAGATCATGAAAAGGTGATAAGTGTTCTAGGTTGTCTATTACTAATAGATCACCCCAAAAGTTAGTGGCTTAAAATAGCAATTGCTTTTTCTGCCTCTGTTAATGTCCCATGGGCCCAAACTAGCCCATGACACAGATCATAGAGTCCAAGTGGAGGGACTACAAATGGTGTAAATAGCAGGAGGTGTGGTTCTTTGGGGGTCCCCAAAGGAACCACCTGCCACAGTAAGTTCTAAAAGCCACTACTTATTGCGACTTACTACCATGTGCCAGTTACTGTTTTAATCACACAATTGCCCTGCAAAGAAGATTTGATTTGTTACATTCTTCAGATAGGATAATGCAAATATTTTGATTAACCTGTAGGAGATCACGAAGTTCTAAGTAGTGGCATCCAGTGTTTGAGGCCAGCTCGGAATGCCTCCAGAGCTTTTCCTCTTTCCACAACCACCTTCTTACCACAAGCTGCTGCAGGCACATCTGCCTTGTGTGTTTTTATTCTAAGCAAACAAAAGCCTTTGCCGCCTGATGCTTTTTTTTTTTCAATTAAGAGCAAGGGAAAGAGCCTCCTAGATATTTTAATTAATCAAAAGCAGCTGTGCCACAGAGCTGCCTAAAGGTAAAAGCTATAGAAGGAAAACACTGGCCAGGGGACTAGACAAGAGACCTTCACCTTTGTGCTCTGGGCCATTGCAAGCTCTTTCTTCTCAGCCAACCTTACCAGTGATAACAGCCTCTCAGGTCTTTTCTAGAAAGCTCTCCAGTTGGTACCTTTCTCTTGGAATAAAGATGTGTAACAGGGACATTGTAATATGCTAATTTCCCATACTTTCTAATTGGTGTGTTCCAGATATCACAGCTTCTACTAGAACACTCTTGTTAAAATAAGCATGGATCACGCACATGATCATGAAATTCCATTCTTTATATTTTAAGTAGCATCAAGATTGTTCTTTTCCTTCACTATTTGGCAGATCAGAGTTCCCTTTTAAAATGCGAGAAGTTAGTTACTTATCAAAGTATTTGATTAATTAGTTAGACCTGTCAGGCCAAACAGAACTAGCCAAGTCTTTTAAATCTCTTAATATGAGCCAATTTTCACAATAACCTGTTTCATTCATGGTCTCGGCGTTTTAAATTCTTGCTCATTAGTGTCCTGGTATTTAGGCTTGTCTGAAAGGAAAGCATCCGTCATGTTAAAAAGGGCTCATTATGGATTATAGGTTTTCTAACGGGGATGCCTATACACAAAAGACTGCCCTCCCATTTTCCTCTGAATTGCTAATTGGACCTTCACCTTGTTTTTACAAGCAAAGGCTAAGCTTCAATAAGGAAGTAGGCTTTTATAATGTCACAGTTTGGGTTGTACTGAAGAGCTGGTGACCTATCATTATCAATACAGATGTGGAACTAAAGTAAAGCATGTGTTTGGTTTTGCTGGAGACAATAAAAGTAAGGGCTGCTTTTAAAACCAGTAAAACACTGAACTTGATGGAAGGAGAAATTCATTGAATATATCACCCCGCAATAGCTCAGTTCCCTGAGTGATAAAATACAACCACCAAACACTCAGAAATAAACACTACATAGTTAAAAAAGAAACAAAACGCAAATCTGAACCCACGGTACCCCTCATTGACTTCTAAGGAAATAGTATTCTCATGTTCCAAATAAATACATGTACTACTATATCCCCAAGCGTTTAGCATCATCATTGTATATCATACAAATGTCCCTAGCGGAAGTTCTTTTTGAATTCGCCTTGGTTAAAATAATCTTCTATTTTGCTGTAGTTTCAGTTTGTTTTTAAAATGCTGTTTGTATTACTTGAAGTAATTCTTTTCCTCTTTCTTTTTATTTTATTTTCTTACAGGATTTACTGTTTATTTCCAAATTACTCCAGACCCTAATAGTCTATTTTGCTTTTGGCAGAATTTGTATATCTATTGAATTGCATTCTGTTTTGTTGAATTTCCTACAGTGAATGTCTCTGCAATGGCTTCATTTGGTGGCAAAACATTAAACTACTTCTTTAGGGCCTTCAGGTTACCATTTGTAACATGTACCCACAATCAACCCTCTTAATAAACCAAGTGTCCTAATTAATTCAGTGTACCTTCTGGTTTAAGTATCTATGGGCACGACTCCTTGAAGTGCTGATACACGAGTTCCCATTGGTCTTGAAATAAATGATTTTTCCTGGCAGTGTTATCAATTTTAAGAATTCAGATTTCATATGTTTGAGGTTAGCAAATTCAGCAGACAACCTAAATGCGGCGCCATGTTAATGGAGTCCTGGAAGCTGCTGGTGTTAAAATGAGTAAATTAAGGAGTCAACACTGCTTATTTAGGCACATTAGGATAAAATAGTATGAGAGCTCGGACTTAACAAAAATCAATTCAGCACGCAGAGTGCACATCCATCAGGGCTTTGTTATGATGTCAGGAGGAGCAGCAACCCGGTTTTATTTTATGAAGAATGCTACATTAGCATCCTCACGTCCTTGGATGGCTGTGACATTTGCTGTTACAGAACTACTTCAAAGCAGCCACAGGGCCCCTGGGGACTACTCCAACTACATTAAAAAATTAAGTTGGCATCAAATGACTTATTGAACTCTTTATTGATATCCTCGGGATTTGCTTGTCAATCTACACAGTAGTTAGTCTCCTTCCACAGAGACTACATTAAGGAGGAAGCTGTAACCGTTATGTTGAGCATTTGAGCAAATTATTTTTCTCTACCTTACCGCCCCCCCCCCCACCCCATCACAACAACAACAGTAATAACAGTAGTTTGAATGAAAAGTATACTCCAGGCACGGCATGGACATTTTCCGTACAGCTGGGTTTATTTCACAGGAACCTCTAGGTAGATCTTATCCCCTGAGACTTTGAGTGTTATATCCATCACTGATCCAGTGTCTCAAACCAAAACCTGTGCCACTGACCACAATTATAGGAGAGAAGTTTTAAATTTCCTTTTGCCTAGGTTTTTTACCCTGATAGAATTCAGAGACTGTATTTTACAGATAGTATTACTAATTCTTGACTTCATTTTATTTTTATATACACATATTCTCCTTGCCAAAAATAAAGGTTGCCACAACATACTCCCTCTCCCAAACTATTAGTTTTTATCATTTAAAGTGTTGGAGGTTAGATATTTAATTTCACTGGCCTAATTATTGCTTTGATTTGAATAGACAGTTCATATTTATTAATAGTTCAAAATATGTAACTTTATTTTTTTACATAATATCTAATATAGAAGACTCAATAGGCTCTTATGAAATAGAAAGGGGTTATATGCAAGAAGCATTGTACCTTGCCCATGTTATAATCCCAATCTATCATCCTGGTTTCCTTTTCTTTCAATAATTTTAATTTTTTTAATGAAAGTAATATATGCTCATTGCTAAAGTTTAGGAAAAATAGGAAAACATAATGAAGAAAATATAGTCTCACAAATTAAAGGTGAGCCCTGTTAATAGTTGATATTCTTCCAGAATTTTTCACATATATTTTCCTATGTATACAATTTTTCCATGGGTGCTTTATGTACACTGTTTTGCAGCTAGTCAATGCAACCAATTTTGTGCTGGCCTACTTTAAGGATATGCCATAATTGATTTAATTACCTGCTATTGGAATTTAAGTTGATTCTGAGCTATTGCAATTCTAAACAAGACTTCTGTGACCATTCCTGTATATACTACTTCTATTTAAGAAGGTAAGAGGCCACATGTGTCTAATATTCAGACACGTTACCAAAATACCCTCTAGAACTACACCTGTGTAGGAAGTTGCCTGATCCTCAATTTACTTTCAGGATTATCTGGGGCAGCATGGTCTTTCATCCCTTGATTCAAAACCATTTGAGTGCTCACTACGCATCAGGCACCGTGCTAGGCCCAAGTTACAACAGTGATATGAAACAAATGGGCCTGCTGTTGCTCACCTGGAACTTAACATGTGATAAGTAGAGACGAATCTGAGATAAATAACTGTGTAAATGCCTTCTTGATAGAACTTGTTTTGTGGAGAAAAAGTTACAGGGCATTTGAATCTGATATAGTGTGGGGAGTCAGGAAAGGCTTCCCTAAAGAAATGCTATTTGACGCTTGAAAGGTGTGGCTGTGGGTGGGATATAATATACACTGTGTTACATCATGCTAACAATGATTAAACATTACATTCTTGCTGGTGAATGCTAGGCGTACTTTGGTATATTCTACATCAGGTTGTTTTTTTCCATTTTATTGTTGGACAAATTTTTTAAAAATGCTCAGCAAAGTCTCTTTTCCATTCCACTTCTCTTTCTTTTGCTCACAATTACAATCATTAACTCATGACGATCTAGAACTATTTCTTAAAGGAAAAAGTAATGCCAATATTCAAAAGAGTTGCGCATCACCGAGATGGGGTTTCATCTTACTGGGGATGTATTCAGGTTACTCGATGCCATTGTTGGAGCCAAGTGAAATTCGAGTCACGGTTGTCTAATAATCATCATTAAGGGTTTAAACCAAAAGCGAGAGTGCATTGCAGTGACATATTTAGAATGTGAACAGTAATGCCTTTGAGTCTGACCTTCCCTCTTTGGATGTATTTTACCTATCACCCTGTCTATACTTGCCAAAATCATCAGAAAGGGAACAGAAAAATGTGGACTTTGAATGTGATTTGATCTATATGATACCAGAAATGCTTGTGACCTATATTATGTGTTGACTTAAATAAGTATTTTTGTTTCTAGTGAATCATTTTTTGTTAGTCTCAGCACTAATCTTCCATAGACAAAATATCTTTGAATCTTTGTTAAACATTTCCAAATGTACTCCTTACTATACAAAACTATGCAAATATTACTTTCTTAAAAGTTCAATAAAAGAATTAATTCTTAACATTGGTGAATTCACACAGAATACTTCATGATGTAAAATAACTTCATACTGAATTAAGCAAACACCCTTATTTGTGAATCCCATAGAACAGTAGCTATTTGTTTTTTTTATCCAAGGGAAAAAATGACTTATAAACATTGTTGATACAAATATCACCATTTAAGAGGCAGCGGGTTCCTAGTTTTCTCTTTTCTCTGTGAAACCTATGCTTCGTTGACTAGGATTCAGTGAAACCTCTCATTAGGGCACTACGGTTCATTAGGGCTTAAAGAGGCATCACTGAAATTTGAATTGGCCATGCTTTGATGGCCAGGCCTCTCTGAGTGGTAATCAGGCAACATTATGCTGTGTGCTTTACTTCTACAATGGTTTTTAGTCTTTTTTTTTTTTTTAACCTTAATGGCTAAGCTTTGCATTCTGTAAAACATTGGCAAGCTTCTTAGGGTTGGCATTTTTCTGCTTATGAATTGAGATTTAAAAAATCAGATTCTTATATAAACCATTTGAATACCAAATTTGAATATAATGTTGGGTTTGCTTTTCACTTATTAGTAAGAGCATGTTAGTGCACTCTTTATTTCTATTTCATTTCCTCAAACTAAATAGAATGTCTGTATGCACATATCGCACTAGAAAAATCAATAGGTAATCTAGATATTGATTTATTGAATGTCCAACAGACAGATCGAGAGAAACCATATTCAAAATGTAATAATTTAGTTTAGAATGGGCTGAAATAAGGGTGAAGTTACTAATTGGCAGGGAATTACCAGACAGATGCATAAATGATCCACCAGTTATAGAACTAGTAAAAGAAGAAAGACCAAGGATATGAAGGGTGAAAGAATTGTAAATACATATAATTTAAGTGTTATAATTATTTTATTTCTGTCTGCATCTTGGTTAATCATGGCATTCTTTGAACTAAAGTAGGGTCAAAAATATTGGTATGCTACCTTTCTCAGCTTGGGTTCCCCACAGAGCAGAGTCTGGAACAAGGATTTGGGTACTAGCAGTTTATTTAGTTGTTATCCCAAGAAGTAGAAGCAAAGAAGCAAGGAGTGAGCTAAAGAAAAGAGCAAAACTCAACAAATGATACATTCTTGATCCAGTTATACTGTGAGCAACTGAGGCTAAATCCTGCTGAGAACTCTGATGAATAATTAGAACACACAGCTTTAGAAGCATTCCTTTAGACAGCACTATCCCATAGGACTTTTTGATGATGGAAATGTTCTATATCCACATTGTCTGCTATAATAGCCACTTGGAATATGGCTAGTGTGACTGAGGAATTGAGTTTTTAATTTTATTTAATTTTAATTAATTTAAGTGTAAATAGTCATATATGTGGCTGGCTATTGACTACTCAGTTGGACAGCTCACCTCTAAAGGATCAAAGTTTCAGTCATTAATCACTCATTCCCATCCGCCATTTGTCAAGGTATATGGGGGAATGGGTATTAACTCTGCCATACTTCCAACCTAGCCTGCATGGAGGCTAAAATATCTGCCAGGGTTGGGGAGGAATCCCTGAGGAAGAAAAGTTGAGAGGAACACTGCCTTGATATAAGGAAACTACTCCCCACAGCTACAGAAGAAATCACAGAGGAGCTACTGGGTTAGGCTAGAGGCACAAAATGGCTATTATGTGTCTTGCAGGACATTGAAAAACAACAGTTTTGTACATTCAAATCTATTTTTGTGATTCTGTATCAAAGTTCAGGTCACAAAACACTTAATTCTGGTATAAATCCTAAATTTCTAAGTTGATTTAATGCCTTGAAACTTTTAATGTTTTCTAAATAGCTGGATTTTTTTTTTTCTTTTAAAACTTTAATCATTTTGATTTTACTTTAAGTTAGTCACTAGGACGAAACCATCACCTCATTATTAAGTAGTCTTTTATTGCGTTTTCAGTTATTACATTTTGAAATGCAAGTTGAAAATGCTATCAGCTTTACATTTTATTTTTGTAGAAGTGCATTTAAATCACTTCAACAATAATAAAGACTATTTCAAGTTATTTGTCACTAATGAATGCCATAGCTTTGTAAATTACATAAGCTAAATAAAAAAGTATAACAAAAACAATGTGACAACTTCTAGTGATTCAAATTATGAAAAATGATGAGGCTTTATCTTCTTAGATAAATTTTAAAATTTTTTTAAATTGAATTTTCTGAGAAAATACTGCTCATCCCAAAAGAAATCCATCAAGCTCTAAAACAGTAGTGTTTATGCAGCATAAATGAAGCTTAAATAACACATTATAGTGCTTCTCTGTAGATATTAAAACACAAACTTTACTTTTACTTTCTGCATTTCTATGAAATGACTGTTTAAAGGTTAGGAATAAAGACCAAAATTTGCATTTAAATGGAGATATTTTAAGAAGAAATGCCGTTTTGTGACCTTTACCCTTGCTGTTAGTGTGGTGTGGTTTTTCTTTTCTTTTCTTTTCTTTTTTTTTTTTAGGTAGAAGAATCAAACTCCAGAAAAAAATATTAGAAATGGAGATAAACTGGTAGAAAATACTTAGCATGACTAACTTTCCAGAGTAGTATTTTCACACCCCATAGGGAGGGCAAACTGTGCTTGGCCATGGATCAGTTCAATCATAGTTGACAGTGAAAGTGGGACAATGATCCCAGTTGGCATAAATGAGGGCCCGCAATCACTGTAGACTCAGTAGAAGTAAAAAGTTAAAATAAAAAGGGACCAGCTATTAAGTAATCCTATGTATTTACTACACATTTTTAAAAATTTAAAGAAGATACTCCAAAATATATTAGAAATTTTTTACATTTACAAAGTCTTTTGTATTATGATACACCTACCCATGAACAACCAGAATCATTGGTTGAAATAACTTTATTCTACTCTTTTCCATATTATACTGGCCATGGTTAAAACTCAGTGGGATTAGGGAAATAGACATTAGGGAGGCATAAATTTGAAATATGTTTTAAATTATTCCTCTCTGTGCATTAACCAGTTGTTTGTCTATGAGAATATGTATTTATTTGCATGGGTGAATGATAGAGAAAGATTGATTTGTTAAACCCTACTCTCCCCTTAGTATGGCAAAAGAGAACTAAATAGAACATTTGTTGAATTTAGTTTTACTGTGTGTGTGTGTGTGTAAACTCCTCTATAGCAACTATTTTATTTAAACTAAATCAGTTCCTTGGTACTGGTGGTTCTCCCACTGTTACTTTTTATTTATTACTTGGGCCTTGGACACATGAGGAAAGAGACAGCCTTAGAATGCCAGACCATTCTACCTGGTTCAGGAATCAGAGCATAAGGTAAGGTGGACACATGAAAACCATGTATTTGAGGCAGGAGTTCTGCTTATAAATGAAAGAATGCATGAAATACGAGTTAACACCCTGTCCATAACTAACTAGTCCAGGATTTCATTCTGGGCAGACAGATGGTAAGATCTAAAGCCACTAAAGTACTTTTTATAAAGAAAGAAGTTTGGTAGTCATCACTGGGGCACAACCATTGGGAAACAGGTATGTATTAGGCCATTCAGTTCTTGGCCCACGAGAGAAAAAGATCTAGAAATTCAGGCATTAAAAGTCCAAGTGAAGGTGAGGGAACGACAGAGGGAATAACACAGGAACATAGTTCCTATGGAACTGACTCAGGTGAACCAACCTGGGATGCAGGTATCTAGGGTCAATGTATCACTAAGAGGTAATTGTCACCTGCTCAGACCCTGGACCAGAGTAATTTCTATTGCCATTGCTCTGAGAGGGGTTGTTATGCCGTCCTCTTAGAAACTGGAAATTAAGAAGCCACTGGCTATTCTAATTCCATTTTTATTTTTACCTATTTCTTAGTAGATGGTCGACACTGTACTAGACCCCTTCACACATATTATCTTGGTACTACTTGGAGCTACTTTCTGTATTCTTGGCTATCCTCTCTTATACATTGTTTCTTTAGAAAAAGACAGGTTAATGTGTTACATAGTTAAAAATGTTAAGATGTCAAATAACAACCTGCAATGCAAGATTTTACCATGGGCTTTTCTA
The DNA here is from genome assembly GCF_029215605.1 of Mirounga angustirostris. Taxonomy (NCBI): domain Eukaryota; kingdom Metazoa; phylum Chordata; class Mammalia; order Carnivora; family Phocidae; genus Mirounga; species Mirounga angustirostris. The sequence continues at coordinate 98,439,547 of NW_026991718.1, read as the reverse complement.
TTCCTATATTTGCTAAATGACACTAAATCCTCAAATGAATATATTTACAGCAGAATTCTGAAAAGGGTTGATTGCTCATAGTTGTTAAACAAAAACAATCAATCAAATAAACAAACAAAAATTGCCGCAAACCAATAAACATACAAAAGACTGAGGGCTGTCTACTCAAAAATATTTAGGAAATGGTGGGTTAAACAGAGTTAAACAGATAATTTTACTTTTACTTCAGTGCATACCAGTCTTTAAATTTGTTAATATGCAGCATAATATCCCAGAGGGAATAGTGTATGCAGTTTCCTCAAGTCATTTGATTTGGGACTAGTTTATATGGAAGCATCCTGAGGGATTAGTCTCCTACAGCACAATTTGTTAAAATCCCAATGTCCTAGTTTCATTAATCACTAAGAATACCTGTCCTCAGGAAAATTCAGGGAGAGATGTAGGGTATGGGACTAGTGGGAGGACTTCAAAATAAGGGAAAGACAAGGAGGGATTCATATCGAGGCCTCAAAGAGGATCAATGTTACTGAAGGAACATGAGGACTGTGTCTGACGCTGGAATCTTTGATCGACAATGGCAGTGACTCTGAAGGGATATAAGTGAAGTGTATAAAATTATAAATGCTATTCACAGGTTGCCCATACTACTTAATAAAATTCCAAAAGACAGAACTACCTACCTGCATCTTGAGGACTAATTTACGGGAAAGATGTCCATAAAGGGCTGTTAATAGGAAATGAAGCTTTGAGAACTATGTCCTAACTTCTAGTGATGATGGACAGTGAAACAATACCAAACTGAATGAATCAGTTTGGCAGAAATTTGCCTAAGAGTCAAAATTTTTCCTTCTCCAGAAACATGTCTGTACATAAGCCAATTGATAAAAATATTAGATAATCAACAAATATTTGATGAAAGAATGAATGGAAATAGATTGTAAAGAAAGCAGTTGTGCTTTAAAGAGTTCAGAAAAGTTTTTTAAAAAGATATTATAAGAAGAAATTCTGTGATAATTAGAAGGATGTGATAAGGTTGGGGTGGAGCAAGATGGCGGAGGAGTAGGAGACCTGGATTTCGTCTCCTCTCAGGAATTCAGCTGGATAGGGATCAAACCATTCTGAACACCTACAAACTCAACAGGAGATTGAAGAAAAGAAGAGCAACAACTCTCTCATCAGAAAAGCGACCAATTTCTGGAAGGTAGGACGTGCGGAGAAGTGAATCCGAGGCGATATTCAGGAGGATAGATGGCGGGGGAGGGGCCTCCGTCGGCCGCTTCTGGCAAGTGATAGAACCACGGAGCACAAAATTGGAACTTTTAAAAGTCTGCTCCACTGAGGGACGCCACTCTGGTGGCTAAGCGGGGGGTGGAACCCTCCGGGACAGTGTGGTCTCAGGACCCTCGGGGTCACAGAAAGACCGGGGGTGCCTGAGTGTGGCAGAGCTCCCAGGTATCGGAGCAGGGAAGCCGGCTGCAGAGGCGGAGCCCAGGCGCGGGCTCTCAGCTCGGGGTGGCCATAAACCGTGATCCGCGGCCCAGTCGGGCCCCTGCTCCTCCAGCAGGGACCCAACAAGCGGCAGATCCGGGGAGACTCACCTTCCTTCCCCGGGAGGAGCCGCACGGGAGTGCACCGCAGGGATCTGCTGGGTTTGGAGACTCCACCCGGGGTCGGGTGCCAGAGATAGAAACGCGCAGTCACAGGCCGGGTGAGCACAAGGTGCGGCCAGAGACCGGAGAGACGGGAGTGACTGACGGCTTTTCTCTGGGGGCTCACTGAGGAACGGGCCGAGTTCTCGGCTCCTCCAGGGCAGAGACTGGGAGGCCGCCGTTTTCACTCTCCGCCTCCAAAGCTGTACGGAAAGCTCGCAGGGAACAAAAGCCCCGGAGAGCAAACCCGAGCAGATTACTTAGCTGGGAGGGGGCAAGGGCGGGGCAATTCTGCCTCCGGCAGAGACATTTGGAAACCACGGCAACAGGCCCCTCCCCAGAAGATCAGTGAGAACAGCCAGCCAAGACCAAGTTTACCGATCAATGAGAACGGCAGAACTCCAGCGCTAGGGGAATACTGCACAAAGAATTCATGGCTTTTTTTACCATGATTCTTTAGTCTTTCAAAGTTAATTTTTTTTAACTTTTTTCTTTTTTTTGAATTTTTCTTTTTCCCTTTTTCAACCAACATCTTATAAATCACTTATTTTAAAAAAACTTTATTTTTCATTTTTAGAATCATATTCTATCCCTTCATAGTAGTTACCCGTATTTTTGGCATATATATATAAGTTGTTCTCTCTTTAAAATTTTGAGATAGTTTCTTCTAACAGATTAAAATATACCCTAAATATCTAGTATATGGTTTTTTCTACTCCCCTGCCTGATCACATTCTCTCCCTTTTTTTTTCTTTTTTCTTTTTTTAAATCCTCTTCTTTCTTTTTTCCAACAACTTCTTATCAATTCCTTTTATAAAATTTTTTATAATTTCCATCTTTACAGTCATATTCCATCCCTTCATCATATCAACCCTTATTTTTGTACATATATAAGTTTTTCTTTCTTTAAAATTTTGGGAGGCACTTTCTTCTAAAAGACCAAAATACACCCCAAATCTAGTGTGTGGCACTGATCTATATACCAGCCTGATCATATTTGATCACATTCTATTTTTTGTTGTTGGTGTTGTTTTGTTTTGTTTGTTTTTGTTTGTTTTTATCTTTATCTTTATCTTTTTTTTCTTTTTCTTTTTTCTCTCTTTCCGTTTCTTTTTCCACTGCTTCAGGTCTTTTCTGATTTGTTTAGAGTATATTTTCTGGGGACATGGTTACTCTGCTAGCATTTTGTTCTCTCATTAATCTATTCTCCTCTGCACAAAATGATGAGACGGAAAAAATCACCTCAACAAAAAGAACAAGAAGTAGTACCGACTGCCAGAGACGTACTCAATATGCACAATAGTACGATGTCAGATCTAGAGTTCAGAATCATCACTTTAAAGATACTAGCTGGGCTTGAAAAAAATATGGAAGTTATTAGAGAAACCCTTTCTGGAGAGGTAAAAGAGCTAAAATCTAACCAAGTAGAAATCAAAAAGGCTATTAATGAGGTACAATCAAAAATGGAGGTGCTAACTGCTAGGATAAATGAAGCAGAAGAGAGAATCAGTAATATAGAAGACCAAATGATGGAGAATAAAGAAGCTGAGAAAAAGAGAGATAAACACCTACTGGATCACGAGGGCAGAAATCGAGAGATAAGCGATACCATAAGACGAAACAACATTAGAATAATTGGGATCCCAGAAGAAGAAAGAGAGAGAGGGGCAGAAGGTATATTGGAGCGAATTATAGCAGAGAACTTCCCTAATTTGGGGAAGGAAACAGGCATCAAAATCCAGGAAGCACAGAGAACTCCTCTCAAAATCAATAAAAATAGGTCAACACCCCGACATCTAACAGTAAAACTTACTAGTCTCATAGACAAAGAGAAAATCCTGAGAGCACCTCGGGAGAAGAGATATGTAACCTACAGTGGTAGAAACATTAGATTGGCAACAGACCTATCCACAGAGACCTGGCAGGCCAGAAAGGACTGGCAGGATATATTCAGAGCACTAAATGAGAAAAATATGCAGCCAAGAATATTCTATCCAGCTAGGCTGTCATTGAAAATTGAAGGAGAGATAAAAAGCTTCCAGGACAAACAAAAACTAAAAGAATTTGCAAACACGAAACCAGCCCTACAAGAAATCTTGAAAGGGGTCCTCTAAGCAAAGAGAGACCCTCAAAGCAACATAGACCAGAAAGGAACACAGATAATATACAGTAACAGTCACCTTATAGGCAATACAATGGCACTAAATTCCTATCTTTCAATAGTTACCCTGAATGTAAATGGGCTAAATGCCCCAATCAAAAGACACAGGCTATCAGACTGGATTAAAAAACAAGACCCATCGATATGCTGCAAGAGACTGCAAGAGACTCATTTTAGAACCAAAGACACCCCCAGATTGAAAGTAAGGGGGTGGAAAACCATTTACCATGCTAATGGACACCAAAAGAAAGCTGGGGTGGCAATCCTTGTATCAGACAAATTAGATTTTAAATCAAAGACTGTAATAAGAGATGAGGAAGGACATTATATCCTACTTAAAGGGTCTATCCAACAAGAAGATCAAACAATTGTAAATATCTATGCCCCTAACATGGGAGCAGCCAATTACATAAGGCAATTAATAACAAAAGCAAAGAAACACATCGACAACAATACAATAATAGTGGGGGAGTTTAACACCCCCCTCACTGAAATGGACAGATCATTTAAGCAAAAGATCAACAAGGAAATAAAGACTTTAAATGACACACTGGACCAAATGGACTTCACAGACATATTCAGAACGTTCCATCCCAAAGCAACGGAATACACATTCTTCTCTAGTCCCCATGGAACATTCTCCACAATAGATCACATCCTAGGTCATAAATCAGGTCTCAACTGGTACCAAAAGATTGGGATCAGTCCCTGCCTATTTTCAGACCACAATGCTTTGAAACTAGAACTCAATGACAAGAAGAAAGTCAGAAAGAACTCAAATACATGGAGGCTAAAGAGCATCCTACTGAAGAATGAATGGGTCAACCAGGAAATTAAAGAAGAATTAAAAAAATACATGGAAACCAATGAAAATGAAAACACAACTATTCAAAATCTTTGGGATGCAGCAAAGGCAGTCCTAAGAGGAAAGCATATAGCAATACAAGCCTTTCTCAAGAAACAAGAAAGGTCTCAAGTACACAACCTAACCCTACACCTAAAGGAGCTGGAGAAAGAACAGCAAATAAAGCCTAAACCCAGCAGGAGAAGAGAAATAATAAAGATCAGAGTAGAAATCAATGAAATAGAAACTGAAAGAACAGTAGAACAGATCAACGAAACTAGGAGCTGGTTCTTTGAAAGAATTAACAAGATTGATAAACCCCTGGCCAGACTTATCAAAAGAAAAGAGAAAGGACCCAAATCAACAAAATCATGAATGAAAGAGGAGAGATCACAACCAACACCAAAGAAATACAAACAATTATAAGAACATATTATGAGCAACTCTGTGCCAGCAAATTAAATAACCTGGAAGAAATGGATGCATTCCTAGAGATGTATCAACTACCAAAACTGAACCAGGATGAAATAGAAAACCGGAACAGACCTATAACCACTAAGGAAATTGAAACAGTCATCAAAAATCTCCCAAAAAACAAAAGCCCAGGGCCAGATGGCTTCCCAGGGGAATTCTACCAAACATTTCAAGAAGAAGTAATACCTATTCTTCTGAAACTGTTCCAAAAAATAGAAATGGAAGGAAAACTTCCAAACTCATTTTATGAGGCCAGCATTGCCTTGATCCCAAAACCAGACAAAGACCCCATCAAAAAGAATTACAGACCAATATCCCTGATGAACATGGATGCAAATATTCTCACCAAAATATTAGCCAATAGGATCCAACAGTACATTAAAAGGATTATTCACCATGACCAAGTGGGATTTATCCCTGGGCTGCAAGGTTGGTTCAACATCCGCAAATCAATCAATGTGATACAATACATTAACAAAAGAAAGAACAAGAATCACATGATCCTCTCAATAGATGCAGAAAAAGCATTTGACAAAGTACAGCATCCTTTCTTGATCAAAACTCTTTAGAGTATAGGCATAGAGGGTACATACCTCAATATCATAAAAGCCATCTATGAAAAAACTCAGCGAATATCATTCTCAATGGGGAAAAACTGAGAGCTTTCCCCCTAAGGTCAGGAATGCGGCAGGGATGTCCACTATCACCACTGCTATTCAACATAGTATTGGAAGTCCTAGCCACAGCAATCAGACAACAAAAAGAAATCAAAGGCATCCAAATCGGCAAAGAAGAAGTCAAACTCTCACTCTTTGCAGATGATATGATACTTTATGTGGAAAACCCCAAAGACTCCACCCCAAAACTGCTAGAACTCATACAGGAATTCAGAAAAGTGGCAGGATATAAAATCAATGCACAGAAATCAGTGGCATTCCTATACACCAAAAACAAGACAGAAGAAAGAGAAATTAAGGAGTTGATCCCATTTACAATTGCACCCAAAGCCATAAGATACCTAGGAATAAATCTAACCAAAGAGACAAAGGATCTGTACTCAGAAAACTATAAAATACTCATGAAAGAAATTGAGGAAGACACAAAGAAATGGAAAAACGTTCCATGCTCATGGATTGGAAGAACAAATATTGTGAAGATGTCAATGCTACCTAGAGCAATCTACACATTCAATGCAACCCCCATCAAAATACCATCCACTTTTTTCAAAGAAATGGAACAAATAATCCTAAAATTTGTATGGAACCAGAAAAGATCGTGAATAGCCAGAGGCATGTTGAAAAAGAAAAGCAAAGCTGGTGGCATCACAATTCCGGACTTCAAGCTCTATTACAAAGCTGTCATCATCAAGACAGTGTGGTACTGGCACAAAAACAGACACATAGATCAATGGAACAGAATAGAGAGCCCAGAAATGGACCCTCAACTCTATGGTCAACTAATCCTCGACAAAGCAGGAAAGAATGTCCAATGGAACAAAGACAGTCTCTTCAACAAATGGTGTTGGGAAAATTGGATAGCCACATGCAGAAGAATGAAACTGGACCATCGCCTTACACCACACACAAAAATAGACTCCAAATGGTTGAAAGACCTCAATGTGAGACAGGAGTCCATCCAAATCCTAAAGGAGAACACAGGCAGCAACCTCTTTGACCTCAGCCGCAGCAACTTCTTCCTAGAAACATCGCCCAAAGCAAGGGAAGCAAGGGCAAAAATGAACTATTGGGACTTCATCAAGATAAAAAGCTTTTGCAAAGCAAAGGAAACAGTCAACAAATCCAAAAGACAACCGACAGAATGGGAGAAGATATTTGCAAATGACATATCAGATAAAGGGCTAGTATCCAAAATCTATAAAGAACTCATCAAACTCAACACCCAAAGAACAAAGAATCCAATCAAGAAATGGGCAGAAGACATGAACAAACATTTTTCCAAAGAGACATCCAAATGGCCAACAGACACATGAAAAAGTGCTCAATATCGCTCGGCATCAGGGAAATCCAAATCAAAACCTCAATGAGATACCACCTCACACCAGTCAGAATGGCTAAAATTAACAAGTCAGGAAACGACAGATGTTGGCAGGGATGCGGAGAAAGGGGAACCCTCCTACACTGTTGGTGGGAATGCAAGCTGGTGCAGCCACTCTGGAAAACAGTATGGAGGTTCCTCAAAAAGTTGAAAATAGAGCTACCCTATGATCCAGCAATTGCACTACTGGGTATTTACCCCAAAGATACAAAAGTAGGGATCTGAAAGGGTACGTGCACCCCGATGTTTATAGCAGCAATGTCCACAATAACCAAACTGTGGAAAGAGCCAAGATGTCCATCGACAGATGAATGGATAAAGAAGAAGTGGTATATATACACAATGGAATATTATGCAGCCATCCAAGGGAATGAGATCTTGCCATTTGCAATGACGTGGATGGAACTGGAGGGTATTATGTTGAGCGAAATAAGTCAAAAAGAGAAAGACATGTATCATATTACCTCACTGACATGAGGAATTCTTAATCGCAGGAAACAAACAGGGTTGCTGGAGTGGGGGGTGGGGTGGGAGGGATGGGGTGACTGGGTGATAGACACTGGGGAGGGTATGTGCTCTGGTAAGCGCTGTGAATTGTGCAAGAATGTTGAATCTCAGATCTGTACCTCTGAAATAAATAATGCAATATATGTTAAGAAAAAAAAAGAAGAAGAAGAAGAAGAAGGTAGCAGGAGGGGAAGAATGAAGCAGGGGAAATCGGAGGGGTAGACGAACCATGAGAGATGATGGACTCTGAAAAACAAACTGAGGGTTCTGTGGGGGAGGGGGGTGGGAGGATGGGTTGGCCTGGTGGTGGGTATTGAGGAGGGCACGTTCTGCATGGAGCACTGGTTGTTATGCATAAACAATGAATCATGGAACACTACATCTAAAACTAATGATGTAATGTATGGGGATTAACATAAGAATAAAAAAAAAAGGGTGTGATAGATTGGTTCATAAATTAAAGATAGATGAAGGTTTCCTTTTTGCTCATCAGCCTATTTCTCTTCACAAGCAAATTTTGATTGCTAAAGATGAAAGTGGAAAGTGTTTCTTATGTATGCATAATATGTAGAAAACAGAATTCAATTTTCAGAATGGACTTTGTCTTCCCAAGGACCAGAGGATAGGCTATGAGTGAATTGCTTCAAAAAGACACACACTTACCACTAGAATATTGTTGATTGTCTAATAGACAAGAAATCGTTAAATTAATAAACAAAAAAGTAAGCTTGCCACAGCAGTGGAAAAATTCAGATGTGCTAAGAAGCTCCCAGTGAGGAGAATCATCTGAGTATATTCTTGAACACAAATACAACTCAACTTTTTAATATTCTTGTTATTTAACCAATTGGAGTAAAAGTGGGTATATAACAAAGCCTTGGCAACGTGTTTCCTCCCGATAATTGCATTTCTTTGTAAATTTCTGACCTTAAAACTAACTGGCATTGAAAGCCCCTGTTTTCATAATTCTCAAGGTCAAATGTCTGATATGCTACTACAGAAGGGTACTGCAAATAAGAGAGACCATTTCTTATGGAATTGATCTGCCAACTCAATAAAATAATCATTTTAATCAGTTTTTCCCACTAACTAGCAAAACCATATTTTAGTATGATAAATTCTTATGTCTTACATAGGAAATAAGATACCAATGCATTTACCTATATCATGTTCAACCAGGGAATTTAATTTCATTAGTGTCTTGCATATACTAAAATAATATTTCTATCTAGACACATTCAGGACCTCAGGGGGAGGTGTCATGGTGTGTTTTTGTTTTTGTTTTTCCATGAAACATCCCAAAATTACCACAAACAGTGGAATGCCCACTGAAGGAAAAATAGACTGTAGAGCACAGCCAAAACAAACGAATGAGAAGGACAGACTGAAGAAGTGCTAATTCCATACTATGGACAAAAATAAGTAAAAAAAAAAAAAAAAAAAAAACTGGGAGTATTGCTCAAAGCTTTCTTTTCTACTTGGTAGGATTTCACTGTAAAGCACATGTCTTAGTTGGATTATTTGCTTCTATTTGTGAAAATATTTCTGTGTGTGTATAATCTTTTGCCCATCTCTTTCGTCAGGAACCATTAAATTCTGTGCCTAGAGAGATGCTGTAAATCAGCTACTATAAAATTAGGATATGCTAGAAACTCATAATTGATTGTATAAAATTCTTTTACAAGACCAGACAATGATTCTACATTTTATGTTATATTAAAAACTGAGAAAACGTCATTTGTGAAATGTAATAAGGCAGAACATTATTACATTCATATTGAAAGTCTGACTAATCTGAATCGATTAAAGGTGCCTTGTGGAATATCTTGTATTAGTTGACTAATTCTTGTCCTCATTATTAATATTCTGAGGCAACTGTAATACCTACAAGTAAATATCTATTCAAAATAATTTCATAAACATTTAATCATCATAGACACAATACTGTTTGCTGTGTTAATGGAGATTAAATAGCATAAATTTACTTTTATCTCCCTTTAAAAAAAAACAAGTTTTGAAAAGCAGATTAGTGAATGGCTGTCACCCTTGATAAAGCTGTTTCACATCTTTGGAGAGCTTAAACATGATACAGTGAAGTGTGTTCACTGTCCCTTGTGAGCATTAAGTGGTTTGTAAGATAAAAGAGAGAAACCAGAAGTGAGAAGGTTTCTATTACAAGCCTAGTCATATCATATAAAGGGATGGCATGGATTAAATCCCTACGGCCACGCTTCCCCCTTCCCCGCCATCCACCAGAACTTCAACTGTCCTCTATGACATACAACTGAGCAGGAGACATAGAATCACATTTTTCACAGGGATTTGAAATGTCTTTGTGGTCATGGTCTGGCAGTAATAGAAACCATATGCTGGGTCAGGAGGAAAGCTATCTTGAAACAGAAGAACCCATCTCTTGGCCTAATGACCTTGGGAAAGGTTAGTCATTTCAATGCATTTTTCCTTGAAGCAATGTAAGAGTTGTTTGGGCTACTTTTCCCTCTCTGTGACTCTAAGTTGTGAGGGGTTTAACCACATATTATCCATTAAGAGGATAATTTTGGTGATAAGCAAATGGTTAATGTCAGTAGCAATAAAATTCTCTTCCAGAGCACCTGTTAGGTGATTTGTTGTAGATTGATTTGCATTTCCCTTTGTGATTTTAAACTTCTTTGGTTTCCTAATACTTTAAAACACAAGTCTGATGGAATGAGAGAGCGTGAAAAAATTTGATTTAAGCTGAGTACTTTGTAGACATTTGAAAACCAGCTTTGTCTTAAGTTACATGCCTTTGGAACGCCAGCATGTAAGGCAAAGAAGCAACATGATCTTTGTAATGGCTGTTGGCCCCTCTCCAGTTGACACACACACGTAAGTTATATGGATTGGGTCACTTGAGGTTTCCCATTTCCCATAAAATAATGTTTATCATGGCCTAATGGGGCTCAGAATTGGTCCCTAAGTAATTTTTGCTGTAGGGTCTTGTAGTGATCTGTGAGTGTGTCCCCAAATTTGACAGTGACTTAGAGACATTAGCCATTTAAAATGCTGCTGGTGGAAGGGAAAAATGAAGGTGGGGGGGAAATCGGATGGGGAGACGAACCATGAGAGACTATGGACTCTGAGAAACAAACTGAGGGTTCTAGAGGGGAAGGGGGTGGAGGGGATGGGTTAGCCTGGTGATAGGTATTAAAGAGTGCATGTTCTACATGGAGCACTGGGTGTTATACACAAACAATGAATCATGGAACACTGCATCAAAAACTAATGATGTAATGTATGGTGATTAATATAACATAATAAAATAAAAAAAAAACATATCCAAATGAAAAAAAATGTAAAAAAATATAATAAAATGCTGCTGGTGGACAGTCATCAGATGGCCAGTATTTTGATGTAACCCACATTTAAAGGAAGGAAACTGTATGTATGTATGTATGTATGTATGTATGTATGTATGTATGTATTGGTATTAAGAAAGAGAATTTTTCTTCCACTGCTGAATTTTGATTATAAATGTAAGCAGGTGTTTTCTAAAATTTAAATAAGGGTTTATCAGAAATTCTCAATATCCTTCTGATGGATCTCCAAACTATTACTCATCCTTTGCTCTCTGTTTTCTCAGATTGAAGAGGATAGTGAAAGTGGTGAAAATGTTTCTTCCCTACACCTTTCTTCTTGGGGATATCTGTTGCTCATGCCTCTACCTGCTTCTATAGAGCTCATGATTTGAGATAAATGGGATATAAAATGTCTCCTAATTTTTCCATTTCAAACTAGCTTCCTGAAGTGGTAAAATGATCAAATCTTAACCTTACCCCTGCTGTTTTTTGGGCGGGTTTCCTCTGTGTGTACTTGTTCATTTGTGTCTAAGGGACTGGGGAGGACTGTAATCAGTTCTCTTATCAGCCAGGACTACATACATTAAAACTAAAAGAGAGAAAGGAAGATTGAGTTAAACCAGCCCTAAAAATATTGATGTTCCATCACTAGAAAGGTTGACAGGTTCTTTCAAAGAAAGGTCATTTTGGAAGCTTAGGAAACCTTTTTCACTTAACTGTATTTTTTGCTCTTATCTGAAAGCTCATCACAGGTTCTCCTATAATATTTTATCATGATTCTGATAGGTTTCAGAATGAAGAATGGAAATGTCTTAAAGAATTCAGGGTGCTCATGCAATGACACTGCACTTTGAAATAAGCCAAAGTGATTTGTCTTCATCAGATGTTCCATAATGATGTTTCACTTCCTTTACTGCATGAAATAAAATCTTGTGATATTATTTCAAAACATCCATTTGTAAGTTTTAGGACAAAACCATGAATGACATTAAATGTTTTCAAATGTACTTAACAAATATTATTTTAATGTTGTTTGTTCCACTGATGATTTTCTAAATATTTTCCTTTAACCAATATTACAGTTATTTCCATTGAAATTTCTGTACATTGAAACAATTGTGAAAATAGAGAATTTGATTATAGTTAAATTGCTAATGTTCTATAGGATAACTTTATCATTCAGATAAAATAATGAAGAAGAGAAATTAAATAGGCATTCCTTTGAGACTTCCTCTGACAATCAAATCAGAGGTTTAGATTGAGAAATTCCCTTATTAATGTAGATTGAATGAGTGAACTAATTCCTTTGTAATTTGTTTTAGTAGGAACTTTCCACTGATGTAAGGGGGCAAAGGGAATCCCACTATCTTCACTGTCATGAAAAAAGACAAAAAAAAATAATGAGTTTTTGAAGTCTTTCTCCAAGCTTTCAACACCTTAGCTTAAAGTATTAGAGACCACCTGAGATTTACCTTTCCAGTAGATATCTTCAGGAAAAAAAAAAAAAGAGAGAGAGAGAGAGAAGGAAAGCAAGAGGGAAAGCCTGCCATTACCACATATAATATATTTGAGTGACACTACAATGCAGCTTTCTTAGGTGATCAGATAGAAGTGTCTTGATGTTCAATTGAATTTCAGCTTTAACATCCTTCATCAAGGCAGTTACTACATTACAATGTTATAAATGAAAGTTAAAAATGACATAATTATAAGTAAACTTGAGTTTGTCTTATTACCTGCCATTTGTAACATAGTAAAGCACCATAAAAGAAATTACATATTCTAGGTGATAAAGAAATATTCCATACTCTTGTCATTACTTACACCAAGGTTGGTTTTAAGACTTTTCCTTTGGGTGGAGTTTTATAGAATAGAGACCATGTCTCTTTTTCCCCCTAGACACTAGGACTTTGTATTGACTTTTTTTTTTTTTTAAGTACCTTTCATATAATCTCCCCAGAGCAGTAATCACTAGCTCTAGGTATTTCACTGAAACACTCACATTTAGAGGTATTTTCTCAAAATTGAGACCTGTGTTTATTAAAAAAAAGAAAAAGAAAAAAATTATAATGGTGTTCTTCGCTGCTCTGTTTATAATACACGTAGGAAAGTAAAAATGTATACTGTTATTCTTTGTAATACTTTATTACTAAGGCAGATATAATAACTTTCAAGAGGGCGCTGATAGATTTCGAGTCAGAGCAGATATTTGTGGGCAATTAAAGTAAGAAATGACACCCTACAATTGTTGAGACATTTTTGAAGTTCTTTGGCTCTCCAAATTGATCTTTTCTATCAACAGAATTATTTCATTTTTGGATTAATGGTTTCACTAAGATACAAGAAAGCATTATCACTTAAAATACCATACATACTATGTTGAAATCTCTTCAGAGAAGCAATGGAGTCCAATATTCAATCAGAACAGAAGATGAAAGGAGATGAACCCCAGGAGTCATCTTTAGGAGGCATGTCTGCAGCCAAACTTGCGCTCCATTCCCTATCTTCACTGGAGTGCCCCTATATGGTTGTTTCCTGTAAAGTTTAACTGTCAGAGAGTATGTTCCCCGCCAGCTAACCCCGCCCCTCCAGCTGTACCGTCAACACCTAAATCCAGGCCTTTATCATTTCATACCATGACTGTCAATGTGGCCTTCTCTCTGGCTTCTGGTCTACAGTCTTAGCTCCCCTTTTACCATCCCTAATTCTGATCCCCTACTTAATTTTCCTAAAACAACCATCTCATTTCATGTTAATAAACTTTTCTTGTTTCTTTATTGCCTACAGAATTTAAAAATCTAAGCTCTTTGCATTATGATTGGGGCCAGGAGATAAAGCAATTATCCAACTTAATGGCCTTTGAAAGAAGTATTAGAATTTCTCTTTAAATTTATTTTTCTCATCCTCCTCAATTTATATGTTTGTGTAGATTTTATAACATATATACTTTACCAACATAGTAGTGTAAGTGTACAGATATAATTGATGGGTATATATATATATATAGAGAGAGAGAGAGAGCATACCCTAATATATGTATGTATATACTTACGCTCAAAATGCATTTTATTAAAAGAATATACACACACACACACACACACATTGTAGATCATTGATGTGACTTCCTTCTTTCCTCTTTCCTTTTCCACTAGGTTGGCAAGGCAGGTAAATTAAATCTGTTCTGTTGGCAGATACAGAACTAACCTAGAGACATTCTCTAAATCTGCTACAGGAGTTTAGATTTGCTTACCATTCTCTTCACACAAAAGCAGTTGGTATATATTGTGGAGTCATTTTTTACTTTTTTGCTTTCTGACTACTCTTGTACTCTTGGACATATTTCAAAGGTATTACCAACCCATTTCTTATATTTGGCCTGGAGTGGCTCTTATTTGCTTATTCTTGTTAACTCCTTTACTGTTTTACTGTGTTCTTTATGCACGTTCTTGTCTGGACATGTTCTCTTTCATTCTGTCATTGTCTCCCTTGCAGTCTTAACCTATAACACTATGTTGAGATTCTTTCAGCCTGTAGGTAGTTTTCAAAACTCAGGCACTCCATGATCATCTGGTGCTATTGGCTACTGCTATGGCCACCATGGCCACCATCACCAAGTTGTCCTGCCCCCATCCATTCACTTTACCTCTCTTATACTTCCTCCATCATAGAGATCTCAGTACTAACTCTCAGACTTCCCTGGATTTCTATTTCATGGTTCATTTACGTTGCTTATGAGTTGTTCTTGCATTAGGAGCTAAAAATGGTGTTCTTGCTGTGGTCTGAGGCTAAAATGCTTCCCCAGTCACAATCTACCTGTTGAAATCCTATATCCGTCTTTACATATCTAGCTCACATAACGGTGATGATCATCAAACAGCTTCTATTAATCATCCTCACAAAAAGTAACCTCTTTCTTTCTAATCAGATGCCCAGTGGCATTTATTTTGTGGCATACTTGTTATAGCCTTATAATATCCTGACTTTATGGTTATTTTTGTTTTCAAAGAATATATTTTTATAATATCTAATCTGCTAGTTTGTAAGTTCTTTGAGGCAGGTTCTATGTCATGTTCTTCTTTTATATTCCTGATTGCCTAGTTATAATGATATTAATATATGAGAGGCACAATTGTATTTCTAGAGGGGATTACACAACTGAAGGAAATCTTTCACAATGATGTATTCTTCTCATGGAATTTTTTAACCTAACACTGCTGAGAATTCCTCAGTCAGCAAAGAGATAGTAGTGCATCATTCTGACACTCCTTTGAGGCACATGTTTATTCAGTGCCCACCCTCTTACAAGACGATATTTAATAAAGAAAGAAAATATGTAGCTTGATTATATGCTTAGCCAAGAAATTTCTTTTGCAGTTCTAAGGAAAAATCTCCAGCAAACCCAATTACTCTCCCAGCAATGCACTTCAAAGGAGGGAAGAATGCATTTCTTGTACAGAATTTCTGGATATGTTTGATCATTAGTCAGGGCAAGTAGTTTGACTTGAGGCTATTTACTCAGCAGGAATAAAAAGTATAGCATTGCTTCAACCAAGAGGAGTGTCCCATACCTTCCCCAAGCAGAATTTAATTTGATCTGTCAGAGAAGTTATAGAGGTTTGCTATAGAAATGAGTCACAATCAGTAAGATCTGTTTGACTTTGGCTATTAAAGAGGCTCCTTCCCTCCAAATGGCCTTTTTTTCAGGAATAATTATAATGGAGACACTTGGCACCAAGTAACTGACCAAGAACCTGAGAATTTCACAGCAGTGGTTATCACTGGAATAATTTTTGTTTTTCTCAGTCTAAACCTTGCTCTCATACTTGGAGCATGAAAGCCTTTTTTTTTTTTTTTTTTAAATTCATGTAAGCATTCTTTGGCCAATATTTATTTCATCTGGGAAGTGCCACAGCATATTTTTTTAAAGATTTATTTATTTATTTATTTATTTATTGGGGGGGTGGAGCTGAGGGGGGGCAGAGGGAGAAGGAGAGTCTTAAGCAGACTTCTTGCTGAGTGCAGAGCCAGCCAGGCTCTATCTCACAACCCTGAGATCAGGACCTGAGCCTAAACCCAGAGTTGGCCACTTAACCGAATGTGCTGCCCAGGAGCCCCTGAGAATATTTTTGATGTAGTCAAAATATAACATAATGTCATTAGACTTCTACTTACAAATATATGAATATTTTGTAGAGAAAATCAATGAAAGGAATAAAAGGCCTTAAAAATGTAAACATTTAAAAAATACATATTTTATTATATGAGGTAGAATTTACACTTTCTTGAAAAAAATTACACATTATTTGTCAACATGTGATTTTTCAGCACTTAAATTTTTAATTAAATTTAATTTCAGTTATAAGATGTTTGTTACTATTTGGCAAATCCTTCAACTAAAATAACTAATAATAATAATTAGAGTTTTCCATGTTTGAATTTCCTATCTCAATTTTCAGGAAAATAATGCTTTAAAATTTATAGAAAATAAACTGGTTTATAACCACAGATGCTTCAGGTAATATCTATTTGTAATTTTTCAACATGAACATCGCCGAGAGAAATAATTATTTTTTTAATCTTTAGACAAAGGAAGAAAACCCAAAGCACCAGTTCTTTTCATTGTTATTGGTTAATTTTAAAAAAAAGAGTAAAACTACTTCTGTAACACTAATTTTAAAAAGTTAATTCCCATGTTCTAATGGGAGTGTAATGAGTTTTTCTCAAAGTGAACTCTAATGAGTTTATAAACGTGCTGCCATATTTATGGTAGAGTCTATGCAAATTTGACTGATGTTTATTTATGCATGCATTCCACTTGGGAATATATTTAGGACCATAAGCTTGCTGGAGAATTTGTTATAGGAAAGAAAACTTATGAAGAAGACTTCTTATCCCAGGAGTGGAATTAAAGTAAAATTAACAAGGAATTGAAGTTATCTTTGATCATGATTTTTTATTCCATTTTTATTCACTTTGAGGAAGTGTTGCCTTTTCTTTCTTTCTTTTTTTTTTTTTTTGATGTTCAGCAGAGCAGTACAATGCAATACACAGAAACATAATGTTGAATTTTCATAATAATGCTTGTGATGCAAATGAGGAACACTTCAAAAAGCAGGTTGATTAGCATTTCTTGGTAAGATGACAGTCCCCTCTTTTTTAAAATTTTTGTTCATTAGTTTTATCGGTAGATTACATATCCAGATTTCAAATTTGAAGTGCATAGTTTTTGCTTATAATTATAATGTGAATTTAAATAGTTTTAGATTGTGCATTTAAAACAATTCTTCTGTCACTAAATTACATTCTGAATTAATGAGCTGTTTGCCACCTCTGAGCCCTTTGCTTTGAAATTCAGTCCAGTTTAAAGTGAACTCCAACCATTTCAGGCCAGCAGCTCACAGAAGGTTGTAGGATTAATGAGCTCCAGGGTGTCCATGGCTCTCTTAGAAGCATATATCACTAAATTCTATTCTCAGGGAACATTATTCTTATGTAAGAAGAAGATGGGGAGCTGAATGCAGAGAAATGGTATTTAAACAAATGATTTGATAATTACTAATGAGGGGTATACTTTCATCCCACTAGGCACACAGGAGACCAGAGCTTTTGCCTTCTCTAACTGCAGTGAAATTAAAATTGATGGATATTTTAATAAGGCTACTAAGGTTGTTAAAACAATGCTCCTTTATGGTTTATTATTCAACTCGTAGTTTTTATTCCACTTAATGGACTTTCTAGGGCTTGAATGAAGAATTTACACACATACACTCTTAAGTACCTTACATATAATCTTGGATAAGGTAACCTATTCGTAAAGCTTTATCTTTCTCCCTAGTTACCCTACGGCAGTTACTAGCATTTTCCTCCTCTTAGATCTCCTTGAGGCATCTTCTGAATTCATACAATGGAGGTAGTATAGCGGGAGAAAAAGTTGTTCCTTTATCTTTAGAGTAGCATTTCTTGGTAGATTGAAAATCCCCTTTTTAAAATAATGTTTTTTTGTTTTTGTTTTTTTTAGTTCTATGAGTAGATTATATAGCCAGAGTTTCAGACTGAAGGCAAATCAAACTCTACTCTGGGGAGAATTATCCAGCTGAAGTTGAACCATTTAATTATGACAGCCAGAGCTAAGGATGGCAAATTCATGGTAATCCTATAGATAACCCTCATTCTCAGGTAGACATCATCAGTTTCATCAGTTACAATCTTTTTCTTCACAGAACCAGCATTCTATATACTAAGACACAGCCTCATAATTCTCGACTGTGATCCAGGCAGCCCCTACCTGTTGACCAGGGTTAGCAAGTGAAATAAACACACCTGTCAACTTTGGCCTGGTCAACCCTCTGCTCCAAAGTTAGGTGATCTGTCTGACCACTTGGCAGATCTGCGAGATCCCAACCAATCTTTAGCCTCTGATTACAGAGATGTGAAGATGTGATGATATTGGCATTTTTGAGTTGATAAACTACAATATTCTCTTTACTTTTCCTAATGCCCTTTTTACCTGGATTCAGCCTCTTCCTGACTATTCCTTACCAGCTAATCATTCTTGTCATCTACATTTCATTCCTCCAACTGTATTCAGGTATTTCTCCTGAACTCACCATTGTTTTGCCACATGAGTATGAGAATATTTTCTAATGAATAAATTGGCATCCTCAAATTGAAGATGTGTTGATGTTGCAACTCTAACTTTGGCATGCTGGGGCTGTACCGCAGCAGTGGGGAGCAAAGTGTAGGCCCACCAGGCATTATTTGATGTCCTTGCTCAAGCTCTCTCTTGACAGATAGTAACTCTCATCTGAAAGCAAGAGGAGATGGCAGCAGCTAGACGTCCCAGTGCCAATAAAAATAGGCTACTGGCCCCCATTCTGGCATTTGTGTTTCATCATAGCGTATCTGATGCAAGAAAATCAAAGGACCTACTTTTCTTACTCCTGAAGTGTTCAATCACCTGAAGTGAAGTGACCTATCACTTCAAAACCCTAACCCCAAATCTACCAATAATTAGGTGTGCTTCTATGTTGTATTCTCAAAATTTAGATTTCTTACAGATCACAATCACTGAATGAAATATCACTAACATATGGTCAAAAAGATATAAAGGGAGAGCCATAGTTTAAAAGTGCAGAGTATTTGTAGTCATGTAGGACATTGCAATTCTATCTGCAGTTTGTTATGTGAGAAAACAAAGGAGCCCAAAGATGGGAAGATGGACATCTCATGCCTCTTTTATGTAGATGACTTAAAGCTCAATGACAATTCTAAACCCCAGCCTAATAAAGTATGAAACATCCTAAGGAATGTTCCTGAAGATATGCAAATGGAGTTTGGAATAGTAATATGCAAATCAGTTGGGCTGGCACAGGGCCAATTTACCCATTCACTCTCAGAAAATTTTAGAACTTCATGAGTTTCACTCAAGGGGAAGAGTATACAAATAGACTTCTTCTAGATGAAAAAGATTCAGCATGCAGCCAACATTAAATATTTGAGTTTTGTTTGCCACTGTTGTATCAGCAATGTAACTAGAGAATCTAATCTGCACCCTAATGCCATTTTAGGAGCTAATTAGTCCCCTTCCTGATGAAGGAGAGATGAGTTAATCCAGGACCCCTCAAGCTGATGGGTGGGCTTTAGAAAAGTTTGGTCTTATATGTAGCTAGAATCTCTAAGTAATTTAAAATACTGAAGAGATTAGTACATACAGCACAGTGTGTCTTAGAATTAGGTCTATATACACATAGAGGTATCTTAGAATGGAAGACATTGGACTAGTAGGTATTAAAATGTGAAGATGTTACTATGTAAGGGACCGCAACATAGGAAGAGAGATGATAAAGCAAAGATGATTCATAGAAAGATAATAATGTTTTAGAAAGGGAGGAATAGTAGGGGAGAGGAAAAGAGTTTAGCCCAAATTTTGCAATTTCTAACATTTTTCACAATAGCAATGATATTTGAGCCTTGAGTGAAGGACTGTGTTATGACATGCAGTGCCTTATGCTATTGGAAAATGGAAAATCACATTAATTGAAAAAAAAAAAAGCCTTCTGCTAGGAAAAGGAGTAAAGTGACTGTATCTATGAGAGCAACAGAAATACATGAAGAATTAAGTTGTCATTCAGAGAAAGAGTTCAAAAGAATGGCTTTTTGTTTTTTTAATGAAATTTAAGACTATTCAGGTAACTTTTTTAGTTTTGGAACTTCTTGGACATTTTGATTTCATTCTCCCTGGAGAGCCACCTAAACTGGAGGTTGGACACCAAATAAGGGTTTTACCTTTCTCTTGAGTTTTTAGCCCCTGGAGAGATGTGATTACTTGAGTTGCTAATGAACTTAGGTCCCCAGGATAGAATAATTACCGTGGAATATAAGGATAGTTTCAAGAATGTAAGGACATTTTACCAAATTCTGTTTAATCTCCCCTCGTCCCATTTACAGATCCCATTTACAGATTAAAGTTGAGAGTGCTGGGAGATTGTTTCCAGGGAGGGACAAAATTATATCTTTGGATAAATTGTTCTAGGGTTAATTTGAGTCAAAAGACATTTGTTCATGGTTCACATGTGAAAAATAAGGTTGTGCTAGGAGTTATAGGGTACTAAGATGAATGTTAAAAAAATAATTGTCCTTAATTAAGGTGGCTTGAGGGTCACAGGTACAAAGATGACAAAGTTAAAAGGTAAACTGTGGTAAATGTTATCAGGTAAGCATAAATAAAGTATGTAGTCAGCTTCAGAGAGAAACAGATATGTGGGAACTAAAAAGACCCCAGTAGCCACTTTGATTCTGGGCTCAGTGGTAACTGTAGAAAGAACAACTGAGTAGGGCTGAGGCATAGAGTTGGGGACAAAAAAATCACATTGTGTACAGGAGGGAGTAAAAGTTGGGAGCAGAGACATGAAAGTAGATGCTCTTCCAAGAAATTTGATAAGGGATGGAAGGAGACCATGTGGCTTTGTCAACTTTGTACATTTGTATGCCCAGGTAGCATCCTCATCTTGGAGAACCTATGGTCACATTTGATATGGGAGTGTGCCCTGACATGGCTCTGTGGCAGGCCTCACATTCTGTGGATGCCAGCTTGAGGTCACATCGCAGTACCATGTCACAGAACCCCTGAACCGCCATGTGTCAGCCTGATTGGGGCATAAGACTAGGGAACTGATGAGAAATCACATGTCCACCTGGAGACAAATTTTTTGCAGAAATTTTATTTCATTGCTTAGCATTTATAATGCCCTAGGTTAGGAAGCCACCATGTCCTTACATGGGCTAAGTTTAATTCTTTTTTTTTTTTTTAAGATTTTATTTATTTGACAGAGAGAGACCGCAAGAGCAGGAACACAAGCAGGGGGAGTGGGAGAGGGAGAAGCAGGCTTCTTGGGGAGCAGGGAGCCCAATGTAGGGCTCGATCCCAGGACCCTGGGATCACGACCTGAACCAAAGGCAGACACTTAACTACTGAGCCACCCAGGTGTCTCAGGCCAAGTTTAATTCTATTCTGTTCAATTCAACAAACTTACCCCTAAGTATTCTGGGCGAGGCCTTGCTTTGGCTCAAGGTCTACAACATAGTTAAAAAAGGTCCCAGCTTTCAAGAAACACAGTCTCTTTGGGGAAGCAAGAAACTTAAATAGCATTTCATTATAATCTGATGAATGTTGGTACAGCAGAGGAGTGGTTGATGGGTTATGAGAGTACGGATGACAGGCAGCTAATCCAACTTGGGGCATCTCAGAGGCTTCTGGAGAAGGTGACAGTTGGATTAAGTCTTGGAAGATGGGTATGAATTATCTAGGCAGCTGTGAAAAAACTTAAAGACTTCCAAGTATGAACCAGCAAGTGTGATTTTAACCATATGAGGATAAGACTAATGTGAGAGTACTGTGGATGGTGAAATGTGGCTGGAAAGGGAGCAAGGGCCTAGTCATGGAAGGACATGTCATGTCGGGATTCCTGGGTTTTATTCTATGGATAATGGGGAGTTACCATAGTGTTTTAAGAAGGAAGGACCTGACTTTTTAGTCTTTTACAGAGATTATTCTGACTAAGGGTTTTATGTGTGTATGTGTGTGTATGTGTGTGTGTAGGTTGGGCAGAGAGACCAGTTTGGGATATAAAGCAACAGTTCTGGGTAAGAAATTATGGCCTGAATTTGGCCAGAGGAAATGGGGTTGGAGAGGGGGGGTAAAACTGGCTTTTGTTAGTGAACAAATTCTGGGGTGGAGAAGAACTGGGTGCTTAGGTGCCTTTCACGTTCTGGCCTAGTTGAATGGAAGTGCTTTTCTGGCTCAGTGAGAACCATCTGCCTGTCTAAATTGTGATTTTTCATAGACATTTTAAAAATAGGGTGGAGTTTGGAGACCAAAGACAGAGCTGTATAGAGAGTCAGAGCAAGGAGGTGGGGGACCATGAAGGAAAGCAATAAAGAGAAATGGAGAGGCAAGTAATTATATGCTGTTGTGACCCGTGTCTTAGGTCATTTTTTGGTTTCAGTTTTCCAGCAGTACTTCTTTCCTTTTCTTTTTTTTTTTCTTTTCTTTTCTTCTCTTTTTTCTTCTCTTTTCTTCTCTTTCCTTTCCTTTTCCTTTTCCTTCCCTTTCCCTCTTCCTTCCTTCCTCTCCTTCTTCTCCTTCTAATCACTAAATGCCTTCAGAAATGAGCATGGTCTATTCATGGAATTTCCGTGACTTGCATGAGGAGAGCATCTGAGAAGTGGGTTTTTGGAAGCACTATGGTGATGGCCAAGTATGTGCTTTAACATCTTATTAGACATCTCTAAGGAGCAAGGTAGACAAATGATCGTGTGTGTGTGTGTGTGTGTGGTAGAGGTGTGAGAAATGACAAGGATTTAATAAGTAATGAGAAGAATGTAGAAGGAACCATTAAGCATAACTACAACTTACTTAGCCCTCAGAGTGTATTTCAGTTGTGTTTCTTGTGCCAGGTGAGCAGTTTGTTCATTTGGTTGGAATTCTGTAGTAAATGAGGTCAGAATTAGGGGCTTAATACTTCTTCAGGGCATTTGGTTTTAATCTACTCCATGACCCCAGAAGGACATTTTAACCCTCATCATCACCCTGACTTTTGTCTTTGAGTGCAGAGAGGCACCAATGAGAGAATGTAGATGGCTTTTCAGGAAATCTGTCTTCACTAGGAGAAAGCTGTGGTCTGATAAGTAGGATTACCATTTACATAAAAAGAACAGCCTATTCCATAATTAGAAAAATAAGAAATTGCTGTGAGAAAGGCAATAATGGGTTGCTACTGAATACCAATTCTTGAATTTGGTTTATAAAAAAAAAAAATGGGGATCTGGGAGCCTTGTTAATTATATAGCCTGTGATAATAGTTAATATCATTGCATTGTTGCCCTTAATCTATGACTTACTGAATATTGGTAGACCTGGATTTAACAATGGAATGTCTTACTATGTGTGGCTGGATTGACTACCTACGTTTATTTTAAAACATCTTAAGTTTAATTATTAAGCCACAATTTGGGCTGATACTCTCTCTTGATACAATGGAGATGAAATAGATTATATTTTCTACTACAAAGGTTATTTTAAAAACTTAAGTTTGTTACTCAACAGGAAACATCTGTATCTAATGCAGGGATAAATCCAGGATTTGTGGGGACTGAAACTTCCACAACATCAGGGGTAAGGCCTCTTTGAGAGAAAGAAAACTTACAAATATAAAAATCAGTATGAAATTGGTATTTAAATTCATTCTAAGTTGATGGAATTTAAAAAAATATTAATAGTTGAGAAAAGCTCGCCTCCATTTTAACTCTTCACTGATAATATCATGCACATTGTTAGAACTGTGGTCAAACTTGGGAAAACTTCTTCAGGCCTCTTTTATAGATAGCTGCAAGATTTTATGGCATATCTAATTGTCTTGTGCAGGGACTAATCTTAAACACCTTTGAAACTGACTATCCTTATTATCTACCTTCTTACCATTACTGTTTCTCATTTTTGCTAATTAAAAAAAATATATGTATATATATGATCATGTGAAGACATTGCTAAGACCCCATCCAAGGCCTTAATGGGGGCTGTGCAAATGAGGCTCTTGAAGCTTAAGCTCCATTGTTTCATGGTAAATTCATCTTGGATCAAATAACATCATAATTTTCACTGAATCTTTCCAAACAGCATTATATTCAATTGTCCAATGGAACACTATAACCCTTTGTACTTGATACAATGAGTCAGCTGACGAAGAATTCAGATTTTTATTGATCTTAATGAGATTTCTAAGTAAGGTCCTATAACTCTTTCTCTCTTGATTTGAGTGGCATACAGTGGCTTATTGTAAGACTATTATGTTAATATCTTTGTATCTATTACAAGCTTTAATTTATCCTTGTTAGTTTGAAAGGAGACTAAATTCCTATGTAAGAACATGAAAACATTTTTTAAGATGTTATCTTTTATGGTATGTCCTTTCTAGTCGCTGACTAGATTAGCTGTGGTCATCTAAAATATTAAGTAATCTTGACAGAGCCTATATAAATAAAAAATATAGTGTGTCCAAGTAAGAGCCTTGTACAGTGCATCTTTAACATTTTAAAATGTTATTTCTAAGCCTTAAAATGAAATTTGTTATTTAAGAAAGATTTCATAATAGGTATAAAGATCTCATTGTACCTTATATGGTTTTGTGTTAAATTTACCAAGATCCGTTTTATTGCATTAAACATACTTAGTTTCATTAGAGGTGCTTAGGCTTCCCTCTTTCTCAATGCCCCTTACCCGCTCTATATACACAAATCCAGCAACCTAATCAAGTTGCCTTTGATCAAATTTAATTTGGATTTTTCCCTAGTAAGGCTGTCTGGTGGCAGTTAAATAGAATTTAATTAAAATAAATATGCACAAGATTCAACAGAGCTTAATTATCTGATTTGATGTGGTAAGATTTGGCAGAAAGTCTAGACGTTGTAAGATATACCTATACTTGACTTGGATAAAGGTATAGTAAAACAGAGGCCAGCATTCAGAAAAAGAGGGAGGAGGAGGGAAACACAGTTGTAAAAGCTGTCTATACTATTAGGTAGAATTCTCAATAAACAAAACATTTCCTGTTGAATTTGAACCTACAGTAAAAATTGGGTTGTTTTATATCTTTCTATTTTATTAAAATCATAAAATGAAAGTGCGAAAAACTAGGCACTCCACTTGTTAAATAGCAATTTAGATTGACAAGCTATTTTCCCAAATTTGATTTCTGGCTCCATTAAACCAGTGCTTCTCAACCTTTAATGTGGACATGAATAACCCAGTGATTTTGTGAAAATACGGGTTTTGATTCAGTAGGTCTGGGGCAAAGCCTGAGATTCTGCATCTAAAAAGCTTCTAGTGATGTCCAGGCTGTTGTCTGAGGAACTCGCTTGAAGTACAAGGTCCCGACAGTAAAATAAAGACAACTGACTTGGGACAGTTGCCACCACCATCCCCACCATAACTGTACTGATAATGATATGTAAATAACATCATCTCTTAACTGTGGTGTGTTTTTATATCATTTCCTTTATCTCAGCTTAGTTTTCCCTGTAAAGCCAGTTAATAAAATATTTATTTCAGAGTCTTACCCTCTGGTCTGGCATGAACAAAATGTAGACAGATTTCTCCTGCAGGGTATGTTCTCCAGATCTCATCACTTCTCTTAAGGTTCATTCAGGTGAGCATCTATGCTCGTTCTGACATTTTTCTCACGAGTAATAGGTCAGTGTCTTTATTCTGCAAGGCTGATTACCTCACTGTCCTCCACAGAGGCTAGTTTCATTTCTGATTCCGAATTCTGCACATTCAGCCTCTTGACTAAAATGCACATATTTATATCTCCTGTCCCTCATGAAGCCTCCCAGAAAGCTCCTTCCGGCACTCACAGGCTCATCTAACAGAGCTGAGCAGGGTGAAGCTCCATAGTTGCCTGTTGGAATTGGATTGATATATACAGGGATATGATCTTCATTTTAAAGCAACTCAACACTGGTGCCCATCAACTCCTAAAGCATGTTTTTGTTTGTTTGTTTGTTTGTTTTTGGCAATGTATTAGTACATTTCTATAATGGAATATGTACTGAGGTGTGGCAGTGGAAGACTGCCTTAGCACACATGCTCAGATGTAATACCAGAAGTTACAAATAGTCCTCATTTAGAAAACTCTGAATTAAAAGCCAAAGTTAATAGGTAATTAATGTATAAAGTGAAAATTTTGATTTAGAAAGAAGGAAGCGGTTAGACAATTAAATACTAATTTCAAGGAATTTTCACATAAGGTCAATAAAATTTAAATATTAATAAGTAACAATCAGTACTTCTGTGCAGTTATTTAGTCAATAGGGAAATGTTTTATATAATAGCCTCACTTGGTGGGCGTTTGTTAGAAAGATATTTGTTAGAAATGATACATTTTTATTACTTTTACGTGTTACTTAGGGATTTGGCACCTGCAACAAGGTAATAAGTGTGCCCAAAGGGTACAGCTGGGAAACGTGGTTAACCTAGAGCAGGGATTTGAGTGAAGTTCTGACCAAGGGTGGGACAAGATGACTGTGACTTACTGGGCCTTGGCCAGCAGAATTTCTTGGGAAATTCAGAATTTTCCCTGACTATCACCCAAGGAGGACCTTGAGATAATGCAAAAGTTTCAGTACTCTGTGGTAGTAAAAAAAAAAAAAAAAAAAAAAGGGAAGAAAAATGTAATCTGGATCCAAATTATGGGATATTCATCTAAGTGAATATTGCGGAAGATAAATGCAGTAAATACTTGAATTAATTTAATCTTTTAGGGCAACTATTAACCCATTGGAGTGGCAATTTTCTGAGAGATTCTTCTTTTCTAAATCTTGGGTAGTTTTATTTCTGATGTTGATTAGTATTTTTTTCATGGCCTACAATTTTTCTTTCATTTATAATTCATTTGGAAAATGCCAGTGTCTTCTATTTTTCCAATTCATCATCTCAACTTACTTATTTGTTAGCTCTCTAAATATTATCTATTGCACTGATCTACATTACATCTTGAGGACAGGCTGAGGTTTACAATAAAAGTCATTCTCAGTTTTCTAAAGTACTAAATAGGAAAAAAAAAAAATTGGTAGAATGTTAAATTAAGAAAGGAGTCTTTAGAGGTGACTCTCCAGCATCCTCATTTTATAGATAAGGAGATACGGCTTGTCCAATGTCAGCCAGCAGGCCAGAGACAAACCCAGAGCAATAGTTCTACAGACCATATACTAAAATGTATGTTGCATAAATGCACAATAAGTGTGTATATATATATATATATATAATATATAAATTTCAGATTGTTGAAGAGTAAAAATTAAAGCTATATAAGGTTCCTGAAAGCATGGCAGTAGGAAGAACATGTGATAGAACCCTAAAAAAATCTAATATATTGGCTGATTGCCTCCTAAATTGTACAGATTACTGGTCCATTTCTGAACATGCCCTCAGATAAATTGAAAAGGACATCTCTTCAATCCTTGTCAAATGCAGGACCTGGTGTCATAAGTGCTTTTAACTTCTAGGAGGAAATTCATGCAAGAGACTACATCAGGGCTTTTTTTTTTTTTTTTTTTTTTTTAATAAGCCACATAGTCCCTGGAATAATTCTATCCTTAACTTCACTCCTCATCTCTTTTTTTTTTTTTTTTTTTTTTTGTGGAGCAAGGTGGGAGGATTAGCAAAAAGCATGGTGAGAGAGAACTTTTTCTGGGCCTGAGTGCAGAAAGCAGTGCAGCACTCCATCCGTGTTTCCCTGTTGGAATCCTGCTCTTTGTGATCTGGGACCGCTCTGTGGCTCTGCCTAATTGCAACTTGTGCTTCTGCCCTCCAGTTCTCACTGGCCCCTTTGATGCTTTTCAGCAAGTCTTCTCAAAGCAGCAAGACACAATGGGAAGGTAAGCCATCATTTCACATGAAAAGAGGGCAGCGGAATGCAGGTGGGGGTCCCTGCTGAGATGCTCTCTTCCAGGGCTGTGACTACACAGCCTAACCGCTGTTGTGACTAGTGCCAGTGATGAATTTACAGCCCCTGGTTAACTTGCAAGCCACAACATCCACTCCACCACCCTCCACAGTGAATGTATCTTGGCTCTTTTTTTTTTTTTTTTTTAATCTTTCCTCGGGCTTCTCTTTTGGATATCTGAAGGCTGGATTAGATGGTCTCCATCTCTAACTATGGCCCCAATCTAGATATATTGTTCTGTTTTGTTTTGAGTTTATTTGCTTATCTCATGCTTATCAGTTCACCAAGTCACTCTTTCCATTCTCTTAGGCGACAAAGGACAAAAGAGCTTATTAACAAAGGGTGGAGGGAGGAAGTATAATTTACCCACATGGTTTAAAGAAAGAGAATTTGTCTAGAAGGGTAAAGACCTGTAGGCAGGGTTGAGGAAAAGGACGCCAGAAGGGGAGTCACTCAGAGCCTAACAGCTGGTGGAGGCTGGAGCCCCCTATCTGGGCCTAACCAGGAGGGAGAAGGCAGTGTTACTAGAATCCAATGAGAGCTAGAGCCCTGGGAGACAGGACACCTAGCAGAGCTTTGTCCCAGAACATCAACTCCTGTCTACCCATTGGAATTACTAGGGGAAATTGAAACGCTCCTGGAGATTCTGATTGAATCTTCAGTGTGGTCCTCAGGATTTTTAAAAGCCGCCCAAGTAATTGTAAGGAACAGTCAAGTTAGAGAAACACAGTCATAGAAGGACACAGAGACTGATCAAGTTAGAATACAAACTACCCACGGGTTCTTTACCAATTTCTTTCACCATAAGCTTCACATTGCTTCAGACGTTCTTAGGAAGGAAAGCAGGATCCCTGAAGGGAGGCAGCATTTCGTAAGTGGCGCCTGGGGTTTTGCCAGTGCACGTATCTGTGGGCACATTTCACACTGTTGGAGGCCCTGGCTTTTCCCATTTCCTCCCAGTCATGCTAACGAAGGCTATATAATGTCTCTATAAAGTTCCAGGGAGTGCAGAAGGCTAAGGATGAGCAATAACGAAAAGATCCTTGCAGGTGTTATGAACATGACTATTTTATACCAAATGCATCTCCTGAAAATTTTAACATAGGCATTGCAGATACAATATGACCAATTATAACAATGTAAAAAGCATATTGGACAGGAGGTGAGAGGCTAGGGGTGGGAGTAGAGATTCCTGGGAAAAATGTCAAATAGGTAAATTAAGTTTCCAGATTGAGAAGAAGAAAAAACACATCTATCTTAATATTATAACATTAATAACATTTATGTAGCATATAACATTTGCCAGACACTATTGCTAAAAGCTGTGTATCCATTTTATCCTCACAACAACCTTATTATTATTATTATTTTAGAGAGAGAGTGTGCGCATGCGCTTGCAAGCGGGGGCTGGCGGGGAACAGAGGGAGAGGAGAGAGAGGATCCCAAGCAGGATCTATGCTCAGTGCAGAACCCAATGTGGGGCTCCATGTTCTGATCGTGACCTCAGCTGAAATCAAGAGTCAGATGCCTAATGGACTGAGCCGCCCGGGCACCCCACAACAACCCTATTAAATAGGAACTATTGTTAGCTCCGAGAATTGAAGAAACTTGCCTAAGTTTGCATAGCTAAAAGTGGCAGAGCCACGATTGAGACCCTGGTTAACCCGCCTTCAAACCCCAAGCTCATCTTTCCACTGGCAAACTCGCCTGGGGCATTGATTTAAAGTGCAATTTGCCATATTCTCTCAGGAATCTATATTTTTAAAGTCCCTAGGTGACTTTTATGGTCAGGAGAATTTGGTCCATACCACATTATCTACATTATGCTATTCTGTTTTCTGAGTATACGTGATATATTTCTTTCTTTTTGGCTCCCATTTTCTAAAATATGGTTGAGAACACTCTCTTCCAGGTGTTCTGCAAAAACAAACAAAAAAGTGCATTGTTAAATATGTCTTATGAATACTAAATACCATGACCTTTTCTTGGTGATTAAGAGGTGATTATCCATTTATCAAATGCTACAGCAAAGATAATTTTTGTCCAGAAAATCCTTTTCCCAAATAACAGACACACGTGTATCCCTTAGTGCATCCTTTGGGGCAGATGGTCTTGGATAAATGTAGTCACAGCCCTATAATAGTGTTATATGGATTTATAAAATAGTTATTTATTTTTATACCATAAAACTTTAATTTTAAGATTTTAATGTTTTTAACTCATTTTGAACATATAGGGAATTCTATCTCCTAATGCTAGACTAATTCACTATTAAGTTTTGCTTTCTGTAACAAGATGTTAGAAAGTTTTAGATAACTAATATTTTGTGAGCAGACTTCTCTTCCCTACAGAGAAACAGTGGGTGTGGAACCCAGGGACCTTGTCTTTAGAATAAAAAGGCCTAGCTAAACACTGGAGAATGTGCCAGGACCTTGAGAATGTGTCAGCTGGAGCAATTTCAATGCTACTAAAGCTACCTGAGAAAACAATGGCTTTAAAAGTTACCCTCTTCTGCTAATGCATATTCGGACATAAAAATCCCGAATTGCTTTTCAAAAATAATATGTGAAGAAGGTTTTCTCACCCTGTGCTCCAAGAGTCAACTGAAGTCTTGCAATTTTCCTATGAGAATGTTAAATCAAAAGGAATTTATGGTACATCGGAGTTAACTGATGCTTTGGGTTGATGTTGAATTTCATGGTGATTCCAGAGTCAACAGAATGTGAGAGCTTCTGACCTTGACAAATACCTCAGTATAGATCTAGGCACCTGTGGTGGTTCTGGACCTGTTGGACTGGCATCGCTCTTGTTCTTCCCGGGCTGTGCCCCGTGTCACAGGGGAGCAGCCCTTGCAGAATGCCTTTCCCATCCTCCCATGTCTTCCTGCCACCTGGGTTTGGATGATGGAAGGCACTGCCAAGAGATTAAAGAAAGGAGGAAGGAGAAGCCAGAGGATTTCCTTTTTCTTCCCTCTCTGCTTTGGCAGCATCTCTGTAATATTATCTCCTGCCAGAGAAGCTTGCCGAGGGCACAACTGTTTCCACGTAACTTTGGTCATTGGGCCGTGGTGACACTACCTTTTCTCTGTGGCCTTTTGTTGTTTTTTAGCCTTTGGTAATTCCTAGGTTGCCTCACTGTTTTCTTACTTGGCTTTTTGACTTTCCTAACACCTGTGAAACCAATTCTGTGAGTTAAATTCCCATCACTTATGTTACTCATTGGCTTGTGTGCTCCTGGTTGGACCTTAACTGATAAAAATTGCCATTTAAATACCAAAAGTTTGCTGGGGTTAGTTCTATGGAAAAATAGTCACAACTCCCTCTACAAGTTCCTAGCTTTGCAGAATGTATTGTTTCCACAAATAACTTGTTTCAAATCTTATCTTTTAATATAATTTATTATTTTATAATTTAATTACTACTACTAAAGCTAATAAATGCATCTTCAAATATATTATATATCAAATTTGGCCAAATTGGAAGTGATTAATAACATTACCATGTGTTCTCAGCTCAACTTTTCCTTTTTTAATGGTCACCTGAAATAAAGCTTCTTTTGCCAACTCTATTTAATTAAAGATTGTCTGGTGATGATAAAGCAAGCTCAGTTCCAGCCTCGATTTATATGGCATTGCTTTTTCTTAAAACTCTAAGTGATTTGTAGCAGGTTCTCAAAAAGATGTGCTTGCAACTTTCATTTTCTAAGGATCTGGAAAGCAGCTACAATTTTTTTTTTTTTTAAGTTTGACCCTTCATGGGGTATGTATGGAGGTCAGCTTCCAAAAATAACTCCACAATGTCTGCTTCTCCTTTGATGCAATTTGATTAATCAGTGTGTAGAATTCCTGGCAAATAATAGGCACAAAATTAAATATATTGTGAGAATGACTGACTGACTAAATGAACACAAGCACTTATCAAACTAGTTCTTTCTCATAGCAATACATGCTATTAGCTATTAGCTATTTGTAAATGGACTCACAATTAACCAGGAAAAGCTTAAGTTATCCTTCCACAAGGTGAATTTAACTGGATGGGTCTTGGTTTATAATATAAGCAACCAACTG
Organism: Mirounga angustirostris; assembly: GCF_029215605.1. Lineage (NCBI taxonomy): Eukaryota > Metazoa > Chordata > Mammalia > Carnivora > Phocidae > Mirounga > Mirounga angustirostris. The sequence continues at coordinate 98,407,453 of NW_026991718.1, read as the reverse complement.
CATACCATAGATCCGAGCAGAATTCAGGCATTGACAGTAAAGATTAATGAACCGCCTTTTCTTAATTGATAGCATCCAAAGTGCACTCCCCTCAGCCTTTTGTCTGTCACTTGGCAGAGGATCTAGCAGGTAGGTACACTCCATTGCTTGCTGAAATTAAAAAACAGGTAATTTAATCCTCTCAATGCTATAGTTGATGATTTTTTTAAAGTTGCAGTTGAAACAACAACAATTTCTGGGTGAGTAGGTCTTCTTGGTGATTCATAATTTAGTAGACGACATGCTCAAATTTATTAAATTGACCTGAGCATAAAATAATCCAGGAGAGCAACAATTAATCTGTAATTCTGCAGATGTATTCTTTCAAGAACAATACAGTCCCCATTATTATTGTATATTTGACTATTTTTTTCTGGTTGTAGGTAAAGAGTGAGCTTTTCAGCATTTGTGAGATACACTTGCATGGATTATGAGTCTAGTTTGTGAATGTGGGTGGGAAAGTGCCTGAATGTTTATCCAGAGAGTAAGCAATTTTTCGCAAAGAATGTATGTTGGATAAATATGAATTTGCTTTAGGTTAAGGTGTTAATGCAACCTTGTCAAGAAGAACAAATCTGAAAAGTAGTTAAATCAAAGATATTTGATTTTAAGGAATAAATGTACCATCTCTCAAACTATATTATCTTTGTCTAAGAATATTTTTTCTCATGTCTGTAATTTTAGAGCACTGTGATAGGGAAGCTGTCGATGTATGTAACTGAGGGCACTCTGACTTTTGTTATTGTGTGCACTTTTCAAATGTGGTGTTTAGGTGGCCCTGCTTGATGCTTTTCTAAGAAGCTCCATTATGCTCATAAATAAATCCTGAGTTCCTAGAGAAACCTGGTGAATTGAGGCCCAGTTTTGATAGCTGCCTTATAAATGACATGATTATTATTTTCTTGGGAAGGCCAGACCTTTTTATTTGGGTCTGTTATATAAAGGATATACTCACTGTAGATTTTAAGTCTTAATGCTGGAAAGGTAGATTGGCTTATAAACTGATAATTTTGTTTCTGGCTAAGGAACTGGAAACATGCCAGGTGACATTCTCTTTGAAGTGTAAATGATGCTTCCATTGAACCTGTTTTTTTTTTTTTTCCTAGTATGTTTGGAAAGTGAGTTTTATGTCTATGGAAGAACCTGGTTTCTAATAAGTGGGATTCTTAGCCACAAAAAAGTTGCTATAGGTGGTAGGATTCCTATGTCTACTTGGATCTCTATTCAGTAGGTTACCTCACAGCTTAACCCTGAACCAGCCTTCTATCTACATCATTCATGTCGATTTTCTTTATGTGTTTATTTCCCATTACTTCCAAAGGTAATTCCATTTGTAGGAAATATTGGTATACTATGTTGTCTCCAAGTCCTCTTGGATTTTGAGATGACCGTTGTCCTTCCCAGCATAATAAAATGACTTGTCTCCACTCAATACACTTCAAGAGGTCCAGTGTTGGACTTAACATTTCCAGGTGTCCAAAAAGCCAGATGTTGTGGTTGCACATCTCACTCCAAATCCCTACTCATGGGCTCACCCTTCATGGCTACTGCCATTTTCTGTCTTGTCTTGCCCCATCAACTTTTTAAGACACCAATAAGGTCACTGACAATTGATTTTTCCTTAAAGTTAGGCAAAAGAAAGAAAGGTGGTGGCAATTGAGAGAAAGAGAGAAGGATTTCGTTGTTGCCATCTAAACACAGAACAAGAAACATATTAAATTTTAATGTAAATAGCATTATTCCTAGAAGTGCACTGGCCATTCTCTGCCACAAGGACACTCTCACTGACATTAGCTTTTTTAAGGCCCCCAAACTCTGCCATGTTGAACAGTTCCCCCTCTCTCTCATATCTCCTATTCCAGAGTTCCAATTCCCTACAATTAACTACTACAATAGCAAAATCTGCATTATTTTACTATGCCGAAAACTTGAACTCTCAAACCCTATTCCAGCCTAGAGTCTGGGGCTCGAGTTTACATATCCAAGGAGGATCATTAAGGTGACTTCACTTCCACACATGAAAAGAACCATCAGGAAATTTGAAATTACTGTGTTTTCTTTTCAACGTATCATGGATCCCATTCTCACAATTCCTCTTGTACTAGGCAATAGAACCATAGTAACCATACCCACCCTAGTTAGAGGTAGTGTGTTGTTGGTGTTGGGATGTCAAGGTTAGATGCAAGGCTGTACTTTATGTGTTGCTAAAATGTAAGGGAAATGCTTTTTCTTCGTTTGTAATGTTTCTTTCCATATGAGGGAGAGCTTAATTAGTATTACACTCTTGGCTTTTCTCTGTTCCCTCACCCATCATTATTGGTGAGTGGGATTAGGAGAAACTGAGTGTGTTTTTTAGTCCAGTTCCTTCCTTGGGAATTAGACAGCCCCAGAGAGCATGTACTCTGGGCAGCCTCTATGTGCTACAACAAGTCTTACAGGAGTGGGCCCCTCGGTGGGGGTTGTAAAGGTTGCACTTTCTTAGCTGTAGAAGCAAAAGAAATTAGGGCATCTGGATTTCTTTCTTTTCACATGTCCCTCTGATTCTTGGGCAAATACTATCATTGATAAGAAACACAAACACAAACAAAAAAACCCAGCTTTGTAATTTGTAGCACTCAGGGCAAAATGCACATGTGGGCCTCTTGTTCAAGAATTACCAAGAGCTCCAAGAAGGCTACAGCTGAGCATTAAACCACGTGCGGGCCCTTCTATGGATGGAGTCCTGTGCAACTACACAGATGTCACACCCTGGAAGTCTCTCCTATATTGATGGCTGATGTGGACAGAAAGATTTTAATAGCAAAGGATTTTTGTATCCTGATATTCATTTTCTTCCAGATTTGGAAGAGATACATGCTAGGGCAGGCAAAATAATTTGAATGACAATAACCGATGATCAGTTGCCTTGAGAAGAAGAGATTGTATTGTATCTCTTAGAGTCTCACTAAAGAAACAGAAACTCCTCTAGGTATTGTAGCTGGATATCATACTTCAAATTAGGTGTTTCTAAAACTGCTTGGAAGGGTTGGAAGATCAAAGCTCAGGGAAAGGTACATTAGCTTTCAGAGACTCCAGAAGGGTATAGGAATCCTACAAAATCAGTTAGTGATGGCCAAGCTACCTTCAGCACTATGGTGGGTGATTTTCACCAAAGCCATGCCAGATTATTGCTGCAGAGGAACAATAAGCTACCATTAAGCTTCTTCTTCCTTCAGTACCTTGCATAAGTCTTCTTGCTGATGAAATTGAAAATGGTAAAAAGGCATTCAGTGGTGTCTGCCATTGTATAGACAGCAAACTCTTTCTCAATAAGAGAGCATTTGAAGAAATTGGATTCTGAATTGGTGGTGAAGTAGTACTGGATATTTATTATATACATATCTAAAAGTAGAGAGCAGCCATTATTAAAGTAAATACTAGATGCTATAATAGATAAACACTAAAATCTCAAGAACTTAGTACAATAGAATTTTATGTCTTGTTTACATCAAACTAAGTAGTAGTTAGGGAGAGGCTAATAACTTCATCATAAAGCCATTAAAGAACCAAGACTGATGGAGGCTCTGCTATCTTCAACACAAGGTTTCCGTAGTTGTGGACATTCATGTCTATCTCACAGAAAGGAGGAGAGAAAGAATGGAGGACTGCATGGTAGGTTTTTATGGGCCAGGCCTGAGAATGGCACTTAGCCCTTCCATTGGCCAGATCTTCGCCACATGACCACTCCTAACTACAGAGGATGCTGGCAAAACTAGTTTTGTGCTCAGGAAGAAAAAGAAATGAGTAAAGCAAATAGATAATTCCTTTCACGTGATGTCTAATAGGGACCCAGATGACCTTTCTACCACTTCAGGAACCAGAAAATTATTCACAAGGAGAAAATGACTAATGGTATATGTAATGTGGGGCATATTATTAAACCTCTTTGTTTCTCAGTTTCTACATCTGTAAGATGGGGTAATCAGTGCATCTCATAGGATTATTGTGAAGATTTCATGAGATACTACACATAAAATGGTTTAATAATAGTACCTGGAAATTAGCAAACACTCCATGAATATTAACTATTGTTATTATTAGCACTATGATTTTAAGGAAGAGTAGTATATTTGGAAACAAATTAATATGTAAAATGTGCTCAGCACATGCATGGCACATAGTAAAACCTCAGTAAATATTGTTTTAGCTTACTGAGTCATCTTGGTATCATACTTAAATTTGTTTTTTTTAAAGATTTTATTTATTTATTTATTTGTTGGAGAGAGAGAGAGAGAGCACAAGCAGGAGGACTGGCAGGTAGAGGGAGAAGCAGACTCCCTGTTGAGCAAGGAGCCCAATGTGGGACTCAATCCCAGGACCCTGGGATCATGACCTGAGGTGAAGGCAGACGCTTAACCAACTGAGTGACCGAGGTGTCCCTATACTTAAATTTATTATGACTTTCCACTCATAAGAAACTCTTAGATTTCTTTGATGTTCTCCAGATTTCTTTTTGGATATTATCTGTCTGTAACTATAGTTACCTGGGTCAGTCACTAGATTCACTTTTGCTAGATCTAGTCTGATCTTTGGTGACCTGTATAGGCCTTTATAAATTGCTTCTTATTTGTTTATTGAGAATTAAAAATAAAATGGAATGCTTCAGATTAAAATGATGGGATTTGAAATGGAAAATGCCATAAATGAATAAGTATGTAAATAAACTGATAGTGTCCTATTAATTTATTCAGGAGAGCATAGTAAGCATTGATTGATATTGATGATTTAATTGATAAGAACTATTTTAAATATGTGTGCAATTGAGTCAGCCATAACTTGTTTAGAAACTTCTGGATTTCAATGCAGTATGTTAAAGGTAAAGATAATACTAGGCCAGATGGCAATACTGCATTGAGTTTAACCCATCTGTCACTGATTAGGAAGATACATCTATATACATCTTCACAAACATACCTATGATTGTAATTTTGCAAAGGCCATTCAGAAAACAGAATCACTGTGCGAAGTAAAATAAGAGAGAATAGTTTAAGCATATCATTTTCAGCTTACCTCACAGCTAAATGTGTGTAAGGACTAGCCGGGTTTGATATTTGGCATTCCTTGGTTTGAAGAGAGGGGGAAAGAGTACATCCATGAACCCACAGAGCCTGCCTACCTTTATTAAAACAATCAAAACACTTAAAATTGTCAAAAGGACATTTTCAATTCTGCCTCATAATTTGTTTAACAAATGCTTTTATTTTTGAAACAGTTGTTTGACCAAAGTAAAAATGCTGTTTATCCTTGTTATTAACCAGCAGAATTTTAATATGGCTTTCAAGACCTGCCATAGGTTAAATTCAACCTACCCTTTAAGGGGAACCAGGTAAGTGTCTGACTCTTGATTTGGGCTCAGGTCATGATCTCAGGGTTGTGAGATTGAGCCCTGCATCGGTCTCCATACTGGGCATGGAGTCTATTTAAGATTCTCTCTCTCCTTCTCCCTCTGCCCCCTCTAATATATATATATATATATATATATATATATATATATATATATATATATATATATATATATATATATATATATATATAATTCAACCTACCATTCCAGGCTCAAATACTACTCTTGCATTTCAAAAGCCTGCCTGGACTGGGCAGCTTTGGTTACATAAGTAGTCCATGCTTCAGCACCTCCACTCTGCTCTAATACCTGTCCTCCTACTTGGAGTACTTACCCTTTCTGTCCACCATACCCCTTGCCTTCATTCCCTCAGATACACTTCCTACATACTTCAACCGGATGTTATCTCTTCTCTGATTCTCACATGACACTATTTTATTCTTCTGTGGATTTCATCTTACTCATACTTATGTTCCTGTTGTACTGACAGGTGGACTCTGAGCTCCATATATTCTTATCTTTATCCACATGCACTGTATACTATAAAACCTTGCACAAATACCCAGCAAGTAGGTATTAGGTATATTAATAAAAGCATGAATGATATCATTCTCTGCATTCACCGATAAGACATTATGATTAATGTTTAAGTGGACAGAATAAGGATGAGTTGCTCATTAACTAAATTTAACATATATTACCTGTATATGTAATGATTATGACTTTTGGGCTAATATAAGGAAAAATATTCTCCCAAGACAGTATTAACTTGACCTGTCTTATAAAATGTTCTGTTGGTTCCCTCATATTGAAATTAACCAATTTTGAAATTCAGATATAACATGTACACAGATAAATTTGACATTTGATATGAATTTTTTTCCAGTTATATTATAGAAGAGAAAAATAATGACTCAGAGGAGAATGGGTTAGCTATAGGGGATGAAATACTGTAATAATGTAGCTAAACCTGACTGAGAAAAGATGAGAAATAAGCCTGCTTCGTTAGCCCTTTCATGGAGAAATGACTCAGCACTGTTAAAGAATATGATGAGGTTACATTATTCTTTCATCATGTTGGGTTAATTGTGGTGTATATAGAGTATAGTTGATTCAGGAGACAATTGGTTATTGTGCTTTTCTATTATTTTTTAAATTTTTTTAAGCAAGTTAGTACTTTACAAGAGCACAGAAGCCTGGTTCTTGTCATGAAATTTGATGATGAAAAACAAACTGTGATAATAATTTTAAATATACCTGGGTTTAAAAATAGACAGAAATTCTTGAAGTCATGTTTAAGTTCCTTCAAAGCCACACCTCCATTCATAACTAATTAAAAACAAAATTCTTTGTAGGAACTAAACTTGTGTAACCCCTGTCTCTCCCGGGCCTCCCGAAAGCAGAGCATACATTGTACTTTTGTGTGGGATGATCAATACACAAACTGTGTGCAAACGGGTAGAAAGTGGGCCAACGGATCTTTGCAGATTGGAGCATGCCCATTCCTATGTGAGACACAGGATCAGTTTAGTTTCAATGTTGTGACAGGATCTGAGAAAGAAGCTTTATATCATGGAGAAGGGAGTCTCCTGTTGGCCTTATAAGAAGAGATGCGTTGTCTTCCCTTGACCCCGGGTTGGGTTGGAGGAATGTGGAGGCCTTGTTGATGGCTTCGTTGCCAACACAGCTCTGATCACCTGGTATGCTGTGGAATTATTTTTATTCACTGCTGCTTTTCGTGTGACAGTTCAGAGAACCATGTCTGTTTTCCCACTCTTTATACCCTCAGCTTCCGTGGACATAGGAGTGCAGCAGGGCTACAGCCAGAATCAGAGTAATCATTGAACACTGATTTGAATATAAAATCTACGACCATTTGAAAGGGAAAAACCTTCAAGGGCCCATGTTATAAATCCGTAGGGAATTTAAGAGAGATGAACTGTACCTAATTGCCTCTGACGTGACTAAAACACACAGACCTCTGTGAAGAGCATGAGGGCAGATCCCCCACATCCTCTGCTCAGCATGCTTCAAGGTTCAGAATAGTTCATGCATTTAGCTAATCTACAGCTATGTGGTCAAACCTCCCTCAGCTGCTTGCAGCCTCCCTCCAACAGCCTATGATGAGAAGCTGAAATACTTTAAGTCATATTCTCAGATATTTTTTTTTTAAGATTTTTCTTTAAAGAAAATAACTGATAGAACCAACCAACCAATGCCTTGGACTGCCATGCATTACTTGGGGTCTGAACTTGGCCTCAGAAAACACAGTTCCCACCATAGCAAGGGTCAGTTTGCTAGGCCCAAGTGGCCTCCTGTTGCTGGGAGCTACTGCCGCCCAGCGTGGGCAGCTGCAATCACAGGGCCCCTGTCCTGCCTGGGTGGTCCTGGAGGGTGGCAGAGCTGCGAGACAAGTCAGGGCCTGTGTCACAAACCTGTGCAAGGCCTGTGTGTGTGCTCTTTCCAGTAAATCCCCCAGTGAGGGCCTAGATGACCTGCCCTGGCCAGTGGAGGGGTGCAGCCCACATTGCTCCTAATAACCCTTTATCAGGGATGAGAGGATGTTGCAACGGAGAGGAAAATATTAGCCCAGGTGAGGGCCTCATCAATGGAATCTTCTCCCACTTCCCTTCTGCTTTAGGATTGTAGGTCCTTAGGCTTTAGAACCAGCCAGCTGCGGTACTTTATCAATTCCCTTTTTCATAGGCTTGACTGACTACCCTAGATATCAAGCACTGTGACTCTAACCTCTGAGTTCTAAGCTCTAAGCTCTACCAGCTGTTTTGGCTTCAACCCCAGGAACTCAGCTAGAACAAGCCTTGATCTCTAGGTCTAAGAAACGAAAAGAAGAACTGGTGGGTCTTCTCACTGACAAGGTACTTGCCTCAGTCTCCTCATTTATAAAATGAGACTCACTGTTCTTATCTCAGAGGTTTATTGCTGGGAATTGGATGAGGTAATCCATAAACTCTCTGGACCAGCACCCTATACACGTCCTCTTCAGGAAGAGTCAGGGGTAATTCTCACACTATTCAGTTTGGGAAACCAGGCAATGAGAAGATGAGTCATATTTTCACTTGGTTTCTGTGCTGACAGGCTTTGGAATTTCCTCCAAGCTTCTCCATACTCCAGAGTGGTACTATTAGCATACCGGCCTGCATCTTGAGTTTAAGATCTGTGGGACACTCTGCAAGAATTCTAGCTCACACTTCTGGGCTCCACCTTTACCTGGAGCCAGCACCCTCTAAATCTGAGTCAGTGAAGGGACTGCGGGAAGCTCCTAGGACTTCTAATTCATTTCAAAGTTCCTGTTGCTTTGGTTTGCCCCTTACTGTCCTATCTCTCTCTATATTCTAAGGCATAGACTTACATTTGTATAGTGCTTATATGTACCATGCTTTGCATGTGTTAATTCATTTAATTCTCGTAACAATTCTAAAAGGCAAGTACTCTTGTCTTTATTTACAGAAGAAGCCCAGGCGGCCTTGCTCTTTCCTAAACCCACAAACTTCAAGATTATGCCAGATTACCAGGGTTATGTTTTGCCTTTGGCTCGTGACTGAGTTCTAAGACCTCAGCCTAGTCATTAAAATATGGTAGGCACTCTGTAAATACTTGATAAGTGACTGATGCTTTTATAACTATTCCAGTCCTCTCATCGAAACTTTCTTCCACTTTTTATCTTCCCAGTGTTGGGAATTCTCACTTCCTTATTTTACTAGCTATCTCTTTGTCTTTATATTGCCATCTCCCAACCAGACTATAAGAGATAATTTCCTGAAGGGAAGTACCATGATTTATACCTATTTTATAACCTCCATGAGAATAGCTGAATAATCAATTTATGACACAGGGAACCCCTAAAATAGTTTTCTAAATAGATTGGAAACTTGGGATGTTGAGAGATAAACAATTTACTTTCCTTCCCAACCCATCCCTTCACTTTGCTCCCTCCTACAAAATGCTATTTGGTTGAATAGTTTATGACATGGTAAAACACTTAAAGTAGATGAATAGATGAATAGAACAAAAGGCATTCAGACTCTTGAGTAGAAGAGATCAAAGTATTAGGGCAATGATTCTGCCTCTAAGATTTCAGGTCACTAAAGGAAATATGTTGGATTGCATCATCTCCATTTTCTTAAGGCGAAAAAAAAGCATTTAAAATTCCTCTCTAAAAATAAAATTGCTGTTGGAGCTATATTCAAGTAAGAATCAATTATGTAGACCTTATGTAATGGGCATAGGAAACAATACTGTCAACTATGAAATTACAGAAGACACCAGAAAGCCCTCTTAAGCAGGCCATAAAAGTGGTGAGAATGGCCACATTTTTTTCTGTTGAGGTGTTTGGAATTAATTTGCCTTCCTCAGAAGCCCCACTGTAGTCTGAGTCATGGTTAATGATGGCAACACTGCTTCTCTTGCCTTTGAACCGCTTACCTATTCATGGACCTAACATGTTTTACATACCACAAAGGCGTTAGACCCTCTATTATGTCTTTGAATAGAAAAATGTACAACAACCCATTTCCTAAAATTTCATTCATGAAATGCTAGTAATTAATAGCCCGAATGGGTAAATCTAAGTTAGGTTCATGAAAAACCAAGAGACATACCTAACCTTTCTTAAGCTCCAGGGCACATACATAATTTGAACACTATGTCTACTATGAGGGTGTGTTTTCTTCCTTTTCAATGAGGAGGGTAATTAGGATGATAATAGAAATAATTCTTGCGTTTATAGACACCGTGGCTAAGGTTTTTACCAAGGTGATTTCTGGCTCCGTCATAAGCATGTCAGACTGATGTCAGTTTAGAAGTTACTGAGTTTTTTGTGCCTTTTTTTCCCCCCTTTGGGCTTCCTCTTTCTCTAATAAAACTGCCTTAGTCCCATCCACATTCCAGCTTTGAAACCCAGGGCTTAAAATGAACTGTCTATATCTGACTAACTTAAAAAAAAAGTATCTCAAATAAAAACAAAGAGTTGTTTGCTCTCCTTTCCCATCTGACTATGTCTGTCACATACATGTACTGGCCCCTGACATGAAGCTCTAATATTGATCTGGAGCCTTATTGATCTCCAATTTAATATAGGGACAGTGTCTACCAATAACTTAGGTAGTTCCAGGGGCACTCACTTAATCTTCTTTTTTCACTTACAAAATGAAAAGAATGTCTTTACTAGAGTAACTATCAAAGGGTTCCAATATGCCCTCACCAAGCTGAACTTTGAAATTTGATGAAATATTTTTTAAGTGAGCTTCTGGTTTTGTTATATTAATTTGGGATTGGATTCCCTCCAGTGGTTCAAACAAAATGAAAGCGTGATCTTAAGGTATTTAATATATTCTCTTTCCTCCCTTGTTAATTTGGATCAGAATTAACTTCTTCCAAGACCATCCTAAGGTACTAGTGTACACTGTATTAAAGGGCATTCTACTTAACTGTGACATCCTGCTATAATGATTGGGGAACCACAATTGCTTAATGCTGTGTGGTTCCACACAGAAAAATCACGATAATTTCTCTTCTCATTGCCTGTCTTTCTATGGTTATCTATGGCTGTGTAATAAACCACCCTAAAAGCTATTGGCTTAAAACAATAGCAATTATTTATTATGCTCATGAATTTACAATTTGGGCAGAACTCATCAGGAAAGACTTGTCTCTGCCCCACACAGTCAGTTAGTGTGGCTCAACTAGGCTAAAGACTCCATCTCTAGTGTTCCACTAATATGCCTGACAAGTTTGTCCTGGCTGTTGCCTGGAAGCTCAACTGGGTCCACTGTCTGGAGACCTTGGTCTCTTAGGTCCAAGATCCTGGGACTGGAAGTTGCCAGGCTCTTCCAGTCTGGTATACCATCATTTTTGTCATATTTGGTTGGTCAGAGAAGTCACAAATCCTGCTCAGATTTAAGGGGAAGGGACGTAGAACTCTACTTATCATTGGGAGGAATGTCAAATAATTTGATCATCTTTATACTATCACACTCTTTATTTTATACCCAGCTGCCCAAGCCAGAAACTTACGCATATATTATTTAATGTATTTAATTGAATCATAGACTCGTGTGTGTGTGTGTGTATATATATATATAACCAAGTCTTTCTAATAAGCTCTAGAATTTTTCCATTTCTCTTGTGTGCACTCACCACTTCTCTGGTACACACAGCATCTCTCACCTTCCTCCTGACTGGTCTTTCTGCCTCCAGCCTTGCTCCTGCCCAGCCCAGTCATGGTGATTTGGGTTTTCATTGTGAACAAATAACATCACTCCTCTGATTAAGAGTCCTTAAATGTCCCCTGTTGCTCTTAGGGTAAAGTGTAAACTTGTTTTCATGGCTCATAAGATTCTGCATGATCTGGCCCCTGCCTCCTTCTCTAGCTGCATCTCTTCATCTCTTGGTGAACCTTTGGTATTTAGGCCTCAGCTTTGACAAAGTCTTGATGTTCTTTAAATTATTTTGCTTCCTCTTACCTCTGAGACTTTGTGTAGGTAGGTCTCTCTTTGAAATGCTCTTTTCTGCCCCACTTCCTTCTCACTGTCTGCCATTCCCTCTGCCAGGATAATTCTGTCTCATTCTTCAGATTTCAATTTAGTTTTCAATTGAAAACTAAAAAAACTTTTGCTGAAGTGTTTTATAACACTTATTTATTCATCCACAAAATATTGATTGAGCACCTACAATGTGCCAGGTACTTTTCTAGGCCTGGGGATACTATAGCAAGCAAAATAAACAAAAGACTTCTCTCTCATGGAACTTATACTTCCAGTGGAAAAGTCAGGTAATAAATAAGAAAATATATAGTAGTGATAGGTACTAAGCAGAAAAAGAAAAGAAACAGGATAGGAAATATAAAATGTTGGAGTGTGAGGATGTTGAAGTTTAGGCACAGTGGCCAGGGAAGGCCTCACTGGGAAGGTGTCATTTGAGTCTTGAATGCAGTGAGGGGGCTAGTTATGAGGTTGTCTGGGAAAAGACTATTTTAGTTAGAAGAAATAGAAAATATAAAGGCCCTGAGATAGTAGGCATGTACTTCTTTGTGTAAGGAAAGGCAAAGGGCCAGAGTGACTGGAGTTAACTAGGGAAAGCGGAGGAAGGTAAAATGAGGTCAGAGAGATGATAGGGCCCCTGGTCACAGAAAACCCTTTAGATCACTGTGAGGACTTGGACTTCTACTCTAAGTAAAGTGGGAGAGATTGAGAAAACTTGAGAAGAGGAGCGTCATGCTCTGACTTATGTGTTTAAGGGATCACCTGCCTACCCCAAAATCCTGGGTAGAGTCCTCTTGCACATTGCCCTGTACTTCTATCATACAACTTTTCACCCATGCTATAACTTGTTTATATCCCTCACTAGTGTCTAAGTTCTGTGAACTGTGAAGAACACTGCTTGTCCAACTTGTTCATGTTTTTTTTTTTTTTCCCACCACCCAGTGCAGTGCCCAGGAGACACAGGTTCTTGATAAACATCTATTTGATTTCACTGAAATGATGAACAACGAGTGCTAGCCCCTGTGCTAATCTTTAGCTCTTTTATTTCTTAAAATAACTTCCTCAGTTTGGTAGTATTAAACCCCAATTTATAAACGAGGCAATGAGATCAGTGTAAGAAGTGCTAAAGAGAGAAAAAGAAAGGAAAGAAATGAAATCCCTTAGAGCAATCATGGCAGCCTTCTTTAAGTTAAGAAACTCAGGTTTTCATTTCTACCTGGAGCTCTCCAGTGGAAAATTATAATTGGCCCATTTGTTAAACCTAAAGATATCCATTCACTTCTCTGAAAAGAAATAGTCACAGTGGATGCTTTTTTGACTTTTGACAGGGGAAGAGCGGTTCTTCAACTTTGGGTCTATTATGAGGATAACAAGACAGAATGGCCAGAACACTTGTATATTACAAAAATTCATTTTCCATCTCACTGCATGTATACAAACACATGTGCACATGTGTGTACAAAGGCTTCATTCCTAGTCCACCTGTGTTTATATCAGTTCTACTATGTGCCTAGCACTAGGGATGGAGAGATCTTTGCCCTCAATGGACTCATAGGGGTTACACAATTACAGAACAGTGTAGAGAGTAATATAGTGGGGAAATAAATATCTGTTCTAGGAAGTAAATAGAACAGAATAAATTGCGTAGACAAATATGCTAATGCTAATTATATGGTTAGCACTTCTTGAATGCCAGCATGAACAATTGCTTACTGACCAAAATGATGATTGGAGAGGGGTAGCAACTTAAGATTCACCATTTGACTTATCCTATGAAATCACAGAATATTAAGACTTGAAAAAACAAAACAAAACAAAAGCCTGTACTTAGCACTTTTGTTTAAAATATAAAGAAAGTGAGACCCAAATAGATGGAGTCTTGCCGAAAATCACACATAGGAAGAACAAAGAGGAAAACTAGGAGTCTGAAGCTTGGGCCAGTCAAATGGCTACCTTTTGTTACCTAACTCAAAAAAGAGAATGGCCATCTTCTCCGTGGAAGTACTTTTGGGTTAGTTAGTGGCTGTTCTCTCTATGCATAAGACCCTGCCTTCATTTATTTGTTGGTTTCTTCTCATTTACTCAGTCTAGATATGCTGTTGTCAGGTGTAAAGCCTGAGAGCACTGTGAAGGCTTCCTGTTGTCAGCTGAACTTCCTCATTCACTGCATTGCAGACTGATAAAAGATGCTGCAGAGTCAGCCTCACCACCATGAGCTGAGTCTGCCATGGCATCCTCTCTTCTTTTCTCCTGCTGCTCCAAACAGCTGAGGGACAGGAAATGAAGGTGCTGAGTCTCAAGGTTTACTGGGCTTGTTTGCACTGCCTCCAGCTTGCCAGACCATGTAGAAAGCTGGTATGCTGCTTTAGGTCCAGAAAGGAAAAGAGAGCTCCAGTCAGATACCTACGCTTTCCTAAATCTCCAGTTACTTCCAGAACTGTCATTAGCTTCTTTAAATTTTACCTTCTTTACATATAGACTGATCTAGACAGCAAGAGCCAGTGATACCCTTCTGATATAACTATATGGCAAGAGGGACATGCAACCAAATTAAATAATTAATTTCAAGCATACATTCTGAGTTGGAGAAGCAGTTGAACAATTACGCAGTGTCAGCATGAGTCACTTACCTGGAATAGTTTTATTGTCATGACCCTGATTTGGAAATCACTATGCTTGCTGTGCATGATAAACTTGAACCATGTTTTGCCCTGAAGTTTTAAAGAACTGTAATTTAAAACATCTATTACAAAACAATCTATGAGCAAATGAGATCCCCCTAAATTAGATGCCTCTTTCAGCAGCATGATAAGTAATTCTTTCCAATATGATAATATTGAGGGGCTCTGGGAGTCTCTTTATTAAATAATAATCCTTCCTCATATAGGATTTTGCATAATCCTTGGGGAGAAAAATCTATTTACTTACTTAATCTTGAACAAAAGGCACCACTTCTCTATTTTTGGTATCATTACTGCTGCATGAGTTTGCATGTGCAGACTTTCAGCTTTACATCTTTTTGTACTATGGATATTTTTGCACATAAAGCAATATAAATAAAAACAAGTTTTGTGGAATTTCATGAATTTTAGTTATCTAAGACTAAAAACATAGACCACCCTCTTCCATCTCATGTTGTTATGTTTCTCACATTTTGTTTATGTAATAAATGTTTATTCAGTGTCTACTCTGTGCCCAGGACTGTTGTAGGCACCAGGGATACATCAGTGGAAAACAAAACAGGAAAAGATCCCTGCCCTCATAAAGATTATATTTTATCAGGAGCATAAGGAGAAATAGACAACAAGCAATTACCATAGTATTTAAATAATTTAGATTATATAGCATGTTGAAACTAATTAAAGCTATAAATAGAGGAAAAAGTAGAGCAGATTAAGGAGGAAGTGAGTGGACTCCAATAATATTAATTAGGAAACAGGGAGTCAAAAAAGATATTACTGAAGAGGAGAGATTTGAGCAAGCACTTGAAGGAGGCAAGAGAGTGAACCAAGCAGCTAATCTGGGAAAAGATCATTTCAGGCAAAGGAATTAACTAAAGCAAGGATCCTAAGGAGGTGACCTGGAGTGGTCAAGGAAATCCCTGGAGATCATTGTTGACAAAGTCAAGAGAGCAAATCGAAGATGAGCTCTTTGAAATAAGGTGGCTGTTTAGGGTCAGAGTAGGGGCTGTGGGCAGATTATGTAGGGCCATGTAGACTGTTGTAAGATATCTGGGTTA
Source organism: Mirounga angustirostris (assembly GCF_029215605.1). Taxonomy (NCBI): domain Eukaryota; kingdom Metazoa; phylum Chordata; class Mammalia; order Carnivora; family Phocidae; genus Mirounga; species Mirounga angustirostris. Next base: position 98,391,792 of record NW_026991718.1, on the reverse strand, counting down.
AATTCCAAGTAGATTGGGAAGCCATTGCAGTTGTTTATATGAAGAAATGACATGATGGGATTTAATTTGTTTTTAGAAGTTTCTAAAAGATTAGCCAGACTGGTCTGTTTAGGGAGGATGGCAAGTCATGGCAAAGAGAGAAGCAGAATGTTATTGCCATAATCCAGAAGATATATGTGGTTGGCACAAGATGGCAGGTAGCAGTAGAAGTGGCAAAAGCAGTTCAGGTTTTATACATATTTTGAAGGTAGAACTGGCAGAGAGAAGTTGAGGATGAATCCAAAGGATTTGGTCTAAACATCTGGAAGGATGGATTTACTATCAGCCAAAAAAGATATGGCTACAGGATGAGCAGATCTTCAAGCTTGAATTAGGCATTCAACTATGGACATGTCAAGTTTGAGGAGAGTATTAAACATCCAAATGTAGGATATGTAAAAGTCGGCTATATGAGTCAGGGGAGAGGTCTAGGGAGAAGATAGAATTTGAGAGTTGTTAATAAGTATTGGTATTTAAATTCTTGATGATAGACAATACCAAGAGAATAAGAATAGACAGAAAAGAGGGTATAGATCTGAGCCCTGGGGCCTTTTACCATTAAGATGTCAGGGAGGTATAAGAATTAGACAAAGAGACCAAGAAGAAATGACCAGTGATGCAAGAGGAAAACCAAGACAGGGTGGTGTCTTGATGAAGAAAGTTTTTTGAGTGAGTGATGATGGTGTCAAATAGTGCTGGAAGGTAAAATAAGCTGAAGATTGAGAATGACCACTGGATTTAGCAATATTGAGGTCACAGATGGATTACTGGCAGCAGTTGAGTGGTGGGATGAGAATAAGATCCTGTTTGAACAGAAAATGATTTTCTCTCTTCCTTCCTTCCTTTTTTATTTTTTCTGCCATCAAAGTGGGCTAAAAACCCAAACTCAAATGTTTATTGATGGTACAATTTTAATGAATCCCTTTGGGAATTTTGTTATTTAAACACTTGGAAGATTTTTCACTTATTTGATCTGGTCCAAACATTCCAAAACTGGCATTCATTTTAATTATCCTCAGATGTAATCTGTGAACAAAACATCCGAGGATACAGTTAAGTATTTTAGAAAATCGTTAACTTATTTTAGGCCATTGCATTATACTTTCATACACTGATTATGGAGAAAAGGTATCAGTACCTTGTTTTATTACATCTTGGCAATTTAATAGAAATCACATATTCTTCTCAAAGTATATCCAGGGTTTAACTTGTTTGTTGTGTGTGCATAGCTTCCCTAACGAGATGGTAAGCTCTGAAGACAACAAGACCTTCTACTCCTCTGTGCTATTTTTAGTACCTGGCCATATCCGGCACATAGTAGGTATGCAATAAACATTTGTTGGTTTAATTTTCTGTGTTCACGGGGCCTGATCTTGCTCTCTTATATATAATCCTCATTCAGTTATAGAAGGATAATAATAGAAAATGATCAGAGAATAGTGCTTATATTGCTAGAAGTTCTGGCCTTTAAAGACTTTACAGTCTTGTTAGGGAGGGAATACAGATGTATATGACAAGCTCAATCGCAAGGTAAGAACAGTATAAAGCAAAAATAAAAGATGGCCTTAAAATTAGTGACCAAATGAAATCTGTAGATAGTACATGCCCAATATCTCTTGCTAATTCTCACAATATTTCAATCTTTTTTCATTATTATTTAATTTGTTATGGTGATCTGTGATCAGTGATCTTTGATGTTACTATTGTAATTATTTGGAGGTACCATGAACTACGTCTATATAAGATGGCAGACTTAGTCCATAAATGTTGTGTGTTTTGACTCCTCCATCAACCGGCCGTTGCCCCATCTCTCTCTCTCCTCAGTCTTCCCTATTCCTTGAAACACAACAATATTGAAATTAGGCCAATTAATAACCCCACAGGCCTCAGGTGTCTAAATGAGAGGAAGAGTCACACGTCTCTAATTTTAAATTAAAAGCTAGACATGATTAAGCTTAGTGAGGAAGGCATGTCAAAAGCTGAGACAGACTGAAAGCTAGGCCCCCTGTGCCAAACAGCCAAGGTGTGAATGCAATGGAAAGGTTTTTGAAGGAAATTAAAAGTGCAACTCCAGTGAACACATGAATGATAAGAAAGTGAAATAGCCTTACTGCTGACATGGAGAATGTTTTAGTTGTCTGTATCGAAGATCAAACCAGCCATAACATTCCCTCAAGCTGAAGCCTAATCCAGAGGAAGGCCCTAACTCTCTTTAATTCTATGAAAGCTGAGAGAGGTAAGGATGCTGCAGAAGAAAAGTTTGAAACTAGCTACACTAAACAACAGATTTTCGATGTAGATGAAACAGCCTTCTATTGGAAAAAGATGCCAGGACTTTCATAGCTAGAAAGGAGAAGTCAATGCCTGACTTCAAAGCTTCAAAAGACAGGTTGACTTATTATTTAGGGACTAATGCAGCTGTGACTTGAAGTTGAAGCCAATGCTCATTTACCATTCTGAAAACCGTAGGGCCCTTAAAAATGATGCTAAATCTACTCTGCCTGTGCTCTCTAAATGGAACAACAAAGCCTGAGTGACAGCACATCTGTTTACGACATAGTTTGCTGACTACTTGAAGCACATTGCTGAGAACTGCTGCTCAAGGAAAAAAGATTTCCCTCAAAATACGACTGCTCATTGACAAGGCACCTGGTCACCCAAGAGCTCTGATGGAGATGTACAATGAGATTAATGTTGTTTTCATGCCTGCTAATACAGCATCCATTCTGCAGCCCCTGGGATCAAGGAGTAATTTTGTCTTTCAACTCTTTACGAAATACATTTCCTAAGGCTATAGCTGCCATAGATAGGGATTCCTCTGATGGACCTGAGCAAAATAAGTTGAAAACCTTCTGTAAAGGATTTACCATTCTAGATGTCATTGAGAACATCTGTGATTCATGGGAAGAGGTCAAAATATCAGTATGAACAGGAATTTGGAAGAAGTTGATTTCAACCCTCATGGATGACTTTGAGGGGTTTAAGACTAAAGTGGAAGAAGTAACAGCAGGTGTAGTGGAAGTAGCAAGACAACTAGAATTAGAAGTGGAACCTGAAGATGTGACTGCATTGCTACAATCTCATGATAAACCTTGAATAGACAAAGAGTTGAATGAGCAAAGAAAGTGGTTTCTTGAGATGGAATCTACTCCTGGTGAAGATGCTGTGAAGATTGTTGAAATGATAACAAAGGGTTTAGAATATCACATAAACTTAGTTGACAAAGCAGTAGCAGTGGCTGAAAAGACTGACTCCAACTTTGAAAGAAGTTCTACTGTGGATAAAATGCTATCAAATAGCATTGCGTGCTATAGAGAAATCATTTATGAAAGGGAGAGTTGATTGATGTGGCAATTTGTCATTGTCTTATTAAGAAATTGCCACACCCACCCCAACCTTGCTGTGTAGTTCTGGACTGGGGGGTAAGAATTCTGGTATTGTGTGAGTATGTCCAGAAGGGATGGTTGAAAATACAAGTGTAGGAGGTGGGGAGAAGCTTACTGTCCACTCCCCCAAATTTTCATGCAAGTGTCATGCACTAAGAGTACACATCTATAGCAATGGGTAGAGGAAAGGAGAATATATAGCTGCAGATTGCTTCTGTGCACCGGGACAAGGAGGGGTCATGAAATTGGGTAAAAACATATGAACATGTGTGTACCTAATGCACACTGATTTCTGGGTAGTGTTTACCTCTGGAAAAGGAGAGGTGGGGGAGGGGATAAGTTTTACCAGAATCATCAATGTTTTATTATTTTTTAAAGAATTTTTTTTTCTTTTTTAAAGAAAAATCTTAAGAAAATAGAAAAAATGTTGCCATCTGTCAAATATAGGTAGTGATTACCTTTTTACTTTAGGTTAAGTTCTGTTCTGCTTGAAATATTTTATATATATATTTTAAACAAGGGTCAGGAAATTTAGAGTAAAAACCTTGGTAGATAAAGAAGAGAGTTTCAAGTGTTTTTAAATACTAGTTTACTTCCAAATAAATTTAAGCTTGGATCTCACTATTTACCTATATCTTTCTCTTTAACACAAGAAATTGAAAATGAGTTATGTCAATTAGACCAATACCATTTAGAAAGAACATGTTTGCAATTAATCTTTTTAAAAGGGATATTTGTTTTGAATTAAGTTAGTGACATCGCCTTTTTTGGTTTTATGAATGTGGAATTCCTTCTTCAGGAAAAAAAATTCAAAAAATTCTAAATCTGCTGTGTTTAGCAGCATAGTTATAGTTCTGAAAGGTTCATGGATCTCTCCTGTTTATTTGTTTGCCCCAGTTCATGAACTCAGAACTTTCTCTTCAATATTTTGCTTCTGAGAAACTTACTCTGATATTCTCATCACCTGAGGGACCAGACCCTCAGAAAGCTTTCCTTACATAGATTGGAGTGGTAAATTTCCACAGAACAAGTGACATCAAACATTGATCTGCTTGCGTAAAGTGATTCTACCAGTTATATGGCATTTGGTGCATCTTATAAATTGATGCAAATGTCATTAAAGAGAATGACAGATGGCATATGGTGGCAGGCAAAATGCCAGTTCACATGATGAATTCTACCTTATACTAGTCCAAGATATACAAGTTTTTAATCACCTTGAAAAAACTCTTGCATTGATTCAGCTACGGTGACCAGGTAATTATAATTGTGTAGCTATTTCCTTGTTAGCTTAAAAATAAATAAATAAACGGTGGCAACAGATAGGCATTTGGCTTGGGTTTATATTGCAAGACAGATGGCCTAATGAGATTTTTTTGACCCTACGCTGCCATGATGAGGTCTCCACCTGTATGGCATTACAATAGACTGACCACAGAGTTCTGGTTTGTATTCTATTCTTGAATTGTTTGGTGTATTACTTTGAGAATTGGAAGGCCTGGGAGTGCAAAAATTGATTATGAGATTTTTCCTTACTTGGCAAGATGAACAAGGCTATGTGAGGCAGATGCCTTTTTGTGGACTGACTACAGACAAGTTTCAATCACAGTCAGATTGTGTTGCATTCCTTTTGAAGGTGGGCATCTAACAAAATTGAATTTTAAGGGGATAATTACAGTCTTATAATTACAGAATTATAGGTTCACATTATGATACTTTTTTTTTTTTTTTTACAAAATTGAAAAATCTCTTTTCATCAGATTTTATAGTAATGTGCTTTTCTGGTCAGTCAATTTTACCTGCAGAACATGTTCCTACAAATATATTTTTAATGGTCCCCAATTAGAGGTTTGGATATAAACAATGATATCAGAATAAAAATGATTTCTACTTATAGAAAGTAGGACTGGAGTTTAGCTTCAGCACATGGAATGTATATAGTTAACATCAGCTAGTGATTCATATCAGCCTCCTTTCCAAGCTATAGAAATTGCCTCTGGCTAATTTAAATGAAGAATATGGAAGGGTATTCACTGACTGGGCAGAAATATAGGAGAACCAAGTAGAATCTGGGTTCCCCAACAGGGTGGAAAGACCCACAGCCTACATCAAGCCATAGTTATAGTCTTGTAGGGCACAAAGCTGCTGGCTCCACCTCCACTGAGCACTTGCTTTTGGCTGCACTGGGATTTCCACACTGCTAAAGATAATTTCTCAGCTGTCCTTGCATCTTTCCATCATTCTCCAGAGCTTCAAGGTTCTAAGTGGGAGTCTTTGATTGGCTGAGTTTAGGCCATGTGCCAATTCCCTGGTTGCCTGGTCCATTAGCTTCTTAATGAGAAGTGAAGTCTTTCTCCCACCAGAGCCTGTGCAGTGGAAGATCTCTACCAGTTAGGCAGGGAGAGTTCTGTTGCTGGATATCTAGAGAATAAGAACAGACAGGAACCAACAGAGGTGCATGACAGCAAATATTCTCTATTGAATCATGACTTTTTTTTTCTAGTTTATTTTTCTCTCTTTTTAAAAAGATTTTATTTATTTTATTTGAGAGAAAGAGGGAGTGCGTGTGCAAGCAGGGCGAGGAGCAGAGGGAGAGGGGGAGAATCTCAAGCAGACTCCCACTGAGCGCAGACCACACAGGGCTCCTTCCCACAACTCTGAGATCATGACCTGAGCCGAAAGCAAGAGTCCAACATTTAACCAATTGAGCAACCCAGGTGTCCCTCTCTTTTTTCCCGATAACCATAAACATATGAAGTAAAGAATGCTATTGTTAATATCCCTAACCCCAACACTTTGTTATGGATGTAACCTTTTATCCCAGGGCTTTTCCTATCATATCAAAGGCACAATTACTGCTCTCGGCATGCATACCAACCTTCCTTTTGTGCACACGTCTGATATTTCCAAGTTTAAGAGAAGGCAGATATTTGCTTTATGTCTCAACCCATATTTTTAAATCAGCATCATTTCCCTCTGCTTATTGTACCACAATTTTCACAATGAATAAATATTTCCTGAGGATTTCTGTATTAGTTTGCCAGGGCTGCCACAACAAAGTACTACAAACTAAGTAGCTAAACAATAGAAATTTATTGTTTCACACTTCTGGAGGCTAGAAGTCTGATATTAAGCTTTTGGCAAGGTTCGTTTCTTCCAAGGGCTCTGCTGAAGAATCTTCCATATGTCTTTCCTTGAGTTGCTGGCAACTTGGAATTTCTTGACTTGTGGAAGCATCACCCCGATCATTGTTCTCATCTTCACATGGTGTTCTCATATGGTGTCCTGCCTGCACATCTGTGTCCAAATCTCTCTTTTATAAGAACACCAGTCATATTGGATTAGGACTCATCCTAATGACTTCTTACAATTTGATTACCTTTGCAAGGTTAGGATTCTAACATACTACTTTTGGGACATAATTCAACCTATAATAACTACTTAAATGGCTGCCTCTTCAATGTGAGTTTTTGTAATATTGAGTCCTTTATGGCATTAATTTTTTTTAACCAAAGAATATATAAGTAAGCATACAAAGAATATATATGCCTATAGAGCATACAAAGAATATACAACTTGGCTGACCATTGAAGATTATACACATCTTAATTTTAGTGCTGAAATTGGCAGAATGATTTATTTGAGGAAAATCAAGGAATGACTAGGTGACTGTTAGTTAAAAGTTTGTCATTAAAAAAAATATATCTTTTCAAATAACCCACTTTTGGTTCTGTTGCTTTTTCTCTTGTTATTCTGTTCTCTGTTTCATTTAGTTCTACTAAAATCTCTATTATTTCTTTTATTTTGTTTGCTTTGGATTTATTTTGGTCTTCCTTTTCTAGTTTCTTTCAGATCTTCTTTGTGGATGTGCTCTGAAGTACTAGAAAATTTAGACCAATTCTGGTTTCTTTCAGTATTGCATTAATTATCAGTGAAATACTAGTATAATAACCTGAAGGCAGATTTAATGGAAACTTTATTTAAAAGAATAATTTAGATCTCCTGCAAGAAAACATTTTACTGCATATATGGATGTAGTCAAAAAACATCTTTAAAAACAGGAGCACTTAGAGGGCGCCTGGGTGGCTCAGTTGGTTAAGCAACTGCCTTCGGCTCAGGTCATGATCCTGGAGTCTCGGGATCAACTCCCGCATCAGGCTCCCTGCTCGGCGGGGAGTCTGCTTCTCCCTCTGACCCTCCTCCCTCTCATGCTCTCTGTCTCTCATTCTCTCTCTCTCAAATAAATAAATAAAATCTTAAAAAAAAATAAAATAAAATAAAAATAAAAACAGGAGCACTTAGATTCCAAATATTTTTATCATATTCTTTCAACTTTCTTTCTAAGGCTCTGATGGGAGGTAGGATTAGTTGATGTAAAAATGTTTTAATTTTTGCTTATATTAGGTGTATTAAATGCTACTGCATTTTAAAAAATATTTAAGGTAGGATTCAGTATTAGGTAAAGTGTTTCACCTTTGTTTAAAAAAAAAGATATTCTTTGTAAATTAAAAGCTGTAAATGGAACTCCTGCCATTCGTCAATGCAAAGCAGTTATTTTCGTTTTCCAGTGAACTGGTAAAAGGACACTTCATGACATTTCTTTGTCTTTCCCTTATATATTCTAGTTCATATCAATGAAACAAAATTAAAAACAAGCAAACCTACCAAATACTCTTAAAAGCAGGCAGTATCCTAAGTCGTTGCAGTTAATACAACAAAAATAATGACAACAACAAAAATTGGTGTGAAATCCCTGAACAAGCTTTATGATATATTCTATTAGGTTATAACTTATTTGCAATTGCATGAATTTTTTTTTCAAATGCTCTATAGTTCAAGTGTTGGAAATTATCTAAATGCATGAGTTTAAGTCATAAGAACTTATAGATTATAGTAGGTGGTATATTTAAAATACCCTCTGTGTGTGTGTGTGTGCATGTGTGTGTGTGTTTAAATCTCAAATCATCCAAAGAAAATCAATATCATGATAAGTTTAGGTGACTTAAAATAACTGTGTCAAAAAGAAAACCAGAATCTACACTTGGAATAGTTTCTCTAGCCTCATTTGCCTGAGACAAGGAATGAATATCTTTAAAACTTAAGGTTTTTTATTACTATAGGATTGTGTGCCTATCAGTTTTCATTGCCTTTTGCTTCATTTGATTGTTGCAGAAAGTGAAAAAGTTCCTCTCAGAAATGTAATGGGAAATGGAAAGTGTAATTTTCAAGCATATGTTGAAACTTTCACACAGAATTGGTATAAAATTTATACACTGAAACTTGTTCTAAACAGTCAGTAGTGGGTAGATATGTTCCTGAAAGGATTATTTTAAAACCAACTGTAATACTTGGAATAACTAACATTTTACATGTGCTAAAACTTCTAATTCAATAGAAACATTGAAGGCCCTTTTGTGTAGAAAAAGAATTATGCTTTTGCAATGTAAAACATTAACCTCTAGTTGTTTTAGGATAGATTTTTTAAAATCAAATTTTCCTAAAGCAGCCAAAATTGTACTTATTTGTTTACCTTAATTTTTGAAATTTGAAATGTGGCTAAGAGTTAAATTTTTAAGTAGAGAGGAACCCCCTTTTACCTTTCATTTATTCTTTAAGCCAAACTTGGCAGGTGGGCAGCAGATACTAGGTCAGTCACTTTGTTCCTTGTCTTGCTGATGCAAAAGGGTGAATATTTCAAAGTGAAGCAAGAGTTGGCATCAGAGAAACCATGTTCAATGTTCTTTTTAAATAGTCTTCCTGTGGCATTCTTTTAGAAAACTAGCCTTTGCCCTCTCCACACCACAAGGGTGAAAAAGTGACCTTTTCCAGAGAGCTCAAAGTCAAATCAGTCCTGTAAGTCAGTCTGGGGGCAAGTGAGAGTAAGTTTGTGGTCAGGGTGGCCAAAGACCTAACGTCTAAGAAGACAGGAGAGACAATATGGTCAGGACATGCTGAAAAAGAGTGAAAAAGTAGGGATGTTGCATCCATGAGACCACAGTAGTGACTTTAAGGAAAGTATGTGCTTTACAACCTGTTTAAAAACAAAGTTGAACTTTGAGAGCAAAAGCTGGGAGGGACTCAAGGAATACCATGAGCTTAACATGAAGGAAATCAAACACCGTACATAAATGGAAGTTCAAAGGCTGCAGAGGAGAAAGAAACATGAAAGGTGAGTACAGAGGACACTATGTACAAAATAACAGAAGGAATAAAATAAGGAAAGATTAGAGGTCACTTTTTTGCTCTTCTGACAACAAAATCCACACAGGAAAAGAAGTGGACTATAAGTAAGGGAGGGGACATCTGAAGGTTTCCTATAAGATTTATTTAAATAAGACAAAATAGTAGGGAAATTTAACACCCCATTTACATCAATGGATGGATCATCCCAAACAAAAAATCAACAAGGAAACAGTGGCTTTGAATGACACATTGGACCAGATGGATGTAACAGACATATTCAGAACATTCCATCCTAAAACAGCAGAATACACATTCTTCTCAAGTGCACATGGAACGTTCTCCAGAATAGATGAAATATTAGGCCACAAAATGAGTCTCAAGAAATTCAAAAAGATTGAAGTCATTCCATATGTCTTTTCTGACCACAACACTATGAAACTAGAAATCAACCACAAGAAAAGTCTGGAAAGGCCAGAGGTACATGGAGGTTAAATGACATATGACCAAACAGTGAATGGGTCAACCAAGAAATCAAAGAGGGAATTTTTAAAAAAATATACATGGAGACAAATGAAAATGAAAACACAAGGGTCCAAAATCTTTGGGATGCAGCAAAAGTGGTTCTAAGAGGGAAGTAAGTGGTTCTAAGAGGGAAAGGCAGCAATACAGGCCTACCTCAAGAAGCAAGAAAAATCTCAGATAAACATTCTAACCTTACATCTAAAGGAGCTAGTAAAAGAAGAACAAACAAAACCCAAAACCAGTAGAAGGAAGAAAATAACTAAGATTAGAGCAGAAATAAATGAAATAGAAGCTAAAAAGCAGTAGAACACATCAAAGAAACCAGGAGCTGCTTCTTTGAAAAGATCAACAAAATTGATAAACCTCTAGCTAGACTTATAAAAGAGTGAGAAAGAGAGAGAGAGGAAGAAGACGCAAACAAAATTGAAAATGAAAGAGGAGAAGTAACAGCCAACAACACAGAATTACAAAGGATTATAACAGAATATTATAAAAAAATTATATTCCAACAATTTGGACAACCTAGAAGAAATGAATACCTTTCTAGAAACATATAACATCCCAAAACTGAATTAGGAATAAGTGGAAAATTTGAACACAACAATTACCACCAATTAAATTGAATCAGAAATACAAAAACTCCCAAAAAACAAAAGCTCAGGACCAGATGGTGTCACAGGTGTAAAGAAGAGTTAATACCTATTCTTTTCAAATTTTTCCAAAAAATAGAAGAGGAAGGAAAACTTCCAAATTCATTCTATGAGGCCTGCATTACCCTGATACCAAAACTAGATAAAGACTCGATAAAAAAAGAGAACTGTAGATCAATATCTCTGATGAACATAGATGCCAAAATCCTCAACAAAATATTAGCAAACTGAATACAACAATATATTACAAAAAATCATTCACCATGATCAAGTGGAATTTATTCCCAGGATGTAAAGCAATCACAAATCAATCAACATGATACATCATACCAACAAGAGAAAGGATAAAAACCATATGATCATTTCAATAGATACAGAAAATGCATTTTACAAAGTACAACATCCATTCATGATAACCCTCAACAAATAGGTTCAGAGGGAACATACCTCAACATAATAAAGGCCATATATGAAAAACCCATAGCTAACATCATAGTTAATGGTGAAAAACTGAGAATTTTTCCCCTAAGACCAAGAACAAGACAAGGATTTCTACTCTCACCATTTTTATTCAACATAGTACTTTCGGAAGTCCTAGCCACAGCAATCAGACAAGAAAAAGGAATAAAAGGCATCCAAATTGGTAAGGAAAAAGTAAAACTTTCACTGTTTGCAGATGAAGTAATATTATATATAGAAAACCCTAAGCATTCATCAAAAAACTACTAGAACTGACACATGAATTCGGTAAGGTCACAGGATACAAAATCAATGTACAGAAATCTGTTGCATTTCTATACACTAATAATGAACCAACAGAAAGAGGAATTAAGAAAGCATTTCCATTTACAGTTGCACCCAAAGTAATTAAATACCTAGGAATAAGCCTAACCAAGGAGGTGAAAGAACTATACTCTGAAAATTATAAAACATTAATGAATGAAATAGAAGACAATACAAACAAATGGAAAGATATTCCATTCTCATGGATTGGAGGAACAAATATTGTTAAAATGTCTATATTACCCAGAGCAGTCCATAAATTTAATGCAATCCCTATAAAATACCAACAGCATTTTTTACAGAACTAGAATGAATAATACTGAAATCTGTATCTGTAGTGTACAGCCAAAGTGGATTAAAGACCTAAATGTGAGACCTTAAACCATAAAAATCCTAGAGCAGAATACAAGCAGTAATTTCTCTTACACTGACTGTAGCAGCACTTTTCTAGATATGTCTCCTGAGGCAAGGGAAATAAAAGCAAAAATAAACTATTGGGAATGTATCAAATAAAAAACTTTTGCACAGTGAAGGAAACAACCAACAAAACTAAAGTATAGCCTAGTGAATGGGAGAAGATATTTGCAAATGACATATCCAATAAAGGGTTAGTATCCAAAATATATAAAGGACTTCTACAGCCCAACACCCAAAAAACAAATAACCCAGTTAAAAAATGGGCAGAAGTCATGAACAGACATTTCTCCAAAAAAGACATACAGATGGCCAACAGACACATGAAAAGATGCTCAGTGTCCCTTATTATCAGGGAAATGCAATCAAAACTACAATGAGATAACACATCTGTCAGAATGGCTAAAATAAAAAACACAAGAAACAATAAGTATTGGTGAGGATGTGAAGAAAAAGGAACCCTCTTCACTGTTGGTGGGGATGCAAATTAGTGCAGCTACTGTGGAAAACAGTATGGAGCTTTCTCAAAAAATAAAACGTAGAGCTACTATATAATCCAGTAATCACACTACTGGGTATTTACCAAAGAATACAAAAACGTTAATTTGAAAGGATATCTGCAACCCTGTGTTTATTGCAGCATTATGTATAATAGCCAAATTATGGAAGCAGCCCAAGTGTCCCTTGATAGATGAATGGATAAAGAAGATGTGATATGTACAGATTTATATCTAGATAGATAGATAGATAGATAGATAGATAGATAGATAGATAGAATGAGTTATGGTGTGTGTGTATGTGTACATATACCAGGTTCTGGGTAGTCTCCTGAATGGGTTACAAAGTTGGCTTTTGAATGAAATTCACTGTGTATTTTGAAACCTGGCATCAATTAAGTATTTTTGGATAGAGTCAAATTTTGCTAAGCATAGATTTCTTTCTATATTTTACTTGTATTCTAATCTCTGTGGCTTATGTGACTCATTCATATAAAAATAGGAAAGATCAGAATGTATTTTATCATATAATTGGCATTATTCACTGAACTTATTCTTATAAAATGATTTTTTTATGAGAGAACTAAAAATGAGACATTGCTTTGATAAATGACTATGCCTGATTAGAATATATGTTCAGAATATAATTAGAACATATTTGTGTGTGTATATCTATATATTTAAATTAATATGTATATACTGGTGTGTATGGTATATACTATGTGTTAGTGTATACAACTAAAGAAAGTTCTGTGGAGTTGAACTCCACAACAATAGAGCTAAATTCATAATTTGTTTACTGTATCATCGGCTTTGAAATTATCTGTTTTCAAATTTTGGCAATGCCATTTAATATCTGGATGACCCTTAAGCAAATTCTTCAATCTCTTTAAACCTTGGTTACTTTGCATATATAGTAGGAATAGTAACAGCTATTTTTTTTAAGATTTTATTTATTTATTTGAGAGAGAGAATGAGATAGCATTAGAGGGGGGAGGGACAGAGAGAGAGGGAGACTCCCTGCTGAGCAGGGAGCCCGACGTGGGACTCGATCCCGGGATTCCAGGATCATGACCTGAGCCGAAGGCAGTCGCTTAACCAACTGAGCCACCCAGGCGCCTGGAATAGTAACAGCTATTAATCAGACTGGGTAATTGTAAATAATAAAATGAGATTATATATATAAAGCATTTAGCATAGGATATGGCACATAGTCAGTGTTCAGTGGTATACATTATGCATATTTAGGCCTCGTAAGAATTTTGACATACCCTCCAGAGCCCCCAACATATACAAAAATAAATGCAGATAAACACAAAAATAGATAAGAAATATGCTGGGTGCTGAGATTTACTAGTATTATTCATTTATTCATTCCTTAAGCAAACACTGTTAGACCCTTAATGCATACAAGCTCTGAGCCATGAGTACAGAGCTCAAAAATTGCTAAGACAGTTCTATCATTGTTAAAGCTTTTACCACCTGATTATGAGGACTCTAACAGTCATAATACAAGGTGACATTTGCAAAGGAGAAATACCATAGAGAGATATATGGTTTTAAAATAAGGAAAACCATTTCTTGGAAGGGAATGGGTTCAAGAAAATGTTTTGGATATTTAAAACTCTGAGGCTCTTAAACTGGCTCCTGAAACCAGAATTTCAAGAAGTGGATAGAGGGAAGAGAGGCATTCCATTCAGAAAGAAGAACATGAACAGTCCATTCAGAAAGATGAAGAGAGGCAGGAAAAAGCACAGGACATATTCAGATAAAATTGAGAAATAGCAGAGAAGAGTACCGTGAGGTCAAATTGGATAGTCAAGGCCTCAGTGCCATTCTAAAGAAATGGACTTTATTCTGTAAGCAAGGAGTGAGAAGATCAAAGATGAGAAAGAGGAAGAATTTTGAGCAGCGGAATGACATGTATGACCTTGAATATTTTACTTGACCTTCCCACCATCCAGTTTTCTCTCCTGGACAGCAAATGAATGGGACCAGAATTCTCTCCTATCCTAGCACTCTAGGAGACTCCCCTGAATATTACATTCTCTAGAGTCACTATTGTTCTACAACTGTTGGGCCATTCCTATTCTCTTTGTTGGACTCACCCCAGTGATATTTACCTGGACTCTACCCCCATATAATTGTCATATCCCTCAGATTCTGGATTTTGATTCTCTGCTGGTCTCCCTTTCATCCCTTGTGATGGAGACATGCGATGCAGTTCATTTATTCACGGAGGCATCCTGCCTGCCCAGATGTCGAGCTTCTGACTCACTCCATTGGCTGTGTCTCTAAATTCTTCCTTGGGCCTCTTCCAATCCTCACCTCACTTCTTCTTCCCTTCATTTCACTTTCTCCATATTGTTTTTCTCCTAGTTTTTCAGTGTGTGTGTGTGTGTGTGTATTTCTCACCTGATACTGCTACTATTCTGAAAGAATGGAAATGAAAATATTATCAAAGAGAAACAAATAGACAAGAATTACTGGTGAAAGTGATGCCTTTATGAAGAATAATATATAGTTTATCACCATGTATACAATATTATTGGGATTGGGGGGAATTCCCCTTTTTCCTTCTTAGAGTTGTAAGGATAGTTATATCTACATTTTGTTCAAGTCAGCAGTAGCAATGACCTGGTTTTTATGTAACATTTACTAATAGCTTACTTTTCTTTTGGTGAATGGGGTTTAGCAGAGATATCAGTCTACTAAGAAAATTAATTTCTTCATTGAGAATAAATAAATATATAGTATGCCAAAATATCATTCAATAATGCTCTTTTAAAACTAACATCAAGACCTGTATTACTAAAAAAAAAAAAAACTCAGCATACTTTCTTAATATTGTCTCCAAATATGCTATATTTCTTTCATTAGTCTTCTTAAGACTTAAAACTGCTCTTTTAATTCAAACTATTCTGCAAGGATTTCAGCCCCAATGTCTTATCATAGTCTGCAGTATTGGGTAATTCAATGAACACTTTTGGAGTGCTGTGGGAAGAAATAGATTAAGGTTCTGTTTCTGCCATTGAGAAGTTCATACAAAAGGAGGCTGACACATAAATACGTAATTGTATACAATGTGGTAAGTGCTAGAATGGAGCTAAGTACATGGTCCAGAAAGGAGTGATCAGTCTTGGTCGCTCAGGAGTGTAGAAGGTGTGGGGGGTGGTCATTGAGACAGTGTTTCTCAAACTAGGTCTTGGGTTTGCTGGGTTAGAAAATGGGGACATTATAACCCAGGCATAAAGAATAGAAAGAGCAGGGGCACCGGGGTGGCTCAGTTGTTAAACGTCTGCCTTCGGCTCAGGTCATGATCCCAGGGTCTTGGGATCGAGCCCCGCATCGGGCTCCCTGCTCCATGGGAAGCCTGCTTCTCCCTCTCCCACTCCCCCTGCTTGTGTTCCCTCTCTTGCTATGTCTCTCTCTGTCAAATAAATAAATAAAATCATTAAAAAGAAAAAGAATAGAAAGAGCAAAGACAAAGAAGGAAGATAGGAGATTGTGCAAAATTAAGTATGACATGAGCCTGGATCTGAGGTTATATGTAGTGAGAGAAGAAATGGGAGAGATTGGCAGGGGCTAGATGATAAATGGCTTTGTATATCCAAAAAAAAAAAAAAAAGGTTTGGATCTTGACTGTTGATTTCCAATTATTTATTGTTTGTCTACTTTTGTTTTGCTTTTTGCTCATTATTTTGGGAGCACTGTCCCCTTAGGAATCTGCTGAAAGAAAGCTCAAAGATTTCTCCCAAGAAAACCATGTGTACATAGTCACTTTTGCATATAAGTACATCCATGAACTTGGAACCCAAGCTATATGCCACTGTTAAAGTTCCCTAGAAACCAATGAAAGTCACTGAGCAGGGGAGCAACATGATCAAAAGTGTATCTTCAGAGAGGGAACACTTGCAGGAATGTGGAAAATGTGCTGGAATGGATGAGACTCCTATTAGGGAATTTAGGGATTTATTGCAAAGTTTCAGCCAAGAGATGAAGGTTGCAGTCAGGTGGCAGCAAATATTTGTTTTTAATTTGCCTCCTGCTTTGTATGTGTCAATCCGCCTATTGAGGAGAACACTGCAAGAGTCAAGTGGGTGAATGCTGGTGTCATTTACTGAAATAGTGATTTCATGAGGAAGGATGGGGAATTCAGTGGGCATGATGAATTTGTAGTGCCTGTAGGTTATGCCACTGCAGATATGGGTTAGCACGTCAAAGAAAAATCAGTGTTGAAAATTATTTTTTTAATATTCTAGATGAGAGGCATATAGAGAGGTATATATCACATCGAAGCTGTGGATTTTGATCCTGTGAGGGAATGAGATCTCATCAGCCAAAGGGCAAATGTTAAGAAGAGCTGGAGGTGTCTGGGTGGAGGCTTGGTGGGGCTTGTTGTATGCCTCAGGAATTTCAGCCTTAACTCTTCTTAACTACTGTCCCTTTTGGAACCAGCTTGGTGAATGCTTAAGCTACTGAGAGAAGAGCATTTCTCTCTGACAGTGAGAACCTGCCCAGAGCTTTGAACCCAATTAGGTAAAAGAATGGAGAAGATGATAAATTTTAAAGAGCCATCTGTTGGATGTTGTTAGGTCACACACTTGATATTCATAAAGCTAACAGGCCTATCTTCTGGTTCAAGCTGCCTGAGTTAAGTAAATTATTACTTGGATTAAAAATCAGACTTTGACACTGGCTGACACTGAGCTGAAGTTTCTCCATCTTTAAAATGGGAGTAAACACACCTACTTCATAGGGACAAGCAGAAGAAATGAGATAACCCATATACAACACCTGCTATATTTCCTAGGCATAGGAATTATTTAATAAGTAGTTTGGTCTGGCAGCTCTTCCTATACCTCTTTCCTAAAATTTCCTAAGAAACTTCCAGTTCTACCTGGTCAGTGAACAAGCTACTCTGATTCTCAAAGCTGCCATTGCTTTTAACTGTATCTGAAAAGATAGGAATTTGGAAAACTTCATTTTAGAACTACATTTTGTGTTTAATTTTTTTTTCTTCTTCCCCAGTGACTTGTGGCTAGGGGATAAAACCTAATATTGTATTGTGGTCACTTTAGAAAACCTGCTATCTTCAGGAATGAAAAAGTAATTACATTTTCTTGAACTAACTGCCATATCTGAGTATCTAGTACAGTGACAGCTCAAATGTAGATTCTTGGACATGTGTTATTTTCTTGAGGGCCTCTGGAATTCTAACCAGATCATGCTAATGAGAATCACTTAGCCTCATCAAAGTCCTGCTGATCTCTTCTCTGTACTTTGAGATATTAAATGAAACTCTCTTTGGAGTGTGTTTGAGTTAGAAGGGGGGATCTCAGAGGTCATTTAATCTAGCTACTTCATTTTATGGGCCACAGACTATTCATTTTAAGTTTGGTGTACTCAAGCACTGATGATCACATTTTCTCTTCTATTCTTAAAAGAATCTCAGCCAGGCACTTCTTGCTTACATATTAATATAGAGCCCAGACTGTAGGGAGAATTGGCAACTTGAATTGGAGAAGGGAGATTGGGGAGCAGAATTACAGTGTGTTATATGGTACTTCAGACCTCAAGGGAGCTGTAATTAATGTGTGCAAGGAAAACACTTCAAGGAAACTAATTTAAAGAACATACTGAAACAATTTTCCCCTGCCTTTCCAAAGTAAATAAAGAGGAAAAAAAAAAAAAAGAAATCACCATCAGGCTTTGAGGAAGCATGAAGAATTCCGACAGAAAGGAAATTTATTGAGAGAACAAGGAGGACTGTTAATAATAGCTGGTTAGAATGTAAAGCCTCTTTTAAATTTAGGTTTCCTCTACCATTTGTCAGAGCTCCATGGTCTCTGATCCATTCATTAAGCATTTCACATGCATGTCACTCTAATTATGGGTCAGAGTTTGGTTATAGCCCACTGACTGCTCTTTCTTTATATCTTGGTGACTCCATTCTTTATACCAGTTGATATCCCACTAGTCTTTCTTCCCTTCCTCCTCCTTACCCATTTTTTAATCCTAAGCTTTTTAGGTGGCTTCAGAGTTTAGAATGTCTTGTGAGTGCATGTCATTTGATGTGAGTGCTATGAGTTCTCTAGAACAAAGTCTTTTCAACTTTTTGTGTACAACGCATCATAAGAAATTCATTACGTCCACCCAGTACACACATTCATATGTAATTGAAAATTAAAGTTTCATGAAAAAATTCTATGTGTGATGTCCTCTGATACTTTTACTTCTCTTTAACTCTATTTCATTTATTAAAAAAATACAGGTCAAGATTCATGGAAGATCATTTCTTCCTCAGTTCTAGTCACAATGTACTTCATGAGATGAGGTCTTCAGACCCATCTACAACAAATCAGCATGTTAGTCCTGAACTTTACCCCAGACCCACTGCATCAGGGTCCATCCTGGCAGGTTCTACAGCTTAACCAATTCCCTGGTATGGTTTTAAAGTTCAAAAACCATCTCCAGACTTCTTTAACTCCTCACAGGAAGTTTTCTCCTTTGCCAATTGACTTTTTTTTTTTTTTTCCTTCGTGGTGTAACTATCCATTGCTCAAGCTTGCTAAACTAGGAGAATTATAGGTCAGATCAAAAGGTATCAGAAACTTTGAATAGCTAATAAGAATAATATAGCAGAAGAAAAAGAATAACATGTCAGATTCTATTCTAAGTACATTATATGAATTAAATAATGGGCTGTTTTGTGTGCTATATTTGTCCCTGAAATTCTTAGGTTATTCCACTAACCCACAATGTGCAATAGGAAGATGAATTAGGAGGCAGTTTGATCCCATCTCTTACCTTTGGCTCTGGTAACTTGATAATACACTTCCTCAATTTGTCCCTCAGCCTTAAGGAGGAGGGAGGGTAGCGGCTTTCTGCTGTTGCTCTTTCTAACATTGACTCATTGTCTTCTGTTAGATTATTATCACTTCTATCACCTGAATAACCAATTTCATCCATACTTAAAACGTGATTTCAAAATAATATAATTCAAATATTTCAAATACAGCAAACCCAATACTTAGTGACTATGTCATATAACAAATGGTATTACAGATTACTAAATTCATTACATGTAAATATTTAAACAATTCTAACCAATGCATGACACAAAGGGATACTTTATATGGTTAGAGCTAAATGGCCTTCAAAAGCCATTACTAAAGAAACTTTGCCAAGTTTCCTGTTGGGGCATGCCAACCAGTCTTCAAGGGAATTTTCTATCATTTCCCACCAACACATGCCAATGCAGCGGGGAGACCAATAGGGAAGAAATGAATTCCAAACTTTGTAACTTTGGAGGCTATACCTTAAAAGCTAAATTGTGACTATTGGACAAGCAGGGAAGCAGGACATATGTGAAGGCCAGAAAGCAAGAAAGACAATGATGTCTTCAAAAGCTAGTACTGGATGAAAGGAGAAATAATGCAAGACAAGGAAAGACTGTATCGAATTGAGTAGCTATTTACAAACTTATAAATTCAGGTTTGCTTTCCTTTCACCCTTATACTCAGTTGTTTATGAAAGAGACCTGTCAGGATCTCATGGCAGGACTCCATCTGTGCCCCCAGGTAAGCAAACGTGCATGAGACATATTCCAGCTCCTCAGATGGCTTAGGCCTTGCTATTGACTCCATCACATAAAGCTCCTTGAGCTAATCAGCAGCATGAGAGCCCAAATGCTCCCTCTCTTCTATAGCCCAGTTCAGTAAGGGAACAGAGATGAAAGTGAAGGTTGCAGGGTTGTGATGGCTGTGAGAGTAAAGGTAGTGTGTATGTGGTGTGTGTGTGTGGGGGGGGTTTGTATATACATGCATGTGTGCATGCACATAAGTATATAGAACGATCCATGTTTAAGAGACTAATCTAGAAATTAGTTGCAAAACTATAAAGTCATTTTATTTTTTTCTTGGTATTCCTCACTTGCCGTGTTTGTCTTAATCCTTGAACCATCAGGCTTTTAGTTACGATGGGGCTCAGGGCAGACTGCCACCAAATGTGCCACTCTGGCATATTGATTATTTTAAAGTTACTTAAGAAACAGCCAGTGCAAAAAGGACACTCTGACCCTCCTTTGTCCCCTAAAAGCAGGAAATAAATCTCCCATGTAAAAGGTACCCCTACTAGGAAGGAGGAGGAGGCATCCTTATTATCAGAGAAAAGGAATTCAGGGCTAAGAAGGCTGTATAAACAACCCTTGTTACTTTTTTAGTAACTTACTACCCCAAACCCAAACATCTTTGTCTTGTCAATTCTTCATAATTTTTTGTTTCTTTGTCTAAAATGTATAAAAGCTTCTTGCTTTGCCCACTTTGAGTTTCATATTTTTTTGAGCTCCTGTACATATGAAATTAATTTTTTCTCCTGTTAATCTGTTTTATGTCAATTTGATTATTAGACCAGTCAAAGAACCTAGAAGGGAAGAAGGGAAAAGTTTTCCTCCCTGATAGTTGCTATAGTTATTATAATGCTTAAAGAAATACCATGTGTAGACCATAGTTTACACCTAAGAAGTTTCCAGTTTTTATTGTTATTTTTTATTTTGTTATTTTAGTGTTATTATTAACTTTTTCTTGACATATAAAAAATTCCACATGAGACACTATCCCTCCATTTACTTTTCCATCCATCCCCACCCTCATTTAGACTCTTCAATTCATAGAGTGTGTCTTCATATTTATTTGGAATATATGTACTGTAATCTTTTCATATTCAACCCTGTGAGGACACTTCAGAGTCTGTCTCATGGACCATGTTGGGGAAGAATCAGCCAGCAGCCAAGACTTAAGTACAGCTTGCTCCCAGGCCTCCTTGGGCCATAGTTGCAAGCAGCTGTTAAGTGGTGCTAGAATCATTTCCTTTTGTCTGGCTGCAAATACCTCATACTCTAAGCAATTTGCAGCCTTCCTCACATAAGAAATGTTTCCGAAAAGAAATTCCCCAAGCCCATCTCTTCTGGGTATCATTGCTTCAGCTCCGAAGTACTCACTCTTTGTTGCTGAAACATGGAGAGCTGTTGTATTTTCAGTTCCCTTACTTAGTGGAAACATGCCGGAAATTTGCTGTTATAACTGATCTCAATCAGAGTGTTTCATTCCTGCTACAGACTTGAGGAATGCATCACGGAGGTACATATTATTCAAGATTGTTCTGTTAAGCAGTAGGAAAGCAAATTGCTCGCAGCCTGTGTCAAAGAGTCTCCCTCAGAATGTTTAGTGTGTGGTAGTAATATGTATTTAAATGAAGGTAGAACAGTGTTTGCAAAATTCAGAACTTAGAACTCCAGATCAGGGTGGCCAAAGAAACCGAGCTTGCATTGAGCAAGTTGGATAAAGAGTTATGTAAGAGCTCTGGGGATAAGGGAAATAAAAGCACCATCCAAATGAAGGAAGACTTTGCTTTGACAGAATGTTCTCTTACAATGTGATTCTCCTAACAAACAATAAAAAAGCAATTAGAGGCCTATTCACACATTTCAGTATTTTTTTTAAAGATTTTATTTATTTATTTGACAGAGAGAGATATAGCGAGAGAGGGAACACAAGCAGGGGGAGTGGGAGAGAGAGAAGCAGGCTTCCTGCAGAGCAGGAAGCCCGATGTGGGGATCAATCCCAGGACCTGAGATCACGACCTGAGCCGAAGGCAGACGCTTAATGCCTGAGCCACCCAGGCGCCCCCCCACATTTCAGTATTTGAAGAGTTTCAGGCTAACTGGAGACTTGACAGTTGTAGAAATTTCATTTTTATAAGAATTTATCTATAAAAATAAAAGAGCATTTACTTCCTCTAAATCTATATGTTATTTGGTTTAAAAAATTAGTTTCTCTTTAGTTTTTCCTGGCATAAGCTGTCCACGTCATATATACTGTCAGATACATCCAAATATTAATTCTCCTAATGCATGCCTAGTGCATGCCATATTTCATGTTGTATTTTGCACATTCTGAAGAAAACAGGAAAGATAATATTTTTTCTTTTCAAATTTAATTTGTGTATACAGGTAATAGAGAAATATAGGATGTTATACTCAGAAAACCAAATCTAAAATGGCAATGGATATGACTGACAAAAAAAAATCCTGTTTTATATCATATGGGCAATAAGGCACACGTGATTGGATTAGATTTTTTTTTTAATCTCTTTCTATGCTTACTTTATAACCATACAGAAATGAGGCTATGTGTTCTTGCAGAAAGTCTTATTGCAAACAAGTGTGCATGTTTGTGTGCAATTTGTAAATTTAGCTTTAGGAAGGTGTAATAATAAAGCAGAATTGAATTTGTCTCCCACTCTTAAGAATTTCAGTAGAGTGCATATGTGGAAACATAAGACCTATCAATGAAATCAGCACAGACTCCAATGGCGTTTATGGTGTCTTCAAAAGATTGCCCCAAATGAAGGGTAAGGTGTCAAAATGGCAACTCCAAATAAGAGAAATGTGAGAAGAAGTTCAAGCAACAGAAACTATTTGGAGTAGATGATTTGAATGTCTTCCAAAACCTTCTAGAAGGATTAAACTCAAGCTCAGCCCTTTATCTTTGACAAATACCACACCATGCATCTGCTTGTTATTTTGTGGTCCTGTTGTTCCTGTCAGCTTGTAAAATGGAACTCTGGTTTCAGTTGGGAGATGATACTGTGGTAATGTGTGGACTCTGCTTGCCTCTGTATCCAGAGGAGCAGCTGTGCCATGCCAGGGGTAACCACTGGCAGCTGGGCTGATGGGAAACAGTCCATACCAACAGACTGAGAATGTTCTTTTCAGATCTTTAGATTGGAACTTGAGCTTTACTTTTAAAAGTTTTATGTCCACATCACGTATCACAAAATAAATTAGTAAATGAATTGCTTTGGGAGCTTCCACCATGATAGTAAGGTGGCTGAGAGTCATCATTCTTGATGAGACTCCAAGAAGCAGCTTCAGAAACTTTGTCCATCTGAGGGAGGTTGGGCAAACCCCAAAGTGTATAACAGCCTGCAGACCTATACTAAATAGGTCTTAGACATAGCAGTAAGTGAAGTGAAAAGTGAAATTAGATTTCAAGGAAGAAGAAAGATGGGGCACCTGGGTGGCTCATCCAACTCTTGATTTTGGCTCAGGCATGATCTCAGGGTCCTATGAGATCGAGCCCTGCATCAGCTCTATGCTGGGCATGGAGCCTGCTTTGGATTCTCTCTCCCTCTGCATCCTCTGTCCCCTTTACCGGCTCCCTCATAAAAAAAAAAAAGAGAGAGAGAGAGAGAGAGAAGAAAAGAAAGAGGACTCTAACTTCTTTCAAATTAAGCAGAGGGAAAGGAGTACCCTATTTAATGGAATTGTTTATCCCCACAGAGAAATATTTGTAGTGGAAATGCAAAATACAGTTTCTCTTCTCTGTTGAGGCTTCATCCTGCAGAGCTCTTTTTATCCTCCCATCAGAATACAAAGGAAAAACAACCAAAGGCAGCATCACAGAATGCAGGGTTATTATTCTCTAATGGTTCAGAGTTCCTTTATCTCTTTTCTAGCTCAGGAGCTGAGCTGAGCATCAGAACTCTCCTTTTACAGTATCCCTGCAATATCAACTCCTGATAGAATGAAAGGTGGTTTATGCCCCCAAAGCCTCAGAAGCTCTGAGAGGTCCCTAGGTGGGGGGTGAGGGTGGGCAGTCCAAGGGATGGGAAACTCATATAGGTCAAAACAAGAATTTTGGAGAAAGATAGGCCTAAGTTCAAAATGGAGTTCTATCAATTACTGTCAGTGTGACCTAAGCAAGTTACTTGGACTTCTGGCCCTCTGCTTACTCATTTGTAAAACAAAAATGATCATATCTACTCTGGGGTTGTTGGAAACATATAAAAGAAGATAACTTTTGGGGTAAAGTATACTTAAATAATAGACATATAAAACAAGTATAGCAAAATGTTAACAACTGTAAATATAGGCCATGGGTGTTTTGGTGATTACTATATATTTCTTTCAATTTTTCTGTGTGTTTGAAAGCATCTTAATGAGGAGGGAGAGATTTAGAAGGGCAAATCTTTTCCATGAAAATACAGTGCTTGCGCCCACTACTTTTAGTTGCATCCCCAAATGTAGTCACGTGTCCATTCTGAACCTCAAGAAATCCCTGAAAAATGTCTTTTTCATGGGCCACTGTGAACCTAGCTAATATCCAGAAATTCTGTTCCTAAGGAAGAAGGGGAGGAGAGAGATTATAGCAAAGTCAGAATCTCAGTCACTCAAACATAAGTATTTATTGGCAGTTCCTGAGTTCTAAATAATAAATGGTGGCTATAACCAATATGGAAAGAAAGGAACGTCTGCCACTTCTCTGTCTCAGGGTGGAATGGTATCCCAAGTCTCATCCTTCCCTGGCTGACCCAGTAGTCTTACTTCTTCCAACCCAGTTTAGCTTGTTTTGCCTGTCTGTGGCAACATTTTACTCCACCCTCCATTGGGTATCCTTGATTTTCTCCAGGACCCCTCTCTGCAGAGCCTAGGGTTAGCTTTTGTTAGCTTTTGGGGATCTCTATTCTTCCCTACATTTAAGCTCAAAAATGCTTCCTTATGGCAGACTTTTCTTAAAACTTTTCAATGTTATTAACTCTTTGAAACCACTGCTTCATGAAGACAGCTGATTGTTCTATTATGGGTCCCAGATGAGGGAGTTCTGTTCTTTTCCTCGGCATTGCCTCCTTGGTGGGCATTCCCTGTGAGGCGATGCAGGGACTCGACCTCTGATTTCCATCCAGGGAACTCCCTTCACCTGCCTGTGGGAGAAGCATGGAGAAGGGGACTAGGAACCCTGAGAAAGAACAAAACTTAAAGTTTGAGCAGAGCAGAAGGATCCTCCAAAACACCTTAACAAAACCAAAACAACTAACAAAACTGGGACTGGGCAGCCCCCAGTGGAGAAGAAGACCCAGCATGGGCTGTGTCTGGAAAGCCCAGAGAAAAATCATCCCAGAAAGACTGGTCAATGATATTTAATGCTGTCCAGCAGGCAATGAAGATGACTGACCACTGTCCCTTAGTTACCAGTGATTTTAATAAAGGGCCATGCCAGGGAGGGGCAGAAGTCCTGGTGGGGTGAAGACGACAGGGAGGCAAGGAAAGGGAGGCAGCAACTCTGAGGGATTCAACAGCAAAAAGGAGAAGAGGATGGCAGTCCCAGGGGTAACATAGGGCCCCGGGAGGGGTTTTTATGATGAGAAAGACTTGAGTGTGACCAAATGCTGAGGAGAAGGAACTGGGAAAGAGGTGGAAGTTACCAACATAGAAGAGAGAAGTGACTGCCCAAGGAAGGTTGCCTAGAAGGGAAGATGAGGTAGAATCCGAACACCCAGAGGAGGGACTGGCCTTCGGTAGGATTCCTCCCGCACTGTGGCAAGAGGGCAGGCCTGTGCCATGGTTTGCCTGCAGTTCTTGAAGCAGAGTAGAACTGTTACCTCCCTTGATTCAGTTAACAGTTTCTCTTGAGTCAGCTCTTCCTGTGACACTGCTGTTTTTTCTGGATGGAGTTGATCAGCAAACAGCAGGCATTTTCTTTTTTTCCTTTTTTTTTTTTTTTACGAGTTCCTGCTAAACAATGTCTTCTATATCCCACACTCATGACTTTCTGAAACCAAGTTCAAGTCCTAACATTTATTTCCATGAAATATCGTTCTGTTAGATTTAGATCACGTTTCCAGTTTGTCAAGATCTTTTTATATTTTAATTCAGCTCACACCATATCACTGACTTATTTCAGCCTTGTATCACCCACACATTAATGTATCAGCTGAGTATCTCCATCCAAACAACTGTCTTTAGCTTTATTTTATTTTCATTTCATCAACCACCCTGCCCCATCCCACTCCCACCACCCACTCGCAGAGACTGGAGGGAACAAGAATTAGACTGGATGCTTTGATGATAACTGATAAAACTTTTCGTCCTGAGGAGTCTTCCCAAATTGGATTAAGTGGATTCATTTGTGGTTTCCAGTGTTTATGTTTTAGAGAGACAGGGATGTGAAAACTCTCACTCCCTCTGTGTTCATTCTCACAAATAGATGGATACTGTCACTTTTCAAGGCTTGTCCATCTGGAATGCATCACAAACACATTGCTGGGAAAGTAAAAGTTCCAGAAAGAGCCTCATTTTTCCCTGGAACTGTGAAATCGAGTGGTCTGTTTTTTTCCATGTTGTTGTAAATTCACAGGAGTGTAATATAAGCTACATTTTTAACCATTTGGGATAGCTTATGATTGAATAATGCTTCCTGCCAGACAAGTTTTCCCTTTATTTATCACTTTTCTCACTAATTTCAGCAACAGCAATTGCTGATTATGGAAATGACTCCAATTGTTCAACCTCTTATAACCACATTTAGTCACCAAAAGCAATCTATCTGCTACTTTCAAAAGCTGTTAAACAAACAAGCAATTTATTCCTGCCTCCGTGTGAGCAACCAAGTAACACAGCCATGTTCTCTCTGCTCCTTGCCTTGCTTTGGAACCACGAGTGCCTCTTTCTAACATGAATCAAAAATCAGCTTGTTCCTAACCGCTGCCTTTACAATCAGTAATTTGACTCAGTGGGCTTAATTCAAAGCAGGCACTCACATTCTTTAGACTGTTTGTCAGTCTTCCAGGAAATCAAGGAGAACAACAAAAACAAACAAGCACTGTAACTTGTTTAAACCAGATAGGGAGGAGGAAACTTCAATGAATGATGAAGCCAAATAACAAAAAGAGTCAGGAGAAATAAATAGAAAATATTCCAAGGTTCCACCTGCCCTGGCCCCATGAGCCCCTCCTTTATCTTTCTTTCCTAGAGGAAATCAAAACATCTCCCAAGAGCAATTAATAGTAGTAGCTTCCAGACTTCCACAGAGCCTGCTGGGTCCTCTCCTCTCAGCCTGCAGCCAGCAGGTGAGCGCACCTGAGATCCCTGCAGGCAGACATGTCTAGTGATTTCTCTGCATCTCAAACAGCCAGCATCCCTGCAGAAATCTCTCCCCTTTGCTGAAATAAGGGAGGTGAATTAATTCCCTTCTGAGTTAACTCCAGCGTGGCTCCCCGCAGCAACCACCCGTGCTGGGATAGACAGACAGCAGCCTTCCTTGAAAACCAAATAGTTTTTCTTCTAGGTGACCTGCTCAACTTTCTCTTGCCCCAGGCTTAAAAACCCAGATCCAGTCTTTCATTTAACTTGCCTTGTGTGAATAGTTCAGGGCTCAACGAGATAATAGTGGGTTAGCATAGATCCAAATCCCAAACAAGGGTGTTCTTGGTAAATCTGATTTCATCTCAGATTTCTCAAATATAAGTAGGCAAAAAAAAAAAAAAAAAAAAAAAGAAAAGGAAAAAAGTTCTTTTTTTGAATACCTACTATGATCAGATAGAAGTTTATTATTTAGAAGTTTATTATTTTTTTAAAATTTCATTAAAAACTCTGAGATTTTAAGTGTGATCTCTAAGTCATCTCTCTAGAGTGTTTTTTTTTTTTTTTAGATTAACTCATGAAAGATGAAACTTTTTCAAGGTATTCACGGATTTAGAATATCTGAGGTACTCATGATTCATAGAAAATATGCAAGTGCGTATTTATCCAGAGTTACAGTCTAGTATAGGCCTTAAGCGTGTTTGTTATAACAGTTACATGCCTGCAACAGTGAAGTTGCCTGTTGAAATAAACTTTAAACAAGCCTCATTTCTTTTAAAGTCTGTAAGAACAAGAACCCTGTATTGTACTACTCCCTTGGTGAGCAATAAACATGAAATAGGGAATACAACTTTCCCACAATTTTTTTTTTTTAAAGATTTTATTTATTTATTTGAGACAGAGAGAATGAGAGAGAGAGAGCACATGAGAGGGGGGAGGGTCAGAGGCAGAAGCAGGCTCCCTGCTGAGCAGGGAGCCCAATGCGGGACTCGATCCAGGGACTCCAGGATCATGACCTGAGCCGAAGGCAGTCACTTAACCAACTGAGCCACCCAGGCGCCCACAACTTTCCCACAATTTTTAGAAAAGATAGCCAATCATCCATTTAAACTATAATGATATATAAAATCTTTCTTTTTTTTAATACTGATGAATCAAATCTGTACTGTGACATGGATTCCTCGTCTATTAGATCTGTGTATTGGGTGTTTAAGGGGCATATTGCCATTAGAAGCAAGGTAGTTATTTCCCATGACATTTTAAAAGTCCATTTCTGTATTACAGATTCCAATCTAGTGAAAATTAGATCTACTCTATTTAGATTTGGCATCCAACACTTGTTGGCCATGGCATGTGATGTAATTTTAAACTGCTCATGTATAGTTGGAAGGAGATTGATTCATAGCAGTCTTCGCCTGAGACAAGCACAATTTAAACTAATTCCTATTGATCCAGAAACATTTAAGGTTGGTTTTGAAAATTCTCCGGAATAGAGAGCTTTAGATACACTTGAGCCATTTTGTTAAGCATTATTGTCATGTATATAAAAGCATGAAACTATTAATGTTTACACTTCTTTCCCTGGCATCTTTGTTAGTCACTGTTTACCTAAAGGCTAATTCCTGCTCCAGATGCTATGTCTGCCCAGCTGTTCTGAATATATGCTATTTGCAAATGGCAACATAAACAACATATCCAGAACATTGTGCAGGTTAGGACTTTGCTTATTGAGGTTAAGATACATTTAGTGTCAGGGATAATCTTTCGGTAAATTGTAACAAAGATAGATTTGATTGAGTGGCAACAGGTATAGCAAAGGGCCTATAAAACAGCCAAATGAAGAAATTATTTATCCTAGTATTTTCACATTAGCATCTGTTGTATGCCACAAATTGAATTCCCTATGAGTGTGCAATCACTGTGTGCAGAGTTTATAAGGATGTCTAATAATGCACATGCATTATTGAATAAGATCAAATTACATTAGATTCTTTAACCAAGTCTTTTAGCATCTAAAGGAGTAGTTTTGATTGTTACCTGATTGTAGGGTAGCCTTGTCAGAACTGGTCAACTTGGAGTTTAGAAGAACTGGATTCCAGGTTCAAGAAATGTCTAGGGCTACCCTGTGACATTAGACAAATATCTCAATCTTTGCTAATCTTTTACTCTCCTAGCCTTTCATTCTTAGTATTGAAGATACTTATATTTGAAATGTCTTCATCCTTCCCCCCCCTGCCCCCCCCCCCAAATGCTTTATACATGGTCTAGGGCTATTTATTTCCCAACTTAACTCTTAACTCTCTTTAGATGTGTAGGCCCTTCCTTCCTTTTTTCCTTTTTTCTTCTTTCTTTCCTTCTTTAACTGCCTTGGATTCCTATGTTGATTAGAGAAAAATGCATGGCTTATTAGCCACCTCTAATTAACACAAGCACATCTAAGTGGGACTTCTAATATACAAGTCAAAGAATATTCTAGAACTCAGTCAATTGGTTTTTATATTCCAAATTATTTTATCATTATGTTTAGAAAACACTGGTGTCTGTCCTAATATACCCCTGAATGCTGCTAAAATATGCTGCTGGATAGAAATTTGATTCATTAATTTTTTGGATCTTGACCTTTTGAGGTGCTCTTTGCTTCCTCAATCTAGTTTTCTTCAAGCCCCAGACAACACATTGGTATCCAGAGGGGAAGTGGCAAATATTCATAAACAGTGAATAGAACTGATTTTTATCAGTTTCGATGGTACCAGCCTAAGAAAATTATCCATCTGGGCCAGGTAATCCATCTTTCTGGAAAATCACTAAGCTACATTCCTAATAACCCAGTCACTGAGATAATTTCCTTTTATTGAATAATTTCCACATTCAGTAAGGATTTTAAAAGCCTAAGGGTATTTTGAGCATATGGTTTAGGGACATCATCTTAAAACATGAACTATCAACAGAATTTCGATACAATCTAAGTAAAATGACTTACTTCCTAAGTGTTACAAATATAAGCAGGATATTTCTATAAGTGAGCAGTATATTTCTACAAAAGCTTTTGCTTTTGAGTTAAAGTTAGGAGCTGGAGATTTAAAAAGTGTTTCCTCATTGTCTTATAGCAACTGGTGTATCCATTCTCCGTTACCAAGGGACAATTCTCTCTTGCCCCAGTTGATTGTTCCTTTCATGTGAAATAATTTCCTCCTACCTTGCTGACTGCTCCTTCCCAATCTCTTTTACTGGTTTGCACTTGTATTACTGTCCCCTTAATATTGAAGAGCCCCGGAGTTTAATCCTTAAATTCTTATCTATCAATACTCATTCTTGGTAATCTCAGCTAGACTTGGGGCTTTATATGCTAATAAATCAGAAATTTATATCCCATCTCAGACCTTTCCTCTGAATTATAGACTTGTACATCCAACTGCCTACTCAGTATCTCCACTTGGATTTCTAATGAGCATTTAAAAATATATCATCTCCGAGACAGAATTTCTTATTTACTACTGCATTGAGCCCCCCAGCATACACACATACACACTTTTCCCCCAGTTTTTCTCATCTTAGTTCATGGGGACCCCATCCTTCCATAGTTCAGGGCAAAATCTTTGGTATACTCCTTGACTACCCTCTTCCTCTTACTTTCTATGTTGAGCCTCTCAGGAAATCTCATTGGCTCTACCTTAAAACATATGGTATCTGACCAGCTCTCAACAACATTGCATTACTTTGTCCACTCTGGTCCCATCATCCCCATCATTGCCATCTCTCACTTATTTTACTGCTGCATTCTAGTTTTCTCCCTGCTTCAGGCCTTGCCCTCCTGTAGCTTATGTGCAACATTGCAGTTGGAGTGATTCTTTGAAAAACTTAAGTCAGATCATGCCACTCCTTTGCTTCGAACCCTCTGTTGGCTCCCTGATCTCATTTAAGTGAAGTCAAGTCCTTGCAAAGTCCACCTCATCTCCTGCTGTTTTACTTCTCACCCATCCTCCCCAGCTTCATGGATCTTCTTATGCCTCCCTCCCCTGGAAATTGCTTTCTCTCCTGCCCCCACTTTTTTCAAGTTTCTATGTAAAGGTCACCTTTGTAAGGATGGCCATCCATGACCACCCTACCTAAAATAGCAGCAACTGGACACTCCATATTCTCTTCCTTTCTTTATTTTTCTCTATACTTCACTGCCATCAGACATACTACACATATCGCTTACTTAGTTTATTGTCTGTCTTTCCCCCTGGAAGATGTGCTTTATAAGTATAGGGATTTTCCCTGTCATGTTCAGTACCGTACCCTCTAGAATATACCAAGTTGCCAATAAATATTACTTGAATGAATGAGTATATTGCCATGGCGAATGATGTTCTCCTGGTTGACATGATAACCTAAGCCAACAATTCCTTCTCTATTGGTTCCTTTGTGTATTTTTCCCCTTTCATTTCATTTGGAGATATGAATTATGGACAATCTGGCAGGAAATAAATAATCTGAAGAGTTAGAGCCAAGGAGAAGGGAGGGTGATCGTCTCAGGCAGAACTAACTCTAGAGGGGTAACTGCAGGAGAGGCAACTACTTTCAGTTTGCCATAGAATACCTTAAATTTCTCTAGGCTGTGGTATTAACTCAAAGTTCCCTAGGAGGTAGGAATATCTGAGAATTATCTTGAACTCTGGGATGGCTCAGACAATTTTTTTTTCTTGCATATGTACTCTAGGGGTCTATCTTGTCACAGTATCCAATATGGGTGACTCCATGGGCCTCCAGGGCCATGCTGAATTATAGGCCATCACTTCAGGGTTTCTTGAGCTGGGGGAGAAAGAGAATAATCTCCATAAAAGTAGAAAATTAGTCACCTTATTATCTGTCTCTTCCTTTTTTTCATCACTGCTCAGTGTGAGAAAAGATGATGACTACTGGTCATTTAAAAAAAATTGTTTCAATTACAAACAAACCTTTTTAGGTCTTTTAGATTATATATATTGTGTGCCATGATGAGCTAATTTTCCTATAGATTGTATCTCTTTTCAAGTGCTATAAAAGTGTTTTAAATTAAACCAAGGCCATTTCCAGTTTTTGTAAAATTGATTTATAATCAAAATCATGTTTTTTTTAGACAATTTAATCATATGATATAAAATCATAAAAAAAAAATCCTGCTACATGTAAGTGGAGTTCAAGCAATATCAAAGGGATAAGAATGATGTGATTCTGAATTAGGGAAGGGCAAATGAGGGCAAGTTATTTATTTAAGATCTTTTGTAGAGATAAACAGACTAAATAATCACCCTTATATGTTAGTTGTTAGCACTTCCATCTGAATCAGAACACTGTAGGGGTCCAGAGCAGGGAGATTCAAGCAAATGTCCTGTTGGTGCTATCTCTAAATCCTCCTTCAACATACACTAGCACCTGGACTGTGAAATCTGAGGCCTAATCTCTGATCTGAAGAGACAGATGAAAGCAAAAATTCTGCTATCACCCATTCTGTTCTCTGCTTGTCACAATTTACTACCATTAAAACACATGTTAAAAGCATCGGAAGGCAGAAAGGAAGGTTACAGATCTAATAAGCATCATCAGCCTGGAATATGCTTTGTATTTCCAATTGCCTTGCCTCCTCAGGCTCTGATATTTAATGGTTGGGTTAGATAACTCTCCTTCTGTAGATAATGTGTTGGCATAACTTTTTTTTTTTTTCTTATTCACTTCTCATGATGCAGGTGGTTAGAACTAGGCAATGCTTGTCTTTCACGGCCATCTTTAGAGAAAATCTGTTTTCATATTCTATATTCACCAGAGGATAATCTCTTCTGGGTTTTTCCTTTTGCCCTTTTGATATGTGAGAGTTGACAGCTCTGGTTGAACTTATGCCCATTTCCAAATGCATTCCTTATACTTTTTTAGTCTTCTGTAATGTAACATTGTATTGCTATGGGGTAATAAACCCAGGAAAATGAAAATGCACCTTACTTGCTTATTGCTCTAGACTGATCTTAGCTTCAAAGAAATTAGCCTCACATAGGGGTTATACATAATGATTATTTTATCCATTATGCCTCAGCACCAGGATGCTGTTGTGTAATGAAAAATCAAGGGAATTTTTTGAAGGGACAACTTAATCATCAAAGAGCTAGATTTTTAAAGGCCATTACATGTTTCTGTCTCCTTCTATTGGTTCTACATGAGTCGTCATCTTTACAAAGGAAAATGACATTTCCTCCATTGGAAGTTGGCAGGATACACATAGAAGGCTTAACTTGTAAGGTCCTCTGCACATGAGACTCTTGAACTGTTATATTCCTCAGAAACCCTGGTCATTATAGATTTGTGATTCATAGCATGGAATGTGCTTTTCCAATCTTCCTTCTATACAGAGTGTGACAACATTCTCTGCTGGCTCGGTATGACCTTTTACATTTATTGTACAGCAATATTTGTATTTGAATATATACCTTAAACTCTGAACATGATGTCTTAGTGCACCTCATTGGAAGAGATGCAAAGGGAGAGATACAGGTCAGGATTTACCAATTGCCTGATTCACGGGGCGTAACAAAATGTGTTCCTGACAGCTCTGGCAAGTCTAATGGCCATGGCTTTGGGGACAGATAATTATGGGTCCCAGTGTTGTCTCTGTGGTGTATTAATGCATTTGGGCAAGCTATTGGGCTTTTCACATGGTTGTTGAGAAAATGAAACAAATAACATATCTGAATCAATAAGACACCTGGAACAAATAGCCTCTTGGTGGTGGTTAGTTTTCTTTTTCCCATTCTTTTCTATCCCCTTCTTCACTACTCTGCCTGAATTTAGAGTTCTCTATAGGTAGTACTGAGACATTTTTCACTGTTTTTGTTAACTGAGAAGTGTTTGAAGCAGATTTTTTTTTAAATAGGAAGCAATATGTTTAAATGCTCATGCAGCCCCAGAAAATTATATGAAAAAGTCAAACCCACTGTAGCCATGCCAGAGAGATTACTTGAATGAATAGAAATGAGAGTGGAATATTACAGGAGGATGAAATTAGAGCCAATGCAGACTGTTGGATATGATTTCAACTCTTTTGATTGACATGAGTATTTTTCTTCCTTAGGAGGAAAAAAAAAAGTTCCAGCTTGCTGTTTCTTGTGTTTGTCATCTATATGTAGGCTAGAAAAAGAAAAAAAAAAAAAGACAAAGGCAGTGACTAATTATAAAAATTTACTTGAAAAGTTCTGAATGCCTCAAGAAATAGAATTGACTTCACAGCTTTACCAGATTGGCAATAATTATATTGGGTTTTTGTGATTCCAGTGAATATGGATTTCAACAAAACACACTTTGCATTATTGTGGGGGGAAAAAAAACCCTCCTAGTATTCAATTTCTTGGCTATTTATCACTATATATAAAATTATATGTATATAGTTTTTAGTAGAATCCTGTCTTCTACCCGTTTAAAACTTTCCCAACATATACTGAGGGTGGATCTTAAGACAGTGTCTTCTCCAAAAGCTTTGTTCGAGGTGAAAGGAAAAAGAAATATGTTGTTAAGGCTGGCTATGCTAGATGGCAGAGGTTCAAGAAGGAAAGAAGACTATAGCATAAATAGTATGTTATCAAGGTTCTTGGTTGCATACTACAGAATCCATCCTATTTAGATTATGAAGAGAACAATATAGCCAAGGATGACATAACTTGAAAAAAAAAAAGCTCAATTGCTACACTGTCCAAGCAGAAACAACATTGCTGCTACTATCCACATCTTGACATGTGACAGTAAGGTCTAGGTGCCAGAAACTCAGGCATAACTCCTCAAAAGAACTAGTCATGATGCTTGCCAAAAAGGCATCCTTTCATGAATATGATACTTTATGTTGTTTGCTTTCATCTTCAGGGTTCACACAGTTGATTCTGCTTCAGGGATCCATATTACATGCCAGCCCTGAAAAGAAATATGGTTTTAGTTCTTTGTCTTCTGTAGTATAGCTGTGAAAGTATGTGGGAAAGTAAGTTGGAACAGGTGCTTATTGAACCACTTGTCAGTATCTGCCACTAATGGGACTGGGCTGAAAAGTATTATAGATGTTGTAATTACCAGTGCATTTAGCTATTGTGCATTATTTTTAAAAATTTAAGCACAATCAGACTGAACTGAGACTTACTAAGTCAGCAATCTGTAAGGACTAGAACTGTTTACTTAGCTTTGCCCACTCTTTATCTTGGATACTAGAATTTTGACTAAAATAGGTAGAATTCACCTACTCCAGAAATCCATGTGTAGCCATATCTTTTGTAAGATATTTTGTAATTCAGAACTTTATAAAAATGATAGAAGTATTATAAAAGGTCAGAAGTGAGTGAACCATTCCTTTGGAAAGAGAACTACATATTAATTGCATTTCATATTAATTTAAGTGTAAATATACAAAACAAACCATGGGTATACAGTGGATTCAGATAGTAAATTCTAGTTTCACTTTATTAAGGAATAGCTGAAAGAATATTTCCCATTTTGTTCTGTTCTAGACTCAACCTTGCCCAAGTTCTATAAATCATTTTTAAAACATTGGCTATTTTTACTCTACACTGGCTGATATTAGAGAGTCACTTTCTTTTTCCAGGAGCTCTATTGATATTTGCAGAAAATAATTGTTCCTTTCTTATGCACTTGTTCCAAATTGTCTTTGAGGTACCCAGATTTTATCATGATATGTAGTCAACTCTGCAAGATTCTGGTGATCAACTTTACTTGTCAACCCAGGAATGGCTGGAGACTGCTGTTGTCCCCAGACCCCTTTAATCTGAGTCTATTCTCTTTTTTTAAATTAATTTATTTATTTGAGAGGGAAGGGGCAGAGGGGGAGCACACAGGAGAGAGGGGGAAGGGGCAAAGGGAGAGGGAGCAAGCAGACTCATGCTGAGCATGGAGCCCAGGCAGGGCTTGATCTCATGACCCTGAGATCATGACCTGAGCCAAAACCAAGAGTTGGAGGCTTAACCGACTGAGCTACCCAGGTGCCCCAAATCTGAGTCTATTCTTATAACAGTGTGTTGAATTTTTTGTGTTAGTACCCATAACAACTCCCCCACCCCCAACAAAAACAAAAACAAATTGCCTTTCTTAGGTTGAGCAGAAACACTGATGTTATGCCAAGGTCTGGGTACCATGCATCTTCATACACCAGCTTCAGGATCTCAGGGGTTGTTGCTACTTCACCAGTTTATGCCTACCATTCATTCCATCAGATCCAGAGATAGTTTGGCTGTGTGATAATGTAGATACAGAATTAGCATTCTGTCCTCACAGGCTCACAGCCTTTCCAAGTAACCAAACCTTAAGAAACCCTGGTAATCACCTACCTAAGTGTTTCTATTCATTTGTAAACAAACTTCTGAAGCACTTTTCAAAAAGGGGGGAGGGATTTAGAGATACAGATAAATCCTTAATTAGGATTTAGAATTTACCAAGAATAAAAGCCTTAAAAGGTAGTGAATTGAAAGATATTTTTAGTTCTAGAAGGTGTCTAAGGGATACCTAATCCAACTTCCAGGAAACATAAGCAAGGAGTAGTTAAGTGATTTGCCCAAGATCACATAGCTAGTTAGTATCAAAACTAAGATTAAAACTCAGGTCCCCAGCCAGGGGAATGTTCTGAAGGTGCTTAAACACTAAGTCTGCACCATTCTCCCCCTATACAAAGCATGCATATAAGACCACATGCTGGGAGGGGCCACACTCTGAAGGATGTCTGTATGAAACAACCATAAAAAAGATCAACATATAATAGGGGCCACATTCTCACGTCCCTTCTCAAATTCACTGGAGTTTCTCTATTTTGTGACAAAACTGTATTGAAGCATGCACAATAAATGACACCAGCATTATTTTCACATCTAGAAATACCTTGAGAGCACTTTTCCTGTTTTAAATAACTAGCCACAACCAACTATAGTAATTGCTTACACTTAAAGCATGATTTTGTTTGGTTTGCTCAGCTCCTGTGTCCGCTTAGGGCAAAAAGTAAGGGAATTTTATGAAGGAGTTTAAAATGAGAGAAATTAATTTTTACATGTCAGTAAATATTTTTTTTTAAATATAAAAATGCATTTTAGTGACAATCATTGTAGTCATTACATTTCTCATTTTCACAAATATGTTGTCAAGGTACAATAATTTCTCATCAGTATATAAAAAGCGATATTTGAGTTCTCAGGTGTTTACTTGAATAGGGAAAAATGAGAAGTTGGGATTAGCGATATTTATAGCAGATGTGAGGTTCTGAGCACTGATTCTGGAATATCACCATCCATGTTCAAATCCAGATCTTCCATTTCTGAGCTGTGAGATCCTGGGCAAGTTAACTTGCATTCTCTTCACCTCAGTGTTTTCATCTGTAAAGCACCTAACTTTCAGCAGTGTTGGGAGAGAGAGATGATGCATGTCAGGTGCGTGCTATGCCTTGCTCAGAGTTAATGCTCAGTGTTAGAATTCCACATGTCTAGTTTCTATTCATATTGTTTTAATTGTTCAAATGATATTTATGGAGCAACTCCCATGTCCCAGGCGCTGTTCTAGGCACTGGAGACACAGACACGACAGACAAAGTCTTTACTTAGGATCCTGAATATTTTCTACTTCCTGATAAAAATTAGAGAGCGAACAGAAAATGTGCATTCATACACACAAAACATGATTTTCTTTAAGAAATTTCGTGATCAGTTTTGGGAGACTTGGTAAAAAGTTTTAAGTGAAATCCAAATAATTTTTTAAAAGTAAACATAAGTGAAAGATACATTCCACACAGCTTCCGATTATTATTAAATTCTTACTAAATACATCAAAGAGCTGAACAAACCGAATAATCCACGTACGGCCTTACTTGGAATGGAATAAAGGAAGCAGTGTGGAGAAAGGTCCTCGAACTGGTTTTGCCTCTGATTCTGGGAAGGAGAGGACCAGCCATGGGCACAATCCTTATACGACCTTCCCCACTCCCTTGAGAGAGTTCTTGTTATGGACTCTGCAGATATTGTCCACAATGAAGACTTTTTAATTTAGAGCCATTGTTCCTGCAAATGGAAATGATCTAAAGAAAGAGCCAGGACACTGACTTTCAGGTCAGCAAGAGACAGGCCCTGGGCAGAGGTGGAGTACAAACCTTAACCATTAGCATTCCTCAGCTCCCGTTCCCTCTTCTCTCCATTGCTACCTCGCCTTCCCTCCCTTCTTATGCATCACATAAAACCTTTGAAAAGCCATCCATCTCACTTCCTTAAACACAGATGTCCATACAAATACCTTCATTCATATATTTTCAAATTTGAAATGATCCTGACCCGTCATTTAAAGTTGAAGGATAAAGAGCAGAGAGAATGATAAGAAAGATAAAAGATGCAACTGTAATTTCTGGCCACATTACGACATGATGCCAGTGTTTCTTCCTTTTATACAAACATAATTGTTGAGATTTTCAAATAAATATTAACAAAATAGTTTTCAGAGAAAAAAAAATTTCTAACATGACTGCCTTCCTTCTCTGTCCTTCATGGAGAATCGTCAGAGTTGTCAACCTCATGCTTCAAGGCTTTTGAAACCTTAAACTTTAACAGTAACAATA
The DNA here is from genome assembly GCF_029215605.1 of Mirounga angustirostris. Lineage (NCBI taxonomy): Eukaryota > Metazoa > Chordata > Mammalia > Carnivora > Phocidae > Mirounga > Mirounga angustirostris. The sequence continues at coordinate 98,352,808 of NW_026991718.1, read as the reverse complement.
ATAATTTTATGTATCCATGCCAGAAATTACTGTCCTTTTTGGATAAGTTTGTAGTCATTTTTATTTTTTAAGTTTAAAGTCTTATTCAGTTTTCTTACAATCCTGTAAACAGATAACACACTATCGTTATCTGTGGCAACAAGGATACGGCTGGCATGGATAATTAAAACACTAGCATTGGCTCCTCCAAACCATGTTCTCTGCCTCTTAGCACAGAAATAAAGCATTAGAATTTTTAACCACTTGGGGCGCCTGAGTGGCTCAGCTGGATGGGCATCTGCCTTCGGCTCAGGTCATGATCCCAGGGTCCTGGGATCCAGCCCACATCGGACTCCCTGCTCAGCGGGGAGCCTGCTCCTCCCTCTCCCTCTGCCTGCTGCTCCCCCTGCTTGTGCTCTCTCTCTCTCCCTCTCGGTGTCAAATAAATAAAAAAATCTTAAAAAAAAAAAAAAAGGAATTTTTATCCACTAAGATATTTTTCAAAGTTTCTATTGGTATAAGTGGTTTAATGTCTCAAAATTAATTAATTAATTAATTAATTTATTCAGAAGTCATTAGTCTTTATTTAAAGAAAAATAAAAATGTATATTGTTTTTAATCTTTTTAAATTTTTTATTTAAATTCAATTAGCCAAGGTATAATACGTCATTGGTTTTTGATATCACGTTCAGTGATTCAACAGTTCAGTATAACGTATCACCCTTTGTAGACAAAACTAGCTTCTACAAAAAAAAATACCTAGCCATTTAAAAATGTCCGTGCTAGGGGCGCCTGGGTGGCTCAGTTGGTTAAGCGACTGCCTTCAGCTCAGGTCATGATCCTGGAGTCCCTGGATCGAGTCCCGCATCGGGCTCCCTGCTCAGCGGAGAGTCTGCTTCTCCCTCTGACCCTCCCCCATCTCATGCTCTCTCTCTCTCTCTCTCATTCTCTCTCAAATAAATAAATAAATAAATAAAATCTTTAAAAAAAAAAAAACTCCGTGCTATTTAGAAGAAAAATAACATAAGCTACTTTTCTTTATTAAAGATGTTGGTTTTCTATGAAATTTGCACAATGGGGATGTGAATTTTTATTTTATTTATTTAAAAAAATTGTATATTTATTTTGTGCTAAGGATTGTTTTAAATGCTATATAAGTGGTAACTCATTCACTCCCCATAACCTATGAGAGAGGTATTATTACTATTATTATTACTATTACTTACACTTAACCATTAAGAAAACAGCTCAGGAGCTCAAGAGAGGATAAATAACTTGTCTGTGGTAGTACTCTGGTAAGTGGCAGAGCCAGGAGTCAAATCCAGCCCATCTGGCCCCCAGAGTTTCTTCTTGTGACCACTATGCCCTGCTGCTCTTTGTAGCATATTGAAGGGTCGCCAAGGCAGAAGAGCTCAGACATGTATTCGGTGAACCAGCCATCTGTCTGCCCTTCTGGCTCCTCCAGGATGTCAATGTTCCCTATAAAACGGACTTACGTAAACCTCTGATGAGACAGGATGTGTACAGAAAACCATAGGACCAACACCTGATTCTAAACACATATGGGGGCAATATAACAGGGCCACATTCTCATTAGCATTTTTTTTTAAAACAACTCCTAAGCCATAACCCTCTCTACCTTCATCAGCCTGTCTTCCCACTAGATTAGGTGTCCATATCAATCATGGTGGAAGTGCAAAGTGCTGAAAAAGGGGTAGAGGGAGGAGGAGGTGACTAGGGATGGAGTCAGTAGAGGTCCCAGTGTGAGGGTGTGTCTATGGGATGGGGGGTTGGAGTGGGGGGAAGTGGGGCTGGGGAAGCAGACTAGGTAAGGGCTGGGAGAGGGGTGGAGGTAGTGAGTGAGTGAAGGCAGTTGAAGAAGAGGTAGGAGGTGGTGAGCAGGTCAAGGGGAATGAGGAGGAGGTAATGGTTGTGGTTGTAGGGCAGCGCTGTCTCATTTGGGCCTCTGAAGATGAATTGTTCCTGCCTTGTATGGAATGCTTCCTTTCATAATTAGTTCTGATTCACATACACACACACAAAATGTTCTTGTGAATAAAGAGGACTCAGACCATCACCTCTTACGTTATCAAAACAAAGACGTACTTTAATCCCAATCAGAACTGCTGCCCTGACTCTGGCCCAGTTTGGAGTAGGGAAACCATTTGGTTACAGCGTTTTGACATTTGGCTTCCAGGCAATAATAAGGAGCTTTGTAATTAGCATCAACATCCTGGTTTTCTGTGGGCCCTACAACAATGTGCTGCTTTTTCTTACTCTTGGAGGCTGCCAGATGCTCACTTATTACCTATCACTAAATATCTGATATTAATCATTGATATGCTTTTAAAATAAGTTCATCATATACATTAAAGGTCATAGGACTTACGATGGCTTGTTTGAAATAACCAGTTGTTAAGACTTATATGGAGTTTGAAACACGAAAAGAGTGGACTTTTTTTTTTTTCTCCTGATAAGATATTTGATGTTTGAGTGTGCTCTGAAGATATGATCTTAACGAAACCCAAACCGAACAGAAACAGAATCTGTGGTCGGGGAGAGAATTCTTCTCAAAAATATTCTTTCTCTCATGATACGTTACAGATCAAATGGCTTCAGAGCCATTGTTTGGTCAGCAATGAGGACGGTTGCAAATATTAATGTAGAATGACACGTATGCTGGAAATCACTCTGTGCTCCTGAATGTAATTTTTTAAACAGCTTACTGTAGGCTAGGGCGTGACTTCTGACTGAATATTACATTTAGATTTATGCATCTGAGCCTCAAATTTTAGAAAGTGCAGAAAACTATTTTGTTTGCTTCTGAGGGTGCAAACTTTTGGCTATATGTTTGCATCGTGCCTTCCATCCAGACTTCTTTAATAGGTGAAATCATTTGCCAAGAAGGACAGCTATTTCCTTGCCAGGGTGTAATCCAGTGTGGGGGTTCTCTAAATGCTAATTAATTCCAACCTCAACTACTTCACCTGCTGCTTCAGAGGCTGGCAGCTTGTATTCATCACCTGAATGACAGCTGTTTCTAACCTCTTTTCCCTGAAAAGAAAGAAATTAAATAAACCTTTTGCATGTTAATCACTGACATTCCAAAATGACAGTTGAAAAGTGCTTCAGTGTGCATGTAAGGCGGGCTTGAACTGAAAGATTTTGTCTGCAGCCACCAACGGTTGAATTTTGACTAGATATTTTCAAAACGTAGAGAGGGCGGCAGGTAACCGACAAGACGGTATTAGCACCAGTGAGGATGTTGATAAGATGAATCATTAAAACAGGCTTTAAGTATATTAAATGTCTACATTTAAGCAAGTTGAACGATATACTTTTTTTTAATGCAAGTTGTGTAGGCTTTGTCAAAGCAACTTAATACATTTTTTTTTTTCTTTTTTACCCATTGGATTTTTATCTGAGTCAATATTGCTTGTACAAACAGCAAGTGTTCTACAAGCTGTTTTTCCTTTAGGGTTCGTTCAGTCTATTTAATTGTCTCATAATAATGACTGCTATCATATTGTTTCCCAGTCACAGGGTTGTCCTTGGTCAAAATGGATTTTGTTTTCTACTATAATTTCAATTTTTACTTTTTACAATCATGACTAGAGTTCAGGGCATTTGACTGAGAGTAAGTAGTACACAAAGAATATCTTCTCATACAATAAACATGCCCCAGTATAGTTTTGGGCAGGCTTATTTAACCTTCATGAAGGACCAACATCTAGATATTAGTAATGGATTATGTCTCTTGATTTATTTAAAGATGACACTGAATATCATCCTCTGCATGTTTCTGACTTTCTTTTTTTTTTTTTTTAAAGATTTTATTTATTTATTTGAGAGAGAGAGAATGGGAGAGAGAGCACATGAGAGGGGGGAGGGTCAGAGGGAGAAGCAGACTCCCTGCCCAGCAGGGAGCCCGATGTGGGACTCGATCCAGGGACTCCAGGATCATGACCTGAGCCGAAGGCAGTCGCTTAACCAACTGAGCCACCCAGGCGCCCTGTTTCTGACTTTCTAATGAGGTCCCACATGGTATTGTTCAGTTATAGTTTCTTTATCTACAGAGTATAAGTACTTCATTAATTTAAGTTGCTTTAATGAAGCCTACTTTTTTATTTTTGTTTGTTTTTAGAGAGAGAGAGAGAGAGTGCACAGGAGCGGGGGTGGGGGGAGGGGCAGAAGGAGAGGGAGAGACAAAATCTTTAGCAGGCTCCATGCCCAGCTCAGAACCCTACTTGGGGCTCAATCTCACGACCCTGAGATCATGACCTGACCTGAAATCAAGGGTCAGATGCTTAACCCACTGAGCCACCCAGGTGCCTGGAAGCCTACTTTTGATACAGAAAGTCTGTTGTAATGCTATTATCATTCAGTTATTTTACTGCAGTAAAATTGACCTCCCTGCTCAGTTGTATGAATTAATACATATGTAGATTTCTATAACCACTGTCACAATCAGAATATAGAACACTTCTATCATCCCCCAAAACACCCTTCTGTGTGATCCCTTTGTAGTCATATGCTCCCCTCAGCCCTAACTCCTGGTGATCACTGCGAAGGTATTTTGTTGGTATTAAGATACAAAGAAGAAGATGAAGAGGAAGAAGGGGAGGAGGAGAAATGTTTTAAAAATGGGCGGAGGGGAGGAGAGGTGAGGAGAGAGAGAGGGAGAAAGAAAACTTAGGGATGCAACCCAGTGAAGTGTTCATTCAACTCTAATCAGGGATTTTATGCATGCACTAAGATGATCTGTTGTCACCTTGGCATCATTCCCACCTTCCTGGGCTGTAATGCAGGGGAGAAATTGAGAAGCACTTATCCCAGGATCCTCTTTCCTTTATGGTTCAGATTCCAGACTGCCAGTTAGAAGAACTGATGTGGAAACTGGGAAGCAGAAATGGAGCCCTCCGATGTGTGGGCAGATGTGGGATTCCTGGTGGCTTCGTGGCTTGAGAACCACTAACTTCACTGCTGTAGACTGTAATCACTGGTGGGAAATTTCTAGGTACTTTCCAGAACAGCTTCCCCATAAGCCTTTGGAAACCACCACTTTGGTATTTCCGGGTGAGGTCTCCAGCTCACCTCCTTGTCCTTCTGGTGGCAGCTTCCCAGAACTTCCACAGTGACTCTCCTGACCTATCCACTCCAGCTTGCCCATCATTTGTGGAAAGCCTACTTCCCATATTAAACTCATGGTTCCTGGAATATCTAAGAGCAGCTTTGTTTTTGTGCCCAAACCCAGATTACTGCACAGTTTTAAAGGGCAATGTATTTGTGGCCCACATTTAAAAATTGGGAGATTTCTCTTTGAAGTCCTCACTGCCATTTTTCCTTTGAAAAATCAAAAGATGAGGAAGAACTTGACCAGCATTCATTCTCGCCTGAAGACATTTGTGTGGAGCTGAGGAGTAGCTCCTCCTTTTAAAAAAGATATGATTCTCAACTTCACCACCCAGCCCCGTCTTTGCATTTGTGCCCCTGCCCCTCTAAATAATATCACCGTAGTCTAAGAAAAGGGATTTAATTTAATAAATGTATGAAAGTCTTACCAATTATAGCGTTGTTTCCTAGGAACTCCTGGGTGTATGGAGATGTATAAGACAAACCCAATGTCTTTAAAGAGCTTGGGGAGAAAGTGAAGGGCATAGAAGCTAGAATATGACTGTCATATCATAACAAAATATATGGAATGACTTTTTTGTAAAGGAAAGTAAACTCAGTAGCTAGCTGTTTGGGTATTTATAATTATCCAAATAGATTTTTCAGATTGATTTTTATGGCAGTTTCACTTGTTATTAATGCTCCAATTATTATTGATGAATTTCATCTGCATTTCATTAGGAATTTCATAAAATGTAAACTTAGTGAATGTTATGGGATATATTTTTTCCAAGTAAGCAAATTCTCAATATATATTCATTTAGAATATTTTTTCTGTTAATCACCATCTTTTTCTTTTGTATCTAAATACAAATATATGTGCATATTTTAATAAAAAGATATATTTCACAAAAATTTGAGCTTAAATTTTCCCCCCAAATATTGTGCAGAATACTCTGTTTAAATACTCTGTTTAAATTATTAGGTTAATTAATTCTATGTTAACTCATTCTCTATATATTTTAACCTTTTCTCTGCTTGATGTTACATAAATCTTATAGCATATAATTTTCAAAGCAGGATTTTTACTTTATATTAGAGTTTTTTAATGTGCTGAAATAAAAATATAGTAATAAGTCATTGATCAATGTAAGATTAACATCTGTTGATACTTGTTTCCTCTGGGTAAAAGTAGACCTCAGTTTATTAATGTAGAATAAAGAATATAAGAGCTTCATAGTGACAGACAATAGCATACTCCATATAGTAATTCATAGAAACTCCCTTTTAGAGTTTGGGGTTTGGGTTTTGTTTTGTTTTGTTTTTAAATTCACTTACATTCAGTCTGATCTCTTTTTTGGAAGAGGAGAGATCCAAATTTATATTCTCCCCCAATTGCTGATAAAAGTATGAGCAATATATACTCTGTTGTGTGTGTATGTATGTGTATTATAGATAGATAGATGGTAGATGATAGATGATAGATAGATAGATAGATAGATAGATAGATAGATAGATAGATAGATAGATAGATAGATGATAGATTTTTGATGGAGACAAAGAGGACACTTACTTGAGCAACTCAAAAACTACATGTTTGATCCTTTCCGGATGGCCATATATCTGGCCACCAGATCCTTGGCTCAGCCCATTCCGTCTCCTAAATACCCCTTTGTGCTTTTCTGAGAGTAGAGTACATCTTAGGGTTGGTGGGAGTTCCTTGTTAGAGCAGGTCCCAGTTTCACTGAGCAAGCTGGGAAATAGTCTCTGGAGTCCTACAGAAAAAGTTCACATAATTCAACAAATGCACCTCTTTAAAAGATGCATTTTGCTCTGTGAGGATGCATCTTTTTTCCTTATGGAGGATCAAGGTGGAGTGATTAGGATAGTTGGGAAGGCTTGCATGGATTCAGTTTCTGGCTCCATCATTAACTGGCAATGTGCCCTTGGTATGCTCTGCAAATTCCCTAATGCTTAGTTTACTTCACATAAATGGAGTCACCAGCAGTACCTACCTCACAAGGCTGTTGTAAGTATTAAAGGTGGTGATTCAAGTAAAGGGTTTAGCACTGTATTTAATTCACAATAAGTGGGTAGCAAGCAGTGACTGATGGTAATAATATGTATTGGTGCTAAGGCATTTGTGCCAAGACAGTGGTTCTCAAATTTGAATGTGCATCAGAATCATCTGGAGGGCTTATTAAAGCATAGATCTCTGGGCCCCACCTGCAGAATTCTGATTCAGTAGGTCTGGGTGAGACCCTAGAATTTGCATTTCTAAGTCATTCTCAGGTAATGCTGTTGCTGATGGCCCTGCTGACCACACTTTGAGAACCACAGAACCAGACGCTTATACTCCAGACTATTCCTTTTGGGTAGTTTGGTTGTGTAACAGACTGAAGTATCAGAAGGATTAAATTCTTCAGCCTTTGGGCAGTGTTTCTAAAACCATGATCCCAATGGTCCAGTGCTGACCCAGTGTCTATTTATCAAGGTGCAACGAAATTGAAATCCCTGTATTTATTTACATCTCTCTCAGATATTTAGGGGAACCCACATATAAATCATTCAATATCTCATCAACACTTTCTATCCTGTTTTTCACATCCTGAACCTTCAAGGAGCAGCTCACCCACCTACCCCAGAGCAACTCCCCCAGGGCATCATAGGCCTGTCATTAGGTTGCCTCAATCTAGCTCTCCTTTGGCACAGAGCACCTGTCACAACCCCCATGCCCCTACCACTGCTAATTGCAGTTCTTTGGGGCAGTGATTTTATTTTGCTCTGACTACTCTTCAGGAGAGAATCTTTTCCCTTGAATTTTGTCAGAAGAGGGTTTGGAGTATGCTAAACAGACAATGGACAAATAATTGAAGGGGATGGGGAATGGCTGTGAACCAAATATTTCATTCCCTTACACTTAATTGGAAGTGTCGCCTTCGCTTTGGTGGCATTATTTCAATCAGCTTTTTCACTAGCTGTGGACCCTGCTCAAACACCATTTGCTTATTTTGGCTTTGAACATGGGTGACATCTATCACTCGTCATTTGTGACAGGCCTTTGCCAAGTGCTTTGCATACAGCATCTCCTTTTATCTTTCCGGTGAGTCTATGGCCTCAGAAATAGGGTGACAAAGGTATTCACAGTAGAAAGATTTTGACTGTTCCCAGGAGCTCTAATGGAAACATAGACCCATCCTCTGATCTCTTGCTGGTGCCCTCTGTCAGTTGACCCTGTGACTCTGAAACACACAGAATCAGCCTCCCCGGGCACAGAGCAGGACAGAAGATCATAGAGAATGCATTGGGGTAGCAGACAGAGGACAAAGAATGACGAGTACCTAAATGAAAATTTAAGAAACTAAGGCTTTATGACATTAGGTACTTTGCCCAAAGTAGAACTTTTACTAAGAAACAGAACTGGGATTTGAACTCAGAGCCATTTGACTCAAATGGTGGTCAGGTTGATGGAGCATGCCTTCCTTTTAAGAGCCTGCAAAACAGACTGACATTACAAAGCACATTATGTGTATAACCAGAATTATTTTTTTATATATATGAATAGATGGGATCCTTCAGGTGTGGAAGCATTCTCTCCTTTGTTTTGAGATACCCTAAAATGGAAGGCTGAATAGTCAGTTATTTATAGAAAATATGCATACTTTTCACTGTGATAGCCACTCAGCAATGAATACAACTCTCAGAATTATGCTTTAGGGATTTGGCTTTTCTCTGCCACTGGCCACACATTTAACCAACCAAAGTGTTCACTTCAGTTCCAGAAAGATATTTTTCTCTGTACAATCAAAATTCAAGTGTGGGTGCCCAAAAAGGGAATTAACTTTTCAGAAATAGTCTTTACATATCTAAGTTTAGAATTTTTAACTCCAATTAAAGTTCAGCATAAAAATAATACATTATCATTTAGTGGAAGAAATTCATCTTTCAAATAAGGGTATTACTTTAGCTATTGCAGAGCACCCACTTTCTGAGGAATTTCTTCTCCCCTTCAAAGGCAGAGTTTTATTATTGAGTTCCCTGTAAATGTTCAAATGTGGCTTACAGGTCAAAAATCATAGTTTAAGTGGATTTGATGGATTTTCAGAAATTGTTTGTAAAATTATTTTAGGTCACTGCTTGTTTCAATTGAAGCATCATACTAACAGTGAATAAAAAGTATTGCCAGTCCTCAGACAAGCTGATTGCCTGGTGAATGTGGCTCTTTTTATTTTTTATTTATTTATTTTATTTTATTTTATTTTATTTTATTTTATTTTATTTTATTTTATTTTATTTTATTTAAGATTTTATTTATTTATTTGACAGAAAGAGACACAGCGAGAGAGGGGACACAAGCAGGGGGAGTGGGAGAGGGAGAAGCAGGCTTCCCGCGGAGCAGGGAGCCCGATGCGGGGCTCGATCCTAGGACCCTGTGATCATGACCTGAGCCGAAGGCAGACGCTTAATGCCTGAGCCACCCAGGCGCCCCGAATGTGGCTCTTTTTAAAAAATATTTGCTTAGGAGCACGTGGGTGGCTCAGTCAGTTAAGCATCTGCCTTCAGCTCAGGTCATGATCTCAGGGTCCTGGGATCGAGTCCCATGTCGGGCTCCCTGCTCAGCGGGAGCCTGCTTCTCTCTCTGCCTGCCGCTCCCCCTGCTTGTGCTCTTGCTCTCTTTCTCTGACAAATAAATAAATAAAATATTTAAAAAATAATAAATAAAAATAAAAAATAAAAAAATATTTGCTTATCCACAGTAGCAAACATGACTGGATCCGTTGTTTATTTATTATTTTTTCTCTCTATATATTTGAGTGCCTATTATGTGATAGGGCTTATGCTTCAAATATGTTTATATGTTAATTTTACACTTTGGTGAGAGACCACTATAATAGGTATCATTGTTGAGAGAGCCTGTCATGTGCCCAGTGCTCAACATGTATTATCTCTAAGGATCTCAACAACTCTATTATATTCTTATTATTTTTCTACTTTACCCTTGTTTAACTGAAGCTCAGAGAAACTGAGCAACTTGGTAAAGGTCACAGAGTTGTGATTTTAACTCAAGTGCATATAAGGACAAATATAGGATTTTTCTACCATGTTTGCTTTTGTTGTCCCTTCTTGAACATCTCTGAAGTTGGTGCCTCAGCTGAACTTTTGGCAAGAAGAGACATACTGGCTCCTAGTGTCTGATTTCTGAAAAATCTGATTCTTGAAAACTTGGGGTCAGGCTGAAATAAGAGTCAGGGCCTCATTAGGGTAGAAGACTCTTGGGACTCGGGCCATAGTAAGGTTGGGTTCTGTCATTGTAGGCTACTAGAATGGCCCACCTGGGTTCCCAGACTTATGCTGTCTGCATACACTGGATGCTCATTAGAGACTATACTCATCTGGTCCAGGGGAGATGACTTTTCCACCAATCTTTTCTATTATGGGACATGGCAAACAGTCTTTCCTGGGCCTAAGGGAATAATTGGATTAGGATCCCAGGATTCAGAAGAAACAATTGAATCCAAGGTTTCATGGCAGGGCTTAAACCCTGGGATTCTAGAATCTTTCATCAAAGTAAGAATGACCTCTTCAAGGCCAGAGATCTGGTTCCATCAATGAATCAGCAAGCCCAATAAGATCTGGGGACATATGCAGGACCGCAACAGATATGGTTTTGGTAGGTTCATTGGTTCAGAGGGGGATGCCTACTTAGTGCACAGGAATTTCTGGAGAATAAGACCCTGGTTCCAAGCTTACACTCTGGACTGCCTCTGGACTTCAGGGTCTCCACTGAAGGGATGTCTGAAATTTTGGGAGAAGTAGCTTTTGACATTCCTAGAGACATTTCCTGGGCCTCAGGGCTAATGCAGGGCCTGTTCTAGGGAAAATGTTTTAGCAGGAGACTTGAGGCCAGGAGAACCTGATGTTTCAGAGTATGGTCTTCACACATGCAGTCATTGAAAGGCTAAGGATGATTTATTAGCTTTCTGGGTCTAGTTTTTTTCTGCCACATTACCGGGGAACCATTCAAATTTAGTGCATCTTCCTCCAATATAAGGCTTACATGTAGAAAATCAGTGTAGCTCATTGACTACCAACAAACATCAGATATCTCTATGTATGAGTGGAAGTCAGTTGGGGAATGAGACTTGAGGATTATGGATTAGAAGGGTAGAGGCTTAGGGCCTTGATTTACTTCTCCATGGTGCTCATGAGTGGGCCAGCTCTGGACTCATGGTTGCTCTCAAGGAGGTCTGGGAGCAGGTATCAGATCCCCATACATAAAGATAGTGAATTTCAGGAGCAAAAAATCCAGTCCTTATAGGTCCCAGAGTCTGGGCAAGACAAACCCAACTAATGTGAGTAAAATAACCTAAGCAACTCACTTCTCCATTACAGCTGTGTGAAACCATTTCCATATTTTCCAAGTTTATAAAATCATGACAATTCCGTGCTAAAAAGAAAACCTCTTTGGCCTTCCTGAAAGGAAGGAAAACATTCTACATGAGTTCCTTTGCTTTCCTGCCCTATCACTCAATGTCTCTTATCTTACCCCATGTTTCCTCTTGTGTTTTTTGTCTGTTTGTTTTTTTCATGACAGAGAGTAAAGCAACCTTCCTCCCTTTTATTTTTATTTTTTTAAAGATTTTATTTATTTATTTGACAGAGACATAGCGAGAGAGGGAACACAAGCAGGGGGAGTGGGAGAGGGAGAAGCAGGCTTCCCGCCGAGCAGGGAGCCCAAAGCGGGGCTTAATCCCAGGATCCTGGGACCATGACCAGAGCTGAAGGCAGACACTTAAAGACTGAGCCACCCAGCCGCCCCATCCTTCCCCCTTTTAGAGCTGGCTTCCTGTTCTCTTCTCCAGGCTCATTACCCACAATTTAAAAGAAAATAGCTGATGTGGAGAAGTAAGGTTTTATTGGAAGTGCATTCCCAATCTCTGAGGCCTCTCCCACACTTCCCTGCCTTTCCCTCTGTGTCTAACTTACCGGTGGCCATGGGTTTCACAAATTACTGTTTTTCTTTATTTCAAATTAATTTTGCTCTATCATCAAGCTATCAGATTGCAGTCCCAATTCTAAGTAATTGTGCATGGAATTTGCATGATTTATAAAGTACAGACAAAGGAAAATGGAAATTCAGCTTCCTGGTTCCCACCACTTGCTGAGCATGTCTTATATTGGTTTGATTTTGTTTGATTACATGAGTTGAGGTTCATGGTTAAGTATAAAGAAATTAAGTGTAATGTTGCCATCTAATAGTTCAAAGGAAATGTAATTTATATCTGTAATTAAAATTGTGTTCTAGTGTATTTGAAGTGCTAAGATCTATGCTCAGAAAGAGGTATTATATTTCCAGCTTAATTGAAATTGAGATTTTTGACTGTGGTTATGTTTTCTGGACTTGCTCTCTTCCTAAGTTGACCTTATGCAGAAAACAACTTATTAATATTTAAGTAGCTAATGCCAGTACTGTCTTCCTTCAAAAGCAACCCACATGTCTCATTAGCAGCTCACAACCTTAGTCAGTATCCAGTAAAAAGTTTTCTTGATTACTTTTCTTTAAGGGCTGAGTTTTATAATATTTCCTGATCTTTCCATACCATATATCATCAGTGAAAATGCATTTTGTATGAGATATATATACATATACATATATGTATATATATATTTATATATATATAAATTTTTATACTGTGAGTTGTTCACTTAAAAATGATTTTTTTAATTCAAGTCTTCACAGAGAAGTGTGAGATTCAGTATCTAAAATCCTTCTTTTTGAAGGAGAGTGACTTTTGCTGGAAGGAAAAAAATAAACTATACTTGTTGCATATTTCTTTAAGACAACAAAAAAGGAAGTAGTTCTATTGGTTGATTTCTTTAAAGATGCAGGAACAGAGACAGAGAGAGAAGGTAGCAAGAAAGAACAGAGCCAAAAATTACTTCTTTTTTCAAGAAAGGAGGGAAAAATTGAAAATGCCTTTTGCAAGAGAAAGGCACAGTATGGGGTGGTTTGTGACAAAATTTTAATGAAAAGCAAGCTTCTTTATTGAAATCTAATAAATAATAGACCAGGAAAAGGGGGCTCAGCCATTTTATTTTTAAATGAGATGATGAAACACAAATAAATTGGTCCTCTGAGTCAAGAATTTTTTGGGTTCATTGGCCATTTTTAGGACAGCTTTGACCTTTCCGTAAAGTGTGAAGGGTCCCTATCTCCCATAAAGTTGTGCCCTCAAAGAGTAAGCAGTATTCATTCTCTAATAAAGTTATAAAGGAGAAAAAGAAAGTGCTCTGACCCATCAGCTGGGCAGTTGTGTCTGTCACACAGAATTCTCTCAGGAAAATAGCTTTAAAGGCTAGAACCCAGGGAGTTCTGAGGCCAGCGTCCTCCTTTGATTTCTAAAGGAACAATTGTTACTCCTGGTTTTCCAAATTGCAAATTAGGGCACTAGAAAAGTATATGATGTGAATTTGCTGAATTCTCTTGTCAGCCAATCCATAAACAGAATTAATTGCCTACCATGTGTCCGGCACTAGAAACAGCCGCTGGTCTCAGTATTTATGAGGATAGTGGGTGTCCATTTAGAATGCATAATACCTGTGCTTTTTTAATTTGATGCTTAGCCCATTTAGTTTCTAACTCCCAGAGGGGTAGTTGTACAAATGCTTAAGTTTTAAGAGTTCTGATGCAGTAATTGGGTTTTTTGTTTTTGTTTTTCTGTGTTGTTAACATGACACAACCTAGGTATGGGCTGGTGTTAAAGCAAACTTGTAATAATGATATTGATGTGTAGAAACAAGCTTTTCAAACCAAAGTCAGTACCTGGGCTGGCTTATAAACAATTTTTTCATAGCCCCTTTGGTCTGAATTTGCAGAGTGGTAGCACCTTTTAGCCCCTTTTTGGTTTAAATGGTGGTCTTTCAGTATGAAACAGAACTTGAAGATACAAGGTACGTTCAAATGCTGCATTCTTTGGACCTACCCATAAATCTTTGGGGAAACTAATTATGGTAAAAGGGGAAAAAACAACAACAACTGGGATTTGTAGTTAGCTGGGCGAACCTGAAAATTGTGGAAAAAAAAAAATCTTCCCATGCCTCGTATACAGTAGTTATAATTACCATCAACTTTGTCCATTTCCTCCTCACCATGTTTGATATCCCAGGATCTACATACCTAGCACCTCCACACAGATGAGTTTGACCATATATTTTTTTAAAGATTTTATTTATTTATATGAGAGAGAGCATGAGTGGGAGGGGCAGAGGGAGAGAAAGAATCTCAAGCAGACTCCATGCTGAGTGCAGAGCCTGACACAGGGCTCGATCCCAGGACCCTGAGATTGTGACCTGAGCAGAAACCGAGAGCCAAACGCTTAACTGACTCTGCCACCCAGACACCCCTGATCATATATTTTGATGTGGACGCTATTAGATGTATGTTCATTAGCACATCCAAGGTAGAAGGTATGTTTTTCTTTTCCCAAGCCTGTGTACCGAGAAACCATTTCTTAAGCATCTGAATTCTACCACCTCATCTACCAAGGTTCCCTCTTCTCCCACTGCTGCTCCGAAAATTCACCACTTGGAGTTTATTACTTTCTTTTTTTTTTTTTTTTTACAATTTACAGCAGTCTCACCATAGCACAAACCCTCCCCAATGTCCATCACCCAGCCACCCCATCCCTCCCACCCCCCTCCACTCCAGCAACCCTCAGTTTGTTTCCTGAGATTAAGAGTCTCTTATGGTTTGTCTCCCTCTTGGGTTTCATCTTGTTTCATTGCAGATTTTATAATTCTGAGACTCCCAATTGTAATGCATCATGATATCTCTTAAATTTTCATCAATGCCTGAGCTTGGGGCTGGAGTGGGCCCCAGCCCTGTGACTAGACTTTTAAGAGAGCTGAAGGAAAGAGGTAGAAGTAAAGGAAGAGGTAGCCTGGGATCAATGAAAAAGGGGACTCCAGAAATAGAAAACCCACAATCACTTATTTCACAGATTTACCTGGAAATGTCATGATATGGCTGATAGTCTAAAAAGAAAACAAAAAATTATAGGGTGCAAACTAAATATGACTTTCAGCTGGTTTTTGGTAATTCATGTGAAATTTTTATTGATTTAAACTCTCATTATTTTTATCTAGTACTGAGACTGAAAATCTAGGCTCGCTTTTACTTGTACAAATTAGTGCATGGCTTAGGCAGGAAGGAGTAAAAAGCCTTGCTTATTTGCCCTATAACCTAGTGCTTACCTTGAGGTTTATTTAATGTGACAGGTGGTGACAAACCACTGCTTATGACATCTCTTGCAATGTAATCTCACCACTCAATGACAAATGCTTCTGACAAACAGAAACCCGGTACCATTCTAAAACAGGGGGAAGAAATGAATTTAATTCAGATATAGGATAATAAAAATGGTTTCTCAAAACATGTCAAATAAATCAGACCTCTAAGGAGGGTCCATATTACAAGTGGCAAAGATAAAATAGAAGGGATTTTTTTTTTCTCTCCCTAGGATTTTGTTGTTGTTGTCAGTTGTCAGAGTGAATTAATACTCTTGGAAGCAGCCCTATTACCATGCCACCTTGTGCTGTTGTTTTTTAGTAGTTTGAACTGTTAGTGCTAATTGAAAAACTATCTGGAAGAGTTAATTGGGGGTGACACTAGTTAGTTGTGACTGAGGACATAACCAGGTTAATCGTAGATGATGGGTCAGATAAAGGGCTCAGCTTTTCTACCTCTCGAGTTTTAGCTAAGTTCATGAGTTGGTTGTTTTTAAATCATAAAATTTTGGTGCAAGACAATTCTTAGAAGGCAAGGGTAACTTCACACTTAATTGGGGGGCAGTTGGAAATGTTGGCGCTGTGTCGTTGGGCAGTTGGCATGTTCTCCTTAAGGCATAGTAAATCAGCAGTGAAATTAGGTGGGACTCAGCACATGTGCACACATTTATATAACAGCATTTCTTAGGCTTCAGCCCCTGCAAGACTTTTACTGCCTGCACTATTATTTGCTTAATATTTTTCTCTAAGCTATTGTAAATGTTTGCTTTGTTTTCACTTATCCTTGACACAAGCAATAATATCCACAGTGAATTCAGAGGTCTGATGTTATTTTTATATTATGCATTCAAAACACATAATAAAAAAACCCCCACATAATCATTGCAATTAAAAAAAACTTTAATTTTATAGAAATAAAAAAAAAAAATACTTACTGTGTACCACCATGAGGATGCCCCATATTTTGGGATACACTTATATGATCTATACAGGTACCATGCGTTTTCATAACTACATAGTTTTATATCTTATACTTCCGGAATCATTGATTATGTTTTGCCCCTTTGTTGAACCGGGAAATGCATCTGTGTATGTGAAACATTGAAAAGGAGATGAAAATATAACACACATTTTATATAATTACTTGTTAGTCTCTTCTGGAATTATAATAGCAAATACTAATTAGAGTAGGTGTACTTTGGGACACTATATGGCAGAGGCTTCCTCTGGGCAAAGGGATGAGAGGCAGACCTGGGAACAGAAGGCCCATTGCAGCCAGTCATCGAGGGTGACGTAGCAATTCTGATCGATTGCCAGTGGCTGCTGGCTGCTGGCAGCTGATGTTGAGAACTTTGAGGCTGAGCGTATACCCAGCAGGGAAGGAGAGCAGGCTTTGATAGCGATGTCTGCCCCAGGCTGGAGAGAAGCAGGAGTATTGAGTATGTCAGGGGTTTTCCATAGTCTTCCTCTGGGGAACAAGCACTGTGGTATTTCCCCACTATGTATTTCTCCACTAGGGTTTTACATGGAAATTGAAAGTTTCCTTTTTGTCATTGGATCACTGAGTTTGTCATCTACATGACATCTTCCATCTTTGTTATTTTTTAATTTGACTGCATGTGATTTTATTGAAACACGTGTCTAATTTTCAATCATAATAATAGTTTTAATTGATTCTCCTTTGCTTTCCTCTGATCATACTCTGACATTCTGTCTTGTCCTCCGTTCATATTTCCAAGGCCTGTCCAGCCTTTATACTGAATTGTACAAAGTAGCTGGGGACTAGACTGTCTGGGTTCTCGCTTATTGAATCTGAGGTTGGACTCAGTCACTGATTTTCTGCTGATAGGTGTATGTGTTATCTTTTGTATTTCCAAGTTCCTAACAGGCCAGGAACACCTGGATTCATGTGATTTGCATGTACATTTTTGTACCCATGACATCGGAAATATGATGAGATGATTTATAAATAATGAGAAATATCTTTTAAGAGTGGGAGGTTCTTGGCATTGGGTCAGGATAGCTTCTGGAAAGGTCCAGATATTCAGACACACAGATGAGGAGATATGAGACTTTTTTTCCCTCCTTCCTCTTCAAATTCCTTCTTCTGTTCCGCTTCCAGAGGTGGATGAGAAGACAAAGGGTTGAACTAGCAGATTCTACTCTAGTCTGAACTGGTAAACCAACATTTGCATTTTTTAACCAAGTCTTGGCACTCCCACCTGGTCTTAGGTTCTGTACAAGGGCCACCATTGTTTTCTTTGGCACCAAATCCACCATTAGAGCTTCTGGAAAACCTGCTAATTAGGCAGGTTCTACTCTTGCATATTCCCCATGTCCAGACACAATCCCTCAAGTATCCCAAACCAGTATGTGCAAACCACCCCCAATCAAAAATGTCAAATTTTGTCTAGTAGGCCATTTCTCCGAAATAGCCCCTGCTCTTTCTAAACAATGGTGGTTTTCAAATTTGAACCTGTATCAGAATCAACTATAGGGCTTGTTAAAACACCAATTGCTCAGCCCCACCCTCTGATTTCAGATTAGGTCTGCCTGGGGTGGGACCTGATAATTTGCATTTCTAACAAGTTCCCAGGTTGTTGATGCTGCTAGTCTGGAGACTACACCTCAGAATCCTTGCACAATATTTCCCTTTCCCCTCATTTCAGGCCTCAGTGAACTGAGGCTGAATTTATGTTGGTGTTGGTCTGGTTGTCCTCCAAGTGATCTATGTTTATCCAAATAGTTGCTTGCAACATGTACAAAGCTCCACACGTGGAAAGTGTATGAGAACTGTCAGCAGTGATTCTTCTGTTGTTTGTTTCCACCACTCCTACAGCACCACATTCCCACCCTAGCTCTCCCTCCCACCATCTTTTTTCCTTCTCCTTCTTCCAGTCCCCCAGTACGCATGAGCCAACAAATTATAAAGACCTAGCATACACACACACACACACACACACACACAGTCTAGAATAAAAGATGATTAAATGCCTTGAATTGAGGTGCCATAGAGATGTAGAACTCCAGGGCCCTCATTCACAAAGAGAATCCACAAACAGATTTAGCCTCTAGCACCTTGTCTGGCCTCCAAAAAGCCACAGCTAGAAAATACATTTTTAACAACTGATTTACTGCAAGAGGTAGCCTTGGGCCTAGACCAGTCTAGACGCCGCAGACAGCCCCACCTTCAATAAGAAGAACTCAGAAAACACTGTTTTACTTGGTTACTCACAGGGAAATTTTCCTGGTCCCACCCAGGGGTGTGCCTCCTGTCAGAATTTACTTCCCAGAGAGACTAAGAGCTTGGGAAGAGCAAGGGAACAGAAGGCTCTAGGGGTCAACCCATACTTTGCTCACCATTCCTGATTCAATTTAAATCAGCTACCTCAATTTACATATCATTGTGTCTAATCCCTCCGTAGCCCTGGGGTCTTCTCCAAAACCACACCCTTGACTGGGAAGCTCTCTTCTTCCTTCCTCAGCCAGTTCTTACCCCTCATTATTCAGCATATGTTGAAATGGCCGTCATAGAAACTACCACTCCTGTGAATGCTTTGTTTTACCAACTGGAACAAAAAGTGGCATTTTCTTTCCCCAAAAGAAGGTCCCCAAGCCATCCTGCTCACAGCCTTTCCAGGAGGAGGTCTTTGCTCTGTCTCTTGCTTTTAAATTTAATGACTTGGTGTTTGGGACTAAATGTCCTTGCCTAGTCAGCTTTTGTAGCTCCTCTGTGCCTTAGAAGATAATGGAAAAGAAGATTTTTGTGTTTTTTTTTTCTTTTCTAATATGGAAGATTAATATGCTGCAATCCATCTGCCATTTTATGTGCCTTTTCCACAAAGACTGTTACTGGAAAGGTAAATTCATAGACTTTCACTGTGTCCCTTAAAAAGTCCTCATCATCTCCCCTTTGCTGAAAATTTCAAGGGAAGAACAACTTCTGGTTTCTCATCATTTCTAGGTGTAGAATTCCACATAGAATCTAGGAAAGCATCTTATCAATAAGGCTTTCTGTCTCTTCAGCAGATCCTTCTTCTGTGATACCACCCACATATTATTTTAGTGACTTCTTTTCATCAATTAATATAAATTGACAATATCAGAAATTGAGACTCTGGCAAAGGCAAACAGCTAATAAAATCTACATCTCCACTCACATTTCTGCCTGCTTGATTCCTTTTCTGAGAGGGTGGTTTGGAATAGTGCTAGTCTTACTAAAAATTGCTGAGTTTTATTTCACACTAATAACACCTGGCATCTTTATGTGCTAAGGATAAATTAAGCACTCCATGAACACAGAGTAGACATTTTCACCATGATGTAGCTTATTCTATACTTGTTATATAGCAAGAACTCTGTGCTTGTGACAGTATGAGTATGTACGTATACATGCACCTTTCAAAAAATATGAATCATTTTGGCTGATTTCAGGTAAAGGCAACATTTTTTTATATATTCTGCTTGGTTATTAACATAGATCCTGAGAGTATTAGAGGTGAAGTGGCCCTTAAGAACCACTTAGTCTAAAAATCTCATCTTGCAGACTGAAGAAACTAAGAACCAGAGTGATTATTTTGAGGAATTACAGGATATGTCCTGTGAATTTGATCTGAATCAAAGCTGAGAGTCAAGGATTGTACACCTGGTCCAGGGTATTCTCTACCATACCATGTTGGTCTTCAAATAATGAACAAATTATGCAAGTACATGAACATGTGGGAACAGTTGTGTTAATTCTACAGAATTATAAGATACTGGTTTTAAATGATACTAAGATACACTTTTTTGGAGTTTTGGTATGTTTTATTTTGAATTAATTTTGGATTTACAGAAAAATTGCAAAAATAATTCCAAGAGGTTTTTTGTTGTTGTTGTTTTAATATCTTTCTCATCCCACTTCTTCTAATGTTAATATCTTAGAAAACAGTAGGACAATTATCATAAACAAGAAATTAACATTGGTATAATATCTACTAAACTTTAGACCTTATTCAAATTTTGCCAATTTTTCTACTTTTTCCTTCCTTCCTTCCTTCCTTCCATCCTTCCTTCCTTCCTTCCTTCCTTCCTTCCTTCCTTCCTTCCTTCCTTCCTTCCTTCCTTTCCTTCCTTCCTTTCCTTCTTTCCCTCCCTCCCTCTCTCTCTTTCTCCAGGAACCTATCCAGGATCTTAAATTTATTTCCTTTAGTTGTTATTTCTTATTAGCCTCCTCCACTCTGTAACCATTTCTGTCTTTCTTTGTCTTTTATGACCTTGACACTTTTGAAGAGTACTGGTCAGTTATTTTATGCAATGTCTGTCAATATGGCTTTGTTAAATGCTTTCTTATGGTTGGTGTAAGGTTATAAATAGCTCTGAAATCGGGACATATCTTGTGATTGATAGTATATCTTACCTTAATGAATAATATTTTTTCCTTTCTTTCTTAGTGGTACGTAAAATAATGGTGCATCTTATGATCCATGGTGCTTTAGAATCTGTGAAATGTAGTGAAAGAGTGTGTGTGTGTGTGTGTGTGCACGATCAGTATCTATCAAAAGTCTGTTCCTTCTGCTTTTAATTCACTGCCAAAATTCCTTCCATATAAGAGTTGAATAAGATTTTTTTTTAAGTAAAAGTCTAGTAAAAGATAGAAGAGATAAATACTACAAGTAGAGAATTTTTTAAGTCATTAGGAAAATATCATGATTGAAATCACATGCAGGAGCAAAGTTAGGGGAGCTACAGAATCAAACTCTAAAGTTTTTGCTCTGTATGAAAATAGAAATAATTATTTAGAGTCTTCCTTAATAGTATTATGAAATTTCAAGAAATTCAGAAATACTTTCTAGTAACTGAAGCTCCATGGGGCAAGGGGAGAAAAAGTTATATTGTAACAGATGTGTGGGAATACCAAGCAAACAAAACTCTGAAAAGGATGCCTCCCCTCCTCCTCCTATTTTCTTCTTCCTCCTTTCCCTCTTCTTCCTTTGCTTCATTCCTTCCTTCTTCCCTTTTTCCTCTTGTCTTTCTTCTCCTTTTCTTTTTTTTTTTTGGCTGTTCTTTTTCCATCTCTTCTTTCTCCTCTGTGATGTTTGCCTCCTCCTCCACTCCCTCCACTTACTCCTCTTCCTCCTTCTCCATTCTATCCTCCCTCCCACTTCCTCTTCTTCCTCCTCCTCCACTTTCTACCCCCTTCACCTCACCTCCTTTACTTGCTCCTTATTCCTCCTCCCTATTTCTCCCTCCTCCACTTCCTCTCTTCCCCTTCCTCTATTTCTTCTCTTTTTCCTCCTCTTCTTCCTCCTCCATTTCCACCTCCTTTACTTCCTCCACTTCCTCCTCCCCTACTTCTTCGTCCTCCACTTCCCATCTTCCCCCTCTTCAACTTCCTTTTTCCTTCTTCCCTACTTCCCCTCCTCTACTTCCACTCTTCCTTCTCCTTCTCTTCCTTCTCTCCCACTTCCACCTCCTCTACTTCCTCCACTTCTTCCTCTCTTCCTCCTCCTCCACTTCCTCCTCTTCCTCCACCCCTCTCCATCCTCACCACTGCTCCTTCTCCTGTTTACTTACCTTTTTCCCTCCTTCCATAGCCATAAAACTGCTAACTAAAGACCAGGATAGAAAACTCAAGAAGCTCCATTGCCCAAATCATTTAACATCTTACTTGCTTGGAGAATATGCTGTGGGGAAGGCACATTAAAAGATGGTAGTGTTCTGTTCCAGTGTGTCTTTTCTATCTTCAATTTATAGGATAGTATAGGACTCAGATTATCATAATGTCTTAGCTGGTATTACTTCAGAAATAAAATTGAAAACCTGTACCACATGTGTTTTTTACCCCAACTAAGATAGAAACCCAGGGTACAGTGCAGTGGGCATCTAGTCTTCTAGTAAATGAGGCTGGGTGGGCAGGTAGAGATTATTGAATAATACTACATCAGCAGCATTGAGGTTTGAATTTGGGGATAAATGTCAGCTTAGAGAATCTGAATACTTGCACAGGCTGAGAGTTTCTGCAGTCTTTTCTGCAGCTATCAAAAGTGCCCTGCTTTGCCTTTCCTCACGCCTCCTCCTGATAATTCTATTACTCAGGGGAAGGAGACCTAAGAGAGTGAAATGACTTATTACTCCATTAGGCAATGGGATGCTTGGGTTTTGACTCAGGCTGCTCAGACTGCGACAGTCCTGTCTTCTGTGGCAACCCGGATGCACAGGAAATCTGAGATTTTAAAGTTGTGAATTCAGTACTAACGTGAAAAATGCCACTTGTGTTGAGCTGAAACAGGCATGCTGATTATGTAACAGCTTCCAACACATTCCCTGCTGGTGGTGGGTTTTGACTGACATTTTATGGGCCTTATTACTCTTGAAAACAACACTAAAAATGCCATGACAAGCTCAAGATGAAAATATGAACACATGATCCTCTCCCTGCTGAACTAGAAAATGGCTTTTCAGAATTCTTCCTGGAAGAAGGTGGAAAAATAAAAGATAATCACATAGCTTCATAATGATAAGTCTTCTTTTGTCCCCAGAATGGGGAAGATCCTCATATCTTAGAGCAATTTGACATAGTCTAGATTCAAGGACTTCTCTCTGGGCTTCTTACAACTTACAAACAAATGCTGACTTTTGAAGTAGAGTGAATTGCATAAGACATAGATGGTTTGATAAATATTGTCTTTACAGTAGTGATTTAGTTTATTTCATAACTCTTTGGTAGAGGGAGTTCATCATTTTACAAAATAGAGATGGAAATGCAGCAGAAATTCAGATGCCATGAATGAATGAATGTAAGGTGATTTTTTTTTTCTTCTATATACAACAAAGTTTCAACGTGGAATGGGACTTCAAAATGTCAGTGAGATATAAACGGCATGTTGCATTTATTTTAACTGAATTATTCATTCTGTCCGAGTACTTTAGAATAGCAAACACTCTGAATTACAACTGTAGTCTCTCCAATTTCCTTCTGATTTTATATAACCAAAATATACAGGCTTAAAGATGCCAGCCAGCATCTTTGGACTCTGAGTGATCGCTATCTGCTTTGTTATGTAATATAGTAATAGCAACAACAACAGAAATAATAACACTTATTGATTTACTGAGTTATTTTTTAACCCTTAAACCCAAGCAGCCTGGCTTCCATAACCAATATGCTATATTTTAGGGTTATTTCTAAAATCATGCTCAACTTAAAATGGGAAGGTGGTAGATTTGGTGTTATTTTCCCCCACGATGAGTGTGCTCTGCCCTCTGAAGAGGACACACATGGATGCCACACATTCAAACAGGTATGGGGAGAATAAGCACAGAATGAAGAACTATGTTTGTGAAGCCCTTTGAAGGAAAGACATTATGAAAAATTTTTTTTTCTTTTTTTTAAGGTTTTGGGTATATGGAGTTACAAATCATAGTACAATTGAGGCAGAAATTTTTCTGGAAGCACGTGTTTGGTGTTGGCAAAGCTTAAGTTGTTTTTAATAAACCTGTTTTCATGTAGAAATTACTATAAATGGGCCCCAGATGTTTGTTTTTAAGGAGTCTGCTTTTGATTGGCCAGCAAGATAAGAATGCACATGGTGATTGTTAAGAAGCAGCTGGTGTCAATTTAAGGGAATGATGTTCTACCCTCTTCTGCCTTGACCAGTCTAAGAGGAGCAACATCAATATTTAAAGTTATGTATTCAACATTCATTTATATATGCATATACACTAAGAACTTGATTACAGAGGTGATAAATTTTATTCAATATAGAACTGTGCATACCCAGAATTTAAAAGAGTCTCCTTTTGCCTCATCATTATAAAGTAACTGGAGGCATGGCTATTGCCATCCTATTCTGACACATTTTAACATCCAAAAACTCGAGAGGAAATTATGGTGAGGTTAAATATGACCTCTTTTCAGATGGAGTATGTTTATATGAATAGTCAAGGGAGATGGAAGATATATATATTTATATCTATCTATATCTATATATATATAATTCCTCATTATTAAGAACTTGAGAAAACTAACGAGTTATTTTTCATGGGCAAATAATGAGACAAAATCCTGATGAGATCTTTTTTGGATAACTGGTTTTTAATTCCATAAGCAATAAAGCTGCTGGTGATGGAATTATTTTAAATGCTGCCTTTTTGAAGATGGATTGATTATGCTTGTTCTTATCTCCTTTATCTTAATTTTAATTGTTATAGCATACCATACAGGGCACTAATCTTAATCAGTATGTACTTATGTAACCACCTCTGATTAAGATATAGAATATGTCCAACATCCCAGAATGCGCCTTCATCACCTTCTCATTTCATCTTCTCCTTCATGCAAGGCAATGCTTATTCTTATTCTAAACTTGTTCACCATCCATTAGTTTTGCCTGTTCTTCATATGCATGGACTCAAACGGTATGTCCTTTTTTGCATCTGGACTCTTTTGCTCAACAAAACATTTTTAAATTTATTCCTTTTGCTGCATATTCAAGTAGTTCATTTTTAAAATCAAAGTGTAGTATTCCATTTTATATATATGCTAGTATTTGTTTATCCATTCTTCTGTTGATAGGCATTTGAGTTTTTCCCACTCATAAGTTAGCTATTATGAATAAAACTGCTAAGGATATTCTTGACCCTGTTTTCGGGTAAACAATGGCATTCACTCATCTTGGGTATGTATCAGGAGTTGAACTGCTAGGCCATAGTGTAGGCATAAACATAGAATTTTGAGCATGCTAGTGGGAGTGTATTAGAATCTCACTGTGGTTTTAATTTGGATTTCATTAAGAATACTATTGAATACTTTTTCATGTTTATCAGTCATTTAGATCTCTTCTTATGAGTGCTTCTTCAAGTCTTTTGCCCAATTTAGGATCAGTTTGCTGTTTTTGTTTTTGTTTTGTTTTTTTCCTCAATGATTTGTGATAGTTCTTTTATACTTTGGATGTGAGTCCAATGTCAGATGTAGACTATGAATATTATCGTCTCCTAGTCTGTACCTTGCCTTTTACCTCTCTTAATGTTAACTTTTGATGAACATTTCTTTCCTTTTAAAATTTTTTTTAAAGATTTTATTATTTGAGAGAGAGAGCATGAGCCGGGGGAGGGGCAGAAGGAGAGAGACAAGCAGACTCCCTGCTGAGCGCAGAGCCCAACTTGGGACTCCATCCCAGGACCCCAAGACAAGGACCTGAGCCAAAGTTAGACACTTAACCAACTGAGCCACCCAGGTGCCCTGAACAGAAATTCTTTATAAATTGGATTTCAATAAAATTATTTTTTCTGAGGTAATTAGTGATTGTGTCCTGCTTAGGAAAAAAGAACAAACATTTGCATATTCCATTTCTTGTTTTCTTATCCATTTTTCTTCTATGCTAGTGGTTTTTGAGTTCTGTAAGAGAAGTCTTTGACTATTTTGTTTATTCTGAAGCAAAATATTTTGAACAAACTTAATGTTCCTAATAACTTAGGGTCCTCATTATAAATAGTAATTACTACTGTCCAATGAATATTAGAGTACCCACCTTACAAGGATGATATATATGGTAACTGTAAGCTATTGCCTTATTGTTTATATTGTTGTACTATGATATTTCCTGGCCTTATTAAGGGAATAGGACTGTTACTTTTATGCTCGGTGGCCTTTGACACCTGTGTCCTAAGTTATTATATGGAAGTCCCAGGCAGGTAAGGTGCTTACCAAACATAATTGCAATCATCAGTTTTCCCTGTGTATAAAATTTTTAAGTTTATATCATAGACCAAAGTACATATTAGTTGATAATAATACTTATTTCTGAATAATATTGAAAAGCATTGCTCATCTCGCGTTAACATATAGACCCAGTGAAGTAAAGCAAAGTAAGCGATACTTCTTTTAAATGTGTGTACTATCATGCAGCTACTATGGCCAAATATACTGAAGTTCTCAGCCAAGTTCCTTCTGAACTCATCTCTCAATTTGTTGGTGGATACATGTGTTAGAACAACAGTTCTCAGTCCTGGTTATTGATTAGCATCATCTAGGAAGCTTGTAAAAAATAAAGATGGTCAGCTACCAACCCAGGGGTTCCTCTAAATTACTTGGGCTGCGGTAGGTCATCAATGTGTTATAAAGGCCCACCAAAGATTCTAAGGGGCAACTTGGACTGTGGTTCTCCTAACTATTTACTTACTGCAGTGTTACTCAGACTTCAACTATTTCCTTAGGGCAGTGTGACGCAGAATTGCTCACTGGAAGGGCTTGTTAATGCATAGATTGCTGGGCTTCACTGGCAGAGTTTATGATTCAGTAAATCTGGATTGGCCCACGAATTTGCATTTTTAGAAAGTACTAGATCATGTTGGTACTGTTCACTGGGGACTACAGCTCAAGATATTTATTGCCCTTTATTGGCCATCCTCATCCTTTGCCTTTTCAGATCTGCTACTTTTAGCCCTGGCATTCAAATTCTGTTTTTGTTTTTCACTGTACTAAAAAAATGTATTTATTTTCTCACTTTGTCAGAGAGAGCTTTAGGACTGACTATGTATTACTTGACCTCTTTTCAAAAGAACTAAGTATCGTCTTCAGTGTAAGCTGTGAAATGACTTTTGCTAATAGATATGTCATGTCTAAGGGTGAATATATGTCAAAAGAGAGGGATTTGAGAATGAAACCTAGATGCAAGTATAGATCACCTTAGAGCCATTCAGCCAGAAAATCAGGTTACAAAATTATAACACACATCTTCAGTTTAAAAAAAAAAAATCTCTACAGGAATAGAAAAGCATGTGGTCTGCAAACACCAGATAGCAATAGAATCAAGGGTGTTTGGGTTTATTAATGATTTGATGGCTTTTTTTTTTTTTTAAGTCTATATGTTCTGGTTATTTTTTCCTCTAACAAACTTTGGTCATAAAAATTAAAACAATTGAAATGCTTAATAGAAACAAGAGGCATTCATTCAGCAGAGATTTCATGAAATGACCTTTACCCACAACTATACCGATACCAGTAGTCTCAGAAGGAGAATAAGACATTTTACAAACACAGGAACTTACAGTTCTATTGAGTAGACAGGAACTCCAGTTTATATTTTCATAACATTTAGCAAGACATTGAGTCTCCATGTAATAGTAAGAAAAATATATAAAGACATTAATGATCATTGACTGTGGAAGATAATTTCTTAGGATGTTGGTGCCTTTGATTTTTTTTTTTTCCTAAAGAAAACTTGAAAGGATTTGGCTTGGTAAAAGTTGCTTTTAACTTGAATCTACACCTTTTATTTTTGAAGTCTTAAAGAGTTTTACTCATTTATATTAGATTCAGCTGGATAAGGATCAGTTCTTTTCATTTTAGGTGATGGGTCTGCTAAGAATGAAAGGATACTTTGTTCACTGGAAGCATAGAAATCTTTTTAAAATAAATGAATTTTGACTTCATTAACAACCATTAATGTACAGATCTCAAAAGGTAACAAGAACATATTTATAAATTAAATCTACTCTTCTGTTGACATACAATCCTTGTCTTCCTCCTCCTCCTCCTTCTTCATCATCATGGTCATCATCATCATCATTATCATATATTCATCAATAATGTCATTATCATTGTCACAATATATAGTATATATGGCTATTAAATTCTAAAGTCAGCCTATAAGGTGAAAGCCATGTTAAGTCAAAATGAACCTTGCAAGTCTTTTAGGAGGCTCTGTATTGGAGATCTACATTTCTCAATAGGTTCAGCAGAGCTCTGTAGAGGAGGCTGTTTCTTCAGTTGAACCCCAGATAAAATGATGGGGTTGTATTCATAGCCATGTTGTATAAAAAAAACAAAAACAAAAAACTAAAACTAAAATAAAAGCAAAACAGTGTCTTTAAGTATTCTTAGGTTATTCTTGATGTATTATGAGATGCTCACAGTATGAAAGGTGCTTGGGAACTAAGTACCACTGAAACAGTTAATCCAGATCCCCTAGCCCATGCAGATTGAGCTGCAAACTCCAACTGACGCTAATAGGCGAAAAGGCGATAATGTAGCTAAATTACTTATTTCTCCTCCCCCACTCCTCCTCTTCTTGGGTCCAAATAGCGATTACTATGTCATAAATCATCTCAGAATTTAGGAGCTTAAAGTAATGCAGCTTTATATCTCACAGTTCTGTGGGTTGACTGGGCTCAGCAGGGAGGTTCTCACTTAGCGTCTATCATGCAGTTGCAGTTAGAAGGTTTCTGGGGCTGACGTCATCCAAAGGCCAAACTGAACCGGATACTCGAGATGGTATTCTCACTCACATGTCTGGGATGGCTGGAACATGTTTCTCCACACAACCTCTTCACATGACCTGTTTGGGCTTCCTCACAGAATGGCAGTCTCAGGGTAATAGGACCTCTTACGTGGCATCTAGTTTTGCCTACCGTGAACATTTTAAGGAGCAGGACACAGAAAGTGCCAGGCTAGTTAAGGGGAGTAGCATAGTGTCCCATCTACTGAGCTTTCCTGGTCAAAGCAGTCACAGAGCACCTCGATTCAAGAGATGAAGAAATAGGCTTCTCTTCCTGATTGGGGTCACAGTGCAGAAGAACATGTGGGCTGGGGGGTGTTAATGCAGCCATCTTTGGAAAATACAATCTGCCACCATCCATGCTCCCCTAGTCCTCCTTCCTTTCCCCTGACTCCTCCCTTTCCTCTCTTCCCTAAGCATAGGGTTGAATCTGGGTAAAGTAAATGTATAGGTGATTTAGCATAACGATAGCACTTTCTATTATATTTAGTGCTTTACATATGTTTTACTTACTAAATAAACCTTTATTTACATATTAGAGGTCTAGTGACCAGAAATAAAATGGAACTATTTTGTTTAGTGGTTCTATATATACTACAAGGAATTTGAGGAGATTTAGTAATTACAGTTTCAAAATAATCAAGAATATGCCCTTGAAATATTCCCTGGTATTCCATTTCAATTCCAGGGTATAGAACAGAATAGTTTGGACTCATTTAGGAAGAGTGCTTACAACTCCCATCTTATTCTCTGTACACATGAAGAGAATTCTAGAGGCATAGATGCTTTATCAGTTTGAATGGATTCATCTTGACACGACTGACTAGGGAAGACATCACTACTCATTGTCATTCAGGTGTGCTTCATTAAATGGTGTGTCATTTAGAACTTCAACAGCCAGAAACTTGCTGCTATTTTTTCATTCATTGAGACAAGTTGGTATGGAAGCTACTGGGATAATTAAGCAATGTTTTATATACTATTCGCAGTTGCTAAAGCAGTTATATATTATGTATTATTATATATTATATAATTAAATATTATATATTTAAAAATATTAATAAGTCCAATAATTAATAATTATATATAAACAATAATACAGTAATATACTAATTATGAATTACCTTTATAATAATATATTATATATTAAGAAATATATATATTTCTTTGTTTATTCATCCTCATATGAACTATGTTATTTTTATCCCCATTATACAGTTGAAGAAATGAGGTTCAGAAATTCATCCTAGATCATACAGTTAATTAATGGTCATGTGTTTTGGTCAGTGTTCTAAAGTTCTGTTATGTCACATTGACACACAAAATAAATATCCTCAGGATTAGCTAAAGTGCTTAAGAGGTCAGTATTTACTTTTTATGAAGTGGCAGAGGAAGGTCTTTGCTTTGCTGTCTTTCTGTTTAGACAGTGATAACTTGATTATGGAAATTCTGCTGGAAGAGAAATCAGGTAAGTTTTCAAAGAGACATTATTTGGGAACAGTGTGAATTAACTCTGAGTCCATGGGATTATTTGATGCTGCTATTTATTTTCCTAGCATTTAGAATGCTCTTGTGGCTTTTGCTGCAAAAGAATATGCTCGTCTTCCTTGCTCAAAAATAAATAAAAAGATGTAACTCTGAAAGGCCATGAAACTAGCACAGGAATTATGAAAATTTGTTATCCTTTTTTTTTTTTTAAAGATTTTATTTATTTATTTGAGAGAGAGAATGAGAGAGAGAGCATGAGAGGGAGGAGGGTCAGAGGGAGAAGCAGGCTCCCCGCTGAGCAGGGAGCCCGATGCCGGACTCGATCCCGGGACTCCAGGATCATGACCTGAGCCAAAGGCAGTCGCCTAACCAACTGAGCCACCCAGGCGCCCCAAATTTGTTATCCTTACCAGCCATAAAGTGGGGCAGTAAAATTATTGTTCCATTTAAGAAGTACTTACTGTGGCCTTCTGTATGGAAGACAATATCAAGTACTTTGGGAGTAACATATATGAAAAAGCACAATTCTGCCCTTGAGGAACTTAATTTTAGTAAAAATAAAAGACAGTTTTATGGTTAAAACAGAACAATGAAAGTGACATGTGAAGTATATGGCATAGAATGAGATTTGTAAAAGGGGAGAGTTCACTTCTAGCTCCCAGAGAATTCTGGAAGCTTGCAAGGGGTGATGGTATTGGCTTTGGAAGTTGGAAAAAATAGAGAAGAAATTGGATACCTGAAAAAAATGTGGACATCATTATAGCAATAAGAAATGATAGATTGAACTAGGGCAACAGCCAGTGGGAAAGGGTCAGGAGGAAGTTTAAGTAAGAAATATGTGGAAGAAAGTTCCATGGGACTTAACAGTTGATTGGATATAGTGCTTAAGAGAGTAGGAGATGGTAAATTTTTGGATTTGGGTCACCAGAAAGTTGTTGGTTCTGTCATGCATATAGGGAAATGACAATGGATGGAAAGTATATCACAGCAAAAAATATATGACCTATGTAGAAGCAGATAATTCAAGAAGCATTTATTTATAAAGGAATTGTTTCTGAATATTTGAGTATGGCGGCTACAAGGGATAGTGCAGTAACTGGGCCTTAGCAACTGATTTATACCGTGCTAAACCTGAATGCACAAGGGACCAAAAAAGAAAAACAAAAACAAAAAACTCAATTACCTGAACCTAGGAGAGTCCTGTAGAGACAGCCATATTGCAGTAAGTGACTTCTAGTTAAAGAAAACTCACAGCCCAGGGGCTCCTGGGTGGCTCAGTCGGTTAAGCAGCTGCCTTCGGCTCAGGTCATGATCCCAGGGTTCTGGGATCGAGCCCCGCATCGGGCTCCCTGTTCAGCAGGAAGCCTGCTTCTCCTTCCCCTCTCCCACTCCCCCTGCTTGTGTTCCCTCTCTCGCTGTGTCTCTCTCTGTCAAATAAATCAATAAAATCTTAAAAAAAAAAAAAAAAAAAGGAAAGAAAAGAAAACTCACAGCCCAAGGCAACTTTCTAGGAAAGGAGGAAAGAGAATATTTACCTTGATCTCACCCTTCATCCCTGCAATCTCTGTTGCTGAAGCCAGCTGGAGGCCCAAGGGCAAGGGAGCCCTGTTGATGTAGTCTGTATCCGCAACTTCCTGGGACACAGAACAGAGTGGGCAAACAGATGGAGGTATGGTGATGCCTTGCAGATTGTGTGAACTGTGGAATTGAGCCTGAGTGGGTCTAGAAGAGCTGTTTGCACAAAGGCATATTGCACACACACATACGCATACACACACACACATAATGACAGGCAAAGCCAGATCTTGGAGAATAGGTTTATTTAGAGCAGATTTCTTCACTTTGGCATGATTCACATGTTGGGCCAGATAATTATTTGTTTTGGGGGGATGTCCTATGCATTGAAGGATGTTTATTTAGCAGCATCCCTGGCCTCCTCACACTAGATACTAGTGTCACCCACTCCCCCAAGTTTTTGACAATGAAAAATGTCTCCAGACATTGCCAAATTTCCCATAGCAGTGAGTGGGAGGAGGGCGGGGAGCAAAAATCACCCTCCATTGAGAACCACCAATCTAGAGGAATCAGCAATTTGAGAGAAGAAATGGATACTTAGGGAGAGAGTGTTATGAAAGCCTGACAGAGAATGATCAAAGTAGGTGTTGCCAATCATGGAAATGCCATAGAAAATTCTATGTGGGGACTAGATTCTGTCAAGAGGCAGAAAGGAGGGGCATCTGGGTGGCTCAGTTAGTTAAGTGTCTGCCTTGGGCTCAGGTCATGATCCCAGTCCTGGGATCGAGCCCCACATTGGTCTCCTTGCTCAGCGGGGAGCCTGCTTCTCCCCTGCCTGCCGCTCCCTCTGCTTGTGCTTGCTCTCTCCCTCTCTCTCGATCTCTGTGTCAAATAAATAAATAAAATCTTAAAAAAAAAAAAAGAGGCAGAAAGGATCTTACAGGCTGAGATGGGCAGATGGTGCATGGGGGCAGCCAGTGTGGCTCTAATTTGGCAGCAGACAGGAGAGAGGGAGAATGTCAACTCTCAACAGGTGGGCTTATGATTTGTTTGGGGGTGGAGAGAATTGAACATCCTGGTTGGCTATGGGGGGGAAGCCAGTGAAAGAGGGGGCTCAGAGGTCCTCGTGAAACTAACACTGAGCACAGAGCAGGTACCGGCGCCTCCTAAAGGCTTTAATGTGCTAGGATGTTTGTAGTCAAATGCTCTACCCTTGAGCTATACCCCCAAATGTGCTAGGATGTTTGATCCTCACAACCACTCCTGGAGGTTGTCAGGGTGGGTGCTCTTATGATCCCTGGTAGCGATGATGGAACTGAGGCACACAGCGTTTTCTTACATAGAGCGGTTATTAACACAGAGTCTTTACTTACACAACTAGTACATGATAAGGTGGTGTTTGAACATGTGCTGCCAAGGAGGGAACATTCCAATGGCAAAAGAGGGGTGCATGTCAAACACACAGACATAAGGAGAAATTAAGCAAAAGTATGTACATATTTGATGTGTAACAGGAGGGGACTTACAGTTCCAGTTTTGAATCAAATGAATTGTCTCAAGAAAATGGTGTCTGAGGCCTTTTGCAGAGGCTAGAAACACGGAGGCCATAACTGATTTAGAATAGACCCTATAGGGAATATTCCCAGAGAGATGGCTCCTGCTTTAAAATATTCCACTTGTTCTGATTGTCCACAAATGCTTCTCGGCTAAGTTCAAAGAATTCATTGTTATTGTGCAGTTGTTTTCCTCACTGCCATGTGCATTTGCTTCCTGTAACAAACTGCCACAACACTGGTATCTGAAAACAACACAGATTTACTCTCTTATAGTTCTTGAGGTACAAGTCTGAAATCAGTTGAACTGGGCTGAAGGCAAAGTGTTGGCAGGGTTGGTTTCTTCCAGAAGCTCTGAGGGGAAAATCAGTTTCCTTGCCTTTTTCAGCCTGTGCTGGTTGCCTATATTCTTTGGCTTGTGGTCTCTTTCTCCAGCTCCAAAGCATATTACTCCAATCTGCTTCCATCCTTGTCATCACGTTGCTTTCCTCTGACTCTGACTCTTCTGAGTTCCCTCGTACAAGGACCATGTGATTGAACTGGACTCATCCGGATAATTCTAGACAGTCTCCCTATCTCAGCGCTCCTTAGTTTGATCAATCTGCAGAGTCCCTTTTGCCATGTAAGGTAGCATTCACCAGTTCTAGGGATTCGGATATGGGGGCGCTATTTTCAGTCCACCACGATTGGTTTCTCGAGTTTAATCTAAATGGATGGAAAGGTGTTTTAGCCTAGAGGTTAAGGACATAGTCTTTATTGCTTGGGTTCACATCCTAGCACTACCACTTCCAGCTCTGTGTCCTCAAGTCAGTTATTTAACATCTCTGTGCTTCTACTTCCTCATCTGAGAAATGGGGATAGTAGCATTCTCATCTCTATTGTTTTTTGGGGATTAAGGAAATGAATGCATGTATTTTGTGTAAAATATAATGCTGACCCTAGCTGAGTATTCAATAAGTATAATAAATTATTATTCTCAATTATTTTATGCAAACACATTTTCACTAAAGCATTTAATTAGAAGAGTACTGTCCATTTGATTAGTTATTAAATTAAGCCATTTCTCTAAAAGCAAAGGCCACATGCTCATTCCAGCTGATATTATAAGGAAATGGAAAAATAGGGTTTGCATCAATATAGTTCCCCTGAATAAATATAGATAATTACCTTCAAATTAGCCCAAGGTCAGAATTGGCATTATTTACAGTCTAGGAAAAAGCCTGCTACATCTTTCTTTTAAGAAAAAAAAAAAAATAATAATAATAATAATAATAATAGCCTTGCCTACCCAGGGCAAAGCAAACAACAAAACTTTGGGCAAATCTTCACCAGACATAATATATCAGGTCAAGCTCTTTAACATGCCAAATGAAAAAAAAAATCACTATAGAAGCCAACTTGTTTTTTTCATTTTATGCTATTTTCCTTTGGCCTCTGATACTTTATGATCTTTTTAGGTCTAGGCTAGTAGGTAATATATAAGAGCAAGAGTTCTGAAATTAAAAAAACGAGAGAGAGAGAGAGTGATTCCAACACACGCAAAAATACATACACACAATTAGTATCTGGAATGACCTGAAGACCAAACTGGGCAAACTGGAATGGTTGGTTATCCTAGGTGTGTTCTTGGGCAAGTCACGTATCCTCTACACCTCAGCTTCCTCGGCAGGAAACTGGTGATTATGATACCCATAATATAGGATATTGAGTGAAACAAAAGAGATAATGAAGATTTTATTTATTTATTTATCTATTTATCTATTTATTTATTTATTTATTTGACAAAGAGAGGGAGAGCGGCAGGCAGAGGGAAAGGGAGAAGCAGGCTCCCCACTGAGCAGAGAGCTGACTGACTTGGGACTTGATCCCAGGACGCTGTGATCATGACCTGAGCTGAAGGCAGATAGATGCTTAACCAACTGAGCCACCCAGGCACCCAAAAGAGATAATGAATGTAAAGTTGCCCACCTGTTCCTAGCACACTATAAGTGATGACATGAAAGAATGGTGATGGTGGTGGTGGTAATGGGGATCATAGTGGGAATAAAAAGAAAACAGTGAAATAACACATTTTATTATGTTGTGAATAATGAAATATCTATTCTATTCTAACATGCAAACAGTGAAATAACACAACTGGCAAGCCTAATCTGGGGAGAAAAAAAAAAAACACAAGAAAATCATTAATTTTATGATTTAGAGTATGGCTAACAGCTAATTATGTATTCTGTTAAATTTATTTTCAAATAGCACCAGTATAATGGTATTGTAGGAAGAAAACACCATTTAAAATTATGTTATTTTATGTGAAACAAACTTTCAAAGCTCATTCTTGCCTGTGTTCACATTCAGGTCTCAGATTCTTCTCTAATGCATGCTTGGAGGGAGACTGACATGGAGCCTGCTTTCCACTTTGTGATTAAGTCAACCAAAGTTGACGAGCCGTAACTAGAACCCAGTGGACTTGATTTTTCCCTCAAGCTGCCATCATTTTAAAGAAGAACCTAAGATCAGTTGTTACAAGAGAGAGAATTCACATGCAGCATATTTGATTTTGAGAGGTTTTTCCATTTCCCACAGAAATAAAAAGATAAAAAAACATGTATGATATATATATATCCATTCAGTACTAAATTATTCTACATTAGAACACAAGTACTTTGAAATTTCTATTGAAGTGGCCTCGCGTGTCCCTATCAGAGAAGTAAACCATCCCCCCTTTTTCTCCCTAAGGTGGCAAACTCAACCAGATTTTTAGTGTTATCAGAAACCTCTAAGGAGTCACAAACCATTACTTCTACAGGAAATGGCCAGTGTAATTAAATCTTTTATCCTTTCTGGCTTCCCTAGTGAGCTATTATCTGTCACTGGGCTCCATACATATTTGTTGGTCATCAGCCACCATCTAGTTATGTAACCTTGAAAAGGTCATTTACAGTCTCCAGATTTTAGATTTTTCCCCACAAAAGGAGGAAGGAGTACACAAATGCTCCTGAGGGTCCATCTCACCTCCAGAACCCAATGCCACGGTTCTGTAATGGTTTAACAACCTGGTGAATGTGTGAAAGTATATGAGAAAGAAGAAAAAGATTCCAGCTCTGCAAACTCTTTTCTCTCTCAGGTTGCATAAAAACTACCTAAGTTGCCCATGGTTTGCAAAGGATGGCATCACTATTGGTATTTTAATGAACACAAGATTATGGGACAATCTGTGAAAACATTTATTTCTAACTATTCTTCAGGGATTGATCTAGAATAGAATGTGCATGTGGGCAAATATTGGATTCCTGTGAACTATATACTTCCATTGTATTTTGAAATATAACTTTGCATAAAAGAACTGACGAAAAAGTCATTATAGTTTTACTATTCGTTGGCAGCAAGAGGAAAAGAAATATTCTCTGAAAATGAACAAGAATGCCCTGTTGACAGATTTTTTTTAAGAAGAACATAGTTTAAATTGCTTATTCAAAGAAGTCTAACTCCTAATACTTTGAGTTTCGTGGAAAAATAAATGGTTTTTTGATAAGTTATATGAATTCTGTTTTGACATAAATGTCAATGTTTGACTGGAGTTTTTTTACAAATGTCACTCTGGGAGGTCACCTAGTTCGATGAGTCATTTGCTTAATGAGGAAACTTAAGTTGTCATTTTTATCATTTGCTCTCACATGGGAGATCCTTCAAAGAGAAGCTAATCATTCTGATAAAACAGAAGAATATGAACTTTGGAACTAGACAAAACAGATTTCAGTTTGCCACTAAATTAACTGTGTGGCACTGGTATGTTCTCAAAACCCTCAGAGCTTTGTGTCCCCATCTGTCAGTGGGGATGATAATACCTTCTTTTCAGGACTATTGCATGGATGAGGTAACACATGAAATCTTTGTACCAGCCCCTGCCATGTGACAATAATAGTAATAGCTAATATGTATTTAGTGCTTATAGATGGCCAGGTACCTTTCTAAATACTCACGATATATAACCTTATATAATCCTCACAACAACCCTGTAGATGGGTGCAATCATTAATCTCATTATATAATGAAGAAACGGGCAG
Source organism: Mirounga angustirostris (assembly GCF_029215605.1). Lineage (NCBI taxonomy): Eukaryota > Metazoa > Chordata > Mammalia > Carnivora > Phocidae > Mirounga > Mirounga angustirostris. Next base: position 98,315,554 of record NW_026991718.1, on the reverse strand, counting down.
AGAACTTACATAGTTGGCCAAGATCAAGTAATGATTAAGCAGTAGGACCAGATTTCAAGTCCCCATAGTCTTTTACTCTAATGACCATATTTGTGACATTGTACTATCCTGTACCTGGGCAGATTCTTAGGAATTGGTCACCATTTTTATTGACTGGGATAATGTACATAAAACACTGAGTTTAGAACCTGGCTGGGAATCCAGGTGTCTTTCTGGTTTTCTCTCTCACTCACCATGGACAATCAAGCCATGAGCAAGTCATTCTATACTCTTCTCTTAGACCTCCCACTACCTCCCTTCTGTCTAATTTACTTTATATTCACTGTCTTCACCCTAATCCGAGCCACCATTCTCTCTTCTTCCAGGCTAGGGCAGAAGCCTCCTCCCAGCAAGCCTCCTCAGCCCTGTGGGCTCCCTCCCCTCTCCTCCAGAGTATAGTCAGAGGGATCCTTGAAAAACAGAAGCACATATATGTATGTGCTAACTTTAATATTTGGGGCAGCTTCCCATTTCCCGTGGCTCTTAGGAAAAAGACGGGGGTCCCCATCATGGCCTGCAAGGTCCTGCATTAAGGTGAGCCAGGTGAATAAATAAAGTCCTCCAATAATGATAGGTAGTGGTGATGTTGACAGTCTGAATGGTGTTCCGTTGGTAGTAATGAAACCCTTCTTAGGGAGATGTGACTTTTGATATGCAGAATTCATGTAAGTCATTGGAATGTACTACTATTTCTGACTTGTGGAAACTGGCCTGGTTTCTAAGGCACAGCCCACAGGCCTGACCTCCATTCAAGGGGATTCCCTCCTGCTATTAATATTAAGGACAGATACTGAGCAGATGTCAGCGACTGCTTAAAAGGGCTGGAAACTCAAATACCTACCCAAGCACAATAGCTCTCTCCGCTGAAAAGGCTTTGTGATTGCTTTGTTTTCTTTCCCCTTAAAGAACATGATTTCAAATTACCCCCTTTGGGTTTTAGAGCTGCCTTGGAGTTTAATTTTAATACAATTTCATGTGTATATTGTAACACCAGAGTTTGGAGGGTAAGAGGGTACAATGGGTCTGTTAGGATGGGCCCCAGGATGGGCTTGAGCACAGAGCTAGCAATAGACTGATTAGTGGTAAAAGAGAATAGTCTTTTTTTGTTTTGTTTTGTGGGGTTTCTGATTAATTTTTGTTTTGTCTTTTTTTTGTTTGTTTACTGAAACTCAGGTATCACTTCCCTTTGGCTGGTTAGCAAAGCCAAGAACATCCTGAGTAATAAAGATGTGCTCAGTTACTTTTGCGGCTTGGAAGCTCCCCTTTCACTTTTTATTTCTCTCCTTTTTTTCTCCAAGAACCTGAGAAGGAAGTCCTGCAGTAATAGATGAGTGGGCACTGTGTTGGGGACAGGTCTTGGGAGGCATTCAGTCAGGAAGGAGTAAATGGAGTGAAAGAGCAAGAAGATTTTCTGTTTGTACGCCACTTACCATGCTCCACTCTCCCTCCAAGCTTTTTGGTTTAATGATCAGATTGTGTTGCTACCAAAGGCCAAATAAGGGTAAAAAAGAAATGGCAGTTCCAGATTCTGCCATCCTTTCATTGTCTATGGGAATAAGTCACCTTTAAAATGTGACAGCAGTGTGACACTACCGATCATCTAGCATTATCTAACACATGACACTTCACTCAATTGCATTTTGAGGTCTTCAGTCATTCAGTCACATTTTCACCTTGGGATGCCAAGGCAAACGCTAGTTCTGAACTTTGCCTCTTGAACTACATTTTCCTCCATAATACCCTTTTGAATTTTCTATAGGTGTCTTCATTATTGGCATGCGGAGGAAGAAGTTCACCCTAGTAACTGTCTCTGATTTCTAGTGGAGTGATCATTTGTCTTCTCTATTTGCCTTCCTTGGACCTGAGCAGTGGGGTGTGTGTAGGAAGCTCTGTATCCACTTAACAAGCCTTTAAGGTCCCAACAGCAGAGGACTGCTTATTGGGGCCACTCATAAAAGGCTCACCTTCCAAAGGAAACTTGTCAAGGCCCAGTTGTTGGCAAGATGGATGAGCAAGTGCTTCCAGTTAATGGAATAGCTTTTTGGTGATTTAATGAAGGTGGTTTGAAATCTTCAGTGGATTCATCTTTAGTGATTATTATATTTTTAAAGGCTGATAAATGATTATGGTTTTCCCTAATCTAAGAAAGGCCAACTATCACAAAGCCTGTACTAAGGTATTTGGGAGTGGTCATACCCTATGGCCTTTAGTTTGAAGATTGAAAATAACCTTTGGATTTTATTTTGATAAGGAAGTTGTTCTCAGTGGAGAGAGACCTCATAGTTGGCATAGAAATAGCTGCTGGGCTATTCCTGGGCCATTGAAGACATGGCACCTGGCCCAGTCTGAATGGCTGTTCCCTCCTGGTTGCCTGTTTAAATAAAGGTCAAGAAAAAAATTCCCTTTCTTGGTCTAGACTTCAGGAAGAAATAAGGGAGCGACCACAATGTTATCTTAAAATGAGCATTTCCTTTTTCTTTAGGCATCTTTTTATGGCCCTAATTAAAGTTAATGAATGTCCCAAGTGTATGACAAGTGTTGAATGCAATATAGTTCACCTGAGGTTCCCTGTGGTTGCACACTTTTAGGGAAAATGCCCTTCAGTTCCCGCAGATCCATTGTTAGGCAATCCCTTAATTATAGACTTTATCTTTCCAAAGCATTCAAATCACATGTTAGCCAAATAACTTAGATGCCTTTCTAAGTGCTAGAGCTCTTAAGTCAAGTTAGCAAAAGAGGCTAAAGTTTAGGTAAATAAAAGGGCGTGTTTCACAAATGATTCTTCACCTTAGGTGTTTATGGAAAGACTCTGAGAAGCCTTTGAAAACAACAAAGGCTTTTAAAAAAAAGTCTTATTCTGAGCCCCCAAATGTAAACATAAATCAGCTAAAAGGAGAGCTTCTCTGAGCCAGGGGGAGGGTTGGAAGGAAGAGGGAGAAGTTGGGGAGCATCTGGGCTCACCTTGGCCAAGTTGCCTCTGCTAGATGTTTTAGGCTCACCCCCGGCTCCCCCTCATCACCTCCTCAGAATCTTAGGAGACCACAAAACCAAATCCTTGTTCAAAGGCACAAAATTTCTATGGCCTGCAAATATGTGAAATATGATTTGGCACTGAATTCTTCTTAGGACCCTACGATCCTTTTAGATGGCATGGCTATATTAAAGGGTGAACTGAGTCTTCAACACATTTACCCAGAACTCCTGTGTAAAAAACAAGGGGTAGTATCCTTACCCTCAAGCAGTAAATATTCCATTCCTCTGAAACTGTCATTTTCCAAAGAATTTTGGAATTGCCTATGGCCTATTTAAAAGCCATAGGAAAAACATTAATTTCATTCTCTTTTATAGTCCCACCTCATTTTTAATCCTTAGGCGTAGCAGTATTTCCAGGTGTTAAAGGAGGGATTTTTGAGTCTCAAATCTAACACCTGGTTTGTGGCAATTGTTTTACCTCCTAAGGGCCTCAGCTTTCTCATCTTTACAATGGGATCATAATCAAACCTGCTTATAAGGCTGCCCTGAGGATTAACAATAAAGAATATAACCTAGTCCTTATCAACTAGTGAGCATTCAGGAGTTACCTACTATTATTATTGATGTTGTTGCTGTCGTTATTATTAAATAACTTGTTCACATACTTTTTCTCACTAGACTTGGCTCTGAATTCACTCAGACTGTTCTGAAAAATCAAATGGATCTTCAGTGTGCAATTTTTAAAGTCACTATTCCAGAGGTTTTGAAGAATTAGTTACAGAGTCTGAAGGCATTTCCAAAAATAGGTTGATCAGAGAAGATGTGTTGAATGTTTTCCAGCCTCTGAAATGTCCATTTCCAAAGGAGATGATGCTGAGGAATATGTTGTAAAAGAACAAAATTTGGTGTACTCTGTAAACACATTTCATAGTTTTTGCACCATTTCCTTGTTTCACTAACTTGTCAAATACTTGTTGAATATATCTTATATGCATGATATGTGCTAGAGTCTCTGTGAGGTCCCAAGTTATATAACTCTTCAGAATGCTTTTAATAGGATTCATTCATGGCCAGGACTTAAGATACATGGTAACATCTCAGAAGTTTCAGAAATTGATTCATTGCTAGTCTGAATTCAGGAAGAAGGAAGTCTTCAGAGTGAATCTTGCAGCTGGGAGAAGTGGAAAATTCCCTCTTCCACTTGTTCTCAGGATGTGCTCCTGTGACTTCTGTGCCTGGAAATAGAAAGATCTCGGTTCATGTGGAAGATCTCGATGAGTATTTTCCAAAAGTTAAACTTTACAAATATCAAGGATACTCATCCCCCCGAATTTATGGTAACAGGGGCAAGGCAGCCAAAGTCTTTCCTGAGATGGGGGGGTTTACATTTTCCAGATGAATTTAATTCTCTTACTGTTTGTCTTTGTAACCCCCCCCCCCACGCAAAAAAAGAAGAACTTCTTCAGAAGCTCCTGGAGGAATCTGTGTCTTCGAGTGACATTCATGCTTCATGTAATGCTTGTCTCTGAAGATGTAATTTATTTTACTGCAGACTAAAAACTGCAGATTTGGTATATCTGAGTGGCCTGTCAGTACCCACACCTGGGATTTGCAGACCATTCTTTGCATGGGAGCTCATTTTCAAAGGCCACAAATCCAACATCAGTGCTGGCTTGAAAACTAACAAAGCTCATTTTTAAACATAACTTCCTCTGGTAGGAAGCTGATGAAATAAAGGGGATCATCTGTGAGTTTTATTTTTAAAATTTCATTTAAGGGATGCCTGGGTGACTCAGTTGGTTAAGCGTCTACATTCAGCTCAGGTCATTATTCCAGGGTCCGGGGATGGTGTCGCACATTGGGCTCCTTGCTCAGCAGGGAGTCTGCTTCTCCTTCTGCCTGCAGCTCCCCTAGCTTGTGCTCTCTCTCTTTTTCTCTGACAAATAAATAAATAAAATCTTTAAAAAAAAATAAAAAATAAATAAAACATCTATGTCCAGAATTCTTCAGAACATTTAAAAATACTCTTTAATATTGAAATTATTCTAAATAATTCTGTGGTTTTTCACATGGCAGTATGCATTTGTAGAAAATAATAAAGTCTTCATAGATTTGAAGAAGGAACAGATAAGATTGTATTTATTAAAATAAAAGCACTGCTTATACAGGTGTATTCATCAGTGAGCATTCTGTGACTACTTAGTATGTACAGAGTAATGTCAAGATATATGTGTATAAGTGAGTGTGTGTTAATTGCATAACTTAATGTCAAAATATATGTGTATAAGTGAGTGTGTGTTAATTGCATAACTTAAAAAATAGTCACCTTATGGTAACATATAGAATATAGTCTTTTGGGGGAAAAAACCCTAGTTATTTATATATATTTATATATATGGCTCTTCTGGATGCAGGAGTGATATATAAAAATGTTATATAATGGAATAATCAGTGGACGAACCTGACAATGTTTTAAGAATAGAGAAATATCCTGGGTGAAGGAAACTCATCTCGATTTTGATTTGGATCTGATTAATAACTTTAAAAGAAGTGATATTCTCTGGAAACCTTAATGAGCTGTGGTCACAGCTATAACCATTTGGATCCAAAATCAGTGATTTAAAATGATTCTCAGGGGTGCCTAGTTGGCACAGTCGGTTCAATCTTGGGTTTAGCTCAGGTTATGATCTCATGGTCATGAGACCAAGCACTGTGTCAGGCTCCATGCTCAGCGTGGAATCTGCTTGAGATTCTCTCCCTGTCCTTCTTCCCCTCCCTCTCATGCTCTCTCGCTCTCTCTTTCTCTTAAAATAAATAAAAAAAATTTTTTTTAAATGATTCTCAGGGTGGGTCAGTTTTGATACATAGTTGATGGGTTGGATGAGGCAGAAATTTAAACTGATCATTTCCCCGGGATCCATCTGTTAGTCTGGGGTTTCAGTTGAAGCCATAAATCCTGAACTTCAGAGAGGAGCCAGCTTCCCTGTCAATGAAAGAGTTTTGGAAATGTGATCATTGTGAGGGTTAATAGGTGGGAGATAGATAACAGATTTTTTAAAATATGAATTTAGACCTTTGGGAAGGATGCGGATTGAACAGTGCTAAAGAAGGAGGGACACGATTTGAGTGAGTTCAGAAGCTGAGGATGTTTATTTTGTAAGTTGCAGATTTGCCAGCCTGCTTTATTCAGACACCTTTGGAGGCAAGGGGTCAACTCTGCCAGGACCTGGAATTTTCGCTGAAAAAAACCTACATAAGGCCCTTGTTTCTGCAAGGACCAAGAGAACTGTGGACAGTGTTCCTTAACTTTAATATGTAGAGTAACTTCAGTAGTCTGAAACTCTAATTAGAGGCTTTTAGCTGGGGTGAGGAGGGAGGAGCTCAATGAAAGGTACTGAAAGAAAAAGGGTATCTCCTATTACTCGTATGCTTTGCTCTGGGATCCCCTTAAATCACAGAGGGGGTGGGGTGAGTGAGCATAGGAACATATCTGTTGTTGAGATTGCCCAGCATTCTTCATTGGGCACTCAAAAAAAGGTTCTAACTGTTCATAGAAGTAGAAGCTGGGTAAATGAAATTAAAAAAAAAAAAAAAATAGCCAGGAAGAGAGGGATCAAGGAACGGCAGGATTCTGTACCTTTCTGTGAGACTGGCCTTTTCCCCATATTTATTTAGTTTCAATGTGAAATTTCTCAGGCCATAGTAAGGTAGCTCCTTGTGCTGTGCACAGCTGACTGGGCTTGCTGCTGCTTTTGATGGCCTCCCAAGCAAGGGAAGGACTTCAGACACCTCTGCTTTTCCCAATCCTTCTTAAACCTTGAATGATGTCAGTACAAACAGCAAGTGAAAAAAAGTTTTACTCACCTCAATCCCTGGATGTTTGCTTACTGGCTGTACATGGATAGATGTCCCTTACCCTGGAAGTCACTGAAACCATAAAAACACCCTGCATCATTTAAAAAAAAAAAGAAAAAGAAAAAAAAATGACTACACATCAAACACAGATACCCAGTTCTTGGGTAGACTCCAACTAAATGTTATAGTAAAGAAAGTTCTCAACCTCCATGCTGAATATATTTAAGCCTTAATTTTTGCCAAACTTCCTTGAGAGATAGACCTTAGGAATTTATCTTTTTTACTTTGCAAAGGAGCAAACTAAAGCTTACAAAGACAAAATGCCCCTAATGCCTCTTAGCTCAAAAGACCTTATCTCCAGTCCTCAATTTAATTTATTAAATTATTACTTGTGCATTGCCTACTTCAGAAAAGGATTTGATGCAGACTGCAAATTCTGCAGTTCTTTTTCAAAATAGATCTAACTTTTTGGGAGAAGATGGGCCTGTAAAGGATAAAGGCAAAGTAAGGTGAAAAGTTTTAGTTGGCAATGGGATGGAGTCTGGAATTGTTTGGGCATGGACTGGATTGGGACTCCATTATCCTATCTGTACTGCTTTAATTAATGCTTCAAGTTGACAAATATGCAGTGAATAAAAGAAGTTAGGACTATTTGGATCAAAATGGTTACAACTATGACCATCCACTCCTTCATCCATTCATCCATAAGACATTTATTGAGTTCTTGGGGTACCTGGGTGGTTCAGTCAGTGAAGTGTTCAACTGGTGATTTTGGCTCAGGTCATGACTCATGGGTCCTGAGATCGAGCCCCATGGCAGCCTCCACACTCAACGGGGAGTCTGCTTGAGATTCTCTCTCTCTCTCTCTCTCTCCCTCTTCCTCTGTCCTTCCCCCCACTCATGAGCTTGTGAGCGCATGCTCTCTCTCTTTCTTTCACAAATAAATAAATCTTAAAAAAAAGACACTTACTGAGTTCCTATTAGCTATCAAGTCCTCTTCCTTCTTTTGAAAAATGCACTCCTATGTACAAAGCATTGAGATCTCTGCCATACTGGATCAGGGAAGGAGGAGAGAGAGACCGGTTAACACACACATGCAAACATAATCACAAATTGTGGTGAGAGCTGTGTTAAATTTGGCAGCCAATGTTTTTGTTTGTTTGTTGTTGTTGGTTTTCATTTGTTCTGTTTCATTTTGTTTTTACATCTAGAACTTACTTGAGGCTATGCAGTAGAGAGAATGATGTATTTCTTTCCAGATAAGTGGCTTTAGGATCACCTTTCTGAAGTGAAATCTTTTCTTAAAACATGGATTTCTCATCTGCAACATTCTTCAAAGCAAGCTTGCAGTATTGTGTCAGAACTAGTTTAATGATCTTGCTTGCAAAATAAAACACAATGGTGTCTCTATCTGTAGAATTTAAGTGTTGTAATGCATCTGTCTAGAAGCTAGTTAAAATGCATATTGTCCTGACATTTCAATTAGAAGTAAGCTGACTTGGTTGTCCAGTACAAAAAATCAATTGCTTTATTATTTTATTTTTATTCCAGATGGGTCAAATTATCATCAAAACTTTATTATCATTGATAATACACTAATGCAGTAGGTTGACATAGAGATTGACTAGTTGACTGTTGAAGTATATAATTAATCTAAAGTAACATTATGCATTTTCCCTGACTCCATGTAGCCTTTCATGTAAGAGGATTTAAGCGGATTCTTTTGTCCCACCATTCTCAGAGATTAGATGTTATGGAAAAGACTAAAAAGATGAAATGATTTGATAACGCTTTCAAAAGAAGGCTATAATACCCTTAATGCAATATATGCCATAAACCAAAGAATTGTGAGTTTTTAGGCATGCATCTAGTATATAATTCCAAAAGCCAAATGTATATACTTGAATATGTACAAGTAATGGTTCACATAGGAAATTGTGAGGTTTCTTTCTTTGAATTTTTTTGAAAATCAGATTTTAAAAAACCCTTCTGCTATGATGTTTTAGAGATATTACTGCTTGAAAGCAAGAATCTGCAATAAATGCAAATGACAATAGCTTTCTAGGCTCTAATCCTGTGTTCCCACTAAAAATATCTTTTGGGTGTGCATGACATTAACCATCCTATCTTACAAATACTGTAGAATATTTAATGATCTTCCATTGTATTCTGGAAAATAGACTTGTGTTCTATTTCTCTTTCTTTCTCTCATACCCTCCCCCTCCCCCCTACCCACCCCCGTCCGGCTCTTTCTGGTACTTTGCCAGAACTGTCTGCTTCTTTCTTGGAGTCCAGCAACTGAAGGTAATTTTTTGGAAGATGGTTTCAATTATCTAAAGCCAGTGGAATGTTTAACTGCCCCTTGCTATTGGTGAACTTGTTTACATTGGGATTTTAGATGAATTCAGATTACATGCAACCAGATGTTATCTGCTATAGTAGCTTTAAAACACACACACACACACACACACAAATTGTATGAGGGAGGGGACTTTACTACCATATTTAGGTCAATGACCCTCAAGCTTTATAGAACTGTACCCCTTTAGGCACATGACAAACTGAATATTCAACTATGAGAATATATGGCCTGTGTACAATAAATAAGATTTAATTTTCTACATGTCTTTATAAATATGTGACACTGATCAGAAAATTCTGTCTCACAAAAACATTTTGTCACCTATCTAGTTGGAGATAGTAAAATTATAAATGAAAATTAATTCATGTTCATATTGTGCTTAAACTTCACAGATTTAATGTCATGCTACCCAAATAATAGAAAATAAATGTTGTGACATTTAACAAGAAAAAAAAAATCTGAAGCAATGTAAGTCACTTGTAAAACAACAACTAAATAGTCTCTAGACAACTGAAGACTTATTTCCTTAACTGACAGCTTAAATGAAGGCTTAGTAAGATATATTATTTGTACAGGTTGAACTTTAAAATCTAAAAGAAAAGCTGAATACACAAATTTTAACTTAGAAAACAGATAAATTAAGGTGGAATTAATCTTTATGAAAGAATTATTTGCTTTATCAAGGGATCCAGAATACACTTAAGAAGTTTTTTTTTTTTAAAGTTGGCTTTCAAGGTGATTAAGATATGATTTAGCCTTCAAAGTTTAATTGCATATAAGTCTTCAAAAAAGAAAACATCCTCCTTGAATCTTCAAGTAGGCATCATGTATGATATCTTCACTATAGGTAGTGGGAAGCCATCCAGAGGTTGTTTTAGGAATTAAATAAGAGAATACATACACACATACACATATAAATACATACATAAATACATGCATGCATGTGTATGTACACATATATAGAATACACACATATCTACACATGCATGCATGTAATTTTTTTTCTTAGCCCTTAGTATACTAACTAAACATTGTTGACACTCAATTGAATGAATAAGAGAACAAATGGAAATTTCCAGGATCTTCACAAAATAAAAGGGTACCTGACAGAAGTTGTCACCTTTGAGGGTTGTAACCACTGTCAAAATCATGGTCAGGGAATAGTGAAACAATGGAAAGAGACTAGATGTCCATCAACAGATGAATGGATAAAGAAGATGTAGTATATATATGCAATGGAATATTATGCAGCCATCAAAAAAATGAAATCTTGCCATTTGCAATGACTTGGATGGAACTAGAGGTATTATGCTAAGTGAAACAAGTCAATCAGAGAAAAACAAGTATCATATGATCTCACTGATATGAGGAATTTGAGAAACAAGACAGAGGATCATAGGGGAAGGGAGGGAAAAATAAAACAAGACGAAACCAGAGAAGGAGACAAACCATAAGAGACTCTTAATCTCAGGAAACAAACTGAGGGTTTCTGGAGTGGAGGGGGGGTGGGAGGGATGGGTGGCTGGGTGATGGACACTGGGGAGGGTATGTGCTATGGTGAGTGCTGTGAATTGTGTAAGACTGACAAATCACAGACCTGTACCCCTGAAAAAAATAATACATGATATGTTAATTAAAAAAAAAAAGAAAGTTAAAAAAAGTCATGGTCAGGGAAAAAAAGTAGATTAGGGGAGGAAAAAAAAATTCTTCACCTGTCTTCCCACCACCTGTTCTACTAGGGCTTCTTGTTACATTCACCTAACTGGAAGCTGGATAGATGGCAAGGGTGCCAGTTGAAACAGTAGTTAGGGGGTCAATTTCCTACTTCCTTCCAGGCAAAAAGCAGGGCAGAGAAGTATGGAGATGGATATGGAGGAGCAGAGAAGGAAAAGCTCACTGGTATCTCCCATGGTTCTACCCAGGGCAGTTCTCATAATTTGAACCTAGTGGGAAAATGCCACTGACAGTTATTTTATCTCTGTAGATTATAATTATTCTAGGCAATGAATCTAATTAGTAATCCAACACTATTTCTGTTTGATTCAGACTTGTTTTTTTTTTTCAAATGAGAATTCTGATTATGAACCAAATATTTAGTGAATATTAAAACTGCATAATAATGTTTATTTTATTTCTTTTCAATATGTACTGTATATGGTCCCTTAATAGTCAACTATACACAAAAAACACACTTGGCAAATCAATGTTAAATTGTAGAATAATTTGAGAGATAAAATATGAAACATCAGCTGTCATTTTTTGTTTGGATTTTACCCATCCTATGGATTCATATTTACAAATAAAACTTAAAAAATGAGACTAATTTTTTGCTAAGTTATAAGAGGAATTAAAGTTTTTTTAAGACAATTTTATGGAAAAGAAGTTAGACAAAGATAAATTAATTGAAAAAAGTGTCATATCTAAAATAGTCATATAAAGCTCGTTAAATTTCAAAGGGTTAAATTCATATAGATGTACTGCTTTAAAACTCATAGAGAGTATATTCTCTGACAGTAGAATTAAGCTAGATATTAATAACAAAATGTTAAAATAATATCTAAATAGTTAGCAATTAAGAAATGACCTAATCATGGAATTAAAATATCATAGTGGACAAGATCGTGAAAACATCCATATCAAAACTTGTGAGATGCAGCTAAAGAAGTGCTTAAAGGGAAATTTGTACCCTAACAGGTGTGTATTAGAAAGTAGGGAAGGCTGAAAACCAACGATCTAAGTATTCAGCTCAAGAAGCAAAAGTACAAGAAATGTAATGAAGATAAGAGAAGAAATTGATGCAATACAAAACAAAGACATACTAGAGAGCTTCAAGACAGAAAAAGATTGATTCTTTAAAAGATTAATAAGATTGCAAACTTTAACATAACTGATGCAGAAAGAGAGTGAGCAAGAAAGCACAATCTACCAAATATCAACAATCATTACCAATCTTACGAAAATGCTTAACAAAGAGAATATATATGGATAACTCTATACAAATGTATTTGAATATTTTTTTAAGTTCAATAAATTCCTTTGACTTAAAATATCTAAATACTCACAAATTTTTAAAAGAAATTTAAAGCCTTCCCACAAAGAAAACACCTAGGTATCTTTATTATACTAGATATCTTAAATTATACACTGTTGGTGGGGATGTAAATTGGTATTGCCATTATAGAAACGTATAGAGTTCCTCAGAAAACTAAAGGCGCCTGGGTGGCTCAGTCGTTAAGCATCTGCCTTTGGCTCAGGTCATGGTCCTGGAGTCTCAGCATAGGGTCCCCTACTGGGCTCCCTGCTCAGGCAGGAAGCCTGCTTCTCCCTCTCCCACTCCCCCTGCTTGTGTTCCCTCTCTCGCTGTCTCTCTCTGTCAAATAAATTTAAAAATCTTAAAAAAAAAAGAAAAGAAAAGAAAACTAAAGATAGTACTGCTATATAATCTAGCAATTCACTTATGGGTGTATATCCAAAGGAAGTGAAATCTGTGTTTTGAAGAAATATTTGCACTCCCATGTTCATTGTAGCATTATTACAATAGCCAAAATATGGGAAGTGTCCGTCAATGGATGAAGAGATAAAGAAATTGTGGTATCATCTATCTATCTATCATCTATCTATCTATCTATCTATCTATCTATCTATCTATCTATCTATCTATCTATCATCTATCTTTCCATAATGGAATCTTAGCCATAAAAACTAGGGAATCCTGCCATTTATGACAATATGGTTGAATCTGGAGAAAATTAAGTGAAATAAACCAGACAGAAATAAATACTGTGTGATCCCATATTTGAAATCTAAACAAGTCAAACTCATAGAAGCAGAGAGTAGAATGGTGGTTGCCAGGGGATGGGGATGGAGTAAATGGGGAGATGTTGGTCAAAGGGTACAGGCTTGTAAGTTCTGAGGATGTAATATATAGCACAGTGACTGTAGTTAACAGTAAAATACTATACACTTGAAGTTTGTTGAGAATGAATCTTTTTTTTTAAGATTTTATTTATTTATTTGAGAGCAAGAGAGAGAGAGAATGAGAGAGTGCACAAGCAGTGGGGAGGGGAAGAGGGATAAGGAAAAGCAGACTCCCCACTGAGCAGGGAGCCCAATGTGGGGCTCCATCCAAGGACCCCAAAATCATGACCTGATCTGAAGGCAGATGCTTAACTGACTGAGCCACGCAGGCGCCTTGCTGAGAATGAATCTTCAGTGTTCTGAACACACACACAAATGGCAACTATGTTAAATGACAGACATGTTAATTAACTTGATTGTGGTAATCATTTCACAGTATATAGGTACATAAAATCATCACGTTGTACACTTTAAATGCATACAATTTTTATTTGTCAAAGAACAAAATAAAACTAAAAAATAGCCAAAAATTAAGCCAGCAAAATTAAAAAAAATATATATGTTTTAAAGAAAAAAAGTTATGCATTTTATAATATTTTCAGAAAATAGCAAATTTTTAGGAATAATTAGATTTCTAGGAATCCAACAAAATAGATGCAAGAACTCTACATAGAAAATTCAAAACATTACTTAGAGAAATAAAGTAAGACATAAATCAATGAAAAGATATGCCATGTTCAATGATTAAAAGACAGAAAATAAGGCATAGGTTCTTTCCAAGCTGATCTTTAGTGCAGTAAATAAAAATTTTCAGCAACTAACTTGTGTGTGTGTGTGTGATATAGCAGGATGATTCTAAAAAACATATGGAAATGCAGGGACCCAGAATTGCAAGACAGTTTTGAAAGGAACAAACTTGGTGGACTTATATTCCCAAATATTAAGATCTATTCTAAATGATTGGGAGTAGGTATAAACTAGGCTTCTGGGATTTTGGTGATGTTCCATAATTTGTTCTTGGGGGGTGATAAAGGACATTGTTCATTTTGTAGAAGTTCACCTAGCCATACAACTTAAGATTTGTCTACTTTGTTGTATGTGCATTATATTTGAATGAATATTTCCAAAGTCAATATGGCAACATATTAAAATTTAACATAGATGGGTGGGAAATACACATATTATTCTTTCTGGGTTTCTACATGCTTATAATACTTTAATAATTTCAAAGAGATAGTTCATAAAATATTTTCAATTTAGGCTGTACTTTGATAACAGATTTGTATATAGCAAAACAATCCCAAACTTTGCCTCCACTGTACTATCGTGCAATTTTCCCTTCTTTAGACCCTAGCAAAAATAATTGCAGAGTGAGAGAATATGGAAAGTCTGGTAAATGCTGTAGATTACAAAATCCTCTACACCTACGATCTGGGGAATAATGGTGGGGTTCTAGACACACAGGGTTAGATTGATAGCCAGTAAAAAGTCTCAACAGCCATAGAAAATGGGTGTTTGGGAAAGAGAAGGACCCAGAACACTCTGAGTACTACAGCTGTCAGTGAGTAAATGTTCATTTGATAAACTACCAGATCACCTCTAAAAGTGCTTTTGTCCAAGGGCAGTTCACTCAACACTCAATTACTCAGGGACTCCATATCCAGGCCTTCAATCTTTCTCCTTCATTTTAAGAGCCACTGTCTGAGGGATAAGGGAAGAAAGGAGTACAGCACTCTGCTCCTTCATATCTGTCATCTGCTGTTGGCTAGGGAGGACTTTTGTCCGGGATTCCCCTAAAACGTTTAGGGACAAATGGTCAAATCCAGAGTCAAACTTTCCATGTTTAATTATGTTTTACTATTTCTTTGAACTGTACTATTATTGTTCTTAATTTCTCATTGGCTTGTAGTGCAATGCAACATGCTTTGTCTATTTTCAGTTTGACTAATTTGAAAACAAAAATTTAAGAATCTAAAATTTGAGTTTTCTAATGGGATTTATTTTTTAAGGAGTGATGATGATGTCTAGGACATGTTACCTTACTGGTTGGTTTTCATATAATTATGATGAATGATCATTATCAACCAGTAATTACTCATTTTCTGGTGCATACACAGCGTAATATTAGACACAGAATGGGAAAAGAAAAATGTTTAGGTTTAATGTGGGTGCAAACTCAAAGGCCTACAGGGATCAGGGACATAACCTAAGAAAAGCAAAGTGGTTGTGGTGTGAGACAAACAAGAAAGGGTGTGCCATTATAAATGGAGCCTGATAATTTGCCTCAGTGCCCTGAAGACCATGGGGGGTGGTCTTAAACTGGAATTTTCTGAACAGGACCAGCTCTACTCAGTTCCAGCTAGTCAGAGCCATACAGGAATTCGGGCACTCTGCTGCTATAAAATCCTGATTTTTCAAAAGAAACTTGAAATCTCTCTCTCTCTCTTAAATAAACAAACATGAAATCTTCCAGTTTCAAAACCAATCCAGTTAGAAACTAACAAACACTATTGCAATCACCATGCACCAAGCAAAATACTTTTTAAGGGCTATTTATGGTATAGACTGTGAACCTCAGCCTTCCAAGGTAGTCAGAAATAGGACACACAGTTTATTTGAAAGGATATGAAACAATACTAAATACTACATGCATTCATGTATTTCTTCACTCATACAATGGTATTTACTAGGAGCCATCTAGGCCCCATGCCCTGTGTGAGTTATGAGGGTTACTAAGATGAACAGACATGTCTTCTATTATCATGTATCCCCTGGTCTGGGAGAAAAAAACAAATCATTAGATTAGTTATTAAACAACTCTAATAGTAATAGGAACAGTTGGTGTGGTTGAATTTCAGAGGGTGGAGGCTTTGCTGACATTTTTCTTAAGGCCACAGGAAATAACTGGGAAATAATGAGCCCCTTTTTTTGCTAATTTATAAGTTCTATGTCTCATCTACCTGGGCCCCACTTTAACCAAGTCACAAGAAGCAAAAACAAGTCATAAAACTACCTCACAGTCAACTTCTAAAGGAAGTCCTGTCACAGAAGTGTGAGAATGATGGGGAATCTCTCGTTAACTAGTAGTTTCAACATCCTTTTTAAGCCTATCTTTAATTACACTAACAAAGCAGTTAGTTCTTCTAACTGGGTATACTATCAGCTAGTTACCTAGCTGTTTGCACACACATCCACACGCACACACATATCCACATAGTATTTATTTTTTTGGCCACTGAAGACAATCTTACTTTAGCTTCAAATTAAATAACAGCGACAGCCACTAGTTTTCCCACCTCCAAACTGTGGTGCAGGCGCAAAGAAGGCACAGAAGTGAATAAATTGTCATCAGTTCTAGAGCCCGTTGGTTGTGATAAATGGAAGGAAGCTGCATTTGCTGGGATTTCTGAGTGGATTATTATTCAAACCACTTACTGTTAAATGTGTTTTATTCACCAACAGAGGCAGTGAAGGTCCCAGTGCTCCATTTCTCTGAATACCCTTATAAACATTCACTCTGGCATATACAACTTTGTAGACTTGGGAGAAGGAGTGCTTCATTCCTACATATTTCAGAACTTCGCTTTTGGTCTCCCCCAGAGTTATAATATTGTGAAGAGTATGGAGGAAGTTAAGGATCACTATTTGAAAGTTATTTTGTCTTCCTGGATGGAAGAACAATGTATTCATTTGTGATAAAAATCTACATATGAATGATGTAATGAAGTATCGGTTTAACTAATGAGATGGGAAGCTCCAAAGACCTCCTGGCTGTTTTGCTAAATAAAATAACTACCTTCAAACATAAAAACAATTGTTGAAAAAGCTTCTGTCAAAAGTAAACCCCTCAGTATCTTGTGGCAGGTGTTACTGACAGAGGAGGAGAGACAGGAATTTCCTAAAACTGTGGTTGGCTTTAAGGAATACAATTTTTAGCATGTCTTTCATCATTGTAATAATATGGTAATGATTAAATTCACCTGCAGAAGCCCAAGGCATCTGTTTGTTTCATGGGAACTTCCAAGTGTCTTGTGTACAGACTTGTTCAAGTGGGAGTTTGTGAGTGTAAGAACAGTAAATTCCACCTTATCTCACATGGTGAAGGAATGGTATGTTCTACCTAATTGAATATTCTTGTTGTTGAAGAGCTCTTGCCCATACCACACATTTTAATTCTCGAAGAGCAAGATTTAGTTAGCATTAAAGTGGCACTCACATGGCTTATAGCTTGCTTTGATGCAATCGTAGAAGTCTGTCCCCTTTATCCCCTATGCTGTGGTTCCTCTATCTTTAGGTACTTCCCCAGCTTTGGTTAGAATTTAGCCCCACCTATTGTAGTTCTTGTATAATGGAACCATCCCAGCCCAAAGACGTCCCCAGAATTTGTGCTCTCCTTCAGTCAAGGCACCCTATCAATCAAACTTCCATTCCTTAAGGGCTGTTCTGCTAACTGGCTCGTTCCTTGTTGAACCAATTTGAGCTACAGTGTTTTGGTTGATAATTATGTAATCTGTTGACCTTCCCTAAATAATATTTGATTTAAAGGGCTTGATTTTGCCTCTTGTGACTTGATCAGAATAAAAAATTTGGAATCATATGATTACTACAACCTTTTGCAAGACATACCATCTCTTACATACCATCTCTAGATGAAATTCTTTATTTCCATAAACACAGTAGTTGTATTCATTTAGTGCCTGTGGTTATTCTGGGCCCTGTGCTAGGTGCTTTATAAAAAATTATTTTCAGTCCTTATGAAAGACACATAAATAAACAAAACAAAACAACTGCAAGACTGGTTCAATAGAAGTTTTGGAAAGTATCATCTCCTAATAGAGTCAAGAGAATGAACATGCCTTCTATTATGATCATAGCATGTTGATCTTGGTCTGGCTGGCTACTCTTTAGGAAGGCTGGGTGCTTTGCTTCCAACAACTGCAATGTTCAATTAATAAGAGTCAGTTTTCCCTCAAACCTGTTTATGACAATTGATTTACATGTGAACAGAAAGAGAGTTGTTGTCTCTATGAAAGTAAAGTCTAAGATGCTGCAAAACTTTGATGTAAGCCAGTTGCTTTAAAAAATGTTGTCAAAGTAGATATGGCTAAGACCCCTACAGAAGATTAGGGGAAATCATAAAAAACTAGGAAAATTTTCTACTCAGATTGCCTTGTCATACATTATACTCTGGTTCAACTTTAGAGAGACTAGAAATAATAATAATAATAATAACAACAACAACAACAATAATACATTATGAGTGAGGTTAGTGCAAGAAAGACAACTTGGAATTTCATCTAGTGGACCCTACTAGTCAAGGTTCAGTTGCAAACAGAGCTGGAAACAGAAACTATCTAATCTATCTATCTATCCATCCATCCATCCATCTTTTTTTTAGTAAGTATGCACACCTGCTCTCTGACATCCAGGGAAATGTTTGCATCTGACCCTCCACTCAGTCCTTAATTTATCCCTCGTCTTATTTCACTAATTAGTGAGAAATATCACTTAAATGAGGACCTCTAAATGGTAAATATGGGACAGAAAGCACCTTCCATATGAAGTTGCGAGTAATCCATATGATATGTGAGTGTGAAGATGAATTAGGCAGCTGGGAGCAGGAGCTGTTAAGGGGCTAAGGGACTGAGATGTGGAACCTGAAATGAGACCCTAAACCTCTGGTGGGGATGGAGCTCCAAGATGTAAAGGAGAAAATGCTTGATCCATCCTGCAGATGGGTGAGAATATGAATGAAAATGAGGAAATGGGATGATGAATAAAGAGAAATAAGACATGGAAATATCATCTACTGAACTCTCATTAGAATATGAATGAACCATTGAAATGGGTTCTAGTTTGAGGAAAATGAATGGGTTCTTAAACTAATAGAAATATTAGTCAAAGTCAAATATTAGTCACAGTGAACTGAAAGACAAAGCAGGGTTAAAACATTTAGTTTGGAAAATATTCAGAAAAGTGTGTTGTAGAAACTGATTTAAGAGCAAATAAACTATGCAAAGTTTGTTGAAATTTCATCATATCAAAAAAGGCTTCTTTCAGATAGTGATATTTCAGGTATTTTAAGTTCAAGAGCATGTTAGACAGGCAGTCAGGTGCTTATGACATAGAGGAAAGGAGCAGGGAGATGAGGCTCTCTCCTGTGCCTCCAGGAATGACAATACATAGGAACTGGCCCACCTGGGGAGCTGCCACTTCCTCTACAGGCTCAAGATGGTAGAGAATCAGGAGGCTTCTTCCATCACCACCACCACAACTGCCTTTTAATGCTCCTGAAGCAAGCAGCTGTTCTTGGGATGATGATGCTTCATGAAACCCCTGTCAATCTGGAACGCAGCTTGCCTGTCAAAGACAGCCCAAGAGTGTCCTTCCTCCATCCTTCCTCCTTCCCAAACATGTACAGGCAAATCCAATGGAAGAAACCCAATTTACATTCAGAATCCTCGCTCCAAGGAAGTCTAGAAACTGGAGGATTTGCAGTCTGTCCTCCGCAGTACAGGATAGGATTGATATGGGTGTCAAACTGCCAATCAGATTCACCCACCAGTGACTAGGCTTTGTCCCCGTAAAAAGATTGGCAGATTAAGGTGCTATTATGTATTTAGTTAAAATAAAATATTTGTTTTATAACATATTTCACCCACCAATTGTAAGACTCCTTAGAGTTTTACAGAAATTTAAATTGTTACACTGTTCTTTTTAAAGTGTATCTTAGAAGCAATGAAATATGGCATGAATCGCTTTTCCATCTCCACTTTCACTTTGTTCATTAACCAGCAAAATTCTTGTCACAATTCTCTAGAATAGGAGGAGTTTTAATGCTTTTTCTCCCATTTTTCAGATGAGTTAGAATTGAAACTCCACGAGGCTGTGACTAATGCCTCATAGCCAATAAGTGAAATAACCACAACTGTCTTAGCTAAAACCCGTATCTGCCCTGCCACTGTGTTGTTCTTCCATGTCCTTTTGACAGTATCATTAACTATTAGCTTTTTGTCATCAGGTTTTTCTTAACTTGGCCACGTTAGAAAAGCTGTGGTTTAAAACCAGTCACTTGATGCCCAGACTAGCGCGTTTCCCACTCGTTCCCTTCAATCCAAAGAGGAACGAACTGTGGGAATTTGAGTTATGATAAAGGGGACTGTAGGTAATTATTTCAGAGCAGCAATCAGCTCACCCCCCTGCCCTGCCCCGGTAGAACAGAGTTCCTCAGCCCTGCTTCCTTCTCAATCTCCCTTCTCGATCCTATCACTGCGCCTCACATGACTATCAGTTTATTCAGCCACACACCAGCATTTACTGGACTCTCATGTACCAGACACTGTGCTGTGAGAGGCGCTTGGAATCCAACAGTGAGCAAAACAGAAGAGATTTCCCTGCCCTCATAGAGCTTATGGTCTAGTAGGGTAGAGGGGAAAAAAAAAAAAAAAAGAAATTTCCTGTTGGTGATAAATAGCATGAAAAAAAATTTAAAGCCAGGATAAGGACAGCAGTTGTCACTATATTGTTTGCATGCATCAAAATATTAACAGCTGAAGACTTTCCCACCATTACATTGAACAGGTCTAATGGAAGTGACATCTACTTAGTAAGTGTGGAAGGAGAGGCGAATCCAAGGACATATTTTAATTACTGTAAATTGCTATTAAATGATTTAACTTTTACTTTTTAGGAAGGGAGAACATCTCAGGAGTGTGTATCCATTTCCTAGGGCTGCTTAACAAAGTTCCACAAACCTCGTGGCTTTGAACAACTGAATTTTGTCTCACAGTCCAGAATCAAGGCATCAGTAGGGCCATGTTGCTGCTGAAACATGTATAGGAATCCTCCCTTGCTTCTTCCTAGTCTCTGATGTTTTGCTGGCATTCCATCACGTTCCTTGGCTTGCAGCGGTACCCCGTCTTCACACGGCATTCTCCCTATGTGTGTGTCTGTGTCTATGTCCACACTGGTCCTTTTTCATAAGGACACCAAGCATATTGGATTAGGACGCACCCTAATGACCTCATTTTAACTACATCTGTAAGCCCCTGTTTCCGAATAAGGTCACATTTCTGAGGTTTTGGGGGTTAGGACTTTGAAACAGTGTTAATAAATTTGGCATTTCTCTTGTGAGAAACACAGATGTGCATGCAGATAACTATCTTATTAGGCAGAAATAAGTAAGTGCTAGTGTTCTTTGGTGTTTAAAAAGGAGGACCAATTCTCTCTTTAGAAAATGCGGAAGGTCCACATACACCGGAGGGATTCAAACTTAGTAAAATGTATGTCAGTGTGTAGATCGCATGACTGGAGCCAGTTTATTTAGTACTTTTTTATTTAATGAACTATGCTCATTACCACCTTATTAAGACAGCTGTCTCTTAGACAGCTGTCAAACACATTGAGAAGTGTTTATACATTTTATATCATGCTTGGATGGATTTTTTCCCCTTCCTTTTCCCTATTCTGTTTGGTGGAGGTGTTGGAGAGCTTAAAAGTCTGACTGCCAGCAAATGTAGTCGTGATGCGTAAATTGGCTGTCTCCACTCGGGCAAACAGGAGAACCCGTGGGGTTGAGCAGGCTGGCCTGTGACAGAACAATGATTGTCTAGGAGGCAGTTGGTCCCTTGCTGCAAAAGCTGATTGCACAGCTCCAGCATAGGAGGAGATGGTTTGTCTCAGGATCAAGTTAGCAATTTCCCTGTATCCTGGTCCATTCATTATGGGTACCACTGGGGACAGCCTTGGTCAGGCTGATCCTGGGTCTCCAGACACTCCAGCAAGACAGCAAGTTTAAATATATGCCCCTTAATCTGATCCTTCCCTGAAGAAGCCTAAAACATATAGGATTCTTGGCAAAATCTGTCATCATAACATTATATAAGATTTATAAAACCTGCCTAAAGATTGCTATGGGATTCTAGAAGTTCCTCGGGTGACTTCTGGCCCCTCTGATCAACTTTTCACACTAATGAGGGGAGGGGAGAAAGAAAACTGTCATCACCGCAGGTGTGTGTCTTCTCACACTTGCTGTTCTGGACCCAGAAGAGAGAGGTCTGAAAACAGGAATTGTTAATTAGTACCCCAAATTTCTCTAGAGAGCATTTTTTTTGTCCTTCCTAGCAAAAGTGTAGCATGACACTAAATATCCCTCTTGGGTTTTTATTATAATCAAGCCACCTTTTTTTCCTGATTTTAAGAAACTTACATATCTTGTGATGGAAGATAAACTAAACTCCCTCCCACTTTAATTTTTCTCTTTTTTACAATTTTTCCCATGCTTTGAGCCATAGAGATCTTACCCCACTGCTCCTATTTTTTTTTTTACACTGAATAAATTGTTTCAGCTTAGTTATGGTGTTTCCTGAAAATTTATCTTCTGATTTCCAATGGAATTTTGATGTAGAAGCAAGTGTTATTATTCTCTCTTCTTTCCCCAATATATAAAGTGTCTAGTCCTAGTGTTATTGGCAAGATTATGTTTCCTTTGTTGTTTTAACCTCAACTTTATAAAACTGACTCATATGATACTTTTACTCTAGGATTGGAGAGTTCAAACCTTTAAAATCTAAAAACAGTAGGTCCCTATAGAGACATTCACCACACTGTTGAGAAACATGTCATAATGATAGCCAGAAATGGTAAGGGCAAATGTAAAAAAGAAGAAAAAAATTTTTTTTTGAAATGTGAGCTTTGTAAGACTTCTAAGACTAAATAAATAGCATTACCGATCTTCCTTACTTTAAGTAGAACCTTATTTTAGAAAATCAGCACCAGCTAAAAAGTGTGGGAGCACGATACCACTATTTAGATAGTTACACATTTGTTCTAAGACCTTCTTTAAAATGTCTCCTGAGCCACCTTCATCTCTTCCACTGTAGCAGAAGCAGGAGAAAAGACCTAAATAATTTCTCATTATCCTTTACTTGAAAAATGAAGTACATACAGTTCCACGTTATTACAGCCCTAATAGACACACTTAAAACAAATATACAGGGCAGGTCATTTAATTTTATGATTATAGGTAAATGCAGCCAGATGACAACAAATAACTTACATAATGATTAGCATTCATTCTACTCACATATATGTAAGATTTGGGGACAGAACATTCCTTCTATTTATGCTTTGGGTATTTCTTAAAACAATCTTTCTGCCTATTAGTCCATGAAGTATCCATAATATCTATTAATTTACTTATCTATATTTCCATTGCTTTTGATTTTTAAAATATTTTTACCTTAATAACACAAGGAAATCAAAAATAGAAATAATGGTAATAGGGACACCTGGGTGGCATTGTGAGTTAAGTGTCTGTCTCTTGGTTTCTACTCAGGTCAGGATCTCAGGGTCGTGAGATTGAGTCCCGCACCTGGTTCCCTGCTCAGTACTGAGTCTGCTTAAGATGACACTAAATATCCCTCTTGGGTTTTTAGTATAATCAAGCCACATTTTTTTTCCTGATTTTAAGAAACTTAAATACCTTGTGATGAAGATAAACTAAACTCCCTCCCACTTTAATTTTTTTCTTTTTTACAATTGGGTCGTAATATGTCTGCCAACAGCATAAGGGCTCTACTCTTCTTCATTCATAACCAGAGGTGGAGACCAGAGTCTGGCAAGGTCACAAAAAGCCCTGAGGTTCTCTTGTTAAAAACACATGACCATCACTAAACCAAACACTACATCCAAGGGGATGGGAAATGCTGCAAAAGCTGATTGCACAGCTCCAGCATAGGAGGAGATGGTTTGTCTCAGGATCAAGTTAGCAATTTTCCTGTATCCTGGTCCATTCATTATGGGCACCACTCGGTGAGGCTGATCCTGGGTCTCCAGACACTCCAGCAAGACAGCAAGTTTAAAAATATGCCCCTTAATCTGATCCTTCCCTGAAGAAGCCTAAAACATATAGGATTCTTGGCAAAATCTCTCCCTCTCTCCCTCTGCTCTATGTACAGTTTCTCTCTCTCTCTCTCAAATAAATAAATAAAATCTTTTAAAGAAAGAAATAATAGTAATAAATAAGCTAGGAAGCAAATTAGCCTATAGTTTTGTTTTGTTTAAGTAGGCTCCATGCCCAGCATGGAGCCCAACATGGGGCCCAAACTCATGATGACCCTGAGAGCAAGACCTGAGCTGAGATCAAGAGTCAGACTCTTAACCGCCTGAGCCACCCAGGGGCCTCTACAGTGTTGTATTTGTAAAATAGGCATCAGCGACTTAGCTGCTGTGTCTGAAAATGTCTTGCTTGTATCAGGAGCTCCCAGAAAAGTTCACACCTAATTGCACAATGAGTTGAAATACCTGTTTTTAGTTTGTTTCTCTTATGGGTTTCCTCCAAAGTTACTGAGTGAATTTACTGATTTTGGAGTGAAATCCTCAGCCTGTGCTGTGGACCACCACTCCCACATATAAAGATAGAAGGAAGCAATGCTGTTGGATGCTGGTGATAACCACTTCCGTGTGTGGCAGCCAGATCCAAAATGGATTAATGTTCAAGTCAGGCCCTTTCACCTGTGCTCTCTCATGAGGATTGACAGAGCAGTGACTGTGGCTTGTCCACAGACCTCCTGACTCCTCTGTCCCCTTTGAGTTGACACCACTTTCTGATCTGAGACAGTGTATCATTTGGGGTCAGTGGCTTTGCCATTTGTGAAGTCTTGCAATGGATTTCCTAAGTGGTGGGAGGAAGAAAGGTGGAATGAAGGAGGGAAGGAAGGAGTAAGAGGGAGGGAGGGAGGGAGGAAGAGAAAGAGAGGGGGAGAGAGAGAGAGAGAATCTACTTTACTAAATGTCAACTGTGCCTTTTTAATTGGTATTTTTAGAGCCATAACAACTTTTCCATATCAACAGGTAAATCTTTCTTCTATTATCTAATCAGTGTGTACAGTATGCTCACACCTATAAGGGCGATGAACACAGGGCTCTTTGTTTCAAGTTCTTCTTGCTATTTTCCCTGGCCATGGTCTCATCAAAGCACTTGGGAAAGATGTGGCTGTAAACTTTGAGGAGGGCACAGACACTGGTATTTGCTAAATCAGCATTTAAGCCATCAATTCTCTTATGACTTAGTCCTTCATAGAAGAAGCTTTCTTTGTGGTAACATCTCCTGGAATTTCCTTTGGAAATCCATCTGTGTCCATTGTCAGCCATGTGGTCTGTGTTGAATTGACCATCCTCAGCTGCAGGGGAAGGCCTTAATGTGTTTAAGCATATTATTACTTCCCATCCCCTTGGGTGTAGTATTTGGTTTAGTGATGGTCATATGTTTTTAACAAGAGAACCTCAGGGCTTTTTGTGACCTTGCCAGACTCTGGTCTCTACCTCTGGTTATGAATGAAGAAGCATAGAGCCCTTATGCTGTTGGCGGACATATTACGACCCAAAGGGGACCAATAACAGCATGAAACAGATAAAGTATAAGGCAGAGGGAAGGGATGGAAAGAAGTAGAGCCTTTATCTTTAGCCCATTCTAGCTCTGTCTATTCCAGTTATGTGAGTAATAAATTCCTTTTATTATTAGAGTCATTTTGAGTTGGATTTTTCTTACTTGCTACCCATATGAACCCACAGATCCACAATGACTTGATTGAATTCCAAAATATTTTGTCATTCATTTTTAATTGGGAGATGGGAACTAAACAAGGAGAACACCAACTACGGGAAACCATCAAGAACAGTAAGTTTGAAAACAACAGTGACAACAATAATGATAAAAAGGTAAGACCACTGAAGTCCTGCATTGAATGATTCAAACTTCTCCCTTTCTCTCAACTGAAGAACAGTAGTCTAAACTCATGGCAGTTTGTTTTAATTTAGAGTGTCTGTGAGTAAATGAACATCCAGACCTCAAGCTGCAGTAAACAGCTCATTCAAGCAAATTACCTAGGACAAAGAAAACACCTCTGACATAATTTGGGGGGCCAAACATGAAAATAATAGGGTGCCTGGGAAGCCACAGAGTCTCTGTGAACAGCCCAGTAGTTCTAATAGCATTTGGAACTGGTCAGAAGGAGCAAACCTTTTTAATTTCATACAGCTGGTGCTGCAGTCGCTTTACCCCGTTGAGTTTTCTTTTCCCTTCTGAATAGGAAAGCAGAGTTAGCTCTGTCATATTGAGCCAATCACTAATGGGCCCTGCCAGGCGTGGAGAAGATAAAAGCCACCACCTGCCTTGCCTCTGCTCCCCCCACTCCATTCCTGGTCTCCAGTTGTCTGCACAGCTGCTGCAGCTGGTCATTGTTCTACCCCAGAGCTGCCTTGGGAGCTCAGCCATCCCAGCCTCAGCAGCAGCACAATTGCACTTTGAAGGAAGCTCCTGCATGGAGCTCTGCATGGGTTCGCTCTGCACATTGGCCATGACCTCTTGCAAGGCTGTTGCCTGTGAGTCCCAGCGGACATGGCTTATGTGCCTGCCATGCACTTGGGCCTGGGAGGAGCACACACAACACTTCAGGGAGGGAGAAGGGTTTGAGCAAAGACAAAAGATGCGAGAGGTATTGATGCTGATATTTGGTGGGCATGAATTCCTTCTTTGGCTTCCTGATGTCCATTAACCTGACTCTCAGGGTAAAGCCCCTTTTCCTCTTGGCAATATGTCACCCAGGCCTGACCAGTGAAAGAATTGCATTCCCTCCTGATAACTATTGACTGTGTTGGAAATAGGCACATGACTTAAGTTAGGTCAACAACAGCCCCTGAGATTCATACTGCAGACCTGGTTTTGAGAAATAGGAGAGTTGGTGCTCTCTTTGTTGCCAGATTTGAAACCTACAGGATATGGAGGCTTAAAGTTGCTGGCATCTCTGTCAATATATCATTCACTGCAATCATACTGCAAAATAATAAATTGTCCCCAAACTCAGTGGATTAAAACAACAGGAACTTCTTTATTTCTCAGCCATGGGTAACAGGTTGGCTGTGATTTAGTTGGGCTATTTGGAGTGGACTCCAGACTCTGGACTCTCGGTTAGGTTCACATCTGCTCATCATGAGTCTCACCTGCCTTGGACAAGCAGCTACTACCTGACAGGCTAGTCAATGATGGATGCTCCTGAGGCAAACCTAGCCTTGCTGGCTCTAGCCTCTGCTACGATCATGTCCAGTGACCTTCATTAGCTAGAGCAAGCCACAAAATCAAGGGAGCAGAAAGTGCACTTCAAAAACCACAAAACTATGACAAGGGCACAGATACATTATTTTATTGGAAGCAGGAGTGAAGAAATTGAGGCTAGTGATGTAGCCTATCAGACCATCTTCCTAATGCATGGAACATGACAGAAGTCAATACACACGGTGAGAGGCAAGAGCTGGAGGCTGGAGAGAGATGGAGGCCTGTGGTTTGAGTTCTGAACTCAGCTGAAAATGAATAGACTTTACTCCTGGACCTTTTAGCCACAGGATTCCTTTTGGTTTAAGCCTTTTCAGATTGTTTTTTTGTCACTTACAAGCAAAAGAGATCTAACTTTTACAACCTAAGATATTATCTTAATATTTCCAATAATCTAGCAGTGTCAGTACTGTGATTCACATTTCACAGATTAGGAACCCAAGCTACAGAGGGATCAGCTGAACTGTTCTGACCCATCAGTCAGAAAGGGTCAGAGCAGGAATCTGATCCCCAGGTCAGTCTACCTGCAGAGTTGGTCTTCTGTCCACATTGTCCACTGACTCTGTTTATGCAGGTGTGTTTGCGGAGAGTTGGCACAACAGGCTAGTTAGAGAGGAGAATCCATGGAGAGGATAATTGGAGATAAGACAAAAAGAGAAGTTTGGGATGGGCAGAAGACATGAACAGACATTTTTCCAAAGAAGACATCCAGATGGCCAACAGATACACTAAAAGATGCTCAACATCACTCGTCAACGGAAAATGCAAATCAAAACCACAATGAGATATCACCTCACACCTGTCAGAATGGCTAAAATAAAAAATATAAGAAAAGTGTTGGCAAGGATGCACTGTTGGTGGGAATGTAAATTGGTGCAGCCACTATGGAAAACAGTATGGAGGTTCCTCAGAAAATTAAAAATTGAACTATATGATCCAGTAATTGCACTACTGGGTATTTACCCAAAAAATATGAAAATGCTAATTCGAAAGGATATCTGCACCCCTATATTTATTGCAGCACTATTTACAATAGCCAAATTATGGAAGCAGCACAAGTGTCCACCCATACATGAATGAATAAAGAAGACACACACACACACACACACACACACACTAGAATATTATTCAGCCATAAAAAAGAAAGAAATCTTGCTCTTTGCAACAACATGTATGGAGCTAGAGAATATAATGCTAAGTGAAATAAGTCAGTCAGAGAAAGACAAATACCATATGATTTCACTCATATGCAGAATTTAAGAAATGAGCAAAGGGGATGAAAAGAGAGAGAGAGAGAAACCAAGAAACAGACTCTTAATTATAGAGAACAAACAGATGTTTACCAGAGGGGAGGAATGATGAAATAGGTGAAGGTGATTAAGAGTACACCTATCATGATGAGCACTGAGTAATGTATAGAGTTGTTGAATCACTATATTGTATACCCGAAACTAATATAACACTGTATTAACTATACTGGAATTAAATTTTTTAAAAAAGAAAAGAGACATAAACAAATTAAAAAATAGTAATAAAAAATAAAAGAGCAGTTTGAAGCCAGTCTAATCTTGCATGTTGGGTGTGGTGGGTAACAAGATGAGTAACTCAGAGCCCCCTTTAGGAAGAAAGGACTCACTCCCCCTGCTGCTGGGATTGAGGCTGGCAGATAGCCTACCCCATTAGCCGCCTTCTGGAACTGCCTCAGCCAAAGAAAACATCTTTCTCAAAAGTCATGCCATCTTCCCGGGGTGGCCCACATCTAATAGCTCATTGAAATGCCTGACCTTTATACCTCAACTCAGGACAGCTCTGACGGGTCAACCCATTTCCAGAGCTCCTGGAGACTTCTCATGAGGCTGCATCACAGCCCTTCCCGCCAGATCCAGCTTCAGCCCCTTCTTTCTACAGACTTGGATCCCAAGAACCCTTCCTAATAAAGTCCCTGCATGCCAGCCTGCTTCTAAGGGAGCTCAACTTACAACACCACACTAAAGAGTTTGTGTTTTTGCCCAGTGGTAAAACTGAGTGATTGAAATGAAGAGCCAATCCCTCTGAGCACATCTGCAACGTGACTTAAGAAGGTGATGCAAAATCATGCATTCCTCTGAGTCTAGCTCAGAATCTAAGCAAAACTGAAAGCCTTGGCCATGCCCCTCTCCTTTGTGACCACACAGCCTTCACTGTGCAGTTTGACCATTCACCAGATTGCCCCGTTGTTTATGATATTTTGCAGGCACAACCTAATGTCATGGTTTTCTTGTGAACATCAAATACTTTTTAATGGTGCTTGACAATAAAATTGTCATCTAATTCTTACTCCCCACCCCCCTGATTGTCTGAGGTGAGGCATCTTCTGAAGAACGTTTATGGTAGTTACCTTAATAACAGCATAACTCTTAGCAAGTTTAAAATCAAAATGTTATCACAAGTGGCATTTCCCATCCCATTTC
Organism: Mirounga angustirostris; assembly: GCF_029215605.1. Taxonomy (NCBI): domain Eukaryota; kingdom Metazoa; phylum Chordata; class Mammalia; order Carnivora; family Phocidae; genus Mirounga; species Mirounga angustirostris. The sequence continues at coordinate 98,285,907 of NW_026991718.1, read as the reverse complement.
AACTGTAGAGCATTGCAAGAATTTTCAGGAAATTAAAATATTATCTTTAAAGCTCTGTTTTTATAATAATAAGGAAATTACAGCACAATAGCATTTATCCAACTATCAGGATTTTTTATAGTCTATAAAATATTTGCCAACATATTCCACACATGAAATCTATTATACACAGCAATTAAAAACAAACATCATGAGCACTATATGTTGGAGATGCTTTTAGTAACCTGAAGCCAGAGCAAGTGATCACCAGGGCTCAAAGTTAATAACAGATAGAAAGAATGCCCTTAAAATTGTGGCAGTGGTCTTGTATTAAGTCTGTGGTTTGCATGCTTCTTTCTTACTGCCTCACTAAAATAATAATTAAACTCTAAACAGGCAAGCCTGCAATTAAACAATTGTGTGTGAACGTTAAGTATGTGCACGACAACGATGCATACATTCCATATCGCTCCTGAAGGATCATTTTATGTAGATGATTGCAATAAACCAAAATCTAAGCTATCTTGGTACCTCGTATATAATCTGTTACAGATTTAGCAACCCTAAAGCCAATTCTATCTGTAGACAAAATTTCATACATTTGATAAAATATATGAAGTTTGTATAGTCCATAAACTTCTTTGAAGACATTTAGCTTTACACAAATCCAATATTCATTGTGCTTTATTGTAATAATTGTGTGTAATTTTTTGTCACTTCAAGAAAAACACCAACTCCTATTTTTAAGTCACATTATAAAGTACCATATGGCATATTGAAGTGCTCCTTGAATTTTTTTATAATGAATAAGGATGTCCCAAAAATCTTTGTGCAGTTTCAAGCTTTTAATAATTTTAGAAATATAAATGCTACAACTCATAAATCATTATATGAATGTTTCATTATGAAAACTTCTTTTATATTAGTTTTTGAAATTTTAGAATCAATTTTTAAATTTTATTATTTTTTGTTTGTTTCACTCCACATTTGGCTGCTTCAGAGGAACTGAAACCAAAAATGTAAATTATGAGTTCATTATTCAGGAGTCACAAAACTATATAAATATTAAAGAAATATATCAAATTGAAACTTCAAATTATATTTCTATAAGTTTTTACATTATACTTCTAAAGTTAATGCTTACAAATGACCAAGACTTGGTGTCCCAAAAGTCTAGTTGTTAATTATCTTTCTCTATGTTAAATTTTTAACTTTTGGTATTGTTTTTTTTTGAGAGAGCACACATTAGACAATTTTCCCAGTAATTAAAATCATGTGAAATGTGATTTTTTTGCCAGTTTATGTTCCATGTGCTCTAATTGTGAAAGCCAATGTATTTAATGACAAATTGAATCCTCAGTCCTTGGAAAAAAGTAGGGTCGGTTATGATTGCCAAAGGCAACATGACATAATTGTTAAGTTCTAAGTATCCTCAAGTTTTTTTTTTTTAATTTATTATTTTTTTTATTTAAAAATTTTTTTTAAAAGATTTTGCTTATTTCAGGGGCGCCTGGGTGGCTCAGTCGTTAAGCGCCTGCCTTCGGCTCAGGTCATGATCCCAGGGCCCTGGAATCGAGCCCCGCATCGGGCTCCCTGCTCCGTGGGGAGCCTGCTTCTCCCTCTGCCTCTGTCTCTCTGTCTCTCATGAATAAATAAATAAAAATCTTAAAAAAAAAAAGATTTTGCTTATTTCAGAGAGAAAGAGTGAGAGAGAGAGAGAGAGCACGAGAGGGGGGAGGGTCAGAGGGAGAAGAAGACTCCCTGCTGAGCAGGGAGCCCAATGTGTGGCTCCATCCCAGGACCCTGGGATCATGACCTGAGCCGAAGGCAAATGCTTAACCAACTGAGCCACCCAGACACCTGATAAACTTCTTGTTAGAAGTACAGCAGGGAGGGGCGCCTGGGTGGCTCAGTTGGTTAAGCGACTGCCTTCGGCTCAGGTCATGATCCTGGAGTCCCGGGATCGAGTCCCGCATTGGACTTCCTGCTCAACGGGGAGTCTGCTTCTCCCTCTGACCCTCCCCCCTCCCCCCTCTCATGAGCTCTCTCTCTCTCTCAAATAAATAAATAAAATCTTAAAAAAAAAAAAAAAAAGAAGTACAGCAGGGAGTAAAATAAAATGGTTGTATGAAAACGTGTGCCTTAGCCGCAGGATGGCTATTTTAGCATATAGCTCTCCTCTTGGGTGTCCTTGAATTGGCTGATATTGGGTTGAAGGGAGCCAAGATCATAAACCAAAACATAAAGGACTCTAAGCACAAGGTTTAGAAAATGGGAGCTCCTTGGAACCATATTCTGTTTGGTAGAAACAAACCCTGATTCAGCCTTTTCATTTTTCCATTCTAAGTACATTGAATTCTCTGTCTTGTTCAAGGTGTGGATCTTTCTGGAGAAGCCTTAGAGATGAAGTCTGTTCTTTATGTTTGCAAGAGTTAAAGGTTACAGACTCTTGTTCCCAGAGAACAAGGGCAGTTCACTTCCTGTGTCTTAATAAAAATCTCCCTCTTTCTAATTCTTTCTGAGGGATATATAGAGTATTATAGCAGTCATGGGAAAAATGATGACAGTTAAAGCACATGTTTTTAAGAGTCCTGAGAATCGGAACTCTTGATACCACCCTGGATGACACTAACTGTTGTCAGGACAGGTGCACCGAACTTAAAAATAAATGTTCGTGGAATACACATTTTCTTGGCTCTTGTTCTGTTAGAACTTTTTTCTAGTCTAGCCATGAAGTCCACAAGCTTAGGAATGGCTGAGTCCCTATAGCATTAGGACTGATAGAAGGAAAGGATAGAAAGCAGGGACTGAGGAGAGTATCACTTCTCAGTTCAGATCACCTTTCAGAGTCCTTTCTTACTGCAAGTGGCCTGGGCTTCAGACTGCTAACTTCCCTTTCCTTTTCTGAGCTGCCAAAATCCATCCCTTGCTACATTTGCTTTCCTCCAAGTCAGGTGGCACCATGGGACAATCACTGCAGTTCTTTTCCTTTCTGCCTTTGAACAGACAGATACACAGAAAAACATATACACGTGTGTGTGTGCACATGCATGCACACATACACATACTCTCATGGATGGATGAATGGATGGATGGATGGATAAGAGGAAAGAAGGAGGGCAGGATGGATAAGAGGAAAGAAGGAGGGCAGGAAGGAAGGAAGGGTGGGAGGAAACATTTAATTCCTGCTAGGACCTAAGGTATTACAACTACATGAAGTTATGAGCTTCTATTATGGATGATAAGAACCATATAATTTAGTCACTGAAACAACCCTTTTACAGAATAAAACAAAAAAACAAAAAAATAGTTATAAACCTTGAAATGCACAAAGGATAAGCAATTTCCCATAGTTAAAAAGCTGATCGGTAGCAGATTGGTCTGAGTTCAAAGCTCTTTTCCACTACACCACCGCTGACCAACAAGGGAAGCAAAGAGATAATAATAGACAAAAGTAGATGGGGATTTCCAGAGTTACCAAAGTCTAGCAAAGTTCAGATGGTACCATTTATATCCTCTCTGTCGATTTTCTCTCTCTCTCTCTCTCTCTCTCTCTTTTAGGGGTGGGAGGGGCAGAGGGGAAGAGAGAGAATCTTAAGCAGACTCCACACCCAGCCTGGAGCCCCATATGGGGCTCAATCTCACAACACTGAGATCATGACCTGAGCCAAAATCAAGAGCCGGATGCTTAACCGTCTGAGCCATTCAGGTGCCCCAAGATTCTTTCTTTCTTTTTTATAAGATTTTTAAAAAAATTTATTTATTAGAGAGAGAGAAAATGAGAGAGAAGCAGACTCCCTGCTGAGCCAAAAAAAAATGTGTATGGCAGTTAAGATATTGCCTCATTTCTCATGCAGCTGAATCTCTGTATTAGTCGAGGTATTTATTGCTGGCTGCGATAACAAATCTTCCAAAATCTCTGTGGCTCCATAAAAAAAAAAAAAAAAAAAGTTTATTTCTCACTTAGTCTACAGCTCTATGTAGGTTGGGAAGCTCTCGTGGGGCAGCCCTCCTCCCAGTGGTGACCTGGGGACTGGTTCCTTCTACCTTGTAGCTCTGTCTTGGAATCCTTTGTTTTCAACCACGTAGAGAGAAAGAGGGTGAGACTGAGTAGAGGATTTGCGGGAAGATTTTCAAGGCCAGGTCCAGCTGCACATCCCTCTTATCCACATTTTTTTGTCCAGAATTCAGTCACATTGTTCCAAACCTACTGCAAGGCAGATTTAGAATTGTGGTCTGGCCAAATGCCTAGGGATAAAATATCATTCTATCACTACTTCCTCTCTCAAACAAATTGGCCCGTACACTGGATTTTTCTAGACGTTATTGAGTTGTAGGCTCTACTCTCTCTATCATGGTATTGAGATTGGACACAGTTATATGCCTACTTACAGTTTATCACATTCCCCACTGTATGTCTCCATTAGACTATAGGCACCTAGGACAAATTCACTGCTATCCAAAATATACAAAGAACTCTTATAATACAACGATAAGAAACAACAACTCAATTAAAAAGTGAGCAAAGATCTGATCAGACACTTCACTAAAGAAGATATACAGATGGCAAAGAAGCATATGAAAAGGTGCTCAACATCATATGCAATTAGGGAATTGCAAATTAAAACAATAATAAGATACCATTATATATCTATTAAATGGCTAAAATCCAAAACATTGACAATACCAAATGCTGACAAAAATGTGGAACAACAGAAATTCTCATTCATTGCTAATGGGAATGCAGAACTGTACAGCCACTTTGGAAGAAACTGCCAAACTGGCTTCCAAAGAGGCTGTATACAATTTTGCATTTACCAAAATTGCTCTGAAAAGTAAAGTCTATTAATTAAAGAAGAAAATAGAAAAGGCCCACAAATCTGCAACTATATATACAGCCAAGCAAAGTCATCAGGAATAACTACTGCATTATATGATCCATGCTAAATTATTCCAATAATGTTTTTGTAGAGTCTAATGTATTTATCACTAAGGAATTATCTTGAATATGGGCAGCCTTAGTAATTATGAGGCTATTATTAAGCATATGTTGCTGTATACAATGTTGCTTTTTATCTGTGTTGCATAAACATGACAAACATTTTAACTAATCAACCTTTAATTGGAGGGTCCCTACTAATGTAGACAACTCCACATTAAATATCAATTCACAGTCTGAAGTATTTAGGATCTAATAGCAGAAAAGCTCCATTTTCAGGCTTCCTTTTCATTGTTCCCAGTATTTTTTTTTTATGTTTTTATTGGTGATAGACTATTATCTTGAATCATTAAAGTTGGACAGGCGTTATTTTGTGGAATTTTACTTCAGAGAGACCATTTGAAGCAGAATATACTATACAATGTATGAATATGTCTTTACAATCTTGTATTCATGTGACAGTCTCATTCACACTTAATCTCTAAATCAGACATCCACAGAACAATTTCAGAGCATTTCTGTAGACACTGGTGATATCTTCTAAAAAAGATAAGTACAAGACAACTTGGTTCTCTACAGTGACAAGAAAGCAGCTATTAACTGGTCACTTTTATCAGGCCCCTGGAGGATGTGTACTGACTACATGCCCAGGGCGGTTTCCAGTGCTCTCCCCTATACTCTGGATTTGCTGAAGGTGGCATAGAGTATAAAGACTGTAGCTAAAGAAAATCTTTTGGCTGAAATCCCAAGAGATCATCTGAACTGCTGTAATTGGATATATTAGTTCATTCAAATACGTTTGAGTACTAAATGGGCATTTACATATCTGGGAAACTGTGGAAAGTTTGCTCAGGGCCCTCATTCACAAAGCCCCCCATGAAGGGAGCTTAGGGGTTGTAATCCAGCCATGACTCCTGGATCAAGGATGTGTCCGCCTAGAGAGGTTGTCCTTCCCTAATTACATAAAAGCACGGGACAGGCTAGCAGTCCCTGTTGCTCATCGCCTGAAGGAACATGTGAGTGATCACTTCTCATAACTTTCACAGGAGCACCCAGGCTAACTTACCTGGACCACAGTTTCTTCACTAGTCAAATGGGAATAATTATACTACCACCTTTGAGGGCTATTGTGAGGTTGAACTGATTTAACATACCAGTTTTCAATCAGTGTTACTCATTCCTATCAGCACATTCTAGAATTGTCACAAAGATTAAAGAAGCAGCCTTCTACTGTGCTTGGCACCTCAGAGGCTCTCCAATGGGGGGGGGGGGTGTTATTGTTGGTAAAATACAATGGATTTACCTCTCCTACACTACGTTGTTTGGGTCCAAAGAACAGGAACTGTGGAGAACTCTGTTTAGTACCAAAAGAGATTTATTAAGGTCTACCATATTGTAGACATTTAAAAAAGTATTATTATTAATTATTTAATACATAAATTTCTCTTCAAGGTTACTATTTTATGCCCACCATTCAGATGAAAAAAAAATTGAGAGGCTTCAAAACCATGAATCTTAACAAGAAGGAGAAAGAATAAGAGGAAGAGGTGGAGGAGAAAAATAAGAGGAAGGGATAGAAGAAGGAAATTACAGTGTATTCTGAGCACTGTCTGTAAACCTAATTAATTTAATTAGTTTGAGTATATGACTAACTTAGGAATGATTTGTAGGGTTGTCAGGCAGTGTTAAATATATTAAACATCATAGCTGAAGACATTTAAAATGTATATGAGAATTTTTTGAAAAATAGTCTGCATTGCATTTTATATTTGTATTATACATTAAATTTTTAATGCTCAAAAACTCAGATTTTTTGTCCTAAACAAATGAAAGATATGAAGTTAACTTCATGATTTTTTTTTAAAGATTTTATTTATTTATTTGACAGAGACACAGCGAGAGAGGGAACACAAGCAGGGGAGTGGGAGAGGGAGAAGCAGGTCTCCTGCCGAGCAGGGAGCCCAATGCGGGGCTCGATCCCAGGACCCTGAGATCATGACCTGAGCCGAAGGCAGACGCTTAACGACTGAGCCGCCCAGGCGCCCCTAACTTCATGATTTTATACCCCAAACTGTGTTTCTTCTATAGATTACAGCTAACACTGAAATTTTTTCCCACTATTTGATGTGACTGGCAACAGAATATTGAACCAGTTTTAATAGATTTAGTGCTATAGATATTTTCTTGAAAAACTATATCCACTGATCAAGAGATTGCTCTTCCCTTAAGGGAAATGGACCCCTGTGTAAGGTACCAACTTCCTCATAAACAGAATTTGTAGGGAGTTCTTATTTCCCCCAATGAGGATACCATCCAGGTTTGAATTATGTTCTTCATCTAGAGAAGATTTCTCACCATTAGCTAAATGAAAAACATTCATCCTGAATGAGTGAAAACACAGTATCTTGAATTTTCAGGAGTGTCATTTCCCTAATGTTAGGCTTTTTTGTTCACACATTTGGGGTTTTTGAACTAAATATGACTGCATGAAGTGAAAAATATTTTTTCACAATGGGAATATTATTTTCACAGTGAAAAATCCTCCATATTATTCCCAGTTGGAGAATTTGAGATCAAATTTTGTAATTTTGTAATTTTTATTCAATAGCAATTTTATTCAATAAAATTTTTTGTTTATGGGAGAGACAGATGTTGGTTATGTGTGTGTAAACTCTGAGGTGACTAGTATCCTTACCTAACTGATGAGGAAGTTGAGACTCAGAGAGATTTTATATGTAATATGTATATGTATGTATGGGTATGTCTATATAAATATATGTATGCATGTGGGTATATATATGTATATGTATGTGATTTGCATTTGGAAAAAGACATATTTATATCATAATGTTAAAAGTTATCTTCTTTAAATGGTTGATATTTCAGAAGGTATGTTCATATATATTTATAGAACATGTATGTATATATCCTGAGTTTCTGGAGCTATGTTAAAAAGATAACTTTTAGGGCGCCTGGGTGGCTCAGTTGGTTAAGCAACTGCCTTCGGCTCAGGTCATGATCCTGGAGTCCCAGGATCGAGTCCCGCATCGGGCTCCCTGCTCGGCAGGGAGTCTGCTTCTCCCTCTGACCCTCCTCCCTCTCATGCTCTCTGTATCTCATTCTCTCTGTCTCAAATAAATAAATAAAATCTTAAAAAAAAAAAAAGAAGATAACTTTTACTTGCTAAGAGAGTAAATTTTGAAAGTTCTCAACAGAGGAAAAAAAATTCTGTAACTGTGTATGGTGATGGATGTTAACTAGACTTATTGTGGTGATCATTTTGCAATAGTGATCTCCCTTGACTCACGACAGAGTTATGTCCTGATAAACCTCTCATAGGTTGAAAATATCATTAAGAGGAAAATGCATTTAATACCCCAACCTACCAAATGTCATAGCTTAGCCTAGCTTATCTTAAACATGCTCAGAAGACTTACATTAGCCTGCAGTTGGGAGAAATCATCTAACACAAAGCCTGTTTTATAATAAGTGTTGAATATCTCATGTAATGTATTGAATACTTGCAAACCAGATTTTGCTCCCAGGTGGCAGTTACTGATTTCTCGGCTATTTAAATGGAAAAACCCATATAAGAAATGGATTGCTTCCTGAAATGAAAAGCATGGGTCCCTCCCATGAGGGAGGGAGGGTCCCTCCCATGATGTGAGCATCATGAAGGCAGAATGCATGGCTGTCCTTTCTAGCACCATCCCCAGTGCCCTATGCAGGGTCTGGCACATAGTAGGCTCTTAATAAACACTGTGTTGAGTGAACCAGTACAGCGTGCCTATATTTGTGTCAGGATGGTGGCCACCTCTTTGCTTCAAAAGAGGCAGCTCTGGTGGCCTCATCAGTGGCTTTGGCCAGACCCTGAAGCATGGGCCAAAAGGGCACAGAGCAAACTCTTATTTACCTATGCCCTCACCAACCCTCAGGTGATCTATATGATCTATATTATCATTTCTGATAATTCAAGTAACCCCAAATTGCTGAATTCTCTGTTCCAGAGATCTACAGAGCAGGGTTTCTCAACCTACATACTATGGACATTTTGGGCTGAATAATTCTTTAGTCTAGGGGGCTGGTCTGTTCATTGCACAATGTTTAGAAGCATCCATGGTCTCTACTCACTCCATGCCAGTAGCACCTCCCAACCAAAACTGTGCCCAGATATTGTCAATAGCCACCCGGGGGAAGGTTAAAACCCACCTCTTCCCCAACCCACTGAGAGGCACTGAATAAAGTAATGCATTGGTAAGAAGCAGAGAAGAGAAGGTTTTGAGGATAATAAATTCTGTGGTGTAGCCATCTATTGTGATATTTTTGCACATTTTTATGTTCCTCTATTGTGGTGAATTCTCACAAGAGCCAAGTCAGGATTAAAAGTGTGCAATTTAAGTGCTTACTATTGCCTAGCAGACAAAAGATTTGTAACTCCAAAATTTTGTTGGGGTAGACTAATATCTCCTGAAACTCTCCCAGGGGGGCTTTAATTGGTGCTCTGGAAAGCAAACGTGTCCTTCGTCTTTTTCTTCTGAATGCACCTAAGTATATTAAAGATCTTTGGACATCAGTGGCTAAAAACAAACATTTACTGTTATTTAAGGTTAAATAAAGTTCTTTAAGGAGACAAGATTCTTTCCTTACTAATATCCATCCAAACCCTTTTGCTTTTTACTCGTTTGGGAAGTTCATGAACAGTGTATATACCATTTCCTCAAAATGTAAGGATTTCTAAGTATTCTCTTATCATAGATTCCCACACCAATTTAGTATTATGTTATGGGAGCCAGATTTAATTGGGACCTAGATAGAATTTTACTTAAGAAAGTAAGTTGTTTGTTTGTAAATGATGGAATAACAATTTTTACTGTCTTCCTCAGTTCAATGGCCATGATTAGACTTATGGACATACTCATTCATATGACTCCCTCAATCAATGGCTCATTTGCCTTCATTTCAATGTCCTTCTGAGTATTTATTTATGTATTTATTTTATTATTATTATTTAAAAAAATGTACCCAGGGAACTCTGCCAATTGCTGCAGTGCTTTGGAGGTATCAGTAAAAGAAAATGATCTAGCACAGTTGCATGAGGCCTAGCCAATATGTGGAAGGTGCCAATATGAGTTCAGAGCCAAGCTCATCAGCTTGGTTTAGCACTCAGTTTGGAGACAGCCTGGCCTAGATGGCTTGATATCTAAGTGAAAGCAGGCTGAGAGTAAAGTGCAGCTTGGAGAGCTAGTGAAAATGTTCTCTGCAAGCTCATCTTTACATGATAATAACAAAACTTAATTAAAAATCATTGGTATTTTCTCTATTTGTTTCCTCGGCAGAAAATTCAAATACCAGACTGTCTGGTTCAAAATTGAACACCTGGCAACCCTAATGATTTGCTTTGCACAATGATTTATGTTGGCAGATTCAGAACTGTGGAGACAGTGGGGGTCTGGGTGGAGAGAGCCCAGAAAGATTCAGGAAAAAGAAAAAAAAGACCTTTTCCATTATTTTAATATTTTTACTTGGGTTAAAAATATTTCACAGGGGAAGGAAATATTTTCACTTATTATTCCATTTTGTTGTAGGCCTGTCCATCTCTTCTTTCTGTAATTTTACTTCTTGCCGTAAATGCTAATTTTCATAGCTTTATTCTTTTACAGTCTCTGATCCCTGTCAGATTTGATTTTGGTGTTTTTGACTTGGGGCTCTGTCCTGACTCTGAAAAACAGTCACCGTGGTTCATTTGCTTGGGAAATATAAGACCATAGGATATGGGTCAGATGACTGTGAATCATACCTGCACCACTTCTCAGTTGTGTAAGGAAAAAAAAAAAAAGATGTAACCTCTTTTTGCCTTCATTTACTCAGACATAAATGGGGGTGATGATAATATCTATTTTTTAAAAATTTTATTGTATGGGATACAGATGGCCAATAGACACATGAAAAGATTCTCAGCATCACTCATTGTCAGGGAAAAGCAAATCAAAACCACAATGAGATATCACCCTTTCCCTATCAGAATGGCTGAAATAAAAAACACAAGAAACAACAAGTGTTGATGAGGATGTGGAGAAAAAGGAACTCCTGTGCATTGTTTGTGGAAATGCAAACTGGTGCAACCACTGTGAAAACAGTATGGAGTTAAAAGTTAAAAATAGTTAAAAATAGAACTACTACCCTATGATCCAGTAATTGCAATACTAGGTATTTACCCCCCAAATACAAAAACACTAATTCAAAGGGATACATTAACCTCTATGTTTATTGCAGCATTATTTATAATAGCCAAATTATGGAAGCAGCTCAAGTGCCCACCAATAGATGAATGGATAAAGAAGATGTGGTGTGTGTATATATAATGGAATATCATTCAGCCATGAAAAAGAAAGAAATCTTACCATTTGCAACATCATAGATGGAGTTAGAGAGTATAACACTAAGTGAAATAAGTCAGTCAGAGAAAGACAAATACCATATGATTTCACTCCTATGTGGAATTTAAGAAACAAGCAAAGGAAGAAAATGAGAGAGAGAGATAAACCAAGAAACAGACTCTTAATTATAGAGAACAAACTGATGGTTCCCAGAGAGGAAATTGGTGGGAGGATGGGTGATATAGGTGATGGGGCTTAAGGAGGGCACTTGTGATGAGTACTGGATGATGTATGGAAGTGTTGAATCATTATATTGTACACCTGAAACTAATATAATACTGTATGTTAACTACACTGGAATTAAAAACTTAATAAAATAAGTAAGTAAATAAATAAATAAATAAAATGCTACTTGTGTAAGTGAAAAAAAAATTGTTGTGAGGATAAATAGTCCCATCCCTCATTCTTGTGGATTCCAGTGGAAGAACACAAATGGAGGCCTGCATGTTCTATCTAAATGTTTCAAAATTATAAATTATCCTAACAAGCTGTTAAATAAACTGCATTTTGTCCACCTACTTTGGCAATTATACCTTCAAAATCTAGAAGTCTGGTTTAAATTTGAATTCTCAGGCTCCTTAGAGTTCCATGTTGGAATATGGTGGCCCAGGGAGAACTGACCCTCATTTTTCAGCTTACCCCCTTCTCTTCCTATGCCCAGCTCTTTTCCATAATTTAAGGGCCTCCAGGTCTGTGTGTGCACACCCCAGGCCACACACCCAAGCTATGTCTACATCTCCATTGAAAGACAGGCCAAAGCCACTCCTGATGTGTAGAGGTGTACATACTAAGGCATGGACTGCCTTTGGAGGAAAGACCTGTGGAAGATGTCTGTGAAAGTCCTGGAAGTAGATTTAAAGCCATTTTGACAGGGAATTCTTAGACCCTGAGAACCCAGAGAATGGTTCTAGGGCTGGAAGTGGACAGATAGAGGTCAACCTGCAGACAAATTGGCCTAAATGACCAAGATTCAGAGTTGTTGAGATCCAAAATGTATCCAAAATACTCAAATCTATAAGGTAGCCTGAACTGGCAGAGCTCCCCCAGTTGCTGAAAACCTAGTGAATTTTGGCTTTCTCTCCATCTGGAAGTATACATTTTTTAAGTATCCCTTCCATAGTTACTGTGGAAAAAAATAGTCTGGTGCTTCCTCAAAAACTTAAACATAGAATTCTCTTTCCTTCAACTGGGCCAGGTTGCATGGTATGGAGAGGAAAGAGAAGTTGGGTAATTTCACAGAGTCTGCTGTCCAGCAATTATTCCTCTCGCTCTCTGCCTGGTATATACTTCGTTCGTTTTGTCTGCCTGGGACCCAGTTATTTGCTCTTTCTCTTCATACACTTGAGGCAACCTTGGAAATGGGTTCTAATACATAAGCTGAAATGAGGTGGTCTTCATGTATCATGGGGGTGGCAGTGGTTTGTGCTTCTGATAAAATAACTTGAGATAAGCAAAACACATCCACTGTAACTCTCTGACTTGTGAAATCTATTACTTCAGAATCATCATTCATCATTTTTGTCTTCCCAGACACTAATGGAAATTAAAATAAACAAACCCGTTCACATTAAGAAAAGATCCTCTACAGTGACAAGTTTCACACAAATTGTAACACGAATAAAATATCCCCTGTGTTTTTAAACAGGTCATCCATTAAGGGTTCCCCAGACACAAGGGAGTATTGTAGTTAAAAGGTGGATAGGCTGTTGTTTAACCGTTTCATTAATGAATGAGAGTTCAAATGGCAAATGATAGTCTAACAACATCATTTTATATTTGGGAAGATTAAACAAGACTCATGTTTCTCCCGTTTGGAGGTTTGCAAACTGAATCTGGCACAAAACGTACAGAAAGATAAACTCAAGAGGAACGTAGCCTGTCACAGTGATTGATGGGGCTGGTTTTCACCCAACAGTGTTTGAAAATGTAGATATCCTTAAATAAATGATGCTGCATGAGCCTTGCCAGCCTAGGGAATTAAGAAGACATTATTATATTTTGCAGAAGCAGTATAAAGCTCTGCTACCAAATTTGATGGTTGTAATTTTATATACTTTCCATAAGACCTTACAATGCATATGCTCTATAAGAATGTGAGTGGCATCATCTTTAGTAATGAGGTTTCTGAGGTGTTACAAGGTGAGACAAATCATTCCCCATGCTGTGTTCCTGAAGGTATAAACTGTAAAATCAGCAGTTTGACTTTCTGGAACACTTTAGGATTCTACCCACGTGACTTTCCTTTCCTGCCCCTCAGTTTATACCAGGCTCTGAAGAGGGACTCAGTCTATAGTTGATAAAATTGTGTGTGTGTGTGTGGGGGGGGTATAAATTATAAAATACCAAATGTACAGGTGATTTATTAACAAGAAAGAAAAGTACTCTCAAATGGATATAAATTATAAAATGTTTTTGTGGTCAAAATCAGCAAGTTACAGCATTTGTTTTTGTCTTTTGATAGGCTGTCACACTCATATCAGCAAGATCCAAGAAGCATGTTTTCCTACTCTTGCCACTGCTGAATGTTGTCATTTAATTTTTTTTGAGATTTTATTTATTTATTTGACAGAGAGAGTGAGAGAGCACGAGTGGGGGAGGGGGAGGGTGGCAGAGGGAAAGGGAGAGGCAGGCCCCCTGCTGAGCAGGGAGCCTGATGCGGGACTCAATCCCAGGACCCTGGGATCATGACCAAGCCAAAGTAAGACACTTAACCCCTGAGCCACCCAAGAGCCCCTGAATATTGTCATTTAAAAAAATAAAATTGGTGTCAATTTGGTAGGTAAAAGTTGACATCACGTGATTATTTTAATTTTGATTTATTTAATAATTTGTGAAGTTGAACACCTCACCAAGGCTTATCTGACATTTATATATTTTCTCAAAAGAATTGCCCATTCTAATTCATATTTACTTATGGATTTATGAGTCCTTTATTAGTAATGAGATTAATAAAGATATTAGTTAATTCTCATATGTGTGGCAAACAGTTTATTCTCATTTTTCTGTTAGTTTTATGTATGTTCCCTCTCCCCTTTGGCCTGTAGATATGACATGTCTTATTGTAATCAATTTATGGTTTCTATTAGCTATAGCATTGTTTCATTTTTTGCACTTGTATTTTTGGTTGCTCTGAAAGTTATTTTGGTCTTACGATAGAAAAAAATTATTTTTTCCTTAAATTATTAGTTTTATATATATATATTTTCTCTCTCTCTCTCCCTATCTCTTTATCAAGAGATTCATATATTGATCCATTGGTATGTTTGTTGTTTCTGTAACAGTATCAACTAATTTAATGATCTGATTTTCCTAAAGAAATTTAGAATTTCTCTGTCAAGTCTCTCCATTCCCCCCAAAATCCAGCTGGAATTGAATTAAATTCATATATTGAAGAGAATTGACATATCTCTAATATTGACTTCTCCCACATAGTAATATAGCTTTATCTCTCTATTCAAATCTTGCATTTTTGTGTGTATGTCTTTCTTAAGGTTTTGCAGTTTTCCTCATGTTTCCTGCACATTTAAAAAAAAATAGTCTTAGGCGGCACCTTGGTGGCTCAGTCCTTAAGCATCTGCCTTCGGCTCAGGTCATGATCCCAGGGTCCTGGGATCGAGCCCCGCATCGGGCTCCCTGCTCAGCAGGAAGCCTGCTTCTCCCTTTCCCCTCCCCCTGCTTGTGTTCCCTTTCTTGCTGTGTCTCTTTCTGTCAAATAAATAAATAAAATCTTTTAAAAAAATTAGTCTAAGTATTTTGTAACTTTATTGCCTTGTTAATGGAATTATTTTCTCATCATATAGGAAAGTTGCTACTTTTTAATATAGAATAAGTATGGACTCATTTTTTTAAAATATAGAATAAATACAAACTGGTAATCAAACTTGGGCATACAAGAAATATCCTTATTTCTTTATTTTCTTTAAATAAAATTTGGTATTACCTCAGGTCTACCATCCACCCGTTCCCTATCCCTCTGCACTATTAGGAAAATAAATCAATTCTAGTACTTATGGAACTTTCTGTCCTTCTCTAAGGTCACTGAGGTACATGATACCTAGAAAATGGGGTATAGCTTCAGGAGGCTCCTGAGACCATCAGTGTCACACCCTTATGGTCACAAGATGTGGGTATTGCTACTGTGCTAATACCAAAGGGCCATGGGGCCTTTAGCTAGGCCGAGAGATAGTACTACAAGAGTTGATCCTGTTTCAGCCATTTTCTCCACCTGCCAGGAAATCCTCAGGATTTGCAAATTTGTTTCCCTTCCTTGCACTACCAGCCTTGCTTTCCCTTTTCTTCCTACCATAATTCTTTTATAGGATATCAGGCTTAGGTAAAAACAAAAACTGGACAGCCCAGCTATCTACAGGCAACTTTTGCTTTCAGTGTAGCAACTCCAAGTCTAAGGCAAGGGGAGCAGAGAATTAATTGACTCTCTCTTCCAGTAAAGAAGAATAGATGAGTGAGAAATGGAGGGAAAATAAAACACAAATAGGTACTTCAATTGATTTTCCTGACCTATGTGTATGATTTTTATGTGTATTTATACTTAGTCAACTTAGCAATCTCTTATTGGTTCTAATTTATTTTCTTTTTCATTAGAACTTGCTTCTAAGAAATGATATTGGGAAAAATATGTTTTTTTCAATATTGAAATATGATCCATTTTCTTGAATCAGTATTATCTCTAAAAAGACAATTAGTAAGTGGAGAGATAATGATTTTAAACAGTAGATAATTGATGATTCCAGTAGACTATGATGACCATCTACTTCCCCTTCTTCTACTTCAGTGATTCTCAAAGTGTGTCCCCAGATCAGCACCATCAGCATCACCAGGGAACATATTAGGTATGCAAATTATTGGACTCTGTTCCAGAATCAGAAACTCTGGGATAGGCCCCAGCAATCTGAATTTTAACAAGTCCTGCAGGTGAAATCTGATACACACTGAAGTTTGGGAACCACTGCTTTGCCTAATAATCAGGACACACCTAACTTATGGGGTCTGTGCCCACTGTGATTTAGGAGTCAGGTTATCTCAACAATACAGTAAAGTCAGTGTTAAACAAAAAAATCAGCATCACTATTTTGCACCCAAAGTTGTATCTTTAGAGAAACATCCCATTACTGACAAGCAGTTCCAGAATTTGGCACATAGAAAAGCAAAATTCATTTAGCACTTACTATCCCGAAATTGTAAGCATTAATAAACCAAAGCTTCTCTTCTTTTTTGCTAATCATGAAGAACAAAGTTTCCTGCTTATTTACATGTGGTTTACTGTCTAAAACTTTGTGAACTTTTACTAAATTATAGTACTACAAATAACATCTTTATATTTTTTAATCCAAGTCAATTGCCACTTTGGGAAATTAACTTAATTTTAGGGGCTCAATCCCCTAAGAGGGATATAAGAAAAATGGATGATTTCAGTGGGTATTAGAGATCTTTAAAAGCCAAACTTTACTCATTCTTTTCTTGAAAAGTTGCTGGAAAAAAGATGAATTTAGAGAATTAATGCAGAGTTTTATTATGTGGCATTTTCGAGTAAAATTGCTCACCGAGCACAGATACCACTACACCCGGACCTTTGTAATTCAATTCTCTAGGATGATACTTAGATCAAGACTGTCATGTTATTTTGCTTTTTGTTTTTAATGTGCTGGCCCGTTAGTGTATTGGGGACAGACTCAAATTTCCCCACTTTTGGTCACTTCTTTCTACCTCCTTGATACTGCTCCCTGCCTTTATTTTTAACTGTTCTAAATATTAAATTTTTTGAGCCATACTTGATGATAATCCAGGTTGCAAATTTTGGTCTTACCATGTATTAATTATAGGATGATCTGTTAATTATTTTCCTACCTTACAGGGTTGTCAAGAGTAGTAAATGAGATAATGTATGTAAAGTACTTAGAGTATTTCCCACTTAGTAACACATTATTAAGACATAAGAAATAATCTTAACCCCCTTTCATTCACTAATTCTTTGGTATGATTAGAAATAAAAACATTAAGATTTCAAACCACATTTATATCTTTGGATAATTTTCACCTCAAAACTAGGTTATGTGTAAGATTGACTTTGATCTCCAACCATTTCAAGAAAAGAATATGTAGTAAAATATTATTTATAAAGGAGAAAGTGAGGTCTTCTGGTTGTAAATGAGGTTTTACTTACAACCTGGGATAGCTTCCAATTTATTCATCAAGGAATTCTTTCCAAAAGTTCTTTGAGGTTAGCAGGGTATTTTTCTTATGTTCTATTTCTGGTCTCTGTTATTGACTGTGGCTAAGGATATTGTAAAATATAGGATAAACCTATTAGGAACTCCCTAGGAATGAATGGCCAGAGGCCACTTGTTCATGTACATGAATCTACTATGGCTGACGTGAAAAGCTATAACCAGCAAACCCCAGCATTTCTAGAACACATGTTTCACTCATTAGTTAGGCTCTATGTTCAGTGTAGTGGAACCAACACATACCTCATAAAGACAAGGTCAGGCCTAACCAATCTGGAGACCAGGTGATGGTCCCTAGGTTGGCTGGTCTGAAGACATCTTTTAATGCAGGCTGGGTTAGGCAAGGCAAGACATACACTGATACTGTCTCATGTGAGTGAATCAGTGAGGTAAAGGCCATGATGATATGAAGTAGAGCCTCCATTCATTATAATACATGTATGACTTGAGCATACAAATATGCAGGCAAAGAATTAATTGAATTCCAAGTGTTAATTAATTAATCAATTAATTAGATCAACAAATAATTGAGGGCCTAGTAAAGGCAAGCCACTTAACAAACCAAAGTGCCAGATTTCAGGGGGAGGTAGAGGAGAGTGGAGGAGAAGGATGTGACAGACAACTAAGCAGAAAGCTACCATAAGGCTTGTTAAGGGTAAGAGGGAAGGCAGCACTGAATGAGGAATTAACTGGAGACAGGGAATATTTATGTCTGGCATCCCATCTCAGGTTTTACCTCCATCATCACCTTTTTCCCCCCAAATCTAGGAGTAACTTTCCAATGTGAGAATGTCATCTGAATCTAGTTGTTGTAAACTTTTGGATGCTCTCACAGTTTCTTGAGGGTTTGATGTCTCAGAGTCCTTGCTGATACCTTTAATGGCAATTATACCAAGGTTTCTATAGGGGTCTTCTGTGGGAGTGAAGCATGCCAGTTTGTTGGGAACCATGCTGAGATATGGTTCTCTCATCACTTACAAGAGCCCTAATATAATTCTCCTGAATGGAACATTTGACCAGGTCCATTTTTTCCCCTCTACTCCCCAAACTTAGCTTACATCATAGCAAGACTGGTTTAATATGCCACCTTGTCCCTGTTCTCTACCCTGTATCCCTTTGTTATAGCCTTTAGCCAAGGGTCTTATAAAAGACTCTATTTTCTACTGCTGGGATTGCACTAAAGTGGGCTATTGGAGTGGACAAAGATGAGGGTGTGTCTGTAGGTGTGTCTGTAGGGGACCCTTATCTCAAGTTTCACTTCCCCTCCCCTCCACTCCAACCATAGATTGCTGCTTCCTCTATCTTTCTAGGTTGCCAACTGCTCATGTATAGTTTTCCTCTGTGGGTTTAAAATGGTGTTTTTCTGATCCCATCATATCATTGTCCAGCAAATGGCTTTATTTTCTTTCCTACTGAACAACCTCTTAGCTATGCTCAGTGTTTTTTTCTGGGCTGACCTGTTCATTGTGGCAATTTGTAATATTTGTAATATATTTAAGTAACTCTAGATCCTTGGCTTTTAAGACTCTTATCCAATTATGAAGTTCAGTTCTTGAGGTGAACTAAGTGTTTATGGCTGTTACTTAGATCCTTGGGTAGAGATCAAGTCTGCCATAAGTATTAATGATTGATCGAAGTAGGTGAAATCTTTCATTTTTTTTCATTCTTTTGGAGCTCACTCTTTGGTTGAAATTCTTGCAATTCATCTAATTTACTGGCATGGCTTGTCATATGCATTCTTGACATTATGATTAGTTTTTATATTTGATCTTTGTTATTGACTCACTTCAGTGAATTATGTGGTTTTAAAAATTGGAAACCGATAGTTGGTGAAATCCATTTGAAGAAGAAAAAGCCAAGAAATGGGAGCTTTCTTTAATTCTATAATGCTAGAGCCAGAAAGGACATGAACAAAAATTTATTTGCAACACTGTTCACAGTCATTGGAAGGCATCTCTTGGCCAGAATAATTTTCTCAATTATATTACCACCTGCTCAATATTGATCAAAATTCCAAATGTCTAATCTGGCCACATTTCCAACTTCAGACAAACATCTGCCTCTAGATTTTTCTTTTAAGGATACCACTTCTAGATTTTGCATGTTTTTCTTTTCTCAGATTTGTAGCCTTCTTGCCACTGAATACTTAATTTCTCTACCATTGCCTCTTTGAGTTTCAATATTGAAATGTTCCATGTCATTGTTCAACAATACAAAATGTTATAATTTAACATAGAGATTTTTTAGCCCCGTAGACTAAAACAGGTATTCAAATGATAGAAAAACATGTGGTACTGAACCATATTATGCATGCCAAGCGGATTCTAGGAACCTGAAGAGCTTGAAGCTATTCAGGGACAAGAGAGTTGGTGGGAGGATTTCAGAAGGGTTTGGAGACTCAAATCATGAGTAATAAACATGTGGTTCCTGGTCTTAGACTCCACTGGTGAAAGAAAAAAAAAAGGAAGTGTTCTCTTTCCTTGGGGTATAAATTAGTCCATGACAAATAGAAAGTGAAAATCTGTAGGTTATTTTCATAACCTATCTTCCAGAGAATATGCTGACTGCTGAAAAAGAAGGAAAATGCAGAAGAAATATACAAATTCCAACGTTTCTAAAGTATTCAAAAAAAGGCAGGGAAATGGCTAACCTCATTCTATAAAAAGAAAAGCTGAATTTGTTTGGAAGAATCAGTTATGCAAAAATAATAAGCTTTCTCATTTATGGAATACTCATTCATTTTCAGTATTCCTCCACCTAATCACCTATAGAGTCCTATAATGGAATGAGACCTCAGTGTTCAGCTAGGGTCTAGGTCCCACAGTGAATTATGCCTACCCCAGGACCAGAGTCTGGATCATTTCAGTGTAGTATTCATCTTTCAGCCATGAACCTCTGCTTCACTCTGTATGAACCAGAAAGTTTCTCAATTTAGCACCCAAAATTTCATCATCAACAGCTCAGCAAGGTGATAGTCATATAGAACAGAAGCAGGAGATCCCAGTGATCAATTCTTCTCACATTCCTCTAACAGGCTGGTAGAATGGGTATGCAGGAATCTTAGATTATGCCTTGCAAATTTAAAGCCAGCTCTTACAGAAGGGAACCAGGGAATAGAGATGAGCAGTGATTGCCTTATTTTTCTACAACACTATTTTTTGGGGGTTCCTGATTCTATAGACATGACACATAACACATTCGGCTTAAATTTTGGACTTGACTTTCCCCTTCCCTGGGTTTTATCAACATTCTTGGAAATTGTGTTGAGTCAGGCCATGTGTAGAAGTAGAATCCACGTGCTCCTTGGTCCTAAGTATACCTTCATATAGTCTTCATTCCAGTCTACATGGCCCCTCAGGTCTAGCAAATCTTCCTGCTTCCTTGGGTCCTTACTTAGGGCACAGTATACCTCTAGGACTCGATCTGACTAAAACCAGGGTATGGACTGAGTCTGGTCCACAGATACATTTTATTTAACCCATAAAATTTTGAGAATCTAGAAGTTTTACTTGGATAATCTAGTTTTCTGGTATTTGTTGAACAATTAGAAATGCACTGACCCAGTACCTGTATTCTTGCATGGATGTTCCCCATGCAGCTGGCCGGTGCTGCCCCACCGCCACCCCACCTTCAAATGGGACCTGGGCTCGCCAGTTCTGCACAGTCCCCACTGCTCCCTGTTGTACTGCACTTGGCTCCCTTCATCCACTTGAGTTTCCTGCACCTAGCCTCAACACTGCATGCTCACATTCTTTCTCTGGGACTTGTCTCTTCCTAAATAGTTCATTTTGAAAGATTGTCACAGGCCTCTCCACTCCTGGGTCTATAGGTGTTCCTTCACTTACCACTTCTCTTTCCTCTTTTCCCCAACCAAAGAAAAGCTTTGTGGCCTGGAGATTGTGGAGGGGAGCTCTGTTTCCTCCACTCTGCTTCTCTCAAACACTTTGTACACTTGATTCTGGTCAGGACATTTTGACTGTCCTCTAAATCTTCATGCCCCCAAAATGTATGGTTTTGAAATTCAAAATCCCATAATCAAGATTATTTCCTTGCTTCTATACACATACACACTTCCCCTAAATCAGTAAGTACATCTCTGCTGGATGTGTTTCATTTGCCCTCCAAAACCACTCTTCTACTCCTTCCTATTCTCCCTGCCTTGGAAGGTGATCTATATGGACTGTCTTAATTGGTTTCCCTGCCTTTTGGCTTCCTATTGGGTTTGGGTGGTAGGCAGCACCATCAGCAAGTCTGAGGAGGGGAGGAGAACAGGTGACGTGTTTATTTCTTGTTTGTCTCCACATTCTGGTAACTGCTCCTCCTCTTCATGCTTATTTGCCTGTGGATAGTGACAATGCCATGCTTACTACCCTGAGGGAGTGGCACTAGCCCTAATATTTGCTAAACCCTTTCCCTGACTTTGTAAATAGTTTCTCTACTAACCATTTTCAAATTACTCAATTTGAAAGTGCCATCTGTTTCTTCTCAGGACTCTACTGGCTATAACATTCTATGCTGTTGCTTATCCATAGGCATATTCAATAATATTTATGCATATTTTAAGTTTTATCTAAAAAATAATTCAGTGTTAAAATGCAGCAATCTAAACTAAGAAGCAGTGTTAAGAATTTTCTACAAAATAGAGTCATTTGTGGTTCAAAACAGTCAACTGAGTAACCGAACTGAAGCTTTTAAACTCGTATATCACAACCTTTTAACACACAAGGAATCCCCAGGCAACCAGTTTCTAAGAGACCCTAATAATATTTAAGCTTATATAGGACAGAGAAAAGAAAATAGGGGTTATTTAAGGTCTCCAGCAACTGAGGAAGATATACCAACATGTTTATCATGGCCTTCACCATGCCCTGGATCATGTTAGCAGGTAATAGAAGACCTTAATCAGAGCACACAAACTTCACTCAGTTAAATTTTTAATACTCTTCTAAACAGTGTCTGAGGTTAAGGCCCAAGCTTGGGAATCCTAAGAACCCAGTAACCCCGGGCACTTTTCCCACTTCCGTAAGCGTGTCCTTACCTTGTCTGTCTTTTTCTCCCCTTAAGTTCACTCAGCTATGACAATACGTGTCATCCATGCTGATGGCCTTTGTAGAAAGTGTAATGAAGGATTTGCTGGCACATATTTGATACCTAGGGGAAAACAGTATTTACAGGTATTTCTATATGCTACCCAGAACACATTAGGTCTAACCTGTCTGATGAAGCTATTGTGAAACCTGGCTTCCTTCTTTCTTTTACTTCTTAAGTAAATTAATAAATCAAGCTCTGATTGATAAATGCATAAATCACATCTGTGCAGGTGTTCATACATGTGGAATCATATGGTTGCATTTAAGTGAAGTTTCCTGTTACCCACAGATTTGTTTTTTACTCAACTGCTTCAAGGAAGTTAGTTTATTCTTATGTTCCCTTCGTTGATTTGTCTCCAGTTTTTTTTCCCCCTTCTTCTTCTTGCTGATGACACAACACAATTATGTAGTGTCTACTAAAATAGCTGTGAAAAATTATCTTATTAGAACTGAAGGAACTTCATTATATTCAAGTGCTTCTTTGAAAAATATTCTGAAACATGAAAAATAGCCATCAGAACAGAGAGCAAGATTTCTAAGAAAGTTCTGTTCTTCTCTCTGTTCTGTGACCTCTCTTTCCGTTTGCTCTGCCTCTCTCCATCACTTCCTGAACAAACAGCACATTTGATAAGTCCAGCCCTTCCCTGTCCTTGGTGTCCTTTCCCCAGTGTCCTTTCTTTTGAAGATTACCTCAAGACTTCAGCTACTCAATTGAATATACATTTAAATGTCTTTCCCTTTATCTCTTCTGTTTCATATGGTTTTAATCTTTTAGGCCTTCTCAAACTCCTTCTAGAACAAGGTAGAATAATGCCACATAAGGCAAAAATTTAAAAACTATATACAAAAAATTCAAATGAGTTGATTTATAATAAGAAAGAACCTATTTATTTATGGATAATTTTTTAAAAGTATCTCTGAACATTCCCACATGGATGACTTCTGAAGCTAGAGCTGTTACCTCATGCTTTCTCTCTTTTTTAAAAATTTTATTATGTTATGTTAATCACCATACATTACATCACTAGTTTTTGATGGAGTGTTCCATGATTCATTGTTTGCGTATAACACCCAGTGCTCCATTCAATACGTGCCCTCTTTAATACCCATCACCAGGCCAACCCACCCCCCAAACCCCTCCCCTCTAGAACCCTCAGTTTGTTTTTCAGAGTCCATCGTCTCTCATGGTTCATCTCCCTCTCCGATTTATCCCCCTTCATTTTTCCCTTCTTTCTATCTTCTTCTTTTTTTTTTAATATATAATGTATTATTTGTTTCAGAGGTATAGGTTTGTGATTCAACAGTCTCACACAATTCACAGTGCTCACCATAGCACATACCCTCCCCAATGTCTATCACCTAGCCACCCCATCCCTCCCACCCCCTACCACTCCAGCAACCCTCAGTTTGTTTCCTGAGATTAAGAATTCCTCATATCAGTGAGGTCATAGGATACATGTCTTTCTCTGACTGACTTATTTCACTCAGCATAATACCTTCCAGTTCTATCCATGTTGTTGCAAATGGCAAGATCTCATTCCTTTTGATGGCTGCATAATATTCCATTGTATATATGGACCACATCTTCTTTATCCATTCATCTGTTGATGGACATCTTGGCTCTTCCCATAGTTTAGCTATTGTGGACATTGCTGCTATAAACATTGGGGTGTGCGTACCCCTTCGGATCCCTACATTTGTATCTTTGGGGTAAATACCCAGTAGGGCAATTGCTGGGTCATAGGGTAGCTCTATTTTCAACTTTTTGAGGAACCTCCATACTGTTTTCCAGAGTGGCTGCACCAGCTTGCATTCCCACCAACAGTGTAGGAGGGTTCCCCTTTCTCTGCATCCCTGCCAACATCTGTCATTTCCTGACTTGTTAATTTTAGCCCTTCTGACTGGTGTGAGGTGGTATCTCACTGAGGTTTTGATTTGGATTTCCCTGATGCCGAGCGATGTTGAGCACTCTTTCATGTGTCTGTTGGCCATTTGGATGTCTTCTTTGGAAAACTGTCTGTTCATGTCTTCTGCCCATTTCTTGATTGGATCATTTGTTCTTTGGGTGTTTAGTTTGGAAAGTTCTTTATAGATTTTGGATACTAGCCCTTTATCTGATATGTCATTTGCAAATATCTTCTCCCATTCTGTCGGTTGTCTTTTGGTTTTGTGGACTGTTTCTTTTGCTGTGCAAAAGCTTTTTATCTTGATGAAGTCCCAATAGTTCATTTTTGCCCTTGCTTCCCTTGCCTTTGGCAATGTTTCTAGGAAGAAGTTGCTGCAGCTGAGGTTAAAGAGGTTTCTGCCTGTGTTCTCCTTTAGGATTTGGATGAACTCCTGTCTCACATTTAGGTTTTTCAACCATTTTGAAAGTGTGGTTTAAGGAAATGGTCCAGTTTCATTCTTCTGCATGTGGCTGTCCAATTTTCCCAACACCATTTGTTGAAGAGATGTCTTTTTTCCATTGGACATTCTTTCCTGCTTTGTCAAAGATTAGTTGACCATAGAGTTGAGGGTCTGTTTCTGGGCTCTCTATTCTGTTCCATTGATCTATGTGTCTGTTTTTGTGCCAGTACCATGCTGTCTTGATGATTACAGCTTTGTAATAGAGCTTGAAGTCTGGAGTTGTGATGCCACCAGCTTTGCTTTTCTTTTTCAACATTCCTCTGGCTATTCAGGGTCTTTTCTGGTTCCATATCAATTTTAAGATTATTTGTTCCATTTCTTTGAAAAAAGTTGATGGTATTTTGATAAGGATTGCATTAAATGTGTAGATTGCTCTAGGTAGCATTGACATCTTCACAATATTTGTTCTTCCAATCCATGAGCATGGAACGTTTTTCCATTTCTTTGTGTCTTCCTCAATTTCTTTCATGAGTATTTTATAGTTTTCTGAGTACAGATTCTTTTCCTCTTTGGTTAGATTTATTCCTAGGTATCTTATGGTTTTGGGTGCAATTGTAAATGGGTATTCTTCTGAAATTGTTCCAAAAAATAGAAATGGAAGGAAAACTTCCAAACTCATTTTATGAGGCCATCATTACCTTGATCCCAAAACCAGACAAGGATCCCATCAAAAAGGAGAATTACAGACCAATATCCTTGATGAACATGGATGCAAAAATTCTCACCAAAATATTAGCCAGTGGGATCCAACAGTACATTAAAAGGATTATTCACCACGACCAAGTGGGATTTATCCCTGGGCTGCAAGGTTGTTTCAACATCCTCAAATCAATCAGTGTGATACAATACATTAATAAAAGAAAGAACAAGAACCATATGATCCTCTCGATAGATGCAGAAAAAGCATTTGACAAAGTACAGCATCCTTTCTTGATCCAAACTCTTCAGAGTATAGGGATAGAGGGTGCATACCTCAATATCATAAAAGCCATCTATGAAAACCCACAGCAAATATCATTCTCAATGGGTAAAAACTGAGAGGTCATGCTTTCTCTTGAGCACAAATTCTGCAAAGAGAGTGGTTGGAAGGACCGTTTCATGCCCAACTCCCTCCATCATCTCAGATTCAGCATGATCAAGACCAAACTTCCTCCTACCAGCAGGAAAATACAAAACATTTTGAGATTTTCTGTGATATGAGTACTCCCAGTAAACTAGTGTTACATCTGTGTGTGTCTCTGTGTGTGTGTGCGTGTCTGTGTATGTGCACCCACATATGCTTGTATGCATCGGGAAGGGAGTTAGTCTTCTTTGTATTGCTCTCTTCACTTCTCTGTCCATATCCACTCAGTTTCAAAATTCTGGATTCCTCCTTTGAAATGACTCTTAAAGACACGTTCTCCAGTCCAGTTCTTATTGTTGTTATTGTTTTCCTTTTACCCCAGGCCACTCTCCCCTCCCTCTGTACTATCATTATGCCTGCCCAACTTGTCTTCTTTCCCCACCTGGATTGTAAATTACTCAGTTGCAGGCCTCACATGTCATAACTTTCCAGTCTTGGCGTATGCTTCCTTTCTGAAAAGGACTTTTAATCTGCATTCTTGGTCCTGATATTCTTAAAATTTTGTCAACTAGACTTCAATTACTGGCACCTGATTAGCAGCTGCTGTGACATTCACTGAGGTAGAATATCTTTCTGTACATCTCACTGATAGCTAAATCACTGCTTTCATTGTTGCCCTTGGCTGAAAAGCACATGGCTTAGAAATGTGTTTTATTCACGATTATCTGGCAGCCCAAGCATGATGTTTAATGTAATTGATGTCTCCTATTTACTAATGGATGTTACATCATCATTATTTAGAAAATTTGCTACTGAATTGACATCTGATTAAGGATATGTGATTGAGGTTAAGAGCCTGTGAATGTTTGGAGATACTTGTTTATAGTATGTGCCATGCAGTGTGGTATGCTATCTACAGGCTGCAGCTGCTTTTCCCTTCTGTTAATATTCTGCACTTGACGGGGCTAAGTGGGCATTGAGATGCTCAGCTTCTATGGTTCTTCCTACCTACGGAAGCACAAAACATTTATATATCCTAAGTGTACAATACAATAACCTGATGAAGTGTAAGTGAGTAAAAAAGAAAAACAGAACACTTTTACAGAGTCACATAAGATGGATGAGGATGAAACACAGACACAGACATGCACCCAGTTCTACATATATTTTAAATCATCTGTATCAGGGTGGTTTTAAATGAAAGTTCCCTTCTAAATATGAGGTACTTAGAGTTTCATGTAGCTATATTAATTTATAATGAGAGACCTGGAGTGAGAAGCTTTGAGGTCTTAGTCATTAAGTTTACCAATTATTATATCCATCCCCCTATCCCGCACCCTCAGTTCTGGATACAGAGCAAGACTACATTTACTGGAGCTCTCGTGATTGCATAAAGTGTATGATCAGTTTGGGCCAGTGAGTTGTGAGTAGAAGTTGCCAAGGCTTTCACTGCAGCATAAGACCTGTCCTTTGCCATGATGAACAGCAATAATCTAGACGGTAGCTGGCATCCCAGGATAAAAACAACATGGAACAGAGGTATAGCCAATCCTTGTTGGACAGGAAAACAAAAACAAAAACGAAACAAAAGCCAAAAAAAACCTTTGTGGTTTGAAGCCACTGACATAGGAGTGGTGTTTGTTACCACCTAATAATAACCTGTCCTATCCTGACAGGTACACTTTGTGTGATTCTGGCTTTATATCTTTTGGGCTATAGGATCTTATTATGTAGGTTGATTAACCTTGTCATTTTTTTTTTCATTTTCTAAAAAAAAAAAAATGAGGGGCACCTGGGTGGCTCAGTCAGTTAAGCTTCCAACTCTTCATTTCAACTCAGGTCATGATCTCAGGGTCCTGAGATCGATCCCCACGTCAGGCTCCATGCTGGGCATGGAGCCTGCTTAAGATTCTCTCTTCCTCTTATTTTGCCCCTCCCCACTGTGCTCTCTCTCTCTCTCTAAAAAAAAAAAAAAAAAAGAGTATTATCTAAGTGCTTACTTTATAAGGTTATTGTAAAGATCATATTAGATAACAATGTATGTGAAAATGTATGTAAATAAAATGATATACATATATATAAGCTATTATTTTTATTTTTTAAAGTTTTTTAAAAAGGTATTCATTTTAGGAACTTAAAAGTCATTCTTAATTTTAAGGATAATTTCCGCTGATGGTAAATCTAAACAGTAAGGAAGGGTAAAGTGTAAGCAAAAATTTTCTTCTCTGTACCACCTCATCACACACATTTCCAATTCCTGATGTATCTACTATTAAGTGTCTTGTGACTAACATGGAAGCATATTTTTATGCATAATGTTTTTCAACTTTTTTTGTCTCTTAACAATATATTTTGAACACTCTGCTCAGTTTTCCTTGTAATGGTTTTATAATACTCTGCTGGATAAATGAACGATGCTTTATATAACCTATCAATCAAGAATTATTTTTTCTTTGAAAAAATGAATATCCTGAGGGGTACTTAACACAGCTTCAATTATTTTTAAAGTTGTACAAAAGAAAGGATGGTATAGGGACTGCGATCATCACATATGCTGCTGTCTTTGTGGAAAGAATTTAAAAAAACAATAGTAATATTTATGATCCAAGATGGCAAACACCAGTGTCTACAGACACCAGGGAGATAAATTAATAAAATCAGAGATGAGGACTCAGTAAAGACATTAGGGAGAGAGAGACGGGATGAGAGGGAGGGAAGTAGAGAGAGAGAGAGAGAAGAGAAACAGGAGAGAGAATTGTTGCCACTGGGAAAACACATGCCTTTCTAAAGATGGCAGCTGATACTCAGCTGAAGCCCACTATTTTCACCATCAGTTCTATCCCAGCAGTGGCACACATGATTTTTTAAAAATATATATATAGGGATTTCTTAATAATGGCTGTCTGCATTAATTATATCCAAATGTGTATATACACACACACACACACACACATATGTATATATATATATCACATATTATATATATGATTTTGATTTTTAAAGTCAGAAACTAAATCAGAAACTTAATTTTTAATACACAAGCCAAATTAAATTTGTTGGGCAGGGAGCAACTGGGTGTAGTCAAGATAAAGTTTGTCGCCTTAGGGTAAAAAGTACAATAGAGGCACAGAGTTTGAACATATCTTAAAGATATATCTTAAAGAACATAACTGCAATTATGACCAATGTCCATGACATAAGTGTGTTCCATACCATGGAAATCTTCCTGACTGTAATTATGTTTTTTAAATCCATACAACCAACCAATCACAGGAACCTTGAAGAACACTTAGTGTAATTTTATTTTTACCTCTGTCCTATGCTCTAAAGCATCATATGAAAAGAGCTTTCAATGACTCTTTGACTTGCCATTTTTCCATCTCAGGATTAAAATGGAATTAGGTGTATTAATTTGGAGGCAACTTGCCTTCTGTATGGTACTGACTAAAAAACACTGTTGATACAGCACTTAACTTTTGTTTAAAAACAAATATGGTACTGAAGTGTTTTCAATAACACACAATTTCTTTCTATATTTGTCTTTTAATTGATTAGTTGTTCAGTGTAAATTTTGATCAGTTCAATCAAAATAATGAAAATACTCATGAATGTAAATTGGCCTTGGATTCTAACTTTGTTGTCCATACATACCAGTTTTTTCTTTGCTTAAATGTGACCTAAAATTAGATAGATAGATAGATAGATAGATAGATAGATAGATAGATAGATAGATGCAGATTGCACACTTTTTAAAATGTGAGAAGTGGCTCTGCAGAGTGTTTTGAAGCCTAGGTTTCTTTAAGTAGTAAAAACTAATCATATATCTTAGAGAAAGGGAAGACATTTGAAGGTGAAGCCACCCCCCAGAAAAGAAAGTAAAACCAAATTCATCCATGTTGCCAGGTTGAATGCCTACTTAAAGTATGTATTCTTATTTATAAGTTATATTGAAGACGACTCTTTGTTGACTCAAAGTGTGGTCAAAATTTGGAAGTTGGCATTTTATATGGGGATTCCATTATGAAATATGAAATTATGGTTGAACAAAGAGTTTTTGTTCCATTTGGTTCAGATGCGAGAAAACTCTTCATTTTTTGACATGTATGAATAGCTCCTTCTTTCCAAAATTAGTAGTTTTCTGGAGTCTAATAATAACTGAAATTCGTTTTTAAAAACCTGCCAAGAGGACCCACTTTTCTGTCTGATTTAACTAATGTAACTATTAGATTTAATCTGTTTAGTTGGGGAAAAATTAGTTTGTGACCGCAAATGGCTGTCTGCATTAATTATATCCAAATGAACAGAGTAATTTTTAGAACTTTTTTTGCTGTTAATTTTTCTTTGCTTGGTTAAATTTTTTCACATCTATCTCACAACCAGTAGGATACAAAAATGTTTATTATATTTCATATCTATATTATCTATATGCACATCTATAGATCTATAGTAGAATATATATGCATGTAAGTTATATATTATATATAATATATATTATACCTATATGTATTATATATATAATATATATATCACTAGACGGGCTTCTCTCTATGGTCATCAGAATAATTCAGAGATCAGATATATTCTGGCTTATTTGGCTTATTCTGGCCAAATGAATAGGCCAAGCTGTACCTCAAGGGTTGGCCAGTTTCTCAGAAGCCATATATGACTTTCTACTGATCTCTCCCACAAGTAGTTTTTACCCCTTTCCCATCATGACTCCAATCATATTCCATTTTTATGTTTGCATATATTATGCTGTGGGGCATAAATGAGCTCAGCTAGACCATGATATTCCATAGTGGAGACATGTTTGCTTAGAAAGTAGGGGAAGGGAAGAAAAAAATAAAATAAGATAAAAACAGAGAGGGAGGCAAACCATAAATAAGGAACTCTTAACTATAGGGAACAAACTGAGGGTTGCTGGAGGGGAGGGGTGTGGGGGCATGGGGTAACTGGGTGATGGGTATTAAGGAGGGCACTTGATGGCGCCTGGGTGGCTCAGTCATTAAGCATCTGCCTTCGTTAAGCATCTGCCTTTGTTAAGCATCTGCCTTCGGCTCAGGTCATGATCCCAGGGTCCTGGGATCGAGCCCCATATCGGACTCCCTGCTCCGCAGGAGGCTTGCTTCTCCCTCTCCCCCACTTGTGTTCCCTCTCTCGCTGTGTCTCTGTCAAATAAATAAATAAAATCTTAAAAAAAAAAAAAAAAAAAAGGGCCCTTGATGTAATGAGCACTGGGTGTTCTATGCAAATGATGAATCACTAAATTCTACCCCTGGGGGACAAAAAAAAAAAAAAAAAAAAAAGGACGTTAGTGTCTGGCTGTAACTAGGACATTTGTATGTCTATTAACTGCCATTCCCTACCCATCTTATCAATTCCCCTGTGCTCTTTTACTAGTGTAAATGATGGACAACAGGACTCATGGGACAGAACAGACAATCAGAATCAGAATGTTCCGTCCTCCCTCCCTCCCTTCCCCCGCCCTTGTCTCTCACACTGCCCCTTAAGTTTCATTCATTGGAGAGGTTTTTCCACCTGCCCCTAGATGAAAACTTGATTTCTCCCATGACTTTCTATGACTCATATAGAATAAAATATCCTAACATCACTTGACGGGACAATCACAGTCTCAATTCAGAAATTACAATACCAAGTTGTGTTTACCAAATCTGAATTGGATTTAACATTTACTCTTCTTTTTTTTTTTTTTTCATCTAGTTTTGGGCCTGCTATGGACTGGCTGCTTAAGGTGGAAGAAGGGCACAATCTTTCTACTTTCTTTTTATACCTCCCATTTTAACTCCTTCAGGAGCTTGAAAACTGAAGTCTGTGATTTTACCAGAGGGAGGAAGGAGAGGTTGCAGATAAGGGGTGTAGGAAAATTCTTCCTTGACAGTTGGCTGTATGCTTTTAAGGTTTCTTCAGAAGTCTCAGAACTATTCATCTGTGTCTTGAAGTTTAATTGCCTTGGGTTGTTGTATTCTATCTTAACAGTCACTCATTTCCTTCTCAATAGGATTGGGAGATGAAATACAAGATTCCAAACAAAATTTTAATATCAGATAAACACTGAATAAGTTATTAGTGTAAGAATGTCCCAAGTATTAGACGAACCATGAGAGACAATGGACTCTGAAAAACAAACTGAGGGTTCTAGAGGGGAGGGGGGTGGGAGGATGGGTTAGCCTGGTGATAGGTATTGAAGAGGGCACGTTCTGCATGGAGCACTGGGTGTTATGCACAAACAATGAATCATGGAACACTACATCTAAAACTAATGATGTAATGTATGGGGATTAACATAAGAATAAAAAAATTAAAAAAAAAAAAAGAATGTCCCAAGTATTTCATTGGGACACACTTACACTAAAAAATTATTTTTTAGCTGAAATTCAAATTTAACTGGGCATCCTGTTAATCCATTTGCTAAATCTTACAACTCTGAGTGGAGGGGCATTTTCGAAGGCTGTCTGCTCTTGTGAGCCATCCAAATCTGGATATTTTATCATGCTATGCTTTAGTAACAGAATAATATTTTTTTGTCTTTGTCAAATAAACTTTTTATAAACATAACCTTTCAAAGCTGGATATAGATTGTAAATTTCTCATTTTTTTATGTAACTATCCAAAATGCAACTCAAATGTTAAAAAATTGTACTAGTAACTGCACGTGATAGAGTTATTTAAGCCAACTAGATCATAAACTCATAACAAGCAGTAATTATAAGGAAGTAACCTTTCCTGCATCTCATAGAAAAGCAATTTGCAGATAGTAGATGCTTATGAACGCTTAGTGATTAATTTATATGGTTATCTGTGGTTCCATTATCTAATAATTTTTCCAGATTTAAATTCTAATATTGCTGATCTATCACTACTATATCTGTACAGTATTAGAATTACAAGCACAACTAAAGGAATTCTGAAAGTACATGATGACAAGCGGATCCCAGCAATTAATGCATTTTGAGGTGCATTGAATATTTGGCTATGAATATTTAATAACAGTGATTATTAAAGCACACCATTGTTTCCATTAAAGAGGCAAGAGAATTTTGTTTCTTTCAGGATCATTAAAAAGGCAGCTGTGCCTCCTCTCTTACTATTCCTATCAGGCTCATTCTGAGTAGAGCCTATTCCAATCAGTTTGACTCATTATTCCTCACAAGATTGAAAGCTGAGTATTTTTACTCAACAGATAAGAATTTCATGTGATTTCTCAAGGTTGTACAGAAAGTTTACAACAGAGAACAGAATTTCTTAAGAGAAACAGTTTTAAAGCTCTTTGTCTCTCACACCACTTTCTTGACTAGCCAATTTTACGTAGCCAAGAAGGTAAAATGGATGTAGTTAAGTAATTTGTTTTCAGTGAATTAAAATAAGGACTGCCTAAAGCTGTGGAATGCCACGGTAAATCAGAGAAGGAAGAAGATAACACTAACACTAACACTTCTTTCTATTATTATAGATTAGAGGTAAATATAAATATGACTACTGCCATCTCCCCCAACAAGAATGCAAACTCTTCTAGTAAGAGTATGTGAAGAAAAGATGAATATATACATATCCCCAATGTCTTGTAATGCTGTTCGTTTTGCATCCTTGTGAAGGAAGTAGCTGGCATCACTCTCCTTAATTCAGTTATAAGGAAACTGAGTACTGTGTGTAATGTTTCAACTTGGTTAAACTGGAATTACATTTCCCCAATCCCCTTCCCTGTATGATTTTGGTTAGAGTTGGCTAAAAGAGGAATTTGGAAAGTAGAAATGAAGCAGCAGTCATTGCTCTCTGACGTTTTCATTATTAGATGTGGTGACAGTCATAGAGATGCCAGCAAGTCCTTACTTGTCCTCACTCTCTCCGCTCCATATCTTGCTCTTCTTCCCACCTGCTTACCCTGTTGACCAAGCATGGCCGAAGGCCCCCCAGTCAGAATCCTGCCTGTAAGCCTACAGAGGCAACAGCCACATAGAAGTGGGTTTCCCTTTTTTTTTTTTTTAAAGATTTTATTTATTTATTTGAGACAGAGAGAATGAGAGAGACAGAGAGCACATGAGAGGGGGGAGGGTCAGAGGGAGAAGCAGGCTCCCTGCCGAGCAGGGAGCCCGATGCGGGACTCGATCCAGGGACTCCAGGATCATGACCTGAGCCGAAGACAGTTGCTTAACCAACTGAGCCACCCAGGCGCCCGGGTTTCCCTTTCTATAAGCCAACTTTGACAGTCCTTTTTCGGTGGCTGGGCATACATGGCTTCTAAGTGGTGACTTCCCTGATCTTCCCACTTTCCCCTAGCACCTTGGTTCTGGTTTCTCCAGCTTTTTCCACAACTGTATAAGGTCTGCTAAGTATCATGAATCCTGTATCCCATAGCTTCCTATGCTAAATGTCAGAGTATCCCTGAAGCTCTGCTCAGTTGAACATCAGAGCTCCCTTTTAGCTCCCTGCACACATTCAAAGTGACTAACTCCACAGGGTGCAATAGACTATGCCTTTGATGCAGGTAAACTTGAGAAGTTGTTATGTTTACATTTGAACATAACAACCAAATATACACTAGCGGTGTATCCATGAGTAATGGGAACTTCTTGGGAATGAGAATCTCATCTGAGGAGTAAATTCATATACAATGAAGCCAGCTCACAAAGCTTGGCCTCATTAAAACACAGTGGTTTTAACTCATGTGGGGGTGTTGCTGCTAAAATTGAGTAGCAGGCACCTTGTATGGGTGAAACTCAGAGAAATTAATCCAATAAAAAATCAGAATGGTATGAAATTGCTGGTAAAAGTGGGGCAGAATGTCTTTATAGCATGTAGTTTAATAGACCCTGATGCTTGTGATGGCATGTCCTTGGATACCTGGATTATTACCTTCTTTGGACCTCTAGAATCAACACTGAAGACAACCCTCATTTCTCAATGTTCAGGATGCTGTCAGTGCCCTGCCCACACCCTTGGCACTCATCTGCAAATGTCGCTTCCTAGAATAGCTGTGACTCTGCCGCAGGGCTTTTATTTGGCAGCTGGAGCCTGTCACCCCCACACAAGCAAGACCTAAATGCTGGGTGCCCTGAAGGCACCACTCCATGACAACCAGGAGTCAGTGGATACTTACCCTAGCTTCCTCCACACCTTTCTGGTGGTGGGATAACTCTGAAGTGCATGTTCCACGTTGTCTCCCAGAATTCCCCAGTGAGATTGAGTTTGAGTTGCTCGCAGGGCAATATACTTGATAAACACTGTACTGGCTGCCCTCCCTTGCCTGTCTCACTTCCCTGGTTCCCTACTACTGTTTCCTGGAATCACCCTCCAAATAAACCACTCCCGTGTGTGAACTTGTTTCAAGGTCTGCTCCAAGGGATTAAAAATAAGGCCTTTTCCACAGCTCTTGGTCAGGTATGTCTCCTTCTGGCTATTTGGTTTTGTTGAGGATTTGTTTATGATGTTAAAGTTTGTATGGAGTAAAAAGAGAAGGGGAAGCGACTTAGAAGGTAAAGCAAGATGTCCAGTTATAAAGTACACTAAGTCATTAAATTGGAAGTTTCCATAGAAGCCTCAAAATGAATTTCAATTCCCAGAGTGTTGTGAGACCCAGAGGAGGGTAGGAAGAGCCTATTTCTCATTCTGATCCCAACAGAAGTCTTCAGTGGGACACCTTGTGGGACCTGATATTTGCTTCTTCAGGTAGGGGGACACTATGAACTGTGCCTGCTTCCTGTCTAGAAAGTGAAGAGGGTAGAAAGTAAGCAGTTTTCTCCTGTGAGGCAGAGCAAGGATTAATACTACAGTCTTGGGCTTCCCCAGCATTCTGGCAGTAACTTGATAACATACCTTTTATCACCTGACAAAGAATGTGAGAGTTTCTGGTGAAATAGATGTTAGCCTTGTGCATGAGAGAGAAGCAGTACACATATTCTATAGATCCTGATAATAGGAAAACCTGAAAAGGTAAATGGCCTCAGCAGAAAGAGGCTAAAGTGAATAGCTGGATTGTTTGGTATTGCGAGGTAGGATTACTGGATTTAGCAAATACAAATAGAGAATGCCCAGTTAAATTTAAATTTCATCTGAAAAAACACAAATATTTTTAGTATAAAAATAGTATAAACCACACACTATTTAGTATATACTTATGTTAAAAAAAGTTATGCATTGGGGCGCCTGGGTGGCTCAGTCGGTTAAGTGTCTGCCTACGGCTTGGGTCAGGATCCCAGGGTCCTGTGGTCGAGCCCCACATCAGGCTCCCTGCTCAGTGGAAGCCTGCTTCTCCCTCTCCCTCTGCCTGCTGCTCTGCCTATTTGTGCTCTCTCTCTCTCTGTCAAATAAATAAATGAAGTCTTTTAAAAAAAAGTTATGCATTGTTGAGCTGAAATTCAACTTTAACTGGGCATCCTGTATTTTATCTGGCAACTATACTTCCACAACCCCGCCCCCCCATTCCCAAGAGTACTAGAAACAAAGTGATTGTGAAGATGATGTATTTGGTGTGATACTCCTAAAATAAATTCTTGAAGTAGCAAGTGAAGGCTTTGCTCAGCTCCCACGGTGAGCTAAAATGTGAACAATAACTTAATGCTCCACCTAATTAATTATTTTTCCTTTTTAATTTATTAATCCACTCAAGATATGTTTATTGAGTGCTTACTATGTGTTGAGCACAGTTCTAAGCACTGGGCAAACAGCAGTGAACAAAACAGACCAAATTCTTGACCTCACAAGAATTTGATTCTAGTGATATATGTTCTTGGCAAACAGAATAGAACTTGGGGCCAAAGGGTCCTATAAATCTTTGAAGCAGATGATGATTCCTTCCTCAACCCTTGTAATTCTTGCTTTCCTGCCCTGTGGTGTCTAATGTTCTCCCAGTTCTGTCTGCTTTACTCATTCATTCATTTGCTTTATTCAGCCAAAACAGAGAGATGAATGGTATGATGGTAGTGGCCCACAGCTGATAGGACCATGGATCTGGACATGGTGGAGTCTTTAAAGGAAGTACAAGCTCCTCAACATCAGAAGCCATAAAGTCTGAGAACTTAAAATTGTAATATCATCATATATGATGCTGTTAGGGAAAAAAAAATAAAAGAGAAACAGAAAATACTTTAATTCCCTCTTCTAAATTTTAATTACAATTTTGCTTTCTCTTTACTTCCCTAAATGTTTCTACTATCCTCTGTGAGGGGCACAAAAATGAAAGCAAATATAGATATTGAACCGCAACCATATGCAGACAGAACATGTAATAAAAGAGTGCTGCCCATCAAGAAAGGATATATTGGGTTTAATATGATCAGTTGAGGAAATAATGGTCTGTCTACTGTGGCTGTCCATTTTTAACTTGATGCTCATATTTTAAATGAAGTCCCTTTGGGGAGAGTATATCATTTTCAATGTTTTATCCTGAAAGAAAAGTATTAGGGCAGTTTGTACACGCATTCAAAGAAATATACTTCACAAAGTTGATGTCTGCATTAATCTTAGAAGTGTGTGTGTGTGCATGCATGCATGTGTGTGTGTGTGTGTGTGTGTGTATGTCTTTCAGTGTTGCCCTTATATAAAATGTTCCCCGAACAGGATGACAATTTGACATTTTCTTTCTGAAGCTAACTCTTTTTTCTCCATTAGTGATAATATTCATTTATTCTGTAAAGGAAAAAAAAAAGGACTATACTGTGTGCAGAGTAGGAGAAATCAAATCTAACTTTAACAGGTTGGAGCTGCTCCATAATCCATGATCCAGAACCAGGATTCCATTTCCAAAATTTTACCACTGGAAATAGTGTTAGTTGTCCTTCAATGTTTTTGTTGAAGAGCAAGACTGTCCTGTCCCCTTCAAGGTCCTAGCTGGATTAAGAATCAAATTGATGTGAGACAGATTAATAGGAGAAAATCAAATATAATTTCATACATATGAGAAATCCACACAGACATGGAAATTGCAAAGACAAGCAAAATGAAGTATGTATGTAATCCTATATTAAGAAGGGGATAAGGGTTTAGAACTTTAAAGGGAAAGGATGCAATTTGGAAGATGAAAAAGAATAAATGTTTGTAAACAAATGTTTGGTGGGCCACTCAGAAATGATGGGACATAGAGGACTAGATCAAACAAGCCTTGCTAAGTTCTTCTCTGTCTACCATACCTAGTCATAACATCAGGTAGTTATCTATGGTGTTAGCTCTCTTCCTGCCACAGGTCCTGTATGGAAATGCTTATAGGCAGTTTTTTCAAGAGATTTATTTATCTATTTGAGAGAGAGAGAGGGAGGGAGCGAGAGCACATGAGTGGGGGCGGGAGGGCGGAGGGACAAGAGAGAGAGAATCTCAAGTGGACTCCCCACCCATCTGGGAGCCCAATGCAGGGCTCAATTCCATGACTGTCAGATCATGACCTGAGCTGAAATCAAGAGTTGGATACTTAACCCACTGAACCACTCAGGTGCCCTTCTTTTTGGCAGTTGTGCAGGAGATAAAGAGATTTTCCTGAATCTGCTGGGTTTTGATTACTTTTTAACTCAAAATAATCTTCATGCCAAAGTGCCCTTGGCCCCTATAGTCTTTTTGTCCAAATTTCATTTTCCTTATAGGTGAGGAAACTGAGGCTCATAGAAACTAAAGCTCCCAGTCTACATTTGCAAGGGTGGTTAGTCTTCTAGGCCAGTGTTTGAGACACTGCAAACCACTGCTTCCTTTTTGGAGGATGTGTGTGCCTGTCAGCACCCTAAAGGAGAACACACAGGAGGGGACCCATCAGATTTGTCACCCTGGCACCTTCTTCAAAGTAGCAGGTGAGATAATTACCTACTTCTCCAACCCTCTCCTGAAGGATGGGCACTGATAAATGTTTGGAGGTGATTTGGGAGGCAAAACTGGGAGCTAGGGGACCACCCCAGAGCTACCATGTCCATAGGAACCTTAGATGGGTGGGGCCTGCTC
The DNA here is from genome assembly GCF_029215605.1 of Mirounga angustirostris. Lineage (NCBI taxonomy): Eukaryota > Metazoa > Chordata > Mammalia > Carnivora > Phocidae > Mirounga > Mirounga angustirostris. The sequence continues at coordinate 98,246,812 of NW_026991718.1, read as the reverse complement.
AGATGCAGATTATTTTGTATAATTTATAATCACTGAGTCTCTTGACTAGGACTTTTGATGAGGTATATAAACCCTACCAGTTAGATGCTAGTCTAATATTTTTGCTTTTCAACCCTTTCACATTGAAATTCTTATAACTCAGTCTCCTAGTAACTGCTCATGAGTTTTATTCTTTTGTTGACTGTGCTGATTACTCAGCTAGGTAACTTCCCAGTTTTCATGTGCAATGACAACTGCCATTTTCTAAGCATTTTAATGTTTTCTGGTTTTGAATAAGTCATTCCACACACACCACCCCCACTTCCCTCACCAGTTCAGACAAATGCAACCAACCATTTAAAGATGTGCAGATGAGTTCTTTGCTTATCAGGGCTGCTGTTTCCACAAGATCCAAGGACTTAAAGATTCCACTACACTTTGTAAAACAGCACCCTTGGCCTTAGTGTTGCATGCACTTATTGCTAAATTTTATGATTATTCAAGAGAGTTGTTGTGGCATAAAAACTCTGAATCAAGCTTGAGTGATGCTGGCATGCCAGAACAAGTGTGAGGACAGACTCTAACAGCCAAGTAGCATATCCAGTCTTATACTGCATAAAATTAACTATGCATACTATATGAGTAGCCCTTTATGCTACTTTATATGGTAGTTCAAAGTAGATTGTAAATGTAAATAAATTAAAAAAAAAGATGGATCTATTTTCCTCACCATTTCTATGCATGAGGACAAGCCTTGACATCATCTTGTTAATTTGTGATTAGGCAGAAGCATTCAATTCCTATTGCCTCAGCATAGCTGGACTACCTCTTCAGATTTCATAATGGAAAAATAACACAACATCTGCATTCATTCCTCTGGAAGCCAGCTAGTGGTGTGATTGCATTATGTTCTCAAACAAGAAGTATCATTACTTTTGTCTTCCTTTAATTACATCAGGGTGATTTTCTTTTGTAACATTATTTTAAAAAAAATAATGTACAATTTTGTTTTCTCTCATTTAAGCATATAACATATGGCTGTATGCCTCACAATTTATTTGTAGTTGCTAAAAATGATCTTTTAAATGGATTTTATTTAATAGTTATAAAATAAGATATATATTCAGGGGTGGAAGAAAGTTTTAAGTAATACTTATGTATTAGTCAGCTGTTGCTGCATAACAGACCACTATGAAAATTTTAATGGTATAAAACAATGAACATTATATCTCACTCACACATTTGTTAACCAGCTGAGGTGGTTCTGCTTCAGGTTTGAGAGTTGAGTTTGGTCTGCTCCACATTCTGGGGCCCAGCCTGGGGTCAGTGGCTACCCAAGGCAAGGTGTTCTCATTTCAGAAGTTAGAAGCTCTCGGAGGGGCACATGAAAACAAGAGATGCCTCTTAAGACCTCGGCTTGAAAGTGGCACAATGTCACTTCCATCAGTCACCCACATTCCATTGGTCACATCAAATTATGTGAGAAAGACCAACATCAGTAATACTAGGAAAAATGCTTCTCTTCTCATAGTTGCCTAATTACTGATCATTATATGAAAAAGTATTTTTAAAATTGTTTTTTGAAATTCATTATTAAAAGTTATTTTAGGGGTGCCTGTGTGGCTCAGTCATTAAGCGTCTGCCTTCAGTTCAGGTCATGATCCCAGGTCAGGGTCCTGGGATCGAGTTCCACATCGGGCTCCTGGCTCAGTGGGGAGCCTGCATCTCCCTCTCCCTCTGCCTCTCCCCTTGCTCATGCTCTCTCTCTCTGTATCTCTGAGTCTCAAATGAATAAATAAAATCTTTAAAAAAAGTTTTTTTTTAGATGACTGTGCTTTATCAAGTTTTGTATTAACATTGCATACGCTCTCAAAAGTAACTGGGTAATGACTTTGAACCATTGATGTGTGCAGAACAAGTGTAGAAATGCTATGTAAATGAAGGGATGGGGAGAACTTCCCACTTTTCACTTGGGTAAGCATGAATTCTCTCTCTTTCTTCTTTCTTTCTTTCTTTCTTTTCTTTCTTTCTTTTGTTCATTCTTTCTTTTTCTTTCTTCCTTTCTTCTTTCAAGAGAAACATCCTTTTATTAAGTTTATGAATAGCAAAAAGTAATGACAAGCAAGCAACCAACTTGATGTTAAGTAATAAAACTTATCAAAACTATCATAGCCAAGAATACTGTTTGGAAAAATTGCTTTTTGGGCCTTGGCCCCATTTTAAAACAACTTATAACTCCTAAAGATGATAAAAAAAAATGTGAGCACCCAATAGACAATGGAATTTAAATACAATTGTGGGAGTTTCATATGTGGTGATGGATTACCACAACTGACATGCTTTTAACTCAACCAAAAGATAAAAAAGATATAAATAATATCTTAAGATGCAAATTTACATAATAAAATGGAATGCAATGAGTCTTTTGAGGAATAATTCTATGTTTTGTTAAAGAGATTAACTTCTCTATAATTATTAATAAATAATCATAGATGTGAGTCTTGAGATAGTTCATTGGAAGAAAATCTGTATTTTTCATAAAGCCTAGGATTACTCTGATTTTATTTAAATTTTTAATCTTTTTTTTTTAGTTTCTTTTTTTTAAGTTTTTAATTGATTTTTTAAAATTCCACTTAGTTGGGGCACCTGGGTGGCTTAGTTGGTTGTGTCTGCCTTCAGCTTGGGTCATAATCCTGGGGTCCTGGGATCGAGCCCCATGTCGGGCCCCTGCTCAGCAGAGAGCCTGTTTCTCCCTCTCCCTTTGTCCCACCCACTGGCTCATGTTCCACTCTTTCTTGCTCTCTCCTCTCAAATAAATAAATAAATAATCTAAAAAAAAAAAAAAAAAACTTGAAAAATATTTTTTGAAAATTCCAGTTACTTAACATGCAGTGTAATATTAGTTTTTGGGTGTACCATTTAGTGATCTTTAAAAAACAATTTGTGTTACGGAATGGAAGGAGGTGTGGTCCCTAAGTCCTTGGGAGTCTTGGAGCCTAACGAAAGCAAGGTACAAAGTCACTTAATGGTGACTGTCCCTAAGCTCAAACAGAACCAGATGAATAAGGAAGGGAACAGGCCTACAGGCTCTCCCTGCAGTCTGCAACTTCCCAGTTTTCCTGGAGCCCTGGGTGCCCCCGGGGCCTTCTGCTCTTTTTCTCCTTCTTGTCCTTGGGGCCTGGTGTGATGGGAGATGTGGTGTTGCTGATGGGAAGGTACTAGGTTGTTTGGCTTTTCTGCCTACTCCCTCCTTAAACAAAAGAAGGAAGCTTGGATTTGTTAAAGTAGCTGATGCCCTCCCCTTAGATCTTGGTTTCCTTGGTAGGAGTTTTCGTGTGAGAGGGAGTTCAGCCCTCCCTCACGGATTTTTTTCTCCTTTTCACCTTCCACAAATGGGGGTCCAGACCTATTCTGGTCTTTTTCTACTTTGTTGTCTTTCTCTCTGTTCTTCCTCCTCTCTGTGTTTTGGTTTTGGTTTTTTGGGTCATTGTTGTTAACTTTTTCTCTATTAGTGGGGGCTAAATTGTTCCCCTAAGCCTGCCAAATTTTATTCCTTCCCCTATTTTGGCCAAATCCCAGGGGGGAAAGCCCTAGTATGCCAAAAATATATGCTAAGCATAATTCAATTCCATGCAGGTTCCTACCAGCCAAGAAGCCTGCAGGTGGGAGCAGGGGACAGGTCCCTCCTTAGAATGTCTTCCCGTGCTGACAGGAGGGCTCCTCAGAGAAAGGGGCTTGTCTCAGAGGAGGCTTTATTCTGGAACTGCCCCAGAACCCCACTGAAGAGCTCACCATGTCTCAACAGCCAGATCCCCTTTAGTCTACGTGCTCTGTAGAGGAGACTCTTGGTCTGCTGCTTTTCCCAGGCAGCCCGGGGCCAGAAGCAGCCCTTTGCCAGCAGGATGGGCTTCTCTTCAGAGGGGGTTGTAGCTTTCCTGTGGTCTGGCACCCTCCGGCCTTTCCACACTGCCCTGGGGGAGCTCTAGGACGGAGGTAAAGAGCATGAGGCAGGACTGGATGACTTGCTCACAAGAGGGCAGGGGAAGTTTCTCTCCATGGGCCACAGGGGCAGGGCTGGGAGAATAAAGAGACTTGCACCTTATATCATTAAATAATTATTTTCTAGTTCAAGAAGATAATATTGGTAGTGTGGGAATGGGAGGCAGGAAGGGGAGAAAGTCTGAGTAAGCCAGTTGGCTTCTAAGCCAAAAGGATTCCTCTTTGTTTATCTTTGAGACAGTCCAACTCTGAAAATAGCTTTAAAAGGGAAATTAGTGCTGAGACAGTAAAGTCCCCATAAGCCAACAAACCGTAGCAATAGAATGAGCGCAGGCGTCCAGCGGTGTGGACTCCGAGCAGTTTCAAAGAGCCACTCATGCTGTCGCCCATTTGTACAAAATAGAGCAGGAAGATTCAGGAGGATGTTTATGACTTTCTCATACCATGTGGCTTTTCATGATTCTGGATTCTAAACAACCCAGAACAGTCCTTTCAGCCAGAGCTATTCTCCTACATTTGTGTCTCTCTGCTTTTAGACTTGGCTGGACTATCAGACGCGATTCTTGGCTCAGGTTTCAAGAAGCCATTAGCAAATGTACACATGCACGCTTGTCGCTGCAATGTTTATTCCTTTGCCTGCAGCCTACTTTGGGGAAAAAAAGTGCCTTACTGACTAGCCATTGCAGTATCCAGTGTATTTTGACAGGTGCCTGTCCTTAAAAAAAAAAAAAAATTTCATTTTTTTTTGGATTGGTTTTTGTTTCGTACTGTTGGCCAGCTCTTAAGTCCCCAGCAAATCACTGGGCCATTGGATTTTTTCCATTATGTTCATTACCCTTGTACCATGTACCTCAGATCTCTTTCTCTCTGTTACAGTTTCTCATCTTGGACTTCTTTTATTATTATAATAATTTTTTTTTGCTTTAAAATGAGTGTGATGCCATATCGAGTCAATGTTATTCTCTCACAATGTACTCTATAAGAGGTGTGGGTGTTTATTTGGTCGGGATGCTAGCAAGTGCTAAAGTAGCATGATCAGTATAAACAAAAGGTTTTTTGAAAGTATGGAAAAAAATGTTTTGTTGGTTATGATGGTGATGTGGTACAGTCAGCTGCCTTTTAAGAGGTCCTGTCTGTTCAGTGTTAAGTGATTTTAAAAAATAATGGTCTGTGATTCTGACCAGCTTAAAGATGGATTTGCAAATGGTTTTGGATGTAATTAGGTTATGCTATTTGGACAATAAACTCACCTTGACCTAAAAAAAAATAAAAATAAAAATAAACACAATTTGGGTTAGAGTCATCACTATATGGTTAATACATTTAAAGACAGATGGGATAATTCATTTTCTACTATATGATCTACATGGTGGAGGTCTATCATTGATGATCGTAAGGATAGGAATCATTCACCTATGGGTGATCCCAATGAATAAAACATTTCCTAAAAATTCTTATGGGTAGAAAATTGTTTTTCTTTTTCTTTTTTTTTTTTAAGATTTTATTTATTTATTTGAGAGAGAAAATGAGAGAGAGCACACATGAGAGGGGGGAGGGCCAGAGGGAGAAGCAGACTCCCTGTCGAGCAGGGAGCCCGATGCAGGACTCGATCCAGGGACTCCAGGATCATGACCTGAGCCGAAGGCAGTCGCTTAACCAACTGAGCCACCCAGGCGCCCAGAAAATTGTTTTTCTAAGTCTAGTTTAGCATCTTGACCTTTTTCCCAGGTGTGGGCTTATGAAGAAATGTTTACTTTAAGGCAGAATATGGCTTAGATTATTGTCCTATTATTTCTTTCTTTTTTTTTTTTCCTTTTTTCTTTCCATCAGTTGATTCCTCAGTCTGACAGCTTTTAGCAAGCTTCCTAGTTTGAGGTTGGTCATCGTACTACATAGTCTGCAGTCTAATAATTATATGTATCATTTTACCTGGATGTTTTATTCAAAATCAAATCATATGTGTGTTAAATTTGAATACTCCCCCTCTTATATCTGTAAAAGAATAAATCAAACAATAAATCTCATGAAGGAGCGGTGAAAATAAAGATAAACTTAAAGCTATCTATATTTAGAGACTCTTACAAGACTATAAATATAACTCCAACTACTACTGAAGTTATTAGTTAAAATAAAATATAAATTTAAAAAGATGCTATACCTCAGCCATTCCCACTACTTAGAAACACACACTCCTAAACCTTTATGACCTGATGATTATAAGTTAATCTTTTAAAGTAAGAAACTGCCTTAAGTTGCTGTAAATGCAGAGGAGTGCACAATTATTTTAGATTTTAAATCCTCCCAACACACACACATATATACATACACACACACACACACACACACACCATTTCTTCTCAGTACCTTGACTTAACTTGAAGGAAGTGCTTTAGAAAAGTCACTTCAGGGTGGTGGAAGAAAAGAAATAGCTCTCCTTGGATTTAATCAATAGCAACATTCCATCTTACGTTTAAGTTTCTTATACTCTTAAGTCCAGCTCTGGCTTTGTTTAGTTCTTTCAGCTGAACTGAAGTAAGGGTCTTTGCACCAGTTCTTCACATAAAGATATTTTCAAGAGAAAGAATAAAGAGTAATTTGATTCATAAAAGTCGACTACAAAAAAGAAAGAAGCTTGGGAAAACCCAAGAGCTAATGTTTAGATCCCTTGTTAAAGAGATATTTGTTATATAAATTTGTTTTCAGCCCAGTTCATTTTCATAGCAAAAAAAAAAAAAAATGGTGTGCTTTTAGAGTTTGATGCAGAAAATATTACCAGAAAAATAGTAACAAATGACATGTCCAGAACTTGTAGTTTATAGTTTATTGAAGTACCATTTGTGTCTTTGTTATGCCATGAAAATTCAATGAATCACCCAAATTCTAGTGACTGGAAGTTCATTTGAATTTTACATATTTTTCGACAGGAGGCATCCACATGGAAGCAATGCAAAGATGTATAACACCTTCCCTTAAGACTCTTATCATCTAGCCAAAGAAAAGAGATGAATACAGGGAAAGTTACATTGCAAAAGAATATATAAATAAATCAGTAGAATGTGAATCGATTCTTTATGATGATGGGAAGATGGAAGAATTTCTTAAAAATATGGAACAAAAAGATATAACCAATTGATGAGTAAAAAGAGGATATATAGAAATTGATAAAGCAAGTATAGTAAAATGTTAATTGTAGATTCTAGGTGGGTTCATTATAAAATTCTTACAACTACTTTTGTGTGTTTGAAAATTTTCATAATAAAGTGATGAAAAAATTCTAGAGTTTACAGGAAGAGTGTGAGCATTTAATTTCCATGCAGATGTAATAAACGATAAAGCATGAAAGGTAAATTCTGTGAATAATCGTCCTTCATTAGTTCTCTCCTCAATTTGATCAAAAGAGTGAAGGCACTTAATGTTAGAGAATAAATTACATTGAGCATCCATCAGAAAATAACATTTCCTACTCAAATTGGCTTAAATGGAAGGCATGTTATTATTGTACAGATTAGGAAAACCAAAGTTAGGACAGACTTCAGGGTTGATTAATTTAGTTTCTCAAAATTCTCTCAAGAGGCGCAACTTACTGCTCTGCTGCCTACAGCATCATCTTCAACACAAGGCTGGTTTCTCTCACTCACTAGAGGGCTGCCCGCAGTCTTGTTTCTGTCCACTATGAAAAATGACTGGCTTCACTTTCCCAGTTACATCAAGTAAACTACTCCTCATGTCCTTTTGTCCTAAACTGACTTAGACCTGCTCAGTCTGAATCCAACTCTGTCAAGAGGGTAGTGGACAGCGGCCCATGGCTGGCTTAGACTCCTCGTGGGAGGTAGAATAGTTCAGAGGCCAGCACCACAGTGACCACCACAGGCTAGTGAAGAGACTAAGACATCCTCCAGGAAGGTGGAAGAACACAGGCTGGGTAAGACACTTACTTTTAGAAGCATAATGCTGTGACCACTAGGTACTTTTAGGACAATGTTGTGGGCAGAATATATGTTTGTAAAGGAGAGCTATCTTTATGAAATATTATTTCCATGATTATAAAAGCAATACATATCCAATAAGAAAACTATTTTAAAAAAGCTAATAGAGTGTAACAATCATTTATAATCTTACCACTTAGAAACAATCAAAGTTAATATCTGGACATTCAACCTTTTATTCTATGTATATGTGTGTGGGTGTGCACATGCACACATACATATGTTAAATACTTGTTGTGGTATGAACTACACAATTTTGTGTGCCTTTGCCTTTCTTAACATTTTATCATTAACATTTCCCAATATCATTAAGATTTCTTCATAAATTTTGTTTTAATGGCTGCATAAGATTCTATTACATGAAAGTACAAATTTACCTAAATATTCCTATACTATAGAATGTTTAAATTGAATCATTTTTGTTTTGTTGCTAACACTGTGATAAATATCTTTGTAATAAATCATTGTTTGAATTTCCGGTGATTTCCCTAGAAAATATTTTTAGTTGGTATATTATTAAGCCAGATTATATGAATATATATATTTTAAGATTTATTTATTTATTTTAGAGAGAGAGAGCATGGGAGTCGGGGGAGGAGTACAGGGAGAGGGAGAGGGAGAATCTCAAGCCGACTCCCCACTGAGCTCGGAACCCAAGGGGTTTGATCCCATGACCCTGAGATTATGACCTGAGCCAAAATGAAGAATCGGACACTTAACTGATTCAGCCACCCAAGTGCCCCACATATGAGTATTTTTAATACTCAATGCATTAAACTTGTTCCAGTATATACTTCTACTCATGTGGTTATTCCATGGATTCTAAGAAGTACTGTTTATTATAATTATCATTTAGCAGCAGTGACACATGACTTCACTTTTCAGCTCCAAAGGGCTCTCTGAGAGAGAACTACAAATATGTTTTCCATCACTGATATTCCTACTTTGGGCATTCCTTCCTTCCCTAACATTTTTACATTAAAAAAGTAGAGGTGGGCTGTTTACCTATTATGTTTTTTTTTTATTACTTTCTAAATCTATTCCTTTTTATTTCTTGGTCTAGTATCTATACAGGCTTTAGGAATTAAGCACGTGAAGCTTCATACACAGACCCACCCCATCCCCCAATTAGGATAAGCAATGAATCAATTAATGAAAGAGTGAATGAATGAATGAATGAATGAATGAAATGCAATACCTGGTAGCTCAGGATAAAATTTGCTGTTGCTTTATTAAGTCCATAAAATTTGTAAATTACTTCATAAAAGTGCTTTATAGGTTTTGGCACTTTAATGATGTTTACAGTGTTTTAGAAGAGACAAAAGATTTTGTTTTGTGGCAGTTTGCCAGAACAGGGAGCAATTGTGCATTCAATTACTCCATTAAGTTATTAAAGGTAGTAAGGAATTTACACAAAACAGACCTTGAATTGTTTTAAATTCTCTTCATTTGAAAAGGTTAACAAAGGACAAATCACATACTTTAGCTTCCTTTTTCATTTGTAATTCACCTTTATTTCCCACTTGCCCATGCTATTTTCTTGTTAAGTCAACAAGAGTTATGAATTTTCTTTATAAATTAATAGTGTAAGCTTGATGACCACAGGTAAAAATCTTATTATTCAAGTTCATGATATTAGGGGAAAGAAAAATCAGTATATCCAAGGGTGAGGGAGTTGGGGAAGAAGTTGTTTCATTTCTAGAACAATAATTTTTGTCCCAGGATCTAATACTCTAGGAAATAATATATGTGAAAGCTTCTTGAAAGTGTAAAGCACTATATGAATGTAAAGGATTAGTATTAGTGGTGTGGTAAATCATTTTTCTGAAGGTTGGTATAGGCCATTTATATTTTTAAAGTAGATGAATAGAAGAAAAATATATCTTACATGAAGAATGGCCGATTTCTTCCTCTAGAGTGGTTGAAACACTTTTTCTGATTTGATTTGATTAATCCCTTTGCCGTCCTGGTAAAGGAAATTGGAGGCTCACATTGCATTTTTATGGGCCTTGCCTACATTAAGTTTCAGGTATCTAGATGTCTTTTCTCATAGGTGTCTTTCTCTTAATTATTCCTTTTATCACTGAATTTCAGATAGGTACACTAGAGGGATCCTAGCCGAGATGCAACTATAGAAGTGGCTCTTTTTGTGGCATTTGAAAGAGCTGATATGGCCTCTGAAGAGTTTCCTGAGGCTTTGAGGTGAGTAGGGTAAACTCAGAGCCCTGGTGAGAGGAAGGGCCCCTGGAAAACTGGCTACCCAAACTTTTCCTCTCCAACTTACACTGAGCATTTGTATGCTTTTATTTTAAAGATTTATTTATTTATTTATTTGACAGAGAGAGACAGCAAGAGAGGGAACACAAGTAGGGGGAGTGGGAGAGGGAGAAGCAGGCTTCCTGCTGAGCAGGGAGCCTGACATGGGGCTCGATCCCAGGACCCTGGGATCATGACCTGAGCCGAAGGCAGCCGCTTAACCGACTGAGCCACCCAGGGGCCCCTGTATGCTTTTATTTTATATGAGAAAACTAATTATGGACATTCCAGCACGCTCCATAAAAAGGGAACTTGGGGAGCTTATCAGGTCCTAGGGAATCGTACGAAAAGACTTAATCCAAGAGTTGGAGCAGAACAAAGTCATGGAATTTGGAGTCAGCCAGCTGGAAAAAAGTTAAAGCAACTAAAGGTCCTGGAAAATAATAGAAGCTATCTTGCACTTCCGGCTTGTGTTTTGAGCTTCTGCTCCTTGCGTTGACTACAGATCTTTACTTGGCTTTCTAAGGGGCCCTTTCTCCTAAGCATCCCAGGGGCATCACCAGTTTTCCTCCCAATGTCTATCCAGAGAAGTAAGATAAAAAGGCAGAAACTAAGGCATAGAAAGATTGACTGCTGAAGATAGCAGAGGTGAGAATAGTATGATACAAGCTGCTATTTTATTGTTTCCTCTACAAAATTCTTTAATTGGTCAGACGATGTTTGAGAGATACATACAAAAAAATCTACTTTCTAAAAATGTCAGTGCCTTTCAGACTATACATATTTTCCTTTAGCTGTTTCAGACATTATCAGGACCTGTTGGGAGCAACCGTGGCCTTGTCGGTCACAGATTAGTAACTCCTCTGAACTCCTTCCCCTTTCTTGCTCTGAGCAAAGCCTGGATGTCCCCTAAGGGTTTGCTCCCCTTGCAGGCTTGTGACCTGAGTCTTTTTTTTTTTTTTAACCTCCCACATATATGAATTCCACAGGACCTAGAAGAAAGGAAGGCAAATTCCCTGCTTCCAAAACCATTTTCAGACCATTGTTCCTTTTCTTCTGAAACAAAAAATCAGCTCCTTTGAAACCTATGTTTATATGTCCATCCAAAGTTAACCTATTTTCCTCCTGGTTCCTTCCTCTCAGTTGTAAGAAATTTTAGCTTGTCCTTTTTTGTTTTTTCCCCATGATGACCATCTTAATTCTTGGTGACTTCAAAAAGAATTGAGGGTTCTTGGCCAGCTCACCCAACCCCTGAGTGCCTGAGTCCCTTGACCTTCACAACTTCAATTACCTTCTGCTCTACTCAGCCTCAATCACTCATCTCATGGTCCTATTCCTCTCAATGCTGCTATTGCGATCACGTACCAGCTCCACAATAGCAGTTTTAAGCATCCCACTCTGACTACCACCCCTTCTTTGCAGCTCATTCATTGAATGCAACAAGCTCTTAACCCCACATGAGTCTCTACAAGTAAGCCTACCACTTTTTGCCATTTATCCTCCTCTTCATGTTCACAGTCCCCTAGCATGGAGTTCACATGCCATCATGATGATCTCTCCTCAACTCCCTTAGTCAAGGGATCAAAATCACCCAGAAGAAAATCCACTCTGATTAAGTCCTACTTTCTGCCTACTCCCCATTTGTTTCCAGGCAGCTGAACATGGCTGGGAAAACACACAACCACTCTTTCTGGTCTTGAGTGGGCACTCAGTCTGCTAGAGTCTCTTCACATTTCTCTAGTTGCCACTCCCCCATTATCAAAGCAACCACTTTACCTCTTCCCAAAACATTAAACTCTGCCCCAATCTACTTATTCTCAACTATTCCCTGAGAAAATAGAAGCCACTAAAAGAGAACTTCATCTTCGAACTAATAATCTAGCAACCTCCCTACATTTTTACCCATACAGTCTCCCTGGATCCCTGGTCCTCTCTCTCTCAGTGAGTTGCTTCTGCCTCATCTATTTTGTCTTTTCTCCTAACTGGAATATCTCATATCTTCAAAACAAAATGAACAAAAAGATCCTTTACTCCCATGTCCTCTTTTCAACTATTGCCCCAAGCCTTTAGAGCAAAATTTCTGAAAAGACCTGTTCCTATTATCTCTTCACCTCCTCACAACTATTCTTTCTTGGACTCCTGAGTCCACTGCAAAATACAATTGTTAAAGTCCCTGATGAATTCCATCTTGCCAAATCTAATGGTCAGTTCTCTGACCTTGTCTTAGCATACATTGCAGCAATATTGACAAAATGGTCATCTTCCTTTAACACCTTGTTCCCTTGGGTTTGGGCATCCTTTCCTGTTATTTTCTCTTACTTCATGAGCCACATATTTTTATACTTCTTTGCTGGTTTCTTTTAGACATTGGAGCTCTCTAGAGCTGAATTCTAGGAACTTTTTTTCTTCTCCGTTTACTTCCTAAGTGATTTGAAAATGATTTATGTTCTCAGGAATCCAGTCCCTCCCTCTTCCCCATGTTCCATATTCATGCATATAACTGTTTATTCAGTGTGTCTGCTTGGAAATTTAATAGGCATTGCAAACAGAACATGTTAAAAAAAAAAAAACCTATGAATTTCACCCCAAACTCACCATTCCCCATATTGTCATCTTAAAAATTGGTACTCCCATTAATGTGGTTGCTCAGGGCAAAAAAACTTTGGATTTATCTTTGACCTTTCTTCTGTCTCTGTCTTTTCTGCCTTTCTCCCTCTCTCTTTTCTCCATCTCTCCCTCTCTTGTTTTTACATCTACTTCATCATTAAATCTTGCTGACTTTATCTTCAAATATATCCTCTTTAACTGTTTATTGTCTGTCTTTTCCACTAGAATGTAGACTCCCTGAGTAAGAACTTTGTCTTATTTGCTGCTATTTCTCCAGACCTTTAGAAGAGAAATTGACAGACTATGACCTACTGGCCAAATCCAGCTCTCCACTAAATGATTTTTACATTTTTAAATGGTTAAAAATAGGGACGCCTGGGTGGCTCAGTCGGTTAAGCATCTGCCTTCAGTTCAGGTCATGATCCCAGGGTCCTGGAATTGAGTCCCACATCAGGCTCCTTGCTCAGTGGGGAATCTGCTTCTCCCTCTGCCTGCCGCTCTCCCTGCTTGTGTGCTAAATCACTCTCTTTCTCTCATTCTGACAAATAAAGAAATAAAATCTTTAAAAAAATAAATAAATGGTTAAAAATATTTAAAAAGATAAAATTGTGTGACACATGAAAATTATATGAAATTTAAATTTCAATATTCATGAAGTTTTATTGGAACATAGCCAACACTCATTTGCTTATATTTTATCTATAGCTATTTTGTTATTACAATATCTGAATTGAATAGTTATGACAATGATTTTTATGGCCTCCAAAGCTGGCAATATTTACCATCTGGTCACTTACAGGAAAAAATTGCTAACCAATGTTGTAAGACTAACATTCTCTCACTACAACTGAGACCTAAGTTTCTTTTTCCTCCTGGTTCCAATAAAAACCTCAGAACTGAGTCTCATAGTGCTGAATCACATAACTATTACTGAGCCAAGCCCTGATCAAAGGGTTAGACCACAGTTAATTGGACAGGCCTGGGTCATATGCCCATCTCTGAAGCTGGGGAATAGGAAAGGCTTAACTCCTTTTGAATCATAAGGCCTAAATATGGAAGGGAACAGCTTCCCAAGGAAAACTGAGATGCTGTAACCACAAGAAGGATGGGTAGAAACCTTGGTAGGAAAAAGAAGCAATTGACTTCTAAATGGATCCTCTTGCTCTTTTAAAGATGGCATATCCCCAAACTCTATGGTTTATTCCCCCTGTGAATTATAGCTTTCTGTTGAGAAATTACACCCAGTTTACTAGAATGTAATTCCTTATACCTCAAACCATCTGTGCCTTGGATAGGATTTGTGTGTGTGTGTGTGTGTGTCTGTGTGTGTGTCTGTGTGTATGTTTTAATCTATAGACTCTAAACATATATAATTATTGTTTTTTAAAGCCACTTGTGTTGGAGTGGGATATAGTCCAGAGGTTATGGAAAGTGAGGTCACATCTGGAGCAATACCCTCTGAATAGTTCCATAGATGCTGTTGAGCCACCTTGTAGAAGATGTCCTGGGCAGAAGCCAGGCGAGGCTGCTGGTACCCCTTGCACACCCAGCTTTCTAGGCATGACAAAGTAAAATCCTCAGTATTGCACCTCACTCTAGTTCTTTTTCCTCATTGTTAGACTTAAGGACCACCCAGTGAGAGTAGAAGTTATCTGCTGCAAGGCCTTTTATCAGGAAAACCATAGGCTTTTAAGATATCAGAATTTATGAGAAGGGGGGAGGACTGATTTATAACCAAACAATATGTCTATTTTTCTCCTCAACAAAGGGATGCCACTGATGATCATTAAGAAAACCTTTCATACGGTCAGATTTATGTTTTAGGAAAATGATTGATGGCAGTTTAGAGGCTCTTTTGTAGTGAAGTAAAACACCATGGACTAGCAGGTGTGATAGAACTGAGTGTTGGCACTGGTAATTCTAACTCAGGTAGCTTCTTAGTCTCCCATCCTTGAAGTCATGGAGAAGTCCTTGAGTCAGTGAAATGTTTCTTCATCACAATGTCAACTGTAGGCATTTTTAAGAGTGAAGCTAAAGATGAAACTGTTTTGGAAATCATAGCAATGTATTTATAACACGGAAGCTGTCATTTCCTTATTGATTATTTCAATCCAAGAAATTAGTTTGAGAATTGGACTTTAACAGTCTTGTGATTCACTCTTTACAAGTTAGCAAAGATTTAGAATTTTGAGTTGCTCTTTGCTAGCATTTTCTTCTTTGAATACAACGTTTTTTTTCATAATTCTGACATTTCTTTTCAGTTCATATGCTCTCATTGAGAATTCTCTCTGATAGAGCAAATTTTCTACACTAAAAATGATACTTTTCATGTGTCTAATAAAAGCTGACTGCCAATTGGTGAAACAGGTTTTTATAGTTGTAAAACTGTTAGCTGTAGATGCAAAATCATGTTATTTCTGATGTCCCATCCAATCGTGGCATAATCCTGAAGCTTTGCTCACCCTGAAATTTTATATTATATGCCTTTTCTGGAGTGAAGTTTAGCTCATATGGAAACCCCAACAGGCTGGGAATATATTCTCATTTTTAAAAAAATGCCATCAGTTGAAAATTGTCTCCTTTTTCAAAATGGCCTCCAGTTCTACCAACTGACTGCCTTGTGAGTTTCTGACAAGGGTCACAACCCATTGGTCTTATAGAATAAATACCCCTTAAAAAAATAGTTAACAGTGCTTTGACAAACACTGAAGGGTTTAAGGACTAGGCCCTTGGATTTTTGTTCAATGAAAATTCGGTGTACAACAGACATCATTCTCGTACTTTCCCATGTACGAAGTTGACAAATACCCTATTTTCTTCTTTAACTAAAAGCAACCACTCTATATTTTCTCTAACTAAAGAGCTACTCAACTTTGCCATAAATTTTCAGTAAATTTAACTGACCTTAAAGTAAATCATACTTTTCCCTTAGACAGTTGCCTATTTGCCACAAATTGCCTTTGGCAAGCCTGCATCTTATCAACACGAAGTTTGTACTCTTGTCTTCTTTCTTTTTCTTTTTTTTTTTTAAACAGGAATTATAATCAGTTTTTTTTTAATCCATCTATGTCAGCAATAAAGTATTCTTTATTTAATTTTCTTAAGAAATTCTAGGCTGGCATATAAAATGTAGATGTTTGGTGTTAGCAAGTAGCAAAATAAAATGCCATTTTTAATAAGGGCACGTGTGCTAAGCAATGTTTTTTCTGGTGTTTCTATGAAAGGAAATCATATATCATGAGTAGCTAGAGGAAAAACATCACTATCTATTTATAGGCATCTTAGCAACAGAAACTACTAAGTTTATTCCATACACATCCCTTGATTGTTCAGGCATAGACCACAGACTTATGAAATCACATGTGTTCTCTCTTTCTTTCTTTTGATTTTTCCCATCTGAATCTCAACCTGCAATGGGATGGAGAAAACAAAGGCAATTAAGTTCAAATCAATGAATAATGCCTTTGCTGTCACTCCTACAAGTGGTTTGATTAGCTTTGGGAATTATCTAATGTGTCTTTTTAAAGGGATAGCATTTCCCATTTTCCTTCTCTTTTATAAGTCCCAGGAGCATCTGGCAGACTTGAATATACACAATAGTCCTATGTGTCCATTAAAAATCCTTAGATTTTTAAAATAAATAGAAATTAAAATTAGAATGTTTTGAGTACGCAATTGGTCCAAGTTTTGGAGAGAAATAATTTCTTATATCTAGGATAGGAGAAAGAGTTCCTGAGGTACTTTTAAATAAGTGTGAAGATTGAAGAAGCAGGCTGAAGCATTTCAAAATAGAGCATACATCCAGGAAAGACATGGAAGAGTACTTTATTGTGTCCAGTCATTTGCCCCTCCTTTCCCTGTAAGAGGATTATACTTCTCCTCTTATTGCTAGATGACTTGCTATGCTAGCACATAAACCCCTCATAAACAGCCTTAGCCATGTGACTTACTTTGGCCAATGGAATATGAATGGGCATGATGAACACTGCAACCAAGAAGAAGTTTTGAGAAGCATCAAAAATCTTCCAGTAGCCCTCTTGCTGTTCCTCTTAGCCAAGAGATCATTGTGTCCATTCTGATGGCAGCTCTATAGGCCTGAATTCTGGCAAATACATGGAACAGAGCCACAGCTAACCCACAGTCACCAACATTTAACTAGAGTTAGACATAAGTGTGTTTGTTTTGTAATGAGCCACTGAAATTTAGAGCCCATTTGTTACCACATCCAAAGCTGACTACTCCAGAAGATAGAAATTATACCAGACTGCTAACAATGGCAATTTCTGTAGCATTAAGATTGTAGGTTACTATGACTTCTTTTAATCTTTTTTTTTAGATTTTCCCTGTTATCTTTATCATGTATTATTTTATAATCAGAAAAATAAGTTTTATTTTTCTTCTAAACATTCTTTCAGTCCTTCCTTAACTCCAGCCACTTGAATTAAATTTGAGGTGAAATTAAATTTAGACCAGTTCTTGAGCAAGGGTGATTGCCACATTCATGACTAACTTGGAATGCTGCATTTAAGACATCATTAGCCTTCAGTTGATGCAGTCTTAGCAAAATTCTGCTAACTTCGCAGAAATTGACAACTGATAAGATTCATATAGAAACATAAATGACTCAGAATAGCCAAAGCAATCTTTAAAAAAAGAACAAATTTGGAGGACTCACTTCCTGATCTCAAACTTCTAGAAATCAAGATAGTGTGGTATTAGCATAAGGGTAGAAATACAGATCAATGGAATAGAATTGAGAGCCCAGAAATAAACCCTCATGTTTATGCTCAATTGGTTTTCAATTAGGGTACCAAAACAATTCAAAGAGGAAAGAATAGCTTTTTCAACACATGGAACTAGGACAACTGCGCCATCCCCAATGATCTTGTGGCAAGCCTCTTTCTTCATCTTATCACCCTCTGCCCCTCCCCCACTGGTACTCTCTCTCTCAAATAAATGAATGAATAAAATCTTTAAAAAAAATAAAATCAATAGAGCTCACAAAAATCAGCAGTCCATCTGAAAGAGCTATGTCCTGCCTCATACCATCAATGGATCAAATATCTAAATGTAAATGGACTAAATATCTCAATGTAAAACATACAAATGCAAAACATAAGAGCAAAAGTTGAATATTTGTATAATTTGGGGGCAGGGGAGGGTTTCTTAAAAAAGACAATCTGTAACAAAAAAGAAAACATATTTGACTATTTAAAATTAAAGCATTTTGTAGAAAAAAATAAAATCAAAAGACAAGTGATAAGGTGGGAAAAATATGTGTTACATGTATGACAAAAAGTTAATCCCTTGTGCAGAAAAATTCTCTCAAATTTATATTGAACAAATCAGCAGAAAAATGACCAAAGATTTTGCCTTCATAATGCACAGAAAAATAAATTCAAAATGGCCAATAAATATAAAAAATATATTCAATGTCTCTAATGGTCAGGCAAATGCAAATAAGACAGTAATGAAATTGTATTTTCATCCATAGACTGGGGAAAAATTAATTTCATGCCATGATGGGTAGAATGTAGAGAAATGGGCATTGTCATACATGTTTTGAAGGAATATGAATTGTTTCAAAAATTTGCAGTGTAATCAAATAATATTAGTACAATTAAACAATGTGTGTACCCTTTAATATAGCACTCAGACTTTGGAGAATTTATCCCCCCAAAATTAGATTGCAATACATAAGGATCAGTGTATGAGAGTGCCTCTTTTAGTATTATCTATAATGGCAATAATTTGGAAATAAACTGAATATCCTGCAGTAATAGAATGGGCGAATCATTATGGCACATCTATCCAATGGACTATGATTAAAGTGTTTAAAGCAGCACATTAGATTAGTATCTGGTGAATTGGAAGACTAACCACTTAAAGGCAGGCTAAGTCACTGAGAAATATGAACAGATTAGCTCATATTGGAAAAAAATTAAGTCATATATATATATATATATATATATATATATGTATATATAGCTATGAATCTATGACCAAGGAGAAAAATGTGAGAGGATACACATAAGACAACGAACACCATTTACACTGGGGGTCTGGCCCTGAAGGACAGTTGATGGGGGAGATGAATAATTTTTTTCATTAAACATCTTTGAATTTTTTCACATCATAATAAGTATATAATAACTTTGTAACTTAAAAATCTAATAAAGACAGAGTCAGATCATGTGCAATCCTGTATTTACATGCATAATACATGTCTGAAAGGACTGAAACCAAACTGCTAATTTTGAACCCTCTTATGAGAAAAGAGGTATTAGGGAAGGAGGGAAAGGAGATCTTAGCTTTGTTTTGCATATATTTCTGTCTTTATAAATATGTATATTTTTACAATGAATACTAATTCATATATTACTCATGTGAGTTAAAAATAAATGCATAGCTTTAACTGTTTATACCCATGCAGTATACTAGGATGTTTTTGTTTTTTTCCCTTCCCATCAGTAGACAACAGTTATTGGCACAAACATTAACAAGCATAATAGTTGTAATTTGGTTGAGGAGGATAATCATGTATTAGCTTAAGTAAGATCCAATGCTTTGCAGAGATCTGTCATTCTATGACAGTATTGACTTATAATGGTCCCAACTAAGGAATACAAGATGTAATCCATAGATTCTAGTGAAATTCAGCTGTATTATCTTTTATTGCTCCTATAAACCTTAACTCTAATTAAAGATCACTTAGAGGTTTTTAGCTAGAGGGATGGGTGAAAGGATATCTTTATCCCCACTTAGGCAGAGGAAAGGTTTTAAAGTAGAAAATGAGCAATTGATGATTGTCTTGCCAAGTGTAATTAAGAAAATTTAACAGCACTGATTGTACAAAGTTCTGGGAGTAAAATCTGCCAAAGGCTGAGATATGGTTTCTATGTAGCTAATATCATAAACTCAGTGTGTCAAGTCTTTGATTCTAATTCTTGGAATAAGCTATAATCTCTCACATATAAAATAATATAATTTGTGTCTGTGGCCCAAAGCAAAGAGGTCTCCTTTTGCCTCTCTCCCTCCTACACTGTCTGGGACCATGGTGTCAGTTCTGTCACCCCCGGCACTCCTCTGCCCCCGAGACCTGCCATGTTGAAGGGCTTTCCTTCTCAGCTACTTGCTGGTAACACTTTCTCACTTCCTTTTTTTTTTTTAAAGATTTTATTTATTTATTTATTTGACAGAGAAAGACACAGCGAGAGAGGGAACACAAACGGGGAGTGGGAGAGGGAGAAGCAGACTCCCTGCTGAGCAGGGAGCCCGATGCGGAACTCGATCCCGGGACTCCAGGATCATGACCTGAGCCGAAGGCAGTCGCTTAACCAACTGAGCCACCCAGGCGCCCACTTTCTCACTTTCTTCAAGGCCACTGTTGGACCTAGAAAAACTTCCAGGGCTCAGAGAAGGAAGCCTTGCTGGCTAAATTTCACCGATATTGTGAGAAGCAAGAAGTGTCTGGATTGTGGGAAATTCTTGCCTTCAGAAATTTGGGAGTTTTCTTGCAAACATGATCCATGGATAGTTGAAAAATTACATAGCCTGTGAAAGAGCAGTGGAAACCACATATGAGAGAGGCACTCAAGATCAACTATCAGAATAGTTTAGACTGGTATGCTGAGACTTTTGAGAGAGAATAAATCACTAGGATGCAGTCCACTGAACTGGTGGAGAAAACTAGGAGATGACATTATATATAAATTATCTAAGATATATGTTTACCTGCTACAGTAGCGCATGCTATATACATGTAATTTTTCTTTAAATGGATGAATGTGCTTATGGTGCAGATATGTATGAATAGCAGAATTAATTGTTCAGTAGTGATGGTGATAGATTTGGGGCTAAGAATACTCATTAGCTTCTTTCTCCTCCACATTGGGCACAAACTAGCCCCTGCACCCACTGCACTCTTGTTTGATATGGTTTATCATTTCCAAAGGTGGTGATCATTTTGTTGGATATTGAAGGGACAAGCCCAATACACTAAAATATTGTTTGCCCAGAGTCCTATCTTTTCCTCTACTTCCTGCACTGCTTAAAAGAACAAAAGGTATACTCCAGATCTAATTGTTTGTAATTGGCCTATTTATGAGCAACATAAATGTGGCATACATACATTGACTTATAACTTTGTCAGGATTAAGTCTCTCTGGAGGAAGAAGAGGAGACATAGAATTAAATGCATGGATGGGACTGAAAGAGCTGTTCAAAGTTTAGAGATAAGTGGGCATATTCAGGAGAACAGGGAGTACTCTTCAGGAGCTAAAAAAAATAGATCAGTCTCTGAAGTCTAGAAGGAACATGCAAGAGACCATGCATGAGAGTAGGCAGTGGGATAAAGTGAGCTTTGGAGACAGAGAGGTGTTTTTGAAAGCCAGAAATGCAAAGCCTAGGGAAGTAGATCAAGATTATAGGAGATGCTTGCTTTTTTTTTTTTTTTTTTTTTTTTAGTATGGATGCTTTTTATGTACCACCCATATCCCTTTGGACCTTAACATTGTCATGTAAGTGGCTGACTTTGATATGGCATTGTGTCCATTTTTGGCCTTAGAGCTTTCTCTGACCATTGGACTCTGCTTAGAGCTAGCATAGCAGTGCAGAAACAGAATTTAGAAGCACTAACTTTTCCTCCTAACCCTCCACCCCCAACTACAGTGTCCTTTAACCACTGGAGTATAGATACCCCAATTCCCTCCCTCCTTGGGTGAAATAACAATGGATCTCAGAGACTTAGCTTATTTGCATGTCTGGGATCCCTAGTGCAGTTAAGCTGGAATTATCTACATTACTAACACTGTCAACAAGCCCTTGCATTGTTTGACTTCCCTTCCCAGTTGCACTTCAGCATAGCCATCCTGATGTTATCTGGGATCCTCTCCCCAAAAATCTCACTGCACTTGAATCTTTGTCCAAACCTTACTCTGGGGAAATCCAAACTAAGGTGGGATTTGTATACAAAATGAACTGCCAAAAACTTGAAGAATGAAACCAAACTGAAAAGAAAAATTAAAAATAAATAAAAGATATCAGACTAAGGAGAGTTGAGATATAGGTAAATGAAAAGATTATTTTCTTTTCCTTCACTAAATCTCTAAAAGGAAAATGAGTTTAGGAAATGTTATTATCTTACTGATTTTCTGGGTTAGTACTTTCTGAAGAAAGAGAAACAGTGAGCATTTTTAGAAGTAAGATTTTGAAAACTGTAATGCTTTAAGCCAAAACATATTGTTAACTGTGATAATGGGAAACCACATCAGTAAGAGGTGCATTGCCTCGTGCTCTGTGGTTTCCTACTACAGTAGTTCTTTTTGGAATTAGGTGGTCATTTCCAAAAAGCACTTGTGTTATGTGTTGAAATAATGAAAAAGCTGCTGAAACGCAATATGCATTTTTTAATCTAGTAATAAAGAAAGTAATATGGCTGAATAATGCCGGGGCAGATTAGCTTTGACACTATATTTGCTTTGTGTCCAACTTTATCTGGCAATGCATTATTCACTAGAACTATACACAGTGCTTTATTAAGTCTTAATCAAATGCATTTTATCATAAGTGTCAATTCAACACTTTGCCATTATATTTATGTATTTTTAAATACTGAGGTCTTTGTAACAAATGATAAATGCTTAGGCTGGAAAAGAATATCATATTTCTGGGGCCTGGGAATGAGGTCATTGTGTAGCACAGGGTGGTTTTACATCTACACTAATCTGAAAACAGATTATATTACCCTTTCTTTTCTCCTTATAATAAACTGAAATGTGAAAATGTTCATTTAACTTTTTTTTTCCCACCGACATGAAAACCAAGTTGGCATGCTTTAGTCATCTATTAAGGGCATTTTAATAGGTTCGTAGAGCATGTAAATAAGACCTCAATTAAAGCCAATTTTTATTTTATTTTATTTATTTGTGGTTTTTATTTAATAGATTTTTGCACTAAATTTTCAAATGTGACTAAAAGCTCAAATGAAGTAGGTTAGACATAAAAATTTATGTACAAACTGACAAGGGATTACAACGGTTACACACATTTTCAAATAAAATTAATTAATAATGAGCTGTATGTTTTGTAAACACAACTGGGCCTTAGAAAAACTTGTGGTTCTTGGATTTCCTACAGAAGAAAATGCTTATAAAATATACTATTAAACTGTTAACATCTTAGGCTTACTACTCTGATAATATTGGACAACTTCAATTTTAAAGATATTGTCAAAATCCAACTTCAAGTTGCTTGATAGTCTGGTTCTTTTATCAAAACAGCAGCTGCAGACTTATAGAACTTCTTGTATTTAAAGAAATAAAGGCAACTATTAAAATCCTATGGTGTTATTTGGAAATACCTATTGATTTCCTAAGTAAACAAATTTTTAAGACTAAAGTTCATGGGGGCGCCTGGGTGGCTCAGTTGGTTAAGCGACTGCCTTCGGCTCAGGTCATGATCCTGGAGTCCCGGGATTGAGTCCCACGTCAGGCTCCCTGCTCAGCAGGGAGTCTGCTTCTCCCTCTGACCCTCCTCCCTCTCATGCTCTCTGTCTCTCATTCTCTCTCTCGCAAATAAATAAACTCTTAAAAAAAAAAAAAGACTAAAGTTCATGGGGCACCTGGGGTGGCTCAGTTGGTTGAACAACCAACTCTTGATTTTGGCTCAGGTCATGATCTCAGGGTGGTGAGATTGAGTCCCCTTTGGGGGCTCCCCCCTCAGTGCAGAGTCTGCATGTCCCTCTCCCTCCCCCTCTGTCCCTCCCCCCCCTCCAGCCCTCTAGCTCTGGCTCTCTCTTTCTTTCTCTCTTTCCCCCTCTCTTTCTAAAATAAATAAACAAATAAAATCTTAAAATAAAAGACTAAAGAAGTTCATGATTTTGGATTTTAAAAAATCGTATTAAAAGAAATCCAGGGTTTTAAAGAGCATTTTGTTGTTAGACTGCTGTCTCTCAATGAGTGCTAAATGAAACCGGAGTGTTAATGGCATTAGGCTCTCCACACCAGACTGGCATTAGCCCCTGAGTCAATACCACTAGTTGGATAGAGTTTTATCTACAGAAGGAATAGTTAGATAATCAACTTACATTAATTCTTCATGCAGATGTATCAACACCAAATAGACTATTTCCTTTGTACTTTTACCTTCAGCTGTCAATCAGATCCTCTGCTTCCCTGATTCGTCTTGTTTTCATCTATTTCCAAATAACTTGAATGAATGCAGAACTTTATTGGTTATAATAGTAATGCTTTCACACATTTATCACTTACACTTATCTGTAAAATGATCTGATGCTTAAATATATCAGGACTTTTTTTTTTTAGTTTTTTAGTCTGCATCAAATTTTTAGATTGAAATTAAGTGCTAACCATTTAAAAAATAAATTTGAATCTTGTGTTTGTATGTATGTATGTATATATATTTCCATTGTGACAATATAACTGTTTTATTTTGGTGATTTTTTTTCCTCTTTGCCTAAATTTATATTGTTTAGACAAAAAAAAATAGGGTAAAGGCCCCTTATCTTAGGTTTGACTGTTTTCTCTATGTAGATTTTAAAATATTCTCGTCTTTGTTTCTTAAAAGGAGGCAAAATTAAAAACATCAAAACATTAAGATGGTATGTACAAGCATTAATAAGCATGTCCTTGTGTGTAAGGTTATTGATATAGGTATTTATGGAATTAATTTAGGGGCATCGTGGTTCTGATGATAAATCTACAACAAGAAAGATCATGGGTATGGAAGGTAGAGATCCCGGTAAAGTTCCAGTTGTTTTTCTGGGTTTGAGTAAGTTACTTATGAGTGTTACTTCTGAGGTCTTTGGGTCTTGGTTTCTTTATCTCTAAAACAGGACCATGAGATTCAGTCTCCATGGTATCTTTTCACTCCTGTGAGTCAGTTTAAAGAGTGTTCCTTGAATTAACTTTTGCTGTTTAACATTTGCTTACCATGCTTACAACAGGGATTCCTGGCCCCTTTGGGGTTTCTTTCATTCTCTGTGCTTGGATGACACCATGTAGTGTGTTTGTGTGTGTATCTGTTTGAGAAAGAGAAAGCAAGATTAAAACAGATTCCGTAAACAATCAGAATCATGAGACTTTAGCAGAGATTGACTAAAAGAATTTCTAATATCACTAAAAGCCTCAGCAGATATATCAATGAGTCTGGGGTTGAGTGTCTTTCTTACCAGGCAGACACATTTCTAAAGAATCAACTCTCTTTATGTGAATATACAGTAATGGAACTATAAATCTAAATACAATTAAAGTTCTGAAGAAGTGGGAAGACAGTAGGTCACTCATAAGAGTGTTTACCAGTAGCAGCCACTCTCAGATCCCTTGCTCCCTGTGTACAGGAGTCTGATTTGATTTCCAGCTGCCAACCCCTCCTCAAGGTACAGCCATAGTCCTCTTGCAGCACCTTATAGGATCCTAGAGACATGAGGAAGTAAGAGAGCAGGACTGCATTCCTTTTTCCAAATGGGTTTTGGTACACACAGTTCATAAATGACCAGCAAGAATTTGCTGTTCAGGTTTACTTTTCCCTTGGGATTCTATAATTATTTTAAAATATTAGCCATAAATCCCTTGCTATTTCCTTAAATTATTCATTTGGTTTTGTGAGCCTCAATTGTATGCCAGAAATCACTTTGATACTTGATTTGGAGACTGCAGACCATACTTACACATCAACATGGAAAAACAATATGCAAAATTTGGCTTCAACATGCCCAAAATGCAGTATCCTGAATTGTCGTATTTTTCTGTGTGTCATAAAGTGTGTCTAATAATAGGAAAAAAATGAATATCTTCACACAAAATATAATGCTTTATATTAATATCTGTCAGCAATTTTGTGAGAATATTGCCAAAATATAACATTTATTTTGGCATGTAGTTCCATTTTGCTTTTGTGAGTGTTTCTTTTATTTTATTGCCATTAACATAGCATAAAAAATGTCTTTCAGATGTTAAAAATCAATTATTTCCAAAATGTCTCAGTAGTTATTAGGGCAGATTAATGCAAGGTGCTGTAAGAGTAATGTCCAAATAAAATGTGGTAAGTGAACAATGTAGTTCACCAAAGGAATAAGATTGACCTGACTTTGGTACCTTTGTGGGAAACAGGGGAGTAAAATCAACATATGCAACAAAAGAAAAATATACAAGGGCATGTTTTGTTGGACGATCAGGCAGGTGCTTTGGTGATACTATTTTCAGTGCAATGATCAAGCTGCCATGATGAGTTAGAACAAGAACAAAACTGTTTATACTCAATTTCTATCTACAGTTGTATAGCTGGTTTCTAATGATGATCAATGCAAGATAAGCTTGAGGATGGACATTTCAGTAACAAGTGGTCTTGTGGAAGAATATTAATTATGAAAACTCAAGTGTTAACCTTTTGGACTTTGGCTTTTGGCAAGTTCATAGCAATCTTTATGTTAGTAGTCATGAAAGGTTATTTGTTTCCTAGAATTTTGAGTTCCGGGGTTCAAAATACTTGAGAGAAAGCTGCCAAATAAATTTAAACACTGTTATGTAGTGGAATCAGTATGGCCCTGGGATGTGGGCATCTCAGAGGGAAGTGTGTCTGGTTTATGGGCATGAGACCTGTGCAGTCACATAAGGCCTCATCCCTAGTAGATACCCAGTTAAATGCTTGTTCTGAAACAAGCTCCCACAATTTTGAAATTCTTAATAATTTTTCAATAACGGGTACTGCATTTTCATGTCACAGTAGTTCCCACAAATTATGTAATGGGTCTTTAGGGTAGTTGCAGAGGAAGAACATGACTCCATGATTCCAAACCTTCTCACCTAGATTTGGGGAATGATTCTTTAACTGCTTTCTTCCTGATAGCTTTCCTTTATTTCTATCTTTTTTGCTCTACCCCTGTCTTCATTATAATTTGGAAGACAGAAATTCCACAATGTTAAGTCCTCTGTAAAGGATCAAACTGTCCTCCATGTTTGACATCAGGTTTCTCTAGAAGTGACCAGACATCTAAGCTGTGGGACAACTTTTATGTTGTTGGACATCTATGCCATGACTCATCTTCTCACCTGGTTATTCAGTCTTTTAGCTCTAACACTATACTGGCCATGCTTCATGCTGTGGATATCATGGTGAATAAGGAGACTTGGTTCCTTTTGTCCTAAGTTTACAGTTTAGAAGGATAGACAATCAAGCCAAGGGCCAAATAAAGGAAACTATGATGGTGGTAGAACAGGACCCACAGGAACACAGAGGAGGAGCAGGAACCCACAGGAACACTAAGGAAGTGAACCTAAACAAAGATCTAAGACCTAAGTGTGGATAGATATTTTTCACATGAAGGGGAAAGCAGAGAATGTTCTAGAAAGGGAACAGCATGAACCAAAGCCTAGAAGTGAAAGGCTGCCATCTTCAGGAGAATTTCCCACATGGAAAATTGCACTGACTGTATTCAAAGTAGCTATCAGCCAGAGATTCTTTTCAGGGGATTTCACATTTGTGAAAAGGTTTAGGTTGAAGGCCACCATAAAAGGGCCTGCCTCTATTGTAACCAGATTTTTATTCACAAAGTCCATGTAACATATGTCTGAACCAGGACAGTTTAATATGTGATACCCATGGACACATTGAAGATTCCAGGTTGGTGCTTGGAGGACAAAAAAGTTGTTGACTAGAGGAAAAAATGTGATATAAATTGATAATCAAAGTTAAATGTTGTTATGGTTGAATGTTCATGCCCCATTCATATGCTAAAGCCCTAACCCCAATATGATGGTATTAGGAGGTGGGACCTTTGGGAGGTAATAGGTTTAGATGAAATTATGGGGTGAGGCCCTCATGACGGGGTTAGTGTTCTTATAAGAAGAAAAGTTCTCTTTCTGTCTTCACATGTACCCACAGAGGAAAGCCATTGTGGGCATACTGAGAAGGTGGTTGTCTACAAATCAGGATGGATTCTGGTGTGCCTGGAGGGAAGAGAGAGAAAGAGAGAGTAGAAAGAGATGAAGTCTGAGAGCTGTGCAGGGGCCAGAACACGGACATAGTCTTGTGAGGTCTGGCAAGGACTTTGCATACTTTGTAAAGGGTAATGTGAAGCCATAGGAGGGTTGTTTTTTCTTTAAGATTTTATATATTTATTTGACAGAGAGGGAGAGAGCACTAGTGGGGGAGCAGTAGGCAGAAGGAGAGGGAGAAGCAGGCTCCTCACAATGTGGGGCTTGATCCCAGAACCCTGGGTTCATGACCCGAGCTGAAGGCAGACACTTAACTGACTGAACCACCCAGGCATCCCCCATAGGAGGGTTTTAATCAAAATTGTGATGAGATCTGACTATGGCTTTAAAAGATAGCCATTGCAAAAGCCCAGGCAAATGATAGTGGCTTGAATGAGGGTTGCAGTGGGAGAAATGGACCTATTCATGTGGAGACAGTGAAGGGAAAGCAAAGTGTTAAAGAAGGCTATACAAAGGTGCAAAGACAAGTCCAGGGTAGAGGTTGTAACTGGGACTTATTTTGATAAGCTGGCTCTTGGGACCAGAGCTGAAAGGCTAACCTAGAAAGAGATACCATCAACCTCTGAGGAGAGCCTTCCAGAAAGTGACGGTGTGATGGGAGGATGAGTTCTTTGCATTTCCGGAGTTCAGCAAAGCAGTGTCAGCAACGCTGATGCCCCAGCAGACACCCACAGACAGCAGAGAGTCGTCTCTGTTCACTGTTCAGAATCCAACATTGCAGGTCCTGCTTCCAGCTGTGAGTTGGGAAGTCCTTTAATTTATACATGGTTAGCTTGATCTTCCAAAAACATGGAAACAAATTAAGGACATAACCATTGAAGACTGCAAAAAGATGGAAGAGAGATTGCCACAGAGATCCTACAAAACTATTGTGTTTGAATAAGCAGGTATTTGAGGTTTCAGTAGGTAATTTGGGCAGGCTGAGCTCATTTCTGCTTCTCCTGAGTTCACTGGAATAGTCCAGGTATCTGGGGGACCTCTTGTTCTTGTGTCCATATTGCCTCCAGGGGGCACTTTACTTACCTGCAGGGCTGAGCTTTTTATTTTCCTGCTGATATGCTCTAATCACCTCTAATAGCAGTCTCCATCTTGAATATGGGATTTAGACCATTAACTTTATATGGTATATTTAGAAAGATGTTAGCCATTAAAATAACTTCTTCATTAGTAAATAGATACATTTAGAACTGCATTTTGATTCCCATGTATTGAAAATAAAAGTTGTATGGTTTTGTTTTGTTTTTAAAAGTCCTGAAAAAACAGGCATCTATACTATCCCTTTCCTTCTTTATCCATAAATGTTTACTAATATAACATCTATTATCCAGATGTAGAGTATTAGTAAAAATAAGATGAATTGCTAAGCAACATACATGTATATTACATGTCTTTCTTTTAGTTCTAAGTGACAGGAGATACAATGAAAACTAGAAAGGGACTTTATCTGTACATAACTGGAAGATCCAAGGCATGTATTTTTCTCTAACTCAACTTCCAGTCCTTGTCTTGGCTCCATTTGCAAATCGTTGTCCCCTCATGGTGGCAAAATGACTATAGCAGCACCGGCCTTATGGCTCCTCAAGTTCAAATCCTATTTTCAGCAATTTGGAAAAAATCTCATTGCCTATCATTATTTCTGGCTGTGTCCATTTCTGAAACAACCTCTGTACCAAGGAGAATAAAGTACCTTGATTTGGTCCATTCTTTTCCACCTTTTGAAGAAAGGATTGAATACACCCTATCCAACCAAATATGCAACCTAGGAGTAGGGCAAGGATGGTTTCCCAGTAGGAAATTGGTGTGCCAATAAAAGAATACATAGGGAATGCACGTGAGGAGCCAGAATACATATTTGCCTGT
The DNA here is from genome assembly GCF_029215605.1 of Mirounga angustirostris. Classification (NCBI taxonomy): domain Eukaryota; kingdom Metazoa; phylum Chordata; class Mammalia; order Carnivora; family Phocidae; genus Mirounga; species Mirounga angustirostris. Next base: position 98,217,111 of record NW_026991718.1, on the reverse strand, counting down.
TGCCCTATATCAGGCCCTTAACAGTGATAAAGGCAGGGATATTGCCACATTGGGTATCTAATAATTTGTCAAAAAAAGCTACCGGGCGCAGCACCATATTTCTCTCAAAGTTAACAAATTATGCAGGGAGGTTCTCAGTAGTTTCTGAACTTCCTACACAAGATTCAAAGAGGGGAGAAAGGGTTCCCTTACCCCATTTCATGTGCTTGATTTATACTATCTCATCAACTACTCACAAATATTTTATCATGAGTCTTATTTTTCAGGTGAGGAGACTGAGCCACAGGCAGGTTAAGGAACTTGTCTAAGTTCACATAACGGAAGTGTAGTTCAGGTCTGAACCCAGATCTTTCTGAGTATAAAGCAGGATGCCACTGCCCTAGCCAGATACAACTCTTGCATTTACTCACTCACTGAGTCAAGCAATTGGCTTTACTTTTTGTTTCTTTTCCAAATTTGAATTTTGTGGCATTTACTTTAAGATGTAGACTTTACATATGTTATAATGTCAACTTGACCACTTTTAAAGATCCTCAGCCAGAAAATTATTAGTTTCCCTCTAACCTTTCATTCCCCAAATAGGTAGTGAATGTCTATTACATGCAAGGGGACCAGAGCAATGTGAAATGAGTTGGTTACATCATTCTGGGATGGTTTTGTGATAAGAGTAAGAGGGAAAATGCAGTCATCCCTTTTCCTGGCACACCATCACAGTCCAATCCAATCTTGAACCCTCAGAAGAAATTTTGAATGGTGAGTTCAGCAAGGTTAAATAACTCCCCCTTGGGATCCCCTTCCAGCCAACAACAGCCTGGTAGCTGCAACAATCGCCCAGATTTTGGTTCTTGAGTTTACATTGTTTTTATGTCTTTTGGATTGTGCTGCCCTTGTGAGGAGCCCATTTGCACTCCAGTGCAGAACATAATGTAGATGCATATTAGGTATTCAATAAGTATTTCTTGAATTAAGTTAAGTGTCCTATTAGAGTGATTGACCATAAATATTTGGTATAGCAATACCATTAAACAATTAACCACTGATAAAATTTATATGAAACACATATTTTAGAAAAAAATATATACACTCAATATCATGTGATACATATATACACATGTATAACCTAATATAATACTTATACATATGGAATAGATGATATCACACACTTATACACATTCTTTTAGATACATGTATACATGTAGATTTTTCTGATTCATAACATTTAATGTTTTTTGGTTTTTGTTTGTGAACAAGTGATATAGCCCAAAATCTTTGCTGGAATTTGAATTCCCATATCATTTTTTGAAACTATAAAATATGAACAATTTGCCTTCTGACCTCTACCCATTCTAACCTCCTCCCTGCTATATGACATTAAAAACAAACATACATATGAAATGAATTATATTTAAACTTCTGGACAACATTTTTTAGCAAGTCACAAAAAGATGTAATTGTATTTTGCAAAAAGTGATTTAGTTCTAGAAAGCTGAGAGGACATGTACCAATTGGTACTTGAAAAAAAAAAGACCTACTAATTGTTGTCAAACTCTTAATTTAGGGCGCCTGGGTGGCTCAGTCCGTTAAGCATTTGCCTTCGGCTTAGGTCAAAATCTCAGAGTCCTGGGATTGAACCCCACTGTGGGCTCCCTGCTCGGCAGGGAGTCTGTTTCTCCTTCTCCCTCTGCCCTTCTCCCTTCCCCGCTGGCTTGTGCATGCATTCTGCCTCTTTCTCTCTCTCAAATAAATAAATAAAATCTTAAAAAAAAAAAAACCTCTTTTAATTTAACTAAAAGTGGGTTTGCAAAGAGGATATTGGGAAAGCCTCAAGAGTTGTAAATCTTTAATTTCCATTTTCAAAACCTTGTAGCAATGCATAATTCTTTATGATTCATGATTTCTTAAACATATAACATACCCTTCTTCATTATGGTTTCTATCATTTTTTTTTTTTCAAACCAGAAGTGTAATTATGGCAAGGAGGCTAAATAGTATATATTCCAAGGTTGCTGTCCCTCTGACTTAATGCTTCCTGAGGCTGTTCTTTCTCTCTCTGACTTATGACACTTTTACTCTACTGAAAGACATAAGTGTTACTCCCTAGCCTATTCTTCACATCCTTTGGTCCATTTTCTGTTTCACTGAAACAACGGAATAAATGACCCAATTTTGGTTTTTCTACTATTTACAAGAGATTTTTATTTTTTAATGTGATAGAATGTGGGAGTTTTACTGTTTGCAATTACCAAAGAGCTATGGATGAGCAAACAGAGGCTAAGTGACAATAAATGACTTGTCTGAGGTCCTGGAACTCAATGGTGTCCAGGTGCAGTAGGATTTCAGAAACAGCAATGAGTGAAGCAGGTGTATCCCGTGGACTCTTTTAATCAACGATATACTAGAAGGCAGTAGGGTAATGGTTAAGAACACAGGCTTTGGACTCAGCCGTCCTTGGGATTGAATCCCTGCCTTCTCTCTGCTTAGGTATGTCATTCCTGGGCAGGTTGGTTAACTTCCTGTTTTCACTTGTGCCCATCTGCAGAGCGATGGTGACATTACTGAGCTTTTAGGCAATGATTTTATGTGATAATGCATGGCTCATACTAAGCCAATGAATAAAGAACGGCTAAGGCTATAATGTTCTTATATCCATTCCTTGTGCTTCGATAAGCATTGATAAAGTAAGTAGGAGTGCCTGCTTGGGATTTGATAACTTGGAAACATAGGGTGGGTGTTACTTGTTAGTGCTCTAATTTTGGCCCGTTAGAAATGTTTCAATAAACTGTACATTATCTCTCTCCATATCACATTGCCTGCAATTCATGTAGGTAGCCTTCTTCTGTACTGGTGATAACTGGTGATAGCTGCCTGGCCACGGCTTAAGTCACTGCCAATTTTCTTCTAAATATTCCTGGAATCAACCACTTCTCCATTCTTACTGCCCACACCCTAGTTCAAAACATAATCATTTTTCACTGTTTTGATCTTACCATCCTATTAGACATCCTTTCTTTTAGTATTGTTCCCTTAATCTATTAACTGCCTTTGACTCAGCAAACTCTGTGATGTACAGTTCAAATAATGTGACTGTCTAGGTAAAGCCCTTTCACAGCACCCCAGCATCCCTCAGAAAAGAGTGATAGTCCCATCGTGAGTTGGCCTTTTTTTACTTCCTCCTCTGTGTCCTTCAAGATAGGCTATACAGAGGAGGAAACTGAGGGCTGGGGAGGTTAAATAATTAGTCTGAGCTTACACAACTAGAGAGTGACAGAACCAAGACTCCACCCCAGACTTTTTTGCTCTGTAGTCCAGATCTGCACAGTTATTACATAGATCAGGGGTCAGCAAACTATAGCCTATGGGCCAAATTCATTCCACTGCCATTTTTCACAAGTAAAGCTTTTTTGGACTGCAGTCATGACCACTCATTTATATATTTTCTGTGGCTCTTTTCATGCCGAAGGGCAAAGTTGAGTAGTTACAACAGAGACCATCTGGGCCACAAAGTCTATAACATTCACTATTTGACCCTTTACAGGAAAAGTTTGCCAGCCCCTGGAATAGATTATACTTGGATTCAAAAGAGTAAAAATGATAGATTCCAGAATGTTCACAGTGAGGAACTAACACTGTGATCAGAGTCTTCTGCCACTTTAATGAAAGTGGATGAAATGTTGCCTTAACAAGTAGAAGAATCACTCAAACACTAGGACCTGAATATACTAGGTGATTTTAATTACCTAGATATCTATTGGGAAAACAGCTTGACAGGATACAGATTGTCCAATCAACTATTTTTAAAGGGTTGCTGACAGTGCTTAATGTGAAAGAGGTAGGAAGCTAAAGTGATGGCAGGCCTCCTCTACTGATTGTGCCCAACAAAGAACAGACGATTGCAAACAAAATGGGATATGTCGTTTCTAAGACGCAGAAGCTGTGAAATAAATGGCAGAATTCACGACGCTGAGGTAGGGGATTAGGAAAAGCAGCTGAACAAAGAATATGAATTTTAAGAAAGTAAACTTGAGTACCAAATGCTCTGAGCCCAAAATGACTGGATATTTGCATAAATATGTGCACAATCACCTGCTGAATCCACTCTGAATGTTTTGACACCAGCCTGCATGGAGACAAAAAAATTGGAATACTCAGTCATTCAGAAAAATTGACCAGTTGTTTTAAGTTAGACATACCAAAATTCCAGAAAGAGCTTAGCACGGGTAATACTGCTCACAAAGGCAAGCTCTTCTTGTTCCCTGAGAGGCGTTTTGCCTTTGGGATCCTGGAGCGCAGAGAAGCAACAAGCACAGGTTATGATAATGTGTTGGCTGAGAGCAGAAATAAACCATGTGCAGAATGTGCCAGGAGCATGATGGTGGGTAAGCCTTCAACTTGGATGTGGTTCCCCTTTCAAAGAGCTCAAAGTATGGGCAGTTAGGAAATGACTTTCCAGGCACCTGAGGCAGTAAGTGCAGTTTCCAGCCCCCATCATTTAATTTAGTTCCAGGGAATGAGTTGTGTGCCCTGAGCCTACGTGGCTGATGCCTGGGTGCAGTGGTATCCAAAGAGAGGGGAGAAAGGACTTGTGATTGGCGTGTTCTTTCGGATGAAGAAATGAAATAGGACAGTTTCCTCCTTGGTTCCTTCATTCATGACTGAATTCATTTTTGTGAAGGGACTGCTGGCTGCCCTGCACCGCAACTGGGGACACCAAGATGAATAAAGACATGTGTGTGGGGGGGAAGATTCAAAAGCACATTATCGCCTGGCACTCCGATGAACCATTTCTAATATGGGAGACAGTGCCCAAGCCAGAAGCTGTGTGAGGGATGAGAGAGAGTAAGTGTGGAAGCAGGCTGAAGAGGTTTGAAAATAGACTGATAATGTGTGTGACCGGACTCCCATAAAGTAAATTGTTTTTGAAGGGAGGGATGTTTCCACGGATTTTGAGGGAAACCCAAAAGCAGGACAGCTACCCAGTGTTGTGTTCTTTGCCTTCATGCGGTCTATGCAAAAGAAGAAAAGATGAGCATCTCAGTGTGGCCTGATTCTCCCTTCTGTGAGGGGGCTGCATGTGTCCGAATGCACAGGCAAGGGGGGCTTCCATCACCCCCTCCTGTGTGCTCTCCCACGGTTTTCCAGCTCTTGAGTTTGAGAGGCAGATTTACCTCCCTAGCACTGAGAGCCAGTTCCACTGCTGGCACCAATGCTCCAATTTCCTTGTTTTTATCATTGGTATCTCTCATGACTCTTAACCACCACCACCACTCACTGAGCGCTGACTATGTGCTGGGCACTGTGTTCAGCACCGACATCCATTGCTCATTTAAATCTCACCATGATCCTATGGAGTAGGTATCATTTTACCCAATTTTCAGAAGATCAATTGAGTCACAGAATATTTAACTTCCCTGAAGTCACTTGGCTGATTTAAGTCTTGCATATTCTAGATATTTTTAACCTCACTAGTGAGTGTCTTCTACTATTTATGTATTTTTTAAAAATAATTTGATTTAAAAAAAGTTCTATGGCTGAAGCAAGTGCTTAATAAGTACTGCAAAGTTAGAGTCTTGAAATATTAGGGTACTAGATGTGGAATCTAAGTTAGGGATATATTTGGTCCTTTCCAGATCTGTCTGGGTTACAGCAAGACATTTTCCATTTTCATGATGCACTTTGGAAGAGACCAGGGAAATTAAGTGGGCATCACACGCAAATATCACTGCTTTCATGGCAGTTTTATTTTAGAAAGGGCAATTTGTAAAACTTTTAGTGATCCTAGGCAAGGGGCAGGGAAAGGCCAGACTTCGCAGAAAACCCTTGACTGGGTGATGTCTACTACTACTCTTCAGACTGTCAGATGCCAGTTGATGTTGGAGGACCTCTACTCAGCCCCTGCCCTGTCCAAGCTCTTGGAAACTCAATGTGACAGCTCCTTCCTTCATTAATATTCATGTTCTGTTTTGATCACAAGTCAAAGGGGGAGGTTAAACCACAACTCAGAGTCCTAGGGATCAGGATTTGACCATATTGAAACCTCATACATAGCCACCCCTCCATGGTTCTGTGGATGGAACCTGTCACTGGTGTGAGATCTTAAGTGTTGAGGCTATAACACAGAATGAAATAAACAAAGTCCCTGATTTGTGGAATTTGCTATCTAGTGGACTCTCTTACTTGATTGCCTTGAGGGCTTTTCCATGTTTCAGATTGTATTTTCTCACTACTCCATGAGGAAGGTTGATCAAGGTTCATGCTCATTTTACTGATGAGGAGACACAGCAATGATATCATAGAACTAAGTAGCAGAACCAAGTACACTTGACCTCAAAGTTTGTCCTCTTAAAAAGTTACTGTGGTAAAATATTTATAACATAGAATTTATTATTTTAACCATTTTTAAGTGCATGGTTCAATGGCATTAAGTACATTTACATCATTGTGCAACCATCACCACCAAAGCATCTCCAGACCTTTTTCCATCTTCCCAACCTGAAACTCTGTACCCCTTAAACAACAACTTCTCTTTCTCCTTTCCCCCTTCCAGCCCCTTGTAACCACCGTAATGCTTTCTGGTTCTATGAATTTGACCACTTTAGGTACCTCATATAAGTGGAATAATACAGTATTTGTCCTTATGTGATTGGATTATTTCATTTAGCATAATGTCCTCAATGTTCATGTTGTAGCATGTGTCATAATTCCCTTCCTTTTTAAGGCTGAATAATATTCCATTGTATGTATACACCACATTTTGTTTGTCCATTCAGCCATTGATGGACACTTGCATTGTTTCTACCTTTTGGTTGTTGTGAATAATGCTGCTATGATCATGGGTGTATAAATATCCCTTTATCTCCTTGCTTCCAATGCTTTTGGATGTATATCCAGAAGTGGAATTGCTGGATTATATAGTAATACTGTTTTTTAATTTTTTAAAAAGATTTTATTTATTTATTTGAGAGAGAGAGAATGAGAGACAGAGAGCATGAGAGGGAAGAGGGTCAGAGGGAGAAGCAGACTCCCTGCCGAGCAGGAAGCCCGATGTGGGACTCGATCCTGGGATTCCAGGATCATGACCTGAGCCGAAGGCAGTCACTTAACCAACTGAGCCACCCAGGCGCCCTGTTTTTTAATTTTTTGAGGAAGCCCCATACTGTTTTCCATGTGGCTGCACCATTTGACATTCCTGTGTTCTTTAAACAACATCAATGTTGCCTTTGAATGATGAATGAAAGAGGGAAATAGCACTAATATTGTAGCAACACTGAATGCAGCTGATCCGATGCTTCTGTTATATATCAGTGTAACCCACATTTCTGTCATGATTTGTGATGTTTACAAATAACATGTTTCCTTTGCTCCTCAAAAATGTGTTGAATAAAGGGGCATGTTTAACTTTTCAGTACACTTTAAATATGATGAAATGTCAGTGTTTTTGAGGTGTCAAAACAAATGACATAATGTCAGCATTTAGAAACTCAGCTATTTGCAAAACGAGTTGCTTTTGTTTTCTGCCAGGCACACCACAGCATGTTTAACGATGGGGTATGATAGCTGTGGATTGTGAGTCTAATCTGCCTCAGACTCAGAAAGCCTCCAGTACAAAGTGGTACTTGTTTATTGTTGCTTTGTGGTGTTTGCCTGTTTCTGCCATACAAAGGTTCACTGGGGGTTGAACTGAAAATTCGTGGATCAGTACTGGGTTGTGAATTCTCGAGGTGTGTGTCTATATCACTGTGTGTGTGTGTGTGTGTGTGTGTTATGTGTGTTGTACAAAGGATACATCTCCCAAATGATCCCATTTGGAGATCTTTCCCCCCAGAGTCAGTGACACACCCTGAGGTGACCCACAATGAGTCTGGCCCTTGGATAATCCTCTCCCCCGGAGCCCAGACAGAACCTGTGACTTGTTGCTAGCCAATGCAATATGGCAGAGGTGATGGGTTGCCATGCCTTTGATTGGGTTACATTATGTAAGACTCCTTAGCTGACTGGAGGAGCGATTCTTCTCGTGGCCTTGAAGCTGTCATATTGTGACAGGGCCATGTGGCAAGGAAGGCAGCCTTAGGAGATAAGAATGGTCCTTGATTGACAGCCAGCAAGAAAATGGGACTATCCATCAGTCTACAACTGCAGTGAATTGGATTCTGACAACGAACATGTGCCCTTGGAGGAAGACTGCCAGCCCCAGGAAGGAACACAGCCTGACTGACACCTTGATTGTGGCCGTGTGAGAGAGCAAAGGACCCCGTTTCCTGACCCATGGAAACTGGAACATAATAAATGTGATTTTTAAGCTACTGTATTTGTGGTAATTGGTCACACAGCAATAGAAAACTAATACAGTCAGACACACTCTTCACATCACCTTCCCTTTCTCGGTTTGTTCCTTTTATGTTTATATTGATTTTCTGCCTATTTCTTCTGGTGTGGATTCTGCCTGATGGTACCATCAGTTCAGATGCCCTGGTTTCTCTCAGCCACAAGGAAGGCACCTGACCCTCACTAGACCAATTAGATGTTTATTTCTGGGACTCTGAGTCTTGACAAGAGTAACAAAGAGGCAGGGCATGTATAAAGCTTCTTTATCCCAGCAGCATTAGCCTGAAACACTCTTGCTACCAGTTCTTCTGGAGATTCCCTACCTCCTGTCTTTGCCAAAACTGACGTTTTCAGCTTTCTCTTTTTGATGAGCTTCACTAGATTCTTCAAATAAATTTCTCTTCCACTTAAATTAATCAGAGTCTGATTCTCTTCTTTGCAGCCAGAGGATTCAAACTGATACATTGACCACTATCATAATCTCCTCGAATCTTCTTTTTCTGAGTTGTATTATGGCTTTCTTTCTAAAAGACCCTTCCCGGGTGCCTGGGTGGCTCAGTCAATTAAGGGTCTGCCTTCGGCTCAGGTCATGATCCCAGGGTCCTGGGATCAAGCTCCGTATCTGGCTCCCTGCTCAGTGGGAGTCTGCTTCTCCCTCTCCCTCTGCCCCTCCCCATCCCTGCTCCCCTCCACTCAGGCTTTCTCTCTCTCAGATAAGTAAATAAAATCTTAAAATAAAATAAAAGATCCTTCCCATCACTAGTTGCTCCTGACGATGTTTCCCCTAAAGCATTCAGGGTTTAAGGAGAATTCTGAATATTGAACTGACAGGATTTTGCAATCAGAAGACTAAAAGGGATACATGAAAATTGTCAGGTTACCTTCTTAATTTTAATCAGGACCAGTTTTGTTGTTTGTTTTGGTTAGGTCTCATAAAGAAGGTACTCAGAAAGGATAAATCATCAAGATGGATATTGTCTATAGAGAAGAAAACATAACTTCTTTACCCCACTTGGAAAAGAAAGAGTACAGAGTGGCTTCCAGCAATGTGTTTTCTGATTTCTTAGAGAGAAAGGAAGTATCAGTTGGAGCTGCAGGTTTTCTTGAGCTTCAAAGTTGAGTTTGTAAAGATGTCTGTTTCCAGGACTGAAATATCAAAAACAAAGGAGTCATCTTGAATGAAATGAAAGCTCCAGAATAGAATTAAAAATAAGATTTGAAAAGTGGAGAGAATTGTAATTTGTCTTTGGAATTATGTTTTTTGACTCACTTCTTTGATATACAAATCTTTCCTTGATGATAAAAGTCTATGTGAAGAAAAATTGATATAAAGTTTCTTCCTCTTGCATTTAGTCATGATGTGTGAATGTTTTGATTGTATTCTTTTTTTTTTTTAAGATTTTATTGATTTATTTGAAAGAGAGTGCCCAAGAGAGCAAGCAGGGGCGTGTGGTGGGGTGGGGTGGGGGGGTTGGGCGGGGAGGGAAGGGCAGAGGGAGAGGGAGAAGAAGAGGGAGAGGCAGGCTCCCTGACTGGGGCTGGATCCCAGGAACCCAGGATCATGACCTGATCCAAAGGCAGGAAGGCAGATGCTCAACCGACTGAGCCACCCAGGTGCCCCTCAATTACATTCTTTATAAAGAAGTTAAAATAAGGCTGTTAATGTTTTTATCGCAGTGTCCATGACACCATGCTAACTGTGGCAAAGCATTTTTTTTCTCTTAGTTTAATTTGTTGAACGGAGATATTTTTCACTGTAGTCCTAAAATGATCGTATTAAAACTGTTCTGACAAATTCTCTGCTTGTGCTTTGATGAAATTTCAAAAAATATAAACAGCATTCAATACTATTAACAGTTGGGGATGTGTTTGAGATGGAATGTGTGTGTGTGTGAGCATATGGTGAAGAGAAAGACACAGGGAAAACATAAAAAAAGAAAACCAACAGCTGAAGAATAGATTTTATGAAACTTCAGTGGGTTTAGCCCTGCTCTAAGACCCTTTTAATTGCTTTATAAAGTGCTATATTTCCAATTTTCCTATTACAAAAACATAGTTGAGGTTTTGTTTCAGGGTTGCTAAAAGAAATGAATTGATGTTTTTATAATATTTCCTTTGAAAGGTAAAACTGAACATGGTTCTTTACAAGATTTCCTTCTCTTCCACACTCATTCTCGGGTAGATTAAAATGAAATCAATCTTAGAGCTCAGGAAATGTCAAGATTTCAAACGGGAAGTTCTTGACTTTGCTGTCAGATTGTATTCTTGGAAAAACTAGTTCTCTCTCCCATTTCATTTTGCCAGTAAAGAATTGGTTGAGTCTTATGCATGTGTTCTGTGTGCTGTTCACAATGCCTCCCCAACCCCTTGACCATCACCCCTCACCATCATTAATTAGATAATTGCTCATCCTCCGGTGTGTTGTTGGTAACTTTATAATTATGTGAAGAAATAAAGTCGTAATGAAGTACATTACATTTCATATAGCCAAGGTATGTTGCCTGAGAATGAGTGAAGAATACTAGCATGATACCTCTGTCTGTTTTTAGTACTGTGTCCCAAGATACAGACAGAGTCATTAGGGATTGGTATTTGGGGCTTTGTGTGTTATTTTCATATCACATATTATGACTAAAAAGTTACGGATCCAACACGTAAATAATGTATTGTACACTTATAATTTTTTAAGAGAATAGATCTTGTGTAAAGTGTTCTTGCCACAATAAAATAACAATTATTTTTTTTTAAAGGAGGATCCATAACGTATGGAAATAGATTGCATTTAGTTTAGAAATATTATATGCATTCTTATTCAGTGTTTGAGCAGTAGCTGGAATACTCTTAAGTTTTGATGCTATTTTCCCCTGTGATTGGCTCCATAGAGCTAATATTCCTTAATCCACCTTAAAGGGACAATAGTTGTGGGGTTTTTTGTGTGTGTGTGTGTGTGTGTGCTTAGAGATCTGAATTTGTCACTTTCTAGCTCTTTATCCCTATTTAGCCCCAGAATCAGGACCTTTGTAATGAAATCTTTGTGAAGGATCAGTCAATGGCTTTTTTCCAAAGGACTCTGAAACTACTTGAAAGAGCATAATTTTTAATTTTTGCAGTGATTTCACTGAGAGATATTCCTACCAAAACTAGATCTCTTAGAAACTGATGGATACCATTTCATATTGTACCAAAATTGAAGATACACTAGCGTCAGGCTTAGGTGCCTTTCTGGAATCACCAAACAACTGCTAATTTAAACCCTGCTTCTTAAGGCAGTGAGCTTATGACTGGAACTATTACTGACTGGACTTTGTTTGGAAGCACTGAGTATTGATTATATACAGCATTTCCTAAACTAATGAGAATTCTTCTTAAAGCATGGATCCTCAGTCCCAAAGGAAATCCAATCTGCGGTAAATCTCAAACTTCCCTTTTTCTCTTATGGAGGAGTCTCACAATCCTTAGACATTTTGATACATTGTATGAAGGGTTTAAGGTGTGGAGGAGGCAGTGAGACACATTTGGGACACATTTATGCTTTCTGAAAGGACTATGTGGATCTTTCCATCAAGTTTGTTCCTGAAATTTTATTTTATTTTTCAAAAATTAATTACCTCTTTATTTACACCTACTTTAATGCCTTGTTGGAAATGCAGCCATTTCTGGAGAGAATTTGGCATTGCTTCTATCTATGAGACAGGAGAACTTTATTTCCTCAACCCGTCTTTTTTGTTTTGTTCTGTTTTGTTTTAGAGGAATATGCACTGACATGAGAGAACATCCACATTTTTATTCTGGGCATGAAAAAGATGTAAAACAGGTTTGGTGTGAAGCATGTGGGTATGTGTGTATGTGTTATCACACTCCACCCTATGTGAAGGGTCACCAACGTTTAGAATCCTCAGGAACTAGAGCAATAAATCTCCTGTTGTCTATGAAAATCACAAGGCCTGGGAGTATCCTGCTCCTTTGTACCATTTGGAAACCATTACTGGCCCACAGGGATTGATACATCAAGAGGAATGATCTCTTGCCAGCCTATTTTTAAGTTTTGCCTGGCTAGTGTTACTGTTCCCCACCCATTTCTCCTTTATCCCATGTCATTTCCTTAGGTTCAAGGTTTGGCAGCCCCTTCTGCTTTGTACTTATCTTTTTCTTCCTATTTACACAAACCCGCCTTCCCTCCCCAGTGAGACAGTTTATGTAGTGTGTGTATCTACATCCAGCTGGTTCTGCTGCGCAACAGCAGAGCGAAACGTGCCGTGATCTGCAGGCATGGGAGTGTCAATAGACACAGGAGTGAGGATGACACAGCATCCAAGGGACAAGATTGCAGAGATTTTTATCATTACTCCAAGTACATGGTTAAAAGGCACATTGTGGAGAAAATAAAAGGAAAAGAGATTCAAGCTGAAAGCTTCCAGCGCAGCAAGTCTCACAGGGAAGCATCTTACAACCCATTTGAACAAGTGTATGTAGCACTTCCTCAGAGAAGAAATAAAAGCCCAGGAGAGAATGGCAGACTCTGTATGTGAGGCAACTGTAAGGAAGTGACCGTTAATATTTAGGAAACTAAAGGTTTGAAGTACTTAGACGTAAAGCATATGTTAATATATAAACTAATGGAAGTTATCAATGACCTTGAGGTTTCTTACAAGTGGACAGTGTGGCGCTTATGCCACAGAAGGTGACTATTGCTGTAGTAGATTCTGACCATGCCTAGATTATACTATGACTTTATATGTAATGTGAATTTTATCTACTTTCCCAGTGTGAGCAGTTCCTCTTTTGCCAACAGTTTCGCTTGCACATATCAGTAAACACGCATTTATCACTTTGGGGGATCAGTAAGTGCTAATAAAGTTGCTGCTGCTTGCATTTTAGATTTGTTTTGATGACAGACACACCCTAAATGAACTAAGAAGTCTTGCTTCAGAGCTCGGCAAGAAACATAAAGATACGAGCATCATCACAGCTGTCACCAAACAAGTTCAAAGGATGGTACATGGTATCTTTTTCATCAACATATTCTAACTCTGTCTCAGATTACGTTGCTAAGGGCTCTGTGTGTGCGCACACACACACTCCTATTTCCTTTGGTGGGAGTTTTGATGTCACTTTTTCTTTTTTTTAAAGATTTTGTTTATTTGACAGAGAGAGAGTAAGAGAGAGAGCACAAGTAGGGGGAGCGGCCGGCAGAGGGAGAGGGAGAAGTAGGCTCTCCCCTGAGTGGGGAGCCCTACGTGGGGCTCGATCCCAGGACCCTGGGATCATAACCCGAACTGAAGGCAGATGCTTCATTGACTGAGCCACCCAGGTGCCCCTTGACATCACTTTTTGATAAAATTCATTTTTAAGATTATTTCTGACTGCAGTGAGGAAAACCAACCAGTGAGCAAATACAAAGAATCTGCTCCTCTACACAATATTTTTTCACAATATTTGTATGCGTTATTTCATTTAAAATCAGCACTCTGCATACAGTCATTTTGAATTATCTCATGTTATATACAACATTTATTAAGGTTTGCTTTTCAAATATTCCTTTATTCAGTTATTTCTCTAAATGGGCTGACATGTCAGCTTTCTCTATACATACTTTATCTATTAGTATATGGATTAAAAGTATATTTAATCTATTCCTCAACTTTTATCTCTTTATGTTAATGAGTAAATAATGTAATTTATAAATAATGTAAGTTTACAAATAATGTAAATAATGATAATTATGTTATCATTTTTTGTTTTCCTTCCTGACCTTTGCTAATCATCTAGAAATGTTTTGTATTCACTGACCACTCCTCTCTCCCCACTCATTTCTTAATTTTTTTTTTTTTTTGTACAATATAGCTTCTTCCTAATTCATGGCCTACTCCGCTGAACTTTCTTAAGACCATGTCTTCTTTAACACTCGTAACATTTAAGAGCATTGACCACCACCCTCTCTTACGTGGTCTCCTCTACCATACTTGCTGCTCACTGGCACCAACCATGAGCACCACACCTGAGCTAGGGAGCACTATCTGAAAACCAGATCTGCTTATATTGATTCTTTTTTATTCCTACCCCCACCTGGCTTCTCTTGAGTTTCCTACATATTTTCTTCTTCTTCTGTTTGCCAATTCCATTTGATGTGGGTATTCCACAAAGAAAAAAATAACAGATACTGTTTAGAACTAAAACAAGTTATATCAACACTTACCTTTTGGAAAGGACATAAGACATGGAACTGAGAGTAGATTGTGACACACACACACACACACACATTTTAAGCCAACGTGTTCAGTTGAACAGGTGCAGCCCCCTGTAGTCTACTATATGTCCAAGCTAAGTTTTCTTAAGTGTTTGGCATTAATCATCTCTTTTAATCCTTACCACAGCCTATTTGTTATTTATTCCCGTTTTATACTTGAAGATACTTTATGTGTTCATCTCACTGAGAAAGTCATCTAGGTCATTATGAAAGCAGAGATGAATTGACAGTGTTTGACATTACCCAAATAGGAAAGGAAATTGGCTGCAGAATAGTAAAATTTCTCTAACTAGGACAATGACTTCAAAAACAATTATTCAGTAATTAGATTACAGTGTTGCTATATCAGGTTGAATGCCATCATTGTGGGGTTCTTTTTTTCCTTACAAAGAGAAATAAATTAGTATGTGGGGGAAAAAAACTAACTCAAACATATCCAATTTCTAATATGCCACACTATACACTGAAAGACTCTATTCTTTGTATTTTCCAGTTTCCCATTGTTTTCAGCATGCCTTTCTCAACATGCTAATGATAGCTTAAAATTTAATATTTTCTTTGTGCTTCAAAAAGTAAAATAAGAGAAAATTTAAGTCTTCTTACAAACTAGTTCTCTTTTTCCTCAGTGTAATGAGCTTCTTTGTGACTCTGACATTAAAATGTTTCCAAATGGTTATTGATTCATGGACATTAGCTTCTGTAACACAATTCTCTCTATCTTCTGGATGTATTGCTATTTGTTTGAAGACACATTCTGCCATTATGTGTGCCCTCACCAGCAATGAGGGATGAGCCTGAGCGAACTTTGGGAAGAAAGCCAGTTATTTCCTCTGCTGCATTACACGGGAAGTTATTCAGGAACATGCCCACTGAGGCAAATTTACCAAGCAGGGTGTTTGTTGCTTTGACATTTGGACTATCTACTAGCATGAAAAATCAACAGAGAGGTATTTCTACACTTGCTTAGAAATTATTTGACTAAATAGCATTGTAGGATAGAAATAGCATTTTGTTTTATTTATTTATTTATTACTTATAATGTAATTCTCTTAGTCAACCTAAGTTTATGGTGTCAGTAGTATTCATTATTTTATTCAGATTTCCATCCTTTTTTTCTGTAGTGTGGAGCTTTGTACATGAGGCATCTATGTGTATCTCCCGTGATTCCTCTGGCAGAAATATAGCACCTTCTACTCATATCCTAAAACTAAACAAGATTAAGTAACACCACTACTTGCCTCTAGTGTGTAAACCACAGTTTCCTGCTCTCACTCTCTGAGTGAAAAGCCACATTTGGGATAGATCTGCTGAGTGAATAACTGGGTAAAAAAGTCTTTACCTCTGTACCATGGACTGTAATATGACCTAGTCATGTTGTAACCTACCTGTTAACCTTTTAAGAAGTGTGATTGAATGTCATATCTATGTTGATTTTTGTTTCTCTGAATAATTTAGGGCTGTGGTGCTTAGGAGATTAGCCACAAGTTACATATTGTTCTTTAAATTTAAATTAATTAAAAGGACAGAAAATTTAGAATTCAGTTAATTCAGTGGCAAAAATGATATTTTAAGTGCTCAGTAGTTGCATATGACTTAATTTAGATCAGGGAAACTTGAGATGTTTTCTGGGGCTCCTAGCTGAAGAGATTCTCCTTTCCTGATAGATGGGGATAACAGGCTGCAGCTCTTAGAAACTGCTAGCAGCCATGTTGGGATGGTGAGGAAAACCAGCTTTAGAAAGACACAGCTTCAGGACACCTGGGTGGCTCAGTCAGTTAAGTGTCTGCCTTTGGCTCAGGTTGTGATCCCAGGGATGTGGGATCGAGTCCCGCATTGGGCTCCATGCTCAGCAGGGAGCCTGCTTCTCCCTCTGTCCTTGTGTACTCTATCTCTCTGACAAACAAATAAATAAAAATCTTAAAAAAAAAAAAAAAGCAGCAGCTTCTTCCTGTTTTCCTAATTACCTACCTGCAATGCTAAGTCACTATGTGACCTTTGCTTTGCTTTTCTGAGTCTCAGCTTTTCAAATATGAAACATTAAATTATTGGGGGAAAAAAAGTATTAAGTCAGGTATAATCATGACTATATTTATTCTATTGAGTCTTTTCTGCATTTGATTTCATTTATGCACAAATTGTCATCAACTTTTCTTCTCTTTTCAGACTCATTTCACTTTTTTGGTACTTTTCTTCTGTCTTTTCTCATCCTTCATGCCACTAAAATAGCAATCGTTTACTTAGTAGAACTGCTTATAAGTGGCAGTGGAGGATGAAAAAGAAAACTATCCAATGGCAAAAGAAATGGATAAAAGTTTTTGATGTACTGTCAACTCTGGATCATTTTTAATGTCTCTTCCTCTACAAGATAAAATAATTTTCTATAATAATCAATGATAACCATTATCTTCTTGATTGATTCTTTTTTATCAAGATAAAATTTACATAACATAAAATGTATCATTTTAAAGTGTATAATTCAGTGGGGTTTTTTTGTTTTGTTTTTTATAATCACAAAATTATGTAATCATTACTACTATTGAATTCCAGAATATTTCATCACTCCCTAAATAAACCCCATACACATTAGTAGTCATTCTCCATCCCCTTTCCCCCTATCTGACAATCTGCTTCCTGTCTTTATGGATTTGCCATATCGCGTGACTTCTTTGTGTGCACATGGAGAGAGAGTTTCTTCTTTATCTATTTATATAGAGATATAAATATATAGATATATAAATAAATATGTTACTGTAATATACATCATATTATACTATATTAATTAAATTATATATTATAAATATATATTTGTATTAAGGCTTAACTGACATATAGTATTACATTAGTTTCAAGTATACAATGTAATGATTCAATATTTGTCTATATTGAAAATTATTATAACAATTAGTATAGTTAACATCTGTCACCATACAATTATAATTTTTTTTCTTGTGATGAGAAATTTTAAAATTTACTTTCTTAGAAACAACATTAGTAACTAGAGTCACCATGTTGTATATTACATCCCATGACTTACTCATTATATAACTGGAAATTTGTACCTTTTGACCCTCTTTACCCATTTCAGCCACCCACCACCCCTGCCTCTGGCAACCACCAGTCTTCTCTGTATTTGTGAGCTTATTTTTTCTTTTCTTTTTTTTTTAAGATCCCACATATAAGTAAAATTATATGGTATTCATCTTTCTCTGTCTGAATTATTTGCTTAGCATAATGCCTTCGAGATTTGTCTGTGTTCTCACAAATGACAAGATTTCATTCTTTTTATGGCTGAATAGTATTCCATTGTGCATATACATCACATTTTGTTTACCCATGGATCCACTGATGGACTTTTAGGTTGTTTCCATGTCTTGGCTATTGTAAATAATGCTTCAGTAAACATGGGTATGCATATATGCTTTAGAATTAGTGTTTTCATTTTCTTCAGATAAATATCCAGAGGTGGAATTGCTGGATCATATGGTAGTTCTGTTTTTAATTTTTTGAAGAATATCCATATGTTTAACAGATATAAGGTGATATCTCATTGAGGTTTTAATTTGTATTTCCCTAATCATTAGTAATGTTGAGTGTCTTTCGTGTGCCTGTTGGCCATCTATATGTATTTTCTTTGGAAAAAAATACCTATTCAGAGTCTCTGCCCATTTTATAATCAGATTGTTTATTTGTTGTGCTTTTGAATTTTATGAGTTCTTAAATAGTGTGGGAGTCAGTTGCTGATCCCCACCCCTGCCCCTGCACAGTTGAAAATCCATATATAACTTTTGACTTCTCAGAAACTTAACTAGTAAACACCTGCTGTTGACTGGAAGCCTTATCAATAACATAAACAGTGGATTAACACAGGCTTTGTATATTATATGTATTATGTAATGTTTTCTTAGTTTTCTTAAACTAGAGAAAAGAAAATGTTATTTTAAAAATCATAAGGAAGAAAAATACATTTACAGTCCTATACTGTATTTATTGAAAAAAAAAATCCATGTATGAGTGGACCCATGTAGTTCAAACCCATGTTGTTCCAGGTTCAGTTGTATTTTTGCATGTTAACCCTTCATCAGATGTATGATTTGCAAATATTTTCTTCCATTCATTAGGTTGCCTTTTCATTTTGTTGATGGTTTCCTTTGCTGTACAGAAGCTTTTTAGTTTGCTAAAAACTGAAGTAGTTCCACTTGTTTATTTTAGCTTTTGTGTCCCTTGCCTTAGGAGACATATCTATTTATTTATTTATTTGAGACAGAGAGCATGAGAGGGAGGAGGGTCAGAGGGAGAAGCAGACTCCCTGCCGAGCAGGGAGCCCGATGCGGGACTCGATCCCGGGACTCCAGGATCATGACCTGAGCCGAAGGCAGTCGCTTAACCAACTGAGCCACCCAGGCGCCCTAGGAGACATATCTAGAAAAATGTTTCTATAGCTGATGCCAAAGAAATTACTGCCTATGTTTTCTTCTAAGAGTTTTATGGTTTCAGGTCTCACAATTAGGTCTTTAAACCATTTTGAGTTAATTTTTATGTATGGTGTAAGACAGTGGTCCCATTTCATTCTGTTTTGTTCTCTGTTTTTATGCCAATACTATACTGTTTTGATTACTATAGCTTTCTATATTTTTTATTATAGTCATCTTAATAGTGTGAAGTGGTTGATTTGTTCTTTAGTTTAGAAATAATTAGCAACTTTTTAAAAAAGAATATATTTAAAAAGTAAAAATATTGGCACGCCTGGGTGGCTCAGTCGGTTAAGCTTCTGATCTCAGCTCGGGTCATGATCTCAGGGTCCTGGGATCAAGCCTCGCATCAGGCTCCATGCTCAGTGGGGAGTCTGCTTCTCCCTCTTCCTCTGCCCCTCCCCCCACTCATGCTCTCTCTCTCTCTCTCCCTACCTCTCAAAAAAACAAAATATTTTTTAAAAAAGTAAAAACATTAAAATGCAGTGAAAAATTTTTATATATGAAACAAATTTTTATTTTTTTACCAAAATTACTGAATCTCACAGAATGCTCTAGTTCATTCTCTTAAACACAAGTAAAAACCACAAGAATTCAAATAACATAATTGAAGTAACTCAAATCTATTTATTTGTCTTTGCAATCACATGATATTATTGTTTATTATGTTTCTTCTGCTTAAAAGTAGAAATATGTAGTAGCACATAAACAAAAACTGTCCAAAACAAAGCTTGAATAATTACAAAGAATTATGAGCTTGGTCTTAAAACAAATGCAGATAGCTGAGTTCACATGTGTCTTGGGCCAGCTATATAACTGGGCCTTCTATAAATTAACTTCTTATAGATAAGAGGATGTTATTTTTTTTAAGTTTCTAAGTTGAAGCTTAGCAACTGCTACAGTCATTTAGAACTTAGATCCACAAAATATTTTTGGGAAGAGGACTATTTTGTTACTGGCATTGTTTAGAATTATAACATATGTTGATAATAAAAAGCAGACCAAAATTTCCTGGGTTCGTTTTTTTTAAATTTTCTCTACATAATACATTCCCTTCATACCTGACCCTAGGGCAGGTCACTCATTGCCCTTGGTTACATATGAATTTTGAAGGCTTTTAGGTTTTTTAATATTTTACATGGGAATCATCTTGGCAATGAAGAAAACTTTTCTGATATGATTCCCAATCAGGAAATAACTCTTAAACCAAAGATCATAACCTGCTCTTTCACCAGAGTGTGGTAGAAGAAAGAGTTGATTGGTATAGAGGAAATAGATGCTAGAGAGAGAACACTAAGATTACAAAGATCACTTCAGGGTCAACCAGAGTTATTCCCAGAGTATTGAGAAAAACATTGTGCAAAAATTGTGTGAAGCAAATTCTTAGTTATCCATTGCTACAAATCAATTTACCTCCAAACTTAGTTGTTTATAACAATCATAAGTATTTATTATCTCATACAGTTATTGTCATCCAGGAGTTTGGGGGCATCTCAGTTGAGTGATTCTGGCTCAGAGTCTCTCTCATGAGATTTCAGTCAAGCTGTTGACTGGGGCAGCAGTCATCTGAATGCTTGGTTGGGGCCAGAGGATCCAATTTCAAGCTTGCTCTTGTGGTTGTTAGCAGGAGGCTTTAGTTTTGTTGTTGTTGTTTTTCACTGAAGAACCTCTCCATAGGACTTCTCACAACATGGCATCTGGCTTCTTCATGACTGAATAATGAAAGGGAGAGAGAGGGGTGAAAGAGAGAGAAAAACCAATATGGAAGGCACAACATCTTTTTTAACTTTTACTCAGAAGTGACATGCCATCCCTTATTCTGTTGGTCACCTAGACCAACCCAGATACATCGTGTGAAGGGACTACATAGCTGTGTGAATATTAGGGGATGGGGATCATTGGGGTCCATCTTGGAGGCCAACTACCACACCTCTCTCAATTTACATTAATTTATAAATTTAGATTAAAAAAAATAGAATCCATTGCTTGGTCTAGAATGTTGCTCATTCCTATCTTCTTCTAATTTTCCAAGTTAAAAAGTAAACCATCCAGCTATTGTTTTACTCTGACCAGATTAACTCTACCTAGTTATAAAGCCAACCATCTACTCACCATATCTTTTAACTAGGATAGCATACCTGTTACTTAACCTTCCAATTTTTCTTTAAGGATAATTTTTAAAAGAGGCAGGTGTTTTACTTCTAAGAATATCTGTTTATTCTTAGAATAGAGAGAGTGGGAACAATGGAAGAATTATATATATATATTTATATATATATTAAACATTGATTTTAACATTGATTATCACCTGATGGCTGTTATTTTGGGGAATTATTTCAATAGAAATAGAAAATAGTCTTTCTTCTAAGTATCCGTGATTTACTGTGATATTACCACATTACCACATGAAAATTAAAACTTGCCATGTTTTCATTTCTTAAAAGATTAAATTGTGTTTTATTACATAGATCCTTTAGTATTTTCCCTAGATAGTTCTTTTCTTCTCATCACACAAACACTCTAGGGACAACTTTATGGATGGAATACAACAGATTATAGTTTAATTCTCTGAGGTAGGATCTAGCTGCCTTCATCATATAGGATAGTTGCTCTTTAAGGCATGATGGCTAATGGGCTCAAGTTACAGGTAGGAATTAAATATATTATAATTTTCTTTTGAAAGTAATTATTCTAAGGCAAAATTAGGTTCAAATTTGACTTTGAGTGGTAATGATGCATTGGAACCCTAGGATACTTTGGATTATATACCATTTCCCTCTATTAATATAGATTTATGCACTCTCTTTCAGATATAGTCCTTAAATTTGCACAACATTTGATGAATGGTCATCCTATATCTGGGGGTTATACTTTTTTCATCTACCTTCTGTTTGCCATCTCACTGAAAAGTATGTAATTGGAGAGAGATGATTACAAAATAAAATCAACATTAGCATAAATGGTTTATTCATTTTTACACTGCTTTCTTATCAGTTTGGGGATCTGGGAGATTAGGAAGAGTAGAGACTATCTGTCCTTCTGTTTTAGTATATTTTGTAAATTACTTTTCTCTCCTACTGTGCTTTAACAACAATAAAGACAAAGATGTCAGACCAATCTTGGGTGGTGTGAAGATAGATATATGTCAGAAAGGTGCATATGGTGCACCTGGGTGGATCAGTGGGTTAAGCATCTGCCTTTTGGCTGGGGTCATGATCTCGGGGTCCTGGGATGGAGCCCTGCGTCGGGCTCCCTACTCAACGGGGAGTCTGCTTCTCCCTCTCCCTCTGCCTCTCCCCCCAACTTGTACTCTCTCTTTCTCGTTCTTAAAAAAATAAATAAAATATTTAAAAAAGAGAGAGAGAAAGAAATGTGAATGTGTGCTCCAACATTCTCAATGAGAGGAATGTATCCAGTGCATATATTTGCAAAGTTCATCAACATGTTCAACGTTCATTCCATCTTTTTTTTTTTTAGATTTTATTTTATTTTATTTATTTATTTATTTATTTATTTATTTGAGACAGAGAGAATGAGAGACAGAGAGCATGAGAGGGAGGAGGGTCAGAGGGAGAAGCAGACTCCCTGCTGAGCAGGGAGCCTGATGTGGGACTCGATCCCGGGACTCCAGGATCATGACCTGAGCCGAAGGCAGTCGCTTAACCAACTGAGCCACCCAGGCGCCCTCATTCCATCTTTATACACTTCCCCCATGTGCACGATCCAGCAAAAGGACCTGAAGTATTGGTCAGCATGAAATTGTTAGGATAATTATAATATGATGATGAATTTGAAAACATTTTAAAACAACTGTTTCTACTGAAAGGTGAATAACTCTAGTATATATAATTTTAAAGATGAGGTATGGAAATGTCAATTGTGTGAAAATGTGCATATTTGCATTCATGTGTTTGTTATTACAATAATAAACTTTTCTCTCCCTTTTTTCTGGAAGGAAACAAAGGAGAAAGAGTCAATAGTGGTTGCCTTTGGAGAAAGGGATGGGGCTGATTGAGGAAGAATTTCACTATTTTGTCCTTTTCTGTGTTGTTTTCACTGTCTAATCACTATGTAGATCAGCTGAGGTTTTCTGAGCAATAGTGATTTTTAGTTTCCTTTCTTAGATTCCTCTTAAAAACCAAAACTAATCAATGTTGATGGTATTAAGCAGTTAGTAAAATAATCCTGGTAGGATCAACTACAGCCTGTGTTTATATATTCTGGTGTGAGCTGAAAATTAGGGGCTCTCTCAGTGTTAAATTTCTGTAGAGAGTTTTGCATATGTAGATGCACTATTAATACACATAAGACCACTATGATCAGGCTGATTCTTTTCAAGTGTCTATTCTACTCCCATAAGAATGGAAATAGTTTCAATAAATTTTGTTTTATAAATATTTAACTTATGTTTGCTGAGGTTGAAAAAGGCAATATTCCACAAGGGTCCATTTTCTAAATGTAAGGCATGAATGATTTTTTTCATAGTTACAGTATTTATGAAATATTGAGAATTTATGCATGTGAAATGTCTCATAATGGACTATTATAGACTTAAGCTATTCTTTTTTTAGGCCTCCAGTGTAAAATTCAAGGAGTAGAAGCTATATCAAATGAACATGCTGTTTCTCGTGCTATAGACTCTTTAATCTTTACAGAAGTGTTATTTGCTCAGCAAGATTGGTCTGAAAGATTTTTTTTTAAAGAATTAGTTTAATTTTCTCCCAAACAACTCAACCTTCAAAAAGAGTCCTTCCGTGTTGCTTTTTTCGCTGTTGCAGTGCATACTAAGTTCCTTTATAAGCATAGCATTTAATGTGTTTGTTTTATGTAGAATGAGTTATTAAAGTAGTGGCTGAATTACTTCATATAATTTGCATAAAAGCATATTTCAGTGATAAAAATTAATGTCTTGGGAGTTATGAATGAATGGGAATGAGTCATTCATTTTTAACAGAAAAGAGTTTTGTCTTCAGTTTCTACCACACTTGAACTTCAATTACCTGGATTATTTTTTTTATTTTTTATTTTTTTTAAGATTTTTATTTATTTATTTATTTGAGACAGAGAGAATGAGAGAGACAGAGAGCACACGAGAGGGGGGAGGGTCAGAGGGAGAAGCAGGCTCCCTGCCGAGCAGGGAGCCTGATGCAGGACTCGATCCCAGGACTCCAGGATCATGACCTGAGCCGAAGGCAGTCGCTTAACCAACTGAGCCACCCAGGCGCCCCTGGATTATTTTGATGTGTTGATTTATTTGCATTTACTTCAGTGCTAATAATTATTCAGCGGTTGGAGTAGAGGACTGTTTTAGGTATGTCTTTAACCTTAGCCTAATCATAGAAAGAGTTGGCATGGGTCAGAGTTTGTTTTCTAAAAGCATCGCTAAAGCTTGACAATGTTTGAGTGATTCCATTAGCAGCTATGGTATGGAAGCTTAATGTCCTTTTCATTCTGGAATCTGACAGACTTAAACTTAGTATTCGTTTTGGCCCCTCTGAATTTCATCTGCTCATCCATGCTTATAAAATTGAGATAAAAAGCCAATCCTCGTTCTTGCTCTTGCAGAAGCAATCGTAGATTTTATGAGGAAAACAATGAACATGTCACCCTGAGTTTGGCAGCAGGAAGGAGCAGGGAGTTCATAAAGACCTTTTTGGGTGCCAACTGTTGTACACCAGAATTGTTTATATTAGTGAAATCCTCTGGTTGTAAGTTATGTAAATTGTGTCTTTTGCTAGACTCTGTTTTATGGTGGAGAGGGGGGTTGGGGAATGTGTATTAAATCTGAAATGGTCTTATGCTTAAATACTGCAGTGTGGTAGACAGTTAATCTTCAAAATAGATAGTGAACATACGTATCTGCTTCATTATCACCAACATATGTCTCCCCATAATTACCCTGGTTTATACCTTGGGAGGAGCTAAGGATGCAAGAGCTGTCTCAGCTCAGAGAATTTTTGTTTTTATTTTTTGGATTCCAAACAGAAGGTGTTAGGGGAAAAAAAGAAAAGTTATATGGCTTTGCCCAGGAATGGTGCTAGTGAAAACATGACTCTGAAATTAATAGTTCTGTCTGTTTGAGACCTAGGAGAGCAGGTGCTGGGGAAGTCTGACTCAACAGCTGGGTCAATACACCTTGGCACATCTGAGACTATTTGGGGGAAATTCCTGAGGAGACTCATGACACTGCATGGGGTTTCCACTTCTCTGGTGGTGACAGGCGCGAGTGGCATGTAGTGACAAGGTTGTAGCTGACCTTCCGGGGGCCAGGGATTAACTCCTGAGAGACTGTGGTGCATTTTGCAAATAAAACAGCAGCCACTTGAATATTGAAAAGGAAAACAATTCCTCCACTGGTGTGTCCATTGAGGAGGCAAGCTCAATCACTTATTTACTTTTTTCCTTATTTAGTAAATAAAAAGGACAGTTGTTTTGCAAAATATGGATGTGGGAATGAACACAGTCCACAAAACTCACATGGGCAAGAAACGTAACTGTAATTTCCTATAATTTGTATTCATGTAGTTCCCCTGTCCTAGAGAGAACATACATCTGGGTTTACCCAGAACAGTCCAGGGTTGTGGCTATTGCCCTGGCCTAGTGAGTAATAGCACCCCCTTCTTCCCTCTCAGTAGTTTCCCGATCGTGCCACCTGTATCCCTCCATAACAACCCCGTTTCCTTGAATCTGTTGACACAACAACCTCGCTACTTCAGTGGGAAGGGCTATGGGGCTCAAAGAAATGCAGAAAAACCGTAGTTGTCGATACTGTACAATATTATTCCCTTCCAAATATTCAAAGATTCCATTTGCTTATTTCTAATTTTCAAAAAAAGGTGTGTATAATGTTATAATATGTATAACAGAGATAGAAATTGTTGGCCAGGGGCGAACTAGCATATCCCTTGGATAATGTAGTGTTTTATTTGCGAGGACTTGATATACTTTGGGGAGCCTCATTAATTTTTATGGCATCATGAGTTTACTTATTATCCAACAAATTAAATTCCTCTACACTAATACTAGTAGTAAAATATTTTCTGTGACCTTTATATTCTCTGCTCAAAAGTCAGGCAGGGTTGGAAATAGCTGGCTGGAAACTGGCCTGGGAAGGAAATGGGTGAGGTCTAAGGAGGTGAGCCAGGTCTCTGAAGAACAGGAATCTTACATGTGAAAAGATTCAGGGAGCACCCTCAGCTCCTTGATTTAAGGCCTTTATAAAGCATCACACTATTCGTAAACTAATGTATGCTTCAGTTGCCCTTGATAACCATAGTCAGTTTTGGAAACTGAGTAATTGCCTAGCTGGATCGTATTTTGTGAACCGGGTTTGTCACAGTATTCACCATAGCGGCCAAATTTAGATCCATGTAAATCATTAAGTTCATATCCATCCAGATTATATTTACATGCATACATATGTACACACATGCATACATATGCATATAATTCATACAAGTGTGTGTACATATGTGTATGTAATGTGTGTGTATAATTATAGGTCTTCTCTATAGAATGATGGGCTTTGAAATCAAATGATCTGGCTCCATAAATGTCTGTCCCCTCTCTGCATGCATTTTGCCTCCTCTCCTGCCTTTGGCTTTGGTCTGGGAAGGAACAACTACACTCCCTTTCTGATTCCAAGTGACCTCAGAAAGCATACCTGCTCTTTTCCTCCACTTATTTTGACTTACCTTCTTAGTGCCCAGGAGGTAATGTGGGCATCTGGATTACTTTCTCCTTTCTTTCCTGCTTCTTCAGGATAAACCCACTTTTCAATATGCTTTCCCAGTGTTCTTTTTTTTTTTTTTAATGCTGCCAGAGTGATTCTCTTAAAACATAGGCTTAATACTTCTCTGAAACTTGTGATAGATCTTCACTGTGTAAGAAATGAATGTCTCATGGTGTGGCATTCAAGGACCATTCTAATCTGACTCAGTTGCAGTACCTAGCCTTTCTCTTTGCATCATGTCTTCCAAACCAGACCCATGCTTTCTAAGCCTCAGGCCTTTTGCTGCTTCTCTTGTTTTCCCAGCTTCTTTAAGGTACACCTGAAACGTGTCTTCCCCCTTGCTCGTCATCTTAGCCACTATCTTTTTCCCACAAGCATACGGATTTTTATGATTTGTGTATAGACTTGCCCATAGCTTGCCTTGACTTATGACTAGCTGTTTCTATACCTGCAGTACATATTAATTATAAATTCCTAGAAGGTGGAGAACATGTCTTTTTATGCTTTGTGTTGCTCCTAGCATCTGACTCAATACTTGATAAACTGTAGTGCTCAGTAAATACATGTGAACTTAGCAAAAATTAATGCCATGCCAAAAGAATTGCTAAAACTTTGAAAACACTCTTTGTTGAAGATCAATGTTTCTGATGATGACAAATGCCTAGACACCAGTATTTTTCAAAATGATGTCCAAAAATGACCAGTTGTACTGTTCATAGATTACCTAATAATTTAAGAGAAAAAGTAATTTAAGATAAAAAATTAATGTACACATATAATTGACATGTAAGTATAAAGATGGTTTTCTTAGGCATTTGGTTATCTTATTAAGTCCCATTATTCTCTTTAAAATTATGGATACATTGCAGACTATATTGGGAATGTCATCGCAGCCAATATTCAGTTAATGGTGTAGTTTTACCCCAAATATATAATTTCCTATAATTTTCTTCTAATTTCCCCCTTTTTATTGTTAGAATTTGGATGAATTATACCCTCTTTTTACAAAAACAGATTGGCTTAAAAACATAATAGTAGTGACATAAATACTATAATTCAGATTAATGTAAAAAAAAAGTAAGTGGTTATCAGGACTCTGATGCAAATGTAGAATATAATTGGTTTGTATTGGGATGCTATGATGATTTCATTCAAGCAACCACAGAAGAAAAGTTAAAATGGGAAGGAAGATGGTAATTATTTTTAAATTTTTTCTTTACCTCCCATGTAATTATAATAAATGTGTCACTATGTGACAGTGAAGACTTTAAAACTTTCCTGCAGCTCTCAAACAAAACATGATGACCTTTCTGTTGAACCAATTAAGTTTCTCTAGAAAGTAAAATAATACTTTTCCTATCAAAATTAATATATTTTGTTGCAAAAGATGGGGAAGTCACCAAAATCATAGAAACATAATTTGACTTTGTACTCTTTGTAAAAATAAGAAAAATTAGGTAAATGTCACACTGTGACTGGGATGGGTATACAACCAGCCACAAGTTTAATGATAAATTTTATGTTCAGAGAGAAAGCATAATGAGCTTTTGGCAATATTGCTGAGCCAAATGAATGCTCCTGGAATCTGCCTACACCATGGAAAAGCCGTTACTATCCTAAAACAGGCTAGCAGATACTTTACTGTAGAACATAATACCTAAGTACAGAATATAAATCAGCATTTGGGGCATGTGTGGTACTTATGTGAGGGAGAGGTGCACAACAATAATTTGTCCTATTTATGACTGGAGAGCCAAACTCTAGGAATTGAGATTATTATTATTATTATTATTATTATTATTATTATTATTATTTTATTCTTATGTTAATCCCCATACATTACATCATTAGTTTTAGATGAAGTGTTCCATGATTCATTGTTTGTGCATAACACCCAGTGCTCCATGCAGAATGTGCCCTCCTCAATACCCACCACCAGGCTAACCCATCCTCCCACCCCCCTCCCCTCTAGAACCCTGTATGTTTTTCAGAGCCCATCGTCTCTCATGGTTCGTCTACCCCTCCGATTTCCCCCGCTTCATTCTTCCCCTGCCACTACCTTCTTCTCTTTTTTTTTTCTTAACATATATTGCATTATTTGTTTCAGAGGTACAGATCTGAGATTCAACAGTCTTGCACAATTCACAGCGCTTACCAGAGCACATACCCTCCCCAGTGTCTATCACCCAGTCACCCCATCCCTCCCACCCCACCCCCCACGCCAGCAACCCTCAGTTTGTTTCCTGCAATTAAGAATTCCTCATATCAATGAGATCATATGATATATGTCTTTCTCTGTTTGACTTATTTCACTCAACATAATCCCCTCCAGTTCCATCCACGTCGTTGTAAATGGCAAGATCTCATTCCTTTTGATGGCTACATAATATTCCATTGTATATATATACCACTTCTTCTTTATCCATTCATCTGTCGATGGACATCTTGGCTCTTTCCACAGTTTGGCTCTTGTGGACATTGCTGCTATAAACATCGGGGTGCACGTACCCCTTCGGATCCCTACTTTTGTATCTTTGGGGTAAATACCCAGCAGTGCAATTGCTGGATCATATGGTAGCTCTATTTTCAACTTTGTGAGGAACCTCCGTACAGTTTTCCAGAGTGGCTGCACCAGCTTGCATTCCCACCAACAGTGTAGGAGGGTTCCCCTTTCTCCGCATCCCCGCCAACATCTGTCGTTTCCTGACTTGTTAATTTTAGCCATTCTAACGGGTGTGAGGTGGTATCTCATTGAGGTTTTGATTTGGATTTCCCTGATGCCGAGCGATATTGAGCACTTTTTCATGTGTCTGTTGGCCATTTGGATGTCTTCTTTGGGAAAATGTCTGTTCATGTCTTCTGCCCATTTCTTGATTGGATTCTTTGTTCTTTGGGTGTTGAGTTTGATGAGTTCTTTATAGATTTTGGATACTAGCCCTTTATCTGATATGTCATTTGCAAATATCTTCTCCCATTCTGTCAGTTGTCTTTTGGTTTTGTTGACTGTTTCCTTTGCTTTGCAAAAGTTTTTATCTTGATGAAGTCCCAATAGTTCATTTTTGCCCTTGCTTCCCTTGCCTTTGGTGATGTTTCTAGGAAGAAGTTGCTTCGGCTGAGGTCAAAGAATTGCTGCCTGTGTTCTCCTTTAGGATTTTGATGGACTCCCATCTCACATTGAGGTCTTTCAACCATTTGGAGTCTATTTTTATGTGTGGTGTAAGGAAATGGTCCAGTTTCATTCTTCTGCATGTGGCTATCCAATTTTCCCAACACCATTTGTTGAAGAGACTGTCTTTGTTCCATTGGACATTCTTTCCTGCTTTGTCGAAGATTAGTTGACCATAGAGTTGAGGGTCCATTTCTGGGCTCTCTATTCTGTTCCATTGATCTATGTGTCTGTTTTTGTGCCAGTACCATGCTGTCTTGATGATGACAGCTTTGTAATAGAGTTGGAAGTCCGGAATTGTGATGCCACCGGCTTTGCTTTTCTTTTTCAAAGTTCCTCTGGCTATGCGGGGTCTTTTCTGGTTCCATATGAATTTTAGGATGATTTGTTCCATTTCTTTGAAAAAAGTGGATGGTATTTTGATGGAGATTGCATTGAATGTGTAGATTGCTCTAGGTAGCATTGACATCTTCACAATATTTGTTCTTCCAATCCATGAGCATGGAACGTTTTTCCATTTCTTTGTGTCTTCCTCAATTTCTTTCATGAGTATTTTATAGTTTTCTGAGTACAGATGCTTTGCCTCTTTGGTTAGATTTATTCCTAGGTATCTTATGGTTTTGGGTGCAATTGTAAATGGGATGGACTCCTTAATTTCTCTTTCTTCTGTCTTGTTGTTGGTGTATAGGAATGCCATTGACTTCTGTGCATTGATTTTATATTCTGCCACTTTCCTGAATTCCTGTATGAATTCTAGCAGTTTTGGGGTGGAGTCTTTTGGGTTTTGCACATAAAGTATCATATCATCTGCAAAGAGTGAGAGTTTGACTTCTTCTTTGCCAATTTGGATGCCTTTGATTTCTTTTTGTTGTCTGAATGCTGTGGCTAGGACTTCCAATACTATGTTGAATAGCAGTGGTGATAGTGGACATCCCTGCCGCGTTCCTGACTTTAGGGGGAAAGCTCTCAGTTTTTCCCCATTGAGAATGATATTCGCTGTAGGTTTTTCATAGATGGCTTTTATGATATTGAGGCATGTACCCTCTATACCTATGCTCTGAAGAGTTTGGATCAAGAAAGGATGCTGTACTTTGTCAAAAGCTTTTTCTGCATCTATTGAGAGGATCATATGGTTCTTGTTCTTTCTTTTGTTAATGTATTGTATCACATTGATTGATTTGCGGATGTTGAACCAACCTTGCAGCCCAGGGATAAATGCCACTTGATCGTGGTGAATAATCCTTTTAATGTACTGTTGGATCCTATTGGCTAGTATTTTGGTGAGAATTTTTGCATCCATGTTCATCAGGGATATTGGTCTGTAATTCTCCTTTTTGATGGGGTCTTTGTCTGGTTTTGGGATCAAGGTAATGCTGGCCTCATATAATGAGTTTGGAAGTTTTCCTTCCGTTTCTATTTTTTGGAACAGTTTCAGAAGAATAGGTATTAATTCTTCTTGAAATGTTTGGTAGAATTCCCCTGGGAAGCTATCTGGCCCTGGGCTTTTGTTTTTTGGGAGATTTTTGATGACTGCTTCAATTTCCTTAGTGGTTATAGGTCTGTTCAGGTTTTCTATTTCATCCTGGTTCAGTTTTGGTAGTTGATACATCTCTAGGAATGCCTCCATCTCTTCCAGGTTATCTAATTTGCTGGCATAGAGTTGCTCATAATATGTTCTTATAATTGCTTGTATTTCTTTGGTGTTGGTTGTGATCTCTCCTCTTTCATTCATGATTTTGTTGATTTGGGTCATTTCTCTTCTCTTTTTGATAAGTCTGGCCAGGGGTTCATCAATCTTGTTAATTCTTTCAAAGAACCAGCTCCTAGTTTCGTTGATCTGTTCTACTGTTCTTTTGGTTTCTATTTCATTGATTTCTGCTCTGATCTTTATGATTTCTCTTCTCCTGCTGGGTTTAGGCTTTATTTGCTGTTCTTTCTCCAGCTCCTTTAGGTGGAGGGTTAGGTTGTGTACTTGAGACCTTTCTTGTTTCTTGAGAAAGGCTTGTATTGCTATATACTTTCTTCTTAGGACTGCCTTTGCTGCATCCCAAAGATTTTGAATAGTTGTGTTTTCATTTTCATTGGTTTCCATGAATTTTTTTAATTCTTCTTTAATTTCCTGGCTGACCCATTCATTCTTCAGTAGGATGCTCTTTAGCCTCCATGTATTTGAGTTCTTTCCGACTTTCCTCTTGTGATTGAGTTCTAGTTTCAAAGCATTGTGGTCTGAAAATAGGCAGGGAATGATCCCAAACTTTTGGTACCGGTTGAGACCTGATTTATGACCTAGGATGTGATCTATTCTGGAGAATGTTCCATGGGCACTAGAGAAGAATGTGTATTCCGTTGCTTTGGGGTGGAATGTTCTGAATAGGTCTGTGAAGTCCATTTGGTCCAGTGTGTCATTTAAAGTCTTTATTTCCTTGTTGATCTTTTGCTTAGACGATCTGTCCATTTCAGTGAGGGGGGTGTTAAAGTCCTCCACTATTATTGTATTGTTGTCGATGTGTTTCTTTGCTTTTGTTATTACTTGCCTTATATAATTCGCTGCTCCCATGTTAGGGGCATAGATATTTACAATTGTTAGATCTTCTTGTTGGATAGATCCTTTAAGTAGGATATAATGTCCTTCCTCATCTCTTATTACAGTCTTTGGTTTAAAATCTAATTTGTCTGATATAAGGATTGCCACCCCTGCTTTCTTTTGGTGTCCGTTAGCATGGTAAATGGTTTTCCACCCCCTCACTTTTAATCTGGGGGTGTCTTTGGGTCTAAAATGAGTCTCTTGCAGACAGCATATCGATGGGTCTTGTTTTTTAATCCAGTCTGATAGCCTGTGTCTTTTGATTGGGGCATTGAGCCCATTTACATTCAGGGTAACTATTGAAAGATAGGAATTTAGTGCCATTATATTGCCTGTAGGTGACTGTTACCTGATATTGTCTGTGTTCCTTTCTGGTCTATGTTGCTTTTAGGTTCTCTCTTTGCTTAGAGGACCCCTTTCAAGATTTCCTGTAGGGCTGGTTTCGTGTTTGCAAATTCCTTTAGTTTTTGTTTGTCCTGGAACCTTTTTATCTCTCCTTCAATTTTCAATGACAGCCTAGCTGAATACAGTATTCTTGGCTGCATATTTTTCTCATTTAGTGCTCTGAATATATCCTGCCAGTCCTTTCTGGCCTGCCAGGTCTCTGTGGATAGGTCTGTTGCCAATCTAATGTTTCTACCCTTGTAGGTTACATATCTCTTCTCCCGAGCTGCTTTCAGGATTTTCTCTTTGTCTATGAGACTCGTAAGTTTTACTATTAGATGTCGGGGTGTTGACCTATTTTTATTGATTTTGAGAGGGGTTCTCTGTGCTTCCTGGATTTTGATGCCTGTTTCCTTCCACAAATTAGGGAAGTTCTCTGCTATAATTTGCTCCATTATACCTTCTGGCCCTCTCTCTCTTTCTTCTTCTTCTGGGATCCCAATTATTCTAATGTTGTTTCATCTTATGGTATCGCTTATCTCTCGAATTCTGCCCTCGTGATCCAGTAGTTGTTTATCTCTCTTTTTCTCAGCTTCTTTATTTTCCATCATTTCATCTTCTATATTACTGATTCTCTCTTCTGCCTCATTTATTCTAGCACTTAGCGCCCCCATTTTTGATTGCACCTCATTAATAGCCTTTTTGATTTCTACTTGGTTAGATTTTAGTTCTTTTACTTCTCCAGAAAGGGTTTCTCTAATAACTTCCATATTTTTTTCAAGCCCAGCTAGTATCTTTAAAGTGATGATTCTGAACTCTAGATCTGACATCGTACTAATGTCCATATTGAGTAGGTCCCTGGCAGTCGGTACTACCTCTTGTTCTTTTTGTTGAGGTGATTTTTTCCATCTTGTCATTTTGTGCAGAGGAGAATAGATTAATGAGAGAACAAAATGCTAGCAGAGTAACAACGTCCCCAGAAAATATACTCTAAACAAATCAGAAAAGACCTGAAGCAGTGGGAAAAGAAACAGAAAGAGAGAAAAAAGAAAAAGAAAAAGATAAAGATAAAAACAAAAACAAACAAAACAAAACAACAACAACAACAATAAAAACAGAATGTGATCAAATATGATCAGGCTGGTATATAGATCAGTGCCACACACTAGATTTGGGGTGTATTTTGGTCTTTTAGAAGAAAGTGACTCCTAAAATTTTAAAGAAAGGAAAACTTATATATGTACAAAAATAAGGGTTGATATGATGAAGGGATGGAATATGACTGTAAAGCTGGAAATTATAAAAAAAATTATAAAAGGAATTGATAAGAAGTTGTTTGAAAAAAGAAAGAAGAGGATTTAAAAAAAGAAAAAAGAAAAAAAAATGGAGAGAATGTGATCAGGCAGGGGAATAGAAAACACCATATACTAGAGATTTAGGGTATATTTTAATCTGTTAGAAGAAACTATTCAAAATTTTAAAGAGAGAACAACTTATATATATAAGCCAAAAATACAAGTAAGTACTATGAAGGGATAGAATATGACTCTAAAAATGAAAAATAAAAATGTTTTTTTTAAAAAAAGAGATTGATAAGATGTTGGTTGAAAAAGGGAAAAAGAAAAATTCAAGAAGAAAAAAAGACAGTTGGAAAAAAAAAAAACTTTGAAAGACTAAAGAACCACGGTAAAAAAGCCATGAATTCTATGTGCAGTATTCCCCTAGCGCTGGAGTTCTGCCGTTCTCATTGATCGGTAAACTTGGTCTTGGCTGGCTGTTCTCACTGATCTTCTGGGGAGGGGCCTGTTGCTGTGGTTCCCAAATGTCTCTGCCGGAGGCGGAATTGCCCTGCCCTTGCCCCCTCCGGGCTAAGTAATCTGCTCGGGTTTGCTTTCCGGGCCTTTTGTTCCCTGCGAGCTTTCTGTACAGTTTTGGAGAGTGCAAATGGCGGCCTCCCAATCTCCGCCCCAGAGGAGCCGAGAACTTGGGGCCCCACTTCTCAGTGAGCCCCCAGAGAAAAGCCGTCAGTCACTCCCGTCTCCCCGGTCTCCAGCCGCACTCTGTGCTCACCCGGCCTGTGACCGCGCGTTTCTATCTCTGGCACCCGACCCGGTCTGGAGTCTCCAAACCCAGCAGATCCCTGCGGTGCCCTCCCGCACGGCTCCTCCCGGGGGAGGAAGTTGAGTCTCCCCGGATCTGCCACTTGTTGGGTCCCTGCTGGAGGAGCAGTGGCCCGACTGTGCCGCAGATCATGGTTTATGGCAACCCCGAGCTGAGAGCCCGCGCCTGGGCTCCGCCTCTGCAGCCGGCTTCCCTGCTCCATTACCTGGGAGCTCTGCCGCACTCAGGCACCCCCGGTCTTTCTGTGACCCCGAGGGTCCTGAGACCACACTGTCCCGGAGGGTTCCACCCCCTGCTTAGCCACCAGAGTGACGTCCCTGGGCGGAGCAGACTTTTAAAAGTTCCGATTTTGTGCTCCACGGCTCTATCACTTGCCAGAAGCAGCCGATGGAGGCCCCTCCACCGCCATCTGTCCTCCCGAATATCGCCTCGGATTCACTTCTCCGCACGTCCTACCTTCCAGAAAGTGGTCGCTTTTCTGATGAGAGAGTTGTTGCTCTTCTTTTCTTCGATCTCCTGTTGAGTTTGTAGGTGTTCAGAATGGTTTGATCCCGATCCAGCTGAATTCCTGAGAGGAGAGGAAATCCAGGTCTCCTACTCCTCCACCATCTTGCTCCGCCCTCAAGATTATTATTATTTTTTTAATTGAGATTATTTTTAACTCAGTTAAAGGTTATCCTTGATGCCTCCTGTAGCCTGGAATATATGTCCTGGGATGAGGGCAGAGCATAGCCAGATGTACAAGAAGGAAATCTTACACTACTGTATTCACAAACAATATTTGGTGGTCAACCATATGCTTCCTGGTACTGATCTGGTGTTGAAGGAAGGAACCAAAAAATTATGGCCATGGATGCAAGTCTTTGTAATTTTTTTCTTGGACTTCCAGAACTTCCAGGATTTTCAGTTCTGCTTTTACACACTGAGGTCTACCAGTTGATGGAGGGAGAAGAAATCACATGGTTTTCTTGTTTGTTTGTTTCTTTTTGGAAAAAAAGGCATGTTTTATCATAGATCACTAATACAAATAAAGACTATTTCTATTTCACATCATTTCTTCAGTGACATCGTCAGCAACCTATTGGTATTCTGAATAGCCTGAACCAATTACTTCTGGGTAGAAACATGTTTATTCCAAAGACATCTAAATCTCTGCAAGAATATGACTGATGATAATTAATTAGAAAAGTGAGATTTTCTAGTACAGTATAAATAAAAAGGAACAAAGAAACTAACTGGATGTGAAACTTAATAATGCAACCATCATTACATATTTAAATTATGAATGAAATCATGCAAATAACAACTTTCCTGCAATTCATGTGAAGTGATTTTTTTAAAATCTTATTTTATTTTAAAAATATCTTTATAGAATTTGTGTTAAATATTTTTAAAACTTACCTAAAATGTAACATCTGCATTTATGTCTATTGTTCATTAATTGGATCTCAAGTGGTGAAAATTTGAGGAAACATCATCACTGATATTAAAGTGGTGACTATTTTTGAGGAATTTCAGACGATTTGTTTATAATAAATGTTTTCACATATAAACATAATAGTATAAAGTATGTATTGCTTACAATAATAAAATTAAATACAGAGAACATAATTTATGATTTAAAAGTTAATTCAAATTAATCATCAACTGTTTAGCTTTCAGTCTCATACAGTTTTGATACATTTGGCAATTTATAAAAATACTTGATTTAGTAAGGTATACATGGTGTTCTAATGTTTCTTAAATTGATGTCTTCTACATAAGTAACATTTTCTACTAATTTTTCTCCTTGAAGTATTTATTTTTATTTTTCCATGAAGAATTGTTTTAATATAGCAGAATATAGGATTTTCCAAAATCTTGGTAATTATTGAAGTCTTTGTATTATATAGTGTATAAGTGTTCAATATTCAGTGTTCTGATCTTTTACTTTTCTAATCCTCAGTATAATAGTGAAAATGGGAATCAAGGCCTAATTCTGCTTTGTTTTGTTTTATTTTGCTCTAATCCTTGGCATATCATTTTTGCAGATGGTAAGGAAATTAAATAAACTTACATATTATTGGAGTGATATAAAGCTAATCTGATCATTGTGTTCTCTTTATGGAAATGCAAAATCTGTCAA
The DNA here is from genome assembly GCF_029215605.1 of Mirounga angustirostris. NCBI lineage: Eukaryota > Metazoa > Chordata > Mammalia > Carnivora > Phocidae > Mirounga > Mirounga angustirostris. The sequence goes on along the minus strand of NW_026991718.1, from coordinate 98,179,961 downwards.
AAGTAGCACAATTGGAGCAGAGTAAAATAGACCAGGATCTCCTCAATTTTCTCCTATTTTGTTAACTGAGACAATTCTTTGGTTATAACCAAGAATTAACTTGCATCATGGAAGTGTTTTTTGTTTGGTTGTTTTTTGTTTTTTTTGTTGTTGTTTGATTTTAGATTTGATCTTCCTTTTCCTGGTATATCTGATTTTTATTCATTCTTTTATGTATAAAGAATGAAGTTTCTAAGAAGAGAGAAAAGGAAAATCATTTTTCTTTTATTTTGAAACCATAAAAGATCAAGATGAGCCATCCTGAGACACTAATTTTATTAACACCTAGCTTTGAGAAGACAAGCAAAAACGGATAATAAGCTGTTCTTTAGAGTATAAATTTGTTTCTGGTTTTGTCATCATGGTTAATCATTGTGATTTGCAGCCTGACTCTTTCAATCATTGAGACCCAGTTTTAACATGATTAACATTTTTGTTCCATTTGTGTAACAGTGCTGGTCCCTAATTTTTGAGAACAGGATAACCCTCAATAGGCCTTATGTAAATAAATCATATCTTAATACCCTTGAAATCAGAGCATCCCCAAGGAGAACAAGCTGTAAATCAGAGTGGAAAAAAAGTCAAGGCTGTTCTAAATGGTGTATTCAAGATGAACCAAATGCCTTTATTTTAGGATTTAAATTCATGGTAGTTTTTCCTCTTTTCAACTGATGCTGTCATCTTCAAATGACAGAGATTGAGTGCTAAATTGCTACTACATTATTTCTTATCTCTCACCTATATACTGGGTTTGACTGAAAGTTCAGATTTTGTGAAGAATGTTTTACATAGGAAATATCGAAATACGGGGAAACACATTATTTCAACAGACAGGAAAGGGGAAGCAGTGTGTGTGTGTGTCTATGTGTAGAATAGGTATAACATCTGATTTTTTTCTCATCTAGGGCCTCTGCTTTATTACAAATAGATAAGTATTATCGTTTCAACATTTTCCTCCAACCCTTATTTCTTTCTAGCAATCTCTTTCTGTGTAACATTTTATCCCCTTTCACTCATCAAAACTATTTTTACGTTATATATTTTTTATATTATAAGGAGGCTGAAACAATGCCCTGGAGCCCATATCCATTGTTAGTATAAGCCAAATTATTACCTCTATCTGAGTGATCTGAAATGGGTCCACACGATGGCTATTCCTATGAAAATTATTTTAACTGTCTAGATAAATAACTAGAGATATGAACTCACAAAGAAACACTGTACAACAATGAGAATAATGACACACAACAATATGGACCAATCTCACAAGCATAATGTTGGATGAACAAAGCCAGGCATCAAAAGTACATACTGAATGAGTCCAATTATGTGAAACTTTAAAACAAGTAGAGTTAATGTAAGTGGCCAAATCAGGATTCAAGTGTATAGGAGGGCTTCTGGGGTACTGGCCATATCCTGTTTCTTGACTTCAGGGCTGGTTACAAGAGTGCATTCAGTTTGTGAAAATCCATGTAGCTGTATACTTGTATGTACTTTCTGTACTTTTACAAAAAGTTAAAGGATTTACTTTTAATGTGAGCAATATGTATTATCAGAGTCCTAATGGAACCCTCTGAAAATACATTTTTCGAAGTCATTTTAGCCATAGGTCCCCATCTTCACTGAGGCTCAATAGAGTAACCCCTACTTCATTCCAAGTAATTTGCTCTCTCCTTTTGTCCTTACTTTTACACTTGGCCATGTAGAGCCTTATTTTCCTTGCTGAGCTCAGAACTTTCTACCAGCAGCATTTCTCCAGCCCAAAGTAAGTGTCCTTAGAACATGAAGAAAAGCAGTGTGGCCCCTCCCACAATATTGGATTGAGCTACCCTGCAGCTCAGTGTCTTCATTCCTCACCTTCACTTAGAGCCATGACTAGGAGAGGCACTGGCAGAGTTTTTTTCAGACTGAGGTGGAGTAGCCTGACTGGAGAGAGGCTGGCAGTGGGCAAGAAAGTTAAGCCAACTTTCAAAATGGAACCTCTCTCCTTCCTTTGTGCAAATGAGTCCCATGGCATTGTCTTGCTTTGAAGATGGAGTCAGCTATGCCACCATCAAGAATAAAGAGGCTTCTTAGACAGGAAGGAGTTGCCTGTTCTTAGAAATCTTAAAGTGAATGATTAGTGAGTCAAGATGGTGTCATGGGGAAAAGTGTGAGAGATTTGTAGTGAAATTCCTTGCTCCAGTTAATAGCTGAAACCCAGGCTGAATTGTTTGAAAGTATCTATTCTTCTGTTTCTGCACTTAAAAAAAAATAAAATTGGGAAAGTAATAGTAATAAATAATAAGGATAACAACAGTACCCTCCCTGCTTAGGTAGTGGAGGACATATTAATTTTTAAAAATGGTAACTGATATTACCAGTATGTAGAACAGAGTTCTATATTCACAATAGGTAATCAATGTATGTTGTTTAATGCATATAGTGTGTCAGATGAATCTGATCATGTCAGGCTGTCACAGAAAATTCTTTCAACTCCCATAGATTTTAGGATGTAGTCCAGTCTCACATGCAGCCTGCTTTAACCTGGCCCTGTCCTCCCCTCCAGCTGCATCTCTTACCCAGGATTTCTGTCCATTATACTCTAGCCATGCTTACAGACTTAAAGATTCCCTGACACACTGATTCTCCATGTCTTTGTTTAGTCTGTCCCCTCTGTCTGAACTGCCCACCCTGTTCCTATTTACCTGAGAAACATCTTCCTTCCTTTCTTTAGAGGTCTTCTTCTCTAGGAACTTATTATTGATTCTTCCTACTGATCCCAGACTTAGGTGTTCTTTCCCTGGGGATTCACAGTGCCAAAGAATATTCTTTTTGTCTATCATAAATTTCTCCATTAGACCAGGAACTACCTGAGTGTAGGAATAGTGGCTTTATCACTATAGAATCTCCAATGCCTAAAACAATTCTTGGTATTAACTTATTGAATATATTAATGAATGAACAAATAAATGACAATAAAATTAGACCTATGTGGTCATCTTCCTTAGAATTGCAATCCCCATATTAATATCCAAAAGATAAAAAATAAGTTAAAACAAAAAAAGCTACAACACCAAAGACACAATCCATGAAAGAAATAATTGATAAGCTGGACTTTGTTAAAATTAAAAACTTCAGCTCTGAGAAAGATAATGTGAAGAGAATTAGAAGACAAGCCACAGATTGGGAAAAATTACTTTCAAAAGAAACATCTGTTAAAGAACTACTATCCAAAATATATAAAGAAGTGTTAAAACTCAACAATAAGAAAACAACCTGATTAAAAAATAGGCCAAAGACCTTAGCAGACACCTCACCAAAGAAGATATGCAGATGGAAAATAAGCATAGGAAGAAATGTTCTACATCCTATGTAATTAGGGAAATTTAACCTAAAACAACAATAAGAAACAACTACACATCTATTAGAATGGCCAAAATCTGGAATACTGACAACATCAAATGTTGTTGAGGACATGGAGCAACAGGAACTCTCATTCACTGCTGGTGGGAATGCAAGATAGTACTGCCACTTTGGAAGACAGTTTGGTGATTTCTTAACAAAACTAAATGTATCTTTACCATATGATCCAGTGATCGGGTTCCTAGGTACTTACCCAAAGGAATTGAAAATTATGTCTACACAAAAATTTGTACATGGATGTGTATAATAGCTTTATTCATAATTGCCAAAACCTGAAGCAACCAAGATGTTTCTCAGTAGGTGAATGGATCAACTGTGGTACATCAGGATAATGGAATACCGTTCAGTGCTAAAAAGAAATGAGTTCTTAAACCACAAAAAGTCATGGAAGAAACTTAATGCATATTACTAAGTGTAAGAAGCCAATCTGAAAAGACTACATACTGTATGATTCCAACCATATGATACTCTGGAGAAAGCAGAACTCTGGAGATAGTAAAAACATCATTAGTTGCCAGGGGCCAAACGTAGGGGAGAGATGTATAGGCAAAGCACCAAGTAGGGCAGTGAAACTGTTCTGTATGACAATATAGTAGATACATGTCATTATACATTTGTCCAAACCCATAGAATGTGCAACATCAGGAGTGAACCCTAATGTAAAGTATGGACTTTGGGTGATGATGCTGTATCTTTGCAGGTTCATCAATTGGAACAAATGTTCAGTAGTCCCCCCTTACCTACAGTTTCACTTTCAATGGTTACAGTTACCCATAGTCAACTGTAGTTCAGAAGCAGATGATCCCCTTTCTGACATATTGTCAAAAGATCAATAGTAGCCTAACACTATGTCACAATGCCTACACCATTCACCTCATTTCATCTCATCATATAGGCATTTTATAATATCACATCATCAAATAGGAAGAAGGATGACTGCAGTGCAATAAGACATTTTGAGAGAGACCATATATATATATATATATATATATAACTTTTATTACAGTATGTTGTTATGGTTGTTCTATTTATTATTGGTTATTGTTGCTAATCTCTTACTGTGCCTATATATGTACATATATATGTGTGTATATATATATATATACACACACATAATATATGGCAAAGCATAGTATACATAGGATTCAATACTACCCATGGTTTCAGGCATTCACTGGGAGTCTATGGAACATATACCATGGATGGGGGGTGGTACTGCTCTACCACTCTGATGGGGAATGTTGATAATTGAGGAGACTATGCATGTGTAGGGATAAGGGGAATATGGAAGCTCTATACCTTCCTCTTAAATTTGCTGTGAACCTTAAACTACTCTAAAAAATAGTCTTTAAAAAAAACTACCTGATGTCTTCTGTTTTGCTTTTGTGGGTTCCCAGCAATGTGAGTCAACTCCGAGTAAGACATCCTGACCTCTGAGTTTTGAATAATGCATTTCCTTATCCCCAGATGGTGACATGTAGGTAGCATTTGCTGCTTAGATAAAGTTTCATTGTGCTCACACAGGTGAAATAAAGCCCAAACTATAACCCTTGCCTCCCTTGCAAATTCCTTATTCCTTGCAATTTCCTTATTTCTTACCTTGACTTTGAGATGAGGCTAAGGAGGTGATGGAAAGAATATGAAGAGCAGGGCAAGAGAAATGCTGGGTGGGGGACTGCTTCCCATAGTAATAATGCTTTGTCCTTTATTTCCCAGGTTGGCTATCAGACTAATTCTACCACATCACTCAGTTTTCTATTTTGCTTTGACTAGGGTCATTAATGGCATAGAAAAAAGCTTCAATGTCAAATTTTTACTGTTCAGTTTAGTAACACAAGTGGAAGCTTTTTTTCCTCCTTTAGTTTTCTCTTTAGGGAAGATCGGTTCCCCTTGGCTCATCCCCTGTCAACTCATAATTGATATTATGGATTCCCTCAAATCACTCTAGTTTAAGACACTCTGATATAATCTACAGTGTTTTTCATCTTCAACACAATCACCCAAGCAGTTCTTCCAACTGGATTCCTTTTGCTAAGCCCATCCTATACACAATTCCTGGAATAACTACTCTGGGCTTACAGGATTCATCTCAGCTTCCTCCCTTTCCCAGGAGGGGGAATCAAGAGTGCTTGGGGGAGAGAAGGGAAGGCCAAAGTTGTTCAGAGGAAAATGAGTAGCTTCCTAATCTGCTACTTCTCCCTTCTCTTGCCTTCCCCTAGAAGACTTTTGGTAAACCTAGATTTGACTCAATAGCAATATTAGCTAAGTCTTTTGCACAACTGTCTTTTGTTCTGTACTTCTTTCTCACCCCTGGCAGGAGAATTAACTCTAAAAAGTAAAATAACAAAAACAGCCATCATTAAATCTGTGTCAGATTAACTTTATTTTGTTGTGAGTCTTATGTAATTACAGCACTAAACTGGTTACATATGTTCGTACTTCCTAGCCCACTATTTGTGTTTCACCAATATTTAATCAATTTTTTAAAACATCATTGTGAATCTGTCATGTGTATGTGGTTAGCATTGAATGGTTCTTTAGTTCTGTGACTGTATGTTTTGATTATGTGTTCCTTTTTGGTAATCCTTATGAGAAGCTCAATAGCCAGTGTTGAATAGTAACATACAGGTTGGAATCCTGGATGTCTTCCTTTTGTTCCCTAATCCACTCTTCACACTTTCACACCCCACTCTGTGCCCCAGGAGACCAAACTTTATGGACAGCATTACTTGGGCTTCCTCAGCCAGTGGTGGACACTGTCAGGAGATCTGAGCACAGGACAAGAAAGAGGTCAAGGTGTATATTGATCTGCAGATGCAGATTAGCAGTGGCTATATTACTATACAGAAGCAGCCCTCTCCCACAGCTATAGTTTTCATTGGCTTCTAATAACTGCTTTCTCTCCTTGACCTTTCAAGCTATGGGTGGTAAAGGCTTCCTATTGGTACAAGCCTTAGGGTACTTTATCATCCTACTTTTGAAAATAAGCCCTTCATTAAACTCTCTCCAGTTACCATTTGGAGTGTGGCAACTCCCTCTTTCCCCCCACCACACCTCCCATTAGGAACACATAATGAGCCGTTCCAATTAAGACATGAATGCAAGATGTATCATCACTTTATAATGAATCACACCATGCTCCTGTGACAGAATAGAGGATATTATTCCCCTTTGTGGGAATGGCTTCAAATTGATTTTGAAATATATGGCTATTAACTTTCATGTTTCCTTTCTAGAACTCTCCAAACAGGCATCTCTTCTTTGTTAAAAGTAATTCAAGTTGTGGAGCACCTGGCTGGCTCAGTTGGTTACGTGGCTGCCTTTGATCAGGTCATGATCCCAGGGATTGAGCCCTGTATGGAGCCCTGCACTGAACCCCGCATACTCCTCTGCATCTGGCTCCCTGCTCAGTGGGGAGTCTACATTCTCCCTCTTCTTCAGCCCCTCCCCCTGCTCCTGCTAGCTCTCTTTCTCTCTCAAATAAATAAAATCTTAAAAAAAAAAAGTGCCTCAAAAAATTAAAAATAGAGCTACCCTATGACCCAGCAATTGCACTCCTGGGTATTTACCCCAAAGACACAGATGTAGTGCAAAGAAGGGCCATAAGCACCCCAATGTTCATAGCAGCAATGTCCGCAATAGCCAAACTGTGGAAAGAGCCGAGACGCCCTTCAACAGATGTATGGATAAGGAAGATGTGGTCCATATATACAATGGAATATTACTCAGCCATCAGAAAGGATGAATACCCAACTTTTACATCAATATGGATGGGACTAGAGGAGATTATGCTAAGTGAAATAAGTCAAGCAGAGAAAGTCAATTATCATATGGTTTTGCTTATTTGTGGAACATAAGGAATAGCATGAAGGACATTAGGAGAAGGAAGGGAAAAATGAAGGGGGGTGGGAATTGGAGGGAGAGATGAACCAAGAGAGACTATGAACTCTGAGAAACAAACTGAGTGTTTGAGAGGGGAGGGGTGTGGGGGGTTGGGTTAGCTTGGTGATGGGTATTAAGGAGGGCATGTACTGCATGGAGCACTGGGTGTTATACAAAAACAATGAATCGTGGATCACTACATGAAAAACTAAATGATGTATGGTGACTAACATAACCTAATAAAATAAAATTTAAAAATATAATTCAAATTTTAAGACAATAGTTATGCTCCTAATAACACCAGTACTACTTACTAGTAACAATAACAATAGTAACCAACATTTATATTGCTTGGCACATGTTTTTGCATATGTATTTCTTATTTTATCCCTACAAAAAACTCACATGATAGTTATTCTTTCCCCAGCTGAGTTCACAGATTAGAAAATGCAGTTCCACAGAGAGACTGTCCTTCCCATGCACCTCAAAACTTAATAAAAAGCAGGATAGATTCAAATAAAGTATTTCAAGTGCAGAATGCACTTGAGCAGAAAAAATGTTAAAATACAGAGATTAGGAGTTCAGTGATACTGCCTTCAATTTACATGTGTGTTAAGTTCATTTTAATAACTGTCCTTGGTTCTTGGTCATCTGTTTGCAATGCAAATTGAAATCTTGTGCTCAGTTCTAGCAATGTTAGTCATTTTTTAAAGGACAACTGCTGGTTTCTGTGTTTACCTGTGAATCTATAATTTCTAAAATTCTATAATAAGATCATTAGCTTGTTGAGTGGACTGCAAACTAGACACTCATGGAATATAAAGTGATTCAAGAGCTCGGACTTCTTACTTATAGGATGACAAGCCATATACTGAATTCACATTTATCAGCAGGAAATCTGAAGATGTTGAGCATAGTTCTTTTTTCCCCCTTTTATCTCTTTATAATCTAATGTATTTTTCTCCCCACAATGCATAGGCCACTATCTGCAACACATTTTTGTTTTCTACCCACAAAGTTAAAATGGAAATTTCCTTTTCCTTTTTAATGTATGCATGTATAGAGATAAACACAATATTCAAGCTGTAACAATAAGATATAATTTACATTTGAAACCCTATTAACCAATTAACATAATAAGAATCTTTTCTAGACTATTGGGTTTTTTTTCTCTTATTTTTTCATGAAACAAAAAGGATAAACCCTTGGGGAAAAGTGTATCTTCTGTGATATGATGAAAATATGACTTTGGGTAAAATCCCTTCTCCCCTTTTGACCGATTTTAGTTCATTTTTTTTTTTTACTTTTCTTATTTCTTTGTGTGTATCCACAGTTTTGTCAAACTTATTACTCTAGAAATTTTATCAAAGAATGAGTTCAGTCAAGAAGACTCTTTAGGATACATATCTTGGTTTTTAAAAAATATACAACTCTATGAGTTGGTGTAGAAGTACAGTGATTGAAATATACTCTGACAGAGGATAAAGTAAGGGTTATTTTATAATTCACTTTTTGAGTGAGGTAAGAAGAAAAATATGGTTTGCTTTATTCTTGTGGTAACCAAATGGAAGAAGGCAATCATTTCTTCCACAAAGTCCAATTATACAAGGAGGTTGATTGGTTGATTGCTTGATTGGCATGGGAGAATGAATTATATTCCTGCCACGCGAGTCTCTGGGTGGTCCAGTCCCCCTGTCCTACAGGAGTTTTTAATCTAGTAGAGGAGTTTTCTCTCCCCCCGCCCTCGTCTCTCCCTCCCTCCCTCACACATACACCTGCGCGCGCGCACACACACACACAGACAAAATACAATATGTAGTATTTGGCTAATAAAGTATAAGTAATGTACTGTTAGAGAGCAGAAGAGGAAGATACTAAATTCTAGTTGAGAGCACTGGGAAAAATTGGATCTTGAGGCATTTGAATTGACTTCCTGTACAAGAAAATACTGGGAAAGGAGAGGTATTTCAAGAAGATTAAATAAATTAGCAAAGGAGTGTAGGTAGAACTGCTTATGTTTTCAGAGACTTAGAATCCTGATGGCTTACTAGAAACAAAAGTTGCATGAGAGAAACAGATTAAAGATAAATTAGAAAAGAAAGCAGAGACCACAGCATGGAGAGTCACTGGATACCCTAGTAAAATTTGAACTGCCTCTTAGAGGTAGGTGGAAGTCCTTAATGTTTTGACAGAGTGTGTAGAATGTGGCTGAAAAAAAGATGGGAAAAAGGAGATAAGGAGGCTCTTGCAATTATCCAAGGCTGCAGTAAGAAGAGTAACCCCCAATCCTGGGCACTGGCAGTGGCATGGTAGAGACAGGTCAAATGTGAGGGAAATGGCAGAAGTATCTTAGTGATTTGAGAAACTATAGGCAATTCCAAGGTTTTCATTTGTTAATGAATCTCTGGCATAGTGGGTACAGAAAAAGGCAAGGGAATTTGGGATGGGAGACTAATGAAATGTTTCTCTGTAAATCTATCCACATCTCTCTTTCCACATAAATATAGGCACAGAGATTTAAATTTGTCTTTATTTAGCATTTAGATCATGGTGGGTAACACCTAGTCGTAAGGGTTGGAATTCTAGTTCCATGAATAACTAATCACTTTAATTCCCTTTGCTTTAGTTTCTTCATATACTAAATGAAGAAGTTATACTAGCCAGCTATCTCATAGAAATCTTGTGAAAATTAAATGAATGAATGTATGTAGAGAGCCTGCCTATCATAAGTGCTATAGAAATGTTAGCTGCTATCTATGTCTATATATCTGTATCTGCTTTTAACAAGCTATATGAATTTGAACCACAATATTATTTAACTTCTTGGGGCATCAGTTTACTAATAGATAAACCAAGTTTGTATTAGATAGTCTCTAATTTTTGTTGTTGTTGTTGTTTAACCAAACTTACTCAACACATAAATATTGAATACCTACTATGACACTGAATATATTGTAGAGGACAAAACAGAACATGCATACTGTTCATTTGGGCCTTTTGATCTGGGGTGGATGAGAATGAGGGAAAAGAAGACATGTTAAACAGATAAACACAAAATAGTAAATATAAATAAATACATAATTACTGTCTATTTTAGAAGGTAAGACAATTAAGAGGAATCTGTGAGAGAATGAGAGAATATCAGGGAGGTACCACTTAGAGGGGCTAGGTGGAGGTGGGTTTTGGCAATCAGAGAAAAATTTTCTTTGGAGATGATGTTTGATTTGAGTCAAGTGTAGTCAGCAAAGAGTGGGATAAGATGGGAATTCCAGGTAGTGGGAGCATGATGGGCACTAGAGGAATTCATCCAAGGAATGGAAATAAGGCCACGAGTCTGCAGGGCAGAGAGTAAAAGCAATGCTGTGAGATGAGATTGAGAATAAGTTTAGTTGGATACTATCCAACAACATCTTGTCAGCCAAGCTCAGGGTAAGAGGGTAACTCTATTCTAAGAGTTATGAGAGTAATGGGAGCTACTGCAGAATTTCAGATCTGTGTTTTAGAGGAAGGAAAAATAATACTTTGATATAATAAACACACATTAAACATATGCAGATATCTATAGGCATATATGCCATTACCCATTAGGGCTTTTAATTTAAATTTAATTTTCTTCATGCAGTATCAAAAATCCATTAGTCTTGAACACTTGCAATTAGTTCAGTCTTTAGTATTATGGGCCATTGAAAGTTTTTTTTTTTTTTTTTTTTTTTTCCCCATTTCAAAAAAAGGCCTTGAGATAGTAATTGTGCCAAATGAGAGCACAGTTGCACTCTCTGGTTCTATATTTCTAGCACCCCTTTCCACTCACCCCAAATAAATACAATCTAAATTAAGCCATGCAGTTTTTATGCAAATGAACCTTCAAAGCAAGTGTAATAGTTATCTCTTTTGACACTATGATAGAAATTCTAGAGTCCTAACTGTCAAGAGAGCTGTGTTTAGTTGAAAAATCCAAGTCTACCTGCTGGATTATGTGGCCTAGCTGAATGTCTTTTATCCACACGCCCTACTTATTTTTATTTAGCACACATAAGCTGATGGCTCAAAAATTTCTCCCACCTACCCTACCCACTGTTTCTTATGGAGTGGTTAATCTGATCCAGGTGTCATCCTTGTAGGAGATATTAAATTAGTAATGGAAATCAGTGCTGCATATAATTAATTATATAGTTTTTAGCTTATCAAGTTATGTCAGGAAACAGATTTTTTTGAAGGATTACCAATGAAATCCATGTGGGTTTTCCATTCCCAGTTTAGGCTACTATGGTTAGACTCAGGATTTATTGGGATGATTCTACAAGCTTAGTAGCCATCTCTTCATGACCTTGGCTATTCTGTTCATGCACTTCAACCACTACCCACAGCCCACTACCTGAAGAAATCATTGCTGTTGTTGCCTTCAGAGTCCAAGGAAGGGATATAGAAATGAGCCAGGAAACCTTTAACTTTGAGTAATTGTGGTGCTTGAATCAGCCATGTACTTGGGTAGTTGTTTGGGATGGATTCTCAGAATGTTACCTGACTCAACTTTCTGAAAGCAGTGTTAAATATCCTGCTTACCTACTGCTACAAGTAATTCTTTAACTAATTATCTTTTCACAACTCCCAGTTGGAGATGTCCTAAAAGGGAAGTTTTTTGGTTCTCTAATGGTGGTCCCAAAATGGATGTTATGGAATTGATTATTTATTACTTTTCTTCCTAAGTCTTAATCATTGTAGGATGATAGAAGTTTGTTGTTGTTGTTGTTGCTGTTTGTTTTTTTTAGGAATGAAACATGAAAAGATTGGGAGTTTTAGAAGTCCAAGTGCATCAGATGTTCAGATTCATGGCCTTTAGTTTCATATTCCTGAAAGGGGTTGTAGTTAGCATGCCCCCCAGTCCTTCTAGGTCTGAAACCTTCCTGGCTAGATCTTCAGAAGGCAGTGGAGCATGACAAAATCATCTGGAAAAGACAATTTAAGATTAATAAGTTCATTGAGAATATCTTAAAACTGCTGTTGCAGGATTGGGCAAGTTTACAAGTTTGATTTGGACAGTCTAATAGAACAATACATATTTTTAAAGAAAGACTAGTTATATTTGTTATTTGACCCTATTGTTCTATAGGGCTTCATTAAATGTCAAGCCTATGAGTCATTTATTTACTCAAAAAATTAATGAGTCCCTACTCTTTGGCAGGCATAGACAGGAAAAAAAAAAACATGATCCCATCCCCCAGCCCCTTTCCAATGTGCTCTTTATCCAGTTAAAGAGAAAGGATAGATGGAACAACTTATTAAAGTTAATTCCTCTGATAGGATTCTTCTATATGTATTTGAAATTATGTCCATATTTTGCTGAATAAATTTTTAATTACGACTTTCTGATCTCAACAATTCTAGAAAAATTTATTGGATTATCTATGCTTAATTTGACCTGGTGATATCCCATGTACCCAGAATCTATCTTCTAAAAATATTTTGACTGCTTCTGTTACTAAAAAGATACAGATTTTGCAGGAAGTCAACATATGTGTGTGTTGATGAGGGAGTGGTCTATTTAAAGGACCACACTAAGATGCACAGATATACATACATACTGGCACATAATTGAAGAAAGTGTAATAAAGTGTAAGCATAATAAAGTGTAAGCATAGTAAAGTGTAAGTTGATTAGATAGCTCTCCTTCAGGTCCTGCCACCTTTTTGCCTTAAGTACTTGACATGCTAGTTCACCTCTCTGAGTCTGTTCCTATATATATATATCATGGGACTAATGATGCATCCTCATTGGGTTGTAGTAAGGACTAAATTAAGTCTACCTAGAATTGATTAGCATGGTTGATGGCACATAGTATGTGCTCAGTAAAAATATCATTGATAGTCTTCTGTCCATGGTATCAACTGGACCTAAGTTAAATTTTATTAAATAACACTACTACACTTAGGTGAAAAGACAGTATCTTCATGCATCCCCTCAAAACTTAGACCCAAAGTAATCTCAGAAGATTGCAAGCATATTTCCTCTTCTAAATGGGCTATTAGTAAACATAAAAAGAAGCTGTAATAAGCATATGGTTTGTCATAGAAGAGAAGAGAGTCCAGTAAATTACTATTTTATCTTAAAACCACCATCTGGATGTTGGTACAGCAGCACTATCTCACTAATTTACATTTTCTTCTTCCAGTAGACAAGAGTATATTCAGTAAGAAAAAGAAAATCTATTGTTTTCTTTTAAAAATCCAGTTTAGAATGCTTGTCTCTGGAACCTGTCAGCTACACTTAATTTCTACTTAGATGCTGAAATAAAGAGTTTCCTCATCAATGTTCCAACAGAGCACAGAATTAATCTTTCAACATTCAGAAAAATCAAAGTCAAAATTAAAATAAAGCCTTTTATTAAATTTCTTTCTCCCTACAGGTTGGAACTTAATACTGAATATGGCTTGAAACAAATGCATTTTCTTAAGATATTCAAAAGCTGAAAAGCAGTCTATTGATATAGATGTATATAGATGTGTGATACTCAGAATGGTTTAACAGGACTGATTAAAAGCCATTTTTGGAGGGTGCCTGGGTGGCTCAGTTGGTTAAGCGACTGCCTTCTGCTCAGGTCATGATCCTGGAGTCCCTGGATCCAGTCCCGCATCGGGCTCCCTGCTCGGCAGGGAGTCTGCTTCTCCCTCTCCCACTCCCCGTTTGTGTTCCCTCTCTCGCTGTGTCTTTCTCTGTCAAATAAATAAAATCTTTAAAAAAATAAAATAAAATAAATAAAAAATAAAAGCCATTTTTGGAATAAAATAAGTTAAAATACAGTTTATTGTTGTAACAGTATAAGACACTAGATATTGTAAAAGGCCTAGATGCTGGATAACAACAGAATTTTAAATGAATTGCTAAGGTTGCTAGGAAGTAACAGAGATTCCCAGGTTTAAAAAAAAAAAAAAAAAGGACTAGGATTTTAGAAAGAGGTGTGGTAAGTAAGAACTGAGGCCCAGGATGACTTGAGGACATTTTGAGGATTAATAGTTACTACAGATAATGGGAGACTAGACCTTAGCCCTGCAAAAGGGTACATTTGAATCTGAGACTCTGCATAAAGTTGGGCCCTAACAGGACTACATACACTCTTGCTGAAAGGATGCCCAGGAACAAAATCCCCCTACCAGCAAAGAGAGATACGATAAAATTTGATTAGACCCACCTCAACTCCAAATAGGAAATAAAAGTAATACTAAAAAGTAAGATTTTCTTCTGAGAATTTATAACTATTGGCTGTCCTTATGTGGGTCTGTGGTTCAAACCGTTAGCATGGAAATAAAAATGATTCCAGTTTTGGAATTACCCCCTGGCTCCTGACAGAAGTAAGTATTCCCTGGAGGAAAGCTTCCCTTGGATTCTCACTGTTCAGCCAGATATAAACTAATGATATTAAAAAAAAAAAGCTAATTGAAGGGGAAAAAACCGTCATAGATTGGTAAAACTAAAACAAACAGAAATCCAAACAAAAAACCCTAATGGGTTAGGCTCCTAAATGCTTTAGATTTTGAAATTATCAGATACAGACTAAGAAATAAGTATATTTGTCATTTAAACAATTAATAGGTAGAGTTTTTTAAAAGTAAGCAACTAATAGACCAGGTAGGTTATCAAAGAATAAAACAGAACTTCTTAAAATTAAAAAAAAAAAAAAATACACACACACACACAAGGATGAGTTAAACTACACACTTGGTGGAAGAAT
This sequence comes from Mirounga angustirostris, assembly GCF_029215605.1. Lineage (NCBI taxonomy): Eukaryota > Metazoa > Chordata > Mammalia > Carnivora > Phocidae > Mirounga > Mirounga angustirostris. The sequence goes on along the minus strand of NW_026991718.1, from coordinate 98,164,909 downwards.
AACTTACTTGAAAAATATGTTTGAAGAAATTAGCTAGAGTATAGCATAGAAAGATAAAGAGATGGAAAACATAAAGTATGAGAGATGTTAAGACTATCAGAGGATAGAGGAGTAATATCTAACATATGACTGATCAGAGTTGTAAAATACATCATAAAGAAAAAGAAAAAAAAATCCAAATCAATATCCAAAGAGTTATGGCTAAGAATTTTTCAGAATTATTGAAAGGATAGATCTTCAGATCCAGAAAGTATAATGTTTCCCAAAGGATTAAAAATAAAAAGAAATTAACAACTAGACACTTCAGCAAAGAGACCTTAACAGTAGCCAAAGAAAAAAGATAGATGATGTACAAAGAAATGACAATCAGATTTACAGTATATTTTTCTTTTTTTTTTTTTAAGATTTTATTTATTTATTTGAGAGAGAGAATGAGACAGAGAGAGAGAGCACGAGATGGGGGAGGGTCAGAGGGAGAAGCAGACTCCCCGCCGAGCAGGGAGCCCGATGCGGGACTCGATCCAGGGACTCCAGGATCATGACCTGAGCCGAAGGCAGTCGCTTAACCAACTGAGCCACCCAGGCGCCCCTACAGTATATTTTTCAACTGAAGCAAACTGAGCAGAATTCTTAAAAGTGCTTAGATAAAATAATTCTTAACACATACTTGTATATCCAGCAAAGTTATCTTTCAAGAGTGAGAGTAAAATAATACAATTTCAGATGAACAAAACTGAGTAAGTTTATAATCGATAGGTTCTTCCTAATATAGCATGTGCTTCAGGGGAAAAAATAATTAAAATAAATCTCAGCAAGAAGGTACATAATCCAAGAAAATTTAGTGATAGAAAAAAGAGAGCGAGAGAGACATTAAGAAGTCTAAATAGACAACATGACTGTATAAAATATTATCTTATATGTGACACTGAGCAAGATAGAACAAATAAACCAAAAAAAAAAAAAAAAAGCTGGTAAACTGGAAGATAGTTAATAAGAAGTAAAGCATTCTAAAGGCTTTGTATTATTTAGGCAGAAGTTAAAATAATCTATAAAGTTTAACTAACACTGAAAGGATAGAATAGATTTTTAGAGGCAGGGTATTCAATACATCCAAAAGAAAGGCATAGATTTGTTTTGTTGTTAAATATTTTGAATATCACTTTGGATTTTATCTACACATACATTATTATCTTAAGGGAGAGGAATCATTTAAAGCATAACAATATGATACATTTTGGAACTTTTAAGTTTTCTTGTAAATTACATAATTAATTTGGGTAAACTGGGTAATTCAAAATTCCATGAAAGGAATACTTCTAGGATCTTATGATATATCTGAAAAAGAGGAAAAACAAAGTGGTTTGACCTGTTTTGAATAACAGGAGGGTAAGGAAAGTAATAAAACAATGGAACAAAGGAGGGACTATGGTAAAACGGAGATTTATCTGCTAAAAAAAAAAAAAGGAAAGAAAGAAAGAGGGAAAGGGAGAAAGAGAAAATAAAATGTAAAGAAAGCACATATGATAAAAATAAATTTAGCTATTTAGTTATCACAATAAGTGTAAAAAGACTAACTTCTTAAATTAAAATACAGAGATTATAGATTGGATGATTTAAGAAAAGAAAATATAGCAAAGTTATACACAATTTACAAGAGAAAAAAGATACTTATAGAAAGGTATGATGCTACAAAACAATCAAAATATAAATCAAAGACAGATATGACTGTAAAGAGAAACTTTTAAATCTATGATGTTATTAGGAGATTTAGAAATAACATTCTCACTAATCGAAAGGTAAATTTTTTTTTTAAGATTTTATTTATTTATTTGACAGAGACAGAGACAGCAAGAGCAGGAACACAAGCAGGGGGAGTGGGAAAGGGAGAAGCAGGCTTCCTGCCGAGCAGGGACCCCGAAGTGGGACTTGATCCCAGGACTCTGGGATCATGACCTGAGCTGAAGGCAGCCGCTTAACGACTGAGCCACCCAGGCACCCCAATTGAAAGGTAAATCTAATAAAAAATTATAGGCTTGAATAATACAATTAACAAGCTTGTAATGTACATATGTAAAAACTTGATCTTCAAAATTAGAAAGTAATTATTTTCTAATAGTAAATGAACATCTAGTCCAACGGTCAGCAAATATGACCTATGGGTCAAATCAAGCCCACAGCCTACTTGGGTATGACCCTCAAATTAAGAACATTTTTTTACATTTTTAATGGGTTATAAAAGTTTCAAAAAGAAAAGAAAAAGAATATGTGACAGAGACCATATGTGGTCCACAAATCTTCAAGTATTTACTATTTGGCCCTTTATAGAAGGTACCTGACCTGTGTTGTGGCCATAGAGAAAAAGCCAAATATATTTCATATCAATCATCATTCAATAAATATTTTTCAACAGCTACTGTGTGATGGGCACTAATCTAGGCACTGGGGAAAACAGAGTAAACAAAACAAACAAAATCCCTTCTCCTTAGGGTATTTGCATTTCAGTTAGGATGATGGACAAGAAATAAGGTAAGTAAATAAAATGCACAATGTGTTTGATGGTGATTAGTGGTTAGAAGAAAAAAAAAACAGGGAAAATAACAGTTATTGTTTTGGAAAATTAAATACTCAAAGTACACAATTTATGGATCAAAGGAGAAATGATAATGAACATTTTCAAATTCATGGAACTGAATTATAATAAAGTCAGGAAATTTCAAAATTCATAAGGTCAGGTTAAGGGGGGATGTTAAGTTTTACATTTTATATTAGAAAAAATAAAGATTGAATATAAATGAGCTATAAGAATAACAAGTTGCAAAAACAGTATCAGGAAAACACAAATATACTAGAAGGAAGGAGTAGAAATAAGGAGTAGAAATTCATGAAAGTATAGCAAATAAACTATACAGAAAATTGTAGAAACCATAATTCTAAGAAAGTCTATTTATTTAGAGATATTAATGAAATATCTGCTGAGAATGATCAAGAAATATATATTAGTAATGAAAATTAAAGTATTATAAATAAAAAAGGAACACAAAAACATTTCACATATAAAGATAAAAACAACTTTGAATGCCTAGAAAAATGTAACATCAATTGTGACTCAATATTGTTGTATCTGAATAGTCTTATAACCATAAAATAAATTCATTTAGTACTAATAAAATTTTTCCTAAATAAAAAAAAAAAAACAGACTACAATAGATTTATAGGTAATGTCCACCAAACTTTCAAGGATCATTACAATATCATTTTACAAAACCCTTCCAAAGTATTTAAAAAATACACATTTCACAACTTTTGTGAAGAGGCCAGTGTAATCTTCATGCCCAAACACAACAAAGTGCAACAAATGAAAAGTACACGTTCAAGAATTAAAGTAATAGGCCCAAACTGGAAACAATCCAAATGTCTATCAACTGGTAAATGCAGTGAAGAGGAACAAACTAATGGAAATATGCTACCATGTGGATGAACCTCAAGAACATTATGCTAAATGGAAAAAGCTAAATGCAAAAGACTACGTGTTACACGATTCCATTTATTTGAAGTGTCCATAAAAGGCAAATCCAAAGCAGCATAGTGGTTGCTTGAATGTGACTAATAGGGATTGGCAAATGGCACAAAGGATCTTTTTGGGGTGACAGAAATGTTCCAAAAAAGATTGGTTGCACAACTCTGTAAATTTACTAGAAAACTCTGAACTATTTCTCTTAACAGTGTCCTTTTAACCATCATAGCTATATCTGCATTTATAAAAATCCATAATCCTTGTTTAGTGCTTGCTTTTTAATGTTGGAATTTAAGATAACCTTGTGTTCTGCAAGGCATTGTTGAGTGGAGTGGTCTGGTTCCAGAAAACATTGTATTCTTCTTCTTCCTCATTCTTTTCATTTATACATCCCAGAAGAGATCTGGAGAAAATCAGAGTTAGAGGTTTACATTTATCTTTAAAAACCTACCAGGAAAAATATACTTTTTCAAATTGTTCTTCAGAGGACTTTTCTGCCCTCATTATCTGACTATAATTGTATTATATTTTATGAAATTCTGTATCAAAGGTCAGAATATACTATTTAGGCATGAAATGATTCCCAATTCTTTGTGGAATAAAATTTCAAAGTGCAAAAAATAGGATGCATTCAATTTCTCCTCGTGACTCCATATAATCCATTCCTTCCATACAAAAACACTGGTCCCAAGAACTTGGTGTTCTTTAAATCATCAGCAGAGGTGTTGAAGTAACAAGAATGTAATAGGAACTGAAATTCATATCACAAATACTAGAGTGTAATCTTCTTGAGAAGAGGGTCATCTTTATCTTTGTAGAGACCATGATATTTGGAAAAGCATACACTAGCAATATGTAGAATTAGGTGTAAAATAAAAGGTTTTTTCCCTTAAGCTCACACATCTCCCAATCATAAAACAAACCAAAACTGGGTTTCACTAAATAAACACATAATAAATACCATGACTAGGTAAGGCAGTATTAAAAGTCCATAATTCTTACAGAAGCCAACACAAACATGGGGGATACAGGAGTGGTTATTTTGCTGGTAGCAAAGTGCCTTGCTTGAAGTCTGCAGGGACTCAGGAACAACATTCTAAATTGGCAACATAGGGTGGAATGGTCACAGGGCCAGACATCAAGAGACTCTGGACAGTCCTGGTCCTGGAGCTGGCACTGGCTAGCTGTGACCTTGGGCAAGTCACTTCCCTTCTCTGGGCCTCCTGGTTTCAATATGTATAAACTGAGGTGATCTATGGTCCTCCTTAGGAAGACCTAATCTTCCTTTGCTGCCAAAAGTTGGCCAACACATCTGCTAATGACCTCTTTTTTTCTCTACCTGTGTGTGTGCATGTGTGTGCATTTTGACATATATATTATTTCCATGATTTAAAAACTCAGGAAGATGGAATCAAAAGTGGGGATTTGCATTTTTGTACACCAACAGTCACAGCAACATTACTCACAATAGGAAAAAGGTGGGAATAACAGAAATGTCCATTAAGAGAATGGATAAAATGTGATTAAAGTGTGATACACACACACACACACACACACACGATAGAATATTATTCAGCCATAAAAAAGAATGTAATTCTGATACATGCTACAACATGGATGAACCTTGAAAACATGCTTAGTGAAATAAGCCAGAAGGACAAATATTTTATTATTCCATTTATATGAGGTACCTAGAATTCAAATTCATAGAGACAGAAGGTAGAATAGTGGTTACCAGGGGCTAGAGTGAGAAGATAATGGCGAGTTATCATTTATGGGTATGGAGTTTCAGTTTGGGAAGATGGAAAAGCTAGACATAGATAGTGGTGATCAATGCACAACAACATGTATATATTTAATGCCACTAAGCTGTACACTTAGAAATGATTAAAATGGTAAATTTTATGTATATTTTGCCATAATTTAAAAAACAATCTCAGGAAGATAGAACACAAGTATCTTGTTTCATACTAAAAATGCATTATATTTCTCTTTCCCCAACTTCTTCAAGAATAAAAACTCTTTGGCATAACATCACATGGAGGGAGAGGGAAGTGTGTGTGGGACCATTTCTTGAGTGACTCAAGTGAAAGTAAATAGGGAACTTTTTGGTAAACTGAAAGTAAGCTAGCTATTTTCAATTTTTATTCTTATTGTTTTTTTTTCCCCTAGCCCCTGAGATGTTAGCATTCATTGACATATCCATGTTCTTTATTAAGGGGTCAATATTTTTCTTAAAAGAAGTACCAGCCACTATGAGAGTAAAAGACACTAACATTGCAGAGAATTGAAGGTGTTAACATACTTCTGCAGTGGCCCACTTACTCCAGAGGCATTTAAGCAAGAAAATGGTCTTGTTTTGTCTAAGGGGAAGAAATGAGTTGTGTTTATACAATGATGGCTGGTCTAGTTTTAGTTGTATGTCACGTTGAAGCAAATCCATCCTCTTACTCCTATGTACCATGAACAAAATTACAAGATACATTATTGATAATAGATGCAAAATACCTGAAAGCTTTTTTATCCGGTGGGACCACTTCCCTTAGAGAAATTTCTGGCCCCTTAGTCAAGAACATGGGTGTGTCATTGAACTTTGTTTTTTATTCATTGCTTTCTTATTTTTCTCTGTTGGCTTTGCTACCACTGTATATTAGTTAGGTTACTTATAACCATCAACATCATAATCTTCTTTGCTGAAATACTGAGGTAAATATCAAAATACCTGTGTCTTAATTTTATGCTTTTCCTGCCCAATGAAAGCAACATGCAGAATGCAGCCATGTTGCTTTACAAACCAGGTGGTAGTTAAAAGCTATTGGTATTACCAGAATTACAGTTAATATTAATTAATACAATTAATATTCTTGTAATTTATCTAAAATTCAATCTATCCTCTAAGTTAGCTTACTAAATTATAACCTAGTCATATACATTTTTTGTATAGATAAATTCTTAAACTGAAGATAAAGTGGAAATTTCCCTTCTTTAGGATATTACCACATGTATCATTCAGGGTTAAACCAGGAAAGGAAAACCTCATGAGTATTAAGGATTAGAGATTTCTTATAGGTCCAAAAAGTCATATAATATTTGGAAAAGTAGAAATCAAAAGGTAGAATAGGAAGATCAAAGAGGCCACTACCCAGCCTCCAAAGCCCTGGAACTAGTGGACAGATAGGAGTCTACAAAGGACACATGGGAAGTTAAGTAGGACCAGCTTCTGTAAGGAAATTGCAGAGAGGAACTGGTACATCCGTGCCTGATGGTGGCCTGGTGGACCTGTTGGTCAGTGGAGCTAGATGCTTGGAAGAAGAGCTGGCCATGGGGCAGGGAGAATGAGGGCATGCTGGATTCTCTTCACCTCTAGCCATGACCATGACAAAAGGGAGAAAATCACCAGTTCACCTTCAAAGCACCCATAGCTTCCTCTTCTGGCCAACTTGGACTAGAGCCATGTGGGGAAGGGGATTCAGTAAACACAATTCCAGCTTAACCATGTTGACACAAAGAAGATTCTTTTTAGTTGTCACAAGGCAAGATTTTTTAAAATTAGCAAAGGCTTTTTAGCTTCCCCAGGGAAAAGGTGATGTGGAGTTTATAAAACATTAAGTCTCTCAGGAGTAACACAAGCTGAATACCTTGCTGCCAACCAGCTCCTGGCTGCTCTGGCTTAGTGGGAGAGGGCAGGGCTTGGTTAGGCAACAGCAGTTGGCCTGGGTGAAATATTTGCTCAGTAGGGCAGTGCTCCAGTTATCACCTAAGACCATGGGAGATGCCAGAGACTCTAAGGTGAAGTCAAAGCAGGGCCCTGAGATGGGAGCCAGGGAGAGGAGGAGAGCTAAGAAAAGTCCCTTGGGGTCTGGGTAGAGGAGGATCCTAAATATGTTCCTCCACACCATATGGCTCTGAGGCTTGTTTTTATGGGCAACACTAGACTCTGGCCTAATTTTTATCCTCATCGTTCCACACCCTTCCTCCCTAACTCTCTCCATCTCCTCCTCCATTAATCCCTCCATCAGGCTCCCTTCATCTTTCTATCTCCGTCCCCTCCTTTTCTTCCCCTTCATCACTCTCCCTTCATCTCCCACCTTCCATCTCTCTCCTTCCTTCTCTTTCTTCTACCATATTCTTGTTATTCTGGCCAACAAAGATTCAATAAGTTTTTTGTAGCATTAGGATCATCACACATTGCTTCCTATCCTTAAAAAAAACCTCAACACCTACTTTCTTCAACTCCCACCTCCCACTCAACCTGTCTCTGCCTGTCTATTTCTCTTTCTCACTCAAGACTAATTCCTCCTACTTCAGGTCTCAGCTAAAAGTCACCTCTCCAGAGAGACTTTCTCTGAAACCACTTAATGAAATATGTACCTCTTTTTATTCCATAATTCTCTATTACTACATTTTTTTCATGTCTCTCATGGCACTACTGCAATTTAACATTATATATTTATGTTTTGTGGCTTGTTTATCCCACACACTGAACTGTAAACTCCCTGAGGACTGGGCCACATCCCTTTATTATATACCCATGTGTACCCAGCAGTTAGCTTGCGGCCTGGCACATAGAAGGGTACTTATTAAATGTTTCTTTAATGAATTAATAACAAATAAATGAATGAACACAGTCAGATTTTAAAGCTGTCCAGAAAGGAAATCTTAAATAAGACTATTTGAATTAAAAATGTTTTTCCTAAAATACATAATTTGAATATGATACCCCTTGTGATTTTTTAGATCAATTGTAGGAGACAGGGAAGCATTCATAGTTAGTGCAAAGCTTCTGTGGGACAGGTACTGTTATAGGGATCCCAAAATGAGGACAACACTGGAGGCAGAGGCAAAAGAAGAAAACCTATAAATCCTGTAGCCTCATTTAGGGAACTGCAGTGGAAAAGAATGGACTCTGATGTGGGTCAGTTGAAAGTTAGAAGTCTGGGAACAGGGCAACGCAAATTGAGGAAGGAATACTGAGGTTTAACAATGAGAGAGATTTCAACTCACCTTTACAAAATTGGTAAATCTTGACATCATGCTTCTCTTGAAAAGAATTAGAATATTGACTACTTAAGGGAAGATTATAGATTATTTATTAGCAATCTACCGATATAGCCACTACCAAAATGAAAATTGCAATTAATTGGGGAGTGTTGCAGTGTATATGTTTTATTTTTTTTTTGTAGTTTTTAATTTTATTATATTATGTTAGTCACCATACATCATTAGTTTTTGATGTAGTGATCCATGATCCATTGTTTTCGTATAACACCCAGTGATCCATGCAGTACGTGCCCTCCTTAATACCCATCACTGGGCTAACCAATCCCCCCTCCCCTCTCCCCTCTAGAACCCTGTTTGTTTCTCAGGTCCATAGTCTCTCATGGTTCATCTCTCCCTCCAATTCCCCCCGCCCATTTTTCCCTTCCTTCTCCTAATGTCCTCCATGTTATTCCTTATGTTCCACAAATAAGTGAAACCATAGGATAATTGACTTTCTCTGCTTGACTTATTTCGCTTAGCATAATCTCCTCCAGTCCTATCCATGTTGATGTAAAAGTTGGGTATTCATCTTTTCTGATGGCTGAGTAATATTCCATTGTATATATGGACCACATCTTCTTTATCCATTCATCTGTTGAAGGGCATCTTGGTTCTTTCCACAGTTTGGCTATTGCGGACATTGTTGCTATGAACATTGGGGTGCATATGGCCCTTCTTTTCACTACATCTGTGTCTTTGGGGTAAATACCCAGGAGTGCAATTGCTGGGTCATAGGGTAGCTCTGTTTTTAAATTTTTGAGGAACCTCCACACTGTTTTCCAAAGTGGCTGTACCAACTTGCATTCCCACCAACAGTGTAAGAGGGTTCCCCTTTCTCCACAACCTCTCCAACATTTGTTGTTTCTTTCCCTGTCCATTTTTGCCATTCTAACTGGTGTAAGGTGGTATCTCAGTGTGGTTTTGATTTGGATTTCCCTGATGGCTAATGATGATGAACATTTTTTCATATGTCTGTTAGCCATTTGTATGTCTTCTTCAGAGAAGTGTCTTTTCATCTCTTCTGCCCACTTTTTGACTTGATTATTTGTTTTTTGGGTGTTGAGTTTGAGAAGTTCTTTGTAGATTTTGGATACCAGCCCTTTATCTGTAGTGTCATTTGCAAATATCTTCTCACATTCTGTGGGTTGCCTCTTTGTTTTGTTGACTGTTCCCTTTGCTGTGCAGAAGCTTTTTATCTTGATGAAGTCCCAAAAGTTCATTTTTGCTTTTGTTTCACTAGCTTTTGGAGATGTACTTGAAAGAAGTTGCTGTGGCCAATGTCAAAGAGATTACTGCCTATGTTCTCCTCTAGCATTTTGATGGATTCCTGTCTCACATTGAGGTCTTTTCATCCACTTTGAGTTTATCTTTTGAGTGGTGTTAGAGAATGGTCAAGTTTCATTCTTCTGCATGTGGCTGTCCAATTTTCCCAGCACCATTTATTGAAGAGACTGTCTTTTTTCCATTGCACGTTTTTTCCTGCTTTGTCAAAGACTATTTGACCATAGAGTTGAGGGTCCATATCTGGGTTCTCTATTCTGTTCCATAGGTCTGTATGTCTGTTTTTGTGCCAGTACCATGCTGTCTTGGTGATCACAGCTTTGTAATAGAGCTTGAAATTGGGCAACGTGATGCCCCCAGCTTTGTTTTTCTTTTTCAACATCTCCTTGGTGATTCGGGGTCTTTTCTGATTCCATACAAATTTTAGGATTGTTTGTTCCAGCACTTTGAAAAATGTCATTGGAATTTTGATCGGGATGGCGTTGAAGGTATAGATTGTTCTGGGTAGCATAGACATTTTAACAATGTTTATTCTTCCAATCCATGAGCATGGAATATTTTTCCATCTTTTTGTGTCTTCTTCAATTTCTTTCATGAGTGTTTTGTAGTTCCTAGAGTATAGATCCTTTACCTCTTTGGTTAGGTTTATTCCGAGGTATCTTATGGTTTTTGATGCTATTGTAAATGGAATAATTTCTTTAATTTCTCTTCTACAGTTGTGTTGTTAGTGTATAAGAAAGCAACTGATTTCTGTGCATTGATTTTGTATCCTGCCACATTACTGAATTGCTGGATGAGTTCTAGTAATTTGGGGGTGGAGTCTTTTGGGTTTTCCACATAAAGTATCATGTCGTCTGCAAAAAGAGAGAGTTTGACTTCTTCTTTGCCAATTTGAATACATTTTATTTCTTTTTGTTGTCTGATTGCTGTTGCTAGGACTTCTAGTACTATGTTGAACAACAGTGGTGAGAGTGGGCACCCTTGACGTGTTCCTGATCTTAAGGGAAAGGCTCTCAGGTTTTCCCCATTGAGGATGATATTCTCTGTGGGTTTTTCATAGATGGATTTTATGAGCTTGAGGAATGTTCCCTCTATCCCTATACTCTGGAGAGTTTAATCAGGAAAGGATGTTGTAGTTTGTCAGATGCTTTTTCTGTATCAATTGAGAGGACCATATGGTTCTTCTCCCTCCTCTTATTAATGTGTTCTATTACATTGATTGATTTGCGAATGTTGAACCACCCTTGCATCCTGGGGATAAATCCCACTTGGTCGTGGTGGATGATCCTTTTAATGTATTGTTGGATCCTACTAGCTAGGATTTTGTTGAGGATTTTGGAATCCATATTCATCAGGGATATCGGTCTGAAATTCTCCTTTTTGATGGGGTCTTTGCCTGGTTTGGGGATTAAGGTAAGGCTGGCCTCATAGAATGAATTTGGAAGTTTTCCTTCTGTTTCTATTTTTTGAAACAGCTTCAGTAGAATAGGTATTATTTCTTCTTTGAATGTTTGGTAGAATTTCCCAGGGAATCCATCAGGCCCTGGACTCTTGTTTTTTTGGGAGGTTTTTGATCACTGCTTCAATCTCGTTACTGGTTATTGGCCTATACAGGTTGTCAATTTCTTCCTGTTTCAGTCTTAGCAGCTTATAGGTTTCCAGGAGGGCCTCCATTTCATCCAGATTGCTCAGTTTATTGGCATATAGTTGTTGATAATAATTTCTAATAATTGTTTCTATTTCCTTGGTGTTAGTCGTGATCTCTCCCCTTTCATTCATAATTTTATTAATTTGGGTCCTTTCTCTCTTCTTTTGGATAAGTCTAGCCAGTGGTTTATCAATCTTATTAATTCTTTCGAAGAACCAACTTCTAGTTTCGTTGATCTGATCTACTGTGTTTCTGGTTTCTAATTCATTGATTTCTGCTCTAATTTTAATTATTTCTCTTCTAATGCGTGACTTAGGCGTCGTTTGTTGCTTTTTCTCTAGTTCTTTAAGGTGTAGAGTTAGTTGGTGAATTCGGGATTTTTCTATTTTTTTTGAGGGAGGCTTGGATGGCTATGTATTTCCCCCTTAGGACCGCCTTTGCAGTATCCCATAGGTTTTGTTTGGACTGATGTGTTTTCGTTCTCATTGATTTCCATGAATTGTTTAAGTTCTTCTTTGATTTCTTGGTTGACCCAAACATTCTTGAGCAGAGTGGTCTTTAGCTTCCAAGTGTTTGAATTTCTGCCAAATTTTTCTTGTGATTGAGTTCCAGTTTTAGAGCACTGTGGTCTGAGAATATGCAGGGAATAATCTCAATCCTCTGGTATTGGTTGAGACCTGACTTGTGACCCAGTATATGGTCTATTCTGGAGAAAGTTCCACATGCACTCGAGAAGAATGAGTATTCTGTTGTTTTAGGGTGGAATGTTCTGTAAATATCTATGAGGCCCATCTGGTCCAATCTATCATTCAAAGCTCTTGTTTCCTTGTTGGTTTTCTGCTTAGATGATCTGTCCATTGCTGAGAGTGGAGTATTGAGGTCTCCTACAATTAACGTGTTGTTATCAATATGACTCTTTATTTTGGTTAACAGTTGGCTTATGTAGATGGCTGCTCCCATGTTGGGGGCATAGATATTTGCAATTGTTAGATCTTCTTGTTGGATAGACCCTTTAAGAATGATACAGTGTGCTTCTGTGTCTCTTATTACAGACTTTAGTTTAAAATCTAATTTGTCTGATATAAGAATTGCTACCCCAGCTTTCTTTTGAGGTCCGCTGGCATGGAAGATAGATCTCCATCCCTTCACTTTCTGTCTGGATGTATCTCTAGGTTCAAAATGAGTCTCTTGTAGACAGCATATGGATGGGTCCTGTCTTTTTATCCAATCTGCAACCCTGTGCTGTTTTATGGGAGTGTTTAGGCCATTCACGTTGAGAGTGATTATTGAAAGATATAAATTAATTGTCATCATGTTGCCTGTGAAGACGTTGTTTTTATAGATTGTCCTTGTAAATATCTCTTGTAGATCACTCTTGGGGTCTTTCTCCTTTTATAGAACTCCCCCTTAATATTTCTTGCAGTGCCGGCTTAGTGGTCACATATTCTTTCAACTTCTGCCGGTTGTGGAAGCTCTGCATCTCTCCATCCATTCTAAATGAAAGCCTTGCTGGATAAAGTATTCTTGGCTGCATGTTCTTCTCATTTAGTACTCTGAATATGTCTTGCCAAGCCTTTCTGGCTTGCCAGGTCTCTGTGGATAGGTCTGACGTTATTCTGATATTCCTCCCTCTGTAGGTAAGGAATCTCTTCCCCCTAACTGCCCTTAAGATGGTTTCCTTGGTTCTAAGATTTGCAAGTTTTACTATTACATGCCAGGGGGTTGGCCTGTTTTCCTTGATCTTAGGAGGGGTCCTCTCTGCCTCTAGGACTCGAATGTTTGTTTCATTCCCCAGATTAGGGAAGTTCTCAGCTACGATTTGCTCAAATACATCTTCTAGCCCTCTCTCTCTCTCCACTCCCTCCGGGATTCCAATTATTCTGACATGGAAACGCCTCATGGTGTCACTTATTTCTCTGATTCTATTTTCATGGATTCTGAGTTGTTTTTCCCTGGCCTCCTCTTTTCCCTTTTTATCTATTATATTGTATTCCAGATCGCTTATTCTCTCTTCTGTCTCAGTTACCCTAGCTGTTAGATTATCTAGATTGGATTGGATCTCATTGATAGCATTTCTAAGTTCTGCCAATTCACCTTTTATTTCTGCCCTTAGAGACTCTATGTTGCCATTAATTGATTTCTCCATTCTAGCCATTGTCTTCACAATTGCTAGCCTGAATTCCATCTCTGACATCTTGGTTATGTCTGCATCCATTTATAAATCTGCAGCATAAGTCATAATCTCTGAGTCTTTTCTGTTTTGGGGGCTCCTCCTCCTAGTCATTCTGTTGATGGGTGTTTGAGGGAATGTATAGAGTTGAAATTATTGACCAGAACCCAAGCAAGATGCACCTGTTTTCTTGGGACCTTAGGGTTGCTGGCCTCTTGTTTTCCCAGCCTGTCTTCTGCAGGAGGGGCCTGCCGCGCTGTTACTCAGGCAACCCTGTTTGGGCGGAGTTGCCCTGCACCCCTGTGGCGGGGGATGGGCTCCGTGTGAATCAGTCTTTGGGGCTTTTGTTCTCTGGCGCCTTTCCCTGGTGGCTTTCCACGTCTCTTCCGCGAGTCAGAGCAGAAGAGACCATTTCCAACCCTCTGCCTCAGAGCAGAGAGACCTCGGTCTGTTCTTCACTGGGCTCTCCAGGCCACACCGTCTCCATTTCTGTCTGTGCTGCTCTAAACTGCAGCATCCTGGGTTGTATGCCCCTCTGCAGCGCTCCCAGTCCTGCCTCCAGGTCGGGGCACATCTCTGCCCTTTGTGCTTCTAAAACCACCAGCTGCTCCCAATTCACGCGCGCGTGACTCGGCCGCTTGGGGTTTCCACCCCCGGGGGTTGCAGTTCACCAGCGCGACCCCGGCGCACCGGGTTTCCGTCTCGGAGGCTGCAGGTTGCGTGCACGCGACCATCGCTCCGGTTTCTGTCGGGGGGGGGGGGGGGGGGGGGGCTGTGGTTCGCATGTGCGCGACCCCGCCAGTCTGGTTTTCCATCCCGGGGGCTGCCCTAAAGTTCTTTCCCGACACTACCGGTCTGTGAGTCTGTGCCCCGTCCACAGCGCGCGAGGCTGTCACTCACCGGTGGTGTAGGATCCCCACATCCAGGCACCCTCCCGCCACCGTTTATCCTCCGATATCTGCCCACAGGATCACGGCTCTCCTCTTCATACCTCAAAACCAACTGCCTGAGATATTCTGTTTGTAGAGATCCAGATTTTCTTACATCTCAGGCTGGTTTCGTGGGTGCTCAGAGTGGTCTGGTAGTTATCCAGCTCAATTCCGGGGACCAGTTGAAATAGGGTCCCCTACTCCTCCGCCATCTTTCCCCTCCCACTAGTGTATATGTTTTAAAGCAATTTACTGATATTTTTACTAATTCATAAAAGAAAATGCTCAAAATATTTCATGCATGTTATGAATAAGCTAACCTTAGTATTTCAGTGACATGAAAAACATTCAAAATGAACAGAAACTTCTTCTAAAAATCTTATTTTAAAATATATATGCATATATAAACTGAAAAATCTTTTATATGTATGTGTGAATCTTTTTTATTTTACTTTTTGAGAGACTTTAAAAATTATCAAATTTTGGGGTGCCTGGGTGGCTCAGTCAGTTAAGCATCTGCCTTCATCTCAGGTAAAGATCTCAGCGTCCTGGCATTGAGCCCCACGTCAGGCTCCCGACTCAGAAGGGAGTCTACTTCTTCCTCTCCCTCGACCCCCCACTCCTGCTCGTGTGCACACTCTCTCTCTTTCAAATAAATGAATAAAATCTTTAAAAAAAATTATCAAATTTTAAACAATAATAAATCTATGAAAATTAGGTTAATCTTAGACTCAAAGAAATCATCCATTACCATAAAACGTGATTTCATCACACATATAATTCATTTTGTGTATTTATTTTAAATAGTCTATTATAGGTTTAGATTATGATTTCTTGAAAATACTTTTTTTGGTTTTTCCTCAAATGAAGACATGAGAACTTTCTCTGTATATGTTTGCTAAACAAACTTACATAGTTAAAGGGAAGCTGTCCAAAATGGCCTATTTCAGGCCAAGGCAGCACATTCACTGTAAGATCAAAGAAAAAAGATTTTTTTTTTCTCTGCTTCTAATTGGGAGTGGACAGTTTTCTTACCCACATTGGCAAATCCAGAAAAGGTCTTATTGTAGAAAAAGAGAACTCAATATTTGAATGTCAATGCAAAGAACTTTATCTCATTGCTTTTGTCCCATGCAGCATAGAGAACCCATTCCATTAAGGAGAATTCTGAAAATTGGCTGAAATTCAAGCTGTATTTTAATTCAACTTTTTGGCAGATGGCATTAAAAGGAAGTCAAGGGTCATAGCTTAATAATTGGGTATAAATACAGTCAATGCAGTTGGCCTCAGCTTCAGTCATGCAGAACCAATTTTTAGCTTGATGATATCACAGCTGCATATTTTTAATTGAAACACTCATAAGGAGTCCTAATGTAATCTGAGTATTACTCTATTTTTCTCCCTCATAAACTCATGGTATCGGTTAATGGTGTTCAATGAAATGTTGCATCATTGACTTTATTTTTCTTACCTACATGTTCTCTGAAGCATAAAGTTTGGGATAAAATGTTTTGTCCCTTGATTAAAAAATGGCAATGGCTCTATTCTCTAAGCTTCTAATCAGTAAGAGATGCTTATTTTATAAGTCTAATCCTGAATACAACATAATTTATGGCTGAAAATTTACTTCATTGCTAAAACAAAAAATATACATATACACACACAAATCTTTTAAATCATAATTCTCTTAATTCTCACTCTGCATTTAAATGGTGTAATTTTGGACTAAGTAGATTATTATATAAAATGAAAAATTTTTATCTTTGTTACACTCAAGTGCAATGCCTCATTTTAAACAATATAAAAATCCTTGACTATATGGTCCATTCATATCTATTCTTTCTTCCATTTGTTACAAAATATTACTTGTAGCCTTTATAATGTAGAAGGATTTTAATTAAGATGAGAACGCAACGCAGATTTTTTTTAAAGTAAAACATATAGGCATAAAAGACACTCATTGGAAACTTTTAAAATGAATATAGGAACCATGGATAATCATTCTGCCATACAAGTTTCTTGTATAATTATACTACTTAAAATGTTTAATTGCTGAATGCTAAAAGGCAGACTTAGCCATATAGACTTAGCTATTGGAAAATTGATTAAACCTAAAATCAACATGAACCTGCAGTTTGGGGGCTGAAATAACAAAGAATTTGGAGTGAAAATTCAAGCAAAGAGATATTACAGTAATTTATGATAGGAGTTTTCTTTTTTTTTTATATATATTGTTTGAATTTGGGGGGCTACTAGATTGTTTTAGAAGGTTAAATCTATACTGGTCCATGCATACTTCTTGCCACTCTCCTTGCCTTTTGGGGATGGAGTGGAGAAGGTAAGGTAAAGATTGTCAGTCTGTATGCATTTGTTTTAAACCTCTGTACCCTTACTTTCCAAATTGAAAAATACAAATCTGCCAGTCTGGTAAAGCATGTCAGAGCTGCTGCCGAAAACTCGTCATTTACTCATTCATCCCCACTGAATCTAAATTTATTTTAGATCCTATCCTGACAGGAAGTTTGAGACTGAACTTTGCATTTTTCTGTGTTCACAGTCATCTGCCTCCCTGTATGTTGAGGGTTTCACTAATGAATGTGACATTTGCTGGTAAATAAATAAATAATCCACCTCTATAACTATTTTCTTGTTCTAGAAAGACAGAATGAACAGAACCAATAGCACAAGCAAACATTTTTTTTTTTTTTCTCCTCCTCTTGTTTGGTCCTACTTCTTCAACTCAATTACTTTAATAAAGAAAATGAAAGTAAAAACTACCATGGAATAAATCGAGGTCATGGCAATTATTTAAGAAAATAAAAATTAAAGATAGAATTGTGGTCTTCTGCAGCTGGCCCACCCTCGCAGCTCATCATATCCTGGTATAATGAGAAAGGTAGGCATGCATCTTTCCTGCAATGAACTGCAAGTGAGAGCAGGGAGCTTTGGTTTGCATACTGCACTGGAGATGTGGGAATCCTATGTGGGCGCAGTAGTCAGAATGCCAGCACATAATTCCATCTAGCGTAAGAAGCACGTGCGAGTGAATGTACTCCCTCAGGTAACTTGACAAACCCAAGCAGGGGTTGTGACTCAGGCAAGGCAGCATCCAGCCATTGAATGATATCATCAGCTTTCCAGTTCTTTCTTTCTGTCCTTCTCTTGACATTGCTTCTTCGTGAGAACTGTCTCAAGCAAGTGCTTCGCACCTACCTGTCTCTTCCAAACCAGCTTAAAGTTACCTCGGTAATGGCTCCCATTCTGTAAATGCTTCCTATGAGCTTTGCATTCTTTTACACATTTTATAAGCATTATGTCATTTGATCCTTACAACCATTCTGTGAGGTCATGTCCCATTTGCCCAAAGTCACAAATCATAAGGAATACAACTGGTTTTGATGAGCCAATTTGAATCTAGCATCCATGCATATAATATCTACTCAAATTTGCTATACTAGTGCTTGAGTTCTCAGGAAGAGGAAGTTGCTTTCTGTCTTATGACATCCATGTCAATCCTGAAAATGTGCTTTGAGCTGTACTTGAGTTCCTTGAACCAAATTCTGTGTTCCAGGTAGAGCCAGCTTGTGTCCTATACCTCCCCCCATAGTGGAGTAACCGGGACCACATATTTACCCATAGCAGTTGGGGAGGGGCAGGTTCAAATGGGCAATGTGCATGGCAGAATAAAGTTATAAATGACTACCACAGCAACACAGGCTGCTAATTTGCTAGAAAATTCCCTGGCATTACAGCATTTCATATTGAAAACAGCTCATTTGTGTAAGTCTGCTTTACCATGAATTTCCATGCCTTGTAGTGATAATGTAGTGACCACAGTCCGGTAGCCCTGTCACCTACTGGGTAGGGGCAAGTTAAGCAGCTGAAGAAAAGAATGAAAGAGAAGACAGGACCAAATATGGTCATTTATTAGATAATCTAGTTTGTGTCTGAGCCAGTGGTATTTGGTCAGTTAGTCACACCATGTTTTCCTCTATCTTGCTCTGATCCTAATTTTCCTTCCTTCTCTTTCATACTCTTCTTGATTGGTGGTGATTACCCCAGAGTAAACAAATATAGAAACATGAAATTGTACACTTAAAACATATGCAGTGTACTACAGCATGCTTATGGTACCTTATTTTTTTCTAATTGACAAATACAAAATAACTCTACTTGTGAAGAGACAAGCCAGATTGTGTAGTAAATTACTATAGAGACTCCCTGGGTTGCCTAGCAATAGGCTACCTGGAACCAGTGTTCCCCCCCCACCCCCGCCCCTTCCAGGGGGAGGGTCTGCACCCAAATCTAACTTTCATAAATTGCCAGATGCTAGAAACTAACACCTGCAGACTGTTTTGCACCCAATTTCAAAATGCTTTTACCCTGCTTACAAGACTGCTCTCATCTCATTCCACAAAATGTGATGTGTCCTCTTTCCAAGAACAGCCTATGGTACACTCAGCTGGGCCAGGCTCAAGCATACCAGTCCACAGGATGCTGAGAGGATGTGACCTTTGGGTACTTGTTTACCTTTCTTACCTATGAGTTCTCTTTGGCTCCAAATGATGCTAGCTATTGTTTGCTTGACACTGTCGAGGTCATTCTTACTAAACAACACCTGGACTTTCTTGTATTTTGATATTATTGGACAATTTAAAGATTCCTAATTTGGGTCTGGTTTAATGGAGCCAACTAACATGACTGTTGATTGCAGGGAAACTGAAAATGCTTTTTTTTTTTTTTTTTTTCTGCCACTCGTGGCTAAATACAATTGAATTGGAAGAAATTTAGATGAGGTGTGATCCTAGTTAGCTATGGTGTCCATGCATTTATATTACAGAATTTAAACTTCTGGTAAATCAGGGCTAAGTAGACAGTTGACATCATAATGTATAAGATTTTAAAAATTCATTTTCTAAGCTCCTTGCCTTGGAAAGAATTTCCAGTTCCTCAAATATACTGCTTGATCATGTCACCATGAACTTACATGTACTATCCTCTCTTCTGGAATACCTTTCTCTCTATAGCTAATTACCCAGCTTACCCAGCTTGTTTCTCCTCCAAAAGCCATGTCTGTTCTGGTCCTTCCATGGACCCAGTTGCACTGCTTTATAATCACTGATTTATGTGTGCCTTCTGTACTAAATTGCAAGTATGTTCAGGGCATGGGCTCTACCCTTTGTGATTTTTGTACTCTGCCCCCCCCCACACACACACACCAATGCCCCATCTTTGCCTTCTCTAACTTCCATGTACTTCCAGAAGCAGAAAATTTTATCCAGACCATCCAAGAGTTCTAGCAGAGGAGAACAGTTGGGGAACACAGACATATGGACATTCTGGACAACTTCTGCAGAGTGACATTCTGGAGAGACTAAAAAGTTAGACTGATCACCCTGACAAATCAACATCAGACACACAAAAATACTCCCCATGGAATTCCCTAGCCATCAAGCAGGGAGAGAATTGAGCTGATGTTCCTTAAGTCCCTGTACTCATTAGGATGCCTTGCTCTACTTCCATTTGCCTAAAATCTTAGTATATTTCCCCAAGGTTCAGCTGGGTGTAGTTATACATGCTGACATCCACTGTTTCCATAGAGGGCAAAGCCACCTTACCTATGAATCTAAAAATGTTGGATTTTGTGATTATTGACAGAGAATGTGTTTCTAAGCATTTATTTACAAAATCTCTTTCTATAAGAGTGCATAAGAATGTTTATAAGAATTGTATGTGTATATGAATTTGTTGTTTTGAGACACTTGAAAGTCATACTTCTAAAACTTATTAGCCAATTATGGAATGCATCAAGAATTTGATTATTTTGACCACCTTAATTTATTGATTAAAAGGAACAAACTTCCACTTGTAAGATAAATGAGTTCTGGGAATATAATATGCAGCATAGTGACTATAGCTAACAATATTGTATAATTGAAAGTTGCTAAAAGAGTAGACCTTTAAAGTTCTCATCCTACAAAAAAAATTGAAACTATGTGGGTTAATGGATGTTAACTAGACTTATTGTGGTAACCATTTTGCAATATATACATTTATCAAGTCATTATGTTGTATATCTAAAACTAAAACAATGTTATATCTCAGTTACAGCTTAATAAATCTGGAGAAAATAGTTTGATTATTAAACTTCTGCAATGTATTTAAGGAGTCTATGAATGAAGTGTAAATATAATATATGAATAAATAAGTGTATTTCTTATAAAGAAATAAATTACATTAATATTTTATTAAGAACTCATAAGATCTGATTGAAGGATGTATTTTTTTCTGTTCATTTATTTTCTTTTTTTCTTTTTTTTTATTATGTTATGTTAATCACCATACATTACACCATTAGTTTTTATGGACTGTTCCATGATTCACTGTTTGCGTATAATACCCAGTGCTCCATTCAGTATGTGCCCTCTTTAATACCCACCACCAGGCTAACCCATCCCCCCACCCCCCTCCCCTCTAGAACCCTCAGTTTGTTTCTCAAAGTCCATAGTCTCATGGTTCATCTCCTGCTCTGATTCCGCCCCCCGCGCTTCATTTTTCCCTTCCTGCTATCTTCTTCTTCATCTTCTTTTTTTTTATAAAGATTTTATTTATTTATTTGAGAGAGTGAGAGAGAGAAAGAGCACAAGAGGGGGGAGCGGGAGAGGGAGAAGCAGACTCCCTGCTGAGCAGGGAGCCCAATGCAGGACTCGATCCCGGGACTCCAGGATCATGACCTGAGCCGAAGGCAGTCACTTAACCAACTGAGCCACCCAGGCGCCCATCTTTTTTTTTTTTTTTTTAAACATATAATGTATTATTTGTTTCAGAGGTACAGGTCTGTGATTCACCAGTCTTACACAATTCACAGCGCTCACCATAGCACATACCCTCCCCGCCCCTCCCACCCCCCACCACTCCAGCAACCCTCAGTTTGTTTCCTGCGATTAAGAATTCCGCATATCAGTGAGGTCATATGATACATGTCTTTCTCTGATTGACTTATTTCGCTCAGCATAATACTGTCCAGTTCCATCCACGTCATTGCAAATGGCAAGATTTCATTCCTTTTGATGGCTGCATAATATTCCATTGTATATCTATATACCATTTCTTCTTTATCCATTCATCTGTCGATGGACATCTTGGCTCTTCCCATAGTTTGGCTATTGTGGACATTGCTGCTATAAACATTGGGGTGCATATACCCCTTCGGATCCCTACATTTGTATCTTTGGGGTAAATACCCAGTAGTGCAATTGCTGGGTCATAGGGTAGCTCTGTTTTCAACTTTTTGAGGAACCTCCATACTGTTTTCCAGAGTGGCTGCACCAGCTTGCATTCCCACCAACAGTGTAGGAGGGTTCCCCTTTCTCTGCACCCCTGCCAACATTTTTCATTTCCTGACTTGTTATGTATGTTATACTAACTACATATAGTTGTTATTAAATCAATGCCTCAAAATGGACAGCTTCACAAAATCAAGAAAATACGGTATATTTTTCTTAGTTAAATTATAATGTTGTAATGCAAGTTTACATTCTGATTTTTCATTAACCATGTTATGAGCATTTTCCATGTTGCTACATTGACTTTACAATTACTTTATATATGGTAGTTCCATTATTTGATAGAAAATAAGTTACCAATTTTCTTATTGTGCATTCGGACTGGGCTTTTTTGTTTGTTTTATTTTATTATTGAAGTATAGTTAACACACAATGTTATATTAGTTTCAGGTATACTATATACCTATTCAACAATTCTATACATTACTCAGTGCTCACCATGACCAGTATAATCCCCATCTGTCACTGTACCACATAATTACAATATTATTGACTATATTCCCATGCTGTACTTTTCATCTCCGTGATTTATTTTTTTTATAACTGGAAATTTGTGTCTCTTAATCCCTTTGAGCTATTTTGCCCAACCTTATATCCCTTCCCCTGTGGCAACCATCAGTTTGTTCTTTGTATGTAAGAGTCTATTTGGTTTTTGTTTGTTTGTTTTGTTTTTTAGATTCCACATATAAGTGAAATCATGTGGTGTTTGTCTTTCTCTGTCTGACTTATTTCACTGAGCATAATACCATCTAGGTACATCCATGTTGTTGCACATGGAAAGATTTCATACTTTTTTATGGCCCAGTAATATTCTATCTTCTTTACCCTATCATCTGTAGATGGATACTTGGGCTGCTTCCATATCTTGGCAATTGTAAACAATGCTGCAGTAAACATAAGGGTGCATATATCTTTTCAAATCAGCGTTTTTGTTTTCTTTGGGTAAATACACAGTAGTGGAATTAATGGATCATATGGTATTTCTATTTTTAAGTTTTTGAGGAACCTCCATACTGTTTACCAAAGTGGTTGCACCAATTTACATTCCATTTACATTTACATTTGGGCTGGTTTATTTTTTTTAAGAATTTTTTTATTTATTTGAGAGAGAGAGAGAGTGCCAGCACAAACAGGGTAGGGGAAAGGGCAGAGGGAAAGGGAGAAGCAGGCTCCCCTCTGAGCAGGGAGCCCAATTCGGGGCTTGATCCCGGGACCTCGGGATCGTGACCTGAGCTGAAGGCAGATGCTTAACCACCTGAGCCACCCAGGCACCCCCATTTGGGCTGGTTTTAATTGCTTGCAATTAATATAATATTGCAATAAATATCTCTTTCCTAATGTGGCTTATTAATTGATAGAATAAAATCCCAAGAGTCAGGTATAGGTGTAGGATCATGTTCTTACTATGGATTGATATTGCCACAGTGCTTGTCCAAAGTACTACACTTTTACCAGAGACCAACAACTGTGTACTGGGGTAGCAATTCCATCCTTATGGCTTAAATGGTATAAGCAATGGATGCTGTAAATTACTTTTCTATCCTTTCACATATACTCGGCGTGCCGCTTTTCTGATTTAAAGACTGGCCAGTTAGAACCTTTTTTGTTATTTTTGAACAGCATGCTTAGGTTACTATAGATGGTGTTCCTTATTTTAGTACTTTCTAGAAATGCTTTTTGATGTTGTAAATTTTCACATTTAAGGCTCTGTAAAACACTCCTCTTCCCATTACCCTATTTTATCATATATCTCATCAGGTCCATCCCTTGGCTTTGCCTTTATAACAGCACCAAAATGATGCCTAAAGCACAATGCATGGGATCCAAATAAATATGCTTCCTCTTGAAAATGATAGGTCTCTGCATTTGCAGTTAATTATGTCCTTGAAGAGGATTATTTGTGTCCCTTGAGGTTGTGATTTCCTAAATCCAGTGAATACTCTGCTTAAGGTAAATTTCCTTTCCTTGAGAGTCAATGTATTGCAATGAAAAAATAATTTCCTTCAAAATAGTCAGCCATATCACACCCCTGGAGTACAGGACTCTTCACATCTGTTCTGCCATAGGATTGAATAGAATGAAAACCTTAGACTAGATTTGTGGATTATCAAAAGATCAGACCCTAAAATGAAGTTGTCTAAACAAAATTTTGCATCGTTTTTTTTTTCTTATCATTTCTACTCTATTTTGCTTCAGATACCCTTCTGTTGTCCTGCCCTGTCTTCCCACAGTAACAAAAGTCATTCGTGGGGGATAAGAGGGTAGAGGATGGAGGGTGGGGAAGAAAAAGTCAAATGGGTTGTTTGGAGTAATAAGGTACCAGTAAGTGCAATACTGACTCTAATTTCTAGTGTAAATGATTGTAGAATTGTATCTTACATTTACAGTCTGGTTAGCTGTGTATAGCAGTGGTTGGGAAAATGTGTAAAAATATGGGCCAGGAAACCAGCTAAGCAAGGTCATAAGCTCCGGCACAGGAAACCTAATTGATTTTCCTGGAGCGGAAGACCCTGATTCCAGGTTTCCCTAATCTTGGCTCATTAGACCATAATGAGGGAAGAATAATTTATATCAATGAGCACAGAAATTTATCTTTCCTGGCACTCAGAGCAAAGTAGCATTATTTATAACTTAGAGGCATGCAGGTATGTTCCCTTAGGCATCTCTTTCCATCAGTATTTTAGGAGACTTCCTGGTTTGCTTTGGGGAAAAACTAGAGCCACCTGGGGTTGTGTAGTATGGTTGGTACTTTTATAATCATTCATTCATACAGCATTAATTTATACATTCATTCATTCAGTCAGTCAGTCACTCAGAACCTGACATGGAGGGAGATGAAAATTAATGGTATATTTAGGAGGTGTTAACTGTAAGGCTACATCTTAAACATAGCGTCTTTTCACTGGTGTCACTTCTATTAACACAGGTAGACGAATACCTGAAGGAATAGGTACACAATCAAATATCATCATGGGCTACATGGTAAATGCATTGTTCTCAATCGGAAACTTTACTTGGTTTACTTTGTCATAAAATTGTAGCTACATTTGTACAAACCACCTCATCTCCTCACATTCTCACTCCCACCACTATCTATAAAGGTGCTTTGCTGCATTTCTCACCTTGATCAGACCACATGGAAGGGTGACCAGATCCCAGGACTTCAGAATATACATATACCACTTACGATAAGTAAAAGGGAAAAGCAACAGCAACAACATAAACAGTGAATTTGGAACTTGTTTTCATTGGGAATCACAGTAATTCTACATTCCTGTTCCTCAGCAATTGGATATGGGATCTAATTCACGGTATTGCATCCCGATGATTTTTCTGAGTTGTTTTCTCCCTAGCTCCCAAAATTCCAGTATATACTCAAATAAAATTAGTTTTTTCTGAGAAAATGATCTTTTATGCAGAAATGATGAGGGCAGAGAGTAAAACTGCCTGGTCTCCAGCACAATGGCTAAACTAGCCACATTGATTAGGCCCCAAAGAGTGAGCATCACCCACGGTAACAGGCTTGGGTATTCCCAATTACATCCTGAATAAACATTCTTGTTTTATCTTACCAAAAATTAAAGTGCACACCTTCCCATGGAGCTGCTAGTTAGAACAAAATGAGGATAACTAATCAAATAAATACACAGTCACCATGTAGACCTGCAACCCCAGTCCTCAAGGACTTAAAAGAAAGGATGGCAAGCTCCCATATCTCCCAGAACAAGGCAGGTAACATAAGCAGGCTGGGTGTGAGGCCAGAGGGAGTGGTGGGTGGACATTGCAGAACACTAGAGAACACAGGCCCTATTAAAAGGGATCAGATGCTATTCAGCCTGAGTGATTCAGAACAGCTGACTTTAAAAAACAAAATAAAACAACTCACCCAACCCATCAAAACCCTTTTCCCATTAAAAAAGTTATTTACAACAACAAATTCAACTTTTTAACAATACGTGTGGACCAACAATGCCTGAACCAAATAAAACACTGTAAGGAACAGATTTGGCCCATGTGTTTGCTACTTCCGCTTTATGATCTTCTAACTCTGAAAATAAGCTAGGGGAACAATTGTATCTTCAGGAGAAATACTGTGGTCGGTTCCCTCCTTCATGGATTTGTGGCTCTGACTCATGTCATTCCCTCCAAAAGGAATGACCTCCTTCACCAACCCCCCATTAATACTGTCCCCAGCTGCATTAGTCAGAATAGACAACTGCTATAACAAACAACACCAGACTCTCAGAGTCTTAACACAACAAATTTTTACAAATTTATAGAAAGACCAATATGCATATTCTTAGTTGGGTGACTCTCCTGTAAGCAGTAAACTCAGGGACTTAGGAAACATGTGATTCCACAGTCTCAAGTCTTCCACTTTCAGTTTTAGGGACAGAAGAGTGACAGTTTGGAAAATCAAGTAGGATGTATCATGGGCAGGCATGAAAGTGGACTTCATGACTTTCATCCATATTGGCCAGCACCCGGTAACCTGACCCTACCCAGATGTGAACAGTCCTGGAGAATGCAGTCTTCTTGATTTCTCAGGAGGAAAATATACCAGTTTTCAAGGGCCAGCTTAAAAACCTAAGTGATCTATGAATACTCCCGGATAATGCTAATTAGAAACAAGTTTGCCCATTCACCCAATTAATATATGTTTAAAGAGTATGTGCCAACTATATAGTAGACAGTGGAGACACAATGATAAGATACCCTCCATATCTTTCTCCTGAAAGCTAATGCTGTCAGTAAGAGAGACAGACATTCAAACAACTGTATGTTGTTGAACTGTATGTTGGGGGCTTTAATAGGCTACTAAATACAGTGAGGGGGCAGAGTTGAATCAGTACTCTTTACCACATGGAGGTTGACACGGTTGATTATTTGTACATCTTATCATCCTACTGTCGTTCAAGATCCTTGAGAACATAGATTATGCCTTATTCATCTTTGTGTCCTCCCTACCACGTAGCATCTAGGGGGTTCCCATAAACATTTGTCAAATTGATGAATGAATAAGTGTCTGATAAGAACAGTGTAAGCACAGACTCCTGATTCGAGGAGAAAAAAAGTTAGTCTTCGTCAGTTTTTAAGAATTTAAGCTTTTGGTATATAATGATACATTCTTTTGAATTCTTTTCTTTGTGTCTCCCCAAAATTTCTATAGTGGCTCACTGTTGTCCAAATAGATTATCATCAAAGAATTCACAACATTTAGCCTTAAATTATAGTTTCCTGACTGTGTAACAAATGTTGATTTCATTTAAGCAACACGCTGTATCATTTATCTGGGCTAAAGTGGATCAGATTAGATTTCAAGGCAATTATGTCATATCCTTGGCAAGTATAGTCATTATTAGCTTAGGAATTGTTTAAAAGAAGTCAGTTTCAAATACCTACTACCTATTATTAAATTTACTATGTAATTTATTTATAAATGTAATAATTTAGATGTCCCGATAACGAAGTTAAAATTACCTAGGCCCTCCCTCCCTTTTCTTATTGAGCTATTCAGAAGAGGCAAAAGAAATCTCAGCTTCTAAACTGTGGACCAGATGCCATTCTCAGGTTTAGTTCAGAATCGACAATCTGTTGTTTGCTAAGTGACTCTTGTTCTAACACCAATACCAGAAGGAAATGAGTTTCCACCATTTATCATTAAGTTTCAAAGTGGCCATTCAACTTCTGTTGGAAATTTGGGGGAGAAAAAGTTTAGGAATGTGGTATCATATATCACTTACTTAAAAGAAATGACTCCTTGTTTGCCAGACTGGGAATGAAATTTGGAACCATTTATATCAGCAAAGACTGGTGTGTGTGTGTGTGTGTGTGTGTGTGTGTTTGCAGATGGATGGAAAGTGAACATAAACCAAGAACAGTGGAGTCTTTGCCCAGAGACCTCCCTTTGTGCTGAGCATGGAGTGGAAGAACGTTTTTTTTTTTTTTCCTGGAGCCCCCTGAAATTTTGTCTACTTAGTCTCTGCCTTGGTGATATATTGTTTCACAGGTTTTTTTTTTTTTAGGGGCTGCTTTGTGTGTGTGACTCCCTACCTAAATTTGCAAGTAACTTGTGTCATTTGCTCTTCCCCCCCCCCCCCCATAGCTGCTAGAGTAGGCAGTCAGCAGACCCAGACTAATGCCCACCTTCTATACATCTGCATTTATGTGTTTACCATTCAGGTAGCACCAGATTCTAGACAGCCTTCCTGTCCAATGATCAGGACTCTACTTTCCTCTCTTACTGAATATTTTTAAATCTTATCATATATGGGTCTTGTCTTCCTAGTTAAATTTAAGGCTTCACACAGCAGGAACCATACACTATTTCTTCTGGACTTCGTGTAGCAATAATCTACATAAGAGTGCTAAGTAAGTATAAATAAGTATATAAGTGGTATGCCCACTTATCATCTTATGGTAAATGTGTGAATGCTTTATCAAGGGTTATTAATCTAGTAAATCAGGATCCGGGGTTAGATATCAGGGAACCATGAAGTGGAATAGGAAGAAAAATCTTTATTATTCATTAACTTTTAACTGAAATTTTGCATGTCCTTGATGTTGAATGTAGGCCTCAAACCACAAAAGTCATAGCAGTGCCTGACACTTGACCACTCCTAGAAATTGTATTTTCATATCACATTGCATTTATGGCGGTTATCCTAAAAATCTCATTTATATTCATCACTGCTTCAAATTTACCTTAGACATTAGAAGTGCAACTAGATTTCGTTATTTTATTTGCTAATAATGATATATATATATATTATAAAATTTAAAGGTATTTATTTATATTTTTTGAGATTTATAATCCTATGTATTTTATATTATTCACTTGAAAATATTCCTATGAGAAGAGTCCACAGCTCCCCGAGACTGCTAGGGGTATGCATAAAGGTTGAGATCCCCTGCTTTAGACCTAATTGACACATGAGGTGTTTTAGGAGGCTGCTTTGGGGTCTGGTGGACTGTATTTTGAATCCTATACTGTGTGACTTCAGGCAAATTACATTGCCTCTCTGTGAAGTTATGAGATCTTTCCCAGCTGTGAATTCTGTGATATTTGCAAATGGGCAGATTAAAACATGCTTTATACCAAAGACCATGAACGTATCAAGCACTCAAACGCATATAGAAAAAAAAGTAGAACAGGGCGCCTGGGTGGCTCAGTTGGTTAAGCGACTGCCTTCGGCTCAGGTCATGATCCTGGAGTCCTGGGATCGAGTCCCGCATCGGGCTCCCTGCTCGGCAGGGAGTCTGCTTCTCCCTCTCCCACTCCCCGTTTGTGTTCCCTCTCTCGCTGTCTTTCTCTGTCAAATAAATAAATAAAATCTTAAAAAAAAGAAAAAAGAAAAAAAAGTAGAACAGGCTCACAGTATAAATTACTTTTTAAATGGTTTAGATAAATCCTTGTCTGATGGATCTATTTTGGATCAACTAGAATTTGGCCAGGAGGAAAAGAGGTATGTGCGCATAGCCAGCATTTACGTCTATTGGACAATAAGATAACTATACTTACCCATAACATATTATTGGGGACAATTTCAGTGGACCCTGGAGCACCTCACAATGATAACCAGCGTTTTTTCATGGACATTCAGTCCAGTTAGGGAGGAAATTAGCCATATATTCCATCAGTGCCTTTGATTAAACTCTGATGATGTTTCTGAAAAGGAACATTAAAAACTGAGACCTCTGGGGACAGACATGCTGTAATTATTATTATAAATACTTAGCATTTTTATCATCATCATTAATTACATTTCTCCTTTAAGGGTTTATCATAGTCTCTGAGCCTGCTATCTGTTCATTTGTCTCATAATTATCCACGAGTAAGCAGTTTGTTCTGTATTCTCAGAAACTGATTATTCGATGTTTGGTTCTTTTTTTTTTTTTTTTGCATCGTGAAGGAGATTGAAAAAAGGTATTGCTTTTTTTTTTTTTTTTTTCTTCTGGTTCTAATTTTTTAAATCATCCTAGGTTGCTATCCCATCCAACACCCCCCCCACACACACACACTAATATAATAGATGCTTTCATAAACTTGGTGGTAGGATTTTTATAAAAGTTAGCATCTAGGAAAAGAACATTCAGTGGTAAAATGGGGACTTTGGTTGGATATTTGGATACATTTTTGCACAAAGCCTTC
Source organism: Mirounga angustirostris (assembly GCF_029215605.1). Taxonomy (NCBI): domain Eukaryota; kingdom Metazoa; phylum Chordata; class Mammalia; order Carnivora; family Phocidae; genus Mirounga; species Mirounga angustirostris. The sequence continues at coordinate 98,134,829 of NW_026991718.1, read as the reverse complement.
ACCTTCTTACATAAGCTATCCCAGTCTAATTTGACCTAAGTTCTTTAGCTTAGCTTATGCTGGAGAAAGCAGAACTGACCCCTTGCTTCCCTAAGCATAAAACTAAATGAGAAGTGACCAGCAAAGTAATTCTGTATCAGAGTTTCTCCTCCCTTCCCCATGCTGTAAAGAAGTCTGGGTTGAATGAAATAACTGATCAAATGGAAAACATCTACTTTGTGCTGAAATAATAATATAATGTATCCATGAAGGTATGTGTTCAAACTCTTCTATCTCCAGATTCACATAGTATGTTTAGCATATTAACCTATTAAAAAGTTAACTGATTTTGATGGGGTTTTAGACTTTAGTATCTGGAAAAGGCCCCTGTTTATTGTGCTGGCAGATTCCAATGAAGCCAGACTATTTGTTGGATATAGCACTGTTCACCTCGTGTAAAAGTCCAGATTCTTCTTTTCATACTTTTCAAAGATGTGCTCATTGTAAGCCCAGGTCATAAGATGATGCCTCAAGTGCATTGCAGAACATTTATTACTCTGTGAGACTCGGGTGATGAAAACTCTCTGTGGTTGGACTGTGATTCTTTAAATGAGCTGTCATCTATGACAATGACCTTATTTATAAGACACTGTCCCTAAGGGAATATGGGCTTTTTGACCTTGGAAGGCATGGAGCAAACCTGTTTGGCAATTTGTAATTTTTTTTCTCTTAAATAGTAAGAACTTATTCTAGTTCTTTTTGGAGCTACATTTAGCCTTGTATAGTAAACTAGAACTCAGCTAAAGTTACATAAACTCCCAGTGGAACTGAATTTCACTGTTGTTTATTGGTAAAATGTCACAGATGTCACTGCTCTTTATCAAATATTTCTAGCTTCCCACCTTTTATCCATACAATAAGATTGCACTTTTCTATCCCCTTTCAAGTTCAGCATGGTCACATGATTTGATTTGGCCAATTAAATATGAGCAGAAATGATACCTTTTACTTCAGGGTGGAAGTGTTAAGCGCTAGTGCATGATTCACCATGTGCCCCTTCTTCTTGGAAAGGTCATAAGGCAAACCTCCCCAGCTTGGAGGCTCCATCACCCTGAGTCTGAGTGACCACAGTGAACAAGCCCTTTTGCTGACCTGTACTGAACATGTAGCATGAGAGACAAATCCACTTTTGTGGTATTAAGCCAGTCAGATTTGAGGTTGTTATCACAGCGTAACCTACCCCCTAGTGACAGATAGAGCAAAACTATGTGTGTGTGTGTGTGTGTGTGTGTGTATGCACATGTGAGTATTCTTTTGAAATATTTTGCCCTTACCATCTGACTTCAGTGAAAAAATAGTCACTCTTATGCTTTTTGCTAACAGTGGCAGTATTTGTCTTCATTCCTTTTTTTAAAATTATTGTTACTGAAGTAGAGTTGACATGCAATGTTATTGCCTTCATTCCTTTATTAACAACAGAGGCCATCCTCTGTGAGGAGAGATACTGCCTTAACTCTGCCACAGTGTCCTCGTGTGGAAAATACCCTAAGATTTAGCCAAGGAGACAGCCACAGACACAGAACCCTGACTTCCAGGAGTCTGCACAACCAAAAGCAGCTTTCTGTCCTCTCTCTAGCCCTGTCCCCCAATATCTAGGGAAAATATGGTCAGTCAGCAAATATATATTGAATGCCTGAATGCCCGAGAACAAATCAAATGCCTCAGGCCCACACTAGACCAAGTGAATCTAAGTCTCTAGTGCTAGGACCCAAGTACTATCATTTTCTAAAGCCACTGAGAAGAGTCTAATGTACATTTGGAGGTGAGAAAAGCTGACTCATCACTTTGGACTTATCCTTAACTTGTCTTCAATTCAAGATCCAAGTCTGGCTAGGCAGAATTCCTTTTCTCTATGTACTACTCTCCAGTTCTTCATATCCTTTTGTATAATATTTATCCTTACATAACTGACCATATTTTATTTTAATTCTTTCTATACATATCTCTGTGTGTGTGTGTATATATGTACATATATAAGTATATAAACACAAATGTATGATATATATCTATGATCTATAAATGTATAATATATGTATAAATGTACACATAAGTATAAATATATAAACGTGTGTGTGTGTGTGTATACACCAGGGAGGGGGGGAGGCTGAATGAATAAATGAATTTTTCTGAGAAGAAGAAACTAGAATTTAGGAAATCCAATATGAAAAATTTCACTTATGGTTTTGTTTATTTCCCCTGGTTTCACTTGGTTAACACAGCAGATTTTATAATAACATCATAACTGTTATTATGACTTTATTCTAAAATAGGCTAGTACCATTCCTAAGTACTTTTCAACTCATTTAAGTGAAAATATCCTTCCTTTTGACAACCCCCGCCAAGCCACACTTTGGTCAGTCTGGGATATGAGGACTCAGTAGGTGAGGGAAAATATATAAAGCAGAATATAAATTTTTCCTGGTTTTTCAAGAAAGAACTTAAGTGCTCACACCTTCAGGATAAAGTGCAGGATCCTCCCATCTGGTACATTAGTCATGTGGGCGTAGTGAATGAGAAAGATGAAATTCAGGGGACCCGAGATCATTACAGGGGTATCTCACTAGGATAAAATTTTTCCAACTGTAGAACCTCCTGGCCTGATCCTATTGAAGAAGAGGAGATAAATTGCTCTCTTTTGAAGGTGCATTAACCTTAGGTTCATTTAATGAATTACCTCTCCCAGTACACTAACAGATACCCTGGGGCCTAAGATGAAAAATGTCCTCTTTTCGCACAGAGAGTCTCAAATATGTACCACTTCCTTCTTTCTCTTTAACTTGTGTTGACTTTCATTTTTTATCCTCTTGTCATATGTATTTAAAATAAAACTGTAATACACTCTCAGTTTAAAAATAAAAATGGGAAATCTAGGACCTAACAAGGACAGTATGTGTTTCTTATTTTAAGTAGATTTTCTTAATTTCCGTCTCATTTTCTCCTTCTGGCATTTTATACATGCAAGCTACTTACTGTTCATGATTCTCCCAGAGATCTGAAGGAGAGAGGGGATGGTTAATAAGGAAGTGGATACCATGAGGCTGTGTATTGAGTGACCCAGCAGGTGAGCTCAGGGGTCACCCCACATTCTTACACCCCTCTGTAGAGGCCATTGAACTGAATCTTCTTCCCGTTCTCCTCTGTAGAATTCCCTGGATGTTTTTTTTTTTTTCATGCATTCATTTAGCAACTATTTATAAACAATGAGTGGTCTTTGTTTGTATTCAACTGCAAGCAGAACCTGAGATAAGAATTTGGAATTGTCTTAAAATGTAGGTTTTATTATTATTCAGGTGGGTAACACTGCTGACAAATCAGGAGATCATTGTGATTGAAAAGATAGTGTGTTACTCACAGTTCCCAATAGGAGGGGGCACACCAGGCCATGCAGAGCCACACAGGGGAGCACCAAGGTTGGTCAGAAGGCAGGCGCAAAGGAAAAGCATGGACAAGAGCCTTTATTGTGGTTTCTGTGGAAAAGGCAAGACAAAGCAGGGTAATAAGCAGGCTTGTGACTAGCCAGTTTGAGTAATGTTAGTGGGCTTTGGGGTATAGGGACTGTTTCTAGTTGCCTAATCTCTGGCCTGGATTGATTAGAACAGAGGAATGTTGCTTCCTGAAGTGTAAGAGTCAGATAGAGGAGGTGGTTCAGAGTTTGGGCTTTGGATTTGCTGGGTTATGTGTGACATGTCCTGTGCAGGTCATTTGCTACTTCTACAAATTGGCTACCCCTGGGAAGGATGGTGTCTCCCCAGGCAGCAAGAGCTCAGATGCCAGAACATCAAGAATCCAGAACACAGCACAATACAGTTAATACAGGGTGCAGACCATTTATTTGGGAAGTGATACTGGGAAACAAAAGTAAGGTAGTCGGGGGAGTGAAATGGAAGGAAAACAAGCTGTTGAAACAGGGACTTCCTTCTACTGGGGGTTCTCTGAGCACCTGCCTAAAATGTACCTTCAAATGGTTCCTACATAGAACATGAGGCAGAAATATTTACTCACTAACTCCTGGCCCCCAGTGGTTGAGGATCGCTTCTAGGGACATTCTTTTCTGTGCACTTCTGGGATGAGCTTGCACACACAGGCTGAGTGCATGTCCACGGCTTCCGAGAACATCTGGAGACAGAAAAGCCGAGGGCCCTGCAGGTGTTTGTACTGGGAAGACAGGAAACCCCAGCTGCCATTGGAGTCAAGGAGTGGGCCAGAGGTGCAATCAATACTGTGTTGCACCCCAAGCCCCCACCCCCCAAACATGAAATAAGCCAGCTCTTTGAGGTGTGAACTCCAAGAAAGTCAGCACATCAAGGATTAGAGCAGCTGTATACAGAGTCACCTCGCACAAATGGCAAGGCAGAAGCCATCCACCTGTCTCAAGAGGACACCCTCGGTCAATCAGAAATATTTTTTGTCAGCTATGGAAACAGAGAAAAAAGGAGCACAAATGAAGTGAATGTTGGGCATGCCCTTCTGAGCGCTGTCTAGGGGAGATGCAGCTCTGGCCCGTGGACTGTACGGGAAGTGGGAATCACTCCATGTTGGAGATGAAATGTCTCCTGATTTATGAAGAATTTAAATCATGTAACAACCTCCCCTTCTTCATATCCCATTCTTCCTCCTCCTCATTCTTCACCACTCCCTCCCTTCCCTGCCTTTTCTTTCTGCCCTTCTCTCTGCCCCTCAGGCCTTTCCGTCCTGCCTTTCTCATTCTTCTTTTCTGCCTCCTCTTTGCTCACCATTCATTGTACATACACCCTGGGTCATCTTCTGGGCTCGCCTTCCAGCACCGCCAGGAAACCCTGCCATCAGGGCAGTAACCGTCTGTGAATTACATTTGAATTAACAACCTTTTCATCACTTTTACAAGAACGAGCATGAAACAGCATCAAATGTTTCTAGTCAAACTGCTGTTCCTTTAGGGTTGGCCTCTCTGAAATTGTCCAATGAGAATGACCTAGGGCTTAACTGATCCATGCAAGAGAAAAGAGAGGCAGAGAGCGAGACTCACACGCCTCTGCCAATGCCATTTCTACCTGGCTCTGCCACTCACCTGGGCTTCAAGCTAAGAAGCCTCCAGTGCCAGGTGTCCTGCTAATAATCAGGAATCCCATTATCACTGAGCCATAAACTGAATTATTAGTGACATACATCCTGGATTATTCTGTCCGCTCCTCACTCCATACATCCAGGCACTGACACTTAATTATGTTGTCCCACAGTAGATCAAGTTTTACAGCAGCAACAAAAGATTAAAACTGTTTTATACTGGGGACATTTAGAGGATAAACAGCAGAGGGTTCTAGGAGGGAACTGTAGTCAGCTGTGTGGCCATCTGGGAGAAAACCATTCAAGTGCTATTAATATTTAAGAACCTTTTAGATTTTTATGGTTTGCAAAGCTCCTAACAAACTGGTTTCTAACTCCACAGTGAATTTTTGGTGTCAAAACACAATGCTAAGCTATTTTAGCGTCTTTATTAACAGGCACAGAACCAACACCCTGTGTGCTGTCTGAGTGGCCTGGCTGAAAGCCAGTGTGGTTGAAGAAGCAAGTTAGTTTTCTGTTGAGCATAACAATAAGTCCACTGGACACCAGCAAACTCTGGGTCTACCTATTTGCTTAGTTACTGCCCATCTTCTCTCTCTTCACTCCCTTCTTTCTTTTTGTCTCCCTGTCTTGTCATCTTAGTGTCCCTGAGTCCACAGGTAATATGCATTAGAGTCTTACTTTCATTTTTGTTCTTCCAAAATCTTGCAAAATTAACTTGGTCGATAGAGCCGTAATTGTTTCCACCCAAGCAGTTCTTTTGACCTGAGCTGTGTTACTTTTTTGAATTACTTGAGAGAAACTTGCACACTTGGTGCCCATTACCCTTAAATATTTTGGTACACATTTCCTATTATATAGTCATAGTACCATGAAATTGATGGTGGAAATTAACAGTGATTAAATGCTATTATCAAATCTTTAGCTCTTATAAAAATGTTACTAATTATTCCACTAATTTCCTTTGCAGTGGAAGACAAACAAACCAACCAACCAATATCGGTCCACAGCCCAATCCAGGGTTGCTAGTTGTATTTAGCTGGCATGTCCTGTTAGCCTCCTTCAATCTGTAATAGTTCCTCAGCCTTTCTCTTTCTTTCATGGTCTTGACATTTTTAAGAGTACAGACCAATTATTTGGTGGATGTCTCTAATTTGGACCTTTGTGATGTTGAAGGATAATTTTCAAAAGGCTAAAAAATATGACATACAAATATAACATGAATGCATAACAAAGATTTTATTTAACTTAAATTACGGAGGGAACTAGGGAATGTTAACTTCAGTCTAAAGACCATTTGAGAAGCTAGGTATCAAATTATTATTATTATTATTAATTATCAAATTATAAACTTCATAGACAAGTCAGTGTCAAGTGAATTTATTTATTAGAAGGCACAGGAAAGAAAAAAGCCATATATGGCAATTTTATAAGAGATGTTAGAATAAGATTTCTGGTGTTTTATGGCACCATCAATCAACCATAATCTTTGGAATTATTCATTTCAATTGAAGAGAATTTGCATCTCTACTGGACAAAAATCTAAAATTTTTGCATCTAAGAGTTGTAAAATAGTCCTGTTAGTATTAAGTCAAGCCCAGCACTGCACCATAAGAATACTCATTCCCCTATTTCCAAGTTTGGGGTATGTTTTATCATAGTGGGTTTTAAGTTGTCTTGCATTGCTGGCCGGGACTGTTCAGAAGGAAAACTGTGGAGAAGGCACAGTGTACTCTTAGAATTGATGCACCAGCCCCATAAGCATTCCTCTCCCTGTCCCTTCTGCCCCAAGGTGCCTGGGTCCTGTCCACACAGGTCTGACATCATCAGAGACAATTTAGGAGATGAAGGACTTATACCTTACCAAGTTTACATTTGCAATGTTTTGAGGAATCTGGTAAAGACTAGGCAAACTCGAGGTCTTCATGGCTCATCTCCAAAGAGCATATTTTTAGGTAACTTGGCAGGCAGGCAGGAGTACTGCCCAGGCAGCTCACACATGTGTTTACTCAGTGTAACAAATTCTGTCTTGATTTGTGTGACTTCCCATTTCTAGTTTGGCTCTCCCTTGGATTCTTTGGTGAAAATCTTCCCTGTTCCTTTTGAGTGACTTTTTTTTTTCTTAAGAAGCATCTTTATTCTGATATTTTCTTCATTTAGCTGGCCAGTTATCCATGAGAGGTTTTTTGCCCAAAGTTTGGTTTTTGAAAATAAGACCCTAAAGAAGGAAACTGATTTCCTATATTAGATACCAAGAGAATACTCTTATTGTTTAAAATAAAAATCATTTATGCACATATAATTTCATTGTTTTACAGATTTTAAAAGTTTGAACATTATTATTTGGACCTTAAATATATCGTGGTTCATTACTGTGTTGCTATTAGGAGATAATGAAATATTTAAAATGTACATTATATTTTTGTTGTATATATATAGAGAGACAAGGCTTATTTACATTAAGGACATAGGAGCAAGACTACCCATAAAACCATTGAATCCATGGCCTAAGACCAAGTTTTATAGAGTATACGTTTAATATATATCAGTTTCTCTAAGTTAATGTTCTTTTAAATCCCTCTAAATTCCTCTGTAACTGAAATGGTAGCTTTTGAAATCTATTGTTTCTGCAATTATTTTAGAATATCCAATGTCCAGAATTTAAGATAATTCTTTTAATTATCAAATTATAAACTTCACAGACAAGTCAGTGTCAAGTGAATTTATTTATTAGAAGGCACAGGAAAGAAAAAAGGCAAAAATTGGCTTTAAACTTACTGCCTGGAGGTAATTACTGTTAACATTTTGGCATTTGACATTTTCTTCTACTTTTTTCTATCTATGTTTATAAATACTAGAGATCATAGTATATATAATAGAGTGTCTTCATGTTTTCAGTAAAACACTGTATCATCAGCAATTTCTCACAATTGCTACTTAATGCTGGTATAATATTCCTTTGGGTTAATGTACCATAATTTATTTAGTGGTTCCTCCATTGTTGGTAATTTTTTTTTCCCCAATTTACAGACTCCCAGAAGTATAGGAATCTGTTGGACACCCCGCATATCTAAGATTCTTTTTTTTCTTAAAGATTTTATTTATTTATTTATTTGAGAGACAGCATGAGTTGGGGAGAGGGGCAGAGGGACAGGAGAAGAGATTCCCTATGCTGAGTAGGGAGCCTGATGTGGTACTTGATCCCAGGACCCTGGGATCGTGACCTGAGCTGAAGGCAGACTCTTAACTGACTGAGCCACCCAGGCGCCCTATGTAAGATTCTTGATATGTAATCCCACCAGTGTCTATGATGGTGCCTATCTCATGAGGCCTGACCGGGTTTGAATTTCATATGTTGTTCAATCTTTTCTAATAGTTGTTTTAATTTTAACTTTGCTAAATAATGCCTTGGTTGAGTATTTTTTTCAGATATTAGTTAGGATCTAGACTTCCTTTTCTCTGTACATCTTCCATGTCCTTTTAGGTAATGGCAACTGGACCAATATAGCTTCAATCTGTACTGTATGTGGCTATGTATGTGTGACCCCAGGCAATTTATTTAGTCTCCTTTTTAAGTTTTAGTATCCTCATGTGTAAAACAGGGATAAAAATATATACCTCATAGCAGTGTTGTGAAGATTAAATGAGATAATGTAAGCATAATACTTGGCATGACACCTAGCAGGTGGTATTCATTAAGTAACTTTACTGTCATTGTATTGTTATAATTGCAATGTTCATTTTGCCAAGTATCTATTGGGGAGATAGGGATTTTCTGTTGATTTCCATGAGCTTTTTATGGGTTAAGTATATTAATTCTTTTTCACATTTACTTGTAAAAGTATTTTCCAATTTGATGATTGCTGTTTTCTTTTCTCTCTCCTTTTTTTTTTTTCAGGATTTACTTTCTTAGCAACTTCCAAACATAACATAGAGCAGTGTTAACTGTAGTCATCATGTTGTACATTATATCCTTAGTACTTATTTATCTATATCTGGAAGTTTATACCTTTTTGAGCACCTTCATTCATCCCCCTTCCCCCATTCCCCTGCCTCTGATAACCATACATCTGTTCTTTTTCTATTGTTTTTTTTTTAGATTCTACATATAAGGAGATAATATAGGATGTTTTTCTCTCATGTTTCATTTAGTGTAACACTCTCAAGGTTTATGCATATTGTTGCAAAAATGGCAGGGTTTCATTCTTTCTTATATGGCTGAATAGTATTCAGTTGTAGGTGTAGACCACATTTTCTTTATCTATTCATATGTTGATGGGCATTTACAGTTGTTTCCATTTCTTGGCTATTATAAATAACACTGTAATGAACATGGGGGTGCAGTTATTTCTTCAACTTAGTGATTTTATTTCATTTGGGTATATATCCAGAGGTGGAATTGCTGGATCATAGGGTAGTTCTGTTTTTAATTTTTTAGAAAGGTCCATACCATTTTCCACAGTGGCTGCACACATTTATATTCCCATCAGCAGTGCACAGGGGTTCTCTTTTCTCTACATCCTCACCAGCATTTGTTATCTCTTGTCTTTTTGATGGTAGCCATTCTAATGGGTATAAGGTGATGTCTCATTGTGGTTTTGATTTGCATTTCCCTGATGATTACTGATGTTGAGCAACTTTCCATATACCTGTTGGCCATCTGTATGTCTTCTTTGGAAAAATGTCTATTCAGATCCTCTACTCATTTTGTAGTCAAATTATTTGTTTTTTTTTTCTTTTTCTTTTTCTTTTTATTATGTTATGTTAATCACCATACATACATCATTAATTTTTGATGGAGGGTTCCATGATTAATTGTTTGCGTATAACACCCAGTGCTCCATGCAGTACGTGCCCTCTTTAAACCCATCAACAGGCTAACCCATCCCCCCACCCCCCTCCCCTCTAGAACCCTCAGTTTGTTTCTCAGAATCCTTATCTCTCATGGTTTGTCTCCCGCTCCGATTTCCCCCCTTCATTTTCCCTTCCTGCTATCTTCTTCTTTTTTTTTTTTTAAGATTTTATTTATTTATTTGAGAGAGAGCATGAGAGAGAGCACATGAGAGGGGGGAGGGTCAGAGGGAGAAGCAGACTCCCTGCCGAGCAGGGAGCCCGATGCGGGACTCGATCCCGGGACTCCGGGATCATGACCTGAGCCGAAGGCAGTCGCTTAACCAACTGAGCCACCCAGGCACCCCGTTCTTTTTTTTTTTTTTTAACATATAATGTATTATTTGTTTCAGAGGCACAGGTCTCTGATTCAACAGTCTTACACAATTCACAGCGCTCACCATAACACATACCCTCCCCAATGTCTATCACCCAGCCACCCCATCCCTCCCATCCTCCACCACTCCAGCAACCCTTACTTTGTTTCCTGAGATTAAAAATTCCTCATATCAGTGAGGTCATGTGATGCATGTCTTTCTCTGATTGACTTATTTCACTCAACATAATACCCTCCAGTTCCATCCATGTCATTGCAAATGGCAAGATCTCATTCCTTTTGATGGCTGCATAATATTCCATTGTATATATATACCACTTCTTCTTTATCCATTCATCTGTTGATGGACATCTTGGCTCTTTCCACAGTTTGGCTATTGTGGACATTGCTGCTATAAACATCGGGGTACATGCACCCCTTCTGATCCCTACATTTGTATCTTTGGGGTAAATGCCCAGTAGGGCAATTGCTGGGTCATAGGGTAGCTCTGTTTTCAACTTTTTGAGGAACCTCCATACTGTTTTCCAGAGTGGTTGCACCAGCTTGCATTCCCACCAACAGTGTAGGAGGGTTCCCCTTTCTCCATATCCCTGCCAACATCTCTTGTTTCCTGACTTGTTAATTTTAGCCATTCTGAATGGTGTAAGGTGATATCTCATTGAGGTTTTGATTTGGATTTCCCTGATGCCGAGCGATATTGAGCACTTTTTCATGTGTCTGTTGGCCATTTGGATGTCTTCTTTGCAGAAATGTCTGTTCATGTCTTCTGCCCATTTCTTGATCGGATCAGTTGTTCTTTGGGTGTTGAGTTTGAAAAGTTCTTTATAGATTTTGGATACTAGCCCTTTATCTGATATGTCATTTGCAAATATCTTCTCCCATTCTGTCGGTTGTCTTTTGGTTTTGTTGACTGTTTCCTTGGCTTTGCAAAAGCTTTTTATCTTGATGAAGTCCCAATAGTTCATTTTTGCCCTTGCTTCCCTTGCCTTTGGCAATGTTTCTAGGAAGAAGTTGCTTCGGCTGAGGTCAAAGAGGTTGCTGCCTGTGTTCTCCTTTAGGATTCTGATGGACTCCTATCTCATATTTAGGTCTTTCAACCATTTTGAGTCTATTTTTGTGTGTAGTGTTAAGGAAATGGTCCAGTTTCATTCTTCTGCATGTGGCTGTCCAATTTTCCCAACACCATTTGTTGAAGAGACTGTCTTTTTTTGATCGGACATTCTTTCCTGCTTTGTCGAAAATGAGTTGACCATAGAGTTGAGGGTCCATTTCTGGGCTCTCTATTCTGTTCCATTGATCTATGTGTCTGTTTTTGTGCCAGTACCATACTGTCTTGATGATGACAGCTTTGTAATAGAGCTGGAAGTCGGAATTGTGATGCCACCAGCTTTGCTTTTCTTTTTCAACATTCCTCCGGCTAATTGGGGTCTCTTCTGGTTCCATACAAATTTTAGGATGATTTGTTCCATCTCGTTGAAAAAAGTTGATGGTATTTTGATAGGGATTGCATTGAATGTGTAGATTGCTCTAGGTAGCATTGACATCTTCACAATATTTGTTCTTCCAATCCATGAGCATGGAACGTTTTTCCATTTCTTTGTGTCTTCCTCAATTTCTTTCATGAGTATTCTATAATTTTCTGAATACAGATGCTTTGCCTCTTTGGTTAGATTTATCCCTAGGTATCTTATGGTTTTGGGTGCAATTGTAAATGGGATCGACTCCTTAATTTCTCTTTCTTCTGTCTTGTCGGTATATAGGAATTACACTGATTTCTGTGCATTGATTTTATATCCTGCCACTTGACTGAATTCCTGTATGAATTCTAGCAGTTTTGGGGTGGAGTCTTTTGCGTTTTCCACATAAAGTATCATATCATCTGCAAAGAGTGAGAGTTTCACTTCTTCTTTGCTGATTCAGATGCCTTTTATTTCCTTTTGTTGTCTGATTGCTATGGCTAGGATTTCTAATACTATGTTGAATAGCAGTGGTGATAGTGGACATCCCTGCCACATTCCTGACCTTAGGGGAAAGTTCTCAATTTTTCCCCATTGAGAATGATATTCGCTGTGGGTTTTTCCTAGATGGCTTTTATGATATTGAGGTATGTACCCTCTATGCCTATACTCTGAAGAGTTTTGATCAAGAAAGGATGCTGTACTTTGTCCAGTGCTTTTTCTGCATCTATTGAGAGGATCATATGGTTCTTGTTCTTTCTTTGATTAATGTATTGTATCACATTGATTGATTTGCAGATGGTGAACGAACCTTGCAGCCCAGGGATAAATCCCACTTGGTCATGGTGAATAATCCTTTTAATGTACTGTTGGATCCTATTGGCTAGTATTTTGGTGAGAATTTTTGCATCCATGTTCATCAAGGATATTGGTCTGTAATTCTCCTTTTTGATGGGGTCTTTGTCTGGTTTGGGGATCAAGGTAATGCTGGCCTCATAAAACGAGTTTGGAAGTTTTCCTTCCATTTCTATTTTGTGGAACAGTTTCAGAAGAATAGGTATTAATTCTTCTTGAAATGTTTTGTAGAATTCCCCTGGGGAGCCATCTGGCCCTGGGCTCTTGTTTGTTGGGAGGTTTTTGATGACTGCTTCAATTTCCTTAGTGGTTATAGATCTGTTCATGTTTTCTATTTCTTCCTGGTTCAATTTTGGTAGTTGATACATCTCTAGGAATGCATCCATTTCTTCCAGGTTATCTAATTTGCTGGCATAGAGTTGTTCATAATATGTTCTTATAATTGCTTGTATTTCTTTGTTGTTGGTTGTGATCTCTCCTCTTTCATTCATGATTTTGTTGATTTGGGTCATTTCTCTTTTCTTTTTTATAAAGTCTGGCCAGGGGTTTATCAATCTTGTTAATTCTTTCAAAGAACCAGCTCCTAGTTTCATTGATCTGTTCTACTGTTCTTTTGGTTTCTATTTCATTGATTTCTGCTCTGATCTTTTTGGTTTCTCTTCTCTTGCTGGGTTTAGGCTTTATTTGCTGTTCTTTCTCCAGCTCCTTTAGGTGTAGGGTTAGGTTGTGTACTTGAGACCTTTCTTGTTTCTTGAGAAAGGCTTGCATTGCTATATACTTTCCTCTTAGGACTGCCTTTGCTGCATCCCAAAAATTTTGAACAGTTGTGTTTTCATTTTCATTGGTTTCCATGAATTTTTTAAATTCTTCTTTAATTTCCTGGTGGACCCATTCATTCTTTAGTAGGATGCTCTTTAGCCTCCATATATTTGAGTTCTTTCTTTCCTCTTGTCATTGAGTTCTAGTTTCAAAGTATTGTGTTCTGAAAATAGGCAGGGAATGATCCCAATCTTTTGGTACTGGTTGAGACCTGATTTGTGACCTAGGATGTGATCTATTCTGGAGAATGTTCCATGGGCACTAGAGAAGAATGTGTATTCTGTTGCTTTGGGATGGAATGTTCTGAACATATCTGTGAAGTCCATTTGGTCCAGTGTGCCATTTAAAGTCTTTATTTCCTTGTTGTTCTTTTGCTTAGATGATCTGTCCATTTCAGTGAGGGGGGTGTTAAAGTCCCCCACTATTATTGTATTGTTGTCGATGTGTTTCTTTGCTTTTGGTATTAATTGGCTTATATAAGTGGCTGCTCCCATATTAGGGGCATAGGTATTTACAATTGTTAGATCTTCTTGTTGGATAGACCCTTTAAGTAGGATATAGTGTCCTTCCTCATCTCTTATTATAGTCTTTGGTTTAAAATCTAATTTTTCTGATATAAAGATTGCCATATTTGGGGGTTTTTTGCTCTTTAATTGTGTGGATATTTACCTCTTATCAAATATATGATTTACAAATATTTCCTCTCATTCAGTAGTTGTCTTTTCATTTTTTTGACGGTTATTGCTATTTTAATGTTTGTTAAAATATTTTAGTTATGCTTCTGTGTTTTGCAAAATAAGGACCAAGACAGTTGTTATAGCATTTATTAGAAAAGGAAGTAGCAAAAAAAGAAAAAAGAAGAGAAGAGAAGAGAAAAAGAAGTAGCTGTACCATTGAGTTTTCTATTGCCACCTGATCTTTACCATTAATATCAAGGGACAGAAATATAAAGAATAATGAAGCACCTATTTTGCAATAATGAAGCAGAAAGTCACATAGAAAGATACAGTTCTGGAAATTTAACCTGCAGCAATACCAAATCATATTGTAGTTGTTTTATTTTATTTTTATTTTTTTAAATATTTACTTATTTGAGAGGAAGTGTTTACCCAGGAGAGTGGGGTAGGTGGGGGGGAGGGGCAGGGGGAGAGGGATGGAGAATCCTCAAGCAGACTCCCCATTGGGTGTGGAGCCTGATTGGGGATTTGATCCCAGGACCCAGATATCATGACCTGAGCCAAAATTCAGAGTTGGCCGCTTAACCAACTGAGCCACCCAGGCACCCTGCATTTTGAAGCAGTTTTAAAATCTGAAACACTAAAACATTTATCAGAGTAAATCATTATTAAAAAAGGAAGGAAGTGGAAATTTTTTTCTTATCAAAACCTGCTTCCAACTTTATCTTAGCCTTTGAAATGTGTCCTTCATAGTTTCAGCTAAGACTGTATCATTAGCACACCAGATCATAAGTCTGCTGGTTTTGAAGGAAAAACCAAGTAAAAATGTTTCATGGTGTCAGATAGCCTTTTTTTTTTAAACTCTGGAGTTCAAAAGTGATTGATTTAAATACTGAAACTTAACATGCTATTTTAATGACTATATATTCAAAACTTTTTTTGGGGTCAAATTGTCATACTTTTATTTTTCCATCTGGTTTTCTTTTAAATGTCTTCCCTTTCACCCAGGTAACACATTTTTTTTTTTTTTTTGGTGGGATAAAGGTGAGAAAAGATCAAAACATTGTTTGTAGTAGACAGTGAGGTTTGCAGAAGCATTTAAGAGACTGTGTCTCATTCACCCACATGATTGTATCATGTTTAAATTTTTGAATGGCTAAGCAATATGTGCCAATCTCTGGAACTAAATTTAAAGTATGTATAATTTGTTTTGTAAAATTGGCATGTGGTTTAGACAGCCTGTGTAACATAATACTAAATGAAACCATATTAACTAAGTAAGGGGTCAATAGGAACCCTAGGTTTGTGCATTTGTTAGCATTCATTACAGTTTATTTAAACCCATATGCTAAAAGGTTATAAAATGACACGATGCATAACTCTGATTTGTAGTTCAGGGAATGAAAGTATGAGATTTCACTACATGTAGTCTAGCAGGTATTTGTTCAGAGCTGTACTCCTCAAACTTTGATGTTTATATGAATCCCCTGGAGACCTTGTTAAAATGAAGATTCTGATTCCATTGGTGGGGTGGAGCCTGAGATTCTGCATTCCTTACTGGCCTTCAGGAGGAGGGGGTCACTGCTGCTGGTCCATGGACCACACTTTGAGTAGCAAGGGGTAAGAAACAAATTATTTATTGAGAGTACATAAAGAATTCACTGGAGAGCTCATTATATAGATTCCTGGCACTCCTCCTAGAGATTTTGATTTAAGAAGGTTTAGGTTGGGAACCCAAGATTGGATCCTAACAAGTTCCTAGGTGAAGCTGATGTTGCTGATCTGTTGACCACAATTTGAGTAGCTCCAATTCAGAAGTACTCAAACTCCTCTGACACAAAGTAATAATTATAGTGGGATGAAACTTGGCTCAGTGGAAAGTCTCTTAGATTGTCTAGAAGGGAACTAGGCTTTGGGAAAGGCCTCCTCTATGAGTCTCATTTTCCTTACCTATATAATGGGACTAATTGATTAGTGCTCCATTCCCACGTATTTAGCATACAAAAAAAGGGAGCCCTCTTAATTTGAAACATAAATTTAAATTATTTTGGCCATGTCTCCCCTAACGTTTGGAGAACCCATGACAAATGGAGACTTCATGGCATATGGGTCAACATTTTCAAGTTGTACATCAAGACAACAAATACATTAGATAATAAGCTGAATTGTTTATTGTTGCAATATGTTTTTAAGCCACCACGTGCACATTCAACACTAACTCTGGAACATCTCCCAAAACCACAATTTGATACATGAAGAAAATAGAGATGGATATTTGTTTCTTCTAGGAAACAACACTTCATTATTTGAGAATCTATTGCACTCATGCTATTTTATAGGAAGGATTTAACAAGTTGAGTATTTTTCCCTTACCTAAGCACTTCTGCCAAATCCTCCCTCCACTATGAAATGATGTCCATCTCTGATGTAAGCAGTTGCACACTCCATAGCCCTTCATGATATTCAAATACAGCCTTACTTTGAGATATGGGATAAGAGATGTGGAGAATCATCTCCCTGAGGCCTGAGCAATATTAACTATGAGATAAAGATGTTTAAGATTATGCCTCACAGTCTAGAGTGCTAAATACTGGATCTGAAGTGACAAAAGTAAACTGTCATCTGTGTTTGTGATATGTGAGGACCTCTAAAACGGTCCCTCTTGTCTGGGTTTAGGACAGTACTTTTTTGCTGGTCATAAGAAAGCTGATACCCAAATGACTATCACTTGAATATCATTCAAGGTGCTTGATATTTGAGAGAGACATTTGAAAGATAAAACTAATTTATTCATCTAGGTGTCCTAAAATATAACCATATAAAAATTAGATTATGCTGAAGTCATATAATTTTAACTACACAGAGAGAACCTTGTGTCAAATAAAAACATAATCATATGCCCTCTGCTTCTTTGAAGACAATATAATGTCTCTATACAGAATATTTCTGTATCACATGCACAATTACTACTTAAAACATCCACTATGCCATCCAATATCCCTTACACGAAAGTTAAACAAGGTAGTTTTCTTTAAATTCACTACCAGGTTAAGAGAAAAGTAGATTATCTTCAGACAAGCTTGTATATTTCTTGCTTTAGCTGCCTGGAAGCTCATCACTAAATTTAGTATTCAGCTGAATTATTTGACTTAGCCCAAGGTCTATACATTAATGTTTCTTTCCTTCAGATGCCTTTGTTTGAATTGTACTTTTCAGTTCATCTATTTTTTAATGTGATTTAAATTCAAAGAAAGGAAAGAAACAAATACTTGAGTGACCTACTTTGCAGAATTTGTAAAATTCAAATGGAAAAATAAATGTGCATGGTACAATTTTGTAAGTTATAAAACTTCCTATAATTAAAAGGCATTATGATATTTTATCCACCTCATGACCCAAGATGACTGCTAGAGTTCCAGCCATCATGAGGTTTGTGTATGTCAGTGCATACAGAAAGAAAAAAGAAATTTAGAAGAGCAAAATGGTGTTGTTTAAATTCTTCAGCTTTTCTGGAGGTTCTACGCAACACTTGGTTACATGACTGCTGGGAAATGTAATATTTTGTTCAACTCAACTAAATACTAAGCTACCATTACTGAGAAGGAAGATGAGAAAGAGGTAGAGTTAGGGAATTTCAATCTCTGCCACAAATTCTTTGCCAGTGTTAAAGTGAGGAAATGTTTAACTTCTCAGTAGAGTAATAACATACTTAATTTTTAAATTGTCATAAATTTTTAAAATATCAGGTACCATTTGGATAGCTCTTTTTCGAATACTTTCTACATTTTAAACATTCAGATCTTACATCTCAAAATAGTATAATTTCCAACCACAAAGTAAATTAAGATTTTTTGATAGGATGCAGATAACAACTTCCAGAATTGTTCGTGGACAATTTGGCTTTGTTTAGGGATTGATTCAGTGATTTGTTTTCATAAGTATTGATTTCCTTTCCTGTATGTTTTATGAACTGAGTGGGGAGGACTATTGTACTTAGTCCTTATTTTGTTTCTATTTATTCAGAGTGTAGCAGTGGTTGTGGATATTTCCTTGACTATTTGTATTTTAAACCAACTTTTCAGATGGTAAATTGAGCATGCAAAATATGTTATTAAATTGACTGCATTACAAAGTGGTATTTGACATTTTCTATTTATAAACATGGTACCTTTTACCCCAAATCCAGGAAATTTTTAACAAAAATTAATTTCCATTAACTTATGTGTTAAATGCCAAAGCCTATTATTTATATCTGAGATGTACTAAACTAATTTTTTGCCCAAGGTCAAGTGCATTAAGAGTGAATGTATTTTATGAATAAACATTGTTTAAAACAAACAACCATTACAAAGCAGATTTTCATAATTAAGAAAAAAATTTACAAGTTGACTAAGCATTATCTTTACCCACTGAACTTTTAAATATTCCATGTTCAATTAATAATCCCACTTCTTCAAGAGGAACCCTCCTACACTGTTGGTGGGAATGCAAGCTTGTGCAGCCGCTCTGGAAAACTGTATGGAGGTTCCTCAAAAAGTTGAAAATAGAGCTACCATATGATCCAGCAATTGCACTACTGGGTATTTACCCCAAAGATACAAAAGTAGGGATCCAAAAGGGTACGTGCACCCCGATGTTTATAGCAGCAATGTCCACAAGAGCCAAACTGTGGAAAGAGCCAAGATGTCCATCGACAGATGAATGGATAAAGAAGAAGTGGTATATATACACAATGGAATATTATGCAGCCATCAAAAGGAATGAGATCTTGCCATTTGCAACGACGTGAATGGAACTGGAGGGTATTATGCTGAGCAAAATAAGTCAAACAGAGAAAGACATGTATCATATGACCTCACTGATATGAGGAATTCTTAATCGCAGGAAACAAACTGAGGGTTGCTGGAGTGGGGGGTGGGGTGGGAGGGATGGGGTGACTGGGTGATAGACACTGGGAAGGGTATGTGCTCTGGTAAGCACTGTGAATCGTGCAAGACTGTTGAATCTCAGATCTGTACGTCTGAAACAAATAATGCAATATATGTTAAGAAAAAAAAAGAAGAAGAAGAAGGTAGCAGGAGGGGAAGAATGAAGCAGGGGAAATCGGAGGGGTAGACGAACCATGAGAGAAGATGGACTCTGAAAAACAAACTGAGGGTTCTAGAGGGGAGGGGGGTGGGAGGATGGGTTAGCCTGGTAATGGGTATTGAGGAGGGCACATTCTGCATGGAGCACTGGGTGTTATGCACAAACAATGAATCATGGAACACTACATCTAAAACTAATGATGTAATGTATGGGGATTAACATAAGAATAAAAAAAATAAAAAAAAATAATCCCACTTCTTCTAAGGATATATACTTTATTTGCTACACAGAGATAGCAATAAATAGATATTTGTTGATTTTAATATGGATTATGTATGAGTGAATATTTGTGTGTGTTTGTGTGTGTGTAAATAATATGAAATACTATGGTTTGAGAAAGTCAAGACTGGAAATGGATTTAATGTCTGTTTTATCAATCAACCATGATGTCAATAATCCATTTACTGCTTATTCCATCCTCAATAGTAGTTTCACTTTGTTAATTGTAGTTTCGGGGGAGGAGGGGAACTACTGGAAATTCCCATTTTCTAAGATCCTCACCATGATCAGCAAACATCTATCATTGCTGACTGTTTTTAACTCCTCAATTCGTTTTCACAATTTGTTGTCCTGTAAAGTAACAAATGGCCCAAATTTTCTACACACTAATTAAAATTCCATTTCTCATGAATTCCTTAATCGAGTGCAAGTCATTATGTGCTTTGTTGATTCTTAAGTGCAAAGATAATTGCAATGGGCAGCATGAAAAGGGTTTGATTATTGCCTGTCGACTCTTGTGAATTCTAATAGGTCTAATTGCATAGCATCAATTCATCATCTCAGCATCACTTCTTTTTATTATTAGCTCTTCGAATTGTAATGTGCTCATAAAGAAGTGTTGTAGTATATCAGAGCTGACATGGTACCTGGCCTATTGTAATTTTCAGCCCTTACCTTGTGCAACTCTTGAAATTAAAAGTTTATTATGGAGTGCCCTTTTTCTGAAACTAATTTTAAAATCCTCCTGTATGATAAAATGAATACTGTCTAATAATCTGCATATGAATTTGCCTTTATAATAATTCCATTAAATGACTGCCAAGACCTTTTTTTTGCTCAGATTGTTCCTATAAATTCAGAACATAATGTGTTAGTTGGAAAACATTTATTAGACTTTTTAATGGGAATTCCTGGTGGCATTTCTCAGGGAGTTTCTATACTATAGTGGCTGTTGTAAATGCTCAGGAAAGAAAGAGCTCCCACTGAATACTGATGTGGAATCGTCCAGGAGCTCCAATTATACGAGTAAAGGACCACCAGGAACTGAGAAGCGAAATGCACTATCATTTGCACTAAGGAACAGAACAGCCTTAGTGTAGAGAAGGAACATAAACCTTTAATCAATCTATAGATAAACTAATGCTCTATATGTGTGAGGGAGTATATCCAATATAATGGTTTCAAAGTTGAGGACTTAGACCCTGTGTAAAGCTCAGTATTTTAATCATTATTTCTAAAAATTTCTAGGATCCTTGTGAATAAAGTATTAGAATACCAGTTTTACAGATGAGGCTCAAAATGTCACCCAAAATCACCAGATGGTATATGGCAAACATTAAGACAGAGACCTCCCCACCATAGTTTGTGTGCTATTTTCAACACACACCATGGCATGACTTGGGTGAACTTTGGAAGAAGGACTATCATATTATTAAAGTGTGACTCCAAATCAACCCAAAAGTTAGGTAAAATATAGAACCTCAGGTATTGCTATTCCCATTAGGGTAATGTAGTAAGAAGTGATTATAATCCATTTTAGGGAATGAGTCAACTTCATATTATCATTTTCTGAGAATTAAGCAAATTGAAGGAAAGTGTTTCAGTTATTTACTTACTGTGTAACAAACTATCCCCAAACTGTTACTGTGTAACAAACTATCCCCAACAGCTATTTTATTAGGCTTGCAGATTCTCTGTGACAGGAATTCAAATGACTCATCTCTGCTCAATAATGTGTGTGTCCTTACTGGGAAAGATGTGAATGACTGGGGACTGGGATCATCTGGAGATTTCTTCATCCACATGTCTGGTGATTGAGATGGGATGACTCACAGAATGGGCTCAGCTGGGACTGTCCCTCAGAGTGCCTACACATGTACGTTTGGATTCTCACAGCATGGCAATGAGTTCCTAGAGGAACATCCAGAAAGCAAATATTCCAAGAGATCAAGGCAGAACCTGTAAGACTTCTTCTCACCTTTCACTGGTAGTCTCATAGCATCACTTCAACACATTTTATTGGCAGTAAGCAAGTCACTACAGCCATCTGGGGTTCATTGGGAAGAGATTTATACTCCAGCTTTTGATGAAGGAGTGCCAAGATCACAATCCAGAAGAGCACGTGGGATAGAAGATATTATTGTAACCATATTTGGATAACACAGCCTACCACAGGGAATGGGTCACCTTTGTGTTATTTCTTTCTGGGCAGTGGAGCAACTTGTAGGGAAAGAGTCCCCCAACAGTTATAAATTATTATCTTAAACATCCCTCTGGAAATGATTTTAAGAAGAAGATACCTCTTTGCTTTGTGTGTACATGTGTGTGATGAAAAGCAAGAATAAAGCAATTTGGGATGCCTGAGTGGCTCAGTCGGTTAAGCATCTGCCTTCAGCTCAGGTCATGATTCCAGGGTCCTGGGATCGAGTCCTGCATTGGGCTCCCTGCTCAGCGGGAAGCCTGCTTCTCCCTCTGCCTGCCGCTCTTCCTACTTGTTCTCCCTCTCTCTCTCTCTGACAAATTTAATAAATAAATAAATCTTAAAAAAAAGAATAAAACAATTAATTTTTCTGCAGAGCAAATGTTTGTTTTTTAAAAAGAATATTCAAATTATATAGTTTAGATATAAATATTTTATTAAGTGCATGAGTTCATTTCCAAATACAAAGAATTAGGAGAGCAAATGTTGATCCTAAATTTTCTATTACCCTGTGAAATGTGGAATATCACCTATATATGAGTAAGGAAATAAATTACCAGTCATGAATATTCATTACTTATGTTCTGCTTTGAAAATCATAGACTGTAACAGTGATTTACATGGAACTATTGCTTACTGTGTGATCATACTTTTTAAAATTGAGATACATTTACATAGAGTGAAGTGCAAAGATATTAAATATATAATTTGGTGAGTTCTGACAATGTATACACACCAATCAATATGGAGAATACTTCCATCATGCCAGAAACTTCCCTTGTGCCCAATGCCGTGCGTGAATCCCACTTCTCAAAGGTAATCACTGTTCTGACTTCTTTCATTATTTGTTAATTTCATCTGTTCTTACTATAAATGGAAACACACAGAGTATATATGTACTCCTTTTTTGTCACTTTTGTTCAGTATAAAGTCTATTACATTCATCCATGACTCCCAGGGAGAGATGCTTTCCTTCTGCCAGGTGGAGGTGGTATTTTAGGCTTCCTGCTAGGCCTTAGCTAATACCACGCAGCTGGGAAGAAGGGGATTTTCCTGTTATGGTTCCCCAGGTGACCTCCACATGGAATCCAAGATGCTCACATGATTTCCACTGACATTAGGCAGGGCAGGGAGTTTGTTACCACAGCAGCCACGGGTGAAATTCTTGGCTTCCCACTCACCATCCTCTGATGCCACTTAGGTGGGGAGTAGCTCATTATAGCTGGAGGAGGAGGGAATCAGGGCTCCCCATTTGGCCTTTACTGACTGGATAAGGATTGAGCCATGGTTTTGTCTGTGGTGTTTTATTGGAATAGGGCAGTTATTATCTTTCTGTCTTACTCGGTTGTCCTTTTGTGATTTTTTTTTTGGCTGGAAAGAGCAGACTATTCTGGGGTTTTTTGTTGTGGTGGTGGTGGTTTTTATCTCTTCTTGGTATTTCTGGGTTGTGGCTTCTCCAGCACCCAGTCCAGGATATATGGGGCAAAAAGAAAACCCAGCAAATTCACAACCATGTCATTCTTTGAGCCCCAAGGCATGCTTTCTTCTTTCCACTTTTCTGAGTTTTCTTCTATTTGTGTCATGTACAATGTCCAGGATTTTAACCTACACTTAGCAGGAGGAATAGGGAGAAGTCTGTCTGCTCAATCTTGATCCAGAACTGGACCATCTTTGCTTTTTTTATGCATGTATTTAATACTAGATCTTGGTGAGTACTAAAGTTAGGAAAGGATTAGAAACCTTTGACTTAGAACTGTGGTTGTCACATGATAAACACTCAACAAGGAGCAGGTGTTATTTTCTTTGCACAATCTCAGTGTCTCTGGAGTCTAGTCTTCTTTTATAAGACAGGCTGTGCGCAGGTTGAATGGAGAGATAGAGAGGGAGATGTATCCCAAGCCTTCACCTCACCACACCAGAGGATACAGGAACTTTCTCAACATGTCTTAAGACACATCACAGAGTTATCTGTTCTTGCCTGTGCCTGAACCTCACTGTACATGCAAATGTATAAACACACATAAAACCTCAGACTTTGACATACTGATGAGGGCAAAAAAACCTAGGGTCAAAACATACAGGATCTGAAAATCTTCCTGAAAGGGTATGGAAAGAGATCTTCTTCAGTTCCTAAGAAGTTGGTAACTTTTGCTTACAAATGTTTGACCTAAAGTACTCTCACCAAAAGATAGTTCTCCATACAGTTTATTTGTAAAACAAGACATTATAATTTATATGGTGAGTCTTTGTAATTCTATTCTTGGTGACAGCCCTGTGATCAGCTAGCATAACCACATGGAAAGACTTCAGATCTCATGATTCCAAACATCAGTATAGTTTATCTCCCTCTGCTTATTATTCATGACCTTCATATACATTTCAAGTGCTTGGACAATTGACTTGCGCTGAAATATCCAGGCAGGCTTTGTGAAAAGTGGAAGTGGCTCTCAGTCCTTAGATTCATAGGCAGTGATGAATGGGCAAGTAGTTCTTCTTACAAGGTGTTTTGTTCAGTTATTGCTAGATTAGGTCACAGAAGGTCTGTCCTATGGGACACTACTGGAAAATTCTACCTGAGCTGTCCCAGGTGTACTACAAACACCCCTTAGACAAACTGCATTCTTCTAGTCTTATTTTAGAGTGTTGCCTTTCACGGTATTTTGTTTTAAATATTCTGGACATAATATTAATTAATCGACCATTTTTGCCACTCAAGCAGCCATTTAGCCAATACCATCTATGTATTAACTACACATACCTGAATTTCCAGGCATGTCCCAACACTATTTTTTTCCAGTTTATTTTTTGTTTTGTGGTTTTTTTTTAAGTGCATAACTCAGTGATTTTGGTATATTCACAGAGTTGTACAATCATCCCTACCACTATCTAATTCTAGAATTTTTTCATCACCTTAAAAATAAATCCTATAATTATTAGTAATTACTCTTCATTCTGTACCCTACCCCATTCTTGGCAACCACTAATCTACTTTCTGTCTATATGGATTTACCTGTTTGGGACGTTTATTATGAATGGAATAATACAATGTGTGGCCTTCTGTGACTGGCTTCTTTCATTTAGCATAATGTTTTCAAGGTTCATCCAATGTTGTAGAATGTATCAGTGCTTCATTCCTTTTTATGGCTGAATAATATTTCATTTTAGGGTATACATTTGGTTATTCATTTATCAATTGATAAACATTTGGGTTGTTTCCAGTCAGGGGCAATTATAAGTAATACCGCTATGGGTGTTTGTGTACAAGTTTTTGTGCGGACATAGGTTTTCTGTCCTTTTGGGTAGATACCCAGGAGTAGGATTGCTAAGTCATATGGTAATTCTATATTTAACATTTTGAGGAACTCTCTGCTTTCCAAAGTGGCATTTACATTCCTACTATTGTATGAGGATTCCTACACTATTGTATGAGGATTCCAGTTTCTCCACAGACTCAATAATGCTTGTTATTATCTATTTGATTATAGCCATAGTAGTGACTATGAAGTTTTGATTTACATTTCCTTAATGACTAAGAATATTGAGCATCTTTTCATGGACTTACTTATTGACCATTTGTATATTTTCTTTCCAACCATTTCTTTTTTTTTAATTTTATTTTTTTATTATGTTATGTTAATCACCATACATTACATCATTAGTTTTTGATGTAGTGTTCCATGATTCATTGTTTGCGTATAACATTTCCAACCATTTCTTATCCCTTTTTTGACCCCTCCTTGAATCTATTCAAAATCAAGTTACCTTCTTAGCTTTTCTTCTTCAGTTTGGGTGGCTTGTTCCTTGGCCTAAGAAGTTAAGCATGTTTTCTTCGTTTTTTTTCCCTTTCTTCCCACAATTAGTGTACCTGCACCCTAATCTTTTTTATAATTTAGAGAATTTCAATGAAAGCCTTAATTAATGGCATTAATGTTCTGCTAACATTTGAGAATGAGCTCTTCTTACTACAATGTTTGTGCAAAATCTGCTTATCTTTATAGCTTTTTGTAATGATTTATAAGCACTAAAATAGAGATTGGACAAGATTTTCTTTTGGATTGTGTGCATGGAAACATTTGAAACTACAGATTGTCATCAGTGTGTGAGACAGCCAGGAATATGGCAGGCCTGGAGAGGCTACACAGGTCAACAGAACAATATAAGCCAAAGATCATAGCTGGGGGTGCAGTTGATATGTAAATTCAGTTGACAAAATTAAGGTCAGAATCTTGGGTGCCAATTTAAAACTGAAGCATCAGGTTATGGGTAGAATTTTGGTAACAGAGCTATAGGCTGCCACTTTTGGTATAGATCAGTAATTCTCAACATGTGGTTCCTAGACCAGCGGCATCAGAATCACCTGGATACTTGTTAGAAATGCAGATTCTTGGTCTCCAGCCCCACTCCATCCCAGACCTACTGAATCAGAAATTCTGGGAGTGTGACTCAACAACCTATGGTTTAATAAGTCATCTAGATGCTTTTGATGTACTCTTAAGTTTGAGAACCACTGACCCAGACTTCTAAGGAGGTACCAAAGGAAAGTGTGGTCTGTTGACCTAGCAAAAATTTAGCATTCAGTGAGGGCACACAACAAGGGCATGGCTATAGCCAAAAGCAATTTCTATAGGGAGGTCTTCTTGCCAAAGGAATCATCCTCAGAGGCCTCTTCTCTTCCAGTCAAGAGCTCTAATACAGACAGAGTTCACATAGGTTAGGAAAATTCATGGTAAACCAAGTCCATATAAGTGAAGGAGGGCCAGTGCATTGGCATGGGAGGAACTGGGATATGGTATTAAGTAGAGTGCTGGCTCTTTTTGTGCTAAGTCTTATTCCTTGAGTGAAAGCATTCATACAAGTTGGCAAAAGCATGTCATAGAAAATAATGAGGAAGATATCAGTAAAAGTAAGTGGTTTGGAAGAGGGCCTATACATCTGGTAGACTCACAGAACTTCCACTGGACTGATACGATAAAGCCGGGTTTATCACAACCTACAAATACAATCTACCATGTCTGGAAAGGAGGATGCTCTTCTAACATAAGAAAACTCCAAGGGGAATTTTATTTTCTAACAACAGGAAAAAGCTTTTATTTCTCCTTTGAACTTTGTGCTTTCTCTAGCTCCCTGGCCAGGACAAATATGGCTTCATTGTTCTCTAGTTGTGTTCAAGACAATGGTGACTGGAGCCAGTGAGAGGAATGCCACCATATGCTTCCAGCAACTGCAACTTTGACATTTCACTAGAATCTAGGTGATGGCTCTGAGAACATCTCATAGATTCCTAGGCAATGGATAGATTCTTAGGCCCAGAGTATACATTTCAGAAGGGACCAATGTTGTCTTCATGAAATTCTATAAATTGTTGTGTTTGTATATCTTTTGTGGCTGTTTATTTTTTTCTCCATTTAATAAGAATAATGAAAGACAAGAAATAACAATGTATTTGGCTTAATCCTATAGAAATTTTTGTATTGTGCTATCAATAAAATTGTCAATAATAATTCAATTAGAAAGGTTAATTTTGTTGTTCTTTATTCTTTAGGGTTTTTATTGTACAGCAATGCCAAACACACTCTTGCAGTTCATTTACTATAGGAGAGAGAACTAAGATATTAATCTTTCAGAATGAAATAAGCAGTAAAACTTAAAATTCTATCTAAACACGTTATTGATATTGCCTTTTGTGTATTCAAAATGCTGCATAGTAAGGGTATTTTGGGAAATAACTCAACTGCTTGATGTGTTTCTGCTTTAAACATCTCTGGACAGCTAAGATTGTAACAAGGCATAGAAATCTAATGTTTGGGGTAAAAATAAATATCCCTTTTAGACTGAACAGTTGAAGTGGGGTTTGTAATTAATGTGTAATAATTGGGTATCTGAGAACAACACTTCAAATTTGAATTATTCTTTTTCTGGTAAATGCATAACTATTTTTATTTAAAATGTATAATAGTTATAAAAATGTGGTCTAAAATGGGTCTGGCTTGGAACAATGTTCTCATCAATTCTAAAAGAAACACTATGAAATAACTAGAATGATGTGAAGAGATATGTTTTCAGTCATGAAAGTACTGAATGTATTCCTTTTATTCTTTTTTTTTTTCCTGTGTATTTGTGTGTGTGTAGATTTTCAACTTGGTGGCATAGCATATGCTGCTTTAACATGTTAGAAAAATAAAATCATAACTTTTAACATTAAAAAAGTTGAATTCTTAGCAATTTCTATAATTTAGTTGTTAGCTACATGAGGAATACATTCCTTGTTAAAATGTCTATTTGCATAATTCAGTCAACAATTAATTACTAATATTTTTTGTTTGTTTAGTTCTTTGTTTTATTTATTTTTTCTTATTAGAGATACCTAATCAATCCTGCCAAGGGATTGATTATCCTCATTAGAAATAAAAATGTGATGAAAATACTATAATTTGTATAGGGTGATGGAGATATCATGAAGAAAGTGTGAAGTTGTACAGTAAGTGAATTCAGATCCACTAAGAGCTAGCTATTACTAAATCTTACCCTGGACAGGAAAAAAAAGGATTTATATACAGTAAAAAAGTTGGTAGAGAATAGAATTATATAAGATACATGTAGAAGTTAGAAAAAGGTGTTCGTTTTTTTGAACTTTTGAACAAAAGTTTCAAGTGAAAGGACACCAAAGGGAAAGGAAACAGCTGAAAACTAACTTACTGATCCAGAAAATAAGTTGAAGAAATACTCTAGAATGTGCAGTAGATAAAATATTTGAGAGAATGTGAAGACAATTGAGACATATACAACCCATCTGTTAAGAATTCTAGAAAGAATGGATAAAATGAATGAGTAATTATAACTTCATAACTAAAAGGGAAAAGAATTCCTGTCTTGAAAGAAGCTAAACAGAATTCAGAATTCCAAGTATAAATAGGAAGTTCCTAAAACTTTTGGAGAGGAAAAGAAATCCAGCTTACTTATGGAGGTATAAAAAAAAAATTAAACTGGCTTTTTCTCATGAAAGAAGTAAATGAAGCAAAATCTTCAAAATTATGAGAGAAAAATTAATTGGAACTTAGAATCATATATGCCAGGAAACTACCATTCAGAAATAAAAACAAATGAAAAGCATTTGCAAATCCAGTGCCTTAGAACATTCCCAGCTACAGATTATCTCTGAAAGACTTACTCAAGGATACAGTGCAAAAAGAAAAAAAGGTAAAAAAAAAAAAAAAAGAGTTCAAGAACGAGAACACCAGGGATCTAAGTAATAGTGGAAGCAAGGAATCCAGCAAAATATAAATTCTGACAAAATTGGTTAATACAAATGGTTATGGATTTTGAGAATGTAATGATGAAATACTGACTTCCAGTTATCCCATTTATGTGCATTGTGAATACAATTATGTACAAATGCAAATCAATCAAGTCAGAGTTTGTAACCTACTACATGCCAGGTACTATGTCTGATGCTTTCACATATAATACATAGTTTATACCCCATATCAAACTTGAGAAGTAAATATAATTGTTTTTGCTGAAGAGGAGAAGTAATTTGCCCAAGTTCATCTATTTGGTGAGTGGGATTTTGCACTGGGATGTGAAGACTTTTCTTGCTCTTTCCTGATATCATCCAGTCTAATTATAATTACACAGTCTAGGGATCATCCTTTTCTGATATCTCTAGACATGCCTCTATAATATAATTATTTTCCTACTCCTACCAACCTGCCTATCTTGCACTTCTCTTATTTCTGTCATCATAGTACCTCTCAGCCAAATTATCTTATCTCAACAGAACCCCATTTCTGAATAAAAAGTAGAATTTTTATTCATTGGCCTACATAATAGTATATTTCTAGACAATCGGTCACCAGGTGTTACTTACTCATTTACAGGTATTTCTTTCTTCTAAAATCTGATAGTCTTGCTTAATTATCAAAGCTCCCAGGCAAGCATTTCATTCTTGTCAGCTGAATTACTATGAAAAGTTCTCTTAATTGTTTTTGTTGTTGTTGTTTTGTTTTTCATGGTTTTCCCTTAATGGTTTCCACTAAATAATCTTGCAGAGGCACACGTTGACCTCTTTGAATCTGAGCCTCACATGAATCACGTTTAAAAGGCTCAGTGATATATTCTATTCCCCTCAGTGATTTCTGTGCCAGGCGCAAAGTAGGCAAGGAAGAAGAAAAGTTAGAAAAAAAAAGGGGGGGAGGCTGCCCTGACACAGGAAAATTCATCATCTTCAACTGTACAATTTTTGTTTCTCTTGCTAATCCTTCTCTAATTTTTGACCCCATTCTGCCCTTGGTTTTTTTATGTTAAGGGTAGATTTTCAGGAGGATTGACTATCACTACAATAATTCAGGCCTTGATTACTATTCTGATTTTCCCATTTCTGTCATTCCCTCAGTCACCCACGGTGAAGTTACTTTGAATAAATTCTGACTCCCCCATTGCTTTTCTCCCACCCACCTTGAAACCATCACTAAACCCTGCCAGTTTACCTTTATGTTTCTTGACTATCTACCTCCCTTTTCATTCCAACCAACCTGATTTAATGTTAGCTGTTCTCCTTTCCTTTAGAAGTTTCCAACTCATTCTGCAAAGGAGGAAATAAAACCATTATCATGATTTCCCTTGGGAATTCATGATCCTGAAGGATCCCTCTTTTCTTTTTCCTGTGATGTCTTGTAGAACTCTTGCTTAAAAAGCAGTTCTCACCATTTTCTTTTCTACTAGAATCAGTTGATCTGGGAGCAGTCATCTTAGCCTTTCTTCCTTGGGTCCTTGCAAGCTGCTTATTTAAGATGCATTTCTCCATTCTCAAGAAGTTGATGAATAGAAGTGACCTAATCACCATCTCACAGAAGAGGAAAGAGATATCAGTTTAGATTCTAAAGATTGAGCAAAAAGCAAAAATTGCATTTAGTTAAGATTACTCTTTTAAAAATTCCTTAACTCACATAAAAGTTGAAGCAGAGAAATACCACTTAACAAGTCCTGTACATCTGGTTTTCCCTATACAGTTGCGAGAGATCACTGTTTCTTCTTCAAACTTGAGGACCAGATAAAGTAGTTAGTGGTGTCCATTTTACATTAGAAAAGGAAATATTTATATTTAATTATTAGATCTGTACAGCAGGAAGCTCTAGTGTAGCAGTTCTCAAAGTGTGATCTGGAGACCCCTCTTCCAGGGGATTTGTGGTCAATACCATGTTCATATTATACTTAGAGGCTATTTACATTTCTTACTCTCTTTCTCACTTGAGTGTACAGTGCAGCTTTCCAGAGGCTACTGACATGTGATAACATCATTTTCCTGACAGTTAATGGCATATGTGCTTCTGTTTTCTTGTGTGATGTATATACCCACTGAAACAAAACCTTTTTGGTCTTCAGTTAATTTTAAGAGTGTAAAGAGGTCTTGAAATAAAAAAGCTTGACAACAGCTCCTATCTTGCACAATGATCCAACCATCTCTGAGAGGCAGGTGGGAATGGAGACTGATCTTTTGGAGTCAGGCAGTATAAGCCAACCTGTTCATGTTCATGCTAGAGCAAACACTCATTGTGGAAATGCCCAGTGAAATTATCCTTATTATTTAAATATTTTGTCATTATTACCCTCCCTTACCCCTTGTTCATATTGTTGAATATGTGTAAGTGAACCCATGAAAAATGTGGCTTCACAGTATAGAAATTTCCACATACTCTTTCTTTTAAATCTGTGTTAAACTAATTCTTAAAATATTCTGTCCTTCTCATTGTCTTCTTTAAATACAAGTGTCCCTTTAGAAAATTAGGTGTAGAAGCTGGTGTGGATGTGTATACCATGAGAATGGAACCAGAATGAGAGTACAGGTGTAAATGTACAGAA
Source organism: Mirounga angustirostris (assembly GCF_029215605.1). NCBI lineage: Eukaryota > Metazoa > Chordata > Mammalia > Carnivora > Phocidae > Mirounga > Mirounga angustirostris. The sequence goes on along the minus strand of NW_026991718.1, from coordinate 98,103,287 downwards.
TACCTATAGTCTAGAACTGTCTTATGAATGCACTGGTCTCTGAGAGAAACTAAGCTTGGTTTATTTTCATGGAGAGGTAGGTTCATTATACCCAGATGTCACTTTTTAAAGAAATGTGAACAGTGATTCCATTAATTTTTGAGAAAATATGTAGAGAACCTATCATTTTCCATTTTGTCATTTGAGAGCCAAAACCAATCTTTAGAACAAAGCAAATTTATTCTAAAATAAGCTATATGCAGATGAGGGAAATGACACATTTTAAAAATGCATTTATTTAATTATCTCTTGCAAAAAAAGGCAAAGGAGTCACCACACTTTTTTTTTCCCTCCCTATGGGAAGTCATTGGAAAGAATCTTGTTGGAGTGTGATGGTGTTAGAGTCTTTTTTCTTTTATCATCTGTTGTGCACTTATTAGGAAATTTTTGACCAGACTATACTGAGTCTTTCTATGAAGAAATAGATTCTCAGTTCCATAAAAATGTATGTTGAATGATATGAACCTGTTAATCTACATTACTTTGTTTGCCCAGTCTAGACTGGACATTCTACCTCATTGTTTTCTCTAATCCAGTATATCATCTCTGATTAGGTTGATTATATCAAGCCAACTTTTATTTAATCACCTACAAATTCACTAATTATCCATTAAACAACTGTTCCCATAGAGTTTTTGGCTTTGTGGGAAACTCAAACATAGATTTGTCATGTTCCCTGCAGTGGAAGCAGGGAGTCTCTACATGAAGACAGGAAACACAGAATCACAGCATCTCAGAATTAGAAATAATCTTGGAGCACATATAATCATACTTGATTGCTTCCAATGACAGGAAATGTCTCACCTCCTCAGGCAGAATGTTGTATTATTAGAGAGCTCTCACTGATGGAATCTTACAGTTGCATGTACAGAAGTGTTGATGTTAAAAGTCATATAAATGGTCAAACATAAGTGATATTGGAGACCACGAGAGGAAAAATGAGTTCAGAATTAGTTCATGTAGTAGTACTCATGGATCACCAAAAGTGAAGATAAATTCTCTTTGGGTTTTATGGAATGGAAAGGATTTTGAAAGGCAAAGATGGGGGCGCTCTCTGGATACCAGGAAAAGTCTGGAGTCAGAAAAGACTTGTTTTGTTCAAGTGAATGGGGGCAACTGCCCTATGTACCTGGCATACAGTGGATTCTCAGTGAATATTTATTGAATAAAGGACAAAATTAATGACTGAGTGAATGATCATAGAAGAGTCTTTCTTGTCCAGACTCATGTTGGTAAGGGAGCTATAAAGGAAGGCTAATGACAAGCAAGCACATGCAATAGAGGATCAGCTTTTGTGTCCTGACAATGACGCAACCCCCCCGCCCCCGCATACTTTAGTCCTAGCCTAGATTCTGCATTTGTAGAATTACCCTTACCATGGGGTTGGGGGGAAGGGATATGGGGGGAGGGGTAGTGATGACTAGCATTCACTTATTTTTACCCACTAAATAGGATTCTTAAACTCTACTTTCTCCTTGAATCTTAATAAAGTGCTGGTTTTGCATCTGTCTGAAAAAGGCTGCAAATTGCTGCCCATCCCTTGAACTGGAACAAAGACCTTATTATTATCTTCCTTGAAAAAGTCATATTGTCTATCTGGACCTCCACCTCCTCTCACCCCTGCTACTGAAGCATTAGAAATGCCATGTATTTGACTCACTTCCTTCTAAGATGTGTTCTCTTTTGGTTCATTCTAAAATGATGTGAAATGTTGGAATTTTGCAGATAATTCAGCTTCCCACAGTCTTTCTGAGACCCCTCTCTGTTGGAAATAACACTATTGTAATGCAGATGCCCCCAATACCCTGTGAAATCCCAAAGATTCTATAAATGGCTGACCACAGGATATCCCTTTTACACAAATTCCAATCCCTGTTATTGAAAATGGACCCTTATATTTGAAACAGGATACTGTCTCATCAGCAAGATCAACCTTAAATAGATTGTTGGCAGAAGAGGGAGAACGAATAAACTATTAAAGATAAGCTTCGCCTCTTCCTTCCTTTCTTTCTTTTTCTTTCTTTCTTTCTTTCTTTCTTTCTTTCTTTCTTTCTTTCTTTCTTTCTTTCTTTCTTTCTTTCTTTCTTTCTTTCTTTCTTTCTTTCTTTCTTTCTTTCTTTCTTTCTTTCTTTCTTTCTTTCTTTCTTTCTTTCTTTCTTTCTTTCTTTCTTTCTTTCTTTCTTTCTTTCTTTCTTTCTTTCTTTCTTTCTTTCTTTCTTTCTTTCTTTCTTTCTTTCTTTCTTTCTTTCTTTCTTTCTTTCTTTCTTTCTTTCTTTCTTTCTTCTTTCTTTCCCCTCTCTCTCGTTTAATATAGAGGGTAACATTTTGGTAGAAATGGCTCAAATAATATTTGATAATTTAAACCTCACAATTTAAGCTTAAAACCTCACAACTTTGAAGTCAATGAAGCATGAAACATTATTAGCAGCACATGATGTCCAAAACGTGGCAACATCATCACACTGTCATGTAAAAATGGGATCAAATTTCAACCCAAGCTGGGTGTATTCATTCAAGCTTTGACAGTGCATTCTGTATGCCTTTATCAGCTGCAAAATGCAAAAGTTGTTTAGTTACTCAGTATTTAATCTTAGACACAGACATCTTATTTAGGGAACCATAGCTCCCAAGGAGGCTAGGAGAGGTAAACCAAAGCACTTTGTAATTAAAAACAGTGAAAAGAAATGGTTAACTCACAGACTCAAAGGAAAATGGGCTAGAAAATAACACCGTAAGTGGTAGTTTGTCCCAAATTCATGCAAAGACCTGGATTATGCAGTAGTCTTTCTGGATATAGAAAGAAATCTATCATGCAGCTGAAGAAGTGTGTGAGAGAATAATCCAAACTTAGAAACCTGCAGGGCAATGGTTGAAGTATATTCTAACTGATGTCTGCTGCAGATAGGAAAGGAACATCTTACGGACAATGGATTGTTTCTCGAAATATAACAAAAACAAGCTTTGAAAATGTGTATATAAAAACATTGACCTATATGGAGAGAAAAGGCAGCATTTACTTTGTAATGCTATCAGATGGTAATTCAATTTCCTGTTTACTGAACTTGAAGTGTACTGTTTCAGGTCATAGATTGGTGGTGCTTATCATATAAATTGGCCAATAAGATTTACAAATAGTACCTTTAGTGCTTGGATATGTGGTTGTATCTTTAGAGAAGAAAATCAATTTAATTCTGCACATTGGTTTTCTCCTTAAAATTCATGCAATTTGAATATGATTGACAGGACACTGCATCATTATGCAGTCTGTTAGATGGACCGATTATGCTTATGAATACAAGAGTGGAGTGAATGAAAGCAACATGTAATTGATTCTACACTGGTCTGACTGTTCATTAACAGTTTGAATGTAGCACAATCACTTCTGAAATGGAAAACGGTGAGAGCAACCTATATGTGCTCTCTCATTTGTTTTAAAATTCATTATGCTTATATTTTTTCACAGAATGTTTTTGCTGATTTTTTTTCTTCCTTTCTTTCTCCCCCCGCCCCGCCAAGGATAAGTCTGATTGAATCTTTGTAAATAAGTCTCCTGCTTTCAATACTTATTTGGCATTCCAATCACACATTTTTCAATTTACACTTTTGGAAATGAAAGCATGCTCTCCTCTGCACCCCCTTCAAAGAAAACCTATCCTACTCCCCTTTTCTATATAGTTCAGACTAATTTCCTAGGATAAAGTGAGGTGGGGGAATGCAAGGTGGTGGTTATAGCTTCAAAACAAAAGAGGTGATTTATAGACTGATTGATTTCTGAAATAGATGAGCAAAAACAGCTTTCATCTGTCTTGCCACACTTTAGTGCAATAGAGCACAAAAGGGCCTGCCATCTCATTTTCCATACCTCTTCAAGGGTTTGCATTTGAAATGTTGATTAAATGTACAAATTGCATGGCTGTTTTCTCAGCTTTCCTCACTTGTATAAGAAAGAACCTCGAACGTATGAAGGCTGCCTTTCCTTTCTTGAATGAGAAGCTGGGCGTTTCGAGGAAATAGCATTACTTTTATTGCTCACGGGGAGATATGATACTGATTCTATAACAGCCATCCTTTCCTGCCAGATTTGAGTATAGAAGAAGCAACAAAATAAGTGCTGGGCCAGTGTTGGAGCAACAATTACACTGTGATCTCCAAATTAGATTGTATTTACAATTAATAAATGTATTAATTCAATCTGTCTCTAGCTCTGATTTTTATTAAATCAGCAGCTGACTTATTAAGATAATAGGTCTGAGAAAACACTGGAAATAGATTTTTTAATTATGATGAAAACTTTTAAGATTTACTCTCTTAGCTACTTTCAAATATGCAGAATAATATTATAAACTACAGTCACCGTGCTGTACATGACATCCCCAGACCTTATTTATTTTATAACTGGAAGTTTGCACCTTTTGACCCCCTTCATCCAATTCTACCACCCCACCCCCTAACCTCTATCTCTGGCAACCACCAATATGTTCTTGGGTTTGTTATTATTGTTTTTCTTGTTTTGGATTCCACATAAAAGTGAGATGTCTTGATGTTTGCCTTTCTCTGTCTGACCTATTTCACTTAGCATAAGGCTCTCAAGGTCCAACCATGTTGTCGAAAATGGCAGGATTTTTTCTTTTTTATGGCTAAATAATATTCCACTGTACATATACACACACCACATTTTCTTTATCCATTCACCCATTGGTGGACACTGAGGTTATTTCAATGTCTTGGCTATTGTCAAGAATGCTGCATGAACATGGGGGTGCAGATATCTTTTTCAGTTCATGTTTTCATTTCCTTCAGATAAATACTCAGTTGTGGAATTGTTGGATCTTATGGTATTTCTAGTTTTAATTTTTTGAGGAATCTCTACACTGTTTTCTATAATGGCTACATAGAAATAGACAATCTTATTGACTTTTTCTATGGTTTCTAATATATCTACCACAAGGGTTTTTTTGCTTGGTTTTGTCTTGTTGTTTAAAGATTTTATTTTATTTATTTATTTGAGAGAGAGAGTGCAAGAGGGCGTAGGGTCAGAGAGAGAAGCAGACTCCCTGCTGAGCAGGGACCCCGATGCGGGACTCGATCCTGGGACTCTGGGATCATGACTTGAGCCGAAGGCAGTTGCTTAACCAACTGAGCCACCTAGGCGCCCTACCACAAAAGCTTTTTAATTGAAAAAAGAATGCTAACCAAAATAAAGCCCAAGTGTCTGGGAAATCCTGAGATGTGGCCATTTTAAAATATGTTCATAAATTCTTTGCTACTCCTACCATCAAGAGGGGGGAGCTATGTGTTTCCACTTGAAATGGGTGCGATTGTGTGATGGTTGCAACCAATAGGGATAGTGGTAGTGATACTGTGAGACTCCCAAGGTTGGGGTATAAGGGTGACATAGCTTCTACCTCTGGTGCACTTGCTTTTGGAGCCCTGAGCTGTCCTGTGGGCAATCTGACTACTCTGAGGCCTCCATGTTGTGAGGAAACTCAAACTAGTCCCATATGGAGAGTCCCTGAGACTATATGAAGAGGGAGAGATGCCAGTCCAGCTCTTAGCTGCTATCTAGCCCTCACTGTTCCACTGCCAGCCATGGGCTGACTGCAACCATGTGAGAGACCCTACACCAGACCCTCTAGCTGAGCCCTATCAGAATTTCTCAGCCAGAGAAACCATAAGAAATAATGAAATGGTTGTTACTGTCTTAAGTCACCATTTTTGGGGGTAGTTTTTGTTTATTTTTGTTTTATTTTAGGGGGGTTTTTGTTTTTATCCATAGCGATAGCTAACCAGAATCTGTGTGTGTACCAACAATGAGGTTAAAGTAATGGGATTCATGATAAACATGCCAAATTTTATACATATAGTTGTATGTCATTTCCTTCAATAAATAGTCACCATAGGAATACTTTATCCATAATCACATTGCCATTGTGATATTGTATCTCCCCACATTGATGTGTGACTTTGGATATTTTATTTTCCCTCTCCGGTTCCCTTGAACAAGGGAAAATAGATTAAATTTTCTATATTGTCCTTTTCATTTCTAAAAATTCTTATCTATTATTCAAAATTCTTTGGTTGCTGAGATATCTAAGATGTTTGCCTGTCCCACATTTCCACTATAAAATATCTAGGATTCAATTTGCATTTTAAAATTGCAGTGAAACATTAAGGATAGATATTAAACAAATAGGAGAAAAATGCCCTTTGTCCACCATTTGAACCCTACTTTTATCTGCAAATAATTACATAAAGAGATTATTGAGAGTAGCAAAATAAGGAAAGATATACATAGTGGAGTCATTCTGTTAAATCCCTTGGAATTGTATCTTTTTCAAGAATATTTTCATATTTACAGTGATGTAAGATCATCTTTATAAAGCACAGTAACAATCTTTGTGTATTGTAGGGATATGGTAGATGGGATCCAGGAACTTGGTTTAATACACCATGTACCCTTTGTTTCAATGCTTTATTTAATTGTTGAGTAGGTAATGTATTCATATAATTTGAACGTAAAAAAATATAACAGGCATACACTGAAAAGTCTCCTTCCTGTATTTGCCTCCCTTTTTGCAGTTTCCATCACGACCCTAGTAGGGAATCACTGTAATTAATTTCTTGTTACTGCTTCCAGAGATGTTTTATGCAGGTATTAGCTTAAAAAAAAAACCAAAACGTGTATTCTTTCCTTCACCTGTGGGGTATTTTTACACTATTGGTAGCATACTAATTATACCTCTCCACATCTGTTTTTACTTAGTGATATATCTTGGATATCTTTCCATATCCACATGTAAACACCTTCGTTGCTCTTCTTACAGAAACACAACATTTCATTGTAAAAATGCACAATTATTTAACTAGTCCTTATTGATGGACATTTAGGTTGTTTCCAATCTTTGCCCATTATATATAGTGTTACAATGAATGACCTGTATAAATGCCATTTTGCATATGAGTAAGCATATTATCTAGGATACATTCCTAGAAATAGAACTATTTCAGAGGAGTCTACATTTATAATTTTGATACTTAAAACACTGTCTCTGGGGATAGGACCAATTTGCACTTTATTTGTATAAACATGTTTGAGAACCTTGAACCGTGACTGGTGTTCATTTATCTGGACAAAATGAATTAGACTACTTAGAATCTATAAAACAATTCTTAATAGGCAAATAGAAGAATTACATTTGAGAACAGCAAAAAATCTTAGAGACTATCTTATTTAACTCCTTCTTTTAGCTTGGAGAGGGAAACCCAAAGAGGAGAGTGACTTGTCCAAGGTCACACACCTGATTAGTGACAACAGATCTGGGACTTCTGACTTTTATTTTTTTATTATGTTATGTTAATCACCATACATTACATCATTAGTTTTTGATGTAGTGTTCCATGATTCATTGTTTGCATATAACATCCAGTGCTCCATGCAGTACATGCCCTCGTTAATACCCATCGCCAGGCTAACCCATCCCCCCATGCCCCTCCCCTCTAGAACCCTCAGTTTGTTTCTCAGAGTCCATAGTCTCTCATGGTTTATCTCTCCCTCTGATTCCCCCCCTTCATTTTTCCCTTCCTGCTATCTTCTTCTTCTTCTTTTTTTTTTAACATATAATGTATTATTTGTTTGAGAGGTACAGATCTGTGATTCAACAGTCTTACACAATTCACAGCGCTCACCATAGCACATACCCTCCCCAATGTCTATCACCCAGCAACCCCATCCCTCCCACCACCCCCAACTCCAGCAACCCTCAGTTTGTTTCCTGAGATTAAGAGTTCCTCGTATCAGTGAGGTCATATGATACATGTCTTTCTCTGATTGACTAATTTCGCTAAGCATAATACCCTCCAGTTCCATCCACGTTGTTGCAAATGGCAAGATTTCATTCCTTTTGATGGCTGCATATTATTCCATTGTGTGTGTGTGTGTGTGTGTGTGCGTGTATATATACCACTTCTTCTTTATCCATTCATCTGTCGATAGGACATCTTGGCTCTTCCCATAGTTTGGCTATTGTGGACATTGCTGCTATAAACATCGGGGTGCACAACCCCTTCAGATCCCTACATTTGTATCTTTGGGGAAAATACCCAGTAGGGCAATTGCTAGGTCATAGGGTAGTTCTATTTTCAACTTTTTGAGGAACCTCCATACTGTTTTCCAGAGTGGCTGCACCAGCTTGCATTCCCACCAACAGTGTAGGAGGGTTCCCCTTTCTCCGCATCCCCGCCAACATCTGTCGTTTCCTGACTTGTTAATTTTAGCCATTCTGACTGGTGTGAGGTGGTATCTCATTGAGGTTTTGATTTGGATTTCCCTGATGCCAAGTGATGTTGAGCACTTTTTCATGTGTCTGTTGGCCATTTGGATGTCTTCTTTGCAGAAATGTCTGTTCATGTCTTCTGCCCATTTCTTGATCGGATCAGTTGTTCTTTGGGTGTTGAGTTTGAAAAGTTCTTTATAGATTTTGGATACTAGCCCTTTATCTGATATGTCATTTGCAAATATCTTCTCCCATTCTGTCGGTTGTCTTTTGGTTTTGTTGACTGTTTCCTTTGCTGTGCAAAAGCTTTTTATCTTGATGAAGTGCCAATAGTTCATTTTTGCCCTTGCTTCCGTTGCCTTTGGCGATGTTTCTAGGAAGAAGTTGCTTTGGCTGAGGTCAAAGAGGTTGCTGCCTGTGTTCTCCTTTAGGATTTTGATGGACCCCTGTCTCACACTGAGGTCTTTCAACCATTTTGAGTCTATTTTTGTGTGTGGTGTAAGGCAATGGTCCAGTATCATTCTTCTGCATGTGGCTGTCCAATTTTCCCAACATTTGTTGAAGACACTGTCTTTTTTTTATTGGACATTCTTTCCTGCTTTGTCAAAGATGAGTTGACCATAGAGTTGAGGGTCCATTTCTGGGCTCCCTATTCTGTTCCATTGATCTATATGTCTGTTTTTGTGCCAGTACCATACTGTCTTGATGATTACAGCTTTATAAGAGCTTAAAGTCTGGAGTTGTGATGCCCCCAGCTTTGCTTTTCTTTTTCAACATTCCTCTGGCTATGCAGGGCCTTTTCTCGTTCCATACAAATTTTAGGATTATTTGCTCCCTTTCTTTGAAAAAAGTTGATGGTATTTTGATAGGGATTGCATTGAATGTGTAGCTTGCTCTAGGTAGCATTGACATCTTCACAATATTTGTTCTTCCAATCCATGAGCATGGAACGTTTTTCCATTTCTTTGTGTCTTCCTCAATTTCTTTCATGAGTATTTTATAGTTTTCTGAGTACAGATGCTTTGCCTCTTTGGTTAGATTTATTCCTAGGTATCTTATGGTTTTGGGTGCAATTGTAAATGGAATCGACTCCTTAATTTCTCTTTCTTCTGTCTTGTTGTTGGTGTACAGGAATGGCACTGACTTCTGTGCATTGATTTTATATCCTGCCACTTTGCTGAATTCCTGTATGAGTTCTAGCAGTTTTGGGGTGGAGTCTTTTGCATTTTCCACATAAAGTATCATATCATCTGCAAAGAGTGAGAGTTTCACTTCTTTGCCTACTTGGATGCCTTTGATTTCTTTTTGTTGTCTGATTGCTGTGGCGAGGACTTCTAATATTATGTTGAATAGCAGTGGTGATAGTGGACGTCTCTGCCATGTTCCTGACCTTAGGGGAAAAACTCTCAGTTTTTCCCCATTGAGAATGATATTCGCTGTAGGTTTTTCCTAGATGGCTTTTATGATATTGTGGTATGTACCCTCTATGCCTATACTCCGAAGAGTTTTGATCAAGAAAGGATGCTGTACTTTGTCAAATGCTTTTTCTGCATCAATTGAGAGGATCATATGGTTCTTGTTCTTTCTTTTATTAATGCATTGTATCACATTGATTGATCTGCAGATGTTGAACCAACCTTGCAGCCCAGGGATAAATCCCACCTGTTTGTGGTGAATAATCCTTTTAATGTACTGTTGGATCCTATTGGCTAGTTTTGGTGAGAATTTTTGCATCCATGTTCATCAAGGATATTGGTCTGTAATTCTCCTTTTTGATGGGGTCTTTGTCTGGTTTGGGGATCAAGGTAATGCTGGCCTCATAAAACGAGTTTGGAAATTTTCCTTCCATTTCTATATTTTGGAACAGTTTCAGAAGAATAGGTATTAATTCTTCTTGAAATGTTTTGTAGAATTCCCCTGGGGAGCCATCTGGCCCTGGGCTCTTGTTTGTTGGGAGGTTTTTGATGACTGCTTCAATTTCCTTAGTGGTTATAGGTCTGTTCAGGTTTTCTATTTCTTCCTGGTTCAGTTCTGGTAGTCGATACATCTCTAGGAATGCATCCATTTATTCCAGATTATCTAATTTGCTGGCATAGAGTTGCTCATAATATGTTCTTATAATTGTTTATATTTCTTTGGTGTTGGCTGTGATCTCTCCTCTTTCATTCATGATTTTGTTGATTTGGGTCATTTCTCTTTTCTTTTTGATAAGTCTGGCCAGGGGTTTATCAATCTTGTTAATTCCTTCAAAGAATCAGCTCCTAGTTTCATTGATCTGTTCTACTGTTCTTTTGGTTTCTATTTCATTGATTTCCGCTCTGATCTTTACTATTTCTCTTCTCCTGCTGGGTTTAGGCTTTATTCACTGTTCTTTCTCCAGGTCCTTTAGGCGTAGGGTTAGGTTGTGTATTTGAGAACTTTCTTGTTTCTTGAGAAAGGCTTGCATTGCTATATACTTTCCTCTTAGGGCTGCCTTTGCTGCATCCCAAAGATTTTGAACAGTTGTGTTTTCATTTTCATTGGTTTCCATGAATTTTTTAAATTCTTCTTTAATTTCCTGGTGGACCCATTCATTCTTTAGTAGGATGCTCTTTAGCCTCCATATATTTGAGTTCTTTCCGACTTTCCTCTTGTGATTGAGTTCTAGTTTCAAAGTATTGTGGTCTGAAAATAGGCAGGGAATGATCCCAATCTTTTGGTACTGGTTGAGACCTGATTTGTGACCTAGGATGTGATCTATTCTGGAGAATGTTCCATGGGCACTAGAGAAGAATGTGTATTCTGTTGCTTTGGGATGGAATGTTCTGAATACATCTGTGAAGTCCATTTGGTCCAATGTGCCATTTAAAGTCTTTATTTCTGTATTGATCTTTTGCTCAGATGATCTGTCGTTTCAGTGGGGGGGTGTTAAAATACTACTATTATTGTATTGTTGTCGATGTGCTTCTTTGCTTTTGTTATTAATTGGCTTATATAAGTGGCTGCTCCCATGTTAGGGGCATAGATATTTACAATTGTTAGATCTTCTTGTTGGATAGACCCTTTAAGTATAATATAGTGTCCTTCTTCATCTCTTATTATAGTCTTTGGTTTAAAATCTAATTTGTCTGATATAAGGATTGCCACCCCAGCTTTCTTTTGGTGTCCATTAGCATGGTAAATTGTTTTCTACCCCCTAACTTTCAATCTGGGGGTGTCTTTGCGTCTAAAATGAGTCTCTTGCAGACAGCATATCAATGGGTCTTGTTTTTTTTTAATCCAATCTGATACCCTGTGTCTTTTGATTGGGGCATTTAACCCATTTACATTCAGGGTAACGATTGAAAGACAGGAATTTAGTTCCATTGTATTTCCTGTAAGGTGACTGTTACTGTATATTGTTTCTGGTCTATGTTACTTTTAGGCTCTCTCTTTGCTTAGAGGACCCCTTTCAAGATTTCTTGTAGGGCTGTTTTCGTGTTTGCAAATTCCTTTAGCTTTTGTTTGTCCTGGAAGCTTTTTATCTCTCCTTCTATTTTCAGTGACAGCCTAGCTGGATATAGTATTCTTGGCTACATATTTTTCTCATTTAGTGCTCTAAAGATATCATGACAGTCCTTTCTGGCCTGCCAGGTCTCTGTGGATAGGTCTGTTGCCAATCTAATGTTTCTACCATTGTAGGTTACAGATCTCTTCTCCTGAGCTGCTTTCAGGATTTTCTCTTTGTCTCTAAGACTCGTAACTTTTACTATTAGATGTCGGGGTGTTGACCTATTTTTATTAATTTTGAGGGGGGTTCTCTGGGCCTCCTGGATTTTGATGCCTGTTTCCTTCCCCAAATTGGGGAAGTTCTCTGCTATAATTTGGTCCAATATACCTTCTGCCCCTCTCTCTCTTTCTTCTTCGTCTGGGATCCCATATTCTACTATTGTTTTATCGTATGGTAGCACTTATCTCTCAAATTCTGCCCTCATGATCCAGTAGTTGTTTTCTCTCTTTTTCTTAGCTTCTGCCTCATTTATCCTAGCAGTTAGAGCCTCCATTTTTGATTGCACCTCATTAATAGCCTTTTTGATTTCGACTTGGTTAGATTTTAGTTCTTTTATTTCTCCAGAAAGGGTTTCTCTAATATCTTCCATGCTTTTTTCAAGCCCAGCTAGTATCTTTAAAACCATCATTCTGAACTCTAGTTCCAACATCTTAGTAATTTCCATATTGATTAGGTCCCTGGCAGTCAATACTGCTTCTTTTTCCTTTTTTTGAGGTGATTTTTTTCCATCTTGTCATTTTGTCCAGAGGAGAATAGATGAATGAGAGAACAAAATGTTAAGAGGGTAACAACGACCCCAGAGAAATATACACTAAACAAATCAGAAGAGACCTGAAACTGGGGGGAAAGAAAGGGAAAGAAAGGAAAAAGAAAAAGATAAAAACAAACAAACAAACAAACAAAACAGAATACAATCAAATATGATCAGGCTGGTGTATAGATCAGTGCCACACTAGATTTTGGGCATATTTTGGTCTGTTAGAAGAAAGTGCCTCCCAAAATATTAAAGAAAAACTTCTAAGTGTACAAAAATAAGTGTAAATACAATGAAGAATGGAATATGACTGTAAAGATGGAAATTATAAAAGATTTTATAAAAGGAATTGATAAGATAAGAAGTTGGTTAAAAAAAGAAAGAAGAGGATTTAAAAAAAAAAAGGGAGGAGAGAATGTGATCAGGCAGGAGACTATAACAAAGCCATACACTAGAGATTTATGATGTACTTTGATCTGTTAGAAGAAACTGTATCCCAAAATTTTAAAGAGAGAACAACTTATATATATATATACCAAAAATAAGGTTAACTACTATGAAGGAATAGAATATGACTCTAAAAATGAAAAATAAAAAAGATTTTTTAAAAATAGGATTGATAAGATGTTGGTGAAAAAGGGAAAAAATAAAAAAAAGATCAAGAAAGTTAAAAAAGATAACTTTGGAAGAGTAAAGAATCATGGGAAAAAAGCCATGAATGCTATGTGCAGTATTCCCCTAGCGCTGGCATTCTGCCGTTCTCTTTGATCGGTAAACTTGGTCTTGGCTGGCTGTTCTTGCTGATCTCCTGAGGGAGGGGCCTGTTGCCGTGGTTCCCAAAGGTCTTTGCCGGAGGCGGAATAGCCCCGCCCTTGCCAGTCTGGGCTAAGAAATCTGCTCGGGTTTGCTCTCGGGAGCTTTTGTTCCCTGCAAGCTTTCCGTACAGCTTTGGAGGATGAGAGTGAAAATGGCAGCCTCCCAATCTCTGCACTGGAGGAGCCGAGAACTCGGGACCCCGCTTCTCAGTGAGCCCCCAGAGAAAAGCAGTCAATCACTCCCGTCTCCCTGGTCTCCGGCTGCACTCTGTGCTCACCTGGCCTGTGACCGAGCATTTCTATCTCTGGCACCCGACCCCGTGTGGAGTCTCCAAACCCAGTAGATCCCTGTGGTGCGCTCCCGCACTGCTCCTCCCGGGGGAGGAAGGTGAGTCTCCCCGGATGTGCCGCTTGTTGGGTCCCTGCTGGAAGAGCAGTATCCCGACTGTGCCGCGTATCACGGTTTATGGCAACCCCGAGCTGAGAGCCCACTCCTAGGCTCCGTCTCTGCAGCTGGCTTCCCTGCTCCGATACCTGGGAGCTCTGCCGCACTCAGGCACCCCCGGTCTTTCTGTGACCCTGAGGGTCTTGAGACCACACTGTCCCATGAGGGTTCCACCCCCCTTTAGCCACTGGAGCGACGTCCCTCAGCAGAGCTTACTTCTAAAAGTTCTGATTTTGTCCTCCGCTGCTCTATCACTTGCCGGTAGCTTCTGAAGGAGGCCCCCTCCCCTGCCATCTATCTTCCTGAATATCGCCTCGGATTCACTTCTCCACACGTCCTACCTTCTAGAAAGTGGTCGCTTTTCTGTTCAGAGAGTTGCTGCTATTCTTTTCTTCGATCTGTTGAGTTCGTAGGTGTTCAGAATGGTTTGATCCCTATCCAGCTGAATTCCTGGGACCAGAAGAAATCCAGGTCTCCTTCTCCTCTGCCATCTTGCTCCTCTCCCTGGGATTTCTGACTTTTAATCAGACCTTAGGATTTAAAGTGTGGTATGCTTTCCACATCAGAACAGAGATGATGACTGTCATTTCTTTTTTTTTTTAATATTTTTTTTATTCTTATGTTAATCCCCATACATTACATCATTAGTTTTAGATGAAGTGTTCCATGATTCATTGTTTGTGCATAACACCCAGTGCTCCACGCAGAATGTGCCCTCCTCAATACCCACCACCAGGCTAACCCATCCTCCCACCCCCCTCCTCTCTAGAACCCTGTTTGTTTTTCAGAGTCCATCATCTCTCATGGTTCGTCTACCCCTCTGATTTCCCCTGCTTCATTCTTCCCCTCCCACTACCTTCTTTTTTTTTTCTTAACATATATTGCATTATTTGTTTCAGAGGTACAGATCTGAGATTCAACAGTCTTGCACAATTCACAGCGCTTACCAGAGCACATACCCTCCCCAGTGTCTACACCCAGTCACCCCATCCCTCCCACCCCACCCCCCACTCCAGCAACCCTCAGTTTGTTTCCTACGATTAAGAATTCCTCATATCAGTGAGATCATATGATACATGTCTTTCTCTGTTTGACTTATTTCACTCAACATAATACCCTCCAGTTCCATCCACGTCGTTGCAAATGGCAAGATCTCATTCCTTTTGATGGCTGCATAATATTCCATTGTATAAATATACCACTTCTTCTTTATCCATTCATCTTGGACATCTTGGCTCTTTCCACAGTTTGGCTATTGTGGACATTGCTGCTATAAACATTGGGGTACACATACCCCTTCGGATCCCTACTTTTGTATCTTTGGGGTAAATACCCAGTAGTGCAATTGCTGGATCATAGGGTAGCTCTATTTTCAACTTTTTGAGGAACCTCCATACAGTTTTCCAGAGTGGCTGCACCAGCTTGCATTCCCACCAACAGTGTAGGAGGGTTCCCCTTTCTCCGCATCCCCGCCAACATCTGTCCTTTCCTGACTTGTTAATTTTAGCCATTCTGACTGGTGTGAGGTGGTATCTCATTGAGGTTTTGATTTGGATTTCCCTGATGCCGAGCGATATTGAGCACTTTTTCATGTGTCTGTTGGCCATTTGGATGTCTTCTTTGGGAAAATGTCTGTTCATGTCTTCTGCCCATTTCTTGATTGGATTCTTTGTTCTTTGGGTGTTGAGTTTGATGAGTTCTTTATAGATTTTGGATACTAGCCCTTTATCTGATATGTCATTTGCAAATATCTTCTCCCATTCTGTCGGTTGTCTTTTGGTTTTGTTGACTGTTTTCTTTGCTTTGCAAAAGCTTTTTAACTTGATGAAGTCCCAATAGTTCATTTTTGCCCTTGCTTCCGTTGCCTTTGGCGATGTTTCTAGGAAGAAGTTGCTTTGGCTGAGGTCAAAGAGGTTGCTGCCTGTGTTCTCCTTTAGGATGTTGATGGACTCCTGTCTCACATTGAGGTCTTTCAATCATTTGGAGTCTATTTTTGTGTGTGGTGTAAGGAAATGGCCCAGTTTCATTCTTCTGCATGTGGCTATCCAATTTTCCCAACACCATTTGTTGAAGAGACTGTCTTTGTTCCATTGGACATTCTTTCCTGCTTTGTCGAAGATGAGTTGACCATAGAGTTGAGGGTCCATTTCTGGGCTCTCTATTCTGTTCCATTGATCTATGTGTCTGTTTTTGTGCCAGTACCATGCTGTCTTGATGATGATGACTGTCATTTCTGCCTGTGTGTAGAAGGTGTCTTGGATGTTGCTGCTGCTGGCGGTGGTGGTAATTGAGCCTCTATATGCACCAGAAATCGAATCGAATTAAACACTTCTGTTTACATTATCCTGTTTATACCAAGGGATCCACAAGTGCATGTCCAAGTGAAAGCATTATCTAGGGATATATCTCACATATATGCATCCACTATCAAGGGCTATTGTGTCCAACAAAATGTAAATTAGTGCAAAGCATCATTGATGTTATAACAGCTATTTGTCTGGAACTTTTTGTCAATCAATGGATTTTGAAACTACTATTGTGAAAGAGTAGTCTATGATATTTTTGATATTAAAAAGGGATCCTTAATACTCACAAAGCTTGCAAGCCACTTGTTTAAGGTCTCTTGTAACTGCCCAGGCATCGTTTTGTATTCCCTCTGTCTCTGATACAAAGGTAAATGTTAATGATGCCACACATGACAGAATAAATCACAGAGATCATCTAAGCAGACTTTCTTATGATCCTTACAGACTTTAAAACTAGACAGTTCCATTTCATTATGTTCCTAAGTGAAAAAATATGTGTGTAGGTATTGATTTGTTTTGTGGATAAGGAAACCAAGGCAGGGGCTAGTGAATAGATGGCTTCATCTGGGCCACTTGGCAAGTCAGGGCTGAAGCTGGAATTGGAAGGCAGACTTCCTGACTGAGTTTTATAACGGGAAAGAGGAACGCTTCAGTGTGAAAGAATCACTCCTAAGTGCTATGAACAACTAAAATAATGAAGGAAATTTTCTTTTGGGCCTCACATTGATTCACATTCAGCTTTGTGGATCTGAGAGGTCATCGTGTTGGTCGATAATAATACTTGATCTTGGGTGTTGTAAGTTTAATATAGAGCATAAAATACAGAGATCAATATTTTGATGTTGAGGAGAAGTCTCATTGATTGGATGTTTGTCCTCAGACTTTTAAATTAAATGGAGAACTGAAAAAATGAAAGGAATAGTTTTTCATAAATTCCATTTAAGTTATGTGGACAATGATGTCTACAGGGAAAAGCAAAGAAAAGAATTTTTTAAATGTCACTATTTTCTCCTTTTATGGACTCTCTCTCTCTTTCCCCTTCCCATTAATGCCCCTGTGCCCTGTTTTTACTTGGCTCAAGTAGACACAGCTTTATGACCCCAGATAAGAGGCACTTATTCTTGACCTTCTCCATCCACAATATAAGGAATCCAAGGTCATATCTTGTTGCTTCTTTACGTATTATTTGATGCACAGAGGCATTTGGGAAGAAGGGGGAAAAAACAAAACAAAACAAAACAAACCATGGACTTGTCCTTCAACAATGGCAGTCAGGGTGCCAGAGTTGTCCTGGCATAACATTTCCCAAAGGTAAATTTGTGGAAATTTAGTCCCTTGAAGTATTCTGTAAAACATAGTTTTCAATGTATTCCATTCTGTATCCCCTCTTGTCGAGTTTCATAATCCATTGTTGCATATTAAATGTCCTGAAAGTCCTGCACCAAGGTAGCTATTTTGATTTAATTTCACCCAGTGATTCCCAAATGTAATTGACGTTTAAACCCACATCTTACTGTACCCACTTTGGAAATGCTGTTCTTTAGAATCCTCTGTTGTTACTCTACAGCTTCTCTCCCTTTGGATTCATTGGGGATTTAGAATGTCATAGCTGGGCACAAACAAGTAGCCACAAAGGGGAAAATGAAGTAAAGCTAAGTACAGCCTTCCTTCTTCACGTATTCTGGCATTTGCTTCAAAATGGAAGCTATTGTGAAATGTTCATGTAAAAATTCACTACATCTGGTAGGGAACTTGTATTGCTTCAATAGATACAGCTCTTATTTGATACTCTTATTGTAAAAAATGATATCACTGTGTGCTGGGGTTTTTTGTTTGTTTGGTTTTTTGTTTTGTTTTTGGTTTTGCTAAATATAACATAATCTCCCTTTGTCCTCTCCTATGTTATTGTGGTTCTCAACTTAAAGCTAGGTTTGCCGGTGCAAAAACATCTGCATGAACTCACTGGTGACATTTCTGCCTATTTTGATCACAAGATATCATCTTTAATATTATCTGACAAGGGTTTTTTTGTTTGCTTGTTTGTTTGTCTGTTTTTAAAGATTTTATTTATTTGACAGAGAGAGACAGCCAGAGAGGGAACACAAGCAGGGGGCAGTGGGAGAGGGAGAAGCAGGCTTCCCGCAGAGCAGGGAGCCCGATGTGGGGCTTGATTCCAAGCCTCTGGGATCATGACCTGAGTTGAGGGCAGATGCTTAACAACTGAGCCACCCAGGTGCCCCCTGACAAGGGTTTTAATACTGTTTCAGAGTTAAAAGTTGAAATCAACATTTTGGGGATTTCTCAAACATCAAATGATACCCTCAGTATTTAGCAGGCAAACAACAAAGATTTTACCCTTAGTGACTTAGTTTCTGCTATTTAAATTTCCTATGCAATTTAAGACTGTTCCATAGTCTCACTTTTGTGATGTGTTCTTACCTTGTCATTGTTGAAATGAAGTGGTACTGATTGGCCAAAGCAAATAATTTCATTTCATTATAATATTACAGTAATATTAAACCAAATTTGTCTTTCTGATCAAAGGTGATTAGTTGTTGTTACTTACATCAATGAGATGGGCAAATAATCCAGATTAGCAGATAAGGATGGAAAACAGACATTATAAGGCATTCAAGTAATTTGGTTTATAATCTGAGTTCTTTCTTATGATCCTTACAGACTTTAAAACTAGAACAGTTCCATTTCATTATGTTCCTAAGTGAAAAAATATGTGTGTAGGTATTAAAAAAATACAACAATGACTGGTTTTAAGTGCAAAAAAAAAATCTAATTTTGTGTTTTAAATATAGAGGCTGAAAGTATGGATTGCTTTTTGAAAGTTTTAATATAGTAAACAATAGGAGCGAGGTAATTATTAGGGACTATTATGCCTAGCATACCTCATATATGTGAGGCTTGGTAGGTTGCAAATTAAAATTGGTAGAGATGTTTTAAAGTTATTCCTTTTAAGGTTATTACTGATTGTTACAAATTATCTTGGCACATTTTCAGAAATTTGCCCTTTTTTATTGTGTACAATGCCTGAAACTATTGTCTTATTTATAAGTAAAGTGATGTGAAACTTTGGTTCTTCTTTCCCATGTCAATTCAGAACACTGATTTTGCAGGCAATTATTTCTCAGTTTATTTCCCACCAAGGATTTGTCTTTTGCCAGGGTGCCAATTATTCACATCTTGTATTATAATCTGTTTCACTTGGATCTGGCCAACAACAATGAAATAATTTACTGGTAGGGGATGCCCTTTCACAATTATCACCTTCCTGGGCAACTGCCTACTTTAAGAGGCTGTGCTATATAAAATGTTTTTACCAGAGAAGCATTTGCACCATCAATAATTCTTAGCTTGCTCGTCTCCAGGCTCCAACACAAACATCTACAATAAATAAAGCACTAATTATGTGAAAAGTGAAAAATACCTTGCTTATGCTATTTCTCCTTCCTTTCGCATGTGCAGATGTCATCCATACTGTAGGACCAATAGCCAGAGGCCATATTAATGGTTCCCACAAGGAAGACCTTGCAAATTGCTACAAATCATCTCTGAAGCTGATGAAAGAAAATAACATCCGATCAGTCGTAAGTACTTTTATGTTTCTTATTTCTTATTCTTTTCAGCCTTTGTATTTGGGAAAATAATCTCATCCAAAATGAGGGTAGGAAACCATTTCCAAAATTCAGAAAACTAAGGTTAAGGTTCTCAGTAAGTGATGTACTACTTGTTATTATGATTCTACTCTTTTGTATGCCCTAAATATTTGTTTAATAGTTTGTGATGTTTTGGGATTTAAAACTGTAGAATCATACAACTGGAGCCATCCCATCTACTTTCTTCCATCCATAGTGCCATTAGTTTTTGGAGAAAGTGTGCATGTGTGTATTTTAACTTAAAAGTTGCTGCCTTTTAAATCTATTTGGGTCTTCTTAAACTAATAGTCTGTAGCTGGGTATGCCACATCCCTTCTAAGTATTATCAGTTTAGACAGAGAGAGTTCAAAAAATGTAGATCTAATCTGTTTTCTTACCAGGAGGCTGGCATGAAAGGAAATCTCTTTGAACTGGATTTGGGAGTATTTATTCACCTGCTTTTCTTTTCCAACATGTCCTACGTTTATTACATCTCAATTACACCAGGGAAATAAAAGTATGAGAAAAATGAGAGTGTAAATACCCAATAGTAAGTTAATTTGGGCAGAATCCCTGGGATCTTTTCACATAGATTATAAACTTGGTGAAATTGTGGGGCAGGAAGATGGTTAAACCTTTGACTTCTTAGCAGGCTGAATGAATCAGCATTGCTTAGGAGGTCACAAAAGCAAAGGTTTTATTATTTGCATGAAGGAGCACTGAGTGTCAGACACATTTAGATAACCCTGGTTAGTTGCTGGACTTTTCATGCATGGTTATAATTTTGAAATGCCTTTTTCAAAGTACATTGTTGAGTTTGCTTAAAATAACACCACTTTTTTTGCAAACTAATTATACAATCTTTTAAATCTTTGCATAATTATTAACAGGGCTGAATATTTTATTTTACTCTTTGATTTAAAAAAATTTTTTTTAAATGAATCGATAAGTAAGACCCCTCTGTCTGAAAAGAAAGCTTCAAAAGTTCAAAGAGAATGGAGCAAAGCAAACTATTAAACCAGTGGGCTGATTTTGTTCTTTACAGCAAAATAAGGAAAAGCAAAACAGGTGTGCACATTAAGGAATAATTAGAATTTTGTCAATATGGCCTATTGATTAAAAAGGCAAGGGGCTGAAGTGCTTGGAAAAATGGATATGTATAGAAGTTTCTAGCTTGGGAAATAGAGACCTTGAGACCTGAAGAGAATTAGCTAATGAATTCACTGGCATCTCTAATGACTCCTTTCTAAAGCCAAAAGGAAGTAAGAAGATGCTAGCCCACTAGAAAGAGTGTAAAAACAGCACCCATTCTTTTAATAGGAAAAAGACACTTCTCTAACGATGATGATCTTAAAACGATCATATCTGCTATTATACTACTTGCTACCATTAGGTAAGGAGTGGGAGAATTATGGACTAAGTTTAATTGACTTTTATCAGATGACTTGCAGATGGACTAAAGCTATGCTCTAATCATCCTGGGATTGGAATTAGGTCTATCTAAATATCTTGGATGATGATTTTGAGGGGTTAATTACATCTTACTTGGTGCTAAGTTAGCAGGTGGTGCTAAACTAAAGTCATTTCAATATTAATAAATAAAGATGGAGGTGGAAAATATATGCAAAATGTGAAGCAAAATGTCCAGCTAAATTAATCGCCATGTTATGTCATGGTTGCATGGAGTTTCTATCAAATGTCTTGTCTCTTATTCACACACAAAAATCTATTTCCCTTCCTTCCTTCCTCCTTTCTTTCCTTCCTTCCTTTTTTCCTTCCTTCTTCTTTCCCTCCCACTTTCCTTTCCTCCCTCCCCCCCTCTTCTTTGCTTCCTTGCTTCCTTCCTTCATTAAAGAAGGAAATGGTCTTTCCATTTTATATGGAATGTCATGTTCTTGACCAATGTTAAAAAATTACAATGCTAAAAAAAATTATAATGCTGTTATCATTAAATCTTCATTATGTGGGGAAAATGGAAAATTCTTAGGAACTGATTATGATTGGATATATGTTTTAATGTATAGACTTGTACTTTATATACTTATTATAATAGATGGGGGAGAGATGGTTAATATAAAAAGCCTGGCTATTAAGATGGACAATAAACTTAACTTGAGCTCATTTGTATACATGTCACAGAAAATTTCTCATAAACCCTTTTACCAGAACTTCTTAGTGTGTGCTTTACCAGTTGTCACTGTGTGACCATGGATAAGCCATGTCAATATTTTGTAGCCTCAGTTTCCATGTACAAAGAATCAGTAAATTATTAGTGTTATATCAGATCTATCTAACTCAAGAGGCTGTTACGGGGATCAGTCGAGATAATGGATGTAAGATAGCTGGAAAAATGTAATTCTCTATAAAAGTATTTGGCAATATTACTTAAAGTATAAGTTATTTTCACATTTTAGGATTTGGCAAATTTAGGAGATTGAGATCATTCTTGCTTTGACATCTATTCTGAAAACCAAACCTCTAGATATTTATCATGTCATCTCTTGATGTCGTTAAGCCAGAAATAAATTATTATCAAGTATTCAGTTAATACATTTGTAAAGGAAAAACTCAATTTTTTCCTCCTCCTGTGTAGGGAAAAACCTGTTCTTCCTGATTGTGCATTTATTCCTTGTGAGTCTCCTTTGCTGTTCACACAAAACACTTCACTCTGGTCACAAAATATGTGGAGGTTTCTCCCAATACCTAGCAATTCTCTGGGACACCGGTTGGGTGTCCTACAATTTAATACAATTCTGACTCTATCTACCTTGAGATAGTGTCAGATCCCCTAGGTTAAGGGCTCAGTCCCATAAGGTTACCTATTCCCCAAACCCCCCACACCTAAACCCTTCAGATGCCAGTAGCAAGCTTGGGTTATTACCTATGTTTCTGAACCAACCAGCTATAGATCTAAGGTCCCAATGACCTCCTCCTTGGGTTCAATTAATTTGCTAGAGAGGCTCACAGAACTCAGGGATACACTTAAATTTACCAGTTTATTTAAGGATATGATAAAGGGTATAAATGAACATCCAGATGAAGAGGTACATAGGGCAAGGTCTGGGAGGATCCTGACCCCAGGAGCTTCTGTCCCTATGGAGTGGGACAGTGTGGTTGTGTTTGCCAACCTGGAAGCTCTCTGAACCCTGTACTATTGGAATTTTATGGAGGCTTCCTCACATAGACATGATCAATCATTAACTCCCATTTCTAGTCCCTCTCCCCTCTTTGGGTATTGAGGGGCAAGGCTGAAAATTTCAAACTTCTAATCATTGCTTGGTCTTTTTAGTGAACAGCCCCCCTCTAGGGACCATCCAGGAGCCCACCAAGAGTTGTCTCATTAGAACAAAAGATACCCCTAGTGATCTTATCACTTAGGAATTTACAAGGGTTTTAGGAGAACTGTATCAGGGATGGAGTCAAAAACAAGCATTATATTAGAACAAGAGATGCTCTATGATTCTTTTTTTTTTTTTAAGATTTTATTTATTTATTTATTTGAGAGAGAGAGAGAGCATGAGAGGGGGGAGGGTCAGAGGGAGAAGCAGACTCCCCGCTGAGCAGGGAGCCCGATGCGGGACTCGATCCCGGGACTCCAGGATCATGACCTGAGCCGAAGGCAGTCGCTTAACCAACTGAGCCACCCAGGCGCCCTACGGTTCTTATTACTTAGGAAATTACAAGAGTTTTAGGAGCTTTGTGTCAAGAACTGGGGACAGAGACCAGTATTTATTTTCTTTTATCTCATAATATTACATTTATTTAGGCAATTAAAACCACCATTAATGTTGTTTATAACTATTAATATCATCTTATTTGTAATCATTAATAATATCATTGGTAATATTACCAACTCATATTTGTATTGACAATGCAGAACATACCACAGACTTGTATTGCTCAGTAGATGCATTGAATTAAATTATACTAATCTTGTCACACACTCAACTGTCTTAAATTTATAGTCTAATCTTTAACTTTTCAAAAAATACTTTTATATCATTATGGTTTCTCCCACTATGTGTCATTTTACAACAAAGCTACAAAAATGAGTAAGAATTAACTAGTTAAGGTGGGATAGTAGATATGTAACAAAGGGACCATAAAGCAATGTGGTAAATGCCGTAATGGTCTGGACTAGCTAGGCTGTGCTCCAATTACAAACAACCTCAAAATCTCAGTGGCCTACATTCAGAGACCCTGGCTTATAGACATCCCATCATCTTATAGTTGTGCTCTTTTGAACTGACAACTTGCTCAGTCATAGAACAGAGACCTTGCAAAATCATGAACTCTCTACTGTCTCAGCTTAGAAGTGACACACACCATTTCTGCCCCCATTTGATTGGCCAGAATATTCACACAGCCCTGCCTTCCTGTAGGGGGCCAGGGAAATATTCCTGAATAAATGAAATATTTGCTAGGCACTACTTTTCTGCCAAAGGTAAAGCAAAGGCTTTGGGATCACAGCACAGGGATCAGAGATTTCTGCTTTATTCTTATTTCTCCAAAGAAGTTATTTAAAATTTTACTGGGGGTAAAACAAATAGTATAATCATTTATTTATTTAAAAAGTATCAATAAGACTTATCGTGTACCCAGATTTTTCTATGGGACGAGAATGTGCAGAGAGAGAGGGAGAGAGGGAATCTTAAGCAGACTCCATGCCCTGCGCGGAGCATGACACAGGCTTGATCTCACAACCCTGAGATCAGGACCTGAGCTGATCAAGTCAGAGGCTTAACTTGGTGCCCCCTACCAAGACATTTTTAAGCCTCTCTTAAGACTCGGAAGGTATAATGGTTGTCTTCAAATATATAATTTGTCTCAATCTCCTGCCCGTCCAGACAAATAAACAAACAACATCATATCCATTGTATGATTTGAGAGCATTCTCTAATTCTCATCACTTTTAAATATCTTCCCACAGGTATCTGAAATTCGATAATTAATGAGTAATTTATGATGGCCAAGCATTGTCCTTTCTCTGCAATTTTCCTTTAAAATGCAAATACTCATGAGATCTGTAGATAATTAATTTCCTAATATCCTAACATGAAGAAATTTATCAAATTATTTTTCACTTTGGCAGGATAAATTAGAGGATGATAAAAGTGCTCAACACCTCAGCCTAAGGGAGGAGGGGAATTGGAAGGGAGTCTGGAGGAAGTTGGGGAGAAACAGAAAACATAGTGGGATACAAATAAATTTCACTTACCTCCCAGTTTTGCTAAAAAGAGATACCTTTTAAATAGAGAAGAGGGAAAAGCCCTAGTTACCCATGACTATCTAGAAATAAGGTAGTTATTTGGTTTTGGATGTGTTGTAGACAAAATTTTTCACTATGAAAAAGAATAATACTCCTTTATTAATTTGAGAGAGAACATTTCCTTACATTTCTCTCCTCTGTTCATTCTTCTTGGTGGCTTCTTTTCAGTATGTATCTACATGTTTGCTTAAGGTTGTAAAAGATAAAAGTAATCAATAAATCTAATGTTTCATTTTACAGTGGCACATCTCTCCTATGAATTATTAATTTGCACAGCTTTATTAATACTGATGAATGTTTAAATTTATGATTTCAATCATGATTCTTCTTCCAAGTCTTATCATAAAGGGTTTCAAATGAAAAATCTGACCAATCTTTCATGCTTCCTAGACCTCGTTTGTGCATGTACCTTATTTCTTCCGACCTACTTCAAATATAATTCACTTATTTTCCTCCAACCATGAATTCCCCTCGGGCAAAATTCAAATATATGCAGATTTACTTGTGTATACATTCCCTGAAACCTTGAGAGTGTTGATTCCAGGATAGGCAAAAAATGTAGACATCATTGAGGGGATAATTAGAAAAAGAATGAACTAGAAATAGGAACAGGGAACAAAGGTTGAAAGAAAAGTCCAAGAGGGTACAGATTTTCTCAGGAAAACCTTGGGAAAGATAAAGGTAGGTGTCCAAGAATAAACCCAGGTCTTAGAAACACAGTATTCTAACACATGTGGCTGAGAAATGAATAGTCAGGCTGGTGAAATCAAACAACTGTATTATTTTGATTTCTGGGACAATGTTGTGTCCTGAGAAAATTAAACGGTTATTGTGGGACTAGAAGAGGACTTCGCATATACAGAATATCCTTTTGAAGGTATATTATCTAAAACAGACAAAGGAAATTATTTATATTGGTGAATATCTTGGTTAAATTTCAGAGGTGAGAGTAGGGTTGAAGGCAGTGAGGAAAGATTCCTATTGTACAGGGACCGTTATTAATAATACTGATGTAGAGACACTATAATAGCATAGATATTATCTTATATATCATACTGGTTTTGTTGTTTTTAAGTGAGCATAGAAATATTTTTTAAGGAGTTTTATAAGTTTGTCTTGCCCTCTATTTCTTTTTTGCAGTATGATCTTAAATTTCCTCAATGGGAAATTCTTCCACCATCAGTTTTACTTTTAGAAACTTAATCCAAGCCATTCAAAAAGGATCACAGTGATTTCTGCCCTCAGCATCAGTTAAAAGGCATAGATTCATATCTGTCCATGATACTGGGTATTCAGGAAAACCCCTTTTAACTGACAAAATATAGTGTACCCAGTTTGACGTTCTTTGAGGGAGAACATGTAATAAGAAAATAGATCTTAATATAAAAATGATCATAATCTGAATATAAACCAGATTTTATTTAGGTTAAAAATGATTTTCCCATGAAGTATAACTAAAAATTGATATACGAATTTGGTAGTTTTATGTGATTATGGACAACTAAAAGTTGGGTGTTTGTTTTCATAGCGTATACCACTGTGATTTCTACTTGAGCCCCATGCTAGATGGTGTATGGAATGTAAAAAAAGAAATATTAAATCTTTGCGGGTAGGAAGCACCCAATACCAAATAGAGATCCCTCAAAACTAGAGGGTTTTCCTTCCATGAGTTATAGATTTTGAGAAGTAATGACTTCCAATGGAAAATACAACGGACCTGCAACTTCAGTGCTTCCTCTAAGCATTGCGGCAATAAGCAAATTTGGAATTCTGCATTTAATTGTTTCACTGCAGTGTAGATTTTCATTTTAAGGGATAGTCAAGTAAACCTTATTTTCTTATACAAGTTCCCTTCTGAGAAGGTTGCCATGGCAATGAGTTCTCAGCCTGAAATTCTTAAGTGCCCGTTTTATTTCATTATCTGAGTTTCCATTACAGGCCACATCAATCAATGCAGTCCCTACTTCAAGAAGACTTCTGCCACCTTAAAAAGACGACCCTTTAATTTGTTACCTCTGCTCCCCTGCCTAACTTGGTACCACCATTTCCCAGCCAGCTCTTCATCTCAAAGCACTCTTCCACAGAGCCATGGCATGATCTTCTTTCCTCTTCTCTTTTTAGGCAACATCTAGTCTTAGTTCTCAGCTATCTCATTTACAAAGGATAATGCTAAGTCTCTGTGTCTTTCCTAGCTGGGGTTCTAACAGCTGTGTAACTAATGATACGATTAATAAATAACAAGAACAAAAGCATTTTTACATTTGCACTTCGCTTTTTAGTTTACAACAGTGTGTTCCTATACATCATCTCATTTGTTATTCTAATTGTCCAGCTAGCTCCCTGTGTTTCTTTAATTTAGCCGGAGAGGGGAGAAAAAGGCTAAATCAGAATTTTTTTTTCCTCTTTCTTCCCTATGCTCACCTTTTATAAGATACCCTAATTGGTCATAGGGGTACAAAATCTCAAATAATACTCTTATCAGGTCATCATTACTGGCAATAACAAGTGACCAAGGGTGGACAGGAGAGATGAGAAGGAGGGAGAGCATGGAATGATGATAAATTCATAAACCATGCCTGGAGAACATGACTATACACCTAAACCCATATTTTCATACACTGCACAATTCATGCCTCCTGGTCAGAGAGATGACTGGAATTAGAGAGATCAGTCATTTAGCCAGGAAATCGAGTAATAAAAATAGCTAATATTTTTGAACTGTCACTTTGTGCCAGGCATTGTATTTTACTCATTTAGTCTCTGAACGATCTGAATGACAGTGTTGTTTCTTCCACTTTACAGATGAGGAATATGAGCCAGAAGGACCATGAGTAAATTGCTTAAAGTCTTACCTCTAACAAAAAGTAGAGGTGGGATTTAAATTGGGAAAGTCTAAATCCCATGCCTTTTTCCTTTCCTCTGCTGTTTTATGTCTTTTATCCATCCTTCCTTCCTTCATTCCTTTCTTCCTTCCTTCCTTCCTTGAAACCCATGGCACCTAAAAGTACTGCCTTGTGAGGAGCTTTTCATGAGGGTGGTGTGGGGCAATGCAAACAACTGGGGGTTGCCGCTAGCATTTTGTGGGCAGGGCCAGAGATGCTACAACATGTGGGCTGACCAGGCATACCCTGAGAAACTGTCCCTTATCCTGAATAATGTTTTAATGTTCTGCTTGACAGTCATACAAATAAAACCTATTTATAAACAACAGGGTACATTAAAAACAGACCTTTTACTTTCAATGTATTAGTGAACCACCTTGAACATTAAGGGAAGCTCGTGCTTAGCATGCTCCACATTTTGCCAAGAGTGCCTGAGGAAATCATGCCATTGGTGGCTGCACCACTTAGGATAGTAGGCAACACATCATACCTGTGTGAGTCTGCATTTGCAGATGTTCTCTTCATGGTAATTCCATGTGAGAAAGCAACTCTCTGACTGCTTTATTACATGCTGCTTAATTCTTTGTGTGTGACATTAGGCAATATGTAGTCATGCCTGAGTATTTACATGTTGAAAACAGAACTTGACTTTGTCACTTTCCTTTATATCTCTTTCATATACCCCTATGACATTATATTGATTTTAAAAAATTGACGTATTGTCTTGATTTGGGTTCTCCCTGAAACAGACCCTAAAACAAGGATTTGTGTATAAGTACTTTATTTAAGAGGGTAGGACAGGAAGCACTGACAGAAATGGGGAAGTGAGAGAGGGAAGGGAAGGCAGCCAAGAATCAGGTTATAAGCAAGTTACCACTGTGGGTGGCAGAGGCTCACTCCTGCTGGGGAGCTCCGGGAAAGTGTGTAAAACCTGCCTAAGACTTTTCCTGTCTGGAGAAGGAGGGGAGCTGGGCCATTTATCTTTCATTTCCACCTGTGGCTAGCTGAGGACTGTTCCTGGGGGATTAACTCCCCAGCCTTTCTTGTCTGCTTCTTGGCCAGGCTGAGAGAATACCCCAAGGCAGAATCCCATAAGGGGATTTGCTGGAGGCTGCTTGGGTGGACAGGTACTGGAACGCTGAGTTCTGGGAGGATGTGGGTGGATCACTGACACCTGCTTCATGGATGTAGCTAAGTACTATTTATAGATGTCATTTTGGCATACTCAAGAGGGCTTTTCAAAATAGTTCTTATAAAAAGGGAATGTTGGGTCTGATTGAACTGAGAACTGTTGGGTTAAGTTAAACTGAGTTTCCAGTAGGGCAATGTGCTAAACACATGTTGCCCAGAGATTTTTATTCTTGAACTCAGGCATCCAAATTCTCTGCTTCTTTAAGTATAGTGTGATATACAGGTTACAAGGATGGTAATTAATGTGACTAGTGTTGTAACCTATGAAATAAACAGAGTTATTGGAAGTGAAATTAATTCTTAGGTAGCAGAGAAATAGTATCACAATATTGTGTCACCTTGGTTGAATTTTTTCCTCATCATCTCATGACACTAAATTTTGGTTCATCACACAAACGGCAGAAAAGTTGGCTGCCCAAGGGTGGATGTATGTAAAATCGTTCATCAATTAGAAGATATGATACATATTGAGGGTAAGCAATTTGATTAGGTAGTTACATTTGAATTTTCTTCCCAATATAAGGATTCTGCCAAGTTATGTCTTCTTTTAACATTTTGGGAAATACATTATCTTCTATTTTCTTCAAAAATCTTGCAGGGGGACTACGGACCCTGAGAAACAAACTGAGGGTTCTAGAGGGTAGTGGGGTGGGGGGATGATGGGTATTAAAGAGGGCACGTACTGAATGGTGCCCTGGGTGTTATATGCAAACAATGAATCATGGAACACTACATCAAAAACTAATGATGTAAAGTATAGTGATTAACATAACATAATTTAAAAAAAAAATCTTCCAGGGGTGCCTGGGTGGCTCAGCTGGTTAAGCATTTGACTCTTGATTTAAACTCAGGCATGATCTCAGGGTCCAGGGTCATGAGATAGAGCCCCATCTTGGGCTCTGCACTCAGCAGGGAGCCTGGTTGTCCCTCTCCCTCTTCTCTGCCCCTCCCTCTCCTCCTCTGCCCCTCCCCCTCCTCATGCATGCATTTTTTTCTCTTTCTCTTTCTCAAATAAATAAATAAATAAAACATTTTTTTAAAAAATCTTCCAATAGGCCTATGATCAATTCTTTCTATAAGGGTGTCTGAAACTTTTTGCTTCATCTTTCATAGTTTGAAAGAATTATTTTTAGTCACTTGTGCATTCTGCAGATATAAATCTACTAGCAAAGACCAAGGAACATATATTTAAAATGAAAGTATAAAACATTTCAATTTAGCCAGATTTGTTGACTTAATTATTTTCAGTTCTTTTTATCAGACTAAGGAATATTCCCAGGAAGATCATTACTGGTTTCTACAACAGTGTCTTTCAGAGCAAATACTGGCCCAGCACACTGTCAAAGAAAGTATAGTGAAATTTGTATAGAAACTATAAACAGATTTGCAGTGCAAATGGTCATCTTGAGTGTTTTATTTTTCCCTGACCTGAACAGCAGTTATTAGATCACTATATCATGAGGAAAATAGTCAATTCAAAACACAGACCACAGAGTCCAGAGGCTACCATTAGATTTGAACAACAGGGCCATTTTGGCATATAGCTAGAGGGTTAATAGTCTAGAACAACGGCAGTGGCTTTAAACTGTATATTTTTTCTTGCAAATGTTCAGATATGTTTTTCAGAAGAGCAATTTCAATGTATAGAATCGAAGCTATTCTTTTTTTTTTTTTTAAGATTTT
Source organism: Mirounga angustirostris (assembly GCF_029215605.1). Taxonomy (NCBI): domain Eukaryota; kingdom Metazoa; phylum Chordata; class Mammalia; order Carnivora; family Phocidae; genus Mirounga; species Mirounga angustirostris. Next base: position 98,072,454 of record NW_026991718.1, on the reverse strand, counting down.
ATTTATTTATTTGAGACAGAGAGAATGAGAGACAGAGAGCATGAGAGGGAGGAGGGTCAGAGGGAGAAGCAGACTCCCTGCCGAGCAGGGAGCCCGATGCGGGACTCGATCCCGGGACTCCAGGATCATGACCTGAGCCGAAGGCAGTCGCTTAACCAACTGAGCCACTCAGGCGCCCGAATCGAAGCTATTCTTAAGCTGTTAAACTGAGAGACTAAAAGAGCAAAACAAATGAAACCAATACCACTTTTAAAATAAAAATAAACCTGTCAGTATCAAGAAAGCTCTCTAGACTTGTTTATGCACTATTCAGTAGAATTATAAAGAGAATTTTTTTTTCGTGGAAAATGTGCTACAGATTGAGTCTAAGCTACAACCTAGCCATCTTTGTTTTGAACACTTACACACTCCTGAAACATGTAGAAGGTGAAATATTTGCTTGGCAGGTGTCTTATGGTAAGAATATAGTGTTCCAGTTATAATTATGGCTTAAGTACAATAGTATATAACCACCCAGATCTTTGTCCCTATGAGCTGAATAACTTTAGTGCAATCTTTCCATCTCTTCTGAACCCATTGTTTGGGAAATTTCCTTGTGGCAACTCAAATGTTTAAAAATATAACAGAAAAATAAATATAAATAAAAGTATAATAGACAACGATAAATAATAAGAGTAGGTTCATCCCAACATTTTCATGAGACTAAAATGTGACAGTATTTGTGAAATACTTAGGAGACTGCATAGTAAGGTTCATTAGTGGTAATTTGTCCAACAAATATGTATTGAGCAACTGCTATGGTCCAGTCACCATTCCAAGTACAGAGAATATATTGGTGCTTGTGGAGCTTACATTCTACTTGTAGTAATTTTTATTGTAACTACTAGTAGTAGTAGCACTATTGTTATTAAATGGTTTGACAACATTTCTAGATGCTGTAGATTTATTATTATTATATCCCTGGGGAATTATCTCTCCATTGTTGTATTTTTTTTTTTTACCTTATTTCTGTGATTCCTGAATCTTCGAAAAGCTAAGGAAGTAATAGAGCTGAATATGGATTCAGCAAATGACAGTTCTGTGAAATGGTAATAAATAACTCTCAGTCACCACGCATCCATAAAGATGGATGATTATGTGACTAGGCCTGTGAAGACAGCAAGGAATCATAGAAGCAGTTTCTAAAATTATTGAAAAATTTTTCAAGTGCTCCCAATTTTAGAAACAAAGTCTCATAGAGCCTTCAGAGATCCTAAACCTAATAAATGTAATTCAAAATAAAAAAAAACAATACTGAACAGTGAAAAAATGCAGGAAAGCCCAATAATACTCTGATTTTCCCCAATGATAACTATTCTTTTCTCTTTAAATTGAAATATCATAAAGCAAATGATTGCACACAAATACACTAATAAGCAAATATACAGGTTTTTTTTTGTTTGTTTGTTTGTTTGTTTAATTTTCCACACATGCTTCTCTGCCCATTGGCTCATCCAGAACTAATGGTGCAGGCTGGGGAGGATTAGGAAGAATGCACTGAACTTTCAGAAAAGGTCCCTCAAACCTTATAGAAATTACAATGGCTTGTACATCAGTTACGTTATTTTAAAAATGAGCATGAATCTACATACCTCACAATCTAATGTACAAGAGCCTCAAGGAGTGCTGCAAAATACATGCAAAAATATGAGCCAAATTTGAATTTAACTTTCTCTTGCAAAGGGCAGAGGAATGGCTCTGCACTAAGTTTGCATAAACTAAGATCTCTCGCTCATGCCTTTCAGGGAAGACTAACTGCTCTGTCAACTCTTTCTGCTTCCAGTTTAAAAAATCTTACTTATCTGATTAACTACAATTGCCACTGCTCTAATCATGTGTATTCATGAGTATTTGTGGGTCAAGTTCGAGGGGGAAGGAAGGCTAGCTGCTCTCCAATATTACACAGTATTTTTTTGAACAAATCTTGTCTATTTTATATTGGTTAATGTCTATTGTTTAATCTCGTTCCTAATGTAAACATTAGGAAAAAAAGATGTATGTATTTTAAGATGATCTTATTACTGCTCATTTACTAGCAACACAAAAGCAGAATCTGGTGATTTTATATGCAAGTGATCAGTCTTATACCTGGAAACGTGGGATGCCAAAGGAAGTTTTTCAATTGCCTAATTTGGATCTTGAGGTATGGAAGGCTTTGAGGCATGGAGTGCTAGTTGGTTTGATGCCTCACGGATCCCCAGACTGGTCTGACTTATATGCCTGAATAGGCAGACACTTCCTTCCCTTCTTACCACTTCATGTGCGTCACTCTGGAAGCTATGGTTTTGGACCAAGAAAGCATAACATTCCTAGAGAAAGGAGTTCCAGGAATTCCAACAGATTTTCTCTGCTAAAAAGTCTAAATGAACTCTCAGGATCTGATTATACCTTTGGTATTAAGAATTTTAACTAACAACAACAACAAAAAAGGAATTTTAACTAACTCAACCCTAGTATAAAATGTTTTTTAAATTATGGGTAATTTGAAACCTTCTTTCTTTTAAACAGTGGTAAAGGCAAACTCTGCAAACATTTCTTTCTCTGCATTACCTAAAATCGAATGTATCTGGCAATAGATACAAATTAAGCACATGCTTGCCAGTATTTCCAATTAGCCTACTGGTTTAGCTGCACACATTTGAATACTGTAAGCCATTACTTAGGAGAATTATTTCAAATTCAAGCTCAGTAGAACTCTCCAGAATATTGTATACCTCTGACATTATCACTAAAATATAATATCATGGACTTGCTGTAAATAATTCAGAGATGCGACTTCATTATTCACTCTGATAGTAACTATTCACTATGATAGTATTAATATGAAACATGGAAAATAAGTATCTGAAATGGATAATTCCGTATTTATTCCATGCCTTCCTTTATATTCCACTTTATACTGTTTTGATTTAAATAAAGAGAGAGAAATTTTCTCAAGGTTCAATCTTAGCTGTCTTCTTGTGGAGTTGATTTCTTCCGGGCTAGAAATTTTCATCCAGTGTAAGGGTTCTGACATATTGCATCAACATCCTTCTATTGCTTTAAACAAGAAAATATATTTCATCAGATTTCCTAAGACAAGTGAGGGGGATGCTTTTATGGCACTCAAAATGTATATATATTATTCCATTAGAAAAAAAAATGTCAGGGGCTAATTTGGGGGCCAGGCACTGCCAATTTTATTGTTCTAGTCATACAACCTGTGTGACAGTATTTCCAATTTTGACAAATTTGGCTTAGATAATAATCAAATGAATGCCCAAGCTTCAACTATGTATTTTTCTAAGGACCTATCCTATAAAAAAAATTTAAAGATATTATGCTTCGAGACAATTTAAGAAGCAGTTTGAAGAATTGGATACTTCAGCTCTAGATAATACTGTGCTTCTTCCTAAAATAACTCTGATTTGATGGTATGAGTAGAAGTGTCCAGATATAGTGAATCACAGGCTAGAATCGCATCATAAATCATTCTGAAGAACTTCAAAGACATATGTTTTTAATCCTAATGAATCATCTTTTCTCAGTGTCCAAGGTATTACTATAATTTAAATTTGACTTCTTTGAAAGCTTCTCATTAGTACATTGGTATTCTCAGGAGTACATTGTTAAGCCAGTAGCATGATAACTGGGGTGTACACATATGAATGTGAATGTGTGTGTTTTGTAAATCCACATCACTTCCCTGAGTTATATCATATCTGAGTTTTGTCAGGGCATTGTTCTATGCCTTTGTAACACCTTGATATTGATCTGATTTCAGAACGACTTTGTGGTATCCCTGGAAGAAAGCTGACCTAAGAATTTGAAAACTAATATTTGAGTCCTGGCCTTTCTAATTGATTGTTGTGTAGACCCATCTTTCTTCATCTGTAAAATGGGGATAATAAAATCTGCCCTTAATATTATCAGTGGAAAAGAACAAGAAATTGGAACCCTCATACGTTGCAGTGGGAATGTAAAATGGTATATCCAATATGGAAAACTGGGTGGCAGTTCCTCACAGGTTAAACATAGAGTTATAGCCAAATGTCCATCAGTTAATGAATGGATAAAACATGGTCCATCCAGACAGTGGGATATTATTCAGCAATAAAGAGAATGAAATACCAATACTTGGCTATTACATGGCTGGAGCTTGACAACATTATACATGAAAGAAGCCAGTCACTAAAGGCCACATGTTGTGATTCCATTTGTATGACATGTCCAGAATAGCTAAATCCATAAAGACAGAAAGTAGACTAGGGGTTGGGGTAGGAGATGAGGGAGAAATGAGGAGTAACTGCTAACAGACATAGAGTTTCTTTTTGGGGTGAGGAAAATTTTCTAGAATCAAATAATGATGATGTCTGCACAACTCTGTGAAAATGCTCAAAAAAAAACCCCACTGAATTGCATACTTTAAAATGGTGAATTTTGGGGCACCTGGGTGGCTCAGTCATTAAGCATCTGCCTTTGGCTCAGGTCATGATCCCACGGTCCTGGGATGGAGCCCCGCATCGAGCTCCCTGCTCAGCGGGAAGCCTGCTTCTCCCTCTCCCACTCCCCCTGCTTGTGTTCCCTCTCTTGCTGTGTCTTTCTCTGTCAAATAAATAAATAAAATAAAATAAAATGGTAAATTTTATGTTATATGAATTATATCTCAATAAAAAAAAATTAACCCTCCCCTGCCTGTATCAGAGAATTGTAAGAATGAAATAAAACTGGAAAGTTCCATAGAATCTAAATCATATTCAGTAATCCATACCACTGCATAGAGAAGAACACAGGCCTCAGTGTTTGTAACTAAATAAAGAGGGTTTGCATGAAAATTATCTTTATGTCCAGTCATGGGAAAAGTCACATAGAGGGCTGCTGTCACTCAGGACACTTGCTGTGAAGAGTTTTATAGAAAAGTTATAAACTGCACAAAAAAATTATTTTAAAGAATGGAAGGCACAAGAGAGATGTAGAGAAATAGAGCTTTCTGTTGGGACTTGCCACTCTCTACTTTACATGTTAATAGTAGTTGTATTATAACTGCAGAACCTGACTGGACTACACAACCCTGACAGTCAGAAGCTGCATTCGGTTCATCTCCATTTCTTCACACCCCTAGACACAGTGCCCTGCCTACAGTGGATGCTCAACTGAGACCAGATGAGCTTTGCTGATACTTTTTCTTTTCTTTCTTCTTTTTCTTCTTTTTTTAATCAACATTTTATTTGGAATACTAAGCAAAATCTATAAGCTACTGAATGGACTTCAAACACCACCCTCTGAGGGCCCCCAGTGCTCTCCCTTTCTTGCTTAAATGAAGAAGGATGTAAGCTCACCTCAGGAAGCCAGGCAGAGGCAGGATTGAGGTCAGTTCATTCCATGCTTCTTCTAGGCCACCATGGCGTGTCCTCTCCCAGACTGTCTTTTCTCAGGGCCATGCTCTGCAACCCTCCAGGTATGATTACTGCACAGTCCTCCCTACACTTCATTGCCCTCATCCAACTTGAACTCCCTGCAGTACTTGACACCAGGACCATTCCTTTAGGAGTCCTGTCTCTCACAGCTTCCAGAATAATTCTCCACTCTCTTTAATTCCCTTAATACTTTGGTGGTGTTGGGGCTTCAATTGCTACTTACCAGTTCCTTATTCCCAAATGATAGCTCCAGCTAAGACCTTTTTCTTGATCTTCATAACTAAATATCCAACTACTTGATGGAAAATTCCACTGTGTGCCCCGCAGTGCCCTCAGTCTTAGTGTACTGGGGTAACCTGTTTGAATTCCTGTAGCCAATGCCTTTGTGAATGTCACTGACAGAACCATGATGTGCAGCTAGAAATCCAGGAGTCATTCTAGACTTCTCTATCTCACTCCTCTCCTTCCAGTGAGTCATCTATTGCATTTGACCTCTTTAATATCTCTCATATCCTGTCTTCTCACTAAAGCAGATCCTAAACAAGCATCTGGGTTCAGGAAATTTATTGGGGAGTTCCTTTTTCCCAGGAAGCACCATGAGGCAGTAGGGAAATGAGGTGGGAAAGAGGAAAACCTATAATGGATGTGACAATAAGGAGATTATTACTAATGGAACCTGGGGCAGTCTAGCCATGGAATCTCTGAGAAACCATGTAAAACCCACTTCCGAATTGTCCCACCAGGGGATAAGGAAGCTGGGGTATTTCTCTACCAATCCTGCCCTCCTTGTTAGAGGTAGCCCCCATACAGGAGGAAAAACAATTTCCCTCTACCCTCTGAGTTCTTAGCTTAAGACTCCTGTAATAAAATACAGATCAACAAAAGAAAAACAAATAGAATTTTATTAACAGGTATACCAAGTATATACATGGGAGAGACCCAGGAAAAAATAAGTAACTCAAAGAATTGGCTTAGAATTCAGGCTTAAGTATCATCTTTTTTTTTTTTTAAGATTTTATTTATTTATTTGACAGAGAGAGACACAGCGAGAGAGGGAACACAAGCAGGGTGAGTGGGAGAGGGAGAAGCAGGCTTCCCACTGAGCAGGGAGCCTGATGTGGGACTTGATTCCAAGCCCCCGGGATCATGACCTGAGCCAAAGGCAGACACCTAACGACTGAGCCACCCAGGTGCCCCAAGTATCATCTTAATAGAGGAAGGAGAGAGGGGATAGAGGCCTCTTAAGGGAGAGTAAATGATTTTTAGGAAAGAGGTTGGGTCTTGGAAGAATAATGGGTGATATGATAGCTTGTGACAAAGTTTGTCTGGGTGTGGTGTCAATATCTAGTATTTTCTCCTATGATAAGGGTCAATCCTCCCTAGGTGATGAAACTCCAATGAAGGGGATCTGTGACAGTTGAGTTCCTTTTGGATATCTGTCTTTAGGCCGATAGGAAAATTCAGAGAAAGACTCTCCTAGTATTTGCTGTTTTTTAAGTGTTAATAGCTCAAAATTATCAATATACCAAACTGGCATATCTTGCTTGGGATGTCATGTCCTGAAATCTTATGGTTTTATTTGGGGTGGCATATTCTGCTACTCTTTGCCCCTTGCACGATAAACACCTCCTACAGCCAGAAATCTCCCTCAGGCAGACTCAGGAGGCCATCAGTGTGGATGGTAGTTATCTGCAGAGGACCTCTGGGAGGGCCAGGGGAAAGGAGACAGCTGGGAGCCTCTGCTATACTGTCCTCTCTACTCCATCCCAGCTACCATTCCCCATTACTTCTCAGTTAAACCACTGAGCTGGTCTCCTTGACGTTTTAAGGTTTTTTAAGCTTTTATTTTTAAGTTTTTACACATCCTGCCAGAATGATCATGTTAATGATCTTTAACACAGCATACATCCCTTCCCTTTAATTAGAGATCCTTAAGAACCCCCCATAGTTTTCAGGAGGAAGCGTGATTACCTTAGCCTGTGCTTCCCAAACTGTATGTAAGTTTGATGCCCAAGGCGCCTAGGGCACCATAGAAAACTCACAGGGGTAAGGCAGGGTTTCTTTCAATTTTGAAAGAAATACAGATGCTCAACATCTGTTAGACAATATGTAAACTATTAGTTTCAAGGCATTCCACAGTTTCAAAATTAGAACATACAGCATCCCTTTCTATGATAACATGTTATTCCTGAGCTGGGTTTTTGACTGTTATTGTGATAAAAAGGAAACACCAAATGAAAATCTATGTGGAACAGGAAATGTGGATGGCAGAATCCAATCTGGTTCATATGGCTACTGAGTTGTTAGTACATAAATACTTAAGTTGTTTGGATGCAAATACTTAAGAAACAAGACCCCTGGGAGCCTGCGTGGCTCGATTGGTTGAGCATCTGACTTTTGATTTTGACTCAGGTCATGATCTTGAGGTCTTAAGATTGAGCTCTGTGTCGGGCTCCACACTCAGCGCAGAATCTGCTTGGGATTCTCTATCTCCCTCTCCCTGTGTCCCTCACCATCTCTCACACGCTGTCTCTAAATAAATAAATAAGTAAGTAAGTAAGTAAGTAAAATCTTTAAAAAAAAAAGACCTTTAGACATCTGATTTTGGCTTATGGGCAGCCATGCCTGAGACACTGTGAACTGAAAAATTGCGGAGAACTGGAGACCCTCTATCCTAGGCCCATTGCATAAGGCCCTTGCCAACCTCTTACTCTCATGTACAAATTTTTCACTCCATGGAAGATCTGGGAAGGTCATCAGACCTTTATTCCTTAGCATGAACTTTTCCTCTGCCAAAATTACCTTTCTTAGTCCCTTTACTCTCATCAACTAGCCCTCCACAATTCGTCTTAAGGAGTACTTCTGCTGGAATGAGATTCCCTTGGCTGGTGCTTTTTGCCCCAGCAATGATTTATATGCCCCTGTGTCTCCCCAGAATCTGTGTATAGCTTGTGTGTGCCACCCTTCTTGTGGAGCCCCCAGTGGTGATTTACTTGTTTGTCTGCGTTGCTAGTCTGTGTATTCCATAAGCTTCGTGATCATTAACAGTTTATTTGCTATGGTCTTGCTGGTGTTTTTATTGGGATCATGTTAATTTAACTTATCATTCATCAGCGTGAGTGCCTAGCATGGTATAGCTTCTCTAAAAACTGTGACTGAGGGCGCCTGGGTGGCTCAGTCGGTTAAGCGACTGCCTTCGGCTCAGGTCATGATCCTGGAGTCCCGGGATCGAGTCCCTCATCGGACTCCCTGCTCGGCGGGGAGTCTGCTTCTCCCTCTAACCCTCCCCCCTCTCATACTCTCTCTATCTCATTCTCTCTCAAATGAATAAATAAAATCTTTAAAAAAATAAAAAAAAAATTAAAAAAAAATAAAAACTGTGACTGAATGAATCAAAGGATGAAGATGAATGTAAGAATGAATGTAAGACTATAAGAATTAGCCCTAACTCTTTTTCTTCATATTTACATTTTGAGCACTTTATATCATCGTACCTTTGTATATGAGAGAGGATCTTTGCATATGTCATCCTCTATGTCTAGAAAGATCTTCCCTCCCTCTTCACCTGGGTCATTTGCTCTCCTCATCCTTTGGATCTCAGCTCTGTCTTTTCTTCCCTAGGGAAGTTTTACATTTACATTTGTATGATTATGTGAGTATTTTCTTCTTTCTCTCGATTACAAGCTCTATGAGGGTAGGGAAAAGGTCAGTCTTGCTCACCAACTAACATCCACAATTGAACATATTGCCTAACACATAGCAAGAACTTAGTAAATATTTGTGGAATGAGTGTGGATGAATAGACGAATGATTAATCTATGAAAGCCTAATTTGTACATATCAAGACTCAATGACTATTCTAAAGAGATGGTGAGATAAAATTTTTCCTACAGAAAGTGGGAACATTTCCTGCTTTGTGGAAACAGAAGGCACCTAGGTAAGGGAGGACAGGGATCAGAATTTTAATTCTGAGTTAGAAAGAAATCAGAAACTCTTTTAGGTTCTGAAAAAGGGGGTAGAGGTGTCAGATGATCAAAACAGGTGAATACAATATCCAAGATTCTGTTTATTAAACCACTTGCAGTATTTCAATTCAAAATGATTCCTCTGCCATTGAAAAGCTGTCATGTTTTCATTTGCTGGAAAGTGACAAAGTTAGATAAATGATAACGCTGTCTTTGTTCATACCTTGGTTAGAAGTCTTCAGACTTAAACGCTCCTCAGGGCAAACTCTCACTGAACAAACATGAAGTGTACTGTTTTACAGCATATGCTGCTCAATGAAACTACAGCACATTTGGCACTACTGAGCATCTTAGGATGAGGAGAAAGAAAACAACAACAACAAAAGTCCATAAAACAAATTGTGACCCCTATAACCCCTAATGAAGGACTTTGGAGTAAAATGAACTGTTACGCTCACTTTAGAGAAGATTGCAAAGATTGAGAAAAGTTGGATTGTCAGATTATTTCCTTGTTCTCAATGATATTTTATTAACATTTGTTTCTTCTCCCTCCCTTCTCCCTGTCTTATTTTCTTTTTTCCCCATCTTCATTTCCAAGTGAATAGCTTTAAAAAAAAAAAAAAAGGAAAGAAAGAAAGTCAGTACTAACCTATTTTATTTTCAAATTTAAGAGATTGATTCTTAGGCATCAAGATACTATTCTAAATTTTTTAATTGAGAAAGTTCCAGGTAACAACCAAAGAAATACAACTACCCCACCACACAGTTAATTAAATGTCTCTGAATTGCTACTATTTGAGGTTGATAAGCCCCAAGTATGAATTCTTCAGCTCAAAGCAGGGAGTTATATTAAGAAGACAGTAGAAAGGAAAAATAATTAGGTAGTCTTTTGTAAGAGGGTGCATAAATGGTTTCTGTGTAGCCCTGACTAACTTTGTCAGTCAGTCTGTTTATTTCAAGAGTCAGGCATTTGAGGTGTTTGCTATTATGTAGATTTTAGGCATCACATAAACAAAGGGCTAATGTAAAGATCATTTTATTGCATGTATTTCTGTGAATTAATTTTGAGCAGATATACTAGGCTTCTGTTTTATTTGTACCTATGGGCATTCTTTTAAAAAAATGAAATTATATATATTGCTAATTTAAAAACTCATCTTGAGGGCGCCTGGGTGGCTCAGTTGGTTAAGCAACTGCCTTCGGCTCAGGTCATGATCCTGGAGTCCCGGGATCGAGTCCCTCATCAGGCTCCCTGCTCGGCGAGGAGCCTTCTTCTCCCTCTGACCCTGCCCCCTCTCATGTACTCTCTCTCATTCTCGCTCTCTCAAATGAATAAATAAATCTTTAAAAAAAAAAAAAAACTCATCTTGACATTTGTTAGAAACAAGGGTATTTGAGATTGTACAGAAGGAGCCTCTAGTTCAGTCCTGTATCAGTCAGGATGGCCCAGGTCATGCTGAAGTGACTCCAGCATTTCAGTGGCTTCCAGCCACAGATGTTTAGTGCTCACATGGGCTGTAGGTCCATCCTGGGCAGCTATAGCTCTGCTGAAACATCCCCTTCACTCTGGGACTAGGTTGACAGGACTGCCTCTCGCTAGAATGTTGCCTATAACATAGCTAAAGTGAAAGAGAGAAAGCAGTTCTTGAAGCTTCTGCACTCACTTACCCTCCCATTTCATCAACTAGAACAAGTTTTATGGCCGTGCCTACATTCAATAGGACAGGGAAACAAGGAAATAGAATCATCCCGGGGAAGAGGTACCAAATATTTGTGAATAGTCAACCACTGACTTCTTCTTTTCCTTGGATGTGAACACATCGCCAGAGAGATTAAGCAACTTGCCCAGGATCACTGGCAGAGCTGAGATTATTAGAACCGGATTCCTGTTTCCCCTTCTCCTCAGCGCTTCTGTGTGCAAACTTGTGGATAGGCTGTTGTAGTGGGAGTCCTAAGAGAAGGATGCCATCCAGAGAGGTGTCTACACACCAGGGCCTGTCTCATGCTGTGGTATCACTTTGGAATGGTCAGCATGTTCTCTCTTTGGACCTGTAGGGCCAACATTTGCTTTTGTTACAGTATCAGTCAGGAATTAATCATGGAATTGGAACCATTATAAATTTTGGTGTCAGGAATTATATTTATTATATATTTTTATTTATATATTTGTATATTTATTATAGGAATTATAACTTAAATCATGTGAGAGGAACTGGACAAGGAGTCACAAACCAGTTACTCCAATAAGTGAGCATGTCCAGTCACCAAAATGGGATGATAAAGAGAAGGTTTGTGAGAATCTAATGGGAATCTTGGCTTCTGTGTGGCTATCACCCCTGTAGGACCAGGGTATTATTTCTCTATGGTAAAGCATCTGTGGCTGGCCTGGGGCAACAGTGGGTCAACATGCTCAGAAATTGGTAGAGGAGAGTGAGAGCCCACCTGGAACTCATAGACCCCTATATGCAAGATTGTAACTGCATCTAACCATTACAACCTTCAAAGAGTAATGGCTGCAACTTTGCTTCTGCCTTTCAAATCTAACTTGGAAATCATATAGGGCAGGGATTCTAGAAACAGTTCCAGCTTAAACAAGTGGACACAGAACAACCTTTCACACATTCCAAGTTTGAAGAGGCCTAGGCAGACCAGTGCCAACCCAAATGTATTAGTTTCCTCCTATTGCTATGATAAATTACTACAAACTTAGTGGCTTACGCCCACACAACTTTATTATCTTACAGATCTGGAGTTCAGAGGTCCAAAATGGGTCTTTCTAAGCTATAACCAAAGTGTTGGCAGGGCTGTATTCCTTCTGGAAGCTCTAGGGAGAATCTGCGGATTGCCTTTTCCAATTTCTAAAGGCCATCTCACTACAACTTCTGCTTCTGTCATCACATCTTCTCTCAATCTGCCTCTCCTGCCTCCTCTTTTCCCTTAAGACACTGGTGATTACATTGGACCCACCTGAATAATCTAGGAAAATCCCTCATCTCAAAATCATTAACCTAATCACATCTACAAAGTCCTTTTTGCCATGTAAAGTAACATATTCACAGATTCTGGGGATTGAATGTGGATATCCTTGGAAGGTCAGTATTCTGTCTACCATATTACTCATATGATCCTGCTGGTCTATAGCAAGGTTTGGCAAAATAACAATATGTGGGCCAAATCTGGACCATTGCCTGTTTGTGTAAATAAAGTATTATTAGAAAACAGTCATGCCCATTTGTTTTCCTTTCCATCACATTTCCATTCAGTTAGTTCCAACATGGAGGAACACTTACCTTAAAATGTCTTTTCCACCTGCAAGGAAATCAGGCCATTAATGAAACCTTCAAAGCACAGTTTTAACCTGGATATATGGTTTATCTCTGTATACCTTGTGAGACAAAGGAGTAGGATTTCACCAGGTTAGGAGATATTTGATTAAGTTTTTCCTTCAATTCAAAAATAGTTGTAAATTGTGCAAATTCCATTAACTATCTCCAGGACTTTTCATCATAAAGGAGAAGATCAAGATGTGTCAGTCAAAATCATTAATAACTTGCTGGGTGTTCAAATGCAGAGTGATCTTTTGAAATGTTCATTGTCTTCAGTTTTGGAATCATTTGTTGCTTAGCAGCACAGTGGGGAACAGAGGGTCTATAGAGCAAACTGACTAGATTTGAATCTCACCTCTCCCATTTGCTAACTGTGCCACTTCATCAATGTGGGTCATATTCTGAGACTCAATCTTCTCATCTGTAGAGCAGGGACATAAGTAGCTCTTTCCTCAAGCATAAATCTAAGAGTTTATATATGTAAATACATAGAGTAGTGCCTGCTAATATGTACATTAGTTGGTTCCTGCATTCATCTGACAAACAACGTGCTAACTACTCCACATTATAAGCATCACAGTAGCTCTATGAGATTGATATAATTATCTATTTTTTTTTAACAGAAAAAGAAATTGAGGGTTCAAAGTAGTTAAATAATTTGCTGATGGTCATAAGTCTAGAAGACTGCAGAGCTAGAGATAAAATTCAGTTCTGTTTGATTACAAACACCAAGCCTGTGGATTTAACCTACCGTTGCAAAACATTAATTCTTTGAATTATGAACCATTTAAGGCCAAGGTATAGCATTCTTTAGCAATTCAGAAGCTGGTTACTGAGTGAACACAATATGGGGGTACCTCAACTAACTGAAGCCCCTGCGAATATATTATCTGGCAGTCTAGTTTTCTAGAAAGCTTTAGGTATTTGCCAAAACTTTAAAATAATACTTAATTTGGAAAGAACTCTCTGTAAAATATAGTATACATTTCCCTGTCTTCTTAAACAGATTATACTGAACATGACTTAAGATTATATTGACATAGTCATTTATCATTATGAACTTCATTTTTATCCTGTATTCTAATATAGGAATATTCTGAGAGTTTATTGTAATGCAGAGGGATATTATCGACCTGAACTGTTATGTATTTTAATTCCTGTACTTGATTTGTCAAGTTTTAGATGTTTCTTGTCCCAGTGGTTGCTACTTCTTGTTAGTGTTCCTGTTTATACTGTCAGTCTCTCAAAAGTCCGCCAGAAAAATCTGTTGATCAAACAAAGCTGGGTTTATTAAAACTTACTGTAAAATGACAAATCACCATCTTGATAGTGTTTCAAAATGAGGAAATTTGGGTAGAATATTTATAGTGTAGGATATGAACAGGTGATGATATGAACCTGGGTGATTTTAAGGTGGGTCTTACAAGACAGGGAAGTGACTGGCATTTGGTAGACTTTAATGCCATAATAGTTCTGGACTGGTGGGCAGAGCAAGATGAGAGATCTAAAGTAACCCTTAATGATTAAGCTGTTGGGGCACCTGGGTGGCTCAGTTGGTTGGGTGACTGCCTTCGGCTCAGGTCATGATCCTGGAGTCCCAGGATCGAGTCCCGCATCGGGCTCCCTGCTCGGCGGGGAGTCTGCTTCTCCCTCTGACCCTCCTCCCTCTCATGCTCTCTGTCTCTCATTCTCTCTCTCGCAAATAAATTAAAAAAAAAAATGATTAAGCTGTTGGTATTAACAAGCAAGTTATTTCAGTTGGTTCACAGTTGTATTTTACAAGAACATGTATTTCCTGGAGTAAGAAGCTAAGTGATTTTTGCCTGATTCCAATATTGAAATAGGCAAGTATGTTTGATCCCAGGGTTGTTGTAGTACAGGGATGAGAGAATACATTGGTTTGCTTTCTCTCTTTCCGCTATCACTTGATACTTCTATATGCTATGGAACCAGAAACAAAAAAACTGGAATTGTGAGTCAACAGAGAGTTAATAGAAACTAAGGGGAAGCCTAAGGAATGGACTCATGTACATATATTTTGTGCTTAAGCACAAACCCAGTTTTTTCTTGCTTAATTCCTGGTTGGCTTCCTAATGTCATGTAACCAACATTGTTGACCAGCTGAGCATCCGTTAGGTATCTATTACTATACTGTGAATGGTAGATTTGTAAGTTCTAGTAGAAAGTGAATAATTCTACAAAATAGCACTTGTTGGTTTTTTCCCCTTTCTTAATGTTTTATTTGTTTATCTTGAGTTTTTCACAGCTTTTAGCATCCTTTTCTTTTGTGTTTGAGAATTTATAAAGTGATGCTGTTTAGATGCCAGATTTTCTTAAACTGAAATTTAGAATGTCTGGGGATTTTATCCATACTTTCTGAAAAGTTCTTCTAGAGTCCTTAAGTTACATTATTGAAGTAAGTAGTCTGAGACATTAGGATTTGGTATAGAATGCATGGAAGATAAAGTTATTGAGCAACTCTAAAGTATATAATTAATCCCTAAAATAAAATGCATATTGTTTTACCTCTGCAGTCTAGTGATTGGAAAATAATAAAAAAGATTAAAGGTTCTAATTCTGTAGTAGAAAATTGGGAAAAAATGAATTTGACTCATTACTTAAAACTTTTAGCTGTTTATAGTAATTTAGGCCAACTGAAAAATAAAATACATATTCTGGCTAGCAGAAATCCTTTCTAAGAATTATGTTTGGTAAGAAGATATGGAAACTGATCAAACAAGGTTTTTGAAGTCTTATTAACCATGGAATTTTCAGTGATGTGACATGGATATTGTAGACTTGTATTTATCTTGAAATGACAGAAATTCCTTAACAATATCTGAAGCCTGTTTCGGTTACTTATGTCAATGTCTGTTTTTCTTTCTTTTTTTTTTTTTTTCAGTCACATATTCAGTACTATAATTTATTGGCATTTGGTGCAGAAAAGAAGCCAATTTTCAGGGGAAAAAAAAGTTCTTTACTAGCTTTATACATGAAGAAGCAAGTTCAAATTTTATTGTTAAATCAACAGTTTTTATGCAGGGAGAATCTGTGGAAACCATACTGTAGATGACAATGTGGCCTCTTTTCTTTCTCTTAGCTAATTTTCCTATTCTTGACTAGGATATGTTAATATTTTAATATCCTAGTCAATAATAGAGTATATATAAGATATATAATAGAATATATATACACATTATATATATATATATATATATTTTATTAAATATAGGGGACAAAAAGAAAACCTGTTTGCACATCTGAATCTTTCTTAGGAGGTATATATATATATTTCATATATATTCATTTCATATATATATATGAAATACCAGATGAGACAGGTTAAGATCCATTTCATATTAGGTAGCATGAATTAAAACAAAACCTTAAATTTAGGGACATACATACCAAACTAAGGAGAGACAAATATTAAGCCTCTGGGGCCAAATGTAAGTTACTATGCTCCATTGATTTATGAGTACAGTCATGAAATTAAGTTCAACAACATATAAACAGCATTTATTGAGTACCTATTAAGTTCCAGGAACACATGCTGGGTGCTGTAGATAGAGAAATAAAAGTGTGATTCTGGAAGCTTCACAGTATGATTGAAAAGTAAAACCAGTTAATTAAACAATATGATAAGTAATAGGAATATGTAAAAAAATTTTGATTACTGCTGAAGTATAATTTTCAAAACATTAAAACTGTGGTTTTACACAAACAGAGAAATATCAAAGATTTTGTTCAACTCATTAAGAGAATCAGCAAGATGATAGAACCAATTCAGAAAGCATTTGAGGAGCTAGGTAGTATAGGCAATTTAAAAGGGGATATTAAGGTAAGATTCCTAGGTTAGGTATAAAACTAGTTAATTTCCTACAGGACAATAAAGTATAACTTTTGGAATTATCATTTTTCCTGAATATATATTATTTTCATCTCTCCTGAATAAAAATCTACAAAATAGCAGGTAGCCTCGCTATATATGGGATCTTTCTTCATAGTAATCAGTTGTACAAAGTGTGTTCCCCCTAGATAATTCTTGGGTGGTCCTTTGCCCCCAGGTGACATTATACTATCTTTTTGCTTTATTTTCAAGTCTTGGATCTTATTTTATTAATTAAAAAAATTCAGAAACAATGGAATTTAGGAGAAAGGAAGGATAGGGGGATTCTAAGTGGAGGAAAGTTAAGGACAGAAGATGTCTGAGGTAAGGTTCCTATAAATTAAGAGAAAATTTCCAGTGAGACAAAGGCTTGTGAGGGCTGAAGGGATGGTGATAGGTAGAAGGAAGGGCGAAATAGCTGGATTCCAAGTGCCACTTCATGAGTTTTCTATTACTATTATGACAGATGACTACTATGACTAGGGACCAATGTATAAGAGATATTTACGTGATATTTGATTGTATTTGTTGTGGTGGTAGTTTTTAAAAGTCAGAAAAGCAAATCATCCGTGTGCTGGCAGGGAGTTATAAATTAGTTGTTTTTAAAGCCATACATTCATGTGTCAGAACACTGAAACTATTTTGGAAGAAAATGCTAAGGACAGTGAAAGCAGAAGACAATGAAGACAGAGAAGATTGGGATCCAGTCAGGCACTAAAACTGAGCAGAGCCTCTAATTACTATACTTCTGAAATTCCCCTTCTTCCCTCCATAGGTCTTTTCTCTCTCTTCCTTTTTTTCTCTTCTGTACCTTTCTTCTCTTACCCCAGACAGGGAATGAAATCTGGGAGATATCACAATTTATGTCTCTAGCTGAGCATGATGCATCTGAAAGAAGCAGCATCTAGTTTTGTTTTGTTTTGTTTTTGTCTTAGGCTGCAGGCAGGGAACAGAATAGAACAGAATGTAGCAAAATGGAATGGAATGGAATGAAATCTCCCCTGAAATACCTTTTGACTCTGCTGTTAAAAAATACATTGTTTACTTAGCTTCATTTTTCCTCTTTTATATTAAGTTTCCTTCTAAGAAACAGGTCACATCCATAAATATTTATTAATTTAAAATCTCTTTTTACTAGCTGAGCTTTCCCAGTGGGTAATAAACTGTGAGCTGTGGAGTTATTCAATCTTTTTATTATTATTATTTCCAAGGAGTAGGTAAAATATGATTGCATCACAATCCCTGGCCTTTCTGTATGACCTGTATGATTGTGACAACATGGATGGACCTAGATGGTATGCTAAATGAAATTAGCCAGACAAAGACAGATACCACATGATTTTACTTATATGTGGAATCTAAAAACACCAAAACAAATGAACAAACAAAAAAGCAGAAACGGACCCATAAATACAGGGAACAAACTAGTGGTTGCTGTCTGGGGGAGGGGGTAACAGGTGCTGAGAAGGAATGGGCAAAAATGGGTGAAGGGGAGTGGGAGGTATAGTCTTCCAGTTATGAATGAGTAAGTCATGGGGATGAAAGGTACAGATAGGGAGTATTGTTAATGGTACTGTAATAGTGTTGTATGGTGACAGATGGTAGCTACACTTGGGATGAGGATAGCACAGTGCATAGAGTTATTGAACCACTCTGTCAAACACCTGAAACTAATGTAACAATTTTATGTCAACTATACTTCAATAAGAAAGATTTTTTAAAAATAATACCTGCTGATAATACCTGCTAAAAAAATTCCAGGTTCAGTTTAAGGCAGAATGAAATTAGGAAAGCTCTAAATCCAAAATAAACAAGATGCTGCTCTAGTAATCCATTTATACATGGCTTCTATTTTAGCCTTTTTTTTTTTTTCATTCAACTGTGGACAGTTGGTCATTGGATTTATAGTATTTAGCATTAATTTTGGAGAAGGGCAGGTTAGTATCCACATCAAACATGTGATATTTTGCTGTTCATGTGTCCTTCCAGAATTAATTAGGGAAAAATTTCAAAAGGGCCTCTTTGGGATTTAATGGTATTAATAATATTTGTTTAACCAAAACTGATGAATGCTTGTTTTATTCATTCTAATTGGGCAACTTCACATTCTGCCAACAAGTAAAATTAATAAGCAAGTTAAGTCTAATTGGCTTGCTTTGAGCAGCTGAATGCTTTCAGTAAGAATACTAGACTGATTTTATTTTATTTTATTAATTAATTAATTTTTGTAACTTAAGAGACAAACCACAAAAATCTTTCCTGAACGATTTTTCTTTTATGGTGCCTTAATCATCTTGGGTCTTTTTAGATGAACAGCAGTGCTTAAGCTGTTGGAAGAAAGTCTATCTTCTGAATGAAATGGCTTCTATTTGCATGGAACAATTAGCTATAATTAGCATGCAAGTTTTAATGATATTGTATTGTGAAGCTGATTTTGCCTGTGGGACTGGTGATGCAAGTAGCTTCTATTGTTTATTGTATGCAAATCCAACCACTTAGCTTTAATTAGACGTTGAAATCCAGAATTGTCAACAATTGCTTTAGTATTAACGAGTAGCATGAACTGCCCATCATGACTTTTTAAATGGCAGAGACTTATAAGCAATTGATTTGGCTTCCAAAAAAAAAAAAAAGTATCTTAAAGTCCATCATTTGCAGAACAAAATCAAGTTTGGGTCAGTCTGGTTGACAAGATGTTTCTGTCTTCCTATTTATTTCCTCTGATTATGCCTCTTTGCTTTGTGAATATTAATAGAAGGTGGCTCATTGAAGAGTAATAAATTCAAAATAAAACTCAGTATTTTAAGAAGAGCCAGAATGTGAACTGTTTTCAATCAGATATTTGATGATTCATGATCTGGTAGGATTCTAAAAATGTCAGTAGTTTGGGTTCATCCTAGTTATTAATGCATGTTACACTTTGTATATTGTAGATGAAAATCATTACATGAATTAGCAGTCATACCGTGATGTTCTTTTAACAACATGTTAGAACCTAGGGAAAACTGTAAAGCCAATGTAGTTGATTAGTCTTCCTTGGCTGCAGAACTGCAAGGAAGAGAGGCTGAGCATGGCTTTCTGATCACCTTACAAGCTCTCCAACCTTTTCAAAGACTCAATTTCCTCCTTAGGCTTTAGTCTGCCTGTCCTAAGGATGACATGTTAGAAGCACATTCACAAGAAATTGGAAGTGACTTACTTCCATTTACTTTTCCCAGACTATTTGTATCTCAAAATGAGACCCAGAGAAAGAACATGCATTATCTGAAAGGATGGATACCACTTCCAGCATCGGATGAGGAAATTTTGTGAGATCTTTTCTTTCACTTTCCTTTCCTTTCCTTTCTTTTCTTTTCCTTTCTTTTCTTTTCCTTTCCTTTCTTTTCCTTTCCTTTCCTTTCCTTTCCTTTCCTTTCCTTTCCTTTCCTTTCCTTTCCTTTCCTTCCCTCTTCCCTTTCCCCTTTCCCCTTTTCCCTTTCCCCCTTTTCCTTTCCTTTCCTTTCCTTCCCTCTTCCCTTTCCCCTTTTTCCTTTCCTTTCCTTCCCTCTCCTTTCCTTTCCTTCCCTCTTCCTTTTCCTCTTTCCCATTTCCCCTTTTCCCTTTCCCCTTTTTCCTTTCCTCTCCTCTCCTCTCCTTTCCTTTCCTCTCCTCTCCCTCCCCTCCCCTCCCCTCTCCTTTCCTTTCCTCTTCTGCATTTTTCCTAAACCTTCTCTCACTGGAAAAAAAAAAATGAAGAAGAAGAAGCTATAAGCATTCACACAGACATTGGTCTGTTTTGAATTACGTTGGTATGTTAACAAAGAGAAAAAAAGTTACTTGCTACCATTTTTCCAAAGGTTGATTTCTGATTTTTCTAACTTATGTTGTTTCTGGATTTTTCTCCCCATTTTTCAAAGAATGGCCCTCAGTAGCTTAATAAATCAGCTAATAAAATATTTTAGCATCTGCTAATGTTCCCCGAGTGTGTAACATGCTTGTTCAAAGGCTTTCTAAAGGAGCACAATAGAGGGAAACTACAGGCAATTCTGAAAGGCAATGCTATCAGGTTTCAACATACTGCAGAACATCAGTCTTTACCCTAAGACTTTGCTTGTAAATATTTACATTGTTTGACCAGATGGTGGCACAATTGGAAAATGCGGGTATTTTTTTAAGCATATCTTAATAAACTTAAAAAAGGAAATCCATAGACTAGGATTGCAAACTATAGAAACACATTAAATGTTCATTTGAAAACTTTTGCTTCTGTTGTAATTTTTTTTTTTTTTTTTTTAATCACACCAGAAGGATGTGAAAAGAATACAGGTTTTCTTCAGGTTTTGAACACAGTATATTCTCATACTGCCTTTCACTTAGATAAGCCTGAGGCCTTAGTAGCTTTAAAATATTTCAGTTCAAGGCAATGAATGTTTAGTGAACACCAGCCATGTGCTATGCACTGTGCTGATGATTCTAAGGGCCTCTGCCTCCTTTATACAGTTAAAGGAGAGAGGATGGGACTCCTGCTAACTAGCCGCAATCAGGCCTTGGCCAGTGTCCCCAGTGGAATCCTCACCAAACAAATGGTGAAAGACAATGGCAAGATACTTGCTTCTCTCACCTCAAAAACTGCAGTTACCTCCCACATGCCTCCCTCTTGCCATTTTTTTTTCCTTTCCACTCCAGTCAGAATCATACATGTTCCATATCTCAATTCCATGTCACTTGCTTCTTGTTTGACTGGATCCTGAATGGATCCCTTTAATGGATCCATGGGCCTCAGTACAAAGTCCCAAATCCTAAAGATGGCTTTCAAGGTCTACCATAATCCATCTGTCTCTCGGTTACCTCAAAGACCCTATCTCCCACTACTCTTGTCCTCCCCTCCCAGTTTTTGACTCAGCCACATAGAACTTCTTGCAGTTACCCAAATGGAATCCCTGTTTCTGCCTCTGTGTTGTTCTGTGTATGTAGAGGGCAGGGTACAGGGAGGGGGTGGTAGGAATCAAGCAGAGCACCATTGGAGTGAGCTTCTATTTTATTCTAGAATACCTGGGCTTGAGAAGTTTGGCAAAGGTTCTAAGTGGGGAAACAGGGTTAAGTGTTTATAGGCTTTAGCAGGAAGAGGGAGGAATTGTCCTTGGAGCTTAGCAGCCATTGTTTGAGCAATTTCAATTTTATCAGGAGAGGTGGAGAGAAACAGCTAGGAGCTAAAGCCATGTGTGTAAGGCAATAGGAAGGTAGGAACAGCTGTAGGGACAAGGCCATGCAAAAGCCTCAATGGAAAGCTATCCTTCAGTATCTCACAAGTTTATCTTCAGAACTGTCTTTTCCCCCTCTCCTCTCTTCCCACCCCTACTTGGCTAACTCCTAGTCACCATGGTACAGAGGTCACCTCTCCTCAGAAGCCCTCCCCATGCTTCACGGGAACTCATCTCCCCACAGCCAGCACCATCCCCCCAACTCCAGAGTTCTGTGCTCAAATCTGGAAGAGTGCATATCACAAGGCATTATAATTTGCTGTTTGCTTCTTTGCCTACTATATCAGGTTGCTCAGTTTCTGAAGGGCAGACCCATACAATGCCTAGCTTTTTTTCTGGCATGTATTATGGGCTTAATACATTACTTTGATGACTGCATTCATGAGTGAACGGATGTGAAAGGTAGGTGAACCCTTAACCTCTGTAGAGCAAGATGATCTTTCTGCCTTAACCTCCCTTTTTCATCTATGATGTAGCCAAGCTGGCTTCTCTACCGCAAGACCAGTAATAGTCCAGCATGGGTGAGCCCATCCAGAAATAGTTCCAGGACACACCTGCCTTTGTCCCCAAGACACCACGTGGTCTACCACAGTTAGTAAACAGGCTCTTATTAACTGAAATACAGTTATATGGAAACACTACAGTTCCATCTATGAAATTCTAGATTTCAAAGTAGTAACTTGGGATCTGTTCCCACTCTGCCCACCCTTAACATTTATAATAAAGCACTGCCTAACACAGAATTATATTCTTAGGGAAAAATGAAAAACATGTTTGAAGAACTCAACCCTTATTAACACCATATTTTTCAGTAACAGTAACCATTAAACAGTTATATAGTCAACCTGTGTAGTTTTTAAGCCTGTTAAAGTGTCTAATTAGTTAATTAGGAAAATAATTATGTGTTAAAAAAAGGAAATTTGAAAATTGACTATGGATATATAAAACTGTGTTCAAAATAAACTTCTATTTTGAGGCTTTAGAGCTGTCCTGATGTATTAACATTTCACGATTCTTTGTATTCATTAAAAGATTTTTTCACAAAAATATTGGATAGTTTCCCAAAGTTCTCCTTTCTCACCTCCTGGTGTGTATCAAACAGAATATTGGAATTATCTAGTCAAATTATAGTTGGAAATTGTATTTTATAAAAGGCTATTTCCTTGGAAGTCATTCAAAAAAGACACATAGGGAAAAATATTTTAATTTATAGGGTCAGTGTTTCGCTGTCATAGTCAATTATAAGTAAACTATTTCTCGGGATTTTTTTTTTTTTGTGCTAGTTATAATAATCAATTTGTGAAGCATTTAGCATAGGCAAAAACACATCTGATGCCAAGATCACTTTTAAGAGGCCGCTCTTTTGTTTCCCTTCCACACTGTACATACATATTGTTTACATTTACTATTAGAATGGCGGGAACTCATGGTCCCAGAGGCATGGAATGAACAAACAATCTCTGAATGCGGTATGCAAGTTAGAAAGGAGAAATTGATCATTTCCAGATCATAGGGCAATTATCTTTTCCAATTTGAGGAGTAAAATAATCTGTACAATTGACTTCCAGATAAAGTACATTTATATTGAATAATGTTTGCAACTGCCAATCTTCCCATCCAATGCCCCTCTCCTCTGACTCCTGTTAGCCCTACTCCTAGTTAGCCTGGACTTGTCATGGTACTTCTATTGAGAAGTTTTTACTTTTGTCCATGCTGTTCCCTTGACCTTGAAGTGTGTTAAAAGAAATCCACTACTTCCTGAGATTCTAAAAATTAAACTTCCTTACCCCAGCAGGCACCTTCTATACCATGAAATGCAAAAATGAAAGCCAACAAAGAAGATGAGATTTTGGCTCTGTATGAAAACTGCTGAGTAGGCATAAAAAATCTCAGAGTGAGGAGAAGCCAATTTCTCCTGAAGGCCTAGAGATGAAAGAGGCAGTATGGGTAGCTAAGTGATTGATTTCTCCTCTGCAACTTAGAGTATCAGAATACAATTGTTGGCTTGGACAACTGGGTACTGTATTTACAGGGACATAGTGTATAGTGGATGGTGGGAGGATTCAGATCTTAGAGTCCTCTAACAAAAAGTATGTTCTAATTCTGTCTTCCCCATTGTTGTAACAGCTACAATAGTGGACAATTTACGTGATTGCTCTGAGCTTTGGATTCTTTATCTTTGAAGTGGGAATACTAATATCTACCTGGGCAAGTTGTAAGGATTGAAGATAATGTATGCCAAGCACTTATCACAGTGGTTGGTTTGCACATAAGCACTAAATAAACAGTAGCTATTATAACAATAACTACATGGTCTTTACCCTTCTATTAAGTGTGAATTGAGCTAAGACAGTTCTAAAGACTTAATAAAACAGATTTGCCTCATGACTACTAAGAATAAGGAGACAGGAGGAAAGGTGTTTATCATCCGAGGAACTAAAGTGGACCAGGAAACAAGAGTTGCTACTGTATCTTTGTCTGGAAACAGGAGTAAGACTGGAACACAGCCATCAGGATCTATTTGTGGTAGGCTGAAAGCCCAGGGGCAAAAAAATTTTCTTTCTTTCTGTCTTTTTTTGATGAAAGAGTCTGACTGAGGCTGTGTTTTGAACCCATTACAATTAGATTCCAGTAATTCAATGTCAATGTCCAGCTGAATGGGGGCTGTGTTTCCTTTACATCTACAGATACATAGACCCAGTGTTGGGACATGTCGGACCTCATTCCTCTGCTAAAGTGATTTTGGTCTTTCTCCTGATCTCTACTCTAGATACAATAATGTTGGTTTGATAGCAAAAGCAAACGCAACAAAAGCAAAAATCAACAATGGGACTACATCACACTAGAAAGCTTCTGTGCAGCAAAGAAAACCATCAACAAAACTAAAAGCCAACCTGCCGAGTGGGAGAAAATATTTGCAAATCATATATCTAATAAGGGATTTATATCCAAAATGTGTAAAGAACTTATACAACCCAATAGATAAAAACAAAGAATTCGATTAAAAATAGGTGGAGGATCTGAATAGAAATTTTTCCAAAGAAGATCTACAGGTGACTAACAGGTACATGAAAAGGTACTCAACATCACTAATCATCAGAGAAATGCAAATCAAGACCACCATGACGTGTCACCTCACACCTGTTAGAATGGCTATCATGAAAACAAACAAGAAATAACAAGTGTTGGCAAGGATGTGGAGAAAAGGGAACATTTGTGCACTGTTGGTAAGAATGTAAACTGGTTCAGCCACTGTGGAAAACAGTATGGAGGGTCCTCAAAAGCAGTAGATTCAAGATACAGTAGACATCAAATATACTGAACATGAAGTCTCTAGATCAAAATGCAACTAGTTTGGTGGTGGTAAATGGTCCTCTGTTGAGGGAAACAAATGAATAAGCTGATCCTTCCATGCATGCAGGGCTGTAAATTCTAGGCAGGATGCAAGCACAAGCTTCTAAGGTAGTTTGGAAAAGTCCTTGATCTGCTCTGAGTCCAAATGGATAGAGTCCCAAAGGGAAGAAGTGCCATTTAGGGCACAGAGCTATACCTAGACATAGGAGACTTGTATTTGACCTCTAGGGTCAGGTCTGTCTCTGAGCAGTGAAGTTCCCTGAACTCCCAGCAGTCCATGAGTGGTTCCCAAATACCCAGTGGGGAATATGGAAACAACTTAAACTGCTTTCATCATCACTGAAGGAAACATAACCTAATTTCAGCACAGATACTGCCTTTTTGTAAATGCACTTCAAGTGCACAGAAACTTACTGTAGCCGGAATGCAAGGAGAAAGCAGAGTATCCTGGACAACCATTTACATTTAAGAAATACTCACAAAACACTGGGGCATATGCAAAAATAAAGTTCAGGGTAAGGGCTCTTATAATAAAAGTGTTATGGAATAGCATTATTATTTTACTTGGTTGAATTTTTATGCCTAATGAAAACCAGTGAAATAACTTGTGCTAAGTGTTCTACTGTTAAATTCCCCTACTGTGAAAGAAGCCCAGCTGGTAAATGCAGCTGTCTGAGATCCCTTCTTAGGAAAACACACCGATCCTTGTTGTACTCAAGCAATTCTGATTCCCTGGGCTTGTGACAAAAATATGACTATTACTATTTTTTTAAAGATTTATTTATTTATTTATTTATTTATTTGAGAGAGAGAGAGAGCACCCAAGTGGGAGGAGGGGCAGAGAAGGAGGGAGAGAGTCTCAAGCAGACTCCATGCTGAGTGTGGAGCCCAACATAGGGCTCGATCTCATGACCCGGAGATCATGACCAGAGCCGAAATCAAGACTGAGCTTAACCGACTGAGCTACCCTGGCACTCCATGACTATTATTTTTATTAAAAGACTTGTTATTTGAAAATTATAGAAAAAGGGAAAAAAGAAAAATTACACATGATCCCAAATCAATTTAGGTGTCCACGGAATGAATATATGGTATTTGTCGACTATCCATTACCTCAACACTTAATTTTTAAATTACATAATATAGGAAATAAAAGTTCCAGCTTTGTTTCCTTTTCTCTTCTCTATACACACATTTAAATGGCTCTGCTTTATGTTTGTTTTACCAAGCAGTGCTGCAATGAATATTCTTACCTAATCATCTTTATGCATCTGTGCCATTATTTCTATAAGACAGCATTGTTTGAAGGGATAAACTTTTATTACTTTTTGATTGTAAAAGTAAATTCTTCCTTATAAATAATTTAGAAATAAAGTAGTAATCATTTTTAAGGTAGTAACAGTGCAAGAGTTTATCACTCTGCATTAGCTTCACAGAAATAACTCAGATTTCTGGACTTTGAAATCTTGCCAACTTTGCCTCATTCATTCAACAAATGATGTGGAGTCTCTTCTATGCCAAGCACTATGCGGTGGCCTAAAAGATTTGAAATGGAAATCCTTGCCCTTTAGGCAGGTGTTGTAGATTTAAGTATCAAGAAAATTTTATTATCCTAAAATCGACCCTTTGCCTAGAATTTGTCAGAATTTTTGCACCGTATTAAATGAGATTAAAAGAGATAATACCTATAAAGCTCTTAGCACAAGGTTTCACACGTAGTAATAAGTGCTCAAAAGATGTCATTGTGCTTATCATTATCATCATTAATACTAACATCATTATGAATTATTGCTTGTAGTGTTTCTAACCCACCCCCATGTAAGTAAGAATGTTCTCAGGGAATTCAAATAGGAGTGCTATTGTGTTTGTGAAGTGCTATGTGAACTTGTATTTGATCTTTTCTGGTTAATTTCTCACTAGCTTCTTCAAGTTACTAAATTTGAAAGTTCCTGTATGTTTTATTCTTATAGTTTGGTTGGCATTATTAATGGATGTGTAATAATTGGACAATGATTTGCACTTTGGCTCTGCAATTTCTATTCTTTGAAATCAGGCTAAAGCTCTACCTTCTCAGCCTACGGATAGCTGAAAGTCCATTTTAACAGTCATGGTTGTCTGCAGAGAATAGCCAGGCTCAACAGCCTGGCTTTCATGTGAATCCCAGGTGTTTCTCCAAGATGCCTCTCCAAAGGTCGTATGGGTAATTATAAAGAAGGCAGCAACGAGGGCTCAAAATGCCATGATCTTTCTGTCCAAGTGTATCTCTTAGGACTATTTTAGAGGTTTTCTAAGCTCCGCAGAACAGCCCAAATGTAAGCCAGAAGAAAACACATTTTAAAGTCTCCCTCAGCTCTTTCCTTTAAGGAAAGAAGCTTCTACTAACTATTTATTGCAGGTTTTAGGCAAAACAACAACAACAACAACTTAAACTTTCTTCATTATCATTATTGAAGGAAACAGAACCCAAACTAAGCACAAATGTTGCCTTTTTAAAAAATGTACTTCAAGTGCATGGAAATGTAACCAGAATTCAAAGAGAAAGCAGGACATATTGGGCAACCATTTTACATTTTGAAAAAATTTGCAAAACTCTGGAACACCTGCAAAGCAAGGTCCAATAAATACTCTTATAGTAAAAGTGGAATAATCACTGCTGTTTAATTTGGTTGAATTTTATGCCTAATGAAGGCAATGAAATAACTTGTGCCAAATGTTACAATTCTATTGGGAAAGAAGACCAGCCACCCTCATGTCTTTGGGAGGAAAATGGAGAAAGAAGAGCTGCTTGGATTGGAGGGGCAGGGGTAAGGGAAATGCTCAGGGTATTAGAACAGCACCCCTCCTTTGAGAGTTAATAACACGTTTTCGTATCACCCATATTTTGGGGTTGTTGGGGGTAGGTAAGGGAGATTATGGAGGTCCATGTGATGCCTGTGTGTCACGTGTACATTGTCCACTAAACTATTAGTTCAGTAATTTTTGAAGGACACCTGTGGTGTGTAGCACAGGAACCTCCTTCTAATTTAAACCCTTTTATCATGAATTATTGTAATAATATTTGTTCCCATTTGTTAAGCACCTGCTCTGGCCAGGCACATTTCCTATTTGTTTCTAAGATTTACTAAGCTCTGGAATGAAGGAACTTGAGACTTGGAGAAGTTAAGCAAAACACCCAAAGACATAAGGCTACTAAGAAACAAGGCTGGAAGGAGTCTACACCCAGCACTCTGCCAGGTTTTTCTTTTCCACCCTCATTCTGCTACTGAAATCCTGTTCACTTTCTCTATCTGATATGCCAACATGGGAAACAGTCAGTTGTCCTCCCCCCAAGTAAGGACACAATCCTGCCCTGAAGTTGGATTAGGTGTGACTGATTAGGTCTTCTCAGAATGAGGATTACTGTTCATTCACTCTTTCCTCATGATTGGTCCCTAAGTTGGCTACAGTTCCCTTCTGGGTACAATGCAGGGGCGAGAGTCTTTATCCTTCAAAACTCCGCAGCCCAGAACATAATATATGCATTGTTAGGCATCCCAAAGGCAGGGTAAGTTTTATAACTATAACATCACTGCAATATTTCAATATAGCTTGCTATCACTGGGACCCTGAGGCCTTTTATTCTGTCATACATATACATTTGTCACCATTCTCAGGCTTTTATTGGTATAGTTTATTTCTTTTTTTCTTCCCAAGTGTACTTATTAAACACTATCCTGTTTATTTCTGCCCAGTTCTCCCATTTGTCACTATAGAGTGACCTTGACAAATTAGAAAAGTGAGTAGAAATCCCACTGCTTCAGAGATTCCCATAACAAGATCTCCTTCCTTCCTTCCTTCCTTCCATCCTTCTTCCCTTCCCTCCCTCTTTTCCTTCACCTGAGGCTTAGAGAATTTAATATATCTAAGATCACACAGCTAGAAATTCTATCCCAGTTTAGATTCCATCATACTAGACTGCTCTTCATCTAGTTCTCTAGACCCTGGATCCTCTACCTGAAGTGTTGTCTGTGAACCCATAGCATTAGAATCACCAGAAGGCTTGTTAGTAATGCAGAATCTCAGGCTCCAGTTTGGAACTTCTGAATTAAAATCTGCATTTTAACAGGACTACAAGCACTTCTAAAATCAAAGTTTGATAAACACTAATCCAGATTACAGGAACCTATTTAACAGATAGTCAACCTTTCTTCCTGTCCAGCAGAATTCTGCTCACCTCTCCTCCATATTACTCAAGGTTATAACCTCATTAGTCAGACTTCTATCAGGGAGATCTGATTTATCTTGCTAGTGATTGGATTGGGGGTGGGCTTTTGATCCAGTTCTTCCCAATGAGACATTCAAGAAATAGGCTCAGAAACTCAGGAAAAGGATTTCTTTCTCTTTATAATTAGTCACATGGGAAGGAAGAATTTTTCTTCTGCTATTAGATATTATGGTATCTTTTTAAGATGCCAGAAACTCTGGTAGCCGTCTTGCAGCCATGATGGGATGGGTGCCAAGGACAAACCTAAATGGGTGAAGTTGGCAGAGAGGAAATACAGAAAGTGTCAAAGCCACCTCATTTCAGTATTCTTTCTTTTTGAATTTGTTTGTTTATTTGCTTAATGGTTAAGTTTGCTGACTTGGGATGTTACTTGCAGCCAAAAGCATTCCCATTGATCCCAGTTATGTTCTTCTTTGGTGATAAATGTGTTGCCAGAAACAGCATCAGCTGTTGGTTAAAGGCAAGATCAATTATACCAATTACTCAGTCCACTGAAAGACTATTAGTTTGATCAGATAAGAAATTTATAAATTATGAGTCCTTTGTCTCTTTAAGCAAATTTCTGTCTTCCCTCACTTCTCTTACACACCTTTCTCTCCTATTCTCATCTGCTATATTTTCTTTTATGTAGGATCTTGAAAAATGCGCATGCTTTAATTTTGTTAGAGATTTATCTTTGATTTCTACTGAAAATCTACCATAGAGAGTAGATGAGAGAAAAGGAGAGTAAAAATTCAGAAGATAATTCTAAGTGGAGAACACAAAGAACTCAGTAATTTGGTGTTCAGTTACTTCTTAGTTTTCGTTTAGCCTCCTGATCATTTTATGATGACACTCATCTTCCTTGGCTTTTGAAGACATAATATTTAGAATAAATTTTCAAATAACTAGTAAAATTATTTCTTACAAAGCAGAAGTGATCAATGTGATTTTTAACTGACTTTTTATACCACTTAAATGATGTTCTGTTAACAAAACCTGATGTGTGATTTCTGGGAAGATTTATTACCTCCTACCCCCAACCAATTTCTGATTGGATGTTGATTAATAACCTAATCTTGAATTTGGGATAACCTTAAGGCTGCTTCTCTAGCAATAACAGGAATTGGCAAGGATGAGATTTTTTTCAGCCACCTGAGAAAAACAAAGAATGAGTTCAGTAAGTTAAAAGAATCCCTTTATAGATCGGCAATGCCTACTAGGTACTTGTCCTAGAGAAATACATATTGAAAAATAATTATAAAGATTATTTTAGGAGAGTGACATCATCAAGATGGCAACATGGCTCATTCCCAACTTCAGTCCCCCTTACAGAAGACCAACTAGCAACTATCCATAGACAAGACACCACTGTGATAATCCTAGAACCAGAGGTGAGGTAAGGACCAGAGAGACTGAGAAGGACTGCATTAGAAGGGTGAGAGAAACAGCTACACTCTGCTTGCATTGCTTCTCCTCCTCCAGGTCAGCACAGTGATGTACTGAGAGAGACCCCTGGGCCTGTGGTTCCGCCAGTGGGAAAAGAGAGCCCCAGGTGGATATCCAGCTCCCCCAGCATTGCAAGACACTTCACCTGAAGTGAATAAATGGGGGAATCTTCACAGATCAACAACTGGAGATCAGATAGAGATGGAGAAGGGGGAAGGGGCTTACAGCAACCAGTGCTCAGATTTGGGTGGATTGAATTTCTTCATGTGGTGGTGTTCAAGCAGAGATCCTAGCCAGTGGCCCTGGCCATCTATAGAACCAGGCTGGTAGCCCCATCTGGCCAAGGTTTTCATTTGGCAGTTCTGCCTGATTTGGGTGCCTAGCCAACAAACGCTAACTCTGGAGCCTGTTCTATAGCCCTGGGCAAAGAAACAAATTTACAGTGCTGCTCGACTGCTGAGTATAGCCTGTAGTCTTGCTGGACCAGGAAGCCTGGCCAGAAAACCTGGGCAGCTCTGGAGCCCATCCTACAGTCCTTATTTTTGCAAGAAGCCAAGCCATCAGCCCTGCCAACTGTTGAGCATAACCTCTGGCCCCGCATAACCAGGGAGCCTGAACAGTGGCTCTGGGCAGGCTCAGAGTACAGCCTACAGTGCCACCAAGCTGTAGAGTCTAGTTTATAGCCCTGCCCTATAGCAGAGCCCACCCTAAGGCCCTGCCCAGGTGCTGAGCACAGCCTGTAGTCTCGCCCAGGCAGGAAGCCCAGCCAGTGACCCCACCCAACCATGGAGCCTAGTTTGCAGTCCCAATTGACAAGGGAGCCTGGATAGGGACCCTGCCTGACCACAGAGCACAGTCTCTAGTCCACCCAACTGTGAGATACACCTGGATGCCCTTCTCAACCAGAGAGCCCAGCCAGCAGCCAATCTGACCATGAAGCCAGCCTGTAGCTTCACCCTATATCAGGTTATAGCCGGCACCCCACTTAAACATGGAGTCCAGTCAGTGACACCACTTAGTCAGGGAGCATAGTCTGAGACCACACCAGACCAGGAGCAACTGGGGAGTCCAACCTGTAGCCCTGCCCAGTCACAGAGTACAGACAGTGGCATGACCTTGGCAGGTGACTGCAGAGCACAGCCAGCAGCCTTGCCCAATCAGGGAGGCCACCCAGCAGCCCTGCTTGAAAACGCCTATCAAGTAGGCCCATCACACTGCAAAGCCCAAGCAGCAGCACCCATCCCTTTACCTCAGAGCACGGGGAGTGGCCTTGCCCAACTGGAGACTCCAATAGCAAGCCCTGCCTGCCCATAGATGCTACCAGCTGACCTGTTCAGTACCTCAAGCTGAGGAACTGGTGAAGATCTTTCCATGCCAAAGCAAACCTGTAAAGTTGAGAAGAGGAGACAGCTTACTCGAATGCATAGATGCCAATGCAAAGAACCAAGGATCAAAGAATCAGGTAAATATGACAGGAACAAAGGAAATTAATAAAGCTCCAACAACTGACCCTAAAGAAATGGAGATCTGTGAATGTCAGACAAAAAATTCAGAATAATCCTCTTATAGTTCAGTAAACTATAAGAATACTCAGAAAACTAAATGAAATTAGTTAAATGGTGCATGAACGAAAATGAGAAATTCAGCACACAAATAGAAACCATCAAAATAACAACAACAACAACAAAAATCCTAGATATGAAAAAATAGAACTGAAGAACCCAATAGAGAGATTCAACATCAGACTTGAGCAAGCAAAAGAAAGTCAGTAAACTAAAAGAGGTCATTTGAAATTATTCAGTCAGAGAAGCAAAAGAAAAAAGAATGAAAAAGGGTGAAGAAAGCCTGCTTATGGGATTTGTGGGACATCATCAACTCATAGAAACAGATGAGATTGGTGGTTGGTTGCTAGGTGGGTGAAGTGGTTACAGGATACAGACTTCTAGTCACAAGTTCTGCCCATGTAATGTACAACATGGTGATTATAGTTAGCAACATTGCACTATGTATGAAAGTTGCTAAGGTAGTAGATTTTAAAAGATCTTACTACACACACACACACACACACACGCACATGCAACATAACTTTGTGAGGTGATGGACTAGCCCTATTGTGGTAGTCATTTTACAATGTATACATTTATCAAAACATTACATTGTACACCTTAAACTTATATAATGTTATATGTCAATTATCTCTCCATACAGCTAAGAAAAATATTTTATTGTTTTATTTATCTGTATAAAACCTAGTGAATTTTTTCTAACATTTTATCATAGAAAATTCCAAGTGTACAAAAAAAGGAAAAATAATAAGATAACTACTTCCGTTTGCCCATCATAGCTTTAACAATTATCATCTCATGGTCTAAATTATTTTACTTATACCCCTCCCATGTTTTCCCAACCCCTGGATTATTTTGAAGCAATTCTCAGTATATCATGGGATTTATAAATACTTCAATTTATATTTCTAACAGAAAAGATACCTGAAACACATGGCCTTAATACTTTTATTATACTACAAAAAGTAATGTTAACTTAATTTTCCTTGATATCAAATAGTCATTGTTCATTTTTTCTAAAAAAACTCTCTCTCTGTCTTCCTCCCTCCCTCCCTCTCTTCTCATTGCCATTTATTTATTGCACAAACTGTGTTGTTTGTCCTGCAGATTTCCCTTGATCTAGATTTAGAGATTGCAGGTCTAGTCCTTCCATCTTGATGTAGTTGCTATTTCATGTTTCCCTGTCTGTTGTATTTTTCTTAAATTTGTAGTTTTATGGCTAGAAGATTGATCAGATTCTGGTGAGATTTAATTTTTTTTTTTTTTTTTTTTTGGTGGAAACCTCATAGGCAAAGGTGTATTATTCTGTAAGGAGAATATATGAAGTCCATTTTTCTCTCTTGTTAAGATGTTTGCAGTCTTTGATGATGTTATCTTTTCCCCTCTGTCTTTTGAGATCTGGAGTGAAATTTTGTTTCTGGCTACATTATCTGATTAGGTATCATCAGTTTTGGCCACTCTGTTGTGCTGAGAAAATCTTGCTGAATTGCCTATGAAATATCGCTGTAGTGAGCCTATTAGTTTTTCTGAATGAATGAAAGAAGGAGATAAGTTGTTTTAGTGCTTTAGAGTATTGAAATGCCAATATAGAGTTGTATGTATCAATTTGTAGGCAGTGGCTGGAAAGTGGGTTAATAACTTCACCACTGGCTGTGTGACCTTGGGTAGGTTAACTCCATGACTGCCATTTTTATCATTTGTAAAATGAACATAATTATACCTATGTTTCCTATATGCGTGTAAGATATATATGTGTGTGTGTGTATACACTCAATAAATGAGAGCTATTATGTACATATTTAAAATTGATTTATTTTTTTAAAGATTTTATTTATTTATTTGATAGAGAGAGCATGCGCATGCATATGGGCAAGGGGAGGGGCGGAGGGAGAGGGAGACAAAGACTCCCTGCTGAGCAAGGAGCCCAAGGCAGGGCTTGATCCCAGGACTCTGAGATCTTGACCTAAGTCAAAGGCAGATGCTTATCCCACTGAGCCACCCAGAAGCCCCCTAAAATTGTGAATTATTTTGATAATAAATAATAATAGTGCAGTTTGTCATATTTTAAGATTGATTTGCTGATAGTATAGCTTCTCCTGTGTATGTGTGACTGGCAGAGCATTTATCTAATCAGCAGGTTTAGTCCATTTCTTTTATTTTTATGACTAATGTTAAGTATCCCAAATTTGTAAATCTCTGAAAGAAGGACTTCATATTCTTTCAATGTCATATTGTGGTATTATGTAACAGATTCACCCAAGAATACTTTCATTCTCTATGGGTATGTACTTTACTGCTTTCCTTTTGTTGGATATTTTACATCTTTCTAAAGGTAGATATTAGCTTGCAGAAAATTGAGAGTGATACAAGTGATTCTTATGAAATAGAAATGCAAATGAAATTTATCTAGTAGAAAAGATAATCTGAAAGGTTAGTGTTTAATTATTAGAGCAATAGGCAGTTTTGTATCTATACTAGCAATCTAACTTCACAGTTCTTTCAGTCAGTGCCAATAGACAGTCTCTCAAATTCTTTTTGAACTGGCTTTACCGTTATGCTATTTCCCTCATTAATGAATTAAGTAAATCTTTGACACGTGCTCACTGTGTATTTGTATGAGAGCAATGTGTTCAGCTTTTTTAAAATTATGCCTCAATTCTATGCTTCCAACCTCAGTGGTGGACTTTGCTGACTGGGTCAATATTAATTATGGATTTTATTTATTTTTTTAAAGATTTTATTTATTTATTTGACAGAGAGAGAGACAGCAGAGAGAGGGAACACAAGCAGGGGGAGTGGGAGAGAGAAAAGCAGGCTTCCCACCCAGCAGGGAGCCCAATGCGGGGCTGGATCCCAGGACCCTGGGATCATGACCTGAGCTGAAGGCAGATGCTTAACTGACTGAGCCACCTAGGCATCCCTAATTATGGATTTTAAATACACCAATGACATTTCTGTAGAATTCGTTGGAGGGTATACATCTCACCTCATTAACACATCACCAGCTGGAATCTAATTGGTTTTAGTTATTTAGCCAAAGAAATAAACATCCCATCTATATCAAATAATCTGAAGGGTGGTATCACTGTTTTACTGGATTTTGACATAGGTCATGCATTATGATTTTTTGCATTTGTCAATATATTCTGTTTAGAAAGACAAAGATTTTCTTCTATGAGAGTTAGCTCTGTCTCTTTATTTTTAAAGTTATTTAAGGTGTAAGTTTCTGTTTTGGGGGAATATTTATTTATATATTTTTGATAATTCTAAGTTTTTAATGATGCAGTATTCATAAATTCCTCTTTCCTGAATTCTTCAAGACTATGCTGTAATCTCCAGCCCAATCACTGCTCATCTCTACCGATTTCACCTGCATAAAGAGGAAGGAGTCTTTCTTGCTTGAAAAAAAGGTTAATTCAACTACATTTTTTTTAAAGATTTTATTTATTTATTTGAGAGAGAGAGAATGAGAGAGAGAGAGCACACGAGAGGGGGGAGAGTCAGAGGGAGAAGCAGACCCCCTGCTGAGCAAGGAGCCCGACATGGGACTCCATCCCGGGACTCCAGGATCACGACCTGAGCCGAAGGCAGTCGCTTAACCAACTGAGCCACCCAGGCGCCCAATTCAACTACATTTTTAAATGCTGAGAGAGAATAGGTTGGGAAAATGGAGGGAGACAAGGAATTCATCAAAGTTGAGGAAGGGGAGAAGTTTTCCAAATGTTCTTGAGAAGAGAGCTTATGAGCGCTGTGGATTGAAAAGAGAAAGGAAATTTAATTAAAATTTGTGAGCAATATGTTGGACCTCTTTTAATGTACTTTGAGATACTTGGGTATACAATGAAATTACTGTGAAATTACTTGATAAATATGGTTTGACCCCTGATCCATGCTTTCTTGAATGAAGAAGTATTTGGAA
This sequence comes from Mirounga angustirostris, assembly GCF_029215605.1. Taxonomy (NCBI): domain Eukaryota; kingdom Metazoa; phylum Chordata; class Mammalia; order Carnivora; family Phocidae; genus Mirounga; species Mirounga angustirostris. The sequence continues at coordinate 98,036,069 of NW_026991718.1, read as the reverse complement.
TCTAATGTGATTCTCCAAGTTTATTAAATTATATTTTCATTCTGCCAATATTTATTGAGTACTGATTATGTGCTAGGCTCTTACTGCTAGACAAATACTCTGTCCTCAGGGAACTTACGTTTTTATTGGGGGTTGGCAGGGGTGCAGAAAATAAACAAAGGAATAATGATAGAATATGTTTTATACATCAAGAGGAGATGAAGGCTATGAGGACATAAAACAGGCTGAGTAGGCTGGAAAGAGAAAAAAAGTGTTATTTTACATATAAGGATGAAGTAAGGCTGCCAATTAAGAAATAGCACATTCCATTCTACTCAGGTAGACAAAACTCATCATATTGAGTAGACCAGGCTAAGTAGACAGACTCTTGAGTAAAAATTTCTTAGATCTGAACCCTGATGGCCCTATGAATCTGTAGTACTTTGTACCTTCAGAAGCTAGTACTGATATTAAATTTTAAAAAAATGAAATTATAGAATCCAGAAATATTTTTGAGGGTGAATATGGCTAGGAAATACACATTAGAGAAGAGAGAATTATAGTGAGACCTCCCTAAAAGCATTTTCTGTTTAGGAAAAGAGAAGTTATATGACATTTCCCTAGTCAAGATTTGTAACAGTTCTGTGGAATTCTCATAGAATATGGAGGCTCATCAGGGAAACAGAATATGAAGCAACTCTCTTTTTTTCAATTTAGAGCTCCTTTGTCAAGGGAGGATTATTTTCCCATAAATTCAATTTAAAGGGAAGGAAACGTAACTCAATTTCAAGGTCATTAAAAGGGATAAGAAAAGTTAGATCCTATAAATAAAAAAAACTTTAATAAGCTAAACTAACTGGCAGCAAGAAAGCAAGCTATTTTCTCAATAAATATTGTATAGATGTGCTTTGTCAATTACCTTTTTTTTTTTTTTTTTTTTTGACTGTGAACAAAATGTAAATGTCACGGATAAATGATAGCTGTAATGATGTTTTCCAGCATTGTGCTCCATGCTACCATGGCTTCTTAACAAAGATGTTAAATCATTAGGAGTCATATTTCATGATAGTTAACTGCAAATCTGGTAATATTTCCACTTTTCATTTGGTGTGAAATGATGAGGGAGAACCACAAGGTTTATTGAAGGTACATGGCAAAGGACAGAGTGACTTAATGTATGTATATAAATCTTACAAAACTACCTATTGGACAGCATTTTATGACAGATATAAATTCCCATTCACTCTCCACTAATGATAGACAGTGAGGTCTGCAGTGGAAGCAGAAAGCTGAGATGAGAAATCACCCTCGAGAATAGAAGGAGTTCATAGGTTTTTTTCCTGTTCTTGCTCATTCTCTCTTGCAACAGCTAAAGAGTTCCTTGTTCTTGCCTAAGTTTTGAGCAATTACACGCTCTTATTAATTCTGTCTTATTAAATGTGCTTTATTATAAAATATCCAGCGATGCTTTTATAATTAAGGAGCTATTAGCATTTGCCATTTCAAACTACTCTTCTTTTATCTATATTTCTTTGAATTCTGCAGTGTTCGGCAAGCTCATTCAAGATTTCATTTTAGGGAAATAAAAAATCAGGAGCACTCTGTGTTGTAAATATTTTCATCCCAACTTGCTGTTAAAAGTATAGAGACAGGGCGCCTGGGTGGCTCAGTCGTTAAGCATCTGCCTTTGGCTCAGGTCATGATCCCAGGGTCCTGGGATCGAGTCCCACATCGGGCTCCCTGCTCGGCGGGAAGCCTGCTTCTCCCTCTCCCACTCCCCCTGCTTGTGTTCCTGCTCTCGCTATCTCTCTCTCTGTCAAATAAATAAATAAAATCTTTAAAAAAAAAAAAAGTATAGACACAGTGGCTTAGGGTAGAAAGGACACTTTTTATGGAGTTGGGTGCCCTGGTTTGATTTTCTCTTTTGCTGATTATTTTTTTTATCTTGGGCACTGCATTAAGCAAAGCTTTTTCTGTTGCAAGTGACTGAAATCCAACCCAAAGTCACTTAAGAGAAAAAAAAAAGGGACTATGCTGGCTCGTGTAATTGAAATTGTAAGGGCTTGTGGCAAGGTTGGCAAGAACAAGTTGCCCCAACTGGGCCACTTGTGTCAGTCTCTCCATGTCTCAGCTTTGCTTTTCTCAGTGCTGGCTTCATTTTCAGGTAAGCGCTCTCTACATGCTGGGCTGAAAGGCAGCTCTAGACTCTTTGATCTCGAGAGCCAGAGATCCTGGAAGAAGAAGGAAACTCTTTCTGATACTTTTGACTAAAGTCCAAGTGAAGACTGATTGGTCCTGCACAGGCCAGCAGTCCATCTTAGAATGAATCCCTGAAGCTAGGAATAGAGAACATTGTGCTTTGATTGGCCAGGACTGAGTCTGTGCCTGGCTCTCCCGGGACCAATGCTGAATCATATGGTCAAAAGAGAATGAAAATGAAATGAAGAGTAGTTTCCTGAAAAAGGAGACGTTGAGTAGTCAAGTCATAAATATACCACTGGACCTTACTCATTCATTCATTCTTTTCCAACTAACTTTTAAAAATTAGCCCCACCTTTATGCTGTATCAGGCAGTATGGTGGTAATGATGAGAGGATTTTTTAAAAAAGGAGGAATTTTATGTAACCATGTAAGAAATAATCATGTGAGAAAATACATACAATGCATACAATGCAGTAAGATCATGAATCTCCCAAGGGAATGATCTTCTAGGTTTCCTTGTTAGAATGAGGGAAGACTTCAAAGAAGCAACTTAGAGGTGTGCTTGACTTGCACTCAGTGAAAATAGTATGGATCAGGGTATGAGAATATGGTGCACATAAGGGCAGGACTTGTTTCCACTTGAGTATGGAACAATCACAAAGGACAAGAGAAGTAGCAGGAGATAGAACTGACCAGGTAATCAGAAACAGATCTTGGAAAGCCTAGTTATGTTGATCAAATGAGGCTTTCTTATTTTTTCTTGCTGTCAAATCAGGATTATTAATCACAGGAAAAATATATATCAAGTGTGTACGCTAAAAAGATCACTCTTGTGGGCATGTGGAGGGTTATATGGAAGATTTTGAAACAAGAGTTACTGTAGCTAATAAGAGGTTATTGTAACCTCCCAGCTCAAAGGATTCACTCACTCATTCATTCACTGATTTCCTCCTTTCCTCCTTCCCTCAACAGATATTCACGGAATGCCTGTTATGGACTGGGTATTATGTGAGACAAAGTCTACAGCAATAGCAATGAGGTTAGAAAAAAGGAGAAAAATATGAAAGTAATTTAAGCAAAGAGTAACTAATTTGATGTCAAATAGCTTCAAGATGGAGAGGACAAGATTGTAGGTTTCCCGCCTGAGCTCTTAGGAGGAGGGTGATAACATTCCTGAGCCAGATATTGTCCAAATCTGTTTACTCAACTGTAATGTGACAACAATAGAAAGAACCCAGCATCACAGGGCTATTATGAGGATGAGATGAGATAATACAACTATGAATGGGTTTTGTATACCTTAAAATATAAAATGAGGGCAAAATGTTAGTTTTTCTTAAATGTAACATATTTTCAAATAATCTGTGATTGCTTTGGAGTCCATGAGGCTGTAATTTTCTCCTCTCAAGATGTACCCATTGGGCAGAATAAATTAAATCAGAAGTCTTTACTATCTAGCTGAAATAAGCAATATTTACTTTGGAATGTCAGTCTTTACAAGCTTCATTTTCTATGTTCTGGCTTTTCTTCCATTATGCAGGGTGTTGGGGCTGGGGGAGGGGAGGTAAAAGCCAGTTCAGTTTCTCATAAAATTACACATTGCAGATTTGGGTGAGAATGGTTTTGTTTAAAGCTGATTCATTGGGATTTCATAAGAGATACTATTGTATAGGTACAATAACTGTTTAGCAAGGTTCTTTATGAGACATTCAGGATTATGGATCCATGATTTGCATTCACTGCAAACATTGTAACAACTTCCTTTGAGCCATTAAAACAAAGGTATTGAAAGGCTGTTAAGGACTGCACAAAGCAGTGAAATCGCAACAGGTTCATTTATTGGAGAAAGTACTAGCAAGATACAAACCAGCATTACAAATGCAGGTCTCATCTGTTCAGCTGTCATGTTTAACTTTTTCCAGCCTCGCTGTGCAAAGGAAGGGGCTGTGATTTGAGTAGGTTGGAAACTCTGAAATCATATTGCAAGACACTCATCCACCCAGCCAGCCATTCATCCACTCATTTATTTCAATTCTTAGGTGCTGGGGCAGATGCTGAAGAAAAGAATATGCTATCCCTACAGACTGTAATTGGAGAGACAGATACATAAAATATATTTGCAGTAAAATGAAAACGTGAAATGATAGGCTAAGTGCAGAGTGTTTTGGTTGCTGCTGGGAAGACAGGGCAGTAGGATGAAGAGGCAATTGCTAAGAAGAGAAAAATAGCGGACATTCCAGGCAGCCAAATTAATAAGTGAGCGTTGTGTTGCAAATTAAGTTGTGAATTCCGCTCCCTGGGAGTCACTAATGCCGGCAGATTCCATCAGCTAGCCTTTTTACTTCCATCTCCAGGATTTCTGATTTAAAGGCAAATTAAGCTAAATGTTTAGTTGCTCCATAAAGTGTCTGATGTGAAAAACTCATCTAAGCCAAACTGACTTGAGAGATGAAACATAAGAAGTGGAGAAGTTCCCAGTGATGGCATAATAGAGTACCGCTGGCCAACCTTTGCTGTTGTCCTAGGAGTGGTGAAGGTAATATTCCTCATATACTCAAATCACTCAGTAGTTCCTCAATAAACAGCTGATACCATCCATTGACAGAATACTAGCTTGGCACAATATTTGAAATTGTCAAACAATTATTCATTGAACCCCCAGTTCTTTCAAAATAGCTGTATTCTCTTCCATCTCCTACATCAGTTTTGCCCTGTGCCTACAAGACATGAATAGTATAGATCCATTTAAACAAATTAAAAAAAAATTTCCAAATTTATTAAAAAAACATTGTCAGACTCTCTTTTGCAGGTGTACAGGAAATGGGATATTGTTATTAGTTTAAAGGCAATCATGACAGTTTCATGACCAAAAAAGGGAAAAACTTTGTGGAGGATGTAGCCAGCACACCTGGTATACATCAAAATTAATTTCTAATCTCATGTGCTCAAAACATATTAATCACTTTTATTTCCAAAATAATAGAATAGTGGAGCATCTATGAATTAGACCTATCAATTGTATTACTACCAATGATAACTAATTCATTATGATTCAAATAAAGTTATCTGTATGTTATAAATAGGCAAAGGGAATCACAAGAAGTTAAAAAAGAAAAAAAAAAATCCCTGTGATCACTGGATAAAGTGCCAGGTCTCCTGAGTCCAAATAGCTTTTCTCTCAACTTTTCTGCATATTTTAATTGAAATAATCTGGGCTAGTTTTACAATCCAGGTGATAAATTCCAACTCTGATCCTCTCAAATTGAACAGCCTTAAGCAAGCTAATTAACTTCTCTAGTCTGTCAAATGGGGATGACATTAATACCCACCTCATGTAGTTATTATGCAAATAAAATGAGATAGCACAAGCAAAGGTCCAGCATATGACCCAGTGTGGAGAGGATATTTAAGAAATATTTGTTCCACTTATCTCCTTTGCTTTAACATTCACCCAGTATTAGGTTTTGCAATGTGTTTTGCAATGAGTTTTGATGAATAAACAAAGTCAAACTTTTATACTCCTGATTTGGAGTATGTGGCAATTCAAATGCAAAACGAAAGGAACATAGCTCAGAGGAACTTTGCTTCTAATTCCTGATGAAAATACTGCTTTATGACCTTAGGCAAATCACTTCACTCCAGTGCCCTTTGCTCCATAATTAGTTATAGTTATAAAATTCTATATCATTACTATAAAGTATATTAAGTAAAATAACTGACGTAATAGGTGTTAGTCAACATTTTTATGCATGCGTTATATCTGTTTACATTGTTTTACTATTTTTTTCTTGATTTAATGCTTTGATTCAACTTTTTAATTTTAGTGGGAGATCTTTTCCCCTTTGTTTATGGATTTCAATTCTGTAGAAACATGAGCATTAGACTTATTATCTAATGTGGTGAGGTCTCAGATGTCACCATTTCCTGCTCTCATGGTATTGTAGACATCTCCTGAATGTACCTCCTGAAGCAGAACATTCCTATAATGAAGAAGTATTGCTATGAGACTCTTCCTTATACTTAAACTAAGCCCTGATCTCTTTCTCAGCTACTCTTGCCAAAATTCTACCTTTACAGGTTTCATAGAATAAATTGATACTCTCTGTCACATGGCAACCCTTCAGATTACTTGAAAACGGGTAACATACATATCCTCAGCCTTTGTTTATGCCTCATATGTATAAAGTTTTATGTGATTTAAAAGTATGTTTTTATCCAAAGATTTGTAATTAGTTTGGCTTTATAACTCACTGCCACATCTTAGAATGAATTAAGTTTTGTAACATTTTGCCTTTCATGCATGTATACTTACTATTTGAAGACAAAGTATTTCTGTTTTCTAAAGCTACAGGGACCTTGGTTTCCAACCCTTAGATATGACACCTTCACTGAATGTGGAAAAATCCTAAACCAAAAATAATTAAACAAACAAAAATGAAGTGGTTGAAGCTTGCTTGGTCATGCCCAAAGTGGAAAAAAAAAATCTTCATTATTGTGTCTGAGGGCACAGGAAATGGAAATAACTTGTTCCTAATCAATGACTCTGATCATGTCTAGGGTGGGGCCAGGAGAACACAGAGCAGACCCCCCAGGCCCTTTACTAAGGAATATTTTGTTGGCCCCAGGGAAAGAGTTAAAACCTCTGATGCAAAGATAGCAACCTGGAAACCCAAGAAGGCCAGATCTGGCTCTAGCTATATTGCTTGGCTGAGATAATGTTTAAAAAAAAAAAAAAGTTGCTTTTAAAATTCAGGAGATTCTGTATAAAATTTAGATTCCCAATGTGTCTGGAGAAGGCAACACTTGGTGTAGTTCACTCTAGTCATGAATTGTATAACAAAGCTAATGGGACGGGACATCTCCAGGTGGCTGGGTTACAACGGCTTCCTGTTTATAGTATATTTGGCCCCCTGCTTTCATTTGTATTGTCTGGTTGATTCTTGTGGGCATTTGAGGCCCTAGTCATTGGGTGCCTCTGGACTGTGCCTGCCTTTATTACTCTAGCCACATCTCTCCCTCTTCTGAACCCCTAATTCCATACTCAACCCAACCCAGTACACACGTGGGCAGACATCCTCAGGTCTACTTCTTGAGATGGCACAGGGCTGCTTTGATGCTTAGACCTCCTCCTCTGACAGATGTTGAGACTCTTCACCATCACCTTGTCAGCTCCAGGCTAGCGGGTTTCCAGCATTTGTTCCTGTCCTGTTGCCTGACCAACAGTCTTCTCATATGGAACACCCTCTCACTCCCTGGTTCTCACATGGGGCTACACTGAGGGTAAAATGGGCTGCGGCTGTGTGTACTGGCTACAGCCTTCATGACTCTTGCCCTCGCCCATGTGGCATCCTACACTCTGGGTGTTTAATAACAAGTCAGAAGCCAGTTAAATTTGCTACCTGGCCAGTAAACGTGTGAAAACAACACTCACGTTAGTTATCAGGAAACGGCAAGTTAAAACGAGAGTGAGAAGAAGTTTCCCAGCCATCAGACTATATATTATACTGTTCTCTATAATGTTTGTTTTTATTTATTCATTTTTAAATTCCAGTGTAATTCACATACAGTGTTATATTAGTTTCAGGTGTACAATATACCGACACTCTTTATCACTTCTCAATGTCAAATATACATCATCACAAAACGAGTTGGAAAAAGAAAAACAACAACAGCAAATCTCTCTGCTTTTCCTTTCTTCCTGAGTCCAGTCTGCTGAGATGGTTCTGAGAAAGGAATTGTGTGATTGTATGTGGCTGGGAAAACCACATGCTGGAGCTGATGACCAAAGACTAGATGGAGAAAAGTTTCTCTTTATATAAGTGTTCCTTTAACTAGTGAAAGAGTGACAATAGGAGGAAGCAGTCACCATTTTGCCACCTTAATGAATTAAAATGCTCATCTGTGGTTGCCAACATCACACACACACACACACACACACACACAACCCATAAGTGTGTCTCTTATATACTACAACTTATGGAGTAGTCTAGCACCCCCAGCCCTTAAAAACAATTGAAACTAAATCGGATCAATCCTCCAGATACAACTACCAGCTTACAAGAAATACAGAGAAAAGAGGAATATGTCAAATTACACCATGGGGCCAACAAAATCCATACTGGAAAATCCTACAGACCAAATGACCCAGATTTCTCAACATATAAATTAGGAGAGAGAGAGAGAGAGAAATCTACAGAACATGAAACTTTTTTTTTTTTTAAAGATTTTATTTATTTATTTGAGAGAGAGAGAATGAGAGACAGAGAGCACGAGAGGGAAGAGGGCAGAGGGAGAAGCAGACCCCCTGCTGAGCAGCGAGCCTGATGCGGGACTTGATCCCAGGACTCCAGGATCATGACCTGAGCCGAAGGCAGTCGCTTAACCAACTGAGCCACTCAGGCGCCCCAGAACATGAGACTTAAAGGACATCCCATCTGAAGCAAATATAACAAAATATCATTTGTTCATTCTGTTTGATGACAATAAAGATATTGCACAGAATTATTCCCCATACATCTGTATTTGTTTAGTTTTCATAATTTAAATTGTACTGTTTATTGTAGTCAGAAACAAATAAGCATGAAAGACCTATCAACCCCTTCCAATAAAAATTCAAATTTGGATCTCATTTCATACACGCAAAAAAATGTTTAAAAATATGATTTTTTTAAAGATCTTATTTATTTACTCGACAGAGAGAGAGAGACAGCGAGAGAGGGAACCCAAGCAGGGGAGTGGGAGAGGGAAAAGCAGGCTCCCCGCCAAGCAGGGAGCCTGAGGCGGGGTTTGATCCCAGGACCCTGGGACCACCACTGAGTGAAAGGCAGAGCCAACATCTGAGCCACCCAGGCGCCCCTAAAAATATGAATTTTTGATACAATTCGAAATTTAAACACTAACAAGGCATTCGGTGAACATAAGGAATTATTGTTAGTTATTTCAAGATACAGTAATGGCACCGTGCTTATGCCCCTCCCTCATTCCTAGAAGAAGGGAAACGGTCTCATTTAGAAACATACACTTGGAATATACCTAGGTGACATCATATAATGTCTGACATTTGGTTCAAAAAAATACAGGCAAGAGGGAGGTGGGTAGAGCCATACAAGAAATTCTAATTTTGTATATGTTGGAAACATTCCACATTAGGAGCGGAGAACAAACAGAAGAGAAGGTGCTGGATGGCCACGCCCCCATACCCAATCACGGTAGCCTTGTTCGTCAGAATTCATGTGACTCATTTCTGGTCTGGCCCCAGTGACACCCCCCCCCGCCCCCCCGGGGCATGTGATGTTTAGAGGGTAATACCCTGGCCCAACAAAACTGTAACTAACCAGCCTGGAAAGGAATTTGGTTGTTTCTCATCCCAAGGAAGAAAATCTCATTTATCTCTTTCTGCAGTGTTATCAGAAAATGCTATGCAGCAAATAAGTGGCAGCTCTGTAAGTGGATTTTAATGAAATTTTAATGAATTTGAGGCACTGGCACAGTATATCCCTGCAGAGCTCAGTTAAACAGAAAAAAAGCAAGTGTTGCGTTAATGCTGAGAGCTTATGGACGACAACAGCTGCAGTGAGCCCAGAATGGAGGCAGCCTCAGTTGGGGTGAAGATTTTCTCAGCCCAGTAAATTTTTTGGCCTTCGTTTTTCTGGTCTCCTGGAGGCCCTGTGAGCTCCATGGGCTGATGTCCTGTGGTTTTTGAGTGCTGGATACCTTATACAGGACAAGAGATCCATGATTTCTGTCATCCTCTGCTGCCTCTGTGTATTGAGGGCTCCTGCATCACTTTAAATGTTTACTGCAGATTGCTTCTTTTGCCCTTCTAAGTAGTCTGTAAACTCGATGCCAGAGAGGGGCTGAGAGAGTTATTGCCTGTTGATACACTCACCCAAATAAGTGCTGAGTGCTCTTCCCTATACACATATGGACTTTGGCTCTGGGCCTGGAATACCTGAGTCAGTTTCAGAATTCAGTTGTTACAGTGGGTTCATATTTTTAGAGAAGAAAAAGGTGTGCATCCTAAGATCTAAAAACTGTCCACATTTATATTCCAACTTTCTTTTTAATTAAGCAGACCACAAGGATCAATAGAGAATTTACTAGCATAGAGGAGCATACTGGATGATTTGATGAAAGAATGTTGCTTCATTGACAAAGGGAGGGCAAGAGAGATGTTTTCTAAACGATCTTTAACTGGCTGGATGTTCCTCATTTATTTCAGATTCCAGTCTTTCTGTGCACTCCCCACTCCATCCCAACCTTGGACTACAACCCTTCCAGAATGTTAACAATGCCCCCTGGCCCTGGAATGTATTTTCCATGAGAGAACAATTTCCCACTTTTACAATGCTAGAACAATTGTGTGCATTGTTAGAGACCCCTATATGACTCTGACTTTGTCAAAAGAGAATAGTAATTCTCCATTGACAGCTCCCAGTGACTGAAAGTATAATCAAAGTCAATGCATTATTAATGACTCTTCTTTTTAATGACTCAATCACAGTGTGAGATGCTTTTCAAACATTTTATTTTATATAATTTTTCCACTTGGAAAAGTCTGCCCACAAATTAAGGAAATACAATAGCTGAATAAAACCAGAAATACTGTGTTGGATATTCTCCAAACAAATTGTCCTTCAAAGAGATTGCCAGAGTAAGCTCTGATTGCTTTTTCCTGACAGGTGTGGACCAGGTAAATGATACACCTGGGTCTGGTTATCTCAGAACACAGATTGAGAGCTGGGCTTTGGAGTCTGAGAGCCCTGATACACCCAGCTCTGCAGCTGGTCAACCTTGCTTCTCTGAACTCATTGACAGGCTACAGGAGAGGGAACATATACCTTCTTTGTTTCCTTCCAACCAGTGAAACAAGCTAAAATATAACATGGCCCTCAGCTCATTGAACAGGTGCTCTCAGGATTGCCCCCCCCCAATATCTCTTTGGCCCACTGACTTCACCCCCAACTCTCAGCATCTGCATCTCTTTGCTGGAGGGCTTTCTCTGCCTCTTGCATCACTCTTGCAGCACTCTCTGCCCATGCACACTGTAGACTGGACATGTCAGGGAACTGAAGATCCCTGGGAACATCCACAACCAGTAACTGATGGAAGTGGGTTTGGATAAATAGCCCAGTCCCTCACCCTGCAGGTGGGAGAACTCTGAGACACTTATACACCATCTCCCAGAGTTCTCCAGTGGGAATAAATCTCAGTTTCACGTTGTGATAACTTGCTTGCTAACACATCCTGTCTTAGTAGCCTTCCCTTCCCTCTCTCATTTCCCTGTTTTCCCACTGGTCTTTCCTGGGACCCTATTGCAAGTAAACTATTTGCCTTGGAATCTTATCTCAATATTTGCCTCTGGAGGAACCCAGCCTAAGAGTTTATTAACTAAAACTGGCTTTGACCAACAACACCTGGCACTGAGTTTCCAAGCATTTTTGGAAAATATAATACAGCTGTACCGCGTAGACATAATTCATGTTTATGGCTACATATCTCAGAGGGACAATCATTCTGGCAGAGAAGCTTACTGAATTTTTCTAATAAAATGATTTTCCCTGTCTTTCAGATGACTGTCTCACTCCTATTCTAGACCGTTAAAACTCCACTTGGGCCCTGAATCACCCCCTCTTTTGCCTTCCCATGGAATTTACACCTAGAATTATCCTCTTTCTTTTATGAAAACATCAATCCTTCCCTTATTAGAAGGTCATTTCCTTTGGGCATAAACAAAAATAATAAAAAGCAAAAAAATTTAAAGAAACCCCACTCACCCCAGAAAACCCTCTACCTCATTCCTTGTGTCTTTGTTCTTTCTCACCACGACACTAAAATTCTCTCTACTACTCTCTTTAATACTTCATCTCCCAATCTCTCTTTGTCCTGCTCCAACCAGGATTTTGTCCTCATTACTCCACTGTCACTATTATTATTGAAGTAGACACAGAGCCTCATCTCACAAAGGCCAGGGGTCGAGTCCCCATTCTCTTCCTCCTTGGTCCCCAAGCAGCATTAACTACTGTTGAACACTTTCTCATCCTGGACACCACACTTGCTTGGTTTCCCTCCTGCCTCACTGACTGCTTCTTCTCAGACCCTTTTCCTGATTCCTCCTCCTCTTCAACCAGACCTGGGAATGTTGGCATGCCTTCCTCTCCACCTCCATCCATTTCTTTGGTCATCTCTCCAACTGCAATAGCTTTAAATTCCATCTCTGATGTATACCTCCTGTCTATCTTTCTCCCTTGAGCTCTAACACTTAGGTATCAAATGTGTATGACTTATGTATGCCTTTTAGCATCTTCATTTGGCTCTTTATTAGATATCTCAACTTTATAAAATGGCATAAAAGAGAGAGAGGGAGGGAGAGAGGAGAGAGGAAAGAGAGAGAGAGACTCCTGAAGGTGTTCCCACCATCCTGCAATGTTCCACTCTTCACTCAGTTGATTAAATCAAAAGCTTTGACTCCTCTCTTTCCCTATTATTTTACATCAAATATATTAATAAGTACTTTTGTCACTACCTTCAAAATATATCTCAAATCCAACCACTTACCACTATCTCCATAGCTCCCAGCTTTTCCTTCCCCAACCAGTCTGATCTACTCAGGACCTCCATCATTTCTAGTCTCCACTCAATATATATTTGTTAATTACTCAATAGAGCAAACAATTTAAATTTTAAATGGTGGATGGTGAATTAAAATGTTGAGGGAAGGCATCACCATTTTGTTTATAACTATGTATTTGTGAATGGTTCATACTTGAATATATATAGTCTACAAGTCTTCCTCTCTTTTCTTTTATCAGTCCCCTTTTTGCTAGTTCTTCCTTTATACTATTCTTACTTTCCTCTATTCTCTTTTCTCTGACCCAGATTATACCATTATAAATTACCTTTTCTCTTTTTACCACATTGCTAACTTTTTATTAATTTCTTTCTTCGTTTTGTTTTGTTTTGTTTTTGGATTGCACCCTCCTCTTGCATTTTGCCATGAGGAAATCAGGTGCTTTGTCAAGGATAAGCTGCAAAAAGTTGGCAGCAGGAGTAATCCTCATTGTACCTCTAGGTTAGTCTTGTGAAAGAGGAAATTATTCCAGGCAAGGACTTAACAGTCACAAAGCTTTTGCCTTCTCCCATGTCTGGAATCAAGCTAGACCTATTATTGGCAAAATGATTATATCAAACACAGTAGCTTAAACAAGATATGGGTAATTTTTCTTTCAGGCAAAAGAAGTCTACAAAGAGGCAATTCAGGATTGGTGTGGTAGCTCCATGATACTGTGGGTTGCAGGCTTCCTTTTTCACAGTCAGCTCTCCTGTGCATGTGGCTTCCATTTCCTAGTTTGCTCCATGGTCTTAAAATAGATGCCACAACTCCAGCCATTATGTACAAATTCAGAGCAGGAAGAAGAAAGAAAAGTAATTTTCTAGCTGAGTCAGACCCATTTTTAAAAAACTTTCTTGGAAGCACAGCAAAAACTTTTTGCCTAGTTGTTGGTCAGAACTGAGTTACATTATACACCCTACCTGCCTAGGAGATTGAAAAAAAAATGTAGTGTACCAGCTTGGGACATTATTATCCTCAATTCAAAGAGGGATCTGTGTAAAGAAAAAGGAGGAAAAGGTATTAGATAGCTATACCATAATAATAATTATAATAACAACTGATAAGTATTGAACACATTAAATGGCAGGAATGTGTTGAGCAATGTGTGTGGATTTTCTCCTTCAAGCCTCATTACCAACTCAACAAGATTAAATACAATTTTTATCTCCATTTTACTGATGAAGAAACTGAGGCACGAAGTATTAAGTAACTTGCTCGGTATGACATAGATGATCAATGTTGGAATCTGGGTTCAAACCTTCATAGAGAGGCTTCGGTACCTAGGCTTTTAAAGCCTACTTTAAGCAAAAGTTGATGTTCCCCAACCCTGTTGCCATTCACACCACCCATTTTTCTTGCTTGATGTGAACCACACACCCGTTATTAAAAACAAAATAAAGCGTGTGTGTGTGTGTATGTGTGTGTATTTAAACTTGTACTTTAAATTGAGAAATCCTAAATAGAATATTGTAGTAGGTTAGTGCCTGGACCCTGACCTCTGAAGTCCTTTATCAGATCTCAGTGCCCCCCATCTCTTCCTCCATCCCAACCTGGAATTTAAGGCCAATTCCAGGCATCTTCATGGACAGTCCCCAGGCAGAATTCCTAGTGACTTAACCAGAGGTGTGGTACTCATTCTGCAAATTTCACTATAACTTCTGGTTAATAAAAATATAGGCCTAAGAAATACAATGGCATATATCTAGTCTTTGACATTGGATCTAGGTGCTTTCATCATGTTTATTGTGCCTGTCTACTTTGATATACACTCTGAGATGGAACACTCAAGGCAGATATAATCTCCATTGTACAGATGAGGATGTTGAAACTCAAAAGACTTTAGGATGAGTCAAGTTTGCCTATCTAGGGAGTAGGAGTTCTTGGCTTCTCAGTCAGGACCTTTGATTTCCTCAGTGGCACTAAAGTAATGGAGCCACTGGGAATAGGCTTCTGCTTAGAGACAATCCTTTAGATCTGCCAGAATCTTGATTTAGCTCTCCCATCAATCAAGTGTTTTAGAACAAAACTATGAAAGGTGGTGAAGTGGAAAGAGATAGAAGTGGAGTGGGGATGGGCAGGCAAGAGAAATGGAAGAGAGAAAGACTGACTGGCACAAGAAGAGTAAATTTTATGTTTAGCATGATTGCTTTTGAGATCTAACCACCAAGCAGCCTCCAAGGGTAAAAGGAGTCCACAAATTCCAGACACAGGTCAACTTCATGTGTAGTTATGTGGGAATAATAACGATGATGACTCGTGTTTGTCTATGACTAGTGTTCAATAAATTACCTTCTAAAATGTGAATTTTAGGTAGCGTCATGCCCAGTGAATTGTTGGTTACATTTACATTGGCTTTAAAGCTTTGTTTTATATATTAAAATTGTACTTAAGGAACTGTAATGATTACGATGTAACTGGCTACCAGTTAACTACCAATTAATTATGCCAGGCATTTAATGTTTTGTGCCTTTCATATATGGCCTCATTTAACTCTTCTATAATCCTGAAATGTATTATTATCCTCATTTTACTGGTAAAGAAGCTGTTGTCCCCATTTCGCACAGCTATTAAATGGCCGGGATGAGAGTTTGAGTTCATTTTTGACGTATTACTCTATGCTCTGACCCCTAAACCCACCATATGCCACCTACTAAAATAATGAATGAGTCTTCCATTGTGATATTGCTAAGAATTGGAAGTGGCAAATTAAAAACTTGAAGTATACTTTAGCCAGAGTTTGGTGGTTGGTTATTTTTCCGACATTTTGCCTTTATGGGAAGGGCAAGAAAATAATGTATAATTGTGTATGTATGGGTGTGGGTGTGTGGGTGTGTGGGTGTATGTATGTGTAGACTAGTAAATTCCATTCTAATTTATTGGCATCCTTTCTTCTGCTGTTTCTAACTCCCACTTTTGAAACTATCTCAAGAGTCATTATCTAGGGATGCAGCTACTAACAGAACAAAATAGTCAGGGTCATTTAAAATCTCTTAGGCAGAGAGCATTTAAGTTTTCTTCTCTCTGGCTACTGGTAACAAATCTTCATTAAATCTTAAACACAGCATAAACAAAGCATGAACAGATTGTGAATGTTTCCTAATTCAACAAAGAGAGATTGCGGCTTTGCAGATACCAGTAAGTGTTGGAACAGGCCCTGAGGAAATCATTTAAGGCCCATAGTATTTTCATGTATTTTGACTTCTCTAAGTCAGATTTTCCTAAAGGAATGGACATTGACAAAAAATATGCATTTTTGTTTAAGGTTGTCTGGACTAATATTTATGCTTCTATAGCCATCTTTCTTATCACCCATGCAAAGCAATCAGTACTGTCTTAGCCCAGTCACATCCCCACTGATGCTTTATGTATATTTCATACACCTACCTGTACAACAGAAAGAAGTCATTGCAGAAATAAGGCAAAGTACATGTTTTTAACAAACTATAGAAATGATCCCTGAAAGTATAGTCTTAAGTGCATGTTTTTTAAAACACAGTTTGTAATCCAGCCCTTTTGCTACTGGGCCCAGACACAGATGGATTCTGGAACCCATCTGAAATCTGCTTAAATGAGGGAGAAAACTTATCTAAGGCAAGTCTAGATTGGAGTGTGCAAGTGTCAATGTTTTATTCAACTGAGAAGAGAGGATGGAATAGTAGAGTCTAGTTTTTGTTTTCTTTTTTGTGACAGGCCTTGGATTATCTGAAGCAGCTGTTATTACCTTTATAACATGGTTCACTCACTCTTCTCTTGGCATACTCCATGATATCAATAACCCTCTTAAAATATAGCCCCCCAAACTGAAAATAATACATGGCACAACCAAAGTATGATGAAAACTATTGACTTTTATTTATTTTTTAACCTAGAGAATTTTACTTTTATTAACTTGTCTTAAGACCTTGGCTTTGCATAACCTAAAGCCTTGAGATATTTGTAATTCATAGTTAGCCCTTGCAAAGATGCTCATCATTTCAAAACAGTGGTTCCTAAACTTGGCCACTCACTGGAATCACCTGGGAGGTTTCAAAAATAGTGTTTATAGTGTCCTGCTGCCAGTGATTATGATTTAATTGGTCTAGGGTGTATCCTAGGTTGGGGGATTTTTTTTTTTTTTTTTAGATTTTATTTATTTATTTGACAGAGAGAGACACAGTGAGAAAGGGAACACAAGTGGGGGAGAGGGAGAAGCAGACTTCCCGCAGAGCAGGGAGCCCGATGAGGGGCTCCATCCCAGTACCCTGGGATCATGACCTGAGCCAAAGGCAGACGCTTAATGACTGAGCCACCCAGGCATCCCAGTTGGGGGATTTTTAATAGATCCCCAGATGATTCCAAAGTGCAGCCAAGTTTGGGAAGCACTGTTCTAACTCTGTCTACTCAAAGTGTGGTCCATGACATTGGCATCACTGGAGAGCTTATTAGAAATGCAGATAATTGGGCCCTAATTTTTGTTAAATTCCACTTTTTTTCTTGAGGTTCAGGAAGGAGCTTCAGCATCCTCAAGGGGGCTCAGACCACTTGTGAGGTAAATGGGTTGGGGCATAGTCAGTCAAGTGAGTGGAGTTAAGAATACTTAATGACAAACATGGTTTCATCAGCACTAGAGATTGAAGTCGGGGGTTCCTATCAATCACCCTTTTCTATCCCTCCTGATTCTGGATCAAGGTGAATATAAGAATTAGATGAAGATTAAAATATGGTTTTAGCCCTTGGCTGGCCAAGCTGGTCTGGGAAATGCATGCAATTTGAACTGGAGGCCAACATGAAACTGCCGTTTCTTGTCCTTACCCTCTTGTCTCAGCCAACTAGTCTCTGAAGAGGCTAGACAATGGAGGCATTTCCTGTGTAGGGGCATGTTATGCCCTGGTGAGCTTACCCTGACCATGGCAGCACTAGGAGAGAGGACACATTCTACTTAAGAATGCCAGGGGAGGGAGAGCTAGCAAGGTGGTGGCCAGCTGGGCAACAGCAGTGACCATCTATATCCATCTGACTGAGCTGCTGAGTCATTCCTTCCACTGGGAAGGAGGACATATCATTTCTTCAGTGTAGTCTTTTGGCAGCTGTTTCTATTTTAAGGGCAAAGGTGGAAATACAGAGAGAGGATATGAGTCATTCCCCTTTAGGTTGGTTGATTAGGGCTAAGAAACAGATCTAGGAGTGCTGGTGAAAATGCCTGAGAAGAGGAACCAGGAGGTATGAGACAGAAGAGCAAGCCAGCCAAGGGGCCCGGTTGGCAGGTCCAGGGAATAAGAGAAGGTGGCTGGAAGAGCAGCCAGGGGTTATGGTCACCACCTCACATTGTCTCCAAATGGTGTTTGCTCTTCAGTGTCCTTTTACTCAGGGACTTGGGATTTGCTCTGGTGACCTGACTTTCCGACAGGTCATCACAGGGATTTAAGAATCTTATCACTGTGTTAAGGTTAGTGGGGTTACAGGCTGGTTTCCTAGGATCCGGGACTGCATTTCTTTTTCCATTAAGAATCTTGAAATAATACCTCTTAAGGAGTGCTTTGTTTTTCAGGGACATTACCAAAAGAGGGTCCAGGAGAGAGAGGGCAATAAGCAGCTCTTCAGCTTTCCCCTGCCAAGGGCTCTGGGACCTGGCCATTCTCTTGCATCTTTCATCTTAACCTATAGATATGCTAAGGCTGTTTTAAACTCAACAAAACAAAACGGTGCAAAAACCCAGCCACCAACATAAGGCACAAACATATCAAACACAGGAAAACTCAATCTTAGCTCCCCTTTCTCCTGCCAAACCCACAATCTGCTCATTGCTAAATTTTCTCTAAAACATTGTCAGCACTCCTTGGCACCACTTCCTTACCACACCCTTGCTCTTTGGCTTCTGGCATCTGGCTCCTGCCCAAGTGCTCAACTGAAATGTCTCTTCCAAAGGGCACATGTGGCATCCCTACTGCCAACTCCAAAAGCCTTTTCTTAGCTTTGGCTCATTTAATCTCTTTCTGAAGGCATTTATATGACATTGAGTATATTTCCTTTTTTTCTTTTTTTTTTTACTTCAAGTGGTCAGATGTGCCATGGCAAGTAAACTACACGCACACACAGCATTTACACAGATGTGTACCTTTTATTTTGCTTTATAGAAATAGGATCATATTTTATAATCTCTGCTTCTTGCCTTACTCACTTAACAGTTCATTGTGAAAATCTCTTCAAATGAGCTGACATAGAACTCAGTCATATTTTAAAATATGAAAGTACCACAGATTATTCAACCATTCCCTGTGATGGATATGCCATTTGTTTTTCAGACATTTTCTACTCTGGGCTGGTGATTTCATATTATGGGATAAATTCCCAGTTGGGGAATGGCTGGATCAAAGGACAGGTGTATATTTAATTTATATTTAGTATGCATATTTAATTTTAATAGATGTTGCCAGCTGGCCTTCTAAAAAAGCTGCACCATTTCACATTTCCACCAGTAGTATATGCGCAGCTCTTCCACAAGCATTATAGCCTTTTTAATTTTTATCTGTTGCATTTCCCCAGCTACCACAGAAGTTGAGCATCATTTCACATGTCTACTAGTCATTTGGATGTTCTTTTCTGTGAACCTGGCTATTTATATCCTTATTCAACTTATTTAACATCCCTGAGCTTCAGCTGGTTCACGAGGGTATTATGAGGATTAAATAAAATATTTATATGAAGATTTTGCCCAAAGTTTGACACAAATGACATGGTTGATAAACAGTAGCTGCTGTTGTTTTCAATTCCTTTCTACTTTAGTTGATCTTCATCCTCATACCTTTAAAGCATGGGCATTTTCCAAAATTCTACTGTCAAATCCCTTTCTTCATGACACTCCACATTCTCTGAACAATCCCAATCACTTCCACTGTTTCAACTTCACAATCTCTATTCTGCTGAGAGATCAGAATCTCTAATTCTGATTTGTGTCTTTCAAGTTCAACAACAGCAATTTCAGTATCCTACTGGACCCCGTGCTTCAAACCTCCTCTCTCTCAAACAGACTCAGTGTCCTGAAGTGAGATTTATCATCTTCCCATCTACTTCCTGTATTCCTAAGGGCACCTGTTTCTCCAGGACCTTTGGACTTGAAATCTCAGTCTTTGTGCTGCTGTGTCCTAGATATTCACTTCAGTGGCAAAGCTTTGTAAATCTTACCTCTACAATGACTCTTTTATCTGTTTCCTCTGTTGTACTTTGTTTCTACTCTAGTTCACTACCTCAATAATTAAAATAGCTAACTAACCAGTCTTTCTCCTGCCAGCTTTTCACTTTTCCAACCCATCTGTTACATGACAGAGGAAATATTCTACAACAGTGGCAGAATCATGGACCCTCCCCCCCTCAAAGCATTTATCTATCAATCCTTTCTTTTACAGAATAAGGTTTACACTGGTCTTGGCATACACTATCCCCATTCTTTCAGGTACCCTATTTTTTCACCACACCAAATTCCTTCCTCTCCACCAATATACTAGAATCAGGCACACTCAAGGGTTTTTGCTCTGCTGTACTGTCAGTCTACAATGCCTCTCCCTTCTCCACCTGTTGAAATTTTATTTTCAAGTCCTTTTCCTTTACTGAGATCCTCCTTATTTACTCAGCTAGAATGAACCACCTACTTTAGCAGTTACCCATAGCATCTCCCAATTTAATTTTTCTATACTAATAATTATTATAGTTAATCATTTACATAATTCTTCTTGCTCCATTACATTCTAAGCTTCTTGAAGGCCAGAATCTGCTTCTTGCTCCTAATTATATTTTCTTTGTTTGTTGTGTTTCTTTGTCTCAGTTTCTTATCTGGTATCTTGTAAGCGTTCCTTTTGTTTTTAAAATTTTAATTTTAAAATAAATGCATGACTAGAGTTTGCGATTGAGGACAAATGAAATAGGGTTAGAGAGAAAAAGCTTTGCCAAGGACCAATTGTCTTAGATTCTCAGAGGTGGCAAATGGTGACAATGGGACTGGTCTATCCCATAGACACCTTCTCTTTGCTCGTATGCAATGGTATATGAATACATGTTGTACTAGTTGGCCAATATTTATAATCAGCATTGTAAGCATCTGGCTTCTCTTGAAATAAGGAACCTTGGCAAGAGTGGGTTTTGCATTCTTGGATGGCACAATAGATTGAGATGAGCAACTGTAGCCTCCCTTGGGCTGGCACAGGCTCCCTTCTTGCTATAACCCCTACCCCCATGGGCATTACTTACATGAACCCTACAGGCATTTGAGTCCATGATCATAGCACTAACTCAGCATGTGACCCTAGGTTAGTCAATTGACCCTCAGGCTTGATGTTCTCAACTATGTAATGGGGGATAAACCACACCATTCTATATCTTTCATTTCCAAGGGTTCCTTTTATTTTTTTCTTTCTCATAGAACTCATGATTACAATTTCATTCTCCATGAAATAATGCACTTATTCAACATATGTACTTTGTTCCATTTATACTATCCTCTTTTTCCAAATTGATTCAGATTTTAACCAGTAGTCCATAATTATCTGGGTAATAATAATGTTATAAAGTACCACATTTTCTATTGTGCTTGCTTTGCTAACTAAACAATAAAGTTGAGAAAGCAGGTAAATGCTTAAATACTATCCATTGCTATTGGTTGCTAGGTTTTGTTTATTTTTCTCCCTTCTTTCCCAGACTCAGTGTGACAAGCTGGCATAGGACTCTGGGAATAATGGCTGGATCCACTAGCTAGTAGCTTTGGCAATTCCTGTGATACCATCAGGGACCAGTCAGAGCTATTACAGTGCTGAATTGATAGAATTCTGGTATATATATATATATATATATATATATATATATATATATATATACACACACACACACATACATATAAAAAGAAACTTTCAATGGCATGTGTGGTAACCTTTTTATGAATTCTTATTATTGAAATGACCAAAAAACTATAGATAGTAATATATAAGGTGGAACTTGAATGTTTTCTACCCTCTTCCCGTCTCATTCCCAGTTATTCTTAATTGTTTTGAATGTAATTGTCTGATTCCTTTTCTTTCTTGTGCACATTTTTTTCCTCTATTTTTTATTGTTTTGTTAATCCCCATACATTACATCATTAGTTTTAGATGTAGTGTTCCATGATTCATTGTTTGCATGTAACACCCAGTGCTCCATGCAGAACATGCCCTCCTCAATACCCATCACCAGGTTAACCCATCCTCCCACCCCCCTCCCCTCTAGAACCCTCAGTTTGTTTTTCAGAGTCCATTGTCTCTCATGCTTCGTCTTCCCCTCTGATTTCCCCCCCTTCATTCTTCCCCTCCTGCTACCTTCTTTTTTTTTTCCCTTAACATATATTGCATTATTTGTTTCAGACGTACAGATCTGAGATTCAACAGTCTTGCTCAATTCACAGCACTTACCAGAGCACATACCCTCCCCAGTGTGTATCACCCAGTCACCCATCCCTCCCACCCCACCCCCCACTCCAACAACACTCAGTTTGTTTCCTGAGATTAAGAATTCCTCATATCAGTGAGGTCATATGATACATGTCTTTCTCTGTTTGACTTATTTCGCTCAGCATAATACCCTCCAGTTCCATCCATGTCGTTGCAAATGGCAAGATCTCATTCCTTTTGATGGCTGCATAATATTCCATTGTATATATATACCACTTCTTCTTTATCCATTCATCTGTCGATGGACATCTTGGCTCTTTCCACAGTTTGGCTCTTGTGGACATTGCTGCTATAAACATCGGGGTGCATGTACCCTTTTGGATCCCTACTTTTGTATCTTTGGGGTAAATACCCAGTAGTGCAATTGCTGGATCATATGGTAGCTCTATTTTCAACTTTTTGAGGAACCTCCATACAGTTTTCCAGAGCGGCTGCACCAGCTTGCATTCCCACCAACAGTGTAGGAGGGTTCCCCTTTCTCCGCATCCCTGCCAACATCTGTCATTTCCTGACTTGTTAATTTTAGCCATTGTGACTGGTGTGAGGTGGTATCTCATTGAGGTTTTGATTTGGATTTCCCTGATGCCGAGCAATATTGAGCACTTTTTCATGTGTCTGTTGGCCATTTGGATGTCTTCTTTGGAAAAATGTCTGTTCATGTCTTCTGCCCATTTCTTGATTGGATTCTTTGTTCTTTGGGTGTTGAGTTTGATGAGTTCTTTATAGATTTTGGATACTAGCCCTTTATCTGATATGTCATTTGCAAATACCTTCTCCCATTCTGTCGGTTGTCTTTTGGTTTTGTTGACTGTTTCCTTTGCTTCTTGTGCACATTTTTTATTGAAGTATAATTAACACACAGTATTATATTAGTTTCAGGTGTACAATATGATTCTACAATTCTAGACATTGCTTAGTGTTCATCAAGATAAGTGTATTCTTAATCCTCTTTATCTATTTCACTCATTCCCTCACCCACCTTCCCTCTGGCAACCACCAGCTTGTTCTCTATATTTAAGAGTCTGTTTGTTTGTTTGTCTATTTTTTTCTTTGTTTGTTCAGTTCAAGAGAAGCCAGATGCTTACAATGCTGATTATAATATTGGCCAACATCTGAGTGAAATTATAAGATATTTGTCTTTCTCTAACTTATTTCACTTAGCATTATACCCTCTAGGTGCATCCATGTAGTTGCAATAGCAATCAAATTTTTATGTCTGAGTAATATTCCATTGTGTGTACATACATCTTCTTTATCCATTCATCTTGGATGAACATTTGGATTGTTTCCATATCTTGTCTATTGTAATGATGCTGCAATAAACATAGGGGTATATGTATCTTTTGAAATTAGTATTTTCTTATTCTTTGGGTAAACATCCAGTAGTGGATTTACTGGATAATTCTATTTTTATTGTTTTGAGGAACCTTCATACTGTTTCCCAAAGTAGGTGTCCGAATTTGTTTTCCCACCAACAGTGTATGAGGTTTCCTTATTCTTCATATCCTCACCAAGACTTGTTATTTCTTGTGTTTTTGATTTTAGCCATTTTGACAGGTGTAAGGAGACATCTCATAGTGGTTTTAATTTGTATTTCCCTGATAATTAGTGATACTGAGTGTCTTTTCATGTGTCTGTTGGATATCTGAATGTCTTCTTCAGAAAAATATCTATTTAGGTCCTCTGCCCAATTTTAATCAGATTAGTTTTTTTGTTTTGTTTTGTTTTGTTTTTTTTGGTGTTGAGTTCTATAAGTTCTTTATATATTTTAGGTATTAACCCCTTATCAGATATATCATTTGCAAATATCTTCTCCCATTCAGTAGGTAGTTTTTTTGTTTTGTTTTGTTGATGGTTTCCTTTGCTTTGCAAAATGCTTTTTAGTACTGGAAGTTCTGGCCACAGCAATCAGACAAGAAAAAGAACTAAAAAGCATCTAAATTGGTAAGGAAGAAGTAAAATTTTCATCACATGCAGATGATGTGATACTATACATAGAAAATGAAAACCAGGGCGCCTGGGTGGCTCAGTTGGTTAAGCAACTGCCTTTGGCTCAGGTCATGGTTCTGGAGTCCCGGGCTCCCTGCTTAGCGAGGAGCCTGCTTCTCCCTCTGACCCTCCCCCCTCTCATGTACTCTCTCTCATTCTTGCTTTCTCAAATAAATAAATAAATCTTTAAAAAAAAAAAGAAAAAGAAAAGAAAATGAAAACCATAAAGATTCCACCAAAAAATACTATTAGATCTGATAAATGAATTCAGTAAAATCACAGGAAACAAAATTAGTATATAGAAATCTGTTGCATTTCTATACACTAATAATGAGGTAGCAGACAGAGACATTCAGATAACAATCCCATTTACAATTGCACCTAATAGAACAAAATACTTAGGAATAAACTTATCCAAGGGGGTGAAAGACCTGTACTCTGAAAACTATACAACACTGATGAAAGAAATTGAAGATGGCACAAACAAATGCGAAGATATTCCATGCTCATGGATTGGAAGAACCAATGTTAAAATCTCCATACTACCCAAAGCAATCTACAAATTTAACTAGGCTATTCCTAAAAAGAGGCTGTTAAGAGCAGCTCATTTCTGCCATGACATTGTGGCCCTTATAATGCTTCATATTAAAGTTCTATGAAGATCTCTTGAAACCAGTTTTATGTCTATGCAGAAACACATGCCATAGTGGAGAAAGCCTCAGACCCTTAAGATTTAGATTTGCCCTGAACCAGCTGTGTGATCATGGTTTTCTCTGTCAGAGAATGAGGCTTGAGTCACTTGGTCTCTGAGGGACATTCTTGTAAGATAATTTAATATGAAATTACTGAATAAAATTATTGAATTAATGAAATAATTTCAGACTTGCAGAAAATTTTAAAAAATAGTACAAAAAATTATCATTTCTATTTGCTTCCACACAGAACTCCCAGATATTAACATTTTACTATATTTGCTTTGTTCTCTCTCTCTCTGTCTCTCTACACACACACACGTGAAGATTTGTTTTTAATACATATTATTATTATTATTATTTAAAGATTTTATTTATTTATTTGAGAGAGAGAATGAGATAGAGAGAGCATGAGAGTGGGGAGGGTCAGAGGGAGAAGCAGACTCCCTGCTGAGCAGGGAGCCTGATGCGGGACTCGATCCTGGGACTCCAGGATCATGACCCGAGCCGAAGGCAGTCGCTCAACCAACTGAGCCACCCAGGCGCCCCAATACATATTATTTTTATTTCTGAACTGTTTAGGGGTAAAATATTAACATAATGCCCCTTGACCCCTAAATAGTTAATTATGTATTTCTTAAAAATAAAGACAGCCTCTTATATAAACATAGGGTAATTATTAAAATGTGGACATTAATATTGAAAACAGTACTATTATCTATTCTATACACTTTGTTTGAATTTTATCAACTGTCCTACTAATGTCTTTTAAAATAAAATAACTTTATTTTTATGGTGTAGTATCCAATCCAAGATCATATATTACATTTTGTTGTCATTTCTTTTTGGTCTTCTAAAATCTGCAACAGTTCCTCAGTCAGTTTGTCTCTTTTAACTTTGATATTTTTGAAGAGTTCATGCCAGTTATTTTGTGTAATATCCCTAATTTTGGTTTGTCTCATGTTTCCTCATAGTTAGATTAGGTTATGCATTTTGCCAGAAATATCACAGAAGTGGGGTTTGTCATTCTTGGTGCATCATATTGGGAGGCACACAGTGTTTATTTGTCTCATCACTGATGATGGTTAAGTTTTAAGACCTGATAAAGATGATATCTGCCAGATATCTCCCTTGTAAAGTTACTATTTCCTACTTGTAATTAATATTTGTCTTGCGGAGAAGTATTTTGAGACAATGTAAATATCCTGTTTATCATCAGACTTTTCATCTAATAGTTCTAGTAGCCGTTGATGATTTTTACCTGAAACATTTCTAAGCTGGTTGCCAGATGAGTTCTGAGATTCTCGTTTTTTGTAACTTTTACTTAAAAAGGGCGTTAGGAGCAATAATAAAAATTCATGACTGAGTCATTTCATTACTATGTGGTTGAATTCATCATTGAAATTGGATCAGTCATATTTAACTTTGCAGACTGTAATTATTGATCGCATTTATTATTGAGATAAAGGGTAAGTATATAAAGGGAAAAATAGCTCTTAACAGACTTTTAAGTTTTTCTTTAAATAAATCTAAGAGGTTTTTTTTTTTTTTTGCTTTGGGAAAAAATTTTTCAGACTTGCAAATCTTAAAGTTAAAGGTCATTCACATGGGAACCTACACTTTTTTTTTTTTAAATATTACTCTTATGTTAATCCCCATACATTACATCATTAGTTTTAGATGAAGTGTTCCATGATTCATTGTTTGTGCACAACACCCAGTGCTCCATGCAGAACGTGCCCTCCTCAATACCCACCACCAGGCTAACCCATCCTCCCACCCCCCTCCCCTCTAGAACCCTCAGTTTGTTTTTCAGAGTCTATCATCTCTCATGGTTCGTCTACCCCTCCGATTTCCCCCGCTTCATTCTTCCCCTCCCACTACCTTCTTCTTCTTCTTTTTTTTCTTCTTAACATATATTGCATTATTTGTTTCAGAGGTACAGATCTGAGATTCAACAGTCTTGCACAATTCACAGCGCTTACCAGAGCACATACCCTCCCCAGTGTCCATCACCCAGTCACCCCATCCCTCCCACCCCACCCCTCACTCCAAAAACACTCAGTTTGTTTCCTGCGATTAAGAATTCCTCATATCAGTGAGATCATATGATACATGTCTTTCTCTGATTGACTTATTTCGCTAAGCATAATGCCCTCCAGTTCCATCCATGTCATTGCAAATGGCAAGATTTCATTCCTTTTGATGGCTGCATAACATTCCATTGTATATATATACCACTTCTTCTTTATCCATTCATCTGTCGATGGACATCTTGGCTCTTTCCACAGTTTGGCTATTGTGGACATTGCTGCTATAAACATCGGGGTGCACGTAGCCCTTCGGATCCCTACTTTTGTATCTTTGGGGTAAATACCCAGTAGTGCAATTGCTGGATCATATGGTAGCTCTATTTTCAACTTTTTGAGGAACCTCCATACAGTTTTCCAGAGCGGCTGCACCAGCTTGCATTCCTACCAACAGTGTAGGAGGGTTCCCCTTTCTCCGCATCCCTGCCAACATCTGTCGTTTCCTGACTTGTTAATTTTAGCCATTGTGACTGGTGTGAGGTGGTATCTCATTGAGGTTTTGATTTGGATTTCCCTGATGCCGAGCAATATTGAGCACTTTTTCATGTGTCTGTTGGCCATTTGGATGTCTTCTTTGGAAAAATGTTCATGTCTTCTGCCCATTTCTTGATTGGATTCTTTGTTCTTTGGGTGTTGAGTTTGATGAGTTCTTTATAGATTTTGGATACTAGCCCTTTATCTGATATGTCATTTGCAAATATCTTCTCCCATTCTGTCGGTTGTCTTTTGGTTTTGTTGACTGTTTCCTTTGCTTTGCAAAAGCTTTTTATCTTGATGAAGTCCCAATAGTTCATTTTTGCCCTTGCTTCCCTTGCCTTTGGCGATGTTTCTAGGAAGAAGTTGCTTCGGCTGAGGTCAAAGAGGTTGCTGCCTGTGTTCTCCTTTAGGATGTTGATGGACTCCTGTCTCACATTGAGGTCTTTCAACCATTTGGAGTCTATTTTTGTGTGTGGTGTAAGGAAATGGTCCAGTTTCATTCTTCTGCATGTGGCTATCTAATTTTCCCAACACCATTTGTTGAAGAGACTGTCTTTGTTCCATTGGACATTCTTTCCTGCTTTGTCAAAGATGAGTTGACCATAGAGTTGAGGGTCCATTTCTGGGCTCTCTATTCTGTTCCATTGATCTATGTGTCTGTTTTTGTGCCAGTACCATGCTGTCTTGATGATGACGGCTTTGTAATGGAGCTGGAAGTCCGGAATTGTGATGCCGCCAGCTTTGCTTTTCTTTTTCAACATTCCTCTGGCTATGTGGGGTCTTTTCTGGTTCCATACGAATTTTAGGATGATTTGTTCCATTTCTTTGAAAAAAGTGGATGGTATTTTGATGGGGATTGCATTGAATGTGTAGATTGCTCTAGGTAGCATTGACATCTTCACAATATTTGTTCTTCCAATCCATGAGCATGGAACGTATTTCCATTTCTTTGTGTCTTCCTCAATTTCTTTCATGAGTATTTTATAGTTTTCTGAGTACAGATGCTTTGCCTCTTTGGTTAGATTTATTCCTAGGTATCTTATGGTTTTGGGTGCAATTGTAAATGGGATCGACTCCTTAATTTCTCTTTCTTCTGTCTTGTTGTTGGTGTATAGGAATGCCACTGACTTCTATGCATTGATTTTATATCCTGCCACTTGACTGAATTCCTGTATGAGTTCTAGCAGTTTTGGGGTGGAGTCTTTTGGGTTTTCCACATAAAGTATCATATCATCTGCAAAGAGTGAGAGTTTGACTTCTTCTTTGCCAATTTGGATGCCTTTGATTTCTTTTTGTTGTCTGATTGCTGTGGCTAGGACTTCCAATACTATGTTGAATAGCAGTGGTGATAGTGGACATCCCTGCCGCGTTCCTGACCTTAGGGGGAAAGCTCTCAGTTTTTCCCCATTGAGAATGATATTCGCTGTAGGTTTTTCATAGATGGCTTTTATGATATTGAGGTATGTACCCTCTATGCCTATACTCTGAAGAGTTTTGATCAAGAAAGGATGCTGTACTTTGTCAAAATTTTTTTTGGATCTATTGAGAGGATCATATGATTCTTGTTCTTTCTTTTGTTAATGTATTGTATCACATTGATTGATTTGCGGATGTTGAACCAACCTTGCAGCCCAGGGATAAATCCCACTTGGTCATGGTGAATAATCCTTTTAGTGTACTGTTGGATCCTATTGGCTAGTATTTTGGTGAGAATTTTTGCATCCATGCTCATCAGGGATATTGGTCTGTAATTCTCCTTTTTGATGGGGTCTTTGTCTGGTTTTGGGATCAAGGTAATGGTGGCCTCATAAAATGAGTTTGGAAGTTTTCCTTCCGTTTCTATTTTTTGGAACAGTTTCAGAAGAATAGGTATTAATTCTTCTTGAAATGTTTGGTAGAATTCCCCTGGGAAGCCATCTGGCCCTGGGCTTTTGTTTTTTGGGAGATTTTTGATGACTGCTTCAATTTCCTTAGTGGTTATAGGTCTGTTCAGGTTTTCTATTTCATCCTGGTTCAGTTTTGGTAGTTGATACATCTCTAGAAATGCCTCCATTTCTTCAAGGTTATCGAATTTGCTGGCATAGAGTTGCTCATAATATGTTCTTATAATTGTTTGTATTTCTTTGGTGTTGGTTGTGATCTCTCCTCTTTCATTCATGATTTTGTTGATTTGGGTCATTTCTCTTCTCTTTTTGATAAGTCTGGCCAGGGGTTTATCAATCTTGTTAATTCTTTGAAAGAACCAGCTCCTAGTTTGGTTGATCTGTTCTACTGTTGTTTTACTTTCTATTTCATTGATTTCTGCTCTGATCTTTATTATTTCTCTTCTCCTGCTGGGTTTAGGCTTTATTTGCTGTTCTTTCTCCAGCTCCTTTAGGTGTAGGGTTAGGTTATGTACTTGAGACCTTTCTTGTTTCTTGAGAAAGGCTTGTATTGCTATATACTTTCCTCTTAGGACTGCCTTTGCTGCATCCCAAAGATTTTGAATAGTTGTGTTTTCATTTTCATTGGTTTCCATGTATTTTTTTAATTCTTCTTTAATTTCCTGGTTGACTCATTCATTCTTCAGTAGGATGCTCTTTAGCCTCCATGTATTTGAGTTCTTTCCGACTTTCCTCTTGTGATTGAGTTCTAGTTTCAAAGCATTGTGGTCTGAAAATAGGCAGGGAATGATCCCAATCTTTTTGTACCGGTTGAGACCAGATTTATGACCTAGGATGTGATCTATTGTGGAGAATGTTCCATGGGCAGTAGAGAAGAATGTGTATTCCGTTGCTTTGGGGTGGAATGTTCTGAATATGTCTGTGAAGTCCATTTGGTCCAGTGTGTCATTTAAAGTCTTTATTTCCTTGTTGATCTTTTGCTTAGACGATCTGTCCATTTCAGTGAGGGGGCTGTTAAAGTCCCCCACTATTATTGTATTGTTGTCGATGTGTTTCTTTGCTTTTGTTATTAATTGCCTTGTATAATTGGCTGCTCCCATGTTAGGGGCATAGATATTTACAATTGTTAAATCTTCTTGTTGGATAGATCCTTTAAGTACGATATAGTGTCCTTCCTCACCTCTTATTACAGTCTTTGGTTTAAAATCTAATTTGTCTGATATAAGGATTGCCACCCCAGCTTTCTTTTGGTGTCCATTAGCATGGTAAATGGTTTTCCACCCCTTCACTTTCAATCTGGGGGTGTCTTTGGTTCTAAAATGAGTCTCTTGCAGACAGCATATCGATGGGTCTTGTTTTTTAATCCAGTCTGATAGACTGTGTCTTTTGATTGGGGCATTGAGCCCATTTACATTCAGGGTAAGTAATGAAAGATAGGAATTTAGTGCCCTTGTATTGCCTGTAAGGTGACTGTTACCTTATATTGTCTGTGTTCCTTTCTGGTCTATGTTGCTTTTAGGGTCTCTCTTTGCTTAGAGGACCCCTTTCGAGATTTCCTGTAGGGCTGGTTTTGTGTTTGCAAATTCCTTTAGTTTTTGTTTGTCCTGGAACCTTTTTATCTCTCCTTCAATTTTCAATGACAGCCTAGCTGGATAGAGTATTCTTGGCTGCATATTTTTCTCATTTAGTGCTCTGAATATATCCTGCCAGTCCTTTCTGGCCTGCCAGATCTCTGTGGATAGGTCTGTTGCCAATCTAATGTTTCTACCCTTGTAGGTTACATATCTCTTCTCCCGAGCTGCTTTCAGGATTTTCTCTTTGTCTATGAGACTCGAAAGTTTTACTATTAGATATCGGGGAGTTGACCTATTTTTATTGATTTTGAGAGGGGTTCTCTGTGCTTCCTGGATTTTCATGCCTGTTTCTTTCCCCAAATTAGGGAAGTTCTCTGCTATAATTTGCTCCATTATACCTTCTGGCCCTCTCTCTCTTTCTTCTTCTTCTGGGATCCCAATTATTCTAATGTTGTTTCATCTTATGGTATCGCTTATCTCTCGAATTCTGCCCTCGTGATCCAGTAGTTGTTTATCTCTCTTTTTCTCAGCTTCTTTATTTTCCATCATTTCATCTTCTATATTACTGATTCTCTCTTCTGCCTCATTTATTCTAGCACTTAGCGCCCCCATTTTTGATTGCACCTCATTAATAGCCTTTTTGATTTCTACTTGGTTGGATTTTAGCTCTTTTACTTCTCCAGAAAGGGTTTCTCTAATAACTTCCATATTTTTTCAAGCCCAGATAGTATCTTTAAAGTGATGATTCTGAACTCTAGATCGGACATCGTACTAATGTCCGTATTGAGTAGGTCCCTGGCAGTCGGTACTACCTCTTGTTCTTTTTGGTGAGGTGATTTTTTCTGTCTCGTCATTTTGTGCAGAGGAGAATAGATTAATGAGAGAACAAAATGCTAGCAGAGTAACCACATCCCCAGAAAATATACTTTAAACAAATCAGAAAAGACCTGAAGCAGTGGGAAAAGAAAAGGAAAGAGAGAAAAAAGAAAAAGAAAAAAAAAGAAAAAGATGAAGATAAAAACAAAAACAAACAAAACAAAACAACAACAACAAAAGAAAAACCAGAATGTGTTCAAATATGATCAGGCTGGTATATAGATCAGTGCCACACACTAGATTTGGGGTGTACTTTGGTCTTTTAGAAGAAAATGCCTCCCAAAATTTTAAAGAAAGAAAAACTTATATTTGCACAAAAATAAGGGTTGATATGATGAAGGGATGGAATATGACTGTAAAAATGGAAATTATAAAAAATTTTATAAAAGGAATTGATAAGAAGTTGTTTGAAAAAAGGAAGAGGAGGATTTAAAAAAAGAAAAAGAAAAAAAAAGGGAGAGGATGTGATCAGGCAGGGGAATAGAAAACACCATATACTAGAGATTTAGGGTATATTTTAATCTGTTAGAAGAAACTATCTCAAATTTTAAAGAGAGAACAACTTATATATATAAACCAAAAATATGGGTAACTACTATGAAAGAATAGAATATGACTCTAAAAATGAAAAATAAAAATGTTTTTTTTTTAAAAAGGGATTGATAAGATGTTGGTTGAAAAAGGGAAAAAGAAAAATTCAAAAAGAAATAAAAAGACAAAAAAGACAGTTAAAAAAAATTAACTTTAAAAGACTAAAGAATCATGGTAAAAAAGCCGTGAATTCTATGTGCAGTAGTCCCCTAGCGCTGGAGTTCTGCCGTTCTCATGGATCGGTAAACTTGGTCTTGGCTGGCTGTTCTCGCTGATCTTCTGGGGAGGGGCCTGTTGCCGTGGTTTCTAAGTGTCTCTGCCGGAGGCGGAATTGGCCCACCCTTGCCCCCTCCCAGCTAAGTAATCTGCTCGGGTTTACTCTCTGGAGCTTTTGTTCCCTGCGAGCTTTCCGTACAGCTTTGGAGGCGGAGAGTGAAAATGGTGGCCTCCCAATCTCGGCTCCGGAGGAGCCGAGAACTCGGGGCCCCGCTCCTCAGTGAGCCCCCAGAGAAAAGCCGTCAGTCACTCCCATCTCCCTGGTCTCCAGCCGCACTCTGTGCTCACCTGGCCTGTGACTGCGCGTTCCTATGTCTGGCGCACAGCCCCGTGCGGAGTCTCCAAACCCAGCAGATCCCTGCGGTGCACTCCCGCGTGGCTCCTCCCGCGGGAGGAAGGTGAGTCTCCCCGGATCTGCCACTTGTTGGGTCCCTTTTGGAGGAGCAGGGGCCCGACTGTGCCGCGGATCACGGTTTATGGCCACCCCGAGCTGAGAGCCCGCGCCTGGGCTCCGCCTCTGCAGCCGGCTTCCCCGCTCTGATACCTGGGAGCTCTGCGGCACTCAGGCACCCCCGGTCTTTCTGTGACCCCGAGGGTCCTGAGACCACACTGTCCCGGAGGGTTCCACCCCCTGCTTAGCCACCCGAGTGACGTCCCTCAGCGGAGCAGACTTTTAAAAGTTCCGATTTTGTGCTCCGCGGCTCTATCACTTGCCAGAAGCGGCCAACGAAGGCCCCTCCCCCGCCGTCTATCCTCCAGAATATCGCCGCGGATTCACTTCCCTGCACGTCCTACCTTCCAGAAAGTGGTCGCTTTTCTGATGAGAGAGTTGTTGCTCTTCTTTTCTTCAATCTCCTGTTGAGTTTGTAGGTGTTCAGAATGGTTTGATCCCTATCCAGCTGAATTCCTGAGAGGAGACGAAATCTAGGTCTCCTACTCCTCCGCCATCTTGCTCCGCCCCCCGAACCTACACTTTTTTAAGGGTTATTTATAGTTGAGGTCCACTTACTTGCCAAATGTCAAACTTTAGGGTAAAGGAAGAAGGCCAACTGAATTTCATGATTGTTTTTAAGGAGACAAATAAAAGAAAGGTAGACAATCATCTTCTTGGCTGCAAAATTAACACTAAGGATTAACTTTCCATAGAACACATACCCTTTGCTCCTTCCAGCTCTGGATTCATGGTCCCTACCCAGAAGGCTCAGCAACTGGACTGTGGTTCAGGAGAGCACTAAGTTATTTGGGTCAGACTGGCTTGGCTAGGCCTCCTTGTGCTTTCCTTTTCCCCTCAAAACTTGGAAAGTTATAATCTTAACATTTGTTCTTTAACTCATGAGTAGCTTCACCTCCCTCTGGGAGTTTTGGGGCCCCTCATTTCTCCCCCCACCCCCCCAAAGCAATACAATAACAGTCAAGCTCACTAAAATTGGTCCATTTCTTTACATATTTGACTGTTCCTTGTCACTGGTCCCTTACACCCAGGCAGAAAACTGCAGGAAATATTCATGTAAACGGAAACCCTTCCTCATTGAAAGTATGGAGTTATTTTTCATACAAACTTCAGTGTTAAATTACCAGCTGGAGAAAGTCCTAACACATCAAATGTGAAACCAAAAAGAATGCCGAGATTAGTGAGGATAACAGAATCTGCTTACTGATTCCCTTACTCAGACCATACATCTCCCAGGTGAAGGCTGCAGACATCTTTTATCCAATTCTTCTCTTCATTCTCTCTTCCCTCTAGCAGAGCAAAGGCAGAACTAACTTGGTGCAGACATAGGTATCTACTGAATCCCAAACTCATCCTGATATCACCCCAAGTGAAAGTTAACACCTTGTGTTACTGACTAGGAGGAATCCTTTACTCCGCTGTGCCTTTCTGAAGAACCAAAGGATCAGGCAAATTACCATCATATGCTCTGTGTTCAGCTAGTGCCTGCAAGCACTAATTACTTTATCATCTGATTGACTTCTTCATGGATTGATGATCTAACTTAAGAAATACTTACCCTGTGTTTACTTTTTATCAAGAGCCACATTATAGACTGGAAAAAGAATCGCAAATAAGACAGGAGACCTGCCTTGGGAGGAAACAAATGATGAAACTAGGAAGATACTACATTTTACTGTGTATAAAGTGGTGTGGAACCACAAAGGAGAGAACAATTGGTTATGTCTGTAGAATTAAGGAAAGGCTTCAAGGAAGAAGCGACATTTTTGGTGGGTGTTGAAGAAGGAGTAGGAGTTCATCAGAAAGAGAAGGGGTAGGAATTTTAAGCAAAGGGAAAAGCATGAAGAGGAAAAGCTTGGAAGTGTGTGCAAGTGTATGTATAAGAAGTATGTAGCTGAGTACAGGCAAAGGTTTACAGTCCAACATGGCTCAAGCATGTGCTATTTGGAGACTCATCAAAGCAGCATAAATTATTGATAGGAGAGCACAGGCTCAGAGGGCAGACTAATCTGGATTCAACATCACTTTTATGTTTTACTAGGATAGTATGGCCTGGTTAAATTACTTAATTTTTTGTGTGACTGCATTATCTCGTCTGTAAATGGGGATGACGGTATCCATTCCTCAGGGCTATTGTGAAGATTCAGTGGGAATGTGCTTAAGGTGCTTGGTACTGAGCCCAGGAAAGAGTGAATTTTCACCAGGTTTTCTTCTACTTCCCTGACCAGGTGGAGAGGTAAAAATGACAGTTTGTGAAGCTGGAAGTAGGGTTTGGGCTCAGTATTGTAGGTCTCAAATAATTTGCTCTTAAATTTGTATTTCATGCTGTCTGACCAGCTTTCTTTAAACCAGCCAGACTCACTGTAAGCTCTAAAACTGTACTCATTTGGTCTCAATCCCATCAAAATAAATTCTTTTTCCTTGAGGTCTGCCAATCATAGCTAAGTGTGTATTTGGTCTCTGAATTAAGTAGTTTGCTTAAAGGTATAACTATAGTAACAAAGAGAATGATGCAAATCAGAAAAAAAAATCTTCAACAAATTCAGGAAATGTTAATCAACTTTGAGGAACTGAGGGGTGAGAAAACATGTACACACACACACACACACACACACGCATGAATTAAACTGTGTTTAAAAATCAAGTTAGATCCTTAGTGATTACAACATCTTGCAGAAACAGAAAGTTTCTCAGATAAGGCAAAGGTGAAATCCAATCAACCAGAAAGAGTTTGGTGAATGGCCCTTCTCCCTCATCACTGCTTAGACAACACAAACGAATTCTCAGTCCAAACAGGAAGGTCAGCTCTCAGCTGCCCATTTTTCAATATGTCCCAAGAGATCATACATGTAGTTTATGTGACCAAAGGTATTTAGAGGAAATATTAAAATATTTCAATAAATAGTGGCCAATAAATAGTGGCCAGCATCGTTCCACTTTCCATGTGTTTTACTGCCCAGTAAACCAGAGCAAAAGGTATTTCCAAAGTGCCAAGGGGTAAGAATAGAATAGTGGGGCTAACAATTTGAAAGAAAATTCTGAAAAATTCAGGTAGAAAACAAAATCTATATTACAAATGATTTCCTTATAAATGTTTTAGGGTACATGTTGATAACTATACAATAACGGTTAACCAGTAGCATTAATGATGCAAATAATGGCATAATTTCAAAGCTGTACTGAGCAGTGATGTCTAGTAGCAAAAAAAAAATACTGCAAACAATAACAGGAAATGATTAAACAAATCAGTGTTCCTTATTTGCTGTTATTAAAAATTGTGTTTCAGAAAATACATTTTAGGGACCAACAAAATAAATCAAATAATTTAAATAAACCAAAAATAATAAAAGAAATACAGATAAGGTGACTATGCATAAGTGAAAAAATTCAATATTGAAACAGTGTAACAAAGTTAAGGAAAAAAAGACAAACTAAGGGGAAATAATCTTAGTTATAACCTATTGGAATTTGTCCTTCAGACACACTCTCACATGGTCATAGTAATATATACACAAAGACACTCACTTTTGAGACAATTGGAAATTCTTGCACTGGATATTGGTGATATTTAGGAATTACTGTTTATTTGTTCAAGTGTGATTTGTTTGATTTTTAAAGTCTTCTTTCAGCGTGGTAATCAGAAATATTTATAGAAAATAACAGGATGACTGGCATTTGCTTCAAAAGAACCCAGTTATTTAGGAGGTAGAGGAGAGGCTGTGTCATAGATGAGATGTTGATAATTGTTGAAGCTTTGTGATAGGTACACAGGGACTTAGTATCTGGTTTTCCCCACTTTTGTGTATGTTCAAAATGTCTTAGAATAGCTTAAAACGATGTATAGCACTGTGTGCATAGTATGCTTCTGTCTATTAAATTAAAAGGAACATGTGTGTATATTCATGCTTAAGTTTGTGTAGAATAAGAACTGTAAGGATAGAAGAAAGTACAAGCAGCATAACACATATGGTTGTATAAATACATACATATACATGTGTGTATATAATGTATATATGAGTATGTGTGTATACATGTATATATGTATATTTTTATATATATGTATATATGGGTATCTATTATAAAACTTAGACATTGTTATTTTATCAAGTGAGGTCAGAAGTAAATTTATACCATGCTTTTATAATTTTCTCCATAATACAGGTCAAAACTTAATTTTCTGGAAAAAAAATGTAGTACCTTTTTAAATGTTTATTATCTTTGGAAAAAATGGGGACTCTTTGCGTTTCAAAAATTGAAATGCAATAACTGAAGTAGATTTCTCATTTGAGTAATGTCTGGAATGTTTCCCTCCTGTTTTATGGGGATACACCTGGTGTTCTCTCCTTCTCTAGGGGCTTTCTTCTCACTTATTTTAATGAAAAAGTTAAGGAATAAGATGTGTTCAGTGGCCACTAAATTCCTGCCCACCACTACCTCCTCCACTGAGTAGGGTGGGGATGGGGGTTATGAAGAAGATAAATAAATGTATGTATGTATCCTGGATCAACCCCTAAATATCCATATTTAGTAGATGTTCTAAAGCTCAGAGTCCTGAATGTGGCTCTTTTTTTTCCACCAATAATGTATTTGGACAGGCCAAGAAATACATTTTTTTCTTATCTATTTGCAAAAATGTTTTGTTTTTTTGTTTCTTGATTAAAACTCATCTGCAAACCTGTCCCATAACTGTGTTTTTGTTTGTTTTTCACATTTATTTATTTGGGGACTCTAATTAGGTGATGTCTGTGATACACTAGCTAAATTGATAATTATGTGATAATAAGGAATATGTAGATCAAGGTTATGGCTTCGTTTAGGACCAATATGTTTTCACCCAGTGTCATGTTGAAAACCACATGTTGAATGACATCAGCCAAGATGGAGGGGAATGAAGCTCCAAGGGCCTGTCCATCACAGAAACATTGAAAAACCAAGGAAAATCTGTCAGAATCAGCCTTGTCAAAATGCTGGAAAATAGTTAAATCTTTATAGCAACCAAATGAATGTTGAATCAAGAAAAAGGCACTTAAAAGTGGTAGAAAAGCTTCATGGCATTTTTCCTTGTCCTAGCCATAGTCCCTTCCCCAGGCTGTGGAATTCCTGAAACTCTTGTTCCCAGTGAAGGGCATTGCTCCCTGATTCTGGAGGGAAAAAATAAGACTGTACTCTGAAAGAATTGTGTTTATTTATTTATCTGTCTGGGAGCTACCTGAAGGAGTGATGCAAGGTGCTTGTCTTTGTTTTGCATAACTTGGAACTCACTTAGGATGAAAATGCAGTGGGCATCTCTCAAAAACTATGCAAGACAAATGAATGACCTATGGCACTTGAGGGAAAAGATTATAGCTGAGGCAACAATACAGCACTGAAAGCCTGGGAGGAAAAGCTGAGAAAGGTATTTCTTCAGGAAATTAGGCCATTTAAAAGTGCCTATGTAAACTGGAGAGCTTTCTAATTCAGACATGCCTAGTGCACTATACATGCTCAGAAGAGAACTGAGAAGACCCTAAATATTCACCTCTGGCTGGTCTATTGGCTCTGTCAATCAGGAGGTGAAGGTAAGGTAGAGTTTTAAACAGCATGGCTAAGCATTGAAGAAGTGTCCCAATATAGAGCCAATCTCAGCAGAGGGTTTCAATATCAGATTTAAGTAGGCAGAAGAAAGAATCAGCAAACTTGAAGATATGTCAATGAAATTATCTAATATGAGAGTCAGAGAGAAAGAAAATGAAGAAAAAGGTGCAAAGCCTAAGAAACAATCCAGCATACTGGCATATGCAAAATGGGAATTCCAGAAGGATGAGAGAGAGAAAGGGGCAGAAAGAATACTAGAAGAAACAATGGCTAAAACTTACCAAATTTGATAAAAGATACAAATCTACACATTCAAGAAGCCCAATGAACTCCAAGAAGGATAAAAAAAGACATTTGCTGCAAGACACATTATAATCAGATTGTCCAAAGACAAAGACAAAGAGAGAATCTTAAAGGCGGCAAAAGAGAAGTGATCTTTCACATTCAAGGGATCTTCAATAAGATTAAGTAAATTTCTTATCAGAAACTCTGGACACTGGAAGGGAGTGGGATGGTATATTTAAAGTGCTGAAAGGAGGGCGCCTGGGTGGCTCAGTTGGTTAAGTGACTGCCTTCGGCTCAGGTCATGATCCTGGAGTCCCGGGATTGAGTCTGCTTCTCCCTCTCCCGCTCCCCCCTCTTGTGCTCTCTCTCTCTCTCACTCTCTCTCTCAAATAAATAAATAAAATCTTTAAAAAAAATAAAAATAAAAAAGTAAGAAAAAATAAAGTGCTGAAAGGAAAACAAACCTGTCAACCAAGAATTCTATATCTGGCAAAACTATTCTTCAAAAATAAAGGAGAGATCGAGACATTCCCAGATAAAGGCTGAAAAAGTTCATAGCTGGTAGACTTGCTCTACAGGGAATACTAAATGGAGACTTTCATGCTGAAATGAAAGAAAATTAGACAATAACTTAAAGTCATTTGAAGAAATAAAGAACTCTAGTAAAGGTGAACTGAAACCCCATTTTTTTTTTTTGATTTGCAATACCTTTTTTTATTTCTTACATTATTTTAAAAACCAATGCATAAAAATTATAAATCTGTGTTAATGGCAACACCATGTATAAAGATAAATAAAATTTGTAACAATAATAACATAAAGAGGGTCTGGAGCTGGATAGGAGCAGTTTTAATATGATATTGAATTAAAAATAGATTGTTATAAATTTAGGATATTAAATGTAATCCCCATGACAAACACTAAGAAATATCTAAGAATATACAAAAAAGAAAGTGAGAAGGGACTAAAACTGTCACACTAGAAAACAGCCAATTAAACACAAATCAAACAGTAATAGAGGAAATGAGGAACAAAGTAGTGTAAGACATATAGAAAACAGCAAAATGAGAGAATTAAGTCCTGCCTCATCAGAAATTATTTTAAATGTTAATGAATTAAACTTTCCAAAAGGCAGCAATTGTCAGAACAGATAAAAATATATGATCCAAGAGATTCACCGATACTTGTTAATTGCAGTTGTTATTGTTATTTTCACTAAAATTATAGTAGGTGTGAAGTGGTATCAGTCTAATAAATAAAGGAAGGCATAGTGTGTTGGTAAGGACATGGAGAAATTGAAACATTTTTATATTTCTGGTAGGAATGTGAAATGGTACAACTGCTGTGGAAAACAGTTTGAGAGCTCCTCCAAAAGCTAAACAAAATCACATGTCACCCAGAATTTTCACTTCTAAGGAAATACCCAAAAGAACAGACAGGTTACTCAAATATATATGCATGCATGTTCATTAAGAACTATTCACAATAGACAAAAGGTGAAAATAATCCAATGGATGAATGGATAAACAAATTGTGGTATACAATAGAGTAGTTTTCAGCTATAAAAGAAATGAAATAATGGTATTTGCTCCATTGTGGTGGAACCTCAAAACAATTATGCTAAATGAATGCAACAAGACACAAATAGGTCACATATCATGTAATCCAGTGTATATATCTGGAATATGTAAATTCACAAAGACAGAAATCAGATTTTTGGTTGCCAGGGGATAAAATAGGGGTAAATGGGAAATAATTACTTAATGGGCACAGGGTTACTTATGGGGCAATGAAAATATTTTGGAACTAGTTGGATGTGGTAATTATGTAATATTTTGAATGTACCTAAATGCCATTAACTTGTTCACTTTCAATTGATTAATTTGCTATGTCATCTTAATTCAAAAAACAAAACAAAGCATATGTCTTCTTTTTTTTTTTCATATATTGACTACTAAAGTACTTGGTGAGAAGGAATAGATTTTAGTCTGACAGAACTGGGTTTAAATTCCTGATTTATCTATGTTAAGATAGGCTCGATGAAAATACCACTACCACAAATTGGTGTAATTGTTAAATTAGAAAAATAGGTGTCTTAGTGGTGCTAGCTTCAGTAACAAGCTAATCTCCAAATATGTGGCTTAACATAATAAGAATTTATTTTTTTATTAATGCAATAACAGTCCATTGTGAGCATTCATGAGTAGGGGAACATTATCTGTGGTCATCAGG
Source organism: Mirounga angustirostris (assembly GCF_029215605.1). Classification (NCBI taxonomy): domain Eukaryota; kingdom Metazoa; phylum Chordata; class Mammalia; order Carnivora; family Phocidae; genus Mirounga; species Mirounga angustirostris. Next base: position 97,994,837 of record NW_026991718.1, on the reverse strand, counting down.
GACCCACTCTCTAGGTCCTTGTATTTTTCTTTTCTGTCAACCAGCAAATGGATGAAGACATGGTGGATCACTAATGGAAGGTTTTTGTGAAATGATACTAGATAGCATCGCTTTTCCCTAAATTGCATTGGCCATAACTCAATATCATTGCAGTGCCTGCCTGCAAAAAGGCTGAGAAATGTAGACTAACAGTGTGTGTTAGGAGGGGGGTGGAAAAAAAAGATTTTGGTGAGGACAAAGCCACTTGGGATAATGTAATGAATCTTCTAGTTCAGTGTTTAATAAAAGTATGAATTCAATAAGTATGAGCTAGCTCCCTTCTTTGTGGGTAAGAGAGAATCCATCACAGCTTCTGGAAATGTGTCTCAAAATGCATGCCTGAGGAAAGACCATTCACTGTGGCCCTGTGGTAAAGTCAGTTGATGTGGCTGCCAGGCAGCATTCAGCAGAATTCTTTCTGGGCTCTGTGCCTGCTTGCTCTTTTCTTCTTTTGTGCTTTGGAACTTCCCTTGGCCTTGGTCCAAATTAGTTTCCAGTGTCTAATTTGGGATTTGCTTTTCTAATATAGCTTTCTCACCTCCAGCTTCTGTATGACTCAGTCCCTGGATTTTGCCCTCTCAACAAACTGTTCCTAGTTTGTGGCTCTATGTCCTCACTGGGCAGGCCCATAGCCCTTTTGCCACTCTCTGCTTCCCAGTCATATTTGAAGACTTACAGCTTGAACTTAATTTATTCTTGGTATGATTGTTAAAATTTCTATCTCTTCCTACATCTTACAATTAGCTTAGCTGATTTTTAAAGAAATCCTCTAAGAATTATTTTTGTGAAGGCCATCTGGTAAAACACATTAGTCTCCAAGGAATGTTAATCAGACCAATTGCTAATTAAGTGTTCTCCTTGATTGTATTAGTTATCAGAAAGTGTTTGTGATGTACATTAATTTTTGTCAAGACACTGAGAAACCTTTTTTTTTTTTGCCTTCAAGAGAGTAAGCGAATCAATCTGCATGTATGACATATATGTGTGGTGGTAGTAAATGATGTGATTTTTCATTTTTCAAATGGATTAGTTGTTCTTAGATCAGGTCATTATACATGACCTTGGAACTTTGGGGTTTAAAATTTATTCTAATCTGTTGTTAGTGTCTCAGCTTAATGCTTCTTCAAATGGTTTTGCCGATCATGAAGTTTGGGAAATATGTTTTTTATATACAAAACAATAGCCAGTGAGTTCAACTCAATCAAAGATGGTAAATGGGTTTAATTTTATATGCCAGTGAATTGATAGTAATTGCCTTGAGTATGTTGTAGAAAAAGATTTGGAGGCCAGTATAGGAGGGGAATATTTATCATGTACACATTATGCCTTCCTTTTTATTAGACTAAGTAATGATTCACAGAAGTGGAACCACAAAGGATAAAAATCATTTTTGCTTAATAATGACAATGTGAATCTCTAAAAAAAATAAAATTGATCAGAAAACTTTAGGGAAAATCCTAGTTCCATGCTGAAATCTTTGTCCCAAGATAGTTAAGTGAAAGAAAAGTTGAAAGCCAAAATCTGCCCTCCCAAACCCCTCGAAGCTTGAGTTAATTATTCATTTATGGTAATGAGTGAGCTTTTTTTTTTTTTTAAAGATTTTATTTATTTACTTGAGAGAGAGTATGAGAGACAGAGAGCACGAGAGGGAAGAGGGTCAGAGGGAGAAGCAGACCCCCCGCTGAGCAGGGAGCCCAATGCGGGACTTGATCCCGGGACTCCAGGATCATGACCTGAGCCGAAGGCAGTCGCTCAACCAACTGAGCCACCCAGGCGCCCCATGAGTGAGCTTTTTTAGTCAAAGTAATTCCAGTCTTATGAACTATTTTTTCTTGTGGTTTTTGGTTACATATTTGTATAGAGTAAGAATGACCTTCTTGAAAGCAATTGCAACCCATTTTCCATAAATTTATCTTTTATTTAGTGGTGGATGGTTTACAATTGTATAAAACCTTAGGGGCCTTTTTTTTTCTTTTTTTTTTTTTTTGTTATGGATTCTGCCTTGAACAAGGTGTGCATACTAGGAATGTGACTGTGAATCCATGAAACATATTTATAAGAAATGGAATTTGGCATCAAGGAAAAATAATTTTGTCTGAGGAGTCAGATCTAAATTCTAGTTCTACTTCTTTGTTAATGAGCCCAGGGATTCCATGGTCCCTAGTGAGCTCAACTATAAAATAAGAGCTTGGGGCTCACTTTTCAACTAGAGCGTCAACTATGTGTTGACATTGACACTTTGCCATCCTACACTGGTAGATTGCATAATTTGCCTTTGTCCCTCATTGAGCACAAAGGGGCAGTCACTGGCAGATTGCTCCCTTTGTTTCCTCTTGACAAATGGTCCAATTACTTGGCAGCTTGGAACCTTTACTCTTGACTTTTTTGCCATTACTGACAGATGTATTTGACAGGACCAGTCCCTTGTATTAGAATTCCGTTCTTAAAAGTAAAGTCTATAGAACTTACAGGAACAAACATACAGTATTCAACTTTTACAATAAAAATACATATAATATACTTCATCTATCAATGTTGAAATGGTCAAAAACTTTCAGACCTATTTGATTTTCTTTTCCTTGAAAAAATTATTTATTTGTATTAGGACTAAAAATTATATACAGAAACCCATGAAGATTCTCAATTCATTGGGTCTAAAACTGAAATAATTTTGTCCCTTTGCAAATATTCCTTATCTTGGTAAATGATGCCACCATCCAGCCTTTGGCCCAAACCATAAACCTCTGAGTCATCACCCTTAACCTTTCTTTTCCCACTTCCCTCCATCAACCTGAGTTCTATTTAATTGATTCTATAAATCTTGTTGATTCTACTTCGTCTGTATTTTTATCATCTGTCCCTTCCTCTCCAATGAGAGGAACTTAACTTCACCCCCAGGCTACACTTGAACAGATAGACTCCTCAAGACTGCAATGTAGGCCTTGTGTATACAATTTCTCTGTTATTTCCAGTTTACTCCTTTGCCTTTATTTTAAAAACTACCTAAGTATGATTTAAGAACTTCTTCTGTGTTGTGCATGCTTGTGCTTCTTTTCTTTCTTTCTTTTTTTTTTTGTGTGTGTGTGCTTCTTTTCAACATGATCTGAAACAAGATCTATACAGTGAATTGTACCAATGCTCCAGGAAATAATTTCCCCATTGTTTTTTTTTATTTTTCAGTTTTATTGAGGTATAAGTGACAAATAAAATTATACTACATTTGAATTGTACAAGTTAGTGATTGGATATACATATACATTGTGGAAGGATTCCCATAATCAAGTTAATTAACACATCCATCACCTTACAAACTTACCCTTTTTGTGTGTGTGTGAGAACATTTAACTACTCTCTTAAGCATGCTTCAGTTATACAGTACAGTACTAACTATACTATGGTTGATTCTGTAGTATCACTATAGTCACCTTGCTATAAATTAGATCCTAAGAACTTATACATCTTATAATTGAAAATGTGTACCCTTTCTCCCATTTCTCTAACCCCCAAGCCCCTGGTAACCACTATTCTGCTCTGTTTCTATGAGTCTGACTTTTTTTTTTTTTAATTTCTCATAGAAGTGATACCACACAGTATTAGTCTTTGCCTGTCTGGCTAATTTCAGTCAGATAATGCCCTCCAGATTCATCCATGTTGCCACAAATAGCAGAATTTCCTTCTTTTAAAAATATATTTTATAGGGGCGCCTGGGTGGCTCAGTCGTTAAGCGTCTGCCTTCAGCTCAGGTCATGATCCCAGGGTCCCGGGATTGAGTCCCACATCAGGCTCCCGGCATGGCGGGAAGCCTGCTTCTCCCTCTCCTGCTCCCCCTGCTTGTGTTCCCTCTCTAGCTGTCTCTCTCTGTCAAATAAATAAATAAAATCTTTTAAAAAAAGTAAAAAAACAAAAAAATATATTTTATATATTTCTACAATATATATATAAAATTATTTCTATATATGCTTATATATATAATTATATATAATATATGTAATCTCACATTTTTAAAATTAATTAATTTTTTTCTTTTTTTTTAAATTCTTATGTTAATCCCCATACATTACATCATTAGTTTTAGATGAAGTGTTCCATGATTCATTGTTTGTCCATAACACCCAGTGCTCCATGCAGAATGTGCCCTCCTCAATTCCCACCACCAGGCTAACCCAACCTCCCACACCCGTCCCCTCTAGAACCCTGTTTGTTTTTCAGAGTCCATCGTCTCTCATGGTTCATCTACCCCTCCGATTTCCCCTGCTTCATTCTTCCCCTCCCTCTACCATCTTCTTATTCTTTTTTTTTTTTTTTAACATATATTGCATTATTTGTTTCAGAGGTACAGATCTGAGATTCAACAGTCTTGCACAATTCACAGCGCTTACCAGAGCACATACCCTCCCCAGTGTCTATCACCCAGTCACCCCATCCCTCCCACCCCACCCCCCACTCCAGCAACCCTCAGTTTGTTTCCTGCAATTAAGAATTCCTCATATCAGTGAGATCATATGATACATGTCTTTCTCTGTTTGACTTATTTCACTCAACATAATACCCTCCAGTTCCATCCACATCGTTGCAAATGGCAAGATCTCATTCCTTTTGATGGCTGCATAATATTCCATTGTATATATATACCACTTCTTCTTTATCCATTCATCTGTCGATGGACATCTTGGCTCTTTCCACAGTTCGGCTATTGTGGACATTGCTGCTATAAACATCGGGGTGCACGTAGCCCTTCGGATCCCTACTTTTGTATCTTTGGGGTAAATACCCAGTAGTGCAATTGCTGGATCATATGGTAGCTCTATTTTCAACTTTTTGAGGAACCTCCATACAGTTTTCCAGAGCGGCTGCACCAGCTTGCATTCCTACCAACAGTGTAGGAGGGTTCCCCTTTCTCCGCATCCCTGCCAACATCTGTCGTTTCCTGACTTGTTAATTTTAGCCATTGTGACTGGTGTGAGGTGGTATCTCATTGAGGTTTTGATTTGGATTTCCCTGATGCCGAGCAATATTGAGCACTTTTTCATGTGTCTGTTGGCCATTTGGATGTCTTCTTTGGAAAAATGTTCATGTCTTCTGCCCATTTCTTGATTGGATTCTTTGTTCTTTGGGTGTTGAGTTTAATGAGTTCTTTATAGATTTTGGATACTAGCCCTTTATCTGATATGTCATTTGCAAATATCTTCTCCCATTCTGTCGGTTGTCTTTTGGTTTTGTTGACTGTTTCCTTTGCTTTGCAAAAGCTTTTTATCTTGATGAAGTCCCAATAGTTCATTTTTGCCCTTGCTTCCCTTGCCTTTGGCGATGTTTCTAGGAAGAAGTTGCTTCGGCTGAGGTCAAAGAGGTTGCTGCCTGTGTTCTCCTTTAGGATGTTGATGGACTCCTGTCTCACATTGAGGTCTTTCAACCATTTGGAGTCTATTTTTGTGTGTGGTGTAAGGAAATGGTCCAGTTTCATTCTTCTGCATGTGGCTATCTAATTTTCCCAACACCATTTGTTGAAGAGACTGTCTTTGTTCCATTGGACATTCTTTCCTGCTTTGTCAAAGATGAGTTGACCATAGAGTTGAGGGTCCATTTCTGGGCTCTCTATTCTGTTCCATTGATCTATGTGTCTGTTTTTGTGCCAGTACCATGCTGTCTTGATGATGACGGCTTTGTAATGGAGCTGGAAGTCCGGAATTGTGATGCCGCCAGCTTTGCTTTTCTTTTTCAACATTCCTCTGGCTATGTGGGGTCTTTTCTGGTTCCATACGAATTTTAGGATGATTTGTTCCATTTCTTTGAAAAAAGTGGATGGTATTTTGATGGGGATTGCATTGAATGTGTAGATTGCTCTAGGTAGCATTGACATCTTCACAATATTTGTTCTTCCAATCCATGAGCATGGAACGTGTTTCCATTTCTTTGTGTCTTCCTCAATTTCTTTCATGAGTATTTTATAGTTTTCTGAGTACAGATGCTTTGCCTCTTTGGTTAGATTTATTCCTAGGTATCTTATGGTTTTGGGTGCAATTGTAAATGGGATCGACTCCTTAATTTCTCTTTCTTCTGTCTTGTTGTTGGTGTATAGGAATGCCACTGACTTCTGTGCATTGATTTTATATCCTGCCACTTGACTGAATTCCTGTATGAGTTCTAGCAGTTTTGGGGTGGAGTCTTTTGGGTTTTCCACATAAAGTATCATATCATCTGCAAAGAGTGAGAGTTTGACTTCTTCTTTGCCAATTTGGATGCCTTTGATTTCTTTTTGTTGTCTGATTGCTGTGGCTAGGACTTCCAATAATATGTTGAATAGCAGTGGTGATAGTGGACATCCCTGCCGCGTTCCTGACCTTAGGGGGAAAGCTCTCAGTTTTTCCCCATTGAGAATGATATTCGCTGTAGGTTTTTCATAGATGGCTTTTATGATATTGAGTTATGTACCCTCTATGCCTATACTCTGAAGAGTTTTGATCAAGAAAGGATGCTGTACTTTGTCAAAAGCTTTTTCTGCATCTATTGAGAGGATCATATGATTCTTGTTCTTTCTTTTGTTAATGCATTGTATCACATTGATTGATTTGCGGATGTTGAACCAACCTTGCAGCCCAGGGATAAATCGCACTTGGTCGTGGTGAATAATCCTTTTAATGTACTGTTGGATCCTATTGGCTAGTATTTTGGTGAGAATTTTTGCATCCATGTTCATCAGGGATATTGGTCTGTAATTCTCCTTTTTGATGGGGTCTTTTTCTGGTTTAGGGATCAAGGTAATGCTTGCCTCATAAAATGAGTTTGGAAGTTTTCCTTCCATTTCTATTTTTTGGAACAGTTTCAGAAAAATAGGTTTTAATTCTTCTTGAAATGTTTGGTAGAATTCCCCTGGGAAGCCATCTGGCCCTGGGCTTTTGTTTTTTGGGAGATTTTTGATGACTGCTTCAATTTCCTTAGTGGCTATAGGTCTGTTCAGGTTTTCTATTTCATCCTGGTTCAGTTTTGGTAGTTGATACATCTCTAGGAATGCATCCATCTCTTCCAGGTTATCTAATTTGCTGGCATAGAGTTGCTCATAATATGTTCTTATAATTGTTTGTATTTCTTTGGTGTTGGTTGTGATCTCTCCTCTTTCATTCATGATTTTGTTGATTTGGGTCATTTCTCTTCTCTTTTTGATAAGTCTGGCCAGGGGTTTATCAGTCTTGTTAATTCTTTCAAAGAACCAGCTCCTAGTTTCGTTGATCTGTTCTACTGTTCTTTTAGTTTCTATTTCATTGATTTCTGCTCTGATCTTTATGATTTCTCTTCTCCTGCTGGGTTTAGGCTTTATTTGCTGTTCTTTCTCCAGCTCCTTTAGGTGTAGGGTTAGGTTGTGTACTTGAGACCTTTCTTGTTTCTTGAGAAAGGCTTGTATTGCTATATACTTGCCTCTTAGGACTGCCTTTGCTTCATCCGAAAGATTTTGAATAGTTGTGTTTTCATTTTCATTGGTTTCCATGTATTTTTTTAATTCTTCTTTAATTTCCTGGTTGACCCATTCATTCTTCAGTAGGATGCTCTTTAGCCTCCATGTATTTGAGTTCTTTCCGACTTTCCTCTTGTGATTGAGTTCTAGTTTCAAAGCATTGTGGTCTGAAAATAGGCAGGGAATGATTCCAATCTTTTGGTACCAGTTGAGACCTGATTTATGACCTAGGATGTGATCTATTCTGGAGAATGTTCCATGGGCAGTAGAGAAGAATGCGTATTCCGTTGCTTTCGGGTGGAATGTTCTGAATATGTTTGTGAAGTCCATTTGGTCCAATGTGTCATTTAAAGTCTTTATTTCCTTGTTGATCTTTTGCTTAGACGATCTGTCCATTTCAGTGAGGGGGCTGTTAAAGTCCCCCACTATTATTGTATTGTTGTTGATGTGTTTCTTTGCTTTTGTTATTAATTGCCTTATATAATTGGCTGCCCCCATGTTAGGGGCATAGATATTTACAACTGTTAGATCTTCTTGTTGGATAGATCCTTTAAGTATGATATAGTGCCCTTCCTCATCTCTTATTACAGTCTTTGGTTTAAAATCTAATTTGTCTGATATAAGGATTGCCTCCTCAGCTTTCTTTTGGTGTCCATTAGCATGGTAAATGGTTTTCCACCCCCTCACTTTCAATCTGGGGGTGTCTTTGGTTCTAAAATGAGTCTCTTGCAGACAGCATATCGATGGGCCTTGTTTTTTAATCCAGTCTGATAGACTGTGTCTTTTGATTGGGGCATTGAGCCCATTTACATTCAGGGTAACTATTGAAAGATAGGAATTTAGTGCCCTTGTATTGCCTGTAAGGTGACTGTTACCGTATATTGTCTGTGTTCCTTTCTGGTCTATGTTACTTATAGGCTCTCTCTTTGCTTAGAGGACCCCTTTCAAGATTTCCTGTAGGGCTGGTTTTGTGTTTGCAAATTCCTTTAGTTTTTGTTTGTCCTGGAACCTTTTTATCTCTCCTTCAATTTTCAATGACAGCCTAGCTGGATAGAGTATTCTTGGCTGCATATTTTTCTCATTTAGTGCTCTGAATATATCCTGCCAGTCCTTTCTGGCCTGCCAGGTCTCTGTGGATAGGTCTGTTGCCAATCTAATGTTTCTACCCTTGTAGATTACATATCTCTTCTCCCGAGCTGCTTTCAGGATTTTCTCTTTGTCTATGAGACTCGAAAGTTTTACTATTAGATGTCGGGGTGTTGACCTATTTTTATTGATTTTGAGAGGGGTTCTCTGTGCTTCCTGGATTTTCATGCCTGTTTCCTTCCCCAAATTAGGGAAGTTCTCTGCTATAATTTGCTCCATTATACCTTCTGGCCCTCTCTCTCTTTCTTCTTCTTCTGGGATCCCAATTATTGTAATGTTGTTTCGTCTTATGGTATCGCTTATCTCTCGAATTCTGCCCTCGTGATCCAGTAGTTGTTTATCTCTCTTTTTCTCAGCTTCTTTATTTTCCATCATTTCATCTTCTATATTACTGATTCTCTCTTCTGCCTCATTTATTCTAGCACTTAGCGCCCCCATTTTTGATTGCACCTCATTAATAGCCTTTTTGATTTCTACTTGGTTGGATTTTAGCTCTTTTACTTCTCCAGAAAGGGTTTCTCTAATAACTTCCATATTTTTTCAAGCCCAGATAGTATCTTTAAAGTGATGATTCTGAACTCTAGATCGGACATCATACTAATGTCTGTATTGAGTAGGTCCCTGGCAGTCGGTACTACCTCTTGTTCTTTTTGTTGAGGTGATTTTTTCCGTCTTGTCATGTTGTGCAGAGGAGAATAGATTAATGAGAGAACAAAATGCTAGCAGAGTAACAACGTCCCCAGAAAATATACTCTAAACAAATCAGAAAAAACCTGAAGCAGTGGGAAAAGAAAGGGAAAGAGAGAAAAAAGAGAAAGAGAAAAAAGAAAAAGAAAATGATAAAGATAAAAACAAAAACAAACAAAACAAAACAACAACAACAACAACAAAAACAGAATGTGATCAAATATGATCAGGCTGGTATATAGATCAGTGCCACACACTAGATTTGGGGTGTATTTTGGTCTTTTAGAAGAAAGTGCCTCCCAAAATTTTAAAGAAAGAAAAACTTATATATGTACAAAAATAACGGTTGATATGAAGAAGGGATGGAATATGACTCTAAAGATGGCAATTATAAAAGATTTTATAAAAGGAATTGATAAGAATTTGTTTGAAAAGAGAAAGAAGATTTAAAAAAAGAAAAAAGAAAAAAAAAGGGAGAGGATGTGGTCAGGCAGGGGAATAGAAAACACCATATACTAGAGATTTAGGGTATATTTTAATCTGTTAGAAGAAACTATCTCAAAATTTTAAAGAGAGAACAACTTATATATATAAGCCAAAAATACGGGTAACTACTATGAAGGGATAGAATATGACTCTAAAAATGAAAAATAAAATTTTTTTTTAAAAAAAGGATTGATAAGATGTTGGTTGAAAAAGGGAAAAAGAAAAATTCAAAAAAAAAATTAAAAAAAAAATTAACTTTGAAAGACTAAAGAATCATGGTAAAAAAGCCATGAATTCTATGTGCAGTATTCCCCTAGCACTGGAGTTCTGCCATTCTCATTGATCGGTAAACTTGGTCTTGGCTGGCTGTTCTCACTGATCTTCTGGGGAGGGGCCTGTTGCCGTGGTATCCAAATGTCTCTGCCGAGGCAGAATTGCCCCGCCTTTGCCCTGTCCCGGCTAAGTAATCTGCTCGGGTTTGCTCTCTGGGGCTTTTGTTCCCTGTGAGGTGTCCGTACAGCTTTGGAGGCGGAGAGTGAAAATGGCGGTCTCCCAATCTCCGCCCTGGAGGAGCCAAGAACTCGGGGCCCTGCTTCTCAGTGAGCCCCCAGCGAAAAGCCATCAGTCACTCCCGTCTTCCCGGTCTCCGGCCGTACTCCATGCTCACCCGGCCTGTGACAGCGCGCCTCTATCTCTGGCACTGGACCCCGGGTGGAGTCTCCAAACCCAGCAGATCCCTGCGGTGCACTCCCGCGTGGCTCCTCCCGGGAGAGGAAGGTGAGTCTCCCCGGATCTGCCGCTTGTTGGGTCCCTGCTGGAGGATCAGTGGCCCGACTGTGCCGCGGATCACGGTTTATGGCAACCCCGAGCTGAGAGCCCGCTCCTGGGCTCCACCTCTGCAGCCGGCTTCCCTGCTCCGTTACCTGGGAGCTCTGCCACACTCAGGCACCCCCGGTCTTTCTGTGACCCCGAGGGTCCTGAGACCACACTGTCCCGTAGGGTTCCACCCCCCGCTTAGCCACCAGAGTGATGTCCCTCAGCGGAGCAGACTTCTAAAAGTTCCGATTTTGTGCTCTGTGATTCTATCACTTGCCAGAAGCGGCCGACGGAGGCCCCTCCCCCGCCGTCTATCCTCCCGAATATCGCCTCGGATTCACTTCTCCGCATGTCCTACCTTCCAGAAAGTGGTCGCTTTTCTGTTCAGAGAGTTGTTGCTATTCCTTTCTTCGATCTCCTGTTGGGTTTGTAGGTGTTCAGAATGGTTTGATCCCTATCCAGCTGAATTCCTGAGATGAGACGAAATCTACGTCTCCTACTCCTCCGCCATCTTGATCCGCCCCTAATTAATTAATTTTAATATCATATTTTCTTTATCCATTCATTCATTCTCAGACATTTAGTTTGCCTCCATACCTTGGCTATCATGAACATGCTGCTATGTACATGAAAGTATAGATATCTTTTCAAGATAATGATTTCATTTTCTTTGAATATACACCCAGAAGTGGAATTGCTTGATCATATGGTAGTTCGCTTTTAGATTTCTTGAGGAATCTCCAGACTGTTTTCCATAGTGACTGCACCAGTTTACATTCCCACTAATATTGTACAAGGGTTCCCTTTTCTCTATATCCTTACCAGCATTTGTTATCTCTTATCTTTTTGCTAATAAACATCCTGACAGGATGAAGTGATATCCCAGTGTGGTAGTGATTTACATTTCCCTGATGATTAGTGATGTTGAACAACTTTTCATGTTCCTGTTGTCCATTTGAATGTCTTCTTTGGGAAAATGTCTGTTCAGGCTCTTCAAACATTTTAATTGGGTTATTTACTTATTTGCTATTGAGTTGTGTGAGTTCCTTGTATATTTTAGATATTAACTCCTTATTGTATATGTGGTTTACAAATATTTTCTCCCATTCCATAGGTTTACTTTTCATGTTCATGGTTTTCTTTGCTGTATGGAATCTTTTTAGGTTGATCTTGTCCCACTTATTTATTTTTGCTTTTGTGGACAAATCCAAAAAAATAATTGCCAAAACCAATGTCAGCAGGTTTTTCCTTGTTTTCTGCTAGGAGTTTTATAGTATCAGGTCTTATGTTCAATTTTTAGACCCATTTTGAGTTGATTTTTGTTTATCATGTAAGATACTTAGTTTCATTCCTTTGCATGTGGCTATCTAGTTTTCCCAGCACCATTTATTAAAGAGACTGGCCTTTACCACTGAATATTCTTGGCTCCTTTTTGGGAAATAAATTGAAAAAATATATATATAGTCATATATATGGGTTTATTTTTGGGCTGTCAGTTCAGTTCCTTTGGTATATGTGTCTTTGTCTGTTGCTAGAGCCATTCTATTTTGATTACTATAATTTGTAATATAGTTTGAAATCAGGGAGTGTGATGCTTCTAGCCTGATCTTTCTCAAGATTGTTTTGACTATATGGGGTCTTTTGTGGTTCCATATGAATTGTGGGATTTTTTTTTTTTTTTTTCTGTTTCTGTAAAAATGCCATTGGAATTTTGATAGGGATTTCATTGACTTGGTACATCATTTTGGGTCATATGGACTTTGTAACAATATTAATTCTTCAAATCCATGGGCATGGGGTATCTTTTTATTGGTGTTTTCCTCACCTTCTTTGAAGAACATCTTATACTTTTCAGTATTTAACCTCGTGGATTAAATGTATTACTAATATTTTATTCTTTTTTGATGCTTTATAATGGGATTGCTTTCTTAATTTCTCTTTCTGATAGTTTATTGTTAGTATTAGAAAAGCAACTGATTTTTTGTACATTGATTTTGTATCCTGCAACTTTATTAAATTTATTTATTATGTCTAACATTTTGTTGTTGTTGTTGGAGTCTTAGGGTTTTCTACCTATAATAACATAATTGTCATCTGCAAACAGACAATTTTAGTTCTTTTTTTTTCAGTTTGGATGCCTTTTATTTCTTTGTCTTGCCTGATTGCTCTGGGTAGGACTTCCAGTACAATGTTGAGCGAAAGTGGCAAGATTGTGAATTTTTGTCTTGTTCCAGAACTTAGAGGAAAAGCTTTCAGCTTTTCACCATTGGATATGATATATGCTGTGGACTTGTCATTTCTGGCCTTTATTATGTTGAGATATGTTCCATCTATACCTAATTCTTGAGAGTTTTTATCATGAAAAGATTGAATTTTGTCAAATGTCTTTTCTGCATCTACTGAGATGATCATATGATTTTTATTTTTGTTTTGTTAATGTGGTATATCACATTATTTATTTATTTATTTTTATTTGAGAGAGAGAGAATGAGAGACAGAGAGCATGAGAGGGAGGAGGGTCAGAGGGGGAAGCAGACTCCCCGCCGAGCAGGGAGCCCGATGCGGGACTCGATCCTGGGACTCCAGGATCATGACCCCAGCCGAAGGCAGTCGCTTAACCAACTGAGCCACCCAGGCGCCCCAAGGTATATCACATTATTGATTTGTATGTGTTGAACTATCTTGAATTCCAGGGATAAAATCCCATTTGATCATGATGTTTGATCCTTTTAATATACCATTGAATTCAGTTTGCTGATATTTTGTTAAGAATTTTTGCATCTATGTTTATCAGAGATACTGGCCTGTCATTTTCTTTTCTTGTAGTATGCATGTGGGGAGATAGGCATGCAAGTGCTCATGTGTCATTTTAACAACTTCTTCTTTATGGTCCTGTGGAATTTGTGAATGCAAGCCCTGCTGCCTTTCAGAGATAGGTGATTTGGGCTCTGTCCCTTACATGACAGCCTTAAAAGTTGGGGTGCTGGATGTGTGGTCCAAATCCTTCACTCCTTGGGGAGAAGATGGGATTTGGGCATTTGCTCCTGATTCTTAGGTGCTGTGCGGAGTGGATTTATGATGAGAGTATTTCTCAGCCTTCCCTATACATTTCAGTGTGGGTTCGGTCAGTTGTCTGATGTGTAGGAGTCACTCAACTTGGCTCTAGATTTCTCTCAGAAGGAAATGATCCTTGTATAGCTGGACATTTGGTACATCCATGGGAAGAGGGAGTCAGGACCTTCCTGTGTTGCCATCTTGGTGATGTCAACTTTCTATTTTGGTTTGTTTAAATTGCTCTAAAATAATATTAATCAATGTACTATAAAACTGAAATATTTCTTTAAAAATAGGGATTTTTTTAGCTGTGTGTTGTTCTTTGCTTAGAAAGACTTCAAGCTTTTATTCCTGTAGGGAAGTGCAATTTTCAATATACAATATGCTGAGATATATATAACCAAAAATTTAGGTATAACCTGCATTCTTCCTCTTCCTCTTCATGTTAAGTCTTTAATTTTATACAAAATCTTCCCATACTCAAGAACAAGCTATAGATTTCTTCTGAGACTGTTCATAACACCCCAATTCAATAATCTTCCTGTGAACCCCTAATGTTCTCTTGTTGATATATATACTGGTAGGATAATCACTGTCTTGTGTGAGCTTTCCATATATATGTCTTGATTTACCAAAAACACTATAAATATTTTGATGGCACAGACCCTGCCTTTACATTCTAAGCTCTCAGATTCTCTTATTTAATTGATAGTCCAGATATCAAATGGTTGAAATTGAAAGAACATCCTCCTCAGCCATTATTCTCTTGTGCCATCACATCACCTGACATTAATCAGGACATTGAAAACACCAAAAGAGAGACTAGTGCCTTTTGAAGAGATCATTTTTGTCCTTGGAATTTTTGAATAAATCTTGCTCTCAAAGTCATTAATCACAACACAGGTAGAAAAGGTGTGTTGGTCTTTAACCACAATTAGAGAATCTATTAGATAAACCCCGGGCATATCATAACAAAAGGCAATATAAGTTAAGTCTTTTTCTTACACTCTTGAAAATAAGGATCAGATATTTCCCAGTTGAGAGCCTGACTTTGATTACAAAGAGTATTCAAACTGCCTATACATAAAAAGGCATTCATAAGACTTTCTTCCACAGGAAGACAAGTTATTAGTTCTTGATATTTGTTGATAAAAATGTTGGCCTTTCTCTGGTGGTAGCCGATTGTGTAGACAGACATGGATGTTAACTGCAACCTAAAAACCTGACAATAGAAGTCTAAAGGTGTAAGGTTGTGATAAGATATTTCACCCCACTGGTCCTCATTGTTGATAGTTCTGGTTGGCTAGGAATGTATCACCTCCCTTCTTTTGCAAGGTTCCATATTTGTACCTTGTAAATCTGGACATTTGACTAAAGTCAATGACATTTCAAGATATGAGAAGAGGTTTTCAGTAAAAATTATTTGCAAAGTGGAAATTGCAAAATCATGTCATGGCTAAAGTTAGAAACACATCTGTGTTTGTCCATGCTTGTCACATTTAGGCTTCTCCATCATATTAAACCATTCCTTTTTCTTTTAAAGTTTGCCTTCTCATTTATGCCTTCATTTTCATTTTTGTTTAAAGTGATACAAGGGGTAGATTTTAAGGCAGCTCTGGGAAGGTAAGTATTAAATTCTAAACTGGTGCTTGGTGACCTCCATGAGGAAATATGCCAGTATTTAACAGATGACTGCTGTACTGTGGACAGCCATGCCCCAGGAGAGAGGAGGTGTTTTTTCCAGAATCTAATCAAGCCCTGGCCTGTCTGTGTCCTAACTTATATAGCGTAATCACTTGTATCATTCACAACATGTCTTCCATTAATGAGAGTTCATGCAGGCAACAAGGGAGCAGGGGTTCCATTAATGTGACATATGGTGGCCTTCCCCAAGTTTTGGATGTTTTGGAAGAGAGTTTTAGGGTTTGTACCAATCATACAAGAGCTACTCAGTGACAGATTTTAGTAGACTTTCTCTCAAGGAGATAATATCTTCCCCATTTCCTTCTTAGTAAGTGTGTTTAGGTTCTTGATATACCCTGTGATGTTTTTATATCCATCACATTCAGATCCAAGCTGCTTGATTTGTTGCTTCATCTTGGCCTCTTTATATCTGCTTCTAGAGAACAAATACGAAAGAGGAAGAAACTACCTTTTCTTAATTGTAAAAGTGATGAATAAGCCATCAGGACCATTTTTCATATTTTCTGGAGATGCTAAAAATACATTTAGATTTGTTTTCAGAACAAAATGAGAAAGCTATTTTGGAAAAAAAATGTGATAAGGTTGGTCACTTAAGAAATTTCTTTATAGATACTTATCTTGATAACAGCATTTATCTTTGCTGGTCTCATATAGTGATGTTGTTTACTTTAAAATTGGAATTCTTTAATAAGTTCAAACATCTCAGCTCTGTACACAACCCCAGACATTTATATATATAAAATTGTTATTTTTTTTTACCTTATTGGATAAGCTTATATAAAGTACATTTTATCTGTTTTAGACCATTTTGATTTATGAAATATAAAGACCTCATATTTTTAATTCTAATCAACTTATTGCACTTTCCCTTCTCCTTCCCTCCCCATATTCTTAAATGTGCATTCCCTTACCCATTTTTAAAAGTAAATAATATGAGATTTATAAGAAGTTATATGTGATCTGTCTCCTGTCTATCTTGGAAGAAAATTGTTGGGTTGGAGGGGACTTAAAATTTCTCTCACATTGGGAGAGGACCAGGATATGGCTCTAAAAAGATAAGAGAAAATTATGCATCATGGCAATGTGGAAGAAGTTCTCCTTTTACCCCATCTCTAAGACCAAAAATGTGCAGGAATAGCCACATTGGGAAGTGGCCCAAGAATGAAGACCAGAAGGCACCCAGGGCACAGGAGAGGTGAGGACTATTGGAAGAACAGTGAATCTCCAAAATAATGTGATAATAGTATGAATTAGACTATAATTTAGTAGATGATTATATTGTTTTCTACCCAGCCCCTCCTCTCAACTTGGTACAGGCTAAAGTCCTTTAAAATAATATTTGTTGTGTTCCTACTATGTGTCAGGGACTATTCTAGGTGCTTGAGAAATATCAGTTAACAAAACACATCACTGCCTTAGTGGAGTTTACAGATAATAGGTAGTGAACATAATAAATAACTAAATTATGTAGCATGCTAAAAGGTGATACGTATAATGGATTTTTTTTTTTTTTAATGAAGATAAGAAGGATCAGAAGGACCAAACATTTGGGACCAGGATGGGAAAATCAGAATTTAATAGGGTAGTTAGAATAGGCCTCATTAAGAACATAATATTTGATAAATTCTTAAAAGAAGTGAGGCATTTACCAAGTAGATACCTTGGGGAAGAGCTAGATACCTTGGGGAAGAGCATTCCATGAAGTGGAACAGTAATTACAGAGACATGTATGAGACCTAACAGGAGCCCATTATGGCTGGACACAATGAGCCAGAGAGAGGGAGTAGAGGATGAAGTTGGAAGGGTAAAGCAGAATCCAATCATGAAGGGCCATGCAGTAATCTTGACTTTTACTCTAAGTGCAACAAAGCAGTTTCAGGATTTTGAGCAGAAGAAATAAGCACTATGATTTATGTTTTCAAAAGGATCCTTCTGGCAATTAATTGAGAAGAGATAGGAAGAGACAGGGGGTGCTGGTTAAGGGTTATTGTAGTGATTCAGGTGGTAGAGGCTGGAGAAACACATCTGAAGAAGGGTTGAGGGGATGTAGATACAGGGTCAGGTCGGTTGGGGAAACAGCAGCCATAATCTAGTAGTATCCTAACTTGGATTGAAGAAGTGGGAGATTTTTGGCATCGTTTCTACTGTTCTGGAATTCCCATTTAAACACAAGAGCAGAATCATTGCAATAGAAATTTAAATCAAAGCAAACAAACATGACCTGGTGGTGTCAAACCACAGCCTGGACAGGGATGGATTGCATCATACCTGGGATTTCCTGCTGGCTCTCTGGGCTGGCTGGCCCTGGTCATTTCCTCAGCCTTACATTGAAGCCCACATCATATGCAATTGAATTCTTAGGATGCTAGTTAGCATATTATGGCACAGTTTTACTCTATGTATCAAAAACCTTAAAGATGTTCTTATTTGTGACATAACCATTATACTTTTAGAAATTTCTTAAAAGTGCCTGGGTGGTACAGTCAGTTAAGTGTCTGACTCTTGTTTTGGCTCAGGTCGTGATCTCAGGGTCATGAGATCCAGTCCTGTGTTGGGGCTTAAGTTTCTCTCTCCCTCTCACTCTGCTCCTCCCCACCTCAAATAAATAATCTTTAAAAAAAAAATTTCTTTAAAGGAAATTATCCAAAATGTAGAAAAAAATATTCTCAAAGATATTTATCAAAGTGTAATAGTATGTATATACTATATAATAGTGATAAATCAGAAAGAATCCAAATATGCATATAAAATGATAGAGAAATGGTTAAAATATTATGACATATTTATAAGGTAAAAAATTATACACCATTAAAAAACAATTTTAATTTTGGGAAAATTCTTATGAAATAATCCAAATGAAAGTAGGACACAAAAATATAGAAGTCTGGAAGGAAATGCAATAGATCTTAATGGAGTCTATGTGATTATACAAAATGTTTTTCTTTATGCTTTTTATATTTGCCCTACCTCTACCTCCCCTCACTCCCAAATTATTTTATAATATCCCTTCTAGAAGGTACTATTAATGAAAAAGATTAGAGAAGGTCGCAGTGTCAAGTTCAGGGGCCCCATGGGCTTGTATGGGTTGGAGATGGTATGTCTGCCAGTGATTTAGCATGCTGTTTGAAGTCTGGGGCTCCCTATCTGCACATATGCATTGCTTATTTTGCAATCAGGTTCATCCTAAAAGAAACACTCATATCATTTGAAAAGGTTGTCACAGGAATGAATATGTGATATTTTTTAACAAAACCTTTCAGTGAACTCACATCTTTCTGAGAAATAAATATCTTTCTCCCTCTATCTGGGAGTCTAGCCTCTGTGTCAATGGTTCTCAAAGTGGGCCTAGAAGCTTCTTAGAGATGCAGATCCTCAGACTTCACTCCCGGAAATCCATGTTTTAACAAACCTTCCAAGTGATCCTCAGGCATGCTTAAGTTTGACAAGCACTGTTCTATGTCAAGTATTCAGAAGTGGCTGAGTTGGTTATACACTAGCAACCCTGGCTTTTCCATGGGAGCTGATGGAAAATACAGAACGACTTCATGCCCTCAGAGCAAGAAATGCCCTCACAGATTTGGTGTTGGGCGTGTAAAGGAGGGCTGCACAGAAGCTAAGCAGTTTGTTTCTGTATCAGTGAGAAAAGTAGGACTATTTTGTGTTTCAAGTTGTATCTCCAGTCAACCCAAACTGATGGTTTAATGATCACAGCAAAGAAAAAAAAAATGCCAAGGAGACAAGCTAACTCAGGAATCTGCCATCTTGGTAGGAGTGGGGAAGTCAATATTGCAGGGTGGATTGGAAAACTTCCTTCGCACATCTGACTAATGGATTAAAGTGACAAAGTTCAAACAGAGCTGTTATATCATCCTCTGGGATTTGTTGAGCCATCAGGTTTTATAAGCTCAGAAGACACCCCAAGTTTAGGGCCAAAAGGTGAAGTTACTCTTTTCAGCAAGCTTCCTCCTGCTCTGAAATAATTTCACAGGTTCGCTATCTGTGTTCTGGCCCTGGTATCTTCTACCTGTGGCTTACATAGAACCTCTCTATGTACTGCTGTCATTTTTTTCCTTTCTTTGAAAATGGGGGCAAAATATTTCACCTTTGATGCTTTATAGGAGCAGAGAATTGTGATGTCTCCTTAATATGAAAAACCAGGCAAGGTTGTTAATATTTAATTATCTAAACCAGATGCAATAACATGTGGGAATGTGCCTATAAGTTTGGGACAGGGTTTTGATCTTACTCTTCCACAACTTTCCAAATGTATTTTAGTTATTTTACAGAAGCTTGTATGAATCGCTAATGAAATCTACTTGTTAAAAAATTAAGTGGATTTGTAATATAGAGTTCTTTTTACACAAAGTAATATTTGTCCATTACAGATTTTAGCTTTAATTTTTAAATGTCTGTTATCTTGACCGTGATGAAGTCTACTTGGTTGAATTATTAATGAACCACATGCTGACTAAACTTGTTGTGATTCTTTTATATATTAGAGTACAGTACTCTTGCATTTATAATGTACATCAATTTTTTTTTTTTTTTGGAAAATACTATCTGTGTGAAAACTTATGATCTTAAAGGAAATAGTTAATTTTGAAGGGATGCCTTGGGAATTTTGTCTTAGAAAATTAGAAAAGTAACAGAAAATAATTTAGCTTCAGGTAATTCATACTCAAACCTCAAAACATAAGCTCTAATCCATGTAAAATTTATTTGGCCCCTTGCTCAGAATAGTATCAGATGGGACCATATTCCCAAAGATGGTCTTCCTTTCGAGACTTCTTCTCATGTCATTGTTAGGAACTTGTTTTGTGAATACTCTTTTCCAAGCTTACTGAAAGCATCAGTTTGCAAATACATATATTCATCCTTACATGCGTGCATATATATAAATAGACACCCACGCATACATGCATTTTCATTTTCATTCCTTGTTTTAAAAAAAACAAGCAAAACAAAACAAATTTCCCTGTGCTCCTGATTCTCTACATGATTTTTTAAAGTATATTATTCCAGCAATAGTAATTTAAAAATAAATGTTATTTATGTCTGCAAACCAAGAAACAGACTCTTGACTATAGAGAACAAACTGATGGCTACCAGAGGGGAGGTGGTGGGAGGATGGGTGAATAGGTGATGGGGATTAAGGAGGGCACTTAACGTGACAAGCACTGAGTATACTATACTGTATACCTGAAACTAATATAACACTTATGCTAACTCTACTGGAATTTAAATAAAAACTTAAAAAAAAAAGAAATAAATAAAAATAAATGTTATTTCTGGAGCTGAATGGGCATCTTTTCAGTTCCTAGAGAAATCTTATTTTTCTATAATAGAAAAAAGTTTGAGGTCATATTTAATAGAGGAAAGCAAGAATCTTAATCAAGATGAGTTCAAAATATGAAGAAATGGATTGTGATTGTAGGAATTGGAAAAGATTGAGCTGATTGAGTGTGATCTCCTCAGTGCTTTTTTTTTTTTTTTTTGGTTTTGGTTGTTTTAGAGAGAGTGAGTGTGGTGGGGGGAGGGCAGAGGGAAAGGGAGCGAGAATCTTTTTTTTATTATGTTATGTTAATCACCATACATTACATCATTAGTTTTAGATGTAGTGTTCCATGATTCATTGTTTGCGTATAACACCCAGTGCTCCATGCAGTACATGCCCTCTTTAATACCCATCACCAGGCTAACCCATCCTCCCACCCCCCTCCCTTCTAGAACACTCAGTTTGTTTCTCAGAGTCCATAGTCTCTCATGGAGGGAGCGAGAATCTTAAGCAGGCTTCATGCCCCATGCAGGTTTGATCTCACAACCCTGAGATCATGACCTGAGCCGAAATCAAGAGTCATATGCTCTGAGCCACCCGGGCGCCCCTCTCTTCAGTGCTGTTGACACAGGAGTCCCATTTTTGTCTGGGTTAGGACAGTATTTAAAATTTTCTTTTGTATACAAGATAGACAAAATTGCATTTGCTACTAGAGTAATACATTATTTAACATAGCTGAATAAATCCATTTAAATCATCTGGGAAGTGCATATAATAAAATAATGCTTATGTTCCTTCAACTTAATCAATCTAAAGCTTCTATTTACTCTAGATCTATAATTCCATGTGGCTGGAGGAAGGAAGACTATGCTCTAAAAATTCAGTACAAGTAAAATTTGATGTAGAGTACAAAACAGAGATTTGAGTTTGGTCCTCACAGGCCAGAATTAAAAATAAAATATATGCAGTGAATTCATGTGATTAATTTATAATTCATTTAGGTGAAAATGAGCATTAAATGTGGAATTCTTAATACAAACATAGAGTATTTATGTTTTACAAGGGAAGAGTGTGTTCCCACATTATATCCTTTAAGAAAGGATATCTGACTTAATGGTGATGAGGATAATTTATTTTGGTCTTCTGCTGTCAGCTTGTCAGCTATCCCTTGTAGTTGCTTTGGTGTGTTTTTTCTTCTCTCAGTTTGTGTAAAGAAGCCATTCTTCTATGACCCCTATGTGATAGTGAGTGTCCTTTTCTTTTGGGGACATAAGCTAAGAGCATAGCATCTTTTGCATAGGAATTGAGGCTACTAGTCCATGAAGTCAGGTTACAGACAGGAAGAGGCAGGCCTCCAAAAAGGCAATGGAAACTCAGAAGACTGGCTTTAGCCAGGGAGAACGCAAACCTTGGCTTTTTCCTCTGGGCCCCACTTCTCTTAGGCTAAGACCAGCAATGCCTGGCTAGAGGAAGTTAAACCCCATGAGTAGATTCTGTTTAGGCTTGTGTAATTTCGAGGAAATTTTGGGTAATTGGAAGAACTCATAAAGTAGTGTTCTTTCAACTAGGAACGAAAAGCTATTCACCTAGAGCAATGATTCCTAAAGTGTGGTTCTCAGACCAGCATCAAACTGGAATCTCTTAGAAATGCAAACTTTCAGGCCCCACTCCAGAGGAGCTGAATGACAAACTCCAGGGGTGAGGCCTGGCAATCTGTGTTTTAATAATCCTTCCAGGTGATTCTAATGCATGTGCAAGTTTGAAAATCATTGGCCTTTATGAAGAGAGTCCCTTGCCTCTTTTCTGCCCTCCCTCCCAAGTGAAGAGCATTTAGATTTCATTTCTGTTTCCTCTCACCCCTTCTCTGCCAAAGGGTATTATTTCCTTGGCAGAATAGTGTTTTAGTCAGTTTAGACTTTGGGGATGCAGAATCGAAAGGAGCGGGGAGATCAGACCACAATTAAGAGAGGAATTTTCCAGGAGATTAATCAGTGTGGGAAGAGGAGGTGTACTATGTGGGAAATGGACATGTCCCCGTAGAATCTGAAGTTGGCTCTGGGTTTGAAATCCAGCTCTGCCACTTATATGCTACATGATGTTGGCCCTTTTATTTGGCCTCTCTAGAACTCATTCCCTCATCTATAAAATGGAGATAAAACAGCAGAAGTTACTGAAAGGGGTATTACAAGGATTCAATTAGTTAATTTATATAAGGTGCACAGAACAGTGTTCAGTGTTCATTAGCCACCATTGCTGTATGCAGTATATTTTCTTCATGGTATTCAGAAAAAAAACAAGCAAAGAATCTCAGTAATTTAAAAAAAAAATTTTTTTTGATTGCTGGATTCATTGCTTTGCTTAAAAAAAGACTTTTTTTTGAGACTGGACCATAGCTTCAAGAAGGTTTTATAAAGAATATATGTTTCTAATTAGAGCAATGTTAAAAGGCATTCACAGTCCAAGACAAATGAAATGTCCCATTGCTACAGAGCTGTTGTGGGTTTTCAGTTAAGATATCATTCTCTCTGCTGCAAATCTCTGAAAAGTTCTCAAAATAGGCACATGAGTTCTTTGTCCCCAGTTCCCTCATTAACTAACTCTGAACTTCTTGCCTTTGAAAACATGATTGCTTCAGCTCTTGACTGAATATCCAGTGGAGATTTCTGTAATAACTCTATACTTTTTTTTTCCCCTCTGCTATCTTGTAAAGTTCCATTGGTCAATAAGGAGACCATTTTGACTCACCAAAATAGACTTTTGTTTCTGATCCTTTTTCTGTATTATGGCAAAATAGTAAAAGATATGTGGGGTAGTGGAAACAGCAAGATATTTGGAGCCAGCGACATGATTCTGATTGTACTTCTAATTAGCTTTTGACTCTAGAAAGTCATTTATCCTCTTGGATCAATTTTCCTACTTAGATCAGTTTTTCAACTGGGATAATAGTGCCTCCTCCCAGGGATGATGGGAAAATCAAATGGGGGAAAAGCGAATGCTTTCTAAGCTGTAAAGTGCCATTCCAGTGTTAGTTATTAATAGCTAATGACAGCATTCACTGAGTGCTCATGAAGAGCTGAGCACCCTGAAAAGCCTTATATATGCACATCTGTATTTACATATACATTATTGCACTGCATTTAGTGATCAGTGTATTGAACTTGTGTAAATAAAACTTCAAAAATGTCATTTTCTTAATGTTTAAAACGTGATTAGAAATATTTTCAACTTTTGACTGAAAATAAGAGAAAAACTGTGAAACAAACTGACTTAAACAATAAGGAAATTTACTGTCTCCCGTAACGTGAAGTCTAGAGTGACAACAGACTCCATTGTGTCTTTGGCCAGGTGCTTCTAATCTCCGCCTTTTATGACCAGTGTCATAGGAAGCTACCTGTGTGATAGATTTCTAAGGCTGGGGAGGACCTCAGTGGTCATAGAGTCCAAAAGTATCATAGTGAGGAAAATCAGAAAAAAAAAAAAATCTCTTCATGAAGAAATGGAGTCCTTCAAGTGCCATTGTTGTTATTTTTTCAATTCCAAGGGCAACATTCTGTAGACGTGCTGTGACTGGATAATTCCGAGTTATTTTTCTTACCCCGCATTACACACCAACACATTTATACCTCCATCATAGAGATAGTCTTGTTTGTCTTTCTGTCTGTTAAGATACTGGTGGGCTATTTTGCTAATGTGACTTTTCTGTTTAATCCTGTTCTTTAGGGAAGGGACACATTTTGTTGTATGGTTTTAATTCTGTGTTTGTTTGTATTTATTTATTTATTTATTTATTTATTTATTTATTTATTTATTTATTAAGATTTGGGGGGGTACGCAGAGGGAGAGAATCTCCAAGCAGACTCCCTGCCCACAACCATGATATCACGACCTGAGCTCAAACCAACAGTCCCACACTTAACCAACTAAGCCACCCAGGCACCCTGCTTTTAATTCTGTTTTTAAATCCGTATACTAAAAACGCACTCCTGGGGCGCCTGGGTGGCTCAGTCGTTAAGCGTCTGCCTTCAGCTCAGGTCATGATCCCAGGGTCCTGGGATCAAGCCCCGCATCGGTCTCCCTGCTCCTCAGGAAGCCTGCTTCTCCCTCTCCCACTCCCCCTACTTGTGTTCCCTCTCTCTCTCTGTCTCTGTTAAGTACATAAATAAAAAATCTTTTAAAAAAAAAAAACGCGCTCCTACTAAGGCATGTAAATAATAAATACAGTAGTAATGCAAAGATGGCATACCAGACAATTTGCTATTTCTGGCTGTGGTAATGATTTATTCCAGATACCCTGCATTATAATTTTCTTAAGGAATATGACGGCATTCTCTTTTCTCAAATTTTCCTTATATAGCAATAATAATATGAAAACAGTTGCAAGGTTAAAATGAGGCTCTTGAATCAGTCACTAGTATGGGTATTTATTCATGCCAATACTAAACACCCAAGACAGTTGTAGGTAGAGCAGGTCCGATCCTGGATGCCACTTCCTTCTGGTCACCTTCTTCCAGCCCAACTGGTCTATTGGCATTTCCTTCCTAGAACGTTGTCTTATACTTTCTGGTCTCCAGATCTTAGCTTACTGTGTTCCCCTCACTTAGAAAGCCTTCTTTTGGTGACTTCACCTATCTGCACCCCACCCTTGCACCAACCCTGCTGCCATATTGCTTTTTCTCTTCAGTCTTCTTTTTTTTTTTTTTTAAGATTTTATTTATTTATTTGAGAGAGAGAATGAGAGACAGAGAGCATGAGAGGGGGGAGGGTCAGAGGGAGAAGCAGACTCCCTGCCGAGCAGGGAGCCCGATGTGGGACTCGATCCCGGGACTCCAGGATCATGACCTGAGCCGAAGGCAGTCGCTTAACCAACTGAGCCACCCAGGCGCCCAATTTCTACCTCCTTTAAAAAAAATTTAGGGGCATCTGAATGCCTCAGTCAAACATCTACCTTGGGCTCAGGTCTTGATCCTGGAGTCCTGGGATCGAACCCCACATTGGGCTCCCTCTCCCTCTGCCCCCCCCCCCCCATGCTCTCTCTCAAATAAATAATTAAAAATTTTATTTTAAAGGTTATTTATTTGCCAGAGAGAGAGAGAGCGAGCGCACATAGCAGAGAAAGTGGCAGGCAGAAGCAGCAGGCTCCCGCTGAGCAAGGCGCCGGATGCAGGACTTGATCCCAGGACCCGGGATCATGACCTGAGCCAAAGGCAGACGCTTAACCGATTGAGCCACCCAGGTGCCCTCTCCTCAGTCTTCTTTATACAAGCCCAGGCCAGTCAAAGACCCAAGACCCAGTTCCAGTTCTTTTGTTTTTGTTTTTGTTTTGCATTTATTGAATGCTTGTTAAACATCTCCTTTTATAAAATGAAATGAGACCTTGTTTATTTAAAGGTTTAAATCGAACCTCCATACCTAGATTGGAAGGAGTCTGAGGGCAAGGCCTCATCTCTTACAAGTCATTCCCTCCACACCCACTTCTGTGCCTGTGGATGAAGCACGGTTTCATGGATGCTTAATAAACTTTTTTTTTATAAGATTAGAATATGATAATGCAAAATTTTGGACTAAGAAGATGATTTTGGTTTATCTAAAAGGAAATTACAAACTAGGACTAACTATGAATTTTTGATAACAACAACAAAAAAAGATGTGTTATCTTTTGTTTGCTGTAAATATGTTTCACTTTTAAGGCCTTTCACAGAGATTAGGTCATTTTGTGTTATATCTTTGACCAATATTCTGCGTCACCTCTCCTCTCTCTGTGCATCACCTGCACATGGGGGCAGGAGACGGAGAGGGTTTTTTTATTTTTGCTTTTTGTTTGTTTGTTTGTTTCACTGGAGCTTTCTCCACGCTGCCCTCTGCCCCTTCAATGAGTTTATATATTTTTCTTCTTAAAAGTTCTGGTTAGAATTCAGTGGCATTTAAGAAGTCTTGCCTCTTCAAAATTAAGCCATTACCAGGGTGCCTGGGTGGCTTAGTCAGTTAATCATCTGCTTTTGGCTCAGGTCACGATTTCAGGGATCAAGCTCTGCATCAGGCTCCCTGCTCAGCGGGGAGTCTGCTTCTCCCTCTGTCCTTCCCCCTGCTCATTCTCTCTCTCTCTCTCAAATAAATAAAATTAAAAAAAAAAAAATTAAGCCATTACCTCCGTGCATTCTGGATGGATCTGCGTAAGCTCTGAGTCTCTGCCTGAGCCCCCAGCGTCAGCTATCAGAGTGATACCTCACTTCCAGCCTGACACTCTCTTTCTTGCACAACTTCTCCTTTTAACCTTAACAGTACTGCCTTTAAGAGTTGATTCTCAACAGGTTTTTTTTATTTTGATATCTCCCCAGCATATGCTTGGTGGGGTTGTGTGTGTCAGTGTGTGGGCTTGCCCATTACCAAGTCAGTAACTACCCTGAGAGAGCTTGAGAAACTAAACAAAACTACAAGAATATGATTGAACACAGCTCTAGTTTTCTCCACCTTGTCTTCAATTTAGTTTTCTCACTTTTGTCATATTTCTGAAACATCCATAACATTTTGACCCAGAACTTGATTCCCTCAACCATCCCTATCAATATTCTACAGTTTTGAACTTAGGAGGTCATAAAGCCATTAAATAATACCAAAGTCTCCTCAGGCTTTGAAGTGCTTTCCAAAATATACTAAGAACCCTCTCTCTGTCAGATTAGATACTTATCCCACCAGAATTTATTTCTGCTTACCTGATTCTCTCCTTTCTTTTCCTCTCTACACGTAGTCACAAAACCTAATTAAGCCATAATATTGCAGTATAATTTTTATTCTACCCATTATGACTTAAAAGGCATTG
Organism: Mirounga angustirostris; assembly: GCF_029215605.1. NCBI lineage: Eukaryota > Metazoa > Chordata > Mammalia > Carnivora > Phocidae > Mirounga > Mirounga angustirostris. The sequence continues at coordinate 97,967,366 of NW_026991718.1, read as the reverse complement.
CTTAAAAATACCCTATCTTCTATTAATTAATTCAAATTTCCCCATCCAGTTCTTCAACCATGTTTTACCTCCATATGCTAATGAGTTTCATTCCCAGAGGGTGCAGCCAAATCTTTTGAGGTCTGCTTCTAGATCCATCCCTGAAACCTTCACTTCAAATGTGCTCCGCTGCTATGGTTGAATCACCAAAGTTCTGGGGGTGAGTGGGGGTGGGACGGTTTCTCCTTAGTTTTGGTCATCCATCAGACCTGGAGGAGCTTATGAGAACTAGCAGGCTAAGTTCAAGTTGGTGATAAAAACAGCTGACACTTATCAAAAACTTAATGTGTGCAGGCACTTTCCTTCTGTTACTTCATTTAATTCACAGAAGATTCCATGAGGTAGTATTCTGATTCCCCTTTTGCAGGTAAGAAAATAGAAGCATGGAGAGTTTCAGTTACTTGCCTGAAATCTGTTAGTACACAACGGAGCCTGAATTATGAGCAAAAAGGATCAGCTTCCCTAATTTCAATTCTTAATCACTCTGCCAAACAGAGTTTATACAAGTATGCCCACCTCCCTTTTTTCAAACTGTAAACACAGCATATGATTCATTTTAAAGTATGATTCTAAATTTTCAGTTTATAAGAACAATGTTCACAATTTAGATGATGCTGTCTGGAATGGTACATTCTGTATATTTGGAACATTTCATCCTGCCTTCACTGAAGCTTGTTAATATCAACAACAGGCATTATTGACTCCTTCACATAAGCTCATTTAATCTATTATAGCTTGCCAGTAGCAAATATGGCATTAGTAGGAAAGATATTGTAGTAAGGAATATTTACTGTGTTTAGAAACTCAAAAGAAGTATTTAAGTGTGCATATATACATATATATAATAAAAGTGTGTATATATATTGTATAAAGTATGTATATGTACACATTTATATGTATAAATAGATACTTTCCACAGACATAATAGAGTTTCTTCTATAACAACTGAGGTGTTGGATTGTGTGTATACTGTGGTTCGGGTTATGTTTTTAAAATAATTTGGCAGAGATTAAAGTATTGGCAGGTGGGTTGCTGCTTTGGCAATTTTCACTCTAAGAAATCAATCGACAAAGCACCAAACAGGAAAATATATTACTCATTGGCTGGTAAGTCATAAGCCCCAGAGGCTGTTGATCATCCTGGAAGCTGGCTGCTTGCCTACTGTAGGGCAGATGGAAGAACTGGCTACAGAATCATTTCTAGCACTTGAAACCCAGCATGACTGGGGATCCTGAGCATGGCTGGAAAAATAGTTCTGTAGTAACTTATCTTGTACTTATCAGTGAATTTGCATAGCCCAAGAGAGATTTGTTTTGTTGAGATGACTTCTGAACAAGTCAAACTCATGTTTCCAGGCCCACTTCTAACACTATGATTATTATTGGATATTATTTGAACCAGTTCTTGTTTATGGAACACAGAAAATTTAATTAGAAATATTCATTTTCTGATTTAAGATTATTCATTGTAGTTTTACTGGCAATGCTGAAGGTGAAAGTACAGCTACTTATCATGCTATTATTTGGCCTAATTTTATGATCACCTTCCACTCCCCTCAAAAAGAATATGTCTTGTCATATCTCTCTTCCATTACAGTGTAATTTTAATAATGTGGTGGTAAGTGGATTATTGGGCAACATTTTCTAGTCTTATAGCTATAGAGGAAAATGAGTTATATAGGGAAGTTAGCATGGCCTCATCGGCTCCCATTATCCCAGTAAAATAACCAGAATATAGGGTTAGGTTTCTCTTTCTTTCTTTTTTCTTTTCTTTTTTTTTTTTTGTTTAATACAGGCCCCCAAATTTGCTTTTTCCCCTTGGTCAGCTTTTCTTTTTAACTCTTTTTTTATCTCCTTTGGATAAACTTGACTCATGTTGTTATACCGAATTTTGATGAGTCTACAGCAATACTCTGCTTGGGTTTCCTGAATTCAGGGCTCTGGGAGAGATGAATTAGCAGCAGAGGATGACTTGATGAACAGGAGGTAGCAAAAATGAAGCAAGTGTTCTGGAGCTCTTTCCTCCAGACTAACATGTCCTCATCTTACAACACAACAGTCTTTTCTAGACTTTGGCTTTTCATACCCTTCAGGTCAAGTGTCATTCTCCCCTGATCAGTGCTGAATAAAAACTACAAATCTTTCTTCTCTAACTACTCACCTTCTGCACACATACTCTTTTCCCCTCCATGCTTACTATTCTCCTTCTGTTCACATGGTCTTTTGTCAAACTGCAGGTTTGTTTGTGTGTGTGTGTGTGTGTGTGTGTTTTAATTTCCTTTCCATGAAATTATAATCATGTTATATTCCTACCTTGCAGAAAACATACCAATATTATTTTGAGTAGAGAGTTGGGAATGATTACAAATTCTTGAATTATTAACTTATAACATTTGGGCTTCTTCTATAGATGGCTAATAATCTATACCATCATGTTTTTTGGGGGGAGGAGGCTGCTTGTTTCATTTTACAATGATGCATGAAGGCACAATGTCCCCCACTCATTGCACAAATCACCTCCCACATTGCACAAAACATCCCCACATCCATACTTAGGTCATTTGGATTTTCTTTGGTACATAACATAATTAGCAGAGTATTGACAAGTAGTTTGCATGTTTTGAATATATGACTTGCTCTTTGGTAGCTTTTAAGATTTTAATATCAACCGCTAAATATTTATACAAAGTCTTATCCATATAGATACCATTATTAGGTCACATTATATTAAATACTAATTTTAAAAATCTAATAATCTAATGACTTGCTCTTTGGTAGCTTTTAAGATTTTAATATTAACCGCTAAATATTTATACAAAGTCTTATCCATATAGATACCATTATTAGGTCACATTATATTAAATACTAATTTATATCCATATAGATACCATTATTAGGTCACGTTATATTAAATACTAATTTTTAAAAATCTAATAATCTGATGACTTGCTCTTTGGTAGCTTTTAAGATTTTAATATTAACCGCTAAATATTTATACAAAGTCTTATCCATATAGATACCATTATTAGGTCACATTATATTAAATACTAATTTTTAAAAATCTAATAATCTAATGACTTGCTCTTTGGTAGCTTTTAAGATTTTAATATTAACCGCTAAATATTTATACAAAGTCTTATCCATATAGATACCATTATTAGGTCACATTATATTAAATACTAATTTATATCCATATAGATACCATTATTAGGTCACGTTATATTAAATACTAATTTTTAAAAATCTAATAATCTGATGACTTGCTCTTTGGTAGCTTTTAAGATTTTAATATTAACCGCTAAATATTTATACAAAGTCTTATCCATATAGATACCATTATTAGGTCACATTATATTAAATACTAATTTTTAAAAATCTAATAATCTAATGACTTGCTCTTTGGTAGCTTTTAAGATTTTAATATTAACCGCTAAATATTTATACAAAGTCTTATCCATATAGATACCATTATTAGGTCACATTATATTAAATACTAATTTATATCCATATAGATACCATTATTAGGTCACGTTATATTAAATACTAATTTTTAAAAATCTAATAACTTTTACCAAGGTTGTATTATAATATCTAGTATTTACTTTAATATGGTGTGATTCTGATGAGTCAAAGACCACCCCATGAGAAAATATATTAAGGTGCAACCAAGGGAAGAATATATCTTCTTGAGATTTTTATACACCTGAATTTCAATATCTATCTACAAAGCATGGCCTTGAAGCCATCTTTGAATAACACTTCTGTTTAATAATGGCTTTGACATTCATTAACAAGAATGTTGGCAAAAAATCTAGAAGATGAAGTGAGGGCTTATTCACTTTAAAAGACATTTCTTAAGTATACAAAAACATCACCTCTAAAACTCTTTATATTTTAGGCCCCTCTAATATTGATTGGTAGATAATTCCCAAGGAAAAAAGGAAGGAGAAAAAGTAGATACATTTAAAATTAAGGCCTTAAGAGAGATTGACAGTTTGATATGCCTCTAACCTAAAGGTAAAAAATCTGTTACATTATAATGTAAATCAATAGAAACATGTCATATAATTTATAAAATGATGGTGTACCTACAGCCTTTAAGAAATACATTTTTCATGCAGATGAAAGCAAGTTGCATGGATATACCGATGGGCATATGACCACCAGCAGTCAGAGCCGGGTTTCTTAATTGAGGGTTTTTGAGCTCCGTGAACCTCATAGTGCCAGTGACTATGGTCTGTCTGGTAGATGCTGGCTTGGAGGTGATGGGGAAGGCAGTGGTGGCAGTGGGAATGGAATCCCCAGGGAGCAGTCAGCATCCCTGTAGGAGGAACTTGAGTCCCAGGGAACACATGGATGGACATCAGTGGATCTGTGAAAACCTTAAAATCATGGTCAAAATTCCATGTGATGGGATAAGCCAATAAGTATATCTGGTCTTTTCCCCTTGGTTAGGGATGGTCTTTTATTAACTTCTCTTAGATGACAGCCAAGGATACCCAATTGAGTTGTGAATAGCAGAGGACTAAATCACTTTAACATAGTGGAAATGTGACTTAAGACATTAAAGGAATTAATGAGAAGGCAAGAAAACAGTGGAAACAGGGAGGGAAGTTTTTGGAGGGGTGAACTTTATTAGTGGTGAAGGAATAGACATGACCTCATTTTGGAAATACTTTCCATCACCCACCCACCTTGATATATCTGCATGGTGAGAGGAGGGCTCTTGCTTTAATATTGCCTCTTCTCTTTGAAATTTCTACCACATCATTTTACATCTTCCTCTTGTTTCTTCATTTACACTTCTAGTGTTTTGCTACTGACCTCCCTTGGAGGGATGTTGTAAGGCTTAAATCATTAATGATTATGAAGTGCTTTGGAAAGAAAAAGTATTGCTTCAGTACTAACTCAGATGTGCCTAGGAATTATAGAATGCACAATATAAAGAAAAAGGCATGTTGTCAGAATTCCTTATGGGGCCCTGGATCAGCCAGGCCTCCCACTCACATCGGGGTGAATTAGGGTCACAGACTCGAAAGCACATCTGATGCTGCTTGGCTTGTGCATGCTTCTGTTACAACATTATTTTGACATTTTGTGTGTTCATTTGTTGGACGAGTCTAAACCCTTTTGTAACCAAAGGAAACCAAAGTGCCTTCTATAAGCATTTTCCAAAGATGGTGTCAACCTGATTGAGGATGAAAAATTGATCTACTGTATAAAAATGTTAGAGTAGCATGTTTATTTTACTTGTTTGGCCAGATATAAATAGGGCAATGATTCAGGGGAAGTCTTCATTAGAACACACTATTTATCTAATACTTTGCCAATCAGTGATATGGTCTCTCTCCTTCCTTCTCTCTCCCTCTTCCTCTCCCTCTCTCTTTATCAAATCTAACATTAACCCACCTCCACCTCCACTATCTCATATAAGAAAACAATATAAGAGACCAATGGAAGTACATAGTCTATCTAGTTAATGCTAAGATTAAGACTAGAAACCAGGCATCTGGGCTCCCAATCCAATATTTCTATATATGTGAGTGTTCTTTGATCATTTCTAAGAAGAATCCCAAGAGGCTTTATTAAACATTCATTCCTCCTAAAAGGACGTGAGCATTCCCTGCAAAGATCCTAGTATAATGGTTATTCATAAAGCTGACCGGCCATGCATTTAGAATGTAAGGGAGACCAACTGTAACATCTGTCATGTCACCAAACTCTAAGACTGATTTCTGTGCTCTACTTGGTTTGATGAGCTATCCCTTCTTCCCTTCCAGTCTACATATCCCCTTCAAATATGACTTTAACTGATAGGCCAAGGTGGGTACATTGGTAACTACGTTTCCCTCCCATTCATTTTCTTTATCTCTATATAGAAAAGTGGAAAGGGGACTGGGAGCAGCCATCTCAATAAGCTCGTGGTGTTTCAGTTCCTTAAGAACGTGCAGTTCAGGCGCCTGGGTGGCTCAGTTGTTAAGCGTCTGCCTTCGGCTCAGGTCATGATCCCAAGGTCCAGCTTGGCAGGAAGCCCACTTCTCCCTCTCCCACTCCCCCTGCTTGTGTTCCTGCTCTCGCTCTCTCTCTCTCTGTCAAATAAATAAATGAAATCTTAAAAAAAAAAAAAAAAAAAAAAGAATGCACAGTTCAAACGAGATTCTTCTAGACTGAATGACTCAGATGGTGGCAGAAGTTTTCCATTTTACACTCCAAATACAGATCCAGACTCAGTGATGAACACCTGAATATAATTCCCCATCCTTTTCTTTCTCCTTCTACCCAGGTGCCAGCTTCTTCTCAATTCCTACACTCCTGACTAATATTTTACAAGTTCTTGCCCTCTTCTTGATACTTCCCAGGCTATATTCTCTGCAGATTGGATTAGCCCAACTGAGAAAGCACAGGCGGGACAGAGACAGGATAAACATGACACAGTTTTGTATGTACAGTCGTAGGTGATTGGGAGGGCCAGAAAAAGATCTATGCTTCAGGCTTGGGAACAAACAAACACCATTGCTATCAAAAGATGTTAAATAGAGCGATCTGGGATTTCACTGCTCAGATGTGGCTGCATCAGGGACCAATTTGGCCTAAGCACTGAGTCTCAGTTTGTTTTCTATAGAAACTTTTTTTCTTTTTGTATTCTTCCAGAGAACATTAGCCTTGAAAAACCAGACTTGCAAAGGACTGATTCTGAATATGCCTGCCAGTTTATTCGACTACGATGTGACTAATCTAGTTTTGCAGTCTCAATAGCCCTATTTACCTTTTCTTAGTGTGAAGAAGCTCAAGATGTAGAATTAGTGACTAGAAAATTGGTGACCATAGAAAAAGAATTGGAATGTTTAGTGAGCTATTTAATCTGACCTGTAATGGAGCCTAGAAAATCATTCCTATTCCTCTATGATGATCTCCTTAACTCCTTATAATTAACTATACCATTGTGTGTCTGTTCATTCAATCAATATAAATTCTACAAGATGTTTCTACAGTGTGCCAGTCACAGTCTTGCAGGTTCTTGTATTTATCAGTGAGTGAAATAGACAGTGATCCCTGCCTGCAATTATCTATATACTTCAGCCCATGCTTTAAACCTATTAGAATGTTAGTTCCATTAGGGATAGGATCAGCATAATTCAGTGCACATCTTCGAGTTGCATGGATTAATAAGACTGACTCCTCTTGGCCAAATCCTTGCCCTTTGACATTTCATTTCCAGGCTCTAGATCAGTGCCATCCAATAGAACTTTCAGTGCTGATGCAAGTATTCTATGTGCTGTCCAATATGACAGCCCCTAGAAACATGTAGCACTGAGAACTTGAAATGTGGCTAGTAAAAATAAGAAATTTGAACTTTTAATTTCATTTAACTTTAATTAATTTAAACTTAGATTTCAGTAGCTACACAGGGCTAGTGGCCACTGTCTCTATAAGAATAGAGACTGCTGCTGTGTTGGCAGGTGGCTGCTCAGGAAATAGTGATGGGCCATTCTCCATGTCCAGGAACACAGAAATCAGACTGCTCACATGTTAAGTGTCAAGTAATAAGAAGGTACATTGCCAGGCAGGGAGAGTTTGATTCCTAGAAGTGATGTCAGCAGGTAGCCACTTAGGTGAATGCTTACTACTTAGGTCTGCAAGAGCTCCTAACAAGAGATTTCAACTGGTGGGAAGTCTGACAAGGTACTCTAGTGGTATGTGACCAGGGTTCATGAGGTCTGGGCTAAAGTAGAGATCTTTAAATACTAGGTATCAAGAGCAGAATTCCTGTTTCTGGGAGGGCTGTTGAGAGGGAGATAAGAGAAACTGTGACAATCGACTGGATTTTGAGCCTGGCATTCCAGTGTAGGCAGCTACTCAATGACTAGAGTTGGGGGTGCCAGAAAAGAGGCAGATTTCCAGATAAACAAACGTATTCTTGAAATCATACAGTGAAGAGCAGCAAATTTCCATGCTGTTGAACTGGCTGGGCTGGGAAGTAGAGTATATTGTTCCATCTGTTTCTAGGGAAGAAATGGGGAGAGGGGTAGCCAAAGGTTCTGTTTGGTTTCTTAGAGTTTGGTGTGTCTCCTTGAGGGTATTTAGAGGGAAGAAATCATCTCTTGGAAAGCTCTTCAATGTAAATGCATTAGAAATCCTGTCAAGGTAGCTTATACTACCAGTGGTTAATTCTCCCTATTTATGAGGATTCTTAAGCTTTAGGTCCATGACACCAGCCAGAGTGAAGCCTAGCAGTGAAGAAATACTGTGGCATGCTGAGTCAGGAGAATCCACTGGGCCTAAATTTAGTCTGAAATTTCTGGGGCAGAGACCAACATTCACAGCAAAAGAAGCAGCAAGGCACAGGGCCAGGTGCTAGAGAGAAAAGCAAGGATTTAGGTTAGGAGAACCCCAATAAATTAATCTCAGCTCTTTGCTTGGTGCAGTGATAAATTTTTGTTGGATTAGTTTTTATGCAAGGTGACTCTGTCCTGGGTCATTTTAAAGGTCTTCCAAGGCCACAGGTAATTTGGAACTTGCAGATCTCTACATACTTGAAATAATTTCTCAAAAATAACTTGGCTTAAATGGATTCTTGTTCTGGCTCTGCTTTTTATATAGCCTCATTGGTCAAGACATATAACTTCCCTTAACTTGAGTACCTTTACATATCAAAAGATTCAGCTGGAGTACATGAGGTCCAAAGAATTTTTTTTTTTTTTCTGAATAAAAAAATTCTACCTTGGTTTTTGCTTATTAGAGATGAAAAGATAGGCACTTTTTTACTTATTTTATAGGACAGCAGTTTATCACTTGGGTTGGTGCAGGAGAGAAGGTATCAGAATGTCAGGAAAGTGGTTATATTTATACACACCATATTCAGGATTATATAAACTTATAGTGAGAAAGCTTTAAATGCTTGACTACATTTTCTCATGGTACAAATGATCACTGCTTTTTAAGTGACAATCATCATACTTAAAATTGTAACCCTTCCCTCATACACTGGTACTCTTTGCCTCACCTCTCTCCTTTTTTTTGTTTGTTTGTTTTTTCCTCCCCAGTCCTAATCATTTCTAATATACTATAAAATTTACCTATTTATTTTGTTTATTGTCTTCTCACTTTCCATACAAGAAAGGGTTTTTGTTTTGTTTTGTTTTCTTATTAGTCTACTTACTTAAATTGCTTCTGGCACACTGTAGGCACTCAATAAATATATGTGGAATGAATGAATTATCTTCTTAGCTGGTAAGGATACATAGTATACAAACTCTAAGGCATGAACCTTCTGTGAGGATTTACCAAGATTTTCTCAGAGAATGAGGCAAAGACCAATACGTATTCAACTAGCCCATTTCTTTTTCTTCCTTGACATCCAACTGGACTACATTTCCATCCACCCATGGTTAGATGATGCTAGGTGAGAGTGATCTGGCCAGTGAAACATGGGTGGAAACAATGTGTACTTCTTCAGGTTTGGCCACAATGACCTGCTTTTGTGGTCCTCCATGTACCTGTCCTCTTCCCTCTGGCTTGAATGAAGCTAATCCCCAGGGCATTCTTAGAATTCTCTGTTGAAGGTGGCTGAGTGCATAAGAAAGATGGTTCTGATTCTCTGAGGAGAGCCACGAAACTGGGGACCCTACTGCCCCAAACACATACAATTGATTTTAACATGAGCATTTTTGAAACAATATAAGAAGCAAACTTGTCTGTATTAAACCACTGAGATTTGAGGTTTAATCTGTTACAGCAGCAGTTAGAGTTTCCTTAACCATGAGTGTGAGATTTTTATGTTTATTATAAAAGAAGGACTCACATTTTAAAAGAAGAAACATTGCTACAGAATGTGATTTTGTTGCTGAAACAATCTCAGTGCCCCTCATTAGAGTCCAATGTGTCAATTTAAGAAAAAAAAGAGCAACTTTAAAATACAGAGAGAATCTTTCTTCTGCTTTTTCTAATCAGTTAACTGACATGTTTTCTTTCTTTTTCATTTAATGGATTACTCTCCTTCATGGGAGGGAAACACTGGGCTCTGGAGAATTTTAGCACACACCCAGATTTTTTTTTTTTTTTTTTTAAGTTAGCCTTTACAGTTCTTCCAGAACCACCCAATGTGTTGTGTTTTAGAAACATTCTGAATTAACAATGTTTGTGTCAACCCATTCAATCCAATAGTGCCCCCCATGAGAGAACCAAGAAACATCTTTTTTTTTTTTTTTTCAGTTTATTTGCTGTACTTTTTTCCTGTTTTTATTTGCTGGAGTTTTTCATGTTTTCCTTTATGACTGGAGTGTAACTTATGGGTCATATGTCACTACCTAAATAAGCTGGCACACTGGTTTTGTGGGGACACTAATCTTTCCTGGTTTCTCTCTCCCATTAATATTGGAATTTGTAGTTCAAGCAATGTCTTTCTTGGAACAAACATTAAAAACAATCATGGCTAAATAATGAGTTTTAATTATAGTGGATGAAATGGTCAAAGTGGAAAAGCTTTCTAAGAATTTGTGTTCTTTTGCTGGGGATTTCTTTGGGGCCTCATCTTGTCTAGAATCCATCTGGCAATGTCCATTCAGTTGACAGCCTACTGCCATCCTCCACCATCTTGACAGTGCTCTGGGGCTTTCTCTTCCAGAAATTGGAAGTGAGTTAAACTGTACATTATATATAAGAGTTTTAGCCTGGATTTTTAAAAGTACACACAAGGAAAGTCTAATGAAACTGGTTAACTTTGAGATTTAATTAGCTGACAGAGTAAAAGGAGGATACCTTTTGGTGGCCAGAAGCCTGATACTCCTCACTTTTGGCAAATGTTTCTACATCACTATAGCTTTGGCTGCTGGTTTTCAATATGGCTACAATGATTATAATACTGAAGTTGTCAGTGGTCACCCTGTAACATTTTACGTACACAGGCTAGTTGGGCTGGAGAGGCTCAGGTAAAAATAATAATGATTAAATGTGTTCATATTAGACTTTTGATTGTGATTTATTTTCAATTGCAAATGTGCTTCCCTAAATAGAGTCAACTTTTAGTTCTTACCTGGATGAAGGTAAATGGGAGGAAGTGATGAGTGGAAGGAGAAAGCCAGCTTGATATGAAATATTCCTATAACCTTTAATCACACATGCAAATTGGTGTTTATTCTGTTGGGGAATTGAAAATTCTTGATCTTACACAGGATCACATATTAAGATTTGAGTGCTATGCAGATTAATCTGAATATGTATTCACCAAAATTTATTCAGTTGTACATTATTATAGAAACTTTCATTTTAAATCTCCATGTGCATATGGACAGCATGGTATAATATTCTTACATTGTGAGTCAAAAAAACTGTCATTCTAGGAATTTCTAAATAGTATTCATTGAAACAAGTTAAACTTGTTACATGTTCTTGATATTGTGCAGAAATCAATGTGAACAATAGTTGAGATTGTTTTTCTTTACATTTCTCCTTTTAACAACTTAACTGGTAATTTTCCCTCCATCCACTCCATGCATTGATCCCCACGGATTTATAAAACAGCAATAAAAATCTCATCTTTTTATGACTGTGACACTAGAATAATAAAAGGAATTTCACCTGTAAGTATTTTGGTCAGTATTATTCTAGAAAGTGTTACCAGGAGAGATTTTGCTATTTGGATTAAGGACCATTCTAAATTTTTTTGCCTCTGATTAATTCTAAACATTCACCTTGGCTCTCTGACTATTCCTTTCCAAAGAAATGTGAAGTGGGAGGTGCAGGGGAGATGGCATTAAATTGGGATTAAGTGATCTTTTTACAATTACACTATGACACGGGGGGCACATGGACACCCCTGGATCTCGAAGACTGTTTGTTGTCACAGGCTGGGCAGTAGTGAGGGGAAGAGCTAGTTTCCCCAAATCCCATGTTGGCATTTGCTAGCGGCATGACTGTGGGCGAATTATTTAACCTCTATGACTTTTATTTTATTTGTGTTTATGATAGAAAGATTATTTATTTTATCAGACTGATGTGGGGATTAAATGAAATAACAGGACATTTGTATAAGTCATACTGAGTGGTAAATATTTCACCTTGAGTAGTAAAGAATTAACCAAAGAGAAGATCTGGCTTTTACCTTTGGCTCCTGGGGATGCGGTGGGGGGTCATTCTTGTTTGCTTTGGAGACTTGGGCTAGCCAGATAGCAACAATGTGAGTGAGGGCACAGTTTAGCCATACCCTTATAGTCTTGGTGTGGTACTGGCTACATCTCACATTTTTAGGATGAGACTGGACATGCCAGACAGTCCACCTGTGTGATTTAGTCATCCTGGAGACTGAGTTCAATCACATTGGTATTCAATCAGTTAATAAAACTCTGGACACTGAAGCGCAGGTGAGTGTGTCTGGAAATATGTGTGTATTGTCACATGTGAGTGCTGGGAGAGTAACACATCCTGACTCTGTGGGACAATGGAAGGTTTCCCGTTTCAAACCCTCCCACACTTTGCCCTGTGCATCTCTTCAATAGGCTCATTTTGATCTGTATACTTTCCCTCTAAAAAACAATAACTGTGAGTATAATAGCTTTCAGTGAGTCCTTCTAACAAATGATCAAACCTGAAGCTGATTTGGGGGACACCCCAAATTTGCAGTTGGTATCAAAACAAGGGCAGTCTTGGGGGCCATGTCCTCAAACTTTGTGGTTTGGCTAATTCCTGGCACATATGAAAACCAAGGTTCTCCACAGTACCCTGTACTAAGAATGCCAGTCATTTTCTCAGCCAGTTCCATGCCCTTTTCTTAGAGAAAGTTCCCTGACAAAGGCTTAGAAGAGACAGTCTCAAATAATGCATGACTTCAGAATCCTGGACAACTGATGCAACCAGGGTGCACATTTCAGTGCAAATCACCTGATGGGATTTGGAATATAGACACAGAGACTCCATTAGCTGATGTCAGGTTCTTATCCTAAGAGATCAGCTGGACTTGAGGGCTGTAGCCCAAACTGGAAGGCGGTCAGAATGGTCCAAGTGCAGCAGAGTGGACCAGGTCAGTTTGCAGAGAGCATGAAGAGTGAAAGCGATTTGAAAGGAGCAGCAGAGCCAGCAGCTGAGTCTTATCAAGATGAGAACAGGACAGATCACTTTGCAGTCCTTGCAAGACCCAGTGTTTCTTTCTCTGCTTCCTTTTCATGATTTTCCTCTATATCCTTCCAAACATCCTCTACCTAAGCACAAGTGTGAGGATTCCCATTCCTAAGCACTAACAGAATGCTGGTAAAGACACTTTCTGTGATGTTTATGTGATTTTAAAATTGCTACCAAAGAGAGTGGGTTAATAAATATGCTCAGTGAAGAACTCATCAAATCACTAAAACATATAAAAATATCAATGGATACTTAAAAGATCAAAAGAACAATTTTGGAACTTTTTATTAAAGTGGAAAAATATTTAGCTTCACTGCTCTCCGAAAGAATGTAGGAAAACTACATTAATACAGCAAGAATATACCATTTTATATACTTAAACACAATATGTTAAAATACTGGCAGTACCCTGTATTAGAGAGATTGTGGTTAAAAAAATGCGCCATTATACATTGCTGATAATTGTAAAATTATACTTTTTTTTTTTTTAAGATTCCATTTGTTTATTTGACAGAGAGAGACACAGTGAGAGAGGGAACACAAGCAGGAGTGGGAGAGGGAGAAGCAGGCTCCCCGCAGAGCAGGGAGCCTGTTGTGGGGCTCGATCCCAGGACCCTGAGATCATGACCTGAGCCGAAGGCAGATGCTTAACGACAGAGCCATCCAGGCACTCCAGTACTATTCTTTCTTAAAGCAACTGAACACTATGTTTTAAGCTGTGAACATAATTGTATTCCTTGGCCTATGAATCTGATCTTGGGAATTTATCATATATAAATCATCAAAAAGATATAGAAGTCTTAAGCATAAAGTTATATAATTTAAATATTAAAAAACTATTTTCAGAGGGTTGGTAAAGTAAGCAACTCTCTCAGCTTGGTGGATTATCATGCAGCCATTAAATGAGAATTATGAGGTTTATGTAGCAAGAAGAAAAACTTCTTATGCTTATGACACAAGGTGAAAAATGATGAAGAATATGAAGTTGTGTCTATCCCATGAGCAGACTGCATAGGAATAACAATGGTAGTGATAATCTATCAACTGGCTCTAGATTAGGTCCTTTTTCTGTGCTTTATGTGTATGATTTACTTACATTTCACAACCACTTTAAGAGGAGGTAGCACTTCTTACTCTTATTTTATAAATGAGGAAACTAGACACAGGTAGTTTAAGTAACTTACCTAATGTTCCACAATTTGGAGTGTTGTTCCCTTTTAATCCAACAAGTCTGACACCAACTGTTGCATGAATATAATTCTCACATTAACCACCTGGAGTTGGTGTCAGACTCTAAAAGTTCAATGCTCAGGTCTCCACAAGACTCTTATTTCTTCAGATGCCATCCACACTTTGGGGGTCCCCAGGCCACCTTCGCTTGTGACCAACTGGATATAAATTTGGTGGTTCCCATGACCCCTCACATTTGACAGTTTGCTAGTTGACAAGTTGTTGCCCAACTCAGGTAAGTGTTATATTTAGGATTGCTGTTCTCTAATAAAGGATACAGATCAGGAGCAGCCAAACAAAGACATGTGTAGGGCAAGGTCTCGGGTATGTGTAGGGCGTGGAGGAACAGACAGAACCTCTGTGCTCTACCCTCAGGGAATCCAGGATTGTGATCATCCCAGCACATCAATGTGTCCATCAAGCAGGAAACTTCACTGAGCCCCAATGCCAGAGTTTTTACTGGGGTTTCATTATGTAGGCATGATTGATCCAATCATTGGCCACATGACAGAACTCAATCTACAGTTCTTTCCTCCCCAGAGTTGAGGCCAGTCCAAAGTTTCAACCCTCTAATCGTGTGGTTGGTCTTTCTGGTGACCAGTCCCCATCTTCAAGCTATTTAGGAGCTCACCTAGAGTTGCTTCATTAACATTACAAAGGCTCTCATGTCACTCAGGAAATTCCAAGGGTTTTAAAAACTCCATACCAGAAAGGAAGGACAAAGACCAGATATATCCTTTATTATATCGCAGGTATTTTCCAGGAGTTAGGAAAATTCATCTTTTGTTCTTGAGAAATTATTAGGCCCTCTGATGTAATGTTGATCCAATGGAAAGAACTCTGGTTTGTAGCTCTGTTCCAATTCCTTACAAGCTCTGGTTTCAGTAACTTACAAGCACTTGAATTCTCCTTGTCATCTCATTTTCCTAACCTCACTTTCCTCCTCTGTAATGGCTCCTTAAGTAATATTTGAGGTTTTTTTCTATTCCCAACCTTCCATTACTCTCTTGGTTTTTTTTTTGAGCACCTTATATCATATCATAATTGCAGGTCATGTGTGATTTTGTCCCTAACTCATGAGTTATATTCTTGGGTCCAAAGCCCACCTTCACCATTTTCTAGCTTGTGATCTTGAGCCACTCACTTAACCAGTCTGTACCTTAGTGTTTTCATTTGTAACTTGATGAGAATAGTAGTGTCTCCTTCACAGTGTTACTAATGGAATAAGATATGATGATACAGGTAAAGAGTTTAACAGAGATTCTGGCAGAAATATAGTAAAGACTCCATAAATGTTCTCAAGTAATTTATAATGTAGCAAAATTTTATATCATCATAAGTCAGATCTGCTCTAGAATAAAAGTTGACTACATCAAGTGTCTATAGAATTTCAGTGGATTCTTGATAAAATTATCAGACATATTACCAGTGACATATCATTATAAAACAAATATACCCAAAATTTGGGGGAGGAAAATAATATTATCATTTGTCCTGTAACAAAATACTGTTATTACAGGTTACCCAAATTGCTGTGAAGGAGAATGTGTTATGGACATTTTCATTGTCATGGAAGAATTACAAATTGAGTTCAGAGTATGACAAACTTACTGTAGTAGGTCAGGAGAGGAAAACACAAGTCTTGGAAAATTTCTTAGATGAATGGAAGAGCTGAGGTAGCAGTTATGCAATCAGTGATGAATACAAGATGAACTTGTATACCTATTTAGTGGAGCCCTCTCACTGAAGAGATAGAAACAGTGGATTTGTCTCAGAACAATTCTGGTGTTACCTTATTCTGGTCCTGAAACAAGTTATAAAAACAGCTAATGTGAAATATTAGACTAAGTGAGGATTAAATTATATGATGCCACTCTGAAAATGTCAATTATTTCTTATTCTATTTGCTGGCCTATACTTTATAAATACAATTAAAAATTTATACTAAACTTCAATTTACTTTTTAATAAACCAAGAAGACAAGAATATGTCAAAAATAGGAAAGAAAAGAGGAAGAATTTAATTTTTAGCATTCTTTTTACTTTTTGAAGTTTTGGCCCAAAGTAATCAGTGTTGCCATCATGGCATGTATACTAATTTTAATTTTCTTTATTTGTATCCACAAGATACCAACAGCACTTATGATATAGAAATAAACAATCATGAATATTAATATTATCAATGTCCAGATAATTAAGAATAATTCCTACATTCATTACATGTTTATCAGGTGCATACATTTGTAAGATTCATAATCTCTGTACTTTATTTCTTCTAATCTACATTTTTTAGTATGTACTATGCAACTTTTGGACAAACATAAATATTTTAGTAAGTCTCAACAATCTTTTTCTGATGTTGAGAAAAGTTGATCTATCAGGGTGAAAATGGTGCCCACATTCTTACTGTTCATTTGTTCTTCCATGCATTTTATTCAGCTAACATAAGCATGAAGGACTGATGGTGGGCAAAGCACAGGATTAGCTCGGTGAGAACTTGACAAGCATAGAAAATGTAGCAAGAGAGATAGGTAATATATCCACATGGCTATAATCACACATCATACATATATCACATATACCTCACACCCTGAAAAGTCAGAAGTGAGCAGAAAGTGTTGTAAGATTTTGAAGAAGAAAGAGATTTGGGGGGTTTCAGTGATCAGAAAAGACATTTAGTCTATAGAATAATTGATTAAATAAGTGAGTTTTCCAGTAATACTGTTCTAGAAGAATTCCAGCCACTTCTGGACAACTGATCGACATTTTTGAAGTTTTAACAAATGAATATATTATAAGTATTTCTGAATTTAATGGCCAAATGAATTGCTTAACATATCATTAATTTATTCAAATATATGTATATATACATATATAGAGACAGAGACAGATATAGATATAGTCTTCTGAAAGAGACATTAATTACTTAGATGTTAATGATCACTTATTCATCTTCCAGACATTATTCTCTTGCTGTACATATGAAATAATTTCATATTAGTGGCCTATTGAGGTGAACGTTTTATTGGCTGTTCCTCAAGGAGACCTGTGACCTGATTTTTCACTTAGAAAGGCTACAAAGTTGATCTTAGAGTTTAATGGGGGTTCAATCTCAGAGAATAGATAACCAAGGAACTGTACTCATTATTAGTCCCTTTATGATTTTCTTGCTCATTCATTCATTCCACAGTGTATGTACTGATGACTTGATCTTATGAATCAGAACCTCAGCTGAGGAAACTCTTCACACCGAATGGCAGATACTTTGGGGGATATTCAATTTTCTTGGTTACCTAAAGAACCAAAATTATATTAAATAATATTCTGGCAGCCACAGAACTATCCATACCACGCAAAGTGGTCAGCTGAAGGAACCTCTAAAAGAAATACTTCTCAGCCATGTATAGATGTCCTTATTATTTCTTTCATTCTCTCTGTAGATTTTGGTGAGGAGTTTGGATCCAGTTATAGGTTATTCAAAGAATATTAGGCATATATATGCTTGTAGGCATGCATCATCTATGTATCTATCTGCGGTCTGTATGTATATGCATATATAAAACTTATATCCCTTATCATTAATTGAAAGAGAGCATTTTATTTATTTATAGCATTTTTTAATTTGAAATAATTATAGGTTAATAGGAAGTCCCAAAAATAGTACAGAGAGGTTCTGTATTCTCCTCACCAGTTTCCCCAAATGGGGAAAACTACCTTTTGCTTAACTATATAATCAAACCCAGGAAATTGACATTGATACTATGTATGTACATAGTTCCATGCCTTTTGATCACATGTGTAGGTTCCTGTAACTACCACTACACACATACAGAAATATTACATTATCACAAAGGTCTACTTCATGCTACCCATTTTATAGTCATTCTTATCCTTACCCCCACCATTCCTCACACTTGGCAACTATGGATCTATTTTCCATGTCTATGGTTTTGTCATTTTGAGAATTTTTTAAATGGAATCATATAGTAGGCGACCTTTCTTTTACTCAGCACCATGTCCTTGAGATCTATCCAAGTTGTTGCATATATCAATAGTTTGTTCCTTTTATTGCTGGAAAATAGTCTGTGGGATGGATAGATACAGTTTGTTTAACCATTGATAGATTGAAGGACACTTTGTTTCAACTTTTTGGCTATTACAAATAAAGCTGCTATGAATATTCATGTGCAGGTTTTTGTGAGGATATAAACTTTCATTTCTATGGGATAAATGCCCAGAAGTGTAATTGCTAGTTCATATGGTAAGTTCATGTTAAGTTTTTAAAGAAACTACCAAACAATTTTCCAGAGTGCATGTACAGTTTTGCTTTCCTACCAGCAATGCATGAGAGATCCTTTTTCTCCATATCCTCTCCAGCATTTGGCATTGTCACTATTTTGTTTTCTAGAAGTTCTTATAGGTGTATAGTGATACCTCATCATAGTCTTAATTTGTGTTTCCCTGATGGCTAGTGATGTCCAGCATATTTTTCATGTGTTTATTTGCCACCCAAATATCCTCTTCAGTGAAATATCTCTTTACATCTTTTGCCCATTTATAATTGGGTTATTTGTATTTTTACTGTTGAGTTTTGAGAATTCTTAATACATTCTAGATATGAGTCTTTTGGCTGATAGGTGGTTTGCAAGTATTTTCTTCCAGTCTGCATCTTGTCACTTCATCCTTAAATAGGGTCTTTCACAGAGCAAACTTTTAAAATTTTGGTGAAGTCTGATTTATTGATTTTTTTTTCTTTTATGGTTTGTACTTTTGTTGCCATGTCTGAGAACTTTTCACCAAGCCCAAGGTCCTAATGATTTCCTCCTATATTTTCTGCTAGAAGTTTTATAGTTTTTTATAGTTGTATGTTTTACATTTAAATATATAATCCATTCAGTTTTAATTTTATATAGAATGTGAGATTTAGGTTGAGGTTATTTATGTATTTAGTCCATGGATATCTAATTGCAATGGCAGCAGCATTTGTTGAAAAAATACATGGAGCTTCTTTTGTACCTTTGTCAAAAATTAGTTGGCCACACTTGTGTGGGTCTACTTTTGGGTTCACTGTTCTGTTTCATTAATCTATGTGTCATTCTCTCTGCCAATACCATATAGTCTTGATTAATATAGCTGTGTAATAAGATTTAAAATGAAGGAGAATGATGGGGTGCCTGGGTGGCTCAGTTGTTAAGCATCTGCCTTTGGCTCAGGTCATGATCCCAGAGGCCTGGGATCAAGTTCCGCATCGGGCTCCCTGCTCGGCGGGAAGCCTGCTTCTCCCTCTCCCACTCCCCCTGCTTGTGTTCTCTCTCTCGCTGTGTCTCTCTCTGTCAAATAAATAAATAAAATAATTTAAATAAATAAATAAATAAATAAATAAATAAATAAATAAATAAATAAATAATAAATAAAATGAGGTAGAATGATTCTTTCCACTTTCCTCTTTCATAACTGCATTAGCTATGCTAGTTCCTTTGCCATATAAATTAAAAGCAAACAAACAAACCTGTCTGTATCTACAAAGAATCTTACTGAGATTTTGATTGAATTATGTTAAATTTATATACAATTTAAGGGAAAATTGACATTTTTATTTTGTTGAATATTTTAATCCATGAGCACAGTATGCTTCTCCATTTATTTAGACTTTCACTGATTTCTTTCATCAGTATTTTATAATTTTCAGATGAAATTCTATTCATTTTTTAGAGTTTTACCTAATTGTGTAATTTTTGAGTGATTATAAGAAATGTGATTGTATTTTTTAATTTCAGTATCCATTGCTGGTGTATAGAAATATAATTGATTTTTGTACATTGATCTGTATCTTGTGACCTTGCCAAACTCAGCTACCATGGGAGTTTGGTTTTGTTTGGTTAGTTATTGGTTTTTTGTTGTTGTTTGTTTGTTTGTTTCTTGAGATTCCTAGGGATTTTCTATATATACCATTGTGTCATCTACAAATAAAGGTAGTTTCTTTTCTTTCTTTCTGGTCTTGTATAGCTTGTATATTATTTTCTTACCTTATTGCACAGGCCAAGAGTGTTAAAAGTGGACATCCTTGCCTTATTCCCAATCGTAGGGGGAAAATATTTATTCTTTCACCATTACATATGATGTTAGCTATAGGGTTTTTAATGTCTATTTGTATTTTATCAAGTTGAGGAAGTTCTCTATTTAGTTTTCTGAAAATTTTTATCATGAATGGATGTTGAAATCTGTCCAATGCATTTGATGCATTGATATGGTTACGTGGGGTTTTCTAGGCTGTTAATATTGTGAATACATTGATTGGTTCAAAAGAACATTTTTAATAGCTATTCAGTTCATGATTAGAAAGTAGTCATTTTTGCACAATAAACAAACATTTCGTCTTGTGATCAACTAAGCTGTTGGATGACTATGAAAGGAAAATTGAAAAAAAAAAGATAAAGCTATGGAATCTGATAAAGTCTTTATATTATTAGAAATAAATATCCAACCCTTAGGAATTCATTATAGTACACAGGTTAACTTAGTGTCTCTTCAACTATATTAATGTCTCTCTGGTATTTCTTTTTTTGTTTATTTTCCACCACCACCTCCTTTTGTTTGTAAAGCTGGGTGTTCCCTGACTTGCAAACTCCCAAGGAGTCCAGATGCAGGAGACAAGCGGCCATCTGCTTATTTAGTGGCAACACAGTAAGTGGCATAATGTTCAGGTGGAACCATTCTGTTAATAGAAGATCTAAGAGTCTTCAATTTCAGTATCTGTATCTGACAGAGAGACAAAGATAGAGCAAAATCAGGATGAACAATGAGGGTGAAATAATATCACTGTGTGAACCTATGCATGGTAGAATAAGACCATTTAAAGCTTATAAGAAATTTCAAAAGACATAATGCTAATATGTTGTTTTTATAGTAAAATGCCATGAATTGGTGGAGAAATGACTCATTGAGAGAGTGTTCTCACCCCATCAACTTTTCCCAAGTAGGGGAAATAAGACAGTGCCCATTGCGACTGATCAGGAAGGCTGTGTCGTGCACCATTTGACCCATGCTGTATAAACTACTGCAGGCAAACTGCCTCCCATCCAGCCCCGACCTGTCTTATGTGCTTAGATTGTATTACCGCATGAGGAAGAGAAAGAAATATGGACCCACAGGTTCATTTGGGAGCAATAAAAGCTCAAATTTAGTGCAATATAAATAAATGCTATAGAGACAGAAAGCAAGATGAATTATCATTATTATCCAGTATTTTTATAGCACTTTATATTTTGCAAATGGCTTCACAATCCCGTATAATGTATCTGTGGGGGTCTAGTGGATGGAAATGTGGATTATAAGGAATAGCAGTTAGCACATCCATTAATAGTGCTGCTTACGTTTTTATTGTCTAAATTGTTCACATGAACTCACCTCTCTTATTTTAGCTACAATGTTTTTGGTAACTTTTGATAATTACTAATATAATTTTAATGGATGAGTTTAAATTTCTTTGGGTTTAAATTCCCTAGTACAAGCTTGACTTTATGTGACTATATTTATTGCATAGAACACAAGCATGAGAACTGGGTTAAACTAAGAAATTTTTATGTGTAATAAGACAATGACTAAGAAGGCCTTCCTGACTGTGCTTAATATTCTTCATTAAAGGTGTCCAGGCTTTTGAATTTTGCTTTCCCTTGCAACCCCCTTTCCTACTTAAATAAGCATCATGCCACTGCCCCAGTGTATTTTAGAGGCCTTATGTGTATCAGCCATCTGCTCAATTTACTGGTAGATAGTCCCACTTTGAAGCTTCCTGCCCTGTTGTTCCCGTGAATTCACCCGTATTTGTCAGCACAGGCACCTTGATTTTTTTTAAATGGAAAAAAACAAAAACAAAAACAAAAAAAAACCTGTTACTGTACCTAGCCAAGCCCCACTGTCCTTCCCCATGTAAAGATTGTCTAGTTTATTATGCATCTAGTGTTGGGAGATGGTTTCCAATTGTTCTATTATTCAGCCAAAGACAGTGCTCAGCATGTAGTGGGCCCTCGGTGTGTGTGCTCACCAATGAACTGAGCCTCTAAGGGATTCTTGCACAAACTGGAGGCTGCAAAATTGTTACCTTTAAGTTTAAAATCTGGTGTAGACAATGTGACATAAAATTGTATGGACTGGGAAATGTGTTTGATTCAAATTGTTTCCTTGAACATTCCAGTAGCTGTAGAACAGGAAAAAAGGGAAGTCTCAAGTGAGTCATGAGAGAAAAGTTTAAAATCACAAAGTTTAATCTGTTCACAGCTGTTTTACTGACAAAGGCAGAAAGAAATTCAACAGTCCATTTGTTGGAAAGAATCACATTTTACTCTGATTAAGAATATGCTGAGACTTGCTTTTTAGAGCAACTTTATAATTGTACCACACATCAGTTTTTAAATAACTGGAAAAAAATGTTCTGTACTTCTAAATTATTCTTTGAGGGTCAGAAATTTAAGGCAGATGTTTTAAATTAAAGGTTTTGTAGAGAATATCCTTATATTTCTGAATATTGAAAAATCTATATAAAGATATTATAATGAGAAAAGAAAAAAAAGGTTTGTGCCTTGTTCGGTTTATAAGAAACTCAGAGCCTCTGTCCAAACATCAAAATCCTGAGCCTTTCTTTAAGCAAAAATATGGAGAGGGAAATATTGTTTGTAATCAAAAAGATCTCTGATTTCATGCTAACTTTTAATTACAGTAAAGAGAGCTTTTTTTTGATGAAATAAATTACATTAATTTAAAAAGAGCAAATTGATCACACAAAATTAAAATTTTAACCCAGTTGCAGTTAAAGAAACACAAAGTGGTCTAAAGTTTTATCCACTAAGAAAAATCCTGGAATATATTTTTCTTACCCTCAGCTTACTTTAAAATGCAGAAAATAAGGGAAACTAATTGAAATGTCAAGGTCTGAAAGTGATTATTAATTTCAAATGGACAAAAACCTTTCCTTGCTTTAACTCAAGAGGAAGCTACTTAGTAAATTCAGACGTAAGGCCTTAAGGTGATGCCCAACAGTCAGCTGAGGTGGGGACAGAAAAGAATGGAGGACAGTATTCTTATTAAGAATTTCAGTTGTCTCTTTTGAACATAAAATCCATCTTCTGAACATTTTTAAGCTTGGGCCAACTGTTTATCTCCAGTGAGCCCTCATTTAAGAGATGAAGAAAATTAAGTGTGAAAAAGTTTCCAGTCTCCTCTTATTCAGTGCTTCTTTTTCTCTGCTCGCTTCTTAACTAACTATTCTAGAAACATCTACCATATTCTGAGCTTAGTGCTGTTAATACCAGCTGCCACAAAATTAAAATGATACTTTTTGGGGAGAATGAACAGATTGATAGGAACATTTCAAATGTTCATATATTGTTAAAATAGCACTGACACAGTTTTTTAAAGAAAAAAATCATTTGAAATCTTAGTACTATAATTCAGCTTTTCTCTTTTCTCCCTGACCCTTCTTGTGTAATACCATCAGAGCAGGGAAGGAGTTCTGAGATCTACTTTTGGGTATAGCATCTTTATGTTGTCATATCATTTATAAATTTGCTGTTTAGTCTTCAAACACTAGTACCTTTGGAAAAACAAATTTTCAAACACCTTAACACAAAACCCAGGGAGCCAATGCACTTTGAAGACCACTACCAAGAAAAAAATAAGTCCAGGATCTTTTAAAGTTAGTAAGACTTTTCTTTCTTTTTTTTTTTTTTTAAAGATTTTATTTATTTATTTGACAGAGAGATAGAGAGAGAACACAAGTAGGCAGAGGG
Source organism: Mirounga angustirostris (assembly GCF_029215605.1). Classification (NCBI taxonomy): domain Eukaryota; kingdom Metazoa; phylum Chordata; class Mammalia; order Carnivora; family Phocidae; genus Mirounga; species Mirounga angustirostris. The sequence goes on along the minus strand of NW_026991718.1, from coordinate 97,943,201 downwards.
AGAGGGAGAAGCGGCTCCCCACTGAGCAGGGAGCCCGATGCGGGACTCGATCCCAGGACCCTGGGATCATGACCTGAGCCAAAGGCAGCCGCTTAACTGACTGAGCCACCCAGGCGCTCAAAGTTAGTAAGACTTTTAAAACTAACTCTCATTCTATCTTCTCCTAAGGAAGCCCCTGATTTTAGCATTTTGTAAATGGAAAGATTATTTAATGATACATGTTTTGGACCTAAGGAATTTGACACTTCTTGATATCTATTTCTCATTTCACCTTAATTCTTATGCATGAAAATACTAAACTGTATATATCAGAAATAACTTCAGTATTATCACTTGTCACAAATTGAAATGAGAATATAAATATCTTCATGAACTGTATCCTTTTTTTTTTTTTCAATTTTTAGAGGTTTATCAGATGTTCCTAAAATGTCTTATCGCAAGTGAAGGGATCACTTTTGTCCTCACTTGTTTCCAAAATTCTTTCCCAACTGAAAGTTTGAGTTCAGCCAAAGAACCATGAAACATATTTCTCAACATATATTGTAGGGAACACTAGTACTTAAGATGAAATTTCCATCAAGAAAAGAAAACCGTGAAATGTGTTCGTAAACTCAAAGCTTCTCAAAATGTGGTCACTAGGCTACCAGCATCAATGTCATTTGGGAACTTGTTAGAAATGTAAAATCTCGGGCCTGCACTAGACCTACTCAATCAGAAAACTCTGGAGGTAGAACCAGCAATCTATGTTTTAACAAGCCTGTCAGGTGATTATGCTGCTCACTAAAGTGTGAGAACCACTGCTTTAGCTTCTTCTTAGTAACTTATAATGCCATTACCTTATTAAATGAGAATTCCTACAGAGGAAGGAAAAACTGCATACCACAACACAATAAACATCTCCAAACCTTGTTTGTCCAAACTGTTGACCATGGACCATCAAACCCTGCACCCTGTAGAAACACTGTATTTGAGTCTAGGCTCAAATTGTAGTTGCTAGCTTCAACCTGAGTTGTTAATACATTTACATGTGTTCATTAGTGTTTGATGTATGTCTTGTTGGCTAGACCATGAGGAAAACCACAGTCAGTAGCAGGATATTTTCTTGCCTGTGAATTGATTCACCTTTGTTATCCCCCAGTACTTGTCTGTAGTATATATCTTAATACACATGAGTTATGTGTGTCTGGTATGAAATGTGTCATCATAATGTCTTGTGTGTAACCAAGACTGATAGGAGAGATTCTATCTGCGTTTGTTTACTATTAGAGATGATAACATATCCGAGTGAAAATGAAGTGTTAATATTCAGTAAAATTTAGAGCTTTTGGACTAAATATTTGTTATCTGACAAGAGGGAAATAATGTTACAAAATGAGAATATACAATAATAAAATAGAAAGTTGGAAGCAGTTGTCTTTATACATTCTGTAAAGTTGCAAGCTGAATCCCTGCCTCTTGGTTGTTGCCAGTTCAAGGGTTAATACCTTTCTGATAGCAGACTTCGACAATTTAGTCATAGAGATCAAGCTTTAAGCATTTCATTTAAACATCTATAGGCAATGTCCTCTATTAGCCGCTCTCTTTATACATTTTGCAAAAATTAGATGTTTAAGGGAAATGCTATGTTTTATCTCAATAAGAAAGTCTTAATTTGTGTATGTTTTATCTTTGTATGTCTCTTATCCTGGGCATTTAAATTACAAAGAAATTCCACAGTTCAAATGAGCATGAAGTTGTTTGGCAAACTGAGATTATGGAGCTACAAAACCCGGGGTAGATGATATCTATAAATAGAAGTCTCTCACATGGAAAGTCTTCAGAACAATATAAATGGCCCTTTTTGAAAAGGAAGTGGAGAGGAAGAAAGCCTAAAGCGTTGATTTTAAAAGACTGTAATTGGAATTAGGTTCCGATAATTAGATCCCAGTAGACTGAGTTCAGGCTTTCTTTTTCCTCAAACAAACAAAACATAAATGAGTGTAGGATGTCATTTCTGCAGGAATGAAAATAGAAATGGAATTTTAATAAAGATTGTGAAGCAAAATAAGGCATTGTAATTCTTGTACCTGGAATCATTTCATAATGGAATGCAAATTAATTCTAAAACTCTCTGACCTCCGTTTTGCTAATTATAGCCTAAAATCATTCATTTAGTTTTTTTTTTTTTTTTAGGAAAAAAGAAAATGCATATCAAGGTGGAACTGTTTGCTACATCTACCTTGAATTTCATAATAAAGTTATATGATTGCCTCTATGGCTGAATGATTTCACATTTCTGTTGTGAATATAAAAAACCAATGATGATATCAGTAGGGAGTGAATCCATTATGATTATTTGAAATCGTTCATAAGCTTAAAATTTTCTCATCCCTCACCAGTGAGCTCTTATGGGATGTTTACTTATTATAGATTCTTTCTAAATTTCCAAAAGAAGTAAAACTGGAATTTCCTTTTGAGCTTTGAAAAATACAAATCTGACTTTCATTAGGTAGCATTTATGCAAAAGACGACAGGCTGTAGGTGACAGTCTCACATAGATGTTTAACTAAGAACTTCTATTTCTGTGATGGTAGAATGTATGTGAGTTGAGGAGAGGTGAAGCACCTGTAAATCTCCTGGAGTCTACTGCCCAATAACACCCAATTCTCTTCATCATTTTGACAACAGAGGTTATCAGTTTCTTTAGCAGGAAAACAAAAACTGGAATGCCATGAAAATATGCGCCACCAAAAAATTCCTATTGATATAGATGAAGAAGTAAATGGTATATTCACAGATATTCCTAAAACAGCTATCAAATAAGATTGGGAGATGAGAATGAAAGTTTTGGACCTAAAAAAATGTCTTCTCATTTATTTATACTCATACCTCTTTTTTTTTTTTTTTTATTTATTTGAGAGAGAGAGAATGAGAGACAGAGAGCATGAGAGGGAAGAGGGTCAGAGGGAGAAGCAGACTCCCTGCCGAGCAGGGAGCCCGATGCGGGACTCGATCCCGGGACTCCAGGATCATGACCTGAGCCGAAGGCAGTCGCTTAACCAACTGAGCCACCCAGGCGCCCCACTCATACCTCTTTCTAAAAATAATTTCAAGCTATTGAAATATTGGAAATATAGGAAAATGTTGACTTTATTTTTTTAACTTTGAATAGAAATGGCAAATCAGAACATATGCAAAAAAATAAAAAAGCATAAGGCAGGTGGTAACACAGAGACTTAATATCATTTATTAAATTTTATGTACAGTTGGACTCTGAGTTCCTTGTGAGCAAAAGCAAATAAAATCTGTATTTTGTGTCGTCTTAAGTTTTGACTGTAAATACAGTGAACGTTTTTGTTAGGCCTGGGAGTACACCATACAGACACACTCCATAAATGTTTGCTGATGACTTTCATCCACAGGGCACATGGTTCAATTGTCAATGTTCTAGTCACCTTCTAAAATCTCTCAGTGATTTTATCTTATTCTTAAATCACTCAAAACCAATCAACCGACCAGCAAACATTTTTCTTCATTTTAGTTCACTGCTCAGCTTGTTAATGTTGTAAACCTGAGCAGTAGGATAGTTTGGTGATTGACTGTGTTACTCATCACAGCTTGCCTTTCAATATAACAGATTGGAATAGTTGTTTTCAAACCTTGTGGCCCAGAGTCTTCTTAAGGGGGTTTCAGAATCCACTTCCTAGCTAAGAGGGAGAACAATTTACCCAGGATAGTTTACCCAAAACTGCTTTACCGAGAACAACTTAGCTTTTCTCTGTTCTACCATGTTGGATTTTACTCAGATTTGCTTTGAAACAAAGTCTGCCGAAAACAATTTCATAACCACTGCTATAGTGGAAGGAATTCATACCTGACCCTGAGTGGGATGAGGTTTGTGGAACCTCTAAGTAGGGTATCATAGCTCAAATTGATGGTTTTCTGAATGGTAGCAATCCCTGAAATTATAGGAAAATTCTGTATGTTTTACACACAATCCATCTAGAGGGATGGCCAATAGTTGTTTTTTTATTTTTATTTTTAAGTTATTATTCTTTATGTATTATCATTACATCTCAGAAATGTAAAAAAAGAATAAAAAATTACTTAGTTATTATTATTTCCCTCTAAACACAACTACTCTCTTTAATTTGGTTTGCATGATTCTGGTTTATCACTTTATACTTTTATTATATATGTAAAGATATTCATTAAAATATACATTGTATTAGTTGTATATTTCTGAAATATTTCATAAATATTATACTGTACATATCATCATCCATCTCTTTTCTCACATGACTTTTTTTGACAGATTTTATTTATTTCGAGAGAGAGAGCAAGCAGGGGGAGGGACAGAGGGAGAGAGAGAATCTCAAGCAGACTCCATGCTGAGTGTGGAGCCCCACATGGGGCTCGATCTCATGACCCTGAGATCATGGCCTGCACTGAAATGAAGAGTCGGATGCTTGGAGCGCCTGGGTGGCTCAGTTGGTTAAGTGTCAGGTGATGATCCCAGCGTCCTCAGGCTTCCTGCTGGGCGGGAAACCTGCTTCTCCCTCTCCCACTCCCCCTGCTTGTGTTCCCCTTCTCGCTGTGTCTCTCTCTGTCAAATAAATAAAATAAAATCGTTAAAAAAAAAAAAAAGAAGAGTTGGATGCTTAAAGGACTGAGCCACCTGGCACCCTGACATTTTATTTTTGATTTCCATGTTGATACATATAGATTCTCATTTATTTGTTTTAATTGACATCTACAATTTCATATTATGAGTAAGACACATTTGACCAATTAATTTCATCTCTATGGAAAATTATTAAAGTGTCTTCTACTCCCTCACTGTGACAAAGGGCATGGCAGGTAACATCCTTACACACATGTTCAAGGGTTGAACTAGACTGGGCATATAATTAGATTCAGAGTGTGCACATCTTCAACTGTATACATAAAACCCAAATTATTATCCAAAATGGCTGTGCTTGTTTATATTCTCCACAGCATTGTATAAGGGCTTATGTTTTTCTGCATTCAACAGTATCATTTTCAGACTTTAGTTTTTCCATTTGAATGGCTATGAAACAGCATCTTGTTGTGGCTTTAATATGCAGTTCCCTGATTGCTGGTAAGATTGAGTATCTTCTCAATTTACTGTCCATTGGGTTTCTTTTCTATGAATTACTCTTAATGTGAATTGCTCACTTTTTTCCCTTAATGGGTTAGTGTCTTTTTCTTGTTGTAATATAGGTGTTCTGTATATATTTGTTATTATAATTTTTTGCCAATTATGCATGTTGCTATTATTTAATTATTATTTATTAATTTTTAAAGATTTTATTTATTTGAGAGAGAGAGAGAGAGTGAGCAAGGGGTGGGGTAGGGGTGGAAGAGTAGAGGGAGAGGGTCGGAAAAGCAGGCTGTCTGCTGAGCACAGAGCCCGCCTTGGGCTTCATCTCACGACCCTGAGATCGTGACTTGAGCTGAGATTAGGAGTAGGTTGCTCAATGGACTAAGTTACCCAGATGCCCCATGTGTTGTTATTTTTTAAAAATTTAAAAACAGACTGGAGCTGTTCTTTTAACTTTTTCCATGGAGACTTTTATCATGTTTTAAATTTTCTTTTTTTTTTTTAAAGATTTTATTTATTTATTTGAGAGAGAGAGCACATGAGAGGGGGGAGGGTCAGAGGCAGAAGCAGGCTCCCTGCCGAGCAGGAAGCCCGATGCGGGACTCGATCCAGGGACTCCAGGATCATGACCTGAGCCGAAGGCAGTCGCTTAGCCAACTGAGCCACCCAGGCGCCCTAAATTTTATTTTCAAAAAATGTACTGGTTTCGGGCACCTGGGTGGCTCAGTTGGTTAAGCGACCGCCTTCGGCTCAGGTCATGATCCTGGAGTCCCTGGATCGAGTCCCGCATCGGGCTTCCTGCTCGGCAGGGAGCCTGCTTCTGCCTCTGACCCTCCCCCCTCTCATGTGCTCTCTCTCTCTCATTCTCTCTCTCTCAAATAAATAAATAAAATCTTTTAAAAAAAATGTACTGGTTTCTTTATGGTTTGTGACATTCATATTTTATTTTAAAAATGCTTCCCTATTACAATTTCATAAAACTATTCTATTAATTCTATAAATTCTTACAGAGAGGTTAAAATTTTTGTATTTATATGTAGGCCATTAACTCATCTGGCCTTTTTGATAGGCCAGAGTTCCATAAATGCACAACTGTATTTCTTTGATCTCTTTTTGATACATTGGACTATCTCTGTTACAAATGTGAATTGCCTCAACAATTCTCCCTTTATAATCTTGATATCTGTAAGGATAAAACTCTATATGTCTTACTTATCATCCTTCAAACTGATTTAAATATTTGTGAACTCTCTTCTTCCATTTGAATTATAGGATAATTTTTAATTTTTAAATAAGTTTCTTTTGGGATTTTTATTAAAGTACCATTGAACTTAGAGATTCATTTGATGAGAATTGTTAACTTTCTGAACTTTGACTCCTCTGATCAATAAACACTGTTATTTATGCATATTTTTACATTTCCTTTATCAAATTTCCATTGTTTTTCCTGGTAGCTTTTAATATCTTTATCTTTTATGTGTTCCAGTTTCATTTTGACATGTCTAAATTTGCTTTATTTATCCTAGTCTGGTGTTCATGTTTTTACACTTTTTTCCCCCCAAGATGGGTACTCCTATCTTTCTTCAGTTCTGGAGAATACAGTCATCATTACCTTTCCCCCATTCTATTTTTTTTTATTCTTTCTAGAACTCTTGCAAAATATATACCTATGTGTATATATTTGACTTTAACTATATGTACTTGACTATATAGTCAATATACATGAAATCTTGCAAAAGTTCCAGAAAGAATACCCACCCCCCCACACACACACCCACGTGCGCACGCGCGCGCGCACACAGAGTCTTTCATGGTCCCTAAATTCTTTCATTTTTTTTTTTTTAAAGACTTTTATTTATTTATTTGACAGAGAGAGACACAGTGAGAGAGGGAACACAAGCAGGGGGAGTGGGAGAGGGAGAAGCAGGCTTCCCACGGAGCACGGAGCCCAATGCGGGGCTCGATCCCAGAACCCTGGGATCATGACGTGAGCCGAAGGCAGACGCTTAACGACTGAGCCACCCAGGCGCCCCCTTTCATTTTTTTTTAATCTATACCAAACCCATTTTCAACCAGAATAATGCTCTCTGTAGCTCTCTATATTTATATCTCTCTACATTTGCCTTCCACTTGAGATTCATTTGAAGAAAGGATCACGCCTTTTCCCTGGGCCTATGCAGCTTTCCTTTATACAGTTATGTTTTAATATTGCAGAGATATTTTATACAATCTGTCTTTGGCAATTCTACCCCCGAAAGAATAGAGTACCACTATTCCTGAGCAAGAAAGACAGAAGCCCTTCCAGTTTCATATCCTGAACCTGCCCACTATCTTACTGTACGTATGCACAAGCACATTTACATGTTCTATTGCATTTATAGCCATCAGAGAGTTGGCCAGGGTGTATATTAATCACTTTTGCTGCCAATGGTAAACAGCAATCTATTTTTTTTTTTTGCCAACTATTTGCCTTGATGGGGTTAGTTACCACATAAAATTTATGGCTTTGCCCCAGTCCAGTGCAAAACAAAGACGAAACAATTGTGCATGGAAGAGGATGGACGGATTTGGCAAAAGTTCCTCACACCTTAAAATAAGGGATTTGTTTGTTTAGGAAGTAGGCTGACATTGGATCAACTTCCATTAGTTCCTGCCTCCACCTGTATACTCTTACATTTTGCAAAATTTGCCAGTATTCTATTATTCAAGTAAATATTTCAATTGTCTGTGTAAATCATTCATCTTTGTATCACTAAACCATCTAACTCAGAAGGTGTATCTATCAAGAGATGAAATTATTCCGTTTTTTTTTTTTTTTAAATTTTAAATCTGTTGGTCTACCCAGTAGTAGAACAAACATTCACTGCTATTATAAAGTCATATGGATTATAGATAAACTCATGAGATACCTTGGACTTGGAACTATCATCCCTATATGGTGCCAAATAATACACTGTTGATTTGGACCAACAGGGTGGAGAAAATTAAGCCTTGCCAATCCCAGCTAGTCTTTTAATTGAAAGAGCTCCAAGAAAGACTCAGGTGCTATAATTGTGTGGTAATTTGGTAAGGCAGCTACTAATTATGAATCAAGAATGAGAACAACCTTGGGTTGTCCTAGAGGGGAGGTGGCTAGGGGGATGTGTTAGCCTGGTGGTGGGTATTAAAGAGGGCACATACTGAATGGAGCACTGGGTGTTATACGCAAACAATGAGTCATGGAACACTACATCAAAAACTAATGATGTAATGTATGGTGATTAACACAACATAATAAAAAAACAAAAAACAAATCCAGTCTGTCTTTTCCCAAAGTCTGCTTGCCTTTTTTCTACACTAACAGTATCATGAATAAATCTATCAACATATGTTCATCTTAATTCTGTCTCAATGCTACTTGATTCTTAAATATTATCTAGTTTAGCTGGGAACTTTCTTGAGACCATGAGTTTCACATTCACCCGATGATTTTGGCATATCTGGCTGTCCTTGAGAACATATGGGTGGGTGTAAGACACAGTAATTGTTATTGATGCCTGTTTCAAGATTCCCCCATTCTGTAGCCATTGGTCTTTTGGATTGGGAGGTAATGAGTAGAAGAATATAAGATAGCTTTACAGAATGTTAGATAATTTCATAACTTGTTCAATGTCTGAGCCTAGGATGGTTGTGTGTATACACATGTACACACACATGCACACACACACACACAAACACACACATCTGTGATACAAGGGGAGAGAAGCAGGAAAACTGGACAGAGGGAAAAGACAAAGGGCCCTTTGATTACTCTGGAACTAGGTCAGATGTCTAGAGATGAGACCAAGGGGTAGGCCTTTATAGCTCCACACTGATGAGTCACTAGATCTGAGCTTCCCCTAGAAGGGGGCGTGACTTTCAGTGAGGTGGCTGTCTCCAACTGAGGCAATTCCTGGAGAGGACTGATAGCAGAGAACTTTCAGCCTTCCCAGAAGTTGAAGAAATAAATTCCTTGTATTAGTTTTCTATTATCATGTAATAAGTTACCACATTTGTTATTTCACAGTTTCAGTGGGTCAGAAGTCTAGGCACAGCTTATCTGGGTCCTCTGTAGGGCTGAAATCAAGATGTTGACCAGGATGGGTTCTCATCTGGAGATCTGACTGGGGAAGGGTCTGCTTCTAAGCTCACTCAAGTTGTTGGAAGAATTTATTTCCCTGCTGCTGCAGGATTTAGGACAGCTTGCATCTTTAAAGCCAGCAAGGAGAGCAAGACTCTAGAACAAGTCTGCTAGTAAGATGGAATCTTATATAAAGTAAGATAATCAAATCCCATCACCTTTGCCGTACAACATAACATAATCACAGGGAGACTTCACATTTCCTTTGCCATATTCTGTTGGATAGAATGGAGTGACAGGTCCTTGCTACACTCACAAGGATGGGATTGCACAAAGGCATGAACAGCAAGAAGTGGGGAATCACAGAGTCCAGGTAAAAATCTGTCCAGGCAGTACAGATAGGAAAATCTGTGTGGTTCAGCACAGTGACCTTAGCACCTGTGGGCATTGCCTCCAGATAACGTAGGCAATAAAATTCCATAAAACCTACAAGAAGAAGAAAACTGAGACAGATATTATGACAAATGGACTATAAATTATCACTCTGTTTAATAGGTGAGAAAATGCAGAATCAATGTGGCCTATCACTATTGCTATATTTAGTGCTGGAAAGTAGAAGCAAAGAAATAGTAGCAGATTTTCCTGTAATCTGTTGTAGTAACCAGCTAGTCAAGTGAAAATTATAAAGGATCCCTTCCAGTTTCAATAAAGGCACCCTTATCCCATATTAGCTTATTCTACAAGGCTGTGAGAAAATACTTGTTAAACTATTACTGTTGTCTAAATTGCTACTATGAAACTACTTTTTAGGCAGAAGTTGAGAGATTAGACAATTATGGAATTTGAATGCTAGATAAAACCTTGGAGGTCATTTCTATTTTACAGATGAGGAAACTGTGAAGTAGAAAAATTAATTAACTAGTTCAAGGCCAGACAATTAGTTACCGATAAGATTAAGATTGAAATTCAAATTGTCTGATGTCTAGCTTGGTGATGTGCCTACCATATCTTGTCAATTCCTAGTGCTCTGTAGTTTTGTAATTCTCATTTTTAATGTTCATATGCTTAAGGGAATTGCATTTGAACAATATGAAAATTATTTTTATTAGAAAACAGTTATAGCTCTATAGTCTCTTCCTACCCATTGGTCTGCATAGAGGTCATGAAAGCCAGAGGCCAAAACAAAACAAAGCCTAAACCCTTTTACTTCACTTTTGGCTGCTTAACTCCAAATAAAATTGAAAAGTGATATCTGGAAACCCTTAAACTCATGACTTACTTTCATTATGAAGGAATTAGGGCTTCTCATTATCTTCCAGCTCCCAAATACTCCCTCTGTGGATTCGAACACAATCCATTTAAGGAACACCACAAGAAATGCCCACATTCTAACGATGTTTTCAGAAAGGGAACGTTTTCCCTAATACATCCTCCTCCTTGGTAACGAAAGAAGCCCTTTCCTTAGTGCTCTGAAACTTAGGGAATTAAAAAAAAATGGTTTTCCTTTCATTGCTTCGCAAACATTGGAATAAATATCTTTGCAGAGTGGCTATGACTCCACACTTAGCCTCCTACAGAGAGGTCTGTGATGAGCCGCACATATGGTGCCATTAGTCACTGATGATGCTAATGAGGATAAGAAGATGAGAGTGGCAGGTTATGGGGGGAGGAAATATGGGTGGTGGGGAGAACCAGTAGAGGGCAGCTCTGGTAACCCTGGCAAGAAGAAAAATGCCATGCTAGACTGATAGTGGAGGAAGGAACAGATGGGTACACATGTCAGAAATACTTTAAGGAAAATTTGAGAAGACTTATGACTGAATGAATGTATTGGAACAACGATACTGATATTTACAGTAATGTATCTTATATTACAGGTTATTTTTATGCCTTTATGTTCCCCATATACCAGTGATTATAATATAGCCTTCCTTTAGTCTGAAAGGGTAATTTATTTCTTAAGAGAAGAAATAAACTATCACAGTATAAGTCCTTCTTTTTTCTTTTCTTTTTTTCACAGTGTTTTTTTTTTTAAAAGATTTTTATTTATTTATTCATGAGAGACAGAGAGAGAGAGGCAGAAGGAGAAGCAGGCTCCCAAGGAGCAGAGAGCCCGATGCGGGACTCAATCCCAGGACCCTGGGATCATGACCTCAGCCGAAGGCAGACGCTCAACCATCTGAGCCACCCAGGCACCCCACAGTATAAGTCCTTCTAAGTCAAACTTTATTTACCATCAAAATTAATGACACACAACCACCTCAACAGTTAACAGAGTGCCTGTATGTGATAACTGGTTTTTATATATTTGAAAATTTTATGCAAGTGAAACCTAAACAGAAGGGTAAAAATATAAGAAAAGGGAAAAAATTGCAAATGATGCATGAGATTATCTCTACTATAAACTGGCAAACTACCAGTAAACTGAGGGGAGAACCAGCACATGTGCCAACTATGAAACTGCAAAGATGAGTGCACAGTGGCTCCCATTTCATGGTACTCAGCTGCCACTGAGGCGTGCGAATTCTAAATTTGTCCTCATGATTGTGAAGAAATTCCTTTAAGCCAAAGTAGAGTATTAAAGGAAGCCCCTGTAGATGCGGAATTGTTATAGTCTGATTGGTTATATGAATGGGTGTGACTTTATGTGAATGCACCATGATAAAACTATACTCACATTGTATTTTATGTTTATAAATTACATACAACCCAACAGTTACATACACTTCATTAAATGGATAGCATCTTCACATATGTTTGATCTTTCCACCAGGCTTCAAATGCATATTTAATTAAACCATGTGAAATGTCCAGTGTTTTGATCATTTTTGGTCTACCAAAGAGACAGTTTCACATGGTTTGTTCTAACATACACTGTTCTCAACTTGACAATTCCCCTTGGTCTTTCCTTGGCATCATCTAGGCATATCAAAATAAAGTCTTATTTTCTCCATTTTTCCAACCACAGGTGACCACATTTCAACAAATGATCAACTCCGCTGTTCAAGCTTCGAACTTGGGCATCATTCTCATTTCTTCTCTTTCCCTCACGTCTCACATTCAATTCATCTGCAATTCTTTTCACCTTTGCCTGGGCGATATATGTCTAATTTATTCACTCTTTTCTGTATCCACTGTCAACACTCTAGTTTGTCATTATTATCTTCTGACTGAATTCATATGAGAGAATCCTAGCCTGTCACTCAGCGTTACACTCTCGCCTTGTTCTAATTCATTCTCTAAACAACATAAAAAATGATGGACTCTGAAAAACAAACTGAGGGTTCTAGAGGGGAGGGGGGTGGGAGGATGGGTTAGCCTGGTGATGGGTATCGAGGAGGGCACGTTCTGCATGGAGCACTGGGTGTTATGCACAAACAATGAATCATGGAACACTAATCTAAAACTAATGACGTAATGTATGGGGATTAACATAACAATAAAAAATTAAAAAAAAACAATTAAAAATTTAAATCAGATATGTCATTTATTCCCTGGCTTAAAACTCTCCAAGTCTTCCCGTGACACCTAGAATGAAGTCCAAACTACTTACAGTGGCCACAGGGCTCTGCATACCTGGCCGTTTGGTTATCTTTCTGATTTCTTGTCCTACCCTATTATTCACCATGCTCAAAGTACATTGAAAGCAGATTGAACATCCTCTCTTAAAGCCTCCACTGTCCCCTCTTGCCTGAAAAATTTTCCTCCATATCTTCACATAGGTGGCTCCTTCCTGTCAATCAGATCTTAGCCTGAATGGCGTATCTTTGGTGAGGTCTTCTCTGACAACATATTCTAAATAATTACTCTTCTTTGTCATTCTTTATCATGGCACTATTTAAAAAAAAACTCTGTAGAACACTAATCACTATCTGAAGTTATCTTACTCATTTATTTTTGTAGCTGGATGTTAGAGTGAGTTTTGATTGGAGAACATTCCTTTATAAAGCAAACCAGATGTAAACAAGGTTTCAAAGTAGGATCTGGGAATCAGGTGGATGACTGTAAAAATTTCTCACGTGCAAAGGCAAAATTAAAGAATCACAAAAATGGAGATTGAGAGATGATTTAGGGAGAGTTTTTTTTTTTTTTTCCCTTAAGGTAGCTATTGGAGTGCTAGTATTAAAAAATATGTAAACTTCCATTGTATATATGTATACCACATCTTCTTTGTCCATTCATCTATCGATGGCCATCTTGGCTCTTTCCATAGTTTGGCTATTGTGGACATTGCTACTATAAATATCGGGGTGCATACAATGGAATATTATGCAGCCATCAAAAGGAATGAAATCTTGCCATTTGCAATGACGTGGATGGAACTGGAGGGTATTATGCTGAGTGAAATAAGTCAGTCAGAGAAAGACATGTATCATATGACCTCACTGATATGAGGAATTCTTAATCTCAGGAAACAAACTGAGGGTTGCTGGAGTGGTGGGGGGTGGGGAGGGATGGGGTGGCTGGGTGATAGACATTGGGGAGGGTATGTGCTATGGTGAGTGCTATGAATTGTGTAAGACTGTTGAATCACAGACCTGTACCTCTGAAACAAATAATACATTAAATGTTAAAAAAAAAAAAAAAAAGATAGCAGGAAGGGAAGAATGAAGGGGGGGAAATCAGAGGGGAGACGAACCATGAGAGACGATGGACTCTGAGAAACAAACTGAGGGTTCTAGGGGGAGGAAGGTCGGGGGATGGGTTAGCCTGGTGATGGGTATTAAAGAGGGCACGTACTGCATGGAGCACTGGGTGTTATACGCAAACAATGAATCATGGAACACTACATCAAAAACTAATGATGTAATGTATGGTGATTAACATAACCATAAAAAATATGTAAACTTAAATTAGTAAGTTATATTAAAAAAAGATAATACACATGCAAACCTCATCACTTCCTGATCATGTTATTATGATTTGTTATTATCTGTGTTGTTGGGGTTACTTATGTCTATTGTATGTGTATGGTAGAAATACTATATATGGTGATGTATTGCTGCATATATCTTCTCAACTCTGTTTTTGGTGACATTATATTGGTGATTGAAATTAGCCATGGTAGGAGCATTTACACCAAGAAATTGGCCAACACTGTAAGTCAGGGCTTAATTTATTATTTGTTGATAATTTCAACTTAGAGTGATTGAGTACATGTTAATAATGGAGACTACACTTAAAAGCATGTCAGGTCTGTAGCTGTTTGTCTTAGTCCGTTTGGGCTGCATCTGTTTGGGCTGCTGTGACAAAATTCCCCAAACTGTGTAGCTTATGAACAACAGAAATATATTGCTCATGGTTTTGGAAGCTAGAAGTCTGAGATCAGTTGTCAGCATGGTCAGGTAAGGGCCCTCTTCTGGGTTGCAAACTTCTTGTATGCTCACAAGGCAGAAGAGGCTAGGGAGCTCTTTGAGATCTCTCTTACGGGAGCACTAATCCCATTCATGAGGTCTCACCCCTCAGAATCTAATCATTTCCCAAAGGTTCCACCTACTAATATCATTACTTTTGGGAATTCAGATTTGAATGTATAAATTTGGAGGGGACATAGACCTTCAGATGACAATACTGTTACATTTATGAATAGCACATGAATTGAAGAAATATCTTTTAGTATTCCAAAACTATTATCTAATTCAATAAAAAGTCACATTATTAAGAATAAGTGAAATTCTGATAATTTTTTTAAAGAAGCAGCTTTATTGAGGTATGTGGTATGTTTCATTATTTCACTTTCATATTATTCATTAATGTAAAGAAAATATCAACCAATATTCACGTTGGAATAATACTTTATTACTTGAAAGCTATGTTGGCTACAGATACAAAAGCCTGACAAAAATTGATTGAATCTTTCTATGAGAATCAATTGTCCAAGTGGAATTTACAGTACAGTGTATTTTTTATAATTATTCTATAAATTATGTGCGATGACTTTTTATATCAGTAAAACATAATAAACTTATGTGTATGTATATATGCATTTACATATATGTGTGTGTGTGTGTGTATATATATATATATATATTTTTTCCCCCCCCTCAGAGAACTCTTTGTTAAACATTTACCAGCATAGCCCTGTGCTAGATCCACTGTCTCTCCCAGAAGGCAGGTTATTTTTCTTGTCACCTCATATCAGAAGGGGAGTTTTTCTGAGACCACTGAGAGAACATAAATTATGTCCCCCACAGGTGGGGGAGGGATGTGTGAATTGATTTCATACTCCTCTTGGAAAATCTAGAAGATGACAAATAGGTTTCTGTTTCTATTCACATCTTTTAGATTTTCCAAAAGTCTGGCTGCTGTAAGAGGAGGAGTAAAGGAAAGTTTACTTCTATAGAGACTCACCAGCATACCTAGTGATGTTGGGGCAAAGTCTGAGCAAGAGTTTCCTGTGGACTGGAGATGGGCCTCACATGAGACAGATGAGGCAAAGAGTCAGCTTAGATCCTCTAAAAGGGCATTGCCCAGATGAGTAAAATGAATTGGTATAAAGAAGCTAGAAATGACCTTTGATTTTCTAGAGGCAAAGGAAATATATGTCTTGCATAAGAAGACTTCCAGGTGAGAAGTTTCCGACTGGGAATTAGGAATTTCTGAAGAACCCTTAATATGCCCCAAAGAGAAAGAGGCAGCTCTGAACTCCTAGGAGAGAAGACCGTATTGCCAGTTTGTGACAGTATCAGTCATGGTAGGTCTTTGCTGTTCCATTTCCTCATGTCTGTCACCAGGTTGGCAAGCTGAGGGAGGAGGAAAAGAAGCATAAATTGAGGAAAAAGAAACAAAAGACACCCCTCTATTCTTTCCTTCTCCAACTGGCTTGTCACCTACAAGAGGCCTTACTGTGGTAAGAATAACTCCTCAACTTTTAATGAGGTTGACATTTGACCATTACACAAGACTGGATATCTTAGGAGAAAGATATTGTCTTATTGTCTTCCCTCTAGATTGAAAGCTTTAAGGGAGCAGGGAACATAGGGGGTACTCAGTAAATATCTGTTGAATGAATGGATGTGTAAAGGAATGAATGATAGATCATTAGTTCTTCTATTGGTGCATGATGAAGCAGACTCAGAGAAGATGTATATGCAAATTAGCTTTAATATAAATGTTCTTTGGTAGCAAGAAGAGAAAGAATGAAAAAATGATATTTTTTATGTTTCTTATTTTTTATCTTTTTAAATTGAAGTATGGTTGTTCAATTCTGCATGAATAGAAGGAAAATAGAAATGGATAGACCTAGAGGAGCCACTTTCATGTGGGAAACCAATTCATATGGTTTTTGATGAGTGAAATGGAGGAGCAGGTGTTCTATACATGCATGCACAACATGTAGTCAATAATTAGAATAGGGTACTAGGTTCCAGAAGAGGGAGACAGAAAATTGGCCAAGAGCAGAGATATTGTTCATCAGTTCTATTCAAAAATTCCTTTGAGTCTGAGGGAGAGGAAGAAAGGAGGACCATAAATTCAATCCGATATACACATGCAGAGAAGCCCTTAGATGAGGTAGAGCTTTACAAATGACCTTTATATTTTTATTTTTGTGCACTAACCCCCCACCTATGCCCCCAAAACAGAAAACAAAACTAAAGCTACATGAAATCTTTAGTCTAAAATGAAGAATTGGAAAACTGCAGATGGTAGGAGCTTAATTTAAGTAAAATGAAGAAAAATAAATTTTAGTAAGTTGAAATTTTTTTTAAAGATTTTATTTATTTATTTGAGAGAGAGTGAGAGAGAGGAGGAGGAGCAGAGAGGGAAGGAGAGTGAGGGGGAAACATTCTCAAGCAGACTGTGCACTAATGACCCTGAGATCATGACCTGAGCCGAAACTAAGAGTTGGACGCCTTAATTGAATGAGCCACCCAGGCAACCCAGTAAGTTGAAATTTGAACACATGTACGAAAAGAACTAAAATTTAACTCTTCATATTTAGAAATATTCCCAAATATTTTCTAACAAAGTCCCAAACACGTTTAAGGATATAATTGGTGAGGAAGAAATATGTAGTCCCTGTCAGAGTGAGCTAACGTTGACTAACATGTACTGAATACCTTCAATGAACCAGACGCTGCATTTTTAATCCTTAAAGCAGCCCTGGGAAGAAGATACTTTTTTTTTTTTTTTTTTTTTTTTTTTTTTTAGTTAAAGGACTCGGAGAGGTTAAAACTCGCCCATATCCTCAATTAGTAAGTAGAATTTCAAACTTAGGTTGAACTAACCTAGAATCCATTTGTTTCCCTGTGAGGGTTTCAACTTTACTTTAACATGACGTTGTTTTTGGATTTAATGTTTTTAAGGGGCAAAATGGATGAGGCTGAGCATATTTCTCTGGCTTTCATGAGCATCAAACAATTGGATTTCCTTGTCCTTATTATTTTTAGTCCTCTGCATGCAGACGCGCAACACTGATCTACAGGAAAGCTTGGGTTTTCTGTTGTCATGGTGCACTTCCCAGAAACGAGGTATGGTGTGTGTTCTCTTTTGAAAACAATTGATGAGTTTCATGTTGAGCAGAAACATTTCATTCTCTGAGTCATTTATCTGTTCTTCATAAAAGGAGTTATAATAGTATGTTGGTTTCGGTAATCCAGGTCCATTCCCTATAGCGGGTTTTCTTTTATTAATACTTCTCTACTTAAATTCTGATCTCAAAAAGTGGCCATTAACTAGCTTTGGGAGCAATTCACCCATTTTTTTCTGAGAATTGGGAAATCTGGTAAATACTTTGTACTTCTGCTTTGTCAAAAACATTTATTTTTCAGAACTGCATGGGAACATTTAATGGCACTCCATTAATTTCATGCATTCAGTCACATTGGAATGGAGGCTTTGGGGACTGCATGCCCTTCTTAATGACATGTTGGCTTTGCCTCAGCACCATGGCTTCAACTCAGTTCTTAATGGACATTAATCCATAGTATATAAACTTCAGGTAGCACAATTGGTTATTTGTATCTTTCTTTCTGGATAGGCCCAAGACAGATCCAAGATTATCTCCTTCCAGTTTGAGAAAATTAACTCTGTCTTTGAGTTCAAAATATTTCCAATAGACTATGTGAAGTTTCTTAAGATTGAAGCCCTCTTGAGAGCAAAGCATGGATCTTGTAAACCTTTGCATACCTTAAGGCACTAATTCTTTAGTTCACCCATTCATTCATCCAATAAGCACTTATTGAGTTCCTACTAAATGCCAGGCACTGTGCCAACTGCTGAGTCAGGGCCCATACTTGTAAAAATTGCTAGTTATATAGTTTCTTCCAAATTATTACTAAATTAGTACATTTTTATTACAATTAAAATATGAAATAAAATTCTGGCAAACATGAGTATCTTTCTTAGAAGAGGTGATGCTAGCAGTAAAATAAACAAATTTATCCACTTGGTGTTTACTCTCACCTGAATCTTAGCAAATACTCAAGGGATCCTTCCAAAACTGGGCTAGTTTACACTTTGGTTTTAGTTAGGCCAAGTAAGACTTTCCCTGAATTTGGCCCTTTGACTTAATGAGTCCCTGTGAAGCTATGTTAATATTTCACAGGAATCAATCAGACTGCTAAATCAGAGTACAGGGGAGACAAAGGAAATGTTGGTGCAACAGCTAACAGAGACTATTCTAAAGGTTCTAGGGCCTTGGGAGCCACATCTGAGGTCAGTCATTTCCAAATGCACATAGAGGGTGGAGAGGGAAGGAGAATCTTGGAGTTGGGAGGGTGGACAGGGCAGATGGTATCTACACATGACAGATTCAAGTTCATGCAAGTACTCTGAAGACAGATGAAGAATCTGTCTTGAATAATTTCTAATTTAACAGGGTGGAACTTCGACCTCCTAAAGGATGGAGGTCAGTGAATTTTGGAATAAGGTGACTACTCTTTGGACTCAAACCATGGAAAATATTTTCTGCAGAATATAATGTATCCATTTGTCTTTAGCAGGAAATAAATGAAATTATTTCAAAATGGTGTCCCAAAGAAGGCCTGAGGCACAGTCATATTTTAAGTGTATGAATACTGAATGACATGATTGCATAATTCAGTGTAGTCCGGATTAGTTGAGCAAACCATAGGGACATACTTGTCTGTTTATTTTCCTATGTGTTCTTGAAATTAGTGTCTAAGGACTACCCTGAGACCTGTCTTAACATCCTCTTGAGAATGGATACATGGACTGACATAAATTATTAACTTCTCCCTGAACAGGTCCATTAATATTCTGTGAATTATAATGGCTTTATTTGTTTCCCATCAGCTATTCTTGGTCTCTTTCCATTAAAGAGAAATCCACTCTTACTTAAATTTATGTCTTACAGTGAAGGTGAATTTAGCCAACTGCTCTTTGAATCTATTTAATCCTAAAATTATTTCTTTAGGTAAACTTTAATGTATCCTCAAGAGTCTCTTTTCCTGAAAATGCCAAAGATAAACTCCCCTTAATTGGACATAAAAAAAGTTCTTAAACTTGAGTTGTACTATACATGACAGTCTGTTTTGTAAGGTTGCTAGGTCAACGTAGTTGGAATCTTTGGTGGTTTTTACAAACTGATGCTTAAAGATCTGGAAGACTGCTCTGTTTCAGTTCCACACTGACAAATAAGATGTTGAGACTCCAGAAGTGAGTACTAATCCAGGGAGATGACAGCTATCTAGATATGACTGGGAAATGGCCATGAAGTGATAAATCATCTGTATTTTTTTCTGTGCTGTCCCAGTAGAGGTATTCTTAAACATAATAGATTGCATGTCGTTGTTATTGGCAAAAACAGTAGACTTCATCACCTTTGCCCTGAGCTGCATTATATCTGTAAGATTATAACATAGTTCAAGGTCCACCAATAACATATTAGCTCCTTTTCTTCTGTATTCTTATGTTATGCTCCCTGTGGTTTTCAGAATTTTAAAGTTGGGAGGGGCCTTAAAAATAATTTAGAACAAATCCCTTGCTTTAAAGATAAAGAAAGTAAGACCCAGAGAGGGTAAGTGACCTGCCAAGGTCAAACCACTTATAGCAATAAAACTTTTAAGTGATCATGTGGGAAATTCCATTATGATTTCATGGAAATCACTAAAAGTACTATTGAGATATTCAAAACCCCAGTGTCAGGAAGTGATCCTGAATTGCTGGGTCCAGAGCTGATGAAAATTCCACTGAAGCTGAAATGGCTTCACCTATAATTATATTATAATTTCAGACCCCTTGGAATGCATTGAAGTCATTGGCTAAAATAAGAATGTGAGAATGCTAGTAACAGAGTATGTTCCTTCCAGAGGTGGGCCTAAAAGCCCTATTCATTTTCTTCCCCATTGGACAATAAAAGTGGTGCTTCAGACCATATTGACCAAGTCATTGGAAAATCAATTATTATTGAGTTAGAGCTGAACCAAAAAAAAAAAACAAAAACAAAAACAAAACTTGAGAAGTATTTAATTTATTCCTCATAACATCTATTTTTTTTTAAGATTTTATTTATTTATTTGACAGAGAGAGACACAGCGAGAAAGGGAACACAAGCAAGGGGAGTGGGAGAGGGAGAAGCAGGAACCCCGCTGAGCAGGGAGCCCGACATGGGGCTTGATCCCAGGACCCTGGGATCATGACCTGAGCCAAAGGCAGACGCTTAACGACTGAGCCACCCAGGTTCCCCATAACATCTATTCTTTTAAAGCTCTTATAATCTGTGATCCCTGGCTGACTTGTCTATGATTCCTGATAGAAAACTTCATTCTCAAATCTTTTTTCTCCCCCTTTACTCTTGCTATCCTTCCAAATAAGAAAATCATTATTCAACATAGTGAGATAGGAACAAATCAGCCCAACTATTATTAGAGTAAAGCCTGTTTCACTAACTAATCAAAGTTCACAGTAATGTGGGGAAAACAAAGCCAGACTGGCAGAAATAATACAGTTAGGCTTAGGAAAGACTTAGAATGCAGTCATACATAACTCATAAAAAAGTTATTAAGAAAGAAATCTGAAGGCTGTGAAGTGAGAAGCAAATGCTAGCATGGAGTGGTCACTAAGTCAATAGGTGGTCTGCGATTGCCTAAAGTCGGTATTACCTTCCACTTTTTTCCCCTCTCCCTCCTTCCCCTCCCCCATCCTCTCCTCTATATTCTTTCCCTGCCCCTTCTCTCTCTGTGTCCATTGCTTCTTCCTTTCTTCTCTCTCCTTCTCCTCTTCCTCTCCTGTTCTCCTTTTTCTTGCTTCTTCTGTTTCTCTCTCCCCCTCTCCTTTTCTCCATCCCACTTGACCTCCTTTCTCTCACCCCTTTCTCTCTTAGCTCTGTTCTTCCCCCCTGCCTCCTCTTTCCCCTACCGCCTTCTGGTTGTTTTGGATTTGGTTTTTGTTGTTTTGGATTTGTTGTTGTTTGGGATTTGGTTTACCCTCTGTACCAGGTCCTGGGACAGGGTATGAAGTCCTCCACTCAAGACCTTACAGGCAAGGGCAACAAACAAGTTATCAATACTCACATAATATGTGAAGGATGAAGACGTAGAGATGTCTTAAACTGTTATTGGAAAAGGGGTTTCTCTAAACGAACCAGCCTGAGATGATCTGAAAAGGTTTCTTGGAGGAGGGCAAGAAAGCAGGGGCTGAGGGGGAAGCAGGGTGTACAGATGAAGGTGAGAGAGAGATAGGGTGAGAGAGATCAAGAGGTGGGGCAGACACAAAAAGGAGGAAAAGAGAGACAAAAAAGGCATGTTGCTGTTGAAACCCCAAAGGGACTGTTTCATGGCCAGGAGTATGGTGGTAAATGAGCTGTGTACCAAGGATCTCTGAGGATCATGGCTCTTTGTTAAGCCCATGAGTCTGTCCCCATAGTCAAAAAACCTTGATATTCAAAGTATTTAATAACAGATATGGCTCAGACACTGACCAGTCAGAATGGTCATAGGCTCAAGGGTTGAAACAGTTCATAGTCTTAGAAACCCCATTAGTTGCTTGATTAAGGGCGGTCATGAGCAGTCCAGGGGAGGACCTGGGATGGCAGGGACAATTTGAAGGGAATTTAGGGAACTTGGGGAAGCAGCTATTTAAGAACCACCACCACAGGAGTCCTTTAGTATTTTTAACTACCAATGTGTACTTAAGCAGCCAAATATCAGCCCTGTCTGCCCCTGAGGTTTGGGTCAATGTTTTAGCCCCAGCTCATAATCTCTGGGTTTCTGCAGGGCCTTAAGTCAGAGATACAAATCCTTCCAGGAAAAGCATGATGAAGAAGCCAGTCAGTACTCCACCTCACTAACCATAAATGGATTGCCTGTTCCTACAGAGCCCCTTCCTCCTGTTCTCAGACCTGATTCTCAATGGAATCAATCAGGAGGCTAGCATTAGACACATGCTGATCCATAGATGCTGATCCATGGTTCCACCACTCAGCCCTGAGGACTGAAATAGGAAGGAAAGAAAAGAAATACTGGGGGGTATTTGTCTCCAGCTCCATAGCACTTTGGGGAGTTACACTGGCAGGAAGAGCCCTCTTTCCCTTCTGCTCTATATCCTCTGTGACTAGTCTACTCCTAAATGGCCTACCCCTAACTACCTCTATGCCACACTCTCTCCCCTTCCCTAGCTTCATGAAGACAGAAATTTTGCTAACCTTGTATACTTCTGATTCCCATTCACTCATTCAATGATTCTTTTGAGCACTGAATGAATTGATAAGTAAATGAACTTCCTTCTGACCCTGCTCTAGCTGTGGGAACAGAGGAAGCAAAAAAGAATTCATATTGAAAGGGGGAAGATGTGGTCCTGAAAATCCAACAACTCTGATATCATTTTCCCATAGACCATTGTAGTTCAGTCTCTAAAGCATAGAAGAAGAGATGATTTAAGGTATATCTAGGGGCTCTGGGACTAGTAAGCACTGTGCAGTTTGGACAAAATCCAAATACTTTTACCATGGCTGAAAAGGCCCACCACCTTGCTCTCTAAACTCATTTCCTGACACCCTTGACCTTTTCATGTTATTCCAACCACACTGACTATATATTTGTTCTTTTTTTTTTTTTTTTAGATTTTTTATTTATTTATTTGACAGAGAGCAGGGAACCTGATGCGGGGCTTGATCCCAGGACTCTGGGATCATGACCTGAGCCAAAGGCAGATGCTTAACAACTGAGCCACCCAGGCACCCCCACATAATTGTTCTTTATACACACCAGACATTCTCACCACAGGGCTATTCTTGCTGTTACTAATCTTTCTGCTTAAAATACTCTTCTCCCAGATTATCTCATGATCCTTTTGTCATTCAGGTCTCAGCTCAAGTGTGAGCTTCTCAGCAAGATCATCTTTGAACACCCTATCAAATATGGCCCTGCTCCCCCCACCTGTCCAAGTTTAGCTTGATTACATTTCCCTGCTTCATTTTTTTCCTTAGCACCTACTATTGTCTAAGATAACTGCTTATATATCATTGCCTTCGTTTTCTCTTGATTTCTGTCATCACTTAGACCTAAATCCCTTGAGAACTGACACCTTATAGGTTGTGTCCTCAGCATCTAGAATAGTGCCTGGCACATAGTATGTGCTCAATAACTATTTGTTTAATGAGTAAATGCATTACTAGGGGGTGGACAACACCAAACTCTCTATAAATTAATTGGGTATCTGTGGCCTGCCCTAGATTTCTATCCATCATTTACAAATCAGTTTTTTTAAGAAAAATATGTTCTAAGTTTCACCAACCAACATTATGAAAAATCTTTTGGAAAACAACCCATTTCTAAATTTCCAGTTTTCTACATTTTAAAAACAACCAGAAATGAACCATTTGGATAAGCAGACATTTTGAAATGTAACTAGTCCTAATTGATTAATTGGTCATATAAATTTAACCTTTTGCAAAGCAGATTTATTTAAATCAGGGAATTGAAAAGATAGGGGCTTACTAAGCAGAGCTCTCTATCACCACACTTCCTAATACATGTTATTGCACTGATGCATCATTCATTTGGAAGATGGAGAGAAAACCAACGTTTGCGGGTTCAAATATCCTGGGGTGGGAGGGGTGTCCAACACCACCTCACTGCATTAAAACAGGGAAACAATTGTGAGAATTAGTGGAGGCACCTAAGAAAATAGCTAGAGGTAACTGGAGAAGTTGATGGTAGATGAGTTCTACTACTAGTAAATAAAAGTAAGCTAACAAATACTGGGCTGGACCAGCCAAAGACTCCTGTCTGCTTACAGGGTTTGAATCATTCTAACCTTTTTAAAAGGGGGGCTCTAGGAATCCTCCTAGACAGTTCAGCCCAAACAAATGTTAGATCAGTACATTTGTTTTTATGTGTTGTCTTTTAGAAAGTAACATCCTTAATGGCAGTACAAAATGGTAGAGGAATAAGTCTGGAGATACGAAGTTGTGTGCTGGGATTTGATTTCATTATTTCACAGCTGGGCTCATACTTTTAGTTAGCATTCATAAGCTTTTGCACAGGTGCTTGGACTGTGTAGGACATGGATAAGGTCTGCGGTGATGGAGCTGGCAATGCCAAAGGAAGGCAAGTGTCCCAGCCACATCCAAAAGTCAAAAGGAGTACATATCCTGAGGAAGTTTATGAGGATTTATTTCTAAGAAAGGGGACAGTGTTTCCCCTCCCCCGGGGTTGGATGGCAGTTACAAGAATGGCTTTTAGGGAGTTTCTGGGGCGTCAACAAGGTCTTCCATTAACCCCCAAATGCTCATTTCTTCATATTTCTTTTATCTAATTTCTTTGCCTTTCTTCTTTGTTTGCATAAGCTCTTCTTGGAAGCTACATAACATCGTCTGGATATCTGTCCATTAAAAAAGAAAAGGCCTTCTAACCATCTCAGAGATTTTAATTTAGGCCATCTTTGAAGGGGTCCTTTTATTTCTAAAACTTACCTATAAGTAAGAAGGAAAAAAGAAAAAAAAAAAAGAATTAAGGCTCCACGTTAATCTCTGATGATAAAACAAAGCCCAGAGGTTATTAAGCTCCCATCTAATATAAGTCAGTCCCCAAACTTTGCTTTTACATCATTATCTCATATTTTGGGTCAGGATTTTTTTTTTTTTTTTTGGTTTGTTTGTTTTAAGTGGAAAAATATGGAATGGGAAGAGAGAGGTAATCCTGATAGGTTATTTAATTAACTTTGCTATATGGTAAATGTAGATAATGCACAAGAGACCAGTTGTTATAAACTTCAAAGCTGGTCTAAGATACACTTATCACCCAAAGGAGATTTTTGATAGTTAGAGGAACTACAAGAAAATATCTTTTTATATTAAAAAAAAAAAAGTCCTTATTTCTGCCAGTGTGGCTTTGTTTCACTAATACCTAATTATCTGCCATCATGGACTTTTATTATGATTGGTTTTCTAATAGGTGATATTAATATTCAGTGTTTGAATATGTTGCCCATTAGCGTGAGGAAAAGCCAATACTGTGACACTAATATCATATTTAATGTGATGTATTATTTTAATTTTTAATGTGGCTCTTGATCATTCCATATTTTTAATATTCACATTTTAAGATTGTTGGACTTCTTTTTTTCAATTACTCTTCTGTTTTTGCATAATTGATATCATTTCACCTCATCTCATGTCTCTTAGGTACATAATAATACATCATTATACCTCTCTACCAATAGGAACAGTGAAGATTCAGAGATATGAAAGTGATTTACCTAATTTTTTAAAAAAGTTCTTTACTTCTGTTTTGAGTATTGGTGCTTTCCTTTCTCCTGGACTTTATATATTTTCTCTTTCTGTTTAGTTTTCTCATCCCCCCACCCCTTGCTCTCTACCTCTCTTCTTCCTTTTCTTTTCCCTTCCTGCCTCCTTCTCTTCCTCCCTCCCTCCTTTCTTTTTCTTCCTCTTTCCTTTGTTTAATTGTTTTCTTTGAAAAAGCATCTCTAAGAAAAATTTATTTCTGCTATTTTATAGGAAGAAATTGTGCAGTATACACTTATAATTTTTTTTGAAGGAAAATGCTTTCTAGGACATGCCCTATCCCCTTCTCAGTTCACAGTCCTAAGAGGGGTTGGGGACAGCAAGACAGGAGGCCGTGGCAAAGGGGCTGGAAAAGCAGAGCATGAGGAAGCAATGTCTGCATATATCTTCTCTCTTTTCTTGTCTGGAAGCAAGATGCCTGTTTAAGAGTTTCCTGTAAGTTTTTCCTCCACTTCTGTGACAAAGGGTGAATTCCACGATCCCTGAAATTGACATGAAGTAAAAGAATGGCATGGTCTCTTGCCAGGAGATTAGTAGGCTAATGACTCCACCATGCTGGGTACTGCAGTGCTATGATAAGCCAAATCATCTTTGGTTATTTCATGCCACTGATTGAAATAAGTGTGTGATGGAAAGAGAAAAGATGGTGACAAAGGGTTAACTCTACCTGTCTAAAATATAACTCAGTATCTTTTTCTTCAATCTGACTCTTTCTCCAGACTTTTCCATTTCTGTTAATGGTTTCATCATTCTTCCTTCCTGTCACCTGGGCTCAAAATATCAAAGTTATCTTTGGTTCTTCTGCCTTTTCATCCCAAATCAGTCCCATAAATTTTCCCTTTATTATGCTTGAGAAATCTATCATTTCCACTCAATTCTGGGCCTTTCCTGCCCACCCCCTCTCCCCCAACTCCTGAGGCTTTTTTCCTCCTGTCTTTGGATTTTTCTTTTCAACCCATTCCAAGTCTGCTGTTTAATCAACCACTTGGGCAAATCAGCCTTTGCCCTCAATCCTTCAGTGCTTTTCTATAGATGAAAAATAGATTATAAACCTCTTAGCCCAGAATATAAGGTCTTCTGTAATCACTCTTCCCTCTTAAGTCCTTTAACACCTTCTTTGTTCTTACAAGGCAAGCCTGCCATTGTTTTACTCCTTGACCACTCCCTCTCTGACTGAGTATTTGGTAACATGATTCTCTCAGTGCATAATGTTTGCATACTTCCCCTTCTCCTGCCTTGCCCCCTTCCACACAGATATACTTGTGCACAAACACCTGCCTCTGACCCTCCCTTTATATTACTGTCTGAATTGTAAGTTCCTGGCAAATATTGTGATGGTGATAAAATGAAAAGAATACAAGTTCAAAGGGGAAACTTCTGGGCTGAGTTTCTGGCCAGTCTGTGGTTTGGAAATGACATACCTGCTCTGTTGCCATTCACAAGGGAGTCCCTAAGTGAAAGCAAGAAGGAAGAACTTCTCGTTTGGGTGATATATAAGCTGCTACCAAAAAATTAAGGAACCGTTTATAAGGCAAATAGGTTTTCCCTTTGAGCTAGGAGCACATACTGGAACGAGAAAAAGTCAGTGGCCCCATTTTGGGTTTCTTTTCACACCAGCCAGGGTCAAAAGCAGTGGCTTATTCCTTGGATAAGGCAACATCTTTCTTCCTTGGCTTATTTCCCAGGCTCCTGTGGCCTACCAGCTTCCATCTCTTCCCCAGGACTTGCAGTATTTAGAGTGTTACTTAACAGAAGGGCAGGATTGATCCTGTCTTAAATGTTAAATTCATCCTCACAGCACAGTTGGGTTAAAACTTGACAATATTAAAAGCAGATGAAAGAGCCAAATAAACCAGCCATCACTTAAAGTCCCCACATTTTTCAGTCTCAGTTATTGTGAGGGACCATCTTCACCCACTCTGGGGTTGCTTTAGGAGAACAATAACTAAGGTTTTAAAAGTTAGTTCAGACTCTGATTCACAGATAATCTCACATATGTGTTCTACTTTACTACTTTGGTAGAGTTTCTATCCAACCTGAAACTCTCCTTAAAGTCATCCCAGTTACAAGGTCCGCAGTGCCCCTGCTGGCAACATTTCTCTTTTTTCCCTTATTCATTTCCTCTGGCTCAAGTTTAGAGAAATCTGACAGTTCACTCTAAGTTAAACTTAATGAGTAGTTTGGAGCAAAGGTGCCAGACCCAAATCTCTTTAGGGTCATAGTGTTCAAGCATTTACTAACGCCCAACTAAGGAGTACTTACTCTACAAAACAGTGCCTGTCTTCCAAGTCCACCAAAGATACTAATTATCCTATCAACTTCTCCTCCCTCCTTTGATGGGCATTGCAGAAATTAGCAAGGTGAATAGAAGGTATTCTCTCTGCTATGTGATTTGATTCTACAATAAAGTCCTGGAGAAGATCTCATTGTATTTGTCCTTGACTATTACTCTTGTCACACTCCACCCCCTACCACATCCACCAGACATAGAATGCCTTGAACACAGATTTTGAAGATAAACAGAACACAAGTACATGCTAAAGAGAATGCAGTTGAATGTGGTTCATTATTTAGCAGTAGTGAGCTTCCAACCCTATTTATCTTCCTCTTATCTCTTTTCAACTTTTTTTTTTTTTTTTTTTTGGTCCTAAAGCAAAAGCTAGTCACTCTCCTTGTCTTTTTTTTTTTAATGTATTTTAAAAAAATCTACAATTACATTTATTCATTCATTTATGTGTTCATCATTTACTTAACAAAAAGTCTGGTAGACTTCATCTGTGTAGGGCCAGATTACAAAAAATAACTAATATTGTAGGCTTTTTAGGCCACACAATTTCTGTCACAACTACTCAAATCAGTTATTGAACATGAAAGCAGTCATAGACAGTGCACAAATGAATGGACCTGGCTGTGATCCAATAAGACTTTACTTAAAAAAAAAAAAAAAGATAGAAAAGTGGGCTGTTGTGTGCTCACACCCAATTTAACACATCGATTAGCTCTTGTGTTCTCATTACTATGCCACTATGTTAGGTTCTGGGGAATACAGATAAATAGAACTCGGTTCCTGCCTCAAACTAGTAACAGGTTACTATTCCAAGAAACAAGGCTGGCCTTAGACCAAGTCATTTTTGGTCCCTTGTTCATCTATCTGCTACTTTTCTCTTTGCCAGTATCTCTGGCCCTGTGCTGCCCGCCCCCATATGCCATCCAGAGTGACTTGGTGTTGCATCAGTTCTCTTCCATTCCTCCCCTAGCACTACATGCTGGCTCTTGGCACATTGTCCCCAACTAGCAAAAGGACATAATAAAATAATATACATCAAAGAGTGAATTACTGGCAGCAGCTTAATTTGTTCATCCTTCAGGAGTACTTATGTATTAAAAGAGGCTATTTTAAATTTACAGACATCTACTTTAACCTGTAAAACTCTTGGCAGAGGGCTAGGGGAGAATTTTCTTGTCAGCAAAGTCCATGATGCAATCTAAATCCCACAGCATCAGTGACCACACATCCCTTTCTGTGATAATGAAGATAACCAACCTGCAAAGTTAGCACCATAGCAATCACTATCCCCTGAGTGCTTTCCAGGTAAGATCTACTTTGAACTTCCGAATAACCCTATGAATCAAGTGCCATTAGTATTATGCCCATTTTTAGATGAGAAAACTAAAGCTAAGAGAGGCTAGATAATTTGGTAAAAGTCTACAACTCCTACATAGCCCAGATGGTATTTGACACAAAAATGTTCAGCCTCAAGACAGTCTCTGTAAAGAAGCAAGTCTTCTTTAGATCAGAATGTTGAGCTCCTGTAATAGAGTCTTAAAAGAGGAAGGAAAATTGGAGATTGTTTAGTACAACCTTATTTTAAGGATGAGGAAACTGAGGCCAGAGAGAGTTTTGGATTTGACAAAGTCACTGCAGACTGCTGGGTGTAAAATGCTGTTCTTAACAGTGTTTGAAAAAAATGTATTTGCCTTTGTTAGTTTTGTGTTTGAGTACTACATGGCCTCTTGACAAAATAGCAATAAAAAAAACCATGAATTCATTAGAAAAAGATTTCTTCCTGCTGGGGACATTAGTCTGTATAAGATTGTAACATGTGCAACTTTGCTCTTCTAAGCTTCCATTCATTATTAATCATGGGCCAACTGGGGACACCTCATTGCCTGTCATCCACTGGGTGAGTGAGTCTTCGTGAAGCAAACCCACCCACAGTGCTCTATTGAGTGGGAGAGGAGAACAATACATTCCTTCATTAAAAGCTCACATCTAGACACCAGGACTGACTATGCCTTCTCTGAATTTCCCAGAGGGTAGCTGAAAGCCCTGACAAAACATAGTTAAAGCAAGAGATTGCTGTCTTTTTTATAAAGACTGTAAAGAATTTCCCAGTCAGATGGCTCAATTGCCTGAGCAGTCTGCTTTCCGTAGTGAATTCCAGCTAGTTAGAGCAAGAAATGCTCAATTAAAAACAACCAGAATTGTAAAAAAAAAATAAAAATAAAAAAACCACCACCAACAAAAAAACAAACAGGTTCTTACATCTTATGTTTATTGTAGGTGTAATTTTAGCCTCCTGTTTTTTATAGGTGTATTTTCATAATAGCTTTTAAAAATCAGGGTGGATTTAGAAGCTAAAGATCTAAGTATCACATATTCTTGAGATACTGGAATCTGATTGTGTAAATTGTCGTGAGGCTAATGGAAACTCATAGCCTCAATCTGCACTTCATATTGGGTGTTTATCCTCCCAGTATCTTCTCATGAGGACTGGTTTACATAAAATAAGGATTAAACAATAGGGATGTCTTCACCAACTACACTGCTGGCTTCATTTTCATTTGGAAAAAAAAATGTTGGGCAGAGAGAAATGACCTGTCCAATTTGTAAAATTATATGTCAAATCCCTTCTATATATGTCAATTCAATCAACCTAGAACAGAGATAAACTACGAGTTCTTGCTACAAGAAGTCTACAAAACATAGATAGCTTTGGTTGCCTGCCCATACTGAGGGTCAGGTAACTCTGAGTAGTACTAAACTGACAAGGTAACAAGGGGACTAGATATTCTGGAAATGCAGAATATGGTGGTAAAAACTGGGTGACTTTGAAGCTGATCCAGGAAGAATAATAAAAAAAATTGCTACTCATCCCCTACCTACATCTACTTTTTGATTTATTACGATTTTCCACCCTATCCGCTTTTTGATTTACTGAGATTCTAAGGCAACCATTACTTTTGTGTGTGTTGTTCAGCAAATGTACCGACTCATATCATTCTCATATCAATTTTTATAAAAGAAATTGAGACTCAGAAAGGTTAACTGCTCAGTATTACATTGTTATTAAGTTGTGTAGCTGGAATGTGAACCCAGTTATTCTTATTCCAACCTGGATACTCTTTCTACTGGAACAGGCTGCTCCCCATGGTGGGGGTTGGGGCACAGGCAGGGGTGAGAGGGTGGTGACCATGGTGGAGGAGGAAGAGAACACTCTTCATCTCTTCTCACATATGCTTTTAAGGATATGGATAACAATTATTGTGTCAGGAATAGGCTCACTTGTACATAACAATTTCTCATTATTCCAAAGTTAGGTTGTCCAGGGTAGGTACAGCTGCTCAACACTGTTCAGAAAGATCTAAGCATCTTCTCTCTTTCTGCCCTGTCATCTTTAGTCTGTTGGTGTGGCTTCACGGGGGTAGGATGGCTGCTGCTCTTCCAGTTATCACAACTGTATTCAATCATTCATATCTTTGCTTTTAATAGGAAATGCAGGTGTTTACCCAGAGCTCCTAGCAGTCTTCCACTTCTACTTCATTATAATTGTGTCATGTAGTCACTCCAGCATTATGGGAGCGGTCATCCTTCCTGAGCTGGACACACTACCATCCCCAAGCAAACAGGGCTCTGTTGTGCAGAAAAAAGGGGAAATGGCTAGTAGATAGTCAATATACATTGTCTGCTACCGTTACGGATTGGGTGCTCTGAGCCTTCTTCTGTATACCTGAATACATATTGTCAATACTCACCCTAGTCTCACCCTTTGTTAAGCTTCAGGGAAATAAAACATAGCTGCTCTTCAGAAGAAGGTGGCAGACCCTGATTTACTGCATGATACATTGCTTGCACCCCTGTCATATTTTCCCAAAAAGGAAAATAAGCCTGGCCTCAGAAGCCTCACTGTACCTAGCATGGAGTGCTATTCTATTTTATCCACTCTGTTTCCTTTCACATTTCATGAACGTTCTCTTTAATTATTTTATTATATCTCTAGGACTTACATAAGTTTAGAAGTCGTGTCCTCTTACTTGTATGCGTTACCTGGTCTAGCATGGCGAGACATGAGCCATCCAAATGATGGACTTTTCTCTCTGGAAAGAGTAAATGTTTTAAATAAAAGCATATCAGAAACTTAGGTTGTTGTTTCTAAAACTAAGGTTGACTACATAAAGCATTCCACATGTAGGCCCTTTCATGACTGGCTTTCCTTGCATCGAGAAATGAATATTTAATGTTCATCCTATATAATGGCATAAATACATTACTGGAATAGAGAATGTATGAAGAAGAAAAAAAGAATGAAAATCTGAATTGGGGCTTAACAACAGCCCAGCTGTGTCCCAAGTGGGTCTTCCTCTGCAGCAAGAAGAGTCATTGTTTCGTGTCCCCTTTACTGTGGTGAACCAGCAGTGTGGAAGCCACCACCCTGAGTCACGAGCAGAAGTGACCAAAACCACCGTGAAAGTACCATGTTCCCTGCCCTCCAAGAAAACCAACTATGAAAGAAGTGGGGAAGTTGAAAAGACAATGAGTTTCCTCCACTCAGTTTTTCTGCTATAGGCTTAGAACAGTCCTTCACTTTAAGCCACAAACCTATTTAAATAACCTATAAAATAGAAAGCTACTTTCCTTAACTTCGGCTGTGTGTTTTCTCACGCTGTTCTAGTGTAGCTCCAGGTTTACCTCCTGCTGAGGTAACTGGGTACTGCTAGAAACACTGAGCCTCAGGACACCCTCATCAGCTTAGACATCTCTTGCTTTCTGGAAGCATTCACTGACCCCATGGTTTAATTGACTGATCCTCGTGGAAATCCCACCACACACTTTAATTTTTCTTAGAACTCATATCACTATTTTGTGGTTGAACTATATTTATTGTGAGGCTGTGTCCAGCTCACTGTTCTGTCCTCAGGGACTAGTTGTGTGTCTCCTATCTTTCTTTTCTTTTCTTTTTTTTTTTTTAAAGATTTTATTTATTTATTTGAGAGAGAGGGAATGAGAGACAGAGAGCATGAGAGGGAAGAGGATCAGAGGGAGAAGCAGACCCCCCTGCTGAGCAGGGAGCCCGATGCGGGACTCGATCCCAGGACTCCAGGATCATGACCTGAGCCGAAGGCAGTCGCTTAACCAACTGAGCCACCCAGGCGCTCTTCTTCCTTTTTTTTTTTAAAGGATTTTATTTATTTATTTGACAGAGAGACACAGCAAGAGAGGGAACACAAGCAGGGGGAGTGGGAGAGGGAGAAGCAGGCCTCCTGCGGAGCAGGGAGCCCGATGCGGGACTCGATCCCGGGACTCCAGGATCATGACCTGAGCCGAAGGCAGTCGCTTAACCAACTGAGCCACCCAGGTGCCCCATCAGCTGACTTTATTTATTTATTTATTTATTTATTTATTTATTTATTTATTTGAGACAGAATGAGAGAGAGAGAGCACATGGGAGGGGGGAGGGTCAGAGGGAGAAGCAGACCCCCCTGCTGAGCAGGGAGCCCGATGCAGGACTCGATCCCGGGACTCCAGGATCATGACCTGAGCCGAAGGTAGTCGCTTAACCAACTGAGCCACCCAGGCGCCCTCTTTTCTTTTTTTTTTTAGATTGAAATTAATCATGTAAGGGAAGCTAGGTATGCAGGATTTGCTTCAGGATAAAAAGAAGGGATAAGAAGCTTTTGAGGGCAGTTGGCTGCCCAGTGGATAAAAGGAAGCAAGTTCCTTGGTTCTGGGTTTTCTGTCTACTGTGATGCCATCACACAGGTTGGCTTTGGTTATTTATTCAGTTCCATTTCAAGTAAAATAAAACATTTGAGCTTGGAATATTTCACCATGCTTTACCAAACCATGATAGTGATTTGGTTTGCAAGAGTGGCTGAGGTATGGCAATGCTGCTGATTTGCCTCTAGATTTAGCCAGTACCCCGGCTAACGGAATAGAGAGGCAGAATTGCAGGCTCCTCAGTGGTGCCCCGTGAGAGAGGAAAGAGAAATAGCAGCAGTCTCATAAGAGGAGATCTCAATTTCTGGTTATCCTCTTTGTTGGACATGAACCAGTCACATGAGGTTAGATTCGCCATTGGTGCCTTGAATAACAAATCTGGAGGGCATCTTACCCTAAGGGAAGAAGGAATCCAAGTCAAACCTTGAACAACTGTCTTTCACAGGGGCTCTCACAGGAATTTCTTGATCAGTAAAATTTGACAATGTAAAGGTCAAGGCCCCTTACTCCAATGAGAAGCTTGGTGGTTAAAGGCTGGAGACAAAAAACTTGGGTGTAATCCCAGGCTCACCACTTACAAGCTAAATGATGCTGAGCAAATTACCTGACCTCCTTGTTTTCTTCATGTGAAAAATGGTAATGATAATAGTAACTGCTTTGTAGGATCTTCATGAGGATTAAGTTGTATTTAATTTAGTATGTTAATATTTGCAAGGTGCTTAGAATAGTACTAGGAATATAGTAGTATACATGTTTTTTAATAAATTATCAGCAAGAGTACTGAGGGCTCTGAGGCTGATGACAGCGACAGAGAAATTGTAGTCACAGGGTCCACTAGGTAGAGTTGAGAGCCAGATGGAAGGTGACCCAGCTGACAGATGGAAACCTTGAAGGAATGATCTCAGTGATGGATGGCCAATATGCAGATGAACAGCTGGGGCTGGACATCCTACAAGCCTGGAAATAGCAAGGGCTTTGCAAAGTCTCTGATGCGATGAGCTTTATATTTCCTAAATGGAATTTATCTTTTTGAGCTGGTTAGACTTCCCTGTGTTCTGCTGTGGCATTTTCCAAGCTGTGCTTCCTTTCCATATCTTTCATCACCTCATGCTCCTTTGGGCTATTTTCTAGGTTTTAGTAACCTCCCTTGACAAGAGAAATGGAGCTCAGGATCTAAGCAGTGGTCCAAGCCACACAGATGTTACGGGTCAAGGAAGATCAGTTACATTTCCTGAGATGCTCTTCATTGGGTGGTGGTATTACATGAATGGCACTGTAGATATTCATCTTTGGAACCTGGCTGGTCGAAGATGCAGTAAATACAAGAGGAAGTTAAAAGATGAACTTGACTGTGTATATCCTTTCCATTTTATAAACTGCCTACATAGTAAGCACACTGACTGACAAGACCTATAGATAAATGCAGTCAAATTGCCCATTACTTGCATAATTGAGAACTATAAATATTTTAAATAATAAAATTGTGAAAAATTTCTGTATTAGTGTTCCAGGAACGTTTTAAATCTGTAAAGACTGTGGGATTCATAGAGATGGCTGAATATGAAATCTTCCCTTTCATATCTCTGAGATCAAAAATTTTCCTAGATGTTTCAAAAGCCTTCAAAATTGGGAAGAGTGAATATGTGAGCAGTTACAAGGAAGGAAGCCCAGAAAAGTGAGTACAGGGTAGTCCTTCTGGGAAGATGTACTTAGGAAAAGGAAGAAGAGCAAAGAAAAAAGAAATGCAAAAATAGAACTAATTTTACACTGTATATATGTCTTTCATTGCTGTACATCCTTTGCCCCCAAAGGGTATAATTTGATGTGATTTAGTAAGGCCTTCTGCTTTAATTAGGTATCTTAGTCCTTGAAAATTGAGACTAATCCCCAATGTGTATGAGAGGCATGAGATATTTAAATATTACCAGAGAAATACAAGAGCAATATAAACTAATATCCCAAGGCAGATCCTCTTAATAGATTTGTAATGCTTGTACATAGAGGAAAAAAGAGAAATAGTATTTGTTCTAAGATTTTCTATAATTCAGTCTTTAATATGTTTGCATATCTAATTGTGTATATATGTGTTTATGTCTCTATATTTTGTAACTATGGTAAATGTTGTTAGTTTTAGATGGAATACCCACTTTTACTTCTTCATAAATAGTAAACTGAATTTTATTTGGGATGGCAATATACCCAACTTTTTTTACTTTTTAAGACATGTTTCCCAGACTCCTTTGTACCTACCCGTGATTGTGTATTCATGGTTCTGGGCAATGCTATCTACGTGGAAGTTGCTGGGGATTCTAGCAAGTTGTTGTTTCTTGATAAGTGCAATGCCCCTGCTTCCTTGTCCCTTCCACTTCTTCTTCTTTGGAACTCAGCTTTTAGGGCTGGAGGTGGAGATCCTTAGGATGGAAGAGCCACCACCCTAAGAATGGCAGACAATAATAAGAACAATCCCAGGGCTTTGAAGAATATGTGGAACTATGACTTGTTAGGGGGAAAAGATAAAGTCACAATGGTTTCAGCCACTCATATTAACTATAATTATAAGGGTATATGTGGAGCAACAGAGCATGAGGGGGGTTAAGAGAAATTCTCATTCATTCAGTATCGATTGCCAAGGCTTAGAAAGGAATGTCTCAATTTGATACCTTTTGTGTGGATGTAGCTGTAAATGTGGAAATTTTACAACGACATCCAACCTTAGCCACAATACATTATTTTCACACTTACAGTGCTTGAAAGTATAGTAGGTACACTGCACTGGTGTGTTCAACTTCAGAATAATTCTAGGTTTGTTTGTTTTATCCCCCAGTGGGGATGTCATGATAGAAATTTATCAATAAGATTTTGATTTTATACCAAATACATTTAACTTATTTATTTGATTTGATCTTTCCTCAGTATCTTGTTTATTCACTATACTATGTTATGGGGAATCTAATTTGGCAAGATTGTTTCTAATGCTACTATGTAGATAAGAAGACACATTTTAAAGCAAATTATAATGGATAAACCAACAGATGTTAAGTGCTTAAAGAACTGTACTGGGAAGCCCGATGTGTGTGGCAATTACAGAAGGATCAAGCGTGCAGGTACTATGTATTTTCTTACCTCGCCAACCACTGGGCCAAGAGGGCAGTTGATCCCTCCTGGACATTTCAGAGACCTGCTACTCTACCTGCTTGTAAAAATTTGGTTTCTCTGAGATTTATGCCATTGAGCTGCCTCCCCTGTTGTTTGCCAACCTTCTGCACACCCACCTTCACTGACCAAAGACTTGGGCCTTCTTCTCTATTCTTCTCTATTCAGGTCTTGCTCTTCCTGGTGATTGAAATCCTTATATGTGCAACCCTACCACAGCATTGCCTCTCACTTGCTGGACATCATACCACTCATAAATACTTCAGAACGTACCTCCAAAAGATAAAACACTACTAAGAAACACATCCATAATACATTAATGAGCAGTTTCAATTCACACATCTTGAGTTGTCTTATCTGTTTTCAGTTTCTTTGTTTAAATAAGGATCCAAATAAGGCCCATATGTTTTATGTAGTTGCTATGTCTTTTAAATTACTCTCTCTCTCTTAAATTTTTATTAAGATATTAAATACAGTAAAGAGAGAAAAGTACACTAATCTAAGATATACAGCTCAATGAATTTTTGTATAACTACCATCCAGATCTAAATATAGAATATCCCTAGCACTTCTGATTTCTTCATGCCCCTTATTCATCTATACCACTCCCCGGGAGGTAACCACTGTTCTGCTTTTAAATCTGTCTTTAAATCTGTTTTAATCTGTCCGTCTGCTCTCCATTTCCTTCCTTCCTTCCTCCCTCCCTCCCTCCCTCTCTCCCTCCCTCCCTCGCACCCTCCCTCCCTTCCTTTTCTTCTTTCCCCCCTTTCTTCCTTGGTTTTTGCAATTTTTTTTTTGTTCCATAGAGTATCTCATAATTGAGATTTTGCTAATGACATCATTAGTGTCATTTAACATGTTATTCTGTCCACTATATTGCCACTATATGATAGTCATGGCTAAATTAGATCCAGCATATGCATAAACACGTAACACACACATACATAAATATACAGACATGTTTGTGTGTATATGTATACATATGCACATATATACACACACACAAATATACACATACCATTAATTTATTAAGAGCTGCAAAATGGGGGGTGCCTGGGTGGTTCAGTTGGTTAAGCATCTGCCTTCAGCTCAGGTCATGATCTTGGGGTCCTGAGACAGAGCCCCGCATTGGGCTCCCTGCTCAGTGGGGAGTCTGCTTCTCCATCTGCCTGCCATTCCACCAGCTTGTGCTCTCTCTCTCTCTCAAATAAATAAAATCTTAAAAAAAAGAGTTGCAAAATAGTGATATTCTAATTCTATATTTTGTTCTCCATTTATTAATTTCAATCATCTGTAAAGAAAAACTTCTCTTTGTCAGCTCTTAGGTTACCAAAGTTACAGCTCCAATAGGAAAGGTAGGGAAAATCCTCTTACTTTCTGTTTATTTACCAGTTTTCAAAATAATGACTCGGTCCCTTAGTATTTTCCAAAAGTGCCCAATAATTTTGCTTTTACAAAACATGAATTTTAAACCCCTATTTAGTATGTTCCAATCCATTACATTTATTATCCTTATTAGTACTCCAACTGTTCTATCATTGGTCACTAAGAGCTTATTCAAATAGGCTCCTACGCCTGCATTGGTGGTTCAGTGGTAGAATTCTCAAATAGGCTCCTAAGTCTTTTAGACATGACCCTACTGGTTTTTAATAGATTCCTTATTCTTTAATGCAACAAAATATTGCAGGCCTATCTTGTATATTTTCTTCCCCAGATCTGGAATCAGCCATTTTTCCAAGGAGCATAGAAAAGAAGTTTTAGAATGGGAGATAAAACAGTGCTACAAATAATCCAGCAGCAAAAGAAAACAAAACAAAAACTGATGACATAGAAGAAAGAGAAAAAATGCATGCATATCTTTGAGTAGTGAAGACGGGCTGGGATCTGGTAAAGGATTGACTTTTAGTGGGAGCAAACAGCTAGTCTTCTATAATAATATAAGTTTATTAGCCAGGGATGTGTATATATAGTGGAGGAGAGAGAGAGGCTGGAGATGCAGAGAAGAGCTAATGTTGTAATGGAGTCCAAAGAGGACACTTATCTTGATGAGCAATGAGTAATATATGGAATTGTTGAATCACCGTATTGTACACTTGAAACTAATATAACACTGTATGTTAACTATATTGGAATTAAAATTAAATTAAAAAAACAAAAACAAAAAGTAGACTGCAGATTGAATTCCCTCTTCTTCAGAGGACCTCAGTCTGTTTTCTCTTAAGGCCTTCAACTGATTGGATGAGGCCCATCCACATTATGCAGTATAGAGTATAGTCTGTTTTGCTCCAGCTCTACTGATTTAAAAGTTACTGCCATCTAAAAAATACCTTACAGTATCATGCAGTGTTTGACCCTATATCTGAGTATCATGGCCCAGTCAAATTGACACATAAAATTAACCATCTCTAGGAGTGAAAGTGCAGATGCTGGCTGATAGACATGATGAAGAGGCTGTAGGTTTCTTCATATCTCTGTTCAACTGTCACCTCAGAGCAGGCATCTCAGACCTCCCTGACTATATCTCACCCCCTATCATACATGTATCTCCATCATTCTCATCTGAGCGACTGCCATCTCTCATGTGGAATGCAGCAGAGCCCCTCCCCATCCCTGATAGTCTTCCTGCATACATATTGCCACCATATAATCCAGTCCCTCCACTGCAGACAAGGTCATATTTCCCTTCACATAAAAAACTAATTACATAATACTCTGCTCAAAACTTTAATATTTTTCCATTGTCTAAATTAAACTGAGGGGCATCTGGGTGGGTCAGTTGGTTACGCATATGACTCTTGATTTAGGCTCAGGTCATGATCTCAGGGTCATGCGATCAAGCCCCACGTTGGGATCCACTCTGGGTGTGGGGTCTGCTTAAGATTCTTTCTCTCCCTCTGCCCATCCCCACCCACCCACCACCCTCTTGTATGTGTGTGGGCTCTCTCTCTCTCAAAAAAAGTTAAAACAAATTAAACTTAGACTTTTTAACATGACCTTTAAGACTCTTCAATACCCAGTCCCTGCTAACTTCTGCAGTTTCATCTGGCCATGTCCAAAAGAGATGCTCACCAGTTTTTGATCCCTTGAATGCTTGATCCTGCCTCCTATCATGAGATCTCTGCACCTTTGCATATGCAGTATACCCTGCCTAGAATGCTCTTCCTTTCCCTCTTTACCTTGTCAGCTTCTTCTCTTTGTTCATACCTCAGCGAAACTGTCTCTTCACAGCATCTCTGATGATCCCTTACCCCTCCATCACTCTTGTAAACCTTCAACAACTCTCCCTCATGGCACTCACCACAATTGCAGCCCCCCCTCATTTGTTCAATCCCTCCATTAATGTCTATCCACCTCCCACAGCAGCAGCATGGAAGTTCCCTGACACACAGAAGGTGCTCATGGGGAGTTTGTTTAGTGACTGAGTTTACATGTTGTGAATATCAGGATTACCATTTAGGTTACAATATGAAATATAGACTAGAACATACTAAAGTAAATAAGTGACATAGATAATAAATGCTATGAGTTCAGAAGACAGAGAAAATTTACTGTGAGCTATTGAAAATCTGGCAGAGGAAGGACCTGAAATTCATCTAGCAAGATGAGTGGTGTTCAGAGGAAGTGGCACAGTAACATGGTTAAGGGCAAAGATGCCCAAGTTTGACATGTGAATCCCAGCTGGACCACTCAGTATCTGTATAACGTTGGAAGAGTGCTTTATTGTCTCTAAACCTGAATCCCTTTATCTGTAAGAAAAAAAAAAAAGAAGAAGAAAAGGAATAGTACTAGTGCTAGCTCCCATTTACTGAGCATTTACAATAATCCAGAGACTATGCTCAGAGTGGTATGTGGATTATCCCATGAAATCTCAACCCATGAGATGGGTGTTCTTCTTGTTCCTATTTTGCCAATAAGAAAATAGAAGCTCAGAAATTTGAAATGACTTGCTCAAAGCCACATATCATATTAGCACCAACTCATAAGTGAGGATTAAATGAGGTAATGTAGAAATCATAGCACACAGGAAGTACTCACTAAAGCACTGTTGTCTTCATCTCTGCTGATAAAGTGGAAAGCAAGTTTTCTGGCAGCACGGCAAAGGCCTGGAGATAGTGGAGCATGTGATGGACCCCAAGAAAACAGATCAGGCCAGTCTGGCTCCTTAAGAGGGCATGAGTAAGGGTAGAGGGGAGACAGAGCTGGAAAGGTGGGCAGGGAAGGCCTCTGAATCGCTTTACAGACACTGATACTTAGGGAGGGGATCCCAGTGTTTTGTATCAAATTGCTGTTTACTGCCTTACTCTGTACAACAAATAGTGGGGTGCAGGTGGGAATTAAGCCAACATATGCGATTTGGGTCCCATGTGTGTCATTAAAGGTGCTGCTGTTTGCCCCAGGTTACAGGTATTTCCCTCTTCCTAGTCAATAAGGTTCAGGGATATATTTTACATATATTTTGCAGAAAGTAATTCATTTGTGCTTTTGCCCTCCCTCCCTAAAATAGGATTCAAAGAACTCAACAGTGTCCTAAGAAATGTTTAACTGAAAACCCCTTAGCCCATTAAGTCTGCCTCCTTCCCCCAGGTCCTCAACTTGGCAATTTGCTTAATAGAAAGGAATAATTCATTTGATCCTCCCCAAAGGTTGAGCCCAGGGTATACCTGGGTGCAATGCCAATTGCTGGTTTGCCAGAAGCTGGTAGCCATTAGCTGAGTGGCTTCCATAAGCTACCCTTGGGAGGATTTTGTTTCCAAGGCTGGTGCCTGGAGTTACCTGTAGGACATACTGACTTGAAGGGGACATTGAAAGAGGCCACGGAAAAGGGACCAAAGGTGGGATAGAATTCCCATGGGAACCCGGGGCACGTTCAGTATTGGCCCAGTGACAGACATGCTCCTACTCCTGAATGTGGAGCGTTGGCTGAGATCCCACCCCAGCTTCTTTAAGCACACAAACCCTGTGGAAGCATCCCAGAAATCTTTACTGAAAGTCTTATTCATGAAAGCAGGGGCACCTTCAATAATGAAACAACAAACAAATCCATACCTCACACTGAACTTAAAGGCTAGGGGAAGGGAGAATGACTTTTGCCACAACTTTGCATATGCTTTTCCTATCCCCCACAGCTTCACAGTGCTTAGGGCTTGTGCTCTTCTAGCTAACAAACCACAGTTGCCACCGGACTGATTCAAAGACATCTGAAAGGCTGTTAACCTGACAGTAAAAACTAGAACATCAGGAATAGCTTGTTTGGAATCTGTGCAGATATGTGAAGAGAGATAAGAGACAACTGTGAAGGTCCTGGAGGAATGGGATCTAAGTCGATGGAGTTTGCTGCAGCTGGCTAGGACAGACCATAAAGCCTTTTTACTCATGGGAATTCTAGCAAGAGAGCTCTATGGAGGCTAGGATAGGTCTTTTGCTATTATTCCATGCAAGGCCTTTTACATAATAATAATTGTTATTATGTCTATCTCATTACTATTATTCCATAGAAATTCTTTCATTACTTTTCCCATGCCACAAAATGATGGGCAGATGCAGGTTTGTAAGGACTCATGAATAAGGCATCTGGGTTGTTGTAGTCTTGCCAAAAAGAACATGGTACAACCATTATTCATATTTCTTTTTTGCTATTGAACATCTTTTATTGGTAGCTGGGTCTGTAGATATATGGAGGTCCTTAGAATTAAGAGAAATGTTTTTCCCCTATCTAGTGATTTATGAAAAGCGATCATGTAGCATTTTTAGTACTCTATTTTACATGATTAATTGGTGTTTGCCCCCAAAGAGTTTCTTAGTGAAGTAAAGTTGGAATTTTCCAGCTTAAATGAGTTTATTTTATTTGGTAGACTGAGTCTTTAATATACATTTTGGCATTATTTCTCAAATTTATTTGAAAAATAAACACCTTTTCTTCTCTTTTCCTTCCCTTTTATGAGGAATCACCGGGAGGGCTTGTTAAAATGCATATCCCTTGGCTCCACATCCAGAGCATATCCCTTGGCTCCACATCCAGAGATTTTAGTAGAGCACTCTGGGGGAGAAACATAGGAATTCGCCTTTTGAAAGGGCCCTCAGGGTGATTCTGATGCAGAGTTCTGTGAACCATATTTGAAAACACTGACTGGGACAAAGTACCACTTAGAGGACTGAAGAGATATAGAGGAGTCATGAGTGGAAGTCTCTAGAACAAATAAATATTCCCTCTTGGAAGTCAAAAAAAGTCTGTTCTTTTTTTTTTTTTTTTTTTTTTTTTTCCAAAAGAGACTGATTGAAGGTCTGTCTATGAAAAACCCACAGCTAACATCATACTTAATGGTGAAGAACTAAAACGTTACCCCTAAGTTCAGGAATAAGACAAGAATGCCCATACCACTTTTATTCAACATGATCCAGGAAGTTTTAGCCAGGGCAGTTAGATAAGAAAAAGAAATGAAGGGCATCCAGATTTGGAAGGGAAAATGAAAACTTGCTCTATGTGCAGATGACATTTTATACATAAAAACCCTAAGAAATCTGCAGGAAAAAAAACCAAAAAACTATTAAAGCTAATATGAGTTCAGCAAAGTTGCAGGATACAAGATCAATATACAAAAATCAGTTGTATTTCTATACACTAGCAATGAACAATCTGAAAAGGAGATCAAGAAAACAATGCCAATTATAATAGCATCATTCTTATGAATAAATTTAACCAAGGAAATGTAAGACTTTTGCACTAAAAACTATAAAACATTGTTAAGATAAATTAAAGAAGGCTTAATATATGGAAAGACACCCCATGTTCATTGACTGAGAGACTTAATAGTGTTAAGATGGCAATACTCCCCAAAGCAAGTAACGGATTCAGTATAATCTCTATCAAAATTCTAACTGCACTGTTTTGCAGAAATTTACAAGCTGATCCTAAAATTCCTATGAACTACCAAAGGAACCCAAAAAGCCAAAACAATCTTTTCAAAAAAAAAATAAAGTCAGGGGTACCTAGGTGGCTCAGTTGGTTAAGCATCTGATTCTTGATTTTGGCTGACATCATGATCTCAGGGTTGTGGGATCAAGCACTGTTGGGCTTTGCACTCATCAGGGAGTCTGCTTGAGATCCTCTCCCTTTGCTCCCACTCCCCCTGCCTGTGTGCCCTGTCTCTTTCTCTCAAATAAAATAAGTAAGTCTTTAAAAAAATTAAAGTCAGAGGATTTGCACTTCCTGATTT
This sequence comes from Mirounga angustirostris, assembly GCF_029215605.1. Lineage (NCBI taxonomy): Eukaryota > Metazoa > Chordata > Mammalia > Carnivora > Phocidae > Mirounga > Mirounga angustirostris. Next base: position 97,898,924 of record NW_026991718.1, on the reverse strand, counting down.
CAGTATTTACACTTTCTGATTTCAGTATTTACTGCAGTTATAGTAATCAATATATATATATATATTCAATTATATATATAAGTAAATGTAATATACTTATATATGTATACATATATATATACACATATATAACTATATATGTATATTCAATTTTTTTCACAAAGATACAAGGCAATTCAGTGGAGAAAGAAGAGCCTTTTCAAAAAATGATGTTGGGTGAACTAGATAGCCACATCCAAAAAAAAAAAAGAATTTGGACCCCTGCCTCCCAACATCTACAAAAAAGGAACTCAACAAAGACCTAATACCTAAACGTAAGAGCTAAAACCATAAAGCTCTTAGAAGGAAACAGATGTGAATCTTTGTGATGTTGGATTAGGCAAGAGTATCTTAAATATGACACCAAAAGCACAATAAAGAAAAAAATAGATAAACTGGACTTTATCAAAAATAAACTTTTGTACATCAAAGAACATTGACAAGAAATTGAAAAGAATGGGAGTGGGCGCCTGGAGTCCCGGGATCAAGTCCCGCATCAGGCTCCCTGCTCGGCGGGGAGTCTGCTTCTCCCTCTCCCACTCCCCGTTTGTGTTCCCTCTCTCGCTGTGTCTTTCTCTGTCAAATAAAATTAAAAAAAAAAAAAAGAAAAGAATGGGAGAAACCCATAGAATGGGAGAAATTTTTGCAACTCATATCTCTTTTTTTTTTTAAGATTTTATTTATTTATTTGTCAGAGTGAGAGAGAAAGAGAGAGAGAGTACAAAGCAGGGGGAGCAGCAGACAGAGGGAGAAGTGGGCTCCCAACTGAGCAAGGAGCCTGATGCTGGACTCGATCCCAGGACCCTGGGATCATGACCTGAGCCAAAGGCAGACACTTAACCGACTAAGCCACCCAGGCGTCCCTGCAATTCATATTTCTTAATAAGGGTTCTAGTGTCCATTACTACAATTCAGCAACAAAAAGACAAACCATCCAATTTAAAAAATGGGCAAAGAACTTGGATAGACAGTGGCCAATAAGCACATGAAAAAGTGCTCACCATCATTAGGAAAACTCAAATCAAAACCACAGTGAGATTCCATTTCACACCTACTAGAATGTCTGTAATCAAAAAAAGCAGACGGTAACAAGTGCTTTGGCAAGGATATGGGGAAAGAATGGAACTCATACATTGCTCGTGGCAATGTAAAATGATGCAGGCTGCTATAGAAAACAGGTAAAAGTTCCTTATAAAGTTACACACAGAATTGCCATATGACCCAGCAATTCTAATCCTACACATAACCAAGAGATTGAAAACAGGTATTCACACAAATACATGTATATGACTATACTTGTAATAGCCAAAAAGTGGAAACAACCCAAATGTCTATCAGCTGTTGAACAGATAAGCCAAATGTGGTATATTCATGCAATGGGCTATTATTCAGCCATTAAAATGAATGAAGTACCGACTCATGGTACAATATGGTTGGACCTTGAAAATGTGCTAAGTGAAAGAACCCAGACAAAAAAGGTCACGTCTTTTATGATTGCATTGTATGAAATGTCTAGAATAGGCAAATCCAAAGACAGAATGTAGGTTAGTGTCTGCCAGGTGCTGAGAAAAGAGGAGAATGGGGAGTGACTGCTAATCAGCACAAGGTTTTTGTCTTTGTTTTGAGTGATGAAAGTGTTATGGAATTAGTGGTGTTGGATGTACAAGTTGTGAATATGCTAGCAACCACTGAATTGTACACTTGAAACTGGTGAATTCTCTGGTATGTTAATTATGTTTCAATAAAGTTTTTTTTTTTTTAATAGACTAAACTGGTTATGGTGCTAAAGTTTAAAGGAGGCAAAAACAAATAGGGCCTTGCGTCAGCCCTCAAACATCTCTATTGTACAAAGGGGACATGCAATCCCATCAGCATATCAATGTGGGGCAGCCTCCAGGAGTGATGGGAAGATACTCCCCAATGAGGTGCTACTCCAGATAAAGCAAAAATCCCCAATTAAGTCTTTCTGGTGTCATCTGGTGCTGTGCTTCTCTTGGAGTCTGTGCTCCAGCTCTATCTTAAACCCTATACTCCTCCCCAACACAGGGCCTTTGCACATGCATTCCCTGCCCTGGGAATGCTGTTCCCTTACACTTCTTGTTTAGTTAATTTCTCCTCATCTTATAATTCTTAGCTCACACATCATTGCCTCAGGAAATCTTCCTACCCTGCCCTTCATAATCAGGTCAAATGGCCAACTGTATGCTCTCTTGTCTTGCAACTCTTCCCCATAACTTATACGTGCACTTTCACGCTGGTGTGTTTCTTTCATTTTATTGTCTTTTCCTGCCAGATTTTGAAGTTGTTGAGTGTAGGGACCTGTCTGCTTTTGCTCACCACAATAACATCAGCGCTTCTCAGTGTCTGGCACACAATAAAGTCTCAATCGGTACATGATGACCAGCCAAATAAATGAATAGAAATATCTGGCTATGCAAGAGAATATGGGGTTAGGGACTTTTCAGAGGACAGGGTGGTCCCCTCTGAGCTTGAGAGCTCACAGCTGTACCCTCCTTCCCCAAAGCTGCAACCGTTTGGTCATCTTACCCTCATGGAACCCTTGAGGTCCTTTGGTGTTACAGTTGTCATTTACATTTGAATCACCTGCAATGTAATATGAGGATAAGATGACTGCATGATTGCAATGCTCAGTGCAAGTGTTCAGCATTGTTTCATTGGGCTGTTAGGTCATGTCCAATTTGCTCACTCAAATACTTAATCATATTCTGCTGCCAGGTCTATAGAAGTCAGATAATGACAACCTTTGACCTCCTGGCTCAGCCCTAAGCATGCTACCAAATGAGCCTCACTGACCTTTTTTAATAAGAGGGTCTTTAATATGGATTAATCATATTATAATAATGTATTTGTTCTTTTTATTAGAGTCCTTGGGGAATGTCTTTTCCTGGTGAAATGTTATCTTACAGAGTAATAAAATCCAACTGGGTTTTATTTTTTAATTGAAAGATGAAAAGTTTTACTTAAAATGTTTCTTAAATGCTTTCAACTTGAAAACAAATGGCAGGCATGTATCTATCATTTTGCACTTATACCAACTTTACTAGTCTTGGCAATTGAACTAAAAAATGAGTCTGATAGCTAATGGAACATTTGTGGAGAAGACAAACAAATTGTCCAGGATAAACAAAACCAGTGTTTATTTTTAATCGATAGCAGCTGAGCACAGGGCGATGCAGTTAGCTCAAGGCACAGATCAAGCTCATTAAGTATCCCTGGCCTCTTATAAATCGTGGGATGTGTCGAATCTCGAATTAAACCAAACAAGACAATGGCTCAGTATCCTTCCCTTGTACCAGGCAGACAAGACTGGTTGGCAGAGAAACCCTGGGAGGGAGATTGAGCAAGGCTGTTTTCCCCCTTAGTGGTTTTGGAGGCTACGCAGTTGTCAGCTTAGGTGATTTGCCTCTTCAGAGGCCAAGGACTGGAGCCAAATGGCCTGCATGTGAGTACTGGATCCTGCACTTCCTAGCCAGCTGTAGCAGATTCTGTCAGTACCTTCCCCTTGCCACTCAGCCTACCCGGTTCCTGTGCTTGCTAAAGAGGCCCTGCACCTCAGGCCTAGGGGTGCTTGTTCTCTAGCCAAGAGGGTATGCTGTGCTCAAGTACAGACAGGCCAGAATCATAGAAAGTTAGCCAATCAGCATGGGGATTGGTAGGTAAATATCCTCTCTAAATCACCCCTCAGTGGAAAACTGCAGGTTGTGCTCTACACAGTTCCTCAGAGCGCCCCCAGCAGGATGGAGCCCTAGTTACCCACAGTAGTAACCCATCCATTAAGGTGCACTGTGCTCACTGGCTTCTTCTCTGCCATGCCCCACTCATCTTCCTCTTCACAGTGCTTTCTGAAATCATCTCCCACATAACCTACTTTTTCCAGAATCCTAATTTCAGTGTCTGCTTTTGGGGAAACCCAACCAGAGACATTTTGCGTCTGTGGGCCTTTTACTCTTAGGACAGCATTGAGGAAGTCAGAGATAGCTAGAGAGGCAGTCGGCCTGGTGGTTAAGAAGGCATACCCTAGAGGCAGAGTGCCTCACCATGTCCTGGCTTCGCCACCCACTGGGAATGTGATCTTACCTAAGACACAGAACCCCACTGTACCTCAGTTTCCTCAACCACAAAATGGGGCCACTGATAAAAAATGATGCCTACCTTATGGCCTTGCAGAGGGAATTAAATGAGTAATCCATTTATTACTTTGTGAATACTGCAGAGCACCTGGTAAGTGCTCCATGAAGGTTAGCTATGGTTATTTGAATCACAGAACATCAGACTGGGGGATCAAGTTTACAGGTGACCTAGTGTGACACCCTCATTCTCCACATTAAGCAATGGAGGACCAGAGAGACATGACGTTGTTTCCTCAGTGTCTCAGAGCTAGTGACAGCAAGACCCAAAGATCTCTCAGCCCAGTGAAAGATCTAACTTAAAAAAAAAGTTCCATCCCAAAAATCTATCTTCAGAACAGTCATACCTCCAAATATTCCATTAAGAAATAGAACCCAGGGTAGTCATTTAATTTTCCTGATTTTAAAAACAATTCCTAGGCTACACCAGGCAAGAAATGGACAAGAATTATGCTAGATTTCAAGGATGTCATGAATTTGAAACCAGAAACTTATTTTAAGGGAATTAAAAAAAAAAAATCAACTCTGCAATGCCCTAGATGGAACCTTCTCATGAAGACTATATAATTTAGACACAAATGCTTTCTTCTGCAGAGTCTTTGTGGACCTCAGCTTAACCTCTTGGTCTGGGTAGATGACAGGGTCTGGCTGTGCAGAGTGGAAGTCTTTAGAGTATTTGACAGCGTTTATCTGATTATAGCTCATAGCCTTGGTAGTATTCACTAGCCGATGGAGGTTTGTCCTAGACCTCATAAAATAAAAATACATGTTTTTCTAACAGTCCTTTGCTTTTTGAAGTTTCTCTTTTTTATTCACTGTTGCATGCAAGCCACATCTTCTCATCTCACTTTTGACCTTAAACAGGGAAGGGGCAAAGCACGAGAAGATGCCAGAAGAAGTGAACTGGAGCAAAGACCTCACTAAATGAAAGCTGTCCCTCCTATTCAGCCACTGAGATCAGTGGAATAAAACCACATTAAAGAGGACCTCTGGCCCTTCCCCTCTAGAGATGATATCTTTAAGCAGCAGTGAGTGTGTCTCCGTAGAAATACAGAAAACATTACAGAAGGGAGAGAGCTCTGTGGTGCCGGGACCTGTAAATATTTGTCTGAGAGTCATGTTTCTATTTATCTTTGAGTAGGTCTGGCAAAGGAAATCTGGAGAGAATTTCTTAAAAGGTGAAGCAAGTTGGTTTGTGAAAGTGGTGTCATTTTATCTATTCTAATAGCTTTGGGGAAATCTCTGTGGTCGCACATTAAACAGTTGTCTCCAGATCATCAGGCCAGGGGATTTTTATTCCTCAGCTTCAATTCCAACTACATATTTTGAACCCCACTCATTTCACCAATGAAGAATGATTTCTAATATCTCTTTTGCTTGTTAGCTAACCAAGTATTAATACATCAAGCCTCTTTGCTTCTCTGCCTTCCCTTAACTACAACTGATAATAAAAGCTATAACAATCAATTTATTATTATTGTTATTATTATTTTAAAGCTCCCATGGAAGCCAATTCTGGTTAGATATAGATCAACTGTGTGCAAATGGACAATCTGCAAAGCTTAGTGCAATAAAATAACCTTTACTCGGGACCAAATGATACTATGATACATATCCCAAAGCTCTTCCTCGTCATTTTTATGGTTAAATTACTGTGATTGAGCATCAAGCTTGCCTAAGATTTCACTTCTCCACTTCCTTACCTTTATCTTCTGTGTATCAAGTTGCAAGGAAGGTTTTTATTTTGCAATTCATTTTTCCTCTTGAATAGTGATTATATGCAGTTCCAGGAGTCAAAATGCTGTAGTTTATAATTCTTCCAAGCAGGAGAATGACAACATGGCGATAGAAGGCAGAAATGGCAATAAAGAGAAGGGGCTATTCGTTCATGTCTCTGTGAGAATTAAGATGGTTTATTTAGAAAATGTGCTTAATATAGGCACTAATATGAGCATGCGTACTTAATATGAGCATATATCTGAGGCTCAGCTTTCCCAAAACACACATGGTGACTAGCTGAGTGCATGTAATTAATTTTGGAGGTGATGCTAGGACCTACTGATAGGGGAATAGGAAAGTAACAAAAGGGAGAGCAGAAAGCCAACACAGATGCATTGTTGAACAGGTTACTGCTATGGGCAACAAGGGCTCAATCCCATGAGATCCTCTGATAGACTGCATGGAACGCATCTCAGAACTGTCCCACCTGATATTCATCACCTTCCTTTCTTCACCCTTCCATAGCCAGAGAGTCCCAGGGGCTAGCAATGAGAAGGTGCTGGTGTGCATGGGAATGTGAACTTCATGGGGCAGTGGGTGGAGCATTGACAGCATCTGCTATACACCATCTTAGAGCCAAGACTGGTTGAGCTAAGGAAACAAACACAGGTATAGCCTCAGAACCAGGGGTATTTAACTGGCCATTAACTCCTGGCCCACTTGTTTTATCTCTTGGTCTGGGTCCGTTCTTCTCTAGTTTTCTAATTATTTTCTTTTTTTTTTTTTTAAGTATTGTTCTTTCCTTTTAATTTCTCTGGAAGATTAAAAATAGATAAACATAATTGGGAAATAATAATTATAAGCAAGACAAAATTCTTAGCCAGGTGACAGGAAGGAATGTAGTGGAAGAAAAAGTTTCAGCCAAACCAGAGCCTTCCCCCAGCCCCATACCCCCAAATAGAACTGTTGAAGTTCTGTAACTTTCTTGTACTTGCTGCAACCAAATGGATCTTGACAGGAGAAATATACTGTATAGTAGCATTAATTTTTGAGCCAATAGTATATTTTATAATTATATTGAAGAAAAAAAACCTCATCATGACTTCCTTGCATTAATGGGTTCCCTTCTTTGGGTGTATTTGGTGGACTCTGGCTATCTAATGCCTGCTTCTTAGTCAGTCTCTCCAGTACACTGCTCCACCTTTGTTACTATTGTGTTTCTGCCCATAACTTTCGGCTCCATCAACAATCATCAAGTTCACTTGTCAAATACTATTAGCCTCTGGTAGGGGTAAAAGATAGAGGTGAAAATGCTCTACTGATATCTCATAGCTATATCAAACTGTGTTACAAATATAAGCAGTTCTCATGCTGACTTCTGTCACACATACTAACATCCATTAGCAAGCAGTCATAGAAATAGTCATCTAGTCTTATCCTGTAAACTTAGTGATGCTCCTCCATCTGCAGGCGTTGCAGCAAACACCTTCCGGGAAACGTCCATTTTGAACAGCCAATCCTCTTAGCAGGTCAGGCCATGGAGTTGTCCATCCAGTGTGTAATTGTACTGTCAGAGCTGTAGACCTCAGCTCAGCTCTCAAGAGCTTAGGTGTAGCTAAGCTTGCCAGAATCTGTAGATTCTCATATATCACTCAGCAAAGGGGACGGGGCCTGGACAATCTCTTTAGCCAGCTACATATCTTGAACACCTCTCATTTCACCAATAAAGAACTATTTCTAATATCTCATTTGCTTGTTAAAGAAGCCTCTTCAATTGGATAATGATGGTTGATGTGTTGATGTAGCCATGTCTAGAGGGTGAATGCCTGATTAGGGTACTTTACCTTAACCAATTGCCTCCAGGGTATATACTTAGATGCACACACACACACACATTTTTAAAAACCATATCACAACCTGGACAGTATTTTGAGACAACAGAAACTCTTTTGAAATCATTGTATCTCTTTCCTGGCAAAATATTTCATTAATTTGAAATTTCCTTTTGTCCTTAGTGTGGAATTTTGGTAAAGAAAATCTTAATATTCTTCACATACAGTATTGATGCTTTTACTTTGTTAAAGGACTAACTTTAGGAATTTGCCAGAACTGATTTTGTCTGTTAATGAAAAAAAAAAATCAGATTCTGAAAATCCTGTTCCATATCCCCTTATCTCATCCCCCTTCTCAGGTAAATTTTGAAAGGCTGCATCCTGCTATGGATTTTTCATTAAATTTTCTCATCGGTCCCTGAACGTAGAAGATAAAACTATGATTGCATGGGTTTGAATACATCTTATAGAAAAAAGAGTGATTTCCTCCAACCTCACATACAATACATTAAGCCTAATAAGTTGGTCTTAGAACTGTCCCCAAATTACTTAGCTAGTGCTTCATACTGTACCTAAAAAATGGCGATGATTTTATACTTTGACTACAATTGAGTTTTGAGAGTCCATAGGAGCTAAGAGAAAAATATGACCTAATGGGAAACACCAATGTTTTCTTACAAGCTTATCCTTCATTTTCTAACCCATAAAGCTTCTGTACTACTCACTGAAGCAGAGTCCCAGTCTGTAGGAGGCCGTGCCCAAAGGGCTCAATTCTGTGTCCTGTAGGCATCATGGAAATGGGATTTGAAGTGTCTCCATGGGCTGTCGCTATTCCTGCGCCTTTTGACACACCTGTGGCTGTGGGGAGGCTCTTAGCGCCTCCCAACACTCTCCTTCCTGACTCCTCCATTGCTCTCAATGCTCACTATCTAGTGGGTGACCAAGAATGCCTGAAAAGTTTGAATGCTAAATCAATGGTAATTAGTTTCTCATTATTTCTCCAAAGGTGCAACTGCTAAAAGAGCTATAAAAATATTAGTTGTTACTACCAGTAGGAGCCTCAAAATACCCTATAATTTTACTTGTGTTAATGAGACAAATGATGATTTGCAGAATAGAGGGGATTTAATTTTGCATGTGTACTACTGAAAAAAAGTTGAAATGGGGGGTTAGATCAAGAAGGAAACAAAGTCTAACCCATGTAATAGAGTTATTTAATATCCTTTATGTATTGCCTTTAACTCACACCATTTCTTGTCAATCGGTGATAATGCAGTTACTAAAACATCAAAGTGTATGGGCTAAGTGAACAAAACATCAGCACAGTGTTGGTTAAAGAAAACCCTTGACTCGGCGCCTGGGTGGCTCAGTTGGTTAAGCGACTGCCTTCGGCTCAGGTCATGATCCTGGAGTCCCGGGATCGAGTCCCGCATCGGGCTCCCTGCTCGGCAGGGAGTCTGCTTCTCCCTCTCCCACTCCCCGTTTGTGTTCCCTCTCTCGTTTGTCTTTCTCTGTCAAATAAATAAATAAAATCTTAAAAAAAAAAAAAAAGAAAACCCTTGACTAAAATGATTTCCATTATGACCGATTTATCCAGATACTTGCATCAATTTTCCAAGCTTGTGGGGTCTCTATAGACCTAGACTCTGTTTTCCACCTGGAAATTAACAGCTCTCTGAGATCTTAACACAGACACTGCACCATATAAATTATAAAGAAAACTAGGGTAAAATTTTAGGCCTCTTAAAGTCAGAAAACGGACCCACTGAGGTCTCCCCGGATCAGTCCTTTCTTCCAGGAAGCTTAGGAATTATTATGTCTAATGACTTTCCTAGTGGTTCTGGCCTGTGTAATTAAGATCCAAATATAACTCTATGTTCATTCTACACCAAATTTCTTATCTGGACAAATGACTCGTTTATGAAAGCTCATAAAGTATTGTAGACAAGTCATTACATACTTAAAAATCTCCCTAATAAAATGTACCCAAAGATGTTCATATCTGCATTGCTAATAATTTTCCAAAAATATCTCTTACCATAAGTAACTAGAAAATACTGTATATTATTATTCAAGAAGAGAAAAATAGAATAAAGATCCATAATTATAAATAAGTATCTTTCCTTGATTTCATCTAGTGAACATATTAGCATTTTTCTCCTGTCATTTCAATTCCCGGATGTGATAGCAGAGTCACCATTACATCAACATAATCTTGCAAGCTTGTGCATTCACTGCAGAATGCAAAATGTCATGACATTTCTTACAGAAATAGGAAACTTTTTTTTTTTGCAAGTTTTGCTTTACATCAAAGGTGAATGAAAATGAGTCTTAAGATTCCAAGGCATGTCAGAATTCTGAATGGAAGGACCAGAGTGGCCAGACTAAGGGAAATATACCATAGCTAAAGGAAATAGAAACTTTTGTCTTTCCTTTGCCTTATTAACTTCTCTACAGTCATTGATTAGGAGCTCCAGCCCTATGAAAATGGCCCAGTGTGCCTCATTAAGGATGACTCCATCATACCAGATCAAAACAAGGAAAGAGTAGAGGGGAGGTAGTAGAAAGGAAGGAAATACTGCACAAGGGAAAACATTTATATGTGGTTGGGAAGGGTTATTAAATACTGGGTTGAGATTTCAGAGAATCTTTAATGGAGTTTTAAAAAATTATAAATTAATGGGTGATTTATGTTTCAATCTAAAGGCAGGACATAAGAATTTATATGTTCATGAGCTTTTTGTTTTTTTTTTTTTTTTTAGTCCTTAATAGTCTATGCCTTCTAGGTATGATCAAGTTCCTGAAAGTTTCTCAAATTACTGAATTATAGTTTTTAGAGCAGAAGTAGTTCTCAGCAATTATTCCATAGGGCTTTCCTTTCAACCCAAGAAAAAAATCCACTTGCAATTTTGACAAGAGGGGATGCCTCAGATTTTGTCTTAGCCAAAAATATAAAAAGAACACCTGACTTACTACTTGACTTCTGCCTCACCAGGTAGCATGTTCACAACTACATATGTATATACATGTGGTTTATACCAACCAATTAGCCTAAGTCTGTCACTTAGTATAGTAATTGGAGACATCATGAGAAGCTGCTTCAAGCCTTACCTAAAGCAATACACATTGCTGGATTTTTCTAAGTTACAAAAGAATATATATATATATATATATATATACACATATATATACATACACACACACATTGAGTGCTACTTTGCGTCAAGTTGCCTGTTGCTTGCATCATAAGCTATACGGACATAGGGGTCAACATGAGCAGAGAAATCAGAAGTGGGAAAGTTTTGTGGGTAATAATCTCAATTCTTGTTCCTTAAAGTGGAGTCCAAAGATCAGCAGCATTAGTATCATCGGTGAGTTTATTACAAATGCAGAAAGTAAGACCTCAACCCAGACCTACTAATCAGAATCTGCTTTTTAACAAGATCTGTGACTTGCCTACACATTAATGTTTGAGACCTATTCTAGTCCAAATTTCTGGAATACATTGACTGTGGATCTAAAATATACAAGTGACAAGTGCAGATGGAAACAGACAAAATAGTCCCACCAAGAAACAGTTGAGACTCGGAGGTTGACATTTCATGTGAGCAGGAGGACAAGGGTATTTATCATGATGAAAGGAGTCAGGTGTTTAAACAGGGCAATTTTATGGGGAAGTGCAGGTGGGGAGGGAAGAGCATTGGCTTCATTATCTGCCCTCTTCCTGGTTTGTTACTGACTTGTGTGTGGTTTTGGAAGCTCTGCCGCTTCAGGTATCCATGTGTTAAGTGTAACAATAATTTCCTCCCAGCCTTCCCCAGGTTGGAATTCATTGAATGTTATCTTGAAAAGTACAACTTGAAGTGATATTATTGTCTAGCCACTTGCTACTATAACTGTACCCCAATCAACAATATTAGCATCACCTGGGAGACTGTTAGAAATTCATAATCTCAGCCTGCCCCAGATCTACCTAATCAGACTTTGCATTTGAGTAAGATGCTCAGAGGAGTGGATGCACATTGAAGTTTGAGAAGCAGCAGCCCATTCACTTTCTAAGCCAGTGAACTCCCCATCCCAGGAGAAGTTCAGGTGGAGCCTGTGTGAGCCTTATCAGGGATGGTAGGGAGGGGAGTCATGCATGGGGTAGTTGGAGCAGATAACTACCAAGGTCAATTGCAGCTGTAGGATACCTGTGCTTTTAGTGGAACACTAAAAACCAATAAAGTAGTGTGAAGAGCGGTCAAAAAGGATCATTTATAGCTTCTGCAACTAGATATGGGCTAGACATCTCATGATGAAATGTTGGTTGAAAAAGATGGAGGAAACTTGGACAGCTCTTTGGAACTTATGGGAAATAAATCTCTAGCATAGAATCCTTGCCTCATTATTGGTTTCTTACTGTGTCCTCAAAAACCTTCCTCAAGCATATCAAGTGACATCTGTTATATTAATGCAACTATTGTTTTCCATGTTGAGGATATGTCCCACTTTCAGTGAATCCCAAAAAGAAGGAACAGTAGCATGGAGGGAGAAGGAAAAGCAATGGGCAGAAATCCTTTCACATACTCGAAAGGAATATAACGCTTGGCTGTAATAGGTTTCATCTGAGACAGAGTTACACTGTTATGGATGGTTTTTATTTTGTTTGTCTTCAATCAAGATGCAACTGTGAGATAGTGGTTAAAAATTAAATCCTTCTCTTTGTGAAATTAAACTTTAAATGAAGTCAAAGTCTAGCAGAGCTGGTGGTACCTAAAAGTATTCATCTCTAAATCAAGTATTGCTCCATCCATCCATTCATCCATTTATCTATCTTTTCACCCATCCATCCATGCATTAATGCATGCGTGACCTTCTCATTGACTCTCTTAGTACATATATTAAATTAACTCCCTAAGAATAGAAATATATTTAGTTTTAACTATTTCTTAGTGAATAATGGGTGTGTCACATTCTGTAAAATTTGGTCTGCTCATCCTGATGGTTTGTTCATCTCCCAGTGCTGGAGCCAACTCTGTACACAACTGTGTATACACTGACCCTCAGTGTATACTTTGGAGGTCAGCTGCCTGCTCCCCTTCTTGTGGTTCTGGCAGAATTCTGGTTGGATTAATGCAGTGAACACTGGAAATTGTATACAAATAACTCACATCCTGGGGCCTGACCTGTCTTCTTGCAGACTGGCAGTTCCAGTCTTTTTCTTTTTGCTCATTTCCATAATAGACTCCAGTTGATAAAACTCTTCACAGTGATTGATGGCCCACAAAGCACAGCCAATTTCAGGCCCTGAGTAGCAATTCTTGAACTTGGGAAATATGACTACGATCAATTTCCTTTTCCTTTTCCTTTCTTGCTTTCCTTTATTTTAGTCATTCCTACAGGGTGCGTCCTTTAGACTCCTCTTTCTTAGTCATTATCTCCTAATTAATTCCCTTGTTAAATATAAAGTGTGCATTAGGCTTGACTAATGTCTCCCTTTGTGACTAAGGAAAGAAGAATTTATTACCTTTACATATTGACTCAAGCTGAATAATCACAACTCATCTTATTTAAAGCCCTTATTCTTTACAAACCACACTGTAGTTTGGGTCCCAAGCAACTGTCAATAGAGCCTCACCTGACTCTCATAAATATGAAATGGAGTCAAGTGTTTGCATATATAATTGACTTAAGAAGTGACTGTATTCATAAGGAAAACCATCTCTTTTTCTATGTGATGTTTTTAAGATCACACCATGAAATTATGGAGAGCCTGAAATGAAATTGCCCGATTTGTGGAGAGAACATGCTGACACTGTAAAGAGATGGAACAGAAGTCAAAAAGTCTGCAGGAATAAAACCTACATATTTGTTGGTAACCTGGTGATCTGCTCACTCTCTTATAGTGTGACAGATTAATAAGCATAGATAGGAAAGGACCTCAGCTCATCTTAGTGGGAGAGAGTCTGTGCTGGATATGAGGTGGATGCAGGCTGGATGACAATGGTCTGGTGCAGCAGTGGGAAGAAAAAACCTTGGTTAGAATAGAATAACACAGTGGTTCTCAAAGTATCCTGACCTTCAGTCATCTGAATAGAATAGAGCAGTGGTACCATAGTATCCTAATCTTCAATTACCCTGTAACCCTGATCTTAAGTTTGACAGCTGATTTAATAAGTAAGATCTGGGGTGCCTGGGTGTCTCAGTCGTTAAGCATCTGCCTTCGGCTCAGGTCATGATCCCAGGGTCCTGGGATCGAGCCCCACATAGGGCTCTCCACTCAGAGGGAAGCCTGCTTCTCTCTCTCTCCCACTCCCCCTGCTTGTGTTTCCTCTCTCACTGTCTCTCTCTCTGTCAAATAAGTAAATAAAATCTTTAAAAAAAAATAAGTAAGATCTGATGGCTAGGCCTAGAGGGTTTTTGCACTGTGTTTGTGCTGATAAAGAGTTCTCGTTTCTAACCGTCTTTTCTCAAGTATTGAGCATGCTCAAGATGGACTCTTCCCCTGTCTCCACCTTCCTTCTTCAACCCTGACCTCACCGACTCTATTCTGCAGCAGGAAGTGCTTAGAATTTTGACTCAAGAATATCAGGGCTCTGTCTAAGCTTTTCCTCTGGGCTACTGTGTGACTTTGGGAAGATCACTCATCCCATCTGGGGATAGTAATAATAATGCCTCCTCTGAGTCTTACGTGGTTATGATGAGAGACAGCCAGGCCCATGTGAAAATATCCCAGAAGCTTTAGAATTTCTTAGGTGGTATCTTTATTCCTATTTATTTTATTAAGCCATAGGAAGACAGGAACCTGATACATAGCTGAAGCTTCTGGATACCCTGGTATCCTGTCTGTATTTGCGATCTTTCAGTAAATATTTGTTGAATGTGTATTCTCTCTCTTCCTTCTAAAAGCTGTTTGGTTTGTTAGCAGACCACTGTGAGGCTGGGAAGGAGCTGTGAGACTGGTTGGCTGGGAAATGGTCGAGTTACTCTATCTATAGTGCCCAGTCCATAGACTCTTAGAAAATACCACCTCACTGTCCAAGTGTGTCCAGGCTTTTGGGCTGCTATGTTCCATGAGAACATCTGTATTTTTTGTTTTATGGTTATTTGTTGTTAATGGATTTTCTTAATGTTTCTCTAGAAGTCAGATCTTCAACTTTCTAATTAAGAACAATATTAAGACATAACATACCAAAAAGAGAAGCCAGGGACTTACTCAAAACCATGAGTGGATAATAACCCCTACTTGGATTTGTTTAACAAAACTTTACATGGTGCACAATCTGTGTTGGGGCCTTGTACTTGGCATGGGGAACATAGAATCCCAGGGCCATCTCCTTCTCCCTGAGTGGTCACTTTCTGAATTTTCTCCCCGTTGTATGTCCTTGGCAGCCCCTCCTTGTCTCTGAGCCAAGTCTCAGTTGCTCAAGTTGTTCACAGTCTTGAGGATGTCCTTTCTTCCTTCCTGAGGCTTCACAAGGATTTACTTGCTTTTTCTGCTCCCGCTTACCAGGACTGACTGGGGATGACCATGTGCTGTTTCCTTTGAGATCCTCCCAAAATAATCCCCTAGGTCTCTTTCACCTTAGTAGTTTTACTGCTAGTGGCATTAAGGTAAATAACAACAATAGACATCATGGGTTGGTTCCCCAGAAGCAGACTCTGAGGTGAGGATTTAGGGAAAGGGATGTATTGGGAAAATCCCAAGAAAAACACAGGTGAGATATGAGGCACTGGACTAGAAGGGAAGGGTAGACATCAGGCCAAATCCCAGGTGACTGTAAAATCCAATGATGGTAATCTCCAGATGACGAAGGTCACACAGCATTTTTCTCAGCAGGGTAAAAGTGTGCTGGTATTTACACCCTACCAGACCCTGCCCATCAATCATTGGTTCAGGCTTAGCCCTGGGATCTGATTTCCAGCCTCTTTTCTTTTCTTTTTCTTTTTTTTAGATTTTATTTATTTATTTGAGAGAGAGAATGAGAGACAGCCCAAGAGGGAAGAGGGTCAGAGGGAGAAGCAGACCCCCCGCTGAGCAGGGAGCCCGATGCGGGACTCGATCCAGGGACTCCAGGATCATGACCTGAGCCGAAGGCAGTTGCTTAACCAACTGAGCCACCCAGGCGCCCTCCAGCCTCTTTTCTGAGTGCACTGACGAAGGGGGTCTATGATAGTCGGTGTGGGGTTGGGGGAGGAAGACACCAAGGGCAGGGGCACATGGTAATGATAAAGGATGGGACACAGACAGGGACCCTTACAGCCATGCTGAGGAAAGCTCAAAGGTCCACAAGTCCTCTGGAGCTCCTACCTAAAGCCCTATTCTTTCAGTGCTCTAGTCCCTGAGTCCTGTGAGCACACAGTTCTTTCTTGTCATTTAGGCCCCTTCTTCAGCTAGGAAGGCCCCTTCCTGCAGGCCCAGGTAGACCCTCGGCAGTGGTTTTGAGCTTCTCAAGGGATCTGAAATGATTACTCTAATCTTATTTGCCCCTGGCCCTGTCCAGGAAAGGTCACCTCAGAGCATTCCCACACATATTCCTCTCCCCTTGGTGCCAGGGATGCAACATCTGCCTGATACATGTCCTTAATTATAAGGAATATGGAGAGGGGATACTTACAAAATTAGAGGTAATTAGGTTTTTGAAAAGTCATCATTTTAGGGACATTTTGTTCCAGTAGGAACTTTCATATTGCACAAGTGTTTTGTTGTTGATAAGAGGTTTTTTCAGGTTTTGTTTTTCTTTTTTAACCTTTGTTTCTTCCCTTTGCTTCTGCATAAAGGGAGTTTACAGATGTAGACATTTTGGAACAGAATGAACATTCTTTTGGGTTCAGCAGGTTTATGGTGACCTGTTCTTGCTTTCACATATGTATAGTTTACAGGAAAACATTCCCAGCAGTCCCATGAGCAAGCTCGGGCAAAAGGCAAGTTTTTCTCTTTGCTGGTTCTGACATTTTGCATCCTAATAAATTCACAGTGGAACTAATCCAGCTGTCTTTTTGGAAAATATAAAGTTTGGAAGAGGACTGCTACTATTCATAGCTATGTAATAGTTTGTTTTATACTGTGTGGAGTTGTGGTTATAAACATGCAAGCAGCTGGCAATAAATGACTTTATGACAGCTATTTCCAAGGTATAATGAAGAAAACAAAAACAAAGTTATTGCTTATAATTATGGTGCCTGGGTGAGCTTGCACAATGTACTTCAACCACTTCACTGCCCAATTCCATGTGATCTCATTCACAGTCTCCTCTAAATGACCTTGGCCTTCAGGTTATTTAGGCTTGGAGATGGTACAGTGATTTGCATTTTCCATTGCAATTTGTTAAGCAGACAGCATCCTTTTGCTCTATTCACCCATGTAATGGGGGGAAAAAGTGGAATTAAGGACTCTTCTTTACTATTGAAGAGGTTTTACATTAGAAAAACATGTTTGGGGGCAGTAGTTTGTCAATCTTTTCAAAAATGTAAATGTACCTTTCCATTAACCCAGTGGCCAAACAAGTTAACTTCATTTCTAGAAATAGATATTAGCAGAATACTGTTAAGTACATAAAGGCATAGTCAAGAATGCTCGTTGCAAGGTTAGTAGTTACAGCAAAATTTATGGACACGCTATGTATTCATCAATGTGGCAATATTAGATAAACAGTGTAACCATGCCATAGAATAGTGTATAGACCTTAGAAACATGAGATGGATCAATACACACTGACATTGAACCATCTCCAAGATCTAGGACATGAAAACAAGCTAATCTCAGAACATAAACCACAATGTATGCGCCAATTTATGTAGGAAAAAATATATGGCTATGTTTATATATGCCATCTAACTCAATTATTTATTCATTCAACCATTTGGCAGATATTTATTGAGTTCCAGTTGGCATTTTCAGTGCTGGTGTTACAACAACAAGTAAAACAAAAGTCTTCTTGGGAGTTGCAGGCCAGTGTGTGGGGGGGTATTGAAATTGAGGACACAAAGAACAAGCAAACAACTGTGTGTCAGGTGGTGTAGGTGTCATAAAGGGACACAAAGCAGCCTAAGGGAATAGAAAGTAATTTAGCTAGAGTCCAGAAAGAGCCTCTTCGAGGAGGTGACATTTGATCAGAGATCTAAAAGGAACATGTGCCAGGCTGTAGGAACAGCAAGGCCAAAGTCCCTGAAGCAGGACGGTGTTTTGTGTGTTTGGAGAACAAAAGGAGGCCAGCAAAGGGAAAAGTGAAGTAAAGGAGGGGGCAGAGGAAGCCAGGGGCCAGATCACTGGGAGCTTAGAGGCCATAGTCTTTATTTCAAGTTTTATTTAAAGTATGGTGGGAAGCTAGGAGAAGACTGAGATCAGGAAAAAGACTCAATTTTATTCAGGCTTTAACATGTGAATGCATTGAGTGGTATTCTGATGGCCATACTGTCGACCATGAGGGCCTCGTGGGGAGGGTCTTCTAGTTGGGTCAGAGGAAGGGAGGGACATGGCTCTAGGAGAAATTCTCAGTGCTCTCTGCCTACACCAGTCTTCTTTGAGCCTTTGGGAATGTAGTCGTTCATGATTTGAATAATTAGGAAATATTAAAGGCAAAAAATAGGATCAGTTATTCCTTATGCAAAATAATAAAATAAATCCCTTAGTTAGCATTCCTTTCTCTGACCTTGAGCAAGTGTGCTTTCTTGGCTTTATTGGTCCTCCATGTTTATTGAAAAGGGGTAATATGTTCTTTATCACAGGATAAGGATAAGTTCATGAGAATGAATCATATAATATACATAGAGCTCTTAGCCCGGTGCTTGACACATTACAGTAATTCAAAATGGACAGCCATCATTGTTGCCATGATGTCACCTCCCATGTCGGAACAGTGTAAGGCATTCAGGATGCTATGGAATTGCCTGACTCTCTGCAGTCTTTATCCTGAGCTGCAGAAAAGGATAAGGGACCATTTTGTATCATCGTAGAATTAAATAGCTGAATAAACCATCTAATCCGACTCTGTTCCTTTTATAGATGGGACAACTGAGGCACTGAGGGGATATACTGTTGGCTCTCAGATTTATAGCTAATGAGTGACTCTGAGCTCTTGCCTTCCAATTCAAATTTCTATTTACTGCTTCAGTATTTCCCTAATTTTAAGCATTCACATTGTACCTTCTAATATGATGATTATCTAATATTTTAATTGACTCTTTAAGTACTTTAATATGCATAGGAAACTTTATATCATCACCCAAAGTGGAAAACCAGTACTCCTTCTTGTAAGTCATTAAAATAACTTAGAGTTTTAGCATATTTATGTCATTGCTATTGCCACAGTAATGCTGTGTAACAAACAACCCCAAAACTTAGTGACATGATAAGAAGCATGTCTTCCTTGCTCATACACCTGTGGGTTCACTGGGACACAGCTGCCTTAGGCTGGTTTCAGACTCTACTTGTCTCTCAGCCTCAGGCTACACGAAGCATGTCTTTCTCATGGTTCTCCTCTATAAAGTCAGGAGTGTAAAAGTTTAAGTCTAAATGTCATGTCTACTATTTTCCCATTGACCAAACAAAGTCCTATGCTCAAGTCCATCATCAGGACTACAAAGAAAATACATCTTCCCTTAATGGAGGAACTGCAAAAGCACATGGTAAAGCATGTAGATAGAAGGAGGGATGAAGACTTGGAGAAGTAATGGGAATATGGGGTATATCAAAATAATACGTAGATATTACACTGAAATGAGTAATGGCATCTGTCTGCCACCTCAAAATATCTTGCATACTCCTAGAGTTAGGCATATCACAGTCTGAGAAACACTCAAGTATTCTGCATTCTAGATAAGGGGACTATGGCACAGCTCACTATCCCGATAACCAAACACCTAAAGACAAAGAATGGTACCCTGATGTTCATTATTTCTAAGATGTTCATTTTCTCATATCCTGTGTTCTTTGAAAGTAGGGTGCCTCTTATACCCTGTTTCACAGTCAAGCATAGTCATGGTGAGTTTTCGCTGCCTGTATATGTGGATACTTGGTTATCATTCCTGGTGGACTGACTGGACAGCTGCAACCTCTTGACTTTCAGCCAACCAACCAATTAGGGGCCATATGAGGGGGAGTTCTGTGTTTGACTGTTGTCTGAAAACCTTTTTTGGCAACAAAGAAGAAGCCAGCTTTAAAACTTTTAGAGAAGGTGTTAGAAGCTTGGAAGAGAAGTCCAGAGTGGAGCACTCATGAAGGACTGGATCAACAACATCTTTCTTGAGAGCACAAGGATGAAACTGTGGAAAACTCTTACCTGTGACTCTGTAGTGAAAAATGATTCTGAAGTACACGACTCTGCATGTGGACAAGTTTTAGGAAACC
The DNA here is from genome assembly GCF_029215605.1 of Mirounga angustirostris. Taxonomy (NCBI): domain Eukaryota; kingdom Metazoa; phylum Chordata; class Mammalia; order Carnivora; family Phocidae; genus Mirounga; species Mirounga angustirostris. Next base: position 97,878,855 of record NW_026991718.1, on the reverse strand, counting down.
TTAACCAATTTATCTCTTTTTAATCTATTCCCTAGAGCAAGATGTGATTTAAGAAATTATCTAGATCCCAAATAGCAATTTCAATTAAGTATGCAATAAAAATCCTAAATGATAAGAAAACATGTGTTATATTTCAACTCATAGAGCTTCCTCTTTCTTAGTGGTACACAAAGTACAACAAAATAATGATGTTTCTTGCAATTGATAGCTTCCTCAGTGAAATGGGATATATAATTAAAAACAGTTAAATGAAGGTGTATCAGGTAGCATGCTTTTGCTTGCAAATAATGGAAAATCTAACTAAAACTGAATAAACAAGAAGGAAAGTGTTGGCTCAGCAATTGAAAGATTCTTAAGACTGGGAGCACTTTACAGCTAATTTATACCAACAGCTCACTGATGTCAGAACTTTCCCTCTCTCTCCTTGTGGCAAAGGGGGATGTTTGCTGCTTACTTAGGTCAATCAACACTTTCCGTGTAGCTGAGGATGGAGTCAGTCCTACCCAGCTGGCAAGGCTGTTGTACAAGTAATGGGTAGATGGCAATGAACGTGAATAAGGAAGAGAAAAAGAAATTCCCACTTTATAGGAAAGCATGAACCAAGAATCAAGGGTCAGGGAAAAGCAAGGGATGGTTATGATGTTGGCTTAGGGCTTATTGCCTTAGTTTTGAGGCACTATTAGAATCAAGATGAAGAAGGTGGTGGGGTGGGCGCCTGGGTGGCTCAGTTGGTTAAGCAACTGCCTTCGGTTCAGGTCGTGATCCTGGAGTCCCGGGATCGAATCCCGCATTGGGCTCCCTGCTCAGTGGGGGGTCTGCTTCTCCCTCTGACCCTCTTCCCTCTCGTGCTCTCTGTCTCTCATTCTCTCTCTCTCAAATAAATAAATAAAATCTTTAAAAAAAAAAAAAAGAAGAAGGTGGTGGGGTATTTCCTTCCTTTTCCTCAAATGGAGAAGTGGAAACAGACATTCAAGAGGATGGGAGGCATAGTCCACAGCCCTAAGGATTTCAGTGTTTTTATAAATGTATTTGAAACCAACATCCTGGGTTAAGGAAGTATTTTCCATTTAGTGGCTCAATCTATAATTTCACAAAAGAAAAATCTTCTCTCACTCTCCAAATCAGATGATTATTTTCCCCCCAAGAGAGCAAGTGCATGTTGACTTGGAAAAATAAGCCTAAAAGTCAAGTGCAATGAAGCAAGTTTCTGATGGCTATATGCTGGGGCCTGATTAGCACAGAGACTTTTTGCTCCTGGGGCTTCTGGAAGGAGAATATGGAGCCTTACAAATTAGGCTGATGATGTCATTCCCCAAGTTCCACAGGTGACTGCTGAGTTATGTGCACTTGAAACAAACCAGGCTAATTGGCCTGGGTTTTGGTACAATCTGCCATTCTTCCATGGGAGAGGATTTTTGTGGGAGGTGGTTATGTTAAATACAACTTTGAAATAAAGAAATCCCATGCTACTCACTTCTGGTGACACTATCAAAAATTTATTATGGCAAAGAACACAGACTATATGCTGTAAAATCCCTTAGTTGAGCTCACTTGCTCACTCTTTCTTTCTCAACCCTCTCTCACTCTTTTTCTCTTTCTCCCCCCTTCCTCATTCCCTACCTCCTTCTGTCCCTCTCCCTATCTCTCAATAAAAAGTGATTAATGGAGGAGATTTAGTTTGGACGAATTACATGCAAAGTTGTTTTACATAAAGTGAACTTTTCCCATGATATTGTATTTCCATCTCTGCTTTATCATTGCTTTTTTGTTTGAATTAATGCAATAATATTACTGAAGCCATCCTCCATTACACGACCATTTGCCTTCACATTCAAGGCAATGATACATTTTCAGATGAAGCTATTTGTTGTTGTTAAAACAGACAAGGCAGTTGGCACATTCAGACTCAATTACTAAGTTGCATAATTGATTCCAAGATATTGCTGGGAGATGAGGCAAATGCAAGTTGCCATTAACTGTTCAGTATGTTCTCTTCTGTGAGATCTAATGGGAAAAGACTCCAATAACTGGCCCTAAGAGGGAAGCAGAAGGTAGTTAGATCAGTTCCCCAGGAGGCAGACTCTGAGACAGAGATTAGGGTGCATGATGCTTATTTAGGTGGGCCTTTGGGATCCACACTTGGGGAAGGAAGGGGAGGGAAGCAGGAGTGGGCAGAGGGGAAGAGGAGCTCTGGAGTTTGTAGGGCCCTTCAGTTTGCACTGCATTAAATTAAGATGAGCCAAGCCTTTCCACTCTGTATTAATTAGTCTTTGGATGTGGACTGTCCTGGGAAGAGGCACGACCCTGAGTGGAGTAGCCCTTTGCATCTGAGGCAATCCTTGAAAAGGTTGATAGTTGGAGACTGGCTGCTGACAGCACTGCTGAGGTCTAGGCCCCAGGTTCTAGGGCGGTTGTCCTCCTCCAGGGATGATTTGGCCCCTTAGGGGGACATTTGACAATGTTGAGGCATTTTTTTTTTTGTCACAACTGAGGGGGAGACCACTGAATAGAGTCCAATGATGCTGCCAACCACTTCACAATGTACCACCCAGCCCCCAGCAACAAAGAATTATCTGGTCCAAAATATCAATAGTGCGAAGACTAGTGGAGGGCAACAATTCCCCTTGAAGTGGAGTTTGATCAAGATATTACTACCTATCAGATACAGTGTCCTGTGCTCCTTATTCCTCCTAAGCCTCCCACAGACACTTTAGTTTCCATTTACTAAGGAGGAAACTGATGCCCAGGGAAGTTCAGTTAAGTGTCCAACAAGGTGAACTGGAAAGATGTCCAGGTGGGGTTTAAAGTGGGCTTGCTTGTCAAAAACATCGTGGTATCTCTCGGCCTCCGCTTGATGGCTCGATGCAGTGGGTCTCAAATCTCTCTCTCTTTGTCGCCAACACAAGATGGGCGAGGTTTACATGCTCAGTTCACCCTCATGGAAGTCCTGAGTCACAAACTGTACACTCACTTCCCTCTACTTCGTTTAAAAGGCACAGCAGAACGTGAGTGAGCATGGCCAAAATGATAGGGATGACCCTGAATCCTCTCTAATTTGTATTTTTAAGTTGGCCACTGCTGACCTCTGAGCCCTTTCTATTAGTAACAAATTGCTTACAATAAGCTTGCAGCTGGTTTTCACACAGAGAAAGGCCTGTCAGTGGTCTTGGTGAATGCCTCTAGAAAGACTAGAGTATTTCCAGGAGAATTTGCTTCATGCTATCTCCTCATGGTTCTGTGTCCTTGGCAGTATTGAATCATTCACGAACATTCTTCACCATCTCATTGGCATCTCCAGAACCCAAGGAATCAAAAACAAAAACAAAAACAAAAACAACTCATCATCAATTCATTTAAAAAGTAGCTCCTATTCCATTTCAGAAACTGTCCTATGTATTAGTATTTACTAATAAAGGAACAGAAAAAAGAAATCTATCACTTTGCAGACATATAGGTGAGCTTAACAGAGTCCATTATTACTCTTTCTACAACAAAATCACATAAATTGTGACTTTTTAAATAGAACATCCATGTAAAGGGAACAAACATGCAGTCTATAAAAATGTTAAGGAGGGCGCCTGGGTGGCTCAGTCGTTAAGTGCCTGCCTTCAGCTCAGGTCATGATCCCAGGGTCCTGGGATCGAGTCCCACATCGGGCTCCCTGCTCTGCAGGAAGCCTGCTTCTCCCTCTCCCACTCCCCCTGCTTGTGTTCCCTCTCTCGCTGTGTCTCTCTCTGTCAAATAAATAAATAAAATTAAAAAAAAAAAAAAAGAAGAAACTCGTGTCCTGGGGTGCCTGGGTGGCTCAGTCGGTTAAGCGTCTGCCTTCGGCTCAGGTCATGATCCCAGGGTCCTGGGATCGAGTCCCGCATTGGGCTCCCTGCTCTGCGGGGAGCCTGCTTCTCCCTCTCCCACTCCCCCTGCTTGTGTTCCTGCTCTTGCTATCTCTCTCTGTCAAATAAATAAATAAAATCTTTAAAAAAAAAAATGTTAAGGAAAATAAAATGTAGTACACGTTTAACCCAAAGATATAAAGAAAAAAAGACAGACATTCCATCATTATTGAGCTCAGTAATAGTGTATGGTGTTACAGTCAACCCCAACTGCAGAGTTTGGGTTCTATAGCACAGTCACATTTTTTAAAAATTCCGTCATCGATTTCTACGGCACCTTTCTATATGGTGCATGTTACCATCTTCATTTTTGGCTGAAAAATAAAAAGACGGGAAAGATGAAAGCAACTTGATTAAATTTACACAGAGGTACATTGGCAGAGGACATTGCTATGCTCAGATCACGTTCCCCTGTTAGAGAGCCTAATATAGAGCTAGCTCTCTGTTCACATTTGTTCCTCGACTCTTTCAGTCAGATTCTTTACACATTGCTGGGTAAAATATGGGGTCTTAGGTGGTTTGGGCTGCTCTAACAAACTGCCCTGGACTGAGTGGCTTCAGCAACCAACATTCCTTTCTCACAGTTCTGGAGGCTGGGAAGTCTGAGATCACAGTACCCGCAGATTTGGTATTTGGTGAAGGCCCCTTTCCTGCTTTGCAGATGGCTGTCTTATCATTGTACCTTTAGGAGGGGAAAAGGACAGAGTGCTAGCTGTCTTCTTCTTCTTCTAAAACTGGAACCCTATCATGGGGTCTCCACCCTCCCCCTAAACAACTCCTGAAGACCCCACCTCCAGATGCCATCACATTAGGGCTTCAACATGTCAATTTGGGAAGACACAAACATTCAGTCCATTACATATGGTTTAAGCAGTAGTGCCTCTGTAAATATTTAAAAACTGACTAAAAAAAATGAGTGTGTATATATATATATATTTAAATTTTACTGATAAAAATAATGTATAGCACACAACTTACAAATAAGAATAGAATATACAATACCTTTTATTATAAATTCTATGCAGCTGATTGATTCTTAAAAAACACTTTTGCAAACGTTATAAAAATTTTCTATCTATAGGCAACTTATGCTTTCAATTGACTCACAAGTATAGTCCAACATGAACGTTGATTGATATTTTCAGGTTTTAAGCCACTAACATGACATCACTTAATGTCCAGCTGGGATAGGATGCTCAGTAACAACACCATTACGTAGTATTTATATTATACATACATTTATAATTAATATATATGTTATATAACATACATATTATATAAATGTATATAACATTTATATTATGTATGATATACATTACTTATATTATGTAAATGTATAATAGACGTAAGTCATCTCAAGAGCAGAAGCAATAGTAAAATGTGGGCAAAATAATTAGGAGGTGATGAGATGATTTCTAAATATTTGTTTTAGATGTAACATCTCATTGCAGGCTTATATGATTTAATTTCTTAATTATGACTATGTTTAACAGTTGGTTCACAAGATTCCTGGAAATTTGACAGCTGGCTCTCATGAACTGGTATGATTGCTGCTGATAAGAAGTTTTCAGTTAATCAAATATGCCCATTTTCCACAGTGTCCCCTACTCCAACTGAGTGGGGTTTCAGAAGTCTGAGCATGTAACTAGAGGGCATCCCATTATCAAGCAAATAGATGTTGAAATAGAAGATGTCTGGTTGGGCAGAGTTGTTCTTTTAAAATTTATTGTTATTTTTGTGGTTTATTCACAGGCATTTCCCTGCATCTCAACCGGCATTTATGGTAAGTCATCTAGCTTTAGATAATATTTGTATTTCTTTATTTTGTTGTTAAAGGCAAGGTTCACAGGAAAAATAAAAGGTTCTCTGATGGATACAGTTGTTAAAGAAACTCAAAAGGCAGGTCAAATCCCATGGAGGGATCTCAAGAGGCTATTCAGATATTCTTTGGTGTTCTTGAATTTTGTGGTATTGGATACCACGTGTAATGATTTGATTCACTGAGGCTTAATGTCTTTTGTTAAACAAAACATTTTGCTTTGGTAGGATTTGACCTGTAATAGGGTTTTCTCTAATAAAGTCAGGTTGTTCTCTTAGATGAATCATAATGCATATAAAGCCTAGCGGTATCACTATTTTGTTGTGAATTACAAAATAATGGAAACATTAAAATGTACGCACATGCATGTATCAGTATATTTAATTTTAAAAATATCCAAAGAAGTGACTGTTAATAAAATCAAATAATTTTAGTAAGCTGCAAATATTTTTTTGTTAGTGTTGACAGATTGTTTTAGATAATGACTGCTTCACTTATAGATGGAAGCAAAATATTTTTATAATCACTTGTTTTCACTAACCTAAAGCTCTCAAAATATTATTCCACCTACAATGACGTTTCCTGATGGGTTTTTTCTTCAGGCCATTAATAAATGTGTTTTACAATATTAAGGTAACATGGGGTTTAGTTGTCATTTTAGGGTTTGCTGATCAGGCAAAATAGATTAAACCTTTCTGAACTCAAACTTCTCATATAGAGGCACTTAACCAAAAAATAAAATATGTACAAATGTAAAGAAATAGTTTAAGTTCACTACTATTGGGAAGGGAAACCTAGATTGATGTCAAAGGTACAAGATTTATTTCTTCTTAATATGGTGTTTCTTTTGAAGGTCTTGGAGAGAATAAAGTGGAAAATATAGGAAAATATAGGCCTGAATCAAGTTAAATGGGGAAGGATTTGGCCACATCATTTAAGAATTTGAGGCATGCCTTTTTCCTCTCCATATTCCACTATAGCCCCTGTTTATGGAAACACAATGGACACTGGGCTGGAGAGGGCTAAACTGGACCATCTGCATAATCTCCATTATGGTCATCCTTTCTGCCCAGTTAAAAATCTTAAATATCTGCTTAAAGGAAACATGAAATACAAAGTTTTGCCTAGGCAAGAGCCCACATCTTCATTTCATCTTGTCTGGAGTCAAATCGGACTCTACTGCAGAAATGGTTCCTCTCTCGAGAATGTTCTCTTATGACAGTCTTGATTTTCCTTGACAACAAACAAACACCCGCCTACCTAAAACAATACTATACATATCATTATTTTCTATGTTTATTACCTTGTCAGATTGTTGATGTCTGTTTTTTTTTGAGAATCTATGACAATGTGCAAAGAATTTCAGGTGAATTTAACATGTTACACTGAAAAAGGGGAAAGGGGGAGGAAAAGAAGAGAAGTAAAAGACAGTGAGGAGGGACAGGAAAATGGGAGGGTCAAGAGAGAATAGTAAGAACTAAATCAAACCTAAAGTGGCTCATGGCTAATTTTAATCCCAAAAGGACAGAGTTTTCTTCTCAGAGAGAAAATATGGCCCAAAATATACATACTCACTTGTTTAGTACTCCATTATGTTGGGTAGGAAGGAAATATTGAAGACTCTTGGGGAGGGCATTGACAGCGAGTCATAGCCACTGGCTTGGAGGACTGCCACCAGGCAAAGTTCATCAGTTTTCACAATGCCAGGTCCAAGCAGATTGTTTTCAAGTCTGGCTACTCCTTTTCTTCCCTCTCAATTTTTGAGTAAATTTAAAATTGAAGCTGATACCAGCAAAGTCAGGTGCCATTTTGCTTCCGTTAGTCCCACTGGAGCTTGAGGCCTAGATCTATTTTTTAGCTCCATGAGATCCTGTTTTAGCAACGTTTAGATCACTCCAATTCTCTTTAGTTGATGGACCACTTAGCATTTTGCAACTTGGATATTATTTCCTAGGTCCCTTGTGAAGTCATCGCTTTCTGATTAGTCCTTGATTCTCTCCCCATACCCATATATTATAGGTCAGTCCTTTTCTCACTCTTGTTCAGAGCCCCCGGCTCTGCCTCCTTCATTATCCAAATCACTTTTACTTTTATCTCTATTTATTGGGATTTGAAAGCATCCTTTATTTAAGGAAATTGGTCCACCGCTAAAAAGTTTTAAAAAGGAAGCAAACAAAAATTCCCAACACTTTGTAAGTAGTATGAGAATGGATTTAGAGTGAGAATTCAGAACAGTCTCTTGGTTCTAGCCTCCCCCTTCTTATTCCATATTCTACCTTACTAGATTAATTTTTCTAAAATACCACTTGGTACACATTTCCCATCTGCTCGGGAGCCTTTGATCATATTCCATTACCTGCAGGTTAATATTTACTTCTTTTGGACTGAACAATAGGTGCCTTATGTATCTCCCTAAACCAGTGCTTTCAAAATGTGTGAAGAAGGGGAGGGAATCTCTTCTTGAGGATGTGAATTGGTGTGCCAAGAAATTTATATGTACCTTTGATTTTGCATCTTCATTTTTTAAAAAGATTTTATTTATTTATTTGAAAAAGGGAGAGAGAAAGAGTGAGCATGAGCAAGAGGAGGGGCAGAGGGCAAAGCAGACACCCCACTGAGCAGGGAGTCCTACACGGGCTCAATCCCAGGACCCCGAGATCATGACCTGAGCCAAAGGCAGATGCTAAACCAACTGAGCCACCCAGGTGCCCCTTGCATCTTTAAAAGGGTGATTTAGTTTGCAGCATTTCCTAAACTTATTTGACTATTGTTAATTTTCTCAGCCCTCTCAGGACTAGTGTTTTCTCCTAGAATATGGTTTTAGAGATTTCTTGTCAGGCATCCACACTGGACACATCTTCTGTCACCCAGAGATGAGCTGATGAATCTCAAAACACGTTAGATGCTTTGCCAGCTCCAACCCTGTGTGCCTTCCTTACAGCACACTGACACATGCTTACATACTCATACACACACTCATACATAGACACACACTCATACCCACATGCGCACCGAAATCACACACACCATCACCGCCACGCCCCGATGTCCAAACAAAAACATACCACACACACTGATACGGTTGAATTATAACCTCTGAGTAGTCTTCCTTGAATATGCCAACTCTTAGTGGTCATTATATCTTTTGAAATCTTTCGTCATTATAATCCGAACAATCAACTTCCCCCTCATGTTTGGCCCATAGATTTTTGTTTCTATATCCTGTACTCACCACCAGTTTGGAATTCTTTAATGAGCATGGATTTATTCTGTGCACAGCCAGGGCCTAGCATTATATCTATAGGACAAACCGCAAATAGTTGCTGTTTGATAACAATGATGATGATTATAACCCAAAGTGTTGCCTAACTGAAGATCCAAAACACAGATTTGTTGATTGGCAAAATCACAGGTAGAAGAAGCCTTCTTAAGTCAGTATTTTCTTAATGGACAAACATCTCTATTTTAGGAAAAACAAATACGCTTCTAAAAAGCATTCTAAACTAGAAATGGTATTTGTAGGTATGGCAACATCCACTTTGATAAGGTAAAATGAAAACTCCAGAACTTGTTCAGTCGGAGAGACAAGCTGAACACAACACTTAACTTCACTTAAGAAAATGCCCCTTGCAGCACCTGGGTGGCTCAGTGGGTTAAATGTCTGACTCTTGATCTCAGCTCAGGTCTTGAGCTCAGGGTCATGAGTTCAAGCCCCACATAGGGCTCCATGCTGGGTGTGGAGACTACTTAAACAAAAATGTTTGTTTATTATGACCCATGGGACAATGGTCAGTAAGAGAGGTACAGATCGGCCCTGAGGCAACTACCCTGACTTCTCCAGACATGCCCTAGTTCCAGCCCACCTCCCTGCCTGCTGTGATCTCAGACAGTTGTTTGCTTTAGATTTACCTTCACTTTTAGATTTATGGCCCACAAAGCCACTGTAACCCTCGTTCCATTAGAACAAAATTTTGACTATGGTAGAGCTATCTTTTGAAGGGGTTTGGTTATTCAGTTGCCAAAAATGATCTCATACCAGGGTAATTTCAACAGTAAGCATTCCCATTTCATGGAAACTCGGACATCATCCCCACATTCACAGTGTGTCTGGGGGATCTCATATACACCAGTACTTCGGAGGCCCTTCAGCCGCAGAGGAAGCCCATTCCCTCCCAGCCTTTCCCCACTCCTCAGCCTTTTAAGGACAGGCCCTGATGGCAGCAAAACTGGCTACCCCTTGCACAGTCTGAAGTATATCCACCGCACCACACAACTGGATTTAAGGAAGGCACACGATGGGAACTGACTCTGCCCGCTTTTAAGTCCTCCTGGAAGAGGAACCCGACTTTTCCACTCTGACTTTCAGCAACTGATGCAGCTGCTCTAACATAATGTTTTCAGGATGATTCCAGAGGCCACCAGACCGCCTGCTTACACTCAAGATGAAAAACCACATTTGGTCAAATACCAAAGAAAATCCTGTGTTACTTTTGGAAAAATAGATCCAGATGAGGCTTCCAGGGGCTCTAAAACTCCCAGATTCCTGTTAAAGATTTGAATTGGCTGCTCAACCAGTCTCTGAGGGACAGATTTGAACTTCCTTGATGGACATTTCAGATCTCATGTGTGCCTTCTGCCCTTTGAGCCTAACTTGGACACTTTGGTGCTAATAAGTTTAACAAAGGAGGCTAGACATGATACATGGCAATGGAATTTTTACTGAGAAGCGAGCAGCAAAAATAATTTTAGTTCATTTTATGAGAGTTAATATAGTTAACAGAAATGAAGTCCAGGTGGAAAAGTGTATCCCTGGAGTAATTGGGAAAATAGTCTCTCTGGAGGCAAACAGAAAACTTGAAGCTTGCTTTCCAGGTACGAGGTGGTGTTTTTAGAGAGAAAGACTTCCAGACATTGTTACTGGCTGGAAATGTGCGGAAAAAAATGTAAGTGCAGCGTAACTTAGCTAAAGCAGCTTTCATATTTATTCAGCCTATTTCTGTTATCAGTGTGGAAGGCCCGTTTCTATCAAATCACCTAGCCTCCCTCTGCTTTCCTTGAAATGCTGCCAGGACACAGCTTTTCTAATTGAATCCCTCATTTGCATTCAAGTTTGCTCTTTTGCTTTGAACTGGTAAAAAGGAGACCAGCCCAATGCTTCTTTAACCTTATATTTACTCGGCAAATATTTTTGTCACTACATCTGTCCAAATTCACAGACATGACTTGGAAAGAAACCAGGACATCCTCCAACGGCAATGCTAAGGGCATGCCCATCAGCTTTAAATGCTGACAGATTTCAGAGGGTGTGACAACCATCGCTGGCAATTCTAGGCTCGCTGGAAGAGTTACCTTATGTAAGACACTTGGGAACCAGAGCAAAATTGACAAAAATGCGTGCCCCTCCCTTTCATCCTCCCCTGACAGCTCTCCCCTCCCTCTTGCTTTCTTCTTTTCCCTTTGATATTCCCATTTGCTTTGAAAACTTCCTTTCAGGTGGTCTAATGATGACTCTTTTCTCCCACATAAATTCCCTTCTCTGACATCCTATGTTTTTTGTCCTGGTCACGTCATCCCCACTGTATGAAGCCTTATTGTTCTTGGCAATCCTTGAGTTAATTGCTGGTCCTCAAAGCAAAGTAACATTAGAATCAGTGTAACTTTACTTCCCTTTGGGAAAATGTAGTGCTGGGGCCAAACCCATCTCAACTATATCACATTTGAATATTATTTTATAAACTGATCCTAATGAAGCACTGGAGTAATAGCTTAATGGACAATGAAATTCTAGCTGTTAGTGTTTTTAACCCTCTGAGTGCTTACCATTTGAGTAGACAGTTTTCGCAAATACACTCACACATGCACACATTTATTCATTCATCCCACAAAATGTGGTGAAACTCCCCTCTTGCCCTCTCAAAGCTACTTGGGTGTTTAATAATAAAAAGACATCCAACTAAGAAACTTAAAGGACCACCTTTGCTCTGGAAAACAGTTTCAAGTGTCCAGCAACAAAATATGCTAGTTCAGCTTACATAAAAATGACACTGGGTATTATACGCAAACAATGAATCATGGAACACTACATCAAAAACTAATGATGTAATGTATGGTGGATTAACATAACATAAAAAAAAAATACATACAAAAAATAAAATAACAGTGAGACCCACAGGTAGACTTAACCCAGGGGACCTGCCAAAAGAGATGAAAATCCTGGAAACTTAGCTTCCTGGTGCTGCGGATGCAGTGAACAACCAGTGTCATTCTCCCTGGTGTTCTGTTCAAACTAAACGATTTTAGGACTTAATTAAAAGATAAAGCGTTTCAAAAAGTAATAAAGATTGCACCTTGATTACTGTTTTGGAAGTGTGATGTCTCCCTCCTTGCAATTGTGTCAAGGTAAAAATTTGACTGAGGACTAAAAGGTACAAATGATTTCAAACCCACCCTTACTCAAAGGCTGCTACTTACTGTTATGCTACATTAAAAAAAAAAAAAAGCCGTTCTTATAGAAAATGTATTAAAACAGTAAACCTTCTAAGGAAATAGGAAAGCCACTTTAGTAAATTTCAGAGCCTATGCGCATAGTAGTAACTTTGGGAATATCTTTTAGCCACATTGAAAAATAGGAGCACTATTAAGATGTTGTCCCTAGAAAACTGTTTGAAGGCATCTAAAGAATTGACCACACTTTCCATTCTATCAGTGAAATAATTTCCATGCACTTTGCTCATTCTTCTCATCCAGTCTTGAATGACATTCCCTTTTCTTGCCCCTTTTGCATTCTTGTATCTGAAGGGTAAGTTTAAATAAACATAGCTCAGCTCTCTTTCTGAAGGACTTAAAAAAAAAATAATTCTGACAGTTCTCAGAGAAGTCAAGTATGCTTAGGTCTTTAGGACAGTGATTTTCATGTCAAATCCTTTTTAGTCAATGATTCTATTTTTAAAATGCATCTTGAAATGCATTTCGAAGGGACTATATTAGTTAGAGTAAAGCTAAGCTGCTGTAACAAAGAGACTCTGAAATAGAGTGGCTTAGTGAATAGAGATGTTTATTTCTCTCTGTGCTAACAGTTCCAAAGTGAACATTCTGCTTGTGGGAAGATTTGTTCCACTCTGTCATTTAAGGAGCCAGAAATCCACCATGGTGTCATATAGTTGCTCTGCCTACCTTAAGCCATTGTTCTCATGTATTTACCTGCCTTGGTTCCAGCAAAAGAAATGTGTATGATGGGCTCACGCCCTGTCTTATGGTCCCTAGACACAGAGAAGCACTTGTCACTTCCATCTGTTTTCTATTGGAGAGAAATTGGCCTCATGAATGTCTAGTGTGGAATCCACATATCTGACTAGAGGTCTGTTATGTGGAAAGAAGGGGACATTGAATTATGATGTATTCTAGATATCACTGCTCAAGAGGAAAAGTAAGGCAAATTAAGTCCAACAGGTCACTCAGAGGTAATTTAGTTTGGGGCAGTGTCATTTACCTAGAATCAGTAAATATTTTTGAATACTGATGGTCCTAATTTTGTAAGAATATTTGGAGATTTTGATAGCATATACTTTATTAAAATGCCTTTATAATCCTGAACCCAGAGAAATTTGAAAGTATGGAAATCTTCAGGCATCAGGACAGTGACTTATCATTAGTTGTTAGCTAGTATATTTAGACCTTAAGATCTGATCTCAATGGTATTCACATTTTTTGTGCCAAAAAATTTGCAGACATATCAGTGGAAACTAAAATCAATATATTAAGAACAAATAAATACTCGTATCATTTATTACATTTGTAATTTTGGCCCATTTCCATAAAAATCCTTGGAGGAATCAATTATAATTTGTTTCTGTAACAGCTTATTCCCCTAAGGCTATAACCATTAGAAACATACCTGAGATCCTGAGCAGATATAGATCAGCATCCTGCATACCAAGGAACCCTAGGGAAATGTGACTGTAAGAAAGAGTCTGATCATAATAGAGTAAAATATTACCAGGAGAGAGATGGGGAGAGAGAGAGAATGATAATATGAATGTGAATGTAAAGCTCCTGAATAGTCAAAAGAAGAAAATAGTTTTTTTATACCTTGTCTCTCATTTCAGCATGGTCAATAGGGAGAATTCGCCATAAGTGACTTAAAATTGAACTGAAATTAACAAAACCAACATGAAATTACCTCATGCCTACAATTTGGCCACCTAAATTTATTTCTAAATGTTCTAAATGAATCTAAGTTCACCTAAATCTTTCCAGATCTTTCTAAGCATCTATCTGTATTTTTCGGTAAAATGTATTTTCCCTTTATTTAAGACTTCTTTCCTTTGGAATTTAGCTTGTGAAATTGGACTCTAAGCTCTGCCCACCACCTAAGGCAAAGTCAGATATAGGTTTTGGAAGTTTTTAATTAACAACTATGAAATAAATAGGTCCTCAACAAAATATAGGCAAATCAAACTTAAAAAGTATAAAAATAATTATGTACCATGATCAAGTGGGATTTATCCTAGATATGCAAGCTGGTTAAACATTCCAAAATCAATTAATGTAACCCGTCATATCACTAAACTAAGGAAGAAAAATCATATGATTATCAATAGATGTAGAAAAAGAATTTTACAAAACCTAACACCAATTCATGATAAAAACTCAGTAAACCAGAGGGGAACTTCCTCTACTTAAGTGGTAAAGACTATCTATAAAAACCTACAGCTAACAGCATACTTAACTATGAGAAACACAACTTTCCTACTAGATCAGGTACAAGACAAGGATGTCCCATCTCACTAATTTTTTCAACATCACACTGAAAGTCCTTGCTAATGAAGTAAGGCAAGAAGAAGAAATAGAAGGTATACAGATTAGGAAGGAAGACAAGACCGTCTTTATTTGGAGATGACATGATCATTTCGTAGAAAATCTGAAAGAATTGACCAAAAAAACCTCAAAAAACAAAAACCCAACTCCTGGAACTAATAAGCAATTACAGCAAGGTTACAAGATAAGAGTTAATATGAAAAAGTCAATTTATATAAATAAATAACTGGAGAGATACTTCATGTTCATAGATAGGAAGACTCAATATTGTCAAGATGTCAGTTCTTCCCAATTTGATCTATAGATTCAGTGTAATCCGGATCAAAATACCAGCAAGTTGTTTTTATGGATATTGGCAAACTGATTCAAAATCTAGAGATTTTGCCTCTTAGAGGCAAAAGACCTAAAATAGCTAACACAGTACTGAAGGAGAAGAACAAGACTGGAGGACTGACACTACCCAATTTCAAAACATACTATAAAGCTACTATAGTCAAGACAGTGTATTTTGGTGACATAATACATGAATAGATCAGTAGAACAGAATAGAAAGCCCAGAAATGGACCCACATATGTGTAGTCAACTGATCTTTGACAAAGGAGTTACAATACAATGGAGCAAAGGTAGTCTCTTCAACAAATCATGCTGGAACATCTGGACATTCACATGCGAAAAATGAATCTAGACAGAGACCTTATACCTTTCACAAAATAAAATAAAATAAAATAACTCAAAATGGATAATAGACTTAAATGTAAAATGAAAAACTATAAAACTCCTAGAAGACACATTGGCAAAAACCTAGTTGACCTTGGGTATGGTGATGCCTTTTTAGATACTGTACCAGTTTTTCTCAAGCCTCTTCAAAGACTACCTTTGCTTCAAGATTCTGGTGTCCTACTCACCTGAGTGGTGATGTACGATTTTTGGTAACATAGTCTGTATCATTCATTATGTGTGATCAATCTTGAGTATCACTGCATCGGAGGACCGAGGAATAATGGAGAATGAGGGTGGGTATCAAAGTGGCTATGGTCATGAGTTTCAGGGTGCCATATATCTAGGTTCGAATTCTGAGTCTGTCTCTTATTAGTTGTGTGTCCTCAGGCAAATTAATCTCCAGAACTTAGTAACCTCAATTGTCACAGAGGGATGATAATGCCTCTAACATGGGGCTGCTGTAAGATTAAATGAGATAATGCATTAAAGTGCTTGTCGTGATGTCAGACACATAAAGATGAACATTTAACAATCATCATTACTATTATTGTTAATAGTAATTTTATTTTTGCCACTATCATTATTATTACTCTCCCAATGGACTCTGAGCTCATTGAGGGCAGAGGCTTTTGAATAGTTTTTCACTCCTATCACCTAGATTTGAGAAGAGTTTTGACGCTGTTGAGCAAGTAGTTTACTATTTGAAGGAGGCTTTACTCAGTCCTTGAATGACACCAATCCGCAGTCCCTTCTCATAAAGTCACCTCACTTGCTGCTGGATTACTTCTGCTGCTCCTCTGAAAACTACATGTCTCCTGTCAGCCAGCTCTATGCCCTGTGGTTGAGCCATGCGAGTTAAGCCATCTAGAATTGAAGCCTATTTTCAGCATCTTGCCATGCTTTCTAAATCACACTTAGCCACAACCGCTATAGACTATTGTTTACAAAATAAAGTCAACTTGTTTCAGCAGTTCCAAGTTTTCTACAGTTTATCTAAGCCCTAAGAATGAAAACATTTTGTTTTCTCTGTATATAAATATAAGTTTTCAGCGAAAAGAGAGACAAAGTAATTGTAGTTAATTGTGGCTTCGAAAGTGAAGTCCCATGTTGTAAGACAGCATGCTGTTCTTCTCTAGGAAATCTGGGGGAATAGAAAACAGTTACTCTGCCATTTGGCTTGAAGAGGGGAAAGCCCAGTGCTTGCTTTTTTCCCCCCCAAGAAAAACATCAAGAAAGTTGCACTTTTTTTTTTTTTAATTTCTAAGATCATAGGGTCATGGGATTGGAAGCCATTTTGGATATCACACTTGTCTTAGCTCCTTATTTTTCTGGCTGAGACTCAGAGTTTTTGAGTGACTTGTTTAGCCACACCCAAGTAATTCACAGAAGAACTGAGATCAAATGTCCACCAGTAGGGCAAAGAAGCAAGGATAAGAGTTCGAGAATCAGGAGGATATGAGATTATAGCCTAGGATGGTCGACTCACTAACCTCTTCTTTGAACCTCAGTTCCAAGCTTCCTCATATGCTAGGTGGGAATAATATTAATATGTACCTTCTGCTATTAGAAGAAAAGAAAGGAGTTGAACTGAAGTTCATCCAGAACTGAGTCCCAAAGTCCTGACTCCCATACTCTCTCTAGGCCCCTATTCCCAACCCTGCCTCTTCTTCTACCCATACTTCTTATAGCTAAATCCTTTTTCTCTGGACCCCACCTCAGGCCACTGGGTTCAGCATCAGTAACTTGTGAAGATTGAGTTTATATACAAAGTACCTGCACATCTGTCTCTCTTTGCATCATATCAGTGCTTCTTTCACTATATCATCAAAGACCCTTTAAAGATAAAGGTTAATATGTCTATGTCCTCCTGGTACCCAAAGACAGCCTCTAGAAGTGGGAAATTTTGTTTTAGTTGAATCTCATATCGTATTTTAAAGTATAAATATATATTGTAATCTATTTCTTGAAACGAAATGCTTTACATTACTTACCTGTTAAATAATTTTAGAGTCCTCCTCCAATAAATTTGCTTGTAAAATTAACCCTTAGGAAGGTGCCCATCTTGTGGTTTACGGTGCCTCTGGCAAACTGCCAATGTCCCAGTTTAAAAGCCAGACATTTGACCAGCCTTACAAATGTCAGCCCTTGCATATAATTACAAGAATCTGTGAAAAGTGATCACCAGCAGCTCAGAGGTTCCAAGCTTCTGCAAATTCTGAATCCCTTAGCAAGCCAGAAAGATCTGCTGGCACTGCTGTAGGGAAAGGTTAGCATCCTAAATTATTGCCTCTCATTTTTTTTTTCAACTTTGCAAATATTTTATCTCCTCATCCATAGTGAAAAAGAAAAAAGAAGTATGCAGAGTTGCTGCTTTCCCATGTTATATATAGAAGGAAATGAGGAGTCATCAGCTTTTTTCATCCTTCATAAAACAATGAAAATATGCCTCCTTGCTGGATAAAACAGGGATATGCATCAGGGGATCTGGGAAATGTAAAAACCTTAACTTGAAATGCCTTTTTTTAGATCTCTGCAGATGTTGAAGGCAGTATTGGGACCTAATAGGGGTGTGTGTATGTGTGTGTGGTATCCTAGTTTAGCTTTTCTCCCAATAGACCTCATCCCAAACTACCAGACATGGTAGTTTGTCCAGACATGGGATAAGATGAGAAGTAGAAAGTACAGTGAGTGGGAAGAGATGGTGAAGGAGAAGAGCAATAAGAAAAGAAGCTGATGCAAGAGGGGTTGGGAGGGCAAGCTCATGGCAGGGCAGCCATTCCCAGGCAGGAAGAGACTGGTTCAATGACGGGCTGGGATATGCAGACCAGTCTGTGCCTAGGAACATCTTTTGTGTTCCTCCTCGTTCCACTTAGTATTGTTTTCTCCCATCCCTTTCACTACCAACTTCTTCCACTTTACACTTACTGTCTCATTTGAGGCAATGCCCATCTTAGATGGGGCCACAGTGTCAGAGCTGCTAACAGCAACTAGCAACCTAGCTCTCCTCCAGCTCAGAGCTCTCCTCATCCTCCATTGCACTTCCTACCCATCATAATCACCATACATCTTCCTTTCCAGGAGAGAAGTCCAGTGCTCAATTGAGTGTCCATGCTGAATAAATTGTTCTTGACCTTTTCTGTAGCAGTGTATTTTCTTGTCTCCAATGGCAGTGATCCTTAAGAAACTCCAGGAAACTTTGCTTACTTAAAGAATTAGAAAAATAGGGTAGAAAAGTAAAACTGTTTTGCATTCTGCAGTGGGGTGAGGTAGGAAAGAACCTAGTGGGGAAGTAACTGATAATAAGAGATGGTGGCTCTGTCCCTGCTGCCATTCAAAGAAATCAAAGGAAGTTAATAGAGATTGGTCTAGAACTATGTAAAGCCCAAGGATTTTTTAACAATATGATAGACCAGATGGACTTATATATACAGAACATCTCATCCAACAGCAGCATAATACACATTTTCTCAAGCGCACATGGAACATTTTCTAGGGTAGATCCTATGAATCAAAATATTCATGAAAATATAAATTATATATCAAGTATCTTTTCACATCACAATGGAATGACCTAGAAGTCAATAACAGAAGGAGAACTGGACATTTCACAAATAAATGGAAATTAACACACTCATGAACAACCAATGGATCAATGAAATCAAAAAGGAAATAAAAGAATATCTTGAAACAAATGAAAATGGACACACACCATACCAAAACTTATGAGATGCAGCAAAAGCAAATCTAAAAGGGAAGTTTTTAGCAACAGAACACATATATCAAGGAAAAAGAAAGATCTCAAATAAAGAACTTAAACCTCATGGAATTAGAAAAAGAACAAACTAAACCAAAAGTTACCAGAAGAGATTATTTCCTTTCTAAAGGAAATCTAATCTAATAAAGATTGAGCAGAAATAAATGAAAGAGAGAATAGGAAAACAACAGAAAAGATTAACAAACCAAGAGTTGGTTCTTTGAAAAGATAAGCAAAACTGACAAACTTTTACCTGGGATTAGCCAAGAAAAAAAAGGGCTTAAATGCATATAATTATAAATGCAAGAAGAGACGTCTGATTCCACAGAAATAAAAAAGGATCATAAGAGACTACCATGAACAAAGAGATGCCAAAAATTACAACATAGAAAAAATGGATATATTCCTAGAAACATACAACCTACCAAGAATCATGAAGAAATCATAAAGAAATTGAAAATCTGAACAGACCAATAATGAGAAGGATATTTAATCAGTAATACCTCCCAAGAAAGAAAAGCTCAGGACCACATGGTTTCACTGGTGAATTCTACCAAACATTTAAAGAATTAGCTCCAATCCTTCTTAAAATCTTCCAAAAAATTGAAGAGAGAGTACTTCCAAACTCATATTACAAGACCAGCATTACCCAGATACCAAAGCCAGAGAAGAATACTACAAGAAAAGAAAACTGCAGGCCAGCATCCTGAATGTAGATGTAAAAATTCTCAACAGAATACTAGCAAACTGATTTAAAAATTATATTAAAAGGATTATATAACATGATCAAGTGGGATTCATCCCTGGGGTGCAAGTATGGTTTAAAATGTGCAAACCAATAAATGTAATGCATCACAAATATAGAATGAAATATTTTTAAAAAACCACTTATGATAAAAACCCTCAACAAAGTGGATATAGAAGTAATGGAATAGTACTTCAACATCATAAAGACCATATATGCAAGCCCACAGCTAATATCATACTTAACAGTGGAAAGCTGAAAGTCTTTTCTCTAAGATCAAGATAAGACAAGGATGACCACTCTTGCCATTTTTATTCAACATAGTATTGAAAGTTCTAGCTAGAGAAACTAGGCAAAAAATAAAAAAGAAAATAAATAAATAAAAGGCATCCAAATTGGAAAGGAAGAAGTAAAACTGTCACTATTTGCAGATGACATGGTATTATATATAGAAAACCCTAAAGACTATTAAAAAATTGTTAGAACTAATAAATGAATTTAGTAAAGTTGCAAGATACAAAATCAATATACAGAAATCTGTTGCATTTCTATACACTAATAATTAACTAGCAGAAAGAGAAATACATAAAATAATTCCCTTTACAATTGAATCAAAAAGAATAAAATACCTAGGAATAAACTTAACCAAGGAGGAGAAAACTACCAGACATTAATGATAGATATTGAAGAGACACAGTAAATGGAAAGATATTCTGTGCTCATGAATTAAAAGAACCAATATTTTAAAAATATCCATATTGCTCAAAGAAATCTATAGATTCAGTGCAATCCCTATCAAATTCCAATGGCATTTTTTTCAATGAAATAAAACAAATAATCCTAAAATTTGTATAGAACTACAAAAAAACCTGAATAGCCAAAGCAACCTTGAGAAAGAAGAACAAAGCTGAAGGCATCACATTCCCTGGTTTCAAGCTATTCTACAAAGTTATAGTAATGAAAAAAGTATGGTATTGGCATAAAAACAGACACATAGATCAATGAAATAGAACAGAGAGCTAGGAAATAAACCCACACATATATGGTCAATTAATTTATGATAAAGGAGGGGCACCTGGGTGGCTCATTGGGGAGTCCGCTTCTCCCTCTCAGTCTGCCCCTCTCCCTCGCTCATGCTCTCTCTCAAAATAAATAAATAAAATCTTTTTAAAAAATTATGAGGGGCGCCTGGGTGGCTCAGTTGGTTAAGCGACTGCCTTCGGCTTAGGTCACGATCCTGGAGTCCCGGGATCGAGTCCCGCATCGGACTCCCTGCTCAGCAGGGAGTCTGCTTCTCCCTCTGACCCTCCCCCTTCTCATGCTCTCTCTATCTCATTCTCTCTCTCAAATAAATAAACAAAATCTTTAAAAAAAAAAAATTATGACAAAGGAGCCAAGAATATACAATGGGGAAAGGACAGCCTCTTTAATAAATGTTGTTGGGAAAATTGGACAGCCACATACAAAAGAATGAAACTTGACCATTACCTTATACAATACATAAAAATTAATTCAAAGTGGATTAAAGACGTGAACATAAGACCTGAAACCATAAACCTCCTAGAAGAAAATAGAGGCAGTAATATTCTTTGACAAAGGTCTTGGTAATGGTATTTTGAATCTGACAGCAAAAGCAAAAGCCACAAAAGCAAAAATAAATAAGTGGAACTATGTAATACTAAAGAGTTTCTGCACAGCAAAGGAAATCATCAACAAAATGAAAAAGAGAAACGAACTGAACTGGGGAAAATATTTGCAAATTATACATCTGATAAAGGGCTATATATATATCCAAAAGATACAAAGAATTCATATAACTCAATATCAAACAAATAATCTGATTAAAAATGGGCAGAAGATCTGAATAGGCATTTTTCTAAGGAAGGCATATAGGTGGCCAACAGGTACATGAAAATATGTTCAGCATCACTAATTATCAGGGAAATGCAAATCAAAACCACAATGGGACATCATCTCACCTCCTCCCACCTGGGATATCACAATGGAATATAACCTCTAGGTTATTATAAAAAAGACAAGAAATAACATGTGTTGGTGAGGTTGTGTAGAAAAGAGAACCCTTGTACACTATCAGTGAGAATGTAAATTGGTGCACCACTATGGAAAAAAGTATGGAGTTTTCTCAAAAAATTAAAATAGAACTACCTTATGATTCAGCAATTCCATTTCTGGATATATATCTGAAGGAAATGAAATCAGTGTTTCAAAGAGATATATACATTCCCATGATCATTATTTATCAGAGCCAAGGTAATGGAAACAAATTAAGTGTCCATTGATGGATGAATGGATAAAGAAAATGTGAGATACACATATAATGGGATGGGATATAATTTATGGGGTATTATTCAGCCATAAAAAAAGAAGGAAAATCCTTCTATTTGCAAAAACATGGTTCAACTTTGAGGACATTATGCTAAGTCAAATAAGTCAAAGAAAGACAAATGCTGTATGATCTCACTTATATGTGGAAACTAAAAAAAAATAAATAAATAAACTCATAGAAACAGAAAACAGATTGGTTTTTGCCAGGGGAGGAGAGTGGGGAATGAGAGAAATGGGTGAACATGGTCATGGGTACAGATTTCCAGATATACTATGAGTAATTTCTGGGGATATAGTATACAGCATGATGGCCATAGTTAACAATACTGTATATTCGAAAGTTGCTAAAAGTAGATTTTAAAAGTTCTCACATCACACACACACAAAATTGTAACTTTGTGAGGTGATGGACATGTTAACTAACCTTATTGTGGTAATCATTTTGCAATATATACATATATAAAATAATTGTACATCTTAAACTTACACAATGTCATATGTACGTTGTGTCTCTTAAACATAAACAATGTTATATGTCAATTCTCATTAAATCTGGGAAAAAATCCCAAGGATTTTCATTAGTAAGAGGCCATGACCTCAATGTTCTTCTAATTCCCAACCCTAGAACTCCTTGTGTTTCTACTCTGCTGCCCTGTCCTCCACCCCTTTTCCTTGACATACCCTATTATACGATTGGTACTCACCATTACTAATAATAGAGTTACAGAATTTCCATTCCTATTGCTTGGAAGATTAGAAGGCAGGAGAGTCTCCTGACGTAGAGATGTGTTTCTGGGAACTCAATCCAGAATTCTGAGCCCATTTTCACAGGATAAAGACAAAGCTATCAACATGATCTTGGAGCCTTCACCTGCCCTCATCTTGTGCCTGGCTTCTTCTAGCTTTCTGCACCCAGCCCCACTGTCTGCCTTTCCGTCCTTCCTACCAGGCCTCTGTTCTGCTGTTTATGCCCTTGGCCTGGAGAGCCCTTACCTCCTCCCCTTTAGTTGGTTAACCACCACAAGCATGGTCTCTGGAGGGATGCTCTCTCTGACCTCCCTGATCAGATCAAACCTTCTTATTACCAGTTCTCAAGGCATTATGTGGCTCTCCTTTGTTATAACTGCAGCTCACATTTATTTGGGTTATTATTTTACCAGTGTTAGTTTCTGGTTTTGTACACCCCTGTTTTCCCAGTTCCCAAAACTATGTCTGATGCAGGTTAGAGTCAGTAAATTCTTGCTAAATGAATGCATGCATTTTCTTGTAATGCTGTATGTTCTACCTTCATTATAAACTAAATCAGTTTTGGGCAAGTCCAGACAAGAGAAATACAATGCACAGTATTTTCTCATTGAAATTTGAATTATAAGTTACAGATAATCAAATGGGTAATAGCAGTTTTGGAATATGGACGACATGTAGTTACAGTCCTTGTATTTTATTCTAGGAATTCTTTTTCTTCTTTACTTATAGTACATGCAATCAAATAAGTGTATTTACTTATTATAAAGAACAAGGCTTTTTGATGTTTGCATTTGTTCCCCTTGCAGTCATCCTAGATGGTCATCTTTCCTCTTGGAGGACCATCCCTAAGACTGCTGGATGGCTCAGAACATAATCAAACTCCCTAGTGGCAGATTGTTTATACTTTAGGACTTATCTATAAAATTCAGTCATGAGATGCACTCATTAATTTTTCATCCCCACCTCCACTAATGTCTTCTCTAGTGTCTAAACTCTGAGTTACCAGAGAATTGGGACCATGTGGCTTCCCTGTCCCCTTACTGTCTAATAATGAAACATCCTGAATGAATATCCACAGCATTGAAATTAATCACATATATCCCCCACTTTGCCTTGGGTAGTAATCGATTAGAGGGTCATGATCACCGCCCAGCCTTGAGAGGACTCCTATTTAATAAAATACGGCTCAAGCATCTGAACACTTATATAGCACTAATGTTACCAAGGAGAATAGGAGATTAAGGGACACTTTTTAAAAGTTGTGCTTTTTTATTGTTATTTTTTATTTTAATTCCAGTATAGTTAACAAACAGTGTTACATTAGTTTCAGGTGTGCAATATAGTGATTCAACAATGCCATGCACTACTCAGTGCTCATCATAAGTGTACTCTTAAACCCCTTCACCTATTTCACGCCCCCCATCCACCTCCCCTCTGGTAACCATCAGTTTGTTCTCTATAGCTAAGAGTCTGTTTTTGGTTTGTCTCTTTCTTTCTTTATTTTTCCTCTGTTCATTTGTTTTATTTCTTAAATTCCACATATGCGTGAAGTCATATGGTATTTGTCTTTCTCTAACTGGCTTATTTTGCTTAGCATTACACTTTCTAGATCCATCCATGTCGTTGCAAATGTCAAGACTTCATTCGTTTTTATGGCTGAATAATATTCCATTTTGTGTGTGTACACATATGTTACATATATATATATATATACACACACAGCACATCATCTTCAACCATTTATTTCATTTATCTATCAGTGTACATTGGGGCTGCTTCCATAGTTTGGCTATTGTAAATAATGCTGTGTTTTTAATTGTTAAAATAATATATGCACATGGAAAAAATAATAAAACACTATAAAATACATGAAGTTTTTTTTTTTTTTTTTGGTCTCTTCCTACCTACAACTACCAGTATCCCTCTTGAGAAGCAACCATTGTTGAGTTTCTTGTGCAGTTTTCCAAAAAAGGAAATATTCACTGCATTTATTAGCTTATAAATGTAACCAAATTTATCAGTCTTTTCTCTGCATGGTTTCCAACTTAGGAAGGCCTTCCCACTTCCAGATTATTTGTAAAAGTTCTCCCAGATTTTTTTCTGGTGACCTAAGTCACATTTTAAACACACATACATACATATGTTAAACCATTTCTATATACATATATATACACATGCATACATATATAATACATATACATAGGCATACATATACATATTATATATAGTATATTTGTTTATATATACATATATATACTATATATCATACACATATATACTCTATATTATAGCGCATTTGTAAGTAATGCATATATAGTATATGTATGTGTGTAAATGTGTATATATGTATATACATATACATATAATAAAAGCTTTATATGCTTATGTCACTGAATGTGAAATAGTATGTATTTTACTATAAAAATATAAATATATGCTTGTACCTATGTATGCATACCAGTTTGAAGAAAAACATGAACTGTTTAAAAAAAGAGTTGGGGGATACACATAACTTTAAACAGGCATCTAATTAATCATCTATTTCTTTCACAAATAATTCCTGTTGTTTTTGTTTCTTTCGACCCAATAATTGCAAGGTAATACTTTTCTATTATTATTTATTATTTATAAGTATATATAATATTTATAGGTATATATAATGTTATATATTCTCTCTGTGTATGTATATATATGTGTGTAATATCATAGGTATATTTTATATGTGTGTATATATAATAGAAAATATATTATTTGTAATGTGTATGTGTTCTGTATATGACTGTAAGAGAATGTGATATGTGTGTTGTTTATATCTCAAACTCTAGGAAAGTTTTAGAATATTAAGATTTTTTTAATCTTCTCTGTTGTTCATTTTTCATCTATTCCTTATTAGATAATGACAATTAGTTTTTTCACACTAAAACAAGACCTATTTCACCTACTCAAACCCCCATAAATAAAGCAAATCATTTAATGTGAGAATAAATTAACAGTGCCTTCCTTCAAGAGTTGTAGCTCAGGTATTTCTGAGGTGCAGTGAAATTTCTTGGAATTATAAATATCGATGTCAGTTTGTCAGTGATTTTCTCCAAGTGCACAATGTTATTGCATCTGTCATTCACCATCTGAAAGCAAATCTGATTAGGAGACATACCGGGCTTGGCAGCTAAAGACATTTCCTTGTTTACTAATCCATTCCTTTGGGATATTGTTAAAATTACAAAAGGTCATCTCTTATATGAGGGAACAAGTAACAAGTTATTTTGTCATAGCTATCAATGTGAAATTGTTTATTGTCTTTTGGAAATAGAAGAAGAAGAAGAAAAAAAGATGGCATGCCTAAATTTGTTTTCCATTCGCCCACAACTAGCATGTTCTAAACATCTCAGAGGGCGTCTGAGATATACTTTCCTTTGGGCGTTTTCAGTGTGAAGCATGGAACAACTCTTTCACACTTTTCATTTGTGCTGTTAAGACTTAAATCAGAAGTACAAAGCATTTTAAATCAACAGAATGAAAAGCAAACCTCAGAGTGGCTTTGCTTCCCATGGTGCTCGCCAAGAAGGCCAGAACACACGTCAGCAAGTCTCCTGAAGGGTGGTAAATAAAAAACGGGAACCTTTGACCTCTTCCTCATCTTTAAAACACACTTGAGAATGGGTTCCTTCCCTCCCAGGCTAAATCCATTGCGTTCTGGGGCTGTCAGCCCTGCAGAAAGGCCCTCGTTTGCCAAGCAGGCTGAGAGAAGACTAGCTGTAATTGGCAATCCATTTCTCCATTTCCATTGTACAGCCATCCCTGACAAATTAATCACAATCAAATGTTAGCTGCAGTGAGGGGCACCCTCTGCGGCAGGAGAAGAAAAATGAGGCCTCACGCTGGTCTGACAGCCGAATCTTTCAACTTACCCCATTAGACTGAACAAGGGGACACTGCGGTTTGCCTGTCACTACCACCACCCATAAACAAACTATTCGCTCTGCATCTCGGAGCTTGGCTAATGCGATCAGGGCTTCCTCAGGGCCCACTGGAGACCTGATCAATCAGTGCTGCAGAGAAAGGAGCAGGGCCCCGTCCTGCTGTGGAGGCAACACCAGGCAGTGGCATATAAGATTGGTGAGGACAGCCTGGCCCGGCGGAACACTGAAGAGTGATGCTGTGTCTGACCATTTCGAAGTTGGTGGAGGCCTACTGTAGGCTCCAAATTGGAGTGTGTCTCTGGGCTTGCTGCTTAGCTATGTCTGTCATTCATGAGCTCCAGGTAGCAAGACATCTTGCCCTTTCCACTCACTGATTAGAATTCACTTCCTGGGCCACTTTCTCTGCTCCTATAACCAAGAAACTGAAAATACCTTTGAAAATAGTCTTCACAGGCGCCTGGGTGGCTCAGTTGGTTAAGTGACTGCCTTTGGCTCAGGTCATGATCCTGGAGTCCCAGGATCGAGTCCCGCATCGGGCTCCCTGCTCAGCAGGGAGTCTGCTTCTCCCTCTGACCCTCCCCCCTCTCATGCTGTCTCTGTCTCATTCTCTCTCTCAAATAAATAAATAAAATCTTAAAAACAAACAAAAAAAAAAAAAAAGAAAAGAAAAGAAAGTAGTCTTCACAAATATGCCCAATCCCTGTAATAAAGTTTGTTAAGTGTTACCCATAGTAAAGCTGCTTGGGCCCTCACTCAGGGCCTAATCGCTCTTATTTTAGACATAATTCTAACAAATGTTCCTCAGCCCATAGGAAATTACCAGATGGCAGGAAGATCCTAAGAGGTAGGTGCTGACAATAAGAAGATGCCAAAACACTAAATAAAATAAAATAAAAAATAAGCCAAGTTTGCTTCCCTGCTGGCCAGTATAGCAGAAGAGAAAATTGTATTTTGAGACACATGCTCTTTGTAAAAGACAGCCAAACTATGTATCGGGATGCCTGTGATGTTAGGTATGCATCGAAGTTAGTCTCTATTCTCTCATTCTCCACTGAAATGCTCAAGAGGTGGTATGTAGCTGAATCAAATCAAACAAGAATTATAACGTCATCTCTTTTCTTTTTTCTTTTTTTTTTTTTTAAAGATTTTATTTATTTATTTGACCGAGAGATACACAGCGAGAGAGGGAACACAAGCAGGGGGAGTGGGAGAGGGAGAAGCAGGCTTCCCGCCGAGCAGAGAGCCCGATGTGGGACTCGATCCCAGGACCCTGGGATCATGACCTGAGCCGAAGGCAGACGCTTAACGACTGAGCCACCCAGGCGCCCACGTCATCTCTTTTCTAATCAAGTTTACCCCTGATTCTTCTAACTGTGGGCAGTGGTATTCACTGCTGTGCCGTAGGTTTTCACAAAAATCAGGGTCAAGGTCTTATGGGTAGGTAGTGGAATGTTTTAATTCCTAGGAAAAAATGATCATTTTTCAGACTATAGAATCGTGTAGCATGGTCTCTAGATTTTCCACTCTACCTCTCTCAGACTGAGTATAAATAAAGTTTAAAGAAAACGTTGCATTTAAAACTTATCTCTAGTACTAACTTAGAAAGGCACTTTTTCCCCTATATATTTAGGACTAGAGATTCTACTTATTAACTCAAGTTAATTTTAAAAAATGGGGGCTATCTGAGGTCCAAATTATAGCAAAGCATTTCCCAGCACTAGACTGAGGGTATCAGTGTCTTGTCCAAAGTCACAGAGAAGCCAGACATGAACACAGTATCTAGGACATGTGCTTTAGTTTCTCCTCAGAGGTACATAATTTGACATTCTCCTGATGATTAGTGTTTGTTTTGTTTTGCAGGGGAAAAAAAGTATATATCAGAAAGTATGTACATAAGTTGCTATTTTCCCCTCACTCTCTCTCTGAGAAAGACATAATACTTTCTTAATCCTATTCCCAGCAACCTAAAGACTCCAGTGCTTATTGAATCATGGAATCATTATTTTAAACTCTCCCCTTCTCCCCCTCCACCCTTCTCAGCTCTTGTTCCAATAAAATTTTACCAGGAAGTACAAGTAATTTAGCCACTCCTAACATTTAATTATTTTGGTTTATTCCTAAAAATACAAAAATACTTGTATATCATGTTGGATTTTTCAATTTAGATTAAAGTGGTTATGCACTCACTGAATTGAGGTGCACCTTTAAGTCAATAATAATATTGGTTCCTATCTCTTGGATACCTCTAATTATGCCTCACGTATTATGTGCTATTTCGAACCTTCACAACCATCTTAATAGGTCAGTACAATTATCCCTACTATACAGCCAAGGGGAGATTAACTAACTAAGGAAAGGGCAGAGGTGGGGATAAAAACTCAGCCTGATTCTTCAGAGGTGCATATGAAAGCAGTCGTTACTTCTCCATGTTAAAGAACAGTACTCAGGGAAATATTCTTCTGTTCTAAAAAGGTTCATGGTATCTGATGCAGTATATACCATTGTGATCCTAATATACTTTCATCAGTTCTCAAGTCTGCAGCAAGCATTTGCTCTGAAGAATCCACATTCTCTTTTTCTGGGTGTATTCCAGCCTCTCTAGCTTTTTCATCAGCTGAGGGGTTTGAAGACATAAGAATGGGAAATCCATATGCAACTGTGATGGTTGTGCTGAAATCTGGGTATTAGACTGAAGCCATTGACTATTGTAACACTGACCCATGGTGTCTGCACAATTCCAGCTTTATGCACCACATCATTACTCCCCTTTGAAAATGAATTGTTGGGGGAGGGGGCACCTGCCTGGCTCAGTTGGTTAAGCATCTGCCTTCAGCTCAGGTCATGATCTCAGGGTCCTGGGATTGAGCCCCACTTCGGGCTCCCTGCTCAGTGGAGAATCTGCTGCCCTTTCTTTCTCCCTCTGCCTCTCCTCCTGCTTGTGCTCTCTCTCTCTCTCTCAAATAAATAAATAAAATCTTTTTTTAAAAAAATGCATTGTGGGTTTCTGGAGAAAGCTGAACAGTTGGGGACGTATGTCCCTAGCCAATTGCCAATAGAGGCTATGAACTTTAGATGATGTTTTCAACTGACACACAGTTATGACCAAAGTTTTAAAATTATTTTTGTGTGCCTTAATTATCATGTTTGTTCAGCTGTGTCTTTAATAAGAACACAGCGTTGTTACGTTAATAGTTTTTAAAGCATTCTTAGTTGTAGGTTGTAAGCATCCTGCCTTAACACTGTCCTCTCCCTCTGCTCTCTCCCTAGCAAATGCTGTCTCCTCCTCCTTCAACACACATGTGCTCATACATGTACACACACACATTCATTATGTAACTGTTAGTCACAGGACTGCCATATTTTTCTAGATGTTTCAGGTTAGGAAATTGATGGGTTGATATGAAGATCTTCTCTCTCTTTTTAAGTCTTATTTATCCATCAGATATGATTTTGTGTATTCATATACGTATTAGGTATATTTGCATATATATACAAGCAGTTATATATACATATATATATATATACACACACATATACATGTATATTTATCACAAATATTCTTAATGTTTCCTTTTGCAATTCCATGAGAAGCAGCCCAACATTCCAGGCCAAGTTCCTTCAAAGAAATGCTTTGAACTGTGCAAGGGACCTGTCATGGAAAGGAACTGATTAATAACAATGATGGTGGGTAGTTATTGGCACTTACCTTGTGCCTTCTACCTGCTAGTCTGTCAGTTGCTTTATGTATAGTAATCCATTTAAGGTCCAAAACAATCTGTGGTATAATCTCTGTTATCTCATTGATGAGGAAACTCAGAACAGCTAAGCACTTGGCTCAAGCTCATGCAGAGACCACATGTGTCAGAATGGTGACCAGACCCAGGCATCTTGACCTCAGATTGCATTTGCTTAGCCAACAGCAAGAATTGCATCCTTATGATGTTTAAAGGTTTTCCTCTTGTGCATTTTCTGAGACTTTGGCCTTCCTGGCAGTAGAGAAATATTTCACCAGTCAACAGTGGACCCATTTAATAGAACAGCTCCTTTCAAACTAGCAATGTCAGCCGTGATGTAGATAATGAGTGTACATATTGGTCCCACTTCTCTGTCATCGATTTAATGGAGATTCCAGTTAGTGGCAGCTTGTCCACTGATTTTGGAGGCTGATTAATGAGTTGTCACTGTTTTATTAGGTATAGGTAATCAGGGGCAGGAATAAAAGTATCTCTAACATCTGAGCGACCCAGAACATTCAACAAGTGATAAATGAAACCATCAGGGCCCTTCAGATGTGTGATTTATGAACATACCCTTGGGTGACTGCACTTACCATAAAATGTACATAGCAATCCTTATACAAAATACTGATGACTTTATATTTAAGAATTTTGCTTGTGAGAGATCATATGGCTTTGAGCAAATAACTGTCAGGCCTGTCAAAATCTTTTCATAGAGGCAGCCTATTAAATTATAATTGTGAAATTTGATGCATATTTTGGAGAATTAATTACTTAAGCTTTTACTGCAGATTTGCTTTCATTATCAGTTTTTCATTCTACTGTAACCTCCCTGCTCAGTTTTCCTACGTGGGTTACAACCTTCTAGAGGCTGATTGTCCTCTCATTTCAGCTCACTTTTTAAGACAAGAATTGATTGACATTTTCACCAAACTGGCTCCTTTCATAAATCCATAAACTAAAAATGAGCTTTCTGCTTTGTGAAATCTCTCTTTTATGAGCTTAATAGAGACCTAGACAAACCTGAGGGATAGTTCTGTTGACCTCATCAGGTCGCTGGCAGCAGGGTATCTCTACAAAAATGTGTTTTTAACCATCCCCTTTTGGGGAACTATGTGTATTAAGTGATAATTGTGGTGTTTGACAGTAATTGCTGGGACAACTAGAATCCTAGAAGCAGATACTGGGAATCACAGACGTCTTTGGGCATCTGACCCAGAAAAGAATCTTCTTGACTATATAATCCAACTCTCCTTACATTGCCCGTTTTCCAGCTCTTCCTAAAATGTGTCTCTCGTTCTGTACTTCTGGGTCTTTGCTTACATGCTTCCTGCCCTTGGGAGTACCTTTCCCTAGACATTATCTCTTCCATGAAAGTGTTTTGGGATAGCTCTTCTGCTGACCATCACCTCCAGGAATGTGTCTTTCTTTTGTATTCCATTGTGGTTTGCTGTTTGAGGACACAAGTTTGACTGTTGTCACTGAATTCCATCACAATCAGTTATTTGTGGTTAGGAATCACATCCTACAACTGAGAACAAACTCCCTGAGCGTAGGGTTATGGTCTTTGCATCGGTAGGTAAACTCAAGTTGACCTGAACTGAGTCTTTAGGCAAGACTACAGATTCTTACTGCCAAGTTTAGTGAACTTGCATGAAGCCTAGAAACAGCCCCAGAAGAAGGTCTGATATTGGTCTCTCCTTTACCATGTTCCCTAGTACAGTGGTTTTCAACCTTGGCTGCCTTTTGGAATCACCCAAAAAGCTTAAAAAAATACCGATGCCTCCATCCTGCCCCTAGAAATTCTGATATAATTGGTCTTGGATGTGACCTGGGCATCAGGATTTGTTCAGTCTCTTGGGGGATTTTAATGTGCATCCAGGGCTGAGATCTACTGGGTCGGTAGAAGTGAAGTTTGCTTCCTAGTTTTGTTTTTAGCTCTCAGTTTTTATAGTGTGCAACTGACATCATACCACTTCATTTTGTCTTAGTCTTGGGCAGATAAGCTAGCACCTGCAAAGACTGAAACTGTGGAAGGAGAATGGAATTCATTATTCCTTTTCTTAAAAAATCATTTGACTTTTGGACATCCTTTGGATTGGATGTAAGGATTAATTAAAATAATTTTGGTTGTCTTGTATTTACTGTATATAGTCTGAAATTCTAGTGCTCAAATTAATTTTTCTGTTACTTTCGATTTTATTAGAGGATTTAGAATTTGACAAGGATTTTTAGCCTGACTATTCTGCATCTAAGACATTTCTATTTTGAGAAACTCAAACTATGCAGTGATAGATATGAAAAGTCCATAAAACCTTTTGCTGTCCAACTCAACACACCAAATTGACCATCATCTCCATATTCTTTCTGATACCTTCTTGTACAGTCAGGCGTAATCTTGAATGTTACAAATTGGTTTCATGTAATTGGGTCCCAAAAATATGGATTAACTAAAGTAGTTCAGATTGAAATATGAAGCAACTGGTTTTGCCTGTTTGGAAAATCAGCAGTCCCATTCACTTCTTTGAAATGCAGTTTTATCTGAGCTTTACTCTGATAACTATGATGACCACAAGCCAGAATATGATTCAAGGATATCAGAATTAATCAAGTCAAGAAATAGCTTGCCTCCTCTCTCTGTTCCTCTCTTTCTCCCTCTAGAACAGTCAAACATCTTGTACTATTAAGACCCTGAACATCTTTAAAGATGAACCAAAAGAGTAAAAAGAAAATGCCCCAAGTGGTTAAGATTGATAAGACGGGTATTGTTTTGTTTTGCTTCTTTGATTTACAGAAATGAAGAATAAGTAAAATACTCAGAAAGGGAAGTGATTGTTTTCTGTTTATGGGCTTGAATGAGACCTCCATGTTCAATTTAAGAAAGAGGAAATGCATGCCCTTTTCACCTCTGGGATTTTCTTTCATCTATGTTGGCATCACTCTCGAGTTCAAATGGTAGTTTAATGATTGTGAGCAACTACAAGTCTACATTCTCACAGGTTCGATTTCAGCAGAAATGATAGCGGTGACTCTTTCTGGCACCTCCCCAAAACTTACCACTCCACTGGGATCATGATCATGTGCCCATGCCTGCCTGAATCAACCTCTGTAGCCAGAAGAGTAGAATCAATCTATTTACCAGAATTCTGCCATCTACATTTCCTAGATCAGTCAGTATGGCCTGTCCTAGGTGACAAACTACAGCCATGTGGCTAGAGATGGAAACCAGTGAGAACTCTTTGAACTGAGGGTGGAGGTGTGGACCTCAAAAAATTAAAAAAAAAAAAGGAAAAGAAAAGGAAAAAAAGTGTGTACTGCTATGTCTTATTTGAAGAAATAAGAAGAAATGCTGAAAAACTGAAACAAAAATATCTACCATAAGGATCATCTTTGTATCCTAATAATAACCTAAAATTCTCATGGTCTATAAGCTCCCAGGAAAGGGAAACATTTCAGAAAATGATTAAGAAGTCACTAGGTGAGAGAGACCCTCTCTCACCTTACACTCTACTTCCCATTCCCCTTTCCCAGCTTCTTACACAGTTGTTAAAACTTGGCAGGCAGTTTTAATCCTTGCTAGTTTAGAGAATCAAGACTGAAAAGTGTCTTGGATAATTATTAAATAATGATCAGAATGGAGATCATTTAGCTTCATTGCAAGATCAAGGAAACTTCTATAAAAGGACAGTGGGGGGGAAAGGCTGCCATTTATATGGCAGGTGTTAAGAAGAAGCTTCAGATGTTGAATATGCAGCACAGAGCTTCTAGCCTCCTTCTCCTGCTCTAAATGTCTTCATCTTTGATAATTACGTCCTTCCTGCAAATGAACATCCCTAACTCCACACTCTAATGGGGTGAGCAGGGAGGGGGGATGTACAGTAGATAAAAATGACTTGGATAGATAGCAGTGATAATGTGTAGATAGTAATGAAAAAGAAATTACAGATGAGAGATTTTATTCTCTCTCTACAAATTTTCATCACCGGAAAAAAAGGCTAGTTTCCCAGCTCTAAATCTTAGCAATGGTTTTGAGATATTGTACCCCCAAGAAATGTTTATCCCTTGATCTCATCAGACCTACAAATTGCCTTCTGATACTATTTTATCCTCCATGCTTCTGATCAAGTAGGCTCTGGGCAGCTCCGAGAATCTCCTGGAATCTCTGTATTTGGTACACAGGGGAAGTTCCACTTGCAAGCAGACCCTGGACCTCTGCCACAGGATCTAGGACCCCTCGATGTTTATCCAGCATGCATCACTGAGGGGCTGAAATTGAAAGCCAGGAGCAGGTGATGGAGCACCTCTCTGCACTGGATTGAAGTTAACCTCCTTCAACCTGGCTCAGATCTGCCAAGTTCCTTGTACATAATGAGGCAGGGACTCAGGAAATATTTGTGGAACTCTGAAAGAACTAAATGAATATCATCGATATCAATTTTGTAATAGCATGCGGTGGACACCTATTCAATAAATGGCACAATCTTTTTTTAGCAGCTCATCACCTTTATCTCTCCAGAAGAATCTTATAATGTTTATAATCTTACTGTTGTTCTCTGATTCAATGCTAAACAAGTCTATTAGAATATTGGTGTTCACTGGGTACATTTCAATTCTAAACCCATGTTTTTATCATTGATGATGATTTTTTTGGTTTATATTGCAGTAGCTCCATGAAAACAAAGTTATCTTCTTTGGGAAATCCAAACATCTTCCCGAGTTTGACTATAAAAATAAAGCTCTGTTGTAATTATTACTCAGGACCTTCTATGAAAAAGATGGCAGAATACATTTCCTTTTTATGAGTTAGTTTCTATACAATTTGTCTGAATGCTGTGGTCATCCTTGGTCTGCAAGGAAATGGTTTCTGAAAACACATGGATTCTCTATTACCCAAATTGTCTTTGGAAATGCTCAGAATGGTTGAAACCAAGCCCTCTGTGGCAAGTTTCAGCATTTATAGTCCAAATTTCCTTTTATTGTGGAAATAATTGGAAAAATGTAACTTGAGAATTGAGGGTTTAGAAAATAGAACTAAATAATGTCTGCCATTTATTACGGAAGGTTCTTTGTGAATCAGATGTGGCATTAAGCACTTAGATATATTTTTTCATTTAATGCAGAGGCGGTCTATTAGGTGATATTCTATTATCTCCATTTTACAGAGGAGGAGAAACTATAGCTTATAGAGATCAAATAATTAGAGGAAGCGATAGGATGTGAATCCTGATCTAAGCAACTTCAAAGGCCTGAATTGTTGCAGGACACCAGACACCTTCTAGTACCTGAAACTTATTTAAACTTCAAACAAAGCTTGTCTTAAAGTGGCCAAATAACGCAGAGCATTAGCCATAAGACAAAAGTGACCAAGTAAGAGATTCCTACAACAAAGAAAGAGGCGTTTGTCAACGAATTTTCCACCAACATTAAAAGAGTTGAATCATATTCTGGCTTGTGGTCATCATAGTTATCAGAGTAATGCTCAGATAAAACTGCATTTCAAAGAAGTGAATGGGACTGCTGATTCTCCAAACAGGCAAAACCAGTTGCTTTATATTTCAATCTGAACTATTTTAGTTAATCCATATTTTTGGGACCCAATTACATGAAACAAATTTGTAACATTGCAAGATTATGCCTGACTGTCATAAGGATATCATAAGGATCCCTGGGTTGAGCCATTCCCGAAGTGAGGCAACTCTCAAACTTTTTAGTTATGTAAGTCAGTAGAAAATCTTGCATGTTTGAGATGGTTTATTTATCACTTTCAACCTAAATAGTCCCAAATGATACAAAATTTTCATCGAAAGAACCTTTACGTGTCTATTATATTATTTTTCTAGTTGTAAAGATGGCTTCCCACAGTGTTCAAATAAAAACAAAACAAAAATATTTTGGCAAATGTCTGATATTCAATTTATTCTTTCCATTGTAAAGATCCATTATGTCCATTAGGGGAGCATTTGTTGTCATTATTTATTTGTTTTACTTCTTTCATTATTAAAAACCTACTCTATGTTTCATAATTACAAAATTAAAGGCTCCAGCTTCTAAGGTTTTTGTGCACCTTCTAAAATAAGTTCAAAATTGCTGAGAGCAGTTTACCAGAAACAACATCCTCTTATTCCATGGCTTCCTTTAATTAATGTTATAAAGCAGTCTCAATGCATCAAAAAGTTACCCTCACTGAGTAGGGAGTTCATAAATGCATTTAATGTATAGTTGGAAACAATGTGAGTTCAGATGTTCCAAAAATAATTATTTAATGAACTATGTTGATATAACTGTAATAAATCATGAGAAATAAGTCTGTCTCATATTAAAGCAGAAATATTAAGTATATCTGAATTAACAACCTACATTTAAAGAATATTGGGGGGCACCTGGGTGGCTCAGCCGTTAAGCGTCTGCCTTTGGCTCAGGTCGTGATCCCAGGGTTCTGGGATCAAGCCCCACATCAGGCTCCCTGCTCAGCAGGAAGCCTGCTTCTCCTTCTCCCATTCCCCTGCTTGTGTTCCTGCTCTCGCTAACTCTCTCTCTGTCAAATAAATAAATAGAATCTTTAAAATATATATATTGGAATAAATTTTAGGGTAATACTTGTATAATTTTGTGAATGGGAAGATTTTGGATGGATATTAGAATTGACTAAAATATGGCAAATGGGAAACAACACACTTGACAATTAAAGGGTTAACATTCTAGTATGTATAAAACTCTCAGAGGGGCACCTGGGTGGCTCAGTCCTTGAGCATCTTCGGCTCAGGTCATGATCCAGGGTCCTGGGATTGAGCCCTGTATCAGGCTCTCTGCTCCACGGGAAGCCTGCTTCTCCCTCTCCCGCTCCCCCTGCTTATGTTCCCTCTCTCGCTGTGTCTCTCTCTGTCAAATAAATAAATAAAATCTTTAAAAAAAAAAAACCTCTCAGAAAAAAAATTTAAGCAATTCTGTAGAAAAATGGACAAAGGACATAAGTAGAAAAGTGATAATAAAGGAAATATGAATGACCAGTAGACATATGGAAAGATCTCCAGTTATCAGGAAAACAAAAATCAAAATAAAACGTAATTTTATTTTCCATGCACTTGACAGTCCAAAAAAAAAAAAACCAAAAACAAAAACAAAAAAATTGATAAGAGTGCTGGCAAAGAAATGGAGAAATAAGCAGTATTATATCATGCAGGTGGGAATGTGAATTTTCACTGCCTTTTTTTGTAAAGTAATTAAACACTAGCTTCTAAAATTTAAAATTTGCATATCCCTTTAAATCAGCAATCCCACTTTGGGGAATCTTTCTTATGGAAATAGAAATACCAATATTTAAGAATATGTGTATAAGGATTGTTACTGCAACTTTGTTAGTAGTGGTTAAAGTCTGAATTCCTATGGGTAGTAAAATGATTGCATAAATTATGAAGCATACATAATAGGTTTTTTATGAAAAAAATAAAACAATGAGTCATATCTAGGCATATTGACATGGAAGAATATCCATAATATATTTTCAAATTAAAAGCAAAGAAACACAAGAGCATAGAGGAGATTGTGAAACTTACACACAAAACTATAATCATCAGTTTTATAGAGGAGCAAAACTGAAGACTAATAGATATTTTCCCCTTTATTGATTTTAGAATTATATGATTTTCAATCTTGATAAAAACAAATTCTGTGAAGAAGAATTTTAAGGAAGTTTTCCTGAAATGCATGCATTTCCTCTTTCTTAAATTGAACATGGAGGTCTCATTCAAGCCCATAAACAGAAAACAATCACTTCCCTTTCTGAGTATTTTACTTATTCTTCATTTCTGTAAATCAAAGAAGCAAAACAAAACAATACCATCTTACCAATCTTAACCACTTGGGGCATTTTTTTTTTACTCTTTTGGTTCATCTTTAGAGATGTTCAGGATCTTAATAGTGCAAGATGTTTGACTGTTCTAGAGGGAGAAAGAGAGGAAGAGAGAGGAGGCAAGCTGTTTCTTGACTTGATTAATTCTCTAGTTTCCACTCTGGAGTGTTTGGTGTTACTACCTCTGTTGCCACAGCACATAGTCACCACTTTCCAGGACTGACTGACTCTACAGTTTACTGGTCATGTGTTCCTAGGAACATCATTTTAATGTTTCTGAGCACCAGTTTCCTCAAATTTAAAATAGGGTCAACAATTTCTAATGCATTTACCTCAAAATCAGAAGGAGACAATGCCGTTGAAAGCTATGCAAATATTAGAGGGCAATGTGCATGACCTCTTCCTGGATGATTCACTTTGTATTGTATCTCTCCTTTAATCAAAGTGTCTTACTAAATTTAATTTAATTTGGCAAACTGGCTGTAAATCTACATACCAAGCTATTGAGTTCAAAGAGAAAACAATATAAACAAGTCAGGGGCCCTGGCATTGGGCTATTTGGTTGTGAAGATATATTGCACCTCACTGAATATAAAATACATTTTTTTCACCTTTTCACACCTCTGACATTTCCACGTCTTACAAAAGATGTTGCCACGTGATAGTATCTAATGTTT
Organism: Mirounga angustirostris; assembly: GCF_029215605.1. NCBI lineage: Eukaryota > Metazoa > Chordata > Mammalia > Carnivora > Phocidae > Mirounga > Mirounga angustirostris. Next base: position 97,839,830 of record NW_026991718.1, on the reverse strand, counting down.
GCTGTCAGCCAGGGGGCAATGTGGCATAGTTGTCCTTGTGCATGGACAGACTTGATCATAGGAAGTGGGCAATATTGGAAATGGAATTCATACTTTTAAGCTATAAGGATGCTCTGCTCTAAAGGCCTTCATGGAAAGTACGCTCTTTCTATGCCCAGCTGGGCTGGTATTGGAGAGTCTAGAACCACATCTGACTGAATGGGCTGTTTTCAGTTTTGCTTTTCTAGTAGAATGGCTCCTTTGGGTGGATGCTTCTTTGGTCTCCATTGGGAGGGCATAACACTTTGTCAGGGATTTGTGAGCAAGGCAGTAGGGCAGGGGAAGGGGGTGCAGGGTGGCACATTGCTCTTCAGTATCTGTGCTCCTTCCTATATGTTTCTTGTTCCTGTTGGTATCACCAGCAACACCATTCACCCTTCCAGTGGTGCTCAGCCCACCCTCTCCACCCCTTGGCACATAGGAACTGGGCCTGTGGCTTCTCCTGAAAAATAGAAGCACCAGAAGGCAGCACCCTGTACAGGAGGTTAAGATCTTACCTCTACCCTCCATGGCTTTTCAGTTGGGCCTGAGAATTAAACTGCTATAGGACAGATCAACAGGAGAAAAAGCACACAAATTTATGTAAGTTCTACATGACACAGGAGCCCTCATAAGGAAATGAAGGCCCAGAGAAGTGGGCAAAACCTAAGTACTTCTATATTAGGTTGAACAAAGAGAGGCAGTTGTGGAAAAGTAACTAAAAGAGACTGAAGGAAGAGAAGAATTCTTTTAACAGGTTGGTTTGTGCAGAATTTTCTTGGCTTTGACTCCTTGAAGGGTGCTTCTTTTCTTCTGGTACAGGGAAGCATCTTTAACATGGCAATCTTTATCTCCCATTTTCAGGAGGAAGAGGGGAGAGTAGAATTCCTTTTTTGCACCTGCTGTTTGTTGAAGTGCCAGTCACTCAGGATAATCCTTATGTTAAGGTGGCATATTTGGGGGTGATCAATCCTACCACCCTTCAAACCCTTCTCTGGGTTTGCCCCTTGCAAACTCCTGAGGCTCCAGGGCCAAATGAGCGGTGCTGTTCCTCAAGGTTGAAATATCTGCTCTGCGGGGCGCACTCATCCAAGCTTCAAAGTTCCAACAACCAAAACTCCTTCCCTTTGTCCACTAGCCCTTTGAGTGGTAGCTGCTTCCTCCTTGAAGTGCATATATTACCTTTAGGTCCTCCAAAACCTGTTTAGCCAATCCCTTTATTGAATTTTTGGTTAAAATAACTAGTGTTTTCTCTTTGCCTGGCTAGATCCTGACTGACATAGCACTCAGAAGAGTGAATTCGCATTTCTCTCAAATTGCCAGGGACTTTCTGAAATTTGCATATGATTGATGATCTTTTCCACCAAATCAATGATTTTTAAAATGAACTCTGTATGTCCCAGAGCAAACCCTCTAAGTGTGATGGGGGATTGAAGGTAGATGCAGACATGATGAGCAAGAAAACCTCACTCTTCTTCACTACCTATAGTTTCCCTTTAACTTTTTCCATGTGTTTTTGCATTAGATTCATGCTAAATGTTGCCAAAGATGTTCTCCCTACATGATGGATTTACCTTAGAGAAAAGTAATAAGGTATCATTGTCTAGCTATTTGACTGAAGTTGTCTCTTTCTACTCCAGCCAGAAATAAGTTCTCCCTGTGCTGTGTGTCAATAAATACCGTTTGTGGGGAGCCTGGGTGGCTCAGGGTTGCTTAAGGGTCTGCCTTTGGCTCAGGTCATGAGCTTAAGGTCCTGGGGTGGAGCCCAAGTTGTGGGGCTCCCTGCTCAGCAAGGAGTCTGCTTCTCCCTCTCCCTCTGCCCCTCCCCTCACTCATGCTCTCTCTCTCGCTTACTCTCTCTCAAATAAATACAATCTTTTAAAAAAATATATTTTGTTTGTATTTTTCTTAACACATTCATTATGTTCTACTTAATAATAGGGTTATATGTTACATTTTTTTCTTCTCTACTAGACTGTTCCCTCCAGGAAGGCAAGACACAGCACTGTGCCATCGAAGAGCATTGTTCTGGGACACAGAAGTCCTTACGTATTTTCCATACTTGCTGGACTATCGTAGTTTGATTAACCCTCCTGTGGCCTGTTGTTTTATTTTAATATAGGGATAACAATACCTATCTTATACAAATTGTATGATCATTTGAAGCTTAAATGAAATACCGCTTATTTTTATTATTAGTTTTGCAAACCTCCCCCCTGTATGTAGCCCAGCGCTTCCACCCAGTTGGCCCTCAGTTAATGGCTTTAGAATCAAACGAACTTTCTAGTTACTATTGCTGCATAACAAACCATCTTGAAAGTTGGTGGCTTCAGACAGCAACCTTAGGATTTTTCCTGTATTGCTATATGTTTTGTTTATGCATTAAAGCCATAAATGAAACCTTTTCTATGTGAAAGCAACCAAGCTATAGACCTTTGAGTAAACTTGCTGTGTAAAAGTAAGTGGGTTTTTTTTTTTTAGTACTAGAAGTAGATCGACTTATTTACATCTTTTATTGACTATACTCACAACTGGTGGCATTTTTTTTTCTTTTACTCTATGAACAAATCAAAATCACAGACACCACTCAAATTATGTTGGGATCCTGCTAGGTGAAAATGATATGTCTATAAGAGCTACATGCAATCTAGTTTCCAGATGGAGTTTCCCTCTTGCTAATTTTGGATCTATTCCAAAGAGTTTCCCCTTAGAAGCCATCTAGGTGAAGTGAAAATTTACTCTTGGAAAATTATTGGAGAGAATGCTTGTGAAATGTGAAGGTATGACTTTCGTATGGACAGTGTACACATTCACAGATATTTTATGACTGCCTTTGGGATATCTAATAATAATGCAAGTTCTCATTGTGTTTGGTCTTTCCTAAAAAGTAGAGACCACCAAAAAGTAATTGCACCAAAAGAATATATTTCAAAATGCTGTTTTTACTGTAAGGTAATCGCAAATAATCTGTAATCAGAAGTGATGAAAACCCCTTACATCTGTATAGCATGTTTACTTTTCAAGACATGTCATGACCCCACATCTATAATTCTCAAAAGAAAATCTGTAAGATAGGAGAAGTTAGTGTTATTACTATGATATTTGGATAAAGAAGGAAATAGATAAGACAGTTCTGCCATTTTAAGTACACAAGAGGTATTTTGGTTCCACTGATGTTTTGGTGTATTTGTTGGTTTAAAAGCCGCTCGACTATGGACTCTGAGAAACAAACTGAGGGTTCTAGAGGGGAGGCGAGTGGGGGGATGGGTTAGCCTGGTGATGGGTATTAAGGAGGGCACATTCTGCATGGTGCACTGGGTGTTATATGCAAACAATGAATCATGGAACACTACATCATAAACTAATGATGTAATGTATGGTGGTTAACATAACATAATAATAAAAAAAAAAAAAGCCGCTCGACTTTTAAACCTCAAATTTGGTAAAAAAGACAACAATAGTTACTGACTGAATAGAGTTGGTTTTTGTAATGAATTTGTGTCACAATTCTGTTTTTGTATAAGAGAGACTGATGTCTGCCCCAAGGGTGCTATAATTGCCACTTTGGGCAGCTTTCACACAATGAACATTGATGGTCCATGGCAAGTACCACCAAGAGCGAGTGAGTGGTTCCCAAATTTATCCAATAAAAGGATTTTTTTTGTAATGTCAAAATCAAGGTCACAGATCTCTATTCTATACTAAATTGACAACTATGGATTCTGTAATATTTTACAATTTTTTGGTATCTTATTAATTGCAATGAATGCATACATTTTTAAAGTTGTAACCTATTCATGTATGAAACATGCTATTAATGCTAATGGCAAGTCTTGAAACACCTGTGGATTTACAAAACTTTTTTTTTTCCCCAAAAACTCTTGAAATAACCCCACTATCCCCTAGGAGCTCTTGACTAATGGGTCAAGAATCTTTGGCACAACCAAGGGTGGCCAATATGCTATATATCTCATGTTCTCAATGCAGTGGAGAGGAATGGCAGCTGATTTTGAGCTTTGTTAAAAAGGATTCTAAGTCCAAGTGTGGGTTCAGAGTAAAAGAGTATGGTTATCAACTAGTGATGTCTGCCAGAGAAGGAGGGACATGGTCAGCAAGATGCAATATTTGCCATGCTTGGCTTAGACTGTGTGAATTATTTGATTGAGCTTATTCCAGGAAAGGACAGTACAGAGAGCCACTCATTTTAAAAATTCATTTAAAACTGCTATAAAAAACGAAGTCTACTTCAAAAAATACATGTAAGAACATGTGAAACTTATTGGAGATTTCATGCCAAACTTGCCCTGCTATTAATCACCTTGTTCTTATTCCCTCACTTGAGAAAAATCTGTTTTCTCTCAAGAAGAATAGAATATTCTTTTTTTTTTTAATTTTAGTTATTTGATAAGGGACTTTTGCTACCTATCAATTGATACTCACTTGTGAGACAGCCACCCCCCATAGCTTGTTGGTGCTTGGTTTATTCCTGTTGGCCGTTCTTGTCTTGAAAGACAAGTCATCCACTGAAACCATTTACTCAGACACAGGAGTGGATAGGGATATGGAGAAAAGTATGTGGTGCATTGCTACATTTATTTATAGAAGTGAATTTCCCTATTTGTTTAGGTCACTTACTAAATGAATCATCCAACCTTTCTTCTTTACTGATTTTTCAAATATCTTTAGAGAAAAAAATAGATACCAATAATATATTTAATTCATATGTGTACCATTTCTAGGATCTCCTAGTTCCTTCTAAAACTCTTCTGCTTAGCTTTATTCCACTCTGAGTATGTTAAAAAAAAATTGAACATAATCACATCATTTTTTTATTGTTTTACTGTGGTTTTCTTCCAATCCTGAACTCATTATAATTGCCCTGTTTTTCTGAAAAATGCACTCTCTCTCTGTCCCTTGTGTACCTGTTCAGCCACTAATAATCTTACAAAAATTCATCTTATCACCTCCTTTGCCATTCCTGAAAATTGATCACTCTGCCTCCAGGCTGTCTTTGTTTCTATCTTCATTATTGCTCTTCTTGAAAAGTATATATTTTACTTGGGCTGCTTGAGGGCAGGGTACATGTCTTAGTCATAACTGTATCCCAAATGCCTAGAAGTATGAATGGCTCACATTAAATGCTCCATAAGCACTGCTTAGGACTGACACTCCCATAAGCCATTGTCTCTCAGTGGAGAGAGACTTGATTTAATTCTTTGACTCCCTTTCTACCCTCAGCATATTCCCGACTGAAAGCTAGTTAGTATTTTTTCCTTTTCTTGATACTCCTTTTCCCTATTTTTCTGGAGGTACAGAACTTTTTTGTACTCTGTAATGAGAATCATAAAGATAACTGAGGTGAATGAGATTTGCCACAATTATATATAAATTTTTTGAGACACCGTAGAATGAAGTCCCCTCATAAGAATAATGGGACCTTCTTTTATTAGATATTTAAAGTGTAGATGCTAATATATGTGTGTGTGTGTGTGTATTTACTGGCCTTATATATCATATCTTGAGAATTGGTATTGACTTTTAACATGAAAATGAAATATATTAAAGCATACCCCTGAGGGGGAACCAGACAGGGTGGTGTTTTGGTCATATTTTTGTCTGTGCTAAGAGCCTTCAGGTGACCTGGCTTCAGTGAGGTTCTAGCCAGGCTGTCAGAAAAGTGCTTGGCAAGCTTGGGATGAGTTTCTCAGAAGAGGCTGAACTTTTTCCTGAAAACTCTAGGAACAGATGGATGTACATTCCTCTGGGCAACTTGAGGGGAGGTTCTGCTCAGGGCTCTCTGTAATATAGCAGCAAGCAGGGTGATGTTTAAAACTTTTCTCTTGGCTGGTGAGGCATGAGAAAACAAGATGCACCTGCATGTTGGGAAGAGGGGTGGACACCAGGCTGGTCCTGAACAAGAGTAGATGATCATATTATCAATATCTGAAGACCTTACATGAAACTCTATCCTTCCTATTCACCTGCACCCACATGTACTTCCAATTGCCCACCTTACCTTTTGTGCTTTCTCCTCTTTTTACCCCATCAAGATGCCTTTGATGGCCACTCTTTTGTTTATTCCATCCAGAAATATTTACTGAGCCCATACTGTGTGTCAGACATTGTCCATAGCACTGTAGACACAATATGAATAAGAAACATATGGCTCCAACTCTCATAGAGCTTTCACTCCATTGAGGAATGACATAAGCAAACAAATAAGTGACATTATTTCATTAAGTTCCATGTATGATAAAGGAAATAAAACAATTATAGTAGATACTTTGTCACTTACTATATGAACTGTCCAACCTTCTTCTTTACTGATTTTTGAATAGAGAGTGATTATTAGGGAATAGATTTGGTGAGGAGGGGCTATTTTAATTTTGATCCAAGATGTGATTTGTCAGAAAGAGTGAAGGTCTGGACAGGTCTGTATAGTCTTTGTCTTTATATGTTTATTCTCTCATTCATCCATTTGTTGAATCAATCACCATGAACACTTTCATCTATATAAGCTTGTTGCCTGGAATTATTATGATCCATTGACTAGGCAGCCACCCAAATTATTTTAGCCCTGGAATTATATGCATTCATTCAAGTCAATTAATTCATTCACTCATTCATACAGATAGTATGTTGGTAATTTTACCTGGACACAGCCATTGGTATGGGGTAAAGGTTGGTAAAAAGAATACAGGGGAATGTGATTAACTACAATCTTAAACAAGTCAACTCTGGCATATTTATGAACCAGATCAGCATCTGTTAAAATGTCCAAAATTGTTAGTCTCTGGAAAATGTGATTTGACCCATGGACATATCATTGGCATAATGCACTCATCATTCTTTGCCATCCCTTCCCCTTTGCGTTACATTTAGGTCATAAGAATTTCAAGATACCTTTTCCCCAACATACTTATTGTGAAAACCTTAAGAGCAAGGGCTTGGAGAAATGCTAAAGAAAAAAGAGATTATATTATAAGTAGAAAATGAATTTTATTCATTTAAACTCATTGTCTGACATTTGATATTCTGTAAGCAGCCCTCCCAAATAGTTTTAGTTCTTTTTTAATTTTTATTATTTTTAAAGATTTTATTTTTTTATTAGAGGGAGAGAGAGCGCAAGAGAGAGAGAGCACGAGCAGGGTGAGGGGCAGAAGGAGAAGCAGACTCCCCGCTGAGCAGGGAGCCTGATGCAGGGCTCGATCCTGGGATTCTGGGATCATGACCTGAGCCACCCAGCAGCCCCTATCATTCTGATAATGAGTATATTTCATGGCTAGACTAGACAAGCTCTTGAAAACTCTGAGGTCTCCCTGGATCCTATAAAAATTGAAATTAAAATTTTTACTTCTGAAGAAGAGTATTTCTTAGAGGCCCAGCAAGTCTTTACAGATGTATTAATGATTTGCAGCTATTTATTGCACATGTGATGAGTGCCAAGTGCAAAGTTAGGCACTGCGGCAGATGCATCCCCTGCCCTGCCCAAGGTCCCCTCCTCCATACTCACCATCCATACAGCCAGCCTGACAGCCACCCATCAACACCTCTGTCTTCCTCTGAGGATGTTCTCTGACTTCTAGAATCTGATCTTCTGAGGACCAGCGCAGGCCAGAATGGAAGGAATCTACACCCCCACACACTTACCAGCCACCTGCAATCCATGAGTGATGGGATTTGGTGGATACATACCTCACCTCCTTTGCTCTTCAGACAAGATAAGTCTGACATGTATGTTCTACACCATTCCCAAAGTTCCCCAGCCAGATTGTGCCACAACTGCCCATTGGGGTAACTGGCTTGATAACCATCCTTTCTCAGTTTCTTTCTCTTCTCTTACTTCCCACTTTCCTGTTTCTGTGATTGTTCTTCAAGTAAATTACTTGCATTCAAATCCCTGTCTCAGTCTCAAAGTCTGCTTATGGGGGAGCCAACTGAGATAGTTACAATGCACACATCATCTCAGTTAATCTTTATTACCTCTCCAAGGGAAATGTTACTATCCCCATTTTACAGATGAAGAAACCAGGGCTCAGAGAAGTTAATTAACGTGCTTATTCCAAATCCCCCTTCCTTTCTATTTCATTGTAAATGGGCTGACCAAGGCACAGTCTTTTAGGATTGTGCAGCCAAATCCCCTTTCCTTTCTATTTCATTGTAAATGGGCTGACCAAGGCACGGTCTTTTAGGATTGTGGCTAATGAATTTTGCAGCAGAATAATAAATCAAATATTTATTGACTCAAATTGGTGCAGTCATGGTCAAAAATGCAAGAGGTGGAATTTTGTTCATTCATTCTACAAATATTTATTTTCTCCTACCAACACCCAGACACTCTGTTCCTTCCTGAGAGCACAGTGGCAAAAGAGAAGATATCCTCTGGGAAGAGCTGAATGCATACTAATTTGTGAAAAGTTCTGACTATGGTATTAGAGGTTTTTGTGATGTTGAGATCTCAGGCTACTATTCAAGAAATGTTCAGAAATGGCAAACTGATTTTCAAGCATCTACCCAGATGCCAGTTAGGTGGCTGTATGTCAGAAAGCAGAAACCAGTTTCTCTCTTTTTTTACTGTTTGGATAGACCTGTTTATTTTATGTTTTTCTTCACTAGAGTCTAAATGGCTTTTGTAGGTAATGAATATTTCTGCCACTGCATTGAATTTGAATAAGGAATAATGACCAAAATCTGAATATAAATGGAGGATCCACATCAACTTACAAAATTGGTTATAGGACCCCCTTAGAAAGTATCTGTACTGAGAAGTATTGAACATGTTAAGAGGATATTTTCCCTATACTTTCATTCAATTAAAAGGGGAGAGAGAGAGAGAGAGAGAGAGAGAGAGAGAGAGAGAGAAGCAATTGATTTAAATCAGTGGGAAGAAATTGGTGTTTAGTCTTGTTGGCATCTTAACTACAAATGAAACCAATATCCTGGTGTTGTTCCATTCTGAGTGCTCTGATGATTTCACAGTTGACTAGTGATTTGTCCCTTGCTTCAAATTACTTAGGATGTATCAGGGCATAATCTGTGAAAAAGTTTGGCTCTTAAAAAAGATAGTCTGTAGACGTGAAGAAAGGAGCTCTGTGTAGTCACAGAACTCTGCAGTCACAGAGCAAGGAGACCTCAAAAGGTCACCTGATCACGGAGGTGCCATCTTTGTTCAAAATGGTGAATAATAAAAATAGTGGAATTTCAGGTGCTTTGTAAGACCTCCAAAGGTAGGGAAGGGGTTTTTGAACCACATTCCTAGATATTACATTTCATTTTCACAGAGATCTCTAGAATATAGAAGAATATTCAGGAATTAAAGAAATGAACCCTAAAGCCAACTGCTTACAACCATTGATTGACAACTGTGTATTTAACACTGGCATACATTCTGACATTCTGTGGGAGATAAAAAAGAACAAAAAGTAAGACCCTAAAAGAAATTACTGCCTTCCGGGAGATATACAATAGGCATGGGAAAAGAATTGATGTTAACGTGTGTTAGTTGGCATCATCAAGGATGGTCCAAGTGGAGGAGATGGGAACTATAGTTGATCTGAAATGAGAGATAGAATCCATTCATGGAAAGGAAGGAAGATGGTGGAATACCACAAGGAAAGGCAGGGGAGTAGGAATACATAGAGCACAAAAGGAGTCCTGGGATGTGATTGAAGTCAAAGTGGATGCTGGAGATTAGTGAAGTACAAGAGGAAAGTGAGAGAACCAGGCTATGGAGGGCCACAAAGAAGGTGATGACCTTGTGGTTGTGGAAGCAGGACCCCAGTGTTTGTCCTCAGGCAGAGGGGTCCCTAGAAGCCAGGTACAGAATAGGTTGTTTAAATTCTTTTTGTCTGAAATTAAATCCATCACCTTGTTTTCTTTTATCCTCCTTGTGCTAGCTTTCTCTTTCATTAATAGCAATACCATTATCTAAGACTTAAATCCCCAGTCCATTATAACCATGTCTTCCCTTGCTCCCACATGTAATTAGTTGCCAACCATTTTCAAGTATTTTTCTCTCCATATCTATTGAATATTTCCTTCCTTTTCCCCTCCTGCTATCATCCAAGTTTATTCCATATCCAATTTCTTCAGTCCCTACTTTTACTAACTTGCTTCTTACCTTATGTCCCAGTCTTATTTCCCATAATGAGACTTTCTGTGGTGAAGTCCATGTCTTAGACATTTCAGTCCCCTGTGCTTTTATTCACATCACCTCTGCAGAATTTTACTCCCTATTTCTTGTTTAAATCCCATTATTCTCTGAGTTTTACCATAAATGCATTTCTTCCAGGAAGTTTCCTTGATCCTACATTCTCTGCCTTTTTTTCCTAATCTGGTAAGGATTTTTCTTGACCCTAAACTCCTAAAACATCATATCATCCCTCTAGGATATTGTCCAACCCATAATAGAAAAGTATAGTAAGAATGCGGACTGTTGAGTCTGGTCTGCCCAAATTGACCCAGCTCTATCACTTACCAGCTGTGTGGCCTTCCACTAGTTATTTAATATCTCTAGACTTCATCTTATTCATTTAAGTAATGAAAATAATAAGACCAGGCCTTAAAGTGTATTGGGAACATATGGCACAGCCCCTCACATTGCATTTGGCTCAGAGTTGCTATTCATTATTTATTTGTTCAGTGAAGAAGTCTCTCTCAGTAGAGTGTGAGATGCTACAGAGTACAAATGATGGCATAGAGTAGGCACTCAAGAAATATTTTCAAGTGAAAGGGCTGGAATCATAGGCCAATGCCTGCTATCAGTTCCCCACATTGGTTTTCTAATTTGTCTACCAGGATCAGAGAAGGGCTAAAATTAGGTTGGCTGGGAGTCTGACTCATTTATCATCTATCAGGGAGTGACTTTTGCCTGAAGACATCCCCTCAAGACACAAGACACCAGCATTCTCAAATTGCATTTCAACTGTTTGTAGTGACCATAGCCATCCTTGGTCCTATTTTCTGAGCTGAGCATTACATTTACTGTTCCCAAGCTTGAGGGAATTCTGCCCCTGCATGCATTTTCAAAAATAATAGCTATTGGTTGTGCTACAGTGACTTTGTCATTTCCCTCAGCTTTTCAACGCTGCTGATAGGAACACATTCAGCTTTTAAAAGTTCCTTTACTTACTTCCTTTCTCTACTTCAGTTAGTTTTGCCTTCACAAGTGATACCCACTTGGGCTCATTGATAAGATTTGCATGTTTTTTAAGTAGCATGTTCCCCAAAGACTAATAGTTTTCTTTTTCTACCAGTTAAAGGTGCCCAAATTATCATGTGAACTTTGGGTTTCTAAAATAGAAATGTGTCTTACAGAGCGTGGCTTTCAAGTTCAGACTACTCAGATCTGATCCTGGCTGAAGCATCTTTTAGCTTTGTGAGTCTGGGCAAATTTATGTTATTGTGAACTTCAGTTTATTTCCCTATAAAATGGGCATAAGAATTAAACCTATTCATCTTAGATAGTGTCTTTGGGAAAACTTTAATGAAATAAGGCAATTAAAAGTTTTTACAGTGAGTAGCACATAGGAAGAGCTCTCTATATATTAGCTGTTAATATTAACTATTTATCATAAATCTTATATAACTAGTAACTTGATGGTTGATTTTATGCTTTAGTGTTCCAGACTGTATTTCCATTTATTCATTCTAGGTTTGTTGTTGTTTATTTGTTTATTTTGTGTTGGCTTGTTATTATTATTTCTTAGGAAGAAAATTTCACTTAATGAGTCAGGCTTGATGTTGTCCTAACAACCCTCCCTGCCCATCCTTGATGTCTGAATTGAGCTACTTTGGTCAAGAAGGTCTAGATGGAAAACATCCTTTATACACTTTACACTAGTGGTCTTCTCCCAATATCTAATTCAGTGGTCTCCATCTATTTTTCCGTTTTCCTCCTTCAGCTCGTCTAACATACGTCAATATCAGTAACTGACTGCTTCTCATGGGGCTACAGATTAAAGACAAACAAACAATCAAACCCGGCCCCCTAGTTCTAGGACAACTGCCAGCCCACACAGTGACTCAGTACAAGTTAGAAAAGGTGACTCTCTCTTTCTTTTTATCTTTATATAATATATATATATTTAATTTGAGTGTAGTTGGCACCTATGTTTATTGCAACATTATTTACAATGGCCAAGATATGGAAGCCACCCAAGCATCCATGAATAGATGAATGGATAAAGAAGATGTGCGTATACACAAAGGCAGCACTTTCGGGACAGAGGCCATCCTGTAGGTGTAAGGTTTGGAAGTTTAGTTTCTTTTGTAAAAGAAAGAGTTGTCTCTTCTAGGGAGTAGGCAGACCCAGGCTGGAACTCACTCAGACTTACATCTTGACTCAGTGCAATCCTGCATAGAGGCCCTGCTGGTGGGAGGTGTCTATCTACCCCACAGCTGTGGGCAATTACTGTTGTACCAGGAGGCAGTGTAGCTGTCCCACCCTCCTCACCCTCAGGTATCTGGCTACTTCTCTCTTGCTTTTAATGGAAGATGGATCTTTAAGAACTTTTGAAAGCCATGCAAATGAAACTTTTTTTTTTTTTTTCCCCTGATGGCATCATTGCTATAGCAAGCTTTCTTTTGCAGAGGAATGAAGTGTGGGAACCAATTTTTTTCCAAGAGAACGGCATGAGAGTGCTCAGGAAATCTGTATTCTAATGGAAGAAAAATTCATGCAGCCTATGGAGGGGAAAAAAATGAAACTGCATTTCTCAGCCTTCTCTATCATAAATATGCTCCCTCCACAAAACTCTGCACTCTGCATTAGCCATGCCTGCAGTCATACGTCTGTCATGCCAGTGGGAGAGACCCTGGCCGCCTGCCACCCGCCTGCCAAGGGGAAGCCTCTGCCCTGTTGCTAGCAGCATGTGCTGTGACATAGGGAGTTCAGGGAGGAGTCATCATCCAGATATCTGTGTAACCCTTGGAGATTTGCTCTGGTGATGGCTGGCAGGCTGCTGGCGAACCTGCTGAAGGCTCCTGAGGCAGAAAACCCTCGGTCCCACGACTCCCAATCAGCCCGAATTTCTACTTCTAGCTTTCAGACTCTGCACGCCCTCTAAAATCATAGAGAAGAAAAATGCTCTTTACTGTCTTCTCTGAGGCAAACATGTCACAGAACAGGAAACATAGGAGAACACAAGGTGAGGAGAGGAGGCGAGGAGGCCACCTGTACTCACCCATAAATTTTATACTGCTCAGTCTTGAGAGTCAAACAAAACACTTGTGACCAAGAACATCTTTCATAGAATTGCAAGAAAGGGATGATACATCTAGATTTGGGACTGATTTGGCACTTTACAATGCTGTATTTTGTGGAATCCGAAGTTCTATCAATTACAAGACACCCCTTTAATTTTAGAAACATTCAGCGATGACATCATGTCTTAGTATCCCTTAATATTTTAAACTTACTAAAAGAGTACTTTTGTATTTATTTTAGACATAGACTTTTATGATATATCACTCTTTTGCACACACAACAGGAAAACGACAGTGAAGTAAATGAGTTAAGGTATTCCTCAATCTTCTTCGCAAAGTCCGAATCTTCGGAATCACTGTGCTATTCAGTCATTGATAGTTGTGTTTTCTTTCCACATAGCATCATCCTCTGTGATGTCAAAAAGGTTGGTGGTGTGGCCTTTCTTTGAAAACATATAATACTGTTTTCAAATTTTAAAACCATGTTCCTGTTTCGCTTCCACAGTAAGTCTGTAAACTCCTTGAGCCGAGTGTAGTTGTCACATCCTGATTGTGGTATCTCCCTCAGCTAGGAGGGTTGTGTTTGGTTGCATGTGATCCCCAATACATATTCATTCAATCAGATCACTGAAGCCCACCTCAGTAGCAGAAAAGGAAAACCAGCAAGATCTCCCTGCAACATATTTCACCAGTTTTAGAGTCCTACAGATAAAATTGTATGTTTTCAGGTCTGAGAAAAATCTGGGTCATATACCTCTACTTGGGAACTTGAAAGAGTTTTGACAAGCGCCTGATTTCAAGATGGAGGAAATTCTCTTGGTCAGAAACTGGCTCTGATACATATATTTAAGAAGAAAGGGAGGGAAATCCCAAATTACTCATTTGACTGTAAACAATATGCTCATTCCTTGAAGTCTACCTTAAACCCTTCTTCCTCTCTACAGCACCTTTGAAATTCAGTTTAGAAGAATCACACCCTATCTTTAATTTCTATAACCCTTTAGGTCCTTTTGTTTATTTATCAGTTTCTGCCTTTGGATACCTCTTAAATAACTTGAAGGGCATGAGTGAGTCTTTTAATTTGAAAGAAGGATTTGGATGAAAGAAATTTGAGAAGTAATCACATAAACACAGGTGGGGGGAATAGAAAAGTAAGTCAGAAGAAGAAAGCCAGTAAAGGGGACATTAATGAATGACTTCCTGCTGTGGGCAAGTGAGGTTTATTTTTATTGGAGGCTGTTGTAGGCTGAATTATGGCCCCACAAAGAGGTCCACATGCTAATCCCTAGAACCTGCAAATATATTACCTTATATGGCAAAAGGGACTTTCAGATGAGATAGGAAAATTTTCTGATTATTCTGGTGGGGTCAGTATCATCACAAGGGTCCTTATAAAAAGAAAACAGGAGGGTCAGAGTTAAAGAAGGCAGTGTGACAACAGAAGCAGAGGGAGGGAAGGAGATGTGACAATGGGATCAGATGTAACAGTGATGTGAGGAATGGCCAAGGAGGGCCGGGAGCCAAGGAACACAGGCAGCCTCTGGAAACTGGAGAAAGCAAGGAGATCAAATCATCCTAGAACCTCCAGAAGAAATGCAGTTCTGCCAACACTTGATTTTAGCTCAGTGAAATTTATTTTGGACTTCCGGCCTCAAGAACTGTGAGATAATAAATGTGTGTTGTTTCAAGTCACTAAGTTTATGGTAATTTGTTTCAGCAGAACTAAGAAACCCACACAGGGACCTTCTAAGAAACAATACGGATCATGCTGACTAATTGTGGTACTGAGGGTCAAGGAAATTAGAGTATTTGTCCACTGACTCCCAGTACTCATTGGCTAAGGATTGTCCCTAGAAGCATTAACTTTCCATTATGTCTGATTTGTTCAGCTAAGCATCCTCCTGCCTTCTCCAAGGGCCAAGGAAAGCCCAGAGTCAGAGAGACACAGATGCACGAAATAGGAACTCATAGGCATATATGGGACTGTCCACCCAAATGCAAATGATGAGTAGGGTGGGCCAAGGGAAGGTGGGTGGAGCATGGACATTACCTGCCATGGTATGTAAGTGAATGTATGCATGCATGTGTGTGTGTGTGTGTTTTGTTCCCCCTTTATCAAGTTCTTTGGGGCTAGAAATTCTCTCTCATTCACCAGAGGCCCTAGCACAGTGCCTAGCATCTAGGAAAAACACTTCCTGACGGATTGGGTGACAGAGTGTGACAGCTTGTGAATGTCACAGTAAATAAGGAAGCTGGCAATTTTACAGCAATGTTTTCTCTAATTCCCAAATTAAGCCTGTGCACAGAAGGAAAAATGGCTCTTTCTTGGAAACAGATTCAAGACTTTGTAGTTCCCCAGGCAGTTTGGGTGCGAGGTGGCTGTCAATTACGAACGCAAGTTGTCACTAGGCAAAATGGCCTTCTCCTGATGCACAACCAACCTGCAATCTAAGACTCCCCCGTCAAGGTTAGCAGATAAATCAATACAAAAAGAGATGAGCATTGCAGGTCGTGCTGATGTCAAACAGGCATTTCATGTGGCTGGCAGAAAATTGAGCATATTGGTAAAGTACTAAAGACTTCCTTCATGAAAATGCTGGGATCCCTAGTCCTGAAAGGAAAGTCAGATTAACTCTCACAAATCCTTCCTGACATCTGACAGACAGTTTTCTCTTGACAAGGGCTTGGCGAGGACAATGTGATCAACAGAATGGCCTTCCCTTTGCTAGGTATCTAAGATGACATAGCTTTTTTTGCGGGGGTCGGGGAGTGGGGAGGAAGATACTTGTTAAGTACTAGATTCTCTTTTTACCCTGACATGTTTTTGTTCGTTCTTTTTTTTTTTAGCAATGAACTTCAGAAAATGTTTGCAGATGTGTTGTATATTCTGACTGTACTCTTAGCTCTGCCAGGTACATTAGCCTTCAGAACATACTAAGATGAAGGTTGAGTGCCTCTTGTTTCAAAGAAACCTAGATAATACTTTTTATTTTCCATGTCAGCTGCTTTTCCTGATTTGAACATGTCAGACAAATGTTTGATGCCCTTGAATGGTGTTTGATTAAATTCATCAACACCCATTGGCTGTTAAAATGGCCCCTGGGTATTAGAAAAGCTTTTACATATATAAACACATATGCACATAAACACATAGAGGTATGTTTTAAAGACCATTTTTGTGGCCAAAATATTTGAAAAAAATCAATAGCAAACAAGATACGATATTAAAATTAACTGATCTTGTAGATAAGGAAATTTTCTGAAGGAAATTTTAGGGTAGAATAGCACGTGATTAAACCCTGATGAATCCAGAATTTTGCTAATACTGTAAAGGTCCCGGTTGCCACAGGCCTCAAGGAAGGAAATTATGTCCAGTGCGTATTTATGGACTATGAATACAAGCTTGTTAATGATAAGCTTGTGAAACAAGTAAGGTTGAAGAACAGAAACTTCGGATGAACTCTATTAGAAACCAGCTTGCCTCCTAATTGAGAGACGATCCCCTCTTAAAACTTGGCATGATCTGGGATCTACCAATTCCCACCTGTGTACTTGAGTTCCTGGGCCTGTGGTTTATAACTATAGCCACGTTTCACCAGTTCTTCCTGCCTCCCTGACAAAACCTGGGATTATGTGTCATTTCTATGTGCTGCCCAATCTTTGGAGCTATGTCTAAACTCATTAACAATTTAGAAGTGATAATCCAGTGGTTTAACTCTCATGAGGGTTATAATTTACAATAGCACAACTCCTTTGTTCATTGGCTGTTCTCTATTTGCCCCCCCCTTCTCTGTCCTACTCTATGCAAGCCTACCTGAGCTTCCTTGCTGCCTAGTCTATGTTTGGGTTTGGCTGATAGGGAAGGGGAGGGATTGGTTAAATAGCAGAATGGAAAGGTGGCAGGAAATGATGGCGATATTACTTATCCCAACCCCCTCTCCCCCCACCCTGACAAATCCCCACTCCTCACTCCCCCTACCCCTTCCCTCCACTTTGGCACCAGGTTTCTGGCAGTAGCTATGACCCTCCATGACTGGTTCACTGGGAAGCCCTTTCTTTCCCTAGGGCAATGGTGACACTGTTTCCACCACTTGCCCCCAGGGTGTTGGCTGCCTTCCTGGGCTGTGGGTCTCTTGGTACCCCAATGTATCTTGCTTATCTTTTAACCTTGCCATGTCTCTACAAGTGGTCCTTTCATCAAATCTCTTTATGTAAACCATCTCAGGAAACTGTGTTCCCTGTCAGGACCCTGACAATTATGCTTCCCTTGACCACAGCACTCTTTGAGAGTGAGGAAGATACATATTTAATATTTAATTATAAAATGCTTAAGTTGATACATGGTAATGTTATAGTTCTCATTTGGTTAGTGTGCTACTAAAAACTTCATTTGTAAGAGAACAAAAATACAAGGTGCCATCTTACAGATGTTATGGTTTGGGCTCAAGTGCACATGCCATTCTGTATCTGCAGATCTGGAATCTGGGTCTATAGTAGCTGACCAGGTTAGTGTCTGAGTACCTTAGTACCACTAAGGTGTTACCATCTACCACTCTGGAGGTAGCTGAATGACTTTTTTTTTTTTTTAAGATTTTATTTATTCATGAGAGAGAAAGAGAGTGCACAAGCAGGGAGAGGGGCAGAGGGAGAGGGAAAAGCGGATTCCCCACTGAGCAGGGAGGCCCACTGGATGCAATGCGCAGGGCTTGATCCCAGGACCCTAGGGTCATGACCTGAGCTAAAGGCAGATGCTTAACTGAGCCACCAAGGCATCCCCATGTGTTTCTTAAATACAAGGCAGAAGCTGTCCAAAGTCCTTTCAGTCTGGATAATAAAAGCTAAGGTAAAGTAAATGTCACATTGTGTTTATGTTTAATAACATGGTATGTATGCATTATATTTATATTTTATATATAATATTTTTATATATTTATATATACACACATACATACTAGAGAGAGAAAGAAAGACTCTGAGCTATGAATACTGTGCATGGTGCTGCTTAAGCTCAGTGTTAACTGAAAGCAGCCCATTCATAAATACTATGGTTCCAGAAAGAAAATCAGTGATAGCCTTCTCTCAGTTTCTTGTTATACGGCCCAGATTAGAGAAAATGGGAATTTTTTAAAAAAGTAATATTTACAAAGCAGCAGCATACCAATGAATGCAATTTAATTTGGGTATAAACAAGTACATGGGTGCTGAGGAATTGACAGGGATTAAAGGAACAGGTGACTAGGCAGAAATAAATTCAGAGATAGGGCTACTTCTGCCCTCTAGGAGAAGAAAATTAAATCAATGGCATTATGGTGACTACTAAACCATTACTACATCTTGAATTTCTTCCTTTTTTTTTCCCCTGTAGAAGTCTCTTTATGAGATGACTCCTTTGATGACTGAAAAACGTTTAAAATAATTTTCTACCCAATGATACAATCTAAAAACAAGAGGTATCACAACAGTAATAGAACAGCTTTGGAGGGATTTATGAATCATTATTTATTTTGGGGGGGGCAGTGAGCAAAGGATGAATTGTCATGTCCACATATGACCACTCATGCTCTCATTTTCTACTTTAATTCAAGCCATGTGAATTACTCCACCATCCTCTTCCCTTTTCTCTCAAAATTGCCAGGGACTCTTCCATGTCAGACTTTCTCTCTTGCTTCACTGGATGAGGAGAAGGCCATGATCTCTGCAATTCCTGATTTCCTTCTTATCTCTAAGGAGAAACCCACAGGTTCTTTGAGTTTTCATGGTTTTCTACTAGTCATTATGGTACAATCAAAATTCAACATAGAGGGGCATTGTGAAGCTTAAGAAACAGGTCAAGATGGCTTTGGTCCTGCTTCTTGATCTGCTGTCTCTAATCCTGCAGAAGGGTCCATTGTGAACAGGTTAGGCTGCTACACT
Source organism: Mirounga angustirostris (assembly GCF_029215605.1). Lineage (NCBI taxonomy): Eukaryota > Metazoa > Chordata > Mammalia > Carnivora > Phocidae > Mirounga > Mirounga angustirostris. The sequence continues at coordinate 97,820,693 of NW_026991718.1, read as the reverse complement.
TGGCTCCCCTCGGGGCAGAGGTCACTCACCTCCTGTCTCTACCTGCCCACCCTCTGCAGTATTGATGGACACCTCTCTTCCATTGCCACCATGGAATTTTTTCCATTGCCACCACTGATTTTTCTCACCTTCCGTGCTCCCCATATTCCCATCTGCCCAGGGAATTTTTTCTCTCTTAATCTTTCTTTTCTCTATCTCTCTCTTTTTGTATTACAGAAATATTACGTATTTTGAAGGTGATTATCACCATTAGATCTGCTGCAGGCAGATCAGAAAAGCAGGAGTCCCCTTCTCAAACTTTATTTGCCCGCGCACCTTGGGTGAGCAGTAGGTATTCATAAAGGCAGTCAGCAGGGACACTTGAGCACTCTGACCATTTGGAATTCTGTCAGTTTCTCCTGAGTCAGGGGAGAAGATTTGAACAAATGTATATCCCTGTGTAACCAACTCTGAGGTCAGGATGTAGAACATTTCTATCACCCTAGAAAGTTCCATCATGATCCATTTCAGTCAGTCCCAGCCTCCTTAAACAACTATCATTCTGATTTCTAACAGCTTAGTTTTGCCAGTTCTTGAACTTTGTTATCAGTGGAATCTTGACAGTATATACATGTTTGTGGCTGACTTCTTTTGTTCAAAGTACTGTTTGGGGGATTCACCCATACTCTGTGTATCAGTAGTCCATTCTGTATTTTTTTCATGAAAATACAATATTTATTGTATATAATAATACAAGAAATGTGCCTGTGCATAATTGTGACAGGAAGTGCAATGGGCCATGCTTAAGGGAATTCCTAATGTCCATGAAAGGTGCTTGGTAATTTTAATGTCATTATTACATTATTACACAAAGATGGGTTTTGCCTCTGATAAAGCATTCTTTAGTAATTCCAGGGACTCTGTGCTTGGCAGAGTAGGAATTTTACATGCTTGCTGTCACACAGGAATTGCCTCCATATCATTTCCTAAATTGAGCTTTTGAATTCCAAAAGAACACTGAAGCCACTGGTGGGGAAGCTGTCTTTTGAAAATATGCCAGAAATAGCAGCCGGAAATGCTCATCTGTCAAAGCTGAGAGCGGTTTATTTATTTTATTTTATTTTATTTTATTTTATTTTATTTTATTTTATTTTATTATTTTATTTTATTTTATCTTACCTCATTTTATCAATTATTTTTTAGAGCAGTTTCAGATTCACAACAGAAGTGACTTGAAGGTACAGAGATTTCCCACATGCCATCTTTTGGTATTTCCGGTATTTGTATGTAATTTTGTCCCACCGTACTTGGATATTCTGATTTGTTTTCTTCAGGCATTTTTGTTTTCCATTTTGGAAGTTTCTATTGACTTCCCAATTTTCTACATCCTCAAGTGCAGAGACACTTTTTCCAGCTGTGTCTAGTCTACTAATGGGCCCATCAAAGGCATTCTTCATTTCTGTTACAATGATTTTGATCTCCAGCATTGTTTTCTGATTCTTTCCTAGAATTTCTGTACCTCTCCCTATATTTCCCATCTGTTTGTGTATACTGTGTACTTTATCCATTAGAATACTGAGCATATGAATCATCCCAACCACTCTTCCATATCTGAATCTGGTTCTGATGCCTGCGCTGTCTCTCCGAGCTGTGATTTTGACCTTTTAGTATGCTTTGTATTTTTTCTTGATAGCTGAACATGATGTACTTGGTAAATGGAACTATAGTAAACAGGCCTTTGATAATGTGATGGTGAGGTGTGGGGGAGGGGAAGCAGGCTATGGCCCTCTGCTTAGGTCTCATCATCCGTGAGCCTGTGCTTCTGAACTGTGAATATCACAGGTGCTTCTTATTTCCTCGCTCTCCCTCCGCAGGTGAGATAGGATGACTCCCATGGGCTAGAGTTGGGTGTTTTCCTTCCCCCATGTGGATGTATGGCTAGAGCTGGCTGGAGTTAGAATATTGCCCTGCCCTCAGCATGTTAGGCTCTGGTAACACTGTTCCTCCTGAAGACGTGCATTGTTGTTGTTGTTTTTTTGTTCTAAAGATGTTATTTATTTATTTGACAGAGAGAAAGAGGGAGAGAGAGAGAGGGAGAAGCAGGCTCCCCGCTGAGCAGGGAGCCCGATGCAGGGCTCGAACCCAGGACCCTGGGATCGTGACCTGAGCCGAAGGCAGACGCTTAACTGACTGAGCCACCAGGCGTCCCAAGACATGCATTAAGAACAGGGTGGCTTATTTGGAAATAGTTCCTCTCCCCTGCCTCCCATGGATCCCCCTGCAGGTAGCATGAGGAAGTTTTTCTTTATATTTACCTTATATTCATCGTGAGAATCTGGTGGAGCTTCTGCAGATAAAACTTACAGAAGTGGGGTGGAGGCACCCTAAGACTAGGCCCCTCTGGAGTTTTTAACTCTCAGATTTGTCTACTCCAACCTCCAACAATACCTCAATTAAAGTTTAGGTTTTCCTTCCCTGGAACTGGTTCCTGTGCAGGTTTCTGTTCAGGGGTTTCTGCTTTGTGAAGTTGTGGTTCTCTGTGTTCACCTGCCCGTCTCTCCAGTTTGGGGCGCCAGTGGTGGCCCCAGGACCTCACTTCTCTGATAGATCTAAGAAAAGTTGTTGATTTGTTCAGTTTGTCCTGCCTATCACTTGTGAGGAGGGAGTGACAACTTCCAAGCTCCGAACATGCCAGAAAGCCATTCTACTTTTTAAGAAGAAGAAAATGTCAGGTGTCACATAAGTAAAATACTGTACGAACATCGACTTTATTTTTCTTGGGAATACCTTTGAGTGTACACAAAAGTTCCAACTTCCTACAGAGATCTGTCAAAATAAATCTTTAACATATATGTTTAAATGGATATTTATTCCCACTAAAAGCACATCCTAAACCTCTTTCCTGGTCCTTGGCAGGTTTTTATGGCACCTTACAACTTCATACTATTCTTGTGTCTGCTTACTACAGCTCAAGCAGGAGAACAAATTGATTTTTGATGAGAAATATGCCCTTCTAGGATTTCATTATTCTACCACAAACTTAGCCTAGAGCTCATGGTTTGTGAAATACTGTCATTCATTATTAAGACTGACAATGATGAGCATTGTGGGAAATTTGCATTTTAAAACACAGTTTTCCTGCTTTACAATTCTGTGGCTTATTTAGATGCTTCATTCTCCTATCATTCCTCAAATACTTACTATCCCCCCAAGTACCTCACTGTGGTGAAAAGGAATGAGCCAGCTTCTGTCTGTTTGAGGGAAATGGTACATGCATCACTTCCAATTACATCTCTCTGGGCATTTTCAGGAGCGGTATCTTATGTTTGGATAAAACTTAGAAATCCTAAAGCCAGTGGCGGGGATGCTCCCGATAGAAAACTGAGAGGTCATATATGCAGTGAATTGGAGTGAATCGTTCAGGCCACTCCAAATTCATTTTAGATTTGTTAGATTCATGTTTAGATTTAGATTTGTTACAGACATATATTCATCATATTAATGGGATATTGTGAAATCCAGAGTGTAGTGATTTCAGGGATCTAATTAGCAAGCTTCTTTTGATACTTTAGACTGCAGTCAGTATGGTACAATTCATTCAGAGGTTTAGCCATAAACCGAGTTGTTTTGTGAAAACCTGCTCTTCTACTACTCGTTTCTCTTACCAAACAATTATATTTTCTGGTAGCAGAAAGGGATTCTGGGAAAAAAAAAATAGGTAATGTAAATTCTATTTCCAGGTTCTCAGGAGAAACAGTGAGACCTTACTAGGTCTTGAAAATTGGTCACACCTTCACTTGAGGTTATGATTCCTGCGCCTGTTAAAGAGCCTGGCATTAGGGTACCTGGGTGGCTCAGTCAGTTAAGCATCTGCCTTCAGCTCAGGTGATGATCCCAGGGTCCTGGGATCAAGCCCCACATCAGGCTGCCCGCTCAGTTGGGGAGTCTGCTTCCTCTCCCTCTGCCCCGACCCCTGCTCTGCTCTCTTGCTCACTCTCTCTCAAATTAATAAATAAAATCTTTAAAAAGAAGAAGAGCCTGGCGCTCCCAGCTGGGTTTCCAGGCCTCGGGGGCTGAATAGCATTCCTGTGCATTTAGGCTTCCTTACATCTTTCAGCTTTCTCACATCTTTAAGTAAATAAGGTAAATATAGGGGGAGGGACCTAAATAGGAAGACCTGTGAGGAGCAAACAGTGTGTGACTTATTCTATTTAATCTTCACAACAAGAAGGTAGCCTTATCCCCATGTTACAGGTGTGGACACTGAAGAATAGAAATGTAGTGTATGGTGATTAACATAACATAATAAAATAAAATAAAATAAAAAAAGAAAGAAGAAAGAAGGAAGGAAGGAAGGAAAGAAAGAAAGAAAGAAAGAAAGAGAACGAAAGAAAGACAGAAAGAAAGAAAGGAAGAAGAAAGAAAGAAAGAAAGAAAGAAAGAAAGAAAGAAAGAAAGAAAGAAAGAAAGAAAGAAAGAAAGAAAGAAAGAAAAGAAAGAAAAGAAAAGAAAAGAAAGAAAGAGAAAGAAATATCCGGTGCTGGAGCACCTGGCTGGCTCAATCAGTGGAGTGTGCGCCTCTTGATCTTGGGGTTGTGAGTTCATGCAGCACATTGGGTGTAGAGATTACTTAAGAATGAAATCTTAAAAAAAAGGAAGAAAGAAACATGCTGTGCTCACACAGATTGCAGTTTTCACAGGAAGACGCAATGTCTGGTAGGTTTGACTCCAAAACCTGTTCTCTTTTCCTTGTTCCAGGATTCGTCTTGAACCAATTCCCATGCCTCTTTGAGTTCTTTGAACTGGTATGCACAATTTATTATGCATATGATATTTTTTATCCTGGACAGACAGTCAGCAGGTGAAACCATATTCCAAAGATGGCAAAGATCTAGATAAGAATAAAAACCACTCCTGAGGGCTGGCTCTGCATGCTCAGTGGGATTTCAAAAAGCATATCAGTCCTTGCTCAAGGTATCCATCAGATTTTTCTGCATTACAGACAACCTTGAAAATCCAGTGGCTGACAGCAAATAGCATTTATTCTCTTGTTCATGATTCTGCAGGTTGGCTGGTTTAACTGATTGAGGCTGGGCTTGGCCTGACTGACCTGGATCCCAGGCTTCCATTAATGCTCAGCCTGTTCCACCTGTTCTACCTGAGCTTCACATGCTAGTCTGAAAGGGCAGTGGCCACCTGGGGCATCCCAAGTGCTCTTATGGCCTCACATTTGCTCCCATCCCATTGGCCAAAGCAAGTCACTGGATTTTCAACGTTGTCTGTAATGCAGCCACTGGATTTTCAAGGTTGTCTGTAATGCAACTCAACATCAGCGATGAAGGGAAATATACTCTGCTCACAAGACAGTTTTGCAAAGTAAGATGGCAAATGGTGTGACAAAGGGGAGGGAAGAATTGGGTATGCTTATCCAATCCAGCACCCTCAGAAACAAGCTGTCAAAAAGAGACGCTGCAGTCTAATGGTGGCATTACTGCCCACATCAAGCTGTGTCCTCTGTCTCAACACAGAAATTTTCAGAACTTCTCACTTGTGATCTTCCAGAGTGTCTTTTTATTTAAAAATTTTATCTATTTATTTGAGAGAAAAAGAGTGAGAGGGAGAGAGAGAGAGAGCATGCACACAAGTGGGGGGTAGGGGTAGCATAGGGAGAGGGAGAAGCAGGCTCCCTGCTGAACAGGGAGCCCATCACAGGGCTTGATCCCAGGACTTTGGGATCATGACCTGAGCTGAAGGAAGACACTTAACCAGCTGAGCCACCCAGGTGCCCCTCAGAGTGTCTTTGTGATGACTTTCAGGATGATATACTCCAGTGGGAGTATAAAATATATACATAAATATACATTTATATATAAATAAAAAATGTATTTTTGATCATAAAATTATATAATTATATCAAATAATGTGTTATTTTAAATCACAGTCTTAGTCCCTAAGATTGCATTAATCTCTGCATTGCTCAGCAAAGGAGTGGCTGCCATTGTGAATTCTAGCAAACCACAGAGTAGAGTTTTCACCAACTGGCCCATTTAAGAAAACTCCACCTGCTGAAATCTGGAGACTGGTTCAGACACACCTCAGAATGTAGAGTGTGGCAGCCAAGGCCTGTCTTAACATTCAAATGTGAAGAGGAGAGTTTCTCCATGCTCAGTGTTTATTGTAGAAGAGTTGGCCACTGAGAAACTCCAGAGGAATTCCTGGAACTATGAGGGCAGTTTGCAAACATAGGCTTTCCAGGGAACTTGGCTAATCACTGGTGAGTAAAAGCCAATAAGCAGGGGCTTCGGGGACTAACTCCTCTTCTTCCATGTTGTGGTGTCACAGTTAATGTTGCTGGGAGCTGTGATGACAATATTCGATGCACCTGGCTCTGCAGCTGGGAACATAACAGCTTTTTAGGACATAGGTGTTTTCATGCCTGTGAGTCAGTGACAGTTGAAGCTAAGATACCCTCTACAATGATATGTCCCTGAAAGAGCTCCTATGTTCTGCCCCAGCTTGAGTGTGACAGAAGCCCAAGAGGTGTTTATTAGACCTAAAGCCAAGGGGACCTGGTTCCCATTCTCCTAAGTCCATGCCTTGAGGTCGTGCAAGGTCACATGCATTGTGGGGGGTGTTGGCCAGTAGGCACCAGAGAGCAACACAGAATTAGTTCATTTCCTTCCCTCCAATGACAGGGCTGATTTTCCTAGGCTTCAGGAGGCATAAAATCTTTCAGGATGCTAAGAAGCTTCACAGGACACTGGAGCAACTAGATCTTTCCGATGTTCCCTAGTAGGGCTTGACAAGTTTTTGAGTACCTCCTTCGCTTTGACCACTGAAGGTGGAAAGGCGAATAAGAGAGACAAGGACTCTGCCTCATTGAGCTTATATTCCAGTGGGGTTCCTCATGGTAACCAAGGACATGGGACAGATGGCATTTCGGAGTGTGATGAGGGCAGCACAAGGACCCTGAAAGCCAAAATGAGGAGTTTGGACTTTGGTCACAGTGTGGAGCAAGCCACTGGCATCTCTTAGCATGGATATGACATGATGTGGTTTATGTTTATAAAGATCACTGGCTTCCAGGTCCACCCACCATACGGTGCCACCAGTTCAAAAGTAGAAACTGCATTTTCATCTCTCAGTAGATCCCAATATAAATCTTTTCTACTCAGATGTGATGTCTTCAATGAACTCCCTTGATTGCCCCTGTAGGAAAAATGTTCTTTTAAGAAAATTTTAGAGGGCGCCTGGGTGGCTCAGTTGGTTAAGCGACTGCCTTCGGCTCAGGTCATGATCCTGGAGTCCCGGGATCGAGTCCCGCATCGGGCTCCCTGCTCAGCGCGGGGTCTGCTTCTCCCTCTGACCCTCTTCCCTCTTGTGCTGTCTCTCATTCTCTCTCTCAAATAAATAAATAAAATCTTTAAAAAAAAAAAAAAGAAAATTTTAGAAAAATTCTATTCCAAGTGATTCTACAAGATCTTTCATCTCCTTTCTCAAGAGACTTATCCAGGGTTAGTAGGAACAGCTTGCATAGAATAGCATTTGTTTCACGAGCCATTTCTTAGGTCATTATTATAATTCTTTAGGCAAAAGATGATTTTAAAAATACCCTCAGAAATAGAAGCTGGAGCTCTTAAATTTGAGAAGCTGATGAAGCCTGCATAGATTGTAACCTTGTGTCTCATAAAAATGCGGCTCATTCATACCCTGCTTTGCAGAGCAAAGGAAAGACAACTTGAAAGGAAAACTTCATGTTGCACAATTTTTTAAGTAGGTGAAAGCAAAAGTAATTCAAGTCTAAGGCTGAATGTAGTAGAATTTATGAAGTGTCACCTGCTGTGGCACACATAATGTCAAGTGAAATGAAAGAATGGTTGTGAAGGGATTAAACTGATAAGAAGCACAGGATTTTCCTTCTCTCTTTTATATATGACGAATCCTAGAAGTCCTGCTAGGAAAATCAGTGCTAAGCTGAACAAAATGAAGTCAGGGGTAAGGCAGGACCATGGGGAGAGGTGTGATGCACAGAAGTTCTGTTGCGAGTCGGTGAGCTTCAAATTTAAAAGTTCCAGTTGTGTCCAGAATGATGGCACCTGTGTGTTGAGAGATAATTGTAGCATCCAGACCACCAGCTTTTCTACATTCCCAAGGGAACTCCTTGGGCCCCATCCATACTCTGCAATGCAGACATTAAATGGCAGACTGGGTGCTGTCACCTGAGAAAGAGGGCAGAACATCAGTCACCCCATGTCTATTGGGTGTGGCCATCAGGAGGCACTCTGAAGCAAGCTTTCTTTCTTTTTTTTTTTATTTAATTTTATTATGTTATGTTAGTCACCATACAATACATCATTAGTTTTTGATGTAGTGATCCACAATTCATTGTTTTCATATAACACCCAGTGCTGAATGTAGTACATGCCCTCCTTAATACCCATCACCAGGCTAACCCATCCCCCCACCCCCCTCCCCTCTAAAACCCTCAGTTTGTTTCTCAGAGTCCATAGTCTCTCATGGTTCATCTCTCCCTCTGATTCCCACCCCCCTTCATTTTTCCCTTCCTTCTCCTAATATCCTCCATGCTATTCCTTATGTTCCACAAATAAGTGAAACCCTATGATAATTGATTTTCTCTGCTTGACTTATTTCACTTAGCATAATCTCCTCCAGTCCCATCCATGTTGATGTAAAAGTTGGGTATTCATCCTTTCTGATAGCTGAGTAATATTCCATTGTATATAGGGACCACATCTTTATCCATTCATCTGTTGAAGGGCATCTCGACTCTTCCCACAGTTTGACTATTGCAGACATTGCTGCTAGGAACATTGGGGTGCATATGGCCCTTCTTTCCACTACATCTGTGTCTTTGGGGTAAATACCCAGGACTGCAATTGGTGGGTCATAGGGTAGCTCTATTTTTAATTTTCTGAAGCACCTCCACACTGTTTTCCAAAGTGGCTATACCAACTTGCATTCCCACCAACAGTGTAAGAGGGATCCCCTTTCTCCAAAACCTCGCCAACATTTGTTGTTTCTTGCCTTGTCTAACTGGTATAAGGTAGTATCTCAATGTGGATTTGATTTGAATTTCCTTGATGGCTAATGATGATGAACATTTTTTTCATGTGTCTGTTAGCCATTTGTATGTCTTCTTTAGAGAAGTGTCCGTTCATGTCTTCTGCCCATTTTTTGACTTGATTATTTGATTTTTGGGTGTTGAGTTTGAGAAATTCTTTATAGATCTTGGATACCAGCCCTTTATCTGTAGTGTCATTTGCAAATATCTTTTCCAATTCTGTGGGTTGCCTCTTTGTTTTGTTGACTGTTTCCTTTGCTGTGCAGAAGCTTTTTATCTTGATGAAATCCCAAAAGTTCATTTTTGCTTTTCTTTCACTAACCTTTGGAGATGTATCTTGAGAGAAGTTGCTGTGGCCAGTGTCAAAGAGGTTACTGCCTATGTTCTTCTCTAGGAATTTGATGGATTCCTGTCTCAGATTGAGGTCTTTCATCCATTTTGAGTTTATTTTTGTGTATGGTGTTAGAGAATGGTCAAATTTCATTCTTCTGTATGTAGCCGTCCAATTTTCCCAGCACCAGTTATTGAAGAGACTTTTTTTCCATTGCATATTTTTTCCTGCTTTGTCAAAGATTATTTGACCAGAGTTGAGGGTCCATACCTGGGCTGTCTATTCTGTTCCATTGGACTATATGTCTGTTTTTGTGCCAGTACCATGCTGTCTTGGTGATCACTGCTTTGTAATATAGCTTGAAATGGGAAACATGATACCCCCAGCTTTGTTTTTCTTTTTCAACATTTCCTTGGCAATGATTCCATACGAATTTTAGGATTGTTTGTTCCAGCACTTTGAAAAATGTCATTGGAATTTTGATTGGGATGCATTGAAGGTATAGATTGCTCTGGGCAGCATAGACATTTTAATAGTGTTTATGCTTCTGATCCATGAGCATGGAATGTTTTTCCATCTTTTTGGTCTTCTTCAATTTCTTTCATGAGTGTTTTGTAGTTCCTAGAGTATAGATCCTTTACCTCTTTGGTTAGGTTTATTCCGAGGTATCTTATGGTTTTTGGTGCTATTGTAAATGGAATTGTTTCTCTAATTTCTCTTTCTACAGTTGCATTGTTAGTGTATAAGAAAGCAACTGATTTCTGTGCATTGATTTTGTATCCTGCCACATTACTGAATTGCTGGATGAGTTCTAATAATTTGGGGGTGGAGTCTTTTGGGTTTTCCACATAAAGTATCACGTCATCTGCGAAAAGAGAGAGTTTGACTTCTTCTTTGCCTTTGTTTGAATGCCTTTTATTTCTTTTTGTTGTCTGATTGCTGTTACTAGGACTTCTAGTACTATGGTGAAAAATAGTGGCAGGAGTGGGCATCCTTGACATGTTTCTGATCTTAAGGGAGAGGTCTCAGCTTTTCTCCATTGAGGATGATATTCACTGTGGGTTTTTCATAGATGGATTTTATGAACGTGAGGAATGTTCCTTCTATCCCTATATTCTGAAGAGTTTTAATCAGGAAAGGATGCTGTATTTTCTCAAATGCTTTTTCTGCATCAATTGAGAGGACCATATGGTTCTTCTCTTTCCTCTTATTAATGTGTTCTATCACATTGATTGATTTGTGAATGTTGAACCACCCTGGTATCCTGGGGATAAATCCCACTTGGTCATGGTGGATGATCCTTTTAATGTATTGTTGGATCCTATTAGCTAGGATTTTGTTGAGGATTTTGGAATGCATATTCATCAGGGATATCCATCTGAAATTCTTTTTGATGGGGTCTTTGCCTGGTTTGGGGAATAAGGTAATGCTGGCCTCGTAGAATAAGTCTGGAAGCTTTCCTTCTGTTTCTATTTTTTGTAACAGCTTCAGGAGAATAGGTATTACTTCTTCTTTGAATGTTTGATAGAATTCCCCAGGGAATCCATCAGGCCCTGGACTCTTGTTTTTTGGGAGGTTTTTGATCACTGCTTCAATCTCATTACTGGTTATTGGCCTATTCAGGTTGTCAGTTTCTTCCTGTTTCAGTCTTGGGAGTTTATAGGTTTCCAGGAAGGCATCCATTTCATCCAGGTTGCTCAGCTTATGGGCATATAGTTGTTGATAATAATTTCCAATAATTGTTTCTATTTCTTTGGTGTTAGTCGTGATCGCTCCCCTTTCATTCATAATTTTATTAATTTGGGTCCTTTCTCTTTTGCTTTGGATAAGTCTGGCCAGTGGTTTATTGATTTTATTAATTCTTTCAAAGAACCAGCTTCTAGTTTTGTTGATCTGATCTACTGTGTTTCTGGTTTCTAATTCATTGATCTCTGCTCTAATCTTAATAATTTGTCTTCTAATGCATGGCTTAAGCATTATTTGTTTCTTTTTCTCTAGTTCTTTAAGGTGTAGAGTTAGATGATGAATTCAGGATTTTTCTATTTTTTTGAGTGAGGCTTGGGTGGCTATGTATTTCCCCCTTAGGACCGCCTTTGCAGTATCCCATAGGCTTTGGACTGATGTGTTTTCCTTCTCATTGATTCCCATGAATTGTTTAAGTTCTTCTTTGATTTCCTGGTTGACCCAAACATTCTTGAGCAGAGTATTCTTTAGCTTCCAAGTATTTTTTCTTGTGATCGAGTTCCAGTTTTAAAGCATTATGGTCGGAGAATATGCAGGGAATAATCTCAATCTTTTGGTATCAGTTGAGACCTGATTTGTGACCCAGTATGTGGTATATTCTGGAGAAAGTTCCATGTGCACTCGAGAAGAATGAGTATTCTGTTGTTTTAGGGTGGAATGTTCTATATGTATCTATGATGTCCATCTGGTCCAGTGAGTCATTCAAAGCTCTCGTTTTTTTGTTGATTTTCTACCTAGATGATCTATCTATTGCTGAGAGTGAAGTATTGAGGTCTCCTACAGTTAACATTGTTATCAATATGACTCTTTATTTTGGTTAACAATTGGCTTATGTAGATGGCTGCTCCCATGTTGGGGGCATATATATTTACAATTGTTAGATCTTCTTGTTGGATAGACCCTTTAAGAATGATATAGGGTCCTTCTGGTTCTCTAACTACAATCTTTAGTTTAAAATCTAATTTGTCTGATACAAGAATTGCTACCCCAGCTTTCCTCTGAGGTCTGTTGGCATGGAAGATGGATCTCCATCCCTTCACTTTCAGTCTGGATGTATCTTTAGGTTCAAAATGAGTCTCTTGTAGACAGCATATGGGTGGGTCCTGTCTTTTTATCCAATCTGCAACCCTGTGCCATTTTATGGGAGCTTTTAGGCCATTCACATTGAGAGTGATTATTGAAAGATATGAATTTATTGTCATCATGTTGCCTGAGAAGACCTTGTTTTTATAGATTGTCCCTGTAAATTTCTGTTGTATATCACTGTTGGGGTCTTTCTCCTTTTATAGAACCCCCCTTAATATTTCTTGCAGGGCCGGCTTAGTGGTCACATATTCTTTCAATTTCTGCCAGTCTTGGAAGCTCTGCGTCTCTCCATCCATTCTAAATGACAGCCTTGCTGGATAAAGTATTCTTGGCTGCATGTTCTTCTCATTTAGTACCCTGGATATGTCTTGCTAGGCCTTTCTGGCTTGCCAGGTCACTGTGGATAGGTCTGACGTTATTCTGATGTTCCTCCCTCTGTATGTAAGGAATCTCTTCCCCCTAACTGCCCTTAGGATGGTTTCTTTGGTTCTAAGATTTGCGAGTTTTACTATTACATGCCACGGTGTTGACCTGTTTCCCTTGATCTTGGAAGAGGTCCTCTCTGCCTCTAGGACATGAATGTTTGTTTCATTCCCCAGATTAGGGAAGTTCTCAGCTACAATTTGCTCAAATATATCTTCTAGTCCTCTCTCTCTCCACCCCCTCAGGGATTCCAGTAATTCTGACATTGGAACATTTCATGGTGTCACTTATTTCTCTGATTCTATTTTCATGTATTCTGAGTTGTTTTTCCCTGGCCTCCTCTATTTCCTTTTTCTCTATTATTTGGTCTTCTAGGCCACTGATTTGTTCTTCTGCCTCACTTACCCTAGCTGTTAGATTATCCAGATTAGATTGGATCTCACTGATAGCATTTTTAAGTTCTGCCAATTCAGTTTTCATTTCTGCCCTTAGAGACTCTATGTTGCCATTAATTGATTTCTCCATTCTAGCTATTGTCTTCACAATTGCTAGCCTGAATTCCATCTCTGGGGGCACCTGGGTGGCTCAGTTGGTTAAGCGACTGCCTTCGGCTCAGGTCATGATCCTGGAGTCCCGGGATCGAGTCCCGCATCGGGCTCCCTGCTCGGCAGGGAGTCTGCTTCTCCCTCTGACCCTCCTTCCTCTCATGCTCTCTGTCTCTCATTCTCTCTGTCTCAAATAAATAAATTTAAAAAATCTTAAAAAAAAAAATGAATTCCATCTCTGACTTCTTGGTTATATCTGAATCCATTTGTAAATCTATGGCATAAGTCATAGTCTCTGAGTCTTTCCTATTTTGGGGGTTCCTCCTCCTAGTCATTCTGTTGAGGGGTGGTTGAGGGAATGTATAGAGTCCAAATTATTGACCACAACCCAAGCAAGATGCACCTGTTTTCTAGGGACCTTAGGGTTGCTAGCCTCTTGTTTTCCCAGACTGTCTTCTGGGAGAGGGCCCTGCCATGCTGTTACTCAGGCAACCCTGTTTGGTCAGAGTTACCCTGCCCCCTGTGGTGGGGGATGGGCTCAGTGAAAATCGGTTTTGGGGGGCTTTTGTTTTCTGGCGGCTTCCCTGGTGGCTTTCTGCATCTCTTCCGAGAGTCAGAGCAGAAGAGACCATTCCCAACACTCTGCCTTAGAGCAGAGAGATTGCAGTCTGTTCTTCAGTGAGCTCTCCAGGCCACACTATCTCCGTTTCTATCCGTGCTGCTATGAACTGCTGTGTCCTGGGTTGTGCGCCCCTCTGCAGTGCTCTCAGTCCTTGCCTCCAGGTCGGGGCATGTCTCTGCCCTTTGTGCTTCTAAAACCCCCAGTTCACATGCATGACCCCGCTGCTCCAGGTTTCCGACCAGAGGGCTGCCCTAAAGTCCTTTCCCTGCTGCTACCGGTCTGTGAGTCCATGCCCGGTCCCCAGTGCAGGAGGCTGTAGCTCACCGGCATTGTAGGATCCCAATGGCTGGCTCCATCCCCCTTCCGTTCATCCTCTGATATCTGCCCGTGGAATCACGGCTCCCCACAAACCAACCACCTGTGATATTCTGTTTGTAGATCTAGATCTATCTTCTTACATCTCACGCTGATTTTGTGGGTGTTCAGAGTGGTCTGGGAGATATCCAGCTCAATTATGGGGACTGGTTGGAATAGGGTCCCTACTCCTCCACCATCTTTTCCCCCATCCTGAAGCAAGCTTTCTTATCATAGGTGCTTCCAGTTTCATTTCCTTTCTTTGGAGTTTGAAACAGTGTTGCCCTAGGATGGGAGTCTCCAAAGGAGAGTGGTTATGGTAAATTGCATTCATTCTGTGAAGGTGGGAGGATGAACAATATACCAGGCATTCAGCTAGGGGATGGAAAGAAGTCAGGCAGACCCAGTCTTGGGTGTTGGCCCTGCCCCTTGTTTGAGTTCTCTGAGAGTCAATTTTTCTCTTCTATAAACTGGGAAAGATTATATGCATCTTCAAGGGAGTTTGAGGGTTTAGGCAATTTTATGTGGAAGCCAGAGGTGGTGGGGTTCTTAGGGACAGCCTAGACTTCCACCCCATGCCACCCATAGCCACATGCAGTATCTTTGCTTCCTCTTCAAGCAGATGCTGGTCTAAACCACATTAGTGACTGATACTGAGTCTATTAAAACTTATGTACAGTCGGACTGTATTTTGCACACCTCTTGGAAGTTTTTAATATAAATCCAAATTAATCATCTTTGACCAATGCCTCCCTCAATACACTAGTCACGGTCCATTTACAGACCAACTCATTTTCATAATTCTCCCTTGTTCTTTTCACTGGGTTGTTGTGAAGATTGAATAAGATAATACATAAAAATGCTAAGTAGAATGACTTGTACATAATAATCACTCAATATGGGTGCCTGGGTGGCTCAGTCGGTTAAATGTCTGCCTTCTGCTCAGGTCATGATCCTGGCGTCCTGGGATTGAGCCTCTCCTTGCATCAGGCTCCCTGCTTAGTGGGGAATCTACTTCTTCCTCTCCCTCTGCCCTTCTCCCCCGCTCATTCTCTCTCTCTCTCAAATAAATAAATGAAATCTTTTAAAAAATAATTGCTCAATAAATATTAACAGCAGCAGCAAAAACAACAATTTACTATTGTTTCAAGATTTCTGTCTACTGAGGCCAGGTTGGTTGGTTGGTTGATTGATTGATTGATTGATTGATTTTTAAGGATTTATTTATTTGACAGAGAGAGAGAGAAGAAGCAGGGGGAGCAGCAGAAGGAGAAGCAGGCTCCCCACTGAGCAGGAAGCCCTAGGTGAGGCTCAATCCCAGGATGTTGGGATCATGATCTGAGCAGAGGCAGATGCTTAACCTTCTGAGCCACCCAGGCACCCCTGGGACCAGGTTTACATGTGGACATGAGCCTAGCTTGTATGTCCTCTACATTCCCCCAAAGTAAAATGCTATTGTGCTTTCATGCTGACAACCTCTAACTTATTTTCCCCACATCATTAAGTAATTTATAAAACATTTCTCTACTGTGTATGTGCCAGAGATTACAAATAGAAAAGTTGAAAGAATGGGTGCTATCAAGATAAGACATGACCCTCATTTTCTCAAGTTCATGAATATAGGTTGATTGTGGTCATACTTTGGCTTCCACCTAAAAGCAGATTCAGAGGCAAGGATTTACATTCACATAGTTAATTTGGGAAATAATTTCTGGGAAGGGAGTAGGGAAAACAGACAGATAAAGGAAGCCAGTAAGAGTGCATTATTGAGCAGTTTGTCACTATGGACAACTGGTGGGTAATCCTTCTGGGCAACTCGAGGAAACTATATAAAGCATGCACTTCAGTGTTATCCCACCTGAGGGGTGAATGAGCTGGGAATTTATCCACTATCTCTCATTAATCATGGCTTGATGCAAGCTGGTGGTAGGCTAGATTTCCTGACACTTTGGACCTACCCCACATGTGGTATCACTATGGACACCAGAGAGAGCCCTCAGTTAAAAGGCTACAAGTGTTATCGGCTGTAAGTCAAGCCTGTGTGCAAGGGTGGCATATATATATATGGTGCTGTCAGCATCTGCTTTGGCTATTGAACTTGTTAATATGCCATATTATGTTTTATATATATATATATATAAAACCTGCCTTGTCCTTTTAAACACCAGCTAAGGCTCCACCATTTTACTGACAGGGATGCCTCACTGTTGCCTACCTGTGGTGCCCTTTGCTCTCCTAAGGAAAGCCAGTGACACCCTTTTTAGCATTCTGCTGCTGTGCTCACTGCAGTGACAGAGGCCAGTGTCACTCTTATTACTTCACCTGTTTTATCTTTTGTGAAACTCAGCCTTTAGCCAGAATTGTCTGAGTGGCTGCTCTAGCAATTGCTTAACGGTGAGCCTCCTTCAGCTCATTTCTCTCAAGTAATTTGATTTCATCGTGCTATCAGAATTGCTTTTATGGCTTGGAAGGAGGCCTAGGGGAAAGGGGTTGATAAAAGCCGTTTTGAGTTGAAAAAATACATTCATTGCCCTATACTTCCCCATGCCCACCCATACACCCCAAACCCCCATACCCCCACACCCCCGCACCCCAATGCACCGTCCATCTATATCCCCCTACCTCTCCTACTGACCCAGGACAGGGGTGTGTGTGTGTGTTCAAGGGGGACTGGGGAGGAATGTTCTGAGAAAGACACAACTCATTTCACACTTCATTTCCTTTTACCTGAGTTTGTAAAGTATGCTGCTGCATGTCCCTTTGGTCCCCACACCAGAATTTGTGTGCTAAAATGGAAAATATTATGGTTATACTCTCTCAAGATTGAAGCAAAGTGTAATTTCACATTGATAGTCAACATTGACAATCCTGGTTCAATTGATGGTAACGTTTCAATAAACCCAGTGATATGTCCCTCTCATTTAGGACATTCAGAGATTTTTTATCAGTGCTGAAAAGCCCATGTTTAATACCTGCACAATATTTTACTTGAGTTTGTATGTAAATGGAAAAAAAAAGGAAACAAAAAAAACCCCACCAGCCTGCTTTCCTCATTGAAGGCTTGATAGGAAGGAAGAGCTCAAAAGTGAGTGTGAATTTAATATGCAGAGTTCCAGGGATTTTTGTTGTTGTTGTTTTTTAACTATTGCTTCTAACTTCTGAATATCTATGGCAATTCAGTACCAATTTGGTGCTTATAGTCACTGAGTGCTGGTTAGTATGGCAACCACTTTGTAAATGTGCATGTCGGGATTTGTGATTCCACAAATTTGCTAGTATTTTATCATACCTTTGGACCAAGTGCTTGGTGGGGCGAGATTAGGGGCTACATGCTTTGAAGTGAGAATCACTCCAGAAGAATTTATGCAGCTAAAGATAAAACAGTTCAGTGCATAAACAGTGGTTTTTGCACTTGTGAGCTTTGCCTGGGCATTGATATCTAGGTTGCTTTATTCTTACAACAGCTAGAAAGGCATCCACAGTTAAAGCAGAAGTGACTCCTGGTGACTGGGCTGGAAGGGGACGTTGGGAGCAATGCAAGAGAGACAGGCCCTGGCTAGACTGTAAATGGTAGAGAGGGTTAACATTTTAACGCACGGTGTAATTATACCTGCCATTATGTTCATTTTTATTTATTTATTTTTTGCAGTAAGAACTTTGAAATAATTGATTTACAGCATTACCATATGTCTTTCTGTGATAGGGTAATCTACAGCTACAAGCATTCCCTCATTTTAAGTTTAAAACAAAAGCTGATCCATTGCTTCTGCTTCCATAAAGGGTAGTTTTACTGGCAAAGTTGTATCTATTTTTATTTCAGTAGAATAGGCTAGGTTTTCAGTAGAAGATGTTTTATTTTATTTTTATTATTTTTTGATTCAACTATAATTAACATACAATGTTTTATTAGTTTCAGGTGTTCAATATAATGATTCAACAATTCTATACATTACTCAGTGCTCATCATGATAAGTGTACTCTTCATCCCCTTCACCTATTTTGCCCATCGCCCCTCCCACCTCCCCTCTGGTAAACACCAGTTTGTAGAACATGTTTTTTATAACAGGGAAATAAATTTAGTTTCTATGTTGGAACCTATGACAAAGTTGAGGATATTGGAGAAGTATCAACAACAGCAAAAGTAAAAAGAATGAAATCTGGAGAGGAACATTGTTTATGGCAACATCAAAACCAGATTTATTCTATATGTTAAGAAAAAAAAGAAGAAGAAGAAGGTAGCGGGAGGGGAAGAATGAAGCGGGGGAAATCGGAGGGGTAGACGAACCATGAGAGACGATGGACTCTGAAAAACAAACAGGGTTCTAGAGGGGAGGGGGGTGGGAGGATGGGTTGTCCTGGTGGTGGGTATTGAGGAGGGCACATTCTGCATGGAGCACTGGGTGTTGTGCACAAACAATGAATCATGGAACACTTCATCTAAAACTAATGATGTAATGTATGGGGATTAACATAAGAATAAAAAAAAATTAAAAAAAAAAACAGATTTATTCTAATTGTGTTGAAAACTTTCCAGGTTTTTAACAGTTCTGACAAACAAATAACTCAATGGCTGGGTAGAACCTTCAGTTAGTCTTTATGGCTGTATCTTTCTGCAATTGGACTAAAAGAGAAATATCTGCTTAATAGCTGAGTAAGAGAAAAATATCTATTGAGTTATTTGGTGTGCCATGGATAAAAACTATTGCAAATTCAACTTGCTGTTTCAGTTTTTACCTCTTTTGTGTAAACTTTTTAATGTTCTGTTGATATAATTTGTCCTTTCTTGACTGAAATACTCCCTGCTTGGTAGGGAGAAAGTAGGCAAGTCATAGATATCTGTGTTTCTAGCTCTAAAAGGTATTGATTAGCCTAAACCTGTATTTAATAGCTTTAAATGTGGTAAGAAGATATATTTAGTAAGTATATTTAGCAAGTATCTTGATGTGTTAACTAAGTAGATAGATAAATACATTATATACTTCTGGTGGGAGTGTAAACTGGTATAACTGCTTTGGAAAACTGGCAGAATCTACCAGTTAAACATCTGCATAAGCTATGGACCAGTATGGGTGAATACTCCACAGAAACAGTACTTATGTCCACCAAATGGCATGTGTGAGAATGTTCATGGCAACTTTATTCCTAATAGCTCCAAACTGGAAAAACCCAACTGTCCATCAACACAAGAATGGCTAAGTAGATTGTGGAATATTCATACAATAGAATACAACACCACAGAGAGGAAGAATGAGCTTCTGCTACATGTAACAACATGGATAAATCAGGCAGGCATCATGCTGAAAAATTTGGACAAAAAAGGGTGCACGTTTTATGTCCATATATGTGAAGTATAAAAACAGACAAAACTAGCCTGTGACAATAGAAGAGAGAATAGCAGTTTCTTCACAGCGTATATATTGATTTGGGACAAGGCAGCTTTCTGAGGTGCTAGAAATGTTTTATATCTTGATTTAGATAAGGGTTATATGTATGTATGTATGTCTGTATATGTGTGTGTGCGTGCGTATATAAAAATTTTGCAAAAAATTTCAATACAAAAGTAAATAAAAAGAAAAAATCACGTATACATTTGGTAAAGGAACTTCAACATTCACAACAAAAGTTCATCTTAATAATCCTTCCTAATGAATAAGGAACTAAGCTGTGGAATGCCAGCAGAAAGCATAGATTCTATGCACACCTGGGCACACACATATACAATTCCCTGCACGCCTGGCCCTAAATTATTAATGGCTTATTCTGCCTCATTGACCCTCATACTTGGAAGAGATTTTCTATGTCATTTAATTCAATGATTCATCTAAAGCTTGTCTGCAGCCTTCCCTCTGGGTGGCCATCCTGCTTTTGTTAACAAAAGCCCTCCGATGACTAGAATACTGTTGTGACCTCCCAAGGCTGACTTACTGTCATCAGGAGCCCAACCCTGCGTGGAAAATCTATCCTGTCTATTCATTGGTTTTACTTGTAACCATGAGGATCTTGCAGTTAAGTGGACAAGGGATTGTGCTGTTGCTGTGACCCCTGAACACCATACTTTATCTTGGATATATATGTCCACTGAAGGCAGTCTTATTTTTGGGGATTTATCTTATTTCCTTTCCTTTTTAATTAGTAACAGCATACCATTTCACCAGGAACTGTGTTCTCTCATAAGCATCTTCTCAGTAGTTTCCCCTCAGGGATGAAATGGGATAATGTGGATATATCATTTTGCTTGGATGTCTCAGGATCCCTTTGCCGTCCCACACTCTAGAGCTAAACACCCCTGTTCTCCCAGTGCTCAGCCTTTCCTGCTGTCAATATAATGATTCATACATCCACAGTCCATTCACTCATTCAACACACATTTGTTGATCATCTTCTATGTGCCAGCAATGTTTTAGGGATACAGTGATAAGCAAATAAGAGACTTGTGGCATCTGCCTCCTTAGTCTTTCACTCTACTAGAAGTATTAATTGAATATGTACATGAATAAATGTAAAATGTAAAAATGAAGCTCTG
Source organism: Mirounga angustirostris (assembly GCF_029215605.1). Classification (NCBI taxonomy): domain Eukaryota; kingdom Metazoa; phylum Chordata; class Mammalia; order Carnivora; family Phocidae; genus Mirounga; species Mirounga angustirostris. The sequence goes on along the minus strand of NW_026991718.1, from coordinate 97,800,005 downwards.
ATGAGTACTGCCAGGTACATGATGTTATGAAAGCATCAAATAGGGAATCGTCATCGTCAGAGAAGCCTTCTCTCGAGAAGCGACGACTGAGCAAAGGACAAATGAAAGTTAAAATAGGCTAGGAAAAGAGGGGAGAAATGTCATTTCAGGAAGAGGATAGAGCATGAGCAAGGCCTTAGGGCAGGAAGCAAAAGGAAACATGCCACATTCAAAGAACAGAAGGAAGCTCAGTGTAGCTGGAGTTGAAAAAGCAAAGAACGATCCAGTGTAAGAAGAGCCTAGAGAGAGGGGTGCCTGGGTGGCTCAGAAGTTAAGTGTCTGCCTTCAGCTCAGGTCATGGTCCCAGAGTCCTGGGATGGAGCCCTGCATTGGGCTCCCTGCTAGGCGGGAAGCCTGCTTCTCCCTCTCCCACTCCCCCTGCTTGTGTTTCCTCTCTCACTGTCTCTCTGTCAAATAAATAAATAAAATCTTAAAAAAAAAATAGAAGCAGAGCCTAGAGAGGTAGGAAAGAGTCATACCATTCAGGGGTGGGGGGGGGAATGTTAGCATTAATTTGGACTTCAAATGCTTATAAAGGACATACTTTGGAAAGTAGCAGATCAAACTAAAGAGAGAACAGGTTTTTAAGAGAGCACTGCTTAAATTAGTAATTTGGACATGGAAATGTTACATCAAGGTGAATGGTGGGATCTAGGGAGGCAGTGGCTTGAAGGTGGTTGTCAAAAATGACCAGGTCAGGGAGGGGCTAGCAAGATAGCAGAGGAGTAGGAGACCTAAATTTCGTCTGGTCCCAGGAATTCAGCTGGATAGGGATCAAACCATTCTGAACACCTATGAACTCAACAGGAGATCGAAGAAAAGAATAGCAACAACTCTCTGAACAGAAAAGCAACCACTTTCTGGAAGGTAGAACGTGCAGAGAAATGAATCTGAGGTGATATTTGGGAGGATAGACGGCGGGGAAGGGGGCCTCCGTCGGCCACTTCTGGCAAGTGACAGAGCAGCGGAGCACAAAATCGGAACTTTTAGAATTCTGCTCTGCTGAGGGACATCGCTCCAGTGGCTAAGCAGGGGGTGGAACCCTCTCTGGGACAGTGTGGTCTCAGGACCCTCGGGGTCACAGAAAGTCCGGAGGTGCCTGAGTGTGGCAGACCTCCCAGGTATCGGAACAGGGAAGCTGGCTACAGAGACGGAGCCGAGGAGTGGGCTCGCAGCTCGGGGTTGCCATAAACCATGATCCGTGGCACAGTCAGGTCACTGCTCTTCCAGCAGGGACCCAACAAGCGGCAGATCCAGGGAGACTCCCCTCCCTCCCCTGGGAGGAGCGGTGCGGGAGTGCACCGCAGGGATCTGTTGGGTTTGGAGACTTCACACGGGGTCGTGTGCCAGAGATAGAAATGCTCGGTCACAGGCCAGGTGAGAATGGAGTGCGGCTGGAGACCGGGGAGACAGGAGTGACTGACGGCTTTTCTCTGGGGGCTCACTGAGGAGTGGGGCCCCAAGTTCTTGGCTCCTCTGTGGCGGAGATTGGGAGGCCGCCATTTTCACTCTCATCCTCCAAAGCTGTACGGAAAGCTTGCAGGGAACAAATGCTCCTGAGAGCAAACCCGAGCAGATTACTTAGCCAAGACCAGCAAGGGTGGGGCAATTCCGCCTCTGGCAAAGACATTTGGGAACCACGGCAACAGGCCCCATCCCCAGAAGATCAGGAGGTACAGCCAGCCAAGACCAAGTTTACTGATCAATGAGAACGGCAGAACTCCAGAGCTAGGGGAATACTGCACATAGAATTCATGGATTTTTTCCCATGATTATTTAGTCTTTCAAAGTTAATATTTAAAATTTTCTTTATTTTTTCTTTTCCTATTTCTTTTTTTTTTTAATTTTTCTTCTTTCCTTTTTTAACCAACATCTTATCAAATCCTTTTTTAAAATCTTTTTTAATTGTCATTTTTACAGTCATATTCTGTCCCTTCATTGTACTTAACCTTATTTTTTGTATATATATGTTTTTCTTTTCTTTAAAATTTTGGGATGCAGTTTCTTCTAATAGACCGAAATATACCCCAAATCTAGTATATGGCTTTGTTCTATTCACCCACCTGATCACATTCTCTCCTTTCTTTAAAAATTTTTCTTCTTTCTTTTTTCAGTCAACTTCTTATCAATTCATTTCTAAAAATCTTTTTTAATTTTAATTTTTACAGTCATATTCCATCCTTTCATTGTATTTACCCTTATTTTTGTATACTTATAGGTTTTTCTTTCTTTGAAATTTTGGGAGGCTGTTTCTTCTAACAGACCAAAATACACCCAAAATCTAGTGTGTGGCTCTGTTCTATTCACCAGGCTGATCATATTCTTTTTTTTTCTCCGCCCCCCCCCCCAGTTTTGGGTCTCTTCTGATTTGTTTAGTGTATATTTTTCTGGGGTGGTTGTTATCCTTTTAACATTTTGTTCTCTCATTCATTTGTTCTTTTCTGGACAAAATGACAAAACGGAAAAACTCACCCCAAAAAACAAACAAGAGGCAGTACTGACTGCCAGGAACCTAATCAACATGGACATTAGTAAGATGTCAGAAGTAGAGTTCAGAATGATGATTATAAAGATACTAGCTGGGCTTTAAAAAAGCATAGATGATACTAGAGAATCCCTTTCTGGAAATCCCTTATTTCTGTTAGAAATAAAATCTAACCAAGTTGAAATAAAAAAGGCTGTTAATGAGGTACAATAAAAAATGGAGGCTCTAACTGCTAGGATAAATGAGACAGAAGAGAGAATTAGTGATATTGAAGACCAAATGAAAGCTTCCAGGACAAATAAAAACTAAAAGAATGTGTGATCACCAAACCAGCCCTACAAGAAATATTGAAAGGGGTCCTCTAAGCAAAGAGAGAGCCTAAAAGTAACATAGGCCAGAATGGAGCAGAGACAATATACATTAACAGTCACCTTATAGGCAATACAGTGGTACTAAGTTCATATCTTTCAATAGTTACCGTGAGTGTAAATGAGGTAAATGCCCCAATCAAAAGAAACAGGGTATCAGGTTGGATAAAAAAACAAGACCCATTGATATGCTGTCTGCAAGAGACTCATTTTAGACCCAAAGACACCCCCAGATTGAAAGTGAGGGGGTGGAAAACCATTTACCATGCTAATGGACATAAAAGAAAGCTGGGGTGGCAATCCTTATATCAGACAAATTAGATTTTAAACAAAAGACTATAATAAAAAATGAGTAAGGACACTGTAGTATACTTAAAGTGTCTATCCAACAAGAAGATCTAACAATTTTAAATATTTATGCCCCTAACATGGAAGCAGCCAATTATATAAGTCAATTCATTAATAAAAGAAAGAACAAGAACCATATGATACTCTCAATAGATGCAGAAAAAGCATTTGACAAAGTACAGCATCCTTTCCTGATTAAAACTCTTCGCAGTGTAGAGATAGAAGGTACATACCTCAATATCATAAAAGCAATCTATGAAAAACCCACAGCAAATATTCTCAATGAGGAAAAACTGAGAGCTTTTCCTCTAAGGTCAGGAACATGGCAGGGATGTCCACTGTCACAACTGCTATTCAACATAGTACTGGAAGTCCTAGCCTCAGCTATCAGACAACAAAAAGAAATAAAAGGCATCTGAATCAGCAAAGAAGTCAAACTCTCACTCTTTGCAGATGACACGATACTTTATGTGGAAAACCCAAAAGACTCCACCCCAAAACTGCTAGAACTCATATAGGAATTCAGTAAAGTGGCAGGATATAAAATCAATGCACAGAAATCAGTGGCATTTCTACACCAGCAACAAGACAGAAGAAAGAGAGATTAAGGAGTCGATCCCATTTACAATTGCACCCAAAACTATAAGACACTTAGGAATAAATCTAACCAAAGAGGTAAAGAATCTGTACTCAGAAAATTATAGAATACTCATGAAAAAATTGGGGAAGACACAAAGAAATGGAAAAATGTTCCATGTTCATGGATTGGAAGAACAAATATTGTGAAAATGTCTATGCTACCTAGAGCAATCTACACATTTAATGCAATCCCTATCAAAATACCATCAACTTTTTTCACAGAAATGGAACAAATAACCCTAAAATTTGTATGGAACAAGAAAAGACTCTGGATAGCCAGAGGAAGCTTGAAAAAGAAAAGAAAAGCTGGTGGCATCAAAATTCTGGACTTCAAGTTCTATTACAAAGCCATGATCATCAAGAGAGTATGGTACTAGCACAAAAACAGACACATAAATCAATGAAACACAGCAGAGAGCCCAGAAATGGACCCTCAACTCTATGGTCAACTAATCTTAAACAAAGCAGGAAAGAATGTCCAATGGAAAAAGGACAGTCTCTTCAACAAATGGTGTTGGGAAAATTGGACACCACATGCAGAAGAATGAAACGGGACCATTTCCTTACACCACACACAAAAATAGACTTAAAATGGATGAAAGACCTAAATGTGAGACAGGAATCCATCAAAATCCTTGAGGAGAACACAGGCAGCAACCTCTTAGACCTCAGCCACAGCAACTTCTTCCTAGACATATTGCCCAAGGGAGGGGAAGCAAGGGCAAAAATGAACTATTGGGACTTCATCAAGATAAAAAACTTTTGCACGGCAAAGGAAACAGTCAACAAAACCAAAAGACAACCGACAGAATGGGAGAAGGTATTTGCAAATGACATATCAGATAAAGGGCTAGTATCCAAAATTTATAAAGAACTTATCAAACTCAACACCCATAGAACAAAAAATCCAACCAAGAAATGGGAAGGAGACATGAACAGACATTTCTGAAAAGGAGACATCCAAATGGCCAACAGACACATGAAAAAATGCTCAACATCATTCAGCATCAGGGAAATACAAATCAAAACCACAATGAGATACCACCTTACACCAGTCAGAATGGCTAAAATTAGCAAGTCAGGAAATGACAGATGTTGGCGAGGATGCAGAGAAAGGGGAACCCTGTTACACGGTTGGTGGGAATGCAAGCTGGTGTAGCCACTCTGGAAAACAGTATGGAGGTTCCTCAAAAAGTTGAAAATAGAGCTACCCTATGACCCAGCAATTGCACTACTGGGTATTTACCCCAAAGATACAAAAGTAGGGATCCGAAGGGGTACGTGCACCCCGATGTTTATAGCAGCAATGTCCACAATAGCCAAACTATGGAAAGAGCCAAGATGTCCATCAACAGATAAATGGATAAAGAAGATGTGGTACATATATATATATATATACAATGGAATATTATGCAGCCATCAAAAAAAATGATATCTTGCCATTTGCAACAACATGGATGGAACTAGAGGGTATTATGCTAAGCGAAATAAGTCAATCAGAGAAAGACAATTATCATATGATCTCACTGATATGTGGAGTTTGGGAAACAAGGCAGAGGATCACAGAGGAAGAGAGGAAAAAATGGAACAAGATGAAACTAGAGAGGGAGACAAACCATAAGAGACTCTTAATCTCAGGAAACAAACTGAGGGTTGCTGGAGTGGAGGGGGGTGGGAGGGATGGGGTGGCTGGGTGATGGACATTGGGGGAGGGTATGTGCTATGGTGAGCACTGTGAATTGTGTAAGACTGATGAATCACAGACCTATACCCCTGAAACAAATAATACATTATGTGTTAATAATAATAAAAAAAAATGACAAGGTCAAGGAACTGGCAGGCCACGTGTTGCGTGGGCCATCTTATTGGACACTGAAATCACTTGTCATTATGGCAAGGCTTGTTGTGGAAATGAAAACCATAACTCAGTGCCAGAGGTTTTGATAAATGTGGGAAAGTGACCTGGAGGTCACAAATAATTGACAACTGACCGTAATTGGCATGGTTCTATAAGAACTTGTATAGTTTCTCTGTGGGGAATTATATCTTCTAAAGGTTAATGCTGATGGCCATCACAACTGGGCATGATTACAGTTTTTATTAGCTTTATATAGCCCTATAATCTTATGATTTAAGTACATCTTAAACATATCAAGAAGTTGGAGAAGAATTCCATGGGAGGAGAATAAAAAGGGAAAGCTAAGATACAAGTCTAAGGAAGGCCCCTTGTGGTGTCTCATGCCAGGCTAAGGTGCTCACGTTTCCTCTGTAGGAACTGGACCATCAGCAAAGCTGCTGTTGTTTTGTATAAAGTTGTGGTAACTATACCTTAGGAAGGGTCACTTGGAAGTGGTGTGATGGACAGATTGGAGAAAGGGAGAAGACCAAAGGAGCACAATTATGAGTCAACTACAGTTATCAGGGTGAGGGCTGAGTGGGCTTTGAATGAGATCAGTGGGCAAAGAAGGGAAGGAACGGGTGGTATACAATATTTCAGGGGACTCAGTTACCAGCCAGGAAAGCAATCAAATACTTAAGTGACTAGGAGAGCGATAAAGCCATAGGCAGAAGCCAGAAAATTGGGAAGAAGTTCATTTTGTGGAAGAATACACATTACATTTCTAGTTCTGGAGTGCATCAAGGGGAGGTATCCAGGTGATGACAAATGTAGACGTTAAACTCCAGGAAAAGGTGGATTGGAAAAGCCCCCTGCTGTTAACCCCTAACCACAAATGCCCATCCTGGCCTCCTTTTTCTTTGCAGTCCATAGGAAATTCTCCCTTCACTTCCTCTTCTTCCACTAATTCCACTAATTCCTAGTTGCTCACAGCGTACTTCTGAAGACTGTGTCTCCTCAACTCCTGTTTTGTTGTTCTTTCCAAAACATTCTCTGGTTTCCTAAAAGGCCTCCTCTTTCTTGCTTAGTTCCCCTCATCTGTGTCCCCACAGCCCCGATGCACTTGTCATACTTGCCTCTTTTAGATTTCCTCCCTCCGACTTTGGGCTTTAGAGGACAGGGACTCATTAAACATGTCTAGGTATCTTTTCCTTTCTGGTTCAGTAATAATTTGCTTAATGAATTAGCTAATTAACAGGTTTATTTTAGGGCTTTTAAATTTTGAAGCCTTCATTTAAGGAAATAATAAATGGGATGAACTAGTACAAAACAAATCCATAATCCCAAATGTCACAGATGAATTTACAAGGTTTGGGAAGTTGTGCACATTTTCCCTGTGGTCAAGTGCAGCTTGGCCCTGCTTTATTTTGTCCCCTTTCCTAATGCATTCTCTTATGAAGTATGTAGAAACCTAATCAGAAAAGCAACATTTATTCTTGGAAGTGGGGACAAACATCTCCTCTCTCTTGCTCCTCATCTCTCACACATTTTCTCTGAAAGTCTAATGAGATTTAAACGTTTTGTATGAACTATTGGAATATGTATTTGCCTTCCAATAAAACTGGGACTTTAAAATCCCAGATGTCCTCATTTCAGTAATACCTCTCTCTGCATCTGTACGGCACAATGTCGCAGGAGCCCCCTGATTAGAAGGCATGTCAGTGGATGATGCTGCAGCTGGCTCACACAGAGTATACAGGAAGAAGAAGGCTGAGTTTGGAGTTTGGGAATGGCATACATTTATTTATTTATTTATTTATTCTTATGTTAATCCCCATACATTACATAATTAGTTTTACATGAAGTGTTCCATGATTCATTGTTTGTGCATAACACCCAGTGCTCCATGCAGAATGTGCCCTCCTCAAAACCCACCACCAGGCTAACCCATCCTCCCACCCCCCTCTCCTCTAGAACCCTGTTTATTTTTCAGAGTCCATCATCTCTCATGGTTTGTCTACCCCTCCGATTTCCCCCGCTTCATTCTTCCCCTCCTGCTACCTTCTTCTTCTTCTTTTTTCTTTTTTCTTAACATATATTGCATTATTTGTTTCAGAGGTACAGATCTGAGATTCAACAGTCTTGCACAATTCACAGCGCTTACCAGAGCACATACCCTCCCCAGTGTCTATCACCCAGTCACCCCATCCCTCCCACCCCACCCCCCACTCCAGCAACCCTCAGTTTGTTTCCTGCAATTAAGAATTCCTCATATCAGTGAGATCATATGATACATGTCTTTCTCTTTTTGACTTATTTCACTCAACATAATACCCTCCAGTTCCATCCACGTCGTTGCAAATGGCAAGATCCCATTCCTGTTGATGGCTGCATAATATTCCATTGTATATATATACCACATCTTCTTTATCCATTCATCTGTCGATGGACATCTTGGCTCTTTCCACAGTTTGGCTATTGTGGACATTGCTGCTATAAACATCGGGGTGCACGTACCCCTTCGGATCCCTACTTTTGTATCTTTGGGGTAAATACCCAGTAGTGCAATTGCTGGATCATATGGTAGCTCTATTTTCAACTTTTTGAGGAACTTCCATACAGTTTTCCAGAGTGGCTGCAACAGCTTGCATTCCCACCAACAGTGCAGGAGGATTCCCCTTTCTCCGCATCCCCACCAACATCTGTCGTTTCCTGACTTGTTAATTTTAGCCATTCTGACTGGTGTGAGGTGGTATCTCATTGAGGTTTTGATTTGGATTTCCCTGATGCCGAGCGATATTGAGCTCTTTTTCATGTGTCTGTTGGCCATTTGGATGTCTTCTTTGGAAAAATGTCTGTTCATGTCTTCTGCCCATTTCTTGATTGGATTCTTTGTTCTTTGGGTGTTGAGTTTGATGAGTTCTTTATCGATTTTGGATACTAGCCCTTTATCTGATATGTCATTTGCAAATACCTTCTCCCATTCTGTCGGTTGTCTTTTGGTTTTGTTGACTGTTTCCTTGGCTTTGCAAAAGCTTTTTATCTTGATGAAGTCCCAATAGTTCATTTTTGCCCTTGCTTCCCTTGCCTTTGGCGATGTTTCTAGGAAGAAGTTGCTTCGGCTGAGGTCAAAGAGGTTGCTGCCTGTGTTCTCCTTTAGGATTTTGATGGACTCCTGTCTCACATTGAGGTCTTTCAACCATTTGGAATCTATTTTTGTGTGTGGTGTAAGGAAATTGTCCAGTTTCATTCTTCTGCATGTGGCTATCCAATTTTCCCAACACCATTTGTTGAAGAGACTGTCTTTGTTCCATTGGACATTCTTTCCTGCTTTGTCAAAGATGAGTTGACCATAGAGTTGAGGGTCCATTTCTGGGCTCTCTATTCTGTTCCATTGATCTATGTGTCTGTTTTTGTGCCAGTACCATGCTGTCTTGATGATGACAGCTTTGTAATAGAGCTTGAAGTCCGGAATTGTGATGCTGCCAGCTTTGCTTTTCTTTTTCAACATTCCTCTGGCTATGCGGGGTCTTTTCTGGTTCCATACAAATTTTAGGATGATTTGTTCCATTTCTTTGAAAAAAGTGGATGGTATTTTGATGGGGATTGCATTGAATGTGTAGATTGCTCTAGGTAGCATTGACATCTTCACAATATTTGTTCTTCCAATCCATGAGCATGGAACGTTTTTCCATTTCTTTGTGTCTTCCTCAATTTCTTTCATGAGTATTTTATAGTTTTATGAGTACAGATCCTTTGTCTCTTTGGTTAGATTTATTCCTAGGTATCTTATGGTTTTGGGTGCAATTGTAAATGGGATCGACTCCTTAATTTCTCTTTCTTCTGTCTTGTTGTTGGTGTATAGGAATGCCACTGACTTCTATGCATTGATTTTATATCCTGCCACTTTACTGAATTCCTGTATGAGTTCTAGCAGTTTTGGGGTAGAGTCTTTTGGGTTTTGCACATAAAGTATCATATCATCTGCAAAGAGTGAGAGTTTGACTTCTTCTTTGCCAATTTGGATGCCTTTGATTTCTTTTTGTTGTCTGATTGCTGTGGCTAGGACTTCCAATAATATGTTGAATAGCAGTGGTGATAGTGGACATCCCTGCCGCGTTCCTGACCTTAGGGGGAAAGCTCTCAGTTTTTCCCCATTGAGAATGATATTCGCTGTAGGTTTTTCATAGATGGCTTTTATGATATTGAGTTATGTACCCTCTATGCCTATACTCTGAAGAGTTTTGATCAAGAAAGGATGCTGTACTTTGTCAAAAGCTTTTTCTGCATCTATTGAGAGGATCATATGATTCTTGTTCTTTCTTTTGTTAATGCATTGTATCACATTGATTGATTTGCGGATGTTGAACCAACCTTGCAGCCCAGGGATAAATCACACTTGGTCGTGGTGAATAATCCTTTTAATGTACTGTTGGATCCTATTGGCTAGTATTTTGGTGAGAATTTTTGCATCCATGTTCATCAGGGATATTGGTCTGTAATTCTCCTTTTTGATGGGGTCTTTTTCTGGTTTAGGGATCAAGGTAATGCTTGCCTCATAAAATGAGTTTGGAAGTTTTCCTTCCATTTCTATTTTTTGGAACAGTTTCAGAAAAATAGGTTTTAATTCTTCTTGAAATGTTTGGTAGAATTCCCCTGGGAAGCCATCTGGCCCTGGGCTTTTGTTTTTTGGGAGATTTTTGATGACTGCTTCAATTTCCTTAGTGGCTATAGGTCTGTTCAGGTTTTCTATTTCATCCTGGTTCAGTTTTGGTAGTTGATACATCTCTAGGAATGCATCCATCTCTTCCAGGTTATCTAATTTGCTGGCATAGAGTTGCTCATAATATGTTCTTATAATTGTTTGTATTTCTTTGGTGTTGGTTGTGATCTCTCCTCTTTCATTCATGATTTTGTTGATTTGGGTCATTTCTCTTCTCTTTTTGATAAGTCTGGCCAGGGGTTTATCAGTCTTGTTAATTCTTTCAAAGAACCAGCTCCTAGTTTCGTTGATCTGTTCTACTGTTCTTTTAGTTTCTATTTCATTGATTTCTGCTCTGATCTTTATGATTTCTCTTCTCCTGCTGGGTTTAGGCTTTATTTGCTGTTCTTTCTCCAGCTCCTTTAGGTGTAGGGTTAGGTTGTGTACTTGAGACCTTTCTTGTTTCTTGAGAAAGGCTTGTATTGCTATATACTTGCCTCTTAGGACTGCCTTTGCTTCATCCGAAAGATTTTGAATAGTTGTGTTTTCATTTTCATTGGTTTCCATGTATTTTTTTAATTCTTCTTTAATTTCCTGGTTGACCCATTCATTCTTCAGTAGGATGCTCTTTAGCCTCCATGTATTTGAGTTCTTTCCGACTTTCCTCTTGTGATTGAGTTCTAGTTTCAAAGCATTGTGGTCTGAAAATAGGCAGGGAATGATTCCAATCTTTTGGTACCAGTTGAGACCTGATTTATGACCTAGGATGTGATCTATTCTGGAGAATGTTCCATGGGCACTAGAGAAGAATGTGTATTCCATTGCTTTGGGGTGGAATGTTCTGAATATATCTGTGAAGTCCATTTGGTCCAGTGTGTCATTTAAAGTCTTTATTTCCTTGTTGATCTTTTGCTTAGACGATCTGTCCATTTCAGTGAGGGGGGTATTAAGTCCCCCACTATTATTGTATTGTTGTTGATGTGTTTATTTGCTTTTGTTATTAATTGCCTTATATAATTGGCTGCTCCCAATGTTAGGGGCATAGATATTTACAATTGTTAGATCTTCTTGTTGGATAGATCCTTTAAGTAGGATATAGTGTCCTTCCTCATCTCTTATTACAGTCTTTGGTTTAAAATCTAATTTGTCTGATATAAGGATTGCCACCCTATCTTTCTTTTGGTGTTCATTAGCATGGTAAATGGTTTTCCACCCCCTCACTTTCAATCTGGGGGTGTCTTTGGGTCTAAAATGAGTCTCTTGCAGACAGCATATCGATGTGTCTTGTTTTTTAATCCAGTCTGATAGCCTGTGTCTTTTGATTGGGGCATTGAGCCCATTTACATTCAGGGTAACTATTGAAAGATAGGAATTTAGTGCCATTGTATTGCCTGTAAGGTGAGTGTTACCGTATATTGTCTGTGTTCCTTTCTGGTCTATGTTGCTTTGAGGGTCTCTCTTTGCTTAGAGGACCCCTTTCAAGATTTCCTGTAGGGCTGGTTTTGTGTTTGCAAATTCCTTTAGTTTTTGTTTGTCCTGGAACCTTTTTATCTCTCCTTCAATTTTCAATGACAGCCTAGCTGGATAGAGTATTCTTGGCTGCATATTTTTCTCATTTAGTGCTCTGAATATATCCTGCCAGTCCTTTCTGGCCTGCCAGGTCTCTCTGGATAGGTCTGTTGCCAATCTAATGTTTCTACCCTTTTAGGTTACATATCTCTTCTCCCGAGCTGCTTTCAGGATTTTCTCTTTGTCTATGAGACTTGTAAGTTTTACTATTAGATGTCGGGGTGTTGACCTATTTTTATTGATTTTGAGAGGGGTTCTCTGTGCTTCCTGGATTTTGATGCCTGTTTCCTTCCACAAATTAGGGAAGTTCTCTGCTATAATTTGCTCCATTATACCTTCTGCCCCTCTCTCTCTTTCTTCTTCTTCTGGGATCCCAATTATTCTAATGTTGTTTCGTCTTATGGTATTACTTATCTCTCGAATTCTGCCCTCGTGATCCAGTAGTTGTTTATCTCTCTTTTTATCAGCTTCTTTATTTTCCATCATTTCATCTTCTATATTACTGATTCTCTCATCTGCCTCATTTATTCTAGCAGTTAGCACCCCCATTTTTGATTGCACCTCATTAATAGCCTTTTTGATTTCTACTTGGTTGGATTTTAGTTCTTTTACTTCTCCAGAAAGGGTTTCTCTAATAACTTCCATATTTTTTTCAAGCCCAGCTAGTATCTTTAAGGTGATGATTCTGAACTCTAGATCTGACATCATACTAATGTCCGTATTGAGTAGGTCCCTGGCAGTTGGTACTACCTCTTGTTCTTTTTGTTGAGGTGATTTTTTCCATCTTGTCATTTTGTGCAGAGGAGAATAGATTAATGAGAGAACAAAATGCTAGCAGAGTAACAACGTCCCCAGAAAATATACTCTAAACTAATCAGAAAAGACCTGAAGTAGTGGGAAAAGAAAGGGAAAGAGAGAAAAAAGAAAAAGAAAACAAAGAAAAAGATAAAGATAAAAACAAAAACAAAGAAAACAAAACCACAACAACAACAACAACAACAAAAAACAGAATGTGATCAAATATGATCAGGCTGGTATATAGATCAGTGCCACACACTAGATTTGGGGTGTATTTTGGTCTTTTAGAAGAAAGTGCCTCCCAAAATTTTAAAGAAAGAAAAACTTATATATGTACAAAAATAAGGGTTGATATGATGAAGGGATGGAATATGACTGTAAAGATGGAAATTATAAAATATTTTATAAAAGGAATTGATAAGAAGTTGTTTGAAAATAGAAAGAAGAGGATAAGAAAAAAGAAAAAGAAAAAAAAAAGGGAGAGGATGTGATCAGGCAGGGGAATAGAAAACACCATATACTAGAGATTTAGGGTATATTTTCATCTGTTAGAAGAAACTATCTCAAAATTTTAAAGAGAGAACAACTTATATATATAAGCCAAAAATATGGGTAACTACTATGAAGGGATAGAATATGACTCTAAAAATGAAAAATAAAAAGGTTTTTTTTTTTAAAAAGGGAGTGATAAGATGTTGGTTGAAAAAGGGAAAAAGAAAAATTCAAAAAGAAAGAAACGAAAAAAGACAGTTAAAAAAAATTAACTTTGAAAGACTAAAGAATCATGGTAAAAAAGCCATGAATTCTATGTGCAGTATTCCCCTAGCGCTGGAGTTCTGCCGTTCTCATTGATCGGTAAACTTGGTCTTGGCTGGCTGTTCTCGCTGATCTTCTGGGGAGGGGCCTGTTGCCGTGGTTTCCAAATGTCTCTGCCGGAGGTGGAATTGCCTCGCCCTTGCCCCCTCCCGGCTAAGTAATCTGCTCGGGTTTGCTCTCCGGGGCTTTTGTTCCCTGCGAGCTTTCCGTACAGCTTTGGAGGCGGAGAGTGAAAATGGCAGCCTCCCATTCTCTGCTCCGGAGGAGCCGAGAACTCGGGGCCCCGCTTCTCAGTGAGCCCCCAGAGAAAAGCCGTCAGTCACTCCCGTCTCCCCGGTCTCCGGCTGCACTCTTTGCTCACCCGGCCTGTGACCGCTCGTTTCTATCTCTGGCACCCGAACCCGGGTGGAGTCTCCAAACCCAGCAGTTCCCTGCGGTGCACTCCCCCGCGGCTCCTCCTGGGGGAGGAAGGTGAGTCTCCCCGGATCTGCCGCTTGTTGGGTCCCTGCTGGAGGAGCAGTGGCCCGACTGTGCCGCGGATCACGGTTTATGGCCACCCCGAGCTGTGAGCCCACGCCTGGGCTCCGCCTCTGCAGCCGGCTTCCCCGCTCTGATACCTGGGAGCTCTGCCACACTCAGGCACCCCCGGTCTTTCTGTGACCCCGATGGTCCTGAGACCACACTGTCCCGGCAGGTTCCACCCCCCGCTTAGTCACCAGAGTGACGTCCCTCGGAGGAGCAGACTTTTAAAAGTTCCGATTTTGTCCTCCGCAGCTCTATCACTTGCCAGAAGCGGCCGACGGAGGCCCCTCCCCCACCACCCATCCTCCCGAATATTGCCTCGGATTCACTTCTCCGCACGTCCTACCTTCCAGAAAGTGGTCGCTTTTCTGATGAGAGAGTTGTTGCTATTCTTTTCTTCGATCTCCTGTTGAGTTCGTAGGTGTTCAGAATGGTTTGACCCCTATCCAGCTGAATTCCTGAGAGGAGACGAAATCCAGGTCTCCCACTCCTCCGCCATCTTGCTCTGCCCCCCAGAATGGCATACATTTAATGGATGCTCTTAGAAAAGGGAGCCAGGGGAGGTCAACTAGGTAGGAGGAAACATAGAAGAAGGCAATGTTGAAAATTCCAGGAGGAGAATTTGCAAATCTGTAGGGACAAAAAGTAGATTCATAGTTGTCAGGCGCTGGGGTAGAGGGAGACTGGGGAGTGACTGTTAATGGGTGTAGAGTCTTTGGAGAGATGATGAAAATACTCTGTAGTTAGTGGTATTGGTTGCACAACTTTGTGGACATATCAAAAACCACTGCATTGTATACTTTAAAATAGTAAAAAAAATAATTAAAAAAGAAAATCCAGGATAATGAAACATGGAAAATTAGTCAAACACATCTAATACAGAAAAGATGAAGACTGATTGAAAAAGTGATTGCCTATATGGAATTTGGTGATTAGGAAGCCAGTGGTGAGCTTAAAGAGAGTAGTTTCAAAGGAATAGTCACTCCCATCTCTTCTTCTTTCTGCCCCATAAATACATAATTTGTAAGGTTATTCCTTCATGTACATTCATCTTTGTTGGCAGAATGTCTGATGATTTTGCAAGTTTAGGAATATGTTTGGTTTACATAAGCTAAGGGGCTATTCTGGATGAGTTTTGGGAATTATGATTATGTGTGCCTCTGCTCACTAGGACGTAGTATAAATGTCATTCTTCCTGTCCTTCAAAAATTAAATCTGTAGTGCAAAACCAGGTCAGTTCATGTAGTCTTAATCTCAAACATAATTTCCAATGGCCCTAAATGGAGCAGACATTACCTTCTTTGAATTCTGATAATACCTATTAGTTGTATGGCTATTCTACAAGTTGCTTGCCCTGTCCTATGTCAATTCAGTGATGGAGTACTCCTGGCCTTATGACCCTGGGTCAACGCATGTATTCTGAGGCCATATTTAACTTGGTTTGTAAATTGAGGGTAATAAATCTTAATCTGAGTACCATTTATGAGAATATTATATGAAAGTGCTTTGAAAGCTATTAAGCAAATGTAAATACATTTTTAATTGATTCTGTTGTAGAATTGAAGAGACAGTTAAATCCTTCATTGCTTGTTAGCACTAGACTGATATACGACTGGCCCCCTTAATGCCTTGTGTGTATGATCATAGGCTTCACATCCTTGTATACCTTACTAAGGCCTGCCTTGCTCAGTAGTAATTGGTTGAATTGAATACTGCTTAAATGAGAAAAAATTAGTGTCATACCATGATTGAATTCTCTCTTGCCTTCATCTTTCTTTGTTAATTTGTTTTATTCTGCTCTTCACGTAGGTTTCCCAAATGAGCCTGCTTCTGTCATTGCCCTCAGCACCATTAAGGAATGGCTGGCCAAGAATCATCACGAGGTAGGAGGAACAACATAATTAGCAAACATTTAAGATGGCGTCATTTGATCTGCAATTTCAAAAAAACCCAAAATATATCCATAAATATCAAGTAAACATAATCATTGAGCTGAAGCTTGCCTGACCATGCTTCATTGGGGTTATACGGGTGATTGAATATTTTCCTGTAATGAATTGACTGAAGGGATTATGTTGATTGGTTTTGGTGGTGAAGGTAGGCAGAGTGATAAGATTCACTTAGCCATGATCTCATTTTTACATCTTTGGATAGTATGAGTTTTGTGTGTAAAAGAGAGAATAGGATGGATTTCATTAAGATTAAGGGATTGTCCTATGCTATTTTCCTTAAAGCGTTATCTTTGTTGACATGGTGTACGGTAATTTTTTGATATCCTGAGGTCTCTTTATTTATAATTAATCATTTCCATAAAGTAACTTCTGAGTGTGAGATTAGAGTAGGCCTGGATAATTGATAGCTAAATCCTCATGATCAGGATTTTTTATGAAACTAAATGCTTCTCTCAGACTTTTCACCATGCCTCCTATTCTGCTTATTTAATAAAATCTTTAGGATATGTTTAGTGATGAACAGGAGAATTACTCAAGCTAACAAAGCAACACAATAAGACACTGTGGAGGTTAGATTTCAGAGTTTTGGCAACTAACCTATTGTAACAACAAATAGGTTTCATACAATGCACAGCCTTGTGTATTTTTCTTCCGATTTTGTTATTCTCCTCAGATATTCATGTGAGTGCTATAAAGAATATTGGTCCATTTATGATATACCATGAATTTAGCTTTCTTCTTGGGTAGGACAATGAATATTAGGCAATGTTTGGTTATGGAAACAGACTATGGGAGTTTGCTATAATATGGGAGTAGCTCTTGGTGCCTTTGCGTGTTTAAAGAAATAGCAGTGTCATTTTCTGCTAATTGTTATAATTTCAACATTTCTTAAGTAGATACAGAAATTATTAATCTCCAGTAGGAGTAAAGATCACATGGCCAAACATATCCATTTCAGTGCTTGTTCTTTCTCCTCCTCTTACTATGAAAGATATATAACTTCAATTTAGAGGATGACCGTAATAACCTCAAAAAAAAAAAAAAAACAAAACAGAATTTTTTTAAAAAAATAGTTAAAATAGCCAGTTTACAAAACATGTCTTTGACACGTATTATTTTCACAACAATCTCATGAAATGTCTAGGTATCGTTATCCTTATTCTCATCTAGAATCAAAAGGTTAAATGACCTCAGGACTTCAGAGTCACAGAGCCAAGAGTCTGACTCTGTCCTCCGACTCCAAAAGCCATTCATCTTTGGAGGGATCCTGAGGCCAGGGAGAGAAGTTTTAGTCCCTTTGACCATGGTATTTTTAGTGTATCTCTTGGTTACAGTAAAATCTCCTCACCTGGACCATCTGCTTAGCAAAAACAGAGAGTGTTTCATGAATGAAAGTTGATAATGGAGCTAGTATATTGGTGTAAACCCATTATTTCCACCAACATAATAATCCAAGGGTATTCCCTACTGATAGATTTACATGTGTCATGTTGGCATGTGAGGGAAGTACACACATCCACCCAAAAATCATCATGGAGATGATTATGAAGAGCAAACATGTTGGTTGTATTTACAGCTCATTGACAAATCCTACTGATGGATTTTCTCTAGTTAAACTATTCAGAAGTTTATTTTCCATAGAAATGTGTTAACTTAGTGTTTCCCACTTAATGGTTGGTGCCCTGATTTCCTTGTTAGCTTATTCTGACTTTGAGTCTGTTCTTTTGCTTTCATATCTTTTTCTTGCTCATTTCTTGGGTCTGTTGTATAAAAATTTAGGTATTTTGGATTGAGGAACACAACTGTTATTGCCATTGTGACGTTAAACATGTCATGTGCTAATTCTTTTTTAAAAGGCTTCTTGTTTCAACATGTATTGGTTAATTTAAACAAGTTAATTTGAACAAGTCAGGTTTTACTTAATAAATGAATTGTAAGTGGTAGGGAATAGATAAAAGCTATATAAATTTATTATCTTGCAATATTTTGATTTACTTTTTGCTCTGTTAAAAAACAAGCAAAGTAGGTTAGGCACTTATGAAAGACTATTACTTCTCAGTCAGTTGTCTCTTCACTGGAGTATAATTTTGACATTCTCATTGTTTAAGTTAGTCATTAATTCACTCATATGACAAATATTTGATAAATACCTCACTAAGCACCAGAAATTTCTAGATATGAGGGATAGAAGGCTGAAAAACAAAATCCTCTTCTTTTGATATTCATAGTCTAGGAAAAGAGACATCAACAAATAAAGAGATAAGATAGTTCAAAGGCAAAGTAAAACAGGGTAACTTGATAGTGAATTATTGGAGGATGTGGTTTTAGATGATTTAGAAAGGGCTCTGAAGATGTAATCTTGGGACAAAGATTTGTATGATGGGAAGGGGTAAGCCAACTACAAAAAGGTCTTGAAGTAGAACGTTCCACATAGAGGGAACAGCAAGAGAACAACCCTGATGGGAAAATGAGTTTACTGTTTGCAATTAATGGTAAGAGAGACAATGCAGTTGGATTAGAGACATAAAAGAATGGCAGGAAACAAATTTAGACAAATAGGTAGGGGTCAGATCATAGAGTGTTGTGGTTCATGGAGAAACTTGGATTTTTATTCTAAGTCTAGTGGCAAGTTGTTGAGAGTCTGGGGCAGGGAGTGGCATGATGAGATTCACCTTTAAAATGACAAAAGGCTGGCTGCTGGAAAAGGGACTTGAGAGACCTCAAAATAGGAAAAGGAAGACTGATGAAGAGGATCCTGTAGTAAATCCAGGCAAGAGATGAGGATTCTTTCAAATACAGCAATGGTAGAAAAGGAGGTAACAGCATCAGGTTTGGAAATTTTTTTTTGACAATAGAGCCAGCAGGACTTGGGGATTATCTCAGATAGGCTAGCTCATGCTGCAGTTACAAACAACTTACAAATCTTAGTGCCATAAAACAACAAAGGTTTATTTTTTGCTCACACTATTTATATGTCTTGAGTCAGCAAAGGGCTCAGGCTTAGTCAGGAACCCAGGCTGACAGACACTCTACCATGTGAAATATCATCTATCACATGATAGGAAAAGATAGACAATTAAGTAATAGTTCTTAAATGCTTCTACAAAGGAATGATGCATATAACTTTTTTCTCTGTCATTTCACTGTCCAGAGCAAGGCACCCAGGAGACAAGGAAATGTAGTTCTCTCATATGTTCAGAAGAGAGGCAACTGGATATCAATGAACAGTAGTAATGTCTATCATAGCTATAAATCAGATGTGGTATATGGGAAAAATGGGAGAGTCAAGTTTTGACCTGAGCCCCTGAGTAAATATTGGTGCATTTACTGAGAAACTTGGTAGAGGAACATGTTTAGATGATAAACAGAAAGAAAACAATAATTGCATTGCAGATAGTTAAACTTGAGATGATCTTAGATATACAATGAAGGTTTCCAATAGAAAGCTGGTTACTTGAGCCTAAAGCTCAGAAAAGAAGTCAGATAGAAGGACATGGTAAAATTGATCAGATTATCATAACTTTAACTTGGGTTTGGGTCTTGTTTGAGATTAGCTGCAAGAAATAGAAAAACACTCAAGCTAAATTATATAAGGAAGATATATTGTATGAGTGAACTATATAAAAAAAAAAAAAGTCTTGAAATTCAAGAGCTAGAACTAGAGCAGGATCTCATGAGTGACCAGAATTGCAAACTATAAATCCAATAAGAAGCAAGGGAGTTCATTTACATTCTCTCTCAATCTCTCTCATATCTCTGTTTCATTGATTTTTTTTTTTTTCACATTATCTTCACTACCCATTTACCTGCTTAATATGGCCCCATGATGACTGGGACCCAATCGTGAGTCATTGAGCCCTGCTTAAGGCAAAGCCAGGGTTGAGGTTGGTGGGCAAAGTTGCATCTTCTGGATCTTTCAGCTCGTTATGTCCCCTAAAATTTTCCTTTTAAAAAATAGGGAATCCATGTAAATGTGCCTTCTATCAGTGGCCATACTTCTCTCAGTCAGATAAATATGCAATTCAAACTTCATGATTTTTGATCTTTGATAATTGATGTTGTCATATGATTATTGAGCCCTCACATTTCACCATTTATTTCCCCTCTGATTTCTAAACCATCAGGAAAGGACACTTTTTTTTTTTTTCAATAATAGTTGATTTGATTCTATTTAATTACACAAATCACCCCAGTCTGTGTGGCTGGACATTTTCACATTCAGAGAGGCTTCTCTGGAGCATTTGGGCCCAATAGACATGACTAGGGAAAATATGTTCTGTCATCCACCATTGACTTGTTTCATTTACCCAAAGTATGAACTGTGAGGATGCTGCTATCACCACATATTTAGTGGGACTCAGGGACCTGAGGGAGCCCAGCTGAACAAAGAGTACAGTTGGCTCCGACTGCAGCAGCTCTAGAGGAAGAGATAGAGCAGTGTTTTAATGAAAAAAGGAAAATCCTCAAGAGGCTGTAATTGGGGCAGAAAAATGACTTACCAGGACTAAGAAGCATAATGACTTCTTATTGAAAAATTGCAAAACAAAAAAGAATATTCCCTGCTAAGACTTGAATTATTGTTCTCAGAAAACCAGAGAGCTGAATTATCTTACAAAACTGAAATACAAAGAAATGGAAATCATGACTGAAGAGATAAGGCATGTGGCAGAGAGACCCAGGGATCAAGTGTGAGGTAGGCAAGGGCTGAAGATTACCCCACTGGCATTTTTGGTAAAATTAAGAATTAAGAAATTCTGAGTTCAGAAAATCAAAAGAAAAGAATATCAGACTTCACTATAAAACAAATGAAAGCATGTGGCATGATAACCTTTCCATAAGTACCCATTTTTCTCAAGTAGAAACTTTATTACAGGGACAAGCAAGCAAAATAAGGGATCGTTATGGAAATGAGCAGCAGAAATGCAGCCCAGACTCTCAACTTGGGGTAGTTGCTCCATGTTATCATCTGCAGTTTCATGCATTCCTCATTTTTCATGCAGTCTAAAAATATCATTCCTTGTGAAATAGTGATTTTCCCACTCTGCAGCTCTGAGGCACCCCTTTCATATCTGGAAGTTAGCCTAAGAAATGTTTTTACAGTGCTTATTCTACTGTCCCACCCCAGAGACTCATATGGCATCTGACTATTGGTCTCTGGGGCAATGTACATATTTATAATTTTTCCATAAAAAGCAGAAGAAGAACAGGATATCTTTCCCCTCTAAAAGCTACAAATGTCCTGATATTATATGAGATATTTCCCCATTATGGAGGTCAGGTTCAGTGATTTCAAATGCCCCAAAGGAGCAAGCATCCTGCAGCACAGAGCACCTATGTTAAGTCTTCCAAGAAGTCATCTTTGGGGGTAAGGCATCTAAGATGAAGATTCCAAGATGGAAGATCGGTGAATTTTCTGGGTACTTTTAAATGTGGAAACACTAAAGTACTAATCAGTTGGAGCATGGCAGAAACCTGAACACCCCTTATCCCCAACAGTTATAAAGCAGCGCAGAGATGGGCAGAAGCATAGCATTCTGAGAGGCTCTAATTAAAACTGTGACATGTGTAGACCTACAGGGGAAGGCTGTGTTCACCTAAGACCAGGCCCCAGCTGTATCTCTGCAGACCTTTGAAGATGGTATTGCCCAGAAATCTTTACCATTCAACCACTCCATGGGAAGTTCCTCATCTCCCTCCCCATGCTGACAGCCCCCTCCTCCACAAGCAGACCCTTTTGTTCTGGGGTGGGAACAATTCAATGGAGGATTCTTTGGTTCATCTTTGAAGGCCCTGGGTGGGCACCTGATGTGACTTAGATGTCATTGGCAGGGAAGAACCCTAGCTCTGCATTTTCAAAACCAAAATCAGTTTTCTTCTCTGTAGGAGGGAGGTGAAAATTTTTTCTCATTGCATGCAGAGTTTGGGCCTCTGCCTAACAAAATATTTTTTAACTGTGCTTTTAGCACAAACAGATTGTTATTCAAAATATTAAATATCATCTACTTGTCACTTAAATTGTTAATGCTGTGCCTTCCGAGGGAAACTTGATACCTGTGGTACTGCTGTTTATCATTTTAAGTATTGTGCCTACAGATGTGTCAGGGCGTCATGAGATGCTGTGTATATGTGGTAGTGGTCCATCGAGGCAGATATCCTACTCTACAACTCGTTGCAAGCCATGGTCCCAGACCTTACCCTGTGAGCTCTAGACGTCAAGGTCAAAAGATAGTAGCCAGAGAACAAAACTTGTCTTAAGCTAAGCAATTTGAGAAAGAAGAACAAAGCTGGAGGTATCACAATTCCAGATTTCAAGATATCTTACAAAGCTGTAGTAATCAAAATAGTATGGTACTGGCACAAAAATAGACACATAGATCAGTGGAACAGAACAGAGTCCAGAAATAAGCCCATGCTTATACGGTCAGTTAATCTATGACAAAGGAGAAAAGACTATACAATGGGGAAAAGACTGTCTTTCAAATAAACAGTGCTGGGAAAACTGGACAGCTAGAGGCAAAAGAATGAAACTGGATCACTTTCTAACACCAGACACAAAAATGAACTCAAAATGGGTTAAAGATCTAAAGTGAGACCTGAAACCATAAAATCCCTAGAAGAGAACACAGCAGTAATTTCTTTGATGTTGGCTATAGCAACATTTTTCTAGATTTTTCTCCTAAGGCAAAGGAAACAAAAACAAAATAAACTATTGAGACTATAGCAAAATAAAAAGCTTTCACATAGTGAAGGAAATGACCAACAAAACAAAAAGGCAATCTACTGATAGGGAGAAGATATTTGCAAATGATATATCTGATAAGGGGTTAATATACAAAATATATAAAGAACTTACACAACTCATCACCAAAAAACCCCCACAAATCCGATTAAAAACGGGCAGAGGAGGGACGCCTGGGTGGCTCAGTCGGTTAAGCGTCTGCCTTCGGCTCAGGTCATGATCCCAGGGTCCTGGGATCGAGTCCCGCATCAGGCTCCCTGCTCTGCGGGGAGCCTGCTTCTCCCTCTGCCTCTGCCTCTCTCTCTCTCTGTCTCTCATGAATAAATAAATAAAATCTTTAAAAAAAAAATGGGCAGAGGACCTCAATAGATATTTTTCCAAAGAAGACATACAAATGGCCAAAAATGTGAAAAAATGCTCAACATCACTAATCATCAGGGAAATACAAATCAAAACCACAATGAGATATCACCTCACACCTGTCAGAATGGCTAAAATCAAAAACATAGGAAAAACTGTTGGCAAGGATGTAGAAAAGAAAGGGAACCCTTGTGCACTATTGGTAGGAGTATAAATTGGTGTAGCCACTGTGGAAGACAACATGGAGATTCCTCAAAAAAATAAAAATAGAATACCATATGATCCAATAATTCTACTACAGGGTATTTATACAAAGAAAACAAAAACACTAATTTGAAAAGGTATATGCATCTCTATGTCTACTGTAGCATTATTTACAATAGCCAAGGTCCATTGGAAGAGACCCAAGTGTCCATCAATAGATAAATGGATAAAGAAGATGTGAAATATATAGATATATAGATATTATATATAGGATATATATTATATAGGATATAATATATATATTATATTATATAGGATATATATATGTATATATATGAGTATTACACAGCCAAAAAAAGGATGAGATCTTGCCATTTGTGACAATATGATGGACCTAGAGTTTATGCTAAGTGAAATAAGTCAGACTGAGAAAAACAGATACCATACAATTTCACTATATGTGGAAGCTAAGAAACAAAAAAAATGAATAAATAAATAAAAAGCAGAATCAAACCTATAAATACAGAGAACAAGCTGATGTTTGCCAGAGGGAAGGGGGTAAGGGAATAGGCAAGATGGGTGAAGGGGAGTGGGAGGTGCAGGCTTCCAGTTATGGAATGAACAAGTCACAAGAACCAAAAGCAAACAGTAAATACAGTCAGTGATATTGTAATAGCATCTTATGGTGGCAGATGGTAGCCACACTCGTGGTGAGCACAGTGTAACATAAAGAAAAGCTGAATCACTATGTTGTACACCTGAAACTAATGTCATGTAGTGTGCCAACTATAGTCAAATGAAACAATTAAAAATAAATAAGCAAACACTGTGTCATTAAAAAAAAAAACAGAAAAAAATTAGTTTTCGGCACATATTTGGTGACCTTTAGAAGTAAAGATACTGGTTTCTTTTTTTTTTTTTTTTAAAGATTTTATTTATTTATTTATTTGAGAGAGAGAGAGCGCGCACATGAGAGGGGGGAGGGTCAGAGGGAGAAGTAGGCTCCCCGCCGAGCAGGGAGCCCGGTACGGGGCTGGATCCCGGACTCCAGGATCATGACCTGAGCTGAAGGCAGTCGCTTAACCAACTGAGCCACCTAGGCATCCCAAGATATTGGTTTCTACTGAGTAGAAGCAGCTATACTGCCGCCTTCCCCTGCCTTCCAACATTCCGACAAACAGCCACAAAGTAGTGAAAAAGGTAAACCAATTCGTCTACCCCAGAAAACAGAATTGGGAATCCCTTGAAGAAGTGCACATTCAGCCTCTGGAAAGGTTCATATGCTATTCTCGTGCTAATGTGACAAGATCAGGGACATGGCCACTTGTTTTCTCATCACAGATCACAAAAGAACCGTCACACTATAGTTCTGGTGCCAAGACTATTTTTTTCCCCTTCTTGGCAGAGGTCTTTGAACATATGCAGTGTTAAAAATTGTCACTTTTATTTCAGAATCACATTATGGACCACCAAAAAAACCCCAGTGTGGGGCCTGCCTTATGTCACCGACACAGAACACCTTAGGATCTTTCTTCAAAGGGGGACTTAAATAAAACATGAAATGATGCTTCCATTTCTAATGAGAAAATTACATCCCTCACCCCAAGTTTCAATTCTTGTGGTCGATTCTTTACAGAAATGCAATGCACATAATGCACCATCCTTCAGTTCTACACAACACGGGGGTGTGGTTAACATCCAGAGAGATCTGAAAGCAGCAAATGAAGTGCTCAGTGTTTTCCCTGGGGAATGTCTTTTTATGTCTCTAGAACATTATTTAGGTATGTATGCTGGTCTTAGTTGTTGGTGTAAAAAAATGTTAAAATATGTGTGTTTGGAAAAATAAATTCCATCTTAAAATATTCAGGTTCTGTGTAAGAATGTGGCTATGGTAATAATAATCCTCATCCTAATATGCGGCTATAAAAATGTATCCTTTGACTAGCCCAAGCATGATCTTCAGGTGGAAACCATGATGCTCATTGGCTGTGACATAATTAAAGAAAATTATTCCCAGACTTTGCACATATGCCATGTTCCTTTCGCTCTTCAAAACCCCGATGACTTGCAGTTTGTTTTCTCTTTCCATCCCATCAATTTATATTCCTGCTTTCCTCCTTCCTTTCTTGCCCTCCTTCTTTCTTCCCCACCCTTTTTCCCCTCCATCTCTTTCATACACACACACACACACACACACACTACTTTCCTATTCACAGATGGTTTATGTTGAGATTTGCCCCAATCAGTTACATCAGTAGTCAGAAGTGAGTTTTATCTCCATATCGTATGAATCCCAGTCTGCCTTGTTAGAGTGAAAGTCATGCCCCAAGGAAGCGTCTGCCTTTCACGGTGGGAGTGTGCAAGAGCTTGGTGTCACAGTAGATCACCCCACATTAGAGCTTGCCAGGTGGACAAATCCACTTACCTCTCCATCCCTACAGTGCTTTAGCATCTACAACACGCCTGCCCCAGTTCTTAGAGCCAGAAATTAGAGACCCTTGTTATTGCCTCCATAACCGCATTCACAGCAATAAAAAGCAAAATATATGATACAATATACATTTTGCTGCTTTAGTTAGTGAGCCCACTTCCAGTTAGCCAGTAGGCTTGGGGTACAGAGGGTTTTCATCAAAGACTTTTAGGCATTGAGGTAATGTTGCCCAAGTACATTTTCCCTAGTCTCACTTTGTGTAGAGATCTCTGTAAAGTCTAATGATTTTTTTTTTCTTCCAGCAGGGGATGTCTGGATAATCAAGGTCCCAGAGTGCCCTAGTGACACCAACCTACAGTCCCATGTAGTTCAGGGTGGCTTGTTGACTTCTGTACTGACACATAATTGACATATGTCCTCCTCTGCCAGCCATCCTTAGCCCAGCACAGTGTCCATTATGGTCCCATTACTTTCAGATAAATATACTCTGTCTTGGTGGGGTTATTGTTTAAATAGGTGTGGAAAATTCGTATGTGTACTGCTGTTAGACCTGGGACTCTAGAAAGAATTCTAGGAGATGTAGAGTAAGTATATGAAATAGCTACAGAGAGAAGGAAAGGCAGTATTTTTCTGGCTCCTGATGTGTCCCATGCGCTGTGTTTGGGACACACACTGTTACCTGTTTCTGTAACACATCCTATTATATCTTCACAAAACTTTCTTCAAGGTAGGTATTTTGATCTTAAATTTTATATATGTGGTGTTGAAGTTCAAGGAAAAGGAAATTCCTAAGGTCAACTAATTGGACATTTTCTTGTTCTTATAATTCCGTTTCTGTGGTCAGTGGTGATTACTCCAAAATTGGATATCTTACCCAAACTTAGCCTTTTGAAGTACATTTGTGGGCATGGAACCTGAAGTAGGCTGATTATAGTCTTTCTCTGGGACATTTTTGCAAGCTGGAGTTGGGCAAGGAAAAGTAAGGCTACTTTGGTAGTGATCTGGAGAGATTTGGGGCACAGGAGCCACCAGTGGCCATGTTCCCTGCAATCTTGTGGAGGAGGGACACTCTGCTTTAGGAGGATATATTGCTGAAGATGTCACTGATTGCTGGGCAGTTGGCAAAGTCATGAAGCCTGTCTGCTGGCTTGAGTGAAGAATCAAAACTAAGGCAAAATATTATATTTTAGCAAAACAGAATGACCTCCCATTTTTAGTTTTAACAACTCAAGCTAATAATTCTCAACTAGAGGAAAGAGAGGGTTGAGAATCATTTGGAGGGTGTTTCCCTGCCCAAACTACATGTTTTAAGTAGTTCTCTTTCAGAGAACCCTATGTTGAATCACTGCTTTTGATGGAAGTATTCCAGTTCCTTCAAATATGTTGGGTTAGAAAAAATAATTTGGTGTCAATGTTCTTAATAGGAAAGTGAGTAATAGCTCTTTTAAAAATTCAGCCTTTCAATATATTTTCATGCAGGGGCAAATCAAAATTTTGCCTATTTAGTTATTTACTTACTAACTAACTGCTATATCCTACTATTTCTTCAGTCTAACCTGAAGGTAGGAAATAAGTACTGACACATAATCGAGCCAGTACTGAATAAAAGCCAAGAATAAGTAGCACAGAATAGTTGTTTAAAAGAGAATGGATCCCTTTGCAAAGGATAGCTTAGAAGTCTGTGAGACTATGGGACAGCGTCCAAGCCTACAGGATCAGTGAGGCCACAGTGTAATAGTAGTCTGGATCCTCTTCTACACATCCAAAATGGGAATTATGGTGCCTGAAAGCTGGGTGGGAAGAGGCAGGGTATAGTTCACCACTGCCTATTATTATCCCAAAGAAAAAGCTTAATGTGAAGATTAGAACATTGGGTTAAAAGTCAGAAAATTTGGGCTGTAATCAGCTTCTTTCACTGTCTTGTATAACCTTGGACAATTCACTCCATAGGCCATGGGTCTTCCAGCTCTAGAATTCACCACCATTGGTATTATCTTCTGGAGCATCCCCACTGATGCAGCCAGTTATGCCTTTGCCCAGTTCATCAGAGCACAATCAGACCAATAGAAAGCTTTGTTCTAGGCCCCCCAGGTGACATACCAGAGCTCAAGCAGCATGTGCATATGCTACCTTGATGTCTTTAAGATGATCCCCAACTTCCATATGGGTGTATCGTTGGATGGAGGAGGGCCCCCATGTTGCTTTTCTGTAAATGATTTGGATTATATGGTGGTTTCAAAATAGCCAACCTTTAAAATTTCTTATGAAATTAAATCTGCTGATTATCCAAATGATGTGACATTTTTATAAATAGAAAATAAACCTCTGAGCATGTGGTTGGATCCACATCTGACACAGGGATAAAAATGACACTGAGAGGTCTACTGAAGGATATTCTATAGCTGAAAGCAAAATAGCCTTTGTCTTATCCTCCACTTTAATTGAGTAGGGCACAAGTGCTGCTGTGATGGAATGGAAAATCAGTAGTCTTGCCACTGCCATCTAGCTCAACTTAGGGAAGAACAAAAAGGCATTTTCTCATTCTAGTGGAATTAAATGATTTGCCTGTAAGAGACAATGTTCTCAGCCAGGCCTCTGTTTTTGATGGAAGCTGTGGCCAGAGTGTAGTAGCCTTTTCCCTGATTCGCCCAATGCATTTGCGCATGGAGGTGGCCTCTATGGAAACCAGACCTCCTTTGATAATGACACTCCTACTTCCTATGGTAAGAAACATGAGTAGGTCTGGCAAAGCTATCATTTACCCAATCTCTTGGCTCTTCAACAGAAAACATACTAGAAAAAGCCTCATAGGAGTTTGGACATACAACGTAAGTTTAATTATGGGTAAAAGCTGAATTGGAGGAGCTGGAGTGTGAGCCCACTGACAGAAGGACTTGTAACATACCTCTCTCAATCGGATCACATTATACTCATTTCTATTCATGAACTCCTTTGAAGTCCCATCATATGGGAACTTGACAAGAAGTTGAGAGAAGTAAGCTTTCATGTCTTCGTGCCATGCCAGGCAGCTTCCACAATTAGTGAAGAGACTGTTCCTTTATATGAAGCAGGAATAGAAGGACTTGGAGGATTTGTATTTCCCTAAACCTGTGGTGAGTCCAAGTGACTAGAACCTGGTCAGAATGAAGTGTTCACATCTGAATGTCTTAGGCAAGGAAGTGGGAGCTCCAGGTGGATCCTGAACTATTGACCTTAGACTTGGCTATGCAGCAAAGGTACAACCACCTAGCATGTGACCCGATGGGCACCTGGGCTAGTGATGTTCAGGTGGGGAGGTGCTATCTGTACATAGAGCTTCTATTATTTTTATTTTTATTTTTTTAAAGATTTTATTTATTTATTTGAGACAGAGAGAATGAGAGACAGAGAGCACGAGAGGGAAGAGGGTCAGAGAGAGAAGCAGACCCCCCGCCGAGCAGGGAGCCCGATGCGGGACTCGATCCCGGGACTCCAGGATCATGACCTGAGCCAAAGGCAGTCACTTAACCGACTGAGCCACCCAGGCACCCTAGAGCTTCTATTATGTGCCCTCTTGAAAAGATACAGATAAGGAGAGAAATTTGAAATGATGCAATTTGTTTTCAGTGTCGCAATCAACCTTTGTGTGAGATAAGACATAGGAGTTCACTTTTTTCCCCCACTTGGTCTAAATTCTCATGTTTCTTAGCTTCTTTCTACATTGTTGTGATGCTGGTACATTACAACTTTTTTCCTTGTTACTTCTCTGACAGTGGTCCTAAATATTAGACAAATACTTCATCTTTTGCTCAGAGATAACTTAAAAAAAAAACAAACTCCTGCAATCTCTATTAAATCTGGAGGAAAAAATGGGCTTTGCTGGGACTTAAGAGATGCCTCAGTTTTCATCATAGGGCCTTTTTAAAGAAGTTTAAAGAATAATTTTGCCCTTTTAAAATTTTCACTTTATGAGCTAACTTTAGAGGCATAAGAATAACTCAACTACATTTATTTTGCAACATAAACATTGGCTGTCTCTAACCAGCAGATCTTCCCTTCGTCTGGCTGGTTTTTTTTTGCTGTTATTGGACTGAGAAGTTCCCCTAAGGCATTGCCGAACTTGTGGGTAAGGCACTAGCCTGGGAATTAAGGAGATTGTAGGAGATGTTACAACCATTCTGGGATTGTTCCTCATCTGTAAAATAAGGAGAAAAATCACGTGGGAAATGACTGAATCAGACAACTGAACCATATCTTAAATCTACTTCATTGGAATATCAGAGAGGACAATAGCCTATATTTTAAAATTTCTCCAGCTGGTGGTTTAGAATGATTAGATCAGTTACTTTCAAGGATCTTTTCCAGCTAGATCATACTAAGGTTCAAGCTCATACTTATTCTCTTCAGTGTGGGAAAGGACGTACCGAGTGAGAACCCTAAGAGTAAATACCCCTTTCAACCAATAACCAGCCATCCAACAAAGGAATAGGAGCCTTGACGGGCTGTCCTTGTCTAGAAATTTCTAGGGTGGTCACCAAAGCCTTCTACTGATAAGCATTTGTTTCTTCACCTCTATAATCCCCTTTGATATGGGTAAATAATGAGTTAGATGATGTCTGCATATAACATGTAACCTCAGCTCACATGAAATATCCATGGGAGTTGCTCATCAGTCTTCTGTGATACCCTGTACATAGTAGGGGCCTGTTTTTCTCTTTTAGAAAGCATTTTAATATATTTCCAATGTCCTGTAATCATTGTCTCTGGATATGTGCTCAGATGCATTCATGCATGAGATATATTTAATAAATTAGTAAAAGTCATCAGCATATACAACTGAATCATTATTTGAGCAATTATTGTAGTCAGATTGTAAAAGAAAGCCAACAGGTTAATCTTTTGGATCTTGTGGAATTATATTCGTTCTTGAAAAACCTTTTGAGAATAAAGTACTCTGTCACATGAAGCAAATTAGTTCTCCCTGGGCATGAGGGCACCATTTAGCATGGCTGCAAGAGATGATTTTCTGATTGGTATCCTGTTTTCCTTCATGGGAGCCTGTTTACACCACCCACTTGTAGATTGTCTCCTGGATATGCAGATATGTGTCATCCACAATGTTTCCAAAATCTCTTGCCACTAACAAAATTAACTTTCGTCAAGGAATTCGTACCACTATGCTAAAATTTATTGTTGAAAATATTAACCACCTTAACATCTTCTGCTGTCCAGAATTTTACTCTGAAAACAATTAGAGCATGATGAGCTATGTGTTTGACAGTCCAAATTGAGCTACAAATGACCTGACTGTGCTTCAGCTAAGCACAGGGCAACTTAGGAATGTATTAAGTTGAGTAATCATCTCATATGTTTTTCCCCTGGGTTCAGTGACATCTACAAAGTTCATTTTTTTTTAAGAAGTTTTTCTCTTTACAAATTTAAACTCAAGGGAAATAGGATCCATATGTTCCCGATTCATTTGCACTAACCCATCAAAACATTCTTTTCTTTATAAGTTATTGGATGTCTACAGAGGATTTTGACTGCTTTTTTTGTAAGTTCTTTTAAGCCTTTCTGTCTAGAGGCAGGAAATGGCCATTTGCCAGCAGTGAATGAGCCCCCCAAATAGTCACGTTCTGTTCAGGAGGCAAAGGAAAAAGAAAATTCATATTCCCTACTTTATAAGTACAGTTAGAAAATGGTTTTCCTTAGAGGGCGGGGATAAATGTATACTCTGGAATGTATTAGTAGATTTATTAAAGGTGTAATTAAAGAGATTCCATGAGGGGGCTACAGCAGGGATGGGATTTAAGTTGCCCCCTTCACCAGTACCTTACCTGTGAACCTCTTAGAGCAGTTGGTTTACCCAGCAGCATAGAGCCAAGGGAAATGTGAAACACTGACAGTGCACATAGCAGAGGTTATAGGGGTGTGTGTGTGTGTGTATGTGTGTGTGTGTGTGTGTGTGACAGAGAGAGATTGATTTATTCAAACTCTGTTCTACACTGCATTTTGTACTTCTACATAATTCAACAGGGCTACTGTTGAAGATCAAAAATCATGGAGCATACTGCTCCATTACAAATAAAAGCAAACTTCTCTTTGGCCTATCCAATGGGCCACATGTGGAGATATTGAGTGCTTCCTTTGTGTCAGTGCCTCACTTGGATGACCTCATTTAATTAATACAATAATCCCATGCAGTAGTTACTGTAATCATTCCCATTTTATGAGTGAGGAAAATGAGATTTAGAAATATTAAGTAAATAAAATTTTAAAGACCACACAGCAAATAAATGACAGAATTGGAATTTAACTCAGGATTCCAAGTTCATAACCATGATCTTCAAAAGTGTCCTGTATTTTTCCCCTAATAATGCAAATAGACTACTATATCAGAGATCTCTTTCCAATGCTTACAAATCACACAATAGACTAATTCCGATTTCTTCAGCCCTGAGTCCATGGTATCTCCCATGCTGTTGCTCACATGACTTACGTAGAGTCGCTTGTTAATATTTCTATGAAACCAAGACATTTTATGAATCCAAGGGTCTATAGTTTGGTCAACTTTTGTTTCTTGCCCCCAGAACAGTGTCAGGCCCAAACTCATTACAAGCTGGATGAGAGTTAACAGATGGGACTTTTATTAGCTGACCTGCACTACTTATAGTCTCCTAGGACTTCCATGTGATTACAGTTAGAGCTGAACAGCCTGTTGGTACAGAACAACCATTTCTGAACCATGGATATTGCCATGGATTAATTTCCTAAATCTTATCAAATGATAAACAAGTTCAGGAACATTTGAAATCTCCCTGAGGGTAGGTAGGTAAGCCCTGATATGACTCCAGTTTCTCAGGGATCAGCCCTGTCTTTGTTTGGAGCACGTGCTTTTTGAGATGACAGATTCCTTTACCTACTCCCGTCATGTTTGTTAAAATATTGCATCTTCAATGAATTTTTTCCTCCCTACTCCATGTAGACATATAACTATCACTGCTTTCAATGTGGTTGTGGATTTTCCTATTAGCTTTCCCACTGACTCAAGGACAGGAAATGTGTAATTTCACCCAGGGTTGTGTGTGTGTGTGTGTGTGTGTGTGTGTTTAATTCATGGGGACAGGGAAATAGAAAGCCTTAATAAGAAGGTATTGACTGAATTAATGTTTTACATTGTTTCTTACAATGATGGAGCTAAGCATGCGTGAAGCCAGTACGTCTGTCTCATACAGACCTTTTTTGGTGTCAAATTTTGAGCAAGCTAAATAGGTTATTATCTGTATTTCAGTAGATTCCAAATTAAGATTCAAGCCCTGAGTTCCATCCCCAACCCCAAATAAACACAGGGGCTAGAAACCAGTCCTACTCTGCAGAGCTTTAGCCAAGTCCCAGATGTGACCCAGGACTGGGGGAAATTCTACCATACTCCTTCCTTTATCTATGGATGGGGTTAGGCAGCTGTCAAGTACTGTCTAAAATGGAAAGCTTATTCTGGGAACAAACTAGAGACAATGAGCATTCCTGGAAGTTCATCTTGCCTGAGTTTTGACCTGTTGATCTATAGCTGGTCTGTACAATATTTAACCTGTGCCTACCTGCCTTTTCTTTCCTTGCAGAGGCTCCTATAAATTTAAACATAAGGGAGACTTGGTCTTTAGGTAGCCACAATCAATCTACTTTTATTTATTTATTTTTAAAGATTTATTTATTTATTTGAGAGAGAGAGAGAGAATGCAAGCAGGGGGAGTGGCAGAGGGAGAGGAAGAGAGAGAAACAATCCTCAAGCAGACTCCCCAGTGTGACGCTGGATCCCAGGACCCTGAGATTATGACCTGAGCTGAAATCAAGAGTTGGACACTTAACCGACTGTGCCACCCCGGCACCCTTCAATCTGCTTTAAAAAATTTTTTTGACTTCCCTGATGGCATCAGTATTTCCATTTCCAGTTCTAAAGTCTGAGGATAATATTTTTAAAGTGTTGTGTTATTTCCACACATAACCCATTTCAGAAAGGAAAAGATGTTCTTCGGGAAAAAATTTGGTCATGTGGATTCATGTGTTATTCTTTTAAGAGAATCTCAGTCTTGATTAATTTATTTAACAAATACTCAATAGCTGGTATGTCTCAGGTCTTGTGCACTGTTGATACAAAGATGGTCAATGTGTAGTTCTCATCCTTACACTCTACTGGAAGAAATGATACACAAAATTACCACACGACAAAGTAGTGAATTCCAGGACAAATTGTGCTCAGAACACTGAGTTTGCTAGGTGGAAGAAACAGACAGGGAAGACCCTGGGTGCTTCCTGATTTAAATGGACAAGTACACTGGAGCCTGTAAGCTCCTCCCAGGGCTTCTATTCCCCTGGAAGTAGAATCCAAATGCCTCCCCTACAAGCTGGACCCTTGACTGGCGGTCACAGACTCTTAAGAGGTTTCAGGGAGTTTGTGAACTTGGGGAAAGAAAATACAGTTATTTTCATTAAACTCCAATTGCAATTTAGCACTCCCTTCTAATCACGACAGTAGCCACAAACCACAGTGGTATCAGCAGTTCCTGTGACCTTGTCATCCATAGAAATCACAGATATTTCCTATCACATTGGAGTTGTAGCGATCACAATAATACTACTGATGCTCATTGTAACTTCATCACTAGATCTTTTTTTAACGTGTCCGTAAAGAAGCACACACACTACCATAGCACGCACTGATTCCGTGTAATTGTTATCTCCATAAAATTGTTTCCTTTGCAATCTTTTGTATTTTTATTATTTAAAATCCTGATACATATTCTGAGAAGGATCTAGAGGCTCCACTCAGCTGCTAAATGGGTCCATGACAGCCAAGAAAGGTCTCTCTGGTGGTGTCCATACTTGTTCCCCCTTGCTCGCTACCCTCTGGTCTCACTGACCCTTTCTTTGAACCTATCCAGCATGCTCATGCCTCAGGCCACCACTGCCTAGGTACAGAGATGACAAACCTCCTGGATGGACAAGGGTTTATAGCAAACAGCCCGACAGCCACATAGGCGGTATCCGTTGGCCTTCCTGCTCTCCTGTGACTCATCAGCAGGGATAAAG
Organism: Mirounga angustirostris; assembly: GCF_029215605.1. Lineage (NCBI taxonomy): Eukaryota > Metazoa > Chordata > Mammalia > Carnivora > Phocidae > Mirounga > Mirounga angustirostris. The sequence continues at coordinate 97,765,130 of NW_026991718.1, read as the reverse complement.
CAAGCTTACTGTGACTATTTTTAAAGAGTAGAAAATGCACTTTGAAGAATTCATTGATCCTAACAGATACACTTGAAAAATGCTAATGGAGCAGGTTGCTTAGCTATACCTTCTCGCCTGACCCAGCTGCCTATTTTAGCCAGGAAAGACGGGCAGACATTATTTGCATAATGCACATGTACAAACTAGCAGAAGTCTGGACATTAATGTAGCTGGTGACAGACATTCTTTTCAGAGACACCCATGATAAAATGAGACTTTCGGGAGAACTTATATCACACAATTCCCGGTGCCCGGAGAGTAAACTTTATAAGGGGGAAGAAAAGGTAATGGGTTCATTTCTGCCAGAATGCAGTGTCTTGACACACAGTTTGAGATGTCTGAATCTGACATTTAATAGCTGAGATGATAGTGGCCAAATACTTCTTGAGGTCAAATTCATGCAGAGTTCCTGAAAAGGTGAGAAATCGCTGAGATCTGTAATGACAAAGCTGATGAGGAGATTGATGAAATGGTGGTGGCGACAGGAAGAACCTCCAAAATAGCTTGCAAATGATTTATCCCCGTGACAGCGGAGCCAGCTGACAATAGCGGAGCCCTAATTAAATACCAACCACTGGGAAAATACCGTAAATTTCTTTCCTCTCCGTGTCGGCAATTTTGTACTTCTAAGCAGAGGCCAAGATATTTTCCAATAATTTTTCTTTTTTAGACCTAAATGGTATGTGCTCCCATTCCTTTCCTCCTCTTCCTCCATCTCTAGCATGTTTGATTTGAAAACAAAAAGGAGACGAGGGAAGAAGAAAGCAGAGAAGGGACCGGAAACAACAGAAAGGAGAGTTGGCCGGAGGAAAGAAGCTTCCACGTGTTCTCATAGCATTGTATGAGAAATATTTCCATTCCTTTCTAGTTTGTGGCTAATTAGGATAATATAATAGCTACCATTTATTAAAAACCTATCACAAGCTTGGCATTGAAGTGCTTTATATGGAATAAGAGTTAGCATTTAGCATTTACTAAGTGCCAGCATTTACTAAGTGCTAAGTGTGAATCCTCACCACCACCCTGTCAGGGTGTCCCCTATGTGGGGATTTTCCCCCCCCAGTTTTTTTTTTTTTAAGATTTTATTTATTTATTTGATAGAGAGAGACAGAGCAAGAGCGGGAACACAAGCAGGGGGAGTGGGAGAGGGAGAAGCAGGCTTCCCGCCAAGCAGGGAGCCCAACGCAGGGCTCAATCCCAGGACCCTGGGATCATGACCTGAGCCGAAGGCAGACATAATGACTGAGCCACCCAAGCGCCCGTCCCCCAGTTGTTTTTTTTTTATAAGGAAACTGAGGCAGGTAGAAAGTTAAAGTCTCATTTGAAATATGTTGTCTTGTTTTAGTGAGTGTGAGATTTTCCATGAAACAATTTTTGAAAGGCCTTTTACGTGGAAGCAGTTTATATGAATTATAGTTTGCTAAGAAATACAATTAACACAATTTAAGGAAAACTCTTAAGTACATAAGCATTGAATTCAAATTAATTCTTAGCTCTAATTTAGGAAAGAGAAAGAGATGGGGCTTACCCCTAAAATCAGTGAAGTGCCAAGTGACCTCGGTTTGGAAAGCAATTAAAATGGGCTGGAAGAATTCAGCATTCTGTACTTAGAGAAGCTTCATCTCCTTTTGTCTTCTTTCTGGTTTGCACTGGGTTGGAGAGGGACACTCTTAGAGTCAGGGATTAAAGACTGCGGGGATATGGAGTAGAAATGAGGTCAGTATTCACAATAGTTCCATTATCTGAACCACCTCTATCTGATTGCCCAGGGCTAATGTGCAAAGGCTTTTGAGGCAAAGTTGAAGAGAAGCCTGGAACTGTGTACAATGCAGAGGAGGCTATTCTCTTGGAGTTAGGGGAAATGATGAGTCAGAAAGAAGCATCCCAATCCATTTTTTTAAAAGATTTTATTTATTTATTTGTCAGAGAGAGAGTACAGGCAAGGGAAGGAGCAGGGGGAGCAGCAGGGAGAGGGAGAAACAGGCTCTCCCTTGAGCAAGGAGCCCGATGTGGGACTCTATCCCAGGACCCTGGGATCATAACCTGAGCCAAAGGCAGATGTTTAACCGACTGAGCCATCCCCCAGTCCATTTTATCAGTTGAAATGAGGACTGAAAAAAGCTTACAATAGTAGAATGATTAGTGACATAGAGGTGAATATTTCTTTAAACAGCTCATTAGATAAGAATGATCTATTTTGTCAGTTAACATAGATTACATTTGGTGGTATAAAGGGCTTTTATGGAACATCCAAATGGGGTAGGGAGTAAATCAAGTCCCATATGAATCTCAGGAGAAGAACCTATCTTGTAATTTTGTGAAGTGCTTAGATTGGGGGAAATATCCACAGGAAGTAGGCATGGTGTGGAGACCTTTTCCAACGTGTTGGAATGGTACTTTCTGGAGTGTGTCCAAGTGCTGACAATCCGAAGTTAATATGACAATAACTGCATGAGCAGGATATTCATCCCCTTTTGTCTTTTTTGGCACCCAGGCTGATAACAGTAACAATGCCTAGCATCATACAAATTAACCTAGGTGTCTTCCCTATTCTTAAGATTTAAGGTCACCTTGGAGCTTCAAGATTTCCCTCTCATAATAAAGACCCACAGTTTCCATGACAGTTGAAACTGTGCAAAGATGAGAACAGATTCAACAGAGGAACTGAAAGGTCTCAATGGGCCTACTGCATTCCAAGTCTCTCTATGGCACTTTTGGAAATCAGGTGGTCACCTCCCACACTATATACCCTAAAAAAAACTAAACACATGTGTTCAAAAAAATCAAGCCAGGGCTTAGATAATCTCTGATAAAGTTCTTTCATTTGAGTTTCTTGAATTGAATACCCTGGCCTGGGTCTTAACAACATCCACGTTTCAATCTTCCCCTAGCTCTTGATGATGGGATTAGAAGACTTGCCATGGGCCAAACATAGGTCTCATTGGAGTTCATCACACTGAAGCCACAGCCCCCAAATTCAGACAGCCTTTCGTTCTGTTCCTCATCAGATACATTTAATGGCAAGTGGGTGTTTAAACCACAGGGAAGGGACAGTAAGAACAAATATATAATTAGACATGTTTCCCAGCTGTGTGCTTTGTAGATAGGCCTGTAGATTTTCTCCTGGGTGACTTGCCCTAATTGCATGAGCAGCTTCCCCCAGGAGAGAACAGGGCTGAATTTGATCCACAAATTTGAAGTTCAAGATGTGGAATTGTGCATCTGCAAGAACAGTTATAGCTATAATTAAGAGTGGGTCGTTTTCTTTTCATTTCTTTTTTTCTTTTTTCAGTTTGCCTTCTTGTTTCTCAGTGAGCATGGCAGGGATTTCCATTAATAATAAAGACATTCTGGAGATGTAGAATTAGGAACTGGTTGACTGTAGTTAATTGGCATATTATTGTATTCCCATAAATTCTGTCTGGGACTACTGTGAGTAGATTTAAAGCTGCTAGAAAGAAAGAAAATACACAGCCCTTTACAATGAAGTTGTTTTAAGCTTGAAGCTTTTTGCTTTAGTGACTTTGGAGCTGGGTAAGTATTAACCTGAGGATTTTATTTTGGAGAATGCTAAAGTAATGGGCCCAAGAGTTTCTGGTGAATTTCTATAAACTGCCGTTGGAGCTAGGGGACAGAGAATTTTGAATTGTATAAAAATTATAATGACCGTAGGACACACATTTACTTTCTGCTACTTCTTGGGTAGTCCATCCACATCATTACATTCTCCAAACAAACCAAAATTATTGATGAAAAAAAACCCCACAGTATACATAATTAGGATATGCTAATTGCAGGATTTTAAAGAAACTAACAAAGCTCAAAATAAACAGCATTCTCATTTTACAAACAGTGATAACAATGATTAAATGGAGATTTTCTTTGGAGTGCTATCTACACTGAATTTTAAGTGAAGGTAGAAGGAGCCAAGCAATTTTCTATGCAATTTAAGTGTGGTTTTATTTGGCAATGGCTTTGGGCCATGGGCCCTTTAGTGTAAAAAATAACACCAGAGTGGGATCAGAAGATTTACTAGCTGGAGGCCTTTGGCAAGTTGCTAAAGATCTCCGAGTACTAGTCTGTCGATCTTTGAGGGGAGGAAGATTATGTGCAACTGACAAGGAGGTTGAGAAGGGCCAGGACTCAGGTGAGGCAAGCAGGGTGTCGAAGATGTGCGATTTAAGGAGCAACTCTCAGGTGCCAACTCTGCAATTATATGACTCGGAGGGTGAGCACCTCCTTAAATTCTACACCCTAGGTGCCTCCCTCACCTCATTCTAGTCCTGGTACTCTTAAAGAGAGTACACAGAAAACCCTGTTGCAATGCATGTATCATACTGAGGTTCAAAAAATGTTTTCCCCTGTTTATCCTGTCTGCCTCATAGGTCTCTTTCAAGAAGTACCTAAGAGGGGCGCCTGGGTGGCTCAGTTGTTAAGCGTCTGCCTTCGGCTCAGGTCATGATCCCAGGGTCCTGGGATCGAGCCCCGCGTCGGGCTCCCTGCTCTGCGGGAAGCCTGCTTCTCCCTCTCCCACTCCCCCTGCTTGTGTTCCTGCTCTCGCTATCTCTCTCTCTGTCAAATAAATAAATAAAATCTTAAAAAAAAAAAAAAAGTACCTAAGAGAAAGCATGTGAGTGTACTTGTGATGTGCTGTGCAAATGTTAGCTGTGCTAAATCACTATTGTGGTTAGGAGTTGTACTGCTATTATCATTAGCATAGATGTGTGTGTGGTTATGTATATATACAATAGATATTCTAGTTGGTGAAAGAGTTTAAATGAGCTAATGTATTTTAATTAACATGTTGAGGATAATTCTTTTTTTTCCCCCTAAAGATTTTATTTATTTATTTATTTTAGTGAGAGAGAGGGAGAGAGGAGCAGAGGGAGGGGCAGGGGGAGAGGGAGAGAGAGAGAGAGAGAGAATCTCAAGCCGACTCCCCATTGAGCGTGGAGCCTGACGCGGGGCTGGATTTCGGGACCCTGAGATCATGACCTGAGCTGAAACCAAGAATCAGTAGCTTAACCCACTGAGTCACCCAGGTGCCCTGAGGATAACCCTTTAAGGTAGGATTGGAATTATTTCTGAGTACAAATTAAGGATGAACTCAGTAGGAATGGTATTCTCTTGCTTTGTTTAATTTGTCTACAAGCCTCGCACCATGAGCATACAATCACTTTGTACCAGAAAATAGGCACGACTGGGAAAAAAAAAATCAGGACTGAACATAGTTCTTGACTCGAAGAGTGTAGTCTATGTGCTGGTGATTGGTGTTAGCTACCTGCTGGATGGAGGGGAAAAATCTGGACGGTCACAGTTGAACCTGGGGAAGGTAGCTGAGCAGGTGATTGACAGGACTGCATTCTTACCACCCAAACATGGATTCATCTGGATGAGAGTCATAATAAAAATCAGCCATCTATGGTGATCTCTGGGTTGGCCTTAACCACTCTGAAGGATTATTAAAGAACTGCCTAACTTCATATGAATTAAAAGTAAATTTATTCAGAGCAAAGAAAGATTTTTGCTGAGGGAAGGACGTTGCCTAGTGTTTCATCACATGAGTCGTGGCAGATAATTTGAGTCGGGTTCAAACACAATGTACTTTTCAAAAGTAAATCTGCAAGGAAAAGCTGAATTCTTAGAGTCATCTTAGTTTTAGCAATTTAATGTTTTATTTTGAACTTGCAGTCAAGTTCAGTGGCTCAAGGATGCTGTTGGAAGAGACATGTCTGGGTCAGACAAATGGTGGATTTGGGGCACATTTGGCTATTGTCTTCCTTTGTGCAGGCAGAGTTGTTTTCTCACTGTGTTTCTGTGTACCAGCAGGAAAGAAAGCTGTGCACACATTTGGGTCTGTGTTACTCAGAACTCATCCCAGGCTGTGCTGCAGTCGTTAGCACATTGGAAAAGCAGGGAGCTTTTGATGAGTCACTAATAACTGGTTTCTTGGGACTGCTTACTTACCATATACAAGCAAACTGAGATTTCTGCTATGATTTAGAATTGACTGTAGAGTGAAAACCTTCCCATGTCTCTGTCTGGTATCGTGGATAAGCATTATCTTCATTCTTTCTCCATGGAGAGATGATGATGATAGATGATAGATAGATAGATAGATAGGTAATAGATAGATAGATAGATAGATAGATAGATAGATAGATAGATAGATAGATGATAGATAGATATAGATACCATCGAAAGCCTACAATTATAGTAGCTAACATGTACTGAGCACTTGGAGTGTTCCAAGCCCTATTCCAGGCTCTTTATCCCAGCATTTTGCATATCTAGAAACTGAGGCACAGCTAAGTAACAAGCTCAAGCTAGTAAATACCACTTCAGTATATTTTGAAACCATCAACCTTGGCCTAGGATCACACTCCTCCTGATACATTAACTTTGAAATCCCCTGCCTGTGTGCACATACATGTTTGCTTTTGAAGAACAATGAAGAGATTCTTTCAATACCTTGAAAGAAGGTGTTTGTATTGAGGCCATTCCTTTCTTTATTGAGTATTAAAGGTAAGAGCAGCAGAGATAAAGTTGCCAGGTTTGCCGGACTCTCATATTTGATGCTTCTGCCTGGGGAAGATCTGTAGGTCAGGTCTCTCAAACACCAGCCTTTCCAGGGACCCAGGCAGGCCACGTGTGTGAGTGAAGTAGGTGGGGCCATGTTTCCACTGAACTTCAAGAGTCCCTTTGACTTGGTTCCAGATACTCACTGCCGTAAAGCATTAGCCAAGGCGACCTCATTGTCTAATTTTTCTGAAGAAGACAGATACTGAGATTTTTTAAAAATCAATTTTACAAATATTGAAAGCTAATTTAAAAGCTTAAAAAAAAAAAACAATAATGCAAACCAATCCAAATATATATATGGGCCAGATATGGCTCATGGGCTATCATTTTGAGATACTCCCTGTTCTGGATGAATAATGGATCACTTACAACAGATTTTTGTTTCTTGTTATGGAAAATCCCAGGATGGGTTGTCTAATAGAAGGACATATTTACTGTCTAGTGCTCAGTTATAGCTCTGCATGCTTTCTACTCAAGGTGGGTCATCTCTTTTCACTGTATAATATGGTAGGCACTAGTTACAAATGACTACTTAAGTTAAAATTAATTAAATAAAATGAGAAGTCCAATTACTTGGATTTTTTACTGACCACATTTCAAGCACTCAATAACCTCATGTGGGTAATGGCTACCATATTGGACAGAGCAGAATAAGAACATTTCCATCATTGCAGAAAGTTCTATTGAACACTCTGGCTCTAGATTCTTAGATGGGCAGCTCAGTCTATGTTGTGACTAAGCAATGTAAGAGGATACTCACATGATAAAACTTGCATAAAAGTGAATGGCTGGCTGTCTCAGAAATTTCTTTCCTGGCTTATTTACCTATGTGATTGGAATTCTCACCATAGGAATACTGCCTTGAATAGTGACACAATAATTTTTCTTGGGATGCTGTGCTAGTCAGTGCCATCAAGTCATTGCAGTGATCCTTACGTTAAAGTCATCTGAGGATATTTTTAAAAATTTAAGTTTTTGGGTTCTACTTTATACCTACTTTACCAGTACTTCTAGAGAGTTGGGTTAAGCCATATTTGGTCCTCAGGATGTCCCTCGGTGATCCTGACAGAGTCCTCTGGGTAAGCACTACTCCATTAGTACAAACCAAGTTTGTCAGTCTGTTCCAGCCTTGGGAATAGAGTAGTCCCCTCCTAAACCACAGGGAATATGTTCCAAGACCCCCAGTGGATGCTTGAAACTGCAGATACAGCCAAACCTTATAAATGCCATATTTTTTCTTATACATACATACATACCTGTGATAAAGTTTAATTTGTAAATTAAACACAGTAAGAGAATAATAACTATAACTAATAATCAAATAAAACAATTATAATAATAGACTATAATGAAAGTTATGTGAATGTGGTCTTTCTTTCTCAAAATATCTTATTGTACCGTACTTAACCCTTCTTCCTGTGATGACAAAATACCTATGTGATGAGATGAAGTGAGGTGAATGACATAGGCATTGTGATGTAGTGTTAGACTACTATTGACCTTCTGATGATACATCAGAAGGAGGATCATCTATTTCCTGACCATGATTGACTACAGGTAACTGAAACAGCAAAACCATGGATAAGAGGGACCACTATACTCAAAGGCCTTGGTCATAATCAGCTGGTATCTTGACTGTCCTTTGTGGCCACTTATGTTGTTACCTTAGTAGAGTGAATTCCAGGAAATCAAGGAAGTCTAATAGTATTGATCTACCTCAATAGAAAGAGAGCATTTTTTTTCAAGACTGACAGGTCTTTCATTCACACTTTCATGGTCAGGTTTTCTGCTGGTTCACAACTCTTTGGAGATTCCCCCAGAGTTAACTCTGCCCTTTGAATTTTTAATGCCTCTGGGACATGCTTTACATTGAGACCATGGTGCTAGATTGGAAATAGCTGTTAATGGAGCACAATTGGAAATGGGTCCATCTCTGACCATGGACCTCACTGTGTACTTCTCAGTCCCTTCCAGGAAGCCACAAGTCTCTTAAAAATGGGATTTGGGGAGGGGTGCCTGGGTGGCTCAGTCCTTAGGCATCTGCCTTGGGCTCAGGTCATGATCCCAGGGTCCTGGGATCGAGCCCTGCATTGGGCTCCCTGCTCAGTGGGAAGCCTGCTTCTCCCTCTCCCACTCCCCCTGCTTATGTTCCCTCTCTCTTGCTGTGTCTCTCTCTGTCAAATAAATAAATAAAATCTTTAAAAAAATGGGATTTGGGGAGACCTGTTTGACCTCCCAGTGTTCCAAGATGCTTGGTTACATTAGCATGGTTTGGGTATCAGGTGGTCTTGTCACTCTGCACCCTGGGAAGAGAACATGGATTAGAACAGAAAGGCTCCAGATAAGTACACATCAGGTGGCAGGCTTACAGGGAATGAGAGGGACCAGGCAGCAGTAGGCAAAAGGAACCTAGGAAGGAAAGCTGGTGAGTGCAGCTATGAGCATACTGCAGTTGACTCTTACTGGCCTGGCCTGTGACACCAGAGAAGGGTCATGTGTAGGCCTCATTGATGACCACAAGATGTCCAACAGCCCATATAAAGTCACATCAATTTCCTGAGAAGGCTAATCAAAACAGGCCCGTAACACCATCAGCAGTTTTGTTTGTTTGTTTGCTTTTTACAATCAGTAGTTTTCACTTACTATAGTGCCTCCCAAACTTTGTTGCACATTAGAGAAACCTGGGGAACTCTAAAAATCCCAGATACTCAGGTTGTCACATACGAACTAAATCCAAATGTTTAGGTGTAGGAGCCAAGCATCAGTATTTTTAAAGATCCTCAGTGATTCCAGTGTTCATCAAAGATTGGGAGCCACTGATTTAACACCAAAGCATCACTGGAAAATGACTGTTGTTGAGATCTTTGGCTGTTGCTCAACAGGGTTCAGAGCAACTAACAATGGTTCATGCCCTCTAATTCTATTTTTTTTTTTCTTTTATGGCCACCCAGTGGGCTCCCTCTGCATGCAGGACAGAATCCAAATCTTCCCTTCCCTTTGTACTCTGTTGGAAAATTGAATGCTTCTCTGGATGTGGAAAAGGCAGAACAGGTCTACTTGAGTGACTGCTGTTCCTAGATCAGAGAAATTCCAGTTTTTATAATAGGACATCCAGAAGATGCTTAACTTCTCTCAGCCTGGGTATCTCCAGCTGTAATTGGTCATGAGGATTGAAGGACATAATGGAGTAGTTCCCAAACATTTTGTGCAGAATTTCTTGAAGAGCATTTTTAGTGTATACAAACCTCATCTTGGAGACCTTGATTCAGTGGGAAATAGTGAAGTCATAGATCAATATGTTTAACATCCTCCCCAGGTGATTCCAATGCTGCTCAATATCTGAGAACCACTAAAGGTACTTTATTTATGAAGCATTGAGAATGAGGTAGGTGTTACTACCTTTCCTGCCCCTCGATTCCTGTGCATATACTTTTCTTTCCATCTAGTTAGGAGTTACTTGTGCTCTATCTAGGACAGAATTATCCAATCTTAATCCAATTCACAAGTCTGTGAATAAGCTATCCAAAGATATTCTTCAGTCAATGTCCTGTGCATATCAGAGGGTCAATTATTTGAGTCCCATTTGCTGACAAATAGTCTCGCACACGAGTACTTCAAAGAGTGGTGGAGGCTTGTCTCTTATGGACTATACAAGCTAAATCATGGCTACGTCACCTGATATTTCCTCATGGCTGTCTTGAATTGTGACTTATTTCCTCATCTTGTGGGTCTTTCCTTGTGTGTATTCACCAAAGTGCTTGAACTATGCTCCAACTTTGCATTGTCTCATAGAGCTATGAGCAGGTTGTACTCACAACTCCAAGAGATATGTCTGGTTTCAGATATATTCCTGTATGGTTTTCTGTCCGGGACCAGACCCTGTGAATGTCTCTACTGGCCCCAGGCCACTTGAGTAGAATCAGCCTCTTTGCTCATAAGTGTCTGGCACGACGCTTCCTGATACTGGCCATTTAGCTACTGTGACTGCCTTAGGGGCTTGAAATGGTTTGCGTTGCCTCAGTCTCTCTGTTCCTCCAAAAATATCTGAGTGTTTGGCCATATCCAGGGGCCTCACTGTCACCTCATGAATATGGAATGTTTTGTCACTGAGGGAGAAAGAAACTCTTGTTACCTCTTGCACTTCTCCTTTAGACCATTCATGACAGTTACAATTTCATATTCGATTTGTTCTTTCCACTAGAATCCCACTAAGAGTCACAGGGGCAGGGATCATGTTTGTCACTGGCATTTTATCTCTTACATCTAACAGAGTTCCTGGCATAGAGTGGGTAGCCAACAACTATTAGATGAACTTAGGCCCTGGGTAGAATAATTTTCCTTAATAACAGCATCCAGTGTGGGCAAAACACCATTTGCAACAAGAAAAATGACATAGCTCAAAGAAGCAATTTTCATCATCTACAGGCTTATGAGGTATCATGGTGTGATTCAGACCCACATGTTCCCCTATCCTTTTACAGTAATGTACCCAGCTATTGCAGAACTGCCAACACAAATAAGATCAACCCAACTTGTATGTTCTTATCCATCTAGCATTAAAGTGTTCTTTTCACTATCAACACTAACTAACCAGTGAAACTTTGTGTGAAAACACTCTGGCAAGAAGTCAATGATAAGCAACTCATATTTAAAGGCAGTTTGGGTAGGCTAATTACCCTTTAACGTCCCTATTTGTATCATGGCCATTTAACTTCCCATTACATAAATCTAAATCTCCCTTGTTTACACAGGAATCTAGATAGCTATATACTACATATAGGGTGGTTAGGAAAACTCAGAGGTCCCACTTGACATCTGGTTGCTGCAAGTAAGCATCACACTCAAAGACAAGAGTACTTATGGAAGTTAACGAGTGATGATGACAAATAAAACAAGGGACTGATGAAGAAGAAAGATTTTTTTTATTTAAATGTCCAAAAAGGGAAAATAGAGGGTTGTTGTTTTTTTTTTTTTTTTAAGAAGGATCTAGGTCATCAATATAAAATACTCAAAGGTTAGCATGATGGTTTGGGGTCTGTCCTTAGAGTGTCTGTCTTAGAGGACAGTTTAGTAAGATTTCTTTCATAAGCATATCAGATGCTGAGGTGGATACCAAAAATAGTGTATCCCTTGGCCCTTGACCATAAACTAGACCTAGACCAAAAAAAAAAAAAAAAAAAAAAAAAAAATTGGGCCAAAAGGTATCTAATCTTGCAAAAGAATTAGATGACAATCTCAAAATAGCATATGATTTGGCACCACCAAAATTAGTGGAGCTATAACATAAGCCCTCAAGAGATAAGAGAAGGAAGAAAATATTTTAGGGTAAATTTTTCAGGAAGGGCTTTAAGGAGAAAGTGGGGAAAACTGACAGAAAGATTTGAATAGACAGGAGTAGAAGGGAGGCCATTAAAGTAGGAGTGTGGAATGGGGGAGTGCTGGGGTGTAGAATGAGCAAAGAAACAAGAATGATCAGATGTGCATAGAACAGTAATAATTCTGACTTGACTGGTTTCACTGAGAAAAGGTGGGTTGACAGGTTTCTACTAATTGTATATGATGGTGCAGAAATTGATTCCATCAACTTGACTTAGTAGGAAAAAAATTACATAGTCAGAAATTAGTAAACCAAATTGGAGGAGTGAGGCTCTGCTTGTGGTAGTTGACTTTGTTTTGTTTTTGTTTTTGTTTTGCTTAACAAAGCTGGCTTCGTTGATCTGGTTTTTAAAGAATGCCCTCCTCCTCCCTTACAGGTACATATATAGCCCCCCCCCCCAATCTCCATCAAAGGAAGTGACCTTCTCAGATGGCAAATAGAAGAGAATATGTAGTTAAGGAAACATGGGCACCCCCCAAATAATCAACGTTTTGTAAGCATAGTTCATTTATTCTCTGTTTGTTTCATAACAAATATTTGCAAGCAAATATCTTACCACATATTAGAAATCACAAAGAGATGACTTTGTAGTACTGGTTGTGATGGGAAAATGCCAAAATATTATGTAAAATAAAACCTTTAAATAAGGGGAAAAAAGCTCACTATTTCAGCTTCCCATTCCCTTGTCTGTGCTTGTAGCTTCAAGCTGTTAGGACTGTACCAACAATTCCATGTGTTCCTCAGAGAAAATAAAATGAGCCCACTAGATATCAGTAAATATTTTTAAGTGTTTGGTTCCCATGTGTCTTAAAGTGTGAATTTTTGACTAAAGATTTTATTCAAGAAAAAGAGTCCTCATTCATTTTTCTACAATAATATTAGTAAAGCTTAGTTAATGGTATTCAACTGTCTGTCCTACTCAGCATCATAATGCAATCATATGAAATAAACTGAAAGGAAATTTCATTTCACACAGCCTTAGAAAGCATCATTGCTGAATGTTTGATGGAGAAAATGAGTTAAAAATAAGTTAAGTGTATATGTTCACTATTTAACAGCCAGTGGGTTCAGCTAAATCTACTTCTTCTTTAACCACCCAACGTCAGATTCCTGAGTTGTTGCAGCCATTTTTCTCCCTGTATCATTTAACCAGTACCACCTCACTCTTCTGCCTTTTAACCCTCACTGATGGCCCTTTGCCCACGCTGGTCTCTGAGTTTCATTAGTGTATGGCTCAGAATCCTCTAAGGCCAATTAGCAACATCCACAATTCTTCCCTGCAGCCTATTCACAGTGTTTAGCAAATATCTCTCCACTGGTTTTCCAAAGGCAAAACCCAGCACTTGATATTTCCAAAATATGAAACAAGGAAAGGGGTTTGAAAGCCAAGTGGCACAGCTGCTCTGGAAATGCATGTTTTCCATCTTCCTTTTCCCTTTCCCCCTCAGTGTCTTCTATTTTTTTCTCTATTATCTCCATAGTGCTTGACAAATTATATCCTGTAGTCATTTAGTATGTTTGTTACCTACCTAGTCCTCCTAGAATAGAAGGGATAAGAATTTTGGGGGGCACCTGGGAGGCTCTGTTGGTTAAGCATCCAACTCGGTTTCGGCTCAGATCATTATTTCATGGGTCATGAGATTGAGCCCCATGTTGGGAGGGCTACACGCTCACCACAGCGTCTTCTTGGGATTCTCTCTCAATCTCCCTCCCTCTCTGCCCTGACCCCCTCGTGCTCACTCTCTCTCAAATAAATAAATAAATAAATAAAATCTTTTTTAAAAAGCATTTTTGATGATTTAGTTTACTTCTGTATCTCCAGTACCCAGACCAATGTGTGGCACACAAAAAGAATTCAATAAATATTTGAAAAATGACTAATATAGAACAGTAGTTCTCAACTAGGGTGGTTTTGCCTTCTGGGAACATTTGGCAAAATCTGGAGACATTTTTGATTATTGGTGTTGCAGGAAAGAGTAGTGCTGCTGGTATTCTACATTGTGCAGAACAGCCCCTCACAACAAAGAATTATTTGCCCCTAAATGTCAGTAGTGCTGAAGTTGAGAAATCCTTATGTATAGAATCCTCCAGAGTTCTGACAGGAAGGTTGAATGCCATCTACCCTGTGGCTCCCTCTGGTACATCTTCTGGACTATGTCTTTTTTTGCCTCATCTTCTGACCAAACATTTCTGTTTGTTTTTTGTCATCTAGAAATTGAAATCTCTCATTTGTTTCATTCTCTATTCCTTTACTGCCATTATAATGTGGTTTCCTGAAGGAGGAGAGGCAAATGCCTGTGCTCAGCTGCCAATTTGAACTTGAAACTCTATTATACTTATCTTGTTTAAGCATCATATTTATTCTGATGCCTTCAATATGACTCAAGCCAATACATCATTCTCTCTTCTCAGAATTCCTGCAATATTTGCCCTAAGTTTTGGCATTAGAGCAATGTATTAGATAGGGTTACTCTCTAACAAAGACAGCCCTATATACCATAGCTTAGAGAAGATGGAAGTTTGTTTCTCTCCAGTCTAATTTTGAGGTCAAAGTTGGTAGGATGGCTCTGCTGCATGTGATTATTCAGATTCAGGCTCCCTCTATCTTGTTACTCTCAGAACATTGTTGTCAACCAGAAGGGAGAGGATCTGGAAGTAGACATGTGTTTTCCAGCCTGAAAGAATGGGAAAGAGAGTCAAGTCAGTCTTGTGTGCATTTTCTTTTAAATTGTGATTGCTATATATGTATGGTGAGTGTGTGTACATGTGTGCATATGTGTAAAATGTTAACAGTAATTTTTGGAAGGTAGGACTGCAAGTGATTTTTAATTTTCATTTTTTTGCTCTTCTATATTTTTGCAATATTTTACACTGAACATATAATGCCCATAGCTGTAGGCCAGTTTAGACATTCTCAAACTCATTTGTTAAGACTTATTATTAAATGGAAACTATATATAAAGATCTGCCAAGGGAAGTAGGGAATTGCCAAATGGAAGCTAGGTGGTATTTCTTTGAAACAAGAATAAGTCAATAACTGGAAATGTAAGTCTCTCCCTGCCAAAAAAAAAAAGGAACCATACTTGGGATTCTAAGTAAATTGAAAACAAAATTACTACCTCTTCAAATATATCCTTAAACTGTAATATTTATGTTTATATTTCTTACCTTTCAAAAAAAATAAATCAAGAAAATCAGGTGTTTGACATTGTAGAGTTAAAACTCCTATCTTGACTTATTTTTGTCCCTTTGACCAATGATTTTGACACTTAGCAAATGATAAGTTTGAGAACTGGAAGAAGAAAAGGGAACACGCACTGTAAAGTGGATGAAACAGTGTAGAAGAGAATGCAGGGAAATAAAGGCAAATCGTGTATTCAGAGAGGTGTGAAGATCAATAACAGTAGGCAGAAGAAATTTGATGGAGGACAGGGAAATTTATCAAGACAGAAATGAAAGGGGAACAGAAAATAAAGCTTATATTTGAAGAGGAAAAAAAATAAGCCAAAGTAACTAGTAATAAACCTGAGTTAGCTGGACCTGAAGTTTCATTATTTAACTGTTAGTCACTGTATTTTAGCCCTTCCTTGGTCATATGCAGAATTGACTGTTGCTCCTCAGGCAGACATGAAAGTGAAACTAAGGCTTTAGGTGGAAATATGAAAGCTCATCCCAGGATCACAGTTAAGATCTATGGGATGAAGGGACAGGAAGCTTTTGGCTAAAGGTTCTCAGACCCTGATACTGTAAACATGGTATAGTTTTCTGAATTTCTTTATATTTAATGTCATAACCTAAGATTACCATAGCATAACTATTGAACAACATAAATAGTGTATCTATTTTTATAAAATGCATTTTTTCTTATTGAAATATTATTAACATTTTTATTTTCATATACATGTGAGGATCTCTCATTTTTCATGGTTGTGTAATATTCCGTAAATGAAAAGTTCAGTGAATATACTTCTGACAAGATTAGCTAGGTTGGATCTATGTTTATTGGATCTATGCTTACTGAAGAAAAAATTTACTTGGCACTTGTTATGGACTGAAAGTTTGTGTCCCCTCAAAATATGCATATTGAAATCTTGACCCCTAAGTTGTTGGTATTAGGAGGTGGACCTTTGGGAGTTAATCAGATCATGAGGATGGACCCCTTATGAATGGTTTTAGTGCCCTTATAAAAGGGACTCCAGAGAGCTCTCTTTCTACAATGTGAGGATACACAAGAAGTCACAGTCTGCAACCTGGTAGAGGGCTCTCAGTAGGAACTCAACCATGCTGGAACCCTGATCCTAGACTTCTAGCCCCTAGCACTCTGAAAAATACACTTCTGTTGTTTATAAGTCACTCAGTCTTTGCTATATTTGTTACAGCAGCCTGAACAAACTAAGACAGCACTATTTATTAGTTCATTTCTTTTTATCCTTAGGTTGCTTTTAATAAAGCAAAATCTTTGTTTTGGTTGTTATAAATTACTTACTTAAGTTAAAAAATAACTTTGTTTTATTTTATGAAAATTGCTAAAGGATTTGTTTATCAATGATGAATTAAAATTTATTTTACTTATTGAGAATTTAAAATAGAGTGTTACTGCCATTTATTGGCAAAAGTGGCAGAGATATTCAAATTAAATCAATAAATATATTTGTTGACTATATCTAGATAGAAATGTGAAAATAATCAGTGTTCTAAATAAGAAAACTAGAATATAACATATTCTAGATCCCATTATATTTTACTATCTTCAGAACCATTTTAAAGATTACATAGCTGTTAATTCTTTTTCTCTTTTTCACATTTTTCTTCTCCCCAACTTGTTATAAAAATCTTCAAACAGAAAAAGTTGAAAAAATAGAACAATGAACTCCAAGATTCAATACCTGTTATATCCTAAGAGAATAGAAACTTCTTTGTTGTATGAATAGATAAATGGTTAAATAGGAAAAAAAAAAAAAAACCTAAAATTGAATATATTGCGTCTCTTTATTTCTTCATTACGTTATTGATATTGGTTTCATACATTGTAGTATCTTTGAAGACTCACAACAAAATCTAGATTGGAGAGAATATTGACTCATAGATCTAGATCTGATGAGTTGCTAGCACAATGCCTCTTGTTATTGTTCTTTATCTTTTCTTTTTCTCCTTTTTTGTTAAGTCTCCTTTATATTTCTGTCTGCTGCATGAATAAGATTTAGCAAAAATAATTTTTTACCAAAGAATTATCAATTTAAATGAATATTGGTTTCATGAAAAGGTCAATTAATTACATTCTATAATAAGGAGGAGTCTATTGTTTTTGTGGTTGGTTTGCCTTATGTTACATGGAGTATATTTCATGAATATATAAATAAAATCCATGTATCCTTTACAAATTGCTATATCATTGTATTCCTTGGAAATAAATCACCCTGGAAATAAAGGCACTGATATGTATTGAATATTGAATGGTTTTGTTGTTCTCATAGTAGGCTTGCATAAATTTAAGTTAGTATTAATTTACCAGCAAGTAACATTTTATTTATTTATTTATTTTAAAGATTTTATTTATTTATTTGAGAGAGCAAGAATGAGAGAGAGCAAGCACATGAGAGGGGGGAGGGCCAGAGGGAGAAGCAGACTCCCCGCCGAGCAGGGAGCCCGATGCGGGACTCGATCCAGGGACTCCAGGATCATGACCCGAGCCGAAGGCAGTCGCTTAACCAACTGAGCCACCCAGGCGCCCGAATTTACCAGCAAGTAACATTTTAATTAAACATTTTAAAGTGGGGAGTTCTAAGGCTGCCAGATAAAATATAGGATTCCAAGTTATATTTAATATCAGATGAATAGCAAATAATTATTTTTATATAAGTATATCCTAGATATTGCATGGGACATACTTGTATTTAAATAATTTTTTTACTCATTTGAAATTCAAATTTAACCAGATATATCATGTACTTTTCTTTATTAAATCTGGCAACTCTAGCAGAGCATAACATGTAAAATGCTAGTTGTCTAGGTTTTTGGTTGGTTCTCTGGTGGGTTTTTGTTGTTGTTGTTTTTCTTTTATGCCACTCTGATTATTAAAAAAAATATTTTGCAAGTTTTAGTTACCTCTTTGATATGTTGAAAAAACAAACTTGGCACCTTCACTGAGGAAGATAGCAAAATGAAACTTTAAAAAATTACTCAAACATATACACTAATTTTTTTTTTGCTCATCAATTACAATTTGTTTCCTAAGTAGAAATTAATATATGCTTGGTGAAACAAATAAGCACACCTAAAGAACAGAGAAGTCTACAAACCAACATTCCACCTTATGTTAATAATCAGCCTCTTTTCTGGGGAAAAAAAATTGGCCTTGATCTTGGGAAATCTTTTATTTTTAAAGATTTTATTTATTTATTTGACAGAGAGAGACACAGCGAGAGAGGGAACACAGCAGGGGGAGTGGGAGAGGGAGAAGTAGGCTTCCCACTGAGCAGGGAGCCCAGTGCGGGGCTCGATCCCAGGACCCTGGGATCATGACCTGAGCCGAAGGCAGACGCTTAAGGACTGAGCCTCCCAGGTGCCTCTATCTTGGGAAATCTTAATTTTAGTCCTGGCTTTGTTCTTATGATCTGGGCAAGTCTCTGACCGCCCTGCCCAGGATTCCCTGGTCTCATTTGTCAATTAAAGAGGGTGAAAAGATTGTTATCTATAGCCATTTCCAGAGATGAGGTTATAGGTGCCCATGATTTCAGCTTCAAGTTCCTGGACAATAATTATGCATGGATGGTATTCATGGAGCCTGCTCTTGGTTAGTAAATTTTTGTTTACTTGTTTTTTAACTGTATTGTTTCTATGTCTTCATTTGTCTTTATCTAAGTGGATTTAGTTTTTGCCTCTACTGAATGTAATGATGTCATTCATATGAAGGAATAATTTAAAATTAAGTCCAAAGGAAATTTCTCAGTGATATTCACATTATGATGCTGGGTGTGCCCTTTAAATGAAGTCAGCATTTCTCCCTGCAGATTTTGAGGCATTCTGAAACTTAAATGGTAGAATAAAATGGTATTTTCTTTGGGAAGAACAGTTGTGGTAGCTGTGTTGTAGATCAGTCTTTTGAAGAGAATTGCAGAAGGTAAAAAAGAAATGTACATAGATCATGATCATTTCAGGTATTAAGACAGTGTTGCATAGACAGATGCTTTCTACTATAATATATAAACATTTATTTTAGGTCCCCCAATTTTTCTCATTCGTATTACTTGGACACTCTACATTTTGATACTTCAGAGTTATTTTTTTAAAAAGAAAGAAATGGGGCACCTGGGTGGCTCAGTCGATTAAATGTCTGACTCTAGATTTTGGCTCAGGTGATGATCTCAGGGTCCTGAGATTGAGCCCCACCCAGGCTCCACGCTTAGCAGGGAGTCTGCTGGAGATTCTCTCCCTCTCCCTCTGCCCCTCCATACATCGCATGCTCACACTCTCTCTTTCTCAAATAAATAAATAAATAAATAAAACAAATAAAGAAAGGAAGAAAAAGAAAATAAACTTTAGAGGTAATCCACCCTACTCTTTTCTTTTTCCTTGAGAAGAAACTCAGCCCTAGTGCAGCTCAATTACTGGCTGATGGGAAACTAGTTGGTAAGGGAAAGAAAGGGTGTATGCAACAGGTCCTTTGCAGACATAACCCGATGTTTTATCTTAGCCCCACTGTGAGCTCAGGAAGCCCTGGACTTTCTGCTATAGACGGACATTAAAAGTGACAGTGTGGTTGTGGGATCAGAGAAGGAACTGGTCTGCAGTGCAGCTAGGTGGAAGGAATGAGTAGGAGACTGGTCTGGAAGTCACATTTGCATTTCAAGTTTATTGTTTCTACTTAGGTTGTTTGATTGTATACCTTGATGACACAGGCATGCCTGCATGATTTTGAAGGATCTGATGGAAATTATGGAGGGTCTAAATCTTTCCCAAGCCAATTTTTGGCTCTGAGGCTTCCTGCGAGGTGGGAGTGTTTGTTTGTTTCTCAATTGTACAGATGATAACCCTAAGGCCAAAAATCATTTCATCCATTTGCCAGAGGACAGGATTCAAACTCAGGTCTACAGAAACAGAAAATCTAGATGGGTTTTACATTTTACCATGCCAATGGAATCAACATGACCTCATCAACTTTGAAGTGCACCCTGACCTCCAGACCTATGTGACTGTGTTTGCTGCATGTAGACACATACTCTTCCAAACAGTTATTCAAATTACATTTCTTCAAAATCACTCTGAAAAATATGTGGATAAAACTATGTCTCCATGTGCGAATTAATTGGTAGAAGAAAATAAAACACACTAATTCCTATATTACATTAAATAATGTATTATGAGTTATTTATTTATTTTAAAATAACCCAGATTGACCTACTTCCATTGGTTGGTTGTAAAATAGTACAGTATTTGATAGGATTCCAAGTTTTTCTCTGAGAACAGCTCTTCTATATACATATATCCAGTTCTCTCTCCCTTACAGCTTCTTTCTCACCTGTACAAAAGTAATACATGAAAAGTTTGTGTAGTCAAAGGGAGTCTCAAAAGGTTGCAACAGGATGGTAGGTGTGAAAGCTGATATATGTTTACCAATTTCAGCCATATCCGTTAAACTCCTAATATACAAATGTCATAACCAAGGACATAGCAAAGTCACAAGAGTCAAGAATGTGTTATATCCTCAGCTCCATTGCTAACTGGTTTGTGACCCTGGATATATCAGTTAAATTCTCTAAGGTCTGATCTGTCTGTGCTCTAAGTATCTTGCTAACTCTAAATTCTGCTGTTCTTTGACTGGTTTTACAAAACCAGATATTTCCATGCCAGTATTTTGAAAACTCTGTTCCCAGGAGGTCCTAGGGACAAGGTAGAGTCCCTTTATTCTTATACCAGTGGTTCTTAAACTATGGTCTTGGAAACTTCTTAGAAATGTAAATTTTCAAGGACCCCTCCACCCCCAGACTTGCTGAATCACAAACGCTGAAACAGGGCCAGAAACTTGATTTTTAACAAGCCCTCCAGATGATTGAGAACCACTGTTTCACATATAAAATTAAAGAGCTATTTTCAAAGAAATGGGTGATTTCCAGATTATCGGCTTGAGACTCTGACAACTCAATCTCTACCCTGACTGCATCCACAAGGAACCCCTAAACAGAAAGCAACGAAGCATAACAGGTGATTGTACAAGTGAACAAACAAGGTAAGTCTTCCTTAACACTTCCTGATGGGACATTTTCCGATCTTCTGTCTCCTGTATCTGGGGCTTCCATCCCCCTGGATCTATTTTCAGAATGATCATTCATCTAAGTATTTCAAATCAATTTGTGTTCAGTCATTGAGGATGAGAAATAAATTGGCAACCAGAAAATAAGGAAGCATCCCTTCAAAAAGCCACTGGTAAATATCTGGCAATCTTGGGGGGCAGCACAGGAGCACCTCTCAAAAAGTAAGACATGAAAGGATGCCCCCAGAAGAGTAGGAGTGATGGGACTGAAATTGAAGCAGTAATTTGAGGCATCACAGTGAACACCAAAGGTCATGGTGTTTTATTTATTATTGCAATTACAAGAACAATAAAACTGCAACAGGCAGCAGGGTCCATGCAGTTTTGCTAGCCTGCCATATGACACTGTTTCCCCTTATCAGCACTTCTGATTTCCAGAGGCTTGAGTCTAACGAGCAGCCTCAGCAAGTACACAGATTAATATATTTGCCCAAGACAGAACAGTTTAGAGCTGGCAGTTTTTGATAAAGACATGTCACCCCTGGTTTTGTTCTTTACTGGAAGGCCTGCGAGCAGAGATGGTGAAATTCTTGTTATCACTTCCACATGGGTTGTCTTATTGGCACAAATGAAGAGACTGGGGGGCTGCATTCATTCCTCAACTACTGAAACAAAGAAAGGTGGATTTCATTATTCCACAGGCCCTGGGGATTGGATGTGTTCAGAAGCATTCAAGAAAGAAGAAAGCTAAATGTTAAAAGGCCTCAGTGTTGATTAAAAAGTGAGATCAAAAACAAAGTTTGGGTGCTCGTGCATTTATCACATGTATTAATTGTGCTGCTATCTTTAGTTTGCAGAATAGGATGTTATAAAGAATGCAGTGACCATTCTGGCATGTTGAAAATGCCCATTATTAATATGGATTAAGAAACAAAAGAGAAATCACCAAGCAATGAGTTAATGCCCATCAAAAGATTTGTTGATGGAATGAAACTTATCCTTTATTCAGACTCCAATAACTTTTGAATAGTTATTTATAGTGCTGCCATTTGGTGCATTTCCAGCCGCCCAGAGCTATAATGTGATCCTGCCCATCCTAAGATATGCCCCTCTCTTTTTAGTATTTTTACAGAATTTGATAAAAAGAAATCATTGGAAGTGATCATGTAACCCCTGGTTTATAATCCTTCCATGGATTCTTCAGAGCATGCTCAGCAAAGGATGCAAAATCTCACCACTGTTTATCTCTGTGAACTTAACATACACTGTTCACTCCTTGCTCTCCGAGTTCTGAACTCATCACCCTCCTTTCCACACATAGCCTTCCCACAGGTTGCTCACCTACCAGGAACAGCCTTTTCACTTTGTTGGGGAAACTATACCCATCTTTCATATAGCAGCTCATACAACTCTCATTCTAGGAAGCCTGCCCCTAGATCCCAGATTGGATCATGACCCCAGTCATATGCTCTCAAAGCATCTTATAGCTGTGCTTTAGAGTAATATATGATTAATATGCATCTTCCAACATAGAGGCCATTGTTTGTTCTTCACTGTATCCCTAGCACTTAGCAGAGTGCCTGCCTGGCTTATCATGGACAATAATAGCCATCAAATTTTTTGTGCAAAGAATGATATGGTTGGCAGTGTTCTAGAAAAATAACCCTGTAGTAAGCCTGGAGGTCAAATTGGAGAGTGGAACAATTAATAATCGGGATTTTGTATAAGGAGCTATTGCAGTTGTCTAGAAAAGAAAAAGAAAAAAATATATATATCTAAACTGTCCATTTTATTGTCCATTGACTGATTTGCCAAACATTTATTGAGTGCTTACAATGTACATGTCAGGTACTGTGCTGGGTGCTGAGGCAATAAAAAACTCTGTTTGGAAAATGAAAATGAAGGGATGGATTCCAAAGGCACTTTTGAGGTAGAATAGATGGGACCCACTAAACAATTTTTGATATAGAAGAAGGAATTCAGGAGGAATATAAAGCTTCTAGCTCAGTGACTATATAGAGGGTGATTCTATTAACCCCATGTTAGGACTTCAGGAAAAATAGCAAATCAAGACACAGGGCAGAAAACACAAGTTTGAACATGTTGAGTTTTGAGATGCTTGTCAGATTTACAGGTGTGTCAACTGGTACAGTCACAGTTTCTGGAAGGAAGCTTCTCTGTTCAATGAAGAGCTTCTGGTTGATTGCAAAGGTTGGCCTGTAAAGACTAGTAAAGGTGACAAAGCCCACCTGAAAGTATAAAAATATAGTTTTTTCTTGAAACCAATGGTTTCTTCTTTGACCTTTAGAATGTGCATATTTTGAATGAGTGAATGAAACCAATTGATTTTTTTGG
This sequence comes from Mirounga angustirostris, assembly GCF_029215605.1. Lineage (NCBI taxonomy): Eukaryota > Metazoa > Chordata > Mammalia > Carnivora > Phocidae > Mirounga > Mirounga angustirostris. The sequence continues at coordinate 97,741,524 of NW_026991718.1, read as the reverse complement.
CAAAGAAATGCTGAAAAAATATATTTCATGGATAATGTTTGAACATAGAACAGTCATAAGGAGGAACATAGAGTATTTTTATTGAGTGGCAATAGATTAAATTGATACTTGCTATCCTACTGCTTCTGTTTGTGCTAATTGTATGCCTTAGAATATATATTATATTAAATTTTGACATTATATATTATTATATATTATAAAAATATTTATATAACAATATTATATTTTATATTTACATTAAATAAAATGACAAAGTTTGTATAAATATAAAATATAAGTTATATATAAAATATGCTTTTTCATTTTAAATATACAATAGAACAGTTTGTTCTGTGTTTTTTTATCTTTTATTCTCCTTAATATATAACTCTTGCATTTTTCCCTCTAAGGCAATACTTAGGAATGTATGTAACCAGCCAATACAGTGATAAATATGTCTTTTGAGCAGGCTTTAAAATCTCAAGAGATCTAGAAGCCGCATGAAACTCTAACCAGATAAATCCATGGTATACTGTGTGAGCCAAATGCTTTCTCTAAAGTGAGAAAGATTCAAATCAGTGACAAGGAGAAGCATGTGGGGCTTAAGCCAACTGTAGAAGGACACAGGTGTGCATCAGTACCACAAATGCACACAGAATTATCTAAGAACATCTTGCCTTGCCAACTCTTTAATATCACATGAAACTTGAGCCAAGTGTGCAGCAATATTGAAACGTACCAACTCTGGTATTGCTTTTCTGGTGTCTAGTCTAGCAACTGCATTTGCTTTTTGTTCAATAAATTATTTCAATACTGCAGTAGAATTTAATAAACTAAGGTTTATTGGTCTTGTTTGTCTGGAGATATTTTCACTGACTTGGTTAGAATGAAGATTTTTTTCTGGCTTGTCCAACATATTAATGACTCATATTTTAACAAGATGAAAATCTGATTTTACATATTCACTCAGTAAACACCTACTTAGAAACTACTCCATATGGATCATGGTGCTAGACTTTAGGTATGAGACATAAAGTGACGGCAAGAGAGACCTATACTTGAAAGGGAATTTGAGATAGAGGGCATGGTATTAGCCAAATCTCTCTCTTAATCTTCACATGGCGTTCTCAGTGTGCATATATCCATATCCAAGGGTCCCCTTTTTATGAGGACACAAAGCATATTGGATTAGGGTTTCACCCCATTCTGGTATGTCTTCATCTTAACTAATTTTATCTGCAATGATTCTTTTTCCAAAGAAGGTCACATTCTGAGGTACTGATGATTAGGACTTCTACATATGAATTTTTAGGGGACACAATGCAATCCATAACAGAGTGCTTCTCATGCATAAAGATAGTCCAGTTTTTGTAGGAAGGGATGATTAATTCATCATTAGTTACATTAAGTTTGAGGTATCATGGAAATACTCAAGTAGTGATTTTTTTCTGGAACTGGGTTTATGAGTCTGGAACACAGAAACCAGTGCCTCTTCAAAAGAGAAGATTTGGGTGCCCTGCCCACTATAATCTCTTTCATTTCTCTCTATACAATATAAAATTATTTAAATTGTACTAACAGAAGAGCAGAAATTTGATTATTAATTGGAAATTTGAAAAATCAGAAGGAAAGAGCCAAGTAGACAAATATAGGAGACCCTTCCTAGATTAATTTCAACAATTTGGCATTCATATGATGAGTTTTGATTAATGGGAAAGCAGCCCAAACTTGGTGGAAAGAGCTGAGTATTTGATTTTCTACAGAAGATTTTGATTCTGTAACATGACTGACACATATCATATGTCTCAAAGCAACATCTTATGTGATATTGAGGTTTTGCTTGACAATTTTCTTCAGAAAGCTCAGAACATTTATCCAATTCCCTAATGTATTATTCTTTAATAGATTTTCTGTTGGTAGGGAAAACATTTCTGAGAAAACGCTTGTTTTTCATGTGTATAACTCTCTATTGCCCGACATAGTACCTCATACATGGTAGATGCTAAATAAATCCAGTTGAGGGGTGGCTGTTGTGTAAATGTTTGAGATACAGTCTTTGAAAAGAACCTCTATAACCCATGTTTGCACAGACTTCCATATAATGCTCTCCCTTCCCCTCCATGCCATGTGGGAATGTGTTTTGTTCATTTAAAAGCCCAAGTAATGCTAGCTAATGAGCCTATCTTGGGGGCCCAGTCTTTTTTTCCATTGGCATGAGCTCTATTGTTAGCATCAAATAATTGTTGGAAACCTCTAAAGTTGTGACCAGTGTGATTCATGCAAATGAGAGCCTGCTCTGTACCTCCCCATGTGGCAGGCGTGTCTGCTATGGAGATAGTCAAAAGCCAAGATTGTTGGGAGTCAGACTGACTCTTCAAATCCCACTCAGCCACTCTGTGACCTTGAGCAAGTTATGTGAACTTTGTAAGCCTCATTTCTTCTTTACAACATGGAGATTATAAGACTACCTACTTCTTATGGTTATTGTGAGCTCAGTGACTGTGAAGAGATTAGGTCATATAGAAAAGTTCATGAACTAGTAGATACTATTGTCAGAATTGTCATCATAATTGTCATTATACTAGAGGTCTGAGAGCCCTGTACACTTGCATAGTCCTCTTAAGAAACCATTTAAGAAAGTAGGACCAAGGGGGAAATGACAGCATAATTATCTTGCATATTTAGAGAGGGGCTGATGTGGGTGCTCATACAATCGAGGAAGAAGGTAAGACTTCAAAGGCACTTCAGTGTTGGATTGCTTTAAAAAGATTGAAAGGACAGAATAATAATGTCCTATCAGAATTCTACTATTTCGGGCACTTGACTGATTTTGACTTCTCTGAAATCTGTTCAACACAATTTCCACAGATGCATTGGTTCTCACAATATTTATTTACCATTGTAAGCTTCATCAAACAGTCAAGTGATTTCTTAAAAACTAGGGATTTTGACCTTTGCCTTTCCCTTGGCTGGAAACTTAATCATTCTTTGGTGGATAATACCCACTCTGTTTGCCGGCCCAGGACTTGTGGCTGGAGTTCATGTGATGGACTCGCCCATTTTCTTTGAGGCACAGCTCTTCAAATCAGAGCAAATGACTCTTTCTTTAGAGCCCAGCCTGCTGGCAGAGGGTGAGAACCTGGGAGGCACTGAGGCGCTCCTTCTGGGACTGGGCTTCTGGGTTGATGTCCCTGACCTGCACCAACATAGGAGAAACATGGACATGCAGATATTTAGAATTTGATCTAAATTGATCAAATTCTAAATATCTCTTAAGAACCAAGGTAATTTTCACCCCTTTCAGTAGCTTTCTATATATATAAAACTGCTTGCTACTGAAATCCTTAGGTTTTTTTTTTTAAGATTTTATTTATTTATTTGAGAGAGAGAGCAGAGAGAGCACAGCAGAGAGAGAGAAGGAGAAGCAGACTCCTGAGCTGGGAGCCCAGCATGGGGCTCGGGGCTCAATCCCTGGACCTGGAGATCATGACCTGAGCTGAAGGCAGATGCTTACCCATCTGAGCCACCCAGGCACCCCTCCTTCAGGGTTTTACACTGATCAGGGGGAAATGTGGCATATGGGCTTAAATTTTGGTTTGAATCCATTAAACCCAGATGTAAATATATTAGTTGTAGTTCCCTGAGCAAGTTACTTAGCTTTTGTGACTATCCGTTTCCTCATCTGTTCAATGGAAATGGGTAACAATGCCCCGCTTACAAGGTTAGAGTCAATATTAAGGATATATTATATGCTGCAAAACATGTTTGGCACATAATAGGCCTTCAATAAAGTGTAGCCGCTATTATTTTAATGGTACTGCAGGCAGACATTCAAGTTTTCTGTGTCACAACCATTGAGGGCTTATACTTCTGCTGCCAGGAATGTCATTTCCTTGACTTACAAGTCATGACAGAGGAAAGACGGGACATCCTGCTAAAGCAAATGGAAACTTAAACAATGGTTTCCATCCATGCGATGAAGCAAAGCTCTTTTTTTTTTTTTTTTTTTGAATTGCTTAGTTTTCTATTGCCACAATTTTAAGAAGTGGCTTAAAACAATGAACAACCCCCTCCCCCCCATAAATGGCTAAAAACAGTAAGCATTTATTTGGCATATGGATCTGTAGGATTGGCTGAGTGGCTTTGCTGGTCTCAGCTATGCTTGCTTGTGTGTGTCTGGAAGTCAGCTGGCTATTGGCTGGTCTAGGTAAGGCTTGGCCAGTCAACTATCTCTGTTTCACCTTTCCTTCATCCTTCTTCTGGGACAGATGGCCTGCCCAGTCACATTCTCATGGTGATGGCAGAGGTACAAGATTGGGCTAATCCAATAACCCAAATGCTTTGCGAGACTCTACTTGCATCATATCTGCTAGCATCTTATTGGCCAAAGCAAGTCACGTGGCTGAGCACAGAGTGAAAAGACAGAGGAGGTCACCCTCCCCACAGTGGGAGATTACTGCAAAGTCCTGTTGAAAAGGGGGTGGACACAGAGTGGGGGAAGAGTGGAGACATCACTGTGCTTACCACAGCTCTAGAGTAACCTATAGCCGATAGGCCAGTCACCTCACAGCATCTAGATTCTGAGAAATAGACATTTGCCCCAATATTGATTGTTTCCCTGAAGTGATATAGTTTGCCTTAGTACCTGCCTATACCATCAATAATAGCCCAGCAGAACATCTCAGTCATTCTCATATAGCCACAGACTGAGCTAAAAGAAATAATTCGACTTTTTATCTCAAGAATATAGACTCTTTAGCCAGTAGCAGGAATTATCCCCAAGTGTTTTGAATAGGTTCTCACTGATTTAATAGCTCAGATGGTGGGGTTGATTACAGTTTTCTGTGTAGTCTCTGAATTATGCCATGGAGATATGTGTAAGACTAATTTGTTTTAAGCATCAGAGAAGCCATCCAAGATTAGATTTCCTGGCATTGTCCTTCACTGTGAATAGAGTCAGACTTGGGTCCAAGAGTCAAATTCAGTGTGAATTTGGTCATGACTACACCAATACAGTTCTGGAGGGTTTGACAGTCTCCGGTGTCCAAACACCCCCTTCTACTTAACCTGTTTCTGCATGTTTAATGTGACTTAGGACAGAGCTATCCTTCCTTTGGTTGGTATTGATCGTACATCTTTGTTATTTTATTTAATGATTGTTAGGTAAAATAATAGATATATGTAGCTCAAATAGCCAACCACAAAAGCTGGTTTTTAGAGGAAGCATATCTTGCTTTTACCCTTTGACTTCCAGCCCTCCCCAGCCAAGTCCTCCACGGAAATTCCTTAACCCACTGAGTGGTAGTGGTGGGGTCACATTCTAAGCTTATGTGCCCTCATTTTCATGCTGCATTCCTCAGAGAGGCCTCGAGTACTTTAGGGAGCTGATGGAGTTTAGCTGTCATTTGAAAATGTTTTCCTTCTAACTGTTTTCATTTAGAAGCTAATTTATACTCTGCTTTCAAGTAGGCTCAACTCCATTTCACATCTCTGACATGTAGCACACGTTGCAGTGACTGGAATGGAAGGAGACAATTCAATCAAAGGATGTTTTCTCCATGGAGGAGATGAATATTATTTGTTCATCTTGCAATTCAGGATTCTGGGCAAATTATGATGTTTGGCAAAGGGGCTGGCAAGACAGTAAGACAAATAAATTGCATGATGTGAGAACAGCCTCCTTAATATTAAGGTCTCCTTAAAACAGTGGGTATTGGCTGCAGGCAAAATATCAAGCTGCAAATCACTGGTTTGCAACATCTTGATCATCAGTTGTAATCCCAAGAACATATTTAATTTCCTATTTAGTCCTAATTTCTCTTTGTTCCTTAATGATATTTCTCTCCACTCAAAATAAGCCATCTGTTGGCAACAGCCCGCAGAAAACAGATACTGCGCACACAGTAATCTTGGAGTGAGGCTTTTACACTGGGAGAATGAAAAACGGGTCTCTTTGGAACCATGGGGTCACCTTTAAAATCCCCAATCTTCCTTTTTTTAATATTTTTTTCATTCTGGCCATACATAGTATTGGAAATAAATCTTGTTCTATTGTATTTTCTGAAATGTTTGTGACCAGGGGACAAAGCTTTGTACTCAAGGGATAGAGAGTTTACAGCTTGGCTTGTAGATGCACTTTGCCATTTTTTAACCCTCAATTTAATAAATCCCTGGATTTATTGTGTTTTGAAGGAAAAAAAAACAATCTAACTGGCAGTGCCCACCAGAAATCAAGATGATGGCAGAATAATTCCTTCCATGAGAAGGTTGTGAGGTGGACAGGCCTTGTATGGAAGAGTGAACACTATGATATGGGGAGTGGGCAGAATAGGACATATTCAGTTCACCCTTTTCCCCATCCAGTCTTTGACCACACCCATCTTTTACCTGTATCTAAACAGCATTCCTAATGGAAAGGACTCCTTTTGACTAAGAAAAAACATAATGCTAGCTAGTACTCCTTGAACTTTATGTGCTGGGCAATGTGTAAGTGGTTATACGTGGATTTTCTCATAATCTCTCAACGACCCCATGAAGCTTCTCATAATATTTGCATTGTAGGGATGAGAAAACAGTCTCAAAGCTCCACAGCTATTAAGTGTCAGAGTCTGGATGACAACCTGGACAGCTCGATTTCCAGGGATTGCCACACTTAAGCTAAAATTGGGAATGGATTTAACAATGAAGATGTTATATCCTGAATACCCGCAGGAAACCTCCCAAGAATAAAGAATTCAGGTTCCCTTAAAAGAAAGTGTTAGAAATATTGAAATGGACACACAAAGCACATCAATGCAAAGGCGAGAGAGGTAGAGGAGATTTGATCTTCCTTTTCGCTCCCTCATGTTTTGAAATATGATTCCTTTTGATGCCATTTCTTCCGTGGTTGCTGCACTTCAGCTTTAGATGATTTTTCTACCTCCCAGAGCAATTAAAAGGTAATATCACTATTTTACCATGTGAAGCTTGACATCTGATTCGTATATCACTCAGCCTGAAGCCATATTTTTCATACTCACCTGGGTACATGTCAAGCAGTGAATTGATCATTTTTAGGATTCAAAAGGAATTCCCTTTTCCAAAGGAGATTCAGGTGAGTGAACAAAATTAATGTCCTATTACTCTTCATCTCCTTTAATTAGTGAGCCAGAGAGCTAATAATTATCTCACCTGTCAGCTATCTTGATAGCTTGTTGTTGAGGCAAAAACCAAAGGAAGATGCTCCCCCTACCCCCACTCCTGGTCTCAAACCCCAGCAAATGATATCAAAGTCTCCACTACCAAAAGTCTACTTAAATTTCATTGGTGTGACCTTCATATTTTGGTTCCAGTTCCCTCAAACCAATGTCTCCAATCCTTCCTCCCTCCATCCTGGGTAATCTGACTAATAAATGTCACTACGTGGTGAACGTTGCCTCATCTCACAAATTTCTGCTGTCAAAATATTCTCAGCAATACTAGACAGATGGAACAAAGCCAGAGAGCAGAACACATGCTAGCGCAGCTTTTAGAACACTCCAAATGTAAGGGTACTAGCTGTTCTTACCTCCTAATATGCCCACCGCCATCATTTCCCCCCTTAACAATCTGTCCATGATGACACGTTCTATTCCATTTTCTTGTTCCGGGATCATGTCTCTAAGCCATATGTTGTAACTGGAAGACTAGCCTTTAGATTTCTGACTGGAATCGGACCACTCCTCTTACCTCCCGTTATCTTAGTACTTATCTCAGTCTGGTTCCTGTACCTTTGTAATTTCCCTGAGTAAACTAAAGAACACATGTCATGTGATCACAAATTTGTAGGATGGAATAAGTCATCTAATTGTTTTCCTCTGCCAATTTTTGTGATTCCCATTTTTAGAGGATGATGTGCCTCCTGCCATGAGCTGACATGGTGCTACTGACTCTGTTGCAGAATTGAGCAGCTGGCCAAGACAGATGGATTTCTGTGTTGATCCAGTGAAGTTTCTCCTGTGCAAATCTTCATTTCCTCATCATGCCTATTAAACTTCCTTCATTTCAAGAACTTGCTCTCTTAAAAAAAAAAAAAAAAAAAAAAGGAATCTTCCCTCTACCCTGGTTTCACCCTGTTTAGTAATTGATCCTGAATGAACTATGGTTTTTGTATAAGCACCCCCTAAGAGATGTTTGCAACCACAGTCAATGATCAGTATTGGGAGTAGCTACCTACTGTGCTTTGAATCCATCCAAATAGTTCTTCTTTCATTAACATCTATCTACATCAGTCCATTCATTTATCTGTCTGTCTGTCTACCAGTCCATCCATTCACCATTCATCTATTCATCTATCTGTCCATCTAGTCATTTAATATTTCTTAATATTTGGAGATAGTCTCAGAATTTAGCTTTGTTTTGTTGTCTGATTATATAAAGGCAATCTAACTTTTATCTGTTATAATTTATCTGGTAAAGTGCCTGGATAGCTCAGTCTGTAGAGCATGAGACTCTTAATTCATCCAATATGGCCTTCTTTTTTAGAGCTCTTACAAAAAATATTTGCTACTCCACAATTAAAATATAGTGGTTCTAAAACATATCACTAATTCCTTAACACTCCTCCCTTTGAGAGAAGTCTTTGTTCATTTTCTTTGAATCTGGGCCAAACTTAGTGATGTGCTTTTTTACTAATAGAATTAAGCAGAATTAACGTGCAATTTCCAAGCCAAGATCAGTAAAGGCCACGTATCTTCTACTTGGTTCTCATGGATTGTTGTCTCTGGGGGAAGCCAGCTAACACACAAAAAGTATTAATACCTCGAGACAAAGGGAGAGAACATACATAGACATTCTGGCCACCAGTCTAGTTGAGCTACCAGCCAACAACCAGCATCAACTATCAGTCATGGGAGTGAGCCATCTTAAATATCTAGAGAAGTCAAGCTTTCAAATGATTCCAACTCTACCCATATCTAACTTCATCCTCATGACAAACCCCGGGCAAGAACTGTCACCTAAGCCCTTCCTGAATCCATTAACCAAAAAAAAATCATGAGAATAATAAAAAAGGCTGTGTTAACTGCTAAATTTTGGATTAATTTGATCTGCATTAATGATAACTGAAATAAAAACAGTATTTGACTAGTAAATTATTGAGGACTTCAAAGAAATGCTGATCATTTCATTTTTTAGAAATGGACTATTTTATTTCTTTTTACTTTTCACCTTTCTGCTTTAAATTATATTTATTTTGTAAGCTTTGCCACTAGATAGAGATTGAAACAGAAACAGATCTAAAATGGCTACCTATCAATATCTTTTCCTCATCCGATCATATGATTTACACAAATATAGAGAGAAGACTTTAGTTGCATGAGTTTGGGATGTGATAGGGAAAAAAATGATTTTCAGGTCATCCACTTCAATTTATTTATTCCTAGGTTAGGTTCTCATTTACATATTGGGTGGTGCATCACACATATATCGTCTATATACCTCACTAAGTATTGTCTAAGTGTTTGGGTAATGCAGCTCATTATAGACTGAACTTTTTTTTGACCCTGAAGTCTCATCTCCAGTGGGCAATAGGGAGCATTGGCATTGCTGTCACAATTCTCCAGCTCCTTTTAGAAGGAGTTCACTTTTCTCGTGTCTGCCCCAGCTTCAGTCATCATGTCACATAATCCAAGCAGCTTCCCTTTGAGTCTTGCTAAGTCATCCATTTAGCATGTGTTGGATGATCTTTTCATCATCAGGGAATATGTTAACTCAAATAGGTATTATCTGTGCACTTGTCATGTATGTGCCTATCAATTTTTTTTTTTGCAAAATTTCTGAGTATTAAGCATTAAGTTGAAGACATTGACACTTCATTCATGAATACTTCAACATATATCTTCCAAGAAAAATTACTTTTTTATATATAACCACAAGGGCATTATCATTATACTCGAGAAACTTGGCTCTAATATAATAATATATCCAATATACAGTCCATACTCAGATTTCTCTAGTTGTCCCAATGATGTTTTCTGGTGTTGTTTTTAATAGAGTATCCAGTGCATTGCATTTAGTTGTCAGGTCTCTTTAGCTTCCTATAACCTAGAAAGATTTCTCCATCTATTCGTGTGTTTAGTAAAATTGACATTTTTAAAGTGTCAAGTCCCATTATTTTTAGGATGTTCCACAACTTGAATTTATCTTATTATTTCTTCATGATTAAATACGGGTTATAAATTTGGGGTGAGAATATTTATAGATGATATTATTCCTTCCCAGTACATCACATCAGGAGGTGTTTGTCATCCATTAGTCTCACTATTTGTAATGTAAAGGTGATGTCCTTCATATTTTTTTCATTGTATGGGTATATTTTTCTTTTAATAATTTCTAAGTGATCCAAGAAGTGACACTTTGTGACTGTGTAAATATTGTTTTCTCATCCTGTGAAATTTTTTTATACTATGGTTTTAGCATCCACTGCTGAGACTTACCTGAATCAATTATTATATTGGTGATTGCAAAATGGTGACCTTCTTCTGTACTATCAGAGATATGTAGCTCCTGCCAGGGCAGATTCATGGAAGGGGAGGGATGTCAGGCAATGTGGAACAGTGAGGGCATACAGAGCTTCAGCTACTCCATATATAGACTTTCACCAGGTCTCTTGTTTTCAGCCCCAAGCTTTGTCCCTTAGTTTATAGGTACCAGGTGTCTCCAGTTCTGAGTCTTCTCCAGAGTTCTCTGACAACTGTCACTGGCTTCTTACTAGTTACTTCTCTGCAGGCTCTTATATTTTATTTTTTCTCCCTTACTCTGTTACCTCTCATCCCATATGTTTTAAAAAATGTTGGCTTTTCTTCTCTTCTGTCACCTCACTTCTCAATCTCCTTGTTCCTCTGGGCTTTTATTTATCATCATTATTATTTCACCATCACTTTCATGAACTTTCAGAAAGGAGAGAAAAAACATACTTAAAACCTCATGTCTTGTGTATTTTGATATTTTTAGTTTCACAGACAAATACCTTAAACCTCCATTCACATTGCATTTTTTCATGTACAAGAATATTTCCTTCCTGTGTGGCCACATTACTATTCCTTCTTATTCATGATGACTATATAAGCATTTGTTACTTTCATATAAGGAGAAAATTTTTCCTCAGTTTATATGCATATACATTTTTTTCTTCAAGGAAATCTATGACTTTTTTTTTTTTTAAGTGTGTTTTATTAATCAGAACTAAGGAAGGTTTGGTGGTATATGGAGTAGAGAACATGTATTTTCCTCCCTCCACATTTTTACTAGAGGTTCTTCTCTTTCTTGGAAGACAGTTAAAGAAATCAGCACTTCCTTGCCAGAAGCAGCATCTGGACCTTTGGCATAATCCTCAGGTTATTTTGTTGACAGCTTGCAAGCTTGTGTAGCTGCTCACAATCTTTGCTTAGCTTTAAAGACCACTCTGAAATGTTTTGAGTTTTTTCCTACCCAGTGGTCACCTAACTGTGGATCTGGTCTTCAGCTAGTTTTGATGTCTTAGAAACCTCTCATTATTCAGTGATCCTCTAATTTGCTATTAAGTGGATACTAGAAGTAAAAAGTGGGAGGCACTCCAGATTTTAGGGATTTTTTAAATGTACTGTGTAAAAATGTGCCCAGCAGATGCTGATGCTGGCTTATCTGTTTGCCCTTGGCCTGACTCTGAGGCTACCTGTAGCCCCACTGGACAATGCCCCTATATGCGGACAGCTTCCTGCTTCCTATCTCAAACACGTCTATCTCCCTGCTTCCTTTTCCAGAGACTTTCAGTGGGATGGGAGTTTTTCTCAGTTTCAGTGATGGGTAGCCTGGAAATAATGAGAATTTCATCCCTCCAGGGGCATCCAGGGGCATCAGTAAGGGATAGGAATCAGTGAGTAAGTATCCTGGCATCTCAGTCCCTCACTGAGACAGTTCTAAGTGTGTTCTGTGGCCAACTCAGAAGAAATCTGAGCCCCAGTTGTCCACATTTGTAACTTACTCATTAATACTTTTTTATTGGATTTTTCCATTCTCCACCTCATTTCCTATTACCTCCCCTTGTACTTCCTGGATTGACTTTTCAAATAAACTAACTGCACCTAAGTCTGTCTCAGGGTCTGCTTTTGGGGAAACTGTTGCAAAGATTCAAAAAGTTCCAGAAAAAGTACTATCACATTTTGTTGGAAATGGACTCTGCTTTGAGAAGGTGCTTAATAAAGTATCCTTTAAAATAATTGATCATATTAACAGACAACTGGTGAATTAATAGTATATATAAAAAGGTTAATTTATTCTTAAAAATCTCTGGAATTGTGCTGTGTGCCATGTTTCTGCTAGGGGCTGAGAATACACAAGTGAACAAAATAAGCATAGCTCACTGCTCTCTATTATAGAGCTTAAACTCTAGTGGTGGTATGACAAATAAACAGTCAATTATGATGCAGGTTGGGACAGGCTATGGTAGAGAAAGTCTCATTGCTGGAGTAATGAATGGGGTTGGAAAGACTGTCTTTGGGGGTGCCTGGGTGGCTCAGTTGGTTAAGCGTCTGACTTTGCCTCAGGTCATGATCTCAGGTTCCTGGGATCAAGCCCCACATCAGGCTCCATGCTCAGCAGAGAGTCTGCCTGTCCACTCTCTCCCTCTGCCTCTTACCCTGCTCATGCTCTCTCTTTCTCAAATAAATAAATAAATAAATAAATAAAATCTTTTTTAAAATGACTGTTTTTGTTCCCCCATCTTTCTCAGCCTCTAGCATAAAACCTAGAACAGAGTGGGAATTTTAGGAGTATTTCTTGAGTAAAAAGAGGTATATTTAATTAAGAGTTATATTCAGGAAGTGCAAATGTGATCAGTGTGACCAGAATACACCAGATAAAGGAGAGGTAGAGAGATGGACAAGGGTCAGGACTTGCGGAATGGGGACTTTATCCCAAGAGTAACAGAAGTATTAATGGGGCAGGACCAAGATAACAGTTTTAACAAAAATCCCCATCCTACAGGCATGATGAAGAATGGAGATGAGATAACCAAGGAGGGATCAGGCAAATCAGTTACAGAGCTGTGCTGTAATCCACATGAGAGATGCTGGTAGTCCCAAATCCACTAGTGGTAGTGGGGCCCTGGAGACATGGCTGAGCTGGAAAGAGATGTAGGAGGCAGAATGGATTAGGCTTGGCACTTGGATATGAGAAGTTGGGGGGGGCAGCACTGATAATGCCCAGAGTTCTGCCCACCATGGCTCTCTAAATCTGGGGCGCAGAAGCAGCAGTGAGTTGAAGGGTAAAGGTGAAGAGAAAGGAATTCACTCCAGGATTGTGCTGAAAGAAGAAAGGAAGTTTTGCCAAGGTTGTTCTATATTACATTTCCCTCTGCCCATCGATGCTTAAGAGGGATTATTTATTTATGAAAAAAGATAAATCTAAAATATGTCACTTAAATATAGCTAGATAATTTATAGCCCTATAAATCTGAATGTATTTAGATGAAAATTTAGTATAATATATTAATTTTTCTATCAAATAAGTATCTTATTTTTAACACTAAAACCTATAAATCATGGTAGTCTCATTTGGCAAAAAACACCAGACTATATAATATTCATCTTCTTAAATAAAACTTGATGCAGAATAGTTATTTGTTGGAATGGTTTAATGCAATTGATTATAGCCCTGTAGGTACAGTTTATTATTTTGAAATTGCTTCTTTTGGAAATGTGAGGGAGGGTAAGAAGGTTAAATGGAGCTGAAGTAGCAAGCTGGGCCATTTAAAGAAGGCATGAGTTTAAATTCTGAACGCTGAATAAAAATGTCCTAAAAGACCTTTGTTTGGAAGGAAATGACTTTAGCTGCTTAGCCTTGGAGCGAATAAACAGCCACATGCATACTAATGTCGTGAACCTCATGCCCATGCTCACAGACTCCTTATCTTTTATTCATTTCAAACTATACAAATCTTCAAGGCAGAGAAACCCTCGCTTCTTGTAGCATTGCCACTAAAATGCAGAAGCTGTGTTTGTGTCTGTAGAATTTGAGTTATTCATGATTTTATGTGGTCAGGTTATAGCAAATCTCTAGAAAGACAGGGAGTGTAAAGGGGTATGTATTGGTGGGGATGGAGGGAGTTGGCAGGTGGTGGTGCAGGGCCTCCAGTGGGCTGGTGGGACAGAAGTGAGAGATGGGGCAGAAGGTGGAAGCTCACAAACCAAGAGCCTTTTGAACCGCCCCCCCCCCCCCCCAAGCCAGCTGTAGCTCTGTTATAGAGAAGCTCTCCTATCCTCCCATATCTATTCCCAAATCGGCCCTAATTTCATCCACTCTTGTTCCTCCTTCGGAATAGGGAGATGGAGGGGCATATAAATAAAATTTGAAAATTGTCCTATTGTCAGCTGCCATTTGAACCAGATGTTTTCCTTTGAGTTTCTTCTTGCCACTAGTTTATGATTTTATCAGTACAGTTTAATACACTTTTAAAAGCATGCTTCCAGAATGATCTAGCATTTTCCAGGAAAATAAAAAAGGCACATACTGTAACTGTTGATCATGGGGAGTGATGGATTGGTTCTGCCCTTTGATAGTCCAAAACAGATCACTGAAAGTCTGCAGGAACAGGTAAGAGGTTGACAGTTGGGACAACGAATTTTAAAATTTATACTCTGAGCTTATTCCACACATCAAGAAAATTTGACATCAGAAATAACTGTAAATTAACTGCAATTGAAAGTGTGTGACATTTATAGCTTGGCATAATCTTCAAATGAAGAACATGTTTATTTGGTTTGAAGGTAGTTTACTCAGGATTCATTGCCCTGATCTTTATCTCTCTCAGGTCATAAAGGGGGCTCCCTGAAACTCATGCATTCCTGACTTACTCAAACCTGTTTCTGAACTGTGCTTGGCTCACTGAAGCAGAGAGGCTTAGAGAAGGAAAATTAAAATGGGTCATATGCATCTGTGTCCTCTTTGAGGCATATCACAAAAACAGCCATTCTGGGAACATCGTAAACAGTTTTACCCATCTGTCTAGTTTAATCTATTTGGGGATTAAACCTTCTGGCTTCTCAGAGTACAGGGTTGTGCTAGAGGCTCGCTCATTATGATATGTGTTTCCAGGATGCTGGTTACTCCAATATAAATGATGGATTGGGGGCATTGTATTTACTTAAAGAATCATGGATCTCTTGATTTGTACTAGGACATCTGGCTTTTTCCCCCCCTGAAACCGTTGCTTAAACTGAAGCCATTTACCCAGAGATAAACTAAGCTCTGGGTGCTCATGGTACCCAGTTATTAGAGACCAGTGATCTACAACTTTCTAAAAATATTTTTAGTTAGATCGCATGCATTATTTATAGTGTTGGGGTTCTTGAATGACAAAATATTGGGTGAGACCTGCTTGAACTGTAGTTCTTATATATTACAATGTAGCCCACATGGCCAACTTATGTTTATTCATCTTTTAGAACATAAGAAAAGCATTTAGGAGATATTCCCAAAAAGAATCACTGTCCCTGTTTCTGTTTTTCATGTGATTACAGTTTTTTTATTAAGAACAAATGTTGGTATGAAGTGAATATGTTATAAGTTTCATTTCTGCTCTGACTTCTCTTTTGATTGGTAGTGATTTGCTTCATCTGGTCAACTTGAATCCAGACCACACCATGAGATTGATACTTATCAAAAAAAAAAAAAAAAAAAAGGGAAGAACTCTTACCCATAGAGAGAGTTTCCAATTTTATTTACTGTTTGGAATTTTTTCCATGAATTTCAATTTTACCCAACTAAGGCTCATATCAGCTTGGCATTCAAGCTTGACCATTGCAAGTAGGGCAAGCTCTGATCAGTTGTACAGGCATGGATTAATCAGTCATACAATCATAAGTAAAGAAGAACTGGCAGCAAAATAAAATTCACATGCAAATAGCAGGTGCTGATTCATTTATTGTTAAGTTCACTTTTAGAGAAAAAATTACAACATAATTTACTTCTCTGCATCTCTTCATTCAAAAATCACATTCAACAGGGCATTCTATTTTAAGTAGGTGAATTTTAAAACCCCTTAAGAGAATGGACTCTGTTTTTCTTAGGTACAACTCTGTTCAGTAATAGCCCAATGCTGTAGAATACAGATTAGAATATGAGATGTAAGTTAGGACACCCACTTCTGTCTCTTATATCTTTGATTAGGTAGTAGTGCCAGAACTTTGAATTATTAATGAGATGGCATAGAGAAAAATACCTATTCTTCAGATACAGAGAGGGAGGTAAAAAGAAATGGGGGGGATGCCTGGGTGGCTCAGTTGTTTAAGAGTCTGACTCTTGGTTTTGGCTCAGGTCATGATCTCATGGGTCATGAGACTGAGCCCTGGGTTGTGCTCCACGTTCAGTAAGGTCTGCTTGAAGATTCTCTCCCTCTGCCCCTCCTCCCTTTCTCTCTCTCTCTCTAAAATAAATAAATCTTAAAAAAAAAAAAAGCATTCCATTTTGTTTTAAAAAACAAGAAGAAATAGTAAGCACAAAAACCAAAAGAAAAGAAAAGCAATGTAATCTAAGCTTGATCTTTGGGTTTTCCCTGCCACATAGGTTTCAGAAACTTGCCATTGGCCCTTGGGTCATCTCCAAACCAGAAATTTAAAAATCCATGGTTGCCTGAGACCCTGGCAGCCAAGTCAGACTTTCTATGACCTAAGAAAAAAGGCCAATTGGAAATCTAGTCCCAGTTGTGGTCAAACATATTTACTATAGAGAGCACTCTGAAGCAGCCTAGATTTTATCTTTCCGAGCTCATGGTGGAACACAGGGAACATGGAAGGGGGGACTGGGCTTAATTTGGCACAGCTGTTATTAGAGCATCCCCTGGTCTCTGAGCTATTTGTTTGGATTTTGTCTTATTGAACTACAGCACATTACCATGGTAGGACAGCCTAGGACGTTTGCTCTTTATTCATCCCCAGCCATGTCTTGTAGGAGCTCTCATCTAGTCCCTCACACAATTGACCACTGAGAAAGCACTTTTAGTTGGAATGGGCTCATACAGTAATCACTTAATGTGTGCCTGCCTACTATGTGCTGGGCACTCTGCAAGGCTGTATTCAAATATCTCATGCGCTCTTTAACCAATTCTATGTGGTGAGCATAATTAAGATATAAAAAAAATGAGAAGAATCATGAATCAAGTAATATGCTCAAGGTTATTCTACTGTTTCAGTTGAAATTCCTTAGATCCTGACACAAAGCAAGCAAGACTGTCATAGGCTGCCCATGTATGTTGGTTCTAAAAGAGCTTAGGACCGTTCTATCAACTACCAAAGATGTTGGGGAGTCATTCCATTCTGATTACCTTGCTGCACTGTTGCCCATGGGGCTCTCCATGCCATTCTGCCTCAGCTGCCTAACTACCAATATGTGGGCCATGCCACCCCAGCATCTTCCCTTCTACCTGGAAATCATGAGGCATATCTTCTTTGTTCCACCCTGGCTGACAGAGAACAGTCACTAAAACTCTTTCCAAAGATGCTGGAGTTCTCCTCACCCACATCTTGATGAACGGAGTTCTTTCAGCATCATTGAAAGATGTGGTAGTTTCATTCAAGTGTGCTATTTCTTTTCTTTTTCCTCATCTTTTGGGGTTTCACTCAAATCTGAAAAGAGCATAAGAAATATGTTCTATGGCAACATATCTCTTTCTTCTATTGGCTGACCTCAAGAAGTTTTGGTTAGGAAACTTCAGGCAGTCCAGTGAATTCCAACTCTGGGCCTGAAATTTTTTCCTACACAAATAATGTTACTGAAGATCTTATAGCATTATTTCTTTGAGATATAAATATATATATATGAATTATTGCAAATATTACAATAATTTTAGATGCTCTAGCCAAATCATTCAGTATGAGACTAGGAACGCATTTGTCTTTTAATGTAATGCACAAAGTATTCTCAGACTGTGTCATATGTGTATGAGGGGTGAGTAAGAGCTCAGACCTACTTGGTTGCAATAGTGAATAAAACTATCAAATAAATAATAGTCCCAATTAAATCTTTCTCTTGGTTAAGATCACTAACTGTATCAAACAAATGTTGATTTTTTTTTAATTGAAGTATAGTTGCCATACAATGTTACATTAGTTTCAGGCATTCAGTATAGTGATTCAACAAGTCTATCCACTATGCTATGTTCACTCCAAGTGTAGCTACCCTCTGTCACCATACAACACTATTGATGTTACTTTTTAATTAAAATGATGAAAACAGCAATCTCATTTAGAAGTAGACTTTTATTTGCAGAGAGACTATCTGCTCTATCTTTTCACCCATTTCCTACATTCTTGCCACCCCATGAGAACTTCTGCCCACTCTTAGAAGAATTAGGGACAAACACTGAAGTCTCTCATTCTCTGGCTTCTCTCCTCGGAAGAGAAATAATTAGTTTAATGGCAAGAGGCTGACATCCAAAAGTCCTTGTTTGTTTGTTGAGTGAAATCAATGTGTTAAGGGGTCACTGCTCATATGAAGCCCATCCTCTTGGGCGTACAGTGCTTGATAAGGAGTGAGGCAGATCACATTTTCCATGAAGTTTGCTGCTTAAGTGTCTATCTTGCAAACCCAGTTCTTGGCACCTGTGGTTGCCAAGCTAAAACATGAGTCAATGGATAGAAAGACTTTGACCTTATGTCAAAGTTTCATCTTCTAGTTCAGTCTTCCCAATAAGAAAGCTAATACTCTATTCCCTATCTGACTCTTGCATATATTTTTTAGTTGACTCATAGCTTGGAAGTTGGAGGGATATGATAGTTTATCATACTCAAACTCCAATAGCTTTAACTTAATTTATCAAAATTAAAGACACCACAGGCATAATGCAAGTCATTTTCTGCCTCAAATTCCAAGACTTTTGGCTGAAGAAATGGTTGGCAGTGGAAGCCTCCCAGAGTTTAAAAGGACAACCAGTTTATCTTACCATTTATACCTATTCTCCTACTTTGTAGCTGGCTGAATAGCTATGAAAGGTGAGTTCCACCTTTATTTATTCCACAATAAATGTGTTGGAATAAAATTATTGTGTGTTGGAATAAAATTAGGAGGCCCAAGTTTGACTTCCGACTCTCCCAGTCAACTACCTGAACTCGTTTAGGTGAATTTCCTAATCTCTCTGATTCTTAGGTCCTTCATCTATAATGTAAGGAAAATAAAAATTATTTTATAAGATACTAGTACATTAAATAAGATTGAATTAATGAATTTCTTCATCTTTCAGATATCAACATATGATAATGATGACAATTAATCAAAAGGAAAAAATATAATGCTAGTGCTAGATGCTGTCCTTTAAAATATGACCTGCTCAGGCAAGATGGAATGGTCTTTCTGGATGTGTCAGTATTTTTTGTTGTTGTTGTTCTTAGACCAGTAATTTTGCTTTAAGTGAGTCTGGTTTATGTTTAAAACAGAAGGTGAATTGGTTGGACAGAGAGTGAGGAATAAGCCAAATGATCAAAGTAAACTTTTTCAAGATGGCTAGATCTAAAAGGCCACAAATTAGCTCTTATTTAAATTATCCACCAAAAAAAGAAGAAAGTTTAAGGGTCCTAAGAGGACTTGGCATAGCAAGTGCTGTGATACTTTCAGTGTACTTAGGGAACACCAGAGGTTGGTCCAACCAACATGGAGGCAGTGAGTGTTCTAAGGAGAAGTCAGTGCGATCATTTTCTTCAGGGTCCATTTATAGCACCTTCATCTTCTTTGTCTGAATATCCTTATTCTTCAAAGTGTTAGTAAAACAGGCTTACTCTCATTTTGTATTTGATTGGAATAAGCATGAATTATGCAATCAGCTTTGCCATTTCCCAACAACATGTGAAAAGTGAACCAGAAAGATAAGGGAAAATCTTTTTTCCAGCATTGGTACATTTGTTCAGCCTTTGAAACTGTGCTGGCAAAAGTTGTAATGAGGTTGTCATTGTGCCTACCTAATACTTAAGTTTCACATTTTGGGCTGAGTCTGACTAGGTGGAGTGGTTTCAGGCTTAGGCCTTATGAGAAGTTCTCTATGTTGCTCGGTACCACTAGAGTAAAATACTGTCCTGCGTTACCTAACCTCAGTACCTTTTGGACCGCATCTGCCCCCAAATAGGGTATTGCCTCTTATCCTTTGTGAAAATCAAACAAATGTTTTAAATAAATGAATCACGGAATCAATGAATAAATGAGATGCATTGAGAAGGAGCAAAAAGATTTGGGTAGAATTTTTAGACAGTGCCTTCGGCTTTTGTTATCTTATGCTAAGTTATTTATCAGTAATTATCATTAGACAAGCTGTACTGTGGTGAAAAGCTGCTGTTTTTTCTTCTGTAACCATATGAACTCTGGGGGATGCTGAGGGAATTAAAATAAGAACAGAGCACACTGCTGTTTTATCTGAGCTACTGCAACATCTCTGCTTGACACCCCATGTTGAACAAGAGACTATTTAGTAGCTCCCAACAATTATGCATGTACTTTTTCCTGGCAGAAAAGTCTTCACTGCTTTGTGTGTCAAGATTATGCCGAATCATGGGGCGCCTGGGTGGCTCAGTCGGTTAAGTGTCTGCCTTTGGCTCAGGTCATGATCCCAGGGTCCTGGGATCGAGCCCCACATCGGGCTCCCTGCTCCGCGGGAAGCCTGCTTCTCCCTCTCCCACTCCCCCTGCTTGTGTTCCCTCTCTCGCTGTGTCTCTCTCTCTGTCAAATAAATAAATAAAATCTTTAAAAAAAAAAAAAAAAGATTATGCCAAATCAGCATAAAAGTCAGACCTGACTTATTCCTGGAAGGGACCAGCCCATTTCTTCCCATTGGAAATGAGATAGTCATAATGAAGCTTTGAATATAGAAAAAAAGATTTTTAGTACAGATAGGCAACTTGTTCGTATAAAGAATTTAAAATGCTTTTCACGTTTTCATAATCATTTCCGTTGTTACTATCGACTGCATCACTGTATCTACTATTCACGGCTGTCTGCTCTATCACTGCCCCACATCCACCCCCCTCCCCAGCCCCAGTTTTTGGTATATTTCTAGTTCTATCCATACTGAAGTAACTGCATTAGGCTTTGACAGCTGTCTTCATCTCTGATGGGATCCGGACCCCTTTATGATGTGGGGCCTTCATATAAGCATGTGATGTGGAAAATGAAACCCATGTGTAAATACAGAGTTAATTAGTATGAAAAGTCCCATTTTCCACCACATTTCTTGCCAGCAGCTATGATTATAAGCACTTAAACTTTCCAGGTCTCCGAATATTTTTTTAACTAGATTCGAGCACAGAGATTCCAAAATATCCCTTTCTCTTATATGATAGATGCATGGCAAAAAGAGAATCAGTCCTGGAAGAGAGTTTGTGTGTGTGTGTGTGTCTGTGTGTGTGTGTGTGTGTGTGTATTACAGGCTTATTAGAGTTCATCACCATACTTTCTGGACATAAATGTGATTTATTTCCTTCTAAATGTTTTAAGCAATAGCAAGTTTTCTGAGATCTTTAATCATTGAGATGTTATTTAAGGTAGACCTTAATGAAGCAGTGCTTAAAAAAAAAAAAAAAAAATAGCTCCAGAGCAAGGCTGATGTCAAGTTGGCATTTTATCTATAAGTTCTCTGATGGAAATCATCGCCATGGTAGAGATCAAAATAAGTTCTTTGAATTGTGTTGAATAAAATAAGATGAGTCAGCCTAATTTGGGGAAAGGGTCTTAAAAAGGAAGTAGATGCATTGGGATGCAGCTAGTGAAAGCCAGTGACAGAGAGAGGCTAAGAATATACCATAATGCATGTTATATTTGGGTAGAAACATACATAGTTTGATCAGAATAGAGCATCCTGGTGAAGACAGGAACTCGGGAAAGAGAATCAGCAGCTTACCTTTACTGCCACTGCTCTGACGGGCCAGCAAGTAGGATGTGCCGAACATACACGTATAAATGCCTCTGTGCACAAATGCTGATTCCTAGGCGGGGGTGGCCTGTTGGCGACCCGAAAAATAATATCACTTACGGACTGGTTGTTAACAAGGAGAGTTAGAAAGAGGTACTTTTCATGTCTTGGTATCCATGTTAATCAGAGAACATGGAGAAGGCTGAGAGATTTTGGTCTAGCTGGCCATGGACTCCTCCTCTCCTTGTTGCCCAAGATTTCTGACCCTCGGAAGCTAGAAGATGCCCCTTTTTCTCTGAGCCTTACTTATATCTTGTCCAGGCTGCTCACAGCCGGTCCAGTGGCATCATGCTGCCTACATCATTTGCTCCTTCATGGCCTCAAAATGACTGATCTCTAGAAGTCTACCTGTTCTTCATGCTTGCATTTGGATTTCATGTCAGCTTAGAAAGCATTTGACATAAAAAGACAGAATATGTAGCAAAGCATCTTAAAAGGAAGACTATAAATTATCTTGGCATTTAAAGTATTTAAAAAGGGTTAACGTGTATATTTCACTTAAGTAGATGGCTGTGAAAATCTTTTTTTAAGTTTAAAGAAAAAATGCAATTTCTTAGCAGGATAAACGAGTTAATAGAGTGTGGTAGGGATTGATCAGAGAAATAAAATAATATATTTTATTGCACACTTCTGCTGGTGCTTTGCAGGAAATACATGCCTGTAAAAACCTTTTAAAAATGTAGTTTGAAAGACATGGATATAACACATTGTCTTACTAGCAGGGAAAATGAAATGATCAATGAAAGCAGGGGTGCGGACGAGGGGATCCTTTAACTGTTTTCCTTGCATATGATTCCATTTAATCAACCTTGGAACAAAGGATAGCTTTTTCTTTCCTTTTTCCATGTGTGTTATTTCACATTATTAAATGAGATTTGAGTGAACTAAAGTAAATCAGCCAAAACCTCGCTTGGATTAGATCCCCTAAACTTCCTTATGCCCAGATTTTTTCCAGATGGTTTCTCATGTCGCCAGTTTAATATCAACAGTGTGTGACACGCTAGAAGAATATTTCTTAGACCAGTTCAGTCCTTGAAACATAATTACAGTCAGTTGCCATCACTGTTACTGTAAAAATGAAGATAACTGGGGTAAGTATATTAAAATCCAGCCCCAACCAATCTCACTTTCAGATAGCGCACTTAAGAACCTTCACACATTTTTGTTCCTATCTGTCTACATTGCTATACACAGTGTAACACCGATATTTTTCTGACAGCAAATGCCTGCAGGTCACTTTTTGGTTATATGTTGGGGGTAAATATCAAGAATTTTTACGTGATGAAAAAGATTATACGTTCAATGTCTATTTAAAAAGTCTGCAGTCTCTGCCTTCCCATCTTCATTTGAAAGTTGAAAAATGTATTTCCATGCTACTCCCCACTTTTGATCTTTTTTTATTGTACCACTGACCTGACTTATAGCACATCTCGCAGCTGGGTTTAGAAGCGTGTTAGCAGGAAATTGTAGGTACCATGTCAACAAATATGGAAAACAGAACAGCACTAACAAACAAGGAATGCCTGCACAAAGATGATTTGAGGTGAAAATAAAATGGGTTCATGAAGCTGCTTTTCAAAACCCTAACTTTTTGTTTTAATATAATCACAATCTTACGGAAAAGTTGCAAAAATAGTGGCGAGAACTCTGATAAACACCTACCAGATTATATATATACCTCTATCCACTTATATGTATGGGAGTATAAAATATATAATATATTTATGCATATATATACACATTATATATTATATATTAACAATTCACAGTAAGCTGTGTACATGATGCCCCTTTACTTCTAAATAATTTAGTATTTCCAAAGTACAATAATATTTTCTTATCTAACCCCAGAAAAACTATCATGTTAAGAGTTTAGAAGTGATATAATACTGTTGTAATCCACAATTCATCTTCAAATTTTGCCAGTTTTCCCACCAATGTACAGGATCTATTGTATTTAATTGCCAGCTCCAATTAGTCTTTAGTCTGGAATATCATGAAGCTGCTTTTTAAAATGCAGTATATTAAAGATACTCTGGGGCAACCCACTGCCAGTAGCTATGCCACAGTCCCTGCATTGCCAGGCTCTGTTGTAAATGCTTCTGGTTTTCTGGTAACCAACCTGCATTTTACATTCTCCAACAGAAAGCATTTCAAATGCAAATGTTCATCTGAAAATAAATCACTAGAGATCTCTGAGAGTCTAAAGATGTGAAAATGTAAGCAATCTAAAGTTACTTTTAGATTGAATACACAGACTTAATTATACGCACTTATGTAATCATAAATGAAGTCCCCCAAACTTCGTGGATATATGGTAATTATTTCATAGTAAAATTTTCTTATATGGATAATAGTTTGGAGTGTCTGAAGTGATAAGTAAGTGTGTACATTCACCTGAGATCATTATTTTGGCAATTAAATAAAATACCAAGCAGTGTAAGATGCTTTCAAACTATAAGATACTTTTTTGTGTAGTTTCTTGAAATCTAGAAGGTAGAATTGTCAGCTGAGCAGTAAATCAATCAGGGGTATTACTTGGTATTCTTTTAATAGTGGCTTAAGGCAGAAAGCTGGTGGTCCACTATAATATAAGCAACACTATGTTTGGAGCTGGGAACCAGTACACTAATCTTTTTCTTGCCATTTATTAGCCCCATGGACTCCTTTGTCTCATCTATAAAATCAAGTGACCCAGCCCGGTGGTGATGGCTAAGCTTCTTTCAGCACCACAGTGCTAGGAAAACATTGGACATCTGCTTAGGCCAGGGTGAAGGTAGGGAAAGAAACATCATTAGTTTAATAAGTTATTATCACACCCCAGTTTGTCCTTAAAAATAATATATTCCATTGGTATCTGTTGACTCACTCCTGAAAAGAAATACAATCCTGGTTTTGAAAATTACTTCCCTCATCATCTGACTGGGACCTCTGTGTTTAGGGTTCCTTTCAATCTCATATCTTCCTCCTAACTCTGCCCTACTGTCATATTCCTTGCCCTTAAAAAGAGAGCACACCTTATTGTAATAATATGGTATGGTGACAGATGGTGGCTACACTCGTGGTGAGCAGAGCCTCACATATATATAGACTTGTCGAACTGCTATGTTGTAGACCTGAAACTAATGTAACATTGTGTGTCAACTATACTTCAATCTTAAAAAGAGAAAAAAAAAACTTTAAAAACAAGAGAAAAAGAGAAAGGGAGAATACCCCTTGGTATTCCCAGTAGTTTACCCTATCATCATTTCTATCTTATTGCTTAGGCCAATAAAATACCCTTCAGTTAATCATTTGTGTGAATACGCATCACTCTGCAGCTTATCTCAAAACCTTCAGCTGTTTATCTGTGCATCTCCTCTAACACTCAGAGCAGTTTTCTTGCAATTGCCAAGTAATTTACCATAGTTATACTGTTTCGTTTCACAGTTATCCTAATATCAGTATTATATAAAAATATTGTCTGCCTACACTTATCTGTTTGGCAAACAGAAGTATACTCTGTATCTCAAATTACTCTCATCCTGGAAAAAATAAATACAAATTCTGAAGCTAGCTAGACCTTTTTTTAAGTGCTTTGTGATTTTACTAGGCAAAGTAATGACTGAAAGAAATACATTTTCAACATTTTATCCTCTTCCGGTTTGTTTTTCTTCAGGAAAATTATTTAAATATACTGGCCCTAGTTAAAAATACTTGGTCTCCATTCACTATTAAGGCAAATATTTGGGTTTTTTCATGAATGGCAAGTACAATTTATTTAAGGCTTTATCATTTTATGAATCATATAAAGAATATTATTCTCTTTCATTCATGAAGAGAAAGAGAATTAGGTCACATAATTGAAAAGTGAGGGTAATCCACTCAGCTGATGCAGATATCTGACCGTGCATGTCGGGTGCGTTTACTCCAGGAGGCTGGGCAAAAGCCTCAGACATGGTCTCCATGTTGCCCAGCATATGGGATGTGGAGAACAGCTCCAGCACCTGGGAACAATAGAGAATGCAAATAACTCCCATGGACACATCGTAGTTTGAGCCACATTATCGCAGTATATAAACCACTCTGGGAGTAAGTCACAAACATTGTCTATGAGTCTTAACCCTTTCAAGACTCTGGATACCTTTTAATGATTTACTTCTGTGGTGCATTAGGGATACTCTAGTGACAACTTAAGAGCTCTAATGTGCCTGCCAAAATTGCCTGGTAATTTTTTTTTTCTTTTCTTTTCTTTTTTTTATTATCATGTTATGTTAATCACCATACATCACATCATTAGTTTTTGATGTAGTGTTCCATGATTCATTGTTTGTGCATAACACCCAGTGCTCCATGCAGAATGTGCACTCTTTAATACCC
This sequence comes from Mirounga angustirostris, assembly GCF_029215605.1. NCBI lineage: Eukaryota > Metazoa > Chordata > Mammalia > Carnivora > Phocidae > Mirounga > Mirounga angustirostris. Next base: position 97,715,243 of record NW_026991718.1, on the reverse strand, counting down.
ATCACCAGGCTAACACATCCGAATTGGAGAATTATGTCCTAGAGGGTATGTTTAAAAGTCATGAACTCAAATACCTTTACAAGCCAGGTGGTAGCCTATGAGTGGCACTTGCAGTAGGGATAAGGGAAAGCATATTGCACCCTTAAAGGAGCAGTCCATGCCTCTGCTCATCAGTGGTTCCCAGGGCAGAATGTGGGCTCAGAGTTACCTTGTCTCACCTTTCATGAGAAGCTGGAAATTCTGATTTTTGTGTGAACTCTCCAGAGTCTTAAATGTTGGAAAATTTAATTCCGTTTAAAAAACACTGTGCTGGCTAAGCTAAACAGGCCTGTGTGTTAGCAGTTCTTGAATTCTGAAGAATTCAAAAAGATACTAGTGTACTTGAACTTCAGTTAGATACGGGCCCCGAGGCCTGCAGCTCTGGCTCTAAATATTTGTATAGGAAAAACCTGCCTTTCCAATGGATTTTCCATTTCCCACCCTTCCTTCTCACTTTCCTATCAGGGCAAGGGTTTGCATGTACTTTAAAAGTCCCAATTAGAGTTTCAGGGCAATCTCATACCTCTCACTCTTTGTGTTTCTTTCCCAGTAAAATGGAGATTTCTAGAGTTTAGGCCTTGAGGATGGAGGATACACCTTCATACAGCACATTGTTCTTCTTTCCACGTTGATGTATTAGTCAGTGTAGGCCAGGGCATGCTGCAAAACAAACTAATACTGAATATTCAGTGAGGGCTCCACACAATGAAATTGTATCTGTTGTTCTCACTGTACATCTAACCCTAGTGAACAAGTGGATATAGTCAACACCATTTCTCAGTGACTTAAACTGACAAATGGTCCTATATTGTGATGCTGTCATCTCAAAATATGGCTTCTAAGGACCCAGTAGCTTAGGAAGAGAGCAGTGACAGGGGCACTTCAGTTTTGTCCAGAAATGGTATATATTACTTCTGCTTATGGCCCTTTGGCTAAAACTAGTCATGTGGTTCTAACTGAACTGCATGGGAAGCTGGGGAATATGAAGTAGTGCATGAAATCTTGGCTAAGCAATACTATTTCTATAATAATGTTTTCCTCACTGTCAAACTCAAGGTTGGGGCTCCCATGAGTAAGCAGCCACAAGTGGTTTCTCCCCAAAATCCTTCACAGAAGCCCAGGTCAGTCTCTATAGGCATGATGTGGAAGTTATCAGACGCATCTTCTAGCTTAAGTCTCATGATTAAAGGTTGAAGCTTGGGAACACTAGCATTTTTTAATCCAAAAGTTTAAAGGGTCCCCCTATCCAGGGATGCTGCTCTTCTGTTGCCATGTCATAGTCATAGCATGGGAGAAAGCAGAAAAACAAACTTACTGAAGGCCTTGACCAGAACATGACTTCCCCCTAATAATCCTCAAACACAGAGCTCAGCCCAAAATTATAGGGAAGGATAAGGAAGTATGTTCTAGTTAACTTCTCCCCTGAATAGTTCTATTCCTCAATTCCGTATTGGTTGATCTGAAGTATAAACCTCTTACTAATGCTACTGTGGTATATATATGAAAGTTTGCACTATGAAACAGAGTTTTAACTAATCTGAGCAGAAAGTTCTCTAATATGCATGCTTGGACAGATTTGTATGTTTGGGAATCAACCTTGCTGGAAAAAAAAAAAATAGAATGACTTTAACTCTCATGTATCATTTAGCGATAAACAAATGAAAATCCAACTCAAACCAGCTCAAGAAAAGGAACTAATTTGCTCTGGCAATTGGTAAGTTCAGGAGAGGGACTGGTTCCACTTACAGCTCAATTCAGAACTCAGACTATGCAACTGGTACCTGCATTTCCTCTTTCACTCTTCTGTTATCATCCAGGCTGGCTTCATTTTGAGCCACTACATGTTGGCCCTTAGCATTTCAGCTGTATCAAGATGGCAGCTCCAGCTTCAAAACTTCTCATGTTCAAGTTTAGGAAGAAAGTCTGAGAATCCTTTTGGGATTCCTCAAAAATCCTGAGATTTACTCTAGTTGAACTGCTTAAGTCACATGCCCATCCCTGACCCTACCACTCTGGCTTGAGATGTAATGATTGGTTTGTATCAAATTAAAAAAGTAGAGGCTGTTGCCAGAAAAGAAAAAAAAAGATAGTAGGGGATCAATACATATCCACTACTCCGTGTAAAGTAGAGAATAAAGATACCTAGATATTTTAATCATTTAACACTATTATATATTTAAATTTGATTTACTTTTTTTAATAGGCTTTATTATTTATAGCAGTTTTAGGGTAATAGGGAAATTGAGTGGGAGGTACAGAGATTTCCCATATGCATCCTGCCCCCATTCATATAATGCCTTCCCTGTTATCAACACCCCCCACCACAGTGATACATTTATAACAACTGATGAACATACATTGACACATCATTACCACCCGAAGTCTATAGTTTACATTAGGATTCACTCTTGGTATTATACCTTTTATGGGTTTGGACAAACGTATCCACATTTGTATCATACAGAGTAGTTTCACTGCCCTAAAAATCCTTTGTCTCTACTTATTCATCCTTCCTTCCCAGTAATCCCTGGCAACCACTGATCTTTTTACTGTCTCCATAGTTTTGCTTTTTCCAGTATATCATATATGTGGAATCATACAGTATTAACCTTTTCAGATTGGCTTCTTTCTCTTAATAAATGCATTTAACTTTCCTCCATGTCTTTTCATGGCTTGATAATTCATTTGTTTTTAGTGCTGAATAATATTCCATTGTCTGGATATACTACAATCTATTTATCCATTCACCTACTGAAGGACATCTTGGTTGCTTCTAAGTTTTGTTCATTATGAATAGTGTTGCTATAAATATCCATGTTTTTCTATGGTCATACATTTTCAACATTTTTGGGTAAATACCAAGGAGCACAATTGCTGGATCTTATGGTAAGTGTATGTTTAGTTTTGTAAGAAACTACCAAACTGTCTTTCAAAATGGCTGTACCATTTTGCATTCCCACCAGCAATGAATGAGAGTTGCTGTTTCCCTAGATACTTGCCAACATGTGGTGTTGTCAGAGTTCCAGATTTTGGCCATTCTAATAGATGTGTGGTGGTATCTCATTTTAATTTGCATGTTCCATGATAATATATGATATGAAACATATTTTCATATGCTTATTTGACATCTATATCTTCTTTGGTGAGGTGTCCATTAAGGTCTTTGACCTATTTTTTAATTGGATTGTTTTCTTATTATTGAGTTTCAAGTTCTTTGTATATTTTGGATAACCGTCCTTTATCAGATATGTCACTTGCAAATATATTCTCCCAGTCTGTGGTTTTTCTTATTATTCTCTTGACGATGTCTTTTGCAGAGCAGAAAGTTTTAATTGTAATGAAATCTAGCTATTCATGTTTTCTTCCATGGATTGTGCCCTTGGTGTTGTATCTAAAAAGTCACCTCCAAATCTGAAGTCACTGAGGTAGCCTCCTGTGTTATTTTCTGGGAGTTTCATAGTTTTGCATTTTACATGTAGGTCTATGATTTTATTTATTTATTTATTTATTTATTTATTTATTTACTTATTTATTTAGGACTGTGATTCATTTTGAGTTAATTTTTGTGAAGGGGGTAAGGTCTATGTCTAGATTCATTTTTTTGCATGTGGATGTCCAGTTGCTGCACCACCATTTGTTGAAAAGACTATCTTTTCTCCATGGCATTGACTTTGCTCCTTTGTCAAAGACCAGTTAACTATATTTATGTAGCCCTATTTCCAGGCTCTCTATTCTATTTCACCATATTATATTTTTATATCTACCAATTATCATGATCTTTTCTTACACCTGCTGACTCGGCGTACTATATTCAGAAACCTGGTAGTTAAAAAATTCTGCTGATGTACTTTAACCCTTAAGGTATATTTTGATCTATAATTCTAGGTCTCAGTAGTCAATACAGAAGTACTTCTTACTGAAGCCACTGCTTTATTTTTAACATGGTGCTGTTTATACATCTGGCAGCCTGCAGATAGCTGGAAACAGTTTGGATGTCCTTGAAATGAAAAATAATCACATGGTTATAATCTCTGGATTTCTTTTTGGATTTATCCAAGTCAAGAAGGTTGAGACAGAAATAATTATTTTTCAAATATCTTTCCCCAAACTTTGTTTCTTTTCTTTGGCTTATTTTACAGGTATATATCCATTAACAGATGTGTTCCTTTTGATAATTTTCCCTCATTTATTGGAAATTTGACATTTACTTTGTTAGAAAAACATACTCTACTAATTATCTTATAAATATTCAACTTTATCTTAGGTATAAACTCTATATGATTACATATATTTAACTTAAAAAAAGAACTTAGGGAGCTATTAAGATTCTGTAAGATTTGATACTGGAGAAAATGTAAATATTGCTTATTGTGCTCTTTGTCTTTAGCAGATTATAGAAGGCATTTGTTTGGGAGGTGTCAAAGTGGTAATATAAAATATACAGAGCATCAGGAGCAAGAGGTCTCTAAGGCAAAATAAAATGAATAGGGGAAAAGAGACTTTATTTAAACTTGCAAATATGTCTTGACTTAGTGGCTTTCACAGTATGTTTTTAGAACACTAACCTGTAAGGGTTACTTGATCAGACAAGTTGGGGAAAATGCTGCATTCTATATTTTCTTCTTGGAATTTAAAAGTCAACATTGTTATATTAAGTTCTTTGAAAAGTCTTGTAGCAATAATAATAATAATAATAATAATAATAATAATAATAAACCCTGTTCAACTCTAACTTGGGATTTTTCAAACTTACTTTGACCATGATATTCTGTTTGCACAAACAGCTGTTAACATCCTGTAGAATCACATGACAAACTCTGAGGAGCATGCTAACTTCTTCACAGCATTTAAAAAGAATCTATTAATCCATGTTGTATCCAGGTAAGCATCCCTTCTGCAAAATTCAAGCTTTTTCCAGTTTAGTCAATAGGAAAGGGGACTTTCCATGTGCAAGTATTTATTGAAAGGGTATATTCATTCAAATTCCCAGATAAGAGGAAAGGATAAGTCTCCTGGAAATGGCAGCATGAGTACTTTCTAAGCCCTTACATAAATCGATGTTCATTATTATAAATCATAAATCCATTAGCCACCAAGAGAGAATTTCTTGTTTTATTTTAAAATTTGCAATGAAAACCATAATTAAATAATTCCTTTAGTAACATACTAATGCAAAGTAGAATAGTCTACAGAATTAACCTTTTCTAACATGTAATTTTCACAGTTAATGCCTGACAAAGCAGAATATGAAAAGAAAAACAAACTTTACTGACATTCATTGTAATCTACCTAGAGTTTATTCAATGTGGTAGGAACTGCTGAGTAATTCAGCTAATTTCTCAGAAGAACTGACCGTGGAAATCTTACAAGTTTGTTTATTTGGTCAGTATGTACTAACAGACAGTGATTTTGATATTGCTTTCAAGTATATTATCTTAACTATAATCTATGTGCTCTTGGTTTAAAAATAATATCCTTTGGGGCACCTAGGTGAGTCAGTCTGTTACAAAGTGACTGACTCTTGATTTCAGCTCAGGTCATGATCTCAGGGTGGTGAGATTGAGCCCTGCATTGGGCTCCATGCTCAGCGTGGAGTCTGTGTGGGGTTTTCTCTCTCCCTCTCCCTCTGTCCCTCCCTACTCATGTGCTCTCTCTAAATAAATAAATAAATATCTTAGAAAAATAAAAATAATATTTTTTTCATAAATGCATGGGAGCCCCACATTAATTTTACAGTTGAATCTGAAAAGTGATTCTGCTAAAGAAACTCGCTGCCACCTTGCTGAAATTGATGGAGCGTATGTTTTCAGTCAGCAAACTATCAAAGCAACATACAAAGTCTGAGGAGGTAAGATGTAGCCCCAGGAAGAAAACTTCGTATGGGAACATTGTAACTGTAAGAAAAACCATTTTAAGCTACAGAAAATTCAAATTAAAAATAAGGACAGCTTAATCATATTACATCGTTACAAAAAGATAGCTAATAACATCCTTATACCAATGAACTGAAAAGTACCAAAATCAAAACCACAAGGCTACTTTTCAAAACGATGTTAGTCAAAAAGAAAAGAAACTCATTCAATAATTTTGAAAAGCCAGAGATGATGGAGCACAGAAAGAAATACCCCACCACCAAGTACCAAAACAACTGCTCTGTTTTGGCATAGTTCATTCTAGCATCTCATTTCTTCAGTAAGCCATCAACTGTATATATTTGGCCATGTTATTTTAAAGCAAGAAGAACATCATGTTTTAATAGCAGCATACTATGCCCTTGCATGGCCAAAGCAGAACAATCTTTTTCTTAATTAAAATAAGCCTTTTTTTTTTTTTTTTTGGTTTTTATCCCCGAGGATAAAACCAGGGTCATTGTAGGAAGGGTTTGCAGCAGCCCTTTGTTTGAGTGCATGTACAAATTTCAAGATTACTGTGGTCTGTTAGGAATGTTTCTTAGGAAAATCATCGAAGATTTTTCTTTAATTTTCTTTTTTAAATTCTCTACTCAAGGCAAAGAAAGAAAAAGACAGTCTAGGATCTAGAGAGCCGAAGAATTCATTGAAGTAGTTGTTCTGTAGAAGAGTAGCATTCCGTGAGAAATTGTAAAATCCAGTAATATCAGTAATGCAATAAAGAAACTTTATCTGCTTAATGAACCTGAAATGGGCTGCAGTGATTTGACCTAAGCCATACACTGCCCACAGGTTAGTTCCTTGGGCCTTCATCGAATAGCCCCCTTCTGAACTCTCCTCCCCCTCCGTGTTTCCCTGGCCTCCTCCCCTCCCCGACCCTTGTTTCTCTCTGCCCTTAGGAAACTAGTCCAGGGAATGGTGTACCCTATTCTAACTGGAATCGTTCCTTCACAACGTTTTATGAACGTGTAATTGAATAATTTCACTCTCCCACCTGATTCTCAGAATAAATTTTAAAACATAAGGCCCTCAAAACTCCATTGACATTTCTCTTGAATCTCAACTAATCAAAAAGATGCAGCTAAATGTGATTTTACTTGTGACACATTTCTGATATTTATAAACCCTGGGCACTGGTCCCACATGTGGGGATAATTAATAAGTATACTTTTTCTGGAGATGTTTGGCAATGCTACTCTAACCACTAATCTTTGGGTACAATTGACATCACCCCCTCCAAAGGGATATTCAGTTTCATAAAATTCAAAGCATTTGAAGATACCAGGTAGTATCCACTCTGGGTGAATGCTGTGTACTTGGCACTTCTTTAGCTTAAAAAACCACACTGAATTCTAGTGAAACAACAAAGTGAGAGAAACATTAGATCTTTTTTCATTATTTTAAGTACAACCCTGGCACCATCTAGATTTTGGAATATGTTCCAAAGACCTTCTCTCTCTCTCTCTTTGTTTTCTCTCATTTGCCAGGTAGAGTCATATTTAGTTGGCTTTTTTTATGACACTATATTTTAGATGAATTTGAAGATTAGGTTTCCCAGTCTTCATATGAGAACACAGATAAGCTTTAAAGGTGATTTCCTCAAACTGAGTAGAAGAAACTGTAACCCACCATGAAAGGATAGGAATGTCTTGGAGGATTTTTGGCTCTGGCAATCCCTAAAGAATCTCCTGGTTTAAATTTCTATCATTTCAGCTTCAGGATAGCCCAGACCACACAGGGCTTGGACTTTATTGCATCAGTCCTAATACTTTTTTTGTTTTTCTTCCAAAAAGGCAAACTCTATATCAGTGTATTGAGGTGTGGATTCAACCTACAAGGGACCATTCTCGGTATGCTTGAAAACTGAAAATGAAATGAATTTCGTAACTGGAAAATCCAGTTATCAGGCATGAGCAAATGGCTATGTTTGTTTTAGATTCTTTTGCTAGTCTCTTCATTTTCTTCTAAGTTAGCAAAGTTCACGTATGAAATCAGACTGGACTGCTATTTTTTTTTTTTTTAATACTGAGCTCCAAAGTCTAAAGTCTGAATTGTTCCTCTCCTATCTAGGAGTTTTCTTTTAACTTTCTCTCTATACTTAGGCACCTATAACATGTTTTTCAACATCCTTGGATGTAAGCTTGGATTTCATGTTACCATTCTCTGTATTCATCTAGAAAAGATCGGTACCTGCTCTCCCTCAGTGCACAATCAAGATTGTGCTACATTGAAGAACTAGTGATCAGTAGCATTTCATTTTAATGCAAAGAGGTTTTTTTTTCTTTCTTTTCTTTTAAAGCTTGCTTGCAAATCTCTTAAAATAAGAATGCACATTCTTATTTGAGCTTATGATTTATACTCAATCTACTCCCAAAAGGCATTTTGAACTGGCTTATAATATAAGGCATATGTATATATAATAACATCATTAAAATAGAACTGCAGAGTTAAAAGTCATGCATGGGGACGGGGGTAAGGTAAAAATAGACCAGCAGAATAAGTGAGGTCCTAGAGCTGAGAAGAAGATCCTACCCAGATCCCTGTTGCAACCAAAGCAGAAAGGAGAAATGATGGATTACTTAATTCTCATTAGCTGGTGTAAGGGGTGGGGGGGGAAGAAAGAGAACACACTGGTTTATCAGGAGAGGCAATTTTGTCATAAAACTGAATTGTAAAAGGCATTTGTAGTATGGTTTTAAAGATAGGATAGACTTTGAAATTAATTTGCTTTTTAAAATGTTTTATGGAAGTACAACATACATTGAAAAAAGAGCACAGATCACAAATGCACAGCCAGATGAATTTTCACAAACCAAACACATCTGTGTAACCAGCAGCCAGAATAAAACCTATAATGTCTTAGCATCCCAAAACACCTGTATGTCCCCTTCCAGTCATGACTCCCTCCTCTCCCAAAATGCCCTCTTCTTAAAACATAAATTTTATCTTTTTATTTAGTATATTTTAAAATACATGTTTCAATAATTTACTCTATCTTCACGTTTAAAATAATAACTCTGGGGGTGCCTTGGTGGCTCAGTCGTTAAGCGTCTGCCTTTGGCTCAGGTCATGATCCCAGGGTCCTGGGATGGAGCTCCACATCGGGCTCCCTGTTCAGCGGGAAGCCGAGCACTTCTCCTGCTTGTGTTCCTGCTCTTGCTGTCTCTCTTTCTGTCAAATAAGTAAATAAATAAAATCTTTTTTAAAAATAAAATAATAAATAAAATAATAATAAATAAAAATATTAATAATTCTGTTAACTCATGGTTTCATCCGTCCATTTATTCACTTAGCGATCCATTCAAAAATTCTTGAACATCGGCCATACAACTGACAACCATGATGTTTAGAATGTTTGGGCTTTAAATTGATGTTTATTATATTTTTAATTTGTATGTATTAAAATTCACTTCTTTTTCTCTTTCTTTCTTTCTGGTGCGTGGTTACATGAATTTTGACATAGGCAAGATTAATGTATCCACCGCTTCAAGTTGGATTCCAACAATTCCATCACCCCCAAAACTCTCTCCTGCTTTATACCTTTGCTGTCGTACTTTTTTCCCCAGTTCTGCTCTGGCAACTCCCAAAGGAACATAACAATTTGTGTTTTGAGCCAATAATGAGGAAACTTCTCTCATTCTTCATTTCCAGCTGCACATTTTCCATTTTCCCTGCTTCTATCTTTACATCACCACCATATTAAAGCCATTTCATTTTTTGATTGCAAAAGTCCAGGGTCTGGCCATATTAAAGATATTTTTCTGGTGGTCAAAACTCACAGTGTTCCACCAGACTAACTAACCTTGTTTTGTTTTGTTTTGTTTTGTTTTCTTCTCAGAGGATGGTTCATTTATGCTATAGAACACAGATATATGAACCTTTGGATGAGGATCACTCTGAATCTTCCTCTGTGACTATAACATTTCCCCAGATGGAATGGAAAAGAAATACCCAGGGCTGAAATAGGAACAACTGGCAGATGCACCCTGAAATGCAAAAATACCCCTTTGAGTTTTTCAGGATTTTACTTCTCTAAGAAAATGTATATTCTTCCCCATTTAACCCACCCTTAATAATTTCCCCACGTTGTCTTTTGAATGGGTAGATCTTTACCACATTATAGTAACACTGATAATAGTGAAAGAGGTGGTATTTTGGAAGGAAATTTGTCAGCTTAAATTGTTTTATGCATAGCAGTTGGCAAACTGTTTCTGTGATTTCAACGGTATTCTGGCTTCTGTCTTTGAAGGGAAGCAGTACATTTGCCTATATAAGGAAAGTGAGTCTGAATTGTAAAATGTGCTTTATCAACAACTTTCTTAATCTTTTATTTAGTATGTCATATTATAAATGCAAAAGATGTTCTACAGAGAAAAGCAAGAAAAGAGCATTGAAAACACTTTACTCCTATGTCCCCAGAAGCATCCACTCTTTTTCTTATTAACTTTTCATAATGAAAAATTTCAAATGTATACTAAAGCAGAGAAAATAGTATAGTGAACCCAATGTACCCCATCGCCTTCTATAACAATCAGCAACACACTTCCACTTCTAGTTCACCTCTACTCCCCACCCCTGTGTTCACACTGGATTATTTTCAAGCAAATCCCACACATTACATGGTTTCATCCATAATTTTAGTGTGTATGTACTTCTGAAAGATAAAAAAACTTAAAAAAGACTATAATGCTATGATCACAGATGAAAAGCATTAATAATTCTTTTATATTATTATATATTCTGCCAGTAAAAATTCCCCGACTCATTCTTTCTTGCTTGCTTTCTTGCCTTTTCTTTCTTTCTTATAAATTGTTAGCCAAACAACCATTCATAATATCTTGGGGCACATCCCTTTCAACTATTTCCTTTCTCTTTTCTTTGTGTTTGTGCATACCTATGTGTTTGTGCATGCATATGTGTGAGTGCATGCTTATGTGTTTCCCTCCAGACTTCCTGTCATATGTGAACACATATAAACATATAAAACATGAATGTATACTCATATTCATAAATTAGCTTATACCTTGCATTCCTTTTGTATAACATCTTCTTACAACAATACCTAAAAGTCTCCCTCATTGTTTTTCCCTCATGGCCATTTAGAATCTCATAGGACGGCTATTTTTCATTTTATCATTTCCTTTTCATTGTTCATTATGACCTGTCCTGCACTGAATATAAATAACACATAAATTATTACTGAATATGTTACAGCTACCTTTAGATATTAACAACTGCTTGATGAGCAAAGCACCGAACAATATAGGCTCTCTCTCTAATGAGTATATCTTTAGGCAGGTCTGTTTTACTTTCAGTTAATAGAAGGTGCTTGAACTGCATGCTATAACCTTGCATGTCACTTTGCAGTTTACCTGACATCAAGTTACATTGCCAGTAAAGTAGGCATTGTTCAAATTAAATGTGAAATCCAAGTTAGCATAATAGGTGAGTGCATAATCACAGTTAAATAAATAAAACACTACATTCAAATGACAGTGTTTCCTGAGCTCTCAGATCCTGGTAATCAGGAACATTTGGCCTTGTGTACATTTCTGAAAGCATGCATGGGAAAGACTTATACTTTGGAGCTAGATAAACAAAGCATGAATCCTCATGTTGGTATTTACTGCTGGGTGACTTAGTATATATTAATATCCCTAAGCTTGAAATTTCTTCACCTGCTTAAGGCAATAATACTAATGCCTAATCAAGGGGTGAGTGTGAGGATTGAATGTGATAATGATGCAGCAAAGGGCTTTGCATAGTGCTTGGCACATAGTAAACAAGAGCTCAATAAATTGTAGTGACTTCCAGTTATAGTTAAGAGACAAAAGTAAATGCCAGACACCAAAGACTTCACACAGGGAGATTCCATTTATATACAGTATAACAACAGGAAAACTGATCTGTGCCATTAGAAGTCAAGATGGAGGTTATCTTTCGGAGGGTAGTGACTAGAGAAAGGCACAAGGGGCTTCTAGAGTGCTAGAACACACCTGAGTTACACAGGTGTGTTCAGTTTCAGAAAATTCATTGAGCTGTAAACTCATGCATATGCACCCTTCTGTATGTATTTTATACTTCAGTGAAAAGTCAAAATTGAAAAAACAAAAGAAAAAAAACCAAAATAGCATCGGTCTTATTCCAGGCAATAAGACTTCTGGTGCTAACTACATAGTGGATGGATAGATAGACAGATAGATAGATATAATGCTAGTCATTGTTTTCCATTTGAACTGTTGCTTTCCTGCTAAATTTTAGGAAACTTTATTTGAAAGTAATGTTGATTCAGGTCAATCATCAAATATATTTTGAATTGATTTTATTAAACCCTTCATCATATTTTTTGAGGGAATTCTCCATATCCAACTAAGAGGGTGGGGAGGGCAGATATTTACCTTGCTTTCTCTGGATTGTTCTGTGGGGGGGGAGGGGGGCACTACTGCAGCAGCATCTTGTTGGCCTAGACCAGAACCACAGCGCTGCGGGCTTTGAAATGAGTTAGGGGAAGCCTGGGGAACCCTGAGGAGGTGTGGGTCCATCCAGCAGCAAGCTAAACTTATCAACTTGTCCTGAAGAGTAATTCTTTTTTCACAATACCTCCAGGAAGTAACATTGAATTCATGACCAAAGAGTTATCTCCTTTCTCTGGGTGGTGACATTTCAAAAGCTCAGAAGAACATTTGAAGTTGGAGAAAATAGACCCAAGAAATAGATATTTGATTTAGTGGTTCTCAAACAATCACACTCATTTTGTCAAGCAGAATGAAGTGAGCGAGGCTCAACATTTCATATGGTGGAGCCTGCTGTTCAGTGCAGCTTTAGCTGCCAAATTGAGGGGAGCCCTTGGGATGTGTTTGTGGAATCTGCTCTAAAGAAAAATTTCAGTTCTCACTGTTGTTAGTCCTTTTGTTTCATAATCATGTGTGTGTGTGTGTGTGTGTGTGTAAGAAGCCTGAAAGGTAAATTATTTGATAATCCTCCTTTTGAAGTCCAATGTACATAATATAGTCAGATAGATTTCATAAAAGTCACCTACTACAGAGGTTTTAACAATGAAAAAATTGTTTAAGCAGATGGCTCTTAATCAGTATTTTCTAATGTGAATACGGATATGAAAAATATAATTATAACGATGTTAGACCCTCTTTTTTGCTGTCACAGCACACAGCTGGAAATTGCTTATTATTAGCTTGCAAATCCTACAGGAAAATAGAGAATTATTTTTAGTACTCAGCAAATTTATAGTGGTAATTATGAGTATTCGCATCACTTCCGGAATATGAGAGTCCTATATCTTTATTCTCCAGGTTGAGAAGATCATTTTTATCATTTGTGCATCCTTGAATATTGATTTCTATGATCACTAGAAATCAAAAGTGCTTTTCTGGTAATGCTATGGATGACAGTAGTCATTTTGCAATGTAAATTACTTGGAGACTCTCTTGCCATAAGTTTTGTTTGTTTATTTTTTAGTCTTGATAAAAGATAAAGTAAAAAAAGAAAAAAAGAATCACCTTGTATTCCCAACACCAAATCCCCCAACCTCCCTGCATCTGAATTCAAACATTCTGCCTCCTTCCTTTGACAACTGGGAGCAATGCCCCTGGTTCTGTTAAAAGACCCATCCTTCCCTTATGCTCTGGATCCCACCTGTTCTTACTTTCCCATTACCCAAGAACTTCACTCTCTCTACCACACTCATCTCCCTGGTATCAACTGTGTCTGCCTCCATCAGTCTCTACACACACCTGAATGGCTCTGATCTTGAGACAATTAAACCTTCAGTGGCCCCATTCACTGCAAAAATCCTTAGACAATTAGCTACATCAGTGGTTTCTACTTGCTAACCTCCCCTTCTCTCCTCAGCCAACTCCTATGGGCTTCCAAATTCATCAGTCTTCTTATAAATGGCACCTCCTTCTACCATTTACTCAGACCAAGTACACTGGAGTCATTTCATAAATTCCATCTTGTAAGATTTCTTATAAACTCAGTCTCCACAATGTGTTTGGAATCCAGCCACTCTTTGTCCTGTCCACTAGGCTCCCAACCCTACCTGTCCACAGACATCTTATCATTGTCACTAAAACCTTCGTGCTACATCAGATAAATCATCAATTATTTGGCCCTTTCTTATTTGACCTCTCTTGTTGAAACTTTTCTTTTTCTAGAAGCTTCTATGACAGCACATCCTCAAGTTATTTTAATACGGAGAACTTTACAAAAAAGAGTGTTAATTAGGTAACTGAAAGGGGTATGCAGAATTATATATCCTTATATAAATATGAACATAAACTAGGTGACTGAAATGTGTGAAAAGAGATCTTTAAGGTGTTCTGGAGGTAGAGACTGCAGAAAAGAGCCACCACCTTAAGGGAGGAGGTTGAATTCCAATTTAGGTACTGAGAGGAAGGGCCCCAAGGAGCTGAAACCCAGACCTCCGAGGGGGGAGGGGCGCTTGGCTGGAACTCTTGTGTTGAAGCTGGGACCCAGACCCCTGAGGAGAGCGCGTGCTGGTCCGTGTTTGGTGCTGATGTTGGAGTCGCCCAACGGGATGCTATGAGCCTTGTTCTGTGAATATTGTAAAAACAGCAAAATGAAATAAACTGTTGCCAAGAAAAAGTCCTGCCATTGCCAGGGTGAAGAAAGGAGACTAGAATGAGGCTCAGAGGGAAAAAAAACCGCAAACCCATTTCCGACTCCGCCTGCCTCGCACGCTGCCTCTAGCGCCCCCTAGCGGCAGAGCCCCGCAGACAGCTAGGGCAAAGAGGGAATGTCTTAGCCCCACCTCACAAAGCACGGTATACAAGGGTGAGCTTAAAGGTGAGATCAATAGCTAGATAACTGGTATAATCTCCGCTCTCACTTGTTGCTCTTTTTCATTCTCTTTTCCTGGCTCTGCATCATCTGCCTGATACTGAACTGTTGGAGTGCCTCCAGTGCTGGACCCTCTCTCTCCTTATGTCCTCTTCTCTAGCCCCATGGCTTTCCAAGCAAATATACACTACGATTCCCACATTTATTATCTCCAGCCCTGTCCTCTCCCCCAGCCCAGAGTCAAGTAGCAAACTGCCTCTGATATATTTCACAGAGATATTTAACAGGTATGTGAAGCCTGTGTTGAAAGCCGTGCTTTTGACTTCCCACTCATCTCCAGCCTGCCTCTCATGCCCTCTTATCATTAAATGCCACATCCTATATAATTTTGTCAGGCCAAAATCTCTTAAGTCATTTTGTAAACTCAAGATTTTAATTATTCTTGGAAACACAGTGTTATAAATTATTCTTACAAATGCTATCTCCAAAATATATTTGGAATCCAAACCACTTTTATTACCTTCATTACTGCAATTACAACACAATCACTCCCTTTATTGATATAGCGCAGGTGACTTTGAACTTGTCTCCCTGCTTCCTCACTTGTGACCCTGTAATCCATTTGCCACATAGTGTTTTGGGGAGAGTCAGGAAGACCCTATTGCTAGCCAGCTCAAAATCTTCTATTAGCTATTCCTTGAATGAAAAATAAAATCCAACTCTGTGCCATGATAAGCAGGCCCTACAGTAGGGATGGGTAACCTTTCTGTAAAGGGTCAGATGAGGAATAGCTTAGGCTTTGTGGACCAGTCAGTCTCTGTCACATGTTGGGGTTAATGTAGAACATGAAATCAGCCATAATACCTGGCTTGCTAAGATTAACATGGAGGCCCCTAGGGGCAATGGATGGTTTGTTTCAGAGAAGGGCGTGGGCTTTTGGAATGCCAAGGCCCCCGCGACCACTCTGCTGTAGGAATACCACAGGGAGTTGCCTTCCCAAAGCTTTCTTAGTCCAAACAGCTGCCCCGTGATCTAAGAGATGTATGCATTGTCCCTTAGGCTATGATTAGCGGAACTCGTAGAATGCGCAGGTTAGCATATCCTATCTTTCCCGTAAACAGATCCGCCTAGTTCCAGTAAGACCCCTTGTCACACATCCTGTGCTTGAGAAACAGTGATAAAGATTTATGCTTACCCTGAAGAACCAATAAAAGCGGGAACAAAGAAGAGCAAAGGGTCTCTGTCTCTGAGTGTTGACCCCCTTGCCTTCTCTCTTTTCGCAGCAAAATTTGGAATAATTTTTCATCCGTCGGTACAGGGATTGCTGGCCGTTCCCGGCAGGCACACCTGCTCTACTATGGTGGCCTGAAAGCAGCTATAGACAGTATGTAAATAAACGGGCAAGGTTTGGTCCAATAACACTTTATTTACAAAAACAAGCAATGGGCCAGTTCACTCATCTCTGCCCTATATCCTCAGGTTACTTCAAACCTAACTTTTGCCCTATCTCAGACTAAACGGCATTCTTCGTCACCTCGAGTACTTTATACTTGGTGTTCCTTTCATCTGGAATTCCCTACCTTCAACTCTGTTCATGGCCAGCTTCTAACACTCGAATGTCATCTCCTTGACCACCCTGGGAACACTGCTCTCCTCTATCACCTATCATGCTGTCATCTCGTTTAGTCTAGTTCAGAGCATTTATCACTGTAAGAAATTTTTTATTTGTTCACATGTGTATCATCTATCTCCTCAACCAGAATAAGAGACAAGGTGTTTGAAATCTTAACCAATCTTACCATTAGTTGTTCAATAGATGTTTATTGGACGAATTAACTAAAACCCAGGATTTTAGTTTATTTATTTTTTTAAAGATTTTACTTATTTATTTGAGAGAGAGAGTATGAGCAGGGAGGGGGAAGGAGCAGAGGGAGAGGGAGAAGCAGATTCCTGCTGAGTAGGGAGCTTGATGCAGAGCTTGATCCCAGGACCCGGGGATCATGACCAGAGTTGAAGACAGACGTTCAACTGACTGAGCCACCCAGGCTCCACATAGTCTTTTTATGTTTTCTTCTTTGTCAATACAAAATAAATCTGGATTCGAGTTGACGTCATGGTTTGTCACTGATTTTCCACCTTGCTTCATTTACCTTGATTTGGTCAGTTAATCAACCATTCAGGTAATCAGGTGAGAAGTCACCAGGTGCTTGCTCTCTGAATATACTCAGCTAGACCCCGAGAGGCATGGCATGAGCACCTGATGTCCATATACTTTGCCCTCCAGAATCTTGACATTTTCCTTGCTCTCAAGAGAGTAACTCAGTTTGGATGTATATACATAACTGAGAGTGTTTGCTCTTAAGATACAGATCATATAAACACATCCAAGCTTATGTATTCTTTTTTTTTTTTTAAAAGACTTTATTTATTTATTTGAGAGAGAGAGACTGAGAGAGAGAGCACATGAGAGGGGGGAGGGTTGGGAGGGTCAGAGGGAGAAGCAGACTCCCTGCAGAGCAGGGAGCCTGATGCGGGACTCGATCCAGGGACTCCAGGATCATGACCTGAGCCGAAGGCAGTCGCTTAACCAACTGAGCCACCCAGGCACCCATAAGCTTATGTATTCTTGACAAGAGATATGCAATTATTCCCAGGGTGGAATTAGATGATTTCCAAAGTCCTTCTTCACTACTCGGTCTACCTGCTAGATTCCTACTCCTTATGCATCTTTTGGAGCAAAAATATGCTGTAAGCTGGAGAATCTGCTCACCGTCCATTTATTTAGATAGTAGCCATTGCACCTTGTTGCAGTGTGGAGAAGGGGTTGGGAGAAAAGGTTCAAGTCTCTTCACCTCAGGGAGAAAGATCTGTTCTGACATTGTATTTAGTACTAAACTATTGTAATCAAGTTCTGTCAAGGTTGAGAGATGTTCATTACCTATAGAAAACATCTCCTGGAGTTCTGACTGCTGAGAACGGCCTCCCCTTTTGCCTGACTTCCCCTGTAATCTTAGAAAATTCACCTCAGAAGCCACACTGGCTAAGTGGATGGGATGTTGAGGCAAAAAAAAAAAAAAAAAGTAATTTTTTGAAGAGAAAGGAGGGAAGAAAAAAAAATAACTGTGGTATAGTCTACCAGTTCCTATCAATCCTGTTCAAAAAGCCTCTCTAAATGTGTGTATCTCTTCCAAGCGCAGGAAGGTACCAGTGACCTCCTCTTCCTGGTTCCTTTCCCTAGTTGCAGGTCCCATTCCCATTCGATGATGCATTCCCCCCTGAATGGCAATGCAGTCAGAACCCTATGGTCCCTTTCCCTCCTTGTTATCCCTACAGGGTCTTCCCTCAGAAGCCCTCTGAACAAAAGAGGGCTTCAAGAAATGCAAATAACAGAAAATATAGGAAGTATGTTTAACGGGCAGCTTAAGTATCAAAGCAGATGTTCCTCAAGTCTCCACTTTCATCAGGACTCTCAGCATCATCACGAAACTCCTCAGTAGAGAAACATGGGAAACACAGTCTGTTCCGTTTGCTGCAGAGTGGCTCTGGTTTGGGGCTTAGGAACCGTTGTATTTTGGAACGTCCCACTTAATCCTTCGTGGCTCTGGCTTTCTTGAGAAAAATCCTCTGTACTTCTTCCCAGATTCACATTCCTGAGCCCACAGGGTTCTGAGAAGGCTCCTTTGGCAGCTCTCAAGCTTTGGGCATTTTGTGATCATCCCCCCACACGCGTGTGGAAGACACTTCCTCAGCAGCTCTGGTTTTTAAATAACTAATTAAATTTTAAGGGTCAAAAGCAGTTTTCTGTCTGGGTATTACCTTAAGGATTCTCTCAAACTACTCCAAAGATGTTCCCCCATGGAAGTGTTCCTCTAAGTACCCTGAAGCTACTTCATTAGTGTCACCTGGAATACTTTTAAAAATTCAGCTTTGGGGATCTTACCGGGGGTCCTTCTCAATCCGAGTTTCTGCGGATGGGGATCAGGATCGGGTATATGTGTATTTTTAGAATGTTCCACTATCTATTCTTACTCAACCTAAAGTTTGAGAACTTTGTCCTCTTTTGTACATCACTGGAGTAATAGAAAGAAAGCAGATTATAGAGCTGGCTTTGCCAAAATAGTTCCTGCCTACCACTCAAGGTATTTGAGATATTCTGGATTAGCTCTTAAAAAATAATTATGCACTTCTTTCCATGTCTTTTAGAACAAAATAAAAGCGTAATCTCAAACCAGTGATCTCACTGATACTACAGTTAAGGATGAGGCTGAAGAAAGATAAGTGAGCAAAAAAAGAATTAAGTGAATGTTTAAAGAAAAATCCTAAGCAAATCAAAATAAAGGGAATTTGAAAGGACAAAGGGATTCTACTGTTCTGTTCAAATCCCGGGGCAGCCACTAATGGCCCGAGTCACATCAGACTTGGTTCTTCATGTACAGTTGTGTGGCATGCTCACAGAGGGCTTGTTGTACCCATCCTGGGTACAGTCGCCACTTCCCTCCCCTCTCCCTTCCTGCAAGCAGGAGCGGTTTCCTGGACGTGCTCCCAGGAGCACCGTGATGTTACTGCCTTCAGTGTCTGCTTCCACTTTCCTCCTCATCGTAGTTTCCCTGGTGCAGTATTTTTCCCTCGTATGCCACCGTTCCCCTGGCTCTACTGCCCTGTCCGAGCCTGTGGATGCGGCGTCTTCGTGTCCATAATCCTGTCGCTCTCCTGAAAAGAATAACGATTTCTAGGGATTTCTTTACCAGAGGCGCTGCGTGGTGCCGCCCTTGCCAAGATGGAGCTTGCCAATCACATACACATAAGGATGCTGATGGACCAGCATCAAGGGCAACACTGCCACAGTCTTGTATCCAGGGGCACGGTGGATTCAGCAGACACTGTGAGGGCCCATCTTCTGCACTTGACCTCCTCCTGTGCTCCAACAGATTTTCAGCTGCCACTGCCTGCGTCCCTGTGCCCGAGGCCTCTTTATCCCAACTGCAGGAAACCTCGTGGTGAAGCAGTGTCTCTCCTTTACTATTTATTTAATCAAAGCAAGAATTTGGGGTTGAGATTCCAACTCAGATAAAATGGGAGAGTATCTTTCAGTACAGAGAAGACAATGTTTGCAGCAGATGAAAGGGTTTTTTGTTTTTTGTTTTTAATTCCAGTATAGTTAACATACAATGTTATATTAATTCAGGTGTACAATATAGTGATTCAACACTTCTATACATTACACTCAGTGCTCATCATGATAAGTGTACTCTTCATCCCCTTTACCTATTTCACCCATCCTCCCACCCACCTCCCCTCTGGTAACAGATGGAAGCTTTTTGTATTCTCCTAGTTAACCCTTCAACTGTGGCCCCATATGGTTGTGAATTGGATCTCACCAATAACCCTAGAGAGCCCTGGTTCATCATCTATTTGATTTGTTAATCTAGCTAAACCAATGGGTCCCGGATTTTAATAGCATCAAAATCCCCTGTAAGGATTGATAAATCACAGATTACTAGTCCACTCCATTCCCCCCAAACTCTGATACAGTAGGTCTGGAGTGGGACCTTAGAATTTGCATTTCTAGTAAGTTCCCAAGTGATGTTAATGCTGTTGGTCCAGGGACCTCACTGAGAACTGCTCATATAGGTTTGCTTTCCCTGTAACCTCTTGAAATATAGAGCCAGGCATTTGCCACCAAAATAAAGTATTAATTGATTTTTCTTTTAAAATTGTATCTATTGATTTTGATTAGGTAATACATTTATGTGGCTCAAAAGTCAAAGTCTATAAAGCAATAGATGGATTCTTCCTTAGCATGATAAAGTACATTGATCTCAACACAAAAGTCATCATTATGCTTAACAGGGAAACACTGGAAATGTTTCCGTGAAAGGAATAAAACAAAGGTGTTCACTATGTCTACCATAATTGACCATTATTCTGGAAGTATTCTAGATATTACTGTGTACCTAGAGAGTCCAAAAGAATCAACTGAAAAAAAAAAAAAAAGCTATTGTATAATGAGAGTGTTCAGTAAATGTGTACAATATTTTATGTGAAAATACCAGTAAGCTTACTGTACATAAACAATAGCAAGGAGGATATATAATGGAAACAGAAGTCTTATTTCAAAAAATATATAATATACTAAAGAATAAACTATATTTTAAAAATATGCAAGATCTACATGAAACTTTTAAAATATCCAGAAGGCATCAAGAAAGACTTGAACTAATGGAAGAAGATAGTGTTCTTGAATGGTGAGGGTCAACTTCATAAAAAAATGTTAATTGTCTTTAAGAAATAAACTCAATGAGAATATTGAGTAAAATTTGAACATGATCTTTTTTAACACAAAGATGCTGGTTTCTAGAGTACACATGGAAAAATAAACCAAGTTTATCCAGGAAAATTCTACAAGAATAATGAGGAAGAGCTAACAACAACGTCATAAAGCATACTGCAAAGCCTTAATAATTTAAACATTATGGTATTAGATGATGAGTAGACACAGTAGAAAATCCAGAAGTAGCCTCCAATACATATAAATGTTTAATATATTATCAAGTCGGCTTTTAGTTCTTGGTAAAAGGATGGAATAGATTCCTCCAATATGGAACCTGTGGTCATTTGTGTTATTAACATCATTCCTTTTGGGCATTGCTTCACATTCACCAACAACCAGTGTTTATTGAGAACTCACTGCATGCTACACAGCATGCCGGGTATTTCCACAGGTGTTGGCTTATTTAGTCTAAACAAAAATCTGTAAGACAAAAATTTTTATCTCCATTTTAAGTCTGAAGGAAACCGAGGCCTGGCGAGAATAAGATATCTTGCCTATAGGTGCGTAACAGTGAGTGGCACAGCCTGAATTAGACCCTGGCTTTCAACTCCGTATCTGGGGCTCTTTCTGTGCACCAAACTTCAAGTCTTCTTAAGGAATATTTGTGGCCATTTCTTATATCATATGTGTATTTTCTATTCATTAACTTAATTTTATTTGGTTCATGATTTTCTAGGGTAGTCAACATGAGTTTCTAATTAGCAACTTTAATCATGAGTTGATTAAAAAAAAAAGATTTGTGACTGTTTTCTTTTACAGGAAAGTGTCTTACTTTTAGCTCAGACCATCAAGATAGCAGAGGGTTGATGTCTGGTCAAAGTTAGTAACTGAGAGGTTTTGAGCACTACTTTGATGGTATGTTATCAGCAGCCCTCAGGCAGGGAGAAATGTTGCCACCAGCTTGGGACATGGTGTGGCCAGGTCTGAGGACATCTGGGCAAAGTGGTAGTAGGAGCCTCTGGTCCTCCCATGCCCAGGGCCTCTCCCACACCTCATAGAAATGTGGATGGGCAGCGAGGCTCCTCTCCTCCCCAGAAACCGGCTTTCCAACTACATGGGTGCATCCGAGCTACTCTCTCCACTCATTTGGTAACTAGTGCAACACAAAGATCCCAGAAACCTGAAAGGCCACCTCAGTTCCTGAGCCTTCAGGGGCTTCCTGCTTCCCCTCTGTCCCAGGAGGAGAGAATCACAAATTCACTGTGGCTCACAATGATGCTAGGCCGTTCACAGGTGACTTGGAACACAACTCCTAATTCTGAGGAATGCCAGTAGTATGTTTCACCTGTTGAGGAAATTCATGATTTGATAGTGATTTATGACTTTTATTTTTTTCCTCTTTAACCAGGATGCAGCCCTTGTTTCATTAGGTTTATTATGTTTTTAATTACCTCAGGGACCTATTTGGTGCCTAATTATCTGTATGACAGGAAATTAAACTAAGCTATTTGTCTGTAGGCACTGTGTAACCTTACTCTCCCCTCTTCTCTCTCCTGTTTTTGGTGTTTTTTGTTTTTTTTTTTTTTTTAATGATAACATGAATTGCAAATCTAGACCAAGATGGGTTTGGTGTGGCACTTGAGACTAGCTCTGAGGTATAAAACATTTGATGAACAGTTGAAAGAACAGTCAATTTTTGGTCCATTGATTGTCAATCGCCAAATGTCTGTTGATTCATCATAGTTGTCCTGGTAGGCACTCTATCACTGTGGTCAGGGTTAACTCCAACCCTGGGGGTGCCTGGGTGGCTCAGTTGGTTGAGTGTCTGCCTTCGGCTCAGGTCATGATCCTGGAGTCCTGGGATGGAGTCTCGCATCGGGCTCCCTGCTTAGTGCGGAGCCTGCTTCTCCCTCTGCTTCTGCTGCTCCCTCTGCTCATGCTCTCTCTGTCACTCACTCTCTCTCTCAAATAAATAAAACCTTAAAAAAAAAAAAATAGGTAAACCCTCAAGTCTGACTTCTGAGGGTTAAACCCTGGCATTGCTACTTAGTCGCTATGAAACTGCCCGGTGGGTCACTAAACCTTCCAGTCCTTTAGTGTTCTTATTTATAAAATGGGGATAATAAGACAACCCGGGAGAGTGTCTGAGGACCGACTGACATAATATGTGTAAATATGTGCAGAGCACTCCAGTGCCTGGCCCGCAATAACTACGCCATAAGTAATCACTGTGCTTATTAAGAGAGAGCCAAGATATGCAGATATAGGTCAACATTTTTATTTACGGCCAGCTATTGTCTATTTCAGAGAAGAGATGAGCATTTCAAGGAGTTGCATGTTTCTGCTGACATTGAAAAAAGCAGAGGCAAAGTGGGCCCTGAGTCTGAAGCAGGAAAACCTGAAATGCCCACTGCCGGGTGCCATGAGCTCTGATCATGTTCACCCCGGACTTCTCGGACTAGCCCATGGGTGCTCATTTAAAGCTCATAGTCATGAAAGATTTCATTCCTTCCCCTTGTTTGACTCTCCACTAACTCTTGCAGAAACAATCAGTAATGAATTCTACAGGTAGTATGATACCCTCCCGGAAAATTATGAAATGGAGAGAATGAATGAAATGAAAACTCCCCAATTCCCTTAAGTTTTATTTCTTTTTCCACAGCAAAGTGGAAAGCATTCTTTATTTAGAGTGGTTGTCTCAGTTATCTTCCTTACTCAACATCTCAGGCATCAAGTCTACTGGGATGACGGGGGAGTGTTGAAAACATCCAAAGGATACTTAACAGGCCTAGGTTCGTTTTTCAAATCTTCCCTTTCTCATCAGCCTTTGTCAGCTTTTACCGGTAAGAGGCAAATATTAAATTGGTGCGCTTCAGTCTCTGTAGTTCAGAAGGAATCTTGTGCCCCCCCGGAGCTAAATCTACAAATCTGAGTGACATATCTACAAGGAGATAGTACAGCAGAAGCAAGAGAGACATAGAAACACACACAGTCCAACTCAGGCCACGATGATAATTGCAGTGTGGCGGTCCCTGGTATCCTCGCAGTAATTACTCTGACATTCTTTATCATTGTGTGTTAGATGTGATATGAAGCAATTATCCAGTCGCTTTTTGGAATATTGATGCCTGAGCTGTCTTTGCACATTATCCTCATCTCACGCTGTGACTCTGCAGGACTTAATTCTGACACCTTGAGTCTCATGGCAGATTGATAAGATGCGCGGGCTTAATCTTCCCTTTCTTAGGATGAGACTCTAGTGTTTACCCGTGTTATTAAGGAGAAGTACTGATAACATGAAGTACAGCCATTTTCTTTTTCTGCTTGTGAAATTTGATTTGTATCTAGAATTCTCTAGTGCCCAGTCCCCTACTGCATATATTGGCACAATGGCATTTACTGCTAATTGTAAACTACCTTCATAACAAAGGCAGACATTATTGTTTTTCCATATAATTACTTGCAATAGTCACGCTGTTCATAAGCGGCACTTCTCGTAACCCTATTTTAATAGTAATCTGAGGAATATGGAATAAGATTTATTAAGACCACATGTTTCTGCTCCACATTCACTTTGTGGGAGTAATGCCTGAGGGCATGGAAATTTCACTCTCCAAGAGGTGGTCTATTTTCTTCAGCTGAAATTGGCATCGTGACAGTTATTTCACTTTAATCCAAATGGCTATTTCTCAGCTCCTTTATTTCTTTCATTTTTCTGAGAGTAGATTTTTTTTTTTTTAATTTGGAACATGGATTAGCATGCCCACATCTTAAATATTTCATATCATATCAACTTGTTTGTACCACACAACAGGAGGCATCTGGCATCTTTCCAAAAGTTGGGAGGAAGCCACTTTCTGATGTGGTGTGTGTGGCTTTCCCCCCTCTATCCCCCAGTTGGTGTCTCATCACATGTATGGACTGGAGGTAACGGTTGGTAGAGCCCACAGAAGGAGCAATGGCCGAACCATGATGTAGCCTTGACATTGTGGTGACAAAGTAGATACATCTACCCATGTTTGTGCTCTTCTGTGGTCAACATTACCATCCCTGTGAAGAGATTTCAGCAAGGCAGTTTGTGGTGCTGTCAGGAGCTTGGGCATTTGAAGATAGGCCACCCCAGCCCATACAGGTGATGAGACACCACCATGAGGTGGTGCTTCCTCTCTATGAACCATTCTTCATCATTTGGGAGATGAGGAGAACCATACATTTCTTCTGCAATTGATATAAAAAGTAAATTTGTTGTTGGATATAATGGATATAAAGCTCTTAGCACAAGGTCTGTAAAATGTAGGCTCTCTCATTAAGTGTTACTTACCAATCACCTGTCTGTGTTGATGGAGAGGGTTGAGTCATTTGGAATTCTGATTCCTTGGCTTGCTATTATTACCCTTGGTCCGTGAAAGGGACGTCTAGCTGAATTAATCGTTTAATTCCCTCTTACCCATAACCAACTCCTAGTCCCCACCCCACATCCACTCCATAAGCAAATATTCTGATATGTTTGATGTAATCGTGTATTTGGATATGTTCTTTGAAGATATTTTTTGTTTTATTTTGTGAATATAATTTACACAAGTGTTCTTCTGCTAGATCTTGTCTTTTCTCTCTTTGTTTTGTTTTTCCTTTGGCGATGGTCTGAATGGTTGTGTCCGCCCAAAATTCTTATGTTGAAATCTGATCCTTAATATGGTAATATTAGGAGGTAGGGCATTTGGGAGGTAATTAGGTTATGAGCACAGAGCCCTCATGAATAGCATTCTTATAAAAGAAGCTTCAGGTACCCCTGGATGGCACAGTTGGTTAAGAGTCTGACTCTTGGTTTTGGCTCAGGTCATGATCTCAGGGTCGTGAGACAGATCTCTGCTTTGGGCTCTGAGCTCAGCACTGAGTCTGCTTGAGGTTCTCTTTCTATGTCCCTCTGCCCATCCCACTAATGCTCTCTCTCTCTCTCTCTCTCAAATAAATAAATAAATCTTTAAAAGAAGAAGCAGCAGCAGCCCCAGAGAACCTCCTCACCTCTTCTACTATGTGAGGTTACAGCTATAAGGCACTGTCTATGAACCAGGAAGCAAGTCCTCACCAGACACCAAATCCGCCAGTGCCTTTATCTTGGACTTCTCAGCCTCCAGAATTGTGAGAAATAAGTATCTGTTGTTTATAAGTCACTCACTCTATGGTATTTTCTTACAGCAATCCAAACAGACTAAGATACCTTTCCATTTTTTTTTTTTCTTTTTCTTTGCTTAGCGTGGTATTTTAAAGTCATATGCATGTTGCTGAATATAGATCTAGCCCACTGCTGCTCACTGCTCTATGGAATTCCATGTGTGGAATCTGACTTAGCCATTTCCTCAATGACAGACATTTAGATTGGCTCTAGCTTCCCATGTCCACAAACAACATTCTTGTAGATGCTCCTTACAGAGCTGTGTAACCATGGGTGGAATTGCTGGACTGACTTCCTGAATAGTTACACCAATTCTGGCTCCCGTTAATGCCATAGAAGGGTTTCTATGGCCTCCATCCTCACAGCCCCATTAACACCAGGCATAAGTCAGCTTTCCAGTTTTTGAACATAAAGAAATAATCCATTGCTATTTAAATTTCTGTCTCTGTACTAATGAGTTTGGGCATCAAACTGCTGTCTCTGTTGATTTTTACATGGTATCCCTTTCTAACCATTAGCTCCTGATTTTGATGCCATCAAATTAATCAATTTTTAGCCTTTTGGCTTGTGCTTTTGAATTTTCAAGACACCCTTCCTCACCCCTGGGTCATGAAGATGTTCTCATCCATTTTCTTCTTCTAAATTTATAGTTTCATTTTCTTTAATTCTTCCAGAGTCTATTTCTATCTACAGATGGTATCAGGAAGTAGCCCAGTTTATTTTTCTTCATATGGATGATAATGTTACTAAAAAGTCCTTCCTTTCCCATTCTGTTGTAGTCATCTCTGTTGATTTCCTCAAATTTTCTTTCTTTGATTCTTTCAAACCATTACTCCATTGTCTTCATTGTGTCCAGGATTATTTAACAAGTCTCATGTCAATTGGATTCTTTCTGCTTGATCCTCCATACCTCTGAGATTTTCTTTTATATTTTCTCTCTTCATCGTTTCCAGATAAAATCTGAGACAGTCCCCAAATCAGCTTCCCAGATTACTAACTTATTTTTCTGTGATATTTGTCTGTTTTTCTCATCCAATATAATAATTTCAATTATTATAGCATCTGTAGTTAATATGTCCACCTGGTTCATTTTATGATATTGTTCTTGCTTCAGATTGCTTGTCTCCCCCTTATTTCCTTGCATTTATTTCTTGTGCTTATTTTAACTTTTTGGTCTCTCAATAATTTGGCTTTAGATTGTGTATGCTATTTAATGTGTTACCTATCTTTTCTGGTGGCTGTGCTCCTTTGCTAACTAGTCATTTTGGCCTGTAAGGTTCTGGTGGGGAAGCAAAGGTGACTTCCTGGAAATACGCAGGAGAAATATGAACATAGCAGAGGTGCAGCCGCCTGGTTGCGCCAGCACCTTGCACCCAGGATGCACCAGCTCTCCGCCCCACCCCTGAACCCACCACACATACCATTTCCCAACAGCCTCTAGGCTCCCCCAGATGATTGCACTTTTTTAAAAATCAGTGCCGTAGATCTCTAATTTCCTTTTATCTCTTTAGTTCTTTCATGGTTGATTTTGAGGGAAGAATCCAAAAGCCCATGTTCATTGGTCATCTTGTCAGGATCTGGAAACACTTTAATTTCTTTGTCTTTTCCCATGCCTATAGCCTTCTCCTTTCACTCTGGTGGTTGGTTACTCTTAGGAAGCTACAGACACATCATGATGACACACTCAGGAACCTTGGACAAATGGAGAGAAAATTAAACACACCTCCAATCCAAACAGCTGGCACAATGCATGGGAACCCATGAAATAATCAAATTTCTCCTGTTTGGTGAAACTGTCATGAGGCAGTATTTCTTCTTAGGAGAGATTATTGCACAGAGTTTGAAAAATTAAAATTAGAGCACTGGATTGTGTTAAATGAAATAAGCCAGTCCCAGAAGGACAGTCCTGTGTGATTCTACTTATATGAAATACCTACAGTAGTCAAATTCATAGAGAAAGAAAGTAGAATGGTGGTTGCCAGGGGCTAGAGGGAGGGAGAAATGGGAAGTTGTTTAATGGGTACAGAGTTTCAGTTTTGCAAGATGATAAAGTTCTGGAGATTTGTTGCACAACAATGTGAATATACTTAGCACTACTGAACTAACTAAACACTAAAATTGTGAAGTTGGTAAGCTAATATATGTGTATTTGATCATAATTTTTAAAAAAATAGATCTTGCAATTAGTCAAGGAAATAAATTTAAGAAACCTTACATAACATTATAGCACTGGCATAAATTTTCTAACAAGTTATTTAGCAATGTATCAAGAAGCTAAACAATATCCATATCCTTTTTAGGTGTGTCCTAGGAAACAATCAGAAAAGTGGTCAGGGAGTAATTTAAGTTTGTTCATTGCAGCCATATTTATGATATATTTATTTAAAAAAAAAAGTATATTTAGTCAAAATGCTCAACCAGAGGAATAGTTAAATGAAGGTTGGTACATCCACAGGAAGGAAAATGTAACTATTAAAAACTTGTTTTGAAATGTATCTAAAGATGTGAGTAATGCTGAAATTATGTTATGTGAAAAAAGTAGAATACAAAATTACAAATTCAGTATGACTCCAATTTTTTAAAAAAATATACATATGTCCAAATAGAAATAAACATGGAAGGAAAACCACTAAAATTTGAACAGTAATGAGCTGCTGCTGGTAGGATTATCTGTGATGTGTGTGAAAATGCTGTGTGAACTATAACTTGGCACACTTAGACAAGCAGTGGTCACGAGCCAGTCTGAATGGAATACATGAGCTACACCAGCGTCATAGCCTATTGTAATTGTAAAATAAAAATATTTAGCATGTGATCAGCATTTCTGTGAGCTATCTGCATCTATTACCTTACTCAGTGCTCCCAAACCTGTGAGGTGGTAGGTAATGTTACTCTTCTAATTCCTCTATGGGGAAAAATGAGACCCAGAACAGTCATACAGCTAGAAAGCTGAGGACCCAGAACTTCCCAACATTTACCCCTAGTATTTACCCAATTCTGAAATAATCTGAAGGAGAACAAAAAAAAAAAAAAAAAAAAAAACTGGTCATGACTGCCTCTAGATCTAGATGTTTTTGTCATCCTGTTGGGTTGTGACTGGGTCAGGTCTGCAGAGAGCTAGCTAGTGATGCCCAGGGCCAGTCTCCTCAAGGGCATTGAGTGAGCAAAGACCTCAACTGAAGGGTGGCTGATCAGAATGCCTTCTCATGGTGAGTGTTCTAATGCTCTTGTTTTGCAGTCTTCACTGGGGCCAGCAAACAGTGAGGTGATGAGGTAGATCATTCCACATGTCAGCTAGTTAAAATCATGGCACTTGCCAGCTTCCTTAAGAATGTACTCAGGGTTCCACGGTCATTCCTTAGAAGCATATTAACTCACTGATTAAAATGTGCTGGACTTGGTCAACTTTTTCCGTAGCAAGTCATTTATAACACACATTATTTGGGAAATCCAGAATGCTCTGAAAGCTACAATAAATTATAAGTGCTCTTGAAAACCATGGCTGGAAATGACTCCCTTAGCCCTTCAGGCTCTTGCAGTGATTTGCGGTGCACTTTCAGGGAAGGGCTTTTAAGTGGTTTGGTTCATTATATGTGCATCCTACATCAGAAAGAGCCCATGCATTACATAGGAGAAATTATGAGGCCAGAACACTCCTGCTTATTAAAAATGTCCAGAACACAAAGCCTTTCCCAGGTCAAATGTCTGTAACCCCTTTGAGAACCCCAATACTGGGCTTGATGTCTTAGGTCCAGTACAGACTCTAAATATGTATGTTCTCTTAATGGCAGTCACATGTTTTCTCAGACTAATAGGATGTTAAAGCATGGCTCTTTCTCTCTCAATTGTGGTTAAGGCATAAGACAACGATGCTATATTCCCTGCTAAAAGTCTAAAGGGAAGTCTCAGATCCCTAAGGAACTCTCAACCCCTTCTCTGTGCTGTTAGTCTAAAAGGGTTGTGGGAAGTTGTTCTTGTTTTTGTTTTTTGTTTTGAGAACAACTTTTTGAAGACAAGTGCTGGTATGTGGTGAATCCCATCCCTTTCCCTCAAGGACGGGTGGTGGGAGAAGTGTTGGTCTCTCAACTCAAGCCTAGTGAGAACTTCCAAGAACTTCACAATTTTTTTTTTTTTTTTTTTTTTTTTGCAGTTAAGAAATATATTGGCCTGGGATTGTGATGCCCACCTGAACAATGTAGAAGGTTAGAAATGTTTTAGCAGCTTGTACAGTGGGGCAAAGGGAAGATCATTGCTCTAGTAGGATTGGGTTTATTGGGGGCAAAGGGTACAGAGTGCTACATGTGGAGCAGAGATGGGAAAAAAAATGGAATAGGATTGTTTTGTGTTCTGCCCAATGAGGCTACACAGGGGCATAGAGAGATGTCAGCAGAGAGAAGCTGATTCCTGGGTAAACAGGGAGTAAGTGATATACCGCATGGAACACATCAGCAGTAAAAGGGCTACCACAGGTGGGAGGTGTCCAATGATCGTTTGGGGTCAGGAGGTCTTCAAAGAATCCACAAAAATGCCTTATAAAAAATAATTAGCTTTAAAGATCCACTAGGCCCAAGAGCATAGAAGTCATCTTTCCTGTCTCTCTGACCTCTGCTTCCTCCCACCTCTTTGACACAGAAGGCACCAGAACCTAAAGTTAAGAAGAGTAAAAGGGAGGAGTACAGGGGGAAGGCTGACCACACCCCATCTCCCTAGTTCTCCACCTTTAAAAAGTTCCAGCCGACAAAAGGGAGAGGGTTTCATTATCATTTAGGAACCAACATTCTAGAGTTTAGGAAACAATACTGTATCTGTTGACTTAAAGTATCTTTGTACATTTTATTTTCTGACATTCATTTCCTAGAAAAGGAGGAACATTTTTTTTCAGGGGATGGTGGGAGACAAAATTAAGTTGCTTTGTGTTTATTTCCATGAGCTGTGTCTGTTTAGAGTAGAGGTAACTCTCTCAGAAGCCTGCTCCTGCTGAACCCTCCAGTCATCACTTCAGATCTCCTTCCCAATGGGGTAACTGCTCTCAGAGCACGGTGGTGATAAGATCCGGAGAGTAAGAGCCCCACATTTCCAAAGACAATATACATTTTCCAGAGTGGACTGGGCACAGAAGTGCAGGTGGATCAGGGTATCTGCATGAAGAATCAACTCAAAATGGACACCCTTCCTATCACCATAGGACCAGATGAAAACTATTTTCTGGGCTGAACAGAAAGAAGGTTTGAGGACAACATTTTTTACCAGAGTTGCCAAATCAGCATTGTCATAAAAAAAAAAAAACAAAACAGGATACCCTATATTTTTACGTAAGTATGTCCTGAATACTTAGCATGGGACACATCCATACTAAAAAAAAAATACTATTCCTGGTTTATCTGAAATTCATATTTAACTGGGTGTCCTTTATTTTAACTGGCAACCCTGAGTGAACCCTTTCCTCTGCTCTTGCATAGTCAGATTACATTAGGTCATAACCCCTTTAAAAACGCTCAGGGGAGGGGGTGAAAAATGCCCAGAGATGTGGCCATATATATCTCTATATATCTTAGTCTTTGAATCAAAGCACACGTGGTTTGATACCTGGTCTGGCAGTACAAAAGAACAGTTTAAATTGTTTAAATGGAAATAATTTCCAAATATTCAGGCCTGTGATCCCTTTACCCTTGTCCCCAACATGAGGCAATGTTAAAATTGAACGAACTGTTCTCAGGTAACTTTTCTGCCCAGCTGGAAGACTTCTCCAGCAGTGCAGTCTTGGGCAAGTCACTTAACCTCTTTGACTTCTTCTCTGTCTTGTCTTCCACAAATCGGGATTATCAGAGAATTGTGATGAAAACCAAATAAGCTAATGAAAGAAAAATTGACATGCAACACCAGAAAAGTCTTTACAAATGCTACTGTTCTTGGCAGTAAGTATAAGAACCAGTATGTCTATGGGGTGCCTGGGTGTCTTAGTCAGTCGAGCATCTGACTCTTGACTTCAGCTTAGGTCATGATCTCAGGCTCATGAGATGGAGCCCCACGTTGGCTCTTCGCTCAGCGGGAGTCTGCTTCTCTTCTTCTCCCTCTCCATCTGTCCCTCCCTCCGTGTGCACATTCTCTCTCTCTCTCTCTCTCTCAAGTAAATAAATAAATAAATAAACATAAATAAATAAATAAATAAATCTTAAAAAGAAAGAACCAGTGTGTCTAAAATTTTAGATTTCCCTGTTGGCATTCTGTTTGCACAGAAAAATTGCATGAAAATTACTTTTTAAAAGTAACATGCAATTCCAGAAGACCTGCCTCCTTCATAAGCTCAGGCTTAGCCATGGACATTGGAACTACAAAAGATCCCCAAACTCCAGTTACCCAGTTCAGATGCTTTCCCCATTGAAGGCTTTTCCAAACGACCCTCTGACCAGTAAGACCTTTTCCATGCTCTGTCTCTCCCTTTGGCTGCCAAGTCGGGGGTGATAATCACAAACTGAGAAACAGTTCAGAAGTGAGAAGAATGAGAAAAGCTGCAACCCTGGCCTGTAGAAACTCTCCATGGTGCCTCCTTTCCATCCCAGGGAAGCTGTGTGCATGGTTAACAGCCATCATTCCTGCCGACCTGGACTTCTCCATACTCCGCAGGGCCTCTGGAGCAAAGACATTTTGTCTTTCAAGGTGACCTTCCTCCTGTGCTCCAGGCCCCCAAGTTCATTTTCACTGGCTTCTGCACTTACTTGCATGTGCATCTTTCAAGTGTCTGGTAGCCTGTCTTTACTTCCTTCTTGATTCATTAATTTGGGCTGTTGTTTTGTGGTTCCAGCTAGAAAGTCACAAAGGAAGCGCATTTGATCTAATTTTGCTCATTATCAGTTCTTTAATCATTTTCTTATGATCTTCATCAAAAAGTTACTTGTAAAACCCTAGAAAAGAAGCCCTTCATATCTTTTCTCCCCTCCTCCTTCTTGTTCCTTCAGCTCTTTTAATGACAAAGCAGCAAGTGATTTCCCAGAGAGCTTGAGGAAGTCTAACCTAAGGACAAAATAGTTGTGTGATGTCCAATATACTGAAAAATGTCTTACAGAAAAACCTTTAGTTAAGAGCCTGGGGAGGAAGGTAAAGGCACTTTAACAAATCAGAAGCTCGGAGGAGACAAATGGTGCTTGATGAGCGCTTGAGATGAATACTACAGGCTAATGCGAGCAATCAGCAGGTTTGTAAGAATATGCTGATATCTGCAGAAAAAATGCAGTGGCAGAGGAGTGCTTACAGAGAAACATAGGAGCTCAAAAAATATTATTACTGGAAAAACCTTGACATTTTGACCACCTTTTATGGAACAGTTAGAAGGGAAATTCAGGGTTCAGTTTTTGCAACTGACTCTCCCCTTTCTGTAGGAAATGCCTTCCAAGCTGTTGTTGCAAGACTCCCCTCATTCAGCTCCATCACACAGCACATCAGCCGAGAAACTCCACATTCATATGAATATATTTTAACTACATAATGGCAGAAGCA
The DNA here is from genome assembly GCF_029215605.1 of Mirounga angustirostris. Taxonomy (NCBI): domain Eukaryota; kingdom Metazoa; phylum Chordata; class Mammalia; order Carnivora; family Phocidae; genus Mirounga; species Mirounga angustirostris. The sequence continues at coordinate 97,681,537 of NW_026991718.1, read as the reverse complement.
GTAAGAAACATGCACTGATAACTTAAAATAATTTGAATCGGATGAAATACATGAAGGTAACTCAACTCGGGATCCATATTTGTTACCTTCTGTTGAACAGTCATTAATAACACCCTCAACCTCGCTGAAAGGTTTCCAGTTGCCACCCCATTAGTGGGAAAGCAGCTGGCCCCTGGACCATCTAAGCTGCACAGCACCCATCTTTACAGGAGTACTTCCATGGGTGTTTCCTGCAAAGCCTGCATTTCTCTCTTTCCTTCTGCTGAAAGCTCAAGTAGTGAAAAATATTCCCACTTACATTTGTGTACCCATTCACCCATACCAAATGGTGTATGCTCTGTCAATAAACCTCAGTTGGAATGGGAAAAAAAGTAAATTTAAGTTCACATCTATGCACAAAAATGCATAATCAAACTGTGTTCTTATGGAGATGGTAATAAAGGTACGATTATATAGCCATCTGTTGGATTTTAATATTATCATATCCCTGGAGGAGAGTTCTTCAAGGCCTAATATCCAGTGACAGCAGGTCAATTTACTACCAGTTGATTGGCTTTGAGCCCTCCAGATAGCAATAACAAAGCAAGGAATGTTCTGACCCTCAAATATGGCTCATTCATCCTTTTCATTAAAATGAAGCATGATAGGTAATCTAGGCAAATTTGCTCACAGATAAACCTGAACAGTTTAGGTTCATCAGTCATCACTGAATCACTAAAGATAATGTGGTAGATGCAGGGATGCACCATCCAGATCCCTGACTTAAGAATGTAGAACCTACTCCACAGTGCTGGGAGTGTGGTAGGCCAGAAAGCTTCAGCTACCAACCCCTACAGCCTCTGTGTCAGTTGAAGAGAGCCCAAGGCCATGCCCCACTTCTAGTTGGTGTATATCCAATGACCCATCAACCTGGGGGAATGAGAGCCTGGCCCCTCTGGCTCCAACTCACCCACTCTGAATGGTCATGTTAGTTCCTGGCTACTTACAGAGCTGTTTGTGACCCCCTCTGAGACCGTACCATAGCTTGACTGCAATCCTCTGCCCACTTTTACTTCCCTTGCTTCCTTTCTATGTGTTTTGATCCCAAGAGCACATCCCCATTATTTTCCTATCTGCAAGTCTCTTCATTTTAGGGCCAGCTCTGTGGGGAACCCAAACTGTTAAAAGCTACCTCATTTTCTTTTAGACTGTTGGGTTTACACATATAGACCCAGGGAGATCTCTTTATCAACCCAGGAAATAACAAAGAATATATTACTCTTACCCTTCAAATTATCAAGCAACTTTTTCATAGTTTCATCTAGAACACAGAAGCTTCTTGAGAAGAGATTAGTGGACAATAAGTTTGATAAGAAAAGAGGAGTCTAGGATAAAAATGCCTGTGTAATGAGGGCAGAAAGTAGCATGGTAGGAAAGTAGATGCATCCCTAAGATATTTGCTTCAACTACCTAGTTATTCTGGGGAGCTCTGCCATTTTACTTCATGCAGTAGAACCAGGTCTCTATTAATGGCCAGTCTTTGGAAGTCCTTACAGATTATTCAAATATATATATATATATGTTTATATATATATCTCCTAGGACATTTAGCCAATGCCAGTTTCTTTTAAAAAATCCTATTTCTTGATTATATTTTTGTCTAAAAATTACAGCAATGTGGGTGTGAGTGGGGGGAGGCCTGATTTATGTTGTCTCTTTCCGGCCTATAGCCACTTCTAACTGAAAGCTGATAGTAAGTATGACTAGATAAAGAAATGTGAATATTATGTATAGAGATCCTTTGCTTAGACTGAAACTCTTGTTAATTTTCTTGGATTCATACCCAAAATTATCAAATTAACATTTGGGGGGCTCAAAAAAGCCATCCTAGATAAATTACCTCTGAGTGGAGGTAAGAGAAGGGGTAGGACTTAACTTCTAGAGGTGGTTAAATATTTCATAAGAGATGCAGAAGCCCTGAAATTTTTACCATTTGTGAAAACAGTTTATCCAGTATTGAAAGACAAATCAATAAACTAGTTGGCATAAAAGGATTATAGAAGAGAATTTCACCAAAGTCCCCTCTCAACTGAATGATTGTGGCAGTAAAGAGGGACTCATTAATAGGTGTTCAAACTGCATACCCTTTAGAGGACATCAAGGGGATTTTGGTCATGAATATTCTCCTGGAAACACAGTGTCTTTAACTGTTTTAAAAGTTCATTCAACAGCATGTGCTCCTGGAATTGTGCTTTGGAATAACTCACTCCTACCTAAAATCAGTTTCCATCCTCTATTCTTTTTTATTCCCCAACCTGGGGTATAGGTTTTAACTCCAGTAGAATTCAGAATTAGGTAACGGCTTTTTGTGATGACCTGCTTATAGGCTAGCTTTCTGCATCCCACTGTTTCTACTAGGTTGGCAAGAGGTGGCACATCGGATCCACTGTGGGAGTATACTTATCACATGGGTTTCTATTTAGGGATGGCAATGGAAAGGAAATGGCCAAAACCAGAATGTTGCCCAGCATTTCAGAGTCCACAATCTCAATACACAGGGATAAGGATTGATCAAAATAGGCTTCATTTGGTGCCGTTCCTTCTTTTCTCCTCTTTCTTCCTCCCTCCTTTCCTTCTATCTTCTCTTTCTCTAGCTTTGAACCCTGGCTGTGCAACGAAATTACCAAGAGTTTTTTTACTTGCATTTTTTTTTTTTTTTAAATGCACGTGCTCAAGCACTGAAACTGATTCTGGGAATGGAGCCTGAACAGCTTTATTTGTAAAAAGCACCACAGGCAATTCTGTGGCATGCCCAGATTTGAGAAGCACAGAGCTCCCCTATCCAGAAGGAGGGTGCTCATGGACAACAAGACCAAACAGGACATGCTGAGCTGTAGGCTCAACCACCAATTGTCACCGATCTCTACTGAGTTCTACCACAGAAGTTGCATGCCACCCCTGTGTCACTCTCAGCCTTCCTAGAATGTCTCAGTGTTCTCAGGGAGGCAGATCTATGCCCTGGGATGTGAGAATATCCTTGGTCAAACACGGAGTTTTTATTCTTGACTCCTCCAGGGTTTTACCAGAGTAAGAGAGGTCTCTACTTCTCTCTGACAAAGCTACATCTTTACTGGAGGGACATAGATAACTCGTTAAAATGGTTTAGCTTAGATTTGCATATTTCTGTTATAAATCTCAAAACTTGTGATGAAATAATTTCACAACACATTTTGCAAGAACCTACCCTTCTTGCACTTTAGCAGTTCCTATTAATTTTTAAGTAGTGACCCTTTTGGAAATAGAACTGTAAACAGATATACCATGGATGGAGTTTTATTGGCAAAAGGCATTTGTCTTATACCCAGGTGTTCCTTTAAGTGTTTTTTTTCCCCCTTATAAACTAAAGAGTAAATGTTGAATAATATTCCCCCACACAAGTATGTCTTTTCAGACCCTTACCAGTTCTCTTAAATCTTTCCACTTCCTTCTTTTCTCATCCACCTGCAAGGCAACACACATGTAAGGCATGACCTACACTCTTTCATTTCCTTTGTATTAGGAGAAAATGTGCTTGGGTGGAAAGTCATGAGTACTTCCCTCTTTGAGCATTCTTGACTCTGCTATCTTGGGGCATCATTCTTTGTAATATAGATTTTTTTCATGTTTCCCTACAGTTGCCAGAGAAAGATGCAAAATGAAAAGAGGGTATTGATTCTCTTTCTTCTATGGAGCATAGACAATTTCAGATGACTTCAGTTAGAAAAACAGGATGTATGTGTGTGTGTTTCTCAACACTGATGTTTCCTTAGGAGTAAATCAACATTAGATAGACCCAGAAAGCAAAATCAAATGGAAAAAAATAAAATAAAATACCAAGTATGCACTAGCTAATAACAAGAAAACTGTATTACAATAGCTCATATAAAATTTATACATTTGAAAATAGCAATTTGGAAAAATCTGGTGATAATTTGGTTTTGATTTAAAAGCAGTGGTTCTATGGACTTTTGTAGTTAAGAAATATATGGGTCTTAGTCCATATCTCATTACATAGATACTGTCATCCAGAATTTCCCTGAAACTCACCTCCTGTGATGTCAACTAAAAATATTTCCCTGTTCATATACCATGTCAGACCTTCTTGATGCCATTCAAGGGATCTTGTTTTCCTATTTCTTTTTTTTTTAATTTTATTATGTTATGTTAATCAGCATACATTACATCATTAGTTTTTGATGTAATGTTCCATGATTCATTGTTTGCATATAACACCCAGTAATCCATTCAATACATGCCCTCTTTAATACCCATCACCAGGCTAACCCATCCCTCCACCCCCTCCCCTCTAGAACCCTCAGTTTGTTTCTCAGAGTCCATAGTCTCTCATGGTTCATCTCCCTCTGATTCTCCCCCTTCATTTTTCCCTTCCTACTATCTTCTTTTTTTTTTTTTAACATATTATGTATTATTTGTTTCAAAGGTACAAGTCTGTGATTCATCAGTCTTACACAATTCACAGTGCTCACCATAGCACATACCCTCCCCAGTGTCTAACACCCAGCCACCCCATCCCTCCCATCCCCCATCACTCCAGCAACCCTCAGTTTGTTTCCTGAGATTAAGAATTCCTCATATCAGTGAGATCATATGATACATGTCTTTTTCTGATTGACTTATTTCACTTAACATAATACCCTCTAGTTCCATCCATGTCGTTGCAAATGGCAAGATTTTTTTTTTTTAAGATTTTATTTATTTACTTGACAGAGAGCTAGAGAGCACAAGTAGGCAGAGGCAGGCAGAGGGAGAGGGAGAAGCAGGCTCCCCGCCAAGCAGGGAGCCCAATGTGGGGCTCAATCTCAGGAACCTGGGATCATGACCTGAGCCGAAGGCAGGCCCTTAACGACTGAGCCATCCAGGCACCCCAAGATTTTGGGTTTTTTGATGGCTGCATAATATTCCATTGTGTGTGTATGTATATATATATATATATATATATATATATATATATATATATATATATATATATACCACATCTTCTTTATCCATTCATCTGTTGATGGACATCTTGGTTCTTTCCATAGTTTGGCTATTGTGGACATTGCTGCTATAAACATTGAGGTGCATGTACCCCTTTGGATCACTACATTTGTATCTTTGGAGTAAATACCCAGTAGTGCAATTGCTGGGTCACAGGGTAGCTCTATTTTCAACTTTTTGAGGAACCTCCATAGTGTTTTCCAAAGTGGCTGCACCAGCTTGCATTCCCACCAACAGTGTAGGAGGGTTCCTCTTTCTCCACATCCTCACCAATATCTGTTGTTTCCTGACTTGTTAATTTTAGCCATTCTGACTGGTGTGATGTGGTATCTCATTGAGGTTTTGATTTGGATTTCCCTGATGCCGAGCAATGTTGAGCACTTTTTCATGTGCCTGTTGGCCATTTGGATGTCTCCTTTGGAAAAATGTCTGTTCATGTCTTCTGTCCATTTCTTGTTTGGATTCATTGTTCTTTGGGTGTTGAGTTTGATAAATTCTTTATAGATTTTGGATACTAGCCCTTTATCTGATATGTCATTTGCAAATACCTTCTCCCATTCTGTTGGTTGTCTTTTGGTTTTGTTGACTGTTTCTTTTGCTGTGCAAAAGCTTTTTATCTTGATGAAGTCCCAATAGTTCATTTTTGCCCTTGCTTCCCTTGTCTTTGGCAATGTTTCTAGGAAGAAGTTGCTGCGGCTGAGGTCGAAGAGGTTGCTGCCTGTGTTCTCCTCTAGGATTTTGATGAACTCCTGTCTCACATTTAGGTCTTTCATCCATTTTAAGTCTATTTTTGTGTGTGGTGTAAGGAGATGGATCTTGTTTTCCTGTTTCTTAATTACAAGTAAATTGCAATGCTTGCTGGTACCTCTTCTTGGAGTCTCCATTGACATGTCAATTTCAGCATGTCCCAATGTGAACTGATTATCTCCCTTCATTTTGCTTCCTAAATATTTATCAACCTGTCTTCTCTCCCCATCCTCACTTCTAGTGTCTGTTTGGATTTTTATAATCTATTTATTACGTTGCAGGTGCTTTTGCTTGGTTTCTCTGCCTGAAGCTTTGTGCTCCCAACATCTATCCTCCAGTGGTATCAGCTATCTAAAACTACAAATCCACCATGAAACCTTGTCACTGAAAACTCCCCAATGTCTCATTGTTGACTCTAGCAGAGTATATAGGGATCTGAATGACCTCACTTGTCTTCTACTATAGACTAATCCCTGGTTCAGACTCTATACTTCTGATTTCTCGCACGTATCAGGACTTTTCCTGCCTCTATTCCTATCTGTTTCTGCCTTCATCTGCAATGCTCTTTTTTTCCCTTCAATCAATTAGTTGTAATCCACCTTTCAGAAAGTGCAGGTTTCAGCCTTCCCATGACCCCAGGTTTTCTTCTTCTCTGACCTCCCAAGGCCTCCTAAAATATTTCTTGATGTGGCATGTGCCACATTAAATTCATATGACATGTTTTGGGTCCTACCTCAGTAGGTGAGAGCCAAGCCAGGTTAACTTCATCTGAGCACTCCAGCATCAAGTCACAAGTATATGCTCAATTAAAATTTCTTGAATGCGTAAGCCAGAAGGAACCTTATAGATTAACTAGGAGAATGAATCTGTTTCAAAGATTGGAAACTGAGGCACAGGAAACTGAAGGAACGTACCAGAAGCAAAATGTTAATTTTGTAGCTCAGCTAGAACTAGAGCCCAGACATCCCCATTGCCTTATGATATACTTTGAGTTCTATAATTTGGCATACCCATTGCTGTAATTGGGTATAATTTGATCATATTAATTTTTCTAATTACATTTATTTGGGGAAATTGCAATGCTATTCTCTTTTCTTTCCTGTTCACACTGACCCAAGAGCTTGATATTTTCAAGCCATTGACCATTTCGTTCTCTATCTACTCTTCACTTGATTATACTCTATCATAGCTTGTTTTGCTATCTTACAAATCTCACACATTATGCCTACTAAAATATTTCTATAAGCCAACCTATTCATTATAATTCTACATAATACATTATTTCGCATGGTATTATAAATGTGTTTCCTGATTAAAATCAATAGTCAGATATTGATTTGAAGAATTATCATATCATGGGGGAATACTGTATAATTTTTTAAAAGATTTTATTTATTTATTTATTTATTTGAGAGAGAGAGAGGGTATGCATGAATGGGGGTGGGGGTGGAGCAGAGGGGAAGGAGCAGAGAGCAAAGGGAGAGGGAGGAGGAAAAAATCTCCAGCAGACTCCACGCTGAGCACAGAGCCTGACGCGGGGCTCCATCTCACACCTTGAGATCATGATGTGAGCTGAGCTGAAACCAAGAGTCAGATGCTTAACCAACTGAGCCACCCAGGCACCCCTGTGTAATGATTTCTTAAATGAACTGGCCATGGCATGGCCCACCTTAACACAGCCACATGCTTTTCCAGCACAAGTTAATAAGGGAAGAAGAAAACAAGAAATTCTACGCTTCACATACTGGTTGCAGGAAGTGATGGTCTTCTTTGACCTTATAGATATGAAGTATATAAAGTTGTATCTTACTTCCATTAAATGTGCATTATTGTCACTCATTCAAACTTATCTCATTCACTCATTCACTATCCCAGTGCCCCTTTGTGATAACTTTCTATTTCTTCTTCCTCATTTACTCTCATTATTGATCAGAATACTCTTCAACTGTGTACTCCTTCCCTGCCACCTCCCAGGGAAGATTGTTTTTTCTTGCACGTTAATCTTATGCCTGGCCATAAGACATTATCTGGTCGATGGAATATTTGCAGATGTAATGCAACAGAAGCTGGAAATGGCTTGACACTTCAGCCCCGCCAATGCAATGGAAAGACCTCTCTGTGGGGGGCTACTATTTTTTCCTCTTTGGTCCTAGAAGAAGCACATGTGGAAAAGACCTGAGACCAATTTGCACGAAGGAGCCAAGCCTTGCTGGATCCATGCTTGCAGCAGATTTCCCCAACAGGCCCAAACCAGATGAACGAACCACCAGGGGACTCACAGAAGCAAGAACAAGTGTTTGTTATTTTTTAAACCACTGATTTTGGGTGTGGTTTGTTTTGCAAAAACAGCTGACTGATCCAGCTCTCCCTCCCATCCATAGGCTACCCAATTAAAAAACCTTAAGCCTTTTGAATAAGTGACCACAGTACTCTCTTCCTGGTCCTTCCCACCTTCCCTTTCTCTACTGCTTTAAGCCTTTTGAAATCCCATTTGATTCTCGATACCTCTGCTTGTGTTCATTTAAATTGCTTTTCTTCAGGTCTTATTCCTCTCCTTTCCCCTTTACTTGCTTTGCTACTTCTTCCTGGGATATTTCTTTCCACATTGTATTTTATTTTTGCCCTTTTCTTTTGCTGCCCCGTACACATTTTTTCTCTTGTTGCTGCTGTGCCTGCTGCTGCTGCCCATTCTGGGCTTTTCTTTTAGGTTCTCCCTGTACCCGGTCCCTGTGGGATGATGGCTGTACTCCGTCCTGCTGTTCTTTTCACCCGCTCTGTCCCTCCAGAAGCAGAAAGGCAGATTAACAAATGATCTGAAATCCTCCCCATGATAATTCCACTTTACTTTTTGGCTCCAGTGGTCCACCCACCCCCAGCTGCTCAGAGATGGAGCTCATTAATTACACTCCCTCCAGGCTGCTCTGTCTTTGAATGGTGGAAGGGAAGAAGGAAAAGAAGTGAGATAGGCCAGGTGAGGGAAGGAAGAACCATGGGGAGCTTGTTAATGGTATCTTTGTTTTCTGAAATGAGATTTGGAGAAAACAAGGCATAAGGTACATTCATTGTATCAGAACTAAGAAACAAGCTCCTATTTGTCTTGTCAAATTTTGAAAATGTGTGTAATTCCTCTCCATTAGCTCACAGCAATATTGAAGATGTATTTGACTAAACTGGAACATATTATCAGCCTAAAATGCCCAGAGGCAGCTCAATACAGCCATCCATATGCTTCTCTGAGTTAATTTGGGATAGAGTGAATCTGGTATCCAAATTATCCCCTCGGACCCTCATAGAATCCTGCCTGGGTGAGTGGAAGGGGAGACAGTTAACACATGCCACCACTTGAGAGTCTCAGAGATGCTTTGGGATCGTTTTGTGTTGGAATGGAAGGGAACTATGGGGGGTACAAAGATTGCAGCTCCTAACTGCTACTTTTTTCATTGGTTTAATTGTCCTGCTTTATGGAATCTGTGCTTTCTAAACCCTTTCTTAAAGGATCAGCAGGGGCTAGCCTGTTGCAGTATGAGTTACATAATTATGATCACATACATGGATATAATGGGTCCGCTGTCCCTTATCAACCCTCTCAGGAGATTCAGATTAACCAGTAGATACTCTCTTCACAGCCAGAAAGTCCCAAAAGGTGCTCTCGCTTCGGTCTATAGCATCATAATCTGTGCAATCTTCTACACTCCTGGGAATTTCTGAAACACAGGACAAATACTCTTGTTGCAAAATTAGGTTAAGAGCTTTACTTAACATGAACCACTCCCTAACTTGTGACTCAAATATTAAGTGGGCAGACTGAACATAAATTTCCTGGGCGATATCATTGGTGATGCCCACCCACTCTGGCCACTTGATTCCTCCCCCTAAGTGGGAGCTGTCTGGGTTTCCTAGGGCTGCCACAGCAAATTACTATAAATCAGGAGGCTTTAAACAACAAAAATGTATTGTCTAACAGTTCAGGGGACCAAAAGTCCAAAATCAAGATGTCAGAAGGATTGGTTTCTCCTGGAGGCTCTGAGCGAGAATGTATCCCATACCTCACCTAGCTTCTGATGGCCACTGGCAATCCTTGATGTCCCAAAGCTTATGACTACATACCTCTAGTCTCTGTCTGTGACTTCATGTGCCCTCTGTCTGTTTCTTCTTTTCTATCTTTCAACAACATTTGTTATTGAATTTAAGGCCCAACCCAGGTAATCCAAGATGATGTCATCTTGAGAACCTTAATTTAATGACATATGCAAAGATCCTTTTTTCTCCCCAAATATAATCACATTCATAACTTCCAGATGGACATATCTTTTGTGGGGGCCACCATTCAACCCACTCTGGGCACCTTGCAGGTAAACATTTTGTCTTCAGCTCTCGATGTTTCTCTGCATTTATCACATGCTTTGAGTTTGGAGGTGACCAGAAATACCTCCTCAGCTACACTGCAGCCCAGTCTCCACACCTTGAACTGGTATTGGCAACTGCCCACTTAATGCCACTGGACCAGCAAAAATGATTGCTTTTCTGGCCTGGCCTTGGCCTCATGTAGGAGGCAGAAGAAAATCAGGATACTCTGTGTAATTTCAGGGCAATGCAGATAATTGAAACTTTCACTCACTTGCTCCATCTTCTCTCTTTCTTTTTTATCCAAAAAACTGTTTTCCATCCCCAGTGAGCAATGCCCCTCTGGCCCCTGGGTCTCTGAATACCCATGGATAGTGGTCCCTATGTTGCATCCCTAATAGACTCTTTTTTTTTTTTATGTTATGTTAATCACCATACATTACATCATTAGTTTTTCATATAGTGTTCCATGATTCATTGTTTGCGTATAACACCCAGTCCCTAAAGGACTCTTATCAATCTGTACACCTAAGAGCACACTGGCCATTTGTTGAGAACCCACTTGGTGCCAGACACTATGCTTGTCAATTGCATCTTCTTTAGCTTCCGTAACAAACCCTTAGGTAAACATCAATGTCTCGTTTTACAGATGAGATAGCTGAGTCTCAAAGAACTTACAAAATAAAAAGCTCCCCGAAGGTAAAACAGCTAGCCAGGGACAGATTCAAGACTGGAATCATGCCCTCTGATTCTCTCTTCATCAGGCGTTTTCTCTTGGCACATGACCTCTTCCAGGTGAGATTATGTGATCACTTGCTAGGTTGGCATATCTGCTCTGGTCATGTTTTTATACCTACGGTTTCCTCAGCAGGATCATTAATAGGCCTCCTGAACACTTGCCAAGCACCTACTGGGTGCCCCCTCTGTTCTGCTTGTCCCCGTTGATGTGCGTGAAGGACTGCGAAGTTATCTGGGTAGGGCAGGCACTGGCCACAGCCCCTAGGGAACTAACATGCCGACCAGCATCCCTCTGCACTTTCTTATGATTAATTCCATCTGACTTCGATGATGCCTTCATGCTGTGACCCCCCTCCTCACTTACGTGCTGAAGATGTGCTGCATTCATTTGTTCTTGTTGAAATATTGCTTTGTAATTGCTTCTAAACAATTTCATTCCTGCATCTATTGTAGACAGAGTGCTAAATCTGGCCGTTTAAGTACTTGCTAGACGATGTTTATAAGGCCCTGAGCAATCCCCAGGGGTCAGGCACGCTGTGGGGATTATGCATTCTCTCTCAACCTGCATTGTTTTGTGTGTGTGTTTCTGTGTAATGAGCACCCTCGGACACAGACCATGGCTCTTTTTCTTTGATTTATTCCCTTGCCTATCTACTCTTGTCTCTTTGGAACTCATCATCCTGCACTCCCTCTTTGGAACTCATCATCCTGCACTCCCTCTCCCCGCAAAGTTGCAATACTTCCCACAATGAGCTAACTTCACGGTGACTGGCTGGCTGAGTAGATTTCCCTACAGTTTTTGAGAAAGAGGCAGATGTTTGTACGATTCAGGCCACAGCACATTATGGGTCTTTGCTACTTTAGTAAATAAAACCCGTTGCTTTAATTCCGAGAAGAAACAGCCTTATTACAAATTCTAGAATATAGCAAAACACAGCTTATAGCAAGATTCTTGCCTTTTGGGCTGTTACCCAAATCTGCACAATATCTTGTCCCCAAGATTTTACTTCCGGCCTGGTTAAGAAAATGCTCTAATCTAATTGTCTGCCTCGATGGTGTCGACTCTTCTGGGAGATAATGTGTCCCTGATACTGTTCCACAGCCTCACTTTTGGCTAAGTTTGCATAATGCACATTACATTGTCTGTGTCTCCTCCCATTAAGGCCTGCAAAATCACGGGCAATTGATTAAGCCTGAGACACTGTGAGAAATATCTTTTGCAGTGAAGCTCTTTCAGAAGTAACATTTAAAAAAAATCATATATTCTTAAGACATGTAGCAAAATAAATGAGACCACAGACTTTCACATTCTACAGAAGAAATGCTCCGCCGCTGTAGCTTTAGCTATTCATCAGGGGCAGTGGAATTAGTCACGGAAGTTCTAATACTGTAGAAGAAAATGAATAGAAATGATGGCTCTGTTGTTTTCTTGTAGTCATTTAAAAAATGTTCTAGAGAATGTGCCTCTAGACAAAAAGGAGTGAAAGCAAAACAACAACAAAAAAAACACAAAAAAACAAAACCATGAAAGAAAGAAACTTCTAGAAATTTCTTTTAAACATTCTGTGTTTGGGGTATAGAAAATAGGACAGCTTCTTTTGAGAGAGGTGTCCAATGCATTTACCCATCACATACTAATAAAATGGGACAGACTGACAAGCTGCCTGAGAAGCCGCCTCATGCTGAAACCAAGATATAACCCCAGCATGTTCTGCTAGGCACATCTAGGTAAAGCATGATCTCAAATTTCAGACTGTGTACAGTAACCAAGAGATTGTCATTTAATAAGTACACAAAGAAATCAATTTCCCGGTGGCAAAAAGGGAAAAAAAAAATCCAGTTGCATCTCTAGAAAGCTATCAAATGAAAATGAATATTTTACCGGAATTAAGCTGCGCCTACTTTATTAGTGTGACAGGGCCCTGCCCACTTGGCTGTATTAAAATGACACACACACGGACCCTGTTGAACTCTCTGTGTTGGTAGGCAGTAAGAAATTAATGGCTTTAAAGTTTTGCACATACTTGGGTCTTTCCAGATTTCCTAAAAATTACCAACAGCTTTGTCTACTTATTATGAAAGTTTGTTTAGATCTTAGATTGGCATGTCAGCATTGTGGCATTATATCTTGGCTTGTCTATTTACTACTAAAGAAACCATCTTAACTTCAAATTTTATTTGGTACCTATCCCTTGTGCCTTTAAAAAGGTTGATAGCTAAAGAGATGTAGTATAATGCTTACAAATCAAACCTTCTTTTTTCTTTCTCTTTATACTCTAAAATCATTTGTATTTAAACAGGAAGGGTTTTTTTTTTTTTCTTAATATATGGTATTCTTCCTTTGTATCAGCCACCATGCTCACAGCTTTAAGATATTATCCCCTGTAAGCTTTACAATAACCATGAAAGCTATTCACAATAACCCATTCTACTGATGGGAAGAGAGAGGCTACTGGAAGTTAATCTGGCATAAAGTCAAGTAGCTGGGATTCAAATCCAGTTCTTCCTGACTTTAAAGCCTGTGATTCCACCCATGAGGAGGCTGTCTGCACATAATGGAGACTGCCTCTTAGCAGTCCTGTTGAAAATGACATAAACGAGTAGAAAGACTGACCATTTTACCTTACAATGAATAAAGTTAGTTGAATACAGAGGCAGACAGACTGATCATATAAATGGTGTCATTCTGTTCATGGATTTCTGTGGCTTTGCAGAGCTAGTTCTGTTCGTGACTGCACCTGAGACCCACGGGTGAGTGAGGAATGGGAAAAGGGAGTAAACCTTCATTCTAAAATCCCCCAGGATTGTAGAGATAAGCCAGGCTATTAGGCACAAGTTGCTGCTTTTCAGCTGTCCACAGGAAAGGTAGAGTTTAAGTCCAGCTTGCTCCTACTGTGTGACCTCAAGAAAGTCACTTTAATTATTTCCAGATTCTGTTAGATGAAAACTAAATAAAATGAATATGAAGCACCTAACCTAAAATGAGGAATACATAGAAGGCATTCACAAATGGCAGATTTCAAAAACTCTGTTCTTGTTTCTCATTATATGCTTTTATTCCTGCGGTTGAAAATAAGTATGACCCTCTCTCTGATCATGTTCTCCCATACCCAGTTCCTCCAGCTCCTCTTGTAGCTCACTGTATTTCCTATTTTTTTTCTACATTTGAAAACCTCTGAAATTGCAATTCATTTTATAATTGGAGTAAAGGGAAGCATGCCACCTGCCCAGAATAGCATCACCTGATTGTGTGCATTGGGCCATGTGTTCAAGGTGTCTTTTCCTCTGGTTGTCAACACAGGTGAGCTATTTGCATTGGCCAACACCTTATATGGTTGAATTTCAACTTAAATTGGGATCACTACCACTAAATATATCTTATGCAACATTAAAACAAAAAAGTATTGTGTGTATGCAAAGTGGATTTTCAGGTGCCTGGCAATGCACTGAAAGGCAATAGAAGCAGCCAGACTGTTAGAACAGATCAAAGAACTGCAAAGCTTGAAGAGATGGGTGCATCTTAAAGAAGCAGGACTCAGGGACTCTGGATTCTGATAAGATGCAGCCGGATGGGTGTTAACATTTTATTAAGTTTCTAAGATCTTTGCCAAACTGATATATTCATATCTTAATGCAAGGGAAAAAATAGTACATTGTTTTATATTCTTGCCAGATAATTCTTACTTCAGTCTTTAAAAATAAATTGCACACCCTTCTGCTTTTAACACATTCCCTGTTTCTCTTAGGTAACTTTGTCACTCTGCTTTGCTGAGATTTCTCTGATCCCTTTGTGTGGTGTGCAGGGTGTGGGAAGTATCCTCAAAACATGCCTGTGCTGCTCCCTTGTTTTGCTGTCGACCCTTCCTCATCCCCAAAGGGCAGCCATTTCCTCAGAATTCCAGGGAGACAGCTGTGCCCAGTCTGCGTCAAAGTCTATTCAAGAGACAGGAGCGCCTGTACCATCAGAATATTTAAATGGAGGGGCACCTGGGTGGCTCCGTCCGTTAAGCATCTGCCTTCGGCTCAGGTCACGATCCCAGGGTCCTGGGATCGAGCCCCGCATCGGGTTCCCTGCTCGGCAGGAAGCCTGCTTCTCCCTCTCCCACTCCCCCTGCTTGTGTTCCCTCTCTTCGTTGTGTCTCTCTCTGTCAAATAAATAAATAAAATTAAAAAAAAAAAAAAAAGAAACTCGTGTTCTGGGGTGCCTGGGTGGCTCAGTCGGTTAAGTGTCTGCCTTCGGCTCAGGTCATGATCCCAGGGTCCTGGGATTGAGCCCCGCATCGGGCTCCCTGCTCTGCGGGAAGCCTGCTTCTCCCTTTCCCACTCCCCCTGCTTGTGTTCCCTCTCTCGCTGTGTCTCTCTCTGTCAAATAAATAAATAAAATCTTTAAAAAAAAAAATGAATATTTAAATGGAAACCAGGATGGAATAGCTTTCGAAGGACCCTAAGAACTCTTCCTCTAACCTGAGTGAATTTTCCACCTCTTCCGGTGAAGAGAGGCAGAAACTTCTCACATACTGTCCACCTAGACATGAAAGAAAAATTTAGAAAATAATAGAGGAATGTAAAGGCAAAAACCATTTCTGGGTTTCTAAGGAGACAAGTTGGTGGGGTAGGAATTCCTAGTGTTTCAGAAACTATCTGGAGTGGCCCCAGAAGCTAAATGGGGTGCAGCCAGCTCACCATGATCCTCTCGATGCCTCCGAGTGAGATGGAGGATACCATCAACAGAGTGGAGGGATGGACTCCTGCAGGAAAGCACCAGTGCAGATCATGAGAGAGCCAGGACTCGGTGTGACCAGCGCAAGAGACCAGGCCAGTGAAAGAGTCAGCAAAGATGTGACCACAGCCCAGCCCCCACACCCACCATCGTGCAAGGCTTGCATCCGGCTGAAGGAATGGACCCCTTTCCCCTTTCTACTCCAAAGCCCTCATATGCCTAAATCCTCTGTCCCTCCCTGCCACTGCCAGGTGACCCATGCATAAGCACTCTGGGAAATTAAAAACAGGACCCAGAGCAGAAGGCAAGGAAATGCATGGGAGAAGCATGAGGAAGCCCCGAGATGGAAATTTTGAACTGCAGTATAAAAGTACAATAAAATCTGAATTCAAGTGAAACTTTCCCAAGACAGAAATGACTGATAACAAACTTAGTTACTAAAATTGAATCAAATAGGCCATGAGCCAGAGAACAAGGCTTGAGTAAAGTCAGCCGTGAGTAAAACAAAGGTGGTCTTACTGGTGTATGCCTCTTGGTGGCTGCAGTTCTGTCTTCCATTACGTTGGGCTCCATTCTTTATGACGAAGTAGGGATCAAAGAAGAGTCTCTTTACCTTTGGGCTGAAACCTACTCTTGGACTTTTGCCTGAAGGCTCATTGCTATTAACCTGTGACTCCGTTCCTTGCCTTCGGCAGACCCGTCGCTCTGACAACCTCCCCAGAATTGACTACACTGTCGGCCTGCCCCACCTCCAGAAGTTGGTTTGATTTGTTCTTCACCCGGTGAATTGCTTGGCTCTAACTTTAATCCCACCCCTTCTTGGATCTCCTCTCTAGCTTCTACGCAGCCTTCTCTACCCCTCAAGCTGGTAAAAATTCCTCCCCCAGCTCTAGCTAAAAATAATAGGCCCACATGGTTTTTGGGGCTTTGTCACCAAAAATCCTGCAATTCTTTGTCTCTGATCGTTAATAGTGCTTCAGTTTTATGGAGCTTCTCACGTTACACATGGCTCCCAGAGTGGGGTGCCCATATGGGTTTCAATGTTCTAAATCCACTTCTCTCTGACTGCCAATGTTTTCACTTCTGGGCAGGCTGGGCATTTCAGATCCCGAACGCAAATTTTTAGTATCCATCTCCAGAGCTGTGCTAGAATGGTGACCTCTCTGGGGACATTTTTGGGTTCAAGGCTAATGTTCCATTCACCGTTTCTCAAGACTGTTCGTATTTTGCAAGATAATTCCTGATGGACTGTTTTTCATTTCAGATTACCAAGCCTTGTGGTTCTTTTCTTGTCATTTTTCTACTTGTGTTTGTTTTATCTATTGTTTTCTGCTAGCATATGTTGAGGCTCAGCTGAGCTTATGTGGTTATGAGAGAAGGATAATTCAAACATGGTTTGACAGATCAGGGACAGAACAGACATAATTAGACAATACAGAAGGATGGGGAAAAATAGATTTGGTTTGGAGCTTGCAGAGTACAGTTCAAGTTTTCCCAAGATAACCATGGGGTAATTTATTAAAATTGTTCTAGGCAAATAAAGTTTATGAACTAGGTCCCATCACACCCTTTGCCCCCAAAGCTGATCCAACAATGACTGATAGATGAAAAGGCTATGGTTATCTTGTTTTTCAAAACAAAAGGAGAGTTTCAATTGAACTGATAAATATGAATGTACTTATGGGGACAGGTGAACAGTTTTCAGACTTTAAGAAATGTAGAGTGTAAATATACCATAAATTTGTGGCTGGATAATTCTATCTTATTCATCATTCATTCATCCTACAAATAGGAAGTGTGTAGGCTATGTCCCAGGTCCTGTGATCAGCTCTAGGCTTACAGAAGTAGGAGACACGGTGTTTGGTCTTTTATTAGGAAAGGGAATAGGTGGGCGCCTGGGTGGCTCAGGTGGTTAAGCGTCTGCCTTTGGCTCAGGTCATGATCTCAGCATCCTGGGATCGAGTCCCGCATCGGGTTCCCTGCTCAGTGCAGAGCCTGCTTCTCCCTCTCCCTCTGCCATTCCCTCTGCTTGTGCTCTTCTGTCTATCTCTCTGTCAAATAAGTAAATAAAATCTTTAAAAAAAAAAAAAAAGGAAAGGGAATAGGGGCACCTGGCTAGCTCAATTGGTAGAGCATGTGACTCTTGATCTCAGGGTCATGAGTTCGAGGCCACGTTGGGCACAGAGATTAAAAAAAAAAACAGAAAGAAAGAAAGAGAATAACTCATTCACTGCAGGGCGTTCAGTGTAATGAAGGATGCCTGTGCTGGCTGTGTGGGGTGGGGGGGGGTTGAGGGAAGGCTTTTTAGAACTGGTGCTAGCTGAACTGAATATTGAAGGATGGAGACAGGGGTTTCAGAAACAGAGGACAAACAATGCAGGCATGAAAAACAAGCAACACTTGTCGTCCACTTGGGCATGGGAGAGAGAGGGAGGGTAGGCAGGGACCATATCAGGATGGGTCTTCTTTAGGTGCAAGAGATCAAGATAATGTCTCTGATGTCTCTAGAGAATCATCAAGAATCTTAAGCAGGGAATAACCTGAACAAATTTTCATTTTAGGAGTTTGAGACCAAAGCTGGGAGTTGGGCAGACCATGGAAGTAGTGGTCTAGGCAAGGAATGATGACAGGCAGAGTTAAAGCAGTAGTTCTAGGAAGGATACTAAGAAGATATAGTGACTGCATGGAGATGGGTAGAGAGTTCAGGGAAAGGCTTCATTTCCTGGCTTGGTAAAATAGGTGGGTTGAGTCCCATCCACCAAGTTAAGGAGGAATCAAAGGGCTTGGGTTGGAACTGAATGAGGTGGTTCCCCCCGCCCCTCCATTGTGTTTGTATTCCAGCTCAGGGCCTGAGGTCATCAAAAAAGAGCTGACCACTCTGTATCTGGAGCTCAAGAGAGAACCACCCAGGTTGGATATTTAGACCATTTGAGTAAGAAGAGCAGAGGGCCAAGGCAAACATCTTGTTATGTAACATGAAGGCAGTAGGATAAAATGGGAGAATAATACATGAAGTACGAAGAAGATACCTATGCAATGTGCAGTGGCTGTTAGTTATTACTAATATTGCTATTGTTGACAACGCGAAAGGACTTCGACTATTCATATGATTTATTTCTGAATTTAAATAGTGGTATCTAAAGACCTTACCAGAGACTCCAGAGGGGACCCCACTTTTTATGAGGTGACCCTGGCATGACCCACCGCACGGGACAGAAAGCTGTTCAAGGTACCAAGCTGCTTTTGATAGCATCATCTCCAGTTTGATGACATTTTTAAAGGCAGGGCAAGCTGAGAAAAGTTGTTAAAAAGTTGTTAAAAAGCAGCAAATGGGGTTCAGACTTCTGGGAACATATCTTTGAGGATAGTTGCCATCTGTTTCATGTATAGAGAAGGTCATAGAAAAAAGGTGCCACAGACTCTTCTAAGTGATAACTGCCCGGCATGGCTGGCGTAGAAGTCATCCAGTCCAACTGGGGACATTCTGGGCCACACACAGGCTACGGGGCTACCTGGGGCTGTGAATGTGTTGGTGCTATTCTAGAAACCAAGGAGGAGGATGTTTGCTTGAACTCTCAGACTGCTTCCCCGTTATTCCATTCTAGGACAGAGCATTTTCACACATTGTTCTTTTTGTTTCTCATTGTTCTCTCAGTTCATTCTCTCATTGAGTCATGTTCAGCTGTTCATTAGTAGTCTCTTCTCTGTTTCAAGTTATTTTTCCCACCCATTTAGAACAATATCAACATTGGATCTTGGCCTCAAAGGAATTAAGATTCCTGACTTCAGACTTGCTGAGGAACTATTGGTCATTGGTGGCTTTTTTAGCCTCAGTGGCCTCAAGGAGTTTCTGAATCCACCGATTCTTCCAGGAAACTTTGTCCAGGCCATACAGATTGCAAGAATTTGCTATTTCCCTCTACATGTATTAAAAACTATTTATTTAAAAATATTAAAACTCCCAGGGTGCCTGGGTGGTGCCTGTCGGTTAAGCATCCAACTCTTGGTTTCAGCTCAGGTCATGATCTCAGAGTGGTGAGATGGAGCCCCATGCTGGGCTCCACACTCAGTATGGAGTCTGCTTAGGATTCTCTCTCCCTCTCCCTCTGCCCCCATCCCTTGCACACACACACACACACACATACACACTCTCTCTCTCTAAAAATAAGTAGGTAAATTTTTTAAAAATTTAAAAAAATATAAACTTCCTCGAAGCAGTTTGAGAATGGCCATTGCAGAAAATCTATAAGATGGATACCCAATTAATTATCTCCTGATATAACACTGCAACTGGCAACTTACAGAAAATTGGAAAAGATAATTTGCATCTGGAGAAAGTTGTTATAAATGCAAGTTCTGGAGCATGACCATCCCTGCCCCTAATGTTTTTTGGAATTTGGCTCTAAAGTTGTATTTTTTACTCACACACACACAACGCCAATACAGATTGCTTCTGTTGTCTAAGGGGATGGAGAACCTTCTGTTTACTTAAGGGAAAAGGGAGGATAGAAAAATATTACCAAGGAGAGTCACACCCCGCTAAAACACTCTGATTATACTTTTAATGGATGGGGGCGGTTTCGGTTCTTCAAATCTGTGTGGATCCTGCAGGATTTAATTATGTTTTGTAGATGGTTCCACAAGATCTTCTGGTCATTTTAAGATAGAGTTGTCCAAAGCCAAACTAAAAATAGGTTTAGATTTGGGAGGTAAAAATAGACATGCAATAATTGTGCTTGGGTTTCTGCAGTAAGAAGGGCTGAGTTTATGGCTTTGGCTTTGTTTGTGGTGCCCCAGAGGAGACCCAAGACAAAGATTCAAATGCAAGTAGTTGTCTTGGGCAGTGAAGGAAAGGGAGTGACAAGGAAGTGCAGGGAGGGAAGGACAGGTAATAAAGAGTGCCTTATCAAGTCGCCTTCCACTGTGGGAAACTGACACCTCAGAATCATCCTACCAAGGAACACGAGGGCTAAGGTAGTTATACATCACTCCCATCACTTGCTGGTTGAGAGCTACTGGGGGGAGTACTTAATCCCCAGCACTCTGGGTGTGTGGCCCAGTGGCCTCCAGCAGCAGGTGAGAACCCTTGGACAATGCAACGGGCACTAGCAGTTGGGATTCAGGTGGGTGTGCACTGAAATGGGAAGGTCAAGGGGATATAGATGGGGCATCACTAGTGTTTACCTTGAATGGAGCAGTTGTTTCATTCTGGAAATTCATATGAATGTGCTCTTTGGTGCTTTGAGTTTGGCTGCTCGTGCATCATCTCATTCTTTTGATGAAATAATTCAAAATTGGGTGTTGTTATTATTGAAAAACAAGTTTCCTCCAAATAAGTATGAGGAAGTGTTCCCCCCGTACAGCAGTCTCTTAAATGTGAAATTTTTTTTTTCATAAGGTAATGATATTAATTTGTTAATTCTAGAGCAGTGCTTCAATGCTGGTGTCAAATTCCAGCAGAGAATACATTTTAGGGCTATGAGTGATCCAAGGTTTAATGAGTGAAGCAGAGCATATGTCAGTAAGAAGAGGACTTTAGGATGTGTGTGTGTTTTAATATAGCTTTCACTGTGTTGAAGCACATGGTTCTTAATTATTTTTAAATAACTAGAATGCAACCTAATATAAACTGTATGCAAAAATCCAAATTGTTGTCACTAAATTTTCTACATTATACACATACATAATTTTTATAAAGCATACTAGCCAAGTATGTCTAATATCTTTAATTACTGGATTGACTCTCACATCCTGTATGTTCATCAGGTATTTGATAAATGTTTGCTGAGTGAATACATTAGTGACTGAAATTTGTGGGGAGGGGCCGGGGGGAGGATGCTATGCCCTTTCCTGAGGCCCTACCCATAGTTAGTGAGAAAGGAGCGGGATACATATATGGTATGTGGCATTCAAAAATACCATGTGGAATTGATGTCAGAGGACATAAATTCCTGGATTTAATGAAAACCTACGGTCACCATCTTTTTAGGCAGCATACTATATGGTGAATAAAGCCCTGCTACATGGACTGGGGTCAGCCTAAAAAGATGGTGACCGTAGGTTTTCATTAAATCCATTTTTATGTATTGTCTACAGCTGCTTCCCCACAAATAATGGCAAACAATGGCAGAGTTGGACTGTTGTGGTAGAGGCCAAATGCCCCAAAACCTGAAACATTTTCTAACTGGCCCTTTACAGAAAAAGCTTGCCAATCTCTGGTATTGAACAGTGTTATATGGTACATTTTCATTTTAAACATCAGACACCAGTTAAGTTATTTCCCCTCAAACATAACAGATATATAGAATATAACCCTAACCCTACAGAGCCTAGGCTCCCCTAGGTCACGCATCAGTGCTTTCTTGCACACCCTTGCTATAAGGAATTTCTAATACTGTACCCTCCTTCCTGAAAATTCCCTTGGTGTAGTTCTTCCTTCATCTGGCAATTTTGATTTTCATTTTATTCCCTTTTTTCTGTCTCTACTCAAACACATGGGATGCCATATCAGCAGTAGCTGAATCTAAGGAATGGACTTTTTATAGGTTGGCTTATGCTGTTTTGTGCAAAACCAAAAAGGGGGAAAGAAAGAAGGGAAATGACAAATGCCCTTTTCTATAGAGAAGCACCCAAGTGTGGGGAGAATTACAAAATAAGGAAGTTAGGAGGCCCCATAGCTGAGGAATACACAGGTGGGCATAGAATGTGTGGACTATAGGAGGCCATTGCCGTAGCATTCTGACACCTTCTGCATACAGGTGTTCAGCTCTAGGTTATTACAGAAAAAATGAAGATGACTATGTGAAGATGACTATGGCAGTAGGTAAGGAGATGGAAAATTATTTCTGTAACAGTTAACAGAGACTGAGTTAATTTATCTAGGCAAAGAAAAAAATAAGAAATGGTTTGGTATAATGTTTCTACCATTTAAATCCATTATGATATAAAAAGTAAACCAATGTTGATCGATTAAAGCATATATATGATAGAGAGCAGCTTGATAAGATGATTTTTTTTGTTTCAAATGACAGAAACAAATAAAGAACTAGCTAAGGCTAACATGTACCTTCCTGGCTGAATGGAATCCAAGAAGGAGTTGAATAACCAAGCCTCAGAAATTCAAGGCTTCAGATGGGTCTAGGGAATGATTAGAACAAGGCTCCTGGATTCTGTCTGGATTGTCTCTTCAGCTCTCATATGCAAATTTTCTTCTCTTTCCTTCCAGTCTTGCCGTTCTCCCCATAGCACTGAGCATGGCAGCTGAAAGGTTGTGAAATTTATTTCAGATATGCTTGTCCACGGGGTAAAGGCTGATTTCAAGCTCTCTTCATGATCCCAGGGAAGAGAAAATCCTGGGAAAGAGATTTTTTGGCCCAACTGAGATCAAACACCTGCTCTTGGGCCAGTCACCCAGTGAGTGACGGTGATAATATTATGCACCTGCGTTAAGCATATAAATGGAGGAAAGAACACTTGATTGCAAAGGGGAAATTATCAGACAGTTCTACATGACCATTCCATTATTTCTTTATCTTCACTTGGAAAAATCCATGAAAAATAGCTCAGTCTGCAACATGAAGGATTTAGGTTAGAGAGAAATAAGATTATTCTGACATTAGAGCTTATTACACACTGGGATATGTTACTGAAAGAAGCGGTAAAATATCTTTTCTTAGAGGTTTATAAAAATAGAAGTGATTTCTCATCAGTTGAAATGCAAATAGTTTTCCAAATGGATTAGACACACAAAAATTTTGTTTGATGTGCAAACTCGTGACAAGGCCCTGCCTTCTTTTGCCAGTAAATTCTGTTCAGTCCTAGTCTTTGGGTGCAATTCAAAAAATATTTATTAAATGCCTACTAGCTGCAAGACATTAGGCTGGACCTAAAGGGTTTGCATGGTGTTCTTCGGGAGGTTTCAGAAATTACAAGTGACCAGAATATGTGGTTGTTTAAGGCGATTGTCATAGAAGGGGTTCGGATTCACTGCTATGGAGTTTTCATAGGACTGAGGCAGAGTTGTGGAAGGAAAGGGGGAAGAGAGAGAGGGAGAGGGAAGTTAACAGAGAAACAAGAAAACAAGAGAAGGAATTAGCAAAGGGTTATTTGAGAGGCTGAGGTTTGAAGTGCTCTTTAAAGGAGAGATGAGGAGAGACATGAGAAAAGGCATTTGGGACAGACAGAATGGCAGAAACAGTGACTTGGATCACATTCAGGGAAGCAGCAAGTCATCCTTTTAGCTGGAAAACCATGGTAGAAGCAGGACAAGCTAATAGGAAAGATGAGAGCAGAAAGCTGGGATCATCTGTGGAAGGCCTAGATTGGCCACACTGTGAGACAGACAATGCCATGGAGAAGGGCAAAGGTGGAAAAATGAGTTTGAAGGTCATTACAGAGGCCAGTATGAGAAATCCTGAGTAATTTATCCAGATGGTGGTGGCAGAAATAGAAAGAAGACTATTATGGGAGGGAGATGATAGAGATATAATCTCCAAGGCTGGTTGATGAATAGTGTTTGTGTATTTTGTACTTTCAATAGGCCAAGCATTTATCAGAAAATAGCATTCATCAATTTCCTAGTTGCTTAAGATATTTGACTTTTATTTACATATACATTGAAGCTTCTTATCAACCAAATAAACAGGTTGGCTTTTATCCCCATTTTGCATATGAACAAACTGAGATTTAGAGCAGTAGCCCAAGGCCACACTGCTAGTAATCTGCTGAGTGGGACTTTGAACCCAGGATGTCTGGTGCCAACATCCCTGTTCTTAATTAACCATAAGTACATCGCTCTAACTAAGAAGTATGGAGGAAAAAGGAAAATCAACCTTGGTGGATTGGGAGGCGTTCTACTCATACACTATTGGATAACAAACTACTTGAGATTTAGTAGTTTAAAACAATGACTATTTTACTGTAGCTCACAATTGTGTTGATCAGGAACTTGGACAGCCTTGGCTGGGCTAGTCCTCTATTATAAAGCTGTTGACAGAGAACACACAGTGGTATGCTGCTGGTAGGTAGGCTGGTCTAGAAGGAACAAGATGGTTTCATTCATGTGTATGCACCTTGACGAGGATGACTGGAAGTCTGGGCTCTGCTGGACGGTGGACCAGAGCCCTACACATGGCATTTCCAGCACAGGGGTCTCAAGCAGTCAGTAGATCGCTTTGCCTGTTTGGGGACTTTATATAAATGGAATCCTATAGTGTAGACTCTTTTTTTTTTTTTTATTAACATATACTATATTATTAGTTTCAGAGGTAGAATTTAGTGATTCATCAGCTGCATACAACACCCAGTGCTCATCACATCACATGCTCTCCTTAATGCCCATCACCCAATTACCCCATCCCCCCACCCACCTCCCCTCAGTTTGTTCCCTGTAGTTAAGTGTCTCTTATGTTTTGCCTCCCTCTCTGTTTTTGTCTTATTTTATTTTTCCTTCCCTTCCCCTATGTTTGTCTGTTTTGTTTCTTAAATTCTACATATGAGTGAAATCATATGGTATTTGTCTTTCTCTGACTGACTTATTTTGCTTAGCATAATACTCTCTGGTTCTATCCAAGTCATTGCAAATGGCAAGATGCATTCTTTTTGATGGCTGAGTAATATTCCATTGTATAGGTATACCACATCTTTATCCATTCATCTATAGTGCAGACTCTTCTGTTTCTGACTTCTTTGGCTTCACATTATGCTTATGAAATTCATACATGTCATTACATGTGGTTGTAGTTCATTCTTTCTTGTCACAGTATAGGATAACTCTGTATAACTATTCTACAATTTAATTGTCCATTCTACTATTAATGGACATTTGGATAATTTCTAGTTTGAGTTATAATGCATAGTGCTAGCATGAATGTTCTTATATATGTCTTTGTATAAAATACATTTCCATTTCCATTGACTATACACCTAACAGTAGAATTGGTAGATAATAGTGTATACTTATGTCAGTGTTAACAGTTTTCCATATCCTTTGTACAAATTTACACTCTTTCTAACAGTGTATGAGAATTTTAATTGCTCCACATCAACTGGTAGTATCAGATGTTACTGATTTTAGCCATTTAGGTTTTTTGAAGGGACTATTTTGATATAGACTGACACAGATCTTATCTAATTCTCTCCCACTCTGTACTTCTCTGCTTAGGTAACTCTTTATGCTTTCTTGCAGATGATGGGAGATGACTGTGTGGCTATTCCATTTAGGTATTTCCTTATTCCACAGGGATATGTGGAATCTCTCTCTCTCTCTCAAAGCTCTAGTGACACTTAGAGAAAAAGGATTCAAGTAGACCTCTTCTGACATCTTACTGGTGGTCTTTCCACATTTTGAAGGCAAAGGACATATGCTCTCTTTTGCTGTATCTCTTTCTATATAGGATCAATAATCTCAACATTCATCACACTGCAACTAAATGTTTAAAAAATACTTTCAGGTGAAACCTTTCGAATTTTGGATATTTTGAGGATCTTTGGATTTAGTTCAACTTCATCCAATATGTTTCCTTTCTCAGTAAGAGACTTAGGAATAAATTTGGGCTCAGCTGTCAGGAAGTCAAAGAGAAAATTATCTGTACCTATAGATATAGATGTAGTGGAAGAGGTCTCCACAAGTTGCATATGCAAAGGAGCCATCTCTACACATGACTCCGCTGGAATGAATGCTTTGAAGTAATTCTGTAATGCAGGAAAGGTCAAACTATTTACTTTTCTTCTATAAAACCTCTTGCTCCCACCCTTTATTTTCCTTCTTTTTTATTCTCTTTCCAGGGCTGCAGTAAGGTTGCATAATGTAGGGAAAAGCCAGCTTAGAGGGATGATGCTCATGCTGATCATCGAAGAGATAATATCCACCTGTTTAAGATACTTTCAAGTATGAAATTAACTAGGTTAGCCTATGTAAGGTACTTTCTAGAAAGTTTTGATGCATAGTGATCCTCAGAGCACAGATTTAGAGAAAGCCAGGCGAGAGAGGGTAAATGAAGTAGGCAAGATAATACAGCAAGAGATAAGCCAAGACTTCTCTGCTGTCTTCATATGCCCTTCCTGGAGGCTGTTGGTTTACCTTTCCTTGGACTTTGTACAGAAAAGTTCTGCATCCAAACTTGAGCAACTTTGAGTGTGTTTCTCCTCCTTGAAAACAAATGAGCCCTGACTTGAACAGTCCCTTTAGTAGACATGTCATACATTATAGTAGTTTTTGTGACCCTCTCATCTCTACAACTCGATTATAAAATCCTCAAGGGCAGAGATGTCTCTAATACATCTTTGTATTCTGCCTTGTACTTTAGCACAGAGTGGGGAAATGTCATGTTATCCTGCTGATTAAGTCCATTAAGGATTCAGGTTGCATAACTCTCCTAATGGGGAATGGAGAATAAATTCTGCAAGAGAGTTTAATGTTCACGAAAAGCATCAACAGCAAATGTAGATGCCCTTTGGCCATGCATGAAATGCAAGGGAGATAGTGGTCTTTTTCCAACTCTTGTGAATAACCCTCAACTAAGTTCTCACCTCAGGGGCAGGATGTTATGTGGTTGTTCTCTTAGAGATTCTTTCTCTTCCTTGGTTTGAAACCACCAACTGAGTTGGAGGATCCAAACTGGGGCAGAGTTTAAAAAGGGGACACAAAATAGGCAGTTCCAGCAGAACTTCAAGTTTATCTGGGGTGAGCGTCATCGGTGGAACAGAGGCATCTGCTCCACAGACCATGTGGATATGATGGCAAATTCTACATGCAAAATATTTATAGGAAGATCTGCCTTTCTGTGTATATAGCTCAAAATCAGTTTGTTGAGTGAATCTGTATTTAAGGCCAAACTCTGATTCACAGTTTTAAGAGTCCCATACTAACCAAATGGGAGGGCCATACTGCACAAAGACATCTCCATCCACATACAGGAGCGAAGCGAGATACTGCCAGGTGCTTGCAGAGGGACGTTGTAGTCCCTTCCAGTTCCCTGAATACATTCTTAGGAGACACTTCTGTAAAAGATGCCCATCCGCCCGTCCCACTGGACTAATGACTATGAGTGCACCTTCAGCGATTGATTGATGCCAGGACCAGAATTAAGTCCTAGGACCAGAATTGAGTGCCATTAATTATTTTTTGAATAAACAAAAGCAGGTTTATGATCAAATGATTATCAAATTATTTCTTTTTTCACCAAGGAAAGATAACTTTTTTTTTTAAAGATTTTATTTATTTGACAGAGACACAGAAGAGAGGGAACACAAGCAGGGGGAGTGGGAGAGGGAGAAGCAGGCTTCCCGCTGGGCAGGGAGCCCGCTGTGGGGCTCGATCCCAAGACCCTGGGACCATGACCTGAGCCGAAGGCAGACGCTTAATGACTGAGCCACCCAAGTGCCCCAGGAAAGATAACTTTTAATCAGAAAAATCTTTCAATTTTGTTTTAACTTCCAGAAATAGATTTTAAGAGCCATCTTGGGAGAATAGAGAAGGACATTGTCCAAAGCCTGGACCTTTGGTAGGAGTTGGGGAGTTGGGGAAACTTAAACCCTCCACTTTGCACCATTACAGTTATGTGTTCCCCATTTGAAGCATATTTGGAGGGACAAGGCTTGGTCAGAGAAATGCCCTTTTTGCTCTTTTGACACAAAGTACTAAGAGAAGCTGGAAGATGTCTCCACAGCACCAGTTACCAATCTTTGCTATACATGGTTACCACCTGGATGACTTTTAGAAGATACTGATGTCCAAACTTTTGGTTTTATTGGTTGGGGGGGTGATTTGGGCATGGCAATTTTAAAGAGTCTGACCTATTTTGAAAATTCCAATAGGGGAGACTTTTTTAAAAAGGTCAAAAGATAAATAAATGAGTGTGTCAGCTCAGTTTATTTTAAACAAATGTTTACTGAACGCATACTCCGTGTGAAGCCGTATGCTATGCTCCGGGAATACAAACAGAAATAGGAAAATATATCCCTGCCCCTGATGAAGCTCTCAGTTTAGTGGTGAGAGGGACAGTTAGATGGGCAAATAAATGCAATGTAATTATAACTTGATTGATTATGTGTGTGTGATATAAACAAAACTAGAAATTGGTCCAAAGCAGAGAAACATACAGAAAAAGAGAAGAGGACCAGGGACAGAGGCATTTGCATGATTTTTAATAACATATGATTGGTATTTCTGAACCTTTAAAAACTAAGGAAAGCATGCAGATCATGGGTTGTAGGAAAGAGCTCAATTGTGAAGGGTTTTTATGTTGCCTCAGTAACTTAGGTTTTCATGGATGTAAAACATCTGTGAATTTGGACCATCTTAGTAATGGTCCAGCATAAGCCAACCAGGTTATGTATCTTTCTTGTCTTCTTTCCTTCCTTCATCTCGTCCATCCTTGTCCCCATAGCCATACTTACCTACTTACCAGGAGAGGGCCCTACAACTTTGCCGTTTACTATTTAAATGAGCCACAGGTTTTAAAGATAAGAATGATTTAGGGGGGTGGCTCAGTCAGTTAAGCGTCTGCCTTTGGCTTGGGTCATGATCCCAGGGTCCTGGGATCGAGCCCCGTGTGGGGCTCCCTGCTCAGCAGGAAGCCTACTTCTTCTTGCTCTGTCTGCTGCTCCCCCTGCATGTGCTCTCTCTCTCTGTCAAGTGAATAAATAAAATATTAAAAAAAAAAAAGAGGGGTGCCTGGGTGGCTCAGTCGTTAAGCGTCTGCCTTCGGCTCAGGTCATGATCCCAGGGTCCTGGGATCGAGTCCCACATCGGGTTCCCTCCTCGGTGGGAAGCCTGCTCTCCCTCTCCCACTCCCGCTGCTTGTGTTCCTGCTCTCGCTATCTCTGTCTCTGTCAAATAAATAAATAAAATCTTTAAAAAAAAAAAAAGATAAGAAAGACTTAACCACTAATCTTACTCTCAATTTACTCTATGGTTTCTGACTCACATATCACTGATGATTTTTGTCAACATAACACTCATATAATTTAGTCTCCTTCTCCCAAATGAAGAAGTATGAATGTATTGAATAAAAATGATGAGTTTTTTTAATTTCAAAATTATACTTAAAGGGAAGAAATAACAAGACAAAACAACCACAAAAGTCACTGCCTCAATTTGCCATATTCTTAAAACTAGACCTTAAGGTAAATACCACAAGTAAGAACAGCTGTTTTCCAATGGAGATAGAAATAATGATGCCAGATAAACATTGCTCTTGAACCTCACTGTGGGACTTCATTCATGTGACAAATGGGGAGCAACAAATTTATTCTCAGAACTAGAAAATGCCATTCAAGATTCCAAAGTATAACATTTATCTTTGATTAGACTTTTATCTGAAAGGGAAATATTAACAGACAAGTGCTTTAATTAATTTATTTTTAGTAAGGTAGAGCTGTTTTATCCATGACATTTCTCATTAGTCATTGTAGCAGTACCCCTTGAATTTTTTTTGAATTACTTCCCGTGTATTTACCATTCCTCTGTCATGATCTGGTTATTACCAAGACTACATTGCTATTAATAGTCAACATGTTATTTTAAAATTGAACAAGCTAATATTATCAGCCCATAATTTTCTGGGTTTACACTGAATCTATTACCATAATTAAGTTGATAGTATTTTGAATGAATGTTTATTTCTTATTACTTTGTATAGCAAAAGGCAATTAGATGTTTGTCTACATACAAATGGTTTATGAATATTTACTCTGTAAATGGTTTTGCATGAGTCTATTGCAAAAAAGAATTTAACTTCTTTCACATGTTCCATGAGTTAGAGTTAGAATTCAATGATGTTGCTTCTGTTCATTAAACTCAAAGGATTCACTTCATCTGCTCATGCCTCTTTAGTTTCTATATACCATGGACACGTACTCTTTGTCTTTCTCTGACGTAATGCCTACTGCATTTTTTTTCTTTTCTTTTCTGGTTGTCTATCACTTGATGGATTGTTTTTCAAGCCAATCAAGGAGCAGAGAGAACAAAGGATAAGCAGACAGGTAAAATGGCATTCATGTGTTTCCTAATTCCTTGGATACTCAGGGAAGATAAAATAGCAATTTGAATTATTCGTGGTTCTGCTTTATCTGTGATCCACCCAGTCATCATAATGTATTATAGGAGGGGATAATTGAAAGTTCAGAGGGTGTGATTCCATATGCTTATCATAAAGAACAGATATAAGAGTCGATTTCCTGTTTGAATTGTTATTTGAGCACCAAGCAATTTATTTAACCAGAAAGTCTTTATTTATTATTCATAAAACTTCTCTAGTCTGATCCCATGTGTTTGCTTCGATTCTGAAAGTGACTCTATACTCACGGCTGATAAACTCCCCTGTTTGAATTAGGATGTTAACCAGAAAAGGTTGTGTATCTGATCCCATGTGGTCCAATTAGTGTCGAACAAAGAAAATCTCTGTAAATGGTTATAGGTTGCAGTACCAGAAACCCAAATTGGTTACCTTATGGGGATAAAATTGCTACAAACTCTGTACCAAACTGTCCCCATGGCTGTGATAATGGTATCAAGGGCATGCTCTATTGATGGCAGAGATGGAAGCTAGGAGTAATGTGCTGGATATTGTCAACTGGCATTCCATCCATTTCTACCTTTTTCTATGTGATTTACTTTATCACTGAGGCTTGACAGTTACAAAAAACAGCTTTCCAGACTTTTTGGAAGCTACAGTTCTGGATGCAAGTTGTGTTCTGCCAATTAGACATGCTTGAATGAGATTTGAAAGCACCTGGAGCAGAGACCATCTCCTTGCTGCTGGTGAGACCAACTATAGAAACGAGTGCTTTGAGGGGGTGCTGGCTGTCAGAGTTGGCCTCCTTCGAGTTTGGGAGTGGTCATGGTGGCAGCAGCAATGGCTTCCTGACCTCTTGTTGTAGCAGCTACACTTTTGTGTCCTTGTCTCCCCATCCACCATCTCTTGTAGGAATTTTGCAAGGAACCCGTCTCCTGCACTGAATGTCATTCTGCTTGAAATACTAAGTTTCTGTGCCTGCAATTAACCTTGACTGCTACAAGAGTTACAGCTTATTGAGTATCTGCTAGATGCCCAACAAATAGAGCCTCAGTGAGATTGGGTAGCTGGTACAGAGTCACAAAGCTAGTGAATGGCAGAGCCCGTATTTGAATTTAGGTCCATCTGTCTGCAAGGCTAGTACACCAAGAGCAGAAACTTTAATAGGTCTGTGTCTATTACAAATTTGAAAAATCTCTAAGGGCTGGGGCAGTTGACAAAACCTAAATATAAGATCCATGATGTCACTGGCTTAAAAGAATATAAGAAGACACAATTGGCGAATTGGATAGCCTGTGTACACCCTCAAGAACTTATTGGAATCACTACATCCCTGAAGCAAGTAGCGGTGTCACCACAGTGGTGATGCCCAGGGTACGTAGGTGTAGATGCCCAACCTTAACCCAAGAACCCGTTCTTTGTTCATATACCTCGTCATAGCACTGAAGGGGAAATCAGTGCCTTCATGGGT
Organism: Mirounga angustirostris; assembly: GCF_029215605.1. Lineage (NCBI taxonomy): Eukaryota > Metazoa > Chordata > Mammalia > Carnivora > Phocidae > Mirounga > Mirounga angustirostris. The sequence goes on along the minus strand of NW_026991718.1, from coordinate 97,649,481 downwards.
TGGTTTCATGGTTCAGATCCCCTTAGTGTTGTTTTTGTGTTTTTCAGAAAGTTCTATCTGTTGCTGTTGTATTTCTAAACCTTCCAGAGGCCTGAGCAGACTCTGCAAAGAGAAAGTGCATGATCTGGGTCTTTCCACATTTTGTGGCCTCATTTAAAAGCAAAAGGCAAGACAATGAGAGGGCGATAGGGCAGGAAGTACTCTATGCTTCCCATTGTCAGCAAAGACTCAGGAGAAACCATTTCCAGGGCTGAGAGCACTTGACTGTTTTCAGAACTGAGTGTGGCTGTGATCAGCCTTCGGGAAGATTTAGCACGGGGTCATACGATGCACAGGTGAAAGCACTGGAGAAGTTTTGCCTGAGGAGGTAAGACTCTGGGGGCCAAGCAGAAGGGAATGAGCTGTCACATGGAAGAGACAGAAGGCTAAGATCTCAGACTAGAGTGGAAGTTAGCAAGAGGTAAGGGGTTATCTAAGAAGAACTACCCATGGTCAGTGAGGCTGCTCCACGAAACAGCTCCACCGCTGGAGTCCTGCGCAGAGGTGTGCTGAGTGTTAAAGAGGGATGCTGCAGATTGGATTCAGTTCCCTAACAGTGTGACGATGCCTTCCTCCCTGAAAGTGTTCAGTGTGCTCCCCAGGGAGGGGGCTGGGCATTTCCATCTAACTCATGACTCTGGTGGCAGCCAGTTTATATTTAAATCCTGGTCCTGCCATTTACTTGCTGTATTATTTTAATTCTGTACTTCAGCTTCTCCTTCTGTAAAACACGGAAAAGAATGGTATCAGCCTCATAGGGTGAAAGTGTGAAATCAAATAATTTAATTCATGTAGGGGGGATTAATCTACTTATTCTTATTGGCTATATGGGAATTGACCTTGCAGCTCCAAGACAGTTCAGTGAGAGGAAGTGCCCTCAGACACTCACTCTAAAGTTTTAAGAACTGGGAGAATCAGGAACCCCGTGGCAAACTTTCAGCACTATTTGGTCAGGCCAGGGGGTGGTCTCAGACTGGCTTTCCCTGTCCCTGGGAGAGATTCTAAATTTCTCAAGGCACTCATCTCAAAATATCCAAGCTGGGGCACTTGGGTGACTCAGTCAGTTAAGTGTCTGCCTTCGGCTGAGGTCATAATCCCAGGGTCCTGGGATCGAGGGATCGAGCCCTGCACTGGGCTCCCTGCTCTGCAAGGAGCCTCTTCTCCCTCTCCCTCTGCCCCTCCCCCTGGTTGTGCTCTCTCTTTCTCTCAAATAAATAAATAAAATCTTAAAAAAAAAAAATGTCCAAGCTGCTGCTGTACTTCTGAGAAGAGGGGCATAATGCAGGCTCACAACATTGGAGAACATAAAAGAAAGAGATTGAGGGTCCATGTCATTGTAGGGATCAGTACCTGCCTGCATCCTCCTCCACTGTTACATGTTGAGGAAAGGCTTGGGGAGCCAAAGTTCTGGAAGTTTTTAACCTCCACAGCAGTCCGAAGTCTCATGAATTATTTTGTAAGTTCTAAACCAGAAAATAATTATTGCTTGTCTTTCTGCCTTTGCCTAATAAGTAACTGAAGTTTATATAAAGTCTTGGCTTGCTTGGGCTGTTTCTCTGTTGGGTATATTATGTCCAAATTTAATTAAAGATCATGCTGTGGACTGGAAACTCCTTTAGTGAGAGGAAAATAATGGGAAGGCCAAGGTTTTTTTTATTAGGTTTATGTCAATTGAGTTAAAGCACGTGCTCTGAGCTCCCTTTGGAATGAGCCATGCATTCTTCCATGCCACCTGGCTACAAAACAAACTTGAAAAACTTGGCTCTCGCATGAAGAAACCCTCAGTATTAGGGAAATGCGGCTGCATTCCAAATGGAAACATGGCAACTTCAGGCTCCGTTACTTTCCTCCCTCCTGCCAACCCTCTGTGAGTCTCTGCTCTTTCCAGGAGAGGGAGAAATAAAAATATCTTAAAAGAAATGGAAGCCAGTTTTTCCTCCCCCGTAACAGGGTGTACCACTCATTCAACCATACCAGATATACGAGGACTTGGAATGGAAAGAAGTAACCACTTTTTCAAAAGCTAAAAATATTCCCAGAAGGTGAGAGTCACAGGGCATGATTTGTGTACGCATCAGAAAAGGATTCCAGGTCATTAGACAAGGCCAGCAATCCTGGTGGAGGGGGCAGTGTAGTTCAAGGCTGCAGGCATTGGCCTGTCTTTGTCTTGGGTATTGACTTGCTGAGGGGCCTCTGGGAACTTAATTAAGTTCCTGGATTCCTCTTTTGACAAATCCAGATTACAGACAATAACCACCCTGGCCTGCTGCTATTGCATTCGTATGATAGCAGAGCATTACAAACTCGGAATTCTATTTAAGAGCTGATAATTATATAGGAGAGAATAACATGCTGACTGGGGCAAAGGGGCCAGGTGGTAACTTTTCATGGTTCAGGAGTTGGGAAAGAGCCTATGAATTACGGGCCAGTGAGAATAACATTTTGATGATTATTTGGAAATTCTCAACTCTAGCAAAGACCAAGTTTGAATATTCTCAGGACAGCAGGGTGTGTGCCGATGGCTGGTTGACAAGCTCAGTGGCTTGGGTGTGTCATTTTTTTTGTTCCTGAAAAGGCCCCAGATAAATGTTTTCTAGAAGGCACAGTGAAAGACATTTGGAATTTAAGAGAGACATCAGTGGGCAGGTTTGGGGCTTATCTCCGGCCGCCTTGTAGATGAATCCTGGACACAGTGGCAGAAGGACTGATACAAACAAGCCGTTTCTGAGAAGCTTTGACTTCAAAGGAAATCGCCCACAGCAGAGGGGCTGATGCAGTGCTGAATGAATAATGAAAAATACAATAAAGACCAAATCTGATAGGGATTTGAATTATATGCAAGAAAAGTATTTCTGAGGAAAATGAGATGGTGGAGAGGGCTTGGGACAGATCGAAGAATTCATAACCAGAGCTGCTCACAACTTGTATCACTTAATCCCAGAAAATTTCCAGGCTCTTTGAGAAGGCAGTTAGATGAAAATGCAACACCGGGATCTTTCCTCTGAAATTTGAAGTCACCTATGTCTTGAGGCGGCCCAGTGTTCCCACCTCCTACTCTCCCCAGCCCCCACTCCAATGGAGGACAACTCTGACCTTGAGAGGGCGGTCTGCAAAGACACTACAAAGATGCTCCACTCACTCAGAGCCAGGCCTAGATCTCAGCCTTCACGGGCATACACTCCCCATTCACAGCAAACCAGCCATAGCCAGGTTTGGAGGTGTGTCTCCAGCCTGTACTCCCGTTCTCTGACAGTGACCCCCAGGGGGTGGTGCCCTTCAGCCATGTTTGTTCAGAGGAAACCCAAAGCTCTTCCTCTCCACTGCCCATGTATTAGAGAGACAGACAGTGAAGGAGGGGAGAGAGAGACAGCCAGAGAGACAGGGAGAGCCAGAGACAGCCAGACAGAGTTGCGATGGGGGACGGAAATAATGAGTAAGACAGTGAGGGGGAGATCCAGGGGTGGAGGGAGGCTGGTGAGAGAGAAAGAGGCAGTGGCAGGTACTGAGAGAGATGGAGAGCGAAGCCAGAGACAGAAAGACAATGTGCACAGAAGCAGAGGGACAGTCGGGGATAGATAGGAGCATGGCCAAGTGGGATGCTTGGATGACTTCTGTGCTCCCAGGAGAATGGTTGGCCATGTCTCCAGCCCCAGGGGCTGTCCTGACACCACAGTGAATCCAGAGCCCCCAGCCCCTCTGTCCTACCAGCCATGACACTAACTGGGAGGCCCCAGTACCCATGCCCAGAACAAAGCCAAGTAGCTCTTCTGTTTTGCTGCCCCCTCACTTCTCCCAGTCTAAGCATGTGTTCAAGGGATCCTTGAAGGACAGTCATTATGCTGCGCTCAGAAGTGTCCCTCCCATTACACTCTGACCTTCGTCTTCCATGGAGCTTGGGTGCTTCCATGCTCGCCCCTTAGGATGGTTCTTCCCGGGGGGCTTCTGAGTCCCCCCATAAATAGACATGGGGGGCTGTCCTTCTGGGCCCGCAGCCATGTGGAGATAGATGGACAAGCAGAGACCCCTGCTCCCTACACCACCCACAGCCTACATCCCAAGTGGGCCTAAGAGAAGTTTTCTCTTAAATTGCATTGAAGTCTCACATTCCAGACTTGCTTCATTTCCTTCAGGCCAGATGGGCAGAATGACCTGGGAGCTTGCTATCTCCCTCAAACATGTTGACATTATTTTACAAAGAAGCAATCCAGCCGGAGCAGGCGTGTTGACCATAAAATAATTTATTGGAGATGCTGATTGTGGGGCCTTGCAGAAGGCCTTTTCTGGGGGCGCCTGGGTGGCTCAGTCAGTTAAGCCTCCAACTTTTGATTTTGGCTCAGGTCATGATCTCAGGGTCATGAGATCGAGCCCCACAATGGGGTCCGTGCTGGGTGTGGAGCTTGCTTAAGATTCTCTCTCCCTCTGCGCCTACTCCCCCATGCTTGCTCATGCTCTCCCTCTCTCTCTAAGATAACATAAATCTTTAAAAAAAAAAAAAAAAGAAGGCCTTTTCCCATTATTTTAAAAGTACTTTTACTCTGATTACAAACAAGCTTCCTTGATCACCATGCCTATTTTTCCTCATGCTTAGTTTTTTCTCATTCTTGTCTTCTCTGTTATTCAACAGCTTCTCCCAGACCTCCACTCCTGCATCTAAGCACTGGGCTTTGGGGTTTTTTCTACTGGGCTTTGGTGTGTTCTGTTTTGCAAATAGAGCAAGATGTGCTGGCATTCAACAATAGAGGCAGCCAAGCTAAGCACAACCTGTACAAATGCATGCAGGGAGAGCTATCTGTCTGCACATACTCATGTCTTGCTGAATTTCTGGAGATTCCATGGTCTTCACTAGACTTATGTGTCTTTCGTCACCACCCAGAAAGACAAGCTTTTTTTCCCTCCCTGGAATCTGGTATATAATGCAAAAAGGGCCCCATTATTAATCGAGAAGACAAAAATGAAGACCGTGGCAATTGAGGTTTTGGTAGAGTCTCCTTTCCCCTCCTGACAGATAAGCCTCTCAACACCTCTCTGCCTTTTTCTAAGAGAGAGGCTTATTTCAATGTTAATTCTAGTCAGTAAATTATCAGCCTGGATGAAGGAAAAGTATATAATATTTAAGTTTTATTATACTACTCAAGAGATTTATTTTGTCTTCTAAACAAAAATAGCCCTGGTCATTGCCAAATGAAAATTTCTTCCATGTATCCTTTATTAAACTCCTTTTAAAAAAAAAATACTAAAAAAAATCATTGTGAACCATAAAACAGTAGGATTCATTCTAATGGATGGAATATATATATATTTCAAAAGTCCCTCATTTTCTAAGTGGCCTGAAGATAGCTTTGCTGCAAATTGTCTTTGGGGCGTAAGAGGCCCTAAGAATCCAGAGACAACTTTGGAAAACCTATTTTCTTTGCTGTCTGCTTGGTATTTGTGGGAAGATAAGAAAGCAGAACATAAAGAAAAGCGAGCTCTCCCAAGCTTACAGAAGATTCCATATCTGGGGATCATGGGAGCCACAAAATAATAGAAGATTTGAAATCAGTGCAGCTCATTTCTGGACAAGGAGGGAAGTGTGGCAATAGTTCAGCATTCTGTCCTCGTTTATTTCAGAAAGGATAGATAGTATCGCAGAAAAACAATCCATACAGGAACCCTTGAACAAACAATTACAAGCATCATAAAGCAAGCAGGTCTGGAATTGATCCCGCAACCATCTCCCATTCTCGCTCTTCTTTAATTTTGCCTATTAGGTGGTTTGCGGATTCAACCTTCTGTGAGTGTTCATTTAATGGTACAGTATCAATTTCCCCAGATAAGGGATGTCTGTGCCCGTTTCCCTTTCACTAAAGCAAACTGTCACATCATTAAGTTGTTTTTGTCTCTGATTTGTGGTTAGACTAAAATAAAGAGGGAGAGGAGGAGGGAATCATGTACCTGGGTATCTGCCCCCCACCTACACACACACACACACACACACACACAAAACAAAAATATAAACAGCCCTCTCTGTGCCAGAACATTTCACCCCAGAGCAACTGTTGGACTCTATGGCACCCTTATGTTATCGTGTGTGTGTGTGTGTGTGTATGTGTGTGTTTGCTTGCTTTGTTCAGCCTCCACTTCTGTCTGTGAAGCACATTGTACCTTCCCCACACACATATGCACATATGTGATATTTGGTTCAGGGTCATGGTAATGAGATATTACTTGCATTCCAATTCACTGCCTCTGACATCCAACAGCTTGAAGGGTAAGGGACTTCCACGTTGGATTCAACCATGCATGGACCCGTATAAACTCATAACACTTTGCCACCAATTCGACATCTTGTTGGGATATTTATCCATTTAGCTTTAACTAGAAAAGACAGTTCTCAACATTGGGAAAAACAAGTATGGAAACGTGATGGTGCTTAATTGCAGAAATCATGGATTTGGGATGACCTGTATTTTACAGTTCCTACTCCAAGATGTATATATATTTTTAAAGATTTTATTTATCTATTTGTCAGAGAGAGGGAGGGAGGGAGAGAGAGAGAGAGCACAAGCAGGGGGAGGGGCAGGCAGAGGGAGAAGCAGGCTCCCCGACGAGCAAGGAGCCCAATGTGGGACTCGATCTCAGGACCCAGGGATAATGACCTGAGCCGAAGGCAGACACCTAACCGACTGAGCACTCAGGTGTCCCTCCATGATGTATATTTATGGGTATTTCTTCTACCAGTTGTTCCGGGTCCTATATGGTCTGGCCTGTGCCCACCTCAATCTCATCTCCTGCTCTCAACCTTGTTCTCCTTGCTGTGGCCAGAAAGGCTTCTTTTGATCTCATACTAAGAATCTACCTGCTTCAATGACATCCAACATTCTCATTCCTCCACCTGGATTATGATTCCTCTAAAATCTCTATCTGACTCTCTTCTCATTATTCTGATGTCAGTTGAAGTGTCATTTCCTCCAAGAGACCATCTTTGACCACTGAGAAGTTCTTTCCCTCGTTTCACTACTTTCTATACCATAACGCCATTAATTTTCTGCTATGGGGTATCATTCTCTGTCAGATTGGCTTATTTCATTGCATGCTTATCACCAGTCTCTTCCCTGGAATGTGATCGCCTATGTCTCAGGCCTTATGGTCTTATTAACCATTGTGTTTTCTTTTTCTGTTTTTTTTTTTTTTAAGACTTTATTTATTTTGCGAGAGAGAGAAAGAGAGGGAACGAGCATGGGGCGAGGGGCAGAAGCAGAGGCAGAGAGAGAATCTCCAACAGACTCCACACTGAACACAGACCCTGACACGGGGCTTGATCTCATGATCCTGAGATCATGACCTGAGCCAAAATCAAAAGTCAGACACAACCGACTGAGCCACCCAGGCGCCCTCACCATGTGTTTTCAGTACCAAAGGGAGAAGGTTTGGAACAGAGTAGATATGCTAAATATCTAATGAGTGAATGGATTTAGGAATATATTTAAAGCAGACTATGTGCTCATCACCTACCTGGCTTAGCCTGTTCAGTCACTGCAAAAGCCTTATAGGATACATACCATTCTTATATTTGCCTTAGTTAAAACTTAGCTTTGGCTGCATGTGACAGAAAATCTCAATACCAGCGGCGAAAACAAGATAGAAATTTGTGTTTCTCTTATGTAAAAGAGTTTCAGGGCTGTTATGGGGGTCCTGGACAGTTGCTCCACCATCTTCATATCCAGCATGACTGCTAGGGCTCCAGCCATCACTTCTGTTTCTAGGCAAGAGGAGGAGGAAGGGATCAAAAAGGGAATGCCTCCCTCCCTTTAAGTTTCATAACAGTCCCCACAACATTGTGGATTATGTCTCATTGGTTAGAATACAGAGACGTACTCTACCTGCTTATAAGAGAAGCCAACAAAAGTAAGCCAGGGCAACCACATGCTGACCTAAAACAAATGTGCCGCTCTGTTTCTAAGGAAGAAAAGAACTAGTCCCTTGTGCTGCATCCCTAAAGACTCTCACAGAGAGAAAGTAACTCATCCAAAGCCGTAGAGCTAATGGATTACAGAACTGAGATGGAAGCCTAGGACTAACATCATTGCATGCCCCCACCCCTGCCCAAACCATCGAAACTGCCCCCACACACCCAGGAATATAATTGCTCTCAAGTCCCTCTCTCAAGGGATCCTTGATAGACTGTAAAGCTAGGGGTGAAGTCTGCTTTCTTCTTTTTCATATTCCCAGAATCCAGGGAGGATCCTAACACCATGAAACAGACCTCCTGGGCCTGCCCCCACCCTGCCCTGCTCACTTCCCTTGGTAGCCTCTCTCCTTCTCTTTCCTAACATAAATACTGCCTAGTCTTAGCACTACTAATGATTCTACTGAAAATTTGCCTTTCTTCACTAAATACTCTACTGTTTTATTTTTATAAGAATTCATTCATTCAGTTCTCATAATTTGAGCCCATTGGAGAGACAGGGTAATCAGCCTTAGAGCGATTAGTAATTTCTCTAAGCACACCCAGAATCTGACTCCAGAGTTTATTCTTGTAACAAGCTTTCTCTAGTTCAAGAACCACTTTGCCTTCTCCACTTTCTTACGTGTTTAAAGTGCATCATGGTGACTCAAAATAAGTGATTATGTTTAAGCTGGAGGGAAGTTTGTGCCTTACTTTGGTGTCTTAAGTAGACACTGCTCTTGCTATCACATTTCCTGTGCCTGAGGCTTGGCAACCTATATTTGGCAGGAGGTCCAAAGGGCCTGCTGATCTGGCTGCAGACCCAACTTCTCCCTCCTGGGTATTTTAGTCCTGTTTGGGTGAGGAGGGCAAGAGGGAAGTCAACATGAAAAGTCAGGGAAGACCCTGAATTGTTTCTGGGAATGCCATACCCTTCTTGGCTCTAGGTGGGGTGGTTTGTCGATTCCTTAGGATAGAAATTGCTTACCAAAGATTTAATTTTGACCATGCATGCACTTTACTTGAACTGCAGAGCTGCTGCCACACTAGAATGGTGGACATTTGCCTCCCACTCCTGTGAATTACAGTCAGTGACCCTGAGGCAAGAGAGTCACCATGTCATTAGAGAGCCCCAAACCCCTTGTTCACTGCAGAGATGAATGTGTGATTTTCCTATTGCTTCCATGTTTCAGTCACTGTCTAGACATCATGTCATGATAATGTATTCTGCCATGTCATTTTTCTCCAATTATCTGAACATTTCTAGGGATTCTAGGGTGGTGAGATATAGGTTGAAGATGGTCCAAAGAAATGAAGACTTTTCTCTGTAAAACTAATCATTTTCTCTGAAAACTGAAAAAACTCACTGCCTCATCTTGAATGGAAACACTCTACTCTGAGTTTTTAAAAAAGAAAAACAGAAAAAAAAATCTGGCAGAGGAAAGACAAATATTATGGAAACTCTCTTTTAAAAAATGTTTTTGCCAGGGATAAAATAGGTGAGAAGAAACCTCATGAGTTCCCTAAGGAAATGTCTCTCCAAACTTAAGAAGATCCGCTCTGTTAAGTTATAACAAGTAAACTGGAACTAATAAGACAAACCATGTAAATATATAATATGTGGTATTGAGGATGGGTTAAATGCATGGGTAAGTCCTTATTTTAAGAAACATATATTTAATGCATTGTACTAGCTCCTCTGTCTTTCTTACACTCCATTGGATTAAGGGGTAACTTAGCAGGAAAGCTAATTTGGAAACCACATACGCATGCTAAATAATGGTAGGCGTGGCTTTCAGAAGTATTATTTGCTGTTCACAAACCCATATTATGCAAATTACAAAAGAATGCCTAATATTCCCTTCTAGTCAACATTTCTTAATGGCATTAGGTCTATACTACCTAAACGCCTCCTGCTCCTCCTCCTCAGCGCTTCTTATATGGTTTACATTGGACTATCCTACACTTCTGAGCTCTTAGGATCATATTATTATTCACCCATTCCTTTCAACCTATCCCTGAGGCAGGTCAAAGATAAATTCAGCATGATTATTTGTTAACTCACAGCAAATGCACCAGTGTATCATTTAAAAATCTGTTGTCAGAACCCATATTAGTTTTACAATGAGAGCACTTTGTCACAATAGGAACTAATTTTTCTGATGAGTCCCAAACCTGAATTTCTCTCTAAAAGGGAAGAACTTTTACTTCTATTGATAGAGAATAGCTAAACTTTATTAATGTGGTGCTTTGTGTTGGGAAGACTTCACATATCAATTCTTTTAATCTTGAAAAAAAATCCTGTGAACTAGGTATTACTATATGACCCTATTTTACAGATAAGGCAACTGAGGCTTGGAGAAATTAAGGCACCTGGCTAAGATCACACAGCAAGAACACAGTGAAGCCAGATTGAGAACTCAGGCAGTCTGGCTCCAGATCCATACTTGTCTCCTTCACCTTACCATATTGTGTTTCCTTCTATGGTGTTATTCATTGATTCACCCATCCATTCATTCTCCCCCACCTCATCCCAGAAATAATTCAGTGAGTACCTATTCTTTGCCAAATGCTATCCTGGGTGCTATGATACATACATGAAATAGACACTATTTTTGTTATCAGGGAACTCATGAACCAGCCGGGGCCAGACCTAGAGCAGTCAATGAGAATGTAGTGTAGTAAAGGAAAGTGACAAAAGTTCTGTGGAAGCTTAGGATTCTCCTCGCCCAGCCTGGGGATGCAATTGTCACAGGATAAGTTATGAAGTATATGTTAGCTAACAGACTCTAAAAAGTTAAAGAGAGGGCGCCTGGGTGGCTCAGTTGATTAAGCGACTGCTTTCAGCTCAGGTCATGATCCTGGAGTCCCTGGATCAAGTCCCGCATTGGGCTCCTTGCTCGGCAGGGAGCCTGCTTCTCCCTCTGACCCTCCCCCCTCTCATGTACTCTCTCTCTCTCTCATTCTCTCTGTCTCAAATAAATAAATAAAATCTTTAAAAAAAAAAAAAGTTAAAGAGAAAGGTGGAATGAAAAGAGGAAATGACAAGTAGAAGGAACAGCTTGAAAAATGACACAAAGGCAAGAATAAAAGATGGTAGGTGTGGGGGGCTACAGTTGCCTTTATTATAGCATAAATGTGTGACAAGAGACAAGGTGGTGGAATTGGCGAGGAGCTAGAATATATGCCATCTGAAGAAGACATCATTCTCCACATTCTCCACATAAAATGATCCACTGAGGCATAAAAAGAAAATACTAAAATATATTTATTTCTATGTTATTTATGTTTCAATTTTTGATAAAGCTTTAACTGTGTATTATATGTATTTATATATTACATATGTATGATACATATCATACAAGTATAATAATGCAGGTATATAATTTGTGTGGGAGAGTTAAATGCTAAAATTCTTTTACTGATTAAGGTCAAGATCAATAAAAGTTTGGAAGTCACTGCCATAAGTAATGGAGAGACAATAGACAATTTTAACTGGGGACTCTCTTGGTGCATGCCTACATTTATAGATTGTTCCTGAAGCACTGTGAAGGATGACAGCAGAGGTGTAAGGCTGCATTAAGGAGATGGTTGCTACCAGGGAAGTTAACATTGGTAAAGATAGGGGCCAAGGCTGTGGGGATAAAGAATGGGAAATGGATTAAGATGAATTTTAGGCCATTGAATCAATAGGGCTTGGTGATGGATTAGCCATGATATTTGATAAGCACCATATCACTGTACATGAGCTCCTGCCACAAGCCTTTTTTCTATTGCTTGAAATGCCCAGTGAAGATCTCCACAGCACTTTGGGCTTCTTTCATCTGTTTTTGGAACCCTTTCTCTGAACCCTCATCTTTACCTGGCTGAATTCCTCACTTCCTTCTCATCTCTATGCCAGTATCTTCCCAGTGAGACCTTTTCTAACCATCCTATATATAGTTTATCATACTTCCTGTCAACCTCCCTATTTCCTCAGTACTCCCTATCAACCATGATTATCTCCATAGCATTAACATCTGACAAGTTCTATAGTCACTTCTTCGTTTGTAGTATAATAGCATGGCATCAGAGACTGTCATTTTCTTTTTCTTATCTTTATATATCTTTCACACATAGAATGCGCTCAGTATATGTTGATTGAACAAAGAAATGAATGAATGAATGAGTTAAGTGATGAGGGGGTGACTTCTTAAATTTAATCTCTTGACAAGTCCATTAAAGAGACAGTATTTTTCCGCTGGGAGAGGAGGAAAAAAAAAGATGTCTTAAAAGGATTAGAAACTTGTCTAAATGTATCCTATCTGTTAAAACTCTTTACATAGTCCATAAAGAGAAAACCTAATCCAGGTGGCTTATGTAACAGATGTCATTTATTGACCCAAGTTACTAGACAGTTCACAGGTAGAGCACCTTAGGAGTAGTTTGATTTAGAGGTTGAAGAATATGTTTAGGGCTAGATCTGTTTGTGAGTCTGCTTGGAAAGGCTGGCTTACCTCATGGTGTCAGAATGGCTTCCAAGCCTCATAGACCCTACTTCATTGCCCAGAAGAAGAGATAACATGTTTCTCAGATCCCAGTCAATGTCCTTAGCTTTGCCATGACTAGAGAACCCCTGAGTCAACCACAGAAGTCATTGGGATGGGTCATGCCAATTGCCTAGGATTCTTCAACCAATCTCTGTGCCGAGAGAGATAGGGTTACTCTGACTTAGACAAATTAGGACCCACTTTTTGAGCTGGTGTTGGGACCAATAAAGTTCACTTTCATGGATGCTACAAAATGAGAAAAAGGTGGAATAGATATTGGGGGGGAGGCACAGTGTCCTCTATAGCTTGGCAATAAACCCAGGGGTGTAGTATTACAAAGTCATTTAAGAACGCCTGCTCATTTGTTAAGAATACCTTCCATAATCTAAAGATGTCATTTAAACAAAATTTGAGTGGTGGGTTTGGTTCTAAAAATGTTAAACATATTTTATAATCCTTAATTATAGTGTATATTGGTGTATATATTTAGACTTACTCCTCCTTCCCCATTAAATGCTATGAAACACACATGATTATTTAAGAACAATAATTCACTACTAAATATAGATAATAAAAATTAATATTGTAAAGCAATATCTTGCCTTAAATTTTAGTTCTCCCTGCTTACTTGATGCCATTAGTAAGCAAAGGAAAAATGATTGGCATCTGGGGTAATACTTGTTGCTTCTAGTTTGTCCAAGGGAGTTAAACAGGGACTGTGTGGGAGATCTGGTTGGGCTCAACGATGCTGTCTTCAGTGGATTCCAATTTCTTACTCCTGAAGAAAATGATCACAAGAAAGCTGAACACCAACTGTTTTCCCCTTTGATAAAGGGCAATGTATAACAAATTGTATCAGTGGAGGAACAGGATACTTCTCTCTACTTTGGGGTTTCTGAAAAAGAAATTTTTATGCTGTTTTTCAGTATCTGATCTCTCCATTTTCTCCTTAACTACTCCCTCTTTCTTTGACATTTCTCTCACACTTTTGATGTCTTCTTTAATTGTATTCTTCCATTTGGCAAACAGTCATGGCCAACCGGCCAATCCAACTTGCTTCTGATTTCAGCAAATTCTTTGCCTTAGGCTTGCCTGAAAATGACCATCTTTGTACCGGTTGTAGAACTAATGAACACATACTTTAATGTTTTTCTGTTCTCCACTCACTTTTTATAAAGTGAAGGCAAAATTAAATTACATACTTGTTTTCTAAACACCATGTAGTAGTAAAAGTCAACAATACTGCTGGTTAGCAGGCAGCACTGACTTGTTAATAGCACCAAGAAAAGGGGATTTTTGTTTATTGTTCAATATATTTTAATGTGATCTAGCAAGGAAAAGATGCTAAATTAGGGGAAATAAGGTATAACATATGAAATCTAAGGATCCCTTGTGTTCACCGTTCCACATATCTGTCTTCTGAAGGTTTTGCTGTGTTGACCATGTGGGTATCATCAGTACAACCTGACAAGGATCCTCTCATACTTACAGAACCAGGACATCCTAGCCTTTCTGTTTGCTTTTGGCACACCCTCTCTTCTTTTAAAGGGTCTGTTTATTGCTTTTTGAAACTGAAGTGAATAAATTATTTTTGCTGGGGTCATATTTTTGAGAATTTCATGACCCCCTTTGGAAATCTGAAAATGGTCAGCCCCAGGGTTTGTTTCTGAGGGCATATTTGGGGAATACCAACTTCTGAGGCAAACAATATTTCCACACAGCTGGCCCCAATGGCAGTCACCATGCCAAATCCACCCATGCAATGGCTGATCCTTATGCCAAAGAGTTCAGAAACACAAATCCAATTAAATTCTGGCTTAGAAAAGCAATAAGTGTTTAAATTAGATTTCTGTGGCATTCATTCTTATTAGGCTCAGCATGCAAACTGCTTTATAGACATTTATTATTTAATTATTTCTAACAAAGGCTCTTATAGACCCAACATCTCTAATTAATTGGGATTGAGAGCAGAAGTGGTCTTGATGCTAGCCAATGTGTGCTCTATGACCCAGAACTTGCACTAAGAGAGCTATCAGGTTTGTACCAAACACTAGGGCCTTTGGCAAAGTTTGCTTCATTAAATTCAGCTTTGTGGCTTTATGTTTTTCATTCAGGCTCTTGAATGTACCTGTCCATCTTACCTGCATCATACACAAAGTTTAATAGAATCAATAAGATACAAAGAGCTAGCACTGGGAAGTGCTCTATCAGTGGTCCCACTTTCAATTCACTCATCCCTTCCATCATGGTTCCTCCTCTTCCAAGGCTTCTTCCAAGGACTGCCACACTAGGTTCTTCCAAGATATGTGTCCATCCCTATGTATCTTATGCTGATTGGTCCCATCCCACCATTCTTGCTCTTTACAATTTTATCCTCTGTTGAGGCACTTATGAAATAATCTGATAAATGGTTATGCACATGAGTTACTTGGTGCATGGTTGCTTGATTATCTTTCTATAATTGCTTTGTGTTTTAGTAGGAACCTTCCAAAGCAGAGTCTTAAACCAGTGGCTGTAATGGTAGAAATGGTAGCCTCTGTGGAGGCTAATGGAGAAGAAAGTTGGAGCCAGATTAATCACATGGATATAGGAGGCCTGGCCCTTCATAGCTATTTCTAGCACTTGTCTCATAAATTTTCTTTAGTATTTGATAAGCTTTATGATAAGAAATCATGTCTGATTTCTAGACAGTCAGAAACAAGCACTGATCTACTAGTCTTGGTCACATACTGTAAGATGATTTATAAAAAGTCTTTTTCTTACTAAGGCTGTTGTTCAGTAAATAGACTCTTTGTAGTCACAAAGGCTGATTCTCATAAACTTTAATAAATCCCAAATTACAGAGTTTGGAGATGTTAGTGTTTGTTCAGGCTTTTCTTGGTCATATTTCCAATGAGAGCTATGTACTTTGCATCATAATTAACTATGTTTTCACTTTCATGAAGATTTTCTCTCTTATTTAGTGATCATTTTTTTCATAAGAGAACAAGAATATTTACTACAGTCAGTGATATAGGAAATATCAAAAAGAGAAAAAAGAAAATGTGCTGAGAAGTGACTAGTGGGTGGATAACTAGGTTCACTCACTAGCTGGGTAACTCCTATGTCAGGCTCACAGTGAGCACTGTCTCCATTGGGGCATCTGTAAAACATTACCTTACTTTATCATGGACTTTCAGGTCAATAATGATGATGCTAGGGGGCGCCTGGGTAGCTCAGTTGGTTAAGCATCCAACTCTTGGTTTTGGCTCAGTCCCTGGTCTCAGGGTCATGAGATCGAGCCCCGCGTCAGGCTCTGCGCTCAGCAGAGTCTGCTTCAGATTCTCTCTCCCTCTGCCTCTCCTGCTCATGCTCTTTCTCTCTTTCTGAAAGAAAGAAAGGTAGAAAGAAAGAAAGAAAGAAAGTTAAGTGTGCAAATGCCCAGTGTCTATTTTATTGACTTTCAAGTTTTGTAATCTCCCAGTTCTTCCAACTTAGCTCTGTGTCCTTGAGTGATGTGTTACCCTTTCTTCCCCAGTCCCCCCATTCATAAATGGGGACAATAATGGATAAAAATACTATCTTCCATAGGTTTGACATGAGGATTAAATATGTTGATATAAGTAAAATGCATAGAGTGTGCCATATACATACTAAGAGCTAAATATGTTATTGCTGTTATAACACTAAAGCTACAATTAATATTACTATCTTAATTATTGCATTATTTTTAATTGTCCTGATAATTGCATCATCTCCTCTGGTACAATGCTGGGACAGAAAATCATTCAGGTTGAACGGGCATATGAAAGGAGACATTAAAAAAGATAATAGTAGAAGACTTAATTTCTAGTTTCTGCTCCAGATGCTAGACAGTGTTCAAATCCTAAACTACTGGAGTGCTATCTCTTATGCCTGGAGCGAAACTTCAAGAGGTTACCATCTGCATGGGTAGAGGTGGCCAAAAAGATCAGTACCTTCTTTATTTTTGCACATAAATTGCTATTCCTTTTATTTAGTAAATAATTTTTGGTCCCTTACTCTATCCGTGACAATGTGGGTGATACAGAGATGAAAAGCACATGATATCTATTATCAGGGAGGAAGAAGAAAAATATATAGACATGTAACTGAAGTCAAACATGCTGTATCTACAGATAAGGGCAGAATTGGTTGTTGTGCAGTAGATGAATGTTTTGGTTATAAATAGGGTCAATGAAGCATCAATCACTCAGTTTGGATGTGAAGCAATTAGATTCAGTTAGGATAATCACCATTACTGGGTTCCATCGGTCCGTCATCTGGTTGGCTCATGAAACTGTTTATTATCTCCATAAATCATTTTAAACTCACTGTAGGCTGCCACATGGAGCTTCAGCCATGCTATGACACCAGCATTCTCTCCCTTGGGGCCTATAATTGCTGTTGGTCCAGTCTCGCAAGGATTGTAAGAGGATTCCACATCTTTGAATCGTCTGTCAGCACCCACCAATACACTGGGTTGTTGGGGTATAAACACAGGAACCTATAAAAAAAGAAACCCTCTTTAATGGCATTAATACCCAAACCCTATCTTTTGTCTGTTCCGGAGAACTGGTAAACTCTTGTGATGCTCAGCATTCCTTTAGTATCTGAGGACTAGGGGCTGGAGTCGAGACCAGCTCTTTTCTAGACTCCACTCTTGATGTTCCCACTGTAAAAGTGAAAGGAAGAAGCAAGCAGGAAAACATGGAAAAGAAAAGGTGCCCTAAAAAAAATAAAAAAAAATAAAGGTGCCCTATCTCCCTCCCACTGTGCAAGAGTTGGGATAAATATCCCATTCCAGGGGCACCTGGGTGGCTCAGTCGTTAAGCATCTGCCTTCGGCTCAGGTCATGATCTCAGGGTCCTGGGATCGAGCCCCACATCGGGCTCCCTGCTCTGCGGGAAGTCTGCTTCTCCCTCTCCCCCTCCCCCTGCTGTGTTCCCTCTCTCGCTGTGTCTCTCTCTGTCAAATAAATAAATCTTAAAAAAAAAATCCCATTCCAGGTCTCATTGCCTGGTTAAACTGCATTTTCAAGGTTGACACGATGGGAACCCTCCCAAACAGCAGGCTGCTCTGTCCCCATCTTATGCTATAGGGCCAGGCATGTTCTCCTCACCCAAAAACCAAGACCAGGTGAGGGAGAAGAAGACTGCCAAGCAGAAAATCCCACTGCTCAGCTGCCCGAGTCAGCCCTTTGCCTCCAAGTTGGCTTTACTGGGACAGGTTTTCCTGGACTCGTCATAACCAGTGGATGATTTTTTTTCTTTTGTGTTTGAACTATGACAATAAACCTGCTTTTGACAAAAAAAAAAAAAAAAAAAGCAGTTATTAAAGCTAGTTATTAAAGCACACACCATGCAGAAGAAGGTCAGCAAAAGCAGCAAGAAAGAACCAGGAAAGTCAAGAGCAGAGAGACCATCAGGCAAGTTCTACTTATACCATTATTTACTTCTTTTTTTTTTATATTATTTTATTATGTTATGTTAATCACCATACATTACATCATTAGTTTTTGATGTAGTGTTCCATGATTCATTGTTTTCGTACAACACCCAGTGCTCCATGCAGAACGTGCCCTCTTTAATACCCATCAGCAGGCTAACCCATCCCCCCACCCCCCCTTCCCTCTAGAACCCTCAGTTTGGTTCTCAGAGTCCATAGTGTCTCATGGTTCGTCCCCCACTCAGATTCCACCCCCTCTTCATTTTTCCCTTCTTACTATCTTATTCTTTTTTTTTTTTTTAACATATAATGTATTATTTGTTTCAGGGGTACAGGTCTGTGATTCAACAGTCTTACGCAATTCACAGTGCTCACCATAGCACATACCCTCCCCAATGTTACTTCTAACAGAAGCTTCACTCTTCCCGTAGTGACCTCTGCCACCTTGAGAATGGAGTAGTTAGGTGGATGCGATGAGCTCCCTCTAGAGTTTAAAATGTGCCACTGTCAATTACTCTTCACAGCCTTTGGGGCAATAAATGCACAGTTGTTGAGTCTCAGTCTCAGAGGATATGGGAGTTCAGAATTCTCTGCACAAAATTACATGCCAAAGTGTACATCTCCCACATCTTCTCCCAGCATCCCTCTACTTTAAGTGTTTTTTCCTATACAACTAACTTGAACAAATTCAAAGTACTGCCTTCAAAATGATGGAGTGGGGGTGGGGGTGGGGGTTGGTGAAGTCTGTCATCTAAACTGGCCCAGAGTTGTCAGGGTCAGAATGGAGATGATTTCTTTGGCGTCCGTTTGATGTGCCACCAGGAAGAAAAGGCAGTTACACATCTGTCTCTTGCCCTTTGGCAGCAGATCACAAATGTCATAGCTCATGAGGGTGCCAATTAGTACCACTTGTAGCCTAACTAACCTGCCGCAGAGAGAGAAAATGCCAACCAGCTCTCCGTTTGTCCTGGAGAGATGGGGCCCATGCCTCACTGCGTAGAGGAGCTAATTTTATAAAGCTTCAGTGTAGATACTGGAATATGTTGATTCTCCAGCCAGCATAGTGAAGCCGCCCAAAGGATTCAAGTCGCTGCTCCCATCTGTGTAGCAGTAAGCGTCAAGTGAGGTAGGAGTTTCTAGAAATGCTGTGAGTCCAGATGAAATTATTTCAGTCACTAAAAGGATGTATGTCTTCAAACACAGTGTGTGTGGTGTGTGTGTGTGCATTGTGTATATTGTATGTATATTGTTTGTTGTGTGTGTGCATTTATCAAGGAGAATAGATGATAGTCGAATACTTAGAAGTGAATCAGGACAACCTTGATAATTATAGAGAATTAATTTGATACGCACACACATGTATTTTTTTAATATATAGCTATTTAGGAATTTAAGATACATTCTTAGTGTCCCACTCCTTCTATGTCCTCCTCTCCTTTCTCTTTTGATTTACAGAGTGAATATGTGTATGTCAGGACATTTGGCAAGAGAGAGACAGCTGGAAGTAATAGGGCTGGGCTTTGTTTGAAAAGCTGAATTTTCACAAGTGGTTTGGGGCTTAGGTGTGGGGAGCAGAAAATCCTGGGCTGCAAAGTAACTTTTGAAAAGTTGCTCCCCTGACATAAAGATTTGAAAGAAGCTTTTCATAGCCTTCCTTGCACTTTTAAAAAGTTGTGTAAAATTACACCACCTACCACAAAAGGAAAAAAAAAAGATATATAGGAAAAGTCACGTCAACATTTCTTAGAATGATGTATTTTTTAATGTCACAACTTTCTGTTATTATTTTATCTGTCAAAGAAAACATATGCTGGGAACTTTTGAGACCCAACCCCCCCAACACACGCACGCACACGCACACACACACACACACATGTTTCTTTGCCAAAAGTGTGTAGCTAGGGTCTGGAATTCTTGCTCCCGAATATGGCACACATCTTTCAAAAATAAAACAGAACACGCAGCTCAAAAGAAGAAAAGCTAATTTGTTTCTCCCTCTTTGATCTGCTCTGTTGTAGCTTCTATTTGTTAAGGATTAAACTTATAGCATGATTTAGTGACGAACAAGGAACTTTAGCAGGTTACCTTTACAGGTACAATCTCCATTTTAAAAGAAACTTCTCCACCCATCTTCTATTAATAGTAAACCTGTGGTTGATCTAACTCTCCTATCATTTTTATTTTACACATACAAGTCTTTCTAATGCAAAGTGTGGGGGGTTTTGGACTGGGGAGAGGATTGATGGTAGCAAGTCTTAATGCCTAATAGTGCTGGGGTTGCGGTATGGAGGACTGCCATTGCGATCCATTTCCCAATTTCAACTGAGTAGCCTGTCAGAAGCAGAAAGCTTCTCTTTTTGATAACAAGGCTAACTAGTTCCTGAAGTAAAATATAAAAAAGTCAGGTTGTATCAATTTCAGAGTTTGGAATTGCTGCCGCTATGCCCTGCATTCCTTACGCAGGAAATATAAACATGTACCAGCTATAAAATGTGTAAGAACATGAATAGGGACAGCTGTCTTTTTTGCATCCTGCAAGTATGACAGAGAGCTGTATCTTATTACTAACCTTGTCCATCAAGCCAGTGTGTGTATACTGCGTTCCAAGGGCCTAATGGCTGAGCCCTATCTCCAAGTATTGGATAAGGGAACAATTAGAATCATTTGTGCCGAACCCCAGAGCTGGCGCTGTAGGCCCCTTTTGTCTGTGTCCAATAAGGGAAAGGTTTAGTGTAAATGAAGATCAGCTGGCTGAAGTGCCCCAGCCGAGGCTCTGTGCCAGAGCTAGAGGGAGTGCGACAGAGTTTTCCGTGCCTGGCTCTAGATTAAATGCAATGCAGCCCTTTGCATACAGTTGCTCCCAAATGACTAACTCTTCTTCGCAAGGACTTACACAAATATAGATAAATTAATCGATTAAACAGAATGGTCTGGTCCTGCCCCCAGGAATGGATCTTGGCTACTGAGATTTGGCAAAAGTAAAAAGAGACTATAAAGGAGTTAGAAAAAAGAAGGAAGGATTTATTAAAATCTGGCTATTTTCTTCCTTTCTTTCTTTCTTTCTTTCTTTCTTTCTTTCTTTCTTTCTTTCTTTCTTTTTTTTTTTTTTAAGTAAACACATGGTAAAATAAAGACTTTACTGATTTGATTTCTGAAACTTTGCCCCTTCAGTTTCTTGGTTGATTTGCTTGGCATCGAAGGAAGAAAGGAAGGACTAAAGGAAAGAAGCGAGGGAGGGAGAATGCAGGCAGGTAAGAATGAAAAAGAAAGGACAGGAAGAAAGAAGGTGGGGAGAATAAATGAATGAATACGTCTGGATGACTACAGGAAAAAATTTGAAATCATCAAGTGCTGAGTAAAATCAATTACAGCCAGCAAAAAGCCTATTCCCCCTGTAGAAAAAAAAAAAATGGATTTTTTTTTTAAATCACAGCAATATTGACTTTTTTTTCCCATTCTTTTGACTCTTTTGTTTCTTTTGCTTTCTGTTCTTTCCCAAGTGTTAGAGCATATGGTTTACTAAAGAGATGGCACAAAGAAATCTAATTCAGCTACATATTGCTGGGGTGGGGGTGGGGGTGGGGTGAATGAAAGCAGTTCCACGCACCTGTGGCTGGTTTTCATGAAATTGTATTTTCTTAAATCAATACCATTTCAGACTGGTCAGTTTTCGGACATTCTTTACAAAAAAAAAGTACTTTTGTTTTTCTTTTTCAAAATATGCCTTTAAACTCTAGTGGTAAAAGAAAAATACTGACTTTGTATTGTGCTTAATGATTAAATGGGTTACAGGAAAATAGCTGTATGGAATAAGTAGACAGCATCTCACATTAGAACTTAGGCTGTATTTAACAGAGCCCTAGTAACTAATGTTGTGTCTTTAGGTAGATCAAGGATGATCACTAGATTTTTTTTTAATCTTCATTTCCCCATTTGTCAGAAGGAGCTACTAGGAATCCTTGCTGCATTGTCATTAATAATTTAATAATAATAATGAATTAAAAAACATTTAAAATAATGTTTAAAATTTACTTTTTAGAGGTGAAAGTGTAAGCAACACAAAAGCATTTTTCTTTTTCTGTGAGCATTTCCATCTTACTCTTTGAAACACAACAAATCCCATAAAAACTACTCAGTGCTTGGCCATCCTAATTTCTCACAGAGGCACTGAGCTTACTCTGCCATTATGCTTAGGGAGTGTTGGGGGAAACCAGTTAGGAGTGTTCACATAATTTCCTTGAACTTGTTATTGCTTTCCTTGTATGCAGTTGATTCTTGTGTGTCCTGTTTTGTGTTGTTGATACCAGAGACTGCTGGTTGCAGGCTGGGATCCCGCACTGGGCAAGAAAGACATACTTGTCTAGTGGACGCTAGTGTTTGGGGACCTATGTGTGGTCCTGTCTAGAGGCTTCTCTTCGGAGATCTATGACTGGGCTGGGGGAGGAGGGAGGATGGTCAGGAGGGTCAAACCATGAAGAAGAGTTCTAATGGCCCATAGACTAGCTGTCATTGTATCAGTATTTATCAGTTTCCTCAGTCACCAGCTGACTGACTGACTGACCAGGCTACCCAATTCATGTGCCCCTACCCCCACCCCGCCACCCACCCACGCCCATCACTTTGTTTACGTTATCTGCTTTCCAAAGAAACTTTTTTTCCACATGGTACTTACTTTGCAAGGCTCGGTTCTGCAGGAGCTCTGCTTGACAAACTCTAAAAACATACTTTCTCAACAGCCCCCACTACAGCTTAGGTAAACACACAAATGTAATTCTCAACTGTCTGGAAATTGGAGTCAGAATTTCCTACCCACGAGCCCTGAAGACAAATTGTATTAGTTTGTCTTGACTGGTTAAGTGTTCAATGTGGCTGACCTTCTCTACGTCTGCCAACCCAGCCAGTCTGTGTGCTCACGTTTCATGGTTTTTGCTAAAGAAACCCTGGTGAGGGGCACCTGGGTGGCTCAGTTGGTTAAGTGTCTGCCTTCGGCCTAGGTCATAATCCCAGGGTCCTGGGATCAAGTCCCATGTTGGGCTCCCTGCTCAGTGGAGAGTCTGCTTTTCCCTCTGTCCCTCCCCCAGCTCATGCTCTCTCTCTCTCTCCCTCAAATAAATAAATAAAAATAAAATCTTAAAAAAAAAGAAACCCTGGTGATAAGACAGTGCAAGTCAGGATTCCTCAGGTTAGCTTATGATGAAAGGGCCCACCACAACACTGTCAAGATTGTATTTATTCTCTAGGCTAGAAGAAACCAAAAAAGATGACCCAACAAATCAAGCCTGCTTAAATAGCTTCTCAAAACACATAGTGAAACATTTGCCTACAATTTTTAACTTGTAAGGGTTAAGCCCAAAAGTGACTGCACATATATATGTACTATCAAGTCTAATAGTTTTCTGAGGTACCAAGTATAGTGAGATGCTATATTCAGTGGACACCAATACTTGTTTCCCACTGTGCATGACCTTATAAACCAAGTTAAAAATACAAGCATTCAAAGTGGATCATTCAGGTCTTGGTTTGTAGATTTATGATGTCTTGGTTATTTCTAATTTTTTTGAAGATCAGCTCTTAACATATACTTAATCACCTTTGTGCATGCCTGTCTTCTATAGAAACAAAAACCTTGCAAGATAGTAAAGGTCTTCTGTTGCCCTTTATAGAAACAAATAAAAAATTGCCAGATTATCAGAAGTTTTTTTTGCCTGTTGTACTTAGTTTTAGGATAAAACTGTAAATATAGTCTAGACCAGAAGCCTAGCAAGGCCCTCCTCTACCCACTTCACCATCCTGTTCTTGGCCCTGTACCTTTTGCCCAAACCCACCTTCTTTTTTTTTTAATTTTATTTTATTGTTATGTTAATCACCATACATTACTCATTAGTTTTTGATGTAGTGTTCCATGATTCATTGTTTGTGTATAACACCCAGTGCTCCATGCAGAACGTGCCCTCCTTAATACCCATCAGCAGGCTAACCCATCCCCCAACCCCACTCCCCTCTAAAACCCTCAGTTTGTTTCTCAGAGTCCATAGTCTCTAATGGTTTGTCTCCCCCTCTGATATCCCCCCCCTTCATTTTTCCCTTTCTACTATCTTCTTCTTTTTTTTTCTTTAACATATAATGTATTATTTGTTTCAGAGGTACAGGTCTGTGATTCATCAGTCTTACACAATTCACAGTGCTCACCATAGCACATACCCTCCCCCATGTCTATCACCCAGCCACCCCATCCCTCCCACCTCCATCACTCCATCAACCCTCAGTTTGTTTCCTGAGATTAAGAATTCCTCATATCGGGCGCCTGGGTGGCTCAATCGGTTAAGCAACTGCCTTAGGCTCAGGTCATTATCCCAGAGTCCTGGGATCGAGTCCCACATCGGGCTCCCGGCTCAGCGGGGAGCCTGCTTCTCCCTCTGACCCTATCCCCTCTCAGGCTGTTTCTCTCTCTCTCTCTCTCAAATAAATAAATAAATAAAATCTTAAAAAAAAAAAAAAAGAATTCCTCATATCAGTGAGGTCATATGATACATGTCTTTCTCTGATTGACTTATTTTGCTTAGCATAATACCCTCTAGTTCCATCCACATCATTGCAAATGGCAAGATTTCAGGGGGTTTTTTTATGGCTGCATAATATTCCATTGTGTGTGTGTGTGTGTGTGTGTGTGTGTGTGTATCTCACATCTTCTTTATCCATTCATCTGTTGATGGACATCTTGGCTCTTTCCATAGTTTGGCTATTGTGGACATTGCTGCTATAAACATTGGGGTGTACGCACCCCTTCAGATCACTACATTTGTATCTTTGGGCAAACCCACCTTCTTTTAATTTTTTCAGATATGCCATGCCCCCACCAACCAAAAGCTTTTTCTTTGTCCCCATTTTGTTTCAACCACGCAGAATACTTTTCTGTTCCCTACATGGGTACCTCCTACTTTTCCTTCAGATATTGTCAGGAAGGCCTTCTCTGACTTCCTGATGAGACAAAAACCCTCCATTATAGGCTCTTATTGAAACAGTTACCCATCTGCCATAGGTCTTATTAGAATTGCCAGTTTACTTTGCTTGAGTGATATTTTGATTACTGCCTAGACTTAAATTTTCATGAGGGCAGGGGTTGCATCTATTTTGGGTTACCATTATATCCCCAGAGCTTCACAGAATATCTGGCATAGAGTGGTCACTTAGTAAATATTTATTAAGTAAATGACCGAATGAGTGAATAATTGAAGGCATAAAGGTTTGAGGGAAAAACAGAATATGAGAAAAAAGGAGAAAGGAAAGGAAGGAGAAAGACAGGGAGGTAGGGAAAGAGAGGAAGGAAGAAAAGGTATCAGTGTGATGTGCTCATTGATTGATTAATTTTAAACCATAACATCCATATGGTACAAATTCCTTCTTCAATTTACTTGCAAGGAATAAATGGAAACAGAAGCTTGAAAAAAAGTAACATCAAGACTGTTTCTATTTGACATGTTGTTAATTTGAGCAACTCATTTGTCTCCAACAAATCCTCAGTTGAGAAAGTTTTGTGATGATATCCAGGCCCGCAAATTTTCCCACTGAAGTGCATTGACACATAGGAAAGCAATGTAGTTTTGCAGATTTATTTAGCAAATAGAAAGCATCTCTAAAAGTCCTTCAAAAGCACAACAGCAGGACTTTGGTGTCAGTAATCATATACCATATTTCAGGCTTTTAATTTCCTTGAGATGATATTTCTTATGATCTGAAAGCCTTTCTCCCTCCCGCATCAGATCTTATTTTAACATACTGATTGAGCCTCTTTATCTCACACTTCCTGCTGGGAAAATAGATGCTAAAATGTGTGTAATGTCACATTTACTTTAAGGCATCAGAGGGTAAAATTGCAGGAACTACAGGCATGGACTGTGGTGTATATACATGTGACTTTTTTTTTTTTACCCCAATTCCAGACCTCCATTATCCGCTCAAGCCAGATATTCTAGCCTATGAATGCTAGGTTTAGTTGGATTCTACTTTTCTTTTTATTAAAAGCCTTAAGCTAGTGTTTTTCTTTTTCCTTTAGTTTGTACTGAGACTTTTACAAAAGAATGAATTTTTTTCTGAAACAAAGTTTTAATCTGATCACCTCTATTGCATGCTCATGTTCTTGGCAAAAGTTTCCATGTTTGAGCTAGGCAATTCATAGAGTAACACTAAATCCTGTCTGGCCTCTTACGACCTATGAGCCTTTAGGTGTCATAGCTTAAACCCATGGTTCTCAACTAGGATTTATTTTTACAGCCCTCTCCCTCCACCACGGGACTTCTGGCAATGTCTGGAGACATTTTTATTTGTCAAACTGGAGAGGGGTGGGGAAAGAGAGGCCACTTAACTGGCATCTGTGGGGAGAGACCAGAGATACTGTTAAACATCCTACAATATGCAAGACAACCCTCCACATCAAGGAATTATCTACCCCAGCACAGCAAGAGGGTCAAAGTTGAAAAAACTCTGACTTAAACACTGAAACCTTGATTTTCTGCTCTGTAATATAAGGACAGTGATACTACCTGCCACGTTGTAAAGATGAAATAATGCATGCCACATTCTTAGCGTAGTCAATAGTTCCTGGTGTTTTAGCCATTGTTATGAATATAATTGAGTTATTATGTCTATAATGATTTGACCCTAGTTTGCCTCTCTAATCTCATTTTTTTCCCCCAACTTTCCCTTATATTCTCAGGAAGCTCTTGCAATTTCGTACTGACTACTCTCTGGCAAACTTTCTACTCTTTACCCGCATTAAAGTTAGGCGTCTCTATGCTTCCTGCCACTAGACTGGTCTGGACTAACCCAAGGACTCACTAATCCCCTGGCTTATCCTATTTCAGAGCCCAGGTCACACTACACTGGATGGACTGGTATTCTTCAGAGTGTGATCTTTGCACATGTGTTAATATTGCTTTATTCAGATCCATATCCCTGGATTCTACCCAGAAGTAAGTATCCATCCAGATGTATCAGTATGTCTGGAAACAGGACCTGGAAATCTGGATATCTAGCTCCTGAAGTCATTCTTAGCCCTCATAAAGCCTGAGAGCAGCCGTTACAGATCCTGAGTTTCAGAAGGGCTAGGTTAGGTCTTATTTCCCTTTGTCTCTTTGGTGCTTAGTACAGCATCTGGCGGAAGTAGGCACTGAATAAACAGTGACACTCTCTGAAAAAATAAATGAGTAATAAAAACTTTCATTCTGTCTTGATTTCTCATTCTCTTGTTCTCTTTGAGTTTTTATCTATTCCTACATCTCATTCTTGTTGAAGTCCTCAAATGTTTACATAATCAAAAATCATTCATCTTTATTCTTGTTGCCTTTTAATATATGGTTAATAAATGCAGACACTGAAGGAGTTAGGGTAAAAAAAAAAAAAAGACAAAGACAAAGGAAAAAGTAATTTGAGTATAAGATAACTTACTCCCTTAACTGTTAAAAGGGAAGCCAAACTGGTGAACTCATGATCCCTCTTCCAGTGGGTGCTGCTTCTCTGATAGCCAATGTGTTCTGGGTAAGAATGGGGGATGGATGAACAAGACCTCAGCATTGCCAGATCTTTCTATTCTTCAAGAGCGGTCAGAATGAGGTTTTACATGGTGTCTCTGGTGTGAAATGTTGGCTGCTAACACAAAACTTAAGACAGACAGACTAACAGAACCCTGTTAGGGCCTGCTCAGGCCAAACAAAACATATCCATGCTCTTTGTTCAGTCTAGTGGTCCCCACTTTCAGATTCTGCTAAGCAAAGGCATATCTTGTCCATACACACTTAATATATAAGAACAGAACAAGTAACATTTTCTCCACTCTGCATGCTAATACCAGTGGCCCTTTTCTTCCCAATAAGGCTATCACCAATGCACCAACTGTGAAACAGAAATAGGGCAAAAGCAGTACATGTCTCTTCCATGTGAGCTGGAATTTAATCACAGTGGTGCTTGTAATGATGGTTCCACAGGTGTCCTTGTCTCTGGAAATCTTGGCTGTGTCCTGTAAGATATAACTCACAGTCTGAGGTGAGGAACAGGATATAAATCAGTTGGTCAATCTCCCTGCATCATAAATCATGAGTGTGACGGTTTGGTAATTTAGATCAGCAGTAAACCCTGGGACTAAATTAAAGAAATCACCCTCAGCTTGAAGTCTGCGCCTAGATTAAACAGTTGTGACTTTCCAATAAATATGGCCAAGAGTTCTGGGTAGATTCAGACAAGTTTCCCTTTGTGGAGGAAAAAAGGGGGAGAGCAAAAAGGAATTGAACCTTCAGGGAAGAGCCGAACAACAGAGAGGGTTAGATGAAATGATCAAAGACAACAAGAACAAGTGAGCCTGCAGTGTGAACAGAGCGGATACTCTCTTTTTAAGAGAATTGCATTTAAGCAGCATAAAAATATATCTCTTTATAGTAAGTGATCGAAATTCCCCCAATTGGGGTAATTACTTTGAGTTAATTGATGCATCAATCAGCTATTGTGATATAACACTCCCCTAAACATCAGAGACTTAAAACCACAATCACTTATCCCACTCCTGTGTCTGGGGTCTGCCTGGGGTTGGCTCGTCTGGGCTGGGCTTGCCTCCATGGCTCTGCCTTGACCTGTGTGTCCAACGGGCTTGGCACTTCGCTGTGAGTTGTGCTCAGGTCTGCTCCCCCCTGTGCTTAGTCTGGCACCTCAGGCTGAGGAGCAACTGCTAATCAAGAGAAGCCCTTGTTCATGGAGATGGCAGCAGTGTGAAAGACAGGCACAGGTACCCAAGCATGTTTCCAGTCTCGGCTTGCGTTGCACCTGCTTCCATCCCAATGGTCACAGCAAATCACATGGCCAAACCTAAAGTCAGGGTGCAGTTAAGTATACTCTATCTTTAGTGGGAAGAGCTGCAGAGCCACAAGGGAAGGAGACTGAATACACAGAGAGGGTGAAGAATTCAGACAATAATTCGATCAACTGTAGGCTATGTTTCCAAGTGCAATATGATGTCCACAGATGATTTTATGAGTCCTGTGGATATCACATTATGGAGTGGAATCACATTATAGAGTTGAATTGCATAATGAAAAAGAGGTATTAGCCAGTGCTAGAAAGATGTTAAGGATTTTCACAGAGACTTTCTCTTCAACGTAATTCAAAGACTTTAAAGAGAATTGGAAAGGAGCATAACTACATTTGCTGTCCCAGTGCTGTGTGTTTTACTTCTAAAGGACTGGTGAGCATTTGAACTAATGTTCAATTTGATCAAGCTTCATCAAGAGTTTGTATGCCAGCTGTGAAGCTTCTTCTAAAGAAATAATTTCTCCAGCTACTTTAATTTGCTTTGAGAGCCTCAAAATTAAAAGTATGGGCAATAGCACATTATAGATGGTGCTTTGGTTGACATGGAGTGCACTCCCATCCTCAACAAATAACTTGATAATAAGGGGACAGAACTCACCTGTCACTGTTAAACGACTTCCATACACTCTCTGATAACCCACGGGATCATCTGTACAAATGTGAAAAAGCATCCTTGGGAATTTGCAAGGGGAACTGGAGAAGTAGGGCTACAATGTAATAGCCACAATGGAAACTGCCATCAGTCAGTTGGGCTGCATTCCATCCATGGTCAGCAAAGAGTATGAATTTAGCAAGGTCTCTCCAATCCTATCCTAAACCTAGCAGGAAGTAGACTTCAGTCTCTAGAGAGGAAAAAAGAGCTACGGCAGGAGATAGCCCATCGAGCCATACTTCCAACTTGATGCATATTGAGAAACCTTCTGATTTTTGGTTTGGTGCCCCAGGAATTCAAAAGCTGGGAAGAAGATGGCAGCTATGGTTATTCTGACATGACATCTCCGTGATAATGATTATGATTATGGATAAAATATTGTCATTTTTCTTTATACATATGAGCATTCTTGCTGCTGGGTGTCCTGACAAATCCCCAATCAGACCACAGCCTGGGGCCAACCCCCTCAAAGTCAAGCCACCTGGTGCAGCGCTCCCCTCTAAGTCCACCGGCCTCCCACGGCTTCATCTCTCTTTGAGATGTGCTTGCTATTTCATGCTATAAAGAGGATAGTAGAAGAGTGGTAGTTAAAAAGAGTATGAAGATAAATGGAAAGTAAATGAATAGTGTTGCAATTAACAAGTTAGTTAAATTATAATTAAACTGAGGATTTATCTGCTGTCATCTGATTTCTTAAGACCTTCATAAAATTGGTTCACATTCAACTGCATTAGTGGACTGGAAGTTTGAGAACTCACAGAACAGCTTATATCCCAGAAAGGCAAGCAATTTGAAATTGAGTGTTAGATATGAATTATTAAAGAAAAAAAAAAAATCTGGCCATCTGGCAACTTCAGAGAGGAGGAGAAAAGAGCTAAATAATCAATTAATTAATCTCCCCCATCTCCTCTTCGGAGGGATCCGGCCCCACTCCTTTATCTCTGCTTTATTCTTCCACAGCCTGCTCTAGTGTCTTTCCTTTTCACACGTAATTGTTCATCACGATCCTTCTCTACACAAAAACTCATTTCCTCCCAGTGGAGAAATTCTGATGCCAGATGTTAAGAAAATTATTTGGCCCTCATAAAGATGTATGCATCTTTCTATTTATTATTGATTTCAGTTTATTCTGAACACTGAATTTTTAATGATTTTATTACTAAGTATCAAGAAAAAGTATGGGTTGTTTTGTTTTTTTTTTTTCCCCAAATCAGTCTGGTTATTCAGTCAGTACATAAATTTCATTTACGTTCAACAAGTATTTGCTCTAGGTTAGCTATGTGTAAGACACTGGGGCTGAAGACAAGAGATGTGACTATGAACAGGACTTAGCCCTTGGCCACAGAAAGGTCACACTCTGCAGGAGGACAAGCAACTCTGTAACACAGAGTGACAAGGGCATGACAGGGGAAGACCCCTTTACATTGTTAAAGAGACCCAGTCACCCTTATATTTATGCCATTTCTCATGGAGGAAGATACATTTTCCAATTTATTTATTATAGAAATTTTCAAACATTAAGAAAATTTAAGAGAACAGTGTAGTGAACACATATACCCTGAATCTAGATTCAACAATTGAAATTTTCTCTGTTTGCTTTCTTTTTCTCTTCATTCTTCCATCCATACATACATCATCTATATATGTATGTATGTATGTATGTATCATTTATCTAACATGTGATAGCCCATTGGAGAAATCATGACAATTTGCCCAAAAAATCAGCATACATTTCCAAAGAATAATAATGTGGTGCTACACAGCCATAATACAATTATAACACTGCCCCAAATGGACAAAAATTCTGTATCTAATATCCAATCATATTTAAATTTCCTTACTTAAGCCTCCAACATTTTATGTCTCTTTGCTGTGGTTCTTGGAACTGTCATCCAATCAAGTTTTAAACAGTGCATTTATTTTTGTGCCCTTTAGTTTCTTTTGATGTAAAACAGTACCCTCCTGCTTTTGTAAAGTCCAATAATATTCTGGATTTTTTCTGATTGTTTTTTTAAGGAACCATATAACATGCTCCCCCATATTCTCTGTTTTCTTGTAAACTGGAAGTTTCATCTTGAGGCTTGATTAGATTCAGATTAAACATTTTTGACCAAAACACTTTATAGGTGATTCTGTGTATTTCATTCACATTAGGGGGTTCCTAATGTTATTTAGCGGTGCTGTGTGATGGCTTGGCTGTGGTGGTAGCCAACAGATTGTCTCTATTATAAAGATACATTTCTTTTCTCTTTGCAGTTAGTAAGTAAACTGCAGGGTGACACATTGGAGTCAATGCATCACTTGTTTACCCAAACCTAAAGCTGGTATCATCCACTAATGAGCCTTGTCTGAATCACTACATGGGGTTAGCAAAATGGTGATTCTCTAATTCTATCAATAAATTAGCCAGCATTCTTCTGTAAATAACTTTTATTTTTTATCTGCTTTTTGAAACAAGGTGTATTTGAGTAAAGCATGACCTAGAAATGGCAAATATCTAGCCTTACATAAACATTAAAAGCTTGAACTTGAAACAAATTTAGAGAAACCATAGCAACTTAGAGCTAGAAGGGACCGAGAATAGTACATATTCCAACTCTTTCTTTTAACAGATGAGAAAAGTGAGGTCCAACTACATAGTTTATTTTGATCTCATAACTAATGAATTTGTTGTAACTGATGCCTTTGAATAAAGGGAAACACCTTGTTCATGGGTGGAAATGAGGTCAAAGTACC
This sequence comes from Mirounga angustirostris, assembly GCF_029215605.1. Lineage (NCBI taxonomy): Eukaryota > Metazoa > Chordata > Mammalia > Carnivora > Phocidae > Mirounga > Mirounga angustirostris. The sequence goes on along the minus strand of NW_026991718.1, from coordinate 97,617,299 downwards.
CGTGTACAATTACTGCTCATTTGTTGGCAATATTGTCTGCTGAATTATGATTTTGTAGGATAATAGGAGGTTGCTTATTTCAGCCTTGGTAAATATTATTGCACATATGCAAAGAGTAGGGTGTGAGCTTTGGTATTTCCTACATTATGTAATTGCCAAGGCTTCATTTCTAACTCTAAGGAATTTTCCCCAGGCTTAAACTGAGCTGACTTTTATGTGCCCAAGATCTTTTCCAGTCAGAATGGTCAATAATGTCGCAGTGTCTCATAGTTGGAAAGACAACATCCATATCAACCCCTACCATCACCACCGATAGTTTAAGAGGAGACAGTTTACTAATCCAAGGGAAATTTTGAAATCCTCCAATAGTTGGACTTCATATCTATGGAACGTGTAGCATGATATGAAATGGCAAACACTGGGAATGAGCTGAATGAGGAAAGAATGGACAAAATATTGATGGGGGTTGGGTAAGAGAATAGTGGAAATCCAGGTGAATAATATCTGATCCCTATTCTTGGAAGAGCACCTTAAGCTGGTCATTTGGGAATGGAGAGAGGGTGTGACTAGAGACATTGCTTAACTAGAGTAAGGCCAATTGGATTCTGTTTGTCAAAGCCAAGTATACATTCTGAATCAAGGTTGCCCAAACTAGAAGACCTTAGAATATAATCAAGAGGTAGAGTTTAGAAGCAGGGGCTTAGATGGCTGGTGGGAGGGCAGGCTGGATGAACACTGGAGACAAAAATCGTTGCCAGCCACTGGCTTTATGTTTTCCTTTTTAAACATATATTGAGTGCTTACTATATAGAAGGCATTGTGCTGTGTAGTTTGGTGCACATTATCTAATTTAATTCTCACAACAGCCTAGAAGCCAGTACTTTCATTATCCCCATTCTAGACATACGAAACGGAGGCAAATTACTCGAGATCACCCAGTTAATAAGCATTGGGGTTTCCCTGACCCCTGTGCTTTTAATCAGTAGAGAATGATGCCTTTTTCTGGATGGTAATATTTCTTTTCAGAGAAGGAAGGGGCAAGTATCTAGATTGAAAAGGTTAAAGCAGAGAAATACAAAAATGAGTGATAGTGTGAGATGGCCACTCTTTCCTCTAAGAATTTTGGAATACCTACGGACTTTCAACCACTAAAGCAAAGAAAGATGCTTTGGTGCCACTGCCTGGCATGATGCCTTCCCTGAAGTGTCAGACTGTCCCGGCCCCTGATACCAATGGAGGAATAGCATGGTTATTCCCTACTGATTAAAAGCATGGAAAGGAAATTCAATGGCCGTGAACAGTGCTAATCAAATGTGTCACTGAGTATCATGAAGGACATGAGAACAGCTAGACCAAGGATATTTCTGAGTGAGCACAGCTTCTTGGAGTATGCCTTCCATTTCTCCTGGTATCATGCCGGGGATGGAGGTCAGCAGCCTGTCCTGGGTAAGGAATTGTACAGCCTTGAGAAACTCCTAAAAGAGAAGCCCCAGGGTTTTACTCTCTCCACTTTGCCAAGAGGAAACCATGGCAGTGCCTGAATTGCCATGTGAGGCAGAAACTGTGCCATGGCCCAGGTCTGATGGCCAGTTGCCATCCTCATGCAGTGCCCAGGCAGACCTGAGCAAGGCCTGTCACATTATCTGTAGAATGAGGTGGTTGAGCTAAATCGGTGGTTTTAAAACATTTTGGAGATAAATCATATATAATAAAGCATTCGAATAATACAGAAGCATATAAATGAAAATAAATATCCCATTCACCTCTGATCTGTCCTCCAGGACCCCACCCCAGAGACAACTGGTACCAGTTTCTTGCATATCTTTCTAGCATTATTTCATGCAGTTTTTTGTTTTTCTTTGCTTTTATATAAGTAGATGTATTTAAAGCTTTCTGCATCTTGTTTTTTGCACTCGGCAGTAGATTTTGGAGGTCACTGAATATCAGTACATATAGCGTGTATCTAGAAACCTAGATCAAACCTCAGACATCAAATGCTATAGTTGATGGGAGGGTGAGGGAGCAAATCACTGTCTGCTTGGCTCTCCTTCACCAGAAGGGAGGTCTCTAACATATGTCTGTGGAATCCTTTAGGAGACAGTGGGGCAAAATTTGAAAATACCATCTGGCTTGTATCTAGAGCCCCTGCCAGCTCTAGTATCTCGTGTCTGTGACAAATATTACTGGCCTACCGCTGAGTGTCTAGAGTCTTCATTGATAATATCAGAGAGACAGTCATTTGAACAAAACAGCCAGTGGATCAGGTCTCCTCCCTCATGGTGGAATGCCTAGATCTACAATTTGTGAGCACTATTAATAAGTGAGGTTGAGCCTGTGAACTCCTTGTCTCAAAATTAGATTCTGAAAATTTGCGGCTATTGCCAAAGTCTTCGCTTGTAGTTTTACATTGAATTTTTGTGCTGAATTATTTCATTTTGTCCTGGTGTGCCTTGTCAACTGAACATATTGTCTCAAGAGAGGCAACACAACAATATTTCATAAAGAAATCATTCTCTTCAGGCACAGAAAGACCTGCTTGTAACCTGAGTCTCTGACCCACTATGGCAAACAGACACACAGGATACTGAGAAGGATCCGGGGCTCACTAAAGCCGCTTAAATCAAAAGGAAATAGTAAAGCTTAGGCTGGTGACATGAAGCAGAGTTTCCTTTGGGTCTGGAGTAGATTTAGACTTTGTGCTTATGGATTTTCTGTGCACTGATGAAAGAATAGATAATTTAATATCTATTAATATTTATAATTATCATTGGCTTTGGGTCTAGGGTAGAAATTCTTCATTTCCCATGTCAAGGACTTGCATAGCCCTAAATAGTGGTGAGTAATGTTAGCTAAACTTTCTAGTTCAGTTTCAAAATCCGGCCTATTTTACATACACACACACACTCATTCATTCATTCATTCACTCACTCATTCATTCATTCATTCATTCATTCATTCATTTTAAAGGAAGTGATATGTTGTAGACATCTGTTGTTTTTGTCACCCAGAATCCATTCATTTTTATCCTGACAACAACAACCTGACTTTCTTCTGGGAAACGACACCTTCCCTCTCACTCTTACTCCATGTTCTTCAGCTGAGGCGGGCTTCAGAGTGGACATGTGACTCAGGTTTGGCCAATCAGCACAACATATTCTCCAGGCCATTGTGACTGGGGGGATGGCATATTCCCTAAAGCCAATGATGTGCAATCAAACTTTCACTGAGAATGTTGAGGCAGAGGCTCTCTGTCCTTTCCTGCTGGATGTGACTTGGAAGAAGAGAGGCCTGGGGATCTTGGCCACCATTTTTCTACCACATGGAACTCCAGAATGAACCTTATGTATGGGGAATTGGCACTGAAAAATGGGAAGAGATCAGACCCTGCTGTTATCTGATTATAGCCCCTCAGTCCCAGCCTTTCCTGATACAGGAGTCAATATATTATCTTTCATTTGCTTAATACAGCTCAGGTTGAGTTTTCTGGCTCATGGAAGTTCTGAGACTTCATTTTTTAAATTCCAAATTAATTTTATTAGATATCCAAAAGGTAGGGGAAATGAAGCTAGCTCCTGGGAAAAAGATGGAATTTCCCTATCTAGACTATCAAATCTAAAAATAGGTGACTAATTCGAGTGTCAGAAGTATGACCCCTCAGCCCTACTAAGTGCCAGTCTCCAGAAGAGGAAACCCAAGAATCCGTATTTACAAAAAAAAAAAAAAAAAAAAAGGAAAGAAAGAAAGAAAGTAAAGAAAATAGCTTGTTTGTTTATAATATAGCCTGCTGAGCAGCTATTCATGGTCCATGTCCCAGGGGTAGTTTAAAGATCATAGGTAATAGGAAAGAGAATATTTATTTTGCACCTTCTGTGGGCTAGATACTTTGTGAAGTATTTTAACCTGTTTTCATCCATTATATTTAAGAAACGCTTTTGCATACTGTCCTCAGTGTTCTAGGTACTATAGATGCTGGGTGCTCAGTAGTTAGGAAAAAAAATGGCCCTGCCTGCAAGGAGCTGATAGTCTAGCATATCCAATAGAACTTTCTGCCATGATGTAAATGGTTCTAGCTGCACTTCCCCATACATAAACCAGTAGCCATATGTACTTGTGAAACTTGAACTTGTGAAACATGGTTAGTGAAAAATTGATGTTTTTAATTGTAAGTAGTTTTAATTTGAATAGCCACATGTGATTGTGGCTACTGTATTGAAATGTAAGGACTGTAGATCATATCTTCTTAAATCTTAATGTGCATACAAATCACCCACAGATCTTATTAAACTAAGGATTCTGACTCAGTAGGGTCTAGGGCTGGGGTGGAGCTTCTGCGTTTCTAACAAATTCCCTAGTGATGCTGATGTGGCTGGTCCATGGGCTACACTTTCAGTAGCAAAGATAAATAATCATCAAAGTAAATAATAATAATAATAATAATAATAATAATAATAATAATACAAAATATGGTAAGACCATCAAGGAGAACAGGATGCTATAAGAGAGAATGGAAGGGGCAGGATTTGGAACTAAATTTAGGTTGGAAGCAGGTCATGAAAGCCCTCAGTGGAGAGGGGTTCCTGGAGTTGAAACCTGTGAGATGCATGTGAGCTAGTCAGGAGAGAGGGGTAAGGGAGAGGCGAAGAGCCAATCTGAGAGGAAGGAGGACTGGGTGAGAAGGCTCTCTAAACCACTCTTACAGAAAGAGTTTCCCTGTGAAACAGTCTGGTCTACAATAATTAGGTATCATTACCTTTTTAGCCTCTTGTCCATTCCTCCCCTTGACCTCCCTGCCACATTCAGATAGGTACCCTTCTTTGAGTTTCCATAACTCACTGTGTATTTTCCCATCATAATCATTAACACTTTGAGTTGAAATGTCCCCTCTCTCTGCTCACCACTTAACTGTGAACTCAGTGTATTTTTATTCTCTGGATCTCCACATGGTAGGGGATGTCTATTGAACTGTAGCCAACAAAGATATTGCATTTATTTGTGATTGTTTATGAGGTATCTGGGATTAAGGAAGTATATATACTGCCTATAGAGATGTACACAGTATTTTTCTTCCAAATAGATGAGAAATATTTTGGAATAGAGCCAAACCATTCATGGCCTCTACATTACTTTCAGTTTTACAGCAGGGGATCACTCTGGTTTTGACAAGCTCTAATTAATTCCATCTCTGGGGAATAATGGGAAATGTAGGCTTATGCCATTTGCACCAAGGTTATCAGTTATATTGGTTTTAATGTTCTGCCCTGCTCTAGATATAAAACATGCAGCAAAATGCACAGTCGCCTCCTCATTAGCTGTAAACAGTGTATTTCAGATTTGTCAAGCATACATATTTATTTTTATATCCAGGCATTTTTATTTATCTTTCTTGCAAGTCTGTGAAGTTTTTGCCAATAAATTAGGAATGCACTAACTAGTTCTGAAAACTATGGCACCCAGGAAATTTTATTGATCTCATAATTTACTGGATCTTTTGGTTAATTACAAGTTCTATCTAGCTTGGTATGCTTTTCAAGTCAGCTGTGCATCATAAATATGAAACCTCAGTACTCACCCTCTCTACATTCTCTGGCAGCCCCACATGAGGTCAAAGGTGTAATAGCTACAATACCCAGAGTCTCTAACGTGTTTAATTAAACTATTAATCTACTTTTATCTTTGACACTAGAAAGCAGGAGGCATTGAGTTTTCAAAGTTCTCCAGTGCATTTACTTATGGTGGATTTTTCCTAGCTCTCTCTGTAATAGTTGAGCCCTGGCTACTCTTTGAAAGGCAATTTTAAAAATTGTTAATGTTGCAGGAATTACTGTATCAGCTAATAAGAAAGTGTATCATTTACAATGATTTCACCCATTTGCTTTCTGACTAAAGCACTTTATTAAAAACTTAGATTAAGGTTCGCTAAAGGTTTGAAAATTGTAGATCAATCAGCAGCAACCTTGGAAGGTCCATTATTTTAGAAGCCTGTGGATGATCATTAGAATGGGAGTTGTCTTTGTTACATAACCTGTGAGCACTCTGCGAGGACAAGTGTAACCTCTTGTGGCAGCGATGACATTTTAAGTGGTCAGGCCTGGTTTTATGTTCATTACCACAATGGAGCCTCAAAACTTGAGTCTTCAGAAACATGTGTATCTGTGAAGCTTTAATTAGGTTAACAAGGTTCTCATGTGTCTGTCTCTTTTCTTTACTGCGAATCAACTGGTAATAATCTACTACATATGTTAGGCAATTAAGGAAACAATTTGCTTCCTTTCATTTTGTTTCCTCTGCTCATTCCTGAGTTTGTGTGCATAAAGTTATGTGAAATTTTCAAAGTTCTATTTCCCTTCACTTTAAGCTCTTCCTACCTGCTTGCACAACTTTTTACTTGTCCTTTATTAAAGGAATCTGCATCTCGTGTGTCTCCATAAAGGCTGTGAAAATATGACACCATGACCTTCTCTCTTATGTCCCTGGCTTTAATTTTTTTTTTTTTTTTCCTGGCTTTAATTTTAACAGTGATTAAGAGTGATTTGAGTCATGCATTTGAACATTCCAATTAAAAATCAATTTAGACAGGCAATGCCCATGTAAATATTGATTATAAACCCACTGTGTTTCTAGCTAGTTAAATTATTATCATGAGCTACAATTTAAAAATCTATTTTTCTTTTCTACTTTGTTAAAGAGTATAATCAAAAACCAAATCCATTTTCATATTGGTCATATATTTTGCAAATGCCCACCAGAAAAAAATTTTGATTTAGACACTCAACATATATTCCCTCCCACCCCACCTTCAGTCAAAATAATCACAACCACAACTCTTTTACATTTATGGAGCAGTTGAAGTTGCATATTTCACTTTATTTTATTGTATTTTAACTTTTTGTACTGCATTTGCTGTAAGGATTCCATGTATCTTATTAAATGTGAGCAGCTTCCTTGGAAACAAGTCATTTGAACTGACTTTTTTTTGGCTAATGTTCAGCATTTTACAGCCTAAGTATCATCAGAGCCATAAGTTTATAATTTGAGATGCCATAGACCTTACTTATTCATCATGATTAGATGTTTCTATCTGCTCTTCTACTGAATGCCAAGCTCTAATACTGGAAAATAAAAAGAGCCAGTTTCTGGTTTGGTAACAACAACAAAAAGAGTGAAGTAAATAAGAGAAATGCATTAAATTCATCCCCTTGATGAGGATGCAATCTGAGTCAAATTTTTCAATGACCATTGACTATTTGCACAATATTAGAATATAAACTGGCGATTTTAATACATGTGTACCGTCCTGGTGCTTCAGGGTTAAAATTATTAGTTTGAAAAGATAATTACTGGTCACATTTCTAGATAAGATGAGTCTTACAAATGCATTGTTATGTGGATAGGTGAATACATAGCTATGAAAGGCTAATATTTTGCTTTGAGGAACAATTTTTCTTTTTCACTATTGTAGTAATTCCTTTGTAAATGTTTAATCTTTACCCTACATAAGCAAAACCTTGAGGGCTCTCTCTCCTACAGCGATGAGATAAAAGCATAAGAAATTTAGAAGGCAACCCTAATGACATCGTGTGACCCACGGAAATTAATCATGAATGGTGGAGCCTCGGGCCTGGGGGGGTTTGTGTTAGGGGAGTAGTGTGTTGACTTCTGCATGTGCTGCTATCCCTTAGCCTACAAAGGCAGTCTAGCCGGCACTGCAAGGAAGCCTGGGTGCATGACTGTCCATCCAAGACAGGGCCTTTGGCTGCCTCTGCTACTAACAGGAGTAACCATGAGTAGAGAAGAGGACCCTGGACACTGTGTGGTTGGCTAGGACCCTAGTTTTCCATGGTGCTTGAAGTCCCCCATCAGAAAAACATTTCAGGGGAAGGATCAGAACTAAGAGTATTGAGCCTTAAAGACTTTTGTTTTACCTTTAAAAATATATCTCAACTCACATAATACAGCTGTATTATTAGTCTATATTTTACCTGAGACTAGTTAAGTAACTTGCCTCTGAACACATAAGTAGTAAATAGCGGGGCCAGCGTGTGAAACCAAAGAGTCTGTAAAGCAAAGGTTATAACTAGTTCACTGTGTGATGATGCTGCCCATTTTCTGTCATGGGACTATTCCCACCATGGCCAATCCCAAGCCTCCTCAGTGAGGTCACTGAATGCAGAGTTCAGAAGAGATGCACGGAACTGGCTCTCACAGACTGGCTCCCACGCACCACCGAGCGGAGAGCACACATAAGGCCACGGGAAGGAGTGACGAGGATGGAGAGAGAAGGAATGCTTTGCATGTCAGATAAACAACATATGAGGACTCCAACCACCCGTCTCTTAGGTGGTAGTCAGTTACTTTGGCAGCTCCGGATGAACTTCACCTCCCAGGATTTGTGCCCTGTGCAATCCCCTCCCCTTGGGCTGTGCCCATGGGCTTGCCTCAACCAGCAAGCAGCATGCCGCAGAAGGGAGGCTGTGCGGGTTCTGAAGCTCAGCCTTAAGAATGCCTGGAAGCTTCTGCTTTTGTACTCTCAGAGCCCTGGGCTGCTGCTTTCTGAGAGGCTCACTACCCTGCTCTGACAGACCGCATGGAAGGGCCTGGTGAAGGAGAAGAGGCAACAGAACCAAGGGCACCACCGAGTGGAGAATAACCAGGGCCCCGGACTTATGACACTCACAGAGCCATCCGAGTTGAGGCAGCCCACTCAGGAGGGGAGAGCCCACCTTGAGTGTTCCTGCTATGATGCTGTCTGAATTCCTAACCCACAGAACTGTGAGAAAACAAAATTTTGTCTTAAGCCACCTAGTCTGGGGGTGATTTACGAAGTAGCAATAGACAGCTGAAAAAAAAATATTTTCTACCAATGCAAGAATCTTATTTTACTTACCTGTGCTGCTTTGTGGTCAGGATGGGAAGAGAAGCCCTATTCCTGAAGTCACAGAGGCACCATGGTGGCCTGAGGGTCTTCAGGCTCCAGGTGCTCAGTTCAGTGCAGCCAGTCCCTTCCAACCTCATGACAAACACAAGACAGAATCATAGTTGATCACTTTTACATTTTGATGTCACAATCTCTCTTTGTGTTGTCAGTGTTTCTCATTGACATAAAGGGGAAATGAAGTGGAAAGAGAAGAATTCTATACATTATTGTTCAAGAGCCAAGAATAAAACAAATCTCTAAGCTCCAGGTTCTTTTGAGTATAATTCTTATTGTGTTGACAGTTTGGTGAGCATTTTGCTGATGCTTCTTTCTTCTTCCATGGACTAAGTAAGTAATCATGAAGACGAAAGAAAAAGGGATCATCCTGCCAGAGTACTCAGTTTATATCATGACTTGATGGAATATCATGAAAGTGTAAAATTGAAGGAAAACACTGCATTAAACTGTCATATAACCTTGATTAGCTGCTACCTACAAGATGAGACCCTGGGATTAACCATTCCAGAAATAAGCAAACATCCAAAGGTGTAAGCCCACTGTATGCCCCTAATTTAAAAAAAAAAAAAAAGAAGTATCTGGTCTTAATGGTTTCATTAGATATTTTGTTAATGTCAGCAAGATGTTGATATTTTTGTCATGAGATTAATGCAAGCAAACCAGACTGGGATTAAAATAACTAGGGAGATAAGGTGATCAATGACATCATAACACAGAACATACTGACAGTTTTAGAGCAGTAAAAAGGCTGAAAAATGAGGCAGAGATAGTAACTTTATGAAAGACAAGAAAACAACTTAGGAGGAGACTATTTTGACTTTTGGTAAAAATTTTATTTTGAATAAAACTCATCACATACTCTATAAGGTGCCACACAGGGGCATTCTGTTATGTAATTTTAGAAGAAAGAAATTGAAATTGCTATTTCAGTTTGGTATAGTTTCAATGTTAGGTTTTAAGTCAATCCTGAATCTTTGGGAAAATCGTGACATCACAGCCACTGTAGTCTGCTTATCAAGGTACAGGATTTACTGTAGTACTTGGGTCTCCTATTGTGGGTTTAAAGCTTGATTCAAAATGGTCATGGAAACTCTTCCTGCCTAGTCTTCTTCATGGATAACTTCCAGGGGATTTTTTATCTCTCTTATCTTATGGGATTGTTCTAATACTCAAAATCATACAGAAATGATTGATGAAGTATAACATGTTGTTCAAAAGCACGGTAACCTAATGACAGGTGAAGAACAGTGCTACTGAGAAAATATTATCCCAACCCTGCTAGACCTCTTTCAATAAGCAATCCAGATAATTTAGGCCTGATTTTGTGCTTTCTAGAAATAAGTCCACCAATCCAGCCTTTCATGAAAACCAAGCAAGATGGGCATGAAGGAGAAGATGCATATTTTCAACCCACTTTAGATTAATTGCATCATCTGTATTAGATATGACCTGCTTTGTTTGAGGCTCCAAGTGTATGAATCAGTACTCATTTTCATATCAGGCGTAGGTATCCCTTCCAACAGCAGGTAAGAAGTGGGGAGATGGGATGGCTAGCAGATTGCCAATATTATATTATTTTCCAATGATAAGGACATTGCCTGTCTTATGGCCATTTGATTACATTTTGGCTCTCATTTAAAATAATCAGATTTTATCCTGAAGCTTTCTAAGTAAACTTGAATGTTACATCAGGTGTGTAACGGAATTAAAATGGAGTTACAGTGACTCCTACTCAATTGCCAACATGCTTCTTTTCTATTACTAGAGATAGTAAAGTGGCTTTCGGACCAAAAATTTTAGACATTATTTTGTACCTAGACTTTAGTTATTTGCTTGGCTGTTTTCATGATTCACCAGGTGATAGCTGTGTTGGCCTTCCTTTTGAATAGCACTTCCAAAGGTTTTGGTAATTATGGCTCATAGTCTTTGCAGAATTGAATTATCATGAATTTTAACTTTAATGATAGCACAGAGCTTGTCAATCCTGTGGGAATTAGGAATTTCATAAAGTATGGCCACTTCTCAGATGACGTACTGAAGTTGTGGAGGCATTTCCAAATGGAGAGTTGGAGCTATGTACATTGGGGTAGATCAGATAGTCCAGGAGAGAAAGAAAAACTAAGTTCTGAGGCACAAAGAAGAGAAGGCAAAAGAAGGAACCCACATTTCAGCCACTGTTCCTTGTATTTAAAAATTTAACTGGGAAGTTCTGTAGATTTTAAGAACTTATCACACTCAACACCCAAAGAACAAATAATCCAATCAAGAAATGGGCAGACGGCATGAACAGATATTTCTCCAAAGAAGACATACAAATGGCCAACAGACACATGAAAAAATGCTCCACATCACTCAGCATCAGGGAAATACAAATCAAAACAATAATGAGATACCACCTCACACCAGTCAGAATGGCTAAAATTAACAAGTCAGGAAACGACAGATGTTGGCGAGGTTGAGGAGAAAGTGGAACCCTCTTACGCTATTGGTGGGAATTCAAGCTGGTGCAGCCACTCTGGAAAACAGTATGGAGGTTCCTCAAAACGTTGGAAATACAGCTACCCTATGACCTAGCAATTGCACTACCAGGTATCTACCCCAAAGATACAAAGTAGTCATCCAAAGGGGCACCTGCACCACAATGTTTATATCAGCAATGTCCACAATCACCAAACTACGGAGAGAGCCCAGATGTCCATTGATAGATGAATGGATAAAGAGAAGATGTGGTATATATATACAATGGAATACTATTCAGCCATCAAAAATATGAAATCTTGCCATTTGCAATGACGTGGATGGAACTAGGGCGTATTATGCTAAGTGAAATAAGTCAATCAGAGAAAGACAATCATCATATGTTCTCACTCATATGAGGAATTTAAGAAACAAAACCTGGATCATAGGGGAAGAGAGGGAAAAATAAAACAAGACAAAATCAGAGGGGGAGACACACCGTAAGAGACTCTTAATCTCAGGAAACAAACTAAGGGTTGCTGGAGGGGGCTGGAGGATGGGTAACTGGGTGATGGTCATTAAGGAGGGCACATAATGTAATGAGCACTAGGTGTTATATAAGACTGATGAATCACTGACCACTACCTCTGAAACCAGTAATACATTATATGTTAATTAATTGAATTTAAATTTTAAAAAATGGGAAATAACAAATGACAAAATAAAAAAAATGTGAATGGTGTTTTACATTAAAAAAAAAAAACAGACTTCATTTGAACAGACTAGGAAGATAAAGTAAAATCACACCATAATGCTCAGTTTCACTTTGTGGAACTGGGGCAGCTCATAGAGAAATACTAATTGGTTGGGAGACATCTGCAGAGATTCCACAGAGATTGTAAGAATAATTAGATTTGATATAAGGCACTACTCAATAATATAGCAAGGTTTAGTGGAGTGATACAAGAATTATAGCCATTGTCAAAATGCAAAGATATTTTTTTTCCAGTTTCCAAGAGGAAACCTGCAAGCTTACTAAAGTTTCTCTTACTGTTTAGTATTTGAAACCAGTGCAAGAACTCTACATCTGCATGGGGCTCTGTTGGCCAGACAGGTGGAGTTTTACCAAACAACAAATTTTAAATTTTATTTTCTTACTATATTTGACTATCAAAAACATGACCCTCTTATGTGACTCTTCTGTTTGTGTTAAGGCATCTATGGTTAATGGCTTTTGCTTCTCTTATATGATGGACTTTAAAAAGAGATCATTCTCTGAAAATAAGCACATTGTTGGTGAAAATGAGTTTAACTTGTCAAGCTCTGTCTTTTTTTTGCCATCCTGTGTTCTGGAAATAATTCACATTAGTCATCTTTTAGAAACTGTAAGTCATTTCTTCCCTGCCATTACACATGCCCTGGTGGCAATCCGTTAAGTATTTCATGCTAAAAACAACCCCAGGAGATAGTAATTAACCTAATCTTGAGTGTAATAATAGAATCAGAGATTGATGAACAGTTTTCTTCAAATATTTTAAGCAATGGCATAAAACTGAATGGCCATGCATTGCTTGTATTAGAAAAACGGTATGGAATACGTTAGAATATCATGAATAAATGAACACTTTCATTTATGAGTTTTATATAGAAATCATTGAGTTTCCCCGCTCGAGGTGCAGCCTGCATGGTAGTTAATCTTCTTGTGGCACTTACTGTATAATGCAACACCTCTTTGGGCAATCTTTTGTATTAAAATATAGCATTTAAGTTCCTTTCCTCCACAGAGCAATGCAAGAATGAATTGTTCAATTTTTTTTATCACATGCTGGAAATTACTTCAGAAATAACCAAGATGGTAATTTCCATTTAATATATTTTTTATAGCTCATGAAAAATATGAAATATTTTCAAACCAGGATAAAATTATTATAAAATGAAAAGAACCTTATAGTGGTAACCAGAAGACTACTGTCTCAGCCTCGCCACCATCCATATACGACGTGAACAAGTCATTTACCCTCTCTCAGTTGTTGTTAGAATTATTTTAATCATTAAAATGAAAATACTAATTTAACAACTTCCAGGTAACGTCCATTTTAAACTATTCTTCTTCCTGTTTAGATACTTTCCCTCACTCTTATTTATATCCACCCCATCCCTTCCTGGTGCATTCTAATGAGCTCTTATTACGGTCCATCCCAGATCAGTTTGTGGTTTCTTCCTGTATAGAGAGCTGTCTCTCAACCTTGTTGAAGTCATATGTCATCTCTCATTCAGTAAAGGAGATTGAATGGCAGGGACCAGCTGTTTCCTGACAAAAGGCTTAGACACCATGACAGTCAATGGATAGGCAAGACATAGGCTCAATCAGATAGCATAGAATGCCATTTCTTTTTTTTTTTTTTAAGATTTTATTTATTTATTTGACAGAGAGAGAACATCAAGAGAGGGAACACAATAAGGGAAGTGGGAGAGGGAGGAGCAAGTTTCCCACGTAGCAGGGAGCCTGATGCGGGGCTCAATCCCAGACCCTGGGACCATGACCTGAGCCAAAGGCAGACACTTAAGGACTGAGCCATCCAGGCGCCCCTAGAATGCCATTTCTAATGCAAACTCCCCGAAGAGTCTTTAAAATAGGGAGAGAGATATCTTCTGATGAGAAGAAAATAGCACTACCAACTTGAAGTGTGCATGTTAGGATGGCTACCACAACCATCTAGAAAAATTGTTTAGTACAAGTGCCATCTCCTCATAAATCACAGGGGTAGGTTCACTTAAAAATGGACATTCACTATGAGTTTCAATCCATACTCAGCTTAGTAGAAGACCAACCCAGAGGATTTCACAGTCCAGTTAAGGAATTTTAAGGATTTTGCAAAAGGAAGCATTGTCCATAGGAAATTTCCCTGTGAGCTCCAGGTAACATCTATGGACTGTAAATTTTCCTTTGCATATTGCAAGTGGGAAAAATATGCTCTACCAGGACATAGCAGTATGCCTTTAAAAATAAAATATAACTATTTTTAAGACTAAGATGTGGCCATTATTTTATCTCTTGTCATAAAAGAAAAATTGAATACACATGTTTATGCATAAATATTGGGCCATTCATAGCACTATTATTTGGGTGTAAAAGGATGAAAATTATCCATTTTCGGTGAAAGGGGAGGAAATTACTCAAACCATCTGGGACACTAGTTCATAAACTATATGAAATCTTTAACAAAATGAACTCCAGAGTTTATGCAATTCCCCCAAGAAAAAGATGACTTTAAAAAATAAATCATAATGAGAAATATTATTATTATTCTCACTGGTGGTAAAGGGTCATTAATAAAACAATCTCTGTGATATGTGAGTTCTAATATAAAACTATAAAAATATTATAAATGTTCTGCATAGAGCGAAATAGCCATATTTATGAAATGGAGTTGACATGATTAGCAGCCACCTTGTACCATGGGAGCAGAGACTCTAATTAAGTCTACTCCATGAGTATTTGGATTTTCTGGAATTTAAAGAAGAGGATGGTTGGGGAAGAAGAGTAATAGCCTGTTCTCCATGTCTTTTATTATGCCGCCAGAGCTTCCCAAACCATAAAGAGATGGCTGTAACCTTCTTTGTTAGACCAGGAGATGAACACAGATGTCTGAAGGAAGCATATTAGGAATCTCTCGTCACACCCCATTCACCAGCTCCTTCAGCTGTGCGGAATATTTTACTTCTAGTGAAGCAGGATCTTCTAACCTCCATGCTTTCACCTACGACCCTCTTTCTCTTCCATTTTTGCCTGGGTGATGACTTTACAATCACAGTTCTCAGTCAAGTTGAGACTTTGTTCAAAGATTTCTGGGATCTTTTAGCAACTCTCTGACAGTTGGGGATTCATTGTTGTGTTTTTGTTTTTGTTATTATTGTTTTTGTTTTGTTTTTTTTACTGCCAAGGAGTCTGCATGCACTGTCCCCATCAAAGCATTTGCCTCTCAATATTGAAATTGACTCGGGGTGTCTGGGTGGCTCAGTCGTTAAGCGCCTGCCTTCGGCTCAGGTCATGATCCCAGCGTCCTGGGATCGAGCCCTGCATAGGCCTCCCTGCTCGGTGGGAAGCCTGCTTCTCCCTCTTTCACTCCCCCTGCTTGTGTTCCTCTCTCGCTGTGTCTCTCTCTGTCAAATAAATAAATAAAATCTTAAAAAAAATATATTGAAATTGACTCTTTAGGTCTTGATTTCTTCCATGGCCCAGTGTATGTGTCTCATTTACCACTTATCCATTACTCTTTGCATAATGCCTGGCACATATTAGTTATCAATAAGCATCTGTTTATTGAGGGAGGGAGAGAACATGAGCCATATGAAAAAAGTCAGAGAGACAGCAATGATGGGGTGGCCCAAAGACAGTGAGAAGACTGAGGGGACTAAACTTTAGTGCTGATATTATTTTCTTCTAAATGTATGAGGTGATATATATCTTCTCGGTGGATTGTAGATTGGAACATTTTTCCCCTTTGAAGAACGATAGGAAATAGAATAAATCCAATATATTTGCCAGTGATAATTTGTTAGATGCCTGTATATATAGGAAGGAACTTGAGGGCTTCGGGGGTCAAATGGATTTATCATGTTTCAATACAAAACAACTTTTAGAATTGTATAAGAGATTGCAAATCACTTTAGAAAATCAAGTTTTACTTGGAAGAGGGAGTTTCCAGTAAAATGACATTATTGCAACAAGTAAAGCTCATTTAAATAGGCTTAATAGATCTGTCTACACAGCCCCTACTACATATAAGGCAAAAGGTGGACCAGCTGAAAATAGAATAGAGAGCTGGAAGAGGCTTTCAAAGTAATGTTACAACTATTAACTAAAATACTTATAATTTGTTGTATCTATCATAGCTCACTGATGGGGCTCACATGTAAATAATGTTTTACCCTGAAAATAAAATATAGAGCATACAAATTCCTCCAAACTCAGTTTCAAGATGGGTTTTTAGAGAGCGAACATGAGGAAAAGGTTGTATATGTGACATCACATTTGTGACACCTTCTAGCATCTTCCCAGGATAATATGCAATGTTTTATCTGATGCTTTGGAATGTCTGATAAGTGAGTAATCTGAATGTTGTAATAATTCAGTTCAGTGTAACCTATCTAGCAAGTCTATATTCTATGCTAGGTTCTATGCTAAGCACTGAAAAGATGATGGCAGATAAGATATGGTCTTTTCCATCCATGGACTCAAACTGAATAGAGAGAATATGTTGGAATCAGCCCTGAGAACTCTATGCTCTGAACATACCAGACTGTTCACTTTCCCCTGGACATGCCAAAGTACATTCACTCATCTGTGATTCTGCTCATGTGTTTATACACTTAGACTTTTGAGACTCAACACCCCTTTCTCTCAAATTACTATCTCTTTGTGGAGTTTCAAAAGCCGTTTTAGAAATTTGAATAAGAATTTCCTAAGTTTTGCTTTCTGTTCTACTCTAACTGCCATGCCCATTCCCAGAGGCCATGGTCTCCACAACAAGTTTAGTTTTGACAAGCGAATGAGGAATTACTGGGAGGGAAAATCATTTAGGTCACTAGCAAAGTTGGCCTACTGCATAGTGATGTGCAAAGCTAGCCGCTAGCTGTTGGCATAGGGCATCTTAGAAGTACAAGAAGGGCAAAAAAGAGGACACAAAGCTTCACAGAAGCATCAGCATCTGAAGTGGAGTTTGAAGGAGCAATGTGACATTGGCAGGCAAGGTATGTTGGGGAGGGATCACTTGAGCAAAATCATGGATAGGCGAACATGCTTTGAGATGTGACGAATCTCTTGAATGCCATAGACTGTGATCCTGGATTCCTCCAAATATAAGTAAGGTGAGAAAATGGTCTGAAAGATGGGAGAAAATGAAAATGCCTACACTTTTTTTTGATGCACATAATATGCACAAATTTTATGAAAGTGAACTTGCCCCACATTTGCTCAAATAAATTACCTTTCCTTTCTCAGTGGATTCTGTGCCATATGAATGTGGAGAGAGAAGGGTACTGGTTTCAGTTTAAAAAAAAAAAAGAGAGAGAGAGAACATTTTATTATCAAAATATGAAAACTGAAAAAATCTTAATGCTTAATAATGCTTTTTACTAAACAGGCAATGCCAATAACTGACATTTATCATATGATCTGTTGTAATGGATGCAAGTATTCACTGTGTACTGAGCACAGGCTGGTGATTTTGCTGAATACCAAGGGACATTGCTCAATCGGACAGACTGGATTGTGGTCCTCTGTTTGGGCAGTTTCCTACTGTCTAAAGGCAGAAGAACCCTCCCCCCATCCACACCCCTCCCATTCCCCATTTCCATTACCACCCACAGTGCCACCACCATAACTAGCCTGGGAGAAATAGCTAGAGTTTGGCCTGTAGGCTGAAGTAAGGGATGCCTCAGATTTTGAATGTAGTGGAAAAGCATAGAATGGTTTTAAACAGAGGAATTCATGACCAGATATACATTTTTTAAAGATCTCTGTGTCTGCTGTGTGAATGGTTCAAGGGGCAGGAAGAAGGGCTATAAGAAGGACATCCAGCAAGGAGGCTATTAAAATAGCATAAGTGAGGGAAGGTGGTTGGTAGCACAAGGCAGGGACAATAGATACGACAAGTAGTAGATAAGTTTAAGATATATTTTGTAAGTGGCTTAGATAGCTTTTGCGGGTCAATGGGGGTTGGGAAGGAGCAAAAGGAAGGAAGGAATCAAGGATGATTCTTAGGAGTTTGGATTTAGGAATAGAATGTACCATGCTGGTAGGATTTACTGAGATACAGTTGAAAGAACAAAATAAAGTTCTGTTTTGGTCATGCCAGGTGTGGGATATCTCTAAGATGGCTAAGGTTGGCATATGGATATAGAAGGTGGGCACTGTCATCATAGTCTGAATATCAAGGGATAGACTGGACTGGAAGAATACTTTTGGAAGACATCATCGTATGGATGGTATTTAGACTCATGGGCTAGATAAAAGCACACGGGGAATCCTTTCTTTTTAATAAAAATAATTTATCAGTTTAGAATTTTTAATATCATGAACCCAGCTCTTTCTACTGTAAAGTACCTCCCCCCATTGGCAACAGGATATGTGCAGAGCAAATAACTGTGATCTCTGCTTCATAGGAACACACAATCTAAAATAGATCCTGATGACACAACCAAGGGAGCTTCCCTTTTTCCTCTGAACCCTGAGCCTTCATGATAATAACACATACTAGTATCACAGTCTGCAGGGACTTATATATTCATTATCCTATATTTTTCGTCCTTCCACAATCCTTGAAGTGTGAAGGATGTATGCTATCTCTTGTTTGACGTACTCAGCAGCTCTTTAAGTAGATACTCACTTTTTTTTTAAGATTTTGTTTATTTATTTGAGAGAGAATGCACAAGTGGGGGGCAGGGGCAGAGGCAAAGGGAGACAGAGAAGCAGACTCCCCCCTGAGCCAGGAGCCTGATACTGGGCTCGATCCCAGGACCCTGGGATCATGACCTGAGCCAAAGGCAGACACTTAACCGACTGAGCCACCCAGGTGCCCCTAAGTAGATATTATTATTCCTACTTTTAGCAGACGAAAATGGAGGCCCTAATATTAATTAAGCAACACCTCTGGAAGATATCACTAAAGCAGTGAGTGGGAGTGGCAGAGGGAAGATTCTTCTGACTCCAAGAGTCTAGGGATTCTAGTTTTGGATGGAACTTTTCTGGATATATCAAATTTTCCAAGGAAATGGAGCCCTAATTGAGAGCAAGAGCTCTAGAGTCTCAGAATTGGGTCAAACCCCAGCTATCCGCTTGATAATTGGTTATATTGGAAGTAACATGGCCTTTAGGCCTTGGTTTCTTAATCTTTACAATGAGGATCCTAATACCTACCTCTCAGAGTCTTCGTAAATTCACCCATCCATCCATGTAACCGGCAATTTATTCATTCATTTACCAGCATATAATAAGCTCCTACTATGTGCCAGGCACCATTTTAGGCATTGAGAACTCGTTTATGCAGAAAATAAAGCCAGACCTGCATTGTTTATGGGAAGCAATCAATGACCAATCAATAAATTAATATAGACCAGCACAGGAGAGAGCAATAAGAGCTGTAGAGAAAGTTTAGCAGTGTTGAGGATCATGGGTATTCAGAGAAGGCTTCCATGAGCAGGGAGGCTTGTCTAAGCAGGAACCTGGACTAGGATAAATGAAATAATACACAAAATGTACTTAGCCTGGTGCTTGACACCTGTTACTGAGCCATGGAATCCTGGGAAAAGGAGAGGTAAAAGCAGACATGGTAGGTGTCCAGGAAAACATACTCCTTGCCCAGCCTAGAGAGAACCTCAGCTTTTGGAGTTAGTTCATCTCACTGGCTAAGTTATGCGATAGTCTCTGGCTGCTTTAGCTGATGTCATTGATGAATCCAACTGCTATTTTTCTGAATCTGTGCCCAAAAAACATCTTCTAATCATGATTTAACTTCCCATGTAAACCTGCCCACCTGGAGAGAACATTCTAATCATACCGGCCTCAAGTATTCGACTTCGGTTCTTAGCTATTTCTCGGTATATGTTGATGCAGAGACACTCTAATTACGATTTGGTTTCCCGTGTAGCTTGGCCGCATGGAGTGAATGTGGACTTTGATTATTCCCGTTCCTGTGACAGCTCTCAGGCGTTATAAGTTGAGCATCTGGCCTTTTGATTGAACACGTTTGCCTCCTGAATTTAGGTAACATTAGTGCCTGGCACATAGTAGACGCTCAATAAACACCCACTGACTGACAGATTGAGACTTCTCCCAGGCCCATGGCACAATCGGACTTTCAAGGGTAAGTTCACCAGGGGGAGGACGAATGCCACCCTGCAGGGTCCCCCCGGAGCCAGCCTGCCCAGGTTTGCCAGGGATCCAGCCACTGTTGCTGCACAGACTCAGCACACAGGCTGATTTTTGTCCATCAACAAGGGCTTTAAACTCCTGCCTCAACCTATTCCTGGGTTGAGGGGAAAAACAGAAAAGTCAAGTGGGGTAACAGGAGGGGAAGAACTCTGCTCCTCCACTCCAGGTGAGTCTGGCTGCCAGGCAAATTCAAGAGCAGGGACCTCAGAGGCAGTTATATTCCTGGGAGCAATGTTTCCACTCACCTTCAGGGCCCTGGCAGGGGAGATAAGGGGGCTGAGGGCAGGGGTGAAGTAGTGGGACTTACTTGGTTCCTGTGGATGGTGAGGCAGTTCTGTGTCTCTAATCATAATGATAATGGCAGTATGATTCACTTAAGATTCAGCAGGCACAGCATTTCATACTTGATACCTATCGCTTCACTTAATTTTACCCACCCTGAAGGCCATTGCATATATCAGCTGGAAACCTCTCTTCCTTTTGATTCAAACCCACATTTTCCAAAAATGTTTAATGAAGGTTTCTGGCTTTTTGGCTAAACAAACACCATGCATGAATCCATCGGTTTCTCTGTGATATCCAGCCCAGTAATTTCTCTTATCTCTCTGAGCCTCGTGCCAAGAGATACCGTCTTGTATCCTGTTAGGTATGTAGGAGTATCTTGCTGTTTGCTACCAGCCGATTCATTTCTCCTGTGGCTCAGTTTATATAACCCTTCTTGAGGAACAGACTTGATGGTTGGCAGCTGATGGAAATTTCCATTCCTCTAGCTTCTCCCTCACTCCCTTCCCACACTCACTACTGATTGCTCAGCCTCTGAAGCCCAGCAAAATCTGAAGCCTTCAACTCCACTCAGGCATTAATCAATTGAGAAAACAGAATAAATATAATTGAGACCCCATTGTTAAAGATGCTGTCATTGTTTTCTTTCCTACTAGGTCAGGTTGCCACTTTTTTTTTCTTGAATGTGTTTTCTTGAATATCTCTGGCAAGCCCAAATACATAAGATTTTATGTGAGGCAACTTTATTATATAAAAATAAATGTTTTTTCTTAACTCCCTCAGTAAGTACATGTATCCTTGACCAAATTAATTAACTATAGGAGGCCTCAAGTTCTTTTTCTTTTTTTTAAATAGGCAGCTGTATTAGATTAGTGGTTTTTAATGTCTTGTAGGTGGTGAATGCCTGCGAGCCATGATATGCTTTGTGGAATACCATAACATAATAACACCCAAAGCTAGACTTAAAATAGCCAAACATACAATTTTGTGACATCCCAAATACGATCCTATATATGATTCTAATAGAGGCAAAACTTAACATATATGGAGATATAATTCATTCATTCATCTATCAAGTAAGTGTTGTTAAGTATCTTCACAAACGTTTCTCAAACTGGCCTCACCTGGGCAGGGGGGGTTGTCTTTTAAAACATAGTATGCTGGGACGCCTGGGTGACTCAGCGGTTAAGCGTGTGCCTTCAGCTCAGGTCATGATCCTGGGATCCAGTCCTGCATCAGGCTCCCTGCTCAGCGGGGAGCCTGCTTCTCCCTCTGCCTGCCGCTCCCCGGCTTGTGCTCTCTCTCTCTCTCTGGCAAATAAATAAAACCATAAATGAATGAATGAATGAATAAGTAAAATAAAACTCTCTCTGGCAAATAAATAAAATCATAAATAAATAAATACATACATAAATACATAAATAAAACAAACAGTATGCTGGGCCCCATTGGGCATCTTAATAAATTCTCAGGTGATGCTGATGCTTATGCTGCTAATCTGGGAAACATTCTTTGAGAAACACTGACCTACTCTACTTCAGGCCAGGGGTTGGCAAATTAGAGTTCATGGGCCAAAAGTGGTGCATCCTTCTTTTTGTAAATCACGTTTTATTGGGACACAGCCACCCCCATTTATTTATGTATTGTCTAGCCCTGCCTTTGTGCTATCACGACAGAGTGGCTGGGACGAGACTATGTGGCCCGAAAAGCCTGAAATATTTTCTATCTGGCCCTTTACAGAAAGAAGAAGTTCGTATGCCAGGTTATAAGGATAAACTTGTACAAAAGTTGAATCTAGGTCTCTCCTCGTGGAGCTTGCATTCTAAAGTGGCACTACACATTTAGTGACATTTAAAGGAAAAGTGTAAGAGAAAGTCTTAATTGAGGAATTCTATCTTCAGTTACTTGTAACCTCATTATTCTTTCTTTCCTTTAAGGACCACCTCTCCATTCATGTCTAACTCTAGCCAGCGTCACAACCTCTTCAAGTCTGCGTGATCCAAATACCCCCAGACTGGTCTTTTCCTCTCAATACTTTCTGCCTCAGTGTATTCTAGATAGCCTTTCAAGATTAAATATTCTAAATGTAGCTATTAGGTGATGATCATCTCCGGAAGAAGATTCTGTTATTCCAGTTTGCCACATTGTGACACCAAATCACTCCCACTGCCTTACCTATCACCCGAGATTTCCCACGGTTGCAGGCTCTTCATTGACCTGCTCAGAAATGGAGATGGTAATGAGTTTTACCAGCAGGAATGGCAAGGCAAGTATCCTACACATTACCACAGGCTCTGCCACTTTCTTGTTTTTCTCTCTGACCCAGGCAAGAACCACTTCACTCACTTCAGCCAGCCCCTAGGGGCATCTGAGTTTGTAGCCCCATTAAACTCTCCATTAAAACCACACCAGCTTATTCACCATCTTCCAAATTACTTATTATGTTTTATTCTAAGTAATTTATTACTTATATTAGTTCTTTATTAGCTATTTATTACTCATAGTAGTTATAGGTGACTAATGACAAATTATCTTAAAACTGTGTCTTAAAACAATGATAGGTTGTGTTTAGTCTCGGATTTTCTGAGAGGCAGGATTTGGGGGGGTGTCTTCCCTGGATGGCTTTTGCTCAGGGTCTTTCATGAGGTTATGGTTTAAATATCGATCTGGATGACAGTCATCTGAAGGTTCAACTAAGTCTACAGGATCAGCCTGTCGCAGATGGCTCACTGTCCAACTGGCAAATTCATGTGGGTGGTTGGCTGTTGGCATCAGTTTCTCATCACATGAATCTTTCCTTCTCAAGGAGGCCAGCTTCTCAAGAGCAAGTGAGTCAAGAAAGCAAGGCATAAGCCACGGTGTTTTTCAAGATGTAGCCTCAGAAGTCACATACTACACCAATTCTGCGTTATCTTTTTTGTTACACGGGTCAGTCCTAATCAAAGTGGAAGAGAATGACACAGGAGTAGGAATAGCAGGAGATCAGAATTATGGGGGCCATTTTTAAACCTGGACACCACATAGTTTTAACTCCTCCCTAACTCCAGGCAGGGACTTCAGTTTCACCACTTTCTCCCTATCTGGAAAGTTCTATTTTGTTTTGTTCCATTTCCTGAATCAGATCATCTTTTCACGCTCTCATCTTGGTCCCATCATCCATGTGACATCTCCTCTGAATGCTTTAGCCTGAAGAAACTGCATCTTCCTTTGTTCTCCTGTGGCCTCATTATCCTTATCACACATTTTAGTAGTTACTCACACACAGGAATAATTTTTATTTGCAAATGAACTAGTCCAAAGAGCTCAGCTCTTCCTGAATAAGGAAATTCTTTAATATTACTACAGAAATCTGTGTGAGGCATTGAAAAAAAAAAAAAACCTTAGAGATTGAACTGTATTGCATTACATAATCTATTATGAGTAACATTGATATGGTATATTTGCTATATACTTAAGAGATCAGTGTCTACCAGAGCAGTACAACTCAAATATTCATATGAATCATTAGGCATCTAGTCAAATGCAGATTGAGATTCAGTAGGTATAAGGTGAGGTCTGAGATTCTGCCTCTGTAACAAGCTCCAAGGTGATGCCCATGCTACTGGCCCATGGAACACACTTTGAGCAGCAAGGTACTAGAATACTAGAAGATGGGCATAACATAGAATATGAATTGAAAGTAGATTGAAAAAGAGAAGTACTGAAGAGAATCATGGCTGTGTTCAATCACTAAAATTGGCAAGGCATAAATATATGAAATCATGAATCAGCCACGTATTTCTTTATTATTCTGTTGTGCTGTCCATTATTTTTATATGTACATATATATCTTGTCTCCTCCCATCTTGATTATAGGTTCTTTTGGATTGAGTGCATCCATGTCATGCACAGAAATGAAGCATAGTTCTTTTTCCTGAGTAGGTACTCAGTAAATGTCTACTGTTTGATTGCTCTGCGGCTGATTCATTCCCGTCATTACTTCCCAAAATATTTCTATTTTCAGTGTAGGGGTTTCAAAATGCCTTTTCACTGTGAATATGAATTTATTTATTACCTAATACGATTCTTCATAATAAAATAAAACATTAACTAGTAGGTCTAAATAGGTACTGAATTAAATTAATATGATCAGATAATAGAAAAAATTCAAATGCAGTTTCACCCCAATCTAATTAAATCAGAATCTTTGCAGGTGAGCCCAGGTACAGTATGTTTTAAAGCTCTCTGGGTGATTCCAATATGAAACAAAAGTTCAGCATTGCTAGTTTAATTCATATCCTACTAGATTTTAAAATAGAATATTATATTTTTATTACAGTGTCCAAAAGCATATTTTTTATAATACGTAATTTGGAAATATCAGTGAAGACCAGTTCAGAGAAAATTTTCCTTTTCTTTTCTTTTCTTTTTTTGTCTTATGGGATGTAATTGAATCAGTTATGAATTAATGTAGATAAGCTATAGTAATTTTTGTAATCCCGGTGCGATCTAACTTTAAATACATGTGGCTTCTTAATCAGACAGGGCTTATTGATGTAGGTTATACCTTTCTCCTAAAGTAAATATATCAGATAATTTTGCCAAATTATTTTCACCATTTTAAAAACATGAAGACATGTTGCAGATATTTTGTATGTGCTAGTCAAAGTCAGTCTCAGCTCTACATAGGGTATATAAAGGTTGTTATCATAAAAGGATCTCTGAATCATTTAGGAGCATTTTATGCAGAAGAAACTAAGGTCATTTTTTTGCTTACTCAACATCAGAAACTGTAAAAGGTAGAAAAAAGACAGCCTAGTACTGTTAATAAGACCCTGAACGTGAGTCAGAATACTTTGCTTCTCCATGAAGCGTACTTGCTGTGTGACCCTTGACAAGTCTCTTAACTTTTGATGGTCTCCAATGTTTTATTTGTAAAATGAAGGTATTGAAGTAGAAGGCGTATAAGATTCTTACAGCTGGAAAAGGGGAAGGTGAGAGAGTAATGGGCTTTGAGTGCTTCCAAGTCAGGCATTGTGTGAAGTGATTTAAAATAATTCTCATAGAACCCTCAAAAATCCAATAACTCTATAAAGAATTTTCAAGTGGGTGGACACAAAAACTGCTAGATTGTTAAAGTAAGCCCATGAAAAATCAGATAACACAAAATAAAAATACATTAATTTTTTTGATTCCGATTCCTTCTCAGAAAGAGAATTTCATACGTCGTGAATGTCAGCCAGTTTGTTTTATAAATCTCCAGTGACTTCCAGTTGCTGACATCAGATAGTGCCCTGGGAGGTGATGACAATTTGTCCATTTTCATAGTATGATCCTTTACTTCACCCAAAATCTTTATCATCCTCATGATTCAACATTTTATTCTGCATTGAGGAGGAGGTGGCCCTAAGATGTATATTCATGGTAATGTCTGAAGCTACTGTCTCAGGAAGACTTTCACAGGGGGCCCAGGCTCTGATACATGGGTCTGATGTTACAAATCCAGATTGGCTTACCAATGGTTGCTATCATTGGTACCATTGAACTTGGATACTTTTCTGGACAAGTATTTTGCAACTGGGTTCACAAAGATTCTTACTCCTTCAGGCTAAAAGTCAAAGTTCATCCACTGCCCTAAAAGTTATAAATAGTGAATTACCCAGTGTCATATTCATGTAATGCATATACATATACACATACATATAATCATATATAGTCCACTGCACAGAAACATCACTGGCACCATGCACTAACCTGATCCTGGGTGAAGGAATTAAATGTGAAGGCCTAAAATAGTCATTCTCAAAGACAGGCCCAGGGATCAATTAATTCAACGTCATTTCACCAGGGGGAGTAAAGCTATGCCCAGGTCAGATTCGTAGCTAAAATCCTGGTAATTTGAACCAAGAGACTGTGCTAATCAGCCAGTTAGTCAACAAAACTAACAGATAATTATCACGCCTCTACCATATGTCAGACATTGTTAAGCACTGGGGATATAATGATGAAAAAAACTATCCATGACGCCAAGGAGTTTGCATTCTAGTGGAAAGATGAAGATAACCAAACTTACACAATTAAAAAAAAAATGTAAGATCACATTAGATATTGACTAGTATGATGAGGAAGATAGAAAGGGAAATGAATGAGAATGGAACCCTTTTATCTCTGAAGGGTAAGGGGGGTCATGGGGTATTCTCTGTTAACTGAGATGCAAATAATGAATGGTAGCAATGTCAGAAAGATGGAGGGGAAAAGTGTTTCAAGCAGATGGAGCAGAAAATGCAATGATCCTGAGATGAGAATGAGGAGCTTTTTCTGCAAGAGAAGTTTTAATAGTGATGGGCTTTTGAAATCTTAATTTCACTCATACATTCATTCATTTATGGTTTATTCATCAAAATATATGTTGAGGACCTACTATGCATCATGTACTTTTCAAGACACAGTTCCCTGGCCTTGTGATGCTTACGTTTTCATGGGGGACGCAGACCAATAAGGAGTACATAAGAAGAAAATTATATAACACATCAGAAGACAAGAGCTTTAGATAAAAGAAAAAGAGCATCAGGAGAACCAGGAGTGGGGATGTAGTGCTCAGGGAGGGCCTCACTAAGAAACTTCAGCAGGAGCCAAGACTTGAAGCATGCAGACGTGCTTAGCCATGCAGACACGTGGGAAAGGACATTCCGGGAAGAAGAAATAGCAAGCACAGAGCTGTGTTGGAGAAATAGTAAGGAAGCCAGTGTGGCTGGAGCAAAGTGAGGAGGAAAACAGTGAGAGACACAATCAGAGGGCTGGTGGGAGCCTGATCACATCCAGTAATGCCAGGACTTTTCCTCTGAGAGATGTGGGTAGGCATTGTGGGGTCTTCACTGTCATTCTAAGATCAGCGTGGGCATACAAACCAAGGAATTCAATCCCAAATGGAATTCCAGCACCTAGGGAGGCTGGGCGTACCACGAATTGGTGAGACCAGGAGATTAGGTCCACCACAGCCATGCGTGGTGGTCCTAGAGACGGTGGTGAGGAGGAAAGGCAGGCTGACTCTCGTAGAGGCCTGTGATTTCAGAGGTGAAGAGCCGTGCTACATTAGGAAATTATTTTTTATTATATTTTAATCTAGGAACCATTTGACTTCCTAAAATGACAATAACAAACTATTCTGTAGAAGTAAGATATAAACACGCACCCAACGCCATATAAAAAGGAAAGTACCTGAAGCAGTCCATAAAACTTTAAATTTCAATAGAGTGCTAATTTAATCAGGGAAACTACAGCATTTTTGCTGTCTTCATTAAGCATGTTATATGATCTCTGAGAATTCTATCTGCATCCAAAAAGGAAGTTACACTCCTTTCATCTCTAACAGATGTGGGCATCAAATGTTTATGGGCATGAAAAAGGTCTTTCCACTAAAGGAAACCCTGTCAAGTAGCAGGCTTTTTTTTTTTTTTTTTTATGTTGTTTTATGCACAAAACATTTCTTGTGAAATCACTGAGGCCACATAAACGTGAAAGCAGCAATGTACTATTTTCATAACACATATTTGTCTGTCACTGCTGTTTTGGGCAGAATTTGTCCCACAGTGATCTTTGGGTTAGTGGTTTCTAAGTAGCCACCAGACTTGACCTTCTAGGGGCCTCACGGACAGTGATGCATTGATCCACAGAGACCACTTTTGGGGCTCCTGCTTTTGGCTAAGAGACAAGCAAAGTTTTCTTTTCCTGAAGTTATTTTACTCATCCTTGACATTTCCTTCCACAGTCCTTTATAGAAACAGAATTAAAGTGTATTGGGAATAACAATGAGGAAAAGAATTCATTCATATTTTATTATTTTAATATCTCACATTAGTATCACTGGTGATTTATGTGCCCTAATCCTTTGTCCATCTGTTTTGTATTCTCCGTGTCTGTCAGGGAAGTTGAATGAGGGTAGCCAGTAAATAGGCTGTCAGGGAAGAGTGTGGGGAGTGGGGGGTTGTGGGGTGAGGTGAGTGAAGGCTTATTTTCTCATTGATCTTTGACTTTGCTTTCCAAAGCAGGGAGACACTGATTCCATGCTTCTGATCGGCTACAGGGAGGGGAGGTAATGCCCAGTAGTTATATGTTATAGATTATCTGTTGATTGCTAAAATAAAAGGGAAGGTTAAAAAAAAAAAAAAGGTGCTTTGTATAAATGGAAAGTTCTGGACACTTGACAATGACGCACTTCTCAGTATATTGAGAATCATCTTTCTTTCTCCCCAGACTCACTCAGCCTTGACTGTCATGTTAGCCATTTTCATTTCTGCCCGCCTGGCATTGAGCAGCTGCTGGCCTTCACAGGGAGAGTGAGCCACTATTTGCTCTGAGCTCCTTGCTGGGTATAGTGATTGCCTGCCCATCCCATCATGAAGACAGTGGGCACCCCAGCTCAGGGAAATGGAGTGTGCTTTTCCTTACCAGGACATTTTGCTTTTGTGCTTTGATTTCACAGAGAAAAACAAAAGGTAGCTATTAGAATATTTATTCTTGGCTCCTGGGAGACACTGCATTCCTACTGGCAGGCGTTTTCAATCCACTCTTGACAACTGGCATGAATCACTCTCTGCTTTAGAGTAATATCATTCTTGCTTCAGTTTTCTTAGGTAAAAACCATGAAGGTCCCCATTTTGCTGGATCCCTGTATGTTACTGATTATAAGAGAGTAATTGTGATGAAGTGGGCATCTGACACCATTTCCTAAATATTGCTAGCATTACTTTCCCCTGGGTTGCAAGCATTGGATTTGGATTGTTCCTACCCCCTTTCTTTCTTTCTTTCTTTCTTTCTTTCTTTCTTTCTTTCTTTCTTTCTTTCTTTCTTTCTTTCTTTCTTTCTTTCTTTCTTTCTTTCTTCTTTCTTTCTTTCTCTTTCTTTCTTTTTCTTTCTTTCTTTCTTCCTTTCTTTCTTCTTTTTTTTGTTTTAGATTCTATTTATTTAAGAGAGAGCGCGAGAGTGAGTGTGTTTGCACAAGCAGGGGAGAGGGGCAGAAGGAGAGAGAGAAGCAGACTCCCCTCCTACCAGGGAGCCCGATGCTGGGCTTGATGTGGGGCTCAATCCCAGGACCTGAGATCATGACCTGAGCTGAAGGCAGACTCTTAACCCTCTTAAACGACTGAGCCACCCAGGCGCTCCTCCTACCCCCTTTCTTGAAATGCATGACTAAGTAACTGTCACTTCCTTCCAGGATGCTTGGTTATTCTCTTTGAAAAAGGAAGCAAAACAAGAATATTATTCTGTGAGAATACCCCAGCCCTGTTGTTTGGGGATGCCACCTTCTAATTTAAAGTGCTCTGGCCATCCAAACATTGCTTCTCACATGTGTACTTGTTAAAGGGTATAGAACAGACATCTTCACACTTATTTTGAAAAGGCTAGAGTACATATGTTAAGCTTTGCAGTTCATATAGTCTCTGTCACAGGTGCTCAACTGTGTTGTACTGTAAAAGCAGCCATAAGACATTATGTAAATAGACATGGCTGTGTTCCAATAAAGCTTTATTCACAAAACCAGATGGCCGACTGCAGTTGGCCCACAGGCAATAGTTTTCTGACCTTTGGTATAGAAGATGATTCTTGGAACCTTTGGCATAACGGCTTTCCGTCTGCTCTTAGTTGATTAAGAAGATGTTGTTGCCAAAGGTCCTAGCAGCAACCTCCCCAGCATGAGTGATTTCTGCTGATCTAATTACACATCTTTTTTTTTAACTCTATTTGCTCTAGACCCATCACCAGCAGAGTAGGCGAGAGCCAGGGAAATTGTTGCAAAAAAAAAAAAAAAACACAGAGTATCCAGAAGTCCGCACTCTCTAAAGTGTAGCTTTATTTTGTCATCCAGGCTTGGAAGGTCAGCCTTCATATTGGCTTCCCATCCCTGTGTCCATTGCCAGCTCCCTCTATTTCAGTCCTGGCAAGCTGAGATCCTACGGTCTCCTAACCTCACGTTACCAGCATCAATGGCCCCAGTAATAGGAACCCAATCCGTGAGCTAGCCCTTTGACAATGCAGAAAGCTTTCCATGTGCCTTACTTGATGTGATCCCGGCCCAATCGTTTGAGGCCATTACTATTATTTATGTATTTATTTATTTACTGTTTTTACTAATAAAATCTCTCTGGAAAGGTTGAGTGACTTCTCCAAAGCGACGTATCAAATTTATTTGGTGGAACTAGATTTCACCTTCGGGTGACTGAGAAATCCCTGGCTCTTAATCCCTGGGATCTGTCCTCTATCTGTCACTATTCCTTAGGCCCAATTCACTGAAGATCTGCCTTTCACTGTTCCTGTTTCACATCTTTTCTCAGATAGGTTATCAATAGCCTAGATGCCAGGCCCCATTCTCTGGAAAGAAGAGGAAAGCTATGGAAGACTAGATAGGCTGAGGATGTTTTAAAATATATGATGCTGACCACCAGGACCAATGGTAGTAGGAGACAAGTCTTTGGCCCAAAATGTTCAAAGATACGGAATCTGCCTCTTCCCTTAGAGTTAAGCAGGACCAGTGCTCTCCAAGGAGGTCCCTGGATCTGGTTCCCAGTGCTCTTGTAAAACAGCAGAAGCTTCCTACTTTTTGAACCCTGTGGCTGGGCTGCAGGGTCTGATCTGGTCAGGGGTAGGTTGTAGAAAACTGGATGCTACAGTGAGATGGTCTTACCCAAGCAGTATGAGAAGGCAACCCCAGAAGGAAATGGTAATGTTGAAAACTCACAGTCCATGAAATCCAGGGGGCCAGGACGGAAGGGTGAAAATTATCAAGACTAAAGAAGGTTAAAGCAGTTGATAAAGTTGGGTTGTAGCACTGGGGGTCATGTGCTAGTTAGTACACACACAGACTTATACACACACTTACACACACAAGTGCCACTGGGATGTTGAAGTGTGTTGAAGTGTGTTGACAACAGACATTAAAAAGAAACAACTAACCAATCACACAAAATCCAATCATTCTAGGCCAGCTGATCATCTGCTCAGCTCTTTAGCAAGGGAGCCAAACACAGGAGAGCTAAGACTTGACCTACGTAAATCTGTAAGGATTCTCTTTTCTTCTTCTTCTGTTGCTTCAAGCAGAGAAGTACCTCAGAAATTCTTTGCTCCACTAAGAAGTCCTTGGCTTCTGCCACTCACTGTTCTTTAGACAATTATCTCATATCCTCTCCTAAAGGGCTTTTGAGCTACCTTCTCCCAATAGCTACTTTTTTTTTTTAATATCTGAAGTAGAAAGGAATCTGAAGAAAAGAGAAATAAGAAGCCAAAAGACAATGATGCTTAAGAAACCAAGCATAGGCTCTTTCTTGTTAAGAAGAAAAGGCTAAAGAGGAAGAAAAGACAAACAAATGAGTAGGATTGTTTCTAAATGAGATATAGAGATTTTAGGCCTGACTAGGTTTTTAACACAACCTCCATAATGAATCACTTACTCTGAATCAAGCACTGGTGAATTCCTATGAATCCTGTGTAAAATACCTACAGGAAAAACCCAGAATCTTTGTACAAATATTTACCATATTCTTTAATTTTTGCTAATAAATATTCATTTATAAATATCTATATTTATATAATATATATATATATATATTTAGAAGGCTATACTGTATGTGCGTGTGTGTGAGTATATGCTCCCCAAGTTTTAAACTAAAAAACTTAAAACTTGCTTAAAACTCCCAAATTTTTTCAGTTAAATGCTCATGAATTTTAAAGAGATGAAGAATTCTTCTGGTGAACTGAATTCTGTTCTACTCAATGATGTATCATAATTGTAATTATATACACATTTTTACAGTGCTATAAGAAAATGCCAGTTAAGATGTTGTTTAGGACCCAATGTCAAGAGTTTACAAATTTGTATCAGAAATTAATTTGTTGGGGCGCCTGGGTGGCTCAGTTGGTTAAGCGACTGCCTTCAGCTCGGGTCATGATCCTGGAGTCCCTGGATCGAGTCCCGCATCGGGCTCCCTGCTCGGCAGGGAGTCTGCTTCTCCCTCTGACCCTCCTCCCTCTCATGCTCTCTGTCTCTCATTCTCTCTGTCTCAAATAAATAATAAATAAAATCTTTAAAAAAATAAAAAAAAATAAAAATAAAGAAATTAATTTGTTACTTTGGCTTCTTTGCTGGAATATAATTTTATGCTTAAAATGCCATCATTCAATTATTTTATAATGATGAGAAAACCGAGTCCACTTTAGGTTATTTTATTTTGTTAGTGTATTTTTTTTTATGTCTCCTAACAAGAACATTCTAGGATGCAAAAGAATTTGCTTCTCCCTTTCTCTCATATATGGCCAGCAACTTGAACTGAATTAAAAATGAAACCAAAGTGAAAATTAGCTTTGTGGGGCACCTGAGCGGCTCAGTCGTTAAACGTCTGCCTTCGGCTCAGGTCATGATCCCAGGGTCCTGGGATGGAGCCCCGCATCGGGCTCCATGCTCTGCGGGGAGCGTGCTTCTCCCTCTGCCTGCTGCTCCCCCTGCTTGTGCTCTCTTTCTTTGTCAAACAAATAAATAAAATCTTTAAAAAAATAATAAAAAATAAAATAATAAATATATATTAGTGTGATTTTTAAAAATTAATTTGGGGACTACCCTCAAGCATTGTTTTAAAATGCGACGGAGGGGCACCTGGGTGACTCAGTCATTAAGCGTCTGCCTTCGGCTCAGGTCATGATCCCAGGGTCCAGGGATCGAGCCCCACATCAGGCTCCCTGCTCAGTGGGGACCCTGCTTCTTCCTCTCCTGCTCCCCCTGCTTGTGTTCCCTCTCTTGCTATGTCTCTGTCAAGTAAATAAGTAAAATCTTAAAAAAAAAATAAAAATAAAATGTGATGGAGTGCTGTCTTTGCCCTATATTGGCAAAATATGTATATCAAGTGTCAGCTCTGCCAAAGAGAATTGTATTTGCCTTGGTCAACTAATGCAATTCTTAACTTACCTTGGAGAAACTTTTCTTTTTTTTTCTTGCCTAATAAAAAATGTAACACATTAATAAAAAATAAAAATCAACAAAGGGTTACAATATTAAAATATACATCATTTATAAATGTATATTTGTATATGTATATATATGTATATATGTACATACACATATGTATGCATGTACATATACATATGTATATATGTATATCTCACATAGTTATATGTATAACTATGTGAGGATTTTATTGATTTTAGACCATAATAAGATAAAATTAATCAGCACTCCATCTGTACCAAATTTTTAGTCCTTTACAAAGGAAGTGGGCAGTGATTGATATTTTTCTGTCTGCAAGATAAGGTTTGCTAGTAAATCAAACAATATTGCCATACACATGTTGCATATATTTCGTTAAAATGACTCTATCAGCACTTCATCTAGAGACATTTGCTAATTTTTATAGTATATATCTTAATTAAATAATGTTGATAATTAGTACCATTTATTATTATTATTAGCTTATTCTAATGCCAGGTCCTAAAACAAGTGCTCGATGTTTTCTTTTTGTTAGAGTCACTTAGTCATCACAGTCTTAGGAAGTAGATCATTTTATTACCCCCATCTTATAGATAAACTGATTAAAGACTATTGCCCTGCCTTCCTCAAGTTCACCATCCAACAGTGATAACCAATTTCATTAACATTATGTAAACATTTTTAAAAGTATTACTCCATGCAATGTATTGTCATTTTTACTCCAAATTATGCAAGGTATTACAGCATTTTATATTTTAATAGCACAGAAGATAAATAAAATTATTATTTATCATCATTCATTACAGTCTTTCAACCAGCCCATAGGAGTGACTACTATTAAAAAAAAAACAAACAATAAAAACTTGCCCCAGATAACCGTTCAAAAAAACAAAGGCTTTGTGATCGATTGATTTCTGTGTTATTTTGAAGTTAAAAGTCTTCTTTCACAAACTATTGAAGCAAAGCTCTCTCCTATGAGTGGTTTTATTCTATAGCAGATGTCTCATTCTCCAGATACATGGATTTTTCAGCCAGTTTAAGCTGTTTAAAACATGGCTAATTCTAGATATGTGTTCACATTTTGATTACCACCAAATGTTCCAGCTCTGTCCCCATATTTCACAGACTGACTTGGAAAGGCGCCAGCAAAGCCAGCTGAAGAGCTGCTGGAGGCCTGCGGAGGTCAGCAGGGAGTGCTGCCTTTTGTACTCAAGATGGAGGTTTTTCAGATCCGTAGGCTTTAGACTCTACCACCAATTCTGTTTAGGTTGTTTTTAAAACTTGGGGTTTTTTGTTAAGTCACCTTAGTTTTCTCTCATCACAAGACAACTCTACTTTTAACGAGAAATAACAAAGGAACAGAAAAGAATAAAATCTAACAGTGGAGGCCATCAACAGGTTTTCTTTCTTGAGCACCTCTTTTTCAGGCATTATCCTTAAAACACTTCATAACAGGCCCTACCTGAAAAGAAGGGGGAAAAGAAACTTTACATGATGAGGAAAGGATGGGCATTAAAGATAGTGAAAGGTGTCGCAGGAAATGAAAATAGTGACAGAAAAAGAAAAGTAATTCCCTGTTGGCCAAAACATTATTTTCTGTAACCTGTTCACACTGACTTCTTTTTGTGGATATTTATTTCTTGCCATCCCATTCTGGTGGGGGAAAAAAATGTATTACTCTGCTCAGCTGTGAATCAGCACTTACTGAGGAGACTATCTCTTGGTTGTAACTGTTTCTTTCTTAATTAAATACTAAATGTATCCCCTGAAATAATTACAGTGGTTTTAATTTTTTTTTATTTTTTTAAAGATTTTATTTATTTGTGAGAGTGAGCAAGCACGCGTGAGAGAGAGAGGGAGAGAGAGAGAGAACAAGCAGGGGGGAGGGGCAGAGGGAGAAGCCGACTCCCCGCTGAGCAGGGAGCCTGATGCGGGACTCCCGGACTTGATTCCAGGATCCTGGGATCATGACCTAAGCCAAAGGCAGACGCTTAATCGACTAAGCCACCCAGGTGCCCCTACAGTGGTTTTTAATGTGTCCCTTTAATTTTAGGGGAAGAAGTAAAAATTTTTAAAAATTTTTAACAAGAATCATTTCTTTTTGAAGAAGGACAAGGACTAATAGCTAGAGTTGTAACTTCTTTTTCACCATACGCCCAATCAATTTAATTTCTTTTTCTCCTAGATTAAAAAATAAGCTGAGGCCAGCAAAAAGCTGTAATTGGGTCACTAATTAAATGTCAGACATCTGCTTGCCTTATAGAGTTGAGGGCTAAGTAGTTGAAGAAAATAAAATCATGAACTGTCATGATATTTGTGACAATATATGTGGAGGAGATGAGGGATAAAGCTGGTATGTTCACTGACAGATAGAACTATTTATATAGCCCATGATTTATAGAGATAAGTGATTGAGAAAGCATAAAACCTTAGAGTGTAGAAGTTTTGCCTCCAAATGTCCAAATCTTTCAGATATGTGTTTGCACTACACTGTGGGTTAAAAAATAAAAGAGGTGTGAGCCCTCAGTCTGCATCTAGACACCCAGAGGATGAAGAGTTACCTACAAGAACAAGATTAGAAAGCAGCCCATGAGCTAGGAGAAGAAACAAGATGGGGTGACATGGCTTGTCATTGAGGCCTGAGGATTGACTCCTGGATTGTGTCAATGGAGGAACCAAGGACAGCTATTTGGGTGGAGTTGTGGGGAAAGAAGCCTGATTAAAGTGGATTCAAGAGAAATTTAGAGGAGAAGAAATGGAAGCAAGTATAGGCAACTCTTTCAAAGAGCTCTGCTCTAAAGAGGTGTACAGAAATGGGGTGATAGCTAGTGGGGAAAATAGGGTCAAGGAGAGTGTTTGGATGAAGACAGGTAAGAGGAAGGTTTTGACATGGTGAATTGGAAGTCTCCTAACAACATGATAATGTCTATGATTTCATTTTGCTTTCTTAGCATATGAGCAAGTTACTGTTCAAACTCATTTCCTCATGTCAAAATATGGCTTAATTTCTACCAAGAGCATTGGCTTCCAACTATAGATCAATTATGATTACAAGCTTTAAGTGGCTATTGCATTTCTTCATTATGCTGCATTTACATCAACAGGTAATGCCAAGGGTATAGAAATCTTGTGAATTTCAGGAAATTATATTTGTTTCAAGATCTATAACCCAAGCTCTGTTTACCAAGCCCTGTGCTCATGAGGGGTATCTTTGTCCAATTCTCACCAAGGCATTTTAGCATTCTGTAGACCAGCAAACCTCGCTTCTCAAAGCTGGCTCTCGTTCTTCATTCCCCAGAGAGAGGAGGCAGGAAGTGTCCTCTTCCAACTGCCATTCCAGGAGTCCGTGAATATATTTAGGAGTCTCTCCATCTTAGATCCATGATATTTATGGGGAAAATATACCCTGAAACTATATGAAAGGATGGCAGTAAATCTAATGAGTGCATATATGAGGAGAACTAAAATCTCTCCTTATATTTTCCACATGACCTTGGATAAGGTTCTTGGTCATCTGTCGACTCAAGTAGCCATTCTTTGGATATGAAGATAGTGGTATTCGGCACCAGAAATATTTTCAAAGGGCATTCTGCACATTAAAAGTTCTAATTATCCTTCTTCCAGCCAGCAGCATCAGTCCTGATTATTAAACAGTTTTATAATCCTAACTGGCCTAAATTTTTTTCAATGCAGTCCTTCAAATTACCCTTCTGCAGTTTGAATCTTTCCCAAAGCATTTAAATTTGCATACACAAAAAGAAATACCACTGCTTATTCATGAATGCTACTGAACAAAACCTATATTTATTTCATGTTCAGGCTGTAAATATCAGAAATTTATGGATGATGGTTTCTTAAGAAATAAGCACTATAGGCTCTGAAATGACTGGCAGTTCTATTATAAGGGATTTTGAACAAGCTTTGAAGCAGAGGCTCCTGGAGAAGAATTTACGTACTTTGCTGACTGTAAAGACATTCCACAGCAAAATATTAGAAATTTACTTGTTCTCAACATGCCATGATAGTTGTGATTGAACTCTGGAGTTTTGCTATCTAGAAATTAAGCATCTTTGGAGTTATCTATTTCGTGATGAGCTGTAATATTGCTTTTCCTAATTAAAGAAAATCCATCTAATCAGCTCTACCATGGAGTCTTCTGAAAGCCAGCTTTGAATTGCAAAAGTAAAAATCAACTGCAATCAAGCTTCAATGAAATAACCCAGTTAATAATTTTTCCCAGTTAACAATTTAAACATAATCACCAAAAATAAGTTTTAGTTTGCTTGGACATTCATAAAATGGTGATGAACGAACGTATCTCTGTATTTTGCCAAGTTTCTTTTTTTTTAATTCCACACATTCCCTAACTACCTCCTTTTCCTTCCCCTTTCTTTACACTAACCACAAACTGCCCTTATCCAAGGGTCTTAGTTGGTAGAACCAACTGACCAGTGCCCCACAGGCTGGCTTAATCAACTCTTTTTGGTCTGGATCATGCTGGAAAGTGGGCAGTGAGAAGTATGTCTGCCTGAGTCTTCACAGAGAGGCCCCTCTTCCTATTATACTCCTTCATTCATGAAAGGGACAAAAAGCCTGGCAAGTCCTAATTAATGACTGTCATAAAGAGATAATTAAGACACTATATAAAGTCATGACTCTTGTTTTAACTTCCCTAAAATATAAATGTAATTAAGTGAGAAGCTTTCCTCAATAGGGTGAGTCCAGCTTTCAAAACCAGCCCATTTCATTGCTCAGTCATTTTCTTCCGTGGACCAGTCTATGTTGAGCTTGTATGTTTCCTTTCTCAGGGTTGAGTCTCTCCTCTGTGCTTTGGTTAGATGTTAAGGAGAAAAATAAAGCATTTCCAAAATCCAAACAATGTTTTTAAAATCTCAAAATCCAGAGCGCCTGGGTGGCTCAGTCATTAAGCATCTGCCTTCAGCTCTGGTCATGATCCCAGGGTCCTGGGTTTGAGCCCCGTATTGGGCTCTCTGCTCAGCAGGAAGCCTGCTTCTCCCTCTCCACTCCCCCTGCTTGTGTTCCCTCTCTCTCTCTGTCTCTCTCTGTCAAATAAATAAATAAAATCTTAAAAAAAAAATAAAATAAAACCTCAAAATCCATCTGTATAGAAACTTCTAGCTAATCTGTAATACACCTTGTAACCTACATATGTGCTGGCAGATTCCTCTCAGAGACGCTAATCAGCTTGCCATGAGCATGTCACCATTCTTAAAGGCACATTCATGGTGTTGGCTTGTACATATGCTTTTAGGGGAACATTGCAGTGATCTGTATGTCTACAGTCTTGTAACACATGAATATATACAGGAAGGCTTTTTCTTCAGAAGCAATTGGCTTTCATTCACAGACCTCGTGGAATGGTATAGGAATCATCTTGCAAATGTCATAGGTTTGTTTGCCAAAATCTGTTAAATGATTTTTTTTTTACTAAAAGACCAATTTCTGGGGCACTTGGGTGGCACAGTCAGTTAAGCATCTGACTCTTGGTTTTGGCTCAGGTCATGAGATAGGGCCCTGCATCCGGCTCCATGCTCAGCTGAGATTCTTTCTCCCTCACCCTCTGCCCCTCTTGCTTATGCTCTCTCTCTCTCTCTTTCTCTAATAACTAAATCCATAAATAAATTTATAATAAATAAATAAAAGACCAATTTCTCAGCATTTTTAAAGCTATAGTTTCATCCTTACCTGTTCCTTAGGGGTCTTTTTTTTTTTAATAAATGTATTTGTAAAATAAATTAATGCATATCATTATAGACAATTCATAAAACACAAAAAGTAAAAAACAACATAATATTTTCACAAAGAAAACTACCATTAACATTTTGATGTATTTTTGTAAATTTTTCTTTCCTATGTTAATGTGATTAATCATTTTATTTGTTTTTATCACAAAATGAGAATGATCCTATAACATCTCTTAGAGAAATTTTCTCTTACCTGATTTATCCCCTCACAGTGTAAGTATGGTTTGTGTGATATATTAGAAGAGTGCATAAAATATATCTGCACATTTTAAGGAATAATTGTAAAGTAAATAATCTTGGTAACTATCATCATTGTCAAAAATAGCCAGCAACACAGAAGCCGCTGATTGCATCCTGTCTTTCTCCCATAAAGGTAACCACTCTCCCGACTTTTGTGACAATAACTTCCTACAAATACATCCCTACAAATATGGGTTATTTTTTCCTGTTTTTGAACCATATATAAGTGGAATTATATCATATGCATTCTTTTCCAAATTGTTCCTTTTGCTCAGATCTATCTTTATGAGATTCATTCAGGTCATGTACTTACTTAATTTATCTTTAATACTATGTAGTATTCCATTGAATGAGTTTGCCATAATTTATATATTCATCTTACTCTTAATGGGCATTTGGAATAATTCCAGCTAATGGCTATTATAATGATGTTGTGAATAATTTTGAACATGTCTCTTGGGGAATATGTGCAAATTTTTCCTACTGTGAATATCCATGAATGGAATTGCTAAGGCATAGATATCTTAAGTTTTACTAGATAATGCCAAACTGTTTTCAGAAGAGGCCGTGCCAATTGACATTTCCAGCCAGCTGTTCCACATTCTCACTAACATTTTCTATTACCATATTTAAAAAAATATTTTGAGAAGCTAATGGGTTTGTAATTTTACTTCAGAATATTATTAACTTGCAGTTCTCTAATTACTGAGTTTGAACATATTTCTACATCAAATTTATTAGTCACTTGGATTTTCTTTTTGTAAAGTATATCTTTTAGGCCTTTTACCCATTTTTTCCCCATTGCGCTGACTATATTTTTCATACTGATTTGTAGGAGTTCTTTATTTATTCTAAATACTAGTCCTTTACCAGATATATGGGTCATAAATGTCTTTTCTAACTCTGTGATTTGTCTTTTTACTCTCTTCTTGGTGTTCTTTGATGAAGTGAATTTATTAATTTCTATGAATTGTAATTAATCAGTCTTTTCCTTTATGATTTGTGTTATTAATCTATTTAAGAAAGCCGCCCTACTTCAAGGTCATAAATATATCATTCTATATCATGTCTATAAAAACTTTGTAGTTTTTCCTTTTATATTTATAATGCTGATAGACCTAGGATTGTCAAGTATGAACTAGAGATATAATTTCATTTCTTTTCTAAATGGATATCCAGTTGCCTCATTGAAACTTACTAATAAGTCCATTCTTGCCTCTTGTCAATTCTGTTATGTAGCAGATGTCTATATATGTGTAGGTCTAATGTTAGGATCTTTATTTGAATCCTTATGTCAACATCTCTTTGCCTTTGGTTTTTACATGGGAAAGTATATGTTTTCTCTTAAATTCAGTTTAATTTCTTTTTTTCTTCATTTGGGGAAACTCAAATCCTGAGTTTGCTATGTCCCCTGCCCTGCTCTTGTCAGCACAACTGTGGCAAATTATCCTAAAACTGTTTTTGCAGTACTTGTCCAGAAGTTTCTAGGACAGGAACAGAGGCAATGGCAAAACAAAACCTTCAGAAAAGATTCTAATTAAATTTTTGAAGTAATCATTGGGCATATTGGTCCTTGGGTGGACTCAGTTTCAGTAAACTGGTATCCTT
This sequence comes from Mirounga angustirostris, assembly GCF_029215605.1. Lineage (NCBI taxonomy): Eukaryota > Metazoa > Chordata > Mammalia > Carnivora > Phocidae > Mirounga > Mirounga angustirostris. The sequence goes on along the minus strand of NW_026991718.1, from coordinate 97,576,131 downwards.
TTCTCAGCCTCCCATTGGCCTAGACTGCCCTGCCATTGAGTTCCTGATGTGATGCCCAGCCATGAGGATTTTTTTGCTATCAGTTTGACAAAGGCATTGACCCACACACTGGACCTGTGAGTAATGTGTCCTCATACACATCCTTTTAATGAATACATTGGAACTGTTGGACCATGTGACTACTTAGTTCAAAGTTAAGACTCCTTAAACTCTTGCTTTTATGTCTCAACTTTAAGGGCCCTAAATGCAAATATGTAACAAAAAATAAGGGGTAAACCAGAACAGCTGATAGATGTGGTCTTAAATTCATAATTCAGATTATGAGATATAGGGAGATAACAAGAGATGATTAAAACCAGCCACTAGAATGAAAGTTCCTTGAGGGCATCTCAAGTTCACCAGTGCATTCCCAATGTCTAGAACAGTGTCTGGCACACGATAGAGGCTTAGTTTTACAAAACATGTTCTTATTCCAATTTCCCAGGAATCTTCTGTTGGAAAAGATCTCTTCTGCAGAAGTCTAGTGTCTAGCAAATTCAAAAGAGAGTAGTATATTATCCCTTTCTTTTTCTACCTCCTGGGCATGCTTGATCAGAAAAGTAAAGGAAGTCTCAAAGAGACTAGAATCTAACTCCTTGCTTTCTATCCCCTTCTTTTCTGAAGCTATGGCATGCCTCCCTAAACCCAAAGAAGGGTAACAAAGATAACATCTTTGTGTGCCCTGCCTCTCCGAAGGAATTTAGCAATAATAACATAGATAATGATGACAATAACAACAGCTGCTAGTACTTGTATAGTGAGGACCATGTGCCAGTGTAGTCTTAAACTCTTTACATGAAACATTTCATTTAATCCACAGAAATCCTATGGAGTTAGCACCTTCATTTCCTTCATTTTACAGATGATGGAGAAGTTAAATGACTCATCCTGGGTCATCCAGTTAGTAAGACTAATCATAGAGTTAATACCCTGATATGCTGGTGCTAGAGTGTGTGTTCTTAATGGCTATTCTATGCTTCATTTAGACAAGCCAATTCCAGTTCACCCCCAACCCTCTGCATTACATACACATAAACACGTTGATATCTGTGAGAATTGAGGGAGAGGTGTATATTTTATTTCCATTTTCTGGATTTTTATCTTATTTTCTTAATTGAATTCAAGTTCTGTCACCTTGAGACATTGGAGACACCATAGATCAAAAGGACATTAGGTGATGAATAGAACATAGCTTTCAAGAAGCACCATATGATCAGGAAAAGAGATGCAAGAAAAAAGAATTGTGTGCTAGGAAATTCGTGTTAAAGTAGAAATGTATACAGAGTGCTGCAGGAATACAATGAAGGAATGTGATGTGGGTGAGAGAGAGGGGGGCAGGGGTGTCAGACAAGTTTTGCAGAGGGTGTTTTGAAGGATGACTAGGAGTTTGACATGTGAGAAAATAGGATATTGGTGTCAGTACAAAGGTGCCAAGTCCTGGGAGAGGCTGGCGTGCTGGGTGAGGGTTGGCATAAGGTATAGTAGAGGAATGATCCAAGGCAAAAGAGTAAGTTGGAAGATCCAGGGTTCTTGAAGAGTCAGTAAATTGGAGTTCTGCAGTGCCTGACATCATAGACCAAGGTTCAGACAATCCTCCATTATCCGAAATGAGTCCCATAACTGATGAAGTTCAATAAAACAGAGGCAAGGAAAGGTTAAGCAACTTGTCCTGGGTCACCCAGCTAGTAAGATTTCATGTAATTAAAATCAGTTTGCTGGGAAATAGATAAAGCATTTGGAGAGAGAGCAGACTCTGTGTGAGGTATTTTTCTGACACATACATGGCCACAGTATTTTGTTCCCTGGAAGTAGAGTGAGTCATGAGGATGCCTTCAGAAGATTAGAATTATTTTCAAGCAGATGCCTTGCACCTATTTCTCGTTCCTTTTATATTATTCCTGAATTATGTGTCTGTATGTAAAAATCCCCTTTAATTAACTAACTGCACTGACATACATTTGCAAATGTTTCCTTTAATATACACCTACCCTTTTCTGTGATTCAAATACCTATATTCAATTCTCCTAATTTTTCATAATGTTCTCAATTATGATAGCAAAATAGCTCAGTTCTGGGAAAATACACCAATAACTATCTTGAATTGCAGAAACAATAAAATTAAGAGAGTTTTAACCGAACAATTTGAGTTTTTTAATTGAAATATTTGTGCACAGAAACCCATGATGTCACCACTAATGGCTAATTTATTTGTTTGTCTGACTCATAATGAATATGGGAGAATTGTTTTAATAAAGATGAATTGCTTTTAATAAAGACTAAAATCCCTTTAATTTGGTTTAACAGAAGCCACTGTATTGGCAGTTTTGTGGCAAGAAATGCAGGAGTCGGTTCTTTCAGAAGTTCCATGCCAGATTTCAACACTTTGCATGATAAATCAGAAGGGCATTGTTAACATGCTGTATTTCATTTGGAACAGTTTTAACTTTTGGTAGTCAGCTCAATAAATGAAATTGACTGCTTTTAACCTGGGGCAACGCTGTGCTGCACCAGGATATGCCACTGGCTAAGTTGTCACTTTTTATATGGTGTTGGAAGAAGTCGGTGAAAAACTTCAGTGTAAATATCCATTTGCTATGTTTTGCTGTATTTTTTTAAGTTTTTTTTTTTAATTTAAATCCAGTTTAATTAACATATACTATATTATTAGTTTCAGAGGTAGAATTTAGTGATTATCATTTAACAGAGTTACAGAATTAATTTAAGAACAAACTGACAACACAGGCCCCATCTCTATTTCACATGGAATGAGGAAGTCGTTTTGACCTCAACACCATAGAGAACAAATCAATGTAGACTGTATATCCTTTTGTGTCTCTGAACAAGTGCCCCAAATCCCCACATTTGTTTCATATCTTTACCCAATGTCTACTATGTGCTCTAAACTATACAAAACACTTGAGGGGATGTATATGTATAAGAGATACAGTGCAGTGGTAGAAAGAAAGGGGCTGAAGCTCTAGGGTTACCTAGCCCTAATAGCCATTTACTAGCTGAAACTTACCTGAGCCTCAGTTTCCTGTCTATTAAATGAGAATTATACTAACATGTATATTTATGGTGGAGACTAAATAAAATAATATAAATAGCATTAGCACATGGTAGATGCTCAGTACCTATTAGTTTCTCATTTTCTATTAAGTCATGAGTTGTGAATCACCTTGGAAAGAACCACATCCATTGTCAGACAAGGATTCAAGTGCCCTATGTATGGCATGAAGGGAAGGCTGTGGGTCACCAACACAAACTGAGTTGCAGTTTCTTGGAGTTGAGAGGATTGGGTGAGGCCTCATGAAGCTGGCAAAATTTGAATTGGGACTTAAGGGTGGCTATAACCCAGATGTGTACAGCAGAAAAGAGATGAAAGTCTTCACTGGATAAACAATATGAGCAGGGTCTTGGGTATAGGACCACACATGTTATTTGCAAGAACTAGGAGTAGAATAATTTGACTACAGCAGATAACTTAGGTAGGTAAATGAAGAACAAACACCATTTTAAAGTTAAATGAAGATTAGTTTGTGGAAGTCAATAATGTATCATTTAGGTAATGGGAGTCACATAAGATTTTTGAATCAAGACTGGTATTTTTTTTTAAAGATTTTATTTATTTATTTGACAGAGAGAGACATAGCGAGTGAGGGAACACAAGCAGGGGGAGTGGCAGAGGGAGAAGCAGGCTCCTCGCGGAGCAGGGAGCCCGATGCGGGGCTCGATCCCAGGACCCTGGGATCATGACCTGAGCCGAAGGCAGACGCTTAACGACTGAGCCACCCAGGTGCCCCAGAGACTGGTATTTTTAAGAAAACTAGTCTAGCTTTAAAATGCAGGATGAATAAAAAAATCAAGTGACCAGAGTCTCAGTAATCAAGGCCTAGGTGAATTAGGCTGGTGGCAGGAGCAATAGGAGAAAGAAGTGTAGAACGTCAATGAAGAAAGAATTGATTGGCTTTGGTTACTGATTGGATATGGGGTAAAAAAGAAAGAAGACACTAAGACTGATTCAAGTACTTAATACTTGTTAATTGGGAAAATGAGAGAAGGTTGAACTAATTTTGGAAGATAATGTGTTTGCTTTTAGATATGTACAACTTGAAGTGATCATAGGGCATCCAAATAGAAAGCTCTAGTCAGTAGTTGGCATATGGGGAGAGAAATTCAAGAGAGAGGTCAGGAAATCAAGATGTGAATCATTCATCTTCATCGAGTAATTAAAAATTTTAAATCAGATTAGTTTTCTAAGGCAGTGTTTCTCAACTGTATCTCGTGATATTAAACATACTCATTTAATAATAAAAACTTCTGGAGACCCTGATGCAAGTGCTGCTTGCCAGGCACCCTTCTGTTTTTCAGAGATATGGTGGTGAACACCAACAAAGTTCCCATTGTCAAGGAGCAGTCAGCACAGGAATGTTGATTTGCATGCTAATATTCAGTTTTATTTGATAGCTATAATGCCTTATCTCTCAAGAAAGTCTATTTGCATGGAAATGAAGAACAGTGGCACTGCTATTAAAATAATTCTAAATCTGTTCTATTTTGTTAAGAAAGTAAATCATTCACAAACTTTGATAACTCATAAATAATTTACTGGTGATAACCATTGTACCTCAATACCTTGGATAAGAAACTTTTAAGGAGAATTTAGATAGACAGCAAAGTGGCACAAAGCTGAACCTTAGGGAATAGACACATGTAATGGTGGGAAAAGTGACCAGTAAATTAAATAAATCAAGAGTTAGATGGAATGGGTGGACAGTAGACAGACAGATAAATAGAAGTAGATAAGTAGACATTAGAGAATTTAGAAGACTAGAAAGAGAGCCAATTGAGACAGTTCTACTAGAGCTTAGGGAAGAAAAAATTAAAAGAGAACATGACATATTCCACAGCATTTAGTGATATGGATAGATCTAGGGAATGAGAATTGGGGTTTTGATGCATTGAAAAGCTCACTGATAAACTTTTCAAAGAGCAGTTCAGCAAGCAAAATAGAGAGGAGTCAAAGTAATATCCATGAGGTTATGGAAGATAACATTCATAGGAAAAAAGAAAGTAAAAAATGACTCAAAGTTTTGTCATACACAATTTATTTGTAAACAAATGATAAGTTGGCTATGGGAAAGAGAAATAACGATGTTCAGGAGGATGAATAGGGTGTGGTTGGGAAGGTGTACAGAATCCCAGAAACTGAGGCACATCCAGTTGAACCACATAATGTGTGTGTCACAGGAAGTGAATGTTGGGGTCAAGCAGAGGATGTCAGGTCTTAGGACTCAAGTTTAAACAAATTCTTTGTTGGGGAGAAGACCCCTCAACCCCAGTACTACATGGGAGAACTTGAGCTTGGGAAGTTTCAGCCAAAGTTTTTTATGGTGTTCTTTTTTTTAAAAATTCTTTTATTGTTATGTTACTCACCATACATTACATCATTAGTTTTTGATGTAGTGTTCCATGATTCATTGTTTGTGCATAACACCCAGTGCTCCATGCAGAATGTGCCCTCTTTAATACCATCACAAGGCTAACCCATCCTCCCACCCCCTTCCCCTCTGGAACCCTCAGTTTGTTTATAAGAGTCCATAGGCTCTCATGGTTTGTCTTCCCCTCTGATTCCCCCCCTTCATTCTTCCCCTCCTGCTATCTTCTTTTTTTTTTTTTTTTCTTAACATATATTGCATTATTTGTTTCAGAGGTACAGATCTGTGATTCAATAGTCTTGCACAATTCACAGTGCTCACCATAGCACATACCCTCCCCAATGTCTATCACACAGCCACCCCATCCCTCACACCCCAACCCCCACTCCAGCAACCCTCAGTTTGTTTCCTGAGATTAAGAATTCCTCATATAAGTGAGGTCATATGATACATGTCTTTCTCTGACTTATTTAGCTCACCATAATACCCTCCAGTTCCATCCACATCATTGCAAATGGCAAGATCTCATTCCTTTTGATGTCTGCATAATATTCCATTGTATATATATACCACTTCTTCTTTATCCATTCATCTGTCGATGGACATCTTGGCTCTTTCCACACTTTGGCTATTGTGGACATTGCTGCTATAAACATCGGGGTGCACGTACCCCTTCAGATCCCTACATTTTTATCTTTGGGGTAAATACCCAGTAGTGCAATTGCTGGATTGTATGGTAGCTCTATTCTCAGCTTTTTGAGGAACCTCCATACTGTTTTCCAGAGTGGTTGCACCAGCTTGAATTCCCATCAACAGTGTAGGAGGGTTCCTCTTTCTCCACATCCCCGCCAACATCTGTCATTTCCTGACTTGTTAATTTTAGCCATTCTGATTGGTGTGAGGTGGTATCCCATTGAGGTTTTGATTTGGATTTCCCTGACGCCGAGTGATGTTGAGCACTTTTTCATGTGTCTGTTGGTCATTTGGATGTCTTCTTTGGAAAAATGTCTGTTCATGTCTTCTGCCCATTTCTTGATTGGATTCTTTGTTCTTTGGGTGTTGAGTTTGATGAGTTCTTTATAGATTTTGGATACTAGCCCTTTATCTGATATGTCATTTGCAAATATCTTCTCCCATTCTGTCAGGTATCTTTTGGTTTTGTTGACTGTTTCTTTTGCTGTGCAAAAGCTTTTTATCTTGATGAAATCCCAATAGTTCATTTTTGCCCTTGCTTCCCTTGCCTATGGTGATGTTTCTAGGAAGAAGTTGCTGTGGCTGAGGTCGAAGAGGTTGCTGCTGTGTTCTCCTTTAGGATGTTGATGGACTCCTGTCTCACATTGAGGTCTCTCAACCATTTGGAGTCTATTTTTGTGTGTGGTGTAAGGAAATGGTGCAGTTTCATTCTTCTGCATGTGGCTGTCCAATTTTCCCAACACCATTTGTTGAAGAGACTGTCTTTTTTCCATTGGACATTCTTTCCTGCTTTGTCAAAGATGAGTTGACCATAGAGTTGAGGGTCCATTTCTTGGCTCTCTATTCTGTTCCATTGATTTATGTGTCTGTTTTGGTGACAGTACCATACTGTCTTGATGATGACAGCTTTGTAATAGAGCTGGAAGTCCGGAATTGTGATGCCAACAGCTTTGCTTTTCTTTTTCAACATTCCTCTGGCTATTCGGGGTCTTTTCTTGTTCTGTACAAATTTTAGGATTATTTGTTCCATTTCTTTGAAAAAAGTGGGTGGTATTTTGATGGGGATTGCATTGAATGTGTAGATTGCTCTAGATAGCATTGACATCTTCACAATATTTGTTCTTCCAGTCCATGAGCATGGAACGTTTTTCCATTCCTTTGTGTCTTCCTCAATTTCTTTCATGAGTATTTTATAGTTTTATGAGTATAGATCTTTGCCTCTTTGATTAGATTTATTCCTAGGTATGTTATGGTTTTGGGTGCAATTGTAAATGGGATCGACGCCTTAATTTCTCTTTCTTCTGTCTTGTTGTTGGTGTATAGGAATTCCACTGATTTCTGTGCATTGATTTTATATCCTGCCACTTGACTGAATTCCTGTGTGAGTTCTAGCAGTTTTGGGGTGGAGTCTTTTGGGTTTTCCTCATAAAGTATCATATCATCTGCAAACAGTGAGAGTTTGACTTCTTCTTTGCCAATTTGGATACCTGTGATTTCTTTTTGTTGTCTAATTGCTGTGGCTAGGACTTCTAATACTATGTTGAATAGCAGTGGTGATAGTGGACATCACTGCAGCATTCCTGACCTTAGGAGGAAAGCTCTCAGTTTTTCCCCATTGAGAATGATATTCGCTGAGGGTTTTTCGTAGATGGCTTTTATGATATTGAGGTATGTACCCTCTATGCCTATACTCTGAAGAGTTTTGATCAAGAAAGGATGCTGTACTTTGTCAAATGATTTTTCTGCATCTATTGAGAGAATCATGTGATTCTTGTTCTTTCTTTGATTAATGTATTGTATCATGTTGATTGATTTGTGGATGTTGGACCAACCTTGCAGCCCAGAGATAAATCCCACTTGGTCGTGGTGAATAATCCTTTTAATGTACTGTTGGATCCTATAGGCTAGTATTTTGGGGAGAATTTTTGCATCCATGTTCATCAAGGATGTTGGTTTGTAATTCTCCTTTTTGATGGGGTCTTTGTCTGGTTTGGGGATCAAGGTAATGCTGGCCTCATAAAACGAGTTTGGAAGTTTTCCTTCCATTTCTATTTTTTGGAACGGTTTCAGAAGAATAGGTATTAATTCTTCTTGAAATGGTTGGTAGAATTCCCCTGGGAAGCCATCTGGCCCTGGGCTCTTGTTTGTTGGGAGATTGTTGATGACTGCTTCAATTCCCTTACTGGTTATAGGTCTGTTCAGGTTTTCTATTTCTTCCTGGTTCAGTTTTGGTAGTTGATACATCTCTAGGAATGCATCCATTTCTTCCAGGTTATCTAATTTGCTGCCATATACTTGCTCATAATATGTTCTTATAATTGTTTGTATTTCTTTGGTGTTGGTTGTGATCTTTCCTCTTTCATTCATGATTTTGTTGATTTGGGTCATTTCTCTTTTCTTTTTGATACGTCTGGCCAGGGGTTTATCAATCTTGTTAATTCTTTCAAAGAACCAGCTCCTAGTTTCGTTGATGTGTTCTACTGTTCTTTTGGTTTCTATTTCATTGATTTCTGCTCTGATCTTTATTATTTCTCTTCTCCTGCTGGGTTTAGGCTTTATTTGCTGTTATTTCTCCAGCTCCTTTAGCTGTAGGGTTAGGTTGTGTACTTGAGACCTTTCTTGTTTCTTGAGAAAAGCTTGTATTGCTATATACTTTCCTCTTAGGACTGCCTTTGCTGCATCCCAAAGATTTTGAACAGTTGTGTTTTCAATTTCATTTGTTTCCATGAATTTTTTTAATTCTTCTTTAATTTCCTGGTTGACCCATTCATTCATTAGTAGCATGCTCTTTAGCCTCCATGTATTTGAGTTCTTTCCGACTTTACTCTTGTGATTGAGTTCTAGTTTCAAAGCATTTTGGTCTGAGAATAAGCAGGGAATGATCCCAATCTTTTGGTACCAGTTGAGACCTGATTTATGACCTAGAATGTGATCAGTTCTGGAGAATGTTCCATGGGCACTAGAGAGGAATGTGTATTCTGTTGCTTTGCGATGGAATGTTCTGAATATGTCTGTGAAGTCCATTTGGTCCAGTGTGTCATTTAAAGTCTTTATTTCCTTGTTGATCTTTTGCTTAGATGATCTGTCCATTTCAGTGAGGGGGGTGTTAAAGTCCCCCACTATTATTGTATTGTTGTCAATGTGTTTCTTTGCTTTTGTTATTAATTGCCTTATATAATTGGCTGCTCCCATGTTAGGGGCATTGATATTTACAATTGTTAGATCTTCTTGTTGGACAGACCCTTTAAGTAGGATATAGTGTCCTTCCTCATCTCTTATTACAGTCTTTGCTTTAAAATCGAATTTGTCTGATATAAGGATTGCCACCCCAGCTTTCTTTTGGTGTCCGTTAGCAAGGTAAATGGTTTTCCACCCCCTCACTTTCAATCTGGGGGTGTCTTTGGGTCTAAAATGAGTCTCTTGCAGACCACATATCAATGGGTCTTATATTTTTATCCAATCTGATAGCCTGTGTCTTTTGATTGGGGCATTTAGCCCATTTACATTCAGGGTAACTATTGAAAGATATGAATTTAGTGCCATTGTATTGCCTGTAAGCTGACTGTTGCTGTATATTGTCTGTGTTCCTTTCTGGTCTAGGTTGCTTTTAGGCTCTTTCTTGGCTTAGAAGACCCCTTTCAATATTTCTTGTAGGGCTGGTTTGGTGTTTGCAAATTCCTTTAGTTTTTGTTTGTCCTGGAAGTTTTTTATCTCTCCTTCTATTTTCAGTGACAGCCTAGCTGGAGATAGTATTCTTGGCTGAATATTTTTCTCATTTAGTGCTCTGAATATATCCTGCCAGTCCTTTCTGGCCTGACAGGTCTCTGTGGATAGGTCTGTTGCCAATCTAATGCTTCTACCCTTGTAGGTTACAGATCTCTTGTCCCGAGCTGCTTTCAGGATTTTCTCTTTGTCTCTGAGACTCGTAAGTTTTACTATTAGATGTCAGGGTGTTGACCTGTTTTTATTGATTTTGAGGGGGGTTCTCTGTGCCTCCTGGATTTTGATGCCTGTTTCCTTCCCCAAATTAGGGAAGTTCTCTGCTATAATTTGCCCCAATATACCTTCTGCCCCTCTCTCTCTTTCTTCTTCTTCTGGGAACCCAATTATTCTAATGTTGTTTCGTCTTATGGTATCACTTATCTCTTGAATTTTGCCCTCGTGATCCAGTAGTTGTTTATCTCTCTTTTTCTCAAGTCTTTATTTTCCATCATTTGGTCTTTTATATCACTGTTTCTCTCTTCTGCCTCATTTATCCTAGCAGGTAGTGCCTCCATTTTTTATTGCACCTCATTAATAGCCTTTTTGATTTTGACTTGGTTAGATTTGAGTTCTTTTATTTCTCCAGAAAGGGTTTCTCTAATAACTTCCAGGCTTTTTTCAAGCCCAGCTAGTATCTTTAAAGTGATGATTCTGAACTCTCGATCCAACATAGTACTAATGTGCGTATTGAGTATGTCCCTGGCAGTCGGTACTACCTCTTGTTCTTTTTGTTGAGGTGATTTTTTCCATCTTGTCATTTTGTCCAGAAGAGAATAGATGAATGAGAGAACAAAATGCTAACAGGGTAACAACGTCCTCAGTAAATATACTCTAAACAAATCAGAAAAGACCTGAAGCTGGGGGAAAAGAAAGGGAAAGAAAAAAAAAAAGAAAAAGAAAAAGATAAAAACAAACAAAAATAAAACAACAAAAAAAACCAGAATATGATCAAATATGATCAGGCTGGTGCATAGATCAGTGCCACATGCTAGAATTTGGGTGTATTTTGGTCTGTTAGAAGAAAGTGTCTCCCAAAATTTTAAAGAAAGAAAAACTTATATATGTACAAAAATAAGGGTTGATATGATGAACTGATGGAATATGACTGTAAAGATGAAAATTATAAAAAACTTTATAAGAGGAATTGATAAGAAGTTTGAAAAAAGAAAGAAGAAGATTAAAAAAAAAAAGGGAGAGAATGTGATCAGGCAGGAGAGTAGAAGAAAACCATACACTAGAGATTTAGGGCATATTTTGATCTGTTAGAAGAAACTATCTCAAAATTTTAAAGAGAGAACAACTTATATATATATGCCAAAAATAAGTGTAACTACTATGAAGGGATAGAATATGACTCTAAAAATGAAAAATAAAAATGTTTTTTAAAAAAGGGATTGATAAGATGTTGGTTGAAAAAGGGAAAAAGAAAAATTCAAAAAAAAAAAAGACAGCTAAAAAAAATTAACTTTGAAAGACTACAGAATCATGGTAAAAAAGCCATGGATTCTATGTGCATTATTCCCCTAGCGCTGGAGTTCTGCCGTTCTCATTGATCGGTAAACTTGGTCTTGGCTGGCTGTTCTCGCTGATCTTCTGGGGGAGGGGCCTGTTCCCATGGTTCCCAAATGTCTTTGCCGGAGGCAGAATTGCCCTGCCTTTGCCCAGTCCGGGCTAAGTAATCTGCTCATGTTTGCTCTCAGGAGCTTTTGTTCCCTGCAAGCTTTCCGTACAGCTTTGGAGGCCGAGAGTGAAAATGGCGGCCTCCCAATCTCCACCCAGGAGGATCCGAGAACTCGGGGCCCTGCTCCTCAGTGCACCCACAGAGAAAAGCAATCAGTCACTCCCGTCTCCCCCATCTCCGGCCGCACTCCGTGCTCACCCGGCCTGTGAGCGAGCATTTCTATCTCTGGCACCTGACCCCATGTGGAGTCTCCAAACCCAGCAGATCCCTGTGGTGCGCTCCCGCACCGCTCCTCCTGGGGGAGGAAGGGGAGTCTCCCCAGATCTGCTGCTTGTTGGGTCCCTGCTGGAGGAGCAGTGGCCCGACTGTGCCGCAGATCACGGTTTATGGCAACCCTGAGCTGAGAGCCCCCTCTTCGGCTCTGTCTCTGCAGCTGGCTTCCCTGCTCTGATACCTGGGAGCTCTGTCACACTCAGGCACCCCCAGTCTTTCTGTGACCCCAAGGGTCCTGAGACCACACTGTCCCATGAGGGTTCCATCCCCCGCTTAGCCACTGGACTGACGTCCCTCAGCGCAGCAGACTTCTAAAAGTTCCGATTTTGTGCTCTGCGGCTCTATCACTTGCCAGAAGCCGCCAACGGAGGCCCCCTCCCCTGCAGTCTATCCTCCCGAAAATCTCCTCAGATTCACTTCTCCACACGTCCTACCTTCCAGAAAGTGGTCGCTTTTCTGTTCAGAGAGTTGTTGCTATTCTTTTCATCATCTCCTGTTGAGTTTGTAGGTGTTCAGAATGGTTTGATCCCTATCCAGCTGAATTCCTGAAACCAGACGAAATCCAGGTCTCCTACTCCTCTGCCATCTTGCTCCGCCCCCCATGGTGTTCTTTTTTATAATCACTTGGGTACCTGAATGGAGAGCAAATTGCATATAGGTGAAATTTTTGGCAGAAACACTGGTGGAAGATTAATGCAAATCTAAGCCAAAAATGATACTTTCGACCTATAGTAAGAGCTGTGTGGTTGAAAAGAAACATTGATAAAGTATTTAGGAGTAATGTGGCTCTGTGACAAACAGTGTGTGAGGATAAGAGATTAATTGAAGAGGTTATCTGTGAACAAATATTTATTGAGTACTTAACCTATCAATCAATCTTACAGAAGAATTAATAGGCTTCCCTGTGTTGGTTGGAGGCAAAATGATAAATTAAGTTTTGATGCATTGAGTCAGAAGTGTTTTCAAAACTAAACTAAATTGGAATGCCCTGTCATAACTACTAATATTAATATGGAAGAAGGAGGGGTTCAAATCTGTATTTGGAAGTCTTCAGCTTATAAATTCAATTTCTAGCCAGAGAAAGCATTATCCAGTGAGAAAAGAGCCAGTATCAGAGACCACATTTAAAATGGAAGACATAGAAGAGGTACACAGAGATGTAAAAAATAAGCCAGAAATTAAGCAGAAAACACTAGTCTCACAGAAGCCAAGAGACAGGAAGTTTCTGGGCAGAAGACCCAAAAATATTTAGTAAATTGGGACTACAAATTACCTAATGAAGTCAATAGGACATTTGCAGTCCAGAGGGAGTATGAAACTAGGTTGCAAAGAGATGAAGAGAAGTATAACTGAACATTAGAAATGGTAGCATAGACTCCTTTGTAAAACAAAATATCAGAAGCCTAGTAAGCAACTACAAGGCTCCAGTTGACACTAGACAGCAGTAGTAGGCTAAGTCTGCCTTGTTCATTAGCAACAAATATAGGATGAAAAACAGGAGGAAAGAAACTTCATGATGGAGATAATCTACGAGGAGGAAATGGCATAAGGGAAAGGCAAAAACTGGAGGAAGTTGATGACAGGCTTGGAAACATGAAATTAACCCTATCTTTTCTCTTGTCTTCAAGGCCCGATGTAAAGTTGGCATAATAATGGCATTCTATTTCAAGGGCTTAGAATAATGCCTGGGACATAGTTAATACTCAACTTACCTCTTAGTCAAGATATGCAAACTGCTGTAACGACTTTATAATTTCAGAAGCTTATTATAACAAGGTTTATCTCCTCTTCAGTCCAATGTAGATTTAGCATGGGAGCTGTGCTCCATGCAGTCATTCAGGGTCCCAGGGTCTTTCAAACTAGTGCTCTGCCATCCTCTATGGTCTTTGAACAGTCCAGTGATCCTCTATGACTAGCTGTCAGACAAGGCAAAAATTAGAGTGTGCAAGATACTGTGGGAGAGAAATTTTGAGGCTTGGAAATGCTACACGTGATCTTTGTCTATATTCCATTGGACAGAAGTCAGTCACATGATTCCTCCTAACAGCAGGGAAGGCTGGGGAATATAGTCTACCTGTGGGCTCTGGAGGAAAAGAAACCATAGCAGTCTCCTTAAGAGCTGTTATGATTACCATTATTGTTATCTATATTAGAGTCTGCCAAATTAATTCCCTGAAGAGTCAAAATGAGATAAAAGACAAGTAAGTTTTGATGGACACTAGGGATGGGAAAGTTAGACCCATGAACATGCCAAAAACAAATTCCGGGAAGTTAGGAAGAAGGGCTGTCATCCTAAGAAGAATAGTAAGCACTAGGAAGATATGGGAGAAAATTAAAATCCTAAACTTACAATTCTTGTCCAGACCTGCCCTAAATTCCTGACATATAGTCAACTGCTACTTTACCTTTCCATTTGGGTATCTATAGGTATCTCAAGCTTAACATAGCCAAAATTAAACTGATCTCCTGACCACTGGTAGCATTTACTATACCTGGAGCCATTTTTTTTTTAATTCCAATTGATGGTAATGTGTTTTTACCAGGTATTCAAATCACAAGTCTTAGAGTCATTCTTGACTCCCCTTTTACTCTTATATCCAACAACCAGTCAATCAGGAAACCCTGTTGGCTCCTCCTTCAACATATATTTATAATTTGATCACTTTGTGCTGCCTCCACTGCTGCCATGTGGTCCTAAGCTACCATCATCTCTTACCTTTGCCATCTTGTATTTCCCACAGTCTCTTCTCAACACATGGCCATGCCACACCTCTGCTCAGAGCCCTGCAATGGCTCCCACCTCATTCAGAATAACTGCCTACTCCTTGCAATGGTGCACATGACTCTCAGCTCTCAAATCCTGCTACCTCTTCTTGACACTGTGCCTCAAATCCTGGCCTCCTTGCTGTTCCTCACACATATAAGAGAGATTCCTGCTTTGGGGCCCTGGTTCTAGATGTTTTCACAGCACGAAGCCTTCTATTCCCAGATATCCACAGAGGTAACTCTCATTTCAAGTCTCTGCTCATAAGTCACATTTTGAATACATTATTCCCCTGGGCACCATATTTGAGAAATCAACATTGCCCCCTCCAGTAACTTCCCTAATCCCCTTAGCCTGCTCTACTTCTCCCTTTCCCATAGCACTTTTCACCCTCACACACAGTATATATGTTACCTATAAGTATGTCTATTATTTAGTTGGCTTCCCACCTCCTTACTAGAATCCTAAACTCCACGAGGCCAGAAGTCTTTGCTTTTTTGTTCACTGATGTATTTCAAGCTTCTAGAATAGCATTTGGTATGTCTGGTTTAGTAAATACTTGTTATATGAATGAGTTAATAAATACATTAATTTTTCCTTGACCCTTCATACCTCTTATATTGTCTGACAAATAACAATTTTTTTTTCCTATGCTTTGCAAATGATTCTGGTAATAGTGGTCTGAGCCCCAGACTACAGACAGCAATTGAACTTTAATTTGATACTTCAGTAAGGAAGAAATTTTTTTTAATGATTTATTCTCTTTAGTTTGTCAATACAAATATTCAGTTTCAAGTTGTATCTGAAAACTTACAGGCTAGCAAATGGTTGGGAGTGGAGAGAATGCATCACTTATAGCTACAGTGATTTTCTGTCTCTGACTCATCTGAAAAAGCCTTAATTGAGTATTTATTCTTATGCTGCAAGATCCAAAAAATCTTAACTGCCATTAAGCTATCTACAGAAGCAAAATGAAATGGAGAATTAAGGCAATTATCAGGATGATATGAACCATAGAAAACATGTTTGCCTCAATCTGGATGTTTCTGGAGAACTTATTTTTGACCTAAATTATCTGAGTAACCCTCCCCTTGAGTTTCCATTTCATTTTGCACAGATAGATAGTAATTTAGTGTGGGAGAGGGAACGGCCCATAGTATAGGGAATCAGTGTGAGAAGAAACTCATCATCCTGGGTATGTTTGTCTGGATCTTCTCTTTTCGCTAAACTTTGTTCCTAGAGGAAATAGAAAAAATTTGAAGACTTAATAAGGAATTTTTGAAAATTAACAACTGATTTACTGAAGATGTGCTTTAACACCTGCCTATGTTTTGATCTTAACTAAAACAACTCTTCAGTGCAGATTTCTTTTAGCTCCTGTTTAGGCTTTAACTTTAGATCCATCTTTAAAAAGCCAGTGAGTAAATAAAACAGGATATTAATCATCATACATTCATTCCTATGCAAATGCAGATACAATTGGCAGAAGTGTGGGCTGTTTCTGGTTTACATGAAAGCCAGCTCTCTAATGTATGTCAAGTGGTGTGATAATGAGGAATTTCCAGTTGTGTCTTCTGCTGCTCTTGTGTGCTTTATTAAATGTTTTGTCAGGTCAATTGTATTTGTTTGATATCTTCACTCTTTTTCCCTAAAGATATATTTCCCAATAAGACTATTTTTTAACTTTAGATTTTGATATTCAAACTACCCACTCCCAACACACACACCAACTTCAATGGTGAGCAGAGGACGACCTGTAAAAGTTATCAAAAAAAACTGCACCTGCTGAGAAATAGGGCCCTCTCTGGCCCAGCCCACCTACTTTTCCTAACACATGAGCAACTCAGTGGACCCAATGACAGACTCCCACAGGTGTCTCAGTGGATGCACCTCAATTATTCACTGACCTCAAATGCTATCCCTTGTCTGCTGTTTGGCGATAGATTCACTGGAAAAAGTTAAAATCAACCAGGGAGATGATAAATTTTCAGGATATGATACAAATAAACATAGAGGTTAAGTCTATTTTGAAGCAGCATAGGAAGAAGTGTTACAGAAATGCAAAAATATTCCTTCTTCATGTCTATGTCTCAGCAATCAAGAACTCAATTTTTTTTTTTTTTCCATTTTGGTTTTTAAAATCCCACCTGATTTCGGGCGCCTGGGTGGCTCAGTTGGTTAAGCGACTGCCTTCAGCTCAGGTCATGATCCCAGAGTCCTGGGATCGAGTCCCGCATCAGGCTCCCTGCTCTGCGGGGAGCCTGCTTCTCCCTCTCCCACTCCCCCTGCTTGTGTTCCCTCTCTCGCTGTGTCTCTCTCTGTCAAATAAATAAAATCTTTAAAAATAAATAAATAAATAAATAAATAAATAAATAAATAAATAAATAAATAAATAAATAAAAAAAAATAAAATCCCACCTGATTTCATCCTAACCTACCTTCTGGTCATCTCTCATACCCCTCTCCATCATGAGATTTCTTTCTGTTTTATTTATTTATTTTTTATTGTTTCCAACATTATTGAGATATAGTTGGCATATAACATTGTGTAAGGTTAAGGTGTACAATCTGTTGATTTGGTGTACTTACATATTGCAAAATGATTACCACCATAGCATTAGCTAACACCTCCATCACATCACACAATTACCTTTTTTGTGTGGTGAAAACATTTAAGATCTCTCTTAACGACTTTCAAGTCTATGATACAGCATTCTTAACTATAATCCCTATGCTGTATATTAGATCACAGAACTTATCCATCTTATAACTGGAAGTTTGTATTCTTTGACTACCATCACCCATTTCCCCAACCCCCTACCCTCTAGTAACCACCACTCTGATCTCTGTTTCTAGAGGTTCAGCTGTTTAAGATTCCACATATAAGTGATATATAGTGTTTCCCTTGTCTGATTTATTTCACTTAGCATAATGGTCTTAATGTCCATTCATGTCACAAATAGCAGAATTTCCTTCTTTCTTATGGCAGAGTAATAGTCCATTGTGTTATATACCACCTCTTTTTTTATCCATTCTTCCATCCAGGGGTGTTTATAGGTTGTTTCCATAACTTGACTTGCGAATAATACTGCGATGAACATGGGACTGCAGATATCTCTTCGAGATCCTGTTTTCATTTCCTTTCAACATATACCCAGAAGTGGGATTGCTAGTTCAAAATGTATTTCTACATTAATTTTTTCAGCGTCCTCCATACTGTTTTCCAAGTGGCTAGAAATTTACGTTTCTATCCACAGTGCACAAGAGTTCCCTTTGATCCACCTCCTCTCCCACGCTTCTTATCTGTTGTCTTTTTATAATAATCCCTCTAATAGGTATAAGGTAAGGTAATATCTCATTGTGGTTTTGATTTGCATTTCCCTGATGATTAGTGATGTTGAGCACCTTTTTTCATGTACCTGTTAGACATTTGTACAGCTTCTTGGCAAAAAGGTCTACTCAGTTCATCTGCCCATTTTTGAGTGGGTTTGTTTTGGGGGGTTGTTTTGTTGTTATTGTTGTTATTGAGTTGTATGAGTTCTTTACATATGTTATATATTAAACCCTTACCAGATAGCTGCTTTGCAAATATTTTGTCCCTTTCCATAGGTTGCCTTTTAATTTTGTTGATGATTTCCTTTGCTGTGCAGAAGCTTTTTCGTTTCAAGTTGTCCCACTTGGTTATTTTTGCTTTTGTTGCCTTTTCCTTTGGTATCAAATCCACCCTGAAACAAACAAACAAAAAATATTGCCAAGATAGACTTCAAGGAGCTTACCCCATTTTCTTCTAGAAGTTTTATGGTTTCAGGTTTACATTCAATTCTTTAATCCATTTTGAGTAGATTTTAGTTTATGGTATAAGTTAAGGGTCCAGGTTCATTCTTTGGTATATGAATATTCTATTTACCCAGCATCATTTATTGAATAGACTACCCTTGCACCATTGTATATTCTTGGCTCCTTTGTTATAAATTAATTGGCCATTGGCTTATTTCTGGGTCTCCATTCTGTTACATTGATCTCTGCATCTGTTTTTGCGCAAATACCATATTATTTTGATTACTATAGCTTTCTAATATAGTTTTATATTAAAAAGTATGATGCCTCTAGTTTTCGTCTTCCTTTCTCAGGATTGTTTTGGCTACTTAGAGTTATTTGTCATATCACACAAGTTTTAGCAGTGTTTTTTCTATTTCTGTGAAAAATACCACTGAAATTTTGATAGGGATTGCATTGGATGTGTACATTTCTTTGGGTAGTCTGGACATTATAACAATATTAATTCTTCCAATCCATGGGCACAGAATATCTTTCCATTTGTATCTTCCTCAATTTTTTTTTATCAATGTCCTACAGTTTTCAATGTACAGATCTATCACTTCCTTGATTAAATTTATTCTTAAGTATTTTTGAGGATATTATAAATGGCATTGTTTACTTAGTCTCTTTCTGATAGATTGTTTTTATCAGTAATACAACAGATATTTGTTTATTGATCTTGTATCCTGCAACTTTACTGAATTTGTTGCTTAGATCTAAAGTTTTTGGTGGAGTCTTTAATGTTTTCTATATATAATGTCATGCAAGTAGTGACAATTTTACTTCTTTCTTCTGATTTGGATGACTTCTATTTCTTTTTCTTCCCTAATTGTTCTGGCCAGGACTTCTAGTACCATGTTGAATAAGAATTTTGATTGTTGGTATCCTAGCCTTAATCCTGATCTTAGAAGAAAATCTTTCACCTTTCAACATTCAGTATGATGTTAGCTGTAGGCTGTCATATATAGCCTTTATTATGGTGATACATTCCCTTTATATTCAGTTTGTTGAGGGTTTTTATCATGAAAGGATATTGAATATTTCCAGGTGGTTTTCTGCATCTATTGAGTTGATCATAGAATTTTTATCCTTCAATTTGTTAATGTGGTATATCACATTGATTGATTTGTGAATGTTGAATCATCCTTGCATTCCTATAGTATATGCCACCTGATCATGGTATATGATCCTTTTAATGTATTGTTGAATTCCATTTACTAATATTTAATAAGGATTTTTGCATCTATCTTCATTAGAAACAGGATATTGGCCTGTAATTTTCTTTCTGTAATGTTCTTGTCTAATTCTGGTATCACAGTAATGTTGTCCTCATAAAATTAGTTTGGAAGTGTTCCCTTCTCTTCTGTGTTTTGGAAAATTTTGAGAAGGATTGATATTAATTCTTTAAATGTTTGGTAGAATTCACCAGTGAAGCTATCTGGTCATGAACTGTTTTTGTTGAGAGGTTTTGATAAGTGACTCAGTCTCCTTACTGTTAATTGGTCCCTCAAATTCTATTTCTTCATGATTCAGTCTTATAGGTTGCATGGTTTTAGGAATTTGTTGATTTCTTCTAGGTTGTACAATTTTTTTGGTGTATAATATTCACTGAAGTATCTTATGATTCTTGGTGTTTGTATGGTATCCGTTATAATGTCTCCTCTTTCAGTTATAAATTTATTATTTGCTCTTTTTTTCTTGATGAGTCTAGCTGAAAGTCTGTTTTATCTTTTAAAAAAAACAGATCTTATTTCATTGATTGATTGATTGATTTCTGTCTCTATTTCATTTATTTCCACTCTGATATTTGTTATTTCCTGCCTCCTACCAACTTTGGACTTCATGTGTTCTTTCTCTATTTCCTCGAGGTATACAGTTGGGTGATTTGCTTGGGATCTTTCTTATTTCTTAATATAGGTATTTATCACTCAGAACTTCTTAGAACTGCTTTTGCTGCATCCCATAAATTTTGATATCTTCTGTTCTGATTTTCATTGGTCTCAAAATATTTTTTTATTTTTGTTTTCTTCTTTGACTCATTGGTTGTTCATGAGACTGTTGTTTCATTTCTACACATTTGTGAATATTCTAGTTTTCTTCATGTAATTGATTTCTGGAAAGAAATAATGGCTGAAAACTCCCTAATCTGGAGAAAGAAACAGGCATCAAAATCCAGCAAACCTAAGGATTACAAAACAAGAAGAATCCAAAGAAACCCGTACTGAGACACATTAACATTAAACTGTCAAAAGATAAAGACTAGGAGAGAGTCTTAAACTCAGCTAGAGAAAAACAACCTGTTAGGTACAAAGGAACACCTATAAGACTATCAGCAGATTTTTCAGCAGAAACTTTTGAAGCCAAAGGGAGTGACATGATATATTCAAAAGACTGAAAGAAAAACAACAACAAAGCCTGCCAACCAAGAATACTCTACTCAGCAAAGTTGTCCTATAGAATTGAAGGAGAGACAAAGAGTTTTTATTCCAGAAATCATTGTGGTCAGAAAAGATGCTTGATATAATTTCAGTCTTCTTAAATTTATTAAGACCTATTTTGTGACCTAACATATGATCTGTTCTGGAGAATGTTCCATATGCACTCGAGAAGAATGTGTATTCTACTGCAGTTGGATGGAATGTTCTGTAAATATCTGTTATGTCTATCTGGTCTAATGGGTAATTTAAGTCCAATACTGTCTTACTGATTTTCTGTGTGAATGATCTATCCATTGTTAAAAGAAGGGTATCAAATTCACCTACTGTTATTATATTGCTGTCTGTTTCTCTCTTTAAGTCTGTTAGTTTTTGCTTTATATATTTAGGTGAGCCTAAGTTGAGTGCATAAATATTTACAAATGTTATATCCTCTTGTTGGATTGATCCCTTTGTCATTAGAGAATGACCTTCTTTGTCTCTTATTACAATGTTTTTCTTAAAATCTATTTTGTCTGATATAAGTATAGCTACTCTAGGTTCTTTTGGTTTCCATTTACATGGAATATCTTAATCCATCCCTGCACTTTCTGTCTGTGTGTGTCCATAAAGCTGAAATGAGACTTCTTGTAGGCAACATATACATCGTTGTTGCATTTTTATCTATTTAGCCACTCTATGTCTTTTGATTGGAGAATTTAGTCCATTTACATTTAAAGCAGTCTAGTGGTAATGAGTTTTATCTTGTCCTTGTTTGGACAAGGGTCCAACAGACCAGTCTAGTGGTAATGAGTTTTATCTTGTCCTTGTTTGGAAAAACTCTTTATCTCTCCTTCAATTCTATAGGACAACTTTGCTGAGTATTCTCGGTTGGCAAGCTTTGTTGTTGTTGTTGTTGTTGTTGTTGTTTTTCTTTCAGTCTTTTGAATATATCATGTCACTCCCTTTGGCTTCAAAAGTTTCTGCTGAAAAATCTGCTGATAGTCTTATAGGTGTTCCTTTGTACCTAACAGGTTGTTTTTCTCTAGCTGAGTTTAAGACTCTCTCCTAGTCTTTATCTTTTGACAGTTTAATGTTAATATGTCTCAGTAAGGGTTTCTTTGGATTCTTCTTGTTTTGTAATCCTTAGGTTTGCTGGATTTTGATGCCTGTTTCTTTCTCCAGATTAGGGCAGCTTTCAGCCATTATTTCGTTGAATAAGCTTTCTGCCCCTTTCTCTATGTCTTTTTGTTTTGGGACCCTTATGAGTGTATATTGGTCTACTTCTGGTTTCTCATTAGTTCCTTCATCTATCTTCACCCTTTTTTATTTTTTTTTTCCTTGTTGCTCCTCTGATAGATGAATTTCACTGCCTGTCTGTGAGTTTGCTGATCCTTTCTTCTGCTTGATCTAGTCTGCTGCTGAAACCCTCTAAGTTGAACTTTCCAGTCAATTTTTATATTCCTCAGCTATGTCATTTCTGTTTGGTACTTTTTAATATTTTCTGTCTCTTTGTTTAAATTCTCACTTTGTTCTTATATTGTTCTCCTTATCTCCATGAACATCTTTATGACCATTATTTTAAATCTATTTCTCAGATAAATCACTTAATTCTATTTAATTAAAATTTGTTTTCTGTAGTTTTATCTTGTTCTTTTGTTTGGAACATATTCTGTTTCTTCTCCTTGAATCTTTGTGTTGGTTTCTGTGTATCAGCTAAAACTGCCAACTCTCCCAGTCTCCACAGAATGATCTTGTGTTGGAGATGAAACTCATCGATCAGTCCAGCCTGTGCTCCTGGTTGTCCTTCAAGGTTTTATGATTGTTCAAGCCACATTCTTTGTTCTTAGTGGCTCCCACTAGTTGAGAGTGTACAAAACCCATAAATGTCCCGGGGGGGAGGGGGAAGGGGAGGCACATTCAGCACCTAGATGCAAACTGGTTGCAAGTTGGATCTTCAGACAACAGCTGTGAAAGTATGTAGTTAGAACCCTTCCAGGGAGTAACTGGAAGATGGGCATTTTTGCCTGCTCCTTCTGCACTGATCCCAAGTGTATAGCCATTGGGGTGCAGGTGCTTCTAAGCCTATTAAAACATTCTCTGTTTTTTATAATCCTGTGGGACTGCTGAATGCAAGCCTCTTTTGGCACCAGAGCCTCACTATCCTTCAGATAACAGCCACAAAAACAGTGGCACTAACTATGTGTATAAACTCCTTCCACAGAGATATTTGCAACTTGAAGCAGGCTAGAGGGAGACAGCAAGGGAGGTGACAACAGGCTTCCCTGATCTCCAGGGAAGATGGCAGTTGGCCTCTAGATGTGTGCTAAATTAGAAGCCTGACCATCAAGCAACAGCTTTTGCAGTATGCAGATATACTCCTTTTAGGGAGACAGGTGTTTTTGCCTGCTCCTTCTATGCTAAACCATGATGGTATAAGAATGCTTCTTTGTTTGAGACAGTACAGTGAGATTCATGAATAGAAGCCCCATGGGGTATCAGAGCCAGGCATTCTGGGGACATGTTCTTTGGGCAGCAGTTGCAAAAGCTAGGGAGCAGACATATATACAACCTCTTTCCAGGAGATACTGGCAACTTGGTGCAAGCATGTAGGAGAGGGTAGGGGAGGTGTTCTCTGGGTATGTGTTAAGTTAAAAGACTGACCCTCAGGCAGCAGCTTCTAACATATGAAAATATACCCAACCTTTCAGAGTAAGACAGGGAGATAGGCAAATTTTGCCTATTCCCTCTGTGTTGAGCCCTGGAGTAATAGCTGCAATGAATTTTCAGGCCTTTAATGACTGCTTCTTTCTTTGTTATAGTCTTATGGGTCTCATGCATGCAAAGCCTGTTGACTCTCAAAGCAAAGTGTTTGGAGGACCCATCCCTCAGGTAGGAGTCTTAAAAGTTGGGTCGCTACATATGTGGTCTAAACCCTTCACTCTGCAGGGAGAATCTGAGAGTTGGAGGTTCCCTCCTAGATTGTATGGCACTATACCAGGAATGGGGTTTATGATGAGAGTATGTCTCAGCCTTTCCTAACCATTTCACTGTGGGCATATTCTCATTTGCGTGATATGTGGGAGTCATCCAGCTACTTTCCGAATTTCCATGTGCATCCATTCATTCTCTGTGTCCATGGGAGGAAGGGAGTTCAGGAACCCCCTAATCATCTTTAAAAATGCTCTTGAAGTATCAAAATGCTTTTGATACTTCTATTAACATTGACTAATTTAATTTCTAATCAGTGAAACATCCTTGACCTTTCCTACCTCTAGACATCTGTACATAGTCTTTCCTTTGCTTGGAATGCCCCTACCTGCATTTCTGTTTAAACAAATCTAGTCACACTTCATGGTTCAGCTCAAAACCCATCCCAATAAAGTGTTCCCTTTTACCATGGTAATTTTAATTGCTTCCATCTCCAAACTCACATAGTACAGCTGCCTTATTCCATTTCCCCTCCTTCCTTATTCTTCTGTGTCCCATTTTCTTGCTCTTTTTGTATTTTAATTATTTATGAAGTACCACACAAAGAAATATCACATACATGGAGAAATGTCAAATTTATACTTTGACAATTAGTTCTAAACGGAATTCCTGTGTAATAATTCTCAAAGAAAAGAACTATAATATTGCCAACACCCAAGAAGCTCCCATGTGTTCTGTCTAATTAGCAGCCCCCTTCCTCTCTAACAGAGCTAGCCCCATTCCCTTTATAGTTTTACTATAATATATGAATTCCTGAGCCCTACAGTTTAGTTTTTCTCTCTTTTTGAATTTTACATAATTTTTAATTTTGCACTTTCTATAAAAAAAAAGATTAAGTAATACACACCCTAAAACACACTCTAAAACACAATAGGTATTTTGGGTCTTTTTCTCCCACAATATTACAGTATTTAGCATATAATTGATAGCTATTGTATTATTATTATTATGTCTTTGTGGCATCTATAGATACTCCTGACCTGTTAGTTAACTTTTGAATTAATAACCTATCTGTTTTAACATCTTGCTTCCTTGAGGGCAATGGTACCTCTTAAATTGTTTGTAAAATCCCCATATTACCTAGCACAGAATAGGTGATTATTAATTTTTTCATTTTATTCAGTGCTATTGCTTTGCTATGAAATGATGTAAAACTTAATGCTGAATTGTCACATACAAGGAGTCTTGCTGAATCACTCACTATGACAATAGCCTTTTCTTTTTTTTTATTATGTTATGTTAATCACCATACATTATATCATTGGTTTTTGATGTAATGTTCCAGGATTCATTGTTTGCGTATAACACCCAGTGCTCCACGCAGTACATGCCCTCTTTAATACCCATCACCAGGCTAATGCATCCTCCCACCCCCCTCCCCTCTAGAACCCTCAGTTTGTTTCTCAGAGTCCATAATCTCTCATGGGTTGCCTAAGGAGGGGTGAACCGACCCAGGTCGGACAATAGTCTTTTCTATTTTCTTCATAGCACTTGTTACTATTTGAAATTGTATTGTTTTATTATTTGTTTGTTTATCTTCTGTGTTATCTCAAATAGAATATGAGCTTCTATCCCTAAAGTTTAAGATATTAGCTGTCAAAATATAGGTGCTTAATGAATATTTGTTGAATTAAAAAAATAAATGAACTATTATAGGAATTAAGGAGTTAGAGCTTTTTATGACATTGATGTTTTATTAATGTCTGTCATCTTTAGAACTCTATTCATTTCTCAGCTCCTGTATTTCTGGAAGACATTTATTCTGAACTTGGCTAATTCTTTTCCTTCTTGAGAATATAAACTTTCTCTGAAGGCCAGAGTTCGCTCTGAAGAGGAAACAGGATCAGCTGTTACCTCTGACATGGGTTTAAAATGTTCTTTCTATAAAATGAGGGATGATTACATCTAGAGCATTTTTATTAAATTCAAGCAATAACATGATTAAGGTACTAATATTTTCCCACAATAAAGTAAGGTTTTTATTACTTTGTCATAATATATGGTATATTCATATTTGAAAGAAGCAGGAAAATAACACTGGGTGGCTAAAAAGTAGGCTCTGAACTCTTCAAGGCTATAAACCATTTGTTTACTGAAAGGTAACATGGTTACTATTTTCAAGGTTTTGAGAATCTTTTTAAATGAAAACTATGTGCTTTTGAGGACAAAATAAGAAATACTTCTTGTGTCTAGTTTTTTACGTCTTGTATTACTTTTATTATCTTCTCAGAATGTCCTACTATTGTCCTTAGGAATTCCCCATTTGGCAGGGAGTTATATTCCTTGAGCGTGAATGTCTAAGATGTGATAGAAAACCGTATTTTTGGAGAGTCCACATTAGGAACAAAATGCCCTGTGGAAGCACCTTATTTCTTTGTCTAGAAATTCTTTCCAGATATTCTGAAGGTCTGTGCATGAGAAAGGGGACATGTTATACATGGGCGGGGGGAAGGGAATTGCAGCCCATTTTATTTAGGTAGCCTGTTGTCTTTGTGTTGTGTGCTTATGTGAGAGTTTTTTCCAATTGGTGTACATCTAATGTGCTATGGAAACAGCACATCATACCAATATGCACGTCTTCCATTTCCATTCCTATCCACTCTGAAATAGAGAAACTGAAGTCACATTAAAGTCTCATGAGTTTGCATGGTCCTGGGGCTCAGGATGTGATCTTTAACTTGAGGTATAATTATTCAGTTCAGGCTTCTCATCTAGTTGATTACAAACAACCAAAGGATATAAATAGAGATATTTAATATTTGTATTAGCACTTTACAATTTATAAAAATCTTTGCAAAATATCTTAGCTTCAGAACAACTCTTACCTTGTTGATGTCCAAGGTGACAGATCTTCCTTCACAGAGCTCTAAGAATACACTGCTTCCCAAGCAGGTATGGATTAAATACTAAAGTTTGGGGAAGTGGAGATTTCCTTGTTATGAAAAGCATGGGTATACCTCATCTCTACTATTAAGTAATTTCTTCTATACTAGACATCTTTCTGAAGAGTGACTCCAAAACAGCTTAGATTATAGATCTATTTAGTACTTTCAACCCAAAGAAAATATACCATGGTAGAAGGAATCCTTTCAACTACTTGACCACAGCTGTTTCAGTATTCTTTAGATTTTTTTGGAGATGATGGGGAGAAAAGTTAAATCTGTAGTGTTTTCCCCGTGATCAGTTTGAGAAAAACAAAAAACCGTGCTGTCAAGACAAATATGCTTCCATTTAGCTATGGTTTCTCTTGAGGCAGCAACAGGTGAAGGATCACATCAACCACAACCACAACACCCCCCCCCCACACACACACAACACAAAACACAGAAACCCACACATGGAATTCTATTCCAGTGTGTGTAGTTCAGTCATATCCTGACCAGTCTTACCAACTTTTCTATCAAAGAGTATGACTTTGAAGGTGGGTGAAGTGCTCACTGATGAAATGTGTTATTTTTCATTGCGTGGTTCCCTCTGGAATGAACAATCTTTGTTTCTGAGCTAAAACAAACTCAAATGTCATTAATTGCATTAAACTTTATAGCTATCCCACTGCAATAGGTATTCCATTTTGCCTGGCTCTCATGTGTACTTTTTGCTCTAGGCCTTAGAAAGCTCATCTCATCCACAGTATCTCAGCAAAAAACCATGCTTCTCTCACAATTGTTCCTATTTATAGTGTCCATATTGTACCCTCGCAATGTGTTGAGCCAACCTTAAATGTGGGAGGATGGGCTATGGGAGTAATATGGGTGAGGGAGTATGTATTTTTGTGTGTTTGTGTATGTTTATTCTTACATATACATTCTTTATATATGGGAAATAAATTAATATATTTGCAAAGCAAGTGAAATTGACCATGTGTGGATCTTGAAGCATTTCCTTTGGAATGACAACAGTTTACAAAGACTATGGAATAAACAAAAACCTCCATGTACCCAAAAACTTGAATTTAAAATTTTTAAAGTAGGGGGCACTTGGGTGGCTCAGTCGGTTAAGCCTCAGCTCAGGTCATGATCCTCAGGTCCTGGGATTGAGCCTGCATCAGGATCCCTGCTCAGTGGGGAGTCTGCTTCTCCCTCTCCCTGTCCTCCCCCTGCTCTCTCTCTCACTCACTATCTCAAATAAATAAATAAAATATTTTTAAAAAAATAAATACAAATAAAATTTTTTAAGTAGAAATTGACAAATCCACAATCACTGTGGGTTATTTTAGTATCTCTCTCCCAAAATATGATAAAGCAGATAGAAATGTATAAGAAAAGATATGAATAACTTAATAATTGTTACTTAACATATGGAAAGAATGATATATATATCAAATTATTACACCTAGATATAATTTGTAATCAATGTTTAAATTGCAAAATATTACTTGTCAAAAAGTGAAATAATTGGCCATGTATTTTTCTCTACATGACTCTCAACTCAAGTTAGTTTTTTTTGTTTTTCCTTTATTTTTCTTTTTACATGTAGCCAAAAGTCATAGTCTCTTCCAAAAAAAAAAAAAATTAAAAATTGGCTCATTAGCATTTTCTAAGCAACTAAATCTAATTTGAGTAGAAATAATGTGTTCAATCTCTTTTTTTTAGCATTGCTTAAATAGAACTCAATAGACATGTGGATGCATCAGGCATTATGTACACACTAAAGAACTGGTTTTCAAAGTTAGCCTACATTAGAATCACCTGGAGGGCTTCTTCACACAAGATTGTTAGCCCCAACCCCAGAGTTTCTGATATAATAGGACAGAGAAGGAGCCAGGAATTTGCATGTCTAACAAGTTACCATGGGATACTGATGCAGTGGTTGGGGACCACACTCTAGAAACCACTGAACTAGAGCACAAAGAAACAGCTGTTTATGAAACGTAATGCAGTGACTCAAAGCTTCTTAGCCTTTATATGTTTATATGTTTAAATTAAATCTTTCAGATTTTTCAGTATTTGAAGAATCTTTCCCAGAAATGGGAAGTCCATTTAAAATTTAAAGATGGCATATATCAATTGGCTGAATAAGAGCATTAGCAATGTTATAGTTTATTCCTTCCAGTTTTACTTTTTTTAAAGACTTTATTTATTTATTTGAGAGAGAGCAGGTACAAGCAGGGGGAGGGGCAGAGGAACAAGCAAACTCTCTGCTGAATAAGAAGCCCAGTGCAGGGCTCAATCCCAGGACCCTGGGATCATGACCTGAGCCAAGGACAGAAGCTTAACTGACTGAGCCATCCAGGTGCCCCTCAAGATTTTATTTTTAAGTAATCTGTATACCCAATATGGAGGCTCGAACTTACAACCCAAACATTTGAGTTTGTTTTAGCTCAGATCAAGAGTCACATGTTCTACCCCAGAGATCAAGAGTCTTATGCTCTACCGACTGAGCCACCCAGACACCCCCCAATTTTACTTTTTCCTTTTTTACCTTTCTTTTTATTATGTTCAGTTAGCCAGCATATAGTATATCTTGTTTTTGATGTAGTGTTCAACGATTCATTAGTTGCGAATAACATCCAGTGCTCATCACCACATGTGCCCTCCTTAATACCTATCACCCAGTTACCCAATGCCCACACCCTCCCTCCTTTCTGTAACCTTCAGTTTGTTTCCCTGAGTCCAGAGTCTCTCATGGTTTGTCTCCCTCTCTGATTTCTTCCCATTCAGTTTTCCCTCTCTTCCTCTGTGGTCCTCCCCTCTACTCCTTATGTTCCACATATGAGTAAAACCATATAATTGTCTTTCTCTGCTTGACTCATTTCACTTAGCATAATCCCCTCCAGTTCCATTCATGTGGATGAAAATAGTGGGTTTTCATCCTTTCTGATAGCTGAGTTTTTTACCTTTTACTTACATTTTCTAACCCTTGAGCCTCAGGGTTAGAAGGGTTTAGAACACCCTAAGGGGTTGAATAAGGCATCTCTAGGAAACTAGCTAGGCTCTGATAAAATCTTAGTGTTTCTCAAGCATGTGAGTCATAAAGTCATATAGCTGCCGAGTCATAAAAATTTCCCATGGTACATTTGACATAACAACAGTCCTAAGTGTAGCACAAAGCAGTGCTTTAAACTGGAAAAACAACCTCAAATATGACAGGGAGGATAATTTTGTAATTCAGGATTGAAGAGAACACTCAGAACATGCACTATAGAGGGGTGTTTTTTCAGTAGCTACCAAAATTGAGACTTTACATTTCAGAGTATGCTAAACTTTCCCTATCACCTAAAATCCATTGCCTTTATACCACAATATGCTCTACCTTCTGATTCCTCTACAAAGGATTCGAAAATCTCCCAAGCAAGTTTAGTTCTTTTTCCTATGTTTTTCTCATACATACTTTCACAAATAACATACAACAGCACTCTACAGTGGCTGTTGGCATATCTGTTTCCCATTCAATTGGAAGGACCTTGAGAGCAGAGATACATTATTTTTGTCTTTGATTACCATACACCCAACATTGTGCCCAAGATAAATACTTGTGAAAGGAAAGCCCTTCAGAAGCAAAGATGTCACCTTGGCCATCATCATGCATCCATATTTATGAAATTCACGGAAAGGGCACAGCCAGAGACTAACCCCAACACCTCCCATTATTAGATTTGTGGAGAAAAAAAATAAATCCCCCAAGTAGATATGAACTTACATCCCGGTTAAACCACTCTGAAGAGGCAAATAAGACCCACTCCTCTTGATCCCATACAGAAGAGATGGGAACTGGGATTACAAGGAGCTGTCCTTGCCAGGCCACCACCGTCCCCTTGCCAACATCTCCGCCTACTGTCTCTGCCCCCAGTCAGAGCATTCTGGGTTGTTCCTTGTTACCCGTTAGCACCACAACCCATGTTGGTGCCATGGGATGCAAATTGCCAGCCCCAACACAAACGCTGTCTCTGAAGAGGCACTTGGTTGGCAGAGTGAAAACACAGAGTAACAAGAGATGCCATCTGCATTTCCTACTACATAGCTCAATTAGTTGATTGATTTGTAACACTTTAAAAAACATTTTCTAGGCAAAGCAAATTAGGAGAGTGTTTTATAATGTATTCAGTTTAATTAAAACTGCACTAAGTGGAGTACTTTGCTTCTTGGTTTCAGGAAAAAATATCACAAGGAAGTCACAGACCATATTGATTTTCAACCCGCCCCCCCCCCCAAACAGGAATAAAATAACATTGTTAAAGGTTGCATCATCTAGAGGTGCACAAGTGTGCCTCTTTAAAAGGTTTTCCGTAATTGAAAAGTAGAAGATTGGGTGGCAAGAGAAGACATTAGGATACACGTGTGCAAGCCGGGGGTGGGTGGGAGGGGAAGCTGATAGTATGCTCTAAATTTGAATAACCAACAACACCTGCTCCTTGTTGCGCACAAAAAATGCTTTTATCATCTGAAGGGAAAAAGAAAATCTGCAATGTCCCAGATCAATTCAAAAGCTTACTTGAACAAGTTCAAAAGGTTGAACATAGATGCTCGTCTTTACTAATAATGTGAATACAGAAACAACTTCCCAGTATGAGACTTTCCCAAGTTTGGATAAATTTAGATGTTACTCCAACTCCCCTACTCACATCTCAGATTGTCCCTACCGGACTGCTTTCTCTGCCTTCCTGCTGCCTGTCACATAACCAAATGTAAGAGGGCTTCCAAACTGTTAGTCATCTGATTAAACCCTCAAATTATTGGAGACATTTGCATGGGTAATCATGATTTATTTAAAAGCACTTTGTTTGCATTGCTCTCGTCTCAGTTTCTTTAAAGCCAATTACTGAGAAATTGATTGGATTGTTTTGATTTTTGAAATCATTTGCAACTTCAGAACACATCCCTTTGCATAATTTTTTGAAAGTAAGACCAAAACAAAACAATAAAAGGAACAGCCTATAGAATTTGTATATTTCACGTCTTCAGAACTTCTTTTTTTTTTATTCTTATGTTAATCCCCATACATTACATCATTAGTTTTAGATGAAGTGTTCCATGATTCATTGTTTGTGCACAAGACCCAGTGCTCCATGCAGAATGTGCCCTCCTCAATACCCACCACCAGGCTAACCCATCCTCCCACCCCCCTCCCCTCTACAGCCCTGTTTGTTTTTCAGAGTCCATCGTCTCTCATGGTTCGTCTACCCCTCCAATTTCCCCCGCTTCATTCTTCCCCTCCCGCTACCTTCTTCTTCTTCTTTTTTTTTTTTTTCTTAACATATATTGCATTATTTGTTTCAGAGGTACAGGTCTGAGATTCAACAGTCTTGCACAATTCACAGCGCTTACCAGAGCACATACCCTCCCCAGTGTCTATCACCCAGTCACCCCATCCCTCCCACCCCACCCCCCACTCCAACAACCCTCAGTTTGATTCCTGCGATTAAGAATTCCTCATATCAGTGAGATCATATGATACATGTCTTTCTCTTTTTGACTTATTTCACTCAACATAATACCCTCCAGTTCCATCCACGTCATTGCAAATGGCAAGATCTCATTCCTTTTGATGGCTGCATAATATTCCATTGTATATATATACCACATCTTCTTTATCCATTCATCTGTCGATGGACATCTAGCAATGTCCACAATAGCCAAACTGTGGAAAGAGCCAAGACATCTTCAGAACTTCTGTAGCATGCTAGTAAGCAGTTAAAGTAAGAGGAACAGTCATAGTTATTTTTCAGTACCAGGAAGACCAAAGTAGACAAGATGAATCAACTGTTTCAGCCCCATCTCATTAGATTAAATCAGTAATAACTAAATAGGGCAAAGTTTCTTCTGGTTCTGTTGGACTTCTGTTCCTGCCTAGAAGATACCCATAGGATGCTGGCAATAATACTGTCCCATATCATAGAATATTCTTTTTCTTATCACTACTATTTTATGATACTTCATTACAGAAATTATCTTGGAAAGATCGAAAACTGACCAGTCATATAGAATCTACCATCCATTCTAGGTAATACCCCCATAATGAGGTCCTGACTTCTCATCTCTAGTCCTTCTCAACCTACACAGACAAAAGACCTCAAAGTACTGCCTGGGCTTGTCCATTCACTTTTTATAAGCAATGGCATAAATTAAGCAAAAGAAATAATTACCACCTGTTTCTTAGGCTAGACCGTTGCTTAGAAAATATTGTGAGCAAATAATTGTTGGGTATTAATTTCTTAAGATTGATAATATTCTGTGTAAACTACCAGCAGCTCATCTCCAAGTGTATGCCATGGGGGAGTACCTCAAAAAGGCATTTCAGACTAACATGGCCATGTGATTCTATTTTTAAGACTCTGTAGTCTTCCTGCCTTTCCAGAGACAATGATGCTAAGAGATACCTCTGTGGGAACTCACTGATTCCATCCAGTATGGTTTCATTAAATATATAATGAATCTAAGCCAAAAAAGAAGAAAGACAATATAGTACTTCCGATTTTAAATATTACTAATGGGCCTGGAAATAAAAATAATTGCTATTTAATTACAGAAATGTGTACTCCGATGCACAAATGCCTGATAGAGGATAATGACATTGGACACCGAAAATGTTCTGTGTCTGCTGGGAACATTTGACAATAATTTACATGTTTAATTGAGTTGCTGTGAAAGGCTCATTGCGCAATTACATGTTCACTTAGGTGCTCAAATAGATACTGAAAATACCTATGTGTCACTTGTACCTATTGCCCCAATTGTTGCTGCAAAAAATGTTGCCATTTACTTATGTGGGGGACTGTACATATGATTGCACTTTACTGTGTGTTTAAAATGCCTTCTGCCCTTAGGTTTGATGGCTCAGTCTTGCTCTGAGCAACGCTGCGATGCAGACTATTTATGGAACAATATTGCCCTCTGGCAGTGAGGCAGCCCTTGGTTTTAATAACTGTTTTATGTCATTTTGACAGCTTTTAAACTAGTCACACCCAGCAGTTTAGGCCCGAAGGGAAACATCAATGAATGCCGGCAGTTTTGTATTACAAAACCTATATGTGCGTTTATATTAGGAAAATGCTACAATTCTTGCTTTAAAGAAAAGCTGCATCCCCAAGAGGCCTACTGAGTTTTTGCCAAGTAAAGCTTGGAGGAGTGCAAATAATCACGACAATATTGGGCTCAGAGTACAGGCAGAGACCAGAGCCACTCTCCCTTTCTGAGACTCGTGAGCTGGAGCTCCACACAGACCAAGCCTGTAAGCCCATTATGAGAGCTTCCTCCTGTCGTACATTTTGGGATGCTCATGGGATCAAACAAAGAACCGCTGGTCCTATCTGATCTTTTGAATTGAATCATCCTGAGGAGTATCTGGGTTTTGCGTTAATGACCCAGAGCTGCTCACCGGAGCTAGAGAAACCAAAGACAGGGCAGGAGCTGCCAGTTCCTGGAGGGTATCTCTGCTGCTTCTCAGCTACTTACTCAAAGTGAATGCCTCAAAAGAGCCAGGTGGGCTTTCCCAGCTGGGCTGGAGTTACAGGGAGGGAGGGCTCTGCTATGTTTAGACGTGCAGCTTCCAAACACCTGGGAAAGGCACAGTTCTGTAAGCACCCTCCTCTTCCAGCGCAGTGGTCATGGCTGAAGGCATTTCTGGGATCGCAGAAGGCAGCTCCGGATCTCATCTCAGTCATTGGATCTAAAAAGCAAGGCCTAGGAAGGAGACCCCAAGCATCTGTCCTCACTCCCATGAACACGCTTCCAGCTACAGAATAGGTCATTCTTCTCTGGGGACAGAGTGCAGGGAGAGGGGCCAAGAGGGCTCCTCAGGAGAGGGAAGAGTAGATAGAAGTAACATTTTATGCTTTTACTTCGGGCACACACACAGGATTGCCTTCCACCGAAAATGTCTAGAAGCACACTGCACACTGATTTTCAGCTATTACTTCTTGAATGGACACAGACACCAAGATTAAGAAGGGGCCGTTCTTGCAACTATAATTCAATAATGCCAAAATTAAAGATTTGGAAATTAAAATAAGATGTGAAAAAAAAAAAAAAAACCTCAAGAAGGATCATTACAGAGAATAGAAAGAGAAAATAAAGATGTCGGATTCAGAAAACTGAGTTTAAATGAAACCTAGAAAGGAATTTAAGACTCTTTCTGCATATACGGAAACAATCAAGAGTCAATTACATTAATTAAGTTATTATGTATAATTGTTTAGATCAAAATGTTGATTTTTTTCTGAATTGTCCTTTTTTAAAAAAAATTGTCATTCAAATTACAACATCGGTGGAAAAGGAGTAGATTTAGCTTATAGTAGAAAATTAAAACAATTACGTTAATTGTTCAAGAAATAAACAAAAATAGTTTCAGTGATGCTCAACTGAGAAAGAAGTTTTATTTGCATCTATTTTAGCTGACTCAAGAATATGCATAACATGTATATCCACATTTTAGGGGTAAAATGCCAGAAGAACATCAGGAACTGAACATGAAACAAAGCGAATGAGAAGAGAGGGTTGGGTATAGTATGGCGACATCATGTTTCTAAGCAGATCCAACAGAGAAAAAGCTAGAGAGCCTCTGCCAGGGCAGGTACTAGCCCCAGCCAACCATTCAACCACTGATCCTTCCAAGCAACCCATTTTCCACATTGGCTTCCAAATGATTTCAAAAGAAAGTGACCCCAAAAGCAAACAACTCCTTTTCCTTGGTGAATGACTTCAGGAAGATCTTTGATTTTCTTCTCCGCATTCACTGTTAAAAGCTCTCCTCAAAATTCTCTACTTCAGGGATGCCTGGGTGGCTCAGTCAGTTAAGCGTCTGCCTTCGGCTCGGGTCATGATCCCAGAGTCCTGGGGTCAAGTGCCGCATCAGGCTCCTTGCTCAGCAGGGAGCCTGCTTCTCCCTCTGCCTGCCGCTCCCCCTGCTTGTGCTCTCTCTCTCTCTCTCTCATAAATTAAAAAAAAAAAAGTTCTCTACTTCATCGCTGCATTTTACTTCACAGAGGTTCTCCTTTGAAGATCTGTGTGCCAGGAATGATGCAGGTCATGGGGTCTGTAATTTTCATTTTGTTCTGTTGGGTTTCCTTTTGTGGACAGAAGTGACATGATTCACATCTGGAAACATAATTTGGGAAATAAATAGAGTATGCCAAATGTAATAAAATAAAAGCCCCACCTGTTTCTAGGATTGAATAATAACAATGATAATAACGGTATTCTAGCAATAACAATAACAGTGCTAATTTGCCATTACGTCTTAAAGAGTCTGAGGGACTAACTATTATTCATAGATTATGTCTTCTAATAATCATAGAATTCCTCTGAGGTGAAGGTTGTTGTTTCCTGTTTACTCACTTGGAAAATAAGGACAAGGGAGGTTATGTTGGTTGCTCAAGGGCCAGGGCTAGTAAGGATGTCAACTCAGGTCTGTCTGTCCCCAGATCTATTTTTTATGACCTCATGCTACTTTTGTTTGTCTTGGTTAAAAGAAGAATAGTTGGTCTGTGGTAGGTGGCATTATCAGTCATGAATCTTAAACCTCCCGGTACCCACACTCTTTGCCATGTGACTTTGGAGATCCTCCCACTAAAGGAGCAGAGTTTATTTCCCCACTCCACCCCTTTGATCTTGGGTTTGGCCATTGGACTTGCTTTGGCCAATACAGTGAGGCAGAGGTGACATCGTACTAATAGCTCTCAGTCCATGCTTTCATTGGCCCTGGTTCATCTGCCTGTCCTCTAGCACCTTCTCATGGACCCAAGAGGAGTACAAGAGACATGTGGGGCACAGCGGCTCTGGTTGACCTGCTAATCAACCTCAGATGATCCAGAGATGCATGAACACTAACACATGATCATTGCCATCTGAGCTTTGGGGTGTTTTTAATAATTACAATGGCAACAGATACCCTCTATATGTTCTGTTTTGAAGAGTGTGTCCTAAATGACTGGGTGTGCATGCATGCCCCCCCACACCTATACACATACCTAATTAAGTATGAGTCTTAACTGTCTTCAATTCAGATAACCATTTGGTGCAAATAAATTTGTCATTATCAAAGGAGAGGAAGTTTCAGTATTATATTCCTTTAGAAACCCATAACCATTTCATTTCCTTTTTGGTTCCTCCATTAAAAGCCAAAGAGATGTTTTAAGATCGTTTAGCTGCTTAACTCTGGCTTTGGTCTTTGGTGAGTTTTACCTGGTAACTGACACTTAACAGGGACCCTCTTTGCACCACTGACATATCTTAATAAGGGGGAGGCATCTTGACCCCTGCAGGGCAGTGACAGTTCAGTGCTCTCTGCCAAATCCCATCCTGGTTGTTCTCAGCTGTAGGACTAACCCATGGTGGTTTTGACTTTGAATGAGATCAGCAGTGACGAGTGAATGTGAATTGGGAAATAGCTTTGCAACATCAAAGTCTGCCATCAAGTGGTATCATGTCACTTTATGATATAAGACACTAGACAAAGGTAAAATGCCGAAAGAAAGAAGTGCACACAGATACATTCATACAACGCATATGCACACACACACATTTCACAAGGCATTTGAAGCTGTTCTCAGATTGTGATTAGGTCAGATTAGGTGTGATTAGGTCTTTGTAACTTTGGCTTTTGGTATATTGACCTATCTGGACTCACAATGAGTATTTGATACAGTAAAGCTACATTCTTAAGACTCTGACTAAGTATATAAGATGAAGTGGAGAACTGGCTTAATTCTGACAGAAATCAGATCCAAATAATCTTGCCTAAAAAACAAAACAAAAACATTATCTCAATGTTCTACTTAACATGGCTCACATTATTCCCACTGAGAAAAATGAATCTGGGTCAGTTGTTACAAACAAATACAAGTTGATATATTCACGGCTATGTAGTTTTATGGCCAATTGATTCATTTGAAGTAATGTTTCCTTTTATAATTTATGAATAAAAATGTACATGTTATGATAGTTGGTACTCTGTGAAATATGCCCTAATTTGTTAATATCTAAGTGGGAAATAAACATATTTGTATTTGATTTGGGCTAGATTTTTAGCAAGATTTTTGTAATTTCAATAACATATTAATGAGTTTCATTTGTAAATGGGAAGATTCCAGGGCTTAGAACAAGATGTGTGCTTCTGCCTTGGTGGTTTGAGGGGGGACATACAGGAGATGTTTCCTCTGGAAGAGAGGCTAGAAGTGGTCAGCCAGTTGAAACAAAGGCCTACTTCCATTGCGCAAAAGAGAAGTGTATGATAAGAGAAGGCTGACCATACCATGTACATCATTTGCCATTTTGCCCTGTTAAACTTGGAACCCAATTAGATTATTCAACCCAATATAGAGTCTAGTATTTATGTTCCATTTCAAAGTTTTTCTATGTTCTCTGTCTCTATTCTCTATTGATCTGGTTAAGATGAACACGTGGAATCATTAACAAATACTGATTTGGTTGACTGTTATTTGAATATTTGTTTGTTCTGTGTTCATTCATCTTTCAAAACCACGTTGAAATCCATAGTTCTCTAAGCTACTGACAGGTTTCCCCAATTTCTCTCTTTCCCCCAATATTTGCTTCTAACACAGCCTCCAGAGTAATTTTTTAAAATACACATTATATCAGTTCCTTGCTCAGAATCCTTCAGTGGTTTCCTAGCACCCTCTGAATAAAATCTAAATGTCACATCTCAGCCTACAATGACCTTTAAGATTTAGTCCCTGCTAATCTCTCCAATGTTTTCTTTTTAAGATTTATTTATTTATTTGAGAGAGAGAGAGTGAGCATGGGAGCTGGGGGAGGGGTAGAGGGAGAAGGAGAGAATCCCAAGAATCCCAATTTTTTTTTAATGGGCTTCATCTTTTTTTTTTTTTTTTTTTTAAGATTTTATTTATTCATTTGAGAGACACGGGTGGGGAGCATAAGAGAGCAGGAGCTAGGAGGAGGGGCAGTGGGAGAGGGAGAAGCAAACTCCCTGCTGGTGCGGGGCTCGATTCCAGGACCCTGGGATCATGACCTGAGCTGAAGGCAGATGCTTAACTGTGCTCCACTGAGCATGGAGCCTGATGTGGGGCTCGATCTCATGACCCTGAGACCATGACCTGAGCCAAAATCAAGAGTCAGATGCTCAACCGACTGAGCCATGCAGGTGCCCCTCTCTAATGTTCTTTTCTTTCTGCTCTCTGCCTTGTTCACTCTACCCATGCTGACCTTCCTGTAATTCCCCGAACATCCCATGTTTGTTCCCCACTGTGAGCCTTTCACTTGCTGTTCCCTTTGCCTGGAATAACCACCACCTCCTCCCACCCCAGATCTTCACTGGCTTGCATTCTTACTTCTTTCAAATGTCACTCTTCAAAGAGATTGCTCTCTGGCTACTCCATCTAACATAGCCCTCCACTCTTTATAGGTCCTTACTCTTGACTTTCATTGCAGTACAATTGGCCACCCACTGACAGGTGGGTGCTTCTCTCTAGAAGAGTGATTCTGGATGCAACCGCTAGCTTTTAATACTTATTATCTTTTTAAATGCAGAGAAAAGGGCTCCTCCTGCTAGTTCAAACACTGAGCTCAGGGCTCTGTTCTTTGCTGTTCAAATTATTATTGTACTACCACTCTTCTGGCTTCTCTTATCTATAACAACTCAACATATGGACCAATGTGACTTCCACATTATACTGATGACTCACCTATTTGCCAATGATGTGTGCCCTAATTTGCATTACAGAAACACTCATTATAGCAGAGTGCATTGTATAGGTGTGTAAATGCATGGAAAATGGCTCAGGCAAACTGAAAGGATGTATGCACATTGATTACAGCAGAAAGGGAGATTTTTATTTTTCAATTCATTCTGCCTTTTATTATTCTTCACATACTGTTTGCATATATTTATGTGTTTTTTTTTTTTGGTGTGTGTTAAAGAGAGTAAACCAAAAGTTAGTGAGACCCAAAAATGAAATAAAATGAGCATGTTTAAAAAATAAGAAATATGACAAATAGGCATATCACAGATTTATACATATGTGTGTGGGGGTAGGTAAGTAGATATGTAGGTAGGTAGGTAGGTAGAGTTTCTCCTTGGCACAACTTCATCCAATATTCCTTTCATGTTGCAGTGACAATCTATACAGTACAAATATCTGTACTTTTTATTCTTTCAAGAAAAGTAGGTATAATACAAATGCACATACTTGTGTTTTTGACATCCTTTCATGAAACCAATAAAACATTCAGGAGCAAGAAGGGGAGGAGACAGACAGAAAGAGAGGGAGACACCAAAGAAGGAGAGTGGAAAAAGAAAATAATCATCACTCTCCTTTCTCTCTTTGAGAGCAAACAAACCTGGGAATCTTGGTATATTTCTTTTGTGTGTTTCATTTGCCAGTTGTCTTCCTCCCAGTAAAGCATGCTTTTCAATGTGCGTCTCATCATGGATTTCACAGATTCAGAGAGGTTGCCTAATTTTTTGTACTGCCTGGAAATCCCCAAACTGCTATCTTACATTTCTCTCTAGAGCTTTCTAAAATCTCTACGTTCTCTTTGGCAATTTCTAATGACACTTCTGACCTGGAGATTTATTTCTGAGAACCAAAGCTCTGGCCAGCACAAGCCATGTCGGTCAGTGTCATTTCTACTTATGGTTTCCACTTCACTGTTCAAGGCTTGGCATTTTTCCTTCAGAATAGGAACACACTGACGATCTTCTCTTTCTTTCTTTTGTTTTTTTTAAAGATTTTATTTATCTATTTGACAGAGAAAGACAGCGAGAGAGGGAACACAAGCAGGGGGAGTGGGAGAGGGAGAAGCTGGCTTCCCGCTGAGCAGAGAGCCCTATGCGGGGCTCAAAACCAGGACCCTGGGATCATGACCTGAGCCGAAGGCAGATGCTTAACGACTGAGCCACCAGGCATCCCTTGATGATCTTTTCTTACTTAGGTAACTGACTGCGATAATAGACAATTACAACAATCCTTTTCTTAGTTGAAACACCGTAATAATTAATTACCTTTTGCTACATTACAAACCACCCCATAATATAATGACAGAAGAAACAGTTATTTACATCTCATGATTCTTTGGGTCCAGAGGTCTCTCCATGTGATGCCTCCAATTCTGGCGGGCTAGCCCAGGTTTGTTCACATTGTAGCAAAAGGGATTGAGGCAGCAAGAGAGGACAAGCCCCAGTGCATAGCTTCTGATTTCAAGTCTCT
The DNA here is from genome assembly GCF_029215605.1 of Mirounga angustirostris. Taxonomy (NCBI): domain Eukaryota; kingdom Metazoa; phylum Chordata; class Mammalia; order Carnivora; family Phocidae; genus Mirounga; species Mirounga angustirostris. The sequence goes on along the minus strand of NW_026991718.1, from coordinate 97,535,135 downwards.
GATTCTGTCAGATTTGCTACTGTCCCACAGACCAAACCAAATTACATGTCCAAGTCTAGATTCAGTGACAAAGCTCACCACATGTTCATGGGAGGAACTGCAAAGGATCTGTATACATTTTTGAAATCTACCACAACACCAAAAATGAGAGGGTGACTTGTTCTCTTATCTATTGTAAAGGTTACAAAGTAGCACAAAATGCACACTTTCTCTAGACAGTATATAATTACATTTTAAGTGTTCCCTTCCTCCTTTTTTCAAGACTTGTATAGATCAACTTTGGGAGGAATAGCAGAGCCCTTGTGGTGTACTACATTTTAAGAATACTGTTGACAATTTATTTAACCCAGGATGCTGTCTCAGGTTATATAGTCTGGGCACTGCATGATCTAGGAGATGCTGTTCACACCATATTGTATATTTATTGCAATAATTTCTTAGCAATAATAGTTAAATTTCTGAGGGGAAGAACATTTTTTTCCTACTTTTTAAAAAAGTGACTTTTTGGCTTGTGACTTACACTGACAAGCCCATCTTTTTCCAAATGAAGAGAGACTTGTTGCAATGAATGACAAAGAAGTTCCCGACCTGCATAGATTATCTTTAGCTGCTCATTTCTTCTACCTTGAAGTGCTTGTCTTCTGATTTCTAAAGGACAACTCACCCTAGTCTTAATTGTTATAGATTGTGTTTGTTAATATTCATAATTACGGGCCAAAACTTTCACAATTTTAAAGTATGTTTTCTATGGTGTTTGATTTTCCAAATCTGGAGTTGTTTTTCTCTGGACTCCATTTTGTTTGCAGTTTATCACTAAATGATTTTTTCTGTATATACATATATATACTTTAACAATATTAAAATATAATATTTAAAATAATTAAAAATTAAAAATAATAAAGTATTTTAAAATATTAAAAATGATAAAGTATTTTTAAAATATTAAAAATAATAAAGTTTTGGAGTGCCTGTGTGGCTTAGTCAGTTAAGCTTAAGACTCTTGCTTTCTGCTCAGGTTATAATCTCAAGGTTGTGAGATCGAGCCCTGTGTCAGGCTCTTCACTCAGCTGGGAGTCTGCTTGAGATTCTCCTCCTCTCCCTCTGCCCCTCCCTCTTTGCCCCTCCCCTTGTTCACATGCACACTCTCTCTCTCTAAAATAAGTAAATAAAATCTTTAAAAAAATAATAAAGTATTTTTACAATTCTTAAATATTTTTCTATATATTTTATATGTAAATATATTTTTACACATTCTATATTTTAAATTTGTATATATTATATATATTTTTATATAAATATAAATAGATACTTTTTTCTGCTTCTCAGTGGATTTCTGCTAATCCCTTTGATTTTATTATTTCAAAGACACTCATAACCCTCTATATTCCTAGAGGTCATAGTGTTGTCTGTTGGAACTAGAAGCCTTAGCTGTTGGTTTGGGGATCTGGGATGTACTATAATCAACTAAGTATCTTCAGCGTGCTCCTATTTCCTAGAAGTTTAATGGTGCATATTGCAGCTCATTTGAAAAAGTCAGCTGTATATTTTAATACGATATGCTCTATTCTAATACAGAAACACTTCATTTTTGGGGTTTTTTAATCTACATTTGTATCATTTATTCTAAAACATTTATTTGTACTAAGAATCCTTTCAGAAGATTTTATAATCCTTAGTTTTTATCCAGTTGACAAATTCCATTCTAGCAACTTTGGAAATTTTGACATAAACTCACAGTGTAATTGTGAGTTGGATTAGGAAGAGGTGCAAATAACTTTATGATTTATTTCTATGTTAACCAAGATTTCCCATTCTTTGGAATAGGTAACATAGCTATATCTTAGAATTAGCTATGGTATTAGAATTCATTGCAAAAAGAAAATGAGGCAATATAAAAACTAACACTGAGTCTCTATGTTGGCTTTCTTTCAAAGAGTGTAAAGCATTCTAAAATTTCTATGTAAGAGGGAATGTGTACAAAACAAGGCAAATCAGAAAAGGTTTAAGCTTATTAATCTCATCCTGAGAGGGTGTTGGTTGTATATTAAAAATATATTTATTTTTCAATGATAACTGGCTCAAATTTCTTAAAACACAGAAGTTCCCAGGTGGACACACATGCACGTGCACACACACACACACATGCAAAGATATGTTTTATTTTTGCATTTGAAGAAAGAGAACGGTAGGTTTATCTTGCCCACAAGTAAAATAATGCCAAATAATGCTGTATAACAAACTATCCTAAAACTCACTGGCTTATAGCAATAAGCATTTATTTATTTATTGAATTCAGGTTGGCTAGAGCATCTCTGCCTCAGGCTTGGTCACTTGACCTTGGCTTCAGGCTTCAGGCTTAGTTCCATTCCATGTGTCTTACTCGAAGGCTCAAGACAAAGGACAGAAACTTCTTGGAACAACCCTTCTCATGGAGAATAAACATAGAGCCAAGCCAAACAGCCAAACGTATTTTAAGGCTTCTGCTCATGTCACATCTGTTGACAGTTTTTGACCCAAGCAAATCTTGTGCTCAAACTCCAAATCAATGAGGTGTGAAAATGTATTCTATCCACGGGGGCACGGGAAGAGCCATAAATATTTACAGAACAATAATCCAGTGTTTCACATTTAACTACAAAATCTTATAAGCTGAAATGCCTGTAGAGACTGATAGGAACTATTTGAGTAAGCCAGTCTAGGTTAGGGAATGAAGCAAACAGCAGAGGGAAGACCCCACCCAAAGAACATGGCAGAAACAACAGCTTCAAGGATTATCGCTTTGTAGGAATTCCCAGGGAATTTCAGCCAAATACTTGATTTTTTAGAAAGCGGACATGGCAGTTCATTACCGTATGTTAAAATGTCTTATTTTTAAATGTTGGAAAGCAGTTTACTTTTGAAAAATTTTGTTTGAGCTAAACAAAACATGCCTGCAAACCAGATACAATTTGGAGTCTGCCATTTGCAACCTTTGACCAGAAGTCTCTTCAAATTACCAAGACACAACCCTACAATTACACATTTAAGAAAGTTTTAAAATCTTTCCCTTGTGTTCAGCAATAGCAAGGTCATCATTTCACTTTACCACAGGCAGGGTTAACATTGGTCAGATTCTTTGGCCTATTCCTCTGTAGATGTTTTCTAAAAATATAATTTAAAATAAAGTTCATATCTAATGATACAATGTTATATCACTAGAGAGCTACATAGTTTACACAGTACTTTCAAGTACTTACATTGATTTAACCCTCACAGCAAGTGGTGGGATTATCATTTTGCAGATGAGAAAACCAGCTCTGAAAGATTATGTGATTTTTCCAAGGTCATAGGGTTAAGGTCATATCAGAAGTAAGATTCTGGGTTATTCAGCTCTTTCTCACAGGTTAGCTAATCACAGATCTGCAGAACACCAAAGCTATTTTGACTACTGTCCTGATTTGATTCTAATATTTAATATGTAGTAGAGTGGTATGTTCTAATATCTTCTATTTTAGGCATGTAAATCTTTTCTTTGATGGAGAGCTCATGAAGGCCCTACAAGATAATCATGATGTTGCTATTATCCTGTTTTGTACTCTCAGTTACATCCGCTCTTGTGTCTTTAAACCTCATTCCTATCAGATCATTAAATAATGATTATCTTGTCTACGAATAATTGGTTTTGTTTTATGGTTCCACTTGACCCCCAGGGACATGATGCAGTTTAAGAATGTCACAGATGTTAAGTTGTAAAGCAGAGAATGCTATTTTTTTATTAGAGAGATATGATGAGTCAGTGTCTAGAACATACTTCTAAAAATGAGCGGATAGAGAGTTTCTCCCACAAATCATCTATGTTATTTTCAGCTATGACACCTCATTTTACTCTTTAGATTGTCTTAGAAAAAGCAAGATGATACAAAAACGGTGAGAGTTCTGTGGAATGATGAAGTTTTAATCCAGGTTCATCTTACTAATTAATTAACCAGTCAGATCAAGTCCCTGTTAATTCATTCTAACAGTATAAGCTGTGTTGGCCAACTATATTACAGTGATTTATTTTCATAGTTAATAGAATCATGCAGCATTTCAGTCACAGGTTGATAATCTAAACGTTATAAAGTTGAAACAGTATACAAGTGTGTTTTCCTTTTCTGAAGATTGCTGATAAAAGCCATCCTTTTAGGAGGTGCTGACTATATCCCCCAAATGATGAATAATACAAAATAGTAAATAGATGTCATGAACAGTATTGCACTTGAGAGAAGTCACCATCAGTCCCAAAGAAAAGTTTATAAAATACGAAAGAAGAAGATGGAGAGACATAGTTCCCATTAAATTCCTTTGCCAGTATTTTGTTGCTGTTTTGTTTTTAATATCTGTGATGAGTCAAATGCCTTCCATCAAAGGAAAGCAATAGTGATATACATTTTGCACATAGTAAAATCTGTATGATTTCATGGCTGCTAAAAGGAAAATATTTTCTCTCTTTCCCTCTTCCTGTGAGTCTTTAGTGTAATAAAGTAACTTCCCTTGGAGGTCAAAGGATTCTGCCATTTCTCTTTCCATGTTTTTAGACATTTGTAACTGCCTGCTTTGAAACTTGTTTTGTGTTTGGGGGAGTTTTAATAGATGGTATTAACTGGTGCCTAAAGGGGGCGAAAGTTATCTATATGTAAAAGCAGTGAAGTTATAGGAAAGTACCTAAGCAATTCAAGAGAGTTATGTTAATTCCTCTTTCAAGATGCTTGGTCCCCTGTGGTTGGAGCCTTAGGCCTCTGGAGTTCACTTTTCTTTCAGTGACTCCATTTCATTCCTTTTCCTGTTTATTCTGTGCCTTTTAGAGTTTTCCAGTCCCCTTCTCCTTTGAAGTCTCAAAGGCTGTCCCCTGGAGGATCCACTTCTGAACACTTCTGTCTACTTCTGAACACTTTCTGGAGATTCTGAAGTGTCAGAATTCCCATGCGGGCTAGTGAAGATCCACATCCCTTCCTTCATGCTGAGTGGTAAAGTTAGGGGAAAGGCTTTCAGTTAAGAGTGTATCTTCCTGACTGGAGAGCCAGGCGAAGATGGTGGGGCTCTGGCCAGAGGGAAGGATAGCATACTTTACAGTCTCAACCCAGCATGTTCATAGCCATCTCCTCGGAAAGAACTGCAAAGAAAATAAAGTTTCAGGGGGAAAAGAAGAAATAAAAGTATTTTGTATGGGAACAGTGAGCCCCCCCCCCCAGTCTGTTTTCTGCAGGAAAAAAAAAATATTAAAATTGTACGAATGACTTTCTAAGAACAACATGACTATATAAATGTGACCAGTTTGAACTGATTTTGAATAATTTGGCCTTATTCATACATACGTTTAAATTGGTTTGTGCTCCAATGCAAAATCATACAGAATAGTCAAATACTTTGGGAAATACATGGCTAGATTGTGAAATGTTTGGCAAATGAAGGGGGGATCCCAAGAATGACCCCAGGGTATCTTGAAAGGATCAGACTTGCTAAGAAGGTGAGACTATCCCTGAACAGACTGCCATATTTCTTGAACTTGAGAAAGATTCGTTGGAACCCCAAACTAAAAATAAAATTGGCCTCTCATAACTGATGATTAGGATGACCCAGACGTAAGGGAATGAATTGTAACAAAAGTGGGAAAATGTTGATAGTTTCACCCTCACAGCCAAATGGATAGGCATGCACTTATAAGTATAGAATTCCAGGCCTGGTATGTCAGACTTGAAGCCGTAGGTCCCTACAGATGTGTCCCACTTGGCCAGCATAAGGTTGCCTCCATTTCCACAAAATCTGAAAAACCGAATGAAATTATTGACAGTGATTAACAATGTAATATTTCACATAGAAATCCGGATTTCTGGCTTCTCTTGGAAGACCTAGACACCCATGCCCAAGAACCGAATAGCAGCTACTTCTTTTGGTAGCACCTTATGCTCACCAGGTCTATATGGTCGCATCTAATCCCCCTACTTCACCCCCCTGAACACCCCCCCACCCACACACACACACCTTCAGGTGTCTGACTCTTGGTACCTGTCACTTACCCCCGATTGCTGGGCCGCCACTGTTCTTATTGACTTGTGTATCAGGCACCCTCAACACTGTCCTAAGATGTTTTCTGGAGTAATGGGCTATGTTTACCTGTGAGCCTTCTCTCACCCCAAGGACCAGGTGACCCACCTTAGTGCCTCTGCCGGCTGCTACTTGCTACTCCCTACATCAGCTCTCTACCCCAACCAGTGTTGGCTCTTTCTCATTGTGGATCCCAGCCTGTCATCTTGACCTTGCTCCAGGCCACTCACATGTCACATTAGTAGTCATTTAAATCAAATCATCTAATAAAAAATTAAACTGCTAGGCTGTGGTGATATACATTGATGCTACTAATACATAAACCTAAAAGAGTTGTTCTCTTTCTAAACTAAATGACAACAAGAACACCTCTTTTTAGAAGTTAATGCTTGCAGACATGCCCAACAGCAGCATATTCACTCCAAAAATAAATTTCTATTTCACAGGAGGTGGGGAACAAAGGAAAACCAAATTTCATGTCTTGATTACTCAACAAGAGAGTGTATTGATGACACAAGCTGTCCTGAGCTAGGTGGTGATTACATGTAAGTGCCATAGAAGATTTTCTTGGAAGAGATTGCAATCACCATAAGTACTTAGCATTGCATTGCTTACATGAAAGGAATGCAACGGAGATGAAAAGAAACCTCCTTAGTATAGATTAGTTTGTCTATTGTCCATTAACTATGAATGAAAGTTGAAATTCAGCTCATTGTGATGCAGTGCTGGATTCTATAAAAACAATAGTCCTGGGGCACCTGGGTGGCTCAGTTGGTTAAGCGACTGCCTTCGGCTCAGGTCATGATCCCGGAGTCCCGGGATCGAGTCCCACATCAGGCTCCCTGCTCAGCGAGGAGTCTGCTTCTCCCTCTGACCCTCCTCCCTCTCATGCTCTCTGTCTCTCATTCTCTCTCTCGCAAATAAATAAAATCTGAAAAAAAACAAAAAACAAAAAACAATAGTCCTTGTTTGAAGAACTGCAGGAAGATCTCCTGAGCTTTTTTTTGCTGAAGTGGTTATTTGTGGAGGTTATAGGAATTTAGGGACGCAATTTCTTCTTGCTATTAGCATAAATATGTTGTGATATACACACACCTATGTGTATACACGTATCTGACTATACAGGGTATGGGTATGTACATGTGTTTCTGAGCCCCTCCTACTTCAAGCAGCATTTCCTCTTTTATTTAGTTTTATATAATGGGATTCCATGTGAGATAACACTTAAAGAGAAAATGCTGGTATTCATAAGCAAAATTTAGAAAAATGCTAATCTAGTCTGGCTTTCCTATTTTCTACGGGGGGAAATAATACTAAGAGACGTTATGGGACTTTTGCAAAGTCACAGACTGGTTGGTGGTACAGCCAGGTTTAGACCATAAGGCTCAAAACTCCTAGTTGGGTCTTCTTTGCACTCTATTGGCTAATATTTATTGAGGTGTTTGCTTTGTGCAGGAACTGTGCCACACCCAAATTATCTCAGTTAACAATCCCACTAACACCATGAAGTTAGTATTATCCATGTTAGAAATGAAGCTAAAAGTCCTCAGGGAGGGTAAGTAATTTGGCCAAGTAGTCAGAGCTAGAAAGTGCAGTCAGAATTCAAGCCTAGCTAAATCTTTTTTTTTTTTTTTTTTTAGATTTATTTATTTATTTGAGAGAGAGAGAGATCGCAGGTGAGAGGGGAGAGGGAGAGAGAAACTTAAGCAGACTCTCTGCTGAGCATGGAGCCCAACTCGGGGCTTGATGTCACCACCCTGAGATCAGGACCTGAGCCGAAACCAAGAGTCCAACACTTAACCAACTGAGCCACCCAGGCACCCCAAGTCTAACTAATCTGATTCCAAAGCCACTAACTGTTCTCTTAACCATTTTTATCTACCATCCTCATAACCATGTTTATCGAAGATGGGAAAATAGATCATGAAATCAAATTTTATGTATATTTTTACACCCATGCGTGGAATAAAAAACCATATTCGATCATGACATTTTAATTAAATACTCTGTACTATTCTGAGTTCCATTCTTGGAGAATTGTCAGACTTGAAAGGATCAGCTCATTGAATCCAGATGACCTCTGAGGTTAGAGCTAAGAATTCTGCAGATGATTATGGAGACCGATTCCCACTGATCTGAGGAGATAATAAAGAATATCTTGGTATGTTCATGATGCTACCAATCAATACAGGGTAATGACAATGAGCCAGAGCCAGGCGAGTTGGGAAAATGGTACTTTCCAACTGGAAAACAAATCCAACACAATAGAGTTTGGAAGAGTCATAGATAAGGGTCTAGATGGCACTATGCTTACCAACCCAATTTTTAAACAGTCTTAGAAGAACTTTACCCTAGTTACACTCTCCTGAATACACTGCGGTAGATACTGAGTTACCTCATAGAGCCCCAATGGATAAGGATAGATGCTGCTGGAGGGCACCATGGCAATACCATCTCCCTGTTTTGACAAAGAGACAATTCAATCTCTCCAATTTGCTAAATGAAGGGTGATTATTTCATCCCCTGCTCAAAATGGTTAGAGGCCACTCCTAAAATATCTGGACCAACCCATTTCCGGAAATGAACTATTACCCCACCCTTTGAAGTGTTCATTCAGTTTGTCTTTGTCTGCACACAGGAAAGTAACATGGCAAATAAAAGTGTTTCAGTAGCTAATATAGCTCTGAGACAAGTGACCAGTCATTTCAGGAAACAATCTTCTTTAGCTAAATGGGATGCTCAGAATCCGTAGGTGGATTTAGGTTTGGGGTCAGTAGTGTACCTCCCGGGTGCCAAGTACAAAGATCACTACTGAGTTAGGAGCAGTTGTACATGCTATTTAGAATAACAAAATCAGGGTGCCTGGGTGCCTCAGTTGGTTAAGTGTCTGCCTTCGGGTCAGGTCATGACCTTAGGGTCCTGGGATCAAGTCCCACATCGGGCTCTCTGCTCAGCAGGGAGTCTGCTTCTCCCTCTCAATCTCTCTTTGAGCTCTCTCTCTCTCTCTCAAATAAATAAATAAAATCTCTTTAAAAAAAAAAAAGAATAACAAAAATCAGCTCTGGAGATGCAGATGGGACTTACAGAGGTGATATTAAATCTTTCAGGTAACACTGTATTACTTAGTGCACCAAAATAATCATTTACTAAATGGTACCTCTGCCTTTTGCTCTGTTATATGTAGATGAGTTCCTGCGGCCCAGCTGAAGGGAACTGTGGAAGGAAAATTCATAACCCTTATCAATATGATCATTTGAATTATAATGATGAAAATATGTTGTAATTTCTAGCTCATAAAAATAGTGAGTGATTTTTAGATTTTTTTTTTAATTTATTTATTTGACAGAGAGATAGCACAAGTAGGCAGAGCAGCAGGCAGAGGGAAAGGGAGAAGCAGGCTCTCTGCCGAGCAGGGAGCCCGATGCGGGGCTCGATCCCAGGAGCCTGGGATCATGACCTGAGCCGAAGGCAGCCGCTTAACCGACTGAGCTACCCAGGTGCCCCGATTTTTAGATATTTTTAAAAGATAATTTAAGGTTCATGTGTTGTGCTTCTCTATATTCAAGATGAACTGAAGGATTAAGGTGCTTTTAATTTTTTTTTTTTTAAGATTTTATTTATTTATTTGAGAGAGAGAGAATGAGAGACAGAGAGCATGAGAGGGAGGAGGGTCAGAGGGAGAAGCAGACTCCCCACTGAGCGGGGAGCCCGATGCGGGACTTGATCCCGGGACTCCAGGATCATGACCTGAGCCAAAGGCAGTCGCTTAACCAACTGAGCCACCCAGGCGCCCCGATTAAGGTGCTTTTAGAAGTATTGTTTTGTCTAAAAAGCATTCTTCCCAAAGTACTTAAGTATTAAAAATTATTGTATCTGATCTAATTTCCACTGTCTCCACATGATTCCATGAACATTTTCAGAGCAACAGAGATTACACATATAGTATCTTCTACAGGAAAAATAAGCTTTTTTTTTTTTCATAGTGGTTCCCAAGCTTAAGATAATTCAACAGTAAACTCCATAGTACACCCCAGACATCATCAGCCACATAATTACAGTTAAATCCAAGTTGACATCAGGGCAATTTTTGCTTCAAAGTTTTTGAGGAAGCAGAGGGGGATTTGATGAGATTATTTAAATCCCTGGTTGCATTTTACTCCCCACCATAGCCTGAAACTTAGCTGGACACCTTTTAGCCCTAAATATTTAATTACTTAAGCTACAATGACTATGAAATACAGAATGATAGAAATGAAGGAACTATTAGCTTAGGCAGCGTGCCAGTTCAACATGAGAAAGGATTTGGTACGTCTCTAGTGGGTTTATTCTCCACAGGCACATTGTGAGAACCAGTTTTATGCTATATTCCTCTCTTCGGTCATTCTTCCCAATTTTGAGCAGGTCTCTGTGGATCCACATCTTCTGTTCTCCCCTGGGAGCTTAGTGTTTTTCAGGCTTCTATCCTGAGTCCTCTTTGCATCTCATCTTATCTCTTCTGTCATTATCTGCTTCTTCTTATGCTCATCTTCATTCATACTTTTGAACATCGCATATATGCTTATAACTCCAGATTTGTATCTTCACCCCAAATCTCTCCTCCAACCTGAAGATCCCCAACCATTGACTTCATGGTTCCATTGTATATCCCAATGACTCACTGAAGGTGACATTTCTGGAATTTAATTTCTCTTGTATCATATCCATATATTTTTCCTCTGTGAGCTGGTAATGCTGCTACTTTTCCATTGCTAAAGTCAGAACCTTAAGATGTACTTTAGATGGTGCCTCCTGTCTCACCAAGAATACTTCATCAGTGACCAAATCCCATCAAAGGCACTACATTAAAAAAAAAAAAAAAAAAAAGGTCAAATTGGCCTTCTCTTTTATATTCCTTTTGTGACTCTCATATACTGTTTTGAAGAGGAATGTTGAGAGACCAACTCGGGACATTTCTCTTTCACCATCTCATGCCTGGGTTGTGAAATAGCCTTTCAGCTGTTCTTCCTGACTCAATTTGTTGTCTCCCTCCTTCACTGGTCTTCCAAGCTGCCACCAAAGGGATCTATGTAATAGGAAAATCCGACTATGTCTGTTCCTGGTTCTCTGCATCAGGTAGAGGAAATTCTTAATGTGGCCTAACAGACTCTCATGATTTTTACCTCTCCAGCCTCCTTTGTTACCACTTCATTCTGTGGTCTTAATGATCTAGCCATATTGAATTTCTTAGAGTTTCCTGAGTGTACCATGCTTCCCTTTGCTTCTTTGCTATTGGCATATGCCTTGATCCCTAAAGCTATGGTCATGGCCACCAGAGTATGTATATCCTCTCATGAAAACCCAGTTTTGATACCTTCCTGGCATCTATAGACGGTGTAGTTAATCAGCTCTTCCCATGTTTTACCTCTGTGTTTTCTAGGGGCTTCCTAGTCTACTGTATTCATTCTAATTTCCTGGATACCACAATATATAGATGGTCCTCAACTTATGGTGGTTAGACTTAAGATTTTTTTTTACTTTATGATGCAAAAAAAAAAAAAGACAACATACATTTAGTATAAACCACTCATCAGATTTTGAGTTTTGATCCTTTCCCCGGCTAGTGATAGGCAGTACAATACTCTCTTGTTGATGCTGGGCAGCAGCAGTGAGCTGCCACTCTCAGTTCAGCCGCACCGTCAGGAAGGTAGATAACCGAGCCTCTGACAACCATTCTGTACCTGCACAACCATTCTGTTTCACTTTGGGTCCAGTATTCACGAAATTGCAAGATACTCAACATTTTAGTATAAAATAGACCTTGCGTTAGATGATTTTGTCCAACTGCAGACTAATATGTGTGTTCTGAACATGTTTAATGGACTGGGCTAAGCTGTGATGTTTGGTAAGTGGGTGTATTAAATGCATTTTTGATTTACGATATTTTCAACTCACCGTGGTTTCTCAGGAGGCACCCCATTGTAAATCTAGGAGAATCTGCACAATCATTTGTGCTAGCTTCCTACTAGACTGAGAGCTTCTTGGAACTATTTTTTCATCCATTTCTTTATCTCCAAGAGTCGATATGATGCCTTTCACATAGTAAGTGCTTAAATGATGTTTGTTGAGTGAATAAATGAATGGGCTATGCTAGGCCCTTTAACATACAGAACATTTTCTACTTTCACTTTATATGAGACGAATGGCATCTTCCTGGACTCTATGTGAAAGTGATATCATCAATCTACTTTACAGGTGATGAAAGGCTCAGAGAAGTTCCGTAACTTGTCAGAGGCATACAGCTACTGAAGGTCATCTCTCACTAAGTTTATTTTTTTTTCCCTGCATGAGCTTAGGAGAGTTACTTGACCTGTTGTGCTCTATTTTCCACATGTGTAAAATGAAATAACAATAATATCTACCTCCCATGGTTGTGATGATTAATGGAGTTATTACATCTGAAAGCATGCAGAATAGCCTTGGCATGTATTAAACACTCACTCAGTTAATTGTCAAGAATATCACTAATATCACCTTTAATGAAGAAGACCAGAATTACTAGATAAGTTCTTTCATTACCACTTAGCATGTTGTTTTATCGAAAAAGTCAGATTATTGGTTGTCCAAACTTCTTTTCTTAGGCAGCTTCTAATGATAATCCAGAGGTTTGGGGATCCTGAAGAAGTAGAAAAAATAGGCATTTTGTCATACAACCCCTGACATTACCACTTTGGTCTATGAGTATGAAACTGAGGAGAGGGATGATAGATCAGAAGTCCAAACACAAGAAATTCAGCTACTTTAATATTAAATGTCCACCTGTGTTTTAAGTGTTATTAATTCTGGGAATCCCTGGCAAATCGATATTCAAGGTTAAATAAAGTAAAAGTCTCAGATACCTGTTCTATATATCTATTTACTTCTCTGATGGATGAAAATGTTGTTAGATGTTTTCAACAAGCATTTTAGTACAATCAGAGGAAGTGACCACTAGAGAGAGAGTAGAAAGAAAAGTTATTTATGGCTCAATGTGCTGTCTTATAAAAGGACCTTAATTTTCTGGAATAGTATAAAAGTTCTAGGTGCTGATAGTTCTATACAATCCAATCAAACCAGGATTAAGGAGCTCTCAATAAAAGAAAAAGACATAAGAAAGAGCAAAGAGGATTGGGGAGGAATGAAAGAAATAAGCAAGTAGAAATAACACAGGGACAAGAAGTAATGATTCAATTTAAGCTGATCCTTTAGTAGCCATATCCCATGGGGATCCTGGGAGCTACCTAAGGACTTGACATTATTATTCAGAGAACATTTGGAGTTAACACCATCCTTATTGTTGAAATTCTCCCTGGAGTTGTTTGCATACACCTTGATATTGATGCTCTAAAAAGCTATTATACCTTGAATGTATTAAATTGCAAAATAGCTAAATTAGAGGTGCTCTTGAATTCTGATTCAATTAAACAAGAATTTTGTGTTTGGTGCCTCAATCCTAAGGATGGCTCCAGTGGTTCATCCAGGAGTTATGGTATTTGGCTAACAAAGTGACATGGGCTGTCCACTGAGATATTTTACTTTGTTTAATTTAGTGTGGTGATGTGAAACCCCAACCAATAACAGGTGGAAAGGGTTCCCATATATCCAAATATCAAGCAGCATCAGAAAAAGTTCTTCTGCAGCCAATGGCACTTAGAGGTGTACTAAATTGGCTTGTCAAAAACCAATGACAATCTCCAACCCAACTTGAGGAATTTGATTGTTCTTTTCCTCCACAGTTGGTGGGGTCTAAGGATATAAAGCTCAGAAAAACAGAAAGAAGTCACATCTCCTGTCACTCCTTCCCATGAGAATTTCTCCACCAGATAAAGAAATAAATCTGTATGACTTTCACTACTGTGGAAAATACACTAAGATTTTTCCACTGGAAATGACCCAGAAGCCATTGCAACTGTTCCACGTTGTATGCGGGGAGATCTCTGCTCAGTCTGTGTTGGAACCTTATTGATAGCTTGTATTGCTATGTACTGCTCTACTTGTCTTGTAAGACAAAAGGGAAAAGATAAATTATAATGCATTTTGGCACAGAGGAACACAGGGCATTTAGCGCAAAGAAGTTGCTCCATTACAAATTTACCTCTTGTGAAATTATATTTTAAAAAATGTATCTCTCTTCCCAAAGAATTGGCCTCTGAATATAAATCTTTCAGTGAATTAATACTTAAATTCTATTAAATACCACTGTAGTTAACCAACAGTCTATGTCCTAGCCCACATCTGCCTTCCTACGTAGAGTCTAGCAGGGAAGATACACGTTAAACAAGTAAACAGAAAAATAAGTATTTACTTAGGATTCTGCTGAGTGTTCTAACAGGACAGTGAACAGTGCTGCCATAAGAGAGAAGAAAAGGGCCTTACATTAGGTTCATTGTTCATCTCTGAGGAGGTGGTTTAGCCACTCCTAAAGTTGAGAACGTGAAACCACGGGGAGAACAAAGGAAAGAGAATAGGCAAAGAATAAGTTATGCAGTGGACTCATGGTTGGAAAAAGCTGAGTATGGAGCTGGAAGAAGCCCACTGTGGACTAGTGGGGAATGAAAAAGGAGAGCAGGAGGATGTCATCCAGTAGGTAGGCAAGGCTCTATCATGCCTTGAGAATACAGTGATTTGAATGGGTTGAAGCTGGGGAGTTAAATACCTAACTGCCATTTTAAAAGATCATTCTAAATACTCTTGGTGATTGAATTTCCGAAGCTTAAGCAGGGGAAGTAGAAGCCCATTGGGAGGGTGCTGTGGTATTTACAAAGTAAACAATGATGTCTCAGACTAGAGCAGTGTCCACTGACCTAGAGATAAGTAGACAGATTCAATCAGCCTTTTGGAGGAAAATTGAGGGATGTATACTGATGAGCTGAATATGAAGGATGCAAGCCTAAGGGACATCTCAGGAATGCCTCTTGGGTTTCTGGTCTGAGCTCCTAGGTTTGTGGTCTGTGTGCCTATGTATATGGTGTGATTCCATTTGCTGAGTTAGGGAGGATGTTACTTATACCCTAAATACTTGAATGTATTCCTTTCCTTCTCCCTCATTTTTCCACCCCCACTTTCTCCACCAAATTATCTTTTCAGGTCTCTTATGTTCAACAAATATATATTCAACAAAAATAAAAATGAGTTAAAAATTTCTGAATAGTTCTAAACACAATGTATACCCAACCAATTTAATTCTTACAACAAAACCTTATGGGAGAGATCCTACTTTACAAGTAAAGAGTACGGAGACACAGAGAGCTTAAGTAACATGCCTAGGGTCATACAGCTATATAGCAATTGCGGGGAAAAGCAAATTTTGCTTTTCGAAGCCACGGTCTAATGCAGATGGCAGACTTATAAACAAATAGATATAGTGAAGTGGCAAAGCTGTTGCAATAACTGTATTGATGCTATTCTATATGATCCAAGTGGGGTGCCTAATCTAGTCCTGGGCAGATACAGTCAAGACAGCCTTCCTAGAAGAGATGGTATCTGAGCTGCAGTTTGAAGGGTCAGTGAAAATTATGTAGGGACGTTAGTGATGGTAGAGAAAAGTCAGGTAAAGGGACACAGAGGCAAGAAGCATCATGGGGTGGGGTTGGAGGGAGGACAAGTAATTATAGTGTTAGAGCAGAACAGAGAAATATACTGGAGAGGTCTGAAATTTGTAGTTGGGTGTGGTTGAATTCACATCTTAATATAACTCTGCTGACCATATAGAGAATAAATTGGAGGTAGGATCAAGTCAGAAGTCTAGGACTCCAATGTGAAAGCATTTTGTCTTTTTTTTTTTTTTTCTTTTGGGGCAAGAATGAGAAATGGTATGAGGAATGAGGAAAATAAGAATTTGAAAATTAAATGAGAAAGTACATATAAAGTACTTATCACAAGTTCGTATATACTAGTTACATAAGAAATGTTAGTTATTGTTTCAGATATTTGTTGTTACTTAACAAACCAGTATAGAGCTTAGCTTATTTATTATTTCTATTAATTCTGTATGTTGGGTGGGCTCTGCTGAGCAGTTCTTCTGTTCTATGATTACAACTAGGGTCACTCATGTGACTGCATTCAGCTTGAACTGGAGTAGTGTTGGAACTCCAGAAACAACTCTTCTTCCTCAAAGACTTCTCTTTAAATGGCTTCTGTTCATCCACTGGTCTACCCTGGACAACATGGAGACTGAGATCTGAGAACGAGAAAGTGGAAGCTGGCAGTCCACCTAATGCCTGGTTAGGGAAGTCCTAGAACCAGACTGCTCCCACTTTCTAGATGGGTAGAACAAATCACAAGGGCACCAGTTTAAGGGAAAAGGGAAGTGTAATCCTCCTGATAGTAGGAGCCACATGGCAATAGAGGGCTGGGAGGAATTGTTGGTAACCACATTTTGAGACTATCCACTGCAGTTTCTAAGATTATCTAATGTCAATTTAATTCATCAAATGGTATTCTTTGTTTTTATTTTTTATTATTTTCTTTCTCTGCTCCTTAGACTCCCATTGTATCTCATATGATGTCTCACTTGCTTATCTTTCACTGAGCCCATGTTTTAGGGTTTTTTCCCCTTAATTTCCTAGAGGATGCAAAACGTTATTTTCTTCTTTGGAAGTCTCAATTCTTCAAAATTATGCTCTTCATTTATCATCTATGTTCTTTCTTTTTAATTTCCTTTTTAAGCTGCTAAATATTTTCAAGCATGCTGGTATATGCATATGCATACCTGTGTGTGGCTTGCTTTTATTTCTTGACAGACTCTTAAGCATGACAGGTCTATACAATCTATCTGTGTCTTCCATTTGCCCAAAAAAAGAGTTTGACTAGATTCTCTTTGAGAGCAGGGAAACTGGAACTTTTTTTCTGTTTGTCTGGGAACCTTTAAGTCTTAATATTGAGGATTGTGTCCTGGAGGTTTAAAATCAGCAAAGTGGAAAGGCATCTACAATCCCAGCTGAGAAGTATTTTCTCTGCATGGTTTTTGTCATGTTTGTTTTACAAACAATATATCAGGATTTTGTGTTCACCTGACCTAATTTGTAGATGCACCCTGTGTGGTTCTCACTATTTTCATGGTGGAGTTTTTTACCTACCACTTTGAGGAGCCATCAGTCCTTTTGGAGGGTACTTACCCAGTTAATTAAAAGTCTCCTCCCAGTTTAGTCATTGATAACAGTTAAAAGTCATGGGAGAAAAAAATTCCACCATCTTTCTATTTAGTGATGTCTTAGGTGAGTCTACAATTTATTATGCAAACTAGGATATTTTGTAGAATAAAGGGGCATTGCTAATAAAACAATCTATCAAAATAAGACAGGAAACCAGGACTATCTCGGGAAAAGCGAGATATATGTGATGTCATACCTGGAGCCATGTGATGTCATACCTAGAGCCATGGCAGCCAGTGTGATGTCCTTCCTGGAGACATGTGATGTCATATCTGTGTCTGGATGTGATGTCATATCTGCAGCCATGTGATGTCATACCTGGAGCCATGTGATGTCATACCTGTGTCTGGATGTGATGTCATACCAGGAGCCATGGCAGCCAGTGTGTCTCCAGTGTACTATCTCTCTCCTAAGTTCAGATTGAATTCCTCCAGACAGATAGGATTTTACCTCAGTGAGAGGAAGGTAATATGACCATTACTAGTAGAAGCTAAGCTGGAGAAAATCTACTTGAGTTGGACTCATGCTTTTTTTTTTCAAGTCATGCTGATGTTGATCCATGATTAAAAAAAGGCGGGGGGGGGGGGGCAGATCCAAACCTGTTACCTATGTCTCAATTCCTGACCCCTTCAAACACTGAAGATACTGAATATCATACTTCCCTTTCTCAAGACTTCCTGCCATATTCCCTGAGAGAAAAGTTACTTGTTAGTTGATCCTTCATGCTATAGTCTCAAATGTCAACTCAGTAGCAGGTAGCTAAGCATATAAAAATTCTAGTGGGCTGTGAGTGTGAATCTGGAGTTTGAAAAACCTCCGAAGCTATTTTTAACATGCAAGATCTCCCACCCCAACATATACATATTGAGAAGCACTGTGCTCTTCAATGTAACAGTGAAGTTATATTACAACATGTGCCTACTGGCTTGTTTTGGGATCGAGGAAGGTGAGCTGTAAAGAAGGAATTTTTCTACTTTAATTTTATAAGATGAGAATGACATCTGAGTAAAGTTGCTTTTAGTTTGAGGCCAGATGCCCCAATGGATCAAGTCACAGGGGAAAAAATTTATAGGTCTGATCATTGATGCACATTTGGTCCCTATAATAACAGTACATAAAATAGTTCTTGATTACATTATTTATTACTTGGTAACATTACTCATTTTTATCAAAGGATTACACAAGAGCTTTATTATACCTCCTATTTTTAAACTGACTACTATTGTAAATGAAGTTTACTACTGTCTGATCATCTTCCTCTGAAAAATTGCTATTCAGTTTTTCTTTTTTTTGGCAAAAGAAATAATAGTCAAAGATGACTCATTCATTGGCAGATGTATAGATGATGAATAGATAAACAAAAAATATGATATGATTAAACAAAAACAGTAAAAATCTTAGTGGTAGAATCTAGATGGTAGACTCTAGATGGTATATAGGTGTTCACTGTAAAATTCTTTCAACTTTTCTGAATGTTTGGAAATTTACATAATAAAATATTGGAATATGATTACTTAGTATTTTCAATTAAAACGCATGGTGTAAAGAGAATTTTTGTTGTACTATCCTCTTTCTGAACCTCTCCCCCGACAAGGTCACTAAAAATAGCTGGGACAAAAGTTCCAAACACAGAAACCCAGCATGAACTCTGAAGATCTCACAACTGCAATGTGCCACGGGGTCCAGGAGGATGTGTGAGAGCGCAGAACTGACCTTTGCCATCTTGGTCCTCTTGGCACCAAGTGTTATTCTGAAAGACAAATCTAAAGATTCTTTACCTGGAGTTATAAAGTCTCAGGTCACTAATATGAACTGGACATTGGTAAGGGGGAAAAGCCATATTGAGCAAACTGAACAGAGGAAAAAGATTAGTTTGGGGTGGGGGCAGATGAGTCATTTCTGTTCTATAACTAGATGGTTAAGCTGAGGGGTCTTCCCGGAGGTGAAGGGTATGAGGAGAGAAAAGAGGCAGTGAGTGTTAGAACAAAGCACAGAGAGCCCTGACCCAGAGTTTTATCTGGGAGCCTCATTGACACAGGCCCCTGGATGTCTAACCCACCAGGTAGCAGCTGCAGATATCCCATTATTCCCATCCTGCCATCCTATCCCTTCATTCCGATACTATGCAGCATAAAATTGCCAACCAAACTCAGAAATGAATAATGTTATGAGACCTATTCAAAAGACAAAAGGGCGGGGGAAGAATGAAAATGAAATTAAGGAATATGATTAAAAGCAGATAAAAATCATATATCATAGGACTCATTACACACAAAAAAACGGAATATTTAATAAATTAGTTCTTCATATTCTCAAAGAGTTCCAGTAACATGTTTTACCAAAAACAGCTCTAAGAAGGGATACAGGGACTCAAATAAAATGTGGTAATATTTCAAAGCATAAAAGCAATACAGAGATATGCAACATTAAAAATAACAAAAGGAAAAGTTAGACTAAAATATGATAAAGAATAGGGTGAGGGGTGCCTGGGTGGCTCAGTTGGTTAACCTACCTACCAGGTTGCAGGGAAAGAGATTATCATGGAAAAAGTGATAGCTCCCATGTCCTTTAAATATAAAGTAACAGAAAAGACCATCTCAAGTGGGTAAGAACTGGAGCAGTAGAGGTCTCTTGTGCCATTCTTAGTGGGAAGGCCAAGGGCACATAAGAATATGAAATTTGGCCAGCTAATAGAACTTAAATCTTAGGAAAAAAGAGATCACAAAGGAAAAAAAAATAGTGTCAATAAATATATTTAAATACAGAAGGAATATAAACAGCAATCAGGATTATAGTTACAAGGTAAATATCGACATTTGAGAACTTGACAATAAAAAAATGATATAACTCAGAAGAATTAAGATGGAAAACAAACCGTGTGGGAGAATATCTGTGTCTCTCCTAGTAGGAATAAAGAAATGTTTTCCACCATTCAATATGTATTTTTATAAACACATATTGACTTCAACTTTTTAAAGATTTTAATTAATCTTTTCTCTTAATTTACTTTTTAATTTAAAGAGGTATTTTAAGAGCGATTTTGTGCCACAGAAACATCATATGAAGTTCAGAGAGTCCTTCAGTTTAATCTTTTCATTACTTGAATTCAGCTTAAATCGGTCTTGCACATCTGTGAATGGCGCATCCCATTTGCCCTTGTACCCCACCACGGCCCTAGGTTCTTGAGTTGGGCCAAGAAAGGATTCAGGGCCAAACTTGAAAGTAAGCAAGAGTTTAACTGCAGTTAAAGTGAAAGTATACTCTCAAGCTGAGAGAAATGGCAGGCCCAGAGGTGGCAGTGGGGCATAGCTAGGGCTCTCTCTGACTGGGGTCGTCTCCAATCCCCTAGGGTCTCCTTCTACATGTTGGGAGGGAGGGGGGAGTTTTTGGTCCTATATGGCCCTTACTGGAACTGTCCTGGCAGCCCTCCCCGGCAAGGGGGGAAGGGGTCAAAACCTTAATGTAAACAGATCATAATGAAGCTATAGGTTACTGTGGGCAGCTGTTATACAGAGGAGAGCATGCGTGTTCCTGGGAACTCCCCCTCCTGCCCTCCCCACCCCCCGCCCACCCGCTGCCAGCCGCCCGCTGCCCCATGCCCCACCGAGCTGTTGGAAACATGGTTTCCACCCTTCTTAACAGTCAGAAAACACCTGTTCCCTGTTCATGTTTGGCTGACTGCGTACTCCATCACAGAAGCCTAGAAAACTGTATGCAGTGCTGTTTACCATTGGATGGCAATGGCTATTTCTGAGTGTAGAGATTTGTACTCTCTCTCTCTCTCTCTCTCTCTCTCTCTATATATATATATATATATATATATATATATATTCGAATTGATTTTTTAAGTATATGTATCATTAAAAAAAAAACAGTTGCATTTCTTAAAAAAAATGTGATCACTTCTGTCTTATGTGAACAAAGGCGCACAAATAACTTGGAGGCTAATTCTCTGATCCTTTCATCTCTATGGGCAGCTTATTTGTGCATGACCTGTTACTTTGGATGGTCATTTGTGTTGGCCATTAAGACAGTAAAATCACTGGAGTGATCAATCCTGTTTACTTTCTGGTAGCTTAGACACCAATGGACTGGTTTGCTTTAAAAACTTAGAAAACACCTGGAAAATTTATGAGAAATGCCATATCTTACTGTCATTGCTGAGATTCACAGGTTGTTTTTGGATTTTTTTTTTTTTTTTTTTTTTTAAGTTTTAAGGCTGACTCCTCTGATTCCCAGAGCCACAGGAGTGTAAAGTGTTGGTCTTCAAAGCATAGAGCTGAAGTTCCTAAGAGTTGCTCGGGAAGCTTATTTGGTGTTTCTTTCTATGAAAAGTTGTTTCAAGTGGGAGTTATATTTTCACATGATGACCTTCTCACCAATGTATTTGTGTAATTTTGATGTTAGTGGATTTGGTTTGTGTTGTTAAGGTAGAAAAATGTGTTGCTGGGAGGTAATTACTATAAAGCTATTTAATTATTGATTTCTCCAACATAGCAGGGTTGACATTTTAGCAGATATAATGAAGGAAAAGATATGCATTAACAGAATGAGAATGGAATAAATGCACATTTTAAAGGGAGACATGATTCATTTTAATAGATATGCAGTAATTATCCAGGAAGTGTGACTGCTTTCTTCATAAATGACATTAACTATTCAAATTAAATGACAGAACTATAATATATAAGGATATTATGCTGGTGTTCAGAACTCTAGCATCAGCTAAAGAATACATAAAAACTTCATGTTTACCAATGTCTTTTTTTCATAGTGTTCCTCTTCATTACCCTTTAACAAAAGCATGCCCTGTGTTGAAGTATTTATCCTGGCTTGAGCTTCATTCTTCATGTAGAAAAACAGACTCTTGCTCTACATATTTGTCTAATAGCTATAAATAAATGCAGCTACTTCTCTCCCCTGAAAGGAACGACTTTGCATTTTAGACTGAATGGAAAAGCCCAGCCCGGGACACCCCAGAGTTCTCAGCCTTCTGAGTCCTCATTTTCCCTTCGTGGTTTATCTGCCTTTTTGATTCCGAGCCACAGTGAGCATGCATCTGACTACATGGTAATGAGGCCTTAAAATGACAAAAAAGAAGTGCTTACACATCCAAAGGAGTGTTAGCCTCTAAAGAATAGCCTTTGGTGAAAACATGTTTTGCACTATCTTTTGGATGGCCTTCAGAGTCAGTGTGTGACCCACAAGAAACAATGCCTCATTTAATCACTGAGGCACGTGGTTTTTGACGTAAAATCGTATGACCAAGCTGGTCAAGCACCACATCAGGCCAGCTTTGTTTGAAACAATATTCAGCCACTTTTCTAACTTTACAACATGAAACAAAGGAGAAAGATCTGCCACCAGTTAGACAGTTCCAAAGAATGTAATTCAGATTCTAAAGAGAGTTCCCCAAATGAAGTTTCAGAAGTATGCTGGGCCATAAAAGACTATTTCGCATCTAAGGAAGAAGTTGGATATAGAATAACTGGAAAAAATCTGCAGAATGAAAAGACAGCAAAGATTAAAAATGAAAATAAGGGATTAGAAAATGGAAAAGTATTTCCAAGTTGATGAAGGACTCTAATTACTCTTTTGGAAACACAGGATAAAGAAGGAAGAAAACACAAATACACAACATTTAAAATGGCAGAAAGGCAATAACATCATAACATTTAAATAGAGATCACAAAATACATTAGTCTTACTTATTATAATCTTAATACAATCTTATTGATGTTGGGACAAAAATATTAAATATTAGGAAACAATATTAGCTTGTTAAAAGAATATTACATCATTTACCAAGAATATGTATTTCTCAAATATCCAGCATTAAGTTTAATGGTAAAACATTAAAAGTTTTATTATCATTTCAAGAATAAGATAGCAATGTTTACTATCCCCACTATTAATATTGTTCTAGAAATAAATAGTACCTGTAATCTGAAATGAGAAATGAGAACTAAAGGTGTAAATAATGATATGGATGAAACAAAAATTATTATTAGTTGCTGCTTATGTTATTGCATTCTTAGTAAATCCGATAGAATCAACTGAAAATGTTATAAAACAATTAGTTAACATATAGAAATCACAAAGAATAAAATCATTACCTTTGGTTTTTCATCTTTTAGCTTTTGTCAATTTAACTATACCTAAAAAATAGATATTTTTATTTGCATGAGTTTTATAAGGTATCATTAATTTTATTTCCTCTATATCTGTTATTGCCCCATTCATATTTTTAATGTTGTATGTTTGTGTTCTCCCTTTGTTGCTTTATTTTGCTTAATTTTTTAAGCTCTTACACTTACTAATCAATTTTACTATTCTTTTTATTCTAATTAAAAAAATATTTCTTGTCACTGTTCTTTTGATTTCAAATCGATGTATTCAGTTGTTGTTTTTTAAAATTCTTCTCTGGGACCCCAGTGGTCTCTCTATTGGTTAGGCATTTCTGGAACTTCATATTTGAAAATTTCTTTAGAATTAGCATTCTCTCTTGGGGAATCTTCTAAATAGCAACAGATCCTCCTCTGTTTATTTTTGTAGGATAACCACTTAAGAATGTGGTTACATTTGTCTAAACAAAGCTTAGCTCATATACTAATTGACCAGGCAAGGTCATGTCAATCTGTATGAAAAAAATCATGTGCCACTGTGAAGTAAATCAGACATCGACTCTTGCGGGCAATTCGAAAGAAACAGTATATCCTCCAGTGTAACATCTTTTCAGTGGTTAATATTCGTTTAGATGTGTAAGCATTTTTTTTTTTTGCATGTGTAATTTTTAAGAATTCATTGCATGTATCAGGGGTATCAGGCATATTGCAGGTATATGGAGAATGATATAAAAATTAGTATATTTGTATACAACCAATAAGCAGTTAGAAAATACAGTGGGAGGAAGAAACCATTAATGATAGCAGCCAAAAGGTACAATACCTAGTATTGACATTAACCAGAAATGTGAAGGACCTACATGAAGAAAACATGAAGCTTCAATGGAGACTTTAATAAAATTAGAGATGATTGTGTTCTTTTGTAAGAAACCACAATATTGTGCATTGACCAAGCTCCAATTATTAAACTATACAT
Organism: Mirounga angustirostris; assembly: GCF_029215605.1. NCBI lineage: Eukaryota > Metazoa > Chordata > Mammalia > Carnivora > Phocidae > Mirounga > Mirounga angustirostris. The sequence goes on along the minus strand of NW_026991718.1, from coordinate 97,510,803 downwards.
CCAGTGTGTTATTTCATCCAAATCTATTTTTGTACTTGACAAAATGACACAAAGATCACCATGAAAAATAAATGAATGAAAAACGCCATGATATTTTTCAAAAAGAAGAGTGAATAAGGTAGATGTAGCCCTAGCTAGAATAAAAAACTGCTAATGAAGCTGTCCTAACTAAAGCAGCTTAAAAAGAACAGATTATAGGAGAATGTCCCCAAATTCTCCAGATCAGAGGTAATGGTGACATTCAAGCCATTGGGAAAGGCGAGCTTATTCACTAAGTGGTATTGGGACAAGAGACAACTTGGGACAAGTTATATGAAAAAATAAAAACTGGATTCAAGTCTCATCTCTTTTGCCAAAGTATTATGGAAAGTTCAAACCAAACTGATGGTTTGAAGAAAATCTTAGGTGAATTTATTTAGAATTTTGGAATCGAGGAAGGTCTTTCCTAGAAGGACAGGATACGTAGAGTACAAAAAGGAAAACATTAGCAAGTCTGTAAAGTTATGACCAACTAAAAAATATATCTGAACTAGTAAGAAATACAGTTAGAAACACATGACAGGCCAAGACTAGTTTTCTTAGTTTACAGAAGTTCATGCAAATCAGGAAGAAAAAAATGTGTTTAACCAAGAGAAAATGGACAAGTCACTGAAAAAGAAATATAAAAGCCTGATAAAAATATCAAATAACTATCTTCATCCTCATACTTACAGAAATGCAGATCAAACAATAATGAAATGCCATATGTAATCAATCAGATTGATAACGGCTAAAATAAGTTTGATAATATCGAGTGTCAGAGAATATCCACAAAAGTAGGCACTGTTAGTAAACTGTTGCTTGGTGCAACCTCTTTTTCCAACATTTAGGTCATATACATCAAAATGTAAAATATACATTTCCTCATGATCATGAATTGCCTCTGAATTTATGGTTTTGAATCACCGCTGTTAGGAATTTATTCAAGAACATAGTCACACATGTTTTCCAAGATGTATCAGTAAGAACGATTATGGAAAACCTAACAAACCAAACTATACATACCAGAAATGATCATGTAAGGAAACTGCTTGAACCGTTGAGGCATAGGGCATATCTAGTGAAAGGCAGTATAATTTTCTGTAAACATGAAATGGATCTCTACATGCAAATATGGAAAGACCTACAAGATAAATAATCTAGTTTTAAAAGTTAAAGCAATAAAAAAGTAAATAAAATAAAAGTTAAAGCAATGATCACACAGGGTGTATAATGTAGTTAATAAAAAGAAAAGTGTATGTGTGTGTCTATGTGTAGTTAAAGTATAACTGGAAAGAAATCAGAAATTTGTCTCTAATTGCTTTTGTGTGGAATAGTGGTTCTCAAATTTCAGTGTGCATCCAAATCACCTGGAGGGTTTTTTAAAACCCAGACGCTGGGCCCTACCCTCAGAGATTCTGATTCAGTGGCATGATGCCCACACTAACACAGAATGTGGAGTGAACTATATTGTGAGGGCCACCGATGTACAAGAACTAGGCCTCTCAATGTGAAATCTTCCTGTTCATTTCATTTTTTTTAAACAGTAGTGTGTGTATTCTTTTTTTTTTCTTTGAAGATCAAAAGTAGAAACCTGAGTAGTGAGATTGGGGAATTTTAATTTTTTTTCTTTATACTTTATCATATTGGAAATCTAGTAGTCAATTAAAAAAAATCCACCCAAAAAATCAACTTCACTGCTTTTTAGTTAAACTTACATATTTTGTTATTTATTTCCCTAAGAATGGACTTAGTGGGATATTAAATCTCTCTCACCTTTTAACTCTCCTAGATTCATCCTTTAGGCCCCACTTTCAACTCTATAATTAAATTACCTTAAATGGCATGTCACAAAGCCAAAATATTTTGAGAGCACTGGGGGTCACATCCCTTCAAATAATATCAAATTTAACGCCAAATTTATATGTAAGGTAATAAGAGAACAAAAGAACCCTTGTTCTGTTCTGTAAAGTAGGAATGACAAATATACAGCATGTAATTGCTGTAATAGGACACATGTGGGATGACAGGAAGATGACAAACTTCTGAAGATGACTTGTGGTGTTGGCATTTGCCATCTCGTATTTCTGTGTATGTGTCTTTATGATTGCATTGCCTTTTCTGGTTCAGAATTTTATAAACGTTTGGAACAGCAACTACAACAAAAAAGGATGGATTGTCCCAATTCTATCCCATTTGTGCTTTTTTCTGTTAATGGGCCATATTTCTATAACCTTCTCTTCGTATTATTTTTGTTTTGTTTAGTTTTTTTTTTTTTTTTCCACTGATATCCATTGTTTAGTCTCCCTTAGGAGCATCATATAACATATGGGAAGGAATACAGAATAGCTAAGAATTTGAATCCCTGTCTTGCCAACCCCTATGTCTTCTGTTGGGGCAGAAAACCTGAGCAAACAAGCATTGCACTAGACCGTGTCAGCAGCAAAGCAAGCTGTGGTTGGGTTACCAAGGGAATGGATTCTTGTGTTTTGTTTTCCATACCAAGGCCATTTTTTTTCTCCGTTCCCCTAAAGATCAAATATGGTGGTTCATTAGCTATTCTGGCTGATCTCAGCTTCCTCTGTGCATGCTCTTGTCTCCCCAGCCCCACACTCCAGGGGTTTGATAGAACAAGGTTAATACTTGAAATCACTGTCAGAAGCAAATTGATTGCAAGTAGAGGATGTAAAGCTTGTCTGTCACCATCTCCTCATGGCCTCAAGTTAAGCAGGCAGTTTGCATCTCTCTCTCTCTTTTTTTTTTTTTACTGACATCTATAACAGAACACTATTTCTCTGAAACCATATGCCGCTAACACCTGATTAACTATTATCAGATAGACTGATATGCCATTGAAAAGAACTGAACCCCGTAGCTAGTTCCTATGAAACTTAAATGAATTATCTTCTCCTTTCCTACCCTGGCCCCAGCTGTTCGGCCATTATTTAATTTTACAAGCATTTAATGAACTAAAATGCTAGGTAGGTACTAAAAAAAGATTTGCATGCAATGCAATTCTAGAAGTTGCTATTCATATAGATTTTGATGTAGATGGTACCCCCAAGGATTTGTACGCTTAAAACCTACCCAACTATACACAGCACTAATCTAGGCCAAAGCATGTGTGTGTGTGTGATGGGGGTGGTCATCAGGATGAGTTATACAACATCATCTGTCCTCTTTTAGAGCCCACATCTGGGGGAAGGGATTGGGGTAAAGAGTCACAAACACAGTTTACTATGACTCATAACTCAAGTTATATTTATGTTACCACAGAGATCTGAATAAAGGAGTCCATGATCAGCAAAAAGGGTGTAATGAGTTTGCCTGGGGTGGGGGTGGGGGTGCAAGAATCAACAAAGACTTCATAGAGAGGATGGCATTTGATCTGGGCATCTCAGAATGAGTCACCCTTTGATGGGAGGGGGGTGGGAGGGCGGGGCACAGTGTAGTTGGGAACAACAAAATGCCACTGTTGCCCACATTTGTCTGGGGTAAATGCTAACTGAGAATAATTTATACACTTTCTCTTGCAATTTGAAGAGCACAAACCATGGCTTCTCCCTCAAGTGAAAGACCATTCTTCTCTAAATTGCTTAATTTGTAGTCTCGATTTATTAAGATTTGTATGGATTATCTTGGGAATCTGAGTCATCACTGGCATGGTATAGGGGAATACATTTGCATGCTATTATAAGAATGTTAAGTTGTCTTTAAAAACTGGACATAGATAAAAGGCCCACCAGTGCCTGGGCTATTTCTGAGTGCTGACTGTGGGAACATCTGCTGATAGCATTCGCTCTACTGTATGCACACATTTCAATCACCCCCAAAAGGCCTCCTGTCCACAAAAGGCTGGATAGTCTTTACCTCTCACTCATAATGCCACATTAGCATTTCTATTCTCATGCTCTGTGGTCAGAAGAGGCTGGGAGATCTACAGACAGACATTTCTCAACCTGTAAACACAAAAGGGGTGCTTTGAGCCCTCTGAAGCGCACCCTATCTGTGGGAGCATGTCCTTTAAAAGGCTCTATATTGCACCCCAACACCTCCAGAGACTGAAATGAGCAATCTGGGAAAGCAGAAATGGATGTAGGTATTCATGGAAGGAGGTTGCAATAGATAATGTAAAGAAAATGGTGTACACACACACTGCCTTCTCTGAGAAATTTTCCACAGTGATGTAGACTGTGTGAAGCCCATGTTAACACTAGAGAATCTTTCCTTTTTGATCCCAGCGGCTGTAATCCTTGCTGAGAGGCCAATGGACACACTCTGAGGGCCAAGACAATATTCAACGAGCTGTCTCAATTTCAGAATTTTTTTAAAAATGTATTTATTTATTTGAGAGAGAGGGAGCATGCACAAGTGGGGGGAGAGGCAGAGGGGGAGAGAGAGAGAGAGAGAGAGAGAGAAAATCTCAAGCAGACTCTAAGCCAAGTGCAGAGCTTGAGCAGGGCTTGATCTCTCTACCCATGAGATCATGACCTGAGCAGAAACCAAGAGTCAGATGCTTAAGTGACTGAGCCACCCAGGCGCCCCCCAGTTTCAGAAATGTTGAACTTTTTCACCACAACAAACATTTTAGGGTTCTTTTCCTGTAGCTGCATTCGTTTGCTGTAAGATTGTGCCTTTCAAAAACTTTAGATATAATAATAAATGTTTGTTGAGCATATAATTAAAGAAGTCACTTAATGTTAGCAGTGATTGGGAAAGTAGGCTCTGAAATCAGATTCTCTGGACTGATATGAATGGTATACCAACTGAAAAATCACCTTTTAATTTATACCTTAGTCTCCCCTTCTAAAATGGGGAGAAATGGAGATTTTGGTAAAAAATATATGAGGTCAGGTAAGCAGAGTGCCAGGCATTTGGCAAATACTTGATAATGCTTAGACAGAATTAACAACTCCCCAAAATTTCTTTGGTGTCAGATGCAGCCAAATTTAACTTCTAAATAATGCAAAAGGATTACTGTTAACAGAGTGAATTGATACGGTTCCAGCCAAAAGCAAGCACACTTGAACTTTCACATGGCTTATGCGGCCCCTTTGAGAACTTTTGGAAAAATAATGAAAATAACTTGTAAATTTGTATGTCTAGTATATGAGTTAGGAATGTGTTTGGCTGCAACTAACAGCAGCCTAAATAATTAGCAGTGTATTTTCTTGCATATCAAGGTAGGAGGTTGATGTCCTTGGTTCTGGTGTGCAAAAATATCCCTTTCCTTTTCTTCCAGCAGCCTTACATTTTAGGCTTCTAGCCTTAAGCCAGTTACCCCATGGTCATGCAGCAGCTGTAATACCCAGGCCTCCTACTGGCATCACAGGTCAAAAGAAGGAGTGAAGGGTCATGACCAGAATATCTATCATTTTTATCAGTAAAGCAAAAGTTCTAAATACCTCCAGCAGAACTGTCCTTCCATGTCATTGGCCAGGATAGTCACAGAGTCATGCATAGCTATACGGGAATCTAGAAAAGCAGGTAACAGGATTGTCCTGGGTAGACATCATAATCTATCAGCTAAGGCTGAGAGTGTTATGGCCTCAAAAACAAAACAAAACAAAATCAAGGTTCTGTTACCAGAGCAGTGATTCTCAAATTTCAGCATGCATGAAAGTTACCAGAAGGGTTTACTAAAACAAGAGTTTTTGGGCCCACCCCCAGAATTTCTGACGCAGTAGGTCTGGAGTAGGGATGAAGAATTTGCATTTCTAACAAGATATTGTTGTGGCCATCTGTAGAAAATAGGCAGACATGTAACAGTGTCTGTTATATCCCCACTGAAGGATTCTTAAGTCTCTAGAAGCCCTTCTAATGAGGACTGTTCTAGCAGTCCTGTTCTAGCATCAGAGAACAGGATGTAGGTTTAGCAGAGCATCATATGGGAACATTTCTGGAGATGATCACTAAGTCTGACCTGGGCAATGCTGCTGCTTTTCCATGTCCCTATTACCTGTCAAGCCATCTGGGTCTTAGTGACCTCCCATCTCAGCAGACTCTTGACCAGCTTTCCAGGGATGTGTTCAGGGAGGTTGTGACCACCAGTTGACCCATGATCTGGACCAGAGGAATTGGAGACCCCTCATCCTCTCCACCTTCCTTGGAATGTGGGTTCTGCTTGCTTTCCTTGCTCCCAGAAGCTGCCCCAAAGACATATACTTGAGATAGTGATGAGGTGTTGAAATCACCTAGATGGTATTTGTGACAGAAGTCAGGTAAGGCCTCTGTACAAACTTTTAACATTTGGTGACCAGCTGCAGAGATCTACTCATCTTGTGGCTGCCCAAGACAATCCTCATATGTCAGTTCCTTGCTCTTTAAACCTGACACCTACCAATCTGAAGTGGTCTGCCTCTTCCTTTAGTTTCTCCTGCCCTCCATACATGGGAGCCATTTTCAGATTATACTCAGGAAGCTCCCAAGGTTTCAAAATAACAGATGGACTCAAAACATCAACAAAGAAAGAAATACAGAGCAGGTATCATCCATCATTCATTACCATTATTAATTAAAAACCTTGAATTTCTTTGTGTGTAAGAATAATGCTGGAGCTGTGAAGTCGAAGGCACCACTCTCGTCCTCAAAGAGCTTATGATCTTTGAGGAGATTGAACCTGTACTCAAAAAAAAAAAAGATGAATATCAATATAGAGGTGTATATGGTGTGTCAAAAGAAACACATTTTGGGGCACCTGGGTGGCTCAGTCAGTTAAGCATCTGCCTTCAGCTCAGGTCATGATCCCAGGATCCTGGGATCGAGCCCCACCTTGGGCTCCCTGCTCAGCAGGAAGTCTGTTCATCTCTCTCTCTTTGCCCCTACCCCACCTCCACTGGTGCTCTCTCTCTCTCAAATAAATAAATAAAATCTTAAAAAAAAGAAACACATTTTGATGGCTTTAAAATGAGGCTGAGATTCTTCTCAGCTAGATAGCTGAAAAAGCTACCCAAATGGGGGGATTTCTTAATTTGCCCCTTGAAAGATAGTTGAAAAAGGGGATGGGTCGGTAGATGGATGGATGGATGGATAGTTGAATGGATGGATGGATGGATGGATCGATAGGAAGAGAAAGTGTATTTTACGCACAAGCACCTAGTGCTTGACGGTGCAGGGGTGGGACACTAGAGGTCTCATTAGAGTTAGGGAATAGCTCATTATATCATTGCATCAATGATACAAATTCTGCCCATATGTGTGTGAACATCGTGTGCCTGTCTCACTTTTTTTTTAAAGCACCCAAATAGTATGATACTTAATACTTAAGAGTCCAGAAAAGTGTTGGTTTTATCCCTATAAATCAGTGATCTCCCTAGTTCCAAATATTGACTGGTTCTCTAAACCATGGAAAACTTTCATTTGGATAACACTTGATAGTACTTTTTTTTTGATGAAATCTAAAGTGCTTTAAAAAGGTTGCCTTTTGGGACACCTGGGTGGTTCAGTCATTAAGCGTCTGCCTTCGGCTCCGGTCATGATCCCAGAGTCCTGGGATCGAGCCCTGCATCGGACTTTCTGCTCAGCAGAAAGCCTGCTTCTCCCTCTCCCACTCCCCCCACTGCTTGTGTTCCCTCTCTTGTGTGTCTCTCTCTGTCAAATAAATAAATAAAATCTTAAAAAAAATAAAATAAAAAGTTTGCCTTTGGCATGGCAGTTAAAACTTACTTTGGAGCATGTATGTTGTCAAAAGTCACTAAGGCATGTTGAAGTTTTCTCTAGAGTTAAGACATGAATTACTGATAGGTAGCCCCATCTCCTTTCCCAAGTACACTTAGAGATCCATACATGGATCAAAAACAAAGGCATGATCTCAAGAATTACCTGAGTGCTCTTCCATATTTAGAATTTTCCAGATTTTCTTAATTTCAATAGTTTTCATCCTTCTTTTTTTAAATTTTATTATGTTATGTTAATCACCATACATTACATCATTAGTTTTTGATGTAGTGTTCCATGATTTATTGTTTGCATATAACACCCAGTGCTCCATTCAGTACATGCCCTCTTTAATACCTATCACCAGGCTAACCCATCCCCCCACTTCCCTCCCCTCTAGAACTCTCACTTTGTTTCTCAGAGTCCATAGGCTCTCATGGTTCATCTACACCTCCGATTCCCCCCCTTCATCCTTCCCCTCCTGTTATCTTCTTCTTTTTTTTTAAAAACATATAATGTATTATTTGTTTCAGAGGTACAGGACTGTGATTCAACAGTCTTACACAGTTCACAGCGCTCAACATAGCACATACCCTCCCCCATGTCTATCACCCAGCCACCCCATCCCTCCCACCCCCCACCACTCCTGCAACACTCAGTTTGTTTCCTGAGATTAAGAATTCCTCATATCAGGTGCCTGGGTGGCTCAGTTGGTTAAGCGACTGCCTTCGGCTCAGGTCATGATCCTGGAGTTCTGGGATCGAGTCCCGCATCGGGCTCCCTGCTCGACAGGGAGTCTGCTTCTCCCTCTGACCCTCCTCCCTCTCATGCTCTCTGTCTCTCATTCTCTCTCTCTCAAATAAATAAAATAAAATCTTTAAAAAAAAAAAAAAAGAATTCCTCATATCAGTGAGGTCATATGATACATGTCTTTCTCTGATTGGCTTATTTCACTCAGCATAATACCCTCCAGTTCCATCCACATCATTGCAAATGGCAAGCTTTCATTCCTTTGATGGCTGCATAATATTCCATTGTATATATATACCACTTCTTTATCCATTCATCTGCCCATGGACATCTTGGCTCTTCCCATAGTTTGTCTATTGTGGACATTGCTGCTATAAACATCGGGGTGCACATACCCCTTCAGATTCCTATATTTGTATCTTTGGGGTAAATACCCAGTAGTGCAATTGGCTGGATCATATGGTAGCTCTATTTTCAACTTTTTGAGGAACATCCATACTGTTTTCCAGAGTGGCTGCACCAGCTTGCATTCCCACCAACAGTGTAGGAGGGTTCCCCTTTCTCCTCATCCCTGCCAACATCTGTCGTTTCCTGACTTGTTAATTTTCTCCATTCTGACTGGTGTGAGAAGGTATCTCATTGAGGTTTTGATTTGGATTTCCCTGATGCCGAGCAATGTTGAGCACTTTTTCATGTGCCTGTTGGCCATTTCGATGTCTCCTTTGGAAAAATGTCTGTTCATGTCTTCTGCCCATTTCTTGATTGGATTCTTCGTTCTTTGGGTGTTGAGTTTGATAAGTTCTTTATAGATTTTGGATAGTAGCCCTTTATCTGACATGTCATTTGCAAATATCTTCTCCCATTCTGTTGGTTGTCCTTTGGTTTTTGTTGACTGTTTCTTTTGCTGTGCAAAAGCATTTTATCTTGATGAAGTCCCAATAGTTCATTTTTGCCCTTGCTTCCCTTGCCTTTGGCGATGTTTCTAGGAAGAAGTTGCTGTGGCTGAGGTTGAAGAGGTTGCTGCCTGTGTTCTACTATAGGATTTTGATGGACTCCTGTCTCACATTTAGGTCTTTCAACCATTTTGAGTCTATTTTTGTGTGTAGTGTTAAGGAAATGGTCCAGTTTCATTCTTCTGCATGTGGCTATCCAATTTTCCCAACACCATTTGTTGAAGAGACTTTCTTTTTCCCACTGGACATTCTTTCCTGCTTTGCTCATCCTTTTTAAACACAGTGCTCATTGACTGCTTATTGTATATAAAGTCTCCCTTTAAAAAGTCAGGTATAGAAAGGATACCAAAGAAGCAGAACACAGGATCATTAGCTTTAATAAGTGCATGCCACACTTAATAATGTAGTGCTAATAACAATGCTCATATGAGTAGCAGTAATATTACTGATTAACATTTATCAAATAATCACCTCATGTTGTACTGCCATGGGCAGTATCTCATTTAATTCTCACAACCCTATGATGTATTACTGTTGTCTCCATTTTATAGAGATGAAACCAAAGCTACGGAGATTAAGGTTCTTGCCCTTACACAACTTATCCTAACAAGATAGTGGGACTGGACTAGAACCCATATTCACTTCCCTTCAGGGTTGATGTTCTTCCCAAATTACAGTTTTATTTATAGAATGCATTGAGATTAAATTGTTAAGTGGTAGGAAAATAGCCAAAATGAATATTGTACCTTTGTGAGGTGATGTCACCTGTTGTGAGGTTTTTTTTTTTTTTTAAAGATTTTATTTATTTCTTTGACAGAGACACAGCGAGAGAGGGAACACAAGCAGGGGGAGGGGGAGAGGGAGAAGCTGGCTTCCCGCAGAGCAGGGAGCCCAATGTGGGACTCGATCCCAGGACCCTGAGATCATGACCTGAGCCGAAGGCAGAGGCTTAACGACTGAGCCACCCAGGCGTCCCTGTTGTGAGTTTTGATCAGAGTATGAGAAGCCATTTTAAGGGGGTAATGTCAGAAAGAACATTGGTAGAACATCTCCTGTATGAAAATGTAATGTGCAAACTGTGATTTGGAGATTAAACATGTTGGATTAGCTGGAGACAAGAGCCTCACTAAAATGGTATTGATGGCAATAGTCTAGTTAAGGAGCTCCCTCAGGGCCACTGCACATTGTTGCACAGACTGTTCACTGCACAAAGGCCCACAGATAAAAATAGTAGAGCTCTCCAGTCGATTAAGCGGCTGCCTTCGGCTCGGGTCATGATCCCAGGGTCCTGGGATCGAGCCCCACATCGGGCTCCCTGCTCAGCAGGGAGCCTGCTTCTCCCTCTCTCTCCCTCTGTGCACATGCGCTCTCTCTCTCTCTCTCAAAAAAAAAAAAAATAGTAGAGCTCTCACCAAGCTATGCATATGGGTCTGAGGCTGCATCTGCCTGGTGAAAGCGATCAGTGCTCATCCACATTTCCTTAGCACTCATAAATCCCATGAATGCCAATCTGGTGGCTTCTAACTGTAAATACTTGTGACTATTTGCCCAGGGGCCTTCTCTAATTACAGTCTATTGAGCCCATGCACTGGGCAGGCAGGTAGAGCTAGGGATTTAATACCCCCCTGGGTAGGGGGTTGAGCTAACCTACTCCATGATATTGTTGCCTCAGCATCCATTTTGGGTCGCCAAGTGGCCAACAGGACCCTTGAACTGCCACTAGCCTCTCCCATGAGTGCCTGCCTTAGATAACAGTCTGCAGTGTCACAAGCAAATGTAAACTCCCTATGTGACCTTCCTAGCAGCCCTTGTGAGCACCTCCCCTTGCCCTTGTATACCCTTTTAAAAAGACCCCTGTGAAGCTTACCAAAACCCTTCTCCTTTTGGTTTAAATCAATCAATACAGCATTAGCCCTAGAATCCCAAAACACTTCACCCACAGACCCTAATAAGTTCATGTCCCTTGGTCCTGCCACTGTCTCTCTGCCTGCATCCTGCCTTGACCTTCCCATGCATGTCATGTACTTCCTCAGGACCTGTGAGTTATAAACTTCTCTATTTCAATTACTTAGTGGTCTTTTGTTGAACCAGGGGTCACCATCCAACACCCAGGGCTCTGCTTAACAAATGTTAATTTAACAAGTCACAACACCTTTTGAGTGGCGTTCCACCAAGGGTCATGTTGATTCATACACACTCCAGTTCCCTCAACCACAGGTAGGAGAACTACAAGCCATTCTATACTCTCTGCTAAAGCTCCCCAGCAAGACAGGACCCTAGTTGCCCACAGTGGTTACCTGCTCTATAATGTGTCCTTATAGACTCCCTTCCCTTCCTCACTCTCTAACTTTCCCTGCTGGGAAGAGGATCATTCCCAAATAAATTCTTTGAACTTTAATCTGTATCTCTAGGGTCTGTTTCTGGGGAAACTCAATTTAAGATAGATTTAGACTGATCCCCACAAAGACACAGTATGGGTTAGTTGCACCCATGAGGATCTGAGAAGCCCAATAATTACATAGATTAAGCAACAATATAGAATTGGTATAGGCTATTGAACAAGGAATAGATGTGATGTCTAAGGAAAGTGATCCTAGTTTCTGTGTATAAGTTTCTTTGCAATAAGTGAAGGGGATGGCTGGGGGAGAGCCTGAAGCCTAGAGAATCAAGTTTTATCACTGTTATTGTAGTTACGGGAGGAGGGGGGGCAGGCAGAGAGTTTGGGCTGGTGGGGAAGATGTTAAAATGAAAATAAGGAATTTATATCGGACATGTGACAGAGAATCAGTGGGGATTGACGTTGACTGGGTTAGTAACAAAGAAGTGAAAAAGATGGCAGAAGCAAAATAACCTTGGAGAACAGGGAGTATGGTGGCGTCCTTGGCAGTTTTGATCTATGACTAATTTGTAGCATTTGATTAGAGTAATATTTATTGGTCTCGAGACTATCCTAAAGCAACCATACATAGTTCATCAAAATGGAACTTGTTTCTCCAAAAAAATGGCCCTTATGAAACCTTTGGAGATAGAGCCAGTGTTTCATATGAGTTTATGGATTTTTCTCCAGCCCTTTAATACATGTAAAATGTCTTATCTTTACCTACACTGAAATCCTCAGCTCTGTGGTGTTTTTTTTTTTCCTCTTTGTGACTAAAAAGATAGGCTTTTCTTCTCAACACACCTTCCAATGGTTGATCAGAGCTACATTTTTAATATGCCAGCCAGGACATATTTAACAACTGGTGGCCCTCTCTCAACATCACAGCCAGTGGTGGCCTCATTTACACCTGCTCAGTGAAGATACTGAAATGTTCCCTACTGGGTAGCAGAAGTGAACTACACTTTCACCAACCCTTACTTTGCACAGTTTTTCAAGGCACTTAACACCTCTCAAGTGTCTATAAACTAACAGAATGCTCTTTACACACGGCTCCCTTGACTACCACAGCTTCCCAGAATTTCCTTTTATTTTATGTCTATGATGATTTATTTATTTATTTATTGCTAAGATGAAAACATGGTAGTCTTAAATGTTGACAATAGAGGAATCATTTCACTGTTGAACTTTATATTCTTTTCCAAAGAATAGAGATCTCTGAGCTCTAAATGAAACTCTTCACCAGAAAATTATTAGTGTCATTTACTGGTTTAATTTGACTTTTCAGCTTATTGATAAAATATCTAGTGTGGAGAAAAAGGCATACTCTTAAAGTGACATAATTTTTGCACCATTTGAAAACTGCTAAGGATAATCTATCATTATTTGAATGAGCCAGGTGAAGAAAAACTCCATAAGCTTAATTCTTCTATTGCAGAAAAGGGATTTTGAAGAGAATGGAAAGAGGCACTTAGAAAAATCTGCCAAAACACCAAAAACAAACAAACAAACAAACAAACAAAAAACCCAATAATTTCCTAGGGTGACAGATTTGAACTATTCTTCTCCACTGTAGAAATGAGCCAATTTACCTATTGACCTCAAGTAAATGACTGAGCTCTAATTGGAGGACACCATGACATTTGTTTGTCCTTTGCTTAAGGAGAAAATATACCAGTGATTTTCCATACAGACCTGTGCACATATTCCTAGAACAGCTGGTAACATTGACTCCCACCAGTAACCACCCTCCAGGTACAGGACTAGGGTCCCAGGAATGATAGATAGAGAAATTAAGTGAAATGAAGCATTGTATCATATCAGACATATGTGGCATCTATAAATTGACCTTTTGGGTTAATTCAGTCAAATTATTATTGTTATTCTAATAATAGAATTACAAAAGCAGTGGGAAAAGCTAGATGCAGTTAGCTCAAGAATCTTAATGACCAAAGGAAGATCTTCATTAGGCCATGATTTTGATGACTAAAGAAAAATAAGGCTATAGATCATCAGGTGGACCATCCTATGAGTTTAGAAAGAAGAATGATCTGAATTCATTGTGGGTCATCTGCTTCCTACTTTTATACACACACACACACACACACATACACACACCCTGCATCTCTCCAATGTAGAATATGCAAAATGGAGATATCAGGCTGCATTGTCTAATACAATAGTCACGAGACCCGTGTGTCTCTAGAACAATGGAAGTGTGGTGAGTCCAAACTGAGATGTGTAATAACACACACACTGGATTTCAAAAACTTAGTTCCAAGGAAAGAATGTAAATTAGCTCCTTGGTAATTTTCTATATTAATTATAGGTTCAAATAATAATATTTGGATATATTGAATTGAAATATAAAATTAATTTCACAGGTTTCTTTTTACTTTTTAAATTACATATGTTAAATTTACTTTTTAAATTACATATGCTAACACAGTATTTCTTTTGGACAGCTCTGGAAATAAGGAACTTATGTGCATGGACTAATTTTTTTCATTCCCATTGCTACTTCAGAAAATAAAGGGAGCTTTTACTAATATAATAATTCATATGTTCATTCCTTTTATTCACTCAACAGCATCATGCCTATGAGTCTGATGGAAAATGATTCCAATAAACCCATCTAATTAATGAAGCCAACTACTTAGGAATGGTATTTCACAAATTAAATAGTTATACAAATATTTTTGAATTATATGCATATATGCCAAATATTAAAAAAAAAAAACATTTTTTACAAACAGAAAATACAGCATATTTCACTTTAATTTGTATTTTATTTACAAAAATATTATTTTTATTATTATTTGTATTAGTCTTATCCATTAAGTTTAATAAAACTACACCTTGAAAAAAGCACAATTATCATTTGCTCAACTCTTCAAATGTCTGATTTAAATGATATGTATTAAGAAATATAGGACCTACCCCCAAAGTAAGTAATACTAATTGATAAGAGCATTTTGCAACACTTCAATAGTGTATAATAGAAATGTGTTTTTATCAATTAGGAGGCTCACATTTCAATATTCTTAAGTTAAAGCATTGGCTTTGGTGGAGGAATTAGTTGGTGAGAACAGATTCATTGAACGCTCAGTGACTTGGCACTAGAGGAGACAGGATGGGATCAGACATGTTGAAATGATGTTCTTGCCAACTCCCATCTGGAAGTAGCCATTTTCCATAAGCTGGGATCTCTTAAAATATGTAAGTTATTATCCTAGACTATGGAGATATAAAGACATATGAAGCATACATCCTCTACTTCCAAGAAAAATATAATATAGTGGAGAGATATAGATCATTAAGCCAATAAATGCCATTACTCTTATCCAGATTAACCTACCTTTTCTCTATATAGCAACCATTGTCTATGCAGCAGCCACAGTGATTTTTTTTAATATCATTTTTTCTACCCCTCCCACTGCCACTAACTAAAAAATCCCAGAGTGGATTTCCAGTGCACTTGGAAACAAAATTTCACCAGAGCCCACAAGACCCTGCATGACCTCACCTCTTCAGCTAACTCCACACTTCTCTTCCCCTCCACTCTCAACTCTCCAGCTTGTTACTGCCTCAGAGTCTTCACCTTTGTCATCCATCTGTCTGGAACTCTTTCTTGAAGTTTGAGAATAATGGAAAATAAAGGGAGGGCAGCCCTGTGGACAACCCTGAGTTGCCTTCCCTGATCACTGTATCTTAAGTAGCTCTCCTGCACTCCTGACAGTAACCCTCTATCCCAGTTTCCCTACTGAATGTTCTTTATAATGCTAATGACTATCTAAAATTAACTTTTACCTTAATTTATTTAGTTCTATTGTCTGTCTCTTCTCATTAGAATTGCAAAGACAAGCCTTATTTCTTTTATTTGATCATTTTTTTCCCAGACACGTGAAAGGCCCTCAATAATGAAATGCTTGCTGGCTGGCTGGCTGGCTGGCTGGCTGGAGTATGATAGTTTGATTGTGTCAAGGCAGAGGGAGTTCAAGGTGCTAAGGGAGGGAATAAAGGTGACACCTAATCCAAATTAGGGTGTTAAAGAAAAAGAATATAGGATATATTGCCCCTTCACTGGCACAGGAAGTTGCCAGCAGGAATTAACCAGGCAATTAGCAAAGAGCTTTATTTTCTGGGCAGATGATCAAGGGTCCAGTGGCCAGAAAGAGGATGCCATGCTCACGGAACTATCAAAAGTTCTGTCAAGTCGCAAGAAGTGGGATTAGGTCGAGATATAAAGACAGGTAGGTAGGGACTGGACATGCAGGAGCCCACCAATTCATAAGAAGTGACTATACCCAAATGTCTGAAAATTCTGCAAAGTGTGGTGTGCTTTGTGGTCAGTCTATTTACCCCATCTCAGTGTTTAAGCTCCTGGTGAGACTGTAAACTGAACAAAGCCCAAGGCTGTCTCCTACCTCTTGAATTCTCCTTCTGTCTAATATAGTGCCATATATAAGGTAGGCTCCCAGCAAATGCCTGTTGAGTTAAATTGAGTCTTTTCTCATATTATTATATAGGCCATTATCTGAACTGATATTTGGGGCTGTCTAGATTATTCTGAGACATCACACAAAGTGCAAGAATAACTCATGCTCCATTGATCCTCTGTAATAGTTACTTTGAATTAATATGGAGGATGGACATGCACAATAAATTGACATGCTCCAAAGCCTTTCAGCTGTGGAAAAATACCACCTTGACAATAAAGAAGACCAGGAGAGACCTTTCAGAAATGTGGATAGAGCATTTATGTGTATTCTTTTTTCTCCGGAGTTGGAATGGAAAAGGGAAACTAAATAGATTCCTGGCATTCTTCATTTTGTTTTGTTGTTTTGGTTTTGTTGTTGTTGTTTTTTGTTGTTGTTGTTGTTTTATAACTCAAGCTCACCTGAAAAGGCTGCATCCTTGCAGGAATCATTAATTCTGAAATAGTTGCCCATTTTCCAGACATATCTTCATTAGATATGATTTCAGCAGGTTATTCAAAGATTAATGTTCAAATAACTTTCTAAGTAGAAACCAACTCTTGGTGATCAGAATTCTAGTATTGGGGAGCGCCTAGGGGGTGCAGTTGATTAAGCGCCTGACTCTTGGTTTTGGCTCCAGTGGTGATCTCAGGGTCATGAGATCGAGTCCCATGTTGGGCTCTGCACTCAGTCTGCTTGGGATTCTCTCTCAACCTCTCCCTCTGCCCCTCCTGCTCATGCTCTCTCTCTCTCTCTCTCCCTCTCAAATAAATAAATAAATCTTAAGAAAAAAAGAATTCTAGTATTGGGATAAGTAATTTTTAAGTAATTGTTCTGCTCTGCTTTTGTCTCTTCGGTATCAGAAGGACAAATGATGCCTGGATTGTACATTTTCCATAAATTATCTCCTGGAGTTGCATTGTTTACAACTGGCTGAAACAAAGAACCTTTGAATTTGGTTCTGATTATTAGAGAAATGTGAATAAAATGAAGAAATGATATATTAATAATAACAATGCTTAATATACTCCACTGGAATGTGAACCAATAGGTTCAGATCCCCCCAGAAGTATCTCAAAAACTTCTCCTTAGATTTTTATATGGTTGATTTTTTTTTCATTATTGAAGAAGGCTGTATTTTCTCTATATATTTCACTAATTTTCAATGCCTTTATTTCTTTGTGAACGTATCTCCTTAATCACTACCATGTACCTAGAGAGAAGCATAAACTAAAGCAAATTCACAGAAACCCAACTTGAATTATAACTCAATAACTGAAAGCCATGAGGTATTTCTAAAACTTTGGTTGTAACTACTACCTCATCTGATAACCTGTTGCTTACAAGATTTGCTACTTCTTAATCTCACTGATCTGAAATGATGAATGTTCATATAGAAGGCTAAATAAGACAACCCTATAGAATCACAGTGAGTCTACAAGCCAATTTCCTACGAGAAACCCTTGACCCGGGGAGGCACAGACTAAATAAAGTTTTGCTCCTTGTCAGATGCCAACTGAATAGAATTGAATCTATTATCCAACCTTGAATAATAAAACATCTGAGTTTCAGATATGTTTTGGAAACGCCAATGTGATATGTGTGTACATAGGGAAGAAATTAATTAGGCCACAAAGTTCTCAATCATATAAACCAGTTTGGTTTACATACTATTTCTTTTCTTACAAGTTTTCGTCTTTTCATATTCAGGTTCTTTGTGGAAATATATTTTAAAGTGATGTTGCCAAGTAGGTATGAAAGAATTTCCTCAAGGGAAAAATAATTAAGAAAGAGTCAAGTCATTCTGTGTGCCCTGATACCCTTAATCAAGTTAGATGAGAAAACAGAGATGGAAAAATAGAAAAGGATAAAGTCATGCCATTTCAGGAGACATTGCCTTTGCCCTCTTCACGTTCCTCAGACCTTAACATTCACTGTGTTCCAACCAATTTCCAGCTGCCAGTCTCAGCAATTCTATGCCTAAGGGCTTCTTTCTATAACAGTGGAAATCTCCCCTGGGAACCTTGCCCCCAGCCAATGGTTCTCCAGCTTCTCTTCTTTTGGGCGCCACAGATTTAAGCATCCATTTTATACCACTTTTCAGAGTTTCCCTGGATCTTTGGGCTCCAGTAGTCCATTGTGGTAGCTGGCTTGATAGTTACTCTTAATTGACTCCCTTCCCTCCCCTGTATCACTTCACTGCTCTCTCCATAATTCTTGGGATCACTTCCCAAATAGCCATTTGAACTCATATCCTCGTCTGAGGCTCTGCTTCTGATGGAACGCAAACTAAGATAACTGCTCTTTCTGCTCATAGCAGTTTGCCTCTGGACTCTAATCATAATGTGCTCGCTTCAGCAGCACATATACTAAAATTGGACTCTAATCATAAGATTATAGCCACGTCTACATTTAAGAGCTATTGCCAGTTCTTGATGATGTTGCATTCACCTGGGTCATGAATTCTCCCTGCTTTGCTCAATACCCATCCCAGGTAGGTGTTTCATAAATATTTTTGGAATATAGACCAACTTTGTGAATGAAAAGCATGTGCCTTAGCATTTTTCTTACACACAGTGTATGCTTGGTAAATATTTTTTCAGATGAAGTGTGATGATTAGGCCTTTGGCAGTAGAAAGGTCTTTATCCAATTTTTAAGTGTGTCCAGAACAATGGAAGAGTATGTGAAGCCATCTGGTTGAAATCCACCTGCTTACACAGGTATTTCAAAGGAAAGAAGGGCACTTTGTCCATTTCGGCATCTGGGAATAGTTCATCACGGAGGTGCAACTCATAAAACCAGTCATTCTGGATGCCTTACTCACTTTCAAATGAGAAGGGTTTGGTTTCAGGTGCTGGACGTGGAAGCTGAGTATTCAATGACTCGTTTCTTAAGAAATGTGAATATGAGAGAGGGAAGATGTTATCACTCAGTATGGCAAAGTGAGAGCTTGTGTGAGATGGGTAAAATACACATAATTTATTTTATAGACACCTCTATAAAGCATCCTAGGGCTTAGAGGATAAAGAACTCAATAAATTTTCACTTGGTTATTGGCCCGAAACCTAAAACTTGTGGCATATTTCGACAAAGTTTTTTAAAGGCAAAACAATAATTCTTTTTTAAAAATACGGTCTAAAATGAAATGGAGTTCCAGACCTATATGCAACAGCTGGTTTTCGTATGATTTTGTAAGATGCCCCCTTCTGTCTCAATCTCAGCCTCCTTTGGGTGAGAAAGAAATGAGAGAAAATAGTCAAAAAGTAGGAAACACTTCTACTTGACTTATGTCTTCATTATCATAATAAAATGTACTGTTATGACGGTTGTCTGGATCATTCAAAACCTTGAAATTTTGTTACGCAGGATAGTCAGATAACTGAGGCAGAGATTTTCTGGAAAAATTTTGGATTTTCTGCCTTAATTATCTGTTCTATGAGTCTGACTTTTAAAGTTTTAGTCAAAAATATGTGACTTTTCTTTCTTCCCTCAGTTAGCCTGTTGTCACTCATAAGTAGATTGGGATGCTAGAAGTTTCCAGGGTTTGGTTTCAGGTGCTGGTTTCAGGGTTTATTTTTTCCACCATGCTGATTATTAGATTTAAAAGCATTTAAATCTGAAGACTATGTAAAAAACTAGTTAATTGAAATCTGAATACCTGAAGGGTTATGAATATGCCAACCTAACATTTAATCATAATTTATGGGAAATGCTATATATCTATCTATATCTATATCTATCTATCTATCTATCTATCTATCTATCTATCTATCTATCTATCTATCTAAACATTAGATGAACAGTAAAGACCCTCTTTGGCCACAATACTTTGCTCATAGGCCTAATTGAAGTAATATGGGAAGAGTTCATGGTAGGAGGATCAATGAATTAGTGTATTGCAAATTATCTGGTAGGTAATTCAGCCTCTTGTTCCACTTAACAGACAATATTTCTTGTAAGTGGTCTGTGCTCCAGAGGTGGCCTGCAATGCTATTATATGCTAGATCAGATCCACTGAACCATGAGATTGTACTGGAATCAGACTTTCCTTTTAATTCATGTACACCAGACTATGGCAACTGAATTGTTTTGGCAAGTATGAAACTTTCACCTATCCACAAATGGCATGAGGTTCCAACTTTCATTTATTTCCAATTTTAACAAGAAATTTTGGATTTTCATAATCTACAAGCCAGAGAAATATGCAAATTGCAGCCACTAAGCTAAACTTACTCACTATAAATATACCTATGTAACCATACACCCTATATCCTATCAAGAAGACCTTGATAATCCCAACACCTTCTTCCTTCTGTTCTGATATTTGACAAGCAAGCTTATGTCTGATACTCTAAAAGCATGATCAACCACAGATCA
The DNA here is from genome assembly GCF_029215605.1 of Mirounga angustirostris. NCBI lineage: Eukaryota > Metazoa > Chordata > Mammalia > Carnivora > Phocidae > Mirounga > Mirounga angustirostris. The sequence continues at coordinate 97,490,193 of NW_026991718.1, read as the reverse complement.
ATCAATCTGAGTTCAATCTCAGACAGTAGGAGGACTTCTACTAGCTCTACTTTGCGCTAGGTATTAGGATATTAAGTCCAGAAGCAAAGAAAGGGTATGGCAGTATCCCTATCTCCACTGTACATATGACCTTGCTGGAGAGAGAGGACTTTAAGCTATAAAAGACCAAGAGGATTTTGTGAAAATAGATAGAAGCATTTAAAACCCTGATAGGGAGAAATTGATAAATGCTGATGGAGAGGACTTTGTCTAATGCCTTAAATGAGTTGCCATGTTTCCTGCCAGTGAGTGGGTGTTCAGTACTTCCTTGTACACTCACAGAAAAACTATGCTCATAACCTTTCCTTGTGGAGCTTGTTGAAAACAGAGGCAGAGTCTTTGTAAATTCCCAAGATTCTTCTCATGTATTGTGGGGTCAATTAACATTTCTTGTTAAAGAACTTTTATTGGTTGGTGTTTGATTTGGTACTGCACACTAAAGCCACAAATTCAGCTGGACACAGAATACTTCAAGTATTCAATACTCTTTTAATCAAAGGGAAGATGGGCTTCTAATAAAAAATTTTATTCCAACCAATTTATAGAGCTCATTACTCAGCAGGGAGAATGAAAGAGGTAATCCCTGGGGTGGGTTTTTTGGTTGGGTTTGTTTGTTTGTTTTGTTGTTGTTGTTTTGGAATTTCCTATTGTCCTTTTCATAAAACATTTTTGTTGGGTTCATTGAAAAAACATCGGAATCTTCCTCATAATTGGTCAAGTTTCCCTGAATATACCCACCAAAGACTAATTTCTTCATAGCAGAGTTTGCTGTGGCAGGTTGTGAAAAGTGGTACTTTCTTCTGGAACTCATGTTATTCAGATTCAAATGGTGTCTAATAAGTCTGCCTTACATGATGTTCAAGCTAAAAATCTAGGCCTTCTTTTGACACCCCCCCCATTCTTCACCATGTCTTGTATCCAACCAAGTTGTGTTCATTCCTCTTCCCTAATGCTTCTCAAATCTGTGTTTCCTCCATCACCAAAGCCAATATCTTATGAGGCCACCATCTTTTCTATATCTTTCTGGGATCACTGCTACACCCTCCTAATTAATCTCCTTGTCTGTATTCTTGCCATCACCATCCCTTCTGTCCCATCCTGTAGAATCTTAATGAGGTTTTAAAGAATTGCAAAGCTGATTGGGCTGTTTTCTCCCAAGTATTCCCACTGGTTTCAGCATAAAGGTCTGGAGGATCTTGAGTGTGCCTTGGCCTGGATGTACCTATCTCTCCGGCATTACTTCTTATCATTTTAATGCCTTGCATGTTAATTAACTACTGAACTATTTGTCTTTCCCCAAAGATCTATGTATGCTTTCTTTTTCCTTTAGGATTTTCACATGATGGTCCCCTCTCCCCTGTCCCCTCTCTCCTTTCCTTTGTGAAACCCTGCTTATCCTTCAGGACTCAGATTGTGTGTTTTGTCCCATTCTCTGGTAGCCATTTCTGGCCCCCCAAGACTGGCTTTAGTATCTCACTGATACGCTCTTAGAGCAAATGCTCTGTGCAAATAGACTCTGCCACAGCACCGACCACGCTCTGATAAAAGCAACTATTAAATTGTTTGCTCCTCCCACTGGGAAGTCAGGAACTGTGGCTCTTTTCAGTTATATATTCCCAGCAGCTGGCACCATGTGTCCATTTAGCAAATATTTGCTGGACACATGAAGTGAAAAGTCACACAACCAGTAATTAGAGGAACAGGGATCCAAAATCCAGTTCTCTGGACTTCAAGCATAATACTGTGATATACATACCATATTCCAATGTCTTTGAGAAGGTAGATCTGTGCTTCATGGCTAAGGCTAAAGTACCTCCACAAACCACCCCATCACCCCACTTTCCAGTTTCTAACACATTAGTTTGAATATTTTAAGAAGATGGGATATGCCTCCAACTAACATCCAATTGAATGATTTATACTAAATTTTACCTGTTTTCAATGGCCTGTTAGCACCAGGGATAAGGCCTTAAAAAAAATCAGCTTTGACATGTATTTTCTTAAATGTATTCACTGCCATCTTTTAACCCCCCCAAAAGTCTGCTAGTAAGATCTCCCAGTCAGAACAGCTTCTTTAATTTTTATTTTTTTATCATGCTTCCTTTCTTGTCATTGTCTCTATTACTCCTTAAGAAGTCGGGACACCTGGGTGGCTCAGTTGGTTGGGCATCTGCCTTCGGCTCAGTTCATGATCCCAGGGTCCTGGGATCAAGTCCCACATCAGACTCCTTGCTCAGTGGGGAGCCTGCTTCTCCCTTTGCCTGCTTTCTCTCTCTCTCTATCTCTCTCACGAATAAATAAGATCTTTCAGTCATCTGAATCATCTAATGTATATTAGGTAATTCATATCCATGTTATTTCTAACACAGGAAAAAATAATCCCTCCATTTAGACTTCAGAAATCCAAATTGCCTGAGGGTAGAACCCAATTGCTCACATTACAGAATGGAACCCCTTTCTGAGAAGCTTGCCATCAAATAGACCAATTGTCATGCATCTTGCCCTAAGAACTAAGAAATGTTTTTGCCATTGCTAACTTGTTCTTGATAACTCAGCTAAAAATAATCCAACAATGAAAAAGTAAATGCAGTTATATATTCATAAATAGTATGCTAAAATCTGTTTCAATATATAATTTGCTTAATTTGTATATTAATACATAAGTATATTATTATTTATATATAAGTTGATTATATACATTTATATTAAAAATTCAGTAAAAGTGGTAAAATTAAATGGAAAAGGTCTGATATTTAAAAAGAATATGTTTTGTACTTAATATTAATTAGCAAAATATAACCTTAAAAGCATATATTGGCTCTTACTTTGCTTCATCTGAAGCAAGATGGGTAAGGAAGGCATCATGATTGCTTGCTTTCCAAATTAGAAGCTGCCTCACAGCAAGTTTGCCAGTCTGCTCTCTGATCTGAACATTGGGTACATTGGAACAACTATGTGCACAAGTAGCTTCCTTCAAAAAGATTAGTTTTAGGCCATATGATGTACATTATACAAGTAAATGTAGATTGCACTGGAATGTCAACCATATACAAGCCAAAACAATAAAATGGTCTGCTAATAGAATCACTGACATTTAGAATGAGAAGCTTCCTTAGAAAATAACTAGTTCAACCCATGAATGTGCTGGATGAGGAATTTGAGATACAATGGTGATTATTGCGGAGTTGGGACTTAACACCAAGCATCCCACTTTCTAAGAACTATTTATACTATGCCCTGCCTGATATATATATATATGTATATATATATAAATTCGTTATAAATTCACAAATGATTTTATATATATAATTCATTTACTATATATAATGTATTTATATTTAATTTTTGTAAATGAATTATATATATATAAATATATATTTAATTTTTGTAAATAAATTATAACATGCATTGTATAAATTGCATGCATTTATCAGTGTACAGTTTAAGGTATTTTGTGAAAAAAATATATCCTGTACCTACCACCCACATCCGGGTAATAAGTATTACCAACACCAGAAACCTCTTTTGTGCTCCCCCGCCAATATATTCACGCCTCTTGTCCCACTCTTCAATTTCTACCCCATAGATTGTTGTGATTGTTCATGAAAATGGAATTATACAGTATTTGTGTGTGTGTGTGTCTGGCTTGATGTTTTCTTTAGGTTTTGGGGTTTTCGTTTTTGTTTTACTTCCCCCACCCCCCAGATTTTTCCACGTTGCTGCATCCTTTTCATTGTTGAAGAGTATTCCATTGTATGAAGATAGCATGAGTTTGAAGCTTTTTTGCCCATTTTCCTTTTGATGTACATTTGAGTTGTTTCCGGTTGAGCTATTAAAAATAACGTGTCTCAGAATATTATTGTTCATGTCTTTCTTGCATATAATATTTGTTATTTCTTTTGCGTGTATATCAAGAATGGAATTGCTGGATCCTAGAGAATATGTATTTTTAGATTTAGCATAGATTGCCTAAAACCTTTGCCAAAGTGGCTACACCAATTAACACTTCCACAGAGTATGGGAGTTCAGTTGACTCCACATCCTTCCTAACTGGTAATATCTGATTTTTAAAGTGATTATTATTGGGGCACCTGGGTGGCTTAGTTGGTTAAACATCTGCCTTCAGCTCAGGTCATGATCCCAGGGTCCTGGGATCGAGCCGCTGTTTCCCTCTTCCTCTGCCACTCCCCCTGTTTGTGCACTCTCTCGCTCTCTCTCTCTGACAAAGAAATAAATAAAACCTTACAAAAATTAAAGTGATTATTATGTTTAGCTGTTTTAATGAAGAAGTAGTGGCATCTCATTGTGATTTTAAATTGCATTTCACTGAGCATCTCTTCCAATGCTTATTGGTCTTTTTTTTTTTTTTAGTGTTGGATTATCTATCTTTTTCTTATTAATTTGAGGGAGTTCTTTATATATTCTAGTCATGAATCTTTTTGTCATATTGCAAATATCTTCTCTGTGCCTTGCCTTTTTACTCTCTTAATGATGTCTTTTAATGAACACAAGTTCTTAATTTTAATGAAATCCAATTCTTCCCCTTAATGGTTACCTTGTGTGCATATTCCCTTAAAGTATTATTGACTAATCTTCATATCATCAGATTGTATATCTTGTATCATTTGCGTAAATTATTTTAAAATATTTCTTCATTTACTCTATTTTTTAAAAAAGTAATTTCTACGTATCTAGCAATTATCCTCCTTTATTCTATCTACCGCATCCTTCATGACATCCTACAAATTCTTTGGTTGTAATTGGTATTTATATTTAATACTTCTTGTAGAATGATCAAGATGTAAAAATTTGTTTTAAAAATAAGAGAAATGTATTAGGTGCTAATAACAGATTTTTTTTACCCTGACACCACCATGATACATTCATATTAAATGAAATCCAGATCACCTCTCTGAAAATGCTGATTTGTGGTTCTCTCATTTAAACAAATTGTACACATTGATAGGAATACATATGAATAGTGTGAAAATGTCATTATTTTTAGCACTACATCTTTCAGTGTGAGTCGGGAGTGGAACTGCACACACATAATCAGCACTTGGTTGAAGGCATAAGGAAACACAGGAAGCACATTGATATTCTGCCAAATAAGTATTGCATGATTGCTTCTTTGCTTTTAGCCAAGAAGCATTGAAAAATATGAGTAGGCTCATTAATTATTAAAACCATCAGAATGCACCTTAAGGATCAGAAAAGTGGGGATAGATAGGTCAAGTCAATTGACCAAGATAATGATACAAATTAAATCAAGGTCCAGCCAGGGAAAATAATCCAGCTTCAATCCCAAAGTCTGTCCCTATATCTTTCAGGCATACATATACCTTACAACAAATTTAAAATTTGGTGAGTGTGTTTTGCTAATAATGTATTAATGCAAACTATGATAATGTTCTCTAAGCCAAATGATGTGTGAGACATTCTAAACTTCTATTTAAACAGCTGGATTTTCTTGTATTTCCTTCAGGAATAATTTATGGTAAAGTTAGGGTTAAACATACCATGTTTGAAGCCATAACTTAAATTACACATATTTTAAAAATGTATAATGTACAGGAATGAAACCAAAAGTTACTATACAATTTACTGTTGTCTTTTAGTTGATTAAAAAGTAGAAAATGTAACTTTTCACATTTGCATATAAGAAAATAAATCTTAATAACATTATTGAACTGATAATGTTATTGAAATAAATGTAGTTTTGCTAAATTGATCCCCATCTAGTATTTATATATTTAGATAGAGCAGCCATGTTTTTCATATACATATTTGAAATGCTGACCATTCCACGGACTATTCAGTCTGGCCTTTTGTGAGGGGAAGAAAGAAGGAGATTTTAGAGATTGGGAAAAGCTGTAAAGTAGGAAAAAAAACACAGAAGCCACAGCAGATGAGGGAGGGAGAGGAAGAATGTCTGCTCCAGTGACAATTTACATGCTGAATTATATTAATTTCTCTGTGTGATGCAATGCTCATTAAGCAGGACTCCACTGATGTTCCTACAGGTCATGGACCAGCCAGCATGTTTGTTTCCGCTCATACCTTCAAATAAACTGCTGAGTTAAAATCTGTCATAGAAAGAATGTCTTATGGCCCACAGACAATAGCTTTTCTTCTAAATATATTCGCAAATGCCTCATAAATGTTTACTTGGGTGTTTTATTTAGAAACAACATGGATAAATATTTGAAAGAGTATTGCTAATGACAAAGCAAAAGTGAACTATAAAATATCTCTAATGGCTGCTTTAAAATCTGCACTCTGCAAAGAGAGCAGACTAAAGAGGGAGAGGAAAATGTAAGATAACAGCAGGTGAGCTCTTCATGGTGTGTGTGTGTGTGTGCACACGCGCACGTGCGCGCACATGTGGATGTCTATGTGAAGCAATCATATTTGCAAAGTAAGACCCATATCTGCTGAATAGAGAAGTGCTTCATTCACCAGACACATCTGCCAGGAAAATCTGGGGTTGTAATTTAGGTTTTATAGTCCGAGAATATCTAGATTACTTCTGAAAGCACCACTTCTCCAATGTTTTTATTTTATTCTTTGATCAAATATGTCAGCCAAGGAAGAAAATGGTCATTTATTTCGTTTGAAAAGCAGGGGGGAAAATTTACATTAAATAGCAGTGATCACGATGTTCAAAAAAGTTTCCAACTATTTATCAACATGCCTGGTTTGCAACTGCAATTTCCTTAATCAGATTTGTATCTTCCATAACACGGCAGCTTCCATACTGAGGTGGTAGAGTTACTCCATGCTACGGGTGGCTGGTCAAATGTGCATATGGCTGTGTAATTGTCAGAAAATGTCCTTGTGTCAGATGGGGCCATGGCTGATGGTGAAAACAATCCTGTTAGTGCTTCTGCAGCATATGAGGAGACAGCTCCACTTGATTAGTGAAATTACACTGGCCATGGATGACTGACTGTCTTGATCATTTGCAGGCCAATTGTGAAGCCATTGACAGGGTCACTGGGCAGCCCAATCCAATTCAGTCACTAAGACAACTGGAGTAACCAGATTGTAAAATGGTTGGTCTGGTTATTTCTTAATGGTGTAATTGGATCGACCAGAGAGATCCAATTAATTGCTAAACAACTGGTGGCTGTGGTGGTCTCATTGATGAGCTCAGTTGTCAGTGATGGTCTTGAATTGACTGCACAGCTTCCTGATCAATTGTACAATTTGCAATTATCAAGCTGGGGATGGAGGAGGATTGATGTAATTTTGGTGATTTCATTGAATCCATAGATGTATCACATATGTGTGTGTGTGTGTGTATATTTCCTCAACTGTAATACATTTGTGAGACATCAGTGATGAATGATGCTATTTTAAGATATTGCTATTTTACCTTGCCTGAGTAAGTTTTATTACAAAACTATATAGACTGTTACAGAGATCTGTGGGGCAATTTGTTGCTTCCTAGGATGGGAGAGGAAATCCAAGTTTGAGTAGAAATTATATATTTAGGAAGGGTGAAAAGAAAGTATTCTTCCTTCACCCTTCCGTGCCCAATCTGAGAAAGCTCACTGCATGGTTACTGCAGCCTATTCATGACATAGTAATGTCAGATTTTCTTTTAAAAGAGCTTGGTGCTGGTGTGGCATGACATGAGGAAGTAGATGACTGATATAATAATTTTATGGGAAAGTATGGGGCTAATGAGATTTTTAGCTCTCCCACACTTGTCAAGAGAAACTGCCCATGGCAACTTACCTTCAAAGAAAAGAATTAGCTACTTACACAAGGTTTTCTTGGCCAGGGCTGCTGTGTGGGTCTTGAGTCACTGTACCTACCACCCAGCTGTGCCTGGAATAGACAATAAATGTCTGAGTAAGTGAAGGAATGTGCTCTTAAAAGAAATTTCTCTCCAAATAGTTCAAGTGTCATAGGTATGCAGAAGTAGGTAACTGTTTGTATTTCTACTTATTTTAAGAGAAGAATAAATTTCTAAGCTGGAAGTGACTTTAGAAGTAACTTAGCCCACCTGTTATTTCCTAACAGTGATCCACAGACAGGTACCCATCTTGGACAATGTTCTCACCAAGCCACAGCATAGTGAGAAAAACATAAGAATGATAGTTTGGAGAGATTAAAGATGTCCACAAATTCTTCATCACCCCCACTGAGAGTCTGTTTCTCTTTGACTTAATCGTAGGAGGACCCTGTGATGTCTATGGCAGTTTAAGCCTAGTCTTTAGGAGGACTGGCAGCTTCTGCCTCATTTGTTAGAACACTTGCTCTTAGGACACTCCTTCCCAGAACCTTGTCACTAAACTATTAGAAGCTCAAATCACATGGAAAGACCACATGTAGGCCATGGTCAACAGCCACAGCTGAGCTCCCAGCCACCTGCCAGCCAACTTCCCTGTACCCTCCAGCTGAGCTCAGTCAACCCACACCATTGTAGAGATAATAAAATGGTTATTGTTTGAAGTCACTAAGTTTTGGGGTGGCTTGTTCTTAGCCATAGATACTTGTAAAGATGGTATATATCCACCTGTGTGAGATTGTCAGCTCCCATTTTCTGAGATGGCTTACCTGTTCTAAGACTCTACACTTCCTACTTTGTACATGTTAAAATATCCTCTTTTTTTTTAACCAGTTCATTGAAATATAATTAACATATAACACTGTGTAAGTTTAAGGTGTACACTGTGATAATTTGATTCACATATATATTGCAAAATGCTTACCACAATAAGGTTAGTAAATACATCCTTTACCTTGCATAATTACTGTTGTATTGTTATTAGAGTGAGACCATGGGAGCTCTGATCCCACAGCAGTGTTCAAGTCTACAACACAGTATTGTCAACTGCAGTCACCATGCTGTACCTTAGATTTCTGGAACTTACTCTTCTTAGAACTGAAAATTTGTACCCATTGACTTATCTCTCCATTTCGCCAACTCCTCAACTCCTGGCAACCACCATTCTACTCTCTGTTTCTGTGAATTTAATGTTTTTAGGTTCTACATATAAGTGAGATCAAATAATATTTGTCTTTCTCTGTCTGAATTATTTCACTTAGCATAATGCCCTTGTGGTCCATCCATGTTGTCACAAATGGCAGGATTTCCTTCTTTTTTATGGCCAAATAATATCACTCTGTGTGTGTGTGTGTGTGTGTGTGACATTCTCTTTATCTATTCATCCCTTTACACATCAATAGATACTTTTTGACGTGATGGTCAGAGTAGAGAGCAGTGATATATATATGGATATATGTCTTTCATTGGGATAATAAAAAGTTGGGATTCTGTATAACACCCAATGTTTTTAATGTGTTTTATTTATCTGTGGAATTCAAAACCTATGCCAAAATCCAACTTCACACCTTTTGCAGAAATTCTTCTTCTTCCAGGCCACAATTATTAGTCAGCTTCTGCTCAAATAATTGCAGCACAAATAATTGACTCAGCATAAGGCAGCATGTCTGTCTTTAAACATAAGTGCTTATGAGGAAATACAGTAGTAACATAAAACCTGGGTATTAATGAGAAGTTTTATCATAGACACATTGTGTAGTTTTCATTTCAAAGAAATACTCAGGTATTTATTTCTTAATCATACATGTCAATACATTTGCAGGAAAATTCATCTGCAGCCATTCTATTCATATAACTCATTTCAAACTGTACTATTTCACGTTATTGTTGTTTTTCACCACCTGTAGAAGAATAAGCCAGTGGGGATGGGGGTAGGGTAGTAGGAGGGAGGGAAACATGAAAAAACAAACATTTATTGAAAACTTATCATGTGCTAAGTTCTACATATATATGCCATATTCTGGAAAACTTGGAAATTTTAGAGGTTCTGTAATGTAAACATTTCTATGAAGATACATATTTTCTCTATGAATTAAGCAGTTTATGAGTAAACATTATCTTACTCAAAACCTTTTCCATGCTTTTGAATGGGAAAGATATCTGACCTACCTTGAAGCATCATTGCTGTGAAATTATTTTATTCCAAAGTCGATGAATTTATTTTCTACAAAAAGCATAAGCAAAGGCATGCCTGAACACAAAGTCTCATTAAACCACTGTTTTTACAGTGCTGTCCGGTATAATTCCTATGAATTATATTTCTGCAGAACCTGAGGAGGATAAATAGACTGTACAACAGACATTGGGAAGAATAAAAGTAACAATAATGTGGGATGAAGTTTGAAATGATATGGCTTTTAGTTCTACCATCTGTGTTTGTTATGATCCTTCTAAATTCTCAGCATTTTTAACAATAAAAAGTGTAGCTGACATATGAACTTTAGCTCTACAGCATTAACATATTCCAGTACTAATGAGCAGTTAAAGGAATGATAAGTGAAGTGAGTTGTGTTTGTCATCATTAATGAGCATATGAAGTTCTGAATTATGATAAATGGTGAACTAATTGCCTTAAAAACAGTAGAACTTTTCCTTTGGATGGCTGTTTCTTGAAAGTCATTTTTTTCCTTCAGGAATGATTTTAAAGAGCTACCATCTTCCTGATGGGTATTATCCTTACAGCTGCAATAACTGGCATTATGATGAAATTTCTCAAGGATAAGAAGAAAAAAATGACAGCATTTCAGATTAATTTTTCAAAGATCTCTGTGATTGATAGTCTATTTCCAAAAAGATATTTTTGGTCTCCTCAATAAATATTAGGGGAGATAGTTGTATTGAGGATATTGTTTAGTTAAGAGGATCATTGAACAGCTTCAATACCTTTTCCTATGACACACCTAATAAGGAAACAAAATATTCGGCACAATCCTTGGCTTCATGGGAAATAAGACAAAAATTGCAAGGAGTTTCTTCAAAAGCTACCTTAAGAAGTCGTCTTAGGTGTCTTTATTTAAATTTTATTTTATTATGTTATGTTAGTCACCATACAGTACATCATTAGTTTTTGATGTAGTGTTCCATGATTCATTGTTTGCATATAACACCCAGTGCTCCATGCAATATGTGCCCTCCTTAATACCCATCACTGAGTTAACACATCCCCCCACCCCTCCCCTCTAAAACCCTCTGTTTGTTTCTCAGAGTCCATAGTCTCTCATGGTCCGTCTCCCCCTCTGATTTCCTCCCCTTCATTTTTCCCTCCCTTCCCTAATGTCCTCCATGCTATTCCTTATGTTCCACAAATAAGTGAAACCATATGAAAATTGACTTTCTCTGCTTGACTTATTTCACTTAGCATAATCTCCTCCAGTCCCATCAATGTTGATGCAAAAGTTGGGTATTCATCCTTTCCACTGGCTGAGTAATATTCCATTGCATATATGGACCACATCTTCTTTATCTATTCGTCTGTTGAAGGGCATTTTGTCTCTTTCCATAGTTTGGCTATTGTGGACATTGCTGTTATGAACATTGGAGTGCATATGGCCCTTCTTTTCACTACATCTGTATCATTGGGATAAATACCAAAACAAAGAGGCAACCCACAGAATGGGAAAGATATTTGCAAATGATAATACAGACAAAGGGCTGATATCCAAGATCTATAAAGAACTTCTCAAACTCAACACCCAAAAAACAAATAATCAAGTCAATAAATGGGCAGAAGACATGAACAGACACTTCTCCAAAGAACACATACAAATGGCTAACAGACACATGAAAAAATGTTCATCCTCATTAGCCATCAGGGAAATTAAAATCAAAACCACACTGAGATACCACCTTACACCAGTTAGAATGGCAAAAATTGACAAGGCAAGACACAACAAATGTTGGAGAGGTTGTGGAGAAAGGGGAACCCTCCTACACTGATGGTGGGAATGCAAGTTGGTACAGCCACATTGGTCTTAAGGTGTCTTAATGGTCTTTGGGGTCTGTCTGGTAGCACTGTCAGCTGCAATAAAAGAGAAAAAAATGCCATGTTTATGTATATACCTTTAAAAGAAAAATAAGTAATATGCTCCATTGTTTATTGCCTTTCCCTCTTCTGCTTGTGGGAATGGGGTTGGGGTGGAAGGGAGGTTTGGGAGAGGCATCCCGAATTAGTTGATGGAATCAATCATCCAAGAACATGCTTAGCACATGATAAAAATATCAACAGCATAGCTGTGGATGTGTTGGCTACCCTTCATTATATGACTTCTTTTATTTTTTTTAATTTTATTATGTTATCTTAATCATCATACATTACATCATTAGTTTTTGATGTAGTGTTCGATGATTCATTGTTTGCATATAACACCCAGTGCTCCATTCGGTACATGCCCTCTTTAATACCCATCACCAGGCTAACCCATCCCCCCAGCCCCCTCCCCTCTAGAACCCACAGTTGGTTTCTCAGAGTCCACAGTCTCTCGTGGTTCGTCACCCCACCGATTTTGCCCCCTTCATTTCTCCCTTCCTACTATCTTCTTTTTTTTTTTTTTTTAAGATTTTATTTTTATTTTTCGACAGAGAGAGAGAGACAGTGAGAGAGGGAATGCAAGCAGGGGGAGTGGGAGAAGCAGGCTTCCCGCCGAGCAGGGAGCCTGATGTGGGACTCGATCACAGGACCCTGGGATCATGACCTGAGCCGAAGGCAGACGCTTAACGACTGAGCCACCCAGGTGCCCATCTTTTTTTTTTTTTAACATATAATATATTATTTTTTTCAGAGGTACGGGTCTATGATTCAACAGTCTTACACAATTCACAGCGCTCACCGTAGCATATACCCTCCCCAGTGTGTATCACCCAGCCAACCCATCCCTCCCACCCCCCACTACTCTAGCAACCCTCACTTTGTTTCCTGAGATTAAGAATTCCTCATACCAGGGAGATCATATGATACATGTCTTTCTCTCTTTGATTTATTTTGCTCCACATAATACCCTCCAGTTCCATCCACATCATTGCAAATGGCAAGATTTCATTCTTTTTCATGGCTGCATAATATTCCATTGTATATATAGACGACATCTTCTTTATCCTTTCATCTCTCAATGGACATCTTGGCTCTTCCCATATTTTGGCTATTGTGGACATTGCTGCTATAAACATCAGGGTGCACGTACCCCTTCAGATTCCTATATTTGTATCTGTGGGGTAAATACCCAGTAGTGCAATTGACTGGGTCATAGGGTAGCTCTATTTCCAACTTTTTGAGGAACCTCCATACTGTTTTCCAGAGTGGCTGCACCAGCTTGCATGCCCACCAACAGTGTAGGAGGGTTCCCCTTTCTCGACATCCCCACCAACATCTGTCATTTCCTGACTTGTTAATTTTAGCCATTCTGACTGGTGTGAGGTGGTATCTCATTGAGGTTTTGATTTGGATTTCCCTGATGCTGAGCGATGTTGAGCACTTTTTCATGTGCCCGTTAGCCATTTGGATATCTCCTTTGGAAAAATGTCTGTTCATGTCTTCTGCCCATTTCTAGATTGGATCATTTGTTCTTTGGGTGTTGAGTTCAATAAGTTCTTTATATATTTTGGATACTAGCCCTTTATCTGATATGTCATTTGCAAATATCTTCTCCCATTCTGTTGGTCGTCTTTTGGTTTTGTTGACTGTTGCTTTTGCTGTGCAAAAGCTTTTTATCTTGATGAAGTCCCAATAGTTCATTTTTGCCCTTGCTTCCCTTGCCTTTGGCAATATTTCTAGGAAGAAGTTGCTGTGGCTGAGGTCGAAGAGGTTGCTGCCTGTGCTTTCCTTTAGGATTTTGATGGACTCCTGTCTCACATTGAGGTCTTTCAACCATTTTGAGTCTATTTTTGTGTGTGGTGTAAGGAAATGGTCCAGTTTCATTCTTCTGCATGTGGCTATCCAATTTTCCCAACACCATTTGTTGAAGAGACTGTCTTTTTTCCACTGGACATTCTTTCCTGCTTTGTCGAAGATGAGTTGACCATAGAGTTGAGGGTCCATTTCTGGGCTCTCTATTCTGTTCCATTGATCTATGTGTCTGTTTTTGTGCCAGTACCATACTGTCTTGATGATGACAGCTTTGTAATAGAGCTTGAAGTTTGGAATTGTGATGCCACCAGCTTTGCTTTTCTTTTTCAACATTCCTCTGGCTATTCGGGGTCTCTTCTGGTTCCATACAAATTTTAGGATTATTTGTTCCATCTCTTTGAAAAAAGTTGATGGTATTTTAATAGGGATTGCATTGAATGTGTAGATTGCTCTAGGTAGCATTGACATCTTCACAATATTTGTTCTTCCAATCAATGAGCATGGAACGTTTTTCCATTTCTTTGTGTTTTCCTCAGTTTCTTTCATGAGTATTTTATAGTTTTCTGAGTACAGATTCTTTGCCTCTTTGGTTAGATTTATTCCTAGTTATCTTATGGTTTTGGGTGCAATTGTAAATGGGATCTATTCCTTAATCTCTCTTTCTTCTGTCTTGTTGGTGTATAGGAATGCCACTGATTTCTGTGCATTGATTTTATATCCTGCCACTTGACTGAATTCCTGTATGAGTTCTAGCAGTTTTGGGGTGGAGTCTTTTGGGTTTTCCACATAGAGTATCATATCATCTGCAAAGAGTGAGTTTGACTTCTTCTTTGCCAATTTGGATGCCTTTGATTTCTTTTTGTTGTCTGATTGCTGTGGCTAGGACTTCTAATACTATGTTGAATAGCAGTGGTTATATTGGACATCCCTGCTGTGTTCCTGACCTTAGGGGGAAAGCTCTCAGTTTTTCCCCATTGAGAATGATATTTGCTGTGGGTTTTTCATAGATGGCTTTTATGATATTGAGGTATATACCCTCTATCCTTAAACTCTTAAGAGTTTTAATCAAGAAATGATGCTGTACTTTGTCAAATGCTTTTTCTGAATCTATTGAGAGGATCATATGGTTCTTGCTCTTTCTTTTATTAATATATTGTATCACATTGTTTGATTTGTGGATGTTGAACCAACCTTGCAGCCCAGGGATAAATTCCACTTGGTCATGGTGAATAATCCTCTTAATGTACTGTTCAATCCTATTGGCTAGTATTTTGGTGAGAATTTTTGCATCCATGTTCATCAAGGACATTGGTCTGTAATTCTCCTTTTTGATCGGGTCTTTGTCTGATTTGGGGATCAAAGTAATGATGGCCTCATAAAGCAAGTTTGGAAGTTTTCCTGCCATTTCTATTTTTTGGAAAGTTTCAGAAGAATAGGTATTAATTCTTCTTGAAATGTTTGGTAGAATTCCCCTGGGAAGCCATCTGGTCCTGGGCTCTTCTTTCTTGGGAGATTTTTGATGTCTGCTTCAATTTCCTTAGTGGTTATGGGTTTGTTCAGGTTTTCTATTTCTTCCTGGTTCAGTTTTGGTAGTTGATACATCTCTAGAAATGCATCTATTTCTTCCAGGTTATCTAATTTGCTGGCAAAAAGTTGCTCATAATATGTTCTTATAATTGTTTGTATTTCTTTGGTGTTGGTTGTGATCTCTCCTCTTTCATTCATGATTTTGTTGATTTGAGTCATTTCTCTTGTCTTTTTGATAAGTCTGGCCAGGGGTTTATCAATCTTGTTAATTTTTTCAAAGAATCACCTCCTAGTTTCGTTGATCTGTTCTACTGTTCTTTTGGTTTCTATTTCATTGATTTCTGCTCTGATCTTTATTATTTCTCTTCTCCTGCTGGGTTTAGGCTTTATTTGCTGTTTTTTCTCTAGCTCCTTTAGGTGTAGGGTTAGGTTGTGTACTTGAGACCTTTCTTGTTTCTTGAGAAAGCCTTGTATTGCTATATACTTTCCTCTTAGGACTGCCTTTGTTGCATCCCAAAGATTTTGAATAGTTGTGTTTTCATTTTCATTTGTTTTCCATGAATTTTTTCAATTCTTCTTTAATTTCCTGGTTGACCCATTCATTCTTTAATAGGATGCTCTTTAGCCTCTATGTATTTCAGTTCTTTCTGAGTTTCCTCTTGTGATTGAGTCCTAGTTTCAAAGCATTGTGGTCTGAAAATATGCAGGGAATGTTCCCAGTCTTTTGGTACTGGTTGAGACCTGATTTATGACCTAGGATATGATCTATTCTGGAGAATGTTCCATGGGCAGTAGAGAAGAAAGTGTATTCTGTTGGTTTGGGATGGAATGTTCTGAATATATATGTGAAGTCCATTTGGTCCAGTGTGTCATTTAAAGTCTTTATTTCCTTGTTGATCTTTTGCTTAGATGATCTGTCCTTTTCAGTGAGGGGGGTGTTAAAGTCCCCCACTATTATTGTATTGTTGCCAATGTGTTTCTTTGCTTTTGTTATTAATTGGCTTCTATAATTGGCTGCTCCCATGTTAGGGGCATAGATATTTACAATTGTTAGATCTTCTTGTTGGATAGACCCTTTAAGTATGATGTAGTGTCCTTCATCATCTCTTATTACAGTCTTTGGGAGGCGCCTGGGTGGCTCAGTTGGTTAAGCGACTGCCTTCGGCTCAGGTCATGATCCTGGAGTCCCTGGATCGAGTCCCGCATTGGGCTCCCTGCTTGGCAGGGAGTCTGCTTTGCCCTCTGACCCTATCCCCTCTCATATGTTCTTTCTCTCTCGTCTCTCTCTCTCAAATAAATAAAATCTTTAAAAAAAAAATTACAGTCTTTGGTTTAAAATCTGATTTGTCTGATATAAGGATTGCCACCCCAGCTTTCTTTTGGTGTCCATTAGCATGGCAAATGGTTTTCCACCCCCTCACTTTCAATCTGGGGGTGTCTTTGGGTCTAAAATGAGTCTCTTGCAGACCACATATCAATTGGCCTTGTTTTTTATATAATCTGATAGCCTGTGTCTTTTGATTGGGGTATTTAGCCCAATTACATTTAGGGTAACTATTGAAAGATAAGAATTTAGTGCCATTGTATTGCCTGTAAGGTGACTGTTACTGTATATTGTCTGTGTTCCTTTCTGGTCTATGTTACTTTTAGGCTCCTCTTTGCTTAGAGGACTCCTTTCAAAATTTCTTGTAGGGCTGGTTTGGTGTTTGCATATTCCTTTAGTTTTTGTTTGTCCTGGAAGGTTTTTATCTCTCCTTCTATTTCAGTGACAGCCTAGCTGGATATAGTATTCTTGGCTGCATATTTTTCTCATTTAGTGCTCTGAATATATCCTGCCAGTCCTTTTTGGCCTGCCAAGTCTCTGTGGATAGGTCTGTTGCCAATCAAATGTTTCTACCATTGTAGGTTACAGATCTCTTATCCCGAGCTACTTTCAGAATTTTCTCTTTGTCTCTGAGACTCATAAGTTTTACTATTAGATGTCGGAGTGTTGACCTGTTTTTATTGATTTTGAGGGGGGTTCTCTGTGCCTCCTGAATTTTGATGCCTGATTCCTTCCCCAAATTAGGGAAGTTCTCTGCTATAATTTGCTCCAATATACCTTCTGCCCCCCTCTCTCTTTCTTTTTCTTCTGGGATCCCAATTTTTCTAAAATTGTTTCATTTTATGGTATCACTTATCTCTCGAATTCTGCCCTCATGATCCAGTAGTTATTTATCTCTCTTTTTCTCAGCTTCTTTATTTTCCAACATTTGGTCTTCTATATCACTAATTCTCTCTTCTGCCTCATTTATCCTAGCAGTTAGTGCCTCCATTTTTTATTGCACCTCATTAATAGCCTTTTTGATTTCGACTTGGTTAGATTTTAGTTCTTTTATTTCTCCAGAGAGGGCTTCTCTAATATCTTCCAGGCTTTTTTCAAGCCCAGCTAATATGTTTAAAATCGTCATTCTGAACTCTAGTTCTGACATCTTACTAATGTCCATATCAATTAGGTCCCCGGCAGTCAGTACTGCCTCTTGTTCTTTTTTTTTGAGGTGATTTTTTCTGTCTTGTCATTTTGTCTAGAGGACAGTAGATGAATGAGAGAACAAAATGCTAACAGGGTAACAACCCCCCAGAAAAATATACACTAAACAAATCAGAAGAGACCTGAAACTGGGGGAAAAGAAAGTAAAAAGAAAAAAAAAAAAAAGAGTAAGAAAAAGATTAAAAAAAAAAACAGGATATGATCAAATATGATCAGGCTGGTGCATAGATCAGTGCCAGACACTATATTTTGGGCGTATTTTGGTCTGTTAGAAGAAAGTGCCTCCCAAAATTTTAAAGAAAGAAAAACTTATATATGTACAAAAATAAGGGTAAATATGACAAAGGGATGGAATATGACTGTAAAGATGAAAATTATAAAAGATTTTATAAAAGGAATTGATAAGATACAAAGTTGGTTGAAAAAAGAAAAAAGAAGAATTAGAAAAAAGAGACAGATGTGACAAGGTAGGAGACTAGAACAAAGCCATACACTGGAGATTTAGGGTATATTTTGGTCTGTTAGAAGAAACTGTATCCCAAAATTTTAAAGAGAGAACAACTTATATATATATATACCAAAAATAAGGTTAACTACTATGAAGGGATAGAATATGACTCTAAAAATGAAAAATAAAAAAGATTTTTAAAAAAGGGATTGACAAGATATTCATTGAGAAAGGGAAAAAGAAAAATCCAAAAAAAAAGAAAAAGAAAATTAAAAAAATTAACTTTGAAAGACTAAAAAATTGGTGGGGGGAAGCCATGAATTCTATGTGCAGTATTCCCCTAGCACCGGAGTTCTGCCGTTCTCATTGATCGGTAAACTTGGTCTTGGCTGGCTGTTCTCGCTGATCTTCTGGGGGAGGGGCCTGTTGCTGTGGTTCCCAAATGTCTTTGCTGGAGGCGGAATTGCCCCGCCCTTGCCAGGTCCAGGCTAAGCAATCTGCTCGGTTTTGCTCTCGGGAGCTTTTGTTCCCTGCAAGCTTTCCGTACAGCTTTGGAGGATGAGAGTGAAAATGGCGGCCTCCCAATCTCCGCTCCAGAGGAGCCAAGAACTCAAGGCCCCACTCCTCAGTGAGCCCCCAGAGAAAATCAGTCAGTCACTCCTGTCTCCCCATCTCCGGCTGCACTCCATGCTCACCTGGCCTGTGACCAAGCATTTCTATCTCTGGCACACAACCCTGTTTGGAGTCTCCAAACCCAGCAGATCCCTGAGGTGAGCTGTGCCGCTCCTCCCGGGGGAGGAAGGGGAGTCTCCTGGATCTGCTGCTTTCTGGGTCCCTACTTCCAGCAAGTGGTCGCTTTTCTGTTCAGAGAGTTGCTGCTATTCTTTCTTCGATCTCCTGTTGAGTTCCTAGGTGTTCAGAATTTTTTCTCTAGCTGAATTCCTGGGACCAGACGAAATTTAGGTCTCCTACTACTCTGCCATCTTGCTCCTCCCCCTGCTACCCTTCATTATAATTGGTGGCCCAGGCTCTACTAACTAGCATTTTGCATAAAACAATATGCTATGTGGCTCTGAAATGTCTATCTCTACAGTGGAGGTTGGGGAGGTGGGTAGAGCAAGCCCATCTGCATGAATGACCAACAGTGTTGCTGAGCCCTGGATGTCTGGCTTCTGGGGGCTTCTCAGAGGGATTTCAGCTGTGTGGCCCATCTGTGCCTGCCCTCTTACTTAGCGTATCAATGCCAGGCTAGAACAGTAGCTTTGTGGCCTTGGTGCCTTACCAGGGGGAGTCTGAAAAAGCACAGAAAAACACATGGGCAACAAGTAGGTCAGGACATGTGGGGGTCATTTTGCATTGCCGTGGTTTCTTTTTGGTTGTTAAGTGTTTACCACCTATGTTGAAATGGAAGAAATTTAGATGCCCAGGTTTCAGTTTACCTCTCCTATGTGCCATAAACACCACTCTCGGCCCTCAAAATCATCAAACTCAGTTCTACTTCAGTTTATAGGTACAAGGTAACGAATGCTGACATTAGTTCTTGAGGAGAAGAAAATTAGGTATCTGCCAACTTAAAGCCATGAACGAATGTCAGAATTAAGGTCAGGGTTTTGGATAAGTTTGTAACTCCACATAACAAAACTAAAAAGTTTTCACAGTGTTTTTTACTGCCCTATATTACAATATACACATTGGTACATAGGGTAACTTCTAAAGGACTGTCTAAAATGTGTTTCCTGGTTTTCTTTATTATACTTTAAGTTTTTGAGCACTAGAGGTCATATATTAGCTGGGTTCAGCCATACTCGGTATATGTTTTCACTGAAAAAGTGGTTAGCCCATAATAGGCACTTAGATGTTAAATGAATGAATGGATTATATGCTTTAATCTCAGGACCTACTTTAAGTGCAGAAATGTTCCTATGAGCTGTGATCTTTCAAATGTTTATAAATACTGTAATTTTTTAGAGAAGACTATTGTTTTAAGAGGCTGATGTTTCACATGCCTGTTATTTGAAAGCAATTGAATTATGTTTAATGATTATTCAATAAAAAAATTGCCTCATGCCCAAGGCAATATTTGAGTGGCATAAATTGTTCTCATATTCATCTGACTGTTATAAATAAAAGAACAACCTTGAAGTTGAACATGAGGTCAGAGTGGAAATATATTTAAAAGAGAGGATATTACTTTTCCTTAGAAAGTATCCCTAGCATTTGGCCTATTCTACTCAAAGCTGTTGCTTCAGTTTCCTCCCATCCTCTACTCAAATTGTACTGTGTCCCTTAACTGTGAGATAGTCCCCTTTCCTCCTTTCCCAAGAAATCCATTGCAGCAACTATTCTGTAAAACACAGTGTTCATATTTTAACTAGTCCCCAGCCACAAACTAAGTAGAATCCATGAAGAGAAATGTGGATTTCAAAACAGAATGAAACAAACACAACATCACCCACACAGGTTGTTCAATCATAAATTACATTTAATGCTAACTGTCATCTCTTGGCCCCACACCTGTGACCAACAGGTTGTCCTAAAGATGCTATTGGAAGATTTTCAAGTGGACTCCAGTTGGTTGGTTTTGGGGGGCAGAGATTTATTCAAAGCATCAGATTGTGGAGAACTCATCTTTGATCCTTTTTAAACTAGATTCCACTTACAACAAAGCTATTCATTCTCTTTCTTTCTTTTTCTTTCTTTCTTTCTTTCTTTCTTTCTTTCTTTCTTTCTTTCTTTCTTTCTTTCTTTCTTTCTTTCTTTCCTTCCTTTCTTTTTCCTTCCTTCCTTCCTTCCTTCCTTCCTTCCTTCCTTCCTTCCTTCCTTCCTTCCTTCCTTCTTTCCTCTCTCTCTTTCAAAAAGCACTTGCAGAGTGACAGACATTCAGAGAAGGAGCTCCCCACAATCATGCATCCAACTTTCTTTGTTTGCAGGTGGTGCACAGTGGGTATAGATCAGTGAATGAATGGTGACAAAGTGATAGGTTGTCACACATGGCTATACAAGGGCAATGTGAGCATACAGAGCAGAGGGATTTACTAATACAGCCTCAAGGGGCATGGTTAAAACAGGAGTTGAATCTTGAAGGACTATAAAAGGAAGAGATTTTGAAGGAAGGAACAAGGAAAAGACTTCTCAGACTCAGGGAACAGCATATGCACAGCAATCAAGGCAAAAACACAGTCTGTTCCAGAATCTGTAGGCATATGTGTAGGACTGGAATGTAGGGTGGACTGATGAAGGTTGCAGGATAATGAAAGGCCTTGTGTTCTCATGGGAGTGAGGGTGATGGACAGCTATACAAGGCTTATGGCACCCATTGCCACAGTGGACTATATGGATAGAGATCATGCCATGGGAGAAAGTGTTTCTCCCTAGTGCCTCCATATTCCAAATGAAACCTTCTTAAATCAATGGGAATCCACTTAGAGCGAGGAGAGACATGCCCCACATATAGCCTTCAGGTAGGACTGTTGACATGGGATAAGTAGGTAAAAGCCTCTGAAATCTCTGCAGGTCAGTCTGTGCCAGGACAATTCCCTTCTGCCATGAAGCCTTGTAAATACCAGGCCTGGTGTTGATGTATGAAATCCCATGGCCAGGGTTTTGTCTTTGCCCCAATAATATCCATTCATATAACACATATCCCTGAGGACCTGATTCAACCCTATGAATCAAGCCATTTGTCAAAAGAGAGTGGGTAGGCACTCAGTGACATAGAATAAGGAGAGGAAGCAACCAAAAATGTGAATGAAGACTCTAAAAGGGGAGTTTTTGCATACTGATGTGGGAGGATCACTCTGTTGTGTGTGGACTTGTAGAGTAAAACAAACAAACAAACAAACAAACCCCCCCGCAAAAAAAAAAAAAAAAAAAAAAAAAAAAAAGCAGTAACTCTGGGATCAGAAGACCAGGGACTGAGTTGTTTGTTACTGGATATGGAATTCTCTGAGCCTCTGTTTTCTCCACTTAGAAGTGATATCATGAAAAGGACATAAAATAGCAGCCATCAAATAAGATCATGTATATCAAACCATTTGCAAACCACAGAGTACTACATAAATTTAAGTGATTATCATCTCTGTGCTATAAATATATAGGTGCATGTACACACTTTGGAAGTTGATTTGGAAGTTGATTTCTTTCTTAGAATGTTTCATGTGATAGTAAGCACTTTTTTCTGTTCAGGGAAGCACATGTGTTGGGTTATATGGTGTTCAGGTGTTTGCATTTAAGGGCTCAGAGTATTCCTATTATTTAGGACCAACATGAATTCATAATGGAAATTTTTGAAATATGAAGATATTAGATGCTACTATAAGCAAAGGTCTACAGTCATGAATACCATTAAAAAATATAATACTACCACTCTGGATTTCAATGACAGTGTTCCCATAGCTCCCCTATGGCTGTTCTCTCATGGACCCTGATAACCACAGGTCACATAGACCCCAGTTGCAAAGACAGATTAGGAGGCTGAGCTCTGTTATGTACCTTGATCAAAGTTATATCAAGTGAGGGGTTGGTCCTGAGTCTCTGAGACTGTTTCTGGGATTTGCTCTCCTGCCAGCTATAGCTAAGGACATTTTCTTTGCCTAAGGCAAAGAGAGATGCTGGCTTGCCAGAACTCCATGGAGAAACCTCAATGCATGAAGAGTTAGGGCAGTGCCTGGAGGGAGGAGACTAAGGCCCGCACACCCCTCCCCTGGCCTGAGCTGCCTGTAAGAGATGGATGCGGAATGTCTGCTTTGATGCAAGGCTGACCTGCACCAGCTCTCCCTCCACTCCCTGTGCACTGTGCTCCCCCCACTTCATGCTCCATCCTCCTGGTCAGTCTCAGCCCCAGCTGAGCTTTGAAGCCTCCCTTGTACGTTCCTCCTGTGGCCTCTGCTTTCACAACATGATCGCCTCTTCTCCCTTGATACTGTTTGGACTGTGCTCAGGATCCTGTCTTCTCCCTCCTGGGCTCAGGACCCTGTGAGCAGCCCCGGCAGATGTGACTCAGTCACTGCTTAGATGCAGCCTCAGTAGCACCAGGTGCTAGAGAGCTAAGCCCATCCCGAGGCTCCGGCCTTTTTCCTGGAAGCAATCTGGCTAACAAAAAATAAAATCCATCTGCAGGTGACCTATCCTCAATTCCTGATTTCGTGTGCTGATATGTTTGTGTTGTTTAGCAAGCCCTCACAGAAAATGTTATCTAAATGTCACTCTGCTATCTCTGGGATTTGTTGGACTTAATATCTAAGCCTTAAACTGAGACTGGAGCTGAGAATTCATGTTGGTTCTGCCCACATGTGTGCTTTGTTAAAGCAACCTGGTTTGATTTTTACCCGGTGGTTCAAAATGGAAAAAAGCTCCAATACCGAGAATACTGAGGTCGCTGACCAAATGATACATAAAGGCAGGATTTTAGTTTTCTTAGCAATCCTCCATGAGTTTTTACTTGGGAAAGTGTGTGTGTGTATGTGTGTGCGTGCGCGTGTGTAGCTTCTGAAGGAATGCCAAGCTAGAGATGAGAGAGGGAGGCTTCCTGTGGGGAATGGAGAGTCTGGCCCTCTTAGTGGATGCTGTGATGTGCTGCCCAGATCTTGCCTTCAGGGCTAAAGGAGACAGCCAAATAGGAGATAGTGAGACAGACCAAATATTAGCACAGCAGGAAGCCATTACCAGCCCTGGGATGGAAGGAACACAGGTGACGACAGAGTGTTTGTTCCCAGCCCAGAAGCCAGGCTCGTCAGATAGGAGCTGGGATCTTGAAGGGATGAGCTGTCCCGTTGGAGCTGGAATTCTAGAAGGAGCACAGCCACAACCAGAGATGCCCCTGAAGCAGAAAAAGATGGGAATAAATACCCCCAAACTCTTCCCCCTCTTAAATTGCCAATCTCTGTCAGTGATTCCGATTGTGCAAAGGTGACAGGAAGCTCGGGGGCCAGGGGAAACAGGGGCGTGTGGGGCTCTGAGATACAGAGCAAGGCGGGAATTGAGCTGAGGGCAAAGAGACAAAGGACCCCTACAAAATCAAATCCCTCACAGTAGAGCCTGGAATAGGCATTTTTTTTTTTAATTTTATTTATTTGAGAGAGAGTGAGTGTGAGAGAGAGCGCATTAGTGGGGGGAGGGACAGAAGGGGAAGCCCAACTCCCCGCTGAGCAGAAAGCCCCCGGGGGTTCGATCCCAGGACCCCAGGATCATGAGCTGAAGGCAGATGCTCAACAGACTGAGCCACCAAGGCGCCCCTGGAAGATGCATTTTCAACAAGCGGCCTAGATGATTCTTATGTGCGCCAGAATTTTATGATCTTCCCATAACATGAACAATTCCTTACCTTGTCAGGTTCTCATATACACCTGAGAAAACAACCAGTATAGCCATCAATTCTGAGTGTAAGAAGATGTTGAGTTATTTTGTCCTTTCTCCCCCTCTAATTTTTTAACCAAATAGGATAAATAAAATACGTGGAATATACGACAAATCTGCATTTCCTAAAACGTTTCTTCCTTTTGCACAGCCCCTTAGGAATCGTTAAAAGTGAACCATTGGAATGACATTAGACAGTTATCTAAAATACACAGAAGCAAGGCGCATTTATTTAAAATTAGCTCCTCCACAAGGTAGTACAACTATTTCCAGCATTCGTTATTATTAATGTCTGTAACTGCTGGCTGAAAATAGCACCTTCAAAGGAGAATAATGTCCAAAATCACATTCACATGCATTGTGAATTGCTCAGCCTAGGAGCATGTTAGCTAGGTGCTCCACACATGTTGACTTCTTTTCTCAATTCGATTCTAGACTGTACTTAATTAACTTCTTTAAGGTTTTCAGCTGCCTCCCCTGTTTAACAGACATGGCAATTTTTATGTACAGCAATGTCCTGTGTGTGGAAGAGTGGGATGCAGATACAAACCTTCTGATTTAATCCAGCGGAATTCTATGGGAAATGAGCTCAAGATGCTTTAGGCGGAAACCCTGTGTTGGCTTTAGTTGTTTCTAATAAAAGAGATTGCGATGTGTCTTTAAGTGTTTTTGAGTTTATATGTAAGCCAAGGAGGGAAAACAAGAATATGGAATGAGCACAGCAGAGAAAATACCCCCTTAAAATAGGGCTGCCGCTCTTGATACAGAATGGAGATTTGGAGGAGTCAAGCACTTGATTCACCAAGGGGAGCTGACTCATCTTTAATAGCCAACTTTATTTTTTAATATAAGAAATTAACATCATTATAAATAGATTTCTGTGTTGCTAGTCCCAGAATTTGTCTCATTTAAAAACATGGATGGTTGATGCTCATCCTTGAGCCAATCATTCTTCTCATCGCCGGTTTCATGGTCTGATACAAACAGGGGTGGCCGGTGTGTGCAGCAAACTGTGTTATATTTCTAGTGCCTTCCATCTCTAGATAACCTCGGGTAACTCCCACAAAGTCTCTGGTCTGTGGGTTCCTTAATTCACATGATAGGATTGGAATTAAATCGGGCCCTTTGGAACATATAATCCAATGACACTGTAATGTAGAAAGTTACCTGTAAAGGTATATTGGATCTTGTCTCCATCACTTACTATCCATCAGGCAGAACTATTTGCTGTTATTTAAACACTGTCTGTATTTTCCAATGTATTTGTACCTTTGCTGAAATCCAAATCCCATTCCCATCTGTCAAGTACTACTCCATTTCTTAAGGCCAAGATCAAATCCCAAAGCTCTCATTGCCTTATCCATTGGCCCAGTTAGATTCACCTCTCTCCCCTTTGTGCTCAGCTTTTCCTGTATGCATTTCTTGAATTTCATCACATACAAGTTTGTCCAATTTTCAGTAATCTTTTTTATTAGTGACTCTGTACTGGACTAGGATTTTTTTCAATAATTATGATCTTATCTAATTCTTTGTATCCCTGAAGACTGGCACATAATAATAAACATCTGATGAATTGAATTGAATGGATTTCTTTGCTTAGTTAAAAATTATATTTTGTGATAGCCAGCCTCAAAGATGGCACCAATAATCCTCACCTTCTCATATTCATGCCCTTGTGTAATCACTTCCTATATTGAATCAAGGCTGACCTGTGGGCCAAAAGAATATGGTAGGGGTGCCTGGGTGACTCAGTTGGTTAAGCGACTGCCTTCGGCTCAGGTCATGATCCTGGAGTCCCGGGATCGAGTCCCGCATCGGACTCCCTGCTCGGCGGGAAGTCTGCTTCTCCCTCTGATCCTCCCCCTCTCATGCTCTCTGTCTCCCATTCTCTCTCTCAGATAAACAAATAAAAAATCTTTAAAAAAAAAAAAAGAATATGGTAGAAGTGATGATATGTGACCTCTGAGGCTAGGTCATAAGATGCACTGCAGTTTCTGCTTGGCCTTTTGGATCTCTCACTCTGGAGGAATCCAGACACCATGCCATTAAGACATTCAAATAACCCTGTTGTAGAGAGGAATGGGGGCCCCCTGGCAATAGCCAACACTAAATTGTCAGCCAATGAGTGCCATCTTGGAAACAAATCCTCTAATCCTTGCTAGTCCATCAAATGATTGTAGTCCCTGTATCTGACTGTAACCCCATGAGAGGCCCCCAAACCTCCTAGCCAAACCATCTCCAAATTCCCATAGAAACTGAGAGATAATAAATGATTATTGTTTTAAATTACTAAGATGGGGGAATATTTTTTATATGGCAACAGGTAGCTAATGCAGATTTCGTCCTCCTTTCTCTTCCTATGGGAGGCATTATGAGAGTAAGGTATAGGTCTGTCATTGAAATCTTATCTGCTATTTAATATAAGTATTAATCAAGTTATTAATAAATAATTGGTGTCCATATACTATTGTTATATTAAAATATTAACCACATTGCTATGTTATTAATTCTAATTAACATTCAAATTATTATATGCAATTAATATATTAAAACAGTAATCATATTGTTATATAATTAAAATACTAATATTTTGGTGGAATTTTTAATACTAATTATTAATACTAATTTTAATACTAATTATTATTTTGTCTATTTTGTAAGAAAAATCTTGTTATCCTTACTTGAAGGATGAGGAAACTGAGGCTTAGAACAGTTAATTTGTTCAAAGTCAAACAACTAGTAGGATACTGAACTGTAAATTCAAGACAAGATCTGTATTACACAGTAAAAACAAGCACTAGAGCTTTGCATGTCCTCACTGCATAATCTGTGTGACAATACTTAACACGCACTGCTGTTGTGAGAATTAAATAAATCTGTATGGTTCCTTGCAGGAGGCATAGAGGATGCACAGGCAACCAGTGCCATTTTCTTTCCCTTCCCTTCACAATGTGTCAGTGTTTCTGCTAGCATGAGTCTAAGATGCACCCAGAACCCCAGGCCGTTGGGCTGATCTACCAGCAGCAGCGACCCCAGGTGGGAGGCAGACTGAGTGTCTGTTCCCACACGGGACTCCCGGTTGTCCTCTGGGATTGCAAAACTCAGGTTTCTAGTCTATTTGTTGTGGAAGAAAACAGTACTTCAGCTCAATCACTTCTAGCTTTCTCAAACTCAGAATAGATACCTAATAATAGTAATGCTCTACTTTTTATAGCACCATGGAGATTACAGAGCTCTTTCCTTTCTCTATGTGAGAGAATAAATGGAATTGACGCAGATGTGAATCCCATTGACTAAGAAGGAGAGTTGGAAAGTATTTGCAGCCACAGACCCCTTATAATTGACATACCTGAAAACCTCTATCTTATGCAAATGCAATCTCATTACAACCAATTGGAGGTCAGTTTTATATAGAACTGAATCATAGGAGTCATTATCTATAGATTTTTTTTCCCCTTTTATTCATATCAAGGCATGAACTTTTCAAAGAGATAAAATTCACCACATCAATCTACTGAGGCAGGGTTAGTGATGTGTGGTTGGCCAGAAAAACATTCAGTTACCTGAATATGTATATTAGTTTTAAAATAGTTTCTATAATTTTATTATAACTTGCAATGCTTCTTTTATTCATGTTATAAATTGCTTTCAGGGAATAAATGATGCATTTAAAGGGACTTACCATCCATATTAGCTGTGGAGAGTGGCTTGTGGACTTAACCACTTAATGTGATCTGGCAATGGCCCCTTTGAGTTGATCAGTAAGAACAGCAATGCCAAATTATGGTAAACCTCAAGTGTTTTCAAGGAAGCAATATGGCTCTAACTGAGTAGAAGCTTAGCAAGTAGACCACAGCTATTTCTTTGTAGAAGGTCCAGTTGTGTACTAGAGAGATTGTGCCTGTGATGATTGCCTTGGTAAATGGAAACCAGAAGGATGGGGGCCCCTGCATGTCTATTCTTGAGTCAGAAATAAGGGGACTTGGCCTGCATTCCATAAGGATATCTGTTTCTTTGCAAAAATATGGTCTGTAGGCACCCATACACGAATGTACTTGCTCTCTAGGTTTTCTCTTTACTAAGACTGAAGTTTTGATGGACAGGGTTCTATCATGAAGAAAAACCAAAATATCAAAGAAATGCTTTTTAACCATTAAACAAGGTTAAATGGGCAGTGTTTCCCAAAATCATTTAACCAAAGAAGGCCTTTTTTTTTTTTTTTAATACAATATTCATTGTGATTTCCTCTGTGGAACTTGCTTGAGTAATCTGGTCTTTCAACAGGGAGAGAAAGCCTATTGGAGTGAGACACAGAAATCTTGTTGAATGGGATTCCTTTTCCTTTGTGTCAAGTGTGCTGGTCCCTCACCTTTTCCTTAGCCCACTGCCCACAGTCCTATAATCTCTCATCCTTGTCTATCCTGAACCATGCCTTGTCATCACCAGAACTCCTCAAGGTCTCTGATAAGTGGACCCTGTGTTGTGCTTAGGTTCGTGCCTATCCTTTGGTCTGTCATTCCACTGATCTGCTTTCTCTTCCTTGCCACATTCTGTACCCATTCCTTCTCAGATAACCACGGCCCAGTTTTTTTCAACTTCTTTGAATTTCTGGAAACTTGGCTCTCTCAAAGCATTAGTAAAACAATGTTATTAACTTATGTGTTGGTTTCTGAGCCGCTTCGGACTATGAACACCTTACATTCCTCTTGGTTACAGAAACTCTGGTCTATCTCTGAGGATGTGCAAAAGAAGCAGCCCCGTATCTCCTGGCTATTGGTCCTAGAACCCTGTATAGACTTCTTGCAGTTTGAGCCCTATGTAACTTTTGTGATACACCTAGCTCATCACTAACTGCTTGGTTTCTCACTCCAACTTCCCTGAACCAGCAGTTCAAATTGAAAATGATCAGATATCTTAGAATCATCAGCCACTGAACCTTTTGCACTATTGGTTGTTGAGTTTTGTAGCACTAAATAGGCCTTTACTCCAGCCTCATAAATTTGTGAGACTAAAGAGTTCGAGAAAAACTTGTATATAATGAATGTTTCATTAAATACCCCAGGGATCTGCCTAGGTTAATTTTCTTGTCAAGGTTGGACAGTTTTCCTCATAGAATATCAAGCCCATTGTTCCTGTAGAGCTGTGATACATTCTATTCTTTCCTTTTAATAAAAAAAAAACCTAGACTTCTTCTTTTGTTTTAACTTAGCAACACTTAGACTTTCTTTCTAAGGAACAAAGCAAACTATGAACAAAGAAGCAACCAGTGGTCTTTAGTTTCTGAGAAATTATTTCACATTACAAAGGAAAAGAAGGAAGTTGCTTTTATGCTAATGTTGATCTTTGCATTTCTCATCTTTCTATGTAAAATGTTTAATGTTTCCATCTTGTGGAGCCCTTAATTACATCATTAGCAAATGTGATGCAAATATTAAGCATCAGTTGAGCTTTTTCTGGATTACACACATTCTTACATTCTGTTTCCGCATCACTGTAACTTAACTTTGTGATTTATATTGGAAAGATGGCTTTGGGTGTCCATTTTATATCATTATTCTTCAGCATTATATTTCATCCACTTAGCTATTTCTGTGGCAATTGTGTTTTGATGAGAAGAGATTGCCCAGTATAGCCACATCACAATAACTGAGAGATAAAATCCAGTGGGCCCAGCTAGCTTTTGATGAGTTCTTGGATCCCATCCACACAAAAGAAGCATATGAAAATAAAAATGATAAGCATCATTTTGCATTCAAAATTATCCTGATTGAAGGTAGATTGAACTTTTACAATAAATACATCAGGAAAATTGTGAACTTGCAGTCTGATTTTATTTGATAAAGCATTTGTAAGACGAAGAATGCTTCCCTAAAAGTCAGCCGTTAATGTAAGAAGTACAATGGCAAGTCTAGACAATTTGGGGACCTGCTTTAGATACTTAATACATACCTATATATGAATATGTATATTTGGTGCATTTATATATACATGCACATACATACATGTTTACATACAAATATAGTTATGGATATGGTATATGCACTTTTGCCTAAATTATTTCCTCATGTGTTCATGTGTAACATTCACCTCATTTCTTATTTCAGCTTACATCTCAAATGTTAGAACAGACCTAATTTTTTTTATCCCTAATCCTACAAAAACAAGCTCCTTACAATATATCTCTCCATGAGAGATGAATTAGAAACATTTCTTGAGAAGAAGAAGAGCATTGGACTTAAGTACAAGACTATGGAACCAGATTGCCTAAATTCATATCTCTGCTATCTCATTAGTAGATTGAATCACTGGTCCCAATTCTGAACCACTCCCTGTATCTGCACCCTTGTGATATTCTGAATGAGGGGAAAAAGTATGTCCTAGTTCCTTGACTTTTGCTTCAACAACTTGGCTTCTTTGGGCCAGTGAAAGGACACAGGACGTGATCCTATGTTATTTTCAAGGGTAGGCCTTGAGTATTTTCACTCTATCCTCTTATAGTTTTCCCACTACCTTGAGAATATTCCCCAGGTTACTTGTTGGTCCAGAAAGGATAGGGAGAAGCAGTTAAAGCCAAACTTAAATATATTCTCTCAGGGCAAGCCATGAAAGACTTTAGAACATGGCAAATGTTACCCACATTGGTTAAATTGTAAGAGTCCACACACACACATACACACAAAGTCTGAAATTTTTGTTTTTGGACTTAGAAAGAAAAATAAATATTTTTTTTCAACAGAAAATCTTCTGAGTCCTGTTGAAATTTTAATCTATAAAAAATTTTTTATAGCATCATAAAACCTCATATTTGTATTTTACTTTTAAGTTTCTCAAAGCATTCCATCCTTGTGATCTCATTTTATCCTCACATCATCCTGGTGAGGTAGAATGGCTTTATCTGCATTTTACATGTTGGCCTTGATCGTGGGGTGACTCGCACTATACTGTGAGAAAGAGAATGAGCTGAGCAAAAGGTAACATGTGAGAACAGAAGGAATATGAAGGCAGAGGAAGATCAAAGATCCTGTGCCCATAGGAATCTGAGCAAAGTTTATTATCTTTTCAGGTGTCAGGATCCAGTCATGATGGTGGGGGGTTCAGTGTGAAGAGGGAAGGCTTAGAATGATTATGGGAGACTGAGACAGTGGTCCTTGACTGGGTTTTGTTGAAAGTTTTTAAGAGAGAATTTGCAATGTGTCCACCTGGACATCCAGCCCTAGAAAATTGAGATGGCAAAAATTAAAGAAGTGGGTTCCATTTCAACCCATTCTCTTCCATAGAGCAGTAGGAATGGGGCTAAATTCAAGGAGACAAAATAGGAAGCCAAGACAAGGGGGAGAGGAATTAACAGAAACTGGATGAGTGTGTTGGGTTTGATTGGGGGAGGAGGCTGAAAAGGCACTGGACACTAGGGACCCAAGAGATGAGTAAATGAGATGAGAAGCCTGAAGCAAGACTGTTTCTGGGTTCCAGTTGCACAATCCAGCTCAAGAGTGATGCAGAACAAGATTCAACTCTTTCTTGATGCCATCCCTAAGTATTAAGGACCACTGCCAAGGTGGGCTTTGTGGTTTACTGATTCCAGCAGAGCTAGATCTGCAGGCACCTGGCACACATTTGGGGTACCTAGGACATATACTGGTGGAGGCATCAAGAATTAAAAATTTGAGAGTAATTAAGCCCTTGGAAACTTTGAATTTAAACCCCTTTATTTCAAAAATGATAAAATAAATAGAGGTTCTAAGGGAGTCTGTGATGTGTTAATAATCAAGACCCAGAACTGATGACCCAAAAATCCAGATACTTTCTTAAAACCCAAATAATTTTACATTTTTTGTTTGTTTTTGGAAGACACCAAAGAAATTGGCCAATGTTAGTTTACATCTTCTCGATTTCCCTTGCTTCTCACCTTAATGAAAATAACCCCCCAAAAGCATCATGTTGGTTGCCTTGCTGTCTTGAACGTCATAAATAATTCTTGTTTTAAATTCTATCATGACTCATTTTATTGCTTGCATATAAGAGATGGACAGACGGATGGATAGATGATGGATAGATAGATGATAGATAGATAGATAGATAGATAGATAGATAGATAGATAGATAGATATAGATAGATAATAGATAGATAGATAGATAGATAGATAGATAGATAGATAGATAGATAGATAGATAGATAGATGATAGATAGATAGATAATAGATAGACTTCCTGAACTATAAGTGGTTTGGACAGAGCACTCATTCCAAAGTTGTATGGGACATGGAATACTCTCTACCTCCTCTACCCCAGGAGTTTGTTTCATCTCTTGAGAAATAAACCTCTGGCCTTACTTAACAAACTAGATTATTTATTTTTGAATATGAAGATGGATTATCCAAAAGAATTTGACTAGAGATGAACTATATTCTGAAGCAGAACTCTTTAGTGGGGTAAACATTAGGACAGGAGATAGGAAACGGAAGACTAGATTTTAATCTCGACCATTTTCCTCACCACCTGGTGGCACTGAGCTCACCATTTGACCTCTCTGTGCTACACTCACCTTATTGATGAAACAGGGCCATTCATCACACCTCTGCTCTGGACACTACAAGTGTAATAGTGAATTACATAAGGTAATGGACATGAAAAACACTCTGACAACGAAACAGAGTTTTATGCTGATGTCAACTGCCATTGTTCTTATGCACTTACCATCACCATTTCCCAATCCTTACCAACTGACTAGGTTAGAACAAGTTCAAAGAAAGCAGGGGCTCATTTCTGGAAGTTGACTCTAATTTGTTGTTCTGGAAAAGTATGATTACTGCTCTTCCTGAATGTACAGTGTGGAACATTTTTCATGTGAACAGCTTATGCCCAAAATTCATGTTCATGTATTGGTACAGTTATGTTAATTCTATGTGATATTTTCCCTCCAGTGCTTTTGCTTTTGAAACAGCATAATAAAGTGACTTCTGCTAAATAAGTAAGCCTGTTTACAATAACTGATAGTTAAGTGAATTTAGGCAGGAGGCATTTTGGTGTTGTGGACCAAATTAACTAGCTGAAAATCCATTAACTTCAAGGCTCCAGATGGATATTTAGGATAATTTCTGAAGTACAAATGTAAAAGTCATGGTAGAATTTTCTTTGGCATATGCGTGGAATTTCTACCATGGGCCCATTTAAAAAATCAATATCATAATAATTACATCAAAGCAAAAATAACAAAGCATTATGTGCACAATCAAAAAGCTGCAACTGAAAAGTCCAGCCACTCCAGAAAAATGAAATGTACATAATTAGTATCTGCAATTTGCATTGCTCCCTGGCACCCCTGAATTTAATGGCAAATCATGCTGTAGCCTCTATGAATTAGACATCAGTAATGATTGTGGTTTCGTGGCATTCAAGTAGGAATATGAAGGGTCCTCTTTCACTATTCACCAGTCTCCACACCTGCTTTATATGCATAATCTCAACCCCACCCCTCACAATCCACTTCATTTGGGATTGCCAACTGCCAGCTACCCCCCACCATCTGCCTGCAGATATTTGAGTGACAAAAATGTGCACTGCTTAAAGAGAAAATTTTACATTACTTAAGAGAAAACTATGAATAGGAGCAGTAGAAGTTTTGCTAGTGTTGCCAACAAAGGGACTGGCAGACTCATTCAAATGAACCAACCCACGAGGACTGCATTTGGTGACATTATACAAAGCCGTATGAGGAGCCTATTTGCCAAGCGTTATGAGAGACACTAGGGTAGCATAATGACAAGGTCTCTGCCATGAGGAAGCTTATAACCCAGTTGGGAACCACCATGATCGCGTAAAATATCATCATCAGCCTATCAAACATCCCTCCTGCCTTCAGGTTCCTGGTCACGACTAACATTCATGAGCACTCGCTGTGTGTGCTTAGCACTTTATACAGATCATTATGTATTCCTTGCAGCAGCCTGTGAGGTAGGTGAAAGCATAATCCCCATTTTACGGATATGAAAACTGAGCTTTCGTGAGGTTAAGTCACTTGCCCAGGGTGATACAGGTAGTAAGCGGTGACAGCAGCCTTTGTAAGCCGGCACCGAGCCTGTACTGTCCACCCTGCATTGTGATATTTGTGTAAGGGCTTATGTCTTCTGTCAAGGAACATCTGGAAAACAGGAAACTTCTGTCTTACTTATCCTGTGTCCTCCATAAATCCTGCCATTGTTTGCAGAATGAATATATACATTCCACCTAATATGTATTGAGTGCCAGCTCCATATTTAATACACAATGACACATGAGAGGATCAGACAAATTACAAGGCAGCACCAAAAGGCCTCATTAATGAACCAGGATACATGCGAGCAGCAGCAGACTTTTTTATCAGAAATATGATGAAGAAGAGAAATTTTTATGGGAAGCATAAAAGTATGTTGCAGGAAAATTATTTTATGGAAACATCATCAAATAGTATTCTGATAATTACCCAGAACATTAGTAAGAGACATCACACTTTTAATGGCACTCATTTACAGTATAGTCTAATTGGCTAGTGAAACTACTGTTGTCAAAGTCAAGGTTTGGGGGATGTACTGGGTTGAGTAGTGTCCCTCCAACATTCACCTCTACCTAGAATCTCAAAATGTGACCTTATTTGGAAGAGAGTGTTTGCAGCTATAATTAATTGAGATGAGCTCATACTGAATTAGAATGGGCCCTCAATACAATGACTGGTGTTCACATGAGAAGGCTATGTGAAGATGTGAGAAAGTACTGACCACCCGCATAGAAGTTCAGGAGTGAGGGATATTTGTTAACAATGCTGATTCCTGGGCACCACTCCAAACCTGCAAGTCATTGTAATATCTATGAGGGCGATCGAGGTTCATCATTTGTACTTGGAGGTCTTATGCTTACTAAAGTTTGAAAAATATGACTTTTGGAGATGTGAAGATGTCTATAGCATAGTAACTCTCTCTACTGGGCATACTCCTTGGTCAAGGAGCTAAGTCATACAAGGTAATTTAACAATGGGTAATCTTACTTGTGGCAAAAACCTACTCTAAATGTGCAGAGGAGTGGAGGCCATTGTGAATGGGAGTACCTTAGATAAGTGTGTTAGGAATTAACAACTTTTAGCCCCCAACTTCAGTAGATGCTGAATCCCCCAGAGTTGTTCAGTATCATCCGTGTGGTTTGCACACAGACCAAACCCAACTTTGTTAAGAGTGACAGTACCATTTATTCAGTTGTTCCTATGTGATAATTACTTCACACACATCATCCCATTGAATATTCTAGACAACATTTTGGTATCAGTCCATCACTCATCCCATTTCACTAACAAAAATGCTGAGATTAGAGCAGTTAACCAGTTTACTGCAGGAGCAAAAAAGTGCATACATGGCCAAGTCCACATACAAAATCTGGACCGTCTGGATTGAAGGTTCTTCCCTTTACTCTTTTCCATTCTACCCCGGGCTCCAGAAGAGAGCATCTTTTTTGTGAAAGCCACATGGGTTTTCTAAAACTGAGACTTGTCGATGGACTGGGTGGACTTGAAGTCAAGTCATACTGTAGACATGCCATCTTTTGCAAGGGCCTTGCTTTCCTTTTTTTTTTTTTTAATTATGTTATGTTAGTCACCATACATTACATCATTAGTTTTTGATGTAGTGTTCCATGATTCATTGTTTGCGTATAACACCCAGTGCTCCGTGCAGAACGTGCCCTCTTTAATACCCATCACCAGGCTAACCCATTCTCCCACCCCTCTCCCCTCTAGAACCCTCAGCTGGTTTTTCAGAGTCCATCGTCTTTCATGGTTCATCTTCCCCTCCAATTTCCCCCCTTCATTCTTCCCCTCCTGCTATCTTCTTCTTCTTCTTCTTCTTTTTTTTTTTTTAAAGATTTTATTTATTTATTTGACAGAGAGAGAGAGCGCGCGAGAGAGGGAACACAAGCAGGGGGAGTGGGAGAAGGAGAAGCAGGCTTCCTGTGGAGCAGGGAGCCTGATGTGGGGCTAGATCCCAAGACCCTGGGATCATGACCTGAGCCGAAGGCAGATGTTTAACGACTGAGCCACCCAGGCGCCCCTCTTCTTTTTTTTTTTTAACATGTAATGTATTCTCTGTTTCAGAGGTACAGATCTATGATTCCACAGTCTTGCAAACTTCACAGAGCTCACCATAGCACATACTCTCCCCAGTGTCTATCACCCAGCCACCCCATCCCTCCCACCCCCACCACTCCAGCAACCCTCAGTTTGTTTCCTGAGATTAAGAATTCCTCATATCAGTGAGGTCATAGGAAACATGTCTTTCTCTGATTGACTTATTTCGCTCAGCATAACACCCTCCAGTTCCATCCATGTCATTGCAAATGGCAAGATGTCATTCTTTTTGATGGCTGCATAATATTCCGATATATATATATATATATATATATATATATATATATATATGTATGTATGTATGTATATACACCCCACATCTTCTTTATCCATTCTTCTGCCAATGGACATCTTGGCTCTTTCCATAGTTTGGCTATTGTGGACATTGCTGCTATAAACATCAGGGTGCACGTACCCCTTTGGATCCCTACATTTGTATCTTTGGGGTAAATACCCAGTAGTGCAATTGCTGGATCCTATGGTAGCTCTATTTTCAACTTTTTGAAGAACCTCCATACTGTTTTCCAGAGTGGCTGCACCAGCTTGCATGCCCACCAACAGTGTAGGAGGGTTCCCCTTTCTCCGCATCCCCGCCAACATCTGTCATTTCCTGACCTGTTAATTTTAGCCATTCTGACTGGTGTGAGGTGATATCTCATTGAGGTTTTGATTTGGATTTAAGGGCCTTGCTTTCTCACAGACGTTTAGGAAAAGAAACGTTTTTTACTCTAAACTACCAGCAAACATATAATTGAGTAGAATTTTTTAAAAATTTAATATGATTTTAAGATAAAAAGATACATTTAAGGAAACTTTGCATTTGACCAGAATTTTTCAGGCCCTCGTCAGTGAGCTGGGGTCGGGGAAGATCCCCATCTAGAACTGTCGGCATTCTAAGCTACTTTATGGCCAATACTGAGAAGTCATATCACAGGTTCCCCCACTGATTTGGCCCTACACTAAACTGCCTGGAATATCATGGACATTTTATTAGTTTGATTTAATTAGTCCTTTTTCCATTGGTTTCTACATTATTTTGCCTCTCTAGTATGTTCTGCAAAATGGAGGCATAGATAGGAATTTATTTACTTTGTGGGGTAGTGATTTTGTCCAATCTGAGCACCCTGACTTTTATTTCTACTGCATTTTCCCAGGGGGTGGCAGTGAAAGTGTTGTTTTAGTCCATTTTGGCAGAACAAAGTAATTTGCTGGTTGGGCACCAAAGGAAAAAAAAAATGGTCTTTCCACTGCCGAGCGCCATTACAGTCTTATGTAAGCCCATGACACATGCAGCCTAGAAAAACAGCATTAACCATTTCAGACCCACTGGCTAGAGAGGAATGGCTAAAGTTCGGAGCTGCTGACTGACATAGAAAACATATAGGCTGCTGCATGACTAGCCTGTATGGTAAAACTAATATGGTAGCAGCAAGATCCTCAACATCCAGGGGGAAAAAGAAATTCAATTCCCTAAAAACCAGGACTTTTGTCAAAGTGGACCTCAACACCAGTGAAAAAAAAATGTATGGCTTCTGCACATCCAGTTCCCCAAATATTTAACTTGAGACTTGAGTACACTTTAAAATAAATTTGTTTTCCAGGATATGTGTGTATGTTTCACAACTTGGAAATTAAATTAAATGGAAAAAAAGAGAATCCTGGTTAAAGTTTTTCAATGAACACATCATCAGTGGGTCTTTCCAAATACTTCTTACATCTGTCCACAAAATCAAAATTTGGCTTCCCCTCTCCAGCCTTCCCAAAGTATAACATAGAGAGCTGATTTGTTTTTACTGACTAAATCATCTAGTGACGTTCATGGCACAAATTCATACTTCAGGTGGGAAGATGAGCGTGGACCTCTGGCAGCGTTATTTGAGGAATGTGTCTCTCTAAGCAATTGAGTCGGTTACTCTAAATTGTGCCAATATGCCAATTATGCCTGCACTTCTTTGTAATTCGGCCACTTCCTCTCCTTCCATGGTTGGAAGGAACATTATTGGACAGCACTGATGTAGATAAAGCATCGTTTTCCTGCTGAAAATGCAAACAAGGTCTTTATTTTCACTTATCTTAAATTTGACCTGTAACTGGCATTAGAAACATCATTTAAAACCAGGAAACAGACACTGCAGCATTTAGCATCACAGATGCTGGAACAGGATCAAGTCGGGAAAATAGACTTGTAAAGGATTACACCCGTTATATAACAAGCCTCAGTATAACGGTGGGACATCTGTTGGCTATTTTCAGAAAGCCATCATTCTATCGCCCTTATTAAAATAATCTTAGTGGATACTTGACTTTTATTGTTTGTTTTTTTCCATATGCCCCCCAG
The DNA here is from genome assembly GCF_029215605.1 of Mirounga angustirostris. NCBI lineage: Eukaryota > Metazoa > Chordata > Mammalia > Carnivora > Phocidae > Mirounga > Mirounga angustirostris. Next base: position 97,451,115 of record NW_026991718.1, on the reverse strand, counting down.
TGAGTGATTAAAAACGTTGATATGCTGTTGACATTTCTATGTTCTAGTCTTCTGTGCCTTTTCCTTTTTCTTTGTTTATGTTTTTGGTTGGTTGGTCACTCTTTTGTTGTTGTTTTAATTGTTTTGGTTCCCTTAAAAGGAAAAAATAAAAGACTATCTAGTAAGAAACTAGAATAATAATAGTTACATTGCAGGTAGTGTTCTAATGGCCCTGAGCTTCCATATATGAAACCAAATGCCTCAGAGTCCAACGCAGAAGCAGTCGATAACCATTAGCTCTTTTCCTTTCCCTTCCCTGTCCCTGAGATTTTGATATTCATAATGGATTTGGTTTTAAAATGTAGAGTTTGAAAGACTGAATTATACCTTAAGATTATAGTATTTGAAGGATAAATACTTTTGGAAGTTCAAAGATCTTTATTTATGGTTACCAACATCTATCTATCATCTATCTATCTATCTATCTATCTATCTATCTATCTATCTATCTATCTATGTATCTAGCTAGCTAGCTATCTCTATCTATCTATCTATCTATCTATCTATCTATCTATCTATCTATCTATCATCTATCTATATCATGCAAATGTCCCAATATGCCAAACATGCTGGCATTATGTCACTAAGTCATGATTTTCTGGGGAGGGAGGTTGCAGCCCCCATGAAGGTTATGGAACAGTGTTACCAGGGAGTACTTGAGGCCAGCACACAGCAGAGCCTGTCTTTCTGGAGGATCGAGAAAGATTGGGAGGGAAAATGCTGTTTTTATGTACACCCAAGCATGAACATTTTACACAGCCCATTAAACAAAAGACCTCGTGACAAAACTCATAATTAAATAAAATTTTGCACGGGGCTCCTTGGGCACCGACTCAAGTCCCTGGGGAAGCCTTAACAATCCTCAGGGGTGTTCTCTGATAAATATTTGAAAAGAACTTATTGGTAAGACCACTGGAAGTTGTGAGTTCGATTTTCAAAATACGAAGTGGAGCACAGCCTTATTTAAACCCATCAGGGTGATGGCAATGGGGTTTAGAAAAATGGTGTGGAGAGTGGGCATACCACAGAGGGGCAAAAGGCTGCTTCTTCCAGAGAGAGAGAGCCAGGAGCCAACACTTATATCCTTTTCTCAAATGGTCTTTCTTTTTGAGGTTCCCGAGTCAGGGAGTTGTAATCAGGTCATTGAAAGCCTACTGGTCTGGTGGAACAGTAGGATTGAAACCTTTTTCTCTACCTTAAGCTGACTACCTCGGCTGCTAGATGGAAAGATGACTAAAGAAAAAGGTGATGTCTCCCCCAGGGATTTACAGTCAAGTTGAGCACAAGTTTCTTTATCTGGCCTTCAAAGAAAGAGTTGATATGAAGTAGCCACAAGTAGATACAAATACAAAGTAACAGTCCACGGTTGAGAGCAGTTAGCTCTCCAAGAGAAGACAGAGGGTGGCTGAGAGGAGAGACATAGATGAAACCCTCTCTCTTTTATACACTCCATGCAAACCCCCGCCTACACATGTACCCCCACCACACATGCACCCATCACTGCTGCCAACACCCAGCCCTCAGGGGGCATTTTTCTGGATAGAACCACTTTGGTTTGCTACTTCTTATTGTTTGAGCTATGAACCTATGGAAAAAGACTCAAGAGTGATTGTTCTCTTGGGCTTTGCCTTTGAACAAAAAGATTCTTTCTTGTGGGAGTGGGAGGGACACCAGCTTGAGAAAAACAGCTTTTGTCCTCACAAAATGCTCTTTCGGATGACATGTTAATGAGATTCCTTTGAACTGTAAATGATATCTGCACACGTGTCAGATGCTAATGGAAATGTTGAGAAAATGAGAATGCACAGGACGGTTTGCATAGTTATGTGGTGGCCCCCATCCATTGAGCATAGACACCAGGCTTTCGGAGCCACCCTGAGACTTGGCACAGCATTCCAATTTTTGAGAAGAGATATTTATTTATTTATTTATTTATTTATTTATTTATTTATTTATTTATTAAGATTTTATTTATTTATTTGACAGAGAGAGAGACAGCGAGAGCGGGAACACAAGCAGGGGGAGGGGGAGAGGGAGAAGCAGGCTTCCCGCGGAGCAAGGAGCCGGATGCGGGTCTCGATCCCAGGACGCTGGGATCGTGACCTGAGCCAAAGGCAGACGCTTAACGACTGAGCCACCCAGGTGCCCCGAGATATTTATTTATTTTTAAGGTCATGATTTGTTGGCTTTATAAAGCACTGTCCTCCGTAGGCAACCTCATAAGCAGCAATGAATGACAATTCTTCCTTGAAATTTTTAATTACTGTGACAAAAAAAAAGAGTAATTACTAACTTTTGTAGCTGAACCACCTCTGCAGATGTTCTTAATCAAATAAAAGAAAAAGGAACCAGAGTGTTCTCAGAAGCAGGAGTATGAAATATACAATAGGGGATTGCAGCTGGGTTGACATGAAGCTGCATGAGTGCTTGATAAACAATAGCTCCATCATCGGAAGGGTAATTTAATGTCACAGATGAGATTGTGAAGAACTTTGAGTCAAAAGACCTATTCCTGGCACTGCCTTCTCAGTTGAAGGGCGCTGAGGGCACCATGAGAGTGAGAGCAAAATATGGGAAGGAGATCTAGACCTTAACTGAGTTAGACACTGACTTATATTAAATTAACCTTGATATGCTGGATACTGAGAGGGTAAGTTGATATTTGACCACTTGTCTTCCCAATTTCTTCTTGATTTGGGTTCTCCCCAAAGCAGACCCTGACACAAGGATTCTAGGGGCAGGTAGATTATTTGTGGGTGAAGGAGGGGTAAAGAAGGTGAACACAGGGCATGCAATCCAATTACCACCCTGAGCAACCAGAATTTTATCCCCCTGGAGAACCCTGGTCTTTCCCACCCATGGGCAATGAAGTAGGTAGGGGTATTTAAACATCACCTTCTGCCAGTCTTTGATCTAGAGCTGGTGGGTGGGAGGCATTAGTTCTTCAAACTTCCAGTTAACTAGCTCTGTGGTCAGAATCTCCTAGCACTAAGAAAACCTTCAGGCACAGAAATGCAGATGCTTAGGCATTCTCAGGCTTCTAATACTAAGACCTCCTGAGGGGATATGGAAAGGGCACCACAGTGCCACTCAACAACACCTCCTTGACCACATGGACTCTCTTTATTTTTTATGGATTTGTTAAAACCCATCTAAGTAACTCACCTCTTACACAAAAGGAAATTGATTACTCTTATATGAAAGAATACATCTAGCATTAGAAATAAGAACTGTATCTATGGAAATATGTGTCAGCTCTGGGTGGCTTCAGCCATGTGAAGACAGACCTTACCTTGACTCCTTATGGCTGTCATCCCACAGTTACAATGTGCCCATGGGCCTGGTTTCCAGTCCTCAGAGTACACAAAGAGCTCTGAGAGACTAATTTCCCAGAAGTAAGTGGCAGATGGAGCCCCAATCTCAATAAATCTGCTGTCACTTTATTTGGGACACATGTATAGTTTATGTTGGCTTTCAGTGCTCTTTTCAAAACTGCTCTTGGCCTCTTAACCATTGGTTAGCCCAAGCTCAGAATATGGTTGCTTCTCCACAAGGAGCCAATAACAGACTTAGGTGTTGGGACAATCTTCGGCAGCAGGCTTCATGTGTGACTGTCATTTGCATCATTGAAAATGACATAGAAATTGGGCATGAAAAGAAAATAATTCAGAATGCCAAAAATAGAGGTCATAGGTCAAGTTTTCCAGGAAACAGACTGAGAAGATTTGCAAGTCAGAGGTTTATTGGATCATGCTGGTGACCAATACCTGGTGGGGAGAAGAATGAAATGAGGAAAACATAGTTGAGAAGAGGGAGAAGTTGAACCCACCAGGAGCTCTGATGCTGGGAAGATGTATTCATTTGCCAGGGCTGTCATGACAAAGTTTCACAGACTGGATAGCTTCAACAACAGAAATTTATTTTCTTATACTTCTGGAGGCTAGAGGTCTGAGACCAAAGTTTCAGCAGGGTCAGTTTCTCCTTGGTTTGTAGATGGCCATCTTGTCCCTGTGTCCTCACATGGTCTTCCCTCTATATGTGTTGCTGTCCTAATAATATCTTCTTCTTATGAGGTCACGAGTCATATTGGATTAGGTCCCACCCTAATGATCTCATTTTCCTTTAATTACCTCTTTAAAGAGTAACTCCAACTACAGTCATATGCTGAGGTCCTGAGGGTTAAGACTTCAACACATGGATTGGGATGGGGCACACTTTAGCACATAACTGATGGCCCTTCAGAGTTGAATCAAATTAAGGGAAGGGGTCTGAGCCTTTGGACTGCTGCATGAGTCAGTCCCTGAGTGCAGGCTGACTTCAGAAAGAGGGTCAGCGCAGGTGAGGTGCTCTCTCTGGCAGAGGACAGTCCTCTGTGAGCATCTTCTCAGAACTGCCAGCCACCAGCACCTCCAGCAACAGGAAGAATGACTGTTCTCATCCTGAATGGAGGGAGCAGATATGAGCAGCACAGCACGGCGCTCTGTCTAGTTGTGAGAAGGAAACCTGTTCTTTGTCTCCCACTGGCATTTCCATGCAATATCTCCTAGGATCATTTCTTTGGTAACAAAGGCATGCTATCCTCCATTTAGAACTAAGTTCTTCTGTGCCTGCGTCTTTTCTATGCTAAACATATGGAGCAGCTTCAAGGACCATGACAGATGTGTCATTTGTGAGGGTGTCCATTTTGATCAATATGAAGCCGACTTGGAACTTAACTTGTACAAATGAGCCTCCAGCTCAAATCAAAATAACTCTCAGTTCTTCTGCTACATGGCCATTTTGTTCATATAGAGTTGAAGAAAAGTCAAAAAGAGCAGTTTATCAAAACAAAGCAAGAAGACTGAATCATTTTGCCACAGAGTAATGACAGATGAACTGAGTTTGCAAAAAAGCCCCCCTCCCCCAAAATAAAGGATCCTTTTTATGCGTGTGGAAGCAATTTCAAAATGCAGAAATGCCCTTTGAGTGTTTATGGATTATAAATGTTCTCCAACTCATCCAAAAGTCTCTGGGAACATGGAGAACAAAATTTTCCCATTCTGTGATTCGGAGGTTGAAATACTAGCTTCTGTAGTGGAGTGCACAAATACGAACATACTTAATATCTTCAAGAACCAGAAGAATGATATTCGGTGACATTTGACAACAATATTAAAATATCAGAGCAGAGACTCCTAGATGGTCTTGTGAAATCTTCTTTATTACTGCAGCTCAACTGTTCATTTACCTTTTTTTCCTTGCTCTTCCCTTTCTCTGGCTGATGCAGTCAGACACATACCAAAAAATAGCTATTTTCTATATAATACGGGCCATTTTTGTAAATGTTTCTTTTAAGATAGAATTCCTCAGCAAAGTTGAAACTGGAATGAAATGCCTTTCAGCATACCAGTCACAAAAAGCGCCTCCAATGTTCTCTATCTGGCTCATACTTTTTCTTGATCTGTTTGAAAAGATCAGGGTAGAAATAAAGGACTCCTAGTGAACAGTGATTGTATCCGCATACCAGCACTTTGCTAGGTATTTCAGGCACCTCATGAATAATAACTTTATGAATAAATAACCAATGTTTGTGGAACACTTCCTATGGGTCAGACTCTTTAGATCAAATATCTCCTGTGGTCAAAATGGCCAACTGGGGCACCTGGGTGGCTCAGATGGTTAAGCGTCTGCCTTCGGCTCAGGTCATGATCCCAGGGTCCTGGGATCGAGTCCCACATTGGGCTCCCTGCTCCTTTGGAGCCTGTTTCTCCCTCTGCTTCTCTCTCTGTCTCTGTCTCTCGTGAATAAATAAATAAAATCTTTAAAAAAAAAATGGCCAACTGTGGCAGATAGGATTCTAAGTCTTCCAATTTTCCCAATGTCTGGTGTACATACACCTTCTCCCAGTTCTTCTGACAAAAACCTAGGTACTTCTGTGAAGGGACTTTGCAGATGTCATTAAAAGATCCCAAATCAGCTGAGCTTAAGATAGGGAGACTCTCCAGGTGGGCATGACCTAATCATAGAAGTTCTTTTAAATCTGAGAGGTCAGGTATGAAGGAAGTCAGAGATCCAAAATCAAGAAGGACTTGAGGGTGCCTGGGTGGCTCAGTTGGTTAGGTGACTGCCTTCGGCTCAGGTCATGATCCTGGAGTCCCAGGATTGAGTCCCGCATTGGGTGCCCTGCTCAGCAGGGAGTCTGCTTCTCCCTCTGACCCTCCCCCCTCTCATGCTCTCTCTCTATCTCATTCTCTCTCTCAAATAAATAAATAAAATCTTAAAAAAAAAAGAAGGACTTGATATACTTGTATGCTTGATATACAAGAAGGCTTGAAAATGGAGGGGGACATCTGGCAAGTAATATGGTGATCCCTAGGAGCTGAGAGTGATGCCCAGCTGATGGCCGGCAAGGAAATGGGAAGCTCAGGCCTGCAGCTGCAAGGAACTGTATGCTGCCAACAGCAGGAATGAGCTTAGCAGTGGATTTCTCTCCACACCCTCCAGATAAGAATTCAGTCTAGCTGACACCTTGATTTTACCTGTATGATACCCTGATCAGAGAGCTCTGATCAGAGAACTGTGAGCTATTGAGCAGGGGTTGTTTGAAAACCACAGTTAGTGGTAATTTGTTATGCAGCAGTAGAAAATTAATATTGCAATAGCCACAAGGTCAATGTTTCCATTTTAGAAATGAGGAGACTGAGATTCAGAAAAGTGAAGTGGCAGGGTTCCCGGGTGGCTCAGTTGGTTAGGCGTCCAACTCTAGATCTCAGCTCAGGCCTTGATCTCAGGGTTGTGAGTTCAAGGCCCGAGTTGGGCTCCATGCTAGGTGTGGAACCTACTGAAGGAGAAGAAGAAGAAAGAAAGACAGAAAGGTTACGTAGCCTGCTCAAGGTCAAGTCCAGATTGGAACATAGGCAGCTGGTTACATGGAGGTGACTGGGTTTAAGGTACATCTCAGATGCCTACCCCGTTGTGTGCACACCTTGTCCAGTCTTCTCCCCTTGAACATGAGCAGTACCTGTAAACATGAGAGTAAGTTACTCCCTGGATTAGGCAAAAGAGATTTTTGTAAATGTAATTAAGGCATTTAATCAGTTGTGTTCATTAAAAGGAGAGTGACTTGGTTGGCTGACCTAACTAGGTGGGCTCTTAAAAGGACTCTAGAGGTTGGAGATGGAGAAAGTCATAGAGATGCACTCTTGTTGGCCTAGGAGAAAGAAAGCATTCATGCCCTGAACTGCCTTTCAGGCCCCCATGGCGAGAAATTTCAGGTGACCTGTAGAAGCTAAACGCTGTTCCTGGTTGATAGCTTGAAAGAAAACAAGGACCTCAGACCACTGTAAGGAACTATAAATTCTTCCAACAACCTAAATGAGCTTGGAAGAAGAACCCAACCTCAGGCGGGAAGTGCAGCACAGCTAACGCCTTGATTGCAGCTTTTGAGACCCTGAGCAGAGGACTCAATGCTCTTGGCCTGGACTTGGACCTACCTACAGAAGCTATGAAATCCTGAAACTTTTTGGCTTTAAGCTGCTAAATTCCCCATGATTTGTAATGCAGCACCAGAGCACTAATACACTGGGAGAAGGGCAGATTGGTCTCCTTTATTCCACCTGTTGGGAGAGGAAGGACTAGCACGCAGACATCCCAACTTCTTGGTTTTGTTATTTAATTAATCAACAGTGACCTTGTTCCTTTGTTATTCCATGTAACTTCAATTGACGCACAGCACTGAGCAAGCTCCAATTGTCCTGGTCTTCCAGCCTCCCTCAAAACCTGTCCTTCTACATAGACTTTGATGCTTAAGCCCTGACATTTAACTCACTTACAACCACTATTTGATAAAGATACACCAATATCCAAGTCTGCATAGTGAGGCTGCGGAATTATCTTTCGGGAAGTCTGAGACTTCACCCCCATTGCCTATCCGGCTGCACTTACACAGGATAACCCTCCATCAGTTCTTAGTTAAGCGGTATTTGCATGCACACCAGATCTTTGAATGTTTGTCGTTTGTCATTGGGGAAGCAAATTACATTCATCAGAATCCATTCATTCTCCCAGTCTTGCTGAACGCAGGGTAATCTTGGCTGTGTCAGCTGCCCTAGGACTGGTAGCCATGAAAAATGGAGGTCAGCTGTAAATATTCTAAACCTGCTTCACTGTGTAACCCTCTTCAGGGGCAGTGGATATGATGCTGAAAAAGATTAATAGAACTTATGTCATCATGTTTATGGGGCATAAAACCCCCAACTGTGGATTAACAGATATGTTGGTGAAAGAAATACATCTTTACTCCTTTATGCCTTGATGGGTGAGCTACAGTTGGCATCAGTGGAAAGATATAGAGAGATTGCCTTTAGAAGGTCAGCTTTTAAAGGACTTTTTTGACCTCGAAGTCAATGAAAATAGATTTTTGATTGTTGACCCAGACAACTGCACCAGGAGACTTTCAACCTTCAAAAAGAGTCTTATTGAAGTATAACATACAGAAAAGTACACAGACTCTAAGTGCATTGCTTGATGAATTTCACAAACTGAACACATCCATGGAACCAGCACCCTGATCAAAAACCCAGCATCCCAGGCACTCGCCTTGGTCCCTTTTCACCCACCAACCCACACCCCAGCATAATTGCTGTACTAACTTCTAACACCATAGATGATTTTGACTATTTCTCTAACACTTTTGAACTTTAGAGAAATAGAGTAATTCAGTGTGTACCTTTTCTTTCTGGATCCTTTTCCTCAATATTCTGTTTGTTTATATTATTGTGTGTAGTAGCAAACTTTCTATTCTCATTCATTTGTAATATCCCATTGCACAGATAGATCACAATTATTTATCCATTCTACCATTTTAGGCATTTAAGTAGCTTCCAGTTTGAAGATATTACTAATAGTGCTGCTACAAATATTGTGATATGTGTCCTTTGACATATCACATATATGTGAACATATATGCATATTCTGTTGGGTGTAAAATTGTTGGTTCATAGGATATGCACAAATTCAGTTAACTTAGTAGATACTGCCAGATTACTTTCCAAAGTGGTTGCACCAGTTTTTACTCCCAAAAACAGTATGTGAAAGTTCTGGTTAATTCACATTTTTGCCAACACCTGATATTGTTTTTTCATTTAAAAAAAAAAAGAAAGGCCCTTTTAACTTTTATTACATTGTAGCTTATAGGCAGCATCATTGTTTCTATTTTGAAACTGACAAGCACTCTCTATGAAAACATCAGCACTGAGTTCAAGAGGCATTGTGCTCAGCATAGTATCATTGTATAAGATGACAGTTGGTGACAGATGCCTCCTGCCCTTTATATAGCTCTTTTCTTCTTTGCAAAAGCATGCAGGCTTCTCTATAATTCTGTTCTCAGGTCCTCTGGCAAGCATAAAGGAAAGTCTATATTTTAAAAAAAGTTATTTGGTTCTGGAACTAAACACCCTTGAAAAGTATCTGCCATATAGTTACATTTTAGTCAGGTCTGTTTGCCTAAACATATGAGTATATGCCAGTATTTACAGAGCTAGCTCCCATTATGCATCAGGACCTACACTAAGCACAGGTAGTATAGTGAGCTCAAAAATGAGCACCACCCAATTCGTCATAGGGTTCTAGTTTAAGGTATAATGAGGATTACACTGAGGTTGTTAATTCCTAAAAACATTAATGTCGCCTTTTGTATTATTTACAATTATGTTTTAGCCTGAGGACCCATCTGAGTTTACTAACAACTTGCTCATAAAAGAAAAAAAAAGTTTGAGTCATTTTAAGTACACAGAGTTGCTTTGACTACAAAAGTGGGTATGTACACTTTAGGAAGTTCACCAGGAAAATGGGCTAGAACCAATAAAAGTTCATCTGGAAAGAAGTAATTGGAATTTGAGTAGCCTTGACAGGTTATACATCACCAAAAAGGAATACTGATTTTTTTTTTTTTTTTTTGCCCTTCATTGTGTTTCTGTACGTTATTCCATGAAATGTTATTAAAGATTACATCAGTTGGGGTTTAATCAAGGAAGCAGAACCTTGTGAGTGATATGGAATATAGGATTTATTATAGGGATTAGATCTTATACAATTGTGGGAGAAACCGGGGAAGTAAATGTCAAGGGGATAGTTGACTGAGCAGAGAAAAGCCCTTCATCAGGACCCAGGAGAGGGAGCTGGTGAAGGAGTCTATGGAAGGCTGTTGTCTCTGCATCTGCCAAGGCCTGTAGCATGTCAGCAGGGCAGCCGGTCAAGAGGCAGCAGAGAAAGCTGGAAGCAAAGTGGGGGGAGGACAGGGACCAAGTGGAAACCGTGAGAGGAACCTGGAACCCACATGGACAAACTGCCACATGCATCTGTCTCCCCGCTTCATGGAACCCCAAAGCTGCAATGCCCTACAGAGGGAGGTGGTGCCTTTTGAGACAGAGCTGCATGTGTTCCCAGCCTAGACTCAGTAGGAGAAAGAGCAGAAGATAGAGAAGCTGTGAGCCCAGCTGCTACCCCACACCCAGCTGATGAGCAAAAACGTACCCTCCCTGCCTGGGGTCCTACCCACCCCTGCCTAGTATAATGCCTGCAGCTGCACTTCTGCCCTCAAAATCTCATGGAAATTTCTCTGTGGCCAATGCTGACACAGAACCATTCAGAGGAGTGTCATCCCAGCTTAGCCAAGGTGACATAGCACAAAATTACCACAGAGATAGACAATCACTGAGATATATGAAAGAAAGAAAGAAAGAAAGAAAGAAAGAAAGAAAGAAAGAAAGAAAGAAAGAAAGAAAGAAACTATAGACATGATATAATTCAATCCTTTCCTTTTTTTTTTTAAGATTTTATTTATTTATTTGACAGAGAGAGAGATAGTGAGAGCAGGAACACAAGCAGGGGGAGTGGGAGAGGGAGAAGCAGGCCTTCCCATGACCCTGGGATCATGACCCGAGCCAAAGGCAGACGCTTAATGACAGAGCCACCCAGGCACCCTCAATCCTTTCCTTATAAAGACATGAAAGCTGGATCCCAGAGAAACTCAGTGGCTTGTCCAATATCACAGAGCTAGTGACAGGCCTAGAAACTCAGTCCCATGTGTCTCCATGTGGGCGATATCACAGAAAGAATACTTGATGTGGAGTTAAGGTGCCTGAGATTTTGTCACTAATTGTTCGGCCTTGAGAAAAAAAAGCACTCAAATCTGGATTCAAGTTTTCTTGTGAGAGAATGGCACGTGGGCTAGGCCCAAGAAATTGGAGGTGCTCAGTTAATATCTCTTAAATAAATGAGTAAATATAGTCTCTCTTTTTTTTTTTTAACATATAATGTATTATTTGCTTCAGAGGTACAGATCTGTAATTCAACAGTCTTGCACAATTCATAGTGCTCACCATAGCACATACCGTCCCCAATGTCTATCACTCAGCCACCCCATCCCTCCCACCCCCCACCACTCCTGCAACCCTCAGTTTGTTTCCTGAGATTAAGAATTCCTCATATAAGTGAGGTCATATGATACATGTCTTTCTCTGATTGACTTATTTCTCTCAGCATAATACCCTCCAGTTCCATCCACATCGTTGCAAATGGCAAGATTTCATTCCTTTTTATGGCTGCATAATATTCCATTCTATATATATACCACTTCTTCTTTATCCATTCATCTGTCCATGGACATCTTGGCTCATTCCACAGTTTGGCTATTGTGGACATTGCTGCTATAAACATTGGGGTGCACATACCCCTTTGGATCCCTACATTTGTATCTTTGGGGGTAAATACCCAGTAGTGCAATTGACTGGGTCATAGGGTAGCTCTATTTTCAACTTTTTGAGGAACCTCCATACTGTTTTCCAGAGTGGCTGCACCAGCTTGCATTCCCACCAACAGTGTAGGAGGGTTCCCCTTTCTCCGCATCCCCACCAACATCTGTCATTTCCTGACTTGTTAATTTTAGCCATTCTGACTGGTGTGAGGTGATATCTCATTGAGGTTTTGATTTGGATTTCCCTGATGCTGAGCGATGTTGAGCACTTTTTCATGTGCCTGTTGGCCATTTGGATGTCTCCTTTGCAGAAATATCTGTTCACGTGTTCTGCCCATTTCTTAATTGGATCATTTGTTCTTTGGGTGTTGAGTTTGATAAGTTCTTTATAGATTTTGGATACTAGCCCTTTATCTGATATGTCATTTGCAAATATCTTCTCCCATTCTGTCGGTTGTCTTTTGGTTTTGTTGACTGTTTCTTTTGCTGTGCAAAAGCTTTTTATCTTGATGAAGTCCCAATAGTTCATTTTTGCCCTTACTTCCCTTGCCTTTGGCGATGTTTCTAGGAAGAAGTTGCTGTGGCTGAGGTCGAAGAGGTTGCTGCTTGTGTTCTCCTTTAGGATTTTGATGGACTGCTGTCTCACATTTACGTCTTTCAACAATTTTGAGTCTATTTTTGTGTGTGGTGTAAGGAAATGGTCCAGTTTCATTCTTCTGCATGTGGCTGTCCAATTTTCCCAACACCATTTGTTGAAGAGACTGTCTTTTTTCCATTGGACATTCTTTCCTGCTTTGTCAAAGATGAGTTGACCATAGAGTTGAGGGTCCATTTCTGGGCTCTCTATTCTGTTCCATTGATCTATGTGTCTGTTTTTGTGCCAGTACCATACTGTCTTGATGATGGCTTTGTAATAGAGCTTGAAGTTTGGAATTGTGATGCCACCAGCTTTGCTTTTCTTTTTCAACATTCCTCTGGCTATTCGGGGTCTTTTCTGGTTCCGTACAAATTTTAGGATTATTTGTTCCATTTCTTTGAAAAAAGTAGATGGTATTTTGATAGGGATTGCATTGAATGTGTAGATTGCTCTAGGTAATCTAGACATCTTCACAATATTTGTTCTTCCAGTCCATAAGCATGGAACATTTTCCATTTCTTTGTGTTTTCCTCAATTTCTTTCATGAGTATTTTATAGTTTTCTGAATACAGATTCTTTGCTTCCTTGGTTAGATTTATTCCTAGGTATCTTATGGTTTTGAGTGCAATTGTAAATGGGATCAACTCGTAAATATAGTCTCTCAAGAGCAACCATTTTACACAATTGTTCTTTTGCCGAACATAAAAGAAAAATTGAAAATATGCTCCTGAGCCTCAATAGTGAGGCATTCTTATTTATTGTCATGTAATTTATCTGGGGCTAGGATGGATCACCAGGCTCTTTTCCCTTTGCATAAACCAAATTTCCAATCTCTCAGCCATGTACCCATTAGACTTTCTGTGTTCTTCTTGTCACCCCATTGTGGCTTCTACTTGATCTTGATCCTTTCAGTCTGAAGCTTTCAAGAGAGATCACGTACTACATAACTGGAAAAGCAAGAATCGAAACAATTGGCAACAGGAAGAAACCAGAATATCAGATTTCTGGCTATGTATTCCATTTTGTTCACAAATCTGCAATCTGGGCAGAGTTCAGTAGGAACAGCTGATCTCTGTTCCATGTGGTATCACCTGGGGTAGCTCAAAAACCAGGAGGTGAAATCATCAAAAGGCTACCCAGTTTCAGCTAGGCTATTGGCTAGAACTTGAACAAATGGGTTCTCCATGTTCCTTGTGGCATGAAGGTTGGATACAAGAGCGACCCTCCCAAAAGGACCAGGCAGAAACTGTATCACGTTTAATGTCATGGACTTTAAAGTCACATAGTATTTCTGTCAGAGTTACAGGCAAGCCTAGATTTAAGAGGAGGAAATATAGGTCCCACTTCTCAGTGAGAGGAGTATCAGCATTACATTTTAAGAGAGTCTAAGGGGTGGGGTATCTCATTGCACTTGGAAAATATAATCTACCACAAGCAGTGATCAATATCTATTATGAGTTTATAAACACAGAACTTGTCAACTAAAGGAGTTCTTTTCCAACAATAAGCCCAGAGAATAAGTTTATGCACATGTATATAAATACATTCACATATGCATACATAAATGTACTTGGCAAATGAGGGTTAATTCTTAGATTCAATTTGCTTCCAAGATATTTTCAGTGTTATGCCTCAGGGTCAGGGCAGGGAAAATGGGCCACTCAATTAGTTTAAAATAAAAGCACTTTTCCCCCATCATCCATCTACTCTCTGAAAAAATAAATCAGGCTGCTAAATTCTGGACTCATACCATTTCCATGGTAACAAAGCCTAAAATGCTAAAAGGTGGATTATAATTCTTTGCAATATTTAAGAAATCTGTCTTTAGTTTCTGTGGTGGTTAGAAGGTCACTTAACAGCAATGAGTAGCATTACTATCACTAACCCTCCCCCATACAAACACACATGCAGGCAACAGGAGTGTTTTTTAAAATCCCATAATTTATACTGAGTGACCATAAAGATAGGGGGAAATGAGTAAAAATGAGACTGTCCAGTTTGGTCTCCTTAGATCTGCTTTGAATCAAATTTTCTTGTTTTGATTTTGATCTCAGTTAGGTGGCTTTAGAAATAATCTGACCATTCGAAACCTGGAGGAAAAGTCAACCCATAGGTACAGAAGTAAGAATAATTATGGTGTTTGGGAATTACAAGTAGTTTAATATAGCCAGAGAGTAGAATATGTCTAACACAGAGTCTTATTTTTGGTGTTAGGACTTTTAATTATAAAGTTTTTCAAATACACAGAAAAGTATAGAAAATAATATGATCTCCAGGTACCTACCCCCATAGTTAATACATTTTACCCATTTGCCATAGTTTTCTCAAATTTCTTTTCTGAAGTTCATGTGTGATTTTTCTAGGTATGTTTCTATGTATCGGTGCTTATGAATGAATCCCTACACTTTTATATCTTTGTGCTTTAAAGATTTGTATAAATGGCATCATAGAGAAGATGTTTTTTGTAACTCGTTTCTATTGCTCAACATTATGATTCTTATCTTTAGCTACAGGGCATGAACACACCATAAGGAGAGCAGAGACGAGCATTCAGTATTACACAGATAGCTAACCATTTATTCAACTAAATTTATATTTCACCCGAAGAGTGAGTTGATGGTGACAGTTTTTGCATTTGGAGAAAATGTTAATGATATGCAGACAGGACTGGACACCAGAAACTCAAGTGAATACAGGGAAAAGAAAATAAGGTTTATTTGCAACCCAATCCTTCCATTTCTGGAGGCCAGATGCTTTCTCTTACAATCCATCCTTTGCGGGGAGGGCTACTGGGGCTGAGTGGTATTTGGTGATGATAGCACAGAAGTCCAGCGACTGCCCAGGAGGCAGCCTATCTGGACTTATACGGGGATCAGGGAGCCATGTCTCTGAGCTTCCAACAGGGAGCCCTGACCATTCCTTGTGTCCCAGCCCTCCCTGCCCGCCCATCCCTGTAGATTTTCTCTCCTGCTGGGCACTTTGAATTTGCCTAGTGTGAATCTGTTTTCCACAGGTTGGGAGAGCTGCGGGGCTAGGTGGATGACATACATTTGGGTTCATTCATGTCCTGCCACGTGCACGCCCCACTTCTATTCCCTATTGCCATGAGAAATGCCTTGCTTGGTGTTCTATTCAATTACCAGTTGCTGTTTGATAGATTGAGTAATTTTTAACTTTTTGTAGATTGTTAAAATAAAAGGACTAAAGGGATGTTTATTTTCAAGACACGAAATGGAGTCACTGATTTAATATCAGATATACGTGAACTATTAGGTGTACTCCATCTCTCTTCTCTGTTTACCATATTACTCTCCAAAGGTCTCAAAGAAACACCTTACGTAGAGAAGCTCTCCCAAAACAGGAAAAAGGGATGACAGACCTGTTTTACTTTTGAGGTGGCACTTACTTATTCAATAATATCTACCAGATTAAAGTTCTGTTGACCTCATGTCGCTGTCAACTAATTATATTGTACTTCTGTTGCATTTCTGAGTATGTTAAGCTAAAAGCTAGTGACTTTCCTGCAAATTAAATTGCAAGAAGCTTTTTAGACCATGTTCAAATACTAACAGTTTTGATAAATTTATTTGTCTAAGATGGGTAGGACAAAGCTCTTTGTTTACTGACATACTTTATTGTCAGTCTGCTATACACCTCTTGTATGGTTGTTTTATAGGGCATAAAGTTTAGATATCCTGTGGGAATCTCCGATCTTATTTATAGCTTGCTGCAAAGTGGCTTATTGTCATTTATTATTTCTTATTTGATTTATATAACATCTTTCCACCAAAGAGCCCATGGGCTTATTTACATAAAGAGTGCACACACACACACACACACCAACTCACATGCACACTTGAACTTCACTCAACACTGTCATATAGTTAGCAGTAGAGTACCAAAAATCTACAGGAGGGTTTTCCATCTGTTTTTTGCTCCAAAACCATGTTCTGGAATATTTCTGATATTCCAAGGTCACCATATTTCCTTTCACTTTGAGTATTTATTGTTTGCCTCTAGGTGGATCGGATCATCTTCTGTGTCTTCTTAGAAGTTGACTTCAAAATCTACAAAAAGAAAATGAGCGAGTTTTTCCCTGCAGGTGAGTAAAGTGATTTGCTTTCTTTGGAATTGAGGATGGGAGTGGAGGCATCGGCTATACTCTATTTTGTTTCCTAGCTTAAGGAAATGTTGCAAATATGATCTCCATACACCAGTAACCCATGGCAACTTGTGTCATAATTTTCAAGAATTCAGGGAGGTGACAGGAAATCTAAGCCCTTGACCTCTCTGTCCCAGGAGGTCATAGTGTTGTCTTGGGGAAGTCAATTCATCTCTTGAGTCTCACTCAGTTTCTCAACATCACAAGTGAGGGGCTGGACCCAATGACCTCTAAAGACTGTTCCTCTGGCCCTAAATCACAGGATCTGTGATTTGTTCCCCACACATCCAAGTTGTCTAAGCCTGTGCCTGCATCCACTGTGTTAAACACCTTGGTTAGAAATTGCGAGGAGCCCGTTTATATTCGTAGCCAGAATTCAAACAGTTCCTGCGCTCTCTCCCTATTCCCCTCAATTTTCTTGGCCCAAATTGCAATGAAGATAGCAGCCCTTCTTAGGGCAATCTGTGAAAGGTGCTCATTCATCGCAGTTCACATTTGAGAATGTAGGCAAAATATCAGAGTTATTAAAGAGCCTTGTTTAGGGACGCCTGGGTAGCTCAGTTAGTTAAGCATCTGCTTTCAGCTCAGGTCATGATCCCAGGGTCCTGGGATCGAGTCCTGCATCGGGCTCCCTGCTCAGCAAGGAGTCTCCTTCTCCTTCTGTCTGCTGCTCCCCCTGCCTGTGCTCTCCCTCTCTCTCTCTCTGGCAAATAAATAAATAAAATCTTAAAAAAAAAAAAAAAAAAAGGAGCCTTGTTTACATTGATTGAATGTGTCATTAGATTTGGTTGGCCTGGTTAATTTGAATATTGCCCCCCATTGTTCCTCTTCTAGGCTTGTTTAATACCTAGTTATTTTGATGGTGCCATTCAAGTCACAGTGCTCAAGGTGCTTTCCTCAGCCCTGGTAAGAATGGCTTCCAGGAAATTTCAAGCTACTGTGAGCATTGTTGATGCCTGCCTCAGAGGGAGTTTTCCTTTGAGGTTTCCCTATCCATGTGAAGAGGATTTCCATGTACCTGGTGACTCTGGCAGGTGGGAGGGAGGGCATGGTGCACATTCACCCTCTTGGCAGCCTGTCAGAGCCATCTAGTAAATGTAAATCCAGGACACCCTGCCTGAAGATCAGAGTAGAACACAGGTAGCTGTCAAGAACAGCCACAGAAAATGGCTGGAGATGTTCAACTTTGTGCTAACGTTCAAGGTGAACTAAGTACCTCTGAATCATTTGAAGTCCTGCTCTCTAGTTTTATCATTGACAGGTGAATCTGCTAAGTGTATTTAATTGGAGCTTTCAACTACAGTATTTCCCTAACTAGGACATACTGTAAATTCAGAAAGACTCCCCATGTGATGAGGAGAGGATTGTCATTGTGGCCTTTTTTTTCCTCCTTTGCCTTCTCCCTTCTCCTTTTTTTACCATTTTAGAATTTTTTAAACAACTCATTAATTTACAGCATGTAAAGCACTTAGCAACTATTGAATAAGTAGTTGTTAGTATGAGCTAAATTTAATAAATTCTTCTCCCCATAATCCAATGGCTTTTTTTTTCTGTTTCAGTCTCCTCATTTCATCCTTTCTCTTTATTTCCTACATAACCACAGTAAGCTGACTGTGCCTGCATTTCTGTATTTTTAAAAGTATTCTCTTTTTTTGAACTTTTAAGTATTCTTAAGAGAAAATGTTCATTCATGAAAAAAATGTGACTTGCCATGGTGTGTGATGCAAATATTCTCATGTCTTGTCAATATCACAGCATATTTCATAAGCTTTCATCATTTTGGACTTCTTGAGTGTTTAGAAATTATGGTGTATCTTCCATTTTCATGTCTTCTAAAATAAAAACTTGTTTTTGCTCTAGCATATGATATAAAATAATTGCATAAGTATGATCAATTGATATTAAAACAAATCTATCCATCAGCAGATATTTCTAGTGGTGCAAAGCCAAAAATCATACTATACATTTATTGTAAATGGAACAGTTTTAGTGGTCTAGAATATATTAATAATAATGAAAATAAATTATTATTTGAAAAATTGCTACTCTAAGTAAATCCAACATGCATCTTAGTATGAGCAAATGAAATAATAATAAAATCATCCTGAGTTTCATATCAATACTTTGAATCATAGCATGCTCATAAAATTATTTCCAGTGCATATTTATAATAGTAAGCACATTTTTAAACTAAATGTCAAAATCCCCCCAAATTGTTGAGTATTTCCATAATGCTGAAGCATCAGCCATTTGTAAATTCTGAATATGCACTGTGAAATAAAGGTGACTTCTAATGGAATGTGTGACTACTAATATAGATGATATCCATTATCTGCCCATAATTTGAATTTATGGTTAATTCATAACCATACCATCTTTGATTGGACTTGCCATATATCCACCCTAGACTGACTTACTCAGATTATCTCTAACTAGTCTTCTTAACCCTTTCCAATGCAATAATAATAGTTCAGGGAAAAAAAAGTCATTTTATATTAAACTAAATCTCTGTTTTGGGGTATATTAATCCCGTGTCTTTACATTTCATAATCGGGAATCTGAGACAAAATACATAAAAAAACAATACAAGTGAGGTTAGATCACATTCAAGATATAACACATGCAAAACTGCTACTAATGCTAGGAATAATAGCTAACATTTATGGATAGCTTTCTCTCAGCCAAATGCATGGGCTCAGTCAGGTCATCTTTAGGCTAATTCTAAGAAAGTAGGCACTATATTAACCCTACTTTTTGATATGGAAAATGATGCATACCTGAGAAAATGAGGCATATGGCTAGGAAGCAACAAACTCTATTTCAAAACTGAGAACAGCATCTGTCTTTGCACAAGTGATAATAGTTCGCTTCCTCGGAGCGTCTCCAGACAAGACTGAGTTCGATTTCAGGGATGCATTTGGAGCACTGAGAAAGTCTCATTCCTAATGTCATCTGCTGCCCATCATTGTTCAGAGTCGCCACGCTTCTCTTTCTTCTAATACCTATAAATGTCCTCCTGGAAACTTTCTACTATGAGTCAAATTGGTACTTTATCATGGGTCTCAAAATCAAATCCCAACCCCGTTATCTAGGCAGTGCGGTGCTTTAACCTGAAGGTAAGCAGGAGAGTGGTCACTGGAAAGCCAAAAGGCCTTACTTATGACCACAAGGGAAGATGGAGGAGTGCTTGTAATAGTTTGCTAGAGCTGCCGGGACAAAGTACCACACACTGGGGAGCTCAAAAAAACTGAAATTTATTTTTCCATGATTCTGGAGGCTCGAAGTACAGCATGTAGGGGTCAGCAGGATTCGGTTCTTCTGAGGTCTCTCTTCTTGGCTTATAGATGGCCATCTTCTCTCTGTGTCTTCATGAGGTCCTCCCTCTGTGTATGTCTGCGTCCCAATCTCCCTCTCCTTGTAAGGACATGAAAATTGGGATTTTCATGGGATTAGGGCCCACCCTAATAACCTCATTTTAATTTGATCACTTATTTAAAGACCCTATCTCCTAATACAGTCACATTCTGAGGTATTGGAGGTTAGGACTTCAACAAAATATTTTGGGGGACACAACTCCACCCCTAACAAAGCCCATCATGGAAATGCAGGAGGAACCATAAAGGAAAGAAAGCAGCAACGATTTTTTTTTCCCCAACAGTTTTATATCTTGCTGTGGGTGAAGCACATTTGACTTTTTCCTTCCAGATGTATTGTTTGAAAGCCTAGTGTGGCAGCTTTATGGAATTACCATATGCTTTGGTTGCAAAAAATTTGGTTGCAAATTTGGTTACAGTACACGATGAGATGGCCTATGGCAAATCATATTTGTACGATGCAACTCAGAGATCTCTTTGTTCTTTACATAAAAGGTTTGTATTTTTCAGTTTGTAGGATTTATTGTGTGTATTTTTCATAGATTTGGAAGTCAATTTTTTTATTAGAGACTAAGTTCAATAGAGAATTTAGGGATATTAATTTTCCTCATAATAAGAATGTCAAATTTACAGTTTTGGAACTATATCAAAGAATCCTGATGTTGGAAATAAAAAATACTGTCGTCAGGCCCCTCCCCCACAGTAGGGAAAGCCTACATTTGTTTATTGCAATGGTTCTCAACTATATTTTTCAAGAAGGAGTAGTTCTCCAAAATAATTTTTTAAGTTATATCCTCTGACAAATGGGCATGATATTTTTAAAAATTTTATCTGGGTTTACTCTTTTAAACCTAACAACACAAAGATTCACCTGACCTCTTCTTCTTCTCCTCTTCTCATTGATTTTGTAAGCTTTTCTCATCCAACATCATTCTTTATCTTTCTGTCCATCAATCAACAAATAATTTATTATATGCCTACTATATACCCAAGGTTTTGGTCACTGCTGCATTTAAGATATAGTTCTTATAATATGCCCGAGAGAAGTATTATGCAGAACAGTTGGAAGACAATATTAGCAAATAAGTATAGCCTTGATATGGTCAAAGTACCCAGGAATTCAGAGACAAATATGTCTGAGGACCAGGGTGGTTGTGGCAAGTTCGTGAAGAATGTGTACTTCAAGGTTAAGCAGGTGCAGAGAAGTGATGCCAAGGATTCTGTAAGTGACATAGAGGAGAAAGGGCAGTTCAGATGGAAGGATTTGTGGAATAAGTAGGATGCTTATCTCCAATTTGTGAATCCCTGACTGAGAAATGTTGACCCTCATCAGCATGTAATTGTATGACTTTATGCATGTTGCATAACCTTTTTATGCTTCACTTTCATCATGTGTAAACACAGTAATGGGCCAATTCCAAATAGGATAAATAACAATGTAAATGAATATTCAGAGAGGTGTCTAGACCAAGCATCATAAATTTTAAAATATCCATGTTTATTTCTTACTACAATTTTTTTTGTTTTTTGGTGTGTTTTTCTTATTACAATTTTAAAAGGAGATATCTTAATTATTGTGACCATCTTAATTAAAAAGTATAAACTTGTTACAAAAGTAGTACAGATTTATAGTAAAAATAGATCATCAAAACAAGATACAAACCATTGAAAATTAATTATCTTTTGTGGTTAATCCTTTGGGTCCTTTAAAATGAAAAATGCAGACAATCAGAAATGCAGTCTTATCACTTGCTGTGTGTCACCACAAATCTTGAACTTTTTTTCATGTCATTATATATTCTTCCATAACATAATTTTAATGGACCTAGTGTTTACCCAAAAGCAGACTTTTGAACTATAGAATTATTATTGCAAATTATTCTCTATGTATTTATAAATAACACTTATAGAAAAGCATCTTTATAGATAAATATTGGCATACAAACACAGTTTTTTAAGAATACTTTTCTAGAAGTAGAATTACTTTTTCAAAATGTATACACAGCCAAAATACTCCTTATAATAATTGTCAAATTGACCATTATGTGTCAGTGTCATATACTGAACAACTGAACGGTCATCATTCCCAGAGTCAAAAATGTGAAGGCCCATACCTCACACTAAGCACCCTGAGTGATCAGGGTGCCAACCCAGTGGGGTTCTGGTGAAGGTTCACTTCTGAGCTGCAGGTGGCCATTTTCTTATTGTACCCTCACATGGTGGTGGAAAGAGAGAGCTCTCCCGGGTCCCTTACATAAGGGCACTAATCCCACTCATGAGGGCTCAACTTTATGACCTAATTACTTCCCTAATATCATCACATTGGGGGTTAGGATTTCAACATATGAATTTTAAGGGGACACAAACCTTCAGCCCATTGCACTGAGTTCACATTCCCGTGAGCAATATATGAGAGTTTACTTTTCCTCCTGCTCTTCCCAATCAGGCACATTCTTGTCTTTTGATGTTATCACTTTTATACATGAAATAAGGTAATTAATGGGTAGCAATGTGTATTTCTTTTATTTCTAGTATGGCTTATTCTTTCTTTCAGTTTTTTATTATATCTCCACATTTCTTATGAGAAATTGCTAGTCATATCCTTTGCACATTTTTTACTATTTCATCTTTTTTAGTGATCTGTAATAACTTTTTATATAGTAAGTTTCTTAGTTCTTTTCAAATATATGTTGCAAGGAGTTTCCCATTTTGTCATTTGTGTTTGTGGTATTATTCCTTTATAATCAAGTCAACGAGGAACGGTAGAAAGACAAAAGAAAAATGAAAGATAAATGTAAAAATAGAAAGAATGGAAGGAAGGAAAGAAGGGAGGGAGGGAAGGTAACTGGAAGGAGGAAATGAATAAAGGTAAAAAAGAAAGAAGAAACACTTTTAATTAGAGAATGAAGTTGAAAACTAAAAAACTCAAAAATTACCTTTATTTTAAGCCTATGTACTTGATCCCATAAGATATTATCCTGTTTCTAAATAGGATTATTCTTAGTTCTCCTCAGACACGTTTTAGGCAAAGCAATGTGCTTCCTGATTTGCAAAGTATGGTAGGGGAAAAAATGCCCTTCCCTCAAGGATGCCTTAAGCCTCAGAACCTGTGAATATGCTAGGTCACATTACAAAGGGGAAATAAGATTGCAGATGAGATTTAGGTTGCTAATTAGCTGACTGAAAGATGGGGACATTATCCTATGTTACTTGAGTGGGCTCAATATAATCACAAGCGTCCTTAAAAGTTAGAAGAAGGAGAGGGGCACCTGGGTGGCTCAGTCGTTAAGCATCTGCCTTCGGCTCAGGTCGTGATCCCAGGGTCCTGGGATCGAGCCCCACATCGGGCTCCCTGCTCAGCAGGAAGCCTGCTTCTCCCTCTCCTGCTCCCCCTGCTTGTGTTCCCTCTCTTGCTGTGTCTCTCTCTGTCAAATAAATAAATAAAATCTTTAAAAAAAAAAAAGTTAGAAGAAGGAGGTAGAAGAGAGTCAGTGGGAGATATGACTACGGAACAATGTTCAGAGAGATGTGGTCACCGACTTTGAAGATGGAAAAGAGGGGCCATGAGCTGAAGAATATGGCCTCCAGTAGCCAGAAAGACAAGGAAACAGATTCTCCCCAAGAGCCTTCAGGAGGAGCGTAGCCCTGCGGACATCTTGATGCTAGCCCACTGAGATGCAGGTCAGACCTCAAACCACACAACTAAGATGACAAATTTGTGTTATTTTAAGTCATTACATGTGTGGAAGTTCATTATAGCAGCACTAGCAAACTAATTCACCAGTTGTCTTTGCATAAGTCAAAGAAACACACACAAAAACCTGCTTACCCAGTCTGAATTGTACATTTTTTTTTCACAAATGGCACATTCATTGTAGAGAAAAAAACTACAAAGTGAAAGAATTCAGAAATTTCTTTAATCATGGATATTTATGGTGACTTGGCACATTGGTGCACATTTGTACACCTTTAATGTGTGGATCCCATTGATGTTTAGAATTATACAAGACATGTTCTCTGTAATGTGACATAAATGAGTTGACTGCCTTCTTAGGAATTGGGTGCTAACCATTTCCACTTGATGGGCCTCAAAAGCTACAAACACATTTTGCCTTCAATGAAAATCCAGTGAAGTGTTGCTGTAACCAAGCAACCCGAACACAGGAACAAGCAGCAGGCATAGACTGAAAGCAATCTGTCCCTTCAAAAGGCAGAACTGTGCAGTGTGTATAGCAAATGCTTATAAACAGCAGAACACATAAAGACCTAGGGACACGAACCTTGACTAAGCAGAGTTTGATCTCATTAGGAGGTTCTGATAAAACAAAGGCAAGACAAAATGCAGCTTGGAGAAGGGAGATGCTGTAGGCATCTTTACAGAGATCCCCGCATGGTGCTTCCGAAAGACTTTCAAACATCCCGGGCAGACTGGTTTCTGTTCCATGGGTGAAAACATTGAGGCAAATGGCGGGGGCGGGGAGAAAAAAAACCCTTTTGACGTACAAGTGTATGAATGAAATAATTCCTAATAAGACCCAGGGGTAAGAATAAAGATAAAAATAAGCAATGGAGTAAATGAAATCCTCCAAGTTTTATTCTTCTTCATCTATGGCCCTAACTTGGACCCTCAGCTACAGGCTTTTGAAGTTTTCACCTTCAACTGCTATTCACTCCATAATCCAGAGCAATTAGTGATTTCCAATACCCTGTTACAGCTGTCACTGTTGGGGTTATAGAGAACTCTTTGATGGGTCCAGCATGGTTACTGAAACCAGTGTGTATTTGATCACATGACTCCCATGACCCTTTGCAGCCCTTGTCTTACTTGACTGGGCAGCCTTTATCCTGTTGACCGTTCTGTCTTCTCCTTCTCTTCCTGCCAGACCTCTCTGGCATACTCGCCTGTACACAGGCCATCTCCAGCTGACATCTCTAGGCATCTCCAACTCAACACATCTAAGACTAAATTCAAACCCCTTCACCCCACCCCATCTGTCTCCTCTGAAATCCAATATCTCAGTAATTGGTGCCATTATGTGCCCTGTTTGCCAAGCCAGAAACAGCAGAACCATGTGGATTTTTTTTAAGTAGTGCCTTTTATTTATTGATTTATTTATAAATTAATGAGATTTGAGTGCTCCTCTTGACCAAGGACCAGTTGGGGCAGGATGGAGGGGGACAACCTTTGGCTTATTATTATTTTTTTTAATTTTCCTAGTCTTACCAATTGCCTTGCAGAAAGTGGGTTTAGCAATTTGTTAGATTCCATAGGTCCAGGTTTTCAACTTAATGGAAGAGCTTTGCACTGCAAGGATGTCCCCTTTATCAGTCATTCTTTGTATGGCATTTCTGCTTTGTCAAGTTTCACAGGAAGCCATGAGCATACAAACATCTTCCGTACTTCATGGAAATCCTGAAAAGCTTAGAGCACTTTATTTTGGTTAATAATATTTCCTCTCTCTGCAAATGCAAATTGCTCCTAGAAGCCCTTAGTAATGAAATATTTAAAAGATAAAGGATACAGAAGAAGCCTGTGTGAAGGAATTAAGCCTTAAGAGAGAGGACTCAAGAGCACATGAAATAGAAGCCACAACAAGATTGTCATAACTGTTCTGCTTGACAGACCCACCCATTTGACAAAGGAATTTCAGATACCCATCCTTTTTTACCTTGGGGAGTAGAGAAGCTGCCTTAATAACCCTAAGGGTAACTTTCTCCTTCATAACACACTTCTTTTTCCATGCAATCCACAGGCCTCTTCGAAGCAAGTTTCCATCCATGGACATGTCTCTTAGCCAATCTTAGGGTCCTAACCATGGGCCATGGTAACTGTGCCATCCAGCCGCGTGATAGATGGGTGATTTCCAGCACAGAAGGAAACATATATCTTACAAAGACAATGACTGTTCCTCAGTCCCAGTAACCATCTGGTGTGGGCACCCCTCACCAGCAATAACATTGGCCAGATATCACCAAGTAGCTCAGCTTGGATATCGAAAAAGTGGGACATTTTTCCTCCAGCACACAATATCGGTACTTGAGAACAATGGTTCTCCAACTGCAGCTTGCATGAGCATTACCTGGAGGGCTTGTTAAAAAAGTGTTAGGTCCCTCCCCTGAGCTGCTGCTTTGATAGATCTTTAGTAGAACCTGAGAATTTGCATTTCTAACAAGTCCCCAGCTGATGATGATGATGCTGGTCCAGAGACCACACTTAACAGTTCTGTGGGGTTTTGTAATCTGTTTGTTTTTATACCATTTACTTTCCAAAAGACTGCATTCATTATGGAAACTCTGGATAAAGGAGTAAGACCAGTCTCGAATCATTGCAAAATCGTGGCATACTCTGTTTTTCAGCAAACTCTGTCTTCCATTAAAGAAGGTGAAGTAGATATTACAGACTTCAAAGTAGGTTAGACACGTCCTTAAAGGGGTTTCTGGTATGTACAAAACTATTATTGAAAACTGGTTTTTCAAGGGAAATCAGTTGGTTTTCATACTCATTTGTGGTCAAAATAAGAACTTCGGTCATATTTGTACTTCTTGTGCAGAACTCAACAGAGTAATCTGACAGAGAGGGGTGCAGTGAATAAAACCAGCATCCATTATGAAATTAACATCAAAGAGGCCCCATGAGATGAAATGGAGCCTCGGCCGCTGCATCATTTCTGACAAGGAAGGGAGGGAGTTTTTCTGGAATCAGCATTTCTGAACATACAGAACAATACCACCTGATGGACTGACCTCTATTTTGAAATGATATTTGTATCACTTTGACTAAGAACCTTTTATTTGATTTTCGTCCTCTAACAAAGAAGCATGATGCTTGAAGAACTGTTAAAAGGGCAGTGGCTCTGTGCCCATGCTCCATCAGTCCCCTAACTGCTTCCAAATTTTGAATGGCATGGCTCCTATCTCCATAGGCTTATCCTCTTCTTTCATATATTGCTTTTTTGTTCCCCGGTTTTGTTAGACAAAAATTCTTGCTAGAAATATGCTGTGTAAATATGGCTCAAATGAGTACATTTTATAGAATAACGTTGAACTAAACTGGATTTCATTAATAAATAACAGCACATTAGGTGCTTTGTAGACCAAAATTACTCTGCGCTGGATTTTAATATAAATAATACCAAAATATTAAGGCATGCATTTTATAGTTTATTAATAAATTTCTCTTATGAAAAATGTTCTCTCTCAAAAGCTGGTGTGTCATTTTCTGCTTAAAGTTGTTTAGTAACCCTGTAATTTTCAGCATAGAATTTAAATTCTTCAATCTGAGGTATTAGGATTCCCCAGAGAAACAGAACCAATAGTGGATATAGATATAGATTTAGATATAGATATAAATATAGATGTAGATAAAATTTATTATAAGGAATTGGCTCATGCAACTATGGAGGCTGCCAGATCCCAAGACCTGCAGTCAGCAAGCTAGAGACCCAGGAGAGCAGATGGCAGAGTTCCAGGGCGAGTCTGAAAACCTAAGAGCCAGGAAAACCAATGACGTCGTTTCCATTCAAATGCCTGCAAGCTTGAGACCCAGGCAGAGCCAGGGTTTCTGTTTGAGTCCAAAGACAGGAAAACCGCAATCCCCCAACACAAATGCATCCGGGTAATGGTTCCGTCTTCCTTGTGGGAGGGTCAACCTTAAACTTATTGGATGAGGCCCACCCACATTACCAGCGCTATCTGCTTTACTCAGTCTACCAATTCAGATGTTAATTTCATTCTGAAATTTCTTTCAGACACACCCAAAGTCATGTGTGACACATGTCTGGGCATTCCATGGCCCAGTTACATTGACACATGCAACTGACCATCATACCCAGCAAGGAAGGTTATCCGGCTAGAACAGGCCAGTTTACCCACAGTTCCCCCGTAACTCCTCCCTTCAGCCACTCGGAAGCTAGTTTTATTTCCTTAAAAGCATCTTGGCTGTTCATATCCATGTGTTTTCACAGATGTTTTTCCCTTTGTTTTAGTGTCATTATCCTTTTCTTAGTTTGAATCCCCCGACCCGGAAACAAGAATTCATGTGGAAGTCATTTGTTTGGGAGATGATCCCAGGAATCACCAGCAGGAGAGTGGGAAAGAAGGGCTGGAAAGGGAAGGAAGGCAGTAGGGCTAAATTAAAATTTTTTCTAATTTTATTTTATTATGTTATGTTAGTCACCATACATTACATCATTAGTTTTTGATGTAGTGTTCCATGGTTCATTGTTTGCACATAACACCCAGCGCTCCATGCAATACGCACGCCCTCCTTAATACCCATCACCAGGCTAACCCCTCCACCCACCCCCAAAACCCTCAGTTTGTTTCTCAGAGTCCATAGTCTCTCATGGTTCGTCTCCCCCTCTGAAATCCCCCCTTCATTTTTCCCTTCCTTCTCCTAATGTCCTCCATGCTATTCCTTATGTTCCACAAATAAGTGAAACCATATGATAATTGACATTCTCTGCTTGACTTATTTCACTTAACATAATCTCCTCCAGTCCCATCCATGTTGATGGAAAAGTTGGGTATTCATCCTTTCTGATGGCTGAGTAACATTCCATTGCATATATGGACCACATCTTCTTTATCCATTCATCTGTTGAAGGGCATCTTGGCTCTTTCCACAGTTTGGCTACTGTGGACATTGCTGCTATGAACATTGGGGTGCATATGGCCCTTCTTTTCACCACATCTGTGTCTTTGGGGTAAATACCCAGGAGTGCAATTGCTGGGTCATAGGGTAGCTCTATTTTTAATTTTTTGAGGAACCTCCACACTGTTTTCCAAAGTAGCTGTACCAACTTGCATTCCCACCAACAGTGTAAGAGGGTTCCCCTTTCTCCACAACCTCTCCAACATTTGTTGTTTCTTGCCTTGTCAATTTTTGCCATTCTAACTGGTATAAGGTGATATCTCAATGTGGTTTTGATTTTAATTTCCCTGATGGCTAATGATGATGAATATTTGAATATTTTTTTCATGTGTCTGTTAGCCATTTGTATGTGTTCTTTGGAGAAGTGTCCATGTCTTCTGCCCATTTATTGACTTGATTATTTGTTTTTTGGGTGTTGAGTTTGAGAAGCTCTTTTTTTTTAGATTTTTTATTTATTTATTTGACAGTGAGAGACAGTGAGAGAGGGAACACAAGCAGGGGGAGTGGGAGAGGGAGAAGCAGGCTTCCCACTGAGCAGGGAGTCCGATGCGGGGCTCGATCCCAGGACCCTGGGATCATGACCTGAGCCGAAGGCAGACGCTTAATGACTGAGCCACCCAGGTGCCCCGAGAAGCTTTTTTTTATAGATCTTGGCTATCAGCCCTTTGTAGTGTCATTTGCAAATATCTTCTCCCATTCTGTGGGTTGCCTCTTTATTTAGTTGACTGTTTCCTTTGCTGTGCAGAAGCTTTTTATCTTGATGAAGTCCCAAAAGTTCATTTTTGCTTTTGTTTCTCTTGCTTTTGGGGACGTGTCTTGAAAGAAGTTGCTGTGGCTGATGTCGAAGAGGTCACTGCCTATGTTCTTTAGGATTTTGATGGATTCCTGTCTCACGTTGAGGTCTTTCATCCATTTTGAGTTTATCTTTGTGTATGGTGTAAGAGAATGGTTGAGTTTCATTCTTCTGTATATAGCTGTCCAATTTTCCCAGCACCATTTATTGAAGAGACTGTCTTTTTTCCATTGCATATTTTTCCTGCTTTGTCAAAGATTATTTGACCATAGAGTTGATGAATATGGATTCCAAAATTCTCAACAAAATCCTAGCTAATAGGATCCAACAATACATTAAAAGGATCATCCACCACGACCAAGTGGGATTTATCTCTGGGATGCAAGGGTGGTTCAACATTCACAAATCAATCAATGTGATAGAACACATCAATAAGAGGAGAGAGAAGAACCACATGGTCTTCTCAATTGATGCAGAAAAAGCATTTGATGAAATACAGCATCTTTTCCTGATTAAAATTCTTCAGAGTATAGGGATAGAGGGAATATTCCTCAATTTCATAAAATGCATCTATGAAAAACCCACAGCAAATACCATTCTCAATGGGGAAAAGCTGAGAGCCTTTCCCTTAAGATCAGGAACACGACAAGGATGCCCATTCTTGCCACTATTGTTCAACATAGTATTAGAAGTCCTAGCAACAGCAATCAGACAACAAAAAGAAATAAAAAGTATTCAGATTGGCAAAGAAGAAGACAAACTCTCTCTCTTCACAGATAACATGATACTTTATGTGGAAAACCCAAAAGACTCTACCCCCAAATTACTAGAATTCATCCAGCAATCCAGTAATGTGGCAGGATACAAAATCAATGCACAGAAATCAGTTGCTTTCTTATACACTAACAGTGTACCTGTGGAAAGAGAAATTAGAGAAACGATTCCATTTACAATAGCACCAAAAGCCAAAAGATATCTTAGAATAAACCTAACCAAAAAGGTAAAGGATCTATACTCTGGGAACTTCAGAACACTCATGAAAGAAATTGAAGAAGACACAAAAAGATGGAAAAACGTTCCATGCTCATGGATCGGAAGAAAAAACATTGTTAAAATGTCTGTGCTACCCAGAGCAATCTATACCTTCAATGCCATCCCGATCAAAATTCCAATGACATTTTTCAAAGTGCTGGAACAAACAATCCTAAAATTTGTATGGAATCAGAAAAGACCCTGAATCGCCAAGGAAATGTTGAAAAAGAAAAACAAAGCCGGGGGCATCATGTTGCCTGATTTCAAGCTATATTACAAAGCCGTGATCACCAAGACAGCCTGGTACTGGCACAAAAACAGACAGATAGACCAATGGAACAGAATAGAGAACCCAGATATGGACCCTCAACTCTATAGTTAAATTATAAATTAAATTAACCATTGGCTCAATCCCAGGGTTAGGGGGGAGGGGAAGACTCTGGGAGAAGCTTCTGAATTAGCCCACTTGAGAAGCAAGGGAACTAGAGTACTTACATGCAAATCCTGGCAGTCACTTGTGAAAGGCTGCCCTCTTGGGGGTGTTAATTCCCTGATATTTCTCCAGTGGCCTTCAGCAGCCCAGAGAAAGCCCTCAGGCAGAGACCCAGGGGCTGGTGGCTGGAAGTCAAGCTGGCAAGCACTGAAGTGTCAAGGAACAAGGGGGTGTAGGCAGGGCACCCGCATCTGCCAGAAATGCACTGCAGCCTTTCCTTCCCCCTAGCTAATTCTAACTCACCCTTTAGGATTCAACTGAAATGTCACCTCTTCTGGAAATCCTTCATAGACCTTCTCTCTGACTTAGCTGCTTCTTGTCTGTTTCCCAGTGAAACCTTTGCCTACCTGCATCAGAGAATCTGTTACTTCCTCTTCTGATTGCTGCTTCCACTTCTTTGTGAGCTTTTTGAGGGAATAGAATGTCAACTCTATCTTCAAGGTCTTCCATAGTTCTGACATGTGGTCTTGGTCAATAAATGGTTAAGTAGTAAAAGTAGTAATAATAATGACACCATAACACTAATAGCCAGTATTTATTGAATGCTCATTCCATGTATGCACTTCACACGTATTACGTATTACCAGCTCTAGAAAGTTAGTACTTTTATTATCCCTATTTCTCAGATAAGAAAGCTGAGGTATAGGTTTACATAATTTGCCCAAGATTGCACAGCTATATATGGTTTGGCCTGATCTGACTCCGGATCCTGGGTATACTGTTAACCACTATATGGATAAATGAATGAAAATGAATGAACAAATGGATAATAACATCAAGTCTGATCCTTCAACACCTGGGAACATTCTAGGGATGATGCTATGAGTATAGTCTATATAGTCCCTGGAAGCAGCTATCCCTCCCCTGACATCTTTTGTAATGGCACTGGCTACTCTATTACATGTTCAAATGTATCTGCATGTCTTACTTTCCTTACTAATGATAAATTTCTAGGCAACTGCATAATCTGGTATTTTCTATTTCCCCAGACATAAAGCCACACATACAAAATGTTACCAATGAGTGTTTGCCACATGGACAAATGGATACATAGTTGACAAGCAAAGGGATCTTTGACTCTTCCTTTATCTTTCCCTGGAAACTGTGGAGACTCTTTTCCATCCCACTCTGAGATTCCAGAAAGTCTGTTGTCAAAGAGATGGTTCTAGATATTTTAGATGGCTCTGAAAAATAAAATTTTGTTTAAATATATTAAGTTCAGGGAAGAATCTGTGAAGAGTTTACTTTGTAACATTTTGGTAATCATTTGGTTAGAAAATTATATTTCTGAGAGAAAGACATTCTTTCTCCCAAAATTCTATTCATAGAAAAAAATGAAAGAAAGAAATTATATAGAAAAATCACTACTGTTTCTAACAATTTGAATGGAAGAAAATTTACTTCTTGAAAAATTAACCATGGCCATCAAGAATTACTTTCCTAAAACTTCAAATTAAATGCATTTTCCATTCCCAGTGACTGGTATATCTATAATCTTCATTTATAATTAGCACTTTGAAGAGTGTCACATTGAATAAATTTGGCTCAGAAATTACTAAATTTAAAGCATATATCCAAGAGGAAATTACAAATCGTTACTGAGTCCTCATTGTTTGCAAATCATCACATAGATACATGCTGTCCTGATATGTAAGAGATAGATAGGAAATACAAACACGGGAATTCTCTAATTTGACTAAAAAATCAGATAAAATTAAAAATAAAACCTCAAAAATTTTATTCCGCAGAAATTTCTTTATGGATTTTAGTGTATAAAATTAATTGCATTACGTACCAGGGAATACAAAGGAACATAAGACATAGTCTTTAACTTTGCAGAATTTGTGATCTAGAGATGGGCATCCGCCAGACAGATATGTTAACAAGTAGACTTATGATTTGGTGGTAAAAATAACTAATATATAGCACTTAATATTTCAGTAGCTGTCCTAGTGCTTTATGTAACCTTATCTCATTTAATCCTTGCAACAACTCTATGTAGGAGGCATTATTATCCCACTTTATAGCTGATGAACCTAAAACTCAGAACTGTTTGGTAACTTTTCCAAGGTCACATGCCTAATGAATGGGTGGGTGGAGGAGCTGTATGCAGACCTCAGCCCAAAGGTCCTTAAAGTTGATATTCAGAAGGCGTTAAAAATAAGGTACACTGAAGAGAAGACTATTCACTCAAACTTGGTTGGAGCAGATGTTATGGTACCACAGTTTGGCCTTGAAGGATGAGTGTGAACAGAGATGGAGAAGGCATTACTTCCAGGACTGAGGTGGGTAGAGGAAACTAGCAGAGATCTTAGAAAACAGAATTAAGTGGTGCGTGAGTGAAGGTGGTAACATGAGTGGAACAGAGGAGGGGAAACCAAGGAAAGTGGTCAGAACCAGATACTGCTGGCCTTGAGTGTAACCCCCAAAGAGTCCAAGACCTTTCTCATTAGGCAGACAGGAGTCACAGAACAGTTGTGAACCAGATCAGAGCTGTATTTGAAGATTGATTTGGCAGCTATGTGTAAAAGGAGTTGGAATCAGGAGTGGGAAAAAGAGAAGAGCAGGGTATGGGGCGCCTGGGTGGCTCAGTCGTTAAGCGTCTGCCTTCGGCTCAGGTCATGATCCCGGGGTCCTGGGATCGAGTCCCACATCGGGCTCTCTGCTCAGCAGGGAGCCTGCTTCTCCCTCTCCCACTCCCCCTGCTTGTGTTCCCTCTCTCGCTGTGTTTCTCTCTGTCAAATAAATAAATAAAATCTTAAAAAAAAAAAAGAAGAGCAGGGTAAGAAACCACAAAATAGGGAAGTCTGAATTTGAGCTGTAGTGATGTGAAAGAGAGGAAAAAACATGGAAAGAAGACAGGATTCGGACTGCCTGGATGTGAGCAACAGTGAAGAAGAGATGACAACACATCAAGAGTTCAAAAAGCAACTGTGTCACCCAGAGCGCAGAGGACGCATGGGTCCTTGCCCAATTACAGGGGGTTTCACTGGGATGAGGGGAGTTGAATGGAAATGATAGGACTGGGGTGGGTTGGGAGAGGGGCACTTGAACTTCCATGGTTAAAGATTTGGATTTGCAGGTATAGCAAACTAGCACTTTTCACTGTGCAGTGCAG
This sequence comes from Mirounga angustirostris, assembly GCF_029215605.1. Taxonomy (NCBI): domain Eukaryota; kingdom Metazoa; phylum Chordata; class Mammalia; order Carnivora; family Phocidae; genus Mirounga; species Mirounga angustirostris. The sequence continues at coordinate 97,417,080 of NW_026991718.1, read as the reverse complement.
AGATTGGACACAGGGTCAGCAGACACCCAAATGGCGAGCTCCACATTTCTAGATACCTGAGGCGAGGGTGCATCCTTTCCCTGGATGCAGAAAGTGCGGCATTTAAAGTGTGTTTTATTTTTGTCCTTTTGAAATGACCGAAGTGACTGTGCATAACTTTAAAAGCAAGACAAATTATTGCATATATAGTTTTGTTAGACAGATATAACAATTTTTAAAAGGAAATGTAAACCCTAGATGTTAAAATTGTGCTCTAATTCTATTTACATTACGTTACACTAATTTAGCATAATAATACAAGACAATAGAAATGCATGATCTACTACTCTTTTCTACTGAGTGTTTTCTTGCCTTTGAATTTTTATTAGATTGGAGAATTCTGGGGTTTCTAGCTTTCATACGAATTTTTCTTTGTCTTTTCCCTTTTTTTTAATAGATGATAATAATGAAGAAGAAGGTGTTGACATGAAAGAAGATTCAGGTATTAACTTTATGATTTATTCATAGAGCATAGACAAAGACCATTGTGTTGTTTATGTACGCCTCACATTTTTTCAAAGAAAAACATAATAAGGTTAATAAAATCGGTGAAGGGGATTAAGAGTACACTTATCCTGATGAGCGCTGAGTACTATATGGAATTGTTGAATCACTATATTGTATACCTGAAACGAATATAACACTGCATGTTAACTATACTGGCATGAAAAGACAAAAAAATAAAATGTACACTCAAGGTCATAAAATAAGAAAGTAGTTATGCTAACTCTTACAGCTAATACAATTAGCATATTTAAGAAGTAAACTTTCAGCTTTCTGAAAGCTGAGGTATAAATGGAACCTGTTGTTATAACGAATAGAGCTGTGTAGCAAATCACCCCAAAGCTTAGTGATTAAAGCATCTGCTTATTATGCTCATATATTCTGTGGGTCAGGAATTCAGACAGAGCACAGCAGGGCTGACTTGATCCTGCTGCTCTACAAGGTCTGAGGCCTCATCAGGAAGCCTGATGGCTGGGGGGCTGGAATCCTGTGAAGATTTGTTCACTCAATGTCTGGCCGGCGATTGATATCGGCTCTTGGGCTCTCGGCTGAGACCACAGCTGGGGCAGTTTTCTGAAACATCTATGCATGGCCTCTTTCTATAACCTGGGCTTCCTCTCAGCATGGCAGCCAGGCTCCAGAGAGAGCAAAGTGAGCCAGCAGGAGCTGTAACCTTTTTAAGCTTCAGCCTCGGGAGTCCAACAGAATGACTTCCACAGAACTCTTTTTGGAACAGTCATTAAGAAGCCTGCCCAGGCTCATGGGGAGAGAAAGTAGTCTCAATCTCCTGATGGGGAGCATTGAAGTTTTATAGAGCACATGGGACCTGAAAACTTGCCATGGCCATCTTTGGTACATATATTTGGTGCATCTGATATATTTTTCTCACTATCAGAAATTAAGATGTGTGCCTACTCCTCAAGAAAGACCAGTGTTTGATGAGGGAAATCTAGTGATCACAAACATTGGATCTGGCCTAAGGGGGCCACTCAGTATGTGCTTGTTAATGAATGCATGAATCAATAGGCCTGAATTCAATCCTAGCTCCTCCATTTATGGACTTGGGGTAAAAGTTTTCTCTATAGGCCTCAGGGTACACCTCTGGGGCCAATAACTCTTACCATACAGTCTTGTTTGGGAATTAAATGAGATATCGTACCTGACATGTTTCTTGGGCCTTAGTAAACACTAAATTATCCCTTCTTTCTTTCTCCTCTAGATATTGGAAGGGTACAGAACTTAATTCCGTAGTATAAGAACTCCATGTTCCCCATTTTGGCAACCACACTGTTCTAGGCATCAAATGGGGCCAAGTTTTAAAATTAAAATCGGTATCTCAGAGGTCCTAATTTTGTTTAACCTGCTATTCGATGCCAGAATGCCATCCATTATTCACCGACAACCTCAGTCTGAGCATCTCCATTAACGGGGAACAATTTAAATTCTGAGGTAAACGATCTCTGTTAGTCAAGGTTTGGTTAAAATGGTCCTTTCTCCTGGTTAAGTTAAATCTCTCTTCCTCCCCTGATCTCCCACTGTCTTCGTGGAAAGATACCAACAGGTCTTTTCTTCATAACAGCTCACTGGAGCAATGACCATAACTCGTGTCTAGCTTCTAGCTTCTTCTCTGGTCCAAACATGCCTGAGTCCTGTGGTTCCCTTGGTCTCCCCAGGTCAGTGGATTCAGAGGGCAGGAGAAGTCAAGGGAGGATCTACAAGCCAGGAGCAGGAAACTGCTGTAATAACAGTTGTCAGTTCCCTGTCTGTGTATCCTTGGTACCTGCTTGTTGCTTTCCAATATCAACAGTGGTCTAAGGAAAGTTCCTGTGACCCTCAGCTGAGTGTTGTTTGCTGGTCAGAAAAGCAAACTCAAAGTGCCAGGGAGTTAATTTGTCTGGAGTAGCCCTCAGCCAACAACGGGCAAGAGTTGGTGGACTCGAGCAGGACACCTCGGAGGCAGGTTATGTTTCAGCGCTGTCCAGTAGAAATAGGATGGGAGCCTCAAATGGGAGCCTCCTGTTTAACTTCAGATTTTCTAGTAATCACATTGGAAAAAGTAAAGAGAAACAAATGAAATTAATTTAATACTATTTTATATAATATATCCAGAATATTATCATTTCAACAAGTAATCAATATAAAAATTAAATGACCCTGATATTTTACATTCTCTTTTTTCCATACTGAGTTTTGAAATGTGTGTGTGTTTTACATTCATGTCTCAGTTCAGACTAGACACATTCCACATATCCATTGGCAAAGTGTGGTATTGGACAATGAGATTCTGTACCATCACCCAGAGGTCCCCAGTGGAACTTGCTCACACCCAGTATTGGCTGCCTTCCCTTTCCTGTCTCCCTTCCCTACTCCCCTCTGGCACTTTCTGGGATAATTTCTTAAGTGAAGTATTTGAACTCAAACCCTTGTCTCAGCGTCTTCTGAGAAAATCCAACCTGAGACAAGGACTCTGCTTGTCTTTTGTAAAACATAAAGCCCAAGGTGAAATTTCAATTAGAATATCCATTCCCATGACCATGAGAGATGTCTTATTGCTTAAAAGAACCATATGTTGAAAAAAGACTTTAAGTGGTCACCCCACCTTGGATTAAATTCCGTAAATTTAATGTCAATTTTTGCTATTCTCCTTTATCCTGCTCACGTGAAGTATCCTTGGAATATCCTTCAGCTGTGGGGAGTACTGCCCTTTCAGCCGGCCAGTTTAAGGACCTTATCTTGCTAAGGATCATTTGCCTAAGTGCCATAAGTACACATTTCTAGGCAGGGGGAGTTGACTTCTTAATGAGATGCAGCTAGCTATCCAAACCACTGAGTGATTTTAAGAAAATCATTATTAATGCTAATGCAGAGCCCACAAGGTTGGAGTCAGCATATGAGGTTTGGGGGACTTTAATTGGATCATCAGTTCTGATCTTAGTGTCATCAGGTTTCCCGGGGGTTTTGTGCAGCAGTTGGATGCAGCTGTTAAAGTCATACTCGATGGCCCAAAGATGCTAAGTCACTAGGCCAGAATGGGCTTGGGAAGCTGCTCTTCATTTCCTAATATCTGAGTGCTGAAATCATGAGGGATTTCTGTGCAGAATGGTTCCATGATGTGCCACTGGCCTTGCCAGACACTGGTGAGGAGGCTGGCTTCAGTTCAGATCTCATACTCGGGCGTGTTGGTCTCTAAGACGGGTCTCTAACCCGACCATTAGGTGCTGCCTGTCCTCTGCCTAGTGTTGCCTGTATTGCAAGTAGAAATGCTGGAGGGATTTTTACGAATGCAGCTGACATTAGTGAAGGGCTACTTGGGAGAATAACTGGCCAACAAATGCTAGTAAATGACAGTGAATAACAATCTGAATACCAAAAACCAGTAAGATGCTGGTAAACTGATTCTCTGGATGAAGGGAACCCCCACTGGGGGAGTTTGCATATTTCGTTATTGTAAATACACCCACTGTGGTGGTGTTCAAGCTACCAAACATGAGATCAATGAATGCGGGAGTTGAGGAGAGAGAGGTATAGTCAGCTGGCTCACGTCAGCCTCAGCACACGTCTGCTGAACCAGATTTTAATCAGGATGTACCTTGTGCCAGTCGCTCAACATATATGAAGTCATTTAAGGTATGCACAACCCTAGGAGGCAAGGATTAGTAACTACACAAGGCTTAAGAGGAATTAGTTCCTGGCTTAAGTAGGAGAGCCGTAAGTGTGTCTGACCCCAAAGCTCACACCCTTGTACTCCGTCTCCAGACTCCAGTAAGTAGAGGCAGGAGCATCTCAGATGGTGTGAGACAAGTTCATCCTCAAGGTGAGGCTCTGCCCCCATGGGGAAAATGACAGAGACAGACTGGCTTAAATGCTTAGGATTCCCTTTAAGTCCTTTATCAGTTTCTTTAATCCTAGCATAGAGGAAAGAAAATCAACAGCCACCTATGACAATTCAGCTACATGACAGTGAGGAGCACAGTTAAGTTCTTCAGGCGGCAAAGCTATGCTCAGGGCAAAGCTCCAGGTCTCCACCCTCTGCCAAAGAGAGAGGCAACATAGATAATATGATACGCTGCCAAGGAGAAGTATGGGGTGCTTTGGAGGAATGTTCCTTCAGCTTCTCCAGACTAAGAGGGAGCGTTGTTTCTGCTGAACCACAAGTAGAAATCTGGGCACAGAGGCCATGTGTATCAGTGACTTTCATTTGAATGCTTCCGTGGCTGTTACAAAATGATACTAATGTCATAGATGACTATTGATAATTAACATGTATCCATGCCCACTAACTACCCAAGGAGGGCCCTGTTACTTTTTAAAAATGAAGTACCAGTCCTTTTTGGGTACTTACCTCAAAACGTGGACAAATAGAGACAAATAGATGTCTTTCAGAGATGTCTCACCCATTCCCCAAGAATTCCTATTCAGGTTGGGAAATCAGGTTCATTATCAAAAACTCACTTTCAGGAAATGCTGGTTTGGGGTTGAATCCCCAGCATTGGGAGCACTCCTCTTAGTCCCTGTTGTAGATGATGCATTTCAGAAGCATCTTCCAGAGAGTCTTAAGAGTTTCCTTCCAGGGAGATCATAAGTGTTGCTTTGCCCATTTTATGCATCCTTTTGAGCACAGCATCTGTGCTCAGTGAGCTGTTCCAAGCATCTCATTTCTGGTTTTGCTGAACCCATTCTCAAGGGTCAATATCCATCTCACACCTGGTGACAGAAGTTTGGGGGAGTTGCTAATGTAATCATTGGCGGAATTTTTCACCCTGGCCATGGTAACGATCTTGGATGTGACTTACTTGCAACCAGAGAAAGCCTAACTTAGTGCCCAAAAACCTTTGTAGTCCATAATGCCAAAGTTTTTAATAGCACATCTATCAAATGCAATTTTTTGTTCTGTTCCTTTTTTAATAAATGGGAAAAGAAAAATGAGTCGCCATAGCACTGTAGTGTAATTTTAGAATCCTGGCATAAGGCGACAGCTGCTAAGAGAGTAAGAATTAGGCATGAGCCCCATTATATCTTGGCCTTAAAGAAAGGCCTGGGTAAGGGGGGAAAGAAAACGGAATTGGAAATGAAATTCGCAAGACACTACTAGGTACCGGGGACACAAGAGACATTAGGAAAGACAAATGTCCTTTTCTCAAGGAACTTACATTCTAGGAGGTGGGATGGGGAAGGGCATACAATAAAGAAAGAAGGGGACAAGATAATTTCAGATACATCAAGTGATGTATTTGAGAGAGATTTCCCTTGCAGGCACCCTTTGTGTTAGGAATTAGCAGAGGGCCTTTCTTGGGAGCTGAGTTTGATTTGAGATTAATAGGTGAGAAGGAGGTAGACACATGAGTGTGTGTTTTTGGAGGGGGAGGGGAGAAAAACAACAGATGTGATGATTCTAAGGCAGAAACCAGCCTAGTAATGACAAGAACACACAAAGACAGACAAAGTGCAAGTGGGAGACGAGGCTAGAGCAGAGGTAGAGCCTGAGGGCCATGTTGTCCTGGCCCATGGAATTGGATTTGGATCTTAATCTAAGACCAGTGGTATTTAAACAGGTGAGCAACAGGATCGGCTTTATGTTTAGAAGATAGCTCTGGCTGCTACATGGAGAAAAGCTAGTTTCAGGGAGTTTAGAAAGCCAGAACATTACTATAGGAACTCAGGTAAGAGAGGCTGCTGGTTTGGATTAGGGTGATGATTGCAAAGGATGAGCACAGTGCATGAATATGGGATATTTTGGAGCAGAGCTGATAGGACTTATGATGACCTTCCTGGAAGAGTGACTGAAAGGAAACATTAAGGACAATATCTCAGTTTGGGGGTTTGAATTCCTGGGTTGATAGTGAGATGTGAAATACTATGGAGAGAACAGGTTTGCAGACATCAAGAGTATTGTTCCAGCTGTGCTGTTTGAAATGCCTAATGGGATTATTTACGTAAATTTGAAATGCTTGGTGAGAGCCCAGTGAAGGTAAATCATGGGGGCTGGAAAGAGGGAGGTACCATTACATCCCAGCCCTGAAAGGACAGTGGGGGAGGGGGTAGTTACAGGACGCTGGAGACAGAGAGGATGTGGAGAAAGCCAAGTGATTGGGGCTGTGATCTGAGATAGGCGGATACAATAAGCCCTTGAAGGTTACTGGTAGCCTAGGAAGAAAGACAGAAATTTCACTGGTACGTAGAGACCAGTCTCCCAGTGCACAGCTGGATGGGAGGTGGGGTAGAAGGTGGAGAGTGGAGAAAAGACAGCCAGTCCAAATACAAAATGAGCTGCCATGTAAGCAGCTGAAGACATAAGCTTTGAGCTTAGCAGAGAGGCCAGGACTGGAAATACAAATTAATGCCTAACAAAGTATCTGTATCTGAAGGGGATGAATTTAGAGAAGACAGTTTCCTAAAACTGTCTTCAGGATTTTTTTTTTTCAGTCTTCAGAATTTAAATTATCAGCCTCCTTGGATAGACTTGGCCCCAGGGGGTATTGGGAAGGATTGAGAAAAGTGGGAAACATGTTAATTTAATTGGGGCATATAGAAGTTGTTTAGAATTTGGATGACTAAAGCTCCACCCTAACCCCCCAAGATGAGATGACATTGCAGCTGATCTAGCTCTACTTTGAGGATTTAGTAAAATGAAATTGCATTTTGGCAACTGTCAGTTAATCCGTGAAGTTTTAAATCAAACTCCTATGGAGAAAAAAAAAATAATTTGGGGTTGCCTTATGGAGAATTTCTTTTCATTTAAAAAAAAGCATTTAAGATTTCACATCTGTGTGAATCATTAATGATGGTCACAAAAAGATGTTAAGCTTTAATGTCAATCTATGTGCACTGGAGAATCACAGGCTCTTGCCAAAATTTAGCTCAGCCAAAATGATAAATGAATCTGTGATCAAGCTTCACTATACATGTGGGTTTACTGAGGGGAAAAAAAAAAAAAGGACTTTAAACTTCAACATAATTTTAAATATTGAATATCTAAATAAGAATGTTTTAAATCTTTATGCTTCCAGAGGGGTTAGAGCCAAAAGGCCTCTCTCCACCCCACAAGAAGAGCAAAGCAAAGAAGCCAGAATGTTCCAAAGACTCTAGTGAAGGTGAGTCCTGTCCCTCCTGTCTTTAAAAAATTACTCCATGAAAAGAAACTTCTGGTTAACTTTTTAAATTACGTGCATGCTCTCTCGTTCAGATATTTCTCAGGGTGCAAAAATCACAGAAGAATTCTTTATCCTTTCCTAATATGTGGATTCTCCCCTGAATGTGAGGACAAAATATCAGATTTAGGTTTAATTGGTGAAGGTAAAAACCAAGTCTGAAAAAACACATTTTCTCACTGTGATGTATTTTCTTGTTCCTGCAAAGTGCTGACAAGTTGGGTGCTCTGTCATCGCGTAAGGGTGAGTTATAGACGTGGGTGTGACGAGCAGTGCGTAGCTAATTGCCTTATTGGGATCACTTGCTTTTTTTCATGAACATATTCTGAGTCCAGGTTCAAACCTTAGCAGTGGGTGCTAGAAATGCTTCTGGTCTTTTGTTCTCTTCCACTTTCTAGAAGCCAGCGTATCTTTGCGTTAAATGGACAGGCTCAGTTGGGCTCAGTTTTCTGAAGAAATGAAGCCAGTCTGTCTTTGACTTACAACACTAGTGCCACCTACAAGATATTCACATTTTTCTTTTAAAATGTAGATTAGGTAGATTAGGGAGCCTCTCATCTCCTGAGTATGCATGAACTTCTTAAAGGGGAACATATTTATGCTTTCTCGTTTCTTGCCTTGGATCCTCACTTCATCCGCTGTGAAATGGAGAGCATTATAATACTGATAGTGTCAGCTTGGGTCTTTGGGAAGGAAGATGCCAAGATGAAATAGAAGTGCAGGAAATGTATGGGAGCGGGGAGCCTTGAAGGGTAAAGGGGGGGAGGGGCAGGGGGAGGCGAAGGAGAGAAGGAAGGAAGATTAGCTAGGAAGAGCCTCCATCTGCAGTGCAATCTGCAGAAGTCTGGGGAGGCCCAGAGCTCTGGGCAGGAAATGGCTGGCTCCAAGATCCCTTTTCTCCTGCTCACTCACTGGCCACAAGCAGCTGGGGGAGAAAGTGGCCTCGGTGTGACGATAATGCTGCAGTGGACCCCAAAGTGTGGCCAGTGGCCGCTGTCAGCTAACTTCATTCCCAGCAGCATGTTCTCTCTTGAAGGGAGATCCTGAACATCTCTCCTCCATGACAGCACAGCATCTGCATGAGTGTCGGGGTTCCAACTAATAAGTAATGACACTGCCTTCACCCTCACCTGGGTTCAGAACCAACTGAGAAGGCAAAGCTGTAGGAAAGTTTGAAACCAAAAACATGAGCTTTGTTACTAATGAGGTTAGATTAGAGCATCTGGTGGCCCTGCCCCCAGATGGGCTTCCTAAGGCTGATTTCACTCCTGAATATGAAAGATGTAACCTCTGTCCCCTCAGGAGCAAGTACCATTGTCCTTGGTATCTTGGGTGCCTGGACAGAGACTACCCGGGTGAGCTTATTATATGAAAAAGAACAGACCAGGACATGCCCTCTCTGTGGACAGGTGGATCTGAGAGAGACTCGAGATGTGTCTGTTTCCACTCCCCGCCCCCCACCCAAGGCTTGGATAAGTGAGGGGATGAGGAGAAAGGCACAGCAGTAAATGTTCTCTGCCCTTTGGTTGAGGAACAAGAAATAAACATTTCCAACTAACAGTAAACAATAGAAATAGTATGTATAAAGTGCCTAGCACAGGTCCAGCATTCATAATGGCTATTATAATTGCCAAAATAATCAGCACCATGAGAGGGTGCACACTGCCCTGATTCACTTAAATATGCTTGAGAGCTTCAGATCATTCATGGTGAACACTTAGAACCATGGAGAAGGCCAGCAGTTCTCATTGGCCCAAGGTGATAAGAGCTTTGGGCTTCTGTCTCCTACTCTAATGAGGTCATTTCCTGGACAATCTCTTGAGGCCATGTCTGGTAAATGGGTTAAGGGCAAAATGACAATTGCCTTTTCCTTGGAGAGAGAGGCTCCACCTCACCTAGTGGTTCCCATCAAATGTCCAACCCACATCAGAGGTTGTTTTCCAGAGCCTGAGCCTGTGGTCATTTCAAGTGTCACGTGGTGAGCCATAAACTACAGCAGTTCTGTCTCCTTTAATTAATAAGGGTATTCCTCCCAGTTATTCCTTCAGGTGAGCGGAAACTTCTTTTGCCTCCTAAATAATTTGCTTTGTTTAGGAACATCATTCCATAATTCCAAGATGAGTAGATAATATGGCTTTTCCTTACCCAAAGATGTGGTCTCAGAATATGCTCTTAAGGCACCAAAGTGCCATCACTGTGGATTCGTGACCAGGGACGTTCTGTCTGTGGCATCATGGTGAAATCTAACATTAGCCACTCTATAGAAACATGGGAATTTTGTATTTGTTCCTAAGATGACTTTCAGGATGAAAAAGTAAAAATTGCTGGAAAAATGGTAAGAAAGGGACAAGTTGAGGTAGATGATTCTATGATGGGCACTCATTATCTATCAGTGTTTCTATTTTGATGAAATAAACTACATCCTGAATTCATGTTACATATGTTTCACTTCCTCTCCTGATTCAAAGAGTTATAATCTTTGATTGGTAAAGAGTTACAATTCTTTCCCACTAGACATGCAAACAGAATATTGTATCCCTGGGTGGAGGGGTAATGCAGAACATGACCCTTTTCTGTGATGGGCTTCCCATTTTAGAGTTATCAGTCCTTTTCCAACTGGGTTGTCTCTCTAATATATATATATTTTAGTAAGAGAAGCTTCTGGTATTTTTATTTATAGATCACTCAGCTCAATTCCCCATCACTTGGCTTCATCTTACTTCTCCCCTACCTTTGGGTTCCCAGCCCTGATTCTAACCCTCATGGGTCTTCCTGATTACCTCAGTTTACCTTATAATATCCATTCTCAGACAGGATCATAGAGAATAGAGTTGGAACACAAACTCACCTAGATTTCCTGGCATATATAACTGTGATAACTGTATTTTGATCCAGAAGAATTTTGTGAACATATGGGCAAGTTATCTCATTCTACAGATCTGTTTTAAAGTAGACTGTGAATGGTTTTTTAAGTTGCCCAAAGTCCGTGCCGCTTGTTAATGTCAGAATCTCTTCTTTTTTTCTAGAAACAACATAACTTCACTAATCCTTTTCCCTTTCTCTCTTCTGGAAACTAGACCTAGTTTTGTTGAAGGAGGCAACATTGCTGTTATTGCAGCCTTGATTGAAAGCTTTATCCCTTTAGTAAAGGTTGTACTAAAGTACTGAACATCAAAAGAAATAATCAAACAATTTCCAAATGAATTTTTAGCATTTTTTGTATGGTGGACTTTTGGATATAGAGTTTCATTTTGATTGTTTTGATTGAACTTTCATGGACCAGAGTATTGACCCACTGCAACACCATGCCAATAAGGAAATGATTAGTAATTTCAGATTGGCTGGCATCTGATATAAATGATAAGCCAACCATAAGCTGGCAAATTATAGGCACAATTGCTTGAAAAACACCTGGTAAATGGCACTTCCAGCAATTCCAACTCTCAGGAATTTGGACCAATTTTTTTTTCTTTTTTTTTTAAATTTTTTTTTAATTTTTTTTTCTTACAAAAAAATTAATTGAAAGAATATTATAGAAAACTTAGCACCATTAAGAAAACATGCTCCTCTCACACTCTTTCCTCCATCTTTCACCGGGAAATCCTTTTAGAAGTTCCTGTAGTGAAAATCTTTCTGGCTTTGTTTGTGTGGAAACATTATTATTTTGCTATTTTTTTAAGGCAGTTTTCCTAGGTAAAAATTTGAGGTTGATGGTTATTTTCTTGCAACATTTCAAGATTTTTTTCCCCCACTTTTATCAGTTCTGTAGTTGTTAAGAGGTAATATCCCAGTCTAATTGTTTCTTTTAAATTGTCTTTACTTTCTCTTTGCACTGACAATCTGGTGTTTATCTTTTTTGTCTCTCGGTTTCAGTATGATGTCCCTCTGTGTGGGTTTCTCTTTATCCTTTTTAGGATTTGCTGTGCTTCTTGGATATGGGAATAGACATATTTTTTAGTAAAGTTCTGAAAATGTTTCTCCTATTGCCCCACCAAATACTGTCTCCACTAACCTACATTGCTTTTTTTTTTTTTTCCTTCTGTGTCCCTAGCTATCTCTCTTTGATGCTTTCTGGTTACTTCTTTCAAGCCTATCACTCGATTCATTAATCTTATTTAACTTTATCTAATCTGATTTCCATTGTTATCATTTTCATTTTTACAAGTTTTATTTGGTTCTTTTTCAAATATAGCTGGTCATCCTTTATTTAATAACCACATAAAATATTTTTAAAAAAATAATCTGTATCTGAAATTTCAATATCTCTAGTCTGTCTCTGTAAGTTAAATTCTGCAGTTTGTTGTTTTTGCAGATTCATGGTTATGGTTATTTCCTTGTATATTTTGTCTTTTTTATTTCCATGTTCTTTAGATTTTTATTTGTGGGGATTTTCTGAAGCTGGATTAAGAGTTTATTTATTTATGTTTTGTTTCTGAGATACCTGAAGATACTGCTGATTTAGGGAAACCTTAAACTACATATTTGGCTTAGAGTTTTTTGTTTTGTTTTGTTTTGTTTGCTACTTGCCCATGTTAGTACATATGTATTATAAGATTAGGAAATCTCAACAGATACTTTTTTCTTCCTTTCTTCCTCTCCAACCAATGCTAAAACTTGAGAAAATTTCCTACTATACTCAGGAGCAAAGCACAGGTCCTATGGCTCCCATGTGTGGCTCATTCAAACCCAAGCTTCAGCTAGTGGTTCTCAAAGAGTATTCCTGTCTGCATCACCAACATCACCTGGGAACTTGTTAGAATTACAAACTCTAGGACCTCATCTCAGACCTACTGAGTCAGAGATACTGAGGTGGGGCCCACTAATCTGTGTTTTTAAAAGCCCTTGGGGTATTCACACACTTGCTTGAGTTTGAGAACCACTATTCTAGAGCCTAGACCATCTGGGTATTGGCAAATGCCTCAAAGCAACAATAATTTCAGTGCTTGCTTACAAATCTTGATTCAGTCACCATCATTTCTGGCTTCTAAGGAGTTTCCTTACAAAAAGCACCAGCTCAGCCATGTATTCAAGAATTAGATAGATACATGATAGATAGATTGGAAAAATGATTGGTAGATAGTAAATATCTACAAATATACATATAAAAATGGATGCATACATACCTATATATGTGTGTACATACATGCTTATGTATATAATACATAGTCTGGGAAGATATATGTCAAAATGATCTCAGGAATTAGAGCAGTGGAAAAGAGACGGGCAGATTTGGAAAAGTTCAATATTCAACTTACTAAATTTGTGTGTAACTGAAAAATATATATGCAAGAATTGTTTTATATTGATAAAACAAAAACATATTTTCATTTAAAAACTAGAGACATTGTGCTCCTAAAATTCAGTAGCAAATTGAGAACAGTAATTTTCCTAACATTCATCTCCAAAGCCTTCAGTGGCTTTTGGTAATGAATGCTATTTTTCCGCCATATTTTTCACAGAAAGCACTAGCACTTTGGCCCTCGCTCTACAATTGCCTCTACATAGAATATTCAACAAGCCTACATGGGATGCACATTCTTCAGGAACCCGAGCCTTTGCAATGCTAAATCAAGCAGCCCTATACTGCACTCTAAAATATTAATGATTTCTTTTGTCAGATGAGATACATGTGGAAACATTTTGGAAACTAGAAAGCACTATACAAGTTTGAAGGATCTAATATTGCTATTAGAAGTATTATTATTATTGTCTCGACTAAAATAAATTTTTCTGAACACACGAACCACTGGTGGAATGCACGTTGTATTTCCTAAGTGGCAGAATTTTCTCGCTGCCCTATTATTTTTCCTGCATATTAATGTATCATGTGACATGCTGTTTTGTGACTGGCTGGACAGAAGGGACATTCTATCTTTCAGAGTGCCATGCAGCAGTTCATGCATTATATTCATAAGCATGATCTTTAATTTAATTTTTTGACAAGTGCAATGAAGGGTAAAATCAGGCAGTCATAATTTTGACTTAGCCATCACTCAAATGAGCTTAGTGATTGACCAGCTTTAAAAAAAAAGTGTGAATGAGGAAAAGCAGCTTTCTCATGAAGAATAGCTTTGTTTTATCCTCTAAGACCTTAAAATACCAAGAATTTAAGCAAAAGGTAAAATTTCCATGGTGAAAATCAGAATACAATAAAAGTCCATGTCACCATCTTGCTTTAATTATTCTCTCTATGATCTGCATGATCCAGGGCCATTCTGAGCTATCCGTCTGCTGCAGATTAGTAGATGGGCCCAACAGTCATGGTCTCCCCATTTACCCATTAAACAGAGCTGTGGTTCTAACCACGGAGTCCTGTTTCAGTTAGCATTAGGATTTTAAACGGGCAACACAGAATACATCAAGGCATTTTCCATGGTGAGAAGGTCGAACCTACCTGGGCAGACTAAGCATGGGTGCCTTGTGACCCAGAATGATCCCTGTCTATGCCTGTGGTCACTGACATATTATTGGCAATATTCCCTTTCACTTTCAGTGCGGGGCGGAGCAGGGGAGTCCTAGCTTGGGTGATAACATATATGGATGCTCCCAGTCGTGGAGAAACCATGGTTCAGCATGAGTGTCAACAGAGCTCTTGGCTGTACAAGTTCTGCTTCCTACATTGGCAGTTTATCTAACCTAAAAGTCAGTTTCCTCATTATTAAATGAAGGAAAGAACCTCCCCTGTGGGAGTGTGGGAGATTTAAACAAGATTATGTGTGGAAACTGCCCGGCACAATCTCTGGACAGAAGAACCGGTCAGCCCAAATGTATTGAATCAAAACAGGAAGAGCTCCCTCCCATCAAAAACTCACCCACCTTGTTTATTAAGGCTTGAAATGCCTTTCAATATGAACAAAAGAGTGTTGCAAACAGAGAAAAGACTTAAAAGGTATTGACTGAATCTCCTCTCTTGCTGTTTTTCCTCTTCTCTCTCCCTTAGGTTTCACCAGCCCTCCACTCCCCTGACCAACCACATTAATTCCTGTCCCCGAAAGTCCTCAAATGGCCTTCCCCCAATCTACATTCTCCTTCCAGATCTGAATACTTTTTTTCTATAAGATTTTATTTTTAAGTAATCTCTACACTCAATGTGGAACTCGAACTCACAACCCTGAGATTAAGAGTCACATGTTCTACAACTGAGCCAGTCAGGCACCCTTTGATTCTTTTTATCTTCAAGTCAAGCTTCCTGAGAAACTGGTCTACTTCCAATATTTACACAACCTCTCCCCGCAATCATTCCTCAGCCTCTACTTCCTGCCTCTAAAACTTCATGGTGGGCTCCAGGTTAGATCAGGGGCATTAAGGAGGAGGTGGTCTCTGGTTATGGGCTGTCAGTTCAGACCTGCCACTGAGACAGTCACTGTCCAACCCCCACGGGCTCTTGAGGTTTGGTGGCTCTCTGCTATTTCTGTAAGATGTTGGGAACAAGGATCTCTCTTCTAAGGCTTGGTCTTGTTCCAACTGCCTGTAGATTTGTTCTCCTGGATGAGTGTTTCTCAAACTGTGGTCAGTGGAGCCCCATGGGTTGTCCCCAAAGCCCATTTAGGGGATCTGCAAGGCCAAAATGAATTTCACATGGAGCTGTACTCTCAGAACTATCCATTCACATGGAATACAGTGGGAATGGTGTCCCCTGGAGTTGTGCAAAGTAGTGGTGTCACAGATACCCTACAGTATCCTTCCTCCAACTACATCAGCATAGCTCCCCACCACCCACATGCAGCTTTTCTATGCATTAATTCCACATATTTTTGTTAAATACCCACTACTTAACAGTATAGATGCTGTTCTAGGCACTGAAAATACATACACACACACACACCCTTCTTTTGGGAGGCTTATATTCTAGGGTATGTGGGAGGTGGCAGTTTTTGGATTTAAAAATATTAAATAAGATATAATATACAGTAAGCCAAATGGTGACATATGCAGTATTATTTATCTATTGCTGCCTGAAATTTTATCCCAAACTTAGCATCTTAAAACAACAACAGCATTTATTACATTGGACTGTCTGTGGGTCAGGAATTGAGAGTGGCTTACCTCGATGGTTCTGGATCAGAATATCCCATGATAGTGTATGCCATTCTAGGTCATCAAAGTCTAGGTCATAAAAGAATATGGCTTCTGCTTGGCTGTCTCTTGGATCACTTGCTCTGGGATAAGGTGTCCTGAGGACACCCCACTGACACTGTGGGAAGGTCTACAAGGCAAGAACCTAAGGCATCATGCCAACAGCAAGCACCAATCTGCAAGTCATTTCAGTGAGGCATCCTGGCTGGAATCAGATCCCCCAGCCCCAGGCAAGCCCTCAGAGGACTGCAGATGTGGCTGATATCTTGACAGCAACTGCATGAGAGACTCCAAGCCAAGTACCATTAAGGAAAACCAACCATGGAAGAGGAGATAGGGAATGCCCCTGTCTGTATAATTTGGTGGCAGGGAAGAGTCTTAGGAGAGAGATAGGTTAAGGTTTCAAATATGCCAGGCCTCAGTGATTCTCAAGTTGATATTTGAGAAGACACCTGAAGAACATAAAAGAGTAAGCTGAGCAGCTAAGTGGGAAAAGAGCATTCCAGTAGAGGAAATAGCAAGCACCAAAGCCCTCATGAGAGAGAGGTCTGACTTATTACTCTGAGAAAAGCAAGAAGGTCAATGTGAGTCACTGGAGAGATCATTAAGGATCATCAAAGGTTGATCCCCTAGAAAGGTGAGTCTCACACTTGAGTGTGCATCACCCCAGGGCATATTAAACCATATTAAACCCAGTCTCTGATTCAGGCAATCCGGGGTACCCAAGAATTTGCAGTCTTAATAATTCCACAGGTGATGCTGGTGCCCTGGGCTGAAGACCACTTTGACAATCAGGGCCGAGAGCACAGTGGGCCATTATAAGAATTTAGGCTTTGTCTCTGAGTGAAGTGAAAATGGAACATATTAAACAGAGGAAGGACATAATCTTACTTAATCTTCTGGTTGTTGTGTTGAGAATGGTGGAGGGGTGGGTTGTGGCTAAGCTCAGAAACAGGGAGATAGTCTATGGGGCAAGAGATACCGGTGGCTTGTCCCAAATGGCAGTGGGGGAAATGAGGGGGAATTCGTCAGATTCTAGATATTCCTTAAAGGGAAAACCAACAGAGTTCACTGACATTAGATGTGGCATCTGACAGAGAGAGAAGAGTCAAGGATGAGTCTTTTTATGTTCTCCACCACTATGGAATCTAGAATAGAAGTTGTACCCTGCTTCCACTTAATTCAAACTTTCCTAGAAAAAGAACTCTTATTCCTACCCTCTGTCATGTCTGACCATGTAGTTCTTGCTCCCGGCACCCTAGGAAAGCCATTATTAGCCCATCTTGAGGTGAACTTTCCAACCAAGCAAGAGGAAAATATTCAGGCATGAATTCTCATTAATAACAACAAAAAGAGAGACAACACAAGTGTGTTAACAAAGAAGACAACTCACAGAAAAGATTATCTTAGATGCTTTAGATACTGTGGATTCCAATATGTTCTCTCCTGACAAGACGTGTTTATTGTTGCTGTTATTTTGTTTACTTTCAATCAGTAATTTTCCAGTTAATGGATGATGGTGGA
This sequence comes from Mirounga angustirostris, assembly GCF_029215605.1. NCBI lineage: Eukaryota > Metazoa > Chordata > Mammalia > Carnivora > Phocidae > Mirounga > Mirounga angustirostris. The sequence goes on along the minus strand of NW_026991718.1, from coordinate 97,399,789 downwards.
ACTGTTGTCATGGATGATGAAGGCAAGGAAGAAATTAAAGAAGAAAAGAAAGTAGGACAGGAGGCAAGGATGCAAGAAAAGGGAAATATGGTTGTAAGCTCAGGGAAAGAGCCCTGAACTAGAAACCACTACACCTGAGTTCTATTTTCATCTCTTAGGCACAGGATCAAACCCTTCACCTAATATCCCTGAGGTCCCCTCCAAATATCAAATTCTGTAATTCTACATAACCATCAAATTCATGAAAATTGATTCTTTATGAGCTCACTCTTTCATGCCCTGTAAATATTTTCATCCTTAATTTAAAAGCTTTGAATTGTGGGTTTTAATAGCCAAATAGGCCTCTGAGAACATCTCATTTCACAAATGGGGGAAGCTTTCTTTTAAAAGTTCTCCAGAATTGTCTAGAGGACTCACATGAAAGGTGATCCTAAGTAAGCTACTAAACACCAAAGGGAAAGAGCAGCCTATCAGGCCATCAATAGTGGTTCTTTTCTTTTCTTTTTTTTTTTTAAGATTTTATTTATTTATTTGACAGAGAGCCACAGCAAGAGAGGGAATACAAGCAGGGGGAGTGGGAGAGGGAGAAGCAGGCTTCCCACTGAGCAGGGAGCCCAATGTGGGGCTCGAGCCCAGGACCTGGAATCATGACGTGAGCCGAAGGCAGATGCTTAACGACTGAGCCACCCAGGTGCCCCAATAGTGGTTCTTTTAATAATCGTTTAAGTTTCTTTCTTTAAGTCTTATAAGTGTGTGTGAGTGAGTAATTCAGACTATTCACTATTTGCCTATTTTGACTTCCAAAACTGAGGATAAAGAATGCATTCGTTTTGTCCAAAACTCAGTCCCTGGGTTTATAGAGTTAAAACTTTAGAGTGACTGTTTTTTTCCAGTGCTGGCACCATGCCTAGAGGACCTTTGATGGCTTATAATATTAGATACTAATTTTTCAGCAGAGATACATTTGGTTTGGTTTTGTCTTTAAGGAGAACTATTGCTATTTGAACAGTGTTGGGTTTTCACATTAGGGTTTTGCCATTATATTTCAAAATTTCAATTTTCTACTGTAACAAAGTTGTGCTTTCCTACAATACTGGCAAGAGCCTTAAAACAGTCCACCTACACTGGAATTACCTGGGTGTGCAGTGCGTGCTCCTAATACCTTGCTCCAACATGCCTCTTCACTCCTCACTCTAGCCACTCTGGAGCCATCAGAGGCCATCTTATGAAATGACTCCATCTGCAGGGATTGCCCTGCTTGAGGAATGATACACAGAAAACCAGGGTACTCTTTTCTCCTTGGACAAAAATGCTAGCAGATCACTTGAATCGTTTTTCAATTCTCCATCCTGAGAATTCCCCACTGATCTCTAATAATCTTTGCCACTGGCAGAAAGAAAGCAGGTGAGGGGTTTGGGAGGAAAGGGGTGGAGGGATGAGAAGGTAGGTTCTAGAATGTGGGGTGAAAGTGAGGTGGTTTTGCTGTGTTTGGTGAACAGTTGCAAACTGCTACTCTCAGGGGAATTTTTTATTCCTTCCATCGAAGCTGCCACTTACAGTGAATGCTAAAAATGTGGATTCTTGCCCTCAGTCCCAGCCTTCCACCAAATCAGAAAGCTGCATTTTAACGTGATGCACTGCATCTTTGGAGCACCATTTTTTATATATAATATACTTGGTTTTTATTTTAGACAGTCTCAAACTTGGAGCAAATTTGCAGGTATACTGAAAAGAACCATTTTCTTCTTTCTTAGAATCTTCTGGGGGAACTTTTAAAAATCCCATTCCTGTGTCCCACCCCCTGACCAGTTAAGTCCAACCTCTGGCAGAGGAACCCAGGCAACAAGTTTTTTTGTTTTTTGTTTTTTGGTTTTTTTTTTTTTTTCAGGCAACAGTGTTTTTTTAAGCACCTTGGGTAAACCTCAAGGTTGTGTAGTCAAGGTTGGGAATCAGAGATTTAAGCATCCCGTTTCCTGAGAATTTGGCCCAGGATCACAGATTCTGTCAATGCCAAAAGTGACTGGCCGGCCTGTGTTGGTTAGGCACTGAGACCCCTGTCCAGACATCGAAGGGGCCATTTACCTAACATTTATTGTGCACTTTTTATGTGCCAACATTTTTCTAAGGACTTCACATTTAACTCATTTAATCTTTAGGACAATACTATCAAGCATGTGCTATGATATCCCCATTTCACAGATGAGGAAACTAAGGCACAGAGAAGTGAAAAAAATCGTAGAATATGACATGGCTAGGAACTCTGGGAAATCAGGCCTAGGAATAAGGTAGTATGATACCAGCCCAAATGCCAGTGCTTCTTAAACTTTGCATTTGAGAACACAAACTTCTTTTATTGTTTGATTTTAGAGTCACCTAGAGGGTTAAGAAAGAACACCGAGGCCCAGGCTCATTGAAGAAGGATAGAGACTGGGCCTTTAACTTTTTTACCAAGGTTCCCAGGGGTTCTTCCCAAAACAGGGAATCTGCAGGAGAAAGGGAGTATGAAGAAGCCAGGAATGTATGAAACAGAAGGGCTAGACAGACAGGAAAGAAGCAAAGGGCCCAAATGGCAAAGGCATTGTAGTTTAGGGTGGATGCAGATTGGAGGCTATAATAGGAAGAACTTTGAAAACCAAGCAGAGGAGTCTGGACTTTATTTACTGATATCCAGCAGCCATGCTGGGCTTTGTCACCATCAAAGTGCCATGGGGCTCCTTGTGTGAACTTAATATGAAACACACAGTGATGCTCTATACATTAAAGCTAGAACCCCAAACCTAGACCTGGCAGAAAACCTTACCAAGACATTTTCTGTTTAGCAAGTCATGGAAATAATGCATTTGATAATGATGATCTATATGATCTATATGATCAGAAAATACACGTTACCACTATTTCTGGTCAAAGCTATTGTACTACCCAATATAGAGACTAAACATATGCTTTGCATATCAGTAAAGCAGGGGTGCCAAAAATAAATGAGAAAATCTCAGCTTTGATTAATCATCCAGAATATTATAATGAGATCATTTAAAGAGAAGTTTCTTTTAAAACACATATGGAGATGGGGCCAGGTTAAAATATAGTGTGTGTGTGTGTGTGTTTAATTTTATTTTAATAGGATGGGAGAGATCACCAAGATCTGTTTGGTCTTTCGGAGTTCTGAAAGTCTTAATTCAGCCCTATTGTCAAATTTGACTCGTTCATTGTATAATACCAAATTAACGAATGAGCAACAATGTAGGAATGGCCTAGAGTTATCTCCTTTCTTTTTATAATTATTAAAATACACCCAAAACAAAGGTAATTTCTACACTGATGGCCAGGTTCACTGAGATTATGGACAGTCATTTTGCTAATTCTCCCCATCCGTTGTTCTGCTAAATAGGTGGTCTCCCCAGATTACCCATCCTGCCACCCTCTGTCCTTGTGCTCTTTTCCCTTCCCTTTGGAAGTCTTGCTCTTTTCTTACTCCTTACTTAGCAACAATGCTTACTTTTTGAAATACACTCTTGTGGTCGTCGTTTGGTCTTCTTCATCTTATTTTTTCCCTTGCTGTTGCATTTTTATTGGTTGTGCATAAGATTTGTGTTTGGAGATTAAGCCATGGAGTCTTATATGCTTGCATGCTTGAAGTTTCTCCTCCTGAGTTTTACAAACACTAAATCATCCTGATGGGCAGGCTCCTGAATGCTTTCTCCCCATAAGTTGGTGCTCTCAACTGGCAAGAAGGAAAAATGTCTGTTCCAGGTGCTATGGCTGCATAACAAATTACCCTAAAATTTATTAGCGTAACATAATGATATTTATTCTGTCCACAGATCTGCTCAGTGGAGATAGCTTGTTTCTAACTCCATTCAGCATCAGCTAGAGTAGCTCAGAAATTGGGAGATGGAATCATCAAATGTTTGCTCCCTTGCTTCTCTGAGCCCTGGGCTGGGGAGATTCAAGCAATAGAAGGCTGGAACAATTGGGGTTCCTTGGGCATCTCTCTAGCTTGATGTATTCCCTCCACGTGATCTACCAGCAGTAGGAGCTTCAGGGCATTTTTAGACATCAACTCAGAGCTCTCAAGGTGCATATCTCTAAGCAAGAGCCAATTTGAATTCACATAACCTTCTATGGCCTAGTCTCAAAAGCTATTCAATGTCGTTTTGACCACATTCTCATCACATCCACATCAGTTGAGACAGTTAACAAGTCCTCCCAGGCTCAAGGGAGCCTCAAAATGGAGACTCCCAATGGAGATTGTCAATGTCACATTATAAAAATAAATAAATACACACACACACACACATATATGGAATAGACAATCTGCTCCAATATCCATTATACATACATACATAGATACATACATAATATTTCATTTTCAAAACTTTGTGGAATGGGATCCTGAAGAAAATACTGGAGACTACTAATGGAAAGCAAGCACAGATAGGAAGATGTGAGTATGGAAGTCTTAGTATCTATTTTATGTAATCATGGGGCTTGGGATTCAAGAGTGGGGAGACAAGAGTGGATACAGTTGTGGGAAATAAAATCTCTGGATTCCTGCCTGTGCTAATTGACTTTAGCAAATCTCTGATTTCTGTCAAATGAAGGATCTAATCTCTATGATCTTGATGGGCTTCTCCAGAGCCCCTGGTTCTGTGAAAGGTTGAAGTTCAGTTATGCTCTCATATACTCACCATTTCTACTTCCTGTTTAAAATTAACTCTCCTACAAATTTGCTGACTCTAAATTCTGTTGCTTTTGCTGAGCAGTCACACTCTGCTCTCTATGCAGCTCTACTAAATCAAGTATGAGGTTCAAGTCCTCGATGGCACCATGCGTTATTTCAAGAGTTATTCTTCCTTTGTGTATGAAAATTTGTATTTTGAATGTGTGCCATCAGAGGAGTAATAGGAAATTGGGGATTGCACTGTAGCCAAGTCAAAGGACATATATATATATATTTAATCTAGAACTCTTCTCCTCTAAGAGACAGTTTTGGTGGTAGATGAGGGTATAAAAACACTAAATCCAGAGGGTGGGAGATATAAAGGAAATGGAAACAAGACTAAAAGGCAATTCAAGGATTGTCTATGAAGTTCTCTCCAGAAAGTATCTTCATTTATGTGCTAATACACTCAGTAGGCACTTTCTGATGATGACCACAACAGAGCTCTGCATGTCTGGGATCCTGAAATGGTGACCATTTCATGTGAGGCTCCATAAGCCAGTCCATGGGTATCAGAGATCCCACCTTGAACCTGGGAGGTGTAGCAAGAAGCGATAGCTAAGGGGTACCCAACCAGAGAGAAATGCCAAGAATGGGAAAGAAGCAGGTCAAGTGAAAGTGACTGGAGCAAGGATATTTAAAATGAAAATCAATGCAGTGGGAGAAGAGATAAAACATCAGAGGGAGAAATAAAGGCCAAAAAAAAAAGAAAGAAAGAAAGAAAGAAAGAAAAGAATAAACACGTTGTGATGGTCTGTGATGGCCGGGATGTGACTTGGGGAAAGAGATCCTTGCAGGCAGTACACAGAGAACTTATAGAAAGTCAACAGTACCATCAGTCTAAAAGAGGGTGCATTGGAAGGCAATGTGGAATTCAATTTTTTTTTAATTTGTGTGTTCACTTTTTAAAAGGCCATTTCCACATTTCCAAATTGTTGGACGGTGGGTCAAAGGAATGCCCAAAGTACCGTTGATGAGTGGCTTGATTCAGTGGCAGCCCCAGGCAAAGGCGAAATGTGAGCTTCTGTTTACACTCAGAAATCTTTTGGATGGTGTGTTAACCTTGTCTATAGAAGCCTACTGTTTATTTATTGGCAGCCACAGGGCATTGCTTCCTTCTTCGTGTTCAACCGCTGCCAATTTCCTTATCTACCCCTCATTACATTAGGGAAGTTTGGGCCTCATCACCAGCTTGGGTTTCCAGCCACTTTGCCAGCTCCGAGTTTCAATCACTGGTGTCCTTCAGTGCTGTTTCTGCAGGTCGAGGTTTCTTCAGGATGCAGTTTAGAAAATGGATCTTGGAAATAATATGAGAGCCAGTTTGTGGGTGTAAGACCCGATTTTGAAATTCGGACATCAATCTTAGGAGGCTGAATCCCGAGGTTTTACTTTTCTTTAAAGATTTTCTTTTTATTTATTTGAGAGAGCAGAACGAGTGAGCAAGAGAACACGTGTGAGGGAAAGAGGCATAGGGAGAGGGAGAAGCAGGCTCCCCACTGAGCAGGGAGACCGATGTGGGGCTCGATCCCAGGACCCTAGGATCATGACCTGAGCCGAAGGCAAACGCTTAACCAACTGAGCCACCCAGGTGCCCCGTGAGGTTTTACTTTTCAACTTATTCCATACAGGGCTAGATTTCCAACGACTGAGTTGGATGGGAACAGGTATGAAGCAGGCTGTCGCACGACCCACAAGAGTTAGTAATCCGTGAAGCATGATTAAATCACCATATCCCTCAGCTACCTGCAGATGCCCTTGGAGGAGGCTATTGGTGGGTAAACAGGATGTTTATTGGGACAAGCAATGAAAAGATAGTGATGATTTCACATCGCATCTGTCTCCAAATTTAATTAAATTATTATTAATATATAATTCTGCATAAAATTTAATTACCTGATAGTGAGCATTTTCATACAGTAAGCAGGGAACGTTTTCCAGGCCTAAAGTCAGCGGGGGATGCACTGTGCCACATAGCGTGTCAGGCAGGACACAGGCTCCCTTGGCAGCCAGATCCAGATTTGAACTTCAGCTGTACCACTTCCTGGCCGCTGCACTTCAATAAGTCCTTCTAAGCCTCAGTTTTCTCCTCTGCAAGATAGGAGTAAGAATCCTTACTTTCTGGGATTTGGGCAAGGATTAGAAGTAAAACCTATAAAAGAACAAGCCTAAAGTCTGACGGGTAACTAGGTAGTAAGCACTCAAAAATGATAGCTGCTATCACTATTATTATTAATTATTCTTTCCTCTCCACAGGAAAAGCTCTAGAAAACGAAAATGCCTTTTTAAAAAGCCTGAGTCTAGAATGGAAAACTGACTTAGTCTAGTAAAATCACATCCCGGGCAGGGCAGTTTTGCTAGCTTCTCAGCAGAAGTATGGTCAATTTATTTTTTCCTCTGCCATGTGTAATCTTTCCCTGGAGAGATTTATAACTTTTACATCCCTCTGTGTAGAAACACTCCTGGCCATCTCTCTGTTGCTATCCCTTCAGTAAGTCTGCCATTATTCCTTCAACAGGTGCCCACCAAAAGAATCATAAGCCCTTATGAGCTAACAGTGAAGTTTCAGCCGAGAAAAGAAATAAAAAGCCAGTTTCCTGAAAATTATAACATATATAAGTTTGGAATGTACTTGTTTGTTTGTGTCTTTCTTTTTTAGCTTATAGAACACTCTTTGCTCTTTATGTTGAAAAACTGTCAATTATTACTGGCTGTTGGCCACTTTTTCATCTTCAAGGTAACAGATTTCTACGATAAAACTTCAACTCTGGTCAAAGCAGACAGTGCATTATAAAAAAAATATAACGAGCACAAATGCAGCCATAAAGTCTCATATATATTTACCTCTAAAAATGAAAGGGCTTATAGTATTTTAGAAAAATGATGTTTTGTTGTTGTTGTTGTTATTTAATACTAGGCACTCAGTAAACATTTCTGGGTAACCCAATGAAGGAACAAACAAATAAGCAAATGAACAAAGGCGATTTACCACAACTGCAAATCATTTTTCTTGAATGAAGTGGAATGAAGTGTACTACTTGTATTTCCTGGGAAAAAAAAAAAAAAGTTAAATTAAGATAAATCATTGTTGAAAGAGTTCTTTAGGGAATAAAAGAGCAGTGAAAATAGTAATAAAACATTGCTCCCCAAAGCAGAATGCGGTAGTTCCAGTTACAGGAAGACTATTAATCCCTTTCTTTTCTGGGATTGCCTGCCTTGTGTGTAAGGTCGGTTTTGAAATCTTCCTTTTCCTAGGCAGAAAATAGGCCCCCAGAATATCAGACCTGTGGTTATTTGACAACAGCTGAATCTACCCCAGAGCAGTTGCTGTTATCTTGATTAACGAAGACCTTTGAGAGGTGAAGTTCATTTCAGACCAGAACTAACCAGCACTGAATTTGTTAGGGTGTTTTCTGAATGCTGAAAAGGAGCTGGGATTCAGAGTATGGATATGATCTTAGGGTCGTTAGGCCAGATCTAAATTTTCACTTCATCAGTGGGAATTGGGCTGCATTACTTAACTGGAAGCCTCAATTGCCTTATCAAAAAAAGGAGGCAAGGATGGTATCCACCTCACACCAGTTTGGGTGAGATTAAGTGACATCAAACTGCATAGCATTTAGCACAACGCCCAAGTGCGACTTCCGCTACGATCTCTTTCTACTCAAAACCCTTCTGACACCAACTGTGTGGGTTTATTCCTGGCGCCCATCAATTCTCCAGCTCCGCAGCTTCACCAATTAAGTGTCCTAAAATTGACTTCAACTCTGACATCAACTACCTGGATTTAGCATCAGAATCCACAGGTTAAGGACTCAGTCCCACAAGACTGCCCCACTGCAGACATCAATTGCAAGTCTGGGCCACCCATACTGGGCCATTGACTGCCTCACTATAGAGTAATGGGTCCCCACAACCCCCTTCTTGGGGGGGTTTACAGAACTTAGGGAGAACAGCTGACTTACTATTACTGGTTTATGATAAAGGATCTTACGAAGGACACAAATGAACAGCCAGATGAAGAGGTACATAGAGTGCGGTCCAAAAAGGTCCTGAGCACAGGACCTTCTGTGGAGTTGGGGTGCACCACATCCTAGCTTGTGAATGTGTTCACCAACCTGTCCAAACCCCGTTGTCTTGGGGTTTTTACAGAGGTTCTGTAACATAGGCAGGGTTGATTAAATCATTGGCCATTGGTGACAGACTCAATCTCTAGTCCCTCTCCCCTCCCCAGAGGTCAGGGGTGGGGCTGAAATTTCAACACTCTAATCACATGGTTGAGTTCTCTGACAACTAGCCCCATCCTAAAAGTTATATGAGAGCCCACCAAGAGTGGCCCTATTAGCAAAAATCAAGTAAGGTTGAAAGGGGCTTATTATTATTAATAAAAGATGTTCTTATCACCTCTATCACTCAGGAAATTATAGGGGTTTTAGGAGCTCTGAGACAAAGACCAAATATGTATCTCATTATATCACAGTATCACATTAAGTGTTCAATAAATGGAAAATAAATGTTGGTCAAACCAACTGTTACACATTCTGATGCCAAGTGTCAACTGGGATAGTTCCTAAAACTTTCTTATGTAAGTTTCAGTTCTCTCCTTTGTACACATGAGAGGGCTTGATCAGATCTCGAGGAGTGGCACTTCATACCCATGGCTCCTTGAACTAAAGGTGTAGGGGTGTGGGGATGGGAGGGAGGCAGGTTGGGATGCTGTCTGCCACCAGTGATGTCCCAAAGTGCACAGGGCAGGGAAAATAGGTACTGGCTAGAAGAGGAACTGGGCAGTAGAAGAACAAGGAGGTAAGTATGGAGGGGAGTGGAGGAGAAAGAGACAAGGGAGTATGCCAGGGATGAACAGCTTAAATTGCTAGAAGGAGATTCTCTGTAGGCAATATTTCTTGGAAGGAAACCCATTGTTCTGGACTTAGAAACTAAAAATCAGCTTCCACAAGAGAGGAAGGATTCGAGGGATGGGGCTGGATCATGAAGAGGTACAATCTGTGAAGACAAAGGTTGACTGCAAAAGGAAAAGGACAAAAATACATTAAAACTGACTCAACCCCTGGTGGGTCCTTCATCCTCACAGCTGACTGAAGGTGGTATAAACCTATGTAACATCATATTTATGGCCCCTACTCAGCTCAGTGTCCCCATATACTCACCACACCGTCCAGCACACATCCTCTCTTGGGGCAGGCTGGCTCTAGGTACTTCTTGCTGACTGGTGCCAAGAGACCTCAGTTCCTTACCGTGTCAGCCTCTCCATAGGCTGATCTGTATCCTCATGGCATGGCGGCTGGCTTCCTCCAGAGCAAGTGACCCAAGAGAGTAAGAGCACGTTCACTATGGAAGTGGCAGTCCTTTTATAACCTAATCTCAAAAGTGACAGACTATTACTGCTACCATATTCTGTTAATTAGGCAAGTCCCTAAATCCATCACACAGTCAAGGGGAGCTTTCCATTAAGCTCCACCTCTAGAAAAGAGGAGGATCTAAGAATTTGTGGGCATGTTTTTAAAACCACCCTAACCCCAAATGGTCTTCTTGTTTCTTATTCTAAGACCTTCTACGTCCTCGCCGTGTCTCTGCCCTTGGATTTTTTGGGACCCCCTCAAATATTAAATCCTTTTATTGACTTAAACTCATGTGCAAGTCAAAAGGCCTTTCCAGTACCATCTGCAGTCTTGGAATCAGCAAGAACATGTCAGAGACATGGGCTTTGCTTCCTTGCAGAAAGTGGTCTTTGGTGGGCAGGAGTAGTGGAAGGTTATCTTCATAATGGGTCAAGCCAATTCCTACACCACATAGGTAATCGCCCCTCCACAAGGCATTTAGATGCATGGTTTTGTAGGCTGAGTCATCTCCCACTATTTATTTCATTAGGTTGCTCTAAAACAGGAGTCAGCACACTTCTGTGAAGGACCAGATGGGAAAAATTTTTGTCTCCACAGGCCACATATGGTCTGTGTCGCATATTTTTCTTTGTTTTTATTACAACCCTTTTAAAATGTAAAAACCATTCTTAGCATGCAGGCTGTACGAAAAAACAGGCCTGTGGGCCAGAGTTTGCTGACCCCTGCTCTAAAACCGTCCTAGAAAGACGCTTATTGTGTCCTCGGGAAATATTTAGATGTGCTTCTCCACACCACCCAGCCGTGATAGCAGAACTCCTTTCCATGTCTCTAATTTATCTTACTTGAGGTAAAGCGCTGAGAGTCCTCTTTTCAGGTTGGATACATTTTACATAGGATTTCTCTCCTTCCTTCAGGGAGACAGAAACAGGTTCAAAAATTGAGTCACTAAAATGACTAATGTGGTCCTGTCAGAGGAAAATTATGGACCTCCAGGGCTATGGTCTCTCAGAGAACTCATTTTGTGTTTCTATCCATCATGTGAATAACAATAACCTTCTCCAACAAGCAGAGTGAAAAATGTATGGACTGCCAGTAAGTATTCCTCACCGCTCACTAAATATTGGCACCACAAGGGCTTTATCCAGCAATGGTGACATGTAGGGAATTTGTGTCAGATCTGGCTTTTAATGGGGAAAAATAATCCAGTCTCAGACTTTGACTTTTGTGTCTCCACTGTTTTCTCTCATATCTGCATGCCTCATGAATGACACTGAACACACCAAAAAAAAAAAAAAAAAAAAAAGCCTCCTATGGTTTCAGCAGCAGCAACTGGAATCTAAATCCTTGGATGAGAATTCTTAAAAAAAGAAAACAAGTCTGTATTTTAATTTTACCATAGCATTAGTAAAAATGTATTACTTAGCCCATGAGTCAACAAAGGTTAATGTGTTAACATATATATATGATTAATGAATTCGTACTAGAAGAGGCAAAAAAGGAAAAAAAAAAGCCAAAGGGACATATTAAAAGCTGTTCATCATATTTAATGTTTCAGATAGCCCCAGATAAGTAGTGTAGCTTTCTTATTTTACTATTCTGCCCAGACTTGTACCACTAAACACTGCTAACCTAAGGCACTACGTGAAAACCATACATGAAAACGTGACGAACACTCACAAGAGTGGGGAGTTTGCTCTGTGAATGAAGTTCTTACAAGCAGCAATGAATCAGCTAGAGATCTCTGCTTCCTGATCATAATAACTGCAGTCTTAAGTCCTTGTTTCACCCTCGTAGAGATTACCCTGTAGAACTCATTATTCGTTGTAATTAAAACAGACCAAAATCATAATTTAATTAGCCTTAGTAGGATAGCTTTGGAGGGTCATCTTTCATTATGCATACATAATGTTTCTCCCTGTAATTATTTGTTATTGTAAATTCTTCCAATCACACATTTACTAACCAGTATTAGAGGAAATTATTCACTTGCCATTCATTTAAATGGTTCAAGAAGTATATGCATGTATTTGAGTATTTGTCCAGACCATTGTCAGGTGATTGAAAGAACTTTTGGTGTATTTTGACATGTTCTGATTGACATTTGGAATCACAAGGCAGCATTCATTACAATACTGTTATTTCAGGGGTTTTCTGAAGGAAACATTCACATAACTTTGTATGGTGACAGATGATAACTACACATAGCATGGGGAGCATTTCGTAATGTAAATAAATGTCAAATCACAATGTCTTACACCTGAAACTAATATAACAATGTATGTCACCAGGACTTAAATGGATAAATAAATACCTCAAGGCCATTTTGACACTTCTAGAAGCTATAGGTCTCCTGAGGTAAAAGGGGGAAATTTGTTCCACCAAGCCCAGGATCATCTGACATTTGTCGTGAGAGCTGGGAGAGGTGGAGTAATTTATTCTCATAAGCAAACTGCCAAGAAAATAGAAAGTCCCAAAAACCTTTCTCAAGCCATTACTGTGAGAATTTCTCCTGTGATCTTCCTTATTGGTAGCATTCCATCATCCCTCCCCCATCGAACTGTCTCTGTCTGCTGCGCCCTGCTACATCCACTCCTTCTTCATGGGGTTCCATTAGTTTAAGTGGAAAGGGGCTCTACATAGTACATGACCGTCCCTAATTGTAATAAGTTTGTATGCTGACAGATGGTAACTACACTTATCATGGTGAGCATTTTGTGATGTATATGATTGTCAAATCACTATGTTGTACACATGAAACTAGTATAATATTGTCTGTCAACTATATTACAGTGAAAAAAAAAGGCTATCCCTAGAACCCATGAGAGGAAAAAGGCCAATGTCCACTAGGTAAAATGATCCTCATTTTGAATGCTTGCAATCACTTGTAGAGATTTCTCTTTTCATTGATCACGTAAATATATATATTGAACCCAACATATTTCTATGGAAAGGAGACAACTGGAATGCCTTTAGAGTTATCCAGGAAAGTGCATCAGATAAGGCAGACTTCCGCAAATTGACCAATTTGGCAGAGAGAACAAAGCACATTACAGAATACTGCACAGCTAGGGATTCATGTGTTGCTTTATGTCTACAGCATTGTACATACTGGCAATAATCCATTGTCTGTGGACTGCTCTGCCATCAGGAGAGGGGAAACAGATGTTCCTGTTCGTCTTTTGATGGGGCTTCTGATATTTACATTTACTTGTCTAAAATAACATCAGCCACCCTAGGCAATTTTTCCCTAGTCCTTGAGTCTGTGGACTAATTGCTTCTGGTTGGTTACTGTTAAGTATGTGATTATCATATCAAGGATACGATCCATTGCCAGCAGGGATCACCCCAGGACAAGGGAAAAACAGGTACCATTGGGAAGAGAACATAATAACCATCAAAAAATACACAGAACTTTATTTGTTCCAAGTGAGGTGAGACCCCAATAACTCTTTTTGAAAGATGCCGAGTAGAAATTTGGGGGTACTTAAATTCAAGACCAGGAAGTCTTGTCACTCAGTATAGTAATTCTGGAACTGGCATTACAGTTAAGAATACGAGATAATTAGAGTGTTATCAGTAGTCTTAGGAGAGGTGACGGTTTAATTATTAAACACAAGTAATTTATACTACATTGAAAATGACAGCCCTCTTAAATCATGGCTTGATGGGAAAGAAGTAATGACAGTACTAGACACATGTAGGAGAAGGAGGAAGTATGATAGGCCTGGAAATCACAGAATGGATGCAGAAATGGGATAAAGGAGGCTAAAGTCTCTTTGCTTGACTGGCAGGAGGGCTTATAGTAAGATAGTGTCCTACTTGTGACATAAAGGGAGCAGATATTGGAAGCGACTATTGCAGACCAGACAAATACAGCCCAGACAAAATCACAAAAGAAAACAAACAGAAAGCTAACCAGGAATTTCAGCAAGTAGCATAACTATATATACATATATATATATATATATTTTTTTTTTTTTTTTTTTTTTAATGACCATTACAGGTTTCCCTGTCTGTCTGAATGTAGAAGTTTCCTGTGAAACCTTTTGTAAGCCAAAGTGGCTCAAAGCAAAGAAGCAATTACCATTTCATAAAAGTGAAAATCCTCTGCAGATTTCTTTTGGTTATTGAAAATAGGTGCTAATGTAGATCTTTTGTAAAAGCAAAGTGCTTTACTTCTTTTAAAAAAATCTTATACAAACTTTCTAGATACCATTTTAGAGGTCTATTTTCTACTGGTCTATTTTTCCTTCCCATCTATTTGATTTCCCTTCCTTTCTACTGAAACATCTCAACTGCATAAGATGTGTCCTGGGCCCCCTAAACCAACATGACTTCCTTCATTCCCAGGCTCAGTAATTACTTCCCAGCTCCGATTTTCCCAGGCCATATATGTGAATGAGATTTCAGGTAGCATGATAGCATGGTGATCAACAGATTTCACATTGGAAGCAGATGACTAAGGCTCAAATCCTGTTTCTACTTCCTACTAGCTATGGGACCTTCAGAAGAGTTATTTAAACTATCCAAAATCATTTCTTCACCTATAAAATAGACTGTTTACTGTATCTGTACCACAAAGTTGTTATGAGTGTTACATGGGATAATTCAGAGCTTTTACAGTAGAGGCCTCCATCCAACACTCCATCACTATCTCCTCACCTCCATCGACCACCTCCATCCAACCATTCACCAAAGCATCACCTCCATCCAACCACTCACCAAAGCCAGTTGATTCTACCCCTTGACTATCCCCTCAATCCATCCTATTCTCTCTGTTTTCACCTTCCACCCCTTTATCTCAGACATCCACCATCTCTTATCTGGAGTATTTTACTTAGTTCCATGTGGGTCACTTATCGCCCCCCCTTCCCCCACCCCAATCAATCCAGGCCCCACAAAGCAGCCAGGTAAGAGAGAAACCAGGAATCCCTACCACCCTTCATGAAAGCATCTCCCTCCTTAGTAAGAGTGTGTACAAAGTCCTTTATCCCATAACCACTTGTTCTTCTTCTGGCTTCTCTCCTTGCTCCACTCCCTTTGTTTTCAGTGGTCCTGCAGAACTAAATCACTGTGACTCTCCAAATAGACATGCTCACTCTCTCCTCTAGCTCTTGTTCCCCAACCTTTGGAACATTCCCTGTCCCATCAACTCATCCTACTCCATTTGCCTGGATATCTTCCCTGTAGGCCCCTTTCATGACCCTCACACTCAACTCCAGCCCCATTGGCCACCCTCAAGTCTTTAAGGATGCCATGGTCTTTCCCACAACAGGTCCCATGGACATGCTCTTCACTCTATCTGGAAAATTCACCTATCTCTCCCTTTTTGATTCATTAATTTCTACCAATTAATTTCACATAATAAATGCCTTAAATTTATCAGCTCAAATACCCTTTGCACAGAGAAGTCCCCTCTGATGACTTGTTAGATAGAAGTCCTCTCGGCAAACTGCACTTCCCTCCATTAGCACTTACCACGATTGGGGATAATATGTTTGTGTAATTATTTGGTTTAAGAATATCTTAGATCAGGTCCCCCATGTTAAGGTAAGGATTCAAGGGTAAGTGTTTGATTTGGAGAATGATCCAGGAAGCACCAGGAGAAGGTAGGGAATTGAGACAGGGAAAGGAAGGAAACAGGTTCATGAACAGGCAGGTTATCCTGTGGGCTGTTGGGACTGGGTCCTGCAGGGGAATTCTGTGGGATGTGCCCCAGAGTTGTCCCACTCAAGGGGAATAAAGGCAAGTATTAATTACCTTATCCTGTCCATCACTGGTTGGGGGCTGCTTCCAAATTGGCTGCATAGGACAAGCATCTTATTGAAACTAGAAAAATCCCTAAGGCAGAGTGCCACAGGTGTTCACGAGGAGAGGCCATTGGTGAATGAAGAGGGACGGGGTGGGGATTTGACAGCTTCAGCCTCAACATCCACCTGCTCCAATGGACTATGAGCTCTGCAGCCCCCTTCCTCACTAGTCAGCTCTAGAGCAGCCCCCCTAATAGAAATACAACATGAGTCACAGATGCTTGTGTAACTTTACATTTTTGAGAAGAAATGTTAAAAAAAAAAAAAAAAAACTAAGAGAAACAGGCACCATTAATTTTAACTCTGTATTTTATTTAACCCATATAGCCAAAGTGTTGCATTTTAACATGTAATCAATATAAAAATTGTTAATGAGATATTGTACATTGTTTTGTGCTGTCCTTAAAAGAGGGTGTGTATTTGACATTTACAGCACATCTCAATTTGGATGTGCCACATTTCCATGAGTTTGATTTCTGCACTTATAAATTATTTTTGTGTAAAATAAATTTCATGTTGAAATTTATTCTGGTACAATAATGTCAAATAGCTAGTAAGTAAACATTGGGTTAAACGAAATCATTACTGGAATTCTGCAGTTTTTAAAGAAAGATAAAACACATATATTACCCTGCTGTTTTTATATTGTTAGTAAGCTTAGGAGGAGTGGTCAAATTTTATCATCTATAGGGTTATAATTTGAATGAGGGCACCTTTTTATAAAAAGTTCATTTTGAATCATGGAAAACCCACACATTGCCTTCTTCCTAAACTTCAAAATCCCAAAGCAGCATGGTAAAATTTTTATCTTCACCACTTAAAATAGCCTGTTTCAACACTGAAGGAACAACTATGTTAAAGGGAGAAAAATGGTAGAAACACAAAGACAAAGGCTTTTACTTCCCACAACGATGTGGGACTGCCTACAATCAAACCTACGTATACTGAACTGTGTCCTCCCTGAGAGACACCTGCTCTCAACACGTGCACATTCTCCAACACTGGCTTCCCAGAGAGCCACAAGAGCAAAGCAAGTGGAGAATTGAAGCACTTCCTCATTTAAGTCAGCTCAAATGACTGATACTTATTCAGATCTACATATGTAAGATAAAAATCTCTTATTTTTCTCTGAATAATTTCCTCCATCCTCAATTTCGCCTTGAGCAAGTGATACAGCTGGTGAAACCACTCTGTCCAGCTTTCTTCCATCAACTCCCAAAAGGAAAGGCTTCTGTCTTCCTCATAGCCTAGTTTATTTTCTCTCCACCATCTTGAACTTTGTAGGTACTCACCAAACATTAATTGATGGCAAATCGAGCAGCTTTTGAATTTATTTATGGAATGATTCTTCTATTCAAAGAACATCTTTATATCCTTTCTCTTCAACAAAAAAGTGAAACTGTTTCATCTTGCCAGTTCTGTTTTAACATCTGCAGAGAGCACAATGTGTGCCTGTTTTAAACAAATGTGTAGGCACACCAGTTTTCTTGATTTAGAAGCATAAATGACAATAGGGAGAAAGAGTTTTTAGAAGGAAATTTAACCTTAGGGCTTAAAGTTAATAGAAAGTGCAATTGTTGTTTTATTTGAGAGAGAGAGAGCAAAGAGTCACATTGTAATGCTATTAGGCTAAGTTTATTTTGGTCATAATTTCCCCAGTTATGGTGTAGACACAAGCTTATGTGCACACCTGAAAACCAGTATAATTTATGGTCAATTCACCAATGTAGGTCAACTGGTAGAATAACCATAAGCATCAGCATAAGTTGATTTGTAGCCTCAGTTGCACCGTGGTCATCAGAAGACTTTGGGAAAATGGCTTAATTCCCATTTGTTTGCTTCCTAATCTATTAAAAAAAAAAAGGCCACATTAATGTATTTCTTATTATTGTCATTCCTTAATGGTTATTGATTATATGCAGGATGCTTTGTATCTCTGCGAGGCATTGCAACTTCCCCCGGGAAGACTGTGCTAATGAATAGTGTTTGTAAAGTACTTGGAAATCCTTGGATTAAAAGCAAACCATATCAGGGTAAAAGTATTCGTATTAACACACCATATGGGAGAACCGTATGTTATCTATTAAGAGGATGTGTGTGATATTGAAAATAGCTCTCTGGTACATTGCCTTGTGCTATTTTTATACCAAGTTATGTCATGGCAAGTTTAGGTGTGCCAGGGTCATACCTTCGTTGTAGAAATGCTACAGAGTTCAATCATCCAGCAGGTATTGGTTGAATTTCTTATTGAACACTTGACACTCTACTTACCATCATACAAAATAGATGGAGGGGACAGTTGCACACTGTAGTCTCATGTGTTCCTTTCATTGAACTTGTATTGGGTCTCCCTTAACAGACATGTCTGCTTTAAAAATAACTTGGGTCTCCCTTAACAGACATGTCTGCTTTAAAAATAACAGGTTCAATTATTTCCTCTTCCCTCTACATGGAGAAGTATGCTGTTTGGGGACATTCTTAGAAAAAAAATAGGACTGGAGCACCTGGGTGGCTCAGTTGGTTAAGCAGCCAACTCTTGATTTCGGCTCAGGTCATGATCTCATGGGTCATTGGGGTATCGAGCCCCACGTCGGGCTTTGCACTCAGTGGGGAGTCTGCTTCTCTCTTCCCTCTCTCTCTCTGCCCCTCTAAACATGATCTCTCTCTCTCTCTCTCCCTCTAAAATAAATAAATAAAACTTTTTTTTAAAAAAAAAGAAATAGGAACAAGATGATTGTCTTCTTTGTCCTATAACTGAAGACCAACCATGGATCTTACACAGCCTCTCTGAATGAGGCATGGTTATAATAGTATTTGTTTTGAGTAGAATTGGTACTGGCAGCCAGGAAAGCAAGCATTTCCCCAAATGGGCTCTGTGTGCTCCACCACCTCCCTAGGAGGTCCTAAGTTATTAGACTGGATAACTGAATTGTAACAAGGGATTCCTTCTCTAATGTGACTCTTCCAGTAAAAAGAAAAAATGGTGATAGGGGTATTGTAACAAGAACCTGGGTTCTGTGTCTGGGGCACCTTCCTTGAAAAATGCCACCCTACATGATATATGAACCTCAAATTTTGTAAGTGACCTAATGATCTTGGAAGAGGAGATAATTTCCCCCTTTTTTTCCTGATTAATTTGTCAACTAGCCATGCAAGGCCAGGTCAGGAAAGAGCGTATTTCATTAATTCACAAATATTTATTGATCATCTATCAGGTATTCATTCTGGGTACTTAGGAGACCTCAGGCAATGAGGCAAACAAACATCCTTGCCTTGGTGGAGCTTACCTTCAAGTGGGAGCAGATATACATAAACAATGAATAGAACACCTACCTACATTATATATTAGAAGATGATAAATCCAGATAAGGAGGATGGAGGGTGTAGGGGTGGGGAGATGTTGTAATTTTAAGTGGAGTGCTCAGCATAAACCTCATTGAAAAGGAGACATTTTGAGCCAAGCCTTGAAGGATCTGGAAGCCCTTCAGGCAGAGGGAACAGGCAATAGAAAGACCAGAGGAGAAGAGACCCTTGGAGACCAGCCAGTATGGCTGGAGCAGAGTGCATGGGAGGCTTCTAGAAAAATGTCAGAGTGGGAAAACCACAGTGGTCTCCACCACACAGAGCCTTGTTGCATTTGAGCAACAGTTGAGCAGGGAAATGGTATGATCTGACTTACATTTGAAAATAAACTGTCTGGCCTCTAGGTTGAGAACGGATCTGGAGGAGAAGAACTGAAGCTACTGTCAAACGCAGGGCAGAGAGGGGAAAGGAGGCTGGACCTAGGCGGTGGTGAGAGCAGATGAACTCTAGTTACCTATGCTCCCTAGCCATCACCACGTTGGATTTTTAGGAACCATTACTTGTAATCAAAGACACTTGACATTTCAAAACAAACCCACAATTTAATGAGGTTCAACCAGAGGCTCAGATAGATAACATACCTTTTCTACATTGAGAACTGAAATCCAGTTCAAGCAAAATAATCAATAATAATTACTGTTTAGGGAGAAATGATTCTTTTTTAATCCCTTGACAAGCATTTATGGAGCCCCAATGAACTTAGGCACTGTGCAGGGTGCTGAGAACACCACAGCAAGAGTAAGGTCCTCCCTCTCAGAGAGGACTTACAACTTTGCCAAAATATAAAATTAAAAACTGAATTCTTTATAAATAAAAGAGGATTAACTTAAAAAAAAAAACAAAAAGTTGAGCCTTCCTGACCTGAGAAAAATAAATATACCATTTGTATTAATCAGCTGTTGCCATGATAATACTGTGTAACAAATGACCCCCAAATACAGCCCCTTACAACAAAAATATTTATTCTCATGTTCACAGGTTTGCAAGTTGACTATCATTCAGCTGATGTAGGCTGGGTTCCGCTGGGCAGTTCTGTTTCAAACTGTGACTTGCCTGGGCTTGGCTCCAGATCATACCTTGGGTTCAAGTCTGCTCCACGTATCTCTCATCCTTTTTAAACCAGTAGCTATAGGGCCATCTTCTTGTCATGGCAAATGTCAGGGGCACAGGCACCAAGTCCAATTACGCAGCACAGTTAAGCCTTTTTCTCACATTGTGTCCACTAATATTTCACTCGCCAAATCAGGCAACTTGGTCAAGTCCAACATCAGTGGGTTGGGACGGATTCTCTGCCCACAGTGGGAGAACACCAACCATACAATCCATTACAGGGGACTGAATAATTGGGACCAATAATCTAATCTGCAAACCACTGTATTTCAATGGCATATGCTTCATCTATGCCTGGAAATGTCAGCACCTCTATAAGAAAGAGTATTAATATATGAACAGGTAGGACACATCAGGTTGTTTCCCCGGTAGCAGGGCTAGCAGGGATGGATTTGCTCGGATTCACTTCCCCTTTCTCTTCCCATGCACAGTTCACAAAAAGAACCACACCTATCAGGATAGCAACCTGTGTCCATGCCTTTGAGAGTTTGCCCTTGTATACATCTCTTTTATATAGAAATAAACATGGATTATGTTCTTGTCATCATCCAACAAATGATGCATTCCTACTGCCTCCATGAATTCAGTTGACAGCAGGAGTCTCTTATTTTTATTTCTATAAAATTCCTGAAATATCCTTACATATAGTACATGCTCAATAAATATGGGTTGAAAGAGTGGAGAGCAGGATACGAATACTAGAGAAACAAAAAATTATGCAACAACTAGAATGCTCACAGGTTACTGTGCTTTTTGGCATGAGAAAATAAAGTGTTATGTGACTCCCACCATGAATGCTATGGCAATTTATTATCTGAAATAAATATGAGATCTTAAAGTCATAATAACTATGAGAAATTAGCTTCTGCATGACATTTTTTAAGCTAACAAAATTGCCTGTCACTTCCCCATATTTCTTCACATTTATTGTAAGCCTTTTAAATCCCTTCTAAAAACCACAAGTTTATATTCACCACTCTACTTAACTTTTTATTGTTTATGGGCTTCCTGTGAAGATCTCTAGACAGACAAGGCTGATGAAAAGGAAATCTTGTCCTTATCAAATAAATACTTACCGGTAACTGTGTAATGGGATTTTTTTCCCTACCAGTGGAAGACCACTGTTTCAGTAAGAACCCACTCATCTGAGGCATTTTAAATGGATGGAAAGTTATAAGCCAGCCAAAATGTCCTGAAAGAGTGAAATGAATGTTAATCCAATTGCCGGAGAATGCTTGCTTAGAAAGCGAGACTTCTACACTGGCCCCCCCTGCTGGCTCTGAGGATGCACTGTCTGGAGATGGATGAAAGCAACGTACCTAAACCTTGTCATCCGAAGGCACGTTACTCAAAGGGCAAACCCAGAATTTTTCTGGAATGCACCTACTCAGTAATAAACATACCAACTGTTTCTTGAGTTTTCTTCTTAAGGGAAGAAATACTGCAAGTGGATCCTGCAATCAAGGCTCAAAGTAAGAGCCAAAATCATGCCGCTCGGGTGGCTGTGTTAGGGAGTGGGACAGCATGCATATGCATAGGGCTAAAAACCCAGGCGCGAAACCTTAGGAAAACAGACTGGTTTTTATTGTTATAAAGCTGGATTTGGGGGTCTGACCAGAAATGTCCTTCTCATGCATTTCGAACTGCTAGAACCAACTCCTCACCTTCCTGTCACTTAATTGTTGTTTCTCTTTCCCTTCTTATCTTCCTCTCACCACAAGAAGGCTTTTCACTCTATAGGAGATGTGGTAACCAGACTAATTTTAAAGGCAACCTGTCACTGCAGACTTCAAGCCTATTGTGAAATCTCAGTAAAAGACTGTCCACTGGGGGAGACAGAAAAGCTGGTAGATTCCTCTTGCTTGATTCTGACTCCATTTGGTGGGAGGAAGGGGGGAAAATACTGACCTATGTTTTTAACACATGCGGTAGCACCCACTTAGCCTTGTGAAGGGAGCAGGTGCAGCAAGGATGGCTGTTTCCTTCCCAGAGCAAAAGCCAATGCCGTCGTCTGCTTGGAGAACAAGAACAGAGCAAATGTCAAACCATTAAGCGGTACTGTAAATATGCCATTTAGAACATCAGACGTAGGTAGCTGCTCAGCTGCCTCGGGTCCTCCTGTTAAAAGTTAGACTGTATCCCCCAGGACAAATAGCACAGCTGTTGGGCAGAGCGAACTATACACATACTTATGTAGTCATTGGTAGCATTTCTTCCCTACTTCAGAATGCCACTCTTATTTATCTATCATCTTCCTATCTATCTATGTCACTCCATTATAAACTTTTTCTTTCATTCAAGTCAATTCGAAATGTTTTCCCATCTGCAACTCTCTTCAGTTCGTTCTTTTTCAGATCCTTGGTGAAATGTTTCCCCCATTGCTTCTAAGGCTATTGTTTGAGCTCTACTATTTGAGTCCTCCTCTAGGGAGGATTCCCCATCCTCTTGCCTCTGGATTAAGAGCTCGTAGTAGTAGTAATGGATGGTGGGTCAAGGCACTCAAGCAACACAAAGTTAAGTGATCTGAGCCTGGTGATGGGTCAGGACTTTTCAAAGGGCTCAGCTGGGTGATTCTTCAGCTCCTTGTGGCATTGGCTGAGGTCATGGTTTGGCTGTGTGCGGCAGGCAGTTGGGCTGGGGTGGAAGGTGCAGAAGGACCCCCCACGTGTCTAGCCCCTTGGTGCTTCATCATATGGCACTTCTCTCTTTCTGTGTGCCTCTCTCGGTCGGCTAGCCTGAGCATCTCTACAATGTGGTGACTGGCTTCCCAGAGGGAGAAGGTAGAAGCTGCTACTCCTCTGAAGCCTTGACTTAGAGGTCCCAGAACATCATTTCCACATTTCATTGATCTAGTCACGGAACCAGTCCAGATTCGAGGAGAGGAGAGCTAGATTCCACTTATTGAGAGACAAAGGATCTGCGGCCATCTTTAACCCATAGTAATATATGTCAGTCACTTCTGCTTCTGTTTTCTGTCCTTGACATGTTTTATGTTTCATTCCTGTGTCTTTATATAAATTTTTCTTTTTAAAAAATTTTCCAGGGGCCCCCAGGTGGCTCAGTCGTTAAGCATCTGCCTTCGGCTCAGGTCATGATCCCAGGGTCCTGGGATTGAGCCCTGAGTTGGGCTCTCTGCTCAGCAGGAAGCCTGCTTCTCCTTCTCATACTCCCCCTGCTTGTGTTCCCTCTCTCACTGTGTCTCTCTGTCAAATAAATAAAATCTTTAAATTTTTTTTTTTTCCAAACGAAGAGATTTGGAAACAATCTCAGCAATGAGATAGAAAATCCTGCCTTTATTTGCCTTTGAAAAGTTTATTTTCTTCTACCCATCAATCCACTGGTATATATTACACATTTTAAGCCAAAGAAAATGTTAACCAGTTTCTAGTATACAACCATCACTGCCCCTGCCCAGTGATTTGTTTTTCAAGGAGTTATGTACCGTGGTGTATACTTGACCAACATAGTCTGTTCAAGACAAAATATTTCATAGCTTAGATGTGTTAGACTGTCATGTGTAAGCTAGGTAAAAATAGATATTTTTTGCAACATATATCAAACAGGAAAAGAAGTCATAGAAACTTAATCAAGCAAATTTACTTACACGGTGCATATTGCTTGAGTCAAGGGAGAAAAGCAGATTCGAATTAAGATCAGTACTGCATTTTGGGAAATGCTGTGCAAGGAGAGAAATATTGTAGGAGTGCTGAGTGAATTTTGTTTACTGTGGTACTACATTTCATCAAGCAAATCAGGTGAGAAGGGACAAGTATAAATGTACCTATTTATATAGGTAATTTCTCTGTTTCATGCCTCTGATTCATCTCTCTGCCTTGCTTTGGGAGTCATGCTACATTGGTTACAATTAATTTCAGTGCTGCATATTAGCCCTAAAGAGGTATTTCATAAATTGACTTGATGTATTTTTCCCCCCTCTGTGGTTTTCTTGAAAGATGAGAACAGTCCAGAGGAAAAACAAAGTACAGAAGAAATGGAAGGGCAGAGCCAAGAAGCAGGTGGGCTCAGATTTCTTTTGAGGAGTCTCCTAGGCCTCATCCACAGAGGTGAACAATAACTTTACTCAAATGTTGTTTTCTAGACATGTTATAGCTTTTCACTGGTTGACTGCAGTGTTCATTTAGGTCTCCCTCAGGAAGCCACCAGTCCCACTGGAAGACAACGCTTCCAGTCAGAAGGGTGCATTCTCATTCCTCATTCACCAATTCCACTTTTCTTCTGTGCAACAACACTTTGCTTAGAAATGCTCTAAGAACAATGGGCAGAGGTTGGAAGTGCCAACTCAGAACTTGGCTACCTCAGGACAGGTCAAAATTAGTAGATTTAGTTTTGGGGGAATAAAATGAAAATGTTTAAAGTAAATAAATTAGAGGCTTTCCCTCCATGAGGAGTAGAATGTTCTTTACTACTTTGCATTGAACTTTGAAGAGCTGTGTTTCTGGTTGTTTCTTTACGTGTGGTAGGAGACAGTGTCATGAAACCTGGTTACCTCACAACCAGACCTAAAGTGAGATCCAAAGCCTTCCTGACATCTCCTCTGTTCCCTAAGAACAGATGTGTTCATTGGATGTTTATAGATTCTCTACTGTAGATTCTGAATGGAATAGCTTTAAGTGAAGTAGAAGTTAAGACTCAGAAGAGTCTTTAGCTTCTCATCTCTTCTTATCCATTTGTAAACGTGTCCTCAGTCACGCTCTCCTTTAAAAGGCCGATAGGCACAGTTATGCCGTTATCAACACCACCACCCAAATCAAAATATCCTTCTTTCCTTTAGTCTCCAAGTCCTAATGAGCCCCACAGAGGCGCGTTTTTGAAACAGTGGGCTCCGTCTGATGTGTGCCAGTCACGTCCTGGGCCATATGCTGAGCTCTTGGAAATCAACCAGTAGTGTGATAAGTTTTTCACTGAAAACTTCCTACATTAACCTTGGAACTTTTCCTAGAGAACTGGAATCTTTTATTATTAACCTGGAAGATGGAATTGAAGAAGGCCAATCAGAGAAAGCACTGAAGCAAAGCAGCAAGGACCTTGTGTAGTTGCCGCTGGGTCAGCTGGCTCCCTTGGCCGAAATGTAGTCCTTGCAATGAAATGAATTTCTGATACAGCAGACTGTTGTTATCCACCCCACCCCACCCCAGTTCCCAACCCACACATCATTATGCACCGTGGAAGATGAGTCTTATGTGAGAAGCTGTCACTGTTTTCACTGTTTGCCATTGACAAGTATTAGTCAACTAACTGCTGACAGCTGAGGCCATTCTCTGAATGGTGAGATTTCACAGGTTTTATTCCCTCACTGTTCTGTCCCCAACTATCTCGATCAGCATAGATTTTTTCCCACCCTTGTTCTCACACACACACACACACACACACACACACACACGCACACACGCACACATCTGCCTGTGTTTTGTTTATTCATCCTTTTTTAGCTAGTAAGTTGAGAACAGGTGGTTTCTTTTTGGATTTGGGATCACCTGTCAGCAGAGAGTGGTGGGGCTTCAGTCCTCTTCTGCACACCTTGGATTGATAGCATTATCATCGCAGTATGTTTACCTCTCAAGGTAAAGAATAGTCCTAAATGCACCCCTGAGAAGCTCCTCTTCCTCTTCCAAGTGAGCCCACTGACTGGCCCAAGTCATGTCAGGATTCATCTCTGATCTGGTCTGTTGTCAATATACATGGTTATATCTGCTCTGGCTCATTTCATAGCCTCCTTAATCCAAGTGCAGAAAAATCAAAGATGAGGTCCTGGTCAATAAAGCCCTTTTGATCTACTGTTGTTCTTTCAAAATATAAATACCTCCTTTATCTTCAATATGATTTCCAACTTCAATTTTGATTATGTAACTGCAGGCCTCTTCCACATCATGAAAAACACACAATCTCAAGCCAGCACAGTTCTGACTACTGTCAAGATCAAATCAAATCAAAGTTTGTAGATAATATTCCTCAAATAGTCATTTTTTATTATTATCATGTTCAATTAGCCAGCACATAGTACATCATTATTTTCAAATAGTCATTTCACGAATACATATCAAGGGTCTATGTGACTCAGGCACTGTTCTGGGCCCTGAGATACAACAGAAAACCATAAAGACAATGTCCCTGCCTCCTTGAAGCTTATATTCTGGTGGGGTTGGCAGTGGGAGGGGGGTGAAATTCAGAAATAAACAATAAACAAAAACACACAAGATGGTGATAAAAGCCTTGTGGAGAAATGAGGTAGGTAGAAGGAACACTGAGAAGGCAACTTTCCATTGGCTGGATTTGGGAAGGACTCCCTGAGGAAGGGATATTAAATAAAATCTCAATGAGGATCTCTTCACCAGTGGAAGAGCATTCTAGATGGAGGGACCAGGTGATGCAAATGCCTCAAGACCAATTCTACCATGTTGGAGAAAGAAGGTCAGAGTGGCTGGAGCATGATGCGTTAGGCAGAACATGGTGTAAGATTTGGTTAAAAAAAATCATAGGACCAGATAATGTCTGACTGTATAATATTTGATTTTATTAGAACTACAAAGAGAAGCCAGTGGAAGTTTTGAAGTTTTAACAAGCTCAGTTTGCCTGTGAGTAAAAGTGGGTCACAAGAACCAGAGACCAGTTAGAAGGCTATAGCAGGAAGAAATGGTGACAGTTTCTGGCAATGGAGACAAAATGGATTGATGTGTCATATTGCAGACATAAAGATAACAGGATGTGCTGATGGATTTGGATGTAGGGTATGGGGGAAAGAGGAATCTAGGATAACTCCCAGATTTTTAGCATCAGGAACTTTGTGGATGATGGTGCCACTTGCTAATATTTGGAAGACTGGCCACCAGGCATAGTTTTTGTTGAGAAAGTTAATAGTTCCGTTTTTTCCATGGTAAATTTGGCCATATGGGATGTCAAGAAGCTAGCTAGTTAGATAGATTAGATGATGATTCTGGAGAGATGTTGACTGAGAAACAGGTTTGAGATTCACGTGGCATGTAAATGAGGTTTAAAATAGTGGTTCTGAAAAAAAAAATAAACATTTAAAAAATAAAACCATGGTTCTGGGTGAGATTCACTAGAAAGAGCATATAAATAAAGAAAATAATGGGCTTGAGACACCAAGACATCCAGATAGGTGGCAACAGAATAAAGAAAGTGTTTCAGAAAGAACAGAGTTAAGACTGTGAAATACTACTGAGAAATCAACTAAGATGAGAAAAGAGAAATGACCATTGGATTTGGCAAAGGGAAGTCATTGGCATCTTCCCTCAGAGAATCTCGGAGGAGTACTGGAGCCAATGGAGTGAGTTATGGAGAGACTATGAAGTGAGGAAGTACAGAACAATAACTCAGACAGCCCTTTTAGGGAGTTGTATTGTGAAAGGAAGGGCAAATGGGAAGATGTAACACCAGGGGAAGGTTAATAGTCTTCTGTTTGTTTTTTTTCTTTTTATAGGAGATTATCGCCTACCAAAAGAAAGTGATTTATCCTCCCCAATTATTCCCCTACTAAAAATTTTATTCTCTCTTCCAATAGAGACATAACCTGCAAGTAATAGTCATATGCATTAAGAATGAAAGAGATGCTAGAAAATATGCAGTTTGTCTTCAAATGTTAATTGTCATGGGTGTGTGAGTCCTCTTGAGTTCCATAACCTTGTTACTACATGAAGAATGTATATTTCTTTTCAATCCCTTCTTCAGTTGTCAAATATTAACCATTCCAAATGATTTTGATAATCCTTCATATATTAAATCTGCTATTTTAATGTTAGTTAATCATCTATTATCCTGGAAGCTAGATACGAGTGGAGTCATTGTGGTGCCTGTGATACTGAGAGGAAAGATCAACTTGATGAGGTTCATTGCCATCGTGAGGGGGAGAGGGACCTCCAAGTTCCTTAGCCCCCACTCTGTGTTTGGGTGATGTGAAATCTCCAAATGGCTTTTGGTGCCTTCCTACAAATGATCCCCTCCTGGGCGTTGACAGCCATCAGACATGCTCCTGGCATAACAGAGCAGAAGTGCTGTGCTAAGAAAAACCAAACTTTAAAAACACACACATAAAAGCACTTTGTAGAAACTTGCAAGGATATGCTTCACAATCATTCACTAAAAGAAATGTACCATTCTTCTAGAGGTGGGGAAAAAGCAAAATGCCAAAGCAAAATAGGACCAACAAATAGTATTCTTCACCAAAAAATAGTTTGTTGTCATTGGGCTCTGGTTTAACGGATCCTGTCCATTAATTATAAAAGAGAGTCATAAACCCTAAACCCTTCAAAGACCACTCCATATATTAGAGCATTAAACAGGTTCATACTTCCTTGGTGGAGTGGAGAGGGACATGACACAGGCAGGGAAACTCCATTTTGACAGTATTAACTCTGAGGCAGTGTTTCTCTTTCTGCTGTATAGACGGTGTCAACGCTGCAACTGGGCCCAGCCCTGCTTCAGAAGAGGCCGTTGAAGTCTGTAAAGATGAAGGTATGAGACCGCTTACTACATCTAAAACTCACAAGCTCATAGAAGACCATTGGATTTTGTTTATATGGGAAAATGAAGCAGTGAGCAAATCTATCTAATTCTCTTTAAGCACCTCTATTTCCAACCCAATCAAATATCATGCCCACTCTGTTTTATTCCATATCTGCCCTTTCAGAATTTATATATACATTTATATTTGTTCCTCTGAAAAGTAACTGTTTATTAAGTAAGAAAAATAATCAAAGAAATTATGTTCAAGGAAGATTGCTTATTTAAAACACCAAAATTAGGCAGTTCTACTGTTTACAACTACTCATTAGGAATAAGTTCAGAGGAGTGGCATTTGGGAACCACCTACCAGGGGGCTCCATTATCCAGACATAATAAGAAAGAAAAAATGTTAAAAGGAATCTACAGAAATAAATCTTTGGCGGGAGCATCATCCCTCATTCTATGAACAGTTACTATGAGAAAATGTTGCAGAACCAGGTATACCCAGAAGAAGAAAAAAGTAAAGAAAAATCATATTTAGGTTCTGGGAAAAAAAATTTGAGGGAGAAATAGTGGGGACATTCATGTGCAGATGATAGAGTTAAAAAAATTATCTGAATGTAATAGTCCTTTTTTTTCTTTCATTCACCCTGATTAACTGTCCCCAAACAAAAAGGTATTATTATTTTATATCTGTCATTGGTTGCTATTAAAAACCACTCTATAGACTAGATTGTTATTTATACAAATGGACATCTGGTAAACCCATGCAATCTACTTGGAACTTTTAGATAAATATGCTGAATGCATTTGTTTCAGTTTGGAGTGATATGAAAATAGATCTATACTTGACATTGATACTTGCTATTCCTTGAATCAGTATTTAGAAAATCAAAGTTGTTTTACAATTTTAATACTCAGCTGTTTGCATAATTCATTTTATTTTGTGTTGTCTGGTAAGTGGGTTTTCCTAAATGAGGTGTCCTGCGTAATGAGAGTAGTTGCTAGCATTGTGAACTCTGGGGCTAGATGGTTGAAGCTTAAATCCTGTCTCTGCCACTCAAAATTGATATAAACTTTGACAAGTAACTCAAGGAATTAACAAGTAATGACAGGTAATTAACCTCTTTATGCTTTAGTCTTCTCCTCCGTGGAGTGAAGACAATAATAGTATCTACCTCGAAAAATACCATATACACATGTCAATTGCTCAAACTTTTCAGCTGGCACGTGTACAGATTGGGCTCCCCAAAGACAAACTCTGTGATGGAGATTAGGAAACAAACATTTATTAAGCAGAGCTCTGATTCCAAGAGCCTTTCCACCTGTGAAAGAGAAAGGGTCAAAGCAGAACTGGGTAGAGAGGGAAGTTGAGCTGAAAGGCATTATCAACAGAGGCCACAGCTAGCTGAAGATAGCATGACCCTTCTTCTGAGATGTCTCATCTGGATGAAAGAGTCAGGTCAGTAAGACCTTCCATTGGTAAGTCACCTGATACTGGGTGCCTTGGGAAGGGGGTGTGCCTTCGGTGAGGCAGAGATCTTCCATTGAGGTAATCCTGGAAGCCAGAGATGAATGAGGGCTGCCTGCACCTGGGAGAATAAATTCTTCATTCCTATAGGGGGAACTGGGTTGCTCAACAAGCATATACCATGCTGTAATTTTCAGTCATCCTTTTTTTGATCATTGCACTTTTTAAATGAATTCCTTAGCACTTCTTTCATATTACTCAGATATGTGTTCTTACATCCCTGGTTTTAAAGCCATTTGGTATATCTAAAAATGTAGTAATGTAGATATCCACATAGGTTCTGATAAGAAACACCAGGTCATCTTAGAGAGAGAAATAAACCTGACTCAGTCTCAGTGGAAAGACAAAAGTGGTGTTCATTTTAGGCAAATAATTTTGGACATTCCAGTCATTTAGCTTGTGATAAAAAAAAATTTTAATGTCATGAAGCTGAATGGCAGAGTTTAGGAAACAAGAGATAATCTAATTTAAGTACTTCAAGCTGAGATTTTTCCTGTTGAGCTGTTTGGTTTAAAGATATTACACCCTTATATAAACACACTGTTTGTGATGTTTCTTGATGCTTTTAGGATCTCACACCATTAATTGCTCATGCTACAATCAATTTCTCAGAATACTTTTAGGGTTTTTGTTTTTGTTTTTGTTTTTTTTTACATAAAACTTTTAATGGTGGTGACTCCAACAAGTTCTATCACATATCACAAATGCAATTCCCTAGTAAGATTAAATGTGAATTTTAAGGATTTTACTGAAATAAATTGTTAATATCCATTAACCTCTTGATCTTGGGGAAGGAAAAGTGTTTTCAAATCCACATTAACATGTAATCCAGTTTCAATTAAAAATAGAACATATAAGATAGGATTTTTGCCTTTTCCTTCTGAAATAGCATACACACGAGAACACTGTTTTTGATTATCAGTCAGTACAAAGCTTAGACCAAGTGTCTAATCATGTAGAACTGGCATCTTGACTGACATATACATAGCTTAGAACAAAAAAGAAATGAATTTGCCATTGAAATCCTCCAAGACTGAGATCAAGTTGAGATTAGAAGGCAGTCACATGTGTTGAGGATTCATTTCAAGCATTTGCCATTATTAACTTTCATGCAGAAATATATCTCCTCCTTGGTGACACTGGGACTATTTATGAGCTCTGCCGTTATAAGATCGCTTTTAAAATTGCTGCAAAGTTTTTATTTTTATTATTATTATTATTACCTCTATTATTTAAAATATAGTCATTCTCCTTAATTCAAGAACTCTCTGTTCTAGTTGTCTCAACACTCTTAATAGCTCATCCTTACTCACAGCCAAGACCAAGGCACTTTCCTGGAGGAAAAAAAAAAAATGTGCTGTTTCAACACATCCCAATTCTCTTGTCTTATTATTTAATCAGTACCTAATTTGAATTTGAAGGTCAAGTAGACCAAATCATATGCTCATTAATATTAAAAGAAAAATCGGTTAATACTCAGGTGCATGCACACCCGAGCTTGTATTCCTTTGGAGCTCTGTAAGTCACATCATTGCTGTTTTGGTGTTTAAGAAGTGTGATGTCACCTGGCAAAGGATTTCTTAACCCTTAAACTGGTGGCAGGCCCCCTAGATGTCACAATTTCTGTAGAATAAGAGCAAAGCTAAAACAGGAGTCAGCCCTGCAAGGAGAACAAAAGAGAAAGGATGAAGTTAGGTGTGAGGAAGCGGATTCGGGCATGTGCAAGAGATGAGAATACATGGTCCCAACCATCGGTTCCTGTAAGTCTGGTCAAATGATGTTGGCTCCCGATGCCTCTGACCATGTTTCTCTTCCTTGTCTAAATCGTTGCAGAGAAAGAAAACATAATTGTTGCAGAGAAAGAAAACATTGTACCACCCATGAAATTCCTCTCAGACTTTTGCAGTCTAATTTTTTTCAGTCTTTTTCTATTCTTGGTGCCTATCATCCCTCACCACTAAGGGTAGTGTTAACTAAGGCTAAGGCTTACTAAGGGTCCTCACCACTACTCACCAAGGTGGGACAAAGCTATCCCAAGTCCTGGATCTGCATTGTTTCAACCAGATCTGTAGAGTGTCTGGATACACTGTAACACCCAAGTTATCACTCTTGGATTTTAAGAGTCTGAAGTGTGAAATCAAAGTCACTGCTCTCTGGCAGCTCAGTGAAGGGGAAAGAACTAAGATGTATGGAGTGTCTCTGGCACTCAATGTTTTACACTTATGTACAATATATTCTTCATTTCACAAAAGGGTAACCTAAGACTCATAAGCAAGAGAAAAAGGTGTATGTGTGTAGCAGGGGAGAGGAGAACAACTTTATTATTGTTTACTCCCAGCTGATATTTAAGTGATATTTACATTTAGATAATCCTCCTAAAAATAGTATTTTATTCTATTTTTAATATAACAATTATTTATTTTTTCTGCCTATAAGAATAATACATATTTATTGTAAAATATTTTAAAATTCAGGAAAATATAAAAGGGAAAAACCTATGATCATTTTCTCTTTAAGGAGTAAATAATGAAAAAATGTCCTCATTCTGATTTTTTAGTTAACAGTGCACCATGAATATTTTCCTGTGTCTTTAAATATTCCTCAAAGGCATGATTTTTATTGGAGGCATAGTATTTCATCATATGGTTGTCTGACAATTTACATAGCCAGTGTTCTAATGTTAGATTATTTTGTTATTTACAGTTTTCTCTCTATTATAAATAATAAGGAAATGCAGTGCATACATTTTAAATAAATCTCTGTGTATTTCTATGATCAGTTCCTCAGGATAAATTCCTGATTTTTTTTTTTTATTTACTAGGGAAAAGGTTAAAATATTTTTATTGCTTACATTTATTTTCTTATTTTAACAGTAATGGGTGTTTATTATATGAAAAAAAAAAAACAAGCAAAAGAAGAAATGAAAATATCATCCATAATCTCAATCCCAGAAATAAACATATAATATGCTGGTATATAAACTTTCAGTCTGTTTCTAGAGTGCTGTAGATAGATAGAAAGATAGATAGATAGATAGATAGATAGATAGATAGATAGATAGATAGATAGATAGATAGATTTTTAGGGTATTATTTATTTATTTCAGAGAGAGAGCTAGCACAAGCAGGGGGAGAAAGGGAAGGGAGAGGGAAGGAAAGAATCCCAAGCAGACTCTGTGCTGAGCCTAATGCTGGGCTAGATCTCATGACCTTGAGATCATGACCTGAGCCGAAACCAAGAGCCAGATGCTCAACCGGCTGAGCCACCCAGGTGCCTGAAACTGTCTTTTAAATATAACATAGATTGTGAAATTATTTCCATGTCTTTTAATAGTCTAATATCACTTAATTGTACATTCCAATGAATGAATGTTTGTAAGTTACTTACCCTTCTCCATTTGAATCATTTCTTTGTTTTCAGTTTTAAATTCTGTACTGGCCAGGAATGTTCTTTAACTTTGTAAATGTTCATGATCATTTCTGTTTAAAAAAGAATCTAATATATGGAAATGCATGCAAATCTTTGTCTTTTCTACAATGAATAGAGTTTATTCCTCTTTTGATTCTTTAAATAATGTATATTCATTGTAAAAAATTCAAATCATGAAAGGCAGTATAAGGAATAGAATTTTTAAAACATAAGTAATCACAGCACCCTGAGATTACTACCATTCACATTTTGAGGACCATCCATCCTTTCATGCATCATTCACACAAAATTTTACCTAAGTTGATCATATAATGTGTGATTTTAATGCAATTTCCCCTTTTTTATTGTTTGCTTACTTCCCACCTTCCAATTATTCAGTGAGTAAAATATACCGATTAAGTATATTTAAGTATATTGTTTTATCCCAACTTCTGGAGTCCAGATTCCAGCTCTACCATGACCTGTCTGACTTTGGGCAAGTTCTTTATTCTCTGCACCTCAGTTTCCTCATCAGGAAATTAGTAATGAAAATAACACCTCTATCACAGGATATTGAACATTAAAATGAGGCAATCCATTTATACATGTCAAGGAGTGCCTGATACACAGTAGGATGCTCAAAATTTCTATCATGGTTAAATATATATATATATATATATATATATATATATATATATATATATATATATATATACACTTCTTTTATAAGTATTATATCACATTCTACACACTTTTCTGAATCTGGTTTTGTTTCAGGCAGCAAAACTTTGTGGAAATCCATCTGAGTCATTTTGTGTAGATCTACTTCATCCATCTTAAAGCTCCTGTGATACTCCATTGCTTGGAAGTACTACAATTTATTCAGCCATTCTTCTGTGATAAGCAAACACTTTCTTCCCACTTTATTGCCATACAGACAATGCTACATAGATGTCTTTGCCCATATATCCTTATAAGCAATGCTTTTATTTGTATGAGAAAGATTCCAAGAGTGTGAGTTCTGCTTTTGAGGAGTATGTGTTTTTAATAGATACTGCCAAATTGCTTTCCCTAAAGGCTGTAACAATTGGTATTTCCATCGGCGATTGTGATTTTTGTTCTTTTCTAATATTTGCCAGTCCAATGGGTGTAAAGTACTATCTCATTACTTTCTAAAGGTCAGGATTATTGTCCCAATTTTGTGGGTAACTAAGGCTCTGAAGGTTTGAGTAACTGGTCTAGTTACCCAAAAGGTAGAACCAGAATTTGGAAACCAAGTCTGCCTAAACCCAAGCCCATGCTTTTTTCATCACACAATACTGCTTCCCACAGCATGCATTTGGAGCGAGAGATATTCCTTGCCTGGAGGGGGGAGGGGAGGTCATACGATGCAGGTAGGTCCAGAGTAGTCAGAGGGCAGCATGGGAAAGCT
This sequence comes from Mirounga angustirostris, assembly GCF_029215605.1. Classification (NCBI taxonomy): domain Eukaryota; kingdom Metazoa; phylum Chordata; class Mammalia; order Carnivora; family Phocidae; genus Mirounga; species Mirounga angustirostris. The sequence goes on along the minus strand of NW_026991718.1, from coordinate 97,364,577 downwards.
GAGACCCAAACTAGGTGAGTAGGGCAGCAAGATTAAGGCAATGGCAGGGGGAGTTTGGAGCCAACTTACTTGGTCCACATTGCAACTTTGACCCTAACCTAGTCCTACGATGAAATGTGTGCATAGAAACCTCTCATCTACACCACCAGATATAAAGTCCAAACTCCTTTGCATAATATTCATGCTCTTTCCATATAGTCTGGCTCTACACCTGCCCATGCTCTGTTCTGTAACCCAGCTCACATATGTGATACTTTCCAAACCCCCTTGCTGTATAGCATTCTGCCTTTCTTCTTTCACATCTGTTTTCTTCAAGATTAAAAGTTCATTTCCAATACGTTACCCTAACATGAGTCATCTACTCCATCATCCCCTTCTTCCCCCCCTCCTTCTCTCCTTCCTTTCCTTCTTCCCATCAACAATAATCTGAACAAATATTTTTATGACAAGAATCTTACTAGATGTTGCAGGGGAGGGACATGCACCTTTTCACGTTTCTTGATTTCTCCCCTCCTCATTGCATTTCATTCCATGCAATAGTGAACTGTCTCTTCCAGTTTCTTGTCAATTTGTTTGTAAAACTTCAAAACTTACCGTCACCTTGTATCAATATTAATTATATACAGGACTTCTCTAACTCACTAGAATGTAAATATCTGAAAACCAGGTAACCAAGTCTCATTCATTTGCATGTCTGTACCAAGTCCAGTACAGTGATTTATGCACAGTAGGTCCTCAATATTGGATATACAGCCTATGGTAGAAAATGAGCCACTTATAACTGTCCTAATATCATGGCCATTTTGCCAAAATATTTATTACTATTATTAATGGTCCCAATAGAGGGAATTCCCTTTCAGAATTCTCCTATTTCAGAAATGAATTTTCCCCAAAATGTCATGCTAGAAAAACACAAAGGTAAATTCAAGGCAGAGACTTCCCTATTTGTTCACTCTTATTTGGATATTACTCCCCTATCAGAGAACAAAATAAATTCCTTCTAAATGGTAAATGTATATAGATTATTTGCTATGATTGAAGCTCATTATTTATGCTTAATTTATGATGAAATTTTTCCAATAAGCTTTTCGAATGTTTTGATTAAATATGTTTTAAATTGGATTAAATGGATGAAAGTAGATAAAATCATTTATCTTCTTTTTAGTATTAAAAGTGTATTTATCTACCACAGTTTAAAATATTCTCAAGTGGCCATTGGAAGTCAAGTAGCAGTCGCCTTACAATTACATTTTCATATATATATTATTTTTCCTTACAAATCAAGTGTGACTGTAATTATATATTTGTAACAGTCAGTTTAGCTATATGATCTCTTGGGACACATTTCTAAAGATCTGGTGAGTGAGATTTGGAAACAAAATCATCAGATTAGGATATGGGAATTATTTGAGTGGGATTGCAACCCCTTTGCCCAGTACACAATGTTGGACCTAAATTTAAGTCCAAATAGGTCTAAATTAGTATAAGCATCCCTGTGATCTATTTTCAGATTCACAGACCTAATTTTGAGTCCTTTGTGCAAGTCATGCAGCCTTTATGAGCCTCAATTTATTTTGAATTCACAACACCACTGCTGTATGACTTAGGTAACTGTTTTAGGTTCCTCCTCTGTAAAATGAGGATAATAATAGTATTATATCATAAGGTCCAAATATCAACATTGGAAGAAGTTAATTCCAGCCCTCATGAATGACTTGGAGGGGTTCAAGACTTAAGCGGAGGAAGTAATTACAGATGTGGTAGAAATAGCAAGAGAACTAGAATTAGAAATGGAGCCTGAAGATGTGGCTGAATTGCTGCAATCTCATCAGAAAACTTGAATGGATGAGGAGTCACTTCTCATGGATGAACAAAGAAAGTGCTTTCTTGAGATGAAATCCACTCCTGGTGAAGATGATGTGGAGACTTTTGAAATGACAACAAAGGATTTAGAATATCATATAAACTTAGTTGGTAGAGCAGTGGCAGAGCTGAGAAGATGGGACTCCAATTTTGAGAGAAGTTCTACTGTGGGTAAAATGTGACACGTGACAGAGAAATAGTTTGTGGAAGAGGCAATCCACATGGCAAATTTCACTGTTGTGTTGGTTTAAAATTGCCACAGCCACCCCAACCTTCAGCAACTACCAGCCTGATCAGTCAGCAGCCATCAACATGGAGGCAAGACCCTCCACCAACAAAAAGATTATGACTTGCTGCAAATTCAGATGATGATTAGCTTTTTCTTTAATAATAAGCTGTTTTTTAATTAAGGTACATACATTGTTTTTTTAGACATAATGTTATTGCACACTTAATAAGCTACAGTGTAGTGTAAACATAACTTTTATATGCACTGGGAAATCAAAAACTTCATTTGACTTGCTTTATTGCAATATTCACTTTATTGCAGTGGTCTGGAACTAAATCCACAAGATCTCCAAGGTAGACAGAGCTCATAGATACAAAGAACAGAATGGTGGTTGCCAGAGGCGGGGGATGATGAGTGGGAAAAATGGATGAATTGTTTTTGTTTTTAATATTTTAGCTTAAATAAATGGAATAAATTTATATTTATGAAAGATTAAAAAAGTACCTAGGTCACATTAAAGTACACCTCAAAGTACCTCAGAGAAAGTAACAAGATAAACAAAAAGAAGAAGGAGAAAGAGGAGGAAGAGGACGAGGAGGAGGAGGAGGAGGAGGAGGAGGAGAAGGAGAAGGAGAAGAAGAAGAAGAAGAAGAAGAAGAAGAAGAAGAAGAAGAAGAAGAAGAAGAAGAAGAAGAAGAAGAAGGAGAAGAAGGAGAAGAAGAAGAAGAAGAAGAAGAAGAAAGCAAACAAAGCTCAGCTCCCTTCTCTTACTCAATGATAACATATTTTCAGTGACAGAAACTAATTTTTAGCTCTAATATTATATGGAGAAAAGCAATATTTTCCAGTGGTCATGAGGTGGTCTGGTGTGTGACTTCATGAGAATTTTGTGCCTATTTATACCCTAGTATAATACAATAGATACAATAAAAATTCAGAGTTTAGCAGTAAACACGGACTACTTCTGGGTTCATTTTATGTCCTTACCCTTTTCCCATGTAAGCTTCAGAAGAAAAAAAGGACATGGTTAAGAAAAAAAAAAGTTTTGGATGATTTTTTTTAAAGCAAATATACATTATATTTGAATTAAAAACTGAATGCTGTACTTCAAAGGAATTTGAAAGGATTTCCAGAGTTAATTTTGAAGATACGTATTTTGGCCACTAGATAAACGTGACTTCACTGAAAAACAGAGATCCGGACAATGGTTCTGTGCAATGGCACATGATCATACTCTAAGTGAGCAAAGACACTAGAGAAAGGTTAAATTAAAGAATTGGCTCCACATTCATAAGCAACATCATGGGGCTCTTGCTCAGACATTCCCATGTTTAAAATTTTTATAGCATTCATCAGGCTGTTAATCAGTGTTCTTATAAAAAGAGTTCTACAGTCAAAAATGTTTCAAAGTTACAAGGTGAGACAAAGTTGAGTAGTTTCTACAGATTTCTCAGATTTCTCAACATGCTCACATGCACTGAAAAGGTCAGGTGAGGTGGAAGCATATGACATATCCCATAGCAATTGACCAAATCTCACAAAAAAAAATGTTTGCTTCTTACTCTTTTTATATGTAGACTATTTTTAAATCCAACAAAACACATTTTGGGAAACAATTCCACATCCTATCCAAAAGAGTTAAGGAACATAAAGTTTTGATTTCAATAAATCATACTCACTATTATAAGACAGAATAAACAATGATAAAATTACTTTTTAAAAAATGAGGTCTGAGTTTCTTAAATTTGTGGAAGTACAGTGTTATTGAGGAAACATTCTCCCAAGTTTCAGAAAAGGATGTAGCCTATCATAGTTTTTGACAATAGATATTTTCATGAGCAGAAATATGTTGTCCTGCCTCATTCCTAATGATACTTGTTGTCATCTATTCTTTCCACCACGGTTCCCGGGGGGTATATTTATTGCAAGAGACAGAGCAGGTCAGAGAGAAAGACAGAGAATGTCTCAGAACTACTGCATTCCTTAACAAAAAGAAAGGAATAATTGGCTAGCTAGTGATGGAGACTGGAAGGTATTTTAATCAAGTACAAAGACAAGGTTTCCTAACAGGCATTGTTGGCATTTACTGAAAAGTTTGTCTTCCTATTTCATTTAGAAATTTGCCCTGATATTTTGCACCAGATGTGTCAAATTAAAGTGGAAAGACAGAAGGGACAGTAACACTCACATACACAAAACAGCACGTGCGTGCAAACACACACGCGTGCGCGCACGTGCACACTGTTTTAAGACCCAAATAAATCAGGGGCGCCTGGGTGGCTCAGTCGGTTAGGCGTCTGCCTTCGGCTCAGGTCATGGTCCCAGGGTCCTGGGGTCAAGCCCCACATCGGGCTCCCTGCTCGGCGGGAAGCCTGCTTCTCCCTCTGCCACTCCCCCTGCTTGTATTCCCTCTCTCACTGTGTCTCTCTCTGTCAAATAAATAAAATCTTTAAAAAAAAAAATAAATAAATAAATCTGTACAAGACAACATTTCTCCCAGCTTTATCTATGATTTAGGATGTTTCTGTGATACGGGCAGACTCATCTAAATCTTTCAAAAGCCATTAAACTCCTTCAGTTTACCAACTATCCATAAATGTTGTCTATGCCAACCACAGTGTGAGGCAGAATCAATTCTAAATATTCCCTCCATAACTCTACCCTAACTAGGTAACAAGACACACATTTCTGTTGACCTCTTCCTCTGAGTAGACAGGTAGGGACTTGAGACCACTCTAAGCAACTGGCACTGGGTTTCTCTGAATCCCTCTTTTCAATTTTAAGAAAAGAAGCAACCATATTTTCACATCCTGCAGTTTCCTGCTTGCTGTTTTCTGCTTTCTGGGGCTTCCTTCCAACCACAAGTCCTGGTGTAGACTACTCTAGAGAACTTGGATCTACAGCTACTTATGTATTACCTAACATCAATATTTACCAGGATCAGCAGGAAGAGCAGGAGTTGCTCAAGCAAACCCTTGCACACATAAGCCTTCTTCTTCTTGACAACATTCTTTGTCCACAATCAGAGCCCCTCCCCATTTCCTCTCTAGCGCTTCTCCCAAGGTTCAGCTAAGAGAGCATATTCAGACTGCTCCCACTTTATCCCGTGAAACATCAATTCTTCCATCTTTAATGCCTTTCCCCTCCTCCTCCCTAATGGGTCTCCTCTTTGAACCATACTTCTGACTCCACAATCTCTCTTTTTCATCAAGTGTAAAGAAATCAGGAATTTCCTTGTGGTTCATAAGGTGACCATATGTTTTTGGCTTTGTTTTTTAAGTACAATTCTAACTGCAAAGATGTTATCTTATCAGACCACATAATACACTTTCTGGGAGGAAAACAATAAAAGAAAAAAATCTTCCTGAGCATAAGCTATCACCCCATGGGAAACTAGATTTGACTGTTGTTTCCACAGGTTTTCTGCTAGTTTTTCAAGAGAAAAAAAAATGGAGGTGAGGTGTAAAAAATAATAATTATATTCCTCCCCCTCACCCTCAAAATATCTTTTCTGTCATGTCATGTCATCTTTGCTAATTTTCCCTTTATTTTGAAAACGCTTTCAGATAAATAAAGAAATTGTGTGTCCTAAGAGCTTTGTACATAGATCCTAACTAGGTGGATTTGAAGAATAATGGCAATCGGAAAAATATAATGCCCAAATGTCTTCGCCTCATATAATTCTTTCAGTGACTCTTTTAGATGGACTATGAGTTAGGTAACAGTAGCTGCTATAATACAAATGTCAAACTGACACAGGAGAAATGTGTTTTCTCACATCCAAAAAGTCCACAGTGGGAGGCGGAGTTCCACACTGTCATTCAGGGACTCAAGCTGATGGAGGCTTGTGAATTCCAGCCTGCGGCCCACAAAGTTCTCCCGAGTCTTGACATCTAGTCAGCAACTAAGGAGGAGAGAAAAAGGGTTTTTTATGGCCGGGCCTAAGAGTGGCACCCAGCACTTCTGCCCACTTTCTGCTGGCCAGAACTCAGTTACCTGTCCCTGCCCGGCTGCCGGACAGATGTTCCTGCGTCCTGCAGGCTTTTCCTTCCCGTGTGACTAAGACGAGGGAAACTGATTTGTTGAACAGGTACCCGGTATCTCTAGAGATGAGTGGTGTTATTATTATTATTAGTCATGATCATCATTATTATTTTTATTTTATTTCCCTGATTTTACAAATGAGGCAACCAAGACTCAAGATGAATAACTAGCCCAGAGCTACACAAGTATTGAGGACAAAAGAATAAACTTCAGCTTGAGACTTTTTGAAAACAAAACAAAACAAAAAGTAAAAGTCTTTCATTTCTGTGGGGTTTTTTTCTCCTTATGTCATAAGTCAGCTCCGTATTAAGAAAATCACACACACTATGAAGGCTTTATGGGATATCAGCTCATCCCACAGGCAAAAAGTGAGTGGTAAATACTTGGGTTTTTTTTTTTTTTCCCCACATTCCTGTTTTCAAGGACAATAGTATGTATTAGATTGTCTGCTATATTTTATATTTTTTAAGATTTTTTTATTTATTTTAAAGAGAGAGCGCACATGAGTGAACAAGTGGGGGAAGATGGAGGGAGAAGGAGAGAGAGAATCCTCAAGCAGACTCTCTGCTGAGCATGGAGCCCCACATGGGGCTCAGTCCCAGGATCCTGAGATCACAACCCAAGCCGAAATCAAGAGTCAGATGCTCAACTGATTGAGCCACCCAGGCTCTGCTATATTCTAAAGACAGTAATGCGTAGGTCTAAATGATAATATGCTTGGATTTTTGCCTGCTATTTTACAGCCGACTCACTCTATAATTTTTACTCATTCTTTATATCCTTCCTTATTCCAGAATCATACTTAAAGCGGTTCCCTCAAAACTGACACCTGTCCTGAACAACAGGATCTTTACATATGCTAATAAATGAGCAGGTATTGCAATAGAGGCTCAAACAGAACTCTGATTCATGAGTTTGCTTATTGGTTTTCCTATTGGCAGTTATTATATTTGGTCTTGGAATTCACATAGTTGTGTTATACAGACAGCTAGTTTTAATGAGTCTAAGGTAAAGTGTATATATTTGAACCCTCTATGAGTCAGCTAACCTATATAGGTAAAAAATTAATGGTCATATTAATATATTGTACTTGAATATCATCTCATTACATAAGTCAAGTAAAAGGTGACTGCTCCTAAGGCCTACTGCCATTACCAGACAAACCAAAATAAACAGATTACAGCTCACTCTGTCTTGAATTCCTGTAATACCTTCGTGTTTCCCTCAAAGTAAAATGCAAACACCTAACTGTAACCTGCAGGGTGCACCATTATAAACTCTCCTTGTTGCTCCATTCTTATCTCACAGAACCTTCTCTCCCCTCACTGTGCTTCATGCTCACCGTGGCCTTCCCTGGTCATCTTTTTAGGTGGAACCCTCCTCCACTAAACCTTTTTCCCATCCCCCCCTTATCACTTCATAACATCTACTGCTACCTGTAACTATGTAAACCTCTTTTTCTTTTGCATACTTGTCCTTTGTCCATCTCCCTCCACTGTAACTTAAATTTCATGGGGGAAATGACAGTGTATGTGTTGTTGATCATTTTATCCCTGATTAGTACACAGTCTGGCCTAGAGAAAGTACCAAGTACCAATTAAAAGGTATGGGTGTTGGGGTACTTGGGTGGCTCAGTCAGTTGGGCATCTGACTCTTGATTTCCACTCAGGTCATGGTCACAGGGTCATGGCATTGAGTCCTGTGTGGGCCTCTGCACTCAGCATGGAGTCTGCTTGTCCTTCTCCCTCTTCCTCTGCTCCTCCCCCTACCCCCTCTCAAATGAATGAATAAAATCTTAAAAAAAAAAAAAAAAAGGTTTAAAATGTATGGGTGTTTTTATGGCCATGAACAGATATTTATTGGATTTTAACTTTGTAAGACTCTGCAATATAAAGAAGAAAATATGGTTCTTGCCCTTTAAGTTACAGTCTGGATAGAAAAAGGAGATATGTAGGTGTTAGTTACATAGCCAATATCAGCAAGAACAATAGTAGTAGCAGCTAATATTTATCTAACCCTTTTTATACACTAGATGCTATTCTAAGAACTTTACATGTTTTCACTCATTCCACTCTCATCCGTGATATAAATGCAATTATCATCACACTGTACAGACAAGGAAAGAGAAGCATGGTGCTAGGAGGTAAGTGGTCTGAGGCCACATAGGTAGCATGTAAGACAGCTAACCAACCAGATAAAGCATGACAAGCACCAAGGAAGGATTACACTGAAACATATTAGAGGAGCTGGGAGTCAAGGAGCATCTCTAGCCTGGGATTATCTATGAAATGAGGGTAGAGAATATGACATCTGAGCTGGGATCTGAAAGATGCACAAAGGTAATAAAGTAGAGAGAAGCTATTCTCATTGAGAAGAGCATCCATGAAAGGGTGGAAGTAGGACATCAGACAACCTATTTTCAGTATGATGAATAGATCAACTTGGCTTCATGATAGATCCATCTATCCACTCATTAATTAGTTGCTAAATTAGAGCCCTGAAGGCCAGACTAAGAAGTTTGGGTCAAATCAATATAAAGCAAAAATTTTCAACTATTAAATATTGTTGGGGTGTAAATAGTTTTTTAGTGTGGTGGTGGTTACAAATTTATCATTCTCTTTCTTCCTCTAATTCCTTCTCAGAACATCCTCTCTGATTATACCTAATTAGACTCTTCTTCTCCTCATCTACCCCTATTAGCATTTGCAGGTGCTTCTCTATAAGCCCAATTAGATTCTCTAGTTTCTGATGGACCATCCTTTGGCAAGATGCGATTTCCCATCTTCATAACTCTAGCCTTCAAATAAACATGTCTTTAATTATTTGTGTAACTAAAGCTAATACTAAGTTCTCTAGAACAGCACTGTCCCATAGAGATAAATATGAGCCACAAATGAGAGCCACATATGTAATTTTAAATTTTCTAATAGCCACATTAAGGAATGAAAAAGGAAGAGGTGAAAATTGTTTTAATAATATATTTTATTGGGGTGCCTGGGAGGCTCAGTTGGTTAAGCATCTGCCTTCAGCTCAGGTCATGATCTCAGGGTGCTGGGATTGAGCCCCACTATGGGCTCTCTGCTCAGCATGGAGTCTGCTTGTCCCTCTCCCTCTGATCCTCCCCTCCCCTGCTTGTGTGCCCTTTCTCTGTCTCTCAAATAAATAAATAATATCTTTTTAAAAATTACTAAAAAATAATGTATTTATTTAACAACTATATTCAAAATATAATAATTTCATCATGAAGTCTATATAAAAATTATTGATGATATATTTACATTCTTTTTTTTTTTTTTGCCCTGAGTCTGTAAAACTCAGTTGCATATTTTCCACTTACAGAACATGTTGTTCAGACTTGCCACATTGCAAGGACTCACTGGCCACACGTGGCCGGTGGCTAATGTATTGGACAGTATCTAGAATTAGCTTGAGAGGAAATATGTTGTAGTGATGGTTTATCACTTTTAGTCTGAAGCTTGATTCTTTAGGAGCTCTTGACTGCAGGATTTGATACAAGCAGCAGTGATATGACCTGAGCCTTTCTTGACACTTAGGCAGGTTTGTTTTTTTTTTTTTTTCTTTCTGGGTATATATGAAGCTGCAAGGAGGTTCAGATTTTTAGCAGTAAGATCCGGTATATCCACTGTTAACAAGGAGATGCTCTGAAGTGGCTCTCACATCTTCACATGTTGATATGAATCTCACAGATTCAGCCCCTCTTGGAGCTGTGTCCTTCCTCACCACATATGAGGTGCTCGCTCTCCCTGCAATGGAAAATCTGTGGGCAGCCCATATGAGGATACTTATTTTAAAAATCCCACTCTAAATGCAAGTTGACTTAGATACAGAAGAGAAGTGCACACAGATGGGGCTTTGGTTAACAAATTCAATATATTTTAGTGGTGGTTCTGAAAGAGCGGTCCCTGGAGCAGCAGGATCAGCATCACCTGGGATGTTCTTAGAAATGCCATCTCTCAGGCCTCACCCAAGAGCTACTCCATCAGGTGCTCTGGGAGAGGGACCCAGCAGCCTGTGTGTTAAAAATCCCTCCGGGAGATCCCAGGGCATGCTAATACTTAAGAACCACTGTAGTAAGGAAATAATAAGTTGAAGGCAAAGTATGGGGAAGCAGTGAATGTTTGATGTTTGAAAAGAGAAAAAAAACACATTATTTTTCACTCTACCAATAAGATTCATCGCAGGATCTATTGACTTGACCAGCTTTCATAGCCCAATTAAAATTCACTTTCCCAAGCAACCATATGAATGAATTTCACCAATGTAATACGGAGCAAAGGAAACCAGAAAAGAGCATGTATTGTATACCATTCCATTTTATATAAAGTCTGAAAACAGGGACAACTAATACATGCTGTCAAAGTCAGAGTGGTAATTTTTGCAGGGGAGGGGAATGGCTGAAAGGGGAGATGAGCAGAGCTGCCAGGATACTGGATATGTTGTGTTTCTCGAGCTGGTGCTGGTTACACAAGGATGTTCAATTTGTGATAATGCATCAAGCTATATACTTCATGAATTTTGCACTTTTCTATATGTATATTTATCTTCAATGAAAAGTTGAGAAATCCAGGGTTTTTTCCCTCAAAAATCATGAGCACATCTTTTCAGGAAGTGTTCAGTAATGGAAATGGCATACACTGTAATTCGGCAGCCCCGGACCGCACCCCCCCCCCCCCCCCCCCGCCGCCCCGTTGCAACCTCCTCAACAACAAATAGAGATTTCCCCTTAAAGTGACCTGTTTAGTACTAGTCTGAGCCAGAGGACAAACATAAGCTGCCCAGAGGCTCTCCTGCATCCTCCATTTCATTAAGGTCCTTCCCCCACTCTTGGTTTCTGTTCAGTGTCATCCTTTTCTTATTCTCAGTTGGCATCAGACCCTTTCATTATTTTTTTAGAGATTTATTTATTTGAGAAAGATAGAGTAGGGGGAGGAGCAGAGGGAAAGAATCTCAAGCAGACTCCCTGCTGAGTGCAGAGCCCAACACAGGGCTCGATCTCATGACCCTGAGATCATGACCTGAGCCAAAAACAAGAGTCAGACGCTTAACCGACTGAGCACCACAGGTGCCCCCAGACCCATCTGATTATTAAGTCATTACAGCAAACTGGCCTCAAGGAGGATCTTTCCAAGAAGAACTGCATTTTTAAAAAGTTCCCGAAGAAAGAAGTTTCAAGTCCCCAAAAAATGACATGCTTCTGTGGGAATGATGAGTGACAGAGTAGTTATTTTGGAACAGGTGTCCCCTTACATCTCACAACAGCCATTAGGCCATCAGCTGCAGCTACTCACTTGGTCACCACACTCAGATGTGTTTTCCTTACCAGTGATGTAGGGAACAGTAGAGTAGTGTGGGCATAGCAGAGGGACAGGGGATGCGATGCTGGCCTGGATAGTTTGCAGTGTTCCAGACAGATGTCCTACCAACCTAAAGTTGGCGCTGATTCTGTTTGCAGCGGGGCTTTATCAGGTAAGGCCACAAAACAGGTTGTGAGCAAAAATGTGTGTTGGAGGATTATTCAGTCCTTACATTGTAGATCTTTTTGGTCTATAACAAGGAAGCTACTTCTCATTTTTTCCCACCAATATGAGAACATCAGAGATGGTTGGTTATTAAACTGTTCTCACTATCATTTTTAGAAACTTATCACTCTAGTTCTGTACTATAAGCAGAACTGATAATCTGCCAGTACACTCTGGGACTGCTGCAGAGACTTTTAAAATACCAGTGTATTTCCATAGCGTTTGGCAAACGGTGACTTAACTCTCCTCTTTGCAAGTAAATCTCACTGCCATCCTGTCATCTGGGACTCGCCAGCAGGCTCCAGGACTGCGATATGTCCATCCTGATTAGCTGAGTCCAATGCCAGTTATTGTTCTAGATATCACCCCAGATTCCCTTATCACGACTTTCTCCATGCTGTCCAAACAGTGACTCCTTGATACAGTTGAAGGATCAATGAAAATGAACTCCAGAGAATTGAGATGGGGAAAGGGAACCTTACATGTAGGGAAGATTCCATTTCCACATCCCTGTTCAGATTTTGTTCTGAGATGCAGCAGGGATATCAACCTGAATAGGTCACATTCAAAAGTTAGGGGCCCCTGTTTGGCTCAGTCAGTGGAGTGTGCAACTCTTGATCTGCGGGTTGTAGGTTCGAGTTCCACGTTGGGTGCAGCGACTACTTAAAAATAAAATCTTAGAAAAAAAAAGTTAAATAAGTCATCCAAATACACATGTGCAGAAATGCACATGTCAGTGTTATGGAGGGAATGCTTGTGTCTTCACCAAACACAAATGTCCTGTGGGGAGCCCCAACCCCCAGTGTGATGGTATTTGGAGATGGGGTCTTTGGGAGGTAATTAGGTTTAGAGTAGGTCCCCAGGGTGGAGCCCTCATGATGGAATTAGTGGACTTATTAAGAGGGAGAAAGAGAGATCTCAATCTCTGAGTTTCCATTTGCACACACACTGATCCCTGCGGGGACACAACAAGAAGGCAGCCTGCTGCAAAGCGGAAGGAGCACCCCCATCTGAGACGAAATCAGCAGTAGCTTGGTTTTGGACTTCTAGCCTCCAGAGCTAGGAACAAACAAATTTCTGTTGTTTAGGCCACTTAGTCTATGGTGTTTTGTTATGGCAGCCCAAGCAGATTAATATAGTCGGTCATTACATTAGAAAAATCTATTAAAATGATTTCTAGAACTCAGTGAAATCTAGTGTAAAATAGTAGTGGATTAAAGTAAATTATTTTATTATTATTTCTTCCTGGAAATTAAAAAAAAAAAACAAACCACTTTTGAGTTAATCCTTAGTACACTTCCCAAGATCCTCATAAAATCACATTTTGAGATATTTTGTTTTAACACATTTTTCTCAGTTTATGAGGCAAAACATTGCCTTCATCATACAAATGCCTCTATACACCCCATTTCCTGTAATACCAGATGTCACCTGATTTTTCCCCCACCAGGGTCATATCAGAAAATGAAATTTACTGAACTTGTTTTATTCTGCATGACCAGGCTGTTCCCCTCTTTAACTTTCTCTAAGTTTCTTGGTTCAGTATTTTTCAATCTGTGTACAAGGTTCATGAGGGTGCTGTACATTTGAAATGCCTAAAAAGGTGAGTGTTTTAAAAAAATGGATCTAAAAGAATGTCATACTTCTAACCGTAGTGTTTGTAAAAAGCACTTTAGAAACATTTGAAGTATCCACACATATTAAAATTAGACAATGAACTTGCAAGAACTACAAAGGAAGTGAAGCCCAGCTTTCACGAGCTCTGCAGAAGCGACACTGAGATTACTGCTGTTGGGAGGAAAGTCAGCGATGAAGGAAACCACTTCAGCAGCCCCAAGAACTGGGTCCTCTGGGGGCAACAGCAGCTCAAGCAGTTCCTCCAGAGACTCAGCAACTCCTCAAACAGCTGTCCACTCAAGGAGCATCCAAAACTTACTACCTTCCTTCCCTCTTTCTACTCTTCTAAAGCCACCAGGTGACTCATTATGCTCCTTTGTTCTACCCCATCGGGAGCTTGTGTTTCCTCCCTTTTCTTCCATTGAATCTCTGCCTTTAAACCACTCTAGGCTTTGAAACTTTGTCTATTTGACCATCAAATGCTCTAAGACTAAAGGATTCCTAAGGAACTAATGGATTCCTCTCAGCATAATCTAATACTAATTCTCTCCTCATAGGTGGAGTTGTCCTATCAGGCCACCCTAAGGTCTGTTGGCCAACCCACAGATGACTGCCCAGAGCCAATCCCTCATCAGTCATCTGTGGCCCAGCTTTTAGGATTATATGGTGCCAAACATAGCAACCTCTTTTCCCAACTTTACCTAATCAGGTGGCAGGCACTTTCCCTGACATTCCTTAATTAAAGACAGCACGGCACAAGAGGGCTGTAAATCAAAATGAGGTAAACATTCACATTTTTGCTGCTGAGTAGTAGAAGACAGGTTAGTGACTAGCTTGGCTGTCACTGGAGTCTCCAAAAGCAAAATTCTCAGACAAGGGGAACTGGGGCTCTATTTCTCTAAGAAGTGTAGAGCACATTCAGAATTGTCTCCCAAAGAGGTGAGGAAACAGATTGTATCTCCTAAATCCTTTGGGGAGTTTCTAGTTGGGCATTAGCTGCTGGGTACTTCTGGTTCATCCAAGGAAAAATGCCCTCAGTCAGAGTCTCAGAAAGGAACCCATCTCCTGGAACCATCTGCTGTGATCTCAGGAGTAGCCCAGTGGGATATTGGTGGGGCATTGTCTACTACAAGTCCCTTTATAGAAAGATCCAAACTCTCTATACCTCAGAGGTGGGAGCGGGCTGGGAAGAGGTAAGAGAAAGAAGAGTGGAGTGAATCCAGCATTGGGACACCCAGTATCACAACAACATAGGATTATTTAGAATGGTAGGAAATTGGATTAATTTGAACATCCAATAATAGATGCAATGGTAAAATAGCTTGTGGCAGATCCACAAAGTGAACCACTCTGCAGCCATTCATATTATAGAACTGTACTCAATAGCACAGCAGAACCCTGAATAAAAAAAAAAAAACTGAAAAAAGTAAGCACATCCATTTTCATTTGGATGGGTTTGTGGATCCTTCTAGATATGAGGAGCAAATAGGTGCTAAGGAGAAATCATCCAGGTCTTTGAAGTTCACATAAAATGGGTAACTCCCACAAAAGGTCCAAATGCTTATCTTAGTCTCTAAACATGTCCCTTTACATCACTTGGGAAACAAGACTGGAAAAAAGACTGTTCCAACAGGGTGAGTTTTGACTCAGTCCATAGAAATATAGGAAATCCCTCTGGCTCTCAGCAGTGTTGGGTCCCTGGTATCCCAGGCACTCTCCAAGCATCTGGCTAAAACGAACGTGTGCCCAGAAGTTGAAGCATTTATGAATCTGGAGATAGACTGTGTCTACTGCCTCAACTTCTCCACAAAATAAAGTAACTGAGAAGTAGTGGCCAGGCTGTGATTCTGCCCAGAGTTAGGGTCCAGAAAGCCCTCATCATTTCTCCCACAGGGAATGTCCCCTCAAAGACTTTTCATTATCAGATTGAATTACAAAGCATAAATAAAACACTCCCTGATTTATAGACAAACATTTTAATAGAATTCTAAGTCAGTCCACCTAGAACCATAGCTACTTTTCATGCCTGTGGTTTGGTCAGATTTAAAAAAAAAAAAAAAAAAAGATGTCAAGAAATCCTGCTGTGCAAGGTTTAGCAAGAGAGAGGGAGGCAAGATCAGAAAGGAATCAGAAGGATGGAGGTCAAGGATAGCAGGTCACAGACAACTGGAAACAAGAGCAGATTTGCCTTTGTTTACATTGCCAAGGGGGAAAAATTAACTTGATGGAAAAGGGTAATTAAGCATTTCTTTTTCCATCATGGTCCAGCCTAGGCCCATATCCAGCTGTTCTATTAGACATTGTGATGATTTCTCATCGGGTCACAGAGTTAACGATGGCCAGTGTGGCACCGACGTCACTTCCCCCACAGTTAACCTTTATTTTATGAATAGACAGTAAAAATCTCAGAGTGAGAAGAGTCCAGCTCAGGTAGGCAGATAATGAGGGAAGCCTGAACGTTTATAGAGAGGTGTTGTCAGAACAAAGAGTAATTTGAACAAATCAGCAGATTAGCCTTGAAAGGTACTTAGATTATCTGGCTCAACACCTTCAATTCCTAGGTGTAGAAACCGAGATCATGTAAGGTGAATGGGTTTTCCTAGAATTATGAAGCTTGTCGTTGTAAATCTAGAATCACAACCCCAAGCCAGTGTCCATCCGTCATGACTGATCCTCTTATTTGCTTGTATTTTCAACAACAACCCGCAGAAAAATAATACCTGCACTATAGGAATTAGCTGGTTTATACAAGTTACTGTTTGGAATCTGGCATATGTTTTCTAATAGAAACAAAGTTAGTGGTACATGATGGTAGTTTTCCCAGCCCTGCCTCAGAGACTGTTAATACTCACATTTCATAACTCTGGGAATGATTGGCCCCCTTTTAATGGGGGTTAATGATTGCATAATGAAGACAAATGACCATAGCTCAGTCTGGCCTCCCAATACTCAGGGTGATGTCCTGTCCTGCAGACCTGGTTACTTTTCAGGTAAATATAGACCAGCCTTGTATGTCCAGCTGCACTGGGACGGAGCATAGCTGAGATCACTACCATCTGAATGCTCTGGGAATGTATTGCAGTATACATTTTCTCCTATATAATAAAGGAATAGTCGTTGCAAAGCTTCAATGAGACCATAATCGGCTGTGGAGACGCTAGCTTATTGTGGATAAACACACTGTTCAGATGGAGGAAAAACTACTTTATTCTAATTGCTTCACATAATAAACCAGTGATTCAAATGAGCAGGCCAGGATAAATGTTTTGCTTGGTATAATCAAATCAGTTTACATGCTACAGAGCAAGTATTTCAGGCATAACATTTATTTTGTTCAGACCCCTTGAAACTTTTACACCAAAATGACCTCCTACCGCAACTCTAAACAGTAGTCAGGGATTACCTTTCTTACTAGGTGGATTTTGTACATCTCCTGACTTGAAAATGTTTTCAAAGACAGTTAATCATCCATTCAGTTTTATACTTCATAGTCATTTCAAATTTTGGTGCAAAATGTTGTTTACCAGCTGGATTGTCCTCTTCATTTATTAAACACGTCTGTATATGTTTTTGGCTCTTCCTTCAAGTCAAATCTACCTTAAGAATTCAAGAAGTGCCGTCATTGATGAGTTCATGGAGTGGGCATCAAATCCTGTAGCTGATTCTCAATTATAATCCTAAAAACCTTTTGTAAAATGGCAGTGTCACTGGCATTAAGATAAAAATTTCTCTAGTTATCTTTAATCTTGTCAGGGTCATGGGTCCCTGTGAAAATATGACGGAAGTTACCTCCTAGAAAAGTGAACATGACAATATATGTACACCTTTTACATATTGATTTATACCTTGAGAGTATATTTAGGGGTTAAGAACTTTTGTTGTAAGGAGGCATTTTCGAAAGAGATAGCACCTATTTCGATTTACAGTTTAGATGTTTATTAAAAATGCAATAGTTTCATCACTTACCATCACATCTTCAATCTATATTAAAAATGTCCTGCTTTTTAGAATTTGTTTTATGTTTTTTAAAATTTTAATCTATTTTAACTATTCTTTTAAACCTTTTTCAACTTTCTAAATGAGGAAGTTTTTTTAATATAGGAAAGTATTTCTTTTTTATTCTTGTTAATCTTAAAAGATAATCTGTCTTCAGAACTTTGGTTCAAACATTCTATTTAATATTTGCATTTGAAAAAATTTTCTAATAGAACATTGACCTTAAAGATTTTGAAAGTCACAATCTACATATATATTTAATTCCAATTCTCTGCTATTAAAATAACATTGACCAAATCTCAGAATTAGGTGATAACTCTTTACGTTTTTTGAACATTACCAAATGATAATTTTTAGAATTAAATAAAATACAAATCCAAGGGTGCTGCAAGAATTTAGTATATACAACTCCATTTTTCACAGTAGTTTATAGAACTTACATAGAAATAATAAGCTCTCTTAGTGACCATATATACTCGATATGTTTTCTTTCTTATTGTGAATAATGATTTTATATACATATACAGTGCAACTTTCATCACCTAGTCAGAAAAGCTCCACTGTCATTTCAAACCCGCAACTAAGTCTAACACAATAGGATCTATGGTTTAAAACATTCAGGACCATATCCAGTCTTGCCAAAACTCATGCGACTAGGGATTCAAAGAGCCCTTTGAAAAGAGAAACTTCAGTGGAAACAATCTCATAGCCGCATGGTCATGCGTGGATGCTGTCATGAGCTCATAGCTTTTATCCTGCTTTGTTGCTGTATGTGGAGGTGGGACCACTTCAAATACAAAACAAAAGTAACTTGTGGGTTTGGTGATGGGTCAGGTTGATAGGAAATCCTTGCCATCACATAAAGATAAGTACTTGTGTCCACATGCATATACTCAAACATTATATTTCTAGGATATATAGTCTTTTGTAGATTTTCTTTCTAAAATTAGGACACATTCTTAAATTAATAATGTGTTACGGTTCCTTTGGTAGCATGTTTTCTTCCTACCTACACAAAATAATAGTGAAAATAACAATTGATGGTGTCTTAGATTCAATGAAACATATTATGTATAGATTAGAGCACATAAGATCAGAAGTCACCTTAGCAATGTTAAAACAACTCTCCAAGGAAATTGAAATTGAAGGGTCAATTAATTTTCTAGAGAGACAGATTTTGGTGACAGTCCAGAGATTAATTTTTCAAATACTTTCACCCATCTTATGTGACTCATTAGACCATAAATCCATAAACTCAATGTAAATCGCTTCTTGAAAGACATTTCTTATGTAATATTTGATGCATGAAACATAATGTTTATGTAAATTATAAAGCATAACGTATTGTTGTTGAGTGTAAATGAACACATTTTAACTACATGCAAAATCTTGGATAATCTTAAAACATTAATGTTGGGAGAAATGAGTATTGCCCAAGCCTACATTTCAAATGATGCCATTTTCTATAAATAAGTAAAATTTTCAAAATTAAAATTGAGCCTGATTCATATAGTACCTTTTTAAAATCATTGTTCACTTTCAGTGTTAATGTGGAAAAAAGTATTCAAGGATTTTTTTTTAAATCCACATGTTAGAGCCAAAATTAAAAAGGCATGTTTTAATGGGAATCGGTTTAAAACAATTTGACTAGAGTGAGAGAACAGTTTGGAAAATGTGTCTATGCTCAGTTTTGCTTCCAAATTTGGACTTTGAAACTTATTGTCAGTCTCAGAAAGAAATAAGAAGCTGTGCAGATAATTAAACATTTGCCTTGGGGGAATTATTTGCAGTTAATTAAAATCATACACTTTGGGTGTATACTTGCTTCACTGGTTATTAAATTTGAATCATATGTTAACTACCCAGGTTTCTCACTTGTCCATCAAATGTTGCTTGTGGCATGTTCAAGAAACAAACTTTCTCATAATATTCCAAACTGCGTTGTTTAAAATGATCTCCTAATGTGGGGAGGGAGAGAGGGAAAAGGAATAAGGAAACAAAGAAAGAAAGAATGATTTGAGACTCTGTCTGATTCAGTTCTGTTCGGAGTTACAACTCAATGGAGGCACGTGAACTCAGTAGAGAACCCATTCGTAAGTAATAGGAGTCTCAGTCTGCCATCTCCAGTTTGCTCCATGGCCATATGCATACAAGATTACCTCATGGCTTTTAGATATCTTCAGATTACCACTCTCTTAGCTGCATGAAAAATATCCCCTAGGGGCTCCTGGTGGCTCAGTGGTTAAGCTTCTGCCTTCGTCTGCCTTCAGCTCAGGTCACGATCCCAGAGTCCTGGGATCGAGTCCCACATCGGGCTCCCTGCTCGGCTGGAAGCCTGCTTCTCCCTCTCCCACTCCCCCTGCTTGTGTTCCTGCTCTTGCTATCTCTCTCTCTCTGTGTCAAATACATAAATAAAATCTTAAAAAAAAAGAAAAGAAAAGAAAAGAAAAATATCCCCTAGATTGTAACCTCTGTGAGGGCAGAGTCAATTACTATTGACTCCCCAGCCTCAAATAAGTGTCTGGCATAGAGTTGGCCCTTAATAAATGCTTTTGGAATGAATGAAAGGCCCATTTTCTGTCTTCACACTGACCCACCCACATGCTTTTTCTGATGGCTTTCTAAAGAGCCTACAGAGAGGCCTCAAACATCCAACAAGGAATCCTGTGTAGTTTTTTAAGAGTCCATAGTCACTGAAACCTATTTGGCTATGTTATTTCCTGCAAGTATATTGTATAACAAAAAAACATGAACTTATGCTGATTTCACATTTAAATATGCTATACGAGGGAGAAGATGAAATTGCACAGAACAGAATATTTGCATTCCCCTTTGCTATTGTTCTATTTGTAGTGTTCCTCAGGATGATGAACTTAATTATAACTGGATTTCAAAGCTCTACATCTGGCTTTTTCCAGGACTCAAGGCTCCCATATATGAACAATTGCAGTAATGGAAGCATTAAGAACATTAAAATGATATTCCTTTAATCTCCTCTATTTTGCCTTCCTTTCATATCCTTTTGCACAATTCTCCAAAGACTTTCACTAATGCATAAAGTCTGCTTATATTTTCTTCTTTGTTGCAAAAAGATGACCCAAACAAATTTCTATCCTCTAAGGAGGATAAACTTTGTACAAGACCTCTTCTGCAGTACTTTAGGAATAACTTATTTATTGATGAAAATATTTAAGTATTCTAAGGGTATTTTTTAAAAATAATAAATTCCATGCTCCAAAGATAGATATATCATGACAGTGCTGGAAGCTGCTCTGTTTCCCAGTTAAAAATGCTGACTAGACGTTTTTCTTATTTGTTGTGGCAGATTCTGCAAAGGACGACCATATTACAAAAGACAATGAAGTGACAGATCATTCTGTATGTGACCAAGATCATCCTAATGGTAAGGTGTGAGGTCTTTTTTCATTTATTTTTTCTGCTGAGACACATTACATTTAAAAAAACAGATTTTAGTTTTTCTGGGAAAAAATGGAATCTGGTAATATTTTATTAGCTATGAATATCAAGTGATTGGTAGCTGCCAAGTTTAAAAGGGAAATTTGCTCTCCACAATCCTCATCACTTGCTCTTCTTGTACCAGGCTGACTTTATTTATTTTTGTTACCTGCCTAAACCCTACAAGCATTGGGTTTGCAATTACAGAAATGAAGATATGATAACCATGAAAGAAATGTGACACATATAGACAATAGATCTAGGTGATTAAATCTACATATCCTGGGAATACCAAGAAGAGAGACTAGAACAAACAGAAATGAAACAATCTTTAGAAAAATAACAGAAAAATAGTTTTCCTAATGTAAACCAATTCCTCCACCCAAAACACAAGAGTACACGTATTTATAGACAAAGGCATTGAAAACTCAAATAGGAACAGAAATCTACAAAGCCTCATAGAATTTCTGAAGATCACTGATAAAGAAAAGCTTATAAAGCATATAGGAAAATCAAAATCAGGTTACAATCAAAATCAGGTTACAAACAAAATCACCAAAATCAGATTAGCCTTAGCTTGCTTTCTTCTTCCACAATTCTAAATACTAGATGAAATGGAGTAACATTTCCATTGCTCTAAAGGACACATTTTCTATATTTAGTGAAGTTATTACTCATGCATGAAGTCAGGAGTAGTATTTTCTCAGGGATATATAGATTAAGAAAATATGCCACTCAAGTATCCCTCCTGAATAAACTAACAGAAATCCTGTGCAAAAACAATAAATATAGAAAGGAAGGAAAAAGCCAAGACTGAGAAAGAAACACTTGGAAAGTAGTATGTGATAAGAGACTCATTAAATGTATGAAAATGTTGAAATAATTGCTTCAAAATTTGTATCGGAATATCTTAATTAAATGTTTCCTTTTATCTCTCAAAATTATAGTATATGTTGTTTTAAAATGAAAAAGAAAAAGGAGACACTTCTTTCAGGAATGAAAGTCTAAATAACTTAGACCATTACTCTCCTTGAAGATAACTAGAAAAACTACACCAAAAACAAAAACAAAAAGTTATAGAGTCTGTTTAAAGGCATCAGAGAGCTAACAAGATAGTGAAGAATTGTCAGGCTAGGTTCTGGGAGAAAATAGATATCCAGAGATGTAAATTCAGAACTTGAAGCTGTTTTCATCTTAAGTCATTTGCTAATTCTACAAAAGGTATTCAGAGTCCCATTGCTGAAAAGGGCAAGTGACCATGGTAAACCCCCTGCTTTTTGTGTCGAAACCTTAAAGATATGCATCCTACCAGAAAGAATGAACCAGTTTTCTGAAAGACTGCTGCCCAGCTCTAAATCATCTCAATCCTCAAATTAAATTAAGATCAACCCAGATTGCTAGTCCCTACTGGCACCTGAGAAAAACAAATGTAAAACATTTACTAGATTAAAAAAGAGTGTTGTAGGTTTCAAACCATTTACAAAAACGAGTTTTTAAACTTAATTTCCAGCATGTCCAACACACATACAGAAAAAGAGCCAGAAAAAATGAAACAAGGTAACATAAAAAATAGTCAAGAGAAACAGGCCATTTGGGCTGAAAATATTAGAGTTATAAACATAAAGTATAAAATAATTTTGCTGACTGTTATAGGGGGATAAAGACAAGATTGAAAAATTTAGCTGAGAACTAGAAATTCAAAACAAAATAACACAAAAGAAAAAAGAAAAGAAAGGGGCTCCTGGGTGGCTCAGTCAGGTAAGTGTCTGCCTTTGGCTCAGGTCATGATCTCAGGGTCCTGGGATCGAGCCCCGTGTCAGGCTCCCTGCTCAGCAGAGAGTCTGCTTCTCCCTCTCCCTCTGCCCCTCCGCACACACTCATGCTGTCTCTCTTTCTCTCAAATAAATAAATAAAATCTTAAAAAAAAAAGAAAAGAAAATCGAGAAGTGAAAGATGCCATAACTGAAATGAAGAATTCAGTGAATAGATTCATAGTTTGACTGCATATTAGAAACAGATGGGGGTGCCTGGGTGGCTCAGTCATTAAGTGTCTGCCTTCGGCTCAGGTCATGATCCCAGGGTCCTGGGATCGAGCCCCACATCGGGCTCCCTGCTCCGCGGGAAGCCTGCTTCTCCCTCTCCCACTCCCCCTGCTTGTGTTTCCTCTCTCGCTGTCTCTCTCTCTGTCAAATAAATAAATAAAATCTTTTAAAAAAAAAAGAAACAGATGAAAGAGAATTTGTGCACTAGAAGTTAGGTTGTAAGAACATATCCAAAATAAAAATAGTAGAGAAAAAAAAAAAAAGGATGGCAAACACTAAAGAAAGGGAACAAATATAGAGGATAAAATTTATAAAGTCTATCACAAATGTAATTGGAGTCCCAGACAGAAAGGAGAGAGGGAATTGGGCAAAAACAGTATTTCAGGAAATTATGCTGAGAATTGTCCTACATTGATGAAGGATATCAGCCCACGTGTTCCAAAAGCCCTTTGAACTCCAACAAAATAAATGCACAAGTAGGCCCATCATTGTACAACTGCTGAAAATCAAAGATAAACAGAACATCTAAAAAGCAATTTTTAAACAGACTGATAGCTGACTTTTAACATATACAATGGAAATACTAAGACAATACAGCAGAATAGCTGCCAACCAAGAATTCTAAACTCAAGGAAAATGTGTGTTTCAAGAATAAGTTAATCAAGGATATTTCTGGCCAAGAAAAAGAAAAGTTCACCAACAGAGAATTTTGGTGTTCTTCAGGTAGGAGGGTATTGATCCCAGATAGAAGGACAAAGATGAAGGAAAAGAATTAAAAGCAAGATAAATGGTAATTATTCAGTAAGTCTAAATGAATACTGATGATACCAGTTCTTGACAAGAAGCAGGAAACTATGACCTATAGGAGAATAGAAATCAGTTAATATAAATCAATTCAGAAATGGTACAGATAGTGTGATTAATATGAAAGGCCATATTAAAAGTTATAATTTTATTCCATATTTTCTGAAAGCTAAAAGAGAGATTGTCCATGTTAATTAGAGACATTAAAGATATAAAATGACCCAAATTGAATTTCTAGAGGTGAAAAACGGAATTCTGAGATGAAAAATACACTTGATGGGCATAATGGCAGAATGGGCATAATGGCAGATTAGTCACTGCAGAAGAAAAGATTGGTGAATTTGAAGATGTAGCAATAGAAACTTATCCAAATTGAAACACAGAGAGAATAAATGATTGAAAACAATGAAAAGATCATCAGTGAGCTATGGAAGAACTTTAAAGGTAATTCAAAGTCCAGTATACATAAATTGAAATCTCTGAAAGCAACGCATGGGAAGGCAAGACAGAAAAAATATTTGGAGTAAAAATAACTTTGATGAAAACTGTGAACCCATATATACAAGAAGTTCTATGACCCAAAGCACAGGAAACATAAATGAAATTATAACTAAGCACATCATTATCAACTTGCTCAACACCAGTGATAAACAGAAAAATTTCAAAAACAATCAGAGGGAAAAGACAAGGTACATAAAGAGGAATAGATATGGAGAGGAAGCAGAAGTCTCATTGGAAACTACAAACTAAAATTACAGGCTCAAACATGGATGACTCTCACAAGCATAACATTAAAGAAAGTACAGAAGCGTATATATTGTACAGTCTCATTTATATCAAGTTCAAAAAGCAGAAAAAGATAGATAATGATACTATTTAGAAAGAAATGACTGAGTTGGGAAAATGATAAAGAAAATCTAGGTAGTGATTACTCTGAGTTAAGGTGCTGATTAAATTTTGGTGATTAGGGATGATGTTCTGATTGGCCCATGAGCTGGGCTTCTGGACTGGATGGATATCTAGTTTCTGAACTATAAGGATATGTAGTTTTTCTAATTGCTTTTGGTTATTTAACTGAACTCTCTGTATTGTTTGTGTACTTTCCTATATTTTGTTGCATTTTTAGAGAATAGTTAAAAGAGGAAGGAAGAAAGGGAGAAAAGGAGTGAGAGAAAAGGAAGGAAGTATCAATGTCAGAGTTTATAAAGCAAAGATTATGGTGGGGAGAAGGGAGAGTTGCACAAAATGCTGATTTCAGTAAAGGTAGTCAAAAACTGAAAATCCTGCTCTGCTATAGATTCTGACAATATGAGTTAGGGTTAAGAATACCTTTGAAAAAAATTGGTGATAATCACAAATAGAATTAAATCACAATAGAATTAAAGGAAGAGATCTTACTCTCTCAATTTCCTGGTATGTTTCATACCACACATGAGTATATTCAATAATGCAAATAAAAAAATAAATAGCAGTGTAAAAAAAGCACAATATATCAAATAAGATAACAGAAACACAGGCAAGTGGTTATGACAGGAAATGTAATTAGGTTAATTTATTAAGTGTAAAAGTCAGCTGGGTTGAATTAATTTAAAAAAAAATAGGGGCGCCTGGGTGGCTCAGTCGGTTAAGCATCTGCCTTTAGCTCAGGTCATGATCTCGGGGTCCTGGGATCAAAACCTGCATCGGGCTCCCTGCTCAGCAGGGAGTCTGCTTCTCTCTCTCCCTCTGCCTCTCCCTCCTGGCTTATGTTCTCTCTCTCTTGATTAGTCACTCTCTCTCTCAAATAAATAAATAAAATCTTTTTTAAAATTTTTGAAAAATATAAAGTCAGGGGGTGCCTGGGTGGCTCAGTCAGTTAGGCGTCTGCCTTTGGCTCAGGTCATGATCCCAGGGTCCTGGCATCGAGTCCTGCATTGGGCTACCTGCTCAGCAGGAAGCCTGCTTCTCCCTCTCCCACTGCTGCTCCCCCTGCTTGTGCACATGTCAAATAAATAAATAAAATCTTTAAAATAAACAAATAAATAAAAATTAAAAAATATAAAGTCAGGAAAGGTATATTTGGGAAATGAGCATCAAAAGAAAATATGAGAAACTACTTAAGGATCTATCCAGTTAGAATTCTAGCAAAAAGTCTCAAGCAAGAAAGAATTGCTCATTTTATATCAATAAAAATTTAAATCCCTGATTTAAAATAATAATGATGGTTTTTTATGTGCCAGATGATACAGTATGAATAAATTCCAATTGGAAATGCAATGGGGAATTCACAGGTATATTTTCAATTGATGATAGAATAAATAGACTAAAAATAATATGGAATCTTTGAAAAATGTGATTAACAGTGTAGTCCTACTATAGGAATAGGCAAGTCAATCAATGAAACAGAATAAAGAGTTTAGAAATGGAACAGAGTAGATCTGGGTTTTTAGCACATCTTCAGGTTGACATTTCAAAGACAGATGATTCCACAAATGGCATTAAGACAATTGTTTGGGCATTTGGAAAAATAATCTGAATCCCAACCTCATTCCTTATACCAGCTTAAATTACAGGAGGAGCAAAGATGGAATGTAAAAATGAAACTAAAAATACCAGACTAAAAGAACAAAAACGCAATTTTTTTTTAAATTTTGAAATAAGAACTGCTTTGAGAATTGTAAATAAAAATGCATAAACACATGATTGTATACATATGTTATAAAAAGGCATACATATATATATCTGCAAAATGTGTGTGCATGTGTCAAAATATGTCATAAAAGAGAGAAATGGCTAAATCTGAATATATACATTTTGACATGATAAAGATTATAATCAAATTCTAAAGAAAAACTCCCAGGAAAAGTACCCTCAAACTAAATGATAAAGAATCAGAAAAAAAAGACCTCATAAATCAATAAGAAAAAAAAGGGGGTGTCTGGGTGGCCCAGTCATTAAGTGTCTGCCTTCAGCTGAGGCCATCATCCCAGGGTCCTGGGATCGAGCCCCACATCGGGCTCCCTGCTCGGCGGGAAGCCTGCTTCTCCCTCTCCCACTCCCCCTGCTCGTGTTCCTGCTCTCACTATCTCTCTCTCTGTCAAATAAATTAATAAAATCTTCTAAAAAATAAAAAATAAAAAAACAATTGAAAAATGGACAAAGGACTCAATTATAATTTACAAAAGATGAATTGGGACGCCTGGGTGGCTCAGTCGATTAATTGCCTGCCTTCAGCTCAGGTCATGATCCCAGGGTCCTGGGATCAAATTCCGCATTAGGTTCCTTGCTCAGCGGGGAGCCTGCTTCTCCCTCTAACTGCCACTCCCCCTGTTTGTGTTCCCTCTCTCTCAAATAAATAAAATCTTTTAAGAAATGCAAAAAAACATGATTTCAGTGTCTTCTCCTTTTGAATATCAGATAAGTTTAAGTAGGATTGATAATGCCCAGAATTGCTGGGAATAGGGTATCCAATCATGCTCACACACCATTGGCGGTAGACTGAAAGACATAACCTCCTCATCAGCAATTTCGACAAAATCTAATAAAAAGTAAAGAGTTCATACTTTTGTCCCAGAATTATGCTCTAGGAATTTGTCTTAAAGTAACACCCACCAAGAGTAGGGAGACATGTTTTGACAAAAATCTTCATTGCAATACTATGTTTAATAGAGAAAAAGAAAGGAGACATCCAAAATTTTGTCCATAACATGGAATATATTGCATCTTTTAAAAATAAAACTTCTGAAGAAATTTTAATGACAGTGTAAGATGCTTATAAAAATATGAACTAAAAAAGTAAGAATCAAAGTGTAAATTCATTTTGATCCTAGGATATATTTATATATTTCTGTGTGTGTGTATGTGTACTGAGCCACATACACAAAGACTCACAAACATATATATACAGATACATATATATGTATGCATATACAAAGATATATCTACATGCATGTGTACACACATGTATGCATATACAGATGTATATCTACATACATATATACACACACAAAAGAAAGATAGCACTTTACAATATTAACGTGACAGTTATAAAATTATTATAGCTATGAATTATAGTTATAAAATTACTCATAATTCTGAATACTTATATGTATTTTTCAGTGTTTCTAGAAGGAAACTACAATTCTTTTGTAACTGCAAGAAAAAATAATTTTAGAAATAATTTACATTAGGTAGTAAGTTTTTTGGCCCCAGGAAAAAAAATGAAGGGTATCTAGAAGATAATCAAATTCACACTAATCTAGGTTTAATTTTTGCTCTTAAACTGAGGTTATTTTAGACATGGTAAACATGTAAAATTTTGAATATTAGCAGCAATCAAGTTTCAGGTTTAACAAAAGGACACAATTTTCCATTGTCTTTAAGACAAGCATCGAAGAAACAAAGTCTTTGTTCTTATGAAGATTTGAGCATATAATAATCTGCAAACAATAAAACTATACTTTTGTTACTATTGTTCAAAACCAGTCCATTTACAGAGTGCATTTAGGTTTATCCTCTAGAAATGTTTAGTTCCAGACTGATGGCCCCAGACCAATTTTTATGCAAATTATTTAAAGCATTAGCTTGAGCCAAACTTAATTACCAGGGCTCCAAGAAGTAATCACGTGATCTATTTCTAAAGAAAAGTGAATGGATTTTTGGATTATCTGTTCTAATAGTCCCCTCCCATTAGCATGGATGATTGAGTTCACTGTATAAAAATATATATATAAACTGTGGGACCCTTTATGTTCCTTTGTTTCCTCTGCCAGGAGGGATTAAGGCAGAGGACAGTGGGTGGAATTCAACTAGACTGAATGTGGAGAGGCAAACATAAAGCTTGCCCCCATGGGGTCAAGAAAGCAAATGGAATGTCTGAGTGCACTGTAGAGGAAGGCAGAAGGGCTGGAGACCCCTGGAGTCATCATTAACACACAGCAGGCCTGGGTGCAGGGCAAGGAGCTCACATAAGTACTTCCTCTTTGTGTAATATGCCTAGTCCTGGCTTGGCTCAGGAATGAGCAAATATGATTACTGTTGGATTTCAAAGCTGTGCACCTCATTTCTTTCCCCATTTTTTACTGACTTTATTTCAGAAAAATTAGAAAGAAGAAAATATATGTATTTCTATTTCAAGAAAAGACTGTCAAAATATGTAAAGCACACAGGTTGAAACAGATCAAGAGGGGGAAGAAGTGAAAAGGCAAGGGGGGCGAAATACTCCACAAGAACTTTGCAATGCCTCTCATCCTCAAAGCGAAGTGCCAGGGCCTTCTTAGTCAAAGAGAAAATCCCTAGTATTCATCAAGAGCCTTAGGCTGCCACCTCAGGAAGTCCCCCCCTTATCAGCAGGGGCCCCAGGCCCTGTTGAATTGTGGTCTTCCTATCCCTGATTAAATTCCTCTGAAGATTTATCAAATGGGGCACTGGGACTGGGGACACACAGGAATACAGAGTGGCTGCTTCTGTTCTCTGAATGCTCTACTCTTGCCTTCATTGTGACAGACAAAGCCCGATTGCAAATGACAAGTCAAGGGCCCAAGCAGGGATCCAGGAATAGGTGTGGTGGTTGGTTCCCTATCTCAACAGCGATAGAGAATGGGGCTCACTCAGACAGTGAATGTCCTCTCTCAATATCATCCACCCAATAAACAAACATCAGCGGTGACTAGAAGCTTTACCAGGAGACAGATCCTCATATAATGCCCAAGACAGAGGGAATCTAAGATATTATCTAGTTCTACAGCCTTAAAAATAGATAGATAATGAACCTGAAGCCCAAAGAGGTTGTGATTTGCCTAAAACTTCAAGTTCTTTCAGGGTTCTTTCCAATAAATATAGTATACAGAGTGCTTAGCAGCCTGAGGCACTTCTTGTGTTGCTAAAGGATGCAATAGAAAGTAAGTTACAGGTCCCTAATTACTATTTGCAGACATAGATGAGTACTATAATGGACAGCCAATTAAATAGATATTTATTGATCAATCCTTATTAGTAGGTACTGGGAGGGGAAATATGAATAAAGCACAGTTTTTATGTTCACAATGCTCATAGCCTGGTAATAGAGACAAACAGATACAACTATAATACAGTGTAATAAGATGAATAATAAATAGATAAATGAGCAAAGGAACTCAATAAGCAAAAACATGAAAATGATTGATCCTGCCTAGTGATTCAGAGGATGTTACAAAGAAAGGTAAATTGATGACTTAGTTTTGAAAGATGAGGAGAATTTTACCAGATAGAAAGGGGGAAAATGGGGTATTTCAACCAGTGAGAACATGTGTTAAATGGACACAAAGACAAGAAATAAAGAAATGTGTTTAGAAAATGGTGAGTAGGTTGGGACATAGAACAGAAAGGTAGGTGATTTGACCAAAAAACAAAAAAGAGGAACATTCAAGAAGAAAGAGGTACTCAACAGCTGAATTTCTCAAGTGTTTTTTTAGAGTTCAAATAGAGTAGACACTGAGCAAAAGTAACGATTTGGCTAGACTCAAACACCTTTTAGTTACAAATTTTTCTTCTATGATATCACTGAAAGCATTTTTCTCTATTTTCTAAATTGTTTCATTATAATTATTAAATTATATAATATGCATTTGTTGTAAAATATAAAATGTAGATGAGTACATAGTTACAAAAAATGAAATCATATTCTATGTTCTACAATCTTTGAAAATCTCATAATGTTTTTAATGGTTGCTATCACAAAAAAATACAGCTGCTTAGACTTCCTCTAATCCTTAAATTAGAAATTCTATTGCATTTTCTGTCCTCTGTATCTATTATCTTCTTGTGTTTCATTTTGCTCCCTAACTTTTGCCTTCTTAGTGAATTTTAATTCAAAAGTTTGATTTCTAAAACATTAATTTATGAATAATGTTCATTCTCTTTTATGACATCCTTTGCTGATGTTCATGTTGTTGTTGTGTTTTTAGGCTTGTAGATTTTTCTGATTGTCTCAGACAATTTCTTCTTCATTTAATCCATCTTTTCATTTCCTTATTTATCCGTTCTTAGAGTTCATTGCAAACCCAAAAATGCTATCTGTGTTTTATGTTTTTCTGAATATATTTTTTTTACGAAAATATTTTTCCCTTACTATAATTCCCCTCTTTTATTATGTTTCATTTTTAAGTCTCCTGTTTGTTTGGATAGCTAGAAAGAGCTATCCAGGCAAGATGTTTGCCAGGAAATAAATGGAGAAATCCCCTTCATTTTCTTTCATTTTTTTTAAGATTTTATTTATTTATTTTTCAGAGAGAGAGAGAGAGAGCACAAGCAGGGGCAGCAGGAGGCAGAGGGAGAAGCAGGCTCCCCGCTAAGCAAGGAGCCCAATGTGGGACTTGATCCCAGGACCTGGGATCATGACCTGAGCTGAAGGCAGATGCTTAACTGGCTGAGCCATCCAGGCATCCCTCCCCTTCACTTTCCATGTGCTATAATCCTTCTCTCCATCCAACTATTCTGATATCCATCCAGTATTTATCTAGAGTAAACATGGAATACATAACCTGTAGCTCTAGTTTTACCAGAAATAGGATTGATTTCCTCCCATCTCATTCCTTGAAGTTGAAACTTGATTTTAGAATTTAACATTTATCCTTATCAAATTTCTTCTTGTTTAATTTAGTCTGTTTAAGAGTGCTTCAGTGTTGATTTTGTTGTCCAGTATACTTGTTATCCCTCGCAGTTTCATGTGGTCTAAAAATCTGCTAAAAGTGAGTTTTTTCATAAATTTGGAACTCTGTTTCACATCTTACTAGAAAGAACTTTATGCACATTTAGTGCCTTTTTCCTTTCAACTATGCATTTTGAGGACAAGTATTGTATCTATTTTATTTAAGATCTATTCCCAGCACCTGATGTATCTGTCATTTAGTAGCACACAATACAGTGTCAAGTAAGTGACCAATAGTGTGTGGCATTATCGCTTTATATGGTACCCAAAGGTGAAAAAAAAATGGGTTTTGGGGAAAAGATTTTGCACAGCTTTCTTCTCCATATTAAAGAATTTTGTGACTAGTAGTATCATGACATTGTCTGAAGGATAAAGGCACACATGGAATTCTCATACATTTCTGGTGGGAGTATAAAGTGGAACACACTCTTCCAAATGCTGTTTTTCAGGATTTAGTAAAGCCAAAGTTATGTGTTGCCTATTACTTGGCAATATCACTCCTGAGTTTATACCCAAGTGATATGAATACATATATCCACCAAAAGACACGCACAAGAATATTTTTAGCAGTGTTCTTTATAATAGCCCCAAACTGAAAACAATTCAACATCCATAGGACATAATATATTTGGATAGTGGAATAGTATACATCCACAAAAAAGAATAAACACTTGACATATACAACAACTGGGATTAATCTCACAGAGGACATGTGAGAAAGCAAGCTACAAGAGAGCATATAGTGTATGTTCTGTTTTTATTAATTTCAAGAACAGACAAAACTATTACCTTTCACCTGTTGTAGGGTGTCCATTGGTACCAAAAGGGAGAGCCACTGGTGCTAGAAATGTTCTTGTTCTGGGTGGTGATCGCACAGGGAGACACATGTATGTGCATGTCAAAAGTCTTCAAGCTATATACTTACAACTTGTGTGTTTTACTATAGCAAGATATACTTCAATTTAAAAACTAAAAGGCAAAATAAAGACATTTCCAAGCAAAACAAAAAGGAAGAAAGGATTTGTAGTTGAACATTTTGAAAGCAGAGTGGGTATCACAATACTTAATTTCAGAGCTAATGTGGTAATTAGAGATAATGTATGTGAAGTGTCTGGGCCAAGTCTGGCATTTTTTATAGGATAAATAATTTGCAGATACACATATATCCTAGGCCAGTGCTTCTCAAGCTTTAATGCACATACAGATCACCTAGAAATCTTGTTAAAATGCATAATCTGACTCTAGGTCTGAGATGAGGCCTGAACTCCTATATTTTTGAAATTCCAGTGTTGCTTACCCACAGACCATAGTTTAAGTAGCACCAGAGTGGAATGGAGGTGAATGGGGTTTATCGGCAGGGGAAACATCTTGATCAAATCCATGTTTTAAAAGGTATTTCAGCTAGCAATTCACAGGATACACTACAGGAGAAAAAAATGACAGATCCAAGAGAAAGACAATATATCCTTAAATGAGGAAAGGGGAAGGGGAAATGAAGTGTGGGAAGAGAAACATTTTGCAGAATCATCAAGACATGGCACTTCATTGAATTTTAGAAGTGATGACAGAGAGTCATCAAAGACAGCTTGAGAAGTTTCACTTCAATGATCAGACAGATAAATATGCCTCCATTGTAATTATTTTATCGGATCCTTTTGATTAAAATTGAGCTCAAGAGGAATGATGTCAAAAAACTTTTGGGGGGGGGTTATGCTAGCAGAGAATGAACCAAGGGGAAGCCATAGAGTGGGCAGCTTAAGGATAGTTGCATGAAAGAGGAAACTATAAAGATAAAGGGTTGTACAAGTTAGCTTTGCTGAAGTAACAAATAATCCTAAAAGTTCCATTGGCTTACAACAAAAGTGTGTTTTGTCTCTGCTTGGTTCTGCTCCACATGATTTCATTCCAGGATGCAGACTGAAGGAGCACACTCACTTAGGAGCAAGAAAGATGGAGGACACATGCAATGGATCTTAAAGCTTCTGCCCAAATGTGCCATTTTGTAAACCAAGTCACACTAATAGGCCTGGTGTCAGTGGGGTGGGAACAAACACTTGTCCCACAGGGGCCACTGCAGGTCACATGGTCACAGACATGGAGTTGAATCCTCTTACAGGAAGAAGTAGGGACCAGTTGAAACAATAATGCAGTCTACCACAGCAGAGTCCAAGCCCCTCTGTATCCCCTTCATGCCAATAACCAACTCTAGCTCTGGATTTTTTTTTTTTTTAGCTTAACAGTTAAATATTCTCAGCATTAAAAAAAAGCGTTTTCTCAGCATAAAACCTTTCATTAAAATGAGGCAAATGGACAGATTTCAATTTCCTCTCTTAATGAGCACTTAGATATTCAAAACTCTACAGGGGAGGGGAGGGGGAGAAGCCAGGGGGTGTGGAAGAGAAACCATTACTAGATAATCAGCCTTGGAGTAATCAAGAATTGGCTGAATTCTCTCCTGATCTTTGCTATATTTAGTAGGTGTCTTAACAGAATGGTTGAGCTGTTAGGTGACCCAATCCCTGCGTGCTCACATTACTTAAGTTGTTCATGCTCTTTTAATGGGAGAATGAGAATACTAGGGTTTTAATTTTCTAGGAATCCTCAGTACAGGAAATTTATACATCTTAAAGGAAAATTAAATGTAGATAACCCATACAGCCCAGGAATTACTTAAAATTTCGAAACTTCCAGGTTGTGTCCATCAACGTTCAGTGCATTGATAAGCTAAACACCAATTACACCAGTCAGTCCAAAGAAGAGGTTTTTGCCTAATTACCTGGCTATTTCTCATAAAATAATTGACATAAATTTGATGACTTGCAAAGTTGCACACTTTGGTTCGAAACCGTTCTCTGCCTCTCCATGCAGGATCGAAACACGGTTTCTGAATGTTTTGCTTTTCCAAACCAGGGATAAACCTACGATCATGCATGTCTCATTTCTTTTATATTTCAACCACTGTTCTTAACAGGACAAGAGCATGATTCAACGAAGAATGAAATAAAAATTGAGGCAGACTCCCAGAGCTCATATATGGAAACAGAAGGTATTGAAACCAGAATGCCTTGTTATCCGAGAATGAGATGAAACTGTGAACCATGATTTTTGTTTATCCTGGTGTTTGTGAGTAGTGTGCGTGTGTGTTTTAGGCACTAATTACCAGAGCATGGCAATAGTGTTCTGCTCTGTGTGCCTCTTAAAACTCTCGGAGGGGAAAAAGAAAGGAACTTTAACTTTCTCTGCTTTAGTCACTTTGTTTTCTCAATGATTCCGATGAAAACATACCTGAGTCTCCTTCTGTCTCATTCTATTTAGAGCTCTCACCAAACCAGGAAGATGACACGACTGTGGAGCAACCAGAAGTGATCCTGCTAACAGATGACCAAGAAGACAAAGAAGGTGAAAAAGGTAGGACTGCTCTTAAATTAACCCATCAAGAATAAAGAGTTTCCTGGGATTCCCACCTAGAATGCAACCATCAGTTACCCTCCTGCAATAGCAGTCTGTAAAGAGGGAAAATGAGCATTTCTTTAATCCTGAACCTACTTGTGAGAGTAGAACAAAATCTAGAAGTAGCAAAAGAAGATACTTGTAATTTTTGCCCTTTCAAGGAGTTTGAAGATGTTTTTTATTATTTGTTTCAATTCAACTTAATTTAATTTAAAAATCATGAAATACAAAAATTCTAGTATTGAGAAAGCCTATAAGGAATTGAAATTATGGACTAGATGGATCTAGACAGATAAGAGTCTTAGAAAGTCTGAGATGGCTTTAAAACACAAAGATAAGACTTTCTGTATTGATTTCCTTCTGTCGTCCTTCATATGGTATTGATTAAGGAAGCAATTTATGTAAAATATACACATTACATGAACCTTCTAAATTGCATCCTTTGTCCACTAATATTAGGATGCAGTAATATTGAATACTGTTTAAAAAAATAAGTGAGCATTATAATGATTTCTGAAGACATAGGAGGAACGAACACTTCGTAAATTTTAAAGAAGTATTTGGGGCATCAAGCCAATATATTGGAGTAAAGACAGGCATCCTTTTAAAATATCTATATTAAAAACCTACTATCAAAGAAATTTAATATTTATTGAAGAACTTGATGAGTTCCATTTTAAAATATAAAACAATCTCTTAAAAGAAACTCAATATGAAATAAAAAATGAAATCATTTGTCTGGTATACTATATCATAAATCATGCTGCTCTTAAATAAGTATGTGTTTGCAAAGCAGTTGCAAAGTAATAACTTGACGGGCCTTGTTTATTGAACACAGTTATCAATTTTGTTTCCAAATTAAAACGCAGACATGATCT
Organism: Mirounga angustirostris; assembly: GCF_029215605.1. Taxonomy (NCBI): domain Eukaryota; kingdom Metazoa; phylum Chordata; class Mammalia; order Carnivora; family Phocidae; genus Mirounga; species Mirounga angustirostris. Next base: position 97,328,992 of record NW_026991718.1, on the reverse strand, counting down.
CAATAGTAAAATCAGGTCAATAGTAACTACAGCTTCCAAATTACGAATTCTTCTTGGCCGGGGCATTGACACAGTTTAATTACTAAGCCATGTTAGTGATTTCAACATCTTTTTTAAGATTTCCATTGCATTTAGAACACAATATTCTTCCATCTCTCTGTTTCTAATAGCCTTTTCTCCATTTCCCTGCAAATCCTAGTTCAGGCTCATGATACCATGTTCCCGGCAAGTAAAGTAAATGGCATATCTGGAGTATTTTATGTCTGATGATGTAACAGAGAATTGATAGGACCCTGACTTCAGACACAGATACATGGCATTGCTTCTTCAGTTGTACTTCTAACACAGAAAACACACAATGTCTTGCCTGCCTGTCTACTTTCTCTATAGCAGAAATTATTTACTTTGTATATTGTGCCTCAAGACATGCAAATGAGGAACATCAAACAACGGGTACATTTTCTTTTTGACTTGACCTACAAGGGAAAAGCTGGCATTCCGCACTCACTGACTTGGTGTCCCTTCTTCCAGTAGTTCTCCAGCATCTAGCCCTCCTCTAATTACTGAGGAATTAAATACCCACATCCCTCTCCCTTGCAGGGATGCAAATCCTCTATAGCACATGGCAGAATGGCTCGTGAGAAAGCAGTGAAGTCAAAGTCGGCTATTTGCTCGTAGCAACTTTGAAGTTGGATTTCTTTTTTCAAATGTGACTTTTCACTGCAGGAGAGTAATAATGCGTGTGGCTTTGAATTAACAAAATTTTCCCTCCCCTTCTTTCTGGCAGATACTTAACTTGTCCCTGCCTTGCATATTCCTGTTTAAATTTGAAATAACTTAAGCATCCCCTTATCATCTTATTCTTTGCTTCAAAGTAAGAGTGAATAGCTAGCCTGTGACGCATAAGGGAAGTCGCAGGAGGAGAGTGGGGTGATGTAGAGTCAGGACACTGTGGAGTAGCTCTTCCCCACATTGACATGCTGAGTGGCTGTGGGAAAGTTCTTTCAACTTTCAATGCCTCAGTGTCCTCCTCTGTAAGATGGTGATGACAAAATGACCTGTCACGTGCAGTTGTGGAGAAATTTTAATGAGTTGACACATGTACAGAAATCACAGTACCTGCCACATAGAAAGCACTCAGTGTTTAGTATTCCTCACACTTCAATAAATTGACAACCAAGTCGAGAGAATCCACATGTGGAGTTGCTCAAGTCCATTTGTGGTCCTTTCTAACTATTTTGAATCCATCAAAACTTCATATTTTCCACTTTTTCCTTCAACAACAAAAAAAATTGTTCTGCACATTTCCTTTTCAACACCGAATCCTACAGGTGGTTTTGATATGTATGTTCTTTTCTATAAAGACAGAACAATTAATGAAAGGTGAAGTGGGAGGCAATTCTCTCTCTTCAGAAACTCCTTTTTCTTTGTCAAGATGTCAATCTTCTATTTGGGAAGTGCTGATCCAACCATAATTTCTATTTTTAAAAGAAGATACCATTGATCTATTGGCAGATCCATGGAATAAAAGTACTAAATAAATCAAATAAGGACTTTTTTTTTTTTTGCTTTCTTTAGGCTCATGGAGCTATTAGAATCTTGTTTGAAAGTATTTTGAGAATATAGCTCTGGATTTTGTGTATATTCAATGTCTTTTAATGGAAAGTTGCACAAACATCTGAAAAATTATTCTTATCTGCAAACAAAAACAAATGAATATTCTATTACATTTGTAGGGATATTCTTTATAGCTTTAAAAATATTGGTTCTCTTTTATTTTGAGAATCCAAGGAGACAGAAAGTGGTTGCTTTCAAAAAATTTCAGACCAGGAAAAAATTGCATAACCTTTTTCTCCTATTTTGTAGCATTCTATAAGATTAGAAAATGTAGATAATCTTCAGGATACATCTTCTATGGCTCCCAGGTGTATGGGCACAGATGTTGCAACATTAAGTTTTGAAGTTAGCTCTACCAAAATATGGGTTTTGAAAAGAAGAGAAAATATTCAGCAGAAGTTCATGCTGATAAAATTATACAATAGCACAATGGACATATCCCTGGGAGATCTGAAATACAAAAATTTCAACAGGCATAAAGTGAGGTTTCACATATGGCAGCTTTTCTCATAGAGCCACATTGCCTCTTCCTAAATGAGTCCAGTTTTATGCTTTCCCAGCAGGATCTGTGGTACATATGAAATCCAGTAAAATAGCGCCATTTAGGCTGATAACCTAATAGGAAAGTAATGTTATAGGAGATCTCCTCGAAATATGATCTCCTATTTTAGCATAAAAGAGAAAGCCAGTATTAAACCATTTTTCTGAAGATTTTTATTTCTAGTTGAGTTTAGAAATAGTTGAAATAAAATCTGAACTATATTAAAATCATGTCATTATTATATCACATATGACTTATTAGGAATATATTGAATTTTTTCTTCAAGTGTTACATAGAAGGCATGTATCCCAATTATTTTTCTTGTATTTCTTCAAGTGTTACATAGAAGGCATACATCCCAATTATTTTTCTTGTATCAATGGATAAGTATAATATGAAATAGTAATTCTTTATCTCAGGTTGACCAAAATGTTACTGGAAACCTAAGGTCTATATTATGGTCTAAGAGTTTCTTGGGAAAAGATGGATGTAGACAGGCATACAAGTAGAAAGTGAACTAAAAGGCCACAACAAGTATAAATTATCATGTTGCAAGGCTAGTGTTTTGGCCTCTGACGAGCAGGGCCATGGAACAAAGTGTCCATGGCTTCTGACTCTGGCTGTGTGGTTCCTAGCAATTCTTTACCTTCTAGGAATCCCAGTTTCCGGGGTTGTACAATGAGAGGCATGAACTCACATTGCACAAATAATGCAATTTCACAAATTTTCTTAGAAGGCCAAAGAACCACATCCTTGATAAAACATGGGGAGGAGACGCGGGAGCCAGTGATCATCAATATGTGGAGAAAGCCGAAACTACAGGCTTTACTCAGTGTTACTTACTGCATTCTATTGATAAAAATGCAGAGGTGCCCTAGACCAGACAAAAAGATCAGCCAAATCAACCATATTTTGTTTCAGAATTCAACCAGTAATTGGATGGCTGATTATTCCCTCAAGAGTCTTTCAATGGGGAGACAATGTTTTTCAGCTCCAAGTAGGTTTACACCCAAATTCTACTCAGAACCAGCCTGGCTTTCCATCACCATCTTTCTTATCCACATGGGAAGCATCCTTTCTCGAGGCTCCTCTGGCCACTGTTGGATCTTTCGGTGAACACATAGTTAGTGAACCACTTTCTCTTCGGCTCCTACCCGTCAAATCCAATAGGGATTCATTTTGTCTACAAAGCACCACTACCCAGCCCTTGGTGTTTTCCACTATTGCTGGGATTCTTACATCACTGACAGAGCCCTCTCCTCTCTACTTGAAAAGCAGCCTCAACACCAGCCATGCAGCAACACACAACCTCCGTGGCAGGCAGGCTTTCCTCCTCCAGACTGTGCTCTTTGTTCCAGAGACTCCTAGTGCGGACATATTTTTTTGATTCATACACAATATTATATGAACTTACCCCTAGCGCAATTAACTTCCTGGAACTTTCTGTTTTCAGAAAGTCTTTTTATCTCATCTTTTCAAATGAAATCGACATTCATAATGCTGTGTTTTTCACGTTAACAGCACCACAGTTTAGTTGAGGGGGGTGCAGTTTCATGTTCAGATAGTTTCTTCTGTTATTGGTCTTCCGTCCTAATCGTGTGGTGTAGCTGGAATTTGTCAACCCAGATTTGGTTTTAGAATATAAGAGAAATTCATAATGCTGGTCCCTTCTAAGGTTTTATGAATATTTTTAAGTGTTTAATGAAATTCCCTGTATTGGTTAAATAGATTGAACATAAAAATTACAACCTTTTAAGCTGAATTACTTAGGTTTTCTGCATATCCGTATGTAGGCAATATATACATATAGAACCAGTTCACTCAAATTACACTGTATAACAAGTAAAATTACAATTTTTATATTTACATTGACATGACTTTTTAAATTCATTTTTGGAATGCTAATCTTCTTCATGTTTCTTCTTCAAATAAAAATGTACCTGACCTATCATTTTAAAGTTAAAAAACAAAGAAGAATGAATAGTATATTCACGGCTGCAATAATATTGGCTTCTGTCCTGTATTTCTGTATGCATGTGTGTAAGTTTAGATTCAGCGTCAACTCACTAAGAAAATATATATCATGCCTCTTGAATAATAATATTATTATAATACTATTGGCCCAACTTTGGCCTTTTGGCCAAATCCTCTTGTTTGCTGGGATCAGCTTATCTTGTAACATTTTGAAAAATTTACTCTGAACCTCCATTTTACATATAAGGGTGGGGGGAAGTCCTAGAAACTTAAGGATATGGGTAGGCTTCAGTGAACATTAGGATCGAAACGTCGTTATTAGCCCATCCCTATCTGGGGAATTTTCAGAGACTGTCTCTTCTAATAAAGCCCCAGCATCCAGCTTTGTTTCTGAATTCACTTTGTCTTTTTTTATTTCCTCCCCTCCCTAACTCCCCAGTTTCATTTACAATTTGACTTTGTACCTGCCTAGGTTGTCTGGTCTTGCCCTGAGGCATATGGCAATGTGGCTTATCAAAGTAATTTGCAAAGATGACACAGACCTCTCCCTTAAGTAGAATTCTGTCTCCAGGTGTGGAACTTTTTATTCCTCTCTGCTCCATTAGAGTCCTACAACTCTCTGTGCATGGTATACCTTAATTCTTATCACATCTAATGAAAAGATTTTTACCTGCATCTAAGCATATATTATTTTGCATATATCCTTAAACATTCCAGACAATTAATCTCCTCTAAAGACAGTGAGTAAATTGTTAACGTTGGGTGACATGCTCATTATATTTGCCTTTTTCTCCAAGATAGTAAATAATGTTAAATTGTAATTTTCAGAACGAAGATATCATGACTCTCATACAAATAGAAAATGAATCAATGTAAAAGATTTTCTTTAAATCATTAATGAGGGAACCAGTAAGATATAAAACTGATTCAAAAGAGATTTTAGATGTATACATCTCCATAATGCACATACAATCAGGAATACCGAATATAGCCTCACATAGACACATGCATACATGACGTTCGGGGGTCCTGAAATTTGAAAGATGAGTTAATGTCATAGAGGGCAATAAAATATATTCCTTCTTCTCCACCAAACCGAATGTATTTGCATGGCTGCCAACGAGTCACATTTTCATTACTACAAGTTTTCTACAAGTTCTATCTCTACAGATGTATAAAATAGTCTAGTTGATAGAAAGTTCGTCAATGGAGTAACACCCTATAGAATCAGATAGTTCCCAAGAGTGTGCTGGACAACACCTGGCCTTCCACAGAAGGGACACCCACGGATCTCTTTTGCCCACTGTCAAGTCTTAGACAATTTTTCTTGGCACCACACTGAAGATAAAACTGTCATTTTTACCCTTTTTCCCATTTCACTGAATTCATCAATGTTGGTTATCTGATAGGTTTCACAGACAGTGATAAAAAACCAAGGCAGTATTGGGGTGGGCCAGCAACCTCTAATTACATCTCTGAGATTGTCACTTACTTGCTATCATTTTGTGCCAAAGGCTGCTATTCTACATATACTATAAATGGACATATACTATGGATGTGTGTTTACCTCTAAGATGTCGCACCTGTAAGATGCACTGTTATTTTACAAATCATTAAGGATTTTTAAAAAAATCTTGCCAATTAAAGTAAGACGCATTTTCTTATCATTTAGATGTTTTATTTTATAACTATTGAAATAATTTCTATTATTTTATAACTATTAAAATAACTAGACATAGGATTTTATCATAAATAACTGGAGAATACATAAACATAGAAAGGTATTAAATAAATTAGTTAAGATATTACTAAAACTTTGTCATATTCAGGGTCTACTTCTGAATCGCTTTCATTCAGAGTTATACACAACAATAGCTGTGTTGTTTCACACATACTGTCCTTCCTCTGTGACTTTAAGAGAATCCATAAAGAAATTAAAAGGCACTGTGCTATTATTATTAAGGTAGAGCTACCTCACTTTTTGCTTCTACTTAGAGAGTTGCTAAACACTTCCGTTTACTACCTCCTCAACTCCTTCCCTATTTCACTACTATTTCCAAGGATTTTCATCTAAGCCATTGAAACCCATTCTGCAAATTTTGGTACTTTTGTTTTTGATGTTAGTGCCTGCATAGGATCAGTCAATTTCATCACAATGTCCTGGCCAAAAAAATTTTACAATTCTCTATTTCAGAGATGTTAAGATATGGAAACAATGCTCCTTAGTATTATGAAATACATTTATTTCCCCATGCAAACAATACTGAGCCTAGGTAAGGAAAACTTAATTACTGGTGATATAATTAAGTAAAGTTAGTTTTTCCTACTAACTCATAAATCTGCCTAGCAGTAGGATCCTTACCAGCACATTAGTACACCGTTTCCTACTGCGTATCATGTAACTGAGAGTGATAAATTGTTCCATCATTCAACAAATACTTATTAAACACCTAATATTGACATACATATATATATATATGTTATATAACATATAACACTGACTAGCTTGAAACACAAGTAAGCTGCTTAAGCCTCCTAGAGCCTTAGTTTCCTCTTTAGTGAGAGATGTAGGTGTCCTCATGCCTCTTGGAATGGTGAAATGAAACCATCTTTGAGGAGTGATCTGGGGCCTCTAGCAAGCTACAACCCATCGGCCAAATCTGGCCTGCTGACTCTTTTTGTATGGCTTGTGAGCTAAAAAATGGTTTTCACACTTTTAAATTGTTGGGGAAAAAAAAATAATTTGTGAGACATGGAAATTCTATTAAATTCAAATTTCAGTGTCCACAAATAAAATTGTATTAAAACATGCAAAGCCCACGCATTTACTATCTGGCCCTTTACAGAAATTAAAAATTTGCAGACCCCCAGTCTATAGCATCTATGTGAATATAGCCCAAATTATCTTGAATGTGAAACCACTTGTGATCATGCAGAAACTCCTAAGTTAATGCAGTGTTTATCAATACACACAGACATATGTGTATGTATGTTTCATTAGCCTTGCCAACACAGGTGTATTCCCACAATGCCTTGCCCAGATGTAGGCACAGCGTTTGCTTTGTCCACACCCCTCCCAGACTGGGGGATTGGGAGAAAATGGTTCCCTCTGATGTTGATGTTAGCCTCCATTAGAGGCGACCCAAAAAAGTGTGACTTGGACCCAAAACATTTCACACTTTGGATGAGAAGGAATACTCTGAAGCCTTGGCTCTTTTTCCCTTAGAATAAAAATTTAAGTTTCCTATAAACACATTTTTTTGCCACTATTTAAAAGGAGATTTCAGGGTGCCTGGGTGGCTCAGTCAGTTGAAGCTCTGACTCTTGATTTCAGCTCAGGTCTTGATCTTAGGGCCAGGGAATCAAGCACCCCGTAGGGCACTGTACTCAGTGTGGCATCTGCTTGTCCCTCTCCCTCTGCTCCTCCCCGCCTCAAAATAAATACAGTCTTTAAGAAATAATACATTTTCAAACATAAAAAAAATAAAAGGAGATTCCACCTACCAGTGAACTGATCTTTGCTTTCTCTGAGAATACTACAAGTGAGACCTGCGTTAGGACCATGGACTAAACATCCTGATCATAACCATTTTTACATAAAGACCATTAGGTGACAAAACTAACAAAAATGCAGGTCTAATGTGTAAAGTGAGTGGGGTGCATAGTTAGGGCTCGTAATAATATGAATGTGTAAATATGTTCATTTACACATTTTGTTGTAAAGACCAAAATATTGCCAACCCAGATTTTAACATATAAGCTTAAACTCAGATAATGGTTGGAGAATCTGCTTTCAAAGACACAGAAGCTCAACATCTATTGGCATACAATATTTTTTAAAAAAAATAACAAATAACCACAAAATAATACGTATGATTATACGAAAGGTATATCCATTCTGATTTGATTTCAAATTTAAGTGCTACTTTTCTGTTTTAGAAGGAAACTCAGTTTCTTTTTATTATTCGTTATACATCAGGTGCCTTCATTTCAGCACAGTATGTAAAGAGCAGGTGGTATAAGGAGTACTTTGAATGTTAATTATTTTTTTCATTTATTTCACTGTGAGGATTTACCTTTCAATGTGTTTTTATAATCAGGATGGAAACAATTAGGGAGCTTGCTGCTTGAATGTTTCACTACATTTATTTTATGACATCTGCTGCAATGATTAAAAAAAAAGAAAAGGGAAAGGGGGTAAGCATTTTAACAATAGTGGGGTTTGGGTTGATTGTATGCGATTGTTTTATTTCATAGTGAATCTTCAAAGGAAATGTCGTGATGAATCAGTCATTTTTCTAACCAGTAAATATCATCTCATTGTTAGAGCTTACATTTTCAACATGGAAGCATGTCTGTTCATGTTTCAGAGATGTCATAGTTTATTAGTCTCGGATTTAATTGAAACCAATAGAAAAAAGCTACAGAGAAATAGGAATGAAGGGAAAAAAAGTAGATATTTATTTTTAAAGGCATATTCCAAAGGAGAATGTTCTTTTTCCATTCATCATGTTCAGTTTATTCTTCAAATATACCCAAGATATTTACTTCACCTGTCCTTCATTTTCATATGCTTTGGAGCATAGTTGATAAGATAATAATATTCGGTATCAAGAGAAGTGTGGCTCATAATATGTTAAGATTTGGGCATATAATTTCAATGTGAGGGAATACTTTTCAAAATTAATATAGTCATTTCATAGTGTGCTACATTACTCTTGTTTTTCCCATTAGCAAAATATTATAGACAGTCCTATGCCATCAGAAAATAAAACTTACATAAAAATCTAATAATTATATATAATTAAATATGATAAGTAATAAAGAAGGTAAATATAGATACAGTGTGTGTGTGGGTGTTTGAGAGAGACAGAGAGAGATAGAGACAGAGACAGAGCCAGAGGGAGAGAGACAGAGCCAGAAACAAATAGAGGGGAGAGAGCACATGCCTCGGAACTCTGTTGGTAGTTTTGAAGATGGATGAAGGAGGCCATGGGTCAAGGAATGCAAGCAGCCTCTAAAATCTAAACTATATAAGGAGATGGATTCTTCCCCAGAGCCTCCAGAAGAAAGGTAACTGCCGACACCTTAGTTTTAGCCCCGTAAGACCTATTTCAGACTTCTGGCCTTTGGAACTCCAAGAAAATAAATTTGTGTTATGTTAAGAAACTAAGCCATGGTAATTTGTTACAACAGCAATAGGAAAGGAATACATTACCTCTCAACATGGGCTCTTCAAACCATGTTGAAAATTCAGGCTTGTCTTAATAGGTCCCCAGAGAAAGGAGAGGCTCCAATATCTTTCCATGTTCCAGTTGGGAATTACCATGAAGTTTTTCCTGCTTCTATAATCTCTGCTAAATTAGGCAGCATTTTTATTATCATGACCCATCCCTTTTTAATGTCAGTCTCTGTTGGTTGCACAACTGAGATTTAATTCAGGTAAATCTAATTACCATGGCCACAGTAAGTGGAAATGGAATAGTTATGCATCTCTAGGAGATTAGAAGAAAAGGATTCTAAGGCATTAGGGAAATGACGAATGGGAGAAGGGAAAGAAAGAGAAAGAAAGGCAGGAGAGAAGGAAGAAGGATGGAAGGATGAGAAAGAGCTGGTTTCTATTTTCCAGTCTGGGGAAAATAACAAAGTAAATATCCAACCACTACTTTTGGAAATGGAGGAAATATAAAATTCGTGCCCAACAGACTTTCCCATCTGGCTGTCTCTGATTAATAGCACAAAATGGGAAAAGAGAACTTTTTGACCCTAACAGTTTTCTAATAGTTGAAGGCCAAACAGACCGCAAACATGGTTGGTCTATTATTCTAGCACAGAGGTTCTCAAATTTAGGTGCATTTAGACATTAGAGGGTTTGTGATTTCTGGACCCTGTCCCCAGAGATTCTGATAAGGTAGAACTTGGTGGGCTTGGGATTCTGCACTATCAAGCTCCTAAGAGATGGTGATGCTGCCAGTCTGTGGACCATACTTTGAATGGCAACACTAATCTAATAGTTGGCATACATATTTAGACCACTCTTTTTGAAAATCCCTTAGGCCTTTCCTTCTGCCTTAATTTCATTGGAGGCTGGAGTGGCTAAACATGGCAAAAATGATAGATACATAGATAGACAGATGATAGAGAGCATACTCCTTCTCAGTAGATCCAAATCACCTGGATGCCTTAGTTAAAAGATGGCATGCTGGGCTCTATATCTCGAGTCCCTGATTCAGTAGGTTTGGGGCCAGTGGGCAGGTGAGAGTGTGCATGTTTAAGTGCCCAGGTGATGCTGATGCTCCTGGGCCAGGCAATACCCTTGGAGAACCACTGGCAAAGCCCTTGTTTATTATCCATACCAGCTGACCCCCATCAGGCACCATGGGAGGGGATGGTCTGTTAGCCTTGTCGTGGACAACCAGGGACACCGGGCATTAGGGTACCTCTTCCCAAATTGAACCCCAGGGTGTCTGAGATCAGCAGCTGCTCCTCCCTCTAAGCCTCTCTCCCCACGTGTGCCTTCCTATGGGCAGGGTGCAGTGTGTCCCTCCCACAGGGGCCAGTCTAGGAGGCAACGTGGAGGAGGGAACACAGAGGCTGGGTGCCGAGGTTAAGAAGATGCAGAAGAAGACTGGTCTGTCCATTGGAAAACAGACCTGGGCTACTCCAGGAGAATCCTCAGTAGGCCTTTGAGTTGTGTACCCGAGAAACATGTTTCCTGGTTTTGATGAGAAGGAAAGAACTCAGGAAACAAACGTTTTCCTGTCGTCTTAGTGGTCTTACCCATCCTTCGACACAGAGGCAAGACAGAGTAACATGAGAAAAAGTGGCATTCCCTCTGCAAATGTTGAAAAAAGGAACAAAAACAGGATTTGGGGCCTAACTGCTGCCCACCTTACAGGAGTTACCTTACACAAAGTAAAAATGAACTCTGACTGAGCCATCCCCTATCTGATTTAAGTACGTTTGTCTTCCCAAAGTTAACATTTTCTCAGCTGAAATTGAGGGGATTCGTTATTTAAAAAAAAGAAGAAGAAGAAAAGACAAGGAGAAACTGAACAGGGCTTCTAGAGTGATGCACATAAGCTGTTTGCCATATTGAATCAACACCTGGGGCATTGATTTGAAAGCCAAACGCAGGCTGTTCATCTGGATTGCTAAGTGTAACAGAAGCAACTGTCTAGCCCAGGCCATCAGAAAGAATGCGCCTCGTCAGGGCGCCATCTGAAGCTGCCTTCGAGGACCACAGATAACCCGAAAAGATGTACAGAGGTTGCTCTGAAACCTAATTCCAACTTAGGAGCCTAGCTTTCTCTCTTTCCCATAAACTACCTATGATTTCAAGGCTTCTTGAAAGCAAGCTGACCTGATTCCTTTTGCTCACTTAAAAACGCCTGGGTGGCTCAGTTGGTCAAGTGACTGCCTTCGGCTCGGGTCATGATCCTGGAGTTCCTGGATCGAGCCCCAAATAGGGCTCCCTGCTCGGCGGGGAGTCTGCTTCTCCCTCTGACCCTCCCCACTCTCATGTGCTCTCTCTCAAATAAATAAATAAAATCTTAAAAAAATAAAATGAAATGAAATAAAAACGTGTCCCAGGTTTGGTGTCGATGTTTGGCTTTGCTTACTCACTAAGCACTGTTGTTGCTTAGTCCTCTAAGCTTGCTGGGCCTGCCTTTCCCGACATTCCAAGCAGTAATAGTCTCTTTGACCCAGTAATTAAAGAAATCCTGTACCTTTCCACTCTGGCTAGCTGCCCTCTTTCTTCTCCCCCATTGTTCTTTTAGTAACACCACCAGCAGATGGTTAGAGATTTTTCACCCTTTCAAAAGCTTTATATTTTTCCCATCTCATCAAGCATATCTCAGCCAAATGTAATTAGCTTAAGGCTTTTGAGCCCTCAGGGGAGATCAGTAAAAAAAAAAAAAAAACCCTGAGCAATTTCAATAAAGAGCTTGAAAAGAGGATCCTGGAAGGCCACACCAAACCACAGGAGAGCTGCTATTATTTAGAAGCATAGATCTCTCTCTTCCTCCCCTTCCCCCCTTTTGGCATTTTAAAGTCTCAGAATATTCATGAGGCCTCCAGGGCTTTGGAGCTTTCTTTTGGACCATTATTGGGTAGGTGGGACATTTAAGCTCTCTTCAGCAAGGTCAGTGTTTGGTTCTCTTTAATTGATTTCAATCAAGGAGTGTTTTTTGGGTAGCCCTGAGTTACTCCCAAATGGCAAACAGTTTATTTGCTAAATCTCTTAGCCTTTTCATTCATTTTTTTTTTTTTATCCTCTGGTTGTTGGAAAGGAGCTGGTAAGCCTTCTTTGTCGTTCCAAGCGTTTGATATGAAGGCTAAATTAATTAACCACAATACAGATTTGCGCCCTGCCTCTGAGTGGTGGAGAATCCCCTTTCTTTCTGAATAGCCACATGTATGTACTACAGAGTTGATCCTGCAGCCCCACACTTAGGAGACCAAATTTCAGACCAAATTAAACTTTTTATTGAGATGGAGTGAAGCAGCGCTTAAGTATGTGAAGCATAGATTTTTCGTGGGATGTTAGGAGAGGGGCGTGGGCTCACCCTTGAATTGTGTGATGTATATTTTCCCCAAGCAAGTGGAAGGCTCCAAGCCTCAGGTGTTGGGTAGTAGGACGATTAAGTGTGTTCTCATGTCAGTTTCTCATTACTAAGATTTGGGTAAAAGGGGAATGATTCTTTGTAAATCCACTACCAGCTTTTTCAGATAAAGGGAATCAATGCCAACACTTGATTAAAATGACTTTTTTTTTTTCTTTTTGGTCTCAAGTGAGCTACTCAGTTTCTTTCTGAATAGTGATGCACAGGTATGGATAGGTGCCTATGATGAAAATGGTTATATATATGTGACACTTTATAGAGGACATTAGAGGCACAATTTAGGGGAAAATTCCTTTTAAAGAAGTGTGCTCTGAGCAGTGTTCCAGCCAAGGCATAGGCTTGCAAAGCAGTCCCCAAACACTTAAAAATTAACCTTGTTATGTCCCAAATACAAAGTAATGTTGGAGGTACAAATTGACTTACAAAAAGATATAAGCAGGGTGGAAGTTTTCTGTAGGTAGGACAAATGAAATCTTGGTCTTTTGTAGATGCTTTTCATAAATGTTAGTTTTGCACAGAAAAATGAAAAATTAATTTCAGTAAAACTGCACTATCATTGCTTACAATACAGCAGGCCCAAAGAAACTAGACTATCTCTGGCAGGGGGACAATTCTGGATCACGAAACTAGTTGTATCGGTGCAGAATGAGTAAGACAAAAAGAAAAGGCAAAGAAATTGCACAAGACCTTCACTTAATAACAAGAGAGAGGCACAAGGACTCGTAGCAAACTTGATGTCCAGAAAATGTGCAGAAATGATCTACAGAGCTCCTTCTACAGCCGTTTTGCCATTAGCCAACGTGCCGTGGGCAGGATATCTCTGGTTCATTCCATTTTCCAAATAACTGATGCTTAACCAGAAAACTTTTGGGGCCAGTTATCACTATTTCCGAAATTCCCAAAATGATGACATCCATTTGCCTCCGTTTTGAAGTTATAGAAACAGGGTCATACATGTAGCTGGTGGAAGCAGACCTGACATCTGTTGTCCAAATTGTGGCCCAGTATTTTTGTCTACCCTACCCTTCCTCTTATGAGCTGTTCTAAGGGCTTGTTCTTCACAGACTAGGATACTCTAGGAGGTGTCTACAGCATTTCAACTTAGCTCCTTTCTGAAATGGTAAAATCACCCTACTGTAAATCTTGAGTTTGGAATGAATCCTAAAGGTCACCCAGTCTAGCTTCCCACTGTGATGCACAAAAGCATTATTCCTTCCAAGCAGATGCTGTGGCCTCTGCTACAGAACATACATGATGGGGAACTCACTACCTTGCATAGCAGTTCCTTCATTCACAGGTGATTCTGAGTGTTGAAAAATGAACTTGACTTCACTACAGCTCATGCTTATTCATGCCAGTTCTTCCTTGCATAGGGAACTGAAATGAGCCTGGCACATACAGCAAGAGCCCATCGAGTATCTGAAGGTCGTTTGCAGAGCCACCTTTGGTGTCTTCTCGTTAGTCCATTAATTAATTCCTTACTTAGTCCAAACACCCCTCATATCACAAGTTTTTCTCTTTTTTTTTTTTTTTAAGATTTTATTTATTTGTCAGAGAGAGAGCACAAGCAGGGGGAGCGGCAGGCAGAGGGAGAAGCAGGCTCCCTGCTGAGCAAGGAGCCCAATGCGGGGCTCGATCCCAGGACCCTGGGATCATGACCTGATCCAAAGGCAGATACTTAACTGACTGAGCCACCCAGGCTTCCCCATATCACAAGGTTTTCAAACCCTTCCTCATGTTGGCTGCATACCTCTAAAAGCAAGTTAAATTTGCCAACTTTTCTCTCAGAACATGGATACAGAATTGCATACAATGATCCAGACCTTCATTTGTCAAATTAAAGGCTAAAAGGAATTGCTTCAAGTCCTGGCAAGTCTGTGTCTGCACATCTCCCTGTGTAAGATGATAAAGGATCTGAGGGGATACCAGCAGCCAGTGTGGTGGAGAAGCTTGCAGACTAGCCAAGCTTGCAGGCAGGCTCTTCTCTAATGATCCCCGAACCAGCGATTTCCCTGGCCTTGGTTTCCCTGTCTGTAAACGGGGATAATGGTAGAGGATTTTTATAAGGATCATATGACTTAATATGTGTAAAGTTCTAGCAACAGTGCCAGGCACATAGTAAGCTCTTCATCGATACTAATTATTGTTACTGTTCTAAACAGAAGCCCCTACTCCACACTAAAGAAAATCCTCACATTCCCATGATGAACAGAGAGAAACCTAAGAACTATAGGAACACTGGATCAAATATTACCTCTGCCCTATAATTACTGGGCCAGTCTACTGCCTCTGTTTCTACAAGCATGATGTGGGACCACAAGGGCGCCCTGAGAGACATCTAGCCACTTTCATCCTCTGAATGTGCCAGGGCTAGCAGTCCAGTAACTTCCCCTTAGCTGCCAATGTCTTTGATAGTAAGAGACCATAGTAAGAGACCTCATTAAAGGGATGCAGCTGGTCAAGAAAAACACCCTGAAGCCCTTGGCTTCTGGCAGATGAGCTGTGTCATGAGAGTACATCTGTCACAGCTGGTTCTGTCCCCGTGCAGAAATGACAGGGCCAATGCAAACAGTTCCCGACCCTGGCCAGAATGGGCCTGCAGACTTAAGGAATAAAACATTTATGGAGGTGGATCTGTGCATTCCCACCAACATTATTTTTAGGCACTTCGGCACAAAGCATAAATGCCACAGCATACATAACCTGACTGTCACCATCACGGTTGACATTTGTATAAAAATGGCCAACCATTTAAAGTTGTAGGATATATCATTAATGCCATTCCCTCACTCATGTTTCTTATGATGGGGTTTTATATTGTCTGGAACTTCTTTCGACTATTGCTACTGGATCAAAGCGTATTACAAAGCAGGAGACAGAAACAACACTCCCCACCTTGCTCTGTTTCATTTCCTCCAGGCCCATCCTATCAAGAAACTCAAAATCCCCAAAGGAGCCACATTCTCAAGGAGAAGTAGATTGAGGACAAATAGAAATTTGAATTCTGGCAAATCAGTAACTGTAAGGAATTACTGTGGGAGACAGTGGTAGCTCTCTTTAATCCTTCTAGGTCATTCCTGGTGGGTTCGATCTCAGACTATGATGGCCAGAGGTCCAATTTTTCTCTCTACTGTACTTGATTTTAAATGCCAGGGTTGAGGTTCTTGCTTTATATAAGCTACATCATCATTGGTGTCTTAATTATTCTTAGGATTATTATTTATTATGAAAACCTCACCTTAGAAAATGCAGAGAGAGAGAGAGAACCAGATGGACTTGTGATGTGAATCCTGGTGCATTTGGGTCACCCAGGAAGCACCACACAGCCTAACTGCTGAGAGATGACCTTCAAAGGCCCTTCTCTGCAGGGCTCCCACAGGACCAGCATCTTGTGACATTGTGTGCTGGTTACAGAATCCCACAGGCACCCACCTCTTATCTCAGCACACGCCAGTGATCACAACCACAAAGACCAGGGGACAGAATATAAAAGAATACCGCTTTGTCTTCTTGCCATTTTATCTTATTTTCCCTCTAGAATTCATATTTTGTACCAACCATATTGTAACAATAAAAGCAGTTCTAGAGAATGGGAAAAAAATAGCACCATGATGTTCAGCCTTATTATATCAAACTGCTTTGGGCTTTACTCTCTTTAAAGTGTGTTCATGTATTCAGCTGCAAGGAGGTTTCTTTTTTTTTTTTTTTTTTTTTTTTTTAAGATTTTATTTTTATTTATTTGAGAGAGAGAGAATGAGAGAAAGCACATGAGAGGGGGGAGGGTCAGAGGGAGAAGCAGACTCCCCACTAAGAAGGGAGCCCGATGCGGGACTCGATCCCGGGACTCCAGGATCACGACCTGAGCCGAAGGCAGTCGCTTAACCGACTGAGCCACCCAGGCGCCCCTACAAGGAGGTTTCTGAAAGTCCTCATGGGCAGTTCATTTCCTTATCTCCCATGTGTGCTACTCCTGGGTCATGGTCCTTGGGGTTTTTAAGAACTTAGGGTATGAGAACGATGTTGGGAGACGTAGCATCTCCTCCATCCCCTGTGGGGGATAGACTGGAAGCCCCTGGCAATCACTTTCCCCCAGTTGCATTTTGGGCCCTATGAATCCAGATTCCTCATGAATTGGATTCTGGCAAATCAGTAACTGGAATAAAAGCAGCCTGATGAGGGAACACAGACTCGGGAAACCCAGAGACAGGGACTGTACCATCTCCACACACAATTTTATATCGGTCTCATCAAAACCAAAACCTTTCTCCTCAAATGTCATTCTCTTTTCAAAATGAAGCCAGTCCTTTTCAGATGGCATAAGTGCAACTCAGACATTCCACAGGCATGAGGAAAAGCTTCCCCAAACAAACTAGACCCATTAAGCTTGAGATTTTGAGTATCTTACCCTAAGTGGGAAACAGGATGGTTTGGGTCACTGGTGTCAGGACTTTGTTGGTGGGGCAGAAGTGTTTGGTGTCATTGGAAGCACTGTGAACTAGGAATCTGATGAAATGTGTCCTCATCCAGATTCTGGCAGTCTGGTCCCTACTGAACAATGGGGTATGAGACCAAATACCACCGATGGAACTCTTGCTTGCGGAAGGTCTGTCAGTGTTGACCGACAGGTTGAGATAGCACCAGCTGTGTATGGTCAGAATCCATGAGGCCAAAACAATAACCTGCCCTAGAATGAGCCAGTTAACCTTTGCCTGAAACTGGCTTCTGTCTGATGTCTCTGAAGTAGACACAAAGTCTGAATCATGCAAACTTTGAACCTTAGGTTGAAATACCAGCAGATTCTAGTGGTTCCAAGTGGTGCAAATTCTTCTAAGGTACGGAGTGTGAGTCTAGGTCTTCCTAGGAGCCGATGCTAAGATGGGATTTATTTGGGAAATATAAGATATTTCTTTTCTTTCTTTTTTTTTTTTAAGATTTTATTTATTTGAGAGAGAGAGAGCACAAGCGGGGTGAGGGGCAGAGGGAAAAGCAGACTCCCTGCTGAGCAAGGAGCCCAACAGGGGTCTCAATCCTGGGACTCCAGGATCATGAGCTGAGCTGAAGGCAGATACTTAACTAACTGAGCCACCTAAGAACCCCTGCTATTTCTTAAGGGAAATGCTTAGTGAGAGAAAAGGAGGAGGGGGCTGGTGAAGGCTGGGACAGCCATCAGGCCACACGGGAAGGAAACGTGCAAGGGACAGGGAAAGCAAGACCAGGGCTTTGCAGAGAATTCCTCCACTGAGGCCAAGCTCACCCTGCAGGATGTGAAGGACCAAAGGTCAGAAGATTTCTGTAGCAGCACCTCAATACGTGTACCCCCTTTTTTCCTCCCCTTCCTCATGCACCATGTAGAATGTGGAGAACTTGTGTTCCTTGTTCTCTGACCCACATTTCCCAAAGCAGTTCTTAGTTTTGATGAGGTAAGTTCTCCTCTGCATGTTCTCTTGTCTTCTCTAAAATGGTGCTGTTGTGTATGAAGCACAGAATGGTTTTGAGAACACCAGCCTGGTTCACTGCCTCTAAGGTATGTATCTATCTATATTCTGATGAGCAGCAAGTATTTTGATGCCAATGATCCCTCTCCTTTTTGGGACCAGAACAACAGAATGACTGGCTTTCTATATCATCATTGTTATGGTACCTCATTCTGGAACATGCTCTTAGCAGCCAGGTAACCTTTGATCATGAAAGGTCTGGAGAACATATTCCTATTTTTAGGTCACCAGGAATCATGCTTAGAGTGTGAGAGACAAATAGCATGGCACCTTATGGAAATACTCTTGGGAGTGAAATATGCCAGATAATTTGTGTCACCTACATGCTTTATTGGTTTTGCACTTTTGGAATATGTCACAGATGCCTCATTGTGTCAAAAGTGTGATAATAGCCAGAGAATATGAAATGATAAGGGAGTGTAAAGACTTCACTGCCTTATCATAGCTAATACATTTTCATTTGAATTCGGTTATATGTATATGGACTTTTTTTTTTAATGCTCAACCGCATTTCTAATGTAATTTAAATTTTGGCATTATGGGTTTCCCCCTGCATTATCAAGTTGAATTAAATGGAGAACAATAATGTCATTAATGGTTCTCACGTGGATAATAATGTATTAAAACTCATCTCTGATCATTCCTTTGCTCAGAAGTCTATATTCTTGGCTATTATTTGCTTAAACATGTTGTCCTAAGAAACACAAATTTTACAATGAACATTAAACTGAGCTTGCTGGCTTCCATGTTCTACCCACCTCTGGTGATAATAGATGTCAGTAATCTTAGACCACTGGTAGATTGTATGCTTACTGGGTGATATGTTTGAAAAAATAATGTCCTAAATATTGTAATATTAAACTGATGCCGGGGGCTTCAATCTCACAGTTTCAGTCTGTTCTCTTTTTTGTTTTTTTTTTAAGATTTTATTTATTTATTTGAGAGAGAGAGCATGAGAGAGAGAGAGATCATGAGCAGGGGGGAGGGATAGAGGGAGAAGCAGACTCCCCGCTGAGCAGGGAGCCCAACACAGAACTCAACCCTAGAGCCCTAGGATCATGACCTGAGCCCAAGGCAGACGCTTAACTGACTGAGCCACCCAGGCACCTCTCAGTCTGGTTTAAAACCAAACAGGTTCAAGACTGCAGGATGAATATACATGTTCATTCCCATCCCTCCAAAACACCCTGTTGGGATAACCGTATAAACCCCAACAGTGAAGAAATCAGGAGATGGACAATGGATTCCAACAAATTTACAAACATTGGAAAGCAAAAGGAAATACGCTGGAGATGACATAGAGTCTAGAATAGCCTGTAAGAGGAAGTGCCACGGTGTAGGAAGAAGTAGACCTTCCATTATAGAAGTTCAAAGTGATTTGGGATCAGTAGTCAGCAGTAGAGTGACCAGACAACTTATTTTCTAAACTAGGACACTTCTGAAGTAAAGGTGACATTAGGACATATGGTCAGTAGGTGAGATGGAATTCAAGGCAAAGAAGAAGGGCCGGGGGCAAGTGGGTGGCTCAGTCGTTAAGCGTCTGCCTTCGGCTCAGGTCGTGATCCCAGGGTCCTGGGATCAAGTCCTGCATTGAGCTCCCTGCTCGGCGGGAACCCTGCTTCTCCCTCTCCCCCTACTTGTGTTCCCTCTCTCACTGTGTCTCTCTCTGTCAAATAAATAAATAAAATCTTTTAAAAAAGAAGAAGAAGAAGGGCTGGATATAGGTGGTTAACTAAAGTTCTCTTTGGAACAACTAAAGCAGTTGGCCTCCTCACCATGGTACCCAAGAGAGCAGGGAGCTCAATTCTAAAGAAATCAAGCACATGAAATGAGGAGAATTAGGGTTGTTTGTATGGATGCTACCATCCCAGATTAATATCCCCTCATTCTAGCATTTGGGGGCCTGACATCTGTCTCCTTGTCATTCTACCCTAAGGTAAAACCTGTCCATCAACACATACCACTCAGTTACATAAGCCTCCCACCCCATCAGAATTCTTCCTTATGGGAGTGGTGGGCAGAGAGAGAGAGACAGTGCCCGTATCAGAGGCACCATTTACATACCTCATATGAATATTCTCAGTGTTTCATGTTTTGTCCCACTTCACTGTCCTCTGGATTCTCTGGCAATGTGCCTTTTCTACCTAATGACTGAGCACCCTGCTCTTAGCTAACATCAAAATCTGTAGTCTGTTCTCGCTAGTCCAATCCAGGCTTGGTGATTCTCTGATGACACCACCCCTTGACCTCAACCGGGCCTTCGGTGTGACTGTGACTCCTAGTCTTTTCCCATTCCTGGGGTTCACTTTGCCCTTTTCCACTGCAGGCTCAAGGCTCCACATTTCACAACTCTGGGGGACACAACAGACATCAATACCCCTTGCAAATATACCATAAATAGCCTGCTCAGCTTCACGTGGTGATCTTGCTCAGGGTCAGGTCACACTAAGGTGACTGCCCAGGTAAACTCACCAGTCAGCATCACCAGCTACATTCTGGATACCCTAGCCATAGGACATGTGGGGACTTCTGGTTATGACAAGGCATTAAGAGATTCTGGGGAGCTAAACGTAATCTCACAAAGATACCATCTTTTCTCAGCCTCAGCAGAAAAGTGAAGGGGGAGATCCTCCTAGGACATAGTTCTAAATCCCAAATACGAAGTAGAGTAAAAGGGGCACCTGTGTGGTGCAGTTGGTTAAGCAGCCGACTCTTGGATTGGGCTCAGGTCATGATATCAGGGTCCTGAGATTGAGCCCCGCGTCAGGCTCTGCACTCAGCACGGAGCCTGCTTCACATTCTCTCTACTTCTCTCTCTGCCCCTCCCAATCATGCTCTCTCTCTCTCTTTCAAATAAATAAATAAAATTTTAAGAGTGGAGCAAAAGCCCCGCCTCAAAATTTGGCTTTCCTTTAAACTTACCTATATGCCTCCTCTCTCTAGGTCTTTGGCCTTTATCCCATATTTTTTTCTTTTTAAGATTTTACTTATTTATTTGAGAGAGAGAGACAGAGAGTGCATGAGTGGGGGGAGGGGCAGAAGGAGAAGCAGACTTCCCCACTAAGCAGGGAGCCCCATATGGGGCTCAATCCCGGGACTCCAGGATCATGACCTGAGCAAAGGCAGTCACTTAACCGACTGAGCCACCCAGGCACCCCATTTATCCCATATTTAAAAGAAAGTGCCATAAGGGCTAG
The DNA here is from genome assembly GCF_029215605.1 of Mirounga angustirostris. NCBI lineage: Eukaryota > Metazoa > Chordata > Mammalia > Carnivora > Phocidae > Mirounga > Mirounga angustirostris. The sequence continues at coordinate 97,307,541 of NW_026991718.1, read as the reverse complement.
ACTTTACTTATCCTTTCTGACCAGTACTTCCTCTCAACTTTAACTGTAAATGAGAATTACCTGGAGAGCTTTCAAAAAGCCCAACTCCCAGATCATACTGACGACCATATTCAATGCTGCTAAGATGGCAGCCAGGCATCAGTATTTCTTTAAAGCTCCATAGGTGATTCCAAAGTGTACCCAAAGTTGAGAAACACTGCTCTATATTCTCCCTACTTCCTGAGGTGACACCGGCCTTCCCACTAAAATGGCCATTGGCTGCTAGAAAATGTGATATGTAGGGGAGAGGAATAAAGTATAATTAAAATATTTTCAATATTATTATTTATTATACCCTTTATCATAAAAATGTTATTTTTAAGTTCTAACATTTAGAATAGTCATCTTGGTTTATTATGGTTGTAGACAGAATATAAATGTTATTCTTGACCATGTAAGAGCAAATTTGTGGAAAACTAGAAGGAAAGGTTAGAGAACTTGTACACTTTGGGTGCTTTAATTAAAGATGCAAAAATAACCCATAGAAAAGCAAGAAAATTATTTTAGCTATCAAAATCTAGGAAGAGAGAGCGTGGCATAAGTAATATATCACCACTGGTCATTGCAAGAGTCAGTAGCTATTGTCTAAGAAAAATAAATAAAAATGGAAGCTTAATTCCATGTTATTTAAAGGTAAGAAGGTAACCACCCAGAGAACTAAAACAAATTGTAATGGCTGTCTCTTAGAAGTGGGTCTGGAATAGAGAAGAGTTCCATATTTCTGAAGTTTTACTTTGTACATACATATAACAAAAATTACGGATTAAAAAATAATCAAATTAGGATTCTGTACTGTGGTGCATATCAAGGGATGATTTGGGAGACTGTCCCCAGTCGAGGCCATTGTGTTGACGGTAACTGCAGGCCCCCACTGACATCCAGAATGCTAGAGCCCGAGCTTTTGCTCACAACAGTGTTACATGCCTAGGTGGTGATGCTGATTCTCAATGGCCAAGTCCTTCAGTTTTAGTTAGCAAATTGCCTACCTCAGTGTTGCTACATAGTAGTTCTTTAAATTTTGTGTACTCCCAGGAGAGTATAGAGAAAGTAACATCCGCAGAGTAGCCTTCCAGTTTACCACCTTGCAGGTTCTTCTGAGCATAACTTTAAGTAATGGCATTCTAATTAGTGTGAGGTTTTAGTAGATACTTTTGGTCTATGTGTCACATGCCTTCAATGTTTTGAGAACTATCTGTTGAGATAGACCATAGGTAAATGGAGCACTGAATTGAATAATGGTATAATAATAATATCTCATCCTGGTTGTACCTGCCAACAGCTGGTTCTGCATCCTCAACTACGTCACTTAACTTCTGGAGGATCTGCAAAATGAGGGGATCCCCTAACTCAAGTTCTAAAGCCCCTTCCAGCCTTAACACTTTGCACATCAAGGCTTTCTTCTAGAATGAGAAGTGTCAATATTTGTCTCTGGGTTTTCTTAAAATTTTCTCTACCACCTCTGTTGAGCTCTTAAATATGGGCCTGCCTGTTACACAGGTCAGCAACAAGCCTGGTCTTCAGATAAATGGGATTTAAAATTCCAGCTCTATTACTTTTTGGCTGGATGACTATAAGCAGATTTTCTAACTTTTTCAAGTCCCAGTTCCTCATCTATAAAATGGAGGTCAGATGTTTACTACTATTAGAAGCATTTGATGTATATACCTTCTAGTCTGAAAAGATTCTCAATAAATGACACCTTGTTATGCTGAGGAAGAAGATGGCATTAGCAGGCTAATGCATACTCCCTGGATGGGAAGACAGGTTGTCATAAAGCCATAAGGAGAAGTCCTGTGTGAGTTTGCAGATAACTAGGTCAGATTTTCCCATTTCCCTCATTTGCAAAGTAACAAGCCTTCTGTTTGCACACAAGAGTCTGTGTGCTAGGGGGAAACCCTGATCACCATCTGGGTTCAGCAGAAGCCAACAATAATAACAGAATAGCAGATTAAATATCCCTGGGCTATGTCCCTTTTCCATCCCTGGCCATTTTCCCTAGCCTAAACATCTGCCGTAGTGTTCAATACACTTGACCCTTTGGCCAAGCAAGCGCCCTGCCCTCTCCTCCCAGCATAACATGGTCACCATTTGGAGTTTCTTGACTGGTGCACCTGTGTGTGTTAGGGTTAAAGAACTCTGTAATCCATTAAATCTAGTCCTGTATCTTTCAGCCTCAGCCTATAGAAAGGTGAGGGAGAGGGCGCCTGGGTGGCTTAGTCGTTAAGCATCTGCCTTCGGCTCAGGTCATGATCCCAGGGTCCTGGGATCGAGTCCCACATCGGGCTCCCTGCTCGGCAGGAAGCCTGCTTCTCCCTCTCCCACTCCCCCTGCTTGTGTTCCTGCTCTCGCTATCTCTCTGTCAAATAAATAAATAAAAATCTTAAAAAAAAAAAAAAGGTGAGGGAGAAGCAGAAGAGGCAGAAAAGAAGGACTGTATCCCAATGGCAGTGATGTCTTTGCTGCTAGGCATCACACTTGACCGTTTCCTGCTTTTTAGTATGGCAGCATTCTTTCTTCAGTCTTACAAAGGGGACTGGCTTTTTGGTCATTGTTTTGTTGTTTCTTACTTTATATCTCTATGTTGTCGGGTCTTGAAGACTAAGAAGGAAGAACTGGTCTGTATGTTTAGAAATCTGGCCCTTTGTTTCTATTCAACCATTTTGTCACAGAGTTATTACTGATGATTTAACCATTAAAATTAAGCAGCCAATTTAGATGCAATGGAAATACCACATGTTAAGTATACATCAAGTGGAAACACTACAACACTCTTCCTTGAAATAAAATTCTGAGTTTAATATCAATGGTGGATTTTCCTATTTTTGACATCCCTGTAAAGAGTAAAACAGTGGTGACCTGGGTTGTTGGAGGGGACTCCACATCCAGTTGCTTATTACTGAACTGACTCAGTCTTAACCTATGTTATAGCTCTGTTCATCCACTTTCAGGAAAAAAAAAAAAAAGCTGTATGTTGAATGAGTTCATTTGGAGAATTTTTCTGGATGGAAAATAAACTTTGAATATTTGTTTTTCCATACAAATTTTATAATTAGTTTGTCTTTTTCTTTTTTTTTTTAAAGATTTTATTTATTCATTTATTTGAGAGAGAGAGAGAGAGAGCACATGAGAGGGGGGAGGGTCCGAGGGAGAAGCAGACTCCCTGCTGAGCAGGGAGCCTGATGCGGGACTCGATCCCGGGACTCCAGGATCATGACCTGAGCCGAAGGCAGTCGCTTAACCAACTGAGCCACCCAGGCGCCCAGTTTGTCTTTTTCTCCAGTGGGTACTTTTATTAGAAGTAAGCTAAATTTTTGCCACCGTACAATGCATCTTTGTCACCAAAGTTGCCTGTCTTATGAATCCTCCATAACATTTAAAATTTTTATTTATATGCACTTTTAGTTTTCTTTTTATTTCTTTTTAATTATATTTTACTGTTATTATTCCTGTTATATAGTTAGTCTTTCTTTTAATTTAGTCACACTATTACATTTGAGGGCAAATTGCATTTGGTTATTTGGTTATACTGTTGCATTTTTGGTTACACAGTGCTATTTTTTTTTTCTTGAAAGAATTGTATCTTTTGTCAATATTTCTAACAGACTATTCTTTTTTTCTTACTAATTTATATGAGTCCTTTATATATTATGACTCTTGTTTTTTCATCTTAAGTTTAGCAGTGGCAGAAAACTTAGAGATTATTCTATTTTACCATTTGTTATACAAATTAAGAAAGTGAGGTCAGATCACTTCCATTGTCATATAAAGAATTTGTGAACAATTGGGACTGAAAAATAGGTCTCTTGGATCCTTATTTAGAAGTTTTCTTCTCAACCAATAGCATCCTTGACTCCATCTTCCTCCTTTTCCTCTTAAGTTGAGCACTATTAGCTTAGTTGATTTGACTCAAAGTAACAGTAATAAGTTGGTTCCCCACCTCAATAAATTAATCACCAATAGATGCTGACTCCTAAATTGTACCTTAATTCCTGGTATTTCCCCTGAACTCAGGATTCCTCTAATAAACCTTTCTACTTGGATTTGTCATTGACAACTCCAACTTAACCTTTCCAAAACTGAGCTTTTAATATCTGCTCCCCATCTGCAATTCTTATAGTCTTTCTCATCTGAGCAAGTGGCACTTTTCCTGGTGGTCAAATCCAAAATTTTGGTTATCTTTGACTCTTCTCTTTATCCCAAAACCCTGGCCCAATTGATCACCAAATCCTATGTTTTCAAAATATACCCAGATATGGTCACATCGCTCATCTCCTCCACCTCCTCCCCAGTCAAATCTACCTCTGCATCAATTACCCATAACCTACTTGGTTACCTGTCTTCATCTTTAGCTCCTTACAGTTTATTGTCTTACCACAGGTGAAGTGATACTTTTATGAAATAAGAGCATAATTTCCCACTTCTTCTCAAAATCCCCCAATGACTTCCCATATGACCTAGCATCCATATAGTGACTCACATAATCTTGACCCACTGTACCCCCAGCCATCCCTGTGTTTTTTTTTCTGCTGCCAGTTTCTCTTTATTCATTTATGTCTCTGTTTTTCTTCAAAGGTTTTAAGTATACTCTTGCCTCAGGGCCTTTGCACTTACTGCTCCTTTGTTCACTCCCCACGCACATTCAAATATAACACCATGACTACAAGGACGTTTTCTGCTTTGTAACTGCTAAATCTTCAGCACCTAGAAAAGTGTCTGACATACTAGACTGGTGCACAATTCATATTATTGAATGATTGAATGAACTATACTCACTAGCAATCATTTTTGGGTAGTGTTATAAAGAATATACTGTGGCATCCTGTGGTCTTTGCAGAGCAAAGAATAAACTGCTTAGGAACTGAATCCTTGCATTAGAATAAAATTCACTCTTTGCTCCTTTCAATCTCTCCAACAGCATCTCTTTCCTTTACCTCCCTCCCTCACTACTCTCCAGCCACACTGGCTTCCTTTCTGCTCCTTGAACAGGCCAAGTGTATCTGAGTCTTTGAGCCATTTTTCTGGATGTACCTTCTTCAGGGAAACACCTGTTCCTGCATCTTTGCATGGCTGATTTTTCACTTAGGTCTCATTTTGAAACTCCTCTCTTGGTGAGACCTTCCCCCATCACTCAAACTAAATGACTCCCTTTCACTGTGTATCACACCACACTCTTTTATTTTCCTCAAACACATATCCAGAGAGCAAAGAGCTTACCTGTTATTTCCACCACTCTGTTGCCAGAGGTTCACATTATATTAATGACACAAAGAGGACACTCACAAAATATCTGGAGGATGAATAAATGTCCTCAGTCTAGCTGCTCAAGATCATATTACCTGTGCCTCCAAGACAGCACTAGCCACATGGTGCTGAAATTATATATCCATGAATCTGTCTCCCACAAAGACTGTGAGGCAGTACTCTGGGGGGCAGGTACAATGTCTAATTCATAGTCACTTCCCTGCCATTTCCCACAGTTCCTGGTACCTAGTGGTACCCTGTAGATGTTTGCCAAACTAACAAAAAGTATCATAAAGGCCATTCAGCCTCTTCACCAAGTTCATTTCACTGGAGTATATGAATATTCACTTGAGAAGAGAGAATATGAATTACAAACAGTAAAATACTAAAAAGTGAACATTACTAGGTGGCCAAGGGAAGCCATATAAGGAAGGGTACACAAAAGAGTTAAGACATCAAAAATTAAGTGACTGGAATTAGCTCTTAGAGGGAGAAGAAATACAACAGTGAGATCATCAATTCAGGTACTCATTTCAGAGCAAAGCCAAGTTTCTGGTGCTATAAATTTGCATGGTCTTTTTTTTTTTTTTCTAGGCTAAAAAATAATGTTATTGATGTGCTACATTTAATGGTTCCTGTGGATAAACCATCTTTTTTGATTACCCAAGCACACTTCTTACAGTAGCTGTTCTAAAGTTTCTCTATCCTACCCCTCCCCTTCCTCCCCTTCCTCCTCTCGCTCTTCCTCCTCCTCCCTTTCTTCTTCTTCTTGTCCTTCTTCTCCTCCAAACCCTTTCTCCTTGTAGATAGTCCTATCTCCCACTTTGCTGAGAAAAATAAAGGAGAAATCCCTTAACCTTCTATCTTCTCCATCAAAACTATCTTTGATCCAGACACACACACCCCATTCTCTTTTATCTTGACATGATAGCTACTTTTCTCCTTTCCAAAAATTAACCTTAATATTGTGTCTGAACCCCTTTTTCTTTTTTATCAAACAACTCTTTGTCTTTGTCTCCTCAATTATTTCCAATTTCCCAGCATCGTGCATATATTTCTTTCTACTTGTTCCTCCCCTTTGGCCTTCAACCATATACAGGTCTTCCCTGTAACCAATGGTTGCTACTGTTGCCCCTCCCTCACGAGGTTGCTATATTTTCCTCCATGGCTAAGTCTTATATGCATGACATCTCCATGACTATCTCTCTTCTTTCACAGGATAGTCCCTCTGTTATCACAGAGTTCTACTCATGCTTCAGGTCTCAGCTCTGGTAACATTGGACTACAAATGTGGATACCAAACATGGCTTTCTACATTTCACATTCAGTGACCTCCTCCCAGTGTTGACTCTGCCCGGCTGATATGCAACATTCATCCCATGACTTGCCCTTGACTTTCAAGCATGATGCATACACACCTACTTTTCCTCTAATTTAATCTCCAAATTATTCTATTTCTTCACTGTGGACAGCATCCTAAGAACTCTATTCCTTTTTACTTAAAAAGTTTTTCTTGGAGACTTTGTCCACTTTTATGGCTTCAGTAAAACAATAAACCAGTTTCTAAGATTGCTGAGCACATTCCAAGGGCAAGGTAATGTTTGAGCTTCATTCATCAAATATTTGAATGATTCATAGAAATAGGACACTGGACTAGTTGGATAATCATTGAGTTAAACATAAATACGGTTTTTATAGAAATGTAAATAGAACAAAAATTTTTATAGTGCTGCAAAGAGAACCAAGATTGAAAAAAAAATTTAAAAAGAATAAGCTTGCTTAGAATAATAGGTTACAAAATAGTATGATACATATTTTATAAATTGTAGAGGGAAGAAAATGGGCATAGGGGTGGTAACTAGTCACAGTTTCATCTGAGTAGCCATGCTGGTGGAAGTGATGTCTAGCCTGAGTAAAATTAGCTACCCTGAGTCGGGGTGGGCCAGTGTTGCAGGGGAAGGGAGCAGCATGTGCAAAGGACTGCGGGAGAAGACAAAATGGCGTACACTTCCATCTACTTACAGTCAGTGGGCATTTGTGTGTCTACTGACACACCATCAAGATGACTAACAATTATTTTTTGAATACCTTATTTCATGTGAAGCTTCAGATAGGATTTTAAGGAGATTTTAAGTAGAATTCCTGGCTGTCTACTGCCCATGGTCTAGTGCAGGAAAGGTCAAATGAGTGATCACAGAAAGTCCACTGTAAAAGGGAAGAGCAAGTCCTGGGCTGAGGTGGACAAGATGAGGAAGGTAAGCTGAGCCTTGAAACAACGCTTGCACTCCATAAAACTGATCACTGTGACAGATAGACACAGTGCTGGCCGTCACACACATTGTAACTTTTTCTTATATGTCCCTTCGATAAGTTCCTCCTGTATTAATTTGAGTAGGCTGATGGCAGAAACAACCTCATAATCTCAATGACTTACCATGAGAAATTTCTTACTCACCTCACACTCCAAAGCTGTTCTGAGGAGGCAGAAGATTGCTCCACACAATCATTCAGAAACCCCGGATAATGCCTTCCTATACATCTTGTAACTCTACATTTCTTAGTGCCTTGGTATCCAAAATGTGATTTCTGGCCCAGCAGCATTACCATCACCTGGTAACTTCCTAAAAAGGCAAATCCTTGGGCCCTACCACAGACTGGCTTAATCGGAGGTTCTGACTCTAGGATCAAGAAATATGCTCTTCACAAGCTGTCCAGGTGGTTCTCAGGTTTGAGTACTACTGCCAAGTCCTGGTGGATGAGGGCAGGGGGTGTGGAGGATCACACAGGAGGGTATTCAGGTGCCAATCCCAGAAGTAGCACATACAGCTTCAGCCCACAGTCCATTGGTTGCTACTGAGTCATGTGGCCCTGCCTACTATGTAAGAAGTTGGGACAGGATGTATGGTTCAGCTCTGTGCTCAGAAGAAGAGTACTCCCCTCCTTACTGTTCTTCTCACTTTTGGTTTCCCCTACCCCCACTGAAATTCATGCTGTCCCCCTAGTCAGACTAAACTTCCTAAAAGGAGAATCTGTTATGCCACACCCTGACTAAAACCTCCACTGATCTCATAGCCTTCTGAATGACACTCCTTAGCTCTCCAAGGACTGGTTCCTGTTGTCTCTCTGGCCACCTCCCTTGAACTCTAAACATCAGCCATCTTGAACTGCAGCAATAACAGCTAGCTGGTCCTTTCACTGGCCACACATCCTCTTCTCTGAGCCTCTGTGCCTCCAACTCTTCCCATGCTCCTATCCTCTTGGCCATTCCCATTCAAACTTTGGGCTCAGTTGCGATGTGACTTAGTAGAGAAACATCTCCCTGAAACCACTTCCTATCTCTCCCTCAAGATTGGGTAAGATGCCCTCTACTAACCCAGAATAATTCTTATCACTTGGGATTTCAATCACTTGAGTCTCTGGAAGACAGAGACTGTATTTACATAGTTGCTTCCTGGTTTTCCATAAAGAGCCTGGCACATGGTAGATATTTAATGAATGTCTCCTAAGTAATTAATTCAAAGTGGCTTAATAGATGCTCAGTGGGTGCTTATAGACGAGAATGTTGATTGTACCATACTTTGGCCAGAATTTGTTATTAAGTCTAATATGCTCACTCTTTCTTAATTAAGTACTGCACCAAAACTATAGCCAAGAACTTTACCTCTGAATACAAGAGGGCTGCATACAAGTGGGACTGGAGTGAAGCAAACCTATCCGCATCACCAGAAAATGAAGTCAAAGCCCCACTCTGGTCACGGAGGCCCATCTTTTTTATATACATAAGTCTGCAAGTCTTCATTCCATGTGATTTTACATATGTAATTTACATAATAAATAGGAAAATAAAGAAGCTCAGTATTTGAGGTATAATCCAATTACATTGTTTAGAAAACAAAGAAAGTAAAGCTTTCTGGTGCTGGTAGGACACAGAGATCTCTCAGTAGCTTGATCGTTGGATGAATCAGTCCTCTCTATTCCTGTGAGTGCCTCTGCCATGACTCATTCTGATGGACTGATTTTTAAGTGAAAATGATAAACTCAGAGGATGTGCTCTTAAAAATATATAGCAACACCCTTCACAAGGGTATGACGATAAGTAATATTAGCCTCCAAAAGTTAAGACAATTCCTCATGTGGGATGCCTGGGTGGCTCAGTCATTAAGCGTCTGCCTTCAGCTCAGGTCATGATCCCAGGGTCCTGGGATGGAGCTCCACATCGGGCTCCCTGCTCCATGGGAAACCTGCTTCTCCCTCTCCCGCTCCCCCTGCTTGTGTTCCCTCTCTCGCTGTGTCTCTCTCTGTCAAATAAATAAAATCTTTTTTTAAAAAAAGACAATTCCTCATGTAAAGAACATGAGCAGCAGCAACTGTTGCCGCCCCAGGTCTTCTCCTCACCTGTGCTCTTGATGATCTCAAGATCCCTTTGTTTAGTGGACTTTGTCTTATCCGCTACTTCCCTCTCTCTCTCCCCAGGGACTGTCTCCTCAGTCTGTAATCATGACCACTGCTCCCATTGCCAAAAACATGCCCAAATAACAGCTGTGCCGTTTGGGTTCTCTGTGAAATAGACAGGTAAACGGTTGGGGTGAAAAGATCTACTGTGGAAGAAGGTATTCGAAAGTCAAAGAGAGGAAGCAGAGTTGCCCAGGAGACACAGAGAGGTGACGTCACTGGGCTAAACCTGCAAAGCTGGTGAGTGGCAGAGCCAGGATTGAAATCCCGCAAATCTGGCCCCAGAATCCATGTGCATAACCACAGTCTGTACTGCCTAGGTCTTCTCCTTGCCCTGAAAGATCATGCATTTTATTATTACTCAAATCATAACTTTTCATAATTATTTATTATGGGCCAAACACTCCAATAAGTGCTCCATTATTATACACTACGTATTTGTGATGTAGGAGTCACTTTGCACCTTTTATGTATTAGAAACCTGCATCTCCATGAGGTTAAATAACATGCCCAGAATCATTCAGCAAGTAAGTAGCAGAATCAAAATTCACACTTCAAATCCATGCTCGCAACCCTGATGCCACAGTCCTTCATACTGTCATTGCCTTTGCATTAGGAGAGAGCTCCATTCATCCTTGTAATCATATAACTGAACAAATTACAGACATTGAATAAGAATTTGCCAAATGAATGAATGAATTCCAGAATTTCTGTCTGAAATTATGGAATTATCACCTTTTAAGAAGGACATGTTATTGAGATAATACTATTTCTAATGTTTCAGTTATCTTTTAAAAAATATTTGCCATAGCTCTTATGCTATGAATAAAATTTCTTCTAGTCAATACATTAAGCACACGTTCTAGAAGAGGCCCAGGAACCTTAAAGATGCTGTTTTCATGAAAAACCATGGAAAAGCAGATAATTCTGAAACTTCCTTGCATGCAGGAATCCCTGGGGAAGATGTATTAAAATGCAGATGAGCAGGCCCTACCAGCCACAGATTCCTATTTGATAGATTTGATAAGAAGCCTAGAAATGCACATTTTATAATAATCTCCAAGTGAGTCTACTGCAGTTGGTCCATGGACCACATTTTGAAAAATTCAGGTGAATCACTGGTGCTACCATTAGCTCATCAACCTCTACGTCACCTATGAGAAATCCGAAAAAACAAATAGCTTTTCCAGAGGGTAATATTACCCCTGGAACACAACTGTTTGATGTCCATTATCTCCTAGAATGATTTTTAGAACTATATGATAAGACCTGAGACCCATAGCATGACACATGTATGTGCCAAATCAGTTTAGTTGGATTAGGATGGACAGAACATTTCATTAACTATTTAAAACTTTATACAGATGGGGGGTGGGGGAGATGAGCTAATGACTCATTTTGTATATTCAGTGTGTTTATGTCATCCCAGCAGAGTTTTATTTTTCTTTAATAATATATCATTGAAATTAAGATACCTTCAATTATAAGAATTACTCTTCCATTAACTATTCCATTAACTATCACTATCACGTCCATTAACTATCAGTAAGAAAAAAAATCCCCTATTTTTCTTTAATAATATATCATTGAAATTAAGATACCTTCAATTATAAGAATTACTCTTCCATTAACTATTCTATTAACTATCACTATCACGTCCATTAACTATCAGTAAGAAAAAAATCCCCAAATGGAGAATTCAGTGTAAGTCAACAAAGAACTACACCCTTGGGTGAGGTTAAAGGAGAAATAGGGGACAGTGCCTTAATTCGTGTCCCTCCAAAAGCAGATCCTGATCCAGATCTTGGGTGCAAGTAGTTTATTTGGGGGATGGTCCCTAGAAGCACAAGCAAAGGAGTAGGGAAATGAGATAGGAGGGAAAGAACCAATGAAGTCTGGGTCATGAGCAGATTACCACTATGAGAAAATGGGCTTGGTCCCACTGAGGCCCCTTTGAGGAACTGGGTAGAGCACACCACAGAATCTCTGCATGGAAGGACAGGGAAGCTGGGGCATTATCCAATGGCTCCCTTCCTTCATTGGTTGAGGGTCAGTCACCCCTGGGCTTGTTAGATCCCCAGCACTTTTTAGTGAAGAGCAGGTAATAAGCAAATGATTCTCAGACTTCCATATGCACAGGACCCCTGCACTGTCCTATGCCCGGGCTGAACAAGCTATCTGAGCACTGCTAGTAGAGAAGCAGAGAGATGCTTCAAGGGGGAGAAGCTGTCCAAGTACCCTGGGCTACTGTGTCCACTGCGGCGGCAGGGGAACTCAGAGGTGGCCTGGGGGGGATGGCCTTGGCTCCAACATTATCTGCTCCAAAAAGCCAGGAGACTTGGGTATCTTACCTTTGGCATTGATGGAAGTAGATTTAAAAAAAGAAGTCTCCCTTAAGAACTTGAATCACGAACCGGTGCTAATCCCGCAGGTTTGTGTCCCAAATTCATACCCCAGTGTGGTCCATAGAAACCACAGGCAAGGAATTTAATTTAACTGATCTCCGGTTGGTAATGTTGTCCAGTGACTAACAAGCAAATGTAAATCCTCTGTCTGAACTTGGCTTCAATCCAGGTTAATAGCAATCGTAGAGCCATTGATTATTCAATTCATCTCAACTTCCCAGATGTTAAAACATAAGGGGAAAAAAAATGTGTCCTCAAATCAATGAAATACAGTAGTAGCAATTTAGCCACAAAATAGATGCAACCTCTTTCCTGCATAATAAAACCTTAAGGAGCACCCCTCCACTTTCCCCCAACACACACACACATACACACACACATACACATACACACACACACACGACTACCACCACCACCACATTTCTAATAGAGGTTTCTTTGTAATGGAAGACACACACTTACTACTATATGAAAACACATCTTCTTTCCTTCTCCATGGTTTACAACCACACAAATAATCGATGTTCTATTGAAATCAGTCAAATAGCAACTGGATTAAATCCAACAAAACCAGAAATCTGAAATTGGAGGGCAGCTTTTAGTATAACTGTGCCCATTTACCAAAGGAGGCCACCGGGCAGGGGGAATGTTCCTGCTTCTTGATGCATTATTTTGGACTTTCTAAAAAAATTTACAAGCAAAAAAGTCTATATAATTCTGTAAATTGAACGAAATTAACTTCAAAAAGCCTGATCTTCAGGCTTTTATCTGACAATCACATATAGACTAGTCTGCACTTTTTTTTAAGAAAAGCATTGTGGCCTGAGATCAATAAATCAAAATTGGGTTGCCTCCTCCTCAAAGGTGAATTGTTATCTTGCTGAAGAAGTTATGTGACAGGATCTCTAGTCTGGTACAATACATGAACAAAAAAAAAGGATTAAGATTCCTTTGAGTGAAAGGGAAATTCGGGATGTTATTTTTCCTACTATGAAAGAGTTTCTTGAATTGTCTCCTAGAACAAGAGATTAAATGTCAAGTGATAAAGCAGGGCCAAGGTCCATTATTTGGTGTCCTCAAAGCCCATTCTCTCACTGGAGTTGCTGTTTCCACACAGGGAATGAAGTCAGCTTGACAACTACAGAAGGAGTACCTATGACAGTCTGAGAAAAGAGGCAAAAAGGCAGCCAGAGGGCTAGGGATCTCTTGGTTGTCAAAATTCTGGGACAAGCAAGGCGTTCCTGACTATAGGAGAGACCAGGATGCCTTAGTCAAGATCATCAACTAGACAAAAGCAAAATTCAGCAGTCAGGAGTCAATCAAGCTGTAAAGCAACAGGCCAGTTAAGATGCTCAGCATCCATGGGTTCAAGAAGAGGACTGGGCAGCCCAGTGATGTCAGCCCCAGGAAACTAGTGCTACAGCATGAATCCAGGGAGACTCTTGAAGCCTGGAGAATGACATCATCACAGACCCAACCACTGTTGATTGACCATCCCCTTTAGTCCCAGGGCCTTCGGATCCTCTGGTGCCCAAGAAGGCCATGAAACTTACATTGCTCACGTTTAGAATCTTCTCCCTAAATTCCGTCATGCACTTCTAACCCCAAGGGTAGGAGTTCCAGAGTGACATTAACCTGGTCTTCCAGATTAAAGAGTATACAGAATGAGCCTATCTTTAAAAGGATAATCAAACCACCAAGCTTGAAGTCTGAAATATCTGGCAGAGAAACATGGCCCATGCTCCAGGGCCCTGCAGACCCTGTGGGAGGGGAGAGCCTTAGCACACCATCATTTCTACCGAGGCTACTGCCACTGAGCACAGAGAAGTCCCTGGCATCTGACAGGGACTTATTTTCTTCACTGTGAGTAAGTTTGTGCTACCTTCCCCCACCCAAGCCATCTTAGGGATGTGAAAGACATTCAAGTCCATTGCCTTCAAATGGATTAGCATCCCAAATTCCAGTCTTATTTCAGCTTTCTCACCACTGTCACTAGTGTCGGGCGAAGTATTAGAAACATCCCGGGAGTGGAGTTAGGAGAAATTTTAGTTCTCACGTCCTAGTTGGGTGGCCTGGGGCAACCGTGCCACTTCTCTGAGTCCCATATCCACATCTGTGAAAAGGTTTGGTTGAACTAGTATATGGTCAAAGGTCTTTTTTATTCCTTGAGGAATGCAGTCCTATTCAGACAACAAGAAGTAACATAGACCTACAACCTAAAAGGGGAATAAAGCCCCTCTTAAACAGAAGAAGTTGGCAAGCATAACATTGACTTCTCACAGGTGACTTTGAATTCTCTTTAGTAAAAGCCTTCTGACTGAGTTTAATAGCAGTTACATATTTAGTGGTTATGGCCTAGACATTCTTTTAGGGTGCGTGTGTGTGTGTGTGCATGCGTGTTTGCTCTGGTAGTGACAAACACTCAGAAGGCATAAAAATGAGTGTATTCATTAAAAAAAAAGGCATAAATATGGTTAAATCCAAAGAAACTCAAAGATTTAGATTCAGGTATCTGTAATAGGGCTTCGTGAAGAAAAGCTGAATGGAAAATGGGTTTGAGTTTAATACCAGGTATGTTTGAAAACTTTTCCTAGTAGGAAAAATAGTATCTTTTTTTTTTTTTTTTTGAAGCTAAAAGAATTGGTGTTAGGGGCCAAGACCAGAAATGGAATTATTGTAGCAGAACTGAACGTACTTACTTACAGTTCAGAGCCTCTGATAACCATCCTCTGGTGCTTCTGTAAATCTGCTAGTTATTTCTTGGATGTAGCTTTCTTCCTGGGTATAGATTTCTAGTACTTTGGTCATGGACAAATGTGATGCACTAAGTCTTATTAAATGTTCAGAATAAATTGTGCTATTTAGGAAAATGTAACATACAAAAAGGGCAAAATCTAGTGGAAATAATTAAGGAGTCTATAATTAAGGATACATAGGATTAAATTATTCTTTGACTCAAGAGCTATATACTTAATTGTGCAGGATTTCAACCAACAGTCAGAGGCACTTTCTTTCAGGAGCCTTAGGTGTATGATGAAGTTTCTGAGAAGCCAGCTTTGGTTATTGCCAGCAGTAAGTTCCTTCCTTATGAAAGATTCCAAATAAAGAACCATTGAAAAGCCCAAAGTTACCCCACTGTGCTCCTTGCGTAGTTAAAACCCTATTAGAGTGAAAGAATCAAGAAACTCCTCTGGAAAAAATATGTATCTCCGTGTTCACTAGGACCCTGCTGTGTGCAGATTTATCTGGTTGCTGTAGAGAAACAAAGTTGTGTGATGGTGTGTGGGGGAGTTTGAGAGACACCCAATTTGTATTATTCCTGCTGGAAGGACCCTAATCTGAGACCAGCACCGGCAGCCCCTGGCTCAGAAGAGCCTCCTTGTAGTCTCCATTCCTGCCGGGTCCTGGAGGGGGTGGGGAATGCATAATGAGGCCGAATGAGAATTAGATGCTTACCTGGGGACTGGAAAAGGGAAAGAAAAAGCCAGACTTGTAGAATGTGATCAGCATCTAGCTCAGTTAAGCCAAACATGACAACCATGACATGGCTGTGATCATGTACAGAGAAACTTGAGCTGCCTTTTAGAATTTGTGGGAGCAGCACAACCAGCAGGGGGCCGGGGGTGGGGTGGTGGAGAAAGAGTAAAAAGGGAGCGGCCTAAGGTAGTCTGGCTGAAGATGTGAAAAGCTGAGTCCTTCAGATGTTTTATAGACAAGAGCTATTTCTACCTATCCAAATGCTTAGCATGGGTGCAAAGCATCTGAAACTGATTCAGCCATCGGGCTCCAGCTTACATGCCATCTGCTTGTGCTCCAAGATTTTTCTTTACTCCCTTCAGAAAAGGTGAATCACTCTCTCCTTTGTGCCTCTGCAGTTCTTGGTAATAACATCACTTAGCTTGCAAGCAGTTAACTACCCCCTTCCCCACCCTCCCCGTCTCTTTGTAGCTCTCTCTCTCTCTCTCTCAGTCTCTCTCTCTCTCTTTCTCAACTAGCTTGTGAACTTCATGAAGGCAGCAATATACCTCATTCATTTTGTCCCTCAGCCCATGGTAGGCACTGAAATATCTGGTGGCTTTTTTTTTTTTTTTTTTTTTGCTTTTCTTACTAAATATTGGGTTTTTCTGTAGAGTAGTTATTTGGACAATAACCAATGATGAATTTCCAAACCATTCTCAAATGACTGTATGGAGACACATCCTCTGGTAGAACATAAAAGAATTTGTGTACATCATGATCTCATGCCCACCCCCAATTCCTGCCACTGCCTTTCATCTCCTACTAAAGACAGCTTCTGATTTTGATTAGAATAGAATATTCCCAATTAATACATGAAGAAGTGTGTTGCCATGGAAAGGGTATCTTGTAGAAACATGTGAATTCTCCACCTGCGTGACCCTGTCAGCTTAATCATTCATTATTTGACTGTGGAGAGGGAGCCATGGGTGTATGTGTACAATGTTTGTCCAAGTGATCAAAAGAGGTAGTATGGTCAAGTAGCAGCTTTAGCATGGAGGGTTTTGGGAGGAAGTAGATTAGGTAAGGGACAGATGGTTTATAATTGTACCTTTGTCCCAAAGAAGTATGAACTAAATAGAAATCAAGTATATCAGTCTGCTCAAGCTGCCATACCATAGTACCATAGATAAATAATGGAAATTAATTTTCTTAGCGTTCTAGAGGCTGGGAAGTCCCAAGTTCAGGGTGTTGGCCAATTTGATTTCTGGTGGGAGCTCTCTTTCTGGCTTGTAGATGGCCTCCTTCTCACTGTGTCCTCACATGACAGAGATCTCTCTCTCTCTTTGTCTTTCTCTTCTTATAAGGCCACAGCCCTATCAGATTAGGGCCTCAACATTATTTAACCACAGTTATCTCCAGAAACGCCCTATCTCCAAATATAGTTACATCGGGGATTGGAGCTCCAACATATGAATTTGGAGGGACATAAACTTTCAGGCTATAACATCAAGTCTATAATCAGGACTGTCATTTGATAAATACTCCTAAAACCAGCTGCTGACAAAGGTTAAGTGTGTGTGACATGTGTAGGGAATACTCAGTCACACAAATCAAAGCAGTCTGTGCACCTAGTCTTGGGTTTAAGATGACGGTGTGAAGTCAGATTTCAAACCTCACTCTCCCCCAAGTAACAATACGAAAGGAGATAAATAAAATAAACAAAGGAAGAACACCAACAAAATCAGTAATCAGACAAAAGAATGAACTGGTATCTAACAAAAGAAAAGGTACATTTTCAGAAATGCTGAAAGCATGAGCCTGGTGTTGCTCCAGCCTACCCCCTAAATCTACTAGGCTCAGAAATAACCCTGAATAGGATCTTACTAGCTACCATTTACCTTCCCAACTGGGAGAGGAGCAGCCCAAAGGAAATTTCCACAAAAGTATATAGTCAGCCATGAACACCTTTTATTCCTCCCTTCCCTGAAGAGACAGGAAAACCCTCTGTAATTCTCCATTTCAATTATCTCCTGCTGGGAGTAAAATGGGAGAAGAAAAGCAGACCAGTAACAAAAGCCTAGAACTAATTACCTCTAGCAGAAACCAGGAATTTCACCAAATAGAAAACAAAAGAGAAAATCGGTAAGGCAAGATCTTGGGGCGTCTGGGTGGCCCAGTTGGTTAAGCATCTGACTTAGGCTCAGGTAGTGATCTCAGGGTCCTGGGATCCAGCCCAGTGTAGACTGCACCCCCACCCACTCAGCGGGGAATCTACCTCCCCCTCTCCTTCTGTCCCTCCCCGACCCCTGTTCAGTAATCTCTCTCAAGTAAATAGATGAAATCTTTAAAAAAGATAAAATCTTCTGAGTGTGCAAGAAGCAAGGAGGAGGAGCTTGAGAGCCCCTAGTGAAGCCTCCATGAAGAAGGACTTGCCCTCCCTATCCAAGGAGTCTGTGTAGCGTTCTTGTGGAGTTTATTCCCTGGTTTGGGAGGCTGAGACAAAAACAAAAACAAACACACAAACAGAAACAGCAAAAGAGAATAGAAAAGCTCCAAGATGGTCTGCCTGTCTATCTCTCTGTCTCTCTCTCTCTTTTGCTTGAGAAATCCAGAATAACTAATGTGGTAAATAGCTCTGGCTACTTTGCCCCTCCTAAAGAAAGTCCTCAAAAGAAAACACTCTTCTAGGTAGCTGCTGAAGGACCAACAGGCCATAGATATTTTGAGAAAGAAGAAGCATGTTAGTGAATACGTGTTACACATCTCGCCCTGCAAGCACTCAGAAGCCATGACAGAGAGGAGGAAGGTAGGAAGCCAGTGAGCATGCAAGCCAGCAAAACACAGATGAAGAAGCTATTGTGGAACAAAGCATAACTCCAGACAAAGATTAAAATTCCCTATAACAGGTATAAAAGAACATTAAAAGAACATTAAAGATCTTGAAGTTAAGGTGATAAAATGGCATAATGATCTGAAATGTAAGCATGAAGGAAACACGTTTTCAACCATTAGTAAAATAAATCAATTAAGAACAGCAAAGATCAAGTTACTGACAAAGAAAAAAGGCTTGAGATGATCACAGTGAAAAAGAACACAGAAACCCTAAAACAATTCGAGAAAAAATTGTATATAGAAGAGAGAGGGAATAAATTGTTCTATGTGGGAACAGGTGGTATCCCTGAAATATAGAAGTCAACATATAGAAGAGGAAACTCCCTAAAATGAAGGGAAAACTGATGATCTAATGGGCAGACCATGTTCCAAAAAATCAATACAGAAATCTCCCCACAGAACACATCTTTAACAAATTAATTAATTTAATTAACATTAATAAATAAATTAAAGAATCAATATGTGTTTAAAAAAACTAGGCACAAATCAAGCTCATGACTTTATAGCTATGATTGCCATGGGACAAAATTAAGAAGCAATGTCAGGATTGAGTCGATTAAAATGTATGATTAAGAGAGGTAGGGGCGCCTGGGTGACTCAGTCGTTAAGCGTCTGCCTTCAGCTCAGGTCATGATCCCAGGGTCCTGGGATCAAGCCCCGCATCGGGCTCCCTGCTTGGCGGGAAGCCTGCTTCTCCCTCTCTCACTCCCCCTGCTTGTGTTCCTGCGGTTGCTATCTCTCTCTGTCAAATAAATAAATAAAATCTTTAAAAAAAAAAAAAAAGAGAGGTAACTATCACCATAATAATGTGGCATAGCAAGCCATCTTCAATCTTATGGGCTTAGAACAATAATCAGCTATCTTTTGTTCATGGATATGAGAATCAACTACATTTAGTGTGGGTTCGGAAGGAAGCCAGGCTGTGAGTTGAATCCAGGTCCTACTCTCCTTGGATCAACTGCTCCCTAAAGCATGTTCCTCTTAGGGTAAAAGTCAGGAGTATGAGAGGCCAAACCCCAACTATACAAATGTATTTCAAGTCTCTGTTTGACTCATGTCTCCTAATATCCCAATGGCCAAAGGAAATTCCCTGGCCAAGTCCAATGTCAAGGGACAGTGACATAGACTCCCGTGATGGTAGAAGATAGGAAATGAACATTTCTGAATAATTATCTAATCCACCACATTAATGGTAAGGTTGGAAGATAGATAAGGCAAAAGTTGTCAAGATGGTTCAAGAATACCACCTTAATTTGGGTCAATATCAACCACTCTAAATCCAGACAGGCCCTGCTTTCTATGGTTGTCATGACACCTATGTAACTACATACTCTGAGAAATAATTATTTGTCATTCTATTTGTTGCATGGATTTTATTGTCAATACAAATCTCAAAAGAAAAAGTTGAAGGATCCTCCAACATCTCTCCATGTTTATGTATTAAAAATCTGGTTAAGGGCGCCTGGGTGGCTCAGTTGGTTAAGCGACTGCCTTCAGCTCAGGTCATGATCCCAGGGTCCTGGGATCGAGTCCCGCATCGGGCTCCCTGCTCTGCAGGGAGCCTGCTTCTCCCTCTCCCACTCCCCCTGCTTGTGTTCCCTCTCTCGCTGTGTCTCTCTCTGTCAAATAAATAAATAAAATCTTTAAAAAAAAAAAAAATCTGGTTAAGGGTGCCTGGGTGGCTCAGTTGGTTAAGCGACTGCCTTCAGCTTGGGTCATGATCCTGGAGTCCCGGGATCGAGTCCCACATCGGGCTCCCTGCTCAGCAGGGGGTCTGCTTCTCCCTCTGCCCTCTTCCCTCTCATGCTCTCTGTCTCTCATTCTCTCTCTCTCAAATAAATAAATAAAATCTTTAAAAAAAAAAATCTGGTTAACTGCATTCTATGAGCATCTCAGTATCTTTTCTTTATGATGAGACCTGCTTAATTTATTACTTTTTATGTAATACAACTGACCTACAAAAGGTTTGGAGGAGGACAGTTGCTGTTGGTAATTGAAAATGAAAAAGGTACTGAATGTCCCAGACACTTTCTATTTTAGCATCTTTCATCTCCTGCTAGGAGCCCTGAAATGTACCTCTTGTTTGTGTTCCAAGCAGTAGCAATCAAAGTGGGGGGAGGGACAGGCAGACTGGAATAAACAAGCTGTAGAGGCCATTTTTGTTTTGATCATATTCTGTTGTCTATATGAAATGGACTCATTTCTCTGGGGCACTCAGTTACATTGCCCAGGAGGGTAAAAGCTGATAGGATAATACCAGTTCCACACCACACACATCAGAGTAACAAAGGTCTGTCATTCCTCTCCCTCTTCCCAAATACATCACACACAAACACACACACACACACTTGCACAACTCACTGCACACAGTCCTATATTCATACCATATGCACATATCCTGCATACTCATGATATTAAATTAATTAATAATGTCTATCAAACACACTTTGTGTTTTGGAAGCAGATCTGACAGATGATGCTGCTGCTTGAATGAAGCAATATAGAGAGCTACAACTTTGATTTCTGTTTTTATCTCTCTGTGTCATGGATCTCAAACCTGCCATTGCATCTCATGCTAATTTGTGCTGATATGGTGACATAATCTGAGATTTCTCATATGAATGTTTTGTATTACAAAATAATAAGGTTCAAAAGACAAAACGTAAGGCAAGCACCTTAAATGTTCACTATTTTTTGATCTGCCTTTTGGGTTTTGCTTTCTTCAACTTCTTCCTTTGTCTCTCACTCAATTCTTAATCATTTTCATTGAGCATTGTTTAATTGACTAGCATCCTGCCTATTGATAAAAAGTTCTCCATGATGCCACAGGGGTTTCTCCAAAGTAATATCACCAAAGGGTTATTATCATTGATGGTAATGACCTTGAAAGAGATTTCACGAAAGAATCAGCCACAGGTACCTTTAGATCCCATTACAAAAAACAACCCTGAAGGGAAAGTAAGGGAAGTAATGTTTAGTGTCAGGTCAATTAATTTCCCTTTCAGAGTAATCATTTCTTATAAAAAATAACAATACTGTTATGTGTTAATTAGTTCTGATGGTGTCTCAGAGAGTTAAACAAGGAGTTAAGACATTTTATAAGTTAGACAAGGAGTTAGAACATTCTGTAGTCATTTTAATAATGAAAAAGCCAAGGTAAAAGTCATTCAAAAAATTGACTAACAAAATATCCTCTTATGACATATTTGTTTGTGTCTTGCCCATTTTCTATTGGGTTCCCTGTCTCTCCTCTGTTATTTTGTATATTTGTTTCTTTTTATTCAGTGCAGGAATCAGTAATATATATCACAAATATCTTCTTCCACTCTGGCTTATTTTTTACTTTCTTAATGTTAAGTGTGTTTCCATAAATCAATGATGCTAACTTTAGTGTTGTCCAGATTATCAGTCTCTTCCCTGATGGTTATTGTTTTGTTTTTCCTGTGTAAGAAATTTTTGCCTAATGATGTGAAGGTTTTTTCCAAGTTACCTTTCACACTTAGTTCTAAAATTTACCTGTAATTGATTTTTGAGTATGGTGAAAACTATTCCTTCAGTGTAGGTCTACTGTTTTTGTCCCTGAACAAATTATGATTCTTCTTACCTGAAATTATTTTATTTCAAATTCAAATTTGAAAGGCACTTTTGTTTGGTATGAAATTTTACACTGGTGATCTTTCATTTAGCACTTTGAAGATGCCATTGCATTGTTTCTGCCTTCCATTATTTTTGCTGAGAAGGCATCTGTAAGTCCTGTCATTGCTATTTTGATGTACACTAGATAATTTTATATTTTTTCTTTAACATTGGTTTTCAGCAGTTTTACGACTGGCCTGACTGAAATTTGCTTTGCATTAATTCTGCTTGGAGATCAGAGCACTTTTAAAACAGTAGTTTGATATCCCATTAATTTGGGGAAATTAGCCATTATATCTTAAATATTGCTTTTGCCACATTACACACTGGATACTCATATGTCTACTAACTCTTTTCTATATTTTTCATCTGTACTTTATATTTTCTTCTAATCTAGTTTTCAGTTTACTAATCCCTTCTTTGGCTGTGTCTAATGGCTGCCAAATGCACCTACTGAGTTAATAACTTCAATTATAGTATATTTTCCAGTTCTGGAATTTATGTCTGACATTTTATTTTTATTTTTATTTTATTTTATTTATTTTACTTTTTTTAAAGATTTTATTTATTTGAGAGAGAGAGAATGAGAGAGAGCGAGTACATGAGAGGGGGGAGGGTCAGAGGGAGAAGCAGACTCCCTGCCAAGCAGGGAGCCCAATGCGGGACTCGATCCCGGGACTCCAGGATCATGACCTGAGCCAAAGGCAGTCGCTTAACCAATTGAGCCACCCAGGCGCCCCATGTCTGACATTTTAAATAGTGTCTAGTTATCTGATAAACTTTTTTGCCATGGAAATTCCCCAAATTGGCATCTAATTCTTAAACATATTAATCACTATTTTAAAATTCTGTCTATGATATCTAGATCTCTAACATGTCTCTATATGTTGTCTTATTCTCTTGGTTTTCAGTGATTAGTTCTTGTTCTTCTGGAATGCCAGGTAATTTTTTATTGAGTGCTGGACACTGTGTGTGAATAACTGTAGAGATAGCTTGAGGCTCTGGGTGGTTTTATCTCATTTTGGAAAGGATTTATTTTTGCTTCTGACAGGCCAGTAGGATTGAGCAGAGCACTGCCATATAATCAGGGATTGAATTGATTAAAAACAGGACTTCAGTTTTTTTAAGAGCTGGTCTATATCAAGTTCATCCTTGCCCCCAGAATATAGCCCTTCAGATGCCCAGAAAAGACTTGAGATGCTTTTCTAGGCACCTCTTCCTTGGTTAGCCCTGATCTCCACGTTTTGCCCCTCCCCACCCCTCAGGCCTCATAAGACATCTGGAGGCTCTGTTCAACTTGTTGGCACATGTGGAATGTCAGACTCAGCATTTTATACCTCCTCAAGCTTGTGCTGTATTGATGGCTCTCTACTGAGTGAAAATAGTTTCTTAAATAATCTCTCCAGTGTTTCTAACTGTTACTGGTAGAAGGGTTAGTCTACATCATGATAATTCACCTTAGGCTGAATTCCCTTTCTCAGTGTAATTTCAATTTGCATTTCTTTCATTATGAGCAAAGTGAATCATCTTTCACATGACTACAGGCCATTTTTATTTATTTATTTTTTTATGAACTGTCTGTTAAATTTCTTGCTCAACTTTCTACCCAGAATCTCTTTTTTAGAAGTACTTTAAATATTAAAGATATTAACCCTTCATCTATAATAAAAGGTGTAAGTATTTTTCCTCAATTTATAATATTCTTCTTCTAAACATTTCTTATGGTGTTTTTTCCATCCAAAAACTTATTATGTTTATATAAAATCAAATATTTCCATTTTTTCCTTATTCTATTTTGAAGCATAATTAACCAAGATTTCCTGCTCTGAGGCTTAGAGAAATCCATCAGTGATCTCGTCTGTAATTGTGCCTAGAGGAATGTGTTGATGAGAAATTGAAAATGGTCCACTTTCTACAATTGGTGGAGTGAGAAAGAATATGATATGGTTTTAAGCCCAGTTGGAAGGTTCAAGTTTTATTTTCCCTTTCCAAACCTCATCCTCAGGAACTAATGAAAACAACTTATGGGCACAGTTACTTTCACTTGTAGGCTTGGGATCAATCGGTCATTTCTTTTCTTCTGTTATCCTTTTCCTGATTTCTCTCATCTACCTTCATCTCATCAAAGTTACTTCTACACTGACATCTTGCAAATACCCACATGCCTATTCACAATTTGCTTCCTCAGGACTGGATGCAAAAGCTTGTTTGGCATCACCACTTATGTGGCTCTACACTTCAGACTTCAAATCTAAAATGGCTTTCTTCATCTTCCCCCACTCTGTTTGTTTTATATGTCTTCAAGTACTAACCTTCCTACCGTTCATCCACCAGGGTTCAGAGATTGGTCATCTTTGAGTCCTACTTCATGATTGTCAGCTTCAGTAAATCATTGCCAAGAGTGCAAGTTCTGTCTTTGAAGATACCTTCCTTTGAAGAGATTATAAACTGGAACTTTACCATCCTTGCTTCATCCTCACCAACAGCACACCAAATTTAACATGCTCCGAGCTCAATAAGTACTCATGTAATGAAAATACACCCAACCTTCCACTTTAAAAAAGTATAGAAATAATAAAAATTTTGAAGTTATGGATTGCCAGACCTTTATCTGTATCTATATTTGTAAATGTCCTTGGTCTTCAAGTTGTGAAAATGTAATAGATATTTATCTAAGATGGAAGATGTTATTGTCCTTTAGGCTATCTGGGAAATTTCTCACAATAAGAAAAAACAACCCACTTACTACTACATTGAAGCATGTTGTATAGCTTCAGCCACAGTAAATGGATGACAAGCCCTCTGAAGCTGTGCAAAATAAAGATCAATCATAACAGAAATTAACTAAAGACTTGATTCTCAGCAATTCAAAATGGCAGCATCTGAGACCATCTCCTAGGAAAGTATCTAAGCCATTCATTTTGTGTTTAAACAAAAAGACCTCACTGCCAGGGAAATGAATATTTCAGCTTTCAGGCATGCCTAAGGCAAAACAGGTTTTTTTTTTCCCTTTTCTCTTCAAAAGTTAAGCTACATAAACTTACACACACACAAACACACACACACACAAACATTTCCCTAAATTTAAATTGTAGGTTGTTCTGATTAAACCAAGTTTTCCTGCTTTCATGCTACCAGATTTTTGAGAAATTGTGTATGTATGTATGCGATTATCTCAGAAATTAAAGAGAATTTAGATGACAGCGCGAAAGAATTCAGGCAGCTCAACCCACTATTTCCTCCCTTAACCTTTTCTGCAAAAGAAGTTGAATCCTGGGAGTATTTTTAAATTTAAGAGGGCAATGGAGGGTGACAGAACAATTGGCAGTCAGGCTGTTCTAATTCTCTATTAATCAAGGACTATCTTCTTTCTTTCAGCTCAAGGCGAGGACACACCTAGAGTTCCTGTGCAAAGCGAAGGCTCTGGCTACACAGAAAACTCTCCAAGTCCTGATGGTAAGTTCTGAGCTATTTGAGCTCATGCAAACTACAAATCTGACACATTTTCTGTATGTATTCTAGGATTAAAGGAGCTATCTATTCTATGAAGCAACATATTCAGTTAGAACAAGGTAAAGTTCAAAAACCATGTTCTACTAGGAACTAATAAAATTAGCAGACTTAAAAAAAAAAAAAAAAACTGGTGCTAGCTATTTTAGAACACTATGTGCCTCAGGTTAATCACACCTTGTAATTTGGAGGCCATAGTGGGTAATTCCAAGGGTAAACTGGACTGAAGTTCAACTGGTGAACTTTATGAGAGTATCACTTACTTCCACAAAAAGTACTTGCCCAAAGTTAGCCCTGCTCTATAGGGACTGAGGGAAACATTCAGGAGAGCTCCGACTTGAGTTTGGGCTAAGGTTATCTTGGACCTTCATCACTTTACCTCACTATATCACTTCAGATGGCTTGACCAAAAATACAGTGGATCTTTAAAAGCACCTTAGAAATCAGTTTACAAAAGTCTGTCTTTATTTACATCTCATTTTGAAGGCATCTGAATACTCTGAGCCTAAGGAATATAAATATACCCTCTCCCTATATAATGATGCTGGGAATGCTTTGAAATATTACTTGCAGGCGCCTGGGTGGCTCAGTTGTTAAGCATCTGCCTTTGGCTCAGGTCATGATCCCAGGGTCCTGGGATCGAGTCCCACATCGGGCTCCCTGCTCGGCAGGAAGCCTGCTTCTCCCTCTCCCACTCCCCCTGCTTGTGTTCTTGCTCTCTCTATCTCTCTGTCAAATAAATAAATAAAATCTTTAAAAAATATATTACTTGCATTCAAAAAACAATTATTTGGGAATATATGATTTAATAAATATTTGATTCCACCATCCCCCAGAGCTCAGGAGAACCAAAATTGGTTAGTGATCAACCGTTCATGTATACCTTGCTATTTGGTTCATTTTATCAAAAGACAAAAAGCAACTTACTTCGAATTGATAATGACCTTGGCAAAAATTCAACTGGTAAAAGTTACTTGGTGAATTTATTTGGTGGTTGTAAATAGAGTTTTCTGTACTAGGTATTCCACCCTGGTAGAAGCTTTTCATCACCTGAATTTCCTCCCTTCATCATAACCCTTCCATACAAACGGATTTTTTTTTTTAACTCATAGGTTGCATTACCTAGGAGAATAATGTTTTTCAACCTCAGATCCATTAAAAGCTACCACATATTAGTCATGCTCAGTTGAATGAAACCCACCGCAGCCTGGTTGTGACATTATAGACATGGTTCATAACTAATTCTTTACAAAACATGTTCTGAAGCATAGCAGGCCCATACGATGCTCATTGAATAAAAGGGAAATAAACATGGAAAATACTAACATTTACTCCTTACTCTGAGATTCTCCATGCATATTATAGGCTCTCAAAAGGTTCAGCTGTAAAGAAACTTACCAACATTGTTTACCATTGCTTTTCCCAAACTTATTTGATCATGGGAAGCTATTTATTACTAGGTTTTGGGACCAGTGACCCTTGGGTTGGAGGAAGAAACAGAGAAAGGGTGCTCTCCTATATTTTATTCTGCACACTACCTCATGGAGATGGGCGACCTTACAGTAATTTTGTAGACCAAGCTGGAAAGTACATGCATTATTCTCCTTATATAGGTAGCTTTGCTGCATCTGGCCAGTTTACACCTGGGGCTTAGAAAAAGAAACCCAGAAACCAAGGATAGTTTGCAAGTGGAACAGAGACCTTTTTTTCCCCTATTTTTAAAATTTTTTTATTGTTATGTTAATCACCATACATTATATCATTAGTTTTTGATGTACTCTTCCATGATTCATTGTTTGTGCATAACATACAGGGCTCCATGCAGAACGTGCCCTCTTTAATACCCATCAACAGGCTAACCCATCCTCCCACCCCCTTCCCCTCTAGAACCCTGTTTGTTTTTCAGAGTCCATCATCTCTCATGGTTCGTCTCCCCCTCTGAATTCCCCCCCTTCATTCTTCTCCTCCTGCTATCTTCTTCTTTTTCTTTTTTTTTTTCTTAACATATATTACATTATTTGTTTCAGAGGTACAGATCTGTGATTCAACAGTCTTGCACAATTCACAGTGCTCACCATAGCACATACCCTCCCCAATGTCTATCACCCAGCCACCCCATCCCTCCCACCCCCCACCACTCCTGCAACCCTCAGTTTGTTTCCTGAGATTAAGAATTCCTCGTATCAGTGAGGTCATAGGATACATGTCTTTCTCTGATTGACTTATTTCACTCAGCATAACACCCTCCAGTTCCATCCACGTCATTGCAAATGGCAAGCTCTCATTCCTTTTGATGGCTGCATAGTATTCCATTGTATATCTATACCACATCTTCTTTATCCATTCATCTGTCGATGGACATCTTGGCTCTTTCCACAGTTTGGCTATTGTGGACATTGCTACTATAAACATCAGGGGGAACGTATCCCTTCAGATCCCTACATTTGTGTCTTTGGGGTAAATACCCAGTAGTGCAATTGCTGGATTGTAGGGCAGCTTTATTTTCAACTTTTTGAGGAACCTCCATACTGTTTTCCAGAGTGGTTGCACCAGCTTGCATTCCCACCAACAGTGTAGGAGGGTTCCCTTTCTCCTCATCCCTGCCAACATCTGTCGTTTCCTGACTTGTTCATTTTAGCCATTCTGACTGGTGAGAAGGTATCTCATTGAGGTTTTGATTTGGATTTCCCTGATGCTGAGGGATGTTGAGCACTTTTTCATGTGCCTGTTGGCCATTTGGATGTCTTCTTTGGAAAAATGTCTGTTCATGTCTTCTGCCCATTTCTTGATTGGATTCTTTGTTCTTTGGGTGTTGAGTTTGATAAGTTCTTTATAGATTTTGGACACTAGCCCTTTATCTGATATGTCATTTGCAACCATCTTCTCCCATTCGGTTGTCTTTTGGTTTTGTTAACTGTTTCTTTTGCTGTGCAAAAGCTTTTTATCTTGATGAAATCCCAATAGTTCATTTTTGCCCTTGCTTCCCTTGCCTTTGGTGATGTTTCTAGGAAGAAGTTGCTGCGGCTGAGGTTGAACAGGTTGCTGCCTGTGTTTTCCTTTAGGATTTTGATGGACTCCTGTCTCACATTTAGGTCTTTCAACTATTTTGAGTCTATTTTTGTGTGTGGTGTAAGGAAATGGTCCAGTTTCATTCTTCTGCACATGACTGTCCAATTTTCCCAACACCATTTGTTGAAGAGACTGTCTTTTTTCCATTGGACATTCTTTCCTGCTTTGTCAAAGATTAGTTGACCATAGAGTTGAGGGTCCATTTCTGGGCTCTCTATTCTGTTCCATTGATCTGTGTGTCTGTTTTGGTGCCAGTACCATACCGTCTTGATGATTACAGCTTTGTAATAGAGCTGGATGTCCGGAATTGTGATGCTCCCAACTTTGCTTTTCTTTTTCAACATTCCTCTGGCTATTCAGGGTCTTTTCTGCTTCCATACAAATTTTAGGATTATTTGTTCCATTTCTTTGAAAAAAGTGGATGGTATTTTGAAGGGGATTGCATTAAATGTGTAGCTTGCTCTAGGTAGCATTGACATCTTCACAATATTTGTTCTTCCAATCCATGAGCATGGGACGTTTTTCCATTTCTTTGTGTCTTCCTCAATTTCTTTCATGAGTATTTTATACTTTTCTGAGTAGATTCTTTGCCTCTTTGGTTAGATTTATTCCTAGGTGTCCTATGGTTTGGGATGCAATTGTAAATGGAATCGACTCCTTAATTTCTCTTTCTTCTGTCTTGTTGTTGGTGTATAGAAATGCCACTGATTTCTGTGCATTTATTTTATATCTGCCACTTTACTGAATTCCTGTATGAGTTCTAGCAGTTTTGGGGTGGAGTCTTTGGGGTTTTCCACATAAAGTATCATATCATCGGCAAAGAGTGAGAGTTTGATTTCTTCTTTGCCAATTTGGATGCCTTTGATTTCTTTTTGTTGTCTGATTGCTGTGGCTAGGACTTCCAATACTATGTTGAATAGCAGTGGTGATAGTGGACATCCCTGCCATGTTCCTGACCTTAGGGGGAAAGCTCTCAGTTTTTCCCCATTGAGAATGATACTCGCTGTGGGTTTTTCATAGATGGCTTTTATGATATTGAGGTATGTACCCTCTATCCCTATACTCTGAAGAGTTTTGATCAAGAAAGGATGCTGTACTTTGTCAAATGCTTTTTCTGCATCTATTGAGAGGATCATATGATTCTTTTTCTTTCTTTTGTTTATGTATTGTATCACGTTGACTGATTTGTGGATGTTGGACCAACCTTGCAGCCCAGGGATAAATCCCACTTGGTCATGGTGAATAATCCTTTTAATGTACTGTTGTATCCTATTGGCTAGTATTTTGGTGAGAATTGTTGCATCCATGTTCATCAATGGATGATGGTCTATAATTCTCCTTTTTGATGGGGTCTTTGTCTGGTTTGGGGATCAAGGTAATGGTGGCCTCATAAAACGAGTTTGGAAGTTTTCCTTCCATTTCTATTTTTTGGAACAGTTTCAGAAGAATGGGTATTAATTCTTCTTGAAATGTTTGGTAGAATTCCCCTGGGAAGCCATCTGGCCCTGGGCTTTTGTTTGTTGGGAGATTTTTGATGACTGCTTCAATTTCCTTAGTGGTTATAGGTCTGTTCAGGTTTTCTATTTCTTCCTGGTTCAGTTTTGGTAGTTGACACATCTCTAGGAATGCATCCATTTCTTCCAGGTTATCTAATTTGCTGGCATAGAGTTGCTCATAATACGTTCTTATAATGGTTTGTATTTCTTTGGTGTTGGTTGTGATCTCTCCTCTTTCATTCATGATTTTGTTGATTTGGGTCATTTCTCTCTTCTTTTTGATAAGTCTGGCCAGGGGTTTATCAATCTTCTTAATTCTTTCAAAGAATCAGCTCCTAGTTTCATTGATCTGTTCTACTGTTCTTTTGGTTTCTATTTCATTGATTTCTGCTCTGATCTTTATTATTTCTCTTCTCCTGCTGGGTTTAGGCTTTATTTGCTGTTCTTTCTCCAGCTCCTTTAGGTGTAGGGTTAGGTTGTGTATTTGAGACCTTTCTTGTTTCTTGAGAAAGGCTTGTATTGCTATATACTTTCCTCTTAGGACTGCCTTTGCTGCATCCCAAAGATTTTGAACAGTTGTGTTTTCATTTTCATTGGTTTCCATGAGTTTTTTTAATTCTTCTTTAATTTCCTGGTTGACCCATTCATCCTTTAGTAGGATGTTCTTTAGCCTCCATGTATTTGAGTTCTTTCTGACTTTCCTCTTGTGATTGAGTTCTAGTTTCAAAGCATTGTGGTCTGAAAATAGGCAGGGAATGATCCCAATCTTTTGGTACCGGTTGAGACCTGATTTATGACCTAGGATGTGATCTATTCTGGAGAATGTTCCATGGGCACGAGAGAAGAATGTGTATTCTGTTGCTTTGGGATGGAATGTTCTGAATATATCTGTCAAGTCCATTTGGTCCAGTGTGTCATTTAAGGTCTTTATTTCCTTGTTGATCTTTTGCTTAGACGATCTGTCCATTTCAGTGAGGGGGGTATTAAAGTCCCCCACTATTATTGTATTGTTGTCGATGTGTTTCTTTGCTTTTGTTATTAATTGCCTTATATAATTGGCTGCTCCCATGTTAGGGGCATAGATATTTACAATTGTTAGATCTTCTTGTTGGATAGACCCTTTAAGTAGGATGTAGTGTCCTTTCTCATCTCTTATTACAGTCTTTGGTTTAAAATCTAATTTGTCTGATATAAGGATTGCCACCCCAGCTTTCTTTTGGTGTCCATTAGCATGGTAAATGGTTTTCCACACCCTCACTTTCAATCTGGGGGTGTCTTTGGGTCTAAAATGAGTCTCTTGCAGACAGCATATCGATGGGTCTTGTTTTTTAATCCAATCTGATAGTCTGTGTCTTTTGATTGGGGCATTTAGCCCAATTACATTCAGGGTAACTATTGAAAGATATGAATTTAGTGCCATTGTATTTCCCGTAAGGTGACTGTTACTGTATATTGTCTGTGTTCCTTTCTGGTCTGGGTTGCTCTTAGGCTCTCTCTTTGCTTAGAGGACCCCTTTCAAGATTTCTTGTAGGGCTGGTTTCGTGTTTGCAAATTCCTTTTTTTGTGTTTGTTTGTCCTGGAAGCTTTTTATCTCTCCTTCTATTTTCAATGACAGCCTAGCTGGATATATTATTCTTGGCTGCGTATTTTTCTCATTTAGTGCTCTGAACATATCCTGCCAGTCCTTTCTGGCCTGCCAGGTCTCTGTGGATAGGTCTGTTGCCAATCTAATGTTTCTACCATTGTAGGTTACAGATCTCTTGTCCTGAGCTGCTTTCAGGATTTTCTCTTTGTCTCTGAGACTCGTAAGTTTTACTATTAGATGTCAGGGTGTTGACCTATTTTTATTGATTTTGAGAGGGGTTCTCTATGCCTCCTGGATTTTGAGGCCTGTTTCCTTCCCCAAATTAGGGAAGTTCTCTGCTATTATTTGCAGAGACCTGCTTTTAAAACCTTCCTCCTTGAGAAAGAGTTGGGTGGTTTGCCCTTCAATGTCATTCCCTCTTTTAAGCCTCTTTGGAGTGTGAAAACCAGCATCTGCCACTATTTTACTTTAATCAAATTTTCCTGTTTGATAAAAAGAGCTTTGGACTGTTGATTTTGTGCAAATAAATGAAGAACACCCAAACAAGAACAAACAGGGGTTATTTATTCAGGTACAATAGCCAGGGTGTCAGCCATTATCACTTGTGTTGTGGGCTCAAAGGTAGGCAGGAAGTGGGAAACCTTTATAGTTAAGAAAAGACTTCAAGCATCCTCTGACTGGAGGTTGTTGGTTGGCATGGGGAAGCTGGATTTGGGCAAACTTGAAGTGGGTGACTGGTTTGGGAACATATTTGGCTTTCTCTGGTCCTGCATTGGAATCACAGGGCAAACTAGAGTGAAGCTGGCAGTCACTGCCCAAGTCCTGATCATCCTATGCTGATTGCTACAGAGGCTGTGGTTGGGGTGCCCAGGCTAGTTGCTGCAGAGGTTTTTTGTCAGTTATATTGTTATATATGGTCTGACCATTGTTCCCTTTGTATATTGTCTCTCCGTTTATAATATGGGCTTTGATGCTTTAAAAATATCCATCTAATTGAACCTACTGACCCTTGAAAATTTCCAGAGTGACTGCTTTGCCTACTCTGGAATACTTCTGGACAATGGCATTAATTATGCATTCTATTTTTACGCAAATGCTCGCATAGAACAAAACACACAGTTAAAGTAAAAGCACATGTTTTTATCATTGCTGTGTGATCTGGTGGGATGTTTTGCTTTTCTATTGCAGGGCATCCACTGCTGCTGCATGCACCCACTGGCAAGTTTACAGAGTCTATTTTGAAATTCAGACTTGAAAACCTAGCAAACCAAAGAGGCCTACTGACATTGCCATTTCAGAGAGCTGTTTACCTCTCTACATGGCAATGATCTGTTTTGCTTTGTTTTCTTTTTCTTTTCTTAGACATCTACTAAGGCCTTTGGATTTTCCTCAGGATGGTAATAAATATACCCAAAATGTCAACCCAAAAATCTGGTATAATATGACAACTCAGCTTCCACGGTTCTTTAAGAGGCAATTCTGCCCTCCCTGGCCCCTGCCAGTAAAAATCTACAAGAATTATTCCCCAAATCTTGAATGAATACAAATGAACTGAAAAGAGGTATAAGATAGGAGATCAGGAATGTAACAACTCACAGACCATTTTAATGTGTTCAAGAGATTTGGGTTTAATAAAAATTTAACCTTTTTTGTTTTCCTTTCTGGTTACAGTTGAAATGAATAGTCAGGTTGACAGTGTAAATGACCCAACAGAGAGTCAGCAAGAAGATTAACTAAATAGGTAAGTTGCCCCTGTAGTGGGATTTTCAGTTGATTAAACCAGCCATGGGAAGTGTTTGTAAATGGCATATTGGATTTCCCTCAGTTCTGCCAAGTCCCACAGTGTGGCTCGGGCTAAACTTTAAAAATCCTTATACCAAATGATACAGCGGAAGGAGCCATGATAACCCCAAGAAGCCTACCATCCTTTGAGGGGAAAAGATAAGCCACAGCATATTCAAATGTGCAGTTCCCTGGTTTTCTGAGTTTTGACAACAGGAAAAAAATGTTTCCATCCATCTAACCTCCCAACCTCCTGGAGGGATCAAATTATTTCAGCAACCCCAAGCTGATTGTGAAGCATTGCTTTTCCAGAAGCTACCTGCTGAGTTGTTTAAAACAGTATATCTGTTTTTAAGCATAACACTAAATCTCTGCCCTGGAGAATGCGGAAAGGCACTTGGGTGTGTTTAGGCAGAAAGAAGCCTGATTTGTGTCGTATGCTGTCACACCACGACCTGTGGACCTGTGTGTCTGCACAGGGTTTGTTGAGTTGAATGAGCCTCAGGGAACTCCCCAAGAAAATCATAGTCTGGATCAGATCACGTTTAAGAGTTTTTCCAAATAGGGCACCTGGGTGGCTCAGATGGTTAAGCGTCTACCTTCAGCTCAGGTCATGATCCCAGGGTCCTGGGATCGAGTCCCACATCAGGCTCCCTGCTCCTTGGGAGCCTGCTTCTCCCTCTGCTTCCCTCTCTCTCTCTGTCTCTCATGAATAAATAAAATAAAATCTTTAAAAAAAAAAAAAAAAAGAAGTTTTTCCAAACCAACATTCTAAATCTCTCAGCAGAGACTGAAATTTATCTAAAATGATGAGCAGTCTATAACCCCTTTCCGTATCTTGAGGGCTGGTGAGAGGGATTAGAGCAGAGAAGTCAAGCTCACTATTCTGATTCCTAGCTGAAAATACTAACTGGGAAAAATCCTATGGGATAGATGAATGGTGGGTCATCCAGTGTAAAACACAATTGTGCTAGCACCATTGCCTCTCAGCACCTTCTTGCACTCCCTGCATCTTCGTGGTAGGTCTCTGCCCTCACCCAGAAGACCATGTTGCACCAGACTCTTGAGCTCCAGCATCACAGCAGAACGAAGTTTGAGAATATATGAAAGTAGGCACCTGTTCTTCCCATCATGGTCTTGAACATCATTTGAAACTAAATATAATAGCATTTGTGTAACACACGTATAGCATAGGACTGCTAAAAAAATAAAACTCATACAAATATGGTCTTACATATTTTCTACATTTCCTGTTTTTTTTAAACTTTGTTCATGTATTTAAAATTATCCTGCTAAGCTGCAGAAATGATACGGTAGAGAAGTTTCCATTAAAAAGTAACGAAGTGAGACTAAACCTGAACAATTTAAATGCAAGTTCCTCAGTGTTGCCTTACCTTTTGCCCTTTTGTTGCCAACAAACTATAGACTTCTTGTCTAGAATTTTTCTTACAGACACTATGATTTTCCTGTGTGATCAATATCTACGTAAAGTACACAGATAAATGTTTTCCTTGGTTAATGTCAAAATATTTTCCTTGACCATAAATATGAATCAGTACTTTTACCCAAATGAATAAGTTGTCAAAACTTAAAGTTCAAGATTAGTTTGAGGAAACTCAGTTCCAGGAAGGAGAAGTGACTTGCACAGGGTTACTTGGATGATCAATGGAAGTTCAGACACTCCCAGGACAAAATTATTTGATGACACCCTACTGCTCCCTAAACAATAGTGAGTTGCTAAACACAGTTGTCACAGAGAACAGTATGACCCAAGGAAATTCAGTGATCCCCACAGAAATATTTACACAGCTGAATTTATAGAGGTTATGTGGTAGTTCAAAAGGAAGAAGGAGCCTTTAGTTCTGTGCATCACACCTTCAAGGAAATTAAAGAAATACAGTGAAATCAAGTTAGAATTACAGAGTTCCAAGATATAATGCAAGAATATTTAGTGTTGTATAATTTATAATTGTAAAAAATCAGGACTATCATAAATGACAATAGGGGAATGACAGTGAATCAATAGAACACTCTGCAAATGTAAAAATAATCTTTCGACAGGTATCTGAGGTCATGTAAAAGTAGTTATAGAATCTGCACCTTTGGTTCTAGAGAAACATGGCAGTCCAAGTGTGGCGGTTACCAAGGTACACTTTAAGGGGATTTGTAACTTCCATTTTTACACTCTCAGAATGCTTGCCTTTGGAATCCAACAATCCTGTAAGAAGCTCAAGCTCTACTATAGAATGAGAAAGGCCTTAGGGAGAGAGATTCTGGAAACTGAGTGGCCATTTTGGATGTTCTGGCCCCAGTGGATACCTTGAGCAGATAAACTACCCAGCTGAGCCCAAGCCTATAAAATCATGAAAAATAATAAACCATTTTGCTTTTAGCCACTAAGTTTTGGGGTGGTTTGTGATGTAGCAACAGGTAACTGAAAAGGTGGGATAATGCAGAACATCTCCCAATACAAATGTTTAGAAATGAGAGATAAATTATAACAAAAAAAAATGTTTAAATACACAGTTCAACTGACATGAAAGCAAAGGTGCCAGAAATAAAGAGGAATTTGAAGGCCAAAGCAATAGTGTGGTGAGCTGAAGATGGAGTTGCCCTGAGGGCTATAGATTGGTCGTTGATCTGAGACAGGCCCTATGGCTAGATCCTTGCATTCTAATGCCCACCTGGGACCTGGAGCCAATCAAGGGGAGATGTTAGAACTAATACCTTTACATAGATAAATCTGGGATTTCTAGCTCAAGAAGTTAACAAGGACACTTTTGTCTGCCCAGAGTGCTGTGTGGGGAAGGAAAAAGGCTCCTATGACAAGTAGAAAACACAAATGCACCATGAATTCGATTTGCAAACTTATGCCACCCAAAGTTAGACAGCAATACACAGACCATATAATTAATAGTTGATTATAGACCATTATTACTCCTGCTATAGATAACAAATGGAAATGTGAACCTATCAGTTGGAATTCCCATAGAAGAAAAAAAATTCTCTGAAGATGAATTCACAATTTTAAGACTTACAAAACACACAAGGAAGTGATCCACCATGAGTGAGAATTGGTAGGTGAAATGACAGGATGATTAGCACTATGAAAACTTGAGAGAGTAGAAAATTCTGACGATTTTACAGAATATGTACATTTAAATGACAAAAAAGATAAAAAGCAGATATAAAACCGTAAGAAAAGGACAACACTATGAAAAATTAAGAACAATTTGGAAAAAGCCAATAAACATATAGTGATATGAATGACACATGAGGAGACATGAGGGCTGGAAGGAGAATGACCAACGTGTTTTTCTTCAGTACATGTTCTGAAAGGAGACAGTAGATAGTATTTGAAAAATAGTGGCTGAGGATTTATCAGAAATTGATAGAAGTCATGAGTTTTTAGTTAAAAGAAGAATAATAAGTCACAAGGACATGTTTAAAATAAACCCAACACAGGCATTGCAGAATACTAGAGACAATGAGAAAAAAAGTAAAACAATTAGAGGGAAAGGAGAGTTAACCTAAAAAGAAATAAGTATGGCATGGACAGCAGGCTTCCCAACATCGGGAATTTAGTTCAGAAGATAGTAGAATAATTCTGAGTCTTCAAAACATGAGTAAAAACAATTGTCAGTATAGAGTTCTATACTAGTTTCACTATCATTTAAGAAGATAATAACTGCGGGCGCCTGGGTGGCTCAGATGGTTAAGCGTCTGTCTTCGGCTCAGGTCATGATCCCAGGGTCCTGGGATCGAGTCCCGCATCGGGCTCCCTGCTAGGCAGGGAGCCTGCTTCTCCCTCTGCCTCTGCCTCTCTCTCTCTCTCTCTCTGACTCTCATGAATAAATAAATAAAACATTTAAAAAAAAAAGAAAAGAAGATAATAACTGCCATTTTTCAGGAAAAAAAAGAAAAGTTTGCTCTTCACATACCCTTTCTTTAAAAGCTACTAAAGGATGCACAACAGTAAAAAGGAAATTGAACCCAGAGGAAAGCGTAAGGTGCAAGAAACAGTTGTAAGCCAAGGAAAATGATAAACACAAAGGCAACTCAAAATATATATTGATTATGAATTTATAATAATAATTAGTGGGTGGCTAAAAACAGGGTAAAACAAAATTACTACTTACTACTTTTTATAATACACGAAGTAATACTACATACTTTCTATTATGTCTGTATTTGTAAATATGTATTTGTGTAAAAATAAAAAAACATGCAAGTTGATTCACACTGATATCAGGGTTTGTTAATCTCTGGGAAGGAAGAGAAATAGTTTTAACTTATCTGTAAATTAAATTAATTTATCTTTAAATACTTTAAATAATTAAATCTGGAAAGGGAATATATTCTAGGTATATTATACTGTTTTGTAAGTTTCTTTATGTTAACAATTTTCATTTTTAAGATTAAAATTTATAGTTGTGTATCTATAAGAGATTTAGAAAAAATACTATAAGGAAATACTCCATAATCTTAACTGCAGAAATTATCATCAATGGAGGGATTATGTAGGATTTTTTTCTTCTCACCTACTTTTGTTTATTTTAAATGCTGTTTGCAGCAAGCATGATACTGCTTTTATACACACACACACACACACACACACACCTCAAAGAGAGTACTTTTTTAAAGATTCATAGGAACACCAGATAGAAAATTAACTCAGAGATCATCTGCTCCAGTTCTTCTGTATAGACACATAGTAATTTATGATGATAGAAATCAGATCAAGTGCTGGTTCCAGCAAAAGCAAACTTTTGAGGTAATGGCAATGTTTTATATCTTGATATCGGTGTGGGTTATATGAATGCCTTTGTTCATACAGACCGAAGTATGCTTAAAATCTGTGCATTTCCTTCTATGTGGATTATACCTCATCTTCTAAAAGCTAAAAAAATAAAGACTATCTTAAGGCACAGTATCTTCTCAGAGTTCTCTCACAAGTGGGGAACACAGCAGAGACTTAATAAGACCTCAGAGTGGTGGGATAGCCACCAATGACTTTTGCAAATCAGCATTATGTAAATTGTTGTCATTGTTCCTGTGGTAAGCCCTGGAAACTATAGTGTATGAATGGACCCTAGAAGGGAGGACTCATCAATTCAAGATTAGGTTTTTCAAAGAATACTTTGAAGAGCTGAGTTAATCGCCACCATCAGTGGAAGCAAATCGTCAAAATGTGGCATACATTTATTAGCAGTGATTTATACGCTCTTTAAAGATACTCTGTGCTGGCAATTACAGCTCCAATATCTAAAGCTCTTTGATAGTCAAAGAAGATATTCCTAGGCTTGTTTGAGGGGTACAAAACATTTAAATGACTGTGTTAAAAAGATATTCCTTGCTAAATCTATGAAATCTATGATCTTTCATCTAACAAATGGTTTCTCCTTGTCTTTGGCAGGGGCACAAGATGAAGCAAAGGAACAAAGAAATGGAAGTCAATCACGGTCCTCGGCATTGCAGGCCTCTCCTGGCCCTGGGGGGGTGGGTGTAGGAAGACAGTAGTGAAAACTGTAGAGCAGGGTGGGTGTGTCGGGGGGGGGCAAGTCCCACGGAAGGACAGGGAATCCTTTGCTCTAATTTCTCCAGCTGCATTGTGTTCTGTTTACCTGCAGAAAAAGAAAGAAAAAAAAAAAAGAAAAAAAAAGTTTCCTTGAACTTGGTGAGGGGCCCCACATTAATGCATCTTTCAGGCGCTATCCCTGTAATTTCTTTTTTTTCTCTCACGACTTTTCCCAGGGTCACAGTGGCACGGTGTAACACTCACATGTTTATCCTGGCCCCTGTCTGCTTTCTCGATTATTTCACAAAGCTGGTCGATACAGTGGTTTCTTCAAAGAAAGAGACAAGATGATCGTTTGATACATTGCAGGCTAAATTTCAGGAATCCTCAAGCTCAAGATCAGTATAATCCACAGACAAAGGAGGCAGGAGAGGAAAATGGGCAAAATGCTCAGAAATCACTTGGAAAAAGGTCAGGACAATGAATTGAAAATGGTATTTTATTCAGAGATTCCCAGGGTACAATTCTGTTCCAGGTGGTTAAATGAGGAATGTGGAAGGAGGATTTCATCCAGAGCAGAATGTAGAGGCGTTACCATGAAGGCACGTGCTAGCAGCCTTTGGGGATTTCCCTTCCCAGCCAGGCTGCAGGTGCATTCTTCGGCCCTGACCTTCCGCACAGCTCACCTGGTTCATGAGATCTTTATTGTGTGCTTCAGCATAGAGCCCACCAAGTGAGATGTGACTCTTAATGACACAGTTGGAAGGGATGACACTCTTCGAGGTGTTTTAGTTAAGAGAGGGGGCTGCTACATTTAGAATCCAAACATATGCCTATGAATATTAAAAGTTCTACTTGAAATCTCTTGTTTTATATACACTTTTCATAAAAGAATCTTTTGTCTTTACCCAAGGTTTGAGGGCCCACAGAAAGATTCTCATTTGAAGTTAGAGGCAAATAGAGGTCTTGCTTACAGTTAATAGTCTGCTTTGTTCATGCCAAATCCAAAACTACTTTGATAGCTCATCCCCTCTCCCAGAAATCCCTTGATTATGGCCTTGAAGGGGAGAAGCAGCATTACTAAGCCAAGGTTCCAGTGGTACAGAGGGCACAAGGGATGAGGAGCCAAGGAGGAAGTCAGAAGTCGCCACAAATGTCTGTCCCAGAGACAACATCAACAGCCACCCTCACGAGGCAAAATGCCCGCTTCCCACAGCTTCCCGAGGTTCTAAGAACAGTCTATTTTTTTCTGAGGAAACTGATATCGCTTCTTGCATATCTTGTCAAATCCACCTTCCTTATAAGGTCTTTAGAATTGTAAGTTATTTATATATATATAAATATATAAATATATTTTTTAGTGGAGGGAGAAAAGTAACGGATCAAATTGGGTATTTCTAAAATCAAAGGGTGTTCTATTTTCTAAATATTCCATGGAGTTCTTCAGTTTTGCTCTTTCCTCTATGGAAAATTCACCTTCTTCTCTTTCTATGAATTTTGTTTTGGCCTTTCTGAATTTGTTGCCCCTCTGGATGGCTTATTTGGCATATTGAAATCATTAGCAAGTTTTATTTCTGCATATGTAATATGTTCTAACATCCTGTATTAAAAAAAAAAAAAACTGCTTGCCAACCTAACAGCAATGATTTTTAAGGGACCTCATGATTTTGGAACATGGCCATTTCTCTTTCTGCTGTTACTTTACAGCTTGATATGGAAATGGATATGTCCCCTACTGCCATTACACATCGCTTTCTAGAAAAACAAGGAAAAGTCCCATTTTAAGTGATCCGTGAAATGATGTCATACAAATACTGATAGTTTCTATATTTCATGCCATCTTTATAACTTAATTGAAAGTCGCCATCATTCTGTGAAGGACTGGACAAGAGTGATCTGCTAGGAGCCCATTTTCCTGTGACTCCTAAATGTTAGTGCTACTCATGCTCAGTAATGAGTTACAGTTGAAAACAACATGATGGAGACGAGGGATGGGGCCTTCTTAATGCACAAAGATGAAAGAGACCTAATTCCCTGTTAGGACCCGTGGAGATTGGAATTATTTCAGTCGGGGTGTTCTCTTTATCATCCACGACAGCCATTTTTATTTCTTCATTTTAAATGTGGGTGGGGTAGTAATGGGGGAGGGAGTTCTCTGCCTGAAAACTGCAGGAAAAGGAAAGAAATCTTTGAGAACAAAACTAAGAGAATGAGGAGTAAATATCATAGCCCCACTCCTGAATTTGTTTAAACTTTTTTTTATGATTAGATTGTGTTTTCATTTTTGCCTCATTATGCCTTTTGGTTGCTGTTTGGTTGTAAGATTTTATCCTTAAAACGAACAATGAAGTTACTTTCCATTTCAATAGTAAGATATTAAAAATCTAGCTGTTGGCCAGATCGAAGACACCTCAACACAGGTAACCCCTTTTTTTCGCTGGTGCTGTCATTGAACAGGCTATACAATGGAAAATTTGAAAGGCAGATTGATTCTGCTGCACATGAATCCTGGATGTCAATCTCCAACCTCACTTCTGCCAGGCTATGTGGCAAGATGGCTTACAGGAGGGAGAGGGGGAGAAAAATAGCCCCATATTAGTCATGTTTGCATACAGAGGATCAAAGTAGGCTCTCAACATAATACAGGTATCCCTGCTTTTTGAAATTGCATTACGCCACTTTGCTTTTATGAAAGACCTACATTAGTACCTGCTACTGTTAACCTAAAGAAATCCGAAGAGGGCTTTCACTTTTAGGAAAACTGCAAGCCTAGGAGAATGGCCCCTCCCAGCTCCTTCCCTGAGAACTACACTCAAGAGTCTCAGCATCAAGCCACCATACCATAGCTTTGACCTGTGTCTGTGAGCATCTGTACTTTATCTTATTTTATTTTGTGCATCCATTAGCA
Source organism: Mirounga angustirostris (assembly GCF_029215605.1). NCBI lineage: Eukaryota > Metazoa > Chordata > Mammalia > Carnivora > Phocidae > Mirounga > Mirounga angustirostris. The sequence goes on along the minus strand of NW_026991718.1, from coordinate 97,265,549 downwards.
AGATGTGCCCTGTGGTATCAGAAAAGGGTCTGGGAAGGCTCAAAAATATTTCCATATAAATTAACGGTAATTGTTTCTTTGCATTACACCATTTCGGCTTAAGGATAGGTTTCATAGGAACACTACTTTCCCATAGCAGGAGAAACCTGTAGTCCTAATTAGAAAGGTAGTCGTTGTAAGAGAGACAAAGGGGCTTTTCCTCTAGCTAGTAACTATTCAGATGATGGACAAGTCTTCTTTCATAAGAGCTTACAAAGGAGGCATCCAAAATACTGTCTGTGATAGTGGGTCACATATTAGTCACCACAGCTAATTGTAAATCTTTCTATGAAATACTGAAAAGCCTCTTTGTGAATTAATACCGTTCTGCTTGATGCACTTGATTCGAAATGACTTTTCTCTGTATGTGGTGCATGTCAGCCTTGCTTTGAAAAATAACAAAGTTAGCAGAATATGTTCAATATATTTTCTTGGGGAATAGGGTTTTTATCATATGATTCATTAAGGATTTGCCTTACCCTGACATTTGTGATATAAAGGAAAATCAGAAAAAAAAAGTAATTTTCTTGATCAAGATATGTTTTTACTTAATGCAAATAAATGTAGTCTGTTGCTTGCAAGGAAAAAAAATGTCTTCTGATATCTGGTATAACCTGCTAAATAGAATAATACGTGCCTCTTTTGTTAAACCAGCATTTAAATGCTGGACTGCTTCGAAATCTGTTTGTTTCTTTTCATCTGTGCCATACGCTAAGAAACTTAAACAACTGTTGCCTTCATACTATATTTGTTAGAGCAGAATACGAATAAAATTGGTTTGAGAGGATAAGGTGGAATTATCTGTGTCTTGTGAAATTTGTTTCTTAGCATAAGCAATTAATAACTCAAAATGTTCTTTTAATGAGATGTATTTGGTTGCAAATTCTGTATTTAAAATTGCCCCTATAAGGTGGCTTTAATTTACCAATAGTCTTCCCTTACTGAGACTGGTCAATGTTTTGGCCATGTTTTTCAAAATTAGGGGTGCCTGGGTGGCTCAGTCAGTGAGTGACTCTTGGTTTCAACTCAGGTCATGATCTCAGGGGTCATGAGATTGAGCCCCACATGGGTCTCTGTGTTCAGCATGGAGTCTGCTTGAGATTCTCTCTCTCCCCCTCTGTCCCTACCCCTCCCCGCTCATGTGCTCTCTCTCTCTCTCTCTAAATACATAAATAAAATCTTTAAAAAAAATAAACTATAGAGTAGTTTGTACAGACACACGTCCCAATGCAATTTTTTCTCGGAATGCTACTAGATAGCTAATTACCCTAGCAACAGCCTCTGAAGTGCAAGATAGAAGTGGTTGAGATGAAGATCATGATTCCATGAACATTGGTTCATCCTTCAGAACCCACCATCCATTACTGGAATTCTTTTTGAGAATCTTTTATGAGCCAGCCACTATGCCAGCTATGGGATCACTATAACCATGATCCTCCTCAGTGTATTGTTGATGGAATTATGATGGAATTACACAGTTGTTAAAGAGTTTGGCTATGGATCAACAAAAATCGCTATGGGAAAAACTCAATGTTCTTTTGAAAATGGAAATATGTATTCCATCAGATTTAATTCTCTCCATCTCCTCCAGAAGAGATGCTCTCAGGTTTACTGTTCTAGAAGGTAATAATGAAAGCCAATACCTTTACCCAACAAAGACAGAGACTTAATAGTTAAAGGAGAATACAGTTTTTAAAACTGCTTTACCAGACGAGCATTTTTTCAATAATAAATGAAGTTCGATGAGAAAAGAATTATAGTCATGCTGCAATGGGCAACCTCAACACAAATGCCTCAGAGTGACAGCAAAGATAATTTGACATGATTCTAGCATTGCCAGATGCATTTTTTTTTTTTAATCTACATCCAATTTTCCATCTCTTGGCCTGTCACTCTTATGTTTCTCCCCCACCACTCCTGCCCCTGTGCCTTACTTCATTCAAGGTGTCATTAAACGTTGCTTAACTTTACTAGTGGTTCTCAGGACGAAAAGGTACAATACCCATTTATGTTGTTCTGGCCAGGACTCTGGCCCAGCTGTGGGGCTTTGAGAAACAAAGTACCTCCATCTCTTGGTTTGGCAGATGGAAATACCGATACATTCCTGAACTCTCTTATAAATTTAAATATAAAGTGCCAAGATATTATACTTTGCCACTTGGTAAATTATTAACCTTAGATTCTGCTATTTAATACTGTAGGCAAATGGCCTTTTCTTGAGCTCAAGACTCTTTACCGAAAGAATAAGTGATGTCTACAATTGGGTAGTAAGTATGAAATCCTTTCTATTGAAGTTGATTTAAATTTTGCCCTTAAATTAAGGGCCCAATGAGAATAAGAAAGAACTGTTTTATAAAATTTAGAGAAGTAGGAGATTTGAGTTATTAAAACATGTACACACACTGACCCAGTGTTAATCTTTTTATGGAATCGTTTTTCTGATAATAGCTAAAGTGGATCTATGAATAAAGAAGAAAGGAGGTACAACTATATCTTTTGGTTAACATGCATGGAAGGATATAGATTTACAAGGAGGTAATTATACTAACATACACTTTCCTTCCATGGAGGGAGGAGTATACTTCCCCTGACATTGGACTTGACGATATAATTTGCTTTGGCCAATGATATGTGGGCAGAAATGGCATATGTCACTTCAGGCAGAAGCTTGAAGACTTGTGCTCTTTTTTCCCCTCTACCACAATGACCAGCAACATCCCAGGTGGGCTGCTCTGTCAATGAAGAGCCCAGTATGAAGATGTGGAGATGAATTTCAGGCAAGCCCCACTGAGAAGGTGACATGAATGAGAAGTAAACCTATACTTTGAGATACAGGTGTCATTTGTTAGCCTAGTATAACTTAGCCTTTACTACGCATGTAAATAACAAGCTCATGAATCTATTAGATCTGCCTCTCTAACCCCATCTTGTGGGACTATCAACTTGGCTCACAATGCTGCCAGCACACTTATCTTCTGCCCATTCCTAGAATAGGCCAAATTCTCTCCAGGCTCAAGGCCTTTGAACCTGAAAACTCTTCCCATTCTCACTTGGCTGCTACCTTGTTATCCTTGAGATCTCAGCTGCAATGTCACTTCTGGAGACGTCTTGTGTTTGTCTACCTAATACTACCTAACTACCTAACACCACTTCAGAAAACTTACAATACTTTGAAATTGTTTATTTGTTTACAAGGCAGGGTTAAAAATCGATATGATTCAGGCGCCTGGGTGGCTCAGTTGGTTAAGCAACTGACTTCGGCTCAGGTCATGATCCTGGAGTCCTGGGATCGAGTCCTACATTGGGCTCCCAGCTCAGCGGGGAGCCTGCCTCTCCCTCTGACCCTATGCCCTCTCATGCTGTTTCTCTCTTTCTCTCTCTCTCAAATAAATAAAGAAATAAATAAAATCTTTAAAAAAAGAAACAATAAATAAATAAATAAATAAATAAATAAATAAATAAAAATTCATATGATTCATCTCAGATGTGCAAAATAATGTAGCTTTCCCCCCCCACTAACTGAGCTTGCCCTGTTTCCAAACCTCTATCCAACTGGTTAGAGTGGAATATGGGAAAAAAATTTAACCTATCAGTTATAGGTATCAGGTTTTCCAGTTTAAAATACTAATTGAGGATAATGATTTGGTCATATTTAAGGTTTTAAACTCTCCACTGAGGCTATTTCTTGCCACTTAAATTGTTATACCCCCTCCCTTAGATAAAATTTATTAAATTTATTAGCAAGGCTAATCACAACCACCCTCTCTAATGCTACAAAAGACACCCAGCTCTAATCATTGTGCAATAAAACTAACAAGTAACAAATAAATTTAAATATTAAAACAGTAGTTCCTATGATATTTAAAAAGTAATTTCCTAAATACTTTGTCAAGTAGGGTATCAGGAATAAAATGACAGACTATTTAGAAAATCACAAAAATAAAAAGAACACTATAAAAAAATGTGGGATACAGCCAAAACTATACTTAGAGGGAAATTTAGTCTTAAATGACTTAATTGTTTGAAATGGTGAGAGAGAGAGAGACAAAACACTTTTAAAAACATTCAAATTTAGATTTTAGAACAAGAAAAGATCCAAAGAAAATAAAGATACATATATATAATATATATAAAGACTACTATATATATTATATATATATAATGAGATGCAGATATATATATATAAAATGAACTAAGAAAGTTTTAAATAGTAAAATGTTACATTTATTGATTCTTTGAAAATCCACTAAATAAATCTTCAGCAACTATTCTGAATAATTTTAAAAGGATAGCAATGAGGAAATTTTAAGTACAATGAAATTAAATTTTATGCATAACTATAGAACTAATAACAGTGAAAGAAAATGGAGATTTTCTTTGAAATAAAAATTACCAATATTGATACAACATGAAGGAGAAAACTCACATAAACAAATTCATGGAAGAAATGAGAAAAGATCTCAAAAAGCGTCCCAAGCTAACCAGGTATGCCTATTTATCTATCTATCTTTCTACGCAAATAATGCATACAGATTGTCAAAAACCTAGGAATAATCATAGGCAATATTCTCAATTTGTTTTGATTTCATAGTGTTTCCATAATGGAATCATCCAGTATGTGGCTTTTTCACTTGGTGGTACCACAAGCCTCTTCTTGTCAATCAAGAATTTTCCTAAGTTATTTTAAAATATTTTATCATATGGCTCAACTTTATGTTATCACTTCCCTATTTTATGACACTTAGGTTAGTTTATGGTTTTCCCTACTTTAAATAAAACTGCAATGCACACCTTTGGTTACAAATTTTTATCTTCATCAGGGTATGTTTGCAGAAGACTTCCAGGGTTTCTAGCAGTTAGGAAAGAATTTCCATTTTGTAGAATCCTCACTGCCCTGAAGCCTCCTACAAATACACACCGAAAAGGTATCAGTCTGAAAAATGATTTGTCACTAGTATGAGTTTACTAGCATTTCTTCATTTCCCAAAGAGGCTGAGCAGATTTGTCAGTTTTCTGTGTTTCCAGATTGGGAAATTAATCTGTGTCCTTTGATCATCTGTCATTTGGGATTTCGATTTTTTTAATTGATATTTGTATATATAACTGTTTATTGAGAGTATTATCTTTTCATCATATTTCCTGCATATAATTTTCTACTTCTGCTTTTTGTTAGAATTTTGATTGCGATACTGTCTAACATATAGACTTCTATGTTTTTATGCCAGCAAATCTCCCTTTCCCTTCGTACTGGTTTAGATTACTTTTGTAGGTGACATTTATTATGTCTGTCTGCTGTGTATCCATTCCTGCTACTTCAGGTGATGAAGCTTTTAAGCCTAGAAAAAACTCCTTTTATGTATTTTCTGGAGCTCACCTTCCAACCCTACTCTCTACAGGTGGCAGACATGGGATCTAGGCTGGCCAATCACAGTATTTTATCTGCCTGTGCTCAGTGATTGGTTTACAGGCCATGCGACCCAAACTGGACCAATTGATGACTTCCCTAAGACTTTTTATGTGATTACTAGGAGAGGAAAAAAAAATCACAAATCGTAGTGGACATGGAAACCTGGAGAGCTGGGCAGTTATTTTTCCTGACTCAGTTACGTCAGCCAATAAATTCCCTTTTAAGCAAGTTTGAGTTAGGTTTCTGGCTCTTATAACTGAATGGCTCTCCAATTCACTCTGATTAAAAGTAAAAATCTTAAAATGTCCTGATGGTTCCATGTGATGTCTCACACACATGCACACACTGTCCATTATCCCTGCAAACTCATCTTTTCCTATTCTCCTCCATGGTCTTCACTACTCCAGCCACACTGGCTTCCTCAGAGTGGCCAGGCATGTTTCTCACCTTAAAGCTTTATGCTAGCCTTCCTAGAGTTTTCTTCCTCCAGATGTATATATGGCTACATTGCTCACCTTGGAGTCTGCTCAAAGCTTTCCTAGCAAGGCTAATCACGACCACCCTCTCTAATGCTACAAAAGACACCAAGCTCTGGCCTTCCTTATGGGCTCTACTTTTCCCCTTCTTCCATAGTACTCACCACTTTCTAATATACCATCTAATTTACTTTTTCATTATGTCCATTTTATAAAATATTATTGAAAAGCTCCCTCTGCTCCATGAGGAAAAGATAGGCTTGATGACACCAGAGACTTACCTGCTTTGTTCCCTGAAGAATCCCAAGCCCCAGAGAAGTACCTCGCTTGTATTAAGTGCTCATTACATATTTGTTCTGGAAAGCCCTTGGCAAATTCCCTTCTATGAGACCTGTGACCTACCTGACTGGGGTTTTTTTTCCCCCTTTTCTTTCTTTTTTGGGAAAAAATGCAGAGAAGAGATGAAATTAAACTATCACACAAGTGGACAGGAGGCTCTACACCCTGTCCCAGAAGACGAGTATCAGAACAATAAGAGAGCTAATAATGGTCAGAAAATTATTGTGAGAACTCTGTTTGGTTCAGAAACTATGTCTACTCCCTATTGAAGGCAGAAACAAGGTGGGGGGGATTTGTGATTGATCCTATCAGAGGATCAATCACAGATCACAACATGCAAGGATTGTGTTTTGAAGTTTCTCTGGTCCTTCTCTTTATTCTAGGGTAGGCGGTGATGGGACTGTTTAGGTAGAATCAGCTAGGCTACCCTGGGCAAACAATGTTCATCTCAATGGCTGAACACAACGATGGTTGACTTCTCACTTGCATCACAGCCCCTTGTGAGTTGGGCAGCTCTCCTATAGGCAGTGACACCTGGACCCGGGTTCCCTCTACCCTGTGGCTCTCTCACCTTGGGCAAGTTTTCTCTGAGGTCACCATGGAACAAGAAAAGAGAATTATTAGGATCCAAGCACAGAAGGGATTATGCAACTGCTGCCCATATTTCATGGCCACACTCAGTCACCCACTCTGACTGCTGGAAAATGTAGGTTGGCCAAATACCCAGCAGAAAAATGAAATGTTTGATGATGACCTAGCATTTCTTCTGCCTCAGAAGCAGAACAACTCTCTGCTTTGAGACATTGCTGTGTGCTAATAATAAGCCCTCTATTTCCACTCCTCAAGACCAAATGAATCACATTGGTTTAGGGACAGAGAGTCAGCTGGACATCTTAAATGATCAAAACAACCCCATGGTGGGCAGAGGACTAAACAATGGGTAGGGAAAAAAATCTGAGTGTTGTTCTGCATTGTCTTGGATAAAAACTTAACAACATAGTATAAAAAGCTTGGCCTGACCTCTATCACTTGTCCTGGAACTGTTTTGTTTTTTGTTTTTTGTTTTTCTTTTGTTATTTAAAAAAAATCACAAGAAGACCTGGTCCAGGGGAGGTGTATATGTCTGATTTTTTTTTTTTTTTGAGGTCCTAAAATGTAGAGCTCTTGAACTTCAATCATCTTTCCCTATCAGAAGATAAGGAATTGTTCCAGATGTTACTTATATTTCCTTTTCTGTTTTTGTTTGTCTGTGTATGTGTATGACCCCACTTCTACATCTACATCTTAATGTGACTTGCATTTATTTTGGTTTTTGGTATTTTGTAGGAATTAACTTGATCAAGTAGCTTTAAAAATATTCCCAGCACCAAGTATTAAAGAACTCATCGAGATCCTATTGCCTTAAATTTATTTCTTTAACATACATTTATTTTCTATTTATATAAAGATCTAGTTTTTTGGCTACATCTTCCTTTGATTTCTCTAGTGCCACCCTGTTTTAATTAATGTAGTTTTATAATATGTGCTGATGTGTATTAAGACAAATTCAATGCCTTTACCTTTCTTCATTTTGAAATGTTCTTGGCTATTACTCATTGTTCAGTGTTCTAGATAAACCTTAAAATAGCTTTGTCATAGTTCCCTCCTAAAGATAGCTTTTCTGTTTCTATTCCCCCCTCTCAACAACCCCAGAAAAATGGATAAGCCAGTCAGTTTAGTCAGCTCATGCTTAGTTCAGGCAGTAAGGGGAGAGGGCATCTGTTATAAATGCAGCTTCCTGAAATGTTCCAGAGAAGAACAACACTCCTTCCTGTTCATCCCTGGCCTTCTGATAAGCCTGGGTTGTGGTCTGAATAACAATCTGTCCCTGAATATTCTGCTTTGGAGCCTTTTCCTGCCTGTCTTGGCATCCGGTCTCTTCAATCTTATCTGAGTCATTTGGTTCTGCCTAGTGAGTGGAGAGGCAAAAGCTAGGTAAATATCACTGTGTCTTGAGTAATCATCATCCACTTTGCAAACAAGTACTCAAGGGCTCAACGGAGCTAGTCCACAGGACTTTATCTGCAGAGTCCAAAGACATAGGAATACAGCACGTGGTTACTAAATGTAACAGCTGCTGCTGCTTGGGGATGAGTTCTTCCTGAAGCAAACTGAAATGCAGTCCCCTGGCTTTGGATTCCATTTCACTTGATACCTGGTGCTGACATTATCCAGCTCAGCTGAGACTCATTAGCAACCTAGCCTGACAAAGACAGGATTGCATCAAATCTGCTGGGTCCTCTTTAAAGGATCCAGGCCAGCCAGGGGGGAGAACAGTTGTCTTGACAAACAGAAAGTACAATAAATATGGAAAGAGAGTAAATATGTAGTTAATGTTAAATAACATTAATTGTTCTACTCACTTGATATATGTTAACTCATTTAATCTTGACAACAATTCGATAGGTACTCTTATTATCCCCCACTTTATAGATGTGCAAACTGAGGCACCAAGAGACTAAGTATTTTGCACAGGGCCATACAGCTAGTGAGCAGTAGGGCTATGATTTGAACATGGGAAGTACCAAAGCCTTGTACTAGGGATTCTCAAAGTCGCCGAAGCATCGGAATCACCTGGTGGCTTGATAAATGACAAATTCCTGGACCCCAACTTCAGAGTTTCCCATTCATGAAGTCAGGGGCAGGAAGCCAAGATTTTACATTTCTGTTACTTCCCAGGTGCTGCTACTTCCTGCCCCAGGAGCCCTACTTTGAGAACCACTGCACTGTGCCACAAAGAAATGATTGGCAGGTGTGTTCCTTTGAAGGTGAGAAAAAATTAAATAGACGTGGGGGAATGATTAAGCCATGCTGCTCATTCTCAGTTTCTGAAATCAGAATATCTATGTTCCAGTTCCTAAGGCAACCCAAAGCTGACATGGCCTGCAAGGTGCCACTTTCTTCCTATTATGTTTGGTGGTAGGCAGCTATCCAAATATTAGAGAGTATTAAGAGCACTGGTTGGCACATCAAAACACCTGGGTTTAAATCTCAGTCCTGTCATTTACCAGCTGACTTAACCTAAGCCTCCACTGTCATATCCACAAAAGAGTGATGATAATATTTATTGCTTGGGATTTTAGTAAAGGCAAATTTCATCCAGGTACACACACACACACACACACACGCATGCATTTGCATATGCATTGCCTGGCACATAGAAATAATAGTTGTTATTTATTTTATAAGAGCTGGTGTCCTTTCTTCCTCTCAGACACCAGCAGAGGAATTTAACTTTGAGAAGTCACTGAAGTAAGATTTGCCAGGCTTACACAGGGCACCCAGACTTTCTTTACAGCTTATAACTGTGACAGGAATAATTAGGAGAGTATGTGTATTTGACAATCTGCTGCCACCCTGCTCCTGTTGAAAAGAGAGAGAATTATTGTCTGACTCATTTCAGGGGCCATCTTTCCTTGTGCAGAAGAAACAGGTGAACTGGAGAAATGGAAGGTGCCAGAAAGTGAGGGACAATCTATACCACGGGAGTCTGGGTAACTGGTCCAGAAAAACAGAGACATCTTGAAATAATTTTACTATAAATGGGTACCCTCTCAGTCAATAATTAAAGGGTTTTTTTAAAGTTCTCTTTATCTAATTACTATTTCATTCATCTTTCAAACAACTACGTATTGAGCCCCTGCTATGTATCTAGGTTCTGGAGATACAGGAGTAAACAAAACAGGCAAAGAGGCCCTCCATATGGAGCAAGGGAGGGAGATCCAGAGACTGTGGGGAACGTGGGCAAGACCAGAAAGTAAAGACCTGAAAGAAATGAGGACACTAGCCATGTGGCCATCCACCAGAAGAGCATCTAGTAGAAGGAACAAGTGCAAAGGCCTGGAGTTTGGCACATGCCTGGCCTCTGAGAACTGCCAGCATGACTGAGTTCAGGAGGGGAGGTAGGAGGTAGAGTGGGACAAAAGGCCAGGTCCCATCACGGAAGTCCTCATATGAAGATGGGTGGACATTCACAGGCTTTGAAGCAGAGGAGAGGACATGATCCAACTTTGAAAGGAACAACACAGAGCAACATAGTGCAGCTCAACTCAAGCCAAAGTCTCTAATTTGGAAGTGGATATAGAGGAAGGAAGACAGAAAAAGAGATCAAAGGGCAGAGGTCCAGAAGAAAGATCTGGGTAGAGATCAAACCAAAGGTGGATCCAGGTTCTGTTGGCCCTTACTCTCTTTTCCAAACCTTACCCTACAACTTTCTCATGACCCCAAGAGGTAATTTACTAAGTATAATGATCTTGTCCCCAACCACCTTGGATCAGTGCCCTCACTCTGCAGCACATTAGGATCTTTTAGGGAGCTTTTTCAATATGCTCTGCTGAAAACCAAATGAAGGGATATTCTACAAAATACCCAGCCAGTACTCTTCCAAGATGTCAAGGTCAAGAAAGACAAGGAAGGACAGAGGAACTATTCCAGACAAAGGAAACTAAGAAGACACTGATGTAAGAAAGATGTTAGAGTTCGAAGCCGAGGGCCAAGAAAGAATTCTTGAGATGTCTTTGGTGCAAAAAGGTGACTTTATCCAAGAACGGGGACAGGACCCGTGGGCAGAAAGAGCTGCAATGGGATCATGAGGAGAGGCCTCATTATATACTTTCAAATTGGGAGGGGGTTAGGGATGCTTAAGTCTCTAAGGAATTTTGGAAGCAAGGTTTCCAGAATCTTGAGGGGGCTAGCTATCGGGAAAAGGTCATTTATTACTGTTTAGTAAAAACTCAGTCACAAGACCCTTCAGATGTATATCAGTGGGCCATATGCTTGGGGGATGATTGCCAACATGTAGCTTGGGGAGTTTAGAGATAAAGGAAATTTCTAAAGGAATTTTTATATGTTAAAGTCAACTTACAGGATCCTGTGGGTTGGGCTAAGATTGCCTGGTTGCCCTTAGCAAAGCATTAACATTGAGGCAGTTGAGTCCCTAGAGGAATGTCACTCTGTCAGTTTCAAGGACTTGCCAATGGACTGTAGATAGGAAATTTAATAATTTTTCTTCTGCCTTTGTTTCCCACATCAGATACAACTATGTGAATGCCTTATGGGATCCTGGCAAAGGACATCAGTGGGGCACTTAGCAAAATCTGAGCAAGGTCTGTAGAACAGATCTTTGCAGGTGTCAATGTTAGCTTCCTGAATTTGATTATAATGCTGCAGTTACATAAATATGGTCACTTGGGAAAGCAGGGTGAAGGATACACAGTAATCCTTTGTACCATCTTCACGACTTTTTTGAAAAGTCTAAATTATTTCAAATTAAAATGTGAAAAAATTCTGTTGCCCAGGCTGTGCCCCAGACCCATACATCAACATCTTGGGCAACAGGGCCTGGGTATGGGCACTTTTTTTTTAAAGCTCTCTAAATGATCCTAAAATACAACCAAGTTTAAGAATCACCACCTTGGATTTTAAAAGTCTTTATGGAGCTTTGCTTTAAAGTTTTGTTCTGTCCAAGGGGCAAAAAGAGGCCTCTTCTTTCTGAGGTCCTGTCAGTTCCTCCCATAGTCTCTGTTTACTGCCCCCTTGGCCCAAAGAGAACCTCTTCTGGGCAGAATCAAAGACGCGGTTGGAATCAAGGAGATGTGATCATGTAGTCACAAGAGAAGCATCCTTTGAGACTCAAGGATGTTTCTCTAAAAGAATCTGTCTTCCTCCTGGAAGACGTCAGCACTAAGAAAGGTATCTATAGTTCCAAAAACCCTCCCTGCCCGTTGGTAAAAGGAAAGAGATTAGGTGGCATCTTCAGATCATCTCCAGCCTGGGACAAGCATTAACCTCCACTCTCAGCTTCGAGGATGTTCCTTTTTCAAACAATTTTATTTTGTTGCTACATAGTAGGATGCACCCTTCTCTGTGGAAATTGACAAACACTGAAATACCAACCTCTCCCAGCAAAGGCACCTATAAGAAAATGAGGCTTATTCTGCTTTGATTAATAAAGAGACAGCAAATGCTGACCACAGCCTGGAGGATGCAAGAGGAAACACAAAAAAACTGGTAGAAAATGTGCCTAGAAAAGCAAAGGGGGAAAATCAGGGAAGGTTAAGCTGCATAAAAAGACCTCTAGATTCTGATTCAGTTTCAGTGGCTGTAAAAACAAGGCTCTTGGCTATTTGCATATAAATGTGCTGGGGGTGGGGAACCACAGTACTCAGCTATGCATTCTAACTTTCTGCTCAAAATCTGTTCCCAAAGCAGCTGTAGAAATCAGCTGCAAATTCCAAATCTAAAAATGAAAGTCACATGGCTGAACTGGGGAAGAGACAAAGAAAGGAAGGAGGCAAGGGCACCAAATGGTGCTGCAATTAACCCATTGGGGCCTGCAGCCCATAAGCATTGCCCAGGAGCCTTCAGGCATCTCAACCGGCACGCAGGCTGTACCCCACAGCAATTAAATCAGGCTCCCTGGGGGTCATGCACAGGCATGGCTGTGTATGAGAATTTCCCAGGTGATTTGAACAAAGAGCCTTGATTGAGTAACAGGGCTCTACTCTAATCCAACAAACTTGTCTATAATGGGCCAGATGGTAAATATTTGAGACTTTGTGGCCCATACAGTGTCTGTCTCAGCTACTCAACTCTGCCCTTGTGTGGTGTAAAAGCAACCATAGAGGGTACATAAATCAGTGGGCATGGCTGGGTGTGATGAACTTTATTTACAACAATAGTAGTTGCAGCTCCTATTCTAGACTCTTGTTACCCAAAGGATGGTCCTTGGGCCAACAGCAAGGACATCCCATGGGAGCTTGTTAGAAATGTCAGATCTCCAGCCCTACACCAGAATACTCCTTCATCAGAGTCTGTTCTATAACAAGGTCCCAAGATGGCCAGAGCACATGCAAGTCAGAGTAGCAGGCATCAGGTGAATGGTACTGACCGCTGACCAGCACTGGGAACCCAGAGAGCTGGACCGAGTCTTGGAGCACCAACTCCTTTGTCTATAAAACTGTTCTAGGGGCGTTTGCCTGGGTAAGGACTTTGAAAGGTACAAAATGTGAATTGTCAGTACGTGACAGACAACACAAGCTCTGGCCTCTGGCCAGCAAGGGAACTGTCCCTTTGGCAGGTGCTTACCTCTCCATCATCAGTCTTGATGAGGTGGGAAGGGCTGGCCAGTCTTGCCATTTGCAAACAGTACACCTGCAGAGCCCGGGCAAGTACCCTGAGTCTGAAGAACATGGGCTTGGAATAGGCTGATGCCACCAAGCTGATTCATAACCCTAACATGTGGCTCTCTGCTTTTACAACTCCCTGGCCCATGCAGGAGGGGACCCTGCTCTCCCCTGCATCCCCAGTGCCTGGCACAACATCAGAGCCCCAAAACCCTTGATGACAGAGGCTCAATTCAGTGGCATCAGTCTTAAGGTCATGAGTGTCCCTAACTGATGACTGACCTTCATAGGTCATATGCAGAAGGGCTATGGAGTTTTTCCAAAAAAGCTGTTTCCACAACCCTTGCATGTACAGAACCCTGACAAAAGGCAACCAAAGGTAATTTTTAATCTGTTACCAGGAGCTGTGTCCCAGCCCATAGAGTAAATGGGACTTCTGAAGACGCTTCAAGTTTGTTCTGTTTTCCCACAAGCCCGGCTGTGCCATTGCACAGGAAGGTAATGAACTGAGCAGCTCTCTCTCTGCAAGTGCCTGTCTGCCAGTCACCTGGGAGTAGCCTGTTGTCAGAGGACGTCTGCCCTGCCCTAGAAAAATGCTCTCTCCAAAAGCCCTGCCAATGGTTATCGTGTGAGAGGAAGCATGTCCACACTGCTTCATAAACCCTCGCATCTGCCCCTACGGTGTCTCTGCAGACCACAGTCTTGACACATCATGAGCTATAGACTCAGACAGGAGGCATGAGGGGAAACCGGCACAGCACCTGAGCGTTGGGACGATGCCCTGGGCCTCAGCAGCCAGAGGAGCCAGCATGGTGTGCAGAAATACTTCTCAACTCTGCTGTGCAGATGCATGTCCTGTGCAGGACATTAGACCACAGGGCCCAAGGGTGGGCTGGGATTCTGTACTAGATGAGTGGTAGGTGCTGTTGCTGTTGCTTTTCCACAGACCACCCTTTCAGTAGCCCCAGTACAGAGGAAAGAGCACTAGACTCAGAGTCAGGCTAATTCTCTCTCCCTTAGACTTACCTCCAAAGGCAGATCTATTTTCCAAAGATGACCACAAAATATCTCCCATCAACACGCTCTTCTTATCCTGTGACTTCAACTCTCCTTCCATTGAGAGGTGGGGCCTGTGTTCACTCCCCTTCAAGTACGCGGGGCTTGTGACTGTCCAGGAAGTGATGCAGTGACATCAGAGGGGTCTTCCTAAAAGGCAATAGAGTTTCCTCCTGGCTCCTTTGGGATGCTTACTCTTGCAACCCAGCCCCCATACAGGGAGGAAGCCCAGGCATCCATAAAGAGCCCCCCATGAAGGGGAATTCAGGACCCTGACTGAGCTCCCAGCTGACAGCCAGAACCTGCTTGCCAGCCAAAGAAGAGAGCTGTACTTTAAAACTCCCCAGATTCATTTCTGACACTCTCTCACTCTAGTCAGTTTGCCCCTCCTAAAAGTATATGGAATAGAGATGAGCCATCACCACTGACAAAAGGGCAGAGTGTATTCTGGGGACTCTGAAAGTTTGATATGGTGATAGCATAAACTCAGGGCAAGGTAGTTACAAAGGGACACAGATTTGATCAGTTGGCTGGGACCAAGCCATGAGGGACATTCTGTACCATTCTTAGACTTCATTCTCAAAGCAATGGGGAGCCAGTGAAGGGGAAGGCTAAGGACACCTTCATAATAGCCTGGAGGGTAATGATGAGTGAAGAAATAACAGATGCACCCAGAGGTAATTGGGACAACTCGGGATGGAGACACTGAGGGCATAAATCTGGGCACTGGCAGCCCATGAGAACACAGAGGGATGGACAGAAACAAGAGATGTCAGGGGAACTCTGTTGATGGCATCATCAACCTGATGTTGGAGTTGGGGTCAAGGAATATTACTTTAATTAAGCAAATTGATGGTGGCACTATACAAGCAAGGAGAAAGGTATTTAGAGGTGGGGTAGAGATGGGGCAAAGGAGGAGATAAAGATTTATATATATTGGGGATATCTGGTAGGCAATTAGATATATAGCTCTGTAGCTCAGAAGGGAAATCCAAGCCCATGGTAATTTAAACAATGAGGGTGATCACGGTGTGCAGAGAGGGTGTACAGAGTGAAAAGAAGACTGAGGGATTAATTAAAGCCATGCTCCAGGGGTGCCTGGGTGGCTCAGTTAGTTAAGTATCTACCTTTGGCTCAGGTCATGATCCCAGGTTCCTGGGATTGAGCCCCACATCAGGCTCCCTGCTCAGTGGGGAGACAGCTTCTCCCTCTCTCTCTGCCTTCAGCTTCCCCTGCTTGTATTCTCTCTCTCTGTCAAATAAATAAATAAAATCTTTTAAAAAATTTAAAAAATAAAGCTATGTTCCATATACTATTGGTGCATTAAAAAAATAGCCCCCAACTTTGAGGCTTAAAGAAACAACAGTAATTTTTTTTTTTAAGATTTTATTTATTTATTTGAGAGAGAGAGAATGAGGGAGCACATGAGAAGGGGGAGGGTCAGAGGGAGAAGCAGACTTCCTGCCGAGCGGGGAGCCCGATGCAGGACTCGATCCCGGGACTCCAGGATCATGACCTGAGCCGAAGGCAGTCGCTTAACCAACTGAGCCACCCAGGCGCCCGAAACAACAGTAATTTATTTTGCTCACAGGTCTGCCATATGGACACCCTCTCTGCACACCGTGATCACCCTCATTATTTAAATTACCATGGGCTTGGATTTCCCTTCTGAGCTACAGAGCTATATATCTAATTGCCTACCAGATATCCCCAATATATATAAATCTTTATCTCCTCCTTTGCCCCATCTCTACCCCACCTCTAAATACCTTTCTCCTTGCTTGTATAGTGCCACCATCAATTTGCTTAATTAAAGTAATATTCCTTGACCCCAACTCCAACATCAGGTTGATGATGCCATCAACAGAGTTCCCCTGACATCTCTTGTTTCTGTCCATCCCTCTGTGTTCTCATGGGCTGCCAGTGCCCAGATTTATGCCCTCAGTGTCTCCATCCCGAGTTGTCCCAATTACCTCTGGGTGCATCTGTTATTTCTTCACTCATCATTACCCTCCAGGCTATTATGAAGGTGTCCTTAGCCTTCCCCTTCACTGGCTCCCCATTGCTTTGAGAATGAAGTCTAAGAATGGTACAGAATGTCCCTCATGGCTTGGTCCCAGCCAACTGATCAAATCTGTGTCCCTTTGTAACTACCTTGCCCTGAGTTTATGCTATCACCATATCAAACTTTCAGAGTCCCCAGAATACACTCTGCCCTTTTGTCTCTGTGTACCTTTGTACATGTTCTCTCTGCTAAAATTGTTTTTTTCCCCACTCCTCCCTATCTTCCTTGCACTTCTAATCCCAACTCAAACATCATTTCCTCCATGGAGCCTGTTCTGACCCAGTTCCCATTCCTTCGCTAACGTCTTCTATGGTTCTATTGTTGAACTTCTCACATTTTACTGCAACTCATCTATTTACATTCCTGTCTTCCTTCTAGAGTAGTGGTGTGTTTCCCCAGACCAACAGCATTAGCATCACCTGGGAACTTTTTAGAAATGCGAACTCTCAGGCCTTGTCTCAGACTTACTGAATCAGACACCCTGAGGTTGGGCCTAGCCATATGTTTTTAAAAGCCCTCCAGGGGAGTCTGATGCACACTGAGGTTTCAGAACCACTGTCCTGTACCAGATGGATACATATTAGAATCACCTGGGAAGTTTTCAAAATTCCCAGCCCCATTAAATCAGAGTCTCTGGGCATGGGACCCAGGTATCAGTATTTTAATGCTCCCCAGGGGATTCAAATGTGCAATCAAGGTTGAAAACCACTATACTAGATCCCTTCTCAAAGCGTAGTCCCCAGAGCAGCAGCATAAGCATCACCCGAGAACTTGTTAAAAACACAGAATTACAGAGTCCACCCTAGACATACTGAATCAGAATCTTCAGTTTAACCAGATGCTCAGGTGACTTGAATGCACTTGAAGTTTGAGAAACACTATCTTATACATCTCTACATTCCATCTCCTACAAAAACTTAGAACATAATAGCCATTTGATAAATTCTAGAAAAATATTAATAAAAATGTCAGTTTCTCAGGTTTTGAAGAATAAAATAGAATTTATGGCAAAGTACTTTGTAAACAGCTTTATGAATAGGAGGTATTAATGTTAACTGGGTTGATACATAAATAATTAGTTCATTAGGTCATTCATTCCCAAATGTTCAGTGAATGTCTACTATTTACCAAGTATAGTTTTAGGTATGAAAGAGATTATAGTTATCAAGAAAGACCCAGGGCGCCTGGGTGGCTCAGTTGGTTAAGCGACTGCCTTCGGCTCGGGTCATGATCCTGGAGTCCCAGGATCGAGTCCTGCATCAGGCTCCCTGCTCGGCAGGGAGCCTGCTTCTCCCTCTGACCCTCCCCCCTCTCATGTGCTCTCTCTCTCTCTCATTCTGTCTCAAATAAATAAATAAAATCTTAAAAAAAAAAAAAAAAAAAAAAAGAAAGACCCAGCCTCCAATGTGTAGTGGGGAAAATATATTAAACATATAATTACACAAATAGCTAAATAAAAGTATGATTTTAATGAATGCCACAAAAGGAAAGTAAGCACTATTACACATTGCATTCACTTTCTTTTGTCTCCATTGAATGGGTTTTACCTTAGTTCCCTCTCAGGTGGGGTGGGAATATACCAGAGAAAATCAGTGATTGGAGTCAAGGAACCTAAAATGATGTGGATATAAGACTTTGACTTAGTTTGGGTTCCCCTCAAAGCAGACCCTGAGACAAAGACTTAGGTAGAGATAGCTTATGTGTGAGGAAATCTCATGAAACACAATGAGGGAATGGGGAAGGAAAAAGGGGAGTCAATAAAGGGAACATCAATGAGGAGCTGGGGCACAATCTCACTGGGGAAGCTTCTAGGAAACCATGTAGTACATCAGAATTATCCCATGGGAAGTTCAGGAAGCTGGAGCATCTATCCAATGCCTTCAATTCCCCAAGGGGACATTAACCTTCCCAGAAAACATTAATTTCCCACACTTCCAGGTTATTCCTTTGAATAGTTGAGCTATGCTCTGTGGTTCCCAGACCACAGCAGTAGCAGCATCACCTGGAACCTTGTTAGAAATATAAATTCTCAGGTTCTATTGAATCAGAATATTTGAGAGTAATGATCTGTGTTTTAACAAGCCTTCCAGGGGATTCTGATGCCCAATGAAGGTTGAGAACCACTCTATTGGAGAAATCCCATGGGCAGAAAAAAAGAGAGGCCAGAACTTGAGATGGGAAGCTGAGACTGTCCTGAGAAGTGTCCCTTGCACCTTCAGGTGAACTCAGCTGGGCTGTGGGGCCATGAGGTGGGACATCAACAGCTTCTACTATAGTCTACCTGTTTTTATCTCAAATAATCTGGGTTTTTTAAATTCATTTATCTATATGAATATTTATTAAACCTCTATATTTGTCAGGTGCACTACTCAGGGCTCAGGACATGTTGAGATCAAGACAGATGTGCCCTGACCTCATGAAGTTTGTAGTCTAATGGGGAAACAGTTGCATATGATGTTGTCTGAGGGGGTCAGGACAGCTTCCCTAAGGCTTTTCAAACTTTAAAGTTCATCTGAATCACCTTGGGATTGTGTTAAACTATGGAGGTAGTTAAGTAGGATTTGGGTGGTAGTCCAAGGACCACACTTTGAGTAGCAGGGCCCTGAAAGACAGTGAGACCTGAAGGATAAGTAATAGGTGGCCACGTTAAAAGTAGGTAGACCAAATGTTCTGGTTAGCCTGGGACTGAGGGGTTTTCTGGAATGTGAGACTTTAAGTGCCTAAACTGGGCTTGTTGGTCGCCTAGTAAAAAGGGTGGTAGAAGGATGAGGAAGAGCAGGCCAAGTGTTTCTGAAGTCCTTGAAGTAAGAAGAGTACAGTATGTTGTAGAAATGGAAGGAGCCAATGAGACTGGGAGGATGCAGGAAAGAGTCTTAAAGGTGTCCTGAAAACTTAGGTAAGCAAAATTGATATGCAGTTACACTTCTAGGCATTGCACCTGCGGTTGAGACTTCCCTTGCTAAACATCTTTGGGTGAATGTGAATGTTTCATGGAAGCTTCAATATGGTAGCCCCTACCACATGGGGCTTTGACTGAGTACTTAAAATATGACTAGTGCGACTGAGGAACTAAATTTTTAAATGTATTTAATCTTAACCATAAATTAAATTTGCCACATGTAGCCAGTGGCTACTATATTAGATAGTGCAGGTGCACAAAATGGATTGAAGGTGACAGACAAAAGTGGGTAGTAGGATACTAGTAGAGTAACTACTTCAGGAGAAAAATTATGTTGGCTTAAATGAAATGGTGGCAAGAGGAAATGATGCAAAATATTATACTTCACTCAGATAATATAAAGGTATAAAAGGGGAGAGAGGAGAGAGTTAGGGATAATTCCTAGGTATCTGGTTTTAACAACTGGATATATGGCAGGCCATGTGTTGTGAAATATCAGATTGGGGATAGTGTGAAGAAAGGATGTTGAGTTTGAATGCCTGTGAAACATTCAGGGAGATACTGAGTAGCAGTCACATACACAGGTGGGCAACTCAGAAGATAGTGAAGGTGGGCAGCTACTGTTTATTCAGTTCAAAACAGTAATCTCATGACTCCAACCTGCTGGTTCAAATTGGGATTTCATCATCATTCAACAACCCCTAGTTCTCCTTGGTAAGGGGGACCACACGACACAAGGAGAGCCATACTCCCCAACTATGATGATTGACCCAAGGGTGGGCATCCAACCCAAATACAAGGTCTCAGAGCTCTTCATAGGCATTAAAACTTGGAATAAAAAAAGACAGATGCTCAGTAAATCTCTGGCCAGGAGCTCTTGGTAGCCATGTTTCCATTATTTTGGGAAAGCTAGCTTGGGGTAATTAAGTGGGCATGCAAAGAGGAAAGGCAAAAGAAAGAGAAAGAGAAAGACAGACATGGAAACACAATTGGATGGTCTAAGGACTCCAACAGCATACTCTTAACTCTTAATCAATCAACCAAATTTATGGGCATTTCATTTTTACGGGGCACCATGCTGGGCTTTAAGGGAATACTAGAAAGGCTTTGCCCAAAAGAACTCGCTGTCTAGTTTTATGGACAAAAACTGTGAGAAAAGTTCAATAGCAGCAAAATTGGAGGATTCTACAACAGAAGGCAGACCTGAAAACATAGTGTGGTCTTTACATTACTTTCAACTTTATTCACTGCATCCAGTAAGTTTCCGAAACCTAGTAACTTTGGGGGAAAATATCTGTCAAATCTATTCCTCTCACAAAGCCTGTAAAGTCTGTAAATCTCTGAATACCATCACAATGAAAAATAAAACCAAACATTTTTAAATACCCAAATTACCAAATAAGATTAATAGAAATTGCCATTAAGTAAATAAATAAATAAGCAAGCCTAAGACAATGATTGCTGGTAAATTAGGTCTTTCCTTTAATCTCTTTCAATTCAAGGTCTTTAAGTTTCATGGTAATTAATCAAAAGCTTAGCTTGCATTCACATTTTTCCAGAAATTAAGTTGCCAGGTTAAAACCCTCCAATAGCTCCCATCATATCTGAGAAAAAAAAGTCCAAATTCTTTGTAATGGTCTTTAACACCCTACACCTTTTGATCTTGCCCATTTTCTTACCTCATTTCCAACCACCTTCCCATCACTCTCCATTGTCCACCACTCTCCTATGTTTCTAAAATGACTTGTTCACTCACTAGAGCACTGTCTCCCCCATTATTTTCTGGTCTTGGTTTAATAAATTACCTCTCCTCCAATCCCATCTCTCTCTATCAAATAACTTGATTTATTACACCTCATAGTATATGACTTATGTATGTATGTGCTTATTGTCTATGTTCTGTCTTTGCTACTAGCATGGAATCCCTATGAGGGCTGAGACCTTGAGTCTCTTTCACCACTGTATTCACAAGACCTCAGAGTAATGCCTGGCACATGGTAGACCCTCTAAGCAATAGGGAAAAGGACATGAGGCAAAAGGTTTTATCTTCAGTTGTCTTTTATATTTTCTGTGGGAAGAGTTAACCTCCCAAAAGACTTTCTTCATGCATTATTGGCTCAAACTAGATCACAGGCTTGCTTCCATACCAATCATCAGTAAAGAGAAATGGGATTGCCATGATTGGATTAGACCAATCATGACTCATTCCCAGGGACAGGCCAGCCTTCCTGGAAATCAAGGGATTGCCACTCACTACCTAAAAATAAAATTGGAATTCTATTAGCAGCAAAGAAGGGGAGGTAGCTGATGAATAGGCAAATAGCAGCGTCAGACATACTTAACATCCCATTTCTCATGTTGAAGTCAAATCCCTTTGAGCCCATGAAGAATGTCTTTGAATATCACATAGGATCACGCCTATTGCTTTGCATTTTCTAATTCACCCATTGATTTGTTCATTCATTATCAGAAATACCTTTCAGCACCTATTATGTGTCAGACTACATCAGACTCTATTAAAATCTGGGGTATAAAGAATCAGACAGTTCTTAATTTAGGAGAGATTGCAGTCTATTTTGCAGATGAGTTTTACAAACAGTTATAATACGGGTGTTAAGTGCTTTAGTAGCCGGAAGTGGAAATTGTAATTAGACATGGAAAGCATTACTAAATGTCCAAGTAGGGGAACTTTGACAAACATTGTTGGATGAATAATGGGTGATTAAATGACAAAGCAAAAGAAATGAATGGATATACATGCACTAAGAAAGCTTGAACTAGCTTTTTGTGTTGACATCTATATTCTATGGGGGGAACACATTGCACGGATATCTGCCCAGATCCATATCAACACCACCTTAATTTTTTTAAACCTTGGTAAAGATAAAAGGGAGAGTCTGATAAGGGAGCCAGAGCATTGCTTGACTAAATGAAATTCAAGCTCTGGTTACCTTGGGTGACCTAACTAGAAAAGAGTCCCCAAAGAAAAGAACCTTCTCTGTATAATATGTATTTTCTTGTTAAGGTAATGCTTTCTTAAACTTTGCATGGATTTCACAATATTTCCCCAACAATTTTCTAGGAGATGATATCTATACTAGCTAGTGATTTAAAAATGCCATTAATGTGCCACCATTGATTCCTCTGCATTTCATTAATGTAGAAACAGATACACCTAAAAATTAATTAATGTAATACACATTAATGAAGAACTAAAATCCCATGATGATCTCAATAGATGCAGAAAAAGCATTTGACAAAATCCAATGCCCTTTATGATAAAAAAAAAAAAAAAGAATAAAACTGGGAATAAAAGGGAACTTTCTCAACCTGATAAAGGGCATCTACAAAAAACTCACAGCTAACATCATGCTTAATGACGCTATGTTAGAAAATGGTTTTACATAAAAAAAGATGGAATACTTCTCCCTCCTTAAGATCAGGAACAAGATAAGGATGTCTGCTCTTGCCACTTCTATTCAAGATTGTACTGGAGTTTCTAGCCAGAAAATTAAATAAAAGGCATCTGGATTGGAAAGGAAGAAGTAAAACAATATTTGCAGATGACCTGATCTCCCATATAGTGAATCTTAAGGAATCTATACAGTAACAATAACAAACTGAAATGATATTAACAATGTTATTTATAGTAGCATCAAAAAGAATAAAACACTTTAAAAAAGTTTAGCAAGAGAGGTGCCAAACGTATACTCTGAAAACTATGAAACATTAAAAAATGAAAGACTCAAGTTAGAAGAATATCCCATGTCCATGGATTGAAAAATAATATTGTTAAGATGGCAATATACCCCAAGTTGATCTACAAATTTAACTCAATCCCTATAAAAATCCCACTTGGCTTCTTTGAAGAAATTGGTAAGCTATTCCTAAAATTCATATGTAAATTCAAGAAGAGCCTAATAATGTTGGGGAAAAAAGACTTGGAGTACTCACGCTTTCTGATTTCAAAAGCTACTAGAAAGCTACAATAGTAGTCAAAACAGTATGGTACTGGCATAAGAATGGATATATAGATGAATGGCATACAAGTGAGACTCCAGAAATACACCCATACATCTATAATCAATTGATTTTCTACAAGGGTGCCAAGACCCATTCCATGGGGGAATGAATGGTCTTTTCAACAAACGGTACTGAGACAACTGGATATTCATGTGCAAAAGAATAAAACTGGACCCCTACCTCATACCACATCAAAAAATCAACTCAAAATGTATCCAAGTCTACCTGTAAGAACTAAAACTATAAAAATATAGAAGAAAACATAGATATAAATCTTCATGACCTTGGGTTAGGCAATATTTCTTAGCTATGAACCCAAAAGTACAAACAACAAAATAAAAAGTAAATAAACTGGGTTTCATTAAATTTAAAAACATCTGTGCTTCAGAAGACACTGTGAAAAAAATATAAAGACAACCTACAAAATGGAAGAAAACATTTTCAAGTCATATATGATAAGAAATTGTACCCAGAATATATAAAGAGCTCTTATAACTCAATGTTAAAAGACAAATTACTCAAATAAGAAATGAGCAAACGATTTGAATAGACATTCTCCCAAGAAGATATACAACAGGTTTATAAGTACATGAAAAGATGCTCCATATCACTAATCAGTAGTGAAATGCAAACCAAATGCAATCAATTGCAAATGAATGCAAACATCACAATGAGATACCACTTGACATTCAATTGGATAGCTATAATCAAGAAGGCAGATAATAACAAGTGTTGACAAGAATATGGACAAATCGGAGGCATCATACATTGCTAGTAAGAACGTACAATGGCACAGCTATTGTGGAAAACAGTCCAGCAGTTCCTCAAAAGGTTAAATATAGAGTTATCATATGACTCAGCAGTTCCACTCCTGGGTATATATCCAAGAGAAATGAAAACCTATGTCCACACAAAACTTGCACACAAGTGTTCATAGCAACATTATTCATAATAGCCAAAAAGGGGAGACAAACCAAATGTCCATCAACTGATAAATGCATAAATAAAATGTTGTATATCCATTCAATGAAATATTATTCCACAATAAAAAAAAATGAAGTAGTGATACATAATACAACATAAACAAACCTTGAAAGGATAATGCTAAGTGAAAGGAGTCAGACACAAAAGAGCACATTATTGTATGTTTCAATTTATATGAAATGTCCAGAAGAGGCAAATTTATAGAAACAGAAAGCAGATTTGTGGTTGCCTAGGGCAGTGTGCGGGGGTGTTGGAGGGAAATGTGGAGTAACTTCTAATGGGTATGGGTTTTCTTTTAGAATGATTGAATGTTCTGGAATTAGATAATGGTGAAGTTTGCACAGTTTTGTGAGTACACTAAAAATCACTGCATTGCAGTCTTTAAATGAGTGAATTGTACAGTATACAAATTACATTTCAATAAAGCTGTGGCTTTTTCTTTTAAAGAAAGACAAGCTTTTCTGTTTCCTGTATTCCATAGAGATTGTGTTGACCAACACAGTTTAAAACCCATATAGATAAAATCAATGGTATGAGGCAGTCACCGTGGTTTGGACGTTGGGGACTTTTTATTTCAGAGCTGAAAGCCACCATTTGGGGTAAATCTAACCAGAGCAATGTTTGTTGAAGTTTTCAATAGCAAGAATTGATCCAGGCTGTATGTGCAGACTTCAGCCCTGACACGAAGTCCGGACTCTTTCAATTCTTATACCCAACTTTTTAATTTTTACTTGGCCTCAAACACGACGTGCTTTATACCAGGGGCAGCTTGGTGAAACTGCTAAAACCATGTGTCAGCATTGCTTCCTCCCCCCGGACACGCACTGGGTACTGCCATGTCTGCTGTCCCTGACCTCCTCCTTGGTCCTTATCTGCCACACTCCCTGTCCCGGCCGGCCTTGGGTCCCTTGGCCCACTACCTGCCTGGCCCACCTGCCTCTCTGGGGAAAGCCACCCCTTTCAGTTCTTTCAAGCGCTCTCTTTGACACAGGTAGTCACCTGCCTAGCTTCCTTCCTGCACAGTAATTATACTGTATTCATAGCCTGATTTGACATTTCCATAGAAAAAATGCAATTACAGCATCCCAAAAGGCAGAAATAACCTGCTGATGATATTTGAGGGGGAAAATAAAATCACTTTGGAGATATGCTCCAACTCAGTCTCTCTGAAAAGTGTTACCAAATGCTGTTAGATGCTGAAGCCTCTCCCATTTTTCTTCATCTAACTATTAAACCACAAGTATCAAGTTTCTAAAAAACCCCAAGTAAGGAGAACTTGCACTGAGCAACTTAGAACCTTATGAAGAAAAGTGGTTTGTGGGGAATACAAGATGAGGATAAGCCTGAGAATAAAGCTCTTATAAACTCATTCATAAAAAAAAAAAAAAAACCACTAAGTGCTGATTAGTTGAATATTATTTATATTTTCCTCTTTTAAACTAGCAGCAGAGGGTACTGTAGATTCATTTCCATTTGCCATCACCTGCTGTCCAGAAACTTTTTAGAATTCCAATGATCTTTCATTGTACTTATCACCAATAGATAACTATTCTTTTGAGCACTTAATAAATGTCAGCACTGTGCTAAGTACATAATATACATTATCAAGTCACACAAACTTGGGTTCAAATTGTGATTTCATAATGTGTTAGCTGTATGACTTGAATCTCCAGACCCAGAGATTTCCAAACCACAAAATGCTCTCTGAATTCGAAGTATTCTTATAATTTCGCCATATGGTGAGACTTTCACATTTGCTCTGCCTGAGAGGTATGGAATCTCTCCTGTGTGTACAGGAGATAGTCAGACATCAGGGTACGATAATTAAAGGCTCTACATAAAGTTGAGGATCTGAGTCCTTTGGTGCCAGCCTGGGACCCAGAATTCTCCACGGACCAGACACACCGATGTGATTTTCCCTAGAAGCCCTTTCAAGTCCTTCTTCCTCCTTGCCAGGACCTTTTTTTTTTTTGGTTTGTTTTTCTCTAGCCAATCATCATTTTAGTTGCAGCTCAGTCCAAGGGCAGCTTTAATTAATGAGCCAGGTTTCTGGCGTTGATAAGAATGCTAGGTTAAGGTCGAGTGTGGAGGGCAATTTTCATTAAACACACTAAATGTGGTTGCAATTTGAAATGATATTGTCTATCTCTTGCTGAGCTGCTGTTTTATTACAACAGAAGTGATGGCCTTCCAAATTCAAAAGCAATACTAAAAGGATTATATGGGGAGAGATGTTTCCTCGCACCACAACTGTTAAAATAAAATGCTGCCTCTGTTTGTTTACCAAGGTAGAACCAAGCGACATTTTGCATGTGGTTTGCTGAAGGACCCCTCTAAACTCAGGGTCCACCGTGCCCATTCTGGGGCTCCTGATGTGTTTTCATGACAACCAGACATCAGATATTAGGGGTGATGCTTGACAATCCCAAAACCTAAAATAGAATCACAGTCTTATAATTTTTTGCTATTATTTTTACTTATGCTTATTGAGTTATTATTTTTTAAGATTTCATTTATTTTTCAGAGAGAGAGAGCATAAGCAGGGAGAGCGGCAGGCAGAGGGAGAGGGAGAAGCAGGCTCCCCGCTGGGCAAGGAGACAGATGCAAGACTCCATCCCAGGACTCTGGGAACACTACCCTAGCCCAAGGCAGACGCTTAACTGACTGAGCCACCCAGGCATCCCAATTTATTCTTTTTTATTTTCAGCAAAATTTTTAGTGTTACGTCGAGCTTTTATTTTTTTAGAAATAAAAAGGCAAGGTTAAAAAGGCAAATTTTTTTTTAAGATTTTATTTATTTATTTGAGAGAGAGAGAATGAGAGAGAGCACATGAGAGGGGGGAGGGCCAGAGGGAGAAGCAGACTCCCTGCCGAGCAGGGAGCCCGATGCGGGACTCGATCCAGGGACTCCAGGATCATGACCTGAGCCGAAGGCAGTCGCTTAACCAACTGAGCCACCCAGGCGCCCAAAAAGGCAAATTTTATAGAGTCTTTATAGTTATTTTTTGTCCTACCTACTATCAACATCTCACATCAGAGTGATACATTTGTTACAGTCATTATTACCCAGAGTCCAGAGTTTACATTACAATCCACTCTTTTTTTTTATTTAAATTCCAGTTAGTTAACATACAGTATAATATTAGTTTTACATGTACAGTATAGTGATTCAACACTTCCATACATCACTTGGTGCTCATCACTAGGGTTCACTCTTGATGTTGTATACTATATGGGTTCCTTCTCTCCCTCTCCATAGTTTTGTCTTTTCCAGAATGTCACATGCTGGAATCATATACTACATTGCCTTTTCAAACCGGTTTTCTCTCACTTAGCAGTATACATTTAAATTTCCTCCATGTCTCTTCATGATTTGATAGCTAATTTCTTTTTAGTGTAGAATAATATTCCATTGTCTGGATGTACCACAGTTTATTTATTCATTCACCTACTGAAGGACATCTTAGTTGCTTCCAAGCTTTGGCAGTTATGAATAAAGAAAGCTCTATAAACATTCATACAGGAGGATGCAGGATTTTGCATGGATATGTTTTCAAATCTTTTGAGTAAATCCCAAGGAGCATGAGTACTGGATCCTATGGTGAAAGTATGTTCAGTTTTGTGGAAACCACCAAATTGTCTTCCCAAGTGGCTGTATTATTTTGCATTCTCACCAACAATAAATGAGAGTTCCTATTGCCTCACATCCTCATCAGCATTTAGTGCCACTGTTCTGGATTTGGCCATTTTAATTGGTGTGTGGTGATATTTCACTGTTGCTTTAATTTACAATTCCTTAATGACATGTGCTGTGGAGCAATTTTTCATATGCTTATTTACCATCCAAAACTCTTCCTTGGAGAAAGCTATTATTTTCTACTTACATTTACTTATTTATAAAACAATTTCTTTACATATATTTAAATATTTACATCTTAAAAGCCCAAGAATGAAACCATAGGCACCAAAAGAGTGAATGGCTGGAGAGATTATTACATCTTTTAATGTAAGAACTGTCAGTCCATAAACATAAGAACTAAGCCTCAACCTTAGTACCAAATTTTGGCACTCCCAAATAAGTTGTAAGAGAAAAATTTTAAAAAGCAATAGACAGAAAGGAAGCAGAATTGTGATTATGACAAGACCCTCTTTCTTGCAAGGAAAATACTTATTGTTTCCTCTACCTTATATTTGCCACAATGTGCAACCAAAGAAACTCAGTACACCAATATTAAACCATAGCACGTCCCTGGCATGCAAAGGGGAAAGGCAGTTATGGTGGAGGCTCTTGACCAGGGGGTTTCAGTGGTGAAGGCCACTATCTCCATCCAATCTTAAGACAAGGGATGACTTAGTGAGAGCAGGTCTTCTGTATAAGGTGATGCAGCTCTTCCCTGCAAGGTCTGACTTGAGAGAGAAATCTGGCCCAGCCACAGGTGTCTGGCATTCCTGCTCTTTGTTACAGGTAGAAGTTTGCAAAGTGGTAGTATTCACTACCAACTACAGGTTGTGTTCACTAACTAAAAAGGTAAGTAGGTCCTAATCTTCCTGACTCCTCATGAATACCTTGCTCAAGGCAGAGAGTCCCAAGACTCCACCCCCTAGTGAATAAATTAAATTGTCCTACTCACAAATTTGTCCTTTCTCAAAGCTAGTCACATTTTTTTCTTTTTTTATTATTATTATGTTATGTTAATCACCATACATTACATCATTAGTTTTTGATGCAGTGTTCCATGATTCATTGTGTGCATATAACACCCTGTACTCCATGCAGAACATGCCCTCTTTAATACCCATCACCAGGCTAACCCATCCCCCCACGCCCCTCCCCTCTAGAACCCTCAGTTTGTTTCTCAGAGTCCATAGTCTCTCATGGTTCGTCTCCTCCTCCAATTCCCCCCCCTTAATTCTTCCCCTCCTGGTGTCTTCTTCTTCTTCTTCTTTTTTAAAAACATATAACGTATTATTTGTTTCAGAGGTACAGGTCTGTGATTCAACAGTCTTACAGAATTCACAGCACTCACCATAACACATACCCTCCCCAATGTCTATCACCCAGCCACCCCATCCCTCCCACCCCCCACCACTCCAGCAACCCTCAGTCTGTTTCCTGAGATTAAGAATTCCTCATATCAGTGAGGTCATATGATACATGTCTTTCTCTGATTGACTTATTTCCCTCTCACATTTTTTAAAAGATTTTATTTATTTATTTCAGAGAGAATGAGAGAGAGTGAGAAAGAGAGAACAGAGGGAGAAGGAGAAGCATCTCCCAGAGCAGGGAGCAGAGAGCCTGACGTGGGGCTCGATCCCAGAACCCTGGGATCATGATCTGAGCCAAAGGCAGACACTCAACCGACTGAGCCACACAGGTGCCCCAAAGCTAGCCACATTTTACATCCAAATGACCCCTCTTGCCTTCCTCCTCACCCCTATCCCCTGCCATTTCTTAGCAGTGAGATGAGACTGGAGGGGAGGATAAGTGATGAAAGAGCTGGGGCTGTGCCTGGAGTGGGGCTCACTCAAAGGAATAGGTAAAGTCCCATCAAGAGCATCCAGTTGGCTGGATGGCCCTGAGCCATATGCTCACTCTTCTTGCTAAGA
The DNA here is from genome assembly GCF_029215605.1 of Mirounga angustirostris. Classification (NCBI taxonomy): domain Eukaryota; kingdom Metazoa; phylum Chordata; class Mammalia; order Carnivora; family Phocidae; genus Mirounga; species Mirounga angustirostris. The sequence continues at coordinate 97,235,491 of NW_026991718.1, read as the reverse complement.
TCCTAAGAGAGCAAGCATTGCCCACATTTTTTCTTTCTTATTGAAAAGTGGACTCTGCCTCTTCTCAATGGAAAATCTCCCCTCAAATTAAAAAACAGGCTCCCAGCAGGACAACTAGCAAATAACATATATATATGACATATGACATACATATAATGACATATATACATAATACCATCTTTATCTTTCTTCAAATAACCAGTTAAATAAATAGAAGAAAAGAAATCCCATTTAGAATTGCATCAAAAAAAAAAAGATTAAAATATCTAGGGATAAATTTAGGGGAAACTTTAACCAAGGAGGTGAGAGCCTTGAATACTGAAAATTACAAGATATTAATGAAAGAAGTTGAGGAAGACATAGATAAATGGAAAGATATTCCATATTCATGGATTGAAAGAATTAATATTGTAAAAATGTCCATACTACCCAAAGCAATCTACAGGTTCAGTGCAATCCCTTTCAAAATCAAATAACATTTTTCACAGATAGAACAAAAGAAATTCTAAAATTGGTATGGAACCACAAAAGAATAGTCAAAATAATCTCAAAAAAGAGCTAATCTGGAGGCATTATGCTCCCTGATTTCAAACCATATTACAAAGCTAAAGTAATTAAAACAGTATGGTAATGGCATAAAAACAGACACAGAGATAGATAGAACAGAATAAAGACCCCAGACATAAACCCACACATATGTGGTCAATTAATTTACACCAAGAATATACAATAGGGAAAGGACAATCTTTTCAATAAATGGTGTTGGAAAAACTGGACAGCCAATCACAAAAGAATGAAACTCAATCCCTATTCTATACCATACACAAAAACAAACTTAAAATGGATTAAATACTTGTACGTAAGATCGAAAATCTAAAACTCTTAGGAAAAAAAAAAAAAACATACCCAATAAGTTCTTTGACATAGGTCTTGGTGATGATTTTTCAAATCTGACACCAAAAGCAAAAGCAACAAAAACAAAAATAAACTCTTGGGACTACATCAAACTTAAAAGCTTCTACACAGCAAAGGAAACTATCCATAAAATGAAAAGACAACCTACTGAATTGGAGAAAATATTTGCAAATCATATATCTGATAAGGTGCTGGTATCTAAAATATGTAAGGAATTCATACAACTTAACAGCAAAAAACAGCCCAATTTAAAAAATGGGCAGAAGATCTGAATAGATATTTTCCCAAACAAGACATACAGATGACCAATAGGTACATGAAAAGATGCTCAACATAATTAATAATCAGGGAAATGCAAATCAAAACCACAGTGAGATATCATCTCACACCTGTTAGAATGGTTACTATCAAAAAGACAAGAAATAACTATTGTTGGCGAGCATGTGGAGAAAAGGGAACCTTTGTGCACTGTTGGAGGGAATGTAAATTGATATAGCCACTGTGGAAAACAGTATGGGGGTTCCAAAAAAAAATTAAAAATAGAACTACCACATGATACCACTTCTGGGTAATTATCCAAAGAAAATAAAAACACTAATTTGAATAGATATATGCACCCCTTGCTCACTGCAGCATTATTTACAGTAGCCAAGATATGGAAACAACTTAAGTGTGCATCCATGGATGAATGGATAAAGAAATTTTGGTATATCCATTCATATATATATGAATATATATATATCTATTCATACACACACACACACACATACAATGGAATATTATTTTAGCCATAAAAAAGAGTGAAATCTTGACTGAACATCAAGGACATTATGCCAAGTGAAATAAGGCAGAAAAAGAAAGACAAATACTGTATGATCTCTCTTACATGTGGAATCTAAACAACAACAACAGTGGAAACAAGATCATAGATATAGAGAACAGATTGGTGGTTGCCAGAGGCAGGGGGTGCAGGATGGAAGAAATGGGTGAACTGTTGTGTTTTGTTTTGTTTTTTTAGTTTTAAATAAATTTTTTTAAAAAAGGAAATGCCAGTTTTGTCCTCCTTTCAGGAAGGACATTTTAATATGGCTGGTTCTTTCCCATTCTTCAGATTTCAGTTCTCATGCCCACCGTTCCTGAAGTCCCTCTTATTCACGTCTCTCTTTGTCTTCTCTTACCACTCTGTGATAATTACCTTCCACACTATGTTTTCTTTGTGTATTGTGTATACTGTTTGCTCCACTAGATGTAAACTCCATGAGAACAGAGAGGTTGGTTGACAGCCGCTCAGTTCTTTCCCCAGCGCAGTACCCACCGTGACCACAGTTCACTAAATGACTGGGAAGGAGTGAATAGATTTAATGGCCTCCAAACTCTGCCCTAACATATGTTTGCCCTCATTTTTTACAGATCTGCTTCCATTTCTCAGGCATCTGGATTCTCCTTTCATACCCTGACTTAGCATCTGGCTCCAGCAGCCCACGGAATAGTGTAGCTGTTTTCTTAGTCTTCTCCATCCATCATTCCTTTGAATGAGCCCCCAAGCCAACCACAAACTCTTTCACACTCATCCTCTTCCCCAGGCTCATTTCAGTGTTCAGATGTGGGGGTAGGAGTGAGGAGAAAGGCAAGAGGGGTCATTTGGATATAAAAGGCAACTAGCTTTGAGAAAGGACAAATTCATGAGTAGGACAGTTCAGTTGATTCATGAGGAGGTGGAGATAGAGAAAACCAGTGGATATTTCATGGGGGTGGAAGCAAGTCCTTCTGAGAAGAGGATCAGCAGGAGCACAATAAATGAGGATAAAGAGAGCTTGAAAATAACTCTTGTTTTTGAGAGTTTGACCCCAAGCTGATAAATAGGATTGGAATTCAAAATACAATTTGATAAATATTTTCAGGGTTCTATTAAAACCAGCATTGTGCTGGCCACCACAGGTATGGGAACACAAAGACAAAAGCTACGCCCTCCAGTATCCCCGTGAGGCTCCTGATCCAGGCATCTCCAGCAGGACCCAAGGCAAGCAGCTCTGCCTGTGGTCCTGTGCGCCCAACTGGGTTACATAATGTAACAGGAAAAACCACAACATGAGGTGCTCTTTCTTCCCTATAGCTGAAATAATAATAGCTCATATTCATTCAAGAGCATTGAACTAAACACTTTCCATGCATCAGTTCATTGAATTCTCATAAACCATTTGAAGTCTTATTGTTATTACCAGCATTTATGGGTGAGGAAACTAAAGCATGGGTATATTCCAAAGGTCACTCAGCTGGCAAGGGGTGAAGCTGGGATTCGTACTGGGTAGGTCATCTTCAGCGGCCAGTGTCTGCCATAACTCATGTTTTTCTAGACAGCCTATTCCCCACACCCCTTTCTCTTTTTATCAAAATGCCACTGATTCTTCAAGGCTCTACTCCTGTAAGTCTTCTCTTAGGAAGTCAGAATCAACATCTCCTTCCTCGGCTCTTCTATACCAACTCCCTTCTACCACTATTGAGCCGCTATCTAATGCTGCCTTTTACTATCATTCACTCATTAAATAGTTACATGCAGGAGCCATACAATCATAAGTTCAAATCCAACTCCCTCCTTTATTTACTATGTGGCCATTATTGACAAGCTCTTCTGAGCCTTAGTTTCTCCATCTATACTCAGCAGTGATAAAAAACAAACAAACAAAAACAAACAACAAACAAAAACATCTTGAAAGTTTAAGATTGGAGTGAATGCTCACGACAAAGTAGCTATTTCTCTGCTTGCTTCTCTGTCCCCCATGCAAACAGTGCATTCCTATCTGTTCCTTGCAGCAACACCCATCACAGTGCCTGCCACCTGCTAAGCCTCCAGTATGGACTGTTGGCAAGAGCATTTGATTAGAGGTGGAGTGTGGAGAGAGGAGAAGTACCTCAACTTGCTGTTCCAAGTTCTTGCTTCCCTGTCTACAGTCACTCATGTAGCACAATGTTTGCCCCATCAGGTACCACCACTATTTTTTCACCATTTTTCTCCATATCTACTCACTTTTCCTCAATGTTTTATTACAAAAATTTGCATAATAAGGAAAAGTTGAAAGAAGTTTCCAAAAACATCTATATACCTATCACCTAGATTCCCATCACCATTTTATTATATTGTCTTTATCACATCCCTCCGCCTTTCCATCAGTTCACCTTATTTTTGATGAATTCACTTATTACTGTAAGTAATTCATTTTGATGAATTCACTTATTACTATAAGTGAGTTGTGGACATCAGTACACTTTTCCCTTACCACTTCAACATGCATATCATTGGTTAAAGTTAAATACCTTTTACAATGTGTCATATAAAATATATACAAAATGAAATGCAAAAATTGTAAGTGTACTACATGATGAATTTTGACCCGAACCTCTATCAAGTTATAGAACATTACTGTCACCCCAGAAAATCCTTTTATGTCCATACCCCAAGACAACTACTGTCCTGATATTTTCCCTAACATTGCCTATTCTAAAACTTCAAAACATGAAACTGGATAAGAATTTTTTATAAAAAAACTATGTAAATCTATTTTTAAAGTTAGCTTTTTGCCACTAAGTATAAATAAAAATATCATTTGCCAAAAGTAGAGTATAGCCATTAATACACATAAATGTAAAAAAGAACACAGCAGAAAATAACTAGTTCTATACCACATAAAATCATCCTTGAACCACCTGTTCTGACCATTGTGGTTCTCACAGTGTGGTCCAGGGACCCCTGGAGAAGACCCTTACATGTTCACAAGGTCAAAACCATTTTCAGAATAATCCTAAAATGTTATTTGCCTTTTCAATCTCATTAGTCTCAAGAACCTACAGTGGAGTTTCCCAGAGGCTATATGATGTGAGATATCATAGGATAAAGGCAAAAGCAGATACGGGAATCCAGCTAGCTGTCTACTATTAGGTGCCAAGAGCAGGCTGCCCAAAATACACCACAATGACATTTTGAATCAAAACACCTTGAGAAAACCAGTACAAGGACACTCAGACCCTCCCCTGTCCCCCTGAAAGCAGAAATACATCTCCTATATGAAAAGTACCCTCTCCGTACTAAAAAGTAAAAAGACATCCTTAATACCAGAGTTAAAGGACTTTAAGGCTGAGAAAGCTGTAGAAACAAGCCTTGTAATTTTTTACTAGTCAGCTACCCCACCCTAACCCCTAATTCCACTTAGAATGCCTTACTTTTTAAAACCCCAAACATCTGTATGCGTTATCCTGTCAATTCCTCACAAATTTATTGTCTCTTTGTCTAAAATGTATAAAAACTACCTGCCTTGATTATTTGTTTGGGTCTCAATTTCATTATTGGGTCTCCGTGTGCACATAATAAAACTTGTTTGTTTTGTTTTCTCCTATTAATCTGTGTCATGTCAATTTAATTCTTAGTCCAATTGGGAATACCTTGAAGAAAATTTTCTTCCTCCCCTTCTCCAGACATTAAAGAGATTTGCAAAAATGTAAAATGATGCTGCTCTTTGCACTACTTGTTTAGCAAATAGAGGTTATTTCGGGGGAGGAGCAAGATGGCAGAGGAGTAGGAGACCTAAATTTCATCTGGTCCCAGGAATTCAGCTGGATAGGGATCAAACCATTCTGAACACCTACGAACTCAACAGGAGATCAAAGAAAAGAATAGCAACAACTCTCTGAACAGAAAAGCAACCACTTTCTGGAAGGTAGGACATGCGGAGAAGTGAATCTGAGGTGATATTCAGGAGGGTAGATGGCAGGGGAGGGGGCCTCTGTCAGCTGCTTCTGGCAAGTGATAGAGCCTCAGAGCACAAAATCGGACATTTTAGAAGTCGGCTCACTGAGGGATGTCGCTCCAGTGGCTAAGTGGGGGGTGGAACCCTCGTGGGACAGTGTGGTCTCAGGACCCTCAGGGTCACAGAAAGACTGAGGGTACCTGAGTGTGGCAGAGCTCCCAGGTATCGGAGTGGGGAAGCCAGCTGCAGAGACAGAGTCGAGGAGCTCGCTCTCAGCTCGGGGTTGCCATAAACCGTGATCCACGGCACAGTCGGGCCACTGCTCCTCCAGCAGGGACCCAACAAGTGGCAGATCCGGGGAGACTCCCCTTCCTCCCCCAGGAGGAGCAGCACGAGAGTGCACCACAGGGATCTGCTGGGTTTGTACACTCCACACAGGGTCAGGTGCCAGAGATAGAACCCATCGGTCACAGGCCAGGTGAGCAGGGAGTGCGGCCGGAGACCATGGAGATGGGAGAGATTGACTGCTTTTCTCTGGGGGCTCACTGAAGAGCGGGGCCCCAAGTTCTCAGCTCCTCCAGGGCAGAGATTGGAAGGCCGGCATTTTCACTCTCATCCTCCAAAGCTGGACGGAAAGCTTGCAGGGAACAAAAGCTCCTGAGAGCAAACCTGAGCAGATCATTTAGCCCAGACCAGCAAGGGTGGGGCAATTCTGCCTCTGGCAAAGACATGTGGGAGTCAGGGCAACAGGCCCCTCCCCCAGAAGATCAGCAAGAACAGCCAGCCAAGACCAAGTTTACCGATCAATGAGAACAGCAGAACTCCAGCACTAGGGGAATACTGCACATAGAATTCATGGCTTTTTTCCTCATGATTCTTTAGTCTTTCAAAGTTAATTTTTTTTACTTTCTTTTTTTTTTTAATTTTTTTCCCCTTTTTCAATCAACATCCTATCAATCCCTTTTTTAAAAACTCTGTTTTATTTTTCATTTTTAGAGTCATATTCTATCCTTTCATAGTAGTTAACCTTATTTTTGGTATATATATATATAAGTAGTTCTCTCTTTAAAATTTTGGGATACAGTTTCTTCTAACAGATCAAAATATACCCTAAATCTCTAGTGTATGGCTTTGTTCTAGTCTCCTGCCTGATCACATTCTCTCCCTTTTTTTTTAATCCTCTTCTTTCTTTTTTCAACCAACTTCTTATCTATCAATTCCATTTATAAAATCTTCTATAATTTTCATCTTTACAGTCATATTCCATCATTCATTGTATTTACCCTTATTTTTGTAAATATATAACTTTTTCTTTCTTTAAAATTTTGGGAGGCACTTTCTTCTAACAGACCAAAATACGCCCAAAATCTAGTGTGTGGCACTGATCTATGCACCAGCCTGATCATATTTGATCATATTCTGTTTTGTTTTGTTTTTGTTTGTTTGTTTTAATCTTTTTTTTTTCTTTTTTCTTTCTTTCCTTTTCTTTTCCCCCGGGTTCAGGTCCTTTCTGATTTGTTTTAGTGTATATTTTCTGGGGACATTGTTACCCTGTTAGCATTTTGTTCTCTCATTCATCTATTGTCTTCTGGACAAAAAGCCAAGATGGAAAAAATCACCTCAAAAAAAAGAACAAGAGGCAGTACCAACTGCCAGGGACCTAATCAATACAGACATTAGTAAGATGTCGGAACTAGAGTTCAGAATGACTATTTTAAAGATACTAGCTGGGCTTGAAAAAAGCATGGAACTTATTAGAGAAACATTTTCTGGAGAAATAAAAGAACTAAAATCTAACCAATTCAAAATCAAAAAGGCTATTAATGAGGTGCAATAAAATGGAGGCTCTAACTGCTAGGATAAATGAAGCAGAAGAGAGAATTAGTGATATAGAAGAACAAATGATGGAAAACCAAGAAGCTGAGAAAAGAGATAAACAACTACTGGATCATGAGGGCAAAATTCAAGAGATACCATAAGATGAAACAACATTAGAATAATTGGGATCCCAGAAGAAGAAGAAAGAGAGAGAGGGGCAGAAGGTATATTGGAGCAAATTATAGCAGAGAACTTCCCTAATTTGGGGAAGGAAACAGGCATCAAAATCCAGGAGCCACAGAGAAACCCTCTCAAAAATCAATAAAAATAGGTCAACACCCTGACATCTAATAGTAAAACTTACGAGTCTCAGAGACAAAGAGAAAATCCTGAAAGCAGCTCAGGACAAGAGATCTGTAACCTACAATGGTAGAAACATTAGATTGGCAACAGACCTATCCACAGAGACCTGGCAGGCCAGAAAGGACTGGCAGGATATATGCAGAGCACTAAACAAGAAAAATATGCAGCCAAGAATACTATATCCAGCTAGTCTGTTGTTGAAAATAGAAGGAGAGATAAAAAGCTTCCAGGACAAACAAAAACAAAAGGAATTTGCAAACACGAAACCAGCCCTACAAGAAATATTGAAAGGGGTCCTTTAAGCAAAGAGAGAGCCTAAAAGTAACGTAGACCAGAAAGGAACACAGACAATATACGGTAACATTCACCTTACAGGCAATACAATGGCACTAAATTCATATCTTTCAATAGTTACCCCGAATGTAATTGGGCTAAATGCCCCAATCAAAAGACACAAGGTATCAGATTGTATAAAAAAACAAGACCCATCAATATGCTGTCTGCAAAAGATCATTTTTAGAACCAAAGCCACCCCCAGATTGAAAGTGAGGGGGTGGAAAACCATTTACCATGCTAATGAACACCAAAAGAAAACTGCGGTGGTAATCCTTATATCAGACAAATTAGATTTCAAACCAAAGATTGTAATAAGAGATGAGGAAGGACACTATATCCTACTTAAAGTGTCTATCCAACAAGAAGATCTAACAATTGTAAATATCTATGCCCCTAACATGGGAGCAGCCAATTATAGAAGCCAATTAATAACAAAAGCAAAGAAACACACCGACAATACAATAATAGCGGGGGACTTTAACATCCCCCCTCACTGAAATAGACAGATCATCTAAGCAAAAGATCAACAAGGAAATAAAGACTTTAAATGACACACTGGACCAAATGGACTTCACAGACATATTCAGAATATTCCATCCCAAAGAAACAGAATACACATTCTTCTCTAGTGCCCATGGAACATTCTCCAGAATCGATCACATCCTAGGTCACAAATCAGGTCTCAACCAGTACCAAAAGATTGGGATCATTCCCTGCCTATTTTCAGACCACAATGCTTTGAAACTAGAACTCAATCACAAGAGAAAAGTCAGAAAGAACCCAAATACATGGAGGCTAAAGAGCATCCCACTAAAGAATGAATGGGTCAACCAGGAAATTAAATAAGAATTTAAAAAATTCATGGAAACCAATGAAAATGAAAACACAACTGTTCAAAATCTTTGGGATGCAGCAAAGGCAGTCCTAAGAGGAAAGTATATAGCAATACAAGCCTTTCTCAAGAAACAAGAAAGGTCTCAAATACACAACCTAACCCTACACCTAAAGGAGCTGGAGAAAGAACAGCAAATAAAGCCTAAACCCAGCAGGAGAAGAGAAATCATAAAGATCAGAGCAGAAATCAATGAAATAGAAACCAAAAGAACAGTAGAACAGATTAATGAAACTAGGAGCTGGTTCTTTGAAAGAATTAAGAATATTGATAAACCCCTGACCAGATTTATCAAAAGGAAAAGAGAAAGGACCCAAATCAACAAAATCATGAATGAAAGGGGAGAGATCACAACCAACACTAAAGAAATACAAACAATTATAAGAACATATTATGAGCAACTCTATGCCAGCAAGTTAGACAATCTGGAAGAAATGGATGCATTCCTAGAGATGTGTCAACTACCAAAACTGAAACAGGAAGAAATAGAAAACCTGAACAGACCTATAACCACTAAGGAAACTGAAGCAGTCATCAAAAATCTCCCAAAAAACAAAAGCCCAGGGCCAGATGGCTTCCCAGGGGAATTCTACCAAACATTTCAAGAAGAATTAATACCTATTCTTCTGAAACTGTTCCAAAAAATAGAAATGGAAGGAAAACTTCCAAACTTGTTTTATGAGGCCAGCATTACCTTGATCCCCAAACCAAAGACCCCATCAAAAAGGAGAACTACAGACCAATATCCTTGATGAACATGGATGCAAAAATTCTCACCAAAATACGAGCCAGTAGGATACAACAGTACCTTAAAAGGATTATTCACCACGACCAAGTGGGATTTATCCCTGGGCTGCAAGGTTGGTTCAACATCCACAAATCAATCAATGTGATACAATACATTAATAAAAGAAAGAACAAGAACTATATGATCCTCTCAATAGACACAGAAAAAGCATTTGACAAAGTACAGCATCCTTTCTTGATCAAAACTCTTCAGAGTATAGGGATAGAGGATACATATCTTAATATAATAAAAGCCATGTATGAAAAACCCACAGTGACTATCATTTTCAATGGGGAAAAACTGAGAGCTTTCCCCCTAAGGTCAGGAACGTGGCAGGGATGTCCACTATCACCACTGCTATTCAACATAGCATCAGAAGTCCACACCACAGCAATCAGACAACAAAAAGTAATCAAAGGCATCCAAATCGGCAAAGAAGAAGTCAAACTCTCACTCTTTGCCGATGATATGATACTTTATGTGGAAAATGCAAAAAACTCCACCCCAAAACTGCTAGAACTCGTACAGGAATTCAGTAAAGTGGCAGGATATAAAATCAATGCACAGAAGTCAGTGGCATTCCTATACAACAACAACAAGACAGAAGAAAGAGAAATTAAGTAGTCGATCCCATTTACAATTGCACCCAAAACCATAAGATACCTAGGAATAAATCTAACCAAAGAGGCAAAGAATCTGTACTCAGAAAACTATAAAACACTCATGAAAGAAATTGAGGAAGACACAAAGAAATGGAAAAACGTTCCATGCTCATGGATTGGAAGGACAAATATTGTGAAGATGTCAATGCTACCTGGAGCAATCTACACATTTAAAGCAATCCCCATCAAAATACCATCCACTTTTTTCAAAGAAATGGAACAAATAATCCTAAAATTTGTATGGAACCAGAAAAGACCCTGAATAGCCAGAGGAATGTTGAAAAAGAAAAGCAAAACTGGCAGCATCACAATTCCAGACTTCAAGCTCTATTACAAAGCTGTAATTATCAAGGCAGTATGGTACTGGCACAAAAACAGACACATAGATCAATGGAACAGAATAGAGAGCCCAGAAATGGACTCTCCACTCTATGGTCAACTAATTTTCGACAAAGCAGGAAAGAATGTCCAATGGAAAAAAGACAGTCTCTTCAACAAATAGTGTTGGGAAAATTGGACAGCAACATGCAGAAGAATGAAACTGGACCATTTCCTTACACCACACACAAAAATAGACTCCAAATGGTTGAAAGACCTAAATGTGAGACAGCAGTCCATCAAAATCCTAAAGGAGAACAGAGGCAGCAACCTCTTCAACCTCAGCCGCAGCAAATTCTTCCTAGAAACATTGCCAAAGGCAAGGGAAGCAAGGGCAAAAATGAACTATTGGGATTTCATCAAGATAAAAAGCTTTTGCACAGCAAAAGAAACAGTCAACAAAACCAAAAGACAATCGACAGAATGGGAGAAGATATTTGCAAATGACATATCAGATAAAGGGCTAGTGTCCAAAATCTATAAAGAACTCATCAAACTCAACACCCAAAGAACAAAGAATCCAATCAAGAAATGGGCAGAAGACATGAACAGACATTTTTCCAAAGAAGACATCCAAATGGCCAATAGACACATGAAAAAGTGCTCAACATCACTTGGCATCAGGGAAATCCAAATCAAAACCTCAATGAGATACCACCTCACACCAGTCAGAATGGCTAAAATGAACAAATCAGGAAACAACAGATGTTGGCGGGGATGTGCAGAAAGGGGAACCCTCCTACACTGTTGGTGGGAATGCAAGCTGGTGCAGCCACTCTGGAAAACAGTATGGAGGTTCCTCAAAAAGTTGGAAATAGAGCTGCCCTACAACCCAACAATTGCACTATTGGGTATTTACCCCAAAGATACAAATGTAGGGATCCAAAGGGGTACGTGCACTGCAATGTTTATAGCAGCAATGTCCACAATAGCCAAACTGTGGAAAGAGCCAAGATGTCCATTGACAGATGAATGGATAAAGAAGATGTGGTATAGATATACAATGGAGTATTATGTAGCCATCAAAAGGAATGAGATCTTGCCATTTGCAACGATGTGGATGGAACTGGAGGGTATTATGCTGAGTGAAATAAGTCAGTGAGAGAAAGACATGTATCATATGACCTCACTGATATGAGGAATTCTTAATCTCAGGAAACAAACTGAGGGTTGCTGGAGTGGTGGGGGGTGGGAGGGATGGGGTGGCTGGGTGATAGACATTGGGGAGGGTATGTGCTATGTTGAGCACTGTGAATTGTGTAAGACTGTTGAATCACAGTCCTATACCTCTGAAACAAATAATACATAATACATTATATGTTAAAAAAAAAAAGAAGATAGCAGGAGGGGAAGAATGAAGGGGGGGAAATCGGAGGGGTAGATGAACCATGGGAGCCTATGGACTCTGAGAAACAAAGTGAGGGTTCTAGAGGGGACGGGGTTGGGGGGATGGGTTAGCCTGGTGATGGGTATTAAAGAGGGCACATACTGCATGGAGCACTGGGTGTTATATGCAAACAATGAATCATGGAACACTACATCAAAAACTAATGTATGGTGATTAACATAACATAATCATAATAAAAAAGAAAATATAGGTTATTTAAATAAAATAAGTTATTTATGTAGACATGTTTACTTTTGTTATTTTTTATTGAATTAATAATAAGTGTGGTATCTAATTTTTTTCAGTTTTCAGTTTTGATATAGCACATATTGGTAGATTTAACCCATATAAACAGAAGCTTTTTAGCATCTGCATTAGTTTTTAGGAAGATAAAGGGTGCAGAGACCAAGATGTTTGAGAACACTGATGTACTACATTTTGGAAGACACTTCCCCAAGTGGTGGGAGATGTTCATGTACAGATCATAGGAATAGAGAGTCCATTCTTTTCTTTTTTTTTTTTTAAGATTTTATTTATTTATTTGACAGAGAGAGAGACAGCGAGAGAGGGAACACAAGCAGGGGGAGTGGGAGAAGGAGAAGCAGGCTTCCTGCCGAGCAGGGAGCCCGATGCAGGACTCGATCCCAGGACCCTGGGATCATGACCCGAGCCGAAGGCAGACGCTTAACGACTGAGCCACCCAGGTGCCCCAAGAGTCCATTCTTTTCTAATAACGCTGCCAAAGCCCAGTTCCTGGTTCTCCATTAGGTGCCTCTCTGGTCAACAGCAGAGTTGGCTGTACTACCTGGGAAAATGCACCAATATACAACACCCCAGAAGATGCACGTCTCCCCATGGTGCCTAGATTTGTTTTCTAATTCTCCATGTACTGGCTTAGTCAGGAGTGTCTCCAACTAAGTGAACAGGGCAGAAATTGGGGGCCACTGGAAAAGCCAGCCTTGTCCTAGCCTACCCTGTCTTTGATGTTACAAATGAGAGCCAGCCTCACTCTCACTCAGTGAGCAGACAGCTCACACAAGCTGGCTAGAAATGCATTTTAAGCCAAACCCCTTTTTGTAATTATTTGGGTGAAAAGAAAGCTTTAATTACAAGATTTAAAGCCAATTTTTTAAAAAAAATCAAGCTATAATCCTAACCTGCAGAAAAAGCAATTCAGCACAGAGAGAAGCAGAAATGAGTAGGGGAAATGAACAAGGAATCAGACCATTATGAATGGGACAGAAGGCATGTGTTTACAAAAGATTGATTTGAACAGTGCATATAAACAGTCCCGGCTGTAGGGTAAAGGTCCTTCACATTTATCTTCTCTCAAAACCGAGATAGAGTTTGCTAGTTTGTGGTTTTTTGTTTTTTGTTTTTTTTCCTTTTAGCTCTGAAGTTTTAAAAAGAAAAAAAAAACGGCCCTACTCCTGTGTTGTAACAACTTCCCTATTTATCCTAACTGAAGGAGAAGAGAATCATGTTTCTGGCTTATATGGAATTTATGCATTTCAAAAACTGTGCTTATGTGCCACTCCTATTTTTTAAGCTAATTTTTTTATGCATGCATACAGGCTAAGCTATATTCCTGCCTTCACTCCTTTATACTTTTAGCACAAAATGCAAAGTCAAGAGGCAGCATTTAAAGACATCATCCCACACGGTTTATTTTCAGTTTCTCTTCCTTGATGATATATAGTTTCAGTCAACACAATTTGGAGATACTCACCTGGTACCCTGGATAAGGTGACAAATGTTACAAGAACCAAGATGCCATCTCTTCCACGTGACCCGAAGATCTCCAGCTATTCTTTATCTCCAAGAAGACTGATGAGAACCAGTGTCTTCAAATGCAAATTAGAGCCTCCCCTTGTCAATCTGGAAAGATGAGTTCTTGTGAAGGTGGCATTCTCCCCCACCAAGGACAAAACAAAGGAGAAAGAACTTCAACTGTGACTACAAGGATTTAGGCTATACATTGTGCAAAATTTCAGTGAGTAAATGGTCTGGACCAGGTGAGGAGTGAGCCAAAGCAAAGGTCAGGTAGGGGTCTCCTCCAGAGAGGGAACGGTGCTCACCAAATTCATTTGAGAGACAAAGTCAGTGTCAGTTGCCAAGAGTCTTTGGTTGGTAGCCAAAGTAAAGAATATCAAAGGGACCAAAGGAGGAATCATGAAGAGCAAAGCAGTGGGTGGGAGGAGGCACACTCCAGTGCCCTCCACAGAGCCCCTATTCTTTTCTTATACTTTATCATTTTCATCTTCCCTCCACACCCATCATTCCAGGGAAAACCAATTAAGAGATGAGAAGATCCTGAAATTCTAAAGGACAAATATTAGGGAGGAAAATAGATCAAAACTGCAATTCTATGATGGTATAGCTAAAGAGAAACCTCAGAGAACAGAAATTCCCATGAGGGTTTTAAGTTATTTGCTGTGGAGTATACAATAGAATACACACCCTACCTCCCCCCTCCATTGCCACCCCCCCCCCCCCGCAACATTCTGATATAAATTATTTAGCAAAATCTATTAGGCCACTGCTGCTTTTGTGAGAATAGATCCTTTAGGGAAACTCAACGGTGTAATGAGATCTGTACCCAGAGAACACAGAAACAGCACCGTGGACAGCGAGAGCTGATGACCTCAGGGTGCACACTGCTAAGGCAATTAAGAGAGATTGTTACTCTCATTAAAGGCAGCTCTCAAAGTTAGAATAGAAGCCACCTGCTTGTCCTCCAGCCAGCTGCCTCCAAGACTTTAGTCTCTCTCTCCTTCTCCCTCCTACCGTCTCCCTCCTTCCCTTCCTCCCTCTCTCCCTCTCCCTCCTTACCCTCTTTCCTTCGATTTCCCTCGCCCTCCCCATCTCTCTCTCTCTCTCTCTCTCCCCCCTTCTGCTGCTTCCAGGCTCATAATACCAAGAGGCAACAGAACAGATTTGTGAAATCAATCACACAGGTGAATTGCCCATCAGGGCAGCCATCCAAATCAGAGGGCTTGATTTTCCAACTTGAAGTTAAATCACCTCGCACATCTCTTAAGGTTGGAGTCGCTATAGAGATAGAATGTTGCTAAAGTTGAGCCTGACAGTGTCAGCGGGTCAGACTCATTGCTTCATCCTCAGAGCCCCAGAGAGAGAAGGCAGCTGGAAGAAACCAGCAGGATGATCTCACTGAGCAATGTAATAAAAGCTGAAGGGGCAGGGTAGCTTTATAAGCCTTTTGATTAAATTCAATGGTGCTAAACGGACTGAGGCACTTTAATAGGCAAAGGCCTTTATGAGTAAGAAAGGCCTTTTCTGAATTTGGCTCCTAAAAAAACAAAATCCCATCTCAGACTAAGCCTCTATATTAAAACAGATTCACATCACATCTATCATGGCATTTGTTCCTCATGAGATCCTGCCCTTTTTCTCTGTCTTGCACCAGTAAAGGATTCTCCCACACCAAGAAATTGTAGGAGAATAAAGGGGAAAACAGGGCACCTGGGTGGCTCAGTTGGTTAAGCGACTGCCTTCGGCTCGGGTCATGATCCTGGAGTCCAAGGATCGAGTCCCGCATTGGGCTCCCTGCTCGGCAGGGAGTCTGCTTCTCCCTCTGACCTTCCTCCCTCTCAGGCTCTCTGTCTCTCATTCTCTCTCTCTCAAATAAATAAATAAAATCTTTAAAAAAAAAGGGGGGGGGAAACAGTCTGAATTATCAGTGGGACCGTCTATGGTGATAGAATTTATGAGTTAATGCCCGATTCCCTGCTACACCTTGCCTGTGAGACTCAGTCTGTTTTTGAAGAGTTTTTGGGTCAACTTTGTTTTGTTATGGTCTTTATTTTCTGCCATCACTAGCAGTTGCAATGGAACACAGCACTTGTGCAGTTGATTTAATTTGGTTATTTGCAGTGATTTTAAAGCAAAGGCTCTCTACCTTGGCTCACATCGGAATCATCTAGAGAATTTTTAAAAATACTGATGCCTGGGTCTCACTTCCAGAGATTTTTACTTAATTGATCCGGGGTATGTTTTGGGCATGGAGAGTCTGTAAATCTCTCTAGGTGATTCTAATGTGCAGCCAAGGTTGAAACCCATTGACCTAAAGCAGTGGTTCTCAAATTTGGCATGCCTCAGACTCATCCATCAGACTTTATGAAACACAGATTGTAGTGTTGCACCCCCAGAGTTCCTGATGCATAAGTGCAGGGTGAGGACGCAGTTCTAAAAAGTTCTGGGACAATGCTGATGCCTCTGACCCAATTACCACCCTCTGCAAACAACTGGCTTAAAACATTAGTACAAACATTTTTCCTAAGATGCTTTTCATTAGGTTTATCTGGCTCCAAGGAGAGTGCCCCAAGAAGTCAACATCCAGTAATGACAACACCCACTGCAAAGAGAATCTTCCTGCTCCTAAGACTTCATGGAAGTTCTTGGGTTATGAGCCTTGTTCTTATGTATGCCAAGAAAATAGACCAGATTTTGGCAACAGGTATCTAGTAAAGTGAAACTAGGTATAGCTTCTGCTGTAGTTTCTGGCCTTGCTTCTCTCATTTATTTGTCCTGTCAACTCCCAGAAGGCACCTGAATGAGTGTATTTGTTCTGCAGAGTCATGGGGCGGGGGAGCAGGGCTGGCTGTAGCTCAAGGCCAAGGATGAAAGCCCCTCTAAATTCTGCAAACTTGTAGCTTGAGGACAAGGTTGAAAGTGTGTGAGATGTATGTGTGTGTGCCTGTGAAAGTATAGTGTCTTTGGGGCCCCAAAAGAGGGCAATTCTAGAACTTTTCAAGATTGTCAAGAGCATCACCAAGTAGTAAGAAGTGTCCCGTGGGCTGCCCAGATCCACCTGTGCAGTAGGAGAGACAGAAGAAGCCATGGTCCCCACTGATCATGCACCAGGGCTCTCTCTGAGCAACATCTAGAGGCATGTCTGATAGCTTTGCTTCCCTAGGAGAAAATCTTGGGAGAGCTCAGACACCCTGGGGTGGTGGAGGCCCGGTGAGAAATTCCTACATTCCTGTATATTCCTTGCTACCCTGGCATGTGGGGGTTTCAAAACAATTTATAAAATCACAAGGATATAATTTTTAACTTTGTTTTTCCCAAGCTGGGCAAAGTAGTCATGCCAGCCGCAGATATGGAAGACAAGAACAAGTCTTTCATTAATATTCTTCCTCCTGAACAAGGATCATAAAACGCTCTGAAACCATACCTGTGAAATCTTATTTGACCTACTTAGAACTGTAAGGTCGATGATTCAGTCGATGCAAATCATGTCATACATTTAGAATAAGGAAACAAAGACACCAAGAGGTCACACAATTAACTTGAGGCTAGAGCTAGGGCAGAATTTCCCTATTCTCACTCTGTGCTCAGGAGTCAGGGGGTAGGACGTCAGAGGTTGCCTTTGGAAGTCGGAGCAAGATAGGTGTGGAAATCCCTTCCTCCAGTATAGCCTAAGACATCTCCTTAGGTCTGTGCATACCCATGTTTTGGTCGAAGATTTTATTTCAAAGACTTTTGATGGAATATCCAGATCCCCATAGTCTGCAAACTGCATGTCACCTCTCCAGAGCTCATCTTCCAAAGAATTAGGTATTGAGGGAGGTCTTCCAGCATGGTTCTCACAGGACCTCAGTGTGCATCAGGTTCACCTAGAGGCCTTATTAAAACAAACTGCTGGGCCTCATCCCCCAGGGTTTCTGACTCAGTAGATCCAGGGGAGGGCCTGGGAATTTGCATTTCTAACAAGCTCCCGGGTGATGCTGCTGCTGCTGCTGGGAGTCTGGGGACCACTCTTTGAGAGCCATTACAATGAGACAGTGCTTTTCAACCCTTGGTGTGTATCAGAATCACCCAAGAACTTTGAAAAATTATAAATACTGGGCTCACGCAGACCAATTAAATCAGACTCTCTGCAGGTGAAGCCCAGGCATTTAAGTTTTTAAAGTGGTCCCTAGGTGCAGCCAAGTTTGAGAACCTCTGCAATAAGGGGAACCCTATGTACAATTACAAGGTATTCAAAGCACTAGGTCAGGAGTTCTCAGAATGTGGTCCTGGATCAGCAGTATCAGTATCACCTGGCAACTCCTTAAGAATGCTTTAGGCCCCCTCACAGACCTACAGATTCAGAAACACTGGGTGGGGCCCACCAATCTGTTTTAACAAGCTCAGTAAATTAAGTAAATCTGAGGTTTGCTAACATTTGAGATCTACTACTCTAAGCTCTTGGCTTCCCTCCAAATGGCCCCCTGGAAGTTGGAGCAGTAATCATCTAGGAGCGGAAATTGAGGCCAGACCCACAGCAAGCTGGATACACCAAGTGCTCAGTCAGTAGCTGGGCTGGTGGAGGGATGAGAGAGGAGACCATTTGTAAGATTGCCAGTGAGGTACCACGGCATGGTGCCGACATCCTTTCCAGGACATCTGGCTTCTAAGCTCTGGAAGATAAGGTCTGCAAATGACTTTGTAATGAATCTCACCCCTGCACACTCAGATGCAGGTCCAGCTTCAGGCAAAATTGAGATGTAGCTAAAACCAAGCTTGGGTCTCCCCTTTGGCCTTTCCTACCCCCCTGCCCTTCACCTAGGTTCCATCCCACTATCACCAATTCTCCAACAAAGTTCTCTCATGGCTTTCATTGTGGTTAAGTTATTCCTGCCCTAGAGGATAGCCCAAATGAAATGACTAATTACACTTGAATGTGTCACCACCTCCCAAGGGTATATTCATTCCAAAAAAAGATAACTGGGGTGGGCAATGTCTAACACAGCAGAACGTGTCTTCAAAGATGGAATATTGGGCATTGACCCTTACTTGGGAAATAGATTATATCATTTAGATGATTATCTGTTTGGCATCAAGTTCCCGTGCTCCAGATTTCATACATCTCTGCCCCCTTTGCCCTCTGTATGCTAAATATAAACAATATGATAGACTGAAAAAATGGCCAAAAATTCTTCCCCTTTCATCAAGAGGTAAAGTCTATTTTTTTTTTTAAGATTTTATTTATTTATTTGAGAGAGAGAGTACAAGAGGGGGGAGCGGGAGAGGGAGAAGCAGGCTCCCCGCCAAGCAGGGAGCCCGATGCGGGACTCGATCCAGGGACTCCAGGATCATGACCTGAGCCGAAGGCAGTTGCTTAACCAACTGAGCCACCCAGGCGCCCAAGAGGTAAAGTCTATTTTAACACCTCTTGAATCTGGGTTGGCCTCGTGACTTGCTTTGGCTAATGAGACATTAGACACATAATGCAGGCAGAGACTTGAATAGCTCTTGAGCTTTGGGGCTTGCCTGTTTACTGAAACCTCCATATAAATGAGCCCAAGCTAGCAGCTTCAGAGTGAGAGGCCATGTAGAGGGGAACCAATGCACTCCAACTGCGGGTGAGATCGTCCAACCAGTCAACTTGCCAAATGGCCACAGATAGCAAGCCCAGCAGAGATTAGCTAAGCTGTCCCAAACAGAAAGACCACTCATCTGACCCCTGGGATTGTGAACTAAATAATTATGATTTGGGGCCACTAATGTATGAGTTGTTTGTTATGCAGCAAAAGCTAACTGATACACATGATTACACTAAAGACTATCTTTTTTTTTTTTTACACTAAAGACTATCTTGATCACATCTAAAGATTACCCAGAAAGAGAAATCACCTCAGAAATGTTGCCTTCCTCTGCAGCATCTTCCCTGAACATCCCTCCCCCATAGAGCCTCAGCTGCTAGGTTGGTTAGCTCTTACACGTTCTACAGAATCAGTGTTTTGATCTGCTTTGATCTTGCCACTGTAATTTCCAGTTAAGCTTCTCTACCTACCACTGCCCCCTGACTATGAAATCTTTAAGGGCAGAAACCATGTCCCAACTATCTTTGTATTTCAAGCCCTTCATTTCCTTATTTGTTGCTCTGAGCTGAACAAAATGGAATACTTGAATATGAGGAATGTGGGGAGTGAGGTAGGGAGAGTGGCCAGCAGTGGTTTGCATTATTCACAGGCTGGAGCCTAGAATCTTCCCTCAGAATCATCCACACTCACCAAACTCACAAGATCCCAGTGAACTGATGCTTATCTGGCCCAGGACCCATCAGAACATGGAAGCCTTTGTCTTGAGAGCCATAGACTATCTGCCTCTTTCACTTCATAAGAGCTCCTGGGGGAAAAAAATTATTTTATTCAAATATTCCAAAGCTATCTAATTTGCATTATTTTCCTCATTTTACCACCCATGATGGGACAAGGAGTGGCTCTGTTTATCCATAAGGGCATGTCACAAATCCAGGGCTGCCTATTTAATTCCTTTCTCCAAACACCTGTTTCCTTTAGTCACAGAGCCATAACTAATGATTAAAAAATAGCTCACCCTTCTCCAGCTATATAGGGGCCTAGCACTGTGCTCTGAGCTATATATTCATCACATTGTCCAGTCCTTACAATGCTCAGAGAAGTTATTATGATACCCATTAAACAGATGAGGACTCAGAGACATAGAGATGAAAAGATCCATGCACAAGTAGAAGAACCACATCTTTCTGATTCCAAAGTGATGTTCTTAAAACCCCAGTGATGCTGAAATGCATGATATAAATACTATATAGCTTTCATTTTGAAATCTTGTTTCTCTCACCCACCCAGGGAGCTGACTCACTTTGCAAAAGAAAGAGAGAGGTGGAAGCTTTGCCAGAGGTCGCACAGCAAGGGAAGGTGATGGTCCCTGGCTGGGCAATCTTGCATCACTGTTTGGCCTGTTCCGAAGATGGGCAGCCTGAAGTGGCCTCGGCAAAGCTGCCACCTGAGTACATAGTTAGCAGAAAGGGTCGATGGGCAGTGGCAGGCAGGCAGACAGGGACAGCAAAGAGGAAAATTAAAATAATTACAGCTCTAATTGATCAGCTCTGCTCAAGAGAAGATTAAAAGGGAAAAGGCATATTGAAGATGGCACTCGACATCCACCCTGGGCCAGGTTCCATCTGCCACTGTAGCTGGATCTGTCCACCTCCCTCCTAGCCCTCTGTCCAGCAGCTCCCAATGTGAAGCCCCATGCCACAGCCTTGATGAAAGTCATTCTTTGTGGAAGGCATCAGGCCGAGCTCCCATGAAGAACTGCTTTCACAAACAGCAGGGGAAAGCTCAGAGTAGCAGACAGTGGCCTCCCATTGGCAACCCCCCAGCATCATCGGACTGCCAACAGCATGTAGAAAGTGAGGAAGGAGATGCCAAGAGCAAGGCCAGCCCAGGGCAGGGGACTGGAGCAGCAAAGACAAGCCTGTGCCTTGTCATCCGATAACCTAGCCCCAGCAGACACAGCCAGGGCTCCAAGTGCTTCAGCCCTGGTTTCAGCTTAGCACACTTCCTGACTCGGCTTTTGGCTTCTTGTCATTTGGGAGCAGGGCCAGGGGGCAGTTTTGCCTTGTCACTGCCACCTTTATGTAGGAATGGTAGAGGAAGGGCAGAAGCAGGGACTGGGACCAGGGAGGAAATGGGAAGGCAGATTAGGAGGGAGTAGTAGCAGCCCCGGCACTTGCCAAGTCCATCTGTTTACATGAAGCCTGAGCAAGGTCAGGAGAAAGACAGGAGGCAGGGAATAGGAAAAACCCTCCAGGTTGCCCTTCCCCTGTACATGACAAGTGATCACACCTAGAAGAAAGACAACGTTGGATACTCATTCCTTATATTGGGGCTCACTTTTGCCTTGTGACATGATGCAAAGGAGAACCAAATAATCAAACATCAGAGATGCCAGGGTTCACTTTATATTATAGGAGCTGCAGCAAGAATCCGCACAGTGTTCTAAAGAGGGAATGGTGGGTCAGGATGTCAGGGCAAGGGGGTCAGACATTCATCCACCATGGGGGATCTGAAAGTGGAGGGAAACCAAAACACTCTTCTTTCCTCACTGCCAAATTTAAGCCAGTGTTTCTCAAACTGGAATTCCCATACCAATCACTCGAAGCTGCTTTTAAAATGTGGATTGTAATAGAGAAGGGGGTGGGGTGAGGCCTGACACTCTGCATTTCCAACAAGCTCTCACGTGGTGCTGATGCTGCTTTTCCATGGATCACAGTTGGAGTAACAAAAGTCTAAGCTGTTTGAGAAACAGATAAAAGAACCTAGGTGAAGATCAATGCTAACATGGTTTTGGAGACCGTGGCTGGACACAAGTCTAAATTGGTCTCTATACCTCTTTCTCCCTTCTCCTCCACCAACTGAATTAAGGATGGCTGTGCCTTCAGCACAGGGACATCCTGATTTATCCAGGGTCCTAGCAGGAGAAAATAGAACAAGAGAGCTGAGCCTTGGCTAGGCCTGTCAGGAGCAAATCTTTTTTTTTTTTTTTTAAAGATGTTATTTATTTGAGAGAGAGAATGAGATAGAGAGAGAACATGAGAGGGGGAGGGTCAGAGGGAGAAGCAGACTCCCTGCTGAGCAGGGAGCCCGATGCGGGACTCGATCCTGGGACTCCAGGATCATGACCTGAGCTGAAGGCAGTCGCTTAACCAACTGAGCCACCCAGGCGCCCAGTCAGGAGCAAATCTTATTTGGTCTTCTTTATCAGTCAGGATAAAGTAGGCTATGCTACAGCAACAAACAACCCACGAGTCTCAGTGGCTTAAGAAACAAATGTTTCCTTCCCACTCACATAAAACCTGCTGTGGCTATGGGTGACTCTCTAAGGATTTTCAGAATTCCAAGTTGGTTTCCATCTTCTGGCACCTCCACATTGACCCGGGCTCTCATGATCTCCATGACAGGAGGAATGGGCTGGAGAGCCAAACACTGGCAATGAAATGCTTTCATCTGGAAACAACATGTGTCACTTTTGTTTACATTTCATTGGCCAAAACAAGTCGCACAGGGAAAAGCAGATAAGAACGAGGAGATAAAAGGACAAAATGAACTCACTTTCTTCTGGGGAGAGAAGGAAGTAGAAACTTTCTGGCTGCATCCCAACCCCCCAACAGTTTGTTTTGAAGATGACCCATGTTTTTATAAGGAAGCATTTTTTATAAAATTATATTTTTACATGTTACATATTCTAATATAAGTCTCCTTTTGGAGGAACCTGGTATAACTTTTGTATTCTGGATTTTTCATGTGTTCCTAGGTTCTAATCGGAGGAGCCCAGACCAAGGATCCAGGGACCTCATTTCTAGTTCAGACTCTTCTAGTTCTGTTACATTAGACAACTGATCTTCCTTTTTTTCTGTAAAATTGCACTATATGGAAACTAGGGTAGTTAAAAAGATCCAATGGAATAAAAGGTTTGATGGTAAAAGTGCAAATGTGCCAGGCTATTGTTATATGCATACATCTGTCATAAGAAATCTCCTTAGTCTTTCTCTAACACTCTATATGAGAATACTAGAAAGTCTCCTCATTTATTTTTGAACGAATTCTGGTTTTTCCAGGGCCTATCTCCTGAGTCTTCTCAGGACAATCTTTAGACATTCCATGGCTCTATAGCAGTGTGGTCTCTTCCTCTCTCCTTCCAGCTCAGGGACAGAGCAAGAGATGGGCCGAAGCTCAGAGGCTGAATGCAACAGGCTGTGTTCTTAACCTTGCCATAGCTAAAATTCTAATAGCTTACTTTAGGTCCTTTAAAAACACCTAGAGTCAAAACCAACATGGCACAATGTAAAATGTTCATACCTTAATCTGATAAAGGAAGTTTATTTATTTATTTTATTTTTAAAGATTTTCTTTTTAAGTAATCTCTACACCCAACATGGGGCTCAAGCTTACAGCCCTATGATCAAGAGTCCCATGCTCTGGGAACTGAACCAGTCGGGTGCCCCTGATAGAATATTTAATAACAAAGCAAAAGCATATCAAAAGCCATCAACACATTGTCCTTAATGGTGAAATGATGAATGCTTTCTTTGGGAATGGAAACGCCTCAGAAAAAAAGGCCAATAAAAGACATTAGAGACAAAGCATGAAATTTTATTGAGAGAAATTAAAGAATACACAAATAAATGGGTTTGTAAGACAATACTGTAAAGATGTAATTCTAAATTAATCTATAGACTTGTAATGTCAAACAATACTCCAACTGCCTGTATGTGTGTCAAAATTTACAAGCTGATTTTACAATTATAAATGAATTCAAAGGACCAAAAAGCCAAACCAACATTGAACAAGAGGAATAATGTTGGATGATTTACTCTCCCAGATATCAAAAATTATTATGAGCTTACAGTAAATAAGTAAACAAGAGTAGACTGAGCAGTGGAGCTGAATACAGATTTGTCCATGCATAGACTGACACTTGATTTATGACAAAATTTGCAGTACAAAGCAGTGAAAAACAATGGACTTTTTGTTAAATGATACTGGATCAACCAAATATCCACATGGAAGAAAATTAGGCTTTTAGGTGAAATATTTATGTCCATATGGAAACAGTGAATCAATTAATCAATGCCACATGGATTGTAGATCTAAATGAGAAAAGCAAAGTAATAAAACTGCTCAAAAACACATAAAGAATATCTTCACAACCTTAGACTAGGCCAAGATTGTCTTAAGGATGTACAAAAATCACTAATCATAAGGGAAAAAAGTTGTCAAACTGACTACATTAAAATTAGGAGCTTCTGTTTATCAAAAGACATCATTAAGAGAGTGAAAAGTCACAGACTGGAAGAAGATATTTTGGACACATAGAACTGATAAGGAACTCATATTCAAACTATGTAAAGGGCTCCTACAAATCATTCAGTAAAAAACAGAAAACTCAACGGGAAAATGGGCAAAATATTTGAGTATGCACTTAGGAGGATATGCAAACAATCAGTAAATACATGAAAAAGTAAATACACATTAACCTCATTAACCAGCAAGAGACTGCAAACCAAAACCACAAAATGATATCACTACACACACTCCAGAATGGTTAAAAAATTTTTTAAGATTGTATTTATTTATTTGTCAGAGAGAAAGAGAGCGAACAAGCAGGGGGAGTGGCAGGCAGAGGGAGAAGCAGGCTTCCTGCTAAGCAAGGTTCCCAATGCAGGACTCGGTCCCATGACTCTGGGATCATGACCTGAGCTGAAGGCAGACGCTTAACTGATTGAATCACCCAGGTGTTCCCAGAATGGTTAAAATTTTAAAGACTGATAATACCAAGGGTTGAGAAGGATATAGAACAATCAAAACTGGTGAGAGAATAAACTGGCACACCCATTTTGGAAGATTATTAGAAGGATCCATTAAAGTTGAACATATATTTACCCATGACCCAGCAATTCCATGTGCACTAAAAAATATGAAGAATACTCACAACAGCATTATTTGTAATAGCACCAACCTGGTAACAATACAAATGTCCATAAACAGTGAAATGGATAAGTAATAATGTTGTATACATGCAATAAAATACCATGTAGCAATTAAAATGATCTACATAGCAATATGCATGACTCTCACAAACATAATGTGTACTGAAAAAAAAACAACCACAGAAGACTGTATATTGTATGACACATGATATGTGATCAAACAGGGAAGACTGATTGTGATGTTATAGTTCTGGATAATAGTTACCTTCAGGGAGAAAGGAGGAAGAGAAAGTGATGGGATAGGGTATGAGGGGGCATTGGCAGTGCTGATAATATTCTATGTCTGGACCTGGGTGTCAGATATCCAAATGTCATCATTTTGTAATGATTAATTATGCCAAACATTTACCTTTTCTGCACTTTTCTGTAATCATATTATACTTCAATAAAATATTTATTATTAAACATTTTAAATTAAGTTGTTAAGTCACATGTCCCCTAGTGGATTTAGGAATGAGGGAGAATCAATAATCTATAAGACAATGTCTCTAAGGAATTTCTTATAATGAAGAGAGGACAAGATGTGCAAAATAGTTGGGAAAATAGTTATTTTCTTCAAAAGGAGTAAAGATTTGCAAGCTTTTGTGATGGTTATTATTTGTGCAAAGATAATAATTATCTTATCCACTGAAAGAAGGTTCACTGGGCCAAAGAATAAAGTTCATTATTCTCTAACAAAAAAGACTTAGAAAGGTGACTGACTCCTTGCATATTTTCCTTTAGAAAGGTTCATATGAGGATACCACTGGACTTGCCAAGAGTGGAATGAATGGGATGACTTTGAATCCCCTAGAAGAACCATAATTAATTGCTAGCTCTCCTGTCTTAGAATCCAGTGTTTCTCAAAGGCATCCCTCTGTCCATTTAATATCCAGCACACAACTTCGGGCCTTTATTTATACTGACTAACCTAAGAGCACCATCTGTCACTCATCAGGCTGTCCCTAGGCTGAGATTCCCGCAGAGGAACTGCGGAGGGCCGAGCTGAGACACCCTTTGTACTTCTGCCAGGACTGATATGTCTGTGAGGACTGAGGACCAACGTGCACATGGCCATGAATCCTGTCTTCTCAAGTCCTTGAGTTTTACAGAACCTGTTGTGTGGAATCAGGATCTGGGATGATAAATTGAGCAGAACCACTCTTGCCATTCCCAGCAAGTCATCATAGATGGAGGTCACAAATGGGAGTGTCTTGATACTGTTTTTGTGAATAACAATGCTTCAAATATCTGGAGTACCATTCCTCTAGGGCACTCAAAATGCTTCCCACTTGGTGCTTTCATGAGCTGTTATAGCACTTAGCTCTTCAGGTTTCTCAGACACCAAAGAGGAAACATTTCCAAGAAACCAACTTAGGGTGAAAATTACCGGTATTGTTAAATACACAGGTAAGTACTCCTGAAACTCTTGCCAAACATGGTCCCACAAACAGCAAAAATATACTTTCAAACACTCATCAAAATGAGAGTTCAACAGCAGACTTCATTCTAATCATGTCAGTAAGAAGCCAACCCAAATCTTGCTCTAAAGAGGAAAGATGTCACACTCCAGTTCCCGGGCAACTGCTTATTTTAGGGGCCTTGTTATTTCTCCCCTGGCCCACTGCAGCAGCCTGGTAATGGACCTAATACCAGTGCTGTCCAGTAGAACTTCCCAGAATGTTGGAAACATTCTCTATCTACACCATCCAACATGGAAGCCAAGCTACGATGAGGGAGAACTAGGAATGTGGCTCCTGTGTTTGCAAATTGAGTTTTATTAATTTTATTATGTGTCCATGGCTGCTGTATTGGACAGCACAGCTATAGCCCCTCCACAGCTCCCCCAGCTGATGTCTTCAGACACAGGGCTCCAGGGGTGAGGCAAGTGACAAAATGCACAAAAGGAGAGAGCAAATGTTGTAGAAAACTAGAATATTATGGCCTAGCACTCATGAATCTCCTCTTCTCCTCTTTTCTCTTAAAGAATTTTTCAAAACCTGAATAATTTTTATAATGTATCTGTCATGAAAAAAAATATTAAAAACAAAATATCTTCAAACCAAACCAACCCTTCCACTGGCTGGCCCTATCCCATCTGTGGGCCACCAGTCTGCAATCTCTATTCTTCCAAAGAGTAGATATATCCTTGTTCATCTCTGCTACAAAAATCATTCTCCAGCACCTGTAAATAAAGCACAGACTCCCCAACTGCCACTTGAGGCCTTCTCCATTGTGGCCTTGGCCTCTCCCAGTTTCCCACATGCCTGGCCATGTACTTGTGTTGGATTGATCTTGGGATTAGTTCTGTACTTTACCCTCTGGAAGGGTCTTCAATTTCCCTAACCCTTAAATAAAACTCATCTCTTCCTGGGGAGCCTGGGTGGCTCAGTCGTTAAGTGTCTGCCTTTGGCTCAGGTCATGATCCCAGGGTCCTGGGATAGAGCCCCGCATCAGGCTCCCTGCTCTGCGGGAAGCCTACTTCTTCCTCTCCCACTCCCCCTGCTTGTGTTCCCTCTCTCACTGTCTCTCTCTCTTTCAAATGAATAAATAAAATCTTTAAAAAAAAAAAAAAAAAAACCTCATCTCTCCCTCTCCTATGATGTTCACTGTCTGCCTTACCACAGAGATAGGAGTCAACACTCATGCCTCCTGACTAGGTGTTAGCCTCTGGAAACCATCCTTCTACAGCCCTAGTTAAGGCTGAGCCTGGCCTGTAGAAAATACTTCATGGATGTTTGTCAAAGTCAGACGAATTGAACAGGGATTCCTTCCATAACCTTCCGTTGCATTTTCCAAAGCTCCACAGACACCTTAAATACTTGGTATATTCTGGAATGAACAGGCAATTCACACAGGGAAAAACAACAAAGCTAACTTAAAAAGAAGGAGCATCTTGTTTGAGTTCTTGGTCACATGGTAGCACAATCCTTGGCCCAGAAGGAAAGAAATCACATCCTAATCAACCACCAAGAAGATAACAAAACCATCAGTCAATATGTAATACCACCCCAGAAAAAGTATATAACATTGTTAGTGATTTTTCCAGAGTAAAAGAATAAAGAATAATTCCAGAGAGAGTTTTATTCTTCCTATTTTTAAAACGTTTTTAATAAAAATGTTATTTCCACTTATAAAAACAAGCATGATTATTGAAAAAAAGGAAAAGAAAATGGCAGAAGTAAAAAACACTCACTGATAATCCCATTATCCCTAAAATAATAATACATGCATTATGCTTTTTTATATGTTTCTGGTTTTTTTGTTTTGTTTTCTGCCAGTATTTAGTATTCCATTTTTAAATTATCATTATAATAGAATTCTTACTATTATTATACACATAAACATAATTTTACTTTTTATAATATTCCCTCAAGTGTATATACTATTAACCACTCCTCTTCCATTGGTGATTAAATTATTTACAATTTGCATTCCTATAAATAAACTTGAGGAATCTCATCATGCATACAGCTTTTTCCATATTTAGAATTATTTAAAAAGATTTTAAAAAGAGAATTTCTGGGGCAGATTTTGAATATTTTAATGATTCTTATATACAGTACTAAATTCACCATCTTTAGGTTAAGATCTCAGATAGGGAAGCAAATTTAATAAGAGGAAGGGAGTATTGACTAGCACAGTCTTTCTTGTGAAATGAGATGCCTGATCTTATGGCAATATTGCATGCTGTGGTGGATTGCAAAGACAACCACAAATTCTCTCCACCCTTATTTCCATGTTTCTCTGCAATGTGATTCTGAAGCTCCTCCCATCAAGACATGGGGTCTATTTCCCTTCCTCTTGAATCTGGACTTTGCCACATGACCTGGCTTTATTGATGGACATCAGTACACATGACACAACAGAGGCTTGTGACGGATGTGCTGGCTGGAGTCTTGCCCTCTGGCTGCCTTTAGAACTGAGCCACTATGTGAAGAAGTCTGGGATAAAAGACATTGAATAGAGATGAGGTGTGCCATCTGAGTTCTAAGACCAACAAACCTGTTGATTTCCAGGCACATAAGTGAGGCCATCCTAGACCATCCAGCTCCCAGCCAGCCACAAATACATAAAAGAGCCCAGCAAATATTAATGAAACCATCCAGACAAGCCAAAGAATCATGGACCTAAATAAAATTGTTTTTAGGCCACTAAGTTCAGAGGTAGTTTGTTATGCAGCCTAAGCTAATTAAAACACATGTAGAGTCTAAACAGAAAGAAATAATACTCAGGACACCTGTATCACCAAGACAATACAAAACAATTTCTCCATTTAGATACCCATGAGGCCCCAACCTCACAGCCAGTAGCACCCAGCTCCTTGCTATGTGACAATATGTCCTTACTATGTTTCATATACCAACAGATTTATTTTTAATAGGGTCTAAGCAATTCTGATAACTGCTTCTCCCCTACAAACAGTATTTTCCCTTCAAAAGCATGACCTTTCATGTTGTAAATCTCAGTTTCATATATAACAAAAGCCTCTGTTTTCCACTCACTTTAAAAAGAGTCTTCTTACCTGTGAGAAGAAAGGGACAAAGAGGTGTATAGAATCATAACTTGAACCCATTCAACAAAACTCTGGCCCACACCCTTGAACACAGATAGCACACCATCTCTTTCCTCCCCAGCCTCCCACCAACCACCAGATACTGTGAGCCAAAGGAACCTATTATGTTATAAAGGGGAAGGAAGAAGTATGGTTTGGGAATGGGGCAAATCTAGGCAACATGCCATACGGTAGAAACCATATTGCAGAATTTATTAATTTCTCAAGATATCACTACAAAGAATGTTGGGCTTGCTGTTTCCTCATGAGATCCCAGAAAGCTGCCCCTTTACATCTGGGTGGGAAGGGCCTTCAAATGGGTTCTGTTATAATGGAAAGAGGCCATAGAGCTGCCTGCCTGTGAACACCAGCTATAAAGGAAAGTCTCCTGTCCAGTTGGCCATATCTCGCATAGGCTAGCAGCAGGAGACCTGGTGATTTGGCTGAGAGTTACCTTTCCTATAGCCCAAAGAACAGCCAGTGTCCTCCCTGGAACCTGGCAGTACTCCTGGAGATTAACTGGAGTCCAAGAACCAGCTCTTATTTAAAGGCTTTGTGACCTGAGGCAAGTCACTTAAAAGCAGAGTCCATCTCCTTCACCATTTCACTGATTTCCCTAGGCAGTTGAGAAAGGACAGAGACAATTTTCAAATGCAGAATGTTAAGCCAGTTTTGCACTAATCTAGACAATTAGCAAGGGTAGTGCTGAGCAGATTCTATGTCTTAAATCTTTCATCAGATTCCAAAAGCCTCCAAACTCTTTACCATAAAATTTTGTTGTATGGGAGATTGCAACATAAAATATATGGCCAATTTTAGATGTTGTATGTTGAGATTTTGCTTTAATGGGGATTTTGCTATCTTTGTTCTGCAATAATTTGTTGAGCTACAAAATATGGAATATAGCTTCTGAGAAGCTCTAAGACGTGTATATTTCAGAATCCATGTTAATCAATGGTTCACAGTTGTTAATCGGCTCTATAATAATATTGCAGAAGACACCCAAATCTTCCCATCCTTTTTATCAGACCTCCATTCCAATTCTTCATGTTCATGTTCCCTAAATTCTGGCCAGGGACATCCACTCACAAAATTTTAATACCAATTGTCTTAGTTCTCTACTGCTGTCATAACAAGTTACCATGAACTTAGTGACTTAAAACAACACACAGTTATTATCTGCTTGTCCTGTGGGTCAGAAGTCCAACACGGGTCTCACTGAGCTAAAATCAAGATGTTGACAGGGCTGTCTTCCCTTCTGTAAGATCTTGGGGAGAATCCATTTCCTTGCCTTTCCACCTTCTGGAAGTCACCCACATTCCTTGGCTTATGGGCCCTCCCTCCATCTTAAAACTAGCAACACTGCCTCTCTGACACTTCCTCCATCATCGTATTTCTTTCTGACCACAACTGAGAAGGATCCTCTGCTTTTAAGGAATCATGTGTTTAGATTGGTTCTACCTGAACAATCTAGGATATTTCCCCATCTCAAGACACTTAACTTTAACCACATCTGCAAAGTCCCTTTTGCCTTGTAATGTAACATTTCCACAGGTTCTTAGGGTTAGAAATCTAATCCTCAAATTAGGAACAGGATTTGTGGGGCCATCATTCTGCCTTCCACATTCTCCTTTTGATTATGCCTCTTTGGCTCATGTCTTCTCCTGAATCCCCTACAACTACTCTCCATCTATAGAGCTTTAAGCAAACCTGTTAGTACCCCAGGTGCCTTCTCCTTCGGAAAGCTTTCCCCACTCAGTCCAAAAGGACATATTATCTCCTCTGAACTCCTTTTAGTACCTTTCTGCTCGAATCCCTTGGCAATAACCATTTTTAGTTACCTTTCTAACTCTACATTTCTTGATTCTCCAACTTGTCATTGGGAGCCCTCCCATCCTACCAAAGAGAGGAGGACATATATGTGAATATTGCAAAGACCCCAAACTCTGCATTATGCAATTTTTAGAGCCCTGTAATATTTGGAAATCGTAACTGCTTAATTGATCAATCAAAACTACTTAATGCTAAATATACTTAAATGTACAAGGCAACCTAAAAAAAAAAGACCGACGAAGTTTGTAATAACTTGAGAAATATCTGTTTGGAATCAAGAGACATTGTAGGAGAAAGCAGTGCACCAGCTTGAGCTCATAAAGCAGTATGGTGTTGAAGAAGGTTTTTTTTTGTTTTTTGTTTTTAAAGATTTTATTTATTTATTTGACAGAGAGAGACACAGCGAGAGAGGGAACACAAGCAGGGGGAGTGGGAGAGGGAGAAGCAGGCTTCCCGCGGAGCAGGGAGCCCGATGCGGGGCTCAATCCCAGGACCCTGGGATCATGACCTGAGCCGAAGGCAGACGCTTAACAACTGAGCCACCCAGGTGCCCCCAAAGAGGGTTTTTATAGATCACAGAAACCCCTTCTCCCCAACCTGTGGAGACGCTCAGTATCATCTTCCCCGAAGATTTATATTCTTTATAAAATCCTTCTGGCAGACAGCACCTCCAGTTTCTGTCCTCCATTCCAGACTTCCTGGTAACCAAGGCTTCATCCCATTTAAGGATCCTAAGCTGACTTAAATCCAGCAAACTACATAAAAAATCTAGCTCCCAATTAAGGTTATAAAATATGTTGGGCAAATAGGATGTGAAAAAGAGGGATTAGAAGGGCCCAAAACAACTTGCTGGACAATGGAGGAATGCAGGGCAGGTGTCTGTCTATGTGGGTTTCTGAGATATCAGGTGGTCTGGTCTCTGGAGTACCCATAAGTCCCTAGGGAAAGTGAGGCTAGGGGAAAATTCTGACATGTTCCCATTTCCCAGCATCATTTCTTCTACTTGGCTTTAAAAGGCTATACTTACTACAGGTTATCATTGAAAATGCAGCTTCCCTTGGGAAACAAGGCTGTGCTGCCTGGGGGCAGAATGGCTATGTTCTGTGTGTGTGTGACTCTGATGGAGAGAGTATATAAAGCTGCTTCTGCAGAGCTTCAAAGGATGGACCTAGAATCAGTGGGCAGAAGAAATAGGAACTTCAGCTTAATGATAGGAAGACATTTTTTAAGAGTCAGAAATGTCCTCAAATGAAGTGGGCTACCTCTGGACAGGTTACTGTGTATCTGACTGTTGCACAGAAGATGGCATTTGATGCCATCGTCTTCTTTTAGGCCTTGATCAAAGGGATCATTGCTTTGGAGGGGACGAGACACAACTGTAGGAAGCCTGGAAAACACAGGCTTGGGGTGAACTGAAGATGCCTTGAGTTTGAGACAGTGCCATGGACCCGCTGGCATCTCCAAAGAAAAGTAGAGTATAAGGGAGTGGCTGGCTACAAAGGTCTTGATTGTGGTGTTCTGAACTTCAGGGCTGGGCCACCAACACTTGCACCCAGTGATGTCAGGATTGGAGAACAGACTCCCCTCCCCATGAGAGGACTAGCATCCTACTGCAAGGGGAAACACACTTCACTGATAGAATTCTCAAAGGCTCTTAGACAGTGCCAGCTAACGGCTGTAGCAGACCAGAGATGGATGTGGAAGTAGGGAAGGAGATGTAATCAGTGCCAGCAGACAGCGGTCCTGTTTAAGACACCGCTGACCAAGGCTGCTTTAATGAGGGAAACCTCACCAGCAGAAGCTGAGAGGCCACAGGATGCCCATAAAGAAGACCCTAGAGGAAAATCTCCAAAGGATCTTGCTACCCCCAGCAATGGATTTTTGTTTGTCTGGTTTTTTTTACTTGAAAAATAGTTTTTCTTGGGTAAAGATGCCACTTCCTTGAATGAAATTTGGGCTGATTATCTACTGCCTAACATAAATCATATCCATTAATATGTGCAGAGTGACTTAAGGCATATTGTAAGTGCTCAATAATTGTTATCTAACACTGTGATTACATTCATCCTGAGGGAGAAGAGGCACAACTGCAAATACCCTGAAAAACACATATTTAAGGAACCTACTTATTTTTTTTATATGTATCCTTTCATAGATCATTAAGAGAATCCTTGTCCTTTTCCATCTCAAATAAGGCAAAGGTAAGATATAATTGTATTTCACTGTGAGCTTGTGATTTCTATTCCTTGGGGTGGAAGAGAGAGGGTGTTGGAGGGAGCAAGAGAGAGACA
Organism: Mirounga angustirostris; assembly: GCF_029215605.1. Classification (NCBI taxonomy): domain Eukaryota; kingdom Metazoa; phylum Chordata; class Mammalia; order Carnivora; family Phocidae; genus Mirounga; species Mirounga angustirostris. Next base: position 97,201,232 of record NW_026991718.1, on the reverse strand, counting down.
TACTTTCAGCTTGGTCCCCCCTCCCCCATGGACTTGGCCTCAGGCTGTGTGTAAGGGATCTCTTCTCAGTCCCAAACACTGAGGGATCAATACTCTGTAAGGCTCAGTATAGTTCGGATAAATGATGGGCTGGAGGCAGTATAGATAATATGCCTATGTTCTTTGGCTTTATATTTGATGGTGCATGTGCAAACTTTTGATATTCTCTTAGAGTGCATTGTATTGTGATCAAAGGATCCCCCAAATGGCCTAGCCAAAAGGCCCCTCCAAGTTTGACATGTTCTTGAGCAAAACCTGCTTGACATTTCCCAAGGAGTTATGGAGCACTGGGAAATTCTTAATGAGGAGCGTTGTTCTGTGGCAGCCTCAGCCTATCAATAGTCAGTGTTGTGGTTGGACTGGCCCATGAGTGCAAGACAGCCTTCAGCAACCACTATCAGGAAGCTTTGAAAAAAAAAAAAAATAGAGGTATATTACTTACAAGACCTGGAAATCACACAGCATACCTGGGGCCACACAGCAAGGTCATGAGTAGAGAGAGAGAACATGCAAACCAGGAGTTCTGCTTTTTGGGGGGTTGAGGGTGGGGGCCTATAGTTTCGCAGGCTCATTCTTTATTGGTGAGGTTAAAACATAAGAGCAAAAATTTAAAGCACAGGAAAGAGAAAAGACTAGTGGCCCAAATGGTCAGTTATCAAAATCAACCAATATGTCTAAATTGAAGGAGCCACAGTCCTAGGAAGTGACCGGGTGCTTTATCCGGTTGTGTGGCCGGCACTGTGTCTATTCCAGATAGCCATCTGAGAAGTGGATGCCTCTTTGAAATGGATGCCTTGGCAATCAAAGCTTAAGTCAGGCACTTGCATTACAAAAAAGAAAACCCCCCAAAACACTATCAAAGCTTGCATTATGAGTGTCATCTGGACTATTCTCATTGGTGTGTGGCAAATAAAGATCAGCTTTCCAGGGCAGGGGTAGAATGGGGAGGCCGAAGTTCTGATTTTTAGCATCTGCCAATTTCTGTGGTGTAAGAACTTCCAACACAACCAATTTCAGGCTATCAGTGGCTCACAAAATATTTCATAATTTATCTATCATCCCCCAACCCCGAGCCAGGATGAACTGGTTCACACTAGTGATTCTATTCTGGTTTGCCTATGGCAAAAGAAAATCTAATTTGGTTACCTAAGAATTGCCCCCAAGACACACACACACACACACACACACATTTAAAAATAAAAGGTCCTTTCTTGGGGCGCCTGGATGGCTCAGTTGGTTGAGGGTCTGACTCTTGATCTCATCTCAGATCTTGATTTCATGGTCATGAGTTCGAGCCCCATGTTGGGTTCTGTGCTGGGCATGGAGCCTACTTGAAAAAAAAATGTCCTTTCTTCCACATTGCATATGCAAGGTACCACAATCGAGCTAATTAACATATTCATCACCCCACATAGTCATCTTTGGTGTGAGTTTTGGTTTTGGGTTTTGTTTTTGTTTTTTTGTTTTTGATGAAAACAATTAAGATCTCAGCAAATTTCAGGTATACAATACAGTATTGTTAACTACAGTCACCATGCTGTGCATTAAATTTCCAGATTTTATTCATTCTGCATACCTGAAATGTTCCACCTTTTGATCAACATCTTCCATTTTCCCCACCTTCCACCCTGTGGTACTACCACTCTCTGCTTCTAGGTGTTTGACATTTTTAGAGTCCATGTATAACTGACATCATGCAATATTTGTCTTTCTCTGTTGCATTTATTTCACTTAGTATAATGTCCTCCAGGTTAATCCATGTTGTCACAAATGAGAAGATTTCCTTCTTTTCTAAGGCTGAATAATATTTCATATATACATACACATACATATATATGTATACATATATAAAATATGTACAGAGAAAATACATATAAAATATATATTATATAATTATGTTTTCTATATTATATAATATAATATATATTACATATTATATAAAATACAAATATATGTATATATATATATATCACCTTTTTTTATCAATTCACTCATCAATGGACACAGGTTGTTTCCATATCTTGGCTATTGTGAATAATGTTGCAAAGAACATGAGAGTGCAGGTATCTCTACAAGACCCAGATTTCATTTCTTTTGGATAAACACCCAGAAGTGGAATTGCTGGATCATATGGTAGTGCTATTTTTAGTTTTTTAAGGAGCCTCCATACTATTTTCCATAAGTACCTGTACCCATTTACATGCCTGTACCCATTTACATTCATGCCAACAATGCACACCCTCACCAATGCTGTTGTCTTTTGTCTTTTTGATAATTCACATTCCCCAGTTTACCGAAAGGATGCTCTTCCCAAGAATTTTGAATTTCTTTTGAGCACAGTTAGAGTTTACTTTGTTATGCCTATTTTATAGACTTTTATTTATTTTATATAAAAATGAATTGAGACTTGTAGATGGTGATCAAGTTAAGAATAGAAATAAGATCAGAAGCAAGCATGGTAGATAATAAATGCTTATAGAATGAGAGAATGAACAAATGAATGAGAGAGTAAGTGATGAAAGGATGCCTTAAAGAAGAAGGACCCTTGATGAGCCTATCAATTACACTGCCTGTGTTGCTGTCTTCTCTGTTTTCCCATAAGGGCAGCATGAATGGATTTTCCAAACCCACTTAGAGTGTGAGCAAAGAAAATGGACTTAAATGTTTGGGCTAGCAATAAGGGGAACCTCTTATCCTGAAAACAGAAAGCCTATAATATTCTTCATGAATATCTAAATTTTCTCTGCTCATCAAATGCAGAGCAGTGCACATTACAACAATAAGATGCTCTTGAGTTAGCCTTACCTAAAGGCAGTAGCTGGACCTCATGACATTTGGAGGCATTACTAGACCAGCTTGATTTATTATAAGAGGCGGTGAGGCATAGCTTAGGGGGCAGGAGCTTCCTGGGCTTGAATATCAACCAGTTGTGTACACTTGAGTTTTTTAACCTCCCTGGCAGCAGGTTTCCCCTTCTGTAGGTAGGAAATGAAAACAACACCTATTACACTGTAATGATTAAAGATCATACTCATAAAGTGCCTGCCTGATTCATAGAACTTGTTCAATAATTAGTGGTGGTGGTTACTAGTACTGTTTATTAAAACTGTAAAGATAAGCATCATTGTTTTTCAGCCTCTTGTCGAGCCTGGGCAAGAAACAGATGACTAGGGGCACCTGGGTGGCTCAGTCATTAAGTGTCTGCCTTCGGCCTGGGTCATGATCCTGGGGTCCTGGGATCGGGCCCTACATTGGGCTCCCTGCTCAGAGGGAGGCCTGCTTCTCCATCTCCCACCACCCCCCTACTTGTGTTCCCTCTCTCACTGTGTCTCTCTCTGTTAAATAAATGAATAAAATCTTAAAAAAAAAAAAAAAAAGAAACAGCTGACTGGACTTAGGGCATGCAAAGGCCTCCCTTTTGTCCTGTAAGAATCGTGCTGGTCACAATGCTCAGAAAATGGCCAGGGCACATGAGAGCTCTTGTTGCCAGGTGAGGAGTCTTGGCTAGTTTCTGACCACCGAACTCCTGAAGGCCAGCAGAGGTGACCCAATGTTGTCTCATTCTTCAGTTCCTCTCACTGCCCTTTCAGCTTCCCCAAGATCACCTTTGAGAGGCTAAATTCAGTCTCATGTAGCTAATCTTAATATCTCTTCCCCAGCTGTGGAAGGTGAGAAAGAACAGAGTTCAGCTTTCTAGGCTGGAAATAAAAATTCAAACTGAACTCATTACTGCCTCTAAATAGCCTCTGTGTAACAGCCAAGCCACCTCTACTTAAGTCTAAAATGATGATCTCCTATGAGCAGTGCTTTATTGATTATACCCAGCTCAGTACTAATCAATCATTCTATCTTGGATTTCTGCCGCAGTCTGGAGCTGATAAGCAAGGCTTCATAGTGCTTCATGGATGTGTATGAATGCTCAGACTGTAGACGGAAGGCTTATTAAGTCCTGGCAGAGGTTTCTACCAGAGGTTTTGATATATTCCTCTGTATCCCAGTGAGGCCCAGTTGCTGGGTCAGCAAAAATTTGGTCTGCAGACACAAGGACTTCTTGTATTCCTGTACCCAAGGGGAAGACCCAAATTAGTCCTTTCTGAAGTTTCACTAAAGCTCTCAGTCTCTGGGGAGTTGGTGTATACATTATCAATAACTATGTAATAAGCCACTGAAATTTAACTCACAATTCCGTGGGTTGGCAATTTGGGCTGGGCTCAGCTAGCTGGCTCTTCCGCTTGTCTCAGCTGAGCTCATTCATGCATATGAAGTCACTGGCAGGTCATCTGTGAGTTGGTTGACTTAGGATGACCTCTGCTTAAATAGTTCATCTCCTTACATGTCTCATCCTCCAGCAGGGCTGGCCCCGACTTGCTCACATGGCTGCTCAACAACGCTCCAAGTGCCACAAGAGAATGCACAAAACACTCTCCAAGTCTCAGTCTATATCATGTTTGCTTTTGTTCCATTAACCAAAGCAAGTCACATGGCCAAACCCAGAGTCATTGTGGAAGAGCATGACCCATAGACAAGCATACAAAGAGATATGAGTTATTCGACCACAAACTGAAGTTGATGACCTTGATTCTTTAGTGTAGTTTAAATCTACCCATGCTTCCTCATTTCAGCTAATTTTTGTGGGATGTGGATTGAGTTCCTGCTTACCTTTCATTATCAAAATACTATCTCTTGATTGTCTACCACATAGCAAGCAAGCATGATTGGAATTATTTACCATGTATTACAGGATCCATACAGTAATCCTACAGGGCAGGTATTATTGTCTTTCACAGAGGAGGGAAATGAAGCTTAGACAGTGAAGTGACTAGTCTGAGGTTGCCTCTGTTCCACTAATGGCAGAACTAAGATTAGAACCCAATTTCATCTGATGTCAAATTTCAGATTCTTAACACACCTTCCCATAAACCACTAAATGTTTTTTAAAATGATTTAGTGAATTCCTTTTCAATTATGAAGCATCAGATACTTTGTTAAAGAGGATGGTAATTACTATGCATACATTGCCACAGGCAGATGTGTCTGCTTCCAGAAGCTTCTTCCTCAAGGGCCAGGGAATCCCAACGGTGAAGACAATAAAAAGGCCTAGCTCTGCCTTTAGGCCTCTTCTGAAATAAGGCAAGTGAGCACCTGGGAGCCATGAAGGCCAGAGCATCTGTGGGTCCTCATGGCATTCAGGGCTGCTGTGGGCCTGCCTGAGGGTATGACAGGGCAGTCTGAAAACAGAAAAGAGAAGAGTCATTTTCTTACTTTCCAAGATGTCAAAGCCAGCCTCCTGAAGTCTCGCTACCTCACAGAGGGCTTTGGAAGATTGCCCTGATTGGCAAAGAGCTTGGAAGGTAAAGGTGCCCTGGGACCATGCAGGCTCTGGGATGAGAATGCCTAAAGACAAGAACCTCAGATTCTAACCTGCCTGGTTTCCATCTGCAGAAAGGAAGACACTGTTGTATCCATGTCTCCCTCTAAGGTGTACCTTTGGGGTCTCCCCTCTTTGCTCTGCCTGTCCCAGCCTTGTGCTAGCAGTGGCTAGCAGAATCACAAGCTACTGATTTTTAAGAAGAGTCTAGAAAACCAGACTGGCTCAACCTTTGGAAAATGAGAAGGGACTGGAAGCTAAACACGTTTTTTGCCTAATTCACTACACTGACAAGGAGGCTGATTAGCACATTGCAGCGTATAAGGTGTTTGACCTACAGCTTCTTATTATACTTTTATTACAGCCTTGGAAGGAAGATCAGGAAGGGACAATCACCTGCTTTTGCACATCAGGTCACTAATCTCAATAAGCTCAATGGGTAACTTGCCCAAGATAACTCAGTGATCTGAGTTATCTTGGATAAGAACTACAATCAGGGCTTTCAGCATCATGGTTGATGTTTTATTTTGCTTTAAATTTTCTCTTGTGGGGTTGGCATTCCTTAGATGGCCTTGATTCTTGAATAATTGGAGGAAAGGTATGTTTCTGTAAATCGAAGCATGGCATCATCTGCCTCCCAGTTCTTGCAGCCACAAATAAGACCCCCAAATTCCTGTTGTGGTTTACGGGGCCAACATGGGATATAGGAGAACTGATATAGTATCAACTACTTGCTTCTATTTTTAAGTAGTTTGAACAGTACTTTTGGATATCTCTCAAAGAACAAATCACTGAGTAGACTGCCCTGAAGAAGAGATTCAGTAAGAAGTGTTTAGGGTCTCACTGATTTTTTCCCAAGTCTCTGAAGTCCTGGCTTGAAAACTTCTAGTTGTCTTCCTATGCACAGAGGCCAACCATCATGTTCACCAGCGTGGCCCATCTGCCACCATGTATCAGGCAGTTTTATTCATTTTCCCTATATCCTCAGCTTTGACCAAGTGACCCTCCAAAGGTCTCCCCAATTCCCCTTTGTATGAGATGGACTTTCATTTTGAATTCCTTAAATCCTCCTCTTAGGGAAATCCTGTCCACTCTCACAGTCCAGCTCAGAACAAAACCTCCTTCCAGGCTACACCACTCAGTGGCAACTCTATTGGCCTCGTGGCTCAGGCCAAACACCCAGAATCATCCTTGGTTTTTCCTCTTACTCCCCATATTCAGTCCATCTGCAAACCCTGTTAGCTCTACCTGGTGAGTGAGTCTTTTCCATCATCCCCACCACACTGTGGCTGGTCCAAGTACAAAAGCTCCTCAGTGTTCATTATTTGACATGATCACATAATACACTTTGTGGTGGCTATTTTCACTATATCGGGTACTTTTGGAAGACAGGAACCATGATTTATATATCTTTGTATAATAATGCTATCACCTCATATGTGAATGGCAATATAGTTCACAAGCATTTGAACTTGTATATTATATATTGCCCCCCACCATTTCATAGGTGAAGAAAGAAGCTCAGAGTGGTTCCTTGTCACAGCCAAAGGCACAGACCTCCCTGGTGGTAGAGCTGGGCCTCGGGTTCCGAGTATATTGCCTTGTACCCAGCAGGTCCTCATTAAACAGCCCCTTAAAATGTGTCTTTACCCTTTCCAAACAAGAGTACAGGAAGGTGGAAGGGTGCATAATATAAGCAGACTTGACCCCTGCATCTCTGTAGGTGCACATTTCCAAAGTGTGCACTAGGGCAATTTACTAATTTAATTAACATGGTGACCCATCAAGATACTATCCAAGCTTTTGTTTGCATCTTTATAGATGCCTCAAAAAGAACTAAAGAATTTTTTCACCCCCAGGGATATTCATAATAGCTCCAAACTGAAAACATTCCAAATTTCCAAGAATAGGAGAACAGATAAATAAATTAGAGTAGAGTCTCCCAATGGAAGCAATAATACAATACAAAGCAACAATAATATAAATGAATTACTGCTAGACACAGCAGCAAGGATGAATCACACATACCTGGTGTTGAGTAAAAAAAAAAAAAAGAAGGAATATATACATCTGTAGTGTATGATTCCATTTGCCTAAAATCCAAGAACACCTGAAAAAACAAATATATTGTGACAGAGGTCAAAATAGTAGTTTCCTCTGGATGGGTGGGGAAGGTTACTATTGATTATGAAAGGGTGCAGGGAAGCATTTTGAAGTGCTGGGAATATTCTATATCAAGATGCAGCAGGCTATGGCCATGAGCCAAATCTGGCCCACCGTCTGATTTTTGTAAATAAAGTTTTCTTAGAACATAGCCACACCCATTTATTTATATATGGCCACAACTGCTTTTGGACCGCAAAGGCAGAGTTGAGTGCTGCCATTAAGATGGTATGGCCTGCAAAGCCTAGATTATTTACTATATGACCCTCTACAGAAAAAGTATGCTGATTTCTATTCTGTACCATGATCTAAGTAGTGGTTACATGCACGTTTATCTATGAAACATTTCATCAAGCTATGTATTTTATTGCACTAAACACTAAAGAAGGAAGAGAGGGAAGGAGGGAGGAAGGAAACTTTAAAAATAGAGAAATACATCCTAAAGCAAGTCATTTGTAAAGGTTATGTTGTGTGTCACACTGGTGGATAGAAAAAGATACAGCCACCTTGTGACTGAGAACCATATCTTGAGCTACCAGGAAGGGGGAAATCACGCTGTTTTCCAAATGGGCTTATTCACACTAGGTGCTGCAACCTTGCTTCGGTCGCAGAGACTCTCGTACAACCTGACCTTGAATCCTTGCTCTCATACTTCCTCAGTGTGTGACCTTAAACAAGTAACCTCCCATCTCCAGCCCTCAGTTTCTTCATCTGCAAAATGGATGTAATAATAACACCTACCTAGTGGTCCATTAGAAGAATTAAATGGCACAAATGTATGTTAAGTGCTGAGCATAGCACCTGGAAAAAGCCTCAGTAACTGTTAGAGAATATTATGAAAGCCATAGATGTTCTTTCCAGGAAAATAACTCATTCACATGCACAGACTTTGAAACAAAATAATAGGGGAGTCAGGGCTGTCCCTTAAGCCCAGGGTGGGCCCTAGTTCTTGCCAATACGACATCACATAGGCATGGCAGGCCCTGTGCTGGCTCCAAAGCCCCAAGAATGCTCAGGGCTGGCACACAGCACCCCCCCCCAGGCAACCATCAACAGCCCTGAGGGGGCCCCTGGCAGCCTGGTGGCAAACACACATCTAAGTGTACCAGCTTCAGTGCCAACTTGCCAGGTGACAGGATCCAGGGAGTACTGAGGGGAAAGCACTGAATGGCACCTGCTGGGGGCTGAAGCCAGTCCTCCGCCTGGAGCTGGGCCTTCAAGTGTGGAGTTGCAGACAGTAGAGCCCCTAGCAGCAACATGGAGATGAAAAGCAGTGGGGATAATGGCTCCTCAAATTCATTCATCTCTACGGCCTTCAGGGACTGTTTGTCATTTGCTGGAGCACAGCTGGCCTCCCCGGAGGTACATTGTTTGTGAGAACAAGGGGCAGTCATGCGCCAGACAGCTGGAGAGGTCCAGTCTCCACCAGACAGGTGTAGTGCTCTATTCCTTGGTGAGGGTGCACAGACTTTCTCCACACCCCGCTTGGGGAAGGCGTGAGCAGGTGCCTGGCAGTGCGCACGCTGCTGGGAGATACGCATCTGATGTTCCTTGGCCCTGCAGGGAATCACATGGGGACGAGACCACTTGCTACCCCTGCAGCCAAGCCTCGCTGGCATCTGGCCAAGGGCTCCGCATGACGAGCTGTGGAAGGGCTGGGAATCAGACACATTGCTGTCAAAGTGCAGGGAGAGGCTTTGTGATTCCTCTGTGAAGGACAAAACAGCTTCTTAACTTCTTACTGTTTTCCCAGCCGGAAGACAACCTAGATTCCTCACTGTTTTCTGATGCCTTCTTCTTAGTTGAGCAGTAGGACTCCCACATCTTGCAATCTCAGGTTTGTTTTTTTTTTCCCTAAGTAAAGGTTCTCTTTCTGTCATTGCCTAGTGATAGATCTGTTTTCAAATTCACTCAAGTTGGTGGCAGAATTCATTTCTGTGCAGGCATAAAACAAAGCTGTGAGCTGAAATCCACCCTCAGCTTCTAGAGGCCTCCTGCAGTACCTTGCCATTTGGCCCTATCCACAGGTCATGTCACACAACATAAAAGCTTGCTTCTTCAAAACTGGCAAAGGAGAAAAAGGGCAAGTCTAGTAGCAAGATAGTCTTACATAATGTAGCATCATGGCAGTGACATTCCATCACTTTGCCATATTCTACTGATTAGAAACAAGTCATAGGTCCCAGCCACAGTCAAAGGGAGATTGTACAAAGGCATGAATACTGGGGGCGGGGGGGCAGGGGTGGGCAGGAAATAAGGGAACCACCTTAAAGTCTGTTCATCACAGAGAACAAAAAGAGAAGTCCCTACTTTGGGAGCTATGGAGATCAAGGAGAAGTGATTAGATATTCAGGTCTTGAGACCTAGAAGAAGAAAAGATCAATGCATACTGGTATTACTGAACTGCACCTTCAAGTATACGTTTAAAAAAAGAAATATCTTTGTACGTGCAAAGCTCTTAGATGTTGCAATGTCATGCATCATTTAACATTTGCATATATCCTGTAATGGAGCTTCATTTAACAGATGAAAAAGCTGAGATCCTGGTAAGTTACAAAACTCTCCCAAGTAATCTCTATCAAGCTCCTCGCTAGATTTTTGCAAAAATTAACAAACAGATCCTAAAATTCTTATGGAAATGCTAAGGAACCCAAATACTCAAAACTCTCTTGAAAAAGAACAAAGTTGAAGAACTCACACTTTTCCAATTTTGAAACATACTATAAAGTTACAGTAATTAAGACTGTGCAGTACTAGCATAGTAGACATATAGACCAATGGAACAGAAGTGAGATTCCAAAAATAATTTTTTATATTTATGGTTGATTATCTTCAAAGATGCCATGACAATTTAATGAGGAAAGAGTAGTCTTTTCAACAAATAATATTAAGAAAATTGGATACTCACGGGCACCTGGGTGGCTCGGTTGGTTGGGCGACTGCCTTCAGCTCAGGTCATGATCCTGGAGTCCCGGGATCGAGTCCCGTATCAGGCTCCCTGCTCGGCGGGGAGTCTGCTTCTCCCTCTGACCTCCCCTCTCTCATGCTCTCTCTCTCAAATAAATAAATAAAATCTTTAAAAAAAAAAAAAAGAAAATTGGATACTCACATGCAAAAGAATGAATTTGGATCCCTACCTCACATTATATAAAAAAATTAACTCAAAAATGGATCGAAGAACTAAATGGATCTGAGAGCAAACACTCTTGAAAGAAACCTTATGCATAAGTCTCATGCCCTTGGATTAGGCAATGGTGTAGATGACATCAAAAGCACGAACCACAAAAGGAAAAACAGATAAATTGAGCTTCATCAAAATTAAAATCTTGTGCTCCCAAGGACGCTATCAAGAAAGTGAAAAGACAACCCACAGAATGGGAGGAAATATTTATAAATCATCTGTCTGAGAATATACATAATATATTATTTTGCAACTCAATGATAAAAAAACAAGTAACCCAATTTTTTTAAGGGATAAGGAATAGGCATATGTATAAATGGCCAATAAGCACGTGAGATGATTCTCAACATGATTAGTCATTGGGGAAATGAAAATCAAAACCACAATGAGATACAACTTTGTACCCACTAGTATGGCTATCATGGAAAAGACAGGTAACAACAAGTGTTAGAAAGAATGTAAAGAGATTGGAACACTCACACACTGCTAGTGGGAAGGCACAATGATGCAGCTGCTATGGAAGACCGTCTGGCAGTCCTCAAATGATTAAAGATGGAGCTACCGTACAACCTAACAATTCCACTCCTAGCTATATACCCAAGAGAACTGAAAACATGCCCACACAAAAACTTGCACACAAACATTTGTAGCAGCATTATTCGTAATAGGCCCAAAGTGGAAACAACCTAAACATCCATCAGTTGATGAATGGATAAACAAAATTCGGGATATTCTGATGATGGAATATCATTGAGCCATTTGAATGAGTGAAGTACTGATACATTCTACAACATGAAAGAAACTTGAAAACATTATGCAAAGTGAAGAAAGCCTGACACAAAAGGCTACATATCATCTGATTCCATTTACATGAAATATCCAAGATAGGCAAATCCATAGAGACATAAAATAGATTAGTGGTTGCCCGGGGCTAGAAGAAAGGAAGAATGGGAAGTGACTGTTCATGGGTACAGGGTCTTTGGAATGATGAAAATGTTCTGGAATTAGGTAGTCATGATGGCCGCATGACTTCGGTATTATATTGAAAACCACAGCATTGAGCACATTTAAATGGATAAATTTTGTGGTATGTAAATTATAGCTCAATTTAAAAAATGATTCATGAACCAATAAACGAGAAAGAATCTTGAAATGTGAGACTAACACAGTCACAACAAATAAATCAGTGTGCTTATTCCTAGCATTAAGGTCATTTTTGAGATTGCTAATTAAATATTTGTTGAATAGACCATGAGTACACAAAATGCTATCTACAGAGGCTTAGAGAATCATAAACAGTAAGTCTGAGTGGAATGGGAGAGCAGACAGCTCTAATATTAAAAAGCTACTCATGAAGCACATACATTTCTGGTTAGAGTATAAAACGGTACACTTTTTGGTGACTTCTTATGAAATTAAATATATATCTACCCTATTGTCCAGCAACTTCACTCTTAAATATTACCCAAGAGCAATGAAGGAATATGTCCACAAAAAGACTTGTACAAGAATGTTCTTAAAAGCTTTAGGACAAATGACTCCACACTGGAAGTAATCCAAATGTCTATCAACAGGGGAACAGATAAAGAAATTGTGGTATTCATGCGGTGGAATACCAGTCAGCAATAAAAAAATGAATGAACTACTCACAACAATAAAAGTGAATTTCACCAACATTATGTTGAGTAAAAGAAGCCAGGCCCAAGATAACGCACACTGTATGGGAACCAGCTAAGTTATTGTGAAAGCAGCCAAAAAGTGGTGGTTTCCAGGGAGAAAAGAATTGACTGGAAATAGGCATAAGGTAAACTTATGGAATGACAAAAAATTCCTTATCTTATTTTGACTAGTGTTAATGTGATTGTATAGAATAACCCAAACCCATCAACTGAACATTTACTATCTGATACATTTTACTGTATGTCATTTAGATCTCAAAACAAAAACAAAAATGTTACATGATTATAAGATCTTTTAAAAAATCTCATAAATCTGATGTGCAGCCACATTTAGAAAACACTGTTTTCATCTAAGAACTCTTTTTCTCTAAGTTGCAGGAATAGCATGTATAGAAAGTTCTATTCACCAATATTTTCTTGTACTTCCAAGACTCCAGTAATGGGCTCTCGACAGAATTGGTCATAGCAGCTTAATGAAGCACCTTGGTACAGCAATGCAGCAACTTCTTAGTGATGTAAATGAATGAAGTTTGGAAGGACAGTGGTCAAGTCATTGCATTTTCTAATAAAAATATTAACGACTTTGCATACTATGCAACATGGACTCCTCCAGGAGCTTTAAATATGGTAAATCATTTCTTTCCTCAAAATAACCCTGTGAGTTCAGTACTAATACCATCAGCATTCTGTAATTGAAGAAACTGAGGCCCAGGACAGAACTGGGTGATTCCTGAGGTCAGGCAGGTAGTAAGCGTGCCAGCTTTGTATTCTGAAAGGTGTTGGTCTGGCAAATTTGGCGGGGATTTGAAATCTCCTGGGGACCATTTAAAAATGTGGATGCCTGTGGACCTGCCCTCAGAGATTCTGATTTAGCTGGTCTAGGATACAGCTAGACATCCCAATTTTTTAAATCTCCCCAGGTGATTCTAATGAGCACCCAGAGTCAATCAAGAACCACTGGTCTGGACTCCTCGATTTTTATGCCTCTGATCTACTGCCTTCTCTGAATCAAACACTCAAATTCTTCTAAAGCAGGTCTTTCTAACCCAGGCTAGAAATGTATCCAAAATTTGGTATTTGGGCATGTACAATTCAGGGCTTTTGGAGGATCCATAAATAAAATACTTTTCCTTGGTGGCCCATCCAACTGAAGACAGCCATTTTGTTAGCTACCAGTCAGTCAGCCTCTCACCTAAGGAGAGAGAAACAAGGAGGACAATGAGGTTCCCTGGAAATTTTCAAATTGGCAAGAGCACAGGATGAAGAGCTTGCTCTCTAGAGTAAGATAAACCCCAAGTCCAATGTCCTATTTGCCAGTGACAAATCACGTCGTTTTGAAAGAAATGTTGAACTGAGCTCCCATCCAGGAAATGGGGATAATAATGCTATTGACCCCCTCAGGTTGTTAGGAACAGTAATGAAATATGGGTCTAGAGTCTTGATAGTGTCAAGCACAGAGCAAGCCCTTGGAAAATGCTAGCTATTATCATTGAGAGGTGTTTGATGTGGTGCATAGTTGGTACTCAGTAAATGTTTCTTTCCTTCACTTTTTTTCTTTTTCCCTTCCCCTTCTGTGGTACATTAAAATTGCCACCAAGTCTTTGTAGCTGTTTCCATTAAATGATGGAGTCCATATCCCCCACAACTTGACTCTGGGCTGGCCTTTTAACTTGCTTCATTCGATGTCATGCAGCTTCTGGGTTTCAGCCTCAAGTGATCTTGCAGTGTCTGCCCTTGCTCTTTTGGAATGCTGCTGCCATGCGGAGAAGCCTGTGCTGGCCTGTCAGACAAATGAGGGAGGTCATCTTAGAACTGCCAGCCTCAGATGAGCCTCCAGATGACTGCGGGCACAGAGTGACCTCAAGCAAGACCAGCAGAAGAACCTCCTGGATGTGCCTAGCCCAGATGGCTGACCTACAGAATCATGAACAAGTACAATAATTGTTGTGGTAGGCACTACATTTTGGGATGGTTTATTATACAGCAATAAATAACTAATACATCTTCCTCCTTTTTGTTCAATACCAATGATTCAAAACAGATGATCCTAGTCCATTAGAAACAGTTGAGAGCTAGGGGTTAGGAGACAATGGGAGATGTCAGAATTTTCCAGTAGGAAAGACTCACATGTTTCCTGGCAGTTACAGGAGGGCTGTTTCCACTGGAGCGATGGATGGTTGTGTTTGTTCAGTTGCCTTAAGCTCAGTAACTTCCTTCAGTAACTCTGCAATTGCTCATTACCTCAATTAAAAAGCAAAATGTAGAATTGAATGGAAAGTGATCAATTTAATTGCACTGTATAGACATAACCCATAGATAATAGCAGCTTAAAGAGCAAAATGCCAAAGTATCAATTAGCACCACAGAAAATGTGCACTGTGCACTTTTTCTGTTTACTGATTAAAAATTCAAGCCTAGGTAAGCCGATATCACTCGATTACCTGATCATGAATAGTATAAACAGTCTCATTTATCAAAGACATTGCATCAGATATTACCTAAATGCTTTGTGTGATTAGTTCTCCCAATTAACCATAAGATGGAGATACTCTTTTGTCCATTTTACAGATTAGAAAACTAAGATATGCTTCATTTAACCTACTTCCCAAGCTCTCACGACTAATCAGTGGCTTAAGTAAAACACAAACTATCAGATTATTCAATTAGAGTTCTAGATTACTTCTAAATGCTTTGACCTAAAGGTCCAGAATTGAAGTTTTCAGGTTATTGGGCAGTCAAAAACAAAGATGTTAGGACCATACCCTCCACAGATGGGGTTGGAAATATACTCAAGGGCAATCTGCTACCTCTGTCTTTCTGTCTAGAGACACCACTATACAAACTTCACTATAAAATGAATTGTTGGTAAAATCTCTGCCTCCAATTCTCCTAACCTGCTTTGAGAGATGGAGGCTGGGACATGATGGAAATGGTCCTCCAAAACCAGTCTGCAAGCTTACAGCAGAGCCATTTCCCAAGATGAGACCCAGTCTACCCTGTGAATGTCCCTGGGAACTCTGAGTAGACAATGATTTTCCTCAGGCCCTGGATTTGAGGGCCTCACCTTCCAGAGCAGTGGTTCTTAATCTTGACTGAACATTAGAATGACCTGGGGATTCAACTGACCCATTTTTTTTTTCAACAATTACTAATCAACCTATTCAATTTTCCACTCCAGGTAATGTCTTAGGTCATGGTCAGTCCATGGATTAGTTGCCCATTGGTAGAGAGCCTAACCTTGGTGTAATAAGTTCTGCCCTTGGAGGTGAGAGGAAAATGTGGCAGAAAACATGGCTATTCATTTGGACATGATGTGTCCTGGGAGGGATGCAGATTTCCTTAGGAGAAACTGGACTTACGGCAATGTACTGAGCAAGACTGGACAAGATCCATCTTCCTGCATCTCAGTCTACAGTTATATCTCACCTGCACCTGATTTGAAGAACAAGAAATTCCATATTCTGTTAAGAAACATGAAATTCGTGACACCCAGTAAGAATTGATGGTCATCCTGTAGTGTATATCCAGAAAATGCTGTCTGTATCTAGCTCTCTCAGGAGAGATCCATAACTCGATCTCCTGGCATGGGTCCTCAACCTGAAGGAATGTTTTGCTCCAAACCAAATAGAAGTTCTGCATTTAGCCCAGATCTGAAAATAAAGCCTCACAATTGTACAAGCACTGACACGTAATTGGGCAAGCCTCCATATAACCTACACATCTTAATTTATTATGGTAAACTCCAGAGTTCTAGTTAAGAGACACTAACACTTCAGTCAAGGCCCATTGCCCTACAGTCACGGTCAAGACCCTCCAAGTGGTGACCTAACACATCTAATGCCTGATATTTAGGATAGTGCATAGAATTTTATGGCCACTTGTGAAATCAACACCAGAGTGTCTTCTCCATCTGTCACCATATCACACAGTGCCCAAAACAGTAGACATTCCATAAATATTTATTAAATAAATACTATTGAATGACCATACCACAAGCAAAATTATGCTGCAATCACCAAGGTCCTGAACACAGGCACAGCAGCATCCCTGGGTACTTTGTAGAAGCAGCTGCCCCTGCCTAGAGCTCAGCAAGGCTCGGTCCTCCACAGATTCCCAGATGAGATTATTTCAGATTGTGAGCTCCTAACTCATAGTACAATTTCACTAAAACTTCTTTTTTATTTTTCAAAGTTCAATACCAACCCACCTCCCTCTCTCCACAAAGAAACCAAAAGAATAAATCACACTTTCAAATGTCCCTTCATGATTATACTACTCACTACAGAATATTCACGCCATTGCCTAGAATCATCAACTTATCAGCTTGCTTTTGGTGTTTCCAGTACAGATCAATTGTCTTGTGCAGATTATTCCTATCTATGAGGTTCCATCAATTTTAAAAGATGTTAAGGACATTTCCCAAGACCATCCTGCTAATCTGGTACAGGATCAGATCTAGAAAATAAGGTTATTTCATTCCTGGTCCAAATAACCAAATAAGGTTATTTCATTCTTGTCAACATTGTAATTTAATGATCACTCAGAAAGTGATAAAATTGAAAATATGTGATGAGGGAAAGCCACACATAAGATGGGTTCAGTTGTTATCTCCCATTCTATCCTAGAAGAACATTATTAACTATTAGCTCTCCTGAGTATGGCAAGAAAGTGAGCCATCTTATAATTGCTTCTCTTATATAAAGGGAAAAAATGATCAACCCAAGTAACTAGCTTGAGTACAGGAGAATAAACAAGTCCAATGTAGAAATGATCTATTTGATCAAAGAGTTTCCCCATTAAACCCTTCATTTCTATCTTATTTCTCTGGTAAATAAAAAGAGCTAATATTTATTGAATGCCTAACATGTGCTAGTCCTATTTAAGTATTTTAGACATATGTACTCATTTCTCATTTTATCCTCAAAATAACCAATTGGGCAGGTGCTATCGTTAACTCAATCTTAAATATGAGGAGACTGAGGCATGGATAGATTGTTTAGTTAACATAATAAAAGCCATGCTACAAATTAGTGGTAAAATTTGGATTCAAATTCAGGCTATCTGGGTCAGAGTGGTACTCTATGCTGCTACTGCTTCATCATGGCATAGGCAATATTAAGGTCAAGGTAAATGAATTTTTAGAAACAAGATACGTTATTTCCCCTGAATGTATTTTGTTCTAGCAACACAGTCAAATATGGGATTTCCAAAGGCTCATATCCTTAAGATATGAATCATGGTGGCTTCCATCTGACAGAGCAGATTGCACTGTCTTCCAGAAATATAGTCTATAACAGGTTTCCTGGAGAACAGGATAGAAACCACAGATGCCCCCATCATCTTCCTGCTGCCCACTTGGGATAAATTCAGCTGGTGCCATCTTGTCCCGTGAACTTTTCCAGCTTGGATTAGGAGCAGCTGCCCACTTGTAGAATCAGTCCTCGACACTGCCAGGCAGGCACAGGCCTTCCCATTATTCATTCTCTGTCACTTTTAAACTTCAACACTGAAGCCAGAGTTAATTCTATTATTGGTTGCTAAATATTAGAAACAAAGTCAAAGAGAAAATAGTATCTTTCTGAAGGGCAATCCTATAAAATAAATTGGAGATTATCTTGAGAAATATGGCTTGCATACAGTGTGGTAGGCTGAAAAAATGGCCTCAATTTTGCAATTCCTCCAATCAAGGAATGAAATCCATTTCTCCACCCCTTTAATCTTGGTTGTCTGCGCAACATGTTTTAGAACAATGGAACATTAGTAAATGTGACACAAATTGAAGATGAAGGAGTGTGGATTGAGGCTTGTCTTTTTTGGTTGTGCTTGAAACCTTGAGACCACCATGTAAATGAGCCCTAGCTAGCCTGAGGAAAATGAAGAACCACACATAGGAAAAGCTAGCCTCCCCAGTGTATAGCCACCAAAGCATCAGACATGTGAGTGACACCATCTCAGTTTACAGAAGACCCACCAGATCACTACAGATGCATGAAAGAGCCCAGCAGAGACCACACCAGCTGGCCCAGTCCAGGAGAACCTCCTATCTGACCAAATTATAGCTGAAATAAAACTGTCGATCTTTTCAGCCCCTAAATTTGTTTGTTACATTGCAAAGCTGATACACATGGCAAACCATGGTAAGACAGTTTGAAAAACAAAAGTGCACAGATCAAATCACATCAATTTAAAAGACACACAAGAAATGAGAATGTGGTAAATTTTGATTGTCTACACTTGAATCTGATTAAAGTGCAGATAATTCATTTTCTAAAGCAGCGTGATGAAATGATAGAAAATTTTAGAAAACAGAGTTTTGGTTAAAAGAATCAATGGTCTTCACAAGTGTAGCTACCATCTGTCCCATTACATTGCTATTAACAATATCATTGACTATATTCCTTATGCTGTACCTTTTATTCCTGTGACTTATTCATTCCATAACTGAAAGCCTGTATCATGGCATAATGTATGAATTTGTCAAATCACTGAATTTGTACACCTGAAGCTAATGTAACATTGTGTGTCAACTATGCTCAAATAAAACTACTTTGAACATAAAAAAATAAAATAAATAAATATAGCTTATTTTATCAATTAAAAAAAGAACTGATGGTCTTTTCTGGAATAAACAAAGCAAGATCCTATATCCATCTTGCAGATTGTCAAAAAGTCATCTAAGATATTCTAAACAATACTACACAGCATATGTGATTCATTAGACCTTGTCTATATTAAGTATAGAAGGGAAAATTTTTCTGCTTAATCATTGAAACCTCGCATATTCTGCTTAGTTGTTCCATCAAAAGGATTCATGCAATCATTCCACAAATACGTATCAACACATATTGTGTGTTAAAGCACAGTGCTTAATGCTAGAGCAAAAGCAGTCATGGTTCTTTCCCTAATAGAGTTTATTCATCAAGGAGGTTGTAGAAGCCTTCCCTTTGGAAACAATGCTTGAGCTTTTATCTCAAGGACCCATGGCATGAAGCTCACAATTTGAGGAGTAAACACTTATCTGGGCAGAGCAACCAACAGACGTGAAGGGAGAAAGGAAGTGAGTAAGGATGAGGGGCTGAAAAAAAGACCAGGATGCCTGTGTCAGGGAGTATTGAAGGTCACAACTCAAGAGAAGCTTAGAGAATAGCATTGACCTTCAACTTAAGTGAAAGAGGCTCCAGACTTTAGAAGGACCCACCTTTAGAAGGCTGAATTTGTCCAGCCCCATCCTTTTCTATGAGTCAAGGAGCTTCTGGGGCTAAAGAGATGTTGCTCTCCCAGAGTCCATGCTCCTCACTTTTCAGACTGCTCGTCAGGTACAGGATGTACAGAATTCCCTCTTCAGAAAACTCGCCCCTGCTTCCAAGGCCTGACTGGCCTCTTTCCTGAGTCCATACTTTTGAGGATGGACCATAGTGCTGGAAAGGTGTCTCTGAGCCTGAAAAATGGCCACAGGATAGCTATTGGTGGGGCTGTGGACAGATGTCGAATGAGTGGGTGGGATGTCTATTCATGCTCAGGGCTTTTTTGATATGTTATGGTCTGGAACTACAGGAGCCTAGGAATCTTAAAGGAAACCTAGCTTTTTTTTTTTTTTTTAAGAATTTATTTGTTTACGTGAGAGAGAGTGAGGGAGAGTGAGAGAGAAAGAGAGAGAGCACGAGCAGGGGGCGAGGAACAGAGGGAGAGGGAGAAGCAGACTCCCCACTGAGCAGGGAGCCTGATGCATGGCTCCATCCCAGGACCCTGGGATCGTGACCTGAGCCAAAGGGCAGACACTTAACCGACTGATCCACCCAGGCACCCAAAACCTAGCTTTCTAGATCATTATAAAGGTGTGTTTTTCCAAAATAGAAAGCTAGAAAATATTTAACAGCTAGCTTCATTTATTTTTAAATATTTAGGCATTAGGTTTATGGGCTCCTATTTTAACTTTTGCCTGGGAACCCACAAATGTGAGGCAGGTTTGCTAGATTGGTAAGTAGTGGCCAAAGAACACAAAACCTTGCAAGACCATACCTCTTGAACTTCAGTGTACTTGTGAATGACCTTGGGATCACAAAAAAATGTGGGCACTGATTCTGCATCTCTAACAAGCTCCAGGGAGATATCTAACCTGGGTAGCTGATGGAGGGACCACAGTTTAAGTAACAAGGTTGTAGAACATATTAAGTTTTTTATTTTATTTTTTATCCAAAGAGCCAGTAGACGTTCTTGAGGGATTTCAAGCAACAGATTTTCTTTCTGAAAAGAGGACCACAGCTGGGACATAAGCACTGATGAAAAGGTGGAAGTATGTGCTGACTACACCAGACAGGAGAGGAAGTAGCCCCATGGAGAGAGATTTAGAAGGTCAGACACACCAAACTAAATAAGGCAGGGAGACGGCGGTGTAAGTCAGGAAGGACAAAATTTTTTAAACTGAGCAACAGAATAAATTAATGAAGTGCCATTCTCTCAACCAAGGTTTCAGAGCATCAGGACTCAGGATAGTTTTAGCTGTATGTGATTTCAGAGAATTGAGAGGCATTTGTTTTCTGTCCCCTTGTAGATAGTTGGAAGCCATTTTCACCCAAACTGCCTTTTTACCTTCCTCTTCCCCCCAACCCCCCAGAGATCTGCAATAATAGAAGTTAATTAAGAAATAATACCAGTTATAATTATAACCATAACCCTCTTCATTCATCTGCATTTCCTCTGCATTTAGTAAGGCTATCTTAGAAGTTTCTTCCTTTAATTAAGTGATTATGATGGCACATGCTCTTCTCTAAGTGATTTCTCCAGTGCACAAGTGATTAAATTAGAACTCTGCTCACTCTACCTTTCTTTGGAGCAATACTCTGGACCCCTGGGAGCCCAGCATCCTAAGAGAAGTTGTTCTCTCCCAGGGGGCTGGCCTCTCCAGAGAGGCTCACTTGCATCCAGGTTGGGCTCCTGGGAATGTTCCCCATCTTCAGAAATCCTCACTTTCTTTGGGACATAGGAACAGCATTCAAGGTCCCACTGGGTTAATCACTCAGCTGCACCAGCTGCGGAAGCATGTTGTCCCAGGGGGGCTGGTGTCTCCAGAGATCTGTGGTTATCTCCAGCGGCAATCCCGGGATATGACGCCTACAGTGCTTTGCTGTTCTTCTCATCCCACACCCACCTTCCCCTTCTCCAGAGTTCTGCTGTGACTCACAAAAAGCTTAGAGGTAATACGGGGCGGAACTTCCAGCCTAAATTCAGGAAAGATGTCTTAGCTTTCTCATAAATACCCAAGGAAAAATTTAAACTCAGTGCACAGCTTCTCTGGTTCGTGTATCACTTTTTTCCCATTCTCACACAGTAATGGTCCCAAAGATGGCTGGCTTGATTTGCATACATTTCAAGAGCATTTTTATCTTTTTTATCTTTATTTACTGTCCTCTTCCTGTCTCACTCGCTGCTTTAGAACTCTATATCAAATATTTATATGTGTTTACTTCCTGGCTTTAACCCACTTCATCATCCCCTTCCATGGAGCTTCATATTTCATGAAATCTGCTGCCTTCCCACCACCCCTGCACACACCCCTGCCTTTGCCCTCCCCACTCACCATGGGAAGCTGTTAGTTTCCAGCTTAATTTGTGGGAGTCTTTCTTTCTCCCTCACTGGATAGTAACCTCCAAAGAAGGCATTTGGGAGATGTGGCCCGTCTTCAGCATTTCCTTTGCCTAGTCGTGATGATTCACATATGGGTCCAGGTGCTTGGCGGTCAGGGCTCCTAACACAGTGTGGAGCCCATGGGGGCAGGGTATCAAGAAGGACAGGGGCCTGGCGATTCAGCAAGGAGTGCTGGGTCTTGTGGCAAGCCGGAGAGCACACATCCCACTGAAAGGAGACAACGGCTTCTCAGGTCCAGCCAATCATGTCATGTGGAGATTTATTTTTCACCAGGAATGGGAAAACTAATTTTAATGTGAAATTTTCAGATTTTGTCTTCTGGTCCCATTAAATACATAAAAAAAAAATAATGACATAGCACATATGACCTAACCCCCATAAACACATTCCCATCCCAGGTATTTGGAAACACACTATATTAGCTTACCTGGCCCTTCTTACTCAGAGTGCCCTGGACGTCAAAAGGAAGATGAAGGAAAAGAGCTCAAAATGTTAGTCTGTATCTTCCAACATGCCTTCTACCAGATTGTAACCTGAATATAGCTGGGCAATCTTGAGGCTGCTCTTTGCTTGTCAATGCACCTAACAACAAAATCTGCCCTTAGAAACTTGAAGGATAAGATTTGTCTTTAGATTTCCTTAAAGGGATAGCACAAGGGCATTGCCAAGGGCATGGAATTCCTCCTCTTACAACTAATCTTCAAATAGCTCTTTTTCTGCCCAGAGTTTCCCACTCAACAGCTGCCAAGCAACTTCCCATTTCTCTTGTTGCCTGTATGTAATTCCAAAACATTTATTTCTCCCTTTTAGTACCCCACTGCTCAGCCCATGACCTTCCATTCCAGGGAGAGTACACTGCTTTTTTTCTCAAACAAGTCAGCCCTCTGGCCCTAGAATTGTGGCAAGAAAAATCATCTGCCTAGAATATAAGAGCCCCCTCATCTTTCAAATATTCTGATATTCTTCCACACAACCATGTGATCCCAGAAGAGTATGTCCCCAGCTTGCAATATCCCACCACCACTCAGAATCCCTGGGGCATTAGCCATGATACGTGCATCTTCCAGGCAATCTTTCTGGACTTGAGCTAATTCTCTGTAAAGCTAAGTTTCTTAATGATTAGTCATCTAAGGACCAATTTATCTACTATTGAATCTCTCTCCCTGAATCCTTTCCAGTGTCTCTCCTTTTTAGAAATCTGTTTGGCTTTTAAATCATTTTAAATACATTTGCCTATGGCCACTTCTGATTTATTCTATTTTTTAAATACCGAACTTGCACCATTCTGTCAACACGTCCTTTTGTGTCCTTTGCTATTTTGTGTGGAATTCAACATTTTAAGGATATTTTAGCCAGCTGTTTAAAGAACTTATTTTTTTAATTTTATTTTAAGGTATTTAATTGATACCTTATATTTAAGATCAAAAAGTTTCGGATTCTAGATGATCTCTACATCAAGTGATAGACTGACGAATTTTCTACACTACCAGGGTGACTGGCTGCTGTATGTGCCCTGTCCCCAGTACCAGCTCTGCTCACCCGTGCCCTCCCAGGCTTGCCCCTGCAAACATAGGCTTTTCCAAGCTTCTCTCTACTGGAGGAAATTTCTTGTCTTGTCTAGGAAGACATTGGCCCTATAAAGCATTCCCTGCCAATACTCTTCATGGAAAGCTCGTGTGGGGAACCTAGCCCTAACTACCAGAAGTAGCCAGGTTCCCTGCCTTCAGAGTATAAAACATCCTCATATAACATGGATTTGATGCCCATTCCAATAACCTAGCAGCTGGTGGCCTTGAGTAGTAACTCACCTCTATGAACCTCTAGACTAGAGGTTCCTACCTCTAAATGAGAAGAATCACAGCAGCCCTCATACAGTTCTTGTGAGAATTGAAAAAAATCTATGTAACATGCAAGAAACACAGGGGGTACTCAATGAGCAAGAAGCAGGAAGAGGAGATTGCATCGTTATGCTACAGAAAAGAGCATCTCAAACAGAACTGGCAGAACACTAAGAATTAGGCAAAATTGCTCATATCCACCGGGCCTATGACCTTCTGAAAAGCAATAATCATTCTTTGACATTTTCCCTGAAAGTCAGCAGAGAAAAACCACAAAAGCAATCTGTAAAATGTTACTTCTAGCTGAATTAAAATGTGAAAAAAAATCCAAACTTTAGCCCTGTCCATTAGAGTTGTACAATCCTCTGCACCACCGCCCATGTCCTTGGAAGTATTTTTGGTCATGGTCTTGTCCAGGATACCCTCTGAATTGCTGGGTCCAGGTTTTAAGTGTTTGTTCTTTCTTGGCTCCTTCAGCCATCCTCCCTCCCAATCTGTCCCAGTTCCATCTGTGCCTGCCTCGGGTAACCCCTCTTTATTAAAAGATTCACAGGTGATAAAAGAAGGTAGAAAAGGCCAGAAGCATCTATATGAGGCTTTTGCCCTAATGCAATGGAACTTGAAAGTAAAAACACAGAATATTGATGGCAAAATATTTTAATCTTGAATTCTGTTTTCAGAGATCTGTAGAACATGCGTCTCATAGTATAGAGGGAAAATATGTTAGGGATAGGAAAGATATATTCTTTCTGAGCTGCCTTTAGATGCACCAATGCCATCTGGCCCCCTAGAAAGCTTTAGAAACTGAATATCTGAATTGTGGGGCTCCTCCCCTAAGCCATCCCTAGAGCTGGATCTTTCTCATTTTCCCCTTAACCGAGGAAGCTCACGGTCGTTAAGCTTCTTCCTATTCCTCTCTCAAGTTCAGCTTCTTTCAGAATAAAATTGTCACCTGTCATTGGATATGACCAACGACTGCTAAGTTTATTGCAACACCCAGCCCAATTTCCATAAAATCACACTGTGCTTTCCCAAGCCAGAAGCTTTCACACATCCGCATAGATACAGTGCCGCAGGCAAGATGCCCACTGGGAGTGGAAATGTGTCAGTCCTTCGTGTAAGGAGCAGGCAGCCGCTGCTTGTCACTTCATTGACAATGGCAGCAGGTCGCGGAGGGGGGAAGCGTCCTGGCCAGGGACTGAGCAGCCTGTGCCAGGCCCTTCAGCTAACTAGCCATTTGGCTTTGCACAAGTCTCTCCCCATCTGACTTCCTTCTCCCCAGAGCTGGGGCCCACACATAATGATGCAAAGGTTCCGCCCCCTACACAGTGCCCCTCATGTCTGCCTCAGCCACCCTCCAGGCTTCAGAAGGTCAGATTACACCCTCTCCCCACACAAGCACACATGCGCAAACAATAGCTTTACCCAAACAGTTTCTTGGTCTTTTGAAACTAATGCAGATGTTTTCATTGTTCCAAACTCCTCCTTCCTTCTATCTCAATTTTTTTTACTGATTACAAAAACAGCATATGCTTTTTGTAAAAATATTCACACATATGGATAAGCAGAAGAAAAGAGAAATCATTCATGATGCCTGCCATTCTTTCAATCTGTGATTATATGTAGAAGTTCTACATACTAACTGCAGCATTTTTCAACTTACTAATACATTGACACATTTCTCCTTATCTTTTTTTATCACTTGAAAACATAATTTTAATGACTATAATTGCTGTATCATAAGATCGTGCCATGACTCAGTTTACCACTTTAGATGTTTTTCTTTTGGTGTTGTGGGTTGTGTCACCCTGTCCTCTCTTTGAGTGCCATACCTGGTTGCTCTACAGAATATCAATACATGAATGAATGCTCTTTACTGACTTGTGACAGTATTGCCAATAGCTGCAAATTCTTGGAAACTCTTCCAGTTGAGAAGCAGAATGTCTCTCCATTCCTCTTTAATCTGGGCTGGATTTATAATCTCTTACTTGTAACTAAGAGAACAAAGTGGAATAGGTGCTGTGTGGCTCTAAGGCTAGATCAGAAGAAGTCATGCAGCCCTAACCTGATTATCCTGGTAGACTTCCTCTCAGACTGCTTCCTCTCAATACACACTTTCTGGGAACACAGCTGCCATTTTGTGAGGAAGCCCAAGCAATGTGGAAAGACCATGGGTGGGTGTTGTAGTCAACACCCTATCCTCAAACCCAAGAATCAGACATCTGACTAGGAAAACCACCATAGAAGCTAATCCTCAGCCCCAGCTGCCCAACCCCACATGTTCAAGTCACACCCAGCTGAGTCTTCAGTCATCACGAAGGCAAGGAAAAGTCCTTCATTTTGCCAAGTTTGAATTCCTGGCCAACAGAATATGTGAGCAAAGAAGAGTTGTTGATTTACACGACCAACTTTGAGAGGGTTGGGCCAGCAATAGTACCTGGAGCACCATTTAACCCTAAAACCAATGTGATTGAGAGGCCTGGTGGAAAGCATATTCTGAAGAATAAGGATAATAAGAATAAGGAAGTAAACAAACAAATTTATCTTAACCACCAGGGGAAACAGAAAGACTGCAATTCTGGGAGTAGCAACCCTGAGACAAATCTGTGTGTCTCCTATGTAAATTCATCATCAGTCATGTTTTATGTTTGAAACAGCTAATCATGGATACTTAGGTTCTGAAAGGGGTAGTATTGAAAAGCAGTTCAGAGCAAAAAGTTTGGGAGTCAGATTCACCCGAGTTCAAATCACAGCACTATTATCACCTTACTAATTCTCTCATCTCTAAAACAAGAAGGAGATCTCACTCCAAGGTTGTGGCAGAACTAACAAAAATAATGGATATCATGTGCTCAACAGAGTGACTAGCAAGTAGTACTCAGTTATCTGTTACTGTTATTGTTCATGCTCATAGTATTATTATTATTATTATATTATGTTTTATTATTGTTGGGGTTGTTCCAGCCTAGCAGAGGAGGAAGGATGATCATTTTGGTTGAAGAAAGAAAACACAACAGAGAATACATTATTGCATCTCCGATCCAGGGGCCATTTTATGATTCTAGGGAGAGAGTTTATGAAGTAAAGGGAAAGAGATGAGGGTGGATGATGAAGGGAAAGCGATGATTTGCAGTCCATGTAGAATATTAGGTTAGAGTCCTAAGAGATTTACATTTAAGTCAGAAAGCCAGAGGGTTTGAGTATGTTCCCTTTCTTTACTGCTTTAGTGAGGTTTAAAGTTCACTCATTCAATCACCCATTCATTTAGCAGATACTTGTTAAGTATCATTATGTGTGGGAATCTATGCTAAGCAGTGACGACTCAGAAAAATTAACAATAAACAGGACCCAGTCCTGTGGAAGCCCTCTCTGTTCATGATCAAGCCTCATAACTCACTTTTAGTGTGATGTAAGACAATATCAACTATTGGGGAAAAAAACAGAGGAAAAAAATCCTGTGAAAGTTCTAATAGTATTGGAAACGTCACAAAACCTTTTTCACATTTACCACCTCAATGAGTCTTCTAAACAATCCTGAAAATAAGTATGATTATTATTATTATTATCATTATATCCATTTTATAGATAAGAAAACTGAAACAAAGAGGCTAAGAAGAGTATCCAGGATCACAGGGCTAATAACAGAGCTAGACTTTCAAGTTGATCTCTGGCATCTGTGCCAGGTTGGCATGTGTGTTGTGTCAATGGAACTCCATCAGCTGCATGGCTTTGTTGTCACATAGGTGCAAAGACACTAAGCCCTCACTGAAGGCTACCTATGCTTTGAAGCCTCCCTGAGGATTCTGAGCTACAGCAACTTGAATGCTTCTGGGCTCAAACAGTTGAAAGCCAGTGTACCTCCATCCACCACTGCTCTCTTCCTTTTGGAAAGTACCATGGAGACAATGTGTTGAATTGGCAGAGCCTCTAGTGGAAATAGCCTGGGTATCTGAGTGTCTGTATGGAGGAGATGC
The DNA here is from genome assembly GCF_029215605.1 of Mirounga angustirostris. Taxonomy (NCBI): domain Eukaryota; kingdom Metazoa; phylum Chordata; class Mammalia; order Carnivora; family Phocidae; genus Mirounga; species Mirounga angustirostris. The sequence continues at coordinate 97,173,345 of NW_026991718.1, read as the reverse complement.
TCTGCCAATCTTGCACAAGATAGAGAAATCACTCCTTGTTGTGAAGCCTCTGAGATTTCAGGGCTTACTTGTTACCCAGCAGAGCCTCTCCTACCTGACAAATGCAATTACCTAATCATTATGTGTCTGGCAGTACTCTGGGTTCTGAGGGTAAATGGAATTGTAAACCATTTTCTGCCTTTGAGGAACCAACAAAGTTACTGAGCCATTACTCAAAGTGAAGGTTTTCCGAACAGATGGCCAGGTTGAACTAGCAACCCCAGACCTATAAATACCACTGAGAGGCCCTGTTGTCACATTTGAGAAGAGTTGTTACCTAGGCACTTTTGGTGATAGCTGCCAAATATTTTTAAGATGTTGCAAGTGAACCGGAAGGGCAACACTGAATCTAGACTCTTAGAATCAACCCTTGGGATCAAGTTGCCTGTGTCTCCTCCTGGAGCCCAGAAGTTATCTTTGCTGATTCATGATTTTGTTCCATTTCAGGTTGGTCATTGTGACATCCCTCTTGGTACCTTTTGTCCAGAAACCTGGTCAGTGACCTTGGCTTCATTTCCTTACTTTATACTTGCCTCTTGTCTTGTAGCCAAAGATTTCCCATGATGGCTGGTTTCAATCATGCCATACCCTCTTTCTTGGCAACAAAGTAAAGGCACTATGTTCAACATTCTGTTGAAGAAAAGGTCTGTCTCATCTCAGCCAATGCCTTGTGCATAAACTTTAGACAGCTAGCTACTTAACGATTCTGGGTCTCAGTTTGCTCATCTGCAAATTGAGACATTTGGACAAGATGGACACCAAGATTCCTTACAGTTGAAAAAAACAATCTCCAAAGTCACATAACTATAATCAGTGCCAGAGAAGGGATTAGAACTCCAATTTTGGTCCTTTTCTATCTGACATCTAGTAAGGCTCAAGGATTACATTTCATGTGACATGTGGGAATTTCTCAGGATAGCCACTCAAAACCTGAGACAATGCTTATCACCTCCATAGTCAGTGTTTTGAAATCCTGATTACAGGTTGAAAAAACATGCCCTCCAGCCTTGCCTCTTATCAGCCTTGTTTCTTGCTGTTTTCTCTCAACTCTGTGAGAATTTGCTCCTTTATTTATTCACTTAATAAAGATTTACTGAGCATCAGTGCCATTTCAGTGCTGTGGTAGAGCTGGAAACACGAAGTTTAAAAAAAATAATAAAGTGATCCCTGTTTCGGGGGAACTGAAGCATTTTTCAGAAAATTATGGGAGTTACAAGATTGAGCCTTCAGCTCAGGGCCATGTAGACAGGGAACTTGGAGTTGAGTCTTAAACCATAAGTAAGAGTCACCAACTCTCATAATTTTGTGAATATTTTACCCAACACACTCTCCAAGGAAAAACGGTCCAGTCTTTCATGCCGAAAAAACAAACAGCATATTCCTTTCCTTTCTCAGCTGCCTGGTTTTTTCACTTGACTTTTAAGACTTGTCTCACCATAGACTCAAGAGAAGTCCCAAAAGCCAAAAATGCAACCTTTGGTTTACTCTAAGTAGTTTTGTATCCTCCTTTCTCTGGGGCAAACTCAATTTCTCTGGTTTTAAAAAGTGCAATCCCTGCAAGGAAAATAATGTCCAGAAGAATAATTACAAGGGGAAATATTTCAAAATATAATCCCTGTTACAGAGTTAGGACCAAAGATCCATGAAGTGGATGTGATCTTTTAGTGAGGCAAGGAAGCCAATCCCATATGCTGTGGACTGGTACAAGGCCAAAAATTTGAATCTCATTTGCTGTGAGGGTGTTAACGCAGATAAAAGTCCCTTAGGGAGAGAGGCATGGCCGGGCCTCCAACATGTCACCAGTGGGCTTCATGCCTCTCTCCTCCTCATATAAGCACTAATCTTCATTATGGGTCTGAAGAAGCCATTTACATTTTCAGTAACTTACTGATTTCTCGGGGGATATCCCTCCAAGAAGCTGCCCTCACCTCCCTGACCTCCCATATATAGCACCAAAAGCTCCTCTGTAATAGAGTATATTGTATCCCTTGATTCTTAATTAATTTATCAAGGGAAATTTCTCCATTTTTACTCACTACCAAGTCCTCCTGTTCAGAAGAGCAGTGACTAGAACATCATAGGGACTCAAAAAAACTATTTTTTGAGTGATTAACATTTGCAAATAGAAGGATTTATAAAATCTTTAAAGAAAGTCTAGAATTTGCCTCCTCCCCCGTTGGCCTGCCACTGGATGCCATCCTTAGGGAAATACTTGAAAACACCAGCAAAAATGCAAATATATTTTCTGAGAGGATTAAGAGAGAAAGCTATTATCCATAAAACCCAGACCATTATAGCAAATACCTAAGATAGTCTACATCCAAAATGACCCACAGAGAGTCAAGGAGCTTATGGGATCTTACTTATTCTTCACAAGGAAAACCAGGGATAGGCTGGGTAATAACCCGAGGGACCAGACCCATGGTTCTAGGGATGGGAACAAAGGCCCTCATTCGAGAAAATAGGAAGTGGGAAGGAGGGGCAAAAGGGAGAAGTAGGTCCGAAATAAATACTTGAGAGCCAGTGTGGAGAGTCAGGAAGGTTGTTAAATCCCAGGGTAAGAGTCCAGAATTATACATCAAAGTCTGACCATGAATCTGAGAGTCAGTATCTAGGAGGTGAGAGCAATCAAAACAAGGTAAAAGTTGTGTGGGGGTGGGTGGGGCAGGGAGGGAAGGAAAGAACTATCTCGAGCATTATCACTGTGATACCATTACATCAGGATGACAGGGGCCACTGCCTTGCACCCCATGCTTTAGGGAAGCACTGTCTGAGAAAGCCATAGATGGGAGCCATGTAGATAATTAAAAGTTTTCTGTATCTTCATTTTAAAAACTTAGAAAAGCAAAAGAAACTACTGCAATACATTTAATGAGAAATTTTACATTCTTTTTATTTTCTTCATACTGCATTTTTAATATGCTATATGCATTTTACTATCAACTCATTCACTGCATCTCAATTTGGAACAGTCACATTGCACATGCTCAAAAGCCACATGTAGCTAGTGGCTGCCATATTGGATAGCACAGCCTTGAGGGGCTCCACTCTGGTCCTCTTCTGGGTACACCATGGAGTGAGGAATCTATGAGGCCAAAGGGTTCCATATACCTAGATCCCCAACACCTCCTTCTAGATCACACACCAGATAGCTGAGACTTTCAGATTCCCTGCCTGAAAGGTCCACAGTCCACTTTCAGGGTTTGCATGAACACTTTCCCTGGGTCCATCATAAGGAAGGGTCCACCCTTCTGAGTGTGAACTATGTTGCTGCTCTGTGCACTCCCAGACTTGAGAGGGTCCAAAGGGATGGCTGCCTATGGGGACATATGGACAGAGCGTGGGCATGTGTGTTGAGATTCCCGTGTAAGACAGAGCTGGGAGTGGGGAAGAGAAGAAAGACAGGTCATCCTCTAAAACAGGGAGCCTGGCCATCTCTCCCCACACTGCCATATGCCAGTAGAGATTTCTGAAATGTCTGAGAACCTTGCATTCGAGGTTAAATTTGACAAGGTAGGAGAATAGAATATATTTTATTTAAGAGTTTATTATCCTAACTTGTAACTTGAAAATATTTAGCCATTGTATGTGAGCCTCCATTTTTACTTCTGCTCTGGACCCCAGGAATGCTGGAAGCAAACCTGATCCTGGGTTACCTTACTTACTGTAACATCTGGATTTTATTTATTTAAATTCTTATTTGTCTTTGCAGGGGAAGTGTGAGGAAATTGGCCCATTTTAAAGATCAAGGGTACAATGAACTCTATGTAACACAAGAGGAGAAACAAATTATTTGGCATAAAGATTCCAGGCTGCTTTACTGAAGGTGGTCTCAAGGAGACAAAGTTTTATCACCTCTACTGTGGAGACCACCCCAATTTTAATTAGTATAATTAATAATTTCTTTGTCTTTTTTCCTACAGAGCACTCTATTCAAAACGTCTTTTTTGTAGAATATACCATGTGTCTATATTTTCTTCTGAAACACTTATTATTTATTTGCAGGAATCACAGATCCTTTTGAGAATAGTATAGTGAAAGCCATGAGTCCTCTCTCCAGCAGGGAGATGGGGAAATATACACACATATATATATTATACAAAATTGGGAATATGATTTCAAGCCCCTGAACTTGAGGTTAAAATCCCTGAGTTTGACTAGACTACATGAAGGAAGGCACTGATTCTATTCTGTGCCATCTGAAACACAGTAAGCTCTCAAATCAGATAAGGTGAATAAGCAGCATGTTTCAGGTATCTATTACAGTTACAACAAACCATTTCAAAAGTCAGTGGCTTAAAAGAAGGGCCACCATTTATTCCCCAGGAATCTACCATTCAGGCAGGGCACAGTGGGGATGCCTCTACCCCATGTAGTGGGCTGGAGGGGCTTGACTGGGGAATGGAAGAGCTAAGATGGTGTCATTTGCATGCCTTAGCTAGAACTACTGGGGGCTGGCTCAACTCTCTCTTTCTTTCACCTTCCCTAATGTCTCATAGCCTGCAAGGCATCTCTCCACACAAACTTCTTCATGGTGGTCCAAGCTTTCAAGATGGAGCCTCTGCTTGGGTCCTGCTTACTAATTTCCCATTGGCCAAAACAAATCACATGACCAAGACCAATTACTGTGGGAAGGGACTATGAAAGGGTATGAACGCCAAGATATGTGGTTTATTGGGGGCCACCAAGTAAGCAGTATACCACACAGACCCCCCCCCTTAATGGGCAATTGTTGAAAGAGCAAATAACCCCTTAAAGATACTCCCCAGTGAGGATGAGGTATCTACTTAATTCCTCCCATTATTTAGGCCTCAGGCCAAAAGTCTGCTTCTCACAGTATCTGCAGGCACTTCCTGTTAGGCACTATCCAAGAATCCATGCCTTTCTTCCTCCATACATATCACAGCTTGTAATGATGTATTAGTGTGAATAACTGATTTCTTATCATGCAAATGAAATTATGTACTCATTGAAGAAAGGGACCATAACTGTTTTTGCTTACTATTACACCCCCACTTCTGGTACAGGATCAAGCACATGATAGACTTCCATAAGTATTTGAGGAAGGAAGGAGGGAAGGAAGGAAGGAAGGAAGGAAGGAAGGAAGGAAGGAAGGAAGGAAGGAAGGAAAGGAGGGAGGGAAGGAGGGAGGGAAAGAGAAAGGGAGGAAGTCTGACTTCAGAGCTTACACTCTTAATCATTCTTAACCATTAGATTAGCTCTAAGGACAAATTAATATTTAGAAGCAAAAGAGAATACTTAAGAATGCAAACTAACTTGTGTGTCCCCTCAAGGACTTTCTGAGAAAAGATGAACATACAGGCAAAAGAAAACTAAAGAAATGCTTGTTACTTTGCGGGGTCAGGGGGATGTTTCAAAAGAATTGTGGAGTTCAAGCAGGAAAATGGAGTGAAAAATGAAAACATCAGGGAGATAATGAGGCAGAAAGGACTGACAGGGAGGGACGCTCAGGTGGGTGGACCCACATTTCATTAGAGAGGGGGTGATGCAAACACCTCCCAGGTGGGAAGGAGGATTAGCTAGTTAAAGTATTCAGATTGACTTTGCAAAAGGCAGTCCTCAGGATGAGTCATGATTTCAAAGGTTATGGACAAAAATGTGCAAAATAGAAAATTTAATAACAGATGCAAAATTTTATTAATCACAAAACTCTCATATGAGACTGCTGGTTTTCTGCTGCAAAAAGAGATAAAATATATAAATCTTTCTCTATAGAAAAATCAAAAAGGCAGAGCCCACACCCACCAGACTAGCTAAAATGAAAAGAGATGGAAAAAACCAAGCATTAGAAAGGATATAGAACAATGGAACTCTCATACCCTGTTGGTAGGGGTGCAGTCCAGTATACCCACTACTGAAAGCTGTCAGCATCCAGCAAAGCTGAACATACACACATCTTCTGTGACCCAACAATGTCACTCCTGAGCTATACCCAATGGTATAGCTGGAAATGCACCCATGTATTCCTCAGAAGATATTCTAGAATATTCACAGCAGCACTATTCATAATGAGCTCCACTAGAAACCACTCAACTGCCCATCAACAGTAGAACGATAGGGCTATCTGGCTGGCTCAGTCCTTAAAGCATGCAACTTGATCTCAGAGTCTTGAGTTCAAGCCCCATGTTGGGGGTGGAGATCACAAAAACAAAAAACAAAAAACAGTAGAGCAGATAAATCATGGTTACTCACTGGAATACTACACAGTAATGAGCATGAACAATGCACAATTAAGTACAGAACTATGGTTGAACCTCACAGACATGAACATTTAAAGTAAAAAAAAGAAAAGTCAAACCACACTGGGGAAGTCAGGATAGTGATTACCCTTGTGGGAACAGGGAGGAGTCTCTGCAGGGGGTCTGAGGCACTTTTCTGCATGGATGTTTTGTTTCAATCAAACATTTCAAAGAAGCTACAGCCATGCTCAAAAACAAGATAAACATCTTCAGTCACTATGCTGTACACTTGAAACCAATGTAGCATTGTGTGTCAACTAGACTTCAGTTAAAAGTGAATAGAGACACAGAGATAAGACTGAGAAAAAGCAGTGGGCAGAGAAAAAGTCAACAAAGTTGTGTAACAACTTCCTATTCATGATCTGTTTAGAGGGCACAGGGGGATCATTCTGGGGCCTCCTGGAGGAACTGTTAGGCTGAAGAACTTGGAGAATTCACATGCCTCTCTTTATGATGTCTTGTCTTAAGCCACTTCTAAGAAATAGGAAGGTCCAGGCCTCTCCTCTTTCATTTCTCAGCTCCCAGCATTGTACCTCACACTCGGTGGGTTTGCAGTAAAAGTATGGTGAATGAGTGATAGATACAGTTAAGTGTCTCTTTGTAAAGGCTGTGTCTTTAGTTGGGTTCTTCTAGTGGCAGACCCTGACACAGGAGTGTGAGTTTGTTTGGGTGCTGCCCCTAGGAAGTTCCTGTAGCAGAGTAGGGAAGTGAGACCAAGGAGGCAAGGAGCCAATACTGAGTGAGGTAATGAATAGACTTCCACTCTGGGCAACTGGGGTTTAATCCCATTGGGGAGCTCACTGTATAAAACATACCTCAGAGCAGTCCCACCCAAGCTGTGAGAAAATGGGAGCATTGACCCTCTGGCTTGCATACATCCTAGGCCAGAAGCTGCTCCCAGAAGGCTAACTCCCTGACATGACTTGAGAGTCACAGGTCCTTCCAGGGGGGTGGGGATGCTGAGGGGAGGAGCGGGGTGGGGGATTGGAGAGTGTCTGCCACAGCTGGCCATGAGAAATCTTCATAGGAAACATAATTTTGTTTTCCTCCAATGATGGATGTGGGCCATGGACTGAAAATGGGAACTGGGGTTCAAGAGCTAAAAGTAAAAATCATAAAAATCTCAGTAGAAAAGCACTGTAAGACTCTCTTCTCTGACCACTCGTTGATGTTTAAATCCCTCTTCACACGGTTCATTCAATGAATACCCCTGAAGCAACCTACCTGAGGAGCTTTAAGAAAAACAGCACTGAATTCCATATGTTCCATGTCCCGTTTTCCATCTGCCTGGAGCCTCACGCATTTAAACAGTTCTCTCTCCGAAGGGATACGGTCTCTCTGGTCCATGTTATTATACGACTTACAGTGTAAGCTTCAATATAGTTTTCAGCGATGAAGCACTGTGCAAGTTGGCTTTCTATCGTGTTTCCACTACAGAATCCATTAGAGGCTGGAAAGCACACAAGATTCATTTTGAAATCTCCAGAAAAGTCATTCAGATGCCAGATTTTAAGGTCAATGTTTAGAGGATCTAAGTCCCAGCTACTTTAGAAGTAAAGACACGCCTGCCTTATTTTCACCCAAACCCTTTGGTCTCTTTAGAATTCTCCCCAATCAGAGCTGTGAATTCTAATTCCATAATGCCAGTGGAGCATTGACGTAAAATGTAACAGTTCCTCGGTTAATCATCAAAGCCTATCATGGTAAAGAGAGGAACTTCTACTGTTTCAGTGCCATGTAATTGCAGATAATAAGTGAGATATGAAAGAGGATTTTTAAAGCCCATAGAGGCATTGAGCTTCCTTGCATAGAAGTTTTGAAATTCCAGAGAAGAGAGAAAAAACAGCAGTGACAAAAATCTAGCTCCAAACCAAGTCCAGTTTCCAGAGATGAAAGCATCAAGGGCTTGAAGATCTGGCAAGGGAAAGTTATTTGGAGATGCTTTCTTATAACTGCTCCTCGGAAAAAAGCAATGTCCTTGAGCAGAATTTTGGCTCATGATATGGTGATAATTTAAAGCCACACAGCTAAGATCAAATCTCTATGTTGAAAATATTTATCACTGATTGTGAATCTAAAAAAAAAATTATAGTATAAAGAATATCAGCTTCTTAAAGGGATCAACCTTACCTAAGTAGCGGTGTTATTGTTTATTAATTATTATTATCTGCAATGGTGTCCAGTCAGTAGTGGGTACTTAATAGGCTCTCAATAAACTACTGATTATAATGAATATCTTAAGGTATTTGCCATGGAGGGACATTTTAAAAAATTCTTATCCGGAAATAATTTCCAAACTTACAAAGTTTGCAAAATGAGCTACATCTTTTTGAATATCAAAATAGTGTGGTCTAACTGGGAAGCGTACTGACAGCTACAAAATCCAGAAACACATTTGTAAAACCACGGTTAAGAGCTGCTCTCCCATCCTATCTAGACAAGGTGGTGGGACTAGAAGGAAATGGTTGAAAACACATGACTTCCCTTCTTTGTCCTGTGTCCCATCATGTGGGATGCTGCAAATGAGAGCATCCAAACTGTGAGCAACATCTCCTTTCTTTTATTTTTCTTTTGTATTGAGCTTTTGCACTAGCTGAATGACATTTCCCTAATGTCTATAATCCCAGGGTTTTTAGAAGTTTTATAAACATTAAATGAGTTCCACACAAAATATCTGATCAATATGTGAGACAATGATGTGTGTGGGGTGGGTTTGGTCTAGATGGCCTCTCTCAGCATCATGGAAGTTGGATTCAAGCCTGTTCTGATTAATGTTTTTGTTCTTTGTAGGTTTGTTTTTTAATTGTAATTTTTTTTTTTTTTACCCCAGTGTTCTTCAGACTTCTGAATTTCCTTGCCTATTAAATAGAGCAGAGCTACTCAGTGAACAGCTAAAACCCCTTTGGTCCTAGATGACTTATTTCACCTTTGCCCTGACTGTCCCGTTGGTTTTTTGTGCTTTGTTTTGTAACCAACTTATTGTATCTGGACACTGATGGAGGCAGGTAGTTGGGGAAAATGAACAAAATGTTAGGGGAGCCTGGGTGGCTCAGTCAGCTAAGCATCTGCCTTTGGCTCAGGTCATGATACTGGGGTCCTGGGATCGAGCCCCACGTTGGACTCCCTGCTCTGTGGGTAGCCTACTTCTCCCTCCCCCACTCCCCCTCCTTGTGCGTGTGCTCTCTGTCAAATAAATAAATAAAATCTTTTTTAAAAAAAGAACCCAAATGATAACACTGTGTCAATTATATTAAATTACTTTTATTCAGTCTGCTAGACATTCATGAATATGGTAACATGTTATATAACTGATTTTTCAAACGGGAATTATCCCCAGGGTTGTTTTTTTTGTTTGTTTGTTTTTGTTTTGTTTTGTTTTTAAGATTTACTTATTTATTTAGAGGGGGTGAGGGGCAGAGGGAGAGAGAGAATCTCAAGCAGACTCCCTGCTGAGTGCAGAGCCCTATGCAGGGCTTGTACCCAGGACCCTGAGATCACAACCAAAACCAAGAGTTGGCTGCTTAACCAACTGAACCACCCAGGTGGCCCTTCCCAGTTTTGATAGTCTGAGTTTACAAATCGCTAACTCAACAGGGACTTGGTTTACCTGAGTCGGATGTACTTGGCTCAGCTGCTAGCTTAAGTCAGGTAACACAGGGGTCTCAGATTCCAGAAGCAGCAAGAGAGAGCAAACCCCACAGCACAAGTTCCCTTCAAGCCTCTGCTAATGCCCCATGGAACAAAACAAAGCCCATGTCTGAGCCCAGCTTCAAGGGGTGAAGTACAGTCTCCACCTCTTAATGAGGAGAGGGATGAAGTTAACATTGCAAAGAGGCATGCGTTCAGGAAAGGGAGGAATTGGGGGCCATTTTTGCAATCTGCCCTAGAGAGTTGTTCATTGCCATACCATGAACCTAGAGCAAAAATCTGAGAACTGCAGCTTCTGCTTCGTTCAGGAGGAGCTGTCTCGAGAGGACACAAGAAGCAAACAATCTCGCCACCCTTTCCAGATCTCTGATAGCCTGTCATCTTCCGAAAAGGGCCAGAATATTTAGTTCTGGTAGTTAGCTCTGAGACACAGAGCACAATATTTTTTTAAACACATAATGATACTGATTCAATATAACAGCTGTGGAAAGATCATAAAAGGAGAAGTTAGGGAAAGGGCCTATCGGCAATAAGATTAGAGATGATGTTTCAGCTTTGCAGCTTTCACTGAGCCCTAGGAAAAGAAACACAGCAAAAAAGGTTAGTTAACTTTCTCCTTCCTAATGAACATTATGAGGACAAACATTCTGTTCGCATGTACCCTTTTGGCAGCCTGGTTAATTTGTTAAGCTCAACTGGACACGTAAAGAGAGCCCCTTTATCTTCATTAAACCCAATGAGAATGAATGGCAAACAGCGGTATCATTAGTCTGGCCTGATAGGTTTCATCAAAGGGCCTGGAAAGCTCTTAAAAACCCAGATGACTTTAGGTTGGCTGGGGTAGGGCTTGTTTATCTCTTCTAACAAACATTGGCTGCTCTTACCTTCATCCGTAGACTCAGGCAAGCCATGATCGGCTTTCATGTATACACGGTAGAGAAAAACATAGGTACACAAGCACACAAATGCACATGTGCGCACACTCACTCACACACACACACTATACACACATTGATCAACCAGCAAGACAACTGGGAAGGAGGGATAAGAGAAACAAGGAGATATTGTGGCCTCTGTTCTCTCCCTGGCCACATTGACTGGATGTGAGCCGCTAAGGACCCATAAGAGACCATGGTTAAAAGCATGGGCTTTTGGCTCAGTTGGTTAAGTGTACGACTCTTGGTTTTGGCTCAGGTGATGATCTCAGGGTCATGAGATTGAGCCCCGCATCAGGCTCCACACTCAGCAGGGAGTCTGCTTGAGATTCTCTTTCCCTACCCCTCTGTCCCTCCCCCCACTCACGTATACTCTCTCGCTCTCTCTTCCAAGTAAATGAATAAATCTTAAAAAAAAAAAAGCATGGACTTTTGAGTAAACTGCCTGGATTTGAACCCTGGTTCTATGACTTCCAGGCTGAGTGACCCTGGGGAAATTACTCCAACTCAGTATCTTCACCTGTTAAAATAAAACCACAAAACTCATGGAGCTATTCTGAAGGTTAAGTAAGTTAATATTCTTGAAGTGGTTAGAATAGTCCTACCCCATAGTAAATACTCTGTAAGGGCTACTGAAGAAGTAATGGCGACCAGGGCTGGTGTGAAACTAATAAAGAGGGGCTTTGTGTCACCCTGAGCTGCTCTGGAGCCCAGGTGACAAAGTGTGACTAAAATTAGAGACACAGGTCTCTTCATGCCCAACACTGAGCTTTCACCAGCCTTGGAATTACCAAGTACTAGAAGCTTTAGAATCATTCTTCTTCGACAAGGACTTTGAAATGAGAGTGGAGGGAAGGCAGAGGCAGGGATGGGGAATCTCAGGCAGCATCACAAATAAGAGAAGAAAGACAGTGACAAGGATGGATCGTGTGACAACAGCAGAGACAGCAGGCAGAGACCAGTTTGTGAGTACATGCGAGAGACCCCTTGCAGACCTCCCAGAAATAAAATGCTGAGGTTGACTTGATGGGGCTTGGCATCATCACAATGGGTCTTCATCCATGTGTCTGGTAATTGATGCTGATTTCCATCTGGGATCATCTCTTGAACTATCAACTCAAGGACCCACACATGGTCTCTCCATTGACCTGAGTCTCCTCACAGTATGGTGGCTTCAGGGTATTCAAACTTACTTCATGGTGGGTCAGTGCTCAAAAAAAAGTGTCCCAGCTAACAAGGCAAGAGCAACATTGATTTTATGACCTAGCCTCAGAAGTCACATTGCCTCACTTCTGCCGCTTTCTATCCATTACTAATGAGACACAAGGTTGCTCAGGTCCAAAGGAAGGGAACACGGACTGCCCATCTTGATAGAGGAAGTGTCTAGATCACATTGTAGAAGGACACATGGGATGGGAGATATTGCTGCAGCTAAAATGCAATCAGCAACAGGAGATATCAAGCCAGAAGATATTTGCATTATATATATTTTATTTATACATGCTCCAACTTTATATGGATGAGTTAATAATCTATTAAGCCTACACAGTCTTTATATTTCTCTATGGCAATATTACAAAGGATAATCGCAATATTATGCAGCCATTATGTGCTTCCTTATGGAGTGGAAATAAAAACCTAAGAGTCAACAGTGTTCTTTGAAACATAACAATTCTATATAGATACAGTGAAAGGTTGACAAAACCTGGTAGATTAGTAAAATTGGGTTAGCAAGCACAAAGGGAAGGTATTGGTTTTTGTAGCAAGGAAAGGTGCTAAATGGCTTACAGAACCGAAAGACCTTCATGACTCAGGATCTACAGGACAACAACTGGGGTCTTAGTCCTGACACCAACTTTTTCTCTGCCATCTCTCGTCTCTGCTGTCTCTTTCCTTTTTGTATATTGTCCTTGTTGTCTCTTACTGTAGACATGGGACCTTCTCCGTAAGACTGGAAAAGGATCCACCAGCAACCCCACAGTAAGTCAGAGCTTCTTTTTTTCCAGTGTCAAGACTGATCTGCTCCACGTTAGTCACATGACTTCTCCTTGGAATTACTCTTGCTGGGGGACAATGCTCTCTACTAAGCCAGGTCACATATTCACTCCTTGGCCCAGGGGTCAAGATCTGTGGCATCTACTGAGTTTCATTCTTTGTCTAAACATATGTGTGTATGCATAGGCTTGGTCATGAAAATAAACAGCCCCAAAGAAGTCAAAATGTTCCTACAAATTTGCACATACTCCAATGTATTCTGTTTTCCATAGCAATCTTGGTTAGGAGAAACAGCTGATTATCTTAGCTGTAAGAACAGACCAGTATTCCTGTCTGGCAAGGTCTGGAAAACACCTAAAGACATTACTTGCTGCTGCCTGGGACTCATAGGCAAAGGAATTAGATGATGCACAAGTCCTCAATTCTAGTACCTCGAACTCGCAGCGTCCCTTGTCCTTTGGAAAGTTGATTGTGGGTGTAACATCATCCCCTCCTGCTAGGGACTCAGGTAGCTCCTGGCTTCAGCTAGCTTGTTGGTAGGCAACCATGGAAGATCTCCCAGGGTCATTCATTGGCAATAAGAAGGAGTGATACTGAGAAATGATAGTAGGGCTAAAATAAACAGTTTGCCTAAAGGAAACTAATAATAATTTTTTAAGGTTTTTAAAAAAAAATAACATGGGTTTGTCCAACACAAGGTGATGAAACAATGCCTCAATATTTACACAGCAAGACAGTTCCCTAGAGTCTTTCTGGAAGATATTAAGACACTGACTTCAGCTCCATTATTGTTTGGCTTCAATAATGTAAGTTTGTTTTTAATCAGTTGCCTCTTTCAGAGATACCTTTAAACCAGACAAATGAGTGTGGAAGCCAGAAGATCAGTGAGAACCTTGACCACTCCATGGCATCACCTTGTTAGCATATTGGCTTATCCAGGTGTCCATAGCATATGTGACAACCAAACTTTGGACAGTGGGGTTGCTGGGGAACAGGCAACATGCCTGGGCTCAGTTTCTCTAACTTCAGGGCTCAGAGATAAAAAGGCACAGCAATGACTTCCAAGGCTGGCAGAACATTCAAAAGTGATTATAGTCTCACCACCCATGGTAGATTGTCTCCTAAGATCACCACATCAGTCCCTCCCATTCCTCATGCTCTTCACAGTGTGAATGTGCTGCTCCCTCTCCCAAGAGGTGGGGTCTATTCCCCTTCTCCCTGAGCCTCTGTTGGCCCTTTGACTTTCACTGACCAAAAGAATGTGACAGAAGGGAAGTTGTGGGGCCTTGGAGGCTAGGTGTGAAGAGGCATGGCACCTTCCTTTTATGTCCTCTTGCCAAGTAATGAAGTCCAACATCCTGACAGACTGGGAGGCCATGGGGAGCAAGAAACCCTGCAGAAGGAAAAAGGACACAGGGAGGAGAACTGAGGCACCCCAGCTGACAGTCATTACCAAAACTCTAGCTGTGTGAGTGGGGCCATCTTGGCTCCTCCATCCCCAGTCAAGAAGCCCACCTGGCAACGCATGGAGCAGAGATGAGCTATCACCTTTTCCCTACCTGCCCTCCCCAAGTCCCTGACCTACAGAATAGTGAACAATAAAATAGTTGTTGTTTAAAGCCATCAAGTTGTGCATCGACAGAAACTCTCTACCTCTTGTTCTATTTGGAGAAATTGGTCCCCCAAATTTGGAAGGCCTGCCAAAAATTGGGCTATTGAAAAGATCAGAATATGTTTTGCACTATTATCACTGGATACAGAGCATTTCTCTCCACAGATTAAAGCCAAAACTAAATGAGTTGCTTTTCTGCAGAGCTGGGCCATGCCATTCAAATCCACCCATTTTATTTGGTCCTCAAATCTTTTCCAGTGGCCTGTGTGAGGTCAGTGAGCATCCCTCCCAGTTTTCTGAGAGCCACTGGGTGCCATTTTAGCAACCCTGAATCTCTTCAGCCTTTGTCACTCTTCTTACCGAGCTTGACAAAAGGCTGTTGACAGAAATTTTTTTTAAATTGAGATTTGATCTCCCACCAAGTATAACTGCAACAAAATTTCTATTAGATATCAATGGAAACACACAGACTGCTGAACTGATCATTTCCCATGTTAGCACATACACCCTGAAAGTGATCAATTCTGCCTCTCAGTCTTTGTGGACTGAGGAGAACTTTCCAGCAGCTTAGTCATGATCCCTCATTATCATACAGTCAATAAATTATTTGCTTAGGTGCATTTTATGGTTGCCCAGTACACCTGCATAATAAAAGTTTGAATTAGGTAATGCTCCTTTTTATTATCAGAAATGAATTACCTCACGGGGCCAGCAGATACACAAATGCAGTGTGCCCTTCCACTAATCGGAAGGCATTTTTCAATCTGCTTCTGACTAATGCAGAAGAAAAAACAAAATAACCACATCTCAAGATTGTTCAATATCAATATTATAGATTTATTTTATTGGACTCATTGTTGCTCTTCATTTAATAATAAACAACACCATCATTTCCATAGCAACCATGGCATACCATTAGGGCAATGCTAAACATAAATTCTAAACTTTCAGTGTTTCCTCTGAGCCCGGAATGGGAGGCTTTCTGCAGGGCATGGTGAAATGTTCATCCTGGAGAAAAGTTCCATTTGTGTTCCCACTAGACCTGAAATGCTGGCAAAACAGCATATTATGCTAATAAATACATGTAATAACACTGGCATTTATGTTCACCATAAAGGGAATATCGTGCTTTGATATATGAGTGATGGCATATTCCTATGACTCTAAAAGCTCATGTTTCATTTTTAACTTTTAAACAAAATTCATCATGTAATGATTAAGTGCTTGCTGCATACAAGGGACGGTTTCTCGACTTTCTCACTCTTTGCAGTTCATGAACTAGGAGCATGACACTTGGGAATCCAGTCTGTGTGCTCCTTGAGGGTGAAGGCTGAGTCTTTGCCTTGGCTCTATTTCTAACACCTGGCATGCAGTAGGCAATCAGTCAAATGAATAAAATCTTAAAAAAAAAAAAAAAGTAAACGCTTATAAATGAAAAAACACTTCTTGCCGACACTGAAGAGATAGAAGGGTGGGAAGTTAAAGACCCATAGATGTTTTCTGAAAGGATGTAGAGAGTTTAGTCCAGTAAGGGAAAATAGGAGGACGTGGGACATGAGAAACAATGAGGAAGGTGAGGAAGGGGGCTGGGCAGGAAAAGCAGGAGCTTGCAGACTCTGAGGACCTTGGAGACCCATGTCTGCAGTAGGCTGAGGGCAGAAGTGAAGCCAGGGAGGGAGAGGCCAGGCTGGTCATAAAGTGCCATAGAGCACAGGCTTGAGTCTGTGCATCATGAGAAGTATTGAAGGATATGAAGCAGAGACAGGTCTTGGTTGGGTTTCTGCTTTAGAAAGATTATTCAGGCTTAGGATGGAAGTGGATATCCAAGACACAGCAAGAGAGAAGGAGACAGTTTAGGAGCCCAGTAGAGTTTTGGCCATCCTGACACCCCTTCATTGCCACCATGGGTACATAGCACAAGTGAGCTCTAGCACTGTTTCCATACCAATGCCACCTGAGAGTCTCAACAAGCTCCAACAAAGTAGCTCAGGGCCCCAGCTCTTGAAGCATCTTAAGTCTTGGACACTGTTTCGAGGGAGTACTTTGCTCCAGAGTAAAGTGCTACCCCCTCATACCTTCTCTCCGCCCTGACCTGTTCCCATTCGTGGGCACTTCCAGGAGGATGGGCAGGGGAGAAAAAGGGGATGAGGTGTTGCCATCTCTTGTTTAGTTTCAGCATTTATGAGGACAATCCTTTCTCAGGAGACAGAGTCCTGGTCTTGAGCCAGCATTGAGAGGACAAGCTGCATTTGCCAACAAAGAGCTTTCCACCAAATGGGGGGGATGAAGCCACTTTATTCCCTGATGATTTTCATTAGAAATAAACCCCAAACCACAGGCATTCTGGTTCACAGACTTTCCCAGACCAAAGCACACCATGAACCCACTTGAGCACCAGGCTTTCCTTTCAAGCTGCTTTCCAGAACCCTGTAGGTTTTAAAAAAGAAGAGCCCAAACCTTGTACTGTTTTATAAACATCAAAAACTGCCTGCCTAATGTGGGCCTTTTCCAGAATAGTCTGTGAAAATAGTAAAAAGTTTCTCAAGAAATATTCAAGAAATGAAGATTACTCAGAGATGATGAGAAAAAAAATGTCAGCAAAGACTCCCTGAATCCTTTGAATCCAGGTTACTGTTCTTAATGGCAATGGAAACCTAATTGGCTTGCCAGATGCATCAAAAACCCAGACAAGGAAATGCTTGCTTTGTAGCGGAAGAATTTAATTTGAACAGAGGGAAAACTTACTGATAGGGAAGGTTGTTAGGGACTGTAATGGAGTACGAAGAAAAACCCTTTCAAATTCGTTCCTTCTGCAAATATTTACTGAGCACCCTCTATGGGCTAAGTGTTGCTCTGTTTTAAGGGAATTAATTTATGAATAAAACTGAGACTCCTTGCCCAAATGGAGCTTACATTTCAGTACAGGGTCTAAGGAAGACCAAACAAATGAGGTTCAGAATGACTGAGAGCTGCCAGACACCTGAGCCCAGAGTGGTACAGTCAAGTGTGGGTACCATGGGTATGGTCCAGTGAGGGACCGCCCTGGGTGGGACAGTGAAGTGTAGGAGATCCCAGTGTGGGACAGCCCGGTGTGAGACAGCCCAGTATGGGGCAACCTAGTGTGAGATGGCTTGGTGTGACACAGTCTGGTAGGGGACAGCCCAGTGTGGCACAGTCGAGCCTGGGACACCCAGAGTGGGATATTTGGTGTAGGACAGCCTGTGTGGGACAGCCTGGTATGGGTACCGTGGCCAACGCCAAGTAAAATGGGAGGAGGACATTGTTTACCTACAGGAGCATCAGGATGTGAATAAAGCATTTGGATGAGCTAGGAGGCAGGGAGAAGTGTGAGCCTGGAAAGGAAGTTCCAAGTCAGGGCAGAACATGAAGAAGCTCACAGGCCATGCCGAGGAATTGGGACTGTCCTTGAGAGAACAGCACTGGTGGCAGGCAGGAGGAGGGAGCTGACTGGGGCGATGAGTCAAGGATAGAGAAAGGCAAGACAAGAAACCAAGCAGACCTCTTTAGAGACAGATGACACCAGTGAGAAATGACAAGACCCCAGGCAAGTGGTTAAAAGTACAGGATTCAGTAGCCATTAGATGGAATCTGTGAGAAGCAGGGGCCAGGTCTTGTGCCTGGGTGATGGAAATCAGGTGGCGGCAGGAACACCCGTGGGAAAGAGGGCAGGAGAGAGTGCTGGGCCAAGTTCAGTACCGCCTCTGAAGTTCCTCCCTGGAGGGCTGAGCAGCCACACCCAGCGTGAGAAAGTCACTTGCCAGTTACAGGTATGTGCCACGTATGGCCCCGGGTCAGGCAGCTCCAGGTATGTGAGGCCCATGGATATGGGTAAATGAGATGACACAGCCTAGACTGTGGGCAAATCAGTGAAATGCAGAAGGCCCACTGCCTGCCGCCTAGCCGATGCCAGCTCAGTCCTGGGGTGTGGTGTCATTCACTAATCAGAACCCCTTAGAAATTCAGTCTCCTAACCCCGTACCTGCAGTACAACTCAAAACTCCAGGCTCTGACCTTCCCTGGATGATCAACAATTTGTTCAGCCCAGGTCCTCAGAGAGACTGAAGGGGAGCCTATCTGAGTAGAGGAGGCTCATCCACATCCCTGCTAGTTCCCCCCTGCAAGTGATTGGGTTAAGCTGTCTTGACCCCCGAGCTCTCCAAACAGATACGTGGTTTCAGGGGCACAGTAGAGAAAATAGAAGCACAGTATGCCTTGTAAGTTCTTCAGCCCCCGTCCCCCAGTCCTCAAGGTGGGGTGATTTCTAGCCAGGGCTCCCTGCCCTGTGGTCCCCTTGGAGCAGAAGCAGTGGCCACACTCAGGCGAATTCTTCTCCACCTGGCCTGGCAGCCTGGCCCCTGCTGGCCGTCACTGTTGCTTCTGCTGCAGTAAGACCACAGAGTAGGGTTGATCTCTACGGGTTTCTCCAAGGCTGGTCAAGAAACAGCCTTATTCACCATCTCCCTCCAGCTTGGCTCCTTGACACTGTGGTTTTAATTCCTTGCTTTTTTTTTTTTCCCCGAAGATTTTATATATTTATTTGAGAGAGAGAGAGAGCATGCGCATGAGCAGGTGGGAAGGGCAGAGGGAGAGGGAGAAGCAGACTCCCCCATGAGCAGGGAGCCTGATGCAGGACTCAATCCCAGGACCCCAAGATCATGACCTGGGCTGAAGGCAGACGCCCAACCAACTGAGCCACCCACGCACCCCTAATTCCATGCTTCTAATGTCAGAGGTGCTGGAATAGTCCCAGGCTGGTCAGCAATTCCATTCTCCAGAATCAGAAAATCTCCTATTCTTCATGAATTCCAACAGAGCCCAGTGAGGTGTCATTATTAACCTTTCATACACATCCACTCACCATGTAGATATGTTGACACCCCGTATGAGACATCCCATGGCATCATTCCCCATGAGATGCTTCATGAACTTTTCACAGTAAGCAGGACATGCTCCTATTTGAAACACCATGTAATTTCAAATAATAGCAGACATCAAAAGATGAGATGCAGAATGCAACTATGAGGCCTTTCAGAGCCCTTTTCTCCTTCTATAAAGGGGCACATAGAAGATATTTTAGGCTTTGTGGACCAGAAGATCTCTGTTGAAACTGTTCTAATCTGCTATTACAGCAGCCATTGACAAGCCAGAAACAACTGGGTGTGGCTGTGTTTCTGTAAAACTTTATCTAAAAAATAGGCAGTAAGCCACATGTGGTCTGCAAGCATCTGGTAGTCGCTTGATATAGTGTAAAGAGGCAGAGTGGGAGGAAAGAGAAGACAACACCTCTCCTAACAGCAAAGTGTCAAGGGTGGGCAGTGTGGAAGGGCTGAAAGCCAGATCACAGTGGGTTAGAGAGTCATGATCACTTCTGTGTGTGTAGATATACACATCTGTACATATATGAAAACATGTGTGTACAGAGATGTATAGATGTACACACACACATACATTCCTTGTGTGTGTATCACACACATAGACTTGAAGATTTTTGTTTCTGGCAGTTTAGAAGATTGGGTATACTGAATAAGCCCCTATTGTGAAAATAATTCGGTTAAGCGTCTGCCTTCGACTCAGGTCATGATCTCGGGGTCCTGGGATTGAGTCTTCTGCTTGTGCTCTCTCTCTCTCAAATAAATAAATAAAATCTTAAAAAAAAAAAAAAAGAAAAGAAGAAAAGAATTGTGGATAAAACACATCTGTGACCTGGATTGGAAGTAAGGAGTCCTCAGAGGAATCCAGAAGCAGAGTGAAGGGAGGAGCCCTGTGTGTTTGCAGCAAACCACAAAAGACATTGAGATCTCCCTTCCTCGGCTACACCGAGCTCTGGGAAAAGACAGTGAAGCTTAGCCTGAACAAGGTGGGGAGCCCGAGAGGAGCCTCCAGTGTGTTTATTACACATCAATCCCCTCGGGAGGCCCACTGCTGGAAAAACTCACAAGATTCAGTTGAAATTCACAGAGCAGATGATGAGGGATTCAGCGCAGCTGCAGCAGAAGGATGAGCAAGGAAAGGGGTCCAGAGACTGCAAGCCTTAGCTTGTTTGTCCTCCCGTGGCTGAGTCTCACAGGAGAGCTTTGTCTCCAGGTTGTAACAGGAACTGGTGTGTATGCACGTGTGTACATGTGCGCTTATGGATGGGAGGCCAGGTGGGTGAGGCACCTTGGTACCTTGGTACCAGGAACTGCTCATGGTGGGGGTCTCTAATACATAAATTCTAGCTACATGACCAGTCTTAACCACTGAAACCCAACCCTCCTCCCCAGATTCCACCAAAATCAGGGACAAATCATAAATCAAATATTATTACTCAACAATACTGATAGGCTGCTACGTTTTGGTCTGAAATGACTCACTGATCTACGATTACAGAACATCATTTACTGTTAACGAACAGATGCCAAAGCCTTGGCTAAGGGTCAGTAGCTCAAGAGAGAAGCAAATGTCAGTATAGCCCAGTAGAGGTGACCCCCATGCTACCTACCACATCCATAGGGAACGCCTCTGTGTCAGGTTGTAGTTCATTTGTGGTTCAAGAAACTCAAGAACCTTAAAGTGGTCCCAAATTGGGGGTGCCCCAGGTGGTAGGCAGGAAAAGATGTAAGTCTTTTAGGGAGAAAGTCAACTTCAACCAGAGCCCCAAAGAGATCACACAGGTCAAGCTGCCGCGAGCAGGGACAAATCAGGGCAGGCACAGAATCACAACATCTTCAGATATTGGAGTCATCAGGCTCACAGGGTAAAATAACTATTTTTCATATGCTTTAAGGAATTAAAAATATGAAAACATATGAAAAAAAGAATCAGATACTATAAAGAATGGTTAAAACGGTCAAGAATTTGAAAAAGAACTAAATATAGTTTCTCAAAATGATAACTATGATAATGGAAAAAAATTTTAATGAATTATACAAAAGATTTAACACACATGAAAAGAGAAGAAATGAGGAAGTTGGGATAGAATTATCCAATTTTGGTTCAAGGTGCAAAGGATGGACTGAGTGTAGGAAGAAGGTGGGGTGGATCATCTTGGGAACAAGCATTCCTGCCAGGTTGGCCCAAGTCACTAGATCTTCTTTTTTGTCTTGCTTGGGTTTCAATGAAAAAAAAATATGACTTTTCTGTGAAATCTTCTGACCTTTAAATGTTGGGCACTAATTCAATTAAAATGAATAGGTCTGTGGGCACTGCAGCTAATCTATGACCAATTTGTGCCTTTAGAGTATTGAGAACAGCAAGGTGGGAGTTGAATTCTAGGTAAAGAGAGAGAGAAGCCATAGTGGGAGATCACTACAGGTCAGGTGGGATGTGATCTTGAGCATGGAATCCTATTGAGTCATGGGCATTGAGGGTAGCTGGCTGTCCTCTAAGACGGGAAGGACAGAGCTGCACATAGATATGAGTTAAGCTTAGTATATCCCGCCCAGCTTAAGGAGTTTAACCTAAAATCCTGATAGCCTGTGAACAAGCTGCCCTTGACTTTTAGCCAAGGACATTAGAGGCAGGGCTTCTCTGAAAAAACACAAATGGAATCTCGTATCACAGCACTGGGACAATAAACGTACTAAGTAGATAAAACACTGGGACACTCGATCTTATGTTGCTATAACCATGTCAGAATTGCCAGAAAGAATCTTGGAAGCATCGTCTTTTCTGCTGCCAGGCAAGTGGACAGAAATTTCCTATAGGAAAAGCATCCTTAAATACTCACCAAAGGATTAATGGAGTCTGGGAACAATGTAACCAGGAAAAAGCTTTTCTGATACAGATTGCTAAAAGAGGATTGCCAAAAAGCCACAAAACAAGGAGCAACAAAGAAGGTAAGAAGAAAGAAGGGAGAAGAAGGGGAGAGAATGGATAAAATACCATCCTGATGTTTTGAAAGGCACAGAAAATTGGCAAGGTAGATTATGGGCCTCAAGGAAAATGGCTATACTGTTCACTGAGGTACTCAAGACCTTCCCAATGACCTGGCATCATAGAAGTAGAAGCAAAGAGGTCTGGTTTCATGTCCACTTCCACTCTTCAAGCAAGAAGCTCACCTTCAAAGGCTCAATCAGCTTACCGCCCTCTGTATGTGGAGCACCCAGCATGGTGGCCAGCAAATGAGGTCTCACAGAAGGCAACTGCTCTCTTCAGCCTAGACCTCCCCGTGTCTGAATGTTTATTTTTTGCAAGTGTGCTCATTCTCAGCAGCTACTAACCTCTCTTTTCTGCTATTTCAAAGAACCAACACTCCATGTAAAAAGGCCGTGTGCTGTGCAAAAGTCTTAAACTTAGGATAGAGAACGCATATTTGATCAAGATCGATGTAAATTCCACCCACAGACAGTGTGAATATTTTCTTCTGCTTTGAAAATACAGTCACCTCTCTGTGTGCATTTGTGTTTCTACAAGTGGCAAAGTCTCCATTCATTGTTTTCAATCATCCTTTTATATTCAACCTCTCCCTTGAAAAAGTAATGTTTCCCCCGGGGGATACAAATTTGCACCCCCCTAAAAAAAAATCACAAAATAATTTTTCATACCTTTTGTCCTATATATTTGTGTGAGAGGCTTTTAAGAGCATCACTAAGCCAAACAAAGCCCAATGCTTGCCATTTATGGTAAATATTGTCTTGGTTACAATTTTGAATCACATTTTGCCTGCAAATTTATCAGGCAGGCTCCTCTACAGTCCAAGTATAATTTTTAACTTTAAGTATTTAAGTGATTCTTTTTTTAGCACATTAAAAGGTGTTGATAATATGGGAGTTACTTTCACTCTAATCTGTCACATTAAGACCAAAAATATGGGTGTGTGTGGATGACTCAGTCAGTTAAGTGTCTTTGGCTCAGGTCATGGTCCCAGGATCCTGGGATCCAGCCCCTTGTTGGGCTCCCTGCTCAGCAAGGAGTCTGCTTCTCCCTCTCCCACTCCCCCTGCTTGTGTGTGTGTCTCTCTCTCCTTCCCTCTCTATCAAATAAATAAAATCGAAAAAAAAAAAGACAAAAAATATGGATTCCTCTATTATCTGAGAAGCCTTGTTAATAGATTGTCCAAAGGGACAATAGGAACTACATGTGGATCTTGTTAAAATGCAGATTCTGACTCAGTAGATCTTGGGTAGAACCAAGATTTTGCATTTCAGACAAGCTCCCAGGGGAGGCCAATGCTGCCAATCCACGGACCACATTTGGAGAAGCAATGCAACCAGATCAGTGGCTGTCAGTCTTGACTCCATACGTGAATCCCCCATGGAGTTATAAAAGCAATTGCCCAGGTCTCACCCCAGAGATCCCAATTTAATTGATCTAGAGGGTGGCCTGGCTCTCATAAGTATGCAAAAATGTCTTGGGTGATTCCAAAGTGCAGCTTAGGTGGTGAATCAATGGTTTAAGGTGGGATCCAGCTGATGGACACTCTGTATCATTGACTGTGAGCCCCTGCAGGGCAGAGTTTGGGGCTCTGACATCTTTTCCTTCTTGAGGACCTATATCTAGATCACTATGAAATTACAGCATTGTTCAAAATGTCATCAGTGTGCTTAGCATTAAACATGACCCCGTGGAGTGAATAATTAAGGTCCATTTACCACTTATAGGAAGAACCAGTACATTTGAATCAGTCGCTGCCGTGGCCCAAGATGAGAGGTTTTGGAGCCTTGTATCTTGGACCTCATTTAAGCATCCCACACAAAAAATCTGGGTGTAAGATAGAGTCTTCTAGGTTAGAAACACTGAGGTCAAGGTAAATTAAATATTTGGATAATTAGGGGCTAGTCTGAGGCTGTGTTTCCTGAAAAAAAGCAGTATTCTATCTCTGCTTTACAGAACAACATAAGCATACTAAATACTGTGGCAAAGACTTAAGGTAAGGAACTTAGATCCCTGAGGACATCACCATCAACCTGTGATTTTCAAAGAGCCCAGGCTATAGCCCAGCTGATATTGAAGATGGGCAGTCTGGGTTATGCCCCCTGCCTGGCTTAATGACCCACCAGTGTGTCCTCACACATGCGGAGACCCCATCTGTGAAGATAGCTACTCTGTGACTATCAAGGTTCCAACCTTTGTTGAAAGGAAGACAGATAAAATCAAAGCCATGCATTGTGAAAAACAGATTTGGCAGAGGACACAGGTGGAGAAAGAGATGGTAGAACATTCCCTGGACAAATTTAAAAAGTCTCCAGGCTTCTATTCCCCTGGTTTGGAATTGGTGATAGTGATACTCCTTCACTGATTCATTTTTAGAAACCTATCTCAGGTCTACAGTTATAACTCATAACTCACTATTGGCAACAGGAGCTTAGGCTCTGGTGACTTTTTCTAATGTAGTTATACTTCTATATGAAAAGTCATCATTTCCTCTGGTTTTTTTTTTTTCCTCCTTTCTATGACCTCTAGAAAATAACTCACAAATACTATTAAATAATGAGATGAACTTGAGGACACCAAATGAGCACAGCAGGGGCCAGATTCTGCTGGATCAGAGAGGATTCAGAGGTTACAGTCATGGCAAGGTTTCTACCACACACATCCCTATTCTGCCATATTGGTGTGTTGCAGAACAAACCTGAAAAGGGATTGTTTCAGTAGAGAGTAGAAATATACAGTTCGTGGTAAAGGCCAAGTGTAACTGAATAGTAGCAGCACGTGAGTGAATGCAGATGGGTGTCACAAGGTCGGGACAACCACTGGCGTGCGTTAAGACTTCAGCAAATCTCTCCATGTATTTCTGAGTCTCCTGGGGGTTCTGATATGTGTTCAAAAGTCCTAGAAGGCACTGCTGTCCTACCAGGTCCCATTCCTCTGACATTGAGCCACTAAGCACTGCTGGTCTGCAGTCTTGCCCACAGGGTACCAGGGCAATTGCACATGGAAGGGGTCCCCAGGCAGGGCTGCTTGTATCCCACCCTGTTCCAGTATTTCAGTCTGTGCATCCAGAACCCAGACACCCATCAGTCTCTCTGAAACAAACTAAATTTGAGTCCTAGCCACCACATCTATTCACAATGTCTCCTCTCCTCCCATGTTGTCTAAGACTCTCCCTACAGCCCTTTTTTGATGATGACTTCTCTTCCAGCAGACGCTGAGCAAATAAATGTCAGTCATGCCCACCAGTCATGCCCAAACCTTCTGGGCACAAGCAATGGGCACAACAGAGACTAACCAAGAACAGGAAAAGCAGAAAGGTGTTTGGCTGGAGATCCAAAGAATAAATGGAGGAAATGCCATTTTTACTTACAGTCCCTTTTTCAAAACCAACAAGCACATGTTTTGGCTGGAAAATGATGGGTGGTTCGCTGCATGTGACATTTGAAATGAAGACCAAAATTTCCAGAACAATAGGAATCAACCATGTGGTCTCGTTATAGATGTTCCTGAGATCAGAATAAACTTGCCAAATGGGAAAACCCAAATCAAATTATTATTCAAGTAAACAAATTGAATATGAAGGCATTCCCAAATGCTTTTGACAAAGGGCAAATGGACTACCAAATCAAACATTTCATAAATAAATTAGGAAGATGCATTATGTAACACTAACATTAATGACACACACCAGATTGCCAAGGTTTCTAATCAAATCTTTTCAATCTAGGCCCTTATACTGGGAAAGGTTCGGTTCTTAAGGTAGCTTATAACACAAAGCAATTCTCTCCAATGACGTTTCTGCCATCACCAAATGTTTTCCTTCTGATCTGTCTCCAGGCCTGACATTTTTGCAAATTAAACTGGATTACATTATCCATGATGGCTTAAATTCAATTATCCAAATAACTAAACAGCCAGCTCCATGACTAAATTACCCACCTGCTGCCTGAACTTTTTGGGTTTTGACAACAGGCTGGTTTCATTTCTATTTTGAAAAGTAGTAGACCGGTATTTCTCCTGGGAAAAACCTCAATGTGGTCTTTCCTTTTTATTTCTTCATTCATTAATTCATTCATTCAGAGGTGGGGGTCTTCCTTTTTTAAATTACTTTAGAGACCATGGTCAGATCCTCACTGTAAAACATTCAACAATACAGAAGTGATCAGATGTCCCCACTCCCCCTCTCCTCCCAATGTTATTATATGTGCTACATTAGCCATTTATTTTCCAATTTTACACAATCTCAAACAATGCCAGAATAGACATCTTTACCTTTGTGCACATCTCTGGGTCCAAGGGAACTCACATTTTTATTTATGAAAATACTGTCGCATTTCCTTTCCAGGAGACTTTGTAGATTTACACACCCTCTTAGCAATGTGTAAAATCACATGTTTCTCTTCACGCTCATCAATACATCATATGATACATCATTTAAGTTTGCTGTCTGACAGGTCAAAACAACTCATTATTTGTATACATTTCCGTGGTTACTTGATATTGTACATCTTTTCAAGTTAGTCGCCCCTCTTCCACCAGGCTTAGTTTTTAAACCTGGTATAGGGAGTTAGAACAGTCTTTTAAAGGCGTAAACAAACAAACGAAAAAAAAACAAACAATGCCAAGATATCAGTTGGTAGAAAACTTTTAGCTAATGTATGAAGATAATAGAGTCATATTTCCAGCAAATACTGAATGAAAGCTAGAAACCATAAAAGAAATACATTTTTAAGGTCATGTTTGAATAAGAGAATAGAAATAGAGGAAGAGGTCTTAGATTGGGAGGCAGCTCTGAAAAAAATAATGTTTAAAGATGTACAGAGAATAGACTGTTTGGGCCTCTGCATTTTGATTATCATAATAGTTTTCTTTTGCTGCCATCACAGATTACCACAAATTTACTAACTTAAAGCAACACAAATTTGTTATCTTACAGTTCTGTAGATCACAGTCTGGCAGGTGTCTCACCATGCAAAAATCCAGATATCAGTAGGCTGCACGTCTTTCTGGAGTCCCTGGTTTACAGGAGAGCATCAGCTTCCTGCCCACTTGGGTTGTTGGCAGAATTCAGTTCCTTGAAGTTATAGGACTGAAGTCCCATTTTCTGGCTATCCGAAAACTGAAGGCTGTTCCCAGCTTCTAGAAGCTGCCATATTCCTTGGCTCATGGCCCCCTTCCTACATCATCAAAGTCAGCAATGGCACCTCGAGTTCTCCTCATGTGACATCCCTCGAGCCCACTCATCCTCCTTCTTCCTCTATAAAGAGTTCATATGATGAGATTGGATTCACTCAGATAATCCAGGCTAATCTTGCTATTGTAAGGTCAGCTGATTAACAACCTTAATGTCATCTGCAACCATAATCCCCTTTTGCCATAGAATATAACATAACCACAGGTTACCACAATTAGCTTTAATGGAATGTTCACAGAAGCCCCAAGAATGATAAACCTTGTGTCTGACTGGCTTTTGTCCCTAACTGCTGAGCTAAAAGCAAAAACAAAAACTCTGCCTCTCCTTAAAGCTTATTTGTGGAAGCCTTGGATTTAATCAGCTGCCACATGGGGACTGCAGTCTCTCTTTTCGTCTTCCTCTTGATCCCGTCCTCTGACTGCCAGGCACTGGACATCACTGTGACTTTCTTGGGGGTCCTCCAGCATGCCAGAGCTATGCCCTGCTTCAACAGAAAGTAAGGGCCATAGTTGCTCCCACAAGGTGTGGCCTACTTCACTACCTGGGTACTCCAGCAGCACTGCTTCCCTGCCAGGTCTCCCTAGATCTCTTGCAAAAATGGCTTCTCCTGTTTCTTATGAATCTTGGGAGGAGCCAGATGACATAAAAGAAACCCTTTTTACTTCCCCTCTTCTCCCCTTTGGTTGGAGGGGACATTCAGGCACATTGACACTTGGTAGGCCACCAGATATGTACAGAGGGGTCTGATTCATATATGTGTGTATACATACATATATAAGAGTCAGATACACAATGAAACAAATAATTCACTTTTCTCCCAAGGACTTCAAAACAATGTTTTTAATATACTATTTATTCTAAAAGGTCTTTGTAGGGTATATATAAGACAATAAATAGTCTCATTTGCAAGATTGCAACAGTTAGATCTGAGAATAAGTATTTCTGTCAACCTCATCAGGACAAGTCCAGTCATCAACCCTGGCATGGGGAGTCTGACCAGAGTGGACCATAATTATGCTTTACTCAAAGAGTTTATGTTCCAAGGAGACAACCTACATTATGCACTATGCTCTAAGGAGACTTGCCTAAATGGCTCTATTTTAGAATTCTTCCTAATGACTTTTCCAAAGTGGAGCCAGGAAAAAGCCTTGGGAATCACAAAGCACATAGAGCCATGGTTAACTAACTGTTGGCTTCCTAATAAATATTTTCATCCCAAAAGATGGCAGATACTTCAATGTAGCAGAACTGCTAGGACTTTCTGTCTGGGGATGAACCTAAGGATTTGGGCACCATGGTCAGAAACCTACTGTGACCCTTGTGTGCACTGGGGTAGAAAGCTAAGTAAGATGGTATTTTTCTACCAAAAATTCTTTAATCCAATATGCTAAGAAAATGGAGTTGGTGTGATCAACTCAGAATATTGGGAAATTGAGGGGCATCTGGGTGGCTCAGTCAGTTAAGCATCTGCCTTTGGCTCAGGTCATGATCCCAGGGTCCTGGGATCGAGCCCCATGTCAGGCTCTCTGCTCAGTGGGGAGCCTGCTTCTCTCTCTGCCTGCTGGTCCCCCTGCTTATACTACTCTCTCTCTCTCTGTCAAATAAATAAATAAAATCTTCTTAAAAAATTGTGGGAAATTGAGATATCATGTAGAATCATTGATGAGGCTTTCACGTTTATCTAATTCAATGCCTTACTTCACAGAAAGTAAAACTCAACAAGAACCAATGATTTACTCAAGGTCGTGCAGCTAGTTCATATCAAAGCTGGGTCACCACATTCTCTCTTTGTATTGTGCTACCCTTTTTTTTTTTAAGATTTATTTATTTTTTAGTGAGAGAGAAAGAGAAGGGGGGGGGACAGAGGCAGAGGGAGAGGGAGAGAGAGAATCCCAAGCAGAATCCTGCTGAATGTGGAACCAGATGTGGGGTTTGATCACACGACCCTGAGATCATGCCCTACCCCGAAACCAAGAGTCAGATACTCAACCAAGCTACCCAAGCACCCTTATTGTGCTGTCTTTCTGTCACTCATGGGTTCCTGATATTCTAAGAATGAAATTAATAGGCTTTGATTAAAGATGATACATGGAGTACACTCTTAGATTCTCTTCCTCCCCAAACTCCAATGAAGCATCAGTAAGAAAATAGAAGACAACAGGAACAAAATATTGGAATTTAAAAAGCAGATGTATCAGTGTTAATTAACTCTAGAAATCTCTTCCTCCAAGGAGAACCTGAAACACATCACAGAATTCCCCAAAGTTTCAGGAATTGTTTGTACCAGGTACTTTTGGAATTGAAAGTGTAGGTGGAGCATAGAAAAGAATTGGTTGAAAGTCTACCTAAGAGAAAGTTAGGACCCAGATCTCTTCTGTATGTCCATGCAGCAAAGCCACCAGCCTTCCCTTACTGCAATGGAAGAATGAGAGCTGCTAAGTGATAGCTACGATTTATATAGGTTGAATACCAGTTTTAACTGCAGAACCAAGGGCTGATGAACCTGACAAGATCAGATGTCCAGTAACTATCACTAATTATATTAACAATTGTTTTCTTAAATACTTGCTAGGTATCAATTCCCAAATTAAAAACAAGACACAGAAGCAGTGAAGACCAGAGCTACCCCTGCTATGGACCCACACTGGGTAAGATGGCAACAAAATCCCTAGGTCATCCCCTCTTCTGGTGACTTTGAGTTCATCAAAAGGAGGTTACCCTGGGTGAGCCCGACTTAATCAGAGGAGCACATGGGGCCATGGGGCCAGAAACCATGAGTGGATTCTAAAGAAGTTCTAGTCAACAGCGAAAAGAAGGGGGCCTCAGTCCTATAACCACAAGGAAATGAATTCTGCCCACAACCAGTGAGCTGGCAAAGGACCTAAGCCTCAGATGAGAATCACAACCCTAGGCAACACTTTAACTTCAGGTCAATAAAACCTTGAACAGAGGAACCAGTCAACCCATACCCAGATTCTTGAACCATGGAAACTGAGAAAGTGAATTTCTGTTGTTTTAAGTCACTAAGTTCGTGGTAATTTATTATGCAGCAATAGGAAGTCGATACCTCTGGGTAGTCTCAGTGGAAAAAGATGGCCAAGAAAGAATAAGGCAGAAGTAGGCCATGGGCCAAGTCCACTGCTACTTTAGCAGGAGTGAATTTTTCATCACATTTATCCCCCACCCATAGTTCTAATTGGAGAGCTGACTACATTTCCATTTTCCTGACTCAAATTGGAAACAGGTTTTGAAACTACTCTTCTCAAAGGAGGTGGGGAAGGTCCCAACCAAGTTATCATCACATTGACTCCTGGGTGGAGTTGGTCTCATTCAAAAGTAACCAGACCCATAAATACAGAGAACAAACTGATGGTTGCCAGAGGGGAGGGAGGTGGAGGGATGGGCAAAATGAGGGAAGAGGACTGGGAGATACAGGTTTCCAGTTATGAAATGAAGAAGTCCCAGGAATAAAAGACATAGCATAAGGAATATAGTCAATGATATTATAATAGCGTTGTATGGTGACAGATGGTTAACTACACTTGTGTTGAGCATAGCATAATGTATAAAGAGGTTAAATCACTATGTTGTACACCTGAAACTAATATAACACTGTATGTCAACTATACTAAAAAATGTTTTTAAATTAAAAAAAGAAATTAAGTGACCAGACTGAAAGTAGAGTGTTCTAGACAATATAATCTTAAAATGAAGGTGGTCAGAAACATGAGTTAGAATCAGTATCCCAAGAGAGAAAAAGCAAAGGTAGAAAGAACAAAACCTGGAGCCCTAATTATAGTTAGACCAAAGCCAATTTTTGGAAATAGCAATCCAAAGCAAAGGAGGCCTTGTGCCAGAAATGGCATAATGATATTGATAACATGCAAAGTGGGCATAGTGGGCATGCCCAGAACCATGGCAGGTGAGTGGTGTGGAGTGTACCAGGCTACAGTGAAAGTCCAGAGTTAAGAGATGCACAGTTACTATGAGCCTTTACCAACTGCTCTCACACAGTTTGGGAAGGCTCTAAGGCAAGATCTCATTAGCTTCTCTGGAAAGCTTGTACAGTCTACTTGGAAATCTGTGTGGGGGGAAGCAAGCCAAGAAGAACCCATACACCATGGCTGGGGTCAGTTGTGTGTGTAGGAAACTTCCACCCAGAAGCCACCCAGCTTAAGGCAGGCCTTGCTAGGAACACCCTGATGGAGGTCTCAGTGGATGTCCAATGGAGGCCTCAGATGGAATCATCGTAAAGACAATTCATCATCTTCGATGTGTCTCATGTGGTAAGTCAATTCATCCTATCCTAAGAACAGTAAAATAGAAGGTCCAGAACATTTTGGCACAGGCTCACCCTTTCACAGCTCATCCAAGAATCTAAAAGTTGGAAGGAACCATAGTGAACATGTGTCTCAACATTCCTCACAGGTAGGGAAAGTTCAAAGAGAGTATGTAACTCTGGAAGAACCCAATAATCATCTTCAAATATCCAAACATTACTATCGGACAAAAAGGGGTTTTTTGCACTGAGGTAGAATCCAACTCTGCCTTCATGAGTGCTGTGATCTCAAGCAAGTCAGTTCACATCTCTGAACCTGAGTTTTTTTATTCACAAAAATGGATAAAGGGATGACCAGAGAAATTTAAAAGCCAATTGTGGAGAAAGCCACAGCATAGTGCATGGCACATAACTTTTCTTGTTTTTAAGATTTTTAAAAAACTTATTTATTTGAGAGAGAGAGAAAGAGAGCACAAGTAGGGGGAGGAGGAGAGGGAGAAGAAGAAGCAGACTCCCGGCTGAGCAGGGAGCCCAACACAGGGCTCAATCTCAGGAACCTGAGATCGTGACCTGAGCCAAAGGCAGACGCTTAACTGGCTGAGCCACCCAGGTTGCCCTGGCAGATAACTTTTCTATACATTTCTTTATGGGTCTTAGGACCAACCGTTCTTCCCTCCCTACTCTTTGTACCCATTCCCCAGAATCATCTTGGAAGAAACCAAAAGTACTGAGTTTTTGAATCTGCAGTCCTAAATCTTGAATGTTAGAACAAACCCACCACACTCTAAGACCCAGAATTAAAATATGGCTGGTATTTCCAGAGTCCCACAACAGCCTTCTGGCTTTGTGAAAAAACCCAGAACCTGGTCCTCAGAGGGGAGGCAGGAAAGCTCAAAGTCCCAAGTCCCAGTCCTGAACACAGTGAAAGACAAGCTGTCTTGACTTTTTTTTTTTTTTAAGATTTTATTTAGTCATTTGACAGAGAGAGACATAGCGAGAGAAGGAACACAAGCAGGGGGAGTGGGAGAAGGAGAAGCAGGCTTCCCACTGAGCAGGGAGCCCAATGCCGGGCTTGATCCCAGGACCCTGGGATCACAACCTGAGCTGAAGGCAGACGCATAACCACTGAGCCACCCAGGTGCCCCAAGACAAGCTGTCTTGAAAGGATCAGCTTGCTCAATTGTGGATGCTTCCAATGTGCTAAACAAGACCTGAATAGCAACAATGGACTCAGGGCAACAAAAGTACAACCATTAAATGTTCATGATTTCAGAGCTCAGAACATGTGTGTTCGTCACTGTGGCACTTTTTCCACTGGTGAATTTATAAAGAACATAACCGTTGAAAATCAGCGCTATTCACAGCAACAACTTAGTGCATAATGCTGGCATTTTAGAAATTGTTATCAAGACTATTTCACTATAAAAACTACAGAAACTTTTAATAAGCAAAGGAACCTAAATGGCCCAGCACCACTACCATTTTCAATAGGCTAAAAAAGGAACACGGCTGTCAGCTAATGCTTGCTTCTCATGGTTCCTTGGTGAGGTCAACAGGACCTTTTTTTTTTTTTTTTTCCCAGAAAGGAGCTTAATACAGAAACTTTAGAGGTTTGTTTAGTTCTTGGAGACTGAAATATAGGCAGGCTTCTAGCTCATATGCCTCAGTCCAGAGTCATTTTCACAATATTTAAATCCCCAACCCACCATTATACAAACACACACACACACACACACACAGTTTAATAAGAGGAATTCCTCAAGGAGCCAACTTGTGTTTTGAAATTTTTGCTGCTGTTTTTCTA
This sequence comes from Mirounga angustirostris, assembly GCF_029215605.1. Classification (NCBI taxonomy): domain Eukaryota; kingdom Metazoa; phylum Chordata; class Mammalia; order Carnivora; family Phocidae; genus Mirounga; species Mirounga angustirostris. The sequence goes on along the minus strand of NW_026991718.1, from coordinate 97,139,704 downwards.
TCCTAGGAGCATTGCTCTGATTTACCTCCTATTGGCTCTGCAGCTGGAGGACCCTCTTTCCAGGTTAGGTTCTCCTAGACAACAGACCCTGATAAAGGATTTGAGGGTAAGTTATTTACTGGGGTGAAAGGTGACCTCAAGAACCACTGGTAGAGAGTGAGGAATGAGACAGGAATGGGAAAGCAGCCAAAAAGATGTTTTGATGAGCACATTACGTCTGTGGACAATTGGAGTTCCTTCCCACTGAGGACCTCTGTGAGACTGCGTAGAACACATCCTACAGAAATTCCCCCTCCAATGGGTAAGACAGCTGAGGTATTTATCCACCAACTTCTTTTTTTCATTGGTTCAAGCCTGCTCCACATAAATTCCTGTGCACTTCTGGCCTGCCCCCATGCACAGACCAAGCACATTCCTGCAGCCAGCAAAAGCCCTCAGGCTTTTCCAAGTGCTAGCAATAGGAAGCCATCAGTATAACATACACAAGAATGTTGAGTGGCAAGCGAAGATGGGCAGGGCTCTAACAAGGTCCACTTTATGCTACAGATAAACCTCTTCAATTTTAGTCTCTCTCAAGTGACCCTTATATTCTTTATCTTCTCCCTCCTAATAATCAGGCTACTCAGAGATGGACCCTGGACATTCTCTCTACAGACCAGCCCTTGTGTGCAGTCCTCATCAAGACCAACACTGGCAAATCAGAAAGGGGCAGATGCAAACAGGCACTCAATGAGAGGCAGTATATGCAGTGGTTAAGAGAATGGATGCTGGTGCCCCACAGCCTGGGACTGGAATTCTCATGCTTCACAGATCTCCTATTTCCCACTCCAAAATTATGTCAACACTGGACCCCAATATTTTCCATGAACCAACCCTGTCAGCCAGATTTCTAAAAGACCCTCCAAAAAACAACACCGAAGATGTGTTATATTAATTCTAGACTCACACGAACACTACCACAAACCTAGCAGGAGAGGCATGGTGCTCAGAGAACTGAGCCATCCAACAAGAAAAGGCCATTGTTTTCTGGAAGAGCCTGTAGACATTCTGGGAAGGAGCTATAAAGGATAAGCTCCAGCTTGGCAGACGAAAAGCAACGGCAAAGACTTACAGATTTATTATAATCCCAAAGACCACCAGCCACGGAAGGAGAGCCATGTGGAACTGATTGGGCATAAGCAAGGCCCAGAAGATTTTAATTTAAAAACAATTTAATTATGAAAAGAAAAGAAGCAGACCCTGCAGGGAAAAAATGGTGGAGGGTGCATGCATGAGAAAGTTCTCGTGTGTGTATGTGTATGAAAAGAGACAGCAAGAGAAACACAGAGAACTAAGTAGAAAGACAGAACTAATTTGGGGGGGGGGGATAAATGAGAGAAAAAAAATAAAAGGGGGAAAGGGAGGGAAATAATTTGTTAGCTGAGATTTTTAGTTCCAGATAACAGAAAGTAATTCTGGGTGACTCAAATTTAAAATTACCTGTTGGAAGAATAGTTCAGAAAGCAGATAGAATGGTAAAGAATTAAATAAGCAGGTCTCAGAACAGAATGAGGGAGCTCCTTAGATGTAGACAGAGGAGACAACGGGTCACTTATTCAGGGGTCTGTGCTTAGTAATCACCACTTTCTATCGATACCCTACTGAAGTCTCAAATTCCCCGGAGAAAGATTCTGGCCTATTTTTGACCACATGACCTATGTTTGGTTGAGGATTTGGAGAAAGGGTTTTGACTGACAGTCAAGATCACATAAATGAGGGAGAGTTATCTCCATGATGGCACTAAGACAAACAGCAAGAGATGCCCAGCAGGCAGGAGCATCAGGGGTTCACTACAGAAAGGGAACCCAAAGGAAAGGAAGGCAGTGGGACTCAAAGGGATTTAGAGGAGAACCAGCTACAAACCTGGGAAGACTGAGGTACAGGAAAGGGAAAAGAATAATGAAGAGGGGAAAAAAGGGTAAGAATGTAAGAAAATGGCACAGAGGAAAGAAACTAGATAAAAAAGGGAGAACTCAGTTTCCATAGGAGAAGTAGGAGCCAGACAATGGGTAGGGAGAGAAGAAAGTGGTATAGCAATGGAAATGATAGCAAGGAATCACACAGGGCTCGCTCATGACTTCATGAGTCTATGACTTCCTATGACTGTGAAGTGGATGGCAAGTAGGAGGGGTCCCAGACCACCTCAAGAGAATGAGATTTGGCATCCATTCCACTTGACTGGCATGAACATCCACTAAGTGGTTTGGTATCCATGATCGGTATTGTTCTGGTTCTCTATTCCTCCACAACAAACCATCCCAAAACTTAGCTTGAAACTACTTATTATTATCTCCCATGGTTATTTGGTTCTATTGGACTCAGCTGAATAGTTTTCACTTGGTGTATCTCATGCAATTCAGCCAGGGGTCAGCTTGGGCTGCAGCCATCTGAAAGCTCAACTGGGCTGGAATGTTCAAGTTGATCCATTCACATGACAGGCAGTTAATACTGTAGCTCAGCTAAGGCTGTCAACTGAAATATCTCCATGTGGCTTGGGAGTTCCACAGCATGGCAGCCAGTTTCTTAAAGAGAGTGTCCCAAAAGTGAGCATTCCAGGAGGCTGAAAAAGGAAGTTGTCAATCAAATTAAGTCTGCAACTGGCACAGCATCGTGTCTGTCATATGCTATTGATCAAGGTAGTTACAGAGAACAACCAAACACAAGGGAGTGGAAAATGGATTCCTAATCTTCTTGGTAAAACACATCTCTTGATGTGTTTGGCAAAGTTACATTACAGAAGAGCATTTGGGATGAACAGCCATCTATAGAAAATATAATCTGCCCTAGGTATCCAGCCTCTTGACCATGAAGAATAATGTATTGTCTTTTTACACCTTTTTGAGTCAATAGTTGGAAATTGAGCATACAAATTTTGAACTTTCAATCCCATCTGACCTTTCAGGATATCCTCACTTCAATTGCAAGTTGATTGGTCAGTGAAAATGTTATCTTTTTCAAGAATCTAAGTGTCACATTCTTTTTGAATATAATGTCTAATTGAGGGCATACCCAGTCTGTACAAAGCCCCTATAAGATGGGTGTTTGCAGTACCATCCTCTTTTCATTCATCATGCATTCATTTGTTCCACAAATATTTTACTGCCAGGTACCATGTTAAGTTTAAGGATATAGAGAAAGGCATAGTCTCTACCCTCAAGAGTTGAGTGCTATGAGAGAGGTTCATTCACAACTCATTTTATAAAAGTCCTAGGGGTTAGAGTTTATATTTACCAAATAAAATTGCATATTATCAAAATCACTCTTAAAAATCTCTTAGGAAGTCATTGCTTTGTATACTATCTTGCAACAAGCCCAATATAGATATTTTTCATCCATTATTGGAAACTACTCATTGTTTTATTTTGTTGAACATCACATCAAATAGCAGTTGCTATTTAGAGGCCACTTTTCTCTTCCTCCACTCTTACCATCCTAGACTTTTGAATTGAAATGACCTCTCAGTTGATCTTCCTGCTTTCAACCTTACCCACATATAGCCAGAGCAGTCTTGCTTAAGCAAAAGTCAAACCATGTTACTCCTCTACTCAAAAACATCCAATGATGCAAGTCACTCAAAATACTATCTGAAGCCAAGATGTCCATCGACAGATGAATGGATAAAGAAGATGTGGTATATATATACAATGGAATATTATGCAGCCATCAAAAGGAATGAGATCTTGCCATTTGCAACGACGTGGATGGAACTGGAGGGTATTATGTTGAGTGAAATAAGTCAAAAAGAGAAAGACATGTATCATATGATCTCACTGATATGAGGAATTCTTAATCGCAGGAATCAAACTGAGTGTTGTTGGAGTGGGGGGTGGGGTGGGAGGGATGGGGTGACTGGGTGATAGACACTGGGGAGGGTATGTGCTCTGGTAAGCGCTGTGAATTGTGCAAGACTGTTGAATCTCAGATCTGTACCTCTGAAACAAATAATGCAATATATGTTAAGAAAAAAAAAAAAGAAGAAGAAGAAGAAGAGGGTAGTGGGAGGGGAAGAGTGAAGCGGGGGAAATCGGAGGGGTAGACGAACCATGAGAGACGGTGGACTCTGAAAAACAAATGGGGTTCTAGAGGGGAGGGGGGGTGGAAGGATGGGTTACCCTGGTGGTGGGTATTGAGGAGGGCACGTTCTGCATGGAGCACTGGGTGTTGTGCACAAACAATGAATCATGGAACACTTCATCTAAAACTAATGATGTAATGTATGGGGATTAACATAAGAATAAAAAAAAATTCAAAAAAAAAAATACTATCTGAAGTCCTTTCCATGGCCATTAAGGCCCTACATGTTATGGCTCCTGTCTACCTCTCCAACATTTCTCCCCACATTCCCCTCCACACCCTATACTCCAGCCACTTGGACAACTTCCTCCTTCATGTGAAACTCATGTATGCCTCAGGATTTTTGAACTTACTGCTCTTTCTGCCTGGAACAATTCTTCCCCAATTAGTTTCATTGGCTCCTCCACCTCAATCAGATTACTGCTTAAAAGGAACTTGGGCAGAAAGCTCTTCCCTGAGCACAGTAGATAAAATAGCATCCTCTGTCATTTTCTGACCCCTTACTGCTTTATGCTTCTTTCTAGCCTTTATCACTACCTGAAATTGGGCATCTGTTCCCTCACTGGAATGTAGCCTCCATGAGGGTAGCTCTGCACTCTAGTGCATCCCCAGGGAGAGTGACCAGCACATGGTTCTCAATGAATATGTGTTAAGTGAATGGAATTGTGGATAGATGGTGGGTATATATATGAATGGGAGGATAGATAAAGAGATATATACAGTAGAGGTTATACCAAAATCCCTTTTTCAGGACTAAGGCACCTGTTTCCTCAACTGCCAGAAATATTACTTGCTCTTGGCCCCCAGCTGTTTTTCCAAGGTTATGCCCTTTTCCTGGAAGCAGCTGCATCCTCTGACTGGTTGACATGGAGGTATGTAAGCCTGGCTCTCTTGACTCAACTTCAGATAATTCTGAAGGCTTGGTTGTGAATGCACCACAGTTCAACTTCTCTATGCCCAACTCTGCTCCCCTGTCTCTACATATGTAGTTCCCAAGATCTCTGTCCAATATATGTCCTAGCCACAAATTTCTGTCTCAGAGTTTGTTTCCTGAAGAGCCAACCTAAGAAAGTGTGGTACCAAAAATACCCACATTCAAGCACTGGAATCACATGCAGTTCACATAGGAAGTGAGAAAAACCAAGGAGCTCAGACTCAAATCACCCACTTTACTCATCCCAAGACAGTTGCTCACAAGTAGAAATGCTGGCAAATCACAGGCTTTCCTTCCCCTCCCTCTGTCTCTTTTTATTTCTCTCTCCACATAGCTTATTTAGTTGAGTTCAGTCACATTATGCAGAAACAATGCAATTCCACAGTGTCCACTTTGACCAGAAAAGGCATCTAACCCAAGGTAGCCAGACAGAGGCTTACATATAGTCTTGGAAATAAAATCTCTCCCCAAAAAGGGGTGAGAGAGGCTCTGACATCCCTGAACTCTGAACTGCTAATTGCAGAAAAGTCAGCAAGAACTGAAAAGATGCTCTGACAGCTGTTAGAAGTGAGAGAACAAGGAAGATAAAAGAAGACAAATATAAATGGAAAGGGGTCAGGTTAATAGGGAAATTCTAGATTAGAGAGCCATAGGCTCTGATTGCTGATATCCAGAGCTTTCTTGGATGCTGAGTGATGATCCAGTTCCATACTCTGCAAGGCTCAGACATGCTGGGGTTCCCTGGCCCTGCTTGTTGACCTTCCCCCTTTTCATTTGTGCTAATATGGCTAGGATTCCTGTTTTTCTAATTCCCACATATATATATATATGTGTGTGTGTGTGTGTATGTGTGTATATATATATATATATACACACTCTTCAATAAATACATTACTTGAAGCTAATGGAGTTATTTAAATCCCAAAATATATTACTGACAAATACAATTATTGAAAAATAATAATAATAGGGATGATTAAAGAGTGCTTACTCCATACCAGGCATTCACTGTCTTGTAAATCCTCACAACTGTTTGAAAGAATTTACAAGTGAGGAAACAGTGTTTGGAGAGAATGGCCAAAACTAGGGAATTGGTAGGATAAATTATTCAAAGTCAGGTCAAAGTGGCTGAACTGAATCCAAAACGAGGTCTATCACATTCTAAGTCCCCAGTCAGTCAGATTCTTCAACACCTTTTTTAGTGGCTGAAGCCTGTTCTGCAGTAACATGTACCATCTTCACCAGCGATCAAAGTCAGGAGTTAGTTTAAGTGCCCTACAATGTCATTAGTACCACATTTTGCTCTTGGTCCTGAGTTGGAAGCCACTGGCTGATCATCAGGGGATTCCCAAAGGCCAACATTCAAGACATTTTGCCTCCCAATGAACTCCTTCTGGTCTGAAAGAATAATAAGAGAACTACTGTGCCAGCCAACCCCGAGGAAGCTCAGATGTGGATTCTTAAGGAAAACCAGAGAAAAAGACCACAAAGAAAAGCTATCCTGTGACTTGTTCTGCTAGGCCATATGGATTAACAGAAACCATCTTCCAGCAAAGTTCTTCCCTCTTGTAGGCAATCCAAACATCTACTTAACTAATTGTGTTTTCTTTTATGCACACATGCATGTATATTTTACAGCTGTGCCATGTGTTACTATAGTTATGGTCCTATTAGCTTTTTTATAAAAATGATAGTAAATCTTTGTTTTCTGAGGTTCAGAAATAGCCTATAAAACTGGGTCTAGATGCTAAATCTCATTCCCGGCAGGTTCCAGCCAAGAAACTAATAGAATTTGTTGGCCAATTAAACAAATATCAATTTACTCAATGAGCTAAAAAAGTACAAAAGTTTACTATTTCCAGAGGCAAATATGCATTCATAAAGGAGAAAAAAACTAAATCCCAGTATAAAAAAGATTATAGGCTTAACCTTAATTGTGGTGTCTATAAGTCATTCCTTTGATTAATTTAAAATGTTAAAAAGTCAGATAAGTATGTACAATCTACAAATGTTCCCTGATTGCATTTGCTATAGAGATCTTCTGATAACAAACAGCAGAAATGGGCAATGTCTACTTTAGGCAAGAAGGAAATTCATCAGAAAGATTTGTAGAATTTCACAGGATTACAGGGAGGAAAAGAAGGGGATGCTGAATAATCATGGTTGAAATGGATGGAAGCAAATTGAAAGTCTTTGTAGCATTTACTGCTTGATAGCACCATGTCTAGAATGAAGGCACTATAACACTTTCATCCTTCTCTGTATCCTTTTGGTCTAGATTCAGAAGTCCAGAAAAGGGTTTGGTTAGCTAAACCTGTCATGTGACTGTGCCTTGTTTCTACTACACTTGCTCCTTGGAACAACCAGAGTGGTGAGGGAAGCATCCAGCAACATCATTTATAACTGCCAAGGAAGGAAGGAAGGAAGGAAGGAAGGAAGGAAGGAAGGAAGGAAGGAAGGAAGGGAGGGAGGGAGAGGGAGAGAAAGAAAGAGAGAAGGAGTTGGGTAGGTTGGAGAGAGAAGGAGGGAAGGAAGGAAAGAAGAGAAGAGAGAAAGAAAAAAAGTGAGAATATAAGAGGAAGACTGAAAGAGAAAAAGAAAAACAGAGAGAGAGAGAGAGAGAAACTACATGAATGTGCATTAGAAACTGGTTGGATAAATTATGCTCCAAATACACAATGGAATATTATACAATCATTAAAAGTTATGGGGAAAATATTGAATGACTTGAAAAGCTGCATTCAATATACTGTTAAGCGAAAAAGTAGGTTACCAACAGTAACCTATCCCATTTTTAGAGTGAATACATACATATGTACATATATACATACATATATAAGAAAGCATGTATGCATAGAAAAAATGGTGATGGGATTTCAAATTATTTTAGTGTCTTACTTTAGCTAATCTTTGTGATCTAAGTTCCTAAAAATAGATATATACTGCTTTTGAAAGGATTATTTTAAAAGAAAACACTTTTCAGGTTTCTAAAGCTCCTCCTGCATCTCTGAAGCAAATACAACAAATATTATCACCTCATTCTATATATGGAGAAGTTGAGGCCCAGAGAGGATATTATCAGGCAGAATCACAAAGCAGAGGTAAGATAAGACCCTAAGACCTTCATCTCAAAGTCTTGATCCTCCTTTCTTCTGTCTTCTACGAGAGCTGGAGCCACTGAATGTGTACAAAGAGGGTAAAAACTGGCAGTCACCACCCTTCCTGTGAATCAGACCAGCCTCCATTGTTTCTTCAGCTTTGAGAGCTGCCTTTGAAGCATATTGAGCTTGGGCTTTTTCTCCATTTTTGTGAGAGAGGGTCATTACAGTGGTATTGGAAATTCTGTGTGTTGTATTGGAACTGCTGGATGTTTTCTTTCACATGCCATTTTGAAATCATCTCTCTATCTGAAAGGTCACTACCACTGGCTAAATGATATTGAGTTCCAGGCATTTACAGATATGCATGATGACTCCTGCAAGGAGTTTTCATGGATTGAAGAACCCAGCCAATGGGATGAGAGTAGTAAACATCTCTCTGAACAGAGTCATTAGAAGACAAGATAAACCTGGAAGTGCATGTCACCAGCAGACTAGAAATGGAGCCATGCTTTCCCGAGATGACTGTTGTCACTACAACATCCTTGGAGCCTAGCCTAGCCCAGGCCACAGCTTGGAAGCTGGCATTTTGTTCACCTGACACCATGGCACCCATGAGAAGCAGCAGCTCCTATTTGCAGCTCCTCCCTGTACATACCCAAGGGACTGGTGTTCCATAACAGGAACTCCAATGAGGCTGAGTGGTTTGCAGGGGTGGGGTTAAGACACAGGGTTGATGGATGCTGCTTTTCATTGTGAATTCTGAAAGCTCTCAGAAAGAGCAGTCGGAATTCATGCAAATGCTTTTGAGATATTCAGTGTCTAGGGCTCATGGTCATTTCTGATTTCAACCATGTCCCACTATTTCCTAGCACAAAATGCAATGGTATAAAATGAGTCTGTATCATACTGCCCCATGTGACTTTGTTTGGTGGCCTGAGCTCATGCCCCGCAGTCAAGCACTTGTTGAAAGGTTCAGATGAAGCTGGGTAAGGCCAGGTTGACTTCCACCCCAGGGAAGAGACCAGATTGAATTTGCAAATTCTCCAAACTACCTCACGTAGGTATCAAATTAATCCAAAGAAATCTGCATTCCAATAAAGATGATTCGTGCCTAATATGTGGGTTTCTATTGTTTGCTCTTTTCCAGGGCATCTAGGTAAGGGTAAGAGCCTGGATTCTTTCCTATGAAGTGTGAAATTTTTGATAGAAGTAAAGAGAACATTGGATCTAGTGTCAGATCTGGATTGAAATACCAACTCCACACTTACCAGCCATGTCAGAATAGTTATCTAATGCAGTGGTTCTCAGAGTATGATCCTGTGTCACCTTTCAGGGCTATGCAAAGTCAAATCTATTTTCTTAAAAATACCAAGATGTTCTTTGCCTTTTCACCATCATTCTCTCACAAGTAGAATTTTTGAGAGACTACAAGACATGTGATGTTGTTACTGCACTAATGGATAATAGAATGTGTGTTTGTGTAGTCTTGTGTTTCAAATTTTTGTGTTTTAATTTCTAATAAATACTAATAAAAATAACCCCCATAAACAAATTCTAAGAGTATTTGGGAACTGTTGATCTAATCTCTTTGCACCTCTGCCTCCAAAGTATCAAAGGCTATTATATAAATAAATAAATAAGTTAATTAATTAATTAAAAAATTAGAAGAAGCACATGCATTAGGAGCAATACACCAAAATATATCTCTCCCTACTCAAATACAGGTATTGTCCCAACTCCATAGGAGCACTCAATTTCACCCTTTATCGGAATGAGTTTCATTCCTGCTTGAAAACACCTATTGTCCCATCTCTGCAAAACCAGGCCCTTGATAATCTCAGATTGAGTGCTCCAGGGCCTTCCCTTTATTTTTTTTATTATGTTATGTTTTGTTTTTTGTTTTTTGTTTTTGTTTTGTTTTGTTTTAGTGTAATCATAAAGGCATTTCTAAGGGAAGGAGGGAGGCGAGAGAGTGAGAATCAGAGAAGGGGGTGTGATGACAGGAGCAGTGTCAGAGTGACATGATGTAAAAAAGACTTGACCAGCCATTGTTGGCTGGAAGATGCAGGAAGGGGCCATGAGCCAAAGAATGCAGGCAGCCTCTAGAAGCTAGAAAAGGCAAGGTGATGGGTTCTCCCCTAGAGCCTCTGGAGGAAGTGGGGCCTTCTTACTGACATCTTGGCGTTAGCCTAGTGAAACCCATTTTGGACTTCTGACCTCCAGATGGTAAGAATAAATTAATGTTTTGAGACACTAAATTTGTGACAATTTGTCAGAGCAGCCATAGGAAATGAGTAAGGCCATGTATTATGTTATGTTAATCACCATACATTACATCATTAGTTTTTGATATAGTGTTCCATGATTCATTGTTTGTGTATAACACCCAGTGCTCCATTCAATACATGCCCTCTTTAATACCCATCACCAGGTTAACCCATTCCCCCACCCCCCTCCCCTCTAGAACCCTCAGTTTGTTTCTCAGAGTCCATAGACTCTCACGGTTCATCTCCCCCTCCAATTTCCCCCCTTCATTTTTCCCTTCCTACTATCTTTTTTTTTTTTTAACATATAATGTATTATTTGTTTCAGAGGTACAGGTCTGTGATTCAACAGTCTTACACAATTCACAGTGCTCACCATAGCACATACCCTCCCCAATGTCTATCACCTGGCCACCCCATCCCTCCCACCCTCCACCACTCCAGTGACCCTCCAGGGCCTTCCCTTTAAATCCAATTTCCTGCCTCAACTTTCCATCCCTGGCTTCTCTGTGTCATTCCTGCAAATATTAACTGCTCTGTACCTATTCAAGTATATCTGGTAGATGCCATAAAACAACATCTTTGTGGAATGAAGGCAGAGTCTTTCTTAAAATGAGTGGTCATATCCAGTGTCAACCATTCCAGAAAGTGGAGTGCTCTAGGACAGAGTTTGGGGGCAAATCCTTCAGTAATGTTCCTCTGGATCTCACTCTTGGGCCAGGATTTGTGTTGCCTCCTAGAAGTAAAGGAAAGAGGACCTCTAGAGCCTGGAGGGGGATCAGGAGCCTGGCAGAAAGAACCCCCATGTTGGCAGGTTTCTTCATACCAGTTTATCCCTAAATTCTCTGTACTAACTCCTCAGGGGCTCATTGGTTCTCAGAATAAAACAACCCCATCATTCCTCTACCCTGCCACAGCTGAGATATTTGGCATGCCCATTTCCTCTATAAGAGGTGGACTCTGGAATCCTGTATCAGATGAAATAGAGCAGGAAAAGTTTGGTGGCAGGAGAATGCACCAGAGACAGTGTGGACAGAGAAGAAGTTTGAATTGAATAGGTATTTCCCAAGTAAGAACATCAGGATTGATTAGATGTACAGAGTGAGGGAAATACAGCAACTGAGGATAAAACTAAGGATTCTGGCTTAGAACACTGATGGAAGAGAAGCTATTCATTGAGACATAGTAGTGAAGGAGAGCTTGATTGAGAGGGAAGGAGAGACATGAGAAATTCTGGTCTAAAGTTCAGGCTAGAGGTCATCCTGAAGGTCACAAAATGGCAGCTGAATTCCATGGGGATTGTGTTATGCCTCTACAGATCTCACAGCTGTAACAATGAAGCTGGCAAAAAAGCAGCAATCTGTTTTGTAAGATTCTCCAGAGGCCCTCTTGCTGATTCTTATTGTCAATTGCCTTTCCTGACTGCACTTCTGGCCCCTGTCTTGATTTCCCCTTTGGCCTTCAGATCTGCTTGTGTACCCCTAAACCTTGGCTCAATTTAGCACATACCTTCATTCTTTTCATACTCCCAAGACCAGCTCAGAAAACCCTTTATTCTTCCCATGCTGCTAGCTCTCTTCATTAGAAACTAAGGGAAGGAAGGACAAAGAAAGAACATGTAGAGCAAGAAGAGAGAAGGATCCCAGGAGAATCGGAATAAAAAACAGCCATTAGCAAACTTGAAAAACTCTTCTTTCTTCTATGGTGTGCATTTCCAAGACTTACTTTCAAGGGAATTATTTTAAATGGCTAATTTGGAGAATTTGTGTCATTTGGGTAAATTTGGATTTAGAGTCAGATCTCTCACCCTCAAAATGGTTCAATTCATTGTAGCAAATGTTATTTCATTCAAAAGTCATTGGCGACAATAGAAATAACAATAATAAAAATATATGAAGTCTTCAGAGTGGCTTGTTAATTTCTAACAATTGTATATAACCTCTTATATCTTAATATAAGCAGCCCTTTATAATTCACTATGGACTAAAATTTGCCACTTACTAAATATTTTGCAGGAAGATTAGAAATAGTACTAGTTAGAACCAAAAGTTGGTTTAGTTTAAATCACTTGCAGGGTTTTGTCCAGTGATGGATAAACTAATCATCTATAACAGCTAAGTTTCTTCCTAGGTGGTATTACAATGTCATGTCAGAGGTATGGCTTATCTGTCAATTCTGACCTAAGTGACAATAAATTCTCCAAAATGTTAATTTGTCAATAATCTACTTGTAATGGCTGAAGGAAGTTGTTCTAGTCAGGATAGGCTAGGTTATGCTGCAGTGACAAACAATTCCTAGAGTTCAGTGGTGTGAACAGCAGACTTAATTATGCTGCATGTGCATTACTTGTAGATGGAGGGGATTGATCCACATCACCTTCACTCAGAAATCCAAGCCAGTCACAGTAGCAGGAGGGAGAGGGGGAAGATGAAGAATCATCATTCACTCTTAATCCTAGAAGTAACATATGTCATTCTGCTCACATTGTTTTAATCCAAAAGTCACATGAGTTGGCTTAAATTCAACGAGTTGAAAATAGAAAACTAAGTATTAAGGAACAAGTGTAAATTTTAACAGAACAGGAATAAAGACACCTTCATTTTAAACTCTAAGCTCATTAGCAAAATATTTTGCATGAAGACAAAAGCAAAGAGAATAATAAAATACAATTAACCCAGAATGCACGTTGAAAATTTGAATTATATAACATCAGGAGCAAGATATTTAGGGTGGGGGGAAGATCAGATCATTTGTATCTTATCAGTGAAATTCAAACATATTAAACAACTTGTCCAAGATCACACAGCTAGTTTGTAGTGGCCTTTTTACTTTTGGTTAGTAGTCTTTGAAGTAGGAGCCCTGCGAAGACTGAATTTCAAAACCACAATAGTAATAAAGGCACAGCTAGTATGAGAAGTTTTTTATGTTAAAAATTATTGATCACATCTTCATTCCATTTGTAAGGAGCTAATTGCTATTTATTCCAATAAATAAAGTCAAATCACCATTCAGAGACCCCATGCTCTCTGCTTGTAAACCTGGACAATCTAGACAGATAAGGAGTTGCCCATTACTTTCTCCAAGAGCTTATCCTTCAGTAAAGCCTCAGGATAAACCATGAACATATGCTTAAGCATGACATCTGAAGTCAAGGAGAAGGATTGTCAAATATTAAAAAGACCTGAGCCTGACTCACCCCAAACAGAATTCTCCAATAACCATGCCTTTTTTTTTCTTTTAAGATTTTATTTATTCATGAGAGAGAGAGAGAGGCAGAGGGAGAAGCAGGCTCCCAAGGAGCAGGGAGCCTGATGAGGGACTCAATCCCAGGACCCTGAGACCATGACCTGAGCCACAAAGGCAGATGCTTAACCATCTGAGCCACCCAGATGCCCGATATAACCATGCACTTTTAATGTTCCACAGAGGAAATTAAAGATATGGAAAATTAATTGTAGAACAAAGTATCTTGACCATAATCTTTGGCATAAATAATTTTCCTTCTGAGCTTGCTTAATAATAAAAAAAAACAAAAAAACAAAAAAACATCATGTTGGTGAGCATTCTTTTCTCACAAGAACTTTTTTGTTGTAATCAAGAACTTGTCTCTTAGAATCAAAAGAAACATAGAAACAAAAGTAATAAAGTAATGAGAAGAAATGACAACCCTATTATGGGGTTTGAATGAGCATGTCTGACGGACTTTGCATTATGCTTTGATAACAGAATTGAACTTTGAGGTCTGTAGTTGAGAGAGAACCATTAAAAAATCATCCATGTCTTTAATAAAGACAATGTGGGTCATCTGGTTGTGAAACTCCTGTAAGAGCAGGCGATAGATTAGTAAACAAGGCATCTTAGAAGTTTTCTCCCCCAAACATGGTCCCAGTATAAGACCTTCTAGATCATCTGTTTGATGGTCACATTACCCCAGGTCCTGTGATGGAGTAGTTCACAGCAACTCAAGCTCTCAAATTTAGCAGGTCTTCCACTAAACTGAGCTGAAATTTTCCCAAGCAAACTTCTAACATTTTTCCTAGCTATCCTACGAGGTGAGACAGAAAAGGGCTTCCCCTTCTTCTTATTCTTTTAAATATTTCAAATTAGTTTTCATGTCCTCACTCAACATTTCATAACACACAAAGGGAGCAACCTACTAAGAATCTTGTGGGTACCTTAAGTGTATCAAAGTACTGAAGTACCTTGAACTACCTCCTGAGGGTACAACCCTCAGAAGAACAACCTTAATCTCCTATATGTTGGGAGTGAAAGTTACCCTTCCATAACAGCAATCAGGAATCTTTTTTACCATGTCATTGTTCTTTGCAGCATTGTTCTTTTGGTTGTATTTGAGGGGGTGAGAGGAAATGACTATTACAGGAACATAAGCATACTGTTTCTTGTTTAGATTTTATTTAATAATCACAAAATTCAACATGAAATTCATCTCAACTTGGAAGGAAGTAAGGAGTATATGAACCCCAAAGAACTACAACAAATACTGAAAGCCCAACTATTACAGGATATGAGAACAAACTAGAGGATAGAAAGTGTTCTCTCTAGCTGAAGAAGGAACTGTCTGGTAGTTAAGATAAAACACAAAATCAAATCTATGAGATTTGCCTCTGCTTATCAATAGTAATCTTCCTGTTGTCTATCTAATCTTAGATCCAAAGCATTTCATAGATTCCACAATATTCATACCAAAGACATATAGTTGCCTTCTGGTCACTGAGTCTTAACAGTGTGGATTTAAAAACCAGGAACCATTTGTATGGAGTCCATTATCTATCTTGGATAAGATTCCAAAATTCATATGGTTCAGTGAGATGTTCTCATCAGGAAATGTCTTCCGATGGATGGGCTTGTGACCAGGGCCATTATGGCAGGTGAAGTCTCCACCCTGGCACATAAATTCTAGAATAATTCTGTGAAAGCATAATCTTTAAAACCAAATCCATTCTCTCCCATGCTGAAAGCACTGACATTTTCTGCCATCTTTTGGAACTCAGACTGAACACAGTTTGAAGAGATACAGCCTGGGCTCTCCCTCAATGTTGATGTGTTGAATTATAGAAGTGGGTTAACCATGGCTGGGAGTAGAAGCAGAATGCACTGGCAAGGCTGTGGCTCTAAGTGATGTCATACACAAATCAGGGACCCAAACATTTTTAACAGAGCAAATTTGGAAGTGTATATATGAAAAACTCTAGAAGTATGTTAGCATGTTTATCATTTCAATGACATCCCTCACGTGAATGCAGGATGAATTATGGAATAGTATTTAATGATAGAATGGACTTAGGAGTTAAATGTAATAAACATTTTACCATCAGTACATTCACTGTTTTTAAGAATGCCTCTGGGGCACCTGGGTGGCTCAGTTGGTTAAGCGTCCGCCTTCAGCTCAGGTCATGATCCCAGGGTCCTGGGATCAAGTCTTGTATCATGCCCCTTGCTCAGCAGGGAGTCTGCTTATCCCTCTCCCCCTGCCCCTTCCCCTGCTTGTGCTCTCTCTCTCTCACTCTCTCTCTCAAATAAATAAATAAAATCTTTATTAAAAAAAATAATGCCTTTACTAAATGAGAACTGCTAATCTGAATTTTGTCCTATTTATAAGAAAGTAAATGGAGGCACAAAATACTGACCACTGTACTTAATCTGTCAGCAATATTCAAAATGACTGCCCTCTCCCTCCTTCTTGAACTATTCTTTTATCATGACCAGAGCCCCATGGAAACCATGCAATCCCAATCCTTGTACATACCTAACCATAAGCACTGCATCTGTCTGGGGAAACCTGTTGTTGAACTTTACCTGCTATGGAGAAACCAGAAGATAGCCATGTCTTCCTTGAGTTTCATGACTCAACACTGTTTGGATTTCCTTCCTACCTCCTTGGCTATTCATTATCTCTACTTTAGGCTCACCCTCCTCTCTTTGGCCATTTAATGTTGGAGCTCCAAAACATTTGGTCTTTTTTCTTCTCCCTCTATACTCTCTTTACTACAACTGTGAAACTGAGTATTCCATGGTAATTCACAGCAATGGAGCACTGTAGTCACCCATTCCTACTGATTCCAGCCCCATTCTGAGACAAGACTGGCTTTCTATCCATACATTATCAAGGTCCCATGATGAACCATGTCATCCCAACCCTTGTACCTGCCTGACCACAAGCACTTTTTCTGAGGGGAAGGCCCACTGTTGACCAACACCTGTTGGAGAGACACTGGGGTATAGGGAGCCATGTTTTCCATATATTCATAGAACTTGTGCTTCTGACTGATGATTCTTCCTTGGAACATCCATTCCCACACACAGATGATCCCCCAGCCTGAGTATCATCTTCATTAGCTTATTTCCTTTCCCTGACAGGCTGCTATGGTGCTTCAGGGAAGTTGAGACACGAAATTTCTCTTCTTTGAGACTTATTTCTATTTAATGCCTTTTTATTAGTATAAATCATGTTTTCCTTTTTGTTTGTGTCTAGTAATTTTAGATTGTGTTCTGAGCATTGTGTATGTTATGTTATAAAGACACTGGATTCTGTTATGTTCTTCCAAAGAGTTTTTTGTTCTTGTTTTATTATTTTTGTTTTGTTTTAGTAGGCATTCAACTTGGCTGTATTCAAACTCAAAGTTGTATGCTCCCTGCAGTGGGTAGCAGTTGAAATCTCATATAAGTTCTTTTCACCTTAGTGGGATACTTGGATTCTTCTCCATGCATTCATGGTTGACAAGTCAGCAAGAGAATGAGGATGAGTTTATACATAGAATTTGGGGCTCCCCATTTTTTGTTCTCACCTTTTTAGGATTCCCCCACCCCTTGCAGTGGCTATGTGGGTTTTATCAAGTTTTAGTCTACCCATCTGGTACTGAGTGGGGTCTTTCCTCAGGTTAAAAGTTGTAAAAAATAAAAAATAAAAACTCACCCAGTCCTGGTCCTTTCTTCAAAGGATAGAAGTTCCTGCCTGCTTTTGGTCACTTTCCAGTGTCTTCAGGATATGCATTGCCCAGAGTTGCTGCATTCATGTTACACTCCCTTAGAACCAACTCCAAGACAACTCCAGGGTTCAAACCTCAAATTCACTACTTGTGTTAGTTGTGTGACTCTAGGACACTTTTCTGAAGTACAAAATGAATATAATAATCTTTAACCTATAAAATCATTATGAATAATAAGTAAGAGAGTGAATGTACCAGTCATACAATAAATATATTGTATTCTTTTATTATTTTTTGTATTCTTACCATCTTAGCTACCAAATGAGCTCATAATTGTCAAATATAGACTTTGAGTCTATCTGAATCACAAAAGGAATTTTTTTTGTTTGTGCTTTTGTTTTTTAATGGAGCTTCGCAAGATTAACAGAGGAGGTTGTGAAGTTGTTTGGGATGGGATTTGTATTTTTAAAGACATGGTATATGTTTGCTGATGGCTGCTTTATTGTTCCCTTTTTCCTGAGATCCTTCTCTTTTCCTGCTTTACATGTTTTTCCTTTGTCCTTCCCTTCCTCAGCTTCCAATGAAGAGAACAGGAAGACTGAAGAGTTTCCTGGACCAGTCTTGAGAGTGTACAAAGAATGACAGTGTATGCATGGTGTATGTATGGACTATTTCTTAGACAGTTAAGCTATTTTGCCAAAAAAAGATGATGATATACTTTTCTTTTCTCTGCTGAAA
Source organism: Mirounga angustirostris (assembly GCF_029215605.1). Classification (NCBI taxonomy): domain Eukaryota; kingdom Metazoa; phylum Chordata; class Mammalia; order Carnivora; family Phocidae; genus Mirounga; species Mirounga angustirostris. Next base: position 97,121,607 of record NW_026991718.1, on the reverse strand, counting down.
ATATTCAAGCATTTCCTGAACAACAGTTATATTCTATGAGTGAGTAATTTGCTATAGAAGTTCCAGTGTCTGTTTAAGGAAGGAAAATAAAAACAGTCATGAAACTATTCATGGTAACACCAATAAATGCAGTAGCATATACCTTATTTTTTAAAGTTTCCACAGGGCTGAAATACAAAACTATAATAATATGTAGAAAAATAACTTGAAGTTTAGAGTACATAAAAGTTTATTAACAAAGACCAAACTAATGTATAATTGGGCATGAGAACCAAATTATAAATAGATTCTTAATTTCTTAATATCACTTGCTTACCAAAAACTGCTTATATCATGTACATAACCCCCTAATGAAGACACAGCCATGAGTTAAGCGGAGTATAATGGATTAACTTGGGGTTGCTTGGTAGCCATTGGACATGAGGGATATATACAAAACAGTGTCTATTCCATGAGTGGGTATTTCCTAGAAATGGTCTCCCTCTTGTGCCTGTTCTCTTGAAAGTCCCATTAGTATCTATGTACCTTGGCTGCCAATAAGTGGATTAATGGTGCCTTTCAAGGTAGATTAGTGTTCCCTCTGCATTTAATTAGAGTTCATTCCATCATCCCTAAGAGCAAAATTATGCAGAGAGAAATTCCTTATGTGCAGACATTGACTCCAAATATGTCTCCCATTTGGGTCCTTAAAGTGATCCAGTTGGCTGCACAGTTCAGAATTTCTGGAATAACATACAAATTCAGTGCTTTTTCTCCTGAGAACAGAAGTGTCAGCTCCATGAGTGGGAAGGAAGTGGGGAGGGTTCTGTCCCTGACATGATTTGGATCTCACACTTTCTAATAAGATCCCACTTGCAAATCATTTTGTTAAATTGTAAAAACATTAATGTCCTCCTCAAGTTGATAAACTTGCCAAAGGAGAAGTCAAATCAGGGTGTTTCTCTAGCTCATAGATGGACTCAAGTCACTAAACACATTCTCACTAGACAGTACCATCTAAGGATTTGTTAGTGCCATAAACATCAAAATAAATTGTTTCATAGATGGACTGACAATGCTCTGGTCTGCAGCTGGGTTGCCATTTTATGTAGCTTCTCTCACAATAGCAAATATTTCAGCCCTGAACCATTTTATGCCCCCAAATACATTAACTACCTGACTCTTTTCATACAGACTATAACAAATGACCACAAAATGTCTATCATAGTGATTTGCAACTATGGCTACCCATTAGAAACACTTAGGAAACATTTAAATTGCATGCCTGAGCCTTACTCTTAGAAATTCTATACTCTGGAGTGGGGCCCAGGCATATCATTTTTTTAAAGGACCCTAGGTAATTCTGCAGTCAAGATGGAGAGTCAAGGTGGAGAACCGCTCTCTGTTCTCTCCAATCCCCTCTGTCTGGGGCTTGCAAAACTGAGCCTTTGCGAATTCCAAGAAGATAAAATATTTCTTTCTTGCCTTTTTGGGTTAATCCCTCTAAAGAATATTTTTATTTAGACTAAAGAGAATATCCTTCTCTGGCATCTGTCTTTGCCTTTATCCCTTGTCTTTCAAAATGGTGACTCACAATGTGTGAGAAAAGGAAGAAGGGGGCAGAGCACTTGGGAAGGGAGTCCAGGCTTGCCTCATTTCTGCTGCTCTTTGAGATGTACATATGCCATATACGTTAGGGTAATGACAGCGGACAGGGAAAGCAATAACACAGAATGTTACTGTCCTAATGGGCACGAAAGGAGATCACAAATGATTTGCGGGCTGGTCAGGAGCTAGTTGGGAGGGGAAATTCCAACCATAAGAATGATCAAGTGGAATATCTACGGCTGTGGCCATAGGTGACCACACCCACTGTGTGAAACAGGTGACCAAAGAATCCTCCCAAGAGCCGGCTCTAACTTGTTTCTTCTTTGATTGTAACAGTCAACAAAGGCATTTTCTTTCTACCCCCATCCCCACTTCCAGCTTCAACCCAGCTTTAAAGACTTTAAGATACTGTTTTGTAGAGTCCGTGTTTGTCTTTATCATTTGTTTATATCTCACACATGCACAAAATCTTTACCCTAAAGACTGGATTGGGTCTTATGGATGTTTCCTTGGTGATGCCCAAAACAATGTGATGACAATGCCTTAATTGTGAGGAAGCACAGAAATTAAACAAATGAGACTCAACTCAAACTATTGACACCCAGTACCAAATTTATTTCTGATTTAAAGTTTACTGGAAATAGCCAGACACAGCCAAGCTTTGTTCATTCAGGAAGATCTAAGATTGTCAACACAACTCCCCAGTTGTCTGTTCTCTTCTGCACTAGGACTGCTTTGGCTAAGATTTCACATGTGAGGTTTAAGCACTGCATCTAGTATATTGCTTGAACAGAGGAGTCCTTTCAGTTATGAAATACCTCCTTTTTATACCTGTCTTTTCATACCTTACTTCTGATGGCACCTAACATAACACAAAATAATGCAAATGAGATTCAATGTGAATCACTGATCAGACCTTGCATCAAGTTTACTTCTGATTCAGTTTACAAGCAATAGCAAGACATAGCAATTGGCAAATAAATTACATAGCTTATGAAACATTTTACAATGAGCCATGTCCCATAAATACATAAATTTCAGGTTTATTTACAATAAGCAGCTGACACAGCTTTATCTTGCTATAACAGCTCATAGACAAAGATTCTCCCTTATCTTTCTGCTGGTAAATATCATTTACTAAATGGTATTACCAAATGGTAAATCACCATTTGTGTTTTCTGGGAAATCTGGTTACTAGTGAGCTGGCAAGGGAACTTGTTTGGTTCATCTTCTTCTTTCCCAGATACCCCAAATAAAAGGTTGCAGGCCTGCTGCTAACCTTTTTTTTTTTTTTTAAGCACTTATAAATTAAAACAAAAACAAAAACAAAAAACTTTCATACCCATTGCCATCTTGAATCCCCATGAAACCTTCGGAGCAAGCAGAGCAAGATTCTTCCTCCTTGTAGAGTGGGGGAAAATCAAATTCAGAAAAATTGAGTAAGTCATCCAGAACCTTAAAGCAAGGTGAGAATGAAGCAACTTGAGAAATTCAGTCCTTGACCCATAATATTCTGTCTTATACTTTCCCTTCTGGATCATGATTTTTCATCAAGAACAACACGTGAGTCACCCCTGAAACTCACATATATACATAAAGGCAGAAAAAAATTTAGAAGCACTGTTTTAAACAACGACCATTTGATAATGTCTTATGTGCTCTGTAACTACCAAGAGCAATAAATCCTAGAGCTCTGAGCTGTGTGGGTGATGGAAGCGTCAATAGATATCTTTCTAGTCATTGCTTCCAGGGAGGAGGGAGCAACTCTCAAGGTGGTCATCATAATAATGATTTGTTCTCTTATGCACACAGGTGTTCCATCCATTAGCATATGTAGCATGTTTTTGCAATGCTCATCTATGAATCTCTAGTGCCTGTAGGTGCATAGTAGGTGCACAGTAAATGTTTTTGTTGGACTAAATAATCTGCATTTGGAAACTCACAATAACCTTCCAAAGCAGGAAGATAAAAAATAATTATCTTTACTTTGCAAATGTGGCAAAGAGTGCTTAAGGAAAGTTAATGGCATTTTTAAGTTTACAGCTGGAAAGTATCCAAATCAGCGCTTACCCTCCGATCTCAATGAACTCAAAGAAAACTCCCCTCCCCTCCTCCTGGGTTATGTGAATACTACTGCAGTGCCTTCTTTTCTCTTTTCACAACCAAGGTCAGCATTGTTTCTCAATAATCTCTTCATTGATTATGTAACCTTTGCCCCTATTATCTCCAGTTCAATTCTTGTTACTCAAAATGCAGACATCGAAAACCTCCTAGACTCTTGTAATCAGCGAGTTTGCAAGGTGAGGAATGAATGAAAATTGGACAGTTAGTGCAAAGGTCCTTGGCACTAAATACCCATGTGCCATGAACAGGTCCCTTAACTTAATAAGTCTCTGTTTCATTAACTGTAAAAGAAAGGAGCTAGCAGAGTCTGTCCCTGTGTCTACTGAGTTCTAAAAGTCTCTGATAACTCCCCTTTTGCTATTTTATTCCTGCAGTATGCACTTATTTAGGTGGGTCTTAAGGAACAGAAATTATGTTTTATTTCCTATTCTAATAGTGACGCAATTTAACTTCACTACCTGTAAGATGCCCGAGGTGAGATGCATGGCCACCATTTTCTAACCATCTGCTGGATGAATTCAGAGAAGAACAGTGAACCTTATCTTGACTAACTCAGTGCTGAATCACTTTTGTGTCTTTTAGATATGTCTCCTTCAATCCAGAAATTGTGGGGGACCAGAAGACACACTCAATACAACTTTCACTTCAGGATAAGCCAGAATAACCCAGGGCTCCCACTGACAAGCAAAAACCTATTTAAAGTCTACATAAGAGATAAAATAAATATCAAGCATCACAAAAGAAAGAGGAAAAAGGAGAGGAATGAGAAACAGGAAAGAGAAAAGGGAAAGCAAGAAAAAAGGAAACAAGACAAGAAAGAGAAACTGAGTTCATTAGGCGCTAACCCATGCCGGGCATGCTGTCCACATGGCTGCGTTAGATTTTCCCCACGACCCCGTGAAACAGACCCCATTCACACTGGGCCATTGAGGAAGACGAGGTTCAGGACTGTCACAGGCTTCCATCACTCCAGGGACAGTCAGATAACAGACATCAATCCAGTGGGCAGGGGACAGTGAGGTGACAGTAAGGGTCTGCTGCATGGAAGGGATAAGTCTACAGTCTCACCTGGCACAGAAAATATGTTGGCTGGCCAAGTTCCACCTCGGGCTGCCAGTCTTGACCTCTGGGACATAGGGGGCCCACACTTCCAGCGTGTGCTTTGGTCACATCATGCCCCATTTTTCATCAGCAGAGGCCAAGATCCATTTCATCAAGGTTTATTTTCTGTCTGTCCCTGTTCTTAGAAGCTCCGTCGAGTTAGCAGCCTTCCATTGGGAATCTACCCAGACAGTCAGTGAGAGGGAAGGTGTATTTTTGAGGACCTTTAATCACAGGCTCAAACAAGGCTAGGATAAGAAAGCCAGAAGCCTTTTAGGGGTTCTCCCCCTGCCCACTTAGCTCGATCCTTGGGTGGGCAGGGGGTGGCTCTCCCAGGAACCCCATTGCTTACAGTGATGGCTACTTCTCATAGCTCCCATGACATCACATTTTGGGAAGGACGGGAAGACGATACACCCCATTCAGCCCTGACTCCTGCCAGGTACCCTCATTGGCCAAGAGCTCTGGAGCCTGGTGACATGCCCTCGACTATTTTAATTTTTCAAAAATGCATGCAACTCAGCAATATGTTTTTACAGGAATGTTTTGCTTAGCTAAAAGGCAAACAGAGCCACTTGCAGAGAATTCAAGTGACAAAAACCAACAAGCAAAACCTGCATAAAAAATCTTACGCTCAAGACATTGTTATTATCTTAAAATTCTATTCAAACAAGAATCTGTGAGTTTCTCTTGCTTCCAACCCCCCTCCCCTCACCAAGTTTAGCCATAGTAGTGACTATCTACCTGGAGGTATCTTTTATGTATCATTAATTTATGATATATACACATGTGTATTTATTTTTATGTGTTTACTTATAATCATCAGCAAGTCGGGGTAGAAAAGAGAGATCTTTGGGTGTCCTTTGGGGTAATTTCAGTGTTCTTTGTCCCGACTGCATAGCAGATGCTCAGAGCATTAGTGCAAACATTGATCTCTCTTTGATTGTCCCTGTCTTTTGTCCTAGTTCTGGGTAGAGTGTGATGTCTCATTATTCTTGTGTGGGAGATTGGATTATTGTTAGACTCTTTCATTCCCTCCCTCGCTATAAAATTATTCATCCACAAGCTTTGTCATGGGACTTTGGAGACCCTCCCCTACTCTAGACAGAATGTTTCCTCATCTACTTGGTGTGTGACTTGGCCCAATGATTACTTTGGTCAATGTAACCTTAGCCGATGTAACACATGCAGAGACTTTACATGTGCTGGCATGGTTTGGCCTGTGACCACCATGAGCAGAGTGTGCCCAGGGAGCCACTGTCCCTTCAGCCTGAGCCCCAGAAGGCAGACACATGAGCAGACCTGACCAAAGCCATAGCTTGAAGCAGAGCTTCCATCTGAACTGAAATAGTAAGTCCGGAGGTTACCGAACTCCACCAGAATATAAAAATTCACAGCCATAGGTTCCCTCTTTTGCACTATGATCATTGAGCAGGCCGTGGAAGGCACTGCTCCTATGAGAAAATGGAACTTTTATAATACAGGTCTTCCCCTCCCTCGCCCTGATCACAGGCACAAACAAGAACTGGTTAGTGAGCAGGCAGTTTGCTAGAGTTTGAGTTTATGCTGAGATACACTGACATGCCAGCTATATCTGATACAGCCTCCTGACCATTCCCTCCTACTTAAAATAAGCAAAAATTATTTGCCATTAAGCTATTAATTAAGGCACAAGTACCATGATTCAATACTTTCCATGTACCAATCCTTACAATAGGTTCTTTGCATGCCTTAGTTCATTCAAAAGTCACAGTGATTCTATAAACTAGGGACATTTAAGATGCCCAGTTTGCAGATGAGGACATGAGGCCCAGAGAAGTTAAGTAATTTGTCTGAAGCTTCACAGCTAGTTTCTAAACTAGAAATTCAATCTAGGTCTTTCTAAGTCCAAAGCAATCCTGGTCTCCAGCCTCTGCCTGTCCTTTTGCCATCCTGTTCTTACCTTGCCAATTTTAGGTAATTTCTCTGGCACCAAGACCAGTGCTTGGGCTCTATCAGGTTCCCAAGTTTATCTCCCCTGGGACCTGGCTAGCTCTTCTGTAGGCAAGTAGCAATGATGGGATCACGACTGCTGTTGGCTGATGCTAGCTCTCAAAGGAAATGAACACGGAACCATGACATCTCACCATGATATATCCCACATGTCAGCACCATGTTGGCACAGAAGATAATCTGGGTGTAGAAGAAGCTACAAATCCACTTACAAGGATGTTGCTGTTAGAGGTGTCTTGACCTTGACCAACTCTTGGTCCCACGGGCAAGAAACACGCCCAGCAGGGAACTAAGGTATGATAATAAGTGTGAGCTTTTCTCCAAGTTTTTCCTACACAAACACTTGCCCTTTGGAAACGGGATGTTGGGAGTGATGTGAAGAACATGGACTCTGGAGTCCAGTAGGACTGATCCTAAACCAGCCATTTACTTGTGTGACCATGCTCAAGCTATTGACTTCACCTTACCACAAGCTTCAGCTTCTAACTTACACATCAGGGATAATGCCTTAAGTTAGGTTTCCCAGAAATAGATCCCAAGATGAGGATTTGTACTATTCAGGAAGCACTCCTGGGGAAGCTGGAAACTGATGAGTGGAAGAAGCAGGAGAGACAAAATGGAGGAAGCCAAGCAGGAGTGTAATCTCAGGCAAAAGTCCTGCAAAGGGCAGGGGTTCCTGGGTGGCTCAGTCAGTTAAGCGACAGACTCTTGGTTTTGGCTCAGGTCATGATCTTGGGGTTGTGGGATCGAGCCCCACATTGGGCTCCACACCCAGCACAGAGTCTACTTCTCTCTCTCTCTCTCCCCCACACCCCCCCACCTCCCCTGCCCCCACTCTCTCTCTCTTTGAAATAAATAAATAAATCTTTAAAAAAAAAAAAGTCCTGCACAGGGTATCCTCAACCTAATCCTGAAAAGCACTCTGGGTGGCAAATTATGCCCCACCTGTTGGTCTTCCCCAGAGGTGAGTTACTGCACCTGCTAGTCATGGGTTAAGGGCTGTGGGAAGGGAGTGGACATAAATGCTGAGGCATTTCCATGTCTGCAAACAAGCTCCATGAGCTCAGGAGAAACCCTACGAACAGTAGCACAGGTGTTTACTGTCAGAAGTGAGAGCACACCCAAGATGGGGGAAAAGGGACCCAAGGTGATCTTGGTGGAGCACCAACATTTTTCAACACAAATAATACTTATCTTGCTGGACTGTTACTTATCTATATCCAGGTATCTCTACAGAGAGTTAGATCTAAACATCCTGACACGTAGAAGGCACCAGGTACATAGGATGTGTTAGTGTCATCATCATTATCATTATTAGTATTCTGCTGTTGCCCATAAAATCTTGCCAGGTCCACAGCAGGAGTTCTGTTCGCTCTGCCCGGCAATACCCATGTGCTCCATCCACCAGTAGGGTTGGTGCCTACATGCTGATTTCACATCATTGGCTTTCTCCGGTTGGCACCATGTTTGTCACCCAATCTCATGACTGCTGTCCTCTTGGGATCTCCTCCACTAGGGTCAGAAAGGCCCCATTTCTGGTCAGGCAGGATCTTTTTGAGGGGGGGCAGGTGGCTGAGGGCTCCCGTCTGAGTGCTATTCTGTCTCTCAGCAGTGCCACTGGCCTCCAGCAGTACTAGCCAGCCCCAAATCCTCCTCTCTCATTAAATAAACCCCTGGCCTTTTTCAGTTTTGCCTATTCATCTTCCCCTGCTAAGGGCTAGGGATTGCTCGGAATCAACCAAAGTCCACAAAAGGGCTTCTTTTCCCTTTATGTCTAAGATCATACCCTGAGAGACCTGGTGCAGTCCTCTCTCCCAAGGGGGCCTAGAACACCCACAGGAACAATATGGCATGGGCTTTATTTAATTAATCTTTTTAACAATCAGCCTTTTCCCTGTGTCAGCCGGGCAAGCTCATCTATGAAGAAGCCTCCCCTCTGTGACTAATCCTCTATGTTAAAAGATTGTGCTTTGCTATAAAGCCTTTACCTACATCAGCTTCCAAGAGCTGGATCTTCTCACAACTACCAGACAGCCCCCTTGGCCACACAACTCTGGGACCTCATTTTCTAGGCTGCCATCATGCCTGAAATTAATCTAAGATGGGCTCCTTTTACAAGAGCTGCAGCAAATATCCAACTGAATTTGCTTTCACCCAAGATTTCCCAGGAGTCATGCTGAACGAGATAATCAATGATGATTATAGGGCTTGGCCTGCCTCGCTGAGCCAAAGTGTTAAAAGGAGGGAGAATTTCTGCTCCGGTGCTCACCCAAGTCAGGCAGATCCATTACTATTCTCGGTGGCTCGAAACCATATGTGCTGCAGTAGTCATGTGGGGTAGGTCCAGAGGATGTACCTACCTAAGAAAAGAAAATTAATTTTTGCTTCCCCTCCCACCCCAGAATAACAGAAACAAAAATGTACAGAGCATCTGGAGCAAAGATAAGTAGGCTGTTCAAACCAATGATGCTGAAGAGATTTAATTTAGAGAGCTAAACTTTCCTTGTCTCAGCTAGAGACTAGTCAATGTCTTTGATAGTAACCGAATCAAAAGGAGTATTAAATTACTTGTTGCTACCCTCTTAACCCTGAGAGGACTGTTTTATGCTTGGATGATTATTCTGAAAGACCACAACACCCAGTGAAGGGAAGTTGGGGCAAATGGTTCCAGGAGGCCAAAGAAAACCTCCCAACTCCCACTCCTTCCCTGTCATCCCCCCTTCTTGCCTCAGCTAGTCTTGTACTCACTGTCTGGAGGTGGGGATGTGGGTCCTGAGCTCTGCACATTTTCACAAAGGCTGTGTCCCAAAGTGAGGACATGATTGTGTATTAGTTACCTGTTGCTGTGTAACAAATTGCCCCAAAATGTAGCCGCTGGAAATAACAAATGCATGTAGTCTCAAAGTTCCTGTGAGTTGGGGGTCCAGGAGCAGGTTGGCTATGTGGTTCTGACCTGGGCTCTCTCACAGGCTGCACTAAGGATGTCAGCCGGGGCCACAGTCATCTCAAGAATTGGGCAGGGGAGGATAAGTTCTGAGCTCACTCATGCACATAGCTGTTGGTAAGAGGCCTCAGAAGATCAGCTTTCGGGCTCACTGATGTGGGTCTTTCCACAGGGCTGCCTCACCACCTGAGGTCTGGATTCTTCTAGAGTAAGGGACCCAAGAGAGTGCAGGAGAGCACCCATGATGGAGGTCACAGCCTTTTTATAACTTATTCTCAGGAGTGAAGTCACCTCACTTTATTCTGTTGTTGGTAAGCCAGCTCCTGCTCAAGTGAAGAGGATCACACAGGGCATGAAGACCAGGAATGGGGGTCTTTAGAGACCATCTTAGAGATGGCCATGACAGATAAGAGACCTGTTCTGTAGAGAGATCATCTGAGCACGAAAGCGGAGGGGCATTGTCCCCTCAGACACTGAGCTCATACATGTCTGAGGAAAACTCCAATGGGGGTTGCTTTTTCGGATGCAGAGTGCTATCTCTGACTCCAGGGAAAGAAGAAGGGGTATCTGCATGTACCCAGAATTGGTCTGGGTGCTCAGGGTCAGAATCAGAGCTGGAGTCAGGGCTTGCCTTTCTAACAACTTCACTGAAGGTAATGGGCTAAGGATATATGTGTTGGCCTAGGTACTGCCTGGTCCCATCACCTAGCAGCATGGTCAGCAACACACACAAGACTGCAGGTGGGAACCGTAACACATCAGAAGGCAGATGAGAAGAGACACAGGACCTGGATTAGGAAGACCTGGTTGGTGATCTCTTCTTTCTTTTTGTGTAAGATGGTTACAGTCATGGCCCAACGAACCATACCTCCCAGTATCCATGCCCCTGGGTATTGTTCCTCTCCCCCACTGACTCTGGGCTTGCCCATGCGACTCATTTGGGCCAAGTCAACAAGATATAAGCCCTTGGTAAGTGTTATATGCATGGGGGCTTGCCTTCTGGGGCTTCTATTCTGGGACCATGATGCTAGGAAGACTCCACTGTGAAGAAACAGGAATGAAGTTCCAGCCATCCCAGCTGAGCCCAGCCCCAGCCAACTTACCCTCCCAGCTGGACACAGTCTCATGAGCTGTCTAAGGCAAAATTGGCAAGGGACTGATCCAGGCAACTCACAGAATGGGGAGAAGTGATAACTTGCTGGTTTAGGCCACTTAGTGATTCGTTACATAGAAATAGTTCACTGATATATTATCACTACCACCAGAACTGTCAAACCTACCTAGACAGGCAATGGTGGAATTTGGAACAATCCTGTGGTCCCAGTGGCCCCCAAGCCAGAAAGCAGCACCTGCCAAGGGCTTCAGTGTGTGCTCTCTCAGTTATGCCACAGAAGTAGTTAATAAACCTCAATTATCTGGTGGTCCTTTTATTCCTTGGAGGGAATCTGGACTCACCCAAAACAGCTAAATTCCACCACAGACATATCTTTGACTTAAAGGAGATTATCTTAAGAAATCACAAGCCAAAGCTCCCTTACAAGCCAGGGCTTCCTGAGAGTCCAGGGGAAATTGGAAACAGGACCACACCGTGTTCTGAAAAGGCTTTGTGGGGAAAGCAGGGCATCATTCCATCTCATCAAGTGATTTCTGTGGATGGTAATCAGCACAGTGGCTCTGGTGCTGTAAGGTCACCTGCCCAGGTTGCTCTCAAAGGAAATTGCTTTTCATTTCACCAGCAGGTGAGCAAACTGGATCACTTGGGTGACTCTGAACGTCCCAGGAAGCAGTCAGTTCATCCTTCTGTCTGCTGAAAAGAACATGTTGTCTGAGCATCATGACTATCACAATTAATTCCTTATCCCTATTTCTCTGGTGCCACGCTTGCCCTCTGAATCAGTATGCAGAGTGAAAACCCATGGAGACGTGAGGGATAGCTTGACCACCCTGCTCCACTGCCTGGTAAAATTCCACTCGCTCGTCACGTTCCAGCCCCAGCATCGCCTGATCTGGGGAAGGCTCGCCTGTTCTCATCCCAGGGTAGAAGAAGAGAGGATGCAGGCTGCCCCCTTACCCCTGCTATGCTTCATTACTGTGTCCCACTAGTGTTGGCCGTGCCTCCATCCCCAAAACTCAGGGTCATGTTAAGAGGAAGATCTTGCTGTGGACATCTTGATGTACTTAGTACGCACCTGACACCTGCTAGCATTTGGTGAAGAGCTGCAGAATTCATTCAGCCAGAAAATCTTCACTAAATCCCCACTTTATGCCAGATACCTGTTCTAAGATCACAGCAGGGAACAAAGACACATTCCTACCTTCAGAGAGCTCATATTCCACTCAAAGGAGACAATAAACAGAAAATAATAAGTAAAATATAGAGCATATGAGAAGGTGCTGGATGCTATGCAGAAAAATAAAACCAGGGAAAGGAACAAGGAGTAGGAGTTTCATAGAAGCTGACATTTGAGCAAAGACTTGAAGGCAGAGAGGGATTTAGCCAGGCAGATCTGGGGGAAGAGTGTTCTGGGCACATGAAACAGCCAACGCAAAGGTCCTGAGGCAGGGGTATGCCTGGTTTAGTTGAGGAACGGCAAGCGGGGCAGAATGGTTGTAGCCATGTGAACAAGGGAGTGTCTTTAGAAAATGAGATTGAGATGGTACTGGGGGTGACTGAAGTTTGTGTGGGGCTTTGCAGGGCAGAGTAAGGATTTCAGCTTTTTGTCTGAAGAAAGATGGGAAACTGCTTTGGGAATTTTGAGCAGAGGAATGACACAGCCTGACTTAGGCTTTTAAAGGATGGATTTGACTCTTCAGTGAAAAAAAGACTGTAGGTAGGTACAGGTGGAATGAATTAGGAGGCAGTAACAATACTAAGAGGCCCCATGAGAGACGCTGGGGGCTTGAAGCAGGTAATGGCAGGGGTCAGACGGTGATGTACTCTGAATAGTGTTTTCTCACAGATTCGAGGTGATACGTGAAGGAAGACGTGAGGAGTCCCAAGTAACTCCAAAATTTGGGGTCTGAGTCACTGACAGGGAGGACTTGCTGTTGGCTGAGTGGGAGGATGGGGGTGCTCAGGGGCCCTGCCCGGACACACCGAGTCTGATATTTCTGTCGGTGGAGATGTCAAGGAAGCCATGGGGTATTCGAGTCTGGAATCCATGGATGGCATGTGGGCCAGAGACATGAATTTGAAGGAGTTCATAAACTTGAGCACCTGATTTTACTCTCCTCAATAGTAAACTGGGTGCAGGGAGAGGCTCTCAGGTGACATATTGGACTCGGTGATTTTCTACCTAGATTTCTTTTCCGGTGCTTACACCAGTCATTTATCTAGAAGACAGTTCACGTCCCACGCTGTTCACCTCTTTGGTATTCTGCCTTTGTGGGCCTCTCCGCTGCTGATTCCATGTTTCAGGCTCCTGCAAGACATCACTCTTCTAAACAGAGATCCCAAGTGCAACAGGAAAGCCAGCCTATGGCCATGGGTGAGTAACCCAGCTCTTGGGGACCGCGGCTTCTGGCTAAGGAGAGGACACAGCGGGCAGAGAGAGGCACAATTATCCAATCACCAGACAGCAGTGGGCTGCAAAGGGCAGACTTCCAAAAGAAACCAGAGCTGCCCACCAGGCAGAAGCACAGATGACTTCGTTCTTTCCAACGCTGAGCTAAGGGGTCTTTGCATGTTTATCTTAGAAGTAGAGTGAATGTGTGTCCTGCTTGGCCCAGAACAGCTTGGGTTGGTGTCTTTCATTCCAGCATAATTATAACAGCATCCCCTTTAACTTCCAAAATTATCCCAGCTTGAATAATAAATCACATGGTCACCCATTTTTATAAGCTTACCTCTCGACATCTTTTACCTAAAAAGCCCCCAACATCGTCTTTCCCTGATAACCCAGAACTTTCTGACTCTTGAGTGGTTATGAGTTAACTGAATCTCCATGGGCCAATCCTGGAAACAGCAAAAGCATCAAATTCTCTTCTCCCTGCCGCCCCCACTTAGAGGGACAAGGACCAAGGATCTATGCATATGACTCTCCACTTGGGAATCACTGGGGTCGCTGTAGCGTTCAAGGTCCCTGCACTTAACCTGCTTTGAGTCCAACCCTCCTAAGAGTCCCGGAGCTGACAGTATGGTAAATGGCTCGGGTCACCTATGTAGAACCACACTCCCTGGTTTTATATCTATTCATACCACTGTTCATTAATGAGCTTTCTTTCCAGGGTGCCTGGGTGGCTCAATCAGTTGTGTCTGACTCTTGATTTCAGTGCAGGTCATGATCTCAGGGTCATGGGATCAAGCCCCGCATTGGGCTCTGTGCTCAGTGGGGAGTGTGCTTGAGATTCTTTCCTTCCCCCCACCCCATTTCTCCCACTCCTGCTCTCTCTCAAATAAGTAATAAATCTTTAAAAAAAATAACCTTTCTATTCATGCAACAAATAGTTATCAGATGCTTGCCCAAAGCATAATGAGGGATACAGAAAAGATTTATATATGAATCCCACCCTTGGATCTAGCACAGAACGTAAACATGTGCAGAAATCATGAAAACCTGATGTAGAAAACAAAATGACAAAAAAGGTCCCACCGGGCTGAAGGCAATCCGATGATATAAAACCCTCCGGTCCTTCAACCAACATCTTGTGTGTTGATTATTCACTCTGCAGACATTTGGTGAAGTGCCATTTACCAAGTGCCAGCCACCTGACATACCTCATTTCATCTCCGCAGCCCTAATTCGAGGTCAAGATCATTATTTCAGTGTCTCAGATGGGAAGCCTGAAGCTCAGAGAAGTTGGATGATTTCAGAAGGTCACACAGCTGTGGAACAAGAATTGAAACCAGGGTTTGTCTTCACGCTCTTTCCAGACTCCGTCTCCACGCAGGGCACTACCGGATCTTTCTTCCCCAGGTCTGCTAAGTGGGATAGTCATTTCCTCGAAACACACAGGCGAGCCCCTGTAGAAGGACCCACGTCCACGGCCTCTCTGGCTAAAAGGCAGAGCTGGGACCAGGGTGAGGAGAATGAGTCACTGACCTCAGGCACAAGATTTAAGGGGGTGCCAAAAACCTCAGTAGTCAAGATTAAATAATATTTTAATGCAACACTTAAAAAAAATCAAATTGACAATCTACAGTGCTTGGGCCAGCTGCCTGTTTTCATAAATAAGGATTTATTACACTTCACATGTCAAGACAGGCCCCATCCACTGGCCCCACATGCCGGCTTTCACTTGCAGAAGAGACTTGCTCTGCTTTTTTAGCCTAGAGGACAGCGTGCTTGTCCATAAATAAAGGCCACGTGGGGCCGCTCCCGGACAGTCACAGAGGGTGACACCAGAAGGCAGACTGCTCTCTCATTCTCCCTCCGAGCCAGAGCAATCCTGATGTGATTCGCAGGCACGGCCCAGAGAGAAGCAGCCAGCGCCTGCAGAGACAGGAGGCTGGATGCAGCTCGCGTCCCCATTCCCCCGAGGGTTGAACCAGGAGGCTGGATGCAGCTCGCGTCCCCATTCCCCCGAGGGTTGAACTTGCCACCGGTTATGCGCCTAGAGGGACCCGGGGTCGCGGCCCCTCCCCATCAATGTGATGGGAGCTGTAGCTATTTGTAACACAAATACCCAGCAGCTGCCTGGGCCCCCACAAACACATGCCATGACTCCAGCACCAGCGCCAAAGCCATTATTAATGGGAAAAGAGAGTGCTGGGGCCCCAACAACCATTTTTAACTGCGGACATTATTCCTCAATTTTGAGCTGCACCAGGGACTCGTAAGAGGAAGACATAATGCTTGTTTGTGGAACTTTTATAGCTAATTGACATTTTTTCAGTGCTCCCCCGACAGCTGTAGTTGCTCCTGATTGGAAGGGCGGTGGAAAGCGTCAAGTTGTGTACTGTCTCCAGACGGGGCCATATTTCTGATGTACCACTGGAAAAAAAAAAAAAGAATAAATAAAAAGCCATCAAAATAAACATACTTGAAAGCGATAAAGAGGAGTTGAAGTGATTGGCAAAAGTAGTTCTCTTTGTGCAAAACTAATGCTAATGCTATTTCCATGCTAATTGAGGATGTTGGACCACCTGAGGCTGTCAGATTTCCTCCCCTCTTGGGAACGTTTTCCTTCCTTCTAGATCTGCTCTTTGCTCGCCAGAAACAGGGGAACACAGAAGCAAATGTCCCCTTTCCCGTCTATGTGCCTCTTCCTGCTTACAGGCTCCCAGACTCCGTCATTGGTGCTAGAGGTATAAGTCAGTACATCAGATCCCGGCTGCTCTAAGTCAAGTTCACGAGACAAACACAACTGGAATCAAGCTGAGACATCAACTTAATGCTAGAAATTCCACTTTCATCTCTAGACATGTACAGATTACCCAGGAAGATCAGTAACCAGGATAGCACACCATACACCCATAGAAGTGAAAAATCACTGGGCATACATGCTAGTTGGGTTTGTATGCATGTATGTATGGACCCATTTACTGTAGGCTTCATTCTAGTTTTCTCGACTCAAGAAGTCACTGATTCACGTGGAATGCATTCATCTGAGAACATTATTTTCAGGATAGAACAATATGCCAGATGGAGGCTACCCTCCACCAACCAAATTTTCTGATTGCATGGATGAATATCACATCTTGCCTATATGGAAGTCTCCTGGCCCATACATTTCCTGATTGGAAACCTATATCACGACAAGTATAAAAATCATAAAATGCCATTGAATGTCCAATGTCCACATATCAAAACCTTACACACTTAAAGCACAGGAGAGCCTATCAGGCATTTGCTCAAAACCTCTGTTCACTTTACACAGTTCAAATAAACTCAGAGATCAGATTTCTAAGTCAAAACCGCAATCAAGGAGGAGGAGAAGGGTTGCTAGAAGCACTGATAGTGGCAGCAGAGAAAAGTGGCAGAGAACAACACCCTGGCAGTAATGGGAGAGATTTTTCTTAGTGGCAGCAGAGAAAAGTGGCAGAGAACAACACCCTGGCAGTAATGGGAGAGATTTTTCTTAGTGGCAGCAGAGAAAAGTGGCAGAGAACAACACCCTGGCAGTAATGGGAGAGATTTTTCTTAGGGTGGGGGCGTGGTCCAGAAGGAGAGGGAGAGAGAGAATCTTAAGCAGGCTCCACACCCAGCACAGGGCCCAACGTGGGGTTTGATCTCACAACCCTGAGATCATGACCTGAGCCAAAACCAAGAATCGGTGGCTTAACCACTGGGCCACCCAGGCGCCCCAGTAACGGAAGAGATTTTTAATTCAAACTAATTAGACATGAGAGCTCAATAAGCCCAAAGGCCAAGTCTTACAGATACAAGGCCCCAGGTAGCCCTGTGGGCATCAGTGTAAGATGCCAGAAGTATGACAAGGAATGTCCCGGGGGCATTCAGGAAAAAAGTTGAGTTCTGGAGCTTAAGAAGCAGGAAAGGATACATCTCGGAAAAAAAGCTTAACTCGAAATGTTCGTTACTGTTGTTTTATTAATTATTATAATTATTAATCGAGGGCAATTAAAAGATAAACCCTCTGAATCACACAGGATTCTTTTGGTCTCAAATAAGAGAAACCCACTCAAATGAGCTTAAGCAAATAACAGAATGCATTAACTCCCCAAGGGAAACTTTATAATTGATGAGTTGAGAAATAGGTGGATTCACGTGGTGAAATGATGTCACCAAGGCATCTTTTCATCCAGCTCGCTTCTGAAATTTTCTTTCAGCAGTCAGTTCGGCACTCCAGGACAAAGAGGGCTTTTTCATCCCAATGGTTGAAGCATAAATCCGAGGAAGGGTTCTTATTGGCCTAGCTGTGGTCATGTGCCATTCCCAACCAATCACAGTGGCCAAGGCAATTCGCTGCTCTGATTGGCTAGGCCTACGTCACATACCCCCTCGGGGGCTGGGGATTGGGGTGGGCTCAGCTCCACTGTAGCATGGGCAGAGAGGAGGGGTTGTGGGCATAACCTGAGGCTGATAGGAGAAGAGGGGTGAGGATGCCGTGCGGGTAAAAGCAACTGATGTTCGTTGCACTATTAGCTACCATGGAAGCGGTTTTCTAGAATGACTCGATGTCTGAGAGTTTTAGAGTCCTGCGTTCCCTAGGCAAGAGACTCTGAGATGGGGAAGTAGGTGCCGGTGGTTGTTGCAGGGGTCTCTTGGGACAGCATCCGGGAGGAAGTGAGGGAAGCTGAGTTGGGCAGAGGGAGCAGTTGGGCTGTGGTGAAGTCACAACCGTAGCCTCGTCCCAGCCCACAGAGCACTCTAGAGCTCAGACAGATTTTCCGAGTTACCGGGAACTGAGTGAGGCAAGGGACCGGCCATTTGTACGTCTGGCACCAAGCAGCAATTGGACTGCCCCAAAGGAAGGTGCCATTCTTGGGGGAGGGACGCAGCTGAGTGTTTTTTGTTTGTTTGTTTGTTTGTTTGTTTCCTATCACAGGAGGGATTCTATGAGTACTGGATGATGAGAATAAAGAGTCTCTCTAATTACTCTATAATTTTACAAAGGTAGGAGGAATTCATTTTATTTTTTTTTTAGTGGGAGGAATTTAAACGCTGTTTCTTGGGGCTTCGTTTTAAGAAGCTTTTTTTCCAAATTTGCGTTACAGTGAGCATACTAATAGCAAAGTAAAGAGGGACACGAGGCCTATATTAAATGAGTTCAAGGACAAGAAAAAGAACAGTTGTTCAAAAGTGAGCCCCAGGGGTGAGCAAAAGTATGTTTCTGAAAGTGTGTCAAGGGGAAATCGATTTCCAAGAAGAGGCAGGAAATTAAGGGGAAGTCTTTTTAAAAACATAATCACAGAACTTGTATAATTTTTTAAGGCTTCTTTCTAAAGGAGAATCACAAAGAAATCCAGAAAATTAGGTATAAAGAAGGGTGGGTGTTTTAAAACAAAGAACAATGAGATAAACATAGTGGGACAGTTTCGAAGATGGAAAGACAAGAGAAATAGAGACATAAGATCCTCTCCTTTGCCTTCCATTGTTTACCCGCTTTTTGTTTGTTTGGTTTTGGTTGTTTGTTTTTTTTTTAAAGATTTTATTTATTTATTCGACAGAGAGAGACACAGCGAGAGAGGGAACACAAGCAGGGGGAGTGGGAGAGCGAGAAGCAGGCTTCCTGCCGAGCAGGGAGCCCAATGCGGGGCTCGATCCCAGGACCCCGGGATCATGACCTGAGCCGAAGGCAGACACTTAACGACTGAGCCACCCAGGTGCCCCTGTTTTTGTTTTGTTTTGTTTTGTTTTGTTTTGTTTTTTAAAGATTTTATTTATTTATTTGACAGAGAGAGACACAGTGAGAGCAGGATCACAAGCAGGGGGAGAGGGAGAGGGAGAAGCAGGCTCCCAAGGAGCAGGGAGCCCGATGCGGGGCTCGATCCCAGGACCCTGGGATCATGACCTGAGCTGAAGGCAGACGCTTAACGACTGAGCCACCCAGGCGCCCCTTGTTTTTTTTTTTTTTTAACAGGAGTTATTAACCTGGAGTTTGTAACTGAGCTGAAGAGGTCCATGGATACCCTGGGATTGAATATGAAATTGTGTACATTCTTCATCCATGGATCTCAGCAGATCTGTAAAAGTGACCATAATTCCCAAAATGTTCAAGAACCAAGGTCCCAGCCCAAATAATGACTCTAGTTGAGTAAATAGTTGTAACAGAAAGATAAGAGGTTTAGGAAATACTTTTATTTCCTTTTTGAGTAGATTTCTTATTTTTTGGTTCAAAATTAGAAATATATATTCTGTGAAAAGTTTCCACCCTTCTTCTGCCCACATCTGCCTAATTTTCCTCCACATAGCAAAGAATGTGACCAGTTTTTGCGCAGCTTCCCGAATATATCCTCTATGAATCTGTGTGTGTATGTGTGTATATATATGTGTATACTACACATGTGTATATACATATATGTGTGTGCATATGTACATATAGTGTGTAATATATATTGTGTATATATTATATGGGCAAATATACATATAAATGCACAATCATATATATAGTATATAACCATGTATATGCACCTATAACATATATATTATATTACCACATATATTTATGTATGTATGTTTTTACCCGAAGAATAGTGTACTAGACACTATTCTCTACTTTTTTTTCACTTAATATAACCCTATCTGGTCTTAAAGATCTTTCTATTTCTTAAGGCTCTAAATATTCCTATTCATGGACATACCATAATTTAACCAGTCCCTCAATGATAACCTCTTGGTTATATAGACATATTTTACAATTATGGCAACTGCAATAAATAAGTTTGACCATGCACAAGTTTGTACCCATAAAAGTATCTGTAAGATAACTTCCTATAAATTGATTAGCTAGGCAAAATGTGAAGTGCATTTGCAATTCTGTTAGATATTGCCAAATTGCTCTTTGAACATGTACTAATTTACACTCCCTACAGCTCTATATGAGGGTGCCTATGTCCCCACATTCTTGTCAATAGTGTATTATTAATATACTCTTTATCTTTTCCAGGGTAATACTTGAAAAAATATCTCAATCAAATTTTATTCACATTTCTCTTATTTTAGTTAAGTAGTACTTTTTCATGTAAGCCCTATTTGTATTTACTTTTTCTGTGAAGCACCTATTTATATACTTTTCTCATTTTTCTGAGCCACTCAGGCTCCCCAAGGAGATCTTTATATATTAAGGTAATCATTCATTAGACAGGTGCATCGCAATGGGGTTTAGGGGCTCCTGGGTGGCTCAGTTGGTTGAGTGTCTGCCTTCGGTTCAGGTCATGATCCCAAGGTCCTGGGATTGAGCCCCGCATCGGGCTCCCTGCTGAGCGGGGAGTCTGCTTCTCCCTCTCCCTCTGCTCCTCCCCCTGGCTCATGCTCTCTCTCTCTCTCTCTCTCTCTCTAATAAAACAAATAAAATATTTTTTTAAAAAAAAAGAATGGGGTTTAAGTAACTGTCAGAATTATGATCAAAAAAAAGAGGAAGAAACATAATGTAAAATGTCCCAAGAGGAGTAGAGACAGACAACAACAACAAAATGCAGAAAGAATTAGAAGGAATCAGGATAACTAGACTAAAAGGTAGGAAAGACAAAGGATTCCTGAGAGTTAAAAACAAACTTGGAAGAGAGATACGGAGATACGCTCTCAAATAAGACCTAAGAGATGTGTATTACTTAAGATAGGCTAAAGACCTGCAACAAATACACCCCCAAATGCAGCAAATAAAGTAGAGTAGCAATTTACTTATTCACCGGGGCAAGTGGCTGTCCTCACTATGGTGATTCAAGGACAAATATCTACCCCCTAGGGTCTTTGTTGAAAGAAAAGCAAGTATGAGTAGGTACAGCCACTTCTTAAAAGCATTGACCTTGAAATGGTTCACAACACCTCCACTTACATTCCATTGGCTAGAAGTACTCACAAGTCCACACTGAGCTGGGTTATAAAGAGGCTGGCTGGGTATCCACCTCCCAGCTCCAGCTGTGTTGCTAAGGAGGTGGGGAACAAATTTTCATGGCCAGCTAGCCATCTCCACTACAACTAGTAAGACAGACACAGGGATAGATAGATCTGGTACCCAAGACCCTGAGAAATGGGGACAAAAGGTGTTCATAGTCAGCAGAAGCCCTTGCCTGGCTTAGCATCTCAAGATGTAAGTTGTCAGATGCTCATGCCTGACCTGCTGCCGAGAGCAAGGACTGTCTGCTGTGTTCCCTGTGATCTCCTCTGTGTCTAGAACAGTGCCTGGAACATTGCAGGGGCTCAATAAAGATCTTTTGAATAAAGATCTTTTACACCAAACAGAAACAGAAGCTGAGGCCAGAGGGTGGAGAGGTACACTACCTAAGAGCTGTCTTTTAAGGGCACCTGGGTGGCTCAGTCGTTAAGCGTCTGCCTTTGGCTCAGGTCATGGTCCCAGGATCCTGGGATGGAGCCCCGCATCGGGGTCCCTGCTTAGCGGGGAGCCTGCTTCTCCCTCTACCACTCCCCCTGCTTGTGTTCCCTCTCTCGCTGTGTCTCTCTCTGTCAAATAAATAAAATTAAAAAAAAAAAAAAGAGTTGTCTTTGCAGGGAGGATCAGAAGATAGCTCATGGAGGCTCAAACCTCAAGCCTCACCTTGTTCTCTGAGTCCTTTCTTCACCTTGACCCTGGATTTTTTGTTTTTTTTTTAAAGCAGGAATCCCACAGCTCTGGCATCTTCTTGCTGGACTTGGAGGACTTCTTAGCATCTGAGCCTGGCTCCGTACTTCCAAAGAAATTCAGAGTGGTTTGTTATCAACCTCTCAAACTCCTACTAAGGTCTTCTCTCTAAAAGTCTTGAGTTGTAGTATGAGAAAAAAAAATCATCTTGAGTATTTTGTTATTACTTCCCATGCCTTCATCCACTCCTCCCATTCCTAACCTGCAAAGAATGCAAGACACACAGAGCATGTGATTAGGGAGTTGTCATCTCTGTTTTTCCTAACGGTGCGCACGGCCCTGGGCATGATGGTGCATGCTCCAAAGCTATGGCCTCTGACGGAGGGTGCCGCTGTCTTGTGCAGAGATCTGCCTCTGAACTTTTAATTTTTTAATTTAAAATGGTATGTTTTACATGGAGGAGATCATTATAGCTGTATGAAGGAAAACAAAACAAGCCAAGGCATAGCTTCTTGTGGGCAGAATTGATGTATGCGGTAATTATGTCAGCGTTTCTGCAGGGGGAGGACCAAATGGAGACATGATCTTGGCTTCTGCTCAGTCCTCTCCTCACATAGGACAGCTGAAGCTCAGGGACCACTAAGCATTGATGCTGACCAGATGGGACTGCTGGGTCAGGCCAGCAGAAAGTGGGAAGAGGGCAGTGGACATTTCAAAGCACATACTGTGTCCAGAGTGTTGGATTTCTGCATGGATCATCACACTTAACCACTGAAACAAACCCAGGAGCCCCTCTCCCCATATCATAGCCCCGGAAGTGAATCTATTTGGTATGAACAGCTCTACAAATATGGATGCAAAACAGATCCACAGTTGCTTCTCAAAATGCCTTCCAACCAGCTGAATTCAGAATGTTTCAGATTTGGAAAAGGTACCATGATGCCGTGAGCCTAGATTATGTGACACCCCATCAGGGTCTGAGGGGAAACCCCATCATCATTAACCACAATATTTCTGCAGCAAAACATAGGAATATTCTCACTCGGAGGGATCAGTAAAGATTATAAATAACCTCATGTCACTTCTGGTCAAGATTTGCCACCTAATGAGACTCTACCAATTTGGGGAGAAAAAAAAAACTTTCTGATGTCAGAGCATTCTTGGGTTTGGAATCATAAATTTAAAATCATAGACCTTATTCATTTTCTTTCCTTTTTTAAATTTATTTTTGAGGCGGGGAGAGAGAGAGAGAGAATGATAGGGGGTAGGGGAGAGGGAGAAGCAGACTCCCCGCTGAGCAGGGAGCCCAACTCAGGACTCAATCCCAGGACCCTGGGATCATGACCCAAGCTGAAGGCAGACACTTAACCGACTGAGCCACCCAGGCACCCATTCGTTTTTTTTTTCCTATGTCATTTCCTACCTTCCTTCCCTTCTTCATTCCTCCTTCCCTCTTTCCTTCTGTCCATCCTTTAGTCCATCCACTAGTCTCACTAGTGTGTGTCCTGTGAGATAAAATAGTCTCATTTCTACCAACAATCACCTCCTCTTCCATCCCAAACCAACAGCAACAAACAAAAAGATTCCACAATTCCATGATCAAATGATTTGAGGAAATTTTTTAAAAGATTTTACTTTTAAGTAATCTCTAAGTCCAACATGGGGCTCGAACTCACAACCCAGAGATCAAGAGTTGCATGCTCCACCAACTGAGCCAGCCAGGTGCCCCATGATTTCAGGAAATTTTGGACAAAAATACCTCTTTACTGCATCAATTTTAGGACATCTCAATATTGTAAAATGCCTTGAAATTTCCGCAAAAAGAGATACAGTGTGTATTTGAACCACAAACAAACACGGTGGGCTTTTAGAGACAGTGCTCCTCTCTTAAATGATCTGCAGTGTGAGTCCCCTGTGCACCTGGGTCCTTCATTGTCTCTTCTCCATCTCCAGAACAGCATGGCCCGTGTATTAGCTTGGGAAAAATTAGCTGAGGCTGCTAATGATCCCTGTTGTAGTGCTGAAAACAAATCCTGAAGTTTGTCCAGAAATATCCCAGACTGTAGGGATCTTTTAGTGCTAATACTATAAGTTTCTTAATATATAATAAAATAGAGGTTTTTTTTATTAAGGGAAAAACTTGTCTACTTATTTTTTATATTTTATGCATCACGAATAACTCAAAAGATTTTTTTAAAAGGGTATGTCACATTTCTGTAAGCAATTTATCACCAGATTTAGGGAAGACAAGATGTTCTAATATGGATTCTACTAGAAAGTGCACATTCATTCAATGCTTTGGTAGTAATACATTTAAATTAATAATACTGGGGTTTATTATCAATTGTGGGGGCCCCCATTTTTGGAATCATATGCAAGGAACACAGACACATACACACTCACATGCAGTTTAGGGGAACTCTTCATGACATAGCTCAAGTAAATTATCAAGAAGTGTGGAAGACAGAATACTTTCTTAATTTGCTTTTTAAAATTTAGAAATGGCTATAAGAAATAAAAGATATGGCCCCTCATAAAATTCTGAAAATGGAAAAGAGAGTAGAGAAAAAAATGAAATATCTGTTAAATCCCCCATCATATATATATAATATATGCTTAATTATAACATAGATTATGTATATAGGTATATCTTTTATAAAAACAGGATTTTCTATGGCTATTTATTAATATATTAATTATATAGGATGAATATTATATAATAAACTGATATTAATATTATTCTATTAATAATCATATATTTTAATAATGGGATCATACTCAGAAGCTACCACTAATTGAACTTCTACTATGAGTTAAATTTATACATTAATAAGCTATTAATATACTATACTCTATATAAAATACTATTAATAAGC
The DNA here is from genome assembly GCF_029215605.1 of Mirounga angustirostris. Classification (NCBI taxonomy): domain Eukaryota; kingdom Metazoa; phylum Chordata; class Mammalia; order Carnivora; family Phocidae; genus Mirounga; species Mirounga angustirostris. The sequence goes on along the minus strand of NW_026991718.1, from coordinate 97,096,842 downwards.
TATTTACTGAATTACCTCATTTAATTCTCATGAATCTCAAACAGGTGCTATGATAAATCTTCGTTTTCCAGGTGAGAAAACAGAGAGCTCAGAAAGGCAAAGTGCCTTCCCCAAGGTCACACAGCACGCTGATGGTGAAGAGCACTATTCACACTCAGTCTGCTGTCTAGAGCCTGCACATTTCATCACTAAGCTACTCCCACTCTCAGGGGCGCCTGAGTGGCTAGGCCATTAGAGTCTGCCTTTGGCTCAGGTCATGATCCCAGGGTCCTGGGATTGAGCCCCACATCAGGTTCCCTGCTCCACAGGAAGCCTGTTCTCCCTCTCCCACTCCCCCTGCTTGTGTTCCCTCTCTCACTGTGTCTCTCTCTGTCAAAATAAATAAATAAATAAATCTTAAAAAAAAAAAGCTATTCCCACTCTCTCGTAACATGATTTTTTCACTTAACGTATGGCACTTTTATTTCTATATCAATAAATAGAGACTGCATTCTCATTTAATAGCTGCACTGTATTTTACTGTAATAGAGGCACCCTTATTTATTCAGCTCTTCCTTTATAGGCATTATTTCCATTTCATCAAAATCATATCAGTGTTTTTGTTGTTACCGTAAGTGTTCCTGTATTTTTGTGCATTTATCTGATTATTTTTATGAATTCTAAACATATGTCAGGTGTCTATCACTACATCCTAAAATGTAATAATACCTTCTAACAGCAACACTGTATCATTTCTTGCCATTGCGTGGGTGGGCTGGGCTCAGCTGGGCAGTTCTTCTGCTCCATGAAGTGTTGGCTGGGATCACTCATCTGGCTGCAGTCAGGGGGTCAGCCAGATCTTCTCTCTCCAAGTGGTCTCTCCAGTTGTATAGGCAGACATCTTTATGTGGTGGCTCAGAGTGCCAAGATGGCAAAGATGGAAATTGCCAGACCTCTTAAGGCCTAGTCTCTGAAGTTGTATGCTTCACTTCTGCAGCCCTCTGTTGGTCAAAGCAAGTCTCCAGGGGACAGAAGAATGGGAGCTCACATTGCTACAGGGCGTGTGGAATGGGAGGAGCCTTTCCTGGCCATCTTTGCAAACAATCTACAGATTAGTCAGAGCACATGAAAATCATAAAGGCGTTCGACAAATACTGACCCACAGAGAGATTCATCAGTAACATCCCTCCAGCAGAGAGTCAGCATGTCAGTTTCTCCACTCATTACCATACCAGAATCTCTTTAAACTTTTATCAGTCTGAGTGTCTCAGATGATAGCCCAGTGATGCCTTCATTTGAATTTTTAATTTTAGTAAAGTTGAACATCTGTTGGTATGTTCAGTGGCCACTTAAATTTCTCTCGTTGGTCTTAATCGTATGTTCACCTTCTTTGCCGTGGTAAAAATCAAAGAGTTTTAAAAAGACATTAAAAAAAAAACAGACTGTGAGTCGCTTTTTATTAATTTGAAAGAGTGCTTTTCATGTGTTACTAATTCTTTGTCATGTATGTTGCAAACTATTTTTCCAGGTTGTGATTTGCTTTGTTTATGATGTGAACATTGTCTGCATCCTTTCATACCAATATCACTGCCCTGTTCAGGCCCTGGCAAGTCTAGATTCTCCTGTGTCCCCCATCTTCTCAGGCATGTCCTCAGGGTGAGTTCCTGGGCTGACCATAGGGTCTGTGGAGTATCTAAAATGCCAGTGCCAGTTTAGGAAGCTCACTCAGGGGAATGTGCTGGGTGACCTATCTCACCATGGGCTGCATTTCTGGGGTCAAAAGTTCCCACTAATCATGTTGGAGGGTTTCATGGTTTAGACTGGATCTTGAAAGAGGTATAGCCAGTTTAGGGCGTCTCAGCTGAGTTATCACAGCAAACCAAGATTTCTCATTATCCCATGGGGAACCACATCTAGCTTGTTGCTTAGCCCCTGGAAGGACAGTGTGACTGTTCTCCTCCATGCTTGTAGAGCAGTCTCTGGACACCACCAGTTTCCCCTCCCCAGTATCAGAGCCCAGCCCCGGGCATCTCATAAGAATGTCATTCAATGGCCGAGAGAGAAGTTACGCCTCTCAGCACTTTTCCAGCTTGGAGCAGATTGAAGCTTGACAGGCCTAGAAACTCTGCATGGCGAGCCAGGCTTCTGTGATGGGTGTGTGATGGTGAGGTTAGAGTCCCAAGTTAGAAATCAAATGCTACCGTGGGTATTGCTGTGAAAGTATTTTGCAGCTGTGGTTAAACACTCTAATCAGTTGACTTTAAGTAAGGGAGGTGTCTTGGATAATTTGGGTGGGGCCTGATTGAACCCATTGGAAGGCTTTAAAACCAGGACTGAGATTTTGGGAGAAAGAGAGAGCGGAAATTCTGTCTGTGGATGATCACTTCTGCCCATGGCCATGGATGAGGCTACTTGTGGTCTTCCCTCCATTAATGTGGCCCTCGGGGCCTCAGACTGGCTGAGCCAGCCCACGATGGTATAAGTGTCCTCTCTGAGAGATGATCTTAGCTCACTGAACCCATCCCAGTCACCAGGATGCTTCAGCGGGTCCTGTACCTGTGGAATCCATGGGCCTGGGTGATTCTGTCCCTGGATGGGGCAGCAGAGAGAAAGCTTAGAAGGCAGAAAAGAAGGGCAAGGAAGCAGGCTTTGAGGCTTGGGCCAAACACAAACCTGCTGAGGACTGGTGGAGGAGAGGAGGAAGGACTGGTGGGTTCACTTTGGTGTTTGATGGTGGCCCATACACCGAGCTGAACTGGGGCCGCGGGAAGACCTGGGGTTAAGGCACTCCAGTACACACCTCTGTTTCTCGTTGTTCGTAAACCGAAACCGGCGCTGCCTGAGATCCCATGCAAACCTCTGGCTGAGAATCCTTCCCCAGGCCTCTGGCAAACCTTCCTCCAAAATCTGATTTCGTGCTCCAGTGTGCCATGACAGTCCCCCAGGTTGGGCCGTCTGTTGGCTGCAGTTCGCCATTTCTAGACTTCCTGCAAACCCGACCATCTCCTCTCTTCCGTGTCCCACAGACACACGAGAGTATCTGTTGCATCTGGAATGTCCATGAGCCTTTGGTTATAAACCTTCCCTTTGCTATTTGCTCTGGCTTTTTACTAGAACAAGAAACAGCAACACATTTAGGAGCCTGGAAGCAACACTCCACCTCTGGGGCTTGGGGTAACACTTCCAATTTGTTTGTGCTGACACAAGGAAGGTCGACCCATCCGAACCTTGACTTTTCCTTTCGTCCCAAATACTGACAGGTGCAGGGATTTCAGCCAGAACACAATCTTAGAAGGCAATGATCTTTCTCTGCAGCCTTTTTTTTTCCAAGGACATTGGACGTCCAGCCATCTAATCTGTTGATCCCTCAGGGGCAGATGCCCACCATGTCTTCTCTCCCCACAGAGGCTTCCCCAGGCAAGGCACCCTAATGTGTCCCACTTCTTCCACTTTGGCCCCTCCACTCTGTTTCCAAGCAGTGGCCTGAGGAGTATTCTTAGAACATTAGTCATTATTGCCCTCAGCCCCCCAACCCCAAACATACATACCAATTCAGTGGAAGAGCCATGGACCATGCCAGGTGCCAAAGTAGGGGAACCAGCAGCGAACAGAAGAATGTGGCCTTGTCCTTCCAGAACTCATCACTTAGGAGGGCATCAGACATGAAAGCTGAAGGCTACCAGACAGTGGTTACCCGTCTTGTATTTGTCACTGAGTCCTGAAGTGTAACTCCGTCCTAGTGGGGTCAGCAGGTACCCCACACCCCACACAGCCTCACCACCCAGGGCCCTGCTGGCCCTCAACACGGCGACAACATTCTCATCTTCCAGTTCCGTGCATATGATGCCCTGTGTGCTTGGAGAGCCCTGCAGTCACTTTCCTGGTGAATTCCCATGTCCCGCCTCAGGAGCCTTCCTAGAGACTTGGAGGGCTAGGAAGAAACCCCTCTGGCTCCATTTTCCTGTAGGAACCATGCTGACCTCATCTGGGCCCCCAGTCTTTTAGCTGTGAGACAGTGGAAACCCTTAGACATTGGTGAGGGTGGGGCTGGGGAGGGAGTCAGAGGGAGCGGAAATAGAAGAGGGAAGAGGGCTCTGGAGCTGGTGTGCTGGGTGACCCCCATCCCTATCATCTATTTCACAACTGTTACTGAGCACCTGCTGAGAGCCTCTGAAATGGTTCCTGCCATCTGCAGGCTGACAGGCGACAGGGAGGAGACAGATTTGCAAACAAACCCGTGTGCCCCTCCCAGTCGGGCCCTGGGGCCCAAGCTCCCCAACTGGATTTTGGAGGTTGAAGCTTTATTTTTTTTGTTTTTTTGGTTTTTTTAAGATTTTATTTATTTATTTATTAGAGAGCGAGAGAGAGAGAGAAACAGCATGAGAGAGGAGAGGCTCAGAGGGAGAAGCAGGCTCCCCGCCAAGCCGGGAGCCCGATGTGGGACTCAATCCCAGGACCCTGGGATCATGACCTGAGCCGAAGGCAGTTGCTTAACCAACTGAGCCACCCAGGCGCCCCCTGAAGCTTTATTTTTTAATTTTTCTCCCGCAGGACTATGTTTGCTGACTCTGATACAAAGGAAGAAGCAACAGGCATGGGATGCAATAGAGTCAGAGAGTCAACACACTTTACTGAATCAATTACCGAAAACAAAAAAAAATATGCATGGAATACTTTATACACAGTAAAGTCCTTTGCAATGTACCATCCTGTGAATCTTGCCAAATGCCTACACTTGTGTAACCACCCCCACACTCAAGATCTAGAATAGCCCCTCACCCCAAAACGTTTCCACGTGCTGCCCCTTTGAGGTGAATGCCCCCCCCCACCCCCGGTTCCTGGCAAGCACTGATATTTCCTTTCCCTATGGCTTTGTCTTCTCAGGATTGTCCTAGAAACGGAGTCTCCCAGTAATTATATTATAGAGTTGTTATTAATTTATTGCTTGACCCAATTCTATAATAGTTGTTTCCTGCTTCTTTTTGCTACATTTTCTTTGATCACTTCTGCATCAGACAATGATGTAACGGCAAATTTAGAGAGAACAGAAAATAGGCTTTCCTGGGCGTCACAACTTATACTGGAAATGCCACACCGGTGGGGGGGGGAGGGGAGCTTCTTGCCTCAGGGCATATCCTGGGCAGTGGAGCTCCCTGACCTCCCCAGCTCTAGCCCTTAGGACCCTGGCCTTGGGGGTGCTGGTCCAGCTCAGTGAGACCCATCCTCCACCCACCCACCCCCAGCCTGAGGCAGACTGCAGGCCCCGCCGCAGTAATGATAGGACCACCAGGTATGGGGGAGGGTGACCCCAAGCAGGGGCACAGCTCCCTCACCCCCATCCCCTCCCATGGATGGCCAGGTTGCTGCTTCCCTGCCAGGTCTTCATGGGAGAACCCAGGGGCCTTGGAAGGAGCCTGAGCATGTGAGAGGCTTACGCCTGTCTTCAAGGTAAGTCTGTCTCTGCCTTCGATGGTCTATCAGGATAGCAGGGGTTCCGGGAAACAGCAATTCCCCCCAAGCTTCAAAAGATGCATCGCTCTTCACAACCCATTGACACTGGGGCACCAAGATGGTGTATCAGGCCATTCTGTGTGTGCTCTCTCAGTCCTTCTGAGACATCTCGGCCGGCCCTCAGAGAGGACAAAAATTTCTGAACTAGAGATGTTTGTTATAAGGTGGTAGAGAAGGAAGTTCAACCTAAGTGCTTGAACAAATTTTCTGAATTACCTGTATTTTGCCATTCCCTCTTTACCAAGTGGATGATCAGCTAATTATAGAGATTGCTTAAAATGGGTCTTATCTATTCAGACTTCCCCTTCTGAAAAACCTCACTTTTAAATGAATTCCCTTGCATTCGTAGGTCTGGCTTTGCTTGTCACCACTGATAAGCCCCGTGACAGCGTATTTCTCAGGTGGCAGGGACTATTACAACTCACACTTCTGTACCTTTACAGGATGAGGCTTCTCTATCTAATTAGGATAATTAGAGAAGTTTGAGCCCCAGAGCCAGGAGGCTTACTCTATGTCAGCAGCGTGATTTCTTGTGATCCTAGACTCTTCAGCCAGTTCTCTTCTAGAACTCCTTTCTTGCATAACTCCTTCATATCCAATGAGTCCACTCCCCTTTGATCTACCTCCTGGTGTGGGTGAGCAGGAAGGCTCAAATGGGAAGCCGAGCCTTGGATTTCACTGCTTTGCAGAACTGGCCTCCGCGTGAGAAAGCAGTCTTGCAGAAAGGCCAACCAGAGCCTAGGATAAACAAGGATGAGAACGCACCGCCAACGTCTTCGTTCATGGGATGTTACATGTTTTCAGGAAATATCTATTCCCAAGTTCTGAAGTTCACAGCAGCCAGGGAAATAGCCATTTCAGGTCTTTGAAGGTCAGTGTCATGGCCCGGTGCCAGGAATGTTATGGCCGATCTTGCCTCTCGTGGGGATAAAACACAGAGAAGTAATTTCTCAGGTGAGCAGTCCTACAGATCACTTGGGCAGAAGGGATGAAGCTGCCCACCTTGAGTGGAGAGAATAGAGGTAATCCCATACAGACTAGTAAGGGCCCTATGTCGGCTGCAAGATGAACATGAGAAACTACTGCATTTAATGCACAGCATATAAACTCCGGGTCCCCAAGCCCTGGACCACAGAGCTCACTCCCCTGTTAGATGCCCTAGAAATGTCCTTGTGGATGCCTGCAGGGCCTATTGAGACCATAGTTCTGCCTCCCATGGCTGTGGGATCAGAGCAGACCCTTCCATAGTGACTTTCTTGGTTATGTAAGGGGAGAACAGAGAAAAACCAACTGTCATTTCCGTGCAGGAGTGGGTGTCCTAGGATGCTTGGGTTCCTTGTCTTTTTAAAGCAGTCTTTAAACAATTCTTTCCACTTCAGGAAAACTAGCCTGTGGCAAAGTCTGGGCGAGGAAGGAGATGCTCGAGGTAGCACTGCCACGCGATGAGCACTGGGCAGGTCCCACGTGGCTGTGGCCGCTTTCAGAGACAAGAGTGTCCAGTCTCCTGGGCCACCTGATGAATGTTTGGAACAAAATTTCCCTTTGCAGGTAAGCTCCTAGAGGGCAGAGGACATGCGGATTAAGTCCCAGAGTAGAGTGTCCCCAGCCCAGCAATCGGCATACACAGCACCTCAAGGATGTCCAGTCACGGGTTGTGGTGGGGGTCTGGGGCAGGGATTCCAGACTGTTCTCTGAGAATTGATTGGTAGCTGGTGAGGGTTAGGTCCAGGCTTTAATGGGAACAAAAGCTCAGGGGGCCAGTTAGTGAACGCGTATCTCCCAGCCCCAAACCCACACCTGTCTGCTCTGGGAGGCAGGGACCGTGATCTGCAACCCTTGTTTCTGCTCTGCCAGCTGATCCCAGTTAGGCTCTGCCAAGACAGGCCCCTGAGGGAGACCACAGGCTCGGGGAGAAGAACGGATGTGTTTCTTTAGCTTTCTGTTCCTGGGAGCGCCATCGCAGCCACACTTCTGGTCTGTTTCCCCTTCCGGATGAGAGGACTTCCTGTTCCTGTCAGCTTCGCTTCAGCCACACTCCTTCCACCCAGGAGCAGCTGCTGAGTCCTGCTTGCAGTTTTCCCAACATGGGCCAACAAGCAGAGATGCAAACACGTCTTCCTCCTCCTCCTCGGAGGCCTGGGTCCCAGCCCCACAGGTCCCTTCCCCCAGCTCAGACACCAGCACCAGCGCCGGTGCCCCCTTCTCCTTGAGCTCTCAGTTTCAATTCTGTGGGGGCCTTTCCTCCATGCTGCCGAGTTTTAATAGCCCCAGCCTCCTTCTCGTATTCCCCCAGCCCTGAGGGAGGCCGCTGCTTCCTGCAGTTCCTATCTCTGTGATACCTTTGAGTTCTCTGTTTTTCACCTTTTACATTAACTATGATCATTTTAAATTCTTTTTATGAAAATAAGTGGGGTGCTATCTCCTGACTCATCCGTGATCGACACACTCAGCGTTTTCCTCTAATCCGGGCAGCGGCAGCGGGCCTGAAGTCAACCCAGGACACTGAGGCTCAGGTCAGGGGCTTGGGTAAGCCACAACCTCCCTCTAGCTGCTTTACTTTTGGTAAACTAAGAGATGGACTGAAATCACAGATTGCAAGTAGTAACCGTGGGCAGAGAGCAGCCTGCTGGTGTGATGGGCTTGTCTGGCGCCTGGGAATGCACTTCTGCAACATGATCTCAAGTCCCTTTGGTGGAGGATGTCCCCTCCATCCACCTATGTACTGTCTGTCTAGGATCCGAATGGATCCTGGATCCAGATTGTTCCCAAGGCTCCTTCCAGCTTCTTCCAGCTTCTTCTAGCTCTGACATCCTTTTCTCTCCAGCCAGGTGCACTGCTGTCCTGCTCACAACCTGTAGTTTTGCCAGGAGATTGAAGAATGTCTCAAAGGTGGTACAACTCCACAGATGCAATTTCGGCCCCGTCACAGGCACGGGAAGAAAATTCAAGAAATAAGTGGCTCCTCTGTTGGGGCCGCTCTGAGCAACACAGACCTCCCTGGAGGTATTAAAAGTGTGCTAAAGTTGTATTCTCTGGGGCCTGTGTGGATTGTAACCTATTCCTCATCCACAAGATGCTGCCTTACTGGCAGGCTTTCCAGAACAGATGGAGGCTTTCTTTCTATGCTTTGAATACTTGGCTTGGCGTAAGGACACAAGAGGCTTGGACACTGGTAGCAGAATGTTCATGGATTTTGGGCTCCTGCCATCTCCAAGAGTATCTGAGTATCTGAGACTCTCAGGAGCCCCACCCAGCTCGACGAGGTCAGGGTCACACGTGCAAAGAGGTTGGCGTGGCACTCAGTAGTGGCGACAGGAAGCTGACATTACCTGATGCCGAAAAGTGGTGTCAGGGGCAACCAGAGGGCCCTGGTTTCTAACTTCAATAGATTTGTTTGCTAAATGGCCCAGTGAATGAATGCATGAAGAGCAATAGTCCTTTTGAATGGTAGCACCAAATTCATACAAAGTGGACCAGGCTGAAAGTTTCTGGAGACCCTGGGTTAGGGATGTCAGCCTCCGAGCCACCTGATCCACAGAAACTGACCTGCTTCATTGAACCACAGTCTCAGACTAGCTGAGAGATGTTTTGCTTTCTATGCCAGCCAAGAGGCTTCTCTGTACATCCAAAGGATGGGTTATATGCTGTTAGTTTAATCTGAAAACAATCTTTTCTCTTATAGGGGGAGGCTGGGATGATTGTACTCGGGCTCAGAAGGTAGACAGACGACTTGAGGTCCACGTGGGGCTGCAGGTCATGGCACCCCAGCCTTAAGGAGGATACAGTGTCCCTGTGCCATTGCTGGTCTAAATCATAAACCAAACCCCACAACTAGCTCATGGTTTCTTGACAGCTGTGTCTGCATGGGGCTCCCTATTCTTCTGTTTACAAAGCAAGGATTAAGTAGCAGCCCAAAGACAAGACATGAACTTTACTTGGGTTTGCTGGCTACTGTGGTATGGGGGTTTGGACACACCCCAGCAAGACATCTGAGGCTCGGGGGAGATCATGCTTCTCTAAGGCAAGAGCCCCTGAAATCTCAGAACCTGAAATATACCAACAGTCAACATTCTAAGAGCAGAATTGCCAGCCTCGAGATGGCACAGGACAGAACTTGCACCCGGATCTTGTCCCTTGGTTGTTAACGTTTAATCAGGAAGTTTGTTTCTCTTTACATATGATTTTAAAGGATGAGCCCTAGTTGCTACATGTTCTTCCTCCCAGGGAATATCCTTCCAAAATAGTGGTAGCTGATGGGAAACGTGATCTCATTTACAAAATTTCAGCCAGCAACCTCTCAGGTGCCCTCTCCTCTGGCCTCTTTCTCTCCAATCTGTCACTGTCCCGGATGTTCCCTTATGTGACAGCGATGATGAGTGTTTTCCCTCTTGCACACACTTTCCTCAATTTGGAGCAAACTCTCTGCCTCCTTGGCACTCATTTCTCCTCATTGCTCAGGTGTTAGCTCGGGGAAATTGCAGAGCCCCCGAGATGAGATCACTTGTCTAGTATGTTCTCTCCTAGCACCGTCTCCTCTTGCTCCATGACATTTATCAGGCTTTGCTGGCACGTGGTCATGCAAGCTCTGGTCAGTTGCTGAGCGGAGTGAGAGCCCCTTGAGGGCAGGCCCTTGGCCGTGCTGCTTACCCTCGTGTGGGGGGCCCAGTCCCGTGCTAGGCTGTGGAAGATGCTCATGAGTATGTGTTGAATGACTGGTGACACGTGCGGTGCCAATGATGAGCAGGCCGATTCTCTAACAACCAGGGATGAGCAGAACACGGCCAGTTTGGTCGCCATTCTCTGTGCCATGTTCTCTCTCAGCTAAGAACTCGACACTTAGCACGTGGCCAGTGGAATCACAGAAATGGCTGCAGTTTGGTCTGATCCTTCACCGTCCCCATGGCAGGAAGGGGCTGGGACGGTGGCCGTGGCACGTACACAGATGGCTCCAAGTAGGGCAACTTTATGAACTTTCTAAGGCTTACTGTGCTTGCCCATCCTTCCACCCAGCCCTCAAGGGGTACAGAGCAAGAGAGGGGCCAGTGGGGTATGCGAGGCGCGGAGAGGAATGGCTTACACAGGGAGTGAATGAGGTGGGTCCAGGCGGAGGTGTGTGCCGTGGGGCAGGGCCAGCTGGTACCGGTTTCCTGATCAGACAGCACATACGTGTGACAGAGAGCGAGCCCAGTGGACAGCAAGCTCTTCAGATGCATGCGCCACCCCAGAACACTCTGCACCTCAGACCCCGAGGGGAGCACCGCACTTTCTGGCCACGCGCTCTGTACGAAAAGCAGCTACACGTGGGTACACTCGGGCTGCTGCCCTTGTACCAGAAGGCAAAGACAATCCTCCTCACGTAAACATGACCTTCCCCATCTGCTTTTAAAGGATAAACAGCCAGTGTTTAATATTACTCTGCAACCAAAGAACTGCACCCACTGTGAATCAACTTTACTTATTACATTCATTAAAATCAGGGCTTAAAACACCATACAAAAAAGAGTCATTTATAATGGCAGCCCCTTCCCCCGTGGTTTCTAGCTTGTTTTCAGGAGAAGAGCTAACAGAATTTGGAATCAACAAAAGTGCAAATATTAAAAAAAGCTCTTAATCACCACAAACTGATATGATTGTTTGCTGCGATTCTCTAAGAGATTCCCTGGCAGCTCTGGAAAAGCAGCTGCCATCTTCCTCCCTTCCTTCCTCCTTCCCTTCCTTCCGCGTGACTGAGAAGGAAGAAGGAGACTCAGGAATAGCAGACCCTCAGGCTGTAATTTAGTGAGAAGCTCTCAGGCACAACATTAAGTGCTACTGGAAACACTTCTGCAAATATTAACTGCGCATAAGGATTCGTGACACTTTGAGGAAAACAACTGCTTTCAAGCAGTGAAGATATTTAGCCGTATTTTTCACATTTTCCCCCCCAGTCTTAAATTCTAGAGAAAGGTTTTTCTCTCTCTGGTGACCTGCCTTAATGGTACCAAACAGCTTTGTACGCTGACCCGATGGGGTTTTTGCCTTCTGCTGATGCATTTCCCTCTACGCATTGCCAATTTTGTACCTTGTGCATTTTCCATTTTCAATGCGTAAAGAGAGATGGCTTGTGTATCTTTTTGCAAACACATTTATTTCTCTCTCCCTGAATGGGGAAGATTCTGCCTTTCCAGCAACGGAGAAGGAGCAAAATCAAATTGATGAACCTCAAATTCCCATAGAAGAATCAGTTTTTGGAGAGGTAACCCTCAGAGGAAAAAAAAAAAAAACTTCATTATTTAATGTTCAAATGAAGGGGTACCAAATGGGCATAGTCAAAGAAAGAACGTTTTCTAGTCATTTTCCAAGAGATACACAAAAGAGAGAACTTTCTAGAAAGGCATGGGGTAACCTCAGGAGACAGTGCCAGAGCCTAGCGTGCAGAATTCTACAGTGATGCGAATTGCTATTTGCAGTAAACAAGGATGAACTCCTATCCTTGAACCCCTTCAGTTCAGCCAACCGTCTCTTTGTCTCTCCTACCATTTCAAAATGTAACAGGGTTCTACTGGGCTGCCAAAATGAAGAAGGCTTCTGAAGGTAACAGCCGGGCCAACACCAACATGGCCCCCAATTACTCCCAGGTACCACTGTAGGATCAATTTGAAATATGATGTTTTAGAAATTTATAACAAATGCTGGATTTGTTTCAACTCGGAAATAATTCTGTGTATTGTGCAACATTAAAAATTTCAGCACCACAGAATCATCACCCATGTAATTATCATCAGAAAAAACACTCTAAACAGAAGCAAAAAAGTCAATAACCAGGTCCTCTTCTTGCTTGTGGAAAGAGCTCTGCCATTAAAAGGAGGGATTGACAAGGCTTAATTTGCCAAGAATGAGTGCCCTTGGATTAATGGTCTTTAATCAGTTTTCCCAAAACAAAGATCACCTGTCATGATTCATTTAAATAAAACTGAAGCAGTTGATTTTGCCATAGAATTATTTTGCCTAAATTTCTTTACTCGTCCTATCCAAAATGAAAAACAAAACAAAATACTTATCCAGTAACAAAGTCCAATCTGAACTACTCTTGCACACGTGTGTAAGAATATGGGAAGACAAGGGCCTCATGTGGCAGAAATGTTCAACTCTGGACTAATGATACCTCAAGGCATCATTTTAGGTATTTGTGAAGGAGTGTATTAAAAACCTCTTTTCAACACTACTGATTGGAAAGCGGGATCTGAATATTTTCTCATGACTGTCTTGATTGATACCCATGTTCCCTCTAAGGAAATGAGGCTTGTCTTGTGGTAGGCTCAGCATAAGTAATAATGAGCCACATGACAACAGAACACTGCTCTCCATCTCTGAGAGCCTGTTGGAGGAAGTGATGGGGCATGCATGGGACTGTGCACTGGTGGAGAGGGATCCGAGTCTCATCTTTGAAACTTGACCCAGAACAACCAAAGTGCCCTAGCTCTGAGGCTGGAGACCGCGGCCTTGCAGCAGCTACACATCTGGAGTTCACAGATGCTCTAAGCTGTGAAACTTCTGGTTGCTTCTGCCCAGACTCCACGTATGCAATCTAGAACACTGAGTGGGTAAACAGGGCCAAATTGAGCAGAACTGAATCTTTCTACATAAAATGTAAATAGAAGTGGCCCTGGGGCCTGGGTACCCCCTTCATGAATCTTCAAAGCATCTCCACATTATGGGCCAGAGAATCTTCTAGATGTCCATCTTTAGGGGGCCAGCATGCCTTGGTTACTCCCTATTCAGATGCCCAAATTAATCAAAATAGCAAGGCCTGGGCGGGATCCAGGCTGAAGGTGCCTGTACTACTTGTGATTATAAACAGGTTTGGTGCACATATTTTATTGTGGAAGCAAGACCTAGGACATGCTAAAAGAGCTCAAATAAATTCTAAGTTCCTTAGATTTGTCCAACTGGCTACAAAAATATGTATACATTGATGGCACCTCTATCTGACTTGCCTAAAACGGTCATCTTAGCATTACTTTATTTGATGCACTTGAAGTAATATAATATGCATTTGCTAATTGTCTTTTACTCCTTTGCATCAGTCTAAATTAACAAAGCTTCAAGTTTCTCATGCTGACTCTGACGTCTGTTTTGTCTTCGCTCCAGAAAGGGATTCCATTATTTGTTTAGGTGAGACTTCTCATTGGCTTTTCAACACTCCCTCATGTTGTATTTAGGTCAGGCTGCCTTTGAGCCTGATTAGAAGTTTGTAGTTCACGTCCACACACCAGGGGCTGCCCTGGTCCACCCACCAGGAGCAGCTACTCCCCTGCTCGTGAGCACGGCTAGAATGGGACCTAGAGATCATCCTGTGCAACAGCTTGGTTTTCAGACGGGGAGGCTGAGGCTCAGGGAGGTGAAATGACCCACTTCCGCCACAGCTGGCTTTAGCCGGAGCCAGCTAGTGCTTGAACTGCAAGCTCAACACCGAGTACTTAAATTAAGATGAGGACTGGAATCAAAGGGTCTCCTGGTTCCCGCACTTCTTACAAACACAGGTCTGTTTACTCTCGCCACGTTATTACTGTATCCTGTGTCATTTCAGTGAAATGCGAGCCTGGCCTCGCATACAGGTCAAAAAGGGCAGGGGACAGATTATCTGGTCCGCTGAAGAAAGCCATTTGGTTTACTCAGCAAATGAGGGACAATCCGTAGTGTTGTGACTCCTTCTAAATAAATGACCTCTGGTTAATTATTATCTCCCAGCTTTTATCCTTTAATCTCTACGTTTAAATTCTCGGGTGGTGATTGCCTCTAAACCTATGCCTGTAATCACCGCTGCAGACAAAAGCAAGTCTTTCTGTAGCAATTTTTTAAAGTCGTCATTTTTTTCATGTTAAACTATGACACCTAATTAGTGTAATAATAGTTTTCCCCCTTATTGGGATAATTGCATCTTTAAACATATTTTTCAGATTGGAGAGCTTAGTTGCACAGGCATATTCTAGAAGACTAAAGGCAAACATGTTTTGTTACCCCATTCATCTGTGCCTTCAAATGTTACTCCGAAGGCATCTCCTGCAACACAAATGCTAAATTATACATTACGGATCTTTCCAAACACATTAGATAAATTTTTAAACAGACCAGTAGCGATGATCATGTCGCAAACTTAAAATAAACTGAGCTACAGGATAGATTCTATAATTTCATTTAATATTGATAGCAGCTCAATTTAAATTTTGAAAAAGCAAATACCTTTAATAAATTTGGTGTGAACGATTATATATTTTGATACAACTATGGTACAGGCGTGTGTACATATATAAATCCATAGACAGAATTATATACATTTCCATATATGACATTTATATTTTGTCTACTCCCATTTTTCTCTTTAGTAAAACAAAGCAGTCTTACTGTACATAGATGTGCAATGCTACATGAAGTCCTGAGTAATTTAAGGGCTCATTAATAAACTACTGTAAATTCTAGTCTTTCAGCCAAAGATCCAGTAGATTCTGTAACAAAAAATGTGAAAAAAAAAAATTTAAAAATAGGCATTCAGCTATGCGCTTGTTTTGTGCTTAGCGGAGAAAGCTCAAGAATGCACAGTAGCCATTTACATTTGGGAAATTTCCTCAAATATTCAAGATTAAACAAATATCCTATTTGTATGGATTTATAGAAGTCTTAAGTGATGTCACCTACATCCAATTTGTCAAGCATGGAAGATTCCAGGCATGACTGGACCAAAATTCCCTTTTGCAGAATATGAAATTCTGTGTAAACATCGGTGGTTAGGTATTGTACAAAAGTTCTGACTCAAATGAGGGAAAAAGAAAAAAAAAATACAATGAAATCATTTAAAATGCTTCTCTTGGGATATAGCCAGCCACATGGGAGGAATATAAAAAAATAAGATATATATTTTGGTGGAAGAGGAAACCAGATGACAGTCATTTAAGGGAGGTCTGGTGAGCCGCCCGCTCACTTGGGGAGGTCCTGGGCCGGCGGGGCTCAGAGAGCCTGAGACAACCCAGCCACGTCCATCCTGGGGCAGACTCCGCTGTGACGAGAAGGAAGCACTATGGGGAAAAGGCCACATTCAACGGCAATGGGCCAGCAATAGCTGCCCGTCGGGGTCCCCGTCAGCAAAGCGAACCATGCCAGTCCCAGGTTCAGGAACTCAGTAGGCCCTGGCGAGGCGGCCTGGGTGCCACCGGAGGAGGTGGGCTCGGACCAAGTGTGGGAGGCCGCCCTGCGCCGGGAGGGCCCCTTCGACGAGAAGGCACTGCATTGGTGGTTCCTCCATCCCCCCCACCCCCAGCTCTACCCCGTCCCGTGGCTGCTGTAGTCAAAGACTCCCTTCTTGAAGAACGGCGAGAACTCACAGATGGTGTGTTTGGAAAGGGTCAGCCCCACCTTGTTGATGTGCAGGGGGGACGTCGCGGATTGGAGCATCACGCTGAAAAAGTCCCTGAGGTATTTCTGAGGAAGAGACAAGAGCCAAAACATGGGTTAGATGTCGTTGGGTGGAGTCAAGGAGAGGAGAAATTCCAGAAAACAACTCGCCACCCACTTTGAAAGAGCTGTTGCTGTCATTAGAAACAGCACATGGGAATGTGTGTGGCCTTGCTGTCACCAGACCCACCCAAGGGAAGGCTGCCACCACCTCCATGAGGCAGGTGACTTTTCTGGGACTCAGAGTAACACGGCCTCGGGTCCACCTGCAGACGATGCCCAAAGAAATGCCAATGCGGTGCCAGGCACGGGGGTGGGGGGTGGGGAAGGGGTCTGCTTTACGGCAACAGTGGCACTAGTTAAGATCCTATTTTTTAACAAGTCGTTTCCCTCCAACTTGCTTATTTTTTTCCCTCAACTTACTTATTAAATAGAAAGCTGATTAAAAAAAAGGCCAGCCATCTGTACAATGCTAAATGTGCTGCTGACTAGCATTTCTAAATGGTACCATCACTGTCTGCTTTGGATCCTTCTTATAAACTAAAGGAAAAAGAAATACTGGGGACAAGCGGGTCAGTTCCAAGTACTAATATTTACAAATCATTTTGCAAAGCCTATAATCAATCAACGCAAAGAGATTCTTACTAAGATTAACTGCTCTGAACCCCCTGCACTGCCCGCCCCCCACCCCCACCCCCGCTGCACGCGGTGTGTCACAGCATTCGCTGCTTTCTCTGGCACCTGCAAGCAAAGCATGTCTGGGGCAAGGATCCGAGATGCTGGGGATGGAATCAGACACGGCTGCTGGCAGGATGTATTAAAGAAAACAGGACACACAAAAATAGTTAAAATATTTCAGGTCAGGCAAATGTTATTTATAACAGAATGGGACCAAATGCAGGGGGTGGGGTGGGTAAGCCTAAATCTTTATTACAGTCTCAGCTTGTTTCAAAAATATAAACAATCCTATCACAAACCTTGAAATTGAACATAATAATTACAGACTTTGAGTAACAAAGAAATTTGTCTGTAAAACATGGCTGAGGCCTTAGAAGGAGGGGTTCCCAAGCACGGGTGATTTGCCCCAGAGAAGATGTCCAGCAGTGTCTGGAGACGTTTTCAGTTGACTGTCCCTCTAGGGAGGGGGGGTGCATCCAGGTGCATCCTATGATGCACAGGACAGCCCGCACGCCAGCATTACTACGTTCCCAGGGTCATTGTGCCACGACGGAGAAACCCTGGCCCAGAGAAGTGGAATTCGGCCTCCTCTCTGAATTGCCAACCTGAAATTTACTTCTGAAACAAGACACTCTGCTGGAGGAAAATTCATCTGCTGTTTTCTTAAGCATAATAATGAGGATTATTAATCATTAACACTTGTATAGTAATTTATGGTTTCTAAAAATCTTCTCATTTCTTGCTGATGTAGTCATTGCACATTCCTCAAATGGATAATCTGATGAGTCCTGACACACCCATACCCGTGTGAAGCCATCCCCAAAGCACGAGAACAAAACCTTGCACCATGCCCCCAAATTTCTGAACTCACCTAATTTTATGCTGTCATCGTACTCTGCCTGGAATTACCTGCTTTTATTACTGTCAAACACATTTTCAGGTGAGGACCCTGTTGCAGAAGTGAGCACGGCTACTAATCAGGGGCGGGGACTTAAAAACAAGGGTTTTAACTCAGACTCTGTCTTTTTTATTCAATATACCTAACTTACTGGCCTCACAGTAATCTCTCAGGAAAGGAGCTTGAAAGAGCAATCAGGGGGAGGCAAGAAGGTGCCAAAACCAATTGCTGAAAATTAAGATCTTACACCAGGACTTATTTGCATCAGAGGCAAAGGGGAACCAGACTTTAACTTTCCTGGGGGAAGGGAAGCTGCGAAGAGCAACAGACCTGGAGGGTGGGGCTGCAACTCTCTCACAGTCTAAAGCATGCACAGAGCCAGGCGGCCGTCACCTCTGGAGCGGCCCCCCGGCTGAAGGTCTCCCACAGGCTGCATTTAATGCTCACAACCAACTTGCCTTCAAGATGAGTTCCGACAGAACGACAGAACGGAAGGTATTCACATCCGGGTACCAACATCTGTTATCATTAGTTCACGAGGTGGGGGTGGGTGGCTTTAAAGGGCCACTAGAGCCCAAAGGGTACAATGAAAAGTGAAAGTTAAAAATATAAATAAAAGAAAAAGAGAAAGTACTGGAGAGCCCTTCCCTGCCAGGATACCACCATCAAGAGAACAGTAAACTAGGTGCAGGTAGTGCCTTTTTCTTTAAATGAACTCACTAGCATGTCTCCATGGAAACTCGAGACAGAAAGATCTCATTCAGTGAATTGCAAACATTACAGGAGAGTTTTTACATTGCAAAACCAACCTCTGCTTGGCAGGATCAGGCAGCCTGGGCTCCCTTTCCATAGACTGCTTCCTTGGCCAAAGATATGCTTTGATTGTATTCTCTGCATTGAGCTTCAGGTGCTCAGAGGTATCTGAGTGAGGCATGGTAGGCTTGGTGCTGTGTCCAGAGCCACATGCTGGCAGTGGGCTGGCCAAACTTCTGGCAAATGACAAAACCCAGGGACTAGGTGTAGGGCTGGGGACAGAAGACAGAACTAAACTTCCAGAAGGTTCTTGAGGTCACAGGCAGCAGCTCATTCGTCTTTGGAACCCCCACCACACCTGACACACTGCTGAACTTGGGAAAAGTTGCTTGGAAGGAACCCCGATGACTAATTCTGAGGAGTTCATCTTTAAAAAATTGAGGTGTACACAGAGAAAACAGCACACATGCACAGCCTGGTGAAGTTTCAAAAGGTGGACATCCTTGTGTGATCAGCACCGAGATAAAAACAAGACAATACTGCTAGTACCCAGGCAGCCCTCCTCATTCTCCCTCACAATCCTTTCCCCAAGGACAAGGCTATCATGGCTTCTCCCACCATAGATTAGTTTTGCCAGTTTTTGAAGCTCACATTAATGGAATCACACAGGACACTGTCTTTCGTGTCTGGCTGCTGGGCTTTACCACAATGTTTGTGAGACTCATACACCCTGTTGGGTATAGTTACAGTGTGTTCATTGTCACGGCTGTGTAGTATTCCACATGTGAACATGCCCACTGGCTGCCTTTCACAGAGAGGCACGCAGCAGTGACTAGTTTGCTTCTTCTGTCTGAGCTCTTCTTCAGGGACAAAATGTGCCTCCACTCAGTGGTGTCCGGTGAATCAAGTTTATAGGTCTCTCCAGTAAAGCGGTTCCCCTGTAGGATTTTAGGCTCAGGCCAAGATCAGCCAGTGAGCTAGAACTCTACTATATATCTATTTAATATAGATACGTTATAATTATATGTAAAATACATATTTAAAGACACAGATATTTATATTAGTCATTTTTGTTGCTTGTGCTCACAATGTTTTCTACAGCATCTGTGGCTGAGGGGAGAAAATGAAAGTTCTTCCTTTCAAAGCGATCCCCTTTTTATTGTCTAGCCCTTCCCGGTATGCGCAAAATAAGTCCAGGAGAGCCACGCTGCATCCCCAGGGCATTTCATTTTATAAAAAAGCATTACAAAAATTGAAGGACATTAGGAGTTTAAGTGGCTTATCAGGGTCAGAAGGGCAAAGAAGGAGAAGGATTTGTGAAATCCAATCTCCAATTTCTGTTTCTTTCACATGGCATTTTCTCCATTAAAAAAAGAAAGAAAAGAAACAAAAACCAGGCATATTTAAATCTCTGTGGCTGTCAGGGACCGCAGAAGGCCAGCAAGCCTTGCCCACCCTGGTCGTGGGTGTCTCACCCAAGTCTTGGCTTCATTAAACGCTCCGATCGGGGCCACTGCGAACGGGCAGTTGCAACCCCTGCGGCTGTGCAACATTTCAGCCCTGCCTCGCCCAGGGTAGATGGAGGATGAAAGTCCGATCAAGCCAAATCCTTTTTCAATAAGATTGCAAACCCACAGTACAGAGTGAGAAGGGGTCTGGGCTCTGAGAGTCTGAGTATGAGTGAGGGTGGGAAAGGGCGGGGGGCCACATAGAGTTGGAGGGGCTGGCTGGGGGAGGGCGACAGAGGAAGGGTTGTGATGGAGGGAGCACAGAAGACACAGGGGAGAGAAGGAAACAGCAAAACAACATTGGAGACTAAGCTCTGGGAGTCATTTATCCATTTGGCATTAAAAAAAAAAAAGATTTAAGAATGAAAAATAGATGAGACATTTATCTATGTAATTTACTTTTTGCTACTTGGACCAGCACTAAAGTATAAGGTATTTTCTTATCAATACTTGCAGGAAATCAAGTTTAGATGGCTGATCTTGAAGGCGTATTTCAGTACTGAAGAGAACCTTGATTCCAGAAAGTGCCTTTCTTCTACAGTCTACAGGCATATCTTACTGTTTTTTTAAAGTTAGTCCATGTAGGGGGCAGTGAGCAGGGGGTAGAAGTAACCAGGAGAGATGGGACTGCCTGGGTCTGTTCCAAACAAAGCATTAAACAGGCATGTGCCCCACCCCCAAACAAGACAAAATCCTGTAAGGGACCAGGAGCTTTTCAAGAGGAGGCCAAAAGACCACAGGAAGAACGAGGGACATACAGCTTGTCAGAGACACCCACACCAGGCTCCTGATCTCTTCTTTCCAAAGTGGTCCTTTTCTTCAAATCATACCTGCCAAGACCCTTCCACATATTTCCTGAGGATTGTCTCCCACATGCACACAACACGCTGACCAGCTGCCATAGAGAACCACTTATCAGGAGCCTGAAGTGTTCCAGGCACAGTGAGAACTTTTCATGGTATATCTCATTCAATTACAACTTCAAAGTAGGGACCATGACTATGCCCATCTTCTAGATGTAGAAACTGAGGACCAGGAGGCTTAAGTCATGCCCTGAAGGTCACAGAGCATAGAGGTGGGAGTGCCAGAATGCACATCCACATCTTCCAGCCCCAGAGGCTGGGTCTCAGTCACCAGCCTGCCGTCCAGAGTCTACCATCCCCTATTTTCCTGTTGGGCCCCCCATCTCCTGAGCACTGCCATCTCTCGCTGGGCAAGGCCATCTACACTGAGCCAGATATGCTGCTTTTCCCAGGCCTGAGGCTGCTCTCACAGAGACCAGGGGCTCTGGGTTCTCTAGAGTTAATGTTCCTTACAAACACGGGAATGGGAAAAACACTTGCTGTGAGGCTTACACTCATCTATACAGAGTCCAATGTAGTTGTGCCCATGCTTCCGTCCTATCTTCCTTAGAGCCTTGGTGGGCACTGGGCCATTTTTTAACTGCCCTGCTTCCTTTTTCCTTCCCAAACAGCACTCAGATTCCCTTCTGAAAAAATATCTTTCCCTCCTTTAGGGATTGGTTATCAGGGCTGACTGAGGGCAGAGGACTGGTGAACTTTTCCCGTTCATATTCTGGGGTAGGCACCCCCACAGCCAAAGAGCTAATGAAGATATCACTTGGAGTCTGCTGGAATCGATCTCTTCCAGATTGCAGAGCCACTGCCCAAGGGCATTTTCAAGTGTAAGAAATTCAGGGAACTCTAAGAGAGGGCCAGCTGCGGAAGAGCCTTTGGTCTTGCCAATCCCATTCATTGACAATGGCCACAGTAATTTTCTACTGTTTGCAAACAAGTTAACTAACAATGACCTCTGATGCACTGGTAGGCAGGTGGCAGGCACTAGTCCAAGTCAGAGGAAACCTTCCATCTCCAAGCTCCTGGGGGGCTGGTCTGTAGTCAGATCAAGATCTGCCCAGGGCACCTCACTATTAGGAAAAGGTCCATCTAGGGAGGCTTTAGTGAATAACATTTCAGATGGGTCAGTGCATCCTCGTGGTACATCCCCAGCCAACGGTTAACCTGGAAAGTTCCTGCCCCAAACCCTGATATACACACGGGCCAATCTTCAAAATTCCAACACCATTTCAAAACAACTAAACATTATTAATCTTTTGAACCAAAACACAGGCTAATATGGTCTATTGGCTGTGTTAATGAGTTCTGAAAGGTGAAACACACTCCCTACAGCAATACAGCGCAATTCAGCAAGAATTTAGTCAATTATTTTAAAGCTTTAGCCTGGTACCTCAATCAATACACTGCATGGGGAAGAAAAAATTGAAAATATAATGTGCTGCTACACGCTATTTTCATTTTTATTTCATTCTTGATGAAGGTCATTCTGTTAACATGATTCACGTGTGACCTACAATACAATTTCAGTCTCCGCTCTAGCTGAAAGGAAAGTACTTAAATTACTGGAACAACCTAACTAAAAACTGGCCTTAAGACAGCCTCTGCTGGGCTGTTCTTTTCAAGTCTGGAGCTTCTGGATGAAATGCTCATCGGGTCATTGGGACTGACCATGTGCTCTACAGTCCATCCAGGCAAAAACCTGGGAGATGAGCAGGAAGCTAAATAGTGCAGCCCCTGCCATCTTGCAGCCATTTCCTTTGAGGTCTGGGGTCTAGAAAGGAGGGAAGACGGAGTGGCATCCACGTTCGGCAAACAGTGTGAACAAGGGAGCCAGGTAGGCATGTGCAGGGCTCTGTGTGGGGAAGAGCAGGACTTGAAGGGGAACGAGGAGGACCCTGAACCTGGATTTGGGTCTGCAGGCACTCTGTACAAAGCACTTCCCAGTTCATGAGCTCACGTGACCCCTATGACATGCTGAGGAGGAGGAAAACAAGGTATGCATATCCTGTTTGCAGATGAGGAAACTGAGACCCCAAGAGGCAGTGACTCAGCCCACATCAACAGACCACAGAGGATGACAAATGACTGGCTCTTCAAATTCAGGAGAAAGTCAGATGGCCTAATATAATTCACAAGGTATAATCCCTTAAGCTGGAAATGTAAGGAGTAAATGTAAACGCAGCCCTTCTCTTTTGAGCCCATGCTCACAGGGGCCCTCAGAATTTGCCACTGTGTGTGTGTGTGTGTATGTGTAGAGAACACACAGGAATGAGAGTAGGGCCTCAGAAGCATTCAAAAGACCTTACCTTATTTTTTTGGCTCCTTTCCTTCTATTTTAATTACCAGGGGGATAAAGTAATGACTATTTTAGGTTGCTAAAAAGCTTGCTTTACTAGGGCTTATAGTCTATTATTGTAGACTCTAGAATAGTCTATATTCTAAAACATAAGACTCTATAATACAGGTCTACATTTGAGCCTGTATAATACAGTCATACAGGCTCATGATTGTAACCGCAGCCTGCCGCGTACTTCATGGCCATGTACCGCCCAGCCTCCTGATTTCCCCAGCCATCTCATTGTTGTAGAGCCCCTTCATGTCACAAAATTTTAACATACTTCATAATCTAAAGTTATTGAAATTATTAAAATGTGCTTTAAAAATGTAGTAAGGCCTTATCCACCTTTCCACTGTGACATATTAACAGGGAAGACAGCTTGCTGGAATTCCTCCTTTCCAGAAGCCATTGGTAGCCATGGCAGCAGCTTAAAGACAATTATCAGTCTACTCAGACTTAGAGGTTTCATTTACCTTGCAGCACTTGGAAAATTCGTCGACTGATGGGCTCTGAAGACAGATCAAGCCAGGATGGGGACAGGCTGGGATATTTCTAGATCCGAGAGAGGTCTGGTTACCACTGGCCATGGGTCATGTATCAACCCAGTAGGGTCAGTATTCACTCACTCAAGGCTTCCTGGTTTCAAACTGTTATAAATTCTAGTTGACACCTCTCTCCCTGGCTATTTAGGAATCCTAAAATTTGTCTCCACTGGATCAAAAATACTGGGTTCCTTTCCTGACATGCCCCTAAATGTCCTCCACACTCTGATGAAATTAGGACAGTTTGATTCAAGCAAGTCATCCATCCACCACAGTTACCACACACTTGCTCTACAAGGAGCAGTGGGCCAGGCACTGGGTGTCCAATGTTGAATAAAACAGACACAGAGCCTGGGATGCCCTGCATCATGTTTTCATTGTTCAGAATCGTTCATCTAAATCCTACTTGTCTTCTAAGGACTGGACAAGGTTTGTTCTTTGTTGCCTTTTCTCTCTTGAAACTTCATGCATGCACCAAAAAATATTTGTTGAGAGCTTTCTACATGCCAGTGCTGCTGAGGATTCAGTAATAAGATCAGTTCCTGCCCTGAGTAATGTGTAGGCATCCAAGGGAGTTGGATAGGTAAAGCACTGATTAAAATAAGGCTATATATTCTAAACAGGAATGAGATGCTATTGGAGCACATAGAAAAGCCATCCAGCCTAGTTCTGGGAACTGGTGACATTTATGCCAAGAGGTGAGGGATGAGTAAGAATCAGACTGGAGAAAATATTGGCAGAAGATACTTGAAGGAAGCCTATTCCAGGCAGTGGGGAGAGCATGCAAAGCGTCATGGTGAGGATGCATAACTTGTTGGAGTCTCCCCAAGAGTCCACATGACTGGAATGCATGCATATGTGGGGCCCATTCAGTGTGGGGGACACACTTCTGGAATGTACTGCTCACTCAATTGGCTCTCTACTGGTACTCACATTGG
Organism: Mirounga angustirostris; assembly: GCF_029215605.1. Taxonomy (NCBI): domain Eukaryota; kingdom Metazoa; phylum Chordata; class Mammalia; order Carnivora; family Phocidae; genus Mirounga; species Mirounga angustirostris. The sequence goes on along the minus strand of NW_026991718.1, from coordinate 97,072,412 downwards.
GGGTCCTGCATTGTGCTCCAGCAGTGTCTCTTCTCTCTGATCCCTGGATCCTGTCAGGCCCTCTGGGTGGAGCCTGTGCTTTGTTTTCACCAAGAGAACACATTGCAGGTAAAGCTGACAGTGAAGAAGTCACCTGGCAGGCTCCAGAGCCCCAGCCGGGCCCAGTCCTTAGTGGCGCCATGATCAGAATGCAGCCATGTAAGTGGCCTGACCTGATACCTGACACTTGGAAAAGATGAACCACTCAGTGGAGCCCTGCCCAAATTCTAGAGCCATAGCATCATAAGCAATAAAATGGTAATTGCTTTAAGGAAGTTAAGTTTTGGGGTAGTTTATTACATGGTGATAGATAACCAAAATTTGTGTGTGTGGGAAGAAGGTAAGAGATGAGGGAGTCAATGAAATTAGTCAAAGGAGAAAAGTCTCTTTGGTTTTTATTTATAATTTATGACTAGCCATAAATTACAGTCCTATTCTACTTCATGCTAACCTCTTCCAACCTCTTTAGTATTTCTAATGAATAATTCTGTCTTAGCAGGTACTTCTTTTCTATCCATCCTAGGTTTTAAAGTAAATACTTGAAATAAGTAGTCATCATTTGAAATATGGCATTTATTTCTTGATTTTATAGAGAATTCTGAGAGCTCCCAGTTAAAATTCATCAGGGTGAAAATGTTAGTCTGTGATTACAGAATCGGAACTATTCATTACAGCTATTCAGAGAATCTTCTTTATGAGCTTAATGACATAAGCATATTGTATTGAATTATTATGGTACTGCATCAATTGGACTCATAAATTTAATATACTCAGTCTGGCTCACATATTCTAATAAAATCCAGTGAGCTTTAAAAATTTTATAAGGAATGTGCATTTAAAGTCATGTGATATTCAATTTTTACAGGTTGGCATTCCTGCTTGGGGTACTGAGCGTAGCTTTAGTAATCGTGACCGACCAGCCTGGTAGACTAGCAAGCTGAGGGGGAGGACCCACAAAAAAAGGCCACATAGAAAGCCCTAAATCTGCTCAGACTGTGAAGATGGTTGAGCTCTTCTCCAAAACCCAAGTCGATACCAGGCCCTTCTTTTGGGCTCACGGAGGGAAGGAGCTGAGGCTGCATCTTGAGCCACAAGCAACGGCATGGCAGCTATAAGGGAGCAGGCCAACCACTTCCAGAAGGTCTGACAGTCCCCACTTTCAACCTTACTCAGCTGAAGCAAAATATGGGAGGATGGACTCTGTGGGAAAAGTGTAGTTTCCAGGGTTTGCCCTGGTTTTTTGACTTTTGTTTACTGGATTTGGGTTAAGGGACTGGTAACAGCTCCACACAGAGGCAAAGCAACTCAGTTGGCTCAGCATCTGGGCGGGAGGGTGGGAGAGCAGCCTGGAGGCTCAGCTGGCCATGTGGGCCACACGACTGCTGGAGTCCAAACCTCGCATTGCAAGCCACATCCCGGGACACCCAGTCGTGCAGCAGCCACCACGCTGGGCACAGGGACGTTACAGCACTGGGGTCCGGATTAAGTCCCTGAACCCTTCTGCACCTGTTTCTTCATCTGATTATATCCCTTTTTAGATCAGAAGATGAAATGAGCTGTGCTTGTGAGGTGCTCGGGGCAGGGCCCAATTCACAGCATGCATTTAAGTAGGTGACATTATTATCTACACAGCCTTGTCCTCATAGAGTTAATCTGCAGATATATTCATTTTCTTCCCTTTTAGATGTTTAGAGACACGTGAGCTTAAAATGTGGAAGTATTTAATGCTTTAATGTTTTCCCCTTCAAAGGAAAGTGGAAGACAGCAAGTCTGGAATGGCTTCTTTCCAAAGTCACCTCATATCAGATACTGGCAGACCCTTCATTTCAAAAACTGCTTTATTTATTTATTTAATTTTAATTTTTTTTTTTTTTTGACAGAGAGAGAGAGACAGGAGAGAGGGAACACAAGCAGGGGGAGTGGGAGAGGGAGAAGCAGGCTCCCACTGAGGGGGCAACCCGATGCAGGGCTCAATCCCAGGACCCTGGGACCATGACCTGAGCCGAAGGCAGACGTCTAACGACTGAGCCACCCAGGTGCCCCTCAAAAACTGCTTTAAAGTAAGGAAGAGTTAATGGGTTTTTCAAAATGGGGACTCGTAATCGTAAGTTTAAAAATCTGGACTACACCAGGTAAATTAATGATGCCCCCAAAGCTCATTTTAAGATACATTTTGGATACTGAGATTCTGGAAAATGCCATCTGGGGGGAAAAAAGAACTACTCTTTGTTTCTCAGCTCTTCATTCCTTCTTGCCCTGTATAAACCTTCAAAGAGGTTCCTGACATTCTGAGACTGAAAGACTGCGCCAAATGACCAATTTGACCGACAGACTTTCAAATGGGAAAGAATCTTGCTGTATGGTACCCGTCTTGGCTATAATGTACTTAAACTCAAATTCAAAGAATTAGGTCCCCAAAAGCTTAAGAACCAAGGAGTAGTTGCATATTAACTACTGGTCTCTCAAGGTCTCCCTCCGAGTAGGAGCCAAGCACTTGGATGCAGTGTGAGGCTTCAGGAACCCTGAATGACTGTCTTACTCCTTTTTACCGTCTATGCCCGTGGTTGAGCAGAACCATCCTCCCCTTTAATGTCTAATCTGAGGTCACTTATATATTGATGGCAAGTTTTCTCAGGCTGGCCTTGGACTGGACCATCACCGAATACCAATGAGTCCCTGAATTCCAGGGCCAGAGGGTCAGCTCTTGAGCCTAGGAGGGAAGACCCACTGCCCCTTTTTTGTTCCTGGACTAGGGGCTCCTGATGATCCCTGTGGGACTATTTGTCTTGCAGATTATCCTCCTGCCCTGGGAGTTATTCCTCAGTGTCCACACATTGCCCTATGTCCCAGGAGGGAGCCATGGTCATGCCCCAGGTGTGATGAAGCCTATGGCCCTGAGTGGTGGGCCTGTGACCCCACCCCACAGAGAGGATTAGCTGGGGATTTGGATTATCCACACCAATGATCCCCTTCACTGGGGATAATGATGGAGGTTTGACTATGTTGGGGAAAGGGGAAGGCAGGGAGAAAAGCCAGACCAAAACTTCTCCAATATAACCCAGTTCTAAAAAAGGATGGGATAGTTGTGGATTTTTAAAAATTCCTTCACCAGATATCAACCACACATTGAAGCACCTAAATTAATAAAGATACACACTGAAAATATGTACCTCCTGCACAGCACTTTGCTCAGAAAAGACTCTCCGTCAGGTGCTCGATACAATGAATATTAGGTAACATTAATAAGTCCTAATGAACAATGAGAAGCCTGGGTTTTCTCTCCTTAGGACCTTTCCTTGCAGCAAAATTTCACAGATTTATATAGTAGCTTCTCTCTGAACAAGAGAAGTTTACTAAATCACTAGAGAGAAGAAGTCGATCAAATCTTAATTTAGGCTCCAAAGCCAAACTTGAGAAACTCTTCAAACTGTCTTGGCACCTCTTCAAATCTGAGAAGTTGCTGCAGAAGAGAAGTTGGGAATGTTGCTGGTTTGGCAGTGGATTAAGCAGGGCGTCCTTGTGTCCTCTTGTCTGGTTCTGGTAACTGCCAAATGAACCTGAACCCATGTAAGCACCAGCCTTTGAGTCGTCAACACCTTGAGCGCTCGAGATTGTTCTCAGCTGAGAGGCTCTGAAAGCAGTGTGGTAGGAGTTAAAAAGGAGGACTGGCAAAACGTGGAAAGAAGATCTCACAGATCAAAGGGAAATTGTTCTAGCTGGGAGATCTTGGAGAAAACTATGGGACCATTTAATCTAAGAAATAATGGGCTCATTTGGGCTAATTTGACATCCAGTTTCTGCCACGAGGAAACTGCCTTGCAAAATAAGAAATGTCAGTTTGTACTGACTGAGCTATTACTTGGATATACCCAGATTCTTTCGAGTCAGAAACTGCAAATAAAGGCAGTTTTGGCAACTGGAAGATAAGCACTATAAATGGAAAAGAAAAGGTGAATCAGCAGCAACAGATACCGAAAAGCACAGATATCCCAGCCTATGGAGACGGTTGGAGCAGACGGTCTTCTTGCTGCTCATCCACAGAGCTCTGAAATAAAAACCCTGCAATCCACTGAGGGTTTGCTTCCAGTCAGCTACAAAATCCACTGAGAAAAAGGTGACGGCGTCACTGACTGCCATTTTCAACTCTGATTAACAACTGCTTTCCTGATTTTGGCATCACTTTCCCAATTTTATTTATAAATAATATGAAACAGGTGATCTCAATTAGGAAACAAATTAGACAAAGTCTTCAGTTTGGGTTTTTTTTTTTTTTTGGTTGCCTGGAATGAATATATGTAAATGTAACTGCATTGCAGCGAATTCCTGGGAATAGAAATGAGTCTACCTAAAAATGGATGGGAGCTTTAGACGGGCAAACAATGAAGACAAAAAGTTGTGCGAAATTGGAACAAACTCATGTTCTTACCCATTTCTTTCTCCCAAATATTGTTTCAAAGGGCTGCAACATATAATTCATTACTGCTATGACATATAAGTGACACATACAGGGAAAAAAAAAAGGGATCGTCAAAGGAAAAAAAAGTAACTACCCGAATTCTAAAATAAAAATACAGTTTTCAAAAGCAGTGAATGGACAGTACAGGGGTTCACTGGCAAAGGCCACAGTGAGCACCTTTAGGAAAAGCACATATTACAGGGCGCCTGGGTGGCTCAGTTGGTTAAGTATCTGACTCTTGATTTCGGCTTAGGTCATGATCTCAGGGTCCTGGAATCAAGCCCCGAGTTGGGCTCTGCGCTGGAGGTGGGTGGAGCCTGCTTAAGATTCTCCCTCTCCCTCTGCCCCTTCCCCCATCTCCCCCTCTCTTTTCCCCTCCCTCTCGCTCTCAAAAAAAGGCACAATTTCTTGGAAAACAAATCTAAATAAATGGAGCTAAGGGAACTGAAGCATCTTTGAGAAAGTCTAATTCAAATTTATAAAAGAGAAAGGATGATTCCCAAATGTAGATATAAACAGTGAGCAGAGGACTAGGAGAGACTGGACAGAGAAAATGGTTCTTAAAATACACAGATGCACAAGAATTTTGCATATGTCTTTCAGGCTGTTGCAACAAAGGGAATGTATGAAGAGGAACTGTATAGAAGTCAATGGAAATAAATATAACCGATTAGTTCAGGAAGTAAGAGGCTAGGCCTTTAGGTTTGTAACACCACTAGGAGATGCAAAAGTAAGAAGCACAATGTTAAAACAAGGGAAGGAAGAATGAGGTGGATCACACTGCACAGTGCTTCTCAAACACTTTCTGGAGGAGGACCAACTGAACAGGGGGGTGATAGGAAAGAGAGAGAGACAGAAAGAAATGGAAAACAGAGGAGACAGGAAAATTCAAGGAGGACTGGACCAGGGGGTTCAACACAAACAAATGGGATTCCAGAAAGAAATAAGAGGAGAAATCATCTCGAAAATCTCCTAGAAATGAAGGATGTGAGACGGAGAATGCACGTGGAGTGTCCTGCAGAACTGAGGGGCTGCTCACCAAAGTGGAACCATGAACACTCAGAACCCTGGGGACATAGGAAGGGCCTACAAGCTTTTAGGAGGGGTGACAGAAGTATTATGTCACACACAAAGGACCAAGAATCAAAATGGCTTTGAACGGCTTCACAGCAGCACCGGGGGTAGAAGACAATGAAGCAATCCCCCTGAAATTCTGAAGGATGGTTTTCAACTAACATATACACCCAGCCGGTGTGTGGGTGAAGGACATGTTCAGAAATGTTTCTAGAAATTTACCTCTTCCATATGCTCTCTTAGGAAGCAACTAGAGACGTGCTCCATCACAATCAGGGAGTCAACTGAGAAAGGAAAACATGAGGCACAGGAAGCAGGGGAAACAGTTCAAGAGAGAGCAAAGGATGACGGAGATGGAAGACCAGAGTACCTGTGGCTCACTCTGACTAGAAGAGGCAAGAAGCTTCCAGAAGATTCATACAACTGACCAAGTATCTGAAGCTGAGGTAAGTTATGGATACATAATAACCTGAGCAAAGACACGAGCTGCGCTCTTATACGTCCTGACACCCCGCTGGGCAGGTGGAGCAGGGGTGGCTGTGTCCCCACATGTTTTAGAAGGATGGCGGGGTGGAGGCGGGTGTTAACATCCCCCACAGTGGGATGTTACCAGATAGCACCTCACATTGAAACAAAAATCAGAAAGAAGCAATCCAGGAATGCAATTTTAGTCTGTAGGAAAATACCAAAGGGTATCGCGAGGGTTCTGCTGGGGAAAAGGGAATGTAAGGTACGCCCAAAGGCAGAGGACTGCTTTCCAGAAAAGCCTAGTAGAACTCTTTGAGCATATCCATAACTGACACTGATTTTAAAAAAAAGTTTTAAAATCTCTCTCTCTCTCTCTCTCATTGGAAAAATGCTTAGAAGGGATATATGCCCAACCACAACAGCAATTACCTCTGGGCACTGCCTCCGTTTGATCCTGTGAAAGCAGAGATGCAGGGAGATTATTTTCAGATGCTTTTGGTCACAGAGGCAAAGGGGTGGGAAAGCGAGAGTGGAGAAAGGAGGTAGGTAGTACAGGGCTGAGCATACTCAGGTTACTATCCAGGGCAGCACTCGGTCCTGCTGGGGACCCTCTGAGAAACATGTAGAATGTGCTTCTGAGTCATCCCTAAGGATGGGAAGCAGGCACATTTATCCCTATTTTGTGTCTCACTTTGGGAGGCACCTGCAGGCCCCACACCTCTGTCCAACCTGTGGGCTGCAGCCTGAAGGGAGAAATGGGGAGAGAGCCCGAGGCGCCACGGCACACAGTGGGGCTGTTCTCCACGGCCATGGCCAGAATCACGGGAGAGTCAAGGGGACACACAACAGCTGTGGGATGCTGAGGTTGGTGGTGATTAAGGGGGATCCCAGCTTTAGCCGTGAAGAGGGAGCCCTTCATTCAGTGGTGCCTGCTGACCACCCTGGGGAGCGGGGTAATGGGGGGAGTGGTGTTTGATAAACAAGCATTTTTAACGGATTTAAAATGCAAGTTTTATTGCCACCTTAGGCTCTAAGAGGTGACTGTGGCTCACGCACAGGCCTAAGTGAGTTCATGGTCAAAATGATTCCAGAGCACTCAGAAGATAAAGAGCTACCCACGAGCTCCCAGCTTGCCCCACCTCTTAGCCAACATCCACGGGGCTGGACTGTGGCGGCTCCGCAGCAATGAGCCAGAATGGCTACCGTTATTTCCAGGAACTCCTGTGTTTTATGTTTTCACAACAAGAACAGAGTTTTCTTTTATTCTATTACAATACTCCTATATATCTATATACAGTATTGAATTATATCTATAATTGACATCTCCATATACATCTAGACCTTATTTCTATATTATACCTATATAACTATATAACTATAGCTATATCTGTATAATATAATCTATAATTAAATCTGTGTAACTATATCTTATATCATGGTTTACTCTCTTATTTTATAATAATACCTCATTGTATGAGAAATTTCCTCCTCCAATGAGTCTTAACAAGATGGTGACTGCATTTAAAACAACAGAGTCAGGGGGCGCTAAATGACAATGTGGTCACCTGACAGTGCCAGGAAGGGACTAAGAACCTCACTGTGGAGCCATTCTTTTATTTACACCGAGGATGATGTATACACTGGGGCAAAAGAAAAAGAGCCTTGGGGGGCGCCTGGGTGGCTCAGTCGTTAAGCGTCTGCCTTCAGCTCAGGTCATGATCCCAGGGTCCTGGGACTGAGCCCTGTGTCGGGCTCCCTGCTCTGCGGGAAGCCTGCTTCTTCCTCTCCCATTCCCCCTGCTTGTGTTCCCTCTTTCACTGTGTCTCTCTCTGTCAAATAAATAAATAAAATCTCTAAAAAAAAGAAAAGAAAAACAGCCTCGGGTAGACATCAGCAAGGGTACCTGATTAAACAGGGGTACTAGCAGAAATTAACAATACAAACATGTCACTATCATATACATGATTCAAAATAGTCATTAATTCCAAAACAATTTTTTAAAAAATATTTTATTTAGTTATTTGAGAGAGAGAGAGAGAGAAAGAGCATGAGTGGGGTGGGAGGGGCAGAGGGAGAAGAAGAAGCAAACTCCCCGCTGAGCAGGGAGCCCGACGCGGGGCTCGATCCCAGGACCCTGAGATCATGACCCGAGCTGAAGGCAGATGCTTAACCAACTGAGCCACCCAGGCGCCGCCCCCCAAAACAATTTTAGTAACATGGGCCTCATCAGAAGATGGTCAATGTTTTTTTGATCATCAATGGCTGTATCTCAGGTATGGCTACTCTTTACCCTACTTTTAGCTGTATTTCTATCTGATGCTTCCCCCTGGGGCCTGGGAGCTAATTAAGTGCTCAGCCTAAAAGACCTTTCCTTCTCCCCCCGTGTTGTGCCACAGCATGAATGTAAGCTGTAAGGGGTGGCAGATGAGAAAATATTAAAATGATGTTTACTTAAGCAGAGTAAACAATAAGGTCAATAGCAACTTGAAGCTGACATCTGTCTCCGAACAAGCAGGCAAGCTAGCTCCAGGTATGGGCGACAGAGAAGTGAGCTGCTGCTGCAGGCTCCTGTGGTCCATGCCAACTGTAATATCTACTTCTGTTTCAGAGACAATGAGACATTTAATAAAAGAAAAATAGCGATGCCTCGCTGTATCTAGCAGGAGAGTAGCAACAACCCTCCAGCTGTTAAGCACTGAAATGTTCAGGCTTCATTTCATTTTGCTTTTAAAAGTAACCAGGGAAATGGAAAATGTTCTATACTGAACTCCACAAACAGAGCGTGCACAGCTCTTAAGCCTGCCATCTTGAGCTGTGCTGCGTTACTTTCATCTGATGCTATTTCATAAACAGGAAAGAGTTGGAGAATCTCTGTTAGGAATTTGTCAAGCCCCAAACACCTTGTAAATGAGCAAGGGAGGTGGAGAGATGACAGATGTTACTGATTTACTGCTAGGATGGCACGTGAGGTGGGACTGTAGTTGGGATTGATATTAGAATACCAAAAGCCCAACAAATGGTAAAATTACCACTGCACCTGTATCTGGGGTGAGCAGAATGGCTTCTGTCACAGTTAACCTTTTTTTTTTAAATTTTATTTTATTATGTTATGTTAGTCACCATACATTACATCATTAGTTTTTGAGGTAGTGTTCCATGATTCATTGTTTGCGTATAACACCCAGTGCTCCATTCAGTACGTGCCCTCTTTAATACCCATCACCAGGCTAACCTATCCCCCCACCCCTCTCTCCTATAGAACCCTCAGTTTGTTTCTCAGAGTCCATAGTCTCTCATGGTTCGTCTCCCCCTCCGATATCCCCCCCTTCATTTTTCCCATCCTGCTATCTTCTTTTTTTTTTTTTTAAACATATAATGTATTATTTGTTTCAGAGGTACAGGTCTGTGATTCATCAGTCTTACACAATTCACAGTGCTCACCATAGCACATACCATCACCAATGTCTATCACCCAGCCACCCCATCCCTCCCACCCCCACCACTCCAGCAACCCTCTGTTTGTTTCCTGAGATTAAGAATTCCTCGTATCAGTGAGATCATATGATACATGTCTTTCTGATTGACTTATTTCGCTCAGCATAATACCCTCTAGTTCCATCCATGTCGTTGCAAATGGCAAGATTTCGTTTTTTTGATGGCTGCAAATTCCACTGTATATATATATACCACATCTTCTTTATCCATTCATCTGTTGATGGACATCTGGGCTCTTTCCATAATTCGGCTATTGTGGACATTGCGGCTATAAACATCGGACTGCACGTACCCCTTTGGATCCCTACATTTGTATCTCTGTGGTAAATACCCAGTAGTGCAATTGCTAGGTTGTAGGGTAGCTCTATTTTCAACTTTTTGAGGAACCTCCATACAGTTTTCCAGAGTGGCTGCACCAGCTTGCATTCCCACCAACAGTGTAGGAGGGTTCCCCTTTCTCTGCATCCCCGCCAACATCTGTCATTTCCTGACTTGTTAACTTTAGCCATTCTGACTGGTGTGAGGTGGTATCTCATTGAGGTTTTGATTTGGATTTCCCTGGTGCCGAATGATGTTGAGCACCTTTTCATGTGTCACAGTTGATCTTATGCCTCAACATGACTGTCCAGATATTTAGTCAAACATTGTGGTTTGTCCGGGAGGGTGTTTTGGGGTGAGAGGAACATTTGACTCAATAGACTGAGTAAAGCAGTCTGTCCTCCCTAATGCAGGTAGCATCAGTCAATCAGTTGAAGGCCTGCACAGAACCAAAAAAGCCCGACCCTTCAAGGAACTCCAGCCTGGCTGAACTGAGCTGGAACACTGATCTTTTCTTGTCGCTGGCAGTGAATAAAAAGTTCAGCTCTGGGCAGGTCTCAAGACTGCTGGCTTTTTGCATGGAATTTACACCATCAGCTCTCGGGGTGCTCAGGCCTTTGGGCTCAAACTGGAACCAGACCATTGGCTATCCCCAGTCTCCACCTTGCTAACTGCAGATCTGGGGATTTCTCAGCCTCTATTATCGTGTGAGCCACTCCTTATAATAAATCTCTTTACAAACACACACACACACCACACACACTCTCTCTCTCTCTCTCTCTCTCACTCTCTCTATTGGTTCTGTTTCTCTGGAGAACCCCAATTACTCCTGTTTTCAAACCCCAAATTAGTGAAGTGGTAAAAAAACAAAACACTATTTCGATACCATGAGTTACATGTAGAAATGTAAAATTCACAAATATACTTAATATCAGATTTCACCGTGAAGATTAAGGACCAGGTCTTGGGCATCCACCCTCAGCTCTCATTCAATGGAATGACAAGCCATGCTGATTCTACCTCTTGTATATCTATCCCACTTTTCTGCATCCCAAGTGCCATCACCTTGTCCTTCAGGCCACAGTTGTATCTTACTGGAAGACAGCAACAGCCTGGTTATTGCCCTTCCTGCCCCCTATCTCCCCTGCTCCCACCCACTCATCCTTCCAGTCCTCCACTTAAAACACTCCACTGGCTCCTCACTGTCCACAAGATCAGGTCCAAAGTCATGGAGATGGCTTTGGGATCTGGCTTTCCTTCCCTGTCTACCTCTTTACCACTCTCATCTTTCATGGGTCCCACTCTCGTTCTGCTGAATCAAAATATACTGGAACAAAGTCTGAAAATCTGTATTTTTTCAAGATAATTTCAAAGGTCAGCCATACAGGTTTTGGAACCACTGCTTTGGAAATCATGTCCTCTGGTAACTGCAAAGGTAGTTTGTGACTATCCCTGGAGTTGTGACAGTGGCCTGTAATTCCTTGTTGAGTTGTCTTGGCTTTGACAGAATTAAGAGTTCTCTGAAGACAGGAACTAAAGACTGACACATGCACGACAATCGGGGCATGGAAAGTAGTTCTGAGCATGGACAATTGTAGTGTACTGATTTCATAAAGACCAAAGATTACAAGTGAATATCACACGCTTCCTCTGAGATGGGAAGGACAGCACCAGTGTTCTTGCCAAAAAAAAAGCAAACCTAAACTAGATCAAGCCTCTCAATCTAACTACTGGTTTTCAGAAAATGCTGATTAGAGGAGCTTGGTGAATGACACGGTAAGGATGCCATTAGCAAAACCCAAAATGTAAGGATTCAATGGATAAATGGTATGGTTTCATCGACAACAGATGGTGAGAAAAAAAGAGGAAAGGGAAAGCTAAAGATCATTAGACACTTTAGAGCCACAACAACCAATGCCATGTGTGGATATTATTTGGCTCTTGATTCATCTATTGGAAAAACAAAAACAAACAAAAAAAATGAGAGAAAACTGGTGTGGCCTTAACACTGACTGGTTATTTATTTTAAGCGATTAGCTAATTTTTAGGGTGTGTATGAGTGTGTCTGGGTGTGTGCATGCATGTGGGTGTGTGATGATAATGGTTATATTTTAAAAAACAGAGTGTCTATATGAAAAGATGCTCAACATTGCTCAACATCAGGGAAATACAAATCAAAACCACAATGAGACACCACTTCACACCAGTCAAAATGGCTGAAATTAACAACACAGGAAACAACAGATGTTGGCGAGGATGCAAAGAAAGGGGAACCCTCTTACACTGCTGGTGGGAATGAAAAGTGGTACAGCCACTCTGGAAAACAGTATGGAGGTTCCTCAAAAAAGTTAAAAATAGAACTATCTTATGACCCAGCAATTGTACTACTAGGTATCTACCTAAAGGATACAAAAATTCTGATTCAAAGGGGCACGTACATCCCAATGTTTATAGCAGCATTATCAACAATAGCCAAATTATGGAGAGAGCCCAGATGTCCATCAACAGATGAGTGGATAAAGAAGAGGTGGTATAAATATACAATGGAATATTACTCAGCCATCAAAAAGGATGAAATCTTGCCATTTGCAATGATGTGGATAGAGCTAGAAAGTATTAAGCTAAGTGAAGTAAACAACTGTCAGAGAAAGACAAACACCATATGATTTCACTCATATGTGGAATTTAGGAAACAAAACAGATGAACATATGGGAGGGAAAAAGAGAGGGGAGCAAAACATATGAGACTCTTAATGATACAGAACAAACTGAGGATTGATGAAGGGAGGTGGGTGGGGGATGGACTAAATGGGGGATGGGTATAAAGGTGGGCACTTGTTATGATGAACACTGGGTGTTATATGCAAGTGATGAATCACTAAATTCTACCCCTGAAATTAATATTGTGCTATATGTTAACTAACTAGAATTTAAATAAAAATTTAGAGAAAAAAATAAAAAATAAAAAACTACAATGTCTTGCTTTTTAAGAGGTACATCCTAAAATACTTATGGATACAATATATGATGTATGGTATTGCTTTTAAATTAATCATGTGTGTGTGCAGTGCCATGTCTAGGGATACAAACAAAATAAGACTGGACACATGCTAATGAAATGTTGAAGCTGGGTGATATGGGAGGGCACAGTGGGGTTCATTACGTTATTCTTTTTGGCTTTGTAAATATTGTCATGAGAAATAAAGTGAAAAAAGTAGGTAAAATAGGTCATTGATTTCTATATCACGCTATTTCAAAGTTTCTTTAATGCGTCGATGTTTGTCAAGTTGGAGCTGGTTGCACAAACCTTCACAGAACAGAAATGTGCAAATATAATGGGATAGCATTCTTTGGTATGAAGAATTATTTGAACACTTGATATTAACAAACACAATACTCTTAGGGAAAGCCAATTCCTCTTTTGAACCAGAATGGGTTGCAAAGAATTGCCAAAGACTACCAAGAAGAACTGGGGCCATGTCTTTCAATAAAGATGTTCTCCTCTTTTCCATGAGAATTTCTAGCCACACTTTGGTGCTAAAATGAATGTGCTCAAGTCCTTCTGGCTCTTCACACTAAATTGACAGAATGAAGGGACATTTAGTTTTAATATAGGAGGAAGTTAAGAGGAAGAGGAAAGGGCAACCTATACTGAGATTTTTTTAAGTAACACTTGAAGAAAAACTCCTTACAAATTATACTGTGTAATTAAATGTAATAATAGGTCACTTAGAACATCTTAAGTGATACTACAAGAGAGAAGAGCACAAAGATTCTCTGAACCAAATATCAATGTGAAAAAGTCTTTGTAGTAATATATGGATATTATAGGGGGAAAGGATCTTTGCAACTATTTGTCAATTACATAAGTATTCCAAGTGGCTTTTAACTTTATTTTATGGTTGCATGCCTTTTTTGTTTCTGTGTTGAAATGTTTTAATTTACAAAGATTGTTCTTTGGATGGGTACCTCATTAATTTGCAGACTCTGGAAAGCACCTGATTCATATATACATAGACATCTACTCTGAGTTTGGAAAGAAAGAGTGAATAAAAATCGTGCTTGGTAAAGATAGATAAAATAGTGACTTTCAAGTTTCAGAGTAATGAGTGAGCTGATCTTAATGGAACATAAATTATCATTTGCTTAAAAGCGAATAACATATGTATGAAAAATATTATTTGCTTAGGGGATGATTGCTTTTTTTTTTAACAACAGTTTAACCTCATACTCTTAAGAAAAATGTGTCATGGTGTCAAATCCACTCACTGACCCATCCATCCATTCTTCTTCCCTCTTTTTGTTTAGCAAAGCAATAAAAGGACAATGGAAAAATAAGAAGATGGAGGGAGGACAGAAGTGAAAGAGGAATGAAGAGAAAAAAGAAGGAAAAGAAGAGATTATAAATGTATGATGTGACTGCAAGATGATTTATTTTTATTTTCTTAGCCACTATTAAAATTCCACACCAGAGTGTGCATTTGCTATAAAGCAATGAACTGACAATGACACAGATTACATTGGGGTTCACTCTTGGTGTTGTGTCATACAGAGTTGTTTCACTGCCCTAAAAATCCTATGTGCTCCACCCATTCATCCCTCCCTTCCCCCTAAACCCTAGTCACCACTGATGCTTCTATTGTCTCCGTAGTTTTGCCTTTTTGGAATGTCATATAGTTAGAATCATACAGTGTATAGTCTTTTCAGGTTGGCTTCCTTCACTTAGTAATATGTATTTAAGGTTCCCCCATGTCTTTTCATGGCTTGATAGCTCGTCTCTTTTTAGTGTTGAACAATATTTAACTTTCTGGATGTACCATGAATATCCATTCACTTCCTGAAGGACAACCTGGTTGCTTCCAAGGTTTGGCAATTAATTATAAAGCTGCTAGAAACATTCATGTATAGGTTTTTATGTGGACGTAAGTTTTCAACTCATTCGGGCAAGCTGCAAGGAGTGCAACTGCTGAACTGAATGGTACGAGTGTCTTTAGTTTTATAAGAAACTTTCACACTGTCTTCCAGAGTGGCTGTATCATTTTGCATTCCCACCAGCAATGAATGAGAGTTCCTATTGCTCTACATCCTCACCAACACTTGATGTCCTTAGTGTTTTAGATTTTGGCCATTTTAGTAGGTATGGAGAGGCATCTCATTGTTATTTTAATTTACAATTCCCTAATGACATTATGTTGATCAACATCCTTTTTATAAACTCACTTGCCATCTCTATGTCTTCTTTGTTAGGTGTCTGTTCAGGTCTTTGACCATTTTTTTTTTTTTTTTAAGATTCATTTAAAGATTTTATTTATTTATTTGAGAGAGAGAATGAGAGAGAGCACATGAGAGGGGGGAGGGGCAGAGGGAGAAGCAGACTCCCCGCCAAGCAGGGAGCCCGATGCGGGACTCGATCCTGGGACTCCAGGATCATGACCTGAGCCGAAGGCAGTCGCTTAACCAACTGAGCCACCCAGGCGCCCTTTTTAAGATTCATTTATTTATTTGAGAGAGAGAGAGAGCACAGGGGGGAGGGGCAGAGGGAGAGGTAGAGAATCTCCAGCAGACCCCTGCTGAGCGCAGAGCCTGATATGGGGCTCGATCTCATGACCCTGAGATTATGACCTGAGCTGAAAACAAGAGTCACCTGAGCCACCCAGGTGCCCCTTTGGCCATGTTTTAATTGAGTTTTTCATCATCTTATTGTTGAATTTTAAAAAGTTCACTATGTTTTAGATAAGAGTCCTTTTTTTTTTTTTTAAAGATTTTTTATTTATTTATTTGACAGAGAGAGAGACAGCGAGAGAGGGAACACAAGCAGGGGGAGCGGGAGAGGGAGAAGCAGGCTTCCTGCCGAGCAGGGAGCCCGATGTGGGGCTCGATCCCAGGAACCTGGGATCATGACCTGAGCCGAAGGCAGATGCTTAACCGACTGAGCCACCCAGGTGCCCCTAGATAAGAGTCCTTTATCAGATATCTTTTGCAAATATTTTTTCCAGTCTGTGGCTTGTCTTCTCATTCTCTAGGTGCTGTCTTTTGTAGAGAAAAAGTTTTAAATCTTAATGAGTTCCAGCTTATCAATTATTTCTTTCATGGATTGTGCCTTTGATGTTTTATCTGAAAGGTCATCACCAAACCCAAGGTCATCTGGGTTTTCTCCTATGCTATCTCCTAGGAGTTTTATAGTTTTGTGTTTTATATTTAGGTCTATTATCCATTTTGAGTTCCTTTTTGTGAAGGATGTAAGGTCTATGTCTAGATTCATTATTTCCCCCTTTGGTATGCGGATGTCCACTCGTCCCAACACCATTTGTTGAAAAGACTACTTTTGCTTCATTGTATTGGCTTTGCGTCTTTGTCAAAGATCACTTGACTATATTTATGTGGGTCTATTTCTGGGCTCCATATTCTGTCCCATTGACTTCTTTGTCTATTGTTTTGCCAGTAACACACTGTCTTGATTTCTATGGCTTCTAGTAAGTCCTGAAGTTGGTAGTGTCAGTTCTCCAACTCTGTTCTTCTCCTTCAATATTATATTGGCTATTCTGGATCTTTTGCCTGTCCATTTAAACTTCAGAGTCAGTTTGTCCATAATCATAAAATAATTTTCTGGGATTCTGACTGGGATTACAATGAATCTATAGATTAAGTTGGGACGACCTGATATCTTGACAACATTGAGTCTTCCTACTCATGAACATGAAATATCTCATTTGTTTAGTTCTTTGATTTCTTTTATCAGTTTTATTTTTCTCATGTAGATCTTATACATATTTTGTTAGAGGTACTTAATTTTTGTGGGTGCTAATGTGAATAATACTGTGTTTTTAATTCCAAATTCTACTTGTTCATTATTGGTATATGGGGACGCAACGGACTACTGGATATTAACCTTGTATCCTGCAATCTTGCCATAATGGCTTATCAATTCCAAAAAGGCTTGAAAGGCAATCTGCCTCTGGAGTTCATTCTTTCTCATACTTCCTTCTCCCCATTTTATGGCAGGGCTTACTCCAGTATACACGATTTCTCAGGTAATTCCAATAACTTTACAGAGTAGGTATTAGTTCTGACATTTAGTAAGTGAGAAACTGAAGTTCAAAGAGGGAAGAAACTTGCCAAGTTCACATAGATACTGGTGTATCACAGAGATGGAATCAAGCCCAGGTCTGACTTCTAGAACCTTCTACATTATTCCAATACCACATAGAGTTTTCTATCTCCTTCCCGAATCTTAGCCCCAGGATCATGGCATTTTCAGTTCTTCTGATTCCATGAAGCACCAACATGGAAGAGCTGACAAACTGGCTCAGTCTCCTCTGATGCACTGACAGTCACTTAACCCCCTTCAAAAATGCCTTGCTACTGATGATAGTGGTAATGGACTAATAACAAAAAACAGTTAATGTGAATAACCAGATAACCAGAAGGGAAAAAAAAAATTATTGAGGAAGAAAATGGTCCTTTGTGTGAAGTATTTCTTCAATCTCTGCCTACGTTTGAGAATGGTTCTGCCATTATCCATTTTGTAAGATCAGCAGAACGTAGATGGAAAAGATGTTAAATTAAGCATAGAATTGCTAGATATCTTTTTTTTTTTTTAAGATTTTATTTATTTATTTGAGACCGAGAGAATGAAAGAGAGAGAGCACATGAGAGGGGGGAGGGTCAGAGGGAGAAGCAGGCTCCCTGCCGAGCAGGGAGCCCGATGCGGGACTCTATCCAGGGACTCCAGGATCATGACCTGAGCCGAAGGCGGTCGCTTAACCAACTGAGCCACCCAGGCGCCCCAAATTGCTAGATATCTTTAAGATAGTTAAATGAATGAGAAAACTTAAGGACTTTTACCTCCAGAAATTTACTTTGGCAACTGAAAGGGCTCAACCTATAAGATGTCTAAACCCAACCTATAAGATGTCTAAACCCTAATGTCTGAAACTAACATAAAACTAAAGTAGATTGAGGCCCTGTTGTTAGTCAGAAAAGCCAGACTGTATGTGTTGCAGGCACCATAAGCCAGGAAAGTGACTCTTGGCAGTGGGGGGTGGGGGGGTGGGGGGTAGCATCAATACTGAAAAACACCACTAATACCTACATTTGGTAGATAAGGCATTTGAACTATCGTGACTTTTTTTGGAAACAACTCATTTAGTGCACTGTTTCCATTAGAAAGGATAATATCTATAAAACTCTGGGCATCCCTTTATTGTAAGAAAAAGGAAAAGGAAAGGAAAGCTAGCAGCTGGCCTGGTACTCACAGCTAAGTTGTAGTGTTCTCTTGTCAATTGTAAACACTTTCAAAGAATACTAACATCAGGTAAGTCTGCTCTTATCCTGAAGAAGCCACACACATACACACAAAGACCACTCCATAATCACGTCCAGACACAGACAAAAGCATGAACATTGCTCAAATCATGAATATGAACATATATCCCCCTATTCTGGCTAATATGGATGACTGCTTTTTTATCAACCATAGTTTTAACATCATTCTCTTCTTCTTGCTTTCTAAGTGAGAATTATTAAGACCCCCAAGCACAGAATCAGCTCAACATCCAGTCCAGACCAAAGCCCCACTTCCTTTCACTCTCCCCCAAATCACCTAAAATAGGCCAAATCCTACCATAAGTTCTTTGTAACACCTTTTTGTTGGGATGCCCCCATACTTCCCATTGTATATGTCTTTCCTTAGTGCAGTGAATCAACAAATCTAACATTGTTGAAAAAGAGGTATATTTCTGGGGGTTTCTGTTGAAACGTACTGACACCTGTCTGCTTTTTCAGGGGCAGAAGCTCAGGAGCTACATCAGGTGGCAGCTGGGGACCCCACAGTGGGCAGTCTTGCAGTCAGTGACCCAGGACACACGCGAAGAGAACTGACCAGCTGGGAACAGAAGCTATGGAACTGTGGAGGAAGTGAGCTCATTTCATAATGATCCCATGCCTCCTCTCTTTTCACAATGGAGAACAGCTTGACTATGGTTAAATTATCAGAAAACATTTCTAGTTTTCTGATTTTAATTTTACAGGTTAAAAGGCTGGCATTACAGCGAGAGACTCCTGACATCCTTCAGGTGTCACCATGAGTAAGAATACCCCCATCATGACAGTGTCTTTGCCCTCAGATGCTGACTTTGCAAGTACATGTGACAAACTGAGATACTCATACTGTTCCACATTATGGCTGCTGGCGGGTGGTGCTCTCGTCCTTCCCTGGCTCGCAAGCACATCTAAAACATGCTGTAAAGGCTCCATCTGTTGTCATTGTCATCAGCACCGCCATTAGCACCAGCTTCACTGCCATCATTGTACCACCCAGCAGTCTGGAATGTTCTTCTCTGTACCAGAGTCCACGTTATGTACATGACATCCTTCAACCCTACGATCAGCTCTAGGGAGGTTGTGCTGGTAGTATTTATCCTCATTTTGCAGATAAGGAAACTGAACATTAAATAACCCCAAGGGCAGCACAGGGATTCAAGACTGGATGATCTGCCCCAAGGCCCACATGCTTAGTTACCACATCACTTTTCACCCTTCTTAATAAAGCCTTAGCTTATGAGATGACAATGGGGAAGAAGAAAAGAAGTAGCCTTGGGTTTGCTGCATGTTCTTAGTACTTTCAAGAACACTTCCTAGAAATCTCTGGGGTTCTTACTTCCAAAGGTAGCTATATTATTCTTGAAAGCTTTATCGTTTTAGAGGATTTCATTTGTTTTCATTAATTACAGATCACTCCTTGAAATGATAGACTATTAAAATGATTAGCAGAAACGTCTCCAAGTAGATGATAATGTTCCCTGAAATTAGTAACCAAAAATGCACCTCTCACCCATCACCAAAAGCAAAACAAAAAACTCATTAATTTGGGGCTAATGTGGGCAGATTTTCTGATATTCATTGAATAATTCAATGAATCTGTGAGGCATGTGTGAAATATCATGGGAGGTTAAAAATTCAGTGAGATGTCAATACTGCTGCCTTTAAGTAACTTAAGAGTACAACAGGGAAGGTGTGAGACATAAACACATCTTTTGGCACAAGCCAAATAGTGACAGGACTCTTAACAGAAGTGGAGGTGAGGTTTCCTGGACATTATAGAATAGTGCTGCTCAAGACGTGCTCCGTGTTTTAGACACTTGTATTGCAGTTTAACAGTATTTTCATGTCTATTGAATCTATGTGTAGTAAAAAAAAAAAAGGCGGGGGAGGCACCTGGGTGGCACAGTCGGTTAAGAGTCTGACACTTGGGGGGCGCCTGGGTGGCTCAGTTGGTTAAGCGACTGCCTTCGGCTCAGGTCATGATCCTGGGGTCCGGGGATCGAGCCCCGCATCGGGCTCCCTGCTCGGCAGGGAGCCTGCTTCTGCCTCTGACCCTCCCCCGTCTCATGTGTTCTCTCTCTCTCTCTCTCTCATTCTGTCTCAAATAAATAAATAAAATCTTTAAAAAAAAAAAAGAGTCTGACACTTGGTTTCAGCTCAGGTCATGATCTCAAGGTCATGAGATCCAGCCCCACCACAAGCAGTATGCTTGAGATTCCCTCTCCCTCTTCCTCTGTCCCTCCTGCTCATCCTCTCTCTAAAATAAATAAATAAATCTTAAAAAAAAAAGAATTCTGCTTGCATTTCATATGACCTTTCTATTTCATTTTTTCATTTCATGTTTCTAGTAATTAATTCTCATTCATTTTGCAAAAGTACTGATAAATGATCCAGTATAAATAACTGGTTCGGGGGCAGAGCAAGATGGCGGAGGAGTAGGAGACCTGGATTTCGTCTCCTGTCAGGAATTCAGCTGGATAGGGATCAAACCATTCTGAACACCTACAAACTCAACAGGAGATCGAAGAAAAGAATAGCAACAACTCTCTGAACAGAAAAGCGACCACTTTCTGGAAGGTAGGACGTGTGGAGAAGTGAATCCGAGGCGATATTCGGGAGGACAGACGGCGGGGGAGGGGCCTCCGTCAGCCACTTCTGGCAACTGATAGAACCACGGAGCACAAAATCGGAACTTTTAAAAGTCTGCTCCGCTGAGGGACGTCACTCTGGTGGCTAAGCGGGGGGTGCAACCCTCCGGGACAGGGTGGTCTCAGGACCCTCGGGGTCACAGAAAGACCGGGGGTGCCTGAGTGTGGCAGAGCTCCCAGGTAACGGAGCAGGGAAGCCGGCTGCAGAGGCGGAGCCCAGGCGCGGGCTCTCAGCTCGGGGTTGCCATAAACCGTGATCCGCGGCACAGTGGGCCCCTGCTCCTCCGGCAGGGACCCAACAAGCGGCAGATCCGGGGAGACTCACCTTCCTCCCCCGGGAGGAGTGGCGCGGGAGTGCACCGCAGGGATCTGCTGGGTTTGGAGACTCCACCCGGGGTCGGGTGCCAGAGATATAAATGCGCAGTCACAGGCCGGGTGAACATGGACTGCGGCCTGAGACTGGGGAGACGGGAGTGACTGACGGCTTTTCTCTGGGGCTCACTGAGGAGCGGGGCCCTGAGTTCTCGGCTCCTCCAGGGCAGAGACTGGGAGGCCGCCGTTTTCACTCTCCGCCTCCAAAGCTGTAGGGAAAGCTCGCAGGGAACAAAAGCCTGGGAGAGCAAACCCGAGCAGATTACTTAGCTGGGAGGGGGCAAGGGCGGGGCAATTCCGCCTCCGG
Organism: Mirounga angustirostris; assembly: GCF_029215605.1. Lineage (NCBI taxonomy): Eukaryota > Metazoa > Chordata > Mammalia > Carnivora > Phocidae > Mirounga > Mirounga angustirostris. The sequence goes on along the minus strand of NW_026991718.1, from coordinate 97,050,913 downwards.
CAAAGACATTTGGAAACCATGGCAACAGGTCCCTCCCCCAGAAGATCAGCGAGAACAGCCAGCCAAGACCAAGTTTACCGATCAATGAGAATGGCAGAACTCCAGCACTAGGGGAATACTGCACATAGAATTCATGGCTTTTTTTACCATGACTCTTTAGTAGTTCAAACTTAACTTTTTTTTTTTTTAACTGTCTTTTCTTCTTCTTTTTTTTTATTTTTCTTTTTCCCTTTTTCAACCAACATCTTATCAATCCCTTTTTTTTTTTTAAAGATTTATTTATTTATTTGAGAGAGAGAGAATGAGAGAGAGTACATGAGAAGGGGGAGGGTCAGAGGGAGAAGCAGGCTCCTCACTGAGCAGGGAGCCCAATGCAGGACTCGATCCCGGGACTCCAGGATCATGACCTGAGCCGAAGGCAGTCGCCCAACCAACTGAGCCACACAGGCGGCCCATCAATCCCTTTTTTAAAAAACATTTTTATTTTTCATTTTTAGAATCATGTTCTACTTCATAGTAGTTACCCGTATTTTTGGCATATATATATAAGTTGTGCTCTCTTTAAAATTTTGAGATAGTTTCTCTAACAGATCAAAATATACCCTAAATCTCTAGTATATGTTTTTTTCTACTCCCCTGCCTGATCACATTCTCTCCCTTTTTTTTCTTTTTTTAAATCCTCTTCTTTCTTTTTTCAAACAACTTATCAATTCCTTTTATAAAATTTTTTATAATTTCCATCTTTACAGTCATATTGCATCCCTTCATAATATCAACCCTTATTTTTGTATATATACAAGTTTTTCTTTCTTTAAAATTTTGGGAGGCACTTTCTTCTAACAGACCAAAATACACCCCAAATCTAGTGTGTGGCACTGATCTATATACCAGCCTGATCATATTTGATCACATTCTATTTTTTGTTGTTGTTGTTGTTTTGTTTTGTTTGTTTTTGTTTGTTTTTATCTTTATCTTTTTCTTTTTTCTCTCTTTCCGTTTCTTTTCCCACTGCTTCAGGTCTTTTCTGATTTGTTTAGAGTATCTTTTCTGGGGATGTTGTTACTCTGCTAGCATTTTGTTCTCTCATTAATCTATTCTCCTTTGCACAAAATGACGAGACGGAAAAAATCACCTCAACAAAAAGAACAAGAGGTAGTACCGACTGCCAGGGACCTACTCAATACGGACATTAGTACAATGTCAGATCTAGAGTTCAGAATCATCACTTTAAAGATACTAGCTGGGCTTGAGAAAAGCATGGAAGTTATTAGAGAAACCCTTTCTGGAGAAGTAAAAGAACTAAAATCTAACCAAGTAGAAATCAAAAAGGCTATTAATGAGGTGCAATCAAAAATGGGGGCGCTAACTGCTAGGATAAATGAGGCAGAAGAGAGAATCAGTAATATAGAAGACCAAATGATAGAAAATAAAGAAGCTGAGAAAAAGAGAGATAAACAACTACTGGATCACGAGGGCAGAATTCAAGAGATAAGCGATACCATAAGACGAAACAACATTAGAATAATTGGGATCCCAGAAGAAGAAGAAAGAGAGAGGGGCAGAAGGTACAATGGAGTAAATTATAGTAGAGAACTTCCCTAATTTGGGGAAGGAAACAGGCATCACAATCCAGGAAGCACAGAGAACCTCTCTCAAAATCAATAAAAATAGGTCAACACCCCGACATCTAATAGTAAAACTTACAAGTCTCATAGACAAAGAGAAAATCCTGAAAGCAGCTCGGGAGAAGAGATATGTAACCTATAAGGGTAGAAACATTAGATTGGCAACAGACCTATCCACAGAGACCTGGCAGGCCAGAAAGGACTGGCAGGATATATTCAGAGCACTAAATGAGAAAAATACGCAGCCAAGAATACTATATCCAGCTAGGCTGTCATTAAAAATTGAAGGAGAGATAAAAAGCTTCCAGGACAAACAAAAACTAAAGGAATTTGCGAACACAAAACCAGCCCTACAGGAAATCTTGAAAGGGGTCCTCTAAGCAAAGAGAGACCCTAAAAGCAACATAGACCAGAAAGGAACACAGACCATATACAGTAACAGTCACCTTACAGACAATACAATGGCACTAAATTCCTATCTTTCAATAGTTACCCTGAATGTAAATGGGCTAAATGCCCCAATCAAAAGACACAGGCTATCAGACTGGATTAAAAAACAAGACCCATTGATATGCTGTCTGCAAGAGACTCATTTTAGAACCAAAGACACCCCTAGATTGAAAGAGAGGGGGTGGAAAACCATTTACCATGCTAATGGACACCAAAAGAAAGCTGCGGTGGCAATCCTTATATCAGACAAATTCGATTTTAAACCAAAGACTGTAATAAGAGATGAGGAAGGACACTATATCCTACTTAAAGGGTCTATCCAACAAGAAGATCTAACAATTATAAATATCTATGCCCCTAACATGGGAGCAGCCAATTAGATAAGGCAATTAATAACAAAAGCAAAGAAACACATCAACAACAATACAATAATAGTGGGGGACTTTAATACCCTCCTCACTGAAATGGACAGATCATCTAAGCAAAAGATCAATAAGGAAATAAAGATTTTAAATGACACACTGGACCAAATGGACTTCACAGACATATTCAGAACATTCCACCCCAAAGCAACGGAATACACATTCTTCTCTAGTGCCCATGGAACATTCTCCAGAATCGATCACATCCTAGGTCATAAATCAGATCTCAACCGGTACCAAAAGACTGGGATCATTCCCTGCCTATTTTCAGACCACAATGCTTTGAAACTAGAACTCAATCACAAAGGAAAGTCAGAAAGAACTCAAATACATGGAGGCTAAAGAGCATCCTACTGAAGAATGAATGGGTCAACCAGGAAATTAAAGAAGAATTAAAAAAATACATGGAAACCAATGAAAATGAAAACACAACTGTTCAAAATCTTTGGAATGCAGCAAAGGCAGTCCTAAGAGGAAAGTATATAGCAATACAAGCCTTTCTCAAGAAACAGGAAAGGTCTCAAGTACACAACCTAACCCTATACCTAAAGGAGCTGGAGAAAGAACAGCAAATAAAGCCTAAACCCAGCAGGAGAAGAGAAATAATAAAGATCAGAGCAGAAATCAATGAAATAGAAACCAAAAGAACAGTAGAACAGATCAACGAAACTAGGAGCTGGTTCTTTGAAAGAATTAACAAGATTGATAAACCCCTGGCCAGACTTATCAAAAAGAAAAGAGAAATGACCCAAATCAACAAAATTATGAATGAAAGAGGAGAGATCACAACCAACACCAAAGAAATACAATTATAAGAACATATTATGAGCAACTCTATGCCAGCAAATTAGATAACCTGGAAGAAATGGATGCATTCCTAGACATGTATCAACTACCAAAACTGAACCAGGAAGAAATAGAAAACCTGAACAGACCTATAACCACTAAGGAAATTGAAGCAGTCATCAAAAATCTCCCAACAAACAAAAGCCCAGGGCCAGATGGCTTCCCAGGGGAATTCTACCAAACATTGCAAGAAGAATTAGTACCCATTCTTCTGAAACTGTTCCAAAAAATAGAAATGGAAGGAAAACTTCCAAACTCATTTTCTGAGGCCAGCATTACCTTGATCCCAAAACCAGACAAAGACCCCATCAAAAAGGAGAATTATAGACCAATATCCCTGATGAACATGGATGCAACAATTCTCACCAAAATACTAGCCAAGAGGATCCAACAGTACATTAAAAGGATTATTCACCACAACCAAGTGGGATTTATCCCTGGGCTGCAAGGTTGGTTCAACATCTGCAAATCAAGCAATGTGATACAATACATTAACAAAAGAAAGAACAAGAATCATATGATCCTCTAAATAGATGCAGAAAAAGCTTTTGACAAAGTACAGCATCCTTTCTTGATCAAAACTCTTCAGAGTATAGGCATAGAGGGTACATACCTCAATATCATAAAAGCCATCTATAAAAAACCCACAGCGAATATCATTCTCAATGGGGAAAAACTGAGAGCATTCCCCCTAAGGTCAGGAACGCGGCAGGGATGTCCACTATCACCACTGCTATTCAACATAGTATTGGAAGTCCTAGCCACAGCAATCAGACAACAAAAAGAAATCAAAGGCATCCAAATTGGCAATGAAGAAGTCAAACTCTCACTCTTTGCAGATGATATGATACTTTATGTGGAAAACCCAAAAGACTCCACCCCAAAACTGCTAGAACTCGTACAGGAATTCAGTAAAGTGGCAGGATATAAAATCAATGCACAGAAATCAGTGGCATTCCTATACACCAACAACAAGACAGAAGAAAGAGAAATTAAGGAGTCGATCCCATTTACAATGGCACCCAAAACCATAAGATACCTAGGCATAAATCTAACTAAAGAGACAAAGGATCTGTACTCAGAAAACTATAAAATACTCATGAAAGAAATTGAGGAAGACACAAAGAAATGGAAAAACATTCCATGCTCATGGATTGGAAGAACAAATATTGTGAAGATGTCAGTGCTACCTAGAGCAATCTACACATTCAATGCAATCCCCATCAAAATACCATCCACTTTTTTCAAAGAAATGGAACAAATAATCCTAAAATTTGTATGGAACCAGAAAAGACCCCGCATAGCCAGAGGAAGGTTGAAAAAGAAAAGCAAAGCTGGCGGCATCACAATTCCGGTCTTCCAGCTCTATTACAAAGCTGTCATCATCAAGACAGGATGGTACTGGCACAAAAACAGACACATAGATCAATGGAACAGAATAGAGAGCCCAGAAATGGACCCTCAACTCTATGGTCAACTAATCTTTGACAAAGCAGGAAAGAATGTCCAATGGAAAAAAGACAGCCTCTTCAACAAATGGTGTTGGGAAAATTGGATAGCCACATGCAGAAGAATGAAACTGGACCATTTCCTTACACCATACACAAAAATAGACTCCAAATGGTTGAAAGACCTAAATGTGAGACAGGAGTCCATCCAAATCCTGAAGGAGAACACAGGCAGCAACCTCTTCGACCTCAGACGCAGAAACTTCTTTCTAGAAACATCGCCAAAGGCAAGGGAAGCAAGGGCAAAAATGAACTATTGGGACTTCATCAAGATAAAAAGCTTTTGCACAGCAAAAGAAACAGTCAACAGAACGAAAAGACAACCGACAGAATGGGAGAAGATATTTGCAAATGACATATCAGATAAAGGGCTAGTATTCAAAATCTATAAAGAACTCATCAAACTCAACACCCAAAGAACAAAGAATCTAATCAAGAAATGGGAAGAAGACATGAACAGACATTTTTCCAAAGAAGACATCCAAATGGCCAACAGACACATGAAAAAGTGCTGAACATTGCTCGGCATCAGGGAAATCCAAATCAAAACCTCAATGAGATACCACCTCACACCAGTCAGAATGGCTAAATTTAACAAGTCAGGAAATGACAGATGTTGGTGGGGATGAAGAGAAAGGGGAACCCTCCTACACTGTTGGTGGGAATGCAAGCTGGTGCAGCCAATCTGGAAAACAGTATGGAGGTTCCTCAAAAAGTTGAAAATAGAGCTACCATACGATCCAGCAACTGCACTACTGGGTATTTACCCCAAAGATACAAATGTAGGGATCCGAAAGGGTACGTGCACCCTGATGTTTATAGCAGCAATGTCCACAATAGCCAAACTGTGGAAAGAGCCAAGATGTCCATCGATAGATGAATGGATAAAGAAGATGTGGTATATATATACAATGGCGTATTATGCAGCCATGAAAAGGAATGAGATCTTGCCATTTGCAACGACGTGGATGGAACTGGAGGGTATTATGTTGAGCAAAATAAGCCAATCAGAGAAAGACATTATCATATGACCTCACAGATATGAGGAATTCTTAATCTCAGGAACAAACTGAGGGTTGCTGGAGTGGGGGTGGGGTGGGAGGGATGGGGTGACTGGGTGATAGACACTGGGGAGGGCATGTGCTCTGGTAAGCGCTGTGAATTGTGCAAGACTGTTGAATCTCAGATCTGTACCTCTGAAACAAATAATGCAATATATGTTAAGGAAAAAAAAAAAAGAAGATGATAGCAGGAGGGGAAGAATGAAGGGGGGAAATCGGAGGGGTAGACGAACCATGAGAGACCATGGACTCTGAAAAACAAACTGAGGGTTCTAGAGGGGAGGGGGGTGGAGGATGGGTTAGGCTGGTGATGGGTATTAAAGAGGGCATGTTCTGCATGGAGCCCTGGGTGTTATGCACAAACAATGAATCATGGAACACTACATCTAAAACTAATGATGTAATGTATGGTGATTAACATAACAATAAAAAATAAAGAATATTGATAAAATTCCCACCAAAAAAAAAAAAATTGTCAGACAGTTCCCTTTGAGCAAACACTATGTATACTAGTGTGTACTAGCTCAAATGTGGTCTACTGAAAGCCATTTTTTCTGGATATGTTTATGTATTTAGTTTTATCTCTAGGTAAAGTTTCATATAGGAAATTTAAATATATGCTCTTAGAGGGAAAGAAATGTCTCATTTCTCTTTATATTCTGTATAATACCTAGTACTGTCTCCAGCATGTATTAGGAATTACATAAATGTATATTGAATTAAATCGAACAGGAAACTCAGGGAAAGTAATTATGTTAATTTTCGCATGAAAATACACTAAATCAAATGGTGACTTTTGATGTTAGATTAAAAAAATAAAGTCACAATAGTCATGGGAAATTAACTCAAGAATCTCAGATTAATTTTCCTTTAAAGTAAAATTAAATTACACTCGCTCTTGAAAAGGACATGATATTCTAAGATTCAACGTTAGGAGAAATACATTTAATTTAAAACATCAGTGTCTGTTTCCACGAGGTGTGGGATCCATTCTTTAAAGGCTAACGCCACAGGTAAATAACAGTCACGGCGATGGAAGGGGTCCTTGTATAGGCAGAGACGTTAACACAGAACTCTCTTCATCTACTCTGTTGATGGCTTTAGTAGGGCTAAATGATTAGGGAGGAGAGACTGAAAGAACAAACATGGGCCCATCTAAATACCGGAACGAAAGAGGACCCTGAGCTGGGCTCTGACCCTGGAAGCTTGAATGGAAAGAGAAGAGTCACCAAAGGCGGAGCTACAAATGCACAGCACACAGGATGCCAACCTGCTGTGCCACAGCCGGGCGCCATGTGACTTTAACTGGAGCCCTGAGAAGCTAGGGATGACAACAGTCTATTTCCTGTTGGTTTATACACTTGTTTTTATAGCCTATCATCTTCCACGTTCCCATTAAAGACAAGTCTACATGACTGAGGCAGGTAAAGGTTAGGTAAAGAAAACCATCCCCAGTTCTATTATTATTTTTACAGTTTTTATATGATACAATCAGACTTTTAAGAGAACTTAATCGAGCAGGCTCACCATGCTAATCTCTCCCATGAAGGCAAGTTCTTCAGTTGGGTCTCAGGGTCATGGCAACTCACAGAATGCTTTTCAGAAACCTGCCATGACTCATCCAGGGCTCAGGCTTCATAGATCCAGGACCTCTTCAAACACGTCACTCTCACATTTGAACTCAAGGCCAGGAAGCATGGCTACCCCTGAAACTCTTCTTTCTTCACAGCAGTTCTAGATGAGGATCTCAAAACTCTCAACTGCCCCTCGTGGACCACAATCTTTCTCTCTTTTCCACTTCTCCCCCTCTTTTGCTCTCACTGGACCCCCCAGCCTCTGGATGTCTCCCTAATCCTTGGTTCCCTGGCACTAAGTCACACTGGCTGTCAGGAGGAATGAGAATAATACTGAATTTTTATGTAACACTTTACCATTCAGAGGGGGCTCTCTTGGGCCTTCTCTTACTTGATTTCACTTGCAATAGGTCTTATTATTCTTCTTCTTAAAGAAGTAGCAAAGCGGACTTTAAGAGGCCCCACGCAAGCTTGCTGACAGGAGACTGCAGTCAGCTATTAGTAATTTTATCCTGCCTACTTTGGTAGCAAGAGATACCACCCAGGACACAGGTGACTGTGCCTTAGCACAAAGACTCAGCCTCATTAGCATCAGATTCCAACCAAACAAGCCACTCTACCTTGAAAAGAAATACAAACCATATAAAGCAGTCAACAATGCCCACTGGCAGTGAGACCCTCGGAAAAACAACAGTTGTGTTGAACCAAAGTTCTATATGTAGCCGGCTCAGAAGATGAAATTAAAATAAGCCAAATAAAACCTAACTGTGACTAAAATAGGTATGTGTCTTGTTGCTTCCAGCTCTCTCAAAAAAGTAACAATGGTGCAATACTCTGTATCTTCAGTTAATTAATGCAAGTTTTTTTGCAGCAAGCTTTTGTACCTCATTCTGTATTACAGACCATCTGTCTCTGTGAATAGTTAGTTCTCACCCACAGCCTGCTTCCTAACCCTTAGGATAAATGTTATCTCTTTCCAAGCCAGAAAAACGTTCTATTAGACCAGAGGGGGATAAGGGCTTACATTTCAAGTAGACTGATATCGTCACTTTCTCATCTACACCGCCACCACCTCCGGTGTTAATGAAGCAGCACCTTCACACCCAAGAACAAGAGCCGTGGTGTTTCTAACAGGAACAATTCTCACTGGTCAATCAGATGGCACAATTTCTACCCGGAGAAAGAAAAGCTTAAATCCGTTACCTCTAAGTGACTCCGCCTCTCAGCAATCACACGTTCATCCTTGTTTCCAAATAGTTTCTTTGGAGGGAACTCAAGGGGAGCAAGCTGAAATAGATATTTTATAAGAGATGTATTAATATCACACCGATGAGCCTTAGGCATTTATTAATCTATTATCTGGAGTCGCTATCATGGGGTGAAAAGAAGAAGAGGCTGGGAGTTTAAAGATGGCAGGTCCTCCCTTGCTTCATCACCAACCGAGTGACCTTGAACAAGGGCAAGATTCCACAATGGTCAAATGAGCAGGCGGCACGGGAATGCAAAGGAAAAACAGCTCTGAGTCTCAATATTTTGTCTCAGGCAACATATTAGACTCCGCCAAGTTTTATTTATTAAAACACAAGTTTGTTCTTCTTTTAGTCCCCTCCTTACACTAGAATTCAATTAATTTTTGTGCTGAGGTAAGAATTTGAAAACTTGCACACTACCTGAACATTTTGTAAAACAGTTCTGAGGCCATTGTTCAGGTTCTTTAAACATTCCATATTGCCTTTTTATAGCTACTGTTACAAATGAAGAATTCCTGTGTGAAAAGAAGACCTCTCTTTGAATCTTTTCACCTCGTTCCTTAGAGAATAAAGGTTCAGAATTTGTTTTTAGTCAGGTCTTGGGATTTCAGTTATTTTGTGTTTCTCTTCTTGGAGGTATTAAAATCGTAATAAAAAGATAAGTTTTATTATAGACTGGGATGCCAGAAAGAACTCTATAATCTGGTGAGAACCTGACCAGCCAGTGCTGCCCTGGTTGAATGAATGCTAAGCAGCAATAATTGCTGGTGTTGATGAAATTCACTACTTCCTGCCTTCCTCACCTTGTCGGGTTCAGACAAATCGAGAAGCCAATGAAGAATTATCAAGAAAAAATTAACAACATTTCTTCCACAATATAGGTCACAATATGCCACAAAATCCCTATTTTATACATATGCAAATCTCTTGATTTAAATTTTTTATTACCACAGTGGGAATCAAAAATTAAAAACTAGCATTGATATACATGCTTTCAAAACTTAGTGTTAAAGTATAAGAATATACATGAGGTGCACATACCATAAGTGAACAACTTGATGAATTTTCAACATCTCAACACACTGTAACCACCACTGAGAGGACATGTCCAGCACCCAGGAAGCCCCCCAAGCACTCCCAGTCATGCCCTCCTGCCTTCTACAAAGATTGACGCTAGCCTGACTTCCAAGTGTAGCTCACCATTGCCTATTTTTGAACTTTTTGTAAATGGTATCATGCAGCACAAACTCCTTTGTGCCTGCCTTCACCACACTGCCTCATGTTTGTGAGATCCATTCACGTTGCTGTCGTGTAGCAATAGTTTGCTCATTCCTGTGCCAGAATACTACTCCATTATGTGAACATTCCACCATTTATTTGTTCAACAGCCTCTTGTTACTGGGCTTTTGGTTAGTTTCTAGTTTTTGGCCATTAGGCACTGTGCTGCTATGAACGTTTCCCCAAAGGCATTCTGATGAACGTATGCAGGGATTTCTGCTGGTCAGAGTGTCAGGAGTAAAAATGCTGCGTCTTGGGGTATGAAAGTGTTCAGCTGTATTTGAAATTATCAAATGGTTTTCCAAAGTGGTTTAACTACCTGACACTCCCACCAGCCGTGACTGAGAGATCCAATTGCTTCCAACCCTCACCAACATCGGGTGCTATGGTTTCTTGTCATAGCAATTCTGGTGGGTATGCGGTAATTTCTACTGTGGTTCAAGTTTGCATTTTTCTAATGACTAATGATGTTGAGCATCTTTTCACATGCACATTGGCCATCTGGTTAGTCATTTTTGGTAAGTGTTCAACTGTTTTGGTCATTTTTTATTAGGTATCTTCTTTTTCTTGTAAGAGTAATTATCCCTTTTTACTCTCTTCAAGGTATCTCCGATGACTTTATGGCCCTTTTTTAAAGTTAGCTGCAGTTGGGCAGACGTTCACTCCCTTCATGCTCCAGTGTTCTCTCTACCAAAGCAGAGAAAACTTGGGATGGAAGGGGTGCAGCACCCCTTCTCCCCCTTCTCTCACCGGGTTCCAATTCTGTTGCTGACCCTGAGCTTTAAGGTCAGTTCAAGGTTAAGTGAAAGACCACAGGCACTGAGGTAAAGACAGACCCAGTCTGAATCTTGGCTTGACCACTATCTAGCTGACTAGTCGTGTTTCTCTCTGCCTAAATATTCTCTGCTGAAAAGGCAGAAAATGGTACTAAACTTCACCAGTTTCTGTGAAGATTCTGTGAAGTAACCACACACAGACCTTAGTGACTGTTCTTATTTGCTAGGGATATGCTCATTACGAAGAAAGCACTGTGCCATTTCCTCTTGGCCCCTCTCTTCCATCCCTGGATTGGTGATGTGGCTCCGGGAAGCAAAGGCTTTTCTGGAGCCCTGGCCTTACTAGCACATACACTTCCCATACGTTGCAGCTTAGAGAAGACAGGTATACCGGGGCTCGTGTTTGGGGCTTCATCCAGCCCCGATTTTATCTCGTACAAGTGTGTTTCCCCCCACTGCGGTGATGCTGGAACCTTGGCAGGCATGCTTTCACAGTTGGCTCTTTTGTCATTTTCTTCTATGGCTGACAAGGTGATGTGGTTTCTGTCAGGGGAAATTTACAGTCACACTTGCAAGCTCAATCGGAAATGGTGCACTTGGTGCACTAAAAGGACTTCAGGCAGCTGACCCAGGTGGGGAGCAAGCATTTAAATGTCCTTGTCATCAACAGCAAATACTCTATTCGGAGGTGGAGGATAAAATTTTGGGCCGTTAATATCCACCCTGTGAAATAAACATGTATAAATTATGTGTAATACTGTTGTTCAGATTTTAGGAAGAAAAGGGCACCTGTTAACAACTTTCAGGCATATAATCAGAGGACTATAATATTCACCCATTTAACTTTAGAGACAAGGAAACACAGTTCCAGAGTTAAGTGACTCAGAAAGGTTCGTAGTCACAGGGTTGCCGGGTCGAGACAAGGAATTGGCGCTGACTCTCAGTGTTTCACCACCATGCTGTGGCGGGGGGTCCCCAATGTATGGAAAAATCCCTTTGAAGTCCTCGTGGATCCAGGATTCAGATGAAAGAAAGTAATCCCTCCTTTAAGTATATTAAACCAGAAGAATGATGTAGAGCTGCTAGACAGTGGCCAATGGTCCCAAGAGCTGCTAACGGCACCTAACTGAGGACGGGTACCCACTAAGGGAACAGGAACGTGCCAGGGCAGAGCAACAGCAGTGGGAGTAACAGGTAAGGGGCTGGGTTGGGAGAAAGGCTCCCGGCAGTCCATCCTGGGACATAAGATTAGTGGGACCCTATAAGCTTACTCCTCTCAATAAAAAGCAGGAATAATGGTGGCTATCCTTATACGTAGTTGAAGTGACGAAGACAGGAAGCAAATGAACAGAAGCAGAAGTTCCAGTGTCATTCTTGATAGGAAGGCACAGTCCTGGGCCCAACTGCTATTGGTGGGGCTGGGACACAAGCAAACTAAAGTAGAAAGGCAAGGCTGTGAGACAAAATATTGAAAAAAATACCTCCCTCATTAAAGTAATTATATTTACATCAGAAACAGCTCTCCAACTCTCTTCCTCCTGACAGAATGAAAACGACCTCCATTTCTCCTTTTTAGAGAAATCTTAACAGTGCTTTTTAGCCCTTGCTATCTATAAGCTCGGGCTAAATGAGACGAAATTGCCAATTTTGTAAGTTAAAAATGGGTGAATATCAGCAATTTCATCTGGTTAAACCCTGCATAAAACTTTGACATTTTTAAGCGACCTCTAGGGCAAAGATACATTTCCATCTGCTTTACCTGCCAAGCATAGGTATTCTCATTTGATGGATTGTCAGTTGGCTATATCAAACCAATATTCCTTCAAAAGAATATTTCTCTTAAAGTACCCCAAAATAATACTAAACTAGAAATATCTTATTTAAAATATATATGACACTGAAATGGCCAAGGAGTTGGGAACACATGGTAGATGGTGCAGGAGGCCATTTGGGGACCAACAGCTGTTGTTGACACACAACATATAGTCATGGCCATCTGAGTCAGCCCATCCTCCAGAAGGGAAAAAGACTACCATTGTCTTTACTTGGACTAGGGAAAGAGGACAGCAATTACTACTTTGTTCTCAAAACAGTAATATTACAAAAATCCTTAGAAGAGTTTAGAAATCTAAAATAGAGAAGAGGCCTAAACTTCTCTGTACAAGTACAAAGTCACTGCCTCATTTATTTTAAAACAGACAGCAAAAGCAATCCTCTGTAGGTTTCATTTCTGGATTGTGAATTAATTAAATGGTCCAGATAATTTTTAAAAAGGATAATTCACCAAGATCAACAGAGCCATTGATCAGGATAAAGTACCTGGAGAGCCAAAATAAGCAAACAAAGAAATGGACAAAAAAGAAACAAACAAAAAAGAGAAACTCTTCCATTGTGCTGAAAGTGTTGTTGTCTGAAAAGTAGTATTTCCAACAAATTAAGAATACAGGAAAGGGCTAAAAAGGGGGAGATTCCAAACTGTCCCTGACTTTCCCACTCATGTCCAACATATATCAACATCTTTTGTTTGCTTGCTTGGTTTCTCATGTTAAACAGAAATTTTTAAATAAGATATATTATCTGAACATTTTCATTTCTTCTCAAGTTCTTTATATTCATAAATTTTCATTTTTATTGCCTCATTTTTTAATCTAGCAGATGGTCTAGATTTGATTTCCATGAGAAATGTTGTCAGGAACAGTGAATGGCAATCTGTAGGTAGAGGAGAGACTCCTCTGATTTCCTTTGTAACCTGTGACAAAGGAAATACAGTGGCCTACATTTCTAAAAATCACAGTTCCTTAAGTCCTATATTCCTTACAATAACTAAATTCTAGAGGGACTCAGATAAACAGTTCTGACTCATATACAAATTATCAATATACTGGGATTCGGTAACAAGGGAAAAATAATTTTCTTTCTATAAGATTTCATTTTCCCCTTATAACTTTCACAGAGTGTCTCATGTTGAAAATATGATTCAAACCAGGCGCCTGGGTGGCTCAGTTGGTTAAGCGACTGCCTTCAGCTCAGGTCATGATCCCAGGGTCCTGGGATTGAGTCCCGCATCGGGCTCCCTCTCCCACTCCCCCTGCTTGTGTTCCCTCTCTCGCTGTGTCTCTCTCTGTCAAATAAATAAATAAAATCTTTAAAAAAAAAAATATATATATATATATGATTCAAACAAAAATAATCTTTCTACAAACAGTAAAATGTAAGGAAACAGTTCTGGTTAAAGATGATGGAGTTCATCTCCTTCAAAAGCACCACCAGAAACAGAAGAGATGAAAAGGAAACACTCTCTCTCCAAACTAGGAAACTGCCACAGCCCCGCACCGCAGGCCAGGCGGCACCCAGGGAAAGCACCGTGGGGCTGCCGAGGGCCTTCCTTACCTCATCTCCAGACCGCGGGCACCATGAGTGATCCACCAGAGCAAACATCCAAACTCTCAGGCATTCCACTACACTGTGATTAGAGGCTAAATCTAGGGACAAGGAAAAGGTGGGGGACACCTGCAGCAAGGAGGAAGGTGAGGAGGAGTTGTGGGGGGAAGAACCTGGAGAAGCTCACAGTGTTAGAGGGAAGAAAGGTCTGAGGGCAAGCATTTGACCCTCCAGTGACCCCACAGCCCTCGTGAACACCAGAAAATAAGAGAACAAGTGTCTCAAAGCAAAGGAAAAAACTGGTGGAAAGAAATTCAGAAAAATTTCAGGCAGTTTAGGTAAGTAGTAGGTTGCTATCTTCATCATCACCAATATTTGTCCCCTCTTTGCCCTCATGATACACCAGTGTTTCCCTTAATAATTAGTCCACTTCACTTAAAGATGAGAAATAAGGGGCACCTGGGTGGCTCAGTCAGTTAAGGGTCTGCCTTTGGCTCAGGTCATGATCCCAGGGTCCTGGGATCAAGCCCCGCATCAGGCTCCCTACTCAGTGGAAAGTCTGCTTCTCCCTCTGCCCCGCACCACCCTCCCCCACCACTTGTGCTCTCTCTCAAATAAATAAATAAAATCTTTTTTTTTTTTTTAAAGGAGAAATAATTAGGGGCATCTGGGTGGCTCAGTCTGTTGAGCACCCAACTTTTAATTTTGGCTCAGGTCATGATCTCGGGGTTGTGAGACTGAGCCCCATGTCAGGCTCTGTGCTCAGCACAGAGTCTGCTTGAGATTCTCTCTCTCCCTCTGCCCCTCCCCCAGCTCTCCCAAATAAATAAATAAGTAAATAAATAAATCAAATTTAAAAGGGGATGAGAAATAATCAGAAGGAACTCAAACTAGAACTATGACTGGGGTGAGAAGAGGATGAGTAAAACATAAGCAAAGGCAGATAAAGAACACACACCACACGAAAAACTGGCCCCAGACAGCCAGGAAGAACTCAGACAAGAAGTTACCGACGGTCTTACAGGAACCACAAAAATCATCTCAAAAGAAAAGTCCAAAGAAGTACATACCCAGATTGAAAAAAAAAAGGACTACAAAGGGAAAAAGGGTGGGAAAGTGAGCCAGCTCTTGGAGAAATGGCTAATTCTAGGATTGGGACAGGAAATATGTAAGCTGAGCCTGAAGCATCTTGTAGTGCCTGAAAGGAAGTACCCAAAACAAGAGCACCATGATGGGGTATTACGAAGGAATGCAAGCATCCCCTGAAAGAGCTCCCAAAGGCCAAAGATGGAATAATCTGAAAAACAAAACAAGGTTAGTATACAAAACTGTCACAGCCAAGAGGAGCCTAAGGAGACATAATAACTAAATGCAACTGTGGTATCCTGGATGGGATTCTGGAACAAAAAAGGGACATTAGGTAAAAACTAAAGAAATCTCAAAAATATAGATGTTAGTTAATAATGATGTATCAATATTAGTATTAGTTCACTCGTTGTGACACATGTACTATACTCATGTAAGTTGCTAATAATAGGGGAAGCCGTGGGTGAGAACTAATAGAACTACTGGAACAGAACTTCTGGTTTCTGATGTGGTATGTTAGAAGCCTGGAAGCCATCATCCTTGCCCTCACAACAAGAAAAAGGCTGAACAGACTAGTTGTTGAAAGCCTCAACAACTCTTCTTAGATCCATCCGAGAATTGGGGTTACGGGCAAACTGACGTCCCCAAACTGGGGAGACAAGTGGGCGGAGACAGAATCACAGCCTAGTGACGCAGAAGTCTACATTGGAGCCAGGAGAGTCAGGAACACTTTCAACTGTAATTGGTGAGTTACTGGAGGCTCAGTGCAGAGTGGTGTTGGTGTTACAAGCTTGGTGTATGTGTAGGGTCTGCACACTTCTGTTAGTTTTACCTCCACACCAGATGGGAGAAAAGTCCGCTACTTTCTGGCAGGAGGAGAGAAAAAGTAACCATTTTGAAATACACCCAAAGCTCTCTGTTCTCCGTAACAGGCCTGCTCTCAAGGGAAACTCTTTTGCTGGAATCTAACCATACCTTGGGTAACAAAAGTCTGTCTAACCTAGAGAAAGTGGAATGCCTAACAGCAGGCTCACTGGAAGAGGAAACCTGATCAAAGGCCTACAGGGCCTTCCACTCCTGCCACACCTCATCACCACATCAGGAGGGCTCCTGCACAACAACGGATTACAGATGAAGAACGGCAAGCCTCAGGCTCTACTGAAGAAGTCTCTAGGAAAACCCAAAGGGTTTCCTCTCTAGGGGAGACCCAACCAAGGACACTGGGGGGAAGGCAAGCCTCTGACACTGCAGCTACAGCAAACTACAAACACCACCTGCATCCTAGCTCATGAACCTAGAGCCTCACACTAAAGGCCCATCTACCTCAATCCCTTTTACCCAATACACCATGTCTGGCTTTCAGCAAAAACTTAACAAGACATGCTGAAAGGCAAAAAATAGCATCTAAACTATTCTAAAATAAAGAAAGTTGACTGAACAATCAGTACAACCACATCTCCCATCCCCACTCCTCCCTTACCCTCCCTACCCCCAACGTGCTAAAACTAAAAAAAAAAAAAAAAAATTGGAATGAAAGCCCCAGTAGAAGAAACAGAAGTAGAATAAATATAATGAAAACACAGGGACGCCTGGATGGCTCAGTCGGTTAAGTGTCTGCCTTCGGCTCAGGTCATGATCCCAGGGTCCTGGGATCAAGTCCCACATTGGGCTCCCTGCTCATAGGGGAGCCTGCTTCTCCCTCTGCCTGCTGCTTCCCCAGCTTGTGCTCTCTCTCTCTCTGAAAAATAAATAAATAAAATCTTAAAAAAACAAAACAGATGAGCACAAAGTATATAAAGAAAATGACACAAAATGAAATGTGCTAAGGGAAAGGGAACGTGACCCACAAGTTTAGACCTAACTAAGGTGACTTTCAAGTGTGCAGGCCACAGAGAGACATTCTCAAGCACATAAGAATTCAAGTAAAACATATCAAAGGGCATCTTTTCCAAAACGTACTGGATGATCAAAAATAACCAACCAAGACACAGCACAATATAAAGATCTCAGGAATGAGGAAATGATGGTAAAGTAAATATTGTCTCTATTTAAAATCACAACCAACAGGGAAATATATTTGGCTAAGGTATAAAAGAATGTGAACGCCATAGATCTTGACAATGTAAAAAAGATAATATAAAATGACTTAAAATTTGGGAGACGGGAGTTAAAGTGTGCTAATTTGTCTTTGTTACAACAGTCAACTGATGGATGTGAGAGTGATCTGGCTGGGACATCTGTCACCCCACTGATCACCAGGATTGATTCAGCTGACCTGGCTGGCTAGGCAGGTGTCCCCTTCCTCCCTCACCACTCCACGTGCATCCCTCCCCCTAGAAGCTGCCCGCTCGGTCACTCAGTCATAGAGGATGACATTCCCCAATAGAGGAAGACTGTTCTTTGGTCAAGGGTACATGAGTAGCTGCGCTCCCCTGCTAGAACCTCCAAACAGGTGCTCAAAAGTCAATCAATTGTTCATAAAACGGAAACACAACTGATAATTTGTAAAATGGAAACACATTTGAAAACTAGCAGCTCACATTCTTATGTTTGTTTATAATCCTTTTGCTTAAAGTCATATATATTTTAGAGAACTTATAACTTCTGGTAGAGCAACATTTAATTTGAAGTTCAGCAATTTCTTCAGTTTTATTTCATCTTCTTTCACTTCTGACACCTTCAAGTAAAATTAAACTTAATGTTAGCAATTAAAGATAGGATATCTAGAATGAACCTAATGTTCTAAAAGTATTTCATTCTTTCTTCTTTTTCTTATTTTAATTTCTTTTTCTCAACTTACATATCCATCCTTTTATCCATGCCTATTCATTTAAGTACTTAAGATAATGTTCATTAAATAGTAACATTAATTATATTTAGAGAATGATTTGGGGCGATCTGTTGCTTTCTCCTTGTATTATGTGAAATTTTTATAAATGAGCATGCATCATTTTTATAGAAACAATAAAAAGTGATTATTCTCTTTATAGATTTAATGGAACAGTTAAATTAACACCATATGTCTTTTTCTTTTAATAACCTGGGATTTGGGGCAATCAGATTTCAAGTCTCAGTTCAGTAGGGAGCTGCTGGTATATTCTTGAGCAATGTATAAAAACTAGTTTCTAGTTTTATCACCTGTGAAACCTGAAGGAGTTGAAAGAAGACATTCAAGTTCCCTTTCAGCTCTGAAATTCTATAACTCAAGTACCAATTATTAAAATCTCTGTATGCAGGACTTGGAAGTAGCATTTCAGGTACCATGGAGATGTTTTACCTATTCTCTTGGCTATATTGCCTTTGAGGAGTGTACTGACTTCCTGTAAAATCTTCGCAGCATTCTTATTTGAAGAAAGGCCAAGGTAGGGGCGCCTGGGTGGCTCAGTTGGTTAAGCGACTGCCTTCGGCTCAGGTCATGATCCTGGAGTCCCTGGATCGAGTCCCGCATCGGGCTCCCTGCTCAGCAAGGAGCTTGCTTCTCCCTCTGACCCTCCCCCCTCTCATGTGCTCTCTCTCTCTCATTCTCTCTGTCTCAAATAAATAAATAAAATCTTTTAAAAAAAAAAAAGGCCAAGGTATGTAGAAGGAAAATATAATAATGAAGAATGTTACTTTTAAAGAGGTTGTAGAACAGAAAAAGGACAGACACAAATGGGGACAGTATTCATGAGCAATCCCTTAAAATGGTATCTCTTCCTGCTACAGCCATTATCCCTGTAGCAGGAGTGGGAAACGATGCAAAGACATTTGAGCCCTTATGGGAAAACTGTACGTTAAAGTTAAAAATGATGACTAAGATCAAATAAATTGGATATTTGTGGAAGACGTGGTAGGCCTGGAGAACACTGGAAGAAAACTTAACAGCCCTGTGGCCTACTTTGTATAATTACAAAATGTGATTATGCAGACTAAAACACAGGAAACAAATGAGGATAAAACAGCACATTTCTTTGGCCTAAGAGAAACATTATGACAAGCTTGTTCTGCGATTCAGTAAATAAAACATATTCTAAAGACAAAAAGATTGAAATAAAAGCCATTAGAAAAATGAAATCAGTAATTTTGAGGCCTACTCATTTCCAGTGAAATTTGTCTTTCCCTTCTTCAGTGACTGTGGAGCGTAAAAACCCAAGTTATTGACTTTATTCTGAACAGCAGATCTACATGAAGAATTATCAACAGAGTCAGATAAGACAATTAGTAGTTGCTTATAACTAATAGCCATTTTACGGAATTATCTGTGAATCTCAGTTTTAGGAAAATGAAAGCACTGAAATCCATTCATCCATCACGCTAGCTAGCCATGTATATATATATGCATGTGTATCAGCAACATAGCATTCTCTGTTGCTTTGATATTTCTTAATGATCTTAATGATCTCAGAGTGAAATTTTCATCTCCAAGTTTATTTTTCCCTTTCTGATTCCCGGTGAACTGACACAGCCCAATTATCTTCAAAGACCCATCATGCTCAAATCCTGACTTCAATGTTTATTAGATTATAATAAGATAGGTTGGCCAGTCTGCTGCCATCAAGAAGACAAATGATAAGTAATGGAAAAGCTTGCTTTTATTATAAGCCTTTCTCTCTTGGCCAAGTTCACTTTTTAGGTTAGCCAGACCCTATATTAGGTCCAGGTGGCCTCAGAGGCAACAGACAGCATAGATTTTGACAAATGGCATCGTTATTCCTTTGGATATAAATAATGGCAGCCCTTATACACAAATTTAAATGAGTGATAAAAAGTCTTATCTTTTATGATTTTATAACAATTAAGCTGCTAAAACTAGATTATAAATTACTGAAAGAAAACTGAAAACAAAGTGTGGAATCTTTACTAATGAAAGAAAAACATTTGACTTCTGTTAGCACCTAATAAAAGTGTATTTTATTTTCATTCCTCATTTACTAGGCATTTTTTTCCTTACTCCCGTAACACTTGGCTACCTAAGTAGTACCCAGTTTTTAAAGACTGTGGGGGGAAATGCCATCTGGCACCCTAATTGGTCAAATCAGCTTTAACCTGTCTTTTACAAGTAGACACACCTACATGATGACCTACAGCATTTGAAACATCCACACCCTGAGGGTTTATGGCCATAAATTTTAGCCACTCCAGCTTTTGAGAAATGCAAATAATGAAAACTCATCCAAGGGCTGCCATAATTCTCACAGCTGACTAGGTGGAAGCATTTCTGACTACTCAAAATTAATAGCAGCTTCCAAGGCCTTATAATAAGAACAGCTATCACTGAGAAATATACTCACAAACAAATAAGCAATTCTCTTCCAAGTTCTGTTAGAGGCATAAAGAGCAACTCTTCAGAACAATCTAGGGGGATTACTAAAGGAGCGATGAGCTACCTTTAGAGCCTTGCTATGATAACAAGCACACCCCCAGCATTTATGAATACCTGCTACATGCCTCGCCCAGAGCCGGGTGCATTCGTGACTCTCCTGACACATTTGCTGAATGAGGGAGCAAGGCAGGACTCTTTGCTGGTGGCCCATGTGGAGTAACCAGCAATTACAATGAGGACATACCACTGACACAGCTGCTGTCCTGCTGTCACCGAAGTGCTAAAACTCAGCGTCATCCTAGGTTCAAAACCATCACTGGACATAGTTAAGACTGCACTGACTTGGTCATATTCGGCATAAGGATTGTAACTTTTCTGCATAAAATCTCACTCCTCCCAAAGCCAGTGTCACTCTTATTTAGGCATGAGCCAGGGAAGACAGATTTGAGGACATTCATATGTGCTGCAACAATTTTTGAAAGTGAGAAATGTTTCAGATCTGTGAAAACTTAATATTGCATGTTTAAGAATAATTATACAGTTGGACTAACTCAAATGCTTGCATTTTCCATCTCTTATTATGACACTACTTGCCTCTTTCAGGGACTGAGGCATGGCAGGAACCTGTCACTGTCACAACATTTCACAGGAGAAACCCAGTTTCTAGTTATCCGTGGGGACTTGCTTATGTAACAGATTTTTGCGGAGAAGAGATGTTCTTCTCTTTGGTCTCATCTGGGGCACTCTGAAAACTCCCTCTTCTTGAATGAACACGGTCACGGAGAAGAAGACTCAAAACAAAGAAGGGTCTAGGAATCAGGAGACATGAACCTTGCCTACACCCCAAGTCTTGGTGTGACTTTCAACACAACTCTGGGCATTTGAGTCCTCATTTCTAAAATGAGAAACCACGGAATACTCAAATCTTTAAGGTGCCATGGTGTACTTATGTTTCGTAGTGTGCAAATGGGTCCAACCCCCTGCTAGAGAAGTCTCCTTGGTGGCTGAAGAAGAAAGCCTGCTAGCTACTCTATGCTTCAGAGTTTTGGGTGGTCAAAGAAACAATCAACATGCTTTCACTGTCTAGACTTAAACTCGCCTGTCATTAACTTTGACAAGATTATTGGCCCCTGGAAATTACTTTTTAGAACTGGTGACCTATAATAATGAAAAATCAACTAATGCTCCCAAGGTGGATGCAAAAGAAATGACAGGCAGCGTATTAACCAGTGGCCCAGGGAGCATCATTTAGGGAATTTGGTCCTTAACTACACACTCTTAGGCCCCGAATCAGATTTACTGAATCAGAATTTCCTAGTGTGGCACCAGTGCCCACGTATCCTGGAAAAGATTCCCAGCAAATTCTGATGCCTTTTGCTCCCAGCTCCCCTTGCCCTTGAAAGCAGTGATTTAAATACTGTTTATCTATCGGGTGGAGAATGGTGTGATGGAAACCATAGAGAGATACCTGGGTCTCTCATAACATACTAGGTCAGGAAGCTGGCAGGCAGCGTTCTATTTTTTGCCTCCAAAGCTGTCTGCTATTTAAAAATTCAAGGGGGCTGAGGGCTTGGTGCAGGTGAATTTATCTAAGGCTTACTGGATGCTCCCTGTGGCTATGGTTGGTAGCATTATAATTTGGGTGGTGAGTGGATTTGCAATTTTTATATTAAATGTGGAATGCTGGTTATAAAACTGTTGAGAATACATTTCAGTGATGGATGGTAAATAGCTGTCCAAAACAAATCCAAGGCCAATAGCCAGTTTCTTTTCTTTCCTTTTTTTTTTTTTTTTTTTTTTTGGTGCAGCTTTGGGGTAATTACTTGGAAAATAAAGAAGGTGAGAAATGGTTCTATCAGCACAAACTGAAAGTCCATATACAAATTAAATCACCTCTTGCCTAATCGCTTTTTTTCCCCTCCCATTGGTATTTACTGGGTACCCGGAGACTGCCAGACATGAGATAGAACAGTTGCTTTAACACAGCAATCTTTCATGTTTTACTCGAAAGCTCTGAAAATACTTTTCTCCCTGAGCTCTGTAGGGAGAAGGGAGCCCCACTGGGGATGCAGCCGATGGATGCTGATCTCCTGTTTGACACTCAGGCACTCTAATGACGCACTGTGATAATTCAGTTATAATGCAGACAGGCACATGTCATGTTCCACATGATTTATGCTCTCACCACGCACAGGCATTAAAAATTCCCTTAGCATTTATTTGGAGGGTACATTTTAATATATAACATAGCCCATTTCCACGGTTCGTCCTCTTGACTCTAGGCAGACTAACACACACCTGTTGCAGAATCGCTTTTGGCCAAGATTATAAAAGGGCCCTTGATGATGGATTCCAATGCCTCACTGTTCTCAGTGTGAGAGAGTTCTCCTGAGAGGTGAGGTGCCCACTAAGCTCTAGCACTTGGAAGGGAGGGCTCCTTATTAAATGTATTAAAATAAAGTCCTCTAAGAATCAGAGTTTGGCATCTCTGAACCTCCTAGAAGGAGCAGCTCTCAATGACCTTCTCATCTACCAGCCCTGTGTCCTACTACTTCATTAAATACGTTCAGAGCCCACTAGACCACTCATCCAGAAAGCAGGGGGCAGGGGCACTGTGTCTTCACTATTCTTTCTAATGGTTGAGAGGGAACATGGTTTTCAAATAGTCTTTCTTTTCAGCTTCTTGATGAGCTATGTTTTGTTTTGATGGACTCTCAGACTATGACGTGGATCTACAGGTAAACTTCATGGACACTAGACATTAACAGTAACTCTGCCTTTTCTGTGGCGAAAAGAGAACATTTGTTTCTGAGCATTTAATTTGACTGATGTTTAAAGGGATTATACTATTGATTTTAATAGAGTAAAAAATTTTTCATACAGATAAAGAGCACTGCAGAAATGATCTGCATGATAAAATTTCAAAGACATGCTCTCTAGCAGATGCTGCATATTACTTCATAGTCACTTTCAATAACATATTTTATCTGAGGCTTTCACAGGCTTTTACAAACTAGCTGTGGCATTATCATTTTACAGATGTGGAATCTGAAAACACAGGGTTTAATTTGATTAAGATTCCATACAAGGTCAATGCAGGGGAGCAGAGAAAGAAAGCCAGAGGAGCTATTATCTTGCACAATACATGTCAGTATATCAAGAGGACAAATTAATTCAAGACAAAAGGGAAACCTATTTAGAATCCAGAAGAAACTGCTAAGATTAAGGAAAATGAATAAATAAAAATAAAACAACAATTTTAAAACCTTGAATAATGCAGCACCTCCAATGAGGGCTCAGCCTCCTCAGACAATGAATCTGAAAATAGAATGAGCAAATGTTCCCGTTATGATCTGAGATCACCTGCAACCAATCTATTCTTCTTTAGGATTATACAGGACAAAGAATTTTGTTTCGTTTTTTTATTCTGAAATTTGTCACTGTACAAAAGCAATGGACTAAATTTTTCTTTGGTTTCTGATTTACCCCTGTCCTCAATGCCCACACCTGCATTTCATGGGACCTAGTGGCTCCTTGACCTTTCAATTCACTAAGTTGTTTTGTGTGTAATAACCCTAAATTTCTTCTGTTTTCTTCACAGACATACATTATAGCTAATAATCAACAACCCCTCCTTGTTTTAATTGGTTCACCACCCAAGTGTATATAAAGTATCCTTGAAGGGTCTTCAGTTGACCTCATTCTCCTGAAGGAGACATTATAGTATACAGTATATAATTAAGCAAATAAAGGTAAGTAAACAGGGAAATTAGAAGATTTAGCTGAATGATGGGTAAGGAATTCTTAAAACCTTGTCACTACCAGAGGCAAGGCCCTGGGTCTCTCAGTCTCCCCAATTTCTGTGTGTTCTTTTCCTAATCTTGATTTTTTGTAAATTCGTCTTTAAAAACAGTTGAGCAATTACCAAATTGCTTCACAGGGAAAGTATGCATGTGTGAATCAGAAGTCAGGTAGATATCTTTAAGAATGTGCACATAGGAGGCACCTGGGTGGCTCAGTCAGTTAAACGTCTGACTCTTGATCTCGGCTCAGGTCATGATCTCAGGGTTGTAAGATTGAGCCCCGTGTCGGGCTTGTGCTGGGCATGGAGCCTGCTTGAGATTCTCTCTCTCTCTCTCCCTCTTCCTCTGCCCCCACCCCCACCCCTGCCACCCAGCTCTCTCTTTCTCAAAAAAGAGAACGTGCACAGAGAGGTAGTCACAACAGCAAGAACCTAGAAACTACCCATGAAGAGGATTCTGAAAATCCGTTTAGGTGGTATGCCAACTTTGTTTATTAGGACCACTGCTCTTGGCAAAATGATCAATGGCTTGATAAATGGATAAAGTGTTGGTAGACTGGGGAAGTGATAACTCTTTGGCGGGAGGCCATAGCTCTAGGCTTCCCTGAGTGAGGTGACTCTTATAACTCAGCATGTCCCTGTAGGTATTCTGCTGGCAAGCAGAGCTATCTGCTTACACCTTTCTCAGGTCACTCAAAATGCCCAGTATGACCTATGGGAGTCCTGTGAGTCTGAATGGTTAGCTGGACCCAAGAAGACCTTCTAAGGGCACTGCGAATGGTTAACTTCTGGGGGCTAGATGAAGAGAAACTTTCACATTCTATGTATACATCTTTGAATAATTTCAATCTTTTACCATAAACATGTAACTTACGATCTGGAAAAAAAAAAATCACTGGAAGAAAAAAGAAAATCTCCATAAAAGGAACTGTCTCATCAAACTTCTTTAGAGATATATCCTCCAGGAAAAACAGGGCTAAAATTCAAGAAGGAAGTGTGAATGAATAGGATATAATTCAGAGTTCCAAAAGATTATAAGCTATAAAACAAACTAAAGTTTTAAGGTGAATAGAGATTCTCTATCTTGGCAAGTAATTACAAATCCTGTGTATTTTGAATTCAAGCACATTTTTCAGTTTGATTAAAAATGTGAAACTTTGTATAACTTGGTCAATTTAGTATGTATCATTAAGAAAAAAAATCAACCATCTTGTTACCCTTGCAACTGAGAGAACAAGAGTAGTTTCCTACTTGTATAGAAATAATGACCCCAATTTGGTGAAGGAGTGAGGTAAATGAAACATGTTCCCACTTGGCTATGAAACAGTCATCTGTGAGCGTAAATTTTCAGCATCCTTCTATCTGAACCTTTTGACATTCCTGAAGAAGCTCTGACTTTGACAAGTCAAGTGATTTCTAGGATGCTGTCAGGCCAAGTAGATCATCTGGAGGTAGCTGATTACTTCAGTAAGATTAACATTATACACAGAGATGGCAGTAATATGAACAATAGTAAGAGCAATCCTAACTGAAGACCTAATAAACATTATTGATCTCAAGTCTCCACAAACACTTAGCAAGTAAGATTATGTGAAGGTAGGCTGCACAAAAGGAAAGTCAACTTTATGTTAGAAAATAGAGCTGATATTCAACTTGACATTTAAGCTTCATCTTGAAAATGTTAAATGGGTGATGCTATTCTCCTCTCACTGGAATAAGATTTATCTAGATCTACAATGACATGTTGCTGTATTTTTACAGATCACCTTTTTTCCTCCATTTTTATTTTTATAGTATTGCTTGGTTAGAAATAGTAAATGGGGTCCAACCATCTGGGCTTCCACACTGGCTTCTGCTGACCAGCTGTGTGACAAGAGGCAAGTCTCTGGCTCCAACCACAGGAAGTCACGAATGGCAAAAGCATAACACAACACCCAGGGCATCATCAGCACTCAGTCACTGGTGAGGAAATTAGAGTGTGGCTATTGCAAAGCTCAGTGGTGTCCCCTCAGGCTTTGTAATTAGCACAACTTCCCTTTCTAGAGGCACGGTTTGTTTTAGGATATCACCACACGGTTTCAAATCCCTACTCACATCACCTCCTCTCTTTCAAATAGATGCACACACATGCCTGTAAGTTCTTAACATTTTTTTTTGCCCTGAGAAGAAAGAAATTATAAGTCACAAAGTTGGACTCAACACAGATAAGCAATTTCCAATCTTGGGTATCATTTAGATCGTGAGCCTGTGTTCCAGAAAAAGGTTTCTGTGAGAAGTCATACATGGATAGAACGGAAATTCCAGCTTAGTCTGAATGTGCAGACCTTCTTCAACATCATCCAGTGGTTTGCCACAGCACTTGGGATCAAACTCATGGCCCTACATGATACAGTCCCCATCGACTTCCCTGCCCTCATCTCTACCACACCTGACACTTCACGGGTCTTTTTATTCTTGGAACAGGCCAGGCTTGGTCCCATTCCGGGGCCTGTGCATTTGCCGTCCCCTCTACTGAAGATAGGCTCACCCCCAGGTTTTCATGCCTGCCTCCTTTTTAACATTCAGATTTCTCCCTGCATGCCCAGCTATCATACTACACTATCACACTGCCTCGGCACTTAATGTTATCTAAAATGATCTCACTTATTAGTTTGTTTGTTTATTGCTCATTCTCTCTGCTTTGCAAGAGGAGGGAACGTGGCTGTCTTGCTTACAATGGTGTTCAGTGTGGAGCTGTTCAATACAGACTTACGACTGACCGAATGAATGAGACCAGCTCAATTTTCCTCATTCAAAGGTCACTTAACTTTTTTCAGCAGGTATGCAATACACTCTTTTTTCCCTTGAGAAGAATTTTACATTATGTGATCATCTATGTTCATTAATTTTACCTGCTAACAGGCAACCTCTTTGATTTACATGTTTACATCACTGTTAGCCTCAGGTATGTTTTCTTCTATTATACTTTTAAAGATCACTTCTGTTTCTTTTGAAGTTTTCTTTAAAAACACTGATTAGGGCTGTGCATTCTTTCTTTCCAAACTCATGTCTCTCACCTCAAATTTCAACTAAAATGTCATTTCATCAGAAAGCCCAACCCTGAAACAACCCTATACTAAAATGCCCAACACCTTCTGCCCCATTACATTTTACTGATATTTTTCCTCAAAGGCATGCAGCTCACTTAAGATGGTAACTGTCACATAGCACACATACTTGTTAAGTGACAGTTATTATTTTTCCCTTGCTTATTGTCAGTCTGTCCCAAGAGGAATTGAGGATACATAAGAGAAGACATTTTTGTTCCTGTACACCACTCCATTATTAGAATATACTAAATTTGCCTAAGTAGTATTGCCCTGAACTAACGTCACTGAAAGAATGGATATGAAATAAGTCATGGTATGAATGATACATATATACACATTTCTATCATCGGGGAATTTAGTAAGTTAATATGAAAACCTGCACATTATTAAAGTACTGGTATAGTAACTTATAATCAGACAGGTAATGAGCTGCAAAGCTCACTTTAAAAACAAGTCACTCTATACATTAATATGTACATGATACTTACAATTTTTATTGTCAATATTAACTTGGGACATGAAGCGTAAATTGTAGAAACTTAATAACATGACTTTGATGCAGTTACTTCTGGGACTGAGCTCCTTGAGGAACACTGAACTAAAATTCATACCTTAAGCTTCTTCAATATTTAATTGAATACTATTAATACTTAAACAACCGGATTTCAGATAATTCAATTTTACCAAAACTCAAGGAACCATCTTATTTACAAAAAGGAATTTTCTTTATATTTATATTGGATAAGAAAGAGGAGAAGGCATGGAAAGGTTAAGGAAACATTAGTTATTTAGTGTGAAGTAGAAAAAAAAGTCTGACTAAGTTATTTTTTAGGGTATCATAAGAAACTATAAAAATAGTGCTGAAAAACAATACTTGGGGAAAGGAGGTATTAGACAGTGACTACTGACTGATTTGCAGTCAGTTCAAACCAAAATTCCCAAAGAGCTGTGCTGACACAAGGTTTCCTTTAGTTGAAATAAAGGTAAATAAATACTCGCTTGGGAGATACACATTAATTTTAGGAATACTTCTCTGCTATAAAGTATTTTATTTTATTTTTTTTAAAGATATTTTTTATTTATTTATTTATTTGACAGAGAGATAGAGAGCCTAAGTAGGCAGAGCAGCAGGCAGAGGGAAAGGGAGAAGCAGGCTCTCTGCTGAGCAGGGAGCCCAGTGCGGGGCTCGATCCCAGGACCCTGGGATCATGACCTGAGCTGAAGGCAGCCGCTTAACCAACTGAGCCACCCAGGCACCCCTAAAGTATTTTATTTTTTTAAGATTTATTTATTTGTGAGAGAACGAGTGAGTGTGAATGGGGCGGAGGGCAGAGAGCGAGAGATAGAGAGAGAGAATCTTTAAGCAAACTCCCCACTGGAGCCAGATGTGGGGCTTGATCTTTACCACCCTAAGATCATGACATGACCCGAAACCCAAGAGTCAGACGTTTAACCAACTGAGCCATCTGGGCGCCCCAAGTCAAAAGTATCTTAAAAACTAGTCTTTGTCCAAAGAGGAAAAGAATAACAATGTATCAATATACTCTGGATATCTGATCAGATGCATGAAATGCCTCCTTGGTTCTAAATAATTCCATACTTATGATCTATCTCCCCCCATCCATGTCTGATGGCAAATTTACTTTTAAGACTTAACTTCTCATTAAGTAGAAGTCTAAGTATTAATATAGTCTTTTTTAAGAAAAGAAAGGACAAATCTATATTGAGGGATTTATTACTATTTTAATAGGTCTTACAGTTTAAAAGTTGTAAATTGATTAAAATATTTATTTAAGGTTCGTTGTAAAATTTATGAAAAGGATAGAATTCATTTACCATCACTTTACTATCACTTTCAAAATTTTGGGTTCAGGAAATGTTTAAATTGTGTAGGATGGAAATGGAACAAAGAACAGAAGTTAAAAAGCTACCTTTGACAGATGAGTAATTGCAATAAAACTTGGTGACACAAGCTGACACCTAAAAGGGGGGGAGCATTGATAATGCAATCAGCTCATTTGCTTTATAAAATAAATGTTCTTAATTGGAGATAATTATTTCATAACTTACCTCTGCATACTTTAACTTCA
This sequence comes from Mirounga angustirostris, assembly GCF_029215605.1. Lineage (NCBI taxonomy): Eukaryota > Metazoa > Chordata > Mammalia > Carnivora > Phocidae > Mirounga > Mirounga angustirostris. The sequence continues at coordinate 97,021,373 of NW_026991718.1, read as the reverse complement.
ATGTTTTATGCATTTCTCGAAAACGACTGTAGCGCCTGAATACGGTCCATGTCTCATCTAGGACAGTAATCTATTAACCGGGAAAATCAAAATAAATCAGCATTAATTAGAGGGAAAAAGTGACTAGCATTTTTTAAAAAATAATTTTAAAATTAACAAAAAGTGATTAGCATGTAAAATTTCTCCAGAACTGAAAACATTAATCTAGCTGCATAAATAAGACTTATAAATAAAAGCGTACTCTACTTAAGGATGCATCTCTGGTTCCTAAATCTACTTATAAGCAGTATGTGCCCATGTAAAATGACAGACAGATAGTAACCTCTTAATGGTTTATAAAGAGTGTCCCTTAACCCTCCACATGGGTTGAGAAAAGTAAACCCCAAAGGGTGACCTTTCTGTTATGGCACTGTGCCCATATAAAACGTCAGTGTAGGTTACCACATGCCACAATAGTAGACAGGATGGAAAAAAATAAGAGAAGGAAAAGCAGAGAAAAAAAGGAGAAAGAAAAGGAGGATGAGGAGGTGGAAGGAGAAAGAGGACAAAGAAATATGAGAAAACAAAATTTCTGTATCTCGATTATTAGTATAAAAACACACAATATATTTTGCTTCATTTTAGAGGAGGAATTCTCAACCCAACCTTTAACTGGTAGTTCAACTTACTGTTCCTGTTAAATGTGCTGACTGGTACACATGCAAAGGCCCTGAGGCACATCTGCTCACATATCAAAGTCACAGGACATTGGGAGGTTGGGAGACCCCACCAGCCTTGATAATCACAGGCTAACGAGTCTCAAATTCCCATTACATTTCCCACCTTTCTTCCAAGCTCTAGACCCATGTACTCAACTTGGAGACATCATTCTTTACATGTCACATCACAAGAACTTCAAAATCATCTTGTCTAAAACCAAACTCCACATACTTTCTCTAGTCTCAACTCTAGTTCTTGTCTGGTGCATATCACCACACCATCCAGCAAGCTCCGCCAGACAGACGCTGAAGCCATGTCTGATCCCCTCCTCCCCACCAACATAACCATAGCCCAACAGGTACTAGGTCTTGCTCCTCTACTCTGTAAAAACTTCTTGGAGCTCTATTCTTCCATCCTCCACCACCATCATCACCATGTCACTTTGGGCCATTGGGTCTCCGATGGCCTTTACCAGGGATTCCCCCAGTTGTCTGTGTCCACATCTGCCCACTCCAATCCCTTCTCTGCACAACTGATGAGGCAGCTTTTTAAAACTTAAATCCAATCATTCCACACACACCTCCCCCATCAAGACCCCCTAGTAGTTTCATGCTGCCCATAGAAAAAGACCTAAATTTTTTATCTTAAAGGGGTACGTATGTGCACTCCAATGTTTAGAGCAGCAATGTCCACAATAGCCAAACTGTGGAAAGAGCCAAGATGTCCATCGACAGATGAATGGATAAAGATGATATGGTGTGTGTGTGTGTGTCTATATATGCACACACACACACACACACATATACAATGGAATATTATGCAGCCATCAAAAGGAATGAGATCTTGCCATTTGCAACAACGTGGATGGAACTGGAGGGTGTTATGCTGAGCGAAGTAAGTCAATCAGAGAAAGACATGTATCATATGATCTCACTGATACAAGGAATTCTTAATCTCAGGAAACAAATGGAGGGTTGCTGGAGTGGTGGGGGGTGGGAGGGATGGGGTGGCTGGGTGATAGACATTGGGGAGCGTATGTGCTGTGGTGAGCACTGTGAATTGTGCAAGACTGTTGAATCACAGATCTGTACCTCTGAAACAAATAATACATTATATGTTAAAAAAAAAAAAAAAGAAGATAGCAGGAGGGGAAAATGAAGGAGGGGAAGTCAGAGGGGGAGACGAACCATGAGAGACAATGGGACTCTGAAAAACAAACTGAGGGTTCTAGAGGGGAGGGGAGTGGGAGGATGGGTTAGCCTGGTGATGGGTATTAAAGAGGGCACGTTCTGCATGGAGCACTGGGTGTTATACACAAATAATGAATCATGGAACACTACATCAAAAACTAATGATGTAATGTATGGTGATTAACACAACATAATAAAAAAAAATTTTATCTTAAAGACCCAAATTCTAAATTTTTAACCCACTGCCTGCCCACGCCAGGGCATTTGCATGGGCCTTGTCCCCATATGGGAAATCTTATCCTGCACATTACAGCAATGCCCTTCTCAAGCACTGTAATTCAGCCTGATTCTCCCACATGGGGATCAGTAGGAGAGGAGAAGCAGTAGTGGGGAGAATACCCACATGGGTAGTTTCAGGAGGAGTGAGTCTTGAGTCTCAGCCAGTCTTGGGTTCACTCATTTCCCAAAGTGGCAAGTGAGATGATTTTAGGTCATATGAGGATATACTTTTTTTTTTTTTTTTTAAGAATTTTCAGCATTCTGGTTCTGTATTCATTATTTATAATGAATTTTTTAATTGTGTCAGGTTTCTTCTTATGAGTTCCCTCAAAAAAGATAGTTCTATGAGGGAAAAAAGGTAAGTCTATTTACCAAAAATATTATTAAATGAAAATAGTACAGTAGCTCAGCAGCTGTAAATTTTGAAAGCTGGTATGCAAGTCACTCAAGCTTGGAAAACACTGCTCCCTGCAGCTAAGCTGCGTGTGTGTGTGGGGGGGTCTCTCTCGGTTCTCTTCTCTTCAACAGACCCCACAAAGGCACTGTGACGGAGGCCACCATGGGTGTGAGTTGTGTGAGGGCTTCCTTAGGTCGAGAATGCAGCAATATGCCACTTTGGCTGGACACAAACCAGGTGTAAAAGGGAAAACAGGAAGGGCCATGACACTGCCTACTTGCCAAGAGAGCCCAGAAAGTTCATGGAGCCACACTCGTGACCTGGGAGCAGTAAAATGCTGGATGCTCACAGGTGAGACCTTGCTGTGGGACTCTGAATTCCACAGAAAGTCACCAAAGACGCCTAGGACTCTCATCCATCAGATTCTCCTGTGCTCCCTGGCTCTCTTTAACTCCTAGTCAATTATCAGCAAAATACTCCAGATCCTTAGCCTCTTCTGGGAACATCCCCATCATCTTTACTCTAACTGAAGGCTGGCTCTCCCCTGAGGATCCACTGCCCCGGCAGCCCTCTCAAGTAGGGACTGTTTTCTCCCCCCACTCTTCCTCCCATCATGCTGGGATGTAGGTAGAGATTGTTGTTCTCTGCCCAACTTTCAAACCACTGCTCCTCTCTCCATTCTAAAATCCCTCCTCTGTGAAGCTCATGCCTTCAGACCCTACACTCCGCCCACCTTTCTTTTTTTTTCTTTTAAAGATTTTATTTATTTATTTGACAGAGAGAGACACAGCGAGAGAGGGAACACAAGCAGGGGGAGTGGGAGAGGGAGAAGCAGGCTTCCTGCAGAGCAGGGAGCCCGATGCGGGGCTCGATCCCAGGACCCTGGGATCATGACCTGAGCCGAAGGCAGACGCTTAACGACTGAGCCACCCAGGCGCCCCTCCGCCCACCTTTCTTACAGTTTTCAACTCATCTTAGTCACTTCCCAATTCCTTGAAGGTCTTAGGTTCTGCTCAATGTCACCTGCTCCAACACTTTGGAACTCCTGCCATGAATCTTGGTCATTCCAGTAATACCCAGATGATCCCTCCAACACCCTGACCTGCTCCTTGACCTTCGCCCTGGTTCCTTCCTCACTCAACTTAGAAACCATGGGCAATCATGACAACCATTCCTTTGCATTCAACCTCAAATCTCTTTGTCCTGCTCTTGAAATTCCCTGGACCAATAACTAAACCATAACCTTGGAGAAATCCAACTGTCTACTTACTCCAGGCTTGCACCTGCCTAGCAGAGTGTGAAAGAAAAACACACCACGAAGTGGACCGACTGGTCTCATTTGAAAGTCACAATCCCCACTTTCAGGTCAGCCCGGATGCCTCCCACCAGTCATATCCCATTTTCCAGTCCTATCCACTCTTCTCTTAGATAGCAGTTTTGTAAATAGTTTACCTCACCTTTCTCCTCAAGCTTTCATCACTTTTCTCCCTGTCCTCAGCTGATAACCTATTAATTCCTATTTCATTGAGAAAATGAAAGAAATCAAAAGAACATTTCCCCAGGTACCCTTAATCAAGTCTCTTCATTGCCACCATCTACCCTGTACCTCCTGTTTTTCCCTGTTACCAGGCACGACATATGGATCAGTGCTCCTGTTAAAGTCAAGCCCTCTCCTTATACACTGCATTCCCTCTTGCCTTCTAAAGGATACTGTAAGACGTAGTTTTCTCTTCTCTCTCCTGCACCAACACATTCTCATTCTGTATCATTCTGCACTAGATTATTCCCATCAGCACCCAAACAAGCTATTATTTCTCTCATCTTAAATTCTCACCTTGGCCTCATTGTCCTTTCTAATTACCACTCCATTTCTATCCTTCCCATCATCACAAAACTCCTTGAAAGAGTTTATTCTTGGTATTTCAATTTCTTTCTTCCCATTGTCCCTTGAATCCCCTTCAATCCACTCAGCATTCCACTCAAACTACTCTTACCAGCGTCATCAACAACCCCCATACTGCTAATGCACTGGTTAATTCTTGGTCTTGATCTTACTCCATCTATCGGCAGGATTTGATGTCCCGACAGCTCCTCCTTGTAACTTTTTTCATTTGGCTTCTAGGTTGCTACACTCTCTTACCTCAGTTTTCTCTGCTGAGATTTCTCTTCATCTCCCTGACCTCTAAACATCAAAGTATCCCAGGGCTTAGTCCTTGAACATATTTTATTTTCTACCTGCACTCACTCCTTTAATGATCCCATCCCATCTCCAAGCTTACATTTATATGCTGATGATTCCCTGGATGCTCATATCTGTCCCCCGAACCCAGACTCGTATATCCTACTGTGCCTACTTGGATGTCTAATTGCATCTCAGACTTAACATGGCTAAACTTACCAAACTTAATCTCCCAAACTCCCTCCCCTTCCTACCTCCCCATCTCAGTAAATGACAATGCCACTCTCCTACCTGTTCAATCCAAAAACACTGGCATCATCCTTGATGTTCCTCTTTCTCTCCTCTTTTCCTCTTCAAACGTGCTACATCATAAGTATGGCCTCAAGGACTTTTCACGAGATTTTTCCTCTTTCTGGAATATTCTTTTCACATGACTAGCTCCCTAACTTCCTTTAGGTCTAGGCTCAAAATCACCTTCTCACTGATACTTTCTCTGGATATACTATCTAAAATGGCACCCCCTTACCCATCTCCACAGTACTTGCTCCTCTCTTCTAATTTACTGTTCTACTAGGCACTTCCTACGACCTAACATGGTATCCTGTTTTCTGTCTGCCTTCTCCACTGGAATATCAGCTCCAGGAGAGGTGGGATTTTTAGCTGGTTTTCACTGCACCTTAGAAGAGTACTTGGCACGTCACAGGCATCCTAAATGAAGAGATGGAAGAGGGAGCCCCAAGATGGACTTATCTTAAAAATGCTTAGGCTCTCAGTGACAATGAGCCAGCAACACCTTTTTTTATCTCTCTGGGTAGAAGAGATGGCCTCAAGTAAAATTAGGATAAAGATATAAGGTAAGTGGACACTTAGCTTGTAGGGCTTTGGCCTGCAGTCTTTCCCACCTTGTTTTCTCAGCTCATTCACGTCAGATCACTATTTAAAATCTCTAAGTAACGAAATGGCTATTCCAAATCTACCTCATAATTTGGGGTTTCATTCCTCTTTCCACGGTGGCCCGAGAATAGTACCTTTATAAGGGATACCAATTTCTCTAACAACATGCATACACTAAATACTGGGGAGATCGTGACCTGCCTAAGTGATTTCCTGGGCAGGAGAATCAAGGGCACTGGGCACAAGCCAACAAGTCAGCAAGGAGAGGACATAGTCCCTGAGGGAGCCCCCAGAAAAGTATCCAATGCACTTCCTTCTGCTTTCTTGGTATCAGTCCCCAGTGCTTTCAGTGGCATGTGGGATGCTAAAACATGGTGGCATGCAGAGCTGAGAGGGGCCAGAGAAAGATGGCCCAATGTACAGAGGACTATCACAAGCTTTACACATGTACTCCTTTGAATTGGGCTTAATAAGGTCAGTATAGGTGTAAGAGGGATCTCTGTCTTCACTGTGTTATGCTGGTGACTCCAAGAGTCCCACTATTAATGAAAAGGAAGGGAACTTTCTGGAACCATTAACACTGTGTATATAATTTCCTCCAAATGCTAAACAATGAAGATCACTACGGGCACATTCTGGGTAATGATTTATTTTGTTGCCGCATATCTCACTTAATGTGTTCATAAACTCAAATTAACGAACCCCCGTTACGGATCTGAATGACTTCTACCCTCAGTGTTTCAGTCTGTAGTCTAAACCACTAAAAGCGTGACGCCTGACCAGCAGCACCGGGAACTTGTTAGAAACGCAAAGTCTGAGGTCTCACCCACACTTCCTTGGTCAGAAGCTCTGAGGTGTATCAGCAGCCTTGCGGCAAATCCCTGCGGTACTGCTGCTGCAAAATCAAGTCTGGTGTCCTAGTAGCCTGCCGCCCACCCTCCCTCAAGGCCAAGGCCCTCCGCGTGGCATTCAGGGCCCCTTCCAGGCTGGCCCGACGCCACCTTTCTAACGTCAGCTCCCAGTGGATCAGAAATCTCATACTTCAGACAACTTAACCCAGAAATACGGCATATTCGTTGGTCTCCTGCAGAATCTTCTGAACGGCCTCCTCAGTTATATACCCTATTCTGTGACTAGAGAGCTGCCTCCCGGGTGGCATCCGAACCGCAATTCCTCCCTTGGCAGCTTTCTCACGGTTCTCCCTGGAAAAATCATTCCCTCCTCCATGATCCCTTAGCATGTAGCTCATGGCTTAACCAGAGCACATATCACAGGATTATCAGTTATATCACTAAAGTTATATTAATTAACCTACAGAACTGATATTAGTTACATAAGTGCCTCTCCACCCTACAAGATTTTAAGCCTTCTGAGGGAATGAGCATTTGGCAGTAATTGGGGTAGAGGTGGAAGAACTCTAACTGTAGAAATAAACATTCATTGAGCTACTGCTATGTGTTAGGTGCCACATTAGATGTTGGCAGTTTGCTGAAAGGTGTACTTAAGATTATTTTTCTTTTCCAATCAGGTAAGAGCTCCAGGCTTGGCCTAGATCTGTCAAAATGGCAAACAGGGCCTGCTGCCATCCTGGCTCCACATACCCTTTTCTAGTGGTGTCTTTGAGGTTCATCTGAATCACATTATTTGAATTGGTCACACAGTACGATGATCTGTTTTTTTTAACTGCATTGAGAATATGGTGCCTTCTCAATATGTCTGTAACACAAGTTTACGGTGACACAGAGAGATTTCTAAATTCTTCACCCTTGAGATCTTTACCTGACTCCAGGTTAAGTATAAGGACTGCAACGGCTCAGGCTTCCTATTTTATATATAAAACATTTAAATCTCCCCTTATCTGCCAACATGCAAACAGGATGAGGACAAGGATGATGAAGCATAAAGGCCAGTCATGATCACTGCAGGAACAGGGGGGTGGGGCGTGGGGGCAAGGCAACCAACCACATGTGTCATCTCTCCACAGGAAAACATGGAGTCAAAGTCAAGTCCCTTCTCTATAATGGAGACACCATCACCCATGGAGGTGGGAAAAGGCACATGTGAAGTTTGGAAAACCTACATAGAAAGGGGAAATATATATTAAAGTCTTATTTTTGCCCCAAATTAAAATTGGGCATGGGATGAGGTGCTGATGCAGACAGAAGGGACAGAAGATCACTACACTAAATAAATCAGGTCAAAATATTCGATTATTTTCTTCAATGTTGAGAAAGCAGGGCATCATTACTGCATATCTTTGAGCAGCAAATTCATTACTTCTCTGTCACTGGATGGCTCTGCTGATACAAATCCATCTTTTCTGGGCCATAAAATGATCAAGTGTAACTTAAACACCATAAACATGTCCATGAGATGAACTGCATTTACTTATAAACAATTCTCTATTGAGTGCTTTCCACAAATTTATGTTATATACATATTTTGCTGGTTTGAGAATTGTCGATTTTAAGATCTGTCATCAGTATATATTCCCTTGTGTATATCTATCTGTGTAAGGAGAATCTACAATTTTTCACCCAAAGAAAAATACTCTAACTGGCTTCCTTGTAAATAGTTACTATTAGAGTTCTCTCAAACAACATTTATTTTCTAACAACATTTCGAGGAGCTGCCTAAAGTATATAAAAATTCCTTCTATTTAGTAAGTTGAATGCCAACCTAATATACACTACAAGTTTTTACACTAAAACTTTATACTAAAGTTTAATCAGATTTGTGCAAAATATGGTCTTCCGCAGCCACAGAACTGTGAACAGGTCTGAGGGAACATGAAATATATTACAAATATTGGAATTTGTACGGTAGCAAGTATTAATATATCAGACTTAATTAAAAGCTCAGAGAACTGTTACAAATGGAACTAAACTGGAAAGAGGCCAATACCTCACTAACCACAGCCTGCCATCATCCTCTAAGTCCTTGCTCCCGTCTGCCTCTAAGATGGCCAAATCCTTCAGAGGGTTTCTGACGGGCATGCTCACACTACATTTGTGGAGTCCACTGTCTATTTTCACTGGGACTGCCCATTACCTCTTCTGGTCTCTTAGCTCACCTCTTCCCTTCTGCTCACTCCGTCACAGGCCCAGGCTGGACTCCAGGTCAGTCTTCTCACCACTGGAGGACCAACACCTCACTTCCCTAGCTCCTGAGACCTTCTAGTGGGGCCACATTAGAATAATCCCCCAGATCAGGCAGTCTATGGAAAGCAGAATGTATGAAATTTATGCTATTTGACTCAACAGTTACTCCTACTTGGAAATCCTTCCAAATTACATTCTCGGCAATGAGTATTTCAAAACATTCTAGATTTTCAATCCTCATGGACAATGATTATGTTTTACTGAGGTGATTAGGGTCACCCAAGACCAACTGCCTGAGCACCTTTCAGCCCTTCTCAAAATGACGCTGTTGCTACGTTCACTCTCCTCTTCCCCATCCCCCCCCAAACCTCTTCATCTTCACTTCACTGTCCCCACTCACCTCTACTTAAAGGAGAGTCCCTCCCCAAGGTTGGCCTCCAACTGTCCTGCTTCCTCTTACCCACAGAACATTTGTCTCTGTCTGCCCTCAGGCCTTTGTCACAGACATCCACCCATCTTCCTCAGGTAAACAAAGATGTTATCTTCCTGACTGCTCCTTCATGACTCCCCTTTGCTTTGCATTGTTCTAGTTTTTGTATGTTTTTCTCCCCTCCACTTAGTGGACCCAAGAGTACATGAACTATTTATTCATCTTTCCTATCCTTCAATATCTTGATACTTCCAGCATGGTCTTTAAAAAAACAACAGGTACCGAATGAGTACTTGTTAAATAATAAATGGATGCATAATGGAGACAGTGGAGCCCAGAGTCTCTTTTCAATAAACACTTTTCTGTTGCACTAATTCCCTTTCTATGCTGAAATGTGGGCAGTGGAATGACCTGCATTTTAGGCCTTTTCTGACTTACGTATAGCTGTTTAAAGTTTTTAGAAAGTAAGCATTAGAGGAGATAATGGGAGAGGGTAAAGAATTATAAAACAAAGAAAGAGAAAATGTTGTTTATCAAATTCCTTTGGAGAGAGAATCTGCTGATGTAGAAGAAATACCATGATGACAGGTTTGGGGTAAGAAAGGAGGTACGGGGAGTAGATGTGAGACTCCCCAAAAACATATCAAGAAACAAAAGGTGGTCTCGAAGTTGCCTTTGGGGGGGTGGGTCCTAGGAACATAAGAGTGTTTGTTTCTGAATGTCAAGGTCCTTTGGGTATGTAAACTTGGGAGAGAGGCCTAAAAAGTAGGCTGAAGTGGAATATTTTCACTTAGCAAGGGGGCAGCAGCTGGAGCTCCCAAAGGATATCTTGGAAGCAGGAGGGAAGGCCGGTGCTTTTGGGAGAACATAATTAGCTAACAGGGTATCTTCAGTTACTTGTTCTAAGATGTGCAATGCACCTCCATCCTTGGTTTCCTTAGGGAAATTTCAGGCAAGTTTATATACCTTTCTTTCTGAGAAACCCAAAGGAGTGCTGAGCTCTACAGCCAAATAGACACAAAGGAAAAGACACCATGTCAGCAACCACGTAGGCAGCCAATAGCTGCCATGGGAATCATGCCCACAAACTGCGTCATGAGATCTGGAAGTGAGCAGGCATCCCCCTCCACGGCAGTGGCCCCAGGAACCAGCAGACTACGAACTCTGGAAATTCTGTCTCCAAGGCACTTGAGTGAAGAAATTGGGCCCCAGCAGGAGGAGCATGGTCTTAAAGCCAGTGCACTGGGCAAGGAGAGAGGAATCTATAATCCAATCCTAGATCTGCCCTGACTGTTGGTGACACAAACGGGAGGTGTATGGAGTTTGGAGAATTTTAAAGACTCCTATAAGTAGGAGACCCACGCAGATATAAGATTATTCAGCCCAGTTATCCAAGAAACTCCCCATATATCCTTCTGCGTAGATGTAGCACCAACAAGTACAGGAAGTGCCTCAGAGCCCTTGGCTTCTAGACCTGGGTTGAACATGGCGTGCCATGCAGAAAGGAGCTGACTAGTGAGCTACACCACATCTACATAACTCTGAAGTGATGCAAAATCGAACAGCGCTTTCTAGCTGACCCAAGTCTCAGCCTTTTGCAGTAACTAGAAATTATCACTTCTATATGCTTCAATTTCAGCACCTTCAAAATCGGGATAATACCATTTATTTTAGTGTACTTTATCTAGCAGTTTGAAGATAAATTTGAAAGAATGTAAAAAGGCTCTAAGATTCTGATAAGATGGATGCCTTTTAAATCCAAGATCATTACTAATAAGTATTTTTCCCTTCCCTTAACACCTCTGTAAAACCAGTGAGGAATAGTGAAAATTACCCTACTTTAAAATTGTGTGAAATTGCGAGAATGAGAGCCTAACCAATTTTCCTTCAAATTACCAAGATATTCAGAGGCAAAGCCCAGAATGCAAACTCTCTACCAGGCATCACTGGAGAATGGAATAATGAAAAACTCTGGATTAAGACAGACTTGGGTCCTAACTTTAGCCCATTGCCTAATTAGCTGTGTGACTTTGGTTCTATTTTGCAACTCTTCCAGGCTTCAGTTTCTTCACCTGTGAAATGGGCTCATGATACTAACCTACAGATGAAGGAAAAGCATGTGAGACAACCAGCAGGGTATCGGGGTGCCCAGTAAATGGTAACTCCTGGAACTGTGATCCTGTTCCTAAAGAAAGCCTTTTCTTATGCACGATTGAAAGGCAAGGGGTATCCTCGGGCAGCAATTGCAAAGAGGGGAACTCAAACCATTTCGTGACTTATTTTAAAACCAATTCATTTCAGGAAGAGATGTAAAACCCCCAAAATTCTGAAGTTAAGGAAGACAAAATATTAATATAGTCTTATAAGGAAAAAACATATTTGAAATGAAAATTCAAGGCCTGGCCACACATGATGACCGCTTTCCTTTGGTGCTTGTGAGTCAACTCATTTCTTCTTTGCTGTTTCTCATATATGCAGCCTTTACCTTGTGAAGAGAAACACAACTGCTCAAGTGGAAGTGACAGAAAAGATTAGTTGCTTTGTGTGAAAATAGGGGAAGGGAAAAGTGTTTTTTCTTAAATTTTTCAGTGAAAGACAATGTTCTCACAGAGATGGAGGGGTGCTTAAAAAAACAGGATAAAATATGATTCTTCGAGTCCCAATGTTATTTCTTTCACTTGTTATTTATGTTTGAAAATACACAAACTGAATATTGGGATCTAGATGGACCACAGCTTATGCAACACTCCATTTGTCTCAGCTATGCTAATACACACGCAGGGAGATAATCTATCAAGTTACTAATAAGCAGAGATTCAGATGCCAACACACAAATCCTTCTGAACATTTATATTCTATCAAGTTGGGAGTATTTCTAAAAGATGTATGTGTGCATAGTTTATCTAATAGACTGGAATTGCTCTTATTTCTGTTCTGCCAAATAAAGAGAAATTTCTCTGACTGTAAATGTGACTGCTTCAACTCTCAAACTGCAAATTTTCTGGGCATTTCCTTTTCACGCTCCCTGGCAGGTCTATCCACCATCAAATTCTCCAGGTTTGTCAAAGCCTTAGTAATAGCCCCAATTTACAAAGTGCCTGCCACTTGGCCAGAATTCGAGATAGAAAATCAAAATACAAACAAAAATAAGAGATTTTGAAAACAGGCAAGAATGTGGAAATGGCCACCATGTTTAGACCAACACTAAAATATGGCCTCGACTTCTAAAAAGTGCAGAAAGCAGTGAAATGTAGAAGGCACATTAAAATGAATAAGCAAGGGCACCAGTATGGCTCAGAGTTCTCAGATCTGACATGGGCATTTGGTACCTGGTTCACCCTACTAGCTGTGTGGCCTTGAGCAAGTCATTCATAATTTCCCAATTCATTAAATGCAAATAATACCCCCATTTTGGTATAGTTTCCACATTTCTGGAAATGTCTGGCAAAGAACCCGGGCTGAAGAAGGTACTTGATGCATGATGGTGTCCTCCCTTGAAGAGAGGCTGCAAACTCAACTGGCCTACAGGGCTCAGTGAGAAACGAAACTCCAAGAGGCTCCACGAGTGTCAGGATGTAGGACAACAGGGAGCGTAGCGGGAGTCTACGTGTTATTTGAGCACCTTCAATTCTGCTACAGAGGATGGACGAAGCTCATCAGAAGGGCTAAGCACTGCCAGTAAGTAAGCTAGCAGTTTACGGGATATAAGTAAATCTCAGAGAATGTGTCAGAACAGACAGCCAGTACTCAAGCAGCTTGCGAGACAAACAAATTCATAAGATATGCCAAGTAAGGACCTATAACCTATAGGGCATGTCAGAGAAAGGTAGAATAGATAAATATGAGGGAACAGATAAGAACATTACCTAGAGAAAGAAAGTCTTAGGTCATGATCATGCCTGCTCGGGGCCAACAGCTAATTCAGCCCCGCATGGAAGACCATTGGTGACAACAACCTGCTCCTATGCTGGCTCCACGTGTGCTCTACCTAAGAAGTGCAGGTGACAACCAGGGCTGTCCAGCAGGCCACTGGCCAGGCATGCTGCCACGGAGCAAGTGTGCACTGCCTCTGGGTGCCCTGTGTTTACTGAGGCCCCTTGCTCACATCTCTAGTCCTGATAAGCAGAGCGGGAGAGGCTGTGGTGGCAGAGAGAGACAGAGCAGGTGAACATGGTGTGATCCTGGGGTCAGAGAGTACACACCGCCCCCCTGCCGGTCCCACGCGCCATGCGCCCACCTGCCCCTCGTCCTCCTGCATCTGTGTGTGTGTGACTTAATAAACTGGGTGATCAGAGACTTCATTTGGTCTGTGAGCCTTTTTGTGCAGTGGGGACTTGGTGTGGACCATTCCCTCAGGTGATCTCCTCTGACTGGGAGCCATGAGGGCTGTGGCATGGCAGAGGGCACGGGAACTGTCCCAAGAGGAGCTACTGTTCAGCCCCAAGCTGGGCTGCCCTTTGGGACAGCGGTCTAGGGTTCTCACATTTTCTGATGTTTTACAGAAACTCGGGAAATTTGAATTTCCGTGTCAGATCTCCCAAGTTCGAAACGTTGACAACTCTTTGAACATTTTGAAATTCTGTTCAGGCAAAATAAAGCTCATCCTCCATGGCCACTGCCGGTTTGCTTCTGCTGCCTTCGTACTGCTGCACAACTCTGTCCGGCCCTGGCGCCGAGGGCCCTGTCACGTGGCCCTTGGGTTGTAAGAGCAAGATGCCCGCTGCCGTGTCTCACCTTCTGGGGCTCCCTGCTTATGGAGGGCCCAGCAGACCTGAGGGCCCTCGCACTAGGTGTCTCCTCAACTCCAGAACAGCGACGACTGAACCCAGAAGGGGGGTCACGTACCTAAGCTCACGTGACAAAAGAAAATGGACTCCTGAGCGGGGCGCTCAGGCGTTACTCGACGCTGGCTACAAGCCTGTGCTAGACAGCTTCCTCAAGGCGACACCGCCCCGCTCTCAGGCCTCTCTTGTTTCCTCTGCCTCTCCTCTCCTTCTCAGGCCACTGACCACGAGTCAGAACAAAATGAGGCACATCTGGGGGCAAGAGTTGGTGACTGTTCCTGTGGTACCTTTGACCAAAATCAGACGACTGAAATGAGGAACGGTTTTGTTTTGGACGTCATGTGTTCGAGGTAAAGCGTGTACTCCTGTGCTCCTTTGGTCTACAAGTGGACCAAAATGATTCTGCACAGAAGGGCCTATCTCCTGCCACCACTTGAAGAAAGGCAGGGGCCTGTCTTTTCCTGAACAGCCTGTGGGGGAGGAGGTATGACTAGGGCACCAGAGGGCTCCTTATAAGAGAAGACTCCAGAACACGTGCTTCCTGAGCAAGGGGCTGGAGTGCCCAGGTGCCCAGAATAATGTCCAGGGGGTGGACAGTGGGCAGAGGGCTACCCCTCTGTGCAGAACAAAACTGAACTCCTCTGTGGGTGCTGGAGACCGTCAGAGCTGGGATGTGTGCGTGCTGGCGTGCGGGAGGGTGGAGTGGGGACGTCGGAAGGGAGGCAGGAGTCACTGGCTTTCTTGCACACAGACACAGTCCAGGAGCTTGATTTGCCTGTCCTTGCCCTGGACGATGAGAGAGGCAGCCACGTCGTGAGGAAACCAGCGGGTGGGATGGCTGATCAATGACTGAATCCACAGGCACAGTCAGAGCATGGGGAGCCTGTAGGGGGCTGTGTACAAAGGGCACATGGTCACATATTCCCAAAGCTCTACCCAGGCTCTGACCAGTGAGAGCACCTGGTGGCGGACTTGTGTGGGTCATACTGTTGAGTGATATCTCCTGGGTGATCATTACCAGTCAGGGCCTGTGGGAGGTCCGGGGACCCAGTGATAAGGGCCCAAGGGCTTACGTCTCCAGAGAAGACCAGCTATAAACATGAGAGTGACTGGAAGAAAACCATGTGACTGTGGGCTGTGACACCTGCTCCGAAGGGAGGAAACCGGGTGACAGGACAGAGGATGGGTGGGGGGAGGAGCTACTACAGAAGTCACCACTCTAGGAAGGAGGCAGGAAGACAATCTCCTGGTAAGATCACCTACAGTTTTTACAGAAATAAAAATTCTCAGGAGAGAAAATATTTAAAAAATACACCAGTGTTAGCTTCTTTCCTTATACTAAAATATTAATATGTAAGCTAAAGGGCAGAGAATTGAAAACAATGCTGGAAACATCAGCTTATTTCTAGAACATAAGAGTATGCCAGCCTCCGTTGGACTTAACCACAGATTTCCCAGGCCGGTGTTTTGTATCCTGCTAAAATGTAATTTAAAAATTAAATTATCTCCACTCTGGTCCTGGCTAACTGAAAATGGCAACTATAATGCAGTTGTAATTGATTTCTTGTATCAATCACGGACGAGCATGTGAAGCCGGAGTGTTAGGATGACTGCTGTAGTCCAGTCAGTGGTATAACCTGTGCCGGCTGCGATTCAGGGCCAGCGTGTCTCGTGACAGGTACCTTCTGCCAGCCAGCAGGTGAAACTCAGTGATACTGGGCACAGAATGAGAGGAGCCAGACTGGCACACCCTCTGCCCCTCTGCCTGCCTCTGACAGCAGTCGGCAGGACAGACACCTCTTGGAGAGAACGTGGACACAGCCGCAGAAGGACATGTTACTGCGACCTGCTGGAAGGGATCACTGCAAGGGCCATGGGAAATGATGGCCTCACTCCAGGGTTCCCAGGCACGTGTCCTTCAAGGATCAGTAAAATAAGGGGGTGGAAGATGGAGGGAGTGCATCATGGAGATGACAACCTTCTGTATCGTCAAATAAGGACATTAAGACAGACACCATTCCACAAACTGTCATATACCCATATAGCGGGATGCTATTTAGCAATAAAAAGAAACAAATTACTGTTATATTCAACTATGTGGATGAATCTCCGAAGCATCAGGCTACATGGAAGCAGCCAGACACAAAGGAGTAAGTGCTGCCCTGTCCCATTTACACAGCATGCTAGAGCAGACACAACTAATATGTCGTTACAGAAAGCAGCTCACAGCTCGCCTAGAGGCTGGGCAGGGGCGCGGACTGTAAAGGGGCACAAGAAACTTTCTGGACTGACTGAAAAGTCTGAAGTCTTGATGGGGTGCTGGTTACATGGGTGTATACATGTCAAAACTCATCAAGGTACACTTAAAATGTGTGCATTTCACTGTATGTAAATATGTTATGCCTTAACAAAGTTGATTGAAAAAATTAAATGTGACCAAAAAACAAAACCCTATGTATCTATTCTCATAGTTACTTCATAAAAGAAAGTTGTTTTTAATCCCTGAATAAAGAAGATACAAAAAGACAGTCCTTTTGAATTAAGTATTAAATTTTAGCTTAATGAAAAACACGATTTTTTTCATTCTAAAGCCCAGCAATGGGAACCTCCATGGGACTGACCAGGGATCAGAAGATGAGCATTTGAGAACCACTGTTGTCTCCCTTCCTCCCCCATATCCCACTCCCTGTACCTGACCTCAAATGTACCTTAACCAGGCTCACGACTATTCATTCAGCAATGAACAATACAACTAGAGCTACCCGATTGGGGATTACAGGAAAAAGGCATGACTTAAATAACTAAGGAATTTTATCTCAGGAAAGGCCCGCAGAAAAGGGCAGGAGGCAGAGGGAACAGGAAGGGTGAAGGAGAAGTGGAGAGAACTCTGGGCAGCTACACCCCTGAGTGCCTCTTCCCAGTCCCCTCTCTGGGGCCTGCAAATTCAGCTCATGAAGACTTGCACCCAGGGGGCCCTGTGTGTTCATGGGTCAGCTTGGCCTCTTAAATGAACTGGCAGCAACCACCAGCAAGTTATACAGTCAACAGGGGTCTAATACCAGGCATCAAGACCCTTCCCTGCTGGTCACAGAGCCTTGCCAGGTGCACTCAGGACCCCAAGAGACCTTTAAGACCACCATGGGGGAAAGGTACAAAAAAGAAATTAATTTTTATTTAAAAAAGAAGCAGCAAAGATTTTTATGAAGTTTAAAGTGTAATAGTATAAAATATCTATATAAATTAACATCAGATTTTCCTTCAAAGAAGGTCTAAAACTAAATAGACTTTTAAAAAAATAATACTTTTTACCTTAGCCACCTTAAATCCACTGGTTCACCAAGAAAAGATTTTAGTAGTAGCCAAACTGTTATCATAAGTGTGACTGTATGTTCTAGAAAACATTGCCAATGCATCAGATAGTCAGATAATGGATGGAAAAGTTGTCATACTTAATTGTTTTTAAAGATTTATTCGTTTTTTTTGGGGGGGAGAGCAAGTGCAGGGGGGAGGGACAGAGGGAAAGGGAGAGAGAGTCCCAAGCAGACTCCACACTAAACGTGGATCCTGACCTGGGGCTTAATCTCATGACCCTGAGATCATGACCTGAGCTGAAACCGAGAGTTGGTCGCTTAACCATTGAGCCACCCAGGTGCCCCCATACTTAGTTTTAAAATTCAAGAATGTTGAGGGGGGAATGAACAATCAAAATGAAAAAAAAAAATCCAAAATTCTCCAAGACACAACTGTACATCGAAAGTCATTAGGATTCCAAGGGTAAAATCTCACTCAGTCCCTATGCCTTTTAAAAATTTACTTATTTTTTTAATGGGACATCTGGGTGGCTTAATCAGTTGAGTATCCAACTCTTGATTTCGGCTCAGGACGTGATCTCAGGGTTGTGGGATCGAGCTCTGCGTCTGACTCCTTGCTGAGCATGGAGTCTGCTTGTCCCTCTCCCTTCCCCCTTCCCGTTCTTGCTCTTTCTCTCCCTCTCTCAAATAAATAAAATCTTTAAAAAATTTACTTTTTTTTCTAAAAACAAACACTTACCCAGCACTTAGGAAGTGGCAGACACCATTCTAAGCACTTTATACACCTAAATTCATACACTGCTCACACCAACCCAACCAGGTAGGTGTCTTTGTCCCTATTCTACATTAGTCTCTTGTGGACATTAACTGGCAGAGCCTGGAAAGGACATTGGCACACCCCAATAGCTATGTGTTTGCTGGGGCATGGCCATTTTTGTTTTGTTCAAGAGAGGGACTGTACATTTGGGTCATGTTTGTTTCTAGTATTGAGGCCCTGAGACTTCTGTGACTGAGTATCCCCAGGAGAATGTGAGATGCTCAGCACACCTACCTGTGAATGCGTCTGGTGCCCCATCCTACACAGAGAACTGGGGATTCTCCAGGCAAATGCTCACAGGTCATTCCTGGTGCTGATTACAGCACCTGGGATAAGTACAAAAAGGAAGCAAAACAATGACATGCTTTCAGAACTTGGCTTTGATACCTTCAAAGAAAGCTGAACCCTTTGGTTTGGGATTTTATATATTCTGAGGTGAAAGCAGAGATTCTGAAAGGTCGCACATGATTTTCTGTATTTGGGTTCTCTAACTTGCCTTCACAGTAGCATCTTCACAATTTTGGCTAGATCTGATACGGCCTGAACTATTATTTACTTGCAATTTTTATTTAAATCAACTCAGCTTTTGTTCTAATTCTTTTCTTTTTTTGGTTCTTGAAGTATAATTGACATACAACAATATATTAGTTTCAGGTGTATAATGCATATTATGAAATGATCACCTCCTAAGTCTTGTGAATCTCCGTCACCACACAGGAATGGTTACATTTTTTTTTTCTTATGATGAGAACTTTTAAGATTTACTCTCTGTGACCCCGAGGGTAAACATTATATGTTAAAAAAATGAAAAAAGAAGATAGTAGGAAGGGACAAATGAAGGGGGGGAATCGGAGGGGGAGATGAACCATGAGAGACTACAGACTCTGAGAAACAAACTCAGGGTTCTAGAGGGGAGGGGGGTGGGGGGATGGGTTAGCCTGGTGATGGGTATTAAAGAGGGCACGTACTGCATGGAGCACTGGGTGTTATATGCAAACAATGAATCATGGAACACTACATCTAAAACTAATGATGTAATGTATGGTGATTAACATAACATAATAAAATTAAAAAGGAAAGAAAAAAAGAAAGGAAGGAAGGAAGAGAAAGAAAGAAAGAAAGAAAAGGAAAGAACAGAAAAGAAAGGGAAAGAGATTATAAGGAATTGGCGGGGTGTGCCAGTGGCTCAGTTGGTTAAGTATCTGCCTTCGGCTCAGGTCATGATCTCAGGGTCCTGGAATCAAACCCTACTTCCGGCTCCCTGCTAAGGGGGGAATCTGCTTCTCCTTCTCCCTCTGCCCCTCCTCTCTGCTCCTGTGCACTCTCTCCCTCTTTCTCTCTCTCAAATAAATAAAACTTAAAAAAAAAATTTTACTCTCTTAGCAACTTTCAAATAGACAGCATTATTAACTATAATCATGATCTGTACATGACATCCCCAGGACTTATTTTATAATTTTTGACCATCTGCACCCATTTTACCTACCCCTACCCCATCTCTGGCAGTCACCAATCTGTTGTCTGTATCTGTGACATTGGTTTGTTTTTCAGGTTCCACATATAAGTGAGATCATACTATAGCAATTAAGTATCCTCTTTATCCATGTCTTATCTTTTATGCATGAAATCAATTTAATAGTTATATTTTATTAACACACTTATCAGTTAAAATAAAATATATCTTGGGACGCCTGGGTGGCTCAGTCAGTTAAGTGGCCAACTCTTGGTTTTGGTTCAGGTCATGATCTCAGGGTCGTGAGACAGAGCCCCAATACAGGCTCTGCACTCAGCAGGGAATCTGCTTGAGATTCTCTCCATTTCCCTCTGCCCCTCCCCATGCTCTCTTTTTCTCTCAAATAAATCTTTTTAAAAATTAAAAAAAAAAAAATATATATATATATGCATCAACAAAAATCACTGCATGTCCTCCAGTGCTGTGAGTTCTCGGTTTAGGAGAATTCAAATTCTGAGCTGATAAAAGCCAGTCTTCACCCTCTAATTAAAAATATGGGATTGGGGTGCCTGGGTGGCTCAGTCGGTTAAGCGACTGCCTTCGGCTCAGGTCATGATCCTGGAGTCCCAGGATTGAGCCCACATCAGGCTCCCCGCTCAGCGGGGAGTCTGCTTCTCCCTCTGACCCTCCCCCCTCTCATGCTCTCTCTCTCTCATTCTCTCTCTCTCAAATAAATAAATAAAATCTTTTTAAAAATATGGGATTAAAACATATACCTTCAGAAATTATTTTGATATATGTGTACGTATCAATATAACATGTATGTACAAAGGGAGCTACACACACACACACACACACATACAATTTCAAATGACTGAGAAAAGAAATTGAGCAGGAATTAGGCATTAAGTCAGGGGCAGTGAGAAGTACCGGATCATGGACATGGCATAACATTTGAATAAGAAACCACACAATCTGGCCAGTAAAGTTCAAAACACCACCAACACCACCCAGACATCATGTACTCTCAACAGGAACCTCAAATATATAAATTAATGCCTAAGTTTAAAAAATAAAAAGGAAAAAGTATATAGAAATAAGAATCTAAAAGCTTGATTAATTATAAGATGCATTTGCACTGTTTCTCCTGGAAGACTGGAAAAGACACACATGCCTAAAGGGAGAGGTTGATCCCAAGCACCCAGTAGCATGGTCGGGGGCCAGGGTTGGGGGTGGGGTGGGGAGGGCTGGCTTCAGGCTCCCTCCACTCTCCCACCCCACAGCAGCTCCACACTGGTCCACTTTCTGCAGTACCCTTCCTCATAAATAATCTGCTGAACAAACGTCTCTGCTGAGAAATTGGAAATCACTGGTGTGATCCAATTTCCCCATTCTACCAGTGAGAAAACTGAGGATCAGAGAAGGTAAAGACTCATGGTCACTCAACAAAGTGCAGCAGAATTAGAACCTGAAGACCTCAGTGTCCAAACTCCCCATCTGAGGTTCACTTCCAAGAACACCCTCATGCAGCTGCAGACTGTGACCCTAGTGGATGTCATTACATCAACAACCTCAACTATGCTTGAAAATGAAGAAATGTGACTCATCATTAATTCCTTGAGGAGGGGAGAGCATCCAGCAATATTTAATGAAGTGTTATGAGTCAATGGAACTAAATTAGGAATCAGATGGAAGTTATTATTTCAGAAAGAATGACGTAAGGAAGCAGACACATCTCTTCCTGAAAAGTTGTATAAATCAAATAATGCCTAAAACAGATTAGGGAAACCTTCCTAAATTAATAATAATAGAAACAACAATAAAAACAGCAGTAGTAATAAAAGCAATAGCTTTTATTACTTATTATTATATAACTTATTATTATATACCAGGTACTAGACTCAACACTTTATGTGAGCTGATATCCTTATAACATAAACATTATTATTCCCATTTTTATAGATAAGAAAATCGAGCTTAAGCCCAGGGATAGGGTGACTGACTGTCCTGGTTCATCTGGCACCAAATGGTTTTCCAGGGGTGGAACTTCCAATACCTACAGCAAAAACTCCTGGATAACCTGGAAGGGCTGGTCACCCTACCTGTCGGGTTGGTAAGTGACAAGAACTTTCTTCCATGTCTGCCTGACTCCCCAACCACCACCACCTTCTATGGGATAATTTCTCTCCATGTGCTACAGTCTAGACTTGCACAGACCAGTTTAAAGGAGGGCATGACTAATATGTTACAAAACAAGACGTTCACATGTAGCTTCATCTCCTTTTATTAAAAAAAAAAAAAAAAAAAAGGTAGAGAAAGCCCTGGGAGCCTCGAGCCTCCATTCCTCCAGAAGAGTAAAGAAGGGGCACTTACCTTGATCTCAAACTCGAAGTGCTCGTCCTTCCCTTGCCCACACAGCACATAGCGTGGAATACTAATTTTAATTGGGTCCTTCAGGTCGTCTGGATTTGCTCCCAAAGAGCGAGAAACCATCCGCTATCAAAGACACATCAGATAGGGAGAACAAAGAGAAACCGAATCACTCCTCAGCAAATACCCTGCTTGGGCAGGCAGGAGAAAATGTGTTTCAAGCAGAGAAGAGAACATCAAATTAGTGGAGTTTATTTAGAAAAATGATGGCTTCCTTTGAAAGAGGAATGTTAAGTCTCTCTCATCACAAAAGACCATTTCTTTAGGTATACTATTTCAAGAAATTAGGGTAAAAGCACTTCAAAATGTTGTTTGGCTTTGAAGTTCCTTCCAATTTATAAGAACAAGTGAAAAAAGAGACAGATTACATATCCCAACTTTTAAAAAAAAAATCAATGTAAACCAGATTCCTTTCTGAAAAGTCTTGATCATCTGAGAAACTTCTTTTTTCTTCAGAGACTATCAGATTGCTGTACATAAAGCTCCAAAACCTCGAGACTTTATTCAAATTTACTTCATTTTTAACTTCTAGGCATTTTTATAAGCCAGTGTAGTACAGAAAGCTCTTTAAACCACAATTAAAATAAATACCAAGTATTTTCTTTAGGCTTCATTTGATTAGTAATCAACCTGGCTCTGACAAATATTTATGGTTTGGATGGTGGGAAGCCAGAGGGGTTTGAGAAGGAATCATTATGAAAAAAATAAATCTTCAAAATGAGTTCTCTTGAGTATAAATGGGTGGAAATCTCTGAACAATCCTTATCATTTGCACTAACCTGGGGCTTTAGACAACACAAGAAAATATGTTTTTAAAGCAGTAGCAGTAATAAAATAATTATAGTTAGCATTTATTGAATACTTACTATATACCAAGAACTGTGCTAAACAGTTTATATGCATCATTTCATTTAATACTCACGATCCCCCATGAGGTATTAACCATTACTGAACCCTATTTATCAGATGAGGGGCCCCAGGCCGAGAGTCAAGATAATATGAAAGAGGCAGGTAGCAGAGCTAGGATTCGAACTCAGGCTAACCTAGTGCCCACCTGTGCACCATGATGCCTGCCAGCCCACCTCCATCGACTGTAACACTGCCATCAGGAAATTTTTAAATAATTTCATCCATCTGAGATAGAGCCAGCTAATGGACATTTCAACATACACAGAATTTAAGAAGATGGAAAATCCATGATTCCACAGTGATTCCATTCCTATTTGACTAAAAAAAGCACTGGGCAAAATGTGGTCCTGGATCCTGAGCCAGGTGTAACGTGGAAGCTCGGATTTCTGGATGACACAGAGGTGTAGAATCTGTCTCAGATTACTGCTTTTGTCTAGAGGACACTGTAAATATTTTGGCCCTGCTTGGAAGTTAACAAAGCCTTTTAGAGCATCTAATTTTTCCCTGCATGGCCAGTCACCCAAAACAAGAACCATTAATTTTATCGAAATGGTACACCAATTTAGCTGTCCCTGATGTCAAAAACCACAGTGGAAATTCTTTAAAAAAGAGTTTCTCGATATGTGCACTGCCAAAAGACCTTTCAATTCACTGACAGTATGTTTCCAAATTACTGTAAAGGTGGACATTTCCTGAAACATGGACTATGTTTGATCTATTTGAAGAGTGAGAAGGAAGAGAAATAATCTAGTAGTTTTAATGATTTTCAAAGAGCACATTTACTGTTAAGAAATGTCTCTGACCATAGCTGAGCCATGAAGTTCTTGCTCTGCTGCCTAAGCCCCGAAATCTTCTATGCCATACTTAATAACTATATTTTTAAGTAGGAACAGAATTTCTTCTCCAGATCTGCCACAATCACTTGGGAAATCCACTTGTTGCAGTGTGTGTGAGTTTGAAGCTTAAAGTTGGCAGCAGTGGGAAAACCCGCTCAGCAGAGGGGAATGCTGCTCTCAGGAACTGAAGCAACAACAAGCAACCGATGATACTAGTTGAGAAATAAAGACCCACGCACCCTACCTTAGAAGGAACCTTGCTCTCCCTACCAGTTAGACCCAAAGGCCAAAACCACAGCTCATTTGATGAGGAGCTCTCTCTATCCTAAAAGCCTAGAATGAGGAAAAGGAAGAAGGAAGAAGGTAATCAAATTCACTAGGAAGAGTGTATTATCATGTGTATTATGGGTTCTTAAAAAGATGTGGATAATAGCATCAAGCATAAATACTCGGTACTGAAACTCAACCATAATGAGCATCCCTGAAGCAATCACCTGGGATCCCATAGGTATTCACTTCAAAGATTCGGAGAGCGGAAAGAGAAGACCTTTCTTCTCTTTCTCTAAGAGAATCAAATCCTAGCATAAGGACTTGGTCTCAGCCTAACAGTCACCCGCCCACCCTCTCTGCACTTCAGTCTCATGTCTATGGAAATGGGCATAGTATTTAGCAAATCCCATCTATACAGCAGGAACCCAACTGTGAACATGACAGTGTCCTGCCCTGTGGGACTTCTGTTTAGAGGCAGACTGACAAGTAAACTTGTAATTCCAGCAGGATTAGAAAACTGTGATGGCGGTTTATAGCATCATTATTTACAATAGCCAAGCTATGGAAGCAGGCCAAGTGTCCAACGATTAATGAATGGATAAAGAAGATATGATATATGTACACAATGGAATATTACTCAGCCATAAAAAAGAACAAAATCTTGCCATTTGCAACAACATGGATGGAGCTAGAGAATATTATGCTAAGTGAAATAAGTCAAAGAAAGACATATATGTTACGATTTCACTCCTATGTGGAATTTAAGAAACAAAACAAATAAGGAAAAGGAAAAGAATGAGACAGACAGACAGACAAAGCAAGAAACAGATTCTTAATTATAGAGAACAATCTAATGGTTACCAGAGGGGAGGTGTGAGGGGGGAAGGATGAACTAAGGTAATGGGGATTAAGGGAGTGCACTTGTCATGATGAGCACCAGGAAATATATGGAACTGTTGAATTACTATATTGTACACCTGAAATAAAAATAATGCTGGATGTTAACTAACTGGAATTAAAATAAAAATTTAAATAAGAAAAGAAAATTGTGATGGGGGCACCGAGTAAGCAAAACTATGAATATACACATGGCTATCTAAAGGCCATGACTTTTACTGAGGAAGAGCTGCAGCCAAAACTATCCAGGTATATTATTAACTAAGCAAGAGTGACTTAATTTTAACTTTCTAAGAGCCTTTTCTTATAGGCACCCTTTGGGTATACAATCAAACATTGGTATCTTTTACTGATCACCCACCATGTGCTATGCACAAGGCTAGATCCTGGGAATACAAAATAAAATAACTTCTACAAAGTCTCTGTAATTTCTAAGACCTTTAGTTTTTCTCAACTGCATCAAATTTTGAAAAAGATTTGGTTTTTC
Source organism: Mirounga angustirostris (assembly GCF_029215605.1). Lineage (NCBI taxonomy): Eukaryota > Metazoa > Chordata > Mammalia > Carnivora > Phocidae > Mirounga > Mirounga angustirostris. The sequence continues at coordinate 96,996,010 of NW_026991718.1, read as the reverse complement.
CACTCCAGATGGATTACATTCTAAAGTTAGCCAACTTAGCTTTCTCTTTTTATAAGTCAACATTCTAAGTGGGATAAGACTGAAAGTGATGGTCTGGTTACTACATAGACATTTTAAGACTGGAAAGTTCTCTATTTCTAAGAATTTTATAATTGTGAAATCAATCCCTAGTAAAAGGAAAGTTGCTTAAAGCTCGGGCTCACTGATCCATTAAAGAAAAAAAAGCCCTGCCTTTGATAATTTACAAATTTGGGTAAATGGGTAGGAACCCATTCTCTGGGAGGAACTGGATCTTGTAAGGTTTATGTCGTTCACCTAAATCTTATAATGCTTATGTCACTCGCCTAAATGTTATGTCACTCACCTAAATCAGGTCGTGATCCCAGGACCCTGGCATCAAGCCCCTCACTGGGTTCTCTGCTCAGCAGGAAGCCTGCTTCTCCCTCTGCCTATCCCCTTGCTCGTGCTCTCTCTCAAATAAATAAAATCTTTTTTTAAATTTTTTTTTATTGTTATGTTAATCCCCATACATTACATCATTAGTTTTAGATGTAGTGTTCCATGATTCATTGTTTGTGCATAACACCCAGTGCTCCATGCAGAACGTGCCCTCCTCAATACCCATCACCAGGCTAACCCATCCTCCCACCCCCCTAGAACCCTCAGTTTGTTTTTCAGAGTCCATCGTCTCTCATGGTTCGTCTACCCCTCCGATTTCCCCCCCTTCACTCACACATATATTGCATTATTTGTTTCAGAGGTACAAATCTGAGATTCAACAGTCTTGCACAATTCACAGCGCTTACCAGAGCACATACCCTCCCCAGTGTCTATCACCCAGTCACCCCATCCCTCCCACCCCACCCCCCACTCCAGCAACCCTCAGTTTGTTTCCTGAGATTAAGAATTCCTCATATCAGTGAGGTCATATGATACATGTCTTTCTCTGTTTGACTTTAAATAAGTAAAATCTTTAAAAAAAAAAAAAAAAGAGCCACTGCCCCAATCACATGATCAGACAGTGAAGTTTAACTGCATCCTGTGTTGAGAAGACAGATACTTCTTTCTCCATTATTTAATAGCATGTTGGGGCTAGAAATATTGTTACCACCCATAGGCACAGTTTACTTCAATCTCAAAGATTTCAGAGTAACTAAATATTAATGAGTGTAGAGAAATGTACAACTGCAGAAATGATTAACTGAAAAATAAGCTAGGGATCTGAAGACATTTGAGTTTTATCTATGCATAGATGAACAGAGAGACAAATCAAACGAGTATGTGTTTCCATCAAACCACTGCTGCAGTGTAATTTTTAGGAACTACTTTTTGAAGTCAACGTCATGAGGAATGTAGAATTCTCAGGACACAGTGTGAAAGATTCCTGACATTCTCCTAAACTACGTTTATGTTGGAGAGGAAGGAGAACTAACATAAATGTCTCCTAAATTTATTTTTTATTTGAATGTAGCTATATTTTGAATATCTTGAGTTTCATGCTAGACAAATAAACGTGTGCTGTATCATATTATATCCTATTATTTAAGGGAGCTTTTAAATTTCTATGGAACTATTTATTTTGGAATCAGTCCCAGTTTCTCCACATGTGGCAAAGAAGATGCTTAGACTTGGAAGGAAAGTTGGTCATACATCATATGAGGAGGTAAAGAAACATGAAAGGCTGGATGCACATCTTACAGCAGATCTGGATAAATATGGAGGACATTTCAAGGAACTTTAAATGACTTGCAGAGTGGATCTATTTAGAAATGAAAGGTCAAGCAAAAGTACATAATGAGTAACTTGGGTTATATTTCTCTAAATAAGAAATATCATCTTTTAAAATAAGATACAGAAAAATATTTTTCTGGTAGTTTTTAATGAAATAATGTCTTGTGTCAACAAATATGCTATTTTTCCATTGTTGAGGAAACACTATAGTTGGATCCTTAGCCAAAAAAAGCAGGCAGAACACAGGCTACATTTTTAATATTCAGATTAGAATCTTCCCTTCCTACTCAGGCTGTCTCCTTCAAAAGGGACAAATTAAGGAAATTAATAGGAAGTGGCATTAACATCCACTTGGATCAATGTCGGCACCACAGAGGGCACAGAATGGACCAATTCTACAGGGAGTCATCAACATTTCCCCTAAATACTCTAATTATGTACCAGATGGTGGAATTCAGTGTATGCTCTGACTAGGACAAGGTCAGACCTAAGGACTGCCGTTTGATCTCCGAGAGCCAAATATCCAAGGTTTGCTTCTCAAATACAGGCTGGGTTTTTATCAGCTTTAATGCAATTACCAATTCTCCTTTCTCTGTTCCCAGCATAGCTCATATTTCGATCCCCTCCTTTTTTTCCACCACACAGGCCATACTGATAGTTCTAGTTAGAGCTAGGATATATCAAGGACCTCCTATGCCCCAGCAGTTTGAAAACAAGGGTCTGGGGCAGATGATGAGGATCAGTTCCATGTTTAGGTATGAGCCATGTTATAAGAAGCAGAGAATAAAGATACCTTGTATGAGCAAGTGTAAATTATGAATAAAGTCAAGAGTCAAGACATGTTTATATTCATCTCCAGAAGGTGATACCTGCCTCTGCTGTGAGGGGACCTTGTGCTAATGCCACATCATCTCTGAAAGCTGAGTACACAGAGCTGAAGTGGAGTTTGCTAAGAGAGGTAGTCACACATACTACAGGCGTCCCCTGACCATGCCTGTCACAACAGCCAGGCATGAAGACACAACACTAACCTGATCTCATTTTAAAGTGAGGTGAGTTAAAAATACTTCCAAGGGGAAACAGAAATAAGGGTTTTCAAATAAAGGAGTATTTCTTTAATTTTGATATAAATCTGTAGGGATAAACTAACCAAAATGACAAACTGTTGGACATAGATATTTGTGGAATATCTTATTTACCCTTAGTGGCCTTAGGGTAAATCCAAAAGGGTTGGCTAACATTTCTAATCCATGATTCTTACCAGAACAGATTATTTCATCCATATAGATCTGAGGTGATCAACATGGTTTCAAAGTTTGGAAAGACTGGGTATCTGATGAATGTTTCAACTTGAAACTATTAAAAATGTTACCATCTTTCTCTAGATCATGAAAGACTGGTCCCTTTAATGGTCATTATCTCTGGATAACTCACCATTAGATGGATGAAATTCTCAAAAGATTCAAGAATGGGTCTAGTATGACTGAATGAGAACAGGGCAAAAATTGCCAAGTGGCTCTTATGCCAAACATAAATATTGACAGCTTAGGATGTTCAGGAGGGAAAACCAGGTTTTCTTCTTTCTAGTTCTACAATGTCACTGATTACCATGAAAGTATCCCTCATCTCCACTCACTGATTTTGCGGAGCCCTGGTTTTGGTTCAGTCTGTGCTCAATTCTAAGGCCCAGGAGAAATTAAAGTTGGAAGGAGAGGGAGGATTCTATAGAGGGTGTCTGTAGAGCATATTATTTAAGCTTTAGTTAGAGGAGCAATGTTGAGCATACATGGTTATCTGCACCATATTCATGCTAGGACTGTATCCAAGCTTTTCTTCTATAGGAGCTAAAAATGCAAAGAACAAAAAGGAGACATAGGTTCATACAAGAGAACAATGGAATTGCAAAGAAACTTGCATGGGAATTTTTTTTTGGGGGGGAAAAAACAACTCATAAAAAGAGAAATAATCTTTAATGTCTAGAAATTCCAAAAAAGAACTCACAAGTAAGAAAATAATCAACTTCATAATACTTCCAAATATTCATCCCTAGCATAGTCATTCCTATGAGGAAAAATAAATCAATAAAAAAATTTACCTAGACAATGTCAAGAATAACTGACCAGGGAGTGACTTTGGCATTGCGGAAATAATGTATGTTCTGAAGTAAGAAGGTCTGAGTTTGATTCCAATTACCAATCAAGTTATCCTTTCTGAGTTAAATTCCTAAATTTGAAGTAGAGATTGATGACAATTCCTCCATCCCAAGACAATCACTGTGGGGCTCAAAAGGAGCAATACGTGGGAAAGAACTTGGTACACTGTGAACCACAATATAAAGGGTGGTTGGGATTGTTATCACTGTAATCCACTGCATCTTCAGCAACCAAAGATTTCAACCAGATATTAAAAGGCAGGAGAAGTGATTTACAATAGACTCTCCTTCCTTCTTATTAACTGAATCATTCAGTTCCATTGGACGCTATAAAAAATTACAAGGGTGCAACCCTAACAAGAGATTGGATGGTGGTAGTTTGGAGGCCATGTTGTATAAGAAACAGCAGAGGAACTGAAGGGTGTTGAAGGTAGAAAAGGAAAATCAGAGGAGGCGAGAGAGATAATGGTCCTCCCTGAAAGGCGGTTAGGTTATAACACAGACTGTGGAACAGACATGTTCTATTCTGTTACAGAAGAATGTGAAGGATGGATGAACCCTGCAGATGGAGATCACAGTAACGAAGATTATGGAAAGAATGCTCTAACAATAAGAGCAGTCCCCAGTGAAGAACTGCTCTGAGGTAGACAGTGATCAGCCTGGAGGTATCAAGAAAAGACTGAACCGGAAAGCCAGCTGAACTAAGTAACTTAAAAGGTCCTGTGACCTATGTTCTTCCCAGTACCTGAATACTTTCCTTAGGGAGAAGTCCTATAAGTTTTATCTGAATTTTACTTTAAATAAGAGCCTTAGACATAAAATATCACATGGTGAACTACTGTTCCCTATTTTTCTCTTCCTTACATAAGCAGCATTATACCCAGTGTTGCCATGGCTTCTTGGTGGATGGAGTGTTCTTTGCCCTTTGACTTTGGACGTGGTTGCATAACTTGTGTTGGCCAATGGGATGCTGGCAGCCATGATGCATCCACATCTTCTGTGCTTCTGTCATCATTATGATGGCCACTGACCCTTCAGCACAGACCTCAAAATGAGACATCTTGAGTAGACTAACCCTATCTGAGCTGCAGATGATATGGAGACAATGGTAAAGCCACCTCAACCTACTTACAAACCATTATTAAGAAATGAAAGCTTTTTTTAATGCCACTAAAATTGGGGGTTGGTCACCTGGCAATAGCGACTTATATAATATCTATCACAAAAGATATCTTAAATGATGAAGCAGAATTGTCCTAAGAGGCATACTGGAGGCTGTGTAACTAAATTAACAAAATAACCTCACTAGAAACTGGTCTAACCAATAAGACTGTTTGACCTTCAAAGAAGCAATAATAAAAGTGCTCTAATCTATTAATAAAAGGGAAATCATTTAGGAAAAAGAATGTAAATAAAAATTAGTGTAATTACTACTGCTGGGAGGCATAAGTATTCTCTCCAAAGGATGCACTTACATTTTTTTGAGTAATGAGAAAGGGTAGACAAATGGTTTTGAAATGTTTTTCAACAAAGACTAAATAAATTCACCCTGCCAACCACAAGTCTGTAAAACAGGAAGCTGCGAGCAAAATGGATTTTAATCAAATTCAGATGAAATCACTATTTCAAAGTACTCAAAGAGGTACTGTCTAGAATGCATTAACAAGTTCCACAATGTAAATGTTTATGCCCATACGACAACAATGGAAATGCCACATAACAAAGTATGTATGAACCTAGTTTTTTTTTTTTTCTGACGCAGGAACTCATTATAACTAAGAAGATCCCACGTTAGGCTGGATATGGAGATGCTCACACCTGCTCCCTATAGTAGCGTCATGGGCTCAGAACTCCTAAAGAATGAGCCAGTGGAGATGGAGGGAGGCCACCAGGACTGAAGCCACAGTGGGCAAAGGTGCAAAGACTAATCCGCTGGCTTCTACAGGGACAACCTAAGGTATGACAACCTTAGTACTTACTTCATGGATGGTAAATCAAATTTTCATATCAGGGAACCACACTTGCTCCCAAAGTAAAAAGTATGCTTAGGTGAGAGAAGAGACATGTAAAATTTGAACTGCCGGAGGCTGCTTCTATTATGTGGTGAGATCTGAATGTAATCCTCATTGTGACCTGTCTGGATCATAAAGCAGACTGAAGAAGTTACAATGAATAATACGACTTCTATGCAATGCTCATATTTGCTGCATGCTCCATCTATGAACAATATTAAAGACCATAACTCATAACCTAGTAGAACTATGTTTTTTTTAACCTATGAAGACAAACGAGTCTAATATTTTTCACTCTTTGTTAAAATCTTTGTACTGTTTATGTACTGTTTCCCTTCCAACTATAGCATCCCTCTGCTGGCATCTTAAATTTCACTCCCTCTGTTCTTTATGATCATTAATTCTGTTCTTCCGATCAAGGATATTTGAGAAAATGCTCAAATGGGGCAGTTTTTAAGAAAGTATTTGCTGAAAAAAGCAAAAAAAAAAATTGAAATTAGGTGAAAATTATTGATATTAGAAGACTACTATGCTTTATTTGCGAAATTTCTTCCACAAGAGAAGATCTTCCAGCCAAGAATGTGACAAGCTAACTAATTCTAACGATGTCCTCATCAGAGACTCAAAACCCTTATGTATACGGCAATAGGGTGTGTGTGTGTGTGTGTTTGTGTGTGTGTGTGTTTGTGTGTGTGTGTGTGTATTGAGGGGGTGGAAGGGACAAAAACAGGCTCCATCTAAAAACATCTGAATTCTATTGCCTCAAAAAGACAAAAAGCCTCCACTTGGTTACTGCAGACAAGGCAGCAGCCATAGTGTGTGCATCCTAATGTGCCCTCCAGTTTCCTGCCCTTTCCTATTTGCTGCCCCAGACCTGGCTAGAGGAAAATTAATGACGAGATGGAGAACACATTAAGTAGCTTTTAATTCTGATGGGGAAAGACAGAAGGTCCTTACTTCCTGGCCAAAGGGAGACACTGAATTTTGGGATGGGCTAAGCTTTGACAGCGCCCCTCTCGTCAATTAGGAGTAGAAATGAAGAGAGGGGCGATGACATTTATGCTGCACATCATCCAAAGGTCTGCCCAGAACAGAGAATGACCCTTCCAGGCCAGGGTTAAAATAAATGGCTTCATGGAATCGCTTTGTTCAACTGCCTGCAACATTCTCTGAGTACCTACCATGAGCTTGGCATGATCCTGGCTGCAAGTGGCAGAGGGAGGACAGAGCAGTGAAGAACACCTCCTTCCTTCTAAGACTCTGGAGTTTAGTAGAACATACACACCCAAGAAACAGGAGAACACTGGCTGAGCAGCCCAGGATCCAATGAAATAACTAATAAATAAAAGACATGCAAACTGATTCCTCAATAGGAATGTTGAACAGAGGTGGATAAAAAGAAAGGGTCACTCAGAGGAGAGGAAGATTCTACAGGGCCTAGGTTCAAGCCTCTCACGGAGGAGGAGGGCAGCTGAGTACCAGATGGTACTTTGTGAAGAGAGATGTACCTGAGGCCACTATGGGCGTGACTCACCTTGGAAGGGAGGCCAGCAGAACACCTCGGTCAGAGGTTATGAGTGATGAAGGGTTAGCGGGAGGCAGAGAGGGAGGGCAGCCAGGGGAAAGTGCCAAAGGCCTTCTGAGGTGACCCTCCAGCTGATAAGATCACTTGAAGGAGCTGTGAGAAAAAGACTTGAAGATGAAGAGCCTTTCTAGGACAGAAGTAACAGAAACTGAGAGAAAGAACTGGCATGTGGGGGGCATGTGGCATAGGGGGAAGGGGAGTCAAAACTAAACCAACAAGTAAGGAGCTGAAATCACATAGGTTGGAAAATAAGAGTCAAGAAGTCTGAGAGGAGGAAGGAAAAGGCAATTAACTGAGCAAGAAGACACCGCAGGGCATGTGGTACTGCCTCCATTCCACGTATTAGAGGGGAGGGTATTTTAAATCCCTGGGTCCTTCCAGGAAGCTTGATGCATTACTAATGTGCTCTGCTACAGAGCTGTCCTAATCATGGCGAAAACAGAGGATGTCAGTGAAGGTCACTGCCAACCGGGCACTTTCTCAAGCAGCACAAATTAGCCTGCCGGAATCCAGCAGACACAGATTCCAAGCCACCATACTACAAGTCGACATGAAGCCAAAAACAATCAGAAATGCTTTAATCACCTCACAAATAATGAGGCAGACCCAAATTTACAAGGTTGAGGTTTAAGAAAATGACGCAGGGTGGTGATAAAGATATGTTATAAGTGCTCTGCTATCCCCTATTTTTCTTTTATCGGAAATATTTAGAATATTTACATTTTCTATTTTGGAGGTCTAGATTTTTCCAATTTCGGATCAATTAGCTACACAGAGATAGTCTTAGTTCTTGACTCTTCTCATCTTGTTCGTTTTATTAAAAAATCTCAAAAAACATGCAGAATATGTTTACAAGTTTCCTTCCTCGAGCCTTGTCAAATGTGAGATGAGCCACAGAGCCTCATCCTGAGAGCTGAGGATCAGTTTCCAGACCTTGGCTGCCGCATTCTGACTGCCCAGAAGACCCAGCATGCCAGCTAACAACTGGACGTTCTGGGCTTCTTCGAAGTGCCTGGCTGGGCTACTTCTTGAACTGGATGGGAGTTGGAGTTTCTCGAAGAAGGTAAGTTCGACAGCTGACAATGTTTTCTTCTCTGAAACAACAACACACCTGAATTCGCTCAAAGCACGGCATCTGGTCACATCAAATTGTGTTCCTGGAGGAGGTGTGTTTAGAGACTGGGCGTGGGGATAGAAAACTCGATCTTCCCTCAGAAGGGCAATGTGGGTGTTCAGAAGGACTAACGACAGGCACTCGTCTTGGGCGGGGTCACCCTTGACTGACAGTCGTGTAGAGCAATAACTGAACCTCTGCCAGAGAGGGGATGTTGACTTGCATATTTCCATGAAGAAAGTAAATCATGTCAACCAAGGTATTCCGGAATCTGGATGACAACCGAACTCCGTTTGTCAAAACTAAATCTGGGATTTCTGCTTTCCAATCAAGAGAAAGCTGAACCAGATCTTGCTGGAACAAAGGATGGTTAGTGCAGGCAGGGACCTCAGACTCAGGCAACAGGACAGTCAGGAGGTCACGGCATATCTGCTGACAGAGGGCTTTGTTGTAACTAAATACGGTGAGCAGGAGACTCTCTGCAGAGCCCAGGAATCTGATGCTCTGCCCACCAAAGCCAATTTGAATCTCCTCTAGTCCAGAGAGAGGTAGAGCATGAAAAACAGCCACTGAGCCTGATGGGTTATCTGAAAGAACCAAAGCATATAGCATGGAATGAAGCAGGAGCAAACATGCTGGCTGAGGGTCAGGTTCTGCACAGTTAGCAACAGCAAGCCAGTAAACACCCTGGACTCTGTTCATGTCACCCGAAAGTTCTGGCAGGTAATGAGCCACGTGCTCAAGAAAGTCTTCTAAAGGGTGCTCTTGAAGTTTCAGCATCCAGGCTGGGAACTGCACAAGGGTCTGCTTAAATGCACAGCTCCTTCTAGCACCTTCATATCCTAGGCGGCAGACTGAGCTTGGGCAGGAGCCTGGGGATCCTGCAGCCCCTGAGGCAGTGGGAAGGCCTGGTGCTTTGAAAGGCGCCGCACTCTCTACCGGCCTAGTGGTCCCTGCCTCCTCACTGTGGCTGTGGCCAGCCTGAGCCTCTCTGGGGAAAGAACAAGACTCCGAAGACCCCCCATGTGACTTCAGGGGTGCATCCAAGGGAAAGAGTTTCAGAAACGGCAGTCTTCTGATCAATGTTGTCACGTGGGAGGTGAGCCCACGGGGGTCACACAGGCTCCCCACATGCCTGCCGTGGTGGATCACCTCTGTGCCAGACTGTAGCAGGTGACTACCGGTATCTTTGTAAAGGTCTGAGAGCCTGTGGCAAAAATAGCGCAACCCACTGGTTCCTTCTGTCCTGCTATTTATCAGGGACTGTGGAGAGCTAACTTTTTTAGCAGCTAACTCTCCCTCAACTTGCTGCTCACCACAAAATGTTGAGGCTGGTGCCCTCTGAGGAATGCTGTGGGAGGCCCTCTCCTCACTAGAAATGCTTTCAGAGAGGACAAAGCAGAGTAACTTGCTTCGCCTGGTCTGCTTGCCTCCATTATTTATAGACACTTCTTGGGACAAATCTTGCAGCAAACTCCAGTGGGACTCGATTCCCAAGCTGTGTTCATCTTTATAAGGCATCAGCTCACTGAGATTTCCTGACCTATGCTGAATACGTTTTGTGTCGCCGGGGTTGCTTTCGTTAAGAAAAGTGATTTCAGGTAGATTGAAACATTTTGGTTGAAAACAGCTGTATGCTCAGGATGACTATGTCTGCAAGCACTGGTCTGCAGCGCCTTGTGTCCTGAGGGCTGGTGACTTCCCTGGCGGGCTCTCTCTTGTGATCCTGAGGAGGGAGCCATAGAGCCCAGGAAGCTCTGTGTCTTTGGGATGACCCTGGTGGTGGTTCAAATCCACCTCCCTCCCCTCTTCTCTGCTGTCGGTGTCAGTGACGTCTCTGGGCAGCAATGGGGCAAGATACCTTTTCTGTTCAAGATGTCAAAAACAGTTGAAATGGGGAGGTGGCAGTATCTTTTGCAAATCTTTTGCACATGAAGATTCTTGCAGTCATTGGTTTCATTGTGTAGATTAATGCAGAGGTTAAATTGAAAGCCTAAGCCATTCATACTGGTTGATACATGATTTAAGAACAGATGATCTGATTCACAAACAGAACATCAATTTCCATATTACTTATCTTACAAATTGCTGAGTATTTGATAGAAAAAAAACGCTGCATGGGATTGATCCACAGTATCCATTTCTTGGTCTAATATTTTAATTGCTCCAAAACAAATCCTAAGATCTTTGATTGCATTTTCAAAAGGTCAGCCTCAGTTGTGAAAACAAGCCTATGACCATATGTCCAGAATGTAAAAGGAATAAGGGCGTACTTAATGACAATCAGATGACAAGGCCAAAAGAAATGGACAAGCATTTCCACCTTGGTCATCTTCCTCTTGCCTCTTGGCTCACTTCACGGGAATTCTTAATTATACCTGCCCTGGTTAGACCACCAGTGCCACAGCTACAAACCAGCTCTGTGAAAGGCCTACTGGGTGCCCGCTACAGGCCAGGCACAGTGGGCACAAAGAAATGAAGGGCAACATCCTGCTCTTCCCAAGGTTATCTGCTAGGGAGACAGATGTCCAGAGGAAGATAATGTCATTACTGCATGACTGAAGGGAGGTGTGGCAGTGGCCAAAGTCAGTTAAGCCTCCTGGGGCACACCCACCCCTTCATCTCTGTTCTGGAGTGTATGGGCGCCATCTGTGAGACTTCTACCACCTAGTACTTTGGGGGTGTTTTTGTTTTTTTAATTTAGGAGTGTATGAGAAGGACAAGTCCCTCATGGAGGAAAGTACAAGTAAAACCTTATAAATCATATGCCCAAATAAACCTTGGTTTGACAATCCACCAGAGAAATAAGCGAATCAACCAAGAGTATGTCTTTTGTACTACTGCCAACTCACAGTCTATAAAGTGAGCAGGATTTTTAAAACATCAAGAGGTACTCAGTTTCATTTCCAAACCCTGTATCTGATTCTGATTATATAATTCTGCCTTTTAAATACAGACCAAAGGAAAGGATACTGTTACAAATGAAAAACGGGGCCAGCGGCCTCCACCACAGTCACATGCCATTCAAATAAAGTCCAAGCAGTTTTCAATCTGCAGGATTCCGTTTAATTTTAAGTCCATATAATAGCTTGCCTCCCCTATTAGCCATTAATTTCACTGGGACTTCAAAATTCTAATTATGCAACTAAACATTAAGAAAATTTAATCACACAAGCATGCCATAATTTAAGGCGACCTTATCAATCTGAAAAATCATTACCTACCTCATATTTTAGCTTACGTTGAACAGTGCCATTGTGGAGTTTCTCATTATCCTGATAAGAAAATAAAAAGCCCTCTATATTAAATTATAGCTTGTTCATAGAGGGAAAAGAAACTGATTTGATTAGAAATATTTATGGGAACAAAATTCTAAAGAAGCATACTTGCTCAACAATGACAACCCTTCTATAGAATTTATATTCCTGAGGTAAACATGACTCTATCGATCCATCTGCCTGTAAGGGAACTGAAGCATCTAGTCCTACTCTTAAAATTCTAAGAATAATATTAAAAACAAAATTTCCTTAGGACACTTCTTAGGTTGCAGAATAGGAATGAAATGTTTTTATTTTGATAAAAATCAACATTGCAAATACCTATCTTCTCAAAAGCAAAATTATATATCTACTTAGGATAATTTATCAAGCAAAATTAAATACTTAAGGAAATTGGTTGTATTTTTGGAGAAAACAGAAAAATGTTATATGTAGAATCTTTATAAATCAAATAAAGTAAATGTTTTAGAAGACTGTACATTCACTTACACATTTTCCCCAGAAGTAAAACATTTTAAAATAAAGTTTCTCTTGAATCAGCACTGTTTATCACCTGTTAAGCTCCACCCAAGCAATATTTAATTTTTCTAGAACATTTTGCATCTCAATTTTCTCACTGACAAACAATAATAAAGGAGCCCATCACTGCCGCCGCCACCACCTTATGGCAAGGTCGTCTTGGAAACGTATGACCGATGGCTTGGCCCCCTCAGCTCACCTTCACCACATCGGCAGATGCACTGCTATCCTCACCAATCACGCGATGTAAGTCCTGAAGTCGTCTTTGGACTTCTTCTTCAATGTAAGCGCTGATCCTGCAAACAACAGAGGTGGGCTCGGTGGTACTTAAGGACTTCTAACTATACAGGGCATGTGAGATCCTTTCTTCATTATGCCCTTCAAAACGAGGAACTTTCTCATTCTAAACACCAACCATAACAACTCGGGACCTGGAACATTCTTCTACGTTCTAAGAAATCTAGTGCCATGTGTTCACTATCTGGGTTTTCCCAAAACAAGAAAGTAATGGACAAATAACAGAATCTTGAGGATAAAACGGAGAACAGGTGATCCCATCCAAATCTCTCCTGGATCTCCCTGGTAGAACCCCTGCTGCAGGGCGGAGAAGAATCACAGACACAGGTTTTGGAAGGCTCCATGGCCTCAGCCCTGACTTTGAGACCCAGCACTTCACTCAGCAAGCCTCAGTTCCCTCACATGGAAAACAGCGACAGTTATTTCTCACATCACAAAGTCATTTAAGAGGATTGAAAGAAAAAAAAAAAGTGGATACAATCTCTGTGAATCTTCACTATCCCAAAGGAACAATGGCTTGAATTGTTTCTGCTCTGTCTTGTCTCTCCGTTGGTACCTGGCTGGGAGAAACCATATTTTAAAGGCCTCTCTATCTTCCAAACTCCCTGGCATGGGGCTGAGACGGTGGAAGCAAGAAATGGTTGACTACTGAGGCAGTTGTCAACTAGACATCTGGTACCCTCGAGAACGTAAGTGAAATTGTAGGAAGTACACACCATCCACCCAGCGGAACTGGGGAGACCAGGGAATTTCAGTTCCAGCTAAAATCCTTCTAGTGGCTCAGGCTGCGCACATGGAAGGCTCACTTAGTTCTAGGCTCTCCTTTCCCCAGTTCTAGAAACACTGATTAGATGGATTATTTAAAATGAACTGTTTTTGCATGTTTATGTCTGAGCACACTAAAAAAGAATCTGCTTTCGGGGCGCCTGGGTGGCTCAGTTGGTTAAGCGACTGCCTTCGGCTCAGGTCATGATCCTGGAGTCCCTGGATCGAGTCCCGCATCGGGCTCCCTGCTCTGCGGGGAGTCTGCTTCTCCCTCTGACCCTCCCCCCTCTCATGTGCTCTCTCTCATTCTCTCTCTCAAATAAATAAATAAAATCTTTAAAAAAAAAAAAAAAAAAGAATCTGCTTTCATCTCTCTAAACACATGCACAGTCCTAGAAACATTTCGGTACTACTGACCATGCCTGGATGAATTTCTGAAATGTTAGGTAAAGAGATTAATATTGTAGGCAAAACAGCACAGAAGAATGGATAGGGTAATAAAATGTGGTAGTTACCTTTCAGCACCGAAAGGAAAATCATACACAGCTGACCCAGAGCCAAGGGCGCTTACAAATGAATTACTTCTCTGGACCTTTACTTAAATGTTAAACTAGCCCCACCGAAGATGCAGACCTAGATTTAAGGGGATACAGAGGCTCATAGCATTCTGAATACATTTTGATATCTGAATACATATTGTCTAATGCCCAGGGCTCATGACTGCCCAATCTGAAATATCCCCATGACACAGATGGAGTTGAGGAAAATAATCCATTTTCTTAGAGGCAAAGAATGATTAAGTCAATTTATCTGAAAGCTCTAAGCCACAGAGCAATTTACAATGCCACTCAAGTTGAAAATCATTTTACTATAGTAGCATCAGATGTATATGCTATTCATGATCATTCTGAATATACTGGTACAGTTTTTGTTACAGACTTCATCTATTTGTAATTAATATTTCCATAAATTAACTGTCAGCACAAGGTCCTTCTTCTTGGTATGGTTCAATTAGCTCTACTTCTTTGTTCCTCTCAGCTTGGACTTGGTTCACTCCTTTCTGGATGAGGTGGTTTCCCTGCACCTTCTAATTCTACCTGCTCACACAACATTGCACCAGCATTCCTTGGATCTGGTTGGCCAGTCCCCAGTCTTTGGTTTCCTTCAAATGATACCTCTCCCCACCAGGCAGCAATTGATGGAAACAAAGCATACACAATTCAAGGACACCTATCACTTGTCACCTTTGATAGATCTCTCCATATGCAAACTGGACCATATGAGGTACAATAAGCCATTAACTCATATCACAAATGTAGATTTGGCATCAGTTTAATGTCCAGTACCTGGCATCCATCAGAGGGACCAGGTGAGACTTTTCAGCACTGGGTGGCAAGCTGGAAGAAGCAGCTTTTCCCTCCAAGGTCCCACGATGCCCTTTTTGAACACCATCAACCTCACAGATCTTCTGCTTCAACTGTTGGATTTCATGCTCTAATCTACAGAGATGGGAGTTACATTAATTAATTTATTAACAGTATTGCCTGAGCATCTTCAGTGGGTGGGACACTGTTCTAGAAACATGGGGGATCTAGACAAACACTCTTTGCAAAGAGCTTTACCTTCTAATAGAAAGGGTACCATATCAGACAAGATTTAAGTGATAAGGAGCCACAAGAAGGATTCAGAACAAATGCTGTAGGGGTCCAAAGTTGGAAAGAGTTTAATTATCAAGGGCAAAGATGTTCCCACTGTGCCCCAAGCCAATCCTCTGAGGCAGATGGGCAGGATTCTGAGCCCCCACCACTGCTTCAGTGAAAACAGTTGGTCTTTGATTTAATATCGGGATCCCCCCAAATACTTCAGTATGACAAAAGAGATCGAAACTTTAAAGAATTTTTAAAAACCACCTATCTAGGAGAATCCACGGCGTCAAGGCAGTTCTAAATTGAGTCTTCAGAGACCAGTGGGAATTCGGATGTTTGGAGATAAGGGTGAAGGGTTCTCCAGGTGCAGAAAGCAGTATGAACAAAGGCCCACATCATGAAAACTAGGAATCCACTTTGGCTAAGGCAGAGGGTGTGGAAAAGGGAAATAGGTGAGAGACCTAGGAAAGCAAGGTCAGTATCTTGAGAAATTAAAATAAACCATAAATTGTTGAACCAAATATTTATTTCCAATGATAAATGATACATCTAATACAAGGTAAAGTGTGTACAAGGCCATTCTCCTGCTGGCCCCGGCATGCTTGAATCCAGGGCCGTGAGACCAGAGGGCCAAGCTTGCCAGTAAACATGGTCCCTGGGACCAGGTACACGAATCCCAGCCAAGGGCTACAGCTCAGGCACTGTGTGAACTTGGGCAAATTAATGAAATCTGGGTCCCAAGTTCTTCATACACCTAAGGAGAGAATCAACTAGTCTTCCAAATTCCCTCAGTTCCAAACTTCAGAGATTCTAGCTTCAGATGCTGGCGTACCATGATATTGCCAGCTCTCTGGTGTTACCAACAGCAATTTGAGCTGTCCTGAACATGAGAGCCAAGTTCTTAATTCTCAGAAATGTGATTACAAGGTCACCAGGTCAGCACTCATGGGTTTCACAGAAGGCAATGCCCAGCTTAACTTAGCCCTTCATCTGTGTACTGATGAGCAAGTACTTAACGAAGCATCAACTTGCACAGTATGAAGTATTTTCAAAGGAGGAAGAAGAAACCATGAAAAATTGATGTTAGGGGCCAGTTGGTGGGCAAAGAACCAGGGAACAATATTAATATAAAGTCTCAGAGATGGTAAGAAAAATGAGTTGCATGTAAGTGAGTAACTGCCAATGTTCAGAACTAAGATGACACGTACTGGAGTTGTTCAAGGACCTCCTACAGTGCTGGAACAATGGAAAAGACTCCACAGAGCAAAGGGTTTGGTGTGGGGCCCTGAAGCCCAAACAGGATTTATACAGGGGGCAAAGGAAGCAGGGTATCCCAGGAAATGGTCTCAGCACATACCTGGGCCACAGCCCTGGGGCCAGCAGACAAGAGGACACAGTGGCCCAGAGTGGGGCGGTGAGCAGACCTTCCACCTTCTAACTGCATGACACTTGTCCCCAGTGGCTATATAACCACTGGGTGAAAAAGAAGACAGAAAATGGATTGAATCTTGTTTATGAGGAAGCCAAAGAAGGAAAGCCAAGTTCAGCGCACTGTTGTCTGATCTGGTTCCATGCGAATTTAAAATTTCATGCTTGTGGGATTTCACGAGGGGCGGACTCGGGCTGCACGGCAGGCCCTGGCTTAGCCATGAGAACCCAAAGAGATAACAACACGCAAAACCAACACCCACAGAAAGCTGCAGGAGCATCACAGCCAGAGCAAAGAGCTCAGAAGTGTTGGCCTGAATTAGGTCTTAGCAAAGTCTACTCCATCAAAACACATGAAGCTGAAAGCATCCTTTGTGTGGCTTCTGGAGGAACGCTGACATTGGGGAATCACTTCCATGGAAATCACAATACTGTATCCGCTGTAATAGAGTATTAATACTAAATGGCCAGGGAGTGAAGCTGCTTGACAAAAGCCAGGGACATCAAGCTAAAAGCTCACGCTGCATTCTTGCTGCACACTGCAAAGTATAAATTGAGAGTGTGCCCTCCACTATTTTAAATTTCCTGGGGCTGGAGCTTTATCCAGCAATTTCATTTACATAACATACCTGCAATCATTTTCTTAAACCTCCAACCTATTTCTCCCAAGTAATAGCATTATGGTTTTTTATTGTTATTTCTTGCTGGTTTGCTAGAAGGAATTACCAGAGAGCAAAGGTAAATAGAACCCACAGTATAAGCAGATCATTTGAGAGGGATGTTGTCCCAACCTGCTCGGCAAGATGATGGAGAGAGGCTCCAGCCTCACAGCAGGTCTTGCTTTGTCATCGGTATGGATCCCAGGCCTCTGCCAATGTCAAGCTGGGCTCCTACAAGCCAGCTGACTGGGCTTTGGTTACAGCCCCTCAGGAGATGCTTGTGGGTGGTTAGAATGCTGGAGAGCGGGCAGCGGTCCAGGCCCTCCAACCTGGGCTTCAGGTACAATCTCAACTGACCAAAGGGTTTGGAGCTAAAGAAAATGCACAGGCCCTGGTCTCCTCTGCCCCCTTCTGTAAGAGTGAGGACTCTGAGGCCCAAAGATCAAAGAGCTTGCCAAGGCCAGCCAAGCAGAATGGGGCTGGGCCAGGATATGAACCACCCCCCTACCCACCCTGGTAGGACAACAAATTGGGTGATGCTTGCACACCAGGCAGCCTACAGATTTTTGGGAGGCTTGGCATCATGTCTGCTGGGCTACCAGAAAAAGTGTTCTCGAATTCATGTATTTATTTCTTTTGAAAACCTACGGTGTAGGAAGCATGGTGACAGGGAATGGGTGGGAGAAGATAAATACTCTTTCTTTACCATGAAAATAGTGCTAGTTCCTAGTTTTAGTTTTCACAACACCAAAAGAAATGTAAGTAAATCATCACCACACATGCTTAAAAATACCACTGTGTTCAGAATCACCTGGAGAATTTTGTTTGTTTACTAGTTTACTCTTTAATGCAGAATCCCGGGGCCTCCCCAAATACTGTGAATCAGGAGGGGTAGGAGAATGGCTGTTTTTCAGTTTCCCACCGGGTGTGGACATCAGCACAGGGTGCAGTCTGCGCACGAAGGGATGATGTTTTATTGTAACCAGTGTGGTCCCAGAGAAGATGGTAAGCCCATGGTGAGGATGAAGGGAGTGGAGAGGATAGGAAAAATCCAGAAGAGGGGCTCAGGAGGGGGTAAAGAAGGGGACAGGGAGAAGGAAAAAAAGAGGGAGGAAGGGAAGGTAAAGAGAAAGGGAGAGAGAGGGCCAAAGGAGGGCAGGGAAGGAGGGGAGGGGATGGACCCAAGGGAGGGGGCAGGTTGGAAGCTGTCCTATTTATCAAATACGAACACATTCGCATTCCATAGGTCAGTGGAGTAAGGGACAAGGGCTTTGGTTTTCTTTATGTGTTTTTTTCAACTGTAAGCCAACGATTCTAAAATGAGGATCCTAAGGAGAAAAGAAAACATTTAGGGGCACTTTCTCAGCTTTGGCTTGACAATAACCATTTGCTGGTGTATTAGAGAACACACAGGCAGGAAAGAATTACTTTTGTAAAAGACAGTGAGAGACACAGCAGGAGGGGTGGAAAACACGCAATCATTTGTGTGCCACGCTCTCCCTTCCCGGTCTCACCTCTCCCTGTCCTTCTCCAGGGCTTCCTGCTCGGCTTCCAGGCTGGCCCGGAGCCCCGACTGCTCACTGCTGCTGCTGTTCAGCGTGGCCAGCTTCTGCCTCTGCTCCTCGATCTCCAGGCCCAGGGTGGAGCGCCTCTGCAGGGCCGAATGCCGCCTCTCCAGCCTGGCCACGGCCCGCTCCAGCGCCTCCCTCTGCTGCTTCTCCCGGGACTCGAGAATCTCCTTCTCCTTCTTCCTCACTTTTTCCTCCTGACGTGCAATGTTGGCAGTGAATTCAAAGGTGGCTTGGAGCTTCTGCAGCTGGCTCGCATTGGCCTGGTACTGTGCAAGCTGTTCTTCTTTCTCTTCCATTTCTTTTTCCACTTGATACAGAGTGTTATCTAAGCCGAGAGGACCTCTGTCAAGGATTTCAAACGCTCTCTGCTTCTCCTCCAACAGGGTCGGCAAATGATTCTGCAGGAGGTACTGGAGCTGGCGTTCTTTATACTGCAGCCTGTATTCCGCCGGCTTTATTTTCTCTAGATTTTGAGCCACCGGGGTGACATCTGTGACGCTATCATCATTGTTCTCCAACAATCTACCATCTTCTTCATTTGCAGATTTTAAACGCTCCAGGAGCTCCTGTTCTTCCTCAACTTCTTTTTTCAGGAGGTCCTTCTGCTGAACCAGGTCTTTCTCCAAGTTGGCTAGCTTGACCAGCTGCCTTCTCTTGAACTCTAAGAAATGCAGCTGAGCCCTCTCTAACTCCTCACCGTCCTCATCCCCTTCGGCCCGGGCCTCCTTCACCCGCAGCAGGGACTCCCAGATACCTTCCAGGTCCTTCTTCTCCTCCTCCACCCGCTGCACTTCGCCTCGCCGGAGGAGCCGGATCATCTCCTGCTTCTCGCGCAGCTGCTCTTCCAGATGCACCACAAGCATGACCTGCTCCTTCTCCTGCTCCTCCAGCCTTTTCTTCTCCAGTTCGAGCTTGGCGTACTGCTCATCCTTCTCCCTTTTGAGCCGATCCAGCTCTTGAAATATCTGGAGCTTCTCGGCCTTCTCGTTGTTGTTGAGTTCTTGCAGCCGCTGGAGCTCTTCTTTGACTCGGAGAAAGCTCTCCTCCTCTTGCTTCTTCTTCTGCAGCTCGATTTCCTGCTGTTCCCTCAGCCTTTCCTCTTCAAACTTTTCCTTCTCGGCAAGCAAATCCTTCAGCTTGCTCTCAATGTGGAAGCTGCGGCGCTTGAGGCTCTCCTCCTGCTTGCGGATCTGGAGCTGGACAATCTCCGTCTCCTTGCGCTGAGTCTCCACCTCCTGCTGCATCCGCTCCAGTTCGGCCTTATCTGACTTTTGCTTTTCTTCCATTTCTTCTATGAGTTTCCTGAAATGCCAAATGTTGGCTGATTATCATTTGATGGCTAAGCACAAATGTTGTTCTAACTTTTCTCTAACTGAAATGTTCTGAAAATGGACAGACAACACAAAGTCAAACGCTCTGCAAAAATAAAAAGTGGAGGGAACTGCTTTTCTTTTCATTTCCAGCAGCATCATGCTTAACTTTTTTACTCTGTAACTGTCCAACATATCATTTGCCTAATCTCCTGAAGTAGCCTCTGATATCATTTCTTTGTAGAGTCTATAAGCATAATGTGTTATGCATGATATAATTTTAAAAGCCCCCTGAGCTCAAAGAGAAAGAACCATGCCCAATTTAAATTTAAATGTGAATAATTTTATTCAGCCCAATGGCTAAAATTCAATAGAAATTCAGTTAATTCAGTTACAAAATGACATTAAATAAAAATGCTTATGCTGTCTTCAACTCATTGGGGTCAAATATCAAAGTCAAGATAATCGACAGTTCATTGTTCCAGCTCAAATAACCACATGCTATTTAGCATTTAATCACTAGTTTAGGACAAATGGTAATCACCAAATGGCCCAAAATATTAGTTTATTAACATGTAACGCTGAAAATAACAGGTGTCTCCATGAGAATACTGAGATGCATGATTGCAGAGGTGACATGTCATATTTGGTCCTGCAGAACAAATGATCCCCACTGGGGGCTAAATCTGTGTTTTGAGGTTGGGATGCCTCCAAAGAAAAAACACAGGGCGTGCAAAATATCAATACGTGGCCTCTATCTCCTGACCCACCTAAGATCTATTATATATGATGCTGGAAACTAAACTAATTCGTTTGTAACATCTAAACTCCAGAGTCCAGAAAATAAATATCCAATCTATAAATTTTCTGTGGCCTTAGTTTCTACTCCAGTATCTATCCTTTCTCCATTTCTTGGCTTGTTAAATAAGATGGAGGGGGAAGAAAATGCTTAGCTTTATCAGACAATTACATTCAGAACATATTAAAAGCAAAACAAAACAAAAACCTCTCCAAATGAGCTAAACAAACACACACACACACACACACACCCCCAGGAGAAAAGTGAGCAAAAAATATAAAGAAACAAATTACAGAAGGGAAATACAAATGGCCAAACAACATAAGCAAAGATGTTTAAGAGGGGAAGAGGCATAAAGGAAGGGCAACTGTCATTCTTTGGGTTTTTTTAAAACCTCAGGCGATATTACTAAGGAGGATATCCTTTTGAATTAAATATAAGTAAGCATATACTTGGCGTATTAAATTTAGCAAGTGCATGAAATTTGACTACTGACTCTATTCCCCCTTTCTCACGAGTATTTGAAGATGTACTATTTGAAAAGTTCAAACGCGCGGTAAAATGAACCAGCTAGAGGAATGACCTGCAGTTATTAGACACGTAAATACCTGACACAGAACAATAGGAAGGTCCTGAAAGAGACCCCGATGAACTCTGTCTGAAAGATTAATGCAAGACTCCAAAGACTACACTAGTGTTAAAACTGGTACCCCACGTGGCTTACCTTTTACTTTCTAATTTTTCAAGTTCTTCACGCTGTTGCCGCTCAAATTCAAGTCTAATAAAAAATCAAATGAAGATAAGTCACTTTTCTGAAAGAGCTTTTCTCTTTCTCTCTTATTCTCTGTATATAATTGCATATTACAAGGAGCATCCATTTTTAAGCATTATTTTTAATTACGATGGATTAGCAAGTTTAAAATGTTTTCTTTGCTCTACCTATGCCTATGATTAGAAATTAGACATATGTTTGGGTGCTTGCATTCAGGCAGAAAAGAACATATTTTACTTGAAGGAAAACAAACAAACACCACTGTACTGAAAAAGCAGAGTTAAAGGAAACTTCTAAATGATAAGCATGTCTATTCTACGCAGCTTAGTCACTGATAAGTGTATATAAAAATGGAGAATCTCTACCTTAGACAGATGGGTCCTTTTATAGGGAAAAGACTGCCAGGGAGGTAGAGAGAGAGAGAGCACAGACATCAATTAAGAAAAGAATTAACTGGGGGAAAACATGAGGAGAAAAGCAGTAAGGTACTTAAAAGCCAACAGCCATGCACACATTGAAACATCTTTTTATAAATATCACATTTCCCAATAATTTCTCGAAGCAAAGACTCCAAAGAGTTAGCTGTGTTATGTTTGCACATTTCCCATCATAACGATAGCACTAATAATGAGTACCAATAATAATTGTGACAGTAGTCAAATCCATAGTTTTACCACTTTGTACATGGTTCTACCGTAGGCAGGTTCATCAAGAGACTCCTATGACCAGTAGTTCTAGGATACAAGTAACTGGGGACTACATAGTTTGTGAATGGGTTTACCAGAGAGCGAGCAAAATAAAGGGGGTTATAGTCACTGGGAATTTTAAAACAACTTGCTAAAATATTGATAACAAAAGTTGATTTCTTCTCAAATACTAGACTTACTGACTACAAGATTTCACTCTTCTTAAACAGCATGAACAGTAATTTTTTTTTTTTTTATTTAACCACATATTTATTGCTCTTTCTTCCTTTCTGTACCTTCAAACCTCCATTTGGGACTATTTTCCTATTGTCTGAACAATATATATATTTTTTTATTCTTATGTTAATTCCCATACATTACATCATTAGTTTTAGATGTAGTGTTCCATGAATGAACAGTAATTCTTAAACTTACACATGTTCCCGTTATGGTAAATGGCAGATACAGCAAAAAAGCAGAACTACGGAAAAATTCATCACAAACTTTCCTTGTATTATGTGCAAATGCAAACTGGCAAAAGTTACCTTTACAAAGAGCTAACAAATGTTTCAATTAGATGTGTTATCCATTTAATTTGGGCTATTAATGAGCATAAGATGTTTGGTGGCTTTTGTAAGCAGACCTGCGTGCTGTGCTGAGTGCTTTACCCATGTTAGCTCACTTTGTCTTCCCAGCAAATCCTAACGATAATGAATAGTATCTCCATTTTACAAATGAGGAACCCAGTGCTCAGATATGTGAAAGAACTTGTCCAAGGTCATAATGGTGAGATGTGTTAAAGCCAGGATCTGAACCCAGGGCAGCCTACTTCCAAAATACCAGCACTTAACTCTTAAGCAATGCTCAGATTTGTGATATACAATAAAAGAATTATATCCTTCACTGAAACTTGTCATTTAGTGTTATACGTATCCTCCTACCAAAAGAAAATAATCTGCAGATTATAGGCATTGCCATCCATGAGAAATCAATCACATAAACGTATATGAAAGGTATTTGCCAATACTCAAGCTCAGCACATATGTCATTACTCTAAGTAGGGATAAGGTTTCATTAAAGTTATTATATGATTGTTCTCTTGTATACAACAAAAGAGAGAACACTGGAAATATTTCATAGTATTTTTTAGACTTCAGTGCAGTTTAGGCTTTCTAGAAATATTTACACAGTCAAAAAGAATCACTAGATAAAAAAAACTTTTAAAATCAGAGAACTTCCCTAATGGAACTGTCTTTAGTCTCTGTTTTTACTTTCTAAGAACAGCTCACAGAACCACGAACACACACTGCTCTGACAATGTCACAGGCACGTGGTCATAAGCCAAATGCTCTGAGAGTTGGGAGACCCAGGTTCAAATGAAATCCTATCACTGAGGACCTGTTTACAAGGGGCAGGTGCTGGGCTGGGTTCTTAGTGGGCAATACCCTCATTCTGTTCTCCCAACCCTGCCAGGCTGACATGTTTCTCATTCCCATTTTATAGAACAAAAACCTGAGGCTTAAAGCAAGTAAGTAGCAGAGGGAGAACTTGAATCCAAGTCTGATATTAAAATCTGGGCTGTTGACCACTACAATTGTCGCTAGTGAGCTGCGTGATCTCAGGAGGTCACAAAATGTGGGTGTGAATATCTTCATCTCTCATGTGATGCTCTGAGCACCCTTTTTTTTTTTTTTTTTTTTTGAGCATGGCATCAGGCATAGGGGGGTTTCAGGGATACAGCAGTCTATAAAGGTGACACGGTTTCTGACCCCACAGGACTCTCAGTCTGTGACAAATAAACACAAGTGGGCACCCAATGAGTCGCAAGCTAGGACTGAAGGACGCAGTGTTATAACATACAGAGTGGGGTACTGATCCCAGAATTTGGTACTACCTAGAATCAAGGCAAGCTTCCTGAGGAAACGTAAACCTAAGTTGTGCCCTTCTTCTTCATGCATAATAAAGAAATTCAAGAGAAGCTCAATAAAACCAGATCTTGGCTTGCTATGGGGGAAGTGGCAAGATACGAAGCTTACAAGACAACAGAAGCCAGATAGTGAAGAGCCTTGGAAGTTATATTAAGGACTCCGAACTTGATCCTAAAGATGGTGGCAGAAAAGTACCTTGGGACAGTGTTGTCGAAGAACACACAGAGCTGGTGTTCTACAGAGAACAGATAGGAGGGGAGCAATACGGGAAGCCAAGAAACTAGGAGGCCACTATAGTCACGTAAATGAGAGCTGATGGAGGCAAGACCTGGTGTAACTGGGATAAAGAGATCTCTGATCTAGAGGTCAAGCTGACAGATCTTGGGGGTTGTGATGAGAAAGGAAGAGTCAAAGATGCCCTCTCAGGTGTCTGGCCAGGCTACACAGGAGGTGGGAGGGCAAAACCTAACTACCAAGGGGATGAGTTAAAAGGTCTGCAGGTGTGAACATAAATTCTAGTGATTATGAGACCACGTATGAGTTACTTAACCCTGGACACTTAATTTTCACAGAAATCAAAGAAAATAATAAGCCCTACCTCAAAGGGTTGTAGCCAAGATCAAATGAGGTAATACATGCAGAGTATGTAGAGCACCTGCACATATTAAGTGCTCAAGTGTTGCCTCTTATTGTTAGGATCCACTGGGATGAGGAGGAGCACTGGGGACAGAGCCAGTGGGGGAGGCAGAAGTAGTGATGGTAGCTATATCAGTGCTAGTACTCCCAGTAGCAAGGATAAGAGTAGTAGCTAACATCCACTGAAGATCCATTCTATACCCTGGTTCTGAGGACTTTGCATTTAACTCTTATAATGGCCCTTGAGGGAGGCGCCATTGTTATCCCATTTTAAATGTCAGAAATGGCCATATTGCTAGTAAATGGCAGAATCAACCTTGACTCTAGAGCCCACAATTTTAATCTCTTCTCCACCCTGCCTTCAAGAAGGTAAGCTCAATTTTATAACTGTTGAATCTAATGATTCCAGAGGGTCATCCAAATTGAGATGTCCAATAGGAAGGGAGATACATATGAAGATCTAGCTCTCAGGCCCTTATCAAGGATGGAGACACGGACTTGGGATTCACCAGCATCTAGATTGGAACTGAAACCACAAGAGTGGATGAGGTTACCCAGGATGTATGTATGGAATGAGAATAAAGGAGCTTAGTGCAAAGTCTGGAAGACCACAAACACTACAGTGACCAGCAGAGAATGAGGCTAGGGAGCAGTTAAAGACACAGAGAGAAGGTCAGGAAAGGGGGTAGGCACAGGAAAGCAAAGGGAAGGGGGAGCAGTAGTATGAAATGCTTCAGGAAAGTCAAGTAAGATAGGACCCAAAGAGAACTCAGCAACATGGAGGTCACTGGTAAACTCGGAGTGAGCTTTGTTGGGTTGGGGCCAGACTGCAGTGGACTGAGGACTGAATGGGTGGAAACTAGAGGCTGATTGTAGATACAGTAGAGAGCTTTTTCAGTAATTTTAGTTATGAAAGGGGGCTGTGGTAGTTTTAGGAGAATGGGTGCTCATTTTAATAGCTGGAAGAGACTTGTGCAATATTTAAACCCTAGTATAAACAAGCCAGAAGAGAGAAGGTATAAAAAACTGGGGACAGAGTTCCCATATATGAACATGGGACAATTTCTCAACCTCTCTAAGCCTCAATTTCCCCATCTGGAACCAAACTCAAGAATAACCCTGGTCCCTTTTGAGTGGAGGATCCTATGAAAGTATATAATGAGCACTTAGCAGTTAATAAATATTAGCTATGAATCCTAGAGCATCCAGAGTACAGGTAGGGGAAGACAAAGAGCAATTTGGCCATTGGGATAGGAAGGACGGAGGAAAATATGAAAGCAAAGCAGACACGGGCTGTGACAGTGTTGTTCTCTTAGGACTTCTGTATTCTCTGTGAGGTCAGAAGCAAGGTTCTCTGCTAAGAATAAGGAGGAAGGTGGTGTGGTTAGAGGCATAAAGAACATGGAGATTATTGGTAATAGACAAAGCCAGCAGGCAAGAGAACTGATAAGAACAACAAGCAACAGGGAGTTGGTGGGCATCATTCAAGCTTAGAGATTGTCAACTTACAGAGGCACCAATCTCTGTGTGGATGTGGCTTTCTCTTATAGCATTGAGCTGAGATACTGGATACAGGTTCAGGGCAAGGAGACAGTTTAGTGGACCCAGCCGGCTCTCTGACAAGTGAAAAAACCAAAGGACTATCTGAGCATTTGGGAAGAGGATGGCTCAAGTGTTGAGAATGAAAACTTGGCTGGAGAGAGAAGTAGGGGCAAGGCAAGGCTTACAGGTGAAAGTGAAAAATCTAAGAAGTTTCCAGACTAAAGACATGAATTCACTTATGTAACCATGAATATCCACATGGAATCACCCAAGGTAACAGGACTGAAAAAGATGGCGACGCTTAGAAGGTAAGTAGATGACAACAGTAAGGAGAGACAGAGAGTGGGAGAGCCAGGTGCCATAAGTGAACAGATCAGAGTGCTCTGGGGGGCACAGGAAGGGTGGTCTGAGGGCAGCTGAGTCTCTGGGCTGATGAGATCCCTGGCTCTTCCTCAGTAGAAGTTTTCATTTTAGTACATCTGGGTGTGATGAAGAAAGGAAATATACTTGGACCAGTGGTGGCTGTCAACCTCAGATGTAAGAGGCCACAGCTCTGACCCCTCCTGAAGAGTGGCATCTAATGACATGGAAGGTTCTGAGTCAAGAAATCAGAGACAGTCCCACTTTAATTCTTAATGAAGTATGGATGCATTTCTATGGCCTGTTACTGAAAAAGGAAAAATTATGCTTGGTTTCTACCAAAAGGATTATGTCCATGGTAACTAATGACTCCCAGTTCCTAAAAAATAAGAGTTAAAAAAAAAAATAAAAGATGCTCAGTCTTAACTTTAAATTAAGTCCTGAGGAGAGAGTCATAATTACAAAGTCAAGAACTATATTTTAAAATATGAGGTGATATTGGCTGTTGCTGGTACTGTATGACTTCCATTAAATATTACATATTTACTAATCATACTTTTAAAAATGCACCTCTTTCCTTAATGATAATTATTTCAAATACCAAACCTCAATAGACTGTAAAATATAAATGTGAATATGTTAATATCAAGGAAAGAATATCAACTCTAATTGTATTTTAATGTGGCTTCATTTTAAATAAATGTAATTCGCTATCTTATTTTACTGGAATTATCTTGGCCCCAAATGCTAATTTCCTAAATGTTACAATTAAAAGGAAAACCACGACAGGATGTAATTTTTGCAGCTGTTTTTAGCATTTTAAAATGACATCTGGAAATACATATACTGTGGTAGGTCCAACAAAAAAGCATAGCATACAATCTATTTTTATGAGAAACGGCCTTTTTTTTTTTTCTTTTTTGCATTAAGAGGCATCTAGCATTTTTAGGTATAATTGCACATCTTGCAATTTATATTCCTGTTATCATCAGCAATGAAAAAGCAAGGGGGTGGGAATTTCTCAGTTTGAACC
Source organism: Mirounga angustirostris (assembly GCF_029215605.1). Lineage (NCBI taxonomy): Eukaryota > Metazoa > Chordata > Mammalia > Carnivora > Phocidae > Mirounga > Mirounga angustirostris. The sequence goes on along the minus strand of NW_026991718.1, from coordinate 96,968,187 downwards.
ATGACATTGAAAGTGAGACTGTGATTATGAAAAAAAGAAAGAAAAATTTTAAATGAACTGAAAGCATAAATATTCCTGCCCTTATGTTGTGCCAATGGTGATTAGTTTTGTACCTTTGATGTCGCTTCACATTTGAAAAGGAGGAAAACAGCTACTCAAGTCCAACCAACACTCGAGCTGGCAGCTGTGGTGGAGGTGGGCGTGGAGGGCAATGGAGGCTGAGCCCCCGACCCCAGTATGACTGGAAGGCAGTCACCTGACAGTAGAGGTGAGCTGAAGGCAAAGCAGTCTCCATACTCTCCACATGGATATTCTCCATAGTATGTGAACAGGTAAGGGGGAAATCCTTGGGCACTGGGTAAGCCAGAATTTTTTCCACATGATTTTTAGGTTCCAATCAAATATAGAGATGACCCCATGGGTGTGCAACCTGTGAAGATGCACAGGGTCCTGCATTCACTGTCTACTGCCGCCATCTTGCAATTCTTAATATTTGAACAGGAGGCCCCAGGTTTACATTATGCACTGAACTCTGTAAATTATGTATGCGTTCTGATCAAGTATATGTCAGTTTTTAAAGAACCCCCGGCCTGTTACCTGGAATGGATGGTGGTGGTCCACAGTCCAGATTCTGGAAGGGCCAGATGGAAAGCAGCTAGAAAAGACCAGAACTCCATGCTAGATGGTTCACTTCTCACTGACCCTTCACAAGGGATTAGGTTTCCACAACAGTGGGTTCTGTAATGGCTAGACCAGAATGGCTGATCTTCTTACCTGCCTACTCCCCTCAGGAACTTCCAGCCAGTTTCAAATCACCTTACAAATGAGCAAACTCCCAAGGAGACTGGGGGATCTTAAAGACTGAAGAGGAAGTTTGGATTTTGGTGCTGGGAGTTTGTGAAGGTTTTATCCAATTATTTTCCTGACATTCAGACATTCTTTAAAGGCTGAGCAGAAACCAGAGACTACCCCAAGGTAGGCACAGGGAAACACATGAAAGGAATAACCTGGCCATTCATTCAGACCCTGTCTCTGCATGGAAAGGCTCTGAGGTCTTTCCTGTGTGCATCATTGGAAACTTTTTTTTTTTTTAAGATTTTATTTATTTATTTGACAGAGAGAGACACAGCGAGAGAGGGAACACAAGCAGGGGGAGTGGGAGAGGGAGAAGCAGGCTTCCCGCTGAGCAGGGAGCCCGATGTGGGGCTCGATCCCAGGACCCTGGGAACATGATCTGAGCCGAAGGCAGACGCTTAACCGACTGAGCCACCCAGGTGCCCCCATTGGAAACTTTTATTAGAAACCTGAGACTAGCTGCTTTGTAGAGACAGTGGAAGACTACACCACTCCCTCCCCATTTCCGTCTCTTTCCCCCCCAGATCATTGCACAACATGGCAGGTTATCCTACAGTACAGTGACTTACATACAACTGCAATTCAAGGTGCATATATCAAAATAAGGGTCTCACGATGCAACTGAATCTAGGAGGTTGTGAAATTAAACCCCTTTTAGTTAGAAGTCTGAGTTTATGACACAAATATTCCTAGTACTCAGAGTGGTTTTCTAATGAACTTTCAAATCCCTAGTCTAGAAAGCATTCAGTAAAGACTTTCAGGAGCCAGTCTTAAGCCTTTTGTATTGCAAATGGAAAGTGCTCAAAGAAACAAAGATTGCTTTAAAAAAAAAATAGTAAAATTTGATACCATAAGCATTTTAAGTCAGTTTTCTCCCCAGCGTATTTCTCATAACAGTGGTAGAACTTGCTCCAATAAAGGCAGCCAGGACCCCATGTTAAACCCAGGAGACCTACCTGATAGAGCTGCAAGATCACATGAAGCTACAGCTACATGGGGACTCAAGAGATCATGCATTCAACTTGGCACACACCCCTATACCTTGCTCCCCCTTACTATTTTACAGGCCAGGAGACTGAGGTCCCGAGAATATTAGAGACAGGTCCAAGGTGACTGACTTCTTTAGGGGAGCGAGGAGTAAAGCTTGCCTCTTCCTACTCCTCCTCTGTTCTGTTTTTTTTTTTTTTTTTTGTAAAGATTGTATTTATTTATTAGAGAGAAGAAGAGCACAAGCACGGGGAGAGGCAGAGGGAGACAACGGAAAAAGCAGACTTCCCCGCTAAGCAGGGAACACGACGCGGGACTCGATCCCAGGACCTGAGTCGAAGGCAGCTGCTTAACCAACTGAGCCACCCAAACACCCCTCCTCCTCCATTCTTACTTCAACTCTGGAATTCCACTTCACCGCCTCAGCTGAACCATGGTAACTTTTACCCCAGAAACAGCCTTCTGGAAGTTAGCAACGATTTATTATTCCAAGATGTACCTCTCTCTGTTGGACAAACCAGAATAGCGTATCACAGGTGATTACCCTGCCACTCCATTCAGCCTCACATGCCATATAGCCAATAAACCTGTCTCAACACCTACTATGTACAAGAGCAATATAGAATAGATCAAGTGCCTTTGTCTCTTAAGAGCAGATTATAAGTGAAATAAAATATGCATGCATATCAATCACATAGAACATGATGAACCCGAGAAAGTTCCATTTTTAACAGGAGATGGGGTGGAGGGAGAGCATTTATAGCTGCAGGGATGAGAGGACGCCTCACAGAGGAACTGCTGTCGAGCTGGGCCTTGACAGATGGACAGAATAACAATGGGCACAGTGTGGTGAGTGGGTAAAAATCTAGTGGAAGAAAAACAGGAGCAGGAAGACAAAAGATACAAGCAAAGGAAGCAGTAAAGAGAATGTCTGGCTATTGCTCAGAACAAATAAAGGGAAGTGGTGAGAAATAAAACCCAAAGGTAGACCATGGGCAGAATGTCAAAGGCTAAGCTGACACTCTTGGGAGCACCTTCGTGGGCAACCTCTCCTCCCACCAACCTGTGCAGTCCTCTACCCAAGGCACTGAGTACAAAGTATAGGAATTCATTTGTTCAATGTGGCATCCATGTGCCAGGCACTGCCCTAGGCACTGTGGATTCAGCAAAAGGAACCAAGTCCCTGCTATTATAAACCCTCCATTCTAGTGAGGAGGACAGCTAACTAACAATGAGTATGGTATGTGATTAGTGCTATGAAAACAATGAAGCCAGGAGAGAGGATAGAGAGAGAAGGGGACATTCAGGAGAGAGCTAAAAGGAGGGAGTGACCATGAGGATGCATCTGGTGCCAACACGAGGGAGAAGCCAGACCAACGACCAGGAGACAAAGTGTGTGGCATGCTGGGAGCACAGCAAGACCAGCACGGCGAGAGCAGATGGAACCAGGAGATGGTGATGGTATGAGAGCAATTATGGCCCAAGAAGCAGCTAGGGCCCAAACCACTCAGGGCCCTACAGGTCACAGAGGGCAGACAGAGCCCTGCCCACCAGGGCTCCTAGAGGACAGAGACCTGCCTTAATTGACGGTGTATCCTGAGGGCCTTCTGCAAGGCACATAGTAGGTTGTCAACCATGACTGTATGAAGAGTGCTTTAAAGTCAGTGACATGAGGTTCAGAGCCAGACCCCAATTACACAGTCACAGAATACCTGGGCGAGGAAGAGATGCTGTCAGCCAATGTAGAGCTCACTTTCCTTAAGAAAGAACAACTTTTGGTGCATTCCACCTTTCTCAAGATGAAAGTTACTTAACTGCAGCAAATCAAGAAAATACAAGTAAGTAAAACACTTACCAATACAATCACCATGATTGTTCTGTCCTGGTATACAGCCTTTAGCCTTCCCAGCCACACACATATACACACAGATGAGAGCCAACACGGCTTTTCCTCTTAATGAATATTAAATATTTTTGACAAGTCCCCCCAGATCATTAACTATTACTGTCTAATGTAGTTTAATATCATGCAATTCTAGAATACAGTTACGCCATGATTAATGTAAGCAATCACATGTTGTTGGAAAGGTCCATGGTGGCTGACATATAAAACAGTTGGGTGGGATCTACAGTGGGCAGGCCAAGAAGTTAGTTTAAGAAAAGCTGTGCCTGTTTGTGAGCAGAGAGAAAAGAGAGAGCACACAGGGAAGTCTGCCGATGTGAAAAAGACTTTAAATGCACCACAGCTCCTCTCCCTTCACCGAAGTGAAGAGCTTTAGCGTTACAAATCTGCTTTACACATTTGTACTCCTTTGATATCGCCCGTTGAAAGACAAAATGCTAACACACCTAACCAGCAATGCTTGCAGTGCGTGCCTCTGTCTCGAGCTGGGGGTGAGCACAGGTCCCGGGAGCACCTGTTACACCTCCCGCCGCCTGTCTGCCCACTCCCAGCTGTCCACTCTCATGGTTTTTATAGTCTAGGCCCTCAAACATTCCCTTCCGTATTTCTTTGACATCTCTTCATTCCTCCCCTTGTTGCTTTAATGTAAGCAGCGTCTGCTATCAAATAAAGAGTTCAAGGGGGTGTGGGTTTAGCTGACAAAAAAAGTGGCAAAGGTTTATATAAGTGGATTAACTGCAGTGTAATCAACACTTTGTGTGTGTGGGTGTGGGGTAGAAATATTTTCAAATGTCCTTTATGATTAAGCAAGAGTTACATTTATGATATAAAGAGAATGAAGACTTGAGGCACCCAGGTGGCTCAGTCGGTTAAGCGTCTGCCTTCGGCTCAGGTCATGATCCCAGGGTCCCAGAATCGAGCCCCACATTGGGCTCCTTGCTCGGCGGGAGTCTACTTCTCCCTCTCCTCCCTGCTCGTGCTCTCTCTCGCTATCTCTGTCTCTCTCAAAAAAAAAAAAAAAAAAAAATCTTAAAAAATTAAAAAAAAAATGGAATGAGGACTTTTCTTCAGTGGCATGGGGAAAAGTTCACAATAAAATGTTAAATGAAAAAGCTGAATATAGAACTGTATATCTAGTGTGATCTCAATTTTGTTCTTGTTTTTAAGTAGCCTCCATGCCCAGCATAGAGCCCAACACGGGGCTTGAACTCATGACCCTGAGATCACATCCTGAGCTGAAATGAAGAGTCAGACGCTTAACCGACTGAGTCACCCAGGCACCCCAAATTTGTTTAAGTAATCTTTATAATGCATAATTACAATATCTAATGTACAATTAAACATATATATTGTAAATATAAGTAAATATTACAAATGTAAACCAATCATTTTTTGGTGGGCGGACTGTGAATGCTTTGATTACTTTATTCATTTCTGAATGTTTTACTTTTTTGTAATAAGCATTTCGATTTATAATGAGACAAACTACCTGTTTCAAAATTTTTTCTTAATCTACTGTGATTATAGCAATCATTTTACTTCCTTTTTGCTTCTATGAATCTCTGGTTCATTTCCATTTTATCCAACAACGATGACAACCGAAGTAGATCATCAGATATGGGGGTTGCGAACGGGAACTAAACATCTAATGTCACTGATGGGGGCACAGCTACTCAAGGTCAGAATTACGGTCTGTGATAGAAGAAGGGGACAGAATTGCCTCGTCAGGGCAAAACAATTCGCTCACAATCGTTCAGATCAACAATGATTTCTCAAACACCTACTGCGGAGCAGTGACATAGTATCAAGAAAATCAGACCCCTTCACTTGCCATTAAATATATAGACCAAGAGACACAATTATCAACTACCAAGGGCTATAAGGAAAAGACAGAGGATGCTGAGTGAACAGTCAAGATGAAATTCGGATGGAGGTTGGTAGGGCCTCTGTGAAGAAGCAACATTTAAACTGGGATCTTAGAGACTATGCAGACTGTGGCCACGTGAGGAGCTGGTGGACACACAGAAGAGTGTTCTAGGAGAAGGAAACAGCACAGGCAAAGACCCAGAAGCAAGAACAGATATGCACAACTGGAACACTTGACTAAACCAGCAATGAGCTAACAAATTACAGATAGCTCCACTGATATGAGGAATTTGCAAAACAAGATAGAGGATCATAGGGGAAGGGAGGGAAAAATGAAACAAGATGAAACCAGAGAGGGAGACAAACCATAAGAGACTCTTAATCTCGGGAAACAAACTGAGGGCTGCTGGAGTGGAGGGGGGTGGGAGGAATGGGGTGGCTGGGTTGATGGACATTGCGGAGGGTATGTGCTATGGTGAGAGCTGTGAATTGTGTAAGACTGATGAATCAGAGACCTGTACCCCTGAAACAAATAATACATTATATGTTATTAAAAAATTAGAGAGAGCTTATGGTGTGTATTCAAGTTAATACAATGTTACATCAAAGGAAAACCATGCTGCCATTAGGCACTAAGAGGAAATCTACTATCTTGCATCCTTGCCCATAACTACCATTCATCATTTCACCAGGAAAAGCCTCATTTCCTCAGGTGACCTTTACAATTCAGCTTTCGACTGTGCAATTATAAAATGAAGGAAGCAGAAATTCAACCCACTACTCAGACAATACAAATCTAAAGTAACTGAATAAAGACAGATTGTTCTTTGAATTCTATAGCTCATCTTTCTGCCTACTTTGAAAACAGAAAACACAGGAAAGCTCATCGCCTTAAGTGGCTCACAGTGGAATACCATTCAAGGACAAAAAAGAAAACAAAAAAAAAGTCAGTAATTAACACTAATCTCCATTAATGGAGGGAAGAAGCCCACTTCTTTCAGTTGCTTTCATCACATGTTCCCCAAGACTGTATCTTAACAAGCTATTTAAGGCACTCTATAGCAACTGTAAAGTTAGTAAATGATCCATAAAAAGGCAAGACAATGGAAACCAAAAACTGGAGAAGAAATCAGCCTTGCAGCAAAGCAAACTTCTGAAAAATGGCAAAGCCCGATAAAACAAACCAGCAGAGACAAACACAGTAAATAACCAACAACGAAAACTCAGGCTAACTACCAAATCACCAGCAACATAAATATTGCCAACTACATGTATAAAACTTCCACACTCAAGGTCAGCAAGGGAAAAACAGATAAGAGAACCGATAAAGTCCCAGGAAGTCAAGAGAAGAGGGAAGGCAGAGTTAGCAGGGCACTGCCTTCATAGGCAATGTGACCTTTTCTCCCAGGAGATGCCCTGGAGACCACGGCCTCACCTGAAGGTACAAATCCCATCAAGAGTATCTCTAGCCACGACCAGATTCTGGTTCTGAAGCCCCCTTGTACATTTGTACAAATTAAGTGGAAGGAAATGAATTCACTTCATTCACATTTATTAGATGTCTGTTAAGTTCCAGGTGCTATGCTGGGCATTCAGTGAACAACAAATTAGATTCTGTGCCCGTTTTCTGGAAGCTTACAGTCATCCACAGTGAGGTGAAGAGTCAACACAACACAGGACCTGACCCTGTGACTGATGTCTCCTTGCTTTCTCCCTAATGTGAGATATTTATCCTTTCCATTGAAGGCAGGAAATGGGGAAGAACATAAGGAGGAAACAGTGAAGGGGTGGGAGACAGGAAGGAAAATGAAACTACAGTTGACCCTTGACAATGCAGGGATTGGAGTACCAACCACTCACACAGCTGAAAATGTATAACTTATCACTCCCCCAAATCTTAACTAATAGCCTACTACTGACCCAAAGCCTTACTGATAACAAAATTAACATATTATTGACTGTTATATGTATTATATATAGTACTCTTACAATAAACAAGTGAGAGAAAATATTAAGAACATCGTAAGAAGAAATACATTCACAGTAGTGTACTGTATTTATCAAAAAAATCTACATATAAATGGACGTGTGCAGCTCAAAGAACAATCCGTGTTGTTCAAGGGTCAACTGTACTTACTTTCCATGTAATTCAGCCAGTGAGAAGTCCTCACTGTCATCTTGGTGCCTCTGGTTCTTTTGATCCAAATCCCAGAACTCTTCATTCACAACCTAGTTTCTTCCAGCTTTACATTCTGAGAGGCCACCCCTACTCTTCACCTGAAGACCAGGAAGGCTGAAGCTAAGTACAAGCAGCATTCTAGTAGAGCATGTAGTTCAGCACAGGACAGACTAGGTCCTTGATGAATCCTTGGTGATGATTAGGATGCCCAGGACATGCTTCCAGAGAGAGCCACCGTTAACAGGATTCTCCAGAATCCAGTTCCTGTGAATATAGCCTAGAGCTACATCCAGGAGGGTGTACTCACGTTGGTCGAGTCTACACTTCAAGAGGATCCCTCTCCAGTTTGCATGCAACTGGAAACTCTCACACAGTACTGGTAGAAAATGGTGGTGATGTGTGCAACCATTCTATAGAACAATTTGTGAACATGTATCAAAAGCCTTAAAACAATTTATATTTCTGGACTAGTAATTCTTTTTTTTTTTTTTTTAAAGATTTTATTTATTTATTTGACAGAGAGAGACACAGCGAGAGAGGGAACACAAGCAGGGGGAGTGGGAGAGGGAGAAGCAGGCTTCCCATGGAGCAGGGAGCCCGATGCGGGCTGAATCCCAGGACCCGGGATCATGACCTGAGCCGAAGGCAGACACTTAACGACTGAGCCACCCAGGTGCCCCTTGACTAGTAATTCTATCTCTACTTTTTTCCCCCTGAGGAAGTAATCATGGATAAACACAAAGATTTAGCTACAAATATGTTCATCCCAATTGTCTGTGATGGCTTAAAACCAGACAATGAAACACCTACCGGTAGAAGATAAGTTATGGAATACCCACAGAATGCTGTATCACAGGGACATTAAAATAATGTAGGGAAATATTTAGGAAAGGAAAAAATAAGTGCAAAAAACTCTTTCAAGTCCAGTATGAAGCTGTCTTGGTAAAAGAACACATATAAATAAGTACGTGTGTGTGTGTGTGTGTGTGTGTGTATAAGCGAGTATATATATGTGTGTCCACACACAGAGAAAGAAAGAGAGAGATGGCTACATAATAGAACAGACAGAGGTACAGACCGGAATATACAGCAACATGTGGATTATGTGTAGTAAGTTCTTTTTTGCTTGTTTGTAATTTCTAAATTTTCCAAACTGAACATATTAAAATAAAAAGTTAGGTTAAAAATAATTATCCCTCGTCCATCTTCATCCCTTGTTTGTTGACAACTGCAGACCATCCTCACTTAGGAGCCTTCCATAGCTACTGACGTCTGGGGTGCCCCTGATGCCAGCCAATTCCCAGCTCAGAATGCCACACTCCATCAAGCTCCTTGGATGGCTTACCAAACACATGTCTGATTTTTGACTTTGATATTTTTGGGCCCAAATGGATTTGAAACCCAGATGTTTCTCCTCTTCAGAATTTAATTATTCAAATGTATCCATTTAAATCAACCCACCACTGGCTAGTGCTTAAAGGATGCTAATGCACAAGTGAAAATTTCTTCCTTTATTTTCAAGACTGAAATGAATTTGGAATGTATATAATTTTGCTTAGGGCACTTTCAAGAAGCTGTGAAAGCTTCCACATCCCGCCAAATTAGCTGTCTGTTTGCAGTCTCAGAGCAAGACAGAGGATGCTTAAGCAGTGGGCTTGGTTTCTTCATAAAGACTGTGCTGGTTGAGGAGGAATGTTTGCCCTGCAGCGAAATTATTTCCTGGCAAAGACCCTGGCTGGGCACTACTCCAAAGTGGAACTAACTCCCAAAGGAAGTCACCGGGCTGCTTTGCCTCATCCAAAATTTCTTTGGCACCAAGTACCACGCGTGTGTGTATACAAATCCTGGTTTCCAGGGAGCTTGAGATGTAGGCCAGCAGTAAGTTCCAAAACTCTGTTAGAAATGATACACCCAACTTTATGTGCCCACTTTGACTGATAAAATGTTCTTGGGAAGCAAGGACTTCAGTCTTATAAAGTCCAAATCTTACTATGATTTAGAGCATGGGGTTTTTAGACAGGGGCTATGTAGAGAATCAGTACATTACCTATTGAACAAAGAAAAAAGAACTGGTTGCTTTCAAGGTAAGTTGGTTCTTACTGCATACAATAATTTGCAAACCAGACATACTTCTTTCAGAGAACGCTGCTTTAAGAGGAACTGAGTACTAAGGAGTAATTTTTAGTCTACTGCAAAAAAACAAAAACAAAAAATCAGGTCTATATGATACCAAAGAAACCAAGAGATAAGTTCACTTTTACCAGTTAAGAAAGCCACAAAAAAGTACACCTTTATGAGTGAAAAATGCAAAAAGATAGGGGCCAGTTAAAAAGTGCAGATACTACAAAGTGTATGGGACCCATCTGAAGCATAGGGCACCTGAACACCTATGAGCAGGCATATCCTCTGCACTGGGAGCACATCCGTTGGCCAAAACGTACACCTCAATGAACATTTGTTAAGTGCCTACTAAGTGGGAGCTTCTGGAGATTAAAAGATGAGTAAGGAATGGTCCCTGCCCACAAGAAGCCTACTGGGAAAGCAGACATAAACATCAGTTAAATGAATCTGAAAAGATTATATGACCAAAGTATGCATAAAATGCCTGTAAGAGAATAAAGAAGAAGCATTTAGCTCAAATCAGAGATGCACAGACTGCTTCTTGAGGAGATCAGTACTGATAGTCAGGCTTGAAAGACAAAGAGGATTGGCCAACGGAAGGAGTGGGAAGGTTTTATTAATGGCTTTATGAACAGATTTTACACAGAGGCTTGACCTGGAGAGAACTGTGAAAGATGTGTTTTGTCCATTTAAACCAAAGCACAGAGTTCAAGGGGGAAAGTGACAGAAGACAATGTTGGAGAACAAAATCATGGATGGTTGTGTTGGAGCTCAGAAGTCATCACATGGGCACTGAGAGGCCAAGACAAACGCTGGGAGGAAGAGATGTCTTAGAGAAAGACGAGGTCACTGCAAAGGGCTAAGGAGGGGTGACTTAAGGTTGGGACACGTTTCCAGGGGCAGGTCAATGAGTCTGTCCTGTGCACTGCATAAAGGAAGTCAGAAATCACCGTCAGGGCCGTGACAGTCACCCTGATGACCCTCCAACATATACCACTCCTCAGGTATTGACCACATTGGCCATTTATTTTATTATTTTTTTAAACTGAGATATATTTGACATATAACATATTAGCTTTAGGTAAACACGTGATTCTACATTTGTAGACACTATGAAATGATCCCCACAATTAAGTCTAGTTACTATCCACCACCATAGTTATAAAAAAATTTCTTGTGATGAGATCTTTTAATATTTACTCTCTTAGAAACTTTCAAATATGCCATACAATAATATTAACTACAGTCACTGTGCTCTGTTACTACATATTACATTATTTATTTTATCACTGGGAGTTTGTACCTTTTGGCCACCTTCACCCACTTCACCCTCCTCCCTGCTGGCAACCACCAGTCTGTTCTCTGTATCTATGAGCTTGGTGGTTTTGTTTTGGTTGATTCATTACATTAGATTTGATGTATAAGTGAAATCATAGGTATTTGTTTTTCTCTTCCTGACTGATTTCACTTAGCATACATAATGCCCTCAAGGTCCATCTGTATTGTCACAAAGGCAGAATTTCCTTCTTTTTTTTATGGCTGAGTAGTATTTCTGGATTGCTGATGAGATAGGGGACACGAAACTCTGCACTAATCACTGGACTTGGACACCTGCTGATCAGAGAATTCTATGAATAGGACTCCCTGCAATGAGATGCAGCACCTTGGGGGGACAGGTCTGGGCTGCACTGCACAGCTTTCCCTAATTTAAAGGCACCCCAGTAATTCCAGTTTGGCATGTGCAAAGACAATGCTCCTGGTATCCTGATTTCTGATAGGCTTTTTACAAAGGTCTTCCCTGTGCAATGAATCATGCTCCAAGGTGACTGAGCCCCTATCTGTCTTACTTACTGGAGCCCCAATACAGGGCTGGACAAATAATGGGCCCTCAAACAGTAGCTCAATGGATGAGGAAAAAGTGGTAGAACTTATGAACATCGATTTCATTCAACAGGGGAATGAAAGCCTTCATCCTGGGGCTTTGACAGGCCACACAGATTCCAGTTTTGCCCCGGGGGTACATGGTGGCTGACAGAGTACTCAAATGCACAGTCACTTCTAAGAGAGAGTTCAAGGCCTGGGGCTCAGTGTTTCAAGATTGTGCTCATTATTCTCCCTGCCTCTTGACAACCTGCTCTTCCTTCCCCTGCCATTTGTACTTCTGCTGGATAGCACGCAACCCCCAACCAATTATCTAAGCCAGAAAACAGAAGGTAGTATCTTTACTTCCCACATCCAATTTATCTAGGCTTCATGACTTCCTGCCCCAAATGGCTCTGGAGCGCATCCCTTCTTCTAGGTTCCTTTGACCGCTGTCTCAGTTCAAGCCCTCACCTCCGCGTAACTTCCCGTAGCTTCCCTGGTGCCCCTGTTACTCAGCTGCCAGAGCGACCCCTCCCAATGTAAAGATGATCACATCTCTCCTCAGCTAGAAAAACTACTTGGATTCCTACCATCAATCAAGTTTTGAGATACCCAATCTTAATGAGCTGATTAAACTGAACTTGGCAGTGCCTGACAGAGGTCATCAGGAAATCAATCCATGTTAGATTTATGTTCATCATTTACTTACTATACTTTTTGGTGGAGGTAAACTGAATTTTGAGATCTTCTTTCTTTATTTCCAGACATTACTTTCCAGATTGGACATTCTTGAGAAAATGGAAGGAAAAAAAAGAATGAAAAAAACCCACAATGAGATACCACCCCTCATACCCATAAGGATGGCCATTATTTAAAAAAAAAAAAAAAAAAAAAAAAAAACAGAAAACAAGTGTTGGGTATGATGTGGAGAAATTGGAACCCTTGGGCACTGTTGGTGGGAATGTAAAATGGTAGAGGTACTATGGAAAACAGGATGGCAGTTTCTCAAAAAACTAAAAACAGAATGACCGTATGATCCAACAATTCCACTTCTGGGTATATTCCCAAAAGAACTGAAAGCAGGAACTCAAACACAGATATTTGTACACCCATGTTCATATCAGCATTATTCATAAGAGCTAAAAGGTAGAAGCAACCCAAGCATCCCTCAACAGATGAATGGATAACTAAGATGTGATGTATACATACAATGGAATGTGATTCAGCCTTAAAAAGGAAGGAGGAAGTTCCGACACATGCTACAACAGGGATGAACTTTGAAGACATTATGCTAAGTGAAATAAGCCAGTCACAAAAAGACAAATACTGTAGGAGTCTACTTATGTAAGGTACCTAAGGTAGTCAGATTTCTGAGACAGAAACTAAAATGGGGATTCCCTGGGCTTGGGAGACGAAGGGAAGGGGAGTTTAATGGGCTTAATGGGAACCAAGTTTCCATTCTTATAAAATGAGGAGTTCTAGTGATTAGCTGCACGATAACATGAAGGCACTTAACACTACTGAACTGTACACTTAAAAATGGTTAAGGCAGGGCGCCTGGGTGGCTCAGTTGGTTAAGCGACTGCCTTCGGCTCAGGTCATGATCCTGGAGTCCCGGGATCGAGTCCCGCATCAGGCTCCCTGCTCGGCAGGGAGTCTGCTTCTCCCTCCAACCCTCCTCCCTCTCATGCTCTCTGTCTCTCATTCTCTCTCTCTCAAATAAATAAATAAATAAATAAAAATCTTAAAAAAAAAAAGTGGTTAAGGCAGTAAATTTTATGTTAAGTGTATGTTATCACAATGTAAAATAGAGTGAGGAAATGAGTTACCAAATGCTTATGAGTATATAGAAAATAATTCTCTGTCGTACCTGGGGCCATATATTTTAATCATGGTCATAAATTCTGGACATGCTGATCAGAATTTATAAAAACATGACACATACCCAGGTACCATAGTTGTGCCTACAGACCCTGACCTACCATCTCTCTCCTACTTCTAATCCTACCTGCCCAAACCCCACAGTGCATCTCCCCAAGAAACAGCTGTCTGCTCATCTACTCTTGGCTATTTTTTTTTTCAGTGTGCTCCCTAGCCAGGCCTTAACCTGTGGACTCCTCTTAATGTCCCTTTTATGCTCAGCAGGACTCTCTCCTCCCAGCACTCCTCTGGTCTGCTCACAAAATTTCCCTCTCCCAGAATCACTTCCCTCCTGTCTGCCTCTCCTACTTGCAAACATCTCAGGGCCCAGCACAGAATCCAGTTCATTTATAAATCTTGGAGAGAATTCTCCAGAAGAACTGAGGGGAGTGATTTGGGATTCCTAAGGGGTGGGGGCCTAGGACCAAATCTTCAGTTAATATTCTTCCCCACTTTGTCCTCGCAGCTGAGGGAATACTACAGACTTCCAACAGCATCATGTCCTCAACTACAGAGAAGAAAGCAGTAGACTAGGGGCTTCAGACTGATTTTCACTTAGGACTCCTTATAACCCCCACTAGCCCCTTCCCATACTACCCTTCTCCTGAGATGGGCTCTGGCTATTTATTCCAGGCTGGGTGTGGCTATGGCACTGAGAGTAAGCTGAACAAGGTGGAAACTGGGGGAAATGTCATGATAGGGACATTTGGGTTGAGGACAAAAGGGTTCCTGTGAACCAGGCTTAGGATGAGATTCCACAATGCTGGCTGAAGGCAATCTCCATGTCAAGAAAGATTCCTTCTGGAAGTCTCTGGTTTTCTAAGTTACCCAACACATTAGAAGGCATGGCTACATGAAGAGGATCCCTTCCTAGACCTCCCAGGGGTGGGCTGTTTACACCATCACTCTCCGCCCTGAATCACATACTGCCTGGCCTTCACTCAGAATGGGTTCACAGGCATGTGCCCGTTCTTCCGGGAAAAGAGAACATGCATCTGACACTTACAGATTCTCCACGCAGAAGACTCTCAATAAATATGTGCTGATCTGTGGAAGCATCTCAGTGCTACTTTTCCATCTTGAGAAACTAACATGTTCTTGTGTCCAAGCAGCTTATTACTAGATTTAAGTAACTATCTAGCCAGGGTCCAAGTAACAAACATACTTCTTTCAATGGTCTTCCAGTTTACTGCGTGGTAGTTAATTTAGGCTGAGAGTATTTATACCTGTAACATCAAAAAAGGTATAAACAACATGGCGATACTTTAATTCTGCTTCATTTTGCCAAGTTGCTGGAGCAGACACCTCGTGACACCCATAAATCAGAGTAGGAAATTTTTCTCCAATTATGTTTTAATTCATGGGCAATCATTCTCTACAGCAGGTGGCACGTTGAGGGGGGCTAGACGTCAGGGAGCATGAAGTCAGGCTGGTGAAGTATTGAGTAATTTGAATTTGAATTTTTACAAATGAGTACTGCAGGGGTAGCAGAGACAAAATGTGCCTGTGAACTGAAGCCAGGTGAACAGGATGTATAACGGCAGTATTAAATGCATCTAGAACCATCTCCTCAGCCAACTGCAATGCAATCTAACACAGATGCTGTTTCTCACTTGAATTCTCTGATTGCCTTGGTCTAATTAATTTCATCATGAGACCGTCTTCTCATTTTTTGCTTGAGGATCCTGAAGATGACCTTGAGATTATTCAGATAACTGCAGTGGTCAATTTAGGTCAATTTAGGAATTGACCCATGTGACAAAAACATATTCTTTTGCAGAATATGCCATTTTCCACTATTTGGAACATCCATGCCCAGAGAAATTAGTGAAAAACTTTTCCCAGAAGGATCTATGTATCCTACTGAAATTTCACTCTTAATCCGTTTGCTAAACACTTACTAAGCATGTTATGTGAATGACATTTTAAAATACAGAAATTAATATGACAAGCCTCTGACCTCAAAAAACTTCCAATCAAATAGGAAAGACACTAACACGAGCCAAACTCTTGTGCAAACCCTGGCCCACACCGGCCCTCCCTGCCTCCCCATCTCAGGAATGAACACACCATCTGCCCAGCTATTTACAACTGAAACCTGGGCATGACTCTTGATTCCACCACACTCCATCTCTATGGCTACCACCCAGATCCAAGCCACTCTCCTCTCGCCGCCTTTCTGTGGCTCCAGTGCCTTAAATTAAATGTCCCCTCCTCAAAAAGCCCTCCCTGATCGCTCCATCAAATACTGCTCAAGACATTTCCTTTCATTTTCCCTTTCTACACTTATTTGTAAATTACCTGTGACTGCCTCTCTTTTCTGGCCAGCTGTAAACTGACCCTGTGGGGGCTGTTGGCAACTGTGCCCCTGGGCTAGAACCCTGCCCCGCCCCCTACAGGAGGCACGCAGAAAAGACATGTTGATTGATGAGTGTCCAGTGTCCCTTACAAAGAAGACCAAAACCAGGATGGCAGAAATGGAGGAATGTACAGTGAGGAGGGAACACTTCCTTTTGACTGGGAGAACAGCTTCTAGAGGAGCAATCCCAGGTACTGTGCTTTAGAGGACAAGTTTGTGCATCTCAAAACGCATGCCAGGCTCCGCAACTAGCAAAAGACAAGCCCCAAAGGCATGGCTAGTCCAGGTAAGTCTGAACAACGGAAAGGATCCCTGAAATGGCTGGAACCCAGAACACAAGCACGGATGTGCTGAGAGGAGAGCACACAGAGGGGAGTGCCTGAGTGACACAGTAAGGGGTTGGAATTTTATTTTTTTAGACCATGGAAAGTCACTGAAAAGTTTTGAGGATGAAAAATTAATATATTCTAAACTACATTTTATAAACACTGAGAAGAACTGTTGTAACTTAAAAACCAGCCAACCACCCAAAATGGCATCACTTTTAAAAGAATTACATACACATCCACCTATATTTGGAGGAGGAGAAAAAAAAAGGTTTGGATCACATCTGTAAATGCCAAAGGAGAGAGGGGCTCACAATTGGTGACCCTGTGTCTCCAAGAGGCTGAGCTGACTACAGATCAGGTTTCGATTTACAAAGGCACTGAAAAGCCATGTTAACATTTCCAAATGGTTTCAAAGTAAAAGGCATGAGGATGGAGGATAACGAAGCTGGTAGCTGGATTCCAGGACTGGAGCCGGGTCCTGGGCTGGGAGATGATTCCAAGCGAGCACGTTACACATTCCAGAACAGTTTAAACAATATTGAACAGATGGGATCGTAATCGACCTGCATATGATATTAAACAAAGTGAGTATATGAATGACTCCATCTCAGCCACAATAAAAGGCTGAAACTACTACAAGGGATCAAAGACCTCTAGCAAAATGTGCCTTCCAAAGCATCGATAACCCAGGTGCTTGGAGGGCTTTACCAATACAGCTTATTCAAGACCGATTTATCTGATGAGCACAACTCTCCTCAACAGCGCTGTAGTAAGATGGGGGAGCTGACCAGTATAGGCAAAGGCAGTTAACTGGGGCTTGTGCTTGCACGAGTTCTGGAGAGAAGGAGAGGCCCAGGAGCCTGCAGCCACGATATTGTACTAACTGCTGGTTGGCTTTTTTTCCCCTTTGGGTTTTTTGTTTGTCTGTTTGTTTTGGCTCAAGCGAGGTGTCAAATCTGGGCTTCAGCTTGCCTATAAAATGAGGAATCCAGAAACATGATCAAAGGTCCCTCCCAGTTGTAAATGCCTGTGACAATGAAGAAATTCCTTGCAGGCACACCTGCTTTCCACAAACCAGGGAAGGGACCTGAGCCAAGGACGAATGCCTCCCAGCTCATCCAGGCTCAGTATCTGTGAGACGTGCTGAGGTGGGGGTAGGGGGGTGCTCAGGCAAGGAACTGGCCCCAGGTCTGAATACGCCCCCAGCTGGAGAAAAGGCAGGTAGTGACATGGTCACTGCATGGGCCAGGCATCAGTAGGTGTGGACTCCTACCACAGCTCTATGAGACCGTGGGCTGGCAAGCCGGGATAAACTCTCCACATGTCAAACGGGGATGGAGTCACAGTGAGGATTATGAGACAACAGATGTAAGATGCCGGACATACGGCCACTCCTCGGTACCGACAGTCCTAGAAGACGTCGTTGTCAGTTTTATCTCACTTAGCTGTTGCATTTACCTCCGCTGCTTTCTAGGACATTCTCTCTGTAGGAAAGATAAAATTATGGAGCCTCGTGAAACTGGGAATGACCCCAAAGTCCTTTCTTCTGGTTCCCTGTTCTTAGGCATTTTCACCGTCACCACGTCAGCCACGCTGGCTGCCCAAGGTCACCCAGCCGCGAAGTCCATCTAAAACATTGTCATTTGTGTTCTCAGGGTCCCCCCAGCAGCTGGAAGTAGTGAACATAACTTCCCGCGCTCCTGGATGCCTAAGAATCAAAGTTCTCTGTTATTACAGTAAGTTTATAAAATGAGTTGAAAGTGCCTAAGACCAGGGGATCATGCACTGAGTAACCAAAGAGCCAATTCTAAAATATTAGACAATTACAAAAATGATAACAAAGCCTGTAACAGTCTTCACTAACGCTTCTTATGCTGTGAAGCAAAAAAATCCGAATACACAATCTCATTTATGTCGTGATTACAACGAAGTACAATTATGTACATACAGAGCAAGCACTGGCAAGCGACTTGGAAAATGACGGGGCTGACTTGCTACGGGGGCGCAAGGCGCGACTACGGAAGTTTCATTTTTATCGAGTGACTTGAACGGGGTTGGCACAATAAACACAACAGTGACAGTCACAGGGAAGGAGGCGCTGACGTTCACTTACCCTGGGTTATATAACATGACCGCTGACAGGTTCTCACAAGACTTGGAGAGGTCAGTCATGGACAAGCTGAAGGAGGACAGAAGGCCACTCTAAGAGCAGACACAGGGCAGAGCGGTTACCTTAGTGGGGAAGAGAGGGCCAGTGCCCTGGACTCACTGCTTCCACCTTGTGAGAAGCAATGAGGTGCATACACCCATTAGCACGCACCACAACTGGTCTATGGGTCGGGGGGGCACATCAGGGAGAGCCGGGCAATGGATGCCTCTCAAACCCAAGCCTCAGCTAGGCACAGTGGGGTGCTAGGGCCCCAAAATGTCCAGACCAGGAAAGCTAGCCAAGAACTGCGCCACCGCGGGGATCTCCGTGACCATGCTGCGCAAAAGTGGAGGGAAGGGTCACCCTCCATTGCATGTCTTGTTCTCAGCAGCACTCACTACCAGTACTGAGGGACCAAGGTGAGGAGGGAGAGGGGAAGGGAGATCCAAAAAGGAAGTGCTTAACCTGTTTGCTTCCATGGGAAGCTACTGGCAAATATATCTTCCTCCCTCTCTCCCTCTGCAACTGTGAACCAAATGGGACCCTCCAGGGAGACCCTGGGCTGCAACAGATAAGAGGCTTCACTGGCAGCCCCAGAGAAGGCTGGGATTTGCAGCTTTGTTGTTATTTCCCATTGAAGGCACTGGCACCCCTGAGCAGCCCTCACGGAAGGAGGCTGACTTGCAGGGGGCTATGTGACTCAGGGGTGAAGGGCAAACACTAAAGGTCAGCAGGTCAGGGCTGCAGCACAGGCTGCCACTTGCTGGTTAGGGAACAAGTTAGTCTCAGTTTCTCTTCTTGGTCATCTATGACATGGGGGTAGGAACAGCTGCTAGGTGGATAAAGCAGTAAAATATGTGTACAAGTTTTATACAATGCCCGGCTCACAGAAATGTTAGCTGTAGTCTTTACTTTCCTCAGTCTAAGGACAGTACAGTGTCCCTAGACAGATTTCTCTCTCATCTCTTCCTCTCTCTCTCTCTCTCTCTCAGGTCCTCTACCCAACTCCCCCACTCAGCATTTAAAGTGCCCTCTGGATGTCCCTATCCAACCAACTGTCCTAAACTCACCCCCTCTCTGCTTCACACCCCAACCAAAAGTCCAACTCACTGTGGCTGAAAATAAGAAGTGAGCAAACTTTTGAATGAAACTGATTCTGATATTGGGTTAACTCCTAAAACAGATCCTCACAAGTGGAAGTCACCCTCCACTTAATGCAAAATAATGCCCAACTCCTTTGGGGGGTGGAGGGGTAAAGAGAAGGGTCTAGAAGGAGCCATTTCTCCTTCTGCTCTGGAATTTACCAGCTTGCTCTCCTACTTGATCAGCCAATCATCTACTGAGCAACAACTCCCTAGAATTAGTGCAGGCTACAGAATGACTTTTCTGGTTCCATACTCCAGAAAATCAAAATCAAGCCCCAGCCCCACCAGGATCAGAGTTGGCTCCTGGAGATTTTATGCTGCTCACCTTCCTCTTCTCCCTGAGCTTGGCAGCCTCCTTAGGATGGTTAAAGCGAAACATATTGGTTCTACCCAAGAGTATCACAGCACCTAAGAACATACAAAAACACAAGTAAGCAACTTGGTTGGTTGACAACATGATATTGTGGAATTTTACAGTTGAAATGTAATTTCCAGTGCACTATAAAACAGTAATAATAAGGGAAAGCCTTAGTCTCCAAAGTCTGCTTACATAAGCCAATTTTAAATCTGCAAATATTCTGATTTTTACAGCCGAGTGTCACAATACTCATGTTACCAAGGCAGAAGTGATGGATTCAAGCATTATATTACAAGATTTAAAACTTAATATCCAGATAATTATACTTTTGATTGTTGAGAAGAAAAAAAGAAATACATTCTGCAAAGTGATGCTGTAATACCAAGCAAAGCGTATGGACACAAATTTGGGAAATGTTTATTAATGCCAATAAAAGAAGAGATCCCAAAGGAAAAAGTGCTTTCAAAAGAAAACATGATGAAATCGGCAGAGTCCAGGTAACTACTACTAAAATCTACTTCAGAACTTGACAGAAAAGAAATTGTGTACATGTAGGGTCCGTTTCCATGTGGAAACACTGCTTCTTGTGAAAACCTGATTAAAATTAAGATGGCCACATCAGACACATGAGAAAGGCTCTCTTTGATCGATCAGCATCCTGCTTGTTTGGAAAATGACTGCAGAAGAGGCAAAAGAATTCAATGTAAAAACCCAAGGGCAACAAAAACGTTAGGTGGGGGGCACATTTCACCATGATTAAGCAAATAAGCAAACAAACACTTTCTACGGTCAGAAGTGTTCAAAGCTGGCTTGGGTGCCAAGGAAGGCAGTGAGCTCCTAGTCACTGGAGACACGTAAGTAAGGGAAGCGATGTTCCAGAAGAGATTCACTATGTTTATCTGGTTCCATCCACACCTGAGAGTCTACTACACCTCAGAAAGAGAACCCCACGTTCAATCCTTGCCCTGAAAAAGAATGCAACTTATTTGTGAAGACAGAACACACACTGAAAGTCTACCACGCAAGATGGCAAGTGATGAGGTGTTGAGCATCTAAGTGATGCATGCCAGGCTGCCGTAGGTGGGGATACACCTAAGCTGGGTCACACATGGCAGCTAGAGGACAAGAAAGGTGGTTCCAGTTTGGGGTAACCATGGGGAAGGGGTAAGCCTCAGCAGAATGGGCCTGTCATGTTGGGAGAGGAGGGAGTCAAGTCCACCCAAAATGCAGAGCATCAGATACAGCAGCAAGAATAGATACTGGATAGATGACACAGAAACACACCGTGAGGACCTGGAGAGCCAGGGTGGGGAATATGCACCAAATGCCATAAACTGATGGCCAGAGAAAAACTTCAGCTCATAGATGTTTGGTGTGCCCCAGGAAACTTTTAAAAACTGAAATTATTAGGGGCGCCTGGGTGGCTCAGTCGTTAAGTGTCTGCCTTCGGCTCAGGTCATGATCCCGGGGTCCTGGGATCGAGCCCCGCATTGGGCTCCCTGCTCGGCGGGAAGCCTGCTTCTCCCTCCTCAACTCCCCCTGCTTGTATTCCCTCTCTCGCTGTCTCTCTCTCTCTCTGTCAAATAAGTAAATAAAATCTTTAAAAAATTAAAAAATTAAAAAACCCTGAAATTATTAGCTGCCAACAGTTAAAAATCTGCAGTTTTCACATAAAGCTCTGAGTTTCTTTCTGATTTCCCTTCGAAAACTAGAAGGTACAGTATCAGTAGATCTTATTGCCACTTGGCAAAAATCCCTGGGCTACTGAAGGCTGCCTCTTTTGGACAGGGCATGTGACCTCTGAGTGACCACGGTCACCAACCTCATCCCTTGGCTACTATTTCCACCTGGATCCTGCAAGTAATACCATAGCCCCAGGTAGTTATTTTAGAGCTTCAGACCAGTATATCCACCTGCCTACTCAACATATGGCTTCATATTCTCAAAGGAGTTTCAAATTCAGTATGGGACGGGTTTAGATCATAACCCCAGGGAACAACTGAAGGGTTGGTTCTGGTGGTTGTCATTATTTAGTGGAAAAGGAGTCAATATGGAAAGAAGAACACAGTTTCAGTAGACCTAGAGGGATAGCAGTGGATATTAACCAACCTACAAACTACGTATCCCCCCTCATATAAAATTGCGTTCGTATATTTTCCAGTTATGGAAAGGCACCATGACCATAATTAAGAAAGGTGCTTTCCATGCCTCTTATGACCACGGACTCAGAACTGGGTGCCATACAGAGAAGTCAAAAGTTAAGCAGCCATGTTTAGGATATATATATATATATATATATATATATATATATATATATATATGTATTTAATGCTCTCAAAGTGAAATTAGAGATTAATAAGGCAATCACATTCAGTGTGTTAATTACATTTAATACAATTCTTTTTTTTTTTCTGTTAATCAAATGCCCAGCCATGCATTTTGAAAATTGCTAAAATATGTCAATGGAAAAATAGAATGATATTTCAGAGACATATTTCATATCATATTAAATCACTGAAAATAATCTTGCCACCCGTGTATTTACATGAAATATACAGAAAAATCCCTCTAAGAGTTATAAAAGAAAACAAAACTACCCATGACCATTCCTTGTTTCCATCTAAATAATGTGCACAAACTGCCTGCCATATAAGAGGCTCCGTTAAGGCTGGTTTCTATTTCATTAGATTCCTTTACTCAACAAACCCAGTGACTTAAAAATTTTCCTTCATTTTTACATTATGCTGCTGTTAATTCCTTCATTCATTGAACAAGTACCTCATGAACCTGACTGCATGCTAAACCCTGTGATAAGTACTGGAGATACAGAGTTGAACAAGTCAGACATAGGTCTTGCCCTCGTGGGAGGGAGAGGTGAATAATCAAAATAAGATGCAAATAATCACAATCAGATGCAAAGCTACAACTGAAGGAGAGATCCCGTGCCCAGTGCTCAAAGAGCACATAAGAAGAGAGCTGATTATAGGGGAGGTTAGGGACAGAGGCCCTCAGGGAGGTGGAAAGTGGTGCCTAAGACAAGCTCTGAGGATGAAGCAGGGGCAGTGAGGGAGTGCCATATATAAAGGTCATCTGGCAATTAAAGATGATGATGCTGGTGCTGGTGATGCTGAGTGCTTGGAAGATGGTTAAATGCCTACAGCAGAGGGAACAGGGAAGAACAATACACATGATGAAGCTTGAGGGAGGGAAGGGAACAGACCACATAGAATCTTTCAAGATACAGAGAAGTAACTTTTATTTCATGTAGGTACAGAGGAAGACAGTGAAGGGCTTTGTGCAGCAGCATTAAATGATTTGATGACAGTTGTAGAAAGTTTGTTTCTTCAACTGTTTGAAGAAGGAACCAAAGAGGGCAAGAATAGATGGAGATAAACAAGGTAGGAGGCTATTGCAAGGGTCCAGGTCAAAGGCAACAGTGGTTCAGCAAGGGAGAGGAGACAAGGAGGAAAATAAACAAGTCAGGAAGATATTTAGGAGATAGGATCAATAGGACCCCACGATGGGCTAGATATGGGGACAAGGGAGGTGAGGGAGATGCTCCTGTGTTTTGGCCTGCAACAACTAGTTGGATGGGGAACTGTTCACACAGATTGAGAACAATGGAAAAGGGCCAACACTGGGTTGGGAGAGAAATTGTGAGCTTGGTTTTATGCATAATAAATCTGAGATGCCTTCGGCAGGTGGAAATATGAAGCTCTGGAAGAAAAACCTGGGACATCTATCAATCTATCAGTCTATCTACCAACCTATCTACTGAACTACTTACTCTCATATATATATAAATATATACATATATGTATAATATAAATGTATATATAAAATACAAATCTATATAAAACATATATACACACATGCACATCCATAAGTGTACATATCTACCTAACATCTGTGTATAAGGTTGAGACCCAGAGCCCCAACCTCTTGATGCGGCCAACAGCAAGCTAAGCTTAACCTCTCCAGAATTCAGTTTCCTTATCTAGTCATTAAACTGGATACTTTCTAAGGTTCCTTTCAGATTTTAAACTCTCTTTAACTATGAACTACTCCTTGATCCGAGGTTAACATGATTAATCACAGCAGATGGACTTTTCTGATGCATTCAGTTTGTAATTTCTAGAGCATATCTAAGCTACCTTGGAAATATATGATGACTTCTCTGAGATTACCTCAGAGCCCGTTAAATACCACAAGGTAGACAAATTCTAGACAGTCTTTAAAGGAAATGGAAGGGAAATGACATTGTAAAAGGGGACACAGAGGCACTTGTTAACAACCAAAAAAAGAAAAGAAAAGAAAAAAGCTTCACCTAAATCTCTGTGAATGAAACCACTGAATGCTGATTTCACAGGAGATTTTCTGTTTTAGTATTTCAGATACATTGAAAATGAAACTAAACATGTAAACATTTCTAGGGATTTCTAAGGAGTATAGTGACAATAATCATTAATATCACTATTAATTACCCTCCTCAAATTTCATGTGAGATTTTCTAATTCTGCTACTGCACAAATAAATCAACTTTTTTTTCCTATTAAATGTTGTCATATGAATATTTCTGAGGTGACAATGTACAAATTAATTAATTCTGGGTTATAATTAACGTAAACATGTAAGAAAACTGTATTCCCAAAAGTGAATGGTCCAATGTGATGAGTTTAGAGGCTGAAAAATAAGGGGCCTTGTGAAATTCTGCTTCAGGCTCCAAATTCTGAATTTAATCACTTTAGAAAGCCCCACCCCCACCCCACCATACACAAAGACGGGCTATAACACACTGCTAAAGCATGCCCAGTGAGAGAGGTTTTCATTTTGGATACAATCACCAGAAAAGCAAACCTCTGCCTAGGAACCTAATTTTCTAGAATGGTACTGAGATGTAGGTCAGGGTGAGATAGGATGGATGAAGTTCTTAAAACGTGCTTATGTGGGATGATTTTCCTTTGGATTTAAAACATCTGCAAAACATTTATATTAAAATAAGTTATGATGATGGCACCATTTGGGGGACCTAATAAAGAAAAGCACTGATTTCCACTAACATATGCCAGGACTTGAGAACACATTACGTATGTTCTAAGGCCTTGGACTCTTGTGACATTGGCATTATTATTTCAGACACCTGATTTATAGCAATTTTTCTCTAACTCAAAATGGCTTCGGGCAGTGAGATGGGGAAGATTAAGATCTGACATGGTGCTTGTGGTAAGAAAATTTCATATGAATACTAATGAATTCAAACAGGACACATGGCTTGGGGTTCACAGCTGGCTTGGAAGAAGAGTGACAGGCACTCAGCATCAAGGGTAGCAGACGTCAGTGTCAAAGCACGCCATCGGGTCGTCTGCTGGTGTTTGTGAAGGATATAAATACACATGACACCTTCCCAAAAAACTACATAGGCCCGGCCCCCTCCCTTTCAACATTTATAATCCAAATGTGGATTTACAATTTCCTGCTTTAGATAAATCACTTAAACCCTTGTTTACTCTTGGTAAAGTAAAAATTGCAAACCTGGATTGTGAGACTCTGGAAAAGAAAGTAAATCGATTTTCAGTCTTTGTCATTGAGGTTTCCGGCCAAATAATCCATCAAGAATTATTTGCCCAACTGTATGCATGTGCTGAACGTGGAGCTGTGTAAAATTCCAAGATGCTCTAGTCCCAACACCCCAAATAAATGTTTAGATGTGTGTGGGGACAGGGGTGGGGTACATGGGGATGGATTTTTTTCTTCTGAAAGCCTCAGGGGAGATACAAAAAGAGTATATGGAACAAGTCTCATCCTTCTGAAGGAAAATGCAGAAAGTATATGAAATAATTAGAGGGTGGGGCGCCTGGGTGGCTCAGTTGGTTAAGCGACTGCCTTCGGCTCAGGTCATGATCCTGGAGTCCTGGGATCGAGTCCCACATCAGGCTCCCTGCTCAGCGGGGGGTCTGCTTCTCCCTCTGACCCTCTTCCCTCTCGTGCTCTCTGTCTCTCATTCTCTCTCTCAAATAAATAAATAAAATCTTAAAAAAAAAAAAAGAAATAATTAGAGGGTGATTCCAGACAGTAGACAATAAGATAACAAATTCTAAGGTACTGAATGGAAGGCTTTATACTACCTGGTCAAGCTATTATTAAATTTCTTTACTTTATTTCATATTCTTTGTTACCGACAATACTGCTTATTCTGTTAGTAACAAGCTCAACTATTCAGTTCTAGCCTCCTACACACTCCAAGCTGTCAATATTTTATTGTTCCTTCCAAAATAGTTCTTCCAAAATGCTTCCCTTCACTCTAAGCAACAATGATCTCTTACCTCCATTAGTCCCCTTTTGTTACTGCTCATCTCTAAGCCCCCTTGGACTACATAAACATGGCACCATCCTTCATCTCAGCGACATTAGGCATCTACCAAATGGTGAGCACCTTCTAGTCTGTGGTTCCCAAGCCCTACGAACCCACCATGAATCAGCAGCCCTGGTCCCCCACTGCTCCTGTCCTCCACCTCACCCACCCTCCAGGCTTCAGACATTTCTTCACTACACACTTCGGTCAAGGACATCTATGTCACATCTACATCACTTTTTCACCACGTGCCATTATGACAGATACGTCATTCACTTCAGAATTCAACTTTGGGTAAATTTCTCCTTTTTTGGCAGTCTACAGCCACCCTAGGGGAGGGGTTTCAGTTCTGCACCAGATGGAATAAGCACTCCCCGCCCTGTCTCTCCCACTGAATGCCACTGCTGTGCAGGCAGAATGCAGGCAGCAGTCGGTTGAGAGCCCGGAGAAGTAAACA
This sequence comes from Mirounga angustirostris, assembly GCF_029215605.1. Lineage (NCBI taxonomy): Eukaryota > Metazoa > Chordata > Mammalia > Carnivora > Phocidae > Mirounga > Mirounga angustirostris. The sequence goes on along the minus strand of NW_026991718.1, from coordinate 96,941,344 downwards.
GTAGCAGGCAGGCTGAAGAAGACAGGGATCTGAAGCACCAATGGGCGGATGGGGAATTTACCATTTGCCCTCCCTTAGCTGAGGAGAAAACTAACAGCTGACATCAGTGCAAATGAGAACTCCAGGAGATGCCTTCCAGTTCAGGTGTGAGGAGGAGCAAGAGGGTCCCCTGGCAGCAACGCAGGGAGCAACGGGGGGCCCCAGATGCCTAAACTTATGAGGAAGGGGAAAATCTCTCTCCAATTAGAGGGTGGGGCATACCCTGTTGCTTTTTCCTCTTTCTCTGCCCTCTCACTTCCTGGCCACAGACTTGGGCACAAGAGCAGGAAGAACAAGAAAGAGGACTATACAGCTCCAGATTTCTAGCCAGGTGACAGAAAAGGAAAGACCCTACATGTTGACACAGAAGGAGAAGTTCAGGAAAACAACCTCACAGACTGTTTATGAACTCCTAGGCCACTTAGATCTGACCCTCAACAGCACACAAAGACTTCAAAGAACTGACCTAAGATACAGACCACTGCTCGGGTCCCAGACTGACTCTTGGGTAGTGCACACAGGGGGCAGACCAGAATAGCACCACAAAGCCTTTGAAAACTGAATTGGCACTAAAGTCAGAATCACAAAGCACGGAGGCTAACTCTAATTTACAGTCTGACTCCAACCAGGTCCACTGTCTGCCAAAACAAAACAAAGCAAAATCAATGTTTCCCAAAGAATTTAAATAGGACTCAGAGTCTTATAACAAAATATCAAAAATGTCCAGGATGTAATCTAGTATTACTCAGCATATAAAAAACTGGGAAAATCTCAATGTGCATGGCAAAAAAAGCAATCAACAGATCTTATGTGGAGATCACAGAGATACTAGACGTATTTGATGAAGATTTTAAATCAGCTATTATAAAAATATTCAAACACAGGAGAGTAATCTTGAAAGGTAAAATGTTACAACAAAGAAATAAAAGATATAAAGAACAATCGATTATTACAACTAAAAAATACAATAAGCAAAATTGGATGGGCTCAGTAGAAGGGTAGACAGGACAGGGAAAGTCCATGAACTTGAAGACAGACCAACTGAAATGACCTAATCTGAAAAGCAAAAAGAAAAAAGTTTACCAAAGGATAGAAATAAGTAAGCAGAGCCTCAGGGATCTGTGGAAACAATACTGAAATACTTAACAGTCATGTAACTGGAGCCCCAGAACAAGAGAAGGAAGACTATAGAGCAAAGAATGGCTGAAAAATTCCCAAATCTGGAGAAAGACATAAACCTACAGATTCAAGAAAGTCCAAAGATCCAAGATCCAAAATGGGTAAACGCCAAGAAACCCATGCCAAGGCACATCGTCAAGCCTCCCTATGGGATGTGAAGCTGAAAGTGACATTTAAAAAGGAGCAGAGAGATTATGAAAAATAGATATGATGACTCTAATAAGAGAAGACGAATCAATAAGAGAATAAGAAGTTAAAGAGACTGACATTTGGTTGTTGCGTACACCGAGTCTGGGCACCAAGAAACCATCTTCAGTGTGATTGGTTTTGGTCAGTTGGTCTCACATTAGATGTTCATCAGCATCACCCGTACGACTTGTGAAAAACTGAAGTGCTGGGCCCCATCCCTACATTCTCTGACTCAGGAGGTCTAGGATGGGGCATTTCAAAATGCTCCTAGGGACTGCTGCTATTGCTGATCTGGGGACACGGCTTTTAAGAACTACAGGCTTTGGGTAGAGTCTTTAAGTAAAGAGTCAGGGCTTTGGCTTTCAAAAGCATCTGCTGAAACATCTATGTGCAAGAGACAGATGTCAGATGTGCAGATCTCAAGTGTGAGGGAAAAATCTAATGATACTGAGTGTTTATGAGCAAGTACAGGTGAGTTCAATGGGAGGCCAGCCACTGATATCTGCTGGCTGCCTATAATGTTCAAAAGGGCTCTTTTGTTCATTACATACCTTGGCTAAACTGCTGGAAGATCCATTTCCCTTGCTGGTTCCACTAAAATTCTTTTTTAATTTGCCACTGAACAACTCACAGCAGCCCTAAAGCAAATGAAAATTTTATCAAAGCCTCCTCAGCTCACTCCCCAGACAGTCACCTGTTCCCTCTTTCTGAGTGCTTGAATAGATGCCAATATATTTTGGCACTGAAGCATAACACATTCAGATGCACCTAGGTGTAAAGTCCCCAGATGCGTTTCTGCAGCACGTCTAAAAGGAAAGATGAACATTCAATGGCTCTGACAAACCCGCAAGACAACCAAGGGAGTCCACTGATATGAATGGGAAAACTGATTACCTTGTTTAACAACTACCAGCTGTAAAATAACATTTTACAGGAAAAAGACAAAAATAATAATAATTAACATGAGAGAATAGGTCCTAGAATTGCACAGAAAATGCTGAAAATACTTTTTGATTGTAACTCACTTGATTTTTGTACCAATTCATATTAAGTATATGGGGAGTGGGGGGAAAGAAGACAAAGAAGAAGAAAAACCTAAGGTCTAAAACTTTACCAAGAACAGCTCAAGACCTATGGACTAGACGCCATGGACAAATTCATGCTTTCTTCTCTAGCAATTGCCTCTCTTTCTACAAAATCACACTATGTATGGAATTACTCAGTGCAATGATTCTCCGGCATCATGGGAGTGAGGAAGACAAGCTCCAGAGAACACGGCAATTGAAGAGCAGGTCAGATGCAATGCTACATATGCCATGCACAGTTTCTGGAAGAACTCAGAGAGGAGGAGGAGAAAAGCTTCATATACCAGGCTTACGGCAACATACGTTATATATGTCATTACAGTTAATTCTCACAGTACTAGCAAATGCTTTTTATTTTAGTGATGTTACCAGATGGAAACACTCCTGTAATTTAAGGCAGGGGAAGTACTGTTTATGTAACGTGAAAGAAGTAAGGCTGTTAACAGATACAGGTAAAAAAATTTCCTTGCGATGGTGAAAATCTGCTAAATGTAGGTAAATCTCCTATTAGTTGACATTCACAAGTATCTTAAGTGATCTAGATAAGGAAGTGGTAATTACTACCTGTGCTTTTTAATGGGACATCCTAACTAACACATTTCCAAATGAAGTAATTTACTAATGAAAAGAGACATTTAAATACCAAATATCAGCAAATACTGGAAACTGGTAGTGAAAAGATAGGAAGCTGTTGGTAGTACAGGGTAAACCCAGAATCCAGTCAAATGCAGAGTTAATATGGTCAGATCACTGTGACTTGGGTTAACATCCATCTGCATTCTCTGTTCTTGATACCATTCCTTAAATTGCTTCATGGGCAAAAGCCAAGGTAATTTTTGGAGTATGAATATACTGCCATGCTTAATTCTGTTTCCCAATTATTACAATATTTTAATGAAGTCCAAATTCTTTCCCTTTTTCACTTTGGTCTTGCTTTTTTTGTTAAAAAATCAAATCTTACAGGGGTGCTTAAGTGGCTCTGTCGTTTAAGCATCCAACTCTTCATTTCAGCTCAGGTCATGATCTCAGGGTCGTGGGATTGAGACCCACATCCGGCTCTGCACTGAGCATGGAGCCTGCTTAAGATTCTCTCTCTCTCTGTCTCGCTCTCTCTCTTCCAACTGACCTCCACATCCCCCACCTGCTCACATGCGCTACTGCGCTCTCTAAAAAAAAAAAAAAAAATCTTACAAATATAGCTGAAAATTCTTTTGTAGTCCTGAATGATCAAAACCCCCCCTTTCTCTCCAGAGGTTAACACCATTCCAAAGTAGGCATGTGTTAGTCCCATTCACATCTTTTTATTTTTACTACATATTTTCATAACCAAAATCAATACATTATATACTCTGTGTTTTTAAAACATGTTCCAGTTCTCATTTTAATAATTCTCAAAAATTAAGAATTGTTGGGGTCCCTGGGTGGCTTAGTCAGTTAAGCATCCAAATCTTGATTTTGACTCAGGTCTTCATTTCAGGGTTGTGAGACTGAACCCTGCGTGGGGCTCTGCGCTCAGCAGGGAGTCTGCTTAAGATTCTCCCCATCTCCCTCTCTCTCTGCCCCAACCCCCTCAGGTGTGCACACACACTCTCTCTACAAAAAAAAAAAAAAAAAAATTAAGAAATGTTAAGTGGAGAAGTCTAACCCTTAATTTTTGAAGGACTATACATGTTCTTTTCCTGGTGGGAACTTTTAGACTTAAAGTATGTGCATTTAAAAAAAAAGGTATTGTCTTGCTTCTTTCATGTAATTCCTTGAAACACAAAGTCATCTTGCATTTCATTACCCTAAGACTTCCTAATGACATTTTTACTCGGTACATGGGTGTTTTAAGACTTTCGAACATAGTATTTTTATGTCTGTAGCACAGAAGAGCACCAGAGGAACTCAAGCCAAAATCATGGCACCATGGTAATAAAGCAATTAAGATAGCCCAAGGAAAAGAAAATTATGACCATTAACCTTAAATGTCAATTAGCACTACTACTTTCTTAGGACAAGTAAAAAATTTCGTTTCAGTCATTACTAACCTGAATAGGCATATTTTTTAAATGGACTTTCAATTAAGATAAAAATTTAAGATAAAAAAACTTGATAAAAATACTATATGGGAGATATATTTATTATTTATCTACTATGCTTCAATCCACAAGAGAATTAGAGACATAAGCAGATGACAATAGAATAATAAGCAAATTCTTTGAACTAAATAAACAAGCTAATAATCTTTTTTTGTGGGGGTGGGCAAAGGGTAGAGAAGATAATCCCAATATTAAATAGTAAGTTCTAGGCAGTTCCCCTGTTGAACGGTATGTGCTCTAAAAGTTCCTTTTTTTTTTTTTTAAACACTGACACATTGTTTTATTGCTATATAATAAAGTATCACATGTGGAGGGACTTAAAAATTACTGTTATAATTACTTTTTTTTTTAATTCTTATGTTAATCCCCATACATTACATCATTAGTTTTAGATGTAGTGTTCCATGGTTCATTGTTTGTGCATAACACCCAGTGCTCCATGCAGAATGTGCCCTCCTCAATACCCATCACCAGGCTAACCCATCCTCCCATCCCCCTAGAACCCTCAGTTTGTTTTTCAGAGTATCGTCTCTCATGGTTCGTCTACCGCTCCGATTTCCCCCCCTTCATTCTTCCCCTCCTGCTACTTTCTTCTTCTTCTTCTTTTTTCTTTTTCTTTTTTTTTTTTTTTTAAAGATTTTATTTATTTATTTGAGAGAAAGAGAATGAGAGAGAGCACATGAGAGGGGGGAGGGTCAGAGGGAGAAGCAGACTCCCTGCTGAGCAGGGAGCCCGAAGCAGGACTTGATCCAGGGAATCCAGGATCATGACCTGAGCCGAAGGCAGTCGCTTAACCAACTGAGCCACCCAGGCGCCCTTTTTTCTTAACATATATTGCATCATTTGTTTCAGAGGTACAGATCCGAGATTCAACAGTCTTGCACAATTCACGACGCTTACCAGAGCACGTACCCTCCCCAGTGTCTATTGCCCAGTCACCCCCTCCCTCCCATCCCACACCCCACTCCAGCAACCCTTAGTTTGTTTCCTGCGATTAAGAATTCCTCATATCAGTGAGGTCATATGATACATGTCTTTCTCTATTTGACTTATTTCGCTCAACATAATACCCTCCAGTTCCATCCACGTTGTTGCAAATGGCAAGATCTCATTCCTTTTGATGGCTGCATAATATTCCATTGTATATATATACCACTTCTTCTTTATCCATTCATCTGTCGATGGACATCTTCGCTCTTTCCACAGTTTGGCTATTGTGGACATTGCTGCTATAAACATCGCGGTGCACGTACCCCTTCGGATCCCTACATTTGTATCTTTGGGGTAAATACCCAGTAGTGCAATTGTTGGGTTGTAGGGCAGCTCTATTTCCAACTTTTTGAGGAAACTCCATACTGTTTTCCAGAGTGGCTGCACCAGCTTCCATTCCCACCAACATTGTAGGAGGGTTCCCCTTTCTCTGCATCCCCGCCAACATCTGTTGTTTCCTGACTTGTTCATTATAACTATTCTGACTGGTGTGATGTGGTATCTCATTGAGGTTTTGATTTGGATTTCCCGGATGCCAAGTGATGTTGAGCACTTTTTCATGTGTCTATTGGCCATTTGGATGTCTTCTTTGGAAAAATGTCTGTTCATGTCTTCTGCCCATTTCTTGATTGGATTCTTTGTTCTTTGGCTGTTGAATTTGAAAAGTTCTTTATAGATATTGGACACTAGCCCTTTATCTGATATGTCATTTGTAAATATCTTCTCCCATTCTGTCAATTGTCTTTTGGTTTTGTTGACTGTTTCTTTTGCTGTGCAAAAGCATTTATCTTGATGAAGTCCCAGTAGTTCACGTTTGCCCTTGCTTCCCTTGCCCTTGGCAATGTTTCTAGGAAGAATTTGCTGCGACTGAGGTTGAAGAGGTTGCTGCCTGTGTTCTCCTTTAGGATTTAGATGGACTCCTGTCTCACATTTAGGTCTTTCAACCATTTTGAGTCTATTTTTGTGTGTGGTGTAAGGAAATGGTCCAATTTCATTCTTCTGCATGTGGCTGTCCAATTTTCCCAACAACATTTGTTGAAGAGGCTGTCTTTTTTCCATTGGACATTCTTTCCTGCTTTGTCAAAAATTCGTTGACCATAGAGTGGAGAGTCCATTTCTGGGCTCTCTATTCTGTTCCATTGATCTATGTGTCTGTTCTTGTGCCAGTACCATACTGTCTTGATAATTACAGCTTTGTAATAGAGCTTGAAGTCTGGAATTGTGATGCCGCCAGCTTTGCTTTTCTTTTTCAACATTCCTCTGGCTATTCGGGGTCTTTTCTCGTTCCATACAAGTTTTAGGATTATTTGCACCAGTTCTTTGAAAAAAGTTGATGGTATTTTGATGGGAATTGCATTAAATGTGTAGATTGCTCTAGGTAGCATTGACATCTTCACAATGTTTGTTCTTCCAATCCATGAGCATGGAACGTTTTTCCACTTCTTTGTGTCTTCCTCAATTTCTTTCATGAGTGTTTTATAGTTTTCTGAGTACAGATTCTTTGCCTCTTTGGTTAGATTTATTCCTAGGTATCTAATGGTTTTGGGTGCAATTGTAAATGGGATCGACTCCTTAATTTCTCTTTCTTCTGTCTTGGTGGTGGTGTATAGGAAAGCCACTGATTTCTGTGCATTGATTTTATATCCTGCCACTTTATTGAATTCCTGTACGAGTTCTAGCAGTTTTGGGGTGGAGTTTTTTGCGTTTTCCACATAAAGTATCATATCATCTGCAAAGAGTGAGAGTTTGAATTCTTCTTTGCCGATTTGGATGCCTTTTATTTCTTTTTGTTGTCTGATTGCTGTGGCTAGGACTTCCAATACTATGTTGAATAGCAGTGGTGATAGTGGACATCCCTGCTGTGTTCCTGACCTTAGGGGGAATGCTCTCAGTTTTTCCCCATTGAGAATGATATTTGCTGTAGGTTTCTTATAGATGGCTTTTATGATATTGAGGTATGTACCTTCTATGCCTATACTCTGAAGAGTTTTGATCAAGAAAGGATGCTGTACTTTGTCAAAAGCTTTTTCTGCATCTATTGAGAGGATCATATGATTCTTGTTCTTTCTTTTGTTAATGTATTGTATCACATTGATTGATTTGCGGATGCTGAACCAACCTTGCAGCCCAGGGATAAATCCCACTTGGTCATGGTGAATAGTCCTTTTAATGTACTGTTGGATCCTATTGGCTAGTATTTTGGTGAGAATTTTTGCATCCATGTTCATCAGGGATATTGGTCTGTAATTCTCCTTTTTGATGGGGTCTTTGTCTGGTTTAGGGATCAAGGTAATGCTGGCCTCATAAAATGACATTGGAAGTTTTCCTTCCATTTCTATTTTTTTGGAACAGTTTCAGAAGAATAGGTATTAATTCTTCTTGGAATGTTTGGTATAATTCCCCTGGGAAGCCATCTGGCCCTGGGCTTTTGTTTTTTGGGAGATTTTTGATGACTGCTTCAGTTTCCTTAGTGGTTATAGGTCTGTTCAGGTTTTCTATTTCCTCCTGGTTCAGTTTTGGTAGTTGATACATCTCTAGGAATGCATCCATTTCTTCCAGGTTATCTAATTTGCTGGCATAGAGTTGCTCATAATATGTTCTTAGAATTGTATTTCTTTGGTGTTAGTTGTGATCTCTCCTCTTTCATTCATGATTTTGTTGATTTGGGTCATTTCTCTTTTCTTTTTGATAAGTCTGGCCAGGGGTTTATCAATCTTATTAATTCTTTCAAAGAACGAGCTCCTAGTTTCGTTGATCTGTTCTACTGTTCTTTTGGTTTCTATTTCATTGATTTCTGCTCTGATCTTTATTATTTCTCTTCTCCTGCTGGGTTTAGGCTTTATTTGCTGTTCTTTCTCCAGCTCCTTTAGGTGGAGGGTTAGGTTGTGTACTTGAGACCTTTCTTGTTTCTTGAGAAAGGCTTGTATTGCTATACACTTTCCTCTTAGGACTGCCTTTGCTGCATCCCAAAGATTTTGAACAGTTGTGTTTTCATTTTCATTGGTTTCCATGAACTTTTTTAATTCTTCTTTAATTTACTGGTTGACCTATTCATTCTTTAGTAGGATGCTCTTTAGCCTCCATGTATTTGAGTTCTTTCCGACTTTCCTTTGTGATTGAGTTCTAGTTTCAAAGCATTGTGGTCTGAAAATAGGCAGGGAATGATCCCAATCTTTTGGTACCGGTTGAGACCTGATTTATGACCTAGGATGTGATTGATTCTGGAGAATGTTCCATGGGCACTAGAGAAGAATGTGTATTCCGTTGCTTTGGGGTGGAATGTTCTGAATATGTCTGTGAAGTCCATTTGGTCCAGTGTGTCATTTAAAGTCTTTATTTCCTTGTTGATCTTTTGCTTAGACGATCTGTCCATTTCAGTGAGGGGGGTGTTAAAGTCCCCCACTATTATTGTAGTGTTGTCGATGTGTTTCTTTGCTTTTGTTATTAATTGCCTTATATAATTGGCTGCTCCCATGTTAGGGGCATCGATACTTATAATTGTTAGATCTTCTTGTTGGATAGACCCTTTAAGTAGGATACAGTGTCCTTCCTCATCTCTTATTACAGTCTTTGGTTTAAAATCTAATTTGTCTGATATAAGGATTGCCACCCCAGCTTTCTTTTGGTGTCCGTTAGCATGGTAAATGGTTTTCCACCCCCTCACTTTCAATCTGGGGGTGGCTTTGGTTCTAAAATGAGTCTCTTGCAGACAGCATATCGATGGGTCTTGTTTTTTAATCCAATCTGATAGCCTGTATCTTTTGATTGGGGCATTTAGCCCATTTACATTCAGGGTAACTATTGAAAGATAGGAATTTAGTGCCATTGTATTGCCTGTAGGGTGACTGTTACTGTATATGGTCTGTGTTCCTTTCTGGTCTATGTTGCTTTTAGGCTCTCTCTTTGCTTAGAGGACCCCTTTCAAGATTTCCTGTAGGGCTGGTTTAGTGTTTGCAAATTCCTTTAGTTTTTGTTTGTCCTGGAAGCTTTTTATCTCTCCTTCTATTTTAAATGACAGCCAATTGGATATAGTATTCTTGGCTGCATATTTTTCTCATTTAGTGCTCTGAATATATCCTGCCAGTCCTTTCTGGCCTGCCAAGTCTCTGTGGATAGGTCTGTTGCCAATCTAATGTTTCTACCATTGTAGGTTACATATCTCTTCTCCCGAGCTGCTTTCAGGATTTTCTCTTTGTCTATGAGACTCGTAAGTTTTACTATTAGATGTCGGGGTGTTAACCTATTTTTATTGATTTTGAGAGGGGTTCTCTGTGCTTCCTGGATTTTGATGCCTGTTTCCTTCCCCAAATTAGGGAAGTTCTCTGCTATAATTTGCTCCATTATACCTTCTGCCCCTCTCTCTCGTTCTTCTTCTTCTGGGATCCCAATTATTCTAATGTTGTTTCGTCTTATGGTATCGCTTATCTCTCGAATTCTGCCCTCGTGATCCAGTAGTTGTTTATCTTTTTCTCAGCTTCTTTATTTTCCATCATTTCGTCTTCTATATCACTGATTCTCTCTTCTGCCTCATTTATCCTAGCAGTTAGTGCCCCCATATTTGATTGCACCTCATTAATAGCCTTTTTGATTTCTACTTGGTTAGATTTTAGTTCTTTTACTTCTCCAGAAAGGGTTTCTCTAATAACTTCCATGCTTTTCTCAAGCCCAGCTAGTATCTTTAAAGTGATGATTCTGAACTCTAGATCCAACATCATATTAATGTCCATATTGAGTAGGTCCCTGGCAGTCGGTACTACCTCTTGTTCTTTTTGTTGAGGTGATTTTTTCCATCTTGTCATTTTGTCCAGAGGAGAATAGATTAATGAGAGAACAAAATGCTAGCAGAGTAACAACGTCCCCAGAAAAGATACTCTAAACAAATCAGAAAAGACCTGAAACAGTGGGAAAAGAAAGGGAAAGAGAGAAAAAAGAAAAAGAAAAAAAAGAAAAAGAAAAAGATAAAGATAAAAACAAACAAAAACAGAGCAAAACAAAACAACAAGAACAAAAAACCAGAATGTGATCAAATATGATCAGGCTGGTATATAGATCAGTGCCACACACTAGATTTTGGGTATATTTTGGTCTGTTAGAAGAACGTGCCTCCCAAAATTTTAAAGAAAGAAAAATTTATATATGTACAATAATAAGGGTTGATATGATGAAGGGATGAAATATGACTCTAAAGATGGAAATTATAAAAAATTTTATAAAAGGAATTGATAAGAAGTTGTTTGAAAAAAGAAAGAAGAGGATTTTAAAAAAGAAAAAAAGGAAAAAAAAGGGGAGAGAATGTGATCAGGCAGAGGAGTAGAAAAAAACCATATACTAGAGATTTAGGGTATATTTTGATCTGTTAGAAGAAACTATCTCAAAATTTTAAAGAGAGAACAACTTCTATATATATGCCAAAAATATGGGTAACTACTATGAAGGGATAGAATATGACTCTAAAAATGAAACATAAAAATGTTTTTTTTTAAAAAGGGATTGATAAGATGTTGGTTGAAAAAGGGAAAAAGAAAAATTCAAAAAAAAAAAGACAGTTAAAAAAAAATATTAACTTCGAACTACTAAAGAATCATGGTAAAAAAGCCATGAATTCTATGTGTAGTATTCCCCTAACCCTGGAGTTCTGCCGTTCTCATTGATCGGTAAACTTGGTCTTGGCTGGCTGTTCTCGCTAATCTTCTGGGGGAGGGGCCTGTTGCCATGGTTTCCAAATGTCTTTGCCGGAGGCAGAATTGCCCCGCCCTTGCCCAGTCCGGGCTAAGTAATCTGCTCGAGTTGCTCTCCAGAGCTTTTGTTCCCTGTGAGCTTTCCGTATAGCTTTGGAGGCGTAGAGTGAAAATGGTGGCCTCCCAATCTCCGCCCCGGAGGAGCCGAGAACTTGGGGCCCCGTTCCTCAGTGAGCCCCCAGAGAAAAGCAGTCAGTGACTCCTGGCTCCCTGGTCTCCGGCCGCACTCCGTGCTCACCCAGCCTGTGACCGCACGTTTCTATCTCTGGCACCCGACTCCGGGTGGAGTCTCCAAACGCAGCAGATCCCTGCGGTGCACTCCCGTGCCGCTCCTCCCGGGGAAGGAAGGGGAGTCTCCCCAGATCTGCCACTTGTTGGGTCCCTGCTGGAAGAGCAGTGGCCCAACTGTGCCGCAGATCACGGTTTATCCCGAGCTGAGAGCCCGCGCCTGGGCTCCGCCTCTGCAGCCGGCTTCCCTGCTCCATTACCTGGGAGCTCTGCCACACTCAGGCACCCCCGGGCTTTCTGTGACCCCGAGGGTCCTGAGACCACACTGTCCTGCGAGGGTTCCACCTCCCGCTTAGCCACCAGAGTGACGTCCCTCAGCGGATCAGACTTTTAAAAGTTCCAATTTTGTGCTCCACAGCTCTATCACTTGCCAGAAGCGGCTGACGGAGGCCCCTCCCCCGCCATCTATCCTCCCGAATATCGCCTCGGATTCACTTCTCCGCACGTCCTACCTTCCAGAAAGTGGTCGCTTTTCTGATCAGAGAGTTGTTGCTCTTCTTTTCTTCGATCTCCTGTTGGGTTTGTAGGTGTTCAGAATGGTGTGATCCCTATCCAGCTGAATTCCTGATAGGAGACGAAATCCAGGTCTCCTACTCCTCCGCCATCTTGTTCCCTAAAAGTTCCTTTTTCAATGTGTTGTTTGGAACTTAAAACTGATTTTCTCACAGAAACACAATTACACGTAAAAGTTAGCGTCCAGGAGAATCCAGAGGAGACTATTTAACCCATAAATGGCAGAAGCGGTGGTCACTGTCATCCACTCAGCCTCCTTCAGCAGCCAGGACCGTGGATAGTGTGAGCTCCAGAAGCTCCAAACAGTCATGGGTAGAGCAGGGAAAGCACACAGAGGAAACTGGTGGACGGCCAGGCAACAAAGCTAGGTGGATCCAGCAGAAAATATTCACTTTTGTGGGCTATCTGTGATTCAAACACAGCTTAGCTAATTAATGTCCCCAATTATAATCCCAACCATTACCCATTCTCTAACTTCCTGTGTGTGGCTCCATAGACACCCCAGGCTGCACCTGAGGTATGTGGAGGAACAATGCCCAAGACTCAGAAGTCCTAGAGTGCGGTCTCTGAATAGGTTGAGCCTCACTTTCCCCATATGGTTTTAAATTGATATCCTTAAAGGCCCAATGTGCTCAAAAAATTTTCAATACTATCATCAAAATAGATTATTATAGCATGAAAAGATATTTCCTCCCCATTTCTGAGCAGTTAAAATATACAGCTATGTGGAGTATCTTGTATATGTGAATAAACACAGTTCAATAAGAACACATATTAAAAACTTCCAAAGTTTCATTGGAAGAAACTGATGAAAATTCAAATAAAAAAAGAGACATGGGGTGCCTGGGTGGCTCAGCTGGTTAAGCGACTGCCTTCGGCTCAGCTCATGATCTCAGTGTCCTGGGATCGAGCCCCGCCATCGGGCTCCCTGCTCGGCAGGAAGCCTGCTTCTCCCTCTCCCACTTCCCCTGCTTGTGTTCCCTCTCTCGCTGTCTCTCTCTGTCAAATAAATAAATAAAATATTTAAAAAAATAAAAAAATAAAAATAAAAATAAAAAGAGACGTATTGAATAAATAGAAGTCCCAAGATGAAAATGTATTTGTGATAATGTGAACAAATCAAATGAAATTAAAACCTAACTTCTGAAAGGGTATTTTAGCACAAAAATAAAAAGATCCTAAAATTTCTTTGAAAAAAAAAATAGGCATGAGTAGCAAAAAAATCACATAGATAATTAGAGAAATTAAAGCATATTATAATACAACAAGCATTAAAATTGTGTGATACTAGTACAAAAGCAGAAATACAGAGCACTGGAACAAAGTGGAAAGCCATGAAATAGATACAGTGCTATGTTTCAGTGTTCATTTGTGGGAAAGTAAATTTCTTCAAAAGAGAGGTGAATATAGGACGGGGTAAGGTTATAATAAATGATACACCGCTATGGAAAACAAACTAAATTAGGTCTAACCCCAGATGTATTAAACAATTAAATCTTTCAAAATGAATTCCAAAGTTCTACCCATACATTAACGATGATACTGAAAACCAGTACAAGCCTGCTGTAAAATCCTGTAACAATACAGTCATCATAACAAGGTCAACCTCCCCTGACCTGAGAGAGATGCAGCCCGTACAGAGATCTCTACCAGACAAGGAGACACATCTCTCACCACCCCTGCTGCCTAGAAGAACAGCAGCAGGACCCCCGCCTGAGATCCTAAGAGTGAACAAACAAGTGGTCTGGTCTGTGTGTTCACAAGCAGAGAGAGCCACTGGAAAGTCCTACATATTGACCTCCTGTCTGCCAGTCAATTACAGTCACTTTCTGGGTTCTCATCATGACTATTACTCTGCTGTCTGGCAAGAACCAGCTTCTTTATCCCATACTGCCAGAGTCCTTGTCCTGATGGCGAAAACGCAGAAAATGCTGCTTTGGTAACCATGATTGGGCACTCACTATGTCCCTGGTTTGGGCTAAGCACCTGGTACTACTGAACTCTGACATTCCTGGCCAGCTCCAGGACACTCAAATGTTTCCCAAGCTCCACTTACCCTGAGACTAAAACATACTAAGAGTACAAGAACAGATGAAGAGATCAATGATGGGTGGATGAGTGGATGACCTGGCGGTGGGTGCATGGGTGGGTGCTCTATTAGAAGCTCTTAGAATGTCTTCAATGGATTCTATATTCCTCCTGTAAAGCATGATGGTCCTGGTCCATGTTACATGTCCTTCATTTCTGACATAACTCCTTGCAACTGATTTCTGCTCATGACTTTGCTAGCACCAATGAACTACATGCTTTCCATCTGTCCAATTTCCCCCATCTGTCCAATTCCTATGTCACAGCAGATACGGTATAGTATATAACCATGAAAAACTGTTATTATAAATTTATGTATAATATACCAAAAAGGGCTTAAGATATGTCAACTTCTTTCTTGCCTTCCCTCTTCCATGATTCAGTATAAAAGCCATTAGGCAGGGTTGAGCAAAGCAGGCATGAGCAAGGGAATGGGAGGAATTTTTCATGTCTGCACTAGAAGAGTGAGGGCAGTGGTGGCCCAGCATGGGGTATCACAGCCTGAGCAGAAAGAAGAGGGTCCCTGCATGAGGAGGGGGCAGAAGTGACAAGATACTGGTTACATAATGGAAGTCAGGTTCATCACTGTCAGAAACGGGAGCAGAGCTACAAATAAGAAAAAGAAAAAAACTAGAAAGAATGCTATGATATTGGGTTGGCATTAGAGGTACTGGTATGAACTCCTGGTCAGCAATACGGATACTGAAATTCTGAAATAGATACAGACATAAATATAGTTGTGTGTGTTGTACATACACCAGAGACCCACGCTTTCCCTAACTCTGTTGACCAATAGGACCTGGGAGCGGCAATACCTCAACAGCCATGAGCACATCTAGGGCCTGGATCTTAGTTTCTAAATCCCATTCTCCACTGAAAGGAACCAAGGATCCTTGGAAAACTGGCTGATTCCAACAAAGTATAAAGATAAGCCTGGAATATCTTACTGTGTCAGAAAGTCAGGAAGAACTCAGAGATGATAGGGACAAGCCATAAGGACACAGAAATGAGCTTGGAGGGACTCCCATTCACCAAATCTGGGAAAATATGGGTATCAAAATAAATAATGATAGAAAGAGACCAAAACCTACCAAACAAAATAGCAAGCCATGTGACACTGTTGATTTAAATAAATAAATGGCAAGAAGAGAAAGCTCTTTCTTACAGTAAAAATCCAACTAATAAATGTAGAAGGAAGAAAATTACCATTTGGCAACTATTTGAATAATAATTAAATCAGACACCATCAACCCTTAAAATCAATGGATTCTAAAACCAGTGGGTGAAAGTATGATAAAGAATGGAATATTTATGATGTCAATATCCTTCCCAATATCCTTATTAATAAAAAGGAGAAAACGAGTAGCTTCATACTAAAGAAGCCTGGCAAGCTCCATTTTAACCAAATGACCAAAGTGAGTATCTCCTTAGTAATGATGTGAGAGAAACAGGGCACCATTTCTCTGATAGTCCTGTCAAGAACGCACAGTATTAAGTGTCATCCTGAGGAGGCATTCGACAGATGCTATGTTTATGCAGAGGGACATTCTACAACATATTTGACCTTCCAAAGTCCTAAAAGTCAGAGGAAAGCAAAGGAACTCTTCCAGACTGAAAGAGACAAGAGGGGTGTGGCAACCAAATACAACACATGATGCCGGACTGAATCCTGGACCCACAGCAGACATTGTTGGACAAATGACAACAACTCGAAGGGTGTCTGAGAATCAGATGGCAGGAATGTATCAGTGTTAGTTTCCTAATTTGGAAGCTTATATTGTAATCACATAGGAGAATGCTACTGTTTAAGGGAAATAAACACTGAAGTATTCAGGGGTGGTGGGGCATCATGTTAGCAATCTACTTTCAAATGCTTCTGAAATTAAAAAGTTCTTTGTACTACACCCTCAGATTTTCTATAAAACTGAAATTATTTCAAAAGAACAAAAAAAGATATGATACCAGATCCTATATGTATGTTATAATTACAACTATTCACAAAAGAATATAAATAGGGTAATAAAGTTATTAACAGCAAGCACGGTGTTAAGTTTTTGCATTTAAAAGGTACTTTTTTAACTTAAAAAAAAAACCTTTAAAGTCAGATTTCCATAACAGCAGTAACTTTTAAGACAACTACATATATGTTTAATTCAACAAGACAACTGGAATTATAAAGAAGTCCTCCAGCAAAACAGAAAACAGCATAATGAAGCAAACAGTCTTCATCTTTTTTATAACTAATCAGCAATTAATTCTAAGATGCACAAGGGCCCCCATTACCTAGCCAACTTGTTCTAGAGCAATGACATACACAAAGAACTCTGAAAACCAAAAACCAAATACCTTGATTTAGGTGTGTGGCCTCCATGATCTGAACACCATTCACAGAGCACTGAGACCCACTCAGGGGTATCAGAGTCACCGTTCCCCCAACATTTTCAAAGATGCAGTGCTCACTCTCCAAGTCGAGGCCATGAAGAACTAAGTTGGAAAAACATAAAAGATGATATTTTCTTTGTTATCTAGTACAATGATTCCCAACCTTTATGTATTTTTCCATAATGGAATACTCTACCCCTTCCATGTAAATAAATATTGTGAGGTGAACATTTATGTTCATTGCGAAAAGTGAACTTCAAGAGTTCATGGCATCAACTGATAGAACTGAAGGTATTCTCTGAATATTACCTCAAAGGGTCTGGACATCACCTGTGTAAGGAAATAAGTTCTCGCATGCTAACTTATCTCATCTTTAGAGAGAAAATAGTTGAGCAATTTGTCTTCATTGAATACCACTGTATCACTCAGATGTTGAATAAATTTCCCCCACCAGCCACCCAAAGGTCACAGTAAAACAGAAGCAACAAAAGAACTCCGTGGGTCAAGGACTTATTATAACCTAAACAGTTACAGATACTAACCTCCAGGAGCAGAAACCAAAGGTGACCTTGGCCTGGCATGGATCTTGGGAGGCCCAAGGAAGTCTCCAGAAGCTGTACTGAGATGCACACTGCCACAGCCTTTGCCAAATCTGAGAGCACAAGACCTCCACTGACCTCTCAGAGTATGTGGCTGCTAAAGTGTACCTAAACTTGTAGGACTATCCTGAGTTATTCTTGCTTGGTGAGTGGCCAGGCACAGATATGAATGCCTATCAAATAAACCTACAAGATTTTAGGCACTGTTCTTAGCCAGTTTCTCAAAGGCACAAATCCAATAGCTCCCGCGGCGCCCCACAGAGCTGTACTACTGAACTTTTCTGTGCACAGAAAACATGTGTTCTGACCACTCATCATCGTTTACAGCAACCCTAAAGATCAAACACACAACTTAACAATCCAAAGAAGAGGCCTGACACCTAGTTCTACTCAAGACCAGCTGAAGCTGAGGACTTCTAGGACCTGGTTTTGCAACAAATAGTACAACACGTAGAACTACACTAGCTTTGGCTTGAAGAATAGCTTATACTTGGCAGGAGAGCAAGTCCATCACCAACAATTCTAGAAACAGCTGATAGGACAGAATTCTTCCCCTGCCAATGCCCACCTTGTCACACACACACATACACCACCCACCACCACCACAGTGGTCCCTAAGTTACGCTTTCAAAGCCTAGCAAGACCTCACCCTGCTCCAAGGTTGAATCACAGGTCATCTGTGTGCCTCAGCAAAGACTTTTGGGAAACCCAGAAGTCACACCTCCACATGTGTGCATGTGTGTATTCCACCTCTCCGTCATCACTATACAGCTAAGTGTCTACATCCTTCCCATTAAAGCGTCTGATAGCCTTTATCTGTGTCTGTTGGCATTTTTCCATCACTATCCCACTGCAATTTAAATTACCCTTGAAAGTTGTGACAGAATACAGAATGTATATAGGATGGGGCGGGGGGATTCATAGTTCTACTTAATTCACTAAATTAATTGTTCTGTGTCACTTGTTTGAATTGAGTTCAAAATTATAGAAATGCACATACTGATCAATACTGTATTTGAGAAAGAGGGTTTTTTTTTTTTCTAATCACTTTAGTGTCATTCAAAAGAAAATTCTTTATCAAATGATTTTTAAAAATCACTGGGAAGAGGAAATTATAAAGATTCTCACCAATATCTTGTTCTGTTGAAGCATCTTCTCTACCAACATATGTCTGGCCTTCCTAGGAAGAAAAGTAAGACGTATTAGTAAGAACATGAGGAATGGTCTCTTTCTCTATTTTTCATTTGAACCCAAGCAAGCTGGCCAACGGGCTGAGCAGTGAGTGTCCTGGGCAGGCCACAGCCTCCGTGCAGGGAGGGTTCACTGAGTCTCTGAGACCATGTCCCACACTGTCCGGGAAAGGGCCACACAACTCCTGAGGCTTAAGGCACAATCATGGGTTGGCTCCTATTGGGGCATGCATCAACGTCTGTCCATGCTGGTAACCCCACTGATGATGTTCCTGATCCTTTCTGGCAAGCTTCCCCTCTAGGGGCCAGGGGTTCTTCGTGTCTAAAGACATACTTTATGGGAGTCTGCAAAGCACAAATGCAGTACCATTCTCATTTTAAGTCATGGATCAGAGAGAGGATACGAAGTCAAGGTTACAGAGGCAACCACTGATACTACTGTGGTTAATTCTGTTTTCTTGACACGAATAGCCTGTTTGGGACCAGGACCAATAACATAGGCAGGAGACATGCTTTATAATTAGCCCAAGGGACCAGAAAACGACATGTAGCAAATCCCAGTTCCAGGTGGTTGTAACTTTCCTTCCTTGGTCTGTCTGCTTTTTTGTTCCTTACCTCCCTCTCACTGATTCTACAAAGCGGAAGGCAAAGTGAATGGGTCTTCATTTAGCTTTAGAACTCCATAAAAATGGGAACTTCTAATTCTACGGAATACCAGTGAACTGATGAAAATTCCCAAAGGGCTCAAAGATTTGTAGTGTATTCCCTAATGTAATAGCTGTGTTCACAGACTCAGAGTATTAAATAAACCTTGCTAGTGTCTGAAGCGGAAACTGAACACAAAATTGTATGTTCCACTTAAGCAGTTTCTACCTTCAAGTGATATAATATGATTCCAGTACTCAGAAGGTCATCATCAATGCCAATCAAATGGGGCAGTTCAGAATCCAAAACAACTCCGATCCCTTCTTTCCTAAGGGCTAAAGTTTGTTCCTGAAATTAGGAGGGAAAGAAAAGGAAAAGGTTACTCAGAGGAAAGAGAACTTCTTACTAGGTGTTCTTTTGAGTGTTAAAATGAGCACAATTTTATTTCTCATCAAAAAAGCTGCAAGAAAAATGGAAAACCTTCATGTTGGAATCCTGGCATATGGCAGGCAAAGTGAACTTGAAACATAAAAACTCAACATAAAATGAAATAAACTTATGGCCTGATGAATACAACTTCTTCGAAGCCAAGCTCAAACCTTACCTTCCTTAGGAAAGGTCCTAGGACCACCTGACTACAAAGTAATCTTTCTGCCTCTTCAGAATCTTTATCTCATTTAATGTCTAGAGGTCTCCTGATTTGCTGGCTCTTCTCACCAGTTCCTATGGTCAAACTGTGAATGTTCCCCAGAGCAACTCTTTCCTGTGTATTAGTGACCCCTGTACCAGAAGTACCTACACCTCTGTCTCCTACAGCAACTTCTACCTACCAGGTCATTCCCACCTACATACCAGTGGGCACAGATCTCCTACCATCAACCCCTGCCACAACCACCCCCCTTGGCCCTGCATCTCCTCCAGCTACCACCAGTTTCTCTGTGCCTCTTTGGAAAAAATCATCTCCAAAGACTTCCCTACGCTAGTGGTTTCTCCAATTCCTCCCCTCCTGCTCTCTCCTGCACCCATCCATGCAGGCTTTCATTCTTGGGACTAGAGTACCCACCATCACTCTCTTGATGACAACATCCTGTCTCTGGACTTCACCTGCAATCCATATACTGATGACTTGAATCTAAATTTCTATAGACAGTCCTCTCCCTTGACCCCACACTCATGCATACACACGCTCGTTTACCTCAGTGTATTCTGTGGGGATACCAAAGAAGCAGCTCAAAGCAAATACATCGAAAAACCAACCCTTGACTTCCCCTGCCTCCCAAACCTGCACACCATACCATCTGAGTGAATGCCAACCTTCCTTCTAGTTGTTCAGACCAAAAATCATGGCTATACTTTGCTCCTTTCTTTCTCTAATTCCTACATGCTTAGTGTTGACTCTCCCTTCAGAATATGCCCCCAATCTGACAACATCGAACCACCTGCACCACATTCCTCCTGAGCCCCAACTACCATCATCTTTCACCTGGAAACCCACAATAATCGAGGCTACCACCCATGGCGCCCTGCTGTGGCACGTGCTCTACTCAGCAGCCACAGGCATGTGAGGGCAGGCTGCTCCTCTGCTCAAATCCTTTCCATGGCCTCCTATTTCCCAGAGATGAAAGCCCAAGTCCTTGTAAGCCTCTACAAAGCTCTACATGATCTCAATCCTTGCTAACCTCCTGTTATCATCTCCCCCTCTTGCTCACTCCTGTGTAGGAGTCCAGAGGCTCCTAGCTATTGCTCAAACTTGTCAAGGTTGTGACAATCAAAAGGTCTCCAGATACTGGCAAATGTACCCTGGGGAAAAAAATCACCCCTAGTTGAGAAGAATTACCACACACACACACGCATAACTCAGCCCTCAATTCCTCAGGTCTCCACTCAAAAGTCACCTTCCCTATCACCCATACAAAATAGTAATCACCAAACTCCTTTATCCTGATTCATTTCCCTCCTTAGCAATTACCACTATATGACGTTATATATAAGCTTATTACTTTGTCCAGATTAGAATGTAACCCAGTGCTTGATTTCATGTCTGACACATAGTAACTGCTCAATATTTGTCAAATGAATGAAATGAGTGGGCAGATACTTGAAGCTCACACTTGACCTTAGCCAAAAGGCCAAGAAGCGATGATACTTGCAGTTCAGAGAAATGCAGGAAGGAGGGTCAATAGCACTGGTAAGGCAAGGGACCATGGGCCTTTGTCTTAACATCAGGCCCATCTGTACCATGACAAAAGAGCTCTAAAATCAGGCTTCTAGACAAGTCTGAGATAAATTCCAAAAACTGAAGGCCTTGAGGTTGGGCTGTGCTGAGTTCAGACTGAGTCAGATCCAAGAGCACAACCTTATGCTCTGTGATTTTAGGTATGATGTGAGCAACAGGGAAGCAAGTTCCAGGCTACTAAAAAGGCTCGGGGTAGAAACACTCCCAGCAAATCTTCTCCCCACCCCAACCCCTATAATGGACACAGTGATCAGGGCACAGCTCTAGACCCCTAATGTGAGAACTGCCTGAAACACAATCAGTATGCCTTACATTCCCGGAATGAATCAATGTATTCTGTGTCATTTAAATATTAAAACAATGCTATCCTCTAGGTGAAGGACTCAGAACTTCACAACCTTGCAGACAAGGGAGCTCCTAAGAGGTTCAGGGAAGGGCAGCAGAAAGAGAGAAGTCCCTCCAGGCCTTCATCTCTGCAGACATTTGAGTCTCAAACACACACCGCAGAGCTACAGTCATGCAAGAGGGTGACGGAATGAAATGCCAAAAAATAAAAACAAAAAAAATAAAAATCACCACTTGCAAGAAAGCAATTTAACAACCATTAAATAGATACACAGAGAAAATGACCAATGCATAACTTAGATTCAAGAAAAGGAAATGAAGCATGTCATTGTTCTTCAATTACTCCTCTTATCAGCCGTGCTCCCATTCCAGGGTTCAGAACCTCAGGCTTCCAGGTCGGAGACTTCAGTAATCCTCAGTAATCCTGATTTACTATAACAAGGCCCTCGCAAATCTTAGCCTAATGAGTACTCTAAATAAACCAGCCTCTACTCCTACCTCTCAGGTCTTGGGAAAATTTGTGCTTTTCCTCCTGCCTGTAGAATTCAAGCAGAAGTGGACAGTATGTGCTTTTTTTTTTTTCTAAGATATATATTAGAGTGGAGAATTTAATCACACGGTTCCATTTCATAAAACAGTGTCTTCACTGGAAGGTCTGGTAGCTCTGAACTGTGACAGCACTGCACACATGGTACATAGAGCCACCTGCCAAAGAATGTTCCAGGCCTCTAGGTCCATGTGAAAAGGACAGTGACTGTTCTTGTAAGTCCAGAGACATATGTATTCTCTTTCTGCATAAAAGTGGACAATAACCCAAGAAAAAGGCAATATTTTAAATTCTTTTTTTTTTTTTTTTAAGATTTTATTTATTTTTTTGACAGAGAGAGACACAGCGAGAGAGGGAACACAAGCAGGGGGAGCGGGAGAGGGAGAAGCAGGCTTCCCGCCAAGCAGGGAGCCCAATGCGGGGCTCGATCCCAGGACCCTGGGATCATGACCTGAGCCGAAGGCAGACGCTTAACGACTGAGCCACCCAGGCACCCCTATTTTAAATTCTAATAGCTCCCACTCAAACGAGAAAAATTGTTTTGGACTACATCCCAGTTTAGTTTCATATTCTTTTTTTTTTTAAAGCACTGAAAAACACTTTTTTTTTTCCTTCCTTGAAATAAGTCTCATAGACTTTGAAAATCATTTGAAATTCATAACTTCGGAGCCACTGGGTCAAAAGCATTACTTGTCCCCAACCGTACCCTCCCCACACACACCAGCATGTTCTCACACACACTTCCATATGCTGAATGGGTAAAACCTGAATTAAGAGAAAGTTGTCCAGGATTGGGAGTGGGGGCAGATGAATTTATGATTAATGCTGCTCTAAAGCTCTATGACATTCAAGCTGCATTCACTACATGGTATTATAAAAGTGTCACCTCATAAAACTAAAAACAAGGGTTTAAATCATTGCTCAAGTGAAAAAGTAATTTCAGACAAAAATATCTATCACATATAAAATATTTATTGAGTGGCATCTACTGTTATACATAATTTATGAAACACCTCTTTGATAAGATGGAATATTTAACAGCAGAGCTGGCCATCCCTCCCCCAACTCTAGGTACACTGGATCCCAAAGAAAGTGGTAAAATTTATATATAGCTGCACATATTTTATATTGAAACAAGCTTTTGGCAATCAATATCTGTATAAAAAGGAAACTATAGCCTGACTAAAAGTGTCAAAACACAGCACCAGCTTATTTTAAACATTACGTTCATGACATTTGTAAATAATATGTTCAATATGTTTTTCTTCAGTCTCTGAACCTAAAACATGTGTCCAGTGCTGAGACGCTCACTGTATCACTTCTGGCACATTCCAGTGGTTCAGGTGAGTTGTAGGCAGGGCTGCCCAGATTCCAGGGGAGAAGACCACACAAGGGATTGGTTCACTGGGAGCACTCCATGTAAGCACCATACTTGTTTATCAGATCGAGCAGAGATTCTACATCTTTTAATCACAACCATATCCTCAGTATCTAGCACTTTCTGACAAAAGTCAACAGCTTTCCTGAATAAATGAATAACTGAAAAACAATACAAAAACTTATCAACAACAAAAACCAATTTTTCCCTTTTGAGAAGCCTACCTGAGAGCTGGATCTTACTTGGGAAATACTGGGAAAACTGGTAATGGATTTGCCCCACCTAAATGAAGAGCTTCCCAAGAGTAGAAACTGTGTTTCCTCATACTGACTGTGTTATGTGAGGTGAACACAGTTGTACTGGGCAAACAGTAGTCACTCAGTAAATGTGGATTATCTGGCATGGTATGGAGGAAGTGACTTTAAGCAGAATGCTTTTTTTTGATAGTCAAAAATTAATGTCAGAATCTTTTTGTGGAAATGTAGTCTATGGAGAATTATGTGTTTCACTAACTAGTGGAATTCTGTAGAGTTGCCTCATGTATAAAATGCACTTAATGTCTGCCAACTTGACTACAACACGTAGCAGAAGACGAGAGGGAATGGCGAGGTCTCCCTAGAGCACATGCCCACTGTGGGTGTGAAGAGGGAGGGAGGAAGTAGGGCAGACAAGAAGACTTTTATAAAAAGTAAAATGATCCTCTGGCAAAGCTACTTTTTCATTTAAAAAAAAAACTGCATGTGATTTTATGTGAATTTAATAAAAGGAAAAGGAACTGAAAAGCATTTGTTGAATTTCAACCAAATGTTCCTTCACTACAAGAGATATTTCCTAAAAATATCCTAAGTTAAAACGTCATAAAGCATTTTTAGAGGTTCGACAGCACTGCGTATATGTATCTTTTGCATGTGTTTTGATTTTAAGCACTGCTAGTCGAGTTTGTACATGTTTAGAAATATCTGCCTCCTGCCCTCACACCTGAATGACATCTCAGCTCTTGTCAATTTGGGCCACAGTGAGGTCATACTTCTTTTGCCTCAGAATGCTGGAGACATGGCTCCACTATCTTCAGAAACTGAATGATGCTCTAAGAACACAGCAAGTTAGACTGACTTTTAATCCATGGCAGACAATCTGGTTTTCTGCCCAGAGGGTCTGAAGAACTTTTCCTTTATCTCTGAAATTCAATAGCATAATGAAGATAGATCTCAGTATTGAACCTCTGTACTCCAATTTTCTTGGAATCTGATACTAACCTGCAGACCCAGTTCTTTTGTTTACTTTTTCATTTCAGGAAAATTGCCTTGTTTTCTACTGCATTTTGTTTCATTTGCTGACTGTCTACTTCAGGGATACCAATTATCCTTATATTACACTGTCTTTGTCTTCTTTATCTTTTAGCTTCTGAGTACTTAATATTTTGATTATTTCATTTGTGTTCACTGAGATTATTAAGCCTTTACTCTCTTAGTAATTTGATTTCAATGGCATCTATTCTTTCCCTTGGTATTTCTAATTTCATTTATTAATCCTGAACTGGATGTTGTTTTGGACCTCAAAATCTTTCTCTAGGTCTGCAATCTCCCTTTTTCCCCCCCTTACCTCATTCTGCTTTTATTATTATCTTGTTTTATTTATTGACTTCACATTTCTCACTAACTTGTTCCACAGAATGAAACAATTGTAAAGAATTCCCTTCTATGCCTTGAGGTTTGTTTTCATCTAGATCTGGACCTTTGTCTTTTGCATGCCATATTCCTTTTTTTTCTTTATTTTTGTCTGTCTGTCCATCTGTCTACCCATCCCTCACTACAATCATGTTTATATAATTACCCTACTTTTTTCTTACATCTTGTGTATACTTAGGTATCCAGAAAATCTGTATGCTCTAACACATGATGGGCAACTCCTCGACTCTCGTCCTGCCATCCCTGTGATCTTGTGAAGTTCAAAGACTAAGTAGTCTGCATTCTATCCACTTTTCTCTAGCCAGATGTAATGACAGACAGCCACATCTCAACCGAAGCACCCTAAAGGCTCTGTTTGAATGCCAGGGCTCTGCCCTCTCTCAACAAAGGCATGAAATATCCTCTACTGAGTTCCTTCCTCCTGCTTGAGAAGAGATTCCACTCCTATAGGGAAGACTACTCTCAGACTCATTGTTTCACCAGGCCTTCACTTAACAGAGAGAATCAGCTCTGCTCTTCACATCCTCCCAGTTGCCACCATCAGCCACTTCTATGGTCCCTCAAACAAGAACAGGAAAATCAGTTTCTGTCTCCCCAGGTTGGAGGGTTCCAGGGAGGGTTTTCAGAGCCCTCACTGATTCAGCTTCTGATGTGCAGGCTTAGGAACACACTCTGTCACAGTCTTTCCTTTTCCTTGGCAGCCAGCTCATGGCTCTGTCATCTGCTTCCTATTAGTGAGTCTTGGCGGTATTTCTGCCACAGCATGGGATGCTTGCTTTGCTTCATATTACCTCATATCTTTGAAACTGTGATGTCATCTCCAAATGCCTCTTTAAAGACTAGGATTTTGGCAGGCTACAAAAAGGAAGAAAATAGGGGTACTCCAGGTTTGGGGGGCTTCTTGAGTAAGGACACAGAAGCAGAAAAACATGGGTATCTACACAAGGGACCCCTGGAAATCCAGTTTAACAGCTAAACCTGGAAAAAATGGACTGGAAAGCCAGGCAGATGGGTTATTATTTGATTCAAAAACTGGGAAGCCGTTGAGAATTTTGAAAATAGGAACTGGTTGATACTTCAGAAGATTAATCTGGCAAGGATGTGCAGGAAGACAGAAAAAAGGGAAGCGGGACTAGAAAGGAAGGGACAGCTTGGGTGACACTGTAGAGGCAGACGCACTCCATGACAATCAGTTTAGATGGACTGACCTTAAGACATCCTTCTCAACTCTTCTACGGATTCTTCTTAATGAGAAATAAGGAAACTGGAGAGTTTGCAAGAGCTGCAAAAATCTGATAAATATCCCAAAGATTTTTATTGCCAGGAAAAAAAAAAATCCTGACATTTACTAGTAAGACTCTGCAGACAGCTCAGCAAGCGGATACTGGTGACTTTAGTTAAAAATCACTCACCAATTTGACTGGCAAGTATTCACAATTTACATTTCTGGTATAATGTAAAAATGATAAACAGTCATTGGCAACACAAACTAATGAGCTCTGAAATCCTGGAAGTACACCACAAGCTGACATTCACCCAGAAGCTACTATTTCTTATACATTCTTCCACACATAGAAAGAAATCTGTCCATCTAACAGAGAAAGGAAACAGTTGCCAGGATTACCAGGAAATCAATGAATTTGTACTTGTCAACTGCCTCAACTATCATACTGTCTTCCTTCACACTTTGATCATGCAGCCTGAGTAAGCTCTGCTAAAAAGGGGAAAGAATCTTCACATTCCTCCAGGAAATAACTTTTTACTTTTGTTGTGTTCCCAGAGAGCATGTGAGAAAAAAGTGAATAAAAATAATATTTGCTGGCTAATAGCATGTTCTATGACCCTAACAAAGCTATTGGTAACATGTAATCCTTCTTGTGAGAGCTCTACTAATTATGGTCTTTGAATCAAAATCTGATTTACACACACACAAGTGCATGGGAAAGAACAGTCTGTAGAAGTTAATGAAGGACTGGAAATCTACCATACCTGAAAAGGTACGGCAGATACCACAGACTAGAATCAAAGCAGCACTGGCAATCAGCCTTAATCAGAATGAAGCTCCAGGAAGGAGGAGGTTCAGGTGGGAAGGCAGAATTAGGAATCTATGGCTTGAAAAAGAAACGAAGAATCAAGTGGGTCAAGCTAGAAACCACCCTTGGTCCTTCTCTTTGCCTCAAATCCCCTAGCTAGACCATCATTGGTCCATCAGCTCTACCTGCACAACAAAGTCTGAATCATCCACAATTTTCCATCTCCACAGCTACTACTGATCTGGTCTGACTACCACCATATCCTACCTGAAGTCTCTGACGTCCTTCTGTTTCCTCTCTTGCCACCCTACAATCTATTCTGCATATGACAGCCAGAGCCACCTTTTCAAAACTGCAAGAAGTCATGTGTAAAACCCTACAATGGTTTCCCATGCATTTAGAATAAAATGACCCCCACATCTCACTTCATCTGGGCCCTATGCACCTGTCCAATCACATCCCTCTCCACTCCCCACTTAACTTCCAATACTCCAGCCATAATGGCCTCCTCATTCCCACTGCAGGGCCTCTAAACCTGCTGTTCCCTCTGCCTGGGAAGTTCTCCCCCAACATCTTTGTGGCTTGCCCCCTTCTTGTCAATCAGCTCTTATCACACATGCTGCCTGCTCGCTCAAAAGCAAGACACCAGTGAGTGAGGTGGAGAAGGTCCCCACTCAGATAAAGCTTAAGTCCTACTCAACCCCATTCCCCTACTCCAGGCACATATTTTATCACTCTACCCAGCTTACTATTTTCAGAGCACTCAAGGCTCCCAAAATTACATTTATTGTGCGTCTTCCCCTCCAGAAAGCAACAGTGGGTCTAGGACAAGTCAGGCTTAGAGAAAGAGAGATCAGGATGGGGTCCGTGAGAGCCAAACTATTTAAGAGTATCATGATCTCTGATCCTGGAGCTGAGACTGTCTTTCATCAGTCCTTTTTTTATGCTCCTTGCTAGGCAAAAGAAGCTCTTCATCAAAAGAATACTTAAAAATGGCCAGAAAAAAAAAAAAAAAAAAAACAGTACATAGTCAACATTCTGAAAACCACTGATCTAGCATATTAAGCCTTTGGTTTTCTCATATGTCAAATGGGGATAATAATCCTCATAAAATTGTCTTTAAAATTCGATGAAATAATATATAAAAATATGCCAAAAAAAAAAAAGGCCAGAATAAGTCAAGCTTATAAGGGAATCTTGCTTAAATGTGAAGGTCTGAGTCTAAAAAACTATCATCATAAATGATTTAAGAAGTGTGCAACACATCTCTACCAAACATCATGATGTTGACAGCAAACTGGCATCTATTACATCATAAAAGTTAAGGTAGGAATGTAGAAGCCTTGCTTCTTACAGGACTTTGAAACAGTAGTACCTATAGTCAAAAGAAACACATTTAGAACAGATGGTGAACAGTCCCAGACTCACCAGGGCAGAAATGGGAAGAGAAGAATCTAGCCACTACCTACCCAATGGTGTTAACAAACCTATACTTTCTGTCATTACTGGCATTCGGCCCCTAACAGTAAATGGAATTAATATTGTGCTTTTAATGAACAGAAGCTCTTGGGGCAGTTCAATTTCCACTACACTTCCCACTGCAGAAAACATTCTTTATTTAAATGCCAAACAGCTAACTCCTGGCAGGCAGTTCAGAGACGATGCTGTGTAGATCTTTCTGATGAAATAGTCCTCTGCTGGCTGAGCAAATCACCCAGATGTTGGTATTTAAATTATGCAAAATACATAATACCAATTAAAGAAATTACATGTGAAAATATGCAAGAGCAAATTTCCCCACATTAATACTTAACTAGACTTTTTAAGTAGAGCAGGATCTTGTGATCACAAGTACTTTAGTATATTTGACCTAAATGTAAGCCCAAAATACTCAGAAGGGTTCACTAGATAGTTCTACAAGGGCATTTCCTATAACACAAACTTGAACACAGGTAAGTGAAAGGGTCACTTTAAATGGCATGGTGTAACCTAGAAAGCTTCACTCTGACATCTGCCTTAAGCTTTGGTCTTGGAAAGCTGGCTTATGCTTGTTTCTTACCCACAGAAAATGTCACGCTCATACCCACCTCCCAGCCTTTGCTCAGTAATGTCTGCTCGGGAAAGCCTTGCAGTCCCTTCCTCTATCTGACTCTTACCCATCTCTCCCCTCACCCTGGGACACATTTACGGCCTACTCAGATCCACAGTGGACCCTTCCCCTGCACTGACCACAGTTAACTAGCCTAATCACACAGATCTCTGTTAAATACAGACCAGTGACATTAGCATCTGCATCTCATTGTTTCTCCTGCTAGACTAGCAGATCACCGAAGGAGTTTTTAAAAAAGTACCACACCTAAAAAATAAATAAAAAAAAAAAAAGTACCACACCTGAGCCCTATACTGGTCCCTTTAAATGAGCATCTCAGGCGCAGGGCCCAAGCATGGGTATTTTTTTAAGCTCCTGGGTATTTCATATCCAGGATTATGCCATAATTTTCTATATTCCCCCATATGGCTGACACCCCTGCTCTGGTTGCACTTTGAGGATTTATCAAGTGCTATAGTTTATCAACCTGTAACCCCCACCGTCCAGTTAGCTGCTTCTGCAAATTATTCAACTAATATTTAATGAACTGCTACTTGCCAGGTACTAGTATATGCTGGAAATAAATGAGTAAAACAGACAGATGTTAGCCATACCTCTATTTTGTTGTCTCTAGATCTGGAGCTATATCAATGTTATATCTAAAGATATATCTATTATAGAAACATATAGTAGCTACATCTATGTATAAATCTATTAATCTTTAAACAGACTTATCTCCACTTATCAGTATTACAGATAGTAGCATTACCATTAACATCCATATCTTTGCTACCTTCCACTAGCATAAATAATTAGTATTATCCAAAAAATGCAAACAAAAACCCTGAAATTCATAACTAGCATGTCTGTTTAACCCCAAAATTTCAAGGTCTTGGTACATGGACAGAGTTATTCCAAGTAATATTTACTCCAATAAAATTCTTGCCCATGGGCGCCTGGGTGGCTCAGTTGGTTAAGCGACTGCCTTCGGCTCAGGTCATGATCCTGGAGTCCCGGGATCGAGTCCCGCATCGGGCTCCCTGCTCAGTGGGGAGGCTGCTTCTCCCTCTGACCTTCCTCCTTCTCATGCTCTCTGTCTCTCATTCTCTCTCTCTCAAATAAATAAATAAAATCTTTAAAAAAATAAAAAAATAATAAATAAATAAAATTCTTGCCCATGAGGAATTTGCACAGACTATCAGAGTTGTAGCAAAATTCAACTCCACTGGCCCAAACTGGACAGTGACAGGCTGGCGTGTTTAGTCAGGTATTCCATGTCCTTCCTCCAGAGTTCCATTTAATAACTCAGCACAGCATGCAGGTAAATGGCATGCAGTGCCACAGAAAACTGACGTGCCTCTGTATCAACATCATGAGTAACAGAGGTTGCCTTCTCCCTGTGGGCAATGTACAGTAGTCACCCCCCCATCCACGGGGAATACATTCCAAGACCCCCATGGGTGCCTGAAATCGCAGGTAGTACTGAACCCTATGTATACTGTGTTTTTCCCTATACACCTGTAACTGTGATAAAGTT
Source organism: Mirounga angustirostris (assembly GCF_029215605.1). Taxonomy (NCBI): domain Eukaryota; kingdom Metazoa; phylum Chordata; class Mammalia; order Carnivora; family Phocidae; genus Mirounga; species Mirounga angustirostris. The sequence continues at coordinate 96,910,485 of NW_026991718.1, read as the reverse complement.
TAATTTATGAAATAGGCACGGTAAGAGTTAACAAAAATAAACCAGAACAATTATAACAACATACTGTAGTACAAGTTATACAAATGGGGTCTTTCTCAAAATCTCTTATTGTACTGCACTCACACTTCTTCTTGTGATGATATGAGGTGATAAAATGCCTACGTGATGAGATGATGTGAGGTAAGTGATGTAAGGTTAGGCTGCTAATGATCTTCTGACAATACATCTGAAGAAGGACCATCTGCTTCTGGATCACAGTGGATGGTGAGTAACAGAAACTGTGAGAAGTGGAAGTGCGGATAACAGGGACTACTGTAACGAATTATTTTGACATCATTTCTTCAAGGGAGCCAGTATCATCAGATACACTTCACCAAGGCAAAAGCCAGAGTCACGGTGATTCCTGCCTGACCCAGCACAAAGTTATCCTGCAGACTAGTGTCTGGAATGGCCCAGAACCAGGAAGGAAAACTCACCAATGTCACAGAGGAAGGGCGCATTCAGAGCTTCCTGGCTGAACTCCAGAACACCTCTGTGCAGCAGCTGCTGCTACCAACCCCCACCCAGGTTTAGAGATTTAAAAACAAAACAAAACAAAAAAACCACTGAACCCTGAGATTGCATCATTTGCTGAAACTGTAGCTAAACTCAGAACAGAGGTTCTTCAAAATGTAGGCCGTCATACCGCTTCACACTGTCCTCCAGAGCCTGCACAGAAAACCTCACGCCTTCCCATGTTTTACACTGGCACTTGTGACTGTTCACTTCTGCAGTGCTAATCATTTAAGTAATCTCAGTTATGTCTTCCAAGTCTATAGTAAATGAATAAAAAAGAAAAAGATGCCTCACATCTCAACAGGCTCGGAGGTATCACTATATAATGGCCATGTTTAAAACAAAATGAAGCTTTAAATCACACCACAAGAAGTTAAACCTAGTCTCAGCTGATTTAATATGGAAAAGCATGTGGCATATATTAGAAAAAAATATAATTCTATCACAGTGTGATTCATGCTAATGGTAATCCGAAAAAAACTCCACTAGAATACATGGAAAATGACCTCTATTTCTGTTTAAAATGTGTGTGTCTCTCTATATATAGGACTCATGTGTGTCTGTATGTGTCTGTTAGTCATCTTGGCCTGCTGTAACAAAATACCAAAGACTGAGTAGCTTAAACTTCAGAAATTTATTTCTGAGAAGTCCATAATCAAGGTCCCAGCAAAGCAGGTTTTATTCTGAGGCCTCTGGCTCTTGGCTTGTAGGAGGCCACCATCTCCCTGTGGTGCTTCCATGGCTTTTCCTTTGAGTATGCAAGCAATGGTGGAAAGAGATTTCTCTTTCATCCTCTTATTGTAAGGCCACCAGTCCTCCTGGATTAGGACCCCAACTTTATGACCTTAATTACCCTCTAAAGGCCCTATTTCCAAATATAGTTGCATTGGGGATTAGGACTTCAATATACAGATTTTGGAAGGAAATAACTCCGTCCGTAACAGTGTGTGTGTGTGTGTGTGTGTGTGTGTTATGTCATATACCTATATAGGATATATAATAAACACAATAAATAAATATAAGAAAGAGAGAAAAGACAAGGAGAGACTGGATCTGACCCATATCTCATACACTACTGAAAAACAGAAACAGATATTATCTCTGGGTATTTTTTTTCTTTATACTTTTTTACGTTACAAATTTTCTTTTTTTTTTTTAATTAATTTTTAGAGGGGGAGGGGCAGAGGGAGAGGGGATGGGGAGAGAGAGAATCTTGGGCAGGCTCCATGCCTAGTGCAGAGCCCAATGTGGGGCTCGATCTCAGGACCCTGAGATCATGATCTGAGCCAAAATCAAGAGTCACTTAACTGACTGAGCCACGCAGGCACCCCTCCATTACAAATTTTCTATAATAAACACACTTGTAATCAAAATAATACATGTAATAAAAATTTTTTTAAATAATAAAGGGACATATTTTCATGTAAAATTTTTAAAACATAATGTATCTCTATTTTATTTAAAACATATTTTACTTAATATTAAGTATATCTGCAAGGCTATCATCTTATTGTATTTTTATTGTACATTATATAATGTTATGAAAATGGAACTCTAAATGACAAAATTTCATCACCCAAAAATGAAAGCCCAGAGACTATTTCTCTAAAAGCCTTCAATAAGGAAAATCTGCCCACAGCTAATATCATACTCAATGGTGAAAAACTAAAAGTTTTTCCTATAAAATCAGGAACAAGAAAAGGACTCCCACTCTTGCCACTTTTATTCAACATAGTAGTAGAAGTCATAAGCAGAGAAATTAGACAAGAAAAGAAATAAAAGGTGTCCAAATCAGAAAGGAAGAAGTAAACCTTTCTCTATTTGCAGAGGACATGATAATATATAGAGACAACCCTAAAGACATCACCAAAATACTGTTAGAACTAATAAACAAATTCAGTAAAACTGCAGGATACAAAATCAATACACAAAAATCAGTTTCATGTATATAAACTAACAACTACCAGAAAGAGAAATTAAGAAAATAATCCTACTTACAATTATATCCAAAAAAAAAAAAAAAAACCCACCTAGGAATAAATTTAACCACGGAGATGAAAGGCCTATACACTGAAAACTGTACAACACTGATGAAAGAAACTGAACACAACACAAATAAATGGAAAGATATTCCATGTTCATGGACTGGAAGAATATTGTTAAAATGTCCATTATACCCAAAGTGATATACAAATTCAGTGCATTTCCTATCAAAATCCAATGTCATCTTTCATAGAAATAGAACAATCCATGGGGTGCCTGAGTGGCTCAGTCCTTATGCCAAGACACCTAAGCAAAAGACACCATCAACACCTAAATCAATGGAACAAAATAGAAAGGACAGAAATAAACCCACCCGGACAAGAATATACAATAAGGCAAAGTATAGTCTTCAATAAATGGTGCTGGGAAAATTGGGACAGCCACATGCAAAAGAATGACACCTTTTGCTGTGCAGAAAGAAGTTAGATGCTCAACCAACTGAACCATCCAGGCACCCTATATGTGCTGTTTTTATGCCAATAACCATACTGTTTTGAATACTGTAACTTTGTAATATAGTTTGATATCAGGAAGTATGATGCCTCTAGTTTTGTTATTTCTCAAGATTGCTTAGGATTTTTTTTTTTTTTTTTTTTGGATTTTTGATTTATTTGACAGAGAGAGACACAGCGAGAGAGGGAACACAAGCAGGGGGAGTGGGAGAGAGAGAAGCAGGCTTCCCGCGGAGCAGGGAGCCCGATGCGGGGCTCGATCCCAGAACCCTGGGATCATGACCTGAGCCGAAGGCAGACGCTTAATGACTGAGCCACTCAGGCGCCCCTGACTGCTTAGGATTTTTGAGGTCTTTTGTGGTTCTATACAAATTTTAGGATTGTTCTATTTTTTTTTTTAAGATTTTATTTATTTATTTGACAGAGAGATACAGTGAGAGAGGGAGCACAAGCAGGGGGAGTGGGAGAGGGAGAAGCAGGCTTCCTGCTGAGCAGGGAGCCCGATGCGGGGCTCGATCCCAGGACCCTGGGATCAGGACCTGAGCTGAAGGCAGACAGTTAACGACTGAGCCACCCACGTGCCCCTGGATTCCTAGATCTTAATTAAGCAGGAAATCAATATTAAAGGAAAGATCCTCCAGTTCACCTTTTTTGTAAGCTGCTTTTTTACCACTCTTTCACGTAAAAATGGGAGAGCATACAGAAAAAAGAAAAAAAAAAAAAAGGAGAGGGAAGGAGGAGCTTAATTTAATTCCTGGGCTCCCTGTAGATTTCAGTAATTTCTTAGCCACTTGAGCCTATCATGACCGCAAGGGGACTTAGAAAAAAGAAAGGAGAAGACAGAGAGGAGGAGAGAGATGGAGGGAATGTTAAAGGCAGGGGGCACACTCTGGCTGCTCATGGCTTCCTTCTGGAAGGTGCACACTCCAGACTTCCTAGTAAGTCAGTAAAGACCAAACTCCCAAATGAATGGACTCATTCTGTCTCCTAGTTAGTAATAAAACTTGCTTTTTACAGAGAAGAGGGAGTATGACCCCCTTTCTTGTATTAACCTATATCCACCCCCAAACACTAAAAGCAAATCAGTCTAATGAACCAGACTGCTCAGACAACTGCTTACACCATGGGTAGTGAGGGCTTGGCAAGAGCACACATCAGTTAGAGATGAGTTTCCACCCTGGCTGTGCAATAAACTTAGGGAAAAACAAGGAAAGCACAGCACAGAGGGATATGACTGATACTCCACAAATGACGAAATAAACTATCCTGTAGGAACCCAAGGAGTTAATCCTCCTCAAAAGGTCTGCCACTCAAATCCTGTCCCTTTGCAAGTTTACATCACAACACCTTATATGAGCACCAATCCCAAAAGACCAGCTCCGCCTCCCCCAATCAATTTAGAAGGAATATAAATGTATGTCTTGGTTGTATAAATACTCTTATGGCCAACAATATTTTACACAAGTATTCCTGTAAGTGATACATTACACTTTGAAACATTATTAATATACCTTTAGCAAGATAAACTGCCCAGTAAATCAAAAGGGCACATTCACTCAAATTATGCAAGCGGAGGGCTTTCAAAAACACAAATATAATTCTGAATGCTGACTGCACATGGCTCCAATAGTTTATTAAAATATGAAATGTAATCCATTTTAAAAAGAGAAATTACATTTGAAAGCTTTTTACAAGTAAAGCACGTGTGGCTAAGGTTACAGAACTGTTCAAGGAAACAAGAAATTCAAAATAAAAATTAGATTGTGTTTCCTGATCTGGTCTGTTAACAGTAAAGCAGTAAACGAAGTAAAAGGTACACATGCAACATTTTCCAATTACACACTCCAATTATTTCTGTTAGTAAGTGCAGTGTCAGCTGCTTATTTCAACATCTAACTTCTCAAAATCACAACCAATCAGGGCTCAAAAGTAAAGAAACAACTCTTTCTGAGCCATCACAAAATCCAAACTCTAAAATCCACGTGCTTCATTCATAAAAAACTATTTGCATGTTGTAAGCACATGGCTACAATCACTACGGAAAACAGGCAGGATCCTCTATAGTTGAGGAATAGCTATACCACGTGACCCAGCACGTGACTGAGCCACCCAGGCGCCCCTCCACGTAAATTTGAAAACTATTAGTTTTCTATGAAACTAACTATTAGTTAGTTTCATAACAAATTATGACAAGCTTAGTGGTTTAAAATAATACAAATGTATCACCTTCTAGTTTGTGCCCAAGAGTCAGGGCACAGGTTAACTGTCAGGGTGTCAGCCAGGACTGTGGTCCCATCTGAGGCTCAGTGCTCTCTTTCAGGCCCATACAAGTTGATAGAATTTAGTTCCTTACAGTTCTAGGACTGAAGTCCCCATTGCTTTTTGCTGGCTGTCGGCACCTCTGGGTTAGCTCCTCAGGTCCTAGCCAAGGGCCCTCACGATAATGACAGCTCATTTCTTCAAAGCTAGCAAGAGAATCTTTCTCTAGTCTGCTAGAAGAGTGTCTTATATAATTATGGGAGTGACATCTTGTCATATTCACAGGTCCTACCTGCATGTGAGGGGAGGGGTCATATAATGTGGGCACAGCAGGAACAGGAATCTGAGGTCTGAAGTCATCCACTCTGCCTCCCACAAAAAAATAAAAAAATAAATAAAAGAATAAAGAGTGGTTTACTTCATGAAGGTATTTACATCTTTAAAAATGGATTTTTTTTCTTCTGAGACACTTAAAATCTTAAGTTTCACAGAACTAATATTAGCTAAAACTAAGGTTTTCTTTTTCCCCAGTAGGAAAATTTTTTTTCTGTGAAGTTCACTTTCCACCAATAATGGAAAAAAAAAAAAAAAATATATATATATATATATATATATATCCAGTTCAGTTAAGCAAAATAGCTGAAAGAATATTCACTTGCAGGAACAGATTACAATTCTTATTATGCCCATCCTAAAAATATTCTCAATCCTCCTTCCCTTCTTCCTTCTGCCATCCTTCCTTCCTCCTCTCCCTCCTTCCTTCCTTAACTTAGCAATATGCTTAGAAACATGTTAAAGGGGCAGTGTTATCAGTGGATTAAAGGGTTTGATCCTCCCACCCCAATCTCTTACTTCAACACTGAATTAATGAGGGATGTTAGCCTGGCACAGAGGATAGGAAAGAGAAGGTATTATATTCTTTTCATCCATTTTATGCAGAAAATTATGTACAAATAGAAGATTATGCAGAACAGAAGCTATAACAACAATCCATAGTGTTCATCAATCAAAGAAAGGATCGCTTCTCTAACTTTGTGGATGCCTCCTACTGGAACCCTGCAAGGCTTTACTTTAGAATTAACATACTGCTAACATGCCCAGTGAAAAAAAAAAAAACAAATACCCAGTTATAGTCATTCACATGGTACTTAACTGAGGTTGAGATTATGCATACCCTTTCCTTACCTGTGGTTTCTGGCACACATAATAGGCATTTCATTGCTGTTTGATGAATACTGTGGGTTCTTATAAGACGTGACAAATAATATCAGTAGGACTAAAGGTTATCCATTCAGTCTAAACATTCTCCTTTTGGAGACCAGCTATTTTGTTCTGATTCTGGTATTTTTGTTGGTGTTTACTTATTTTGAGCAAGGACTAATAGGGCACTGAGTCTTCTTCTCAATATGGACCATCATCTACTACAGACCTAGGACTCAAAAAAGTACTGTGCTGTGTTGTTTTGTGCAGTACTTGGGTTCTCTCCCAGAATTTGGTTGCTGAACTTGAGAACTGCTGGGCGTCAGGACTTTTTACAGTCTCTACTGACAGGCTCTCCACATTGGCTTGGTCAGGAGAGGCAGGGCTCTGCCACCCCACTTCCTGAACTCAATCCTGGCTCCTCCTCATGCATAACCTTGACCTTAGCTAACTTCTTAACCTTGTTCTGTTTCTGAAAGTAGAAACCAGAGTACTTATATCAAAAGGCGTGTGAGTTTAAATAAGATGGTATGCACAAAGCATCTGGTGCCCATTATAACAGTGCCAGGGACCAAGCAAGAGCTCAATAAGTGTGACGTATTTGTATCTTCATCATTACAACACATAATTACTTCCTAATGGGGCTAAATACCTTTTCAAAAAACAGTTATCTCCCCTGAAATGGAGCAATCATCTTGGACACAGTCTTGTCCGGTCTGAGACACAGGCCCATGACAGTTTTAATGTTGATGGCCTCAGAGCTATTTTTAAAATTATCCACAGACTGTGTCATTTCAACTACTCTTTCTTTGAATCAGTGATACATTTACATGGAATAAAATTCAAACTGTGCAAAGGAGTATGCATTGAAAACCTGCCATCCCACTCCCACACCCCCGACAACCAGGGCCCGTCCCCAGAGGCTCCTGTGAAGCTCGCAGAGACACAGGCACAAGTGAGCACGTTGTTACCGCTTTACCTCTCTGCCTTTGTATGCATAGCTGACAATGCATAGCGGATACCATTCTGAGTATTGTTTCTCTCTTTCTCTCTCCCCCCTTCCCCTTCACCCTCCCTCTTCTCTCTCTCTCCACTTAATATTTCTGGAGCCCATTCCCTATCAGTACATAAAGAGCTTCTTCGGGTTTTACACAGTTATGAACAATTCCATTGTGTGAATACACTCTAATTTATTTAACCTGTCCTCCATTCATGGGTGTTTAAGTGGCTCTCAGAATCTTTCAATCGCTGGCTATTGCCAGCAGTGCTGAGATGAGTAACGCCGGATGTACAATGAACCTCTCAGTGCTGGCTGAGGCAACGGACAGACATTCATAATTGCTTCTCATTACACATCAGAAACAATGCAAACACCTTCCTGCGGGCTTGGGCTCGAAATGAGCTAAGTTCTAAACTAAATGTGGCCCAAAACGTCCTGTTCCCAGGGGCCAAGCATATACGGTGTTATTACATGTATATTTGCAAGAGATTTTGTGGGGGTAGGAAATAAGAATGAATAAATAATATATATCTATTTCTTCGTTCTTATTATACGTGTATGTATACCACATATACATACCACATATATATGTATTCATTTGTGTGTGTGTGTGTGTGTGTATTTCCCCCCATACCCTAATCCAAAGTCAATTCAACCAGGGATTTTTACAAGAACTAATTTAAATATACTTTTAAGTGGGCAATTTGCATAACTAAAGTCACAAATGGCTTAGGATTTCAAGTGCGAGCACATATCACAACCAAGAAGCAGTTTTGACAGCCCTTTTCTGAAAATGCGGACTTCAATGTCCTGCCACATGTTGCGCATGTCAGCACTGTCAGGGGGAACATATGTCGGGTCCTTCTTCACAGAACCACAGGGTATTTACATGGAAACACACAAGTCCAGAGCAGAATGAGTCAGAGTATGGGTGGGTCTGCAAACTCTTTGCTACCATTCCACGGTAAGTACAGAAACTAAATGCAAGCATTCAGAAATTTAAGAGCAATTGGACAGAGAGATTTTATGAGTGTTGACTCTAATAATAAAATATTGGGACTTGCATATAGCTGTCTACTTTTCCCAACACCATTTGTTGAAGAGACAGTCTTTTTCCCATTGGATATTTTTTCCTCCTTTGTTGAAGATTAATTGACCATATAATTGTAGGTTCATTTCTGGGTTTTCTATTCTGTTCCATTGATCTGTGTGTCTATTTTTTTGTGCCAAGACCATACTGTTTTGATTACTACAGCTTTGTAATAAAACACTGATGCCCAGCTTTGCTTTTTTTTCAAAACTGCTTTGGCTATTCGGAGTCTTTTGTGGTTCCACACAAATTTTAGGATTGTTTGTTCTAGCTCTGTGAAAAATGCTGTTGGTATTTTTATAGGGATTGCATTAAATGTGCAAATTGCTTTGGGCAGTATAGACATTTTAACAATACTTGTTCCTCTAATCCATGAGCATGGAATGTCTTTCCATTTCTTTGTGTTGTCTTTAATTTCTTTCATCGATGTATAATTTTCAGAGTACAGGTCTTTCACCTCTTTAGTTAGGTTTATTCCTAGGTATTTTATTGTTTTGGTACAACTGTAAATGGGATTGATTCCTTAAATTCTCTTTCTGCTACTTGGTATATAGAAATGCAACAGATTTCTGCACAGTGAGTTTGTATCCTGTGACTTTACTGGATTCATTTATCAGCTCTAGCAATTTTTGGTGGAGTCTTTCAGGTTTTCTACGTATGGTATGTCATCTGCAAATATGCAAAAGAATGAAACTGGACCACTTTCTTACACCATACACAAAAGTAAATTCAAAATGGATTAAAGACCTAAATGTAAGACCTTAAACCATAAAAATCCTAGAAGAGAATACAGGCAGTAACTTCTTTGACGTCAGCCGTAGAAAATTCTTTCTAGATACGTCTCCTGAGGCAAGGGAAACAAAAGCAAAAACTATTGGGACTACAATAAAATAAAAAGCTTCAGCACAGCAAGGGAAACAATCAACAAAACTAAAAGGCAACCTATAGAATGGAAGAAGATATTTGTAAATGAAATATCTGATAAAGAGTTGGTATCCAAAACACATAAAGAACATATAAAACATAACACCCAAAACAATGAATAATCCAATTAAAAAATAGGCAGAAGACATGAACAGACACTTTTCTAAAGAAGACATACAGACAGCCAGCTGACACATGAAAAGATGCTCAACATCACTTATCATCAGGGAAATGCAAATCAAAACTACAATGAGATACTCCTCACACCAGTCAGAATGGCTAAAATCAACAACACAAGAAACAACAGGTGTTGAGGATGTGAAGAAACAGGAACCCTCTTGCACTGTTGGTGGGAATGCAAACTGGTGCACTCTGGAAAACAGTATGGAGGTTCCTCAAAAAGTTAAAAATAGAACCACCCTCTGATCCAGCAATTGCCCTACTAGTATTTACCCAAAGGATACAAAAATACTAATTCAAAGGGACACATGCACCCCAATGTTTACAGCAACATTATCTACAATAGCCAAATTATGGAAGCAGCCCACTGTCCATTGATTGATGAATGGATAAAGAAGATGTGATGTGTGTGTGTGTGTGTGTGTACACAATATATACACACTATGTATACACACACACACTCTCTCTCTCTTTCTCTCTCTCTGGAATATTACTCAGCCATAAAAAAAGAATGAAATCTTGCCATTTGCAATGGCATCGCTAGAGCTAGAGAGTATTATACTAAACAAAATAAGTTAGTCAGAGAAAGACTAATACCATATGATTTCACTCATATGTGGAATTTAAGAAACAAAACAAATGAGCAAAAGAGAAAGAGAGAGAAAGAAAAAGAGGCAAACCAAAAACCAAACTCTTAACTATAGAGAGCAAACTGAGGATTACCAGAGGGAGGTAGATGGGAGATGGGTTAAATAGGTGGGTGGGGGATGGGTCAAGTAGGCAATTAAGGAGTACACTTGAGATGAGCATCAGATGATGTATGGAACTGTTGAATCACTATCTTGTACACCTGAGACTAATATTACACTGTATGTTAAATAACTGGAATTTAAATAAAAACGTAATATATTGGGACTTGTATTTTTTGTGTATCTTGTTCTCCATTTTATTATTCTAATAATTCATTTTTATTGTATTTTACAGATGTTTCAGTGTATTATGGATTAAAATTTTTTTTTTAAAGATTTTATTTATTTATTTGAAGAAAGAGACACAGCGAGAGAGGGAACACAAGCAGGGGGAGTGGGAGAGGGAGAAGCAGGCTTCCCGTCGAGCAGGGAGCCCGATGCGGGGCTCGATCCCAGGACCCTGGGATCACAACCTGAGCCGAAGGCAGACGCTTAACGACTGAGCCACCCAGGCGCCCCTATGGATTAAAATTTAAAAAACAAAAAAATCTCCATGTGACCACTGATGGTCTAGACGACCTGCTCTTCCTGCCGGATTCTGCCAAAATGGACAGCCTATGGGAGAGTAGAAGTCTGTTGTTGCTGCCTTGATGTCACAGATGCCCCCACAATGAGCAGGAGAGATGAGGCAGAGAGAAGGAGGCTGTCACCTTTCATAAAAATCAGATTTACCTTTGTGCTTCAGTTAACCATTGAGAAAGCAATCGGGTGCTAAAAGTCCACTTCTTTGTTAAAAGGTAAATTCAAAAGTTTAGGAGAAACCATAGAGGCAATTCCACTGTGGCTTTAATGAGAGCGCTGTCAAACACTGGCCAATTCCAACTTCAACAGCCCTGTGGCCGTTATCAAAACACCAGACTGGGGTTAGTTTGTACTTTAATTAATCTAATGAACCGACTGTCTGGCTTCAGTAGACATTTTTAAAATGTCACTGCATACCTCAGGGCTGCAAGTGAACCGGGTGGCGAGCTCTCCTGCACCATCTTGATTCCATTAACACTTCCCTACGGGAACATTTTACGTCTGCATCCTCATATGCCTTGATAATGTCGTCAATTTAGGCTTTATTAGGCCAATTAAAATATAGAAATGTTAAGTAACGGAAATCTACAAAATTAAAACAATTCCTTAAAATAGATTTACCCTTAATTCAAAAAAAATTATATATATGTGTGTGTGTGTGTGTGTGTATATAAAATACAGCTGCCAGATGTTGATCACCTTAAAAGTCCATGGATTCTAACTGCTAAACAGGGAAAATGTTCATCTAATTACTAGAGACCATACTATTTAAATCCTAGGTATTGTATCAATTTTGGCTTAAAACATCACTGTAGGTAAGAGTAGATTTCTGAAGACTTTATAGACTGAGCAGTAAGTGCTCCTATATAAAACTTACAGATGAATTTGAGAAAATATTAGGACTCAAAAAAAATCACCCCCTTCTTGGTCTAAATTCACTCATGTTCACCAACTCAATTCCCCCATCACTCCTTAAGAACAAGAACCTTGTCTTTTTTAACTTGGTTTTCAGAGTCCCAGCAAAGCGCAGACACTCAAACACAAAATGAATGCTCTCCTGAAAACTACATGAGCACTTTATATCCTTCAAATCATGGACTGTACTTGAAAACAGCAAAAGAGGAAAGAGTTTAATACCTCTCTTTAGGGGCTTATCTGACTTACATTAGATGTGGGCCACTTAGAACACCTTTTGATTCTTCCTTGCCATTCTAAAAGATTTACTATGACCTAAAAACTCTACCCTTAAATTAGACAAAGGTAAAGTAACAAATCCCAGAGACTCATTCTGATGTGAAAAATATTCCAATGTTTTTGATCACCTTCTTGAATTGAGATCAGAGACTTGCCTCCAACTTCACTAATCATGAGAAGAGGGGTGAAGGGGTCCTAGAGGGTGACCAGCAATTTCATTAAGGAGAGAAAAAGTGTGCTAGAAACATACACTGGAAAAGTCCATTGAAAATGTCCACATCATGTTAAAAGCAAGTTAAAAGCTTGAATAAGAACTTACGACAGCAATTGCCAAAACCAGTGGCAGCCGGGCCACTCTCAGCTATGTCTACATTGAAACACTGATAAAAACACAAAAGTGTGGAAGGAGCCGAGATGTCCTTCAACAGATGAATGGATAAAGACGATGTGGTTCATATATACAATGGAATATTACTCAGCCATCAGAAAGGATGAATACCCACCATTTGCACCGACATGGATGGATCTGGAGGCTATTATGCTAGGTGAAATAAATCAAGCAGAGAAAAACAATTATCATATGGTTTCATTTATTTGCGGAACATAAGGAATAGTGCAGAGGACTACAAAGGAAGGGAGGGAAAGCTGAATGGGAAGAAATCAGAGAGTGAGACAAACCATGAGAGACGCTGGACTCCGGGAAAAAAACTGAGGGTTACAGAGGGGAGGGGGGTGGAGGGATGGGGTAACTGGGTGATGGGTATTAAGGAGGGCACATGTCGTGATGTGCACTGGGTGTTATATGTAACTAATGAATCACTGAACACTACATCAAAAACTAATGATGTACTATATGGTGGCTAACTGAACATAATAAAAAAAAAGAAGAGGCAAATAAGTAAAAGATATATCATAAAAAAAAAAAAAACCCACAGAAATCAATGTAAACTAACAAATGCTTTGGCATTTAGTAATACTGGTGATAATGGGCCAGATCCTGGGAGATACTTCTTACACTAAAACCACGGGCAGGTAAGTGTCTGAGGAAAAACAGCAAGGTCGGCCAGATAAGTTCCTTCCTATGCCTCTCCATAGCCCCAGTGCCAATTCTGGGCGGGGGAAACCGCCTATCTGAAGCAGCCTAGACTATTTCATCATCCCAGTGCAACCACAGCCATTGCTGGTGCTCATTCTACATCAACTGCCACTCATAGCCAGGATGGAAGGAACGAGCCACAGCGCACTGTGTCTAGGCACATGATGAAGGCAGAAGGAAGAGAACTAGGCATGCAGTGTCCTAGAAAGACGATACTTCTCATACCACATTTATGCCAAGATACAAAACACAAATGTTTCTATTTATTATGAATAAATCTTCCTTTAAATAATCCTATAAAATACAATGGCAACAGACCATCCCTCATGAGAAAAAGCAAGCTGAGCTAGACAGATGACCAGAAGACACCAAGAATTTGGCAAAGCACAGTCCAGTCCACTTAGACTAGTCCCTCAGCTTGCGACCTGGCAAAGAATTCTGACAAGGAACAAGGTAAGCAGTGTTGGGGACAAAAGAAAATCTCCCAAAACAAACAACAAGCACAAGTAACCCATAAGCAACAACAGTACCAACAATTTAACAAACATTAACCACCCTCACTGACAACAAATAACAGCCAACAACCACTAGCAAACAATTTAAACAACACCCAACAAGAGCCCAAAAAAGCCAACAAGAGGGCAAAATGGTTTTGCCATGTAAAATAAGGGGAACAGAGTATTCAAGATATCAGAAATAAAGTATTTTGCTCTATTCTGTTTACAATAAGAGAAGCTAACCCAAGAATATGCGACCTTTAAAACAGAGAGAGAGAGAAATAAAAGAAATTGAGATGAAATGGCCGAGAGGTATGAGTGCAAACTCAGAATTAACTCCTGTATTACAAGAGGAAAGAACTAAGCCTATGCTCCAAATAACCGAATGAGTGAGGCAGAGGCTAGGAGATGCAGTCAGAGAATGCAAAGTGTACAGAATGAAGGGATGAAAACAATGTGGGAATAGATGAGCAACACAGAGGAAGGAGAACAGAAAATCTAATGAAGGGAAATGGGTACTCCAGAGGAAGAGGAGAGAATAAATGAGACAGAGCTACAAAGAATCAATGGAACTAAGCTGAAAAGAAGCCAGAATCTGATGAGGGAAAGATCTCTGAGAAGGAAGACAGAAGACAGAAGAGGAAGAAGAAGAGGAGGAGGAGGAAGAATTCTGTTAAAAATTCAAATTAAAAAAAAAATTTTAATCCTGTAAGTATCAAGATAAAAGAAGAATAGTCACAAATGGAAAAAATATTAGGATGTTCTAAGAATTTCCCTTGGCAATACTGAATCTGAAACATAAGTGACATTCACAGTTTTTTGAAGGGGAAAAAATCAAAAGCAAAAGAAATCTTCACCCACATGACTTTCCACCTGCAAAAGTATCACCAGCACCAAAAGATGGTCTGCAAACACACTCTGAAAACAATTACTTTGAGATAAATAAGAGATGAACAAAGAATCCAAGGTGGAGGGGGCATGGGGGATACGGTCAGTGGCAGTAAGCCCTGAACCATGTCAAAATGGGGTGGGGGGTGTATAAAATGGGTGAAGGGGAATGGGAAGGACAGGCTTCCAATTATAGAATAAATAAGCCACGAGAATGACACGTACATCACAGAGAGTATAGTCAGTGGTCTTGCAATAGCTATGGCGACAGTTGGTAGCTACACTTGTGGGGAGCACAGCATAAGGTATAGACTTGTCCCATCACTATGCTGTACACCTGAAACTAATGTAACACTGCGTCAACTACACTTCAACAACCAAAAACATTTTTTTTCAAAATAAAGACTTGTATTAATTGTTAGAAATAAGGTTATAAAACGGAATGCAAATGTCAAAATTCAGAGGTAAATTAAACAGAATTATTAATAATAGGATCTAAAACCTCTCATTACATCAGCAACAGTAAAATGGATGGCAGATGGGTGAAGTAATTACTAGAAAAATTGCTGCTAAAACTGAACTGAGTTCATATAATGTGGTTCAACAAACATTCACTGAGTAGCGCCAGGAGCAAGGCACCATGGGACACGAAGGTGAAGCAGAAACACAGTTTTTAATGAGAGTTAAGTATGAGACTGAACAACATAAATACTAAAAGAAAGTTTAAATAATTAAGAGGAAAAAGAAAAGTACAATAATTTCTACCTTCCAGAAAAGCAAGTTTTTAACTGATATACTGTGGAACACTGGACCACGATAGATTTTTTTTTAAAATTTTAAATGCAATTCAGCCTACTTCAGTATTATTATATGGCAAAGTTTACTTGTGTTTGAGTTTTAACCTCTTCCAATTTTATAGGTCTTTGCTAATGTAGATCCAAAGGAAATAAATATAAAGCTAGAGAAGACACAAATACCTCCACACACACCTTTGGTCTTCATACAACCTGGGTCTAGTACCACAACAGAAATGAACAACCAAGCCTCAACTCTATCATCAATCATTTGCACACAGAGCTGAAAGACCCATCAGGTGGCTTCCAGTTCAAAGTATCAAAATACTACATTGTTGGCTTCAAGTTGGCCAAGTTCTACCACAGAAGCTTTCCCAGCATGAAGTAGATAAAGGACAGGAGAGCCAAAAGGGATCTGAGAACTCTGTGGCCCCAGCTGCCAACACACGCACACCCTGCCCAACAGGCTTTTGACTGACAGGAGTTCAGTTCTGAAGAGACTTGACTATGCCACTCTTTGGAGAGAGATAAATAGTGAAATATTGTGAGCAGGTTATAGCTTACTGTGTTCCACCAAAAAATTCTGCAATTTATTTGAAGTGACAAGTAACGTGGGTGTGTGAATGGAATGCTGGGCAGCACGCTGACGGCAGTGTCACCTTCTAATTCCTATGAATTCTCAGACAGGTTTGGGTCAGTCACAACCTCCATCCCAATGTTTCTTCCACATTACACAGAAAATAGACTTGTCAGCATTTATTCTGCAGGCTGCCTTCCAAGCTCACATAGAAGGAAAAAAAAAAAACCCTACAAATGAGAAAGACTGAAATAGCGCAAGTCATTTAGCATCTCATGTGGCTAATGTCTTTAGGGAAAACATTTCTATAATTGTAACTTCCTTATTTGGCCTTCTGATGGGAGACATTTATAGCAGCAAAAGCAAGATGCTGCTAGACTCGGGAGACATGAAAACACATTTCATAGAATAATGAGGAACAGGAAAAAAAAATGGAGCTCCTCTAGCCACTCAGAAAGTTTATGAGGCATACACAACTGCACTTCACTTAGTATTTAAATTGACATTGATGGTGATTCTTGGTAAATCATAAATGACCTAAAATAGTTCTCCTAAGTAACTGGAAGACTTTCTTCGTGGGCTAACTATGCCATTTCCATTACACTGAAATAAATATCACCATGTCAAAAAAAAAAAAAAATTCATTGTTTCTCAGAATATCTTAGTCAAGTTCACTTAAAGCCCTCTCTTGTGAACTTGGTAAACCAGAAGTCAGAAGAGGAAGTAATTATTAAACAAACCTTGTCTCATGTTCACACTATCTAGTTCTGGTGAAGATTATACACCCAACACACATGAAACATTCCCACAGACATAGAAAGGGTTGGGAACCAAATTTTTTTGGTTCAGACCTTGGTTTCATTTACTTTAGTGTTCAATATTTTAAAAAATAAGCTCATGTGTATCTAGTTCAAAAGGAATATATGGGACCTATGCAGGTTCAGATAGGAATTATGGGGATTACCCACTTCTAAAAACCATGAAAAGCAACTAGAAGAATAAACAAAACCTTTTAGGATGCCTATTTGAACTAACATCTGGAGGGGTAAACCTGCACCAGCAGAATGGACGGCATGAGAGGTGACAGCCATGTGTGGGGGAGAGGGTTTAACTGGGAAGAATGGGGAGGGTGGGGGGGTAAGGGACTTTATTAGTAGCAGACCCAGAAAACACCAGCAAAAAAATGTTCACCACCAGAGGAGAAGAGCTCACCCCTTGTGCGGACTGCTCTAGACAGGCCTGAGAATGAACAGGGTAGAGCAGGAAGTACTGGGGGAGGTAGAAAGAAAAGGCATTGGAAGTGAAAAAGGTGCGAAGAGCCAGTGCCATGTAGCAAAGAAACCACCCATTCCAGTAGCAGCAGCAGAGAAGACGCTATACTGAGAAACCAGGAGGGCTGCCCTAAGTCCTCTACCCTCGCAGGACCCTGCGACTAGTAGATAACTCAGGAAAACACAAATAATTCAAATGGGAACAAAAAAAGCAAGTAAAACTGCCATATCCCCTCTAAGAAAAAAAAAAGTTTTTTTCTCAGTATAAGAATATTCACCAGAAAAATACAGCCACAAAGCTAGAAAGGTACAAAAGAACATTCCAAGAAGTCAAACGCATGATTACACAATAGGAAGAAGGGAGAAGAAAATGTGCAGAACTCAGGAAGGATACAAAGAAACAATAATTAGGAAATGAAGAAAAGTACAAAGAACACAGGAGAAAACAGAGATCCTAGAAAGCACAGTAAAGGATATAAACAATGAAAAAGCACTGAAAATGAAACCAAGATCAATTGGTAGATAAGACAAAAGGTGATAGACATTTTAAAAAGTTGCCAAAGGAACAAAATAGTATTTCTCCCTCCAAACAAGAAAACCAAAACAGTGGAAGAGATCAAATATCTGAAATCTACTGCAAGCAACGTCTCAGAAATAAAGCACTACTCTCTAAACCGGGGATTGGCAAACTAGAGCTAGGGCCCCCTGGCCATCCAGCCGTGTTCATCTGTATAAGCACATCTCTGGCTGCTTCCCTACCACAGCAGCAGAGTTGGCAGCTGTGACAGAGAACACAGGGCCTACAAAGCTGAAAGGGTTTACTCTCTGCTCCTTTATGTAAAAAGTTTACTGACCCCTGCTCTAAACTGTGAATTGGAAGGTATGCCATATGCCTGGAAACACCAAGGCATGGGCTAGGAAAACCAATAGACTTTCAAGATGAAGAATCTTTTAAGCAGCCGGTCAAAAAGACCAAGGCACCTATACAGGAAAGCAAATCAGGTTTTTGCCAACTGACTTTAACATCAACATTCAATGCCAGAAAATAATGGAGTGGTACCTACAAAGAAAGAATGAACGAGCCAGGTGTACATATGCTTTGAGGGAGTATTTTTCCTGAGAGCTCTTCTGGAGAATCTACCAAAGGATAAGCTTTACCTAACCAAGAGACGAGAGAAATCTCAGCAAGGACTGATGGAGACTCATAAATATATGTCACTGTAGAACTAAGACTTAAATAAACATGGGGGAACATTACTGAATAGCATGGAAATATTAATGCACCAACAATTTGGCAATAGTGTGACTCACAGGACACCTCACAGGTACCAGCTAAGGCAGAAAGGATGGTATTTTAAGCTGATGATCTCATTTAAAGATACAAAGTCAAACACTAAGAAATGACACACAGGTGACCAAGAGTGCAGGTAAAAAAGAATGAGAGGAAACTGAAAGAAGAAAAACAAGTTAATTTCATTGTTGTTCATTGCAGGAGGCCAACAACCATGGTCTAAACTAAAGGAAAAGGGACTAAGAGTCTACTGTCATAAAAGTAACTACTAACACAAAAATACAGATCTCCCCAAACACTGCAAGTATAAAAAAAAAAAAAAAAAAAAAAAAAAAAACCACATTGCTAAACAAACAGAATACATAGGAAAGATACTTTAATGATGTGTGCACATGCATACATAAACAATGCATAAGTCAATATCACAGAACTAAACCAATCACACTGGTTGCACCAATGCATATATAAAGGGCTTAATTCAATGGTTTTCAGATTCACAAAGCAAAACTCATTTTTGTGTCAGATACAGAGACACCTAACACAAAATGAATCAGGAAGATTCAAAATGATGTTAGGAGTAATGGTACAGCAGACAAATGCAAAGTCAAAGGAGTGTAGGGGTCACAACCTTTACTTTAAATAACAAAGAGTTAAATCATGTAAACAGTGACACAGATGAGTGAATAGACAAAAGAGAAACTCTAAAAGTTCAGAAACAAACCTAAATACATTTGGGAGATGATGATGATGCAAATGTTAACCTAGCAAAACAGTCGGGTAAAGGTCATTTTGTAAATGTATGTAGTATGACGAATGCACAGTGCAGGGGAGGAAATATTTTCCTTCTACCCTTCAAGGTCTTCCAACTGGTTTGAAAATTAAGTTGGCAAAAAAACAGATTACCAGGAGAAAAAACCAAAATTTTATTACATGTGCACGGAGGCCCAACAATGAACTAGAGATCTAAAGAAATGGACCAAGGTAGGCAATCTTTATATTTTTAAACAAAAGGACAATAAATTCATGAGGAATCGACAGGATAAAGAAAACAAATGGGGCGCCTGGGTGGCTCAGTTGGTTAAGCGACTGCCTTCGGCTCAGGTCATGATCCTGGAGTCCCTGGATCGAGTCCCGCATCGGGCTCCCTGCTCCATGGGAAGCCTGCTTCTCCCTCTCCCACTCCCCCTGCTTGTGTTCCCTCTCTTGCTGTGCCTCTCTCTGTTAAATAAATAAATAAAATCTTAAAAAAAAAAAAAAGAAAAGAAAAGAAAACAAATGTTTGGGAGCTCTTGTAAGGAATTCTATGCAAAATTTGGGCTGGAGTAGATTAGTAAAAAGTAACAAGGTTTGTTTCTAGTTTTCTTGGCTTTAAAGTCCCTAACGCTGGTGATATGGATGTCTTTTTACTTCCTATTACAGAGAGGGTACCTTTCATATGGGAGATGTATTTCCCACTTTCAGAGGGACAGGGGAGGGTCTGGGTATCCTTGTACTGGCTGTTTCTCAAGGTGCTTCAATACAAAATGATCAGTATGCCAAAGTGGTACCACTTGGGGCAGACTGCCCTTCATTCCTACCATGGCCATTTAGAAAAAGACAAAGTTGACTTCATAACTTTACATACTTTACAAAGGATAAACTATAAGTGGGTCAAAAATTTAAATGTAAAATATAAAACTATAGAGATACTATGAAAAAATAAAGTGTACTCCTTTATAGTCTCAGAGTACAGAATGTTATGATTCAAAATCCAGAAGCCACAAAATAAAAGATTAATACATTTGACTATAAAAGCTACTGTGTGACTATATTATACACACACTCCAATAAACCCAAATGCAAATTTCTACATAATTTGTGTATAAACACACATCACACAATAAATACATAAAATCTAAAAATCAAGTGGAGAAATATCTGGAATGTATACTTATCAACAACAGGTTAACATACGAAGAATTCTAGATATTCAGGGAAGGGGAATAACCAAAAAGCCAACAGAAAAATTTTAAAAATTATAGAAACAAATAATTCATAGAAAAGAAAATACAATTAATTGGCCCTTAAATAAAACATTCTCTTAACTTCACTCATAAGAATAACACAAATCAAAACTACCATGATCTATTTCTGATCTATCAGACTGGTAAAATTTTACTAGGACAACATACTCTGTTGAGAGGTTGTTGAAAAGCGAAACAGTACAACCCCTATGGAAAAGACCTGGTAATACCTTCCTAAATTGCAGATTAATTTATCCTTGACTCAGCAATTTCACTTCTAGAGTTCTATCCTATGAATTCACATGGAAAATTATGAAATGACTTTCTCTCTCACACACAAACACATTATTCAGTTATTCCTTACAATATCCTTTATACTTCAAAATATTAAAGAAAAAATGCCCAGCAATAGAGAAATCTTGGGTCAATCGATAGTGGATACAGTATATCTATCCACACAATAATGTACTGTACCATTATGAAAAAAATTAATGAGGAAGCTCTCCAAGGAAAACTAGGATCTATTGATAAATGAATAAAAAGATATAGAACAAAGTATATATTTTCTTGTCTTATTTTTTGTAGCAAGTGTGGAGAACAAAAATATATATTCACATTTGCTTTCCAAAAGCATATTCATATATTCATATTTTCCAAAAGAAAAACTTTTGGAAGGATAAACAAATAACTAACAAAAATTGTTACCTACAAGGACAAGAATAAAACCAAGATTTATCTGCATATACTTTTCTATATTTAGATTGTAGAACTGCACAAATCTTGTATCATATATACACACATATAATAAGTATATATATATGCAAATATACATTATTCTTTATGTGTGACATAATAATTTAAATCTTTTAATCCTAAAATTGAAAATAAACTGAAATAAGTGAATCCAAGTACTCATCAAAATGAAAACATAACCAAATAAACAATTAACCATTATTTCAGGTAAATTTATAATGCAGCCCTCACAAACCCTCCTTAACATTCTGAGAACAAAGACCCAGAAATGTATTTTAAGCTTCATTCATTAATTTTATTACTAATTATAATATTAGTAATGCTGTCTTGAAAGCTTTCAAAAAATCAAATAAGTAGTACACAGAATAAATCAAATAATTTGCTAATGGTCTTAGGAATCGTGATTTTTGCTTAAGGGAAAACACATAATTATGAAATCAAAATACAAAGACTGTATGTATGAAATGGCTTAGAAAGCCATAGCACCCCAGCAGCAGTGAACACCCCAGGGTTCAGAGGCTGGTCTCTAATGCTATTTGTCACTAACAGAAACCAGAGCTCCCTTAAGAAATGGCTGATTTAAAATCTCAGAAAGAAAAGGTTCAACTGGAGATCTCATTCCAGCAGAGAGCAAGTAAGCTTTAAACGATTTATAAGGTTGCCTAGGGCCACAGGTAGAAAAAAAGCCACAAAACTGTGAGAGTTTGCACATCAAAAAGAATAATAATTATAGTTAACTAAAACATACTGAATCCTGAATCCAGGAAATTCTGTGATTGGTTAGTAATAATCAAAAAAGAAGAAAAAGAAAATGGCAGGCAGTCAGAAACCAATTCCTTACCTTAAAAATACAATAAAAGGGGAAAAAAGCACTTATCCTGACTTTTCAGAGGATCTAAGTAGGCCTGGTGGTGAGTGAAGCTCCACTTCACAGAAGTGGCTAATGAAGGAGGGAGGAATGATAAAATTAGAAAATCATTATTCTGTAACTTGTATTGAAATCATCAACTCAGGCATGAATTATCAACTGTTGTCAAAGCCAAGAGGTAAACAGTTCACAGAAACTAAAGTGACAACATATACTCTTTATCACTTACATTCTGGTGCCTAACAAGAGCCTGCATACAATAAAAAAGAAAACTCAGTAATAATAATAATAATAAAGGGGAAAAAAAAAAGACAAAAGGGCAGTGGGCTAAATTAAGGAGTGAAGGATAGGCTACAGACTGCCTGCCAGGAAGATCTACATATACATTCTTTTACGGTGGGACAAACCTCTGACTCTAAATATATCTGCCAATACAAAATGGCTACCTGATTCACAGTACCTGCGAGCTAAAAACAAAACCTCTTCTCGGCACAGTACCTGCCCTCTCTGATCCCAAGAGAACTGCCCCCATGGATTCTCACAGAGACATACAAACTAGTCCTTAACAGCTCCTCAGATTAAATATGGCAACCTGCTTTCTAGGGCATTTCTTACAACGTCCTTCAATATAGGTTAATGGGATGTTGCCAAAAGTTAGTTCAATCAGAGCAATTCTACTGGGAGCTAATATGATCCAGTCCAGGCATATAATTTTGAAGGTCTGGCTGAATCTAGGGAAAGATTTCTAGGTATCTAAAATCCACTCACCACGTTTGACTCATATAAACACATGGCAGATTCATATTTCCTCTGGGAGGCCCAATTTGGCATACATAGCTTTCCAATGCTTAAATTCTCAAATTCAAACTGACATTAATGTCTTTGCAGTAGATTGCTTTTCTTTCTTTGAAACAAAAATGCAAACAGAAAAGGCCTGCCGTGATCTTTCTAAAAATAGTCTCATGATTTCTTATTCCAATTAAGGCTCACACGCACACTCATGCGTGTGCACGAGCACACTCAAGTCCTTTATTCTAAAATATACATGCCTTGTGTGCTCTTTAGCCAATATGCTCCTCTGGTGTATGGAAGGTGGGGCCCTCTGAGCCCCATATCGTAATCCCAAAGAAGAAAAAGATAGGCAATAAAAGAGATAGCTAGTATAACATCTAAAATGTTGTCACGGGACGCCTGGGTGGCTCAGTCGTTAAGCGTCTGCCTTCAGCTCAGGTCATGATCCCAGGGTCCTAGGATCAAGCCCCGCATTGGGCTCCCTGCTCAGTGGGAAGCCTGCTTCTCCGTCTCCCACTCCCCCTGCTTGTGTTCCCTCTCTCGCTGTGTCTCTCTCTCTGTCAAATAAATAAATAAAATCTTAAAAAAAAATATTAAGTCACCTGCCCAAATTACACAACTAGTAAATAATGCACCTAGGATTAGACTGTAAGTAACCTGACTTCAAAGACCATAAGGCTAAGCACCACACTCAACTACATCTCGACAGCACATCCTCCACCGGAACCTATCCCCGTGTCTGTTGCCACAGCTGGCTTGGGGAAGAACACAAAGATGGAACCCAAACTCACTTATCACTTTTATCGACACATGAATGCTGTGCAGTAGACAAGGCTCACCTAGCCATGGCGGGACCTGCCTTGCCACACAGCTCTAGGCTTCAGGGGTAGAACTATCTAATCCCAAAGCCTCAGGTTAGGAACAACCTACCATGTCTGAAGACTCCATCCAGGTATCAAGACACAGAAACATAAATGAGGATAATCCCCCTCCTCATCCTATTCTCCAACTACTCTCATTTACAAGTTAGTCCAAGCAAGACAAATAAAATGGGTCCTGGGTTAGAATCCCAGCAAACCTCTTACTCGTGCTGATAACACTAATAAATAACCCTTTACTTTGGTACACATTATGAAAGACTTTTGGTCAAATTCCGCTTTAGAGATAGGCCATGCAAGTGTTTCATTTTTTGTGGAAACAAAATAGTATTAGTAAATTGTTCCAGGAGCCTCATATTTCTAAATCTGTGTACCCTGGAAAGGACAGAAAACACATAGTGCTGCAAAATTTCTGTGAGCAATACCTCAGCCCACAAATCATACTCACTGCTATTTTCCTAATGAAAAGTCAACAGTTGACTTCGCTCAAATGAAGTTACAGAATTGCAATTCAATGTCACAATGGCCCTTCATTTCTGATCCATGAGACGTAAAAAAAAATGGGGGACGGGGGAGAGGGAGACTCCTGAACAGCCTCTGTCATTTGAAGGCTTCCTTTGCCTCATCCACGAGAAGCCTGGCTGTGGTTTGAAATCCAGTATTCAATGGCTGCGCAGCTCGTATATGAATGCTGCCTCGCCTCGTCCGGTAAAAAACAGAGTATGAATAACACCTTGAAAGGTCTCTGCCTTCTGCAAAGCTTCCAGTTCAAGATGTTTATAAAGAGTCACAGTAAGGCCTCCCCCAGATGAGGAACTGCCCTTGACATGGACAAGGACCTGAAATGGGACGGCATGAAACTCAAGGAAAGCGTCACTGCTTGGTCACACCTGCATCACTGGTTCAAGATCACAGAAAAAAAGGGTGGATATAAAATCCTTTTATGCTTTTGGGAAGAAAAAAAACTAATCCGCACCGCCCAAGGAAAGTACGACCAAGGGGAAACCAAAATCAGTGTTTTGGGAGATGGGGGCACCAACCGTTTCTTCATGGCTTTGTGAGGCCCTTCTACCTTCATCAATCAGGAAATCCATTCAAGATTCTGCCACAACCCAGATCAAAATGGTGTAGAGTTTTGTTTGTGAGCCACTTTACTGCCAAAACGCAGCTGCTTTGAGAGCAATCCACAAAGGCGCCAATGGCTGCCGAGGATGAATATCAATTAAAGAGAATGACACGTGCAGCATAAACAGCTGCCCAAGTGAGCAAGTCTGGCGAAGAGACAAAGATGACAGAAAATTAATATGGTGGCTCTATGTAAAGAGAAAACATGACATTGGGAATAACCTCACCTTCTCGCTGTTCTCACGTTTCCTGTGAACTGCTTGCTTTTGTCACCCAGGCAATTCGCTCACTACCCCCAAGGGTGGGCATGAAATAAAAGCAATTACTAAGAAATCAAAATCTATTATAAGACTCAAAACAGGAAGCCACTCCTGAAATTTATGTTCTAACTGAATTTCTGATATCAATTTTTGATTAATGGTCTGATGTGTATGGGTAGCACATGCTGTATTTTTTTTTTCCAGAAAACTCTGTCTTTATGAATCAATGCAGCTTGATAGTCTAAAAACCGTATGCGATTATTTGAAACATGACACTTAACAAAATGCCAAGTTCTAGCCAAGATTAGATCCAGAAAACACCTTATATTAGATGAAATGAAAAGTGAAGGAAGGGAGGGAGGGAGAGAGAGTGGGAGGTAGGGAGGGAGAAAAAGGAGAAAGGAAGAAATCCATCTGCATGCACACACACGCACATGCGCGCTCAAACACACACATCATGCTCCACTTGTCACTCTGCGGGATACCCGAAGAGATTAATTAGACGTGTCCTGGAAAGTGCTTTGAACTCTTTGGAAGAAAGGTACAATATAAATGGAAGGTATTAGTTTTCTTATTATTCTAAAAGACATTTTTATTCACTTCCGGATAAAACATAATACAACTAATATCCAGTATGCTTTCTTTTGATAATGAAAATCGTATCACAAGTCTTTTTAGAATTTATATTAAACAAACACCAACTCCCTATTCACCAACTCTAATGCTTGTATGATTATCATTTTTAACAAGTTCCTGAAGTCATGATTTCTTACCAAATAATTTAATATAAATTTAATTACAGGCATACAGGTATTTCTTTTGAAAATTATGCCCCACCTACCAAGACTATCATGCACAGATATTTAGTGACTACCTACCTACCTTGGGTAAAACAGAGAAACACAAAATGTAGTTCCTGACCTCAAGAAACTTGCAATTGCACATAACATACACATAAAATATAAAAACTATCCACTAATATATTTAACCAACACTGTGGCTAGGTGTGGGTATCGGGCGTTCTCCACAAAGAAATTTTCTCAGAAGTCTAGGCCTCCGTTTATAAAGTTCTCAACCATTTTCTAAAATGGAATTATATTCGAGAAACATTTTCCTCAAAGGAACAGCACATTTTGCAGGCTCTTGGGTTGAGTGCACTGTGATCTGTCGCTGGGACTCCGAGTCATCGTTATGACCCCAGATGACTCAAGTGTAACAGAACTCAGTCCATGCCTCAGGTTGGGCCCTCTGAAGAGGGTGCAGAGACGGCTTTTATCCTGAACCAAGGAGCCATCAAAGTGCTTGGATTTGTTTAAATTATTCTGCCTCTTTTAAAATCAGCAGGTTGTCATTTATCCCTGCTATCCAGGCCTGCTCCTCACAGCTCCTATCCCACTTCTGATTTGCTTTTTGCTAATCTCCTGCAGGCTGGGAAACTCAAAAACCCTTATGAAGACATGTGCACAGAGGGGTCTCTCCTAGAAGTATAAGTTTCTAAAACATTTCAAACACTTTCCAGCCTTCCTTTGGCTTTGGGCCTATGCCCAAAGAGCCTCTCCGTTTTAGCACTCAGCTATTTCTTAAGAGTCAAAACTGTCAAATTCACATGCCTCACTTCTCCATTCACAAATGCCTCATCAAAAGAACAATAAGATTTTAAACATGAGGAAGATAAAAAGTTGTATGGGGAGGGGGCAATATTTATACAATGGAAATTTCAAGTTGTTTATGCTATGAATCCAGATAGAATGACAGGGAAACAACCAAAACCTGCACTTCTCATAACAATATGTCACAAAGAAGTACACATAAAAATTAAATGCAAGTTGGATTTAAAGAAAAATTGTCTAAGATTTCTCCTCAACTCTAGCATTTGGAAGAAAATAGAGCTTAAACTTTGACAAAAGCATCATAAGCCCTACAGGCAATCCAGCTGTTTTTTACTACAAAAGCCTCCAGCATCCCAGAGAATGATACCTCCATTCATTTCAAAGTGAAGAGACCAGTGACCAAACACACTGGTGGGAAGCAATGAAGAACAGAGAAAGTACTGAGTTTAACTTGAATATAGCCTACATACAGATGGAAACATGGAAAGAAAGAGACCTTGAGGGGCACCTGGGTGGCTCAGTTGGTTAAGCGTCTGCCTTCAGCTCAGGTCATGACCCAGGGTCCTGGGATCGAGCCCCACACTGGGCTCCCCACTCAGTGGGGAGTCTGCCTCTCTCTCTCTGACCCTCCCACCTCTCATGCTCTCTCTCTCATTCTCTTGCTCTCCCTCAAATAAATAAAATCTTTAAAAAAATTTTTAAAAAGACAGAAAAAGACCTTGAAAAAAGAGAGAGGGTAGTAATCAATAATCTGGAATTGAAATCTCAAGAATTCAAGGAATTTTCAAAATGAACATTCTCTTTACTGTCTATTGAGACAACAAAGAAAATAAAATAAAAACATTTAGAATACCTACCAAAAATATAAATACTATATATCAAAATGTATAGGATGCTGCCAAATTTATACTCAAAGGACAATGCATAGTCTTAAATAATTTCATTTTTATACAAAAAGCATAAAGATAAACAATTTTTTAGAAAATATAAAAGGATAAGGAAGGAAGACATAAGCAGAAATTAATAGTTTGAAAATGAAAAATAAACACAAGACTTGAAGATACACAGAAGGATAAAAGAAAGGGAAACCTTTAGGAGGTCTAACAAAAGGAAGAAAAATATACAAAATCAGTAATGAGAAAGAGACAACATATTTTTAAAATATATCTCATCTGCATCCTCTAAATAGTGGCTTTCCAACCTTTTTCTTCTTTAACTAACATAAAGACCCATGAGACCCATTGGTTCTGCTTTCTGTGGGAAAAAAAAATCAGAATTATGTTGGAAAGAAACAAAATCATATGCCAACTCTGCTTATGACAAACAGGCCCATTTCACTCATCACTATACATGAAAAGATAAAACACACATAGCAAAGTATAATGATTGCCACAAAGCCAAACTAAAGGTAACTGACAATTTATATATGTTTTTTAAAAAATCAAGAATATCAGTGATTGAAAGCCTCCATCAGCTCAAGCCCACATTGAAGACATGGTGATTGACAGCACAGCTCTTCCTGAAAATTACAGATTTCTTAATGGAATACTGACAAGTCATTCCCAATTTACTCTTACAGATACCAAATTTTAGTGGCCTAACTTACTAACAAGTAACTCTCAGGTGTAAAAAACCCACAGAATTGTACACCACAGGTTCAGAAGAATTTATAGAAAAGACATGAATTTTTAATAAGTTTCTGGCCTACTAGAACAAAGAGAGGTATTTGAGAATCACTGCCCAAAAGCAGAAGTCTGAAACTGGAAGTTGTCCAAAGACAGAAACTTCCCAAGGATGCTAAGCATGGACAGCTTAAAAGGCTACAGATCTCCAATTTTCACGTGTATGCTTTTCTAGAACAGATCTGCTGAGAGGATGCCTG
The DNA here is from genome assembly GCF_029215605.1 of Mirounga angustirostris. NCBI lineage: Eukaryota > Metazoa > Chordata > Mammalia > Carnivora > Phocidae > Mirounga > Mirounga angustirostris. The sequence continues at coordinate 96,881,732 of NW_026991718.1, read as the reverse complement.
CAGTAGCCACCCCCCAACACTGCTCCTCTTGCACCTCCTTATCCACTCTGTTCTTCCATTTTATAGCAGAAGGACATACCTGTTACTCATCCTAATTATACTCAACGTGCCAAACAGAAAGAAAATGTGAATATTTGGTTTAAATCTAAGCCTCTTCACTCAAGGCATATTATAGGGCTTCCTGCCCTCTGTACACGTTGTGTGTGAAGTGAAAGCTGGGGATAGAACCTGGGTATTTTGGCCTGAATTGAGATATTTTAAAGTATGTTGGCAACAAGGCAAGCAGAGGGAACGAGAAGACACGTTGAAGATCATTCCCTTTTTTCGAGCTGGCAAATGCACCATACCCAGCTCCCCCCATCTACCATCTTAGGACTGGAAAACAGAAATGACAGAGATGCCAGAGGAACAGATATTAATGTATTTGTCTCAACTGAAGAATGAATCCGATGTTTTTAAACCGGAGGACTGTTTTCTCTAACTAGAAAGATAACAATTTCACACACACCCCCACACACACCATATCCAGACAAAAATATGTTTAAAGCCAGTAATATAAAAATGCATTCTCAGCCTTTCCAGACTATATAGAATTTTAAAAAGTGCCTTAAAGAAAAACAGCAACAGGTATGATTGATAGTGGTCTGATGAGTGGAGGTAAAGCCTTTTTGGTAAACTTCCCAGAAACTAAGAAAGTGAATGATTCTAATGACTGGATAACAAAGCCTTTTTGGAAGTCGGGTGGTTTCCAGTTCTTAACTTTCAACAAAATTGAAGGAGGACCAAATCTCTTAATTGTCAGCGCACAGAGTATTAACAGTAATTTCTGATGACAGATCACCATGTGACTTTCCGCTTATTACCTAAAACCATTGGAAAGAATTGAAGGACACTGCACAATGACTCTTTCCACTCCCATCAACTCATCTATGTGAGAGAGCCCCTCTATCAACATCCCTATGAATAGTCATCTAATTGAGGGGAGAGTCCCACATATTTTGTTAAATGACACATTTTCTAACAGCATTTTTAAGGCTTCATAATTAGTTATCAAAATGCATAATACTTATGTTGCTTTGATAAAGTGTGTACAACTAATAATTATAATGGTAGCTCTGCAAGAAATTTTCTTAATAATTACAGCCTCGTGATTATAGGAAATATTTTTAATTACATTTCAAATTATTTCCTTTTTAGTATAAGGGATTAGGCTAGGATGATCAAAGAAAAACTTCCAAGCACAAAAATATATTATGCTAGGAAGAAAATTTAGAGGGCAAATTGGATACACAAGTTCAAGGAGAAAAGAGAATGATGTAAAATCTCCAACAGTTAAAAAGAGACCTTTTAATTCATTTTTACACAGATGATGGTGGATGGTGAATCCCTGTGATTTTAGATTTTATTGGATTCACTTAAAAAAGTGATATAAATTTTAATTTAAAATGTTAATATTTAAAATGCACCAGAAGTTCTATCTTGTGCAGATGTTGAATGTGTGACAAAACATAGATACAAACTTACGAACATGAAAGGGAGTGCAGGGTTTTGCAAATTCCTTTGGCAGATATGCAAGGAAAGAAATCGGATGGCTTCTGCTGTCTAGTTCCCGGCATGTGTAATGGCTTCTGAGAGGCACGCCCTTCAAGCTTCAGCCTCGATCCCTGCTCGGCAGCACCCTGGGTACCCACTGCTAAGTAGTTCGTGCGAACTGGACGCCTAATGCCTTTGTTCACTCCTTCACACATGTACCCCAGCTGTCCACCACAATGGTACACAATAGTCATGCCCAAAGTACTGGTTTTCAAAATTAAATAAAATGTCATTTGCCAAAGGTTAGAGAGTAATTCCTTGTTCTTTGAGAACCTGTTTGAGCTGAACATTTATCCGCCATAAGAGATCAGAATTCTGGATGATGAAGAGAGGTCAAGAGTTGAGTTCCTAACCACCATGAGTTCTAGGAGTGACCTCTGATAAATCATTTAACTGTTGGATGCTTCAGACAGGTTTCCACCTATTTAAAAATAAATGTACAAGAGATAAGGACTCTTGCCTTACTGCAAAAGTGGCCTCAAGAGGATTAATACATGCCTAGAAAAGCATTTCTGGCTCCCGGAAGAAAGAAATGCCTAACACTGGAACAACAACAACAAAGGACTTCAAGCAGTCACTTATTCTAGCATGTTCTCTGCCTCTAGATAAACCAGAACACACCTGTTCCACAGAGAGCCGGGGGCTGCGCTGGTATTGAACCATAATGAATGGGAAGTCAAGAGGTTAATAAAAAAGAGTCATTGCTAATGCAGCTTAGGTCCACAGACTCACATCACTGGAAGTGGTCAGACCACCACATCAGTCCATCAAACTGCTCTGTTCTCCATCAGCGAGGCATTCCACACACCTCTAAAGTACTGTGTGTAGCCATTCCAGTGGGCCCCTTCATTATTTTTTATTTTAAATCATTTTAACACACAGGTTATCTTAAAGATTTATTTATTTATTTATTTATTTATTTATTTATTTATTTATTTATTTGAGAGAGAGGGAATCTCAAGCAGACTCCCTGCTGAGCATAGAGCCCTATGCAGGGCTAGATCTCACGACCCTGAGCCAAAATCAAGAGTTGGATACTTAACTGAGTGAGCCACCCACACATTCCACATGTTATTTTAAAACACGTAACTACAACTATATGCATTCTTATATGTAAACATACATGCATATGCAAAGTCTCTACATCAATTATTTTAGTTCAACAACTAAAGGTGAAAGAAAAAAATCATTTTTAAGGCTTCCAACAAGAACCCAACACGTACACTATACAGGTACGTAACATTTATGTAATCATATCACATATTAAGTTCTACACAGCCAAGGCTGAACAAAGCAGATCTTTTCCCTCACTTTAAGAAAAAAAAATTCTAAGTGAAATTCTTAGTGAATAGAGAAAATCATTCTTCCTATGCTTCTTCTTTTCTTGAACTTAAGAAATTTGTGAGAAAAATCAGCAGGATGGAACTCTGATGAAAGCAGAGACCTGGTCTACCAGGTCCCATATGCCCAGTGTCTAGGACCCTGCCTGGAGCATAGTAGGCACATAGTGATTACTTTGTTGAATGGATGCAGCAACAGAGCTCCAAATATAAAGGATGAGTCTCAACCACCACACATTTCAGATATGCAGGGCAGGTAGGTAATGCAGCAGTTTTAAGTGAAGCTTGTTTGGCTTCTTTATATTGAAATATAAGTTATTTGTCCAGCTGAGATATTGTTGACATGTAACATATGTAAGTTTAAGGTATACAGTGTGATGATTTGATATGCATATATACTGCAAAACAATCACAATTAATAAGGTTAGTTAACACCTCCATTCCCTAACATAATTACCCTTTTTTGTGGGTGTGCTGATTACATTCAAGATCTACTCTCTTAACAACGTTCAAGTTTCCTCTGTCTCTATGAGTTCACCTTTTATAGATTCTACATATAAGTGAGATCATACAGTATTTGCCTTTCTCTGACTTAACTGACTTAGCGAAATGTCTTCAAAGTCCAACCACATTGCTGCAAAAGGCAGGATCTCTTTCCTTTTAATGGATGAATATTCCACACAACATACGACATCTTTTATCCATTCAATCATCCATATGTGGACACTCAGGTTCATACTACGTCTTGGTTATCACAAATAATGCTGCAATGAACATAGGAGTGCAGATATCTCTTCAAGATAATGATTTTATTATATATATATATATATATATATATATATATATAAAATATCTCCATCCATCCAGAAGTGGGATTGCTGGATCATATAGTTCTATTTTTAATTTTTTGAGAAACCTCCAAACTGCTTTCCAGAGTGGCTGCACCAGTTTTATTCCCACCAGCAGTGCACGAGGGTTCCTTTTCTCCACATCCTCACCAACACTGGTTATCTCTTATCTTTTTGATGACAGCCATTCTGACAGGTGTGAGGTGATATCTCATTGTGGTTCTGACTTGCATTTCCCTGATGATAAGTGATGTTGAGCATCTTTTCATGTGCTTGTCGGCCATTTGTATGTCTTCTTTGGAAAAAAATTTGTCTATTCGGGTCATTTACCCATTTTTTAATTGGATTGTTTGGGGGGTTTTTTTGCTATCGAGTTGTAGGAATTCCATATATACTTTGCATATTAACTCCTTATCAGATAGTTGGTTTGCAAATACTTTCTATCATTCTGTAGGTCACCTTTTCATTCTGTTAACTGTTTCTTTTGCTTTATAGAAGCTTTTTAGCTTGATGTAGTCCCCACCTGTTTATTTTTGCTTTTACTCGTTGCACATTTGGTGTCATCTCCAAAAAATCTAGGCCAGTATCAATGTCAAAAAGGCTTTTCCCTAGGTTTTCTTATATTTGTCTTACAAATTCCGGTCTTAAAGTTAAGTCTTTAATCCATTTGGAGTTAATTTTTGTGAGCGGTATTAGATGGGGTCTAATTGCATTTTTTTGCAAGTGAGCATCCGTTTTTCCCAACACCATTTCTATTGTAGGAACTATCTTTTCCAAGTTCTATATATATTGGTGCCCTTGTCAAATATTAGTTTATCAAATATGTGTGGGGTTATTTCTGAGCTCTCATTTCTGTTCCATTGGTCTGTATGTCCGCTTACATGCCAGGAACATCCTGTTCTATTATAGCTTTGTAATAAAAATATAAATTATTATAGTGAGCAAATATAACAAAACACAGATTAGGGCTTGAATGAGAACCCATTCTCGGACAAATTAAAAAAAAAAAAAAAACTAACTTCTGGTTTCTAGTCTGCCATGTAAGGAGCTTAGAAGTTACTGCTCCATTTTAATAACAGTAAAAAGCTGGAAAAAAGCTGAAAAAACAACTTTTCTTAGATCTGTCAGAGAAGTGAGGTCATAGGACAAACTGCTGCCCACCCCTCCCCACAAAAGTAGAGATACAGACACAGAGGATCACAAGTTACTGGAGCAGAAACCCATGAGAAAGTCCTAGGGTAAGAAAACGTAAAGGATAATTTGACAAATTGGTGGAGGCTTGGTGTGGACAAGTCTGATGGTTAAACACTCCAGAGGGCCAACCAAGCTTTTGTGAGACCCCCTCCAGGAGCTCTACCAGACACTCACAGTGAATATAATGAAAAATTCCCTTGTGCTTCCAGTAGAAGGTGGGGGGAAGTAGCCATTTTGAAATATGCCAGAACATTTTGTTCTTCTTAACAAGCACTGCCCTCAGTATCAACTCTCTTACCAAAGCCTAGCCTGCTGGGGTCTTATCAGAGTCTAACCTACCTGGGGGAAGGGAAAGATCCAACTCCAGCTCACTCTGGCCATCCTGTCCCACCTAAGGTGTCAAGGGGGAGGGAGGGAATCAACTGAGAAGCACTATGACCATTCACAGTCCAGGGGCATCGGCTCACCAAAAGACTGAGACCTAATCATGGGACTGTAGAATGCTTCCCTCCTCCCAACCCTTTCCACTGTATTACTGAAGGCCTATTTACCATAGTTCCTCTTTCACCTAAAAATTACAAGGCACACTAAAAGATAAAAACACAGTTTGAAGAGACTGAAAAAGCATCAGAACCAGAGTCACATATAGCAGGAAAGTTATAACTACCAGACTAAGACTTTTTTAAAAAACTATGATTAATATCCTACAGACTTTACTGGAAAAAGTAGACAACATGCAAGAACCTGTCACAAAGATTAACTCAAAATGGATCACAGAACTAAATGTAAGATGCAAAACTATAAAATTCCAGGGAGGATAACACAGGAGAAGACCTAGATAACTTCTGGTATGTGACAGTGTGGTGACTTTTAGATACAACACCAAAGTCACCGCCAAAGGAAGAAATAATTGCTAAACTGGACTTTATTAAATTCAAAACCTCTGCTCTATAAGAGACAAGAGAATGAGAAGATCGGCCACAGACTGGGAAAAAATATTTCCACTATCGGTGTTAAACATTCTATGGGCTTTGATATGTACCCACCACTGCAGAATAATTTTACTGCCCTAGAAATCCTCTGTGTTCCGCCTATTCGTCCTTTGCTCCCCCTAACCTACCTCTGACAATCACTGATCTTACCGTCTCCAGAGCCTTACCTTTTCCAGAATGCCATCTAGTTGGAATCTTATAGTATGTAGTCTTTTCAGATTGGCTTCTTTCACTTGGCAACACGCATATGGCTCCTAAAATATTTCACTATCTGTTCCTTTAAGAAAAGTATACCAACCTCTCTTATAGACACTGTACAAAGAAGTTATACAGATTACATCTTTACATGTATTATTCCAGTAAGGAGGAAATGATTATTATCCCCATTTTAAGGGATAGCTGAAGCTTCCCTCGGCTTAACTCACTCCAAGCCGTCAAGACCCCAAATTCACTGGCTTAGAGTAGATGCTCTAGGCCACCAAGCTCTACTGAGTGGGCACTGGCAGAATAATTTAACCCTAATTTTACATAAGCAAAGAAATCTTCACTGGTATAAAGGTAAAGGGCCCAAGCCAATCTCTGGAATGAGGAGACTCCCACACACAATCTGAGGAAACATTTCCTAAATCCCATCATAGGACTAATATCACAGTATTACCAATGTTCCCATGATAACGTCATGCTGTTTGCTGCGCCACTCTGTGGATCGAGCCAGAACCTCTAGGTGGACCGACCATCAGCCCACGGACTTTGCATTCTGCCCTTGCTGACCTATTCTTTGTGCTATCACCATGCCAATCCCCCCTCCAAAAACTGCATCAAGTCGTTATCTCAGGACACCTCATTCCCTGAGATAAACAGACTTTGGGACGCCAACCTTAGAATCTGACCACAACCGAGTATCAACACTTGATGGACAAAAACAAGATCCAGGTTCTAAGAAACGAAGGACATCCATCATGTTTCAAACTATCTTCTAAAACAACAGAATTTTTAGCAGCAAACTCTTCATTTTAGAAGCAAAAGATCAAAAGGCAATCTACAAAGACTAAAAAGCCTTTTGTTCTAAGGAATTTACTCAGGCTGCAAGTTCTCTTACGTGCTGGACATCAAAACTGAAAAAGGACACTTGGCTTAGAGCCAAACAGGAATCGTCAGAACACATTAAGTTGAAAGTGAGCAGCCCCCTCTTTAGAACCATCCTAGAGCCAGAGCACAGGAGTATATTAAAGGCTCTTCCAACTTCCTATAAGCAATCCTGTTTAATTTGGTTTAACCCAGTATTTCCAAGACTTATTTGAACAAGCATTTTTGTTTTTCTCTCTCAAGGAACCACATTAATACTGGAATAGTCTGTCAACAAACAGTTCCTGGGTGTCTGCTTTGTGTCAAGTGCTCAACTAAGGAAGAGAACTAGAATCCAGGGAAGATGTATGTTAAACACAACATTGCAAATTATTACCTAAATATTGCTACACTGTGGAGAAGATACACAGGGACTAGAGAAACACTCTGGGGGAGGGGGGAGGGAGGGAATCAACTGGGAAATCTGGAATGGTGGGAGGACTGGACTGTGAATGAGAAAATTATCTTCTGACCTAGACTCGGACACTGACTCCCTGTGTAATCCTGAAGATCATTCAGCAAGGAAATACCGGGTTCAGGCCTCAGATGTTCCCAACTACGACATGAAAAGATTGAATAAGATCAGCTCTAAGGCTCCATCCATTTTGAATATTCTATGTCATTAATCCAATGTGAAATGAGAGAAATGAATAAGAAATTTCAATATACTTCTTAGACACTTCAAAAGACACAGTGATGGCTCAGATAATGAAACTAAACTGGAAAAATGTCCTCAGAATGTATGTTCAGAATTTAAATTAGCTCTGAGTATTTTTCCTGTAGCAATAATGAAGTAGCAGGAGCTTTAAAGAGGAAATTACATCCACCATGGTCTGGTCCAAGCTCATCCTCCAGCCGTGGCACCTCCCTCCTCCTAGCCCCTTGCTCCAAGTTCACTCAGTTTCCCCCAAAACTTCAATTCCCTGGAGTAATGGGTTCTTCTAAGCTCAGGCCATCAGAAAGCCTTTACTACCCCGCCCAAGACTCCCAACATCAATTCAGTTCTATGGTTAGCTTCAAGGCCAATTTTTCTCTGAACCCCTCCTGACAACCTTATTACCATCTTCCAGAAGGTTTAACTTGTTGACCAAGCCCTCCTTTGCGTCTCTACCAATCCTCACACTGATTTCTGGCCAGCCTGGTCACTTACTAGCTGTGTGACAAGCTTCTTATCTCCAGCCTCCATTTCTTAGAACAGAATAACGAACACCCATATGGCAGGGCTGTTACGAGATCCCAGTGGATTACTACATGCAAGATGCTTCAAACAGTGCTAGTACACAGCAGGTGCTTGTGGTCAAGACCACCTTCTGCTTTCCCTCTCTTCCTCATGAACAAAAAGCCAGTTTTGGTAGGAACGGCAATGTGCCCCGCTGGAAAACCATTTCCTGGCCTTCCTTGCAGCCAGAAGAGGCCATGTGGCATAACTCTACAATGACATAGAGCAAAGCTGTTGAGTAGGGCTTTTGTTTTTTTTGTTTTTGTTTTTGTTTTGTTTTTGTTTTTAAAGATTTTATTTATTTGACAGAGAGAGACACAGCGAGAGAGGGAACACAAGCAGGGGGAGTGGGAGAGGGAGAGGGAGAAGCAGGCTTCCCGTGGAGCAGGGAGCCCGATGCGGGGCTCGATCCCAGGACCCTGGGATCATGACCTGAGCCGAAGGCAGACGCTTAAAGACTGAGCCACCCAGGAGCCCTGAGTAGGACTTAAAAGAGGAGTAGACTCAACTAACGAATGCCCCACTGCCCCGCCCCATTTCCCATTGCTCTTCCCCTAAGTCTCAGATGTGATCATGTGGTGGCAGAAATGGTCTCAAAACTGTGCACCACTAAATCCATGCCACCAGCCTTGCTCTGTAACTCCCATCCAGGGAGGGAAAAGGGACAACTCTTAACTGGCTTACAGGAACCTTTTCTCAGGTTGCTGTTATGTAGCCAAATGCACCCCTGATACAGCCAACTCTTGCCATCATTAGCCTAGCACCTATAACCACTTATTTCATTATTTCTTTACATTTTGGTTTCCTCACCAGATGAAAAATCTTATTCATGTTTGAGCAACACCTCTCACCAAGCAGGTGCTCCAAAATGGTAAATGAATAAATTAAGTGACAATAATGGTCATTATCTTTTGCCTCCAGTTCATTTGCAAGAGAAAAAAAAATGTTTCTTCTTCCCTCCCTAGCTAAACTGAAAGTGCTTTAGATTACTTAGCATTTATAAACATGCCCATAGAGTGCCTGAAACTAAAGTCTTTTATTTAACAAGTCCTTAAATGAGAACATTATTTGCCAAGCATTACCTTCAGTGCTTTTGCAAACAACTCATTAAATCCTCATAACAACCCAATGAGACAGGGACTATTCTCCCCATTTCACAGATAAGGAAGCTGAGGCACCCAAGGTCACACTGCTAGCAACTAGCAGAGCTGGGACTGGATCTCAAACAGTCAGGTTCCAGAGTTTCCATCCTTAATTGTTATTAACGGAACAAGGAAAAGGCTAGGAGAAAATTCAATATTTATGAATATTTATGAATGCTCCTAGCTTCACAATCCAGCAGAAACCAAGGAGGAGAACTCTGCCAAAAATCAAGGGACTATACCAAAAATCAAGGGAGGAAATATTATCAAATGTACGACTGGTAATGCAAAAAGAAGACGGGGAATGATATATTTTAATTCTCTCAAGAATATCTGGACTTGAAAGGCTAGGGGGGCAGAGCAAGATGGCGGAGGAGTAGGAGACCTGGATTTCGTCTGGTCTCAGGAATTCAGCTGGATAGGGATCAAACCATTCTGAACACGCACGAACTCAACAGGAGATCGAAGAAAAGAATAGCAACAACTCTCTGAACAGAAAAGCGACCACTTTCTGGAAGGTAGGACATGCGGAGAAGTGAATCTGAGGCGATATTTGGGAGGATAGATGGCGGGGGAGGGGGCCTCCATCAGGCACTTCTGGCAAGTGATAGAGCCATGGAGCACAAAATCGGAACTTTTAGAAGTCTGCTCCGCTGAGGGACGTTGCTCCAGTGGCTAACCGGGGGGGTGGAACCCTCGCAGGACAGCGTGGTCTCAGGACCCTCGGGGTCACAGAAAGACCAGGGGTGCCTGAGTGTGGCAGAGCTCCCAGGTAACGGAGCAGGGAAGCCGGCTGCAGAGGCGGAGCCCAGGCGCAGGCTCTCAGCTCGGGGTTGCCATAAACCGTGATCCGCGGCACAGTCAGGCCACTGCTCCTCCAGCAGGGACCCAACAAGTGGCAGATCCGGGAAGACTCACTTTCCTCCCCTGGGAGGAGCCACACGGGAGCGCACCGCAGGGATCTGCTGGGTTTGGAGACTCCACACGGGGTCGTGTGCCAGGGATAGACCAGAAAGGAACACAGACAATATACAGTAACAGTCCCACCTTACAGGCAATACAATGGCACTAAATTCCTATCTTTCAATAGTTACCCTGAATGTAAATGGACTAAATGCCCCAATCAAAAGATACAGGCTATCAGATTGTATTAAAAAATAAGACCCATCGATATGCTGTCTGCAAGAGACTCATTTTAGAACCAAAGACACCCCCAGATTGAAAGTAAGGGGGTGGAAAACCATTTACCATGCTAATGGACACCAAAAGAAAGCTGGGGTGGCAATCCTTATATCAGACAAATTAGATTTTAAACCAAAGACTGTAAGAGATGAGGAAGGACACTATATCATACTTAAAGGGTCTGTCCAACAAGAAGATCTAACAGTTGTAAATATCTATGCCCCTACCATGGGAGCAGCCACTTATATAAGCCAATGAATAACAAAAGCAAAGAAACACATCGACAACAATACAATAATAGTGGGGGACTTTAACACCCCCCTCACTGAAATGGACAGATCATCTAAGCAAAAGATCAACAAGGAAATGACTTTAAATGACACACTGGACCAAATGGACTTCACAGACATATTCAGAACATTCCATCCCAAAGCAACAGAATACACATTCACAATACAAGCCTTTCTCAAGAAATAAGAAAGGTCTCAAATACACAACCTAACCCTACACCTAACGGAGCTGGAGAAAGAACAGTAAATAAAGCCTAAACCCAGCAGGAGAAGAGAAATAATAAAGATCAGAGCAGAAATCAATGAAATAGAAACCAAAAGAACAGTAGAACAGATCAATGAAACTAGGAGCTGGTTCTTTGAAAGAATTAACAAGACTGATAAACCCCTGGCCAGACTTATCAATGACCCAAATCAACACAGAGAAATGACCCAAAGAGAAACGACCAAACTGTGGAAAGAGCCAAGATGTCCATCAACAGATGAATGGATAAAGAAGATGTGGTGTATATATACAATGGAATATTATGCAGCCATCAAAAAGAATGAAATCTTGCCATTTGCAATGACGTGGATGGAACTGGAGGGTAATAATTATGCTGAGCGAAATAAGTCAATCAGAGAAAGACATGTATCATATGACCTCACTGATATGAGGAATTCTTAATCTCAGGAAACAAACTGAGGGTTGCTGGAGTGGTGGGGGGTGGGAGGGATGGGGTGGCTGGGTGATAGACATTGGGGAGGGTATGTGCTATGGTGAGCACTGTGAATTGTGTAAGACTGATGAATCACAGATCTGTACCTCTGAAACAAATAATACATTATATGTTAAAAAAAAAAAAAAATACCTGGACCTGAAAATGAGGAAAATGTGGGTTAAAAGAAGAAATGCCTTAGCAAGAAATTTTTTTAAGTGACAAATATAAGCAAATGATAAAGAAAGCTTTCTAGTGGCAAGCTAATCAAAATGACCTTATACCCAGATTTAAGAAAAGTCTAAGCTGTGAGGTATTATCCAGGTATTCTGCTCCTGAAGCAATTTTAGGAAAACTATTTTAAAACTGAGAGAAGAATCTCCAGAAATGTGAAGGTACATTTATATCTTTCAGCAGCAATTCTCGAGTTAGCTGCAACGAGACATGAGTTATACTAAATTCTTCACAATTTATCTCTCACACAGCCTCAGCATCCAGAAATCAGTAACCAGGCCCAAGTCCACTTAGCAGTACCTGTCATGTCCTTTCAGACAACTTCACTACCAAGGACCCTGGAATTAAACCGGCAGAGCTTGTTTTTCCTATCTGCAGCGACATCTAGTGGTAAGAAACTGAAATGCACCCTCAGCACACTCTTTCAAATTATCATATTAACTGTGTATTATAAAAGTGGAGTACGTCTAACTCTAAAATAGATGTCCTTCCTTCATAATTAAAGCCAGCTGTCAATTAACTTCTAGCCCCAAATTTAAAATATCTCCTAAGATTAACCCACTGAGAAGATACACTTATTTGGCTGAGGTAAAGAAATCATTTTGTTCTCCAGTGTTTTTGTTTGTTTTAAATGCAAACACGTCTTTATTTACTAACAGCAGACTGGAATGGTAGGAGATTCTGCATTCACTAAAAGACTTCCTGTTAAACTGAACCAAAAAGTACTCTGGCTTAATATAACAATAAATACAAGCCATTTACTCAAAACCAACTTTCAAAATCTCTGAAGAATAATTTAAATGGAGATGAAACCCATTATAGAATGGCTTGCTGATTTAAATATGCCACAGGCTAAATCTTGTCTCCAAATTTTACATATTAAAATTATATCCTAAAAGATGCAGGCTAGCTATATTCTCTTCATCAAAGTAAAGTACCATTTTTGTTCTAAGAATCTAGGTGTCTGGAAACCATTTTAAAAGATAAGTATAATTAAAGAACACTGAATTATGAATAAGAAAACAGGAGCTAGCCCTGGTTCTACCTCTAGAACTTTGAGACCAAGTCATTTAATTTCTCTTGGTTTCAATTTCCATTTAAAAAGAAAAAAAGTAGGCTAGGACAAGGGAAGAGTTTCACCAAGGTTCATGCCCTTGTTCTAACATCCCATGTTCTATAAAGAAGATGATCGTTCAGATCTCTTTCAGCATTTTTTTTTAATTACTTAAATCATACACAATGACACAGCACTTTGAGGAAGACAGTGCCATAGGGAAAGAAAGGAGATCTGTGTGGAGCATAAAAGATTTCTTTCAATGTTTAGATGATAACTCCAGACCTAGATCAAAGACACATTAAATTGCATCTACTGTGACCTTGCACTTTCTCAACCGTAAGTACTGTCTAAAGCCTTTTAATAAAGATCTTCAGAAATCAATGCAATTTAAGTGTGCTTTGTTGCTAAACCAGGATGGTCATGAACATTCTGGTTAAGGGAAATACAGGCACCAGAATAAGTTGAGGTCTTTATCTAGTTCACTGGGAATGCTCATTGAAGAAGTTTTCTAAGATGAGGAGATACAATTAGTTTAAAATGCAACTGGAATTTTTTGCTACAATTATGGTTGTTACTCTCTCACTTTGCAGAAAAGAACATTGACCTGGCTAAAGTAACAGCTACAGCTCCCAACAGTTGGGGGCGGGGGGGGGGGGGGGCCGCAGCAGGATGGGTAGTCACACTTTACAAATAAGACAGACAGGAAATGAGGTAAGCTGAATCCCAAAGACCCACCAGATTTGGGTTGGCTCCAGACCACTGCACTGGTATGCCCCAAGGATCTCAGAAGGTCCCCCTTGGGCATTTGTGAGGAGATGGTGACAGAGTGAGTGACAGCTCTCCAAGCTGACTGAATAGCAAGTCTCTGCATAAACAAAGCAAAGCAAGCTGGAGAAAGCTGGAGAAGCACCCAGTGACCCAGGGCATCAAACTCTGGGGCAACTCCATGACAAGGTCTGAGGTGAACTCATTTGGAAAATGAGGCTAATTAAAAATAATGGGAAGCTTTTTAATACCATTAGGAAATGCAAAGTAGAACCACAGTTTGACAAATCCAATGAAAATGACTAAAACGAAAAAAAAAAGAAAAGAAAAAAAACTGCAAATGTTGGTGAGGAGGGAAAGCAACCTGGCCTCTCACACAGGTGGGATTGTAAATGGTACAACTACTTTGAAAAGCTATTTTCAGTATCTACTAAAGCTGAATATGCACCTGGCTCTATGACTCAACAATTCTACTCCGAGGTATATACCCAACAGAAATAATGTATATTACATTCACCAAAAGACATGTTCGAGCAGGGTCAAAGCAGCATCTTTTCTAACAGCCCAAACCAGGAAATAACCCAAATTCAAAGCGTAAAATGAATAAACAAATTGTGACAGCCACACTTATGCAACAAGTAAAATCAATCCAACTATGTGCAAAATTATAGATGGATCTTACAAACATAATGCTGAGAAATGAATCAAGTCACCAAAAAAAAAAAAAAAAAAAAAACATTCTGTAGGATTCCATATGTAAAAGCAGGATACACAAAGCTATGCTCTCAGAAGTCAGGCTAGACATCTCCCTTGGAAAAAGTGGTGACTAGAAGGGGGCATGGCAGGGACACTGAGGCGCTGACAACGATGTCTCTTCATCTGGTTGCAGGTTATGTGGGCATGTTTGGTCTGTGGAAATCCATCAAGCAGTAGACGTCTGATTTGTACAATACTATGTATGTAATACATAAATGCCCAGACTGAGACAGGCTACCAGGGGACATTCAAAAAAGAAGAGTAGTCCTCAACCCACCTCCCAAAAAAGTCCAGCAGCAAGGGACAGAAAGGAAGCCCTCAGTGAAGACCCCTGAAGCAGAGAAGCAGGGCAAGATTCCTACACCCATGTTATGAGGCCCACAGGGATAATTCCATGCAGCCTCCAGAGAAAGAACCCAAGATCTTCTCCAATTGAAGGAAAGCTTAGAGCTCATCTAGACCAACCCGTTCCATTTAGGATTGAAAAAAATGAGACCAAGAGAAAGGGGTTATATTTGGTCCAAGTCACACAATTAGTTAGGGATAAATCCAAGTGTAAAAACCAGGTTGCCTCAGTTCAGAAGACTTAAATAATTATAAAATAATCATGATACTTCAAAAGCCTGAATTATGGGACTACCCAGAATGGGAAAGAACTCAAAAAAGGACAAGGCCTTTGTCCATTTCATTCAAATGAGAAAAGCAGGGAAAAGGTAATGGGATGCACACAAGATCCACAGAGAAGAGAATGGGGACCTCCTTGAGAGGGGAAGAGAATGCAATCTTAGACGAATCTGGAACCTAGCACCCTGCGGATGAAATACAGCACATTACCTATCACCCTACTGCTACAATGCTTTCCTTAGGTTGCAGCACTCAAAATAACAATACAATTGACTCTTAAACAACACAAGTTCAAGCTGTGTGGGTTCACTTATATGAAGATTTTTTTCAACAAATACAGTACAATACTGTAAAGGTATTTTCCTTATTTTTAATAACATTTCCTTTTCTCTCGCTTACTTTATTATAAAAATACATTCTGTAATACATAAAACAAACAAAATATGTGTTAACCAACTGTTTATGTAATCAGGAAGGCTTTCAGTCAACAGTAGGCTATGAGTGGTTAAGTTTTGGGGGAGTTAAAGTTACACACACCTTTTTGACTGTGCAGGTCAGCACCCCAACCCCTGCATCGCTCAAGGGTCAACTATAACACATCAGGATAAAAAAAAGATACTGATATCTAGGGAAATAACCATGTCTCTCTGTTTAAGAAAAAGCCTTTAGAAAGGGGCCAAGGCAAAAGAGATGAGTAAGCCCAACCTTGGCAGAAATAAAAAAAATCAGAATCATTATTAAAGGAGCATTACCAAACACAGAAGGAACCCTGAGCTGTTATTTCAGAGAAAGCAAATCTTGACCTGACATTTACAGAGATAATAGAGCAGATGGTACTTAAACAGTGGCGATCATCTATTTTGGTTTTTAAAACACTGATGAACAGGGCGCCTGGGTGGCTCAGATGGTTAAGCATCTGCCTTCGGCTCAGGTCATGATCCCAGGGTCCTGGGATCGAGTCCTGCATCGGGCTCTCTGCTCCTTGGGAGCCTGCTTCTCCCTCTGCCTCTCTCTCTCTCTGTCTCTCATGAATAAATAAATAAAAATCTTTAAAAAAAAAAAAAAACACTGATGAACAACCAAACTCACAGCAAATATGGGGTCACTTAATAAGACCACTTTTTCCATCATTCTTTATAATATGAAAAAGCAAAAAAGACAAGGGCTAGGGAAAGGCAAAACAAGAGCCAATGCATGTGAACATGGAAAGAACTGAAGTCAGGTTCAGACAGTCCAGAACTGGGCAGTTCAGCGGAGTCACAAGCCCAGACCTCAAGACAGCATTCAAACTCTGACCTCTTCCTCCTTAACTGTGCACCCTCTGGGCCTCAGTTTCCTTGTCTGTAAATTGAAAAAAAAGATAATATGCCACCTGCACGAGGCCGCTGAACAGCACAAATTAATATGTATGACATTTACAACTGCGGCACACATATGGCTACTGAATGCTTGAAATTCAAGTGGCTAATGCAGTGGGAACACAGAACTTCTCATTTTTATTTAATTTATTGGTTTAAATTTTTAAACTACACTCAGTTGATTTACTAGAAAACTTAAAGATGCTTAGAACAGAGTTAATATGAGAATCTACTTTTCAACTGTAAATTCTATAAAATCGAAATGCTGATCAAGTGTATCTTAGACAAATTTAGCATCTGAATTGAGATACACTGTAAATGTAAAATTCATGCGTGTCAAGGACTCATTAAAAAAGAAGTATAGGGGCGCCTGGGTGGCTCAGTCGTTAAGCGTCTGCCTTCGGCTCAGGTCATGATCCCAGAGTCCTGGGATCGAGCCCCACATCGGGCTCCCTGCTCAGCGGGAAGCCTGCTTCTCCCTCTCCCACTCCCCCTGCTTGTGTTCCCTCTCTCGCTGTGTCTCTCTCTCTGTCAAATAAATAAATAAAAATCTTTAAAAAAAAAAAAAAAGTATAAAATACTTGGGTAGTAATTTTTATATTGATTATATGTCAAAGTGGTAATTTTTTTATACAATAGTTTAAATACAGTATAGTATTAAAATTAATTTCAGCTATACCTTTTTATCTTTTTAATGCTATTTGAAAATTTTAAATCCCTACTATATGGCTTGCATTACATTTCTATTAAACATTGCTGACTTAGAGTAACACCTAACACACAGTCAAGTAAGTGTACGGTAAATATTAACTACTATTATTCTTCTTAAATTGCTGGATGCAAAGAAATTTGGGGGTGGTGCAGTAAGGGTCCAAATACAATTAAAACAGGTCTCTACCTTCTGGACCTCAGGATCTATCAAAGGAAAACCAGACAGTCCATAACACCTTTATGTACACAAATTATTAAATATCTAGCTGTGAAAAAAGAAGACTTAGAGGGAAAAAACCCAGAATATATTAAAAACCTTCAAAATTATCTTTCTACAAATCTACAGAAATCAGAAGTGACTTGTGTTAATCACCCAATTAAACTAGATCCAGATGAAAACAGAAAGAAACATTACATGAGGAACCCACACAGACTGAAGGCAAACATCTGCTGTTTGTGGATGAATGGTTTTGCTCCTGCTGGGTCCAGACCTGATCCGCTGGGTCAGGGGTCTTGCCTGGCTCCCTTGGCCTTGCCCAGACTGAGAGCCAGCTGCACAAGGAACAGGGAATGTTTGGATCAAGGATTCTCTGGTCTTAAAGACTGGGCAGACATATACCAGAGAAAGGCAAGTTGGAGTCAAACTCTTACCAAAATGAGAACCAGAAAAGAGGGGACCCAGTGAAAGCATGCACCCAACAAAACAGGTTCAAGAATGTTCAGAGAAGCACTATTCATCATAACCAAAAGATGGGAGATAATAACCCAAACAAAGATAATCAACAGGAGAATGGACAAAATGAGTGTGGTAGAGTCGCATAATAAAGCAGAAACTACTGCTAAACACAGCATGGATGAATCTTACACGGACAACATGCTGCACAAAAGCCAAAAACAGAAACAGAAGAGACTGCATGACTGCATTTGTCTAAAGCTCGAGAACAGGCAAACGTTACCTATGTGACAGGTGTCGCAATAGTGGGTACATCAGTGAGAGGGAGACGGGAAATATCTGACCAGGGAGGGGTAAGAGGGAGCCTCTGGGGAGCAGGAAGTAGTCTCTACCTTGATCTGGCTGTGGGCTACACGTGTGGACACACAGAGCAAAATTCACGAGCTGTCCACTTCAGATGGGCACACTTTGTGTATGTTGAACCTTCATTAAAAAAGTAAACACTCATAGTTTTTGTCCAAAGGTCCTGTGAGTAAATCACTCTATTTAACACCAAAAAAAATCACCTACTCAGTCGAAATTTCTTTTCAAATGGCATCACCCAAAGGCTCCAAATGCTTGCATGAGTGCCCAGCGTGGGGACCACAGCACATTGCCAGAAGCTGTGTGTGCCGTTCCTTTCCGGGGGCCTCCGCCCATGCAATAACCACGTCAAGACGTGCTTTAAGGGATGATCTTCCATGTGCTTTAGGGCTAGGAGTCCCTCCTCTCCTGAGGAGACACGGGGTACCTGTTCAAAGTAGAGATTTGGGGGTGCCACCTCCAATAGTTCTCCTTCCTTGAGTCTGCAGAACCCAAAAAATGGGCTCTGAAAAAGGTCCACAAGGGATTCTGGGTGAAAACCACTTGTGTGCGGAAAATCAATTTCTGTGACACGCGGAGTAACTGACATTTAAGTTGTTTTGGATGAGACACTGGACTTTGCAACCTAAAGTGTCGCCGCAAGTTCTGTCACGGATTTCAGTCCGAGCTGCTAAGAATGCCACTGTAATTTTTACTTTAATGGCAAGGACAAGAAAGGCTTACATAAAACACATTAATATAGAGTGTACTGGATCCAGAGGAAAATGACTACCTTCAGTGAGGTCTGTGTTGTTACATTTTTTCAAGGGGAAATCACAACTATTGGAAACTAACTCCTCTCAGCTAGGAGACATAGACAACCTGCTCGCGAAAGCCGTATTTTGCTGGCAAAGCTGGTGCTATAGAGTAGTACATGAGATATTAGAAACATATAGCCATCTCCCTTCCCTTGAAAGTAACAAATATCCTGGTAATAAATATCCACATGCCACCTAGGTCCATATTTCTTGTTCAATAGATGCCCACTTGCTAATTATACTGTCTTACAGATTCATACTTCTTAAAACCATCACTTTTGCTGAAAAACGATCACTCTGCTGCCTGGAGTTAAGAGAAACTGCTGTCATCCTTAAATAATGCAAAGGCAAAATCAAGCAGGATGCTAAGGAAAAGTAATCTCTTAAAACCCGCTGTTGTGTTACAGATGGAGGGCAATGGCAGCTCCCTGCTCATAGTAACTGTTGCTAGGTAGACTGGGCTGGGAAACATCCAGCTAAAGGGGTCAATTGGAAATCACGCTAAATTCAACGCTACATATGAATAGCTGGAGAGAAGAACACACCCACATTGAGGGCTCATTTTAAATAACGTAATCAATCTAAAGGAGAAGAAGAAAATGTGTTTAAATACACGGAATTTGTTCTGTGCCATCTTTCTATTCTAACACCAAAAAAGAGCAGTTTCTCTCATATGAAATCTTCACACCACAGTACAGATATTCAGCTGGCCCTTTCACATAATTTTCCAGCTGAATATAGGACTTCTGAGTCAAAAAGGAAGTATTCAAAAACATTTTCTCTTAAGAAATTAAAAAAATGTTTCAGCTACCTTGCATCTCTTGTTCGCACTGAAGATACCTTACACCCCAGTAAGTGACACCCTTGGCGTCACCAAGACTCACCCACTCCCCCCCACTGTACAGTGCATAGCAGCTGTGTCTTGACCTCACCCCAGCTCCCAAGGCGGGCCCCGGTTCATCTCAACCAATCAGGGTCACCCATTCCCTTATCAAAGTGATTTAGATAACCCAAGCCAAGGCCAGTTAGCACAGGGTATCTCCCTGGCCCCAAGGATTGGTTCAGAAATGTACCACTCAGTGCAAAGCTCAGAATTCTGTTGGGAACTCTGAAACCCAGACACCTCGAATTTAGATGGTGTGGTAGGTGGATATAAAGCTGTAATTGCTACTATTGCTTTGCCATTCCAAGAGCAGAATGTGTGAGAGGATGAAGTCATTACAACAAAAAGGCAAAACAAAGAACAATCCCAGAGAACCAGAACCAGTGCCCTGATCAAACCATGCCTTAATCCCATGCTACCTCCAGACCAATACTCTTCTGTGAGCTGAAACTTTACCACTTAAGCAAGTTTGGAACTGGATTTTCTATTACTTGAAATAAACAAACATAAAATGCCACACCATAAAATGTCTTAGAAGTAATTCCACATTGTAACCGCATAAAACTATATACTTTTGAAAGCTTCCGTATATACGTAAATTTTTTTTCTGCCCAGTTGGGAGGACATTTACTACTGGCAGTTTTACATATAAGAGGATGGATTCCCAGAAAACCAAACAAATAAAAAATGGTTAACATTACTGTAATGCTTACACTGCTAACTATGTGCTGGACACCACTCTAAAACATTCTGTAAGTGTTCATTTGTCACCTTACGCGATAGATATGATTATTGTCTGCATCTTACAGTGAGGTCCTGGGAATTGGAGAGGTCAACGTGACCCAGATCAGAAGAGTGCACAAGCAAAAGTCTCTAGGTGAGGCAGGCTGCAAGCCATCTCCTCACTCCACACCTACCTCCCACCTCTCCCCAGCATGCACTCCTCTCCAAACCCACAGCTGCTAGAATTCATCCAAGGTGAGTTCGATGTGCTCCTGGGTGACATGAACAATAAACTGATCTGTACCATGAAATGGTCACTTTTTAAGGCCCCTGCCAACAAAACCAAGTTCCTACACTTTAGCACACCCAGTGAGTTCAGGTGCACATAAGGCACACTTTCATATGACCAGGCAATCTTTTCCTCCCTGACTGTGGCAATAAATATGCAGTAAGAGCCCATCAGCGCACATGCCTCGCTGCAAAAGATCAGAAGGAAAATCCCCTATGTATTCAAAATAATTTATCGCATGGTTCCAACATTTAACAGGGTGCATTTGACTTATTTCTGAGCCTTTTGCTCCAGAAACGTTATTCAAAAGTAAGAACAAACATATACTTGCGTTGCCTTTATTTATGGGCAGTTCCTTCAAGATGAAAACTGCCATGGAAAATATGGTAGCCTTGGCATTATTAACAGCATCAGAGCTGGTTCTGGGAATCGCTCACTTAGCCTCTGACCCTGCCAAGTTCTTCAGTCAACCTCCAGTGCTGTAGTGTTGACAGTGGTCCCCCCCATTAATTATCGAGTCCCAATTTCAGAGAACAACAAACTGTATTACTTTGCCCTTCGTCTTAAAAAAAAACAGTTGCAAGAGCAGAACTTTAGAAAAGGGAGAACACACAGTTTGATGGAAATTAACAGCCAGAGTCTAACTTTCATGAAAGGTTGACAAATTAACAACTTCATACTATGTCAAGTGCAATCACATCTTTTTTTCTCCTGCTTCAGATCAAGAAAGAGCCAATGAGATAGTACGTGTGAATGCACTAAAAAAGATAAAGGGCTTTGCACATGGGGGTTTTGTAGGTGACTTTTGTTCAAACAGACACGAAGTCATCCACATTAGTCTGCAGATTAGAGTGGGGGAGACAAATAAGTTCTTATAATGCTCTCTCAATTCATCTTTATTGCAACCCCCAATCCAAATCCACATTCACACATGCAAACGCAGCTGCAAATCACTGGGGCTGGTTGGTAAGGCAAAGGATAAGGAGAACAGAGAAAAAAGATGCTTGTGGTCAGTTTTTTTGCAAAAATGGAAAGAATCACTGCTCACCCTGAACCCACGCCATTGGGTAATCCCCTCACACCTAACTCTGGTTTTAGCTGCATGAGTAGCTTTGGCCAGGAGACATTACCAAATGAAGTACAAGTGAAGGTTTGAAAAAATGCTTCAATACTGGGGCTCAGCCTCCCTTGAGATCACCATATCAATAAGCCCAAGGATGAGAGAAACAAGGCCAGATCATGCACAGGTGACATTGAGCCAACCACCAGCCATGTGAGTGAAGCCATTCTGGATCATCCTGGGAAACTGCTGAGCCAGCCTATACCACAAAAATCATAGAAAATACTAAGTCTGTTAAAGCCACTAGGTTTTAGGGCAGATTGTTATGCAGCAAAAGTCCTCAAACTTGTCCTGAAACATTCTCAGAAATGGGAGAACACAGTTGACTGAGTTCAACCACTATTTGCTGAACACTTCCTAGTTATAAAGAACTAGTATATAAAGCACTAGAATTTATGAGAGATACAAAAATGAACAAACATGTTCCCTGACCTCAAGGAGTTTATAACCTAACAAAAGGAACAATGAGCCTACATTGATGAACTCATTCATAAACAACTTCTCTAGTAACATATCCCCACGTGGGGCCTTTCTAGCCTTCCATTTATTCAGCGTTCAGACCTGCTCAGCAGCAAACAAAACAAACTATATCCTCATGGAGTTTACATCCTAATGGATATCAATTTTAAAAATGCTTTCTATGCGGGTGGCTCAGTTAGTTAAGCGCCCAAGTCTTTATTTCAGCTAAGGTCATGATCTCAAGGTTGTGAGATCAAGTCCTGTGTCAGGCTCAAGTGCTGGGTGTGCAGCCTGCTTAAGATTCTTTCTCCCTCTCCCTCTACCCCTTCCCCCACACGCGCTCTCTCTCTCTCTCCCTTAAAAAAAAAAAAAGAAAGAAAAGAAAGCTTTCTATGTTTTTGGGGCTTTTCAAAGCACTATAAATATAGCCAGATATATTAATACATTTAGCGTAAGTTATCTTTTTAAGTAAACTTAATTAATAAAATACTAGAACTGAAAAAGTAAGATATGTAGTTTACATAATCAGAGGCCTCCGGCATCACACATCAGAGAAGACTATATTATTTTGTCAACAAATCTATTTTTTTAACGATTGTATTTATTTATTTATTTATTTATTTGCGTGAGAGAGGGAGGGAGAGAGAATCAGAAGCAGACTCCACGCTGAGCACAAAGCCTGATACGGGGCTCGATCCCACAACTGTGAGATCACGACCTGCGCTGACACCAAGAGTCAGATACTTAACTGACTGAGCTACCCAGGTACCGCAACAAATCTATTTTAAAAGGAGAAGAGAGGTTATGGGAGATTTACAAAAGAATGCCCAACTTGGGGGAAAAAGTCTTCTAGCATTAGGATATAATAGTCTCCATGAGGGCAAGGATTTTTTTGTTGGGTTTGTTCATTGGTTACACCCGGTGTCTATGTCAATACATAAGATGCTCTCAATAAACATATGTTTAATGAATGAGGGAGGGAGAGAGGAGAGGACAGGAATGGAGGATGGATAAACAGGTGGTGGGTAGATGGACGGAAGAGATAAAATGAGTCACGCTAGGCAAGCCATTACAGGGAGAATATTCTTATTCACAGTAACACTAAGAATTTCTTCATTGACATAGGCAGCAATCCTAGTTTATTCGGATATAGG
Organism: Mirounga angustirostris; assembly: GCF_029215605.1. Classification (NCBI taxonomy): domain Eukaryota; kingdom Metazoa; phylum Chordata; class Mammalia; order Carnivora; family Phocidae; genus Mirounga; species Mirounga angustirostris. The sequence goes on along the minus strand of NW_026991718.1, from coordinate 96,858,143 downwards.
TATGTCAAAAGAAAATGCTCACCACCTTTTATCCCTTCTTTACCGAAAAGCTTTCAAAAGTTTGAAAATAAAGTTTTTAAAACTTACAAAAATGAAACTCACATGGCAGTTACTGAGATCATAAAGGCATGACCTGCACATGGACAGCACTAATAAGCAGGGGCTGAGCTGGACTGACTCTCTTTTCACAATGAAAACCAAAGGGGAAAGAGCACTGACTTCTAAAACTCCCACTGCAGCCAATCTCTGCTTGGATGAACACTTGGAAATTCAATGTAGTATCTTCACGTAGCCAAAGGAGCCCTAGAGACAACAGTCTGTATTTTTAGATGCTATTACAAGCTATAAACAATATGTGAGACTGTGTGAGGTCAGAATTTTGAACCATCAAATGCCCAAACAGTTGCTAATAAGGAAGGTGACCCATGGCTGACAGAGATGTCTCCTCCTTAATCCTTAATCCAAAATCTGGGCAAAATCAATGTCCATAAACAAAATTCTTTCCTAAAGCTACCCCCAGGTTCCAATTCTTGTACCAAGAAGAGGTCAAGATTAACTGCATCTAAAGGGGACAAAGGCCGCAAAAAGCATCATCTCTCCCGTGATTTGTTTGTAGGTTTTCTAGAAACCGAGGATTCGGTGTCCTGGGCAGCAGGAATCCAAAGGCCTGCCATAATCTGCTGAGCAACAGCCCCAATTATTAGTGCTGCTTCCAAACCCATTACACTCCCCAACACACATTGGCTCCATGAAATGGAAAACCACAGACAGCCCAGGGGGGGAAAAAATCTTTTATACGTTGCCATAATCTTCCAAAGACAAAAGTTCAGTTGACTGATTCTATCATAAAACAGAAATCAGCTGGTTTAAAGTAAGCCTACCCATGAAATTTAAGCTCAGAAAATCTTAAACCAAGAAAGGATTCCAATTTCATTTTACTCTATTTCTTATTAGTCAAAACATTTTGGGGGCACCTGGGTGGCTCAGTCGTTAAGCGTCTGCCTTCGGCTCAGGTCATGATTCCAGGGTCCTGGGATCGAGCCCCGCATCAGGCTCCCTGCTCGGCCGGGAGCCTGCTTCTCCCTCTCCCACTCCCCCTGCTTGTGTTCCCCTCTCTCGCTGTGTCTCTCTCTGTCAAATAAAAAAAAAAAACCATTCTGAAAGAGTAAAACACTTTCTTCCATCAAAGTGCTACCGGGCTCTGCCACGGGCCTGTCATGTCCTGCCTCTTCTCTTCCCCAGACATGGAATATTAAGACACCAGCACGATTTAAACTTAAATCATCTGCATTAGGATCCCACTATCACATAGATTCAAATATGCTCCGTCCCCCAAATTCAATTCAACAAACATTGCTTATTGCATGCAAGAAAAAAAAAAAAAACTCTGTTTAATTAATGTCTGAAAAAAACAACATCAACAACAACACCTTTCATTCGACTTATACAACTAGCTCACTTTTCAAGGGCAAGTGTCTCCAGTGGCAGCCTCTGCATCTGGGCCGCCTGCTTCCTCCCCAACCCACCCTGGTGCCAAGTCACAGTCAGATGTCCCGTGTGAGGCAATGAAAACACAAAAGCAAGTCAGACCCCGAGTCATCAAAGGATATGATTTCAGGAAGGAAGAGACCCTATTTACTAAAAAAATGGGAAGAGTAGCCAGTGTTGGAGGGATTCAAACAGAGAGTGTTCTCGGGGCTGCAGGCAGCACTTTGCAGTGGGCTCTGGACAGCCCGGGCCCAGAGTCAGCGCTCCCTTCTGCCTCGCCATCTGTCAGACACTCGAGAGCTTTATGCTGCAGGCCAAACTGACTGTGATTTACTTTGAAGCACAGAATTCAAGGAGTTATTTGGAAGTCAGACAACATATCTTTGAGCATTTTTTTCATTCGTTTACGAAATGCGAGAACAGAGAAACCAAACTGTGTACTGAGCAGACAAACCAAAGAGGTATGTAAAGGGTGGTGGTGGGGGGAGTGGGAATGGACAAAGAAAGCATCTGGGGACTAGTTACTTGAAAAAATTTATCAGCAGTAAAACATACGGGAGCCATAAAAAGCCAAGCCAAAAGGCACACGGGAGGGGTATTAAAGAGGCACTTTATAAACCACTTCAAATGCTGAGCAGTCAGCACAATATCGAAGCTGTGCAAAAGGGGAATGAACTGATACCGCGGCCTCAGGAAGGTAGTGATCCCAAGGCTTATAGATGCTGGATTCATCACGTTAAGTTCCAAGACCCAGGAGAGTTATCACCGTTTAACACAAATGCAGCCAGGATGAAAAACACATTGGGGCAGCATTCTAAGAGACTAGAGAGGTCAGAAAGAGGAGTCAACACAGACTCTCAGGAGCCGGCACAGCATGGCAAGAGACCGGGACGTGGGACTCTGGTACCAGACCAGGTCGAACCATGAACCAGAAACTACTTCAGGGCTTTTATCGCAGGTGCTTTAAAGCAGGGAATTGGTTACTTGGCTAAAGGAGGAGCTTGAAAGCCACTGGGGATGGTGAGGCCACCGACAAACTGACACCAGCCGGAACCGGCATTACTCGTGGGCAGGAGGGACAGAGGAGTGAGGCCAGGGCTGTGTCACCAGGCAGAACAGCACCCAGGAGGGGCCACGTGGATGCCACAAGAAGCTGGAGCGCGAGAGGTCTGCTTTCTCGCTCCAATCTCCCAGAGAGTCCCAAAGGAGCCCGAGAAACGGCAGCCCTGGGGAGCCCGTCCCCCATGACCCAGGGCAGAGCCAGAGACGGGGGAGAAGAGATCTGAGAGCAAAGAAGCCCAAGACTGTTCCACCTTTCCTCAAATGTAATGGTGCAGACCCGGGCATCTTAGATTCTGACAGAGCGCATCTGTGGGGGTGCCTGAGAGCCTGCAGCTTTGACCAGCTCACAGATGACAGTGCTGCTGCTGGTCCAGGAGCCACACTTTGAATGGCGAATTGATCCAAATGAAGGATGGGACCATAATCTAAAGGAAGGCAGCCACCCACATTCCTTCCCATAATAAAAAACACACACTCACGTGTAAGCCTTTCAAAGAAGAATGAGGAACACATGATGGAAGGTAGAGATAGGAACAAGACCACTGTGTGCACAACACTCCGTGTTACTTCTCCCACCACACCATCAGATTTGTATGCTTCCAGGTCGTTACGGGCTAAATTGTGTGCCCCTAAAATTCAGCGGCTGAAGTCCTACTCCCCAGTACCTCAGAATGTAACTGTATTTGGAGACAGGGCCTTCAAAGAGGTAATTATTCTAAAATGAAGCAGTTAGGGTACAATCTGCCTGATGTCCTTATAAAAAGAGGTGATTCGGACACAGAGGGTGACCACACTGAGAAAAGGCCATGTGAGGACACAGAGAGAAGGACACCAACCACACGCTAGAGGGAGAAGCCTCAGGGGAAACCAACCCTGCCGACACCTTGGTCTCAGACTTCTAGTTTCCAGAATGGTGAGAAAATAAATTTCTGCTGTTTAGGCCCTCCCAGTCTGTGATGTTTCATATGACAACCCTAGCAAAATAATATAAAGGTCTTGGTTTTTGTTTCTTGATATTACTTTAATGCAGTTAAGTCTCTGCTGCACGCCTGTTCTGTGAGAAGCAGAGTTCCCGAAGCTGGCTTACAGGATGATAAAGAGACAGTCCTTGCCCAGACCTGCTCCTGTTCAGAGGGAGAAATCAAGGCCACCAACGTCAGATTATAATGGATGCTGCAACAGAGGTAAAACCAAATGCTATAAAGGCCCAAGGAGAACAAAATCATTCCAACTGGGAAGTGGGGGAGAAGTGTGACCAGAGAGAGTGCTTCCATGTGGATTCTGACAGGCCTTGAAAGGGGAAGGAAGCATCTGGAATGGTGGAGCAACACAGGCAAAGGCCAAGAAACACTAAGAGACCCAACGCGCAGGTATGCACAGGGACCAGCAGGACATCTGGCAGCGCAGGTGGGATCCCAGGGGTCCTGGGGCAGGGAGAACGGTCAAAGTAAACAGGGAACTGAGGAGACTGCTGCCTCTGGGAGTCTGGACTTTAATTTCCAGAAAATGAAGATTAATGAAAATAAGGAAGGCAGGTTAAGGGGCAAGAGAGTGGATATTCAGAGTACATTGTGGAAGATAATAAAACTTTCATTACCTAACTGCCCAAGAATGGCCTCCTTAAGATTAACATACTTTGTACCTTCATTAGCCGCTTTCAAAATAAATCCAAGGACTTTATTATGTCTTAGCCCGTTAACTTGTATCTAGGGAAGAGGTTGCCATCCACCCTGATTTCCAAGCTAGGAACCAGGGTATGAGACATTTGTGGGTAAGTGTCATGACCCAGTGAGTCAGAAAGAGAACTGAAGTCTGAGATCCAAGTTCCACAGTTCAAAACCTGAGGCTCCACCATTGTCACCATGGTGCCACAAGCCTGGCTCTAAACAGCCATCACCCTTTCTCAGAGCACGAATGTGGCTAGCAGCCTTCCACTCTCCCTCTATCCCCGCACAAGAGGATCTTGGATCACTCATCCAGAGCAAGGGAAGCCACAGACCAAATTAAAAGAAGGGAACAAAGTTACTCCTTGGCTTGTGAGCATCCAAGAGCTCAGAATCTACTGATTTCCAGGGAAATGAAGGGATTTCCAAGTGTAATTCTGCCACTAAGGGACCTTTGCCTTACACACTGAGACTCCTACCCCTGCATGAGAGGGGGCTCCCATATATTCCAGAAGCAACTCTGCATGATATATGCTGATAGACTAATCCTGGGTCTCAAAACTGAAGGAGGAGATAAAGCATATGGCATAGACGGCTCAACACCGACAAAGATCATGCTGATGACTGAGAAGATGGGTTATGCTCCTCTCCTTAGTCCTCTCTTCAAACAATACCCATGGTTTCCTCTGAAACAAATCGCCGATACACTTAGACAAGAAAAAGCAACAAGGCAGGCAGTCACAGTGCCAACAAACACCGAATCAGCTCTCTCCTCTCCCTTCAATCCCCTGGATATTTTAACTCTCTTCATTCTTCTCCCCAAAGGTCTCTCCTTGGATGTTCAGAACTGGGGGCTTGAAAAGGACAATTGGCAAATGGGCAGAGTCAACAACTAGGTCCTGACAATGAACATAATCCTGGGAACTTACTGGTTCACTGGGCTGGTCTCTACAAAATGTGCAAATTCTCTGGAAGAGCAAGTTCCCAAAATTTGAAGACTCACATTTTAACATGGGTGTGTGTAAATTAAACCACTGATCTCAAAGCAGGTTGTACATTTACACCATTGGCATCACCTTGTTGTGAATGAAGTTCCCCCTTGATTTTCAGTTCAGCCAAGTGACCTGCTTTGGTCAACATGATGCTAGAAGGCACAGTACAAACAAAATATTGAAACGTGCTTGCACAGCTAGGCCTGCCTGCTAGTACCTTGGCCAAGACCATTAGAAGAGCATGCCCCGGACAACAGCTGGTCCAAGAGTATGAGAGACATGTGGAGCAGACCTGAAACCCACCCACAGCCTGGACTGGAGCCCAGCCAAAGCAGACTCACCCAGCCAACCCCCAGCCAACCTGTACATGCATGAGGGAAAATGCTGTTTTAAGCCACTGGGTTGGAGTGGATTCTATACAGCATTACTGGAGCAAAAGCTGATTGAGGGAACAGTCCGACAAAAGAAACATGGGAAAGGATTTCATAAACCACACAGATACAAACTCATCGGATAACACTCCCTTTCTCTCATCAATTTCCAAAGAATGTTTTCAAAAACAGCATTAGAGCAGCTGCCTTTTTTTTTTTTCCTTCACCTCAGGCCTCAGGCACTGTCTTCCAATAAGAGAGGAAGACAGCCCTTAAAATATCAAACGTGAGCACAAAACGACTACAGATTTAAAACTCAAATACCAGCAGAGAAATCCAAAATGGGCTTGCAAGAGCAAGAGACAGAAAAATGTGAAATATCATTAGCCTTTCTCGTAACCTTTACCACCTAGCACACATCACATTTCCACTCTTCTCATCTGAAAAGTTATTTAAAAAAATAAAAATAAAAAGATGTATGAATAATGGAATTGCAGGAAGACTTAGCTTTAGGGCCCAGAATCACCTTAGGAGGAAAAGCGTAACAAAGGACCTGACGGGTTCATCGTGGCGGCTCTGAGGCAGGATCCCTCCGCGGAGCTGCCACAAAACCCCTCCTCCAGGGACCCACAGGGACCCACAGAGCCCACGGCAGAAGGGCGAGGCTCGAGTCTTCAAGGTTCTGGTGCGCTGCCGCCCGTGCTGACTGGCACTGATTTTCAGAGGTAACTATTTGGTTTCTCTCTTCCTTAACTGGAACAGATTTCCATCCTCTCTCTTTGCAGATTTACCAAGGAGAGCGTACACTGTGCCATGAAAGGTCAAACAACATGGGCTTCACAGTCAGGGGAGGCGGCACTCTTTCTGAGAGCTGATGCCGCCACAGGATGAAAACTACCCATGTCTCGGGGGGTGCTTATTCCACACCTGACTACCCTGAAGTGCGAGTGAGGTCCTGGCTCAGTTTCCTGCACAAAAATCTCTAGACACGGGAAACGCTGAGGAAGTACCTCAAAATAATACGACCCTATCGCCAGAACCAGGAGAGGAGAAAAGAAAGTCTGGACTCAGGACCCCTCACTCAGGGCAGTGCTTTCTGTAACTGGAAGTATCATCTCTCAGACCATCATGACCAACCCACCCACGCTGAGAAGCACAGCACAACATCCCACCTCACAAGAAACAGTCTTTTCAAGCCCAAGAGCAGGCCAAGCCACCTAAATGGCACATGGAGAACTGAACACAATATGACCCCTCTCAGAGCTGTTAGACACAGAACTGGCCAATCCAGGCCCTTCAAGAGCTTGCTCCCATGACACAGTTAAGTGGGTGCCCCGTTTTCATGTACAGGGGATCCAAGTTAGGGTTCTGCCAAGACACACAGCTAAACTTCATCTATCCAGCCTTGCTAATGGTAGAGGAGACTTCACTCGTCCGGGGAAGTTTTGCCTAAATAGACCTAAAAAACAAACCCAGGATTCAGTGGTCTCTGAATCACCTACTCTCGTGGGTGAGGTCAGACACTATCAAAGCTTATATTCAGGTCTGAACCTCAAACCTGGCATGGCTGACCCTCAACAGAAGACTCAGGTTTCCTGTCAACCCAGCAAAAACTGGGAACATGAAGAAATACGTATTTTGAAGCATTTTGAGGATGAAAACTGGAGGCCATTGGTGACACCTTTCACGATGAGCCTCGTCAAACAGGCAGACCATCTCTGTCTAGCCCTTGAGACACACAGATCAAAATTCCAATAGGAAACTACTAGTTCAGAAATTTCTGAAATCTAGCCATGCTAATGCATGCACATTCTACAATACTGCCGTGGAACTTTTTTTTTTTTTTTTTCTCATCTAACATTTACACTGGGTTTAACAAAGGCAGGAAGGATGCCCTTGAATATTAAGGTGAGTTTAATACGTGCTGAGTCAAAAATGGAAAAACTTCAACAAGTGGAAACAGAAGTATCAGCATCCCCTCTACATGTTAAAATACACAGAGCTTTAATATCTCATAGCTACATTTCCATTTCTTCAAAATCAAACCAGAACCCCAATCCCCCAAAAGTCACCGATCTTACCTTAAGCAAAGCACATAATAGCTATATTTGAGGGAGAAAGAAAAAAACGTTTTACCTATTTAAACCAAGATAATAAGATTAAGGCACCTTATTACAGTCCTTACTTTCAAAATATTTTGGGTTTCATTCCACTTATTTGTCCATTCCTTGGTCAATTCTTGAACCTAAAAGGAAAAACACACATGTATGATTGCTCCATAAGAAAATTATTGTGATTTTCTTCTAGAAAGTTTCCAAACTCTTAGAGCTTATGAAAGGATGTACGATATATTTTAATTAGATAGCAATTTCAATCCCTGAAAGAACCATTACCAAGGATAAATCAAACAAGCTGATCTCATCCTACAACCTACATTAAGGCAAAGGAAAGAAAAGGAAAAAAATTTGTCAAGTTGCCTAGAGTTTTACAACACTCTTTTTTCATGGTATACTTAAATAAAAACTGCTTCCTTGGATATTAACCAAAAATGACAAGGATGACAATGTCCCATTAAATGGGTTACTTTTTTCTAATTTATACTTTAGGTTCTAAAAAATAGTGATTTATTTTTCTAATTAGATGTGGCAATTAAATCACCTTGAATGCTGCAGTTTTAAGAGATGATCTGCTTTTTTAGCTAATTAATAGGGTTTATAAATCTCATTCCATCTTTAAAAAAAAAAGGTAGCTCTTTAATTAACTTTTAGTAAAAGCAAAAACCTTTTGATAAAAATCAGCTTCTTTCCAGTCTGCTATAACTCAGGGGAGAAAACATCCCCAATTGTTGAACACAGCACAGTTGGAAACTGCTTCTCAAATTTAATGAAAATATTCTGCTGGTTCCATAAAACTTTTAAAATGGTCCTAGTAAGTCATTCTACTAAGTAACTCAGTGATAGGTAGAAAAAAAAAAGAATGTGTCCTCTAAAAAGGAATATCCTGAAGCTAAAACAGAATAATGGGGGGGGGGGGGGCGGTAATGACATGATTGGAGAGAGGACACTCTGTCCTTGAAAGCCTTTCTCCTCCTCTAATTTAGCACCTCTGCCACCTCCGCACTCTTATCCCACCTGAACCTACTGCTCTTCCCACTGAGAAGTTAGCTTACTTAACCAGACCAAAGTGCATGCCTGAATACACCTGCTGCATGCACATTTTCTTCCAAGAGGAACACTTCCTGCATGCCACTGAGTATGGTAACTGGAAAGGGCATTCATGTCAGAAACCTCCCTGACAGAAAGCCTTTGTGACTGACAAGAGGTGGAGAAACCAGAGCGACAGCTTACCCAAGAAGAAAACCAAAACCCACCTATATCCAATCGTTCAGTGGTCATTCATTTTACTCCATTTACCCCAAGTAGGGCTGGACTAAGTTAAAATCATATCTCCTCATTTTTACTAGTTAGTAAAGTCAAAATCCATTATCTTCTTGGTTAAAAATAAATAAATAAGAGACACAGGACCAACCCTCTCTAGCTTTGCTTTTTGTGTGTTTTTAATGGTTTGCGAAGACTGTCTTTATGGCCTGGGGCTGCACACATGCTCCGGTCTTCCATCCCCTGAGTGATGCCAACCTCAGTCTCTAGATAGCAATTAAAGCCACATGGCTATCAGGGTTGTTTTGGAGAAGCTTTCAGAGAGCAAATAGTCTTATGCCTTCTCTCCCTATAGGAGAAGAAAAGACTGGTGTATGGAATTTACCAATTTATGATAATAATCAGTTAACAGATTCTCACTGGCAATTTATCTGAGAAACAAAGCATTCAACAGTAAATGCTTCTGCATTTCACCGACAGGTTTGCTCTCCCTGAAGAAATGACAAGCCAGTCAATCCTTTTCCAATTCAATCAAATAATTCTAGCTTTAAACAAATTGTTAAGTATGCCTTGAGTTGATTTTACTATTGAATTTAAAGCAAATAATCTTCATTTATAAAATAGACAAGCGTGGGATACCACCTCTAACAAATGACCAGGCGGTAAGATTTACGGCCAAGCAGACAGCAAACGATTGTAAAAGGTCAGCAAAAAAACTAGATTAAACTTACAAATTGTTATGAATGAGATAGGTAGTCATTTCTGTCACAGCATGTGTAATGCATTTAAATTAAAATGTTTATTGTTCTCTATTAACTTGCTAGGTATTCCTGAAAATGATTACTAAGAAATAATTTAAGACTATATCTGGACATTTCAAAGCACTCAAAATTAGAATTTGAGTACTAAAACATAAAATTTCATGAGAAAAATACGGATTAAGAAACTAATGTTTTTACTAATGCTATTATCAGCAAATTCATCAACATAATTATCCAGGGAAGTGTCAACAAGTTCCTAACTAAAACCCAATTTATATTTTCAATATTGTGTATTCTTGAAGAGCGTACCAAGAGAATCCAATTTTCTTTCTCTCTCTGTTTTAACCATTCGGCACAGTGAACAAAATCCAATCCCAAAAATGTTCTCAATGCCTGTTTTTCTTTCCACAGAGGAGTATTTTTTTAAAAAACAAGAACAGTACAGGGGCACCTGGGTGGTTCAGTCGTTAAGCGTCTGCCTTCGGCTCAGGTCATGATCCCGGGGTTCTGGGATCGAGCCCCCCACATCGGGCTCCCTGCTCGGCGGGAAGCCTGCTTCTCCCTCTCCCACTCCTCCTGCTTGTGTTCCCTCTCTCGCTATATCTCGCTGTCAAATAAATAAAATCTTTAAAAAACAAAAAAACAAAAACAGTACAGAATCAGGTCAGCCATGAAACGTCGGGGCCACAACATCTCCAGAGCTGCCCTGTCTGCCAGGCACTCCCTGCCACTCGCTCCTCCTGCCTCAACTCTCTAACTTAAGGGAAACTAAGCATCTACCTGGAGTATTCAGAGATCTGCCAAGGGCCGCACTTCCCACCGGAAGCAAAGTAAAAGGATGACAAAAACTAAACGGTGGTCGTGCTTCAGCTGCGGTGAAGCTGTGGGGACCACCGCTGCTTCATGAATGCTGAACACAGCCTCCTCGACCCAAGGCTCCCGTCTGCTCTGAAGGACCCAGCAGCCTCGCTGCTTCAAGAATACAGCCTGTGTGTGAATTTCAACTGCACTTAACTATCACGTACCAGCCATTTAATAAGTCACAGAGAATGTGATAAGATAATAGAAAGTCTACTATTGTGTTTTTTTTTAAATATTTCATTTGAGAGAGAGAGAGAGCAAGCACAAGTGGGGAGGAGGGGCAGAGGGAGAAGGAGACTCCCTGCTAAGCACAGAGCTGGAGAGGAGAGCAGGGCTCTGGCTGGATCCCAGGCCCCTGAGATCTCACTACCTGAGCTGAAGTCAAATGCTTAACTGACTGAGCCACCCAGGCGCCCCTATTGTGCATCTTTAAAAATGGGGTGGGGGGCGCCTGGGTGGCTCAGTAGTTAAGCGTCTGCCTTCGGCTCAGGTCATGATCCCGGGGTCCTGGGATCGAGCCCCGCATCGAGCCCCGCATCGGGCTCCTTGCTCCGCGGGAAGCCTGCTTCTCCCTCTCCCGCTCCCCCTGCTTGTGTTCCCTCTCTCGCTGTGTCTCTCTCTGTCAAATAAATAAATAAAATCTTTAATAAATAAATAAATAAATAAATAAATAAATAAATACATAAATAAATAAATAAATAAAAATGGGGTGGGGCAGAGGGAGGATTAAGTGAAATGAAGAAGGAAAATGAGTTTTGAAGAGCAAGTACCAAAAAGCAGGCACTTAAAATAACAGCAAAAGTTAGAATTTAAAAAAATAACAAGTCGAGTTATCACTCACTCTTGCTTCATTCTGCTGAAGTTTTTCCTCCATACTTAAGGCTGTGGGAGAGTCTAAGAGGGCAATCTACAATTTAAGCCATAAAAGAGAACTGTAATTAGTAAACAGCAATTATCTACAGGAAGGATTTATCCATGATTGATAAATTATCAAAAACTGCCAAATAAACTATTAGGAAGAGATAAAATGTATTGTTCCACAACCCCCCAAAAACAGTCAGTCATCACTAAGTCTTTAATTGATGGAGTACATATCTCATAATATTCAAAACCATGGCATCCTAAAACCTACATTTGCAATACAAATCAGTAAAGCGAAGAGAAAAGACAAACTGACATGCTGACATTCTGACATGCTGACATTCTGCCAAAATCAAACACAATCTAAATCCCTAGATCTGAAAGGATTCATCTGTTTTGAATAAGCACAATGTAAAAATTCAAAAAGAAGCGTAAGTCTTGCTCAACCACAGGCTTCTAAGATTTACACATGTTGATACATGCAAATGAAACTCATTTATTTTCACTGCTCAGTTCTACTCCACATATGGTACGGCTACACCACAATCCATTTCTTTATCCATGTTGCAAAGGTAAAAAGATTGACATGAGAATGACAGGACACCAAAATCAGGTTAGAAATGGGACAAGGCAGAGAGAGACAGGAGAGGCAAAGGGAGCCAGTTGGGGCACAGAGCGGCTCTGACTGTGTTCGGAACTCATAATCTGAGAGGCAGGGACCGAGTACTCCCCGCTACGATGTCATCAGAAATAAAAGAAAGGGGTCTCAGAAAAGGTACAGATGAGAGCATATAGTCAGTGATACTATAATAGCATTGTATGGTGACAGATGGTAGCTACACTTGTGGTGAGCATGTAGAGAAGTTGAATCACTCTGTTGTACACCGGAAACTAATGTAACACTGTGTGTCAACTAGACTCAAATAAAAAGAAAGAGAGAGGGTCTTCCTCCCTCGCCATCCCACGGGCAACCAGTCTTACCCAACAAGTTGTGTAAACCTGCAGTTTTTCTGGTCGTATGCAAGCATATTTTTGTTGTTTTTTAAACAAATAGCATGAATACTATTCTGAATAGTGCCATTTTCACTCAACAATATATCTTGGAGAAAATCCAGTACAAATAAATCCACTTCGTTCTTTTTGAACAATTCCAACGCACTGTACAGTGTCCCACTATATGGATATTCCATAATTTATGTTAGTACTTTCCTCTTAATGGAAATGCAGGTTTTTTCTAATCTTCTGTTTTACCAGCAATGCTATAAATGACTATCCTGTACCAGCTGCCTACCATGTACGTAGCTGTATGGATAAGTTCCTCGAAGGGAATTTGTGAGTCATTTATATGTATGATTTTTTTTTTTAATTGCCAAGTTGTCCTCCTCAGAGACTGTAGCATTTTTTCATTATTATTTACTTTTCAATTTCTATTCAAATGAATGCAACAGCCACAAGGTGATCCTCTTAGGCTCAGTTCTACATTCAGGCTAACAAGACTACCAGGGGCCACACTCAGCCTCGGTCTACTCAGCAGAGAGCAGAGCTAACGACAGGACGGCAAGGTCCTCGTGAAGTCTCTGCAACAGTCCTCACAGCTGTCAGGAGCTACTGTCTTTGGCCCTCTTGAAGGGTTGAGATTCAAACTCGCATGTGGGGGGCTCACCCTGGCTTAGAAGCCCCACACCCCACAGGAGGCAACATCTCCTGTACAGGCATAACCTCCAAGGTCCACAAGAGACACACCCAGTTACCAGAGTCACTGCACTCAGGGAAACCCAAAGCTATGGCTTCCCGCACACATCTATAGTTATATATAGTTCATCCTAATCCAGATGCAATTCTTCTATTGACAAATAGCTGCCAGTGAAGAAATGTAAGTGCCAGGTATTATTATGACTGCACTGTGTATATATGGTTGACAATTTTCAAAATAATTAGCAACCCCTTTATAACATGGCTAATTTTACAGACTCCACTCTTGGGATCTTTCATCTCTACTCAAAGCTGAAACATTCCTACCACATCGACTACTCAGCAGATAATCAGATTGAACACAAGCATGCAGGCTATCATGACCACCACACCTTTTGGAAACCCTACCTGAGTCCTTTTAAAAGAAATATTTGGTAAAACTAAACCATTTTCAATTAAACTACTCTTTGCACGGTGTCCATGTAGAAGAAAAATGTTCAGGATTAAATAATATTCATATGAAGTTCATGTGTTAAACCAATTCTACTACATCAAAACTGCAGTGGTTTCAACTCCCCTAACCACATGGACAAGCACCTGCTGCCTCCCGCCCTTGCCAACGTACGTACGCTGCAATCAAGCACTGTCATCTGTGCCCATCGGATAGGTTTTCTAAGAATTTTGAGGTGTAATTTACATGCAGCAAAATACACAGCTTAATGACTATTTGTCGATATGCCCATTTTCATATATATATATTCATTTCACTAGTCTTAGTATTTGCATTTATTGTATTTTAAGGGACACTGAGCATATTTTCATAGATTAGGAACCATCTGAAACTTTTTTCTGTGAACTGTGCTCATATTCTTTGTTCACTTTTCTATCAGCTTGTGATCTTTCATCTTTTTTTAATATTTTATTTGAGAGAGAGAGAGAATAAGCAAGCACAAACGGGAGGGGGAAGAGCAGAGGGAGACATGGGCTTGATCCCAGGACCCCAGGATCGTGACCTGCGTCAAAGGCAGACTCTTAACTGACTGAGCCACCCAGGTGCCCCATCTTATCTTTTTAATAGAAGCTCTTTTCATAATAAAGAAAGTGCACAAGTTGGCAATCTTCTTTTCCTGGTTTGTACTGATTACAGCAAATTTTTATGGTGTCATGTAAATATGCTATGTTCTTCCTTACCTTGGTCTATGTGAGCTCTCATGAAATGAGAAAGAGGAGTTATGGTTCCCTGTGGCAAATGTGTTTGGCTCTGTCTCCTGCTATTTCCTATAGTGTCTTTGGTTGTTTTTTGTTTTTTTTTCCCTTTATAAAAGCTGACATCATGTTTGATTTTAATTATGAATTTGACTCTTTGCTGTAATAAAGTGCTTTTTCTAGGAATACATAATATACATAAAATGTAAAAACAACATAATGCTGTTTTCGTACCTCCTTCTTTCCCCTTTGAATTACCGAGTGGGCCTGTGCTCAGTCTTACAAACATCATGTAACAGTTTTACTCTGTGACCCTCTCAGAGACGTGTCTATCTTAAAAGTTTGCACGTGATGACATTTCTATTATCTAGCTATCATTTAAAGTTTCTCTGTGACTCCAGCTACACAAATGAGAAATTCATTCTACTTCCATCTTCTCTTCTTGTCTTGCTTTGCCTCCTGACTTTTCTGGCTTATTTCATTTCTATATTGTTTAATTTTCTCATCTCCGGATACATTCAAGAGAAAAGGAGTTCACTGACATTCTCTCTGCCAGATTCAAAGCAGAAGTCTGAAAATATGCTTTAAATGTAACAAAAGAGGACACTTCAAAAGACAAGCGATCAAAATGCTTGACTTCATTAACCATCTGAGAAGTGCACACTAAAGTCCTCTGTAACACAACTCTGTAACCATTGGATGGTTACAATGAGCAATGGGCAATCCCATTTGTGTGGCTGGAGACCTGCAGCAACTAGAGCTGGCACTTTCATACACTGATGGTGGAATCTCACCTGGTAGAGGCTCTTTAAAAAATTGTCTGGCAGCATTTGCTAAAACTTAACACATGTACACCTTCTGACCCACCAACTCCACTCTTAGGTGTAAACCTAGCAGAAATGCATCCATACATTCACTAAAAGACATGGAGAAGAGAGTCAATAGCAGCACTAATAGCCCCAGAAAGGAAACTCCCCAAATGCCCATCAAAATTAGAATGCGTAAATGAGCTGGGACATACATGTATGATGGCATTCAATACAGCAGTGAGAATGAACAGATCTATAACTACATGCAACAACGTGGATCAACCTCACAAACACAACACTGAATGAAAGAAATGAGATCAAAAGAGTATATACTGCATGAGTCCATTTATATAAAGAAAAACTGGCAACAGTAAAACTTAATCTATGCCCTCAGAAGTCAGGGTAATGGTTACTCTTGAAGGAAATGGCAGGTAGTACCTGGAAAGGGGACATTAAGGGGGTTTTCCAGGGGGCTGGTAAATTTCTGTTCCTTCATGTGTGTGCAGGTTAGATGGATGGATTCAGCTTGCGAAAATTCACTGATTTGGATTCTTACAATATGTAATTTTCCTGTACATACGCAATTCTTCAATAAAGAGTTCAAACATATGTATGTATATACAAACTACTACATATATATCTGTATATCTCTATGTAGTAAGCAAATACATGTTTGATTCTTGTGCTTTATTTGCGTTGTGCTTTTGAAACTCTGATGCACATGACATTTTGCATTGGCAAATACATAAACTTATTAAAAGGAGGAGTTGATTTTTATTTAGCTGTCCTTAAGCAAATAATAGAACTTTGATTTGAATAACATTCTCAATGAACCATGGCAGCATTTGGAATATTGTAGGAATAGAGCAATGTCATCAGAAAAAATTATACAGAGATTTTTAATGGGCACTTAAGAACACCTGCTTATTTTATTGAGCATCACAAATTTAATTAATTTAGGATAAGCCTGTATTGTCTCACAATAATTTATAGTTTCATAGTATAATAAATTATTTTAAATTGGGACTTCTGTTTTTATTATAATGTATTAGGTTTAACAAAGAATTTTATCTTCAATGCACTCTAAAATAGACTTAACTATCTTTTCCATCCTCACCCTCAAAACCACAGCAACAAAAATACTCCTTTAATAATTTGGTCATGAAAGAAGATAAAAGGCAACTGGCACACACAATACCTCTGAAGACACTCCTCAGATAATGTATAAGTTTTAATAAATTAAAGTTTTCTGTCCATATAATAAAGCTCCCTTCAAGGATTTCCTCAGTTTAATTTAAAAAAGGCTGGTCTTTTTTTTCCTTCATTTCCATAACTTAGTAAACCATTAAGTACAAGTTCCATCAAGAATTTTCCAAATACTTTCCTTCATATATAATAGTTTGGGTGATCCTATCAAATCACCCTTAAATGTTCACCTCAGATAAGTAACGTTTTAATAACACTGAAAAAAAGATCCCAATAACATGGTGTATGAATTAAAATGACTATCATGATTCAGGTCATAAGTTAGAGTCTGACATCACATAGAGCTGGATCATTCATTCTGGCAACCTCCTTTCACACACAGGAAAGGTCCACATCAAAACATAAAATATACATGGAGATATTTCTAAGTGCAATGAACAATTCCTATTCCACTGTCGTCTGCCATTGTATGGGAAAGAACTGTCAGGTGTATTCCAGGACACAGGAAACTCAGTGAGGTTTTCATCCTGCTGATAGTTTCAGGGGCCAAACCACTTACAGTATCTCAAAGGCTTCAAGGGCCATATATTCCTAGATGAAAAGCTGTTCTAGAGAGAGCACTCTGCTTTTAAAGAAAAGCATTTTTTTTAATGATACACTTAAGACATCCATTTACGGGTTAAGAAAATGGGAAGAAACGGATCTTTGTTTATTTCTAACTTGAATCTAAGTTGAATATTTTAAAAAGCTATCCCTGATTTTCTTTCAAGGTGGCCTTTCTTCACAACAGCATCTAAAACCTATAGAACCTAATTCATGCTACTCATCTCAAAATGTAACTCTTTGTGTACACTATGAAGATGAGGTCACTGTGAAAAAAACAAAAGGACAAAGCCCCTTCACTAGAATCCAAAAAAAACCTGAAGTGAGGCCATTTTGACAATCAAGCCCTCAGGGACACCATGTCAGCCAGCCACAGGCTTGTCACACATGTCACTGTATCACATAACCACCTCTGTAATGGGCAATACAAAATAGATTCGGAAAGGTCTTCAAACAAGCCTTTCATTCTGTTAAAATACATTTTCAAGTCATAAAATGCATGGGTAGAATTTTAAATATTACTCCAAGCACCTCAATTTCCTTCCACTAATGGAGATTATGCTGCTAATCCTACTGCATGCTAAGTTTCCATCCATAATTGATAACTATTAGATAGTTAATCATTTCAGGTTTAGTGGATAAAATCTTCCACATGGAGCACATAATGAATGCAAAGGCCAATGGGAGGGTAATGTAAAGGAGAGACTGGCTAACTCATTCAAAGCTTTACTTAGCACTTATTTACTCAAATCAATACAACAAGTGAGATAATTGTCTCATTAAGATCTAGAAATAGATGTCATTACTCAAAGAAAATTATCCATAAATCTCAGAAAAACCCAACCTGATTCCCTTGAGCAAGCAGTGTTTTCAGTCTGGCTATTTCAGCACGCAGCTCACGGATGAGTTTGACGTTGGCGTCCTCATTAATAGTAGGCTTGTTGATGATGTTTTTGGCTCTATTTGCATAGCGAAGAGTACTTAGGGTTTCTCCGTAATTGACATCAGCAGGTGAAATGGCTGTGAAGAATGAATTCAAAAAATAATTTATCCAGCACTCCGTGTTTCATTTAACACAAAGCTGGTTCGTAATTTAAAAGTCAGATTAACCCCAGGTCATTGGATAGACTAAATATTCATTGCCACAGTAATGAATATTAAAAATTATCTAAGATTTATAGGAAAGGTGCTCACTATACCAAATTAAATGTCATTCTGCTCCTCTTAAGTCTAGAATCAGCTAGCTATCTAACCAACTCTAAAATGAGATATGAGATACTCCACCGTACTTTAAGGAGTTTCTCTGTTGGAGACACACAAAGAAGATGATTTCAAGATTATCTGTATACTTCTCAATATTACATAGAAATTAAAATACTTTTAAAAGTTTTGGCAAAGCCTACCACCTGTAAAAATCTAAAGCATGATCATTTTTCAAAACAGTAAGTCAGTGAATTCTTTTCCTCCTAACGCTTTGGTTAATTGCCCTGCCCCCACCACAGCCTGTAGGGCTCAGGTAACGAGACAGTTGCTTCTGGGGTACACACCCCAGGATAGATCCCTTTTCTCCAGCGTTAATGCAAGGCCTGCGGAGTGGGGAATATGCAAACAAGGGAGGGGAAGGGGAGAAAAGGCAAGAGAAAGTGGGTTTAAAAGTTTCTGAGTTCCCCCACACGACTGTCTCCCCTTTGCACACTTTTCTTCTCTGCTACACTTCTTCCTGTTGGTGATAATGTAGCAGCACAGTACAGAACTGCTATCATTTATGTGCACCGTTGTTTTTCCTCTCAATTCTCATTTTAAATTCCACATGTCCTGCTTTAGAATAGAAAAACAGAAGTTGGGTTATTTTCACTTTATATTCCTATAATGATTTTCTCCTGTGAGCTCGTGGATTGAAAAGTTTCTATCCTGTACTTTGAGCAAAGAAAGGGTAAGAGTCATTCCGCACATAGCATCCTAGCTTGCACAACACATGGTAAGTTTATCTAACTAGGAAACGGGAAAGAGAGTTAATAATAGGATAGTGTAGATAGGATCAGTCATTTTCTTCAAGACAGAAAAATTATTATTTTTAAGATTAAAAAAAAAGGTACTATTTCCTAACGAGACACTTGAAACTTACACATCTACAGTTAGTTCACATAAAACACTATATACTGAGGAAAAGAACTTGGAATTCTTACTGGCGATCATGATGGTTTTAGAGTTCCCACCAAGGCTATCTTTCAACAACCAAGTCAAAACAGAATCCCTGTAAGGCACAAAAACTTGCTTCTTCTTCACAAGAGGGTTTGCCGCATCCTGAGATAAGTCGGCTGCACGGGAGAAAAAGAAAAAAGAAAACAACAGTTAGTGAGGTTTTTTGCTCTAATTTCACTTCAGAAAACCTTGAGGCTATAATCTCCGTCTGTAACACAAACACTAGACATAACTGCTTCGTGCTAATACAGTACCGCGAAGAGTAAGAGGCAGCAGGGGACAAGCAGAAACCCACCTAAGGCAGAAATGACATTTCCCAGAGTCACGAGGGATTTGTTAATATTCCCCCCTTCCTTCAGTCTAACCCCAGTGGCACCGGTGGCATCTGCGCGCTCACTTCCAGCAAGATCGACTAGGTGGATCTTACTCACGGTTTCACACGGCATTTCAGAATCAAATTTCGCCTGTAGCAAAACATAAAAGCAAAACTGAAGAGGTGTAAAGAGCCCTAATGTTGTCTGTGATACAAATCCTAATTATTTTCCACGCCTCACTGTGATTTCTCAGGGTAGGGTTGTTTTTCGTTTGTTGTTGTTGTTTTAATCTCGCTGTTTCATAGGCCTTCTCACTGATTATAGAAACTTCCAAATGAAACTGAATACAACAGAAGTTGACCATACGTCATTCTTAAACTTTCTGAAGAACTGTTCCATTACTCCAATCACTCGGTCGTTCTCAACAAAGGCTTACTGAGTCTGACTGTGGCAGAACAGGATGCAAGTCGTTGAGGGCACTCACAAAGAAAAAAGAAGTAAACAAATAACTAGTTTTGTTCTCATCTGGAATCTTCAGCATTCCAAGCACAAGGGCTCTCCAAAATAGGATAAATGTAGACAGTTATGTAAGAGATAATTTGACCGTTATTCAATGTTAAAACTTGTTTCACAAATTATAAAAAAACTGAAAACCTTAAATAATGTATTCCTTGATTCTGAATTCTACCAAAATTTTACCTTCCCAAAGACTTTTAACCTATATTTAATAGTCTGAACTGAAATGCCAAAAAGAAATTACCATACTTTGATAGAAATGTAAGCCTCTTACAAACTAGGGATGGCCACATCCTAATCTACATTAACCAGAAAGGAGAAAATCCAATAAACTACAGTAAATCAAAAAGCAAAGATCTGGGGTGCCTGGGTGGCTCAGTCGGTTAGGTGTCTGCCTTCAGCACAGGTCATGATCCCAGGATCCTGGGATCGAGCCCCACATCAAGCTCCCTGCTCAGCAGGGATCTGCTTCTCCCTTTCCTGCCCCCTGCTTGTACTCTCTCTCTCTCTCTCTCTGTCAAATAAATAAAATATTAAAAAATAAGAAAAGCAAAGATCTAACTAAAGGTAAAGATGTGGAGCATTTATTGGGAGTTGTTCTGATTGACCTTTGAGAATTTTTTTTTAATTTTCTTTGCTCTGTGATCCCCTTCCTTAATTAAACACTATCTTTTTGTATCTGATATGTTCAATGGTTAATACAGGTCAGGACATCCCCAAACTCCTAACACATGTTGAAGCCCTGAGAGGACCTTCTGTGTATGTTTGCATTCATCTGTTCTACTGGCCTAGGTCTTAAAATATTTACCCTCAATAATTTCAGCACATAT
Source organism: Mirounga angustirostris (assembly GCF_029215605.1). Taxonomy (NCBI): domain Eukaryota; kingdom Metazoa; phylum Chordata; class Mammalia; order Carnivora; family Phocidae; genus Mirounga; species Mirounga angustirostris. The sequence goes on along the minus strand of NW_026991718.1, from coordinate 96,837,328 downwards.
TCAAAATGCTCTCGACCTCCTGATCAGAATGAGTTCTTACATCAGTACTTAAAAATGTCGGTTGCCCTTTAATATCATTCTCATAATCCTAATCAACACTGTGGGGTGAGTGCCATGGAGCGATAATGTACCACAATGAGTTACTCACCTTGGCCCCTAGCTGGTCTGACTTGGCAATCCATTATCTCCCACAGAGCTCGCAACAATGAAAACTTTTGCTTAATTATGCACAAAGCAAGCTTTTTTTTATGTCTAAAGCAGGGCGGAAGCCTGCTAAGTATTTCTTAAGGGTACACATCTGGACATTTCAAACGACTGTGACTGTAACCACCGAGAGACTCTGCACACAGCACATGTTCGACTCCAATTAACAAGGAAATGACAGGCAGTCACCTTTGCCTGCCACTGCTCCTGGTTCAACAATGATCAGTCCTCAGCTGGTGCTAAACACCTAGTAAAGACCTCAGGGATGGAGCCAGCCGGCCCTGCAGCTGCCCTCACCTGAGTGAACTTGATGGTGAAGATGGCATGAGACCTGCTACTGACGTCGTTCATCCCAGTCGCTGCTGTGGTTCGATTGATATTTCCCGCATCCATCAGTTCTTCGACATCACTGTAATTCTGTACTAAATGTTTGGATAAATCTGGGGAAAAAAAGTGTTGGGGGGGAGCTGAGGAAATCTCCCTAATCTATAGTAAACAGAGTAAGAAATTTACCTCTGAAATAACACATGACTGTACAGTACAGACTTGTTTAAAGATCTTACTTGTTCCTGCAGTGTGGTAGTTTACAACACGGACTCAAGGGCTGGGGCTGTCTAGGGTCAAATCCCAGTCTGCCGCTGACTAGTGGACTTACATGGTTATGTGCGAGTCACTTAATAAGCTTCACTGAGCCTTAGTCACCTCTGATAATACGTACTTATCACATAGGGGATTTATGATGTGTTAGCTAATATCATCAACCACGTGAGCATTAGTCATAGCAAGGGAAATGTAAACACTACCTTCAGGCAAAACCAGAGAGCATTTTTTAATCCTTTAAAAACACTTTTTTATTCATTTTGGGAGAACATTCATATGGTTCTAAAATCGAAGGCAACAAAAGGTATACTGTGTAAAGGGTCTCCCTGACCCCTATCCTAAAGTCCACTCCCAACTTCTCTTCTGTCAGGCAACCCGATGTTATTAGTTTCTCCATCCACTTCTAGAAATAACCCATACATATACATAAAACCATCTTCTTTCCCCTTTCAAACATGGCAGTGTACCATAAACATTGTTTTGCATCCTGCTTTTTTCTATGTAATAACTGAAGAATATTCTGTATCAGTTAAGGTGATTCCTCACTCATTTTTATGGCTGCAGAGCATTCAACTGTATGCATGTACCATAATCAATTTCACCAGTCTCCTGTTGAGACCATAGATGGTGGTTGTTTACATTTTGTTTCCAATTACAAGTAACGCTACTACAAATAATCTTGTACACAGGTCTTTTCAAATATGTGTGAATATTTCTGCAGAATAAATTCTGAAGAGGCCAAAGTGCTAGATCCAAGCACATTTGAAATTTTGATGGATATTGCAAAATTGTCCTCCATAGAAAGCAATTTACACCCAGCAGTAGCAGTGTATAAGACTGCCTATCTCCCAACACTGTCCTACCAGGCTTACTTACATCTACCAGGGATAGGTAATAAATGTTATCTTGAAGATTTTTTTATTCTGTTTTTCTCTGAGTATGAGTGAGGCTGAGCATTCTTTCCTCCATTTAAAAACCATCAGCATTGGGTGCCTGGGTGGCTCAGTTGGTTAAGCGACTGCCTTCAGCTCAGGTCATTATCCCAGAGTCCTGGGATCGAGTCCCACATCAGGCTCCCAGCTCAGCGGGGAGCCTGCTTCTCCCTCTGACCCGCTCCCCTCTCATGCTGTCTCTCTCTCTCTCTCAAATAAATAAATAAAATCTTTAAAATAAATTTTTTAAAAAAAAAACCATTAGCATTTCCATTTCTGTGAACAGTCTATTCACATCCTGTGTTCGTTTTTCTACTTGGTTGTTGGATCTGTCATCACTGAGTTATAGGATCTCTTTATATATTAGGGAAATGAGTCCTCTGTCTGAAACTTTGATTGAAAAGATTTTCCCCAGTTTGTAAGTTCTCTTTTTACTTTGCTGATGGTGTTTCTGTCAAGTTTTATTTTTTTACCATTTCAAATTTAAAACTTTTATTTCATGGTTCCTGAGTTTTAAGTGAAATTTCTAAAAGACTTCCCTTCTCTAGATTTCTGGAAAAAAGGTTAACCCATAGTTTCTTTTTTTTTTTTTTTAAAGATTTTATTTATTTATTTGACAGAGAGAGAGATAGCAGAGCAGGAACACAAGCAGGGGGAGTGGGAGAGGGAGAAGCAGGCTTCCTGCCTAACAGAGAGCCCGATGCGGGACTCGATCCCAGGACCCCGGGATCATGACCTGAGCCGAAGGCAGACGCTTAACGACTGAGCCACCCAGGCGCCCCAACCCATAGTTTCTTATAGTCATTTTATTATGTCACTTTTGACATTAAAATCTTTCTCCATTTACCATTTATCCTGGTGTAAAAATGGAGCTATAGTACCAATTTACTCTTTTTTTTTTTCCCTCCCAAGCAGCTTAACAACCAATATTCCTCCAATGTTTCACGATCAGATTTATTAGAAACTAAATCCCTCTAAGTATGTACATCAGATTCCAGATGTTTTGCCCTGTTTGATTATTCTGTCTTTTCATAAACCAGCTTTATAATATGTCCTAGCATCTGATAAAAGACAATTAAAGGGAAGTATGAAGGCACAGTTAGCCTAAAAGCTATTAACAATAATAGCTATTCCACGCTCCACAAAACAAATACATAGTTATACACCTTACTTTGGGCATAAGAGGCAAAATTTCAATTGGAAATTTAATAAAATGCAGATGGAGTCCTGTGGGTACACTTGGTATCACTAAGTGAAAAAGACAACCAAAACAGGAACACCTTTTTAAGCCCAGGACCAGTTCTCAGCCTTGCCTCCAATGAGACACAGACGAAGGACAAGACCACAGGAACACGCCTTTCTGGGCGCGATTCCTGCGGTCGGCCACAACTCAGCCGCCTCCGCGAGTCAGCCGACAGGAGCTGCAGTATCCAGGCAGCCTCAAACCCAGCCTGTGTGTGAATACTGAGCAAGGGCCAGCCCTTGACCAGCATTACCTGAGGCACAGCTAGTGTCATCACAACACAGATGCTGAGGACCACAGCGCAGGAAACTCTGCCAGTGCTCTTCTCACAAGGTGAGAAGTCTTAGAATCTCCTGATGCTCATAGGCTACCCTTAAGGTCAGTAAAAACAGACCGCTAAGATGCAGCGCCACGTAAAGAGACAGCCTGTAGGGTTGCTTATGCTGCCCGCGAACCCTGGAAAACAAATTTGCAGAGACTTCTTCTTCTGAGAGCCAGAGGAAATCTACTGGCGAGCGCACGGAATCAGCGAATGCCCGGTGAAGTACAAATTCACACTAGTGACAGCTGCAGTGCCAGCACGTCGTTTTTACTAGAATAAAATGCCAAAGACAAGGACATTTTTCACATCTCACCATTATCTTACGTTTTTCCCCTGAAACTACTGTTTTTACACAAATTCCCAAGAAGAGAGCTGTGAAATATTCGCTCTTACCCTCAACATACGGTCCTTCTTTTGGATGCTCTCGGACTCTTAGATTGAAGGTTTTGGATGACTTCCGCCTAAGCAGATCTCTCACACGTTCATTATAAATTTCCAAGTAGCTAAAAATTTAAATAGGACTGAACTCAGTAAAATTATTTCCCCATTAATATAAGAACAAAACAGTAACAGTAGCAACATACAGTTACGGGTGGTAGCCATGTATCAGGTACTATGCTTAGCACGGTAAGTGGATTTCTTCATTTAATCCCTAAGATAGCCCAGAGGCAGGTACCACTATTATCCCCATTTTACAGTTGAGGCAATAGAGGTATAGAGTTTTTTAAACAACTTGTCCAAGGCCACATAGCCACTGAGAGGTCAGGCAGCCATGAGGACCTCTGATTGCCATGTTTGTCCTCAAAACCAATGAGAAGACTGGCTCCCCGCCAAGGTTTAATTTCAGGGAGGGAAAACAACACTTTAACCATCCAGATTTACTTAAAGATTAGATGTATAGTGATCCTACCAACACAAGGAATAAAACAAACCTTACTCAAATAAAAGGCGGCAAGTGAACGGGGTATACACTTAAAAGTCAAAAGCTCACTCTATTCGAAATAAACATCCTATGTCAGAGTTTCTGACCAAGCAGGATTATTCCCACTAGCCACCCCAAATCCTAATCCAAATTGCACCCAGGAAAGTCACTAAAAACAGACATACTTTAAGCTTTGCCTCTAGCTATGATAGTACAGGAGGAGAAAAGGCAGACTCTCCCTTCAGGAATCCAAAGGCTTTATCCTTTATCTACTCCTCGTGCCCAGAGAGAAGCTCCAACCAAGCTCACACACTCAGTTACTCAGACCATGGGCCCTACCTGACTTCAGTTCGAAAAGACGCTTCGTCCCATCTGGTGGTTTCATTTATTTGACTGAAGAGCCCTTCACAGATCCGAGGTATTAAGCCAGAATCGCCCTGCAGTGGGAAGGAGGAATGCCACAGCTGTCACTGGAAATAAAGGCAACCGATGGCTGAATTTGCAATTTGCCAGAGTGGATTTAGACCCAAGGGGCCTTCATGTCAACTCCAGGCCTACCACCGCAGGGCCCCAGATACAGCATTTACCCCCTTGGGACTGCTTCCTAGCCTCTGAAATCAGAGGATGGAGCCTTCTAACTTCTACATGCTAGGTCTAGAGTAATATACAGTTATCAGCTCTCAATCAGTTAAATCCTGACTTGAAAACAAAGAAGATCTATTTCCTTAAACTTTCAAACAAGATGGTCTACAGCTGTAGAATAAATGTGGAAAATTTGATCGCGTCAAATGACCAAAGAAGGTGAAACAGACACTGAGCAGAAAAGAAAAACACCAATGAGACCTTGGTAAGCAAAGTAGCTGATAACTGTCTTAACCCTTAGGTGACAGGACCACATTGAAACATGTATTATATCCCTCCTTTGATGCACTCATCCCAACTCTGGCCTTCCAAGACAGATTTTAATACGTCATATTAGTTATGCGACATGGGCATCTTCAGGAGTATTCGTGTTTCAGCCGGCATTAACAAGCTGATGAGCCTCAGAACGGTATTAAAGATGAGGCCAAATGTTCTTATTAGGAAACCAAAACTTCAGAGCTTCAGTGTTTCCTTCCAAAGACCATCCCTACCTTCACCCAACATGCCCTCCCCCCAAAAAAATATCATCACAGCATTAAGAGAACTTTTTTTCCCTTACAACATTAAGTTGGTACCCAATTCTTATCAAGGAAAATTGGGCTTTTTGCCATATTTTTTGTGTGTGTGCCTTTAAAAAATAAAATAAAAAGGAAGACCCAAACAGGGTTCAACTAACTATAAGGTCAGAGAAAAACAGGTGTAATTTAGGAATGCTTTATGAATGTTTAACTTAACATAAAAGAGCTACTGGCGGATCAACATGCAAATTTCATTTTTAGAGAAGACTTTTTTTTTTGCAAAGGCACAGTGGGAAACTAGGAAGGGAGAAGTTATGATAAAAGGAAATGTGAAACTCCTGAGACTAACTGCTTATTCTCCTATGTAGTCTTCCACACTGTTCAGCACTGAGGACTCACAGCACAGCATTTATCTACTTCTGTAAAGGAAAAGCCTGAATTTAAGAAGCCAGGTCAAATGCTTTCATCAGGAAAGACCCACCCTCCTTTAATGCACCACTACTACTTTGGGGCGCCTAGGTGCCTCAGTTAGTTAAGCGGCTGCCTTGGGCGCAGGTCATGATCCTGTGGTCCTGGGATCAAGCCCCGAGTCCGGCTTCCCTGCTCAGCGAGGAATCTGCTTCTCCCTCTCCCTCTGCCCCTCACCCTTGCTCGTTCTCTCTCTCAAATAAATAAAAATAAAATCTTTTTTAAAAAACGCACTACTACTTCTGTGAACCACCAAACCTTTGGCATTAAAGACCCCACTGTGCGTGCCAGCAGGAAGCCCTGTGATCACCGGCTAGTACCTCCACAGCTACAACAGGCCACAGGTCTGATAGGAAATGAAGAGTTTTCACTACGACATAAGTAAAACACACCAGCACTATCTAGATCTGGAGAAAACACAGAACGAGACAAAGTTCCTGTAATAATGTCTAGTTTTTACTCCTCCATATTTTGGGGCAAGTATAACTTTAATGTCTGTTAGTTTATATAGCATAACTACTAAACTCTACATAGTCCGTAACTATATAGACTCTATGTAAACAGCATAATTCTCTTTTTATGTATATGATGGAGTTATGTAGTACCTTTCCACCAGATTTTTTTTTTTTTTTTTATATTTCTCTTGAGGAAAATATGTTTTGAATAATTTTAAAAAAAGAACAGAGTTCAGTTATTTTATTCAAACTGTTGTGTTGGCAGAAAAGAAGAATAAATTACTTATGGGCCCAGCACACTTTTTTGATAAGATTATAAAGCCTTTAAAAACAGAAAATGAACTGAGACTTGCATCCAATTATTCATTCTTATAAACTTAAAACTATTTCTAATTTAAAATCAAAGGAAACTTAGTCCAACTTATTACTGAGTTTTATCTTATTGCTAAAGAATGATCAGAACATGAAAAGCAAGTTAGTACAGACCAAGTAGATAAAAGAGATAGTTCTATCAGTCCAAAGAGAGATAATGGGAAATTTTCTTCCCACAGTGTAAAACAACGTACAGAATTTCCCATCATAGTGTATGACTTTCCCGATCCAGTTTGCCCATATGCAAAGACACAAGCATTATAACCTTCAAATGCAGACTTCACGACATCCGTGCCAAGGGTTTTGAAAACCTGAAAGCAGGAAAAAAAAAAAAAAAAAACACAAAAGATACAATTACCATGGATTTTAATAAAAAGCTCCCTCAATGTTGACAATATTCTTGAATGCTACTTTCGTCTTGTAAGGCTTACACCACATAAATAAATCATCGCAGAACTATTAACAGAATATGTATGTACCCCCGTTTTTAATCAAAAGGAAACTTTTTAAGGAAGCAAAAAGCAACCCCATCCTTTCTCCTACTTAACAAAAAACCCCTGAAATATAAAAATGTAAACATGGCCAAGTGACAATCATATCTAAGAAGCAAAGATGATTTTAAAGCATGATGATTTACCATTTCAGAATTAAATAAACTTATAGAGTTATTCATTCTATCAGAGCTTCCAGAAACTAAATATTCAAAACCTAAAAATCACAGCAGCCAGAAGTTATTGCTCAAACCATGCCAAATCAATGCTGTCATTTTAAGGGTCCAGCTCTTCATCAAAATAAGTCTCAGAAGGTTCTCTGAGAGCTGAGTGATGGGTGGGTGTGAATGAGGCTGAGATGGTCAGGCTCCCCTGCGTTAGAGTCCAGATGCTTTTTCCTATTTGAATATTTTCCCAGGATGGAGAGGGCAGGGAGATGAGCTGTGCGGGGCCTGGAGTGGCACCTACAATGGCCTGAGTCCATGTCTGTCACACCACATAATTGCAGTGGGACACTTTGGGGAATGAAAGAGGATGAAGGACAAATCCTTCACCCAGACAACTGATGTAGATGAGGCCAGTAGAGATGTGTGGCTGTCCTAGGTACACACAGTTGGGAAGGGGACCAACCAGAGCTTTCCAAACCCCACAAGCCTTCATGTTGCCTCCTGCCTTCTTGGACCAACAGGCACACTAAAACACCTCCCTCCTTCAAAAAACGAGGCGCATCAGCAGCTGAAGGGATGTCACGAGGCAGCGTGATCAGGTTCTTGTCAGAGCCAGGAGGAGGTGAGGCACTGCATTGTGGGGTCACCACAGTCCAAGGTGGGAGCTTCGTCAACCCCTCAGGAGCGTTCAGTCTCTATGAGTGATGCTGGGTTAGCTAAACTTGAGACCCAGCATCTCCCCTGCGGGGATCTAAGCCCTCCAGCCACCGCCTGGAGAGGGCCAATAAACACCAGCCCTCTCAATCTCAGCTCCACGTAAACCATCCCTGCTAATAATACAGCCTGTCATCCAAGGACAAAATAATAACACAGCCAACCAGACTTCAGCTTTCTTCGGGCACCATCTTGCCACCATCTTGCTTCAACTTTGTTTTCTCAGTTTCTTGGTCAAAGATTTACAAACTATCCTTTCAATGGAGTCACTTCCAAAATGACCAAAATTAATGCTCTTAATTTGTATCCATTTCAGCTTTAAGAGGGGCTATTTTTTAGTCCTATTCTCAAATTCTGGATGACTTACTCAACTCTCAACTATGACAGCAGACCACACTGTGTTCATATATTAGTCCTCATAAAATGCTACTGGGTGGGTAGCATCACTTAGGTCCATCGTTCAGGGGGAGAAGTTAGATGAGTGAGCATATACAGTGAGTGGCAGAGTTGGGATTTGCACCTGGGTACTTCTGACCCCCAAACTTGTGCTTCTAAAGACTTCATCACTATGTGGCCTCTTCCCACATCCTTGACATCAGCCACGAGGCCCCAGCCCTCCCTGAAAGGACCTCCTCCCACAAACTGTGAAGAAGCAACCCGGAATCCCAGGGAGACTCACAGCTCCAGACCACCCATCCAAGGTTAGCTTTCAGCACTGTATATGGCACATGAGGAGAAACTCTAAATATTTCTTCAATTCTCCCTGATTACACAAAAAATAAAAATTATCATTTTTACCATGTCACAGGGTGCCATTGGATAGGAAGAACAGCCTTACATAAAGTCCCAAAGAATAAGAGAAGGATCTTCTATAACACCTTTGGCCTGAGGCTAAAGCAAAGTCATAGAAAATATATTTAAATCAAACCCAAAAGTTTTTCAAAATAAAACTCTTTCCCAGGGTTAAAATCCCACCCACCATTTTACTATTACCCATTTTTCCAGAAAGCTGATTCAGCTTGAGTTCTCTGAGCGACCTGGGGGCCCAGAGCGGGTGGGGGCGGCGGGGGGGCATGGAGCACTGGTGGACATGCTACAAAACAGGCCTAGAATATGCAGGTCTGGAGGTGCTGAGACCCAGGCCAGGCTCAGTCTTCATGCAACCCACCCAGAGTTGGCTCAGGACCCAGAAGCAGCAGGCCACCGCCCACATCTCCGGGGTTCTTGCAAGGAAAACAGGTTACCCCCCTGCGGCTCCCAGGAAGGACTTGTTTAGCATCACCTATCAGAGCAAGGTGAGGAGGGAGGGCCTGCTTTGTGAGACCTACGACCTGCTCTCCCCCACTGGCATCAAAACCCTGCTGAGATCCTCACCTGGCCAGGTGACCCAAAATCCACCTTGCTGATTGTCTCAGCACAGATTTTCAAGCTGATCTGAGGGTCATCCAAGGCATCACAGGCCTCACTTGAGGGAAACTGCCCACAAGAGGGCACTGTTAAAACAAAAGACTCACCCATCCAGCTTGTCAACTGGGAGACTGTAGGTTTCAAGTTTCTACAGGGTTGAATCAAGGAACAGGTTATGTGAGATCAAAGCCTCCCTTTGGACTTTTGAAGAACCATTAGAAAAATCAGACCTTATTTAATGGTCTTTAATTTATGTGAGTATAGACTTAAATCACTCTGATTTTTTTTTCTAAATCTAAAATTAATTTGTAAGAAAGAAATATTACTGGTCATCTTACTTGGGTATTTGTTTAACCGTAAGGGAAACTTGAGCTGAACTACAGTAATAGGCATGATATATTTTCTCAAGATGCCCTTATATTCAGATGAGAAGGAGAAGAAGACTGACATCATGCTAAGCTTGCATCTTCCCCTGTTAATAGCAGGGATGCGACCTGACAGCTCAAATCGTGTGCCAGATAAGGCAGCATGAAAACTTTAATCAACAGTCAAAATTGAAGCTCTTTTTAACATTAGGGGTAAAGGAAGATTACCCTTTTCTCTAATACAGTGATTAAAAAAATAGGTATTTTCCTGTATCTATGCTGATTTTATTAATATGTGATTCTGCTAGAAAGTAGTATTTACTAACACATCTCCTGCTTTTTTAGTTTTGTAATTTAATGGAACAATGTCAGGCTATTTATATATAGCTATATAAATAAAGTCAAAAAACCCAAAACACCTGAGAAGAGATGCTACGCATCCACCTGAAGCATGGAAATTATCCCTATCAGGTTTTCACAAACTAAAACTATTTTTAAACTCTGAGCTTTTATTTTTAACTTCCAAAAAAGCTAAACTTGTTACTGCTTCCCTGATCTTGACTCTTGTAGAACCAGGAAATGTCATCTGTTCCCATAAATTAACCACCATCTGTAGACGAGTTCTGTCAGTCAGCAAATGTTTATTGAGCATCTCCAGCGTGCCAGGCCCTGCTGTCACACACCACTCTGCTCCTCCCATTATGGACTTTCCCTCAGCACAGCCCTCTATCCTCAAAAGGCCTCAAATTCAGGTTAAATAAGGAGGAAAATCCAGCCGCTCACTGGGTAAGTTAGAAGTGGAAACCTTCATGGCTCTTCGTCCATCCTCTGTGGAAGACATTCTGAAGACTGTAGAATGAAATGGCTTTTCCCTTAACAAATTCCCTGACACCAGCCAAGTCATTCCCATTCCAATATTAAAGCCAAAATCTGGATTCCAATACCTATAACATTCTATTCCTCCCCATACTCCTAGCTACCAATGCTGATCAATCAGTTACCTCAGCAGCAAAGTCTTCTGCACTGCTGTTAAAAAGAAAACCACAGGCCCAAAATGGAGTCACTTATGCTAAGCCAAGTCACAAAACCGGGGTTCAATACCTAACCTAATTGCAATTTCAACCTCCCCCAGATATGTAGTCTTAACTGGTCAGTCAGGAATTTTTGATCAGCACCAATGAAGTAATCTGTCATATGGGCCTTCTCCATCCCCCAGAGGAAGATGAGGTGATCCACCTAATAACATCCTCTACTCTTCCCCTGAGGGAAGATGATCTTGCCGGAAACAATCCTTTCTTTTCTTTTGCTACTTGTCTGGCCCTGTTTCTACCTATAAAATCCTTCCATTTGGTACAGCTCTTCGAAGCTCCTTTCTACTGGCTGGATGGGATGCTGCAGGATTCATGAATCAATGAATAAAGCCAATTAGATCTTTAAATTTACTTGGCTGAATTTTGGTTTTTAACATTACTCACTCGTTCATTTATTCATCAACAGGGCTGCCCTATCCGTCTATTATTTAGAAGAAACCAACCCTTCTCTCTTATGCCCTGAAGGCCTTCCAGTGGCATCTCCACTGCCCTACACTTCAGCCCTAGGACCTCAACTCTGCTACTATTAGGTCGACGAGGTCTATGGACTTGAGCAAGTTATTTAAGCTTACTGAGTCTCTTTGACAAAGAAAAACGCAGTGCTAAAGTTAAATCTGGTCTTGCAAGAATCAAGTGAGACAGGGTATACGAGCACCAAGCAGAGTTTTAGACACCAGTGCCAACTCAGGCAGCACTGATTGCTGGCCCCTCTTTCATACCAGGCAACTCCTCTCTCTCTGTGGCTCTCATTCTTATTGCTGTCATCCTTTCTATTTTTGCCCTGATGCTGAATTCACATGTTCTGGATACAATCACTCTAACCCTCTCCTCTGAACAATTCCTCTAAGTTGTCTATCTTAATGCCAACATTTACATTGCCTCAGTAAAGCCAATAGCTTCCACATACCATTTCCTAACCAGCTATAGTTCTCCAATGTTGAGGTAGGTACAAATCACCTGGGAACCTGCTAAAAATGCAGTTTGATTCAGTGGATCTGAAATTGGTCAAGATTTTGCATTTTTAACACATTCTAGGCAATGCGGTGATTCTCATATGTGGACACACCAAGTTGCAAGCAACTAGACAATAATAGCACTTTAAGATGCCACCTCATGGATTATAACCCAGAGCAGGCAAAACAGGAATTCTTATCCTAGTTTTAACACATCAGTCCTGAAGCAATATATTTAAAGAAGCTGTTAACAAGCCAGGAAGAAGCCCATAATCCTCCTCTCTCACTGGTGCTTCCTCATAACTCTGCTCTGCTCAAATACCCAGCTGGTCCCAGGGACATGCCCTTGTCCTGCTCACATGCAACGCCAACATGCAATGGTTTACTGCGAGAATCTTTGGGTCTGTTCCTCTATGCCCATGTCATGTCTACATTTTAGACCATAAAAGCCTATAGCATGGGTTTCCTCGACAATTTCCAGCTACACTCTAGATTCTAGAAAAATTCTGGGGGAAAAAAAGTTTGTTTCTTCTAGAATCCTTCTTTCTAGAATCTTATAATGATCCTATAATGATCCACTCACAGAAAATGGGACTTGGGTTTGAAATCTAACTCCTAAAGCTCTGCATCGCAGCAGGACTCAGAGCTGAGTGGCCTATTTGCCAGGCTTAGCAATATACAAATGGCGCCTCCAAATTGCTTTATTTGCAGAGCTCCTTCAAAACAGTAGTCATGTCCAAGTTTTGAAAAAAAAAAAAGTTATGATCATCATGCTCAGAAGTGAAAAACAAAATCAACTTTGTGGGGACTGACTTCTTCTCAGGCTTAATTAAGATAAATGGTGCTATGTAACAAACAAAGCTAAGTTAGCAGAGGCAAATTTTATATAAATTATATTTTAAAAAATTAGCAAGATGTTTTAAAGAGTTCTTCTCAATATGGAAATCAAAATAAAGATTATGAAAATATCATACCATCTCCTGTGAGACATAATTTGGACTTTTCGTATCAGCAGAATAAAAAGAGAAGTCATAGGTGAAGGTCTTGGTCCGTTCTCTTCCTGAGTCCCCAGTCCCTCCTTCTGGTATCTAGAGGGAAAGGTTTAGGATAATAAGATAATAATGCAAAAAGCCCTGACAGCTAATTGATCTATCCAATTAAAAAAAAGAAAAATTCATAAAAAATATACAATGATCGTCATTTTTCATATTTACACTCTAAAAACCATTTACTTCCTCCTGACTACCCCCTAGATAGATATAGATAGATTGATCGATTGATCGATCCCGAACTCCTCCCATCAATCCAGGCTCTCTATGCTATGACACATGGCTACTTTCCTGGACTTTTTATCATGATTCTCTTATACAAACCCAACACTCCACCCAGACTCGTATTTTTCCACTGGCTTCAAACTTTTTACTGTTCCCTCCACCTGAAACCACCAGAGTTGGGGTCTGCAGAACTCTAGAGGCTGCTAACCACATAGATTGTGATGTGACTAGAGCCCCTTAGAGTTGTGCAGTTTTGTGGCCCCACTAAAAACTCCAGGTCGGATGCTTCCTCTTCCATGAAGCTGCCCCTTGGGCACTATATCCAAAAGTAATTGCTGCCACTTCTGAGAGGCTAGATTCTCCTAGGACATATTCTATTATGAGTTTATTGCAGATGTTTGCGTGTATCTTGTCTACCTTGCTATATACCTAAACGGAACCAAAAACCATGTTTAAAAATCATCATAAGCCACCAAAGTTTCACAAAGTTCCCTGGACACATGCTGAAAAAATTTAATGAGCATGATATTTTCCAACATAATTCAGATTCTCTAAATAAACAATTTCTATGGTTCTTATTATTAAAATGTTAAAAATCTGGACATCTGTTTTCATTATATCAGATGAGGAAATGTTTGTAAAACTCAAAAAGCAACAGAGTAATCAAGGAAAATAGATTCCACAACACACAAAGAAGAGATACATCCAGAGCCAAGGGTCTCTTCACTCTGTTTCGGTAAATATAATTTTTTAATGATTTTACCAAAACACTGTGAGCACACAGATACATGAATCAAAGCAAAGGTAACTAACAGGAGGCAATGATCAAGTGATGACTGGCAGAAATGTGAGAAGATGTGGTAGGTCAAAGGAGGGAAAGCCAGGTAGGGCCAGACAGAGCTAGACGGTACAAGGATTGTGGTCAGAGAAGAAAGACATTTCACTGGAGAATGCCTCAGGCAAAGAGACACCAGAGCCTCAAAGGAAGACTATCAAATTATCCAGAGCATGGCCCAATTGGAAGATAGGAGCATTCCCCCTGCTTCTATCACTGGAGATCAAGTGGCACTACTTTGAGATTGAATGTCAACATATCCAGTCCCTTGAGCCACAAATTAACAGAAATCCAACTAGAGATTGATCTGCACTTGGCCATGGAGCAGCAGGCCTCAGAAACCCAAACCTCTAAGTTAATGATAAATATAGGAGGACAGAGGGGTTGGGTCCATAAAGCACATGATTTATTATTATTAACTTTACACTCTTATCCACCCTCCCCCCAAGTGAAAAGTATTCACGGTTCTTAACAAATTCACTGACCAAAGGAAAAAAATAGGATATTTTAAGTGCAAAAGGAAGAACATGTTATCCTAGAAAATTCTGGTTTTTTCGACTATCTTTTTCAGGGGGGAAAAAAAAAACTTTTTTTTTTTTTTAAATCTTTCATCCCCTGAGTTTTGAATAATAAAACAAGCTCCTCTTGCAAAGTTTACAAAACATGATTATTTTCATTAAGAATGGAAACAAATTGGGCGCCTGGGTGGCTCAGTTGGTTAAGCGACTGCCTTCAGCTCAGGTCCTGATCCTGGAGTCTCTGGATCGAGTCCCACATCGGGTTCCCTGCTCGGCAGGGAGCCTGCTTCTGCCTCTGACCCTCTCCCCTCTTATGTGCTCTCTCTCTCTCATTCTCTCTGTCTCAAATAAATAAATAAAATCTTTAAAAAAAAAAAAAAAAGAATGGAAACAAATTTAGGGCTAACACTTACTTAATGACTCACAGAATTCAGCCAGTTGCCAGGCTAAGGATCTACCACAGGGTACAGGATAACAATGCTGAGTCTGGGTTAAACCCATGAGCTCACATACCAGGGCTCTGAGATCAAATGAAACCAGGGATAGGAGAGGAGACAGAGCATCACCCTTTTGCTTCATGGAAGAGCCCTAGCCAAGTGCAAGTTGATGTGGCTAGTTGAACTGAGAAGGAGGGGTATGGAAATGGCAGATGTGTTTTATTTACCAACAAATCATTTTAACAAAACAAACATGGAGGCTCTTGGAGCAAGGCCAGGTTGCTACTTGCCTTTAAGTTTGTGATTGTTGTTTTGCTTTTCTCCATTTGAATAATGAATTTAGCTTCCAAGTCCTTTTCCCTGCAACACAAATAATTCAGTACTAGTTAGGAGAGAAAAGATTGTTTTTAAAACATTTGTTTTATTTACTTTTTATATATGGGGGTTTGTTTTTAAATGGCATCTGAAGCACAATCTGTGATACCACTCCTCCCAAATCCTTATTGATATAAACATGAAGACACACAAAACAGATGCCACCATCAAAAAACTTAAGACTGACAGATAATGTGTTCTCAAAACCTGGAAGAATTTCTAACTGCAAGCCAAAAGGAGTGTAAATTAAATGACAAGAAACTGTGGAGGGCTGTGTGACTCATGAAAAGAGCAATGCTTTTTTTTTTTTTGCTGTCACCTGGTTACGAAAAAATAGACACCTCCCCTCCACCCAGGATGAGAACCAAGAAGAAAACTGGTATGAATGGTCACAAACAGGTACTGCTTCTAGAAGCAGCCAGGGCACTGCCCCCCTCCTCCCACCCTCTTTCTATAAGCATTCGGAAACTACAGTTCCTGGAAAACAGCAGAACTAGAAGTCCACAGAACTCCTAAGAAGTATAGTTCTCGAGAATAAATGACATGTATCTACACAGTGGAGTGGCCTGTCACTGACAAAGGAATAAGGATGGTCTCCGTATTCTGCTAGGGGCTGGTAGCCAGGATGTATTAGTGTTAAGAGGCGAATAGAAAGTGGAGAAAAGTCTACCGAGAATGCTACCACTTTTACTTAAGGACAAAAAGGATAGCCTACGTATTTTTCAAGAGGCCAACTATGGAGAAAGAAGAAAATGGAGTGGAGCGGATAGACGCTAGATGTCTACAAACATATCTTGATCTGTAGATCATCTTTAGAGTGAGGAAAATAATTTACACAAAAATAACACAAGATTGTTTTTCAAAGTGACCTAAAACACATCAGTGTCAAAAAAAAAAAAAAAAAAAAGCTTGAAGTGCAGGTCATATATTCAGTGTTAAAAAATAAAATAAAAATAAAAATTAAATTAAAATAAAATGACCTAAAACTCAAAAGTAAGCTGAGACAAGGGAACCTAACTGTACATTGGTGGCACACAGTGAAAGACAATGTCAATCCTGACCGGATGCTGGAATCTGACTGCAGAATGTAGTGGGGTGTTGGCCCAAGGAGAAAAAGAACTGTAAAGAAGTCAAAGTACTTTCAGTAATCAGATTGTTGCCAGTAAAGTAAGCATTGTCATTCAGAGATTTCCATTTGTGCGCTATGGGATAATACCTGAGTAATTATGGTGGTGGCCTTGAGAACCAAGGTTTTTGGATGAACGGAGACACAAACATAAGATGGATGAGGTCAAGTAAAATCATAAACTTTATCTGAAATTGAAAAAGGAAAAGAAAGTACTCCCTAGCTTTGTCCTCTGAAAAGGCCTAGAATCTTATGCCCAAATTATAGTCTCTAAATTCCATTTAGAGTCAGGGCTATTAGGAGAACGACTCAATCCAAATATTTGAACTATCTTGTTAACACAAGAAAGCAGGAAGCTATCACATCAAAAGTTACTGGTTTGTCCAAGTTGTCCATAGGCAACTTCTAAGACGGCTCCTGGTGATCCCTACCCTCCAGGTGTCTGTGACCCTGTGTGATCCCCTGCCCCGGGGAGTGGGCTGGACCTAGCAATTCACTTCCAATGATTACAACACTAAGACCCCCAAAGTGATAGTCTGTTGCTTCCTAGTTAGGATTACAAGAAGATTCTGATTTCTGACTTGCTGGTGCTCCTGTGTGTGTGTCTCTCTCTCAGAGGCCTGGCAACGGGGACAGCCACACACCACACTGCGAGACTTTGGGAGACACTCACGTGGCAACAAACTGTGGTCGGTCAGCAGCCACCTGGGTGAGCCTGGGAGAGCCCCTTCCCCAGCCAGGCTGGAAGGCCCTGCACTGCATCCTTGAGAGATCCTGAGTGGGTCAGAGGACCCAAGTAAACCCTACCCCGACTCCTGACTCACAGAAACGGTGAGATAATAGATGGTGTTATAAGCCCCTAAATTGGGGGTTTAGGGGCTTTAAGCCCCTAAGTTGTGTTACACAGTGAGAAATCACCAATAAGAGCCACGTCAAAAGGACTCAAGAGCCAACCCGAACTAAGTCCCCACAGGCCAAATCTGAGCAGCAGAGAATGGTAACTGCAAAAGACTGAAACACACGAAATATGCATCAACTTATGAACTCATAATTTAAAAAATAAAAACCAAATGGTCCCCATTGGAGAATCAAAAGAGTCACCTCATTATTTTAAAAACTAGTAAGTAGGGGCGCCTGGGTGGCTCAGTCGGTTAAGCGTCAGACTCTTGATTTTGGCTCAGGTCATGATCTCAGGGTCCTGGGATCGAGCTCCACTGAGTGTGGAGCCTGCTTGAGATTCTCTCTCTCCCTCCACCCCTCCCCCCAACTTGTACAAGCACACTCTCTCTGTCTCTAAAATAAATAAAAATCTTAAAATATATATATATATAAAAGGGAAGACTCAAGCATTTGCCCTGCATTTCCTAAACAATCAAGTGTTTTTAAGTTTAACCAAATAGTTGTTTGGGAAAGTTCCTCTTTTTAGAGTATTCTATCTAATAAATGAAGAAGGAGCGACAGAATTAGAATGTCAGCACTTTGCAACTCTGGTGTATTTGTGGCTCCAGGCAGTGATCATCAGTGGCTGCTAACTCCACCACTAGGAGACAACCAGACATGCTGTCCCTTAGAACTGAAACACCAACACCTCTGCCGCAGAAATCTTGTCCCTGGCCCACGGAAATGGCTGGACTCTGATCTAGAGCTGATGGATAGTGAATGCCAGGAAACACAGGGGGAACACATCAAACAATACCAGGGACGCAATCAGCAAAATCTAGCTTCTGGGAAGGGCAGCAGGTAAGTGACCTAGCCTATTCAATAACAAGAACAATAAACTGCAAGGAGTATAAAGATGGAAGGGGAACCTATAGATTGAAAAAAGGCTTTAAAGACCTATCATCCAGGGACACCTGGGTGGCTTAGTCGGTTAAGCATCTGCCTTCAGCTTGGATCATGAGGATCCTGGGATCCTGGGATCGAGTCCCATATCTGTCTCTGTGCTCAGCGGAGGGCCTGCTTCTCCCTCTGCCTGCTGATCCCCCTGCTTGTGTTCTCTCTCTCTCTCTGACAAATAAATAAATAAAATCCTTAAAAAAAAACAACCTATCAACCAATGGGATTTCAGTGCAAACAAAAAAGGCATTTTTAGAAATTATAAGATATCTAGGGAAATCTTTAACACTGACTAAATACAAATTTGATATTAAGGAATTATTACTACCATTTTTAGTGTGATAATGATATTGTGATGATTTTTTTAAAAATCTTAACCTTTTAGAGACACACATTGAAATACTTATGAATGAAATAATATGATGTCTGGGAATTCCTTTAAAATAATCCCAGGGTGGGGGAAGCAGGTGTCCTGGCAACCTCAGGATGAACGGGCAGAATAAATAACCAGCCAGAACAATGAAATCCAAACAGTATGTGGTAAACACCATTCAAGAACTACAATGGATTCCCATGGCCTGGTCTAACTTTTCCAAGCCAGTGTGAAGAAGTATAGGCCTGGATGAACAGACCAGTAGCTTAAAAGACAAATGAATGAAATTCCCCTCCACCACCACCATGTTCACAGTGCCCAGATCTTGAGTAGCTCCATTTTGGGCCCAAAAGTGAGAACTGCCTTGAGGTCCCCCATGTTCATGTGGCCATAAAGTAAATACTTCACAAAATTACCTCTTTCTTACAGCATGCAACTACCAAAAGTAGGTCCTGCCCACAGCAAGAGAACGACACAATTAGTTTAATTAACACCATGGGCTGCCACATCTCGATCCCTCCCATTCCCACATGGGTCATTTCTCTGTCCCTAACCGAACGGGTCTAGATCTTTCACTTTAAAACCACTATTTTCAACAAATACCTGCTGGGAGCACACAATCATCCAGGGATGGAAGATCAGAAGGGATTCCAACAGGTGCTCACACTATTTGTCAATTCTTACTTATAAAACATGAAGGAATGCAACTCACACCGTGCCCACCGCTCTTGCTGGAAGTCAGAGGCAAAGTAATTCCAAGGCTCATAGCCTTATACCTTTGGAGTGGCGCAAGTTTAAGGACCTTCGCATGATTATTTATTCTTCCCTGTAGGTAACCATGGCAGTATCTCCCTAGTTTTAAATTAAAATCCACGCTATAAAAATACTAGAGAAGACACCGACTGAAAGACCATTATGTCCTATGAGCATCTATTAGCCACTTCTGAAACCTGAAGATGCTGGATGGGTTTCGAAGGGTTCACAACCTTAAAATCATCTGCGCGGCGATGTGGCAGCAGGAGGCGGAAGGTGATAGGTTCACTGTTCTGAGGGTCCACAGCTTTCTTCACTTTCGCAAAGAGCTGTGTACCCCCAAAAGACAGCAGCTCCAGCTCAGGAACCAGCAGCATTGGTAGCCCTGGGCGCTTGTTAGAAAGGAGGGATCTCAGGCCCCACCACAGACCTACTGAATGGGAACCTGTGCTGTAACAAGAGCCCTTAATGATTCCAATGAACGTGAAAGCTTGGAAAGCACTGTGCTAACATTATCTTGATCTGACAGAGTGATAACTGGCCTTATATTTACTCTCATGAGACACACTCTATAATGTTATCTACTTTGTACACTGGGAAACTCACTACCTTTGTACTTTGACCTTTAAGTTTTATTTGTAAAGTCACATGGCAGAATATGGGTACAACCTAAATCAGCTGACACTATCTCTACTCTTGGCTCATAAATTGTACTGTGGCTTCTGACCGAAAACAACAAGTGTCTGACTTACTGGGACCTAAGAAGTCATCTGAGTGTTATGACCTCCAGATGACCTCATTCCCAGCACCCTGCCAACCTATCAGCTTCTAGGCCTTTCTATACCAGACTGTTTCCCAATGTCAAGGTGAGGTTACAACCAATAGCTTGAGGTCACTCTTAAAAAGAATCAGGGTAAGGGAATAACTGAGGGGAAAAATGGCCTGGGGACAGAATCTTAAAAAACCCAGGGAGTAAGAGAAGAAAGGAGGAGCCAGTTATGGTAATGAAGGCATGGCTCAGAGAGATCTTAGCAAAGCCATGTCTCAAGATGATGCTTCTCAGGTCCAAAAAGTCATTGAACAAGAGCTGGAATGATCTTCGAAGAAGGAACTAGAAAAAATACCACAGCACCATCACATGAGTTTGAGCACACTAAAGAAATACCTTAATGGATTTTCAGAAACTGTTTCATAGATTTTTTGCAAGAAAAGGGACCTTCTGTGGATTGGGGGAAAATCCAGGGACTTCCAAAAGATTCGATACAGCACTATGAAGAGATGAGGGCCAGGGCTTACCTAATGATATTTATCTTCTGTGCTGAACCAGCTGGTGGTGGTAAAACTCAATGGCAGTTTGAGGACCAGCATGGGCTGCAAAAGCCCAAAAAGTCGGACAGGTGTGTGAAATCAGAATACCTTTTTAGATGTGACCATTCAGCAAACTGAACATCTGAACAAAATCTACAATAGAAATGTTCCTCTTATTCTAATGAGCTAATGAGCACTCTTAATACAAATGAAGATACAAAAATAAATACTATAGAAAAACAAACATTTCATTTGAAAAATCTACATTTTTAATCAATGCAGGTACCCAAGGATTAATAAAGAATCCTGATTGCCTGCAACAAAGGATGTATCTTACTCAGGGGAAAACACAGAAGCTTGGTACCCCAGGTCATGGTGACATTTATGCCAGTTTCTACAACTCTGGTTTGCTCGATACCCTTCTGGGAGAAGGCAAAGAATATATTTCTGTGTCTAACGTAGATAATCTGAGTGTCACAATGGAGCTTTACGTTCTTAACCATCTAATGAACCCAGCCAATGAACTTGTCGTGGAAGTCACAAATAAAACACATGCAGCTGTAAACAGTGGGACACTCAGTATGAAGTCTGGTGACTGATGGAAATCGCTCAAGGGCCAAAAGCACATGTTGATGAGTTTGAGTCTTATGAAAATTCAAAATATTTAACACCAACAACCTGAGATCCGTATCTCTCTTGCAGCAGTTGAAAAGGCTGCAGGAGCAGAAGGCTATTGACATGGAAATCACCGTAAATCCAGGGACTGGATGGACGGCTGAACGTCACTCAGTCAGAAACTGCAGTCCGGGCTACGGGCTACATGGAAAAGGTTTTAAAACTCTAGGTATGAATGTTCCTACAAGGCAGTGTCTGCCTGTCAAAACCACACCAGATCTCTCGCTTGTGATGTCAAATCTCTTACAGTCTTAATGCAGGATCTCTGACACATGGAAAGTGGGAATTTTCCTCCTGTGCCCTGGGTTAAATTAGGCAGTTCTTTCACAAAGGTTCAGGATTACCTAAGGAGATCTGAAAGTATACCAGATATGCTTGAAGTGGATCAGCTCACAGTTTCAGGGGACGGGCCATGTGCGAGGATGTTTTGTTAAAGGGAAAGGTTATCAGCGCTGTTAATCACGGTGACTGAGGTGACATCGCACCTGCAGGAGTACTGGAGAACACGATTCTATCTGGGAACCTTCATATCCCGGACCATAGAAATGACAAATACTGTGTACACTTTATGCTGATTATGGGCTAAACAGTTTCTTTCAAGAAAATGTCCTTGAGGATTCTAAAATAGGTACTTTATACTGTCTTACTGCTGTGTTAATTTTCAGAGTTTTCTGCAATATGATTTTAGTCTAAGAAAATCACAGATGGAAGCAATGCTTTTCTTCTCTGAAGATCTTGAAAGTTAGTTCATCTTAAAGCGCAATACTGCTTAATCTTAAAACTGGGGCAGCTCTGCTGGAAAATCTTTTAACAGAGGCCTCAGTGGTAGTCACTCTAAATTGCTTGTGATTCCGAAAATAAAGTTGTAAAGCAATAAACATTTTTAAAAATAATAATCACAGGTCAAGATTAGGTGGAGGCCATCTGTTCCAGAAAGAAAATTTCACATGCAACAATTTCCTAAATTGCTTCCTTCTTTTTCTTAAGATTTTATTTATTTATTTTTCCAAGAGAGCACGAGAGCGAGCACAAGCAGGGAAGGGAGGGAAGCAGACTCTCCACTGAGCAGGGAGCCTGATGTGGGACTCGATCCCAGAATGCTGGGATCATGACCTGAGCCAAAGGCAGACCCTTAATCGACTGAGCCACCCAGGCGCCCAGACTGCTTCCTTCCTGAGCCTAAAAACTAAAACTATAAGAAAAAGGTATATCTTTACTCTAAAAGTATTAGCATTTATAACAAAAATGCTGGATTTTAAGCCATACAGAGCAAATTTCACTCTAGTTACTAAAAATACCCATGGAAAAGCCACTGTAATCTCCACAAAAGGCTTATAATGGTTGAATTCCAACCAATGTTGAAACTATGAATACCCTTTGGTGTATTTATCCATTGTAGATTCCAGGAGAGTTGTCAAACTTCCAAATATTCCAGAGATGAAAGAAAGAAGAAGGAAGGCTCCAGTCCCCTCTTTCCCTCCACACCCTGCTGATCAATCCTGCTCAGCCCCTTGTCCACTGGAGACAGTCTACTGCCCATGGCCTCCACTTCACTGCCGAGCCTTTAACTATCAGAGGTGACTTCAGGGTCCATGTGACATTCCATCCAACAGCCTTACCTCCACTCCCTCATCCCCACAGCCAACAGTCAGTTACTTAGTCCTGTGCAATCGATAGCTCATCTACCAACCATGGCCACATGCCACATATCCCTGCTCCACAGACACTGTCCCAGCTGGGGCCACCACCACCTCTCCAGTGTCTTTGCCTCCAGCCTTGTGCCTTCCCACCCACACTCTACCCTGCTGTCAGAGGAATTCCTCCAAACCCACATCTCACCGTGAGGCTCCCGCACTTTAACTCCAGTGACTTCTCAAAGGCTCTAGGATAAAATCCAACTCCCAGCAGTATACAAAGTCCTTCCCGCTCTGACCCCAACTAATGTTGCCATTCAACATTGTATCAATCCCATCCCCTTCTGGTCTGGCCCGCTCCCAGCCATCAATCCAGACTCAGCTCAGATCTCGCACAACTAGAGAGCCTTCACTGAGCCCTCCAGCCCATGCCCTAGTCAGAGGGTCCTCCTCCCTGTCTCACCCACCAGACCCTGAACTTCTTAAAAGTAAGGACTCTACCTGTCTGAGTTTATCCCCAGGCCCTAGCACAGTGCCTGCAACTTTGAGTTACCCATCAAATGGTTGCTAAATGTGATGGGTTGACTGAAAGTTAAATAACTGCCTCTTACCCCAGCCCAGTCTTCTCCACGTGCATCCTCTACTTAATGCCAGCCTCCCTATGAGCCCCTATATCATTCCTGGTTCTTGCTCTCCCACAGGCTACAGTGCCATCCAGTTCCTATCCACATTCCAAAGCAAGGCTTGTCTGCGGTCTAATTTGAATCATCCACCCTTGATAAAACTTCAGAAATAATTTCCCTTCATACACCTGCCTAGTTCATCCCACTCACATGGGTCTCATCCCTGCTGATGTCACCTCTCCAATTAGTCTAGCGAGTCCCAGAAAAACAAGAACCAGCCTCGTTCACACTCCACAACCTGAGTCTACTGAGCACAAGGGCAACACTCACAATCAGTGCTCAGTGCTTTGTCTCTTAATCCTTGGGCTGAAAACTGTAAAATGCCAGGCACTGAGAGTTCCCCCAGCTCAGGTCAATTTCCTCTGACATTTAAGAAATATGGGAAATAAATCTTGACATTTTTCTCATATTGAGGAAAATAAATAATCTTAAAATATTATTTGAACATTGATTTGATAATAGAGCAAAATGAACTATGTCTCTCCCAAGCCACTTTGGTGAATTGGGTTTCTCAACCGAAAAGTCAATTATGGTTACTTCATATAAATGAGTAATTTATTTGAAAGGTCTGGAAACTAGATCATAAGATGCTACAAACGAACCAGCTAAAGTAGACTGAGTTATAGATCAATACTGGGGGGAGGGAGAAGGAGGAAGGAAGGGAAAAGAGTAAAATGCCCAATCAGAAAAAGAGATGAACTGTGTCAGCTCTCAGATTTGTGCATAGGAGGAAGCTTATCAAAAAAAAAAAAAAAAAAAAAAAAAAAAAAACCCTACGTTAATTCAAGAATTTTGAAATGTTTTTAAATTATTCAGCAATTCAAATTGATTCCAGTTGCTCAGTGGATGATATTTGGTCACTCCATAATAAACAGCTTGACTGGGTAGTACTGAGATCTCCAAACTATGCATTATCTAAGAAGATTCTAAAGAGTAGCTTATTCACCCCAAGTTCTGAAGTAAATTAGTATCCCCCGAATTCACCTTAAAACTTACATACTTTGTATATAATTGTAGAATCACTATGTTGTACACTAGAAATTAACATAACATTGTATATCAACCAAACTTCAAAAATAAAAAATGCAAACTTAAGATACTATGAACTAATATTTAACTGCCTTCACTTTGGTGGCAGGACACTCAATAGCAAAAATAAAAATAAAAAGCCATTTTCTAAAAGAATGTGTGACCTCTGGGGGTACCGCAATGGAAAGAAGTCCAAGGAATACTGCTAAGTGGGAGAAAGAACAAGCAGCTGTGTGTAGACCATGATCCAGTTTGCAGTTAAGTGGATAAATAAAGCATAAAGAATATGCACTTATATGCTTCCAGATGTGTAAAACATTTCTGAAAATTTCTGAAAGGATAAAGAGGAAGCTGTTAGTAGTATGAGTAGTTCTCGTGCAATATTTGAAAACAGAATTATACTGTATCCTGATCCCCTACACTCAATGAATTGCTCAGTCCCTCTGCTCTACCCAATGACAGTCTCTTTTCCCTATTATTAGGGCTCCAGATAAAATACAGGACACCCAATTAAATGTGGATTTCAGAAAAACAAATGCTTTTTTAGCAGGACTATATCCCAAATATTGCGTGTGATCTACTCACATTTTATTTTCGCTTGCTACCCCGGACGCCACCATCTCTTAGCCAGGCTGTGCACCCATCAGGCTCTTCCCCTTAGATGCACGGGTATTCGCCTCCCTTCCTCAAGCCCAGACAGCGAATGAGCGGAGTCCTCACTTTCACCTGCACCCTCAGTACCTGATGCAGCAGCAGAGGCTCCATAAATACAAGTCCCCTCGCCTGTGTCTAAGTGTGGAGTCAGGGAGGGCTATTCTCCTGCAACCAGCTTCTCCCTAACCTTTCTGGCTGGTTCTGAGTACCCAGAGAACATGGGACTGCCGACTCCTCTCAGTTGCTCTCCATGAAATCATAAAAGCCTTTGACTCAGTTTCTGGAGAAAACCCAGGGGAGACAGACACAAAAAAATTCTGGAGTGGGCTTCTCAGGCAATCACCCTGACTTCATTTCAGCTCCTCAGAACACACCTCACCACACAGCCATCAGCCAGAGGTCAGTGGCACCATGACCTACATCCAAAGGCCAACCTCGAGTGGCAGCCAGTGAGAAGTCTGCAGAGCCTCCGCTCCATTCCCCGTGGACAGTGCTGCCACAGTCTCGGATGCTAGGAGCGTCCCGTGCTAAGTGAAATGCTCCACGCACCCCTGCCATAGCTGGAGGGAGCTATGAAGCAGAAACGTTATTATCCCTGGTCTTGAGAGGGCATAAGAAAACTAAGAAGATTAAGCAACAAGCCAACTGCTGCAGGTTGGGATCCCAGAGAAGCAGACACTGTGAGGGAGTTTAGCAAGCAGGGTGTTCATTAGGGGTGTCCTTGGGGTGGACACCTGGAGAAAGGCGAAGAAAGCAGGACCCGCCAGAGAAGACCATGGATCTGCGAAACAGGCCCCAGGGCAGCCTCAGCTGACCCCACAGGCCCATCAGAGTTGCCCAGCCTGGGCCACGATGGCCTACATTGGCCAGTCCGCAAGTCGCAGTCCCAGACTGTGGACTACCTGGGGAAGGGGCATAACCCTGAGCCCTGTGGGGCTGACCCTGAAGGCTGGGCTGAACAACACCATTCAGCAAGGAGGATCTGGTGGCAAACGCAGGGTCCGCCACCCCAACTCCCCTCAAGTCCATGCTGTAGAGTACGCTGACCCGTGGCACCCCAACTCCCTGGCAGAGCCATGAGCAGGGGCTACTGGGCAAGAAAGAAGGCAGGTACTTTTTTTTGTTTCCAGCGGAAGGAAGGACAGCCTAACAATCAGAACTGTCTCAATACAAATGAGCTGCCTTGAGATGCACAGGATCATCCCTGAGGAGGTGGAGGCTGACAAATGCTTATCTGGCACGCCCCGCCCATATGCAGAGATTTACGCAGTCTTCAAATATTTAGTGAGTACCTTTCATGCCAGACAATACTCTGGATGTAGGGGAAAAGAGGTAAACAATACACACAAGAGTCCTGCAGTCAGCATTTTAGTGACAGGGGAGGAACAAAATAAATACAGTACCATCTTAGATCCTGGTAAGTGCTATAAAGAAATGAAAGGATGTCACGGGAGAGAACTGAGGGCAGAGGCAGTGGGAGGCAGGCGGCCAGTAAAGACCTTTCCAAGGCGGTGATGTGGGAGCAAAGGCCTGAATGCAGGGAGGCTAAGGGCCAGGCAAAGATCTGGGAGGAGCATTCCAGACAAACAGAACAGCAGGACAAAGGCTGGGCAGGAACCAGGCAGGAACCAGTCGGAGGTATGAGGGGGGATGAGCAAGAGGCCAGCATGACTGAAGAAGAGAGGGGGTCGAGCAAAATGGGACATGAGGTCAGAAAAGCCAGGGCCAAATGACATCAGAATCTGGAACTTACATGTGATAGACCACGGCCATAGGAAGGTGTAGGGTCCGGGGGAGTGGCAAAATCACACACATTTTTAAATGCTCCCTCTAGCTGCTGTGCAGGGACTCCAGAGGGGCAAGAGGAAAGAAAAGAAGCCACTGAGGAGGGTACTACAGGCCACACAAGAGACACTGGACCAGTGAGGAAGCTTAGCTCCTCTTCACTCCTTCTGAAACGGCGCTTCACTAGGTGCTCTCATCCTTTCCCCTGAATGGAGCCCAACCCACCCATCCCCAATTCCAGAACACAACTCCAGATCTGGATTATGCCTTTATAAAGGGTTACCACTGCTGGCTTCTAAGGCTTCCCTTCTGAACACTGGAAACACCAGTCATTGAAAAACACTGGTAACTGGGAAGAAAAAGCAAGTAGCAAAGCAGCATGAAAACTAGAATCTAATTTGCAGTTAAATAGAAAGGAAGAAGAGAAGAAAAAAATTATGCATGTATACTGAGTATTTTCTCAATTCTCCTAAGGACAGTACATAACTAGTACCATTCTAGAAGCACAGAAGGGAAATTAATTCATTATATATAGTGAGTGGATGTCTTACTCCAGGCATTAGGCATAATTTAATTCTGTCACAGAACCCTGGCCCAGTTGAGAAAAACCAGTTGAGAGCTGAAGAATTTCATGCACTATAAAATTCAAGCCCAAAAGCATAAAGAACTAAATTTTGCTTGAGACTAAAGATGATAATGACACTTTGCAGGGAATTCTGGATACTCCACGGGGAGGAAGGGCCAAGATGATAAAGGGCTTGAGAGCCAAGCTGAGGCTCTTGGCTCAGGGAAATGGAACACTTGACAAGAAGAGGATGGACTCAGAAGAGAGCAGGAGACCTTGCCCATGACCTCAACTCACACGGAGAGAAGGTGAGGCCCCAGGAGGTTAAGGGACTTGCTCAAAGTTGCTACTAGAGTCAGCACTATGGAAAGTTAAAGGAATTAAGAGTCAATACTCCGGAGCCACAGTGAACGGCTACAAGACTGTGTGCAAAGCTAGAACCCCAAACTTGATTTTAGCTACATCCCCTTGAAAGTGGAGTTAGGTAAGCTTGGGCTCCCACAGGAACATGATGGGCCAGTCTGCACACGTGAGCAATCCACACCAAGAGTACTCTCTAAACAGGGTGCAAGGTATCTACCCCATCAGACACTGGACTGGGGGCACAAGAAGCCCATCCAGCCTCATCTCCCACACACATCTGCACCACCCAAGCCCCCCATCCCATTCCAAACTGTTCCTTCTTCCAGGACTCACAGCAACCCTCATGCTGTTCCCTCTGTCTGGAATGTACTTTTCTCCTCCATCTCACTTTTCCTTCAAAGTTTTAAAGATGTCTCCTCCTCTAGGAAGCCTTCCCAAACTCCTCGTAGCCAGTATCTTCTATGTGATATTCCACAACACACCACATCTTCTGTGTGATACTCCCTAACACACATCTTCTGTGTGATATTCCACAACACACCACAGCAGTTTCTACCTTCTACCTGTTAACTGTTGGGTGACTACATACTTGTCTTCTCTACCAGTCCAGTCGCTTCCTGAGGGCAGAGATGATACCTTACTTTTTACATATCCCATCATACCCAGCACTACCCTCACGTACAGAAAGCACCTGGATGAATGAACAAATAAGCAATGAAAGGATGAATAAAACAGCTGAACTGAAAACAAGATACTACTCTTGAATTTTAAGCACTAAAATGAAGCTAATGCTTCAAAGCCTATTACACATTTTCAATTTTTAAATGCAGATGTGTTTTCCCTACACATTTCAATTAACCTGGCAGATGTTAACTCCAAAGGCAGACATGAAGCTCGGCTCTCCCCGAAGACCCACAGCTGTGCTCTGACTCCAGGACCAAGGCAGAGGGAACTTGGGTCTCTTCTGAGTCACAGGACAGAGGAAAAATAAGGATGTGCATATGACCAAATTTCTTCAGTACCCTTCTCCAAAACACAGTTCACAAAAGAAAAGTGGCAATTTAAAAGGAATGGTGTTAAGTATAAACAT
Organism: Mirounga angustirostris; assembly: GCF_029215605.1. Taxonomy (NCBI): domain Eukaryota; kingdom Metazoa; phylum Chordata; class Mammalia; order Carnivora; family Phocidae; genus Mirounga; species Mirounga angustirostris. Next base: position 96,808,149 of record NW_026991718.1, on the reverse strand, counting down.
TGAGAACTTTACTAATACTTGCTCTTGTTTTCCTACATTCAGATGTTAAGCCAACTATTTAATGTGCAAAGATAGCTTCGTTTAGTGCAGCAGCACCGCAGAACAAAGAAAGGAGTTTTCTCTGCTCTTTCCCCACACCATCACTACAGCCCTCCTTCCCGATTTCTCTCTATTTTAGAAAAATGTTCTCAGTGACAGCTTTTGAAATAAAAAAAAAATACAATAGCTGGCTTGTAAAAAGAAGATTGATTCCTTTTACAACACTGCCAGCTACATACACCAGATAGGAGAAAGGTGTGCTTCAGAACACTAAATTGCAGGACTTTTTCTTCAAAAAGACTTCACTTCGAGTCAGAGTGGAGTAAGATGCAAGCCCAGATTCTGATGTTGCCAAGCAAAGTGGTTTCATAATTGTGCAGGGAAGCACTGGGCTTTGGGGACCGGGGTTTAAATCCTACCTCACAGCAGCTCGGTGACTTTGGCACCTGATTTAACTTTGCCAAGCCTTGGTTTCCTCACCCGTAAAGTGGCTGAATAAAACCTATCAGACACAGCTGCTTAAAAGTACTGATTGTGCAGCAAGGCTGTGGGGACTGAGCTAGCCTGATGTATCATTTATTTGCTGAAAGATGTGCTAGAAGAAAGCAGGCAACACGAGGCCAGGCACACAGCCGACAATCAGTGAATTCATCTCCATCACAAACCCAAGATCCATCCACGAATCACCAAGCCCTTATCATGCCTGTGCTGTCTGAGGCACTGGACATAAACCAGTGAACAAAACCAACACAAAGCCCTGCCCTCCAGGTGGGCAGATCTTTGTTAACAACCTTTCCAGGGCTTTCCCAAAATGAGTGGAAATGGAGGGAATCCAGAAAATACATTTTGCCAAATTTTCTAGCCAGATCTCAGATCTCTAAAAGATGAAGAACCACCATAGAGTTGACCTTTGTAGGTTTTATTTATGAAATGCTTTATCTCCATCAACACAATCCAGAGGCCACAGTTCATAAAAAAAATCAGAAACACCAAAATTCTTTCACTTACTTTTAAATACTTGTGAAAGATGTCCAGTTATTCTGACTATATACTGAATGTCCAATCAGAAGACAGGAAACGCACACTGTCCTTCCTGCCCAGCAGCCCCATCCCTCCCTCCCCAAGGGCAAGCCTGCAACGCTCGCTTGTGTATTAAAGAGAGCAACAGTGGCTAGAGGCAGGAGTAGGTCAATGGACAAACGCATATGTGTCCACTGTACAAGGCTCTCGGGGATACAGAGATGTATGATCATAGCTATTGCCCTTCAATGGCCCACGATCGCCCCACGTGGGTGGGAGTAAACAGGATTTAAAAAGCAAAGCCAGTTGGGGGTTGGATGAGTGGCCCACCCCACCCCAGGCATGGGAGGCGAGACCAAGGAGAGATCTGATTTTGGCTGACGTGGTAAGTAAAATGAAGTCATCCAAAAAGGAAGCCCAATCACTGCCTAAAGCAACAGCCACATTTTGTATCCTGGGAGACAAGGGGGTAGGTCACCGGACAATTCTTTTCCAGGATATTCTTGGAACACCAAACAGAATCACACTGCCTTCCCTGGTGCCTAAACACCGCCAGGCTTGATGAAGAGCTACTCCCTGCCTGCCCTGGCTCTTGCTCTTTTTCAGACCACGCTGGGCAGACATGGAGGATGCTATGCCACATCTGCAGTTTCTGAGTTGTGATGTAACACACAAGAGCAAAGAAACAATACAGAGGAAGAAGCCACACCCCACACTCAGGCAGATTTTTGTTTTGCCATTACCTAGAAAACGTCAGGCATCAGTGGAAGGCGAGCCCACTGGCACCATCCTAGGAATCCAGCAGCTGGAGAGTCACCAGTAATCACACTCCCAGCTAGGACTCCCAACCCAGGAGCTCCCCAGCTTTGCTGCCCACAGGAATCTCCCAGGGGCTTTAAAACTCCTGATGTCCAGCTACAGCTCATACCAGTTAAATCCACTCTCTGGGGCGGGAAGCCATCAGCTGAGATATGAGGCCAGTGTCCTAAACTTCTGGCTTCTCTACTTCCTCCATTAAATGTCTCAGAGGGGCAACTAGCCCCACCCCTCCACAATCAGATGTCACTAGCAAAGCCCAAGGAGAACACAAACCATGACCATGGACCTGTACGAAACCAGGTGACAGAGGGAGAAAAAGACCAAGAAGGCCACCAAAACCCTCAGCAAAGAAGAAAATGCCTTTGGGCTCAGGCATGCAGTGTGCACAAAGAGTGATGTAGCCCAGAGTTTCAGGGTCCAAAGAGCCAGGGTCACATTCTGCATCTAACTGACCACCCAGCCACCTGCCCATCCATTAAATGGGGATGAGTCTTGCCTGCTCTGCCTGCTTCAGAGGGGGCTACAGGGTTCAGAGGACAGAGTCGAAGCACACAGAGAAGGACATGCTTATGCAGATGCAATCGCTGTCCTTAGCATTACCAGCACTGTTCACAGAAACTACTTTAGAGCTGTATCTTCCAGGAGCCTCCTCCCCACCCAAGATACCTCTTTCCTGGTCTTCACAGCAATACGGAAAGGACCAGCATCTCAGCATTCAGTGAAACTCAAGGATGCCTATGACACAACAGTGGGCCAAGCCAAGAGCACTCAAAGATGACAACTCCCCCAAATATTGAAAACACCAGTAATGTAGGAAAGTGGTAAGGGGAAATGGTCTGAAGTAAAGAGTTTTAAATAAAGCAAATAAAGGAGAAAGTTGTTTTTTTTTAATTCCAGTATAATTAACATATAGTGTTATATTAGTTTCGGGTGTACAATACAGTGATTCAACAATTCTTTTTTTTTTTTTAAAGATTTTATTTATTTGACAGAGAGAGAGACAACGAGAGAGGGAACACAAGCAGGGGGAGTGGCAGAGGGAGAAGCAAGCTTACCGCAGAGCAGGGAGCCCGATGTGGGGCTCAATCCCAGGACCCTGGGATCATGGCCTGAGCCAAAGGCAGATGCTTAACGACTGAGCCACCCATGCGCCCCTTTTCTTTTTGTAAAGATTTTATTTGACAGCAGTGATTCAACAATTCTATATATTTACTCAGTGCTCATCATGCTATGTGTATTCTTAATCCCCACCACCTATTCCACCCATCCCTCACCCACCTCCCCTCTGGCAACCATCTGTTTATTCTCTATAGTTAAGAGTCTGTTTTTTACTTTGTCTCTTTTCTTTGTTCATTTGTTTTGTTTCTTAAATTCCACATAATGAAATCATATGGTATTTGTCTTTCTCTGATTGATTTCACTTAGCATTATACTCTCTAGATCCATCCATACTGTTGCAAATGGTAAGATGTCATTCTTTTTTATGGCTCAGTAATATTCCATTGTATATATATAACCACATCTTCTTTGTCCATTTATCTAGCTACGGACACCTTGGCTGCTTCCATATCTTGGTTATTGTAAATAATGCTGCAATAAACATAGGGGTCCATGTATCTTTTTGAATAATGTTTTCATTTTCTTTGGGTAAACACCCAGTAGTGGGATTACTGGATCATATGGTAATTCTATTTTTAACTTTTTGAGGAACCTCCATACTGTTTTCCACAGTGGCTGCACCAATTTGCATTCCCGCCAACAGTGCACAAGTGTTCCTTTTTCTCCACATCCTCACCAACAATTGTTATTTCCTGTCTTTTCTTCGATATCAGCCATTCTTGTAGGTATAATGTGATATCTCATTGTAATTTTGGTTTGCCTTTCCCTGATGATAAGCAACACTGAACATCTTTTCCTGTGTCTGGTGGCATTTGTATGTCTTCTTTGGAGAAATGTCCATCCATGTCTTTTGCCCATTTTTTGATTGGATTATTTTTTTTTTTGGTGTTGAGTTATATAAGTTGGATACTAACCCTTTATCAGATATGTCATTTGTAAATATCTTTTCCCATCGGGTAGGTTGTCTTTTAAGTTCTGCTGATTGTTTCATTTGCTGTACAGGAGCTTTTTATTTTGATGTAGGGGAGAAATTTTAAACATTCATTCTAAACCTGATGTTTTTCAGTGGCAACCCAAGACTAGGACTGGTGCACCCTGTGTTCTAAAATACTTTAATTAGATGTCAATACTTTAAAAATCAGAAGATCTTATGTAAAACTCTGTGTTTCTGACTTGTCCTGAAATACGAGAGGACATGGCACTCCTGTGTCCACACTCTGCAGGACAGCAGAAAAAGAGCTGATGAGGCCTCCCCCGACAGCCCACGCACGTCAGCGGCCCTCCCCCAGCTTCCCAGACAGGGGAGTTGAGACCCCCATAGGAAACTGAAAGACTTCAGAGAAGGGGTTATGCCTCTAACAGCAAAAAGACTTTTTAAAATGACTAACTGGCAGCAAATCTGAAGACTCTGATTATGGCTTCTCAACCTTCGCCTGCTTTCTGTTGGACTCTGTTATCTTCTCCCACGCATGGTGCCTCTAGGGACAGAGCAATGACAAAGCGGGCTGATGTGATGAAACCAATCAAGCTGACTTTTAACAAAATATGATTTAACCCAGCCAAAAGGAAATAAGGTTTTCTAATTTCTTCCTTAAGATTTCCTAAAGAAACCACCAGTGAGGGGCTTTCTCTCTCATTTCTTTCTCTTTTTAGCATAAACTACACCTCCTTAATTTTCAATCCTTCCAACTCCCTGCCAGTATTTTCACCTCCTGAGACCCTCAAGGTATGCAACTTTTGAACAGTAAAGCCACCGGTCCCCAGAGCCGCACTGCTGGGGCAGTATTAGCAGATTCTGAACGCTCAAGAATGCATCCCAGATTCCTTGAAACTGAATACACTACCATGATTTATGCAGAAATAAAAGAAAGAACGTTGTCATCAAGCCAGAAGGGCCTGAGGTAAGAAAGCCGTCTGATACCATGACGCTCTTTGAAATAAAACAGAGGGAGAGAGCAAAACAGGTCTGGCCTCATTTCTGGCACTCAACTGACCCAACAGTCTATGCACAATAAAGTAGGCCCCTCCTCCAACAGCTATACAAGGGTGAAGGCAGGCTCAAGTTGCACCTGGCAATACTTGCACCTCTGACTTGGACCTCATTTCAAAAGAGGAGGGGAGGAGAGGGCGAGAGCTAGCACACAGGGTAGAAATGGCATTCGCTGTCTGAGTCTGAGCCGAGGCCTCATCTACAATCACACCAGGATGACATCAAACGAGCAGTTTTACTTCTGTTCCATTCAAGTCTTCAACTCTCAAGTAGCGCCTTTCCGTCCTTTTGTGATTATGCTTTCTAATTCAGCCTCCGTTCTCCTGCACACTGAGCCCCCTCAGTTTCAGGGTTCTATTCTATTTGCATTTTCAAAGGTTCACAAACCCAGTTCAGCACTTGAAACAGGAAACTCTCAAACACAAGTGCAAAGAAACAAGGCCCTTAGCTTCCTACAAGTCACACAGGGAAGGGGCTGGAGAAGAGCCGTGTGTGCCTCTGACAACAAACGAGTGGATAAAATCACATCAAGCTGAAGCTGCAGAGAAAGCAAACTGCTAGTATTGTTCTAGCAAATGCATAATTAATACACAGCCATTGGAAGTTCCTTCAGCTCTGCAAATGAGGCCTCTGGCTCTCCCACATGCTGTTCCCTCCACCTGCTACACTTGTCGTTCCTGGCTAATGCCCACTTTCAGTCTAGCTGAGATGGTTCTCCCCCCAAGTCTGAATTAGACTGCACCCCTTGCCGCAAGCTTCCATACATAGTACCACAGGAACCAGCCCAACGAAGGCAAGGACTGTGCCTGGATTACGCACCACCACATCCCCAACATGCAAACCAGCAGCTTGTAATGTTGATGGGGGGCTCGGAAAGGTCAAGTATGTTCATAATTACACCAGAACATTATTTGCCTTTTTCACTCTCATTCTCTCACAAGTGCACAGTGGAGTTTTCCAGAGGCTACAAGATGTGTGATTAATCATTCTGATGGCTAAGGGGATGTGTGCTTACATATTCCTATGTTTTATAATTTTCTGGTTTAATTCCTAATGTGGTAAACAATAGACTGATGTAACCCACAAAAACAAAAGCTCTTTGGGGTCCTCAAAACTTTTGAAGAGTATAGGAATCCCCAAAACCAAAAACTTGGAGAACTACTGGTCTAATACAAGGCCTGGCACTTACCCTCAGTTGTGGTATCCTCCTCTGGGGTATTCTTCCCAGCCCTCAGAAGGAACACCACTCACCACTCCCACCCTCATGCATCATGCCTTGAATACACCATGATCACCTAGAGAACTTGGGAGGCTCCCTTTGTTTCTATATCCCCCGCTAGGTCATGAGCTATTAGAGAGTAGGGATCATGCCCTCAATCATCTCTGACCAAATGCTGGACAAATGTCAAGATCACCATGAAAACATGTGCTCTTCACCAAGCTAAGCCTCATCAGACCTTAAAGTTCAACTCCAGCCGTAATGCCTTACCTACAGACTTGAGCTCACACTGACCTTCCTTTCTCCATATACCTATTGTACTTTATTATCTACACAGAACAGAATGCTTGGTGACTAGTGGACTTTGTCCATTCATTAAGATTGTGCTTCACCATCATAATATCTATGTGAAATCCCAAGATGTACAAGACAAAATTATAACAGTTACCACTGATGGTGCCTACACTACAGTAGTAGGCAAGCACTCTGCAGCCATTAATTCCTTAAGCCATCAAAATAACCTTATGAATAAGGTATTACTGTCCCCACTGTAACAGACGAGGAAAGAAGAGATCAGAAGACTAAGGTATCCTTTAGAAAACCATGCAGGTACTTAGGAGCAATAGCAGGATGCAACCTGAGGACCACCTGATTGACCTGCTCTTCCACATCCATGCCTCTAGCACACCTCCACTGTACTGAGGACTGGGAAAGTGTGTGATTACAGGACAGTGAAATCTCTGCCTCACTAATTTAATCAAGGAACCATCCAAAGGTATCCTTCCAAGGAAAAGCCGACATACAAAGAAAGTAGTTTCTCGTTTGCAGAAAGCATTTAATGTCTGCTGAAAGAAGGAATGAATAAATGAATAAGAAATGGCAAATCAAGAACCACAAGTATGCTGCAAAGGCTAAGGAAGATGGTACAGAAAATAAATCAGATGTATCTAGGACTGATTAGCGATAGCTGTCTCTCAAAAGAGCAGAAGAAAAGGAAAAAGGGAAAAGACAGTAAAAGCAGAAACAACCACAAAATCCTCCGGCTCTTCAAAATCGAAGGAGAGAAGAATTCCAGCCAAGACTAAATTACAATCATATCAGTTCCATAAGCACTTATGTTCCAGGAAAGGAAGAATGAATTCCTTCGGCTGATTCTTTAAGTCCTGTATTGGTCATCAGAAAGAGCAGAAAATCTGAAAACTACTTGTTAGTAGAAAGTGCAGGCTAAGTTATCATTACCCCTGGGAATCAGCTTCCCTTGTGGGAAAAGAAAGAGCCTGGCTTTGTAGTGTTCCTCCCTTCCCTCCTCACTATCCTCCTGCCTCCAGCACTGGTCCACTGCCCACATAACATACTGAGCATCAGCCCCCATCTCCCTGACTCACCTGCAGCAGCTGTCCTCGTTCCACCGTAGAGAGGCTGTTGACCTCAGTACTAGGAAGGTCTTACAGGTCACCTAAGCTCAAGCTCCTTTAGCCTGACACTCTAGCTTGGTGATCAGCCAAGCAAAGAAACAGCACAGCCAGAGAGCACCACACCTGCCTCAACAGAATGGCTCCCTGCCTTCTCCATCTACCCGTCTACTCAACCTTGCCACCACAAACCAGCAGGTCACTCATTTGCTAGCCCGAGCTTCCTGAGGATACAGATCATGCCCACTGGTATCCCCAATGCCTAAGCACAATGCTTGGCACTTCATAAGTGGCCAATGAATGCTTGCAGGGTAAATGAATCATACACACCTACACCTCTTGCTCAAATCATCCCACTTCTATTCTTGCCCCCTTACAGGCCATTCTCCACCAGTGGCCCAAGTGACCTTTGGACAACTAAAGTCAGACCAGGTCACTCCACTCTTTCACTCTTCCAAGTCTTCCAATGGCCCAAACCCCACATACAATAAGCCTAAGACCTTACCATGGCTTACTGGGCTCTACATGTACACCACCCCCCCCATCTCACTGCATAGGAGGCCCCACTGGCCTTCTGTATCCAGTGCATGTGCTTGCCACAGGGCCTTTGTACTTGCTATTTCTTCTGCCTAGACCATTCTTCCTAGATATTCCCACAGTTCATCACCTTCTTTTATCTACACAAAAAGTCCTTCTCTGACCACTGGTATCTATGGTTACCTACCCCTTTATTTTCTTATAGAACTTCCAACTACCTGCCATTACATATGATCTTTGTTTACTCCCTACATCTGTGCTGTCCAATATAGCAGGGACCGGCCACATCTGGCTACTAAGCACTTGAAATGTGGTTAGTCCAAATTGAGCTGCACCGTATAAAAAAAATACCAGATTACAAAGAATTAATACAAGAAAAGAGTTTAAAATATCTCATTTATACTTATTCCACTGATTTCGTGTTGAAATGGCATTTTGAATATAATGGGTTAAATAGATGGTTAAAGTTAATTTCACCTATTTTTTTTTTTATTTTTTTAATGTGGCTACCAGAAAATCTTAAATTACATAGGTGGATGACATTGCCTTCTATTAGACTGCAGTATATGAAAGTATAAGCTCTCTGAGGGCAGCCACTTTATCCATCCTGTTCAGCAAGGAATCTTCAATCTTTGAATGGCACCCGATACACACAGGTGCTCAATAAATACTTAATGACTGAAAGATCTTTCTTCTGCTATGACTCTTTCCCATCTTACAAGGTCCAGATCAAGCCTCCCCTCTCCCTGGAATTTTGCTGGGACTGCCCCCACTCAGCATGCATTCCTCTGATACCTAGCACAGGGACCAGCACAGTTAGATACTCAGTAAGTCCAAGAATTAACTGAGCATCTCTGGCATATTGGGTGTTTTTAGGTATCATCTACCTCATTTAATCATCACAGTCACATGGGGTAGGGGACAGAGGGAGGACAATTAGTCTCATATTTTAGAAGGATCTGAGACCCAGAAAAGCAAAATGACACACCCAAGCTCACACAATGAGCAAGTGGTGGACCTAGAAAACAAACCCATGTCTTTGGCCCCAGTCCCTGGCACCTGGCTCTCACCCAAGGCCTAGGCTGGCAGCCAGCATCACACCCACAGACATGGTCTGCTTGGCCTGCATAGTGATCTGTTTGCTTGTTTTAGCTATAATCCTTGCCAACATTTGAAATTTGGGGAATTTGATCAGTCCAGGTTCCCATTTTATTCAACACTTGAACACTCGCTACATGTCAAGCACAAGAAAGATAACCAAGAATGAGACAGAAATGGCCCCTGTCCTCATAGAGGGATTCAGACAATATACCAATAAATAAGTAAAATACACAGTAGGCTAAGTTGTGAAAAGTGTAATAAAGAAAAAAAAAATCGAGAAGGGGGATAGGGAACACCAGGGAAGGGAGATGATATTTTCAATGGGATCACTGAAGAGGTGACATCTAACTAAAGGAAGGCGGAAACAGAACACGTGGACATCTGCATCACACCCGTACCAGATGGAAAGGCGAGTGCAAAGTTCCTCAATGGTATCACTGGCTGGGACAGAGTAGTCTCTCAAGACATAGGGCGCAGTAGAAATAGACACTTCCCCTTTACAGTATAGAATTATCACTGGAAAGTAGTGTCCCAACCAGTAAAGTCACTATAGTTCCCAGCCTTCCTCCCATCCAGGTATGGCCATGTGGCCAATGGACGGTGAGCACCAGTGATGCGTCTCTTCCACACCAAGGAGGACAAGAAGTGGGTACACTGCCCCACCCTCCAGCTCCCTTCCGCTAGCTGAAGAGATGGTGGTGAGGCCCCAGAGAGTAGAGCCTCCAGGAAATAGAAAAGCACAACTACACACGGTGATCTGCCTTCATGAGTAAAAAATAAACGTCTTTGGTAACTTTAGTGCCAAGCAATTAAAAGTATGTTGCGGGGCGGGGGGGGGGGGGGGAGGGGGGGTGTAAATTTGCTACAGAAACTATCAAGTGCCCCTCCACACACGATTACCTCCCCAACCATGAAGCTGAGAATCTGCAGCTACTTATCCCATCCTCTGTGCTCAGAGTTTATAACGTGGATTGTTGCAGGCCTGTCTGGTCCCTGTAGGCATTGGGTTTGTGGCCCCTGTACTACAGATTTAGTTAATTATGCCTAAAACCAATCCTTAACACACCACTGAGACCTGCCTTCCCCTGACTCATTCTGAACTCCAGACCCTTCCACCCCATCCAGGATGAAAGGTCCTCATATGTCCTTTGCATTTGACATGTGGAATAATTAAGCCAACCAAGGTGTGAACAGCTCAAAATGTCTACATTCCAACAAAAGATGCCAGGAGACATAATTCCTCAACCTTTCAAATGGACAGAGCTATTCCAGGGGAAATGTTATCTATTCTTACCCTTAATATCATATCAGGATAGGCAAAGTGGACCCCAAGAACAAAAAAAAGTTTAAGAAAATGTTTTACAAGACAACTAAATGCATTGTGCAATCCTGGACTGGAACTCAGACCCAAAAAAAGACACTAGTGGGGCAACTTGGGGAACTGAATAAATCAGATTAGTGAATAGTACTGCGTCAATGTTACTTTGCTGGTTTTAAATTGTATTATAATTTTCTAAGGTTAGAACACTTAGGGAAGTTGGGTGAAAGCTATGTCTGTACTATGCTGCAACTTTCTGTAAGTGTTCCATAATGAAAAATTTTTAAATATTAAAATAAAAAGAAGAAAAGAAGGACCACTCCACCTGCAGCTGGGTGAGGGCAGGGGTGGGGGGAGTACCCTGTTGGTGCCTGATCCTGTTCATATAAGAGACCACTGCAACATTTTATTTTTTTTAAAGATTATATTTATTTATTAGAGGGGGGAGGGACAGAGGGAGAGAGAAAATCTCAGGCAGACTCTGTGCTGAGCACAGAGCCCAGTGCGGGGCTTAATCTCAAGGCCCTGAGATCCGGACCTGAGCCAAAATCAAGAGTCAGATGCTTAACCGACTGAGCCACCCAGGCGCCCCCAATTCAGTGTTTTAGATAGGACAGAGTTCTGGTTCAATACTTTCAGGATGCTTAGTAAGACACCGCCCCTCCCCCCATCAAAACAAATAAGAAGAAGAAAAGAGTAATACCTTATTTGGGTCATCATACATGAGCTCCAGCCCAGACTAGTGACATTTTTCTCACAATTGCCTTTCAATCTGATCAAGTAAAGATAGCTCACAGGGAAACACTAACTTTTGGAAAAGGAAGAGAACAGACCAAAATCTATTTTTAAAAGCTTCATCTCTACATTTTTTCTCACTTTTGAGATAGTCTCCATCACCTTGAATTTTTTTTTTTCCTTGAAACCTCCCTGGGGAACTTTAAGTCCCACTAAGAGAGAGCTCACACAGTGCTTTACCTCTGCCCCAAGCATATTTTCAAGCAGAATCACTGTGATGGTTTAGATTCTGTTAATAAAACCCTAAAAACAAGAATCAGCAGGTGTAACCTGGCGAGAGAACATGAGGCCGTGAGGGCTCAAGAAAGCAAGCTCTTGAGAGTGGACATCCCATAGTGGGTTCAGAATCCTAGACTCTTAAAAGTTGAAAATTCTCTAAGCTTGACTTATCCTCTTGGGATCGTGAGCCCCCCAACTTCCTAGGGGAAACAGGACTGACTTTCAATCTAACATCATCCTAACTTCAGTGTTCTCTCATGTAAAAAAAAAAAATCAGCTTTTACCAACTTCTGTTCTGGATAATAAATTCACTACACTAGTGTTTTTCAAATTGCAGATCATCAAATGAATTTAGTGGGTAACAATTATCTTTTTTAATGACATAGTAGAGAATAGAAGACATCAGCATGCACTGAGCTGATAAATGTCTTACTGAAAATGTCTGAAGTACACAGTTCTGTACAATCATCATCAGCCTTCCAAAGCACAAATGTCTTTTGTTTTAAGTATGATACATTCTTTTTCGCTAAGTTGGGTAGGGGGAATGCTTTAAATGAATCTTATATTCACAATAATTTTTACCGGAACATCTGAAATGGGTTCTTATGGGGAAAAACTAGTGTTACAAACTGAAATCAAAAACTTTTCCCAAAAACTATCTCTTTCAGGTATTTATCAACCATAGACACCACCAGCAGATACCAGGTTAACCAGTGGTCAAGGTCAATGTCACCACTAAGGAGACAAACTGACACCATGAACCCTGGCATGATGTGAAATGAAGAGAACAAGATCACTTATGTGGTGTTCTCACCAAAACTGCATCTTCAATTCAATCATGATAAAACATCAGAGAAACCCACTGAGGGCCACCTCACAAGCTAACTAACTGGCACTCTTCTGAGACCAAGGAGCTGTCACAGACCAGAAGAGATTAAGGAGAGACGGCGACTAAGTGCAGTGTGGGGTCCAGCACTGGCTCCTGGAACAGAGGACGGACAGTCGAGGTAAAACTAGAATCCAGCTATAATAGTCTTGCACCCGCGTTAATTTCTTGGTTCAGGAGCTGTACCATGGTTATGTAAGATGCTAATATTAGGGGAAGCTGGATGAAATGCATAGAGGAACTGTAAGTCTAAAATTATTTCAGGGGGCGCCTGTGTGGCTCAGTCATTAAGTCTGCCTTCGGCTCAGGTCATAATCCCAGGGTCCTGGGATCGAGCCCCGCATTGGGCTCCCTGTTCAGCGGGAAGCCTGCTTCTCCCTCTCCCACTGCCCCTGCTTGTGTTCCTGCTCTCACTATCTCTCTGTCAAATAAAAAAAAATATATTTTTAATAAAATAAAATAATTTCAGGATAAAAAGTTTAAAAAAAAACTTTTTCTGAAGAAAGGAACATGAATGTTCTGTCCCATAAACTATGTATCATTTAAACACAGTAAGTGTTTTATAGCCAATTCTCTAACCTTAAGAAATAAACATAATGAGTATTCAATGTGTAATTTGCATATAATTAACTTAATACACAGGGAAAGCTCTGGAGCTGTCATTCTTCACCCAGGCTCTCCCCAGGCCTCTTTCACCTCTCCTGTCTTCCTAATACCCAACAGAAGGATCATTGAAACTCCCTTTACCCCCTACAGATGCTGGGCTAGGAATTCCTGATTCCTTATAACAGATGCTGGGCTAGGGATTCCTGATTCCTTATAAAAGATGCTGGGCTAAGGATTCCTGATTCCTTATAAGCATCCACAGCTGAAAGATGCGGGAGAGGGACAGGAGAGGTGGCAGTTATTAATGCAATAAATATTTTCTGAGGACCCATCTCTGCCAGGAATGGTTCTAGGCTTTGGGGAAACAGCCATGAGTAAGACCGACAGGGTTAGTGGCTCTCACAGAATTTATGTGCAAGGAGCCAATAAAAAAGCAAACAAACAAAAATACATTCATATGCACACATACATGCACACGCACATACACTCAGATAATGGTAAATGCTATAAAGCCAGAAAACCAGTGTGATGTGATAAAGCTGGAGCCCGGACCCGATCCTTCTCTGGTCCCCAGTTTTCTCATCCATAAAATGGAGCTAACCATATTCAGCCCCACAGGGCTGTTGCTGGGAATTAAATTAGACAGTGATCACTTAAGACTTAGCAGAGTTCCTAGTAAGTGAATGAGTGACTAGCAATAGTAACAGATGACAAAAATCACGTTATCAACACCATTAGTGAAAGCTCTTTCTCAAATGACTTTAAATTTTACATATCCCACTGAAATTTGCCCAAAGTGTCTACGCTGATCACAGAAATAGCTATTTCCCCTCTAGTATGCAGCAACAATGAATAATGAATGTATTTAGAAATGGACAGAGCAGGAAACAAGCGCTCAGCCCAGAGCCCGGCAGTGAGGGGAAGCTTCCAGGCCCTGCTGGCAGTGACCTCCTCTGTGCTTAATGCGAATCAGCAGGCTGAATCCAAGGGAACGATGCCCACCTTCCCATGAAGGACTTTTTCCTGGACTGTCTCTGCAACTGGAGCTGGACAGAAGGTAGTCCAAGCCACCAAAATAAACCAGAGGCTCTCAGTCCTGTGGAAGGGGGCTGGGGATTATAAGGCACTATCATGTCCTCCCCCAGGCTGGAGGTATAACTATAACAATTTTCCTTCACAAAACAAGATGGCATCCCAATTCTAGAACCCACAGAAACAGCAAAGGTTATTGAGATTATTTACAAAATTAATCATGAAATGAGGACGTACAAAATAAATCAAATTCAATCCAAAACACTACATATCGCACAACTGGACATTTCTAAACAACCTCTGACAGACAGAAAGACAAACACACTCTTGATCTCTCTCTCACTCACAGCCTCCTTCAGTAAAACAAAGAAGTTAATACTAAATTATGCTTATTTGGTACTCTATGTCACTAAAGAGCATTTTTTGTTTTTTTTCTAAACTACCAGTACTCACATCTTAGGTAAGTGCTTTATACACATTAAGATATTTTTTAAATTTTGAATGTGAAAATACATCATCAGTCACTTGCTTCATGTCACTTGTCAAGTCCACCTAAAAGAAAGGATAAAACCTCCATGTGCTCCAAGCTCCCTGAGTCAAGTGACAGCACAAGCCTCCCTGGGAACCTCACCTGAAGCATCACAGCTATTCCACTCCCTGTGTGAGAAACCACGGCTCTCTTTCTCGCCATCCCTCCCTACATCCCTCCCTTGGCCCGGTAGCCTTCTTGCCCCAACCCCCTACCTCTCTACTTGTTTTCTGTTCCTCTTCTTTAAAACAAAAACACACACACTACACTTCTCCTCTGCCTCCTAGCCCAGGTTTTCGATGCCCAGGTGAGGGCTGGGGCCTATGTCAGGCCCTGTGCCCCACAGGAAGGAGCAGAACAGGAGTACTATCCATGACAGTTACCATACAAGAAATTAAAACGGAGACATTTTTAAAACATAGAATGCAGAGCACATGAGCCATGACATCATTGCACACCATGGTGCTTCTGGAAAACTCCACCATACCCCCATGAGAGAAGAGTGAAAAAGGCAAAACTATCTTAGTATTACTGCAAATACAGTTCTGACTTTGGGAACCCCCTAAAAGAGCCTCAGTGATCCTCAACTGTCCCTAGACCACACTGAGAATCAGTGTGGTACAAAAAAAGGAATGAGTCCTAAAGACCCAGTAAAATCCACTTGCCCAGGACACTGCCAATTATGCAGTTCTGCTACCCCTCTTCCTTCTTCACTATGGTCCTCCTTGGAAACCAAACTCACTTCTACCACATCCACTATCACCTTCAAGCAACCCATGTCCAAATGTGCATCGCAGAGCTGATACCTCATGAGTCCCTACTGCCTGGCTCCCCCACCAGTAGCCGAGCCGACTCAACTCACCACCATGCCCCTCCAACCCAACCAGCTCATCCTGGTGTCCTGGCTTTGGGGAAGGTCATTCTTCCACTTAATATCCCAAACCACTCATTCGTCTTTGACTCTGGCCTCCCTGTGGCCTGCCAATTTGTCTTCAGGATGTCTCTTGCAAATGCAAATAGTAGGGTATAAAACAGTGTATACATTATGTTGCTACACAAACAGGGGGAAAAAAGACTGGATTCCAATGCACCAAAAGTTTACAAGTAGTGATCCCTGGATCATGGAATTATGAGCGATTGTCAATTTGATTTCTTTGGTACACTTTTCTGCAGAGCATAAAGTTTTTATAAGCATGTATGATTTTCACAGTCAGAAAATACAGTGAAAGCTTCTTCAGGATTTTGTTTGCAAGTCTTATCCTTTGATTGTGCCCTTTCCTATGGTTCCTATTTCCAAAATGGAGTCACGTATGCTAGGCCAAGTCACCAAACTGGGGCTTAATATCTAACCTAATTGCAATTTCAACCACCCCCAGGAACACAGTTGGCCAACAGGTCTCTGGTCGGCACCATTGAGGTAATCTGTCACATGGGCCCTCCCCAACCCCCAAAGGAAGACAAGGTTATCCACCCAGTAAGACTCTCTGTTCTCCCTCCGGGAAGGTGACCTTGCCTGAAACAATCCTTTCTTTTCTTCTGTTAATAACTTCTTGCCCCATCCTCCTTCCTATAAAAACCTTCCATTTTGTACGACTCCTTGGAGCTCTTTTCTACTTGCTACGTGAGGATGCTGCCTGATTTGTGAATTGCTTAATAAAGCCTATTAGACTTTGAATGTACTTGGCTGAATTTTAACACCTATTACAACTCCAATCTAGTCCAGAATCACATCGTCATGGGTCATATTTCAATTCTTTATGGTCTTCCTGCACTGGCCTCTGCCCACTCATATAGACATTTAGGCCCCGGGTCTCGCATCCCAGAGAATGATGGGAAAGTCAATGGGATAATAATAGTGCATAAAGGGCACTTAGCACAGTACTTGGCAAATAGTAAATAAAAGTTCATTGTTGCTGGTCCTGGTAGCACTTCCCTGCTATGAGATGAAACTTCTGAAGATAGTATGGCAAATGACAACCCTGTTTTAAAACCATCAATAGCCCCCAGTGTCTAAAAATAATAGCCAATATTTATAGAGCACTCGCTTTGAGGCCCAACACTGTTAGTTAGTGTGAGTGCATTCAGTCACCATCTCAGCCCCACAGGGTGGGTCCTGTGAAGATTTCCATTTTGCACATGAAGAAACTGAAGCACAGGGCACTTAAGTGCCAAGGCACAAAACTCAGAAGTGGTAAATCTGGGACTCAAGCCAGTTCAGTCTTACCATCCAACAGAACTTTCCACAATGATGGACGTGCGCTATATCAGTGCTGTTCAATACGCGGGCTACTGAGTATTTAAAGCATGACTAGTGCAACTGAGCAACTAAATTTTAATTCTACTTAATGTTAACTAAAATAACCACATGAGGCCAATGCTACCATACTAGCCAGCAAACCGGAGAATGAAAGCCCAAACTCCCAAGCTTAACAAAGGAAAGTCCTCACAACACCCTGTCTACCTGTCTACCCGCCTCTCAACTAATTCTTACACAAAGCTTCAGTTGGTCTAAAACCCCTGGTAACTGCACTCGTTCCTACCTGCCTTGCAGTCCCCCGCCCTCCTCTCATCTAAGTGTTCTGTATAATGGAGGAGCTTCAGAAATGAGAGTAAGACAGACTTGGTTCAAGTCCAGACTGAAGGGACTATTACGCGAGGGCTCTCAGTTTCCCCTCTATCAAATGGGCATAAAAAGCCCTCAGTCACTCAGTTGGTGGGAGCAGGAAAGGAAGTTGCCACGGTAAAGAGAAGAGCATGATGCCTGATGCCTCGAAGCATCTAGACAGATGTCTCCCAACCCTAACACCCGAGCCGTCTGCTGTCTTCATCAGAGATCCAAGAGACCACCGCGAACTAGTCCCTGACACTCTTAAAATGAGACTTCAGTATACCCTAAAGAGGTCAATCCCAGTCAAAATACCAATGGTGATTTTTTTTCCTTCTTCTCTTTTTAACTTGCTAAACATGACTGTGAATTCCACCTGAGAAGCTAATCAGAAAGAAAAGCTAAAAACAGTCAGAAAAGGGAAGGAATGAGGTGGTCTTGCCTTATCAGATAAGAAAGCACATTAAAAAGCTATCACCTGGCTTGTTGCCAGCACTCAGTAAATATTTTTTTAGTAAAAAAAAAAAACATCTCATATATTGTTATTGAATAAAGTTACAATCATTAAATTATAAAAAATAACAGTAATAACAATAACCAATCTTTACAGAGCCCTTGCTGCATGCCAGGTACTGTGTGGAGAGCGTTATCCACATGCACGATCTCCTTTGACCCTCACAACGGTTGTTCTTCATATTGCCAACTGCAAATCATTAATAGATCTTGAAGTCAATTTAGTGGATCTAGAAATAGCATTTTTTAACAAGACAAGAGAATAAAATAGGACAGAACAGAAAATATGAGTGAACTGCATGTAACACCTCATGAATCTTTTACATATCTATCTAGAGCTTCAATCTTTTACATATCTATAGAGCTTTCAAATGTGTCATCTGTGAATCATGGTAAAAGATATATATGAAAAAAGACCTATAAGGTATGTATAATTACTATCACCCATTTTACAGCTGCAAAAACTGAGGTTTGGAACAATTAAGTCTCTTGCTCAAATTTAACCCAGCTTGTAAATGACAGCCAATACTGGAACCTACGCAGTCTGCCCTCAGATCCCAGCCCCATCAACACTAGCAAATCAATGGGACAGGATAAATGGCAGTAGAGAATCATCTACTGGGGCGCCTGGGTGGCTCAGTCGGTTAAGTGTTGGACTCTTGATTTCGGCTTAGGTCATGATGTCAGGGTTGTGAGATCAGGCTCTGCATTTAGTATGGAGCCTATTTAAGATTCTCTCTCTCCCTCTGCCCGTCCAGGCCCAGCATTCTCACACTCTCTTTAAAAGAAAAAAAAAAAAGAGGGACAGAATCATCTAGTGTTTCCATGAAAAAAACAAACAAGTGAAACCAAAAGGAAATGGACAAATTAGTTACCAAATCATTATTTTTGTTGGAAAAAAAAGTATCTCGTAAAATTATTAAAAAAATGAAACCAGTAAAAAAGAAAAGGCCAGGCCTAAGAACAATGGAAGAAATCACAAAGAAAAAGGAATACATAAGACTACATACATAAGGCATAAAAAGACAATACATAAATGTTAAAATGTGCCCATAAAAAACTATAAGCAAATTGTTTTGGCGAAGGTTTTACTCATTTTCAAAAAAGTAGAGCTGTGACCATCCTCAGAAATTGACTTCGGGCAAGTTTACTATGTCTCCCAATCTGTACTACGGCATGACAATAATAGTCTGTACCTACTAAGACTGTTACAAAGATTAAATTAGATTTTGTACCACTGCCACAGAGGGAACTCTCGGGAAAGGCAGCTGCTGTGATGTGATGCAAAGTAACGGCTCTTTCAAAACTACTTCTGCCACATAACCCAAAGCACCACGGTAGTAAAAATAAAGGCATCACATCTTAGCCTGAATCAAGCACTGGGTGTTTGTTGGCAAGGACTAGTTACTGCAAAGGCTCCTGGCTCAGAAGGTCACATTTCACCCTGTGCCTCCATCCTTTTAGAGTCTGCAACACCAGTCCTCACCTTCCAATACCCCAGGCCTTTGCTTTCTGCTGGTTGCTCCCTCTTTGCCTAAAACTCCTCTAAAGATTAACAGAACAAAAATTTTACATCTGCAATCCCACGTTCATCCTGGTAGGTAGGAATATAATGCATAAAATAAATTCTCAGAAATGAAACTGCCCAATTGGTGGGTTTATAAATTTCTAATCTTGACAGTTCCTGTTAAATTTCCCAATAAGAAAGTTTCAGAGGTTCTGACCCTTTAGATGATTTCATCAACACTCCTTTGCCAGCACTTGATGTTCAGTCAACGTCCACCAATCTCACTGATAAAAAAAGGTTTCTTCTGCTATTATAATTTGCATGTTTAGGTCAGGTACTTTTGGTTGGCCATTTGTATGCCTCTTTCCATTCCACTGCCAACTTCTGGGTCATTGTCTCTCCTTGAAACTGCCCTTTGGAAGGTTACCAACGTTCCTGTCTCCAAGACCAAGGACCTCATCTTACACCCTCAGGGCACCATCTTGGCAACATCTGACACCAACAACCACCACCTCCTTCAAGAGACACTGCTCCTTTCCCTGCCATGACAATTTGCTGTGCTGGTTCCTCCACGAAGGGCAAGCCAATCTTCTCCCTAGAATTCTAAAGAAAAGTATATCCCAGTATCCAATCCTTTTCTTCTCACTGTAACATGTTTTTAACCCACTCTCTCTATATATACACACATATGTGTATACGTATGTGTGCATGTATGTCCATATACACATAAAGATAAGATTTTCTTCTCCTGAGAAATCTCCTCACTGTAACATTTTTTTTTTTTTTTTAAAGATTTTATTTATTTCACAGAGAGAGACACAGCGAGAGAGGGAACACAAGCAGGGGGAGTGGGAGAGAGAGAAGCAGGCTTCCCACTGTGCAGGGAGCCCGATGTGGGGCTCAATCCCAGGACCCTGGGATCATGGCTTGAGCCAAAGGTAGACGCTTAACGACTGAGCCACCCAGGCGCCCCTCACTGTAACATTCTTAAACTGTCATCTGTGTGCAAAAGCTTTCCAAATGTCAGTCCTCAAATTACCTGAGACCTAAACCCATGTTTCTAACATGCTACTGAACATCACCAAAGAGACAGATGCCCTCCCCACACTTCAGATAGATCAACAGGGTCAATACGAGGGCAGCACTCATTCTGTGACAACACTGTGCTTGTTCTTAACACTGTATCTCATATGACTCTAGGGATCCAAGAGAGAATACACCAACCTCACTATCCACCGTCCCCGAACCTCTTCCACCTCCTTGACCATCAAACCTCAGTTAATGGTTCTACGTTCTCCCCTTCCCCCTCCTTCCCATCCAAGGATCAGCAAAATCCTCTCAATTCTTCCAGGAAACTGTCTCGGTGTATCTATCCAGCCTTCCCATTTATGCCTTTGGTCCAGACTGCTACTTCCTTAGCTCTTGCCCTAATCCTGATGCCACCACCAAAGTTCTCTGCTGAAAGTACAAATACCATCACTTCAATCTACCACCTCAAAGCACATGGCTTTTGGACGTTTCCTGCAGCCCCTCCATATAACTGGGCTCCAGGCCTACGACTGACAAAGGACTGCACTTGGACCATCACTCCCAACCAGCCCCATGTTTTAGGAGAGTCCTGCCAGTATGTAGTCCCTCCCCCACTAGATAGTAGGCCCTCAGAAGACACTCATTAAACCTCATTCACCTTATCCCCCATATAGCTCCCAGGACAATGCTGTGCACTTGGTAGGTGCTTTCTAAAGTTACCAATACAATCCTCTAGCATGTGTTCATGTTATTCCAAAGAGAGAAAGGAACTTCTTTATACATGTAAATCCAGAATAAAGAAAAATCTTTTTAAATCATCTAAATGACTTTGGGGTCTGTTTGTCTTGTATGACTGAATATACATAGCAACATCCATATTCTCTTTGGACTTACAAAAAAGTCAAACTCCTTCCTAAAAAGCTTTACAAATAACTTAAAAACGACAAAAGCGCTGGTTTTCAACAGTTACAAACCAGAGTAATGATTCCCTATTTGCCAACAGAAAAAACAGATTCAGGTGAGTCAAAGAAGATTCTGGCAATAACTTGATTTTATGATCTTTGGATGCCGCAATCAGCTGTCAGAACTACCAAACAATGACCTCCACAAGTTGATATGAGAAAGTGGAAAGGCCATATGGTAAATCAAATGTCCAACAACTTGACTGAGAAGCCAATAAAAACAAATGGACTTGTGTGAACTGGGCCTGTCAACTCCGAAGGACACATCCCATTTAGGTCTACTTCATTCTTTAAAGTTAAACCAATTTAAACAGTAACTCTTCTAAAGCATCTTTCTATACTGATTATAAAGAAGTCATTGAGAAGGAAGCTGGGATTATTTTTCAAAGAATAAAGAGTCAAATCATTCTGAAAAGCATTTCTTTGTAGAAAAATACAAGACTGGATTCTAAATGGTTTATAACTCTTCCCATCTCTTAACACAAGCAGATTTCCAACACGTGTGCCTAAGTGTCTTTGATTTTGTTTTCCCCTGAAGCGAAAACTTTGCTGAAGTTTCCCATCTACTCTGGAATGGAAGTTAAGAACTGCTCAGTTACCTATTAGAAGTCAGGGTTCACATTCAGGGAATTGAAATCATCTCTCACTAAGCAATTAAAAATATTGTTGTTAACAGAGAACTTCTGAGTTGACACAATTGAGGGGAGTTCGCTTGACAGCTGTGGTGTCCCATGACCTCTCATATTCCCCCAGAAGGATTTTAAGCCTTCATGAAAGTGATCCCCTGACGCTTCTGAAAAGGGGAAACATGTAAACCTCCACAAGTTAGTGGGACAGGACTCTTCTCCTGGCCTCGTGAACTCTGTATCCCCAGAGCTGTCCGAACAGGGCAGCGTAAAAGGGACAGCAAAGCGTGAAGTGCTCCAGGCCCCCAGAGGCCACAGCCAGGGACCAGTGGGCCAGAGACCATCCCGTGACACTTAAGTCCAGGCTGGCCTTTGAGGGGAATTGGAGACTAGGTTCCTCCGGGTGGGGGCGCATCGGGGGGCCGCCTATGGCCTCCCCCAACTCACCTGCGATTCATGGGCCGGACCCTCACGGCCACCTTGACTGATGCCATTGCTCATCCCGGCCCGGCCCGCGCGGGCTCCCACCTGCCCAGCGCCCCGCGACCGCCGGCGACTCTCGCGACTCTGCTCTCAGCTCCCGCCCACTTCCCTCTCTCTGCCCCCGCCCCTCTGCTCCCGGCCGGACCCGGCGTCCCGCGGCGGCCCCACCTGCCGGGCCACTGAGCATGCCCAGAGCGGCTCCGTCCGGCGTGATCCGCGCGCCGGGGTTTGGCGGCGGCCCGGCGGCGGGGAGGGGCGGGGTCGGGATGCCAGAGCGCCACAACCTAAGGTCGCCCATTCGGGAGGAACCTCTGCAGGACGTGGCCCGGAAGTCACCAACGGTCAGTCACCGGGGAGGAGTGACTTCAGGAAAGCTGCAACCCAGCCTTATCACCTGAGAAACGGGGGAGGAGGAGGAAGAGGAAGGTGTCGCAGTAATGTAGGGCCAGAGCAGAGACCTCAATCCTGGGGCTCTGATTACCGAAAACACAGTTTTTCAGCCCTTAACTAGGAACTGACTTTACCCCCCACAGTGCAGGAGTTAGCTCACCCAATTTACAGAGCAAGAATCTGAGGGACGGAGATTATCATAGCTTGTTTGTGGGGAGCTCCATCCACTAGGGCCTTCTCTGCTGCAATATACCCAACCGAGTTGTGTGTTTTGGACCCCTCAATTCAGGGACACCGAGAAATGAAAATAAAAAGGGTACTGGATGTTTAAAATATGCGGGTGAGAATGGCTACATTGTCTGAAATCAGATCTTCGTGGGACTTTTTTTCGCTTACGTTACAGTTCAGTAGTTTTTTGTTTTGTTTTTTCAGTTAATCATAACGTATTAAGGGGTGAGAGCGACCTTCTCTTTAAAGCTTAGGACCTAAGGGGCGCCTGGGTGGCTCAGTCGTTAAGCGTCTGCCTTCGGCTCAGGTCATGATCCCAGGGTCCTGGGATCGAGCCCCGCATCGGGCTCCCTCCTCAGTGGGAAGCCTGCTTCTCCCTCTCTGACTCCCCCTGCTTGTGTTCCCTGTCTCGCTGTGTCTCTCTGTCAAATAAATAAAATCTTAAAAAAAAAAAAAAAACTTAGGACCTAAGAATTGAGGGCAGACCTAGCCTCTTTTCCTGAGTCCTTCTCCCCCGCATCCCACCCCACCCCACCACCTCCCTCTTCTGAAGAATGTAAATTCATTCAGCCATTCATTCAAGCATTTGTGCACACACACCCAAGAGCCCCCCCTGTGAGCCACAGGTTACCTGCGAGCCCTAACCCAGACCTGAGCTCTGCCTTCCTCCTACCGCCCCACTCAGGGCCCCTCAGCACAAACAACCCACCCCAGCCCAGCCCCAGGACCCCACCCTTACTGCCCCTTCGGGCAGCTGACGGGAAGCCACGGGGAGTGGAGGCTGGACTGCTGGGTTTGAGCCCCAGCTCCTTCACTAACACTAGCTTTGGTCGTCCTCCAGTCTGCATTGCGGGGCACCGCGAAGGCTTTTGCCTTACAGCAATAGAAACAACTCCATGGAGTTGACTAATGCATTAGGTGAGATGATGTCGGCAAATGTGACCCACTCAGATATGAAATCACTATTTCATCAGCTTCCCTAGAGCCCGGCAGCTAGCCCGGAATCTGCCTCCCATTTGCTTCCAGAACCCTGAAAACCCTGGGTTTTCCCCGACTTTGCTGGCGCAAAGCTGGGTACGGATTTGACCACGCGAGCTGCAGGAAAACAAGGAGCGCCGGAAGGTGGACCGGGACGTCCCGAGCATGCGCGGTAGGGGCGGGCTGGTTAGAGGCGCCGCCAGGGAGCCCGCGCGCCGCCTTCGCCACCCCAGGCGGGGGCGGGGTCCGCCTTATATGGGAGCTGCGCGGGGACAAACAGGCGCGCGCCTCCCTACTGGTAGGGTGTAGGTCGGCACCCGCGCCAATCACCGCCACCACTGCTCCTGACCACTCTGCGGGGGTTTGGGCGCACGGAACACTCGAGGGGCCCACGCCCTGCAGCGCCAGAGCTCAGTTTTTGAAAGACGACGAATTAAACTTTGTAGGAGGAGTTCTCTTACTAATTAAAGCGATTTGCTCTGCCTGGGGTTTTATTGGTTGGTTGGTTGTGAAGTTTCGTTCTTTATTTCCAGCAGCCTACACATGCCCATAAACCCGCTGACCTTCTGTGACATTGCCATTTGACACAAAACAGCATTGCAACCCCGCAGCCCCACAGACACACTAGACTCCAGACATCTGGCATGGAGCTTCTGACTAGGCAGTAAGGCCTCAACTCACAAAGGGACACTGCAGTGGGGATGAGGGGGGTATTTTGCTTGTTTTGATGTAGTTTATTTGGGTCTTCATTTATTGTTCTTTTTTCTTTTTCTGATGTTTAGCAATCTCTTTACTGCCAAATAGTTCTGAGTGATCGAAACTCCCTGAGTCTTGTTCATTTCAAAGTGAGCTAGCACTAGAATAGAATGTTCACTCCACCACAAAATATTTGAATCATCTTAAAATACGATCATCAGAGAAAAAAAAAACAACAACATCCCTATCAGCTATATATCCAGCTATGCATTTCTTCCCCTGGCCTTTAAGGAATAAAATTGATTTACTCTCTCACAAACATGACTTTTAAAAAACCTTGATAAACAGCAAACGGACACACTTAAATTGGAACATAGGATACAACTGACATCTCAGAAACCCATCTGTTTTCCTATGTGCTAGAAGTACCAATCTCAAGCATTCTATCACATAGTACACTTAATATCTCCTTGTGGGGGTATCTTACATCATGGAACTCAAGCTGAATTTAGGGGTGATGCAGTTGAGCCAATAAACAAAAATAAGTGTTCTGGTTTTCAAACAAATGCATAGTATCTCAGAGACAGAAATTACAGATATCAAATCCAAAACCAGAACCATTTTCATTTTCTAAGTCATAAAATATAAAGGTAAATTTAGGATCTTCTAAAATTCTAAACCTTAAATGCAAAGGTAATTTGAAAAAGCCTGAGTGAAACCTGAACTGCAAAGTAACAGTAAAGATAATCACAAAGGTCATACATAGAAATTTTGCTACAAAGCTATAGCAGGTAGCTATGAATGCCAGCTTTTACAGCAGAAGTGAATGAAGAAATCACAGAAGATTCAATTTAATAGAAACTATCACCCTAAATCATAGTCATTTCTTATACTAAGATGAAAAAAAGATTGTTTCAATTGCATATAACTGTACCTGTGGTTACAAATAGTTCAGAATCTATGGACTCGTAGAGTCTGTGGCAATATTTCAACTCTTCAGAATGAGAAACCGCATTTAGTTGAAGGGCTGAGGTAAAGTTCCATGGATAAATTAGTTTTGAAGATGGGCCTTGCAGAAGGGATGGAATTTGAACTCCAAGATGGGTGAAGAGCTGACTTCTGAGCCAGGAAAAAATACATTGAACAAATGCAGGGGTCTTGCTCCAGGAATAGTGAGAAAGCCTCTTTACCTAAAACAGTGTGAGAAATTTTAAGATAGTTACAAATGCTTCCCCTCCTGCTCTTACACCTTGGAATGTCACATTGCAGCAACCCCCAAGCAAGGTTGGAGTCTGTTTCTCCACCTTTCTAATATGGCTGCCCTCGTATCTTGCTCTGGCTCACAAAACGCTGCAGAATAACTTTGTTACTTCAAACCTAGATTTCAAAAGGCCTTGCATGCTTCCAGTCTTACTCCAGGGACCCTGCTGCTGTCATGTGAGCAAGCCCAGGCTAGCCTGCTGAATGATGGGGTGACCCAGTCAAAGCCAGTGCCACAGCCAATAGCCAGCCAACCACCAGACATGGGAGTGGGGTCACCTGGCCCCAGCCCGCCCCAGCCAACTCATTAGCTGATCATAGATGGATGAGTGAGGGCAGCCCAGAGTGACAGAGCACATCCAGACTGGCAGAACCACTTCTTGTTGATTGAGGGGATCAGAGTATTCCACCCCAAAATATGCCACTCTGACATGAGAATTAAATTAACCTGAAGGCAATTAAGAAGAAGCAAACTCAGAGCACTTTTCTCTCCCCCATCCACCTAAAAGGACATAAATTTCCCTTTGTGAAGGTGCTTCTTCTCTCCTCTCCCCTACCAACAGAAGAACTGTCCTTATTACTGGAGAGAGTCTAAAAAAACCCTCATCTTCTATTAATTTCCCTCATATATTTACCTTCTCACAATATACTGCCCCTTTTCCTTTGTCTGGTCTCCTCTGCAATTTATCACCCTTCGTTAAAATGGTATGTAAGCTCCTAGGTCTGAGCACTTTGGGGAATTTTCATTTCTTTTCTGTGATGCCCTCCATATGCAGACAAAATAAGCCCTTTCTCCTGTTAATCTTTCATCCACCAGTTTAATTCACACACCCCAGGTTGTAACTTAAGAGTAGAGAAAAGGGTTTTTTCCTCCCTGACAAATCTCATGAGCAAAAACCCAATTTGTTGCTTAAGTTGTTTGGTTTAAGGTATGTG
Source organism: Mirounga angustirostris (assembly GCF_029215605.1). Lineage (NCBI taxonomy): Eukaryota > Metazoa > Chordata > Mammalia > Carnivora > Phocidae > Mirounga > Mirounga angustirostris. Next base: position 96,781,295 of record NW_026991718.1, on the reverse strand, counting down.
TGTGCTATTGGCTACATTCAAATACATCCTATCTTATATAATAAGAAAGGTTTTAGATGGATATGGGGATTCAGGAGACCTTTAATCATACAGAAATATGAGTGACATAAAAAACAGCTGTGAACCAGGGCCCTCATCAAGGGCTTTGGGGGTGTAGTCTGGAGCTGGAAGAGTCTTCATGGCTGTTTCTTATGTTACACATGAGGAGACAGGCAGACAGGCTCAGACCAGCAGCGAGACTATGGAGACCACTTTCCTCACCACCCACCCATCTCAGTGGAACTTAAATCAGTGAAGCAGATTCATGGACGAAGACATGCTCTCTGAACACATTCTCTGCATTTCCACCTACACACCTTTGATTCAGCTTTGCATCCAGCAGGAATGCCATCCCCTCTCCTTTTCTCCTGCCTTCAGTTCATCCTTTGGGTTCTACCATCTGTAGTCTTCCCCCAGGGTACAAATTCACAGCAATCACTCCCTCTACCAAATGCTTTGCACCATAGTTGACAGCACTCATTTGCTACTCGCTGGAGAATTTTTTTTTTTTTAAAGATTTTATGTATTTCTTTGAGGGAGAGTAAGCAAGCGAGCGAGAGAGAGAGAGAGCTTAAGAAGGGGGAGGGGAATGGGCAGAGGGAGAGGGAGAGGCAGACTCCCCTCTGAGCAGGGAGCCTGACGCGGGACCCGATCCCAGGACCCTGGGATCATGACGTAGGCTGGAAGGCAGACACTTAACCAACTGAGCCACCCAGGCGCCCTCACTGGAGAATTTTAAATCCTGGTTTTCTTGTGTCTCACTTCCCATCAGATTATAAATCCTTTAAGGCTAAAAACAGGTCTTATAGTTCTCTGTACTTCAGTGTTGCCAGATCAGTAAATGTTGAAGTTGATAATTAGAAAAACCAATAAACTCATTACATTATTCTATTTCTGTAGATAAACCAGTATATAAATATGAACTTCTTATGTGATGATTCTTTGGCACATTTTGTCCTTTTTTGTTCCTCTAACCAGGTCATAACATAAAGGTTATGCCATTTGTTACTGTCAAGCTTAATTAAACCCATTATAATTTGTTAACCCCTGTGCTTGCTTTGTAATTAACATTGATTAACACAAACAAGTACAAAATAGGCCATCAGCACTTTCCAGAAGTGCTGATTACAATTATATTGATAATTCAATACAGTAGAGAAGACGATGGGATAGTAATTTGCACTCTCTTTACATAAGGAGACAAATGCTACCAGGCAAAACTAAGCCTAGAAATAAAATACTTTGTTCATCGGATTCACCTCATTGAACCTTCACACTGTTAACCCACCCTGTGACTGTTTAAACCTTGGTAGGATTACTGAAGGCACGGCTCCCAGTAGCTTGCTTCATTGCACCCCTGAACCAGAAAAGGGAAGCATTTCAAGGCTGACAGATGGATTGTAGAGGGTTCAGCCACGGCAAAGCAGCCCCCAAGGCTCATGACAGACAATTATGGGGCCAGTATTGCATTTTGTAGTTCTGGGATATGTCCAGGGCTTGATGGCAGCACAATTGGATCCAAAATATCTCAGTGACCAATAACCTGAAAATAAACTCTATCTGCCTATTCAAAGTACAAAAAACAAAACCGGCAAAACTCCTATCCCAGTATATTCAAGAATGTGTTTAAATTGCCTTTCTCCCTGACCTCAGAGGTGGAGGATGGCTATTCTTGCCATCCATGTTAAGAGGAGCCCACCATGCTCCCATGTGACTCTGGTCCATTACCGATGGAGGTAGGCACACATATGAACTTTTCTGTATTTCTGGGCATAAAGTCAGATGCTTAGGAGCTGTAGCCATTTTTGTTCTGTGTAAAAAAGTAAGTGGGACTCTGCCCCACTGCACTCCAGGGAAGAATTAACAGAATTGATATCATACCGATCAACTGGCCCTGTGCAAATGAGGTGATAATGAGGCCATGGAGTTTTTATAGTTCTCTGTTACTGCTCCAGAAAGTATGTTCCAGAAACCATTCAAACCCTCTAAAAGGAATATTAGTACAAAATGGGGTGTTTCAAACTTGTTGCTGAAAGATTAATGTCCATGAAGATCCCTGAGACACCAAGTCTTCTGTATAAACGAGTGACTCATTGAGGAAAAATTTGCCAGATGAAAAAGTATGGAGAAATTTGCCAACAGTCATATAGCTTCTGACCCAAATGTCTGTGTCCTCAGAGCTTAGGCCTTCTCTTTGCACTCTCCAGCAGAGGATGTGTTGGAAAAATTGCTAGAAATGGAAACACAGCTGTCAGAAGTAGAATTGAATAAAGAAACAGAAGAAAAACAAACAAAAAACCCCCACAAACACACACTGATATAAAGAGTCAGCCTTAAGTAAGACTGTGACCTTGTGACATTTGTTTTTGGGGTCCACAGCCTTCTTGCCTGCTATCCTCAAACATCCTAGTCCCCCCAGAGGGTCGTAGAGAGTCATTTAACCCTCTCTGTCCCAGCATCCCATCTCTCTCCCTATCTCTTAAGTATTAAGTATGCCAGACATTTTTTGTCTTCATTTATTTTTTAAATAAAATGTAAAATGCATTCACTGGTGCCCATAAAGCATACAAATCTTAAGTGTACAGCTTGATGAATTGCTTTATATATTTATACCCATGTAAACACTATGCAGATGAGATTCAGAACATTCCCACCATCCCAGAAACTTCCCTCAAGCTACAGGCTTTCTATTTTAAGTCGGGTTTATTGAGGTATCATTTTCATACAGTATTATTCACCAGGTTTAGTAGGCAGTTCTATGAGTTTTGACAAATGCATACAGATGTGTGGCCACCAATACAATAAAAATGTAGAACTATACCGTGATGCCTCCCCCCAAATTCCCCTGTGCCTCTCTCTAGTGAATCCCTCTCTCCATCTCCATCCTCGGGCAACCACTAATCTGCCTTCTGTCCTTAGAGCTTGTCTTTTCTAGAATGTCATATAATGGAATCATACAGTATGTGGTCTTTTGAGTCTGACTTCTTTCACTCAACAAATACATTTGAGATTCATCCATGTAGTTGTATCAATAGCTGCTTCCTTTCTATTCCTGAGCAGTGTTTAATTATACCACCTTCTGTATACCCATTCATCAGTTAAAAGACCTTTGGGTTGTTTCCAGTTTTTAACAATTATGAATAAGCCACTAGAAACATCCACATACAAGGTTTTGTGTGAATCTAAGTTTTCATTTCTTTGGGATAGAAACCCAGGAAGTGGATTTCTTTCTCCATGCTAAAATCGTTAAACTTCATATTTTCAAAGAAAGCCAAACCATTCTCCAGAGTACTTGTGTCATTTTGCCTTCCCATCAGCAGTGTATGAGGCTTTTAGATGCTCCATATTCTCATCAGAACTTGGCATTGCCAGTTGCTGTCTTTTCTTTCAAGTTATTTCACTAGGTGCCGGGCACGGATTTTTGAAGCTAAGCAAACATGTTCATAGAATTCATTGCAGTCTTCAGAAAAGATTTAAAATCAATCATAAACATCTAACTATATGCACGAGAGCTACTTGGCTGCATGCTAATTAGGCAGTTTATATTAATGATCCTGACTGGAGTTACTTTTACCCGTTCTGTTCAATTTTGCTTAGTTGTCTATAACCCAAGCAGTATCCATGCCAATTTCCTTAGTGCACTCGTTAAAGCCAAGAGTCCTGTGTCTTCCTTGCAGCCATCCTGTAGGTTATGTATGAACATTAAGGATCCTCACTTCATTTTGGCATCTTTAAAACACTCAATGACCTACCTCTAATCATCTTGTTCAGGTGTGTTTTCTGTACCCAGAAAATGAAACATCCCTCCAGCACCTACTTTCATGAACATATCTATCAAGAACACTCTAAGCTGGAGGAAGGGAAAAAAAATGCTTTGTTGCAGTAAATAAATTGTCACACCCGAGGGATTGCAGAAGAATTCAATCACTTTCCCACTCTGCCCTCGATATGCACAGAGCCGTACATTGCCATTCTCTAGAAGTAACCACTGCTGATTTTTCTGACTTGGACAGAAAACACACATAGTCAGAACCTGGTCTGCTCAGATTTGTCACACAAATTCCTCCCTGGCCTGTTGCTTCTCTCTGGATTTCCCTGCTAATGACTTATTCATTTACATCTGTCTGCCCCATCTGCTAGTTCTAATGGTGTGCTGTCAGCAATTAGACCGTGATGCATGTGTCACCTCCCATGCATTCCTTATGTCCCTTCTGTCCCCCTCCCCCAGCTACTTCCATTTTTCTGCTTCATCTCCAGAGGAACACAGCCAACAACCTCAGCTGCATCTTTTCATTTTTCTAAAGTTTATTATTTATTTTAAATAGATAAGACATGCACAAAAGATGAATTGACAAGGTACAAAAAGGACACAGAGATAGAAGTCTTTTCCATTCTTTTCCCACTCCCCCCATTCCATTGCTCAAAGGCAACTAGGGTCACCAGTATCTTATGCCCTTCCAGAAAGAGATACTCTATACATTGACATACAACCTAGATATTTTTATTCTTTGTAGAAATAGCAACACACTATAACATCTTTTTGCACCTTGCTTTTTTCACATAAAATATATATGTTGTAAAGCATTTCATCTCTCTATACCTGCATATACTACTGTCTGTACCTTAGTAGATTTTCCTCTTTCTTTTAAAGAGTTGTTTAATATTCAATGTTGCGTATGTACTATGATTTATTTTACCAAAATCCCTTTTAAAGTATCTAAAATAATGACTTAGCCTAACCAAGATAGACATTTATATCTTGAAAAAAATGGGCAGAGTTAGGTGGCTCAGGGCTGGTATTGGTAGCAACAGTCTCAAAGACTGATGATCTTTCTCCTTGTGTTTGAAGGTGGCTGCTGAAACTCCAGCCTCCACTTCTGCATTCCAGCCTGAAGAAAGATCGATGTGTTCCTCCTCGAGAAGGACACTTCCCAGCTCACAGAGTCCCTTCAGTTATACCCCATTTTCTAAAACCTAGTCACAAAGCTACACCTAGCTGGAAAGGAGGACGGGAAATGTAGTCACAACCTAGGGAGCCAGTTGAAAAGTTTGGGATCTATTAAGAAAGAAGGAGGGGAGAGTGGGTATTGGGGTACAACAATCAATTTCTGTCCCAGAATTGCTGTCAGTTCTTTCACTTTTCCACCGCTAAACTAGAGATCTCTGTGAACATTCCATTTTATACTCTGTGGGAAGATTTCTAGAATTTCTAGGTCATAGAGTGTGTGCATTTTTATTTTCGTGAGTATTTTCAATCGCCATCACAGATAAGGAAACAATGAACACCTGCACTGACATATAAGCATGCCTGTTTCCCCACACCCTCAACAGTCCTGAGTGTGCTTACACTTTTTTTATTTTTTGAACTTTTACCATTTTGATAGCTAAAATACAGCATCCCAAGATGTCTTCATTGGACTTAAAAGGACTTTCTCTTATTTTTAGTGCCTTTCAGTAGTTTTTCAAATATCTAGGAACTATTTGCATTTCCTTGTCTCTGAACTGTTTCCATCATTTGTCCAGTAAATTGGATTATTTTCTTGTTACTCTGTAGACATTCTTTATAAATTGGGGATATGAGCCTTTTCAGTACTATTAATTTAAACATTTTTTTCACTATTTTGGCTTGCTTTATTGTGCTTTTGTTCCCATGCACATTTTTTTTTTTTAATTTTAAAGAGAAGTGAGCCTTTATATCCTTGTTTCACAAACAAAGCTTGGCTGAGTTGGTTGCCTTTTGGTGAGCTGTCAAAGAGGCAAGTTCCATATCCTCGTGGGACCCCTTTGACTTTGCCTTTGCTTCAACCTTGGCCGGAGCTGTGCAGCTGCAGGAGCAGCAATGACCACAAATGCAGATGCATCCACCAGCAAGACCTTGGCTGAGAGGTATAGTCGGTCTCCACAGGCAGAGCTAGGACCCACTTGTGCCCACTGGAGACGGAATGGGTATTGATGCAACATCCCCAGACATAGGCTGGCAACACTGCAAACACCTTCCCGGAAGCGAGAACACAGTTTCCTCTGTGATGTCAAGCACTTCCAAGTTGTAGATAATGGATGGTCAGCCCGAGGGACCAGGGGGACATGTTCAGCACCCTCGGTGGTGTGGCTCCCCAAGGCTCCCCGCTTGTCTCCTGTCATAATCAGCTGCATGTCATTCAAGATTTCAATGGTGATTTTTTTTTTTAATTTTATTTATTTACTTGAGAGAGAGTGAGAGCACAGAGGGAGAGGGAGAAGCAGATTCCCCACTGAGCAGAGAGTCCGACACGGGGCTCGATCCCAGGACCCCGGGATCATGACCTGAGCTGAAGGCAGCCACTTAACCCACTGAGCCACCCATGTGCACCGTCAATGGTGATTTTTTAATGTGGTTGCATGTATCCCTTTTTAAAAATTGCTTCCGGGTATTGTGACTCTCTTAGAAGACGTTTCCTGTACCAAAATTATAAAATAGATTCTTTCATAGTTTTCTTTTTCATAGTAATAATTATAAAGAGGCTCCAACTTGATTTATTCCAACATGGCTTCTGGTTACCCTGGCCCCACTGACCCATCCATCTGATCTGATAGCTTGGCGGCATTTAAAGGGAAATAACAGTTCTTTCTCGCTTAAATCAGTACCTCTTAATTCCACTTCCTATTGGACATATCCTGTACTGTCACTGACATTACTCATTATGTTTCAGAGTTACAGATTGCAGTTGTATCCCATTTGCCCCTGAGGAGAGCTAAGCACTGAGAGATTCAAGCATTCTGACTCCCTGCTCACAGCCTAGAGAGCAAACCACATAATTTGCAACTGCGGGGACTTGTCACAGGAACTCAGGCTTCAGAGGCTGTTAAGGGCTGACTTGTGTCCTCTCCAAATTCATAGGTTGAGGTCCTACCTACCAGTACCTCTGAATGAGACTGTATTTGGAGACAGGGCCTTAGAAGAGGAATTACATTAAAATGAGGTCATTAGGGTGGGCCTCAATCCAAGGACTGGTGTCCTTATAGGACAAGGAAATTAGTTGCCAGATGCACACAGAGGGAGGACATGTGAGGACACAGGAAAAAGACGGCCATCCACAAGCCAAGGAGAGAGGCCTCAGGAGAAACCAACCCTGCTAGCACTCTGATCTCAGACTTTTAGCTTTTAGAACTGTGAGAAAATGAGTATCTGTTGCTTCAGCCCCTCAGTCTGGGGTACTTTGTTATGGCAGTCCCAGCAAACAGATACAAAGGTGCGCAGTGCAGACTGAATCAATTAGGGGTCTTTGGTGCAAGTCTTAGAAGTTTAGACAGATCTACTGTCAGGTCACGTTCCCGGCACTCTGATGGAAATGTGCAAACAGCAGGAGCACTGGGAGTGTTCACAGGAGCCACACGGGCAAGGAGGGGGCAAAGGAATCAGGACGAAGGATAAGTTGAGCTGTGATGTTATTGCAAGAGAGGCCTCAGTGGATCCTAAGGGGAGCTCTGGACCTGGGACAGCCTTCGGGCTTGTCCAGATTGAGGCAAGGGTGTGGTTTTTGTACCCCAGCAGGCTGTACCCTGGAAGAGGGTATCAGCTTGGGTGAAGAAGCTCTGTGTGGTTGAGGGCAAGTGCCAAGAGGGCCTCAACTGTGAGCCATCAGTGCCCAGCACGGTGGCAGCAGGACAAGGAGTGCTTGGGCCTGGAGAGGGCATCTGGTGGTCCGCTCCCACACCCAACACGCCTACCTACACAGAAGGGGATTTCTTAGAAGGATACTCGGGAATTTCATAGCATGGAGGCACAGCCTGAAGGAGCAACCCTAAGAAAGGATATGGTCCAGCGGCCATGAGGATTTGCAATGCGGAAACAAATGGGACAGTCTCTCTAGGCAACAACAATGGGGATGAATCAGCCCAACCATCCTTAGGCTATTTCCTTCAGGATTCATTTTCATAGGAGAGATAGTCCACTTACCCTGACTTTGATCACCTGTTTGCCCTTTGGGCAGAAGATAACATGGCCCTTTGACATTTCCTAGAAGGCTGTGCAGCATGGGAGAAGGCTGGTTTCCCAAAAAAGACCAACTGCGATGTCATCACCAGAAGAAGGGACAGATACTGGGCAGATGAAAAAACACATGTCCATTGGGCCTGCACCATCTGAGTTGGAATCTCAGTTTGGGGTGTTTTGGGGTAAATAGTTGGAACTCATAAAATTTTAAAGTGCTTCATCTGTAAAATAGAAATATTATCTACCTCATAAGATTTTTCAGTCTTAGATTATATCTATACTTATATCTCTCTACCTGTTTGCATGTATACCTATGTGTTTACATAAAAGAATCATGTACACATATGTATATACATGCTTAAATAATCTATATATTATCCCTATATAATGGCAATCACTATTTATTTGAGTGTCTATAGTTCCTAGGACCTCATCAACTCTTTCCTATCATTGTATCTGTGCATGTTTTGCTTCCTCACCTCTTCCTTGAGAGTAAGAGAAACATTGAATGTCCTAATCCTCAAATTCCAGATCTGGAAACCCCCTTAGAAATGCTGCCTCCTTTTACAGAGAGAACTGTGGCGTTGCAAAGTTTTACAACTTTATATTCCTCGTACTGGGTGTGGGGGGTGTGCATGATTTTGCATGTAAAAAGTAAATTAAAAGGTCAGGAGTAGAGGGGCACCTGGCTGGTTCAGCAGGCGGGGAATGCAACGCTCGATCTTGGGGTTGTGAGTTTGAGCCCCACACTGGGTGTAGAGATTACTTAAATAAATTTTAAAAACAATTTATGAAAAAGAAATTTAAAATAAAAAAGTCAGGAGTGGGGGGCGCCTGGGTGGCTCAGCTGGTTGAGCGACTGCCTTCGGTTCAGGTCATGATCCTGGAGTCCCTGGATCGAGTACCGCATCGGGCTCCCTGCTCGGCGGGGAGTCTGCTTTTCCCTCTGACCCCCCCCCTCTCATGTGCTCTCTCTCATTCACTCTCTCTCAAATAAATAAATAAAATCTTTAAAAAAAAAAAAGTCAGGAGTGGAATGAGAAAAGCAAAAGGAGAATTTGCCTGATACATTACCTGCTCCCTGGGGCACACAAAAAGCCTTCTCAGGGATTCTGAACACCAGGCAATGTAAGGCAGGATGAGAGCAGGATAGCCACGTGTCAGGACACTGAAAGCTGCCTAACAAAGGTCAGGGACCAGCAAAGTTCCAGAGCGGAGCACACAGTCCCATTTCTTTCTTTGTTGATTATAGAGAATAGCATTTACCACAGGACCAGGCTGACCTGAATGGAGAAGAGAGCCATGAAGAGAGAGGCAAGGGGGGAGGGGTTGACATTTTCTATTTTCCAGAGGAGATCTAATTCCAGCAACAACTTTTCAACTTCACTCCCACCAAGAGGGATGGCTCCTGTTGATGCCTCTCAGCTTGCAAATGTTGCCTCTCCGAGGTCACACAAATAGCTAATACATCCATTTCCCTGAAATAAATGCCATCATGGAGGTCTTCTTGTCACTGTCAGGGGTTATGAGCAGTGTTGATGGAGTGGGGTAATGACATCGCAGGGTGATTGAAAGGGTTTGGGATGTGATTTCCTATTTGGTTCAGACAAAATAAAACCATTATCTGTGCTTCATCTTTTTTAAAGACGTTGTTTCCCGGACTCTTCGGCGCTTGAAGTCTGTTACAGCACGGAGGCACAATATTAGCTTGTCACAATTATAGATAAGTTCATCACCACAGTAAGCCTCCAATCTCCTTGAACTCTTTCCAAGGGAAAGAGTTTCCAAGGGTCTGCCTTATCCCTGGGTATTTTGCCTTTTGAAAAAGATGGCGCAGTGGTCATCCGTTCACTGTGGAGAGCTATGGGACAGCACGTGGCCAGGCACATTGGGGAATCTGCGGGCAGCCGGCTAGGAGGGATGGAGACACCACCCCCCTGTTTAGCTCAAGGGTAAGTGGGAATGAGGTACTCAGACATGTGGATGTGGTGGGGGTCAAGTGGTTGCTTAAACGGGTTAAAGATACACTTGCTGTTGAAAGACATAGGGTTCCCTGGTGCATTTCTTATCTGTCACTAAGGCATGCCCAACTCAGTGGGCTCATATGGTCAGGCCACACTGAGGATATCAGGATGGCTCTCAGTACTCTCCCCCTTTCGCTTTTACTTCCGGCCAACCTAGGAAGCCACACCATTAATGTCCTGGCCCCCAACCCTGCTTTACTCAACAACAGCCTGTCACCAGATCTACTATCTAAGACCCAGGTGTCAGATTGCTGGCTCTACACTGCAAAGAGTTTCTCCATCCCAGGGGCCTTCCAGGCAGCAGGCTTCAACCCAGCCCTGCAAGCCTCCACACAAGGAGTAGAAGGTCCCGTGGCCTGTTACTTCTCCCAGAATCAAAACATCTTTAATTCACCTCCAGGTGGATGCAGCACATATATCCAGTCATCAACCAGTCTGTTGGTGTTTTTGTTTTTAATTGTGGTAAAATATATATAACCTAAAGTTTACCATTTTAAAACATACAGCTCCCCCAGAACTTTTCTATCGTCCCCAACTGAAGCTCTTTATCCATTAGCTAACCATAACTCCCCATTCCTCCCTTCCCCCAGACCTTGGCATCCACCATCCAACTTTCTGGCTCTATAAATTTGGCAACTCTGGGTACCTCATATAAGTGGCATCAGACAGTATTTTTCCTTTTGTGACTGGATGATTTCACTTAGCATAATGTCTTCAAAGTTCATCCATGTTGTGCTGTGTGTGAGAACTTCCTTTTTAAGGCTGAATAATATTCCATTGTATGTACATAACACATTTTCTTGGCCCATTCATCTGTTGGTTGGCTGCGTTTAGGCTGCTGTGGGTAACATTGTTGTGAATGTGGGTGTATAAATATCTATTCAACTTCCAGGTTTTCGTTCTCTTGGTATTTTGGTGTATACCCCAAAGCAGGACTGCTGGATCATATGGCATTCTATGTTTAATTTTTTGAAGAACTTCAATACCGTTTTCCACAAAGGTTACACCATTTACATTGCATAATTCACAATGCACAAGGATTCCAATTTCTCTACACCCATGCCAGCATTTGTTCTTTTCTTTTTTTTGATAATTGTCACCGTAATGGGTGTCCTCTTGATGTTTTTTAAATGTAGTGACCACTGTTCATTTAGAAAGTTGCTTCAAAATAAAGGGAAGAGAAGGAATATGAAAAGAAAACCAGTGAGAAGAGGTCATTGAGTACTGAACCAAGAAATGAGTGAGTTAAAGAGGGGAGTAGTGTGTGTGTGTGTGTGTGTGTGTGTGTGTGTGTGTGTTGGGTGCTGTGTATATATGTTTTACAAGATAACAGCCACCATCATCATCTTGTTGCTGGTGACTAAACCTCTTTTGGATCTAAGAAGATGGACACTCCAATCGTTCATATGTCTAAATTTTTTCATATATATTCTTAAGTTACAACAAGCTTAGACCATTGTCATCCTTTTAATCTATTAGCTCCACAAAACTAAAATATATTTATTAATAATAATGTCAATAAAAAATAGGTAAATAGAGGGGCACCTGGGTGGCTCAGTTGGTTAAGTATTTGCTTCCGGCTGAGGTCATGATCTCCGGGTCCTGGAATTGAGCCCCACATCAGGGTCCTTGTTCAGTGGGGAGTCTGCTTCTCCCTCTCCCTCTGTCCTTCCACACTGCTCATATTCTCTCTTTCTCTGTCTCAAATAAATAAATAAATAAAATATTTAAAAAATAGATAAATAGGTGACCATCTTGGAGGAAATATTTGCAATATTTAAAACTGATAAGGGATTAATATTTAAAACATATAAATAACTCCTGTAAATTAATAGGGAAAATAAAGAAATCAAATGGAAGAGGTGGTAAAGAATATAGATAAGCAGTTTGCAGACAGAAAATGAAAGGATGACGAGAAGCACATGAAACAATCCTCAGCTTCACTAGAAATCAGAGAAATAACAATTAAAACAAGGAATCCACCTTGCACTCCTTAGAATGGCAAAATGTAAAACAGTAAAAAAAAAAAAAGAAAGAAGGAAGGAAGGAAGAGAAAGAAAGTGTTTGTGAGTAGACCAAGAACTTCCACACACACTGTGGGAAATGTCAACTCAGACGGCCATTCTGGAAAATAAACTGATGTTGTTTCATTACATTAACTATGTTGAAGCCAAAGGAGGCAGAAATCCCTTTCTTGAATATCTCAGAGAAATTCTTGGACAGGTGTGTAAGAAAATGTGAATGAAGATCTTCATCACAGTGTGGTTTGTGGTACTGGGGGTTGGGGAGAGGCAATTTGGTGCCCACAACAGGGCAAGATCAACAGAACTCGTGGGTGAGCCGGGGAATACAGCAGGTCGAAGGTACATTCAGCAGCATGGAGCTATGGTAAGACAAAATGTTAAGGGAAAAAATCAGGAAACAGACTGAGATAAACCGTGTGTGACTCTTAATACCATTTATGTACACTAAAAGCTCACACAGACACAAAACAACGCTAAGTTTAAAGAATGCAGGCATATGGGAATGGGTGCCTAGGAGGGGGCAGGAGAATGGATATGAGAATTAGGAATAAAGAGGAAAAGAACAAAAATAAAACAAGAGACGGGACTTGTAGCAGACTGCTGATGAAAGCATGCTAAAGATGATCAGGAAAAATGAATATGGTTAACTCAGGTTTCCTTAGCTGGGGACAAATATAAAATAAAACAAAGGGAAAAAGCAAAAGAAGACCCAGTGATCAATATCTGAGCTGATCATTGGCCTTACATCATGATATCTATATCTATATATCTATATCCCACTACCCAGAACATTCCAGCACAGAGAGCAAGTAGTTCTATATAATAAATGCACAGGTTTTCCTCATACTTAATAGTGAAAGATCGAATGCTTTCCCCCTAAGATCAGGAACAAGACGAGTCTGCTGTCACTACTTTTATTCAATATTATACTGGAAGTTCTAGTCAGGATAATTAGGGAAAAAAGAAGGGGTGGGGAGAGAGAAAAGAAAAAAAGAAACAAGGCAGTCAGACTTGAAAAGAATTATCAAACTATCTCTATCTGCAGAGGATATGATCTTATATACAGAAAATCAAGTTTAACAAGATTGCAGGATACAAGATTAATGATAAAAATCAATTAAATTTCTATACACTGGTAGGGAAGAATCCAAAAATGAGTTTAAGAAATTTACACTAGCATCAAAGAGAATAAAATACTTTGGAATAAATGATAAATATAGGAAGACATGACAATAAAATGGTCATTCTCTCCAAATTAACCTACAGATTCAACACAGTCCCTACCAGCTCCTAGCTGGCCTTCTTGCAGATGCGGCCAAAGTGATGCTAGAACTCATATGAAAATTCAAAGGACCCAGAATAGCCAAAACAATCTTGAAAAAGAAATACAAAAGAAAAGACTCATACTTTCCAATTTAAAAACTTACTACAAAACTACGATAATTAAGTCAAGGTGGTACCAGAGAAGGATGGACATTTAATCAACAGAATGGGAGAATCCAGAAATAAGCCTTTGTATATATAGGCATTTGATTTTTGACAAGGGTGCCAAGACAATTTAGTTGGGGAAAGAACAGGTTTTGCAACAAATGGGGCTGGGACAGCTGGATATCCACTTTCAAAAGAATGAAGTTGGCCTCCTTCCTTACACCACGTGCAAAAATTAACTCAAAACGAATCTGAGACCTAAATGTTAGAGCCAAAAATTACAAGATTCTTAGAAGAACACATCAAAAGAAATCTCGTGACCTTGGGTTAAACAGTAGCTTTTTAGATATGATACCACAAACACAAGTGCCAAAGTACAAAATGGATAAATTGGGTTTTATCAAAATCAAAAATATTTGCGCTTCAAAGGAGACCACCAAGAAAACGAAAAGACAACCCACACAAGGGGAGAAAATCTTTTCAAATATTTGTGAATCACATGTCTGTTAAGGGAATCAGACAAGAAATTCAGCAATAAAAGACAACTTAATTTAAAAAAATGGGCCAAGGTCTGAATAGTGATTTCCTTCACAAAGATACACAAATGTCCAAGAAGTACATGAGAAGATATTCAACATTATTAGTCATTAGAGAAATGCAAATCAAAACCACCAAATGAGATACTACTTCACACCCACTGGGATAGTTATAATCAAAAAGACTCACAATAACAAATGTTGGCAAAGATGTTGAAAAAATTGAAACCCTTTGGTGGTGAGAATTTTAAATTGTCTAGACACTCTGGAAAACTGTTTGACAGTTTTCTGTGTTACCCTATGACCAAGCAATTCCAACCCCAATTATAAATTCAAGAGATAGGAAAATATATGTCCATCTAAACATGTCTACATAAACATCCACGCCAGCATTATTCATAATAGCCCCAAAGTGGAAACGATGCAAATGTCCATAAATGATGAAAGCATAAACAAAATGTGGTATAGCCATACAATGGAATACTCTCAGCAATAAAAAGAAATAAGGCATTAATATATCTACAACCTGGATGAACCTTGAATATATTACACTAAGGAAAAGAAGCCAGTCACAAAAGATCATATATGAGTCCATTCATAAGAAATGTGCTGAATAGCCAAATCTGTAGACACAGAGAGTAGACTAGTGGTTGCCAGGGGCTTGGGGAAGGGGACAATGGGGAGTGACTTCTAATGGGTACAAACTTTTTTGGGGGGTGGTGATGAAAACATTCTAAAATTAGATGGCCATGAAGGTTGTACAACTCTGTGCGTATACTAAAAACCATTAGGGGCATCTGGGTAGCTCAGTGGGTTAAGCACCCGACTCTTGCTTTTGGCTCAGGTCATGATTTCATGGTTGTGAGATCGAGCCCTGCATAGGGCTGCACTCAGTGTGGAGTCTGCTTGAGATTCTCTCTCTTCCTCTCCCTCTGCCCCTCCCGTTCATGCTCTATCTCTCTCTCTCTAAAATAAATAAATCTTTAAAAAAATAAAAAAATAATGGTGATTAACATAATATAATAAAAAAATAAAAAATAAAAATAGTAAAAAAATAAAGCCATCAAATTGTACATGTGAAATAGCTAAGCATAATGGGTATATGAATGTCTCAATAAAGTTGCTTTAAAAAACAAAAGATTTATTTGTTTTGATTTTGTTTTTAGCATCACTATATGCATCTCTATGCTGAAAGTCAGCATTGGAGAGGAAAAGGACTAATTTGAAATGTGCTTTTCAAGAAGAATGCCAAATACCTTGCTTTAAATGATCAATCACTTGGGGGTGAAGTAACATGCAAAGTAAATATGGAAATAAGTATTTTTCTCCTTCTGTTGCACAGCATGAACACATTGACTGCTGTGGGAAAGAAAAAGAAAGTTCCAGTAATGTTTGGCCAAAAGATAGAGTTACATTTACCAGCACCAGAAAAAAATTTCAGAGCCCTGGAACTGGACACTGTGAAAGGCTCTTCAAACTACCTTCCTAGATTTGATAATAATACCATTCATCTTGGAGAGGGTGAGGGCATAGTACACCAGAAGGTCAATAAAAAGGGGGGCTATTTTTATGTGACTTTGAGAAAGAGTTATCCCCTGGTTGGGAATGAACAGCAGGAACCCAGCATCAGACTATACACTGCCAACCTAGCTGCAGTACACCTAGAAAGACAGGATCCATTATCCTTGGCAGACCTTGGTCATCTTCACCAAGATACAAGAAGTCTTACCACCATTTCTTTGTTGTGCCTCAAATAGCACGTAAAATGGCTCAAGTCTAAATTGTCATCAGTGTCATTCAGTGACATGGGCCATTTTCACCTGTTAACAAGTATCTATCCAGATCGCCATATTTATCAGGCTAATGTTGAGGTAAATATACAACACATTCCATAATCAACATACTGTCCTTTTTGTTCAACTTGTCTAAATTAAATAAATAGGCACTTCAGGAGACAGAACTGTATATTTTATTTTTTTATGTCTAACCCCATGGAACCTAGAGTGAGGTCCATCAATCTGTATGTATTAATAAGTTGGAAAGAAATGGTACAGAATAGACTGAAAAAATAGACTACCAAAACCATAGAAAAGAATGATAGAAGACACATCTAAGAGACACACCAACCATGCTTGTGGGGATGCTGCAGCCCCCAGAATCTTCACTTACAAGACAAGCATTTGTTCACAGAAGTTCAATATGGCAGGTAAGCAACATTGTTTGTGGAAAAAAAAAAGTCCCAAATGATGCAACTCAGTATTGTTTATAAAATCAATTGTTAAGTTTATTTTTCTGTCTGAGGAATTTCTGATTTTAATGTTTAGCAGCTTGTTATCTGCCTGAGAAGTCTCTGGGCTAATCACAAATTCAGACAAAACTGAATTTTATTCAGCCTGTCTACCTTTGTGCTTTTGTGACCCTCACAGGCTGCCTGGGTTGAAGATTCAGAAGTATTCTAGAATATCCTAGTAGACACAAGTAAAATAAACTAAATGAAAAACGCCCACATTTCTGCAATAATTTTAAAACTGTCAGATAACAGGAAAAAAATCCCAGTTTCATTTTACAATCTGAGGTCGGCACACTGTGTATATATTCGATGCTGAAATACATGGATAATTGTCTGATTAGTTTGATAATTGTATGGACATCAGATAACAAGGCAAAGCAGAAGAGGAGATTTTTTTAATATCTTTTCTGGGAAGCAACTGAGCTTGAAGCAACTGACTCAGGATGTATGGCATAGTCAATTCTTTATATGTATAATATTCTAGAGATTCCGGTTACCCAGAAAGGGTCACGTGCTTCAGCACTGCAGTGACACCGAGGTCTCCTCTGTGTCTCTGCAGTCTTCTCCTTTCCTTGCACCCTGATATGGGGAGATAAAGAAGGAGACAACCCATCAGAAACCAAATCATGTCTGTCCTGCACCCAAAGCAATGCCAAGATGACACAAAGGGATGATGAGACAAGGGGGCAGGTTGGGCTTAAGTTTTAATTCAACCAGGTTAACTGGCTGGTAAAGATGGGCAGTTCATCATTTCCAATTTTATTCAAAACAAATCAAGAATTGCCATTCAGAATTGATTTAATTCATTCTTCACTGAATCCATAAACACTGAGAATTACTGGAGTCATGATCCTAGCTTTCATATTCCCACTTGTCTACTGAGGAGAGACGAGCAAAGAATTTCCACACCTTGGGGTAGGTGCTAAGGTAACAGGATGTTATAGAAATCAGACGCTTCTAGCCCATCCATGAGCTTTATGCCCATCTACCACAGAGGAGCTCAGTTTGGCCAGAGGAAAGAAGAGCATTTAATTCCTACCACATTAAGGAGTAGCAGATGGGATGGATGGTTGGCCAACCTTGTTCAAAGCGCCTTAGGTGCACTGCAAAAGAAAAATACACACTAGGCTTCTGATTTGTTAAATGTTTTCCAGGGTTTGTTTCGTGACAAGAATATACATTGTGAGGGGCAATTGATCCAGTGCATCTCACACCAGCCTCCAAAGATTCAACTTTACATTCCAGTAAATAAATACTCTTCATAGAGGTGAAACAAGCTCAGGTTTATTCCTTAAGCCCTACTGCTAATGAACGCTGAGATGAATATCTCAGACTCAATCATTGCAGGAAAGTGATAAAGCCGACTCAGATATGTGGTTCTCAAGTCCTGGGGGAGACCCCCAGAGGCTCCGAGGAAAACAGAGTTGAAGAACAGCTAAGCGTGCCTTTGGGGTCCAGGTCCATGTGCACCTGTGTATCTCCTTCCATGTCCACTTGAGTTAAGTGCATATGGGAACATCCAGACCATGGAAGGGGCTTTTACAGGATGAGCCCACAGTGAACAGAGATGGTTCTTTATCATGTAGGACTCATTCTATTCTTCAGGTTCTTTTTCTTTTTATTGATATAATTGACATAAAATATTGTATTCGTTTTAGGTGTACAACATAATGATTTGAGACATATATATATATATATATATATATATATATATACACATACATATATATCAAAATGATTACACAATGAGTTTAGTTAATATCCATCAGAGTTACATTTTTTTCTTGTGATGAGAACTTTTAAGATTTACTCTCTTAGCAGCTTTCAATTATACAATCCAAGAAACAGTATAGTTAATAGTCACCATGCAGTACATCACATCCACAGGGCTTATTTCTCTTATAGCTGGAGACTTGTACCTTTATGACTAAATTTACCCTTTTCGCCTGTCCTCACCCCCTGCCTCTGGCAATCACCAGTCTGTTCACTCTGTCAAGTTTGGTTTTGTTTTGTTTTCCTTTTCCTTTTTGTTTTTGTTTTATATTCCATGTACAAGTGAGATGATATGGTATTTAAATTTGTGTGTCTGACTGACTTCACTTAACATAATGCCCTCAGGATCCATTCCACATTGTTACAAATGGCAGGATTTCCTTCTTTTTTATGGCTGAATAATGTTTCATTGTGTGTGTGTATATATATAATACATGCATTATATATATGTTATATATAATGTGTATATATATATTGTTATCTATATAATGTATATACAGAAAGTTATACATATGTTATATATTATATATGTTATATATAATGTATATATATTGTTATATATAATATAGATATATATAAGGTATATATATGTTATATATAATGTGTATATATATATACACACATACAATGTATATTGTGTACACACTATATATATATATATATATATATATATATATATATATATATAATGTCTTTTTTATCCATTAACCCATCAGTGGATATTTAGGTTTTTTCCACATCTTAACTAGTGCAAATATTGCTGCAATGAACATGGGGATGCAGATATTTTTTCAGAATAATGATTTTGTTTCCTTCAAGTTCTTTTTTAAACACAGCTTTTAAAAACATTTGCTTGGAATTGTACTATAGTAATGCAAGATTTCAAAATTGGGGGAAGGAGAAATGAAGTGTGCATGGGACTTCCCTGTGATCTCTATGCAACTTTCTATAATCATATCAAAATAAAAAGTTCTTATAAAGTCTGTTAGTGCATTAGGCATAAGTAAAATAAGAACAAGAATAAAACAGTAATGAGACTAGAATCTCTCTTCACTTAAAAACATAAGTTCTGGATGCATATCTCTCAGGGATAACGTATTTCAGGTAACATTTGCTATACAAGAGCTATCATACAGTTATTCACTTACTGAATTCCTTCATTCACTGAATAGTAATTGAGCACCTGTTATACGCCAGGGCGTTGCTATAGGTGCTAAGCATGGAATGTTGAGTGAAAACAAGATTTGTCCCCATGATTCTTACAGTTTAATAGGGAAGACAGCCATTTAAAAGGAATGTCAAAAGAAATGCATAATTGTCCTTTTGATAAACACTTTGAAGGAAAGGTACATGGTGAGATCATAAAAGCTTCATCTGGAATTCTTTTAAGGACTAAATGAGATACCATATGTGAAGTACTTTTAAAACCATTAAGCTCTTTGCAAGTGTTCATGATCATTAATATTTGGTGCAGACATAGAAGTCAGGTTTGTTTGTTTGTTTTTTTAATTCAGTCCTTCGTGAAGTGTCCCAGCCACTAACAGTTTTTAGTAGTTTCACCTCTTTCTTTGGCTGGACATGCTTTTCCTACCTGATGGCCCTGGGAATTTTATTTATTTTTTTATTTTTTTATTTTTTTTTAATTTGACAGAGAGAGACACAGCGAGAGAGGGAACAGAAGCAGGGGGAGTGGGAGAGGGAGAAGCAGGCTCCCCGCTGAGCAGGGAGCCCGATGCGGGGCTCAATCCCAGGACGCTGGGACCATGACCTGAGCCGAAGGCAGACGCTTAACGACTGAGCCACCCAGACGCTCCAAGAAAGGGCTTTCTTAAAAAAAAAAAAAAAAAAAGTACTTTATTGCTGTATTAGAATTAGTGTAATTCTGGGGCACCTGGCCCAGTCAGTGGAGCATGTGACTCTTGACCTTGGAGTTTAAGAAGTTTGAGCCCCACGTTGGGTGTAGAGATTACTTAAAAATAAAATCTTTTTTTTTTAGATTTATTTATTTACTTTATTTTATTATTTATTATTATTATTTTTAAAGATTTTATTTATTTATTTGACAGAGAGAGACACAGCGAGAGAGGGAACACAAGCAGGGGGAGTGGGAGAGGGAGAAGCAGGCTTCCCGCGGAGCAGGGAGACCGAAGTGGGGCTCGATCCCAGGACCCCGGATCATGACCTGAGCCGAAGGCAGACGCTTAACGACTGAGCCACCCAGGCGCCCCGGCCCTGGGAATTTTAGATGCCACCTGTCACCCACTCAGGCGCGAACAAGCAGCCCCCACCCACACACAGCCTGAAACATAACCTGGCACAGGCCCCCGAAAAACTGGCCCCAGATTCTCTGAGCAGCCGGCTTTCCTCACAGATTACTTCAGGGCCGTCGAAGCAACCCTCTTTGGAGGGCCTGCTAGCATGGCACTGGGGAGGATCCAAGCGCTTTGGAGGAATTGCCAAGTTCAATTTTCAAAGACTGGTGCATCAGCTGACACCAGTTATCTATTCCCAAAGAAGAAATGTGACCTACTTTCCTGTTACAGAAATCCCTTGGGACCTTCAGCTTGGCCAGAACAATTCACACTTCAAGCATGGAAATAATTCTCAACACCCAAGCTAAGGGGCATGGGGTGAATGGGTGGGTTGTCTTGTCATGTAAGGACTCAGATTTTGAGGAATGAGGAGATGAGGAATGTCCACAGAGAAAGACATGTCTCGAAGGGGACTATGGGAACCACCCCATCATCAGACAAGAGCCATGGGATTGAAGCATTTTGGGCTTAAACAGGATGTTTCTGAGATGCAATCAACTCGCCTTAGAGCCACTTCATGCTGGGGGTGAGGGAAGCTGAAGAGGAATCTGAAATTCATGCCATCGACAGTAATGAGAGAACAAGAGATGGTGATGAGTTTGGTCCTACCGAGCTTGAAGGGCCAGACGCCATCAGGTTGAGGTATCCTGAAGACAACTGGCAATTCATGTCTTCCACCTCGACAAGGGACTGAGATGAGAGGTTGTCCAAATAGAAGAGGCTATTGAACTGGTAGAACAATCAAGCTCACTCAGGGAGAGCCAGGGGCCAGTTGGTGAATAGGATTTCAACCCTGTGGCTCTCCCAAGCTCACCTCTTGAGGTGCTTTGAAGTGTTACCACATTCTTGCCCCCCCTACGGACCCTGCACACCTCTGCCTTCCACAGAATCCATTTCCCTATTGTGTTTGGTGAGGAAAGACAAAAGCAGGTGGCCAGAGACTCAAGCTGCCCTGTGGCTGACTTAGGACAAGGTACTGAACTCACCTTGCCTCAGTCCCTTATCTGGAAATGGGGATCATGGTAGTTCCTGCCTCATAGTGTCGTTGGGAAGAGTCAAGCTTTTTTTTTAAGATCTTTTTTAATTTCTTTTTTTATTATTATTATGTATCTGTTAGTTCTCAACAAGTAGCTGTTATTGGGGTGCCTCGCTGGCTCCGTTGGTAGAGCATGTGACTCTTGATCTCGAGGTTGTGAGTTTGAGCCCCACGTTGGATGTGGAGATTACTTAAAAATAAAATCTTAATAAAAAAACCAAGTAGCTATTATTAATAGCTAGAAGACACAAGAGACATAATATGCACAGTGAAAAGGTGGTTGTCTATTTTCATACCAATGTTACATAAAAGTGGCAATTCGGTTTAGATTGCAACCAATCTAAACTAGCAGACCAACAAAATTCATGACACTCAAAACTTAAAAAATGCATGTCGAACATTTGTGCATCCATATATGTTTGTAAGCATATAAGTGTGTGAACATACACAGGCACACACATATGTATACACACATATGCCTCAGGATAAATTACCATACCTGTTTTCCTTCGGAGCACTTGCTGAGATTATAATTTTGCCTTTCTCAGTGTGGTCATTTGAAGTCTGTCTCCCCATTGGATTGTAAGCGTCACAAGGCCCAGATTTATGCAGCACCATAGACCCACTGTCTAACACTGGCAATGGCCTATGATAGGAACTCCTTGATGACTTAGAACCGGCCTATGAACCGATGGATAGAAGAGAGCTTGGTATTCTCTCTCGAGTGGAGAAAGGTATCCAAACATTAGCTACAATAAAAGCCTTCCCTAGACAAATATTATCCCAGCATCAAATAACTTGAGAAAAATTGATTTCTTTACTTACCTAATTCCCTAACAGACTCTTAAAATGAATTTTTGTATTTAAAAATCTGAAGAATAAAATAAGCCATGAGTGAATCAAAATGGATTTCTGGATAGTGAATATGTGCTATAAAATATAAAACAACAACAACAACAACAACAACAAATTTCTTCCCAGCCCTGCTCCTTTCCAATTTATGTGTAAGCCAACTCCTTTTTGTGTAAGCCAACCAGTAAGTATTTACTGAGCACTGATTATAAGTATGACATTAGACCAGCGCTGCATGAAAATGGCAATGCATGCCCCCAAAGGAGCTATGATATTCTAAGAGACATAGTTTGAAAATTAACATTTGCAATAACTGACATTTATTGAGTTCTCCCTACATTTCAAACACTGTTCTAAGCGCTTTGCAAGGCTGACCTCTTTTAAACTTCACGATGAACCTCTGAAGTAGGCATAAATTATCGCCATTCTATACTGAGGAAGTTGAGACACAGAGATACTAAGTTACTAGCCCAAGATCACACTGCTATTGGGGAGCTGGCCCTTGGGAACCCATGTGTTTACCACTACACTTCATTTTCTCTCAACAAAGCAGCCAAAGGTGGGAGTCGGATCTTTGTTCAGCGGTTAAGTGTATACAGAGTTTGGCTTATCTTTTTTAGTTGTCGTTAGAACAGTGTGCCCAAGAGATTCAAATAATCTCCCGTTGGCTTTTAGAAATCACACAGCCTTCTTGGAAACTCTGAAAATAAGTCATTTCAGAAAATTTGAACGCAGAATGCAACATTGGCCCAAGAACACTATTTTTTCATCGTTTTTAATTACATCGAGTTGATCCCTTACGATGTATATGGGTTTCATTTCCTGGTACTTGGAGCAACCACATCCTAATGTGTCATCCTAAAACAGAAGTCAAGAATAACATCACTGACATAGTCATAGAATCACAATGCTTTGTCATTGACTGAGGTATAGGCATCTCCAAAATCAGCTGGAAAGTCTCCAAGTAGCTACTACTTACACAGTGACTTGGCATTACTCTGTGTCTCTTTATTAACTGAAATACAAAATGAGAAGATATTTAATTACAACTTTTTGTGAAATATCCATGTGCCACCCTACCTTTTTCAACTTTCTTGAAACTCCACCATTTCTATCTCTGGAATCATCAAATATAATTTGCAACTAGGCACTTCCAGACAAGCCTAAAACATCTTCTTTCTCAAAAAAAAAGTAATGAAGGATCTTTACCATAAACTTCTCCACTTCTTTAACATTTTAACTATACCATTCCCTCTGCATGGAATGCTCTTCCTCACATTGTTCACCTGGCAACCTCCTCCTCACTTTAGCAAACGTGTCTTTTAGGGATTGATTTTGATGACAGAGATTACCAAATAAGATAAAGGTTTATTTTTCTTTCTCATGACCTGAAATTCATAAGTAGAAAGTTGGAGCTTGCATGCTGGCTCATCAATGTCTCCCAGGACTCGGTCCTCTTTCATGTTCCTACTCAGTTATTCTTACTGCATAGCTTCCATCCTGAGGATTGCTTCGTGGTCTCAAGATGGCTACTGGAGCTCCCACTCCAGATAGGAAGAATCAAGAGCTGGAGAAGGGAACATGATACTTTCCAGAAAAGCAGACTCTTTAAAGAACTTACTAGAAGGTCTCTTCCCATGACTTCTATTTACCTCTCAGTGGACTCCCCCAGGTCCAAGGGAGGCTGGGAAAACTTAAAAAAAAAAACCTAAGTTAACTAACAACACAGGGGTTCTGTAACAAAAAAGGTAAAGGTAGAACCTAGTTAGACACCTAGCAAGCTCTCTACCCTTACCGTGATGGTTTTAAAACATGTCTATAAATTACTGGGCACTCCTCTCATTAAGACATGGCATCTGTGTCCCACCCCTTGAATCAGGGTTGGCCTTAGTGACTCACTTATAGCCAATAGAATGCAGAGGAAGTGACATTACAGAACTTGTGAGTGAGTCTAGGTCCCGAAAGGCTTTGCCAACTGTACCTGCTTCTCTTGGAACACTCGCTTTCTTGACTCTCCTTCTGAGATGCTCCCTCTTGGGACCCAGATTCCATACCATGAGAAGCTCAAGTCATATTGAAAGGCCACATATAGGATGTCAGTCCTGGCTAAACACAGGCTTTGAATCATCCCTGCTCAGGTGCCAGACATGTGAGTGAAGGAGTGTCTGATGACTCCAGTCCCAGGCCATGAGGTCACCTGCGGCTTCAGTGTCTTTCTTTCTTTTTTTTTTTTTTAATTATTATTTTTTTAATTTTATTCTTATGTTAATCCCCATACATTACATCATTAGTTTTAGATGAAGTGTTCCATGATTCATTGTTTGTGCACAACACCCAGTGCTCCATGCAGAATGTGCCCTCCTCAATACCCACCACCAGGCTAACCCATCCTCCCACCCCCCTCCCCTCTAGAACCCTCAGTTTGTTTTTCAGAGTCTATCGTCTCTCATGGTTCGTCTACCCCTCCGATTTCCCCCGCTTCATTCTTCCCCTCCCACTACCTTCTTCTTCTTCTTCTTCTTCTTCTTTTTTTTTTTTTTCTTAACATACATTGCATTGTGTGCTCTGGTAAGCACTGTGAATTGTGCAAGACTGTTGAATCTCAGATCTGTACCTCTGAAACAAATAATGCAATATATGTTCAGTGTCTTTCAAAACTTAGAGAAGAGATAAGGCATTCTCACTCTGCCCTGCCTGGATTCCCAACCCATAGAATCTGTGAATTCAATACAATGGCTATGTTAAGTCACTAGGTTTTGGAGTGGTTTGATATGAAGCAATAATAGCTAGAATACCTCTCTTGCTCTAGAATGAGACAATTGCTCCTAAATGTTTCTATCACTAAATGTTTGTATCATACAGCTACACTTTCTATAATTTCTATTACCTAGGATGTATCAGTCTTCACTGCATGTTTATGGAACAAATGGGCTATATAGAGTACTTTACTTTGTTTTAGTTAATTTTTAATGTGACATCTTCTCTGCTAGACTGTGAATGTTAGGGCAGGGACCATCTCTAAACTCTGAGAAATTGAATTTACAATGGCTAACTTTGGGACTCTAATGCGGAATATACAGGGATGGAGTTGGCTGCCCTCTGAAACACTGACCACAAAGATTTATGTTTTATTTTTATGGGAAAGCAATATAGGTTGTTCAAGCAATGTAAATTGTTCACAGGGAAAGATCAAATCAGGGCAAAGGAATGAATGTCAGTTACAATCCAATAATGTACACAGCCTGGGCTTATAGCCCAGACTACATCACCTCCTAGGCCTGACCAACAGTCTCTACCTGGCCACACACACACTTAAAGCTGTCTGGCCCTGAAGAGGAATGTAAAAGGTGTTTAATGCCCAAACTCACTTTCTGAGACTCCTTCCACCTCCAAGTCAATGAGTACCCCTGATAAGCATAGCCGAGATGCTGGGTACACTCAGCATGCCCCAAACTGTGGCTTGGTGCATGGTGGATACTGAAGTCTAGGGTACTATGACAAAGCCACAGCCACTAATGGTCCAGTGCTATTGGGCATGCAATTTTCAATGCCTGAAATTCTACAGCATATTTACCAGAATCGGTATACTAGGTTATGTTACAGTAACAAACATGCCCCAAAACTCAGAGGTTTACTCCAACAAGATACATTTCTCATTCCCCTGAAGGTCTAACGTGGGCAGCAGACCAACCCTGACATATGCTTACAACTGCTGAAGCAGGACAAAGGAATGTGGCAAATCACACACGGATTCCCACAGCTCACACCGGAAGCGACACATGTCACTTTCACTTCCATTTCATTGGTCAAGGAAGGTCGTGTGGTCACACCTGATTAAACAGGGATAGAGAAGTTCAACCTACCTTGTGCTGAGCAGGCAAGAAATTGGGACACCATAAATCACACAGAGGACCATTTGAGGGGTATGCGTGCCTGTAACTGTTGACATGCAGACAATGTTGACACAGGGACTCCACACTGCCCATCAGCGGCATTAATAACCTCCTGTGATTATTATCACAGAGAGATGACAGAGGATTATCAGAGAACTCTCACCAGGAGGCACTGAGAAGTAAATAGAAAAGAGAAACTTCAGGTTGGGAGGGAAGAGACAACAGCTTTTAAAACTATCCAGTCCTGGGGGCGCCTGGGTGGCTCAGTCGTTAAACGCCTGCCTTCAGCTCAGGTCATGATCCCAGGGTCCTGGGATGGAGCCCCCATCGGGCTCCCCGCTCCGCAGGAAGCCTGCTTCTCCCTCCCCCACTCCCCCTGCTTGTGTTCCCTCTCTTGCTCTGTCAAAAAAAAACAAAAAACAAAAAACTATCCAGTCCTGACTCTGTCTTTAAAAAGCTAGAAATTCTTGGGCAGACCCTTCTACTTCTAAGCGTCTTGGCTCCCAATCAATATCCTAAGGCTACTGGAGGATGTTGTTTCTAACCCACCAGCCACCTTGCCAATATGCAAGATAATGAGATTCTCACAGACAAGAGAGAGCAAATACAGAGCAAGAGAGCAAGAGAGAGAGAAATGGCAAAGCACTAAATTAGACGCTCGTAGAGAGAAAGCCAATGCATATTTCAGAGGCTAGAAGTGGCCATCTTCCCTGACCCCCCAGCTTGCTGCTCTCCACAAGGCTCTCAGCCCTACTGGATTTACACTAGAGTCCTTTCAAATGGCAGGCCAAGATGTTTCTCCTGTCAATTTATTTTATTTTATTTTTTTTTAATATATTTTTTAAAGATTTTATTTATTTATTTGAGAGAGAGAGAGTGTGCACAAGCAGGGGAAGTGGCAGGCAGAGGGAGAGGAGAAGCAGGCTCCCCACAGAGCAGGGGGAGACCGATGTGGGACTCAATCCCAGGACCACGGGATCATGACCTGAGCCAAAGGCAGTCACTTAACCAACTGAGCCACCCAGGCACCCTGTCCTCAATTTAAGAAGGAACAAATCTTCATTCTGGGTGGAAAGAGAAAAAAGCCAGCTCTCCTTTACATCTAGAGCTGCCCTTGAAAATATAAGCTTATTAACCTCTGAATAAGTGAGGGAGAGAATAAAGGGCTAATAAGACAAAACTCAGCTGAGAGAGACTCGAGGATAGATTTTATTAGTAGTCTTCAGAAATTTTATGGGGAGCTGTCTGGCAGCGTGGACCTTGGCAGCAGAAGCCCCCCAACTGCTCGGTGTCTGAAGGCCTTGGTCTGAAAGCATATTCTCTGCAGGGTCTTGATGTATTTTTAAGCAGACAGGCAAGAATTACTTATTCTTCCCAGTGTATGATTTCTCATTTTTCTTTCAGCAGAAATGGGGAATGAATTGCTCTGGGATTTGCAAGCTTCCTGAGCATTCTAGAGGGTGGCAGTTAGAATGACAGTAATGACTTAGGTCTCCTCTGAGGGTGGTTCCTTCATTATGGGGATAGGCTGAGCTCCAGCTCCATCATTCACACTCTGCCACTTTGTCCATAGCTCCACTTCCCACTCTGCCCATCACAGCTGTGCACCCTGCAAAGTGGCCTGTCTCTCTCTGGGACAGCCTGTCAGCCTCACCCCAGATGGGGCACAGGGTGGAGCAAACCCTACAGAGTTCCCTTCCTCTCCCACTCTGACAACACACATACGCATACCCACCCACCCACACAAATACACACATGCGCATCCAGGGACATACAAGAGACCTTGTACTTAAGTGAACACTGCAAGCAATCTGAGGAATGAATAATGAATCTTAAGGAGAGAGGTGTGGAAGTGGGGAGAGCCAGCTCTGCCCCCTTAAATTTGGTTGAGGTTAAGGAGCCAAGGTTATTGGTTAATTATATGTACCAGGATTATAAAGCATAGGAAGGGACTGGGTTTCACAATCCACTCCTTCACATCTTTGTCACATTTTCCCAAAAGACAATTTACAGAGTGACCATCCGGTATTGTATGTAGCAATATGGAAGAATCTCATAGATGTAATGTCCAGCAAAAGACATAAGACACAAATGTATACTATATACTCCTTTTAAAAAAATTTTATTTATTCATTCATGAGAGACAGAGAAAAGAAAGGCAGAGGGAAAGGGAGAAACAGGCTCCCCACAGAGCAGGGCCTGATGTGGGACTCATCCCAGGACCAGGGGCTCATGGCCTGAGCCCAAGGCAGACTCTTAACTGACTGAGCCACCCAGATGCCCTTGTACTATATACTCTTTTAATGTGAAGAAACCCAAAGGGCTGGAGGCAAAGAAATCATGATAATGGTGGACCAGTGGCTACAAGGAGATGAGGAGCTTCTGGTCATGTCTTGCTGCTTGGTCTGGATGCTGGCTATGGGAGAGCATTAAATTTGTGAAAAGTCATCACTTTTATGCATGACACAATTACAAAAATCTGATCATAATGCTCCCCTGCTTCAAAAGGTTTCTTGGTTAGCCATTGTCTATATGACAGATTATAAATAGCCTGCTCAATTGTCACTTCTCCATGAAGCCTGCCATTACTTCATCATCCTTCATAATTCTGCTATAACACAGACTCCATCACATGGCAACACGTCTGATCTTTGTACGTGTTTTCCCAATTAAATCACAAGAGTCCCTGGGGCTGAGCTAGGTCTTCCTCATCTTTTGGGTCTGGGTGCCTAGCACAGTAGCTGACAGGTAGTAGACACTTGATAAACAAATAGATGAATGAATGGATGGATGAATGAATGAATGACTTCTAATCAATTCTCCTCAGAGCCCCAGGTCATCTTGGAGCCAGCAGCACTGGGTCACAGGCATGGGGAGGCATATTGGGAGTCAGCTTCCTAGGATCATGGCTCCCTTTCCTTGACACACAGCGCACCCTTGGACTCACCCTAATTTGGCCTCTGGTGCTACCACTCCACTGGAAAATCTCTAGCTTTGGTCAACAACGATGTTATAAATGTCAAACCCAATGGACTCTTTTTGAGTTTCATTGTGGGGGACCTCTCTGATCATCTGACATTGGTGGGCACTTCATCTTAAAACATCACCTTCTGCTGGCTTCTCAGACAGTACTCTTGTTCTCTTCCTACCTCCCTGACAGTTCCTTCTCTGGCTCCTCTCTCAGCTCCTCATTCTCTGTTCCCAAGCACTGACTCCTAAGGCCATCTTCTCTTCTCCCCCCCACACTCCATACACCTATCTGCCATATGCTGATGTCTCTCCTCCCCAGGATGTTAAGTTCCAACATCCTACTGGAGAGCTCTTCTTGGGTGCCCCCACAGACATCCAGTATCCAACATCTGACACTGAACTTAATTTTTTCTCTCCCAAATCTATTCTTTTTTTTTTTTTTTTTAGATTTTATTTATGTTACAGAGAAAGAGAGACAGTCAGAGAGGGAACAGAAGCAGGGGGAGCAGGAGAGGGAGAAGCAGGCTTCCCGCCAAGCAGGGAGCCCCACACGGGGCTTGATCCCAGGACCCTGGGATCATGACCTGAGCTGAAGACAGACATTTAATGACTGAGCCACCCAGGCACCCCTCACAAATCTACTATTTCTTTTCTTCTTCTCCCTCTTCTTCTTTCTTCTTCTTTCTTCTTCTTCTTCCTCTTCTTTCTTCTTCTTCTTCTTCTTCTTCTTCTTCTTCTTCTTCTTCTTCTTCTTCTTCTTCTTCTTCTTCTTCTTCTTCTTCTTCTTCTTTTCACAAAAACCCTGGTTTTGAAGAATGGTGCCACCATCTGCCCTTTCCCTAAACCACAGGCCTGGGGGTGATGCTGGGTGCCTCCCTCTCTCTCACCTTCCCCAACAAATCAGTTTTAAGTTTTGTGAATCGTTCCTTCCTAACATCACACTGACTTGCTGTCTCTTCTTCACTCTCATGGCTATTGCTTTCTTGTAATAATCTTCTTTGTCTACTTCCAGTCTTCATTCTAAGCCATTCTAAAATGCAAATCGAATCATGCCACTTCTCTGCTTCAAACCCTTGTAACACTCCCCCCAGACTGCAGATTTATTCCAAAGTCCTTGATATTGACTACAAAGGCCTTCCATGGTCCCGCCTGGCCTATGACTTCTAGTCTAGCTTTGTCCCTCACCACACCCCACTTCATCCTCAGCATTCGAGAACTTACTCTGCCTCAATAACCCAGAAGGTGCCTCTGTGCCTTTGCTCTTGCTCTGAGCACACCCCATCTATCTATTCGATCCAATTTTCTCCCTGCTGAACCCCTCACCCTTTCAGGCTCAACTCAGGGTCACCTCCTGGAGGATAGTTTTCTTAGCTTCCATTGCCTTGCCAGACCTGACCATGCCTCCTCGGACTCCCACTTCTACCACGGCACAATAATACTGCATTGCCCTTGAGGAGTTCCACATCTACCTCTTCCTAAACCTTGGTGGCCATGATGATGTTTTATTTGTGCCTTTATGTGCAATGACCAGCAGACAGTCTGACATAGGCACTCAGTAAAATGCCCATGCAATGTTGTTACTGAACATGTTTCTCAGAAACTTTATCTTTGTAGTTCTCACCAAGAAACAGAGAAACAGCACAGAAAGGCAAGCCCATAAATATGGTATGATGACCTCTGCAATAGGTCTGCCTTTTGCTAACAGCCCCTCAGCTTTCCTTTGGGGACCAGCTTCTTTCCATTGCATGCAATTTCTGGTAGGCTCTCAGGAGGGGGGTCAAGCAGACTCCTGGGAATTTGAAACTCAAATTAATCTTACTAGGACAGAAAATGGTTCCTCTGTCTCATCTCAAAACCATTCTGGTTCCCATCCTCTCTCAGACGTGGCTGGTCATATTGTCTTCCTATTATTAGAGGGCACTCATAGCCCTCTAATAAATTGCATTTCTCCATTCTTACACTGAAGTGAGTTTCTCTTGCTTGAACTTAAAGAACCCTTCAAGATAGAACAATGCAAGTCATCACACTCTTGTTTTCTGTTCCTCATCCTGCCCTAACTGCTGTGTTCCCAGAAGTCCTACTTCAGCGCAGGTGATTTGCCTGTTGGCTGCTTTTTCTTGTGAACCCCTGTTTCCCTACTCCTCTTGCCACTACTATTTCTGCTACTGACCTGGCCGTGATTTGAATAAAGGATTTGTTAGAAAAGCAGAGCCTCAGATCCCTTAAACATAGGGCAATCCCTACTACTTCTTCTTGGCAGGGATGCTGCCTGATTTGGCAGGAGTGAGTGGGGAGGGAAGCGTGTGGCATTGGGGTTAGAAGTAGGGAAAAGTTGGGCACCTGGGTGGCTCAGTTGGTTAGGCGACTGCCTTCAGCTCAGGTCGTGATCCTGGAGTCCCGGGATCAAGTCCCGCATCGGGCTCCCTGCTCGGCGGGGAGTCTGCTTCTCCCTCTGACCCTCCCCCCTCCCATGTGCTCTCTCTCTCTCATTCTCTCTCTCTCAAATAAATAAATAAAATCTTTAAAAAAAAAAGAAGTAGGGAAAAGTTGAAGTGAGGTGAGGGTGGGAGAGTCACAAAAATGGACAAAGTGGTCACAAAAGGGGACCACCTCTATTTTAACCTCAAACTTTCTAATTAAGTTCTTTCCAGCTTATCTCTTAACTCAGAGGCAAAGGATCTGTAGGCAGAGTATCAGTCTTTGAGAGCTAGTCTGCTTGCTCTCTTCCCTCTGTTGACCTCATTGAAAGAAATTCCTTTCTCATTTCATCCCCACTTGTTTCTCTGCCTTTGGATTTTGCCAGCAGTGAGTGGCTGAATCTCGTCTGTGTGGGACCCCCATTGCCAGGCAATCCTGCACCCCTGTGCCCTGGCTACAGTCAGAGTAGTAAAACATTTCAACTACCATCAGAAGCCAAGTTTGAGTCTCATGGACTGTGCTTAAGGACACCCTGGTCAGCTGCTTTTATTTTACCAGAGGTGGGAAGAGTTACAACACATGGGTATTGGTGCAGGTGGAAACAGAGCATCCCTAGTCTCTGAATACTTATTTCCCCAAATCTCAATTGTAGAGCAGTTGTGTGGACCTCACAATGTACTTTCTCATTGAAACAATGTAATAAGTGTTGGCCATAAAGACCCAAGTTAAGCCAAATAGGGGCTGGGCTGTTCCATATGTTGGAGTCACTGACTCTTTCTGGTCTTCTTGAATTTTGCTAAATCCTGTGAGCTGAGCTCAGGAATCAGATGTAGGCAGTGGAAAGGTAAGAGGGACATGGAGTGTGGCCCAGGTGCCTGCCATGCCCAGTATCCGGGGTGCAGAGAATGGGGATGTGAGAAGAGTCAGGGAGTCAAGGGCACAGGGCTGGATGCTCTGAGAGTCAGGTGTTGTTTCCGCCTACAAAATACACTCCCACTGCTTCTGGTAGCAACACCCTTGGGGCACTACCCTTCCCCCAACAGCCCACAAAGAATAGGAGTAGATAGAGCTGGCCCCACCCCCACTCCGCAGCCAAGCTGAGCATGTGACCCTGGCCTGGCCATTAAGAGCAGATGCTGACCAGGCGCACCAGCACACGAACCAATCAGAGTCCTAGAAAGGCTCAATTCCAGGACTTTTGTTAGAATGATTAAGAACCGGGACTCTTTCACCTGGAGTAGCCTAGAGGCTCCACGTAGTCATGATGAGGAGAACCAACCTGGAGAAGGGGCCAATGCTGGGGAAAGCTGCCTGAGACGCGAAGAGAAAGGGACTGAAACCTGAGGACATCATTTTGACCCCAGCAGTGGTCGCTTCCTCTGAAATGTATGAGTATGCCCTCCTAGCCTGAATGGCCTCTCTTCTCCAAAGCCTCCCCAGCACAACCACCGGAAGTGTACAAGCACTTTTTCCTTCCTCTCCAGAAGGCCAGTGACACTTACTGCCTGTAGGTCCCAACTTAAATCATAAAACGAATAGTTGGGCACCTGAAACTTCTCAATCAGATGCCACCAGAAGACAAAAAAATGAGCAAAACGCACTCACTGTCCTTAACCCATGGCCCGGCCAAAGGGAGAGAACAAATATAACTGATTGATGAAGAACCCGAAGCACAGAGAGGTAACGTAATTTTCCCAAGAACACACAGCTAGTAAATACTGGAGTTTGTATTCAAGCCTTGATACTGTGATTCCACAGCCTGGCAAATTTAACTACTCTTCATATTGTCTCTCTGGTCTGTCAAAGATGTTGTTATAGGCATTTTCTTCAGGGGGTTTCCTCTTGGAGAGAGTCGTTAGTTGGGAAATCTTTGCCCAATAGCACCTAGAGACCCAGGTGAAGGTGGGAGCTGGAAAGGGCATATCTTTACATAAATCTGTCTTTCTCTGGTCCGAGGCTGGGAGGTGGTTCCTGGAGACAGTTCTGCTGGTCCACACACCACCACCTGAATGCATTTGGGTTTGCCCTTGCCAGGTTCCGCTGACAGTCAAGTGGGACAAAGTGCATTTGTGACATGCACTCCAGCCCTTCTCCACCCCCAACAAGGTTCCCTTAGGAACTTGGAGAAGCCACAGCTACTGTCTGTGGTTTCCGTCAGCAGCTGCCAACACAGCAGCAGTTCCTTGACATTCTACCACTTCTCCACCATTTTCAATCAACTCAGTCCACTCTTACCCTTGTCCAGCCTTGCTTCCTGTAGATCGTCTTCAGACTTAATACAGCAGAGGCTCTAGATGTCGGCAGGGTGGTGCAGAGAGGACAACCTCTCTGGAAATCCCAAGCTGGCAGAAGCCTTAAGATGAGCTCTCCTAAGACTTCATTACCTAGGCCGAGAGGAAAGTAGCCTGTCCTAAATCATGCCTGCTTCAAAGCTGGCCCATTTCTCTAGTGCCTTGACCCCAATTTAAAATATATATATATTTAAAGACGTCCTTTGAAGAATGCCACTAAATCATCTCTCAGCCTTCTGCAGGCTAAAGCAGTCAATCCCTTGATCTTTCGAAAAATTGTTTCTCTACTGTCTAGACAAGTTCTCTTGTCTAGACCCTTGCTACACAAAGTGTGGTCGGTGACCAGCAACAGCAGCAGCCCCTGCAAGCCCATCAGAAATGCAGACTCAGGCATTTCTTGATTTTGGCCTAGGTCATTATCTCAGGGTCATGGGATCGAGCCTCGCATCAGGCCCCACGCTCAGCATGGAGTCTGCTTAAGATTCTCTCTCTCCCTCTGCCCTTCCCCCAACCCCCACTCAGGAAGGAAGGAAGGAAGGAAGGAAGGAAGGAAGGAAGGAAGGAAGGAAGGAAAGAATTTCAGTGGTGTTACACACTGATGGTTCCTTTCTCCCTTATGTCATAGAAATGCAGACTCTCCACTCTCAGCCCACATCTACTGAATCAGAATCTGTACTTTGCAGGATCCTCAAGGGATGCACATTTAAGTTTGAGAAACAGATCTAGACCAGTCGTTCTCAAACTTTAGTGGGCACTAGAAGTCCTAAGAGGGCTTATTAAAATCCACATTTCCGGGCATATTAGTAGGTGTCACATGCCTTTGTTAGTGTAATGAGCCATTCCAGGCGGAGATTGTAGGGCTGAATTCTCTTGGAAAGCAGCCAAACTCCTTATGCCTAACATCCTCACCATCAGTGGCAAACATGGCCGTCCACCTTTATTTCCCTCTGCTCACACTGCTCTAGGGACTCTGCTTGGACCCACCAGTCCATTGCCCCTGCCCTGACAGATCTTTCCACTAAACTTCAGAAGCACCACACTGGTAAACAGGACATCATCCCCAAATGTTCCCTCTACCTCTGGCCTTACTGAACCCTCCCTGGCTCTGCCCCAGGTTGCCTATTCCCCAAATGCTTTCATATTATTGCTTTTCCCTCTTGTATAACTCCTACGCTTCAGGGCTCAGATGCAGGGATGGCCTCCTGTTCCCTCTCAGGCCCCTTCACCTTCCTGTCATCCCTTTCCATCCTCAGAGGCTCTTGGCCAACAAGAGCCTGGATGACAGCATCATTCATGCTTTACCCAACCCCACCCCACCCATCGACTCCCAAATTGAGTAACACAGATACTCTTACTGAAATGCAAACCGATGGTTCCATTATCTTAAGGATAACAGTCTGGCTCCTTACCTTGCATATGGTATTAAGATGTGCACCCCAGGCCCATCTCTGCCCTTCCTGCCCCCTTTCTACACACTGTCATTCTCTGCCCCAGCCACTGGGAGCTGCTTCTACCCAGAAACATTCACATTACACCTCCTTTTGTCTCCCTAATCCTTATTGCTTTTCATGACTCAACCGAGATGTTATCTTCTCTAGAACATCCTCTCTGATCTCCCCTTCTCTGGGTTGCTCTCAGTGTGTGTTCCCAGAGAACCAGGTGTCTCCCCTCTATACTGCTAACAGCATTGGGTGATAATTGCCTTTTACTTATTTGTTCTCCGTCCATACATAAGGTAGGGCTTATGACTCATTCTCTGCACCACTTAGGATTTTGAGCTGCAAATTACAGAAACCAACCAAAACAGTGGTTTAGACAGATTAGAAAGTTTGTTTTTCTCACATAACAAGAAGTCTATAGGTCTATTTCAGTGATTTGATCATGCTGCCAGTGATGAATTCTTGCAAGATTTTTGTTCCAAAATCTTTAATGTATGGTCTTTGTCCCTCATGTTCAATTTATGGTCTCAAGGTGGTTGTTACTACCCAGCACCCAGTCTACTTTCCAGAGGTGAGGAAGGGTGCAGGCTGACAGGCAAAGACACCTGCTAATTGAGCCAGGCCCCTCCTAGCTGCAAGTGGGGCTGGGACATATGGTTTGTAACCAGATACACTGCTGTCCTGAAAAGACTCAGCATTTTCTTAACAAAGAAAAAGGAGAGAATGGACACTGAGATGCAACTGTTGGTGTCTGCCATGTCCTAGCATCCTTAGAGCTTAACAGAAGGCCAAGCCCAGAGTCTAGCTCAATAAATAAATTTTGTTTGAATGAATTATAATACTACATGTAACCAGATCTATAGGGTCATAGAAGGAAGACATGGGAATCAAATAGGTGGTGCTGGTAGACATAGGAACTGAACTGATCCCTGCTTTGACAAGGGAAAGGGACCTCTCATATATTCTCTCTCGGGCCTTTCCTCAGATCTTCATGCTTCCAGGGTCCCGTCTTCCCTAGGTCCATGTTGTCCACATGGTGCCCACGTGGTGTCCCTTCATGGGGCGGCCCTGAGGCTCTGAGGGACCTCAGGTCAGTTTGATCTTCCTGAAGTGCTCTAGGCTCTAAAGTACTCCTCCTCTGGGCTGAAACAATTTTTATTATGGGAAACTTGAAAATGCAATTGTGCAAAAAAAGACAAAAACAAAGACTTCTCCAAACCAGTCAACATTTCAACATAGAGCCTTCTAAAATTTTTCTATATAGTTTTCAAAACAAATTTGGAGTAGGTATATGTACTTTATCATAAACATCTTTCCATGCCAATTAGCAAATATTTGCCATAATTTTAGGTGTTCCTGCCTTGGATTCCACTGTAATGTCTTGTTTGTACTTGATCTTCACTTTCCACCCACAGCTTTACAAATCAGACGTCAGGGCTTAAATCTAATGTGTCAGCTTTGGTCCTACAAGAAGCAGATGCCAAGATGGATTAAGAAATGTAAGAAATTTCCTGGGGGAAATGCCTGTAAAGAATCAAAGGGAAAGGACATAGGAGTAGAAAGGGAGAGACTTCAGAGCAGATACAGGCTTGACTCCAGAGAAGGGAGGGCTGGGGGAAGGAGAGGGATTGGATAGGATGCACCTCAGGTCCCAGCCAGGCCCCTGGGGAGCCTCAGAACAAGAGTTGTCCTGCTTCTCGTACCCCCATGTGTTTAATCATTTGCTGGCAGCAGCATGGCCCTGGTGTGAATGCTGAGTAGATCTGAAGTTGTAGCAGCTGGAGGCTCTCATCCAATGACGTTCCTCTCAGTAGGTTCTCTTAGAAACTCCACAGATGCCATATGCATGCTCTTAGAGATTCAGTCATTTCCAGCAGAGTATGAAGATGGAGCATTACCTAATTGGTCTAAAATAATGGGCTAGCTATCCTGTGCCCAGAAACTAAGCTCTTCTGGTAAGGCAAATGTGGAGGAAGACACCCCCACATGCTGGCCCTTCCTGGCAGCAGTCCGGGATCATAGCCGTTTTGTGATATTGACTGTGGATGAGCTGTTTGCTTAGCTAATGACAGAGAAAGGACATCCAAGTCAGGGTAAGCACTAATTAGGAGATTAGTAAGCCCGGGTCTACGATACAAAGAATCATGTGCTTGCTCAGAACAATAACTCTCTCAGACCACTGCAAGAATGTATTCTGGGTCCTTCATAATACCCGTCAATCTGACAGTCTGTATTGACCTCTGAAGATTGACTGTGACTACTTGAAGCATGCCTCTTCTGGCCAGCTACTCAGCCCCGCTTGGTGCAGAAGTTCTATTTTAACTGTTTCAGCACACTTCAGGTGTCTCCCTAATCCAAGGATGAAAACCCAGATTGTTACAAGGGGCTGGAAGCTGCACCAGGACTGGGAATTTTAGTTCACTGGCTTTGTTGCAGAAGGATGCCCAGAAGAGGGGTTGGGGGAAGCCGGGTAGAGCAGGGGAAGAAGCTGAGCTGGGATATGGGCTCGGCTGGAGTTGAGCAGCAACCTGGCACCATGGGGAGCTCTGGCATGAATCCTGCTACAGAGTTGGTCCCACCTTGAGGCAAGAAGGCCAGGCTTTTGTATATCTACCTCTGTCAGTCATTGGCAAGGAGGTGCCCCAGGTGGGAAAGGGCACACAGCCTCCTAGGAGGCAGCTCTCCTGTGGCTGAGAAGGAGAAGGGGATAGCTGTCAAACATAGTACTCAGGGAAGGTGGAGGATGCGGACCAGGTTACAGCCAGCATCCACGAAACATCTGTGAGCGAGGTATACCCATGGCCTTAAGAAAAGAGAAAGAAGGGACCATGGCAAATGGAGAGTCAGGCCTGTCTGAAAGCACCATGAGGTCTCCGCCTCAGTTAGGGCTGGCTCAGCATTGCCAGTTCATCTGATATTTTGAGAGAAGCTGAAAGTCTGGATTTTATGTGAAATTGCTGAGTTTTAAATGTCGAGCAAACACTGGGAAGGCCAAACAAAACCCTGATGTGGGTCTTTGGTGTACCATCTCTGTGGAATTCTTCCTGCTTAGCACAGCAGAGTTGCTTTCCTTAATGTGCTTGCTGCATACCAGGACTGGGAGCAGATTGGGGACATTGTAAAACACAGTATTGTGAATCCATTAGAATTTGGTTTTGCTACAAGTGGCAGAAAACCAAAAACAACAATGGTTTAAAGAAGACATATATATTTTTAATATAAATACACACACACACATTTTTACGTATTTATATATTTATTTATTTAAAAAGTAAACCATCTATACAGCAAAGTTCCTTCCTAACGTAAAACAGAGTTTAGCGATAAGCTGCTTGGTGCTGTCAGGACAGCCCCTTAAATCCAGGGTCTCAGGCTGCTTCTACTTTGTGCTCAGCCGTTTTTAAAGCATGGGCTCTCTAGTGATTTAAAACTGTGCTGTCCAACAAGGCAGCCATAGCTACCAGAGGTGCTCTGTGAAACTGTGGCTCAACTGAGATTTCAAAGTGAAAGGGTTCAGAGCAAGTCTCCCCAGAATGTGCCACTTCGGCATGTGGACCGTTTTGAGCTGAAGGCCAGTGAGACTCTCCGGTCTCAAGAGACACTTTTGTCCCTGCCGTAACTGCCTAGAAGAATCTCAATTGGGAGCTTTCCCAGAATTAGAGTTGTTATTAGAAGTACATTTTATTTAAGTGACTCATCTGTATGGTGGGGTAAACGTCTCATTACCAAACATCTTCCTTACTGCCCTGTGAATTGTCTTCCTCCCCTTTGAAGGCCCAAGCCCCCTTCCCGTTCCTTAGCTTAGGGTGGCATATATACCTCATTTCATCTTTCTCTGAGCCTCTCCTGTATGTGGGGTTCCTGGATATATGAAATTAAATTTGATTTTCTCTTGTTAATCTGCCTCGTGTCAATTTAATTCTTAGACCAGATAGAAGACATTTTTGAAGAGTAGCAGAAAATTTTTCTTCCCCTACAAGAGACTTAGTATAATAAAGGAAATATATAAAAGCCTGGCAAAAAACTTTAAGGTGTTAGAGAAAAAAATTCAACTACATTTGAAGATCTAATTGCTGTATTAAGCCATTCATAAGTTGGGCAGCATCGCATCTAGTGAGTAAAGAGCTCAGAAGAGTCGTACAAAATGGAAGGCTTTTATAGGAAGGAGGGTGGGGGCAAGGAAGTTATTGGCAAAAGAAAAAGATTGTTTCAAGCAAGGTTATTTTCCCTTATGGGGAAGAACAAGGGGTCAAATCATCCAGATGATCTCATCTTCCTTTGGGGAATGGAGAGGGATTGATGTGACAGATTTCCTCATTGGTGCTGATCAGCAAACTCCTGACTGACCCGTTAAGACTACATTTCTGATGAAGGTTGAAACTATGATTAGGATAAGTATTAAACCCTGGTTTGGTGACCTGGCCTAAGTGACACCATTTTGGGTCTATGGTTTTTATTTTTAGCAAAGGTAAATGTTAGGCAATCTGGGCTCAGAAATAACACTGCCCCCTCCCCGCCCCCCCTCCCCCCTAGACCCCCTGGCCTTTCTCATGAGCTGACCTTCCTTGTAAATCCTGCCATCCTCCCTCAGGCTGCCTGTCCTCATCTGAAAACTACACCTGTTTGTCCCCTGCTCTTCAGGCTGCTCCCAGATCCTCCATGTTCCTCCCACTTCATGTAGAACCCTCCTGAAGAGATCTGCTCATCTACTTTAGTCCGGTCCTACTGTGGGGCTTCCAAATTCTCACTCAGAGATGCCTTAGGGCATTTTCCCAGATGAAGACCAGTCTCTCCCATGGAGCTTATTTCTTAAAATTAAGCATATTATTCTCTAACCTTGGGGTGGGTTAAGTAAAGCAGATGGAGGAAAGTGAGGCAGGCTTTGACCTGTATATGGAAATTTCCTGTATAAATGGTTTTACTTTCCTTAAAAATACACACACACACACACACACATACACACTAATTAATGGTCAATTATCTGATAGTGAACATATATCGGCTTAAAATACACCCTGAATGAAAAGGACTCTTTTCATTATTGGCCATTATAAATCCAACCAAAATAATTTTCTGTTCTATCAAACATGTCCCCTGTGAAAGAACAGGGATTGAACAATGACAGCCCAAGTCCTTCTCTGTGGGCACTGGGGGAGGTAAGCCTATCGGAAGCATCGACCACTTCATGGGGCAGTACAAGAGAGGCTGGGCCTGAAAGTGTGGGCAGCATGGGGAGTGAGCCAGGTCCTGGGGCTGGTGAGCTGGGAGTTACAGTTCTGTCTGCTTTGGGGACGATGGAGGCCTCTGAGGCCAGCCCTGAACCAGGAGGATTCGGGGCCTCATGCCCTCCTCCCTTCCAAGGTGGACATAGCTGAGCCCTGAGTCACTCCCACCCTGGGCCATGGAGGAAGAAGAGGGTCCTGGAGGGCCATTTCTGCCTTTACTTGTGTCCACCTGACTAATACTTTTCTTTCTGATGTTAAAGGTAATTTAGGTGAATGTGTGCCTATGGGTGGCTTAGAGAGAACTGAAGCAGGTTGGACACATCCATCTCTCTGCTCAGTCTCTAGAAGATTCCTACTGCCAGGTTTGAACTGTGCTTCTCTAATCCCCTTTCTCTTCTTCCCTTCCCCATCCCATCAACCAGAACAACCAAGGGTAGAGTCAGACTGGAATAAATACATAAAAAATGCAAGCTCTTTACCAGCCTCTCATTGCCCTGAGAGGGACCAGACCAAGAGATGAGAGAGAGATCTTTGTCTCCACTTGATTCCTTGGTAACCATACACATTTCTACACTTTCTCACTCTATCCTCAGCCCCCATCCTTCACTCTGAATGACAGGGATGGTTCACAACACTCCTTACCGTGTTGGACCATTAAGCCTATGTTACCTTCCTTTCCATCTTTGACTAAGGCATACGAAAAATTCCCTTTATGGGCACCCAGGTGGCTCAGTCATTAAGTGTCTGCCTTCGGCACAGGTCATGATCCTAGGGTCCTGGGATTAAGCCCCACATCAGGCTCCCTGCTCAGTGGGAAGCCTGTTTCTCCCTCTTCCACTCCCTCTGCTTGTGTTCCCTCTCTCGCTGTATCTCTGTCAAATAAATAAAATGTTAAAAAAAAAAAAAGAAAAATTCCCTTTAATTTCTGGGTCAATCAATGACATTAGGATTTTTCTAATGTCACATTTATAGGAAATCTAAGAGAAGCAACAATGACCAATAGCAAAACGAGGACATCTAGACCATGAGCAAAGGTACAGGAGGCAGCTCTGGGCCTGGCATGGGATAGACCCACAAGGCATTGAAGACTAAGCAAGACTCAGCCTCACTCCGAGCTGCCAGGGAGAGGAACTGGCATCCCAGCAGGCAGTGTAGACTGGGATGGACTGTCCAGAATCAGACTGTCCAGATTCATATGGTCTCATTTGTGGGACCTCAGCCAAGTCAGTAAACCCTTTTGGTATTTCCTGACCTATTAATGTAGTACCCACACAGAGGGCTGGTTGAGGATTAAATAAGTTAATTCATGTGAGAGTTTATTCCCCAGAGCCTGGCTATGGTAAGCGCTAAATAACACTAGTATTATTATTAAAAATCAGGCAGAAGCATTGGCCCATATTGACTTGTGCTATTGAAACTTTCTCTACTAGCCTCAAAAGGCTGAGAGACAAGTTGTTTATTATTACTATTATTGTTATTATTTTAACACCCAAAGCATCATTGTTGTTGTTTTTTAAAGATTTTATTTATTTATTTGACAGAGACATAGCAAGAGAGGGAACACAGCAGGGGGAGAGGGAGAGGGAGAAGCAGACTCCCCACTGAATAGGGAGCCCGATGCGGGGCTCAATCCCAGGACCCTGGAATCATGACCTGAGCCAAAGGCAGACGCTTAAGGACTGAGCCACCCAGGCGCCCCCAAAGCATCATTGTAATAGGCTTTGCTGAGCCAGTATCAACCTTTCAAGAACTTGGAAAGGAAACAATTAGCTTTGTGTGGGTTTTTCGGGCTAACAAGTCTTCTACCTTTCCAGAGTCCTTTTAGAGAAGATGTGGTCTTCCTGTCACAGAGAACTTCGATGCCACTTCCGATGCTTCGGGTTGGACTTTTTGCTCGAAGTGATTATGAGACATCAGGTGGTATTTATTCTCAGTCTCTCGTTCACTCAGCTTGATCTGAGGAATACACTGGCTTTGGGCAGCTAGCTCTTTCCTTCCTCCTTGCTTTTCTTTCTTCTGATTTTGTTTTGTTTTTGCTTTCTGCAGTGATTCTGTAGGGAAGGAAAAAGAATTTTCCTTCTACCCCTCTGAGTTCTTGGCTGAGAAACTCCTCTAAGAAAAGAAGAATTATAGGAGAGAAAAAAAACCCCCACAATGTTTCTTATGTATGTACTTAGGTCAAGGAGCCCCACAAAGATCGGAAACTCAGGAGAAGGCCAGGTGATTGAGGCTTGCATGCCCAGGCTAAGGAAAGGGATAGGGATCCTGGACTTCAAAGAGGGGAAGGTGAGAAGAGGAAATGTTTGGTAAACAAAGGGTGCCCTGCCCTGCAGACACTGTCTCTCAGGTGACGAGTTATTTCTGGTAATAGCTCTCTTCCTGGCAGAGGCCTTTTTTTTTTTTCCCAGGCATCAAAAAACACGGTATCTTGCCATTGCAGCGACGTGGACGGAACTGGAGGGTATTATGCTGAGCGAAATAAGTCAATCAGAGAAAGACATGTATCATATGACCTCACTGATACGAGGAATTCTTAATCTCAGGAAACAAACTGAGGGTTGCTGGAGTGGGGGGTGGGGTGGGAGGGATGGGGTGGCTGGGTGATAGACATTGGGGAGGGTATGTGCTATGGTGAG
This sequence comes from Mirounga angustirostris, assembly GCF_029215605.1. Taxonomy (NCBI): domain Eukaryota; kingdom Metazoa; phylum Chordata; class Mammalia; order Carnivora; family Phocidae; genus Mirounga; species Mirounga angustirostris. The sequence goes on along the minus strand of NW_026991718.1, from coordinate 96,738,137 downwards.
CGCTGTGAGTTGTGCAAGACTGTTGAATCACAGACCTGTACCTCTGAAACAAATAATACATTATATGGCAAAGGCCTTTTTAATGGGAACTTCCTTTGCAAAAGGATAATTTCTAGTCTGTTTTCAGAGCTTCTCCTGTGTCTGTAGTTTCTCAAAATAATCAGTTCAAAAGAATCCTTATGCCAAAGAGGCATATCTTGGGGTGGCATAATCTGCTCCCCTTGAATTCTCACCTATTAAAGAAAATCTTACAGGAAAGAGCCAGCAGCCCATTCTTCGTCCTCGACACTTGACACTCGGCTCTATCAGGGTGGACACCGGCTGCAGTTCAAATGTTTCAGAACTTGGGGGCAGCAAGCATATCATGGATGTGTGAATTGCTCTTTCTGGATCTCTGGCTACATTTTCTCTTTAGTATTCATCCCACCCACTCCCCGCCCCCGATGATTCAGCCCTGAGGCTGTCTTTCTCTGACTCCAGATGGCTCAAGAGAGTTTCTCCTCCAACTTTAGATGGACTCTAGGAGGTTCTAAATGAATGCTTCCTTAAATATATTCAAGGGTATGCTTTCTAGTAGAGTGCTGGATATTCCCATTATAGAGAATTCTGTGATCCAAGGAATTTGTGATCATTGTGTTACACAGAATAAAAAATTGGGGGCTTGCAGGACATGTCAAAATCCTTAATATGCATTGTAAATCTGCAAAAGGGTGAACTGCAATTTGAAATAATTCACAAAAATGCACACACACACACACACATATGAGAGAGAGCACATCTCAGAGGACCGGTTCTCATTAAACACCCTTTGGGAAATGAAGAGCTAAGCCTGGAATACTATACAACTGTTACAAAGGGCACAATAGGCTTATTCGTAATTTGTTAGAGGGATGTCAATGATCTATTAGGTAGAAAAACAAATTTCTCAACAATACAAACACATTCCTTTATTTTCAAGAAAAATAGCAGGGGGGTGAATGTGAATACCAATATGCCTGGTGGGTATGCAAAGGGGCTGGGGGTCTGTCTATCACAGTGGAATTATGGCCACCCCTGGAGTGGAGAGAGGTGATTGGAGGGGTGGGGAGGCAGAGTTTATTTTATTTCTTACTTTATAATCAAATTTTAAGTATGGAAAATTATGAATGACTTTACCTTTTTGTAAGCTTTCTGTATTTTTTTAACAGAAATCTTTAAAATTCACAATGAACACATCTAATGCAAGTCCCTGCTCATTATATCCTTAAATTTCTGCTCATAGGGCGCCTGGGTGGCTCAGTTGGTTAAGCAACTGCCTTCGGCTCAGGTCATGATCCCGGAGTCCTGGGATCGAGTCCCACATCGGGCTCCCACCTCAGCGGGAAGCCTGCTTCTCCCTCTGACCCTCTCCCCTCTCATGCTGTTTCTCTGTCTCTCTCTCTTTCTCTCAAATAAATAAATAAAAATCTTAAAAAAAAATTTCTGCTCATAATAAGGGTTTAGATTAATGGAAAACAATGTGCAACCAGTGCTGGAGCTTTGGGCCTTATTTTTATCATGAAGAATGTTTGTCACTTAAATTTGACCATTAGTGTTAAGTTTGCTGAAAGAAAAAAATTTACCTCTCTCAGCTTTCCAATTTCAGGCAGGAATGTTGGCTGGAGATAAATACGAAAGGGAATGGATGGAAAATAGGTGTTTGTGGTTGACATCTAATTGTTACAGAGCCAGAGAGTAGAAAAATGAGAATGTCTCTAAGGAATCTCTTCTTTCTTCCTTCGACCTATCTGCCTTCACATTAGCTGAAATGGAACAATTTGTTGGTTTTCCTTTTTAACTGTACCAGGGAGATGTTTTAATAACTCTTTGTTGGTAAGCTTCTGGTACCCCCAATATATTTCCCCTATCAGCCAATTTTGTCTTCATTGTTCACAGTACTGTTGCTATGTCTTTCAAGAAATGAGAAAACTGTTGGTTAAGTAATAAAGAGATAATGCTGGGTGACAAATGCCTATGGAAGCGAGAGCCAGAAAGATTTAATAATATCCAGTGAGTTATGACCATAATCATGTTTTCTATTTGAAACAAAGAAAGAGAACTGGTAGCAGGTGCCCTACAGCAGATCTTCACTACATCTCTTCTCTTTCTAGCGTGGGATATGTGGTTCCTGACTCTTAGGTCGTGACAGGGAGGGACCACCCTGAGGTTGAAATTGTTGGGTGGATTTGGGTGGTGTCTTATGTCGAGTTGCCTCCCCCCAACTCCAAGCAGAACCCGAGATAAGTATTGGAAGCATTCCTGCTTCACTGCTCTCCCCATCAGCATGGCTCCAGCCAGAGCATTTTCCCCAGTGGCATCCATGAGCTTGAGTTTTCAGCATTGTTCTCTCCCAGAACCAGCCTCCGGTCCCTGTAAGAGGACCAACTGCAGCTGTGCGGTATGCCTTCTTCCCAGGTCTGGGTGCAAGCTCCGTGGGGTGTCTCCTCCTACTTTCTAGGTTCTGTTAGAACTCTGATTTCTTCCCTTGGTTCCCCAGTCCTAAGAGTGGTAGCCACTTCCTGCACTTACTACCTGTGTTCCCTTTATGCTTTCCTCCAATCCCTGTGTAATTACATTCTCGCTGTCAAATACCTCAGGTGGCTTTTGTTTTCTGGACACCGACTCTTACATGATCTTGAGGCAACCCTGTGGTATTGATATCACTATCCCTATTGTGCAATGAGGGAAATGGTGCCAAGAACTGTTAAGTCACTTTCTCAAGTTTACACATCGGGACGTGTCAGAAAAGGCAGTAAGGTGTAGTCAGCCCAAGTTCAAATTCTGCCCTCATTGTTTACATTGTTTTTCACCTTTAAATTTACATATGGCAAAATTCACCCTTTCTGTAAATGTTCTATAAGCTTGTACAAACACATATAGTCGTGTAACCTCCACTACAAAAAGATCTAGGACAGTTCCCTCACCCCCCAGATTCCCTCATGCTGTCCCTAGGTCTGTGCTTCCTCCATCCCCAGCTCTTGGCAATCACTGATCACTTTCAATCCTTATAATTTTGCCTTTTCCAGAATGTCATATAAACTCATATAACATGTAGCTTTTTGAGCTGTGCTTGATTCATTGAGCATAATTTATGTGAGATTCATCCATGTTTGTGCAGACGTCTGTCCCTTCTAGTTGCTAAGTGATATTCCTTTACAGAGATGTACAGCAGTTCTCCCATTCACCAACTGAAGGACATTTGGATGGTTTCTAGTTTGGAGCAAATATGAATAAAGCAGCTGTAAACATTCACGTGCAGGTTTTTATGTGGACATATTTTTATTTGTCTAGGATAAGCACCAAGAAGTGGGATCTCTGTATCATGTGGTCATTTTATATTTCACTTTATAAGAGAAATGACCAAACTGTTTCCCAAGGGGCTGAGTCATACCAAGAATGTACACGAGTTCCAGTTGCTTCACATCCTCCTCAACACTTGGCATTGCCATTTTGGGTTTTGTTTTGTTTTTAATTTTAGTTTAAAATAGGCATAGAGCAATGTGGTACATTATTAAAGCATCTGGGTGGGACTTGGGACCAATAACTTCACCTTGGAAGCCTGCATAGCATCGTGGTCAAGAGTCTGGACCCCATGGGCAGTTTGGTACCTACCTTTGTGAACATGGGCCTCGGTTTCTTCATCTGTAAAATGAGGAGAATAATAGAATATCTGCCTTGAAAGGTTGGTGGAAGAATGAGTTGATATATGTGAAGTGCTGGTACAGAGTAAGTACGACCTAAGTGTTAATTTTTTTTTTTTAAGATTTGTTATTTATTCATTTGAGAGAGACAGAGCAAGTGAGAGCAGGAGCGGCGGGGAGGGGCAGAGGGAGAGGGAGAATCAGGCTCCCCTGCTGTGCACAGGACCCCAGGATCATGACCTGAGCTTAAGGCAGTTGCTTAACCGACTGAGCCACCCAGGCTTCCCAAAGTGTTAATTATTATTAGTAGTATTTTTCTCAGGGCTAGAACACTCTGCTTAGCAGCGTGATGCCCACATTTGCATAAAAACAAGCCTGAGAGGTCACAGGTGTGGGGCTGCAAAGCACGAATCTTGAAGCCTCTTCCCTGTCTCTTCCATCTTCTCAAATGCATGCACCACAGCTCTCTTCGGAAGCCACTCTGCGTGTAATGCAATGCCCAGCCTCACTTTGCAAAAGTCCAATTTTAAAGGCAGCATTTGAACTTCAGTGATTAAAGAAAGCATTTGTATTGTTATAGATTCCCATCTCTGTCCAAACAATATGCTTTTAATAGGAACCCAGCTTGTGATTTATACTGTTCCGCTATATCTGCAGTGCGGTGTGCATCATCAACATTAAGCTGAAATTACTCTGCAATCACACACACGGAGCTCATACTTGCAGTAATTGCACAAGGAAAAACCTCATTACCCTGCAATATGCACTTCAAAAACAAACATACAGCCTTTCCTCCCTCTAGTGGCACATTTAAAAAGCAACCTCAAGTATCACAGAGGCCAGTCTTGCCTATTAAAGTGGAAGGAAACAAATAGAGAGTTTACACAAGACTTGGGAGTTCATAGTATTTGTTTATTATTGATTGTGGTGAAAAGTTTGCATTTCATTTATGCAAAATGATACTGCTGTCAAGAAAGCAGGCTGGATTGTAGCCATAGGAGTTTTGTGATTTATCCTCACTTGGCACTTATTTTTTATTAAAAACGATAAACTAGAAGTCTGCAAGTACTGGGTAGTCAGGGATTCTGATTCCTGGCTACCTCCGGGGAGAATGAGATGCCCTCCCTGCTCCCTTGCCCTTTAAAATATTTCTGAGCTTCAGTGCTCAATCATGACGCCTGGCTGCAGTAGGATGAATACAGTATCACCCCTCAAATTCAGGTCTACCTGGAACCTCAGAATGTGACCTTATTGGGAAATAAGGTCTTTTCAGAGTCAAGATGGGGTCATGCTGGATTAGGGTGGGCCCTAAATGCAATAACTGGTGTCCTTATAGGGGAGGACAGAGCATGCAATGAGACAGACTCATAGGGCAGAAGCCCATGGGAAGACAGAGGCAGAGGTTGGAGGGAAGCATCTTGTTAAAAGATAAACTGAAGGCATATTACAAATTTGGAAAGTCTATTGGAGCAAAAATCAGTTGGAATCTGACAGCATCAAACTGGAAATGGTTAGGAGCACCTTGAGGACAGGAGCCAGTGGGGGAAAGACTTACATAGAGAAGGCGCGGAAGCGAAGAAAATAAGTGATTTGATTGGCCATAGCTTAAATCCCAGTTGCCTGTGATTGGTTACCCATAGGTTTCCAGTTCTTAATAACCCGCGGGCATTTACAGGCTGAGGTTTTGGGTTGCTTCTGCAGGCCATCCCAGCAGTAGGGCCACTTGAGACTAATGGCCTCCTTGTCTAATTAATTAACAGTCCACAAGCCAAGGAATGCCAAGGGTTGCTGACAATCACCAGAAGCTAGGAGAGAGGCACGGAACAGATTCTCTTCTCAAAGTCTCCAGAAGGACCCAGCTCTGCTGACACCTTTATTTTGGATGTCTGGAGTCCCAAACTGTGAAAAAATAACTTTCTGTTTTAAGCTGCCCAGTTTGTGATAATTTATCATCATAGACATAGAAAAATACTTACTCTGATAGATGAGAACAAGGACTCTCTCCATGATTACTATTGTGTGCTTATTATATTATCCAGGAACATAGTGAGTATTTTGTATAAATTAACTTGTTTAATTCTTGTATAATACTGAGATAACGACCATTATAATACCCATTATACAGATGAGTAAAACTGAGTTTCAGAGAAGTTAAATAACTTGCCTAAGGTCACATAACTTGACATTATTTAGATGTGGCTGTCACGTTGCTCTCTCATAACTTACAAGTATCTGAGAGTGTTATATCTTTTATCTATTTTACTTAGGTGTTGGTTTATTGAAGAATAAATCACAATAGTAAATGACAGTCTTATGTGTACAGCGTAATGGATGTTTTTACGTATGTAGATTCCCATGTAGCCACCATACAGATCAGCATCCCAGAAGTCTCTGCCACAACTCTTCACAGATGATATGGTTTCAAGGCTTTTATTTTATTTTTTTAAAAAGATTTTATTTATTTATTTGACAGAGAGAGACAGAGCGAGAGAGGGAACACAAGCAGGGGGAGTGGGAGAGGGAGAAGCAGGCTTCCCGCTGACCAGGGAGCCTGATGCGGGGCTCGATCCCAGGACTCTGGGATCATGACCTGAGCTGAAGGCAGACGCTTAAGGACTGAGCCACCCAGGTGCCCCGGTTTCAAGGCTTTTAAAATATGAAACTATTTAAGGGACATCTGGGTGGCTCAGTCAGTTAAACATCTGACTCTTGGTTTCAGCTCAGGTCATGATCTCATCGGTCTTGAGATCAAGCCCCACATTAGGCTCCATGCTCAGCAGGAGCCTTGCAGGGCACTCTCTTTCAAATAAATAAATAAATCTTTAAAAAATATATTAAACTATTTAAAAAGTCATATAGTTTTTTTAACAAAACTTTCAAATATTACAAAGCTATAAAAATAAAAAGTTTCTCTCTCACATTATGCCTTATTCCTACACCCAGAGTTAATCACTGTTAATGGATGGAATGTATATCCTTCTAGACTTTTCTGTGTTCTACTTTCACTTATGTATGTGGCTACACACACCTAATTCTTGTATAAGCACGTTTTGTACTCGTATGTGTATATATGCACATACCTGTACAAACGCCCACATATACACTGTACACGTAGTTTTTCTAATATGGTATAATTTTATAAATCTACCCTGAAGCTTGTTATCTTTCTGCTTAATAAAGAGCCCTACGGGGCGCGTGGGTGGCTCAGTCGTTAAGCGTCTGCCTTTGGCTCAGGTCATAGTACCAGGGTCCTAGGATCAAGCCCTGCATTGGGCTCCCTACTCAGTGGGAAGCCTGCTTCTCCCTCTTCCACTTCCCCTGCTTGTGTTCCCTCTCTCACTGTCTCTCTCTCTCTCTGTCAAATAAATAAATAAAATCTTAAAAAAAAATAAAGAGCCCTACCATTTAAAATTTTCAGCCATACATTGGGACGCCTGGGTGGCTCAGTCGGTTAAGCGTCTGCCTTCGGCTCAGGTCATGATCCCAGGGTCCTGGGATCGAGTCCCGCATCAGGCTCCCTGCGCTGCGGGGAGCCTGCTTCTCCCTCTGCCTCTGTCTCTCTCTCTGTCTCTCATGAATAAATAAATAAAATCTTAAAAAAAAAAAAAAATATCAGCCATACAGATCGACCTGGAAAGAGGAACACTTTGACTGCCAACAGTCATTTCTATTTGGGTGTGAAAGAAGTTTCTAAATGAAAATATCACTGTGCAAAAAAGGAAGGTAGAGCAGACATTCCAGTTTTGTCCACTCGGTTCCACCCCACCTGCTTCTAACCTTCTTGCTAGAGGTTGAAAATAAAGCCTACATTTGCTGAATCCCTTGTCCCTTGGGGGAACCCAGTTATTTCCAGGAGACATCTATAGTAGGTGGGAGGAAACAGTAAGGTAGAGACTGTTTTCCTGTTTCTTTGTTCCGTCTTATGTGTCTGCAGTGGGATATGGTGAGGGCAGAGGGCAAGTTGCCAGCAGCCTTGACAGCAGAGGTCCCAGGCTCTCAGAGAGCAGGGCAGGAGAAACCCATTGACCAGAAGGGGTCACAGCTGAGGTGACATATTCGTGGAGCTAACGGTGTGGGGGTGGCTTCCTGACCTCAGATCATTACAGAGCCCATGTGCTCTGGGGTGCTGGGTAGGGTCTGTGGCTTCCTGACTGTGGCCCCAGCAGCAGCTCCTTGGGAAGGTCTGTTCCGAAGGTCCTTCTGGAAACTCAGCCTCGAGCCTTTCTGCTATCTTGCCAGTGGCTTTGTGAGCATCTGCTTCCCTATAGTAGTTCCCTTTCTATGTGAAATAGGGTGGCTTGGACAACTGCAATGAAAACATTACTGAATCAGAAAAAAGGAGGAAGGACAAAGACCAGGAAGTTCTACTTGGGGACAACATCTCTGAATTATTCACATGCATTAATCATACATTAAAAGAAATTAATCATTTCAATTCATTAATGGATAATGAAATGATTAATAACCAACAGAGGTTGCCTTGAAACATTTATATTTGCCTTTAATATTGTGTTAGAACTGCTAATTTAACATAGATGTTTCACACTCTGGAAATTCACCTTGCTGTTGGGAGGTAAGGAAGTCTTGCCGGGAATGTGTGACATCCTCCTCTCCTGCCCCTTCTCCTGCCCCTGGATGCAGGTGACCAAAGTAACCTCAGACTACGTTCTAAGCTCGGTGAGACGTAGGTAAATTTCCGACAAATATGGTATCGCAGTAGCCCAGGGGCCTTCCCAGCCAGCTCTGTCTCTTCGTTCCTTTGTGGAAGGAACTGGCATTATTCTATTTTCTTATAAGAAAATAGATGCTATGCTAATAACCTCCTTGCCCCTCCCACTTTCCATTTTGTACACCTCCGTGGAACATCTGTCTACTTGCTAAATAAGATGCTGCCTGATTCCTAAATCATTGAAAAATGCCAGTTAGATGCCAGTTAGATTTTACTTTCTATACATCTCTTTCATTTGAAAAGGGAGTCAGTCCTCACCAAAGCTCCTGGCTGCTGGGAATATGCCAGACTCAACACCTGGCCCGCCTTCCTCTCTGTTTCTTCCAGCCCTGTCCCTGCTTTTCCAGCAGAGAAGGGAAGAGAATTTGTTGGACCAAATCTGAAGATATTGTGAAGTGGGTTCTCCAGGATATGTCAACACATGTGATACCTAGAACTGCTTGAAGTGCTTTCGAAAACCTCTTGAATCCATTTAAAGCTTCTGCAGCTTTCCAAAAGAGTGTTTCTCCCTTGTCTTAAGGCATGTGACCAAAAACAATTTTCCAAAAGAGGAGCCTTAGAAAGTTAATGGACTGTCGCAACAACAGAGCTGCTCACGTCAGTACACTACATGTGCAGAATTCGTTTCACTGTGAATCTCATTTCCAGAGAGGAAGAGAGAGAGCAAGAGTGAGACCCTAAACCTTCTCTAGCCAGGGTACCATACTTTGAGCTATAGAATTTTTGAGAACTCTGTTTTCTGTACTCTGTTTTCTGCCTTAAATCGGAGATAGACTTATTTCTGGAACTAGAGAGAAGAAACCCATCATCTTCCGGCACAGCCCCCAGCATCATGTCTGAAGTCCAGTCTCTATGGATCTTCTTTCCATCCTGGCTGATGCCTGAGACTCAGGCTTCCCCTGGTGTTTTGGCCCGGCCCTCGCCATTCTGCTGGGGGCCCCTGTCTGAGATTGGAGGTGGAGGTCTTCTCAGCCTTCCTCTTTGCTGTCCTTGAAGACAGGAATGTAGATCTTTTAGTGGTTTTACCACTGATCTCACAATAGAGAAACCAACAACAGAAGACAAAATAACTGGAAAGGTTGTTTTTGGCACTTTGGTCTCTGTGGACTATGGCTTCTAACTTTGCCATTGACATGCTAATGAGAATAGAAGCATCCTGACCCCTGAGCGTGGTACTCCCCAACTACCCTCACTCTTTCTATGTTCCTTTAAATGTAGACTCTGCCAGGTTCTATTCTATAAAGACCCTCAGGTCTGTTGGAAAGAAAACCACAGGCTGAAAATGGCATCACTTATGCCAAGTCACCAAACCAGACTTAATACCTAACCTGACTGCAATTTTAACCCCCTCCAGAAATGTAGTCTTATCCGGTCAGTCAGGAATTTTCTGGTCAGCACCAATAAGGTAATCTGTCACATGGGCCCTCTCCATCCCCCAAAGGAAGATAAGGTGATCCATCTTATAAGACCCCTGATCTTCTCCCTAAGAGAAGGTGACCTTGCCCTTTCTTTTCTTTTGCTAATAACCTCCTTGCCCCTCCCACCTTCCATTTTGTACACCTCCATGGAACATCTGTCTACTTGCTAAATAAGATGCTGCTTGATTCCTAAATCAAATTACATTTGTACAAATTACATAGGTGTGTGTGTGTGTATACCTAAATTATATATATGCTTAATATATAATAGGCATGCCTAAGAGATATCATCTCCTGTGCCACCTCCAATAATTTGGTTGAGGGTGTTTGGAATGCTGTATTAAGTTGTATTTAGGCTGGGCCTGAATGAGATCGGTGATGGATTAGTGATGTCTGGGCCCAGTTTTGTCCCTGGAAAGGGCCTTCTATGCCTGACTTAATCCGCTAGACTCTGCCATGTGCAGAGTAAACGATTGGACGGGACCTCCCATCTCCCTTCGCTCTGATGCTCTGCCTCCCGGCAATGCCTGCAGGCAGCCTTCTAATGCTTGCTCTGACTCTCGATCTACCTTCATCCTGGAAGGAGCTGTCCTGGATGGAGAACTTGAGTACTCTGAATCCTGAAGAGGCATCTCTTCTCTTGCACATTAGTAAGCTGGCATCATCCTGACATACATACCAGTCTTTGATGGGTTGAATTTGTCAGCAGACATGGAAAACGAACAAGTAGAATCCTGGATATCTACATGTGAGGACCAGACCATAAACCCACGTTGTCCACACCAAGAGCAGAAACCTTGGGAGGGGGGAACCCTGCCGGGGCAACCAGCCTGCAGACCCACCAGCCTCACTTGGCCCCCCTCCCCCCATGGTTCGGTCATCACTTGGTCTCAGGACAGGGCTCCATGAGCTGACACAGGTCAAAATCAAGTTAGCTGTTGGTGAGAGGTGTTCTGATCCCCTCCTGAGACCTAGCCCTCTGTTGCCCTGTTGCCCCAGCCTCAGACTTTCAATTCCCCAGCCTCACCCGTATGCTGTACAGACTGGAAGGCTGATGGATTCCCTGGGCTGCAGGGAGCTCCACAGAGCTCTGGCCTCCTGGGAGACATTGAATTGTCTCCCCATTTCCCTTAGTAATAACTGAACGTCAGGATAATAGATGAAGGGCAGGGAGAATGAACCATAGTCTCACTTTCAGCAAGTGGGGAAAAGCTTTGTGGAGGAAGGAAGGATGAAGATTTTAAGATTTCAAGAGTTTTAAAGTTTTAAGTTAGTTTGGTGTCCACTCTTCACGACAGTTTGGAGAGCACTTGGCAAGTAAAGAAAATGCCAGTACAGCCTAAATTCTCAACTCTGGTAGCTAAAAATTCTCTTTATGGGAATTGATGTAGACCCCTCCAAGGATAGACCTCCATGACTGACCGGGGGGGAAACAAGTAAGAATTCTGAGACAGAGGTTAAAGCACCTGCTTAGACATTTATTCACCATTATGATTCTAAGTAAATCACCTTGACTTGTCCACAAATACTAAAATATTCGTCCTACCCACATTACCTTATGGGACTTCAGTTAATTTGATTTTCTTATCATCCATCTCCCTCCAGATAAAGCATTTTTTTTTTAAAGGGAAATCACCCCTCCCCAACTCTTGGCCCACGGGTTTAGGTGAAAATGACCCCCCTTCTCCCCTGGCCTTAGCCACCTTAGTGGTCAGATGATCCAGTACTGGCCAATCAGCATGTTCTATGGATCTTCCAAGAGGCTGTAGTGCAGGAAGAATTTTTCTTCCACCCTCTTAGGGTCCCTGGCTGGGTCTGAAAGGGAAACTGTCAAAGATCAACAAGAGAAAAGCATACACATTTCATTAAATCTTTACATGTACTTGGGAGCTGAGAATGAAGACCCAAAGAAGTGACCAGAGCAGGAAGCTTTTATACCTTGTAGATGAAGAAACAATAAATCTGGGAAGAATTGACAAGACAGAGGGATTTGGGCTGAAGCAGTAAATGGTGAAGAAGTAACTAGGGAGATAAGGGCGAATTTTACAAGTTTGTTTGCAGATTCCTCTAGTGCCGCAGGCTGGGCTGATAATAGCCTGTCTCTAGTAAAAGCAGAATTTATTTCCTGCCTTCAGGCAGAAAGGGGAAGGTTTTTCTGTGTTTACTGCTTCCTCATTGCCTCCAGTTTAAAATAATTTTTATGTCAAAGAGGCATATTTTGAGGGGATGTATTTCGGTTTCCTCCAAAGTTAGTCCATTAGGGGCGCCTGGGTGGCTCAGTCATTAAGCGTCTGCCTTCGGCTCGGGTCATGATCCCAGGGTCCTGGGATCGAGTCCCACATCGGGCTCCCTGCTCTGCGGGAAGCCTGCTTCTCCCTCTCCCACTCCCCCTGCTTGTGTTCCTGCTCTCGCTATGTCTCTGTCAAAAAAATAAATAAAATCTTAAAAAAAAAAAAAGTTAGTCCATTAATGGGAACAGGACCCAAGGTGAGCCTAATTACTTAATTCTGGGACCCTCCCTGGACCGCTTGGAAATGAGGAGTCCTATTTCCTATGGTATTGCTAGCCTTAAAAAGGATGTCAGCCTGAAGATGCTGTGGTCAACCTGTGAATTATGTTAATATAGAGGAGAGCAGAATTGTGCCATGATGATGTTATTTGAGCTCCTGAAGACAGCCATTGCCTGTGGGAAAATTAATACAGGGAAACCTCACTACAGTGAAGCAGGTAAGCCAGAAGGGGGAGCTCTCACTCCCTGCCATTTAACATCAATTACAGACCTGGACAGGAAGAGATGGACCTTGCATTCTCCACTGGAAGAAATCTATACCTTACTCCCCCATCAGGAGGAAGAAAGATTTCCCCCTTGCCTGGCAACCTTTGAGCTCCCAGTTTACCCCATTATACTATTTGTTTATAACGCCCACCTGCCCCCCCTCCCCACCACCCAACCAGCGCCCTCCTTTCCTCCATAGAAGAATATTCCTCTCCTTTGTTCTCCGGGCTTGCCTTATAGTTTTGCCATAGCTCGTTTGTCCCAAATTGCTATTCTCTGCTATTTTGGAATAAACCCATTTTGCTGGTAAAATATCTGGCCATTTTATTTATTTATTTATTTATTTAAAGATTAATTTATTTATTTGACACAGAGAGAGAGAGCACAAGCAGGGGGAGCGGCAGGCAGAGGGAGAAGGAGAAGCAGGCTTCCCGCTGAGCAAGGAGCCCGATGCGGGGCTCGATGCCAAGGCCCTGGGATCATGACCTGAGCCGAAGGCAGATGCTTAACCGACGGAGCCACCCAGGCGCCCCTGGCTGTTTTATTTTTAAGGTTAACACCTGCCATCAGACTTTTCTGTCCTGGGAGTCAACAAGTTCCTTTTTGTTCAAACCCTTTTGAGATGGAGGACTTTTATCTTTTTTTTTTTTTAAGATTTTATTTATTTGACAGAGAGAGAGAGCACAAGCAGGGGGAGTGGCAGGCAGAGGGAGAGGGAGAAGCAGGCTCCCCGCTGAGCAGAGAGCGCGATGTGGGGCTTGATCCCAGGACCCTGGGATCATGACCCAAGTCGAAGGCAGACGCTTAACCGACGGAGCCATCCAGGCACCCCAGGACTCTTATCTGTAAATTAGAAAGCCTACTGCAGTCAAGAGGTTATGTCAGCTTTAATTTCTGATTTTGTCCCCAGGGTATCTATTACTCATTCTCTCTGCCACCCTCATCAGAGTCCCAGCCACTATTACGCTCCCCCGTGGTCTGCTCTTCAAGAGCAGATAGTGATCTTATTTGCTAGTTTTTGTTTCCTTTTTTAAGTTCTCATGTTGAAAGAACACATGATTTACAAGAAGTAGGCAAAATTTGTTCCAAAGAATTTCTGCACACCCTTCCCCCAGCTTCTCCAAACATGAACATCTCAATACATCACAGATGAAGTGCAACTACCAGGAAATTAACACTGATACAATACTACTAACTAACCTGCAGACCTTATTCAAATGTCACCATCTGTTGCACTGATGTCCTGTTCCTGGACCAAGTTCAAATGCAGGATCACATGTTGCATTTAGTTGTCTGAAATGGCTGAAGGCTGTATTTGGCCCTGGAGCCATAGGACCCTAGTTGTAGCGGGAAGCTTTGAAAACATGTCAGTTAATGTCAAGCCTCTGAATCAAACCTCCTCTTCCTCCTCCTGCCATCCTGCTGTGCGGCGTTCTGCCTCACTAAGAGAAAAAGCTTGAGTCCTTTATTACTCAAGGTTTTCTAGAGAAGCAAAACCACAGGGCCAGTAGCGGACACAGAGAGGTTTATTTTAAGGAATTGGCTCATGTGATTACGGAGGCTGGCAACTTCAAAATCTGCAGGGTGGACCATCATGCTGCAGACCCAGGGAAGAGCTGTTACAGCAGTTCAAGTCCAAAGGTCATTTGCTGGCAGAACTCCCCCGTGCTCAGGGAAGTCAGTCTTTTGCTCTGTTTAGGCCTTCAACTAATTGAATAAGGATCACCTACATTGTGAGGAGCAATCCACTTCACTCAAAATCCAGCCATTTAAATGTAAATCTTACCCCAAAACACCTTGGTAGAAACATCTAGAATAACGTTTGACCAAATATCTGGGCACTGTGGCCCAGGCAAGTTGACGCAAAAAGTTAACCATCACAAGTCATTATCAAAGCCAGAGGGCCCTCTGGGATCAAGCCTCACTCTCCAACCTTGCTTCTCATCACTGTCCTGCTTGATAATTGTGCTTAGTCTAGACCAGTGGTTGTCAAACTTTCCCGTGCAGCAGAGTCACCTGGAGGGTTTTGGATACAGATTTCTGGGCCTCAGAGTTTCTGATTCAGTAGGTCTGAGTTAGAGCCCCAAAATTTGTAAATCTAAAAATGTCCTAGGTGGTAAGGACCCTTGTCCTAGACATACTGATCTTTTTGATATTTCTCAAGTAATAAAGCATTCTTGCAATCCAGGGCCTTCGTACTGGATGCTCTTTCTGCCAAGAAGACTCTTTCCCTGGGTATTTGCATCCAACTGGGTATTGATAAATACTTAATAACTGGCTCTGGAAAAAAAAAAAAGTCCCGATTCATAGCATTTACTGATCTGTGGTGTACAAATCCACCGTGGCTGATTTTAAACTCCCAGCATGATGTCACTGAACATGGAGTTGAGAAGAAATGTGCCCCATCAGTTCTTGGGAGCCAAGATGAGCTGGCTCAGTGCACCAGTGTTTGGGTGACTTCTTCATGTCTCTGCTCAATGTCACCTCCTCTGAGAGGGCTTCCCTGATCACCAGGTACAACCATGCCCCAGTCATTCTTCTTGTCTCATTTTGGTTCATTGCATTTATTTCCACCTCTGATGGATTTCTATTTTTAAGTTTTTATTGTCACCTACTAAGTCATAATCTTCAAGAAGGCAGAATTTTGTTTCATTCCATGTTGTATCCTCAGTGCGTAGAAGGATGTCTCGAACAGAAGAGGTGATCCATAACTATTTGTTGAAAATCTGACTGACTGAATGAATGAATTTATGCATATGTTTGCTCATTGTCTGTTTCCCCCACCACCCTACTAGAAGGTAATTCCAAGAGGGCCAGGACTTCCTTTAGCTTTATTCACCATGTGTCCTCATCCATACACAAAAGAAATAATCCACCAGGTTGTGGTGAACATAACATGAGAATGTGTGTTTAAAAGTGGTAGGGAACTGGGAAATTTTGATACAAATGTAAAAGGAGCTTTACACCTACCTGGTCTCTAAACACATGTAAGGAAAAGCTCTGGCCCAATTAGGGAGAGAGTAGAGACAGATAAGATCTTGAAATGACTCTCCTACTTAGAATCCCATTAACCATGGAAAGAAATGAACACTTCAAGTTGAATCTTTGTCTCAGGGTCTGTTCCTGGGAGATCCCAAGGAAGCTCAGGGCTTAGGGGTTATGATTACCTGTTTTGGTGGCTGATCTTGAGGAATTTACAGTTGGGGAAGCTAAAACATTCGCACACGTTTTGAGAGCACAAAATTGACAAGGATAAATTCCTCCAAAGAAGTTCATGTAGCGACTGTCTCTAGGAAAACCCAATCCATGAGGACAGAAGTTCACAAAGTGTTCCCAGGATCAAGAGCAGATACCAGTTCCCTCTACCCCTGCATGACTTGTCTTGTCAGAGGGTGTCCCTGAAAAGGCAGAGCTGTGCAGGGAACCTGGTGGGTGTCAGCCCAAGAAATATGGGCAGCTTATCTGCATATCTTTTAGTGACCTTCTGGAATGACAGCCAAGCCACCAATGCTTCCCTGTTTGCAAATGATAGAGATCTCATTTCTGGGGACGGCAGGATTGATGTGGCAGCCGCAGTGCCATTAGACCTGGAAGATGTTCTGTTCTCATTACTGTCTCCTGGCAACATAGTACCAGATGCCGCCATGAATATTAACGATCCTCTTTCAGGTAACCTTTCGCGCCTTCCTCCAGCATCTCTGGGCTGGAGCCAGGGATCGCTGCTATCTGCTTCTGCAGTCTCCATCTCAACAAATCTTTTCTTCTTCCCTTCCTGTTTGAGAAAACAATTATTAATGAGATTTTTATCTAAGGGGAGGGTTTCTACTTCTCTATGGTGACGCTCACTTGCCAAGCCACAGCCCATTTGCTAAGAAAGATAATGGCACTCCCATTCTGTGGGAGCTTGTCTGTGATCACTTTCACTGACTCTATCTGCTAGGTGGAAGAGGTACTTTGTCTAAGATCTTTGCTTCTCTGGGCATGGACTTTGAAAATCAACATGGAACGGGGGTGCGGGGAGGGGGGTACAAAAAGTACTAAAACCTCGAGGAGTTTCATAGTTCTTCTGAGCTCCTGCAACTTCAGACCTGTTGGAATGCGTGCAGCAGCCGCGGTCACTCCAGGCTCGCCCGTCTGACGTCCTCTGGTTCTTCGCGCTAAGAGGCAAACCCTTGAAGAGGTGAGGCGTCTCGGTTTACTCTAAGTGGGACTGTCTCGTGCCTTTAGCTCTTTGCTTTGTTTCTTTAAACTTCGAAGACTTCGGCCAGAGGCTGTTCTTGAGGGTGCTTCAAGGCACTGCAGAGAGTAGAATCTCCTCTTTTCCCTCCCTTTATTCCTTCCTCCCCCTAATATTGAGTGCGAGGTGTAATTAGTGGTTTTAGAACATAGATTTTAGAGGGATCGAGGCCAGTAAATAGATCCTAGCTCTGTTATTTATTAGTTACAGAACCCTGGGCATATTGCTCCATCTCGCTCAGCCTTTGTCTCATTTCCGCAAAATGGAGCTAAAGCCGGCAACCTCCCCGGGTTGTCAGTAAGTTAAATGACATAAGATCGGTGAAATGCTTAGCCCGGTGTCTAGTGACAGTAAAGATTCAGTAAACGGTAGCCCGGTGCAGTAGACTGTTTAAATAATGGCCCCCGAGGAAGCATGGCGCCCGGTAGCAACACCCCTCAAAAGGAGTCTGGTGTTGGCCACGTGACTTGCTTTCACCAATGGGCTATCAGCTGATGGGAGGGACGGAGCGGCTTGGTAAGTGCGCGTGCGTTGGTGCTTCGCTCGGGGACTGCTGCCGTGACCGCTTGGGGAAGCCCGGTCTCGCTCCCTGGAGAATGAAGGACTCCGTGGAGAGAGAGGCGCAGCCAGCCCTGAAGCTGGATGCAGCTGCATGAGTGAGCTGAAGCTCAGCGCAGCAAAACCACAAAGAAAGACATGGGATTTTGAGATAATTTTTTTTTTATTTAAGTCGCTAATTTTTGAATCATTTATTATGCAGCAAAGGCTAATTGATGCGCTTCATGGCTGTTTTTTTCATAAGCGTTGTCTTACTTAAACCACACAATAATCTCATGAGGTGGGTGTTCCTGTCTTCCACTCTACTGATGATGAAGTGAAGGTTCTAGGCCATCAAGTAGATGCCGCCCTAATTGTCCAGATCCTTAAGCTAGTGGCTGAGGTATAAGCATATTTAAGCACTGCTCCCAGGTGAGACTAAGTTTTTTCACCTAGATGGAGTCTTATGTTAGATCTCTTGGTATTTGTTAGCTTTCCTAACATACAGTCAGGAAAGTCTGACTGAGCTGAGGAAGAGTCTATCATCCAAACCGGCTCTCCTCTCCTGCCCTAATGGAGGAAGCTGGCAACAGTTGGCCATCTGACATTGCTGGTCCCTGTTGATGGCTTTGCAGGCGTACAGGCGTCACCTCCTGGCTTGACAGAGGAATGGAAGCTGCTGGAAGCTCCATGCTTAGATGCAAAACAACTGCTTAGATACAGGGCACCTTTCTGAGGTCCTCTCAGCCCTCATTCTGACTTGTCTCTCAGTGGAATAAGTTACTACACATCCAAGATGGTTCCTGAATTTCATCACTGGAAACAAATCCTTTAGGTTAAAATCTGTAGGCTTCAACAGTCTCCCAGAAAATTCAAATACCCTCCAAAGGACAACCTATCAATCTAGTGAATTCCTCACTGTGAAACAGCTCACATAACACACTTATATTTGTGGGCAGCCAGTGTTGATGCATGGATCTAGAGCAGTGCTGTCCTACAGAAATATAAAGTGAGCCACAGATGTAATTTTAACTTTTCTAGCAGCTACATTCAAAAGAAATGGGTGGGATGAATTTGAAAATGTTTTATCAAACCCAACCCAAACTCTTTTTATTTCAATGTATATCCATATGAAAATTTTATGAATATTTTACATTATTTTTTCTTACCAAGTCTTCAAAATCTTATGTGTTTTAGACTTCTATCACATATCAGTTCTGTCTTACTACCTTTCCAGTGTTCAATAGCCACACAAGGCTAGTGGCCACTGTGTCGATAGCCCAGGCCTGGAGATCCAGCTTACTGGATCATAAAGTGGGGGCAAGAAGCTGACCTCATGGCGTGCTGGGCACATTAAATATGGTCCTATGTGAAAGTTCCATGTCATCCCACAGAACCACACAGCCTGTCCCAGAAGTCTCTGTGTAGTTTTAAGCATGAATAACTTCAGAAGTATCCATGCTACAATCTACAAAAGAAAATCCCTTGACAGTTTGATTGTTTTAAGTTTACTTTCACACAGTTCACACAATACATCTTCAACTGAATTTTTTATGTGCAGCAGTTTCCGGGTAATGCCTCTCAGGCCAGTGGATCTGTCGTGGGATTCTTCTTGTTTGGCAATGTCATCACCTGATGTAGCTCCATTAGGCTGTTTTTTGTGGGGGTCACGTCAAAACTATCACGTACTTGATGAACCCTCTCTTATTGGACGAACACTCAACAGCAGCTGATAAAATTTACAGTGTTTAAAAATGGACTATAGTGATACATAACACAGGACAGTGGTTATGTTAAATTTAGTAAGAACACATTACCATTTGAAAATTTTAATAATTAACTTTTTTTTTTTTTTTTTTTTAGAAAAAGAGCAGGGAGGGGCAGAGAGAGAATCTTAAGCAGGCTCCACGCTCAGCACAGAGCCTGATGCGGAGCTTGATCTCACAACCCTGAGATCATGGCCTGAGCCAAAATCAGGAGTCGGACATTTAACCGACTAAGCCACCCAGGAGCCCCTCTTTTTTTTCTTAAGTAGGCTCCATGCCCAACATGGGGCTTGAACTCAAAACCCTGAGATCAAGAGTCACATGCTGTACAGGCTGAGCCAAACAGGCGCCCCAATAATTAACTTTTCAAATGCCATTTGTCCTAAGTTTATAGCATTTGTACTTCCAAAGCAGTTAAAGCTTAAATTGGCACTAGCTTTCTGGACACCCTGGACTTACGTTACTTACCCTCAAAGTGATAAGAATTGCTCTCCCGCAATCAATCCTAGTCTGTCTTCACAGAATTACCCACCAAAGGGCTGTGCTGCAGACAGTGTTATGCCAGCTCTGAGGGTCAAGAAATCTGCGGCGATGGACAGTTCTTACATGGCCTGGAAAATTCCTCACCCCAATTTGTTTGTGAGAATTAGGACATTTACCTCCTTTTCTTCCCCCCCTGCACTGTGGAACAACTAGACTACTTTGCATTTTTCTGGAGGCCTTGAGGGGAAGGACCCTGCAACAATGCAGGGGTCCTGGGTATTATCAATAAACTACCATGTCTTGATGAAGCACAGTAGTAGAATTGGTAATAGTGAAAAACTTGCCAGCGTTGCCGAAATAACTTGGTTTCAAAATCAGTAGAAACCATGCCTTGGAGGGCTATGGCTAAGATTTTTAATAGTCCATGGCCACCTTCGTGTTTGTTTATTTTTTTCAAAGATTTCATTTATTTGAGAGAGAGAGCAAGTGAGCGAGAGAGCACGAGAAGGGGAGCAGCAGAGGGAGAAGCAGACTCCCCGCTGAGCAGGGAGCCTGATGTGGGGCTCAATCCCAGGATCCTGCCTGTATGTTTATTAAGGAAAAGTGCCCCTTCCTCTAGGAGGGAAACAGCCCTGCCCCAGGGTACATAGCTTGGTAAATGGAATATACCTGGATTTTCGCCCCAACTCAATAACTTGATTGAGCGTTTTTGTTGACAACCTGTACAACTGTACAAGGTAGTCCCGGCTACTGTCCATTCACATTTCCTCTAAAGACAGAAATGATACAAATGGGGCAGCAGTCTAGCTGGCTCATGGACCAGTTTGGATAGGCTATTGTTCACTACCATGCCTTTAAAAATTAATGAAATATAATACTCACTTTTTAAAAACAGGAAAAAAGGAAAAAAAAACAAAAACAAAAACAAACCCAAGACTGAATGTCCTTAACGTTATTTAGAAACAATGAAATTCAACTTCTAACCTCTGATATGCCACTAAAAGACATTTCATTTCGTTAATATTTTATGCCTTCTCCCTAGAGCAGTTGAATATATCACATGTCACAAGACCAAATTACATTTATTCCCAATAATTTAAAACTAGAATTTGAGCCAAGGGAACCCAGAAAAAAAAATGATTTCTCACCACTCTCTAAATGAATTGCACTGTTCCCAACTGAGGCCATGGCCCTTCAGACCAGAAGAATACACACATTTATGCAACAAGTAAAGAAATAGCACTGAAATTATGTCTAGTTCATTTTCTCTGGCTTTGATTAGATATTAAACAATTCCCAAAGAATGGTAAAAACAAGAGAAAATATACATTCCCCATGTGTTAGAGCAGATGGCGTATGGAAACTCAATGAACTCATGATAAAAATACATACCCATAGTATTGACACTTATTGGTGTAAAGAGAATTTTGAAAATCTAATTGGGCTTGATGATGGAGAGGCAATCACTTGGCTTTATTATTCTAACTGAAAATGGAAAGGGAAGTCGTTCCCTCGTTTCAGAAAGACTTTTAGAACTACCCAGACACTTCCTATAATTGCACTGTTACTTTTGGTGAAAACAACAGGTCAAGAAATTTTCATTTTCTCATGCCATTTCTGGAATAGTAAACACTGCCTTTCCTCTCTCTCCTTCAAGTACACACACAAACACATACCCTTCGGTCTGCCATAATTTAACGCAACAGTTAGTTCCTTTCAGCCTAATTCTCTCCTTCGCATCCTGTGGTCATAATCTGAACTCATCCAGAGAACTGAGTAAAGACAGAGCTGCCCTTTATCTAACTTTGCTGTCAGGAATTCAGGAAAGGTCTAATTTTACCTCTACTGTTGGTGCCCATGTCCTGTTGCACTCACCATTCCAATACCAGTTGAGAGCATTCTTCTGCAAGATTGCTACTCTCTGCCTGATGGTTTTTCTCTCAGCCTGTCTCTGGACCAAGCCACAAGAACCGACCAGTTAATACCATCAGGTGTATCCTTTCATCAGTGATGAATGAGTTGGAGGATAAATACCCCAACTCCCTCATCCCTTGACTGAGACAACTTTGAGGCATGCTCTAGACTGCCTTCTCTTTAGAGGCCTGTGGAGAAGGGCTAGACACAATGTAGAATGCCCAGTTAAATTTGAATTTGAATTTCAGATAAATAATGAAAAAATGTTTTAGTTAAATATATCCTAAATATTGCATGGGACACTGTTCTACTAAAAAAAATATTTGTAGTTTGTTAGATCTTCTCATTTAGTGGAGCATCCTGTGTTTCTATTTGCTAAATTTGGCAACTTACCCTAGAGGATTTGAACGCTTGTTGCCCACATGACTTGCTGATATTCCAGACTGTTTTGGCTTCCTTCCCTGTATCAGTTCACCTGTTTCCTACCAATGCTGGGATTCCCTCATACTTAGGTCAGGTTCCCTAGAAGTAGAACCTGAGATGGGAAGTCTTACACAAGTGATTTATTGAGGGAGTGCTTTTGAGGGAGAACCTTTACAGTTCATGAGGGAAGCGGGATAAGCAGGGAAGGAGCTGAGCAAAGATAGTTTTAGGAGAAGTCTAGCTTCAGCCTGATCTCATGTGGGGCCTCTGGAGTATGACTGCCATCACAGGGTTGTCATACCCAAGTTCAAAGGGACTGATCTTTGACCACTCCCTCAACCCCCAGTATTCAGTCATTGACTATGGTATATCCAGATGAGTGCAAGGTGTGGGCAAGATGCCAGCAACATCTGTAACACCTCCCAAGCAACTTACCCCATGTCTTTCTTTCACAGTTTATTTCTGGGCAACCTAACCAAAAATACTAACAGTAAAATCCTTGAAGTCTCCTCAAGGATAATCATTTCCCCAAGGACTAAATTCTATGACTCCTTTGGAAGCTGGACCTGCAACTTATTTGCAATACTTCACACATAATAAATGGTCAATAAATATTTGTTGAATTGAATTGCACACAGAAGCATACCTAATATATCAGTAATATAAACAATAAAACACACTTTTGTTTAGTATCTACTACTATAAGCTAAACAAGGTACTCTATTAGATTATTAATTTTTAAAATTCAATGAACAAAAAAGCACTGCTATTGTGTCTCAAAAGGACCCTGGAACTAGTCCCAACCTTGTTAGATCATTAATGAATTAATAAAATGCAGGGCCTGCGAGTGCCACTTACTGTCATTGAAGCATAGCAGCTAGGAGTTGGAAGTTGAAGGATAGTGTGAAAGGTCTGCCTTTCCCCAAGTATTTCCCCTGGTGTTCTTTCCTTTTTGTGTAGGCAGCTCACTATGTCAAGAAAATGCATAGCATTGCTGGACCCCTGGGTGAGGACCAGAAGGTCCACTTGTCAAAGTTGCCATTGACTAGATTCCAAAATGCTGCTTCTCCCAAAGAAACCACCTAGCCCAACTGACACTGCTCCTTAAGCACCAAATCTTCAGGGGATGGGCACGAAGAGAGGGGGGACAGTGGATGGGACACTGGAGCACCAAGTGCCGATGCACTGCGTTTGGACAGGAGCAATGTGACCTAGTGTTTGTAGGGGTACTTGCAGAGGGCTTGGGCCATAGGACACATTAGATTTAACAGAGCTCGGTCAACAGTGGATCAAGTCAGACACAGAAGAGAATCATCAGAACCCAAGCATAACAACCATAGCAGGAACAGGTATACTGTGCCCTTGAGCCTTTAAGTGGCCTTGTGTGAAGACAAACTTGATCCTGGAGGCAATTAGCCTGCCATTTTAGGGACTGGAGGAATAGAGGCAGGTTTTCAGGAAAGATTTCTCTTTCATAGGAAAAGGTCCAGAATATTTAGTGTCATGCAAGGTTAAGGTATGTGTGAGTTCAGGCAAACCCAAGGCAGTCAAAGGCAGTAGGCAAGCTTGGAATTCCAAGTTATGGGAGGTGGGTGATGGTAGCAGGTAAGGACTGGACAAAAATGTAGGAGCAGAGATAAGGGAGCATTAAGAGAAAGCTAATGGTTAACTACTTTGGGAAACTCCTTGGTAGTGTCTGTGAACACTAAGCATTTGCATACCCTATTATCCAACAATTCTACTCCTTTGTATATGCCCAACAGAAATGTGTCTGCGTGTTCAGGAATTATCCTTGCAACATTATTTGTGATAGCCCCAACCTGAACAACGCACGTGTTCATCAACAGTAGAACAGATAACTGTGGAATATTTACATAATAGAATACTACACATCAACAGAAATCTATAATTACAGGGAGCAACATAGATGCATCTCAAAAACATAATACTGCGTGAAGAATTCAGGTACAAAAAGCACATATTTTATGATTCCATTCATATAAAGTACAAAAGCCAGCAGAAGTGCTGACCTGGGGTACCTGGGTGGCTAAGTTGGTTAAACGTAGAACTCTTGATTTCAGCCCTGGTCATGATCTCGGAGTCATGAGATCAAGCCCTGTGTAGGGCTCTGTGCTCAGCAGGGAGTCTGCTTGAGATTCTCTCTCTCCCTCTCCCCCTGCCCCTCTCCCCCATGCTCTCTGTCTCTCCCTCTCTCAAATAAATAAATCTTTTTCTTTTTTTTTTAAGTGCTGACTTTAACTGGGGGAGGGGTTTGTGACGGGAAGTGGATGCCAAGGTGCTGCTGGTGGGCTGGTGATGTCCTAATTCTTGATCTGGGTTTTAGTGTCTGTTATATTGATGAGTTCAGTTTACAAAAATTCTTGGAGCTGTACACTTAAGATTTCTTCTTGTATGGACATTATGCTTCAACAAAACATTAAATATCATGTAAAAAAGGAAAATTATTGAATAGAGAAGACAAAATTCACCTGTGTCTTAACTCTGCCAAGTGGCAAACTCCACCTTATTCTGTCTTGGGTTTTGATGGGCCACGTAAGGGGGGCACAGGAGACTGAATTCAGGTAGCTGAATAGTCACTGACTTTTAGCGTGTGGAGGGGCAGTAGTCAGCTCCCTCTAGGTGCCCCCAAAGCAGACACCCCCACTACATCATTCCTGACAAGTCATTCTAAGGATGCACTTAGATCTTTCGTGTTTGAGTGATAATCACAGTTTGGAAATTAGCACAAGCAAAGATGCAGATTCATAAGACAGCTCCAGAGACACCAGCAGCAGAGGTTTCCAAGTCTCTACACAGCCAACTAACATGACTCAGTTACATGCTAATGAGTCTACTTCTTTCTATCTCTCGATTTTCTTCAGATTGTCCATTACCTTGTCATGTCTACTGAAACATGGCCCAGGAAGTCTCCTGTGGCCGTAAGACTACTTTCTAAAATAAGTATTTCTCTAGGGTGCTTAATTCAAATTTCCAAGAATTCCCAAACTCAATTTTTCATAGGTTGACAAGAAGCCTTTCATAGGTTGACGGACAAGTCTTTGACTCAGGTGCTTTCTCTGAAGTCACCAGCTGGGGTGCTGGTGAGTCAGGGTCGCCAGATAGAAATCACTTAGCTCTTTCAGCATCACGGGGTTAGCAGCAGTTTTTTCTGGAAAAGGGTGGTGTGCCTCGTACTCACACCCACTACTTCTCCGTCTTCCCTTCTTCCTTTAGTCTCTAAAGTCAAACTCTCAAAGCAATCACTTAGCATAAAGTTATTTTTCAACCTCTCAAAGCAATCACTTAGGAAAATCGTATTTTTTGCCTGTCTGGTCTGAGTCTTGCCTTACGTCCGACCTACATATAGTTAGCTGTCAAATTTCCATGTGAGTGATAGAATGAGCTCTTAAAATTCTCAGAATATCCTGCCCCTCCATCTGCGGCATTGTTCCACCTCCCTTTCACCCCGAACATTCATCAGCAGTAGCAACGATGAGGGGTTCATGGCTCAGCTCCTTTAATTTCCCCTGCTGCTACCTTCTGGCAGCAATGCTAGTGAGCAGTGAGATGGTCAAAAAGTGGCAGAGAGGAGGCAGAAGCCATGGTGCTGAATAATGACCCTTTGAATAGCAAGACCTGATAGAGCCAGGGACTTCCTGAGCAGACTGCAGGGGAGGGTGCACGTCTCTTGACGGGAAGAATGGATGCCAAGCCATGGGGAAACACCACGGGACACTCGCTTTGGCAGGGCTTTAAAAGCTCCGGTGTCCCTTGAATAAACTCTTCTTGAACACCATCTCCAGTGCATTTCCGCAAATCTGTTTTTTCAGAGTGTTCAGAATTCATTCTTTTCTGGTTCTCCTGCTGCTCGAGGCAAGTAGGAACCCGAGGGATCCAGCTTCTCAATGTAAAATAAACACAATTCTTTCTGGACCAGCTGAGCCAGAAGAAAATGGCACTAAAAAATGAATAAGATACAAGGTTAAAGCAAATCCAATTTTTGTGAGCCCTCTGTTATACTCCTCTTTCTGCCTGGTTGAGCAAATGGATGGACGTATCATATCCTCTTTCCTCAACTACCCACAGTTGTTCTACGCATTCTTACTTATAATGCATTTTCTTATGGTTTTGCTTGCAAAGGTTTTCTGTCCAAAATCAATGTCCCTCTCCTTCACCTGTACACCTTCAGGCTTTCTCCACCTGCCCAGTATCCCTGTAAATCTCAAGAGTGATCTCATACGCATTTGCACTCAAAAGTGCCAGTGACTGATGATGTTATAAATGATTACAGCCTCGGGGTCACCTCCAGCATCCTGACCACTGCCAGTTGCTATTAATAATGTGACCCCCCCAGTGTTATTCCAGACCACCCTGACGACTCAGAGGCTTGACAGAGCCCACTAGAGATACGCTGCCAGCCACAGCTGGGATCCAGACCTCAGCCAAGCTCTGAGCACCCTACCTCAGAGTTAATTCCTCTCCGCTTTAGATAATGCCTGAGGACCGACCTCACCATCTTATTTGCTCCTTCTGTCTCTTGGAAGCTGATGCGGCACACCTAGCCCCTGAGCCGGTTCTGACCAAGGGCAAACAGGCTGTTGGCCACCCACCACATCCCACCAGGAACAAGTGGTTGGTTTTGGTGTCTTGGCCAAGTGTCGCGGAAGGTAGCCCAGTGCCTGAATGTGGAGTGCACTGGTGACGCAATAGAGCGCTGAGCCAGACATCCGGGGCCGATTCAAGACTACCATACTTAAAGCTGTTTATCAAGTACCACCTAGATGTTTAAGTCTTTGTGGTACCAAGAGGGTCAAAATGAAATGGTCACGTTGAAGATGAATTCATCTCACTGAACAATAAACCAAGCTCTTGACTCTTGCCTTTCTGTGTGTGTATTATTTTAGTAATCTCAGCAGCCAACACAGAGGAAAAAGTCAATTTTCTCTCTTTTTTTCCCCCTTTCCAAATGATGTTTGGGGAGATGTTGGCTTATTAAGACAGTGTCAGTGGGCTTATTCATAATAGTATCAGTTGGGTCTTCCAGTCACCAGGATAAGCATGTTCTGTACAATTTTGAAGCAAATCTATTGCCTGTTTGCTTTTGGCGTATTGAACTGATTTTGCAATGTTTCGTGGATAGGTTCTCCTTTTACAAACTTTACTGTCTTTTGATTTAAACAGAACGGCAATATTTAGTAGGATGTTAAAAGGAGAATCTCTGTTGCGAGTTTCCACCAAGGCCTCCACAGGCTTAAAACAAAACAAAACAAAAAACAGATGCCAAGTTCTCCCAGTAAGTTCTGGGTCATCTATGCCAAAGTCCTGGTCGGTGATGTAGCCAACACCCACCTCTTGGTTTTAAAAGGGATGTGGGTTTCTTTTTTCCCCTCTCCTCCTCTTTTACCAAGATTGCTTAGAAGAGGAGGAGAGGAGAAGGGAGTTGCTTACTCTCATCTCCAGCCTAGTGAGGAGGACACTGAGGAGATCCTATGAGAACCTGACGTTTGTCTTGTGGACTGAGGGTAATAAATATATGAACTATGACTTTAAAGCCCTGTTCTGGCCGCATCTGTCTGTCAATACACGGGAGGGCTGCTCACATTACGGGGATGGGCTATCATAAAATGTCTTCACTAACCTGTTATGGTTACTGGTTTACAAAATCGATGAAGCCTATGGCCAGTTTGGGAAATTGGGTAGCAGAGCCAATATCTGCACTTAATCATAACTACGGTCAGTATATATTAGGGCTAGCTAATTTGCATATAGCCAATCATGGTAAAGGCCTGAGCAAGCAAGACCATTGAGGGGACCAATCACAGAGAAGATGTTCCTAATACAGAGAATAAGAACAATGGGTATTCACTTGTGAAGTATAACTTGATTGCTACGCCACAGAGAAACACAACTATCCTTCAATAAATAAATTTAAGAAGAACCATAGGTATTCATAGCTCGGTGGTTCTTGTAGTGAGCTGCAGGGGAACATGCTATCTGCTTAATTAATGCTGGGTGGTCGACTCGCTGGCCAGAGCCCTGGACTTCGCTGGTATCAGAGCCCTTGTATAAGATCCAATCCACAGTGATGGTCCCTACAGACACCAGGGAGGGAGGGAGCATCCATGCCTGCCAGGTGACCGATGGCCCTTCATGGATCTCCTACAGAGTAAGACATTGTGGCTTCTACCCCTGCTCCATAGAAACATGTGTATGAATTGATATGGAAAATTTAGTCCAGAGAGATTAAATTCTTTGATATGTTGAATGATACTATAACAAATGTTAGTAATTTGAAAAGGCCATCGCTGGTCCATTTCTACTCACTATATCAAAGTTGGTGGAAAGACTGTAACCGTTCACCAGTCCTTGTATGTCCTACCCCTCCAGCTTTGACAGAGATGCCACATGACCCTCACAGAGAAGACTCAAGGCTGCAGGTGGAAGGGAGAACTTTCTGCCTCACGGAAGATTAATCTAGTGGTGGCATTGAGAAACAAAGGAGCCTAGGAGGGTAGAGTGCCTGCTTCCTGTGGGTCAGACTGTATCCCATAAGAGTGGCTGGCCTGGGCCACACTTGCAAAATGCCTTTATATATTGTTGTCAAACCTCATCCCAACCTTACAGATTCATCAGCCCAGGCCTTATTGCATTTGGGAATTATCTCTTCCATTTTATAGAAAGCCAATGGAAGGCCAGGGATCTGAAGAGATCCACAGGCTGCAAGGAAGGTGTAGGCCTCTGAGAGCCCAGTGGAGAGAGCAAACAAGGATCACAATGAGTGAGGATTTAAGAAAAAACCCACTGTTAACTTAGTGAGGGGAGTTAAAGGAGGCAGACTCTCCTTTTCCTTTCTTTCCCCCCTCCCCTTTGGCGTACTAGGTCTCTTGGCCCTTCTACCCTGACCCCAGGGTCCCATTTCTCATGTCTCAGTGGTTCTAGCCCAGCTCAATGTCATTACACATTTTTTTTTTTAAATGTGAGCATCAGAGTGAAGCATATAGAAGATGAAATAAATGTTCCCCTGCCAAGGTCAGTCTCTGCTTCACATAATTCCAGTGCGTGGTTACACTCAAGTATGCTTTCATCACTTTACTGAGACCCCTTTGCATGTTTCTGGGGCAGGCTTTGGTTCCAGCAGCGAGGCGGGGCATGTGCCACAGCTAAAGTAGGGAGCAGGAGAGAAAACTCCTCATCTGCCACATTTCTACTTCTTGGTTTAAAATTTGGACAAACCCCTTATAAAATGAGGATGCTGCTATTCATATCTTTTTACTTCTGCTTTGGTAAAAATATTATTCACCTTATCTAAGTATATAAAATTTACCTTATAGACCACATTACTCAATATTTCATCTTAATTTTGTATATGGAGATCGTCGTCTCCACCAGTCACACTGTGTCTTTTCCACTAGTCTTGGCTGCTATATTTTATTTAACATTTGTCTTCTTTGGGACGCCTGGGTGGCTCAGTTGGTTAAGCATCTGCTTTCAGCTCCGGTCATGACCCCAGCGTCCTGGGATCGAGTCCCATGTCAGGCTCCTTGCTTGGCGGGGAGCCTGGTTCTTCCTCTCCCTCTGCCGCTCCCCCTGTTTGTGCTCTCTATCTCTCTCTGACAAATAAATTAAAAACAAAAACCTAAAAGTTGTCTTCTTTGATAGTGGCTCATGGGTATGATATTGTTTGAGTTCTTATTGTCTAAGAATATCACCTCAGTAATTACACGAGTATATACATGTTTAAATATTTACTTCACTCTACCCTTGAGATTCACTCACTTTTGCACTTAACATATGTCTGTTCTATATCAATAAAAATGATTATTTTAAAAAAAAGAATATCACCTCTTCACTTTCCAATGCCTGATCAAATTCACAGAGATTGGGCCACACTATTCCTCCAGATCTTTCTGATATTGTTCTACTTCCTTCTAGAATTGAGGCGCTCGAGGCCAGTTTTAATTCCTCCATTACACATGACTCTTGACTGGATACCTAAATGATTATCTTTGTTCAATATATATCCAGCACATAGCTCAGAGTTGATTATTCTGTAGCAGTTTTCCTTATCCCCTACCAGCACACTAGGGGACTGGAGCAGATTCAGGGCATAAATTTGTATGCATTTGCCCAAACTCATCAAATCGAACAGTTGAGATTTAAGCATTTCACCGTGTGGAGATTTTACCTTAAAAACAAACAAATACTGGGGGCACCTGGGTGTTTCAGTCGGTTGAACGCCCAGCTCACGATTTCAGCTCAGGTCACAAGATCGAGCCCCTAGAGGGGTTTTGCACTCAGAGAAGAGTCTGCTTGAGATTCTCTATCTCTGTCCCTCCCCCTGGTTGCACATGTGCACTCTCTCTCAAATAAATAAACAAAATAAATCTTAAAAAAAAACATAAACAAATACTAAGTGTAGCTAATACTCATACTGAAGTGTTTAGAGGTGAAACGTACTGATATCTACAACATAGTAATAACTGTATCAAAAAGTAAAATGGACTGATAGATAGGTTTGTGAAAAAGCAAAGAAAAGTACCAACAGTTATAGAATCTAGATGGTAGATATCTGGGGCCTCATTGTACAGTTCTTTCCATTTTTGGTATGTTTGAAGATTTTTATAATAAAATGCTAGAAAAAGTGTAAGCAAAGTAATTATTGTGGCAAATAAAGGACCTTTGATATACTACAGAGGACATAAAAAATAATTAGTATTGAATAATACGTTTGGTGACCTATAATAAATGCATAAATGTTTGTGAAACAAATTACTAAAATTGACCCTGAGAAGCAGAAAACTTGCCTACATGGAAATTCTTTTTTAATGATTTTTAAGTCATTTCAAATATGAGTTAAGTGGTTGTCCAAGAGTGTGGACGCGTGAACTGTGAGAGGTTTGAGGAGAATGAAAAACATTTGGTGCATTGGGATGGAAAGGTAGTAGTTACAAGAAACTTGACCTCTGTTACTGGCATAGCTTCCCGGTCTATAGGAAAGGTGACAGATTAAAGAAACCATTCTTCAGCTTGGGCGGACATCACAGTCCCCTGGGAGACTTATTAAGACATTAATTGCTGGACCCCACTTCCAGAATTTCTGTAGGTTTCGGGCGGGGTCCAAGAATTTGCATTTCTCAAAAGTTCTCAGGTTCTGCTGCTGCTAAGCCAGGGTTCACATTTTAAGAACATCCCCTAAAGAACTGCCTGCTACTATTTTATTCATTCACCCCACATCTGCCTTCTGTTTTTACTCTCAGCAACTGAACAAATAAAACAGATCATTTGTTTAGGTAATAATTACAGGCCGAGACTCAGATGTGAAGAAATTCACACAGGATTAATCCCCAAGGAGCATGTATATCATCATTTTGGTCATCTTACCCGTTTTGTTTCCTTGCATTTCCATTAAATTATTACAATTCTCTCTCTTTTTTTTTGAGGAATTCATATAATACATCACTTACTTGTTTTGTTCTTACCAGATGTATATAACTTTAAGTGATTGTATTTTATATTAAGGCATTAATCATTAATGTTAATTATATTAAAATGCATTTTAAGAGGTAGTAATTAGTTCTAAAGGTTATGTCCTAAAATTGGCAAAAGGGAAAATGCCCACTTATCTTTCATAAATGCCACCTGTCAGTGGAAACCTCTGCACCCATAGGTTATACACACACACAAACACACACAGACACACACACACGCATACAGAACAATACCTTATAGGCAAAGGGCTTCCCTGAGTTTGAATAGCATGATTTTATTCATATCTTAATTTGGAGATAAAAATTGCAGGTGTGGGTTGTCTATCCTTACCCCTGCACCCCCTCCCTTGCCCCAATGAATAGACAAATGGAAGACAATCGTCTCTGCTAACAATTGAATTCGTGGCTGAAAAGATAAAGTACAAAGTGAAAAAAAAATCTCTCTCAAACCAGAAAGAATAATACAGAAATAGAAGCTGCAAGGAAGAAAAAAAAAAAAATCTGGAAGCCAGATCTAGGAGACCTACGAGAGACTAATAGGCATTCCAGATGGAGTGGATGAAACAGAGGGAAGGGAGTTAATCACACACGTAATTGAAAACTTCGCTTGTTTGACAAAGACTTGGTTTGCAGATAAAAGTGCTCGTGGAGTTCCAAATGTGATTAATGAAAAAAGACACACACTTCAGCACATCCTGATAAAATTATGAATCGAGAATAAACAGTAAAATGTTTCTTTGCCAAGCAGAGGAAAAAGAAGAACATTAGCATCAAGCTGTGTCTTCAGCCTGGCACATTCTCTGTTTCTGGAACTTTCAGAACCTAGAAGAGAGTCTGGTTTGTCGTCCTGGGTTCACATTGTGTGGTGGATTAAAGATGACTGTGGGGTCCTGGGTGGCTTATCTTGATTTCAGCTCAGGTCATGAGAGATGGAGCCCCGAGACGAGCCCTGTGCTCAGCAGGGAGTCTGTTTCTCTCCCTCTCCCTCTGCCCTTCCTCCCACTCATTTTCTCTCTCTCTCCTTCTAGAATAAATAAATAAACCTTACTTTATTTTATTTTTAAAGATTTTATTTATTTGAGAGAGAAAGAGAGAAAGAGCACAAGCAGAGGGAGCTGCAGACAGAGGGAGAAACAGTCTCCCCGATGAGCAAGGAACCTGATGCAGGACTCGATCCCAGGACTCTGGGATCATGACCTGAGCCGAAGGCAGACGCTTAACTGACTGAGCGACCCAGGCATCCCAAATAAATCTTTGTTTTTTTTTTAAAGGTGACTGTTCATTCTCCATCGCTCGATTTTTGAGAGGTAGAATTTGTCTTCCTTCCCTATGCTCTGGGCTTGTCCCAGTGGCTGCTTAATCAGTAGGATGTAACAGAGTGATGCTGTGTCAGTTCCAGGCCTCGCCTATAAGACTTCTTATAATGCTTACACTTGGGATGCTCTTTCTCTGAACCCAGCTGTTGTGTGGTAAGGAAGCCCAGCCACACGGAGATGTCCCCAGCAGGCTTTCCTGTTGACAGCCCCATTGAGTGTAGATTCTGGTCAAGAAAATGAGTGTCTGGAACCAGAATCCCCTTTAATGGACTGGGAGGGAAAATTCTAAGGTAGATGGACTTTAATAATCCTATTAAATGTCACCTCCTTGGCCACTGAAGTGGGATCCCTTAAAGGAAGTATCCCACAGATTCTCTATAAACAGAGAACTGCCTCCTCTGCCTACTTAGTCCTTTATAATAAGATTATGTATAGGTTTTTTGTTGTTGTTGTACCTCTGGAGCCGTCATGATAGCATTTAATCCTCTTCATTGCCAAGACCTATGTCTTCTGCCTGGGTATTTCAAAAGGTAGTTTGGGGGCAAACAACCGAGAGGTGCCCCTGCTCGTGTAAGACAAAGGAGAACATGGAGCAATTAGGCCACTCAGCTATTAGCTGAAGGACTGCATGACAGTTGTTACCATGATGAGATCTAAAAAAGACCCAGGAGAAACATGGATCCTACTAGAGTACTGTGTTAACCATGACTTATATTATCTCTGTTCTGTTGCTTTAACATCTGGGGGTCTTGCTGACCCTCCCAGTGCTAGTCATTTCTAGAGATAATTTTTAAAAATGTGCCTATAAGCACCCTTTTCAAATCAAACCAACCAATCCAGATCCCACACTCCTACCACTTCCTTTACAGGCTCTCACACTCTGAGCCACTAGCCACTCGCCTGATCAGCCCAGGGCTAAGTACCAGACAACCAGGGACAGCTCCTATGGCCCAGGGCCTGCAGAAATTACTCAAACCAGCCAATCTTAAGCCTGCTGACCTTGCCTCATCTCTTCTTTCCTGCAGATACCACCATACGGCCTCTTGCCTACAGCTCCCTTCTCTCTGCATGTGACCAAGCTGAGTATTTTTTCATGTGCCCCCCCGCCCCCCGACCATGATGTGGCATGCCACCTCCTCTCAGGAACTGTGAGTAGCAAACTATCTTTTCAATGACAATCATCTCCTGATCGGTTGGCATTTCTGGATCTCAAATTTTCTATGAATACACTATATTCTAAAGCAAATCTCTAGGCTTCTCTTCTGGATATCGAAAAATTTTTATGTTTGTGATAACAGTGATGGGAGAGCTCTGTTACTGATCATTTTATCATCATACAAACATATTCTAGTTGGTCTGCAATAGGTTGCCTATGTTTTTCAAAGATGGCTGCAACACAATCTTCCATCTTACATGTTCTGTTTTACAGTATGACTCTTATACTTATCCCAGTTATTTCCTCACCCTGAATCTTGTGATTAGGGCAGAAGTGATACCCTGTGACTTCTGAGGCTAGGTCATAAAAGACAACATAGCTTCTGCCTCATTCTTCTGTGGAGCGCTCACTGTAAGGACCCAGCCACCATGCTGTAAGGAAGCTCAAGCAGCCTGTGGAGTGGCCCACATGGCAGTAACCAAGCCCACCACACTGGCTGAGCTCCCAACCAACAGAGAGAACCACCTTGTGTTGTATGCCATCTTGGAAGCAAATCCTATGGTTCCCAGGTAAGCTGTCCCAGTTGACACTGAGTAGAGCAGAGAAGAGCTATCCTTGCTGAGCCCTGTCAAAATTGCAGATTCATTAGCTAGGTAATGTTTGCTGTTTTAAGCCACTGAGCTTTGGGGATAGCTTGTAAATAGCAGTATTTAACTAGAAAGCCCTACCACAAAGGCTCCTTTCAGCCCACACCAAAATACACAGACTGTTCATGGAAACTGCCAGTATGTCTGGGCCCAGGGCAGAGGCAGATTTGCTAAACCAAAAACCCACTCCCAGAGATTCCAATTTAATTGGTTTGTAGTGGAGCTTATCTGATCTAAGTGGAGCTTAGCTGATCCTAATGTGCAACCAGGTGATACTAATTTGCACCTCAAAAATCAATTAGAAACTGTGAGGGTGGGACCCAGGCAGCTGTATGTTTCCAAGCTCCTCAGGTGGCTCAATGTACAGACAGAGTTAAGAACCGTGTATACAGGGGCGCCTGGGTGGCTCAGTCGTTAAGCGTCTGCCTTCGGCTCAGGTCATGATCCCAGGGTCCTGGGATCGAGCCCTGCATCGGGCTCCCTGCTCCACGGCAAGCCTGCTTCTCCCTCTCTCACTCCCCCTGCTTGTGCTCACTCTCTTGCTGTCTCTCTCTGTCAAATAAATAAATAAAATCTTAAAAAAAAAAAAGAACCATGTATACAGCTAAACTATCTACAAAACAAGTGTTACAGCAGTGCATCTTGAAATTGAATGTGCATACCAATCACCAGGGGATCTTGTTATTAATGCAGATCCAGATTCAATCGTTCTGAGGCAGAGTCCCAGGTCCACATTTCTATCAAGTTTCCAGGGAATGCTGATGCTACTGGCTCGGAGGCCACACTTGGAGCAGCTGGGAATTAAAGCACCTGAGAAAGAGTGAAACAAATATCTGGGTAAAGTGTCCACAACTGCGTATTAGCCTCTGCTTGAGGGCCTCACACTGGATCTAGGGCAAGAAGTAGCAGGCATCGATGAGGGGTCTAGGAACTCAGTGGCTGCCAACTCAGAGGTTGCAGTGAACAGAGAGGTCGCCTCCTGGCCCCCCGGGGTTTAGAATCAAATAAAAACATCACGATTATGAAGCAGCACTAGGCTGGAATATATGATAATCTGACATGAACAATCTTCCTGTTGATACCGCCCAGGATGCTCTCTGCTACCAGGAGGCATTAGGAAATCGTGGGTTCTGTGGTCCATACCCACCTGTTGTGAGGCAGGAGCAGTTCAAAGCCACGGCAGCCAGGCCTCTGGCTCTTGACCTCTCCCTCAGTAACCTCACTGAGGATTGTTGGGCTGGGAAGCTGGAAAAGAATCTCTTTCAAGTCTTTGGCAGCCTCCAAAGAATGTTTGAGTAAATCCCTGTTTAATTTTGCTCCAGGTTATGGGTTAGAAGGCGGGTTCTTTCCACAAGGTGGAAAGGATCCAGAGGCACCAGGATCCAGGTCAAAGTGAGTAATGCTCTAGACCAGCAGTGCAAACCATGGCTCACATACCACATCCAGCCAGTGGCCTGTATCTGTATGGTCCTTGAGCTAAGAGAGCTTGTACATGTTTAAAGGTTTGTAAACCAACAATCAAAAACCCAAAGATGAATATGCGTCAGAGCCTGTATGTGACCTGCAAAGTCTAAAATACTTATTATCTGGCTCTTTACCAAAAAAGTTTGCTAACCCTTGTTCTAGATTAAAAATTCAAGTGCCCTCCTCACTTGTCTTCCCTGCCACTAAAAGAACAGGAACCCTCCAGGCATATTTTTCAGGAGTAAACAAATAATCACAAGAGAAATCTGGAATAATCCCTACACACACTATCATCCTCAAGTGTAGGAGATGTAGGAGAAAAGACTTTTTGTTCTTTAAACATAGAGGAAGTAAGGAATGAACACCTTGGGGGGGTGGGAGGATGAGCAAAATGGGTGAAGGGGAGTGGGAGGTACAGGCCCCAGCTATGGAATGAATAAGTCACAGGGGTGAAAGGCACAGCCTAGGGGATATAGTTGATGGTACTATGATCTTGTTGTATGGTGATGGGTGGTGTCTACACTGGGGGTGAGCACAGCATAACAAATAGACTTGTCCAATCACTGTGTTGTACACCTGAAACTAATGTAACATTGTGTCAACTATACTTCAACTTAAAAAAAAAGTGAACACCTTCCATCATAATACAATCTTGTGTTTCTCAGTTCTTTCATAGACTTGCTTTTTTATTCCTTTATTTTATAGCCTGTCCGCCTCGCCCCCCCCCCCCCCCACATACACACACATTTTATTCTGACATTTAAACTCAGGGGCTCAGTTTTCTTTTCCTATGCTAAAGAAATCATCTCTTCAAGGGTTTGGAAAGAAAGACATGAGGGAAAAATACTCTTTTGCCACATTGGATCTCTCCCTCTGAAACTTTGTCCTGAAAAACAGAGAGACCCAGGAGTTCACCCGTATCTATCAGGGTAGGCCAGGTGCTATAACCAATAGTTTTTCCAAACCTTCATGACTCACTACGATGGAAGTTTATTTCTTGCACATGCAAAGTCAAACGGGGATGTTCCCACTCAGGTTGCCCTCCTTGTCTGACCGGTGTTTTAGGAATTCAGTGTCCTTCCGGCTTAAACACTACCAGGCTCAATACATACCTTCAGGGGTCTTCGCAGAAGGCATAGGGAGAATGTGAAGAAGGCACACCAGAGTCTTACCAGCTATGCCTGGTAGGAACACTCTCCCTCACACTCCATTGGTCAAAACCAGTCACATATCCCCACCTAGCTGCAAGGGAGCCTGGGAAATACAGTTCTCGGCTGGATGAAATCTCATGTTGTGTGAGAGAAGCTGGACACAAAATCGTACATTTGGTATGATTCCACTTATATAAAGTTAAAAAATAGACAAAGCTACTCCATTCTGTTGGAAGCTTAGATAGTGGTTACTCTTTGGTAAGGTAGTAACTGGAAGGAACATGAAGGGCCTACCAGTTCTGTTCTCTTTCTTGAGCTGGTTTCTGAGGAAATGGGTGTGTTCATTCTGTGAAAATCCACTGGGTTGTGCACTTATGACTTTTTGCACTTTTCCACAGATTATACTTCATTTAAAAAATTTATACTAAAAAAAAGAGATACTAGACAGAATCTCTTTTGGAAAATATAGAGGAACATTAATTGTATTCTCACTAACTCTTTTCCTATGCATAAGCTACTTTATGTCTCTTAACCTCAATTTTCTCATGTGAAAACAGGGATAATAATAGTTACTTTGCTTGGATTTTTTTGAGCATCATGGGGCCATAGAAACAGGGCTCAGGCTACAATACAGATAAGACCCCCAGCTACTAGAGACGACATCTCTGCGTCGGGCTCCTGTCTTGGCAGTGGTAGGGAGAACACAACCGCTCAGACAGAAAGTGAGGTAAGAATGAAGGGATTCAAGGCACATGACTTTTGTAAGAATCTTGACTTTGCGGACTTTGAGGTTGATGAAGATCATATAAGTGTGCTTATAATTTAAGGGGAGAGAAACAGTACACAGAACTAACCCTTATAATATAACGAAGTTTATGATACGATACATCACATTTGCATTTAACTTGTGTGAGTTCAACTGTACACAACTGACAAACACGCAAATGCACACACGCAGAACTCTGGAAGGAATTGTGAGTTTGGAGATGCCCATCATCTGTTCCCAACTGTCCTGGACTCCCACTCAGCTCTCTGTGTGAGACCTCTCAGCAACAAGTATAATTCCCATGCTCAAAGAAGCTATTATTTTCATACCACACAGCCCCTCTATGCACACCCACAACTTTATTTCAATCACACATGTCCAGGTGGTCGTGATGAAATAAGCATCACTGTCTGGTGCACATATTAAAACTTACAGAGTTGGTGGATGAGAGAAAGTTTCTCTTTACAGAAACTGGCAGCCTTTAGGTGAAGAATTATAGAATTGGAATATCACCTTTTTGCAACTGCTAATGAACTAATGGATCTTGGCATTAAACATCAAGGGCTGATAACATCACAAGAAGAGAAAACCAGACATTATATGCCTCCTGATGGAAGAATCCAATGCTATCTATGGAGTGTTCTTGCCAAAAAAAAATCAAACCTATCTGTGATCAAGCTTTTAGATTAAAAACAAAAACAATTAACAGGAAACACAAGGGAAAAAGGGATATTTTAAATTACACAACAGGGATGAAATCAATGATATTTAGATGATGACAACTCTGCATGGGCAAACAACCCAATTTCTTCAAGAAATAAATTGCAATGAAAAAAAGTAAATGGAGAGGTTTTTGGGTTTTTTTTGTTTGTTTTTTAAGACATATCAATAAACTACCATGTGAGGACTTTACTTGGATCCTTATTTTTTTACGTTTTTAAAAAGGTTATAACATTCATGAAATAATTGGAAATTTGAACATTGCCTGGATATTTGATGATGTTAAGGAATTATTAATTCTCTTTGCATTTGAAG
Organism: Mirounga angustirostris; assembly: GCF_029215605.1. NCBI lineage: Eukaryota > Metazoa > Chordata > Mammalia > Carnivora > Phocidae > Mirounga > Mirounga angustirostris. The sequence continues at coordinate 96,699,172 of NW_026991718.1, read as the reverse complement.
GGGGGTTGAGGTTATATTAAAAATAATCCTAGCTTTTAAAGATATACACACTGAAAGATTTATGGATGAATGATATTTCAGACACATTCAGACACATATGACTGACATGTCATATGGAATGATATGGCAAACATTTGTTTCAGAATTGGACAGGGGAACAGAAAGTGCTCGAATTCGTAGGTGGCAATGGTGGTGGCTGGCGGTTGCTGGGTGATGGATACACAGAAGTGTGGTTTGTTATTCTCGTTTTTTTTTTTTTTTTTTTGCTTTGTTCAAAATTCTCCATAATGAAAAGTAAAAGACAAAACACCGCCCAAAAAACTCTTACAATAGTGTAAGTGGCTTAGAAGAAAAGCTGGTAGGTAATAGCGGGGCACGTGTTCTAAGAAGTGACTCGTCACTTTTGCTCTTGACACAAAAGATGACATCAATGGAGTCACTGGTAAAATGGAGTTGAAAGTGATTCAGAAGTAAACTCCAAATCTGAAGAAGTTTTAAGAATATCTTAAACAACATTTCCTGTCTACTTTCCTTTTCTAATGCATGAGGGTGATAAATGAAAAAAAAAAGTTTAAAAATTCAATAGGAATACAAAATTCTCTTTCATTAGGTTAACAAATTCTAGCAGATAAGAATGTATCATATATGAGTGGGAATTGGTGGTTTTTTTCCTTGAATGGTACATAAAATAATAGTGTGTTCTTGGTAACTTTTTAGTTCCAATGAAATACAAAACTCCATCTAGTGGACTAGTTAGCCTTGGTGATGTGTTCAAATGCCAGATGGAGAAAGAAACTGGTTTTAGTGGATTGACTGACAAATGTTCCTATGCTATTCTTTTTTTTTTTTCTTTCTTTCTTTTTTTTTATTTATCTGAGACAGAGAGAATGAGAGAGACAGAGAGCACATGAGGGGGGGAGGCTCAGAGGGAGAAGCAGGCTCCCTGCCGAGCAGGGAGCCTGATGCGGGACTCGATCCAGGGACTCCAGGATCATGACCTGAGCCGAAGGCAGTCGCTTAACCAACTGAGCCACCCAGGCACCCTCCTGTGCTATTCTTACTTGACAATTTAATACTTTCTAAGGAATTCTTTTGCCTGTTACAGACTTGAGTATATACAATGCTCGTACCTAAAGTCTGGTCAAGGTGGGGAAGGCTCTGGGGTTGTCTCTGGTGGCAACGTTGGTGGCAGCTTTTATGTAACTGTTTATCATCTCTTGTTTAACCACTTAAACTAGGAGAAAAAAATACAAGAAAAGGGGCTTGGTATCAGCTAAGGACTCCAATTTCATGGAGGTAAGTTTTGCAGTGGATGCATTAATTACAACAGAAATATGGGGGTCCTGGCTAGGTTAGTAGAAAACATATGGCCATAGGAGCTGGTAAGAATTTTAAAGGTCATCTTATCCCCACCATCATTGTATAGGTGAGGAAAATGATGCTCAGATTGCCCGAGGCTGAACAGCAAGCTGCACCAAGGCTGGAAACTGGGTCTTCTGTTTTCTAAGATTCTGATCAGTCCTAAAAGATCATGTTCCATAGAAGCAGAGCCCGAGATGGGTATTCCTGTGAAAATGATTTGTTGGGGAAGAACTCCCAGGAGAAAGGAAGTGAGGGGAGAGGATAGGACAGAGAATCAAAGCTAAGCAAGGGTGTGGTTTCAGGTGCAGACAAGCTTCAGCCTGATCCCATGGGGAACTCTGGAGCGCAGATTCACCACAGAGTTGGTCTGACCTTGAGGCAAGAGGGCCAGCCTTTTGAACCCCATGTGTCACTTGTTAGCTGTAAACGGCTAGGAATTTGTTGCCACGGTGCCCTTTTTTACAAACTGAATTTTGTCCCCTCTACTCCCAAATTCATGTGTTGAAGTCCTGATCCCCAGTACCTCAAAAAGTGACTGTATTTGGAGATAGGGCCTTTAAAAAAAAAAAAAAAAAGATTTATTTATTTATCCTAGAGAGAGAGTGCGTGCACGATGCCAGAAGATGATACCAGAAAATATCAGAAGAAGATGGCCATCAACAAGCCAAGGAGAGGGTCCTCAGAATGAGACCAGTGCTGTCAACACTTTGATCTTGGACTTCTGGCCTCCAGAGCCGTGAGGAGATAAATTTCTGTTGTTTAAACCTCCCAGTCTGTGGTACTCTGTTATGTCAGCCCCAGCAAACAAGTGCACCTTTGAACAAGGGCGGTCCTCCAGAGAAGGGAACAGCTGTGTGTGGTGTATCCACCCGCCCTCGCGGCAGCTCGGGCGCAGAGGCTCTGCTTGGTGAAGGGACCCATTCTCTAAGGTTATGAGTATTACCAAGGGATCTCTTTAGAGTCTGTCCTGGAAGCTCTTAGAAACCAGCATTTATTGAGCTTCTACTCTGGGTCGTTCTCAGAGGACACAGAGGGAAAAGGGGGGGCGGGGATGGATCACTTCATTGCCATGATCTTGCCAATTGATGCTCTCATCTTTTTTTCCAAAGAAAGATGGAGCCTGATGGGAAGTTGAGGAGGGAAAGCAGGGTAGGGGTTCTTTTTCTTAATTAGGAAGTGTGGCGGGACCAGCTGGGTAAAGTGAGGTGTCTACAACATTCTGCTGCCTCTCTTCAGATCAGCAAATGAAGTATGAATAGTGCTAATGACCCAAGGTGGGCATTATGGGACAGGCTGCCTTTCTTTATTACCATAATCCATTCTTCCCCCTAATGTTCTCACCACAGTTTTTACTCTTGCCTGCTGGGTGAGAAATTTTAAGAAAGGCAAATTAAATTATTGCTGAGGTTTATCAAGTTGATTTTTCCACCCAATCACTTTCTATACTTAATAAAGCGAAGGAAAGGTTATTGATTAGACTTCCACAGGACACTTTACGAGCAGGGTAGCGAAACATAATTCTTCTTAATAGTCAGAAAGTTGGCTACTTCAGACCTGCAGTTTGATTTTCATCAGTGAAGCGGAACTTACTTTTTCAAGTATTTACTCCGTTTTACTTTCCATTAACCATATTAAATTGCTACTAAGCAAGAAAAATTCCTTCCATAATTTGGATAGCATATTTTCAGGCAAGATCACATAAATCTTGGTGCAACAAGGACGCTTCCACCACTCTGATAGAGCAAGGCCATCATAAGAGAGAAAATGTCTGTACCACCTGAGCATGGAAGAATGCTAAGTGGTTATGCTAAACAGCGTCAGGGTTTTCTATATGTGCATAAAACAGGCAGAATTCTAAGACCTTCCCTATCCATGCAGAGGCGGGTCTACAGCAAAGCAGATGAAATTTAAGCTTAGGGGCCCCCTCACTTACATAAGCACCTCCAAAGCTCTGTCCTGAATTTTGTGTTCCTAGAAGTCTCAAGTGGACCCCTAAACCGAATCATCTCCGGGGCCTCCCAAATCTGGAACTGCCCTATATTGGATATAATTTTTCCAGAAGAGATTAATATACAGGAGACACTTGGACCAGTGCCTGTGGAGCAACCCAGTGACAGCCTGGAAGGAGAAGCGGTACATATGTCTGTTGCTTTGAGTACACAAGACCAGCTTCTCTCATCAATGATTCTCCAAAGTGGCTATTGTGTGGAGTCTTCTATCAGCTATGTAGCTGGTCCACATTATAGATCCAGTTGGACGGCTGTGAAGATAGCACTCCATAAAATATTTTTATGAATACTTAGTCTATCTGTTGACCAATGTTTCCCAAGGGGGGTGATTTGGCTGTACTGGGGAGATTCGGTAAAGTCTGGAGACATTTTTGATCACCAAGACTGAGAGGGTGCTGTTGGCATCCAAGGGTGCTGTTAAATGTTCTACCATATGCAGCACAGCTCTCTGAACCAGACACTTATGTGGTTGCAGTTGTTAGTGGCGCCCCCAGTTGAGAAACTGCTGTGGTAGAGAGTAGAGGTTAAGTTTCTGGTATCAGGGTCCACACCTCCAAACTCAGGCTCTTCCACTTGCTGGATCCTGAAGCCTCAGTGTTCTCATCTGAAAATGGGGATAATATTAGTATCTATCCTATAGGGTTGTTGAGAAGATTAGGTAATAGAGGTAAGAGGCTTGGTACAGTGCCTTGCCTAACGTGCTCATAAAGTGCTGACCACTGTTGCTATTACTATACTTATACCCAAATATATCACATACTTTGCACAATAATAAATCTTTACTTCCTTCCAAGGGTTAACCTCTTAATAAATCCACTTCTTCACCCAAAATAAGAAGAAGGAACTTGATCTGTGGTTTTTAAATTTGGCTCCAATAGGCAAGGGATTTAGTGAGGACATCCCTTCTTCCTGCACCCCAGGATTTTCCATGGTGGGATGGATCAGGGAAAGCCATATGTGGAGATAGAAATCCTCAGCTTTAATTCAGTTAGATCAGCTCAGCTTTTATCCATTTTGTTTTTGCTTTAGGGTTGTTGTTTTTTTTTTTAAGAAAAAACTCTGAAAAATTACTGAACTAAATGCTTCATTCCAACAGAAACATTTTATGATTATGTAATAATTTCAAATATTTTCAACATCTGTGAGCCCAAATAAATGTCTGAAGCATTTGGGTAAGACAAGATATTAAAGAACATCTTTTTCCATGGAACTTTTCTGTGAAGTATAATAAATCCATAGAGAAGATGATCTCACTGAAGTGGGGTCTGGAAGGGATGTTCCTTATTTGTATTTTCTCACTCTTGGATAAAATCTTGACTCTTATCTTTACACAGGAACCACCTCATCAAGGTATCCATGTATAATCATAGGTGCAGAGGTTCAGTGACGCATGGATTTGTTGTCTGGAGTGAGAAATCTGTGCTTCCTGTTGGGTAAACGTAGATGCCACTCAGCAGAAAGATCCTGCGGTGGGTTCTGATCTGCATCTATGGTCTTGAAACAGGGTGGGTAAAGGATAGATTCTGGGGCTGAGCTGGACTTTCTGATGTATTTCCGGGTCATCTCACAGGTCCGATCTGTCCTGGAATGTCCATACTGTGCTATGTTGGAGTTATACCTGTGGCTCCAGTTAGAACTTCTCTGCAGATGCTGACAGCTCTGCTCTCTCTTTGGAGGGACGGACACCTGTTCTCTGAGGCCTTCGTCCTTTCAGTATGCAATGTTCTAAAGACCCTCAGTGGGGACCAATTTCTTCTGCCTGAGACTGAACAGAGAAAGAACTATACCTTTGAGCAGAACTTGACACCCCCTGGGGGGCAACATTAAATACCTTCCCAGCCACACTTGATCAGCGTGTCTGGTCATTGGTCAAATGCACCATGTCTGTGGGTGGCCTGCCTTTAATATTCATAGGACTGTGGCAAGAATACAAATGGAGATTCTCAGCCCATGAGCTTCCCCCTCCCCTTCTTACCCCTGACTCCATCCTGCACAGCAAGAGACCTTGTACCCATACACATGGACACCTCGGTCTACTACTTCAAGCACCATTCATATCCTCCACAAAAAGTTACCCCTTGGCTTCCCTTTGAGCCTCGGGGTGCATAACCTAGCATGGACACCCTTGAGAGGAAAGATCAAGGGAAGATGTCCACGCAGACCTTAGAGCTGGGTTTAGAGCTGTTGGAACAAGAAATTTCAGGGTCCCAAAGTCTGAATGGAGGCATAGGATCTCTGGGTAAGCACATCCCTTTTAGCCCTGCACACACAGACTCTGGAAAAGGCCTGGAACAAGGCCCAGGGCAAAGAATTCTCTTGCCTGGGTCCAAGGATGGTATCACATTCCAAAAATGGGGTGATATTGTACCTACTTTCTGCTTTTTACTTTACTCATTCACTAACACTGTAAGGAAATCCTTACATGTCATGTGGTATAGCTCTCATTTGCTCTTTTTTAATGCCTGTATAATACTTCATGTTATCAGTGTATCATAATTTAGCTAGCCATTTCTCTATTAATAGACATTGGCCTGTGTCCAGTTTTTAGCTGTGAGCAATGCTGTTATAACTGTAAGTGTTTACATAGGATGGCATTACTGCTTTAGAATTGGTTTCCAAAAGTAGAATTGATACACCAAGACCATATAATTTAAATGCTATGGGAAGTTGCCAAAAGTCAACCTACGAAAGGATGCTAACTTGTCATCAAGGAAATTCAAATTAGCCTCACAGAGAAACATTACATCCATCAGATTGAAAACAATTTTGGAAGAGCAATAATATCAACATAATTCTGGGGAGAAGCATAATCTCACCCATGGCTGATAAAAATATGAAGTGCACCAGCCAACCTGGAAGGCAGCTGGAAGCTTATGTTAGGGTCCCCCAAATAAAACACAAGTCCGATCTTTTCATGTTTGTTTACACTTCAGTAATCTAACACCTACATGGTGACCCTATGAATTCACTCCATCGTAGGTAATTCCCTTGACTGAAGGGAAGGCTGAAGAATCACGGACCTTGAGTACCTTTGGCAAACCTCACATGGACTCCCAGCACCTCATCTCCTGGCTGCAGCTGACAGTGCTCATCTTGGACACAGAGACCGTTGAGGAATGGACACTCAACACTCAAGCACTGCAGAAAGCCCCCATTTCCTCGATGTAGCAAGTCTTCTGTGCAGAGGTCCCCAACTAACACTATCTCCAGAGTTCCTAGCTGGAAATGCCCGAAGCCCATGATTCTTTCCTCAGAACTCTCTCCAGCTGACTAAGAAATTTCTAGCCATCATTTAATAATGTCCTGGGTTTTCTTCTGGGTCAAACAGGCTGTGAGACTTGGTACTGCCCCCCACCCATGCTGCCCCCTACTTCTGGAAACACTATTGATTTTCAGCATGGTTGATAAAACAGAGAGATAAAAGGCCCAATTTTTATTTTTATGATAGATATGACTAATTAACTGTAAATGTCAAGTATCCACAACTTAATTAATTCCAGTTCATTTAACTACCGTAATTAGATTTTTTTTTCCCCCAAACAAAGCAACAGTCTGTTTTCGAAGGTCATAGACTAATACTACAATGAACAAGGCTGAAAGGCTTGCACTTTGAATCAAAAGTAACTGATGGCTGGTGCCTGTGGGGGAAATAGACCACACAAAATAAAAAATAATTGGCAAGCTGATTAATAAAGTTTGTTTGAAATGTATACATAATGCATCTTTGATTAATAGCACCGAGTACTTGAAATTAAACCTTTAAAAATTTTAGAGACTTTTCATTATAATGAGAAGATTAAAAACAAAACTTGATCAGAGTTTGAGTCACATAGACCTGAATCAAGAAGCCAGAATTCTAATTAGCGAGAAATGTCTTTTTTGCTTAAGAAAAGCAATTTAAATGGGCATATTCGATTATATCCGTCAAGTTCTCCAGGGGACAATCTGGACAGGGAGAGATTTAATCAAGAAGGGGTTAACTTATTTGCCTTAATAAAATAAAAAGCTTTAGAAAGTCTGAAGAAGTGGGTGGGGGTTTTGGTGATGGGGAGAGGTGTTTTGAGAGATATTTGAAAGGAAAGAAAAGGAGGGGAGACCCAAGCTATGTGGATGACACCAGCCAAAATCTGCAGAAAATGGGAGAGATTCTCCAAGGAGGGAGTGTGATCAAAGAAACTGAAAATGGAGATGTCTGTTATTTAATTTTAATTGGTTGTTTTTTGTGCTATCTTTTGCCACCATTTCCCTAACAATTTAATTAAAGTCTTCCAAATGGAACTGGCTCGTGACCATGTTGTGTTTGGGGGAAAGAAGGATGCAGGCTGTATCCAGTGTGAGCTGAAGACATGTGGAAGGAAGATGGCTCCAGAGGAGCCAGGTGGAGCTGGGAGCAGTAGCCAGCAGTGGAAAAGGAAAGCATATGGCGGTGTCCACTTCAGTATGAAAAAAATGCCTCCCGACACCCCTTCGAGGTAACAGGTCAGGATCTGGACCTCTGTTAGTACATGGCATGGGGCACAGGACTTTTTTCATACTTTTTTATTAACTCATTCCCCTTATTTGCCAGTTTTCAAAACATGTGATATATTGTTTCTCTTCTATCCCCCAGTGGCTTCCAATTAATTTTTTAAATGATTAGGAAACTCATGTACTTAAACATATTTGTTAAGTTTCAATTATTTGCAGTTGCTATCTTTATTAGCACTCAGATGGTCACATTTCTGGCCTGAGGGAGCCTCTTGAAATTGTACAAGCCATCCTTTTAAAAATTAGATATAATTGACATATTATATTAGTTTCAGGTGTTCGACATAATGATTCGATGTTGGTGTATATTGCAAAGTGATCACAATAAGTCTAGTAAACACCCATCACCTTGCATCGTTACAAAACATTTTTTCTAGTGATGAAAACTTTTAAGACCTACTTCAATAATCTTAAAAATGTCACAAGCCATGTTTAATATGAAGCCATTTTTAAAGCCATTATTTGTTAATAATAAGGAAAAGCCAGGGTCTTGAGGATGTCAAGGCAGCAGATACTTTGGGTGAGGTGTTTTTTTTCTGTGAACTGAAATTCTTCTGGCTATTTCTTATCACCGCTTCCCTTTATCTCTCTTACCAAAAAAAACCCAGATCACTCGACCTTAACTCAAGCATCTTATTAGACTTAAAGGAAAACCATGACCCAATTTCCTTTATGTGTATTTATTAAATGCCCGCTACAGTTCCAGGCTATGCCAGGCAATGCTCCCTCCCTGGTGGCCAGACTCTTGACTCTCATTTTCTGATGTGTGATGTCGTTGGTGAAGGCAGTCATGGCGGTGACATTCTCAACTTGGCATAGACTGTAACATCCAAATAGGAGTTGACATGCTAGATCAAATTGGGCGAGGCATCAATAAGAAAAGCTACAAGGAAAGATAATCAGTCTTCAATAGTTTAGATTATCTTTTCTTTCCAAAATGGCTTCTGTGATTGGTATGTAAGGGAACTGCATCCTTGCAGGGAGTTTCCAAGAATAGGTAATTGGGTTCATGGCCAAGACTCAAGTAGGCAAGTGGAGATGCCACTGGTGATGGGGTGGCTGGCCATGCTATAACTATGATTAAAATGGTAATAGCAGAGTAGAATTTCTTCTCCCTAACTATTCTAGCTGTTTATAAATGCAGCCACCTGGGTTGCATTGTGAGATCTCAAAGATGAGTTCCCAGAAACTTTCCCTCCAAATTCTTTCTGAGTTCTCAGGAAGTGTGTCCTTTTGTTGCAGTAATCGCTTTCCCAGATGCTCAAGGGCCAAGAAGACTCTTCTGGGGGCAGATTCCCTGTGGGGCTGCTGTCTTTGGAAGGATCAAGTCAAGGCCCTGGCAAGTGCCGGGGTCATTGGTGGAGACCAAGATTGGTGCTCTAATGTTCTTTTATCTCTGTGGCTTGTCAGTATGCACCAAAATGGTTTGGAATGGAGATGAGAGCATTTGAAAAATTGGTCTCTCTTGATGTATAGAGTCAGACAAATTTGAGTCTTGGCTACAGCGTTTGTTAATTACATGGACTTGAACATTGTCTGACATTGGGTTCTTTCTGAAAGCAGACTCTGAGAAAAAGCTTTGAGGACAAGTACTAAACTTAAGAGATGATTCTAGGAAGCACTAGAACAGGAGTGGGGAAGTGAAGCAGCGAAGGAAAGGAAGCCTATACAGGATATGTTAATAAGCAATTTACTACTATGGACAAGGGTGTCTCATTCCACCTGGGGAATTCTGGGAGACCGCGCCTAAAGCATGCCTCTGTGTTATCGCACACAAGAGAAGAGGGAGCTGTGGGTATTTACCCACTGACATCTATCCATGGGGGACTGAGGACTGCTTCCAGTGGCATTAACACTCCAGCCTTTCTGTTCTGCTCTGTGTGGGGGCTGAGCTTGCTTCTGTAGCCAGAGAAAACCAAGCAAAAGGTGATAAGTGCTTGTGGTAAGAAGCCACTGGCCTGTAAGTAAATGGGTGCATGTGAATGGTGAGTCTGCTACAAACATGTTATGCAATATATCTATGCCTTGGTTTCCACATGTGAAAAATGGAGATCATGCTAGCTACCTCTCAGAGTTCTTACAAAGGTCAAAAAGCTAATGTGAAGGGAAAATGCTTGGCACATAGCATTCAAAGTAGGCATTTAATGTATATTTCTTTCCTTTTTCTTGTAGACACTCCGTAGCTATGACAGCAAATAATCTTGCAAACAGGCTTTATGCTTTACAGAATTGGGTGGTAGGAGGAAGTAGGTGGAAGCAGTGTGTAGACACTGGGCTAAGCAATGTTGATGAATAGCAATAAAAGCATCAGGTATAGTATTATATACGGGTCCACGGGGATGCTTCAATATATTTGCCTAGAAAGATGAGATTTTTGCAGTTTCTCCACAAAGTTTTCCCAATGGCACCTCTTTAGTCTAATATGCAATGTGTTTCAAAAGCTAAACTGCTGCCTGGCATTTTAAAATGGAATCTTTGCTTTGGGATTAGGAAGCAGAACATGAATAATTTGTGCCAATATATCTTTTTCCATTCTTCAAAAAGTACTTTCTGTCATTAACCTAGAAAATCCCACCCTTCCTTTCAGTAGGGGAAATCATCTCTGCTGAAGAGATGGCTGTCTTTCTTCTTGCTTCCTTCATTTTACAGGTGGAGAGACTAAGACTAGAGGTACAGTCTGGTAAATAGTGTATGAACCCACCTTGGAAAAGTCAGGTTCCAGTTACACCAACTCCAGTCCTCATGAAATTGTAATATCCAGAGCCTTATAAAAGAAAACAAGAACATTATACTCTGCTTCTAAAACCTGGCTGTGGTAAATGCATTACATGTGGCTTCAACTCTTCTCTTGGCAAGGAAATAAGGCAGAGCAGTTTGCATGCCTTGGTGGGTAGGCGGGGCTCTGCTGTATCTTTTGTGTTTTGTTCTGTTTTTACTACATGTGCATGTGAGTCTGAGTGCGTGTGTGTGCGTGTGTGTGTATGTGTGCTTGGTGAATGGTCAGGGCTAGAGAATAACTAGGATCAGAGACCTAGCCTATAAGGTCTTTTGTTGTTCTTAGTTCAAGATTAAAGTATCAGTCAGGATAGGCTAGGTTATGTCAAAATAACAAACACTTCTGAAATTTCAGTGGCTGATACAAACTAAGGTTGATTTCTTGCTCCTTCTACATGTCCATCAAAGGTCAGCTGGCAATTCAACTCTGATCTGTGTGGTCGATTTCCCTGCAGGACCCAGGGTGATCAGCAGCCATTATCTGTGACAGTTCTAGTAACTGGAAGAATGAGGAGAGAGCTCTGGCTGATTTGCCATTAATAATTAAATGCTCAACCTGGAAGTGACAGACCTCACTTTTGCTCTTAGCTTATTGAAAAGAATTGGTCATGGTTCCTAATCAACTGTAAGGGCTCTAGGAAGTGCAATGCTAACATGTGCCCAGAAAAGAAAGAAAACTGGAATAAATGGTGAACAGCAGTGATGACTACCAGAACTTGAGTTATGGCCACACAGCAGGGGGTCATCATTACCTTCCTGCTTTTATATAGAAATGACCCTATCTCAAAGACATATTATTGCCATATTCAACATACCAAATTTTAGTCATTTTTTTCTAGACCAGCTCTGTCCAGTAGAACTTGCTGTGATAGTGGACATAATCTCTGCATTGTCCAATATGGTAGCTGCTAGCCATGTATAGTTATTAAGGACTTGAAATGTGTCTAGGGTGACTGAGGAACTGACTTTTTAAAATTTTATTTAACTTCAATAAATTTAAATTTAAATTCAAATAGCCACTAGTGGCTACCATGTTGGCCAACACAGTTGTAGACCACTGAAATTGTATTGTGGGTTTATTGTTTTGCTCATTGGCATAATAACAATAACATTGCTTACTCCTTTTGTATTTATATTACATTTCATAGTTTTCAAATGTTTTTATATTCACTACTCATCTCATATGATTCTCCCAACATCCTTACGAGATAGATATGGAAGGTACTATTATAATACCGATCTTATAAATATGAAAACCGGGACACCTGGGTGGCTCAGTCGGTTAAGCGTCTGCCTTCGGCTCAGGTCGTGATCCCAGGGTCCTGGGGTCAAGTCCCACATTGGGCTCCCTGCTCCGCGGGGAGCCTGCTTCTCCCTCTGCCTCTGTCTCTCTCTCTCTCTGTCTCTCATAAATAAATAAATAAAATCTTTAAAATAAAAAAAAAATAAATAAATATGGCTCGGTTGGTTGGGTATCTGACTTTGGCTCAGGTCATGATCTCGGGGTCCTGGGATTGAGCCCCATGTGGTGCTTCCCACTCAGCAGGGAGTCTGATTCTCCCTCTCCCTCTGTCCCTCCCCTGCTTGTGTGCTCTCACGCTCTCTCTCTCTCTCAAATAAATAAATAAAATCTTTTAAATAAACAAACAAATAAATAAATCGAAAATCAAAATTCAGAAACTTTAAAGGATAAACTTTAACTCATGATAATGGTATGATGAGTGGTACAGAGACCAGAACCAATTCTCTAGGTAGATGTATGCCTTGTTTGACATTTTTATACCCTGCTCAGTACTATGCTTGTCCCTCAATAAATATTTGACCCAACATTTGAAAATTTCAAGACAAGACCTTCAAAACAAACCTTTGAAGCACTTATTTTCATAAGCATTTCCATAGTACTTGTTTTCCATGTTAATCCTAGACTAAGCTTATATTAATCATATTCTTTCTTGAAGTGGTATCTGTCAGTTTAATGTGGATTTCTTTGTTTTTAAATCCAATTAAGTTGTGAATTCCTTAAGTTTAGGAACTCTTCTTTCTTTGGCAATTTCCTCAGTGCTCCAAAGAGTGACCAGTTGTCCCAGTTTGCCTGAGAGTGAGGGATTTCTCAGGATGCAGGACTTTTAGTGCTCAAACCATGACAGTCCCAGGCAAATTGGGACAGCTGGTCACCCAGGTGCCCAGCACAAGGCTGAGTTCACAGGCTGAATTGAATTGAATATTAAAATAGCAAAGATGTGTTTCAATTACAAGCCTTAGCATAGTCACCTGAGCATTGTAAATACTCCATAAAGGCTTTATTTCAATTTTATGACAAAAATAAAAGGTAATAAATTTTGCATATGCTTCCTTATGTTCAAATAGCAAACTAAGGAAATGGATTTTTTTAGGAGCTGTGTAATGCCAGTAGACCTCTCTTTTTATATTTCCACATCTGGTTTGAATGTTGTTTCAAAGTCAAGAGTAAAAAGAAATTATGTATTGCTGATCTTGGATGCAGCAGGCATTGTTAATAGCATGCACGTGTATGCATGCACACATCCTATCAAATGATGGGCCATTCTCAAAAGCTTCCATTGATTTTAGATAACTATTCTCAAAAAAAAATTCAAATGTTTATTTTCAAACTTTGATGCTTTCTCTTATCCTTTGAAATAGCCATAACCTTTTATGTCTCTGGGGAACAAGGCCAAGCTCCTGCCTTGTGTATTTTCCAAGTCTCTACTCTAACAAGCAAGACTGGAGTTTTGATTTTGATCTGTGGGGTTGGGGGCACGGAGGGGCTCATTCTCTATTGTGCCTTAAGCTTCTGAATGCCTCAGTCACTACAGCATATTGATTTCCTTGACTTCTTCAAATGAGAAAGTGCCTTTTGAATAGCAATAAGGTAACTCTTTACACACCTCCTGAATAACAATCTCCTTCTGCATTTGTGTGTGGAATAGCAATGTCTTGAGTGTTTCTCATTACAACAGGCAGCTTCATTGTACTCCAACTCACTACCAACTGGTGAACTTCATGAGGACCTCAAATGGCCTTCCTTTTCTCCAATAGCTGTGTTTTTGAAAAGCTGGGAGTTAAGCTAATTTGTGTAAATCAAATGCTTTGGCCCCATGTCTGCAAGGACGTTGTGGAAGAGAGCTCATGCAAGGTGGAGAGGGATTAGTCCAAGTGATTCATCCCCTCTTCCCAATGTCTGAAATCCTGTGAGTCTAGGTCTCCTTTAAATATTTTAACTGGTTACTAATTTTAAAGATTTGTCACTTTCATTCCTGAATGATCTTCAATTAGCAATGGCTCCCAAAACTTTAGGTTTAGTTTAGACTTACTGCCATTGCGATGCCTAGAACAAAATCACAATTAGCAGGTGTGTCATTCACATGTACAGCTGAATGGCTGGGATGGAGGAAAAAAATGGTGTTCCATGTACTGCCTGCATGAAGTTGGTAGAGGCAGAAATTGCTCTCTCAGGGCCTCTTGGGAAAGGGAATGGCAAGAATGTCGGGGCACCTTTGGCCTAGATCACACAGAAGGTGCAATCAGAGTAGAATTTTCAAGCAAAACAAATCCAAGGAATGTAGAGAGCTGAACTGAGGAATAAAATTAAGACCCACTAAAGAGGCTGCAGGTCCTCAGTTTGGCATCCAGGCTTTTGTAATCATGGCACAAGCCCTCCTATGAGATCAGCTGATGCCCAGGCTGAACCCCTAGCCAACTGAGCCAGAATCACTGGGGTGGGAGCCAGACATCATTATTTTTGAAATTCTCCAGCTGATTCCAATGTGCAGCCAAGTCCAAGGAATAAGAGACTTTTGAGTAAGAGACTGCCACATTCTGAGTTCCTTGAGGAAAGGTCATCGAGGGAAGTTTCTATGGTACAGTGGAAAGAACGCCAGAGGAGGTGTATATGGGTGTGTATTGCCAGTTATGTTGTATATTCCAATTACAGAATTTGCTTCTGAGCTCAGTGCTTTATTTCTAATCCTCACAACAATGGCACGAGATAGATACTCATATTAAGTCCAATTTATGTACTTGTCCAAAATTCCTCAGTTTCAAGTGTCTCTCGATGGAGAATCCTGTTGCCACCATCATTAACTTATCTCTTGCTAATCCATGAACAATGTGTTCTTACCAAACTTGTATGGGAGTACGAAGGCAGGTCGAGGCCATAGACTTAGGATTTGGTGCCTCCTCCATTAGTCTTCACTCTTACTGTGCCTTTGATTCTTTGCTGCTGTTGGGCATCCTCCTGATGGAATAATTGTCTGCGTTTTCTTATAGTAAATTCAGTAACCACCTTATACTTGCTTTCCTTCCATCTCTGTCTCACGTTCCTTTTCTCCTCACTCTCACTGTCCTGGGGTTGGACCCCTCAGCAAACTGCTAAGGAAGCTTTGTCACTTGATTTATTTTCAAGGAGACCCATGCTGAGACAGTGTTATTATCCCAACAAATGCTGGTCTGTCGGTTTCCAAAGTCCATGGCTTTTGTACTCTTTTCCCTTTTCTTTCCTGCCTCCTAGGACAGAGAAGAAGTGGGTCTTCATCCCTGCTGTGCCACCGATGTACAGTATAATCTCAGGAAAGCCATTTGTCTTCTTTAAGCCTGTTACTTGGTCCATAAAATGAGAGGGTTGGGCTATCACATGTTCTTAAACTTCTGGATCCCTTGGACATCTTGAACAGTTGGGTGAAGCCTGTGAATTCTTTCTCAGAATAATGTTTTTAAGTTGCATAAAATAAAATACATAGGATTGCAAAAAACCCACACTTATATTGACTAAGCTTGTCAAGATAACATACGTGTGTATATCTCACAAAATATATGTGATATGCTTCTTTACTCATGTCTTAAATAGTGTTTGTTTAATCATTATAATACCTTACTATAATATCTAAGTAGTGATGAGAATACTACTTTGAGACACCTATGAGAAAACATCCCTGAAAACAAATAGACCTTAATGATCCCAACTGAAATAAACAATGCTCAAAGAATATAAATGATCATCAGACAAATTTATTGTGTGACAATATTTTAAATAAGACAAAGACCAGGACACTCTAGAGCCACAAAAGTGACTGGACTCTCCTCTCTTAGAACTAACACAAGTGACTCCAGCTTCTTTGCCACTTACAACTTTAACCTTGCTTTAATGGTCTGACCCTCTAGATAAAAACGATGTAGATTCCCAATCACTGAACGATCCCCTTGTATTGACAGGACCCAGCCAAAAATGCCTTCTTCCCTAATCCCCACCCCCAGCCACTTCCTTCAAACTTTCTAGAAACACTCACACAAGTTCTACAATAATCCCATCCTAATTCCTTCTTACTCAGACATCTATTGCTTCTTTGTGTGTTCTCCTTTGCAGCAGCGAGCTAAATAAACCTTAATGTTTGGACAATGATCGTATTCCTGGTGGTCTTTGGATGGCGACCTTCAACTTCTGCAATAATCATAACATGATATGACAACACCTGTGGTTTCTATCCATGACAATACAATTGTGAAGCTGAGATTCAAACCCAGGCATTCTGGTTTTAGAGACTGAACTCTTAAACTCTATGCTCCACAGCCTCTAGGCATAAAGAAGTAAAAAGAACAAAACATAGGGCGCCTGGGTGGCTCAGTTGGTTAAGCGAATGCCTTCGGCTCAGGTCATGATCCTGGAGTCCCTGGATCGAGTCCCGCATCGGGCTCCCTGCTCCGCGGGAAGCCTGCTTCTCCTCTCCCACTTCCCCTGCTTGTGTTCCCTCTCTCGCTGTGTCTTTCTCTGTCAAATAAATAAATAAAATCTTTAAAAAAAAAAAAAGAACAAAACATAAGTAATCACATGCCAGTGATGGACTATTACGTATCTAAGGGCATCTCTAAGGGCGTACACGAGTTAGAGAGAAATTTTCGCTGGTACCAAAATAACAACCACAACAACCAATCATGGTAGAAAAATAAATAGTAATCACAACAATAATCTTCCATTTGTATAGCCCTTTGCACTTTATTGGACCATCTGCATATGAGCCTCTGCACAGTGAAGACAGACCCCCCAGCCAAGGTTTTCTTGGACATGGATAGCCTAAGTCTACCTGTAGGATCTTAAAAAAAAAAAAAAAGACATAATGCCTGCAAGAGAAGATAGGTTATTCTCAGCTCATTGTTGAAACTCCACTATTTAGATTTATATTCAACCAATATTTATTAAATGCTATTACTGAGTGAATTGTGTTCTCTTCCAAATTTATATGTTGAAGCCCTAACCCACAATATGACTGCATTTGGAGACAGAGTTTTTAAAGAGATAATTAAGGTTAAATAAAGTCATAAGACTGGAAACCTAAACCAGTAGGACTGGCATCCTTGTAACAAGGGGAAGATAGGCCAGGGATATGCATGCACACAGCAAAGGCCATGTAAAGATGCAGCAAGAAGGCGGCCATCTGCAAACCAAGGAGAGAGGCCTCAGAAAAAGCCAACCCTGCCAACACCCTAAACTTGGACTTCCAGGCTCTGGAACTGTGAGCTTGGAAATAAATTTCTGTGGCTTAAATCACCAAATCTGTGCTCTTTTGTTCTGACAGCCCTCGCAAACCAACGCCTAGTGAGTATGCTGGATGTTCTCACATATTTTTTCATGAGGTCATCAGAACCGGGAATAGGCTGGAGCCACATTCTCCTGGCTCTTGAGAATCAGTTTGAACATTTTTAGGAATTCTGCCAACTGGTTTTTAAACATCCATGATTAAAGATCAAGCTATGCAAACTTAAAATTAAATAAATTGTATTTTTAAAAGGCGATAAGTATGTAAAACCCATCACTTCCTAATTATTTTACTGCATTTTATTCTCATCCATGTCTTTGAAGTTCTGTAAGTTGGAGTTATTGCATCTAAATGGTGGGCACTCTACAGATGACAGGCTCAAGAATGCAGGCTCAAGAATGTCAGGTTGGGAGTTTGAAATGGGCCACAATGGGGGTATTTGTACCATGGAAATGGGCAAACAGTACAGATCAGGCCCCCTCCACCCACCGGAGCTAGACATCAAACATCTACCAGCATATCCCCGATCATAACAATCCATCCAAAAAGGTCCTCTAGTTCCAGATTACATAATGAGAAAACTCCAGCTCCTAAAACATGAGATTCAAGCAAGAACTGGGTCCCTGGGCTCCCAAACTAGGGATCTTTGCATGATACTACACTGCCTCTCTATGTACACGGGAGGAAATGCGATAGCTCTATTTCTATCTCAGCCAGGCTGCCCAGCAGCAATCAGATTCAAAGGGGCTTGCGCATTTGGTGAGGGTCTATGTCCCGCCTCTTAAATTTCTCTGCCCAGTGCCGGCATAATGTAATTCTAATACCACCAGAACGAAGGCCACTTGCTATAAATCTCAGGGTGCTGTGAGAAAGCCCTGGGAGGAACACTCTTTTACAGCCCACAATTTGCAGTCTGTTGTAAAGCACTTTAATTGCTACTCAGTATAGGATTTGCCTTGTGTGTTTTTCCAGCCTGGTAAAGATTAATGAGGAGCAGAGGGCTGAGCCCAGGCCCCTGCTAGAGCTGGGAGCAGAGGAGCCCTAACCATTCAGAGATGGATTTACAAAAATGAAGACTGAAGACACAGCAGGAAGTCTTCAAAATAACTCACAGAGAAGCTTCTTTGATGAGCTGAAGCAATTCAGCAGCTTCTGCACTGTGCATTCGTGCTCATAAATCACCAGGATTTGCAGGCCTTGCAAGACGTCTCCCACTCTGCTGTTTAAAAAAAAATGTACTCGTTGTAGTAACATTAAAGATCTGCTGTTATTTTACTCAGGTACCTGGCATCTTAAGGGACGTTTGATTTTTTTTTTAAATTTATTCATTAGATAGAGAGAGAGAGAGCATGAGCAGGGGGAGAGGCAGAGGGAGAGGGTGAAGCAGGCTCCCTGCTGAGCCAGGAGCCCGATGTGGGGCTCGATCTCAGTACCCTGGGATCATGACCTGAGCCGAAGGCAGACGTTTAACCATCTGAGCCACCCAGGCACCCCGACAGTTTGATTTTTGTTGTTGATGATGATTGGATGCTCACAAGTATTTTATTTTTTTGATTTTTTTTGTTATCCAATCACTTTTTTAAAAGATTTTATTTATTTATTTGACAGAGAGAGAGAGCAAAAACAGGGGGAGCAGCAGAGGGAGAGGGAGAAGCAGGCTCCCCGCTGAGCAGGGATCCCAGGACCCTGGGATCATGACCTGAGCCGAAAGCAGCCATTTAACCAACTGAGCCACGCAGGTGCCCTGGAAGTGCACAAGGTTTTTTAGAAAGGCTATTTATGGAACCATTCTAAAAAAAAAAATCTTGAGGAAGTCATTGCCCTGGAAAATATACCCAGGGAATTTTGAAGACATTACAAATGTGTTCTTTTAACCTGTGAAATCAAGGGGCGCCTGGGTGGCTCAGTTGGTTAAGTGACTGCCTTCGGCTCAGGTCATGATCCTGGAGTCCCGGGATTGGGCCCTGCATCAGGCTCCCTGCTCGGCAGGGAGTCTGCTTCTCCCTCTGACCCTCCCCCTTCTTGTTCTCTTGCTCTCATTCTCTCTCTCTTTCATTAAATAAATAAAATCTTAAAAAAGGGGCGCCTGGGTGGCTCAGTTGTTTAAGCGACTGCCTTCGGCTCAGGTCATGATCCTGAAGTCCCGGGATCAAGTCCCGCATCGGGCTCCCTGCTCAGTGGGGAGTCTACCTCTCCCTCTGACTCTCCCCCTCTCATGCTCTCTCTCTATCACTATCTCTCTCAATAAATAAATAAAAATCTTAAAAAAAAATCTAAAAAAAAAAAATAACCTCTGAAATCGAGAGCATCCAAAGCTCAGTTGAACCTAGGCTGTGTGAGTGAACCACTTGGAGAGCTTTAGAAATCCTGATGCTTCGGTCCCGCCCCTCCAGAGATTCTGACTGAAGTGGTCCACCTGGGCATTTGGGTTTTTAAAAGCTCTCCAGAAGACTCCCATGCACAGTCAAGTTGGAAACTATTATTCTAAAACTTTTTTTCTTGGAGCGTGGTTGGTCTGTGGACGAGCACCATCAGCCTCATGAGGGAGCTACTTAGAAATGCAGAATGTGGGCCCAGACACACCGAAGCAGTCTGCATTTTATCAAGATCTCCAGATGATGCCCTTGTTCAGCCGAAGTCGAGATTATCTAAAACTTAGCTAAAGAATGCTAGAAGCTGACCACCTGTCTTCCTTAATTCAGGCTAGAAATGGTTTTCCTCTCTTATTCCCCATCTCTAGTTAGGTACCAAGTCCTGCTGATTTTCCTTTCAAATAAACCTCTCTTGTGTCTCACACAGTTGTCCCCGCCCACCCCACTCCCCAAGAACCTTCCAGCTTCTTCAAGGGCTACTGCTAAAATAAATCCTCTGCTCAAAAATGTTCAATGGCCGCCTCTTTCCCACCATTTCAAATGTGAATTTCTCTGCCTGACTCCAAGGCCATCCCACATCTGGATCCAGGTGACCTGTCTAACCTGATTTCCCCACATGTCTCTCTGGTTCCAGCTGGTATTTTCCCCAAGTCACAAGATGCTAGCCAATTCCTCTTTGTCTTGGCTGCTGAAAAGCCATTCCTCTTCAGTTCTCCCTCTGCCTCTCCAAGCCTTATTCATCTTTCAAGGCCACTTCCTTTTGCTCTGAATGCCTCTAGCACTTAATGATGAGCTAAGCATCTTTTCACATCAGACACTAATTTTCATGCACCTAGGGCCAACTAGGCATGGAGCTCTGAACCTAAATGTACCCTGGAGATGAATCCAGCTTCTCCCCATTCAGAATAGGCTTAGGCAACCCTCTTCCCCCGTCCCCCTCCCCAGAAAGCTACTCAACTGATGCTGCTCCATGACCCAACCTATGATTACCCTTTGCTCCCAGCACTTAGGTCAGGCCTGGCCATTTTGCCTCTTCCATCAGACTAAGGGCCCTTGAGTTGAGTCTTGCAGCCTCTATGGGTCCAGTGTTGTCATCACTAATATAGCAGGTGGGTCCTGGTTCCACCTATGGGTAGATCATCATGCTAGGTGGTGGTGGAGGAGAAGGAGGAGGAAAAAGGGAGGCATTTCCAAGCTCTTTCCTTTGTTCTTGACCATTCCTTACAATTCGATATTTCTTTTAATTTTCTTCTACTCTACACTGTTAAAATGCTACCTCTTGTTCTCACAAGTGGTATGCTATGGGTATTATTAGTGCCCCCATTATGCAGATGAGCACACTGAGATTTCTCACAGCCAAACAGCTAGAAGGTGGTGGAGCCAGAATTCCAATACAAACATATGGAAATACAAATATACCTACAAGTGTTTTTTCAACAACATCATTCTTTATGACTTTGAGTTCATTTCGTTAGCACAGCCATTCAAGACCCCAGATGCACATTAGTCACTTGGGCAGCCTTAAAAACAAAATCATTAAGGGGCTCCACCCTAAACCAATTATATTTCTTGCTTGTGGGGCCCTAATATTTTTGAGAAGCATTCCAAGGAAGTCTAATAAGCAGCCAGGATGGAGAAACACGGCATTAGCACGTTCCTCTAACTACCTGAGAAAGCCTGAATACTATTTGATCGGCATGTAAATTTCCATTCTGGACCGCCAGTGAAAAAAATTCAGGAAGTACCACCTGCCTGTTGCAAGTTAGAAAAAAAAAAAAATCTCCATCAAAGCAGTTCTCCTGCACTTAAAATGTGCCCCTGTATATTTGATGAATCTAAGAGGCAGCCTTTGGTTGTCATAGCAACAGGGCAGGCTGGAAAGGAATGACCAAATGCACCATCCTAGAAGCCTTAACTCCACTCTGCCATCCTACTGAGCTGAGCCTTTCTGTCACCCATTCAGACAAGTGATTGATTAACTGAGCCCTTCCAGGCCAGATCTGCGGAGACTGCTATCTCAGGCATTCTTGCTGTGGTTATCACAACCTCCAACTTCCAGGGAATCAGTGCGGGCCAGGCAGGCACCCCCTGGGTCACAGCTGTTCTGGAGCAGTTGCAATTCCAACTTCCTTCCTGCGAAGCAGCAGCCTGAAGCGCACTTAGGGAGGATGAGGTCATGGCTTACAGAAAAAGAAGTTAGGCTTCGTTGCCTGCCTACCATTGTCTGTGTATCTTCTCTTTAAGCACACTTCAAAGAGTTGCACTCCACTAGCACACCATTACTCACTGTGGTAAACTGTTGGCAAAAATAGCCACAATAATTTCCCTTGCCACATCCACACCCCCGGCAATGTGACTTTGCAGCATCTTCCATCAAGAGATGAAGGCCTTGAGTCTGGGCTGGTCTTATGATTTGTGTGGCCATTAGAGGTAGCCAAACTGGTGGTGTGCTAGGTCTAAGCATGGGAGTCAAGGGGCCCTGCACACTTCTTTTTGCTCTTGCAAGATCCTTTCCATCATCGCCGTGAGAACAAGCCTAGACTAGCCTCCTGGAGGAAGAGAATCCACAGGAAGCAGAGATAAACAGCTGAAGCCCCTCTACCCCAGGCCACATCGGCAGCTGACGGCAGAGGCATGAGTTAGCCCAGCCAAGACCAGAAGAACCAACTAGAGAAGCGCTGGCCCTGGGCCTAACCAACAGAATTACAAGCTAAGAAATGGTTATTGTTTTAAGCCACTAACTTTGGGGTAGCTTATGACACAGAAATAGCCATGCAATATGTGTATATCCATTAACATAGTAAAGTCTTTATTTTCTATTAAGTTTATGGGACTTCAGACTTGCCTGAGTGGATGCCTATTCTAGCATAAAGAAATGAAGTGAGATATAATCCTTGCCCTTCAGAAATTCATTAACTTTGGGGCACCTGGGTGGCTCAGTCGTTAAGCGTCTGCCTTCAGCTCAGGTCATGATCCCAGGGTCCTGGGAGGTTAAGCGAGTAGTCCAAAGTCACAGATCATGGCTCTTCCTGCTCCGAGGGAAGCCTGCTTCTCCCTCTCCCACTCCTCCTGCTTGTGCTCCCTCTCTTGCTGTGTCTCTCTGTCAAATAAATAAAATCTTAAAAAAAAATTAATTGACTTTTTTGAATAATGGGAAATTATGGGTCTTTTGTCCATCTGGACAAAGCTAGTCTAGACTTGCTGAGGAGTTCTAGGAACGATTCAAATTGCTAAAAAGAATTCAGCCAGCAATGATCTGGAATGTGCTGGAGAGATGAATTTGGGATGTGCTGGTAGAAAAATGATGGCACAGCTGTGGAAGTCAATAAGAACTCTGAGAGACAAGGCATATATAGAAAGAAGGCTGTCTATCACATCCATGTTGGAGGAATGTTCCTGGGGACAGAAGCAGAAGGAAGATGGAGTGCTATAGAGACTCACAAGAGGTGGGCAGCAGGCAGTGGGAACTGGGACAGGGCATCACATACAGTAGATGGCATACTTCCTAAGTTTCATTGTTTACAGTTCATTTATTGCCCTTCTTATGTGCCGTGGTTTAAATTAATCATGTTCTCAGTTCGTGGAACATATGTTTATATGAGACCCTCTTGTTCTATGTCTTTATTCCCTTATACTTCAGCCTCCATTCTTGTTCATTTACCCTTAATTGCTAGAACCATCTTTGGAAACAGCTGAAACATTTTGGTGGTAAATCTGGTGACCAAGGTGGGTAACTGGTCAAGGTGATAGGTGATTTGTTCCAACACCGGATAAATGGCCTCTTTCAGTGATGGCTAGTTGTAACTTGTGATTTTTCTTTCACTCATCTGACAGGTATTTACAGAGCACCCATCCCATGTCAGAAATCGTTCTAGGCAATCAAGATTTGGCAGGGAGCAAGAAAAACATGTGTTTTTTGTTTGTTTGTTTCCATGGACCTTATGTTGTAGTGGAGTTACATGATGGAATTACAAACAAATGTATCAACAGGAAGAGATTCAGAAAGTAAGAAACACAGGAGGATGTAACTGGTTTGGGGTAGAGGTTACTTTAGGTGTCATCATCAAAGAAAGCCTCTCAGATGAGGTGATATTTGAGTGGAGCCCCAAATGACAAGAAGGAACTATGTTGGGTCAAGTCAAAGAAAGAGGGTTCCATGCATAAAGATTGGCAAGTGCGAAGGCCCTCAGGTGAATGAGACAGGCTCACTCAAGGAACAGAACAGTTAGCTTGACTGGAAGAAGCAGATCGAGGGGGAGAGAAGGAGGAAAGGCAGTTGGAAAAGGAAAGCAGGGCTAGTCCTGTTGGTTGTGGTAGGAGACTGGGATTTTAAGTAAGAACAATGGAGAGGACATCACTGGGCATTTAGGGGAATGCCTACATTTTAGAGGAATCAGTTTGTCTGTTCTGTGGAAGCTGCATTATGGGAGAACAAAAGTGGAGGCTGGGTGCAGTCAGGAAACTGTTAGGACAGTGTTGAGGAATGGAAGTTTGGAGCGAGGGTTGGCAGGTGCCGGGAGGGAAGAGGATGAGTTTGGGAAATAGAAACCAGTAAACATGGCAGGCACTTTCAAACTTTCAGAATTCAACATTATGAGCCTCCTAAATGAAAGCTTAACACAATGCCCTTAACCCAAACATGCTATAAATACACAATGAAACAGACATGTTTAAAGGTGACATGCTTACCTCATCATTTTTAAAATTTCAGTGGTGAAAACTAGGCAGTTGATTTAATTATATCAGCCCCTCAAATTCTTTGAAGACTATGATGTTTCTGAAGGGAAATGATTATGTTTGACAATGAGAGTTTTCAAATTTTCATTTACGGGCAGACTGAAATGGGGAATAATTTTCCATGTAGGTTTTTTTCCTCCTTTCTGTAGAGAAATTAATTCTGCTCAGTGGTGTCGTCGTGGTAGAAATAAAGAGGTCATTGTGATATGAGCTGGACTGAGAGGAGGTTGCTTTGCATACTGAATGGGCAGGCCGTTAAGAATACTATCAACAGAGTGACCTCTCTTTTGGGGATGGTGTTCTCTCCTCAGGGCTCACTTCATGGCTAATTTGGTGTCATTTACCATTATACTCCTTGAACTCAAGAAACAGCACATCTGATAGGATTAATATCATATAAAATTATTGTGATTAAAGCCATTTCACTTGAACACAACCTCGATTTTGTGGTAGGTCTGCCGTAAATACTGAATGATTCTCATCACAAGAAGCCACTGGATAAACCCCAAAGGAGGGACAACTCGTACTCTTCAAAATGTCAAGGTCGTGAAGAACAAAGGCTGAGGAATTGTTCCAGATTAAAGGAGCCTAAAGAGAAATGTCAACTATATGCAGTGTTGGATCTGAGATGGGTTCCTGGATCGGGGGGGGAAATGCTATAAAGAACATTATTAAAAGAACTGGTACAATTTGAATATGGACTGTATGTTAGGTAATAATAGTGTGCCAGTGTAAAATAACCAGGATTTGGTCATCATGTTTTAATTACATAAGGGAATGTTCTTGTGCTTACGATATGTGGGCTGAGGTATTCAGGGGTAAAAAGTTACGATATATGGAAATTCTGAAGTGGTTTAGCAAGAAAAAGAACAAGAACAAAATACGTAGAGAAATGTGGCAACACCCTGGGAGTCTAGACAAAGGGTATGCAGGTGTTCATGGTTTCATTTTTGAAACACCTCTGTAGGTCTGAAATACACAGTTTAAAGAAAATGTTTCAGCATTCTTAAAAAAAAGAAAGAGAGGGGCGCCTGGGTGGCTCAGGTGGTTAAGCGGCTGCCTTTGGCTCAGGTCATGATCCCAGGGTCCTGGGATGGAGCCTCCTTGTTGGGCTCCCTACTCGGTGGTGGGGGGGGGAGGTCTGCTTGTCCCTCTCTGTCTACCCCAACTGCCCCCGCCCCCGCTCATGCACATGCTAATAAATAAAATCTTAAAAAAAGAAAAAAAAAGCCATTTTACTTTACAGGTCATCTCATCGACTATAGCTTGGACCCTGGACAAAGGCAAAAATGAGGTATTTCTCACCATCGTCAGGACTCACAGACCAGGCACCCCCAACCGGGGGAGGAGAAACCGGGACCCTGGAATTATGGCAGGAGCTTCTGGGATCGTGTTCATCCAGACCTCTGGGTGTTGCTGTCTGGAGCTACTCTCTCACGTGGACAGCCCTACTTCTTCTGCTGTCTGGATGCTCTCAGGATCTTTCTGTTCTCCACCTGTGACTCTTCTCTAGTTTTTCGCCCCTCAGTGCCTCTTTTAATGTCTGAGGTCCTGCTTTCTGCTCCAGGAATCACGTCTGATTTTCGCACCTTCGTTCTGGAAAAGCCCCCAGCGGTGAGTCGCGTGGCTCTGCGAGGACACACTGCGAGGCGATTTATGTGCTGGGTCTCGGAGGTGGGGAATGGTACTGCAGCGCCGTAAGGATGGCTCAGCTGGAAGTGCTGTAGCCCACAATGCGGCAGGAGGGTGGTTGGAAGCTGCAGGAGCCAAGGCCTTTGACGTTGCTGTCCACCTTGACGTTGCTTTCCATCCTGCTGCATCTGGGATCCAGGAGGCTCGTTTCAGTCCTGGCTGTGTCAGGATCGAGCTCTGTGACCTTGGTCTACTCGCTTAACCTCCCTGGGCTTCCTTTTCCTCACATGTAAAATGATTGCTGAGGTCCACCCCCCGTCTCAAACAGTTCACATCCCTCCTCTTGATGTCATAGGAGGGCTTGATGTCATGAAACAGGAGGACTGCCCCCCGAGATGTGAAATCAGCCAGTAACCATTGCAGCCTATGTTGAGCAGGTTCTTTGTGCCCAGACCCGTTCACAGTGGTTAAAATTCAGAATGCCGAATCAAGCAGACCTACTTTCAAATAGTGGCTCTTTCTGTTCTAATTTCCTCTGGGAATTTAGACAGGTTATTTAACCTGCCTAAAAAAACTTCAAGTGCCTCATCTGTAAAATGGGATCTATACTGGTGCTTATTCTGAAGGGCCATTGAGAAGATTAAATGAGATAATACAAAGTGCCGCATAATATGCACTCTTTACAAAACACTATTTCTTTCTTTTTTTTTTTTTTTAGATTTTATTTATATATTTGCGAGAAAGAGAGCATGCAAGCACAGGGAGGGGCAAAGGGAGAAGCAGGCTTCCCGCGGAGGAGGGAGCCCGTTGCGGGGCTGGACCCCAGGACCCCGGGATCATGACCTGAGCTCAACCCACTGAGCCACCCAGGCGCCTTGGACAAAACACTATTTCTAAATACTATTAATAATATTCTGCTCTTATTTAGAATATAAGAAAAATCCCTTTCTTCCAAGATAACTCCAACTGAAGTTACATGATTGACGTTCACTTAACAACAACCGAACAACAGTGCAGAAAGGCAAGAAATTTAGTGATGAAAAGTGTGTGGCAGAGACTAACAAGATTTTAACAGATGAGGGAGGAAGGCCAGTTTGGACTAGGATTGGAATTATTCCTGGCTTAAATATGCAAAGTACTATTAAGTACGGTACAATTTAAAATATGTATTTCCTATTTTTAAAATTTATTAAATGCAAAATTAATATATGGATACATCTAACTTGTAAACATAATTTCACATACTCCAGACTTAGAAAAGTCTTCTTTATTGTCTAACCAAACCTCACCCTCCTCCCCAAGTGTAATCATTAGTATCAGTTGGGGTGAATTTGTTAAAGTTTTCCTTCTTCTATTCATTTTTGTTTAAATATTCTAAAGCAGGGAAATAAGGGACCTAGAGCTTACGACTGTTGAAGTGGTACGTTGTTCCTTTTATTAATATGAAATAACTGCTTGTCCCTGTAATGCTTTCTGATTCTAATTTGCCTAAAAATACTGCTCTTCAGCCCTCTTTTAGTAGGTTTTACCTAGTAGAGCTTTTATATGTATTTATTCTCAACCTTCGACAATGGTAATAGTATAGCTGTATCTCTTGTCAATAGCGTAGAGCTAGGCCTCCCAGCTCAAGTGCTGTTTTTCTTTTGTTCTGGGACTTCCTTTTCTGTAATGGCTTTGAGTGTTCTCATGCTCCCCATTCACTCTAGTCTCTCCTAGAATTCTTACTAGATAATGTTGGCCCTTCTGACTTGTTTCTCCAAATCCCTTACTTTTTCTTCTATGCCTTACAATTTTTGTTCCTCTTGTCCTGCATTCTGGCAGAATTCCTCTTCCAGGCCACCAGTTGATGTTACGTCAGTGTCTATTTTGCTGTTCATCCCATTACTCAGTTTTTAATTTTAAGAATACATTTTTAAAAATTTTTCTAGAGCTCTAATTGATTGTTTTTTTATGACTACGGTATCCTTTTAGATTTGCCTGAGAGTAGGGATTATAACCATTCTAAAAGCTTCTGTTAGCTGTATTAACTGTATTTCTCCATTTGTTGAGTTTGGTGAGCCTTTTCCATGTTGTTGATCCACGCAAATGTTCACAGATTCTTGCCCTGATTTCCTGCTGACCTGATTCTGGGACTATTTTGTCTGTTTGTCATGGCCCCCCATGACTGATTATGCTGGATGAGAAGGCTCTGCTTCTAGGTGGGGTGCGCTGCCATCACTGTGCAGGTTTGGGCATAGACAGTGGGCACAGTGTGTGCTGATGGGCAAGGCATGACATCTGGACATGAGTAATTTCCAGTACCCCTTTTGGCCACCATTCTCCTGAGGATTGTGTTCTGCCTCTCCCATCTAGCTGCCAGATTGACTCTACTTAGATTAAGACAGGCCAATTAAGCACCATCTAGCCGGTGGGGAGATAGATGGGGAAGAGGGGTCAACCATCTGGCTTGTCTGTTGGCATTATCCCAACCAGCTCCAGAAGCCACCCCACCCAGGTTCTTGTCCATTCCCATTTTTGCTACCTTTAGGCTGGAAGCACCCCACATTTTACAGTAGTCCTCTCCTACATGGGTTTTTACTCCTTATGGTACAATTTTATTTTCCTTCTAATCTACCGAAAACACCTCTTCTTGTTTTCCAAACTGATTATGTATTTGTCTTTAGGTATATATATTCTCCCATAACTCCTAAGATTGTGCAGTGGGGAGGAGAAGTTACCAAATATAGTCAGGAGCCTATCTCTTTCTGAATAGACTTTAAAAACCTTTTTTCTTTTAAGTTTTGTTCTCAAAGAACACAGGAAGTAGTGTTTCATTTATTATTACAAGGAGTTATCTTTATATTATATCAGGGTTATATTTCAACCCCTGGAAAGCATATTGCATTATAGAGATGTTCTTGTTAAAAGAGAAGTCTTTGAAGAATGCCAAGGGTTATCTTGGCAGAAATCCACAGTAAACAGAACCCTGGCTGGAAGAGATCACAATATGCAGTCTCCCGGATAAATGATCCTGTAGGAGGAGGCACAATCCTGCCTCTACCAGCATCGCGTGTGTATAAATGTCTGTGTGCACGCGCATGTGTGCGTGCATATGTGCCTGTGTGTGCTCTAAATAGAAAAATTTTATTTGCAATTTCATGTTAGTTAGTGGCCAGTTATTGGCCAAGGCTTGAAATTAAGTTAGGAAAAAGTGTAATGAGAACTTGTATCCATCCCGTGAGGAAGTTTCTTTTCTCCTGGGGAGAAAGGATAGCATACAACTTCTGCCTTTTCCTTCATAAAATAGCAAATTTAGCATTAAGGTTCTATTCTCTTGTATATAAAGTGTAGGCTTCAAAAGGAACCTCTCACCATTTACTTGGACTAGCAACTCTCCCCTCTCGAACTCACTTCCCCGATGGCTATTATTCATTCTTATATTCATTGTATTAGCTAATTTTTGCTTTGCAATGAACCACCCCAACTTTTATGGGACTTTACAACATTTATTTAGCTCAGGAGTTGACTGGGTGTTTTTCTGTGCTAGGCTTGGCTGCGCTCAGCCGGGCTCATTCATGCGTCTGTAGCCAGTTGGTGATTTGGCAGAGGGCTGCCTGGGCTGTTGGCTGATGGGGCAACTGGTCTGACTGGTCCATGTGTCTCTCATCATCCAGCAGGCTATGTATGCTCCTTCACATGGAGGCTGGGTTCCAAAAGCATGAGCTCCCTTGAGGCTTCAGCTAGCCTCACTCTTGTTCATGCCCCATTAGTTAAAGCTGGTGACAAAGTAAAGAATACATTCAAGGGGTGACAGAGTGAAAGAATTTGTGACCATTTTGTAATCTATCAAGTTATATTTTAATTAAGTCTATTAATGTAGCTTAAAAATTTCCCCACAAGCTTCAAGGTATTAAGAAAAAATGTGGTGGGAAATTATAGCAAATACATAGTAATTTTTTATTCTGAAGTAGCATGAGATTGGGCAGGAAAATTGAGCTTTAGACCCAATCCACCATTTTTTTTAATCAACATGATTTTAGGCAAATCATTTAGCTTGGGAGCTCAGTTTTTCTAATATTTAAAATGAGAGGTTTGGATTATCTCTGAGGCCCCTCTACTCCATTATTAGTAAAAAGAAATTTGACATTTATCTGTAAGAGTTTACAAAAAAAATTCTTCTGAACCCAGTGAAAGTACAGGAATTTCTATTCCAAGAATATGAGTTCTGAATATTCCCAGATTCACACTTTGAATACTTTATCCCCAAAGAAAAATGTTCATCTTCTCTTGGACTTTTTTCTATCTCTTCACTCAGTCTTTGACCGTATTTCCTATGTAGAGGTCAAACCAATGAATATGGACTTAACCTTCTTGCCTTGCTATGCTGCTCTCCTCCCCTAGATTAACTTTGACCTCATTGAGGCAGACTGTGTCTGACACCTTCTTTTTGTTCCCACTAGTTTGCTCCTAGTTGTCACACGTTGATCATCAATAAACAGTGGTTGAATGAATTGAATAAAAAATTGCTGATTGGCACTGAGTAGAAGAAAAATATGATTCTTCAAGGACGGTAGCAGCCTGTTTCTTTGGGAAACTGGAGGCCGTACCTCTAGCCCAGGTTAGAGGTTTTCTGCATTCAGAAAGAGATATGATTTGCTGTGGCCATGAGAGAGGGAAAGGTTGTTTGGTAAGGGGGAGGAACTCCATCTTCCATTCTCCAGGACACGAATGAGAGATCCCATTCTGTTTAGAATAGAGGTGGTAAGGAAATGAAAGTTCAGCCACCACCTGGACATCACTGATCTGGAACATTAAAGGCACTTTAATGCCTTTAGAGCTCTTTAGAACTACAGCTCTTTAGAGCTCAGCTTAGAACTAGCACCAGTTCTCCCAGCAGCAGGGAGCAAACCCATTCATGCATCCCTCTTGGTCTACATATGTGTGCTCCAGCCTATCTTCCATCAGCAGAGTGAGCACCAGGAGGAGATGGAGAGGAAAACAGGTCATATTCACCCTAGAAAAATAGCATTTGGATAATCAGCAGGTGATCAGAGATTTTTTTTTTTAAAGTCATGGACTTTGCATTCAAGTTCTGTCATTATTCTGTCCTGGGTTTTGGCCAGAACTATCTCTGAAGATAAAAGACGGAAATAAGCAAATTCATATTGGACTATGGGATTTCTCCCATTTAACTTAAACATGCAGTAACAACTAACAACAACAAAAAAAGTCCACATTAAATAGCAAAGAAAAAAACCCTGTCATTTTCATTGACTCACAACAGAACTACGAAATTTAATGCAAGGTAACTTATTGATTAACCCAGTGAAGTCGTTAGTAGAGATCAGTCTTGCAGGGGGAAAAAAACACCTGATTTGGGAAAAATTATATTCAAGGGATTCGTGTTCATTTTAAGCTTTTAAGTGTGACTACTAATGATTAAAATTGATTTAGGGGTGGCCTTTCCCAAAGCCAAGGAAATGCAGTTAAGAGATCCTCATTATCTCTCTTGCTTGGTTGTTCTCCAATTAATTAATTAACCATTAATTGTTCTGCATAAGACTCTTGTGAGCGAGGAATCTGGTGAAGCATTGCCATCTTAATGGGAAGGAACATGAGGCAATGGGATGTAAAATGATCTCTTAAGTGATAGAAAGAATCCCTATTAGAATTCAATGCACTCCTCCCGACTTCTGCACAAAAGGGGGCTTCTCCTGACTAAGCAGATGGTTGCTCTTTGTTCTCCACCAGAGGCAGCCTTTTTAACTTAAAGCAGGAGGGAGCTAGATACTGCACCAAATTATCTGCAGCCTTTCCAGACAAGCAATTATGGTGCCATGTAGTAGTACCTGGGTTTCCAAATCTTGGATATTTACAAAGGGTTTGAAAAGAAACATTGTATAAAAACATACAATGATCTTTATCTTCTTATGACTAGCTACATCTGAACTGTTTATTTCCCTGCCTTCTAAAGGGATCAAGAAATTTAAAGTGGGGAATGCATTTTCAGAGCTTGGTGCAGGCAATGCATTGTGATTGCTCAGCCATGTTCACTTTCTTTTTCCACATTTTTAAATGTTCTTCCAAATCATCTTGAGGGACTGAAGTAAATGAATATTGTGGTGGACGTAATACACTGCTGGGTCCAAAAGCTCTTTATTTCAAGATTCAGAAGACTTAGAGAAATTACAATCAGAATAAATCCGGAAAACTGGAAGGCGTGGGTACTCTTAATGAGTTGGCAGATAGACCGTGAAATCCCACCCCGAACAGCAGGAACAACTTGGCTTCGCAGTGTTACCTTCATTTGGATTCATGGAAGAATAAATCAACAGGGTTTGAAGTGCCTCAGAGCAAGAATGAATGTGACAAGCATAGGAAGGATTACTGAAAGCATGAATTCAGCTTTGTGTGGCAGGGTGACTGAAATCTACTTTATTCACTTTTGAAGCATTCATAGGGGGAAAAAATATATAGTATAAGCAGATGTTTGTTTTTAGCAAACAGTCTGGGCAGTTGGACACAGGTGCTTCCCTTGGTGTGTACAAGGCATCATTGTACTGCGGTTGATGGACCGTTGGATCACAATGTGGGAACTTGCCTCGGTGTACTTCCTCCATCGCACTCCATGGGCTGAATTCAGGATTTAGACTTTCTGTGAATCCTGATGTTGCTGGGGAGAAGAAACCTTCTGGACCCAGTTTAGAGAGATGAAGTTACGGTCCCATGACCTTGGTCAAGGGATCAAATTGTCTTCCCAGCTGTAGTGGGCTGAGTGGTGTCCATGCCCAACCTACCTCCGTCCTGTGTTAAAGCCCTGACCCCCAGTACTTCAGAATGTGACTATATTTTGAAATAGCGCTTTCAAAGAGGTGATTAAGTTAAAATGAGACCCACCTAAATGTTCAGCACTAACCTGCAATTGAGCTGACTTCCTGTGTCTACTCATACAATAGGAGATCAAAAATATTTGCTGAATGAATGAACGAATGAATGAAGTAATGGACATCCCTCTTCTTCAATTTCTTTATTTCTCTAAAACACGCATAGTTATAGGGACTCCATCACAGGGTTGTGGTTGGACGTGCCTGTCAGGCACTTAGAACATTGTGGCTCGTCCCCGGTTAACCCCATAAAAGCATTTACTCTTATGACATTTACTATTAAGCTTTGTATCAGTTTTCATCTTTTGGTGGCTTTCTAGACAATGATCCTTAAAGTGGGCAGTGAGATCCAGCGTCGAGCATCATGAGTATACTGCATGCATTTCCCATAGAACTTGGGCTATTTCTCTCTATTAGACCCAATTTGTCTGCAGTCCAGAAAATCACACAACTTAAAAATTGGTGAGACGGGTCCCATCACATCTGGCTCATCCTTTAATGGTTGGATTAGGTTGTTTTATGACTGGTGTTTTATATCAGGGGTGGGAATGGAGGGTGGCAGGAATAAACCGATATTCTTTACTTCCCCCACTGTCCATCCCCGGAGTCCCAGTGAGTGCATCAGACCCAAAGAGACAGGACTCAGCCTGGACCGTGCACTGGGGGTGGGGGGTGGGAAAGGCCAAGTCCTTGAATGCTTCAAGTACAAAGAGTGGTAGAACTTTCACGATTTTTATCCTGACAGCTCTTCTACCACGGGCTAGATCTGACTTCTCCTGGCTCAAAAAATTTCCTCAGCTTCACACAGTGACCCTTATTTATTCCCCCTTCCTAGGAAATCATATTCCACAGGAAAAGGCCCAAGTGAAACTCGCTGAGCCAACCTCTGTGCTGTCTATATTTCATGATTATGGAGCCAGCCTGATGCATGCTCCATTAATCTCTCCAACCAGCCTCAGACTTGGACTGCACTGAAAGTGTTTCCAATTTTAACCTGTCTACCTTCCATGAGGCTTTGTTTATGCAACTGGCACTGTCTTGGGGATCCCCATGCCCCTTTGGTGTCCCCATGTCATTTCCAGTTCATCATTACATTATTATTCATTTGCAACTTCTCATTGTTGATTACCTCTACATTTGCCCACATCCCGCACCCCCTTTAGGTCAGGAGCTTGTGGATGGCACACCTGGCGTTGTTTGCATGGTCTGTAACCTGTCCCCAGGTGTGAGCAGAGAGTGCTTAAGTAACTAAGTGATGGGCTGGGAGGTGCTTCTCCATGTGCATCTTCACGTTTGGTCCTTCTGACCATCCATAGCACCTCTATTCTTGATGTTTTTCCCCCCTCCATGATTTTTTCTGAGTTGTCAGTGTAGTCGAGCACAATGAAATGGACAAGTATGCCATTGAGAGGGAAGGCAGACAGGGGGAGTGTTTGATGTTTTTAACTTTGAAATGCTCTGTGCCACCAGGAAAAGCAAACAGGGCAACTTTAGCTATTAGGTGGTTGAGGAACACACCCCCACAAAGGACGTGTGAGCTCACAGCAGCAAGCATTATAAGAAGAACTGAGACAGATGCCAATAAGGGAGAGAAAAAGGGGCATTTCTCCCAGCCAACTGTCAGCCCTGAAAACTGGGGGTGCCAGGCGGGACAGCCGCTGACAAGGTAAGGGAGACAGAGACTGATGGAAGAGAGGAGGAGGAGGACATCTAGAAAGTGCCGCTGGAGTGAGCCTCCCAGCCTCTTGCTTCTTCTGTCGAGGATGCTCCGCACAGCGGTGCATGGATGGCTCCCAGGACTTGGGACATCCCACAGTGGGCTCAGGCACAGAGGATGGCTGGCCCCAGGGCTCCTCCCTGCCAATTGGAATTTCCTTCTGTGACCTAGAGTCAAAGAACTTTTCTTCTAGTCTTTTTCCAATGGGCTCCTAATAGAATCATAGAACCATAGGATGTTAGAGCTATAAGCAAGTTAGGAGGTTTTCTGATAAACCCCTCCTTCTATGGTGCCCAGTAGCAGCACATGCACAGGTTGGGACGGGTGACTACCTACCGTATCCCACGGCTTGTCACTTCTGGGTTTGTTTTCTAGTCTGCTTTTACTGAGATGTGACATAGATGAAAATGCACAAACCTTGGGCACACAGCTCAGCTTGTGTTTCGTCGTACCTGTCATCAGCACCCAGACTAGGAAACATAACACTCCCAGCACCCTCAAAACCCTCCCTGAGCCCCTTCCCATAGGCGACCCCTTCCCACTCCAAGTAACCTCTATCTCCTGATTTCTAATAAGATAGATTCGTTTGCCGGTTTTTGAAATGTATGTAAATGAAACCAAACAGTGAGGCTTCTTTTATCCTTGGCTTCTCTCACTCAACATTATGTTTATAAGATTTATACATGTTGTTTCATATGTAGCGATAGTTTGTTCATTTGTATCATCACATACTATTCCATTGTGTAAAATTTACATTTTATTCAATGTCTTTACCCATTATACTGTTGAAAGCCATATGGGTAGTTTCTCGTTTGGGGCTATTACAAATAGCACTCTAAACATTCTACTGCATGTTTGTTGTGTTGCTATTGTTGCTGATTTTGCATGTATACAGGTGTAGTTGCTGGGTCATAAAATATGCCTATGTTCAACTTTAGTTGGTCCAGTCAAACAGTTTTCCGAAGTGGCTATACTAATTTGCACTCCCACCAACAATATTTGAGCATTCCAGTGATCTCACCCGTGGTATCGTCTGTCTTTTCCATTCTAGCTCTTCTGGAATGTGTGTTACAGTTTGCTTTTGCGACTCAAAGATCTGTTGGAGTAAGGGGGTGCCTGGCTGGCTCAGTTGGTAGAACACAGTGCCTCTTGATCTCAGGGTCATGAGTTTGAACCCCGCGTTGGGCATAGAGTTTAATTAAAAAAAAAGATTTTAGAGTAAGATTTTTTTTCCTTAGTGGAAACATTCCATTACCCTGTTAGTATATACTCCTTTGGTTTCTGATGCCTAGTGTCAGAGCAATCTACAGGACTCTATCAATTAGGAAGTATTTAATGCTTAAAATGGAATGATACGAAACAAGTATGAGGCCCTCAAAGAGCTCACACTCAACCTGGGGAGATAAGAATCCTACATATGACACTAACTGGCCACATCGAAGTCCCAAATTGTTTGGGACTCATGTTAGATATTCTTTTAATGTTGGTTAAATGTTGGGTACTAATTGTTAAATACAAACAGTAGAATCAGTCCCTGAATACAGAGAGGGGAGACATGATAGAGCACACGTGCTAGGATAAGCTTCAGGAATGAAATGGGACTTCAGCTGGGCCTTTAAGTGTAAGATGTTTACAGGTAGAGAAGCTAGGAAAATACTTCCTGACATTTTCTGGGTGGATGGGCATGCACACTCATGTGTATGTAACACTGAGCAAATGTCTTAATAGCAACAATTACCTAAATTGCCAGAACCTCGAGGAGAGTCTTAGGGATCAGCTCATTGAGTGCTTCAGAGTCAGTGCCATCCTTTAAGGTTCAGATTGTCCTCTTATATCCTGCATTAGCTGTGACTTCAGTCATTTAGACCCAAAGGGCAAATTGGGGAAGTGGCGGTGGGGGGGGGGGGCGGCGTTTGAAAACATGATTTGTATGCTGTCATCAACTGTTCAGAGTGGAAATAGATTCCACAAAATCTATTTCCCATCTCACATCTTGAAATATTGAATTAAATCTCTCCTTTCTTGAAGGCACTCAAAAAGAAGAAATGTTAGCACAATTACCTGTGACTAGAAATGTCTCTATGATTCATTTAACTGGGTGGGTATCTTTTCTTATCTCTTAAGTTGAAATTTGACAGATAAGGCAAATACTAATTTTCACTTTTGTCTTTAAGAAACAAGACCTCAGACTATCTCCCACAGAGAAACTACATTTCCCAGGCTTGCTTGTATCTAGGTGAACACATAAAACTAAGTTCTGTTCAAAGTGATATGAAAGAAATATAGTTTGAGACTTCTGAGAAGCCTACTTAAAAGACAGTGAGATATGCTTCCTCCTCCTTCCTTCCTGCTGCCAGGAATGTGGATATAATAGTTGGAACTCCAGCAGCCACCTTGAACCATGAGGTGATCTTTTGAATGGAAATGGAAAAATAGAGCAAGAAAATAGAGCAAAACAATAGAGGGAAGATTGACCCATGAAGACTTTGTGGAGCTGCCCTAGCCAGCTGATTTTCAGTTGTGTTTTATGTAACAAACCTTTGTGAGTTCAAGCTACTGCAAATGAATCTCTGCTGTTAGCAGTTGACCCTGATTCCCCACTGATGCAGATTGATAGAAATGTACACTCCATCTTTCCCAACCTATAGATTAAGACTGATCAGTGGGTCTTGATGGTATCTCCCTCTCCAAAGGAATCACAGTGGAGAGGGATATGCACCTAGCCCCATGTCTGGCTCCCTGCACTACTCATGAATGTCACTATCTCGTCAGTCCCGTTTATTCCCCTTTCTTCAGTTCTGGGTTGATCTCAGGAACTGGGGAAAAAAAGAAGTATTCTCTTCTCACATAAAGATTGCAGACCTCTGTGATGACCTTTATATTAGAGACATCCCTGGCCCCAGAAGCTTGAGGCACCTTGAGAGTGTTACAACTATGTCACCTTGACATCCCACCGAGAAATGTGAGAAAACTCTTCCTCTAGAAAGTTCAGGGGGCTGTTCGTATTTTCCAAAGTGAACACAAGAATACCTCTGGTCCTGGGGCTCCTGGGTGGCTCTGTCAGTTAAGTGTCCATCTCTTGATTTGGGTTCAGGTCATGATCTCAGGGTCATAGGTTTGAGCCCCACATTGGGCTCTGCACTCAGCACAGAGTCTGCTTATCCCTCTCCCTTTGCTCCTCCCCCTGCTCATGCACTCTCTCTCTCAAATAAGTAAATTCTTTTTTAAAAAAAAGGAATTTTCCACTCTCTCTTCAAGAATAGAGTCTACATCCTCTTCCTTTGAAACTGGTCAGGTCTTTGTGACTGTCTCAATTAACAGAGGACAGCAGAAGAGATTCTATGTGACTTTGAAGGCTGAATCACGATGGTAGCATAACTTCTGCCTGGCACACGTGCACGAGTGTGCGCACTCTCTCTCAATCCTTTTCCTGACACGTGCATTTCTAGTTCTGAGCCGCCATGTAAGAGGTCCACTCCCCTGAAGTCACAGTGCTGAACTGATCACACAGAAGGGGAGAGAGCGATGCGCAAGAATGCCCGGCACTCCAGTCCTGTGGCTGATCGAGTCTTGCCAACCCAGGTCACAGACATAGGAGTGAGGAGTCTTCGAGATGAACCCAACCCCAGCCACTGTCTGACATGAGATGCCCTGGCAAGAGCTATCTAGCTGAGCCTAGTCAACCCCCAGAGCTGTGAGAAAGAATAATCAAATGATTATTGCAGTCTCAACTAATTTTTAAGCTGATTTGTTCACTACTACAGAAAACCAGAGCAGCCCAACAAGTTGAATGTCAGGCTCCGAGCTGCCATTCATTCATGCCCCACATGCTAGGCTTAGATACTCCCCAGAAGCATCTCTGGTAGGTGGTCCTTCCTATTTCACCTGAACTCCTCCAGGGACAGGGACTCAGCACCCAGGGACAGCCTGCCTGATTCCCACTGTGCTCTACAAGATGAAACGTGTCTCCCTATGACTTCTACCTCTTGGTCTCAACTGAGAGCTCTGGGACTGTTCAGAGCAAGCCAGATTCCTCCTCCACAAGCTAACTTTCAACTATATAAAGACCTCTTTCTTGATACTTATGAATTTTTGTTTCTCTAAATATTGCTCTTCCCCCCCCCCCCCGCTTTTTGGTGTGTGTTTAACCGCTTGCTGGAAACCCCCGGAGGCGCTAGGAGTGAGAAGAAGTGATGTGAGGCTGTAGAGAAATCTTCAGAGGGCAATGATGTAATAGAAGATAAAAACCAAGATTTTATATGAGTATTATGTATTCACCAGAATTATAATTACGCAGGGGCGCCCGGGTGGCTCAGATGGTTAAGCATCTGCCTTCGGCTCAGGTCATGATCCTAGGGTCCTGGGATCGAGCCCCACATCTGGCTCCTGGCTCGGTGGGGAGCCTGCTTCTCCCTCTCCCTCTGCCTCTCCCCTGCTCATGCTCTCTCTCTCTCTCTATTTCTCTGTCTCAAATGAATAAATAAAATCTTAAAAAAAAAGAATTATAATTATGCAAAATAAGCACATGAAATAGACCATGAAGTAATACCCCCCGATAGAAAAATCGTATTAAAAGAGTGATTTTTCTGCCCGATTTTCAGTTTCCTATACTGTCACTAAATCAACTCCAAAGAGCGACATAGTATGTTGTGGCCTAAGGAAGGTGGAGATGCTAATGAAGGAGCTATGCAGAGACATGTGTGTGCCACACTTAAGCTCTCAAGGGCTTTCTGCACATCCACAAAGAAATAAAATGATGGTATTCAGTGCCCAGTTGGTCTGCTCAAGTTCAGGTGGTCCAGCTGACCTTTTAGCCAGCTGCCAGCAAATCAGTTTGCCCCAAACAGGTAACCCAAGGTTCACTGTTCCAGACCATCCACAGTTTTTCTCTTTTCTTTCTCCTTTCTTTCATAAATCCTCTTTTTTTGCCTTGGCTCATTAACAGCCTTTGGATCATCTCCCTGGCAAAGGGTCAATTTGCATGCCAGAAACCTAAAAAAATCTCTGAGTAACTTTTTTGACTTATTTTAGCATTAAAAGAAAGCAAATCTTCAATGGCGCTTCACTTTCTAACATCAAAGATAGAATCAGCACTATTTATTCCAGTTTATTTAGCATTGCTTTCCAACTCTTAACATTCTGCTATAGTCCACTCATTGTTCCTGAATACAACCTATGAATGCGTTGTCTGTTCCCAGAGCTGCTTCTGTGTGGTTTTCTTTGAGCTTCCAAGCTCAAATTCCCCCCAGTTCTCTGCGTTCCACAGAGCCAGGGCGTGTACCATTTTGTACATTTCATAAAGTGCCTTTTGGATCAGTTACACTTTTGAAGTGTCTCCTTTCCTCAGCAAGTTTGTCCTGCCTATGAGAGAAGAGATAGTGTATTACACACGCCTGGTGTCTGCCCTTAATACATATATTTGATTCCTATAGAAAGAACCCCTTTCGGTCAAATACCACCATGAGAAGAAATGGAATCCACCATTTTTAGCACCTACTATGTGTCAAACATGTAGTAGGTTATTTCGTATTTATTTCATATACTCCATGTGTTTTGACAGCATCCTCCTTAGGTGGGAGGGGCAAGAGAAGCCCCTCCCAGTTTATGGGGCCAAGTTGGTCATAACCACCAGAACCTACGTCCCTTTCCTTACTAGATTATGCTCTGGGTGCAGGGGCCTCAGAATCCTCTGTCTAAATGGCCCGGGTCCTTGGGGCACCTGGGTGGCTCAGTCGTTAAGCGTCTGCCTTC
This sequence comes from Mirounga angustirostris, assembly GCF_029215605.1. NCBI lineage: Eukaryota > Metazoa > Chordata > Mammalia > Carnivora > Phocidae > Mirounga > Mirounga angustirostris. The sequence continues at coordinate 96,658,879 of NW_026991718.1, read as the reverse complement.
GGCTTAGGTCATGATCCCAGAGTCCTGGGATCGAGCCCCACATCGGGCTTCCTGCTCAGCGGGAAGCCTGCTTCTCCCTCCCCCACTCCCCCTGCTTGTGTTTCCTCTCTCACTGTGTCTCTCTCTGTCAAATAAATAAAAAACAAAATCTTTTAAAAAAATAAAAAAATAAATAAATGGCCTGGGTCCTCTTTTAGGGCTTCCATGGACCTCTTCACATCCAAGCGCAGACTTTGTCCAAGGTGACTTCTTGGGGCGAGGGCAGGGGCAAATTAAGGAGAGACAAATAGAGCTTAAACTTGCCAACAGGACTCTAGAGAGTGAGAGAGTAGTTTCCAGTCTTCCTCCTTTATGTGTGTGCATGTACATCTGAAAGCCAGAAGCTGACAGGCGCAGGATAGGAGTGTCACGACTTAGGCCTCACCCGTTCAGCTCTTTAATTGGAAAATACCACATACTTTGCCCATACACATGGCCCTGAAAGGCCCATGCCATCAAAACTGAACCAAGTTTTACTGTTGGGGTTTATGCTATGTGACAGCAGGAAGGGGCTCTGAAGAAACCATTAGGAGCAGCCATTCATTTCATAGATAAAGATACTAAGGCCCTGAAAGGATAAGCTGACTGTTCAGCTTACACAACTAGTAGCATGAACCAGGGCCTTGACTTCAGGGATGTGCTGGAGCCAGCTCGTTCCAGCTTGTAAGCAATTAGTTTTTTAATTTTCAGGAATTTTTCAAGCCTGTGATCATGGTAGGAGTATTTATACCACAGGAATCGGCCAACTCTATAAATCAGGGCTTTCCTTTTCTCTCCTCCCCCTAGAGAGCTAGTTTTAAACATTTAGTAGCACAACACTGGCCTTGATTTTCTCTCCTATGTCTTGAGACCTTGAATGGAGGTCCTCTGGGCTCTAGACTTTTCTCTCTGTTCTCACCAGCCAGTTCTCCTGTATTCCCTTCCTTGTCCCTCAGCAGGGTACAGTTCCCTCAGCATAGGGCTTCCTGTCCAGATTTCCCTTCAGAAATCTCTAAGCTTGTCTGTCCAGCTACCTGCTTGACCTCCTCACCTGGGCATCTCACTGTCATGTGAAATTTAACCTATTTAAAATAAACACTGGGGGCGCCTGGGTGGCTCAGTTGGTTAAGCGACTGCCTTCGGCTCAGGTCATGATCCTGGAGTCCCGGGATCGAGTCCCGCATCGGGCTCCCTGCTCGGCGGGGAGTCTGCTTCTCCCTCTGACCCTCCCCCCTCTCGTGCTCTCTCTCTCATTCTCTCTGTCTCAAATAAATAAATAAAATCTTTAAAAAAATAAATAAATAAAAATTAAAAAATAATAAAATAAACACTGGATTCCCCAGCTGCTTTTGCCTCAACACCATTCACTGCTACTCCCCCAAGGATGCACACTGGAATCCGAGAGGTATCTCTGGTTATTCCTTTCTTCTCTTTATTGTGGATTCAATTATGGCCCCCAAAAAGGTGAGCTGAAGTCCTTACCCCTGGTATCTGTGAATGTGACCTTGTTTGGAACTAGGGTCTTTGCAGATGTAATTAGTTCAGGTGAGGTCACACTGGAGCAGGGTAGGCCCTTTATTCGACATGACTGGCATCCTTATAAGAAGAAGAGACACAGAGACGGACACACAGAAGTCCCCCTTGTGCTGACTGAGGCAAAGTGATGTCTAGGGGCGCCTGGGTGGCTCAGTCGTTAAGCGTCTGCCTTCAGCTCAGGTCCTGGGATCGAGCCCCGCATCGGGCTCCCTGCTAGGCGGAAAGCCTGCTTCTCCCTCTCCCACTCCCCCTGCTTTTGTTCCCTCTCTCGTTGTGTCTCTCTCTGTCAAATAAATAAATAAAATCTTTAAAAAAAAAAAAGTGATGTGTCTACAAACTAAGGGACACCAAGGATTGCTGGTAACACCAGAAGCCAAGAGAAAGACATGGAATAGATTCTCCTCTAGAACATTCAGAGAAAGTATGGCTCTCTGACATCTTGATTTCAGACGTTTAGCCTCCAAAACTATGAGAGAATAAGTTTCTGTTATTTTAAGCCACTTAATTTATGGTAGTTTGTGTCAACCAAGAGAAGAGGCTGAGCTGCAATAAAACAGAGGCATTTATTTGGGTCTCAGAATTACAGTTTGGGGAGCAGAGATTCAGGTAGTAACCCACATTGTGTCCCACTAGAGAACAAAAGCCAGGAGTTTTTAAAGACAAAATGGAATGCTTCTATAGATTCTTTATAAAGATCTTGATTGGTGTTGGTGGCACAAAACATCTTGGTAGACATAAATAGTTGCTAAGGCCATCACGAAGCAAAAGTCTGTTACTGTAGCAAGTTGCAGAGTCCTTGGAATATTTGGGATTTGGACCAGTTCAAAAGTTCATGGTTCTACCCAGTGAGAACGTACAAAGGGCCCATTTCCTTAATTGCCTCCTGGCTCTTAAGACCCCTTGACATAACTGACTCCATTTTATTTCAATTTCCACGTTTGTTACAACAGCTGTAGGAAACCAATACATCTCACAATCCTTACCCTCTCCATGTTCAATTCACAGCAAGATCTCTCAATTACATCCCTAAATGAAAATCGAATCTGTCTACTTCTTTGCTGCCATATTAATTCAGGCCACCCTCATCATCAGCATGGACACTGCAACCATTTCCTAACTGGCCCAGACTTGACCCCTCCAACTCATTCAGAAAGATCCATTCAAGGCCTCCGATCATGTTACTCTCTGCTTAAACATCTTGTTCCCACTGCTCTTAGAGCATTTGGATGACTTAACATGGCTTGCAAGATACTACCCTTGAAACTCAAAGATACTATCTTTGAAACTCACCCTTTCCCTCACTCTGCACACTTCAGCTCCAGCTGTTTTTTGTTTTGTTTTGTTCCTCAAACTTGGCAAATTCCTCTTCACCACAGGGCCTTTGCAAAAGTATTTACTCTGCCTACAGAGGTCTCCATTGTCTTCCTCCTACTTGCTACCTTCTGCCTGTCTTTCTTACCTTTAGTTCTATAAAGTCTTTCCCTCCACCTCTGTGTTTTTTCTTTCTTTTTCTAGAAGATTGTATTTTTGAAGATAGTCATAAAGAAGATCTTCATATCACCCACCTTTTGACAGCCTAAGACACTGTGGCTCTGAACGCAGCCCAAGTATCCTCAGAAGAGCGCCCCCAGGAGAAATGAGTTTGACCCCCATGCCATCATCAAGCCCCCTGACCACCGAGTCGGCCATGAAGAAGACAGAAGACAATGACACACTTCTATTCGTTGTAGATGTCAAAACCAACAAGCGCCACATCAAACAGGCTATGAAGAAGCTCTATGACATTGATGTGGTCAAGATCAACACCCTGATCAAGCCTGATGAAGAGAATAAGGCTTATTTTCAACTAGCTCCTGACTCTGGTGCTTTGGATGTTGCCAACAAAAGTGGGATCATCTAAACTGAGTCCAGCTGGCTAATTCTAAGTACAAATTTTTTCACCATTAAAAAAAAAATGGCTATAATAGTATCTCCCTTCCCACAAGCTTTCTACTATGTGAATTTGCTATTCCCACACCAAGAAATAGAATCCAATTTCTTTCTCCTTGTATCTAGGCTGGCCTTATGACTTCCTTGTTAACCAACAAGAAATTGCTGAAGGTTTTGTTGTATGACTTTCCCGGCTAGGTCCAAAAATGTCATGAAGTTTCCTCCTAATTTCCTTGAGACATATGGTCTGGGGGAACCTGGCCCCTAAGTAAGAAATCCAACTACCTGGAGACCACCAGGCTGGAAGCACCATGCATGGATGCTCCAGGTGCCAGTCTCATGTGAGCTCAGTCCTTTAGATCCTCCTACCACCAAAAATGTGAGCGAAGCTGTTTGGATCCTCTAGATCAGTCCATCCATCAGCTGAGTCCCACTAAGTGACTGCAGTCGCTCCAGGAGTAGAAGAATCACCCAGCCATACTCTTGACTGAATTCTTGACCCACAGAGTCCATGAGCATAGTCTCATGTAGTTTGTTATGCAGCAAGAGTAATGGGAACATCTCCACAGTAGCTGTTCACAAGCATATACTTATTGGTCTGACACCTCCAAGAGATGGGAAGCTCCACGAGACCAACTAATATGTCTGTGCTGCTTACAATCACATCTTTGGAAGCTAGCACGGGATTTTCTAGGTGTTCAATAAAGATAAGAGTGTCCCAATGTCTTAGTCCTGTTTTAAGCTATTTAAAGCTTAACACTGCACAGAGACTTCTGGGATACCCTCTGCTGAATGAAGCAGGGAAGGAGCTTTTCTACTCTTAGCCACCTGTAATGGAATTTGACATTTGCAATTTCAGTCACGAGGAAATAACTTAGAACTAATTTCTTTCAGACATTTCAACTGACCGGTCTTATTCAGAATCTTCTACTGAATCGACAAAATGTATTATGTTATATTAATATCTCTCAGGAGCTGAAGTAATTTGGTAACATTAATGTCAGAAAGTAGCTTCATATTAAAACTGGAAAAATAAAAGACTGATAAAGGAGAGACTATCCCCTATCAACAAGAGATAAATATTCTTATTTTTGCACCATCCATTTTAATAAACTCATTAACCTATGTGATGTTTCTGCCAGTGGATATTAAGGAAATTTATAATAGTTGAATTGATCCCCATTCACCTTAAACAAAATAGAATAGGAAGTACTAGCCTCATTTACATAATTGTTTTGGATTCCTTGGACAGAAATAATTTCCAGGGTTGTCTTGTCCAAAAATAATCTGCAGTTCAAACTAGAGACTTCATTTTTTTTTTCTTTCAACTTCTTTGTGATAAGAATCCAAACTGTCTCATGATGTTAAAGCTTACCTGAAATATTTTATACATATCTTGGTCTCCTGTTGCAAGATGATTCTGACCACTCTAAAATTAGACTGTGAGCATGACATCTCTTTATTTCTTTAGAACCCTTCTCTGAAGGTCTGTGAAAATGCTATCAACCACAGATTCTTCTCTCAGCTAGGCTTCAAGATATTTTCTTATATAGTCATCCAACATATGCGCCCAATAGATCTAGGATTAAATTACTATAGAAAGGTCACTCAAAACATGGATCATATACATTTGACCCTAATGTGGAGGTTAGGGGTGCTGAACCCCCATGCAGTTGAAAACGCACATACAACTTTAAATTCACCCCAAATTTAACTACTACTGTTGATCAGAAGCCTTACCGATAACGTAGTTGATTAACAGATATTTTGTATGTTATATGTATGATATACTGTATTTTTAATAAAGTAAGTTAGAGAAAAGAGAATGCTAAGAAAATCATAAGGAAGGGGCACCTGGGTGCCTCAGTTGGTTGAGTGTCTGACTTTTGGTTTCAGCTCTGGTTTTGATCTCAGCGTCCTGGGATCGAGCCCTGCGTCAGGCTCTGTGCTCAGTGTGGAGCCTGCTTGAGATTCTCTCTCTCCCTCTGCCCCTTCCTCCCTCCACCCGCCATGCTCTCTCTCTCTCTAAAATAAATAAATAAATCTTTAAAAAATCATAAGGAAAATACATTTACAGTAGTGTACTGAATTTATTAAAAATTATCTGCAAAGTGGACCCACGCAGTATAAACTTGCATTGTTCAAGGGCCAACTGCAGTTATAAATTAATTACTTTGATTTTCCTTCTAAAGAAATGAGCCACCTCAGCTACATAACCTCTTACGCACTCAAAAACAGTCCATAATTGTGAAACTACTTGTGTAAAACTCTTGAACTTTCTTTTATTTTTTGAGATTTTATTTTTTTTAAGTAATCTCTCCACCAACATTGGGCTCAAACTCACAACCCTGAGATCAAGAGTTGCACGCTCCACTGACTGAGCCAGCCGGGCTCCCCAAACTCTTGAACTTTCTAAGAATTATTTCTCAGAGATGTTTTTAATTAGTATATAAGTCAGGATTGGTTAGGCTATGCCACCTTAACAAATACCCCCTAAATCTCAGTTAATTATGTCTTGCTTATGTTACATGATCAATTGGAAGCGGCATATGTGTGTGTAGGGGAGGTGTCTAATCAATGAAATCCCTCAGGGACCTAAGCTTGACAGAGGTTCCATCTTGGGATATGTTTCCAAGATCACAAAGCCAGGAAAGAGGGCACTTGGCAAATCGTGAACTACCTTGCTGCCTCCTCATGTTCTCAGACTCCTTTAGCCAAAACAAGTTACACTACTATGACGATTTTCAAAGGGTGTGGAGAAGTTCAAGCCTGCTATGAGCCTGGAAGGAGATAAGAACCAGAACATTTGTGCACAGGTATAATGAGCACCATGAATTAGTAGGTGACCCTGGGCCTAAGGAACAATGAAGCGATCTCGTCATAAGGAATATAAATTCCAGACTTTGTCACTCTCACCTAAGATTTATTTCCAAATGCCCGGTAGAAGGCAGTTAAAATAAAGCTTCAGATCAATAGTACCACCTTTGAAAGAAAGAGTTGATTTGTGTTTGCCTAAGAAGATAGTAGTTTGTATCTGATAATAGCTCTGTGGCTTCAGAGCTAACTATTGTGAATACTGGGTAATCTATGGATTCATTAATGCTCTTAAAGTGGAAATGCTTTGGATCTTGCTACCTAAAATATCATGGGGGACCTGCAGCATCAGCATCACCTGGAAGCTTGCTATAACTGCAGATTCTTAGGCTGTATCCCAGATCTACTCAATCAAAATTTGATTTTAACAAAATCCCTAGGTGACCCATGTGCCCACTAATGTTTGAGAAGCGCTGGATTAGGGTATCTGGAGTAAGTCCTTGAAATCAATGATATATCATGTATGAAATTCCATAATTGAGGTCTGACGTTTAAAAAAGAACTTTCCTTTTTGAAATTTGGATTTTCCAATTGTCATAGGGTTTAGGACTAAAAAAATTACATTTGAAATCATAGAAGCAAAACCTGCTCTACTGAAAAATTGTTATCTGCATAATATTTTGCTTGTTAGGTGGGCCTAATGAGACTGGCATCTTATTTTTCCAGTCTCGAAGAGAATGGCAGCTTTGTGACGTTACTTTCGCAGACCTCAGGGGAGGTCAGATGATACCATGCCAAGCACAACTTGCACATATCATAATATTAAATAACAAGAAGTTCAGGTTCCCCCCCCAACACACACACACCATTTCTTTGGATTAGTTATCAGGTCTTAAAAGGCAAACTACGGTTTCCAAACTTTAAGGAACACATATATTATTACAGCCTAGCTCAGATTTCACCTGCCTGGGGGAGAGGGTATTATTCTTGGGGATGTGAATGACAACCCATTATTACCATTAACACAGTAGTACATATCAGAGGTGATAGTCACTTCTGTTTTTTTTTTTTCTTCCCTGAAAACAATAATATTTCCCAAAAGAATAAAACAGAAGGGCTGAAGTAAGCTGAAATAATCGCACAAAATGATTTCCTCCCTGAATTGCGAGGGTGGGGGTACTTTTTAGGAAGTTTCAGCAAACATAATCTCAAACAGCTAGGAAAAGGAACCCTAATTTAGTGCTCAACAATCATGCCTAGGTTTGTTTAATGTTTGGTGTGAAAATAATTTCACTCTACATAAATTTCTTAATGTAATTGCCACCTGAGGAGAGAAAGAAGCTACAAACAAATGGTCGTACATTTTGTGGCTCTATCTAACATAAATAAGCTAAAATTTATCCACCAGTTTTATGATGCATTTTCCTCTAAACGTGGCTCCATCTCAGAACTACTGCAGCAAGATACTGAAAACCTTTAATGAGAAACATAAAACATGTGCAGATAAGGTAAGTAAATATTTATGTATTCTAAGTCACTGAGAGACACCTCAGTTATCATTTAGATGTCTTGACACTGTTTTATTCCCAATTGTTTGTAGGCATTTTTCTGCTACCCCTAAAATAAGCGAGTTTCATCATGAGTAGACACGTAAAGCCTGGCCAAGGTGTTACAGCACTGCCTCCGGGTTTATTTGATAAAATCCTGTTCCACGGGAAAGTAAATCATGTTGCTTACCTGAAATGTGAGAGACTGGACTGAGCAGAACTCCGAGGAAACCCATTTGCTCTTCTATTATTTTTAAAAACATGTAAGTTTTTGACACTGATTCCTGATCTGATCCTCAAGAGGTGACTTTCATTATAAAGGAATGACAGTTCTGTTATAGAACTCAAACTTGTCTGTGCATCCAATGCGCAGCCAGCCAATGTCTGAGACATGACTCAGAAGCAAAGAGAGCTTTGTTGTCAGAAGGGCAGCCCAAGGAGAAGGCAGGGGATCATTCCCAAAGCTGCCTTGCCCAGTTGAGGCTAGGAACAGTTTATATATGTTTGGGGAAGGAGGTGAATACACAGAGGAAGGTGAAAGGTTTCTTGCAAACTTGAGTGGGGGGGGGGTGCCTTGAAACTACCTGGAGGTACCCATTCTTTCATACAATGAGGCACCCTTTGGAACCTGGAGATCAGGTAAGCAGATAAGTTCAATACAAATGTTAGCATCATCGGATCCCCATCAGGTTACTACAATCAGTGGGTAAACAGGGAGCAGGAGCGGAAAAGGCAAAGTTAATGGTTGGTAAGAGGTGCATAAAACATAATTAAGTAGGGAACAAAACAGAACATGGAGATAAGTTAATAACAACTAACACAACTATAGTTCTGCTTATGCTTTCAAAGTAGGTCCAGGAACCAGGTGTCCAGCCTCAGCTGCTTTATAATACATCTGACCAAGGTTTAGATATTATAATGCTCTTGAATATAGTTCTATAACAAGGTTTCTCACAAGACCAGAAAAGATCCTCTCTCCCCTTCATTCCTTTCTCACTCCTGCTTTCAATTACTGGTTTCTCAAAATCATTCAGGAAACTATGGAAGACAATTAACGGGCTATTGGAAAGCACAGAGCAACTGCCCAAGGACAGGAAAATGCACTAGCTCTTTTGAGAAGGATCTGGGAAATAGCATGCAGATCATTGTCACTGAGTTGGCATTAGATGATTTCTTTTTCACAGCGTAAGGTATAGTAGCCATTATTTAGCTGTTAATGAAACACGATGCGCAGTCTGTCTTTAGGTCTCTGGGTTTCCTGTGGTATTTTTTTCCCATCTTGACCAAGTCCTACTTCATTCTCTTTTAATAGTTATGATGAGTTTTTGGCCAGAAGCACTTGCATAATACTGCCAGGTTATAGCTTATTTTCAGAGAAATAGTTTAGCCATCCTCAGCATCAAACAGAAGCAATTAATGGCACAGATGTCCTTATGAACGTGCAGGGCACCTCGTCCTTTGTTATTCAGAAATTATTTTTAGTTAGTTTATATTCTCTTTTAATGTGTTAAGGATATGCCCTTTATATTCCCTCATAATCCCTTAACTGAGACAGAACTAGTTACATTTCTTCTAATATATATATAAATAATGCTTTTAATATAAATAATAATTTATATTAATATATTAGTATATTTAATAAATTATATATATATAAATAATGCTTTTCTGTGATTATGTCCTACACTTACGTGCATCTTCGTAAAATATCACATTTGTTTAGTGCTGCTAAATTTTCCATGAAGTTTCATCCATTCATTCAATATGTTTATTGAGTATCAGTTACTGAGGGTACTTGAGTGAATGAAAGGATGGAAGGATGACTTTACCTTTGAAAGGTACTTGAGTGAACAAAGTAGGCAAAATCCCCACCCTTAAGAAGCTTACATTATTTTCAAGTTGTTCTACCTTCAGGTGATCTTTTAAAAAATAAAAATCCCCATCTTATAAAACCAACCTATTTGGCCTCTTCATATGTACAAATCATAGCCAGCATTTAGAAATAGCATTTATAAAACATTTCTTTTGTGTCTGACAATGTGCTAACCACTTTACATTTAGCTTATTTAATCCTCACAATAGCTCCAAAATGAGGTATTACTATGATCCTTAGTTTACAGATGAGGAAAAGGGGCTCAGAGAGATTAGTTAAGGGGAAGTTCGAAAATTAATAAAGGGAAACCTCACCAAAGTGGACTGGGGAGGCTAGAAAGGGGAATACCACTCAATGTCAATTACAGGAAGGACTGTCAATTACAAACTCCAAAATTAGTGTCAATTACAGACTCAAGGAAAGAATTCTCAGTAGGAAACAATCATCAATTACAGGTCCCAACAGAAAAAAGATGTACACTGCATCTCCTCTAAGAAATTCATTACTTCTGCAACTCAGCCAATGAGAAACCCTAATTACCTGGAGATCTTTCAAAACAACCCCTCCCAATTTCCTCCTTCTTCTCCATACAAATAACATTCCCCTACTGTGTTTGTGGGGTTTGCCAGTGGTTTGACTGTAACTTGCTTGTCTTGCATTTTACATTACCTGCCATTACCGAGTAAACCCACTTTTTTGATGGTAAAATAAGTTTTTTTTTTAAGGTTATCAGAAGGGGTGCCTGGGTGGCTCAGTCGTTAAGCGTCTGCCTTCAGCTCAGGTCATGATCCCAGGGTCCTGGTATCGAGCCCCACATCGGGCTCCCTGCTCAGTGGAGAGCCTGCTTCTCCCTCTTCTGCTCCCCCTGCTTGTGTTCCCTCTCTCACTGTCTCTGTCAAATAAATAAAATCTTAAAAAAAAAAAAAAGTAAGGTTATTAGAAGATACAAGATTAGATTTCCCTTGGCTTATAACAACCGTTTCATATTTCAGATGATACTTTACATATATTTGGTGAACAGAAGAATGACCGCATGTACTTTTTTGGATTCCCATTCAGCTAAGCATCAACATCAACAACTTCTATCATCCTAGAACAATCTAGGCATTTTGTGGGGAGAGAAGATGGGAAGGGGGGGTAGGGATTTTTTTTTCCCCAGTGAATTTAGGCAGATGATCTTAGGGGTGGGTGCTTGCTTGGCCATCATTGGAGGTGGTTGCCTTATCAGGTGAGAGCGAAAGTGAGACATCAATTCCCTCTGCTTTGGGGACTCAACCTGAGTTGCTTCTGGGATTCAAGCTCATCAGAATGGTGAGAAGCGTTCCCTCAAGAGCACCAGGAATCAGAGGACCCTTGGGGGTAGGTACCAGGTGCCCTCAAGGTGATGTTAAACCAGAGGCCACCAGAGCTCTGAGAAGGACGAAACCAAGGAACCTTCCAGGTAGTTGGCATGAGGGGCTGCCTATGAAGCTATATAGGGTCTGGAAAGATGAAAAGCACTGTCGTGTGGGGTAAAACCACAGAAAGTCGTGGCTGCGTAAGGAAACACTGACCTTCCCTATCGCCTCACTGCACGACCCCAGGAATCCAGTTTAATCCATGAGGTTCCTACAAGATCCTTCCCGGTCCCCAGCCACGCTTCCCGCAGCCAGGTATGCGCATGCGCAGAGAGAGTCCAGCTGCGGTCGCAGGAGCCGGAGGGCATCGATCGACTCTAAGCTCGACTGCTCGAATTGTCGGCGCTTGATTGAGGCGCGTGGTAGCGTAACTTCCGGTAGCGGCTCCGTTTCCGGCTTTCGGTTCGTGGGGGACCAGCGTAGGCCTCAGGTGAGTTGGAACGCGGTCTCGTTCGCTGTTTCCGTTTTCCGGGTAGTCGGCCGCCTCTCGGCCTGACGCCCGTTTGTGCGAGCAGGGAGTGGACGGGGCGCGGTGCTGGGAACGGCGAGTGTTTGCTCCCGGGTTCGCGGAGGGGTTGGCGAGAGGGCGGGAGGAGTTGGAAACTAACGCGCTGGTCCTGCTAGGCCTCCGAATTTAGGAGAATTGTCTCTAGTGGGAAGGGTTGGGATCGGCGATCGCTTGGCCGCTTCCTGGGGCTTTGGTCGAACTTGCCACGGCTAGAGAAGCGGGAGGCTGCCTTTGGACTCCAGGTGCCCTTGCTCTAGTCCAGACCGCTCTCAAACCTCGCGTGAGATCTTGCAAGAGCCTCCCCTTTGAGAGCTCCGCCTTCAGTTTGACGTCTCACTCTCTTCTTCTTGTCGTTTTCGCGACCCCAGCCCTTCCAGGTTTCAGGTAAGGGGGGGTGGGTCGCAGATCTCTGAGAAGCGAGATCTCTGAGTTACCTTTCACCTGTTCCGCACAAGTGCAGTCCTTGTCTGTAGGCTTTTCCCTTATCAGGCTTCCTATACTGTTCACACACAGTGGGTTTAAAATTGGTGAAATGAAAGTATATGGGGGGGGGCACCCAAGGAAATAAAGCAGGGTCACAGTTGGCAACTAAAAACGGTGTAAAAAATGAAATAGTCAAGTGATTGTGAAAGAAAAGTGCAAAAGGCGAGGAAACAAGGGTGGAATTCCCAAGTCTGCTGTTTATTAGCTAACGATTAGTCTAACGATAACGGTAACAAGTCCTTTACCTGTCTTAGCCATTAATAACAGCTACTCGAAGTGTTCACTGCCCATCTGAGAGCTGTGCCAGAACTTTGTCATCTAGTCTTCTGAGTTCTAGTAGGTAAGTGTTGTTACACCAGCCCCATTTTACAGCCGTAGACCTGAGATTAAAGAACTTGCCTTCAGTCAAGCAGTTAGTAATAAGCATACATAGGATTTGAATTCAGAGGAGGCTGGTACTAGAATCCGAGCTCTTAACCATCATGCCATACTGCTCTCTGAGCTCCATAATTTCAAGTCCCTTAGAGTTGTGTGATGGTGTATATAAAGTAAGTAACTGATAGGAAAGCACTTTTTAAGTGTACTCCTTAAGTATTGCTTGGCATACATCGTTAATGTGTTAATGATTTTTACTGGGCACACATTTGCTAGTTTCTTTCTCATTTCCCTTAAAACCTAAAATATTATTTTAAAAATAATTAAGTGGGGCACCTGGGTGGCTCAGTCGGTTAAACATCCAATTCTTGATCTCAGCTCAGATCTTGATCTCAGGGTTGCGAGTTCAAGCCCCACGTTGGGCTCCATACTGGGTGTGGAGCCTACTTAAAAAAATAAAATAATTTCATTAAAAAACAAAGGTTATTTTGTTAGGTGAAAAAACTTGTTGCAAGTGAAAGATAAATTAAAAAATAAATGTATTGGGTGAAATAATGTTATTAAAATCTGCCTAGATACTGGTGCTCCACCAAGTTTTGTGCCTGAGAACTATTTTTTGTTGTTGTTTAAAAAGGAGGGCTAGCAAGTGCTGGAGAGGTTTTAAAGACTACTAACAAAAACTGATATTTTCTGACATTTGGGATTGAAAGAAAATTGAGAAGTTAATAGTCCCTGTGTTAGGCGAGCCTGGGTGGCTCAGTCGTTAAGCGTCTGCCTTCAGCTCAGGTCATGATCCCAGGGTCCTGGGATCGAGCCCCACATCGCACTCCCTGCTTGGCGGGAAGCCTGCTTCTCCCTCTCCCGCTCACCCTGCTTGTGTTCCTGCTCTCGCTCTCTCTCTGTCAAATAAATAAATAAAATCTTTAAAAAAAATAATAATAATCCCTGGGTTGTCCTTATACGACACAACAGTGTGAGTTAATGCTCCCTGTTTATAACAGAATATTTACTGTCTCCTTAGGCAGTTTGAACAGTTTAACTCCAAACATGGATATCAGACCAAATCATACAATTTACATCAACAATATGAATGACAAAATTAAAAAAGAAGGTAAGTGCTTTTAAAAACCATTTGTTCACAACCGAAGTGCATTTAATTGCTAGCGTCTTAAAAACTGTACTGCTTCAAAACTTGTCATGTAGTAATTTTTGTCAGTACCTGAAATAATGGCTTGTTCCTTTTGTGTGAGAATTTTAAGGCTTTTTAAAAACAAAAGTAGGTAGGGGCTGGAAATTTGGTGAATATGTTTTCACTCAGATAAAATGATTTGAAACAACTTTTAGGGGCGCCTGGGTGGCTCAGGTCATGATCCCAGAGTTCTGAGATCAAGCCCTGAATCGGTTCCCTGCTCTGTGGGAAACCTGCTGCTCCCTCTCCCACTCCCCCTGCTTGTGTTCTTTCTCTCGCTGTGTGTCTCTCTGTCAAATAAATGAATAAAATCTTAAAAAAAAATACAACTTTTAAAATTAGATAGCCAGTAGTATAATGTGATTTTATTAAAATATGTAACTTTAAGTAAATGCGTGGTGGGGGGCACTCATTGCAGTGTCATTTTATGAAGAGTTTTGCCACTGTTTCTTTAATAAATAAATTGTTTTCCCCTCTACTTTTGCTCAGAGTTGAAGAGATCCCTGTATGCCCTGTTTTCTCAGTTTGGCCACGTTGTAGATATTGTAGCTTTAAAGACCATGAAGATGAGGGGGCAAGCCTTTGTTATTTTTAAGGAACTGGGCTCATCCACAAATGCCTTGAGACAGTTACAAGGATTTCCATTTTATGGTAAACCAATGGTAAGGCAATCTTATATTTTGGGTTTAATCACTTAATGGTATGTTAGGTTTGTAGATATGCATTTGAAACTATGGCTGTTCCTTTCTGTTTTTAATTGTTAAAGCAAGTTTGGGTTTATTTTATTTACACATTTGTATTTATAGAAACACAGTAATAGAGTTTATAATTCACTAGTTTATGATAGTTCAGATGGGCAATAACAAAATACAATATTTTTTAAACATTGTACACCTAGATGTACAATGTTTAAAAAATAGTGGCAGTATTGGCAATATTCTCATCTCAGAAGAACTACAAGTTAACTCAAGATTAAAAAGAAACCTTTTTTGTAAACTTGTAAAACAATACAAAACACAAAAATCATGGGTCAGAGAGGAAATCGATTTGAAGTTTCAGAAAATAGCATAGCAAAATACATATCAGAAGCCATGCAGTCTAGAAAAAGCAGTGATCTAAGAAAAATTCATAGGTTTAAATCATAGGTTTTATTGATGAATAAACAATGAGTGACAGTGAAACAGTCATGCATAGAAAGTTTTAACCTCAGGAATGATGTGAGATTCACATTTAGCTGCTGGGTGAAGATTGGGTTGTTGGAGGGCCGAGAGGGACTAGGGAACTCAGGAGGCCACTGTCTAGAAATTATTGGCACTGGCTTCACTTTGCCAACTAAATATTTTAAATCAATGGAATCATGTGTACCTACAGAGTACCTTGGGTACGGATTCCTAGTGCTTTTTCCTGAGACTAGAATGGGATGAGAAGAGACCTTGAGGAGAAAGCCAAGGCCCAGAGTTTCCAGGCCCTGGATCCTCATTCTGACTCTACCATTAACTGGCTGTGTGCCTGTGTTCATTTTCAGTACCTATAAAACGTAAGCAGATTGGTTATCCTTTAGGCTAATTCAGAGGTCAGCAAAAACTTTATATAAAGGACTGGATAGTAAATATTTGAGGCTTTGTGGGCCACAGTTTCTGTCACATATTCTTGTGTCTGTGTGAGTTTTTTTTAACAACCCTTTAAAACTGTAGGGAAAAAAGAAGTCCTTAACCTATAGGCCATACAAAAACAGGCCATGGGCTGGCTGGATTTGGCCCATAGTCTAGCGCAGATACTGGTTTAATCCCTTTATTTTAGAAATGAAGAATCGGGAAAAAAAAAAGAAAGAGATAGAATGAAAGAATGAATCAGGCACAGAAAGGTTAATTGCCAGTCTAGGTTATATTAATACAACCAATGGCAGTACAAGGCCTCGAAAGCTAACCTGACACCCAGTATTACGATTTTTCCCCCCAAACTAGGAGTTGGCACACTGTCCTAAAGGGCCACATAGTAAGTATTTTAGGCCTTGTGAGCCAGATGATCTCTCCTGCAGCTGTTTAACTGCCTTTATGGCAGCAAAAGCAGCTGTAGATGGTATGCAAATGAACGAATGTGGCTGTGTTCCAGCAAGACCTGATTTATAAAAACAGGCAGTGTTGGCTGTGGTCATTGGTTCAAGGGCCTTTATATAGCTCATTATTTAATTCAGGAGTGGGCATTTTTTTCTCTGTTACTAGAGCAAGTTTTCTTCTCCTTTTCTATCCAGTTCCCCTTTTCCCATCACTTCTCACCTGATGGGCACCAGCTGTGTGGAAAGGCCCACCTCAGAAAACTAGGATTGTGCCTTCATACACTCTTTTTAATAAGTTGGAATTGCCTGAAACCAGTTTGTCTGTCTTAGTAAGTATGAAGAAATAGTATAATGGAGATCGCAGTTGGCAGGAGCATAAGACTGGGTTTTAGTTTAAATCGAAAATTACATTAATATGGAGGAACGATTTCTTCCTATACAGGGTTTTGTTTTATTGAGTTGAGATGACAAGTTTGCATGCGCCAGTCACTCAGATACAGGAAAGCTAGACATTTTTGGCACTGGCTTCACTTTGCCAACTAATTATTTTAAGTCAATGGGAAAAGTCCAGTAGACTGATAATGCTCTAAAAGTGTTTTATGAGTTCCATTTCTACCTTCAGGAAGGTAGCAGATACTGCCAAATTTCCAGCATCCTGGAAGAGGAAGAAGAATGTTCTTTGAGCTGTCTTGCTTTGTGTTCATTCAGGTGGTTTTAGTTGCTCTTCTGTTTTAAATCCCAACATACCAGATCAGAAGTAAGCAAAATTTGCTGTAACTTGGAACTCATAACAAAATTACCCAAATTCAAGGAAATTTGGTTATTTAATGCCAAAAATACCTCAGTAATGTAGAACCATCTTCCTGAATGGCTTCTGTTATGAAACCTTTGGCATAAATGTAAACCTTGCTCCTTTTCTAAGCTGTGGGTATACTTTTTTTTGTCCCTTATGGGTCTTTGGCCTCCAACCAAGGTTTTTCAGCATTGGTACTTTTGACATTTTGACCTGAATAATTCTTGTTGTGGTGGGCTATCGTGTTCATTGCAGTGTTTAGCAGCATCCCTGGGCTCGATCTACGACATGCCAGTAGCATGACAACCCAGACTGTCTCCATTCAATAGCACCAGTTGTCCCCTGTGGACAAAATCACCTCTGGTTGAGAATCAATAGTGTAGATCAGCCAGCTGAGAATGATGGCTGAGATCAGGGATTTTTCACAGGTGACTGTGTCATAAGGACAGGTCACCCAAGATCTGTTCAGGTCAGGGAGAAGGTTGAAGACACAGGGGAGATGGCAGGGGAGTCCTTGGGACTAAGAGTCAGTCTAAGCGGGTGCCTGGGTGGCTCAGTCGTTAAGTGTCTGCCTTCAGCTCAGGTCATGATCCTGGGGTCCTGGGATCAAGTCCTGCGTCAGGCTCCTTGCTTTGCGGGGAGCCTGCTTCTCCCTTTCCTTCCCACTGTGCTCTCTCTCACTATCTCTGCCTCTCACTCTCTCAAATAAATAAAATCTAAAAATTAAAAAAAAAGAGTCTAAGCATTCCTTCTGGTTAGATGATGACATGCCAAACCAGCAGTTGCTTACAGGGATAAGTCCGCTTAGAAACCCTATGGTACTGTAGCCCAGAATAGTCAGAGAAAGCTTTGCATACTGAGGTGAGGGTAGGATGCTCCCCTCTTGTTTTCCCAGCACACTCATCTCTAGCTGGGGAAAAAGAGAGACTTGCTTTTGGTTTTAACAAATTTTCTTTCAAACCCATGCTGTTTTAGGTCACTTGTTTCCTTTCAGACTGAGATGAAATTCTTATTCTATAAGGCAATTTTAGATAGTAATTTGTAGGACTCTTGTGTTTTGATATGGTCAGAGAGGTTGTTTCAGCTCATTCAGCTCCAGAGAAGAAATGTTTCCTGGAAATGGAAATTGCATTTTGCAAATAGATACACCCTAGAAAATGGTTTAACTCCTAGCAAAAATTTGGGTGATTGGTGTTGAATCTAGCTGTGTGATAATGCTTTAGGCCAAGGCCATGCTACTCAAAGTGTGGGCCCCACCATCCACTTTGTGCCTCTTAGAAGTGCAGAATCTCAGGCCTCATTCAGACCTACTGCATCAGAATCTGCAGTCTTCCATGTAGTTAGAATGCATGTTAAAGTTTACCAAATGCTCTCCTAGACTAGGGTTTTTAAAAGCTCTCCTGTTGTCTTGCTGGCATACTGTTCTTGCTGGCCGTGGTATAGGAAGAATCAGCAAGTGGCCTGATTGCACTAGCTGAGATGCTAGTTTGTTTCTTTTCAAAGCATTTTGAAGTTTAAATTGTTGCCACTATTAGTCATTTCATTTAAAAATCCTAGATCAGATTCAAAGGGAAATCATTCTCAATCTTGAGTACTTTACCTTTGGAAATAACAAATTCCATATAATACATTCCACAGCTAATCGACACATCTTGACCCTTTTATTGAGAGTCCTTACCAAGGAGTAGACAACTTTCCAGTGCTTTTTTCTGTTTCATGAAATTGAGAGAAGCCATGGTGCAGATGTTGCAAAGTTCTGTGTTTCCCATATGAAAATCTATGGGTTTTCTTCTAATAAGCATAGTTGAGTCTAACTTTGTCTAAGTTGTGAATCATAGACCACAATTTATTTTCATTTGGTGCTCAGTGTATTTGACAGATTTCCTTAGGGATGTGTTTAAAACCAGCTTGTAGTGTGTTTGTGTAATGAAATTTGAAATACTAATGAAGAGTATAAACAGCTTTCAGCATAATGAATAGTAACCTGTTTCCAAATAATTAAAACAGCGAATCCAGTATGCAAAAACAGATTCTGATATAATATCTAAAATGCGCGGCACTTTTGCTGACAAAGAAAAGAAGAAGGAAAAGAAAAAAGCAAAAACTGTGGAACAGACTGCGACCACTGCAAACAAAAAGCCTGGTCAGGTGAGATGAACAAAGTTCCTAGGTTTGTTGGTGTTAAGAACTTGATAGGGATGTCCGTTTTCCACTTAAGGGGTGATCTTTGGGGTGTGTGTGTCTGTATGTGCCTGTGTGTGTGTTTAAAAGGTGCAATTTCAAGAAGCTGGAATTGGTTGAGTTCTAGAATTCCGATATTTATATTTAAGCCCTGAATTAAATCTAAACCCTTAAAAACGCAGATTTATATTAAACAGTTTTATTTGAATTTGTATGACATTTAGTTCCATCATTCTTCAAAATATGTTAATATTTGCTGGCATCTTTCTCAAGTTCTACTGCCTGTCAATAATGCTATAGATATTATCTTTTATCTTGAGTACTCCACACAAAGCTGCTTTCTTTGAACCGTTCAGGATTCAAAAATCTAATTTAAAATGCCAGATAAAAGTGAGATTATCGTCCAAAATGCAGTTACTTTTGGATTGAAAGTCATTAGAAATCAGTTTCAAGAAGTACAATGCTTGACTTCTGTCTGATTGTTAAAAAAAAGACTGGTTCTTGGTTTTTCCGTATATATTTCTCCATAATTTTGAAGGTTAGAGATTAAATTTTATGATTAACAGTCTTTAAAATTTTGGACTAGATCTTTCAAAATTAACTGACTTTAAAATTTTGGACTAGATCTTTCAAAATTAACTGACAAGTTAAAGTTTGACTCAGGTACCATGTAAATTCTTAGAATAAGAAATCTTTTTAAATTAATGTGTTTTTTTAAGGTTTTAATTCCAGTAGAGTTAGCTTAAGTGTTGTTAGTTCCAGGTGTATAGTATAGTGATTCAACACTTCTGTACATGACTCCGTGCTTGTCACGATAATTATCCTCCTTAATCCCTGTCCCCTATTTCTCTCATCCCTCTACCCATCTCCCCTCTGGTAACCATCAGTTTGTTCTATGTAGTTAAGGGTCTGTTTCTTGCTGTGTGTCTCTCTTTTTGTTTTTCCTTTGTTTGTTAGTTTTGTTTCTTAAATTCCACATATGAGTGAAATCATACAGTATTTGTCTTTCTCTGACTGACTTATTTCATTTAGCATTATGCCCTCTGGTTCCATCCGTGTTGTTGCAAAACACAGGATTTCATTCTTTTTTATGGCTGAATAATATCACATTGGATATATACACCACATCTTTATCCATTTATCTATCAGTGGACACTTGGGTGGCTATTGTAAATAAAGCTGCTATAAAAATGGGGGTGCATGTATCCCTTTGAATTAGTGTTTTTGTATTCTTTGGGTAAATACCCAGTAGTGCGATCACTGGATCATGGGGTGGTTCTATTTTTAATTTTTTGAGGAATCTCCACACAGTTTTCCAGAGTGGCTGCACCATTTGCCTTCTGACCAGCAGTGCAAGAGGGTTCCTTTTTCTCCACATCCTCACCAACACTTGTGGTTTCTTGTGTTTCTGATCTTAGCCATTCTGACAAGTATGGGGTGACATCTCCTTGTAGTTTTGACTTGCATTTCCCTGATGATGAGTGATATTGAGCATCTTTTCATGTGTCTGTTAGCCATCTCTTTGTCTTTGGAGAAATGTCTGTTCATGTCTTCTGCCCATTTTTTAGTTGGATTATTTGTTTTTTGGGTGTTTCATCAGTTTCTAATATACTTCGGATACTTAACCCTTTATCGGTTATGTCATTTGCAAATATCTTCTCCCATTTAGTAGGTGGCCTTTTAAAAATTAATGTTATTTTTATGCAGTAATTAAAATTATAATCACCTGTTGCTGTTTTAGAGCGATCAGAAATTTTAACTGTTTTCTATTTCTTTTGTTTAGGGAACACCAAATGCAGCAAATACCCAAGGAAATTCAACACCAAATCCTCAGGTAATCTTTGTTTCCGTGGGTGCTTGCTTTTTAAAGTAAAATTATAAACCAATAAGAATAATATACAACAACTTGCCTGTCTCCAAAAAATGAAAATAATTCCTTTTACAAGACATGAAATTAGGGGCGCCTAGGTGGCTCAGTTGTTAAGCGTCTGCCTTCGGCTCAGGTCATGGTCCCAGGGTCCTGGGATTGAGCCCTGCATCAGGCTCCCTGCTCCACAGGAGGCCTGCTTCTCCTCCCATTCCCCCTGCTTGTGTTCCCTCTCTTGCACTGTGTCTCTCTCTGTCAAATAAATAAATAAAATCTTTAAAAAAAAAAAAAAAAAGACATGAAATTATATAACACTTTAACATAGAAACTCACTTCTCAAAACATTGCAATTTTTTTAAGGGGCAGAAATGAAACCTGACTTTATTCCTTGCTTTCCATAATGTTTCGATGATGGAATCAAAATGACAGATTTTAAACTACAAAGGCTGGGAGTGAACTATTTTCGCTACAGTATGTACAAAGCCCCCAGGACTTTACAGACACACAGGTTGGGGAAGTTGGTCAGGTGAATGGGCTCTCTTTCCCTACCAGTTGCTCAAAGCACTGAACTGTCTTTTTTAAATAGAGCAAGGTTGTTTTATGGTTACTCTTGCTCCGGCTTCCGATAACAAATATATGTCTCTTTATAGATAGGTTTTAGAAACCTCTTAGCAAATCTCCCTGCTGGAGGCCTCAAAGAGAAAGTCTCAATTAGGTACTAATGGTTTCCTCTTGGTTCCTTGGATGCTTGAGTCTGACAAGATCCTTAAGTCTGGAGAATTCCTTGCACCTCAGAGCTTTCCTTCTCTGATTTGAAGTTATGTGCATTTTCCTATATTCTCTCCCTCCCTCCTTTGGAGTCTTTCAGCAATTATAGTACAGCTTACAAATGCCAGCACTTAATTCTCTAAGCCTTAAGTTCTTTACATGTCCTCTTTTCTCTTCATGAAAGTAGCCGCCTGAAGACAGAGAGGCTCTTAGGTACAGGATGACCCTGTCCCTATAGTTCCCCATAACCCCAGCTTAGGGTATCAGATAATTAGTTTAACATCTAATAATACTTGTTTCTACTTATTGGATGTAACCAGATGGTCTGTATATCTCATTTACTTGCAGAAAACATTAAAAGTCACCAAGTATTGGCTCTAAGTGGTAGTTCCAAATTGTCTTAAATGCTGGGAGATTGTAAACAATAACTCCGAGGATTGAAACCTGAGTTATTATTCAGGTAACCAGCTGAAGATGGGTGACACTGCTGTCTTCTCTAGTTTTGTTAGGGTCTTTCAGTTATGTAATCTAGTTGACAATCCTTCCAGTACAGCTGACTCTGGATGCTTAAAACTTAAACATTGTTTTAAATACTATTAAATACTTTAAACTTTAAATACAAACTAAGATTTGTAATCATCCAAATTTGTATTAAGTGACTTGAATGTCTGCGTAGTTGCTGTTAGGTTTATGTTTATTTCTCTGGTGTCATTGTTTTTCAGCATTAGTGTTCGCTGTAGTGCTACAATTTCATAATCCTTAATAAACTGGAACGTAGCTCTCTGAAGTTTAGATTTTAATGTAAGAACCGAATGGTTTACTATACTTTTTATACTTAAAGCTAACTTTGCCTTTTTTCTTTGTAATAGGTCCCTGATTACCCTCCAAACTATATTTTATTCCTCAATAATTTACCAGAAGAGACCAATGAGATGATGTTGTCCATGCTGTTTAATCAGTAAGTTTTATCGTAAACCAGTCTGTGTTCTGAAAGCCTCCCAACAGGACAAATAGTTCTTCTATGGGTTGAATCCTTTTGTGTATCGCAACAGTAATTCCTATAGCGTCCTTGATTTGGTCTGGGATTAATGATGTGAATTAAAGCCAATCTGCAGATTTAGCAAATAAAAAGCTGAATTACCTCTAATGTTTGAATACTCTTAATTGATGAGTATAAGAGGAAACAAAGCTTTGATATAGTGACAAAATTGAACTAGCTTACATTATACCTGTACTTCTTTCATTGTATTATTATTTGTATTTTAGATTCTTTCAGCCTACTCAGGATTCTTGGTAGGATATGATACTTTTCCTAGACCAGTATTGGGAAGTTGCTGATTTAAACACAGAATAAGCATTCATGTATTTGATATCCTTTATATCCTTTATATATTTATGTATATAAATTGTTTCTCTTGTAGATTTCCTGGCTTCAAGGAAGTACGTTTGGTACCTGGGAGGCATGACATTGCTTTTGTTGAATTTGAAAATGATGGACAGGCTGGAGCTGCCAGGGATGCTTTACAGGGATTTAAAATCACACCGTCCCATGCCATGAAGATCACCTATGCCAAGAAATAACATATGGGAGAGTTGTCTTTAAAGCACTTGGTGTTATTTATAGTGTTTGTTTTGATAACATTTGGTCAGGCCATTTTTTAATAGTTGGGATGAGGGAGAGTGGAAGTGAGATTTTTGTGAATGATTTTAAAAAATACCTAGGCTTTGTTTAGCCTTAGTGAACTATGAAATATGAAGGCCTCAGTTTTGTATAATAAACTTTTACTGGTATTCTTTACCTAATACTTTATTTATTCCGTTGTCCTGTCATCAAATGTTTATGCTAGTCTAGAGCACCTCTTAAGGTATATAAAACTGTAATAGGATGCTTTCCTAGTATTATTTTGGAGCAGCTAATGGCAGAGAAACATTGAATCTTTTTTTTAATATTTTATTTATTTATTTGAGCGAGAACATGAGCAGGGGGAGGGGCAGAGATAGAGGGGGAGAGATTCCTCAAGCAGACTCCCCGCTGAGTACGGAGCCCGAGGCAGGGACGCAGAACTCGATCCCAGGACCCTGAGCTCATGACCTGAGCCTAAGTCAGCCACCTACCCGACTGAGCCACTCAGACGCCACCATTGAATCATTTTAACAAAAGGAGAATTAGATCAAGTCCTTGATTAGACTTCTTGTAGTTTTTTTTTATTCATATGGACTGCCAATCCTGGAGTTCTGTGTGTATGTTGCATTAATGGTAAAAATAATTGCCCTAAGTGTTAGAAGAAAATGAGACCTGGACAGGAACCAAATTTGAACTTTGTGTTCTTCAAATAAGTGAGCATCATTTCTTGGTGGTAGTAGGCATTTCACAAAGCTTTTCATTCAGCATTTAATTGGATAAAGGCCATTTCGGAGTAACTTATGTTTTCTGGGAAAACAAGGAAAGGGAATGCTGTCTTTCAACTTCGTATTTCATGCTCTTATCCTCTTGATGCAGGATTTTTCCTAAGGAATACCTGCTTGTCTAATAACCTAACCTTTTCTTTAGGAAGGTTTCCCTCCAAGGGAAAGAATTTACAATCTAAAAAATTTTTTAAGATAAATAGGCTGACTTGTGAAGAATTGCCAATTCTAACCTTGATATGTCTTTGTAATTCTCAAACACCTATGTTTAATTCTTAAACACCAAAGCTCGTTTTCTTTAGCTTTTGATTTATACCTGAGGCTGTGATTCAGTCCCCTGCTAGTAAAACCATGGGCATCTGTAGAAGTGGACAATTTTTTGCACCTACAGCACACATTAAAGTGACACTTGATCATTTTTTCATGTTTTTCTTTGAATATTTCCTTGAACAAAAGTTTGAATTTTTATTGTATACTTAATGGGAAGACTACTTTTTAGACTTATGTAGATTTTTGTCAGGTCACTCTTATGTACACATGAGGAAAAAGCAAAATAATTTTTATTCCTAAAGCTGCCACATTTAGAATCTCTCTTTTTTTTTAAAAGATTTTATTTATTTGAGAGAGAGCACAAGTGGAGGGAGGTGCAAAGGGAGAGGGAGAAGCAGACTCCTCGCTGAGCAGGGAGCCTGACACAGGGCTGGATCCTAGGTCACTGAGATCATGAGCTGAGCCAAAGGCAGACGCTTAACTGACTGAGCCACCCAGGTGCCCCTAGAGTCTGACTTACTTGAATAACTTAACTTAGTTTTCAAGTTTATGTACTCTTGTAAAATGTATTAAGAATGAATTACTAGAAAAAGGACCATACTCTTGAGATGTTAGAGCAATGCCAGTTGCTATTACATTTTCTAACCCCTTCCTCTCAGTGACTGTCCTTACCTTTTCTGAGAAAAGGGTTTCACAGACATCCCTGCTTTGAGGGTCTGTATGAGAGGAAGTAGAAAGGGCTGTGTAGCTGGAGTGGGGCGAGAGGGAGGGAGGGAGGGGAGAGTAAGATGGGACTATGTAGGCCTTTTTAAGGACTTGCTTAAATTCTGAAATGGGGAACTCAGATTTTATTTTAATTTTTATTTTTTTTTTTAGATTTTATTTATTTGACAGAAACAGAGGGAACACAAGCAGGGGGAGTGGGAGAGGGAGAAGCAGGCTCCCTGCTGAGCAGGGAGCCCGATGTGGGGCTAGAGTTCAGGACCCTGGGATCATGACCTGAGCCGAAGGTAGATGTTTAACGACTGAGCACCCAGGCAACCCCCCCTTTTTTTAAGATTTTATTTCAGATTTTTAAAAATTATTTACATGCAATAAAATTCACCCATTTTTAATGAGTTTGGTGAGTGACCCAATTTGATGGGTTTTGACAATTGTATACGGTTGTGTAATAACCATAATCAAGATACAGAGCCTTCCATCACCCCTCAAAAACAGACTCCCTTTGCCCCTTTGCAGTTAATCCATTCCCCACCCCTGACTCTAGGCAACCAATGGTCTGCTTTCTAGCACTATAATTGTCCCCAGTCCAGAATACTTTTGGGGCCACCTGGCTGGCTCAGTCGGTGGAGCATGCAACTCTTGATTTCAGGGTTGTGGGTTCGAGCCCCACGTTGGGTGTAGCGGTTACTTTAAAATTAAAAAAAAAATCATTAGCATGCTTTTGAAGGTCATCTCTATTGAATGCATTAGCAGTTCTAACAGTGGATGGGCATTTGGGTTCTTTTTAATTTGGGGCTGTTAGAAATAAAGAGCTTATGAACATGTGATTACTTCTGAAAGCTTTTTTATTTTGATAAAATTTCCAATTTATATAAAAAATACAGAAATAGTACACAGCTCCCATGCTGAAGCATCCAGGAGTCGTGCCACCTTGACCCTTTATTACCCCTTAATACTTCAGTGTGTATTTCCTAAGTACAAGACCACTCTGCTACCTAACTGCCATGTGACCAGCAGAATCAGGAAATAACATTAATCCAGTATCCAGTCTGATTCACATTTTGCTGATGTCCCTAAAATGCCCAAGAATTCCAATCTGGGATCATGCCACATGTGGTTGTCTCTTCAGTGTCCTGTGCATTCCTCAGCCTGTCCTTACCTTTCTTAATGGTATACAGAGATACCGTATGTCTGTATTTGTGGCTGTTATCTATACAGTTATATGAAAAAGGAATTTACAGCAGTATCTCTAATTGCAATCTGACAACCCTGAGTTTATTCTGGGCTTCCCCCTTTCCTTGTGTTTTTTAAGATTTTATTTATCTTAAAGAGAGAGCAAGTCCGTGTGCACAAGCAGCAGGGAGAGGGAGAAGCAGGCTCCCCGCTGAGCAGGAGCCCAATGCGGGACTCGATCCCAGGCCCCCGGGATCACGACCTGAGCCAAAGGCAGACGCTTAACCAACTGAGCCACCCAGGCATCCCAGCCCTTCTTTTCTTCTTTGTAACTCCTCCGCTCCCAGTGATCAATGCATTTACTTACTGCTTAAATCTCCTGGAATGTAATCAAACTCTGGGAAGCAAGGCTTCAAGAGGGAAGAGGGGGAAGAAAAAGGGAGCTAACTACCTTTCGAAAATGATTTGATCATGCTGGGATCTTGGGCCCATCTGTGGGAGTTGCCAGTTTTGGAGGAAGTAGATGTTGCACTCATATAATGTGGTGGTTCTCAACTTCAAGTTTAACTTCTGCTGCGGATTCGAATCATCTGGGAAACATTTCCAAATGCCCGTGCCTAACGTACACCCCATATCAATTAAATCCCAATCTCTAGGCGTGAAACCCAATCAGCAATATATTTAAGTTCCCTGAGTGATTCCAATGTGAGTTAAGAACTAACAAAGCAGGGGCGCCTGGATGGCTCAGATGGTTAAGCATCTGCCTTCAGCTCAGATCATGATCCCAGGGTCCTGGGTTCGAGTCCCACATCGGGCTCCCTGCTCAGCGGGGAGACTGCGTCTCCCTTTCCCTCTGCCTGCTGCTACCCCTGCTTGTGCTCTCTCTCTTCTGTCGAATAAATAAAAAAATTAAAAAAAAAAAACTAACAAAGCAGATTTCTACCCTTTGAAATAGGTTATAATGATTAGATCTTTAGTTCAAATTGTATTTTTCCAAGGCAGCATATTGATAAGAAGAAGATGGTGTAAAAATGCAAAGTGCTGTGGGGCACCTGGGTGGTTCAGTTGGTTAAATGTCTGACTCTTGGTTTCGGCTCAGATCACTATCTTGTGGTTGTGGGATCGAGCCCCATGTCGAGCTCTGTGCTCTGCACAGAGTCTGTTTTAGATTTTCTCTCCCTCTCCCTCCTTCTCACACTCTTTCTCTCTCTCTCTCAAATAAATAATCTTTTTTTTTTTTTTTTAAAGAAAAGGATTGCATCACATCTCCCTTTTGAGCTTTTGAACTTTAAGGTGTAAAGTATTTTCTGTGTGGGTATTTAGCAAGCATTTTGTCCTTGGAAATATTGTATCCAGTAAAGATCTAATGCAGAATGTGAAGCCCTGGCTTAAAATTTGTGCTGTAATTGATTTGCCCTTGAGCAGTACTTCTCAAAATTTCATGTTCTTCCAAATCACTTTTGTAGCTTATTAAACTGATCTAGCAGGCCTGGAGGAGAGGGGTGGGTTTTTTTTTTTTTCTTAAGATTTTATTTATCCATTTGAGAGAGAGAAAATAGAGAGAGAGAGAGCATGAGAGGTGGGAGGGTGAGAGGGAGAAGCAGACTCCCTGCTGAGCAGGGAGCCCAATGCAGACTCCATCCTGGGACTCCAGGATCGTGACCCGAGCTGAAGGCAGTCGCCTAACCAACTGAGCCACCTGGGAGCCCTGAGGGGTGGGGTTTGAGAGACTTTATAAAGTGATGCTGAATGTGCTGATCTGGGGACCATGCTTTGGTGGCAAAACCCCGGAGTCTTTGCCCTGATAACTTAGTCGGTGAGTCTTGATTTTGGGGTGTTATGAACCTCTTTTGAAACTTGATAAAACCTAAGGGCTTTCCCCAGGAAAAACAAAATTAAAACAAAAATGTGCATATATACACCTAAGCATACAACTTCAGGGAGGCCATGCATTCATTCAATGAATACTCATTTTTCCTTTTTTTTTTTTTTTTTAAGATTTTATTTATTTGCCAAAGAAAGAGACAGCGAGAGAGGGAACTGAAACAGGGGGAGTGGGAGAGGGAGAAGCAGGCTTCCCGTGGAGCAGGGAGCCCAATGCGGGGCTCCATCCCAGGACCCCAGGATCATGACCCGAGCAAGAAGGCAGACGCTTAACGACTAAGCCACCCAGGCGCCCCAAATACCCATTTTTCTGGGTGCTAACGATAGAGCAAAA
This sequence comes from Mirounga angustirostris, assembly GCF_029215605.1. Taxonomy (NCBI): domain Eukaryota; kingdom Metazoa; phylum Chordata; class Mammalia; order Carnivora; family Phocidae; genus Mirounga; species Mirounga angustirostris. The sequence goes on along the minus strand of NW_026991718.1, from coordinate 96,630,755 downwards.
GGCAAGATTGACAAGGTCCCCACCTCCTGGAGCTTTCATTGTGGTGTCTGGGGACAAATCGCTACCACGTAAATAAAGAAGGCCTGTCGGGTAGTGATAAGTGATGAGGCAGTGTACCACGAACACACAATGGATGGATTGAGTTGGAGGAGTGCAAGAATGACTTTGTGAAACCAGTTTTCTGTCTGTCTGGGGAGACATCTTGTCCAGAGACCTGAGGGCCAGTCTATGGAACTAAAGCTTCCCCAGCAATCAGCTCCAGAGGGCCTGAAGTAGAAATGAGCCTCACAGTTTCATAAGACAGATCAGCTGGTATGGCAGGTGCAGAGTGAGTGAGGGAGAGAGTGACAGGAGGTGACTTCAGAGGGGCAGAGGGGCCAGATCATGCAGGGCCTTGTAGGTCACAGCAAGGAGGCTGCTTCTACCCCATCCACTGCCCAAGCCTATTTTTACAACTTAAAGGAGCCACGGCCTCCATTTTAAGAACTGCAGATCGAGAACTAATTTAGGAACAAAACCAGAAAAATGTCATTTGGAGATTAAAGGCGCAGAGAATACACCTGAAAATCCAGATTGAAGGAGGTGAGCCTGCTCAGGACAGAGCCCTTCTCCGGACCCCCAGTATCCACAGGTCTGGAGCCTGCCTCCAGGGACAACTGCTCGCTGAGTAATAATAAGTTTAAGTTCCAATCTGCAAGCAAAATGTTAGTTTCCATCCTGTCTCCGCCCACTGCAGAATGCTAGGACATCCCAGGCCTGCCCGGGGACGCACTCAGATGGCTTGACATCTCTTTTCTTTACTTCTCCACCTTCCAATAGCCAATAATGGCTTGGTGTGAGCACCGGCCTTAGCTTGCTAAGTTGTTGTGATGGCTCGGTTGTGGCTTTATTCCACATTTCACTCTGCTCCAGGGGAAGGGGGGGCTTGGATGGTGTTGCAATCCCCGTTTCTGTTAAGTGCCTCTTAAGTGGCAATTGTCTTTTAGCTCTCCTGTGTTGAGGGCTGGCTTGAGACCATCACAGTCTGTAAAAGAGCTGCCTGATCAGGATTAAGATTTAATCAATGCTTTAGTTTTCCCAGAGACCCAAGAGACCCCTAGATTATAAGGAAGGAAAAATGCACTGGCAGCCTGCTTTCGGAAATGATTTCCAATTCATATTTTCCTTGAAGTGAAACAGGAAATGAGGAATTTAAAATCTCAATTCTGGGGCAGCTGGGTGGCTCAGTCGGTTGGGCGTCTGCCTTTGGCTCAGGTCAAGATCTCAGGGTCCTGGGATGGAGTCCCGCATCGACTCCCTTGCTCCGTGGGGAGCCTGCTTCTCCCTCTCTCTCTGCCTCTCTCCCTTCTTGTGCTCTCTCTGCCTCTCTCTCCCTCAAATGAATAAATTAAAAAAACCTTAAAAAAAAAAAAGGTGGGGGGCGCCTGGGTGGCTCAGTTGGTTAAGCGACTGCCTTCGGCTCAGGTCATGATCCTGGAGTCCCGGGATCGAGTCCCACATCGGGCTCCCTGCTCGGCAGGGAGTCTGCTTCTCCCTCTGACCGTCCTCCCTCTCATGCTCTCTGTCTCTCATTCTCTCTCTCTCAGATAAATAAAATCTTAAAAAAAAAAAAGGTGGTTCTGGCCTTTGCTGGACTGTAGGGGCTGTAGTTTCTTTATCTATAATGGAGATATTGAATTAAAGAAGCTTCCACATCTGGGCCAGCTCTTTAAAATATTGTCCTCTGAAAATAACACACTCCACCCCCAAATAAAACCTTTTTTAAAAATAATACTATAAGTATATTTTGCTTTGCCAGTTTATCCCCAGTTTTGTACAAAATTATTTTGTTAAGTTGAATGCTTGTCCCTCATCTTGTGAGGTGACTGCCTGTTGGAGGGAGGGAGGAGGAGGTTCTGCTCTGAAATCTCATCATCAGCCAAGTCGGACAGGGCATCCGGACAGGCACCTCTATTCTAGAAACAGTGGGGGGGGGGGCGGCGGTGTGAATTTTATGAAAGAGATACCAGCCCCAAACACTAGAAAAAGCAGCAACCTATTGTCTTGTCTCTCCTCATAGAAAGTAAATCCTTGGGGCCAGGGAATTTTTTTTATTCACTGCTGTATCCCTTGTGCCTGGAACAGTGCCTGGCACACAGTAGGTGCTCAGTAAATATTTGTTGAATAGATGGAGCTGCATATTGGCACTTCAACTTTGGTGATTTCTAGCAGTACTCCTCTTTCCGTGGGAAAGACTCCCAGAAGCAGGGAGAAGGACGGTAACAGGAACCTCTAGCTTTCTCCTGTCCCCCTCCAGGAGCATTTTGAGACTGAATTTCAAAAGTCCCAGAGAGGAAAAAAAGATTGTTCCATTCTTTCCAACTCACCTATGTCCCCCTTTCTGCATTGAAACAGTCTAGATCTGGTAACAGCTCATGTGTTACAAACTATGTCTGCCTCAGGACAGACACGACTCCCGAAAATCTTATCATGGATGATTTATAAACTTAAGCATCCTTGATTTATGTATTCTATAAATCCACATGTTTATTAATTGGATTTGTTTCAAGGAACATTATGTGTTCTAAGGATATAGATCTACATTTTCAGCAGATTCCTGTAGTCAGTACATCTCTGCTCCTAAGTGGAAAGAATAGGAAAATGGAGCCAAAAAACTGTTTCAAATGATTTAAAATTCTAGTTCTTTCCACAATGCCCTACTAGTTCAGTGTACCACGGCTAAAGTAGTTTTACCAATGGTGGACCGTTTGGATATCATTTGTGTATATATATAAAAGAAGACATCGAGTTTGAGTCTCTTTGGAAAACCAGATGCAAATTAGCCCCTGGAGCTCAGGAGCTGTTAGGAAAGCAGAGGAAGGAACGGTGGGCACCTTCCCATTGGCTGGGGGGACTCACCCAGATGTCTGGCTCCCACTATAAAGACAGGAACCACTGCAGTCAGTTCCCACTTCCAGTTAAAGGACGACAGCAAAACAGCAAAAAAAGGAAGATGGCCAGACTATTAATACTTTCCCTCCCAGGTCTTTTAGCCATATGTGCCGTGCACGGAATATTTATGGACAGACTGGCTTCCAGGAAGCTCTGTGCAGATGACGAGTGCATGTGTAAGGACATTTTTTATGCCTTTTTTTTTTCTAAGATTTTATTTATTTATTTGAGAGAGAGAGAGAGCATGAGAGCGGGGAGGGTCAGAGGGAGAAACAGACTCCCTGCCGAGCAGGGAGCCTGATGCGGGATTTGATCCTGTGACTCCAGGATCATGACCTGAGCGGAAGGCAGTTGCTTAACCAACTGAGCCACCCAGGAGCCCCTTTTTATGCCTTTCATTATCTTTCTATTATATAATTGAAAAAAAATGGGGCTCCTGGGTGGATCAGTCAGTTGAGCAGCTGCCTTCGGCTCGGGTCGTGATCCCAGAGTCCTGGGATCGAGCCGGACGTCTGGCTCCCTGCTCAGCGGGGAGCCTGCTTCTCCCTCTGCCTGCCGCTCCCCCTGCTTGTGCTCTCACTCTGTGAAAGAAAGAAAGAAGAAAGAAAGAAAGAAAGAAAGAAAGAAAGAGAGAGAGAGAGAGAGAGAGAAAGAAAGAAAGAAAGAAAGAAAGAAAGAAAGAAAGAAAGAAAGAAAGAAAGAAAAAGAAAGAAAGAAAGAAAGAAAGAAGAAAGAGGAAAAGGAAAAGGAAAAGGAAAAGAAAAAAAAATCCACTAACAGCAACTATCTAATTGGGCTTTAAGTGAATCTTCTCTAACGAGTATGTCGCTAGCACTGCTTGGTCTGTACATTCGGTGTCTTAACTACCGAGAATTCACTTGGTTGAGATTTTCAGCTTTCATACCTTGGCTATATTACTCGTCTTGAACTGAACATTCAGGAGCTGTAAACTGGGAGTTATTAGTCTCTCTGATTTCCTATTTCTGATATGTTTGGCCTTTTTACTGTTAGAAAATCCAGGAGACTAAATAATGTAGTCATTTCAATGTTTCTTTTCTTCCAGATACTATTTCTCTCTCCAGAGCTCAAGAAGATTACAATGCCCCGGACTGTAGGTTCATTAATGTTAAAAAAGGACAGCAGATTTACGTTTACTCAAAGTTGGTACAAGAAAACGGAGCTGGAGAATTTTGGGCTGGCAGTGTAAGATGAGATCCTTGCAAATATACACACATCTTGACATAGGTTGCTCTTAATTTTTTCTTTCTGACCTACCTCCAGTACATTTTAGTGTTTGAAACGAGCTCTCAAGAATAATGGAGAGGTTTAGATGCAAGTGCAGAAAATCACATGCATTTGCTTTTGTGGCATTTTGAAGAAACAAAGAAAATTTCATAACAAAACCACATGTAGGTTTATGTGATGTGTTGGCAAGAACTAGTCAACCACGTGGGGGGCTTGAACATCTTAAAGAGTTTGAAACTTACTCAAAAATGTTTGAACGGATTTGCCAAGGAAAAGGCATGCGTGTTGGCAGTCAGGCTCCGCTTCAATATTTTAAAGGAAATCAACACCCTCTTCAGTTGCAGAGAATCTGCTTTCTTCATTGAAAACCCGCAGGGGTGGGCCCTAGGGAGGGATGAAGCAGGGCTGATTTGCTGTCGTCATCTGCAGCCCCACAGACACCTTCTCAAGGAATGAAGAATTAAATCCTAAATTCACTCAAGTATCTGTGCACTCGAATATTTAACAACCAAGAAGGGCCAGTTCTTTAAAATAAAAGTATCTATTTAGTTTTTTAGAAACGCACCGACTTTGTTTATGGGTTCCAAAAAGATTTTGGGCGGCTCACAAGATTGCATAAAATAAAGAAATGCTCAGTGAGACCGGGAAGACCCGGCCACAGGAGAACAGAGACACACTTTCTGTGGGTTAACTCAGTTGCTGTGAGTGAGCTTCAAAGTTGGATCTGAGGCCCCCGGAACCCAGAGGGGAAAATGGAGTCATTGCAATTCTGTAATTCTCATTCACAGCAAATGTGATGCCAGGGGTTTTCTAGAAGTGGACTCCCAGCCGCAGCCCCCTGACTGTTACTCTTCTGGGCACTCAGGTCTATGGAGATGACCGTGAGGACGAGATGGGCACCCTGGGCTATTTCCCCAGCAGCTTGGTCGAGGAACAACAGGTGTACCAAGAAGCCACCAAGGAAGTCCCCACCACGGTAAGTGTCTCAGAGCGGGCCGGAGAAGGACCCAGATCCTGGGCTGATGCAGGCAGGTGTTAAAGATGCATCGTGTCACTTACAAGACGACCGGAGCAAACCCCCCTACTTGTAGCGGAGGCTTCCCCGAGACAGGGAGGTTTGCGAGAGCATTTACACCTACTCTCAATGTTGAAAGGTTACCGAACTTTCCCCACCCACCCCCTTTTGTTTTTAGATACAAGTTATCCTAGAAAGGAGTCCATGTCACAAAGAAAGAAATGAATATAGTACTCATGGACTCTTAACTGATGGTTACATTTATTTACTAAAACACTTGGGCTGGGAAAAAATCAGCACCTGTATTTAATCAAATCAAAACACTGGAAAAAAAAATCTTTGGATGCCTTATTTCTGTGGTAGATAGATTCTACTTATGTTTGAAAAAGAAATTATATTCTTTCCAGTGCCCTGGGGTCTTGCAAGCCCCAGAAGAGACATAAAAGATTCCCTTTGAGCTACTTGGCAGGGTGGTTGTTTTGAAGAGATTCTCCTGGAGCTAATTGCTACGTGAAATAACTTCAAAACATTGCCCAACCCACACAAACGGGACTTGCTTGTCATCGCTTCTGAGCACTGAGCTTGAATGTGTCAAATAACCACCAATTAAAAGTGTATTTGAGAACCTTCATTTTAAGTAGTTTTTGACTTAAAGTGATAATTATGTCATACTCTTTGGGGTTCAACCTTATTTTAAATCTAGATTTCCCTTTGATGACCTATAATTTTTAAATAAAGAAACTATATTTGTTTTCTGGCCCTTGTGTGCTCAGTTCAATCTTTTTTTTTTTTTCTCTAGGATATTGACTTCTTCTGTGAGTAAGAAATTAGACAAACCTGCAAGTAAAAAGGAAACACTAAAAACTAGGAGAAGCGAAATAAGAAAAAAATACGTGTCCCTAATTCCTGACTTTTGTTTCAAGGCTTTGTTATCCTTACAGGAGGGCTGGGCCTTGGTGGCCAGAGGTGGCACATGAAGGAGGGGTTTCCATTCAGTTTTCTGCTGGCCTGGTCTTCCCACCACCTGGGGGGGCAGGGCGACGTTTGGCTCAAGAGGGAGAATTGAAAGCAGAAATTCTATTTCAGCCTAGAGAATCCTCTCTTACACAAGAATGTATACAGAGAATGGCTCATTTTTATTATTTTTAAATTGTAATTCTTACCAGCTCTTTGGCTTCTTATACAAACTTGGTAGGTCACAGATCTTCCCTTTGGATATGCTGTTTTCTAATTATTTGTCTCACTGGCCATTTGGAGTGTTATAATATACCTAAAGGGGCTATATCCCCAAGGAGTATTCAAGGATTGTTGTTACTTTTAATATTGTTTGCCTTTGGGTGTGAAGCTGGTGGGAGTGGACGAGCTGTTTGGGCTTAGAGATATTTGGACTATACCTCTTTCTCTTAAAAAAAAAAATCACAAATTATTTCAATGGAATTTTATCTTCTAGTGATCAATTTATCGCTCCCCAAATTTTAAGTAAGTGTGTGTGTATGTAATAAGGGTGGAGCAGCTTATGAAATATTTGTAATGGGATAGTTTCCCCATCATATGTGCTGTCACTGCAAACATTTGAGCTTCAAGTCAAAAGACAGGGGGAAAAAGTCTGTGGGTTATTTCCCGACTTCTCTTTCAACGTTGAATTTCCTCTTCCTGTGCAAAGTCCCCCAGCCAAGGATGATGTGTGAATAAATCTGGTGAGGGGATTGGTGGTCCCAAAGGATATACAAGTGTCTCTACATTTGATTGGAAATTTGCTTTGATTGTGTATTCCTAGTATAATTCTTTTTATGTAGTCATGAGTCTTTGTTTACATGCAGTTAAAATGCCTGTACTTTGACAATTTCTGAATTAAAAATTGTTTTAAAACATTTTTCAACTGGGGTCATCGAAAGTCTGGAAAGCACTTGGAAATGGGGTTGGTTCCTCAGTTTCCTGTGGTCTGTTCATCCCACCGGCATGAAGAGGAGGGCATTTACGATAAGTCAGAGATGGGGACCCCAGGGTCATTTTTCCAGCTGTGTCCATTGTGATTTGGGGTGAATATATTTTTGCCAAATTCCCATGGGGTTCCATCATGTGAAATGGTACCCCCCAAAAGCCCCCCAAACCCAAACCCACTTACTGCATTCCATAAAATGTTTCAGGCCAATCTAGGGTGGTCAACACAATTTAAGGTAAGAGGCATTTATCCTCTGTTTCTCTCTGCCTCTCACTTGCTGGCTCCCCCATTCCAGGTACCCCATTATCCCTCAAGATACCCAGCATCCCCATGACACTCTCCTACTGCCAAAGCCCCCATCTGTCTGGCCTCATGCTTCCAGCCTCCCTCCCCAAGCATGGGGCTTCAGGCTGCGGTCCCTCCTGGCCACACCTGCCTTCCCTTCACCAGAACCAATCTCATCCGGGCTTTTGGGGTCACTGATTGGTTTCCATCTTCTGGGGGCCTAGCCGCATCAACAGAATGAAAGCACCTGCAGGGAGCTAGCCTTTCAGTAGGCAAAGGCCATCCCTGGCCCGGGGGCAGCGTGGGCCTCAGTTGGGTATGGGTTAAGAAGGCAGAACCCCAGGGCCCACCGCAGACTTTCTGAATCACAATCTGCATTTTCACAAGACCCCCAGATTCGAGGTTCATGGATGCATTGGAGGGAAAGAGAAACCTCCTTCTACCCTCCTCGGGTCTCTGGCTGGGCCTAAGAATTAAACTGACATAGACAGATCACCAGGAGAGAAGCGGGTGTGTTTAATTTCATATTTTTACGTGGTGATGGGAATCTTCAAAAGGAAAATGAAGACCCAGAGAAGCCACTAGAGCCATGTACTTATATACCTTTTTCGACAATGAGCAATAAAATGTGGGACGTGACAAGATAAAGTGGCTTGGGCGCGGGGCAGTAAATCGTGGGACAGTGACCAGGAAACGCACACGGAGAGCCGTGGAAGATAGGGGTGATTGCAGCAGCTTGTTTGCCCGGGTCCCTTCCAGCGCCGACTCCCAGGGCCTGGCCATAAAAGCGTCCTCTTCCCGGCGCACCGAGAGCACCTTCCTCGTGGGAAATTTTACGGCCTGTTTTTAGGTAGAAAGCAGGGAGGTCAGAGAGCCCTTCCTGCATCTGCGCTTTCTCTCCCCCCTTCAGCTCAAAATGATCAATATGCCGAAGCAGCATCTTTTGGGGTAGCGTGTTCTGAACCCCTTGGACATTAAAGGTTATGAGAAACACTCATTTTAGTTCTCTCCTTTCCTCTGACACAGAAAGAAATAAGTGAAAAAAGTGAGAGCACCTGGGAGATGAAGCAGCTTTGCCAAGGTTGAAAGGGCAGGATTTCCACATTCTGAAACCAGTATCCCCCCGTGTTGTGGGCACCGGCTTGGTGTCTATAGAACTCTACCTTCCAGAAAAGGGGGCCATAGGGTGGAGAAGTGAGAGTCTGGGGGGCAATGAGGCCACTTGGGGAATCTTCCTTCCTTCCCACTACGAGCAAGGGTATCTTCTACCTCTAAGAGATTCTCAGTCCCTGACGTTGTTGCTTTGCAACCTTGAGAGCTCCTGAGAAGTCTGAGACCAGGCCCTGGCCTGGGGAGACTGGGAAAGAGGAAGACCACTCCAGATGGGCAGGTGGCAATTTCCTGAAGCAAGGGACTTAACACGCAAGGCTTGTGGGCAGCTGCAAGATGAGTGAGGAGCCTCGACTGACCATTCCTGTCCAGCTCGAGGGTCAACTGGTGGCCACGTCCTCTCCATGACCTCACCCAACAGACATTAAAGAAAACAAAAAACCAGGGTGCCTGGGTGGCTCAGATGGTTAAGCATCTGCCTTCGGCTCAGGTCATGATCCCAGAGTCCTGGGATCGAGTCCCGCATCGGGCTCCCTGCTCCTTGGGAGCCTGCTTCTCCCTTTGCTTCTCCCTCTGCTTCTCTCTCTCTGTCTCTCATGAATAAACAAATAAAATTAAAAAAAAAAAAAAACAAAAAAACAAACAACTGGGCCTAGGGATCCCTGAGGGAACTCCAACTTGTAGGTTTCCTCTATACTCCCAAGTTGAGGCTGTGTGTGTGTGTGTGTGTGTGTGTATAGTGTTTAAATATTTCCATGTAGCTGTACTGTTTCCTTTTGGGAGAAAACTAAGGATTTCACCATCCCTTGTGTATATACAATGGAATATTCCTCAGCCATATAAGAGAATGAAATCTTGACATTTACAACCACATGGATGGAGTATTATGCTCAGTGAAATAAGTCAGTCGCATAAAGATGAATACCCTATGATTTAATTCATGTAGAATTTACAAAACAAAACAAAGAAAGAAAAAAAAGAGACAAAGCAAAAAACAGACTCTTTTTTTTTTTTATTCTTTTTTCAAAGAACAGACTCTTACCTATAGAGAAGAAACTGGTGGTTGCCAGAGGTGAGGCGGGTGGAGGGATGGGGGAAATAGGTGAAGGAGATCAAGAGTACACTCATCGTGATGAGCACTGAGTGATGTACAGAATTGTTGAATCACTATACTGTGCACTTGAAACTAATAAAAAAAAAAGAGTTTCCTCATCCTTGACCTCACAGAACATGGGAAACAATAAGGGCAGTGGATATGGGTAGTGCAGTCAAGTAGCTTTCAGAAGCCAATTTAGGGCAAATGGTGAGACTTTGCCTCGAGCAGAGCTATTCAAAGGGGTTACCAGTGCAAGACGAGAGAAGCACTGAAACCCATCCGAGGTGAGAACAGTCAGGGCATGGAAGACCCCGGCAGGCAATAAAATGAAATGAAATCTTGTTTAAGGGAACTGTGTAATTGGTGGCTCAGAGAAGTCGGGCAAGCACAGAGCCCAGGGCAGCATGGAAAAAGGTAGGCTGTCTATTTCTTTCAGTGCTGTTGTTCCCTATGTGTGCATGCTTGAATAAGGTTCTGACCTTGCTGGACCTCTGTTTCCTTGGCTATCAATGGGGTTCACAGCATCTTCCTTGCTGGGTTGTTGCGAGGCTTAAATATAATATAATATCAGGCCCCTAAGAGTGGGACCCCTAGGTGGTAGCTAGTATTATCTGACCCAAGAGGGCTGGAGAGAGAAAGGCCTTCCCTCAAGGAGCTGTGCTGTAATCAGCTAGATGCTTCACTGGTAAGAAATTGTAATTTCCCCTTCAGACCATCTGGTATTTCTACATCAAAGATATTTCCAGATTGCATACTTTTTTTGTGGTTTCATTTCTTAAAAAACAAAACAAAACAAAAAACCCCAAAACACCTGAAATTACCTGAAATAGTGTGGAGTGTATGAGTATAATTTTGATTGGAAGTCCCAGTTCTGGCCACTGCCCTTCATTAACACCAACATGTGAGGGTCATTTACGTCCCACTGAGGGCCCCCACACCTTGTAAGAATCAATATAGTAGGTTCTCTATATATTTGTTTATCTTTGAGACCTATGGCCAGATGGATGTTACTGTGTGAATTCATCATATTTAGGCTCAGCAAAGTTGGGTTGTCTCATGTGCATCTAGCCATCCTGGCAAGGGTGTAAATAACAACACCTCTTAGGAAAGCAGCCTTGGAAGGGGCGCGTGTCACCTTGGTTTTCCACAGCTTGATGGCACTTGCTCTGACCGCAGGGGTGAGTACTGTTCCTCTGCTCTCCTGATGCTGGAAGTTCACGTGTCTGGCCAGACATTTTGACCCTCATTCTGATGAGAGCCTTGTATGAGATCCAAAGCACATGGCTCCCGGAGGAGAGAAGGCCTGAGACTGAGGTACTGTGGCTTCTACACTTTCTCTAAAAAAGTATGCACGGGTGTGGAATGCATGCTAATGAGAAGTTTATCCCAAATAGATTGCTAGGGGAGTGATTTCTTTTATTTATTTATTTATTTATTATTTTTTTGGAGCAGGGGAGGGGCAGAGGGAGCGAGAGAGAGAATCTTGAGCAGGCTCCGCGTGCTGAGTGCGGAGCCCTGGGCGGGGCTCGATCTCACCACCCCGAGATCATGACCTGAGCCGAAATCAAGAATCGGTTGCCCAACCGGCTGAGCCACCCAGGGGCCCCAGAGTATGTGATTTCTTACTGGCTACACCTTTGTTATGTTAAATACTCCTACAATAAATACAAGTGATTTTTATAAATCCAAGTAATTTGAATGGGCTACATTTGGTGGGTTCCCCATGTTATGTCAAAGCCAGTGGAATAACCGTAACATGAATTGTTGTAGCCCTGAGACTCCTTGGGGCTCTTGCACGTCACATGGCCTGATGGCTCAGGCTTCTCTTGTTTGTGTGGCCATGTTCGTGTCACCGAAACTCTTGCCTCCTGTGTAACTCATCTACACGTGGGAATAAGAATGCCTTTGAGGATAAGAATAACTAACTTTGGGGGGTAATTATGAGGATTAAATTAAATGAGATGCAGTATGTAAAATCACCCAGCCCAGTACACAATACACAGTATACAGTGGGTGTATAATAAATGGTAGTAAAATTAACTTCAAAATGAGAGGTTTTTAAAGCATTTTTGAAACTTTTGAAGAACTTCAGTTCTTTTTTAAGTGAATCAAAAGTATATCTTTAGCATCTCTTCTTTCTAGAATACTTCTGTGTTTCCTCCCTGGCTTTCTTGAAGTTGTATGCAAGGCATACTGCAAATACTTAGCATGGATACACGAACACACGTGCACACGTACGCACACACAAAACTTGACAAATGCTGTATCTGATGTCTGGGATGGCACAGCTCCCCTGCCTTCATTATCAGGGGAATGTCTCTGGTGCTCTGTCAAAGAGACATTTAAGAAACACCTGGCAGGACAGAGCCCCAGCCCTCTCCGACTTCCAGCCCTTCCCTCCCACATCCTCCTCTATCCTCAGAGAATGTTGCAAATGGCAGCCGGCCATGGGATTCTCGGCGCTATCTGGTGCCCAGCCAACAGCGACTGACTTGACTGAAGATACACCTTCTGAGTGTTTGTGATGGGGACAAATGCTTGGGATGACTAATAAGTGGCCGGGGGTTGTTTTGAGTATTGCAGTCCTGCAGAAACTATGAACATTGCCCTAATTATCGAGTCTATAGATCTGGAAGACACCTCATTTTCAGAGTACAAGCTTTTGAATTCCCTTTCTTGGCCACTTCCCCAGAACAAACATCAGCAAATGGCAAGAAAGGGCAATTGAAGGCAGGGCTTTTTTTTTTTTTTTTAATTTAATTTATTTATTTATTTTTAATTTATTCATGAGAGACAGAGAGAGAGAGAGAGAGGGAGAGAGGCAGAAGGAGAAGCAGGCTCCCAAGGAGCAGGGAGCCCAATGCGGGGCCCGATCCCAGGACCCTGGGATCATGACCTGAGCGGAAGGCAGACGCTTAACCATCTGAGCCACCCAGGCGCCCCAAGGCAGGGCTTTGATTATTCCAGGAAAAGTGCTGGGAGCTCCTTCCTGCAAGTCAGGCACCATATTCCTGTTAATAGCAATTCTTTTTGTTAAAAGTCTTACCTCTTGTTCAAGAGGCAAGTCGTTGGGAATGCTACTTGTCCTTTCTGCAAACCTGTAAGAGAGGTAAATCAGAATCCCCAGCAGATACTAAGATTGGAAACCTCTCCTTTCCGTTCCCGACCATGAACTTCTAAGACCGTTTCCTTTTTTTTTTTTTTTAAAGATTTTATTTATTTATTTGACAGAGAGAGAGATAGCGAGAGCAGGAACACAGCAGGGGGAGTGGGAGAGGGAGAAGCAGGCTTCCTGCAGAGCAGGGAGCCCGATGCGGGGCTCGATCCCAGGACCCTGGGATCATGACCTGAGCCGAAGGCAGACGCTTAACGACTGAGCCACCCAGGCGCCCCTAAAACCGTTTCCTAACCAGGCCTAGCGAGGGTTTTCAGACTTGCTTTGGGGACATGGAGTAACTGGGATGATGGTTGGAATGTTGGTGGTGGAATAAGAAGTAACATTCCTGATGTTGGAATGTCAGGCCTCAAGTCGACTTGACCAGAAGCATCCAAGTTACTGGGGCCCTCGCCCCGTGCCCCAACTACTTTTGTGAAGACAGTGTGTGTGAAAAAGTTTTGAGTCACAGCTGACTTAGTTCACTGTTCGCAGTGTGACTAAATTCAGCAGCAGTTTTTTGTGCAGTCAAGTTTTAGAAAACCCCAGTGGATTTCATAAGCTTCGAAGAAAGATAAGTCAAGGTGGCGCTGCCTTTAGCATCCCCCACTCCTGACGCTAGATGAATGGCATTTACTGCTTCTCGTGTTTATTGGCTGAGGAGACGCTTGTGCCCTCACAGATCCGATTTAATACAGGGAAATATTAAGCGCCTTTGTGTAGTATTTAAACAAATCTCTGGAGGAAGTGGGTATTTCAGCTCCAAGTGGAGAGAAGAAATAAAAGCGAGCACCAGGAAGAAAAATCTCATTTCTTCAACAATCAGCCTCATCTATCTGAAATGGTGAGGGAAAAAAAAGTCAGAGAGAAATTACATAAGCTAATACTATTCCACGTTCTATCCTTGAAATACAATTTTGCGGACTGTAAAGGCCTTCCCCTGTTACAATGTCTGCATCACCGGCAAATACCATCATAGATCAGTAATTTAATCGGGAGAAAGGACATATCGATCTGCACGCTTTAGAGAATCCATCCTCTAACCCATTATTAACAAAGACAGAGAATGCTTCCCAAGCTGTGATTTAAATATTTTTCTAAGTGGAAATGACTTTTCTGTCACACGTGAGCAATTGTTTTAATCATTTCTTGGCCAAATGTGCGCTGCACTCAAGTGAGCATGTTTGAGAGGTGAAGATATGACCCACGGGTCCCTGCCTCTCATCTTTTCTTACCCTCCCTTCCCTTCTTCCTCTTTGCTTCAGCAGGGGAATTTATCCTGGCTAAAAGCTTCATTCAGTCCAGTTGGGAACGTTAATCCCTTTGAACAATTCTGCTTCAAGCTGCGGGGGTGGGGAGCCCATGTGGGCTTTGAGATTTCTACAGACCAAAGGCAGAAAGCCTGAAGTGTCAACCGTCCCTGGCTGCCCATCCACCCACCTGGCTGGACCCCCGTCACTCAGGAGTTCACAGTTCTTTCTTCTCTCCACACCCCCTTGTGGCAAAATGACTTAAGGCTCTCTTTTTTTTTTTCCTGCTCCTAGATCTTTCCCTGAGCCTTCTGTTACTACTAAAGCCACACGTAGATTAGCAGACAAAACTTGAGCTTTGACTCCCAGGGGCCTCAAGCAGACACACTGGTTTGGGCACCAGCCTCAGGTCATGAGGGACTGCAGGCAGAGATGGGAGAGTGGGTGGGCTGCATAGTCTAGCAATGCTGGTCTGTCCTGCAGGAGAAGGCGACTCGAGGTGAGATGTGTCCCCCAATCCCACTGTTACCTGAAGCAGGCAGATAAGAACCGATATTTCTGAGCACCACTTGAACACCAGTGTGTTGCCTGAGACTCTTGCATGAGACTCTGTCAGCGCACGCTGACATGAGGATTTGTGTAAAGTGATTTATGGAAGCGTGACTTCCAGGGAAACAGGTCAGGGAGAAGGGCAGCGAGGTAGGGAATGAGCTCAACAAGGGTGTAACCTCCAGCAAGGCCCGCAGTGTCCAGCTTCTGCCTGATCCCACCGGGGCCTCGAAGGGCAGTAGGGTACACCTCAGAGGTTGTCTGGACCCGTCAAGAAAGCTGAGCTATCTTCTGGCCCATCGTTGATTAAGGGTTGCGGTGGGGCGAATCCAGCCTCGGATTTCCTCCTTGATCAGCTTCCGTGGACCCTGAAACTTTTCTGATGTGCAAGGTAGCAGTAGTGGGGAACTTTGGTGGGACCAGGGTGACACCTAGTGGTGAGCTTTGGATCTGGCACTCAGAGAGACCTTTCCAAACTTGAGTCCGCAACCCCGGCGTGTGAGCGCACATACTTCTTAACATTCAGAATCCTCAGTGTCAGGGCCACCTCCTTGGGCCGACTCTCCAACCCCACACCTTCCTTCCAACACTCACAGTCTTAAAATCTGCTTGTCATATGCCATAGATAGGGGTAGTAATACACCTTTACTGCTGACCTTATAATAAATTCAACAGATCTGAAAATTCACACATTAGGGGAAGCTGACATTTCACTTTCAGACCCATTTCGTAGGTTTCTCTGCAGAGCTTATAGACCGTTTTGGTTGACTTAATTCATTTGAAGAGAAGCAGCAATAGCGCCTTGAGCTGGGAGAGCAGAAGCTCCTCTAGGAAACAACACAACCCCCAGCCGCCTCTAGGGGCACCATGGAGTGGCTGAAAGATAAAGAACTTGGTGTTCCAGATCACTCACAAAGCGTTAAGCAGGGATCTGCAGCTAGACCACCTGGCTTCAAGCTCACAAGCTGTCCATGACACCATGTAGAAATAGGAGTAAGAAAAAAAATTGGTTTCTACTTCTTCTAAGAGGGTGGTTATCTACCCGTGGTGATTTTGACCTCATACCCTTCCCATCTACGGAGGACATTTGGCAATGTCTAGAGACATTTATCACCACCCCCCCTTTGGGGGGTGGGTGGAGGGGCAGAGGGGGAGGGAGGGAGAGAGAGAGAGAGAATCTTAAGCAGGTTCCACACCCAGGACAGAGTCCAACGCGGGGTTCGATCTCACATCCCGGAGATCATGACTTGAGCTGAAATCAAGAGTCCGACGCTTAACGGACCGAGCCACCCAGGCACCCGAGACGGTTTTGACTGTTACAACTGGAGCAGGGTACACCACTGGCATCTAGTGGGTAGAGGCTAGTGATGCTGCTAAACATGCTCTCCTATCCAAGAGTGCCCCCAACCAAGAATGATCCAGACCTAAATGTCAGTAATGTCTAGGCGGAGAAAGCCTACTGTAAGGGGTGATATTAATCAGCAGGTGAATTTTGGATGAGTGACAAATGCTAGGAAGGCCTAAGCAATTATCTGGCTGTGTTTTGGTTTTCTTTTTCTTTTTAATCTTTAAAAAAAAAATTTTATTTTAAGTAATCTCTACCATCAATGTGGGGTTCAAACTCACAACCCAGCGATCAAGAGTTACATGCTCTATGGACTGAGCCAGCCAAGCACCCTATTTTCTGAATTGTAACGAACCATTAGACAGAGCTGGATTATCCTGACACATATACGCCACATCTTCTGGAGCTATGACAGCACAGAGAGAACCTCCATTTTGCAATCAGCTTGTTACAAATGAGCATCAGCAATTCCCTTTCTTCATAATTTGAAACACGGTCCTTTTGCTTCATGCTCTAGCTGTGCATGGCCTCCCTCCTGATGTAGCATTTCACCAAACACCCTTCATCAGCTCCAGAAAGGCTCAGGGCTAGTGAAGGGCTGACACATGATGGGGACTGAAGGCTATTTTGCATTTCTTCCTACAGCCCTTTCAGTCTCCTCTAGGAGATTGCTTAATTGCTTTTCAAACAGCTATCATGTCCTCCTAGCTTTACAGCTTCTTTCAGAAGATGATTACAATGTCCTATAATTTTTCAAGCAAAAATAGTGCTTCCTTACCCCTCAGTAATGTATGCACTGTCAATTTCAATAGCATCAGCTATCTTTACCCGACATGAATCTCTTTTCCCCTTTATTCCCTCCTTTGCTATTGTCATCTTGTTTAACCTTTTTTCAGAGAGCTTCCTAAGCACACAGATATATTTATGGAGTATCTTTACATTTGTGGATACAATTGAGGGGGAGAAGACTATATCACCCCAAAATGTACCACTTGGCATATCGATTATCTCAAATTAAAGTTACTTAAAAAAGGGCCAGTGCAAGAAGGACACTCTGACCCTCCTCTGTCCCCTGAAAGCAGGAAATAAATTCCCCATGTGAAGCATAGCTTTCCTGCACCTGGAGGGGAGGAGGCATACTGATCACCAGAAACAGAGCATTCAGCGGGGAAGTCTGCATAAACAAGGCTGGCTACCGCCTCACTAACTAGCTACATCAAACCCAAACCCCTTGGTTTTGTCAAATTTTCACAAATGGTTGTTTATTTGTCTAAAAGGCAAAAAGCTGCCAGCTTTGGTCACTTCTCTGAGTCCTACACCTCAATGAGTTCCTGTGTGTACAAAATTAAATCTGTTTTTCTTCTGTTAATCTGATTTACATCAATTCAGTTATTAGGCCAGCCAAAGAACCTAGAAGGTAAGGAGGACAATGTTTTCCTCCCCCACACCATTAAAATTTAAACGCGTGTGTTTAGCCTAATGTTGACATTTCTCATTCCTTGGAGCAAGAATTTACTTAAACATTAATAACTATACACGTAATGTACTTTTCAGTGCATACTGCAGTTCCGAGAAGGGGAGAAAGATGCTGTGCACTCATCTATTAGAACTGTGAGTTTGTTTAAAAGAGATATGTAATTGGAGACCTAAAGCCTAATTGGAAATGTGTTACTTTATCTCATACCTGAAGCCCAAAAGAATGTAGATTTTGGAAGGAAGTCTGAATTTAACCCCTGCTGCTAATGGCGGACAACCTTGAATGGGGCTTGTGTGATCTTCTTTTTTTTCTTTTTGAAGTTGCTAATGAATTTTTTTTAAAGGTTTTTTTATTTATTTGACAGAGAGAAAGACAGCCAGAGAGGGAACACAGGCAGGGGGTGTGGAGAGGGAGAAGCAGGCTTTCCGCTGAGCAGGGAGCCCAATGCGGGGCTCCATCCCAGGACCCTGGGATCATGACCTGAGCCGAAGGCAGATGCTTAACGACTGAGCCACCCAGGCGCCCTGAAGTTGCTAATGAATTTAAGTTTAAAAGAAAAAAAAATTCTTGCCCTTCTCTTCAAACGCTCCTGCCCTCATGTGACATAGTATTGCTTTTTTTTTTTTTTTTTGTCAATTCCATTTTTCAAAATGGACACTCTGAGCAACAGGAAGGTATACAATGGCTAAAATATACATGAGGGGTTGGAATTTGGGTTTGGGTGTTCCAGATCCCACATTCCCGAGGCTCCTGACCAGGAAAGGACACCCACAAGGTGAAAGAACCAAGTAGTTGTGAAATATCAGCTTACTTAACATTAGGCAAGCCTCAGAAGATGCCCCCATCTCCTGACTTAGGGCTTCTGGGGCACTGGCTGAAAGGAGAGTGTGGTTCAGATTGGCAGGTTTGCGTAAGGTTTCCTGGTTCCTGCTGCTCTGAGTCTTAGTCACCGGGGTCTGTGGCACAGGATGCAGCTAGCCATGAGACAAATAGCTGATCCCACTCCGGTGTAGATGGAGAACTTACCACAATAGAGAGAAAGAAGAGCAGATGCTCTTGACACCTGGTCCAAGACAATTTCATCTCTGCCTGATGGCCTTTATAGTCCCTGGAGTTTGCTCTCTCTCTTCTTTTCTTTCCTTTTCTTTTCTTTTTTCTTATTTATTTATTTGCCAGAGAGAGAGAGAGAGAACACAAGCAGGAGGACTGGCAGGCAGAGGGCGAAGCAGACTCTCCACTGAGCAGGGAGCCTGATGTGGGGCTCAAGGGATTATGACCTGAGCTGAAGGCAGACACTTAACGGACTGAGCCACCCAGGCATCTCTGCTCTCCCCTTTCAAGGCAGTCTGGAAGTGCCAGGGGATTAACACCTCCTGTGAGGAGCCCGTAGCCAATGACTGATGGGGGTTGGTGTATAATATATCAGCACCCCATCCTTGGAGGGGTTAACTCTTAGGTGCTTACAGTACACTGTCTCCCAGACATGCCAAGTGAACCTGAGTTCCACGTGCCCACAGGGGTGACGTTCTTGATAGAATCCCCTCTGTGCCTGTCTTGTCTTCCTCACCTCACTTTCCCAGGCCCCCACTCTGAACTCTGGAATCATCTCCCCAAGGAATTACTTCCACGAGTATCTTTGTTTCAGGCCTGTTGCTAAACCAAGACAAAACACATGTCCGGTCCTGTCCTGAGCAGGCAGGCCCCGTGTAGGGAAGCTGGATGCAGAGCACCAGGTGGGAAGAAGGCCTGGCATGCAGAGGTGAGCAGGGGACAGACAGAGCAGGGCTGTATGTCCAAGCCCAGTGGTCCCCATCCACTCTCAGAACGTGGCTCACTGAGTGTCCCGGAGTCTGACCCATACGATTTGTAATTCCTTCCTCACTGGGGAGGAGATGGTGGCAGGCACAGTGATACAAAGTTTGAGATTTCCCTCAGGTTCCCAGCCCAGCCCACCACTGAGAAGAAAAAGAAAAGCCCAAACAAAAAGATTCCCTTCTGGGCTTCTGGGTGGCTCAGTCAGTTAAGCATCTGCCTTCAGCTCAGGTCATGATCCCAGGGTCCTGGGATCGAGCCCCACATTGGGCTCCCTGCTCAGCGGGGAGCCTGCTTCTCCCTCTCCTGCTCCCCCTGCTTGTGCTCTCTCTCTCTCACTGCCAAATAAATTTAAAAAACCAAACAAACAAAACCAGATCTCCTTTGCTGCCTCTCAGGTTTATCCCTGGCTGTTCCCACGTCCCTGTGGCAAACATTCCAGGCTGCCCGTGCTCAGAACTCCCCGCAAGCTCACCTCCTGCGGAAGGATGGACTGTTATTCGCCTCTAGTTCATATTCAAAGCTGCTTATGCCATTCCCAGCCACCCCTCCTCGCTTTGGGATTCATCATGCTAGGACTTAACTATTCAAACAAAACAGTTCTTAA
This sequence comes from Mirounga angustirostris, assembly GCF_029215605.1. Lineage (NCBI taxonomy): Eukaryota > Metazoa > Chordata > Mammalia > Carnivora > Phocidae > Mirounga > Mirounga angustirostris. Next base: position 96,610,937 of record NW_026991718.1, on the reverse strand, counting down.
ATTCTTCCACTTCCTGGTAGGAACACGACTCAGAGCTCCGAAAAACTTGTAGTGCAGCCTTTTGAGTGTATTTTATTAAAAGGTAAGATTATGCTCGAAGCAAAGGTTAGGCAAACATTTGCTGAACGCCTCGGTCCTCAACCGGCAGGGAACATTTCCTCAAGTCGGAAGCTGAGTAAAATGGCTGCCAGGTTAAGAAAGGTCTTTACTTAAAGGTCAAGCCAAAATGGGAAAGATAAAAACAGTTGGAAACAGGCTTTTTTTTTTTTTTTCTTTTTTTTTTTAAGGGAGACTGGTTCTAAGTGGGGATTTGTTTCTGCTTTCAAAGTATCAAAAGTTCATGGTTTTAGACACAATTATTCTCTGAAACAGATGTGTAATTGAAGAAGTGCAGCACTGACCTTCAGTGCGGGCTCAAATTTAAATGGGAGGAAAATTACAAAGTACGTGGGGGTGCCATCCTCCCCCTTTCCAGCATGACCCAACCAAGTGCTCTGCTCCTTCATGGAACCAGCTCCCCACATGCTCTGTCCAGATTGCTAGGCCCAGCGTCCCATTTCCCAAAGGGACAGGTAGATTGGGGACTAGAGTAGCTATTTTTTAATTTTTAATTTTAGAGAGTGAGAGTGAGCGAGTGTGAGCAGTGGGGAGAGGGACAGCGGGAGAGGGGCAGAGAGAACCTGAAGTGGGCTCCACGCTGACACGGGGCTCAATCTCACGACCCTGAGATCATGACGTGAGCCCAAATCAGGAGTCGGACGCTCAAAAGACAGAGCTACCCAGGCGTCCCTAGAGTAGCTATTCTTGAACGTGTTATGGGCCAGATACCTGACCTTGCATAGGCATAATTAGTACAGTGCCCTTCTGCCAGAGGGAGGGATTACAGAGTCTGGCAGGTTGCTGGGGAGAACACCCAGGTTTGGGAAGCTCCCCAATTTTCCTAAAGCCCCACATGCAGGAGATTTCCAGGCTCCAGGCCATGCATCCTTATTTCATAATCAGATGAATGAAGAAGTGGGGATGCCGTATGGTGCTCTCCCAAGCCTTGGCCATGCTCTCCCATAGCAACCACAGCACCTTTGCTCATCACTCGATCTAATCAAACCCTCTCAGAAATCCAGTGGATTCACTACGTGGTATAAAAATGACACTTCAATATACCTAGCTTTGAAAGATGGTTTTGCCTGTCCGAGATTTATGGCAGGCAGTTAGTTAACTTCTCCAAGATTCATTGGTTCTAGTTACATTTTTGAAAAACTGCTTTATTGGTTGGTAAATAGTCACAATGTCCCTTCACGGACACCCCTATCTCACAAGCTCCTCCTCTGGGATCACCAGGACCTCCCACAGTTACAAGGTTAATTAATGCCCAGAGCAGCATTTATCCTCAGGATTCTGGTCCATTCTGATGGGCTGGTGCCCATGCAATCTCAGTTGTATTAATCCAGTGGGACTTGGCTCTCTGCATTTCCCTTCTCCCTGAGATCTGCCTCTTCCACTTCTCACCACCTCAGAAGCTCTCTGATGGCTCAAACATATTTCAATATTTGTCCAGCTCTTCTGGCTGCTCTTGGTGAGAGTAATGTTGTTCAGTAAGCTAGTCTATCACTACTGCAAGTAGGTGCCATCTATGCACTTTTTATGTGAGACAGATAAATCACCATTTAAGGGGCGCCTGGGTGGCTCAGTTGTTAAGCGTCTGCCTTTGGCTCAGGTCATGTTCCCAGAGTCCTGGGATTGAGCCCCGCATCAGGCTCCCTGCTTGGTGGGAAGCCTGCTTCTCCCTCTCCCACTCCCTCTGCTTGTGTTCTCTCTCGGTGTGTCTCTCTCTGTCAAATAAATAAATAAAATCTTTTTTAAAAAAATCACCATTTAAGCTGCTGAGAGTTGGGTTACTTGCAGCTCAATGAATTCCTAACTGATAAGCTTGCTATTGCCAGGACCATGTCATGTGTGAGGCCCACGCTCAGTTATCCGAGTAACAACTTGGGCATGTGGTCTAAACGAATGAGACTAGAAGCTTGGCTTGATTAGAGGAGAGAACCATAAAGAGCAGAATCTTACTTCAGGGTAGTCTGAGAAGGATAATTTGAATTTCTTCATTTTGGAAAAAAAAAAAAAGAGAGAGAGAGATCCATAACATGTACTCAGAGGATCAAAGGGTTATTAGAGAGAAAACTTTGGAAACTGCTGAGTGGTAATATTTCTAACCCAAGTTAATAACTTGCTGGAAACCCAAGAGGAAGGCATTTCGTCTTAGCTTTGCCATTAAGCACAAAGCCGAAGCTCTCGGAACATGATTTATAGCACTCAGAGCTCTGTGGATTTCATTATAAAGTACTAAATAAAGCTTGGCACCTCTCAAGGTGTCCCATAGCCTGGGCTATGGAGAGATAAGGGGCTTTTGCCAAGGTCAGACCGTTGGCAGCTGGGAGCGCACGGATATGAGTTGGTTAAAGAAGAAACACAACACAACACACACACACACACACACACACACGATATGGGTAGTTGGTCGGAACACGGTCTGATCTCATGCCTGCTGTGGCAGATTATAATTTCCAAAGATGGTCCGCTCAACATGTTCTTCTTATAATGGACATAGGTCCTCTCCCATCAAGAGGTGTGTGTGGGGGGGTCTCTCTCCCCGACTCTGCACCTGCTGGGCCTGTGACCATGAGGGAGGGGGAGGTCATAAAGGGCAATGCAACTTTCGCTTGGCCCTCACAGGATCCTTGAGCTGGGGATTGTGCTGCCAGCCCCATGGGAAAGCCACCATCGATGTTCTGGCCGCAAACCTAGCCGACCGTCAGCACTGACCAGCTAACATCAGTATCATTAGCAGCAGACATGGGGGGAGGGAGGCTTCAGAGGATGCCAGCCGTGAGCCTTTGAGCGGCTCTGGTGGAGCCATGTGGTGCGGACATGAGCTGTCCCTACGCAGAACAACCCAAACTGCAGGTTCACTGGCAAAAACACTAAGTTTAGGAGTGTTTATTTTAAAACACTAAGTTTAGGAGTGGTTTGCCTGGCAGCAATTGCTAGTTCTCCTTCCCTGCCTCGGAGTCTACTGCTAACAAGAGTGGCTCAGATATCACTCACGACAGAGAACGTACCTGAAGGCACAGAGTCTACCAATGCATTAGCTGATCCAAGTGAGTACAAGAAGGCACAGCTCTGGGTCTTCAGAAAGCCTCAATCTGGCATGAGGCCTGACTCTGTGGGGATGATTGGCAGAAATACTGCCTGTGGTTCTGGCCCTGACCTTTAAATGGTCCTGGTTTTACTTTCCCTGTTGGTGGCTTTGTTGAGAAACAATTCAAGATAAAAGTCAAGGGATACTTGGCAAAGACCACCAATGGATTCCCCAAATCTGTTTTCTCCTTCTTCCTTTAGGAGCAAGTTCCTGAATTTGAGCAGCTCATAGACCACTCAGAATAAAGATTCCCGCCGCAGGTGCATGCGATGTGCCACGCCACGCCTCCGTGGTCCAGCCAGTCTTGCTGCAGCTGTGGACATGGGTCCGTGCACTGGTCTTCTTAATTGTTTTCTCCTCTCTGCCATATTCATTTTTCTCCGCTTCTTTCTTAACGGAAAGAAAAATGCATGTAACCTAAAATTCACCATCTTAACCATTTTGAAGTGTATAATTTAGAGGCATTTAGCACATTCACAATGTTGTGCAATTGTAATTATGATCTAATTTTGGAGTGTATCACCCAAAAAGAATCCCTGTACCCCATTCTGTAGTTCCCCATTCTGCCCTGCCCCCAGCTTTTGGCAAACATGACTCTACTTTCTGTCTTTATGGGTTTGCCTATTCTGGACATTTTCTATCAGTGGAATTATGAAATATGTGGCTTTTTGTTGTCTGGATTTTTCACTTAGCATGATATTTTCAGAGTTTGTCCATGCTTTAGCATACATTAGTATTTTATGTCTTTTTTTGTGTTGTGTAGTATTCTATTACCACATTTTATTTATCTGTTGATTAGTTAATGGACATTTAATTTGTTTCCACTTTGGGGCTTATATAAATATTCACATGCAAGTTTTTGTGTGGACATATGCTTTCATTTCTCTTGGGTACCTACATAGGTCTTATAATCATACTATGTTTAGCTTTTTGACAACAGCCAAAATGTTCTTCACAGGGCTGTACCATTTTACTTTCTGACCAGCAATGTATTAATGTTCCAATTTCTCCACATTCTTTCCAACACTTATTATTATTATTATTGTATTAGAGCCATCCTCATATATATGAAGTGGGATTTCATTGTGGTTTGGTTTGCATTTCCCTTATAACTAACAACACTGAGCATCTTTTCATGTGCTTATTTGCCATTTGTCTGTCTTCTCCAGAGAAATATTCAAGGGTTGTGCTCAGTTTTCAATTGAGAGGTTTATGGTTTTGTAGGATTTTCCCCCCTATATTCTGGCTTCTGGACTCTTAGCAGATACATGATTTGCAATTATTTTCTCCCATTAGATGGGTTGTCTTTAAAATTTATTAGTAGTGTCCTTTAAGGCACCAAAGTTTTCCATTTTAATGAGTCAAATTTATCTCTTTTCTATGTTATTGTTTGTGTTTTGGTGTCTTACTTAAGAAACCGTGACCTAATACAAGATCATGGAAATTTAGATCTATGTCTCTGATAAAACAAAACAAAACAAAACAAAACAAAACAAAACAAAACAAAACAAAACAAACAAACAGCTAGTTTGGGTTGCTGCATAGGTATTTTATAGTATGACAACCTTGCTCACACCCAAAGTCTGGACATTTAGATCAGGACCTGAGTTTAGGATTTGTGCCCCCAAGTTCCCACTTTGTTTTCCTGGGGCACCTTTTAAAACAACCACTTAGAGTTGAGCCTGCAAAAGGTTAGTGACTTCTGCCCCAACCACCTTGTAAGTAATAAGTGCTTGCTACACTGTTCTTTATCTCCTGCTCACTCCTGACCTGGGATGGAGGACTGCCCTTCCCCAGCTCACTGCACACTCCTGGCCCTGCTTCTGTGACATGTAAGTAATTAATGTTGTGACTTTACTTTCTTCGTTTGAGTGTATTGAAACTGCCTTCAATCAAAAAGACCCACGGGTTTTCACTTCCCCAAAGTGGAAACTCAGATGCTGAGGAAGCTACTGGCTGACCTTGTGTTGATAGCTTGTGCCTCCCCATTCAGCAGGTCATGATCTGCATATTTTTCATTTAATACATCATCTATAGGCCCTCCCCCGACATAATTTCCTTTTAAGAGTTTTATCTCTTTTATTTGGATCTTTGATCTATTTACGTTAATTTTTGTATATGGTGTGAGGTAGGAGTCCAAATTCATTCTTTTGCATGTAGGTATTCGCTTGTCCCAGGATTATTTGTTGAAAATAATATTCTTGGGGCACCTGGGTGGCTCAGTTGTTAAGTGTCTGCCTTAGGCTGGGGTCATGATCCCAGGGTCCTGGGATCAAGCCCCACATCAGGCTCCCTGCTCAGCGGGAAGCCTGCTTCTCTCTCTTCCACTCTCCCTGCTTGTATTCCCTCTTTCACTGTCTCTCTGTAAAATAAATAAATAAAATCTTAAAAAAAAAAAAAGAAAATAATATTCTTTCACCACTGAAAGATCTTGGCACCTTTGCTGTAATTCAATTGGCTATAGATGTTTGAGTTTATTTCTGGACTCTCAGTTTTATTCCATTGATCTATGTCTACCTTTATGCCACTAATACAGTTTTGATCACTGTATCTTTATAGTAAGTTTTGAAATCCGGAAGTTGAGTCGTCTAACTTTGTTTTCCTTTTTCAAGATGATTTTAGCTATTTGGATTACCCTACAATTTCATAAAAAATTTAGGATCAGCTTGTCTATTTCTGTCAAAAATGCAGTTGGAGGGACACCTGGGTGGCTCAGGTGGTTAAACATCTGCCTTTGGCTCGGGTCTGATCCCTGGGTCCTGGGATCGAGTCCCGCGTTGGGCTCCTTGCTCAGTGGGGAGCCTGCTTCTCCCTCTGCCTGGTGCTCCCCCTGCTTGTGACTGCTCTTTCTCTGACAAATAAAAAATAAAATCTGTTTAAAAAATGCAGTTGGAATTTTGATAGGAATCAAATATGTAGATCAGTTTTGGTAGAGTTGCTGTCCTAAGAATATTAAATCTTCCAATCCATGACCATGAGTTTTTTTCCCCTTTTTGTACATCTTCTTTAAAATCTTTAAACAAGGGGCGCCTGGGTGGCTCAGTCGTTAAGCGTCTGCCTTGGGCTCAGGTTATGATCCTAGGGTCCTGGGATCAAGCCCCGCATCAGGCTCCCTGCTTAGCAGGAAGCCTGCTTCTCCTTCTCCCACTCCCCCTGCTTGTGTTCCTGCTTTCACTCTCTCTCTCTCTGTCAAATAAATAAATAAAATCTTTAAAAAACAAATCTTTAAACAATATTTTGTAATTTGTAAAGGTTTTGCAATTCCTTAGTTATTTATTCCTAAATATTTTATTCTTTTTGATGCTATTATAAATGGAATTATTTTCATAATTTTATTTTGATTTGTTCATTGAAAGTATATAAAGAAATTGATCTTGTATCCTGCAACTTTGCCAAGCTCATTTACTAACTTGAACACTTTGTTCATGAATTTTTAAAAAAGTGTTTCTATATGTAATATCTTGTCCTCTGTGAGAAGAGTTTTATTTTTTCCTTTCTACCCTGTTTTTTTCTTGCCTACTTGGCCCTGGCTAGAACTTCCAGTACAATGAATAGAAGTGGGGAGAGTAGACATTTTTGTCTTTTTCCTGATCTTGCAAGGAAAGCATTCAGTTTTCCTCACCATTAAGCATGATGTTAGCTGTGGGTTTTTCACTGATGCTCTTTATTAGTTGAAGAGGTTCCTTTCTATTCCTAATTTGTTGACTATTTTTATAATGAGAGAGTATGGTATTCTGCCAAATGTTTTTTTTCTGCCTCAATTGGTATGATCATGTGATATTTTCCTTCATTCTATGAATATGGTGTATTTTATTGATAGATTTTTGTTATGTTGAATCACTCTTGCATTCCTGGAGTAAATCCAGTTGGGCATGGTGTATAATTATCTTCATATGCTGCTGAATTCAGTTTGCTAGCATTTTGTTAAGGATTTTTTCATCTATATTTATAAAGGATATTAGTGTGTAGTTTTTTTTATTTGTGGTGACTTTTTCTTTGGTATCAGAATAATACTGGTTTCATAGACTGAATTAGGAAGTATTTCTTCCTCTTACATTTTTTAGAAGATTGTGAGAAAAATTGATGTTCATTCTTCTTTAAATATTTAGTAGCATTCACCAATGTAGCCATCTGGTCCTGAGATTTTCTTTGTTGGAAATTTTGTTTTGTTAAATGATTCAATCTCCATACCAGTTGTCGGTCTATTTGGATTTTACATGCTTTCTTCAGTTAGTTTTGGTAGTGTGGATTTCTTGGAATTTATCCATTTCATTTAGGTTACTTAATTTGTTGGCACAGAGTTGTTTATAGTATTCTCTAATAATTCTCTTTATTACTCTCAGGCTGGTCATAACATCCCCACTTTCTTTTAAGATTTTAGTAGTTTGAATCTCCTCTCTTTCTCTCTCTCTCTCTCTTTCTCTCTCTCTCTCTGTCAGTATAACCAAAGGTTTGTCAATTCTCTTGATCTTTTTCAAAGAATCAATTTTTGGTTTCATTGTTTCACTCTAGAGTTTTTCTATTCTCTATGTCATTCACTTTCATCTAATCTTCCTTATTTCCTTCCTTCTGTTTTCTTTGAATTTAGTTTGCTCTTCCCTTTCTAGTTTTTAAGGTAGAATGTGAATTTGAGGTATTTCTTCTTTCTTGAGGTAGGCTTTTACAGTTATAAATTTCCCTGTAAAAACTGCTTAACTGCATCCCTTATGCTGTGTTATGCCTTCATTTTCATTCATCTCAAAACATTTTCTAATTTCCCTTGTGATTTCTTTTTTGACTCATGGATTATTTAGGAATGCATTGTTTAATTTCTCTGTATTTGTCAATTTCTCACGTTCCTTTCTGTTACTAATTTCCAATTTCAATCCATTGTGATCAAAGAACATAATTTGTATGATATCAATTCTTTTAAATTTACTGAAGCTTGTTTTATGGACTAACTTGTGGTCTTTCCTGGAGAATGTTTCATTGCTTGAGAAGAATTTATTGTTCTTATGTTTTGGGGTTGTCAGTTAGGTCTAGGTTGTTAAAAGTGTTGGGTAAGTTTTATATTTCCTGTTTATTTTCGGTCTGGTTTTTCTGTCCATTATTGAAAATGGGGCATGAAGCATCCAATTATGACTGTTGAATTTCCTATTTCTCCCCTCAGTTTTGTCAGCCTTTGTTTCACATATTTTGAAGCTCTGTTGTTAGGTGCATGTGTGTTTGTAATTATTGTAACTTCTTTATGGATTGACCCTTTTATAAATATAAAATGTCCCTATATATGTGTGGTAACATATTTTTCTTTTAAGGTCTCTTTTATCTTATGTTAGTGTAGCCATCCCATCTCTCTGATGGCTGTTATTTGCTTATATTTTTTTCCATCCTTTTACTTTCAACCTATTTGTATCTTTGACTCTAAAGCAGGTCTCCTGACACTGAAACTAATATAACACTGTATGTTAATTATGCTTCAATAAAAAAATACAGTATGTCTCCTATAGACAACACATAGTTAGGTCATGTCTTTTTATTCATTCTGCTAGTCTCTGTTTTTTTTTTTATTGGATTGTTTAATCCATTCACAATTAATATTATTATTGATACATTTGGATTTATGTCTGCCATTTTACTTTTTGTTTTCTATATTACTCATGTCTTTTTTGTTCTTCTATTTCTTCTTTACTGCTTTCTTTTGCATTAAGCAAATACTTTCTAGCATAACATCCTAATTTCTCCAAGAATTTTTCACTATTATATTTCAGTAATTTTCTTAGTAATTGTTCTATCGTTTACCATGTACATTTTAACTTATCAGAATAATTCAGATTTATACTAACTTAGGTTAGTATAACATATAGAATGTTTCCCCTAAATAGCTCTATATCTCCTTGCTTTCTTTTGTGCTGTTATTATTATAAGTATTCATCTATAAAATATTACAGACTTAATGATACAGTGTTATAATGCTTATTTTGTACGATTTTGTCTATTAATGCAGCTGAGAAAAGAGGAGTGCTAATATATATTCAGAGGGATTATTTCTCAAGTAACAGTCAATAAATATTTGTTCAATGAATGGTTAGTGAACAAGAAACAAAAGAAAATGTACTTCAAGAAGAAAAATGTGATCAACTGTGTCAAAGGCTGCTATGAGGATGATGAGAGGTGAGAATTGATCACTGGGTTTGGTAACATGGAGGCGTTAGTGGAATTCTGGGGGTAAAAGCCTAGTAAGTGTGGGTTATAGGACATATGGAAGCTGAGGAAATGGAGAGACATAGGCCACTCTTTGGGAGTAGTTTACTATAAAAGGGAACAGAGAAATGGGACTTAGAGGAAAATATGAGGTCAACAGAAAATGTTTTAAAAGATGAATGATAGTGGAGCATTTAGTATGGTGAAGGTAACTCAATAGGGAGGTTTGTGAGTTAAGTGAGTGGGAAGAAGATCAACATCCAAGTTGAGAATTGTCTGAGGTTGAAGAATGAGCATTTCATCTGTTGGATATCAGGATGTTAAGAAGGAGATGTAGTTTTTTTGTTTTTTTGTTTTTGTTTTTTGTCTCTGAATTAAGCAAAACCAGAAACAACCTTATATCTGAGGATCATTTAACAAGAGCCACCAGACACATCCCAAAGAACCACTACAAGAGGTGGCTAAGCCAGCCTTATGGGGTGGCCATCATCTCATCCCTACCTGGGGACTATGCTGTTCAATATGGTAGCCATTAGTAACATGCAGCTACTTAAATGTAAATTAATTAAAATTAAGTACAATTTAGCAAGTTCAGCTCTTCAGTTGCACTGATTACATTGTGGATGCTTAATAGCCACATGATGTTAGTGTTATTTCATTGACCAGCACAAACATAGAATTATTTCCTGCATTGCATGAAGTTCTGTTGGGCAGCATTGGTCTAGAACAGTTGGTGGAGAAAAAAATGGCTAGAGTAGGGGGTTTGCAGCCTATGTGGAGAATGTTATACATTCGCACACTCTGTTGCCTTGTTGATTTCCCAATTGTATGCTTGGATGTGCTCCAGATCTGTTGCTTTTTCCTGGACTGATTGGAGCAGGAAAAAGGAACTGGAGAAAGATTGTGGGTGGTGGGAAGACAGTATGTAGCACTCAGACAGGGGTGGAGAAACCTTCTCTTCTAAACATTCCCCCAAACATGGGTTAGTGAAAACTTAGTAGACACATTGATATCTGCGGGGTCTCTTTTGGCTTTTAATTCTTTGATTACTTTTAAACTACACGATGAAATATATAAACACATTTTCTTACAAGGTACAATTTAAAGTTTTGCCTTAATCTTCATTGTCATTCATCTTGAACAAAAAACTAATTTTAGCATCATTTTGGGCATCAGAAATGAAAGTTAAGGTGCCTGGGTGGCTCAGTTGTCTAGGCGTCTGCCTTTGGCTCAGGTCATGTTCTCAGTGTCCTGAGACGGAGCCCCACTTTGAGCTCCCCGCTTAGGGGGGAGTCTGCTTTTCCCTCTCCCTCTGCCCCCCCACCTGCTCATGCACTCTTTCACTCTCTCTCTCAAATAAATAAAATCATTAAAAAAAAGAAATGAAAATTAAGGAGAAGAACAGAATCTGCTGGGAGAGAGATACTTTTGCAGCCACCATCTGTCTCCAGCTGCAAAGGTGCATACTAGACCCTCTACCACACTGTGCTTGGATGCTCCCAGGCACTTGCTCGCTCTTTTACTAACATGTAACAGCAGGTCTTCAGGAAAAAAGCAATAGCGTTTATGCATTGTTTCAACTTTTATTGCATGTGTAGAAGATTTTTTTAAAAGTTAGTTATTAAAGATTATATTAAAATCTTATTTTATATTTTCTAGCACTTTTGACATGATTTTAGCAACACTTAATAATATTTTCATTCCCACAATCCCCTTTGTGCTATCTTGAAGTGGATCCTTATGCCTCCTAAATTATTTTGTTCTCTAATGGTGTTTCTGCTGAGAAACTGGGGTATGATAATTCGTTCCTTTCACTAGTTTATAAAATTTTTGCTACAGTTATTGCTAAAGCCTGAGTTAATGGAGATGTTCGTGTAATAGGTACACCTGTCAACTAAATAGCCAGGTCTTATTTGAAAATCTTTCAAAAATAAATACTTATTAGACAAATTCAGAATATATTTACTGAGAACCTATTACATACTAAACACTGTCCAGACTCCAAGGATATAGCAACAAAGAAGAGGGAGCCTTTGTCCTCATGAAGCTTCCATTCTAATGAGGAGAGACAGATAATAAAGAAGTATAAAATCTTTGATTTCAAGTCAGGCAGCAGTAAGCATTTGAAGGGGGGAAAAAAAGGTAGGACAAGGAAATAGTAGAAAATGCCTGTGAGTAGTCAGAGAAATAGTCTCTGAAAAACTTCACAGTTATTTGAACAAAAGCACTGGAATCAGTCACACAATTATCTGCATACAGAGCCTTCAAGGTAGAAGACAAAGCAAAGGCAAACGTGGAGGAGCACTCCTGCTGCCTGTGGCTGGAGTGGAGGTTCAGGAAGGCAGACGGTAGAGAGTCAGAGGCAAGGAGATGTGTTATTAACCAGGAACTGGATCATGTAGGGTCTTGTAGACCATGGTAAGAATTCTGGATTTCATTCTGTGTGAGGTGGGATTGGCTTCAAAATAATTCAATGAGAGGATGGGAAGGAAAAATCTGGTAGAGGTCTGAATGAAACAAGAATAGTCAGATGTAGATAATTGAATGAGAGTTCATCGTTCTTTTTACTTTTGTGTATCTTTACACATCTTTTTTTAAAAAAAAGATTTTATTTATTTATTTATTTGAGAGAGAGAAAGAGAGAGAGCATGAGCAGGTGGGGGAGGGGAGGGAGAGGGAGAAGCAGGCTCCCCACTGAGCTCAGAGCCTGACGAGGGGCTCCATCTCAAGACCCTGAGATCATGACCTGAGCCGAAATCAAGAGTCAGCTGCTTAACTGACTGAGCCACCCAGGCGCCCTTCTTTATGTTTTCTTAAAACAAAATAATTTTTAAAGCATTAGAGAAAAGAACTCATAAATCAAACCCCTCCCACTCAAAATCTTTATTACTGCTTATTTTTAATTAATTAATTTGATAATTATATAACTATTAATTATTTCCTCTGCTTCTTTAGTTTACCCTTCCTAGGTTTTTGTGTTGGGTGCTTAGTTAATTTATTTTACTTTTTTTCATATTTTTGAATGTATTTAATAAATTTTTTTTTGATAGCTGCTTTAGCTATATTGTATAGGTTCTGATATGTCATTAGAAATTATTCTTATATTTGAGAAACTTTGCAGTTTCTCTCATTACTTCAGCTTTGACCCAAGCATTGCGTAGCTTTTTTAACTTTTCAGGTAGAATGAGTTTTTTTGGCTTGTTATTAATTTCCAGTTTTATTTCATTGCGGTCAGAGATCACTGTTTATATTATCTCTGTATGGGAGAATTTATTAAAGATTCTCTTGTGATTCAAGAGATGGTAAAATTTTATGTCTTCCATGACATTTGAAAAGGTGTATTCTCTATTATGGAGTTCAGAGTTCAATATATGCCTGTCACTTCTACCTTACTGATGAGATGATGTTTAGAACTTCTAGATCCATCTAAAGTTTTATTGGTTCTCCTGCTCAGTCTCATTAAGAGAGAGGTTGTTTAGGGGCACCTGGGTGGCTCAGTTGGTTAAGCGACTGCCTTTGGCTCAGGTCATGATCCTGGAGTCCCTGGATCGAGTCCCGCATCGGGCTCCCTGCTCAGCGGGGAGTCTGCTTCTCCCTCTGACCCTCCTCCCTCTCGTGCTCTCTGTCTCTCATTCTCTCTCTCTCAAATAAATAAAATCTTAAAAAAAAAAAGAGAGAGAGGTTGTTTAACATTCCTATTATCCTAGGTTTCTGTGTAGTTTTACTTTTATCTCTGATAGTTTCTCCTTTATGATACTTATGGGGTGTTTTGGGGCATAGATATTAATAACTCTTATGTATTCTGTCATGATTTGTAACCTCCGGAAATATCTTTCATAGAAGTTTTTGGGTCTTAATTTTACTTTATCAGATATCACTCATATCCCCTTCTTTCTTATTTCTCCTTGCTTGGTGTATCTGCCTATCATTTTACTTCGAATCTTTTGGAATCTTTGCATTTTAAGTGTGTGTCTTTTTTTTTTTTAAGATTTATTTATTTATTTATTTATTTGAGAGAGAGAGAGAGAGAGAGTGAGAGTAGAGGGGAGGGGTAGAGGGAGAGGGAGAGGGAGTCTAAATCAGACCCCATGCTGAGTGCGGATCCCCACATGGAGCTCAATCTCACGACCCTAAGATCACACCTAAGCAGAAACCAAGAGTTGGGTGCTCAGCCAACTGTGCCACATAGACACCCAAGGGTGTCTCTTAAACATATTATGGGATTGTTGCTTTTTGATAGTTCATCTGAAATATTTTAATTGGGAGTTAAGCCCATTTTCATTTATGAATATGATTATTATGTTTGGTCTCAGTTATGTTTGGTCACTTAGGAGGAAAGAAATGATCAATTCAAATGTAGCTTTTCCTTGGGCTGAAATCTACACAACTTTGTGGTAGTAAAGCACCTACTTTTGTTGGGCGTGGGGGAGGAGGAAAGTGGTTTTCTGGAGACTGCACTCCTTGAACCGTGCTGTGGACAATGCCAAGATTGGTGGAAAGGTAGTAGCAGAGTCTAGAGGATGAAGGAATGATGGTGTGGTGTGGCTAATGTCTATTCACTTTCTTACACAGTAATAGAATTTTTAGTTGGATAAATTAGAAACGTGACTACCCAGTGAATCTTACTTCCCAGGCCCCCTTGCAATTAGGTGTGGCCTAAACGACTAAGTCCTAGACAATAGGATGTGAGTAATTTGATGTGTGCAGCTTTTTAGTCTTGCTTTTAAAATGTAAGGGCCATGCCCTCCATCCTCCATCCCATTTCCCCTTTCTCCTTTCCTTTTGGCAAAAATATGGATGAGATACCATAACCCAGAGATGCATCTTGGACCACAATCTAAAAACTGCAACTTGAGGATGGCCCAGATTTCTGACATTATGGGATACACTACAAGCCCTGAATCCCTTATCTGGATGTTTATGTGTAAAAGAAATAAACTTTTTTTTTTTTTTTTAAGATTTTATTTATTTATTTGACAGAGAGAGACACAGCAAGAGAAGGAATACAAACAGGGGGAGTGGGAGAGGGAGAAGCAGGCTTTCTGCTGAGCGGGGAGCCCGATGCGGGGCTTGATCCCAGGACCCTGGGATCATGACCTGAGCTGCAGGCAGATGCTTAACGACTGAGGCACCCAGGTGCCCTGAAGAAATAAACTCATGTTGTTAAGCTACCACATTTTGTGGACACTTGATTAAGGCACTCTAACACAGATGCTCTTAACTAGGAGTACACAGACCTATGGGCATTCCCTCCAGTCCTGTGTAGGGCAGTGTGGAAGCTGGAGGAGGAGCAGCTTCCTGGAATCAGGACACTTTCAATTCAATGTATAAGGGTTTCCATTTGAGCACAGAAGACTGAGCACTCTCTTGTGTCTTTCCTCAATCTGAGATGCCCACTGCATATATAAAAGAGAATACAAGTTTGGCTAGCAGTTGATGAATGATGTAAATTTCCATATGTTGGCTGGAAGATGGAGGAGAAAACTGAGTGGACAAAATCACAGCCAGAATAAGTGGAGAGAGGTTGCCCAGAAGAACCCTAGCTAGGTTCTACATTCAGAGATGATGGGCACCAGAGAATGTGAGGGTGAGAAGTGGGGATAATTAACAATTGCATCACAAATAATCCACCTTCACTCCCCTCGTTCTCTCCCACCTTTTCAGAGTTCAGTCATCCCAGTGTTTACCCTCCCTCACCTCAGGCATATAATCAGGTTTCCCTCAAAAGGAATTGTACAGTAAATGTAAAGATAACTAGGAGATCTGGGACAGGTGTTCATGTCTCAGAATAAATATATACTTATTATGGCATCTAGGGGAGGCCCGAACATAAGTATGTATTATTTTCACTCCAGGGTTTGGTGGATAATGGATCTCACATATATTCACTGAGTTACCAGCCACCTTTCTTTTATTTTAAAATATTAATAAAATCCAAACATAGACATTGAAAGAAAACCTGTAGCATGCAAGAGAAGGATGGAGAGTAATAGGGGAGCTATTAATAGGAGAAAAAAGATTATTATAAAAACTGAAGAGATGGTAAAACAAACTATTACTGTGAGAGAACTCAGAGTTGACATTTCATCCATAGAACAGGAATAGAATGCTATGAAAATGGAGCAGAAAACAATAAATTGTTGTTGGAGATTAAACATATGGTTGTTGATATTTTTAGAAAGAATATATTTAGAAGTTTGGAAGGTTAATTCAAGGCATCACTCAGAATCCAGAGAATAAAATATGAAAGGAAATGTAAAAGTATAGAGGACCAATCTAGAAGGGACAGAATGGAAGAAAATTTCTCAGAGCTGATCAGAGACACATTCTTCAAACAGAAGGGTTCCACTGGATAGTGAGCAGAATAAATAATTATAGTCCCAGTCCTAGTCACATTGCTGTGAAATGTTAGAACATATAGGAAAAAGATAAAATCTTGGGGGTGGGGGTCACAATAAAGGAATAAGACCTAGACTGTCAGCGGACTTCTCATCTGCAACAATGGATTCCAGAAGAGCATGATGCAAAAACTTTAAAGTTCTGAGAAGTATAGACTTCTATTCATAGGTAAACTAATTACTGAATGTAAGTCAAGTTAAATTCATTTTCAGACTTGTTTAGTCTTAGAAAGTTTTGTGTATCTTTTCTGAGAAAGTTACCTGAATATTTACTTCAAGGAGACAGTAAATACCAAGAGAGGAGGTTGTGGTACATACAAATCAGACTTTCATTCTAAAAATAAAAAGAAAAATGAATCTCAGGATGATAGTTATATGGCCCAGCATGAAATTTGTCTGAAATAGAACAGGAACGTGGAAGGATCTAATAAACCTTTCTCAAGCAATAAGGAGTGAGATTCTGACATTTATTCTACAATGTTCTAGGAATGTTCTTCCTTAGGACATGTAATCATTCTTTCCTTAGGAAGTATAATAAGATATCTCAAATGCAACATGTCCCAAACTGAAGTCTGATGTCCACCATACCTGCCCTGAAACCTGCTCCGTGGCCAGCCTTCTTCACTTCAGTTGTTGCCAACACCATCCTTCCAATATCTCTGATTGGCTGAACATCTTGGAGTTGTCCTTGAGTCTTCTTTCTCACCCCACATCCAACCTGCCAGAAATCTCATCTGCTGTTCCTCAAAACATACCCAGAGTTGGAACAGTTCCCATCGCCTCTGCTACTTCCACCCTTGTCTGAGTCACCATCATCTGTCACCTGGATCACTTCAGTGGCCCCCTGACATGTATGTTTTTACTCTCCTCCTCCCTTAGTCTAGTCTCAGGGCTTCAGAGATATCATGTCACTCCTCTGCTCAGAACCTACCAGTAGCTGTCCATTTCATTCACATCAAAAGCCACAATTCTTCTTCTTCTTTTTCTTTTTTTTAAGATTTATCTATTTCTTTGAGAGAGAGAAAGAGAGAAAGCATATACAGGGAGGAGGGGAAAAGAGAGAGAGAAACTTGTGCAGACTCATGCAGAGCATGGAACCCAACTTGGGGCTTGATCTCATGAACCTGAGATCATGACCTGAGCCAAAATCAAGAGTCCGGTATTTAACCGATTGCACCACCCAGGTGCCCCAATCATCCTGGCTTCCTCAACATTCCCCAAAAGAAAACAGACACCCCCCCACCTTAGGGCTTTTGCATCAGTTGTTCCTCTGACATAAATGCATTTACTCCAGGTGTCCATACATTTAACTCCCACATCTCCTTTAAGTTTTTGTGCAGATGTCATCTAAGTGAGGCTTATCCAGATAATCATATTTAAACTTGCAAATTATCTTTCACTTCGGCTCTTCCAATCTCTCCTTTTCTGCTCTATTAGCCTGTTATATGATTGATTAATTGATCAATTGATTATGTTTATTGTTTATTGCCTTCTTCCCCTATAGAATGTAAGCTCCATTGACTATTTGTTCCTTGCCTGACACTTGGTATATACTCAATAAATACTTATCAAATGTGTGTGTGAACAACTTAAAGACAGAAGAGCATTGAGAAATTTTAGAAAAATCATATACAGAAAACTGTAAAAGAAAGTCATGGTCCAAGTATGCAAGAAGCTGAAATTTGGCATGATGTTAAAAAATAATAGGATGGAGTGAGGGAGCAAGATGGCGGAGGAGTAGGAGACCTGGATTTCGTCTCCTCTCAGGAATTCAGCTGGATACGGATCAAACCATTCTGAACACCTACAAACTCAACAGGAGATCGAAGAAAAGAAGAGCAACAACTCTCTCATCAGAAAAGCGACCACTTTCTGGAAGGTAGGACGTGCGGAGAAGTGAATCCGAGGCGATATTCGGGAGGATAGACGGCGGGGGAGGGGCCTCCATCGGCCGATTCTGGCAAGTGATAGAACCACGGAGCATAAAGTCGGAACTTTTAGAAGTCGGCTCCGCTGAGGGACGTCACTCTGGTGGCTAAGCGGGGGGTGGAACCCTCCAGGACAGTGTGGTGTCAGGACCCTCGGGGTCACAGAAAGACCGGGGGTGCCTGAGTGTGGCAGAGCTCCCATGTAATGGAGCAGGGAAGCCAGCTGCAGAGGCGGAGCCCAGGCGCGGGCTCTCAGCTTGGGGTTACCATAAACTGTGATCCCCGGCACAGTTGGGCCACTGCTCCTCCAGCAGGGACCCAACAAGCAGCAGATCCAGGGAGACTCACCTTCCTCCCCCGGGAGGAGCTGCGCGGGAGTGCACCGCAGGGATCTGCTGGGTTTGGAGACTCCAGACCGGGTCGGGTGCCAGAGATAGAAACGCGCGGTCACAGGCCGGGTGAGCACTGAGTGCAGCTGCAGACCGGGGAGACGGGAGTGACTGACGGCTTTTCTCTGGGGGCACACTGAGGAGCGGGGCCCCGAGTTCGCGGCTCCTCCGGGGCGGAGATTGGGAGGCCGCCATCTTCACTCTCCGCCTCCAAAGCTGTACGGAGAGCTCACAGGGAACAAAAGCCCCGGAGAGCAAACCCGAGCAGATGACTTAGCCGGGAGGGGGCAAGGGCGGGGCAATTCCGCCTCCGGCAGAGACATTTGGACACCACGGCAACAGGCCCCTCCCCCAGAAGATCAGCGAGAACAGCCAGCCAAGACCAAGTTTACCGATCAATGAGAACAGCAGAACTCCAGCGCTAAGGGACTACTGCACATAGAATTCATGGCTTTTTTACCATGATTCCTTAGTCTTTTAAAGATAATTTTTTTTAACTGTCTTTTTGTCTTTTTATTTCTTTTTGAATTTTTCTTTTTCCCTTTTTCAAACAACATCTTATCAATCCCTTTTTTTAAAAAAAAACATTTTTATTTTTCATTTTTAGACTCATATTCTATCCCTTCATAGTAGTTACCCGTATTTTTGGCTTATATATATAAGTTGTTCTCTCTTTAAAATTTTGAGATAGTTTCTTCTAACAGATTAAAATATACCCTAAATCTCTAGTATATGGTGTTTTCTATTCCCCTGCCTGATCACATCCTCTCCCTTTTTTTTCTTTTTCTTTTTTCTTTTTTTAAATCCTCTTCTTTCTTTTTTCAAACAACTTCTTATCAATTCCTTTTATAAAATTTTTTATAATTTCCATTTTTACAGTCATTTTCCATCCCTTCATCATATCAACCCTTATTTTTGTACATATATAAGTTTTTCTTTCTTTAAAATTTTGGGAGACACTTTCTTCTAAAAGACCAAAATAGACCCCAAATCTAGTGTGTGGCACTGATCTATATACCATATAGATCATATTTGATCACATTCTGGTTTTTCTTTTGTTGTTGTTGTTTTGTTTTGTTTGTTTTTGTTTTTATCTTTATCTTTATCTTTTTTTTTTCTTTTTCTTTTTTCTCTCTTTCCCCTTCTTATCCCACTGCTTCAGGTCTTTTCTGATTTGTTTAGAGTATATTTTCTGGGGGCGTGGTTACTCTGCTAGCATTTTGTTCTCTCATTAATCTATTCTCCTCTGCACAAAATGACGAGACGGAAAAAATCACCTCAACAAAAAGAACAAGAGGCAGTACCGACTGCCAGGGACCTACTCAATATGGACATTAGTACGATGTCAGATCTAGAGTTCAGAATCATCACTTTAAAGATACTAGCTGGGCTTGAAAAAAATATGGAAGTTATTAGAGAAACTCTTTCTGGAGAAGTAAAAGAGCTAAAATCCAACCAAGTAGAAATCAAAAAGGCTATTAATGAGGTGCAATAAAAAATGGGGGCGCTAACTGCTAGAATAAATGAGGCAGAAGAGAGAATCAGTAATATAGAAGATGAAATGATGGAAAATAAAGAAGCTGAGAAAAAGAGAGATAAACAACTACTGGATCATGAGGGCAGAATTTGAGAGATAAGCGATACCATAACACGAAACAACATTAGAATAATTGGGATCCCAGAAGAAGAAGAAAGAGAGAGAGGGGCAGAAGGTATAATGGAGCAAATTATAGCAGAGAACTTCCCTAATTTGGGGAAGGAAACAGGCATGAAAATCCAGGAAGCACAGAGAACCCCTCTCAAAATCAATAAAAATAGGTCAACTCCCCGACATCTAATAGTAAAACTTATGAGTCTCATAGACAAAGAGAAAATCCTGAAAGCAGCTCGGGAGAAGAGATATGTAACCTACAAGGATAGAAACATTAGATTGGCAACAGACCTATCCACAGAGACCTGGCAGGCCAGAAAGGACTGGCAGGATATATTCAGAGCACTAAATGAGAAAAATATGCAGCCAAGAATACTCTATCCAGCTAGGCTGTCATTGAAAATTGAAGGAGAGATAAAAAGCTTCCAGGACAAACAAAAACTAAAGGAATTTGCAAACACAAAACCAGCCCTACAGGAAATCTTGAAAGGGGTCCTCTAAGCAAAGAGAGAGCCTAAAAGCAACATAGACCAGAAAGGAACACAGACAATATACGGTAACAGTCACCTTACAGGCAATACAATGGTACTAAATTCCTAACTTTCAATAGTTACCATGAATGTAAATGGGCTAAATGCCCCAATCAAAAGACACAGGCTAACAGACTGGATTAAAAAACAAGATCCATCGATATGCTGTCTGCAAGAGACTCATTTTAGATCCAAAGACACCCCCAGATTGAAAGTGAGGGGGTGGAAAACCATTTACCATGCTAATGGACACCAAAAGAAAGCTGGGGTGGCAATCCTTATATCAGACAAATTAGATTTTAAACCAAAGACTGTAATAAGAGATGAGGAAGGACACTATATCCTACTTAAAGGATCTATCCAACAAGAAGATCTAACAATTGTAAGTATCTATGCCCCTAACATGGGAGCAGCCAATTAGATAAGGCAATTAATAACAAAAGCAAAGAAACACATCGACAACAATACAATAATAGTGGGGGACTTTAACATCCCCCTCACTGAAATGGACAGATCATCTAAGCAAAAGATCAACAACGAAATAAAGACTTTAAATGACACACTGGACCAAATGGACTTCACAGACATATTCAGAACATTCCACCCCAAAGCAACAGAATACACATTCTTCTCTAGTGCCCATGGAACATTCTCCAGAATCGATCACATCCTAGGTCATAAATCAGGTCTCAACCGGTACCAAAAGATTGGGATCATTCCCTGCCTATTTTCAGACCACAATGTTTTGAAACTAGAACTCAATCCCAAGAGGAAAGTCAGAAAGAACTCAAATACATGGAGGCTAAAGAGCATCCTACTGAAGAATGAATGGGTCAACCAGGAAATTAAAGAAGAATTAAAAAAAATACATGGAAACCAATGAAAATGAAAACACAACTGTTCAAAATCTTTGGGATGCAGCAAAGGCAGTCCTAAGAGGAAAGTATATAGCAATACAAGCCTTTCTCAAGAAACAAGAAAGGTCTCAAGTACACAACCTAACCCTCCACCTAAAGGAGCTGGAGAAAGAACAGCAAATAAAGCCTAAACCCAGCAGGAGAAGAGAAATCATAAAGATCAGAGCAGAAATCAATGAAATAGAAACTAAAAGAACAGTAGTACAGATCAACGAAACTAGGAGCTGGTTCTTTGAAAGAATTAACAAGATTGATAAACCCCTGGCCAGACTTATCAAAAAGAGAAGAGAAATGACCCAAATCAACAAAATCATGAATGAAAGAGGAGAGATCACCACCAACACCAAAGAAATACAAACAATTATAAGAACATATTATGAGCAACTCTATGCCAGCAAATTAGATAACCTGGAAGAGATGGATGCATTCCTAGAGATGTATCAACTACCAAAACTGAACCAGGATGAAATAGAAAACCTGAACAGACCTATAACCACTAAGGAAATTGAAGCAGTCATCAAAAATCTCCCAAAAACCAAAAGCCCAGGGCCAGATGGCTTCCCAGGGGAATTCTCCCAAACATTTCAAGAAGAATTAATACCTATTCTTCTGAAACTGTTCCAAAAAATAGAAACGGAAGGAAAACTTCCAAACTCATTTTATGAGGCCAGCATTACCTTGATCCCAAAACCAGACAAAGACCCCATCAAAAAGGAGAATTACAGACCAATATCCCTGATGAACATGGATGCAAAAATTCTCACCAAAATACTAGCCAATAGGATCCAACAGTACATTAAAAGGATTATTCACCATGACCAAGTGGGATTTATCCCTGGGCTGCAAGGTTGGTTCAACATCCGCAAATCAATCAATGTGATACAGTACATTACCAAAGGAAAGAACAAGAATCATATGATCCTCTCAATAGATGCAGAAAAAGCTTTTGACAAAGTACAGCATCCTTTCTTGATCAAAACTCTTCAGAGTATAGGGATAGAGGGTACATACCTCAATATCATAAAAGCCATCTATGAAAAACCTACAGCAAATATTATTCTCAATGGGGAAAAACTGAGAGCTTTCCCCCTAAGGTCAGGAACGCGGCAGGGATGTCCACTATCACCACTGCTATTCAACATAGTATTGGAAGTCCTAGCCACGGCAATCAGACAACAAAAAGAAATCAAAGGCATCCAAATTGGCAAAGAAGAAGTCAAACTCTCACTCTTTGCAGATGATATGATACTTTATGTGGAAAACCCAAAAGACTCCACCCCAAAACTGCTAGAACTCATACAGGAATTCAGTAAAGTGGCAGGATATAAAATCAATGCACAGAAGTCAGTGGCATTCCTATACACCAACAACAAGACAGAAGAAAGAGAAATTAAGGAGTCAATCCCATTTACAATTGCACCCAAAACCATAAGATACCTAGGAATAAATCTAACCAAAGAGACAAAGGATCTGTACTCAGAAAACTATAAAATGCTCATGAAAGAAATTGAGGAAGACACAAAGAAATGGAAAAACGTTCCATGCTCATGGATTGGAAGAACAAATATTGTGAAGATGTCAATGCTACCTAGAGCAATCTACACATTCAATGCAATTCCCATCAAAATACCATCCACTTTTTTCAAAGAAATGGAACAAATAATCCTAAAATTTGTATGGAACCAGAAAAGACCCCGCATAGCCAGAGGAATATTGAAAAAGAAAAGCAAAGCCGGTGGCATCACAATTCCGGACTTCAAGCTCTATTACAAAGCTGTCATCATCAAGACAGCATGGTACTGGCACAAAAACAGACACATAGATCAATGGAACAGAATAGAGAGCCCAGAAATGGACCCTCAACTCTATGGTCAACTAATCTTCGACAAAGCAGGAAAGAATGTCCAATGGAACAAAGACAGTCTCTTCAACAAATGGTGTTGGGAAAATTGGATAGACACATGCAGAAGAATGAAACTGGACCACTTCCTTACACCACACACAAAAATAGACTCCAAATGGTTGAAAGACCTCAATGTGAGACAGGAGTCCATCAAAATCCTAAAGGAGAACACAGGCAGTAACCTCTTTGACCTCAGCCGAAGCAACTTCTTCCTAGAAACATCGCCAAAGGCAAGGGAAGCGAGGGCAAAAATGAACTATTGGGACTTCATCAAGATAAAAAGCTTTTGCAAAGCAAAGGAAACAGTTAACAAAACCAAAAGACAACCAACAGAATGGGAGAAGATATTTGCAAGTGACATATCAGATAAAGGGCTAGTATCCAAAATCTATAAAGAACTCATCAAACTCAACACCCAAAGAACAAAGAATCCAATCAAGAAATGGGCAGAAGACATGAACAGACATTTTTCCAAAGAAGACATCCAAATGGCCAACAGACACATGAAAAAGTGCTCAATATCGCTCGGCATCAGGGAAATCCAAATCAAAACCTCCATGAGATACCACCTCACACCAGTCAGAATGGCTAAAATTAACAAGTCAGGAAACGACAGATGTTGGCGGGGATGCGGAGAAAGGGGAACCCTCCTACACTGTTGGTGGGAATGCAAACTGGTGCAGCCACTCTGGAAAACTGTATGGAGGTTCCTCAAAAAGTTGAAAATAGAGCTACCCTATGACCCAGCAATTGCACTACTGGGTATTTACCCCAAAGATACAAAAGTAGGGATCCGAAGGGGTACGTGCACCCCGATGTTTATAGCAGCAATGTCCACAATAGCCAAACTGTGGAAAGAGCCAAGATGTCCATCGACAGATGAATGGATAAAGAAGAGGTGGTATATATATACAATGGAATATTATGCAGCCATCAAAAGGAATGAGATCTTGCCATTTGCAACGACGTGGATGGAACTGGAGGGTATTATGTTGAGTGAAATAAGTCAAACAGAGAAAGGCATGTATCATATGATCTCACTGATATGAGGAATTCTTAATCGCAGGAAACAAACTGAGTGTTGTTGGAGTGGGGGGTGGGGTGGGAGGGATGGGGTGACTGGGTGATAGACACTGGGGAGGGTATGTGCTCTGGTAAGCGCTGTGAATTGTGCAAGACTGTTGAATCTCAGATCTGTACCTCTGAAACAAATAATGCAATATATGTTAAGAAAAAAAAAAAAAGAAGAAGAAGAAGAAGGTAGCGGGAGGGGAAGAATGAAGCGGGGGAAATCGGAGGGGTAGACGAACCATGAGAGACGATGGACTCTGAAAAACAAACAGGGTTCTAGAGGGGAGGGGGGTGGGAGGATGGGTTAGCCTGGTGGTGGGTATTGAGGAGGGCACATTCTGCATGGAGCACTGGGTGTTGTGCACAAACAATGAATCATGGAACACTTCATGTAAAACTAATGTTGTAATGTATGGGGATTAACATAAGAATAAAAAAATGAAAAAAAAAAAAAAAGGATGTGGGGCACCTGGGTGGCTCAGTCATTAATTGTCTGCCTTTGGCTCAGGTCATGATCCCAGGGTCCTGGGATAGAGCCCTGCATCAGGCTCCCCACTCTGTGGGAAACCTGCTTCTCCATCTCCCACTCCCCCTGCTTGTGTTCCCTCTCTCGCTGTGTCTCTCTCTGTCAAATAAATATAAAATCTTAGAAAAAATAAGATAAAAAATAATAGGATGTAATAAAACAATTCATTAAATCTTGAATTTCACAGTTGTAAAATAGGAAGAATAGAGATGGTATACTACCTGGCTCTGTGATGGAATAAAAACATAATTATAATGATATAAACACTTGTAGTTATACACTTTTAGAATGAAGTATGCAAAATGAGTGGAAATTTATTAGGGCAAAAAAACAGAATGTAAATCTTATCAATCTTGAAAGTGCAAAGCTATAGCTAATGGATTTGGAAATTGGAAAAAGGAAGACAGGTGGAAAGAAGTAAAATGGGCCCTCTATCCTCATTTTTTACAAAAAAAAAAGGCAAGGCACACTTTTGAAGGTGTATAAAATAAGAAAATGCTCTTTCAGGTACCAGGTGACAAATATATTTCCTAAACTTTACTCATATGAGTTTTGCCATATTTTAAACAATCTGTATTATTATTTACTTGAATTTTATTTTCAATCATTTTTTACTTAAACATATAATTTTAATAGCACTGTTAAATAGGAAAAACCACTACTTTTGCCATGAATAGAAGTTATTTATAATGACAGTAAGTTGGCTTAGTTTAAAAATAAAATTTAAAATAATCAATATAATAAAAATAAATCAAATTATTTTTAAAAATATATACATGATAAGTAATTCTGCTCTGTTTAGGCTGGCTCTCTTTATGATGAGACAATAATAAAATGCTAAGTCAATAATAATGAGTTAGTTTGGTGATATCAGCAAAATGGTAGAAAGCTAAGGTAGCTATACTTAGTTTTCTTCCAAGATTTTATTTAAATTCAAGTTAGTTAACGTATAGTGTAATACTAGTTTCAGGGGTAGAATTTAGTGATTCATCACTTACATATAACACCCAGTGCTCATCACAACAAGTGCTCTCCTTAATGCCCACCACCCATTTAGCTCATCCCTCCACTGACCTCCCCTCCAGCAACCCTCAGTTAGTTCTCTATGGTTAAGAGTATCTTATGATTTGCCTCCCTTTCTGTTTTTATCTTATTCTATTTTTCCTTCCTTTCCCCTTTGTTCATCTGTTTTTTCCCTTAAATTTCACATGTAAGTAAAATCATATGATATCTATCTTTCTCTCACTTACTTCACTTAAAATAATATACTCTAGTTCTATCCACATGTTACAAATGGCAAGATTTCATTCTTTTTGATGGCTGAGTAATATTCTAATATGTATATATATATTAGATATATATATACACATATATATCACATCTTTATCCATTCATCAGTTGATGGGCTTTTTCCATAATTTGGACTCTTTCCATAATTTGGCTATTGTTAACAGTGCTTGAGGTAGCTATACTTGTATTAGATGGGACAGACTTTAAGACTGACTGTAACATATTGTATACAATGTACATATGTACACCATGTACATAATGATAAAGGGGTGAATAAGAGGATATACCATTTGTAAATACTTATGCACCCAACATAGGAGAACCAAATACATAAGGCAAATATTAAGAGACCTGAAAGGAGTAATAAAAAAGTCTTAACAGAGAAAAGTTCTGGGCCAAATAATTTCACTGGTGAATTCTACCAAACATTTAAAGAAGAATTAGTGTCATTTCTTCTTAAACTCTTCCAAAAACTGAAAAAGGAGGGGATACTCCCAAACCCATTTTATGAGGCCAGCATTACCCTAATACCAAAGCCCAATAAGAACACTACAAGAAAAGAAAACTATACACTGATATTCTTGATAAACATAGATGTGAAAATTCTCAACAAAATCTTTTTTTTAAAGGATTTTATTTATTTATTTGAGAGAGAGAGAATGAGAGACAGAGAGCACGAGAGGGAAGAGGATCAGAGGGAGAAGCAGACCCCCCTGCTGAGCAGGGAGCCCGATGCGGGACTCGATCCCGGGACTCCAGGATCATGACCTGAGCTGAAGGCAGTCGCTTAACCAACTGAGCCACCCAGGCGCCCAACAAAATCTTTTTTTTTTTTTAAGATTTTATTTATTTATTCATGACAGACAGAGAGAGAGAGAGGCAGAGGGAGAAGCAGTCTCCCAAGGAGCAGGGAGCCCAATGCGGGACTCCATCCCAGGACCCTGAGATCATGACCTGAGCCGAAGGCAGACGCTCAACCATCCGAGCCACCCAGGTGCCCCGCCCAACAAAATCTTAACGAACCAAACTGAACAGCATGTTAAAAGATCATATACCATGATAGAACAGGATTTATCCCTGGAATGCAAGGATGGTTCAACATACCAAATCAATAAATGTGATATACCACATAAATAGAATGAAAGTTAAAAATCATATGATCATCTCAATAGATACAGAAAAAGCATTTGACAAAATACAACATTCTTTCATAACACATTCAACAAATTGGTATATAAGGAACATAACTCAACATAATAAAAGCCATAATAACAGGCTACAGCTAGCTCACTCAGTGGTGAAAGGTTGAAAGCTTTTTCTCTAAGATCAGAAACAAGACCAGAGTGCCCATGCCCACTCTTACCATTCCTATTTAACATGATACTGGAAGTCCTAGCCAGCACATCAGGCAAGAAAATAAAGGACATCCAAATAGGAAAGGAAGAAGTAAAATCGTCTTTGTTTGCAGATGATTTGATTGTATATGAAGAAAGTTCTTCACCAAAAACAGATTAGAACTAATTAACAAATTCAGTAAAGTTGCAAGATACAAAATCAACATTCATTAATCAGTTGCATTTCTATATACTAACAAACTATCTGAAAAGGAAAATTAAAAAATCCCACCCATAATGGAATCAAAAACAATAAAATAGTTAGAAATAAATTTAACCAAGGAGGTGAAAGATCTGTACACTCAAAACTAAAAGTCTTTGGTGAAATAAATTGAAGAAAACACAAGCAAATGGAAAGATATCCTCTGTTCATGGATTGGAAGCATTAATATTGTTAAAAAGTCCAGGCTACCCAAAGCTGTCTAGAGATTCAGTGCACTCCCTATCAAAATTACTGTGGAATTTTTCACAGAAATAGAAAAATCCATCCTAAAATTAAAATGGAGCCACAGAGCACCCCAGATAGCCAAAACAATCTTGAGAAAGAAGGAAAAAGCTGGAAGCCTCACACTCTCTGACTTCAAAACATATTACAGGGGTGCCTGGGTGGCTCAGTTGGTTAGGTGTCTGACTCTTGATTTCGGCTCAGGTCATGATCTCAGGGTCCTGGAATGGATCCCTGCATCAAGCTCCATGCTCAGTGGGGAGTCTGCTTGAGGATTCTCTCTCTCCTTGTCCCTCTGCCTTTCCCCAACTTGTGCACGCACACACGCATGCATGCTCTCTCTCAAAATAAATAAATAAATCTTTTAAAGAAAACATATTACAAAGCTACAGTCATCAAAACAATATGGTACTGGGATAAGGACAGAAATATCGAACAATGGAGCAGAACAGAGAGCCCAGAAATAAAACCACATATTTGTGGTCAAATAATCTTTGACAAGGGTTCTCAGATTGCACAATGGGAAAAGGATAGTTTCTTCAACAGATGGTGCTGGGAAAATTGGAGAGCCACCTGCAGAAGAATGAAATTAGATCCTTACCTTAGTCCATAAACAAAAATCAACTCAAAAGAGATGAAAGGCCTAAACATAAGGCCTGAAACTATCACATACCTAGAAGAAAACATAGCATAAAAACTTTATGATATTGGTCTCAGCAATGATTTCTTGGCTATGACACCAAAAATGTAGACAAAAAAAGCAAATATAGAAAAGTGGAACTACATCAGAGTAAAAACCTTCCATGCAGCAAAGGAAATCATCAACATATTGAAAAGGTAACCTGCAGAATGGGAGAAAATATATGCAAACATATATCTGATAAGGAGTTAATCTCCAAAATGTGTAAGAAACTCCTATAACTCAACAACAAAGAAACAATTACCCTATTTAAAAATGGGCAAAGAGGGGTGCCTGAATGGCTCAGTCAGTTAAGCATCTGCCTTCACCTCAGGTCATGACCTCTGGGTCCTCGGATGGAGCCCCAAATCAGGCTTCCTCCTCAGCAGGGAGTCTGTTTCTCTCTCTCTCTTTTCCTCTGCCCCTCCCTACCTCTCATTCTCTCTCAAATAAATAAATAAATAAATAAATAAATAAATAAATAAATAAATAAAATCTTAAAAAAAGATGAATCAAGAAAGCGACATAATCACTTCATTTAAAACATGGAGGTAATCACTGTTGGACTGAGAAGATACATGGTAAAAGGTTATGGGTTCTCACAGTGGGAGGAGGAGGGGCAAGTGGTGGGGCAGAAAACCACTGGTTTTCAGTTTGACCCTTCTCTGCTTTCAGTTTTTAGCCATATTTATGTCTTATTTTGGAAACAATAATAACCACCAAAAAACTAAACTAAAACTGTAAACATAAAGATGTAACAGTCATGGTGGGCAAATTGTGTTTGCTGTTAGCGAGGACTCTTGAAACAATTGGTTGGTTGGTTGCAAATTCTGTCATGTTTTCACTTCAGATCGTTATTATGTTTTATGCCAAAAGCTATATTACAAAAAAATGGATGAGCCTATTTTTTGTGTATTTATCAGTAGGGTATGATAAATAAACACACTTGAATTTGGGGAGTCTGAATTGCTTTAGGAAATCATTCTACTATGGGGTTTTAGCTTATATTGTTCAAGTTTTCTTTTTTTTAAAGATTTTATTTATTTATTTGAGACAGAGAGAATGAGAGAGACAGAGAGCACATGAGAGAGGGGAGGGTCAGAGGGAGAAGCAGGCTCCCTGCTGAGCAGGGAGCCCGATGCGGGACTCGATCCTGGGACTCCAGGATCATGACCTGAGCTGAAGGCAGTCGCTTAACCAACTGAGCCACCCAGGCACCCTTGTTCAAGTTTTCTTACACGACAGTAAAAGAAGGATAACTGAAGCGCGACTTAATATATGGTCTTCAGGAAGTGCAGGTAGGTGTCACAGGGCCTCGGGAGGGGGCTGGGGGGAGTATATCAACAACAAGCCAACTAATTCACACTTTCTCTAATTCTCTCTCCCTCACTCGTATCTCTATTCTTAGCCTGTCTGCTTCATTGTGATTTCCCTGCAGACATGTTGTCTCTGACTCTCCGCGTTCATGGCTAATGGTGAACATGTCCCATCTTCAGAATTTACATACCCTGTGATCAAATCATCAGTAGGGATTTGTGGCACCTCTGAATTCCAGTCCCAGATTCTTACAAAAAAGGCTATGTATTGGCCCAGTTTGCTTCATTGGTAAACCTGAGCCCGAACATCTTCAGGGTGGTCGTGGTGGTCCTGGCTTTGCTGACTATAAACAGAGAGTACGTAAGAGAACTGGAAACACTCCAGAGGACACCGCTGCATCTTTGTGTATTACGCCGGTGTCTGCGCATAGAGTGTTGATGGCCCAGCTCGATCTGGACAGCTTCCAATTTGTTTTCTTGCAATTTGTTTAGCTTATGGGTGATTTATGGGTTGCGGAGTGCTGGGAAAAGTCTGGTGATTTGTGTTTACAGCAAAGAAAGCTGTGTTTGAATATTTAAGCAATGTCAATATCAGGCAGGGGAAGGCATGATTTAAATGGTGTTGTGAAGATAATTTTAGCATCTATTGTACTGAAGACAAAACAAATAACCTTTGTTCTTGGAGGATAGGGAAGAGATAAATAGAGTTTTCAAAAGTGATTTTTTAAAAAAACTCTAAGGATCAAGGTTTATTTACATTGCCCTTATTTCAAGGTCAAAGAGATAGAAAAATTGAGGGGTTGAGAGACACGAGAGAGTCAGTCTTTTTTTGAGGAAATATGGCTGTTGAAGACAGTCTTCAAGACAAAAGAAGAAATCTATTCATTATATATGTCATGAGAAGCTAATTCTCAGTATAAAGGAAAGAAAGAGATACTGCTGAAAGGTAAGAAGAAATAAATGAAGAGTCTGAGAAGCCTGTTTGGTCCAGTTTTAAAGAATAAATAAAGGGAAGGGAAAATCAATATAGATTTATTCCTCAAGTTCATCTGGAAGAAAAAAAAAAAGTAAAAATAGCCAGAATATTTTTTTTAAATGTTTTTTTTTTTTTTTAAGATTTTATTTATTTATTTGACAGAGAGAGAATGAGAGAGAGAGCACATGAGAGTGGGGAGGGTCAGAGGGAGAAGCAGGCTCCCTGCTGAGCAGGGAGCCCGATGCGGGACTCGATCCAGGGACTCCAGGATCATGACCTGAGCCGAAGGCAGTCGCTTAACCAACTGAGCCACCCAGGCACCCCAGCCAGAATATTTTTAAAGAGAAAGAACAAGGAGAATAAAGTGTTCATCCTAATCTAAAAATAAATTGAACAACAGCAAGAGTCAAGGTTGTGGCGCATTGGTCAAAAACCTAACAAACAGATCAATAAAGCAATGAGTACTGAAAGAGACCCGAAAATTAAAAAAACAAAAAAACAAAAAAACAAACAAACTCAAAATAGGATAAAGGACATATCACAAATCAGTGGTGAAATAATGTAGGGGGAAGAGTTAGATCCTTGCTTTATATTATAAGCCCAAATAAAATCCAGCCAAAAAGAATTAATGGAAACACAACAAAGAAAAGAAGTATTTTTAAGGTAAACTAGGGGTAAGGTAGATGGATTTTAGCTGGATTTAGATGGGGAATGACTTCCTTAGCTTGAAAGCAAGGGAAGAAATGACAGTTGCTCAGCCTCGCTGTGTCCCTCTGCCCAGGGGAGAGCTGCCTGGCTGCAAAGTGAAAGCTGACTTTCTTTCACCTGTGAAATTGTACCCTAGACAGGTCTGAACTGCAGGGTCAGGACCTGATGGCTGAAAGTGTGTTTCTCACACTGGGATCAGTAGACCAGCTGTATCGGAATCTCCTGTGGTAAATTGTGAATGAATGAATGAGAGAAAGAAAGAAAGAAAGAAAGAAGGAAAGAAAGAAAGAAAGAAAGAAAGAGAGAGAGAGAGAGAAAGAAGGAAGGAAAGAAGGAAGAAAGGAACGGAAAGAAGGAAGGAAGGAAGAAAGGAAGGAAAGAAAGAAAGAAAGAAGGGAAAGAAGGAAGGAAGGAAGGGAAAGAAGGAAGGAAGGAAAGAAAGAAAGAAAAAGAGAGAAAGAAAGGGAGAGAAAGAAAGAAATTTTAAAAAGATGGAAAAAAAATCCAGATTCTGTCTCAGACGTACTGAATTAAAGTCTTTGGCAATACAACTCAGGACCTATCCTAACCCACATTTTATTTTATTTTAAATATTTTATTTATTTATTTGACAGAGCACAAGCAGGGAGAGCTGCAGACAGAGGGAGAGGGAGAAGCACCCAGGCGCCTCTTAACCCACACTTTAAATACAATATCAAGTTTTGAGAATTATTGGCTTAAAAGAAGCATTGTTAAGTAGGTTAGAAGGAGGAGTGTTTAGCAGAGATGTTAGAACATTCTGTGGTATCTCTACTGTGACATCCCGGGGCTGCCCACAGAAAAGTCCTGGTTTCTTATCAGCGTCCAGGCAGGCTCCCTGAGTGTGACGTCTCTGCTCCTCACAGCCCATGCCATTCTGTCTGGGTTTACAGCATGCAGCTGGCATGTTTTACTCAAAGTCAATGGGTAAAAGCGCAAAAGGGAAACCTCTCCATATAGAATCGAGGAAGACTTTCCATCATTTAGAGAAAAAGAAGAAAATGATCTGCCATGGGTTACTACTGGCTTTTGTGAGCAAATTTCAGTTGACTCTGTCAAGAACAATGAATGGGCTCATTTAAACTTCATTTCACCTTCCTTCTAAGTGTGAGAGGTTAGAAAGACAAATACCATGTATTCCTAGGCTTCTTTGTTGTTGGAGTTAAGGGATGGGAATTGTGTTCTGCCAATTAGATTGCCTCACGTGTATTTTGATCATAGGGGTGTGGTGAAGGCCATTTTCCTGCACACTCTGTTGGGAACCCAGGAGACCCTGCAGCTTCTTTCCAGTTTGTCAGCAATATAGACACCAGCGGCTCTTGATTTTGGGGAGAGCTCCACGGGGGGTCTCTGAGGAGATAGTTCCCCTGGTGGATCAGTTCTACAATGTTCCAGTGACCCCAGAAACCCAGCCTAAAACTTGCTGTTAGGCTCCTTTGTAAGTCCCTAAGACCCTGTATTAAACTTCCTCCTGCTTAAAATATACAGAATGGGTTCTGTTCTTACACCAAACGAATGGATACAGCAGCAATCAAGAGTGTGAAGAGTTCAAGGGCATCTGGGTGGCTCAGTCGGTTAAGCATCTGACTTGATTTCAGCTCAGGTCATGATCTTAGGGCTGTGAGATCGAGCCCCATGTCAGGCTCTGGGCTGGGTGTAGAGCCTGCTTAAGATTTTTTCTTTTCCTCTCCCTCTGCGCCTAGCCCTCCTTTCCCTCTCCTCTTTAAAAAAAAAAAAAGTGTGAAGAGTTCATCACTAAAACGTCTTGATCAGGTTTAATATGCTAGTTTCCCTGAAGAGTGTCCTCGAAGAAGCAGTGCAAATTATTTATTTTATTATTTGCTCTTAAATATACATCTTTTAAATTTTCTGCATGATGAAATGGACATGAAGTACTTTTGCTGTACTTTTGTCAAATAAATAAAATCTTTAAAATAAAATAAAATGTCGGTTAGGATAGGTAGAGTCCTGAGCTGTATTGCCAAAGTCTTTATTTTTTTAAAAAAGGTTATTTATTTATTTGACAGAGACATAGCGAGAGAGGGAACACAAGCAGGGGGAGTGGGAATGGGAGAAGCAGGCTTCCCGCCAAGCAGGGAGCCCGATGTGGGGCTCGATCCCAGGACCCTGGGACCATGACCTGAGCTGAAGGCAGATGCTTAACGACTGAGCCACCCAGGCACCCCTTGCCAAAGACTTTAAACCAAATTGTGTTTGTCTAGAAGGAAAACAGTTGTAAGGTTGTTTGAGTTGTGAGCTAAACTAGTCACTTTTTCATGAAGCATCATTTTTACTTTAAATAACAACTGACAGATGAAGTAAGGTTATTCAGATTTGGGTATTTGGGCAGACATTTTCTCAAAAACGAACAAAATGAATCTGCCACTTCTAGGATAACCACTTGGCACTTGTTACCAATGATAAAATTTGAGCTTTCAGGCAAAAAACAAAATTTTGGGAAACTTGTATCCATTACAGTGAGCAAAGACATTTCTCACAAAGTTGGTGGTGAAATTTCCAAATCCTTTTTTTTCTGTCGTATCAGATAATGCAATATGCTGGAACTTGGGAGGTCTACATAACTCAGCAGTCAATCTTTTCCAAATGGCCTTGGGGTAATGTTACAAAATCATGCCTGGATAAAGATCCGCTCAAAGTGCAAGAGAGACCCACAGATTTTACTGTAACAGAGAAGGAAAAGTTCACTGATACTTTGACAGATTTCACAGAGCAACTAAACTTCGAGAAACCATCACTTGTCAGTTTTGATGTAGTATCAAATAAGAATATCCATAATTATTTGAAAAGGTTATACATCTGTGTGAAGCTGGATTTCCTTCCTTCCTTCCTTCCTTCCTTCCTTCCTTCCTTCCTTCCTTCTTTCCTTCTTTCCAATAACATCCCCATTTTTAAAAGAGATTTTGTTTATTTATTTGAGGGAGAGAGGGAGAGTGAGCATGCGAGAGCAACACCAGGGGGAGAAGGGGCAGAGGAAGAGGGAGAAGCAGATTCCCCACTGAGCAGGGAGCCCAATGAGGGGCTTGATCCCGGGACCCTGGGATCATGACCTGAGCTGAAGGCAGATGCCCAACCGACTGAGCCACCCGGGCACCCCAGGTTGGGTTTTCTTCATGGACTTGAAGCAAAGCAACATATTAAAATAGACTGAATGTAGAAGCCGACATGAGACTCCAGTTGTCTTTTATTAAGCTGCACATTAAATATGCAAAAATTTAGAACACTTCAGTTATTCTCACTGCTTTTTCCGTTTTGAAAACAATGTTACCTTTCATAAAAATGTTACTTGTGCTAACATGTAATGGCTTTACTATTGTTATTTTACTGCATACATACATAATGAAATTTTGGCTTCAATCTATAATACTACAAATATTGATAGATATGGCCTATGGCACAAAAGTTCTTTTTAAGAGTGTAATGGGGTCCGGGCGCCTGGGTGGCTCAGTCGGTTGAGCGACTGCCTTCGGCTCAGGTCATGATCCTGGAGTCCCGGGATCGAGTCCCGCATCGGGCTCCCTGCTCGGCGGGGAGTCTGCTTCTCCCTCTGACCCTTTCATGCTCTATCTCATTCTCTGTCTCAAATAAATAAATAAAATCTTAAAAAAAAAAAAAAAGAGTGTAATGGGGTCCTGTGCACAAAACGAGAACTGAGTGTTATAGAAGAACAATGGATTGTGGATCACCACATCAAAAACTAATGATGTATTGTATGGTGACTAACATAATACAACAAAAACAAACAAAAACAAAACAAAACGAGAACTGCTGTTTTAGAGCACACGATTCAATACCACACTTCACCAGGAGATGTCGCCACGAACACACGTTGCAACCTCCCGGCCAGGGTTTAAATGGGAGGCTTGTTTCTGCAGCACACACAAATGACTTGCACCATCAATTTAATGAGTCCAGAATTTTGTACGAGTTGATGGAGGGGAAGGAGACAGGAGGGAGAGGAAGACAATCTAAGTCTTAATAAAGCCCTAAAAAACCCCCTGTGATCATGCATTGACGGAGGGAAAGAAGATAAAAGAGAGAGGCTGGTCCCCAAGCCGCAGAGAGAGAAGGAGCCCGGGAGAGCTGGCCCATCTGCAGCGACGTCCAGACTGGAGAGCTTCACTGGGTGCCCAGCTGTTCAATGACGTCGGACTTCTCCCGGAAGGAAATCTTCCGTCTGCTCGGCCTGCTCTTTACACGAAGAGAACAATTCTGTGATCTTCAAGTCACTGTGAGAACGGACCCTGGCTCCTTGCCCACCGGACATCCCCCATTGTCCACAGACTCAGATTTCTCTTACCAAAGTCACAGAAGTAGTTCTCTGTGTCAGACTTCACCATCCTGTAGCTGTGGTATGCATAGGATATCACGAACAATTACGTGACACATTCTATATTCATGGGGTTTATAACCTAGGAAATCGGTTCTGAGAAACCGTCTTCGCAATGCCCACCACCTGGGATAGTATTCTGATGATCGCAGGCTCAACTTTGCAAGGTCTCCATTCCCCATGGTCCAGTCTCAGGAGCAATGCTTTAAAGTGTTGATATTTCTTCTTCAGGTATCGATGTGAGGGTGCGCAGAGATAATCCGTCCTTTCGAACTTACAGTTGCTTGGAATGTGAACTCTGGGGCTATTACTGCACTAAGCCTCAGGTCTGGAGCAGAGTCACCTCCTTTTCTGAACTTTTTTCTTTGTGTCCTGTTCCGCATCGGAATCCCTCTTGCTGCGCTGACTCGGGTTCACTCTTTCTTTCCTTCTGATTTTCATTTGTCCACCATCTTCAAGGGAATCCCTGTACCTTGTGCTGATTTAACACCCTGAGCCTTGCTCTGGATAACTCCCCCTCACTCTCCTCCTCCCCACAGCCAGAGGTGAAAAGGCCATGGCTATTTCTTCATCTGCAGAAGAGGCACCTTATATAGATCTGGCATGTATGGGAGAAGAGAGTTTAATCTCTCAGAGTAACTCATTGATTCCTACTCCCCTGCCTTCCAGAGATCTGGGCAGACTAGTTTGACCATTAATACCATTAGCTGGTCATTATCCAAGACCCAATCTACAAGACTGACTAAAAATTTCTGGAGGCTTAAAAAAAAAATTCTGGAGGCTTAAAAAAAAAATTCTGGAGGCTTAAGTTTGTGGAGTCTTCTTAGTCTCTGGCTTCCAATGCATCCCCTACTTGCAGTCTCTGTTCTGCCCTGTGATGTGTAAAACTTAATTCCTTCCTTGTGTTTGCATTTTACAGGAAGCCCACCCGCTTGACGCATTGGTGAACACTGGGCCCTTATGGGACGTCTTAGAGGAGTTCAGAAGAGGGCATTGATGGAAACAACTTTGTGGTGGAAAACTGAGAGCCTTACCATTTTCCTTTGCCAAGTCTTTCCCTCATGTGGTCCCACCGCCTTCCACCTGCTTGCTCTCTGCTTGCCATCCTTCCCTTGCTCTTGTCCCTTTTCTTCCTGGATCCATAAGTACTTTTCCTTCTTTAGGGAGAGACGCTGTTTTTGCTTTCTCTTCTGTAGCTCGACACCAGCAAACACATCAACATTGAATCCTCTTACTGTTCACCCCCGTATATATCAAGTTATTTATTTATTTTTTAAGATTTTATTTATTTGACAGAGAGAGACACAGCGAGAGAGGGAACACAAGCAGGGGGAGTGGGAGAGGGAGAAGCAGCCTTCCCGGCGGAGCAGGGAGCCCGATGCGGGGCTCGATCTCAGGACCCTGGGATCATGACCTGAGCCGAAGGCAGACGCTTAACGACTGAGCCACTCAGGCGCCCCTATATCAAGTTATTTTTGAAAAAAACAAGAGAAGCTCTTCTTGGCTAATAAAAAAATGGCAATTTTTTCTCTACCTCATTCTTTCATCTTTTAGTTTCTATTAAATTGGGATCTGAGGTACTTGGGTGGCTCAGTTGGTTAAACAGCTTAGGTCATGATCCTGGGGTCCTGGGATCAAGTTCCGCATTGGGCTCCCTGCTCAGCGGGGAGTCTGCTTCTCCCTCTGACCCTCCCCCCCGTACTCTCTCTCAAATAAATAAATAAATTAAATATTTAAAAAAATTGGGATCCCCTCAAGCAGACCCCATGTCAGGAGTCTTCGTGAGAGTGTTTTTTTGGGGAGGTGACAGTGAAGGAGGAAAAGCAAGAAAGGGGGCATTTGGTCAGTTAGAGCACTTACAGAAGAATATGCTAGAACATTGGTGCACAAGTCTTGGTGTGGACATATGCTTTCCTTCCCACTGGGTAAATAACTAGAAGTAGAATGCTGGTTCATATAAAAATAGGTTTATGTTCAACCTTTTAAGAGACAGCTAAGCTTTTCCATAGTGGTGGTAAACTTTTTATTTGCACAGCTGTGTGTGTGTGAAAAATCCAGTTCTTCCAAGATCTGTATGTTAAAAATCACAAAGCACTGCTTAGAGAAATTAAAGAAGACCTGAATGAAAGGAGAGGTAGACCATGTTCAGGGTCAGAAGGCTCAATAGTATTAAGACGTTAATTCGCCCTAAATTGATGTACAGACTTAAAGGGATACCAATAAAAAGCTCAGCAGGCACTTTTGGGGGGATAACAACTGAGAAGCTGATTCTGCAATCATAAGGAAGTGCAAAAGCCCTACGACAGACAAAATAACTTTGAGAAAGAACAACAAAGTTGAAGGGCTAATATTGCCTGATTTCAAGAAGTATTATAAATCTTGGCAATGTCTACAATATTCTGATGCCCAAGTCACTCTGCAGATGGATCTAATCTCGGTCTCTAAGGGTGGGGCCCAGAAGCAGGAGGTTTTGAAACTC
This sequence comes from Mirounga angustirostris, assembly GCF_029215605.1. Lineage (NCBI taxonomy): Eukaryota > Metazoa > Chordata > Mammalia > Carnivora > Phocidae > Mirounga > Mirounga angustirostris. The sequence continues at coordinate 96,572,595 of NW_026991718.1, read as the reverse complement.
CCCAGCTAATTCCTCTGTGCAGTCCACACGGAAAACGATTTTAAAAGGTTCGTAAGTGAACATACTTCATTCAGCCGCTAGAGGGCGCCCTAGGCTTGTGACCGCTGGAGGAACCGACTTGCCCCAAAGAGTTCGTCACCCCAAAATCCTGAAGCCTATTTTTTCAGATAATCTAATAATGTGTGGGGGGAATAAGGATTAAAGAATATAAGACTGGTTGTCACTATCGCTGATAGTACTTTTTTTTTTATATATATATATACATTATTTACCAAGCATGGGGATTGAGAACACATTTATCGGATTTTGATTCTGTGTTGCTGGCATTCTGATGTAAAAGGGAGCACGGGTTTCTTACAGGCTCTAAAATGAGCTCTGTGTCTAATAGAACTTTCGTCTTGGCCTGGCATTTGGAACTTTATAAAACATGGCTCTAGGTTGACCTTTCAAGCTCTTCTAAGCTTTTCCATGTCCCTGCGTGTACCCTCTGGTTTAGCCACACACTGCTCCCTGTGGCCTTCGAGTTCCCCAGACAGGAACTGCCCAATTCACCCTCCCCAGGATGCCCTCGGGTCCTTTCCAGCCCTCCGGGAGCCCTCTGGCTCACAGCCCCAGAGCACTTCTTGCCCTGACGCACATTTGCAATTTGCTGCACATCGCTCTGGGTTATCATAAACCCTTGTCTGCTTTGTCTACTGGATTATAGTTATGCTCCTGGAGTCCTGAGACCCCACCTTTAATTGAACAACCACTGGTAATGCTTGCATTGTGGGTGGCTGACTGACATTCGCTTGATGAAAAATTTTATTATGATTTATTAGATGAGTTTAAAGTGAGCTTCCTGAGAAAAGGGCTGCGTGTTATCATTTTCTCCCTGGCACTGACCATCCTGCCTAGAACAGTGCGGGCATCGATGCATAATTGTTGACTTGAGGTCTATGCGTGCATGTTCAACACTCCTTGCTTTACCCTGACTCCTTTTTCTCTTCCCCTTCTTTCTCCTCCTCCTCAGACTCTTCTAAAGAGACAATGTGGTGTAATCTGGCTCTGAGCAGCTAGCTCTTCCTCTCCTCTCCTCTCCTCTCCTTCCCTCCCCTCCTCTGTCTTCTCTGATACACGGGCTTCTGTGACATAGTAAGAAATACAGATTTAATCTCTGCCCCTAGTTCCTGGCAGAGTTTCTAAAATGCTTGTAATTTCTGAGTGATAGGGGTGCTAGGAGCATCTTTTGTTCTAATATTTGGCTTTTGATCCCAGTTCCTGACGCAGAGCACCTGAACCCTTTGGAATTTTCTGGGTGATAGGAGCATTTTTTTTTTGTTCTAATGAAGTGACTCTTGGTGGGCTCCTGGATGGCTTTGGGATGGGGGCTGGTCACCAGAAAGACCAAGCCATGGATTGGAAACTTGGGACTTTCAGCCTCATTCCCCATCATCCACAGAAGAGAGGCTGGAGACTGAAATTAATAACCAATCGATCATGCCTTTGTGATGGAGCCTCCATAAAATATCCCTACACTAAGGGGTCCTGAGAATTTCTGGGTTGGTGAACACATTCAGGTACGGAGAGGGTGGTGTACCCCCATTCCACTCCAAGCCCCTGAGCTTGAGACCCTTCCAGACTTTACCTTATGTACCTCTTCTTCTGGCTGCTCAACCTGTATCCTAAGTCAGATCTTTTATAATAAACCAGTACATGTGGTGTTTCTCTGAGTTCTGTGAGCCATTCTAGCAAATTGTTAAGCCTGGGAGGGGATTGTGCAACCTCTGATCTACAGCCAGTTGGTCAGAAGTACAGATGTCTGAGGTGGGGGCAGTGTTCTGGGGCTGATCCCTTAGCCCGTAGCGTGGGTGCTAACTCTGGGTAGGCGGTGCCAGACATGAATTAAATTGTAGGACACCTAGCTGATGTCCAATTGGAGAATTAGACTATTGGTCACTAGTGTGAGGAAAACCCTACACATTTAGTGTCAGAAGTATTGCGAGTAGAGAAATGGTTTTCCTTTAGCTTCTTTATTAACACGTTAAATAACAAGATTGAAGTACCAATGAACATAAGTAATATTTGAGATATTTGCAACAATTCTAATGCAGTCTGCACATTGCCATGATTTTATTGGTGGCAAAATCACAAGTATTGCTAATACTACTCCGGTTTATCAGCTTACATTCATGATGGAACAAAATGTGAAATTGCAGTAGAGTTTAGTGAAAAGAAATATGTAATTTCTCCCCATATATTCTCATGAATCCTCTCTGTCCTATCTGGAAACTTCTGGTGGCAGGAGAGGTCTGTGGTCCCCCTGGTTAAGAACCTTTCTTGTAGAACAATATATTAAGTACATATTTTTCTTTCTTTTTTTTTATTCTTATGTTAATCCCCATGCATTACATCATTAGTTTTAGATGTAGTGTTCCATGATTCATTGTTTGTGCATAACACCCAGTGCTCCATGCAGAACGTAAGTACATATTTTTCTTTTATGGTCAAAGGAACCAACCTTCCCTTCCTCTCCTCTCCTCTCTTTCTTTCTTTCTTTCTTTCTTTCTTTCTTTCTTTCTTTCTTTCTTTCTTTCTTTCTTTCTTTCTTCCTTCCTTCCTTCCTTCCTTTCTCTTTCTTTCTTTCTTTTTCTTTCTTTCTTTCTTTCTTTCTTTCTTTCTTTCTTTCTTTCTTCTTTCTTTCTTTCTTTCTTTCTTTCTTTCTTTCTTTCTTTCTTCTTTCCTTCCTTCCTTCCTTCCTTCCTTCCTTCCTTCCTTCCTTTCTTTCTTTCTTTCTTTCTTTCTTTCTTTCTTTCTTTCTTCCTTCCTTCCTTTCTTCCTTCCTTCCTTCCTTCCTTCCTTCCTTCCTTCTTTTCTTTCTTTCTTTCTTCCTTCCTTCCTTCCCTCCTTCCTTCCTTCCTTCTTTTCTTTCTTTCTTTCTTCCTTTCTTTCTTCCTTCCTTCCTTCCCTCCTTCCTTCCTTCCTTTCTTCTTTTTCTTCCCTTCTTCCTTTCTTCCTTCCTTCTTTCCTTCCTTCCTTCCCTCCTTCCTTCCTTCTTTCCTTCCTTCCTTTCTTCCTTCCTTCCTTCCTTTCTTTCTTTCTTTCTTCCTTCCTTCCTTCCTTCCTTCCTTCCTTCCTTCCTTCCTCCCCTCCTTCCTTCCTTCTTTCCTTCCTTCCTTTCTTTTTCTTTCTTTCTTTCTTTCTTTTTCTTTCTTTCTTTCTTTCTTTCTTTCTTTCTTTCTTTCTTTCTTTCTTTCTTTCTTTCTTTCTTTCTTTCTTTCTTTCTTTCTTCCTTCCTTCCTTCCTCCCCTCCTTCCTTCCCCCCTTTCTTTTTCTTTCTTTCTTTCTTTCTTTCTTTCTTTCTTTCTTTCTTCCTTCCTTCCTTCCTTCCTTCCTTCCTTTTTCTTTCTTTCTTTCTTTCTTTCTTTCTTTCTTTCTTTCTTTCTTTCTTTCTTTCTTTCTCCTTCCTTCCTTTTTTTCTTTTTATTAAAAGATTCAAATCTTCAGAAAACTACCTAAGTTGCCATCTTTCAGTGCTAGGTCGTGTGGGCAACCTGAGACCAATACAGGTAGATCTCAGACTGAAGCATCCATCAGAGTCCCCCGGAGGCCCTGTGAAACCCAGATGACAGGGCTCTGCTCCTAGAGCTTCTGATTCAGGTGGGGCCCAAGAGTCTGCCTTTTCTAGCAAGTTCCCAGGCAGTGCTGACACCATCTCTTTGAGAACCACTCCCTTATACAGAGTTTGACATTCTGACACTTCGATGATTTGAACTGGGTAAGTGACCATCTTGGGAGGAAGAATTCGATGCCATCATAGTGAAGCAGGAGGACTCATTCCTGTGTGTGGGGCGAGGGGCTGTGGGGCAGAAGCATGGGGTGTGGACTGGACACACAGAGCTGGGGTGGCAGGTGACGTGGTTGTCCTGCCCCACACCTGAGCCCCACCTCAGGTGGCCAGCAGCAACCACCAGCATGCTGTGGTCCCAAGCCTGGGGACTGTCAGCTGTGCCTGCAGAGTCTGCTCCACTGGAGACAGGGGAAGTGACAGTCTACCCCTGGGGGTCTGGGGAGATATTCCTAGCTTCCCTGTCCTCAGTGTGGCCCCCGTGCTTCCGCACAGATGGCTGGCTGGTGGCCCTGTTTCCCACACCAGTAATCCACTCACCAAAGCTCCCTTTGACGGCCATTTCCACCTTCCCTGCTCATTCTCTTCTCTCCCTCCCCTCCGCTTGCTAAAGTCACCTTCCAAATACAGCTAATTACCCATTCCCCAGTGCTTGCATCAAGGTCTGCTTTTGGGGAAACCCGTTCTAAGATGTACATTCAAATCCTAGCCTCCACTTATGCCCTGTGTGACCCCAGACAGTGGATGAAGTCTCTTGAGCCCATTTCTTCATCACCACCCTAGGGACGACACTGTCGCTTATTCACTTATTGGGAAGATGGACCAAGATAGGAGGGCCATGGGCCAGTGCCTGGCACAGGGGACAGGTGCTCAGGGGACCTATGAATATATTCTGCTTAAGATGGAATTTGGTTTCACTTTAGTGTCCTCCTCCCTTGAGGGGTATTCTGGGAGGAAGAGGGCAGAGAGCAGAGCAGAATGAACTTGTCAGATCCCTGAAACCTGCAGACAAGGGGGTTTGCCTCAGCACAGGGATGTGGGGGTGAGGGTGTGGGCTGGGTCCCTCTTCCCTGAAAATGCGGTTCTCACTCTCAGAGAGCTGGGCTGACAAGGAAAGACATTGATGGTGGCCCTGGATGCTTTGAGTCCTTCTGCGTCTGTCCTGGGATTGAAAATCCTCATCTGCAGCACCTTCTTCCCTGGAATATGTTTGATTTTAGCTGTTGAGTTGTGAGTCAAGAAAGACTGCCTCATTGATTATCTGACAAGATTCCTCCTCCCTCTCATTTCAGGAGGAGGGTGTATCTTTTCTAAATTTCAAATATTTCATAGCAGAAATATTAGAGAGAGAGAGCTGGTTTTCACCGCTTTGTTTGACTATGGGCTTCCTAATTTATTGACAGTTTGGTTACCATTCTGTAAAATAGAAGGAGAAAAAAAAACATCTTGAAGTGAATTTCCGAATGATTTACTCAGCCAGCTTCCCTGCCCTCCCCCACCCAGCGGGCCCCTCCCCAGCTAATAATGCAATGTAGAAACAGAATCTGGACAGGAGACGCTGATGGGGGACAAGGTCAATACAGGCTGCCTCTTCATTCTCCACCCACGGTGTGTGAGTTTTCGGGTGGGCTCTGTCTGTGGGGTGCTGTACATTTGCTGCAGGCCTATATGACTGAAGGACAAAAGCAGAGCGAGACACAGATAATATGAAGAAAGCACGAGATGCAAGGAAAACCAAAACAAATTTCAGGGGGCAAGTCAATTTCTCATAATTAAAAGTAATATTAAAAGTCAGTTTCTATGAGTTCAAATTCAAAGGAGAGTGTCCTTCTTTGAGAAAATTTTATATGAAATTGCAGGCTCGGAGCTGTGGACGCTAACGAGGACTTTATCTGGCATTTTCCCCACTCTGTCTCAGCCAAAGACCCAGGTCAGAGTGGGGCTGTTCGCCTTCCTGGCTCTTGGCAGAGCAAAGGGATATGACAGTGGGTGGGCAGATCGGAGCCCATTGTAAACAGACAAATAGAATTTGAGATGCAGACAATTAAAAGCTAAGACACAGAGGTGAATCAGTTCCCCCTGGGATTGCTCATGGCAGCCTGTTTCCTCAACTACAGTGGACAACAAGCCAACTGTGTTCAGCCTTCATATTTGGTACATCATGAGGTTTTGCACAGTAACCTTGAAAATACCTTTTCTTATGTAAATAGTTTTAACCTTCAGATTTCATTGTATAACACCTTGGTTTTATATATATATATATATATATATATACATTCAGTACAGAAGCGAGATGTCAAATACAAAACATAAGCTTTGTGCATACACACATACACACACACAGAGAGAGAAATCACCTTAAATAGAGAGCTCAGAAATTTGCATTTAATTCAGTTGGCTAAAGGAGTCACTACAAGTTCGTGAACAGAATATTGGTAAGTAAACATTTCCTTTCAAGAAATTTACTGTGATAATGGATGGATTAATTAATCCAAGAAAATTGGATTATTTTGGATATTTGGGATATTTTAGATTGGATTATTATCCAATCTAAGAATTGGCAGTGTGGGGGTTGGTGATTGCAAGCACAAGGGGTATTTTGGAAGCTCTGGAAAACTGTCTGGATAAGAAACAAGGAGCGCTTAGCCAGGAATCCCCAGGACACGTCTGTTACTAAGCAGACATGAAGGAATGCACCTGAGAGGCATGGAAGGAGCAGGATGATGATGACATGGCCATACCACTTTGGAAGGAACAGGAGGAAGGAGCTGCAGAGATTCCAGAAACGTGATGAGTCTGTCTATCCATCCCTGAGCCTGGACCTCATTAAAAGATGATCACAGTTATTTATAGTCTTAGAAAGAACTCCAGAGGGAAGTCTGTTGTGTCCCCCAACCTCTGCTGGGTTACTGTTCTTCCTCCAGTCTACCCTGTGCATTCCCACATGCAACAGGACTTCCTCCTTCTAGGTAGTTGGTGTCAAGGATCCGATTTTGTGTAAAAGTATTTGATATGATAAATAAAGAGAGCAACCTTTTAATATGAGTATATTCTGCTTAAGATGGAATTTGGTTTCCCTTTATAAGATCAGCTGAGTTGACTCAGGGAGAGAAAAAGTCCTCTCATCTCTAGGATGGGAAGGTGCTTTGGAACACAGAGGAGACCTTAATTCTAGCTTCAAAGCTCTCTGGGAATGGTAGGACTCACAGAGAGAAGGGGATGTCAGTACGGATGTCTTTGAAGGCTGGGCATTAAGCACTGTGGCCTTGGGGAGCAGAAGCAAGGATCCCGGGAGTCTAGGCTGTGGTCAGTGGGGTGGACACGTGGGAGGGACAACCTTGTGGTTTCCCGAGCCAGATTCCTTTCTTACGTTCTTGATATCATATATATATATATATATATATATATATATATAAAAGCTCTGGGTTCTTTATGAGCCAAAAGAGGGTATGGGGGAGCTTCAGTAAGAACTGATGTTGGGTATCTTATGGGCCTTGGTGATTAGAAGCTGGGAGCCAGGCTTAATATGTTTTAAGGAAATAAATAGGGTGATTCATCTACCCAAATATTGTGATCCACAAATACCTGTTACAATGATTAAAAGGCAGGGCTATGCACTTTTATTGGGCCAGGTTTTTAGAAGAATTTTCTACAGCTGATTTAATTTGATTTACCTTGCTGTGAAACGCTCAGCTTCATAGGCTTGCAGATGCTAGAGTGGAAATTCACTACCGCTGGTGATGTAAGTAGCCTAGGACATATAAGATATCTTGTGGATACTTGTTTTTTGACCCTTGTTAAGGGCGTATGTGCTTTGAGGATAAGTTCTTTCTGAGCCTCACCTTGACTGAAATACAGAGGTTGTTTGTAAATGTTTGAGAGGCTGTCCTCCCCATCATCAACCTGTGGTCCCAGTGTATGATCATTTAAGCCTTACCTTGTCCTGTGTGGTTACTATCATTACCTTTGCTGAAGGGAAAAGAGAAAAGCTACTTTGAGTTCAGAAACAAAGAGGTATCTTTTTTCTGAAGGAGAAAATCTTGTACCCTTTAATACTTTAAGATGTAGTACGATGTTGCCTTGTCCTGTGGAATTCTGGGTTAATTCTTTAAAAAAGCACACACACACACACACATATGTATATATACTAGTGTTTATATATATATATATATACACACACACACACACACACAGACACATACTCAAATCTCTTAATCATCTAAATGGTAAAATGATTTGCTTAGGGTCCTATATGAAGATTTCTGAAGAAAACTCCTAAGACTCCTAAGAAAACTCAGTCTTGGAATTTTTGTAGAGAAGATGGAATAGATAATTCTGTACCGGTCCAGAGACATCTTAGACTAATGAGTAGAAGTTATTCTAGGAAGCACAGTTAAACCTGATATATATGAGAACTGTCTTAAGAAGACGATATACCCACATATTTGTAATACACTCTATATTAAAAAAAAAATCCCACTTTCCAGAGCAGTCTTTATGGTATGATACCATCTTTACAAAAAGGAAAACATACACATATGCCCAGTAAAAATGTTTGCTCAGACAGAGTTTAAAGATGATAATGTGGGGTGCCTGGGTGGCTCAATGGGTTAAGCATCTGCCTTGGGCTCAGGTCATGATCTCAGGGTCCTGGGTTTGAGTCCTGCGTTGGGTTCCCTGCTCAGTGGGGAGCCTGCTTTTCCCTCTCCCTCTACCTGCTGCTCTGCCTACTTGTGCTCTCTCTCTCCTCTGTCAAATGAATAAATAAAATCTTAAACAAATAAAGATGATAACCTATTTTTCTTCTTTTTAGTTATCTGGCTTTTAGTACTTATCCATGAGTCTGCATTTCTTGTGTTATAAAAATAATAATGTGGAAAAAGGAAAACGACTTGGTAACAGAGCCATCCAAAGGTGTGGCAGATTATAAGGCAACAAACCACCCATCGCCAGAGGTAATGGGTACAAGTGAGAAGGTTCATTGACAGAAATTCCACTGAAGGAGACCCTTCCACGTAGTTATCAACAGGAGAAGATGACCTCTACTTCCCAGCTCAGTTCTAAGGTTCTAGAACCTGGAATTATTCTCCTCTGGACTATCTTTTCCAAAGCCATTTATAAATGCTCTCACAATCATGGCTCCTGGTCACTGAAAGTGAAGAGGGTGCTAGGGTATTTTTCAGCAGTGTTAAATCTAAAATATCCTCGATATGCATTTTTTCTTATGTGAGCAAAGTGAATAAGGTACCATTTCATGTGGGAGCTGGGCTGGTTGCATGGTAACTGTCAGCCCCCAGACAGACCTGCCTCCTTCTGGCAGCCCCATTTCATCATCCCTGAAGGAAGCCAAATTAGCAGCCTCTTAATGACAGATTGCTAACTTTACTTTCTATGAAGTAAAAAAAAAAAAAAAAAAGACAAATAAGGCACAACCAGATTTTTCTAACAAGATCTAATCTATCCTTTTTCTTTTTTTTTTTTAAATCCAAAAACATTTTAAGTGGCAGTGATCTTCCTATGGAGACAGGCTTAAAAAGGAAAGAGAGGACCCCACCACAGTGCTTGTCCATGGGGGAGGCCCTAAGAACAAAGCATGAACTTCAGTTCAGCCATCCCAGCTGGATCAAGCACCTTTCTATAGAAATGAGAAAAACTATTTGCAGATAAAAGCAGTGCTGAGCGATCTCTCTAAGAGATTTTAACCACTTCGTGGGGCACGCATTTCAGTCTCGCATTGCAAAATGAAAGGAGCTCTGTGCCCAGAAACACCAGCTCATGAAGTCCCATGCATGAAAGAAAAGGCAAAATCCTGAGCACATTTTCTGCACAGTCCTTCTATTTTCCCTCTTAGTTTGTTAGGCTGTTGGGGCCTGCAGGCCTGGCTCCATACCTGCAACTCCCTCCAATATCCAGCACTTCTCTGCCCGTTCTGAGTAATCTATCAAAAATAATGAGGAAGTTGGCAGTTGCTGCTGTTCAGTTAGCTGGCAGAAAGGGCATCTCTCCTTAAGTAACCCCACACTGGTTCTGGAAAAATTTCGTGCAGAGAAAAAAAATAAAGTTCAACAAATGAAATCTGTTTGCTTTGCCATGTTTGTGGTCTTTGGCAAGAGAAGGGGAGTATGGCGCAGCTTTGGCTAGTGAGAACAGGTTTGGTTGGCCTCGTGTGTCTGGTCTTGGGCTTCCCAACTGCTCAGGGCAAAGAGGCTTCCGTGTCTATGACAATTTTAACTATGCTTATAGATTGCTCCAACCGGGGCTCTGAATGGAAGTCTCGTAGCCTGTCTATCTTTGGCAGGTGATTGGTTGTCCATTTTCCCCTCCCTCTACAATGTCTTGCACACATGGAATTACAATACAAAAGAAAGAAAAGTGAAGTGTAGTGGACGCACCATGTTATAGGAGTTTCAGGTGAACAACATGGCGATGGGACAAGTCTAGATGTTGTGCTGTACTCACCTCAAGCAAAGCTCGCATCTGTCACCATGCAACGCTACCACAATACCACTGACTAGATCCCCTATGCTGTGATTTGTTCATTCCATAACTGGAAGCCTGTACCTCCCACTCCCCTTCACCCAACCGGTGGTTGCCAGAAGAGGGGGTGGGGGGGAAGGGCGAAAGGACACTTAAAAAAGAAAAACAAAGAAATATGATACCACCCTACAATATCAATGCTTTTTATATTGTTATGTTCCCTTTTGGTCCTTATGTATATTACATATGGTGCCTATGTATTTTACAGAAGTATTTGTGGAATCATCCGTGAACAGTTTTTTTTCTCCCTTCAGTTAACTTTGTGCCATAAATACCTTCTCCCATTTATAGTGGTTATTGGTAACTTTTCTGTGACATAATATCATGGGGTATGAACCACTGTATTTTCCTAAGCCTTTTCCTGCTACTGAACTTTTGGGTCATTTTATATTCGTACCATCATGGATATGACATAAAAACAGGCTCTCTTTATATTTTAATAAAGATGCAAACTCTTATTTGATTCCCTAGTTGCTAAAGATATCACTAACTATGTTGTTCCTTATAGTCCTTTATTATGGTTAAAATGCCATTAGTCCATTGTGTTTAAGGCATATGCTTTCTATGGCTTTCTGGGAAGCTGGATTTGAAACATTGTACCATGAGGGCTTCTCATGTCTGAAAATGAAATTCATTAAAAAAAACACAATTTAAGAAAGTCAAGAAGTCCTTGATTAACTAGAACATTTGAGTGGAGAGTGTTCAAGTTAATTGAATTTCCTGATATTTGCTACTGCTGTTATTATTAGCTTATATTTATTTAGATGTTAGAGGTTAAAACACAATTTTCTTGATACAATTTTTTACATCATGTAACTTGGATGGGTAAGAAAACTTATTTCTTCTTTATGTGGGTTCCCGGCATTGTGTGTGAAATGTATATGCCTCTTTGTGTCAAGGCAGCGCTGCAAATTGTCTCTCGTAGAGTGAGGGTAGTTCTGTCTCAGAAAGGGTAGTTTGCCGAATCACCTGGCATCAGTCCAAACCCCGTGATGGTGTAACATTGTCCAAGCAATTGGAGTAGAGTGGCTCCAATATGGTGAAACGTGAGAATTATCCGTAGGACCCACGACATCCCTTTGTATGTATGACTGTATTAGCAAAATTCCAGATATGCATATTTGGATCTATTTGGTCTTTCGCATCACAGTGGCTTGCCACAAAAATTCCAGATAATTGAGGACTCCATCATCTAAGATCGAGAGAACTCCAGAATTGGCAGAGACTGTGACAATCATCTGGGTGAGGAATTGGAAGCCCAGACGGATATGAGTTTCCTTCAAGGATTAGGACTTGATTTAAAACCCTGGAGTTGTTGGGGCGCCTGGGTGGCTCAGTTGTTAAGCGTCTGCCTTCAGCTCAGGTCATGATCCCAGGTCCTGGGACCGAGCCCCTCATCGGACTCCCTGCTCTGTGGGAAGCCTGTTTCTCCCTCTCCCTCTCCCCCTGCTTGTGATCCTGCTCTCACTGTGTCTCTCTCTGTCAAATAAATAAATAAAATCTTTAAAAAAACAAAACAAAACAAAACAAAAACAGGGGCACCTGGGTGGCTCAGTCGTTAAGTGTCTGCCTTCGGCTCAGGTCGTGATCCCAGGGTCCTGGGATCGAGCCCCGCATTGGGCTCCCTGCTTGGCAGGAAGCCTGCTTCTCCCTCCCCCACTCCCCCTGCTTGTGTTCCCTCTCTCGCTGTGTCCCTCTCTGTCAAATAAAAAAAAAAATAAAAAAAAATAAAACTTAAAAAAAAATAAAATAAAACCCTGGAGTTGTGATTCATTATCCAGTCCTCTTTCTTCTACTTCATGGTTATATTTAGAGTTTCACTGCATATACTCTTGGATCTTTTTTTGAAACAGCCAGGAGCAGTTGATGGAGCATCACTTAAATATTCACTGTCATCTCACTTAGCAGCACTGCATTAAGTAATAAAGCAAGGACATTTGACTTCGTGTCAGTCTTCTGTTCATTTGGTAACTTCGTATTGCTTCTCTACATTGTGTTAGGCTATGTGCTAGGTTCTCAGAGCACAGAGACAAAGACATAATCCTGAGGCAATCTGGTATTGTAGGATTCAAACCAGGACTTGAAGTCTGGTTCTGCCATTTCTTTATTATAAACTTGGGAAAATTATTTGACCCCTCTACCTACATAGAGAGTAACAGAAGACAGTACAGTAGTCTGATTTATTCCCCTCTGGTGTTCCATATACCTTGCTTTATGTATTGTGAAATGAGTCTCGGGAAGGGGAGGATTCCAGTCTGCCCTGCCTCACCTTGAGAACATAGTGATGCTTGGGTATCTCTGAAGGGAATATTGGGTAGTGTGAAGACAGAGGACCACCCCACAGGTTGGAGGATTCAGAAACAAACTTGAGTCTCTCTGTTGAATAGCATGGGCTCTAAGGAGGGGAATTGCTTCTGATGCCAAAAAGGCCATTCCTGGAGGTCATTTCCTGTCCATGGGGACCTCTACAGGTCCATTGGGCTTAATGTCTTCTTGACTCAATGTCACCCAGAGACATTCCCTCTTACAAAGCCCCTGGAATTTTGAAAGGATTATGCCTTGGCACCCATCCCTTATAGTAGTAAAAAATACAGACATATTCTTGATTTTCTTCTGTTAGTCTCTGCATAGGTAGATAGGTCAAGTAAATTTTGAACTTTACTCAAGTTTAGTGAGAGCAGGAAGAGGAGGATTCATAATCCTTGGAGACCTGTTATAATTTTTCCTTCTACAGATTTTGAGAAAAACTTATCTCACCTCTTGGTATGCAGTGCTGGTCAGTAGGGTGAAGCTCAGAGCTCCCAGAAGGAGTGCTGGCCCTTTGTGATAGGAGGAACTCCTTTTTCCTCAACTTTCAAATTGAGTGACCAGTCAGGGTGGACCAGAATGACTGACCCAAACTCACAGAAATAAAGGCTAAAGCAAGATAGGGCTGGTGGGCTAGGTGATCCTACAGAGATGATTGTTCTGGTTTCCAAAAGTGACACGCACAGTCCGTTTGGGAGCAAGGTTTGAAATTTACAAGATGAGGTGAAGCTACAATTTTATGACTATGTGTGTGTGAGAGGGTAACTGAGAAGCTTTGTTTCAAGATTTTTCTGCCACAGCCTTTGTTAAGATACAACCAGCAAGTTTCCTCACAAAGCAACAGAACAATAATGAAGATCATGAAATGTAATCTCTGGTAGAACACTCCTTTTTAAGGACACCTGGCTACCCATATCTTGATCATTGGTTTCACCAGGCATCTGGTGGTCAATGCTCAAAACTGAGAAACCATTCTACATGCTACATTTTTTTCACCTTGTCTTTCCGTAAACATTCCTTCACTGATTTCCCTTATGCTGCTTGGCCATAGCTCTCCTGCGCTCTTACCAAGACCATTCTGCTTACCCAGGATTCCCTTCTCTTCACTCCATCCTTCCTTGTGACATCTGTTATAACTTCCTCCAACCACTTTCTTGCTAAAGAATCTGTGGTGGGTCTTGGTGGTCCACAGGAGAAACTCTAAATTCCTTTGCCTAATATTTTGTGCCTGTTCACCTATCCAGCCTTCTACCCCACTTCCCAACACCCCTTTACTGTGCTCACAGGTTCCCTGAATTTCCACTAGATTTGCTTAACTTGCCCTGTGGGTTTCTGCTCATGAGGCACCATCATCTGCCTTTCCCCAATTTTCAAAATCCTCTCTTCAATCTCCTCTTTTCTTTTATGGAACTATCTTTGATCTGTATCCCCTCTGATTTGGAAATAATCTCTCCCTCTTTCATACTCCCAATGCAAGCCATTTGGACATTTTCCCATGTACCCTCTTGGATGCAGGAGCCAAGAATCTAGAAAAGATTCTAAGAATCTATGCCAGGAGTATATACTGCAGAGTTTTCATCACAGAGATGACATTTTAAGTCATGAGGCTGGATGTAGTCACTAAATAGACAGCAAAGATAGTCAGGAGAGGTGACCAGGGAGAACACCAGTATTTAGAAGTCCTGAGCTGTGGCTCAGTTTATACCATCTTCATATGATCATGTAAGTCTAGCACAGAGCAAGCATCAATAAGTGACCATTGAATTGAAGTAAAAATTGAGTCAGTATTTCCTGAACTTGAATTTTCAAATGGTTGGGCTTTCCCTGTACAAGGGATGGGACAAGTGTCAACTATGCCCACTTCCAGGATGCTGATCCATGAGCCCTATCTTTTCTACCAACCTCTGCCCTAAGGAACAATGGGTTATTGACAGATTCATGTATTCATTCACACACATTCAAAGACCACTCCTCCTGTAACAGGCAACAGTGAAAGAATAATATAGCAATGAGCTGATAAGATGCTACAAGAGTGTGAGATACATGGAAACAGGTCAAATTTTACAGCACAGTGCAATGAATGCTACCACTGGGGCAAGAACAGCATGGTTGTTTCTCATCCAGCTACTTGGAGGAGAGAAAAAACATGCAGTATGGGATTTTCCCCAAAATTAGTGTGGAATGCCATTCTCCAACAGGCTAGTGAAGAAAATGCCGTTCAAATCCTTGTTCTCCATCTTTCTTCAGGGTTTGAGACGTAATAGCATAGCAATAAAGGCCTGAATGTTCGAGTCAGAGAGATATGGATTCAGTAACCTGGTCTTGTCACTTACGTGTTTGCTGGAGTGAGTTATTAAGCCTTCTGGAGACTTAGGACTGTCATGTAGTATAATGTCTCTCCTAGTGGTTCAAGGTGGAGAGGAATCTGTGTAAGGGCATAGCACTCTTAATTTTGTTGTTGCTGTTATTTCTATTCCCTTCACTTCAGGTGTGGCAAGAGTTATGGATAATGAACTGGAAGGTGTCCTAACTCCCAAGGATGTGTTTTTGTCTACAAATTGAAAATTATCTAAAATCTGAGAAAGTGAAAGAAAAACTCATTTATCTCATTTGAGTTGATGTAGTTGGGAGGAGACCCTATATTCAAGTGTACTAAATGCCAACTAATAGAAGGTTTTATTGTATTTGTATGTGATGTTACATGAGTCATGAGTCAGGAAACAACAGGTAAATGAGTGATTGCAAGACAGACAAAACATCTCTGAGTACTCCTTCCTCATTTTTTATTAAATGAGTCACAGAAAGGAAATATGAAACTGACTCTTCAGAGGCCACTTTGTCAAATAAAAAACCCAACCAAAGCTTCATAAGAGGGAAAAAATTACCATATGTTACTCTCCCACATGGGAGCTCAGTGACACAGTTGGGGCTGATGTTTACCATTTTCAAAAGCAAGAAAAATTGAGCTACAACTTCTCCTTATTCTCAGGTCATAAAGAATGGAATTGAGGTTGGAAAGGGAGCTTTCTGAAGTTCACTCGGCATCAGGGAAATACATATCAAAACCACAATGAGATACCACCTCACCCTGGTCAAAATGGCTAAATTTTTTTTTTATTTTATTCTTATGTTAATCCCCATACATTACATCATTAGTTTTAGATGAAGTGTTTCATGATTCATTGTTTGTGCACAACACCCAGTGCTCCATGCAGAATGTGCCCTCCTCAATACCCACCACCAGGCTAACCCATCCTCCCACCCCCCTCCCCTCTAGAACCCTCAGTTTGTTTTTCAGAGTCTATCGTCTCTCATGGTTCGTCTACCCCTCCAATTTCCCCCGCTTCATTCTTCCCCTCCCGCTACCCTCCTCTTCTTCTTCTTTTTTTTTTCTTAACATATACTGCATTATTTGTTTCAGAGGTACAGATCTGAGATTCAACAGTCTTGCACAATTCACAGCACTTACCAGAGCACACACCCTCCCCAGTGTCCATCACCCAGTCACCCCATCCCTCCCACCCCACCCCCCGCTCCAACAACACTCAGTTTGTTTCCTGCGATTAAGAATTCCTCATATCAGTGAGATCATATGATACATGTCTTTCTCTGTTTGACTTATTTCACTCAACATGATACCCTCCAGTTCCATCCACGTCGTTGCAAATGGCAAGATCTCATTCCTTTTGATGGCTGCATAATATTCCATTGTATATATAGACCACATCTTCTTTATCCATTCATCTGTCGATGGACATCTTGGCTCTTTCCACAGTTTGGCTATTGTGGACATTGCTGCTATAAACATCGGGGTGCACGTAGCCCTTCGGATCCCTACTTTTGTATCTTTGGGGTAAGTACCCAGTAGTGCAATTGCTGGGTCATAGGGTAGCTCTATTTTCAACTTTTTGAGGAACCTCCATACAGTTTTCCAGAGTGGCTGCACCAGCTTGCATTCCCACCAACAGTGTAGGAGGGTTCCCCTTTCTCCACATCCTCGCCAACATCTGTCGTTTCCTGTGTTATTAATTTTAGCCATTTTGCTAAACTGGCTAGCAGTTGGCTTGAAGAAGATGGCTTCACTCATGCATCATGGCTGGGTTGGCTGGAAGTCTGAGCTTTCCTGGGAATCTGGAATGGAGCACCTACCCATGGCATATCCCTAAAGACGATCTCAGGGTAGTCCGACTTCTTCCATGGTGGTTTGGTTTCCAGAGTGAGTACTCTAATAGCATGAATGATAGCCCAAAGGGTTCATACGTGGAAGCTTAGCTCACATGTCTCAGAACATCATCCCCCCACATTCTGTTGGTTAAGTGAGTCACTAAGGGCAGCCCTGATTCAAAGGGAGGGGAAAGAGACTTGATTTCTTCTTTTTTCTTTTTTTTAAAGTAGGTTCCTTGCTCAGTGCTTGAACTCATGACCCTGAGATCAAAACCTGAGCTGAGATCAAGAGTCTGAAGCTTAACAGACAGCCACCCAGGCACTGCAAGAGATTGATCTCTTAATGGGAAGAATAACAAAGAATTGGTGACCACCTTTATTTTATTATACAGACTTACAGCTGGGTTATGAGCGCTAGGGCTATTTCAGACTCAAGTTTCACATGATATACTATTCTTTTGCTCTGGAATAGTACATGTTCGTGTACCCCCATGGCCTCTTACCTCAATCATTTCTAACTCTCAGCCCACACAAAGATCAGGCTGGTGGACCCAGGTACTTCAGGCTTGCCTACATGGCTCTCAGCCAATGATGGCTTGGAGAAGGCGGGTAAATATCCCAGCTCCCTGCCCTTCCATAGAGACAATCCCAAGGTATGTCATACAACATTCAGAGGTCCCTGGCATGATTGAGCCTCAGTTGCCCACGGTGATAATGTGCTTATCAACCAACCCACTCCATATCTCTTTCTTTCTTCTCTCTGCTTCACTTTCTACCCCCCCCCCCCCCCACCAGTGGTTCCTGAGATCCTCTTCCAAATAAATTGCTTTTGCTGCTTTTGCTTCTGGGGGATGCTGCTAGGGACTGATAATTTTAGAGCATGGAATTAGAATATCTGGCACTAGACTTGCTGTAACTTGGGGGAAGATACCATATCTCTTTTAGGACCCAATTACATAATTCAAAATTTAAAGGGTTGTTGACCTGATGATGATTAAACTGAGCCTTGCTTTTTCCCAAGTGACTTGCTCAAGGTAGCTGGTAGGTGTGGTGGTGTGTCAGGACTAGAACTCTGGGTCTTCTGACTTCTGGTCACCGTTCTTGCCTCTGCAGAATGTCATGGGGGACTCAGCTGCTTCCCCGAGCTCTTAAGCCTGTCCATGAGCACACACCATGACAGATGATGCAATGAAGATGCATTTGTGTACAAACACACACACACACACAAGTTCACACACACACAAAAATCCACACATGCATTTGCCTCTAGTAAGTAGCCTGCCTTGCTCACCTCACTGCTCAAGGCTCAAGTAGAGTCTAAAAGCCATGAAACAAAAGATTGTTCACCTCACATACATTCATCTGTTTTTCTCATTTTTTTAATTGGACAATTTGTCAGCTTGCTTTATTCCCAAAAGAACAATAAGAACACTTTTTATCTATTGCCAGTATACCTAGAGTATTTGGACCTGAGCAAATCATTTTTTATTTTATTTTATTTTATTATGTTATGTTAATCACCATACATTACATCATTAGTTTTTGATGTAGTGTTCCATGATTCATTGTTTGCGTATAACACCCAGTGCTCCATGCAGTACGTGCCCTCCTTAATACCCATCACCAGACTAACCCATCCCCCCTCCCCCTCCCCTCTAGAACCCTCAGTTTGTTTCTCAGAGTCCATAGTCTGTCATGGTTCGTCTCTCCCTCTGATTTCCCCCCTTCATTTTTCCCTTCCTACTATCTTCTTTTTTTTTTTTTTAACATATAATGTATTATTTGTTTCAGAAGTACAGGTCTGTGATTCAACAGTCTTACACAATTCACAGCGCTGAGCAAATCATTTTTAAACATCTCCCCTCACCTATACAACACAACTATTTTCAATAATAACCTTGTAATAACCATGAAAATAATTATTCTCTTGAAATCAAGAGTCCTGATTTATTATGTCCAGATTTAGTATTTAGTTTTTAAAACAACTAACAATTAAGAGAAGAAAATGAAGGGTGCCTGGGTGGTTCAGTCTCTTAGGCAATGGACTTTGGGTTTCCACTCAGGTTGTGATCTCAGGGTCATGAGATCGAGCCCGATGTGAGGCTCTGTGCTGGGCGTGGAACCTGCTTAAGATTCTCCCTCTCCCTTTACCTCTCCCTCCACCCTCTCTCTCTTAAATAAATAAACAAATACATAAAAGAAGAAAATGAAATTTAATTTTAAAAATTCTTCAAAGCCAGTAAAATATTCCATGCATAAACTAAAACTCACCTTCCTCAAACAGAACGATTACACCTCACAGTTTGTCCATGCTTTCACTGTTTAAATTTCAAACCCAAATAAAAACTCCAGGTCATCTCATCAAGTGACAGAAGTGAAATAACTCGAATTCAATGTCTTGTCTTTACCATCAGCATCTGTCTTCATTTTTATCTCTGACCTTTTGGCCTCAGGGCAGGCATGCGTAGCACTGCAGGGACCGGGTTTAGGGTCTGTGCTCAGATCAGGCAGCTGGAGGAAGCTCCTAGACTTCTTGAGCATTGTGAACTTCCTCTCACAGCTGGGCCTAGCAGAGCACTCGTGGGAGATCGGCTGCAGGTAACACTGGACTTCTTTGAATTAACTTCCAAGTAGTAGATAGTGTTTATTAAAGGAGAGGTAATTAGTTTATTTTTTTTAATTCTTATGTTAATCCCCATACATTACATCATTAGTTTTAGATGAAGTGTTCCATGATTCATTGTTTGTGCATAACACCCAGTGCTCCATGCAGAACGTGCCCTCCTCAATACCCACCACCAGATTAACCCATCCTCCCACCCCCCTCCCCTCTAGAACCCTGTTTGTTTTTCAGAGTCCATTGTCTCTCATAGTTCGTCTACCTCTGTGATTTCCCCCGCTTCATTCTTCCCCTCCCGCTACCTTCTTCTTCTTCTTTTTTTTTCCTTAACATATATTGCATTATTTGTTTCAGAGGTACAGATCTGAGATTCAACAGTCTTGCACAATTCACAGTGCTTACCAGAGCACATACCCTCCCCAGTGTCTATCACCCAGTCACCCCATCCCTCCCACCCCACCCCCCACTCCAACAACACTCAGTTTGTTTCCTGTGATTAAGAATTCCTCATATCAGTGAGATCATATGATACATGTCTTTCTCTGTTTGACTTATTTCACTCAACATAATACCCTCCAGTTCCATCCACGTCATTGCAAATGGCAAGATCTTATTCCTTTTGATGGCTGCATAATATTCCATTGTATATATAGACCACATCTTCTTTATCCATTCATCTGTCGATGGACATCTTGGCTCTTTCCACAGTTTGGCTATTGTGGACATTGCTGCTATAAACATCGGGGTGCACGTACCCCTTCGGATCCCTACTTTTGTATCTTTGGGGTAAATACCCAGTAGTGCAATTGCTGGGTCGTAGGGTAGCTCTATTTTCAACTTTTTGAGGAACCTCCATACAGTTTTCCAGAGTGGCTGCACCAGCTTGCATTCCCACCAACAGTGTAGGAGGGTTCCCCTTTCAAAGGAGAGGTAATTAAAAAAAAAGTGTTCTGTTTGAAGTTTACAAGTACGTGACCAAAACCCAGTAATGACTGCAATTATTGTTTAAAACTTAGACCAAGAAAGATATTCTTCAGGCAAGTATATTACTTGGCTAACATTGTTTAGAATTGTTGACACAAGGGGCAACATGGGGATGAATGAAAGCAGATGGGCTCTCAGTCAATGTCAGTGTTACCTTCAATGTCTCTGCAGGTAATGCACCCTGTTGTCTGAACTTGAGGCCCATCACACCCACCACCTTGTTCTGGGTCGGCCACGGCGTGCATCTTGGAAGGGCCATTTGTCTTTGCATCGGGGAAGGGAAGGGGCTCAGGCTGCAGTCTGAATTTCAGCAGAGGGGGGATCAAATCTGGGAGCTTATTATGTGTGTGTTCTTAGGTAGCTGTGAGCAAAGAGCTTGGGAAGGCAAGGGGAAGATGAGCCTGTTTCTATCAAATTCTGACACTTGAAGAAAACACTGTAATTTGATATAATCAAGGGGTCTTACATTCCACTGAAGTCTTCGGAGGAAATTGTGGCATACTCGCTGGAGATTGAGTGTAATCTTGGAAAAATCAATGGGTGGTGGAAATAAGTATTGATGAGTCCAGGCCCAGGAAGGCCTCATCGCTCTGGGGTGGGGGCTGATTCACTAGTGTGAAACAGGATTGGGCCAATTCACGGAGAGGAAATGTTAATTCCATGTTTGTCAATCAGCTTACATATTTATAAGGGTTTTGTAAAAACATGAAGATCATTAACTGGGACTTCCCGCACCTCTTCCTCAAGTTCAAACTGTATCATCCCACAGCACTTCTGTCAAGTCCCAGGCTCCTCAGCTCCCCAGCAGAGGACCACCTGCCCAGCCTTCAGAGACCCCAAGAAAGTGGGGAGCAGGAGCGGTGCCCGGGGATCTAGGTGAAGTTCTGCACACAGCCCCTTTCCCTGGAGATTTCTTGTTCCTCCGCAACGTAATACTTTAAAATCCACATTGAGTTGATTGAATCATCCTTAAAATGTACTGATTTAATATGAAATTTTTATTCAGATCCAGGAAATCATCATCTGTGCTCCTGGATCACGGACACTGTTTAGAATCCCTGGCACGGGGTGTTGAATAACACTAGTGTTAGTGAACATGCCTGCTAAACTAGCTCCCAGGTCAAGAAACAGAACGCTGACAGTCGCCCCAGAAAACACCACGTCCCCTCTCTTAGCTACTCTCTTTGTCCCAAGAGCCACCGCTCTCTGGACTTCTAACCCCACAGATTGGTTTTTGAGTTTGACCCAGGTGGCGTCTGGCTTTCTTCACTAGACATTCTGTGTAATTGACTGTTTAAATTGTTGGTACACATAGCAGCACATTCCTTTCATTGCTGAGTGGTGTTCCATTGTTTAATATATCACAGTTTATTTTCAATTCTATTTTTCAAACGTTGGGTGGATTTCTGGCTTTGGCTCTAACGAACATATCTTTTGGTGGGAACATACGGGCTTTTCTGTGGGTTGGGTGTATACTGAGGGGCAGACTCTTCTTTGGAAATGCATTTTCCTTTCCTTTCCATCTATAAGACCTGTGTTCAGCTCTGCCCCTCTAGCATCGTCTCCCCTGAGCCACTGTAAATCTTTTTGGCTCCAGTAGATCCCTTTCTTACCCAATCTATCCTGTTTACACTTTTGTCACAGTTACTGTCCTAAAACTGACATTGTTTGCATGCCACTCTTCTAACCCCCAAATATCTGGCGCACTCCGCTGTCTTCCAGAGACCAGTGTTGAATATCTGCCCTCTGGCTCTGCCCACCAACCTCTTGTCTTTGGCACATTCGGTTGATGAGTCATATTATCTTCTTTGCAGTTCCTACATCACACCTGTCCCATTTTAGGGGCTTATTTTCTCAGCCCCAAATGCTTGCTCCCCATTTTCCAGTTCTCAAAGTTTTAGATAAACGTTGGTAGCATAAGATAATATTTGCTGTAGAGTTTTCAGAGTGGATACTTCTGATCTAATAGGCATCACCCTCTTCTGATCGACTCACTCCCTACCTGCTTTTCTTCCTTCTCCCAGATTGCAGTCAAAGACATCTTCCCTTTGTTCATCTGTAACTCAGAAGCCACCTTCATGTCATCTTTACCATCTACTCTCAACATCCAATTCGCGAGCAAGTTGTGGTGTGTGCTCTCTGCAGAGCATCTCCCCAGATCTGACTCTCCTGTCCCCTCCCCTTATCAGTCCGGTACCAACAGCAGCATCTCCATCCTGAGCTGTACTAACACCTTCCTAGCTTCTTAAATGCTCCCGTCTTTCCTCCCTATTGTCAATGTGCCCGGGGAGCCCGACTGAGCTTTAAAAAATGGGTCCATTCATGCCATTCTCTGGTCCCTAAAGCCCTCAAGTGTTTTCCACTTTACTTGTAATAAAACCCCACCTCCTTATTGCCACCTAGAAATCCACATGACCTGCTTCCTCTCATTATCCAGTCCCCATCCCAAATGTGACTTCCCCTGAGATGCCATCTGAACCCCCACAACTCACTCTATCCCCTTGTCCGCTTTACTTTCTAGAGAAACTCAGTGGCGGAAACTGTATCTGCTTCCTTATTGTTTTTCCTCTCACTGGAATGTGAGCCTTACGGCCAGAGCTTCCTCTTGGTTATCACTGAAACCCCGGTGAATATAACAGGGCCCAGCCTGCAGTAGGCACCAAATAACTATTTGTCAAATGAATAAGTGAATGAATGAATACAGAATTGAGTAGATAGTACCGAAGTTCCCCCACTCATGTCCAGACTGAAGACAAAACCTTTTATTCTCCTGTCATCTTCCACAATGCTCCTATGAGATTGACATCCTCCTTCCTCTGGAATAATTTACACTAACCTTTAATATTTTGCTTATTTCATTCTTTTTTTAAATTTTATTTTATTATGTTATGTTAATCACCACACATTACGTCATTAGTTTTTGATGTAGTGTTCCATGATTCATTGTTTGTGCATAACACCCAGTGCTCCATGCAGAACGTGCCCTCTTTGATACCCATCACCAGGCTAACCCATCCTTCCACCCCCCTCCCCTCTAGAACCCTCAGTTTGTTTCTCAGAGTCCATAGTCTCTCATGGTACGTCTCCGCCTTTGATTCCCCCCCCTTCATTTTCCCCTCCTGCTATCTTCTTCTTCTTTTTTTTTTTTTTTAACATATAATGTATTATTTGTTTCAGGGGTACAGGTCTGTGATTCATTAGTCTTACACAATTCACAGCACTCAGCATAGCACATACCTTCCCACTGGGGTAGGTATATGCTTATTTCACTCTTCCTCATAAAAGTATTTGCTCACTTGTGAGAGTCTGCTGCGGGTTATAAGCCCCTGAGGGCAGGGCTTCTCCTTCTTAGCCGTCTTTTGGGCTTCCAAGCCGCGTGTCTCAATAAGGCTCTAAATCCCGGTAAAGGGTTTTGACCCATTTAAAGAGAGAGTTTGTGTGTTTGTGAAAGAACCTTGCTAAGATGAACATTGTCCTGTGTGTTAACATTGCAAAAAAATATGTTTTTGGCCTTTGAGTCTCTTCCGGAACACACTCCGGGTAAACTGCCTGAGGAAGTTTTGTGTGTCAAGGAACAGGTGACCCGGGCCGCTCTGTTTCATTTCCAGCCAAGGGAACACTGGGATCCTATTTTGAAAGCTGCATTAGGAAGACTTAAATTTAAATGTGTAATATCAATTAAACCACTTTTCGCTTTATTGGAGACCCCAAGAGAGCAAAAGCCCTGTATTTATTAAAAATCTCTGATTTTTAATAGGAGTGATAGGCTTCTAACTTAACAAAATCAGTTCCCTAGAGCAGTATCTTAGCCACAAGAGAGGGAAGTGGTTCCCAGATTGGAGATTTTCATTCTCTTGCTCTCTTTCTCTCTTTTTAAAAAAGATTTTATTTATTTATTTGAGAGAGAGAGAGCACAAGTAGGGGGAGGAGTAGAGGGAAAGGGAGAGGGAGAGGCAGACTCAGTGCTGAGCCCAGAGCCCTAAGGGGGCTCGATCCCAGGACCCTGAGATCATGACCTGAGCCAAAACCAAGAGTCTGATGTAATAACCAACTGAGCGACCCAGGTGGCCCCACTCTCCCTCCTTTATTTTTAAACAAAGAGAAAGGTCCACTTACCCTGGGATCTCTAACACTGGAAGTACAACTTAATTACTGAACATAAATGCCTTCCTCTTGGAAGCAAGAAAAAGCAACCACAACAGTAAATGTACCATGTCAACAAAACACACCGATGCACAGAATCTTCCATCCAGCCTAAGAGGAAGTTTGCTGATGTGCCACAGAGTGATTGTGTGATGTGGATAAAAAGTTTCAGCTCTTTTTGGTTCTAAAATGAGGTCCCTGAGATGTCCTTAGTTCTTTCATGTGGATTTGGAGGGATGGTGTGCAAAGGAACTGTTGCCTCTGCATGGGACACGTGGACATTTAGTTTTTTTTTTTTAATAGCACTTGTTTATTTATATTTAATTTTTTTAGAGATTTTATCTATTTGAGGGAGAGAGCACATGCGCAGGGGGAGGAGCAGAGGGAGAGGGACAAGCAGACTTCACACTCAGTGCGGAGCCTGACCTGGGCTCGATCCCAGGACCCTGAGATGGGGACCTGAGCGGAAATCAAGAGGCAGACACCTAACCTACTGAGCCCCACCCCCCAGGCGCCCCTAGCATTTATTTTTTAATAACCCAAGGGAGTCATAGAGGTACAGGGACTTCTTTTTCTTTTTTTCAGATTTTCTCCTAGGACATTTCATGATGAGAAATAAAGATGCTTCATCCATGAAAGAGGAAAGATAACTAACTTTACAAAAACCACATTTTAATTATTTTAGCAAGCAAGTAGGGTTTCTGTCTTTGTCCCCTTCCTCATTCTGCCACCGTGTCACTAGGACAGATAATGAGGTCATCAGAATAACAAAAGAAATCTGAGATAAAATCCTATTAAATTGCAAATTCCTACACTCCTGCAACTGTACCAAGCAGCAAAACCGATGTTTTATGTGAATTTCTTTGAAGTCTCATGATATTTTGGAGAGTAGCCCTATCTATAAAATAATTTGAGGCCTACAGATATTCCAAAACTTGCGTCATATCATGTTTCAATTCATTTCATCATCTCTCTGAAGCCAAATTAGTGCATTTATGCCAAAGTGTTAAAAGAGTGACATTAGCTTGTTACAAGAATAATATTGCAAAAATAAACATTTATTTGGGGGACTTTATTCTAAAATCTAGACATTTACAATGAAGGGGATCTATGTGTGACATAGGGCCACACCTAGTGGTTAAAAGCAAGTGTTTCCTGCAGTGTCTTTCCAATCGGATGGGGGCCCCCAAATGTGGTGGGAGCCCTGGTGGCATGGGCATTGAAGGGATTCACCCAAGAAGTGTATTGAATACAGTGCAAGGGAGCAGCAGGTAGGACAGGAGAGACTGTCTCCAAGGAGGCAGTAGGTGGGGGCTGTATTTAAAGAGGGAAGGTGAGGAAGTATGGACATCTGGAATTTTCCCTTTTTTGGCAACTCTGCCAGGTTGTAAGTAGCCCATTGGTTAGTTAGGGCCTGTGGGTATTTTGAGGTGGGTCGCCTGATTGGCCTGTCTGGTTTCAGCCAGGGGGTTGGGGCCCCTGTGGGCCCTTCTGCCTTGATCAGGTTTTCATTGGTCAAGCCTGTGGTCTACAGCAGCCTCCACATTTCCTCTGGTGACAGCACAACTCGTTCTAGTCTCGCCTCACCATTTACTGACCACATAACTGGGCTTAATTTCTTGGCTTTGCTTAGGGTTCTTGGTTAGAAGTAGCAACAGACTCCGGCTTACTTAAGCATAGAAGGAATTAAAAGGATAAGAGAAGGGAAGGCTGGAAACTCAAGGAGAGGAAAACAAGCAAGAACAACGAAATAAAGTAGCCAGAACCACAATGTAGGTCCTGCTCCAGAAACATCCACCGGGGGGCTGCCATCGTGATGCCTGGACACTGGTTGCTCCCACAGCACTAGACACTCCTATAGTTGCTTTGACAAGGGTGTCATGAGCTCTGGCGGGGAGACCCCTTAGCGCTGGAGAGCCCTGGGCTCCGTCCTGACCCTTCTTATACGGTCTGCACTCAGTCCCTTTGTTATCTCAGCTGGTCTCAGAGCATTACACATCATCTCTCTGATGCTCTCCCAAATTTATATTGCCACCTCTTCCCGGAACCCCAGATCATATACAGTTGCCTACTCAGCATCTCCAGTGGACACCCAAGAGGAAACTCAGCACAACTTGTCCAAAACCGAACGGCCCTTCCTCTGGTCCTCCAGCTTGCACCTGGTCATCCTCATTTCAGTTCCGGGTCGCTTGATCCTTTAACTTCATCTCTTTTCTTTTCCCCACATCTCACATTCAACCCATTAGGAAATCCTCCTGGTTCCAGATTTAAAATATACATAGAATGTGACCTCTTCTTTTCACCTTTACTGCCCCCACTGTGACCTGAGCATCCTCATCCCTCATCTGGGGCCCTACTCTAGCTCCTCCATTCCGTCTCCCTGCCTCTGTCCTTGACCCCACCTGCCTCCACCACACTCTGCGTGTTAAAATGCAACATGGGTTTTGCATGAACATAATTTCCATTTAACATGACTAAATAGTTGCATGATAAGTGTATCTTTAATGTTATAAGAAACTGCCGAAAAAAAAGAGGAGCAGACTTTCATGAATAGGAACTAAGATAATATACAAGGGCTTAGCGCAGTACCTCAAACATAGTAAGAGCTCAATAAAAGCAAGCTGTACTAATAACCATGATCATAATTAAAAAAGAAGAAACTGCTAAGCTGTTTTTCAAGTGGCTGTACAATCTTGCTTTCCCACCAGCCGTGTATGACAGTTCCAATTCTCCATTTTCTCTTTAGCCTTATTTTCAGGTTTTGTCTTATTTTATTTTGTTTTCTGTTCAAATAAGTCTATGGTGGTATCTCATTGTGATTTGAAGTTGTATTTCCCAAATCACTAATGATCTTGAACATCTTTTCACAGGTTTATTTGCCATTGTATATCTTCTTTGATCAAGTGTCTATTTTAAATCTTTTGCCCATTTAAAAGTTGGGTGTTTTTTTTTTTTTATTATTACTGACGTTTCAGAGTTCTTTATTTAGCTTAGATATAAGTTCTTCATCAGATCTGTCATTTACAAATATTTTCTACCTTTTTCATTTTCTTAGGAGTGTCTTTCACAGAGAAGTTTTAAGTTTTGATGAAGTCCGGTGTATCAATTTGCTTCTTTATGTATCATGTCTTTTTGTGTTATACCTGATAAATCTTTGACTACATTAAGGTCACAAAGATTTTTTTTCCTAGAAGTTTTATAACTTTTGATTTTACATTGAAGTCTATGACCCATTTTGAATTATGTACATTTTATAGCAGCTTTATTAATAATTGCTATAGCTAGAAACAACCCAATATCCTTCCACTGAGGAATGGAAAAACACATTGTGGTATATAGAGACACTGGATATAAAAATAGAACCATTTACTAATACATGGAATGGCATGGAGGAATCCAAAATGTATTATGCAAAGTGAAAGAAGTTAGGTTCCCAAGGCCACAGACTATATGATTCCATTTATTTTACATTATTTTATTTATTATATATTTATTATATTTTATATTCTAGGAAAGACAAAACTATAAAGACAGAAAACAGATCAGTGATTGCCACAGACTGGAAACAGGGGCAAGGAGCTGACTGCAGAGATATGGTGGACTTTTAGGGAGGGAATTGAACTATTTTATACCTTGATTGTGGTGATATTACGTGACCACATATGTTTGTCAAAACTCACAGAATTGTGCCCAAAAAAGAGTGAGATTTATTCTATGTAAATTATACCTTAAAATATAACTGAAATAATTTATTTGATAATCATATTATTATCATCATCTTCATCATCAGACCGTTCACTCCTTGTCTTAAAATCCTTCCACTTGGAGTAAAAACCCAAATCATAGTATAGATGTATTTTTACTAATTTCATGCTCACTTATCACTACTCCAGCCACACTAGCTTCCTCAGGACATTTGCACTGCCTGCCGTCTGTCTGGATATCTTTCC
This sequence comes from Mirounga angustirostris, assembly GCF_029215605.1. Lineage (NCBI taxonomy): Eukaryota > Metazoa > Chordata > Mammalia > Carnivora > Phocidae > Mirounga > Mirounga angustirostris. The sequence continues at coordinate 96,544,283 of NW_026991718.1, read as the reverse complement.
TCCCGATCCATGGTTCCCGGGATGTGCCCTAAGGTGTCCAGAATCCAATTCACAGAGGGGCTGAGGGAGATTTTTGAAAGTCAAGGGAAATCCAGCGCCATCTACTGGACAACCCCAAACTACTAATTTAAGGTACTTCGTTTCAGCATTACATCATGCAACATTGCTTTTGATGACATCATAAGTTGTGGGAAAAAAAGTATAATCATGGATATTAACAAGCAAGCACTGAGTGAAAATCAACATAAAACGGGCAATGAAAGTGTCCCTGTCCAATACAATTCCAAGAATCCAGGAGTTGTTTCATGCCCAACAGGACATCTGAAAGTAATCCCATTAGGAAGCAATTGTGGGTATTTCAGAATGCAATAAAAATTTTTATTTTTATTTTTCTATTTAGGATAGCTAAGTAGCCATGCCAAGTTCCTTCCATAGAAAAGATCCCACTGTCACCACTTACTTTGTCTTTAGTGATGGGTGATGAGGTAAAACCCCCAGCTGAATTCATACAACAGATTTTCCTGAATTTAGGGAGAGGGCAGAGACACTGGATAGCTAAAATAAAAGGACAAAAGTTCATACTATGGCACGAACTCTCCATGCTTCAGTATACTCATAGAGTAAGTGGGACAATCAATAACACTTACCCTTTCAAGGGCATTTTCAGAGTGAACTGATCTAACACCTAGAAGCAGTTAGCAAAGTGCCATGTACTTAAAGTACTCAAGGTCATTTGAATGGGCATTTTGTCTTTGGGACCAAAACAGCCCATCTGAAATGTATAAGAGTTGTGGAATGATGAGTTCATCAAGAGAAGTTTGGAAAACACGGAAGACCCCACATCTCAAACCCATTTCTTGCACCTTCTGAATTTTACTTTTCATAAGGTCCTCAGTAAGTGGTGGTATTTTTTCTTGGTCTTATAAATTTCAAAGAATAGTACGATTTAATATTTTTTAGCTTTCTGCAAGCTGAATTTAGGTGTCTATTGAGTTACTGTTTTATTCAAATGAAGCATAAGACTATCTCTTTCTCTGAACATTTTATAATCCAGAAGGGATGACAATTCATACAGATAATAGAATCTGATTGAATGCTCACCCATCACTCTAAGTATTAGCAGTGGACAGTGGGTTGCAGGAGTGGAAAAAAGTTTTTAATGACAAACTCATTCTTTTTTTTTTATATTTAAAAAAAATTTTTTTTTAAAGATTTTATTTATTTATTTGACAGAGAGAGAGATTGCAAGAGAGGGAACACAAGCAGGGGGAGTGGGAGAGGGAGAAGCAGGCTTCCCGCTGAGCAGAGAGCCCGATGCGAGCCTCGATCCCAGAACCCTGGGATCATGACCTGAGCCGAAGGCAGACACTTAACAGCTGAGCCACACAGGCGCCCCTAAAAAAGATTTTATTTATTTATTTGACAGAGGAGAGAGAGAGAGCACGCACCAGCAGGGGAAACGGCAGGCCAGGGGAGAAGCAGGCTCCCTGCTGAGCAAGGAGCCTGATGCGGGATTTGATCCCATGACCCTGGGATGGACCCTCAGGATGCCCTGAGCTGAAGGTAGATGCTTAACTGATTGAGCCACTCAGACGTCCCAATAAACTCATTCTTAAGATGGTTCCTGGATACAATGAGGTGGCATTTGGGGCTGTTGGTTTTTAAAGGGGAAAATAATTTATGGCAGGGAGATGTGTATATTTGAAAGGGGAGGCTGAGAATGTTAGCAGCTGACATGTTTCTCTTTTGTATACATCCTGCTTAATGCTGGACTGACTTCTCCATGCTTTTTAATAGCGCTCTCACTTTCCTGGTGCATGGGGCACAGAGTGCTATGACACCTTGGATTCAAGAATTGTTTAATCTGATTTCTGTACCTTCAGGATTAGTATTTGTCTCTTCTTCCTTGTTCTCCAAAAGATTGTTTTTGGTAATATTTAAAATTGTGATGTACTTTTCTCTTGCACTATATCTAATATTCTAGTTACCTCTGTTCCTATATTACCCCAGATGCCTTGAAGGCCACACCACTCATATTTATTATTAACCCCTCTGAATGTCTCATCCATTTTTAAAGATTATTTTTTATTTCAGAGAGAGAGAGCAGGCAAGAGAGAGCACGAGTGGGGTGAGGCAGAGGGAAAGGGAGAAGCAGACTCCCTGCTGAGTAGGGAGCCCTTCCCACCACCTCCCCTCCCGCTCCCCCACTAGATCCCATGACCCCAAGATCATGACCTGAGCCGAAGGCAGAGCCTTAACCCACTGAGCCACCCAGGCGCCCCTCATCCATTTTTGATACTCATTAAGAATTTGTTGGTTACGGGCGCCTGGGTGGCTCAGTTGGTTAAGCAACTGCCTTCGGCTCAGGTCATGATCCTGGAGTCCCGGGATCGAGTCCCACATCGGGCTACCTGCTCAGCAGGGAGTCTGCTTCTCCCTCTCCCGCTCCCCCTCTTGTGCTCTTTCTCTCTCTCACTCAAATAAATAAATAAAATCTTTAAAAAAAAAAAAAAGAAAGAATTTGTTGGTTACATAGGAAGAATTTATTATAGCCTCTCCTGTTAGCTGATTTCCCTCCTTGGTGTTATTTCCAGAATTCGAGCCTCTACCTACTTTGCTGTCTTATTCCACAGCTCCTTAATCCATAGCCTTGTTAAAAAGATTCCCAGCTGCTTTAAAAAATGCTTTGAGTAAATGCCAGAAGGTACAAGTGGCATTTACTCAGAAAATATTTTTAGAGCAGCTGATGGTGTTTACAGTTAGAGTGATAATCGAAGGCATCATTTTCAATTCAGAAGCAAGTAAACAAAAGGGTCTTCTCAGCTTGAGATGTGTTGTCTTTACAAAACATTTGTCCAGCCTGGAGGAGAACAGCAGCTTTAACTTACTCTCACCCTTCATTCTCTTCTTGACACCACCCGCCACATTCCTACTTAGAACAAAACCACGTAGTCAAACAGTTTGCATTTGATTTATTTTATTTTTTTAATTAAAAATATTCTCAGTAGGTAGGATGGAACAAAATATAAAAAGTACAGAATGTTATACAGGGGAAAGTAAAGCTGTTTCCCACCCCTGCCTGTCTAGTTTCCTTCCCCAGAGACAAACACTATTAGTGGTTTCTTGTGTCTTCTTCAAGCTACATTTTACATATACGTAAATACACATGTATTTGATCCGAATGACATATACTGTGATGTATCTTGCCTTTATCACTTGAGCTATATCTTGGAGGTCCTATTACATCATTATATATAGTCCTGGCTTACGATGCTGGCATAACCTTTTATCATGCAGCTTAACTACCACTTAAGGAGTCTGCCTCCACTGATAACATTTGTGTTGTTTTACTATTATAAGCAAAGCTGCAATCAATATCCTTGCACACATGTCATTTTGGATATCTGTCAAATATCAAAAGAGGCATTTTTGGCAACAATTTCATGAGTCAATAGGCCTTTTTAGTTTTGGTGGATAGAGCCAATGAGCCCTTGTTGGATATTATAATTATCTGCATGCCCACCAACAGATCTGCTTCTCCAAACCTTCCCCAAACCTCTCATCAAACTTGTTGATTTCACCAATCTCGTAAATGAGAAAAGGGGATTTCACTGTAGATGAACTTGTATTTCTCCTTGACGTTGACCATCCTTTCATGTGGTAAGGGGGTTTGAGACTTTCTAACTTTTTTGTTCATGCCCCTCTCCATCTTTTCTATGAACTATCAACTTGATTTTTAGGATCTCTTTTTACACTAAAGAAAATAGATCTACTTGTGATATGCGTTGCAAATTTTTTCATAGATCATTTGCATTTTGACTTATGAAAGAATGTTTTGGGATGCTGAAATTAGGATTTTTATGTAATCTCTCCTCCTCTTCTTCCTCCCTCCTTTCCCTGACACCCCCTTTCTTTCTTCATTCCTACTTTTCTTTCTTTCTGCTTAAATGGACTACCCACTTCCAGATTATGAAAAACCTCTGATGTTTTTAGTTCAGTGCTTTGGTACTTTATTTCTACATGTATATTTCTTATCAATCCAAGAAGAACTTAGCATAGGCAAAGATGCAAACACATATCTTTACCTGGAAGCTGCTTGTTTTGTACCCTTCATGGATAATTCATCCTCCCCATTGTTACGCAGTAGCATCTTCATCATATGCCAGCTCTCAGTAAAATCTGGGTTCTTTGTTTCATTTCCTTTCATTTTGGTCCTGCATTTGAGGGCTGTACTGTACTTATCGATACGTTCTAATATCAGGTTGGGATAGTTCCCCTTCATTAACATTCTGGTTATTTTTCCTTATTTATTTTTCTATATGAACTTTAGAAGAAGCTCTAAGCAACTTAAGAGTTCATTCTTTTTTAAAAAAATTCTTTTTGTGTGTTTTTTAATGAATTAAAATACGTTACTGATCCTTTCTATCATGAAACATGGTGTGCATTTTTTATGTTTTCATATAGCATTTTAATGTTTGCCTCATGTATATTTTGTATGTTTTGTTAAGTCTATTCCAATATACTACATATTTCTTCTATAGTCTCTCTATATTAGTATTTTAATCGGGAAATTTTCTTCTAACTTTCATCTGGTTGTTGTTTGTGTAGAGCAGAGTATTGATTTTCGTATATTAATGTATGAAGGCATCTAACTGAATTCCGGTTCTAATTTCCAGTTTATTCTCTTGTGCTTTCCAGGTATACACATTATATCATATATAATTCATAATAATTAAACCACTTCCTCTCCAAATCAAAATATCTCTTATTTCTTTCTCTTGCCTAAATGCAATGGCTAAGACCTCCAGAACAATGTTAAATAATAGCAGGGACTGTGGACATTTTTGCCCAGTCATGCTTTGATTACTTCCCCATTAAACAGGACGTTTCTATGTTTGTATGAGAGACAGTAATAATAAGAATGTAGTCTTCTAGTCTTATTTAATTAGGAGGCTGTTTGCTTGTTAGTGAGAATAAATATTGAGTTTTATTAAAACCCCGTCAGTATCAGGGGTAGTTCTATTTTTCTTTTGATCTATTAATATGTTGAAATGTAATAATAAATTTCCTAATATGGAAACATCCCTGAATTCCTAAAGTAAACACCACTTATTCATGTGTTATGTTGCTCTAAATGTGCTTCCATTTGATAAATTTTATTAGGAGTTATGCATTGGGTTTTGGCACCACTGTTATTTGTAAGTAGAATTAAAAATTTTCCTTTTTTCCAAAGATTTGAAACAGTTTAAATTCATGCTGAGGTATCTATTTTGTAACGGTTTGATAGAATCCATTGAAAGCCTGGAACCTTGAACTTTTTTCTTTTTCAGGGGGAGTGGCCCTGGGTTGGAGGGACATAGTTCTTTGAGATCTTTCTCAATTGTTTCCGTGGTATTTAGTCTGTTTAGATTTTCTAACTCTTTTATGGTCATTTTTGATAATTTATATATTCTAGAAAGGCATTGATTTTATCTACATTTTAAATTTTAGAGTTGAACAAAGCAATCTTTTTATTTATTTATTTTATTATGTTATGTTAGTCACCATACAGTACCTCATTAGTTTTTTATGTACTGTTCCATGATTCATTGTTTGCATATAACACCTAGTGCTCATTGCCATACATGTCCCTCTTAATACCCATCACTGGACTAACCCATTCCCCCACCTCCCTCCCCTCTAAAACCCTCAGTTTGTTTCCTGGAGTCCATAGTCTCTCCATCTCCCCCTCTGATTTCCCCCCCTTCATTTTTCCCTTCCTTCTCCTAATGTCCTCCATGCTATTCCTTATGTTCCACACATAAGTGAAACTATATGATAATTGTCTTTCTTTGCTTGACTTATTTTACCCACCATTTGCATCGACATGGATGGAACTGGAGGGGATTATGCTAAGCATCTCTTTTTAGTCTTTAAATTTCCTTTCACTTGTATTATTTACCTGAACTTCTCTTTTATTTTGATCATTTTGTGCCTTTTCATTTTTTTTTGTGGATGCGGTTCGCTAAGGGTTTATCTATTTTACTGTGTTCCCCTTCAAAAAAGCAGCTTTTAAATGTCTGGAAGTACTAGAAAGAGAGGAGGAAAAAAAAGGGGAGAGAGAGAGAAGGAGAGAGAGAGGGGGAAGGAGAGAGAGAGATATTTAGCTGTATTTTAGTGGCTGAGTAGGAATATTCCAGAAAGATGGAATAGCACAAGCCAGATGGATACCAGGAGTGTAATGCCAGAGGTCAGTGAAATTATTGAAAGTTTAACACATGTTTCTTGAGGGAAAACTAAATGTCAGGCCTTGTTCTGGGAAACAAGTGGGAAAAAGACCCCATATCTCTAACCATAGAGTCTCTATTCTCACATGGGCAGAAGAGCTAGACAATGACCAGGCATACAGGTAAAGCTACAAGGTGACTTGAGAGGGTAGTTAAGTATTATGATGGAAATACACAGGTGCTGTGATAGACATAACTGGAGTGGGGGTATATTTTGGGGTAGTCAAGGAAGGTTTCTTTTAAGGTGACTTTTAAGGAGGTGACTTTTAAGCCTTGACATCTGGAGACTGAGATGGAAGCAGCCATGGAAAGTCTGGAAAAGGAGGAGAATTTGAGTCAGAGAGATAGCAAGTTCTTTAGGTTTCAAACATGAAGGACTTTGTCACAATTCAGGAGCATGAAAGGGAGTGGCTGTGGCTGGAAAGTATCTAAGAGAGGAGGTTGAGGTCGGATGTGAGGTGGGAAGACAGCTGGGTACAGATCAGGGGAGTTGCCTGCCAACGGCTCTCAGCTTGCTCCCCAAGCATGGCCTTCTGCTGAAGGAAGCTGTCTTGCCCAAGGTGATTCCCTCTGCTCAGAAGCAACTTGTATCCAATGGTTGGTGTAGAGAGAGGTTAAAAAACCCAGTCCCTTGCTTCAGTTTGGGGCACCTCTGAAGGGCCACCAACATCTCCAAACCCCTCGTGGGATCAGATGAGGCTTTTGTTACAATTGAATCACAATTCAATGCCTGCGTCAGCTCAATCCTTCTTTCCTTACTCCTGGGCAGGTGCACCCAAGGGCCCTGCAGGCAAGTCCCCTTACATATGTGTCCTGAGGAACTGACCTAAGAGAGTTGGTACCAGGAATGATCGATTCAAGGAAACAGAATCCAAAATGGGATTTTGGAGCTGGGTCACCCACCCCCTGCCACTGCCTGGCGGTAAGGACCCTGTTGCTGGAGATGGGTAGAGCACTGATACTCCCCAGCATGTCAAACTACAGCCGTGCAGTTGTTAACATTTTCCCGCTGGTCACCTAGAGCGTGATTCCTGTAGAACAGAATGCTCTGGCAGGTGCAACATGGCAGACATTTGAGAGGCACAGGGGAAGCAGTAATTATAATGACTATGGAATTGGATGCCTCTTGCTAAGTACAAACGATGAGTTGGAAAAATTCAATAAAAGGTCAAGAGTGATTAATCATCAATTTAAGGCAAAATGTGAAAGTCAGAGAACCTTCTTGCCATTATGAAAGGAGCTGTCATATCCTGCAGCTGGATGAGGCCTAAGACTTAATTAAAAGAATGGCAGAGCTCCAGAGAAGGTGGTCCAATCCTCACCATCTGGACATCCAGCAGCACGCTGGTGCACCATGTTGATAATATCAACATGCTGGTCAGGCTAAATTCATAAGGACTGGCAAGACTACTAGCGGTCCCAGTGAAAGACATATTTCCAGAGGTAGGAGTAAATCCTATCAAGATTCAGGGCCTCCCACATCCGTGAAAGTTTTAGGAGCACGGTGGTCTGGGAACATATTCCATTGAAAGTAGTAGGTCTTCCCAATAGTGTGATCACTAAAAAGGAAGCATAATTCCTGGTAGGACTTTCTGTTTTCTAGAGCGACATGTTCAACACTTCACAGACTGCTCTGACCCATTTTCTAGGTGACATGGAAGGCTGCCAGTTTCAAGTGGGTTCCAGAACAGGGAAGGATCCTGTGGCCACCCCAGGCTGTACTATAAATAGCCCTGCTGCTCTGCCCAGATGCTCCATCAGGTCCTAAGGCATTAGGGGAATCTATGGGGCAAAAGACATTATGTGGACTTTGGCAAAGCCTATTAAGAGAATCAACTTAAAACCCTAAGGCTCTGGATTAAGGCCATGTCCTATTCATCAAAGAATTATACATATATGGAAAATAGCTCCTTGCATTGTTGGGCTTGGTAGGACACCTGCCAATGAGACATCACCTAACCATGGGGCCATAGCTGCCAATCATGGCATGGTTTTGTCAAATATGTCAAGTTTTAAGGTTGGATGGGCCCAGCAGCAATCCATACAAATGAGATTGGGCACAGGTAGGGACAGAAAGATAAGTAACCTGAATGAGTAAGTGATCCGGACCCACATATCATCAGCACGGTTGCACTAGATCCTTTCCTTCAGCTCACACCTCCTATGGCTGTGGGGTGTGTGGTGTGGTGTAGTGTGGTGTGTGTGTGTGTGTGTGGTATAATATGGTATGTATGTGTATGGTGTGAGGTGTGTGTGTATGTGTGTATGTGACTCCCATATAACTCCTTACAACCCTGAGGAAAATGGTGGAATTTGTGGCCCCAAAACATAGCTATGAGGGGGAAATTCTCCCAAGTGGGCACAGATTTGGGCAGTGCTTTGGTCATTGACTTTCTATGGAGTGAGAAGTGCTCCCCAATAAGAACATATACAATTCATAAGCAATGGGAATGGCTTTGCTGCTTGGTCAAGTGTCTGGGAGGGGAAGGATTCAAAGATCAAGGACAAGAAGGTCTGGGCAAAGATGTTACCAGATGGAAGAAATGGGACAAAATAGGAAGATTTTTGTTTTTCATTGAGAGCTCCCTCTTAGGAAGAGGTATACAACAACCAAGTGGACAGAATGGTTTGGTCAGGGGAAGTCAGCCAGCCTCCGACATCAGACACTCCCCTGTTGGCACAGCGAACCCATGACTGGAGTAGCCACGGATGGAGGATGTGACTGGACCCACCACCATGGAGCCCACATGGCAGCTCAGTAGAAGGAGCCCACGGCACAGCAAGAGCTGCCATGGGCCCATGACATGGACCTCTTTCTCTCTCATATATCACACCACGCAGAAACTGACAGGTTCATAGAGGCTTCTGAAGGTATGGCTGGGGCACCAGCTTAGAGATGACACCCACAAGGTGAGGGCATCATCTTCCAAGATGCAGGACACACCCTAAATCAGCTGTCTTTCTCTTGTGTCCCCAATGGGGAGAACACGCGTGTTGGAAACCAAGGGGAAGATACAGGAGTGGCCTCGCTTATCAGCACTTTCAATGACTTGTTTGGGGGATTGTATTTTCTCTTCCTACAACCCTAAGTTCTATGGGTTTTGAGGTTCTGGGTCCTCAGAGTGCTAATGCTTTCACCAGAAGATAGTAAGAGTCCAATTAAACTTTTAGCTGTTGCTGCCATCTGGTCATTTCTGGCCTGTTGTGTCAAGCAGACAGCAGGCTAGGAAAGGAGTCACCACCGTGACAGGAGTAAGTGACCCTGACTGTCATAGAAAGTAGGGTCACTGTTACACAGGGGAGGGGGAAGAAATATTTGTGGCACCTAGGTGATTCAACAAGGTGTCTCTTGGTCCTACTACTACTACACTGGCCACTTGTGACTGAGAATGGAGAAGGGCCTAGTGACCAGCGGCTCAGACCCTTCAGGGAACAAGAGTCCAGGGCACTCCACCAGGAAACCCTGTAGATAGGATAGCTGAAGGTATGGGGTGCATGTAGGGGTGGGGTTAGAACAGCTAACAGAGGAGGAAGATGATGAGTCTCAGCTGTGGCCCTGGGGCCAGTCCCAACCTTGGTCTTGAAAGTTTTCTCCAGGAAAAGAAACCAACCAGTGTTCCAGAGAAGCTGCTCCCAGATGGGGTTAACTTATTATCTGAAGCAATTGGATCCAAGAGGCACAAAGAATGGATTTAGTAGATGCTACAATGTGGCCCCAAATCCCTCCTCAGAGCCAAGGACTTCATACGTGCTGGGTGTATTGGCTGCTGACACCCCCCAGCTGAAATCCACTCTCACCAAATTGTCCTCTGCCAAAAGGTGCTGCCCATCCTAAGGTTATGCACCGCCCCCCACCCAAGGGCCAATCTGCTTCCATTATTAGGAGATGTAAGCATAAAAAGACTGGCCCTCTTACCTCAGTTTGGGACCTTTCTGAGGGGCCATCCAGTCTCCAGAGTCCTGCCCACCCCTGGGGTCAGTGGAGGCTCTGTTGAGACTGGTTCACCATTTACCTTCTCCCTCTGTCCATCCCTCTCTGTAATGTCTTTTAAGATATGTCCACAAATAATTTGGTATTTCTTCCCTCAAAAAATGGAGCTTAATTCCCTCCTCTTGTGTGTGGTCTGGACTTAGTAACTCTAGTGAATAGATTAGTGGCAGACATGATGGGAGAGGGAGAAGCAGGCCTCCTGCGGAGCAGGGAGCCCGATGCGGGGCTCCATCCCAGGACCTGGGATCATGACCTGAGCCGAAGGCAGACGCTTAACAACTGAGCCACCCAGGCGCCTAATTGGTTATTGCTTTAAGCTGCAGAATTTGGGGATAATTTTTTTTACATGATAGGTAGCAAATACACTCCCTTATGAATGTTGCCTTTGAAAGAACTTCCCAATGAACTTCTTCCCTGCAAATCTCCACCTCGGAGTCTGTTTCCTACAAAATCCATCCTAAGAGTTCTCTCTTATGCCTTAGGTAAAGGCATATAGATGTTAAAGGGTGCTTTTTCTGAGGGATGCTGCATAATTTATTGTTGCTGACTGTAGGGAGACCAATATATGGCAGTGACATGGAGGGAGATGAGAAAGGAGGTCTTCTAAGCCAGGCTAAGGAAATATAACTTTGCCTTGTAGGCAGCTGGGGAACCAGTGAAGGCTTGGGGACAAGAAGAACACTCTAGAAGCAGAATGAAGGATAGATAAAATGGAGAGATTAGCAATAGGGAGAGAAATCTGGAGTCCATTGTGATGTTTGGACAAGAAATCAGGAAATAAATTACCCTCAAACCTCCCGTGGGGGGGGCCACTAGAATGGGGGTAATAACACTACTTGCTTGATAGGGAGCTGTTTTAGGATTAAATGAGACACTTAGAACAGTGAGCACGGAGACTCATTGTGTGTTAGGTAAATGTGTGCTAGGTTGGGAGGCATCTCCATGGCCAGAGATTTTACCAGTCAATATTGGAACATCCCAGAGTTTGGGGGAGAGGGAGGGGACATCCCAACTAGTTCAGTTGGGCAGACAATGGTGTGACTCAGGGTAAGGTCAGGGTCCTAGGAAAGTTAAGGGAAGTTGTGTTGGGTCCATGGTCACCATTCCAAATTCAAGGCCTTGCTCCCTCACTCAAATGTGGTTTGTGCTCTTGATAAAGGCAACTGGAAAGAGAAGGAATGACCTGCCCCTGCGACAGTGAGAATAAATCCAGAACTCCTGTTTTGCTGATACTGGATCAGCAAAGACAAAGTCTCCCAAGGAAACAGTGTGACGGAGGCCTGTCCATCACCAGCCCCCATATCCCTTCCTCTGCTCTCCCTCCATAAAGTGGACCCATTACTAGAGACTTCTAAGGAAGAGGACGATGGGCTTCAGATGCTTTAAATTGACAAGTTCTTGCTGCCTCTCTCATAGGTCACGATTTCCCACTTTGCACATGGTCTAAAAGGCTTTCTCTGATATTTCAGTTGCTGGCTCCAGCTAATGGCCTGGCTAGCCAGAGACGCTATTGAATATCTATGTAATTAAGAAAGTATCAGATATCATGTGGAATAAAGAGGAAGTTTGTGGCAAAGCGGATAAGGTGGACAAACACCATATGAATACTCAATCAAAAATAAACCTCTTGAGAACAGTGTCCTGAGACGAGGATCTTTACCTGGCTCTGCCATCCCTGGGCTCCAAAATTTGGACTCTAAAACTGTAGGCAGTGTCTGCCTGAACCAGGGTTTCATGTGTAGAACCATTTCATGGGAGTCTTTTAACTTGGGATTTTCTGAAGATGACAAGGGAGCTCGTGGAGAACCACCAAGCCCACGTTCTAGAGTGGAACTGACATCCAATTGTCTTAGCTTGAATGACTTCTTTGAAAGAGAGACTGTGACAGGGGCTTCTGTGCAGGGAGTTTATCTGGGGGGGGGGGGTGAGTCCAAGGAACAGGAGTGGGGTTCTAAGAAGAGCATGCATGTCCAGGTCTGAGCACAGGTGCTGTTCTGGGTGCTGTTCTGGCCGCAGGGGTGCGTCTTGTGGATAAGCTCTAATTCATTTAACCACTTGCCTATCTATTCTTTGTTATTTAGGTTGATCCTGTTTCTTCTCCTGTGAAAAACAGTATTTGGAAACGTCCCTGTGCATTTATCTTGGCAAACATAGCTGATTTCCCTAGGATCAATTGTAAAACTGAAATGACATAATTTTTCTTTATAAATGTTGCAGGCAGTTGTTACCTATCCTTAGCACTTTTTATTCTGATTATAAAAGGGATACATGCTCAGAGCAGGAAATTTAGAAAAAGCAGAGAAACACAAAAATGTATTTAAAAATGTATTTTACACAAAAATACAAAAGCAGCTTGCTTTTCCTAACTTGAGAGTTATACCATCAGTATTTCTCTGTGCTGTTTAAAATTTTAAAAAACACACGGTCCCTTAAGGGCTGAAACATGCTTCATTGGGGCATTACAGCTTTACTCGATCAAGCATTTTCTTATTTTTGGATATTTCCAGTGTAGCTATGTTTTTGCTTTTGGATACTGTGCTAAGATGAACACACTTTCTGTCAATCATTTCTACACTTCTGATTATCTTATTAGGTTAGATCCTTAAAAAAGGATTATTAGGTCAGATAATAGGCCATGTTTTTATATTCAAGAAAAAATGAGCTCCTTCACAAGTCCTTGAGAATTGGCACCTAGCAGGTGCTTGGTAAATATTTGTTAAATGGGTATGCAAATTTTAAAGCCCTAGTTCATAGTGCCAAAACATTTTCCAGACAGGCTGTGTTCATTTACGTTCCCACCGATACAAAGATGATTTTATGCCACATTCATCAACATTCACTATTATAATTTCCTTTTACCTCTGACTGTTAAAATAACAGCCTTGTTTTAATTTTTATCTCTCTGAATTGTAGTGTGTTTTTCCATGTGTTTTTTGGCCATTGATATTTCTTCTGCAAATTATTTATTCAGAATTTTGCCCATTTTTTGTGGGGGGGTGTTGGTCTTTTAATATGAAATACAGATATCTGTATATATCTGGATATATATACTTTCTGTAACTCTTGGGCTATCCAACTTTCTTGTAATATTCCCCCAGGCTGTCATTTGCCTTTCATTGGTCTTTTGATTTTAGTTTTGAAGTGAATACAATTGACTTCAAATTTCATCAGATCTAGTAGACTTTTCTTTTTGATATCTTGCTTTGCTTTTAGAGTGGAAAAGGTGGCCCATATCCCGATATCAATGAAATATTTTCCTCTAGAATCATTTATGGTTTATTTTATTTTGTATGAACCCTGTTATCCATCCAGTATCTAATTTGTGGAAGGCACGATGCGAACAAATTTTATTTCTTTTCCAGACAGCCAACTTAACACCGATTTTGGTTCATCTAGTTCTTCCTGTTGTTTCACTGATGCCCCCTTTATGGTATACCGAGTTCTTGCAAATTCTAGGATCTGTTTCAGGGATTCAGCCATGCTGCCAGGGTTTTGTGTTGGTGCCACAACTTCTTATTTGTTGAATATCTACAATACCAAGTAGGAAATTTTCATATAATTTTTAAAAACTTGCAGCTATTTTATCTATGTGTGGTATGCAGTGGCACCATGGAGAGTGAGGAGGTGGCTCAGAGAACTAGTCCCCAAGCCTGTTGCCAAGTAATTGGATGGCGCCTGAAAAACTCCAGGACCCCTGTGGTCCCCAGTTTTCTCATTGGCTGTGTGGGTACAGTCAGGTTGACCTGGTTGTTGACTTAATTCAGCTAAGGTTAGAGTTCATCATAGGGCAATTCTCAGCTTTCAGCATTCCATAAATGTTTCCTGTTAACATTATTTTTTTTTAAAGATTTTATTTATTTGACAGAGAGACACAACAAGAGAGGGAACACAAGCAGGGGGAGTGGGAGAGGGAGAAGCAGGCTCTCCCGCCAAGCAGGGAGCCCGACGCGGGACTCGATCCCAGGACCCTGAGATCATGACCTTGAGCCGAAGGCAGATGTTTAATGACTGAGCCACCCAGGTGCCCCACATTATTGTTTTAATCCCCATTTTCCTTATGGATACAATTTTGGGGTTTGGCATTATATTAGGGTTTTCCAGAGAAACAGAAAAGACTATAATGTGTGTGTGTGTGTGTGTGTGACTGACTGTAGAGAGAGGAGGAGGCAGAGAGACAGAAAGACAGAGCTGGCAGGCAGGCTAGAGACTAAGGGAAGGGTTCCTTCTTCGGGGGACCTCAGTCTTTCTTGTTTTTAGGCACCCAAGATGCTTCTTCACTGGACTACCATCGGACAGACTAGAGGGTAGCTGTCTCCTTCCTCAGCTCTCTTCTGCAAAGTATCCAGACCACAGTTAGCCTCTGTCTCCACTGAATCTATTCTTCTCTTCCCAACTGCCTTTTGCCATAATGCAGACTGTTTCTGAGATTGCCCCTAAACTTGAACTTCTTCACATTCTGTTGCAAATGAAGTCAGATCTTTTAGAAACTGTTAGGTGTTTCCCCCAAAGAGACTGAGCAATCTGTTATGATGTCCTGATTCTCCCCCAGGCAAAATATCTGAGCCCTGGCTCTGGACATTGGGGTGGGAACAATGGTGCCCTTCTCTCTGAGTGATACCCCTGTTTTAGGAACACTCAGTAGAGAGGATGAAGTGGTTTCAGCTATCCTTAGCTTGTCTCCCCCATCACGAAACCTGTCTTATAAGCCAAGACAAAAGCCACTGGGGTCTAGTTATTTTCAGTAACACCATACCCAAGGTGAGACCTCCATCCCAACAACTGGGTCTGGGTGAAAGAAGGGATCTGTCACTTCTCAACTACACTCACCCAAAATGTAGCCTCAATAACAACTGAAGGCAAGATGGAAAATGCTGATGTCTTGCTGTCCCTGGGCAGATAGCCCTCCTTCTGGGACCTTAGGGAGAAGGGATTCTGGGGCTGCATCAATCTGGAGTGGTTTCTGTCTTGCTGATCTCAGAGTGGGGAGGGAAGAAGTGGGTCTCGGTTCAAATGTGACAGGTTCTTATTGTTCTCACCAAGATTTAGTAGATTTTCTTGAGTAAATGTTTCTTCCTTTGCTGGATGCTATTAGGATCATTTCCAGAGACTAAATGTTTGTTTTTAAAAATAATTTTCACCAGTTTCTCTGGGGAGTAGGTCTGTGGAACTCACACTTCCATGCCCACAGTGGAGCTTGCCAATTGTTATTTTTGTTTGTTTGTTTGTTTTTACAAATGCTCTGGGGATAGAACTTTTTGCCTTGAGGAGCTTTGAATTAGGTGAAATGGTGGCAAACCCTGAAAATCAGGCTTTTCCAGGTAGATGACAGACAAGTCAAATGGTGATATTTTCTGTCATTTTTAAGATGTTCCTCACCCTGTCTTTCCCATCCAATATCTTCTAGGTCTTCATAGCTATCAGGATTGTGAGACTTCTTGTTTTCAAGGGTAACATTTAATTAGCAAGAGGGTTCTAGGTCAGAGGGCAAGTTAAAATATCACACAATTCACTGTTCTTTCCAACATTCTACATGTTCATTGCTAGTGTTCAGAAATACTATTTGTGTATTTTATCTTGTAACCTGAAGACTTGTTGAACACTCACTTATTATTTCTTGGAGGGTTTTTTTTTTTTTTTTGATTCCTTGTTATTTTCTATGTAAACAACATATCATCTACAAACAGGGACAGTTCCTACCCAATGTTTCTTACTGTCAGTCTAGCTTTTATTTCCTTTTCTAGCTTCAAACACATTATGTGAATAAGAGTGGTGAGAGTGGATACTCTTGCCTTGTCTTGGATCTTAGGTGGAAAGCATTCAGACTTTCACCATAAAGTATGATATTTCCTGTAGGTTTTTGGTAAATGCTCCTCATGAAGTTGAAGAAGTTCTCCTTTATTACTACTTTTCTAAGAGCTTTGTCATGAATGGGTGTTGAATTTCATCAAGTATTTTTTCTGTATCAGCTGATAAAATCATGTGATTTTTCTTCTTTGGCTTGTTAGCATTATGGGTTATGTTGATTCCTATTTGAATATTAATCCTCTCTAGTATCACTGAGATAAACCCCATTTGGTCATTGTGTATAATTCCTTTTATTTTTTTTTAATAATTCATTTCAAATATTGCTGAATTCTATTTGCTAAAATAAGTAGCTATTTCTCTTATTGCTTTTACAAGTTTGACTGCAATGTTTCTTGGTGTGGATTTCTTTGAGTTTATCCTGTTTGGCTTTCACTCCTTGAATCTGTAGGTTTGTTTCTTTTGACAATTTTGGGAAGCTTTCTCCTATTATTTCTTCAAGGACTTTTCAGTCCTACTCTGTTTCTTTTCTTTTATATTCTTTTCTTTTTTTCTTCTCTTTCTTTTTTTTAAAAGATTTTATTTATTTATTTTGAGAGAGAGAGAGAAAATGAGTGGAGGCAGAGGGAGAAAGAGAGAATCTCAAGCAGACTTCATCCACACTGAGAGCGGAGCCCAGTGCAGGGCTAGGTCTCACAACCCTGAGATCATGATCTGAGCCGAAATCAAGAGTCAGATGCTTAGCCCACTGAACCACCCAGGTGCCCCCTGCTCTCTTTCTTTTATCCTTCCAGAAAAATCATCCCATAGTTCTCTGTGTGTGTACACACACACATTCTCTCTCTCTCTCTCTGTTGCTTCTATTTCTAAGGGTAATTTCTATTATTCTTTCAGTCCATGTATCCTTTCCTTTGTCCCCTCCGTCTGCTGTTAAGCCCATTCCTTGAGTTTTTAATGTCAGTTGTTACGTTTTTCAGTCTCAAAATTTCCATTTGATTCTTTCTTTATAGTTCTATTTCCTTGCTGAGATTTTTTTACCTTTTTCATTTGTTTCAAGTCTGTTGATATTGCTCATTGAAGTGCTTTTCACAATGACTGCTTTAAAATCTTTTAAAAAAATTATTATATTCAGTTGGCCAATATATATTACATTATTAATTTTTGATGTAGTGTTCAATGATTCATTGGTTGTGTATAACACCCAGTGATCATCACACCACATGCCCTCCTTAATACCCATTGCCTGGTGACCCCATCCCCCCAACCCCTCCCTTCTGTAACCCTCAGTTTGATTCCCAGAGTCCAGAGTCTTTCATGGTTTGCCTCCCTCTCTGATTTCTTCCCATCAGATTTCCCTCCATTCCCCTATGGTCCTCTGTGTTATTCCTTATGTTCCACATATGAGTGAAACCATATGATCATTGTCTTTCTTTGCTTGGCTTATTTCACTTAGAATAATCTCCTCCAGTTCCATCCATGACGATGCAAATGGTAGGTATTCATCTTTTATGATGGCTGGGTCATATTCTATTGTATATATGAACCACATCTCCTTTATCTATTCATCTGTTGAAGGGCATCTCTGTTCCTTCCAAGTTTGGCTACTGTAGACATTGCTGCTATGAACATTGGGGTGCATGTGCCCCTTCTTTTCACTACATCTGTATCTTTGGGGGTAAATACCTAGTAGTGCAATTGCTAGGTTGTAGGGTAGCTCTATTTTTAACATCTTGAGGAATCTCCATACTGTTTTCCAGAGTGGCTGTACCAACTTGCATTCCCACCAACAGTGTAAGAGGTTTCCCCTTTCTCCACATCCTTGCCAACATTTGTTGTTTCCTGTCTTGATAATTTTAGCCATTTTAACTGGTGTAAGGTGGTATTTCATTGTGGTTTTGATTTGTATTTCC
Organism: Mirounga angustirostris; assembly: GCF_029215605.1. Lineage (NCBI taxonomy): Eukaryota > Metazoa > Chordata > Mammalia > Carnivora > Phocidae > Mirounga > Mirounga angustirostris. The sequence continues at coordinate 96,526,314 of NW_026991718.1, read as the reverse complement.
CTGATGTCTAGTGATGTTGAACATTTTTTCATGTGTCTGTTAGCTATTTATATGTCTTCTTTGGAGAAGTGTCTGTTCATGTCTTCTGTCCATTTCTTGACTGGATTATTTATTTTTTGGGTGTTGAGTTTGAGAAGTTCTTTATAGATCTTGGATACCAGCCCTTTAACTGTAATGTATTTGCAAATATCTTCTCTCATTCCGTGGGTTGTCTCTTAGTTTTGTTGACTGTTTCCTTTGTTGTGCAGAAACTTTTCATGAAGTTTTGATGAAGTTCCAAAAGTTCATTTTTGGTTTTGTTTCCCTTGCCTTTGGAGATGTGTCTTGAAAGAAGTTGCTGTGGCCAATGTCAAAAAGGTTACTGCCTATGTTCTTCTCTAGGATTTTGATGGATTCCTGTCTCACATTGAGGTCTCTCATCCATTTTGAGTTTATCTTTGTGTATGGTGTAAGAGAATGGTTCAGTTTCATTCTTCTGCATGTGGCCATCCAATTTTCCCAGCACCATTTATTGAAGAGATTGTCTTTATTAGTTGACCATAGAGTTCAGGGTCCGTTTCTGGGGTGTCTATTCTGTTCCATTGATCCATGTGTCTGTTTTTGTGCCAATACCAGGCTGTCTTGATGATCACAGATTTGTAATATAACATGAAGTCAGGCATTGTGTTGCTCTCAGCTTTGGTTTTCTTTTTCAACATTCCCCTGGTGATTTGGGGTCTTTTCTGTTTCCATACAAATTTTAGGATTGTTTGTTCCAGCTCTGTGAAAAAATGTCAATGGTATTTTGATAGGGATTGCATTGAAAGTGTAGATTGCTCTGGGCAGCATAGACATTTTAACAATGTTTATTCTTCCAATCCATGAGCATGGAATGTTTTCCTATCTCTTTGTGTCTTCCTCAATTTCTTTCATAAGTGTTCTGTAGTTTCTAGAGTATAGTTCCTTTACCTCTTTGGTTAGGTTTATTCCTAGGTATCTTATGGTTTTTGGTGCTATTGTAAATGGAATCAATTCCTTAACTTCTCTTTCTTCAGTTACATTGTTAGTGTACAGAAATGTAACTGATTTCTGTGCATTGATTTTGTATCTTGCCATGTTGCTGAATTGCTGGTGAGTTCTAATAATTTGGGGGTGGAGTCTTTTGGGTTTTCCACATAAAGTATCATGTCACCTACAAAGAGGGAGAGTTTGACTTCTTTGCCAATTTGAATGCCTTTTATTTCTTTTTGTTGTCTGATTGCTGAGGCTAGGAGTTCTAGTACTATGTTGAACAATAGTGGTGAGAATGGGCATTTTATGATATTGAGGTATGTTCCCTCTATCCTTATATTTTGAAGAGTTTTAATCAGGAAAGGATGCTGTATTTTGTCAAATGCTTTTTCTGCATCAATTGAGAGGATCGTATGGTTCTTGTCTTTTCTTTTATTCATGTGCTCTATCACTTTGATTGATTTCCAAATGTTGAACCACTCTTGAATTCCAGGAATAAATCCCACCTGTTCATGCTGAATAATCCTTTTAATATACTGTTGGATCCTATTGGCTAGGATCTTGTTGAGTATTTTGGCATCCATGTTCATCAGGAATATTGGCCTGTAAGTCTCCTTTCTCATGGGGTCTTTTTCCGGTTTTGGGATCAGGGTAAACCTGGCCTCACAGAACAAGTTTGGAAGTTTCCCTTCCATTTCTATTTTTTTGAAACAGTTTTAGTAGAATAGGTATTATTTCTTCTTTAAATGTTTAGTAGAATTCCCCTGGGAAGCCATCTGGCCCTGGACTCTATTTTTTGGGAGGCTTTTGATTATTGCTCAATTTCCTTACTGATTATTGGTCTGCTCAGATTGTATACTTCTTTCTGTTTCAGTCTGGGTAGTTTATAAGTTTCCAGGAATGCATCCATTTCTTTCAGATGGCTTAAGTTGTTGGCATTTAGTTGCTGGCAATAATTTCTAATAATTGTTTCTATTTTCTTGGTATTAGTTGTGATCTCTCCCCTTTCATTCAAGATTTTATTAATTTGCATCCTTTCTCTTTTCTTTTGGATAAGTCTGGCCAGAGGTTTATTGATCTTATTAACTCTTTCAAAGAACCAGCTTCTAGTTTCATTGATCTATTCTACTGTTTTTCTGGTTTCTAGTTCATTGATTTCTGCTCTAATCTTTATTATTTCTGCTTGGTTTAGGTTTTATTTGCTGTTCTTTCTCTAGATCCTTTAGATGTAAGGTTAGATTGTGCATTTGGGATTTTCCTAATTTTTTGAGAGAGGCTTGGATGGCTATATATTTCCCTCTTAGGACCGCTTTTGCAGTATCCCATATGTTTTGAACCAATGTGCTTTCATTCTCATTAGTTTCAATGAATTGTTTAAGTTCTTCTTTAATTTCCTGGTTGACCCAATCATTCTTTAGTAGTATGTTCTTTAGCTTCCAAGCATTTGAGTTCCTTCCAAATTTCTTCTTGTGGTTCAGTTCCAGTTTCAAAGCATTGTGGTCTGAAAATATGCAGGGAAGAATCTCAATCTTTTGGTATCAGTTGAGACCTGATTTGTGACCCAGTATGTGGTCTATTCTGGAGAAAGTACCATGTGCACTCGAGAAAAATGAGTATTCTGTTGAATATACAATCAATACATGGCATCATTAATCTCTTCAATCCTTTTTTCATGTGTTACTAGCTGCCTATTCCTGTTTTCCTCAGCTTCCTTCCTTTCCATCAGCTTATCTTCCAGATCACTGATTCTCTCTTCTGCCTCATTTACCCTGGCTGTTAGAATATCCAGTTTAGACTGCATCTCATTCACAGAATTTTTATTTTGGCCTGATTACATTTCATTTCAGCCCTTAGAGATTCTATATTGTCACTAATGCTTTTTTCAAGCCTAGCTAATGACTTTATGATTGCTATCCTGAATTCTATCTATAACATCTTGCTTATATCCATATCCATTAGTTCTGTGGCAGAGGACATTGTCTCTGGTTCTTTTCTTTGTTGAGAGTTCTTCCTCCTAGTCATTCTGTTGAGGGATGGTTGAGTGAGTGATCAGAGTCCAAAATATCAACCACAACCCAAGCAAGATTCACCCTAGCAAAATCTGGAGTGATCAGAAGCCACCACTGAAAAACAAAGCCAAAATGAAGTTGATATAATAAACATTAGTTGAAATGAAGAAAAAGGTAAAAAGAAAAAAGAAGAAAAGCATAAGAAAAAGAAAAAAAAAGAAAAGGAGAATATATCTGAAAAATAAAGAAGTCATGAGTCAACACCTGGAGCTCAATATATTATTTTCCCCTGGTGTTGAGATTTTACAGTCTTATGGGATCCATAGGGTTGTTGTCCACCTGTTCTTCCAGCCTGTCTTCTGGGGGAGGGGCCTGCCGTGCTGTTTCTCCGGTAACCTTGCCTGTGCGGAGTTGCCCCACCCCCTGTCAGGGGGATGGGCTCAGTGGAAATTGGTCTTCTGTGTGTCTTTTGTTCCTTGGAGGCTTTCCACACCTCTTCCAAGCATCAGAGCAAAAATGGCTACACCCAAACCTCTGACCCAGAGCAGAAAACTCAGTCTGCCCTCTTTAATAAACCCTCAGGACAGTCTCCACTTCTGTATGTTTTGTGGAAAACTGTAGCCTCCCGAGGTGTGTGATCACAGCAACTCTCTCAGAGGTAGTCCCAGGGGCCCGGGAGTGCCACTGCCCTTTGTGCTTCTAAAACCATGTGTGGCTGTGGGCTCCTGTGCATGCCTGAAGCTCCTGGATCGTGTCTGGGTGCCGCTCTAATGTCCTTTCTAGGTCGCTACCGCCCTGTGAGTTTTTGCCCTGTCAGGCACAGGTTCCAGACTTTTTCAGTCTGCTCAGGAAAACAGCAGTTACCGACAGCCCCAGCTTGTGGTTTATGGTGATCGGAGCTGAGAATCCCTTCCTGGGCTCGCTGACCCTAACTTGCTTCCTGACTCCACTGTTCAGTGGAATAATCTCAATCTCAGGCTCCCCCTTATGCTCTGTGGCTCTTGTATCCTGAGACCACAATGCCCTACCTAGAATTCTGCCTTTTCATTTACAGAGCTCCTTTCAGAGAGGGATGTCTTTCACTAGAGCAGATTTCTAAGGGTTCCGATTTTGTGCTCTGGTGTTCTATCACTTTCCAGGAGCCAGCTTATGGCGGCTCCCTCTCCCTTCTGATTATCTTTGATATCTCCCCCCAGATTCACAACGCCACACGTCCCACCTTGCAAAAAGCAGCCGCTTTTCTGCTTGTAGAGATCCAGATATATACTCTTACATCTCAGGCTGATTTCATGGGTGTTCAAAATGTTTTGATAGACGTCCAGCTAAATTCAGGGGACTAGTTGAAATGGGGTCCCCTACTCCTCCACCATCTTGCCTCTCCTCCGGGCAACAAAGTTCTTGTTGTGTCCAGGACTCCAAAGGCATGGGCTCTGGCCCTGGGCACAGTCCGTGCTGTCCACCGATGGCGCCACCACTTCCCCTGTGTCCCCTGCAGCACCTCTCACTGCCAGCTGCCACATTCTGCTTTAACATCTTTGTCAAATAATTCTAACATGTCTGTTAAATCAGTATTGGGCATAGAGTCATTGCTTTTTTTTTTAATCAGCAGGAAGCTCCAGAAGGAGAATGCCCAAGAAGTGACCCCTCCTTTGAGGATAGGAGTTGGTGGATAAATACCCCTGTTTCCTCTTCCCCTTTGGCTGTTTTGCACATAGACTCTCAGAATATCTCTAATAATGCTGATCCATTGCCCATAGTGGTAACCTGCTCATTATTATTCTATTGATTAACTTTTCTCCCCCCCCAGCTCATTTTTCCATTTCCTTACCATGCTTGTAGCGATCACTTGTGAAATAAACAATATGTAACAAAATCCATGTCTTCGAATCTTCTGGGTTTTTTTTTTTTCTTCAATAGTAGCACAGGTGGGAGGTGAGGGTGAATGAAGACATATACTGACAACTTTCCGTATTCCCTTTTATACAGACCTGGGTAAATGGAATTAGGACAAGAAACATAATATTTATATACTAATCGATATAGCCTGCCCACCACACATATAGATTTTTTAACTTATAATACCTCGTCCACTTTGCATTGAAGTCATGTTATCTGTGATATAACCTATTTAACTTTGAGAGTGTCTCTATTTTGTGTCAAACTCAACAACATTAGAGTTACATGTATTTCAGATTCTCAGTTAAAACAAAATGGTGCATTGGCAACATGACTTTATGAAATATTACCCAATTATTCTCAAATATTCTTATTCTTAGTCTCAAGCATTCTCAAATATTACCAGGTTGAGTCATTAGAAACTCATTCTAGCCTCTGTTTTGATCTGTGACTTTTTAAAAGGTCACCTTGTCTTCTCTCTTTGAGCCCTAGCTCTTATAAGACTTTAGTCAGCGTCGTAAAAATTCTGACCTGATCACCAAAAGATGATCAGGCTTCTGGAGTGGGGACTTGAGAGTAGCACCCAGAGCTGCCTGAGAAGAGAGTAAGTGCTTCTCTAAGTTGGGTCTGATTGTACTGTTTCTATTCAGTGTTCCAGGAAGAGAAATTCTTCTTGATTAAAGGGGAAAAAAAATGGCAATTTTTACCAGTGCTTGTTCAACATAGGTTATTTTGACAAGGACATATTTGAGTAATTCTGGGTTATGGAGTGAAAATGACAAGTTTTATTTATTAGCCTCAATTGGCAGTAAGATATACCACAGTGAATACAGCTCAGCATTCCTGCAGGGCAGCCACGGGGAGAGGCTGCACATTTTAAGCACATTCTCAGTGTTCCAGTTATATTATGAAACCAAAGAAGTGATAAATGTAGAATTAAGAAACACAAGAGATATATATCTCAGTCTCCAGACTCAGATGTCTAATAAATATATTTGATTTGTTTTACCATGACACCCATGAATATTTCAAGCCTGTTTCTGCCAGAGTGACAGAAACTAGGGATAGAGCACTTTGTTCTCTAGGAGGAAATTCTTTCAAGAGGCAAGGAGGGGCGCCTGTATGGTTCAGTCTGTTGAGTGTCTGACTCTTGGTTTGGCTCAGGTCATGATCTCAGTGTTGGGAGATAGAGCCCATGGGGGGCTCTGTGCTCAGTGGGGAGTCTGCTTGAAGATTCTCTCCCCTGCCCCTCTCCCTGCTTGCATGCACGCTCTCTCTCTCTCTCTCTCAAATGGATAAATAAATCTTAAAAAACAAAACAAAACAAAACAAAAAACAGGTGTGAAGGAAAAAAGAAATGGGAAAAACAATGATGAAAGAGGGGCAAGAGGGTGGTCTGCAGGTCCCAGAGGCCAGGAAGTGATAAGAAGGACACCTCAAAGATTGCCCACAGGACAGAGGGGCTGCTGTGTGGATGTGAGTGGTCCTGCCCTGGACTGCACCAGCCAGGACTCTCAGTTCTGAAAACCAGTGGGATGGGCTATCTGCGAACCATCTTCTCATGCCCTCCTTTTCCACCTTGCAAGGCATTGGCTGGCACTGGTGTTCGAGAGAATCTACCTGAAGGAGCTGAAATTTGACCTCCCAGGTTTATCACCTGACCACACCCTGATTATACCAGCATTCTGCTGTGGCTTAAAGGATTTTCTCTTCCAGATTTTATACCATCAAGGAAAGAAAGAGTTTGAAAGTGGCATGGCTCTTCAGTGATATTCAGTCTCTCTCTCTGTGTCTCTCGATTTTGTTCTAGAGATCTTCATAAGTTGAAATCTTACTCAGACTCCAATCCATACAAGAGATGGAGGCAGAGCTCCCCTATGTGAAGTGAGCTGCAGAGTGTGATGCTCCAGAAATCCTGGCAAGCTGGAGGTTAGGAGAACCAGGTTCCCGCTTGGGTCCCGCCCCTATCAAACCTCCCACTGGTTAATAAAATCAGACATAGTCGACTTACCATAGTTTCTTGTCAGTTCTGTGAGACATAAGGCAGTGACAAGGTTGAATTTTCCCTGAAGGCTAATAAAGCTCTCTTTTGTGTTCTGGAGATTGACTTACTGCAAAGAACCACCCCTCCCCCTATGACTTATCAAGACATGCAGGGATCCATCCCTTCTTTATCTATGACAAGGCCAGACACAGATCCTACAAATTCCTTTTCTCTGACTCATAAGTGATTATCTCCATGATTTGCTGGACTGCATGTCCCCCTCGATCAACTGGAACCAAATGTTTGTCAGCCAAACTTTGATTACACCTGTCTTCTTTCCCCAGGGCCTTGAATTTTGACCCACCCCCAGCCTGAGTGGGCTTGCAGCCTTTCCTCAAGGGTCCCTCCTGGAAAATAGGCTGGTCTCAGGGTAGAATATTCTCTGATCTACTATCTACTATCCCATCACACCACCCTTTCATGCCACTTCCCTACACCGGGTTCTTCCCAGCTTTGTTCGCTCCTCTCTCTATAAAAGATAACAGCCATTTGCTTTAACTCTCGAGATGCTTGTAAGTCTTAGGGGTTACGGAGTTCTCCATATTGCAACAGTCCTCCCCCTCCCCATCGCCATGCCTCCCCTTCCCCTTGCAATAATCCTTACTCTGTTTGGTTTTTATTTGATGTTCACTCTGTGGAAGGGAAGTCGAGGTTTGCAGAGATTGACTCAGGCCTTGGGTCTGGTGCTCAGGTTAATAAGAAGTGACACAGGTTGGACTCGGGTCTGCTCCAGACTTCAGTCCTAGGGTTTTTGTATGCCATGTAGCTTCTTTCTCAATGCTTGGACAAATGACTTCGCTTCTGTAAACTGAGAAGGTTGGAATAGAGATTCTCTGCGGTTCCACCAGCTCTGACCTGCTATAGGAATGACTGAAAGGGCCCAAAGCCCCAGGGTACATCCCCAAATAGCTGTGTCAGATGAGAGGGCAGACACTTTGACACCTGAGAGTTTTCAAAACGTGAGTTGTCTAGTCAGAAAACATTCCTGTAGGAAAATAACCATAGAATGAGATTAGAGGCTCAACAGAGGTAGCAGAGGTGAATTTGCCCATCCAGCCTAAAATCTAAAAATAAAAATCCATTTGCCAAGTTTTCATATTAAAAGAATATATCAAATGAAATCTTTGGGTGTATCTTGGCTTCTTCATATTATTGTGGTCTGCATCTGATTCATTCTGGATGTCTGAAATTATCTTTTGTCTGTCCTATCAGAGTAAACAATTTCTAAGGAAATTATTTAGGCATGGCAGTGTGGTCCTGAGCCAGCAGCACCAGCATGGCTTGGGAACTTCTGAGAAATGCACCTTCTTCACCCCACCAAGACCTTTTGAATCAAAAGCTTTGGGGGACAGCCCCACCTTCTGTGTTTTAACAAGCCCTCCAAGGGATTCACATCACACTCAAGGTTTAAGGGTGTCCTGGTTTAAGGATGAGCTTTCAGGTGGCGTCTGCCCCAGGCGACAATCCAGAGGAGGTAGGTGACTTTGCTATTCTAGGCTCCTCCCTCCTCTGGCAGCTGTGCTCTGGAAGGTACCTCGTCCCCACCCCCTCTCAATCGCTCTCCTTTCCCAAGTGTTGCAAATAAGTTTTTTTTTTTTAATTTGTTTGTTTTGTTTTCTTTCCCAGCAGTTCTTGCATTCAAAGAAAGGAAAGAAATCAAAATGTATTGAGCGTCCATGAATGTGCCAGGCACTTGGGTTTGGCACCTTTGATGAGCTATTTATTCGATCTTCATAAACTCCCCCCCCCCAAAAAGAAAAACAAGTCCCATATTTCATACAGAGGGATATTTGAATTTTGTTAGAGGAACCCTTAAAGACCTAAAAGACTTCACAACCTGAAAGGATTTCTGTTGGCGGCATTTCATGCACTTTATGACGGTGGGAGAGAGATTCTTATCGAGGAGGAAGGCTGGGCTGGCGCGTGCGCAAAAAGGACAGCACTCCGGAAGGGCGATCTGTCAGTATCAGAAAAATGGAAGTACAATCACATCCTATGACTCAGCAATTCTACTCTGGATTGTAGTTCCCAAAGGAGGTCTCCCTCGGATCCACAGGAAGCAGGAAAGATGATCTCGCTGCACTGCCTGGGTGGTGGTGGCAGTGGGGGGTGCCTGCAGACAGTCCGATGCCCATCCCAGGGAGGTGGAGAAAAGACACGGCAGATGCCCTGCTCTGGGGGCCACGGTCTGGAGGAGCCCAGGGCAGCACACACAGGACTTAACAAATAAAATATGCTTTGCCCGAGATGATTTCTAAGCACTGCTCTGTTTATGTTAACGCAAAAACAAGATACACTTTACAAGACTCAAAAACCCAAAGGACAGACATTAAAGCATTAGAATATCTGCCTGTGGGGTGGGGTAGGGGATGAGACTGGAAAGGTGGGGCAAAGGGGATTTAGTGAAACAGGAGCGGGGCTTTGCACTCTCAGTAAAGACTGTGTGGTGGATGGAGGCATAGTAGCCAAGTCCTCTGCACCTGAGGTGAGCAAAAAGACTGGAGGAGGGAAGAAAGGAAGGAAGGAGGGAAGGAAGGAAAAGAAGAAAAGCAAGAGAGACGAGGAAGGGAAACCACACAACAGTCCCCGGACAGTCCCTGGACAGCCTTCTGGTGCGCCATCCAGGGCTGGGAGCAGCCCACAGAGGTTATAGCATCCATGGGCTCAGGGTCACTTAAGCAGCCCGTAGTTGGGGTGCATGAAAATGATCTCTGCTCACAGATACAGAGAACAGGTGGGTGGTTGTCAGAGACAGGAGGGAAGGGTGGGTGAGACCGGTGAAGACAGTCGAAAGGTACAAACTTTTAGTTATAAGATAAACAAATCCTGGGAACACAATGTACGACTCGGTGGCTCTAGTTAATCACAGTGTATCGTGTACCTGAAAGTTGCCAAGAGAGTAGATCTTAAAAGTTCTCATCACAAGAAAAAAAAATATTGACTAGACTATTGTGGTGATCGTTTTGCAATATATACATATATCAAATCATGGTGTTATATACCTGAAACTAATATAATGTTATATGTTCAATTATACCTCAATTAAAAAAATGATATTTGGTTCCTGAAGACTTCATAGCTGAATTTCTGTTGTGAGAGCACTTAATCTAGTGCCTTTTTACCTGTCTGCCTCATGGGGGGATTTGGGATATTTAAGCAAGAGTAGAATTTTCCTGCTGTCCCTCCGGGAAGATCTGTGCCTGGTACCAGAAGGACATCTGAGTTGGCTTATCCAACCCTTCATTTTATGAGTTGGAAGATAAGGCGAGGAGCAGAGCTGGACTTGAACACAACACCTTGATTCCTGGTCTGAGGCCATTTCTGAACTCTCATTGTGTAATGGAGTCACTCACAGAGTTGCTGAGAAACCTCATCCTGGCCCGGTCCCTGCCTGATGTTTGGATTGAATAGGTCTGGGGGAAGGCTCAAGAACCTGTATATCCCCAAAGTTCCCCAGTGATACTACAAGGAAGCTGGGGAGTGCTCAGCTCTTCCACCTTCAAATCCATCTGCAAAAGGCAATAAAGGGAGCAGGCATAGATTTTGGCTAGTTTGTTGAGAATATTTTCTTAAAGATTTTATTTATCTATTATTTGAGAGAGAGAGAGAGAGAGAGAACAAGGAGGGGGAGGGGCAGAGGGAAAGAATCCCAAGCAGACTCACCTGACACAGGGCTCGACCCAATGACCCCAAGAACATGACCCCAGTAGAAACCCAAGAGTCCTACCGATGCTCAACCAACTGAGCCACCCAGGCACCCTTGCTGAGAATATTTTCTATCAAAGAGCCCAAGAGATTTCTTTTTTGAGAAAAGTCTTTAAGTTACCTCTGTGGTGGGGTGGGAGCGGTGTCCTCTTATCTTAGGGGTAGTGCAGTCCAACTATCAAGGCACTCTGATCTTCCTCCGGGTAGTGATTAAGCAATGTCCATACCTTCCTTCATTTATGACTTAGCCAGCTGTTTACTGAGTGACTACCTCGAAGCATAATGCACAGGTACAAGGGAGGACTGCGTAGAGAAATGAGACTTGGAACCGTCCCTGAAAGCCATCCCAGGCCAGAGGGGGAGGTGGGTGACACAAAGCAACAAGGACAGAGGTGGGGGATGCCAGGCAACTGAGGGCTGAGGTTTTCCAGATCCTGGCTTGCAGAACGGCTCTGAGTCTGTCTCAGGTAGGGTTTTCACTGCATATGAATTAGAATTAGATTCAATGTAATCATTTTCTGAACAAGCCCACAGACACATTGGCATCATCCCCATTTTTTAGTATTTGGGAATTTGTTCACATTCATTCCTCAATATATTCCTTTTTGTCTGCCAAAACCATATAACACAGCTTTATAAGGGGCGTAAGGGATATCTCAAATTTGAGATTAGGAGGTTATTACGGGTATTCTGAGACTCTTGATCACCCTAAAATGGCTACTGTAGACAAATTATCAGCTTCTAATTTGGTGTTTGGAGAGGGTCCTCATGAGCTCTAGTGGACATCAATGGGATTATCTGGCTCAAGCACCTCTCCCTTTGCTCATCACAGCTAATGAGAGACAGCATTTTGCACAGCATACATCTGTCCTCTGGCCTCGGCTGATTGGTTTAAGGATGGGCACCTAATGAGCCTAGGCCAGTCAGAATCCTTTTCTGGGATTTGTGGATTTGGGACCAGGAGAAATAGGACAGCCTCACTCTAATTTCTGAAGCAGAGTACCTACACTGGGCGAGGCACTGCCCTAGGCTCTGAGACCGTGGCACCGAAAAGAAGGGGGCGCCTTCTTTCCCGCGAGCAGTTCTTGTTTGGCAGGGATGGGGAGACATAAATAAACATATAAATAAGATGCAAGTATAAAATATAGCCCAGAATTAGTCATGATAATAATAATAATTACTATTATTTAAAACATTTTATTTATTTGAGAGAGAGAAAAAAAACATAAGCAGGGTGGGGAGGGGCAAAGGGAGCCTGAGAAGCAGGATCCCCACTGAGCAGGGAGCCCGACGCTCGATCCCAAGACCCTGAGATCATGACCTGAGCCGATGGCAGACGCTTAACTGACTGAGCCACCCAGGCACCCCAATAATAATTATTATTATAACAACAATAATGGCAAACATCTCTTGAGCACTTATTCTGTATGCGGCACTATGCTGAGTGTTTTATATGCATTAATGCACTTAATTACATGTATCAGCTGGGCCCAGGAAGAGAGTCTTAATGATGAATCCCATGTGGGAGAAAGCTCTCATTTCAATGGGAGGCAATGTCAAGACTACAGAGAAAAGCAGAGACACTTCAAGTTGCTGGCTTCACATTTCCTAAGGTCCAGCTGTGTTTTGGCCCATAGAACTGTGGAGGTTGTTCAGTGTGTCCTTGATTTCACTAGTTAATCATTTCTTTTAGGCCTTGAACTTCTTTACACACGGTCACCTGCAGCCAAAGATTGCTAAGACACTGTGGAAACTCATCAGTGTGCGTCAAGTTGCCGCTGTGTGTATGGCGAGGACGGGTGTTGCTAATGTGACAGGGGTAAGCTGCAGCCCCGACCTCAGGGAGTGACTCATCCCCCAGCAAAGACCCCGAGATAGCAGAGACAGATGCCAGAAATGGAAAGCCAGCTACAGGACTCACTCCCACCTCCATCTTGCCTTCCTCTGAGACTGGTACCCTAAGGTCCATCCCATACCCTTTTTTTTTTTCCTTTTTTATATTGATTTACTTTTTATGGTAAAAAACACATCACATGAGATGTACCGTCCTAACCATTGTTAAGTGTACCGCCCTTCCTGTTAAGCATATTCATGCTGTGGTGCCACAGATCTCTAGAACCTTTTCATCTTGCAAAATAGAAACTCTGTACCCATTAAACATGAATTCTCCCTTGCCCTTCTGCCCTCTCCCCAGAATGTCCCCTCTTCATGCAACTCTGATTGTTCTATAAACCCCATTACTAAGGTATATCTAGCCACGCCCCCCCCAAGCCACCGGAGAGCAGGGCCCCATCTCTCCTGACTCCTGTTGGGCCCTCTGATCCCAGCCCCCCTTTTGCCTGTGATTCCAAATTAAAAGAAAAAGAAATTCCACTAAACCACATTTGAGGACTGAGGTATGTCCCCTTTCAAAGCTTGTTTTGGAGCTTCAGCTGCCCCCTGTGTTCTCATTCCAGAGTAACACTGTCTGCTAGGTATGTGCAGAGAAGGGTGGCGGAGAGAGAACTCAGGCCATTAATAAGTGTTTTCTCCTTCCTCTGAAAGTGGACCTAAATGTCCATGTGTCTCCATCTAGGAGAGTGGGAAGCAAGTCTGTGGAATGGGCAGAGTGGTCTGTGCGCTAGGATCTTGGGGTCTGGAGTCAGACTCCCGATGAACCAATTATTAGTGTGGTATCCCCCAGGGATCTCCTAAACCATCCACCCCCAGCTTCTTCACCTGGGAAATGTAGTTATTAATGCCCCCTCATGGCATTGTTGAGAGGCTTACATAAGAAGTTATACACAAAATGCTAAAATAAAACCTGCTACCCAGAGAGCATTTAAAAATGGTAATTATCACTATGCAAGAATAAAAATGAATAAATATATAGATCTTTGTGTTCAATAAAGATAAATCTCCAAACATAGAGATCTATGTGTTCAGTAAAGGTAAATCTCCAAACATATTATGTGCAAAAGCGAAGATAGTTGCAGTAGGACACATAAATACAATGTGATACCACTTATATAAAATTTGAGACATGAAGTATGGTATAATGCTTATGCATATATATATACACATATATATAAATAGACACATTTTTATAAATGTATTTGTGTGTATGTGTATGGATATTAAAGCACAAAAACATACCTGGGAAATATACATTCTATTTTCCAGACAGTGGTAACCTCTGGTTGGTAGTGTTGTGTAAGGGTGTGTGTGTTTGTGTGCTTACGCATGTCATGCAGAGTAGAGGTGGTCTTCATGCTTGATATGCTTCAAAATTAAAAATTTTAGAAAATGCATTGTAAAAACTTCCATCTGATAACTAAAAGGCTGCCTTGGTCATTTGTATTCCACTTGGCTATTCGAATTTCCCTTTTGATATGCAAGAGAAACTGCAGTGTGATCCTCATCTGAAACGTGGATTATTAATGAGGATTTGGAGCCTGGGATAGTGCCAAACTGGGGTTCTGTGGCTGGAATGTGGGGGCATTGTGGGAGAAAAACCAGGAGCCAGGAGACTGGTGTTATGAATTTACATTATACATTCTTACATGATCTGGAGAAAGAGAGAGATTTAGAGCCAAACATCACAGACAGGCTGCTTAATCTCTCCCGGTACATTTCCTTAGCTATGAAATAAGAATAGTAAATCATATTTACGAGGATGCTGTGAGAAATAAATAAACACAGAACATGGCACTTGGTAAGCATATCAAATACCCAGCGTTATGACACCCAATTTATTTTTAAAGCTTCTATGCGACAGATTTCAGAGAGGAAAGAAATATCAATCACTTGCCAGGCTGAAAGATTATTTCTGCAGGAGTCAGAGAAGCCAGTAAAATCTCACCCCCAACCATCACTCCCCTAAGTGCATTCAAAACACCAAGAACAAAACATAAAATAAAATCTTGTCCGTGTGGTTATGAAACCTCACATATCTTTCCCTACCTTGTGATTTGTTGGAGCTTCATGCATGCAGTGAAATGAGGGGAAGCTGGGGAGGGACAACAACAACAAGACAGGGATGACTGTGGGAAGGACAACAAGACAGGGACGACTGACAGATCTGGGACAGGGGTGGGAAGCTCAGCAAAGCTAAGGGAAGGAGGTGCTCAAGGGAGATAGGGCTGCAGGCAGGGAGGGAGGGTCTGCAGGAAGGACAGAGAATATGCTACTCACCCAGAGGAGGCAAGTAGGAGAGGATGGAGGTGAGTGAGGCCATCTGATGTCAGGGATGATAAAGGTTGATCACACAGTGTGGTGAGGAGAAACCATGCCTTTCGGGGCAGACTAGGTCCTGGAGGTCCTTTGCATCTCTTAACAGAGCTTGTGAAGTTAAGCTGAGCTGTACCAAAGGTGTTCTTTCTGTAGAAAGCCATGGTTAATCTATCCATCAGCGAACTAATGTAGCAAGGGGACCTGAATCCCATAATTGAATCTTCAGTAGGGGGATAATGTGTTCCTTACAACTGGAAAGATCAGAGCTCATTCAATATTGCCAATTCTGCTAAAGAGTCATTTCCTGCACTCTGACTTTTGTCCCCAGGACCCATGAACATTAAAAAACTGTATAGTAAAGCTACACGGTGCCATTTTGACCCATACTTCACTGTTTCCAAAAGCATTTTTGTTACTGATGCTTTTAGCCACAATGGATGGCAAAGGGAAGGTTTGTAGACCAAATCTGGAGGCAACACGATATGGTGGGAAAACTGTGCATTTAGTGTCAGACACATCCAGGCTCACCGACTCTCATTTGTTCATCTAACACGTATTTATATGGGACCTGAAGTAGGTGTTAGGCTTGAAATGTTTACTTCCTAGTGTAAGGAGATGGGAAAGAAACTAAGAAATGAATGACAAATGACTTAAGGTGTGGTGGGTGCTGAGATTAAAGCAAGGTGATGGGACCCAGAGTGGCTGGAAGTGCAAGGACATCTGGAACGGGCAGACAGGGAAGGCCTTCCTGAGGACCTGACTTCCAGCCGAGGCCAGCCCAGGGGATGAGCATTTCATGCAGACAGTGTAATTATTGCTATTCTAGAGAAAGGCACTTCATTTTAGTATGCCATGCATATTTCTTAACATCTTAGTGTGTTTTTTTTTAAATTTCAAATAGGTTATAGTGGATTTTATTGAATTTTCTAAGTAGATTAGCATATAATTGAGAGTAATAATGGATTGTCTTTCCTCCCTCTTTAAAATAATGGATTAAGCTTGAATCTCCAGGACAATTTTGGATAGTAGAAGTGACAGCTGTTTTTTTCTCCTTGTTTCCATTTTAATGGAATTGTTCATGATGTTTCAACATTTAGTGTGGTACTTGTTGAAATAGTCTGGCAAATATCCTTCTCTTTTTGGTTTACGAAGAATTAATTTTTTTCTAATATTTTTCTGGCATCTGTGGCCATTGTTATATATTTTTTTCTTCTTTAATCTGTTAATGTAGTAATTTATATTAATGCTTTTCTAATGTTGAAGAATTCTTTTTTTAAAAAAAATATTTTATTTATTTATTTGACAGAGAGAGCGAGAGAGGGAACACAAGCAGGGGGAGTGAGAGAGGGAGAAGCAGACTTCCCATGAAGCAGGGAGCCCAATGCGGGGCTCAATCCCAGGACCCTGGGATCAAGACCTGAGCTGAAGGCAGACGCTTAACGACTGAGCCACCCAGGCGCCCCGAAGAATTCTTATTTTCATTGGGTAAATCTTTTTTTGTTACAATCATTGTCTTAACATATATTCAGTATGATGATATTTTTAATTAAATTAAATTTTAATTCCAATGTAGTTAACATATGTTGTTATATTAGTTTGAGGTGTACAATAGAATGAATTAGCAATTCCATATATCACTCAGTGCTCATCAAGATAAGTGTACTCTTAATTCCTTTCACGTGATTCCCCCTTCCCCCGCTTCCCCCTCCCCTCTGGTAAACTCTTTAGTTAAGAGTCTGTTTTTTGGTTTGCCTCTCTGTTTTCCTTTGTTTTTTTCTTTTTTAAATTTCGCAGATGAGTGAAATCGTATGGTATTTGTCTTTCTTTGGCTGGCTTATTTTGTTTAAGTATGCTGATATTTTATATGGAATTTTTCCCATCTATATCCATAAAGGAGAGTGACATACGATTTTTCTCTTCCTTGGCAGTCATTTTCTGGTTTATGCATTAAAAGTTGCAGTTGTCAAAAAAAAAGAGTTGCAGTTATCTTATAAAATTAGTTGGGTAGATGCTCTGAAATAATGTACTTAAAGATGGGAATTATCTACTGTTAAAAGTTTAGTGGAATACTCCCGAGTCTATTGCCTTTTGGGGAGGTATATTTTTGACTACTGTGACATTTTCTTCTATGATAACTGATCTATTCAGATTTTCTAATCTTTCCTGCCAATTTTGATGGTTCATTTTTTCTACTGTATCTATGTTATAGCAATGATTGGTATAAATTTGTATGTAGTAGTCCCTTATTAAAAAAAAAAAAGTCTGTATTTGTTAATTATGTTCCCCCCCCCCCCATGGGCTTGTCTCCCTCTCCGCATTGATAATCTTTGCCAAAGATTCATCTATTTTATGAATCTTCAAAATATAAATTTTTAATGATCTTAATTCTACTGCATTTTTGTT
This sequence comes from Mirounga angustirostris, assembly GCF_029215605.1. Lineage (NCBI taxonomy): Eukaryota > Metazoa > Chordata > Mammalia > Carnivora > Phocidae > Mirounga > Mirounga angustirostris. The sequence goes on along the minus strand of NW_026991718.1, from coordinate 96,509,055 downwards.
TTGTTTTGCATTTGTGTTCATCAGAGTTCTCCAGAAAAAATATATAAAATATGTGGATAGATAAATAGATAGATATAGATAGATTTATTATAGAAATTTGCTCATTAGATTATGGAGGCTGAGAAGTCCCATGATCTGCCATCTGTAAGCTGGAGACCCAGGAAAACTATTGGTACGATTCAGTCTGCATCCAAAGGCCCAAGAACCAGGAGAGCCAAGGTCCAAGGGCAGGGGAAGATGGATGTTCCGCTCAAGCAGAGAGCAAATTCACCCTTCCTCTACCTTTTTGTTCTACCTAGGCCCAATTTGGATCGGATGATGCTGCCCACATTGGTGAGGGTGGATCCCTTCACTCAGTCTACTGATTCGAATATTAATCACTTCGGGAAACATTCTCACAGACACAAGGAGAAATAGTGTTTTATCTACCAGCTACTTGGGCATCCCTGAAGTCAAGCAAGTTGACACATAAAATTAACCATCAGACTATCTTATTATTTTCTGTTTTTATCTTTATTATATTTTCTCTCTTCACTCTTTTTGTTTACTACCATTCAGTGTTGATGAAGAAATCACATGCCATATCCTGTGACAAAACCTGAGAACAAAAAAGTCTATAAACTAAGAGATCTTAATTTTTTACTAAATAAATTACCTGACCAGTCTCAAACATCTTACATAGATTCATTTAGAAAATATACCGAATCAATGTTAGGTTAGCTATGTATGCCATTCTAAGATTCCGTTGTTTCCCATCAAGACTTTAAAGACATTAACCGACCGCCATCTTGCATAGAGGACATTAGTCTGTCAGAATATGGACCAACTTTAGTGAGTTGCTTATAAGGAATAGAAAGTGAGGCTGCCTAACCTCTGAGACTATTCCGTAGGAGGTGAGACAACCTACATCTGATCTCTCTTGGGCTGCTCACTCTGGGAACCCTCCACCATTCTGTGAGGAAGCCCAGGCCATGTGATGGGACTGCTTATAAGTATTCTAGCTAATAGTGCCAAACTGAGGTCCCTGCCAACAGCCAGCAGCAGCCACTAGGAGAGTAAGGAAGCTTTTGAGATGCCTCTAGCCCCACCACTGTCTGACTGCAACTGCATGAGAGGCCCTAATGAAACACACCTAGCCAACCCCAATTAACCCCCAGAAATCACAAGTTGGACCTCTTGACTGGCTGCATGACTTTGGGCAAGTTATATAATTTATCTATAAAATGGTGCTAATAATACCTACATCGAAGGATGTTATGAGAATTAGTCAAGATAAGAACTCTCCAAGGTAGGTATAATTAGGCTCATTTTACCCATGAGAATGTGTACTGGGAAAGGTCAAGTAAATTGCTCCAAGTCCATCAAATACATAATGAGAGACAGAATGTGAATTTGAACTTAAATCTGACTCTAAAACCTGTTCCCTTTACCATTATTCAATTTCATTGCTAAAATTGATCACCATAGCAACTCATTAACCTCCGTAGTCTCACACAAGGACCTAAAGAGATGGTGCCGTCCCTTTGCACGTCTAGGTTTAATTTAAGCCAGACTTGGCAATGGGCTAAAATTGTGATGCCGTCTAAAGCAGAAGACAAAAAAAAACCAAAACCATGGACCATGGGTTTTGAATACTTAAGCCCACAAGTAGGATAAACAGACATCACACTGTGCCCGTGTGATGTGAGAGGGGATAGCAAGTTCATTGTGGCCTCACTTTGTTATAATGCTGTTTTCCAAAGATGATTTTTACCAAAATAGCATGCCACATATGAACCTTGTTCAAATGCCACAGTTGATCTTGGAACCAGAATGTAGTTATATTGCATATTTTCATAGAGGGATCCAGCATATGGTAATGAGGAGAAATGAGCTAAGTAGCAAGGAAGGGAGTATGGTGAGGGTGAGTGGAGTCTTAAAGCAAAAATATTTGTATGCTCTTAAAACTCCTACGTAAATCTTCTTTGCACTGATGGATTATATAGGTCAGCGTGGGTTAAAATGACATCACAAACTAAAGATAATCAACACCACCAACAAAAAGCATGTTTTCTCTGAATGCATGTCCTTGGGGAAGCAATCCTATTGTGAATCCAAAAGATGCCAAGGTCTACCTTTGACACATAAAGGAATAGTGAGAATTGGTTTTAGAAAAGGGAGCTTATTTCAGAGTTTCTGCTTTAACAATGGTTTGCTGCTGATAAACAGATTTTCCCCCTCCTCCTCATTGCTGTCATTGTGGCCATCATCCGTTAATTTGCCAAGTATTTAATATACTTAATATATAATAGAATTACTATGTAATATACTACTATGGATCAGGCTGAGTTCTAAATACTTCTCGTGTATTATCTCTTTTAATCCCCAGAACAAAGTATGTTGTAAATGGTTTTTAACGTATATTTTACAGATGAAGAAATTAAGACACAGAGAAACAAATTTGTTGCGAGGTAGGAAATTTAGGACATTCAGGGAGACAAAATTCAAATAGAGCCTATGGTCTTAACTGCTCAGCTATTTATTATTATTGTTGTTGTTGTTCTTGTTATTATTAGTATTATCAATATTAATTATAGATAATATTTTTGGATACATGTGCCAGGCTTGATGCAAAGCCCTTCACTTTGAGCAAGGCAGAGGGACCAAAGAGAGTGGAAAAAGAATGGTTTTCTTCAGAATGTGAGTCAATATTATTTAATTCCTTGCCTCTTCTTTATTATTCCTTAGTGGATTCTTTGGGTCCTTCACTATGACATTTAAACTTATGGGTTCAGGGCGCCTGGGTGGCTCAGTTGGTTGGGCGACTGCCTTCGGCTCAGGTCATGATCCTGGAGTCCCGGGATCGAGTCCTGCATCGGGCTCCCTGCTCGGCGGGGAGTCTGCTTCTCCCTCTGACCCTCCTCCCTCTCGTGCTCTCTCTCATTCTCTCTCTCGCAAATAAATAAATAAAATCTTAAACTTATGGGTTCATAGAGGGGTGCCTGGGTGGCTCAATTGGTTAAGCCTCTGACTCTTGGTTTTGGCTCAGGTTGTGATCTCAGGGTCATGAGATTGAACTCTGCATGGGCTCTGTGCTCAGGGAGTCTGCCTGAAGATTCTCTCTCCCTCTGCCCCTCCCCTCACTCTCTCTTTCTCTCTCTCTGTCAAATAAATAAATAAATCTTAAAAAAATAAATCTTAAAAAAAAAAAACCAAAAAAACAACAAGCTCATGGGTTCATAGAAAGATAAAACTGGGAGGAATTCTGGGCCTTTTCTACTAGCTCCTTAATTTAGCAGATGAAATCTGGATATCTATAGGATATGAGGACTGTGTCCTCTGTCCTCTGGTGGTAGGAGTGAAATTATGCAAATTTATTTTCATATACCAGAGTCTTTGCCTCTGACTCACCATATGACAAAGCTTCTAATTTTATGGGGCCTCAGTTTTCTTGTCCATGTGAAGAACTGGTTGGTCTGTGACATCCCAGCCTCCTCACAGCTGTGGTCTGGGTGTGATGTCTGCAGTGTGGCCGACACACCCTCAGGTTTGTGCCATTTCATTCCAGTATCAGGAAATAGAGCACCTATTTTTTTTTTAAATATTTACTTACTTACTTATTTATTTATTTTATTTATTTATTTTTTAAAGATTTTATTTATTTGAGAGAGAGAGAATGAGAGACAGAGAGCACGAGAGGGAAGAGGGCAGAGGGAGAAGCAGACCCCCTGCCGAGCAGGGAGCCCGATGCGGGACTCGATCCAGGGACTCCAGGACCATGACCTGAGCCGAAGGCAGTCGCTTAACCAACTGAGCCACCCAGGCGCCAAATATTTACTTATTTATTTGAGAGAGAGAGAGAAAGAGAGAGAGAGAGAGAGCGTGTAGGGGGTGAGGCAAAGGGAGAGAGAGAGAGAGCCTTTCAAGCAAACTCCCCACTGAGCACGGAGCCTCAGGCAAGGCTCACTCCCATGACCCTGAGATCAAAACCTGAGGCGAAACCAAGAGCAGGCCACCCATCTGACTGTGCCACTCAGGTGCCCCTAGAGCACCCATTTAAGCAAAGATTCCATCTTTTCCATAAATCCAATCAGACTATGCTGTCCTGACCAGTTCTGCCCAACATGTGGGCTAAGAGCACCCACTGGGAGTCCTGGTTATAAAACGGACAGGGGCAGGGATTAAGCATCACTGAATCACACGCTTCTCCTTCGGTCCTTACGCCTTCACCAAGCTGAGGGTCTCACTTTGGAGGTGATGTGTCTTCAACACCCACCTAGCACTTATCTCTCTCTCTTTCTTTTTTAAATAAAGAACCATTCTAGACAACATATCTGGCTAAAATTTAGTAATGTTGTTTAATGTTTTCCTTGTATTTGTTTTTGGTTTGCTTCTATTTGTGCCAAGGTTTTTTGTTTTTGTTTTTTTTTTTTTTTTTTTGCAGGGTACTGAAAAGTCTTTAAAAAATGAATTTATTTAAATGAAAAAGTTGCTTTAGGGAAAAATGTTGAATACATAATAGGGATATATATATATCTCAGCTATTTATTGCTATGTAACAGAGCACTCCAAAAGTTAGGTTCAAAACTATGCATTTCATTTAGATTACTATCCCACGGGTGGGCAATTTTGGTTAGACTCAGTTGGGTGGTACTTCTGGTCCCAGTTGGCTCTCTCATATATTGGTTGAAGCTTATGGATTCCTTCTCAGAATAGTATTTTCAGAGGCGTAAAATAAAATACATAGAATTACAAAGGAAGCCAATTATATTGAAATACAGTATCAAAATATTATATTTTAATATTTTATATATTTTATTTATTATTTGATTTATATTTTATTTGTATTTCTATTATTAATTACATTTCTATTTTATATAATTTATATAATATATCTTACATATATTATAACATCAAAACCACAATGAGTTATCACCTCACACCCGTCAGAATGGCTAAAATCAAAAACACAAGAATCAGTAAGGGTTGGAGAAGATATGGAGAAATAGGAACTCTCATGCACTGTTGGGGGGAATGTAAACTGGTGCAGCCACTCTGGAAAACAGTGTGGAGGTTCCTCAAAAAATTAAAAATGGAACTACCCTGAGATCCGGTAATTGCACTACTGGATATCTACCCAAAGACTGGAAAAACACTAATTCAAAAGGATATATGCACCCCTATGTTTATTACAGCATTATTTATAGTAACCAAATTATGGAAGCATCAATAGATGAATGGATAAAGAAGATGTCATTCATATATATATACATATATATGACAAGATGTCATATATAAAAAGGATTAACTACTGTAATTTTAAATAATGGTGAATGTAAACAATATTTCAGGATCTCCGGAACAGCTTTAATGTAGGTATAAAAATATCTGTTATTTCTACTGGTACCAAAGTCATGGATTCTTTTTTTTAAAAAAGATTTTATTTATTTATTTGAGAGAGAGAGAGAGAAAGAGAGTGCACAAGCAGAGGGGGAGGGGCAGAGGGAGAAGCAGACTCACTGCTGAGCAGGGAGCCTGATACGGGGTTCGATGCGAGGACTCTGGGATCATGACCTGAGCTGAAGGCAGATGCTTAACCGACTAAGCCACCCAGGCACCCCAAATTCATGGATTCTAATAAGATGACTGTTAGTTGTTGCCTAAATTCATAATTGAAATAAATGTTAAATTTCATTCAGAAGATAGTAGAAAAAAAAAAGATTCTGTTGTTTTTTTCTTTTCTTTTCTTTTTTTTTTTTTTTTTGCTTTCCAGTTCATAGGTCTGCTCCACATAAAAGGGAACATCTGCTCATGAGTTATGTCTGCGTTCCTTGCATTTTTTTTTCCTTTAGAAAAGCAAGTGTGCATGTCAAAAATCTGGGGAAATAGTGGTTCTATCTTGATGAATATTTGCATTTTCAAATTCTCATTGGCTTTTATTGCTTGGGAACCTTTATGGGCTACCTATCGTTCAGTTGTGTTTAGTGTAACAAAATGTTCCTCCTAACTCAGATCTGAGGTACTTTGGCATCCTGCTAAAGCTTCAGAGAGCTGCCTTTGATCTTTATCTTCTTTCCATATGAAGCTTCCTTGACCTTATCAATTCCCTAAATATTTCCAAAGGATTCTCTGATGCTGAGGGTAAGTGTCTGCCGTTCTATCACATTTGCTTATTGTATGCCATCGGTGACCTGAGTGTGAAGGTTGTAGGATTGGAAGGAGTGTGTATGAGAAGTGAAAGAATAAGGAGGAATGAAGGATGAGCAGATGAGACCTCAGCTCCTCTGGGATGATGACGATTTTCTAGCAGTGTTTAGGAAATGTTGGAGGGGCTGAGTATAAGGGATGTCGCACACCCAGAAAGCGGCTGTTTCCTCCCACTCCTCTACCCTTTCAGGGGAAAGTTATGCCTCTGCCCCTTCTGGGTAATTCTCTAAATATCATGGGGGGACATCACAAAAAGATCTAAGAAATAAAAACAGCCTGAAATAGCAGATTCCCTCCTTTCCAAGGACTTTAGGTAGATATTTATCATACTTTGCTATGTGGGATGCATTAGGGTGTAGAGGCCATTGATATCAGAACATCTGATTCCTATATTATTTTTTAAGTGTTTGCAGTACACAAAAATATTTCCATTTAGAGCAGACTTAGTGAAAATCTGAGAATTAAAAAAAGCAAAAAATCATGCTGATTATGCACAGCCGAGTGACCTATGTGGGCTAAGAAGTTTTCATCTCCCCATTAGAATTGTAAAAAGGACTCTCTGCGGAAGAAAGTAAGATGTACAAATACGATGATATATAACCAAACCAGTCAGCCAAGAAAGAAGGCTGTTATTTTGGGTGAGTTGAGAATGCAGAGGTTCCAATGGCTCTCACAGGGATTAAAAAGATGAAGCTAGCATTTTCTCCAGGCAGGATTAAATGAGGGATGGCACCTGACTAACTCAGTGTCAAAACTAAGTAATCATTTGTATCGGGGGGTTGCCTTTTTTCCCCCTACTGCATCATCAAATATCCATGATTCATTCAAAGCATTGCTTCTTTTACTGTTTTTTTTTTAAGGTTTTATTTTTATTTATTTTAGAGAGAGAGCATGAGTGAGCCGGGGGAGGAGTAGAGTGGAAAGGAGAGAGAATCTGAAGCAGACTCCCCAGGTGGGGCTCGATCCCACGACCACGAGATCATGATCTGAGCCAAAACTGAGTTGGATGCTCAATGGACTGAGCCACCCAGGCGTCCCTTGCTTAATTGTTTTTAGGCTACATTCAGTGTTGCAAAAAACACAAGCGATACAAGTGAAAACAAAAATTCTTTCTCCCTCTACCAATCTCATCCCTCAGTGTAATAGCCTTTAAAAGTGTACTGTGTACCCTTACCTTCTAGATTTCTAAGAGTGTATATGCACATATAATCAAAATATTATTCTATACATAATGTTCTGCAATTTACTTATTTCACTTAAAATAACTCTTGCCCACCTCCCCATGTTTATATTAAAGGGAACCTCCATTATTTTTTTTTTTTTACAACTGTGCTGTATGAATTTCCATTGTATGGCTACCCTGTTGTTGATTTAACATTCTCCTCATGTCTGAAATTTGGGTTGTTCCCCATTCAGTGAATATTAATGGGAAGTTTGTGATCCACTAGAGATGTCATGAAGGAGTGCAAGAGGTATAAGGAGCTGCCTCTTCGCTCAGGGAGTTTGAGGCTGAGTATATGAGTCAGATATATTGCATAACAAATAGCTAAGAATTCCCAGTGCTGCAGAATCGAATAGCAAACTGAATGAAAAACCCCCAAAAGAAAGACATTGTGTGAGAGCATTTTATCAGTTAAAAAAATCCAACATATCAAAACAGAATGGCTAAAGAGCAACTCTTCATAGTATAAAGACTTTTTCCTACCAAATATTTGATTTGCTAAGTGCTCTTCTAGCACTTAAGTCTTGATTTTTGTACCCACAGCTCTTGGACACAATTTAGGATACCTGCCAAGTTAAAAGGAAGCTTGAATATTAGGAGCCCCTGAAGGTTGGAGCTATATCTCTATCTCCTGAGATATTTAAGTGGAAAAATAGCATTCAGTAAGCTTAACAGGGATTTTCATACCTATGTTATGTCAAGAAGTTTGTCCCATTTAGAATCATCTTAGGCCCATTTGTCTCTAGGACTTTGGGCCACTTGTTCCAACGAGCTTTCACTATGGAGACCAACCCATGGCCACAGCCAACAGTGTACAAGAATGACCTCCAGTGCCTTGCCTCAGGTCCACATCTCGAGCCTCTTATCTTTAAAATGTACAAATACGATGATATATAACCCAACCAGTCAGCCAAGAAAGAAGGCTGTTATTTTGGGTGAGTTGCCATTGAGGCTTAAGATACATCAGCATCTGCTTGGCATTCACATGGGCTCACCCCAAAATTCAGGGGAGTTAATGCCCCATGGGATAGATCTTTGATCAGTGAGGTTGAGTGCTACTGGATAAATTCTACTCCCTCTTGCTTTACCTCCCTCTGGACAGACTGTTTTAGGATGCAGTGGCCTTATGGCCTCTGAGAAGACAGTCCCACCAGGTGGTGCAATTAGTTTTACAACAAAGCAGGGGTCACCTCTGTGGTGCATCCTCTCATGTTTGCTCTGTTTGGTCTTCCCTGCCCTGTTCTCATTTCTTCACTTCTGCTTCCCTGCAATTGTATTCCCTAATAAAAGAGGCACAGATAAGCTGTTGCCTTAGACCCTGTTTTCTGAAAAACTCACACTAAACACAATCTTAACAAAGAGAGGTAAATCTAGATACCTTGTACTTTGATCATTACCTAAATTATAGCCACAATTTATTGAGCAACTACTAAGTGCCCAGCAATTTTGCCAAGTGTTTTATATGCCACTGAGTAACTGCCCTGTACCGGAAAAAAAAAAATAGGCTTGGAGAGGATCTTGCTCAAAGTTGTGTTAGATCACCTTCTATTTTCTTCATCCTGGCATGTTGTTGTGATTGGTGGAGGAGAAGGGAGCTAGAGGGAAGCCATCTCTACCTGACCATGCAAACCCTCTTTGACCTCAAGGTTCCTTATTCCTCAGGCTCTCAAACATGTGTATCAAGTATGTAAAACTGTAGTCACCAAACAAGAGGGACAGATTTTGAACTTGGAGTTGCATGCATTAGGCAGTGGAGTAGAGGGGCCAGCTCAGATAACCGCGGATGTGTGTCTCATCGGAGGGCTGGCTCAGCCCACATGGCATGACTCAGCCATGACCTCCGCTCTCACACCTCCGGGTTCTCTACTAAGACCATCCCCAATTTCTCAGAGTACCACACAGGAAAGAGGAGTGAGTGCTCTGAGGCCAGGATTTCGACCTCCCACCATTCTTGGCATCTCAGTGGATTCTCCGTCCCTGTCCTGCTTCCCTTAGCCTGAGCTCAGTCCCACCCCAAGTGTTCTGTAAGAGAGCCTTTCCTACCCAGCTGACTGGCAGCCTTTGGCACATACGACTACCAATGTCAGCTGGGCCAGCACGCAGCTCTGTCTTCATTTTTCTCATTCCCAGTGCCCGCTCCTTTATTCCATTCCACACCACAGCTGTTTCCAGCATTTACTCCTCTTCTGCCTTCTCTCAAATGGCGGTCCCCCTGCCACACCACACAGTCAAGAGAAAGGCCGTGAGAGCTTTTTACCTTATAATTCCTCCCCACAGCACTAACCAGGGGCCAGTCCTGCTGGGAATCTGTGGGAGACAGTGTAGAGCATGCCTCAGACTCGTCCAGCCAAGGGGCGAGGGATCTGGGGTATTTATCTATTGACTCCTGTCAGTTACTGGTTGAAAACTGCTCCCTGGGAGCATTAGCTCCCCAGTACTCTCTGCATACCCTACACTTGGGCTAAATGGACTCCCACGGCTCCAGAGAGCCCACATGCAGAGAGATTCAGCTGGTATGCCTGGGAATGGTGATTGAAAAAGGGATATTGTTGGGGCACTAATCGCATTTGCTACTCTAGGTTATGAAGTTTGTTCTCTTTCTGTCTTCAGGACCTAAGAAGTTCTTAGTGAGTATTTCTCCAAGAGTCAGGCTGAGACAGGTACGGTTTGCAGAAATTGACTGCATCCCTTACCTGATGATTAATTGATATTGGTGAAAACATAAGGGAAAGATATGCAGCCTGTCATTGTGGTCATCAGGCCGGAAGCATAAATGGCTAAAAATGGTAAGAGGTAGCCAAGCCTATGTGAGTGATGGCTATGACTGGTTCTGCCCCTTGACCTATTTCCTTAATTCTGAGAGACTGTTTTCTTCTTTAATGTTGTGTCATGTCTTGCATTAGTTATCTGAGAACACTGGAATTCATTCTCTCTTTAGGATTGGTGCTTTTATAGTTTTTTTTCCCTATTCTTTAAGACTGCCACAATTTAAAAAAAAAAATGTGTGTGGTATGAGTTGTGTCCCTGTAACAAATTGTTAGAGTAAAATCATAATAAATATTCTTAGAGTTTTTCTGGTCATTCAAGTTTGCATCTTTCTCTCTCTCTTTTTTTTTTAAAGACTTTATTTTTAAGTAATCTCTACACCCAACACGGGGCTTGAACTTAATGCTGAGATCAAGAGTCGCACACTCTACAGACTGAGGCAGCCAGGTGCTCCTACATCTCTTACTTAAAAAGGGCCAAGTGACAACTGTATTCCCTTTGAGGAATTATTTTTCTTCTAATTAACTGTTAGAACACATATGATATAGACTTTGATGTTAAGAGGCTTTATTCTATCCTTTAATAGAATATTTTCTCATCTTTTTATTATCTTCATTTAAAAGGCCATTTAAACAAAATTTAAATATGTGTGTCTATAAAAATATTCTCCTCTCAAGGTACATCATTAAATATATATTTTTTTCAACTCCTTCTTAGAAATACAGGAAGTACAGGAAAGTTAAAGTAGTAGTACAATGAACACGCATAAACTCATCACCTGGGTTTAACAACTATTAACCTGCTTCCATCTTTGTTTTATTTTCCTTCCTATATGTAGATGTTTATATTTTTCTAGTCATGGACATCATATATTATCTCTAAGTATTTTGTCACTTATGTCCCAAAATAAGGATATTCTACAAAATTGCAATATGATTATTCCACCTAAGAAAACTCATCATTATTTTCTAATATTCTCTAATAACTAAAGTCAAATATTTCCTTGGTTACCCAAATATATTTTATAGCATTTTTTAAAGCCACAAGTCAGCAAATTTTTATGCATTGCATTAGTCTCTTTCAGTCTAGAGCAGTCTTTCCCACCTGTTTTTTTTCCATAACATTCATTTCTTTAAGTGATCATGCCAGTTGTCTTGTCACATGTTCCCTGTTGTAGATTTGTCTAATTGTTTTTTCAGGTCATTCAACATATCTCTCTCTCCCTCATATGTCCTACCAGCTGGGAAGGATATCCACAGGCTCGATATGATTACAATCATATTAAACATTGTTGGCAATAAATCTTCATAGATGATGAAGCCTAATTCATTTTGTATTACATCAGGAGGCATGTAAATCAGATTGTAAGTGTTTTGGTGGTGACTTGTGGATTTCTCTATCATAAAGGTACATTTCCCATTGCCACAGACAATCTGTGGAGTGATATTTTGGCATAAGGCCAAATATACTTTTAAGTTAATATTTCTATAATGAAAAGTTGATTAGAGATCTTAAAGTATATAACTTCTGATTTCTATGAGCTAGCACAAATTGTCCATATAGCATTCACCTCTTAGTTTCTCTATAAAAAATGTGTTCAAATAGATCATAGTTCAGCAACTACAACCCATGGGCCACGTTCAGCTCAATTCCTGTTTTTGTAAATAAAGTTTTATTGGGATGCCACTCACTGTTATTTATATATTATCTAGGACTGTTTCATGCCATAGCAGCAGAGCTGACTATTGTAGCAGAGACAGTATGGCCTGCAAAGCCAGAAATGTTTACTATCTGGCCCTTTACAGAAAAAGTTTGCTGACCTGGGGCTAGATGATCTCTTAGCTCTCTCATTGCATTGTGCATCTTTCTACTAGGTGATGTAGCACCAAATCTGGTAGGCAAGTATCTGGACTTTGTCCTTTCAAAAACCTTATTGAGGAATAACTGGCATACCAGAAGCTACACTGATGTAAAGTGAGTAACTTGTTGAGTTTTGACATGTGTAGACATGTGAGCAACCATTAACACAATCTAGGTATTGAATGTATCTCTCACCCCCAAAAGTTTCCTCACACCCCTTTGTGACCACTTTCCCCTTCACAGGCAACAAACGATCTGCTTTCTGCGACTACAGATTAGTTTGAGTCTCCTAGAATTGTAAAAGGAATCCTATAGTACTATTTTGTTTGGCTTCTTTCACTCAGCATAATTATTTTGAGATTTATCCATGTTGTTGCATGTATTTTTTTTATTGCTGGGTAGTATTCCGTTGTATGGGTACACACAACTTTTTTGTCCAATCACCCCTTCACCTGGTGATGGACATTTAGAGATTTTTCTTTTTTTGCTTCTAAAAATAAAGCTGCTATAATCATTTATGTATATGTCATTCTATGGACACATCCTTGTGTTTTTTTTTTTTTTTACTAAATACCTAGGAGTTAACTACCTGGATCATATGGCAGGTGTATGTTTAACTTTTAAGAAGCAGGGCAAGTCTTAAAAATTTCTATAATTACTTCATACTCAGAAGCTTTTGTCATAAGGTTTATATCTCATTAACACTTGAGTTTTCAAGTGCCAAGATGGAAAACTATATCTGCATTCAAAATAACCCATAAACTCTGCTTATTTATATTAATAAACATGATACACATGTATAGAAGCTGGTATAAAGTGCACATTACAGCCATTTCCAGATGATACTATCACATGATTTAATTCTAGTTTAAGATACTTAGTAATGGATCATATGTTTCAAAGATTCTCATCCTGCTCCAGAGCTCCTATAGTGATTAAAAATCTTAAAAGGTTGAAATATGGAGCCTGTATTTCTAAAAGCCAGGCTCACTTCAGAGCACAACAACGGATTCAGGAACTACACAGTATTGAGGATTGCTTTCTTTGAGTTGGAAGCCAGCTACGAGTCTTCTCATATGATTTTGAGGAATTGAACCAGCTAGCATTCTCTGCTGGCAAGCAACAAGAAGCAACTCTGGCTAGCTTTTAAAAAAGGATTTATTGGAAGGATGCTGTCCAGCTCCCAGGACGAAGAAAGGTGAAGAGCTGGGTTTGAAACGAGTGAGATCTGGGGAACTCAGAGTGCTTCCTCGTCAGGACCATCTCCATGGCCTCAGGGGGATGATAATACTGGAGGAATTGAACCATAGCAATTTTTCCTCCTTGCATTATTCAACTCAAGCTGCAAAGTCTGAGAACAAAGGGATCAGTTGGCCAATATCAGGACATGAGCTGTGTACTTGGATATACCAGGAAAACAAAAGGAAGGATCTAGCAGAAGGGGCTTTCAAGGTCACCATCAACTACTGTGTGCATGCAAGCACTTGGGTTTGCTGTGCTACTGTGATTGCACAGAGTCCAGCAGAGTTAATCACCCCTAGGAAACTGAGGCAGTCAGGAAAGGCAAACAGATGCCGATCTGCCTAAATGCCAACAGTCCCTTACGTTGCATGTGGCCTTAGGAAGGGTTTGTTTGACATGCTTCAATGGTAATCAGATCTTAAAACCCACATAAACTTTACATACTAAATGTTATTAAGAAAAATGTGTTCCTTCTGCTTGTCCTTCAGTTCTTCAGACAGAAAACAAAACCACCAGTGTCTGAGAGAGCTAAGCAAGTCCAGAGTCACATGAGAAAACCTGGCTTATCATTCCTGTGGAAGCTTGAGCCTTGTAGTAGCCGTTGGTGAAAGTAGCATCAGGCCACTGGCTGTTGTATGTAATCCTGACTCAAAGCCCCAGTACCCTGGTGGGCAGTTGAAATCTTTGACTGAGAGGGATGATGCTGACTTTGAAGTAAAGCACAGTTATCTTCCATTCTGCAACATGGAGACTGAACTTAGAGTTGTGAGAACTTCGTATGTTAACAGTATATGGAATGCAGAACAGTTGTATAGGTTCTCTTCCATCCGAGGGAGTTAGGTTTGAGACCCCTGAGAACTGGGATGATGAGATGACTTTTAAATGTATGATCCTATAATGTTTTAGGACATAAAGACAAGGTGAGAGTGTGCTTCTGTCCTACAGGATGATTCTGTGCTCCTAGTTACAGACACTCATAACTACTTTGTTCGATTAGAGGAAAAACATAAATAAATAGAAATAACTAAGAGTGGAAGGAGTGTCCTTAGGCATGGATGTAGAAATTTCTAGCATTATCCTGCTCCTTTTTAAGAAACATTTCTGTTTTTAAAGTTTTTGAAAAAATAATTTTCGATTTACAAAGAAGTTGTAAATACAGGACAGAGTTCTCCTATGCCCCTCATCCAGCTTCCTCCAGTGTTGGAGGAAGAAATTAACATTAATTTCTCCAACACTCCATGTTGGAGAAATTAACATTGATACAATACTATTAATTAACCTATAGACATTATTTGAATTTTGCCAGTTTTCCCATTAATTATTTTTTTTTTCTGGTCCAGAATCAATTAGTTGCTGTATCTCCTTAGTCCTCTCCCATCTATGACAGTTTTTCTTTATTTTTCATGGCCTCAGAACTTTTTTCTTGTTTTTTTTTTTTTTTTTTAAATTTAAATTCCAGTTAGTTAATATAGTATAATACTAGTTTCAGATGTACAATACAGTGATTCAAAACTTCCATAGGACACCCAGTGCTCATCACGACAGGGGCAGTCCTTAATCCCCCTCACCAGATTCACCCATCGCCCAACCTCCCCTTTAGTAACCATCAGTTTGTTCTCTTTAGTTGAGTCTGTTTCTTGTTTTGCCTCTCTTCTCTCTCTTTTTTCCCCTTTGCTTGTTTGTTTTGTTTTTTAAATTCCACATACAAGTGGAATCATATGGTATTTGTCTTTCTCTGACTGACTCATTTTGCTAAGCATAATACACTCTAGCTCCATCCACATGGTTGCAAATGGCAAGATTTCATTCTTTTTAATGACTAAATAATAGTCTATTGTGTACATATACCACACCTTCTTTATCCATTCATAAATCGATGGACACCTGGGCTGTTTCCATAATTTGGCTATTGTAGATAATGCTTCTATAAACATGGCTTTGGAGCTTTTGATGGATATTGATCAGTTATTTTGTGGAATACCCTTCAATTTGGGTTTGTTCAATGTTTCTCTCAGAATTAGAACTAGGCTATGCATTTGTTATGAATTGAATGTTTGTGTCCTCCCAAAATTCATATGTTGAAATCCTAACCCTCAATGTGGTGATATTAGGAGGTGGGGTTTTGGGGAGGTGACTAAGTCATGAAGGTGGAGCTCTTCTGAATGAGATTAGTGTCTTCTAAGAAGAGACACAAGAGCTTGCTTCCTCTCTCTCTGCTCTCTGCCATGTGAAGGTACAATGTGAAGACAGCCATTTGCAAACCAGGAAGAAGGGCCACACCATACACAGGACCTACTGACTCCTTGATGGTAGACTTCCCAGCCTCCAGAACTTGAGAAATAAATGCTTCCTGTTTAATGCACTCCATCTATGACAATTTGTTACAGCAGCCTGAACTAAGACAGCATTGCTGACAAGAATAGCATAGAAGTAGTACTTTGCCCTTTCAATGCATCATCTTGAGGAACCATGGTGTCCGCCTGTTTTATTTCTAGTGAGGCTTACTTTGACCACTTGATGAAGGTGGTGTCTACAGAGCCTCTTCACTGTAGTTCCTATTTTTGCTTTGGGAAGATATTGTAAGGAAATACTTTGAGACTATGAAAATATCCTGTTTCTCATCATACTTTCACCCATCAACTTTAGCATCCATCAAGGGTTCTTGCCTTCAGCAATTCTTGCCTGTAGTGTCTACCTAAAGGTGATTTTCTATTTTAATCATGTCTTCCATGTTTTCAATGTTCATCAGTTGGAAATAAACTGTGAGGCAGAATTTAGCAAGTATTTTCTAAATGTCTGTGCTATGAGGGAAGCAGGTCAGGGGACCAGCCTTCCTTCTGTTCTCATAGGGGTCAGTGCCACTCAGTAAAGCTCCCATTGGCTGTTTGATCCCCACAGCAGCAGCTGCAGAGGGAGGAGGACAGGGTCCACTTCCCTTGGCTCTTCAGTGCCCTCTATTTTCACTCCCACTGTTCCTTACACTGAATGCCCTCCCCACTCACCCTCTAATTGTTCCTACCAGCCTTGCCTCCAGTAAAGACTTAGCAGGGAGTCTTCTTATCCTTCCTCCTTCACAACCTTAACACTTCTCTGGGCTCTCTCTGTCACAGCAAAAAACATCCTACCTTAAAACAGATGAGTTTTCTTTTATGTCCCCCACTACACTGTGAGTAAATACCCCATTATTTATCGCTGGATTTCTGAGCTATTGGGCAGCATTTGACATACAAGACCTCCCTGGGGATTTTATGGAGAAGGAATGAAAGTAAAATAGAGTATTTGTCACAAAATCCTTCTTTACATTTAACACTTAAAAATATTTTAAGGTATAATTTATCTACAGTGAAGTTCAGTTTTTTGATGTATTATTCTATGAATTTTGATGAATCTATACACTCAGGTAATCATTACCACATCAAGATATAGAAATTTTGCAACTCCTCAGAAAGCTCCGTTGTGCCTTCTGTAGTCACCCATCCCTAACCTCACCCTGAGTCCCTGGCAGATACTGATCTACTCTGTGTTGTTTTAGTTTTGTCTTTTCCAGACTGTCATATAAATGGAAACATAAAATATGTAGTCTTTAGAATTTGACTCCTTTCACTTACAATTGTTCTTGTGAAATTCATTCATGTTGTTAATATCAGTACTTCAGTCCTTTTTATTGTTGAGAAGTATTCCATTTTATGGATTTACCGCAGATTATTAATTCACCAGCCACTGGACATCTAGGTGTTTTCAGTTTGCAGTGTAGGAAAGGAAAAATTTATTTCTACCCTTCAAAGTTCTTCCAGCTACTCTAAGAATTAAATTGATGTGAAACAGATTAATATGAGTAAAAAAACAAAACAATACAAAACAGTTTAATTACATGCACATAGAAGCCCAGTAATGCATTTGGGACCTAAAGAAATGACCAAGGCAGGCAGTTTTAATACTTTTTAGACAAAAAGACAGTAAATCTGTGAGGAACTGATCTGTGAGGACAAAGAAAACTTAACTTTGGGAGTCTCAAGGAATCTAAAGAGAATTTGGGCTGGGATAGTAAATTAGTAAAAAGTACCAAAAGTTGTTTATATAGCCTTCTAGGCTAAAGGAAATTTAGAGATAAGGATGGTGATAAGGATGTCTCTCTACCTCCTCAGACAGGAGAGGTACTTTTCATATGGAAATTTCATTTCTTGCTTTCCAGAGACAAAGGGTAGTCAGAGTGTTCTTTTTGCACTGGCTGTCTCTTAAGTAACTTTATTTTTTATTTATTTTTTGAGAGAGACAGAGAAAGAGAGAGGGACTGGGGGGAGGGGCAAAGGGAGAAGGAGAGAGAGAATTTTTTTTTAAAGACTTTATTCATTTAATGAGAGAGTGAGAGAGAGAGCAAGAGAGAGAGCACCAGCAAGGGGGAGGGGCAGAAGGAGAGGGAGAAGCAAGCTCCCCACTGAGCAGGGAGCCAGAAATGGGGCTCCATCCCAGGACCCTGGGATCATGACCTGAGCCAAAGGCAGACACTTAATCAACTGAGCCACCCACATGCCCCTAGGGAGCTGAAGGCAGATGCCTAACAACTGAGCCACCCGGGCACCCCCACATGCCCCTGGGGAGAAAGAGGATCTTAAGTAAGCTCCACGCCCATCACAGAGCCTAACATGGGGCTTGATCCCACTACCCTGAGATCATGACCTGGACCGAAATCAAGAGTCAGACACTCAACTGACTGAGCCACCCAGGCACCCCTTAAGTAACTTTAATTTAAAATAATCTGTATGCCAAAGTGGCACATTTTGGGGAAGTCTCTGCTTGGCCTCTGCAGGGTATTATAAATAAAGTTAATACACTTTCATGAACTAGTCTTTGTGTGGACTTCTGTCTTCATTTCTCTCAGGTACATACCTAGAAGTGGAATTGATAGGCCATGTGGTAAGTGTATAGAGAACATCATAAGAAGCTGCCAAACCATTTTCCAGAATGTCCATAGCTTTTTGCATTCTGACCAGCAACATATGAGAGTTACTCCTCACCCACACTAGAACACTTGGATAGTGGGGTTTTCATCCTCATTATTTTAGTCTAGTGATATTAAGCATTTTCACATTAAGCATATTTCACATATTAATTATTTTCACATGCCTACTGAAGCGTCTGTTCAAATCTTTTGTTCGTTTCTTATTGGGTCTTTTATTTCCCTATTACTGAATTTTAAAGAAAAAAAAAATTTTTTTTAAATAGGCTCCCAGGCTGGGCTTGAACTCACAATCCTGAGATCAAGACCTGAACTGAGGTCAAGAGTTGGATGCTTAACCGATTGAGCCACCCAGCGCCCCTAAATAAAAAAGATCTTAATCAGATACATGATTGATAAATATTTTCTCCCAGTCTGTGGTCTCTCTTTTCATTATCTTAACTGTGTGTTTTGAAAAGCAAAGCTTTACACTTTTGATTAAGTGTAATTTACTATTTCCCTTTCAGAGCTGACGCTAATATTCATTTGTTTTGCTTGATTGGTTATTTGTTAAACGTGCTTGTTCAAATTATTTTCTTCACCCTTGTAGAATTTCTGGGAAAAAAAATACAAGCCTTGATTTCTGAAATCATATCCAGGACAAGTCACTTACTTAGCCTTTGTGTGACTTAGTGTTCCTATCTGTTAAAGGGAACAACAGTCCTGCCTTTCTAGGGGAGTTTTGTGTTCCATTCTGGATAAAAGCCAAGAGATTTGCCTGAAGTGGGAAGGAAAAAAAATGGCTGGGCTTTGAGAATTTTATGTTAGTAGCAGCAGGTTGAAGAGACAAAGGGAATTGAGGATTTACAGTGGAAGAAATGATGGGATAAAGCGTGGTCATTGGATCCTTACCTGCAGGAAGATAAGGAGAAGCCGTTAAGCAGAGAGAATTCAGAGAGGGACTACCTCCCCTTGACATGCCTAGACTCCAGAACTCCAGAGCAGGAAAAGGAAAGTCTGTGAAGCAGATATAAACAATTCTCAATATTCAACAAATTTAAGAGAAAATCCAAAAATCGAAAAGAAAAGTAAGAAAAAAAAGCCAGGTGTTTTTATTTTTCAGTGATGTCATTACCACTTCCTGGGGAGAGGTAATTTACTGTGGAAGTATTGTCTGGCCTCAGTTCCCTTTAGGAGGTTAATAAAAAAGTAAGAAAGGAGATCTCATACATCAAATCTGAGCATTCTTGGTTCCTTGTATGTGCCAGTAACTCTGCATGCCTCCCTCTATTGATGCACACACCTCCCTGCTGAGAAGTCCATGTGCAAGGAGGCTCTGTCTCAATACTGAAGAATATAAGCCATTATGAGTGAGCCTGTAATGCAGTATGGCAAAAAAATTGAAGTGAGCCTCTTCCGAAAGCCAAAGTTCATTTCTCTTCATTACACTTCAGTGCACCAGGGTTTTTTCTTTTTCTAAAGACAAATGGCTTCAGAAAAAAACATAGGGCTCTTGATGCCATAACTGGGTGACTCCACTCGGACGTCTTGCCCCATTACTTTCCATGTGATGGCACTGGTTCATCTTCGAAAGATGTCCATCTGTGGCATTGAATTAGGGAGGTTTAGGTGCTAGGGTGGCCCTCCTACCCCAGCCCACCTTAACGGGCTGCCGATAGAGTAATTTCCCCCACCCACCTCGCAAGTAATTGTGCATCTCTGTTCAAGTAGGATGAGATAGGATCTTATCAGACAGGACTTCACCAGCTGGAACCAGAAATAAATCTGTCCATCTGGCCTGGGCAATGTGCCCTCCTGGAAAATTACTGAATAGCGCCAAACTTCATAAAAATACATTCCTTAAAATGCCAGCAGAAGGCACAGACTTATGGAGAAGCGAAGAAATTATGCAGCCTGTGTAAAGCTCGATTCATCACCAGGCTCGGGCAGTGGAAATGAATGCCCACCCATACTTTGTACCAGGAACATTAATAATTAGTTCATGAGGACTGTCATGCAGGAATGTCCTGGCTGCAATTCAGATTCTAGGCATGAAAGACTGTGATGTAAACACCGTGAGACTATAAAGTAATGAGGTATTTTGTCCTGCGTGGTTTGGGAATCAGAAGCAGCCTCTTTCTACGGAGAGGCGGCACAAAGTGATGGCTCAGGGGATGTCTCTATGAGTTGGGGAAATTTGCCAAGTTAATTCTGACTGCCTCATCTTTTCTCTTACTGCACCCTTTACCGAACTTTTGTTTTTGTTATCTTCCTCCTTACAAAGAGGAAAGCCATCAGGTTGATGGCACCATGTGCCTCCTTATTGCTCCTCCACCACCACTGCCTACTCACCATGGCCATTGTGTCTCCTCGCTGGCCTTCCCGGCTTCTCCCTCTCATGAACCACCTTACCCTGTGCTATGGGCTGAATTGTGCACCCCCCCCCACATTCATATGTTCTAGTCCTACTACCCACCACCTCAGAATGTGACTGTATTTGGAGATAAGGCCTTTAAACAGGTCATTAAATTAAAATGAGGTCACATGGATGGGCCCTAATCCAATGTGAGTGGTGTCTTTATAAGAAGAGATTATGGGGCACCTGGGTGGCTCAGTCGGCTCATCCAACTCTTTATTTCAGGTCAGGTCATGATCTCAGGGTTGTGGGGTTGAGCCCCGTGTCAGGCTCTGCGCTGAGCGTGGAGCCTGCTTGAGATTCTCTCTCTCCCTCTGTCCCTTCTGCCCCTACTTGCACACATTCTCTCTCTTAAAAAAAAAAAAGGAGAAGAGATTATGACACAGGCAGGTTCAGAGAGAAGACCATGTGAGGACACAGAGAGAAGACAGACAGCCATCCTACAAGCCAAGGAGGCAGGCCTCAGCTGACATCTGCATCTCAAACTTCCAGCCTCCAGAAGTGTGAGAAAATGAATTCCTGTTCTGTAAGTGCCCCAGTCTGTGGTACTTTGTTATGGCCACCCCAGCAAATGAATACAGCCTACTGCCCCAAAGAATCACACCACCCCGTTTCTCAGGAACTGACGGTGCCTTGCTGCTGCCTAACAAATAAAGTACAAAGGTCTGACCCTGGCAGTGAACTTATTTTCATGGGATTATCCTCCCCCATCTTACCTTACTGTGTTCTACTTGCTTGTGCATTCATGTCCCTTGTCACCAGTTTTTAACCCACACCCTGTCATCTCTTTGCCGGTGCTCTTCCCATGCTGGATTGTTCTTCCCTCAGTCACTGGGTCCCCTTCTCTAAAGAGCCTTCTTTGCTCGCCCAGCTAAGAAGACAGCTGTCTCGCATACTCCTTTTTTTTATGGCATTATGTAATTCCTACCTCCCATGAGGCTGGGAGCCATGCCCGATTCAACTTTGTATTCCTTCCTGTCCCCAGCACACTGTGCACACTCTCTACCAGTATTTGTTGAGTGAATAAAATAAATTATTTGTCATTAATAATGGCTGTATGACCTCCTGTCCTGGAGCGTTTTTGTTTTATTTTTATTTATTTTTTATTGTCATATCTTTTTTTAATTAGAAATTTAATTTAAAAAAATTAAAGAAAATATTTGGTAAAATTCATATACACAAATTTTACTTTAAAAATTAAAAAGAAAAATTTGGTAAAATTCATATACACAAAATTTACCATATTAACTATTTTTAGATGTATAGTTTATTAGGTTAAGTACATTCACATTGTTGTACAACCAATCTCCAGATCTGTTTTCATCTTGCAAAACTGAAACTCTAAAGCTGAAAGCACTGAAAAGCAACTTCCCATCCTCACCTCCCCCCAGCCCCTGGCAGTCACTCTTTTACTCTCTGTCTCTACAAACTTGACTGCTCTTGATACTTCATGTAAGTGGAATCATACAGTATTTGCCTTTTGGTGACCAGCTTATTTCGATCAGCATAATGTCCCCAATGTTTACCTGTGTTGCAGCATGTGTCCAAATTACCTTTCTTTTTAAGGTTGAATAATGTTCCATTATATGTATATAGAGAATGAGGAAATATTCAATGAGCAAAGTTGCCTACTATTGCAAAGGAGAAAGGACTTCAGAATCCCATTCATCCATCAATGACATTCATCTGTCAATGGACACTTAAGTTGCATCTACGTTTGGGCTAGTATGAATTATGCTACTCTGACTATGGATATACACCTAACCCTTTGAGACTCTGCTTTCAGTTCTTTTGGGCACATACCCAGAGGTGGAATTGCTAGGTCAAATGGTAATTCTACTTTTAATTTTCTGAGGAACTGCCAGAGCATTTTTGCTTTAAGAGTTTTCTAAAAGGTTGCATGGGTAACAAAAATAACCAGGTCTTTGTGATCAAACAAATCTGGCCACAGATATTGGCTAGACCACATACTGTTCTTTAGTATGTCTCTTATTTCACTGCCTTTTGGTATTCTCCTCTCTAAAAGGGATATTTCTATCTATTTTATAGAGTCGTTGTGTGGAGTAGAGAAGGTAATATATGCAAAGCACTACACATACAAGGCCCTTAAAAATGCTGAATCTAAAGAAATAAAGCTCTGACAAGAGAATTGTAAACATCAGAGGCATCTGGCTGGGACAGCCACCATTATAGGAAACACCGTTTGAGGAACCCACATGTTGTCCTGCACCACACAGGGTAGGCAACTAACTCTTCTACGCCTCCTTAAGTCAGGAGTACACTAAGAAACATGGTGGCCAGTGGGATGCATGGGAGTTCCAATAGTCAGACCTGCTGTGAGAGCCCCAGATCCCAGGTAAGTGTCTCGCTGTGCATGCCCAAAGGGGTACCAGCTGGTATGGCCAACCTGGCTCAGAGGACTCGTGGCTGCCCTATCAGGAGGGGATCATACATGGAAAGAGGACTCAACTCAACAGATAGTTAACGAGTGCCTGCTCCCCGTGGCTCTGCAGAGTGTAGGCCCTGACCTTCCTGTGTTTCATTCCACTGTGGGCACCAACAGTCATGGAGATAGAGAGCTGGGAGCCAGAGAGAAGGGAATTGCAAGTACCGTGAACCTCATCATTCCTGGATTCCATATTTGCACATTCATCTATTTGCTAAGATCTATTTGTTACCTCAGAATTAATTCTTGTGGTGTTTTCATGGTCATTCATAGACATGGGCATGGCAACCAAAAGTGTGAGTCACTTGACCCGCACACTCCCAGGTGAGATGAACAAGGCGATGCTCTGCTTACTGTTTCAGCTCTCGCACTGCAAACAAGCATCCTTTTCATGGTCTATGTACTGTGCCATGTCTTCCACCTTTTGTGCTTTTTGAAGGTGATTTTTCTGTTTAAAATATCCTCAAGCACAGTGCCAAAGTGTGTAAGATAAGCTTCGTTCAGGCATGAGTTACAGTGTGTTGGCTATGAGTTCAATGTTAATGACCCAGTAATATGTATTAAATATGACGTTTTAAACAAAAAGTCACATAAAACAAGGCTATGAGTTCAGTGGTTGATAATGTGACCAGAGGCTCACAGGAACTATATATACCCTGTATTTCCCCTAGGAGCAATGGTTCAGTATTCTCTATTCATGGTTCATAATGACTTTATAGAATACCACTCTGGCAAATAACAAGCATTGACTATATTTTGGTATAAAGTACTGTTCAAGGTTGGAAGTGGATGGAACTGGAGGAAGTTTCTTAAATAGCAGGACTGGGCCTTAACTTGCTGCTGGAGACTCAATGGCAGTGTAACGTGGTTAGATTTTTAAACCCTGATGTGAGATGGATGGATTTGAAGAAGGATTTAGGTGAAGGGAGGCTGGATTCAAACTATCCTTCAGGATTTTATTACCTGGATCAGCCAGCTTCCCACAATGTATAGGTACACATGCACTTCTTAAAATATGATCCTGGACGTGCTATGGACTGAAACGTCCCCCCCTCCAAATTCACACATTAAAACCCTAACTCCCAGTGCAATGGTATTAGGAGGGAGGGAGCCTTTAGGTGGTGGTGAGGGTTAGAGGAGATCACCAGGGTAGGGCCCTCATGATGAGATTAGTGCCCTTGTAAGGACGGACACTGGGGAGCTTGCTCACTCTCTTTCTGCCATGCGAGGACATAGTGAGAAGGCAGCTGTCTACAAGCCAGAGGAGAGAGCTCTCACCAGAAACCCCCATGCCAGCACCCTGCTGTTGGACTCCTAGCCCCCCTGAAATGTAAGAACACAAATTTCTATTGTTTGAGTCATCTAGTCTATGGCATTTTGTTATGACAGCCTGAGCAGACTAAGGCAGTATGCAAGTTCTAAAAATCCTAAGGATGATTTCAGAGAAAAAGCAGGCAGGCACTTTTTTTTTTATTTTAATTTTTTGGTTGAGATAAAAATCAGGTTAGAGGTTGGATGTATGGTTATCTTTCTACTGGAAAACCCACTCAGAGATGAAAAACCATTGGATAGTATCTAATTTACATTTCTTCCTTTCTCTGATTAATTAAACACACACACACACACACACACTCCCAGGCATTTACTCTCTATTTTCGAACACATAAGAAAGATCAATGGATTGAGAGGCAGGAGATTTTAGTTCTAGCCCCAATTTTGCCACCGACTACATGGTATCTCTGTGCCTTGGTTCTTCAGTGCTTACATGAGGACAATAATGTTGTCTCAGCTCAACCTAGGTCAGAGGGTCGCTGCTGTTAAGATAAACAGACTGTAGATGTAAAAAGAAAAAGTTAAAAGGCTGTAAAGATGCAAAGTATGAACATGGCAGAAATAGAAATTGCTTCTGAATTGCTGGGAATCCAAGCCTGAAATAATTCTTGGAAGCAAGAAAGTCATTTGGGACTTCGTAAGTGTCACATTGCTCTTCATGGTTTAAGAACACTGGAGTAGCTAAGAGATGTTACTAGGGAAATGCATTCCTACCACTTGACAATAGTCATTTTTAAGGAATTCCATTTTTATTCTCATCTGTATGACAAATATACCCATATGCAAACTAGGTCCTGCTTCAACTAAAATTCTGGGGCGGGGGGGGGGAGCGGGCTGCGGCAAAGAAAAAGAAAAGAAAATTTGTACTAAAAACCGAAGTGGCTAATGAATTGGTTTATCCTGTCTACAGAGAGCTGTGTAGCTGGTCTGTGCTGAGTATCGTTCTCAGTGTTTGGGGAGAACCCAGCAGCTCAAGCTCCAATCTGTGCCTTTGGGAAGATAACAATGCAGTTGGGGATAAGAGATTGATACTAAGAGCTGCTAAATGGAGCAGGGAAGTAGTACAAGAGATGTCACCGGCAGATTTGTGACAAGTGCTGACAGTGTGTCAAGATTTCAGGGAAGGAAGAGGTGAGAGAAAGCAGAGCTAATCATTGAATTTCCTATTAGAAAGAAGGGACTCGAGTTGGTCTTGGTGACTGATGAGGATTTGGATAGGAAGAGACGACAAGGATGGTGTCTCAAGTGGAAGAAATATGGGTTCAAGAAGTCATGTGCATATCAATCAGATGGGACCACCCAGGCAAAGTCTTTATGTGCAATGTGACTGATTGCACAGTTGGGCTCAGACTGTGGTCACGAATCCACTAATCACATAGTTCAGGCCACAATTTCCCCTCCTGATTCCTTCTGGTCATGCGGCCTTTGAAGTGCCTGAACCCCTGAAAGTATCATTTAAAACAGTGATGTCCACCATGAGTTGCAGAGAACCTTGATACCTTTTGAAGTATATTAGTAGGTCTTGCCCTAAAAATAGACACATGTGGTCAGAAAAGTTTAGGACACACTACATATCAGAGCTCCAGTGGAGATTTTCCATGCACATTAATAGATGCACCAGATTGATTTTGGTAACTCGGCCCCATTCCTGCCCCCATTTTATAAGATTTAAAGATTTTTTTGACAGCAGAACACAATACAGAGACACTTGTCTAGATGAAAGACAAAACTTACAGCTCTGAAGGAGAGAAGGGTGCCATGCAGGGACATGCAGGGGGATTATACCAGGGGACAGGCTTAGAGCAAACTAGACATGTAAGGGCATCTTAGGTATGGCAAGCAGGGTGGAGTTAGCTAGGTGTCACAGGCTCCGTGGGACTGGCTAACCTGAATGATCTCATGGGCTCCAGAGCATAGGGGCTGTCCCTAATTGTTTGGTACCTGACCCCAGCAATTCTGGTGGGTGCATAATGGCCAGCAGCAATGAGTGAAAAGGCTGGGGTGTGGACTTAATCAGGGCAAGTGATGGGCCTTTAACCAGGGCCTCAAAACTGGGTCAAGACAGCATTTCCAAAAACAACAACAATAAAAAATGTCACTCCTTTCTGTGATCTCTGCAAAATTCTAGGAACTAGAAACCTAATAACTACACTACTAAGATTCCCTAGGGGGCAGGGCTCTGATTAGATGCTGCCAGGGAGAGATGCTGATCTAAGATAAAAAGCAGAAGGGAGAGAAGATCTGTTGTTTCTCTAGCAAGTGGCAGGAGCATATATGACCATTGGTGGATGTAAGGTTTTATAGTCCTTTCTAGATATTCCCTTGAACCTTAGCCTCAGGGCTGGAGATCCCAGTGGTATCTCCTGCACCTTCTTGACTCTTGTGATCCTTGGATCTAGTGGTACCTTCACTGATCTTGCAACTCCAGCCCTTCCAATGGGGCTATAAGTCCCCAGTGCCCCATAGCCAATACTTTCTGCTAGAACTCTAATGTGGTTGCTGCTTTCCTGACTGGGTCCCAACAGCATAGCATAGGTAAACTTCTGAGAGGCCTTTGTGTAAAACAAAACAAAATAGTTTAAATGAGCATTTCCAAAACATATCTGACCATAGAACCTACCCCCAACACCCCCGTCTCCCTGTAAGAAATACCTTCTCATCTCCTGGGAATCTGTGTTCCATGATACACTCTGGAAAATATCTAAGCATTTGTAGGTGGAGAGCTAGGAATCCATAAACATGAACTTAATCTCAGCTGTGTGACCTTGGGTAAGTCACATCACTTCTCTGGTCTTTTATTTCTTCACTGGATCAAAGGAAGAGCTGGATGAAGTTCACTGGTGGTTTTTCCAGCTCTAACATTTTTTGATTCTGTGAGACATGGTGTCCTTAAAAAAACTACCACTGTTCAGGTAGTAAAAACAAAAAAACAAACAAAAAAACCCACTGTTTTTTGCTTTGCCTTCTCTTCCTTTTTGGCTTAATTTGCATGGGTATTTTGAGATATGAGCTAAGAAAATTCCCAGAGAACTGGCAGCAAATAAAGAAATGCCGGGTAGCTCTTACCAGAGTGATGCACTGTTTTTAGAACTCTAGAATATTAGTGCTGACCCTAGAAATATGGCCCCTTCAGAACATGTTTACTTTTGCATGGCCAGAGGAAAAAAGAGATGCAAGGAGGAAAAATCCAGCACTCAAACTGAGCCATTTTAATAGGGAGCAAGCTCCCTGTCACTGGGGACATTTGAATGGAGACTAGAGATGATCTTGGCAGGGATAACAGGAAATAAGTTTTGTCTCTTCAGGGTGTTGTGGCTGAAAGGGATGGCACAGATCATCTACACAGATCCCCACATTTTACAGATGATGCAATGAAGGACCAGAGATGTCATATAGATTTCCCAAGGTCACACAGCTAGTCAATGGCAGAACTGGGAGAAAGGCCCAGGGCATTTCCTTGCTCCCCACTGTGTTATTCTGCATGCCTGGAATTCATTTTCATTTCTAAGAGAAGTAAAATTCTCTCCCTGAACCTTTATTTTCGAACCCTTTAAGGAAGCAAAGTTATTGAGCTTGAGCTGGGCAGCACTCCAGGTTGCCAGGTAGTGGGGGAGGCTGACAGGATTGGAAAGTCCGAAGTCAACCCTTTGCCCTCAGACTTCTTTTTGACATCTCTGGGGTGGAGACCCCGTGCTTCAGCCCTGCTGTGCCCTTTGATGTCAGACCAGTCATCAGGCTTCTGAACACCCTGCATGGCACCCTCTACCCCCAGAAAGACAGGCTCTCCTGCCTTGTTCTGCAAAGTCGGTCTCCACAGGTAGCACCGAGAAACCAACCTGAATACAAGCCTCTTCTGCACGGTTTGTTCTCAAACCACTCTTCCTGGAGAGGCCACAACATGGAGCCTGGAGGTGGTGTCATTTGTAATGTTGGCAGCTCACAGTCAGGACTGGGGCTTCCTTTGCTAACTGCTTGACAGAATCCACGTTTGCATTCTCCGTGCAGCTGGGAGTGGGTGTGTGTGGAGGGTAATGGCCTTTTCTTTTATTATCCAACTGCTTTTATTATCCAAATGCTCTTGAGAGGAGAACCAAACACTGCTCAGGAAGCAGAGAGCTGTAGCTGTGACTTTGGAAAGGAGCAGGTGCCTGACGCAGACCTTATTTCATCCAGAGCCTTTTTTTTCCCCCCAAAGAAAACCCAAGAGTCGGTGAGGAGAAAGGAATAAAGTGCTGGAAACCTTTGAGGTTTTCTCTTTTCCTGAGAATGATAGAAACAAAGACAAAGTAGCCTCTAGTAAAAAACTGTCTGAGTTTTAAGTAAGCTATTTGTTCCCTTTGTGTGGGAATCGGTTAGACTTTGTGAAAACTTCTAACAAGGAAGAAGCCAGGGACAGTAGGGAAAGGCAGTCCTGACTTTCTGACATGCTGTGCTCAGGGATTCTTTGGGAAGTCAAGAGGGCAGATTAAATTAGGAGAGTTTGGGCCTTACACCTTTTTTTGTTATTGTTCAGGGTTAACACTAAAGCGCCACCTTTAACCCTGCTCTGATCTCTTGGGCCCACGTTGTAGTGATTCCAGTCTCTGTTGATGATTTCCCTTTGATTCCACATCCGTGGTCACTCCCCAGTTCAGCTCACCGCCGTCACTTGCCTTTTACTCTTATCATTGGTTTCTCACTGGCATACTGCATTCTCCACACGCTACAGTTGGCTCCTGGAGATGACCCTCTCAAGCCCAGATTTAATTCTGTGAGTCCCCTGTTCAAAATCCTCGGATATCTCAACCCTTAAGTTTTTTCATGACCTAGCCAATTCTCCTTCCTCCTGCCCTAACCTCGGAGCAGACCCCATCTCCAATCTTGCTCTTCTTGTTCTTTATCTGAGACCTATGAACCTTCAGAAGAAAGATGTGGCTTAATCTACACTCTTCATACTTGAGGATTACCAGCCACATGAGCAGGGCTTAAGCAGTGTGTCCCCACACCTTGTGGCCATCCTCTTTATGGAGCAAAGGGAGCATCTGTGATTTCTCCTCTGAGTCGGCCAAGTGGCTTGAAAGAGGTTTATTCATTTGCTAGATGTCTGTTAAGATAGCAGGCTCTCTGCTAAGTTCCCAGGATACATTAGGAAAGCAGACAAGCAAGATTTTTGCTTGGGGAGCTTAAATTTCAGTGGGAGATGCAGATACTAACAACTAACTAACTAAAAGTAATAATTATGGGTGGAAATTACCCAGGTGGTATGTTGCCATCACAGTAGGGAGGGATGTTACTTGGAGTTGTCTAGTAAGGGCTGTGGGGCAAGACGTTATCTAAGTTGAAGCATAAAGCATGAGAAAGAGGTTCTTATAGGGGACTGTCTTTTGGAGAGGGAAGGAACCTGAAGGGGTAGAAAATGGTGGCCTGCAGATCGTACACAGTAGAAAAGGGCATTGTGCCAGCTGGCCCCTCCTGCCTTTTGGGAGAGAGACAACAGAATAAAGCCCACAAGATAATTTGCCATCCCTCCTTCTTCTATTCAGCACTGTATTTGAAGTCCTAGCCAATGCATTAAGGTAAGAAAAAGAAAGAAAAGGTATAAATATTGTAAAGGAACTAAAAAGCTATCTTTATTTGTAGATAACATATTGTATACATACAAAATCTAAAGGACTTGATTAACTCCTAGTTAATTTATCAGGGTCACAGGATACAAGTTTAACATAAAAATGCCAAATTTTTTCCTATGCCAGGAGGAAACCATTGGAAAAAATGACAGTAAAAATAACAATATTGTTTATATTAGCATCACAAAATATTAAATGAATTGCAATGAATCTAGTGAAAGATGTACAAGACCTCCATACAGAAAACTATAAATTTTGCTGAGAAAAATTTAAAAAGTCTTAAATAAATAAAGTGAAATACCATGTTTATGAAATGGAAAACTCAAAATTGTTAAAAATGATAATTCCCCTTAAATCGATCCAAACAAATTTTTTACAGGAATTGAAAACATTAAAAAATGTTATGAAAATGAAAAATCTTACAATTTTGGGAAAGAGAACAAAATCGGAGAACTTATACTACTTGATTTCAAGACTTATTATAAAGCTACAGCAATCAAGACACTGAGGTATCTCAGCGTACCAACTAACACATAGAAACATGAAATAGAATTGACAGCCTAGAAACAGGATGGCACATTATGATGAAATGATTCTAAACAAAGGACTCAATGAGATTCAACAAAGAAAGGAAACTCTTTTCAACAAATGGTGATGGAACAACTGGATATCTGCATATTGTGATTTAGAAGAAATATATATCTGGTTAGTCATATGTCCAAAATATACTTCTCATATATATGGTCTTTACCATGGTTCCTGGCTCACAGCTCCCAAAACTTTTGGAATTTCTTGGATGATAAGAGCAATGGAAACATCTTTTGTTATAGTATTTGGTCTCTTGACCTCAGTTCCTAAAATCACTTTAAAGCCACAAAGGTGAACTGAGTGTCTTGTTATTCATAACAAGCCCCTTTCCACCATAGCTGGATTTATATTAATGAATGACTTTTGGAAATCCCCTAAGGATGGGGGCTGGTTGCCAGAGGAACCGACCATGAATAGAAGGTTGGAATGCTCGGTAACCCTCTTTCTGGGGAGAAGTGGGGGGTTAGGGGTTGAACCAATCACCAATGACCAATTATTTAATTATTCATACCCATGTATTAACGAAGCTTCCATGAAAACCCAAAAGGAGGTGGTTTGGAAAACTTAAGGGTTGGTGAACACGTGTTAATTTGGGGACAGTGTTGCATGCCAACACGGCATAGGACCTCCAGGCCCTTACCCTATTCCTTGCCTTATGCATCTCTGCCGTCTGTTCCTGAGTTATATCCTTTTAGTTTAGTTTATATTCTTCGAAGCTGCCTATTGTGTTCCAGTTATCTACATGTCAATCATTATATCACTTCTTCATTGTCCTGATTGTTGTAGCTTTATAATAAGTCTTGAAATCAAATAGTGTTTATATCCTTTCATAAGCCAGTAATCTAGTAAGTAAAATGTTTCTCTGAGTTCCATGAGCTGCTGGAGCGAATTAAAAGAACCTGAGGAGGGGGTTGCTGGAACCTCCAATCTACAGCTGGTCAATAAGAAGCACAGGTGACAACGTGGAATTGCAATTGGCATCTGAGGTGGAGGGCAGTCTTGTGGGCCTGAGCCCTTAACCTGTAGAATCAGATGTTGTCTCTGGGTGGACAGTGTCAGCACTGAGTTGAATGGAAGGATACCCAGCTGGTGTCAGAGAGTTGCTTACTGGCTGGTACGAGGAACTCCTCCTACCATATGTATATTGTAGTTGAGTTCAGAACCTTTTAATATTCATAGAAAAATACTTTGATCCTTACTTCACACCATACCCTAAAATCACTTTGAGATTAATCATAGACTGAAACATGAAAGCTAAAATTATAAGGCTTCCAGAAGGAAAAATAGGGAGAATATTTACCTATCATGGGGTAGCCACTTTTTTGTTGTTGTTTTTAAAGACACTAAGTATAAAAGAAAAAAAAGTTTAATTGAACTTTGTCAAAATACAAACTTCTCAACAAAGACATCATTAAGAAAGTGAACAGGCAAGCCATACACTGTGGGAAACGACAAAGGACTTGTTAGAAAACACTTACTCATCAATCATAAAAAGCCAACAATCTGATAAAAATGGACAAAGACTTACATAGACACTTGACAAAAAAAGATATAAGAATGGCCACTAAGCATGGAAATCAAAACCTTATTGAAATACCACTTACCCATTGTAATGGCTATAATTTTTAAAAAGACTATTAATACCAAGTCTTGGCAGGAATATGGAACAACTGGAACTCTCAGTCAATTCTACAGTGAGATTGTAAAATGCTAGAACCATCTTGGAAAAGTGGTTGACAATTCCTTATAAGTTAAACATACAGTTAACATATGAAACAGAAATTACATTCCTAAGTATTTAACAAGAGAAATAAAATACATGTACACACACACACACACACACACTTCAAAAATATTCATAGCCACTGTATTCATAGTTGCCCCAAATTGGAACAATCCTATTGTTCATCAATAGGTGAATGTGCAAACAAACTAAAGTGTATCTATACATGGCAAGCCACACAGTGATGAAAATAAATGAACTACTGATATAAACAACATGGATGAATCTCCAAAATATGTTGAATGAAAGCAGTCACTCCTAAGGGTAATGTAGTGTATAATTCCAATGATGTGAAAGTCACGAACAGACAAAACTAATTTATAATGATACAGATCAGAACAATAGTTGACTCTGTGGGTCACAGCTGAAAGGTCATGAGGAAACTTCCATAGGTGATGCAATGTGCTATATCCTGATTTGGGTAATGATTCCAGAAGTTTTTATACTTTTCAAAGCTTGGCAAACTATACACCTAAAATATGTACATTTCAATGGACATAAACTATACCTCAATTAAACAGAAGCTCTGCTTCCCTCTTCCCACTCCCTGAAAGTAGTGTTCAGGAAGTCTGATTGGTAGAATGGGGAAAAGTCTGTGATAGGAAACTTATTATGCCTTTGTGTTGTCTTTATCACACCTTTGTGTGTTCAAATTGTCTGGCTGCTTCATTTGGTGGTTGTAAAGATTAACAGCACAAATACTACCAATAAAAAACTAATACCATGTGTGTGAAATGCACGTTTTTCTATAGATAAAAGGTGTTTTTCAAATTTTTTTTTTTTTTTGAGCGCACAGAATCTGATGTGAGCCCACAGATAGGGGTGAGATGCTTTGGTTGATGCAGGAGCAGGAAAATGAGTGGGGTAGGGATTTTCCTCTTTCCTTCTCTCCTGGACTTTGGACCCTGAGGCACCTTTGCTCAGCAGGAAATAGTTTGAAAGGCATGAAAGGGATTCTTTTGTGTCCTACTCATCACATTGTCCTCCACTAGAAAATCTTGGTAAATACTGTTATAGAACCTTGCAGCCTTGCTGGAAACACATAATTTCTCAGCTTGTGAGAATCTCGAATAATAGAGCCAGGGTTTTCTGGCTGGCACCTGTCCTCACCTACTCATTGAGCTCTCCTAGCCACTTTTTACTATGAGGAATCCAAACCATGATGTTTGGATTTGCATCCTCCATTGGAACCTGTTCCTGGCCCTTGCATAGCAGGGTCCAATACACATAAGGATGAATAAACACTACTGAGTCTTGCCCAATCTTCTTTTTTGTCATTAGCTTTGTTTTTTCTTTCTTCTAGCTCTTTTTCTGTTCTTGTTTTATTCTTTTCTTCATGATCTCTACATGCTTGCCTGGACCTCAGAAAAGAAAGGGATATATTCATGACTATAAATCCCTCTTTTGGGAATTCATTGCTCTGCAATTCTCCTCTCAATACCTGATAATGGGCAGGTAGTTAAAGGGGAAAGGCCACAGGTAAACACAGACAAGATTGAATACATGTACAGAAAATGCCCGATTGATTTGAAAGAAGTGCTGGCTGAGGGTGCTGCCTGAGGTGCATATTCCACAAATTGAATTAAGATTACTCATAGAAATCTGTGGTTGCTCCATCTCGAAAAGAGTTTTAAGCATTAATTAATGAGTGATTAGTTCAGCCTCATGAGTTATCGCTCTAATAAAATGGGTGTTGAAGCACGAATCACAGCCAGTTTGAGTGTGTTATTGCTATTCTAACAGACCTCTTTAATTCAACAATTAGGAAGCATGAAATGTGGGTTAATAGACATAATTTGATGATATAAAATTGTTCATCTGGTGTGAGCCATTCATCTTCGTTAATACAGTTCAGGTCACATGGAAAATGACTCTTTTGAGTAAGACCTGCAACGGCTTTTGTTTTTCCTCCCTGTCCTCCCTACAGTCTGTTCTGGGAAACCAGGAGGGAGGTTTTTCCAATGCAATCTCTGTTATCAACTCTGTGATCTCAGGCAAGCCACACCATCTTGTCAGGTGGGATGATATGGCTAACGTGTATGTCTTAACTGCACAGTAAAATCAAGCTCTGGGGGTAGATATCCAGTCTTCTATATCTCATGTGTATCCCCATAATGCTTAGAAGTTATGATTAGCAAGTATTTTGAACTAAATTAAAATTGAATTTCAATCTAATTGAATTAAAAATAAAATGAGAAGATCTTCATGTGGAATTCAGTGGGTTCACATAAAATGTAGGCGATTTATTAAGTCATGTTTGTTTCTCTACAGTGGTTTTTATTTCATTTATTCTAAGAGCATTAAGAGTGTTTTAGCTTCCCTCATAAGCCCTCCACTTTGCTTGTCAATACCACCACCATCCAGCACTGGCCCTCTCCTGCTTCACTCAGCCACATTTGAGCTTCCACCATCATCTTTGTCATACCTCAAGTCCCTGGTCAAGTTTCACTTTATGTGGGCCTCTCCTTCAATCTCTGGTTTTATCATTCACGATCCTTTTGAAGTTGCTTCTCAGAGAAACTTGATAATTTAATAGAAAGGATTATATTTTCTCATTTTAGCATAGGTTAATTTAGTGATATTTGTCTTGCTTGTTCTTCAAGGGTGTAATGTTATTCATTCTTTTTTAGTGCTTATTGGCCAATTCAGTGAAAATGTATGTTATTCTGAATTTGAACATTAAAAGGAACAGAATGGCAATGACTGACATTAAAATTGATTAGGAATGAATGTTCTGGCTTCCTCTTCTTGCTCTGTTGATAACTTAACTCTACATGTAACCATGGACAAATTTCTAAGCCTCTCAAAACCCCACTTTATTTATCCATAAAGACAATTATACCTCTCAAGGTTGCTGTTAAAATCAATTGGGGATAATTTTTGTGAAAATGCTTTCAAAAAGAAGAGTTCTATACTAAGACAAAATTAACAATGTAGTCATGCATGACAAAGCCTAACATGTTGGCCTTTCTTCTACAGGGCTGGCTTGTATAAAACTCACCTGCATCTTTAGTTAGGTGAATGTCCTTTAGTGCCTCAGTCCCCAGTGACCAAAACCAGACTCAACATCTTCCTGCAGAAGCTGTGATTCTACTTTGTTCCATAACATGGCTAATCATGTTGCCATCTTGGTCACCCAGACCTAAAACTCTGAAGCCATCTTTGGCTTGGGTGGCCATGCCCCAGTTTGGATAGCATCATTCTGACTAATGCCTGCTGACCCCATAGATTAGTTTTCGAATACTGCAAACTAGGTGGCTCAAAACAATAAACATTTATTTTCTTACAGTTCCGGAAGTTAGAAGTCCAGAATCTGATATCAGTGAGGTTGGTTCCTTGTGGAAGTTCTAAGGAAAATACATCCCTTGCCTCTCTCCTAGCTTCCAGTGGTTGCCAATGATCCTTGGTGCTTATAGACATATCACTCCAATCTCTGCCTCCATGTTCACATGGGATTTTCCCCTTGTGTCTCTCTGTCTCCACCCCATTCTTATAAGGACACCAGTCATTGGGGTGAGGACCCACTCTAATCCAGTTTGACCTCATCTTAACTTGATTACAACCTTATTTCCGAATAAGGTCGTATTTACAGGCACTGGGGATTAAGATTTGAACAGATCTTCTGGGGAGACATAATTCTGAAACATTATCAAAAGATCCCTTTTACTCTTCAGAGTGACTGGTTTGAATGAAAAATTTTATAGCCACCAAACACTCTGACTCTCCACTCTCTCCCCATCATCTTATCTACTTGCAGAAACAAAAAGGAATGGTTTTTGGCTTTTATCTTTATAAATCTGTACCCACACCAGGCACCTTCATTCCTGACATCTTTCACTCTGTTTTATCTCTTAACCTTTGACCTGTGAGACCCCCTCCTGACCCTGCTTGATATTGTCCTAGTTCTCCTGTTTCAGCTTTCAGCATACACAGCAGCTCATTCCCAGATTAAACTACCAGCTATCTACATGCAGATCAACCTTTTAAATGCTACATTTGTGTAGAGTGAGAATCATCCACACTTTGAGTAATATATAATTTGGAATTCGTGTATTCTATTCACTTTCTCCTCCTATGGGAATGATGGTTGGGACTATAAAATATTTAGCTGCTTTTTTTCAAGACTAAATTAAATGTATATCATGTTTGTTGGTATTCCTTCTTATGTCCTTAGGACTTCTTTTTCAATCATTAAATCAAGAGTAGGATGAGGAAAAGAATTGGAAAAAGAGGGACAATCAGCTGAAGCCCAGACATTTGCAAATTGTTTCATAAATAGAGCATGATGTGCTTCTTTGGGTAAATATCAGAATTTTGAGTAAAGGGCACTCATGATGCTCCTGATTCTACTCTTAGTATTGTAATCACTTGATGTAGCTGGCTTTGCATTCGTACAAATCTGTGAGATCATGTGGGAGATTATTTCAGAACCTGAGTGGGTTTTAAGCCAGAGACTGTGGGAGGTGCACATGACGTCTGTCTGCTTTTTTCTCCTCGTGACTAAAACTGTAGTATTTCTGACAGACTTAAACTCCCAGGGATGGAAGAAAATTTGAGTAGTTTCTAAACAGCCAAGTCTGCTCTGAATTCTGCTACACAAATGCGTAACAGATTACCATCAGACAGGATTGTGAAGGTTGACTGTTCTAAAAATCTCCAAGAGAGAGGTGGTGTCTTTCTCCTGTGTGGCACTCAAAAGGAATGCCTGTGGGGGACGGGAAACCTGCATGAAAACTATTCTGTTTAGGTGTATTAAAAATGGAAGTCAAAAAAAGAGAAACATCTTGTAGGAATAGGTTTAAGGTAGACTGAAGGATTCTGACATGGTTAATGGTCAATTTTGGGCATTTGGAGCTAGATAATTTAAACCATTTAAGCTTCAAAGGACAGGAAGGAAACTCTGACTGCAGTCTATTCTGGGGTGATTTTCTTTTTGGCCAAATCACTTGGAACAAAGAGATTTTCTTTAAAAAAAAAAAAGGAGTAAGAAAGAAAGAACTCTGGCATCCTCAGAAGAAATGCTAATGGGATGTGTTGAAGAATGAAGAAAGGAAACAGATTAGGGGAAGTCAGGGCTACATCTGCAGCCATAGAGCGACTAACTCATCTTCCAGGTCCTCATATTTCTAGTACATTGTGACAATAGTAGAAAAATTCTTATCACAGCGAGCCCTAGTGTGATTGGAAATAGGTGAAGTTTGGTAAAGGAAACAGAACAAATTGTAGCATTGGTCTCAGCTGTATTTTAATCTATTTGTGTGTTTATACATGGCAATTAGACTCAGTGAAAACACGATGCTGATTATGCTAATTAATAATTACATACTTAAAGGAAATACACCGTTGGCAGCATGGCAGGCCTTCTTCCTTCCCGCTTTCTCTCTTCTTGTGTGCCTAAGAAATACAGTTGACCCTTGAACAACACAGGTTTGAACTGCGTGGGCCCACTTCTACTTGGATATTTTTTGATAAGTACAGCAAAGTACTGTAAATTATTTTCTTTTCCTTATGACTTTCTTTTCTCCAGCTTACTTTTGTAAGAATACAGTGTATGATAAATATAACATAAAAAATATGTATTAATTGGTTGTTATGTAAGGCTTCCAGTGAACAGTAGGCTTAAAAAATTGGGGGAGTCAAAAGTTATATGCAGATTTTCAACTGCACCGGAGTAGGTGCCTCTAAACCCCATGTTGCTCAAGGGAGAGCTGGTCCTGTCCTGTTGGGGTTGGGCCATGCATCGGGACTCAGCTCCCCACTCACCTATGTGAGAGGACCACCCACACAGTCTATGAGGAAGCAGTGCTTGTGAAGTTGATATTGTAAACCTGGATCTCAATGTGTTTGATTGCACATCTCAGTCTGCCAGATTCCATCACTGAACTCCTAAGATCAATGCAGAGAACAAAGAGATACCTTTTTTCCTTTAGAAAAAGAACTTTCTACTTTTCAGATATTTATAAACAAGGGCCTTTCCAGAAGCAGCACAAAAAATAGTCAAGAAAAAGCAGTATCAGTAGCAAACACTTTCCTGGAAAATAGATTTTTTATAAAAATTTGTATTTTCCATTATTTTTGTCTTTTGTCACTGGAGGGAGGATTTGAGAAAATGTCCTTGCCTTCTGGAGAGCTGTGAAACAAGCAGAAGCTCTGATTAAAAAAGTGCAGCTTCCCATATGGAGGATAGTGTCTGTTCAGCCCAGCCCAACCCAGCCTAGGATCCTCTCAATTGGCTGGTGATGATATTCCAGGGAAATTAACAGCTGAGGAGCCTGAATAGCTGAAGTGGAGATAATTCCCTCCTCCTTCTCTTTCTATAATCTTCATCCCCCCACCCACATGTGATGCCCTGTGAGCAGAGGACACATTCAGATGCAGGGACAACCCAAGTCTCAGAGAAGGGACAGAGGGGACAGAAGGCAGTGATTATGTTAGTCTTTGAACAGATAGGAAAACAAATAATTCTAGATTCACTTACGGATGTAGATAAAGCAGTAATCATGTCAGCTTATTGATAAGACACTGATAAAGAGTCTTTATTTGACCAAACTTGAGTCAGTCTCCCCTGAACCCTTTCTGCAACAAAGCCTATCAGGTGTTAGCAAGAATCTTGCTAAGTCATTTATGGAGAATTCCCCACCTTAGATGTCTGATCAAACTCCCCAAACATCCCCAACATCCCCCACCCCAGGCGATATCTTCTTACCCTGGCCTGCCTTCAGTAAGAGTCCTATTATTTTTATTATTATTATTATTTTTTAATATTTATTTATTTGACAGAGACACAGTGAGAGAGTGAACACAAGCAGGGGGAGTGGGAGAGGGAGAAGCAGGCTTCCCTTGGAGCAGGGAGCCCGATGCGGGGCTCGATCCCAGGACCCCGGGATCATGACCTGAGCCGAAGGCAGACGCCTAACAACTGAGCCACCCAGGTGCCCCCAGTAAGAGTCCTATTAGGTCAGAACCCTAATAGGGGCTCCCCCCTAAATCCCCCCAGACCTGATGTCTTCTCTGAATAATTTTCTGCTGTCTCTCTCCCTCCAACCTGCTCCTCGGCTGTAGATTCCCACTTGTTCTGGTTGTATTTGGAATCGAGCCCAGTTCTATCCTGGAGTTCCTCTTCCCTTATTGCAATAGTTTATTGAATAAAATCTATCTTCAGCCCTTTAACTTCTTTCTGGCTCTGGTTCTTCTTTGACAACACTAAGGCTCCCCAGGCAGGATTATCATCTGGTTAGACACTGGTGGCCATTCTGAACACACCTGTGTTTGCTCGGTGACTGTTTGGAGAGAGCATCCTTCTCAGACAAATTCCTGCTCTTCATGTTGGTCAGAGCGGGGGAGTCACGGGTCCAGTGGTCAGCCCCACAGCCCCCTTCCTGCAGCCCTGAAAAGCGAGACCCCTGGTCTGCTCCAACTATAAAGAGAACGTGATGTGTTTGGTAACTGGAGCCAGAAGACTAACTAGAGGCTTACGTGTGAGGGTGGGTTTTTTAATTCTCTGGAAGCAGTCAGGCACTCCAGATCATTCCAAATGGACTGAAATAGTGTTAACCATATCCATTCTGTTTTCACTGCTGTTCCCATGCCAAACTGGATTTTCAGCAAGGATAATCAAAACAAAGAGCTAACAAGCTGGGCCAACCAGCTTCATTTCCTGTTGACTTATGACATAGCCGTCCGCAGACTAACAATTGTGTCAAGAAAACAATAGTTCACAATGCAATAACTCAGAGTAACATTTTACATTGCACTTGTTCTACACTTGAAAATGTAAGTTTAATATTTTCTATTTCTTCTGTTCTTTTTAAAAATAATTGTGTAATGCTGGCCACCATTCCCTTTAATTTGAAATCACTTCCTGCCTGCTTTTTTCTGTGTATTAAAATGTTTCCTTTGAAAAAAAAAAATGTTTCCTTTGGTGTTGGGAAAATTGGACAGCCACATGCAGAAGAATGAAACTGGACCATTTCCTTACACCACACACAAAAATAGACTCCAAATGGTTGAAAGACCTCAATGTGAGACAGGAGTCCATCAAAATCCTAAAGGAGAACACAGGCAGCAACCTCTTCGACCTCAGCCGCAGCAACTTCTTCCTAGAAACATCGCCAAAGGCAAGGGAAGCAAGGGCAAAAATGAACTATTGGGACTTCATCAAGATAAAAAGCTTTTGCAAAGCAAAGGAAACAGTCAACAAAACCAAAAGACAACCGACAGAATGGGAGAAGATATTTGCAAATGACATATCAGATAAAGGGCTAGTATCCAAAATCTATAAAGAACTCATCAAACTCAACACCCAAAGAACAAAGAATCCAATCAAGAAATGGGCAGAAGACAGGAACAGACATTTTTCCAAAGAAGACATCCAAATGGCCAACAGACACATGAAAAAGTGCTCAATATCGCTCGGCATCAGGGAAATCCAAATCAAAACCTCAATGAGATACCACCTCACACCAGTCAGAATGGCTAAAATTAACAAGTCAGGAAACGACAGATGTTGGCGGGGATGCGGAGAAAGGGGAACCCTCCTACACTGTTGGTGGGAATGCAAGCTGGTGCAGCCACTCTGGAAAACTGTATGGAGGTTCCTCAAAAAGTTGAAAATAGAGCTACCCTATGATCCAGCAATTGCACTACTGGGTATTTACCCCAAAGATACAAAAGTAGGGATCCGAAGAGGTACGTGCACCCCGATGTTTATAGCAGCAATGTCCACAATAGCCAAACTGTGGAAAGAGCCAAGATGTCCATCAACAGATGAATGGATAAAGAAGTGGTATATATATACAATGGAATATTATGCAGCCATCAAAAGGAATGAGATCTTGCCATTTGCAACGACGTGGATGGAACTGGAGGGTATTATGTTGAGTGAAATAAGTCAAACAGAGAAAGACATGTATCATATGATCTCACTGATATGAGGAATTCTTAATCGCAGGAAACAAACTGAGGGTTGCTGGAGTGGGGGGTGGGGTGGGAGGGATGGGGTGACTGGGTGATAGACACTGGGGAGGGTATGTGCTCTGGTAAGCGCTGTGAATTGTGCAAGACTGTTGAATCTCAGATCTGTACCTCTGAAACAAATAATGCAATATATGTTAAGAAAAAAAAAAGAGGAAGAAGAAGGTAGCGGGAGGGGAAGAATGAAGCAGGGGAAATCGGAGGGGGAGCCGAACCATGAGAGATGATGGACTCTGAAAAACAAACAGGGTTCTGGAGGGGGGGGGGTGGGAGGATGGGTTAGCCTGGTGGTGGGTATTGAGGAGGGCACATTCTGCATGGAGCACTGGGTGTTATGCACAAACAATGAATCATGGAACACTTCATCTAAAACTAATGATGTAATGTATGGGGATTAACATAAGAATAAAAAATAATAATAAAATGTTTCCTTTCTTTTATGAAGTGATGTTTATACTAAATGACTTCCTTGTTCTTACATTTAATTTGGGTAAAAATGAAAAAAATCAACCGCCATATTAAATTTATAAAATACAAACATTCTGGAACACGAAACTCAAACATTTTAGAATTTCCAGAGAAGAAACTCATTTCATTTATTTATTCATCAAACATTTATTGAGTACCT
The DNA here is from genome assembly GCF_029215605.1 of Mirounga angustirostris. NCBI lineage: Eukaryota > Metazoa > Chordata > Mammalia > Carnivora > Phocidae > Mirounga > Mirounga angustirostris. Next base: position 96,467,071 of record NW_026991718.1, on the reverse strand, counting down.
GCTTACATGTGAATGTTTTAAGGCAGGAGAAATATAACATGAGCCACCCATGTAATTTTAAATTTTCTAGTAACCACATTTTAAAAAAGTAAAAAGAAATAGGTGCTTAATCTTAATAAGATATTTTACTTAACATGTTGCATTCAAAATATTATTTTGAGTGCTCGCTTTGGCAGCACATATACAAAATATTATTTTGACATATAATCAACATAAAAAGTTATTACTGGGATATTTTATATTCTTTTTTTTTTTTTTTACGAGTTACTGAAGACTAGTTAATGTTTTGCACTTGCAGGACATCTGAATTTGGATGAGCCCCATTTCAAGTGTGCAGAGGTGGCACATAACTACCATACTGGACTAAGCAATTGAAGCAGTTACAGAGTTAAAAAATAGAGGGTCTCTAGGTTCACAGAGTGGAGGTAAATAATCAGGAGACAACGTTATACATTATTATCATTCAAGGCAATAAGAAAGAATAAATGTACAAGAGTGGGGACTAAGCCCTGCCCTGGGAAGGTATTTGTATCCATGGGGCTTTTGGAGGGGACTGTGGAGGTGGGGAGCCTCTGGGGCAGACCCTCAAAGATGAGTAACGGCCCCCAGAAAGACAGAAGGGGATTCCACATAGGAAGATCAACTGGGGTGCTTTAAGTGTGGGGTGTGTTTGTACTGGAACACAGCCCCAGGGTCCCAGCCTCTGTCCTGACCACCACCCTGCATCAACACGACACTCAGGGAAGCTTCATTAGGGTTGATATCGCTGAAAGATGTAGTTTTCCCCTTCCAGCTCTATGGTGCCTTGGCCTGACTCTCTGCCTCAGGGATGGGCTGGGGAGACTCCTGTCCTCGTCCTGAGTTCCTTCAATGGTCATTCAGCTACAGATAGCAGATTATTTTTGCATCTGTGCTTTGGGACTACTTAGAGTTCTCTTTGACCCCTTCTGATAGTAGACTACCTTCTACTAGCTCCTAATTCTTCAGATTAGGTTTTCCTCGTTTCAATAACCAGGGTGGATTTTGTCTCCTGTTTGGACATTGACCAGTATATTCTCATTCTCTCTCTCTCTCTTTTTAAATTATTTTTGTTATCCTTGTTGTTTTTACTTGATTTAAGAAAGGGGGCCTTGGAAAACATGCCTCTATTCCACATTGAAGCAAATTTGTCCTGGCATCGGTAAGTGTGTGTAGCAAACTTTGCCATACTCTACTCATATCCCCTGGGTCCTAGCCTTTCAGCATACTTATCTCCTGCTACTTGCTGACATCTAAATCTCCTTACTGGGGGCTTTCTCTGAAGCTACAGAAAGTTGCTCTGCCCAAGCACATGGCATTCAGAAGTGCCAAGAAATTAATTCATCCAAGAGTGGGAGTCAGCCAGCAACTGACAAGATTCAGGGCACAAACACCTCAGCTCCCTTACCCTGAAGGCAGGGTAACTCAGGCGTGTTTCCTAGAGGGTCCCCCAGTTCTCTATGGGGTGAAGCCCAGGTTGCCCACAATGGTAGCGGCTTACCAGCGCACCCTTTCTTGACAATGTCCCTTCCTTGTCTCACTTCCAGGGTTTCCTGGGATCACCTCCCAAATAAAATACTTTCCCAGGAATCTTTGCCTCAGAATCAGCTGCTGGAGGAACCCAATTTAAAACAGTATGACGACCCCAAGTTCATTGGGACTGGATATTTTAGGTCACAGGGTGATTCACCACAATATAAAACTTACAGGTCATTAGTCATAATACCAACTCATCTGAAGCAAATGAATTGGTCTTTTAAAAATCTTTAATATGCTTGGAAGCTGTGAAAACATGTTGCAAAAACATCTGTTTGGTTTATTTGCTTCAGTCCAATCATTAGTGGGTTAAGCCAGAAACATATTCGCTTGTATCAACTGAATACCCAGGGGACATTTGAAACTTTGAAACTTTCCACACTTCAGTTTACTCAGTTTGCTGTTGCTGGGATGCATCTGCCATCTCCATCACCTCCATAAGAAACTGAAAGAAGCAGGGCACCACTCTCCCTAGGCTGCTGGGAGGATAATTCCTAAATATTGTTGTGAGGTACATGGCACATAGCAGAGTGTTATGCAAATGCTAACAAACATGGAATATTCTATTTAAAGGTACCGGGAGGAAACAGACGAAGGTGTATTAGGGCTTAGAACTGGTGTTACTTTTCTCCTGTGCACCACTGGTTAAAAATATTTTTCATTCAATAGGTGGTCACTCCGCTTTGTTCTGAACATGAATAGTTTCTGGTCTTGGTCATACCATGTTTTGCTTATGAAGTCTGATAACACTGACCTGAACTAAGTGTTGAAAGACTAGTATGGCAGATTACAACAATGACCCAATTCTTCCCTCCTTCACCATGAGACTTTGCAGTGTGGTATTTTCTCACTCTGGGAAACCTGACCTATTCCTTGACTATGGGATCAGCCATGTGACTTGTTTTGCCCAACAGGATGCTAGCAGACACAACGTCAGCATGTCTGTCTTTGCCAGGAATATGTAGGTCGGTTTGCTGGAAGGTGACAGGCAGGTGGGACAGAGCTGAGTCACCCCAAGTGAAGCCGCAATCGTTCAACAGCCAGCCGTCCCCCACACATGTGAGTGAGCCCTGCTGAGAGCAGAAGAACCACCCAGGTGAGCTCCACCCAAATTGTAAACCCACAAATTCATGGGCTAAATTTATGTTTATTATCTTAAGTGACTGAGTATTGGGGAGGTGTGTTAAGCATTATTATGGTAGTACATAACTATACTTCCAACATGGTCAAATCTACCAGCCATTTCTGCTGAGATGTTGGCTGATCCACAGTCCTACCTCAACTCTCGTGTTGGTGATACTCTCAGACTTTCTGCACTGCCTCACTTCTGAGATGTTCCTTCTTCCTGATTCAAGAATTCCAAGGCTTTTCAACTTTTTCCTTCCCTTGGCATCATCCCTCTTCCTATCCCTCTATTAGCCAAGTATGGAGGCAAATGGTTCAATTTTATAATTCCTCAGAAAATTTCCAGCCCCCTCTCACCTTTTATAACTGGAGTTCGTTATGACACAGCCAGCAGCAACAAAAATATTTCATTACTCTGACAGACAGCTTAAAATAAATTTTCGTTGACATTCTCCAAGCCATTGTGGAAGGTAGAGAAACACACAGTGGGTGGGAAGAAGCTGACTGGCAGAGATACATTTAATGTATTTTTACACAAAGGGATGTATCTACAGATTTCAAAGCACTTGACAATTGGGTCGAAACTGCAATAGCTTATTTTCCTCAAACCATTTTAATAATATATTCAGAAGAAGACTCCCTTCTTTCCATGAATACACTCATGAAGCATCTGCATAGCTGTGTTCCCTTGGTGGGGCCTATTCATGCCTTCAGCTCATTGTAGGACTCCTATTCTTTTCCTTTTCATTCTTGCATCAAAGCTCTAAAATACCCCCTCCAAAGTATTGGGAACCAGTGAAGATTTTACTAGCAAAGTGAAGAATGAAGTCATATTGCCCATCATTTTGGAAAAACTCCATAAAGATGTCTTTCACCTTTTGTCCTAGGGAGAAGGAGCTTTATAAGCAAACACTAATATAAATAGTAAGGCTGCAATATTTATTATTATCTGCATAACAGCATGTAGTATAAAATTCAAAGACTTGTTATCTCCCTACTTCTGCTTGAAACATAACATTGCTTCAAAAATTTGAGGGCTCCAGAATTGCTGGCACTTCTTTTCTCAGTTCAGTTTTGGGGAGGATTCCTGAACAATTAGCCAAGAAGTAGCAGTATCCCACAGAAGAGTACCTAAGGTGAGAGAGACACCTTTCTGTGGCTTCACAACATTGGAATCCTAAGTGGATACCACTGAGGAGGGTTGGAGCAGAATAGGAAGAAAAAGAAGGTAACCACTTATCTTCTAACAGTATCTGTTTGTGAGCAAGTGTAGAACATCATTATATATATCCAGAAATACATATGGGGTTTGTTTTACCAGGCATTGGAGAATCTGCTATATTAGATGGGGTGAGAGTCAGCAATATAAATGCTATTCCTGGCTTTAAGGGAAAACATAAGTTATATATGAATAAAGACTCTATGAACTAGAAATTCAACTTTTTCTAGGCTTCTTCAGTTTTGAATAGTATTACTTTTTGAAATTCTTCATTTGCCTTTATTAAATTGCATATACTTGGTATTATGCATAAGGAAACCAAGAGACAGTGTAGGCTATAAAATATTCACTTCAGCTTCTAATTTTGATTCTGGAGCCAAATAATAAAATGGAAATAAGGGGAGAATATTCCAAAATGAGTCATAAGATCCACAAAGGTCTGAAAAAGTGATTTTTAACTCACAGATCATATTAGAATATACATAAGCTAATGAATCATATATCAGTGCTACTTTCAAAAATGCTAACAGATGGCATTTCCTCTGAAGGAAAGTGATATTTACTCATCTCTGTAGAAACCACTTTGATGGAAAGCCACTTGCTGGACCCACCTTTAAGGAGCAGAATGGCCAGTTGACCTTCAGTGCTGGGAAAATTGCTTAACTTTTGGGAGCCTCAATTTCCATTTTTATAAAAATAAAAAAGGAAGGGACAGGCGGAGCAAGATGGCGGAGGAGTAGGAGACCTGGGTTTCATCTGGTCTCAGGAATTCAGCTGGATAGGGATCAAACCATTCTGAACACCTACAAACCCAACAGGAGATCGAAGAAAAGAAGAGCAACAACTCTCTCATCAGAAAAGCGACCACTTTCTGGAAGGTAGGACGTGCGGAGAAGTGAATCCGAGGCGATATTCGGGAGGATAGATGGCGGGGGAGGGGCCTCCATCGGCCGATTCTGGCAAGTGATAGAGCCGCGGAGCACAAAATCGGAACTTTTAAAAGTCTGCTCCGCCGAGGGACGTCACTCTGGTGGCTAAGCGGGGGGTGGAACCCTCCGGGACAGTGTGGTCTCAGGACCCTCGGGGTCACAGAAAGACCGGGGGTGCCTGAGTGTGGCAGAGCTCCCAGGTAATGGAGCAGGGAAGCCGGCTGCAGAGGCGGAGCCCAGGCGCGGGCTCTCAGCTCGGGGTTGCCATAAACCGTGATCCGCGGCACAGTCGGGCCCCTGCTCCTCCAGCAGGGACCCAAAAAGCGGCAGATCAGGGGAGACTCACCTTCCTCCCCCGGGAGGAGCCGCGCAGGAGTGCACCACAGGGATCGGCTGGGTTTGGAGACTCCACCCGGGGTTGTGCACCAGAGATAGAAATGCTGGGTCACAGGCCGGGTGAGCACGGAGTGCGGCTGGAGACCGGGGAGACAGGACTGACTGACGGCTTTTCTCTGGGGGCTCACTGAGAAGTGGGGCCCGAGTTCTCGGCTCCTCCTGGGCGGAGATTGGGAGGCCGCCATTTTTACTCTCGGCCTGCAAAGCTGTACGGAAAGCTCGCAGGGAACAAAAGCCCGGAGAGCAAACCCAAGCAGATCACTTAGCCAGGAGGGGGCAAGGGCGGGGCAATTCCGCCTCCGGCAGAGACATTTGGAAACCACGGCAACAGGCCCCTCCCCAGAAGATCAGTGAGAACAGCCAGCCAAGACCAAGTTTACCGATCAATGAGAATGGCAGAACTCCAGTGCTAGGGGAATACTGCACATAGAATTCATGGCTTTTTTACCATGATTCTTTAGTCTTTCAAAGTTAATTTTTTTTAACTGTCTTTTTTTCTTTTTTTTGAATTTTTCTTTTTCCCTTTTTCAACCAACATCTTATCAATCCCTTTTTAAAAAAAAAAAAAACATTTTTATTTTTCATTTTTAGAGTCATATTCTATCCCTTCATAGTAGTTACCCATATTTTTGGCATATATATATAAGTTGTTCTCTCTTTAAAATTTTGAGATAGTTTCTTCTAACAGATTAAAATATACCCTAAATCTCTAGTATATGGTGTTTTCTATTCCCCTGCCTGATCACATTCTCTCCCTTTTTTTTCTTTTTTCTTTTTTTAAAATCCTCTTCTTTCTTTTTTCAAACAACTCCTTATCAATTCCTTTTATAAAATTTTTAAAATTTCCATCTTTACACTCATATTCCATCATTTCATCATATCAACCCTTATTTTTGTACATATATAAGTTTTTCTTTCTTTAAAATTTTGGGAGGCACTTTCTTCTAAAAGACTAAAATACACCCCAAATCTAGTGTGTGGCACTGATCTATATGCCAGCCTGATCATATTTGATCACATTCTGGTTTTTTTTTTTTTGTTGTTGTTGTTGTTTTGTTTGTTTTTGTTTTTATCTTTATCTTTTTTTTTTTCCTTTTTCTTTTTTCTCTCTTTCCATTTCTTGTTCCACTGCTTCAGGTCTTTTCTGATTTGTTTAGAGTATATTTTCTGGGGACGTTGTTACTCTGCTAGCATTTTGTTCTCTCATTAATCTATTCTCCTCTACACAAAATGACAAGACGGAAAAAATCACCTCAACAAAAAGAACAAGAGGTAGTACCGACTGCAAGGGACCTACTGAATACAGACATTAGTACGATGTCAGATCTAGAGTTCAGAATCATCACTTTAAAGATACTAGCTGGGCTTGAAAAAAATATGGAAGTTATTAGAGAAACCCTTTCTGGAGATGTAAAAACTAAAATCCAACCAAGTAGAAATCAAAAAGGCTATTAATGAGGTGCAATCAAAAATGGGGGGGCTAACTGCTAGAATAAATGAGGCAGAAGAGAGAATCAGTAATATAGAAGATGAAATGATGGAAAATAAAGAAGCTGAGAAAAAGAGAGATAAACAACTACTGGATCACGAGGGCAGAATTCGAGATAAGCGATACCATAAGACGAAACAATATTAGAATAATTGGGATCCCAGAAGAAGAAGAGAGAGAGGGGCAGAAGGTATAATGGAGCAAATTATAGCAGAGAACTTCCCTAATTTGGGGAAGGAAACAGGTATGAAAATCCAGGAAGCACAGAGAACCCCTCTCAAAATCAATAAAAATAGGTCAACACCCGACATCTAATAGTAAAACTTACGAGTCTCATAGACAAAGAGAAAATCCTGAAAGCAGCTCGGGAGAAGAGATATGTAACCTACAAGGGTAGAAACATTAGATTGGCAACAGACCTATCCACAGAGACCTGGCAGGCCAGAAAGGACTGGCAGGATATATTCAGAGCACTAAATGAGAAAAATATGCAGCCAAGAATACTCTATCCAGCTAGGCTGTCATTGAAAATTGAAGGAGAGATAAAAAGCTTCCAGGACAAACAAAAACTAAAGGAATTTGCAAACACAAAACCAGCCCTACAGGAAATCTTGAAAGGGGTCCTCTAAGCAAAGAGAGAGCCTAAAAGCAACATAGACCAGAAAGGAACACAGACAATATATGGTAACAGTCACCTTACAGGTAATACAATGGCACTAAATTCCTATCTTTCAATAGTTACCCTGAATGTAAATGGGCTCAATGCCCCAATCAAAAGACACAGGCTATCAGACTGGATTAAAAAACAAGACCCATCGATATGCTGTCTGCAAGAGACTCATTTTAGACCCAAAGTCATCCCCAGATTGAAAGTGAGGGGGTGGAAAACTATTTACCATGCTAATGGACATCAAAAGAAAGCTGGGGTGGCAATCCTTATATCAGACAAATTAGATTTTAAACCAAAGACTGTAATAAGAGATGAGGAAGGACATTATATCCTACTTAAAGGATCTATCCAACAAGAAGATCTAACAATTGTAAATATCTATGCCCCTAACATGGGAGCAGCCAATTATATAAGGCAATTAATAACAAAAGCAAAGAAACACATCGACAACAATACAATAATAGTGGGGGACTTTAACACCCCCCTCACTGAAATGGACAGATCGTCTAAGCAAAAGATCAACAAGGAAATAAAGACTTTAAATGACACACTGGACCAAATGGACTACACAGACATATTCAGAACATTCCACCCCAAAGCAATGGAATACACATTCTTCTCTAGTCCCCATGGAACATTCTCCAGAATAGATCACATCCTAGGTCATAAATCAGGTCTCAACTGGCCAAAAGATTGGGATCATTCCCTGCCTATTTTCAGACCACAATGCTTTGAAACTAGAACTCAATCACAAGAGGAAAGTCAGAAAAAACTCAAATACATGGAGGCTAAAGAGCATCCTACTGAAGAATGAATGGGTCAACCAGGAAATTAAAGAAGAATTAAAAAAATACATGGAAACCAATGAAAATGAAAACACAACTATTCAAAAATCTTTGGGATGCAGCAAAGGCAGTCCTAAGCGGAAAGTATATAGCAATACAAGCCTTTCTCAAGAAACAAGAAAGGTCTCAAGTACACAACCTAACCCTACACCTAAAGGAGCTGGAGAAAGAACAGCAAATAAAGCCTAAACCCAGCAGGAGAAGAGAAATAATAAAGATCAGAGCAGAAATCAATGAAGTAGAAACTAAAAGAACAGTAGAACAGATCAACGAAACTAGGAGCTGGTTCTTTGAAAGAATTAACAAGACTGATAAACCCCTGGCCAGACTTATCAAAAAGAGAAGAGAAATGACCCAAATCAACAAAATCATGAATGAAAGAGGAGAGATCACAACCAACACCAAAGAAATACAAACAATTCTAAGAACATATTATGACCAACTCTATGCCAGCAAATTAGATAACCTGGAAGAAATGGATGCATTCCTAGAGATGTATCAACTACCAAAACTGAACCAGGAAGAAATAGAAAACCTGAACAGACCTATAACCACTAAGGAAATTGAAGCAGTCATCAAAAATCTCCCAACAAACAAAAGCCCAGGGCCAGATGGCTTCCCAGGGGAATTCTACCAAACATTTCAAGAAGAATTAATACCTATTCTTCTGAAACTGTTCCAAAAAATAGAAATGGAAGGAAAACTTCCAAACTCATTTTATGAGGCCAGCATTCCCTTGATCCCAAAACCAGACAAAGACCCCATCAAAAAGGAGAATTACAGACCAATATCCCTGATGAACATGGATGCAAAAATTCTCACCAAAATACTAGCCAATAGGATCCAACAGTACATTAAAAGGATTATTCACCACGACCAAGTGGGATTTATCCCTGGGCTGTAAGGTTGGTTCAACATCCGCAAATCAATCAATGTGATACAATACATTAACAAAAAAAGAACAAGAATCATATGATCCTCTCAATAGATGCAGAAAAAGCTTTTGACAAAGTACAGCATCCTTTCTTGATCAAAACTCTTCAGAGTATAGGGATAGAGGGTACATACCTCAATATCATAAAAGCCATCTATGAAAAACCTACAGCGAATATCATTCTCAATGGGGAAAAACTGAGAGCTTTCCCCCTAAGGTCAGGAATGCGGCAGGGATGTCCACTATCACCACTGCTATTCAACATAGTATTGGAAGTCCTAGCCACAGCAATCAGACAACAAAAAGAAATCAAAGGCATCCAACTTGGCAAAGAAGAAGTCAAACTCTCACTCTTTGCAGATGATATGATACTTTATGGGGAAAACCCAAAAGGCTCCACCCCAAAACTGCTAGAACTCATACAGGAATTCAGTAAAGTGGCAGGATATAAAATCAATGCACAGAAGTCAGTGGCATTCCTATACACCAACAACAAGACAGAAGAAAGAGAAATTAAGGAGTCGATCCCATTTACAATGGCACCCAAAACCATAAGATACCTAGGAATAAATCTAACCAAAGAGACAAAGGATCTGTACTCAGAAAACTATAAAATACTCATGAAAGAAATTGAGGAAGACACAAAGGAATGGAAAAACGTTCCATGCTCATGGATTGGAAGAACAAATATGGTGAAGATGTCAATGCTACCTAGAGCAATCTATACATTCAATGCAATCCCCATCAAAATACCATCCACTTTTTTCAAAGAAATGGAACACATAATCCTAAAATTTGTATGGAACCAGAAAAGACCCCAAATAGCCAGAGGAATGTTGAAAAAGAAAAGCAAAGCTGGCGGCATCACAATTCCGGACTTCCAGCTCTATTACAAAGCTGTCATCATCAAGACAGCATGGTACTGGCACAAAAACAGACACATAGATCAATGAAACAGAATGGAGAGCCCAGAAATGGACCCTCAACTCTATGGTCAACTCATCTTTGACAAAGCAGGAAAGAATGTCCAATGGAACAAAGACAGTCTCTTCAACAAATGGTGTTGGGAAAATTGGATAGCCACATGCAGAAGAATGAAACTGGACCATTTCCTTACACCACACACAAAAATAGACTCCAAATGGTTGAAAGACCTAAATGTGAGACAGGAGTCCATCAAAATCCTAAAGGAGAACACAGGCAGCAACCTCTTCGACCTCAGCCGAAGCAACTTCTTCCTAGAAACATCGCCAAAGGCAAGGGAAGCAAGAGCAAAAATGAACTATTGGGACTTCATCAAGATAAAAAGCTTTTACAAAGCAAAGGAAACAGTCAACAAAACCAAAAGACAACCGACAGAATGGGAGAAGATATTTGCAAATGACATATCAGATAAAGGGCTAGTATCCAAAATCTATAAAGAACTCATCAAACTCAACACCCAAAGAACAAAGAATCCAATCAAGAAATGGGCAGAAGACAGGAACAGACATTTTTCCAAAGAAGACATCCAAATGGCCAACAGACACATGAAAAAGTGCTCAATATCGCTCGGCATCAGGGAAATCCAAATCAAAACCTCAATGAGATACCACCTCACACCAGTCAGAATGGCTAAAATTAACAAGTCAGGAAACGACAGATGTTGGCGGAGATGCGGAGAAAGGGGAACCCTCCTACACTGTTGGTGGGAATGCAAGCTGGTGCAGCCACTCTGGAAAACTGTATGGAGGTTCCTCAAAAAGTTGAAAATAGAGCTACCCTATGATCCAGCAATTGCACTACTGGGTATTTACCCCAAAGATACAAAAGTAGGGATCCGAAAGGGTATGTGCACCCCGATGTTTATAGCAGCAATGTCCACAATAGCCAAACTGTGGAAAGAGCCAAGATGTCCATCGACAGATGAATGGATAAAGAAGATGTGGTCTATATATACAATGGAATATTATGCAGCCATCAAAAGGAATGAGATCTTGCCTTTTGCAATGACGTGGATGGAACTGGAGGGTATTATGTTGAGTGAAATAAGTCAAACAGAGAAAGACATGTATCATATGAGCTCACTGATATGAGGAATTCTTAATTGCAGGAAAGAAACTGAGGGTTGCTGGAGTAGGGGGTGGGGTGGGAGGGATGGGGTGACTGGGTGATAGACACTGGGGAGGGTATGTGCTCTGGTAAGCGCTGTGAATTGTGCAAGACTGTTGACTCTCAGATCTGTACCTCTGAAACAAATAATGCAATATATGTTAAGAAAAAAAAAAGAAGAAGAAGAAGGTAGCGGGAAGGGAAGAATGAAGTGGGGGAAATCGGAGGGGTAGACGAACCATGAGAGACGATGGACTCTGAAAAACAAACTGAGGGTTCTAGAAGGGAGGGGGGTGGGAGGATGGGTTAGCCTGGTGGTAGGTATTGAGGTGGGCACATTCTGCATGGAGCACTGGGTGTTATGCACAAACAATGAATCATGGAACAGTTCATCTAAAACTAATGATGTAATGTATGGGGATTAACATAAGAATAAAAAATAGAAAAACACACACACAAAAAAAACAAATGCTTCGGGCGCCTGGGTGGCTCAGTTGGTTAAGCGACTGCCTTCGGCTCAGGTCATGATCCTGGAGTCCCGGGATCGAGTCTCGCATCGGTCTCCCTGCTCGGCGGGGAGTCTGCTTCTCCCTCTGACCCTCTCCCCTCTCATGTGCGCTCTCTCTCTATCATTCTCTCTGTCTCAAATAAATAAATAAAATCTTTAAAAAAAAAAACAAATGCTTCACAGAAAAAATAAATAAATAAAAAATAAAAAAGGAAGGGAGGGAGGAAGGAATAGAGGAAGGAAGAAAGGAAGGAAGGAAGGAAGGAAGGAAGGAAGGAAGGAAGGAAGGAAGGAAGGAAGGAAGGAAGGAAGGAAGAAAGGAAGGAAGGAAGGAAGGAAGGAAAGAAAGGGAGGGTGGGAAGGAGGAAAGCATCTAATGTGTACACATGGTCTTTTTAGGCTTTTTGCCAGGATGAGACTGTTCCTTTATACTCATATCTAAAGTACAGTGATGTCTCATTAAAGAGCAGTATAGTAATCTTCTGAAACTTGAGTGATTTAGGGGTTAGGATAATTTGTTGGCAGAATAGTTAGGGAATTAACTGCGAATCAGAAGCTGCAGTGGACATCTCTTGTTTGGGCCAGCTCACTTGGAACACATGTATTAAAAGAGAGCTTAATTGATGCTAAATCTATTAAACATGAAAAGACCCGGCTGCAAAGAGATGAGTGAGGTTTTAATGTGAGGAATCTGAGGACTGGGACTCCAGTGGTGAGCAGAATGGTAGCAGTGAAGGGGAGATGACATTACCAGGCAAAGCTTTCAAGATGTCCCTGGCATTTTTGACACTGCTATTTCCCCAAAACAAAGAACACCAAGAAAGCAGAAAATCAGGTCAATTGCAAGATTCTGACCTTTATTCATGTTAGGAACATATTTCTCAATTTTCAGCGAGAGTCAGTAGGGGGAAAGAGGAACCTCTTTACCAGAACTGAAAAATCGACTACTCCAAGAATGTGAAAATTGCTTGTGATTGTCAATGCTGTATCACCAGAAAGTTTGTCCCCATCCCCCAGGGATGGACTAATACAACAATTCGGCTCTTATGTCCCAGATGATTCTAACATTAGAATAGCCTTTTGCAATCATTCCTCTTTTTTAGGGATACCAGTAATTTTTCACTCTTCGAAATCTTGGGTCCTTGACCCCTACGGACCTCCCTTTATCAGGATACTCAGCCTGCCACTAAATCATCATTTCTTTCTTCATCGTGCTTCTTCTCTTTACCTCAAGTGGCATGCCGCCCATCCCAGGGTGGGTCCCCTCCCATTGCAATCTGGATCACTTCAAAAACTTGCTAGCTGGCTCTAGGTTAGTGGGTGCTGTTTTTAAGCCCAGATTACTTCTGGGGACTCAAGGTTATGGGAAGAGAAGCACAGAGAAGTCTAGGGCTCTCATTGTAAGTAAAACAGCAGGGAAGAATTGTTCTCAATGTAGCTTAATCAGAAAAAGACCCTTGGTTTTCCTCAAGGAAAACTCTGGAGGTTTTCGATACTTATTTATTTTAACAGAGTGCCCAGTGAAGATGAATTCAATGAGAAATTATGTGAGTTGATTTTTGTATAGGCAGAAATCTGGGGTCACCACAGAATAGATTTTTTATCGTTGTTTTGCAATTATCTTTTTCCTGAAAATGTTGGCTCCTTACACTGGTGAAAGCCTGTGTGGTTCATTCCATTACTTGTTTACAATTCTTCTGTGTCTCCCTGGCCTTAGCCTGGCTCCCCCTGTGGGAGGAGCCTTCCAGACCTTTGGATTTGGGGTTTGACCATGTGACTGACTGACTGTGACTATTGGAATGTAGGTGGGAAGAAGAGTGGGACAACTGTGAACAGAGTCTTCAAGATGCATGACATGTCTCAGCTTGCCTTCTTGAGTTTCTAAGTCCCCCATGAGAAGGGGATGCCCTAGGTAGCCATGGCTCATTCAATAGGGATCTCAGAGTGAAAGCATGTGGAGCAAACCTGAAACTGACACCAAACCTAGAACCCAGCCCAGCCAGTTGACCTATAGTTGATCCACGCACCATAAATAAGAAATAAGTACTCATTTCAGGCCACTGGGTTTGGGGCATGTTTGTTACATACCACACTGCAGCATGACTTAATACAAGTGGCAGTAGGATCTGTTGCTTTGTGTAAGGGGCTTAGCTAAGCTGCTTTAATATCAAGAAGAAGGAACTTTACAGCCACCCATTTTGGGTTTCAGTCCATTGTTCTGACTTCTGCTATTCACTCTTTGCTCTGCTACCATTGGGCACGGTAAGCAATATTCAGAATGATCAGAAATATACCAAAGATGTGGATTAGCAATAAAATAGATAATTCCTGGGCAGAAGAGAAATTCTATCATGTGCTAGAATGTAGATGACATTTGTAAAAGGGATTAACTAAGAAAGAAATTCAAACCATCTCACTGACAATCCATATCACTGGAAGAAATTATCAACACAAAATAAAGTAGACATTGGTGACAACTTCACATGACTAAATCCACTGTAGAAGAAAAACTAAAAAAAAAAAAAATCATGTAGGAAGTGTTGAAAACTGCAATAATTGAGAAAAATTAGACTTGGTAGAGTAATCACCAGACAATAAAACGAACAATGAATCATTGAGTAAAAATTGACCAAAGGATCAAATCTTCTCAAGAAAATATTGATGTGAAAAAGATAGCCCTGGGAAAATTGGGCTTGGTATAAATAAGGGTCACAGAAAAATAATACTCCCAGTAGCAGAAGCTGTACTTTGAATGATCTAGACTAATGTGGTGCATTTTTTACAGTGATTTTCCCGTGAGTTCTGCATTCCCTGGGGCATTGTGTATGTGCTGTGGGCCTGGCCCCAGCACCTGCAGCCTGGCTGTGTCCTGGGAATGGAGAAAGTTCCCTGAGGAAGGGCAAGTAAGGACCAGTAGGTGGGGTGGGGGTGGGGGAACACTCTCATCTCCTCAGGGAGCAGCACCCAGCAGAGGGCCCTAGCTGCCAGGGTTCCCCCTGGTGTGTATGTGGATCTCTTGTCTGGGAGTAAGCCAGTGGAACTAGTTCAAAAGGTCACCCTCCTACTTTGAGGCAATTCTTACTTCATGGTGCCAAACTATCAAGTGTGGTGAAGGCCAGCCTCCACGGGTCTTTCTCAGTTCACCTCCATCTGCCTTATGGTCAGTGGGGATTTTCTCAGATTCTGGCATTTTATAGACAGCAAGTTATCTTTTTAGAGGTAACCTCCTGAAAGTGTGTCACTGTTTTAAGCCTGAGCTTCCTGAAACCATTGAATTGCTCCGTGAGGCACGGTTGTATTGCCTGGTGTATGTGTGAGTGTGTGTGCCTGTGTGAGCATGTGCGTGTGTGCCTTTTTGGACTGACCATGATATTCCCATTTTTATTAGAGGTTGTGTCTTTTTTTGTTGCTGTTTGAGAAGGAGAGAGAGAGAGGAAGAGAGGAATGGCAGAGGGAGAGGGAGAAAGAGAATCCCAAGCTCCAGTCTTAGCACAGAGCCCGATGTGGGGCTCCATCCCAGGACCCTGAGATCATGGACTGAGCCAAATTCAAGAGCCAGACGCTTAACTGACTGAGCCACCCAGGCACCCCTAAAGGTTGTGTCTTTTTATTTCAACACAACACTACTCTTAATACAGTTGTTTTCTAAAATTTTAAAATACCTGCAACATCTTTTTAATCAGGTCATCATATTGTCTGTTTCACTACTGAAGAGACTCCTCAGTAGTGGATAGTCCAAAAACTAAGCGTGAGGTTTGCCTGAAACTCACAAATACCATGCTTCTACACATATTGAAAAACTGCACAAGTACAGTGGGATATCATTCAAACCCTAATACACAAAGCATTGACCCACAAAGGATGAATTTTCCTTCTCACTTGGTATATTGTTGTCCAGGCTATTTCGAGTGTGTTCCAGGGATCAGCAATGTCAGCATCACCTTGGAGCCTGACTGAAATGTAGAATCTCAAGCCCCACTTAGACTTACTGAATTAAAACCTGCATTTTCACAAGATTACCAGATGAAGGGTGCCTGGGTATCTCAGTAGGTTAAGCACCTAGCTTTTGATTTTGGCTCAGGTCATGATCTCAGAGTCGTGGGATTGAGCCCCACATCGGGCTTCACTCTCAGGGGGGAGTCCGCTTGAGATTCTCTCTCCCTTTCCCTCTGCCCCTCCCCCTGCTCATGCTCTCTCTCTCTCTCTCAAATAAATAAATAAATCTTTTAAAAAGATTCCCAGATGATACATATGCATATTAAAATTTCACACTCTCTAACTTAAGGTCCTCAGTGGTTGTCAAATCTGAGTATATGTTAGAAAAATCTTGAGATATCTCCAAAATGTAGAATAGGTTTAAGGCATGGGTTGGCTTGGACTGGTATAGTCAGCTAGAGAGGGTTCCACTGTGACCAGAGACAAAGCCCATGTACAGGGCAGGTCTGCACATGTCCAAATGTCCAATACAGAGTCCCAGGCAACAACTATTAAGAGTAAGTCTATGTGCAGTGAAGATCCCAACCTAGCGTCCAGGAGTAAACCAAGAAGAGGCATAGTTGCTGAGAGGAGAGATCACAGGAGAGGGGAATGCCTCTGCATAGCCATCCACCCTCTGGTCATTAGATATCCATGACTGCTGTCGAGTGAGTCTTTCTCCTTGGGCTCTGCACAGTGAAGCAGCTGGTACAGGGTGTGGTAGAGGTAGATCCTTACCATCCAGAACCTTGAGTTTTCCTTTCCAGCTTGCATCCTTCACCCACGTGTAAATTCTTGCTGAGTCAGAGTGTAAACTCCCAATGAAGGGAATTGGGGCAGTACAGTTATTCTCCTAGAGATGAAAAAACAAAGACACTCAAGAATTCTACTCAGTTAATCTAGCTTCTAGATTTATCGATCTAATTTCCAGGAATTTTTGATGAGTCTCCAGTGCCCATCTGTCTTGCAACTGAGCTTCAGAGTTTGTAGCAAGTCAGTCTTCCTACAGCCTGTTATTACCAAAAAACATTTTAAAGGGTTGTTAAAAAAATAATGTTGCTAGGTGGTGTTCCACGCATTGCATAGGGTATGATTCTGGTGGCATAATATGGCATTATGTATATATCATAACTGATTAAAATGATAAGCTGTGAGGGTGAGTTGTGCTTGTTATATAATGGGAAGCTGTAACTGGCTATGCATTGATATTTTATCAGTTTAAAACGATTATTCTTGCATGTCTGGGGTAAAATGGCAGAATGACACCATATGGAAACTCTTTCTTTTTTAAGTCTGAAGGTGGGACTAAAATTAAATGTCATCAAGAAAAGTGACCACCAGAAGTTAAATGAGAAAAGAGGACAACACTCCATGTTCCAATATTTGAAAGATGGCAATGACAGAGAAGAATGATGGATGATCTTGCTGTGACTCAGGGCCAGTGCCTTACCCCAAAGCAGCATGGGGGAAAGATACAGAGGAAAGAATAAAATCTTTAAATGCAGTATGGTGTATATCCTTACAATGTACTAAAAAGAAATGAAGGACTGACTCACACTATAACATAACATAGATGAACCTTGAAAATAATATAAGTGAAAAAAAAAAAACAGATACAAAATGCTACATACCATATGATTCTATTTATATGAAATGTTCAGAATAGGCAAATTCTTAGGGACAGAAAATAGATGAGTGGTTGCCTGGGGCTGGGAGGGGAAATAGAGATAATTGGGGAGTGATTGCTAATGAGTACAGGGTGTCTCTTTAGGTTAATGAAAATATTATGGATTTAGATAGTAGTGATGGTTACAGAACTTTGTAAATATACTAAATTATATACTTTAAAAGTGACATTTACAGTATGTAAATTGTCTAAATGAATGAATGAATGTAGCAAACCTGCAAAGAGCAACAAAATCCAAAAACTATAAGGGGCATTTTTGGAATAAAATGAGGAAATTTGAATATAAATTGATATCAGTTGATATTAAGGAAATTATATAATAATGATATTATGGTTAGTAAGAGAATGTCTTTTTTTAGGAGATACATGTTGTTCATGATGTCTATAATTTGCAAATAGCTCAGCCAAAATATAAATAAAATAAAAATCCATAGATAGAAATAAAATATGGCAAATATCAACAATATTTGGATCTAAGAGGTGAGTAAATGGATTATCATTTTAATAGTGTTTCAGCTTTTCTGTATCTTCAAATTTCTTCACAAAAATGGTATGGAGTGGTACTGAGACACATAAGAGATCATTCAGGTTAATAGAAGGACACATAGTAGGAACCAATAATATGAAGATATCAAATCCACTGACATCTCTACTTTCAGTGTTATCCCAATGCAAATACTATCAGCACTATTTTTGGAACTTGACAAAATGATACAAAAGATCAGCTGGAGAAATAAATATGTGAGAATAGCCAGGGAAATCTTGAAAATGAATAATAAATGGAGAACAACCTTATGAGCTACCAAACCATTATATAAACCCGAACTATTTAAAAATAGTTTAATATAAGAGAAAATAGTCAATTTAACAAAGTAAAATAGGGAGTTCCAAAATTGACCCAGTACAGGTAGGAATTGCTTAAATATAAAGGTGGCATTAAACGGAAGTGGGGGGGAATGATAATGTAATAGATTGCTCTGGATCAAACAGCTAGCTGTTCGCAAAAATGCAAATGTGGATCTCTCCTCCATTCCTTTTATATATATATATATATTTTAAAGATTTTATTTATTTATTTGACAGAGAGAGACACAGTGAGAGAGGGAACACAAGCAGGGAGAGTGGGGGAGGGAGAAGCAGGCTTCCCGTTGAGCAGGGAGCCAGATGTGGGGCTCGATCCCAAGACCCCGGGACCATGACCTGAGCTGAAGGCAGACGCTTAATGACTCAGGCGCCCCTCTCCTCCATTCCTTATTCCAAATACACCATCGTTGATGCAAGCCTTTAAAAAATGAAACCATAAAACCTTAGCCTACAGATTACCAAGTCATATCTCATGTTCCTATAACTGAACAGCAAACTGAGACTTAAATATAACTATGTACTTGACATTTCCTTGGTGGGAATTGGTGCCACTTGCAGCCATTGGGAAATGAGCCATGGTTCCCACATTTTGGTGATGCTGGGGGTTTTCACTACATTGCATTAATCAAGGCAGGCTTTGTTATTCTATACATCATGGGATGAGGGGAGCTTACTGTTGCCTCTTGTTTGGAAAGAAGGAGAGGGTATCACTCTGGGCTGGTGGTAGATAAGGGCAGCCTGGAGCCCGAGGTGCTCCATGATCATAGGTCAGGGTTAGATGGGCTGGTGAGCAAGTGTGTGGTGTTTTCAAAGACAAGAGCAAGTAGCTGACAACCAGCATTTTGCAGCCTTCAAGAGACATCCCAGTAGGCACTTCCTTGCTTCAAAGTTGTGCTGTGAATGTGAAATGGACCCTAAGAATGATGATGAGCTTCACATGGAAAACTAACCACTCCACAGATCTGCCATCTTCCTGGAAGAAGTGCCAGGAGAGCCACCATCCAGCTTCCCGTAGACACAGTTTCACAGAGCCTGTAGCTACCCAGCCTTCGCCAAATGTCAACTGAAGTAAAGAGCCTTATATTTTGTTATGTAGGTGAAATCGATTTGGTCTCTCATCTCTGGCTTTGGCCACTAGGACCCACTGCCCTCCCCAGAGAGTCCTCTAAATTCTGGAAGAGCTTATATTCTCTTGTTATTTCTGTGTAGATCCGGCAAGTTTTCCTGAAATAAAAGGTTGGGGAGAAAAGAGATTTAAAATGCGTGAAGAATTAATTTTTTTCTCACTGAGTGATATTCATATGTGCCAATGCATGCCTTTTGCTTGGGCACTTCACCCTGGTCCCCAGTGAAAGCAGTCACCCACAGATGCTTAATCTCTCTCTGTCTCTATCTCTGTCTCTCTCTCGCTCACTCTGTCTCTGTCTTCGTCTCTTTCCCTCCTTCCTTCTTTTTCTGTCTCTGTCTATCCCTGTCTCTGTCTCTCTCTGTCTCTCGGTATCTCTCTGTCTCTGTTTCTGTCTCTCTCTCTTGGCTCCCCACCTGCTTGATTGAGCCCACTGTCTTGACATTCCTCCCATGTGGCCCTCTCCTGGTGTCGGGTGACTCAGTCGCTCTAGGACCTGTGAGTATAATAAACTTTGTTTCCTTGCACCCCTTTCTTGTAGCCACACCTGACTGAACATTTGAAAGAAAACAAAGCAATCCCTAAGAAACATTTGGTATTATCTCACAAAACTGAAGATTAACATACTTTAGGACTCAGCAATTTTATTCTTAGGCACATACAATCTTACATGTTTTTTAAATGTCTATAAGTAAAATGGTAATATTATATATTCTTCTGCAACTTGATTTTTTCTTCACCATTATGCTTGTAAGATGTAGCCATATTTTTATGTGTAGCTTTGGTTTACGTTCCATTGCTGGATTGTATTCCATTGTATAAATATGCTGCGGCTGATTTACCCAGGCTCCTTTTGATGGAATTATGCTATTGCCAAATGTTTGCTATTACAACATCTCTCGTGAATATTTTGTATTTATCTTCTAGACCACATGTGCAGGAGTTTCTCTATATCCTTAGGAATGGAATCCCAAGGTCATCAGATATATGCATCTTCAGCTTGTTTAAATGCTGTTAAATGTTTTCCCCAGATGGTTGTCTCAATTTACCTTCCCAGCAGCAGTGAAAAAGAGAACTTTTGCTCTGCTTCTTTTCCAGCACTTGGTAGCCTCAGACTTCTCATATTAGCCAATTAATGGTTCTGAAATGCTATCACATTGTTTTGATGTTCATTTCCCTGATTAGTAGTGAGATTGATGTATTTTGTGTTCTTTGTTCTCTCTTCTGTAACTTTTCCTTTCATATGTCTTGTCCATTTTTCTTTTCTTTAAGATTTATTTATTTATTTTAGAGAGAGAAAGAGTGAGTGCAGGAGGGAAGGGCAGAAGGGGGAGGAAGAGAGAGTCCCAAGCAGACTCCACACTAGTGGGGAGCCTGCCTTGGGACTCCATCCCAGGACCCTGAGACCATGACCTGAGCCGAAATCAAGAGTCTGCCACTTAACCGACTGAGCCACCCAGGTGCCCCTCTATGTTTCTTTTTTTTTTTTTTAAAGATTTTATTTATTTATTTGAGAGAGAGAGAACACCTGAGAGGGGATAGGGTCAGAGGACGAAGCAGACCTCCTGCCGAGCAGGAAGCCCGATGCGGGACTCGATCCAGGGACTCCAGGATCATGACCTGAGCCGAAGGCAGTTGCTTAACCAACTGAGCCACCCAGGCGCCCCCCTCTATGTTTCTATTGAGTGGTTTGTCTTACTGATTTGTAGAAATTATTTCTATATTCTGGAGAGCAGTTGTTTGTTACGTGAGCTGTGGTTATATTCTCCTTGGCTGTGGCTTGCCCTTTCACTTTTAAATGGGGTTATCGATGCACAGAAAGGATTGATTCTGGTATATCCATGCTTTCTTTCTTTTTTTTTTTTTTTAAAGATTTTATGTATTCATTTGACACACAAAGAGAGAGCACCAGCAGGGGGAGCGGCAGGCAGAGGGAGAAGCAGACTCCCCGCTGAGCAGGGAGCCCGATGCAGGACTAGATCCCAGGACCCTGGGATCATGACCTAAGCCTAAGGCAGACGCTTAACTGGCTGAGCCACCCAGGCACCCGTCATGCTTTCTTTTTCAGTTTTGCTGTCTTTGTCCTAAGAAATTGTGTCCTATTTTGAAGTTGAAAGACTATTCTTTTTTTCCTTAATTCTTGATTTTTTAAGTTTTTATTCTAATTCCAGTTAGTGAACATACAGTGTTCTATTAGTTTCTGGTGTACAATATAGTGATTCAACACGTCTGTACATTGCCTGGGGCTCATCATGACAGGTGCACTCCTGAAAGATTTAAACAACACTCATCTCATCTGTTATGAAAAGGAGAGTTTTTATTTTTAGTCAGTTCTGAGATTTTAAAGAATTGATTATAATTTCTTCTTTTGCTTTTGAGTAATTTGGGATTTTTTAAGCTTACAGATACATGGGGCTTTTTTTTTTTTAAGAAAGGGAGAGAGAGAGGGTGGGGGAGGGGCAGAGGGAGAGGGAGAGAGAGAGAATCTCAAACATGGACTCTGATGCGGGGCTCCGTCTCACGACCTTGAGATCATGACTGGAGTCGAACTCAAGAGTTGGATGCTTAACTGGACTGAGCCACCTAGGTGCCCCTATGTGGGTCTTTTTATCTGGCTTAATTAAAAAAATTTTTAATTGTGACAAAATACAAATAATGTGACATTGTATCATTGTAACAATTTTTATGTGCACAGTTCAGTGGCATTAATGCATTCACATTGTTGTGTGACCATCACCACCAGCATCTTAAGAACTTTTTGTCTTGTGAAACTGAAACTATGTACCCATTAAACAATAACTCCCCATTTCCTTGTCCCCCATTGTTCCCAAAATGAAGGCAACCACTACTCTACTTGCTGTCTCTATGATTTTGACTACTCTAAGTACCTCATATAAGTGGAATCATACAATATTTGTCCTTCTGTGAATGGCTTATCTTATTTTGTATAATGTCCTCAAGCTTCATCCATACTGTAGCCTGTGTCTGGATTTCCTTTCTTTTTAAGGAATAATAATAATATTCCACATTCCACATTTTGTTTACCTATTCGTCCATCAATGGACACTTGGGTTTTTTTCCACCTTTTGGCTATTATGAATAATTCTGCTATGAACATGGGTGTACAAATACCAGTTTACATCCCCACTTTCAATTCTTTTGGGCAAATACCCAGAAATGGAATTGTTGAAACATATGATAATATTACTTTTAACCTTTTTGAGGAACACTCATACTATTTTCCATAGTGGTTGTACCATTTCACATTCTAACTAACACTGCACAGGATTCTAATCTCTTCACATCCTAGACAATTCTTGGTATTTTCTGGTTTTGTTTTGTTTTTGATAGTAGCCATCCTAACTGATGTGAGTTGATATCTCATTGTGGTTTTGATTTGCATTTTCCTGATGATGAGTGAAGTTGAACATCTTTTCATGTGCTGAGTGGCTATTTGTAGATTTTCTTTTGAGACATGTCTATTTAAGTCCTTTATCCATTTTTAAATTGGGTCGTTTTGTTGTTGTTGAGTGGTACATAATTTTAAATATTATCTCCAAAATCTGTGGATTACCTTTTCACTCTTGTTGATTATGTCCTCTGATGCACAGAAGTTTTTAACTTTGATGAAGTCCAATTTATCTATTTTTTCCTTTGTTGCCTATGCTTTGTTTCATATCCAAAAAATTATTGCCAAATCCAGTGTCATGAAGCTTTTCTCTCCTTGAGGAGGTAGTAACAATACCTGCCTATATTAGTTTCCTACAGCTGCCATACCATATACCAGGTGGCTTAAACAAAAGAAACATATTATCCCACAGTTTTGGAGGCTGGAAGTCCATGATCAAGATCTCAGAAAGGTTGATTACTCCTGAGGCCTCTCTCCTGGGTTGGCAGATGGCCACCTTCTCCCTGTGTCCTCATGTGGTCTTTCCTCTGTATGGATGCACTCCTGGTGTCTCTTCCTCTTCAATAGGACACCAGTCCAATAAAATTTGGGCCCCACCCTATGACTTCATTTAACCTTAATTACTTCCTGAAAGATCCTTATTCCAAATATAGTCACGTTTTGGAGTTAGGGCTTCAACCTATAAATTTGGGGAGACGCAATTCAATCCATAACACTGTTGCAAAATTCTGCAGGATAATGAATGTAACTCATTCAACACAGTGCTGGTACATGGTATACAGTCAATTAATGTTGGTTATGGCTATTATGCCATCACTGTTATTATTTAAAAGTGTAATTGAAGTTGTGTGTAAATGAGCCAGGAAATTGGGTCTTGGTCGTTTTTAAATGTTTGAGACTCAGTTCTGCCCCTTATAGCTGTGTAAGCTTGTGCAGCTCAACTAGTCTCTCTGAACCTTAGTGTCTTCAGCTGTAGAATATAAAAACGGTACTCATTTCAGCCTTCTTTAGGAATTGAGCGTGTGGAATAAAGCAAAGGATGCATTTAAGGCACTCAGCACACTGCCTGGCTCATAGGAACCCCTGAATAAATAGTAGCTACTATAGTCCCTGAAATAGAACACATTATAAGTAGAGATATGAGGCAACTTGCAATAAAAAATCCAAAGGCCAAGACAGAGGACAAATTTCTAGCCATACAGCTTACCCATTTTCCAGAGATGAATCACTTAGATGATTTAGACCTTCCAGTGAAAGGAACTCAATCAGTTAAAAATTACAGTACCCAGAAGGTAAAAAAACAACCAACTGTTCAGAAGAGTCACAATTATTTATGATTTTAGAAGTGAAGAACATTTTATTCTACGAATCTTCAAAATAGGGAGTCCAGCAGGTTATCCATTTCCTTCTGCTGCTTGGATTCTTACAGCTCCCCAGGGCTCCTGTCCCTCTTTCTTACACTCTATGAGCTTCTTTCCTTTGAATTCCCTTGTTTGTTCCATGTAGGCAAAATAGATTTCTCTTGCTTGGAATCGAAGCTCCCTATTAGATCCATATGTCATTATGGGGCACATACTATGTGCTAGGCACGATTCTGGGTACTTGACATGTTTTAACTGTTTTAATCTTCACAGTGATCACATGAAGTAGGTATAAGCAACATGCCCATTTTATGGAGGAGGAACAAACAGGTTAAAAAACTGCGAAAGATCACTCAGCTACAAGTGACAAACACAATGGGATAGTTTGTCCATGACCTTAACCAAATCAGTGCTATTGGCCTCCTTCTGACAACATCCCTCAGCCTAGGATCAAGGTATCATGATACAGCACGTTTAGAATAAGCAGTCTTTGAGGGGGAGCACAGTGATGTGGCCCAGGTGTGTGGCCACCTACAAGCCCAGCTTAATCCAGGGATAGCTCAAGGTGTCCCAGGAAATGGAGTGTTTTAAATTATATGCCCCAACAAATACCAGGGAGTCAATAGCAGAGTGACTATAAGCACAGGGCAGCCTAGTTAAAATCCAACCCTGCCATTTCTCAGCTGTGGGATCTGGGAAAGTTCTGAAATTCCCTAAGTTTCTTGACCTACAAAATGGGTCAAATAATATCTACCTTACAGAGTTGATGTGATAGGCAAATGAGAAACTTTTTTTTTTTAAAGATTTTATTTATTTGACAGAGAGAGACACAGCTAGAGAGGGAACACAAGCAGAGGGAGTGGGAGAGGGAGAAGCAGGCCTCCCGCTGAGCAGGGAGCCCGATGTGGGGCTTGATCCCAGGACCCTGGGATCATGACCTGAGCCGAAGGCAGACGCTTAACGACTGAGCCACCCAGGCGCCCCGAGAAACTTTTTTAAAAGTAAGCCTAACTACTGACAAATACCAAATGCCAAATGCACTCTTGTCCACATGTTGTTGTTACCTGAGGTGCCATGATTCCACAGCGTCAGTTAAATACGGAACCATTGCTTAAATGACTCAGGAGCTTGGGGGTAAGATTCACATTGTTTAAAAGCTGAGGGAAAGGACATGTGCCTGAATGGATGTCTTCCGAATCTCTCCTTAAATGTGATCAAAGGAAGTATTTGTCAGCCCATCCATAATCCTCCTCAGAAAATTCTCTTTGGTTGGATTAATCACATGGACAATTGGGCAAACTATCCTTTCCATGCATGGTTGTAGGGAAATTCTTAAGCTAGTATAACCAACAGTCACTTTGGACAGATAAAAAATAAAATAAAGCTCAGCAAATGCATGAATACAAGGCTCAGTTTTAGAAGGCCAACTTCTTCCAAAAGTGGCTAACTGCAGAGTGCACATTTGGATGAGGTGACTTGTTTCATAGGGATGCTAAATATATAGATCTTAAATGAAAGCAGGTAGGGAATGGAGTAGTTTTCCAGACCAAAGATTTTGGTTTTAAATGATTGCTCCCCTGTTCTTCTTCCCGACAATGACCGGCATGGTGGTGATAATAAAACCTTACCATCTGTAGGCAAAATGATGCTTATTTTTTTTGCATTTATTTTATCACCAAAGGGCATGCATCCAGCTTAGCACTTAGGAAATGTCATTGAATGGAATAAGCACCTAGTAGACAGCCCCCCAGTAAATGTAACTGGATCACAAGAATGAAGTATACACGTGGAGCAGTTGGAATCCACACATACTGCTGGTGAGAATGTAAAATGGTACAGTCATTGGAAGAGCTGGTAGTTCTTCAAAAATTTAACATAGAGTTGCCATATGACCAGCAATTCCACTTCTAGGCATAGCTCCAAGAAAAATGAAAACACACTTCCATGGCCAAAAAAAAAAAAAAAAGTTACATATGAATTTTCATTGCAGCAATTTTCATAATAGCCAAAAAATGAAAATGACCCAAATATCCATGAACTGAAGACTGGATAAACAAAATATGGTATGTCCACACAGGGGAATATTACTCAATAATAAAAAAGAATTAATTACATGCTACAACATAGATAAGCCTTGACAGCATTATGAAGACAATCACAAAAGACCAAATAGTGTATGATTCTATATATGTGAAAAGTCCTGAATAAGCAAATCCATAGAAGTAGAAAGTATATTAGTGGATGCCTAGGGCTGGAGGCAGGGGAGGGGTGCCTGCTAGTGGGTAATGAGTTTCTTTTTGAGGTGATGAAAATGTTCTCAACTTAGATTGTGATACTGGGTACGTAAATCTATGAGTGTACTAAACCACTGAACTGTACGCTTTAAGTGGGTGAATTTTGTAGTATGTGAACTGTATCTCAATAAGGATGTTAAAAATGAAAGAATTAGGGCACCTGTGTGGCTCAGTTGATTGAGCATCTGACTTTTGATATTGGCTCAGGTCATGATCTCAGAGCCCCAAGTTGGGCTCCAAGATCAGGGTGGAGACTGCCTGGGACTCTCTCTCTCTCCTTCTCCTTGTGTGCCTCCCACCCACTCTAAAAAAAGAAGAAAGAAAGAAAGAGAGAGAGAGAGAGAGAGAGAGAGAGAGAGAGAGAAAGAAAGAAAGAAGAAAGAAAGAGAGAGAGAGAGAAAGAAAGAAAGAAAGAAAGAAAAGAAAGAAAGAAAGAAAGAAAGAAAGAAAGAAAGAAAGAAAGAAAGAAAGAAAGAAAGAAAGAAAGAAAGAAAGAAAGAATTAAGAATAGGCTGTTGGGCTGAAGCTATGCAGGGAAACATTATTCTAAAAGTAGCTGCAGAAAGAATCACAGATGGGATATTCCTTGTCAATAAACTCTAGAGCAGTGGTTCTCAACCATGGGAGATTTTGCTCCCCAAGGGACATTTGGCAAATGCCCAGAGACAGTTTTGGTTGTCACAACAGAGATGAATGCTACTGGTACCTAGAGAGTGAAGGCCAAGCTAAATATCTTGCAACAAAGAATCATCCATCCCAAATGTCAATAGCTCTGAAGCTGAGAACAGCCACTTCGGTTGAAAGGAATTAGGTGAATAGTAGTGTCTACTTTGTAGGATTGTTTTTTGCACCCCCAGACCCCCAAAACAGTCTGGGTTAAGTAGAGGTAGGAAGTTGTTACCCAACAACATCATTTATACTGAGAATTTCTCAGTCTTAAATAGTCTATACAGTCTGGTTCTTAGAGTTGTTTGCTACCCAGGATCTGGCTTGGTGGAAATTCACTGACATTTGATCAACTTCCAAGAGCTGGTAGTTTGGAAATAAATAAAATATAGTCTATCATTAATTTGTTTCTATAGGCATGTCCCATGTTGAGTGTATCTTTCAAAAACTCTCAGGGATCAAAAAACAAAAAAGCTATTTGTCATTTATTTCTAAAGACTGGAAAGTAAATTTATCCTAATTTATAAACAATCAGAATTCATTATTTGTGTGTTATTTCTGAATCTAATTTGAAAGGATCATAAAATATTCACAAAGTGGAGGAGAGGATTTTTATCCATTATTTAGTCTAGAAATAAAGTTTGTAGATTTATTTATTTGATGGAAAATCTATCCAGAAGCCAACATAAACACATGGCAGCTAGCAGGCTTCTTCTAATATTTCCAGAGATTCTTTATGATCAGCCACATTTAGAGACAAGCCAAGCAGCAAATCAATCAAGCAAATTAGAGGCAGGGAATTGGGGAAAAGGTTATGTTACCGTAAGATTAGGCACATAGCAGGCACATGCAGATAATTCTCCTGAAACTTGGGCACATTAACTCTGACTCAGTCTGCCTGTCAGATATAAAAAAAGTTGCCAGGGAGTCAGGAGGTTTGGTTCATTCACCCCTGGGGCTTTAAGATCTCATTTTCTTTATGTATAAAATAAAAGGGTTGGAGTAAATTAGTGATTCCCTGAATTTGTGGAGCTTATTAAATAAGTCTGGATTCCTAGGCTGAATTTCTAAGAAATCTGAGTCTGGAATCAAGCCCAGGCACCCGGGCTTCAATTCATGGATGATTCTCATGTGCATTCCTGATTTGGGAATAACTGGGTATAGTTATCATGTTGATCCTGGGTGCTTTGCCTCCACAGTGATCTAGGGCTTAGCATGATGTGGTATTAATTGCCCCTCTGCACTCTTTGTCCATGTTAATCATGAAATTAAAACAAAAAAAAGAAAGAAAGAAATCTGCCAGGGAAGATGAGGGCCTGGCAAGAAGGGTGCTAAGGGGAGGGAGGATATGAGAGTGCTGGACCGTGTTTCTATGGCAACCCCATCCTTTCTCAGCGTGTGTTCTGAAAGCCTGCCTGTGCTGTGCTGGTGGGCTCCACCTCTGATGAAGTGCAGATCGCTAGTGTCGTCAATTTGGAGATGGGGACTTGTGAAAAGAACAAGATAATTAAATAAAAGTCACATCTGAATATTAACAAGCAGCAGCATTTCTCAGTCATCTTAAGTGTTTGCGTGTTGGGTTCAGGTGAATTGCAGGTAAACCAAATGGGGCACTGGTTTCTGTTTTTGTTTTGTTTTGTTGCTTTCAGAGACTTCTCTGAGTTTGCTACTTTTATGCTTCTTCCCACTCCATGCCCTCACCTTGTGGAGTTCGTTGTATCTTTATTTGGAAGAAAAACAAAATTGTCACAAGTTTCGATTGATTTGAGGAAAGTAGGATCCTTAACCTCATAGTCCCAGAAGGATGAACTCGGCTTTCACTCTAAGTGCATTCTTCTGCATCATTTGCTTTCTCTCCATGCTACTTGTAGGAAGGTGTGAGTGACAAGGAGGAAGAAGGTCAGCTGTGGAATACCAAGTCTGAATGTCCATGGGAGAGCCTGATGGATTCAGAGTTTGTTTTCTTGCTGATGGCCTAACAATCCAAGCTGATAGGCTGCAGGACTGTCTGAAATGTCAACTGTAGTCATAGCTTTCTTACTAACCCATAAAATCTAGTATTTATTGGAGCCTGCTGTATGCTACCCTAAGCATTTCCATGAATTATTTGTTTGGTCCTCAGGGCAAGCCTATAATGTAGGTTCTATTATTTATCCCGTTTTACAGAGGGGAAAACTGAGATTTGGAGGGTTTCTATGACTTTCCCAAGATCTCACTGCTAGGTAAGTGGTAGAATAGATCTAGACATCTGCCTGGCAAATCCTGACAGCCAACACTACCTCCTAGTTAGCTACATAACATTTCTTATGTCTGCATGGAAAGATTGGGTTAGACACGAGCATTTTTGAATAGGTGTCACTTGAAATAAGTTTGGGGAATTCCAAGTGATATAAATTAAACAAAATTTTTTACAGGACTTCTTAAAGAGTATTTATTATGCTACCATGTAATGATAGAACGTTAACCCATTTCCCACATTCACTTGACCTTGGAGCATACCTTCCTCTCACCTTGCAAGACTATTGTTGAATAAAACCCACTTTAGGTAATATAGCGTTTGATGATTTTTTAAGAGCCCTGCCAGGATTAAAGCAAAAGTTCTTTCTCTCTTTCACCTGCTAATTCTTGCTGTGTTTTTAATCTGCAAAATTTCTCTGTCCTGACCCCTCACCTTTTTTATGTTTTGGCAACTCTATTTAGGTACCCATTATCTATAACAAACTGCACACATTAAATGTGTACATTGGATATGTCTTGACAGACACGTACCCCCGTGAAAGTACCACTACAATCAAGACACCAAACACTGTATCCCTCGGCAATCCATCTCTCCTGACATCCCATGTCCAGCCAACCACTGGTCCTTCCAGTTTTCAGGTGAGTCTTCTGACCAAGTTGAAGGTTTTTCCTGGGAATGGTAAAAGGTCATGTGGCTTCTCAGTCATTTCAGCAGCGAGATAAGGAACTTTCTCTATTGAATGAATTTCTAAGCCCTCTTCCTTTCAGTTTCACTAATACAAACTGGTGTGTCACCCAGACATTGCACTAGGCATGTTCATGAAGTTGGCATGGGTGCCCTCATTCTGCCCATCTCTAGGACAGAAAATCCACCAATGCCCTGTCAGAAGAGAAATGAAAGTTTTTCATGTGTATTTGAAGGATGTGGGGAATGGTCACTGTCACTAGAAATAGTAAGGAAAAAAAAATAGTAAGGCAATAGGGGTAATTCACTGAGTTCTTCAAAAAGACATTTAGCATTTCACACACATTTATATGGAGGGAATTAATTGTGTGCTGTCTTTCTTCATAGAGAAATAAGAAGCTGAGGACCTGTACTATTTTGATGAGCCGTGTGGTCTGCAGAATATTCCTTAATTAATTCAAGAATTACCTTTGAAGCTTCTCTTGTGGGATCAGCACTTCACTAGTTCCTAGGGAGACAGAGATGAATAAAGCAGAGTATGAGTTATCAAGGAGTTAAGAATCAAATGTCTTCATATTGTTAATTTTCACTGTAGCATTTAGTTCTTAGGTTTGTGGTAAAAAGTGAATAAAAAGGAGGCTTCACTTTCAAGTTATCCTTTGTGACAGAGTTAAATGTTTAGAGGTTGTTTACAATAATATCACTTAAGTTTCTCCTCTAGGAAGTTTGAAAAAAACTGATCCCATAGAAAATGGTAGTGTTAAAATCACATCTTATTTTGAAGTTGTGCTGTAATTTCAACTTTTTTGATGGGCTTCAGCATGAATTAGCTTAACTAAGCCCCCGGACAACCTGGTGAAGTAGGGAGCACAGATGTTACAATTCCAATCTGGTAAATATTTTAGGAAGGTCTGAACGGATGGAGGGAATGATACTTTCGTTTGCGGGTTGAAGGATAGCACTTTTTAGCTCTATAGTACTTGGCAATGGCTGTGGTTGCCTCCACAAGACAGTGATAAATGATACGGTTTGCCCAGGATCACACAGCAGGTTATTGCTAGAGTAAGACAGGAATTCACCATTGGAAATGAAGCAGAACACTAATATGAATTTACTCCTCTGTGGTGGGATGGAACCTGGGCATCCAAAGGACAGTGTGTGAGGCTCCAGGGGGGTTTGAACCAATGTGAGAGAGTACAATCCCACATCCACAATGTAGTGAATCTGATGTGAAGCTGACCTCGGATGGCTGGTCATGCCTCTACCATCTGCTACTCAGAGCCTTTGGAGAGCTCCTGGAGAGAGACCTGGACATCCTTGCTGCCCTATTTGGCTCTCAGGCTGCACAGAAGTCATGCTCAGCTGCCCTTTAGCATTTGACTTGTAAGCAGAGCATTGCCCCACCAGAGCCCTTGAACAGAACCAAGAGAAATTCAGAGGGAGAGACTGTGCCATGAATACTCAAAGGCACTGGGAAAAGTTCATCCTCAGAGTTCTAGTCCCTCCTATCTCCACTTAACCATCTTCATTAAGTGAGTCCTAGTGTATTTATGCACTCATTGATTTATTCTTTTGTTCATTCTTTCATTGAATACCATTATTTTAAATTCCCAGATAAATGGCAGAAATAACCATAATCCTACTAGAATGTATCAAGTTGTCTTATATTGCTTCATATTGTCAGCCAATGAAAATTTTTTTGCAATATGTCTTTTAATTTCCATACAGTATTCTTGAAAAAATGATGGTGCCTATACATATTCCAAATTCAAACTCTGTGGAAACTTAAAAATACACATTTTACCTAGGATTTTTCTCAGATATGAGCTATATATACTTCCTTATTATCTCTTTCACCTTCAACATTAGATTTCCATCATTTTTATTCTTTGTTCTATTTCCAAACTTTAAAAAAATCTTAAGCTATTAGCTATCACTTGGTTAGTGCTCCAAATCCGTTATAAGCATCAGGAGGGATGTTGGTCTAAATTCAGACACCATGGCAATAAATGACTTCAAAGGAAGCCAACCAGTGAGCTGTCATATCGTCTGTTCCCATTAGAAGCATATTGCATGTTCCTAATCAAATTATCAAGTGTTTATCAAGTGTTTATCAAGTGTTTATCAAGTGTTCCCTTCACAGAATTGTTCCTGGTATTTTCCCACAAATGATGCTAAGCTGACTAGCATGTAATTTGTTATTTCAGTTTATATTCTGGCTTTAAATAATGCTATTTAAAAATGTCCAGACCCACTATTTAATCTGCTATGAGATACTTATTTGGAATTAGGGCCCCAAAGAGTGTGTCTTATTCACCATCCTTGGCAACCTAGTCCAGCAGAGTGCTTGAGATACAGTAGGTGTGCAATTAGCACTTGCTTTCCCTTTCCACCTCCTTGATTCATTGTTACAGAGGTCAAACTCAGGGATTCACTACATGTCTGTGAGATTGGCCCTTGGATCTCAAAATCTCTCCTAGATTTTCCCACTAAACCCACTTCCAATTCTGTAATTCTAATAGTCATGTCACAGTTCCCCTGTAGTAGAAAGAAAGGGACTTGTATGAACAGCTGCAGAGGGGTAGAGACTACAATGACCTCTTTGTGTGCATTATCTCATTCTACCCTCCTGGCAGTGCTTTGAGACAAGTCTCTTCATCTCCTTTTTACAGATGAGGAAACCTTAAAGAGCTAAAGGAACTGGCTGTTTCTAACTCAAATAGGAAGTGGTAGAAACAGGACTACTATCCCCAATTTCCTCTTCCTCTTTTTTTTTAAAGATTTATTTATTTATTTGACAGAGAGAGACACAGCGAGAGCAGGAACACAAGCAGGGAGAGTGGGAGAGGGAGAAGCAGGCTTCCTGCGGAGCAGGGAGCCCGATGTGGGGCTCGATCCCAGGACCCTAGGATCATGACCTGAGCCGAAGGCAGACGCTTAACGACTGAGCCACCCAG
Source organism: Mirounga angustirostris (assembly GCF_029215605.1). Taxonomy (NCBI): domain Eukaryota; kingdom Metazoa; phylum Chordata; class Mammalia; order Carnivora; family Phocidae; genus Mirounga; species Mirounga angustirostris. Next base: position 96,434,049 of record NW_026991718.1, on the reverse strand, counting down.
GCGCCCTCCTCCTCCTCCTTCTCCTCCTCTTCTGTCTCCTCTCCTCCCCTCTTCCCCACCTCTTCTTCTCTCTCTCCTTCCTCTTCCTCCTCCTCCTCTTCTTCTTCCTCTTCTTCTTCTTCCTTCTTTTTTCTCCTTCTTCTTCCTCTTCTTTGTTTTCTTCTTCTTCTTCTTTCTTCTCCTTCTCCTCCTCCATCTTTTTCTTCTCCTTTTCTTTCCCCTTCTTCTTCTTTCTAATTTCTTTATCCAGATCTACCAGACTTCTTTCCTGAGCTCTACACCTTGCAAATTATTTACTGTACATCCCAACTCTACCCCAGCATCTTTAGGCCATCTCTTCTTCCCCTCTATCTTCCACTTCTGTCCAACAGCCCCATTGCCTTTTCTGCCAGTTACTGGATCCACTTTCCACCTGGTCACAAGGAATGCAACATTTGCCTTAAGGAAATTCCAAGCTAAATAAAGAAACAAGGCTGCTACACACTAGAAGTTAAAATATGATTCAAGATTTAAAATGTCATTGAAGACAATAATTTAAGAATGAGCACAAGACCATGTGTGATAGTTGTCTGTTGAATGGACAGTTCATGCTCTGTGGGGTGGTCAGGGAAAGAGATGTGGCAGAGGAAAATTGAGCTGGGCACGGGGGATGGCAGGACCCAGACTGGCAAAGAAGGTGTCAGGGGCACACCAGTCAGAGCAAATGGCAAGAGGAAACATGTGGGACCCAAGTGAACATGGTGGGTTCAAAGGTAGGAACTTGTTTCTAAAGAGCTTTTGGGTCTCACCATGAGAGATGATGAGTTCTTTTGAAGAATACTCTTCAAGGCCATTGAGGTTGTGAGGACAATATTCTGTTTCATTCTTTTCATGGCTTTCATTCTTTTCGTTACTCTGTTCCATTTCTTTGCAGGTTGTTTAGAACATTGCTTTAGCACCACAGAGGATGGATAAATTTAGAACCTATGATTTAAGTGCTGACCAGAAGTTCTGGTTCTAGAGGAATGTACCTTGCATCTCCATAATAATAATGATCATTGTTCCTCCAATTAGCTATCTTTTCAGCTTTGCATCTGCTCTTTTTTTTTTTTAGCAATTAGTTGTAAACACCAAAATCAAGTTCTTCTCTGTCCTTTTGTAATAAATTCAGCTGTAACCTGAATATTCTGACTGTAACTTTGACCTGACTTCATTTTCAAGACTGTCAAAAGTAATTACAGACAGAGATTTTCCTACTCAGCATCTGGAAGTGCAAAGATACCAAGAAGGAGCCTCAAGTGTCATTAACAATCACCTTTCTGCCTGCTTCTTACATCACTCTGGCAAATAGTCGATTTCACAGCCAGCAAGGTTTATTATGGGAACTGTCCTTCTCCCCCAGGAGTTTCAGATTTTCCTTTCTCCCGACAAGCAGGAAATGGGTTTAGGACTTTGGAAGATAACATGGGTTTTGTTGTCACATTGACCTACCATTGATGGCTAGGTGACATTGGGCAACTTGCTTAACTTTCCGTGCCTCAGTTTCTTCATTAGAGATTGCCTCTAGAGATTTAGTGACAATTCCGTGGAATAAAATGCAAGGCATCTTGCAAAGTAATCAGCATATTGAAGTACTCAGTGACGTTAGCTATTAGGCTCTGTAAAAGTAGCGGTGAAAAACTTTGAACTCATATTATTTCAAATACAACAGACTTCTCTTTTGATGAAATGTACAGAAATCTTATTCTTGAAAGACTTTTCTCCTCCCAGAAACAACATGACCAAGAATAGCAGTATTTTAGAGGGATAGAGTTGAGATGCAAAATGTCAGAAAAATGAAAAGGGGGCTATATTAATGTCAGGACCCATCTTTTATTTACTAATAAAGTCACAGTCTGTCTAATTTTTTAAAATTTTGTAATTATTTAAATCTTACAGAAAAGTTGTAAGAATGCACCCATATATCCAATCAGGTAAGGGTAAAAGATGAACAAGGAGACCGAGAACAAAGACAATCTTTTGTGAATTCACAGCTTCATCAAAGGCTTCCTTTCTCATCATCATCTTCTTCAACTAGCGGAGAAAAACCACTACATAATCCAGCTTCTCATGATTTAAGGGGGACTTTGCTTTGAGCACAGTGTTGTTGTTGTTGTTGTTGTTGTTGTTGTTGTTGTTGTTGTTAGAAAGGACTTCATAACAAAACTATTCTTCACATAATACCTAACTAGCTGGGCTAAGTCTCAGGCTGCCTTGACCAACTGTGATATTTTTTGTCATTCCATTTTTAGAAGAAAGAATGAAATGACAAGAAGAAAGCTTAAATTTTTTCTGCAGCATTGGCTTATAAGGACTCCTCATTTGAGAGATTTGATGTCTGGTGGACCTATGTAATTAAACACAAAGAATATCTGATTATTCATATAACCTTATATAAAATAACCAGTTAAAAAGGAACCATGAAGTGCATAAAGGAGCTTTTCAGTTTTAGGAGGAAGCAGCATTGGATGAGATACCCAGCAGTGGGAAGAGTGGGGAAAAGTGGTTGTTATGGTGACATTGGCCAAGACTGGCAGATACCAGTCATCTGAATGAGCTGATGGTCACCAGCATTACAAAGAAAGCTCAGGATGAAGAAATCCCAGGGTCTTAGGAAGGTTCTGGGAGAACAGTTGTCCTGATGAAGGTATACATGCATATGGACTAACTGATTCATAGGCCCTTATATTCTTCCTGCCCCATAGTTTTACTTTATTCCTGCACCAAAAAATCTTTGAAAGCTAAAGGTATAGTCCCAGTTTGGTGGCCTTACCATCATGGGTCTAGGGTGATTTTTTATTCCTAAACGCTTTAAAAACATTGTCCAACTGAGGAGTCCTCTCTTCTGGGGTGATCTGAAGCCAGTTAGTTCTATGTTTCTGTACTGGATTAAATGCCACCCCCCAAAAATAGGGTGGGATAATCAGGTATACTGTCATTTTCTGTGACTCCCAAATCTTCCTCAGTCTGCCTAGGGAATTGAAAGGGGCCTAGGCCCTGATGGTGAAAACTGAGAAATAAGCCCATGTTTATGGAGGGTATGGTAGGGTCAGTGAGGCGGTGCGCACACACACACATACACAGAGCTCAATCTTTTGATTTTGAATTCACTAAATTTGCATTTAGAAATGAAAATTCTCACCACAGACCTATTAAATTAGAAATTCCATGGTAGTGGGGCCCAGTAATCTGTGTTTTAAGGAGGACTCTAGGGCATTCTAATGCACACTAATGTTGGGAAATCACATGCTAAAGAGTTTGAATGCTAGGAACCAGTCCCCAAAAGAATTTTCTGCTTTTGTCTTAGTAACCCAGGAAATTAAAGTCATGTTGGCATTATAGGTAACAGTTGTGTCTTGGAGAATAAAGTCTTGAAATGTTTATTTTCACGTAGAAATAAGAATCATTCTCATTCAGGTGAATTTCAGGAAAAAAATAGTCATAACTTGAGAAGCCCAATTATTTTTTTTTTAAAAATCCTCCATGGGATTTTTAAGTCCTCTTAATCTAAACTGAGATTTCAAGTCTTGCACTTAGTGAACTATGAATTCTTGTGCCCTGCAAGTCCTTCTGTGAATCCGAGGACAGCCTCTCCTTGATGTATAACATGTTTGCATAGCACAGCAGAGAAAAAAAATCTATATAACGCTGCAGGCTTGAAGGGGTTCAAAGAAAGTAGGAATTGTGCTCATATTCAGAGGCAAAATGTCCATTCTTTTAATAGCTACTAGTACTGGAGTATTTCTTATTTGAGAAAGCACCCAAAGCAGCTTTGCTCTGAGTAGCTGAGATCCTAAGGGAAAGAGAGGGTCTCCAGGAGGCAGGACTACAGAATACTACCACGGAGGATGCAATGCGTGATACCAGGAGAGAAATGCATGGTACTCCTGAGAGGGAGGACAGAAGATATAAAAAGAGAGAAGGGTCAGAGTGAGAGGAGACACCAACATGGGTGATGTTGGAACTTGCCACGAAGAAGGGGCTCGTGGAGAATGCTCTGTGGTTATGTGGCTGGAGGAAATTTCAAGGTGCCTGATACTAAATGGACAACTTCTGCGTCACCGCATTAGAAATGTTCCCTCTCTGCCCCTACCCTACTCATAAACATTTTTTGTGGGCAGGATATTTTGTGTTTTGTGTGGAAAACAAAGTCAAAGTGCTGGCTAATTGTCTGGGTGAATGCAGTAAGGAAATGGGGGTCAGGGGACAGAGGTCGCCATGAGAACACAGGTGCCATGGAGATGCCCAGAAACCTTGGGCAAGGCTTGAAACTTCCACAGAGTGTTGAAGAAGAGTTTGGGCTCTAGAACAAAGAGACCTCAGTGGGTAGCAGGTTTGCATTTATTTGCGGTGATATTTGTTCATATTCACCATTCCGGGAAACAATTCCACATTGCCAAGTGCAGGGATAATTTGTGAACATTGCCTTCTTCAAGTCGCTGGAATAAGGTACAAAAGCTAATGAAAAGGATGGTCTTCTCTCCAGACCAGCGATGTCCAATAGAACTTTCTGCAATGATGGGAATGTTCTTTATCTGTGCTATGCAATACAGTGGCCACCAGCATGTGGCTACGGCACACTTGAAATGTGGCCAGCAAGATTTAGGAAAGGAACTTTTCATTTAATTTAAATATATTTAAATTTAAAGAGTCCCATGTGGCCACCATGTTGGACAACATAGGTAGAAAAAGATTAGTACTTCAGCTGCTCATCAGTAGGATGAGTGAAAGGAGTCAGGAGTAAACATTAGGGAGCTGCAGGGTCCCTGGTCAACCAGAGAGCTCATGCACCATCTGAGAGGGAGTGACGACCAACTTCAGCATTTGTTGCTATGGAGAAATGTGGACCCCAGTTGACAAATATTCCAATTGTTTAAGAGAAACTAGAATTATGAATTTTGTGTAATATGTCCCAATCTTTAAATGCTGACAAGTCATTCTAAATTCTTACAAATCAGTGTCTGAACCCAATAAAACACAACGAGAAGGTGTAGCATAGCACTTAGGATCCCAGGCTTCAGAGACTTTCTGGCTTTGGTTCCCCAGTCCTCCACTTCCTCGCTGAGTGATCACAGCCAAGTGGCTTAACCTCTGTGCTTCAGTTCCCTCATTTGTAAAATGAGGAGAGTAATAATCTCTATTCCTCAAAGTGTGGTAAAGATGATATTTATTAATATAATATAGGTATAATATAGATATTGGTGACTGCTCTTAAGCCTGTGGGCTGGTTTTGATCCATGGGTACTTTGTAACCTCTGATATAGCGGCTTTGGATTTTTGTTCCATAATGCCCTTTGCTACCCTGGAAATATACTCCATCTGCCTAGTGTCCTGGCCAGGAGTGAAGAAGCTGGACGTCTGGATAGGAATCACTCTGTAGCCACATCTTGATCCCGTTGCACAGGACTCCTGTGTCTTGACCCTGCTGACAATTTGCTCAGGGTCAGAGCACAGACGCCAGGGTCTAGTCCTTCAGGATCCAAGTTTCTGCCCCCAGTTCCTTAGTGACACACTGTCTGCCCCCGCAGTTCCTTAGTGATATAGCCTCAACTCTGTGCCAGTTCACAGTTTTCCCTGTTCCACTGTGCTGCCTTCCCAGACTGGAACCTAACTTTCTGAACGGGCTTGTCCAGACCGCATATCCATGTCTCCTCTGCCCTTAGCCCTCCATGCGGATCTATCCCAGTCCACCTGTGTCTAAGCCATGACTAAAGCAAGAGTTAAGTTGTTAAGAAGATAAGCTTACTCTCTGGGTTTCTTTAATTCCATGGATTGGGAGCTCTGATCCCAGGTAAGGAAATGTTCCCAACTTCCCAGCATTTTCAACATAATACTCCTTTGTTATCTACACACACACACACCACTATACAAAAATCAAGGAAAATGCCACAGCCACAAAATGTGTTTCATAAAGACAAAGAATTTTATATATATATATATATAAAACAAAGAATCCATTATATATATGTGTGTGTGTGTGTGTGTGTGTGTGTGTATATATATATATATATATATATATATATAAAACAAAAATATTTAGGAGGAAAAGCTAGAAAAGAAAAGCAGAGAGAAGTCTGTAGCTTTAGCATCTAAAGAATTAACAACTAAATTGATGTATAATACCAAGGCTATGAATTGTAAGAATTGTACTTTGTGGGTGTACTAGTCCATCAATTGTTGGATGCCCAAGATTATGAGCAGCACTGGTGAAGATAAAAAGCAAGAATGAGACCATGCATCTTTATATCTCTATTTCACTTAGCAGGTTACAAAGCAGTGAGTTTCCCCCTCATCAAATCATAGTCCTCTATTTGTACATGGGTCTGTTTAGTCAGACCATTTGCTCTTCGAACACAAAAACCTCATCTCACTGATTTTGATCTCCATGCCACGCATGTAGTAAGACCTCTGCTTACTTGTTTTCTTCTATCTTCACAATTATACCATGAGGCGCACGTTGGTGTTATAAAGGTTGTATCAGCACTAAGCGACCCTGAGGCATGAAGCCTGTGTGGAAATAAGCATGGTTTCTGATCCCAGAGAGCATGAGCTGGGATTGAATGGTGTTAAAACACAGACACCAGATGTATTCATCGGAAGAGGCTTTAACTTGGCGAAGTATCCATCCATTTTGGTTGGTTTAGAGGATGTCAGGCAAGAGTTGGACAACATGAAGAACATGATGCTAGAACAAGGTAAATAAAATCAGTGTTCTGTCCTATTCTTCTGTAATGCTTCTGGCTGGCTCAGAAAATACACCTGCCTAGTATCCTGGTCAGGGCCTCCTCTTACCACTCTCTTGAGAAATGGAGAGATAAGATACCTTTATAAATCACTCAGTAGCCCCAAATTGTGACTTTAAATAAGTCACCCCAAATTAGTCAGCTCATCAGAAATTAGCAGTCCACTATGGTCACACTCAACTTCTCCTGCTCTCTTGAATTTCTTCAGGCCCCCATTGTTTTTGCATGGATGTTTCTCTTGCTGGGGTCTCCACCCTGGTTATTAGGAGGCAGAGAAATGAGAAGGCACTGGGACTTAGGGCTTTCCTCAGCAAACCTACCCAGAGTCTGATGTGATAGAAAGTTGAAAAAACATTAAAGTCAGGTAGCTGTGCGGTTTACTTATTTTGTCATCAAATTTAAATTAGTGCATCTTCCACCCCATAAGTAATTTAAATTTGGCCAGAGAAAGGGGAAAGTACACAAGAGAGTTTTCTTATCTATAGTGGTAAGTGAGGTCACATATTAAAAAGCAGAAAATAAGGTTATTTTATGGGGATAGAATGAATTAATCATAACTGCATAGATATTGTCCAATTGCTTCATTCCTTGGGCCTTCCATTTGCTTTTTATAATTTATAACTCACAGTTTTAATATCTAACCATGAAATTTAAGTGGTCCAAAAATAAAGTAGCAGATTTTTGAGCCAAATAAATCCACTGCCATTAGCATATAGCAAGTCGCATGCTGCTAATTGCTAATTATTCATGTGGCTAACATAACCCAAGCAGAAAGAAGCAGGGAAAAAAAAAAAGGACAACTAAAGAGGATTGGAAAAATAAGCCTTGAGTAAGGCAAAGCTACTTTATCTAATTCCCTGGAAATAAATGAATAGAGCTGCCTTGCCTGCTCCTTATTTCTCTTGGGATGCCAAAGTGATCCCACAACCTAAAGACAGATAAAAAACTGGAAAAGAGGGACAGAGTTCTCTCTGCCTTTCCTGGGCTCAGGCATAAAAGTGCTCTAATTTCTGGACCCCTGTGAGCATGGGGATGGAATCTTGACCAGGTTGTCATTAGGGAGTATTTTTTCTCCTCTTTGTGTTTTGGTGCTCATCTTTGGTAAATGAAATGACTCCAGATGTTTCACTAAATGTTTTTAGAAGAATTTTGTGTTCAAGGAAGAGGCCAACCCAAAGTGATAAGGTGGTGCCACCTCCCACCTTGCTACTCAGATGCTCCCAGGAACATTGGTCCTTGCAGAGAGTGTCCCTGACTTCCCAGTGAATGGGATGGACTTTCAGAGCTGTGCAGGACCCAAGAGAACCTCTACTGCAACTCACAAACAAACCAGGGACCAGAGATGGGTTGTGATTCACCCATGGCCACACAGCTAGCAGGGAGCAGAACAGAGTGTCCAGATTTGCTGATGCTGGGACCAGGGCTCTTTCCAGAAACCCCTTTGCTTTCCCCTTCTCCCACCTGAAACATGTTTCTGTTTCATGCTATGAGGTTGTAGACATACTTTCAGTGTTTTAATGGGTGACAGTTTATATGAAAAAATAATCTATGCTGGCATGTGAATGAGGATGCATGTGTTTTCTTTTGAATAACATTATTTGTTATTTTTCATTTTTAAAGATTTACTTACTAACAATGAATCATGGAACACTACATCAAAAACAATGATGTACTGTATGGTGACTAACATAACATAATAAAAAAATAAAGATTTATTTACTTATTTGAGAGAGAGAGAGTGAGCATGTACAAGGGAGCAAGGGGAGGGGCAGAGGGAGAGGGAGGGAGAGAAATCTTCAAGCAGACTCCCCACTGAGCACCGAGCCTGACGCAGGGATCCATCCCAAAACCCCAAGATCATGACCTGAACCAAAATCAAGAGTTGGATGCCTAACAGACTGAGCCACCCAGATACCCCTTGTTATTTTTCATTATTCATTATTTGTTAGTGTTATTTGTTTGTCTAAATACTGCAAAGCATAAATATTATGGTGGCCCCAGAGATACTCCTACCTTTTAAATAATAATAACATTAATCAAATTCTTATTATGTGCCAGGTACTGTTGTGAGCACTTCATGCTTCACTCATTTAATTCTCAAAACAACCTTATGTAGTAAAAATTTTTATTCCTGTTTTGTAGATAAGAAAAATGAGGCACCAAGAGGTCATACAGTTGTTAATGATGGAGCAGAGATTCGATTCCAGAAAGTCTGGCTTTAAGACTTGTGGTCTGAATCACTGATTGACTGCCCAGAAAGTCTTAGTAAAGATCAAAGCCTTCTGCCTTGCCCTCTCTTATAAAATTTTTTTCCCAAAGTTTAGCAGGTTTTTGAGTCTCTTACTAGAAAAAAAAAAAGTATGCCTATACCAACATATTCTATAAATAAATTTCTATATGCAATGTAGATAGATAGGTGATAAATAGATCAATACAGATAAATCTCTATTTCCATTTTTATCATCTCTATCCCCTATCCCTATCCCCGTTGCTTATCCTTATCCCCTGTCCCATTCACCTATCCTAATCCCCTAACCCTATACCCATCCCTATCCCCATCTCTATCCCCATCCTTATCTCTATCCCCTATTCCTATCCCCATCCCTTATCCCTATCTCCTATCCCCTAGTCCTATCCCCTAGTCCTATCCCTATCCCCTATCCTTATCCTCTATACCTATGCGTCTTCCCTATCCCCATCCCTATCTCCTATCCCTATTCTCTACTCCTATCCCTATCCCCATCCCCTGTGCCTTATCCCTATTTATCCCCTTTTCCTTATCCCTATCCTCTATCTCTATCCCTATCCCCTATCTCTTATCCCTATCCCTATTCCCTTTACCTAGCCCCTAATCCTTAGCCCTATCTATCTCTATCTATCTCTATCTCTATCCCTACTCCCTAACCCCTAGGCCCTATCCCTCTCCATCTCTACCTCTATCTCTATCCCTAGCCCCTAATCCCCAGCCCCTATCTCTATCATCTCTATCATCTCTATCATCTCTATCATCTCTATCTCTATCTCTAACTCTACCTCTAACTCTATCTCTGTCTCCCTGGACCTGGAGTCTGAGCTTTTCCATCTCACAGTCCTTTAGGGTCCCTAGTAGGAGCGGGTAGGTGGGTGGTTTTCATTCTTTAGCAGAATCAGCCAGGGGCCCAGTAGAAATCAGTAGGCACAGTCCAGGTGCCTGCCTGAGGAAAGCTTAATGAAGTGGGAGGGGCTGATGGAACCAGCATAAGAGCATTAAGCTCTCATGGACCAGCAGGAGTAGAAGCCATCACTACCCCAGGCCTGAAGGGACAAGGAAAAGGAACATGTTCTGGAGCCCCATGAGAGCCATTTTCACGGAAGAAGGGTTTTCAGACAGGAGCTGTCCCCATGGAGGGCTGCAGCCCAAACTGTGAAGAAGCCACAAGGAGATAGGGAAACAAATACCCTGATTTCTCTCTCTGCTCCCACCCTCCAGTTTCCTGATGGTTCCTCCCATTGGCTAAATCTAATTGGAGTCCAGGGGGCAAAGAAGCCCAGGACTAGAGGAGGAAGGATATAAGCAGAGAATGGGTGGGGGCAGGGTGGAAGGTGACAAATGGAGAAATCTGAGCTGATAGGGAGGACAAGGAAATGCAAATGCTCTCTATAAAGACATTCAACAAAGGGGCAGTGGCTCAGTTGGTAAGACTCCCATACTTGATCTCAGCTCAGATCTTGATCTCAGGGTCCTAAGTTCAACCCCTGCGCTGGGCTTCAGGCTAGACATGGAGATTACTTTTAAAAAGGAGGGAAGGACATTCAACCAACCCCTATGTATGCAGTCCCATTGTCACACTATTCCCTTCTATACCAGATTTCTCTACGTTGAGTTGGAGAGGCTCTGAGAGCAGTGCAGAGCCAATGTCCTGCTCTGTAGATTGTAATTTTGCTGCCCCACTAAGGCACTACCCCTCTCCATCTGCTTCCTTTATGCCAAAAATCAGTTGCCATTTCTCATCCAACCATTATTTCTCTCATTCTCTTTGAATTTGTGGGTTTCAAGTGCTATTATTCTTTAAATTATATATATATATATACATATATATGTGTGTGTGTGTATATATATACATAATCTTAGTAAGGTCTCTGGAAGGTGAGGAATAAAGTGCATGAGGTCCAACCATTTAGTTTAATTGAAAACTTTAATGGAGCCTTAAGTTTTTAAATATAGATCCCACATTTTTCTATGTATTTTACTATTTAAGCTGATATTTTGAATTAGGTATTTTCTTTCATTTATTTTAGGCTGGTTATGGTTGTTAAGATAAGGAAACCCTTAATTGTTGTAATTAACTTAGTTACTAGTCTTCTTACTGAATTCTCTTATTGTTTATAATTGTATTTTGGCTGGAGTACTCCAGTATATTTTTTATATCAGGGCAAATATTAATGTTGCCTATTTCTTTCCAACACGTATACTTAATACGCTTTTCTTCCTTAACTTCCTTGCCTAGTACTTCTGGGATAATGGTAAATAAGTTTTAATAGTATTCTCGTCTTATTTGTAAAATAGACATGTTCATATTTCTTACCTTTAAACAGGTAATTTCTATTCTATATGATTATTATTCCATTCATAACTCATGCCATCTATTATTATACTAGATTTTCCTTTCAAATGAGAAAAAAATGTAAGGTTTTTGCAGGTGTCATTTTTTGTTTAATGAAATAATCTTGTTTTATGTTATTTTATTTACATTATATTAACAAGTTATGTGTTATATTAGTCAATTTTAAGCCACCTTTGCATTTTTGAGATAAATTTCATTTAATTACTGTACCTTATGAGTTAAATATGCTGTTGAGTTATACTTATTAATATTTTGTTTTCATATTCTTTTTCTTAAGGTAGTCATTTTAATACAGTTTTATTTTAAATTTGCTGTTTTGTGATAATCTCTTATTTTGTTGGTTTTCTAACTCCTTATTTGATTTTCTCTTCATTATTTCCTCCCTTCTGTTTTCCTTTAGCTCATTTTAGTTTAATTCATGACTTATATGTTTAATTTATTTAATTTTATATTTCCTAATAATTATATGGCATTTAAGACTTCAGGGTTTATTATCAACTAAGTTTTAGCTACAATGATTTGCGTGAATTCTTTGACATTTCTGGCTCTTTCATTCAATGGATATTTCTTTTCAAAGCTATGCTGTATGTTTGGCCTTTTTTCAATTTATGATGGTGTCCTTTTTGTGCTTTGTTTATTCTTGATGGTACCCTTAGTATTTTCTGTGGCGAAAAGATTTAGTGATCTGGGGTGCCTGGGTGGCTCAGTCGGTTAAGCGACTGCCTTCGGCTCAGGTCATGATCCTGGAGTCCCGGGATCGAGTCCCGCATCGGGCTCCCTGCTCGGCAGGGAGTCTGCTTCTCCCTCTGACCCTCCTCCCTCTCATGCTCTCTGTCTCTCATTCTCTCTGTCTCAAATAAATAAATAAAATCTTTAAAAAAAAAAAAAAAAAAGATTTAGTGATCTGTTCTTGAACGGTCCCTGTAATCCTCAAGTCCTGGATACATGCATCTATCTACCTACCCATCTATCTGAGCTAAAATTGGCCTATAATATTATATTAGTTTCAGGTGTACAATATAATGATTTGATATTTGTACATATTGCAAAACGATCACCACAGTAAGTCTAGTTCCCATCCATAACCACACACAGTTACAACATTTTTTTTCTTGTGTTGAGAAATTTTAAGATCTACTCTCTTAGCAAAGTTCAAATATGGAATACAGTATTATCCACTATAGTCACCATGCTGTGCATTATATCTCCAGGACTTATTTATTTTATAACTGGAAGTTTGGTACATAATTTTTTGACATGACTAGTTTTGACATAGAACCATGTCAAATGTTTGTTTTGTTTTTAACATGAGGATGTTGTGATAAGTCCAAAAGAACAAAGGTTCAGCTTAAAAAATAAAAACAAAAACAACGCAGTGTGTATGGAAATTTAAAGTCTCAAACCCAGGTGTGCCATACATGTAATGCTCTTTTGATTTTGTAACTGAAAAGAAAGATTGCTCTGCACCCCATCTCTCCAGTACAAGTTGATCTAACCCAGTCCTGCTTTTGTTCCTATGAAATCCAGTGATTTTTCAGGTCAGTTGAAGCTCATTTACTTTTATGCCCCTGTTACAGACTAGAGCTCAGAACTCTAGCCACATAGATGGCTCCAATATTCCAGGGAAATGAGTAGGGGCCAGATTGTGTCCACTACTTATTGACTAAAGTGATCTTCTGGATGTCAGTGGTGTGTGTGTCTTTCTCAGACAGAGGCCCATTCTCACTCCAGCTCCTGGCTACACTCAGTCTTGGAGTTGTAACTCCATTTCCTCCTGGCTCCAAACATGGCACATGCAGCATCACCTTTTGATGCAATAATACATGGTTGCTTCACCATGTGACCCTGGGAACAGGCATACCAGCTGGATCCTCCCCCCATGCCATCTTCATGCCAAGCTTGGAGTCATAATAAACTGCAGGATTCTCTGGCACACCACTTGGATTCAAGGGAGATAGGGTGTCTTGCACACCAAGGGGCACCATGATGCCAACTCTCTAATGTCTTCTATGATGTGGATGAAATGGGCAGATAAAGAGGCCCAGGCAGGAAGCAAAAGAATGGTTTTCTTCCACTCTCAGACCCCCTCTCCCACCCAACATCAAGGTGTGAAGTTCACTCTCTCCACTTTGCTCTTCCAAAGTTTTTTTCTCCTTTTGTCTTTCAAATTCTTCTCAACACTTTCAATATTCCACTGTATTCAATTCTTGCTTGGCTTCTGAAAAGAAGTTGAATGTAAATCTTCACTTAGTTCCTCTCTAGATAAGGTGGGTTTCCCCCGATCTGGCTTCTTTTAGGATTTTTTTTTTCTTTATCTTTGATTTTCTGTAGTTTGAATATGGTATGTCCAGGTGTCTTTTTTTTTTTTCTTCTGCGTTTAACCTACTTGATATTTACTCTGAATCTGTGGTTTGGTGCCTGACATTAATTTGGGGGAAATTCTCAGTTATTATTGTTTCAAATATTTCTTCTGTTCATTTTTCTTTTTCTTCTCTTTCTAGTATTTTCTTTATTTTTTTATTATGTTATGTTAATCACCATACATTAAATCATTAGTTTTTGATGTAGTGTTCCATGATTCATTGTTTGCGTATAACACCCAATGCTCCATTCAGTACGTGCCCTCTTTAATACCCATCACCAGGCTAACCCATCTTCCCACCTCCCTCCCCTCTGGAACCCTCAGTTTGTTTTTCAGAGTGCATCATCTCTCATGGTTCGTCTCCCCCTCCGATTTCCCCCCCCTTCATTTTTCCCTTCCTGCTATCTTCTTTTTTTTTTTTTTAACATATAATGTATTATTTGTTTCAGGGGTACAGTTCTGTGATTCAACAGATTTACACAATTCACAGCACTCACCATAGCACATACCCTCCCCAATGTCTATCACCCAGCCACCCCATCCCTCCCACCCCCTACCACTCCAGCAACCCTCAATTTGTTTATGTGTATGTTACACCTTCTGTAGTTTTTCCACAGTCCTTGGATCGTCTGTTTTTCTTTTTTTTTTAGTCTTTGTTCACTTTGCTTTTTGGTTTTCAGGGATTCTATTACTATATCCTCAAGGTTAGAGAGATTCTTTCCTCAGCTGTGTCCAGTCTACTAATGAGCCCATCAAAGACATTCTTCATTTCTGTTACAGTGTTTTTAGCAATTCTTTTGGCTCTTTCTTAGGATTTCCATCTCTCTGCTTACATGGCCGATCTGTTCTTGGGTGCTATCTACACTATCCAGTGGAGCTCTCAACATATTGATCATAGTTGTTTCAAATTTCCAGTCTGGTAATTCCAACATCCCTGCCATGTCTGGTTCTAATGCTTGTGTTGTTTCTTTAATTTTATATTTTGCCTTTCAGTATGCCTTGTAATTTCTTCTGGATAGGTGGACATGATGTACCTGCTAAAAGGAACTCCTGTCAATAGGCCTTTAGTAAGGTGGTAGTGAGGTGTAGGGGAGGGGAAGTGCTCTGTTGTCCCATGATTTCGTCTCAGTCATTAGTGAGCCTGGGCCTCTGGGCTGTGAACTTCACAAGTATTTCTCAGTTTTGTCCTCCCCTCTTAGGTGGGACACAATAATTTCCCTGAGGCAGGCCTTGTCAAGAAGAGCAGAGAACTCTGGAGCATTTCAAAATGGTTTCTTTTTCTCTTCTCCTGTCAGAAGTGGGAGGGGATTTTTCTTCAGATTTAGTGTGACAATTTGCTCAAGCTCCTTGAGGGAAATTTCACCATACTGTGTACTCCCCTTCATGACTGGGTCCCCTGGAGTCCTTAATTCTCAGAATCATCCACGCTGATCCTTCAGTGATTCATCATGTGCAATTCAAGTTTTCCTACCCCACCTGTGAGTATCTGCTCCGATAAGCTATGACTCCTTACATTCACCTGTTTGTCTCTATAATCTTGGGGGCAGTGGTTTGCCCTGTGTCCTCTCCTCTCTTATGGGTCCAAGAAGAAGTGTGGATTTTTCAGTCTTTCAGCTTTTTTTCTTAAATCTCTTTATCTTAGTCTGTGTTACCTACAGTAGAAGGGATTCCAAATCGCAATGCAATCTGCACAAACTAACACAGGATAATAGTGAGTCATTAATCTTAAAAACTAGTGGATATAGTGTCTGTGCATTAGCTATAAATTACCCTTACAGCTATATCTTGCATTTCTCTAACAGGCAAATAAGGGAGAATCTGTGGGTACATCATACAGGTGAAGAAATGCAGCAATGATTAATACTTTGACATATTCTGTCATGCCAAGTAATATGCTAAATAGACTCTCCACCAGCTTAAAGGTTTTCCTATCCCAATCCTAATTTCTTGGGTTCATGTTAGGGTTAGGGTTGTGTTGTCTCAGAGTTGGGGTTGCTGCAGAGTTAGTACAGGGATTGGGGTTAATTTCAGAGATGGGTTGGAATTAGATAACCCCTGGAAATCTTCTGATACAGAGTCCTATGATTCCAAATTTGCTAATCTCAGGAATGGCCTTCAAGCACCATGTCTGCTCATTCTCTGAGCATTCACATGAACTTTGACAAGTCTGTGTCTCTTTTGAAACGATAGTAGGCATCTTCATTTAATTTCAACTAATAAATAAATTTGCTGCCCATTATTTTTTCCAGTTTTATTGAGATGTAATTGACACAAAACATTGTGTAAGTTTAAGGTGCACGACATGATGATTTGATATACGTATATATTTCAAAATGGTTCCCACAGTAAGGTCTATTAATAGGGTTAAGTTAAATCTATCAACTCCTGTAGTTACGTTTGTGTGTGTGTGGTGATAATTTTTAAGAGCTATTCTTTTAGCAACTTTCAAGCATCTAATATGGTATTTTTTTCTAAAGATTTTATGTATTTATTTGTCAGAGAGAGAGAGAAACTGAGCAAACAGGGGGAGGGGCAGAGGGAGAAGCAGGCTCCCCGCCGAGCAAGGAGCCCAACTCAGGACTTGATCCCAGGACCCTGGAATCATGACCTGAGCCAAAGTCAGATGCCCAACTGACTGAGCCATCCAGGTGTCCCTACTGTATTGTTAATTATAGTCATTGTGCTGTACATTAGATTTCCAGAGCTTATTTATCTTCCAGCTAGAAGTTCATACCCTTTCACCACCTCCATCCATTTCTTCCCACCCCTCAGCCCCAGGCAACCACCATTCTACTCTCTATTTCTATGAGTTCAGTGTTTGGTTTGGTTTGGTTTTAGATTCTACATGTAAGTGAAATCATATAGTATTTGTCTTTCTCTATCTGATTAATTTCATTTAGCATAATGCTCTTAAGTTTCATCCAAGTTCTTGCAAATGGCAGGATTTCTTTTTTTTAAATGCCTGAATAATATTCCATTGAATACACACACACACACACACACACACACAGAATATTTTCTTTGTCCATTCATCCATCAGTGAACATTTAGGTGGTTTCCATGTCTTCACTATTTTAATAATGCTGCAATGAACAGCATGAGGGTGCATCTACATCTTTGAGGTAGTGATTTTATTTCTTTTGCATATATACACAGTGAGTGATTGCTGGATCACATGGTGTAGACAGCACCCAAGAACACAAGAGTGCACAAAGATTCCCTTTTCTCTGCATCCTCACCATCTCTTTTGTCTTTTTGATAATAGCCACGCTAATGGGTGGGAGGTGATATCTCACTGTGGTTTGGGTTTGTACTTCCCTGATGATTAGTGATGTTGAGCACCTTTTCATGTAGCTGTTAGCCATTTGTATGTCTTCTTTGGGGAAAAAAAAAAAAACAACATCTATTCAGATCCCTTGTCCATTTTTAATCAGATTATTTTGGAGTTTCTTCACTGCTAAGTTTTATGATTTCGTTATATATTTTGGATATTAATTCCTTATGAGATATTTGCTTTGTAAATATCTTCTCCCATTCTGTAGGTTGCTTTTCATTTTGTTGATTGTTTCTTTTGTCATGCAGAAGCTTTTTAATTTGACATGGTCTCATGTGTTGTTTTTTATTTTTTCTTTCTTCCCTTTTTTTTTTTTTTGATTTTTGCTTTTGTTACCTGTGTTCTTGCTGTCATCTCTGCCTGGGTGAGGCTGGAGGCTGTGCTCAGCAATCTGGCAAGGCCATATGCTAGGCTCCACTACTATGTAGGGCTGGAGGCTGGGTTCCAAGCCTGCTCAGAATCGTTGTTCAGGTTCCTCCTGGTTATTTGGGGCTAGGGGCTATATGCTCAACAGTTGGGCAGGACTGCAAGTTTTCTCTCCTGCCTGGGTGGGCCTTAGGATATGCTCTGCAGCTGGGCATCTGTGGCCAGGACTCCCAGAGGGGAATGATTGGAAGCTCTGCTCAGCAGTTGGGCAGGACTATGAATTTACTCCTTTGTTCACAGAATGAGCTCTACACCAGTATGACCTATTGGCTGGGGATCCAATTCAGGCAGAATTGCCAGAGGAGCTCCATGGCTAAATGAAATGACTGGTTTAGCTCTCTGCTCAAGTGCTGCTGCAAGCAGGAAGGAAATCCACCAAGATCTGAGTACCTGTTGTTATCAGCCACTTCCCCCTTCTCTGTTCCTATCTGATCCCCAGTGGTCTAATCTAGTAAGTTCCCCCAGTGATCCTTACTTAAATAGGACTCGAGTGAAACTCCTGGGTAGTGCCTGCAACACTGAGGGAGCTGGATGTCCATCTTGGGGTCTCTTTTCCCACTGGAGGAACGATAGGCCAGGGGTCACATTTGGTACATCACTGTGCTAGCCTGGGGGGCACGGGCAAGGCAGGCAGAGTATAGCCACTCTTCAAATGTGGTCGTTTCTCAGCCTCTATGGTCCAAGGAATATTTCACTCTCACCTCTGGTTCTGGGCTTATCATAAGGGTGTCTTGTCTATAGAGAGCTGCTAGTTGGTCTTCTTGTGAGAGGAACTGATTTGAGATCCACTTATGTTACCATGTTAATGATGTGACTTCTGGCTGTCTATTATTTGTAGAACGTATTCCATTTTCCACTTGAAATGTTCAGAGTGTCCATCACATTCACTTCAGAGGCCTGGCTATGGCAAACTTATTTGGTCTGGGATCTTAAACTGTGGGGATGTTGGGAGAGTTTGCTCACAGTGAGCTCTTAGTTTCTGCTTCAGGGTGGATCTTTTTTTTTTTTAAGATTTTATTTATTTATTAGAGAGAGAGAGAGAGAGCATGAACAGGGGGAGAGTCAGAGGAAGAAACAGACTACCTGCTCAGTGGGGAGCCCGACATGGGGCTCGATCCCAGGACCCTGGGACCATGACCTGAGCCAAAGGCAGACACTTAACCAACTGAGCCACCCAGACACTCCACATCTTTATTTTTTACTCATAAAATTTCTCAAACCTATAAATCACTTCAGCAATGTGGAAATGAATAAGATAAAGGTCCTCATACTTGGCTTTGGAATTAAGATTGAAGTAAGAGATGGGATGGAGCAATATTGAGGTACATCAATCATATGAATTACCCAGTAATAAGAAGCAGTAATTTCACATTTTGACTAAGCCAACTTAATATAACATGAAAATAGCTGCACTCAACTAACCCCACTGTCGGAATGCTGCTTTTGGAAACTTGGCTGTGAAGATAAGGAGAAAGGGCAGTAGTTAGATGTGTTTGCATAGTCGAGGGTGTTTAACTTTTTTGTTGTTGTTCTTAAATAAAGGTGATTCTTGGGATTTGTGAAAGCTGAGAAGAGCAGAGACTCTTCCAATACAACTGGGATTAAATCTGCAGATGGCGAGCAAAGCAGAGCCAAACCCACTCTCTCCCTTCTGTTGCTCAGGGCTGATGTTCCTGGCTTTCTTTAAGGTGCCAGATGGAGACCACTCTTGAGCAACCTTCCTTGGTTACTCACTGGCTCATTATCTCACAACCAGTTCATATATTTATACACTTCGTCATTTGATCTGGTGAATTCACCAACATATTTGGACTTGATGGTCCATTTTATTGGCCCTATAACTGAGCATCAAGTGGAGAATTTAACTAAGGAGGTATCTCCAATGCCTTGTGAATACTTTTCCCATATAAAGGCAAGCATTTATTCAGGTCAGCTGGTCATAGGAAAGGAGAGGAAAGGCTTCTGCTTTCATGCTCTCTAGAGTTCCTGCAATATGCATCCCCTTAATGAAGCCAGCAGACGCATCTACTCACACTTGGCTCTGGAATGATCAAAGCGACTCAGAGCTGTAATTTTAATATGCCATTTATTTTCTGAAGAAAAAAATAAAACTGCTTTATAAGCAAGAAAATAATCTGTGTCTATTTCAGACATCATAAATGATTTGCAATGAGTTTGAATTTTTATTCTCCAAGAAAGCCATTGTATTTACAGGGTAGCAGCTTTGGTGTTGCTACAGAAGTTTTAGCCCAAATAGCTGTGAGTTTTTTGCTGTAAATAATTTTAATGTGTAGATTGTTGTCAGTTGTGTTACCATTGGATCCTGTGACCTCTATAGGACTGGATTATTTTATGATCTGAATGGTTTTATAAGCAGAGGCTGGTCCGATGGCACATGTCATCTTATGCACAGATTGGCAGTAGAGAGCTTTGTAAAGAGAGAGATAAACTTGGTGGTGCCTGGGTGGCTCAGTCTGTTAAGTGTCTGACTCTTGATTTTGGCTCAGGTCATGGTCTCAGGGTCATGAGACTGAGCCACACATTGTGTTCCCCTCTCAGTGTGGAGTTGGCTTGAGACTCTCTCTCCCTCTCCCTCTGCCCCTCACCCTTGCTCTCTCTCAAATAAATAAATAAATCTTTTTTTTTAAAAAAGAGATTCTCTCTTTCTCTCTCTCTCTGCCCCTCCCTACTCCTGTGTGCACATACATGCTCTCTCTCTCTCTCTCTCTCAAACAAACAAAGAAATAAAATGAAAAGAAAGAGATAAACTTGGTTCAGGCGTTAAAATATATCACTCATTTATTGGTTCCTCTTACTACCACTTATGAGCTCCCTATTTTTGAAATAAAACAGAATCTCCCCTTTTATTTTTTTAAATTTTTTTGAAAGATTGTGTTTATTCATTTGAGAGAGAGACAGAGAGGGAGAGAGAGAGAAAGAGAAAGAATGAATAAAAGGTGGGGGAGGAGAGGGAGAAGCAGGCTCCCCGCTCAGCTGAGAGCCTGATGTGGGGCTCAATCCCAGGACCCTCCCAAGACCCTGGGTTCATGACCTGAGTTGAAGGCAGATGTTTAACTGACAGAGCCACCCAGGCACCCCAGAATCCCCCCTTTAAACTAAATGAATTATATTTTATTTAAAATACCATTTATTTTGGGGGGGGGAATTGAATAAAAATTACTCATAAAGCCACCTGCCCTAAAGAGGGAAAACTGCTAACATTTTTTTATTTTCCATAGACATTGGTAGTAATGACTGGAAGTAAAAATCTATTGTATTGGAAGAGGATGATGTATTTGGTTAAAAACACATATATAAAATGTAACTGGCAGGTTGAGTTGGGTTTAGGAATGTTGGAAATGTTTTATGTGTGATGGTACTAGAAGTGACATGTGTTAAGAAAATGAGACATTGGGAGAAACAGATCAGGAGGAAGAGACTGCACAATATTTACATTTTTGAGACAAGAAAAATGTGGGCCAAAAACTCATTTTGGAGTTCAACCGGATGAAGCTGAAGTTGAGGTAAGATGAAACCAAGCAGGTACAACAACTTTTGCTCCAGTTATGGGTTCCTCTAGAACAATGATAATGCAGTGAGAAATCCCACATGCATTTAAAGTAAATAGTAATTGGGAGGCAAAGGCCTGCATGCTCTAGAAAGTTCTACCTGGGAGAAAGCCAGGGAAGGAGTCTGAGAGGGGTTTGTTCTGTAGAAAAAGGAGATCACGAGAGGAATGTTTATTGAACAGAGATTGAGACACAGATTACTGTGTGTTTAAGGGTGTGGACCCCAAGGGCACACTCCCTAGGTTCAAATCCTGGTTGGGTAAGAAACCTAGACTTTTAGTTTCCTTGACAGTAAAATGGGGACAGTAGTAGTTGTAGTGACAGTTGTGAGAATTAAAGGGTCTAAAATGCTTGGAAGAGCACTTGCTCCACAGTGAAGTAACTCCATATATATTAGCTATTATCATCCACCAATAGCTTGACCATAATCAGTGTGGATAAGCTGGGAGTGATGGAGTGACCTTGCATCTTGTGGCCATTGCTTCATGGAAGACACTTGAGGATTAAGACATGACCAAATGGTTCGCCCTGGTGGGTTTTGTGAGAAGGCTTGGGTGACTAACAAGTGGGGAGGCTTTTTCAGTCTTGATGACTTTTTCTGCCTTAAAAACAATTTTTTCTTTGCTCTTTTCTCTGACAAAGGGGTTAGGATAAGGAGATGAAAGCCAATATTTATACATATTAACATTGGCAGTGTCCTAACATACATGTGATCTGACTCTTGATTTCTCCCCTTAATATTGCAATAAGCATTTTCTAGTTACATTTTTTCATAATGTTAATGATGTTAATCCTTAATATTTTTTAAAGATTTTATTTATTTATTTGTCAGAGAGAGAGAGAGAGAGCACAAGCAGGGGAGCAGCAGAGGCAGAGGGAGAAGCAGGCTTCCTGCTGAGCAAGGAGCCCAATGCAGGACTCGATCCCAGGACCCTGGGATCATGACCTGAGCCAAAGGCAGATGCTTAACAGACTGAGTCACCCAGGCATCCCTGTTTATGCTTAATATTATGCTCAATATTAATATCCATCCACATAATAGTCCATTGTATAAGGTTGTATCACGATATACTCAACGATTGTGTAATCTTGGAAATTTTATGGATTCTGATTCTGTGGTGTATAAATAGTGTGGCAATCAGGATCTCTTATTTTTTATTGAGCACCTACCTTGTTCCAGGCACTATTCAAGGCATTGGAGATAGCAATGAACTTAGCATATATTTTGGTCTACATCTTTGATTTTTATTAGGAACCCATTATCCAGTTCAGCAATCAACAACACATTTGTCCATTGATTTTTAAGAAAATTCAATAGTCAGCTTCTGTTGGGTTGGAGAAAGGCACATTCAAAACTTGCAAATACTATTCTCACCTCATTCAAGGGCAGAAATTTAATCTCTTGGTTTTTAGGATACTTTCTCTTTTATAAAATCTGGTCACTGTATTACTAAGTGTTTTCAAACACACACACACGCACACACACGCACACACACACACACACACCCCTGCACCAGGAAAGGAGCAAAATTCCCAACCAAGGATCAATTTCAGCAGATAAAGTCCTAAATATGGGCTTTCAAAGTGATGGTGATGTAATAATGCCTTGGTCAGGGATGTTCAGTACGGCCAAGAATAACTTCCAGCACCCTCAGCTAGGACCCACCAGTGTCAGCAGAGACATAGCTCAACTGCACAGTGGGTACACTGGTTATATTGCTAGATGTAGATAGAGTTGGTAGGATCAAACAAAAAATACTTGAAATCTGAAGCCATTATGGATCCTCTTGCAAATGAAAAGACTTTCTGTAAGTGATTCTTAGACCAAGCATTTTCAAACAATCTCATTTTCTAAGCAAATGTTTATATCCTAGTGAGTAGATAGAATGATTGGGAAGAATACAATGTTGCTCTTCAAAGAGTTGAAGGTCTGTCCAGAAGAGAAATTACACTTACCTACTCTTATTCCTGAGGCCAGAACTAAGACAAATAGGTGGATATTGGTGGGTGGTATTCTTCACATCAGCCTAAGAACAACAACGGAAATTAACAACAACCAAAAAAATTTAACATGTTTCTAAAGCTTCCATGGGAGAGAGTAAGCTTCTGATCAGTGGAAAAAGTTAAACTCAGGCTGGGTAAGTACCTTCAGAGGAGGCTGAAGAGCGACTTTTGTAGTACAATGGTTCTTAAGTTCTGTGTGTGTGTGTGCACACGTAATTGTGTATTCATGCCATACTTCGGTAACTGGAATTTGTGGTGGTCCCCAGAAGGCATTAAAAGACTAGGCACAGCTTTAAACACATGAGTAATAATTACAGTATAATCATCATTGTGGCATAAGAATACCCCAAAAGCTCTATAAAAAGTACACACTGTTTACACATAATTCTCATCACTCCCATTCCAGAACTGTTTATGTCAAACTGTTTATGGTCACAAAAGACCCTTCTCCATATGCACAAGGAAAATTCCAGCATTTTGCAGTGCTTTAGTAAAAACAGGATTTATCTCTAGGGCTGGATGGATGCTACTCTACACCTATTATCACTTGTCTAAAACCTCATTTATTCAGCTCAGCATTCCCCCAGTGGCATTGTCATAATTATGACAAAAAAAATTAGCAGTACCTGTGACAGTACCAGGAGTACCTTAATACCTTAGCATACCAGTGGTTATGGAGGATACATTTCTGATCATTCAGATCAGGGTTTGAAGTCGCTTCACTGGCTTTGTGTTATGTTTGCTGGAAGAAATTAAATAATAATGAACAAATAGCCCTGATATTTTATGAAAGTGGCAGATTTTTCTCCTGTGAAGATTGGGTTATTTTAAAATCAACAGCAGGACATCTATGAAAAACCTACAGTGAATATCATTCTCAATGGGGAAAAACTGAGAGCTTTCCCCCTAAGGTCAGGAATGCGGCAGGGATGTCCACTATCACCACTGCTATTCAACATAGCATTAGAAGTCCTGGCCACAGCAATCAGACAACAAAAAGAAATCAAAGGCATCCAAATCGGCAAAGAAGAAGTCAAACTCTCACTCTCTGTAGATGATATGATACTTTATGTGAAAAACCCAAAAGGCTCCACCCCAAAACTGCTAGAACTCATACAGGAATTCAGTAAAGTGGCAGGATATAAAATTAATGCACAGAAATGAGTGGCATTCTTATACACCAACAACACGACAGAAGAAAGAGAAATTAAGGAGTTGATCCCATTGACAATTGCACCCAAAACCATAAGATACCTAGGAATAAATCTAACCAAAGAGGCAAAGAATCTGTACTCAGAAAACTATAAAATACTCATGAAAGAAATTGAGGAAGACACAAAGAAATGGGAAAAAGTTCCATGCTCATGGATTGGAAGAACAAATATTGTGAAGATGTCAATGCTACCTAGAGCAATCTACACATTCAATGCAATCCCCATCAAAATACCATCTACTTTTTTCAAAGAAATGGAACACATAATCCTAAAATTTGTATGGAACCAGAAAAGACCCCAAATAGCCAGAGGAATGTTGAAAAAGAAAAGCAAAGCTGGTGGCATCACAATTCCGGACTTCAAGCTCTGTTACAAAGCTGTCATCATCAAGACAGTATGGTACTGGCACAAAAACAGATACATAGATCAATGGAACAGAATAGAGAGCCCAGAAATGGACCCTCAACTCTATGGTCAGCTAATCTTCGACAAAGCAGGAAAGAATGTCCAATGGAAAAAAGTCTCTTCAACAAATGGTGTTGGGAAAATTGGACAGCCACATGCAGAAGAATAAACTGGACCATTTCCTTACACCACACACAAAAATAGACTCCAAATGGTTGAAAGACCTCAGTGTGAGACAGGAGTCCATCAAAATCCTAAAGGAGAACACAGGCAGCAACCTCTCCGACCTCAGCCACAGCAACTTCTTCCTAGAAACATCGCCAAAGGCAAGGGAAGCAAGGGCAAAAATGAACTATTGGGACTTCATCAAGATAAAAAGCTTTTGCACAGCAAAAGAAACAGTCAACAAAACTAAAAGACAAGTGACAGAATGGGAGAAGATATTTGCAAATGACATATCAGATAAAGGGCTAGTATCCAAAATCTATAAAGAACTTATCAAACTCAACACCCAAAGAACAAAGAATCCAATCAAGAAATGGGCAGAAGACATGAACAGACATTTTTCCAAAGAAGACATCCAAATGGCCAACAGCACATGAAAAAGTGCTCAACATCGCTTGGCATCAGGGAAATTCAAATCAAAACCTCAATGAAATACCACCTCACACCAGTCAGAATGGCTAAAACTAACAAGTCAGGAAATGACAGATGTTGGCGGGGATGCGGAGAAAGGGGAACCCTCCTACACTGTTGGTGGGAATGCAAGCTGGTGCAACCACTCTGGAAAACAGTATGGAGGTTCCTCAAAAAGTTGAAAATGGAGCTACCCTACGATCCAGCAATTGCACTACTGGGTATTTATCCCAAAGATACAAATGTAGGGATCCGAAGGGGTACGTGCACCCTGATATTTATAGCAGCAATGTCCACAATAGCCAACCTATGGAAAGAGCCAAATGTCCATCGATAGATGAATGGATAAAGAAGAAGTGGTCTATATATACAATGGAATATTATGCAGCCATCAAAAGGAATGAGATCTTGCCATTTGCAACAACGTGAATGGAACTGGAGGGTGTTATGCTGAGCGAAATAAGTCAACCAGAGAAAGACATGTATCATAGGACCTCACTGATATGAGGAATTCTTAATCTCAGGAAACAAACTGAGGGTTACTGGAGTGGGGAGGGGGTGGGAGGGATGGGGTGGCTGGGTGATAGACATTGGGGAGGGTATGTGCTATGTGGTGAGCGCTGTGAATTGTGCAAGACTGTTGAATCACACATCTGTACCTCTGAAACAAATAATGCAATATATGTTAAGAAAAAAAAAAAGAAGAAGATAGCAGGAGGGGAAGAATGAAGGGGGGGAAATCAGAGGGGGAGACGAACCATGAGAGACGATACCATGAGAGACGATGTACTCTGAAAAACAAACTGAGGGTTCTAGAAGGGAGGGGGTGGGAGGATGTGTTAGCCTGGTGATGGGTATTAAAGAGGGCACATTCTGCATGGAGCACTGGGTGTTATGCACAAACAATGAATCATGGAACGCTACATCAAAAACTAATGATGTAATGTATGGTGATTAACATAACAATAAAAAATTTAAAAAAATCAACGGGAGGAGGGCAAGACCTTCTGAAAAATAAAATTTCCTTAAGTCCTAGAATGTTAACAGAATACAGAAATCTCAAACACATGTTGTTAAAATAAAATAACAGCAATACATAAATCATTGACACTTACATTAAAGACTGATTTACCCTGTTTTGAAGGTTACATGGTACAGAAAATAGTCACAAAAGAATCCTATTTGCTTTACCCATGTCACCATCTTGAATTGAATGCACATATCCTCAAGAAACTGAAGAATCAGCACATGACATTTGATGCTTTTTATTTTACTAACAACTTTAATTTTTTTCTAATAACAAAATAATAACCCTACACTATGTAAAATTTTAAAAAGTACAGATAAGCACAAGAAATCATTACTAAATCATTACTCAGAGATAATCTCTGTTAACTTGTTGGTAAATTTTCATAGGTATTGATTCTAAATTTCGGATTGCAGGAATAGATGATGTTAGGGATAAACAGTTATAATTAGTTAGAAAACCAAAATTTCTGTATACATTATCACTGCTACTGTGGAAACCAACATCTGACCTATATGTAACAAGCAAGCATGTTTGATGAGGAGGAAATGTGAGCTGGTAGCATCATGGAGGGCTGCTGGGTGGAGGGGCCTGTAGCCTTTGGAAGCTAGCTGTGCCCCAAGCAAGGACCCCAAGAGGAACGTGCAGTGCACCCTGATGTCAATGTCAGGACAGAGAGCCTTCAAGGTATGGATCTGACGAAAAGGCAGACCTGTCTGATCCATCCACAAACCCCAGGCCCTAGGGCTCCGCCCCAACCACGTGGGACTGTTCATCACTTATTATTTCAAGGCAGGTGCTCCTGAAGTATCTGTTGAATGTATGAGCAATGGGATGACCAGGACCAAAGTGGTCTTTCCCCAAACTCTTTCTCTTCCATGTATAAATGGGCCTTAATCAACCTGTGAGTGTTATTATGATACAAAAAATTCAGTATAACAAGCTGGTTTTGTTTTTCCCTGAAAACACATCTCCCTGGCTCCAGCAATGCCTTCAGAACTAGGAACTTTGAACACAATGGAATTCTGCACTAAGGTGCCTGTTAGAAAATGTCGAGCCATGGATGACCATGCTCAAGAAGTAATTTAATAATACCGTGCTCTGGTTTGGGGCCATTTGCTAAAATCCAAAAAAAACCCCCAAAAAACAAAAAAACAAAAACAGCATTTTTACAACTGAGTGACAGTAACCTAAATTCATCCTGGAACCCTCTTCCTATGCAGGTCTAGAGGGTAAAACTACTAACTAAAATTTTTATAAGACCCCTCCATGAGTTTTCTTTCACAGATAGTTGCAAAATTTCTCTCGTCTTCGTGAATTTTTGCACAACCATCCGATTCAAGAACTATAGAGTCCCTTAAAATATTTTCCTTTTTTTTACTCCAGTTGAAGATGATCTATTGACAAAGGCCAGATAATAAGGCCCAAAATTTTACTATGACATTCATAGTAAATTAAAACAACTCCTTTTGAAATTTAGTTACTGTTTCAAAGAAACAAATTGAAGAAAAAAACAGTAAGTAGGAAATAAGAAAATAAAAATAATAAGAATAAGAAAGAATAAGAAAAAAAACAAATAAAAATAAGAAAAACAATAAGAAAATAAAAATAAGAATAAGAAAGTAAAAATAATAAGAAAAATAAGAATAAGAAAGAATAAGAAAAAACAGTAAGTAGAAAAATGTGAGGTCCTGATGAAAAGAGTAACTTGAATAAAACATACTAGGGTCAGATCTGTAAGCTCTTGTGGTCAGTTATTAGATAAAACTTGGGAGCCACCAGTTCTGGATCAACAACGATGAGCGAGGTGCTAACACCCAAAGAGGGCACACTTGTCTAGTCTCATCTGCAACGTAGGCATGTAGCTCTTCTTTTATTCCTGCTCAAAGGATCAGCCCACTGTCTTAACATTCTTTGCAAGGTCCTCCCAGTCACCTATGCGATTTACCAGTAGGATTCTCCTTATGCAGTTACCAAAGCAGCAAATAAAATTCTACCTCTGACTTCCCCCTTTACCATGATTTTGTGAATCTGGGGGAGAAAAAACCACTCACTTTTGGCTTCATCTGTGTGCATTTGAGCCCCTGTTGGAGGGGGTGACTCATTTCATGTTTTATGTAAATACAGGGACCACTCTGAACTTGGCTTGAAAAAAAGTCTTCATTTTCCTGACTGATATTTAGCATTTCCTTCCCCTATAAAGCTTGGAAACAATTCACAGCACTATTAGCATTATTTGTAATTTTGTCACTCACAGAAGCCGCAGATAATTTCATGACACATTCATTTCAGGTGTTACAGCTCACAAAATATTGTTTACACCCATCACCACTTCAAAATTAGGGTAGCTACATAGTAGAGTGGTTATTTAATGCATGAAGTAGGTAGTTATTTACTATGTTTATTATGTAGCTGATTATTATTTTTTTTTTTTGAGAGAGAGAGTGCATGCATGAGGGAGGGGAGGAGAAGAGAGAGAGGGAGAGAGAGAATTTTAAGCAGACTCCATGCCCAGCCCAGAGCCTGATGCAGGGCTCGATCTCATGACCTGAGATCATGACCTCAGCTGAAATCAAGAGTCAGTTGCTTAATCAACTGAGCCACCCAGGTGCCCCTATGTAGCTGCTTATTAAATGCATTCATAAGAAAACACCCATTTTTATAGGAAATGCAGAAGCATGATCTAATCATAAGATATACCAGATAAACCCAAATTAAAGGACATTCTTAATATAACAGACCAGAATTCTTCAAAAGTGTCTAGGTCACAAAAGACTAAAGAGACAGAACAGCTACATAAAATGTGGGACTCTGGATTGGTTCCTGGAACAGTAGGACATTGATGGAAGAAAAATAGTGAAATCCAAAAAAGTGTACAGTTTAGTTCAGAGAATTGTATCAATGTTAATTTCTTCATTTTGATAAATGGTCCATGATTATCTAAGATGTGAACATTAGGGGAATCTGGGTAAAGGGTGTACTGAAACATTCTATACTATTTTTACAACATTTCTGTAAGTCTACAGTTATTTCAAAATAAAAAGTTAAAAAGGATTACATTTGGGAACTGAAAAGAAAACAAAGAACCACATATATTATTCTATCACAATTTGTTTTTCTAATATTTTGATAAAAGTATTTCAAAATCATTATTTTCCTTTGAAATCCTGTGTATTTTCTGCTTTAAAAATATCATCCCAACAGGGAACCCACTGCTTTCTCAGCCTGCCAATGGGATCATGGCACAAAAAGATGAAGAATCATAAATTAAGGAATTTGAAAGTTGCAGATACCAAATGCCAAAGTGACTGGATTAAAATCTGTGAAAAACAAGTAGCCAGAGGAACCTCTTCACTTTGGCCTCCGTTTGGAATAAGTTAGCCTGAATCCATGGTCTTTTCTTGAG
Source organism: Mirounga angustirostris (assembly GCF_029215605.1). Taxonomy (NCBI): domain Eukaryota; kingdom Metazoa; phylum Chordata; class Mammalia; order Carnivora; family Phocidae; genus Mirounga; species Mirounga angustirostris. The sequence continues at coordinate 96,404,301 of NW_026991718.1, read as the reverse complement.
CACTCTTCAATTCCCCTCCACAGCTGTGTCCTGGAGGGACACTGACTCAGAATGGTAGGCAAGACCAACACTCTGAGGGCTTCTCACCAGGAGCCACATCACCATTCACTGAACACTCCCCACACAATGCCGCAGACCACTCATCTTTCTTGATCTGGCACATTTCTTTTGAGCTTGGTTCAGGGTTTAAATTATTAATCACTTCCCAGGATATTTGTGTCTCAGATTGGTTTCCAAGCTGCTTTAACATGCACACACGGGCTTTATCCCTCTGCCATTTGCAATTATGCAAAAAAACCCGTGTGGATGTTATTGGGCACCTCTGCAGGTGCTGGTGATGGAGCCAAATCAACAGAAGAAGCTAATTGGAAGCAACATGCTAAGATGCTTTTAGGAATGGATATTTATCCAAATGGCTACATAATACAAGAGGCAGAGAGGAGAAAAAAGCAGTGCCAAGAAAGGTGGGATGAGGGGGTGTGGCTGCATGATCAGACCTACTCTGAAGATGGCCACAAAGTCTGCCCCCCAATATGGGATGGGCTTCTGGGCACAAAACCTACCTCCCTTTCCTCCCCTGCTCTGAACTCAAGAGGCTGTGGAGCCCTTACTGGACTCCAGTGAACTTCAGTGGCTCAAAACAGAAACATGAGTTTTCTCTACTCAGTGTTAAAACATGATTAGAAATAATCTGGTAAAATTACGTGAAAAAGTACAGGCTGTTGGGTTTTGCAGTACTGAATTATGGTTTGGTCAACATGAAGGGAAGTAGAACATTAAAACTCTATTGTCAGGTGGTGTAGGGTCAGTTCACAAACTTAGAGGACACATCTCCATTCAGACTTTCAGAGCAGGGACACTCTAGCATTTTGCCTGTGTTTGGCCAGTTAAATGTGGGATGTTGCAGCTTGAGGGATCATGACTATCTGTGAGAACTAGTGATGCTCAATGCAGAGTCAGAACGGAGAAGGACAAAAGGGAAATCTTAAAGGAAGACTGAATATAAATGTTCAGTGAGGGGTTGGAAGCATCTCATTTGGAGATCTTGAGGGAGATATTTGGAGGAGTGCCTGGTAATTTCACTCAGGTATGAAAAGAGGGTTGGGCTTTTCTAAGCCCTCAGGAACCTCATATGCCATGGAGACTTAAAATCTAGCTATGTGCTTTCTCTGTTAAACAGAAATTAAAATGAGGCAAGTGTATCTTGCATTCCCCTTCAGGGAACTCCTGAACTACTAAATGGAAGGTCACATGGGTCACCTCCAGTGTGCTAGACATTGTATTAGATGCTTTACAGGCACTATTTCCTTTAGTCCTTGTTTTAGTCTTAGGAGTTGGGTACTATTGGTCCTACTTTACAGAAATGTGTGAGCTCTTTGTGGAATGGTGCTCTGTCTTTAGCACCAAGCTACAGCTTCCTGGCTCCTGATCTTCAAGGCAGCATTCCAAATTCTGATCTGGTTGGAAATTGTGAATTTCCCTTCAAAGTGATCCATGTTCCTTTCCCTTAAGAAAATAATCACATAAAAAAAAAGAAAAGACTCACATAGATATTTTCAGAGAGGAGGTGCTAAAACACTCACATTATGCTTAAAAGCTTGTAATTTTCTTTTAGTTGTGCAAATTTGTTGTGAATAATCTTTTAGATGAATACATTACAGAAAAGAGTTAAAGAATCCACCAGTTTATGACAGTGAGGGTGAAAATATTTCCAGGTCAGACAGGAAGATTTTAATTGTGAGAGAGGACATCTCTGAGTTAATTAACAAGGGCCATGAACTTAAAAAAATGGTGCCATTTCTGAAATGCTGGTGCTGGTCAAGTGTCATTATAACCGGATGAGAAATTAAGTGCCTCATTAAGAACTCCTGCCAACTCTGAAACCAGTAGAGGATAATGGATGGATGAATGGAAAATCCAGCTAAGGGCAAAAAGATATGGGCACTGTTCTAAGAAGCTTCCTTTGGGGGCCAGCTCAGGGTAACAAGTAGAGGGCTGAATAGAGGGACCTTTGAATACAAGGTCAGGTTTCAGGTCTGGAGGCATCAAGGACCCAGGTAGGATGACCACAAAGTCTAGCTTTTCTGCCCAACTCTGCCCAGGGTGACCCTTTAAGGTAATCTTTAATAGTATGGGGTTTAGAGTTTAAAGAACAGCATTCAAATCTCTCCTGTGCCACTTAATAGCTCTATGATATTAGGCAGATCACTTCACTTCTCTCATTCTTAATTTCCTTGTTATGAAAGAGGACTACAATACTACTCTCTAAGAGAGTTTCATGAAGTTTAACTAGTTAATATATGTAAGGAACTTGGCAGATTTCCTGACAGAGTGCTCAATGAATGGTAGAAGTTACTATTGTTAACTCTTCTAGCCAAAGTTCTCCACTTTGGGCTGGACAGATGAAGGGGAGCTAAAGGAACAACAACAACAAAAAATTTACAAGAGTTAAACTGATACACAAATGGATAAAATGTACCAAAGTGTCAATTCTGCAGGAGTCATATTAACACAAAATGTGTAAAGTATCATTAACATATTTTCTCATTACATATTTTATTTGCTACTTTATTATAGTAAGTGGACAAATACCCAAGTGAAAGAACTTTCATAGGTTCATGAATAGACTCTTCTCCCATAAGGTCTAAAGTTCTTCAATATTACATTTAGGACAACATAACCCTTGAGGCTGGAGAGAAATCTAGTAACCACTGCCCTCAAGGAGATCACAACCTGGGGCTAAATCCACACTGGGTAAGGAAAAAAAAAAATGCTTTCTTTAAAATATTTGTAAAGCATTAGCTCTATCTTTACATTTATCTTCTCTAGAATAGTTCTGTTTTCTTTAGAATTATTTAGTAATATGCATGCTTATGGAATAAAATATTTATTCATTTACTATTTTTAAATAATAATTCTCAGAAAAGGGTAGCCTGGCAAAACTTCTATGCCTACCCAAAAGATTGGCCAATTGGTTGTGGGCCCCACTGGTTTGAGTGGTGAAACCATTCATTATTCAACAGACATTTAATGTGCACCTACTATGTTCTAGGCACTTGGTAGACGCATAAGGCCAAGAGATGAGCCTGTCATGGAACACACATTCCAATGAGCAGGATGGAATAGCACCAAGAGCAACCAACTACATGATGCCCACACGCCATGCTTCATCTGAGCTCTCCCCCCATGGGTAACCACTGCCTGGGGTAGGTTCTATTATTACACGGAGAGCTACACTCGGGTACAGAGAGGTGACCCACCTATGATCCCACAGCTAGAAAGTGGCAGGACTGGAATTAGAACCAGATGGTCTAGTTGTAGAGTCTAAACACTTAACCATTAGGCTCTACCACCTCTTTAAAAGAGAGAAGAAACTGGTAAACCAGTAAACATAAAAAGAGAGAGTTTCAGAGAATGAGAGTGCCACTATCATACAATAGTGATGACTATTATGAAGAAATTAAACTGGATATTGAGAGGAGATGTCAGTGGTAAAGATTTCTGCAGGAGGCATGTGTGCACTGAGATGGGCAATGAACATGAACTCGTCGTGGCCTCGTTGGGCAGGGAGGTGTTTTTGGACAGGTATTGGGGTGATGGAACAGAGACAAAAGTAAGACAAAGTTCTAAGGTGGGAACAGGGTTGGTGCATTCCACAGGCCAGAGGGGCTAGAGCAGCAGAATAGACGTCAGGTGGGGTCCGAGGGCTAGACAGGACCCCGAAGCTCATTCTCAGAGCTGTGGGAGCCTATGGAGGGTTTTCACATGACCAGACATTACCCAACACAAAGTACAGAGGTAAGACCATGGAATTACTTTATTTTGTCTTGTAAGAAAAAAAGCCATCCTATTCTTGGTACTTTTGACATAGATGGAACCTCTGGGGTGCATAGTCCTTCTCCCTACCTAAATCACAGATGTCACTTGACCACAGGTTTTCTGCTCTACTCATTTCCATCAGCTGACAGACCAAGCAAAAGCTCCTTGCTCCATAGGACAGGGATCATGTGTTCTTCTCTATCCATTCTAACCTCTGCACCCGGAAATGTGTGCTAAGGAGAACAAAGTCAGAATGAAAGGACATGGAGATGAGGAAAAGATGAGGTAGGAGGAGAGGGAGGAAGAGAAGGTAGGAAAGAGGAGTGCTCAAGGTTTCCAGAGAAACAGAATCAATATAGTGTATATACATACACATGCATAAAGAGATTTACCATAAGGTATTGGCTCAGACAGTTACAGAAATTCCACGGTCTGTCGTCTATAAGCTACAGACCCAGGAAGGCTGTAGTTTGAAAGCTGGAGAGCTGTTGGTGTAGATGGGAGTGTGAGTCTGAAGGCCACATCAAGGAAACCCCAAGGATACCACACAGAGGGCAGAGGACCCATGTCCCAGCTCCACAATCAGGCAGAATGAGAATTCAACCTTCTTCCTTTTTTGTTCTATCCAGCCTCAATGGACTGGATGATGCCCATCCATCTGCTTTCCTTGGTGCATGAATTCAAATGCTAATTTCTTCCAGAAACACCTTCACAGACCCACCCAAAGCTAATGCTTAGCCAGCTATCCAGGCACCCCGTGGCCCAACCAAGTTGATAATGAAATTAACCACCACAGAAGAAGAGCAGGCTCACTTCTGGAAACAGGCAGCTCTCTGCCTCCAATACCTGGCTTGTTAGATTCACTGCCCTTTATGGGAACTCCCTGCCCGGTCCTTCCTACCACTGTCTACAGCAGAAGCAAGCTAAAGTAGCTCACAGAGAGAATTTGCCTTTTATCTCTGCTGCTTTTCTGCCTGGACTCCCAAGGAAGATCTTCCCTGTTTACTGCTTTTTGCAGGCACTAAAGAAAGACAGCAATTGTCTCCTTCCCAACATTTCCAAAACGTGCTTGGTTGGAGATCTTATTTGCATGACAAAAGGCCCATTAATGAGCTAGTGGCCTGGTGGTCCTGGCAAGCTTTGGGGCAAGCCAAGGGGACTTTATGAAACCACTGAACTGCATATTACAACATCCCCTCCAGATAGCACACATTCAGCTGCTGGAGCCTTCCCTGGAGATGTGTGCTTTGCCCCAGAGAGGATGTAGAGGGTAGCAGCAATCAGGGAGAACCATGCTGACCTTCCAGTTCTGCTCACTCTGTCTTAAAGACCATGCCTTCAAGATAGTCATGGGCCAATCCTGACTCACAAAGCTCACCTTGACCTCAGTCACTTTTTTTTTGACTTTCTGGTTTACAGGTCAGTCACATTAGGCCTCAGTGTTCTCAATGTTAAATTGTAGCAATAACTCCCAGTTACCTAGCCTGTGCTGAGGACTAGGTGCTTTTTCAAGCACTCTCATGAGCTACCTCATGTCATCCTGACAGCCACCTTCTGACCAAGGGATGACTCATTCCCATTTTACAGATGAGGACACTGACCCGAAATCACATCTGAAGTCCATTTCCATAGACAGAAATGCTTCCTTTGCTGGGCTCCCTGAGTCATATGAAAAATGGAATTCCTTTTCAGAATGAGGCTGGCTGGCTTCTCCTTTCCCTTGTCCTCACAGATCCTGGGTTGCTCAAAGTGACCATGTGTCTGGCCACAATTTGTCAGCTTCCCAGGCCCCTCTGCAGCTGCGAGTGGCCATGGGAAAGTCAGAGTTATCAAAATTCACTTTCTCCAATCTTGGATTCAGATGGATCAGAGATCTGATGGGCTCACAACTAGGAGAGCCACTTTAAATCTTGTGTTTGTCCATGTGAACTACAGACTGATGTTCTGGACTCTACCACCTTTTCTCTCCCTATACTCTTGGAGCACATGTCTGGTGGGGAGATCACACATGTAACAATCAGCAGTAAAACAAGGCAGGGTGTGGTAAGAACTTTAGGCATGATGTAGGTGTGCCACGAAGCCACAGGAAAGGGAGAGAGTTCTTCAGATGGGAGGATCTGGAGACACATCATGGGAGAGATGGGCTTTGAAGCAGGCAGCTGGAAACCCCAGGTGTCAAGATTGGCTGGTGCAAGTGCATGGAGGTGGCAGTGCATGAGGAATGCTAGGGGATCAGAGATTGGCTCCATTTGTGCACACACAGAATGCATGGAGAGAAGAGGACAGGGGTTTTGTCTCTAATTTTCCAAATCCTTTTCACCTTTTCCTTATGGTGTGTTCTTCATCCTTTCCAGTCAAAGAGCATCTTCCTCCTTCTCATTGGTCACCCCTTAACTACAGTTGATGGTTTTTCCTGACTTTCATTAAACATCCCCAATCCCAAGAACATTTTCTGTTTGAGTCTCTCTCAAGGCCATGAAAGAAGGGTGGAGTCCAGATTCTACTGGGGAAAATATTGGTCTGCATGTTAATCATGCACTTCAGTTTCCACGGTGAGTCACTTTGGTTGCAAACCCAGCCTAAGCCAGATCAAAGTGGGTTGCATAACCAAACCCTGGAAAGGACAATGACAAGTGATGATGTTCAGGACACATTATCCCCAAATATGGCACCTCGAAATCTTGAATATTTTAAGCTAAAGGAGTATAAGAAAATGGCAAAACAGGGAGGTCATTCTTTTCCCTTGAAACAGGTCATAAACCCTCATGTGAAAAGTGCTCTCCCTACACCCAGGGGAAAGAGCATCCTTATCTCTGAAGACAAAAGGATGGCAAGAGGGATCCTAACAAACAGGTCTTGCTGAGTTTCCCCCAGTTAGTTATGCTTACCTCACACTCCTTGACCTATCCAATTCCTCTGTGACCATCCACTCTTCATCAAACCTAGCATAAACATACACTGGTCTATTTCTTTGGGTCTTTATTTTCTGATGAAGGCTACTGCGTTACTTAAAACTTTCATTAACTAAATTTGTGTGTTTTCCCCTGTTCATCTGTCTTTGTCAGTTTAATTTTCAGACTCAACCAGGGACCCTAAGAGGGTCCAGGAAAACTGTTTCCACCCCCTCCCTGACAAGGATGAACCCAGGGCCATTGGGATCATGGGGTTCCTAAGGGAAGGGACATGTCAGGGTAGATGGCACCCTAGATATCTATGACACTTATTTTCAGCATCTTCATTAATAGCTCAATGCAGTCTCTAAGGCAAGCACATTATTGAATTTACTGAATATTAAGTATTTCTAGACTTTTAAGCAATTACTATGGCCTTCTGTTTTGATGTTAATTTCTTTGGCCAAGAAGATCCCAAACCCTCCTTCTTCCTCTTGACCTATCTACCTGATTTCCTGTGTTTGTTCCTTTCCCCTGTCTCCCTACATACCCACCTGGATTGTACGAAATCAAGCAGTTCTACCTTCCCTTCTCTAATAATAATTAGCTCACACCTTTTTCTTCTTTCTCACTTCCTGCTTATACTCCTAATTACCACCTTTTCTATAATTTATTAAGTCAGAACAGAATGATGACAGACAGCATGTTGCCTCATTAACTAGATATTTTATTCTGTGTTCTTTGTTTCCCAATTAGATTCCAGGTCTCTGCCAACAGGGACCTTGTTAGATACTTTCTTCTGCTCTACCTCATATCATAATGTCAGTTGTACAAGTTAGGTGTGCATAACAGAGCATCCCAAAGCTTAGTAGCTTAAAATAACAGCCATTTATTTAGCTCATGTTTCTATGAATTGACAATGTGGGCTAGGCTTAGGTGGGCTGCTCTGCTAACTTTGTCTGGGCTTACACATAGATCTGTGGTCAGTTCCTTGTCAACTAGGCAGCTCTGCTTCTGGAATTGGCTGGTTGTTATCTGGGGTGGAGGGGGGTGATGGGGCTGCCTGTTTCTCACCAGCCAGCACACTAGCCTGGGCTCATTTACGTAGAGGTGGCAGATTTCCAAGAATAGTGAGAGAGGAAAGGTCTAATGTACAAGCACTTTTTAAGCCTCTGCTCCTGTCACACTTGCTATTGTCCCATTGACCTACGGCCAAGTTCACAGTCAGTGTAGGAGGAAAATAACAGCATAGATAGAGGAAGGGGAAGCATTTTTGCCTCTTCTTGCAATGTTATATACAGTGTATTCTAAGTTCTCGATGAAAAAAAATCAATCTCCTGCTTAAATTGTATATTTTCTTTAAAACATCTAGCTCTTAAAAAATTAGTAGAGGTGATTCTCTTGAAATGGTTTTCCCTCTGTCATCGTGTTCTTTTTTTAAATTATTATTGGTCTTTTCCACACTATATTTGCTCTATTTCTCCTCCTTTCTCATTTCTCATTTGATCCTTTTAATAACTGGATGGAACATATTTATCATGTTGAAGTTGGATCCTGCACTTTAGGGTTTTTCGTGTGTACGTGTGTGCATATGTGTATGTGTGCAAACATACGCGTGTATGGTAAATAGGGAAATACTTTTCCTTTGCCAAGTTTTAATTTCCTATACAGGCGTATATTGTTTTATGGTGCTTTGCTTTATTGTGCTTCACAGGTAGTGCATTTTTTACAAATTGAAGGTCTATGGCAACCCTGCATCCAGCAAGTCTCCCGGCACCAGTTTCCAACAGCATTTGTTCACTTCTCTGTGTCACATTCTGGTTATTTTCACAGTATTTCCAGCTTTTCCATCATTATTATATTTGTTATGGTGATATGTGATCAGTGAGCTTTGATGTTGCCATTGTAACTGTTCGGGGGCCCCACAAACCATGCCCATATAAGACAGCAAAGTTAACGGATACATGTTGTGCATGTTCTAAGTACAGATGTGGTGGAAATAGCAAGAGAACTAGAATCAGAAGTGGAGCCCAAAAATGTTGCTGAATTGCTGCAATCTCATGATAAACCTTGAACAGATGAGGAGCTGCATCTTATAGATGAGCAAAGAAAGTGATAAAATATACTTGAGATGAATCTCGAGGTGGAATCTACTCTGGGGAAGACGCTGTGAAGATGGTTGGAGTGACAACAAAGGATTTAGAATAGCACACAGGCTTAGCTGATAAGCAATGGCAGGGTTTGAAAGGATTGACTCTAATCTTCTCCAAAGAAGGTCTACTGTGGGGAAATGCTGTCAAACAGGATCACACACTACAGAGAAATCATAGTGAAAGGAAGAGTCAATTGATGCAGCAAACTTCCTTGTTACCCTATTTTTATTTATTTATTTATTTATTTTTTAAAAGAATTCATTTATTTATTTGACAGAGAGAGAAACAGCGAGAGAGGGAACACAAGCAGGGTGAGTGGGAGAGGGAGAAGCAGGCTTCCTGCTAAGCAGGGAGCTCGATGCAGGGCTCGATCCCAGGATCCTGGGATCATGACCTGAGCTGAAGGCAGATGCTTAACGACTGAGCCACCCAGGTGCCCCTTGCTACCCTATTTTTAAAAAATTGCCACAGCCAACCCAAACTTCAGCAACCACCCCCTCATCAGTCAGCAGCCATCAATATCGAGGCAAGACCCTCCAGCAGCAAAATGATTGCAACTTGCTAAAAGGTCAGATGATGGTCAGCATTTTTCAGCAATCAAGTATCTTTAAATTAAGTCATGTACATTTTTTAGACCTAATGCTATTGCATACTTGATAGACTATAGTATAGTATAAAAATAGCTTTTATAAGCACTGGAAAACTGAAAAAGTCATTTGACTTGCTTTAATGTGATATTTGCTTTATTGCAATCATCTGGAACTGAACCCACAATATGTCTGAGATATGTTTATAATTCATTATCACATTTTCCAGACATAAGTCAGGTTAGAATGGGAACAAACTCAATACACAATTTTTTCATGTGCTAATTTTCTCAATTTCTATGATAGGAAAAGCAATGTTACCAAAGCTGGTCAGACAGGGCATTTATTACTTAAGCATGAGTTCTATGCTTCCTTTGAAACACATTCTAGAAAAGCATTTTGAGGCAATGATACTATAATGGTGGCAAACAGCCATGGACCACTGGACTTTCAATTCAGCAGCCAGGGATGTTGACATTTACTTCCATGTGTGAAGCTCACCCCCACCAGAGAAGGCCCAAGCATGTCAATGAACATTTCAGGTCAACAAAGTTCTTGAACTATTTTGACCAATGTTAATCAACATAAACTTTGCTCACTCGATTTAATGGCCCTAAGTAGAGAAATGTGTTTCATATCCAGAAAATTATTCAGACCTTTTTTGGAGGAGTTATATCAGATTTTAGAACTTTTGAAGAAGAAAACCAAAATAGTAATTTAAGAGTCCCCTTCGAAAAGGAGATCCAAAGGCAACGGATTTATGCAGACTGCTCAGCCAACTCCAGGACTCCATAAAGTCTCCTCCCCATACTAAGTCCTCATTGTATATCACTTATAAAATTTTGTTCCTTTAATCAAACTGTTCCTAACACAGATATTTTTCCCTCTGCCATTTCGAACAGCATTGGGAAGAAGTGGCACAGAGCTTTAGTTTAGATTTTCCCTGGAAGCAGACCTGAGACAAGGACTTGCATGCAGGCAGATACTTTATTTGGGACACAGTCCCACCAAGCACCATGAGGGAGTGCCAAGAGAAGCATGGCAGAAAGCAGAGCCAATAGAGAACATGTGAATGAGTATTACTATGGGGTAGGGTGGGGTGGAGGGCAGCTGGTCTCAACCCTGCAGAGCATTCAACCTCAGGGTCAATGACCCAGTGGGCAGAGAAGCTGGGGGCTCCTCTACTTGTTTTCATCCTCTGTTGGGTAACGGTTGCCCCCAGAGGCATCAACTGTCTTGCACTCCCTGGGTGCCCATTCTTGTAGATGCACAAGCTCCAAAGGTGCTGGAGAGCTCTGAGGCAGGTAGAAACAGGCAGAGATGAACTCAGGCAGGTGAACTCAGGTAGGCTGGGGGGGGATGGGAGGTGTGACATCAGTAGCATCTGCTACATAAAATATGTCCTAATGAGTAAACCTGGGACTGAGGATCTACTCTGTGGTTTAACAGTTGCACAAGGCTGGCAAACCACCTACTCTTCTGGCCTCAGTCTCTCAATTTGATAAATGAAGACATTGGGCTATTTTTCTAGACCAGGACAGGTGGACTGGCCAAAAAGCCTGTAAGGAAAGATGGCATATTGGGAGGTAGAGAAACTTGGGCTCTATTCTCCTTTTAAGATTGTGTTTTTAGGGACGTTTGGGTGGCTCAGTTGGTTAAGCATCTGTCTTTAACTCAGGTCATGATCCCAGGGTCCTGGAATCAAGTCCTACATCGGGCTCCCTGCTCAGTGGGGAGCTTGCTTCTTCCTCTGCCTGCTCTGCCTGCTCTACCTGCCACTCCTGCCTGCTTGTGCACTCTCTCTCCCTATCTGACAAATAAATAAATAAAATCTTTAAAAAATATAAATTAAAAAAATAAAATTGTGTTTTTAACATTGCTGCCCTAATAAAATCCTAGTTCCATTTGTAATTGTGAGAGTGACATATGAAAATCTTTCCTCTAGTCAATTAAATATCCCCATTACTATTAGACCTTGCTGCATACTAAAGAGTTGGTTTACAACAACATCTATCTTCTTGACTTTGGTCTGTGGATCAGCTGTGTCTCCACTGGACATGGTTCAAGGTACCAGCGGAGTAGGTGTCTACTCCATACATTTCTCCTTGACCAGCAGCCATTAGGATTATGCCCCTGTCGTGGAGGTTTCCAGGAGTGTGAGAGGTGAGCCAGTTGGCTGAAGCATGTTTAGGGTCTCTATTCAAGTGGTGTTCATTAATATCCCATTGGTTAGAGCAAGTCAGGCCTGAAACAAGTGATGAAGTGCCCTCAGCCCACCATGAAGCCATGGCAATGGCAGGGACATTTATTTCTATAACCAAGAGGGAGAAAAGAATTGAGAACAGCAATGCTACCCACCACACCCTTCTCATGTTTGAAGTCGTCTTCCTCATGAGCCTGTTAATCACACCTGTTCTTTTGGCTTCTTCTGAACCCTTTGGCATTGCCTGCTTAGGTCTGTCTCCTGAGACTTATTCTCACCTGTCATGACATTTCCTGCAGGGAAAATGTCTGTAGTATAGTGCCCTGCTATGCAACTGTTCCCCAGACACTGTTAGTGTTGGCTGCTAATGGCTCACAGTTGCCCCCTCCCCAGAGAACTGTCCTCTGCTGATGGGATGCCTCACCCTGGGAGGGGAAATGCAGAGACATGATTGATTTATGCAAAGTGCAAACTCTAGCCCCCTTGCCTCAAGGTGAAGACAGTTTGGTAATATAATTTATGCTCCAGAACACCCCTGGGAATCAGGCCAAGGCTAAATTTCCTTTGCAACTATATCCTTGCTTATGTCTTTCCCTATCCTTACTCCCTTGCAGTTTTCTCCTAAGAGAATGTCTTCAAAAAATCAAATGCACTCAAGTCCTTTTCTCAGGCTCTGTTTCTAGGGCATCTGACCTAAGACAGTGCCTATTTTTTGGCATGTCCTTTAGTATCTCCACAATATCCTGCACATTGCCCAAGCTGTCACTGTGCATGGGATAAATAAAAGCTTATAAATTTTCCTTGTTCAGGACAGATGCCAGAAGCCTTCTTGAAGCCTGCATCCAACATCCCCCAGTCATCTGCACTGGAATCTACTTCACGTTTCTTCGTCTTGACCACATGGTCACTGTGATCCCTTATCCAATATCTTATATGATCTGCATATGTCTATAGTGTCTCCCTTATCCATCACTTTCTGGAAGGTGCTGTGTGTCGTCTGATAGGTTTTGACTTGATGATCCCCTCTGGGTTCCTGTGAATTCCTTTTCTTATCACACAGACGATTTTAGCCTCAAGGTCCAGGGGAGTGGAGACTGATCGGGGAGGGAGTAAAGTAGAGAAAAGTGAGTGTGAACTTTGGAAATGACACAGCTATGTTTCAAACACACTTCTGCCATTTACAAGCTATTGTTTTGACCAAGTTAGTTAAGATCTTAAAGCCTCAGTTCAGCTTCTACCCATTAAGGACAATGGTATTGGAAGGACAGCTATATTCTCCTTTGTACCCAGAAAAATGTGTGGTGACAGATGCAATTTTCTATCATGCTATGAGCTGCTTTATAGCAGTGCCCTGAATCTTATTTGTTTTAGCTAAAGCAACGGAAAATGTGTGGCTATTGGGCAGGGCTGAGCCTGGAGAATCACTACGATGACTTTCAGTCATTAAGAGCTTGCTAGGGGTCAGCCACCCTGCTCAGCCTTTTGCAAGTCCTGCCTTGGAATCCTGGCAACAATCTCATGTTAGTCCATCTCCTGCTTCCTTGTGGCCTATGAGCAATTGATCCACTAAGTGACCTTGAAAATGTTTGCAGCTGTTGACTTCCATCTCAGGAAATCAAGATTTGGGAGCAGGTGGAGGGATTGGACTAAGAAATGTAGACATGTGTTGCCTGGAAGGACCAGGTGGTATGACAGAGCTCGCAGGGGGTGCCGAGTGCCAGGGTAGAACATGGAGCTAAGAGGCTCACAGGGCTGTGACCCCAGCCATGCAGCCTATGGTCCATTCTTGCTTGCTTCCTATAGAAGTAGGTCTTCATCATCTCTTCAAGACCTGCTGGTCCCATTGGTTCTCCTAATGGTACACAGTGCTCGGTTATGGAATGGATCAGTTACAGGTATGAAAAGCACAGCATAGGGAATCCAGTCAGTGGTATTGTAATAGCATTATTTGGTGACACATGGTGGCTACACCTGGGGTGAGCACAGCATAGCATACGGCACTGACCACTCTGCTGTACACCTGAAACTCATGTCACATGGTGTATCCATTATACTTCAGTGAAAAAATAAAGACATAAAAGCACACAGGGCTCTCATGTCATTTCCTTCAGTGAGTCCAGATCCTTTCTTCAGTCTCACCTTCATGTTCAGATTTCTGTCTCTCCCCAACATAAATCGCCTGGGCTTTGGAAGGCTCCAACCCCAATGCATAGGAAGAGAGACCAAAAAGATAAAAATATCTTCCTCGCCTTCACACCCAGGAAAATGTGTGGTTACAACTGAGATTTTCTCCAGGGCTGCAAGCTGCCAGGAGCATGGCACTTATTAGCAGTGTCCTGGATCTGAAATGAGAGCTCCGCGGGTTTTTTCCATATCCGTGACTCCTATTGGCACCCAAGGCAGCTGTGTAAATCTCCAGCCCCTAAATCCTGCTTGGCAATTCCCCAGGCTGCTCACTTATTATTAATTACAACCATTATTTATATAGAACCGAAGAGTTTTACGTCAAGGCTGGGGCCCAGCTCAAACATAAAGCTGTGCGGGGAGCAACTCGCAGGCAAAGGAATACCAGGGATCAGTCCCCTGGTCTCTCCCCATCTCTCTGCTCCCCTACCCAGGGCAGAGGCAGAGAAAGGAGGCGGGAAGAGGTACAGACAGAAAGCTGAGGGAGAAGCAGGCCTAAGCATAACCTTTTATACTCTGACAAGTTTCCTTTTGCAGCAGGGGGAAGTAGCTGAGGAAGCAGAGAGGGTAACACATTCTGAAATTTCTGGGTTGGAATGATACATCATTTTATACATGAATTATTGTATTTCTTTGACAGCCAGTCATGGAGTGTCCTTTAAGGGCTAGTTGTAGGAAACGCAGGATGCATAACACAGACTTGGTCCCTACCCTCCTGGAAATTGCAAGCTAGCTGCATTAAAGACAAAGGTGAGACCAGCCAGAGCGGCAGCCTGGGTGTTGGGGGAGGGGAAGGGGTGCAGTGGGGTGGCCAGGGCGGCAGGAGTAGGATTACAAAGCAGACAATTACTGAGGAGCAAAAGCAACATGTCCTTTCTCATGGAGCCGGTCCCACTCAGCATGGCAGTTTTCTAGACCTGGATTTTTGTTCTAAGTCTCTCGGAAGATGAACCCGCAGGCTTTCACCGCAACATCAATAGAGTATGGCTCCCGTTGTTATTTAGCACACATGAACGCAGCTTTCCACGTGCCAGGGTCGTTCTGAATGCTTGGCACACAGAAACTCACGTAATTGTCCTAACAACTTCTCAAGCAGATTCTGTTATTGTTGTCATCTTACAGACAAGGAAACTGAGGCACAAATAGCTATCTTGCTGAGTTATGCAGATGGTAAACTTGGGGTCCAAAGTCAGGCAGTGTGGATCCAGAGGGATCCTCCCAACTACAGTGGGCTTTGATTTGAAGATGCTGCAGCACATCTTCCTTTGTGTCCTATCACAGTAAACTATCATTCATTCACCCAACACACGGTATTGAATGCTGACCTCATGCCTAGTGCTAATAATACAGAGACAGAAAGCAGACTGGTGGTTACTGGCAGTCAAGGGGAAGGGCAAATGGGGGCTAACTGCCTAATGGGTGTGGGCTTTCCTTTTGGGGTGATGGAAATGTTTGGAAACTAGATGGTTGCACAACATTGTGAGTGTACTAAATGCCACTGAGTTGTTCACTTCAAAATGGTTAATGTGATGTTATGTGTGTTTCACTTGAACTTAGAAAGAAAAGGTAAGGATGGAGAAGAGAAGCCTGGAGGGGTGAGAGGTGAACCCACTTCATTCTGATGCTGTGGGAGATGGGCTCTAAGGGAAACTTGCACACATCTTATATATTGCAATGGGGACCCAGAGGAGGCAGGGATTTAGTTATTCAGCTTCAGTGGTCAGAGAAGCTTTCACTAAGGGTTTTTCTTAAGCTAAGCCTTAGCAAAGATCACAAACCCAGAAACTTTCACCAGCCAGGAATGTAATATAAATGTGTTGTCAGCGGAAAGGCAGCAGGATGTCACAAAGACTGCCAAGCTGAAGTGTCCACGCCCCTCCCAGGTATCTTCAAAATTTTAAAAGTTATGCATTGTGGTGGCCAACAAAATGAACCCATTAGCTTCATGTGGGCACATTGGTGAGGATTTTCACCCCAGTCTTAAAGAATCAGGAGAATTTTAATGGGGGAGGACACTGGTTGGGCAGGCATCTTAGTTTGGGTTATCCCAGAAACAGATTGTAGGAATGGTGTTGTCACACTAGTGATGTCTGTGGGCAACCAGAACATGACAGTTACCTAACAAGGGAAGAAAAAACACTTCCCTGCAAAGCCCTGGCCATTGGTGGTTGAAGGGGGCCTCCAGGGGTGCTAGCTGTCTGACACCTGGGGCTGGTCCTGAGTGCTCATAGAAAGGGCTCCTGTGGCTGGAAACAAAGCATATAAACAAGAACCTTCCGGGCAGAAAGTTGCAGATATCTGCAAGAAGCAGCCCTCAGTGTGTGCAGGTGCCAACCAGGAGAGTATGGGTGGGGCATGGACATTGAGTGTATGCAGCAATGTATAGAATGATATAGCCATGATAATAATAATTTATCACAGATACAGAATGCTTCTTCCGGTGTACCAAGTGTTGTACTAAGCTCTATGCATTCATCAGTTAATTTCTTTATTTGTTATTCAAACAAAATTTATTGAAGACTCCCCATTGCCAGGAGTTGCAATAGGTTCTGGGGATAAAATGATGAGCAGAACAGGCACTGGCTTTGCCCCTGCAGGGAGGATAGACAAGTCAGGGGACAGGCATAAGTAGAACAATCAGGTGACTAAATGCATGTGCTGGGATTAGGTTTCTGACAGATAAACAGCCTTCCTTAAGATCTGATTCATCTGAGGTTTGGAGAAAAGTGTTCAGAGAAATGGCGTTTAAGCTAGACTTGGAGGATGGGCTGGAGAAAACTGAGAAGTGGGATCAGAGCACTTCAAGTGGAGGCAATAGCAGGTGCAAAGGTCCTGAGGGAAGATAGAACATGGAAAATTGGAGAAACTGAGAGTAGACCCATGTGGCTGGGACACAGAGAACAAGACGGGTGGGAGGTGAGGGCAGTAGAGAGCAACCTTGGGTACTGTGAAGGACAAATTAAGAGTAAATGAAGCGAGAAGCCACTGACAAGTTCAAGCTACAGCAAAGGGGTAGAGATGGGGGCAAGAATCTCATTGCATTTTAAAAAGATTACTCTACTGTGGACATTGTTGCTAGGGAAAGAGCCTAGATGTCCATCAAGAGATGAATGGATAAAGATGATGTGATATACACACACACACACACAATGAAATATTATGCAGCCATCAAAAAAATGAAATCTTGCCATTTGCAACGACGTGGATGGAACTAGAAGGTATTATGCTAAACGAAATAAGTCAATCAGAGAAAGACAAGTATCACATGATCTCACTGATATTTGGAATTTGAGAAACAAGACAAAGGATTATAGGGGAAGGGAGGGAAAAATGAAACAAGACAAAACCAGAGAGAGAGACAAACCATAAGAGACTCTTAATCTCAGGAAACAAATTGAGGGTTGCTGGAGTGGAGGGGGGTGGGAGGGATGGGGTGGCTGGGTGATGGACAATGGGGAGGGTATGTGCTATGGTGAGTGCTGTGAATTGTGTAAATCTGTTGAATCACAGAACTGTACCCCTGAAACAAATAATACATTATAAGTTAATAAAAAGAAAAAAAACATTCTGGGTGAGTGGGGTGGGGAAGGTTGCTCTAGTTCTAGAGTTCAGAAAGTCTGGAGTAGATCAGCCACAATTTGGGAAACCAATGGAGAACCACTCCAGGAATTTACTGATGAGGTAAAAGTGGTTTGGGAGGCATGGCCAGGTGTAGAAAGGGGGAGACATGAGTGGAATGGGGACATTTCAAGGAAGAAGAAAATGCATGGGACTTGATGAGTTCATGGATGTGAGGAGAGAGGAGAGGGAGTATTAAGAAAAACTCTGAAGTTCTGGTTTGCGCCATTCACACAGATGGGAATCGTTAATTCCTCAGTGCTTACTCAGCTTCTGGACATAGGTACTAATGTCATCATTCATATTATGAAAGAGAAAATAGAGATTCAGAGAGGTTAAGAAATGTGCCCAATACTCCAGAGCTAATAAGTTCCAAAGTGGGAAGCTGGTAGATATTAAAACCTTGCTCTACCATCCTCTATTTGGCACCTGTCTGTATTCTGTCCTGCTCTATCATCTTCTCTTCATCCCTGTCCAATTCTATTGCCTCCATAGGATATCTTTGTGTGCCCCTTATGCTTTCTAATTAAATCGTTCAGTCACTATGTAGGTGTTATCCTCTTGGAAACCTGCTCTGTGCTGGGTGCCATCCAATAAACCAGTCAATAGAACTAATTTGTGTTAATGGGGGAAATTGTATCCATTTTATCCCAGGCTTTCTGAATAGTGCCTTTGTGCAGAGTTATATGAACAGTATTCAGGACTTTGGCACATTGGCTTGTGACCCACTAAGAATCCCACAGGGCAGTTCTGGGGCCCACCTTTGTGCCATCGCACAAGCTCTGCTTGAAAGAAAGGGCTCAGGGTCAGGTCATCATTCCCCATATAAACCACCTTTATGCTAAGATCACGTTCAAGTAGAAACAATGTGGAGAGTTCTATTGTGTTTATTCTTTTCAAACCTTAGCAGTTCTACTCAAAATCACACTCTGGAAAGCTACGCTCACTGGTCTGGGATATTCTAGAAGCTGTCAGATGGCTTTGCTGACCCAAATCAGGAATATCAAATGGAATCTGGACACCAAGAAAAAGCTTAAAACAATGTTTTGTTTTTCCAATGTGGTCCCTTATATTATGAAAAAGTAATAATCATTCTCATAAGCCCAATTTATCCAAATATTGCAATCACGAAGATTTTTTTTTTTCCGTTCTTACCTAAAGTGAGCAACAAAAAATCTCGAGGAAGATCATTGTTCTAATTAAAGGCAAATATCTACTGTTGACCCGACCTTGTTCTTCCACGAACTCAGTACCATAAATAGTGGACAAATGTTGATGTGTTGTTATTTTGAATATCATCTCTCTCCCCCTGAGGACCCTCACCTGAAACTGGAGTGGGACCCCATGACATAGTAAGTACCAAGCCCTTCAGAGGAAATGTGTGCCTCATTGATGCTCTTTCACCAAATGTATATGTGCTCAGCAGCACTGATTTGTGGTCTGTAGGAAATACGGAAGCAGCTGGAGAGACCAGGGGACTCTTCATCTCAGGTTCACAAGCTGGTGTTCTCCGCATGGGGACTTCATTTGGCTGCTTGTTTTTGAGTGTATAGGTTTCCTGCTTGCTTTTGACTTCTTTGCCTTTTGTGATTGGCTGTCAGAGGATAAAGAAAAATATTCCCATTAAAGACCTTTTCATATATTTTATCTTCTGAACAGATGAGAAATGATGTTTATGAAAACACCAACCAGCAGACCCCTGCAGGGAAGTTATTTTGTGCCAAAAATCTACTCTGATTGAGAACGTTGCAAAAACATTTAAAGGCTTGAAAGTTATGTTTTTCAAAAGCCCTCAGAGGTTTTGATAAATAGTCTCTAAATCTGAACAATCTTGAGTTGGCTGTGGGTTCTGGTTTTTAGTAATATAAATTATTATTCTAGGGCCATGGTAAGCTCTTCTCCACTCTTGTGGAAAACAGAGCAAGGAGAAATTAATGCACATTTCAGCAAAGAACATATTTTAGTCTCTTAGGAAAAATTTGGAAACACAAAAATACACGTTGGTTAGGTCCTCCTAATAAATGTTCTAAATGAGTAATGCATGTACTTCATGGGATAGTAGATGCATGAGCAGGGTCTCATTTACCATCGGAATGATCTGCTGAAGGAGTTTTCCTCACACTGGAGAGGGCTCTTTATACTTAAGGCATATATAGCATTATGGACAAATGTGATTATAAGACAGCTTACCTCTATGGCTTCAAAAGAAGGATGCTTAGGAACTTTTAACTTGAAATTATTATTTAATGTTAGTAAGTTATTCTTGGAGCTCATTAGAGGGTGGCTACTGATGTTCATGCTCAGCACCTTTCATATCTTAGGAGATACTTAAAGCCTAGGATATCTTTTGTTCAATAGATCAGCACTTCTCAAACTCTCTTGAGCACATGTATCCCCTGGGGACCTTGTTAAAATGTAGGTTTTGATTTTGCAGGCCTCCGGTGGAGCCTGAGATGCTACATTTCTAACAGGCTTCTAGGCGAGGCTGCCACTGCTGAGACCACTCTTGGATGGAAAGGCAGTAGATGGCTTGTGTGTCAGGGACCTCCGGCCTGTGCTGGATAAACTTGACAAGTTGTACAAACTCAAATTCTCCTTTATATTGTGAAATTAGCTCTTTTTTTTTTTCTCTTTGAAAATCACCAGCTAATTGGAAATAGCTCAGAAATGTATTTATAAAAGAAAGAAAGACCTTGTCTGGTGCATATAACCACTGTTACCATTATAGCATTTATCAGTGGTTCTCAACCCTCACTCAGCATCAAAGTCATCTGAGAACCTTTCATACACCACAGATGCTGGGACCCACCTCTTGCAGGTTCAGTTTTGATTGACCTGAAGTTGGAGGTGGGCATTGGTTTTTCATAAAAGCTCCCCAGGTGATTCTGATGTGCGGTCAAGATTTAGAACCATTGGTTACCTATGGTTCAGGTATTTATAGTCACATAGCTATAGAGAAACATACTTTTTATTTTTAAAGGAAAACAGAATACACTCTTCATAGGTCTCCATCAGCTTTTTGAGTGACTGAAAATATTTCCCTAGAGGGACTCACACCCATTTAGTTGGCCCATCTCCTTTTACCAAGATTTATCTTGTTTCCAATTTCTCTCTATTGTAAACAGCATTGCAGTGAATATCATCATACTTACATATTCGAGCACAAGTCCTTGGGATAAATTCCTAGCAATGGAACTACTAGGACAATAAGACAAAATTTCTATCCATGTTGTGAAACTCTCTGTAGAAAGCTGTACCAATTTTCATTCCCATCAGCTGTTTCTGAGTGTGCCCATGTTGTGATACCTCCTCTAACACCGAGTGTTATTCTTCTAAATTGGTCAGGTAGGTGAAAAACATCCCATTTCAATCTGCATGTATTTGTTTGATAATGAAGTTGGGCACTTTTCATATGTTTATTGTCATTTCTACTTTCTCTATAAACTGCCTTTTTGCGTCCCTGGTGAGGGATATTTATATGTTAACTGACTTGTGCCCACCCAGAAAACTTTGGCCTGCCCCCAGAGATCACCACATGGGGCCCCATATGTGCCATGGCTTCCATGTTTGCCACCTGAAGGATGTCCTCTTGTCCCAGGAAGAGGGCAGATGAGGCCAGAAGGGCCTCAAGATTATGCCCCAGGAGTGACACTCAATCAATGAGAGACAAAAGTTGGTGGATAGATGCTCCAGCCTCCCTGGCCTGTGAGAGACAATTCTGCAGTGTTCTATACCCTCAGGGCATCCCTAGCAGTATGGAACCCCAGTTTACTACAGAAGGAGCTCACTCTATACTGTTCCTCTTATGGTCTTTCCTCTTCTCTGTCTTGCTCTCCCATTGCCTCACAAAGTTTCCTACTAAATAAACTACTTTGACTAGTAGTATCATTTCAAACTGGTGGTGTGGGGCAGGGGGGAGATTCCAAACTAAGACCCTTAGGTCAGTTGCACTATTCTAACCTGATATGCACTGTGGGCTAGTGGAGGCATGCCAGTGAATCTGTTCTGTGTGCAAAATCTCAAGAAGTCCTGAGATAGACAGCTACACAGAGACCTAAAGGGACACAGAAGACACTGTTCATAAAACACTGGAATGCAACAGCACCATTCCCTAAGTCTGAAGCACCATGGCATATTTGGAGTAGCCATGGCATGTTGTTCCAAATGCAGTTCCACATTTGCTATTCCACAAATATTGCTCTTTGAGATGGGGTAAGAATATGTTGTAGAGGAAGGCAGTAAAATGCAGAGGTGTATTCAAGGTTTGGGAAGAAGAGAGGTAGGATAGATTCAGATTTAAAATCATACTGGAGATTTTTGCCTCCAAGGTGTAGCTTGGGTGAAGATCACTACAAAGACTTCTAGCTGGGTAAGCCAGATCTGTCCCTAATCCTGGTGGGCTGTGCAAAAACATCAATGAAGACTCTTTGCCAGTAAGCCTGGGCTCTCCCAAGCCTGGGTTCTGTCCCAGGGACATGCTTAAGCTCCATTCATGAGGGACATGCTCAAGCTCCATTCTGTCTTCTCTTCTTATTCATAAGCAGTTGTCCATTGGCCACCCCTTGGGACAAGGATTACGTACACACTGAATATGACCCACCTTAGGGAAAAAAAGACCTGGGGAATGGGGTACATGCAAGCCATGGAAGTAGGTTTTGGCCATTTGGACAGGAATTCTGGGGTTCTAAGAACTTGAATTCTGATATAAAATTGCTCTGGGGTACCTGAGTGGTTCAGTTGGTTGAGTGTCTGGCTGTTAATTACTGTTCGGGTCATGACCTCAAGGTTGTGGGGTTGAGCCCCATGTTGGGCTCCATGCTGGGCCCTGGAGCCTGCTTGGGATTCTCTTTCTCCCTCTTCTCTACCCTTGCCCCCTGCTCTCTCTCTCCCTCCCTCTCTCTCTAAAAATAAAAAAATAACAAAAAAATTAAAAAATAAAACTGCTCTGTCCAATAGTCCAATATAGTAGTTTTAAGCCACATGTGCTATTTAGCACTTGAAGTATGTCTAGTATTACATGTTGAAAGGATGGTAATATTGCGTTACACAATATATTATTAAAATTAGAAACGTTCATAGCAATTTTACATTACTGTGATGTCACTTTCAGGCTTACTTTCAATGCAGTCTGACAGCATGCACTGGCACCAGTCCCTAGCTGAACTTTTGAGTAATTGGGTAAAACAGAGTGGTAAAGATGAACACAAGATTGGAAGAATAGGGAAGTACCTAATGTTCTGTGTGCAATAGAAAGAGAGTTAAGGACAAAGGGCTCTTTGAAGAAGAATCTTAAGAGATGTGAGTTAGGAGTGGCACTGGCACATAAATATAAAGAACTCCTAAATCCTAGGGTGAACTGAATTCCTGCAGGCAGCCTTCTGGGCTGGGTGTGATGGATAGCCTACAGAGATACAGTCTTACTAAGCTTAGCTGGGGTTAGTTCTGGTAGGGATGATGTTACCCCCAATGACCTGACACCATGGTCTCAATTTCTCACACAGGACAGACCGTACATGGCCAGGACTCCTGTGAAAAAGATCTAGCAACAACAGATTAGGATTATACATTTCCTTGGTTCCCTAGTTGTGTAGACAGTGGCTGACAACAGTTTTAAGGATAAATACAAATACAGTGGGAAGAGGTACACAGCACAGATGTGAATGGTTACTATATAGATGTAGGATCCTGGTTTTAGTTTGAATAAAAAGGACAAGAACTCAAAAGGTCAGGTAGATGAACACAAGATATTACTGTGTAAATTGGTCACAATTTCATAAGGTGCTATTGCCTAAATATGCACACACTTTAGCCTGTAAGATATAAGAAATAATAATTTTGACCCATGTAATGAAAAGATAGCATAAAATTAGAAAACATTTCAATGACTTTATCAAATTAACTGAAGGGGAGCATATGGTTATCTTAATAGAGTCAAAAAGCTTTTGATAAAATTCCATACCCACTACATGGTAGGAGTTATTAAAACAAAACAAACAAGAACAACTAGAAATAAAGGGGAAGTTAACTTACCTAAAAGCAGATGTCAATAAAAATTATTTCTAATGATGAAATATTAGAAACATTCCTTTTATTTCAGGAATAAAATTAAAATAGCCACTTTAGTCATTTCTATCTGCATTGTTGATATCCAATGTTGTAAGTAAAATCACGTATAAACATTGAAAAGGAAGAAACAAAATAGTCACTATTTACTGATGATACGATTGTCTACATTGAAAAAAAGCCCACAGCAACTTCTTTCAAGACATGTCTCCAAAGGCAAGGGGACTTCATCAAGATAAAAAGTGTCTGCACAGCAAAGGAAACAGTCAACAAAACAAAGAGGCAACCCACGAAATGGGAGAAGATATTTGCAAATGACACTACAGATAAAAGGCTGGTATCCAAGATCTATAAAGAACTTCTTAAACTCAACACCCAAAAAACAAATAAGTCAAAAAATGGGCAGAAGACATGAACAGACATTTCTCCAAAGAAGACATACGAATGGCTAAAAGACACATGAAAAAATGTTCAACATCATTAGCCATCAGGGAAATTCAAATCAAAACCACATTGATATACCACCTTACACCAGTTAGAATGGCAAAAATTGACAAGTCAAGAAACAACAAATTTTGGAGAGGTTTTGGAGAAAGGGGAACCTCTTACACTGTTCGTGGGAATACAAGTTGGTACAGCCACTTTGGAAAACAGTGTGAAGGTTCCTCAAAAATTTAAAAATAGAGCTACCCTATGACCCAGGAATTGCACTACTGGGTATTTACCCCAAAGACACAGATGTAGTGAAAAGAAGGGCCACATGAACCCCAATGCTCATAGCAGCAATGTCCACAATAGCCAAACTGTGGAAGGAGCCGAGATGCCCTTCAACAGACAAATGGATAAAGAAGATGTGGTCCATATATACAATGGAATATTACTCAGCCCTCAGAAAAGATGAATACCCACCATTTGCTTCAACATGGATGGGACGGGAGGAGATTATGCTAAGTGAAATAAGTCAAGCAGAGAAAGACAATTATTATATGGTTTCACTTATTTGTGGAACATAAGGAATGGCATGGAGGACATTAGAAGAAGGAAGGGAAAAATGAAGGGCAGGGGAATTAGAGGGGGAGACGAACCATGAGAGACTATGGACTCCAGGAAACAAACTGAGGGTTTTTACAAGGGAGGGGGGTGTGGGGATGGGTTAGCCCAGTGATGGGTATTAACAAGGGCATGGAGCACTGGGTGTTATACATAAACAATGAGTCATGGAACACTACATCAAAAACTGATGATGTACTGTATGGTGACTAACATAACATAATAAAAAAGAAAAAAGAAAAAAAGCCCAATATACAAACTATTTATTACTACAAATTTAGCAAGATTTCTGGATACAAGATCAATATATATCAGGAGCTAATTAAAAATATAATAATAATAATAAAATAATAATAAATTCATCAACAAAAGCAACAAAAATTATAAGAGGTAAGAAATATTAATCAAAATAAGTACAGTATATTTTTTTATGGAGAAAAATTTAAGACTTTAGTGAAGTACAGGTAGAAGAATCTAAACAAAAGGAAAGATATACCATATTCGTAGATAGGAAGTTGACATTGAAGGTACTCTGTGACCCAGCTTTACTTATAGACATATATCTTAG
Source organism: Mirounga angustirostris (assembly GCF_029215605.1). Lineage (NCBI taxonomy): Eukaryota > Metazoa > Chordata > Mammalia > Carnivora > Phocidae > Mirounga > Mirounga angustirostris. The sequence continues at coordinate 96,379,165 of NW_026991718.1, read as the reverse complement.
AAAAATTCTCAAGCATGAACACTGAGATATGTTCTAGGATATTCATTTCAAAACAATTTATAATGAGGGCGCCTGGGTGGCTCAGTCGTTAAGCGTCTGCCTTCGGCTCAGGTCATGATCCCAGGGTCCTGGGATCGAGTCCCACATCGGGCTCCCTGCTCCACGGGAAGCCTGCTTCTCCCTCTCCCACTCCCCCTGCTTGTGTTCCTGCTCTCACTATGTCTCTCTCTGTCAAATAAATAAATAAAATCTTTAATTAAAAAAAACAAAACAAAACAATTTATAATGAAAAAATAAAAATCAGATATCTTAATTTTTTTTTTAAAGATTTTATTTATTTATTTGACAGAGAAAGACACAGCGAGAGAGGGAACACAAACGGGGAGTGGGAGAGGGAGAAGCAGACTCCCTGCCGAGCAGGGAGCCCGATGCGGGACTCGATCCAGGGACTCCAGGATCATGACCTGAGCCGAAGGCAGTCGCTTAACCAACTGAGCCACCCAGGCGCCCTATCTTAATTTTTAATCAATAGGAGAAATACACACATAGATTATAATATTTAAATAAAATGGATTAATATACACATTTAAAACTAATGAACTAGGCCTGTATAAGAGAATCTGAAATAAGCTCTGTTGATATCTGTTAAATTTGAGTGATGTATTAGTTGTGTCATTATTTTATTTCATAATCAAGTGTTGTTGCAAATTAACTTCATCCTTGCTTGTTTCATTGTAGAAGCTTCACTTTCCCATGAAGCATGATCACCTACATAGCTGGGACTGTATCATACACTTCTGCTTCTCCCAAAGCCCCCAGGGCTGTGCTGAACTCACAGGAGATGCACAGTGAACACATTTGTTCCAGTTTTCTTGAAAGGCAGGTAAAGCTCTAAGTTGTGATGAAAACTGGCAGTTGTCAGTTGCTTTCTCACTGTAATCCTAGCATGGCTTTGCATTGAGACCTCTCAAGGTGTCTTCTCATTGTTAAGACTTTAATCCAAAATTAATAGTCAGCAGTCTTAACAGTGTTGACTGGAGAGTGGTGAATTCCATCAAATGACCTCTTGGGTGTAGGCAAACTTTGCAACTGGTGCTAAATGTATAGATATAATCTCCCTGACCAAGAGGCCACCTTTGGATGAATCCACTTTTTATATATTTTTTAAAAGATTTTATTTATTTATTTGCGAGAGAGAGAGAGAAGAGTGAAAACATGAGCAGCTGGGAGAGGCAGAGAGTGAAGGAGGGGCAGAGAGTGAGGGAGAAGCAGACTCCCCACTGAGCAGGGAGCCCCAACACGGGGCTTGATCCCAGGATCCTGAGAGTATGACCTGAGCTGAAGGCAGACACTTAACCAACTGAGCCACCCAGGTGCCCCTGGATAAATCCACTTTTTAAGAAATCTTGAGTACTTGCTCCCTTTCTAGGTATCTTCTCAGTGGTTTAAGAATTAATGGCAAAGCTTTTACCAGGTCTTATGGCAGAAAAATAGTAATAGGTCCACTTGCAGCTAAGTCTAATTGAAACATAGTCAATTCTGAATGCAGTGCCTGTAGTGGTCTACTTACTAAATGTGCTGATCACACGGTATCATGCTCTCAGAGGTTTGTAAAAAAGGACAAATGACCACTTGTCACAACCTGTCCACAAATCAATGATGGAAGGGAGGAGATCATCAGTGACAGGAATTCGAGAACCAAGCATATCCCACTTGGCAGGTGTGTGTGTATGCAAATAAAGTGGACCAACCAGGTGAGCATGGGTACCAAGAATCCAGACACAGATTCTGGCCTGGGGCAACCAAGAGCAGAGATCATTTGATGATGTTGTAGATATGGCAGTTGAAGGTCCTCGGTTTTAAGGAGAAAAAAGCCAAGAGCCCAGTTACTGGCCCTATGAGGCATGACAAGATAAAAAACTCAACTTCAGGGGACTAAAGAACAGAAACCAGTAGTTCAATCTACTACATTGTGCCAAAAATACTTCATTCCTCAATACGCACACATACACACACACTCACACACACACACACAAACCCATGTTCCAGTATCTGAAATTTTTCCAACACATGGTAATTTTGGACTAGATGTTATCTTTGATAAAAATCATAAAAATACAAATATTTTAGCTGAAAGTTAACAAAAAGAGCCTTTAATAGTTATAAATAAAAATAAAGTCATATTTTATTGATCCCAGCCTGCACTATGTAAAACTCTATGAGGGAGGTCTTGTTGTCCCCAGGTATTATATGAGAAAACTGTAGTTTGGCAAAAGGTAATTAAATATTGCTAAAGGTCCTGTGGCTATCAGCTGGGATTTAAATCCAGGTCCCTGTGCCAGCAAATCTCTTGTACTTCCCACAATAGCATGCTGCCTTCTGCATCAGAGTAATCAAGAAGAGGCCAGTCCCTGAAATTATCACCTAGGAGAACAATTTTGATGAGGAGTGAGGAGCAGGCAAAACCAGGGAGGCCCTCACAGTGGGTATGAGTGGAATCTGCAGGAGATCTAGACCCCAGATGGGGAGATGCCAAGGGCAAAACAAACCTACCTCACAGTTTGCTCTATGGCTGTTTCTACTGTCAAGCTTGTTAATCTCACAGAATTGCCAAGCCTGGTTCTTCTTCCAAGACATGGCAGAACAGTAAAAGTCCCATCGACCCTCATTGATGTTCTGATAATCTGTACTCTCCCCAGCATTTCAGCACCCAGGATTTCCCCCCTTCCCAGACTCCCCTTATTAGGCTCTGGAAACCCCGTGGGCAGCTTCCTGGATCTGTAGTCTGACTTTGCAGAAACAGCAGAAAGCATCTGCAAGTGGAAATTTAAAGAGCTATGGTAGGGGGAGGAGCAAGATGGCAGAGGAGTAGGAGATCTAAATTTCATATGGTCCCAGGAATTCAGCTGGATAGGGATCAAACCATTCTGAACACCTACAAACTCAACATCAGATTGAAGAAAAGAATACCAGCAACTCTCTGAACAGAAAAGCGACCACTTTCTGGAAGGTAGAACATGTGGAGAAGTGAATCCAAGGTGATATTCAGGAGGATAGATGGCAGGGGAGGGGGCCTCCGTCAGCTGTTTCTGGCAAGTGATAGAGCAGCAGAGCACAAAATCGGAAATTTTTGAAGTCTGCTTTGCTGAGGGACGTTGCTCCAGTGGCTAAGCAGGGGGTGGAAACCTCGCTGGGACAGTGTGGTCTCAGGACCCTCGGGGTCACAGGAAGACTGGGGGTGCCTGAGTGTGGCAGAGCTCTCAGGTATCAGAGCAGGGAAGCCGGCTGCAGAGACAGAGACGAGGAGTGGGCTTTCAGCTCAGGGTTGCCATAAACCATGATCCGCAGCACAGTCAGGCCACTGCTCCTCCAGCAGGGACCCAACAAGCACCAGATCCAGGGAGACTCCCCTCCCTCCCCTGGGAGGAGTGGCATGGGAGCACACTGCAGGGATCTGCTGGGTTTGGAGACTTCACATGGGGTCATGTGCCAGAGATAGAAATGCTCGGTCTCAGGCCGGGTGAGCATGGAGTTTGGCCAGAGACCAGGGAGACAGGAGTGATTGACTGCTTTTCTCTGGGGGTGCACTGCTCCTCCAGGGCGGAGACTGGGAGGCCGCCATTTTCACTCTTATCCTCCAAAGCTGTACTGAAAGCTTGCAGGGAACAAAATCTCCCGATAGCAAACCCGAAGCAATTACTTAGTCTGGACCGGCAAGGGCAGGGCAATTCCACCTCTGGCAAAGACATTTGGGAACCACGGTAACAGGCCCCTCCCCCAGAAGATCAGCAAGAACAGCCAACCAAGACCAAGTTTACCAATCAATGAGAATGGCAGAACTCCAGAGCTAGGGGAATACTGCTCATAGAATTCATGGCTTTCCCCCCCCCGATTCTTTGGTCTTTCAAAGTTAATTTTTTAAATTTTCTTTTTTTTCTTTTGAAATTTTCTTTTTCCCTTTTTCAACCAATATCTTATCAATTCCTTCTTTAAAAATCTTTTTTATTTTTCAGTTTTAGAGTCATATTCTATCCCTCCATAGTAGTTAACCTTATTTTTGGTATATATATAAGTTGTTCTCTCTTTAAAATTTTGGGATACAGTTTCTTCTAACAGACAAAAATAGAGCCTAAATCTCTAGTGTATGGCTTTGTTCTAGTCTCCTGCCCGATCACATTCTCTCCCCCCCCCCTTTTTTTAAATCCTCTTCTTTCTTTTTTCAACCAACTTCTTATCTTATCAATTCCTTTTATAAAAACTTTTATAATTTTCATCTTTATAGTCATATTCCATCCCTTCATTGTATTTACCTTATTTTTGTACATATGTAAGTTTTTCTTTCTTTAAAACTTTGGGAGGCACTTTCTTCTAACAGAGCAAAATATGCCCAAAATCTACTGTGTGACACTGATCTATGCACCAGTCTGATCATATTGGATCATATTTTTTTTTTATTTTTTCTTTTTTTTTTTCATTTTTCTTTCTTTCCCTTTCTTTTCCTCCAGTTTCAGGTCTCTTCTGATTTGTTTAGTGTATATTTTTCAGGGGTTGTTCTTACCCTGTTAGCACTTTGTTCTCTCATTCATCTATTGTCCTCTGGACAAAATGACAAAATGGAAAAAATCACCTCAAAAAAAAAAAAAAAAGAACAAGAGGCAGTACTGCATGTCAGCGACCTAATCAATACGATCATTAATAAGATGTCAGAAATAGAGTTCAGAAGGACGATTTTAAAGATACTAGCTGGGCTTGAAAAAACAAGGAAGGTATTAGAGAAACCCTCTCTGGAGAAATAAAAGAACTAAAATCTAACCAAGTCAAAATAAAAAAGGCTATTAATGAGGTGCAGTAAAAAATGGAGGCTATAACAGCTAGGATAAATGAGGCAGAAGAGAGAATTAGTGATATAGAAGACCAAATGATGGGAAATAAAGAAGCTGAGAAAAAGAGAGATAAACAACTACTGGATCACGAGGGCAGAATTCGAGAGATAAGCGATACCATAAGATGAAACAATATTAGAATAGTTGGGATCCCAGAAGAAGAAGAAAGAGAGAGAGGCACAGAAGGTATATTGGAGCAAATTATAGCAGAGAACTTCCCTAATTTGTGGAAGGAAACACACATCAAAATCCAGGAGGCACAGAGAACTCCCTTCAAAATCAATAAAAATAGGTCAACACCCCGACATCTAATAGTAAAACTTACAAGTCTCAGAGACAAAGAGAAAATCCTAAAAGCAGCTCGGGAAAAGAGATCTGTAACATACAATGGTAGAAACATTAGATTGGCAACAGACCTATCCACAGAGACCTGGCAGGCCAGAAAGGACTGGCATGATATATTCAGAGCACTAAAGGAGAAAAATACATAGCCAAAAATACTATATCTAGCCAGGCTGTCATTGAAAATAGAAGGAGAGATAAAAAGCTTCCAAGACAAACAAACACTAAAGGAATTTGCAAACACAAAACCAGCCCTACAAGAAATATTGAAAGTGGTCCTCTAAGCAAGGAGAGAGCCTAAAAGTAACATAGACCAGAAAGGAACACAGACAATATACAGTAACAGTCACCTTACAGGCAATACAATGGCACTAAATTCATGTCTTTCAATAGTTACCCTGAATGTAAATGGGCTAAATGCCCAATCAAAAGACACAGGCTATCAGATTGGATAAAAAAACAAGACCCACCAATATGCTGTCTGCAAAAGACTCATTTTAGACCCAAAGACACCTCCAGATTGAAAGTGAGGGGGTGGAAAACAATTTAACATGCTAATGGACAGCAAAAGAAAGCTGGGGTGGCAATCCTTATATCAGAGAAAATAGATTTTAAACCAAAGACTGTAATAAGAGATGAGGAAGGACACTATATCCTACTTAAAGTGTCTATCCAACAAGAAGATCTAACAATTGTAAATATCTATGCCCCTAACATGGGAGCAGCCAATTATATAAGGCAATTAATAACAAAAGCAAAGAAACACATCGACAACAATACAATAATAGTGGGGGACTTTAACACCCCCCTCACTGAAATGGACAGATCGTCTAAGCAAAAGATCAACAAGGAAATACTTTAAGTGACACACTGGACCAAATGGACTTCACAGACATATTCAGAACATTCCATCCCAAAGCAACAGAATATACATTCTTCTCTAGTCCCATGGAACATTCTCTAGAATAGATCACATCCTAGGTCACAAATCAGGTCTCAACCGGTACCAAAAGATTGGGATCATTCCCCGCATATTTTCAGACCACAATGCTTTGAAACTAGAACTCAATCACAAGAGGAGAGTCGGAAAGAACTCAAATATATGGACGCTAAAGAGCATCCTACTAAAGAATAAATAGGTCAACCAGGAAATTAAAGAAGAGTTTAAAAAATTCATGGAAACAAATGAAAATGAAAACACAGCTGTTCAAAATCTTTGGGATGCAGCAAAGGCAGTCCTAAGAGGAAAGTATATAGCAATACAAGCCTTTCTCAAGAAACAAGAAAGGTCTCAAGTACACAACCTAACCCTACACCTAAAGGAGCTGGAGAAAGAACAGCAAATAAAGCCTAAACCCAGCAGGAGAAGAGAAATCATAAAGATCAGAGCAGAAATCAATGAAATAAAAACTAAAAGAACAGTAGAACAGACCAACGAAACTAGGAGTTGGTTCTTTGAAAGAATTAACAAGATTGATAAACCCCTGGCCAGACTTATCAAAAAGAAAAGAGAAATGACTCAAATAAATAAAATCATGAATGAAAGAGGAGAAATCACAACCAACACCAAAGAAATACAAACAATTATAAGAATATATTATGAGCAACTCTATGCCAGCAAATCAGATAATCTGGAAGAAATGGATGCATTCCTAGAGATGTATCAACTACCAAAACTGAACCAGGAAGAAATAGAAAACCTCAACAGACCTATAACCACTAAGGAAATTGAAGCAGTCATCAAAAATCTCCCAACAAACAAGAGCCCAGGGCCAGATGGCTTCCCAGGGGAATTCTACCAAACATTTCAAGAAGAATTAATACCTATTCTTCTGAAACTGTTCCAAAAAATAGAAATGGAAGGAAAACTTCCAAACTCGTTTTATGAGGCCACCATTACCTTGATCCCCAATCCAGACAAAGACCCCATCAAAAAGGAGAATTACAGACCAATATCCTTGATGAACATGGATGCAAAAATTCTCACCAAAATAGTAGCCAATAGGATCCAACAGTACATTAAAAGGATTATTCACCACGACCAAGTGGGATTTATCCCTGGGCTGCAAGGTTGGTTCAACATCCGCAAATCAATCAATGTGATACAATACATTAATAAAAGAAAGAACAAGAACCATATGATCCTCTCAATAGATGCAGAAAAAGCATTTGACAAAGTATAGCATCCTTTCTTGATCAAAACTCTTCAGAGTATAGGGATAAAGGGTACATACCTCCATATCATAAAAGCCATTTATGAAAAACCCACAGCAAATATCATTCTCAATGGGGAAAACCTGAGAGCTTTCCCCCTAAGGTCAGGAACACGGCAGGGATGTACATTATCACCACTGCTATTCAACATAGTATTAGAAGTCCTGGCCACAGCAATCAGACAACAAAAAGAAATCAAAAGCATCCAAATCGGCAAAGAAGAAGTCAAACTCTCACTCTTTGCAGATGATATGATACTTCATGTGGAAAACCCAAAAGGCTCCACCCCAAAACTGCTAGAACTCATACAGGAATTCAGTAAAGTGACAGGATATAAAATCAATGCAGAGAAGTCAGTGGCATTCCTATACACCAACAACAAGACAGAAGAAAGAGAATTTAAGGAGTTGATCCCATTGACAATTGCACCCCAAACCATAAGATACCTGTGAATAAATCTATCCAAAGAGGCAAAGGATCTGTACTCAGAAAACTATAAAATACTCATGAAAGAAATTGAGGAAGACACAAAGAAATGGAAAAAGGTTCCATGCTCATGGATTGGAAGAACAAGTATTGTGAAGATGTCAATGCTACCTAGAGCAATCTACACATTCAATGCAATCCCCATCAAAATGCCATCCACTTTTTTCAAAGAAATGGAATAAATAATCCTAAAATTTGTATGGAACCAGAAAAGACCCCGCATAGCCAGAGGAATGTTGAAAAAGAAAAGCAAAGCTGGCAGCATCACAGTTCTGGACTTCCAGCTCTATTACAAAGCTGTCATCACCAAGACAGTATGGTACTGGCACAAAAACAGACTCATCAATCAATGGAACAGAATAGAGAGCCAAGAAATGGACCCTCAACTCTATGGTCAGCTAATATTCAACAAAGCAGGAAAGAATGTTCAGTGGAAAAAAGACAGTCTCTTCAACAAATGCTGTTCGGAAAATTGGACAGCCACATGCAGAAGAATGAAACTGGACCATTTCCTTACACCACATACAAAAATAGACTCAAAATGGTTGGAAGACCTCAATGTGAGACAAGAGTCCATCAAAATCCTAAAGGAGAACACAGGCAGCAACCTCTTCGACCTCAGCTGCAGCAACTTCTTCCTAGAAACATCGCCAAAGGCAAGGGAAGCAAGGGCAAAAATGAACTATTGGGACTTCATCAAGATAAAAAGCTTTTGCACAGCAAAAGAAACAGTCAACAAAACCAAAAGACAACTGACAAAATGGGAGAAGATATTTGCAAATGACATATCAGATAAAGGGCTAGTATCCAAAATCTATAAAGAACTTATCAAACTCAACACCCAAAGAACAAATGATCCAGTCAAGAAATGGGCAGAAGACATGAACAGACATTTTTCCAAAGAAGACATCCAAATGGCCAACAGACACATGAAAAAGTGCTCAACATCACTCAGCATCAGGGAAATCCAAATCAAAACCTCAATGAGATACCTCCTCACATCAGTCAGAATGGAGAAAATTAACAAGTCAGGAAACAACAGATGTCGGTGGAGATGCGGAGAAAGGGGAATCCTCCTACACTGTTGGTGGGAATGCAGCCACTCTGGAAAACAGTATGAAGGTTCCTCAAAACTTTGAAAATAGAGCTACTCTACGACCCAGCAATTTCACTACTGGGTATTTACCCCAAAGATACAAATGTAGGGATCCAAAGGGGTACGTGCACCCTGATGTTTATAGCAGCAATGTCCACAATAGCCAAACTATGGAAAGTCAAGATGTCCATCGACAGATGAATGAATAAAGAAAAAGTGGTATATATATGCAATGGAATATTATGCAGCCATCAAAAGGAATGGAATCTTGCCATCTGCAATGACGTGGATGGAACTGGAGGGTATTATGCCAAGCGAAATAAGTCAATCAGAGAAAGACATGTATCATAGGATCTCACTGATATGAGGAATTCTTAATCTCAGGAAACAAACTGAGGGTTGCTGGAGTGGTGGGGGGTGGGAGGGATGGGGTGGCTGGGTGATAGACATTGGGGAGGGTGTGTGCTATGTTGAGCCCTGTGAATTGTGTAAGACTGTTGAATCACAGACCTGTACCTCTGAAACAAATAATACATTATATGTTAAAATAAATAAATAAATAAAAAGAAAAAGCAGGAAGGGAAGAATTAAGGGGGGGAAATCGGAGGGTGAGATGAATCATGAGAGACTATGGACTCTGAGAAACAAACTGAGGGTTCTAGAGGGAGGGCGTGTGGGGATGGGTTAGGCTGATGATGGGTATTAAAGAAGGCATGTACTGAATGGAGCATTGGGTGTTATATGCAAACAATGAATCATGGAACACTACATCAAAAACTAATGATGTGATGTATGGTGATTAACATAACAATAAAAAACTAATGATGTAATGTATGGTTATTAACATAACATAATAAAAAAATTAAAAATAAAATAAAATAAATAAAGAACTATTTGTTTAGTCCTGGTTCTGAGATTAGCATGAAAGGCTAAATAAATAATGTAATGTTTCTAATCACAGAGTCACGCAGATAGCAATTAGAACTGCATTACAGGGATTACTCATGTGGATCTCTGTAACTGAGATCAAACTTGGCTAATTTGCCACTCTTTGTTTAATTCTATCAATTAGAGAAATAAATTGCCAGTAAAAGCTCATTTTTAAAAAAAGGTTGGTTTTAACCTTTTATAAAGTACTTGGGCAAAAACATAGAGAAGAGCTGCCTAAGTGACTGCTAATTTGTCAAGGTGGGGAGAGGGATGTTATGAAAAATATGGCTCCAGGCAACAGCTGAACACTACACTTAATGAGAAAACAAGAAGGATGGGAAAAGTTTGCTGGGGTTTTCTAAAACAAAGCACTTCAGCTTAGAATGGGAATATATGTGAATATATTGAATATATCCTGGATGTTGGGTTTCGAACATAATATAAAAATGTGGTAGCATGAAAAGATTGTCCCTTTTAATTCGTGCATCCATTCTGTTGCCAAACATTTATTGAGCATTGGCTATAAACTGAGTCCTGGGAAGATAGTGACAAACTCCATGGCATGGTCCCCGCCTTCATGGAGTTGGCAGCCTTGCTGGAGAGATGGTCATTAGGCAGATAAAAACACAGATAACAGAATTATTGTATTAAGAGAAGAGAAATTGTATTGAGAGAAGTGGGTGTGAGGGGAGCAATGGGGGCATGTAATGGGACGGGCATAAGTTTGATGGAAGAAATCGGAAGAATGACTTAAATAATGGATCAGAGTTTGCCAGGTGGAGGACATCATTCCAGGCAGAAGGAATGGCCTATCAAAAGGTCAGAGAGGCAGAAAAGACACTGAAGGGTCTGACAGAAGTTTAGACCACAGAAACAGAGTAGCTGATATTTATTGAGCACTGACACCACATAAAGTATCTCTCAACATTATCTCATTTAATTGAATCATCTCCATTTTACTGATTTGGCTTCATGAGGCTGAGTCACTTGCTCAAGGCCACAGAATCAGTAAGCCTTCTATTTTAGTACCCAGAAATGCCACAAAGGTCTGGAGAGAACTCGCCCAAGTTTTCTTTTCAAGGAGAGGGATGTGTGGTGGAGGAATGTTGGTGGCAAGGTGAGTTCCTTGTGGCCTCTTCTAGACCCTTAATGGACACTCACTAGCCCAGCCCTGTGAGAAAGACATGGATGCCCTCAGAGCTTCCTTTAGTAGTGCAATAAATAGGACAAGTAAACAGTCACCACAGCCTAAGAAATATCCCACATACATCACTAATGATGACCTGAGAAAGGAAAAAACTTGAGGGGGCAGAGGGTGAGCTCCTGCAATTACACAGGACCAGAATTGTTAATGTTAAGAAAAGTGAGGAAAAGAGGGACCATGATGAAAGCATATCTGGAACTTTGCAACTGACAAGATAAGAGTATGAGAGGGAGGAGCGAGGAGGAGAAGTCTGAGATCTCAGTGAGGAGCTGAGTCCCAGTGACTGAGAGGGGGAGACAGAACTCAGTGAAAAGAAAGAAGTCCAAATGAGGAACCTGTGCATCTACATGGTGGAGGTAGAGAGGGAGGTCATGTGGACATGGGCGGGAGGTTAACCAATATAAGCCCAAGGGTCTCCAGCCCTAGTGCTAATGGTCCAGACATCCATATCCTAGTTGTCCTCTTCTCCTCCTGTAGTGTAGGCCTGCCCATTCTGTTGCTCTTCTGGTGTCAAAATAAATGTGAGACTTGGTGGATGCCTTAGGTCCAAGTGGTCCTCTGGTTAAGGTTTAAGAGTCCAGAAGCATGCCTTTTCTGTGCTCCATGGACCTTGAAAATTCCTCCATCACAACACTTTGTACTACTTGTACTAAAGCTCCTTTCCATGTGTCTTGGTGTTCCCAGCTAGGCTGAAGCTTGCTATGTCTCATGTCTTAACCATGGTTTGTTTTTCCCCACATTTGGTATGGCTTCCGGACACTTGTCACAGAAGCTCACAGTGATGCCTGAAAAAGGCCCACTTTTTCAAGGTCTATCACCCATTATACTTGCTTGGAGGATGGATGCAGGGATAAAGTATAAAGTATAGAAATTGTGCTTTGAGACAGAGACTCTTGGGTCTGGAAGGAGCCTCGCTAACCATCCAGCCAGACCCCCTGATTATACAGAAGACAAAATTCAAATCCCCAACACAGAGACTGAATTTTCCAAGATGTCAGGGCTAGGATGAAAAATCTAGCTTTCAGGACTCAGTGTCTCCCTAGCCTCACAGACATCAACACCAAATTGTTCTTTCTAAGTTTCTTCCTGTTTAACATCCATCATGATTTTCACCAGGATATCTTAGAAGAGCAAAATGGGGGCCTAGAGCAAGAAGGCAGAACGAAGGACATATCCTCTTAGCCTATACCTCAGCCGCCCCGGTGCACTCGAAGTGTATATTTATACATAGCGTTATGAATTAAGGATTTCCTCCAAACTGGAGTGTAAATCCCATGAAGGCAAGGAGCAGGTCTATGTTGTTGGCTTCTGTATCTATGATTATGGCAGTGTGGTTGGCTCATGGTAGGCAACCAATAAATATAGCTTACATGATTAAATAAGTAAATGAATAGCCCCTCTCCTTAATTTTCAATCCAGGAACACTATCATGCCCCAGGGTAATTACAAGCCTCTCAACCTCTTTTGTACTCATTGATCTCTATGGCCCAAAGTTCTGGGCTGTATGAATTTAGTGCTTATCAACTTTCTTATTTTGTTGAATGCAGTCACAACTAAGGAGTTTCTTTTAATCCCAGGCTTTGTGAAGAAACGACATGCATTATTTAAAAAACAACAACAAAAATAAACTGTTGTTAATATTGCATATCCATTTGCATGCAGAAGATTGATACAATAATAACATCTTGGATATGAAAAACAGTCTGTAAAATGCAAACCTTGCTGAGAGAAATTGCCTTCCTTCATGGAGAAGAGTCACAGGAGGCTGGATGGAGAGCAAATTATTTTTCTCAGCTCTGGATCCTTTAGGGCATCAAATCTTCCCAAAAAGGATTATGCATCATGGAAAGTGTTAATGTACCTCATTATTCCATTTCTTTCTGATGAATTCTTTAGAATCAATAAAGGTACTTAACAGTCAAGAATTAGATCAGGCTGCATTGCAATACCAGGAATCTCTTAGATTTATATAATACCTATCTTCAGCAAGACATTTTGAAGAAATCACAGAGGATGAATAGGTTTTCCTGCTGTGGGAACCCAGTGAATCATGTCAATTTAGGGTGTTTTTCTCCTTGTGGACTCACTGAGCTGTGGGTAGGATGGAGCTTATGCAAGTATTGCAAGTTTTCTGCATGTTTAGTGTTCTGTTGGTATGTTTTAAAAATTTGTAAGTTTGATAAGTATGTGTCCAAAAAGTGGCTGAAGGATGGGGAAAAAAAACTCCTCCTCATGGACAGAGAGTTTAATGTAGTAGTTAGCAGGGAAGATGAGACAGGAAGATGGGGAAAGTTGAATATCTCTGCAAGACAAAAATGCATGAAAGATCACAAGACAGCTCTTTGAACAATCCATTCATGAAGGGAAGGCTGGAGGTGCCAAGGGTTCAGGGAAGGGAGTTTTCCACTGGGGCTGGTGTGTATGTAAGAAGAAAGTTGACCCTTGAAGGGAAGAAATCGGATTGGAAGAAATGAGCACCGAGATTATTCCAAGAGGCATCCAAGGGTGACACAGGATTTGTGTTGGTTATTCATTTCTTGCAAAATCTGTCTATCTCAAATTCATTCATGAGGATGACAATCAATGATGAAATGTCAAAATATGCATAGGTATCATCAGATGAGAGAAAGGAAATAGAAAGTAAATGTTTACCAATGTTGGGGTACCAGCCTGAGCTTCAAGGATACCTGCTATGCTATATTTCTCTACCTTAAGTTCTGTAAACTTTACAGCCAAAGAGGATCCTATAACTGGAATATTCTATTGTTTTGTGATTTAACCATCCTTTGATCTCTTAATTATACTAGGGTCTTTTGCTGAAACAACCTGCTCCAGCATAAAACAGCATAGAACAGATCTTCCTTGATCTCTACCAAAGATATGCAGCTAGCAAAAGGTACAGAAGTTCCCCCTTGTAAAATTGAACTACGTATAACCACCTGAAGATCTGCATTCAGTGGACAGAACTTAACAATAAAAACCCACTTCCTGAGTGGGTGCCGAGTATTGAGAGAGATCTCAGCCCTGAGTTAAGCTGATTCCTTGGAACCATGAATATTCTCTATCCAGGCACATATAGGGGGAAAGAGAGGTATTTATGGTGAATGGTACCACCTGAGAAAGCTGCCAAGGGTTTAGGGGAGAAACAAAACAGTTTGGTTAAATCCACTGTATATCTTCAAAAGTTTGCATTCTCTCTGCTTATATACACAGGACTTTCTTAGAATGTAGCCATTTAGAGAGATAGTACATGTGATTCCTTTTAGAGATATTTTTTTTCTCTCAAGTACAATGAAAACACTGTGGCTATTCTAATGACATGTTTGGTGTCTGTTCTATACATCTGCGGCAGGCTTCTTTGAACCAGTCTTGTCCTAGTTCATTCCAACCCTGGCTTTTTTGTCTTGTTTTGCACCTCTGTTGCTGCCAGCATTTCCATCATTTTCCTAAAGCTAATAGAAAGATTATAGTAAAAATCTCCCAGGACACTTCTATGGCTTCATAAACACCCCCTCTTCCACCTCCATACTAATTAATTTCAGTTCTAATCACTTTATTCTCTCTGTGAAACAAAACATCTAAATTTGTCCCTCACAATCTTTATCTACCTTCAGATTCCTAAAAATACCTCAAAACATGCATAAACATAAGGTTCTGAGAAGTAAGCTTTATCTCTTAACCCTTAGCATTTTTCAACTTGAAAACTTCATTGTCAGAGAAATTGGATGCAAAGCATTCTCCCTTTAGCCAAAGAAATATTTCCCATATCTCTTGATGTTGCTTATTCAAAATAGATTTTCTTATTTTGATTTCAGATCATATTAATTGCCCTCTTCATTGCTTTCCCTTTTGAGATCTTCTTTCATCTGTTCTTGCTGTCTCCTGAATATATTTCCTACTAGCAGGAAGCTCTAGATGATGAATAGAATCTTGATGTTTAAAATTGTTGGCTTTCAGGCACTGATGTTTAAATTTTGTGTTTGCTGATAGCAATAAGATTTTTAGTATGGGAAAATGTCACAAGCATCAAATTAGAGGGAAAAAAGGTAATAGTTTTTTGATCAGAAGTTCACACAACAACCTGTCCATTTTAGAGTAGCTTATCAGTGGGCTACCTAACTGCTTGGACTGTGCACTATCAGAAAAAGCAGTGAAAAGCAGTATGGCTACCTCTTGGACCTGCCTAGGAATAGTAAAGAAGGTTTCAAACATGTTCCTAATTCTTAAGCAAAATACTTGAGAAATGTTATGCAAATAATGATTGAGAGAACAGTGTGTGGAAATGGAAAAAAACTCTGGATGGGAAGTCAGAAAGTTTGGGTTCTAGTCCCTGACTAGACATTTGACCTAGACATTTGACCTTTGACTTACCACCTTTCTGTAGTGTGACTCTGTGGAATGGAAAGTTGAATGAAGAAAATAATCTAAGTCCTTTTCTAGTTTTCATCAACAGTGATATTATCATTCTAAGGTACTCACCAGTAAAATGGTAGGATAGAACTCTGAGTCTGAGTTTCTCTCTTCTTGCATCATGCAAACCTAAAAACATTCAGCATATAGACAAGGGAGGGTCATGTTCCGCAGTATGATTAGTTGCTCTAATTTGGAGGCAGAAGGAGTGTGGGGAGGTGTTGTGTTCAAAGGCGTGGGGCTTCTGTGCAATCAGAGGCAGAAAGCGTTGGGTAAGCATGAACAGTATAAAGGTAACCACCATGGTGGGCCATTTGCTGAGATTCTGAATCAGTGTGTTTCAAGGTTGAGAGGACCTTCTGAGGTATCCAAGTGGACTTCATTAGTGGTTGAATAAACTTTATTTTATTTTGTTTTTAATGTGACTAATTTCTTTAAAGTTTGACAAAGTTAAAATAATTTCTCCAAACCCACCTTGTAGCTGTGAAATAAGAGCATATATATATTTGCCTGTGGTTCCTGGCATAGAGTTCCTAAAACCCTCATAATTTCCTGTCTAAAGAAGAATAAGAGCATCTTTTGTTCTAATATTTAGTCTTTGATCATGGTTCCTGACACACAGCTCCCAAATCCCTTGGAATTTCCTGCTAGGATGTCTTTTGTTTTAATAAGACAATACTTGATATGTTCCCGGATGAGGGCTAGTCACTAGAAAAATCAAGGCATAAGAAATTTGGAACTTTCAGTCCTCACCCCTGTTCTCCAGGAAGGGGAGAGACGGTAGAAATTGAGTTAATAATGAATCATGACTACATGATGAAGCCTCCATAAATTCCTAAACGTAAGGGCTTATAAAAGCTTGGAGTTTGGTGAACACATCCATGTAACAGGAGGATGGTACACCCCAACTCCACAGGGACAGAAGTTCCTGTGTTTGGGACCCTTCTAGACCCTGCCCTATTACCTCTTCATCTATCTGTTCATTGGTATCCTTTATCATATCCTTGATTATATAATAGACTGATAAACATAATTAAAAGTTTCCCTGAGTTGTGTGAGCTGTTCTAGCAAATGAGTGAATCTAAGGAGGAGGTCATGGGAATCTCTGATTTGTAGCCAGAGGGACAGAAATTGTGGGTAATCTGGGGACCTACTACTTGGAATTGACATCAGTGGGGTGGGAATAGTCTCCTGTGGGACTGAGCTATTAACCTGTGGGGTCTACTCTAACCCCAGTTAGTGTCAGAATGGAACTGAGTTGTAGGACACACAGTTAGCGTGGGGAAGATGCCCACATGTTTGGTAACCAGAAATGTCAGAAGCAAAGTGTTCCTTGTGAGCGGTAAATACATGCTTCTCCCTTTACAGTAGCCTTCTGTGGAAATTTTTGCTTTGCCTCTCTAGCATGCCCTGCTAAAGACACTAATATTTCTTACTCAACATACATGTAGATTTCTGTGTTCTCCCAGAAAAATACCATGGATGGTGTGAACTCCTGCCATATACTCAGCTTTATAGCATGAGGAAATGCCGATGAGGATCATAAATCCAGATGGGAAAGACTTTCATTTTTAAGACTCAACCTGTCTCCCTCCCTCTCTCTCAGTCCCTCAATCAATGTCCTTTCTAATTGGGCACACATATTTTTTGTCTTCCCAAAAGTGGTGTCTCCCTTAGAAATAGAAGAATGTGAGACTACTGGCCACTGCAGGTGAAGTGTCGGACTTCATCTTCTGCTAGTTTTACTCCCTTGTTTCTAAGGTTTCAAAACAAAATGCTATCTTGGCAGACTCAGCCTCAGACTTAGGAATACCACTTCAGGTTCACATGAAGGAATTAGTTTCTTATCTTGAATCCTTCTTGCTTCTACCCGAGGTTAGATTTACTCATGATGTGGCACAGCCCAGCCACCAGTCTGCAATACCTTCTCAAATAGGCAACATCCTTGAGATACTTGCCTTATTCGTTTGGTGGGTGGAAATAATCTTGCAGAAGAGTCACTGGAGTACTGGGCAAGGCCATTTGATCCACTTGGCCTGGGCCATCTACCCATTAATATCAATTATGACCAAGGCAAGAGCCCCTAATTTTTGCACTGTAAATTCTTTCACCATGACTGGGGTTTGG
Organism: Mirounga angustirostris; assembly: GCF_029215605.1. Classification (NCBI taxonomy): domain Eukaryota; kingdom Metazoa; phylum Chordata; class Mammalia; order Carnivora; family Phocidae; genus Mirounga; species Mirounga angustirostris. The sequence continues at coordinate 96,361,473 of NW_026991718.1, read as the reverse complement.
AAAGAAATGGAGAGAGGAAGTAGGTAAGGAAGTTTGTCACTGGCAATGAGGTTGAGCTCTCTGGGAGATCATGTTCTTTATGTGAGAAAGTAGAATCATTTTCCACACATGTTCACACACATAAGGAGCACAATTTGCCCCTTATGAACTGTTTTCTCATTCATTGCCCTAGATGACAATGCTCTTGATCTAATTAATGGCATGTCAGTCTTAAGATGTTCTACAACCTTCTTTCATGAGTGGGGTAATGTTAGAAGAGTTAGGAAAGAAATTCTGCACCTTCCTGTGATTTTTCTGGATAAGCCTTACTTGGGACCTTACTTATGTCTAGTTGATTCAAGATAGCCTTGGTCTATGTCTATTGTCCTAAAATAATTATTAATAGCATCCCCTTTCTTGGTTTGGACTTTAAATGATATAGGCACTCTAGCTTTGTCTAATGATGCTAGATACCACATTGGCACCAAGAAATCTTGACTACTTGGGCTCACGTTGTGACAAAGAATTTTTTGGCCCATGTTTATACAGAATTCATTAGGTCATCAAATTAAAACAACCTCCATGATAAATATCCATTAACAGGATACCAAAGCAGGTCAGAAAGAGAATTCATTTTATCCATTTTCATGATATCCCCTGCTTTGTACAGGGTGTGGGTTGTAGTTATGGAGTGAAGATCATCTTGAAGATAATTGCAAAGAGCATTGCACTGTGGCCTTGAGATGTCAATCACTTATTCCTGTGATGTCTGTGGACAGTGGCTGGCCAAAAAAGAAGTAGTTTAGGCTACTGTGGAAGCCTTGGTTCTTAGCCACCTTATCTTGAAATGTAGAGCTTATGTGAGATTGGCCCCTCTTAACTCTTCCTTTTACTTCATTCCTCCCTCTTTCCCTTCTGTTCCTCACACTCAGAGGTCATATGAAGGGAGCAAGAAGCTTAGCTTGTTCCATTTTGACTAATGGTTAAATTTGGAATATGTCTGTAGACATATTGAGTCAATTATATGACTGCTGAGTTGTCATGAAACTGCTTTATGGTTGGTAGAGTCTTGTTGGTTCTTCACTTCCATATTTGGTATTTTGCCATTAGATAATATGAAAAACTCGATTGATTGTCATGGGGAGGTTGAGTTGATTGCTTTGTATCCTAGTTCTGCTCAATCAATCAGTGTCCCTGTACTCATCACTGACATTTTGGCAGCATAGGAATTAAGGCACTACTTGCACTGTTCATGGGTAATGAATGCTTTGAACTTTAGAGAAGCAATTATTCACACAAATCCAATTTATTTAAAAATTTTCCCCAGATTATGTCTTTTTCAGGAAAACACAAAATACTCTTCTTTATATGTCCATGGGTTAAAAATGTAACTTTCAAAATGGACCAACTCTTTGAATAGTAAACTAGGGTTCATAGTAGTAGTCATAATTTGTTTATAGGGGTGCATTTGAAGATGATGGAATTCATTGTACAATAAACAAATGCATGTGGCTGAAAAACACCCAGGCCCCTGTGTAGCTCCTTCCAAACTAATAGCATGTGAAATCATGCTGAATATAATTTGGCAAGAAAAGAGCTTTATCTTGCCACTCTGTGAAGCAAAAAATGGACTCTCCTATATTCTACATAAATACAGATCATGAGCATATAGTATTGACTACAAAGTCATGATATTGGAACTAGATCATATTGAAGCACTGATGATAAATAATGATCAATTTATATATGTAATTTCATATAATTCGTTCAATTACATGATGAGATATTAGATCTCTACTTTACCAATGCGTTCAGATGCTGGTTTAAAGCTGAAGGTATGGATTGGGAGTTATTAGAGTCCATCCAGTTTTGGAAAGTAATAACCAATGCAACTTTCTGAAATCTTATAAAGGACTAATGGTAAGTTGTCCTAGGAGCTACTTGAAGGAAAGTAATGTTTCCTTTAGCTTATGTGTCAGGAAAACTAGTCTCATCTGAAGCAAGGTTATTTTTTGAAAAGTATTTATTTGGTGAAAAGTATTTATTTGATAAAAAGGAGGAGTGAGCTGACCTCATGCCTTCCAATGTCCAGAACCCAAGCTGTTGGCCACAGGCTCATTTGGATGTTTTTAGCATGCAGATTACATGTGTACACAGTGGCAGATAAAGTATCTCTTTGGATTCTCACACTACTGGAGTAGTTGTGTTTGCTGTAAAATACTGTGTTTGCTGTGTACCTGGAAGACATAATGAAGCATTCTTTGTGCAGACAGAATGACACTGTCATTAATCTTTGCTGCTAACTCCCAGACTGACAAGCAGATAGGAAAGTCCATGGCTTTTTGAACAGCACAGGTTGAGGCTGTGAATTGATCCTGCTTGTTTTCCTTTAGAAGTCCCTTTCTTTTATTTTTCTGCTGTTGTCCTTTGTCTTCCTACTGAAAGGCTGATTGTCCTAGAAACATTTAAGGGATATGTGTGAATGCATGTATATGTATAAATGTCTCTGTGTAAAACTAGTTTTGCTCCATAAATCCACTTTTCTCAAGGGAAGGTAATAGATTGGGTTGCAAGCACCTTTTTGAAGAACAGTCAAAGAAAAAAATACAGAGATATCTTCTAGGAGGAACCCAAATATGTAAGTGTTTGAGCAGATTGATTCTGGGGTCTCTAGAATTCTTCCCTCTCAGACCCTTCCTCTCCTTGCCCCCTCCACCTTCCTTGTTATAAAAGCACCTGAGGGATTGCCAGTCTGGCATGGCACTCCCATGTCACTTTCTTAGCAATAGGAAGGCCAACAGTATCATCCATTTCATTGTAAAAATTCTCCAGTTAGAGGCTTATAGAAGAGCACTGGGCTGTTGGTTGGTGGCACTGTGTATCCACTAGGTCTCCCTCCCATCTCCTTTCCCAGCATCATCATGACTGTGTTTTTAGGCATATTGAAAAAGTTTAAGAGCATGTTAGAGCATCAGGATCCCCTCAGTTGATAACTCATCCCAATTGTTCTCAGAATGCAAATGCAGTTGCCAACTGGGTTGGCAGTAAGACTTGATTCATTTCAGTGCATTTACCCGTTTTGTTTGAGAGTTAACAGTTAATAGGAAATTAGGATTCTGAGCCAGTATTTTTATACAGGAAGGCGATATAGGATCTGAACTCAATGGACCAGAGTCAGGGCTGTGGTACTTGGTAGAGCAGAGCATATCCAGTGTGCCATGCAGGTTCCCCCAAAACACTGAAAAGTGAGGAGCTATCACCGTCAGTCCCACAAGTGTAGTTCTTATAAAAGAGAGAGACCCTAGGACATGAAAGAGGCTTTGATCACTTTGGAAACTTTTATTACTATTGAGAAGCAGACCTTTTGCACCTCCTAATGATTTTAAGTACTAAGCTAACTGAACAGGCTCCTTTTTAGTGCCTGAAATAAGTCATCTGACCTTTAAACCTCTCTAAAGAGCCTATATAGATACGAATTATATCTAATGTTAATAAAATAAGGATAATGAAATGTTCTTTTATTTTCCAAAGGTGATTATGCTTATTTGGAATTCCCACACAGGATTCAGTCTGCGAGTTTAATTTCCTAGAAGACCAAACCCAAAATTAGTCTTCCTAAAAGTATGATTGCATCCAACCAATGACCTAGGAAAATGAATACAGTGCAGGCTTGTGCTTCCAAGGAAAGCTATGTGTTCTTTGTCCAGTATCCCAGGAATTAATCAAGGACCACCGTACATGACTGACCAATAGGCAAAGGAGACTTGATACTTTTTGACCTGGAGAACTTTGGAACCATGTTTGCATTTCTATATAAAGATGAGGCACAATGCCAACTCACAGGCAGAAGAGCATGATGTTGAGTTGTTTGGCCAGCAGTAGAGGTCAATTTTCATTAAGCTACTCAAAATTTCCTCCCTCATCCCAATGTGACCAGCCACATACATTTGTAAATGTGTTCACAGAAGAGACTGTGGCCACAGGCCTTAAACCTACAGGTGTAGATTCCCTAACATTGGTCTTCTTCAACCATAGCTATTTCTGAGGTGCACAGTTGGTCTGCTCTATCCATCCTTACATCCATCACCAATCTCTCTCTCACATTGTTCTAGAAATCACTGGTGGCTCCGGCAAATTGTATTTTCCAAAGACAGCTGCAATGATATTTCCCATTCCACATGGTCTTCTTACAATGTAATTTCAACACTCATCCCAGTGAGTGTTGCAGTCTATATCCCTTTTCCTTGAACATGGATGGAACTTTGTCATTGCCATGACTAATAAAATATGGCAGAAATAATACTATGTGACTTCCCAGGATAGACCATTAAAATACTATCTACTCCTGCCTTGTTCTTTTGGGGTACTTGGTCTTGTAATCCAGCTTCATGCAGGAAAATCAGACTTCCGCCACAGAGAAACCACATGGAGAATCCATGTGTGGGTCTACAGCCAATGACCCACCTGAGATCCCAGCCAACTACCAGCAAAATCCACCAGACATGTGAGTGATGATGCCTTCAGGTGATCCCAGCACTAGCCTCCTACTCACTCTCTTTGAATCTCCCCAGCTAGACCCTAGGCATTGTAAAGAAAAGACAAGCTATTCTCACCGTGGCCCATCTAGGTTCCTGACCCACTGAATCTGTGAGCATAATACAATGACTGTTTTATGTCATTAAGTTCTAGGGTAGTTTGTTACACAGCAATAGTAACTGGAACAGTGTCAAAGCTTACACCTGGCTTGCTCCTAAGCCCCCAAACAGAAAGTTGTATTCCATCCTCAGATTTCTTCCATGGCCCATAAAACCCCTCAAGTTTCCATGGGTTGCAAGCTTCAGTGGGAGCCGACTGGATAAAATTTATGAGCTCAAAATTCCTCAAGACAAGGACTTGGCCTTCTTCTGAAGTACAATTTTTTTTTAAGTAAATAAAAGTCTATTATGTTCTTACATGAAACAATTTCTTAATCCTAGAATTAAGAAATCCAACCAGTCATTGTTTGGATGCAATCATACTTTTAGGAAGACTAATTTTGGGTTTGGTCTTCTAGGAAATTAAGCTCGCAGATTGCATCCTGTGTGGGAATTCCAAACAAGCAAAATCCTATTTTGAAGGATTTTATACTCTCAGAGGAAACCCTTAGAAGTGATGCAGGCTCCCTTCCTTATAGAAATTTGAAGGGTCTTCTCTACCTTTAAAATGACATACACTACTTCCCGCAATCCATGCCAATTCTCCCAGGGTCATAAGAGTTGGGCTTTCCTTCAGACCCACATAGCATGATTTACTTAGATTTTAGTGTGATTGAATGCTTCAAATGCCTTGGAGCCAGGCATAAAATTCACAGTTATAGTGCTTAAATTATCACCAGGGAGGGCATCTGCCCTCTCCCAGGACCACTGATACTCTCTTCCTGACATGAACCTTTCTGCCTACACATATCTGAAAAGAAAAAAGTCACTAATTCCTTCCTTCCTCCACCCTCACACAGGAAAAGTACTGATATATGCCCCAAGACTGTTGTCCAGCTTTTTCCCCCCTATTGTGGGAGTCCAGACAGCTCCTTCGTGGCTCTCAAGGGGATACCCACAGTGTTTCATCCACATCCAAGTGATCAGACATTCTTCTTCTTGTACAGCTTGTCCCAAAGCCCACATCTGTGGATTTGCATGGTAAACAATGCCCATATGTCCATGTGCCCCTTATCAACCAAATGAGGCAAAGGCCTCTTCAATTTCCTTTACTTGTCAATCTAAGGGGACAGACGATATATAATTTCCTCCAACATCAGGCCCTTGGGAAAGTGCATCTTGTTCAGAACTAAACATTTGCTCCCGAGGATGACAGTTTGATTTGAATCCCCAGGAGTCAGAAAAAGCAATCAAAGCAGGAAGCAGATACAAGCCGGGCTACCAGCAAGGGTCACTCTTGGGATCAGCCTATCTTGGGGCTGGGAGGGAAACATTTGATGAAATGTAGGATTTCAGTGGCAGCCAAAGAGGCACCTGTATTATGACAGGCCAACCACATCATTGAAGTCCCACTGGGGAAGGCAGAGGAAATGTTCAAAGACCAAGGAATGATTTAGGACAAAGACAGAAAAAATTATAACCAGCAGTAAAACCCCCAAGCAGCTGCAATGCTGGTCACTGATTACCAGTATCCTGGTGGAATTTGGCCAGGTCCTTAAAGAGTATATTAATATTACACATGTCCCAATCTAGGAGGACAGCAAAGATTATTTTTCCAAAGGTTTCATCCATTTTGTAGGCCGTATTTGGGCATTTTCAGCTGTGTTTAATTTACAGAAGTGATCAACTGGACTAGATGTCAGAAAGTCCTGGTACTAAACCAACTCTACTAGAAAGGATATATATAGTGGACTCTTGATATGTCCTGAGGGTTCCTGGATCATGGATACCTCTACACAATTGCCTTCTCTTTCATTTTTGTACATACTGTAAAATTCCATAATCTCCCAAGTTTTCTGTGACTTTCTGGGATGGGACAAATATCCCCATGGCACCTCTGACCTCGGTTCATCTTTCAATAACAATTGTCTCTTCTAAATTCTTATAACCCAGAGATAAAACCCAGTCTCTTCCTCAATGTCTGCACAACATACCTACGACCCTCACCAAGCATTTTGGCAGAGAAGAATACCATGCATGGTCTAGCAAGTGTAGAAACACATATCAGGCATTCCTACTCTACAAAGTCTTTCTGATGATCCTGTCATCCCAAGAGTCTTCTTCCTGGCCCTTCACTTTCACCTTCAACTAGGGGGCTGGCCTTCCTACTCACCTTCCCTCTTCTCTCCTGTCTTCTCTTTGTCTTCTGAAGAGCCATAAGTGAACCTCCTCCCATTTTATCCCAAAGAACATTTTAATAATTTCTTTTGTTGTCAGACTCCAGCAAATACAAGGTCCTAAAGAAAGTTAGTTCTGTACACCAATGAAATTGTAATGGTATCTGGTAAGATAATGCAAGACCCTGCCTCCTTGCAGGAGCATTAACAAAGGCCACTCCCATCTTGGTGCTTGAGTTTCATCTTTAAGATGCCAGACTCAGACTGTGATCCCCCACTCTGGCTTTCTCTTCAAGCCCATTGGGGAGCCAACATTGTGCATGTGGAAAAGAAATGTCAGCATATTGGCATCTGGGCCAATAAACAGATCTTCTAATTGTGTTTTACATGAAATGTGGAATTCAAGGAAAACACTCAGGGACATTAGTGTGGCTAAACAGAGTCCTGTGCCATTTAAAAAAATATGTTCATCCCTGCTCTGCCACTAATCATCTGTGAAACTCTGTGAAATTAGTTAACATATCTGAGCTTCATTTTTTTTCTCAATTTTTCATTTGCGTTGCTGAGAATAGTCTTGGTTACATTTAAGGTACACCTCAACCACTTTGGACTAGTGTTTTCTAGGATATACTAAAGCTAAGCCCAAACCCTAAAGCTTATACTTTTACTCCTAGGTATAAATCCAACAGAAATGCACACATCCCAGAAGATATGTGTGAGGATGTTCACAGCAACACTATTCATAATAGCCCTATAGTGGGTTGAATGGTGTCGCCCAATAAGATATGGTCGTGTTTTAATCCTCAGAACCTGTGAAAGTGAACTTATTTGGGAAAAGAGTCTTCGCAAGTGTAAGTAAGTTATGGATCTTGACATGAGATCATCCGGAGCTACCCACTGGGCTCTAAATTCATTGATATGTGTCCTTATAAGAGACAGAAGAGGAGGACAGAGATAAGGGAAGAGAGACGGCTGTGTGAAGACCGAGGCAGAGATTGGATTGATGCAGCCACAAGCCAGGGAACATCTGGAACCACCAGAAACTAGGAGAGACAAAGAAATATTTTCCCTTCAAGGCTTCAGAGGGAGCACAGCCTTGCAGACCCCTTGATTTCATTCAGATTCCTGGCCTCTAGATGAGAAGAGAAAGAATTTCTGCTGTTTTAAGTGACCAAGTTTGTGGCAATTTGTTACAGAAGCCGCAGAAAACAAAACAAATCCCACACTGGAAACTATCCAGACATTCAGCAATAGTAGCATGACTACATAAATGGTAGTATAGTCACACAATAGAATACTATACAACAATGAAAAAGAATGAGCAATAGGAATGAAGCTTGTCAACATATTAAAGAACCGGACTCAGAGTGCACAGTGCATGGTTGTATTAATATAAAGTTCAAAAACAGAGAAAACATGATTATGGGGTAGGTCAGAATTGGAGTTACTTTGGATTGGAAGGAGGCACATGGGAGCCTCCTAGTGTTTTGGTAGTATTCTGTTTCTTGAGCTGGGCAGTGATTACAAGAGTGTGTTGTTTTGTAAAAATAGGCTGAAATGTATACTTAAGATTTAAGTATACACTTTATTGTAGGTATGTTCACCTTTAAACGTTTTTTTTTTTCAAATTTTTATGTTTCTAACCTTAAAATATTAACATAACGATGTGGATGGAACTAGAGGGTTTTATGCTAAGTGAATGTCAATCAGAGAAAGACATGTATCATATGACCTCACTGATATGAGGAATTCTTAATCTCAGGAAATAAACTGAGGGTTGCTAGAGTGGTGGGGGGTGGGAGGGATGGGGTGGCTGGGTGATAAACACTGGGGAGGGGATGTGTCATGGTGAGCACTGTGAATTCTGTAAGACTGATGAATCACAGACCTGTACCTCTGAAACAAATAATACATTATATGTTGGGGCGCCTGGGTGGCTCAGTCGGTAGGCGTCTGCCTTCGGCTCAGGTCGTGATCCCAGGGTCCTGGGATCCAGCCCCGCATCAGGCTCCCTGCTCGGCGGGGAGCCTCCTTCTCCCTCTCCCGTTCCCCCTGCTTGTGTTCCTTCTCTCTCTGTGTCTCTCTCTGTCAAATAAATAAATAAAATCTTTTTAAAAATACATTATATATTAAAACAAAGCAAAAAAAAGAAGATAGTAGGAAGGGAAAAATGAAGGGGGGGGAATTTGGAGGAGGAGATGAACCATGAGAGAATATGGACTCTGAGAAACAAACTGAGGGTTCTAGAGGGGAGGAGAGTGGGAGGATGGGTTAGCCTGGTGATGGGTATTAAGGAGGGCATGTATTGCATGGAGCACTGGGTGTTATACACAAACAATGAATCATGGAACACCACATCAAAAACTAATTATGTAATGTATGGTGATTAACATAACATAACAAAATAAAATAAAAAAATATTAATGTAATTGACTACTTTGTTCACATAAGCAGAGAACATTTACCAGAGTTTGCAATACGCTTTGGGTTAATACATAGAATGATTAGCTGTGGTATTTATATGAAGAACACTTTGTGTCCTAGATTTAAAGCAGGATTGTTGCCAGCTAAATTCATATATTTTGTGACTGTCACAATATAGTTATCCAGATTTCAAAAGTTCAGATCTAAAACTACCCAAATCTCCCAAGTGTGAACTCTACTTTGAATACATTCAAACACGACCCTATGAAAGCAAGTTGGCATGAACTGATTTATATCCCCTGATTTGTTCATGACAGTCACTTTATAAACCCACAAGCTCACCTCCTCCAGGGAGACCCCCCTACTTGCAGCTACATGTGATGCAAGGGACTGCATCTACCTAGTGTCAGATATAGTTTCTATTTGATTAATCACAAGTATTTGTTTCTGTGCTATTTTGTAAGTGGTCCTGTGCAGATTTTAAGCTTTTATTTTATTTTATTTTAGAGAGGGAAAGAGAGAATGGGGGGGAGGGCAGAGGGAGAGAGAGAATCTTAAGGAGGCTCCAAGCCTGATGTAGGGCTCGATCTCACAGCCCTGAGATCATGACCTGAGCTGCAATCTAGAGTCAGACGCTTAACTGACTGAGCCACCAGGTGCCCAGATTTTAAGCATTTTTAAACATAAGCATTGGGGCTTTCTTAGGTAAAGGTACCAACACCGAGATGGAGATTCCTGTGCTAGTGATTTATTAAGGAAAAGTTCTAGGGAGAGACTGGTAAGGGGGGTGAAGGAAGCCATACAGAAGGGTAAAAAGCTGTGCAGGAGGGCAACCCAGGCACATCCTATAGGGGGTAGCTTCACCCCGATCCCACAGGGAGCTCTTGGTTTGGAAATTACACCTTCGAGTTTTCCAGGGCAACAGGGATTTCATACTCCCACACTGTCAGTCACTGGGGACCACCCCTCTGGGGGAAAGCACTCTGACTTTCTATTCCAGCGAAGCAGCTCCACAGGTCAAGGTCAGATCTCTAAGAACCCCAGGAGATTCAAAAGCACACTGAGGCTGCAAAAGCGAAGCCCGCAAACAGTAAAAGGGATACAAAGGGATCGGGGTGGAGCAGTGTCCACTGCAGGGCTTGACTTCGATCTCTCTGTGAGGTACCCAGTCTCAGCTTTGAAACAGAGCCTTCCCAACCTGGACAGGGCAGACCAGAGTCATTCCTTATCTCTTCCCTCTGCTGTGCTAGGCACAGGAAATGCAATAAGCTTGCCATTCCCTGAGAGTCACCCCCAAAGCTGGGCTTAGCTAGGTCTCCTTTACCCTCCAATCTCCAAGCCTATCAAAATCAGGGAGGGAAGAAGGGTGGCAAGTGGCAGAGCACACAGTCCTTTGTCAGGACTTCTCCCTGTTTGAGAAGCAGAATCGTGGGGTGGTTCAGAGTTCACAACCTATAGGTGGTAAGCCTGGGTTTGCATCTCCCTATAGTGTACCGTCTATGAGACTTTGACAAATTATGTGGCCTCCCTATAGGCCTTTCTTCATGTCTAAAATGAGAAAAAAACTCATATCGACCTTCTGGGAATTATTTTGAGGATTAGATGAATTAATACATGGAATGAGCTGAATGAAAAAGGAAAACATGTACAACAATCAGGAGCTGGCCTGTAGTAAGAATTCACAAAACCTTTCCAGCTGTTTTTTATTAAAGTCAGAGCAGGCACTCCATCAAGCAACAAAGACATAGACAGAGGTATATTTTTCATGAAACTAATGAAGCTAAAGTTCTAGAGCCCCTCAATTGCATCACAGTGACAAAATGAGGATCAAGAGATGAATGACATTCGCAACACAAAAGGCACTGAGGGAGCCTACACATGTCATCTTCCTGTCCCCACTTGACCCCTTCCGGAAGATAGAATTTGACATACCTTAACATAAAGGAGGGATACATAACAAGGTAAGAAAACAAATAATAAGACTCACAGAAGGGAAGCGGAAGCAAGTATGTTAACCATGAGAGCTAATTTAGTTCTAACAGCTAATATTTGGCGCTGGGTTCTCTGGAAACTAGGAAAGCAATGAAAACACAGAGAGTTTTCAAAAAAAGAAGGGTGTAATTTTTCAATAGAAACCAGTTTATCAGGGCACCTGGGTGGCTCAGTTGGTTAAGCCTCCAACTCTTGGTTTTGGCTCAGGTTGTATCTCATGGGTTATAAGATTGAGCCCAGAGTCTGAGCTCCATGCTCAGCAGGGAATCTGCTTGAGATTCTCCTCCTCTCCCCCTCTCCCCACTTGCATGCATATGCACTCTCTCTCTCTTTCTCTGAAATAAATAAATCTTAAAAAGAAAGAAAAGAAACCAGTTTATCTTGGCTTTAAATTCTAAAAAGATATTTTTTCTTGCAAAATTTTATATAAGATTTCCTGAGACCAGTTTCAAAACAAATGCAGAAGGGGCACCTGGGTGGCTCAGTCGGTTAAGCGTCTGCCTTTGGCTCAGGTCATGATCCTGGAGTGTGGGGATTGAGCCACGCATTGGGCTTCCTGCTCATCAGGGAATCTGCTTCTCCCTCTGCACCTCACTCCGCTCGTGCTTTCTCTCTCTCTCTCAAATAAATAAAATCCTTTAAAAAACTAAAAAATATTTTTAAAAATGCAGAAAGTTCTGTATGACGGTTACTTATATACACCTTGGATCAGGTGAAGGCCTAAAAGAAATCCCTGCACAATCAAAGTGATTCTGCAAGGGATAAAGCAGATGTAGTTCAAGAATGGGGTCTGACAGTGTTTGAATTTATTACAGGGACAGAACTCAGCACGGAGGGGGTTAGGACTTTGTCCCTTAAACTTTCTTCCCTAAATGTCACTTCTCACAGCTGCCTTTTCAATAAGATATGACTGTGGGAGGTTCAAGGTTTTATTCTTTGACAGGAGGTTCATGTAATGATGTTCAGATTCAAGGTGGGTCTGTGTGTTATAATAGCAAATCATAATAACGGTGAATGATAATAAAGCAATTAGCCTGCACCCTTGTGATATGTTGAGTTTTGGCTGATGGGACATGAAAAAGTGTCTGCCGACAGCACCCTTCATGTTGAAATAATTAACATGTACCCTTCTTGGTGGAAAAAAATTGTAGCAGGCTAATCAAGATGTACAGCTTTGTAGATTCAGATATCATCAGTTGATCTCAAAATATACCAAGAAGTTGGAACTGGTTTTCTCAGAACTTCTCTTGGCTTTCTGACAGCCAATTATTTATAGACAGTTCAGATAATTGAGGAGTTTGAGAAAAATGTTTGTTTTTCATGCACAGACATTTCTCTCCTCCCCTCTAGCTTTTTCTCTTTACCAAAATAACATCAAAAATTAAATTACCTTAATTTTATCATAAATTAACTTTTCCAAAATTTTGGCTCTTTGGCTTATTTAGCTCCTTCCCAAGTAGAACTTTCTAACAGTTGACACTGTCCCTGGACCCACAATAGCTGCACTGTTCACTCTTGACACATTAGGGGAACTTGGCAAGAAGGTGGCTATCAGCTTGACTATTGAAGGCCAACTATGCTTGACATGACTGGTTACGATGTGTCTGTCTCTGGGGTCCTGGAGCACCTGCATTATTCCAAGTGGGTGATTATAGTGTATTTGTCAGCATTTGTGGAAAGGCTGCTCCTGAAGAACTGGAGGGTGGTGTGATGGGGCATCTGGGAATGGATTAACCGCTGAGCTATTGATTCCCTTGAGTCTTGATTTTTAAATCAGCACATGTTCTCTATGCTTGTTTTAATGTCACTATATTTTAAATACCTCCAGGCCCCAAGCACTGTCCTCGTGGCTAGCTCACTTAATTCTCATACTTCATGTGGCCAGCACCCTGCTCATGTTTCCTAAGCACCCAGCTTTCCTTACATACCATCAGACTCCTACCAAAGTCACCTGTGCCCTCCCATCTAGGTTATTATTATTCATATTATTAGGGGGGCCGACAGTATGATAGGTTTGTGCATTGTGCTGGGGAGCTCCCATTCCCTGAGATCAGCCCATGATGGACAAGAACACATACTTTAGTTTCCCTGCCCTTCATAGGACAAATCAAAAGCATGTTCTGTGCTGTTTCCTGGAAGTCCCAGCAGGATTTAAGTCCCCGTTGCCTTCAGTACATCCTGCTCATTAATGCACTCTGTATTGACCCTTTCTTCCCTTCCCAGTCCCGCTTCCCACACTCTTAACACTTTCCTGGGATCGCCTACCAAATAATCCTTGTCTCAAAATTAGCTTTTTTTTTTTTTTTTGCATGACTTATTTTTTTAATGTTTGTTATTCAAGTATAATTGACAAAGAACATTATATTAGTTTCAGGCATACAACAGAATGATTTGGTATTTGTATACATTGCAAGAGGATCACCACAATAAGTCTAGTTAACGACTAGTTAATATTTTGTTACGTAGTCACAATTTTTTTTCTCATAATGAGAACTTTTAAGAGCAACTTTCAAATATGCAATACACTATTATTAACTAGGGTCACCAGGGATTCCCTTCTGAAGGAATAAAAAAATGAGACAATCTTCATATGCTTTTGATATGCTATTTTCATTCAGTTTACAGAGAAGACTTGAGATGGACTCATTATGTAACTAGCCCAAGATCCTACTGCTGGTAAATAGGAAAATTCAATTCAGTCCCATGTGTACCTGACCCTTCCTGTTCCACCACACTGCCTTATAAGATTGGGAGAGCCAACTCGCCATACAGTTGGTAAACTGGTATGGCTTTGTGAATATGAACATCTAGAACCTGCAAGTCTCTTCTTTCTAAACTGGTTTTCGAGTGTTTGTATTTCTGCAGGGCATCTTCTCCTTTCTGTGTCATTAGTAACAAAGTATGTTTGGTTGCTGCTTTGTAAGTCATCCGTAAATAGTTGTGCAATTAAGGTAAGTGCAGTTTCATGTTAGCACAGAATATTCTTCACATGGTGTGCTGGGTGTCTTCCCTTTGCCCCAGAGGTCCACTGTCCACCACCTCTCCAGCCAGGGAGGCTGTCCATAGAACTGACAATCCACATGGGAGCAAGAAGCCATAGAATTCAGAGGTGATTGCTGAGCTCTTTCTCACCCATGCCGTGGTAATGACTGAGATCAGCTTTGCAAAAGAATCACAGTTAGGCAGTGGGATATAATGAATGAACATATCCTAGATCACTGTCAGGAAAACAGAATACCTTGTTTCATATTGTAACAAAAATGCATTTAAGATACTAAGGGGAAAATACAACGATCAAAGAGAGAGAAGCCTGCTTTGTCAGAGGTCCCAGAGCAGAAGCAGTGTTAAAATGTCATATTTTTTAAGTCAATCAGAGAAAGACAATTATCATATGACCTCATTGACATGAGGAATTTGAGAAACAAGACAAAGGATCATAGGGGAAGGTTGGGAAAAATGAAACAAGATGAAACCAGAGGGGGAGACAAACCATAAGAGACTCTTAATCTCAGGAAACAAACTGAGGGTTGCTGGAGTGGAGGGTGATGGGAGGGATGGAGTGGCTGAGTGATGGACATTGGGGAGGGTATGTGCTATGGTAAGTGCTGTGAATTGTGTAAGACTGATGAATCACAGACCTGTACCCCTGAAACAAATAATACATTATGTTAATAAAAAATGTAATATTTTTAAAGTTCTCAAGACAGAAAGTAAGTCTGAATGCTTAAAAGTGTAAAATGTGTATTTCTGGCTGTGGAAATGGGTAATCGAAAAAGTAGGTAGGGGGGAATTGATTAGGTAGGCAGAAAAAGAACAAACATCCAAGCAAACACAGGATGTTTGTATGAGCAGAGCTAGGGAGAGGGTAGAGAAATTAGAATGTCAAGTGCAAATAAAGTTCCCTTCTACAGGCTCCATAGATTTTCCTAAAAGAGAGAAAGGAATTTGTTTTTGGGAGGAGGTGACTTCTAGAATGCCCTTCCCATTTAAGACACATTTACCCACATTGAAGGTAGAGATCCAGAGTCCTTACCTCAGTTGGCTGACACTGCCTTAGGCGACTAACCTCTTGGGATTCACTTCTCCCTGTCTTTCAGAGTGAAGACCCCTTCCTAGTAGCAGCTTACATTCCGCAGCACGCTCACTGCTCTGGCTAGCCATTCAGTCCCACGCACAGGCACAATCCTCTGGTACAGCTCTATCTGCTTATTGTCTGTCATTCCAATGTGTGCGAGACATGAGCTGGCCCATTCCCTCGGTCACCCTGTCCTGCAATCCACCTGACTCATTCTCACTAGTTCTTTAAGACTAACCAGTGACGCTTCCTGCAGGAATTCTGCTTGATGAACTGCACTCACCAAGCTTCCCTCCCTCCTAGGTGTATTTTAGTATAGAGAGTATCACATGCAATCTGAATCGTCAATTCACTTGTCTCTCTCTTCCAATAAATTGGAAATATCTTAAGGATATCAGCTGTATTTTATATATCTTTGTGTATCCAGAGCTTGACCGGGACATGAAAGATGGTAGTAAGGAAATCTAGGTTAGTGAAAATCACATGGCGTATATTCAACATAGCCTTTGGATTGATCTATTTCTAATGTGTATAGCACTACAGTTATTGAACCCTTTGTCCCACAGAGTTTCTAGGCATCATTTTGGATATTTGTCCCCAGACATTGTTACAGTAGGGCATTGTAATGCAAGTGGGGGTATTCAGATTGTACCCACATTCAACAGAGTCACCAAGAGGCAAGTGATGTGTTAGCTCCACAACACAGTAACTTGGCTAGGCTTGAACTAGAATTCCTTTAAATGGGGCTAAGCTGATACTTCATACAAGGAGGTGTACTTTTTGTGAATGTTCATTTCTTTTATGAGTGTGGTAGGCTGAATCACCTGACTTCCTCAGCTGTGTGTCTTTCTTATGGTCCAGGCTAGTGCTCGGCTCCCAGGAAACTGCATTGCCTGTCATACGACTGTCACATCTTTAAGATGCGACCGTTGGGAGGGAGCAGGCCGGCGCAGCAATCAGAGGGAATTTACTGCTGGTAGATGGCGATTTGTTGCGTTTTGCATTCTCTGATGTACAATGTCTTTGATTGCCGGCACAGTCATTTCAGGTTTGACATCTTTCTATGGAGAACATCTGTGGCATGCAGCATCTCTGCACCAACAAAAAAACAGACAAGACACTGCTAATTTTTTTTAATCACATGATACAGCCTGACATATACCGTAACAGTTATGCTGCATCTAGGCTTGAATTATTTTTCGGTTTCATTTGACAACTAGCAGTTTCTCATTTTGTTTCTTTCTCTTATTTTTTCTAACTCTCACCTTTGTATCCACCTGTACTTCCCAGGGCTCTGAGCTGAGGCCAAAACTATGGGGACGTCTTTCTCCCTTCATCAGTGGATCTGTCCTTTTAAATAAGGTGCTCAACCACATAGAAAAACCAAAAAAAGGGTCATTAGGGCCCATCATTCCTCCAATCTTTCTTGTTCTTCCTCCTTTTGACATCCTCTGTCATATCTCCACCTCAGAAATCTTCCATGTTCCTCATGTTGTTCTAGGCTGTCCAGACAGGAGGGGAGACTCGAATAAGAAACAGTTCCACACCAAACCTTAGTAATCTGATGTTTTCATTCCTTCCCATTCCTCTGATCTACAATGACATTTGCTTAGTCTAACTACTCTTTATCAGACTAATATCAAATGAGTCCCTATGGGAAGAATTTCAGGCATTAACAGTAGTTTTTTGAGGAGTGAGGATTAGAAGCTCTTCTGCATACTTATAGATAAAACTGATCCCGCCTTTTCCCACAATGCCACCTATGATAGCAAAGCCCTGAACTGACCACATGATATCAGTTCAGGCTAATGCACCACATCACTGTGGGACCCGGGACAAACTGACTTAGCTCTCTGGCCACAGTTCTTAAATGTGTATCAAATGGTATGCACATTGCTCACAGCTCTAAAATCCCTACATAGCAGCTAATGAATGTTTCTGGACCATTTCAAAAAATGTCTCCCACTTTCACATAGGGATGATAACAAAACTAATGACAAGGCAACTTACTCTGGAGATTTTTTTATCACAAAGGCATCCTGTTTGCTTGCCACTAAGTGAGGTATAGATACAGCATGATACAAAACAAACAGAGAAACAAGATAGAAGTTTTTTCATGGAGTATGACAACAATTTTTTTCCCATCATCCTTTTAGATAGTTTTAATTGTTACTCATCTTTGTCCATATTTTGTTGATTACTTGATAAGATGTTCCTAAAAAAAATTGTGCTTCCTTCGAAGTTTGCTTTTCTTCTTATATTTATTTTGGTTTATAGGACATATCCCAGCTTAGAATAGGCACTGCCATCTTGACAGTGGCATAGGGTATTGGAAACTATGGTGCAGATTAGTGATGGTGACTCATTCTCTGACACGCCTCTCCTGTGCCTTTATTTAGGTAGGCTCTGGGACTGCTTTGCCAATAGAATGTGGCAGGGGTAACACAAGACGTCTCCAAGCCTGGCCCACAGGAGACCAGCAGCTTCCACTTTGTGTTTTGTGGAATGCTCTCCCTAAGACTACTCTTCAGAAGGAAAGCCAGATCCATGGAAGAAGTAGAAGTATGACTCCCCAGGACCATCACGCCATGACAAGCCTAAGCCACATGGAGAAGCCCTGGAAGATGAGACACCAAGATGAGGCCAAGGACCACGAAGACACCAACTTGTGTGTGAAGAAGAGAACTCAGGTATGGATCCTCCAGCCCCTACTGCCCCAGCCAATGCCATGTGAATCAGATGACAGCCACCCAGACACACCCTTGCCGAATTCCTGACTCTCAGAATCAGGAGCAAAATGAAATGTGTGCCTTAACCACAAACTATGGGATAATTTGGTATGGACAAATAGGTACCTGGCACTCATCATCAGGGAAAGGCACATCAAAACCACAATGAGATATCACCGCAACCTTTTAGAATGGCTAACTATCAGAAAGACATGAACTAGCAAGTGTTGGTGAGCATGTGGAACAAAGGGAACCCTCGGGCACTGTTGACAGGAATGTGACTTGTGCAGCCACTGTGGAAAATTGTATGGGGACTCCTCAAAAAGTTAAAAATAAGAGCTTCCATGTGATCTAGAAATTCACTTCTGGGTATTTATCTGAAGGAAATGAAAGCACTAAGTCAAAAAGATATCTGCACCCCATGTTCATTGCAGCATTGTTTACAATAGCCAAGATGTGAAAGTAACTTAAGTGTCCATCAATGGATGAATGGATAAAGAACATGTGAGATAGATATAGATAAAGATATAGATGATATAGATATTGTGTGTGATATGTGATATATGTATATATATAATTTAGTCATAAACAGAAGGAAATATTGAAATAAATCAGACAGAAAAAGACAAATACCATAGGATCTTACTTATATGTGGAATCTAAAAAACAAACAAACAAAAACCCAAACTCATCGATACGGAGGACAGTGGCAGTTGCCAGAGGCAGGGCGTGGGTGGTTGGCAAAGAGAGTGAAAGAGGTCAAAAGGCACACACTTCCAGTTATAAAATAAATAAATGCTGGGGATGTAATGTATAGCATGGTGACTATAGTTAATAATAATAATACAAATAATATATTTGAAAGTTAAGTGAGTAGATCTTAAAACTTCTCGTCACAGGAAAAAATGTAACTGTATGTGGTAATGAATGTCAACTAGACTTGTGGTGATCATTTTGCAATATATACAAATATCAAATCATTGTGTTCAATGAAACTAATATGTTATATGTCGATTATACTTCAAAAAGGAAGGCGGAGGAGGAGGAGAAGAAAAAGAAGAGGACGAGGAGGGGAAAGGAAGGGAATAAGAAGAAGAAGGGGAAGAAAAGAAATAGGTCTTTGGAATAAGCTATTAAGACCTCTAATGAAAAGAGAAAGGAGACAGTTGTCCTTTTAATCTAAAAGTGGCAGGGCAGTGTTAAGTGTGGGGCATCACCAGCTGGCCCTGGGATTCAAAGTCTCTTTTAGATGGAATCAACAGGACATTGCTCCTTCATGAAGTCAAATATTTGTCTCTGCTAATGAAGTTGTGGAGACTCTCCATTATCAATCACTGGGGAGAGCTTAATGGACCTAACATCCCAGGTGGTAGTAGATATGTGTTTGGACAGAAATGTGGATAACCCTCTTTGTTTGGTGGTACAAAAGCACAGATCAGCAGAACACCACTTCACTTGAGAGCAGGACTTGGGGAGTAGAAATAACTGAGCTACCATCCCATGGACATAGGTAACTTTCTTCCATTCTGAGATTCCCCATAATGCACTCTGTTTTGCCACACAAACCTCATCGCTAAACTTTGCTCCAGGGCAAAAGAAACTTCAGGCAGCTTGAGCCTTTTCCCTAATTATTTTAAAAGTCCTTTCTAGATTGCTTTTCTTCTCTACTCAACTTGCAGGAGTAAATCCTCCGAGCTGTAGGTTTGGAAGCTTTAAAATTTTTACGTTTTAGCTTTTTCTGATTTGTGTGTGTGTGTTTTTCAATTAATAGACTTTTGGGGTACAGGTTTAGATTTACAGAAAAATAATTGAGTGAAAGTACAGAGAGTTGCGCCCCCCTCCCCTGCCACTACCACTACCACCTAATTCCCCTGTTGTTATTAATCCCCTGCCTTAGTGTGGCACCTTGTTACCACTGATGAGCCAATATCAATACATTATTATTAACCAGGTCCAAAGTTTACATTAGGGTCCCCTCTTTGTATTGTACATTCTATGAGTTTCAACAAATGTATAATAACAAGTATCCACCATTACAGTATCAGTTTCAGATTTATGCAATTATTGTTTATACACCCAGTTTTTTTTATTATAAACATCTAACATTATTATGGTACACTTGTCATGATTAATGAACATTGATACTCATTAACTGAAGACTATACTTTATTCAAAGTTCCTTAATCTTTATCTAATGTTCTTTTGTTGTCATTGTTGTTCCAGGTTGGCACATTACATTTAGTCTTCAGGTCTCCTTGGGCTCCTCTTGGCTATGACAGTTTCTTAGACTCTCCTTGTTTTTGATAACCCTTTTTTTTTAAATTAGGTTATGTTAGTCACATACACTACATCATTAGTTTTTGATGTACTGTTCCATGATTCATTGTTTGCTCCATGCAATACGTGCCCTCCTTAATACCCATCACCGGGTTAACGCATCCCCCCAGCCCCTTCCCCTCTAAAACCCTCAGATTGTTTCCCAGAGTCCATGGTCTCCTATGGTTCATCTCTCCCTCTGATTTCCACCCCTTCATTTTCCCCTTCCTTCTCCTAATGTCCTCCATGCTATTCCTTATGTTCCACAAATAAGTGAAACCTATGATGATTGACTTTCTGTGCTTGACTTATTTCACTTAGCATAATCTCCTCCAGTTCCATCCATGTTGATGCAAAAGTTGGGTATTCATCCTTTCTGATGGCTAAGTAAATATTCCATTTGATAACCTTTAAAGTTTTTAGGTATTTTGTAAAATGTCCCTCTCTTGGGATTTTTTCTGATGTTGTTCTCATGATTAAACTAGGGTAATATGTGTTGGGGGAGGAAAACCATAGAGGTAAAGGGCCGTTCATCATGTAATATCGAGGCTACACACTATCAATGTGATTTATCACTGTTGGTCTTAACATGGATCATCTGGCTTGAGGTGCCACCAGAAGGACTCTGCTGTGAAGTTCCCTCAATTTTTTTCCACCTTTCTATGCTGTTCTCCTTAGAACAAAGTCACTATGCAGAACCCACAGTTAAAGGAAAGGGGATTATGTCCTATATTTTTTCTCTCTAGCTTTATTAAGGTATAAGAGACAAATAAAATTGTATATATTTAAAGTGTACAAGGTGATGATTTGATATACTTGTACTTTGTGAAATGGTCACCATGATCAAGTTAATTAACACATCCATCACTTCACATAAGTTACTTTTGTACATATGCATGTGGGGTGAGAATGCTTAAGATCTACTCTCTTAACAAATTCAACTGTAGAGTATGGTATTATTAACTATAGTCACCACGCTGTGCATTACATCCCCAGAACTTATTCATCTTATACTGAAGGCTTGTTCCCTTTGACCACCCCCCAGCCCCTGGGAACCACCATTCTACTCTCTGTTTCTATGACTTTGACTTTTTTCTTTTAGATTCCACATATGAGATCATATAGTACTTGTCTTCCTCTGTTTGGCTATTTCACTTAGCATAATGTCCTCTAGGTTCATCCATGACATTGCCAGTAGCAAAGTTTCCTTCTTTCTCATGACTGGATAATATTCCATTGTATAAATATACCACATCTTCTTTATCTATTTATCTGTTGATAGGCACTTGGGTTTTTGCTCTATCTTGGCTATTGCTAGTAAAGCTCTGCTCCACCTTCTTTTTTTTTTTTTAAGATTTTATTTATTTATTTGACAGAGAGAGATCACAAGTAGGCAGACAGGCAGGCAGAGGGAGAGGGAGAAGCAGGCTCCCCGCTGAGCAAGGAGCCCGATGTAGGGCTGGATCCCAGAACCCTGGGATCATGACCTGAGCCAAAGGCAGACGCTTAATGACTGAGCCACCCAGGCGCCCCTCTGCTCTACCTTCTTCTTCTTTTTTTTTTTTTTAATGATTTTATTTATTTATTTGACAGAGAGAGACACAGCGAGAGAGGGAATACAAGCAAGGGGAGTGGGAGAGGGAGAAGCAGGCTTCCTGCAGAGCAGGGAGCCTGATGCGGGGCTCAATCCCAGGACCTGGAATCATGACCTGAGCCGAAGGCAGACACTTAATGACTGAGCCACCCAGGCGCCCCTCTGCTCTACCTTCTTAAGGACAAAATATCTACACAAATTATTTGGAATTCTCCTACACAGCAAGGTTATTTACTCCCATTTATTTATTTAATCATTTATTTATATTAGTATAGACTCATGGATATTTAGTTTATACTTTGAGTTATAATCCATTACTACTCTATTAATTTTCTTGCTCAAATTTTCCCAGCTTTCACCATTGAGAGTTCTTTCAGTTGGCTACTTCATACCTTTGGCATACCACCTATTATTATAAGGTTTGAGTTTCATACCATGTTGTTCGCTCTATTTTATTTTTTTGAGCAAGTCTTGCTTTCTGTACTACAAGATGCTCCAAGCTTATCTTGTATATTTCCTGCCCCAGTCCTAAAATCATTCATTTATCCAAGGAGCTCTGGTTCTTTTTATTGGAGAATCATATTGGAAACCAAAATTTGGACACAAAGTTGCTCATTGCTACTGGGACATCATTGCTTCTAGACACTCCAACTGACAGAGAAACATATGAGTATACTAACTCA
Organism: Mirounga angustirostris; assembly: GCF_029215605.1. NCBI lineage: Eukaryota > Metazoa > Chordata > Mammalia > Carnivora > Phocidae > Mirounga > Mirounga angustirostris. Next base: position 96,338,870 of record NW_026991718.1, on the reverse strand, counting down.
TGTATATACACATAAATATTCCACATGTAACCATCTGTATCTATATTAACATAATTTCATACTTATGTCCAACATTAATCCATTACCACATGGTTCGTTCTAGTCTCTTCCCCCTTGCTTATCTATAATCTCTTATCCCCAAAGTGAGAAACATGAATCCCACCCAAAACCTACCATTCATTTACTTAATTGTTCACTTCTAGTATAGACATACATATAATGGTTTCAGAATTGTTAACCTAATTCTTTATTTGTTAAGATATAATTTATGGCTTAGATTGTGGTCTATGTTTGAGAATCTTCCATTTGAGTTTGAGAAGAACATGTATTCTGCTATTGTTGGATGTAGTATTCTACAAATATCAAGTAGATCAAGTTGACTGATAGTGCTATTCAGGTAAACTGTATCTTTATTGATTGATTTCCTGCCTACATAATCTATCCATCACTGGCAGTGGTGTTAAAGTTACCAAGTATAATGGTGGATTTCTCTATTTCTCCTTCAGTTGTATCAGTTTTTGCTTCATATATTTTGATGATCTGTTGCTAGGTATATCCTTGTTTAGAATTCTTATGTCTTCATGGAGAATTGACCCATTTTTCATTAGGTAGTATAGTGCCACTCTTTATCCTTGGCAGTTTTCCTTGTTCTGAAGTCTGCTTTGTTTAAAATTAATATAGCTACTCCAGTTCTCTTTTTTTTTGTAGAATTTACTTTTATTTTTTTATTGTTATGTTAATCCCCATACATTACATCATTAGTTTTAGATGTAGTGTTCCATGATTCATTGTCCAGTTCTCTTTTGATTAATGTTAGCATAATACATATGTTTCCAACCCTTTATATCTAAAGTGGGTTTTGCATGGACAGTATAAAGTTGGGTCTTCTTTTTTATCTGACAATCTCAATCTTTAGTTGGTGTATTTAGACCATTTATTCAAAGGGGCTATTGACATATTTGATTGAGTATCAGTAGTGTTTGTAATTGTTTTTTAACACCTAGGTGTAGGGTTTTTTGTTTTTGTTTTTATTTTTTAGTATTTATTCTCCTGGATAATCTCTGAGCTCCCTAGATTTTTGGGTCAGTGTATGTCATTAATTTTGGAAAGTTCTCAGTGATTGTTACATCAAATATTTCTTTTGCTCTACTATTTCTTTCTTTTCCTTCCAGTATTTAAATTATACATATTTCTATGTATAACATTGTATATGTATAACATTCTATGTATATACATTTCTATGTATAACATGTCTAACATTCTAAATATTAGAACTTTTAAAATTGCCCCACAGTTCTTGGATGTTATATTCTTTTTTTTTATCACTTTTTTTTCTTTGCATTTCAGTTTGGGAATTTTGTATTGACCTACCTTCAAGTTCACTGACTCTTTCCTCAGCTTTGACAGGTCTACTCATGAGTTTTTCAAAGACATTCTTTATTTATGTTACAGTATTTTTATTTCCAGCATATCTTTCTTGTTATTTCTTAGAATTTCCATCTCTCTACTTATACTAGCAATCTATTCTTGCATCTAACCTTGTCTACTTTTTCCAGTGGATTCCTTTACATATTAATCATGATTATTTAAAATTCCCTATCTGATAATTCCAAATTCTATGTCATATCTGAATCTAGTTCCGATGTTTGTTTTGTCTGTTCAGACTGTGCTTTCCTTGTTTTGGGCATACCTTATAATCTTTTACTGAATAATGGGTATGGCATATGGGGTAATAGGAACTGAGGTAAATGGGCCTCTAGTGTGAAGATTTATGTCACTCTAAATGGGAGTTGAGCTTCATTTAATGTTTCCTATAGCTATAGGGCAAGAAGTTTCAAATTCCTCTAGTTGTTATTGTTGTTGTTGTTTCTGTTTATTTTTATCATTCCTTCATGACTTTGGTTTTCTTTATTCTTCCTCAGAGAAAGTCTGGGTCTTGCTAGCTATAACTAGCTAGCTGTGTCTTCTAGCAATAACTCACTATTATTATACTGAAGCCCAGTTGGTGTGGTGGTAAGTTGTAAGGAATGGGGTGAGGGAGGCATTCTATAATCTCAGTTAATTAAATCTCAGTCACATCGTGGGCTTGTGTCTCTGGCCTGTGTCCTTTACATGTGTTTTTCTTGTAGAACTTCCTTCCCCCTCCTTAGGCAAAACAGGAAGGCTATAGGGAGCTGGTGTGAGAGGAGTGCCCTTTCCCCACAGCTCTGGAACAAGGCTCTGGTTAAGCACATTCCCTGGAGAGTAGGCATTTGTTATGGAGAAAGATCAGGACACCTTTCACAAGAATTGCTCTTTCTCTCACCCTGCCAGAACCACAGGGGAATCCTTCTCAGATGTTCACCAAGCACAAGGGGATCTTTCTCAGATGTTTGTCATGAACACCTGGTAGGGTTCCTGTAAGTAAAGCTTACAAGAATGTAAGGGCCCCCTTAAAGCAGTGGCCACCAGGAGTTTCTCTCTCTCATGCTGGTCCACACTCAGCCTCCAGAAATTCATCAAAATTACCATTTAAGTGTCTCTTAACACTTAGCCAGTTTATGACTTTGGCTCCTACTCTAGGTAAGAGACCTCAGCTGTAACTCTCAATATTCATCATTCTCTCCTGATTTGGGGATGGCCAAATTTCCCTGCAAGCTCAGTTCTCTTATGGATCTGAGAAAAGTCACTTATGTCAGTTTGTCCAGATGCTTCTTATAAGAATAGGAGTAACAACCCCTGAGCTCTTTCAAGGCAGAAGTTTTAGGTTCTATAGGGATGGCACTTCTCAAGCCAAGTCAGGGCTGTGCTTTCTGGAAGAAGTTGTGTTGAGCTAAAATGTGCTACAAGTTTTTTAAAAACAAAAGTTTAGGGACGCCTGGGTGGCTCAGTCTGTTAGATGTCTGCCTTCGGTTCAGGTCATGATCTTGGGGTCCTGGGAACGAGTCCCACATCGGGCTCCTTGCTCATCGGGGAGCCTGCTTCTCCCTCTGCCTGATGCCCCCTGCTTGTGCTCTCTCTCTCTGACAAATAAATAAATAAAATCTTTAAAAAAAAACCCAAAAGTTTAAATGCAGGATGAATATATGAATCTACAATGTCAAACAATATAGTGAACTTAGTCATCAAATTATACTAATAATTTTTCTGTTCAGTAAAGCAGATATTATTAAGAGAATTTTGGAAGGCTAATAAAGAAATTGTGATTTTTATAAAATTATATGGATGTGTATCCACTTTAAACCCTAAAAGCTCAGACAGAACATTCTTTAAAGAAGAAGTTCTGTTACTCATCAGAACTGATTATAGTTTCATTTGAGAAGAACTATGAAATCCTGTACATTAAATGACATCCAATGGGCTTATCTGATTATTTTTAAGGCTGAACTGTAAGAGAAGAAATAATATATTTGTACATATGGAATTGAAAATTAAAAAATTCAATCCTCTTCCTGTGCTGAATTAAGAAAAATCTACACTAATCCTGTGTCTCTCCTTCACTTTCACATGACTACCTTACTCAACCCTTCTGACCCTAGATATGTGTGTGTTTCTTACCCCCAACACCAACCAATTATGTGACACCAGCTGAGCGTTCTGCAATTTAACTCATTCTGACACTATCTATCTGGAGGTAGTGCCAGACCCCACAGGTGAAGGGTTCAGTCCTGCAATTCAGCCCGCCTCAACCTCAGATGCTAATCTCAAGTCTAAGTTGTCCCCTGTACTTCTGACCAATCAAATAAATTGGAGATTCCCACAACCCCCTCTTTAGGTTCAAGGAATTTGCTAGAGATGCTCACAGAACTCAGGAAAACAGCTTACTTACTGTTTACCAGTTTATTATAAAAGGATGTGATAAAGGTAACAGATGAACATCCAGATGGAAGAGATGCATAGGGCAAAGTGTGTGGGAAGAAGCATGGAACTTTCATGCCCTGTCCACTCTCCCAGCACCTCCACATGTGCAGTTACCCAGAAGCTCTATGAACCCTGTATCCTTGGAGTTTTTATGGAGGCTTCCTCACATAGGCATGATCAATCACTACCTCCATTTCCAGCCCCTCTCCCTTCTCTGCAGAACGGGTGCAGGGCTGAAAATTCCAACTTCTAATCATGACTTGATTGTCTTGCTGGTGACCAGCCCCCATCCAGGAGCCATCACCTTACTAGAATTCTAGTTACCTTACTAGAATTAAAGGGCTAATGGCCCAGAAAATTCCAAGGGATTTAGGTGTGAGCAACCAGGGTCAAAGACCAAATATTAGAACAAAAGATGCTCCAAATGTTCTTATCAATTAGAAATGTTATAAGGGTTTTAGCAGCTCTGTACCAGAACCAGGGGCAGAAACCAATATATGTATTTTCTATGATCTCACTGGCTTTTTAAGCTGGCTTTGCATAATTTTTTTGTGTCTTTAATTGCCATGGCACTGAATGCTAGAGAAAAAAGATAATGTGTAACAGAAGATGGTAAACAATAGGCTTTTCCATTTGAAAAAATTTTCCTTTCTTCAGACCTACTTTTGAGGTAAGCACTTTAGAATTATTCTGTATATTATGCCCATGAAAGGACCTCTCTGTGAGCAAACCATGAACACCTTGTTGACTTAACTCCTAAGACTTCAAGGAAAGAATAAAGTATTGACATTGCTCTTTTCTTTTCTATTCTATGCATTGGCTTTTTGGCTACTGACAAATGAGAAACTTTTCATGTAGAGTACATTTTTTCATTTCTCCATGTCTTAGCAGGAATAAAAATCAGAAAGCAATAGCAAGTCTGTGGAGAGTAGATGTTGGGAAAGACACTCCATGAAGTGTGGGCTTTGTATACAGCTTACATCATCTCACCGTGGACATTCTCTGCTGATGTTCTTTCTTTCCCTTCACCCATCACACACCTCCTGTGCATGATATGCACCTGACTCTCAGGCCTGTGGCATTACCCAAGTGAACTGATTTCTGGGTTCCAACCATTTTAGATCTAGAAAGACCTTATGGATAAAATATTCCTTACTTATTTCTCAAAGCCAAAGCTCTTCTGTAGGAGTTCAGTGATGTGCCCAAGTTCACACAGCTACAGCAAACACAGGCCAACTACTGTGTCTCCCTTGCCGCCATTTTTCTTTTATAACAGCAAACCAACTAATATAACATCAGAACATTGAGTGACTCCTGCATGAACTTGCCTGATTTTCTAGTTTTATTTTATTGGCAAAGGTAGGGGCTTGGGGGAAGCTTGAGTCACTTTTCATTTCAGTGTGTTCTCTTCAGTTAAGCTGTCCTTTGAGTCACGTGTTGTTTTTCCTTTGAACCTTTAATTGCCACTGCACAGAACGTAAAAATAACCCAGGTTCTCAACATTTGTACTTGTGGCAAGAACACTTGATTATTATCTCTTCTTCAGTCCTATATACAAAGGCTGCACACAGCCCTGTGTTCTGTAAGGACTTTTGTTCCCTGGGGGCTGTTCTTCTCTGTGCAGGGAGCCAGCTTCTCCCTTGGTGATGGGCCAGGTGTAATCATTCCACTTATGTAACAAGCTCCCTTTCCCCTGAAGACAAGATGAGTTTTTGGGCTCTGTGGTGAGGCTGTGACCACGCTAACTGCCCCTTGGTTGGGGTCAGAGTCTCTCTGTCAGGATGCTCCCTGGGTCCATGTCCCTGGGCTCTAATTCAGGGCTGACTGGTCCTATGTTTTGCATTTGGAATCTTTCTCCTTATGGATTTGGTTCTGTCCAGATTTTATCCCAAGAATGTTTGCTCTCTGTACTCAATCTTCTATCTGATTCAGTCAATATTTGTCTTCTGCATCAATACTCTTCTTTCTCATCCCTGTATTTGCCTTTTCTGCTCACTTTTACCCCTTTTAATTTTCCACTGTTCAATTTCTTTTAAAAGTGACTTTGTCGTCAAACTTACCATTTATTTCTCCCTGAGTCCCTTCTGCTGGCCCCTGACTAAATCCTTGCTTCCTGCAAACACTGGCCTCTGCATACCCCACTGTTACTTGTTAGCAAAAAGTAGCAAACCTTCCACATATATGGATTTTTCTTTTCCTTCCTTCCTTCCTTCCTTCCTTCCTTCCTTCCTTCCTTCCTTCCTTCCTTCCTTCCTTTCTCTCTCTCTCTTTCTTTCCCTATAAGTCTCTCTTTTTTTCTGTATAAATCTTTCTAATGAATTTTTTCTACTGGTGAAGATGGGGTCTGTCTGAAAAACAACAGGAGAAGGAGACGAAAAAGTCACTTAGTGATAAATATTCCCAAATTCATCAGCTTCAAAGAAAGTTTACCCATTTTGATAAAGGTTAAGCCATTCATCTGGAATCAATGACTTAGGAACTGTCCTACCTCTAACATCAATAAGAAATGACTCAGAGACTTCACACTTACTCTTTCCTCTGCCAGGAAGGCTCTTTCTCATACTCACAGCCTCACTAATTCCTGCTTATACTTCAAGTCATGAATTAATATCAGTTCTTTACAGAAGCATCCCCTGACTCTCCTCTCTAAATTATGTACTTTTATTTGGTCAAGCCTACAGCCCAGAACCCTCCTTTGAACTACAGACTCTGATATCCAACCACGTACTTGGTATCTCCTATTGATGTTCAGTGGTCATCTTAAACTTAACAAGTACAAACTGAACTCTTCATTTGTTCCCCTCAATCCCATTTGTCCCCTGGAGTTCCCCATTTCAGTAAATATCACCATACTTTGCCTAGTTACTCAAACCCCAAACCATAGAGTTATCTGTCTTAGGTTGGATTTCTTAGAAGCAGAGACTAAGATGGAGATTCTTGTACAAGTGATACATTGGGAGAGAGCCCTCAGAAAAACCTTGTAAGGGTGTGATGGAAGCTGTAAGGACAGGAGAAGGAGGTTGGCAAACATGTGTGTTCCAGTGTAGTCTAGTCTCAGCCTGATGCCTGACTTCTGGAGCATGAAGGACACCAGAGCCTTCATGACCCTGGTATCAGTGAGTCACTGGTTGCAAGCTTCCTCTGTTTCCTGATGAGTGGGATCCACTGACTGAGGTCAATTCTCCAGAGAAGGAGACAGTTAAGAGCCATTAGCAAGGAACACAACCACTAGGAATGAGCACACCAGCTGGTAAAGGAGTATGCATGGAGCACCAACAGTCTACTGTACCCACCTGATTTCCCTTCTTCCTCTTACCAAATTGTTTCCTCCACATTCAGTCAATCAGCAAATCCTGACAGCTCTGCCTTCAGCTAATATCCCAACACTGTCTTTTTTCCATCTGTACAACTTTTCTATCTACCCTCACTCCCTTGATGATTTCACTTAGTTGCATGGTTTTAATGCCATTTTTATGCTGTGGACTGTGACATTTTCTCGCCAGCTTGGACCTCATCTTGCACTCTAAACCACACTGTTCACTTGATCTCTCCATTTGGATAAATAATAGACTCCTCCAACTTATTGTTTAAAACTGGCCTCCTGATCTCCTGCTTCACCAAAAATATTTCAGTCTTTCTCATCTCAGTAAGTGGCAATTTCATATTTCCAGTTTGCTCAGACTGAAAACCAGAGAGAGAGAGAGAGAGAGAGAGGAGAGAAATTTATTATAAGGGACTGGATTATGTGGTTATGTAAACCAAGCAAATCTCAAGATCTGCAGGTGGGTCAGCCAGCTGGAGACCAAGGAGAGCTGATGGTGGACTTCCAGTCCAAAAGCAAGCAGGCTTGAGACCCAGGAAGAGTCAGTGTTTCAATCTGAATCTGAAAGCAGGAAAAAGTCTTTTATACTCAGGAGAGGATCTGTCTTTTTGTTCTAGTCATGCCTTCAACTATTTGGATGAGGCCCACCTATGTTAGGAAGAGCAATCTGCTTCACTCAATCTACTGCTTTAAATGTTAATCTTATACAAAAACCCTCTCACAAAAACACCCAGAATAATGTCTGACCAATTATTTGGGCACCCCATGGCCCAACATAAGTTTGGTAATATTTTTACATATAAAATTAACCATCACAGATGGCAATGTAATGTTCTACTTGAACTCTCTTTTACTAGTTTGGGAGTCCTTGCCTTGACTTTTAGTGGCCTGCACTGTGCTGTCTTCAGAGAATACCCTGGGGCTACCGGAGCCACACTGACCATGTGGAGCAGAAAACCAGCAAGCACAGAGCTGGGAGTTCCTTGGAATTGGCCTCTCCAGGGTAGCCCTGAGCCAGTGATTGGTTGACTGATGGTGCAAGAGTATGAATCCCCTGCCTCATCTTCAGACTTCCTTCACTCCCTTATTGGGATCTTTTGGGATTAGTTCTTTAATAAAACATTTGCACATAGGGTGCCTGGGTGGCTCAGCTGGTTAAGCATTTGACTCTTGACCTCAGCTCAGGTCATGAGTTCAAGCCCTGTGTTGGGCTCCATGCTGGGCGTGGAGCCTACTTAAAAACAAAACTAAACAAAACAAAAGACATTTGCATATAAACTCTTACCTTAGGGGCTGCTTCTTATGGAACCTGGCCTAAGACAGCAGCCTTTCTTGTCATACCTAGTTGGCTTTGATAGCACTTGTCATTTCCTTTCTTAAGCCAGTTTTAGGTGATGCTTTAAGTTTCCTAAAACTTTAACATCATCACATGGTCAATTAAAAGCATCTTTTCTGTGGGTATCAAGAAGAAGAAGAAGCAAACCTCACAGTTAGCAAGGTGTGAACTCTGGAGTCAGCATGTACCTCTAGTCCTAATCTTCTCTGGGCACACACACACAAAAGAGTCTAACTTGTTACAATGTCTTCTGGGAGAGAAATCTTACCCCCCAAACCTCCCAGAATGAGAATCTGGGGCAGCCTGACATTTGCTACACTGTATGCTTGTCTGTGAAATGAGAGCACCAGGAAGAAGCTCTGGAACTAATAATAAGATTCAGTTAGCATTTAATTTACACACGTGCTGATTTATTTTATAATTGCAGGTTGCTAGAGAGGCATGTCTTTCCCTTCCTGAGCCCCCAATGACTGTGAAAAGTAATTACAGAAATGGCTCAGCTCATAATGTAGAAGCCTCCAATTTCTTGAAATGACTTGACCCGTGTGTATTACTGAGCTTCCCCTGAAGAGAACTGGGAGCAAGAAACCCACCTCAATGAGTGGAATATTCCTTCTCTTTGCTCATGTATATGGACCTACTTTCTGCTCTCCCCTTATAAGTAGGTACCCAGGAGACTGGAAAACACAGTCGTTTTTAAAGAACCTGATGATAAACACTGACAAAGAAAATCCTTTAGAAAACAGTTACATGGTGTTCTGGAAGCCAGGGCACTTCAAGGGATTTTCTGCTAGTTGTGAATCTAGGTCGTCAAGCTGTGGAACTTTGTGTACACACACACACACACACACACACACACACACACACACACAGAGTTATCACTTCTTTAAAGCCTGATGCCTGGCCTATGACAAAGACTGACAGAGTGTGAGAAAAGAGGGTGACAGAAGACCCATGAATGACTACATGAGCATTTCACTAGTGAAAGTCCTCTTGGGGGCCTGAAGGCATCTGAAAACCCACTCTATAAGTGACCCAGACACATTTTCTTCCACTATATGCCTCACCTTTCCTCCTGTTTCCCTACCATCCCAGGTTTGACCTCTTGGCCTCCCCTGACCTTGACTCTCTGACCAAAGCTTCACAGGAGATGAGATGCCCTTCTGTGAAGTTAAGTAGAAGTCCATCAGATGAAGGGAAATTGATTCCAACAACTCCAGCACCAGCAACACAAAGGTATGGGAACAGGAAATGGAGCCACATGTTAGGAACTCAAAGAGTCCAGGATAGCTGAGCCACAAGAGGTAAGGGAGGACAAGAAGGCAAAATCCACCTCAAGGGGAAATGCATATGTCAGGTACAAGTTTGAATTTAAACTGCCATCAAAATGCTTTGGTCGGGGGGGTGGGAAGGAAACATTCCTCGGTTTCCAGGAACATGCTTCAGGCAGCAGTGTGGATGGCAACTGGATGGAGTCATATTGGAGGCAAGAAGGCTGGACAGAGGCTGTTGAGGTTCATTGGTTTAGGTCAGTGGGTAGGGGTTGGGATTCAGGATGGGAGAAGAGGGCAGAGGACAGACACATTTGTTAGGTAGAGTTGGCAGAAAGAAAGGATTGTAGAGGTCCCACCATTGTGTCTGTGCATTGAGATGGTGCTGGGGCAAAGCCCAGAAGCCAGTCTCCTTGGGAGCTTTGTGGGGGCATGTTGGCAGAATTCCTGAAAGATGATCAGACCAGAAGAGCACCTTCTAGGCCCCTCCTTGCCCAAGGCTAAGCCAGAGATTGCTGCATTTATTAATTTATTTGTGCTATTCACAGGCACTGAAATGGTCATCATTTCTCTAATTCCCTTTAGTGGAAGCAATAAAATGAGCCCTGTTATGGGGTGGGGAGGGGGGGAGGGAGAGTCCTGTGTTGCCAAGGCCAGCTTCCTGGTGATAGAACTGTGTTTTTATTTAAAGTGAGTTTCCAGCTAGTTGAATTGATGCTGCCTTTGACACCTACTTGGTGCTTTAAATACCACCTGCTTCTCCAGGCTTTGTTTTCCCTGGGCCCTGAGAGGAGATCCCTGGATTGTTGATAAAAAGCTATTCAGCTAGAGCCTGTAAGTGTTTCACTGATAACATTCTCTTGACTGATTTATGGGGGCTGCCCTGGTGCAGGTGGGAGCTTGTGGCTGGGTCTCCCCAGGCAGGTGTCGCCGCCAGCCCTGGCCTCGAGCCTTCAGAATCTTGTGGGCAAAGAATGTAAAGAGAGGGCAGGAAGGATTCTGGTGCAGTCTTGTCCCAGACTTCACCCTGCTTAAGTCTCTGTGCTTGGGCCCACCACCGGCACACTGTTTTCCCTTGTCAGTTCTGTGGAGTAAGTGGGAGGCTATATGGTGAACACTGTGTGCTCCTGGCTTGAAAAAAAAAAAAAAAGGAGAGGCTTTGTACAGTTCTGCAGTTTTTTTTCAAAGCCAACTCATGATTGCTGTGTCAAGGAGAGGCAAGAGTCAAATATAAGTGAGCACCCAGGGCCAAACTTCCCTCTGTGAAAGTCTCCCCTGAATGCAGAAGCTTTGGTTCTAATCTCACAGCCTCCTATGAAATCATGGAGGGCAGTTATCTAATCTCTACCACTTCTTCCAGGTCTGAGACTTCTAGAAATGTAGCCCTAGTAATTAACATGAGTTGTTCTTGATCAGTGAGATTAACAGGTAGGAGCCAAAGGAGAAGCATCTCTGAGATCCTTTCCTGTAGGGCTTGAGGAAGAGCTGTCCAAGGTGCTAAGAAGCTAGAGGGACCTGAATAATCTTTCATGCAAACTAGGAAATTCTGAAAATGAATGAGAGTGTGCTTAATGTTTCTACCAAGACAACAGGCCTAACTGAGAAAAATGGTCACCTCGAGAGAGAGCAGCATCCCTTGGGTAAGATTATCTTGGTGCTGTTGCTTCTTGTCCTGCCTGTTCCCTTTAACTGCATGCTTCCTATCACTCTGCCTCTATGGACTCGGTTAGTCCCACCACCCCTGCTGGTTCACTTATTATCAAGAACACACTATCAAACTGCTCTTCAAGCACCTACATTTTTTTTTTAATTTTTTTATTCTTATGTTAATCCCCTTACATTACAACATTAGTTTTAGATGAAGTGTTCCATGATTCATTGTTTGTGCACAACACCCAGTGCTCCATGCAGAATGTGCCCTCCTAAATACCCACCACCAGGCTAACCCATCCTCCCACCCCCCTCCCCTCTAGAACCCTGTTTGTTTTTCAGAGTCCATCGTCTCTCATGGTTCGTCTACCCCTCCGATTTCCCCCGCTTCATTCTTCCCCTCCCGCTACCTTCTTCTTCTTCTTCTTTTTTTTTTCTTAACATATATTGCATTATTTGTTTCAGAGGTACAGATCTGAGATTCAACAGTCTTGCACAATTCACAGTGCTTACCAGAGCACATACCCTCCCCAGTGTCTATCACCCAGTCACCCCATCCCTCCCACCCCACCCCCCACTCCAACAACACTCAGTTTGTTTCCTGCGATTAAGAATTCCTCATATCAGTGAGATCATATGATACATGTCTTTCTCTGTTTGACTTATTTCACTCAACATAATACCCTCCAGTTCCATCCACGTCGTTGCAAATGGCAAGATCTCATTCCTTTTGATGGCTGCATAATATTCCATTGTATATATATACCACATCTTCTTTATCCATTCATCTGTCGATGGACATCTTGGCTCTTTCCACAGTTTGGCTATTGTGGACATTGCTGCTATAAACATCGGGGTGCACGTACCCCTTCGGATCCCTACTTTTGTATCTTTGGGGTAAATACCCAGTAGTGCAATTGCTGGATCATATGGTAGCTCTATTTTCAACTTTTTGAGGAACCTCCATACAGTTTTCCAGAGTGGCTGCACCAGCTTGCATTCCCACCAACAGTGTAGGAGGGTTCCCCTTTCTCCGCATCCCCGCCAACATCTGTCGTTTCCTGACTTGTTAATTTTAGCCATTCTGACTGGTGTGAGGTGATATCTCATTGAGGTTTTGATTTGGATTTCCCTGATGCCGAGCGATATTGAGCACTTTTTCATGTGTCTGTTGGCCATTTGGATGTCTTCTTTGGAAAAATGTCTGTTCATGTCTTCTGCCCATTTCTTGATTGGATTCTTTGTTCTTTGGGTGTTGAGTTTGATGAGTTCTTTATAGATTTTGGATACTAGCCCTTTATCTGATATGTCATTTGCAAATATCTTCTCCCATTCTGTCGGTTGTCTTTTGGTTTTGTTCACTGTTTCCTTTGCTTTGCAAAAGCTTTTTATCTTGATGAAGTCCCAATAGTTCATTTTTGCCCTTGCTTCCCTTGCCTTTGGTGATGTTTCTAGGAAGAAGTTGCTTCGGCTGAGGTCAAAGAGGTTGTTGCCTGTGTTCTCCTTTAGGATTTTGATGGACTCCTGTCTCACATTGAGGTCTTTCAACCATTTGGAGTCTATTTTTGTGTGTGGTGTAAGGAAGTGGTCCAGTTTCATTCTTCTGCATGTGTCTATCCAATTTTCCCAACACCATTTGTTGAAGAGACTGTCTTTGTTCCATTGGACATTCTTTCCTGCTTTGTCGAAGATTAGTTGACCATAGAGTTGAGGGTCCATTTCTGGGCTCTCTATTCTGTTCCATTGATCTATGTGTCTGTTTTTGTGCCAGTACCATGCTGTCTTGATGATGACAGCTTTGTAATAGAGCTGAAAGTCCGGAATTGTGATGCCACCGGCTTTGCTTTTCTTTTTCAATATTCCTCTGGCTATGCGGGGTCTTTTCTGGTTCCATACAAATTTTAGGATTATGTGTTCCATTTCTTTGAAAAAAGTGGATGGTATTTTGATGGGGATTGCATTGAATGTGTAGATTGCTCTAGGTAGCATTGACATCTTCACAATATTTGTTCTTCCAATCCATGAGCATGGAACGTTTTTCCATTTCTTTGTGTCTTCCTCAATTTCTTTCATGAGTATTTTATAGTTTTCTGAGTACAGATCCTTTGTCTCTTTGGTTAGATTTATTCCTAGGTATCTTATGGTTTTGGGTGCAATTGTAAATGGGATCGACTCCTTAATTTCTCTTTCTTCTGTCTTGTTGTTGGTGTATAGGAATGCCACTGACTTCTGTGCATTGATTTTATATCCTGCCACTTTACTGAATTCCTGTATGAGTTCTAGCAGTTTTGGGGCTGCAGTCTTTGGGGTTTTCCACATAAAGTATCATATCATCTGCAAAGAGTGAGAGTTTGACTTCTTCTTTGCCAATTTGGATGCCTTTGATTTCTTTTTGTTGTCTGATTGCCGTGGCTAGGACTTCCAATACTATGTTGAATAGCAGTGGTGATAGTGGACATCCCTGCCGCGTTCCTGACCTTAGGGGGAAATCTCTCAGTTTTTCCCCATTGAGAATAATATTTGCTGTAGGTTTTTCATAGATGGCTTTTATGATATTGAGGTATGTACCCTCTATCCCTATACTCTGAAGAGTTTTGATCAAGAAAGGATGCTGTACTTTGTCAAAAGCTTTTTCTGCATCTATTGAGAGGATCATATGATTCTTGTTCTTTCCTTTGTTAATGTACTGTATCACATTGATTGATTTGCGGATGTTGAACCAACCTTGCAGCCCAGGGATAAATCCCACTTGGTCATGGTGAATAATCCTTTTAATGTACTGTTGGATCCTATTGGCTAGTATTTTGGTGAGAATTTTTGCATCCATGTTCATCAGGGATATTGGTCTGTAATTCTCCTTTTTGATGGGGTCTTTGTCTGGTTTGGGGATCAAGGGAATGCTGGCCTCATAAAATGAGTTTGGAAGTTTTCCTTCCGTTTCGATTTTTTGGAACAGTTTCAGAAGAATAGGTATTAATTCTTCTTGAAATGTTTGGTAGACTTCCCCTGGGAAGCCATCTGGCCCTGGGCTTTTGTTTTTTGGGAGATTTTTTATGACTGCTTCAATTTCCTTAGTGGTTATAGGTCTGTTCAGGTTTTCTATTTCATCCTGGTTCAGTTTTGGTAGTTGATACATCTCTAGGAATGCATCCATCTCTTCCAGGTTATCAAATTTGCTGGCATAGAGTTGCTCATAATATGTTCTTATAATTGTTTGTATTTCTTTGGTGTTGGTTGTGATCTCTCCTCTTTCATTCATGATTTTGTTGATTTGGGTCATTTCTCTTCTCTTTTTGATAAGTCTGGCCAAGGGTTTATCAATCTTGTTAATTCTTTCAAAGAACCAGCTCCTAGTTTCGTTGATCTGTTCTACTGTTCTTTTAGTTTCTATTTCATTGATTTCTGCTCTGATCTTTATGATTTCTCTTCTCCTGCTGGGTTTAGGCTTTATTTGCTGTTCTTTCTCCAGCTCCTTTAGGTGTAGGGTTAGGTTGTGTACTTGAGACCTTTCTTGTTTCTTGAGAAAGGCTTGTATTGCTATATACTTTCCTCGTAGGACTGCCTTTGCTGCATCCCAAAGATTTTGAACAGTTGTGTTTTCATTTTCATTGGTTTCCATGTATTTTTTTAATTCTTCTTTAATTTCCTGGTTGACCCATTCATTCTTCAGTAGGATGCTCTTTAGCCTCCATGTATTTGAGTTCTTTCCGACTTTCCTCTTGGGATTGAGTTCTAGTTTCAAAGCATTGTGGTCTGAAAATAGGCAGGGAATGATCCCAATCTTTTGGTACCGGTTGAGACCTGATTTATGACTTAGGATGTGATCGATTCTGGAGAATGTTCCATGGGCACTAGAGAAGAATGTTTATTCCGTTGCTTTGGGGTGGAATGTTCTGAATATGTCTGTGAAGTCCATTTGGTCCAGTGTGTCATTTAAAGTCTTTATTTCCTTGTTGATCTTTTGCTTAGATGATCTGTCCATTTCAGTGAGGGGGATGTTAAAGTCCCCCACTATTATTGTATTGTTGTTGATGTGTTTCTTTGCTTTTGTTATTAATTGCCTTATCTAATTGGCTGCTCCCATGTTAGGGGCATAGATATTTACAATTGTTAGATCTTCTTGTTGGATAGATCCTTTAAGTATGATATAGTGTCCTTCCTCATCTCTTATTACAGTCTTTGGTTTAAAATCTAATTTGTCTGATATAAGGACTGCCACTCCAGCTTTCTTTTGGTGTCCATTAGCATGGTAAATGGTTTTCCACCCCCTCACTTTCAATCTGGGGGTGTCTTTGGGTCTAAAATGAGTCTCTTGCAGACAGCATATCAGTGGGTCTTGTTTTTTAATCCAATCTGATAGCCTGTGTCTTTTGATTGGGGCATTTAGCCCATTTACATTCAAGGTAACTATTGAAAGATAGGAATTTAGTGCCATTGTATTGCCTGTAAGGTGACTGTTACCGTATATTGTCTGTGTTCCTTTCTGGTCTATGTTGCTTTTAGGGTCTCTCTTTGCTTAGAGGACCCCTTTCAAGATTTCCTGTAGGGCTGGTTTTGTGTTTGCAAATTCCTTTAGTTTTTGTTTGTCCTGGAAGCTTTTTATCTCTCCTTCAATTTTCAATGACAGCCTAGCCTGATAGAGTATTCTTGGCTGCATATTTTTCTCATTTAGTGCTCTGAATATATCCTGCCAGTCCTTTCTGGCCTGCCAGGTCTCTGTGGATAGGTCTGTGGCCAATCTAATGTTTCTACCATTGTAGGTTACAGATCTCTTGTCCCGAGCTGCTTTCAGGATTTTCTCTTTGTCTATGAGACTCGTAAGTTTTACTATTAGATGTCGGGGAGTTGACCTATTTTTATTGATTTTGAGAGGGGTTCTCTGTGCTTCCTGGATTTTCATGCCTGTTTCTTTCCCCAAATTAGGGAAGTTCTCTGCTATAATTTGCTCCATTATACCTTCTGCCCCTCTCTCTCTTTCTTCTTCTTCTGGGATCCCAATTATTCTAATGTTGTTTCGTCTTATGGTATCGCTTATCTCTCGAATTCTGCCCTCATGATCCAGTAGTTGTTTATCTCTCTTTTTCTCAGCTTCTTTATTTTCCAGCATTTCATCTTCTATATTACTGATTCTCTCTTCTGCCTCATTTATTCTAGCAGTTAGCGCCCCCATTTTTGATTGCACCTCATTAATAGCCTTTTTGATTTCTACTTGGTTGGATTTTAGCTCTTTTACTTCTCCAGAAAGAGTTTCTCTAATAACTTCCATATTTTTTTCAAGCCCAGCTAGTATCTTTAAAGTGATGATTCTGAACTCTAGATCTGACATCGTACTAATGTCCGTATTGAGTAGGTCCCTGGCAGTCGGTACTGCCTCTTGTTCTTTTTGTTGAGGTGATTTTTTCCATCTCGTCATTTCGTGCAGAGGAGACTAGATTAATGAGAGAACAAAATGCTAGCAGAGTAACCACGTCCCCAGAAAATATACTCTAAACAAATCAGAAAAGACCTGAAGCAGTGGGATAAGAAGGGGAAAGAGAGAAAAAAGAAAAAGAAAAAAAAAGATAAAGATAAAGATAAAAACAAAAACAAACAAAACAAAACAACAACAACAAAAGAAAAACCAGAATGTGATCAAATATGATCTACATGGTATATAGATCAGTGCCACACACTAGATTTGGGGTGTGTTTTGGTCTTTTAGAAGAAAGTGTCTCCCAAAATTTAAAAGAAAGAAAAACTTATATATGTACAAAAATAAGGGTTGATATGATGAAGGGATGGAAAATGACTGTAAAAATGGAAATTATAAAAAATTTTATAAAAGGAATTGATAAGAAGTTGTTTGAAAAAAGAAAGGATTTAAAAAAAGAAAAAAGAAAAAGAAAAAAAAAGGGGGAGGATGTGATCAGGCAGGGGAATAGAAAACACCATATACTAGAGATTTAGGGTATATTTTAATCTGTTAGAAGAAACTATCTCAAAATTTTAAAGAGAGAACAACTTATATATATAAGCCAAAAATATGGGTAACTACTATGAAGGGATAGAATATGACTCTAAAAATGAAAAATAAAAATGTTTTTTTTAAAAAAAGGGATTGATAAGATGTTGTTTGAAAAAGGGAAAAAGAAAAATTCAAAAAGAAATAAAAAGACAAAAAGACAGTTAAAAAAAATTAACTTTAAAAGACTAAGGAATCACGGTAAAAAAGCCGTGAATTCTATGTGCAGTAGTCCCTTAGCGCTGGAGTTCTGCCGTTCTCATTGATCGGTAAACTTGGTCTTGGCTGGCTGTTCTCGCTGATCTTCTGGGGAGGGGCCTGTTGCCGTGGTTTCCAAATGTCTCTGCCGGAGGCAGAATTGCCCCGCCCTTGCCCCCTCCCGGCTAAGTAATCTGCTCGGGTTTGCTCTCCGGGGCTTTTGTTCCCTGCGAGCTTTCCGTACAGCTTTGGAGGCGGAGAGTGAAAATGGCGGCCTCCCAATCTCTGACCCGGAGGAGCCGAGAACTCGGGCCGCTCCTCAGTGAGCCCCCAGAGAAAAGCCGTCAGTCACTCCCGTCTCCCCGGTCTGCAGCTGCACTCCGTGCTCAACCGGCCTGTGACCGCGCGTTTCTGTCTCTGGCACCCGACCCGGTCTGGAGTCTCCAAACCCAGCAGATCCCTGCGGTGCAGTCCCGCGCGGCTCCTCCCGGGGGAGGAATGTGAGTCTCCTCGGATCTGCCGCTTGTTGGGTCCCTGCTGGAGGAGCAGGGGCCCGACTGGGCCGCGGATCACGGTTTATGGCCACCCCGAGCTGAGAGCCCGCGCCTGGGCTCCGCCTCTGCAGCCGGCTTCCCTGCTCCGATACCTGGGAGCTCTGCCGCACTCAGGCACCCCCGGTCTTTCTGTGACCCCTTGGGTCCTGAGACCACACTGTCCCGTGAGTGTTCCACCCCCTGCTTAGCCACTGGAGCGACGTCCCTCGGCGGAGCAGACTTTTAAAAGTTCCGATTTTGTGCTCCGCGGCTTTATCACTTGCCAGAAGTGGCCGACGGAGGCCCCTCTCCCGCCGTCTATCCTCCCGAATATCACCTCGGATTCACTTCTCCGCACGTCCTACCTTCCAGAAAGTGGTCGCTTTTCTGATGAGAGAGTTGTTGCTCTTCTTTTCTTCGATCTCCTGTTGAGTTTGTAGGTGTTCAGAATGGTTTGATCCCTATCCAGCTGAATTCCTGAGAGGAGACGAAATCCAGGTCTCCTACTCCTCCGCCATCTTGCTCCGCCTCTCTCAAGCACCTACTTTTAAACTGTATATGTGGTAGATTGTTGCCAATATGGCTCCTTTACCCCTGCCCTTGTGTAGTCCCTCCCACACTGGCTCTGGGCATAGCCATGTGACTTGCTTTGGCCAATGAACATTAGCAGGTGTACTAAGGACAGGAGATTGAAAAATACTTGCACATTAGGGCACAATCTCTTGTCACTTTTAGAACTTTGCAATTGTGATGCAAATAACCCCAAATTCACCTGCTGGATGATGAGAGTCCACGCAGAACAGAAAAGACCAGGTGGGGCATCCTTGACCAGTTAAACCCTAGACAATTTAGCTGCTGATTGCAGACACATGAACAAGCCCATTTAAGAGCAGAATATGCTTTTGGTGAAGCCTACCCTGAATTGTCAACTTACAGAATCAGGTTAAATAAATGGTCGTTGTTTTAGGCCGATGAATTTGGAGTTACATGGCAAAAGCTAACTGATGCCCCTTGTGTCATCATAGGAATGAGAGAGATGATCCACAAATATAGCATTCAGTACTGTACCTGGCATATCATAAATATTCAGTGGATGGTAGCTATTACTAACCTGTGGGGTGGGAAAGTACTTAGAAGTAACAGGGATGTCTATGTCCTCAAGGACTTTCCTACACTCTGGTCATGTGAATAAAACTGCTCATACGAAATGGTAAGAGAATAATTTAAAGAACTGTGTCTTTGAGTGCAAAAGTACTTGTTACTAATATTTGAATATTCTCACAGAGATTTCTTCACAGTTTGTACCTGAAGAACAGAAATGATGATTACATGGAGAACCTTGTTCTGACCCCTAAGATGAAGTGGGTGGGTTTGATTTCCTGTTACCAAGGTAACCTCTTTCAATAAGCCTTGAAAAGATAATTACTCTGTGTGAAGACTTGCTTTGCATCACACACCAATACAGTTCGCAGACAATACATTTACATGAGAAACAACAGACATGTAGAATCACCTCAATTTTATGAAGTGCAACTATTCAAAGTGTAAACATATGTCTATAAAAGGACTTCTAATCAGCATTAGTTTAAAAGTGGCTCATCTCAATACATAAGAAAGGATTTAAGTATAAGGATTTAAAAATATAAACTCATCCAACTCCCCCATTTACTAGTGATGAAACTGAGATACAGAAACATTAAACTATAAGATCAATGTCTCAAAGCAACTTAAAGGCAGAACTGGAGTAAAAATCAGGTTTCCTGACACCTGGCCTAGTGCTCTTCTGATCATTTTATCTACCAATGAGGCAGAATGTATTTTTTAGGTATAATATTATTAATTCTTTAAGGTAGCAATTAGTAATTGACAACAATTCAAAAATGCAGCAAAGCATAAATTAGAGTACAACACCAGTCCTTCCATCCAGAAATAATCATGGTTAATTTTTCATACATATCTTTCCAATCACCTTTCTATAGACACATAATGCATTTTTGAGAGGAAGAAATCACACTGTACTATTTTAACCTGCTTTTTTCCTTTAATACTTTATCGTAAATATATGTTCCGTGTGATTAAACATACATCTATACTACCATCTTATCAGCATGGTATATCAGCATGGTTTATCTCTCTGTGGTTTTTACATACACAGATTCAATAAGCTTGATTATCAAATTATGTCTGTTTTGGATTTCTTCTGCCTAAAAGGTCAGCCTCAATTTGCTCCAGACATAATTCTAGTGAGTCTCTAGTGAGAATAAAACCACCTTAGTCACAGCCTAAGGAAAAGAAGCCAAAGCCCACAGTTCTTAGACATCACAAAAGAGGCTCAGTGTTATTCATGAAAAAAATGTTGCATATTAAAATCACAATTACCCCTTTTCTCTTGTTAAACTGGAAAGGATCAACAAGTCTGACAACACATCATATTGGCAAGTATGCAGGGTGTGGAAAATACAGAACTCTCATGTATCGGAGGTGAGAAGTGAAATCCATACGGCTTCAATGGAGAGAAATTTGGCAAAGTTCAAAACAATCCCAGTATACATATCTTTCAATTCAGCAATATTTTCCCAGCTCTAGGAAATATCATGCCTATTTATCATTGCAACACAGTTTCCAATCAAGAAAGACTGGAAATACTGTAACTACCCATAAATAGGGGATTGGTGGCTTCTTCATAGAGTGTAAACCCCACAGCCACAAAGAAGAATGAGAAAGCCTTTTGTGTACTGATATAGGGCAAGCTCCAAGAATTAATGTTAAGTGTGACAAGAAAAAGACAAGGTAATACATAGAATGTGTTGTCATTTGTGTAAGATGAGAAATATATTGATTATCTCAAGAATACTCAGGAGATTCCTTAGTCATTCAGAATCTTGGGCACCATGGAAACTGATATCCAGGTAGTGACTTGGATCCACATTTGGGCAAATCTACAGATTAGCAGCAAACAAGTTGTGCTTCTCATGTCACTTGTGTTGTGTATACACCAGTCTGCTTTTTGTTTTTGATTTTCCTACAGATGGCTGCTTTCCTCAAGGAGATTGGGCAAATTGAACAGTGTGTAAGGCTAGAAAAAGGTCACTTCTGTTTTAGGAGATGACTGATTCTCCAGACCAACACTTGTATTGGCCTTTTATAAACAAACCCTTTGACAGGAGTCCTAAATTAGCCCATGAGACTCCAATCAAAGAGTGAAGTTGAAATAGAATGGAGATCATTTTTACAATCTTCTTTATGGTTGCTGATTATTGGGTGTCAGTGATTCAGACAAGGTCTGTGATTCAGAGAATGTCTCCTACACATGGAGACTAAGCAACTGAAGCAGAGAAGCCTGGACTTATAACCTAGTTATATCTAGAGGATGAGCAAAATGATTTCCCTGATGCCTTCTGTAGACACACACAGATATATTCCAAGCAGGTTTAGACCTTTAAAGGGTGAAGCCATAAATCTCCTATTGTAAGAAAGAGTACTACTGTCTGCAGTCCATTATTATCAGCTCTGTTCTGCAAAAGGATGGCCCTTGAGTAAGGGCCCTAGGCCTGTCGCTGTCCTCCAGTTATTGTGGCCTTGTCTCCTTCTTTTACGTTTTCCTTCTCAGAGCACAGAATTCAATGTCTTCTGTGTATTCCTACCCTCTGCTGGAATTGTAAGACACAGGTCATACCATTCAATGGCTTAGCCAGCTTTCCAGGAACTTCAGTGATCTTGAAGTCTACTGTGTTCAGTTTTTGAATTTTTTTTTATAACTTTCTATATGTCCATGAATTTCTTTTTTAAAAAAGATTTCTTTATTTATTTTAGAGATAGAAAGAGAAAGAGAGAGAGAGAGCAAGCATGGGGAGGGGCAGAGGGAGAAGGAGAGAGAGAATCTCAAGCAGATTCTCCCCTAAGCATGAAGCCTGATACAGGGTTTGATCCCATGACCCTGTGATCAGGACCTGAGCCAAAATCAAGAGTTAGATGCTTAACCAACTGAGCCACGCAGGCGCCCCTATGTCCATGAATTTCTGAGGGCAAGAAACTCAAAGCCCAAGTGCTCAAGATTCAAGTTTACCTTCACTATCGTGTCACCTGATGTCTCATGGCAGATACTGTGAGTGTGCCTTCCAGAACCTCTCAATACTCACTCTACATGCTGAAAACAAATACCAGCGATTCTCTGCCTGAGGGCTCACTTCTTGCCTGTATACAGGCAAGCCAAAAGAGTCAAAGCCAATGTTTCTGGAATCATCTTCAATCAATGATGAATGGGGAACTGGTTCCTAAAGATCTCAGTTTTCTCATCCTTCACTTGTAATAACTATAGGCCTGTTCTACACAGTCTCTCAGAACTCTCCAGCTACAGTATACTCCAGTTGGCCAAAGTGGTAACTTACCTGATCATATGCATATTTACAAATGCAACAGTAATGTGTTACAATAAAGTATCAGGAAAATCCTAGTTAGTAATTCATGTATCTCTCAACACTGGATGGGGGGGGGGAAGGCAAAAAAAAATTTTTTTTAATTCATGGGTAAGCTAGCTGGTGAAAAAATAGGGAACTCTTTGAAAAGGAGAAATAAAAAGTCAATCCAAAGAAGTAAGCAATGCTGATGCCAGCATTTCTCTGTGCTTGTCTCCAATCTCAGGTGTTCTAAACCTTGAATTTTAGTGGGGTATGTGATAGGAAACAAGAGACAAAACTTGGACCCAAACTGGTTGGGAGACCTGATTAACAATCTACACTTGAGGTGGGACCCTTAGAAAGCAGTGCTCTGAAGCGCAGACTAGGAAAAAAAATACCCTAGCAGTGGGAAAGAGGGTGGTAATCCATTCATGTCTGGCCTTGGCAATGGAATGGAAGAAACATTAATAATAATAATAATAATAGTAATAATAATAATAATTTTTTAAAGAAACTGGCTTAAAAATCCAATTATCATATGGTTTCATTCATATGTGGAACATAAAGAATAGCACAGATGACCACAAGGGAAGGGAGGGAAAACTGAATGGGAAGAAATCAGAGAGGGAAACAATCCTTGAGAGACTCTGGACTCTGGGAAAAAAACTGAAGATTACAGAAGGGAGGGGGTAGGGAGATAGGGTAACCAGGTGATGGGTATAAGGAGGGCAAGTGTGGTGATGAGCACTGGGTGTCATATGCAACTAATGAATTGTTGACACTACATCAAAACTAATGATGTATTATAAGTTGGATAATTGAACATAATAAAAAAATAAAATTAAAAATTTTTTTAAAATTTTAAAAATAAATTAAAAAAAAAATTTGTGACCATAACCACCATCACCAAGTTAGACAGAATTAATGTAACTCAAACATCCTGAAACAATCCAAGCTCTGACCATAAGTTTAAGTGTTCCTCAGTTGGTAGCACCCAGAGAGCTGGCAGAAACAAAGACATATCCATTCTGAAAGAATGATCATCTTGGCTCAAAATTCCAAAGCATTCCCAGAGATGATCTAAAAGAAATGAGCTCACAATCAAATATCACCAATTACATAAGAAACAAGGCACCATGTATTATGTTAAGTGAAATAAGTCAATTAGAGAAAGACAAGTATCATATGATCTCACTGATATGAGGAATTTGAGGAACAAGACAGAGGATCATAGGGGAAGGTTGGGAAAAATGAAACAAGATGAAACCAGAGGGGGAGACAAACCATAAGAGACTCTTAATCTCAGGAAACAAACCGAGGGTTGCTGGAGTGGAGGGGGTTGGGAGGGATGGGGTGGCTGGGTGATGGACATTGGGGAGGGTATGTGCTATGGT
The DNA here is from genome assembly GCF_029215605.1 of Mirounga angustirostris. Classification (NCBI taxonomy): domain Eukaryota; kingdom Metazoa; phylum Chordata; class Mammalia; order Carnivora; family Phocidae; genus Mirounga; species Mirounga angustirostris. The sequence continues at coordinate 96,314,928 of NW_026991718.1, read as the reverse complement.
GAGCACTGTGAATTGTGTAAGACTGATGAATCACAGACCTGTACCCCTGAAACAAATAATACATTATATGTTAATAAAAAAAAAGAAAGAAAGAAGCAAGACACCATCAGTGACAGTCAGGAAAAACAACAAATGAGATAATCAGACTAATAATGACTGCAGATATTAGAATGAACAGAAGATATAAGATAAATAGATTTTAATAAATGTAGAGATAGAGAGAGAGTTGGAAATATGATGAAGGAATAAGCAACACTCAAAACTGACCAAGTGTATTTGAAAAAGAACCAAATGGGACTTCTTAAGAAAACCATGGTAAATAAAATGAGAAATTCAATGGACAGGGAAACCAGCAGATCAGACACATCTGAGAACTGACAAAGGTATCCAGTGGTGTGTGGGAAAACGCCGCACAGAACCAGTGTGCTGGAGGACAGAGCAAAAATGTCTTGTGGGCAATCAAGGTTTCAGAAAGAAAATTAAGGGTCAATCTCTAAAGAAATAATGGCTGAGAAATTTCCAGAACTGCTCAAAGAATTACATAATCCTCAGAATCAGAAAGCACATTGATCCTGGCCAGGATAGATAAATAATAGATAGATACATACATACATAGATAAATAGATACATAGATGATAAATACATAATAGATATAGAGATGAAAATCCACATGTAAATATATCTTAGTAAAACTATATAACCCCACATTAAAAAAAGAAAAAAGAAACTCTTCTAAATAGCCAGGGAATAAGACAAATATGTGACAATTAGAGAGCTGCTTTATCAATGATGATAGAAAGCACAGGACTGTGGAATAAAATTTTACAAAGCACTAGGAGAAAAACTATTGTCAGCACAGATTTGTACAACAGTAAAGATAAATTTGGGGGGAAAAGATTAAATAAAGACATTTATAGACAAACAAAATGGAGACTTTTCTATCAATAGCTCTATCTACAGAAACTGCAAAAGATAAACTTCAAAAAGGAAAACCATCATGCCTGGAAAATCTAAGCTGCAAGAAGGAATGGCAAGCAATGAAAATGATAGACATGGGACATCTGGGTGGCTCAGTTGGTTAGGCATCTGCCTTTGGCTCAGTCATGATCTCAGGGTCCTGGGATCGAGTCCCTCATTGGGCTCCTTGCTCAGTGGGAGGCCTGCTTCTCCCTCTCCCACTGCCTGCTTCTCCCTCTGCTTGTGCTCTGTCAAATAAATAAATAAAATCTTAAGAAAAATGATAGACATGTCATGGTAATTTAAAGGAGTTAAGAAATGAGGTTGAATAAAATCCTTGACAACAACAGTATAGAAAATAGAAGGTGGTGGTTGGAGGTCAAACACTCCAAAGTAAAATCTTACTCTGTTTGGGAGAAGCATAAAGAGTGTGCTGAATTTTAGACTTTATTAAGTTTACACCAGGTAAGTGTGTAAGATTTTCTAGGGGGTATGAGGAGGCCTTCTTGGCATGGGGTGATGTTTCTTAATCTAGATGTTGATTACATGAGTATGTTCATAATGTGAAAATCCAGTAAGCTGTGCACTTACTATATGTACATTTTTCTATATTTAAATTATACTCCACTGATAATTATAAGGAGAGAAATATCTAGGATAACCACTGAAGTAAAAAAAAAAGAATATATAAATAGGATATAAGATTTCCCAACAAGGAGAGGAGAAAAGTGAATTAGAGAAATATACACATGATCCAAAAGAAGAGAAACAAAGTGAAAAAGTAAGAAAAGAAGCATAAAAAGGTAATGTAAAAAAAAGAATATATAAAATAAGATAATAAAAGAGAATTCAAATATCCGTAATCACAATCAATGTAAATTTTGTTAAAAGACAAAAATTTAGTTTTCAATAAACTCTGCTCTTCTGTCCTCTCAAAAAAAAACCAAGAAAAAAAAGATAAAAATTTACAGACCACCATATGATCTTTGAAAATGTGAAGCAAATGGTTTTTTATAAACATCAAAAATAAATGGCATGAGATATTATGCAAATACTAAGGTTGGTGTACATGTGTATAATATTACACAAAAATGGGCTTTCTGGACAAAGCATTATTCAGAGGTAAAATGGGTCACTAAAAATTGGTAAGAGTTTCAATTCACAAAAACAGTCCAAGAATTCTAAAGCTGTATGATACCAATAACATAGTTCTAAAATAAACACAATTGGCAGAAAACTGAAAGAAATTGACAAATCTATCATGGTAGTAGGAGATGCTTAACTCTCCCTTCTCTGTAACTGAATGACCAAGAAGAGAGAAAGAGGGAGAGAGAAGAATAGGATAAAAAGGATTTGAATAGGAGGGGGAAGAACAAGATGGTGGAGGAGTAGGAGACTTAAATTTCATCTGGTCACAGGAATTCACTAGATAGGGATCAAACCATTCTGAACATCTACAAACTCAACAGCAGATCGAAGAAAAGAATACCAGCAACTCTCTGAACAGAAAAGGTAACCACTTTCTGGAAGGTAGAACATGCGGAGAAGTGAATCTGAGGCGATATTCAGGAAGAGAGACGGCGGGGGAGCGGGCCTCCGTAAGCCGCTATTGGCAAGTGATAGAGCAGCAGAGCACAAAATCGGAAATTTTAGAAGTCAGCTATGCTGAGGGATGTTGCTCCAGTGGCTGAACAGGGGGTGGAACCCTCGCTGGGACAGTGTGGTCTCAGGACCGTCGGGGTCAAAGAAAGACTGGGGGTGCCTGAGTGCAGCAGAGCTCCCAGGTATTGGAGCAGGGAAGCCAGCTGCAGAGACCGAGCCCAGGAGCAGGCTCTCAGCTCAGGGTTGCCATAAACCGTGATCCGTGGCACAGTCGGGCCACTGCTCTTCCAGCAGGGACCCAACAAGCGGCAGATCCAGGGAGACTCCCCTTCCTCCCCAGGGAGGAGCGGCACAGGAGCTCACCACAGGGATCTGCTGGGTTTGGAGACTCCACACGGTGTCGTGTGTCAGAGATAGAAACACTCAGTCACAGGCTGGGTGAGCATGGAGTGCGGCCAGAGACCGGAGAGATGGGAGTAATTGCCTGCTTTTCTCTGGGGGCTCACCTAGGAGTGGGACTGCGAGTTCTCGGCTCCTCCGTGGCGGAGATTGGGAGGCCACCATTTTCACTCTTGTCCTCCAAAACTGTACGGAAAGCTTGCAGGGAACAAAAGCTCCAGAGAGCAAAACCAAGCAGATTACTTAGCCCAGACCAGCAAGGACGGGGCAATTTCGCCTCCGGCAAAGACATATGAAAACCACTGCAACAGGCCCCTCCCCCAGAAGATCAGCAAGAACAGCCAGCCAAGACCAAGTTTATCGATCGATGAGAACGGCAGAACCCCAGTGCTAGGGTAATACTGCACATAGAATTCATGGCTTTTTTCCCATGATTCTATATTCTTTCAAAGTTAATTTTTTTAACTTTCTTTTTCTTTTTTATTTAATTTTTCTTTCTCCCTTTTTTAACCAACATCTTATCAATCCCTTTTTAAAAAAATCTTTATTTTTCATTTTTAGAGTCATATTCTATCCCTTCATAGTAGTTAACCTTATTTTTGGTATATATATAAGTTGTTCTCTCTTTAAAATTTTGGGATATAGTTTCTTCTAACAGACCAAAATGTACCCTAAATCTCTAGTGTATGTCTTTGTTCTAGTCTCCTGCCTAACCACATTTCAAGAAGAATTAATACCTATTCTTCTGAAACTGTTCCAAAAATAGAAATGGAGGGAAAACTTCCAAACTCGTTTTATGAGGCTACCATTACCTTGATCCCCAAACCAGACAAAGACCCCATCAAAAGGAGAATTATAGACCAATATCCTTGATGAACATGGATGCAAATATTCTCACCAAATACTGGCCAATAAGATCCAACAGTACATTAAAAGGATTATTCACCACGACCAAGTGGGATTTATCCCTGGGATGCAGGTTGGTTCAACATCCACAAATCAATCAATGTGATACAATACATTAATAAAAGAAAGAACAATAGTCCATTAGCATGGTAAATGGTTTTCCACCCCTCACCATATGATCCTCTCAATAGATGCAGAAAAAGCATTTGACAAAGTACAGCATCCTTTCTTGATCAAAACTCTTCAGAGTACAGGGATAGAGGGTACATACCTCAATATCATAAAAGCCATTTATGAAAAACCCACTGCAAATATCATTCTCAATGGGGAAAAACTGAGAGCTTTCCCCCTAAGGTCAGGAACATGGCAGGGAGGTCCACTATCACCACTGCTATTCAACATAGTATTAGAAGTCCTAGCCAGAGCAATCAGACAACAAAAAGAAATCAAAGGCATCTGAATTGGCAAAGAAGAAGTCAAACCCTCACTCTTTGCAGATGATATGATACTTTATGTGGAAAACCCAAAAGACTCCACCCCAAAACTGCTAGAACTCATACAGGAATTCAGTCAAGTGGCAGGATATAAAATCAATGCACAGAAGTCAGTCGCATTCCTACACACCAACAACAAGACAGAAGAAAGAGAAATTAAGGAGTCGATCCCATTTACAATTGCACCCAAAACCATAAAATACCTAGGAATAAATCTAACCAAAGAGGCAAAGGATCTGTACTCAGAAAACTATAAAATACTCATGAAAGAAATTGAGGAAGACACAAAGAAATGGAAAAAAGTTCCATGCTCATGGATTGGAAGAACAAATATTGTGAAGATGTCAATGCTACCTAGAGCAATCTACACATTTAATGCAATTCCTATCAAAATACCATCCACTTTTTTCAAAGAAATGGAACAAATAATCCTAAAATTTGTATGGAACCAGAAAAGACCCCGAATAGCCAGAGGAATGTTGAAAAAGAAAAGCAAAGCTGGTGGCATCACAATTCCGGACTTCAAGCTCTGTTACAAAGCTGTCATCATCAAGACAGTATGGTACTGGCACAAAAACAGACACACAGATCAATGGAACAGAATAGAGAGCCCAGAAATGGACCCTCAACTCTATGGTCAGCTAATCTTCGACAAAGCAAAAAGACAGTCTCTTCAACAAATGGTGTTGGGAAAATTGGACAGCCACATGCAGAAGAATGAAACTGGACCATTTCCTTACACCACACACAAAAATAGACTCCAAATGGTTGAAAGACCTCAATGTGAGACAGGAGTCCATCAAAATCCTAAAGGAGAACACAGGCAGCAACCTCTTTGACCTCAGCCACAGCAACTTCTTCCTAGAAACATCACCAAAGGCAAGGGAAGCAAGGACAAAAATGAACTATTGGGACTTCATCAAGATAAAAAGCTTCTGCACAGCAAAAGAAACAGTCAACAAAACCAAAAGACAACTGACAGAATGGGAGAAGATATTTGTAAATGATATATCAGATAAAGGGCTAGTATCCAAAATCTATAAAGAACTTATCAAACTCAACACCCAAAGAACAAAGAATCCAATCAAGAAATGGGCAGAAGACATGAACAGACATTTTTCCAAAGAAGACATCCAAATGGCCAACAGACACATGAAAAAGGGCTCAACATCGCTCGGCATCAGGGAAATCCAAATCAAAACCTCAATGAGATACCACCTCACACGAGTCAGAATGGCTAAAATTAACAAGTCAGAAATGACAGATGTTGGCGGGGATGCGGAGAAAGGGGAACCCTCCTACACTGTTGGTGGGAATGCAAGCTGGTGCAGCCACTCTGGAAAAGAGTATGGAGGTTCCTCAAAAAGTTGAAAATAGAGCTACCTATGACTCAGCAATTGCACTACTGGGTATTTACCCCAAAGATACAAATGTAAGGATCCGAAGGGGTACATGCACCCGGATGTTTATAGCAGCAATGTCCACAATAACCAAACTATGGAAAGAGCCAAGATGTCCATCGACAGATGAATGGATAAAGAAGAAGTCGTATATATATATACAATGGAATATTATGTAGCCATCAAAAGGAATGAAATCTTGCCATTTGCAACAACATGGATGGAACTGGAGGGTGTTATGCTGAGCGAAATAAGTCAGTCAGAGAAAGACATGTATCATATGACCTCACTGATACGAGGAATGCTTAATCTCAGGAAACAAACTGAGGGTTGCTGGAGTGGTGGGGGTGGGAGGGATGGGGTGGCTGGGTGATAGAGACTGGAGAGGGTATGTGTTATGGTGAGCGCTGTGAATTGTGTAAGATTGTTGAATCACAGACCTGTACCTCTGAAACAAATAATACATTATATGTTTAAAAAAAAAAAAGAAGAAGATAGCAGGAAGGGAAAAACAAAGGGGGTTTGAAATCGGATGGGGAGACAAACCAGGAGAGACTATGGACTCTGAGAAACAAACTGAGAGTTCTAGAAAGGAGGGGGGTGGGGGGATGGGTTAGCCTGGTGATGGGTATTAAAGAGGGCACATACTGCATGGAGCACTGGGTGTTATATGCAAACAATGAATCATGGAACACTACATCAAAAACTAATGATGTAATGTATGGTGATTAATATAACATAATAAAAAAAAAAAAAGGATTTGAATAACAGCAGACACCAAAGCTTGCTCTTTAAAAAGTGTCATCTTTGGGAGAAACAATAATCGTTTTAAAATATGACTTCAGTACCTGAGATAAAAATACCTATATGTCTCCAGATGAGTTTGTTTAGAATACTCTCTTTAAAAAAATAAATAAAATAAAATAAAACCCTGTGAATTTTTTTCTGATTCCAAAACCAATATAATATGCTCAAATAAAATTGCAAGTTCCAGTAAGTGCACTCTTCGGTATTTGGTCTTCATTAGATATCCTTAATCACCACTGTGAGGCAGGAAGTGTTTTTAATGAGTCTGTGTTGTGAGAGTCACACACATTGTCAAACTCAGCACAGGTGACCATAGGCCAATCAATTAATTAAACCTCTCCACTCTGCTTTAATGCCTGGAAAATCACTGGTTTGAAATTTTAGAGGAGAAAACCAGGTCAATGTATTAGCTGAAGCTATAGGCTCCAATAAAGAGATTTTTTTCTGTCCAATTAGAAGGTGGATTTATTTATTTATTTTTTAAAGATTTTATTTATTTATTTGAGAGAGAAAGAGTGAGAGCATAGGCAGGGGTGGGGAATGGGGGCTGCAGAGGGAGTGGGACAAGCAGACTCCCCACTGAGCAGGCAGCACAACACAGGGCTCAATCCCAGGACCTTGGGATCATGACCTGAGCCAAAGGCAGATGCTTAACCAACTGAGCCACCCAAGTGCCCCTAGAGGGTGAATTTAAAAGTCAGGGTAAGAACTTAACAAATGCTGCTTTTGTCAATTGGAACTTTCCATATTCTCTCCCTGAGCAAGAGTCTGTATGCACATGCCGCTCTTAGGAGTCAGAAGCTTCAGCAGAAGTGGAAAATGAGATAAGGTGGAGAGCGGACTATATGTTCTGGTGTCCATTTAGAGGCAACAATGAGAACAGATCCACTGGTTTCAGATCAGGCACCCTGGTTCTTTCCCTCTTTCTCTGAAGAGCAGAAGTTCAGAGATTTGGCTAAGTATCATTCATTTTGCAACCCAACAGGGAGCCACTTACAAAGGTTTACTTTTTCTTTGGGGTAACTCCCAAGCGTGGAAAGAAATTCTTTAGATGGTCTATGTATTTGTTTTCCATTGCTTCCATAACAAATAACAGCAAACAGCTCATATAACACAAATCTATTACCTTCAAGTTCTTTAAGCCAGAAATCCAACATGGGTTCACTGAGCTAGAGTCTCGGTGTCGGCAGGGCTGCACTCCTTTCTGGTGGTTCCAAGGAAGCATTCATTTCCTTGCTCATTTGATTGTTGACAGAATTTAGTTCCTTTCCATTGTAGGACCTTCAGTTGAGGGCTGTTCTCAGCTTCTAGAGGCTACCCATGTTCCTTGGCTTGTGGCCCCATTTCTCCATCTTCATAGCTATTGGCAGTGGGTAAAGTCCCACTTATGTTTCAAGTCTCCCCACCTTCTTCCATCTATCTCCTTCCCCAGAGCTGGAAATAGATTTCTGCTTGTAAGGATTTGTGGGATTAAATTGGACCTACCTGGCTAATCCAGGCTACTCTCCCCATCTCAAGGTGCATAACCTTAATCACAGCTGCAGAATCCCTTTTGCCATCCATATAAGGTTACATAGTCACAAGTCCTAGGGATTAAATCATGGACATCTTTGGGGCTTTTGTTCTGCTAACCACAGTGGGAAAAAGAGGTGATCCCAGCACAGCTGAGGGCTCATAGTTTGGGGACCAAGTTGGCACTTCAAGCTGAGAAAAGTTTTTTCACTGAGCAGGTGGGAGCCCTGCAGTTGAGAAGGGGAATGAGGTGAGCAGTCTGGTTCTCTACTCTTTTCCTGTTCTCCTTTCCCCTCCTCTACTCCCTAGGTTCAGGGTCTGAGCCCTGAGGTGAGGAAAGTCAAGAAAGCAGAGCAGTCTTTACCGGGCTGTGGGTCTTTGCACTCCCTGGCCTGGCCAATGGTTAAAGAATCCTTTCATGAGTTCTTCAGAGGGTCCCTACAGGGCCTCTCTCTCCTATGGTTTCTTGAGCCAAGAAGGCGCATCTTTATTCAGATAATCAAATGCACCCTTCTCTCAGCTTCTGTGCATTCAGCAAGCTTTGTCCAGCATATTCCTGCTGAGATCTGCTCACCCCTTCAGTCACCACACCAGATCTCTTTCTCTGATGACCTCATTGGCCCATAGAAACAACTGTGCTCTCTCCAATCTCCAGAGGAGTCTTCCATGTGAAGGAGTACAGAATGCCAGCCTTCAGGGCTCAAGCATGTGGCGATAGATAGAGATAGAACTGGAAGCTCAGCTGTATGAAATGGGGGTCTATGAAAAGTGGGAGACCGCATTAAGAGGGTGTGGAAAGGGAGTCAGCAAGCCAAGCATCCAGTGAGCTCTAAAACAAGGTCTTAGTCTCAGATGGACTTCCCAAGAAGCAGATGCTGAGACAACAATTTGAAGGCAAGCAGTTTACCAGGAAGGTTCCTTCCACACTAGCAAGGAAGTGGGGGCATGATATAAGGAAGGAAAGGCAGCCTAAAAGGGTGTGTGCTTAGGTGAGTTATATAATGGGCAACTGAAACTTTGTGCCATGGAAGAGCCTGAGGAAACAGTGTGGAGATATCTCACCTGTGGGGCAGGGTAGCTGTGATATTGGTACCCACTCTCCCATCCCTCATTTGTTGAGTGTCCTCCCCAGGGGATGTGTGATGTTCAGGCACTTCTGACCTGTGCATACAGAGCAGCCCTGTTGAAAAGTCCCCAGTCACGACTTGCAAGAGCAGGCATCGGAAGTCATGAGCTGCACGCTGATGGAGAATTCCAGCCAGAGAAATGGTGCATCTGGGGCCGAGTGAAAGGAACGCTTATGAGAAAAGCACATAGGCTGTTACTGAGCCCTTTAGAGATAGAATATGTCCTTAAATCTGGATCGAGATTTATCTAAAAGTGAAAAGGAGGGCTTCAAAGTAGAAAGATACAGGGTTCATTGTGACGGAGCAGCCAAGACGAACACATCAAATGATAGCATGAGAACCCCGTGTCCCTTCTCATAATTTGTTTTGGTAACCTCTTTCAGCTGTGACGTTTAATTAAAGCCAGGAGGAAAGTGAGGGAGAAAATGAACATGTCAACCCGGGGAAGGGTAAGAGGTGGCTCCCAAGGTTCATTCTAAACGGGGCCATGGGCATGTCCCCCCCGGGGCACAAGGAAAGCTGTGCAAGAGCTTGGGTTTGCTGGATGCTGAGATTGTCTCCAAAGAAAAGACCCCGTGGTGCTATTTCAGGGCTGAAATGGTTTTCTTGCTCCCTCTTCTTAATTTGCTGGAGTCTAGTCCAGAGGAAATAATTAGAGCTGTTTCAGTAATGTGTTTGCTTTACCACTTTCAATTAAGGACGAGAATATAGTGAAAGAGAGAGAGAGCATGTGCACTGCAGTAGAAGGACTTTATGCAACTGACATTCCCCCATGCAAACTTGCACAGTACTTTCTTGGTTATTTTAAATGAATGAATCCCTAAGTGGTTTTCTTTTAAACAGTTTTATTAAGGTATAATTAACGCACTATAAATTGCACACATTTAAAGTATACAATTTTGATACATTTTGACAGAGATACATGATGAAAAACTGCTCTTACAATCAACAGAGTGAATGTAGCCATCATCCCGAAAGGTTCTTTGTGCTTTTAGTGAACCCTCCCTCTGTCCCTCCCTGCCTGCTACTGGCATCCCTGCCCTAGGCAACCACCTGCTTTCTGTCAGAGGTTAGTTTACATTGTTAGAATTTTGTAGATGGAACCATCCAGTGTGTACTTTTTTTTTTTTTTTAATCTGGCTCCTTTCACTCACCGTCATTATTTTGAGATTCATCTGTGGTTTCTGTTTGTTTGTTATGTTTTTATGTATCAGTAGTTCATTACTTCTTAGTGCTGAGTGGTCTTCAAGTTTTCAGGTTTGCAAAGTCAGGTATTTCTTTAATTCAGAGACATGTACATTGTAGTCTGTTCCTAGGGTCGCCTTCACAAATGACCACAAACTGAGTGGCTTTAAACAACAGAAATGTATTCTCTCTCAGTTCTAGAGGCTAGAATCCCAAAATCAAAGTGTCAGCAGGGCCACGCCCCCTCTGAAGATTCTAGGCAAGAATCTGTTCCATGCCCTTCTTTTAGCTTCTGGTGTTGCCAACAATTTTTGGTGTTGCTTGGCTTCTAGGCACATGACTTCCAGCTCTGCCTGCTTCTTCAGGAGGCATTCTCCCTTGTATGTCTTTCTCTGTGTCTCTTCTCTTCTTAGAAGGCCACTAGTCATCTTGGGTTATGGGCCCACTGTGCTCCAGTATGACCTCATCTTAACTAATTACATCTGCAATGCAATCCCATTTCCAAGTAAGTTCACATTCTGAGGTTCCAGGAAGGACATGACTTTGAGGGGGACACTATCCCACCTGGTTCAGTCATCCCTCCCCATTAAACTTTATATGGCTATTTAAATTAAATTAGGAAGACAGAGTGATTTTTTTTTTTTTAATTCTTGACATACCTTGAGATAATGTGAGCCAGGACTCAAATTTTCTAAAGTGTATTCCAAATAATTACATGTGAAATCATATTCTCTAAAAATAGGATAGCGTGGTCAAAAAAATTTGGTGGATGTGGGGTTAAAAAAAAGTGTCTTTATTGTAGCTTTAGCAAATCTTTAACATGTATAACTGGAATAAACTTGGCTCTTTTCATTGCCTTTCTCAGCACAGCATTGCTTTCAGAAGAGCTACAAAAGAATTGAAAGGCAATTTAAATCTTTATTGCAGAATTCTTGAAAAACACCACAAGGGAAATACACTACATTATATATAGTAAAAATGTACCCCAAATCCTCATCCATGTCCCCCAAGCCTACTGATCACCTCACAGCAGCTGCCCCCAAATTGTAGAGTTGTCCCTTTAAATAAACCTCCCTAAACCTCTCCCCACCAAATAAAAACTGATCTTGACTCTTCTGTCCTATCCTCCTCTCCCACCTGCCCAAATTCACTTTTTTAGAAAGAGGGAAAGCTCTGTTCTTTCTAATTTAGAAAAATTCAGCCTTTAGGAACATCTGATTTTCCTTCCTAACCTCTTGGCTAATGCAAACACACTAAAACCGTCTTAGAAGAGTACAAAAGGAAGGGTGGGGAAGGTTTTGAACAATGAGGAGTTTTCCTGAACTACGGCGTATGGGCATGGCTGAACCAAGAGCTGTTGAAGGAAGGAAAATGGTGGCCACTCAGAAACATGGTTCTTCCCTTTGCTGAACTCCAAGGCTTTCTGGAGCACTCCTACACAATGAAAATTGTTATCTTTGATGCCCTTGGTTGGCCTACTTGAAAACAGTCTGCCCAGATGGACTTCTCCCTGCCAGCTTCCAGATAATCAGTTTACACACACAAAAAAATGTGCAAACAAGATTTACTGTTCCCAGACTGTCAACAGTCTCACTTTCTTCCATCTTATGACTCCTGTTTTTGCCTTTATTCTCTGGCTCAATCCACCAACTGATTCCTTCTCATGTGAATAAACAATCTTCCTGCAAAACAAACTAATAAGCATGATCTAACAAATGTCTTTGGATTGTTCTTTGACAAGAAACATTATTTCTTTTCATCTTGGTCACATAAATTAGACTTCACTATGAATATCCAAGTGGGATATACCATGTACTCCAGCCTTTTCTAAAGTTCCACATTTGCCTTTTGAGCCTTTTTAATGAAATGGGAGAGGCTTCAGATGCTGATTCCAACCCCCTCTCCTCCTTCTTTCCCCATTTAACAGTGCTGTTATCAATTGGATAACTGCCAACTCTGCTGCCAACTCACAATGTTTTCAGTCAGGAACCACTAAAAACTGGGCAACCAGTCCACTGATCATGTACCATACATAGGATATACTCAAAATACAGTTTAATTTTTTTCTACCATTTTCCCTTTAATGTAAATTCCCTGCCCTTGGGTAAAAAGTTCAGCAAGTCAAATGAATTAGGCAATAGAGAGTATTATGGCCGTTAAAACAACACACAAAGCCTCAATTTAGAAGTTAGAATAAGCAGTCCTTAATAGTAATGAAATAACTGACTATGGCTTGTCACTTTTCAGGGGGTATAGGCAGGGGTGTCCTTCTCCATTCTTTACCCATACTGCTCTCTCCCACACATGCTGACTGCACAGCCTGCCCCTTTGGGGACTGGCCCAGGAAGAACTGCGCTTGGGAAAAGGCCATGCTATGACATACTGGGTGACTTTATTGTCTTATGTCAGGATTCTCTGGAGCCAGATAAATAATTGCACACCTTCTTTCTATGGAGTATCTTTGTGGGTTCTTCTGGATGCAGATCCCACAGTGTAGACCATGGTTCTCCTTTGGCCAGCCACTCCATGTCTAGCCCATGGTTCACATTCTCACCATTGGGGGTCTCATCATCTCTTCAAGGTGGTCCTCTTGCCCAGGACCTGAAATGACACTGGAGAGCTCTCTTCCAGGGCCAATAGTTGGTCCATAGGAGACACTCATACACATTGTGTCCCATGGGGAACAGGGAGTACATTCATTTACCACATGCAACAGGCTCTCACATACCACCACCAAGGGTCTCACCAGATCTTCCCCTGACCTCTGGATTTCCTGGGGTAGGAGAAAGTCTTCTTTCTTTCTTTCTTTCTTTCTTTCTTTATTTTTTATTCTTATGTTAATCCCCATACATTACATCATTAGTTTTAGATGTAGTGTTCCATGATTCATTGTTTGTGCATAACACCCAGTGCTAGGAGACAGTCTTCTATCTCAAGTTCTCTGAGTGGTCCCACAGAGCAATTCCCCCAAGCAAGTAGGCTTGAGAAGAGGGCACATACAACCTCTCTACACCTAGCAACACAGTCTTGTCTAGATTTTGTACTCATCACAAAATCCTCTCTGTACATCTACACTCTCTTGAGCCCAAGATGAGTAGCCCAAAAGTTTTAAAACTGGTTTTCTTCTATTTTCTTTGTAAATGATGCAAGTGTTATTCTGACTCCTAACTTTAGAATTTCTTTTCTATTGTACTGTACCTTGATTTTCATTAGGAACTTTAGTTTTAAGATTCTGTTAGAATAAGACATGTGTCAGAGGGAAAAAAGTGCTAGCATACCCTTTCTCTAAGAAAAAAAAAAAAGAATCGGGCGCCTGGGTGGCTCAGATGGTTAAGCGTCTGCCTTCGGCTCAGGTCATGATCCCGGGGTCCTGGGATCGAGTCCCGCATCGGGCTCCCTGCTAGGCGGGGAGCCTGCTTCTCTCCCTCTGCCTCTGCCTCTCTCTCTCTCTCTGACTTTCATGAATAAATAATAAAAAAAAAATTTTTAAAAAGAAAAAAAAAGAATCCAGAAATTAGATAGGCCTAGCATTATGTGATCTTTTTCTTTGATGCTGTACTGACCTGATTCTCTATGTATACATAATGTAGGGGAAAGGACGACCTATGCAAATGTGAAAAAATCATGACTCAGAGCAAAAAAAAAGTAACAAAGTTAAATTTTAGGTACTTTGAAGCTTTTAAAAAAATATTTATTTATTTGAGAGTGAGAAGGAGCAAACTCATGGAGGGGGGCCCTGGGGAGGAGGAGAGTCAGAGAGAGAGGGAGAGAAAGAATCCCAAGTAGACTCCCCGCTAAGCACACAGCCCGACGTGTGGCTCAATCTCACGACCCTGAGATCATGACCCTGAGCCAAAATCAAGAGTCAGATGCTTAACTGACTGAGCTACCCAGGCACCTCTAAGTACTTTGAAGTTATAAACAGTATATTCTAAGCTCCAAAACAATTTCTGAGCTAAAACATTTTTAAATAGTTAATTTTTAAAATGAAACCATCCAGATGTTCAGCAATAAGTTATTTATGAAGCAAATAGATGTAGTTTATATTCTGGATAACCATGCAATAATTACAAATAATAATTTAGATCTAGATCCAAACAGTTTTTGAGTTGTAATATCCTTTAGTAAGTATGTATGTGTTCATAAAAAAATATTGGAAAGGATAAACACCTATATACTAAGAGAAGTCAGTTCTAAGTGGTAGGATTATGGGTAATTTTCAGTTTTACTTTATATTTTTTTTACATTCTCTGATTTTTTTATAGTGAACACTATATGTTTCTTTGTTTTTTTTAAGATTTTTTATTTATTTATTTGACAGAGAGAGAGAGCGAGAGCGGGAACACAAGCAGGGGGAGTGGGAGAGGGAGAAGCAGGCTTCCCGCTGAGCAGGGAGCCCGATGTGGGGCTCGATCCCAGGACCCTGGGATCATGACCTGAGCCGAAGGCAGACACTTAACGACTGAGCCACCCAGGCACCCCGAACACTATATGTTTTAATACCTTTTATAGTGAGAAGAAAAACAAGAAAGATGTTTTCATTGAGATGAAATTTACTTCTCCCAAAAATGGAAGGTTTTTTTAACCAAAATGATTATGTTTGTGTTTACTGTTATGAAATTCAGTAAGTGTACTTTTATAATACTTTTTATGTATTTCATAATATCATTTTATGTATTTTATAATACATAAACAGATTTCAATTCTGAATTAGGCAGTTTTTGCATGTGACCATATCAGTGACAATTTTTTAAAGATATTGACAAGCCAGGCCATTTGCAAACAGATCTGTTTATAGTCTCACAATTTAATGTATATTCTTTTTACTCAGTGGTTGTAAACTGGTCATAGGCAAAAATTTAGCCTTGATTTGCACAGTCCTTCTGAGATTGTTAAGCAGATTACTTCTATCAATATTGAGCCAGGAGTTGAGCTTGAAGTCACCATTGCAGAGGCTTAAAATCAACCTTTTTAAGAAATTGATTATTGGTTGTTCAAAAAAATAAGATTAAAATTTGTGAGCATTTTCCCAAGCAAACAATAGGAATAGATCCTTTAAAAATGAGTGCATTATCTTTCAAGACTCCTGTGAAAATAGATTGCTTATCAATACTTGATACATACATTGTGTCTACAATTTCCAACATATAGGTTTCTAGTCTGCATGTTTCTTTGAATACATATGTCACAGTCACTATAATATAACCATACACTTCACTGACATCAGCTCTTCCTAGATCCCACAAGGAGGACATTTAACTGCCAGCGTAATGCATTTGAAGAGAGTAGAGAGCAGTAACGGGCCTTAATATGTGCAGTGTGTTCCTACTCGGCCTTCCTTGGGTATCGTAACACTTACGGATATAGAGTGTGGAACCAGAATGATCTGGTATAACATTTTCTTTTAATTGGAGTTTCTATTTCTGTCACTGTTTCATTCGCTTACCATAATAGCTTAAACCATAGCAATTGGCAGAAGCATCGTTGTTGGTTTGGACTGAAGACAAAGGGACACATGCAAGGGTTTTATTTCCAAAGAGGCTTGGAGAGGAATTTAGGATTTTGCTTAGATTTTGCTGGGGGAACAAATGAGATCTGAAAATAGCTAAGTGCACATTGAAACCGGATTCCTGAGGAGTCTGTGCCTCCAACAACACCTGAGGAGTCCTCCTAACTCCTTGTCCACTGCCAGCCATTTTGAGCCAAAGCTTAATTTTTATAACTTGAAAGGCGTATTTTCCTGCACATGGGGAGACAAGGAACTTGGAACCCTGGCATTTGCTGGGAGCTAATATCCAAAACCATCAACACATTAGCCCATAAAATGTGAGCAGGCGACTTTGTCCTCACATAATGGATGGTGACCTTTTTGGTGGTTTCCATTTTTGTTTGGAGGCAGGAAATGCTGAGTGTGGAGAACTGTATTTGTATCTGCTGTTTTTGGGTCTACATGAGCTATTAAAGAACACTTTCTAAGTAGCCTGTCCTGTTTTGCTTCCAAAAGTTGAGTCCTGCCTTTCCCAAGAATCCATTGCATTGGTTCCCAAACTTGATTATGCACTGTTTCCCATTTTCTGAAATTATGCAAGCTATTTAAAAGCCACGTAAAACAATGAAATATGAGTGCAAAGAGATTTTTACATTTTTTAAAAATAAAACTAAGTGGACTACTTTGGAAAATCTCAATGAAGGTGAATAACTTTAAAAACTGCTATGAATTAAAAGTGGCATGACTGGGTGCCTGGGCGGCTCAGTTGGTTAAGCGACTGCCTTCGGCTCACGTCATGATCCTGGAGTCCCTGGATCGAGTCCCGCATGGGGCTCCCTGCTCGGCAGGGAGTCTGCTTCTCCCTCTGACCCTCCCCCCTCTCATGTGCTCTCTCTCATTCTCTCTCTCAAATAAATAAATAAAATCTTTAAATAAAAAAAAAATAAAAGTGGCATGACTATAAAAGATGGGGGAGAAAATGTCAAAAGTAGGAAGATTGTACATTCGGATTATTTTCCAATTGTTTTTTCTGCTGTTGTCATGGTGATTTAATTCCTGTTCCTCTTTAAAGAGTTTAAAAATCGGAACTGATATGTGAGTCTGGGTATGGTTTATGCAAAAAAACGCTAAGCAGTCCTGAGCACTAGCAGTTGCTAACTGATCCATTTGCAGGATCGGCCTCGGATCCTATGCCCAGAGATTTCGTTGGTCTAAACCCAGTGAGATATGAGCTTCTGGATTTCTAAAATTCCCCAACTAATTCTAATATGTGGCCAAGTTCAAGAACACTGCTCTAGAACAGTGCTTCTCAGACTTTACCGTACAGTGATCACCTGCAGATACTGTGAAACGCGGATTCTAATTCAGTGGGTCTGCAGTGAGGTAGCTGGAGGTTCTGCATTTATAGCGAGCTCCCAAGTAATGTTGATGTTGCTTGTCCAGGAAGCACTTTGAGTAGCCAAGTATTAGGGTATGAAACGAGGACCCCGTCCAGCTTGGTTGGCAGCCTCACTGCATTTGCAATCACCTGAAAGTTTTGAAAAATACCGAGGCCTGAGTCTCGTCGACAGGGATTCTGATTTGACTTTTGGGTGATTCCCTTGTGCATGCAAGGTGAGAGCCACTTCTCTAGAAGGTGATGGGTTAAATTGTGCACTTGACAGAGAACATTTGTGTTGAGCCATCCTGTCTGTGCTCTGCTGCTAAAATATATTGTTTGTTTTCTGTCCTCAGGATGGTTCCCCAGTTCTTGCCCATTCTCTCCCCCTTCACTTATAAAATCAGTCTGTTGATTAAGGGTCCCCTCGAATAGCCCATCTCCTGACACCATTTATTCCCATAGGACTTGCCCTATACTAGCAATCAACTCTGGAGACTCTGAAAGCATAAACAAGTCACTCTTTTGAGAACAAAGGCCATGCATTATTCTTCCCAGATCCTTCAAACTCAGCTCCTGGAGCTGTAGAAATAGCACATGGGTTTGGTGCCAGCCAGATGCCATTCTCTGTAGAAAGCTAGCATGGTGACAGGTTTCAGCTGCTGTGAGTGTTTCATGAGTCCATGAGCTGAGAGGCCTGATGTGGAGAAAAGCTGGAGAGAGAATAACCCTCTCTGGAGAAAATCTTTGGGAATGCAAAGAGCAATTTGGATGTCTAAATTCACACCAAAAATTAGAATGTTGAACTTGATATAGCTCTTGGAATGACTGAATTAAAACTTATTATGAAGCTTCAAACCAACAAAACTTTGTGGTTCATTGTAGAAGATCAAGAGCAGCATTCTTCCAGAGATTGAACACTTGAAAAGAATTCGTTGAGCATTGACTATGGGCTGCTGATCACAGAAATGCTCATGTGTACCTGAGGGGCCAGGCTCCTAGCATATAACTTCAAGAAAGAGTAACTTCAAGAAAGGTGTACCTGAGGGGCCATGTGTACTGAGGGGCCAGGCTCCTAGCATATAACTTCAAGAAAGAGTAACTTCAAGAAAGGTAAATACTCACCTTTGCATAACAGATACTATTTATCTTGTAGTGTGTTTATGTTACATTCATTCTACCATTTAAACCTCCGAAGAATCTGCTATTTTTCTCATATTATACTGCACAGCACTTTATGATTTTCAAAATATATTCCCACCCATTATCTCTTTTGATCCTCATAATAACCTATAGGATAGGCTGCAATTATCCTCCTTTCAGACATGAGGAAACCGAGACTCAGAGAGGTTAAGTAGCTTGCCCAAGGTCACACAGCCAGGAGGTAATAGAGTTTAGATTTGAACCCAGATTTGGCCAAGTGCTCTATACCCTCACTTTGTGATGAATAGCTAACTCACTCAGAGTAACCACACTATTTGTGTCTCTTAAGGCTGATTTATCAGGCTAAACTTACCATTTCTTTTTTTCACAAGACATCTAGCATCTCCCTACAACAAAATTGTTCAAGGCTCCTGAGAAACCAGTTGTTTTGGAAGCCACACAAAGGAAACAATGTTATTTTTACAGTGAATACTCTGTTAAGTGCTCCTTCTAATTTCCTGGTTTCCAACTCTCTGCAAACTATGGAAACACTGAATTTTGTAGTGGTCCACTCCATTTACCTATAGGGAAGACTATCTAGAGCTAAACAAGTAGTATAAAAGCTTAAAATGTTAGTTCCAAAGAAGAAAAGATGTCAGAATGAACTCTGAGTGTGTGGCAGATTGCATTTTCTGAAACTGGTCACATTAATATCTCCCTACCATATGTCCCTCTTCCATGGTGATTTGGCATTTCTCCCATGGAGAAATGGGGTCTATGTTCCTCTCCTTGATTCCGGGTAGGTTTTGTAGTCACGAACAGAAGCACCGTTATGTCCCTTACAAGGCTAAGTCATACATAAAAGGTGATATATCTTCCATTAGTTCCCTTGGATGCTCCTGTTAGAATCCAGCCACCACGCTGTGAGAAACCCAAACTAAACTCATTGGAGAAATCACCAAAAAAGGCCCTGTGCACCTGTTCCAGCCAAATAGCCAGTATCACCATCAGACCTGTGAGTCCAGATACCTCCCGATGATTCTAGCCCCAGCCATCAAGATATACCTTGCCTTTCCGTCTTTTCGGCTAAGATTCCAGACATCTTGGAACAGATACAAGCCATTTCCATTATGTTCTACCCAGATTCCTCACCCGTAGAACCCACGATCATCAGAAAATGGCTGCCTCATGCCACTACACTTTAAGGTGACTTGTTATGTGGCAACAGATAACTGATACAGGATGACTGATTTTTCTATCATTTATTATGACTATAATATCAAGCTTTCAGGATAATTGAACCATTAAATCTGAGGCTGTTACATGTAATTTAAGCACATTAGAAATCCAGACGTATAGTTTATAGTCTCTGTAGTAAAATAAAAATGATAGGTGTGTTTGAAATAAAAGATGAAACAATTCTAAATGTTAAACGCTAATGTAATTGCTAACCACACATCAT
The DNA here is from genome assembly GCF_029215605.1 of Mirounga angustirostris. NCBI lineage: Eukaryota > Metazoa > Chordata > Mammalia > Carnivora > Phocidae > Mirounga > Mirounga angustirostris. The sequence continues at coordinate 96,295,068 of NW_026991718.1, read as the reverse complement.
TGAGTAGGCATGCAAATAATAATGCACAAAGAAATCACGAATATTAAACTATAATTCAAACAGCATATTCTAGAAAAATTGGGGAAATGCCTGGTTATTTTTTTTAATGACCTACTTAGGGATATCAAAGCACAATTACAGCTGAAACTTAATTTGCAAATGACAAAATAGCTAATTACATTTTATTTAAGCAAAATGAAGACAGGTCAATAAACAAATTAGAACTGAGTTTTATTTTCATGTCATTTGTTCATGCGTGTAATGTTATTCTATTTATTTATTTTCTCTTCTCATGAACAGGGGAGTAGAAAAATGAAAGGGAATTGGGAAAAATTGGTTCAGAGAAATATATACATATTTCTATACATACATCTTAGTTTTCTAATATATATATTAATTTTGTGTGGATTTTAGTTCCTTCAAAAATTTAATGAGCTGTTAGCATCTCCAGTTTTGGAAAACTGTTGGTTTTAAATATAGTAAACAGGGCGCCTGGGTGGCTCAGTTGTTAAGCGGCTGCCTTCAGCTCAAGTCATGATCCCAGGGCCCTGGGATCGAGCCCTGCATCGGGCTCCCTGCTCCACGGGAAGCCTGCTTCTCCCTCTCCCATTCTGCCTGCTTGTGTTCCTTCTCTCGTGTCTCTCTCTGTCAAATAAATAAATAAAATCTTTAAAAATAAATAAATAAATAAATAAATAAATAAATAAAGTAAACATACAGCAATGAAACAGGCCAATCAATTACCTCTCTATTGTGTTGCAAGATGCCCACCTTGGGACTTGCTAGTTTATTTGTCTTTTCTTCTGGATAGAGGAGGAAGGACCTCAGGGCAAAAGAGCTACTAATTAGTAGCACTTATATATATATATATATATTAGTGAAAAAGTTTGAAATATTGCAAGAATTACCAAATGTGACACACAGATACAAAATGAGCAAAAGCTATTGGAAAAATGGCACTGATAGACTTCTTCCATGCAGGGTTGCCACATACCTTCAATTTATCAAAAAAAAAAAAAAAAAAGCACAATGACTGTGAAGCTCAACAAAGCAAAGTGCAATAAAACAAGGTACATCTGTATAATAAAAAAGGGGGGATACAAACAGAGGGGGAGCCCTAGAATCTTTGAGATCAGATTCTCCTTTATTCACCTCCTCTTTAAGTACAGAATGGAGGGACCCCAATTCAAGAAAACAGCCCTCTTTGCACTCTGTTAAAAAAGAAACAAAGAGCCCAAGTTGGACCCCTTTGCCCCCTAGGGTCAGCAAACCAAGACTTAATTATAGTTCCCATGTATCCCAGGGATGTGATCTTTTTTTAAAAAAAAAAAATTTTATTTATTTATTTGAGAGAGTGAGAGAGCACAGGAGCGGAGGGGAGGGGCAGAGAGAGAGGGAGAAGCAGATTCCGCTGAGCTGGGAGCCTGACGCAGGGGCTCAATCCCAGGACCCAGGGATCATGACCTGAGCTGAAGGCAGCCGCCTAACTGACTCATCTGCATGATAAAAACCTTGCAGTTCCCATCCTCACAAAAAGGACAAGCAGAAATCCTTTCTTTTCTTTAGCTAATAACCTCTTCCCCTACCCTCCCGTCTATAGAAAACTTCCATTTCGTACCAATGAGAGTTTCTCTTCTTGCCAGATGGGATGCTACCCTATTTTTTTTTTTAAGATTTTATTTATTTATTTGACAGAGAGAGGGAACACAAGCAGGGGGAGGAGTGGGAGAGGGAGAAGCAGGCCTCCCGCTGAGCAGGGAGCCCAATGCGGGGCTCCATCCCAGGACCCCGGGATCATGACCTGAGCCGAAGGCAGACGCTTAACGACTGAGCCACCCAGGCGCCCCGGATGCTACCCTATTTATGAATCACTTAATAAAGCCAATTAGATCTTCAAATTTAATCAGTTGAATTTTTTAACATCTCCCTCTTTATGATTTTGTAGAATGGATTAATATTACATGCAGGGGGGTGGAACCCTAAAGCAACTTGCTTCTAAATGAGGTTTCTAAAATCTGCTCTTCTCAGAATTTACAAACAAAACAAAGTTTTTTATTTTTTATTTTTTTATTTTATTTTTTTTAAAGATTTTATTTATTTATTTGACAGAGAGAGACAGTGAGAGAGGGAACACAAGCAGGCAGAGTGGGAGAGGGAGAAGCAGGCTCCTCGCTGAGCAGAGAGCCTGATGCGGGGCTGGATCCCAGTACCCTGGGATCATGACCTGAGCCGAAGGCAGACGCTTAACGACTGAGCCACCCAGACGCCCCCAAAACAAAGTTTTTTAAAGGTGCAAATGCTCATAGCCATCTCTGCCACTTTATTACACATTATGCTCTCAAGCCCAGAAGCAAAAGTCATTTTGGGGGAGTTTATTTACATTTCTGGGGAAGAATTCCTGTTTTTGTATTTCATCTTTTTTCCCCAAAAATAAAACCTAAAACTTACAGATAATTCCTCTTTCTTCTTTAAATCATTATTCAATAAATATATTAAAATTCTACCAGTTTAAAAAAAAGGAGGGACAGCGGAGGGGGGATGGGGCACATTTCCTGTGGCTCAGGAGAAAAGACTTGTTTAATAGAATTAAATTAAAAATTGAAATCAGAATATGAATAAAGAAGAATTTCAGCTGCCAGCCAGGGGTCTCTTCCAAGGACAAATCATTGGACAGACAATATTGTGAATCTGATATCCATTGCAATCACCTGGGGGCATTCTGAGACCTACCGGCTTAGGTCCTATTGACTGACATGCAGATTTAATAGGGTTCCTGTGGGTCCCAAGTGTAGGGGTCCTAAGCTCCTGGGGTGATTCTAATATACAAAGATAGGTGAGGACCCATTTAGACAAGGGAGTTCTGACTGCATTCTACAAGGCTTGCAGGAGATGGAAAGACACAAATGTCCAAATGCCACTCTGCTGAGCCTCGAAGTGCCACGTATGGTAGTAGGTACCTAAGGAGAAGGTGCAATTTAGATTTCTTAAACTTTTTTTTTTATTTACAGTATTTTCCTCTCCAACATGCTGCCTGCCTTAAATGAAGGCTTGCTTGCCAAGGATATCTATAGCAGTGGAGTGACTCTTGTTTTTCTTCTTTTAATTTTGTCTCTCAGGCCAGATTCATTCTTTTTGAATCCCGACCAGTTAAATTACTGATTTGCGTGACCTAGAGGAATGATGAGAAATGAGGGGAATCCCACTTTAGGGATATTCAGAATAAATTCAAGCAAATTTGGCTAATGGAGCATGGCCTCCAGTCTGAGCAGGTGTAGAGGCTAAAACTTGCAAAAAAAAAAAAAAAAAAAAAAAAAAAAAAAAACCCAGCTCATGTAGGCAAGTTTCACACTTGGTTTTCAGGAAACAGGATGGCACCTGCTATTTACTTATGCTTCTCCAAATGCAGGTGTTTTTGAATCTAAATTTGAGTGGGCTGGCATTTCTTCCAAACAAGCTTTGCACTACAGCTCTTAGAGTCTTAAATAACTCAACATATTTATAGGTAAGGGTCTAACTTGGGCTACAAATCAAATACAGCCACTGCTGTCTTTGCTCCAGAACCATAAACTTACACACAGTTATGGAAGTGCCCCTCGCTTCTCCTGAGGCTCTGGCTGAGAAATGTCAACTGCTTAATGGTACCTTGAAGAGGTGGAAGTCCATGGGTAGAGGAGGTCAAGTGGTTTGCTTGATGTCACAGCCCTGCAATGAAGTTGAGAGATAAATAGAACCCAGCCTTCTGCTAGTGACCCAAAGTATTTCCCCAGTTGCCACTTGATACTGTGTGTGTGTGTGTGTGTGTGTGAATATGCCTGAACAGACTCCATATGTGTTTTTATGCATGTTAATAAAAGTGTTTCATCATAGAAAGAGAGGTGGCACACAACTTGAAATGTCTGTTGTGTTTATAAAGAATGTCTGCGATTTCCAATCCAGTGAACCATCAGGAAGTGAAGGGATTGTATGTAATTGATAGTTCTCAAAAATGAAGCAAGGGAGACGCCAAAGGCACATTATCGGTATCAGAATCCCCCATGGGAATGAACACGTTTAAGACCTTGGAATCAAATTTCTCAGGTTCCAATTCTAGTTCCATTATATAAGTTCTCTGTGGCTCAGTGTTCACATCTACAAAATGGAGTGTTTGGGGGTAGTCAATGAGCTAATACCTGTAAGGTACTGACAACAGTAGCTGGTACATCATCCCAGTATAAGCTAGAAAATAAAATATGTCAACACTGATGGATTGACCAGGGTCCTTCGGTTTTTCTTTCTACATTGTGGTGAGGAGGCTGTTTCTTCCATTTTTTAACAGAACTCTTAGTTTTGTTTTCTGAAATGTGCCTGAGATCTGTCCCCCTTTAGTCTTTTCCCACTGCCATCATTACAAGAGTGAAGGTTCCTTTCCCAGGGGCCAAGCTAGCACAGAAACTACTCAGTTGCTCTCCTTGCCTCTGCATTCTGTCCCAGATTTCCCATTGGCTCTGTTTGTCCACTGCTGCTTTTATCTCGCCAAGCATGCCCGGCTCAGCATCCCCTGCCTGCCACACCAAGCCTAACCCTGTGCTGTTTCTACCACTTTCACAACCTAGACTCCACCCACCACCCCTGCCCCAGAACACTCCCCCTTGTGGGCCAGGTGCACAGACACCGTGCTAAGTGATGAGTTGCCTCTTTGGCTAAGTCAGTCATTGGTCTCCTTGTGGACTGAGTCCCATAGGATTTGCATTCTCTGAAAGGAGAAGGATTTTCCAAACAGGGTGGTAGCAGTGAGAAAAGAAACAAAGGAAGCAATAAATCAGATGGACATTCTGAAGCCCAGAAGTGGCAACATTTCAAGACTCCAGGAGGAATGAAAAGTAGCTTGATACTGTTAATCCCATCTGTTTTAACATGCAGTGAAGCCTCCTCCCTCACCCAGAACAGAAGTAATCAGTGCGCATCAATTTACTGATTATGTCACAGGAAGCATTAATGTATTATAACCTTATATTCTTTGTTTAAAATCTACAAGATTATGTGAGGAAATCATTTTGAGCTCTTAATTTTTAAGTCTTCTACTCTTCATTCCTGTGGTGAGTTTCTTTTTTCTCCCTTCCCTCCCTTCCCTTCCCTTCCCTTCCCTTCCCTTCCCTTCCCTTCCCCTCCCCTCCCCTCTTCTTCCCTCCCCTCCACTCTCTTGCCCTCCCCTCCCCTCGCCTCCCCTTCTTTTTCCTTTCCTTTGTTAGTTTTGTTTCTCTCTCTCCAATGGTGCAGTGCACATCCTCTGTTTTCCGCCCACTACTTCTTTTTTTTTTTACTTTTTCCATTGTGATGAGAATTTTTAAGATTTACTCAACATCTTTCAAATATACAATTCAATGTTGTTAACTATTATCACCATGCTGTACTTTACATCCTCAGAACTTACTTATCTTATAACTGTAAGGTTTTTTAAATTTTTTATTGTTATGTTAATCACCATACATTACATCATTAGTTTTTGATGTAGTGTTCCATGATTCATTGTTTGTGCATAACACCCAGTGCTCCATGCAGAATGTGCCCTCCTCAATACCCATCACCAGGCTAACACATCCTCCCACCCCCTCCCCTCTAGAACCCTCAGTTTGTTTCTCAGAGTCCATCGTCTCTCATGGTTCGTCTCCCCCTCCGATTTCCCCCCCTTCATTCTTCCCCTCCTGCTATCTTCTTCTTTTTTTTTTCTTAACATATATTGCATTATTTGTTTCAGAGGTACAGATGTGTGATTCAACAGTCCTGCACAATTCACAGTGCTCACCATAGCACATACCCTCCCCAGTGTCTATCACCCAGCCACCCCATCCCTCCCACTCCACCCCCCACTCCAGCAACCCTCAATTTGTTTCCTGAGATTAAGAATTCCTCATATCAGTGAGGTCATACGATACATGTCTTTCTCTGATTGACTTATTTTGCTCAGCATAACACCCTCCAGTTCCATCCACATCGTTGCAAATGGCAAGATCTCATTCCTTTTGATCCGCCCACTACTTCTGTAGGAGCACCGCTTCTCTTGTCCCAGCCATGGGTTTCAAGGCGGAACTGCTGGTCACAGAACCCCATCATTCTGGCTGTGGCTGAGCCAGTGGAGTCCTTTCCTAGGATTTTTGAAAGTCTCACCCTGAAGCCTACTGCAAGCTGTGTCTCGCATGGGCCACTGTATAATAGCCTCCAGTTGGGTCACTGCCTCCCCTGCCTCTGCTCCTACCCCCACAGACTGCTTTCCTCATAGCAGCCAGAGGAATCTTTTCTCTAAAACTTTATTCAAATCATGTCAATTCTCTTCTCAGTTCCCTCTTTTGATTTGCCATCCCATTCTAGATGAAATTCAGGATTTTCTCCACTTCCCACTAGCTCTGTCATTTCATCTCTAGCCACTCTCCTCCTACTGCCAATCTGTTCCTTGTATAGGCCAGACACAGTCCCACTGCAGGGCCTTTGCACATGTCCATTCCTCTCCCTAGAACAGTCTTTCCACCAGAAGTGGCTACCTTTCCCCACATTTAAGTTTCTGCTCAAATGGCACCTTCATAGAGAAGTCTTCCCTGAGCTTTCCACACAAAATAACCCCTAGCTTCCACTCTCTGTCCACGTACCCTGTTTCCTTATTTGTCTTAACACTTAACATTACCTGACATTCACAGTTTTCTAAGTATCAGGGTCTCCTCCTACTGAAATGTAACCTTTACAAGAGAAGGGAATGTCTCTATTTTTGTTCCCTACTGTCTCCCCAGCATTGAAAACCATGATCCACACAGTGCATCCTCTAACTATCTGTTGAATGAATGCCTTCCTAAACCATGCCCTTGTCGAATACTTCTACATGGATGTGTCTTCAACCAAGTCCTAAGAGACTTCAAAAGGTCACATTAATAAATGTCTTAGGTAATGAATGAACAAGGAAAAGCTTCAGAAGTAATCTTATCAAACCTCCTCTTTTTAAAGAGGAGAATATGAAACCCAGAGTGGGTGGAGCAAGGTGCCCAAGAACACACAGCTCTTCACTGTGCAGTTGCTTTTGGCAGAAAACAAAAAGCCAGGCTGAAGCTGTTTACCAGCCTCACAAAGGAAGGCACCCATGCTGTGTGTGAGCCTCTCCTGATTTCAATTACATCTGGTAAGCTTGGTGCAGGAAGCAGGTGCAGCCAGCTGGCTTTGTTTTCTCAGGGGCCAAAGCAATATATGGCCTCAACCTAAGAGTGCTTTCAAAGAGGGCATTTGGGGAGCATAGAACAGAAGGCCTCCCTGGCCCTTCTCCTGTCTCTATCTCTGGCTGCACAAGGGGACTGAATGCATGTCTGCCAAATAAATGACTCTCACACCCCCCAAGCCAGAAGTGGGGAGGCACAAGGGAACATGTCCAAAGTGCTTGGATCTTCATCCCTGGCTTCTCTCTCCCACAAGCAAGTGCTTTTGTTCCTTCCCTGCCTCTGTACTGCACATCCACCCTCCCAAAAGGATGGCGCATTACAATGATAAATGATTTCCAACTTGTTTGATAACAGAGCTCTGTTCTCAAGGAATCCTGATTAGCATCTCATGGATTCTTTCCAGCACACTTTGAGAAATGTTGCCATAATATGGAATTGTAAATCAAGAGGCAGTGCCGATAGGCTCTTCATAGAATGCCTTCAATTTTCAAGTGAGGGAACTGAGGTCTAGAGAGGTTTAATGGCGTGCCTCGGTATCACCCATTCAGTTACGACACAGAGCATACCAGGTCTCGACCTCCTCTCAATCAGGCTGCCTGTTGAATTATGTCAACTGCAGTTTCTGGGGAAGAACCAAGTTCAAATGCACTGTTCTCATACAATGCAATTCTGAAAGTACTCATGGTAGATAATCAAACGCTGCAAAGTTTTGTGCTAATTCGTTTAATGAAATACAGCATTACATAACACGTAAGTGTGTGTATATGTGGATATATATATTTATACTATACATTTATGTATATAAAATATTTATGCATATATACACACATATGTGTGTATATATGATGCTTCAGATATACAATAAGGTATATAGAATAGTATAATGAACACTAGGTACCCACCACCCAGCTTAAGATGTAAAACATTAAAAACACCAGTGAATCCTGCTATGTAATCCACCCTAGAGCATTATGGTTATTTTTTTAAAATTTAGTTCCAGTAGTTAATGTATAGTGTTATATTAGTTTCAGGTGTACAATACAGTGATTCAACACTTCCATACATCATCCAGTGCTCATCATGACAAGTGCTCTCCTTAATCCCCATCACCTATTTCCCCCATCCCCCACCCCAGTTTGTTCTCTATAGTTAAGAGTCTGTTTCTTGGTTCGTCTCTCTCTCTCTCATTTTCCTCCTTTGCCCATTTGTTTTGTTTCTTAGGTTCCGCGTAAGAGTGAAATCATATGGTATTTGTCTTTCTCTGACTGACTTACGTCACTTAGCATTATACTCCCTGGCTCCATCCATGTCATTGCAAATGACAACAGTTCATTCATTTTTATGGCTGAATAATATTCCATTATATATAATGGACTACAACACACACACACACACACACACACACACACACACATATATATACACACACCACATCTTCTTTATCCAGTCATCAATCGATGGACACTTTGGCTGCTTCCATTATTGTAAATAATGCCACTGTAAACAAAGGAGTACATGTATCCCTTTGAAGTAGCATTTTTGTATTCTTTGAGAAAATACCTAGTAATGCAATTGCTGGATCATAAGGGAATTCTATTTTTAACTTTTTAAAGAGCCTCCATACTGTTTTTCAGAGTGGCTGTACCAGTTTGCATTCCCACCAACAATGTACGAGGGGTCCTTTTTCTCTGCATCTTCGCCAACACTTGTTTCTTCAGAACATTATAGTTTTAATTTGAATTTCCTGATTACCAGTGACACTGAATGTATTTTCAAGTGTTCAAATGTTCTTCTTCTAAAAATTGACTACTCATGTAATTACCCAATTTTCCTATCAGATTATTAATCTTTGTAAGAGTTTTTACATATTCTGGAATTGAATCCTGATCATTTACATTAATTATACACATTTCAGAGATTTTCCCCTAGACTGTGACCTGTATTTTTAATTTTTAATTTTGGCCTACAACAAACCTAAGTATTTTGTTCTAGTAGAGTTGAATTTACCACTTTTTTTTAAAGGTTTGTGATTTTTAACTCTAAGAAATCCTCAAATCCATAAAGATATTCTTTTACAGTTTCTCAAAAAAAATTAATGATTTGCCTTTTGTCTTTAATCCAACCTGAATCTATGTTTACATAGATTGTGGAGGAGGGACACAAATTTATTTTTTCCACACAGTTCATTATCACCTCATCCTTTATTGAATATTCTATTCTTCTCCCACAGATCTGCAATGCCAGCTTTGTCATTTGTTAAGTTTTTATGTCAACACAGACCTGTTTCTGGGTCCTCTCTTCTGTTCCATTGTGTGGTCTCCTGAAGCCCTAAAGCTAACAGCAGATATGAATTTCATTTTCCTTTAACACAATCACTGAAGCTGGGCAGTGGGCCTGCAGTTATACCATTCCCTCTACTTTGTGTATATTTGTTAATTTCCATAATAAGGAGTTAAACAAGTAACTATCTATAGAATGCATTGCGGTGTTGCAGTTGCTTACAGGCCATACTGTTGTGAGTACCAAATCTCTTTTTTCCAGTCCTTCTCTTTGAAACACTCTTCTTCCCCATCTACCACCCCTTTTCCTGGTTAAGGACACACACCTAATGACTTAACTCACTGGAAGCATTTGCTGACCACATCAGGATGGGCTGGGTGGGTGACCTTTGTTGAGGACTACCTCCAGCAAGGCTCTTAGCCCTGTAGTCCTTGACTTTCCTGGCTGACTCAGCCATTCCACTGAGCTCCCTGAGAGTAGGAATGGTGTTACATTTCTGTTTCCCCACAATGGAGCAAATTGTAGACATTGGATGCCTTAATGGTTACTGGGTAAAAGACTAACTGAATGAATGAATAATGAATAAATGTTCAAATATTCTTTTAGGACTAATGATAGGAAAGAAATGGGGGAGACTAGCAGGTTGCTGACTCCTAGGTTTGGTCCTCGGGGTATAATCAGTGCTGGGATGATTCCAAACGCAAAGCCTTAGACTCCATCAGCAGAAGGACTGTGAAAAGCCCATCCTAAAAAGCAGAAGGTGTCTGTGAGTATCAGCCGAATGTGTGACCTAATGCATGTGAAAGCATTTTGCAAACATAAAAGTCCTACACTCCTCTGCAAAGTAGCACGACTGTTATTATCAGTAGCTTCTGGTAACTCTTATACTATTCATGATTGTCTTTTGCACTTCTGAAACAGACTGTTTAGAAATCCAAGCCACATGCCAGAAATAATCAAGATCATTTCCTAAAATGCTCTAAAATGCTAAGAAAAACAGAGATGGGATCTATCAACAAAGCAGACAGCACAATTCAGCAAAGAGCTCAAAGATAATATGATCTGCCCCACCTTGATGACAGTTTGAAATAGTTACGAAAAATAAAAAAACCTTTTAACAAGAGAACCAATTAATAGTCAAAGCATAGTGATAGTGTCTGTTTGGAGTGATGCAATGTTTCCTTTTTGTTTCCAGGATCAAGCATAAGTGATACAATGTAGCTGCTACTAGCTGTTTTCACCACCAGAGGAAAAAGCTTCCTACATAGAATACAGAAAAATGATTCTCTGCCCTACTCTACTACTTCCTATCATAGAGTAAATCCTTTACTTTTCTTTGTTTTTCTTTTATTTCTCCAAGGGAGTAGAAGGAAGCTGTTTCTAACAGAATAGAGAGAACAACCTATGATCTTAATAATGAAATACCAGAACGTAATGATTATCTTCAGTTTAGAGATGAAAATCGAGTCCAGGAGATGGGGTGGGGGTGGGGGTGGGGGGGTATTAGGCACAAGGTCACGTGACCAGTGAGTTGCAAGATTTCCTGACTTTGAATCAAGCAATCTCTTCTCTCTCCCCTACTCTGTGGATTTGGGGTGTTTTTTTTTAAAGATTTTTTATTTATTTATTTGAGAGAGAGAGAATGAGAGCACATGAGAGGGGGGAGGGTCAGAGGGAGAAGCAGACTCCCTGCCGAGCAGGGAGCCCGATGCGGGACTCGATCCTGGGACTCCAGGATCATGACCTGAGCCGAAGGCAGTCGCTTAACCAACTGAGCCACCCAGGCGCCCTGGGGTGTTTTTTTTTTGTTTTTTTTTTTTTTAATTGATCTGCATTACAGCCCGGTTGGGATGAATCAAGCAGGTAATACGTAACACCTTTTGGAAATAGAGAAACGAGGTTGGTCAGTTTGGTAATTGGACAACAGATGAAAGTGGTGAGGAATTAGGGAAAGATTCCAGGCATTCTTGTTGCAGGGTAACCCAGCATCAGATGGCGGAGATGCTGTCGCCTCGGAAGCTCAAAGCCAAATTTTTGACCCAGAATCTGAAAAATGTCTTCCTTTACCTACTTAGCTCCATCCAAGACTATAGAAGGCAGTGAGGTGTGGCTTGTGGTTTTATAAAAATTAGCAAAAATGGTGCCAGAGGAGAGGGAAACACAAAAGCAAATGTGTAAGCATGTGTAATCAGAAAGCATTATGTACATAATCCTAGTGGCTTTATTCAATGGCTCACTCCATTTCAGTAATCATGTTAGTAGATGAGCTAATTGCAAATTTGTTAAATATTCATAACCAGCAATTTCTGCTAAGTGACAATGAACTGTCACAGTTGAAAGGATTATAGACCTTAGTGTGACATTATTTCCTAGGCTACTTCCTGTCTTCACCCAAAAATCAGATTCCCTCCTCTTTCTACATATGGCACAGGCATTGAGGGGCAGGGCAAGGCTGAGGGAAGTGCCCAGGTGTGGAGGAATGGAGCAAGCCTGTCAGTTTGGACACCAAGTGCAAGTTTCAAGCCCAAAGCTCTTCTCCAATGTCCAGGGTTTTGCAAGTGGGTTTGAAGAATACATTTTTCCAGGTTCTATTCCATTCTCAACTCCTTTTATGCAAACACTGTGCTGTGGAAGTGGAAAAACCAGAGGAATGGCTACAAATTATTTTCACCAATGGCTCTTTCTTTCATAGAAAGACTTGCTACTCCAAGTCTCGGTCTGGGGAACACATTAAACATCCAGCAACTTGGGCCCCACACAGACCTGTTGTGTCTGGATCTGCATTTTGACAGGATCTGCATCTGCGGGTGAATATTATGCCCTTCTGAGCAAAGCATTTCAACTTTTTCAAGGGGAACAACCAACTATCTTTTGTGATTCAAGATCACTTGGTCATTGAGGCTCAGACAAAAGAACTCACATCCCTGGGATTCTGATTTTTTTGGAGATCTCTTAATTCCCAAAGTGCCTGTAGAGGTTAACCCATCTAATTTGCACTTTGTCATAGTCACTGCAGTTACTGTAGCAACAGGCATTAGTGTCTCTCCTTTATCCAACATGTAGGACTTCCCCTGCTCTCTTCCTTGGCTTTCGCTGTTTCGCAGTACCTCCAGGTGAGGTAATTCATTGGTTTTCCATGTGACACAAAGCATATTTTGGGGGGGTGGAGCAAGATGGCAAAGGAGTAGGAGACCTGGGTTTCGTCTGGTCTCAGGAATTCAGCTGGATAGGGATCAAACCATTCTGAACACCTACAAACTCAACAGGAGATCGAAGAAAAGAATAGCAACAACTCTCTGAACAGAAAAGCGACCACTTTCTGGAAGGTAGGACATGCGGAGAAGTGAATCCAAGGCGATATTCGGGAAGATAGATGGCGGGGGAAAGGGCCTCCATCGGCCGCTTCTGGCAAGTGATAGAACCATGGAGCACAAAATCGGAACTTTTAGAAGTCTGCTCCACTGAGGGACGTCGCTCCAGTGGCTAAGCGGGGTGGGGGTGGAACTCTCACAGGACAGTGTGGTCTCAGGACCCTCGGGGTCACAGAAAGACTGGGGGTGCCTAAGTATGGCAGAACTCCCAGGTATTGGAGCAGGGAAGCTGGCTACAGAGACAGAGCCAAGGTGCAGGCTCTCAGCTTGGGGTTGCCATAAACCATGATCCCTGGCACAGTCGGGCCACAGCTCCTCCAGCAGGGACCCAACAAGCGGTAGATCCAGGGAGATTCCCCTTCCTCCCCTGGGAGGAGCAGCATGGGAGGGCACCACAGGGATCTGCTGGGTTTGGAGACTCCACATGGGGTCGTGTGCCAGAGATAGAAATGCTCAGTCACAGGCCGGGTGAGCACGGAGTGTGGCTGGAGACTGGGGAGACGGGAGTGATTGACTGCTTTTTACTGGGGGCTCAAGGAGGAGCGGGGCCCAAGTTCTTGGCTCCTTCAGGGCGGAGATTGGGAGGCCGCGATTCTCACTCTTGTCCTCCAAAACTGTACGGAAAGCTTGCAAGGAACAAAAGCTCCCAAGAGCAAACCGGAGCAGATTACTTACCCCAGACGGGCAAGGGTGGGGCAATTCCGCCTTCAGCAAAGACATTGGGAACCACGGCAACAGGCCCCTCCCCCAGAAGATCAGCGCGAACAGCCAGCCAAGACCAAGTTTGCCAATCAATGAGAACGGCAGAACTCCAGCCCTAGGGGAATAATGCACACATAATCCATGGCTTTTTCCCCATGATTCTTTAGTCTTTCAAAGCTAATTTTTTTTAACTGTCTTTTTTTTTTTTTGAATTTTACTTTTTCCCTTTTACAACCAACATCTTATCAGTCCCTTTTTTAAAAAACATTTTTATTTTTCATTTTTAGAGTCATATTGTACCCCCTCATAGTAGTTACCCTTATTTTTGGCATATATATATAAGTTGTTCTCTCTTTAAAATTTTGAGATAGTTTCTTCTAACAGATCAAAATATACCCTAAATCTCTAGTGTATGGTTTTGTTCTACTCTCCTGCCTGATCACATTCTCTCCATTTTTTTTTCTTTTTTTTTTTTTAAATCCTCTTCTTTCTTTTTTCAAACAACTTCTTATCAATTCCTTTTATAACATTTTTTATAATTTTCATCTTTACAGTCATATTCCATCACTTCATCATACCAATCCTTATTTTTGTACATATATAAATTTTTCTTTCTTTAAAATTTTGAGACACACTTTCTTCTAACAGACCAAAACACACCCAAAATCTAATGTGTGGCACTGATCTACGCACCAGCCTGATCATATTTGATCATATTCTGTTTTTGTTTTGTTCTGTTTTTGTTTGTTTTTATCTTTTTTGTTTTCTTTTTTCTTTCTTTCCCTTTATTTAGCCCCAGCTTCAGGTCTCTTCTGATTTGTTTAACATATATTTTTCTGGGGACATTGTTACCCTGTCAGCATTTTGTTCTCTCATTCATCTGTTCTCCTCTGGACAAAATGACAAGACAGAAAAAAATCACTCAACAAAAAGAACAAGAGGTAGTAGCAACTGCCAGGGACCTACTCAATATGGACATTAGTATGATGTCAGATATAGAGTTCAGAATCATGACTTTAAAGATACTAGCTGGGCTTGAAAAAAGCATGGAAGTTATTAGAGAAACCCTTTCTGGAGAAATAAAAGAACTAAAATCTAACCAAGTTGGAAACAAAAAGGCTATTAATGAGGTGCAATAAAAAATGGGGGGGGGCTAACTTCTAGGATAAATGAGGCAGAAGAGAGAATCAGTGATATAGAAAACCAAATGATGGAAAATAAAGAAGCTGAGAAAAAGAGAGATAAATAACTACTGGATCACAAGGGCAGAATTCGAGAGATAAGTGATACCATAAGATGAAACAACATTAGAATAATTGGGATCCCAGAAGAAGAAGAAAGAGAAAGAGGGGCAGAACGTATACTGGAGCAAATTATAGCAGAGAACTTTCTAACTTGGGGAAGGAAACAGGCATCAAAATCCAGGAGGCACAGAGAACCCCCCTCAAAATCAATAAAAATAGGTAAACACCCCAACATCTAATAGTAAAACTTAAAAGTCTCAGAGACAAAGAGAAAATCCTGAAAGCAGCTCGGGACAAGAGATCTGTAACCTACAATGGTAGAAACATTAGATTGGCAACAGACCTATCCACAGAGACCTGGCAGGCCAGAAAGGACTGGCAGGATATATTCAGAGCACTAAAGGAGAAAAATATGCAGCCAAGAATACTCTATCCAGCTAGGCTGTCACTGAAAATACAAGGAGAGATAAAAAGTTTCCAGGACAAATAAAAACTAAAGGAATTTGCAAACACAAAACCAGCCCTACAAGAAATATTGAAAGGGGTCCTCTAAGCCAAGAGACAGCCTAAAAGCAAATTAGACCAGAAAGGAACACAGACAATATACAGTAACAGTCACCTTGCAGGCAATACAATGGCACTAAATTCATATCTTTCAATAGTTGCCCTGAATGTAAATGGGCTCTAAATTCCCCAATCAAAAGACACAGGCTATCAGATTGGATTAAAAACAAGACCCATCGATATGCTGTCTGCAAGAAACTCATTTTAGACCCAAAGACACACCCAAATTGAAAGTGAGGAGGTGGAAAACCATTTACCATGCTAATGGACACCAAAAGAAAGCTGCGGTGGCAATCCTTATTATCAGACAAATTAGATTTTAAACCAAAGACTGTAATAAGAGATGAGGAAGGACACTATATCCTACTTAAAGTGTCTATCCAACAAGAAGATCTAACAATTGTAAATATCTATGCCCCTAACATGGGAGCAGCCAATTATATAAGGCAATTAATAACAAAAGCAAAGAAACACATTGATAACAATACAATAATAGTGGGGGACTTTAACACCCCCTTCACTGAAATGGACAGATCATCTAAGCAAAAGATCAACAAGGAAATAAAGACTTTAAATGACACACTGGACCAAATGGACTTCACAGACATATTCAGAACATTCCATCCCAAAGCAACAGAATACACATTCTTCTCTAGTGCCCATGAAACATTCTCCAGAATCGATCACATCCTAGGTCACAAATCAGGTCTCAACTAGTACCAAAAGTTTGGGATCATTCCCTGCCTATTCTCAGACCACAATGCTTTGAAACTAGAACTCAGTCATAAGAATAAAGTCGGAAAGATCTCAAATACATGGAGGCTAAAGTGCATCCTACTGAAGAATGAATGGGTCAACCAGGAAATTAAAGAAGAATTTAAAAAATTCTTGGAAACCAATGAAAATGAAAACACAGCTGTTCAAAATCTTTGGGATGCTGCAAAGGCAGTCCTAAGAGGAAAGTATATAGCAATACAAGGCTTTCTCAAGAAACAAGAAAGGTCTCAAGTACACAACCTAACCCTACACCTAAAGGAGCTGGAGAAAGAACAGCAAATAAAGCCTAAACCCAGCAGGAGAAGAGAAATAATAAAGATCAGAGCAGAAATCAATGAAATAGAAACCAAAAGAACAGTAGAACAGATCAATGAAACTAGGAGCTGGTTCTTTGAAAGAATTAACAAGATTGATAAACCCCTGGCCAGACTTATCAAAAAGAAAAGCGAAATGACCCAAATCAACAAAATCATGAATGAAAGAGGAGAGATCACAACCAACACCAAAGAAATACAATCATAAGAACATATTATGAGCAACTCTATGCCAGCAAATTAGATAACCTGGAAGAAATGGATGCATTCCTAGAGATGTACCAACTACCAAAACTGAACCAGGAAGAAATAGAAAACCTGAACAGACCTATAATCACTAAGGAAATTTGCAGTCATCAAAAATCTCCCAACAAACAAATGCCCAGGGCCAGATGGCTTCCCAGGAGAATTCTACCAAACATTTAAAGAAGAA
Organism: Mirounga angustirostris; assembly: GCF_029215605.1. Taxonomy (NCBI): domain Eukaryota; kingdom Metazoa; phylum Chordata; class Mammalia; order Carnivora; family Phocidae; genus Mirounga; species Mirounga angustirostris. The sequence continues at coordinate 96,278,208 of NW_026991718.1, read as the reverse complement.
TTAATACCTATTCTTCTGAAACTGTTCCAAAAAATAGAAATGGAAGGAAAACTTCCAAACTCGATTTATGAGGCCACCATTACCCTAATCCCCAAACCAGACAAAGACCCCATTAAAAAAGAGAATTACAGACCAATATCCTTGATGAAGATGGATGCAAAAATTCTCACCAAAATAGTAGCCAATAGGATCCAACAGACATTAAAAGGATTATTCACCGTGACCAAGTGGGATTTATCCCTGGGCTGCAGGGTTGGTTTAACATCCACAAATCAATCAATGTGATACAATACATTAACAAAAGAAAGAACAAGAATCATATACTCCTCTCAATAGATGCAGAAAAAGCTTTTGAAAAAGTATAGCATCCTTTCTTGATCAAAACTCTTCAGAGTATAGGGATAGAGGGCACATACCTCAATATCATAAAAGCCACCTATGAAAAACCTACAGCGAATATCATTCTCAATGGGGAAAAACTGAAAGCTTTCCCCCTAAGGTCAGGAATGCGGCAGGGATGTCCACTATCACCACTGCTATTCAACATAGTATTAGAAGTCCTAGCCACAGCAATCAGACAACAAAAAGAAATCAAAGGCATCCAAATCGGCAAAGAAGAAGTCAAACTCTCACTCTTTGCAGATGATATGATACTTTATGTGGAAAACCCAAAAGACTGCACCCCAAAACTGCTAGAACTCATACAGGAATTCAGTCAAGTGGCAGGATATAAAATCAATGCACAGAAGTCAGTCGCATTCCTATACACCAACAACAAGACAGAAGAAAGAGAAATTAAGGAGTTGATCCCATTTACAATTGCACCCAAAACCATAAGATACCTAGGAATAAATCTAACCAAAGAGGCAAAGGATCTGTACTCAGAAAACTATAAAATACTCATGAAAGAAATTGAGGAAGACACAAAGAAATGGAAAAACGTTCCATGCTCATGGATTAGAAGAACAAATATTGTGAAGATGTCAATGCTGCCTAGAGCAATCTACACATTCAATGCAATCCCCATCAAAATACCATCCACTTTTTTCAAAGAAATGGAACAAATAATCCTAAAATTTGTATGGAACCAGAAAAGACCCTGCATAGCCAGAGGAATGTTGAAAAAGAAAAGCAAAGCTGGTGGCATCACAGTTCTGGACTTCCAGCTCTGTTACAAAGCTGTCATCATCAAGACAGTATGGTACCGGCACAAAAACAGACACATAGATCAATGGAATAGAATAGAGAGCCCAGAAATGAACCCTCAACTGTATGGTCAACTAATCTTTGACAAAGCAGGAAAGAATGTCCAATGGAAAAAAGACAGTCTTTTCAACAAATGGTGTTGGGAAAATTGGACAGCCACATGCAGAAGAATGAAACTGGACCATTTCCTTACACTACACACAAAAATAGACTCCAAATGGTTGAAAGACCTAAATGTGAGACAGGAGTCCATCAAAATCCTAAAGGAGAACACAGGCAGCAACCTCTTTGACCTCAGCCACAGCAAATTCTTCCTAGAAACATTGCCAAAGGCAAGGGAAGCAAGGACAAAAATGAACTATTGGGACTTCATCAAGATAAAAAGCTTCTGCACAGCAAAAGAAACAGTCAACAAAACCAAAAGACAACTGACAGAATGGGAGAAGATATTTGCAAATGACATATCAGATAAAGGGCTAGTATCCAAAATCTATAAAGAACTTATCAAACTCAACACCCAAAGAACAAAGAATCCAATCAAGAAATGGGCAGAAGACATGAACAGACATTTTTCCAAAGAAGACATCCAAATGGCCAACAGACACATGAAAAAGTGCTCAACATCGCTGGGCATCAGGGAAATCCAAATCAAAACCTTAATGAGATACCACCTCACACCAGTCAGAATGGCTAAAATTCACAAGTCAGGAAATGACAGATGCTGGTGGGGATGAGGAGAAAGGGGAACCCTCCTACACTGTTGGTGGGAATGCAAGCTGGTGCAGCCACTCTGGAAAACAGTATGGAGGTTCCTCAAAAAGTTGGAAATAGAGCTACCCTATGATCCAGCAATTGCACTACTGGGTATTTACCCCAAAGATACAAATGTAGGGATCCGAAGGGGTACATGCACCCTGATATTTATAGCATCAATGTCTGCAATAGCCAAACTGTGGAAAGAGCCAAGATGTCCATCGACAGATGAATGGATAAAGAAGAAGTGGTATATATATACAATGGAATATTACGCAGCCATCAAAAGGAATGAGATCTTGCCATTTGCAACGACATGGATGGAACTGGAGGGTATTATGCTGAGCAAAATAAGTAAAAAAGAGAAAGACATGTATCATATGACCTCACTGATATGAGGAATTCTTAATCTCAGGAAACAAATGGAGGGTTGCTGGAGTGGGGGGTGGAGTGGGAGGGATGGGGTGACTGGGTGATAGACACTGGGGAGGTTATGTGCTCTGGCAAGCGCTATGAATTGTGTAAGACTGTTGAGTCTCAGATCTGTGCCTCTGAAACAAATAATGCAATATATGTTAAGAAAAAAAAGAAGAAGAAGATAGCAGGAGGGCAAGAATGAAGGGGGGGAAATCAGAGGGGTAGACAAACCATGAGAGATGGTGACTCTAAAAAACAAACTGAGGGTTCTAGAGGGGAGGGGGGTGGAAGGGTGGTTTGGCCTGGTGATGGGTATTGGGGAGGGCACATTATGCATGGAGCACTGGGTGTTATGCACAAACAATGAATCATGGAACACTACATCTAAAACTAATGATGTAATGTATGGTGATTAACATAACAATAAAAAAGAAAAAAGAAAAAAGAAAATGGATTGAGTCCAGGAAGACCAAGGCAACTAGAGTTTGCAGGCAGAGTACTAAGGAGGGGAGATCTGCAATGGGTCTCACCTGAATATTCAGCAATCATTAATCAGGACACACATGAAATTTCATAAGGTCATGGAAAGAAACATACTCAAGGCCAAGAATAGTGCTTTTTCCCACCAGCCAGATTAGTGATTATCATAATTCATAGGAGAATTGGGTAGTGTGCCTTAGGAGGGTTTTACTCCAGTAATAGAGAAAAATTAACTGCTCTGGCCTTGCCGAACAAATCTGAAATGTGAGACCCAAAAGAATCAAAGTGTTTTCAAGTAACTGAAATACATAATACAACAAAAACCTCAAAAAATTGTATAGAAATTTAAAATATCCAGCACCAACAAGATAAAATTTTCACTGCCTTTCATACAATCAAAGATCACCAGACATGGAAAGATCCAGGAAAATATTATCTATAATAAAGAGAAAAATCAATCAATTGAAAGTTACCCAGAACTGATCCTGATATTGAAATTAGCATACAAGGACATCAAAACTATTATTATAATCATATTCCATATGTTCAAAAGTTAAGTAGAGACATGGAAAATTTTTTAGGAAAAGATTCCAATTCAAGTTCTAGATCTAGAGATAAACACTACAATGTCTGACTAAAAAATACACTGGATGAAATTAATAGCAGATTAGACCTAGCAGGAAAAAAATTAATATACTTTAACATACAGCAATAAAAACTATCCAAAATCAAACACAGAAAAAAATGGAGTGACATCCCATCACATTTTCCATATTCTATTGGTTAGAAGCAAGTCATAAATAGGTTCCACCAGCATTCATGGGGAGGGCACAAAAGAAAGGCATGACAATGAAGGTCATCTTGAGTGTGTCCATCACACTATTCAAAAAACAAACAAAACAAAACTGAAATGACATTATTAATATGAGACAGAGTGAACTTCAGGGCAAAACATATTACCAGAGATAAATATGATCAATTTAAATAATAAAAAGATCAAATCATCAAGAAGGCATAATAATCATATACATGTATGTACCTAATAGAAGGACTTCAAAATAAATGATGCAAAATCTGAGAACTACAAAGAGAAATAGAGTAAACAGTAAACAGAGAAAGTATTCAAGTTGTACAAAATACATTCTCTGTCCATCTTGGAATTAAATTAGAAATCCATAACAGAAAATCATTGAGAAAAATGCTCCAATATTTGGAAACTAGATAACACTATTCTAAATAACTAATTGGTCAAAGAATAAATCAAAAGGGAAATTAAAAAGTATATGAATTGAACGAAAATATAAAGACAACATATCAAAATTTGGGTTGTTGATAAGGCAGTTCTTGGGAAATTTACAACAGTAAATGCCTAACTTGGAAAAGAATATCTCAAATCAAGGATTTCAGCTTCTTCTTCAAGAAACTAATTTTTAAAAGGGCAAATGAAACTCAAAGTCAACAGAAGAAAGAAAATAATAAAGATCAGAGTAGAAATGAAGGCAACAGAAAGTGGGAAAACAACACTGAAAATGAATGACATCAAAAGTTGGTTCACTGGGAAGATTAAAGTTGGTTAAAATATAGATACAAATTACTAACATGAGGAATGAGGGAGGCAATATCACCACATATTCCACAGATGTTTAAAAGATAACCAAAGTAACATTATTTTTAAAAAGTTATGCTAATAATTTAGAAAACAGTTGCAATGGAAGAATTTTTTGAAAGATACAAACCACCAAATCTCAAAGAGAAATAGATAACCTGAATACCCCATATTAAAGATATCCAATTATTACAGCAGCATTTTCTTCACTGAATTGGTTTTTTTTCTCCCATTTTTTTTTATGGTGGCATTTATATATAGCATAAACTTTACCATCTTAACAATTTTAAATGTACAATTCAGTGGTATTAAATACATTCATAACATTGTGTAACCATTACCACCATCTACTTCCAGAACTCTTCATCTTGTAAAACTGAACCTCAGTGAAGAAAGGATAGTCTTTTCACTAAATGGGGCTGCAATAATTGGATATCCATATCTGTGATTCATACCTGGCACAATATAGAAAAATTAACTCAAAATGTACCATAGACTTCTATGAGCAACCCAAAGGTACAAAGATTTCTTATATATATAACAACAAAAACATCATTCATGAAAGAACAAATTGGTAAATTGAACTTAATCAAAATTAAACATGTCTGTTCTTTGAAAGACACTATCAGAGAATAAAAAGAGATACTACAAAGTGGAAGAAAACATTTGCAAAGAATATAACTGATGAAGGACTTGTATCTAAACCACATAAAGAACTTTAAAAACTCAATAATCTGAAAATAAACAACCCAATAAAAGTGGGCAAAAGATTTGAATAGACACTTTAGCAAAGAAGATATATAGATGGCATATAAATACATTAAAAGATGCTCAACATCATTCATTATTATGAAGATACAGATTAATACCACAATGAGATGCTGCTACACACCTATTAAAATTATTAAAACCAAAAAGACTGACCATTCCAAGTGTTGGCAAAGATGTGGAGGAACTGGAACTCTCATACACTGATGGTGGGAATGTAAAATGGTCTAATCACTTTGGAAAACAGTTTGACAAGGTGTTACAGCCAGTTCAATGGAGAATCCAAAGCACCACACATGTATAAGCACAGATAAGAAATGAGATAAATTTATGACTAGATGTAAAACTGATCAGGGCATTAATCAACTGCATTCCACTGGCCCCAATTTGCATATCATCAACAAGAATCATCTGTATTACTCTCAGTTTTCTACAATTTACAGAGTTGTGAACTAGCTCACAGAAAATAGAAGGTGGAGATAAGCCAGATGGATGAGCTGTCAGTTAAATAAATCTTTGACAGATGCTCATTTTTAATTGTATAATGGTCATGATTTTGCCTGTTAAAAAATTACCCTTTAACAGGAACTTTAAGTGATGCTTAGCTCATAATAAATACTCAATAAATATTAGCTTTTCTAACATTAATTTCATTAATATTTAAAATGACTTGATTCATTTTGAGTCACAGGGGCGCCTGGGTGGCTCAGTTGGTTAAGCGTCTGACTTGTGATTTTGGCTTAGGACATGATCTCATGGGTGGTGAGATCGAGCTCCCTGTCAGGCTCTGCACTCAGCGGGGAGTTGGCTTGTGATTGTCTCCCTCTCCCTCTGCCCCTGTCTCCCCTCATACTCACTCTCTCAATTAAATAAGTAAATATTTTTTAAAAATGACTTGAGTCACACTTTAAATTCACCAGGGGCTGGTGCTTTCATGTGTTCAGTCATTTCAGATGTTCATCTGGTCACTGTTGAGCAATTCCTGGGAATAAGGCACAGTGTTCACTGTTAGTATAAGAAAATAAATTCCTCTTTCCCATTTTTCCTTCTACTGTGTGAAATGGTGGTTCCTGAAAATATCTCCAAAACAACCTATTGATAAGACAAAGCTGAGTTTACTCTTCTGTAGTGAATCTAAGTAGCGTTTCAGAGGGGGCAGGCAAAGTAAAGGTTCAGGTGAGATTTTGAAGTCTAGTTTAAAGTGAATCTTTCAGTGAGGTAGGTCATGGGCTTAGGAATGGTTAAGGATCAGGACATAGTATAGGATTGGTGGATACAGCGGGGTAAGGAATTTGTAATGAGGGTTCAAATGTATGAAGTTCAAAGATGCAAGGTATAAGACATTGGTGCTTTTTTTGAAGTGTTGATGGGTCTTTCAGAAAGTTTCTGGAGTGATTAATCAAGTTATTTACAATTTCTTGGGCAAGAGTTTCCTGAGATAGTGATGCATGTTGATGAATATAGTGGAAAAGCAAGGTCATATTAATGTAGGCTTTAAGCTGTGTGGATGTGGATGGCTTGGTTCTCAAGTAGCATCTCTCTTTTGTACTTGTCCCTGGGCATTTATTATTTATTACCTATCTTGATAATTATATTTCTGGTGCAAATGTCTCAATACTACTACTAATAATAACAATAGCAACTATGGTTATTACAGCAGAAGCAACAGCTGTACTTATGCCATGCTTATCTGGGTCTGTAACTCTGAAAGCAGTCTTATAAGGTACCCTCATTGTCCCTACTTTATAGATGGGGAAACTGAGACCTGGGCAGGATTAACTTATCTCAGGCTCCCTGGCTAGGAAGTGGCAGAACACAGAACTGAATGCAGGCTGCAAAGTCGACATCACCCTCCACAGCTAATGGGTAAACTTTTAAATGTCAGGCCCCAGGGCCATGGTCTTTAGCATCCGGTACAGTCCTGGGTACAGAATATTAATAAGCTCTCGCTAAGCATTTGTGGAGGATGCTGAACAGGGAGATGAGTTGTCCAAAATCATACTGAGAAGCCTCCCAAAATGGGGGCATTTTCTGACTTGCAATCTAATCTCTTTCTATTAGCCACAGTTGCTACTTAGTTGGCTGGCCAAGAAAGATACTGCACATTTTTTATTTCTGTTTAACGATTGCAGTCTTAAAGCTCCCACAGTCACTCAGTCCTTGATTTGGCTGCATAACACACACAGCAAAACCATAAGGACTCTATTACCAGCAAATTGGCACTTTAAGCCACAACACTGGTTCAGTCTGGATGCATTAAAGGCCCAATGTGGGGTGGAAACCTTCGTTCTCTAGCTTTTTCCATTATATACCGAAGATCATTGATCCCTTGGGTAAAATATAGGGAAAGATGAATTTAGAGCACACGACGAGGAAAGAGAACAAAACTCATGCTTGTTGTGTCCTTTTCACCCCAGTCTCCATGAAATTTTTATAGCTCTCAGTAATGTGATTTTATTATTTTGTTTGTATTTTTTTACTTGATACAAATTAATATGACTACGTTTGTCGCCATGTGTATCTAAACATAATATTCAATGTTAATGATCTGCCATGCCCTGTGCTTTTCCTCTGCCACATCCAGGACAAGTGCCAAGGAAATCTATAATTCATATTTAGTTTGACAGTTCCTTTGGAAATCAGGTTTTCACTGATTTGTCATACCAGTTTCCTTTTCAAATCTGGAGGGGTCTTTTGAGCTTTTCATCAAGCACCTTGAAGCTGTTACAAGCGGTGACAATCCATTCTGAGGCTTCTCAGTGTTGTTTTCACCTGCATCTCAAGTTCACTTTGTAGTTTAATTCTGTTGGGAAATAAATCAGAACAAGATGCAGTGATGTTTATATTCATTAGTGTGAGATGAATCATTTATTGGACTAGATTCTTTCTTTGAATTCATAAGCAGTGCAAGGGGGAAAAAATCCACAAATAGAATAATCAGCATATGGGGATTTAGCGATAATCTCTTTTGTATTTATGCTAAAAAAATAAATTTAAGGGGCACCTGGGTGGCTCAGTCGTTAAGTGTCTGCCTTCGGCTCAGGTCATGATCCCAGGGTCCTGGGATCTAGCCCCGCATCGGGCTCCCTGCTCGGCGGAGAGCCTGCTTCTCCCTCTCCCACTCCCCCTGCTTGTGTTCCCTCTCTCACTGTGTCTCTCTCTGTCAAATAAATAAAATCTTTAAAAATAAATAAATAAATAAATAAATTTAAAAGGTTTTAACAGAATTGACTTGGATTTGATAGAAAAAAATTAATAACACAACAATTCATAGGTTGGAAATTTCCTATGAACAGACAGGGGAATAGAAAATGGTTAAAAGTTTCAGAATACTATCTTTTGGTTTTGTGGGCTTCATTCTATCAGAATGACTTTCTGATTTTCTTATAATATTCTTTTCCCTTGTGGAAACTCGTTTAAAATGTGTCCTTTTTTAAAATGAAAAATGTAAGTTAGGAGGATTTCTGCTTCTAGTCATGAATGACCAGGTAATATGTTACCTAAACTAGAAAAGCAGAAAAAAAAATACATAAAACATCTAAGCTACTAAAAGTAAGGAATTACTAGGCTGATATTGAGTAAAAGAAGGTTGAAAGGTAAGGCCATGTCTTCTGCCCATTTTTTGACTTGATTATTTGTTTTTTGGGTGTTGAGTTTGAGAAGTTCTTAATGGATTTGGGTATCAGCCCTTTATCTGTAGTGTCATTTGCAAATATCTTCTCCCATCCTGTGGGTTGCCTCTTTGTTTTGTTGACTGTCTCCTTTGCTGTGAAGAAGCTTTTTATCTTGATGAAGTCCCAAAAGTTCATTTTCGCTTTTGTTTCCCTTGCCTTTGGAGACGTCTTGAAAGAAGTTGTTATGGCCGATGTCGAAGAGATTACTGCCTATGAACAGACACTTCTCCAAAGAAGACATACAAATGGCTAACAGACACATGAAAAAATATTCATCATCATTAGCCATCAGGGAAATTCAAATCAAAACCATATTGAGATACCACCTTACACCAGTTAGAATGGCAAAAATTGACAAGGCAAGAAACAACAAATGTTGGAGAGGTTGTGGAGAAAGGGGAACCCTCTTACACTGTTGGTGGGAAAGCAAGTTGATACAACCACTTTGGTAAAGTGTGGAGGTTCCTCAAAAAGTTAAAAATAGAGCTACCCTATGACCCAGCAATTGCACTACTGGGCATTTACCGCAAAGATACAGATGTAGTGAAAAGAAGGACCACATTCACCCCAGTGTTCATAGCAGCAATGTCCGCAATAGCCAAACTGTAGAAAGAGCCAAGATGCCCTTCAACAAATGAATGGATAAAGAAGATGTGGTCCATATATACAATGGAATATTACTCACACATCAGAAAGGATGAATACCCAACTTTTACAACAACATGGATGGGACTGGAGGAGATTATGCTAAGTGAAATAAGTCAAGCAGAGAAAGTCAATTATCATATGGTTTCACTTATTTGTGGAACATAAGGAATAGCATGGAGGACAATAGGAGAAGGAAGGGAAAAATGAAGAGGGGGGGAATCAGAGTGGGAGATGAACCATGAGAGATTATGGACTCCGGGAAACAAACTGAGGGCTTTAGAGGGGAGGGAGTGGGGGGATGGGTTAGCCTGGTGATGGGTATTAAAGAGGGCATGTTCTGCATGGAGCACTGGGTGTTATACACAAACAATGAATCATGGAACACTACAACAAAAACTAATAATGTACTGTCTGGTGACTAACATAACATAATAAAAAAGAAAGAAAGAAAGGTAAGACCAGCAGGCCAGACCACTTTTGTCTTAAGGACAATTGTTAATCCTAAAAACAGGGCTGACGATCTTAATTATACTTTTGAAAATGTCACCAGGACACACAAGTGAGAGTTCGGAGCCTGCCAGTAAACAACCTCCTATTTTGGTCTAAGATTCTAAGAGCAAGGGTAAAATGAAATTCAACCAGTCTTAACACAGATCACAACCTCACTTCAACTCTTCTGCATAGTCCAGAAAATTCTAAATCCTAAAACTGGATTAAGGTCATCCCAGATTGCTAGTGCCCCCAGGTACCTGAAAAAGTTTATGGAAAAATCTTCATTGGAGGAAAAATATGTCATCCTATACTGCAAATGATTTCTACAAATAATTTTTCAAACACAATATTCAGCATACAGTCAAAGATAAGCAGGCACACAGAAAGACAAGACACTATAAATGTGAGTCAGCAGAAACAATAAACTGGAATAAGCTGCAAAATATGAAAATCAAAGAGATATATTTGTGGGTAGGTAAATTTAAGTGACGATTGTGTAAGACAGTAATAATGAGGATAATATTATTTGTAATGTACAAAAAAATGAGAACAATTAAAATAGTCTTTGTTGTTAGAATTGAGTGTTTAATCAAATGGTGGAATACTATAGAGCAAGGGATCAGCAAACTATGACCCATGAGTCAAATCCAGCTGGTGGCCTGCTTTTTCCATAGCAAATACATGATAGACTGATGTGGCCCACAAAAACTAAATTATTTACTTTCTAGCCCATTACAGAGAAAGTTTGCTGACTCTTGATGAAAAAAAAAAAAAAAAAGAAAGAAAAGGAATGAATGAAGTAAAGTTACACACAACATGGTTGGATCTTCAACATATATCATTCAGGAAAAAAAAAAAAGGCAAGGCCAAAAGAAAAAAGTCCAATATAAGTCCATTGACATAAAATTTAAAAAGCCAACAAAACTATAGTTGTAGGATGTATTCTTAGGTGGTCATACTATAAAGGAAAGCAAGGAATTGATGACCATAAATGTCCAGAGAATGGCTATGTCTAGGTGGGAGAGATGGGGATGCTGCTGGGAGGGGCAGGTTGGGGATGCTGCTGGGAGGGGCAGAAGGAGTGGTTGCATTCTATTTCTTTGTGTGGCAGTTGAGTGTTTACAATAATATGTTAAAAGGTGGGTTTATGTTTTATGCATTTTTTCTGCATATGTATTCTAATTCATAATAAGAGGTGTATTTATTTTTTAATAAAAGATATTTAAAAGATCAGTTTTATGCAAATTAAAAATAAAGAGAGGAACAGGAGTAAGGGAGGGAGAAAAGAAGCTACAAACTTTTAGCCCACCAGGCAAGATTGATGTTCTTTGCCTACATGAAAAAAAAAAATTCTAAGCAATATTTTCAACTACCCCCTGATTTGATAGGTGATTTCATAGGAAATGACTGCCCATTTACATGTTTATAAAGTGTGTAGTGTGTAGCTTGGAGAAAAGGTCAGAGTTTTGGCAGTGAATAAAATATTTATGAAAATGGCCTTCCTATTCTTTCTGTTTCCCCACCTGTGTCCAGCCGCCCAACCTTGTCATGTGTTAACGATTTGCCCTGGTCTCTGCATCCTTAAGAGAGATTTTCACCACATCTTCTCTAAAGGAGTTGAGCCTTTTTTCCAAGGTTGGCAGGGCCCTCATTCTTTTATTCATTTCCCCTTTCTCTTGGAAAATATTCCACTTACCTTTGCTTCACTAAGGAGCGTTGCGTAGAGTGAATGACAGTTTTAGAACATGTGTCGCAAGGATTTCTGAGCTGCCATATCACACGACTTCAGGGCAGACATTCACATTCTGGCAAGTTCCCATTGTTCCACAATACCCAAGTCACTTCACTTAGGCAGCAGCCTGGCTAGCACTGTATGGAGAAGTTCATAGTCATAGTTCTGTGGGTTTCACACAATGCAGAATGAGTTAAGTCTACAGCATAAAGGATTCAAGTGAAACAATAAATGAACCTCTTCTCCCTAAAAGTTTCAAGACAGTAACAGGAGCAGTCTATTTGTAGTGTTATCAGAATACCCAGCTATATCCAGTGTATGCATCTTTTAAACTTTCATTTAGATTGTGGCAGTTGATTCACACAATTAAAACTACTGGCAGTAGCCACAGTAATTTAATTTATGTGAAATGCATCAAACAGACCTACATTTAAGTCTGGGCTCTCTGTGTTTTACCAGCTGTGTGATCTTGGTTAAGTTGCTTAATCTCTCTGAGCCTGAAAATGCTGATGACTAGTGTGTCTATCTGCCATAGAGAATTAAGTGAGATAATACATGTAATTGCACAGTGCCTGCCATATAATATGTACCTTGTAACTATAAGGTAATACTCTTTTATTTATTCTCTGACCATCCCTCTTCCCTCCAAGTATGTGTCTTTCCTCCAGTATCAAACCACTCATCCAGTCCAGAACCTGGGAGGGATCCTCCAACCCTTCTAATGCCCCAGTCTCCCCACGCCCATTTCCTCCATATTGACATAAGCACCAAGCACTACCCATTATGACTTCATTCCCACATGCTGTGTTATCTCTTCCAAACTGCTTAAGGGACACTTTACCTCCATTTTTGCCCCCTCTGTTTACCCATCCATTCATCCATCCATCCATCCATCCATCCATTCACTCAAAATCATATTGAGCATGCAGAATGGCTGGAAAAGACCTCTCTGAAGAGGTGACTTCTGAGTAGCTAGGTCAACTGAGGGAGTGAGCATGGTGATTTCCTGGAGAAAAGCATTCCAGGAAGAGAAAATGATATGTGCAAAGGCTCCAAGACCAAGGTGTTTAAGGGTCAGAAAGGAAGCAGAGCATCTTTGTTGAGTGCTAGGAGTTGCAGTTTGAGTGACCGTCACAGGCTTGAGTACCATGAGGAACAACTGACAAGTTTGAGCAGAGAGATGACATTTCTAGAGGATCACACTCTGAAGGCAAGAGGGGGACAGAAGAACCCCATAGAAGACCACTGCATGGATCAAGTAGTATAGTCTAGGAAGGCAACAGGTCCCCCTTCTAAAACACAGTTCTGATCAGGTCACTCTCCTCAGCTGGCCCATGCAATTACCACACATACCCACTCCAAAAAAACAAAGTTTTCTTTACTGCCCAGGGAATAAAGTCAAACTCTGGACCCCTCTCCCAATCACTGTGTCATGATCCCATGCCTCTGCACCTGCTGTTCCCTTTACCTGGAATGCTCTTCTCTCCCTTGTCTTTCCAATTATTCTTTAAAACTCTGCTTTATGAGCTCCTCTTAGAAGCTATCCTTGATCCCCCTTCATCTCCCCTCCCTGAAAGACTTAACTACCTCCTCTTCTGAATCATCTATCCCCGTAGGCCATAAAACTATGATCATATTTTGTCATTCTGTCCTGTAATTATCCACCATCAAGTGCTTCGTCCCATGTCCACCCTCCCGTAATGTTTTTACCTGAGCCCTTTGTACAATCACTGCCATCAAGTATGTGTTTAATCTGTGATTAATTTAGTTCAGTAGTAAATAGAATCTCCTTTCTGGGTAATTTTTCAAGTAAAGTAGATTGCTTGACATTGTTTGGGCATCATTTTGTTGGAATGTCAAGAGTCTCCATTGACACCCCTTTTGAGACTTTTGTCTCAGTGTTCACATGTCACACTGCCAATTGCCAGATGAGCTCTGATTCAGAAGTTAGTGATAAATGCTTCCCCCACATTAATTTTCTCTTTGCCTTTCCTGGGCTTTGAGTGCAGTTTCAGTAGTGAACTTCAAGTTGAGTTCCCTGGCGCCAGACTTCCTGACCTCCAGCCAATCCTAATCTAGCTCCTGCTTCTCACTCAAAACCAAAGAAAAGTCATGTCCCCTTGTTGATTCATCTTGACTTCAGCTCTGAGAAATTCTCCCCAAACGCAGCTTTTTAAATATTCTGTTTTGAAATCCATCAAAAAATCTCCTTCAGTCCTTCAGCAGGCATCTGCTCTACTTCAGTAGGCTTTAAAATGCTGTCTTTCACAGATTTTTCTCCAACTCTATGGAAAATTAGCAGAGTGATGCCGAACTAGAGCCTGCGTCTTATTGTATGATGTGGTTTGGTTTTGGCCTGGCCACATTTCTTAAGTCCTGATTTCATTTCCTATTGCTTCTCCTGCGTGTTAACTTTCTGCTTGGTAAAATTGCAAATTCCCAATGAAAGCATTCTACAATTGATTAGACTCAGGCCGCTTGGCAATTTCTTTCTAATCTCTTTGATTGTGCTTTCTATAAAAATGACAGCCCTGGTATAAATCCTCGTTTAAATCAATACCAGTAAGTGCTAATCTCCTCACAGCACTGGAGATGAAAATGTCAAATGGTACCTGCTGGGCATTAGAACTACCACTGTAAATCATCAAAAATTAAAGCAACACCAAATTGATTTCATTTTCCATCTTTTTAAATGAAATAACTTTCAGATTCATTATTTTTCCATGGAGTTACTGTTTTCTCATTTGCACTTATACTCTGGTTGGGCAAGAGTGATGAACTGACTTTGGCTTGGCAGAGATATTGATGTCTTCCAGCAAAATATCCAGCAGCCAGGCCTGCACTGGGAAGAGCCTTGGGATAAAGTGGATATTTTAGGGTATGAAGTTGCATTTTAATCAATCTCCATGTGATAACACCTCAACAGAGTGGAATCTTGGTTGAAGAACTACACCACAAGAAGGTGCCTCAAAATGGTACAATCACAGAAGAGAATTCCTAGCCCTTCTTCTCCCAGCCTCTAAGTTACTGCCCAAGCTGCCACAAGCTATCTGAGACAGTGTCTCCTCCAGGGGGTGGCTGCCTGCAATCTGGGTGTCTCACTATCGAAATACAGGAAAATTGCATAGCCTGAGTGATAAGCTTTCAAGTAACCGTGGAAGATTGGGGCAAGCACGTGGTTTTTAAAATCTAGGAGGACTTAACTATCTTGTCCAACTTCCCACCCTACTCATTTGATCAGCTAAGACACTGAAACCTTAGGAAATTTAATGGCAAAGTGATGATCACAGATTTAAGGGCAAGCAGCAGATCTCTAAGATATTAAATCCCTGTTTTTCCTCACTGCATCACAGAGAAAATATAAGAACCTTACCCACATTGAGCAAAGAGCATGCAAAAATCTGATGTGTGTGCTCATAAAATAGTTAATAAAATTCATTCATAAAATAGTTAATACACATTCAAATCAAAACCACACTGAGATACTACCTTATACCAGTTAGAATGGCAAAAAACTGACAAGGCAAGAAACAACAAATGTTGGAGAGGTTGTGGAGAAAGGGGAACCCTCTTACACTGTTGGTGGGAATGCAAGTTGATACAACCACTTTGGAAAACAGTATGGAGGTGCCTCAGAAAATTAAAAATAGAGCTACCCTATGACCCAGCAATTGCACTACTGGGTATTTACCCCAAAGACACAGATGTAGTGAAAAGAAGGGCCATATGCACCCTAATGTTCATAGCAGCAATGTCCGCAATAGCCAAACTGTGGAAAGAGCCAAGATGTCCTTCAACAGATGAATGGATAAAGAAGACATGGTCCATATATACAATGGAATATTACTCAGTCATCAGAAAGGATGAATACCCAACTTTTACAACAACATGGATGGGACTGGAGGAGATTATGTTAAGTGAAATAAGTCAAGCAGAGAAAGTCAATTATCATGTGCTTTCACTTATTTGTGGAACATAAGGAATAGCATGGAGGACATTAGGAGAAGGAAGGGAAAAATGAAGGGGGGGTAATCAGAGAGAGAGATGAACAATGAGAGACTATGGACTCAGAAACAAACTGAGGGTTTTAGAGGGGAGGGGCATGGGGGGATGGGTTAGCCCGGTGATGGGTATTAATGAGGGCACATACTGCATGGAGCACTGGGTGTTATACAAAAACAATGAGTGGTGGATCACTACATCAAAAACTAATGATGTATTGTATAGTGACTAACATAACATAATAAAATAAAATTTAAAAAAATAAAAAAAATTTAAAATGCAACAAAAAATAGTTAATACACAGAGCAAAACTCGTCATGTGTATTAAGGAATGGAGGAGTAGCAGGGGAAAAGTAATGTTACAGACAAGGTGAAGTTTTAATTTAACTGGTCAGTTTCAGATTTGCTTCCACACAAAATGATTTTTATGCTTCTTGTATGGTCCCTTCCATCTCTTATAGAGGATGTTAGTTAGCAATCAAATGCTTAAGAAATATGTAGCCCAAGGTGGGGCAGAAAAAACATATCTAGTAGACAAAGCCATTCATAAAGGACCTAATCCTTGAATGATGGAGAATTAGGAAAATTTCCAAGAATTGACAACAAAGCTTTCTCCAATCTCTGTTTACTTCATTAAGTTATTTACCATTGTAAGTTCCTAACAGCAGAAACCAAAGTGCAAGACCCTCAAAATTACTCATCTCTCCTCTCATAAGCTTAAACCTTGCTAGAGTAGCAAGAGTAGGTGGCTATGGGGACCAGGCAGCTAAAAGAAATGAGCAATGTGTAGACTGGCAAATTCAAGAGCACAGCCAAAGGATACAGCCCATGCTTAGCTGTAACAAACTGTTGACATTGAAAAATGTAGATACAAAATTATTGGCTTGTCTAATTTTTGCAAAGATGTCAGAAATCCAAAAATGGATGTGAGTCCTCTCCATTTATAAATATGATAATTAATTCAAAATAGTTTAAACACATCTGTAGGCTACCAGCGTGAGACCTTTAATTTAAGAGTGAGCCACCAATCTAGGGTTTAATTAGCAAGAACCCTTGAACCATGAAAAGTTACCACTTTCAGGAGCAACTTTGTAGCTTAGCTTGGCAATTTCCATTTACCAATGAGCATTTTAAAATACTCAGTAAATCCATGATGTATGTCATATGGAAGAATGCATTTATATCAGAAACAGAGAGGTCAGAATTCCATTGCTTGTTCCAGAGAAAATGCTGTAGTTCATGCAAGGATCAGTGGCACGGGAATCACATTGTGCTTGCCTCTAGTTTAGCTCTGTCAGTGGAAGTGAATCACTCACTTGCTTGTGCAGAGTCTTTCTTATTTGTGACTTTGGAATAAAAATACTGATTTCCTTGAGCCACAACTTTATCATGAGAGAGGGTGAACAAGAAATAAAAATTTCATTTTAGAAGCACACAAGAGGATCCACATCCTGACTTTCTCCAAACTGAGATCCCAAATTCAGAAGGGATTAGAACTTTGGTGTACACTCTAAAAAGAGGCCCAAAATCAGAGAAGGATGGAAGTCAGGCCTCAGGGATAGCAAAGTAGACCTTCAGTACTCTTTTCTCAGAGCACTGGGACCACAATTTTGACCATTTCTGTGAGACCCTCTCCTACTTTGGTGTGCTTTTACGTCTAAACGCTGCCCTGTGTTTCTCTTTCAGTAACTACCCTTGGGCTAGTAGAGCTGCTTTGCTTATACAGGTTGTTGGAGGCACCTGGGAGTTTGTACACCCCTGAGTTAGGTTTTAGCAATGACAGCTCCTTTGCTTCCAGTGGAGATAAATTCTGAAATGTAATTTACCTTCCAGAGCTCCCCTGCAGGACCAGATGGAGATTTGCCTGAAATCACACACCTGTTTCATCTACATCCACCTTCCTTGTCCTGCTTCCTCCATTCCCCCATCAGTGTCTGGGGAGCACGTCCTTAATAAATCACTTACATGTGAATGCTTCTCTCTTGGCCTGTTTCTAAGAGTCTGTCCTAAAACACCCACAAATTTATTGAAACTGCCTTATTTTATTAAAAGCTATATTTCCATCAAGAAATTTAAGATACTTTTACAAATGAAATGATTGCATCAGCTCTGGGAGTGTGTGTGTGTGTGTGTGTGTGTGTGTGTGTGTGAACAGTTACACTTTAAAAGTTATATAAGAAATGGTTATAGCCTTCATGATACTCTACGCAACCAAAGAGTAGTGAATAATATAAATCTCACTGGACAATTAGAGACATCTAAGCATTATAGGATATAATATCCAGGAAACAAAGCAAAAGAAAACCATTTTAACTGATTCTTCAGCGGTGAGATATTATGACATAAAGCATGATTCTATCATTTCTTGGATTTGAGGATCAAATATGTTATTTATTACAAAGAGATAAAGAATGTGGCATTTACAATTGCATTATTTTCTCATATCCCAAAATCAAGAAAAATATTCCTTCAAAAACATAAGCTGTATCAGTTTACCAATTTCACAGTAATTTGCAAATGCACAGATGTATAATTGGACTAACAGGTATTTGCGCAACTAACTGACA
Source organism: Mirounga angustirostris (assembly GCF_029215605.1). NCBI lineage: Eukaryota > Metazoa > Chordata > Mammalia > Carnivora > Phocidae > Mirounga > Mirounga angustirostris. The sequence continues at coordinate 96,259,863 of NW_026991718.1, read as the reverse complement.
CAAACAGTACTTAAATCATTGTGCATTTTTCAAAATAACTTAGTTGGATACTTTGTATCAGATGCATTTAATTATAATTGCAAAAATCGGTGTGTAGATTAAATCTCAGGAATTGCCACTCTGTGCTTAAGAGCCATGTATGATTGCTTTATTTTAAAGATCTGTTCAGTTGTAGATAGATCAGAAATATAATATCATCACAGATAGTATAATTTCAAGTCATTTTCTTTATTTTTAAGACAATAGAAGGGGGAAAATATTAAAATGTGAAAAATGTTCTGGCTGCTAAAGGATGTTTTAGGATGCCAAAATATATTATTATTGGTAGCATTCCTCAGTTACATGTATTATAACCAACTGATTTTTCTAAGACTGTTTCAAAAATAATTCAGTAAATATGAGAACAGGTTTTGTATCACAAAGAAATCTTGCCTGAAAATCTAGTAAGATGGAATAGCATCTTTAAACTTAGAACCTAGAAATAAAACATATTCAGCAAATCACAATTTGATTGTAAGGGCAAAATATCAATATTCTCAGGCACATAGGTCTCTGGGAGAATAGCACACGTGCGCGTGCATGCGCGCACGCACGCGCACGCACACACACACACACACACACAAATCCACTTTCCTGAGACTTTCTCCAAGAAAGAGAGAATTTAGTCCAGGACAAAGCTATGGTCAATGGAAAGTTAGAGTATGTAATGTTTACTGTTGATTAATTAATAAATAAGTTATATTTATAAGAATATTCAACCCAAATTCCAGATTATCCCAGTATGGTTGGAGATGGAATAAGGGAAAAAACAAGAATTTTTTATCCTTCCTTTTTCCCCCAGAACAATGACCATCAGCTTCAGACATCTTAGCAGTTGGTCCTAATATGTTAGGAATAGGGGTGCCTGGGTGGCTCAGTTGGTTAAGCATCTGCCTTTGGCTTGGGTCATGATCCCAACATCCTGGGATCGAGCCCTGCACTGGGCTCTCTCCTCGGCGGGGAGTCTGCCTTTCCCTCTCCCTCTGCCTGCTGCTCCCCCTGCTTGTGCTCTCTCTCTCTCAAATAAATAAAATCTTTTTAAAAAGTATGTTAAGAGTAAACCCCTAAAGAATAGAAATAGAATGTTTAACTTTCAAACCAATAGTATAAAATTAAAACCATAAAAGAAAAAGAAACAGAAAAAAATTCCAAATGGAAGACTATTTGAAATACGGATTTGAATCAATTTTTTCATAACAATGAATATCAGCTTAAGTATATTTTGGCTACCTCAATTGTCAAGGCATTTAAAACTATTTTGTCTTAATTCATTACTTTTAACTACTGTATTGGGGTACATTTCATAACATATGTGAAGTATTGGTATATATAAATACATATGGGGCACCTGGGTGGCTCAGTCAGTTAAGCATCTGACTTTGGCGCAGGTCATGATCTCAGGATCTTGGGATCACGCCCCATGTCAGGCTCCCTGCTCAGGAGGGAGTCTGCTTCTCCCTCTGCCCCTCCCCCCTCAAATAAATAAAATAGTAATGTATATATTTATATCTGTTTATATAAAAATATACATATTTATATATTATATATATGTAAAATATATATATGTTGGGGGGAGAATTTCCTCTGCTCTTCAAGGCCCTTCTAGCTGGCTTAAGAATCAAACTGAAACAAAACAGATTAACAGGAGAAAATAAAATGTAATAGTGTACATAGGGAAATTCCAAAGATAGTGAGGCAACATGATGCTCATATGAGCTGAAGAGAGGGCTAGGGGGTCCAAGGATACAAAGGGGACAAAGACCATTAGCAGGAAGGTGAGAGGAGATGTTTGGAAAACAAAGGTTGCCTTATGATGCAGGTAAGTTTCTTAGGTAAAGAAAGAAGAATCTCTGGTAATAGCACTCTTCTGGCTACAAGCAGGCAGTTGAAGGGGAGGTAAAGAGCTTTTCCTGAGTCTGCTGGGTTTTGATTGCTTTTAACTCAAAATAATGCTCATGCCAAAGCAGCCCATCTTGGGAGACCCCTACATAGACATACACACATTAAGTACAACTCAAAATATTTTGCTGATAGGGTGTATAAATGAGTACATTTGTAGTGCAGGATTAAAGTTAAATTTCCTTGGCATTCAGTGCCCACCCATAACCTGGCCCAATCTCCATTTAAAACCTCATTAAAACCTCAGTTTTTTGTTTTGTTTTGTTTTGTTTTGTTTTGTTTTGTTTTGTTTAGAGAAAGTGAGTGAGCAGAGAACGTCAGAGGGAGAGAGAGAATCTTAAGCAGGCTCCACATCCTGCATGGAGGCTTAACATACTGAGCCTCCAGGCATCCCTAAAACTTCAGTTCTTAACTAGGTTGTCTCCTTTAGTCATCAGTCATATCCTTACTCCTGCATTGATATCATCCCCTGGAACAATCTTCTCACACTAAACCCTTGCTTGCCTTCCCAGCTCACATCAAGGTTTGCCTCCTACAGGAAGCCATCCCATTTTTCAATCCCCCTCTGCACTGATTTGACATACAGCACTCTCTAACTTCAATCAGTGGTTATCTTGCCATGTGTCCAAACTTTGTCCTCCCAACTAGATATTAGGCTCCAAGGAGTCTGGACAGACTATGGCTAATGTTTTCCCTGGGTGCTTCCCCCATGGGGAAAGATATGTACTCTATAGAATCTTAAACAAATAATTGTGATCAGTTTATTGGCCCTCAGGATGTAATGAAGCTCATTCTTCATTTTTCCCATTTCAGTATTGCTCACTATGCTCTACAGAAATTGAAGCTTTAAGTTAAAGCCTGAATCTGAGTTTGGAGACATGGAGACCTCATTTTCAGATACATCTTGCTGCTATAAAGAGTCTCTTGGGACTCAGTTTTGTCATTCAGAAGGTGTGACAATAATGATCAACACGTACAGTTTTGAAGATTAAATGAGGAAAATCATATAATCAGAATGTTAAATAGGTCTTTGTTGTCACTCTGTGTTTATGTCTGAAGAGCCTTCTGCTTGCAATCTTTAACCAAATGTCAAGATAAGAAGGGTTTACGTTTCCAAATTCCTAGAGTATGGAGAACAATTCTAATTGGCAGATTTGAGTCCAAGGGACTCGAGTCATTCTAGAAAAAGCATCCCCTCTGTCACTTTACTTTTCTTTAAAGATTTATTTATTTTGGAGGTGGGGAGAGGCAGAGGGTGAGGGAGAGGGAGTCTTAAGCTGACTCAGTGCTAGCACGCAGAGCCCGATGCAGGGCTCGATCTCACCACCCTGAGATGACCGCCTAAGCGTTGAGGCACCATCCAGGCACCTCCCCCCGCCGCCACCTCTGTCACTTTAAAAAGCCATAATAAGTCTCTTCTCCCTTATAGTCCCCCTTATATTCCAATGAGAAAAGTTTAGGGGCTCCACTCAATTCTACAATCATTCGTTGAGTGACTGCAAAGTATAAAAAGCACTGGTTTTGCCCCCTTCCCCCTCCAACACACACCAGCTAAACAGCACTCTCTCCTCTGCTTCTCCCCAAATTCTAGCCCCCTATTCAGATAACAGAGCTTGCTTTCCCACCTGCCACTCAGTCCCAGCTCTTGAGTGTGGCCTCCTCTGGGGGTGTGGCCAGGTCCACCCTTTTCCCCTCCAGAAGCATCCAATGGGAGTGCCGTTTCAACCCAGACCACGCCCTCCATGCTAAACTGCAGGGGTGGGTCTAGGTGGGTGAGCAAAAAGAAACCCTGGGAGAAAGAGGAGAGTTAGAGCAGGATTACCTAAATTTTCAGACTCCATTCTGAGAACTCCCCCACAGGCCCCCACCCCAGTAGGGATTGTTGTTCCATAGCATGATGTTTGGAAAGCACACTATGGAAAAAATCGATCCCTTGTTTAATGAAAAAAGGCCCTGGCCTTGCTTGAAGCCCTGTCTGAAGGATGCTCAGCCTGGAAACAACCAGGTCTCCTGTCTGCCGCTCAGTTCTAGACAACTGAGCAGGAACCCAGGGGCGTCAGATTGCAGAGTCGTTTAAGCCTTTCTCTTTCATTTGCCCTCCCTTGATCTGGAAAGCCTCGGTGACAACACAGACTGGGGCAGAAGTCAGTCACCAGAAATAATTGCCTTCTTTGTCCTGTGGCTTCTCTTCATGGAACATGTGGTGTTGCCTTCATAAATGCTGGAGATTATCTAGCAACCTGAGACTGTGATCAGGCTGGGCGATCTGTGTCATATGCCTTATTGCCAACAAACTCAAAGAAGAGGGGAAAAAAAGAACAGCCACAAACTGTCTCTTGGAACTTCTGCCTTCCCCTTGTCCAGAGCCAACACACAGCCTCTTGTATCTTCCAAGAACTGGTCTTCCACACTAAAACTTGTAGGATGCTACTGTCAGCCAGGAAGCTACTTCCTCAATGGTATTAATGTAGGAATGTGGGATGACATCCTTCTTGCCCTGCCACACATCAGTCAGACACTAGACTTCTGAAAATTCATAGTGTCCAGGTCTCATTGAAGGTCCTGGGATGCATTAGTGATTTTGTAAGGGTGAATATAGTTGGTAGATTTTCAAAGGAGCTAACATTGCTGAAGGTATATGATAAAGAAAATTCTCTAAGAAAGGGAGCACTGAGTTGCCAGGAGAGTCAAGAGCAAAAGTGACGGGTTTCTTCAATAATAGCCTTTCTTGTCTTCTTATGGGAAGCTGGAATGTCTGAGGACCAGCTGCAGGAAAATCTATTCCGATTACGCAAGTATTTTGAGCATGTTTATGCTTGTATCCATGAGCAAAACTCTGGAATGGCGGTTTACTTTTCTGCTCATAGCACCCAGCTGAGTTCTAAGCTCACAGGGCCTCAACAAGTAAGTAAATGGTTGATTCATAAGATTCTTATCACTTGGCACTCAGGAGAACCTCAGGGAAACTGATACTTAAAAAGAGTAGATAACTTGCTCAAGGTCACACAGCTAGGAAGTTATGGAATCCAGATTTGAATCCAAATCTGTTTAACTAAAAGTGCATGCTCTTTTCCCAGGTCACTGGAGAGGGAATGAGGCATAAAATCATGCTTAGGAGCACAGACTTGGAGGCTAGACTCCCTAGGTTTGAATTCTGGTTCTCCCACTAAATAGCTGTGTGATCTCAGGCAGGGCAGTAACTTAACCTCTTTGTGCCTTGGTTTTAACATATGTAAAATGGGGGTAATGAAAATATTTATTTTAAATATGAAATGAGTTAATATATGTGAAGTGCCTTGAACAGTGCTTGACATATACAGTGAGCACTCGGTTAATCGTTTTAACTATTTTATATGATTTTTGGAGTCAAGGAATATATTCCATCCAGAAAAGAACCTGTGAATTAAGGTGTAAGTACCCTATGCGGCACCTCTTTTTCTTAAAAGATTTTTATTTATATATTTGAGAGACAGAGAGCACGAGTGGGGGAAGGGCAGAGGGAGAAGGAGAAGCAGGCTCCTCACTGAACAGGAAGCCCAATATGGGGCTTGATCCTAGGACCCCGAGATCATGACCTGAGCCGAAGGCAGATGCCTAACTGACTGAGCCACCTAGGTGCCCCTATGCTGAACCTCTTGAAAACATACATAATGAGGGAGTAAAGTGATTGAAAATAATCACAATTTTCCTTTGCACTAGAATGGTACATCATCCTCACCACCACCATCATCATCAGCTTCATTACTCTCAATTTTAAATATTTTTAAAAAGATTTTATTTATTTATTTGAGAAAAAGAGAGAGAGAGAGAGAGCATGAATGGGGGAGAGGGGCAGATGGAGAAGGAGAAGCAGACTCCCCACTGAGCAGGGAGCCCGCCAGGGCCTCACTCAATCCCAGGATCCTGGGATCATGACCTGCGCTGAAGGCAGACCAACTGAGCCATGCAGATGCCCCCACACCCTCAATTTTATTACCTTCAACACCAAGTCACCAACTTCCATTTCATGACATGTTTGCTTCATGTTTCATTTATACTCAGAAACTTCTCAGTTTGACGAAGAAAGGGCCCATGTCAAGGTCTTCATTCTCAAGTCAGGTGAAGAGGGACAGAGATGCTTATTTGTGTCTCATGTGTTTATATCTGACTCTCTTAGCCAATGGACAGCCTGACACAAGGTGGATGGAATGAGTCAAATGCATTTGCACTCAGGCCCCTGTTTTGTCATTAATCATGTAGTATCCCTAATCTACCTGAATCTCAGTTTCCTCGAATGTGAAATGAAAGGAAAAATAAGGTAGAATGACATGGAGAGTGTCAAGGCCAGATGACATTGGGTAGGCACTGAATAAATAGATCTTGACAGTCTCTTGCCCTGTCTCCACCACTTCCTATTTGACACAAGTTAAAATAAAGGGCAAGTATACTCCAAGAGTAATAAAATAGAATTAATTAAATGCGTGAAAGAGAGGAATAACCAAATACATTGGAGCTAAGATAGTTCCTGTAATTGGCATCACATATGTCTCTGAAGCTCCCGGAAGCCAGGGCAAAAACTGAAACCAATGAATGTCCCAAGAAGGAAGAAGTGTAGCAATGCTTCAGAAGAAATGAAGTCTGAACTGGCAACAAATAATGACACATTTCTCATGTGAAACCTTATAAAAGTAACATAATAGGTCCACTGATGACATCAATTTCATTTTAAAAAATGCTGACTGAGCTTTTACATGGATGTTTTAATAAGGAATGTGCATAAAAAATTAAGAGGTTAACATCAATATCCATTTCAGTTCAAATGATTCTGGAGGGGATTGAGCTGATATGGTCTAAGAATGATGCCTGACAGCAATCAAATATAATACAAGAGCAGAATGAGAAAAGCATCACCACTCTGAGTGCTATGGAATATGGAATTTATTAGAGGACTTCAACTTATGGAACTGCTAGGGGGAGAAAAGGGCCCAAACAACAGAGTTAAAGATCAGGGGGAAATCACCAACCAGGCTTCTTGGAGCAATTGAAAATAATCTTGGAGCACTGACACAGCTGAATGTGTCAGAGTTTTCACAGAAATTTGGAAGTCAAGCATATCCTGCAACTGGAGTCAGACCAGTGTCAGGACTGGTGTAGAAGTCTATGGAAGGCTACTGCTCATCTTCTAGTGCCTTTATGAGTTTGTAGCCAAGAGTCTGAGGGTAAACCTGAAGTTGCTTTGGCCAACAGGGTTGGGAGTCAGAAGGAAGAGCTGAACTTGGAATCAGGGGAGAGGGGAAAGTACAGGCAGAGACAAAATGGACCCCACCTCTGCATCTGTTTCTTGCTGCATCTGACCACCACAACCTTCCAAGCGTACTAGCGGTGGCTTCATTTCACCCCCCTGAATCTCTCACAGAGTTCCCTTTTGGCCAACTCTAATCTGGACACTGGCAAAAGAAATTCTGGGAAATGCCATACCAGTTTAGCCAAGAGGTCCCTGAACAAAAATCACAGAGGACCGTTCCAAAGATTAAAAAGTTGTGCTCTGTGAAGTGCCTGGTAGAGTGCCTGACACATAGATCATCCAAAATGTTCGTTCCTTTCAATACTTGGGCTCCTGGCTACAGGCCTCAACATGACAGACCCAGAGTTTTGGTTCAAAATCCCATGTCTTCCCAATCCAGCTCAGCTCTGCCCATTTGTCAGATGCCAGAATCTATGACTTCCTGAGACCATCCTAATTTCAAACACAGTGAGGCACATTTTATGCAGGGGTTAAGTGCTAATGCCAGAAAATAAGGGGAGAGTAATATGAGGTTAAAATCACTGTCAGTTGCTCTTTATTCGGTTCAACCAGGAAAAAATGTTGGCTGAACTTTAGAATCTGTGATGTACAAATAGTAGATATTTTTAAACTCTGGGATTACACCCAATGCTACCTGACACTCATACAGAAGCTGACACAGAAAACAGCAGATTGAACTTCCTTGGCTCAGTCACTCATTACTTCATGCTCCAGGGTAACTACTACAGCTCCATCCATCACACCTCCGTTCCAGCTAGCAAAAAAAAAAGAGGAAAGAGACCAAAAAAAGAAAAATAGACCAAAGGTGCATTCCTCCTTTCTAATAAAGATTTCTTTTTGGAAGCTACTCATGGTGGCGCCTGGGTGGCTCAGTTGTTTGTTAGGTGTCTGCCTTCGGCTCAGGTAATGATCCCAGGGTCCTGGGATCAAGCCCTGAATTAGGCTCCTTGCTCCACAGGAAGCCTGCTTCTCCCTCTCTCCCTCCCCCTGCTTGTGTTCCCTCTCTCGCTGTCTCTCCCTCTCTGTCAAATAAATAAATAAAATCTAAAAAAAAAAAAAAAAAGGGAAGCTACTCATGGCATTTCTACTTATGTTACAATGGTCAGCAGTTAAATCATTTATTCTCTGATCAAATTATTGTATCCTTGGTTTTAGATAAAATTCCAGGATATGGCAGAGAAGCCCTGAATAACCGCTTGCTTTAATGTTTGACCTAACCTAAACTTCTGGGCTCTGTTGAAATCTAATCACCTTCCACAACCAGACTGGATCTAGCTGAGTCTAAAAAGATGCCAGGATTAAGAGTAACTAAAACAAAAGCATCCACTGTGGCTACAGGACTAGTCTATTTAATAGTGTAATAATATGCTTATAATAATATAGAGTTTTTGCTGAGGATTTACTCTATACAAAGCATTGTGTATATTTTACCTTTTTTTAAATTCTCACAATCCTAGAAGATTTCACAAAAGAACAAATGGAGGCTCAGTAAGTTTAAAATCTTGCTCCAAATCACACAACAAACAAGTACCAATCCAGGTATTGAACTCTGACCTACCTGACTGCTTTGCACCCACTCTCATTTTCCTTGTCCTCCCCTATACTGTTTAGTAAAGCACCTAGCACTGCAAAGTGCTTAGCACAAAGGAGAGGTATGAGGCAAGTTTAAAGGCATTAAAGCTGTGTTAGCAACTTGGCCAACTATATCAGTCAAGACTGTCTTTTGCCTGCGGTGTACTTCTAATGGGCAAGCTGGGCATTAACTCTATTCCCAAGGTTGTCTCATGTTCCCAGATTGCTACTCTGGCTCCAGCCATCACAGCAGCAAATGCGATAGCTCTCATCTACTGCGAGTGATGTCACCCTCTCCCTTCCTTACCTTGCCAGGGCTGGGGAATAGTAAGATGAGTAACTCCACATGCTTGCTTGGAGCTGCAATGTACATTGCCATTGACATGCTGGTTCTCAGGATTCATCTCAATATCCCAGGGAAGCTAAACACTTGAAGTCCTCCTTATTCAAGGTCATAAGAACCCAGTCTGTGAGTTGGGCCAGGACATTGTGTACGCCTACTCACATATCCATTTGAAGACATCCTTATTAACATATTGTGCCTAACTCTGCTGCATAATTAAGACTTTTGTTTTATGGCACATACATCAGACTCTGGTGAGTAGGTGGAATTTTGTCTTAATTGTGAAAACATAGCCTCTTATTTTGCTAATGAGGTCAAAGTAACAATGATCTGGTCTAAAGTGGGGCAAGAAAGAAGGATGCGAATCCTTGTTTTGCATCCTGTTATCCAAAAATTATGACCCAAATCATCAAAATAGACCCTCCATAAAGACTCCAAGAACTCCTAAAAGACAGACCATCAGTTTCTTTTTTTTTTTTTAAGATTTTAACGATTTATTTGAGAGAGACAGAGACAGAGAGAGAGAGAGCACACAAGCAGGGGGGAGGAACAGAGGGAGAGGGAGAAGCAGACTCCCCACTGAGCAGGGAGCCCTATGCGGGACTCAATGGCACTGGGATCATGACCTGAGGTGAAGGCAGACATTTAACCAACTGAGCCACCCAGGTGCCCAGAGACCATCATTTTCAAAAAGAATTTTATTAAAGTAAAAGCATTTTACTTTATTTGTACATGAGTACAGAAACTTCTTTTTTTTTTAATTTTTTTCTCTTGTGTTTTTTTTATGTTATGTCAATCATCATACATTACATCATTAGTTTTTGATGTAGTGTTCCAGGATTCGTTGTTTGCATATAACACCCAGTGCTCCATTCAATACATGTCCTCTTTAATACCCATCACCATGCTAACCCATTCCCCCACCCCCTCCCCTCTAGAACCCTCAGTTTGTTTCTCAGAGTCCATAGTCTCTCATGGTTTGTCTCCCCCTTCAATTCCCCCCCCCTCATTTTTCCTTTCCTGCTACCTTCTTTTTTTTCTTTTTAACAAATAATGTATTATTTCTTTCAGAGGTACAGGTCTGTGATTCAACAGTCTTACACAATTCGCAGTGCTCACCATAACACATACCCTCCCCAATGTCTATCACCCAGCCACCCCATCCCTCCCACTCCCCCCGCCACTCCAGCAACCCTCAGTTTGTTTCCTGAGATTAAGAATTCCTCATATCAGTGAGGTCATATGATACATGTCTTTCTCTGACTGACTTATTTTGCTCAGCATAATACCCTCCAGTTCTATCCACATCATTGCAAATGGCAAGATCTCATTCTTTTTGATGGCTGCATAATATTCCATTGTATATATATATATATATATACCATGTCTCATTTATCCATTCATTTGTCGATGGACATCTTGGCTCATTCCACAGTTTGGCTATTGTGGACATTGCTGCTATAAACATTGGGGCGCATGTACCCCTTTGGATCCCTACATTTGTATCTTTGGGGTAAATACCCGGTAGTACAATTGCTGGGTCGTAGGTTAGCTGTATTTTTAACTTTTTTTTTATTATGTTATGTTAGTCACCATACAATACATCATTACTTTTTGATGTAGTGATCCACGATCCATTGTTTTCGTATAACACCCGGTGCTCCATGCAGTACGTGCCCTCCTTAATACCCATCACCGGGCTAACCAATCCCCCCTCCCCCCTCCCCTCTAAAACCCTGTTTGTTTCTCAGGTCCATAGTCTCTCATGGTTCATCTCTCCTTCCAATTCCCCCCGCCCATTTTTCCCTTCCTTCTCTTAATGTCCTCCATGTTATTCCTTATGTTCCACAAATAAGTGAAACCATATGATAATTGACTTTCTCTGCTTGACTTATTTCACTTAGCATAATCTCTTCCAGTCCTATCCATGTTGGTGTAAAAGTTGGGTATTCATCTTTTCTGATGGCTGAGTAATATTCCATTGTATATATGGACCATGTCTTCTTTATCCATTCCTCTGTTGAAGGGCATCTCGGCTCTTTCCACAGTTTGGCTATTGTGGACATTGCTGCTATGAACATTGGGGTGCATATGGCCCTTCTTTTCACTACATCTGTGTCTTTGGGGTAAATACCCAGTAGTGCAATTCCTGGGTCATAGGGTAGCTCTATTTTTAAATTTTTGAGGAACCTCCACACTGTTTTCCAAAGTGGCTGTACCAGCTTGCATTCCCACCAACAGTGTAAGAGGGTTCCCCTTTCTCCACAACCTCTCCAACATTTGTTGTTTCTTTCCCTGTCCATTTTTGCCATTCTAACTGGTGTAAGGTGGTATCTCAATGTGGTTTTGATTTGAATTTCCCTGATAGCTAATGATGATGAACATTTTTTCATGTGTCTGTTAGCCATTTGTATGTCTTCTTCAGAGAAGTGTCTTTTCATATCTTCTGCCCACTTTTTGACTTGATTATTTGTTTTTTGGGTGTTGAGTTTGAGAAGTTCTTTATAGATTTTGGATACCAGCCCTTTATCTGTAGTGCCATTTGCAAATATCTTCTCCCATTCTGTGGGTTGCCTCTTTGTTTTGTTGACGGTTTCCTTTGCTGTGCAGAAGCTTTTTATCTTGATGAAGTCCCAAAAGTTCATTTTTGCTTTTGTTTCACTAGCTTTTGGAGATGTATCTTGAAAGAAGTTGCTGTGGCCGATGTCAAAGAGGTTACTGCCTATGTTCTCCTCTAGGATTTGGATGGATTCCTGTCTCACATTGAGGTCTTTCATCCACTTTGAGTTTACCTTTGTGAATGGTGTTAGAGAATGGTGGAGTTTCATTCTTCTGCATGTGGCTGTCCAATTTTCCCAGCACCATTTATTGAAAAAACTGTCTTTTTTCCATTGCATGTTTTTTCCTGCTTTGTCAAAGATTATTTGACCATAGAGTTGAGGGTCCATATCTGGGTTCTCTATTCTGTTCCATTGGTCTGTATGTCTGTTTTTGTGCCAGTACCATGCTATCTTCGTGATCACTGCTTTGTAATATAGCTTGAAATAGGGCAATGTGATGCCCCCAGTTTGTTTTTCTTTTTCAACATCTCCTTGGTGACTTGGGGTCTTTTCTGATTCCATACAAATTTTAGGATTGTTTGTTCCAGCACTTTGAAAAATGTCATTGGAAATTTGATCAGGATGGCATTGAAGGTATAGATTGCTCTGGGTAGCTTAGACATTTTAACAATGCTTATTATTCTGATCCATGAGCATGGAATATTTTTCCATCATTTTGTGTCTTCTTCAATTTCTTTCATGGGTGTTTTGTAGTTCCTAGAGTATAGATCCTTTACCTCTTTGGTTAGGTTTATTCCGAGGTATCTTATGGTTTTTGGTGCTATTGTAAATGGAATCATTTCTCTAATTTCTCTTTCTACAGTTGCATTGTTAGTGTATAAGAAAGCAACTGATTTCTGTGCATTGATTTTGTATCCTGCCACATTACTGAATTGCTGGATGAGTTCTAGTAATTTGGGGGTGGAGTCTTTTGGGTTTTCCACATAAAGTATCATGTCGTCTGCGAAAAGAGAGAGTTTGACTTCTTCTTTGCCAACTTGTATACCTTTTATTTCTTTTTGTTGTCTGATTGCTGTTGCTAGGACTTCTAGTACTATGTTGAACAACAGTGGTGAGAGTAGGCACCCTTGACGTGTTCCTGATCTTAAGGGAAAGGCTCTCAGCTTTTCCCCATTGAGGATGATATTCGCTGTGGGTTTTTCATAGATGGATTTTATGAGCTTGAGGAATGTTCCCTCTATCCCTATACTCTGGAGAGTTTTAATCAGGAAAGGATGTTGTATTTTGTCAAATGCTTTTTCTGCATCAACTGAGAGGACCATATGGTTCTTCTCCCTCCTCTTATTAATGTGTTCTATCACATTGATTGATTTGCGAATGTTGAACCACCCTTGCATCCCAGGGATAAATCCCACTTGGTCGTGGTGGATGATCCTTTTAATGTATTGTTGGATCCTATTAGCTAGGATTTTGTTGAGGATTTTGGAATCCATATTCATCAGGGATATGGGTCTGAAATTCTCCTTTTTGATGGGGTCTTTGCCTGGTTTGGGGATTAAGGTAATGCTGGCCTCATAGAATGAGTTTGAAAGTTTTCCTTCTGTTTCTATTTTTTGAAACAGCTTCAGTAGAATAGGTATTATTTCTTCTCTGAATGTTTGGTAGAATTCCCCAGGGAATCCATCAGGCCCTGGACTCTTGTTTTGGGGGAGGTTTTTGATCACTGCTTCAATCTCGTTACTGGTTATTGGCCTATTTAGGTTGTCAATTTCTTCCTGTTTCAGTCTTGGCAGTTTATAGGTTTCCAGGAAGGCCTCCATTTCATCCAGATTGCTGAGTTTATTGGCATGTAGTTGTTGATAATAATTTCTAATAATTGTTTCTATTTCCTTGGTGTTGGTCGTGATCTCTCCCCTTTCATTCATAATTTTATTAATTTGGGTCCTTTCTCTCTTCTTTTGGATACATCTGGCCAGTGGTTTATCAATCTTATTAATTTTTTCAAAGAACCAATTTCTAGTTTCATTGATCTGATCTACTGTGTTTCTGGTTTCTAATTCATTGATTTCTGCTCTAATTTTAATTATTTCTCTTCTAATGCGTGGCTTAGGCATCGTTTGTTGCTTTTTCTCTAGTTCTTTAAGGTGTAGAGTTAGTTGGTGAATTCGGGATTTTTCTATTTTTCTGGGTGAGCCTTGGATGGCTATGTATTTCCCCCTTAGAACCCCCTTTGCAGTATCCCATAGGTTTTGAACCAATGTGTTTTTGTTCTCATTGATTTCCATGAATTGTGTAAGTTCTTCTTTGATTTCTTGGTTGACCCAAACATTCTTGAGCAGAGTGGTCTTTAGCTTCCAAGTGTTTGAATGTCTGCCAAATTTTTTCTTGTGATTGAGTTCCAGTTTTAGAGCATTGTGGTCTGAGAATATGCAGGGAATAATCTCAATCTTTTGGTATCAGTTGAGACCTGATTTGTGACCCAGTATGTGGTCTATTCTGGAGAAAGTTCCATGTACGCTCGAGAAGAATGAGTATTCTGTTGTTTTAGGGTGGAATGTTCTGTAAATATCTATGAGGTCCATCTGGTCCAATGTATCATTCAAAGCTCTTGTTTCCTTGTTGATTTTCTGCTTAGATGATCTGTCCATTGCTGAGAGTGGAGTATTGAGGTCTCCTACAATTAACGTATTGTTATCAATATGACTCTTTATTTTGGTTAACAGCTGGCTTATATAGATGGCTGCTCCCATGTTGGGGACATAGATATTTACAATTGTTAGATCTTCTTGTTGGATAGACCCTTTAAGAATGATATAGTGTCTTTCTGTGTCTCTTATTACAGACTTTAGTTTAAAATCTAATTTGTCTGATATAAGAATTGCTACCCCAGCTTTCTTTTGAGGTCTGCTGGCATGGAAGATAGATCTCCATCCCTTCACTTTCAGTCTGGATGTATCTTTAGGTTCAAAATGAGTCTCTAGTAGACAGCATATGGATGGGTCCTGTCTTTTTATCCAATCTGCAACCCTGTGCCATTTTATGGGAGCATTTAGGCCATTCACGTTGAAAGTGATTATTGAAAGATATGAATTAATTGTCATCATGTTGCCTGTGAAGATGTTGTTTTTATAGATTGTCCCTATAAATTTCTATTGTAGATTATTCTTGGGGTCTTTCTTCTTTTATAGAACCCCCCTTAATATTTCTTGCAGGGCCGGCTTAGTGGTCACATAGTCTTTCAACTTCTGCCGGTCGTGGAAGCTCTGCATCTCTCCATCCATTCTAAATGAAAGCCTTGCCGGATAAAGTATTCTTGGCTGCATGTTCTTCTCATTTAGTACCCTGAATATGTCTTGCTAGGCCTTTCTGGCTTGCCAGGTCTCTGTGGATAGGTCTGACATTATTCTGATGTTCCTCCCTCTGTACGTAAGGAATCTCTTCCCCCTAACTGCCCTTAAGATGGTTTCCTTGGTTCTAAGATTTGCAAGTTTTACTATTACATGCCGGGGTGTTGGCCTGTTTTCCTTAATCTTAGGAGGGGTCCTCTCTGCCTCTAGGACTCGAATGTTTGTTTCATTCCCCAGATTAGGGAAGTTCTCAGCTACGATTTGCTCAAATACATCTTCTAGCCCTCTCTCTCTCTCCACTCCCTCTGGGATTCCAATGATTCTGACATTGGAATGCCTCATGGTGTCACTTATTTCTCTGATTCTATTTTCATGGATTCTGAGTTGTTTTTCCCTGGCCTCCTCTTTTCTCTTTTTATCTATTATACTATCTTCCAGATCGCTTATTCTCTCTTCTATCTCAGTTACCCTAGCTGTTAGATTATCTAGATTGGATTGGATCTCATTGATAGCATTTTTAAGTTCTGCTAATTCCCCTTTTATTTCTGCCCTTAGAGACTCTATGTTGCCATTAATTGATTTCTCCATTCTAGCCATTGTCTTCACAATTGCTAGCCTGAATTCCATCTCTGACATCTTGGTTATATCTGCATCCATTTGTAAATCTGCAGCATAAGTCATAATCTCTGAGTCTTTTCTGTTTTGGGGGTTCCTCCTCCTAGTCATTCTGTTGATGGGTGTTTGAGGGAATGTATAGAGTCCAAATTATTGACCAGAACCCAAGCAAGATGCACCTGTTTTCTTGGGACCTTAGGGTTGCTGGCCTCTTGTTTTCCCAGCCTGTCTTCTGCGGGAGGGGCCTGCTGCGCTGTTACTCAGGCAACCCTGTTTGGGCGGAGTTGCCCTGCGCCCCTGTGGTGGGGGATGGGCTCAGTGGGAATCAGTCTTTGTGGCTTTTGTTCTCTGGCGCCTTTCCCTGGCGGCTTTCCGCGTCTCTTCCGCAAGTCAGAGCAGAAGAGACCTTTTCCAACCCTCTGCCTCAGAGCAGAGAGACCTCAGTCTGTTCTTCAGTGAGCTCTCCACGCCACACCATCTCCGTTTCTGTCTGTGCTGCTATAAACTGCAGCGTCCTGGGTTGTGTGCCCCTCCGCAGCGCTCCCAGTCCTGCCTCCAGGTCGGGGCACATCTCTGCCCTTTGTGCGTCTAAAACCACCAACCACTCCCAGTTCGTGTGCACACGCGCAACTCCGCCGCTTGGGGTCCTGTCCCGGGGACTGCAGTACGCGTGTGCGCGACCGTCGCTCTGGTTTTCTGTCCGGGTGGCTGCGGTTCGCGTGCGTGTGACCCCGCCAGTCTGGTCCTCCACCCCGGGGGCTGCCCTAAAGTCCTTTCCCGAGGCTACTGGTCTGCGAGTCTCTGCCTGTCCGCAGTGCACGAGGCTGTCACTCACCGGCGGTGTAGGATCCTCACGGCCAGGCACCCTCCTGCTGTCATTTATCCTCCGATATCTGCCGGCAGAATCACGGCTCTCCACTTCGTACCTCAAAACGAACCGCCTGTGACATTCTGGTTGTAGAGATCCAGATCTTCTTACATCTCAGGCTGGTTTCGTGGGTGCTCAGAGTGGTCTGGTAGATATACAGCTCAATTCCGGGGACCAGTTGAAATAGGGTCCACTACTCCTCCGCCATCTTTCCCCCCTATTTTCAACTTTTTGAGGAACCTCCATACTCTTTTCCAGAGTGGCTTGCATTCCCACCAACAGTGTAGGAGGGTTCCCCTTTCTCCACATCCCCACCAACATCTGTCATTTCCTGACTTGTGAATTTTAGCCATTCTGACTGGTGTGAGGTGGTATCTCATTGAGGTTTTGATTTGGATTTCCCTGATGCCCAGAGATGTTGAGCACTTTTTCATGTGTCTGTTGGCCATTTGGATGTCTTCTTTGGAAAAATGTCTGTTCATGTCTTCTGCCCATTTCTTGATTGGATTCTTTGTTCTTTGGGTGTTGAGTTTGATAAGTTCTTTATAGATTTTGGATACTAGCCCTTTATCTAATATGTCATTTGCAATATCTTCTCCCATTCTGTCGCTTGTCTTTTGGTTTTCTTGACTGTTTCTTTGGTTGTGCAGAAGCTTTTTATCTTGATGAAGTCCCAATAGTTCATTTTTGCCCTTGCTTCCTTTGGCTTAGGTGATGTTTCTAGGAAGAAGTTGCTGTGGCTGAGGTCGAAGAGGTTGCTGCCTGTGCTCTCCTTTAGGATTTTGATGGACTCCTGTCTCACATGAGGTCTTCCAAGCATTTGGAGTCTGTTTTTGTGTATGGTGTAAGGAAATGGTCCAGTTTCATTCTTCTGCATGTGGCTGTCCAATTTTCCCAACACCATTTGTTGAGGAGACTTTTTTCCATGGACATTCTTTCCTGCTTTGTTGAAGATTAGTTGACCATAGAGTTGAGGGTCCATTTCTGGGCTCTCTATTCTGTTCCATTGATCTGTGTGTCTGTTTTTGTGCCAGTACCATACTGTCTTGATGATGACAGCTTTGTAATAGAGCTGGAAGTCCAGAACTGTGATGCCGCCAGCTTTGCTTTTCTTTTTCAACATTCCTCTGGCTATGCGGGGTCTTTTCTGGTTCCATACAAATTTTAGGATTATTTGTTCCATTTCTTTGAAAAAAGTGGATGGTATTTTGATGGGGATTGCACTGAATGTGTAGATTGCTCTAGGTAGCATTGATATCTTCACAATACTTGTTCTTCCAATCCATGAGCATGGAACTTTTTTCCATTTCTTTGTGTCTTCCTCAATTTCTTTCATGAGTATTTTATAGTTTTCTGAGTACAGATCCTTTGCCTCTTTGGTTAGATTTATTCCTAGGTATCTTATGGTTTTGGGTGCAATTGTAAATGGGATCGACTCCTTAATTTCTCTTTCTTCTGTCTTGTTGTTGGTGTATAGGAATGCCACTGACTTCTGTGCATTGATTTTATATCCTGCCACTTCACTGAATTCCTGTATGAGTACTAGCAGTTTTGGGGTGGAGTCTTTTGGGTTTTCCACATGAAGTATCATATCATCTGCAAAGACTGAGACTTTGACTTCTTCTTTGCTGATTTGGATGCCTTTGATTTCTTTTTATTGTCTGATTGCTGTGGCTAGGACTTCTAATACTATGTTGAATAGCAGTGGACATCCCTGCCGCATTCCTGACCTTAGGGGGAAAGCTCTCAGTTTTTCCCCATTGAGAATGATATTCACTATGGGTTTTTCATAGATGGCTTTTATGATATTGAGGTATGTACCCTCTATCCTTATACTCTGAAGAGTTTTGATCAAGAAAGGATGCTATACTTTGTCAAATGCTTTTTCTGCATCTATTGAGAGGATCATATGGTTCTTGTTCTTTCTTTTATTAATGTATTATATCACATTGATTGATTTGCAGATGTTGAACCAACCTTGCAGCCCAGGGATAAATCCCACTTGGTTCTGGTGAATAATCCTTTTTATGTACTGTTGGATCCTATTAGCTAGTATTTTGGTGAGAATTTTTGCATCCATATTCATCAGGGATATTGGTCTGTAATTCTCCTTTTTGATGGGGTCTTTGTCTGGTTTTGGGATCAAGGTAATGGTGGTCTCATAAATCGAGTTTGGAAGTTTTCCTTCCATTTCTATTTTTTGGAACAGTTTCAGAAGAATAGGTATTAATTCTTCTTGAAATGTTTGGTAGAATTCCCCTGGGAAGCCATCTGGCCCTGGGCTTTTGTTTGTTGGGAGTTTTTTTTTTTTTTTAAGATTTTATTTATTTATTTTAGAGACAGAGCACAAGAGGGGGGAGCAGGAGAGGGAGAAGCAGACTCCCTGCTGAGCTGGGAACCCGATGCGGGACTCGATCCTGCGACTCCAGGATCATGACCTGAGCCAAAGGCAGTTGCTTAACCAACTGAGCCACCCAGGCGCCCCTGTTGGGAGATTTTTGATGACTGCTTCAATTTCCTTAGTGGTTATAGGTCTGTTCAGGTTTTCTATTTCATCCTGGTTCAGTTTTGGTAGTTGACACATCTCTAGGAATGCATCCATTTCTTCCAGGTTATCTAATTTGCTGGCACAGAGTTGCTCATAATATGTTCTTACAATTATTTGTATTTCGTTGGTGTTGGTTGTGATCTCTCCTCTCATTCATGATTTTATTAATTTGGGTCATTTCTCTTTTCTTTTTGTAAGTCTGGCCAGGGGTTTATCAATCTTGTTAATGCTTTCAAAGAACCAGCTCCTAGTTTCATTGATCTGTTCTACCATTCTTTTGGTTTCTATTTCATTGATTTCTGCTCTGATCTTTATTATTTCTCTTCTGCTGGGTTTAGGCTTTATTTGCTGTTCTTTCTCCAGCTCCTTTAGGTGTAGGGTTGGGTTGTGTATTTGAGACCTTTCTTGTTTCTTGAGAAAGCCTTGTAATGCTATATACTTTCCTCTTAGGACTGCCTTTGCTGCATCCCAAAGATTTTGAACAGCTGTGTTTTCATTTTCATTGGTTTCCATGAATTTTTTAAATTCTTCCTTAATTTCCTGGTTGACCCATTCATTCTGTAGTAGGATGCTCTTCAGCCTCTATGTATTTGAGTTCTTTCCGACTTTCCTCTTGTGATTGAGTTCTAGTTTCAAAGCATTGTGGTCCAAAAATATGCAGGGAATGATCCCAATATTTTGGTACCAGTTGAGACCTGATTTGTAACCTAAGATGTGATGTATTCTGGAGAATATTCCATGGGCACTAGAGAAGAATGTGTATTCTGTTGCTTTGGGATGGAATGTTCTGAATATATCTGTGAAGTCCATTTGGTCCAGTGTGTCATTTAAAGTCTTTATTTCCTTGTAGATCTTTTGCTTAGACCATCTGTCCATTTCAGTGAAGGGAGTGTTAAAGTCCCCTATTATTATTATATTGTTGTTGATGTGTTTTTTTTATTTTGTTATTAATTGGCTTGTATAATTGGTTGCTCCCATGTTAGGGGCATAGATATTTACAATTGTTAGATCTTCTTGTTGGATAGACACTTTAAGTAGGATATAGTGTCCTTCCTCATCTCTTATTACAGTCTTTGGTTTAAAATCTAATTTGTCTGATATAAGGATTGCCACCCCAGCTTTCTTTTGGTGTCCATTAGCAAGGTAAATGGTTTTCCACCCCCTCACTTTCAATCTGGGGGTGACTTTAGGTCTAAAATGAGTCTCTTGCCGACAGCATATCGATGGGTCTTGTTTTTAATCCAATCTGATAGCCTGTGTCTTTTTATTGGGGCATTGAGCCCATTTACATTCAGGGTAACTATTGAAAGATAGGAATTTAGTGCCATTGTATTGCCTGTAAGGTGACTGTTACTATATGTTGTCTGTGTTCCTTTCTGGTCTGTTGCTTTTAGGCTGTCTCTTGGCTTAGAGGACCCCTTTCAAGATTTCTTGTAGGGCTGGTTTTGTGTTTGCAAATTCCTTTAGTGTTTGTTTGTCCTGGAAACTTTTTATCTCTCCTTCTATTTTCAATGACAGCCTAGCTGGATATAGTATTCTTGGCTGCTTATTTTTCTCCTTTAGTGCTCTGAATATATCCTGCCAGTCCTTTCTGGCCTGCCAGGTCTCTGTGGATAGGTCTGTTGCCAATCTAATGTTTCTACCATTGTAGGCTACAGATCTCTTGTCCAAAGCTGCTTTCAGGATTTTGTCTTTGTCTCTGAGACTTGTAAGTTTTACTATTACATGTTGGGGTGTTTACCTATTTTTATTGATTTTGAGGGGGGTTCTCTGTGCTTCCTGGTGCCTGTTTTCTTCCCCAAATCAGGGAAGTTCTCTGTTATAATTTGCTCCAGTATACCTTCTGCCCCTCTCTCTCTTTCTTCTTCTTCTTCTGGGATCCCAATTATTCTAATATTGTTTCATCCAATGGTATCACTTATCTCTTGAATTCTGCCCTCGTGATCTAGTAGTTGTTTTTCTCTCTTTTTCTCAGCTTCTTTATTTTCCATCATTTGGTCTTCTATATCACTAATTCTCTCTTCTGCCTCATTTATCCTAGCAGTTAGCGCCCCCATTTTTTATTGCACCTCATTAATAGCCTTTTTGATTTCCACTTGGTTAGATTTTAGTTCTTTTTTTTCTCCAGAAAAGGTTTCTCTACTACCTTCCATGCTTTTTTCAAGCCCAGCTAGTATCTTTAAAATCATCATTCTGAACTCTAGTTCCAACATCTTACTAATGTCCATATTGATTAGGTCCCTGGCAGTCGGTACTGCGTCTTGTTCTTTTTTTTGAAGTGATTTTTTCCATCTTGTCATTTTGTCCAGAGGACAATAGATGAATGAGAGAATAAAATCCTAACAGGATAACAATGACCCCAGAAAAATATATGTTAAACAAATCAGAAGAGACGTTCCAGAAAGTGGTAGCTTTTCTGTTCAGAGGGTTGCTACTATTCTTTTCTTCGATCTCCTGTTGAGTTCGTAGGTGTTCAGAATGGTTTGATCCCTATCTAGGTGAATTCCTGGGACCAGATGAAATTTAGGTCTCCTACTCCTCTACCATCTTTCTCCTCCCCTCCCCCCCCACCGCCCAGTACAGAAGCTTCTAATAAGTCAAATTTCTAAGAGGAAGAGGAGGAGCTGTTAGCTAAAAGCAGCTTGCATATTAAGTCCAAAGCCTGTGCATGTGCTCTGAACCTATTTTTGCTTTAAAATAACTGCTAAGTGTCCAAGAATGGCCACACCACAGCTTCGTTCTGTTTCTCCTCTCCCAGCATGAATAAACTGATAGAGATGGAAAAATTCTGTCTCTGATTCTCAGTGTTTTTTCTCTGTAACATTTCACTGGACTGCACCCATTGGTATTTGTGCAGCTTTATTTGAATACAGTATTCTAGTTATTTACTTTTGTACCATTTTAGGGAAGCTTCCATGGTTCCATTGCTATATGTTCAGTTTATTAGTGGTCATTAAAATCAATATAACAGGAACATTATTTTTACTTTCTATTACTCACCTGCTTTCTACAAAGGGTGCCTCCTGCTACCTCCACAAGCAAATATACTCTTGAAGATCTTCATATGTTTGGATATGCACATTTGGAAGAGGAAATTCAGGGAGGTCTCGAGTTCCATATCTGAGTTAATACAATGGTGTTAAGAGCAACCAGTGGGTACCAGGAGTCCAGCACTAAAGACAATTATGAGGAAGTAGCCTCCAGGAAATTTGAGGTACCTTGAGGAGGATAAGGATCTTCCCTAGGCCCTCCAGTTGGGGTTTGGGATGATTCTATTCAGGTCCCAATGGCTGAGTCTCTGATGATCTCTGGGTTACTATTTATGTATGTATTTTTTTAAAAAGATTTTATTTATTTATTTGAGAGAGAGAAAGAGAGCAGGAGGAAGAGGGAGAGAGAATTTCAAGCAGACTCTGCACTGAGCACAGAGCCTGATGTTGGACTTAATCCCACAACCATGAGATCATGACCTGAGCTAAAACCAAGAGTTGGATTCTTAGCCAACTGAGCCACCTAGGTGCCCATATTTACGTATGTATTTTTTACATTCATGTGTGCTTATTAAAATCCAAGATAACCTTGTCAACAAGATAGCTCATGTACTACTTGGGTGGGGGGGGGGGGAGCTGAGTTCCAAAAGGTTGCACAACTGATCAAGGATCCTTCTGATAATGCTGCAAACTTGTGTCCTGAGATCCTTTAATGTTCTTCTCACCACACCTAGAGACTTTTCCAAAATTAGGAATGAAAGGCATGAGGTTGAACACAAGGTGGCTTTCAAGTGCTAGCATTTCCAAGTGATGATGATTGGAAGTGTGGCTGGAAGTGTGAACTGTGCTTTTTGAGAACTTGGTCACCCAACAAGGAAGACACTTTCTCCTTCCATTTGGTAGTCTCCTTGGATTAATTTTCTCCTCATTGTTGTAATTGGTCCCAGGTTCTTCTCTCCATCTTCATACCAGTTCATTCTAATCCAGGGAGAAGTTTCCGAAGTCACTACAATGCTCCCATTAATTTTACATGATAATGTTTTAAACTTTAGGATCTTTAATATCAGAGCTGCAAAACTCAAAATTGCCAGGTGGAGAAATTTTCCTCATTGATCGTACATTCAATATTTTCCCAAGATACTACATTTATTGTTTCTTTAAGAATGATCAGATTAAAGAGTCTTAAGAAAAGACCTATTTCTCTCCATTGCTTAGTGTTGTTAGAAGTAACAGTGGTATAATAAACTAAAACTTTAGGTTTATTTTTTCCAGTTTTATTGAGAAATAATTGACATATATCACTGTATAAACTTAAGGTGTACAGCATGATGGTTTGGTTTGCGTATATTGTGAAATGTCTTCTCATAAAACTACAATAAAAAGAAAAGAAAGGAAAAAAGAAAAAAGAAATTTCCCTGTGATGAGAACTCTAAGGATTTACTCTTTTAACAATTTTCCTATATACCATACTGCAGGGCTAACTGTAGTTACCATGCTGTATGTTACATCCCTAGTACTTATTTATCTTATAACTAGAAGTTTGTACTTTTTGACAACCTTCCTCCAGTTCCCCCTCTCCCACCCTCTGCCTCTGGTAACCACAAGTCCAATCTCTTTTTTATGAGTTGTGTGTGTGTGTGTGTGTGTTTTTAGACTCCACATATAAGTGAAATCATACAGTATTTGCCTTTCTCTGTTTGACTTACTCACTTAGCATAATGCCTCAAGGCCCATCCATATTGTTGCAAATGGCAGGATTTCCTCTTTTGTTTATGGCTGAATATATATATATATACATATATATGTGTGTGGATAGGTAGATAGATAGATAGATAGATAGATAGATAGATAGATAGATAGATGATAGATAGATAGATAGATAGATAGATAGATAGATAGATAGATAGATAGCTATAGATATACAACCCTTTATCCATTCATCCATCACTGGACACTTAGGTTGTTTCCATGTCTTGCCTACTGTAAATAATACTGCTATGAACATGGGGGTGCAAATAGCTTTTCAATTTAGTGTTCTCATTTCCCTTGGATATATTCCCAAAAGTAGAATTGGTAGTTCTAAAAACCTTAGATTTAAATTGTGATATCTTCCAAAAACACAAAAATACCCTTTGTTGTATAAGCTAATGTTTCCCCATCTTTCCTCTAACAATTTTTTAAAAAGATTTTATTTATTTATTTGAGAGAGAGAGAATGAGAGACAGAGAGCATGAGAGGGAGGAGGGTCAGAGGGAGAAGCAGACTCCCTGCTGAGCAGGGAGACCGATGCGGCACTCGATCCTGGGACTCCAGGATCATGACCTGAGCCGAAGGCAGTCGCTTAACCAACTGAGCCACCCAGGCGCCCACCTCTAACAATTTTTTAAAATCACGTTTGGACAGGTCATTACACAGAGTAATCATTTTTCAGCCCAGGACAAAATATTGGAAGAAATAGAAGAAATTCAGTCCTATATTTTATGCACAGGCATTTGGAGTATTTCTATCCTGTGGCCTTAAGAATTATTTTCACCCTGGCCTCTTATTTTGAAACTGCTTCCCAGAGTTCTCACATCTGCACCTATCTTCATGGTAAATTGTTTTAGCACGGTAATATGCTCAGATCAATTGCCAGTGGCAGTAATGTGAGCATCAATCATGTACAAATGTGTAATAACTGGGAGACAAATGACATTACCCCCCTTCTTCTTCTAGCCTGGTACAGTTTGCTCTTCTGGAGGATGCCTTTAGTACAAAGTAATTTCCAGGGAAGTCTGAAGGCACATCTGTTAAACATTAAGAATTCTTTCAACTCACCTGGTCCTCAGAGAGAGAGAGGAAATATGCAGCAGCTTGGACTTAGCCAACACCATGGATGTTACAGAAGGTTCTGAGTCCTGTCACCCAGCAGAGTCATGTAACCTTCATCCGAACTCCTTAGGGCCTTCCCCCATCCCACATATCTTTTATCTCTCTGTCACTCTCTCTTCCTAGCCCTTGGATGTTAGGATTTCCTGGTTGTTCACAATTTAAATTCTGGTTGTTTGGTCCTGAGAACTTTTCCCCCAAATCCTGATTTTCCCACTTTATCCATACCTCCTACCATAGTTTTTCTTAGCATTATTCCACCTGCCCCAATATATGTCACATTTTTGTTCTTATGTGTTTGTTTTTACTTTGGCTACTCTTTTTACCCAGTTGGCTTCCCAAAAGGCTGAGATTTGTTTTGGTTATATTCACTACAAGTGCTGTCTTTAAATATGTAATAAGTTGAATGTACATGTATTCTATGTCCTGAAAATATATAGCATGTGTTATATTTCACACAGGTAAGATGTCAGTCATCTGTTATGGAACTGTTTACAAATCCATGGGAGGGTCAAGCAAATCCAACAAAGCATAGTCAAGCCCCTGGAACTAGCAACATTCTGGAGCCATTATCTCCTTCAGCTTGAAGAGATGAGGGAAGGCGGTGGTTAGTAGAATCTGGAGAGGGGGTTGTATGGAGATGTCTCCTTAGGAGAAACTGTGGCATTTAGGAAAAGGATGAAGTTAACATGTGGTGACCCAACAGGGAAGGAGCCTGGAAAATAAAAACCCTGAGTTGATTCTCCTACTCTACTCTCTGATTTTTTTTTTAAAACAGTTTTTCCTGTTGATTGAATCCAATGGGAAGCCATAACACAATGAATCTCATTGATGTGGTCCATAAAAGTCAATCTCCCCAGGCACAACACATTAGAAAAGGGTGGAAAGGAGATCTGAAGGGGAAAACGGAAATAACCAGACAGATATAATATGCAGAGTTGAGATCTACATAATAAAACATAACAATGAAAATTAGAAAGATACTGTAAACTCAGATTGTATTATAGAACTCAATTTATCCATATTCACCACCTGGTACTTAAAACAAGTAGCTGACCCTCAGGGGTCTGTTGTTCAGATATTTTGCTCTCTCTTGAGTATCAAAGCCAATTATTCTTCATGGAATTCCTCACTCAGTATCACTCACCACTCAATAAATTAGACAAACATGAGTAGTTAATTCACCATTGTTTAGCATTCTAGCTTGTTTGAAATGACTTCAGGCCAGTGTATTCCACCATATGTGAACGATTGACTTCATGTTCTACCAAAATATTTCCTCGGTTCATTTAATGATTTGGCTTTTTAAATTCCCCTTGATTAAGGCTGAACATAACCCTTAAAATCTGAAAGCAGCCACAGTGCTGTGGTTTTTGACAAATCACCTCAGCTAAAAGACGCAAGCTCATGCTCCTTATTTATTCATCTGTTCTTGCCAAAGGAACTTGCCAGCTCCTCTTGGTGCAGGTCTTCTGAAAAATATGAGAGGAGAAATAATAAGGGCACCTTGAGGAAACAATGTAACTATACATAAAGTCTTGTGGGCAATGCTGAAAGTTGACATGATTTTGCCATCTCGTGTGGAACTGAGAACAAGAGCCTTCTTTCCTGCTGGTGAAAGGAATATGAAGACTCATTCTAGCATCAATGTATATCTTTCCAAAGATTTATTTTTGTAACTATTTGAATCCTGGCATTTACATACAGCTACATGGTAAAGTGAGTAACTGACTTCCCTCCATGAAGGCTGAACCCATGATTTGACCACCCCTATGCTCCAATGAGTTGAGTCAACTCATCATTGACAAGTCACCAGTCATGAGTTTGTGACATGTCTGTAACATTGGCTAAGAGCTATCATTGTCAGATGGGCCTGTACAAATAGAATGGTCCTTCTTAACACCCACAAGTAAATAGCCAATGCAACAAATATTACTCTCTCTGCCCAGCATTTAGGGGGTGTGTTATAGCACCAGACCATTTACATCTTAGCTGTATTTAAGGAATACCTTTCAATATAGTTCTGCTTCATAGATTGTCTCTCACCCTGATGCACTGTTCATCTTTTCTGAACAGGAATTATGATAGACACATGCTATTTTATCCATCTAATGTCCTTAACACTTTCTCTGGGGAAAAAAAAACCCTTGTTTTCCTTTGTCTAATACAAACATTTTTATCATCAGTCCATGCAGTTCAAGTCACATGTCAGCTTCAGGAGAAGGTACAACTCACAGGCCTGGCCAGTGGCTGATTCTAAACATCTGAAACCCACAGTCAGGGAAGAATTGGTCACATGCCACAAGCCAAGTTAATGAACTAGTTTTCTGAGATTTTACAAAAGTTACTGGGGAGGGCGCCTGGGTGCCTCAATCAGTTGGGCTTCTGCCTTCGGCTCACGTCTTGATCCCAGGGTCCTGGGATTGAGTCCCGTGTCAGCCTCCCTGCTCAGTGGGGAGTCTGCTTCTCCCTTTCCCTCCCTCTGCCACTACCCCTGCTTGTGCTCTCACTCTTTCTCTCTCTCTTGCAAAAATATATAAATAAAATCTTTAAAAAATAGTACTGAAGAAAAAAGCTCTGTCATCTGAGGTTAAACCAACAACAAGGATAACAGATGAAGATGGAGAAAACTCTAGATCCAGCCTTGCCTGAATTTGTATCTATCTGTGGACTCTTCAAGGGTGTAAAACAAGAAATTTCCTTCATTGTTTAAGCCAACTAGGGTTGTACTTCTAATACTTATAAACAAAAGAAGAAAGAAGAAGGAGGAGGAGGAGGAGAAGGAGGAGGGCAAGAGGGGGAGAAAGAGGAGGAGGAGAATAAATACAAGTGGGGAACTACAGTCTGGAATATGTCCAAAAGTCTAAGGTCATACAACTAGATTCCATTACCTTTTCTCAACTCTGGGTTTCATGTATTTATTATTATGGCCTTACTTCCATCATCCTCAAACTGAACATCGCCATTCAAGTCAAAGTGAGACTCCAGCAATGCTTATTGGCTATTCTGAAGAAAATGTCCAAAAGGACACCCACTCTAATTCTCAAGTCCTCCAAGAAGAGGGTGATTCATTCTTCCACACAGAAATGAAATTGTTGAAATGTTCTTTCTCAATGTTTTAGAACATACCCCAGGTTCATTATAGATATTAATTTAGAAATTAACCCTTTAAAATAGTTCTTGAGCCAATTGTTTAAATGGGCTTGTAAAAATAGTCTTTTTAATGAAAATTTTATAGATGTTGGACTTAGCTTGGTGTTACAGTTTGGATTACTGTTCAACAGATATTCTCTCTTCTTACTTTTCCACTATGGACAGAGTTGGGGTTGGCCATGTGACTTGCTTTGACCAATAGAATTCTAGTGGATGTGATGCAAGAGGCCTTAAGTATTGTTCTGTGGCTTGGCTTGGGTTTTGAGAGCAGTGATAAATCATGAGAAGAGCATGCCTCTGGTATGCTGCCACTTCAGCCTGGACTTTAGAAAAACTACACATGGAGAAGATCTAAACTAAACTCACAGGCTGGAGTCAAGCTGAGCCAACCTACAGCCTGAAGTAAAGCCATTCTGGCCAAGCCCAGCCTAGATCAACCAAATCACAGGCAGCTGTAACATAAGAATAAAATACTTGGAAGAATGAAGGGAGGGAAATCGGAGTAGGAGAAGAACCATGAGAGACTATGGACTCTGAAAAACAAACTGAGGGTTCTTGGGGAGGGGGATAGGTTAGCCTGGTGATGGGTATTAAAGAGGGCACATTCTGCATGGAGCACTGGGTGTTATACGCAAACAATGAATCATGGAACACTACATCAAAAACTAATGATGTAATGTATGGTGATTAACATAACAATAAAAAACAAAGATGTAATGTATGGTGATTAACATAACATAATAAAAAAAGAATTAAATGAGAGAAAAAGGAATAAAATACTTATTGTAAGCCATTAAGTTTAGGATGATTTGTTGTACAGCATTTTAGTGTCAATAGTTTACTACTTCATTGCTATGCTTTATGTACCACTGTATCGTTCATGCAACCAGTAGACCTTAAGAGAGATGAGATGCATGAAAGAGATAAGTGTTTGGTTTAGAATATTTTCATTGAAAATTAGCCCTAAACAGAATCTTAGACACAATCAGTCTAAGCAAATACTCCCTGCTCCCCATTTACATTGAGGCCCAGAGGATGAAGCAACTTACCTCAGGTCATGACTTAACTCAAAGCCAGCACTAAAGGAAGGAATTTTGACTTCCAGCCCCCCAATCTTCCCACAATACCACCACACCCTCTCTTCAGTATTTAGACACTAATTCATACTCTACTTCAATATCTCACTTTTCTCATATTGGTAATTCTGGTTCTGTCCTCCCCTGACAATCTTCTAAGGACTACCTTATAGCAAAATACAGAACAGGAGAAAAACTGACCATATTGGACATTTGCAAAGGTTTTCACTATTAGAGGAGGGAGGAAATGCCAACTTATCTATTCCTTGTTCTTCGATGTGGATAGAGTGCCTTTGGCCAAGAATGCTTCCATTTCCCCGGAAGGCTATATTCCAGAAACCTGAGTCTATTTTTTTTACATCTATGTTAATAATTGTTTTGAAGAACACATTCCTATTCCTGTGTTATTTGAATATGTTCTATCAGAGGCATTATAAAAATCTCTATAACAAAATGAACTGAGACCTTATAGATTGTTTACCCCAGAAGTCACAAACTCAGATGACTTTATGGGCTAGATCAGGAATGTAAAACACATGAAACAAGAGGCTGGAAGAGGATTCTGGCAAAGTTAGCAGTTCAGGCCCTATTACATTGTGGGGGAGGGGGTTCTGGAAAATGGTAGCTACTAATTGTGACTATGTCGCCAAATCTTTGATTACTGCAAAAGAAGGAACATTTTGGAATTTTTTAATGGGAAATGATCCATTTTTAAAGAATGTTGACTATTTTTTAACATGTGATCCATATAAAACATGCTCATGAACCGAATGCCACTCGCACAAATTAATGCATCATGGAATGTGCTATTAGAAATTAAGAATACTATAATTAAGTCCTATATGAATTAAAATGTCCTAATTATGTAATTTTAAAAGAGAAAATAAATCTATAAAAGCCACTAGGTATTGTTTTCAGTTGCTAGTTCTAGAAATATGTTTCTAAGGTGTACTTTTTGGCTTACTCTCTCTAGTGTTATAAAGATAAAATGGATATTGTATGATGAATTTCCTAAAAATAGACTATGCCATGTTTCTAAAACCATGAAAGCACAGAGTATTTTCACAAGGCATAGAAAATGAGATATCCAAGCACAGTTATCAATTTATAGTTATTCTTCCAGCATATTAAATAACATTATACATCAATTTCTCTACTTGGGCGAGGTCATCCAAATCAATACTAAATAGTGTATAATTACTACTACTAGAGAAGTAAGTCTAAGTAAGGACTTTCTAAAATCAGGTATTTCATTGCAATGGCAGGGTTATCCTTAAAAAACTAGTATGTACATTTTAACATTTGAACTTTTATTTTACTCATAAAATTTTTATCTCCTTAAATGCAGTTTATATTTGCTAACAAGCCATGTACTTTGTTCTTTCTACATTATTTGAGGAGTCCAAAAAAAATCTCCCTGTTAAAGATAATTTCCATAATCATTCAAAAAGTGAAGTGGGGAAGATTTACTGTATTTTTTTAAGACCATGAAAAAGAAAAGAGAAATAACACAAGGTAAAGAATTCATGAATAGGTAATCACTTTCTACAGACAATAAGCAATGTTCCAATAAGCCCTGAGAAATAGCTAATTAATTTTCCAAGTGAGCAAACATTATTTTGTAGCCCTGTAGACCTAAAGAGGAATCTAAAGATAGTGAATAGAAATGTGTTCCTAATTTTCAAAAGAAGATTAAAAGGGTTCTTGGTCTTCATTGTTTAGCTACTTCAATTCCTATCAAAATAATAGAACCTGAATTGACACATACAAAAAAAGTTTTTACTGTCTTGGAAAATAAGGAAGCAATGAGTAGCTTTTATTTATGAATAGTCGATTAGTCTGAATAAATTTGATAGTTTGTTGATGAAATTATAAAATGAAGACAACCCCAAACACTCTAAATTAAATGCCTTGATGATAATAAAACACTTGATAATGCCCCATGAGTCCTCCCCACTATATTAATTTAAGATGGCTTATGTAACTAAAGTCAGCTGAGACATCACAACTGAAGGAAAAACAGAGATAAGTCATTTAAGGAAAAGGTATAAGGTGATAAAAGCTATAGAAATTGGAGGACAGACTGAGGAAATCTCAATGATTTAGGAGTGGGTATACACTAGGGAATGAATTAAAATTTTCCAAATACCTGAATTTTAAGTTACAGAAAATATGAGAGTATAGATAAATATCACAGGGAAATAAGGTGAGAGCTTGGGAAAAAAAATTATCTGGAGAAAATGTTGAATTTGAAATTTGGCAGCAACCTGTACAGTGGTAACAATACTTCAGGAAGCCTGAGAATGGGCTGGGGTGGAAGGAACAGGAAGGACAGGGTCATTACGTGGAATCAACTTGAAAGGGTTGGTAATACAGTATGATAGTAAAGAACTGTGACACCCAGTGAAATTATTTTTACTGGACTTAAAATGCTCAGAATGAATGCAACAATAATGACAAAACTCAACTTGATTTTTAAGAAGGTTGTATTTTAAATTGCACCTTCTGTTGTACATGTCTATTCCCCTTCAGGTTACACCTCACCCAACGGAAATAAACAGAAACATAAGATCTTTTCCCTAATGGACCAAAGAAAATTCAAAAAACCAGCAGCCTCACCCAGGGCTGCTTCTAACTTTCTCTGTCCTCCCCAGTGATGGGTTTTCCTTGACCTGAAGCACCCTGTACCCAAAGTTATCCCTGGAAGTATATCTGAATGGCAGCATCCCAATCATAGCCCAGGTGGTTTGGGTTCTTTTAATCACACATAGGCCTGTTGATTTATAGTTATGAATCCGTGTAATGTGAATATTCTGGTGTTTGTAGGACAATGTCTTCAAAGAGACTCTAGGGATTATGTAGCACATTTGAACTAGAGCCGAACTTAAGTTTGTTTTTCTATAGATACACTAGAATCTTAAATAGGAAGAACCTCAGCATACTGATGATTTTCATGTCTGTTACTGAGTGTCAGCCATTTTTGTTAGTTATTCTTTCCTTAGATCCACAAAATTAGCAAATAAGAGACTATTGGTGTGTGTATGAGGAGGAGTATATAAAAATGAACAAGACCGTTGACCACCGTAATGTAATAAAAAAAAGTATGACTGCTCTTAATATCTCTCAAGTTATTAATGATTCTTTCTACATCATAGTCTACTTTGGCAACTCTTTGAAATTACAATTTGGCTCTTGGATCTGGAGGTTATCTAACTCAACTGTCTCCTTTTACAGATAAAGAGATAGAGGCTTTGAGGGATACAATGATTTAGCCCAAGTGGCATAGCCACTGACAACAGAGCCTGCAATAGAGTTCCTGTCAACTGGATTCTATTTTAGTCCTTGAAACATTCTGCTACCATGTTCACTCCTGTTCACCTTCTTGCTCCAAAATTACTATTGGTATTTAAAAAAAAAAAAAGGAGTTTAGAAATAGTTAACTTAAAGAAGCTATGTGTGAATGTATATGGATGTGTCTTTGTATTTCAAGTAACAATTCAATGTATCAATATATTTCCTCCACTTGCATACATTGTTATGCATTTAAAATTGAGCATTTTGCATCACAAAAAAACTTCCATTTTCATTTGCTATGCTGTTCTGACAATATTATGATGAACTGTATTCTATGTAAACCACTAAAAATGTCTTATTTTAATCAGCTATCCAGGCTTTATTTAGCTTGTACCCAATTTTACATGGTTTTAATTACTGAAAATTCAAATACATAAGATTCAACATTTACTAGCACTTCATCTTTGGAATTTATTTAGGAAATGAAGTATTGCTTTGTGGTTTTAGAAAAAAATTAATAAATATCTCTGAATAGATGGTAATTTCATGTTCATTTTCAGAGAGATTTAGCTACATTAGCAGTGCTATTTCCCAACACCCATAATCTTCTAAATTGACTTATTTGATGCTCTTCAGATCTATTTTTCTTAAGACTTAGATTTTTATCTCTGTTGCTGCTTTTGAAATGCTCTCCATGATTGTGAATCCATCTAATGTAATTTTCACATTTGGTGCCATTTTTCTCAAATGACAATACAGGGCAGGAAGAATCATTTGGCATTTCTTCATACCAGCCTAGTACTTTGATTTGAAATATGGGTGAAATATAAGGAAAAGAGAGAAAGGAAGAGCTGAAGGTCTCTTAGTAAGAAAACCTCGTGTTAAAATCAAACAGACAGACTATGAGAGGTAAGCTGTGGAGTAGGATAGGGTGATAAAAAAAAAAAAAAAGAAATCTCAGCAGAAATGAGCCTCTGAGCAGTAAAGAACTGAGGAACCCAGAGCAGCTCTGTTCCCTTTTATTAATACTTTCTTAGAAACCTTGTCTCCACTTTGGCCCCTTTCATCTTTAGTCTATGTACTAGCACCTTCTCAGCACCTCACTTAGCTTTTCTTAAAGGAGTTCAAGTACTAACACTACTCTACTAAAAATAATTGCATACAGATTTCTTATGCTTCAATCAAAATTTTCAGTAATGTCTGCATTTTTATATGGCAATGTTTAAAAGGGCTCTGGGGGAGCCAACTGTGCCAGCAAAGTTGGTCTTCTCTGAAGACAATGTATCCCATGGCATTGTGTGTATTCATTTCTACCAATACTGCTTTTCTTGTGTCGATTCTGACTTGATGCTAAAATGAAAAGGGGGAAGTCTGTTGAAAATAAAACGTGTGTGTGTGTAAAATGTGTCAACATTATTCTCTCTCTCCTTTTCTCTCTCCTTGTCTACCTCTTCCTCTGTCTCTGTCTCTCTCTCTGGCTGTACTGCATACACTTAATTAAGCCTCTAAGAAAAAGGTCTCTTACCTCTTATCCAAGTAAAGCAGGATTTTGAACTTTGGAGCGAAATGATAATGGGAATCAGTGTGCATACTCTGTAACTCAACAATATTTGAGTTGCTTTAAAACAATCGCCCAGATTTCTTGTCAGACATCTCGCCCCTGCTTCCTCTCACTGGGGCAGGAAGAAGTGTAAGCCGTTAGTAGGCTGTGAGTGCACGTTTCTTAACCGGATAATTTAGCTGACCCGCTGCCACTTGGCCTGAATTCACCCCAGTTGAGAATGCCCAACTGGAGTCTTGGCCCAGCGCCTAGGCTTGGTGGCTACACCTTCCCAAACGCACACCCTCGCTGTCCTTGTGCAACGGAACGTCCGCAAGTCTGAGAATGTACTTCCAGGCATGTCAATCCCGGCCGCGGCTCTCTTGAAGGCGGTCTCTGCGTAGCAGCCCAGACTCCGGGAGGAGTCTCATCTAATCACAGTTGCTAGTGGGAGTGAGTCTGATCTCCTGCTAGGCTTCCCAGCTGCTTAGTTCTAGACAAGCCCGGAGCCTACAAAAATATAAATAAATAAATACTCGCCCCCATGAGTCACCCAAAGAAAGCTGCTTTCCTCAACCTTCCCCGTGCCGGGAAGGGGAGTAACCCTCCCCCAGGATTTGCCCAAAGTGGTGAGAGGAGGGTTAATATTTGCTTTGTTATTGAGAGAAAGAGAGGCAAGTATGCCTTGAGAGAGTGAGGGAGAGAGAGAGTTGTTTTGCAGCGGAAAATAAGCAGGGGGGAGGAATAGGGAGAGGCCGGTGCCCCAGCTCCCCTCCGGGCCTCAGAGAGTAGCACATGCCGTAATTCCCTTTCCAGAGCCTTACAGATTTCCACAAACAATGACATCACTCCGGCGCCGCCGACCAGCTTACAGCCGGGGGGATTTTCCTGGGAGCAAGGCGGGCCTGGGTGGAGAGATGGAGAAGCTCTCCAGGGTTCTGAAAGGGGCGGGGGCGCGGGCTCGCCGCGCGGCGCCCCCCGTCGGCGGAGGCGGACCGGCCGGGGCCGGGGGCGGGCAGAGGCGGGCCCGGGGCGGTCCAGGGCGGGGCCCGCCGCATCTCCGGCCTTCATTGGCTGCTGGCAGGCGCACGTCACCCAGGCTGGTGCTCTCCTCCGGTC
This sequence comes from Mirounga angustirostris, assembly GCF_029215605.1. NCBI lineage: Eukaryota > Metazoa > Chordata > Mammalia > Carnivora > Phocidae > Mirounga > Mirounga angustirostris. The sequence goes on along the minus strand of NW_026991718.1, from coordinate 96,224,747 downwards.
CCAGTGGAATTGGAGCCGAGGAGGAGCTGAAAATGCAGATTTAGCCTCAAGCACAGACATACACTCGTTCTTTCTCTCAGATACACACAGCACCCCACATTCGCACCTCTGCCAGAGAGCCTGACTACACGGTTTCCCCGCCAGCCAGATGCTGGAGGAGAACACACATTGATTTGCTGCTTTCCGAGCCCCTAATCAGTCTTTTTCCAACACAAAGATTTTTTTTTTAAACAAACAAAAAAACTACATATATTTTTTTATTTGCACCTTTCCTCCGAGTCGCCCGCTCCACCAGCCTGCGCGCCTCTTAGCACCACTTTTCACTCCCAGAAAAAGATGAAAGGTGGCTGTGTCTCCCAGTGGAAGGCGGCCGCGGGGCTCCTCTTCTGTGTCATGGTTTTTGCATCTGCCGAGAGACCGGTCTTCACGAATCATTTTCTTGTGGAGTTGCATAAAGGAGGAGAGGAAGAAGCTCGCCAAGTTGCAGCAGAACACGGCTTTGGAGTCCGAAAGGTAAGATCTCCCTTGCATTTCGCATGTTGTTTCAAAACGGGGGCAGCCCTGCGCAATCTCATTGCAGATTTGCAAGTTTTCTTTCTCATGCGATGCAGATATTCTGCCATGGGCTCTTTAACACGACATTGCCTCCGGTGATCTTTCACGGGTTATGTAATTAAAATGTCCTTCAAATTGTACTAGTAAGGTCATAAAAATAATTTATTGCTCTTTGACTTGGTGGCGAAAACAAGGTAACACCTTTCTAACAATGCCTTGCGCCCGGGCTGCTGTCCGAGGTACCAAGTTCTCAAGGCTGCGTGGGGATGGAGGAATGAAGCGCTGAACATCTGGGCTTGACGTTGGTAGTCTTTGCCAGGGATGTATCCCCCGCCCCCATCTCCTGGAGAAAGAGTAGTTCCCGACGGACAAGGCTAAAAGCTTGGACACTGCAATTCACCTCCGTGCTTTTCGGATCCCGCGCTAGGAGGACTTCCCTCCCGGTGACTTCGGTCCTGCTCTTTTCCAGGAACAACAGTTCCCTGGCTGCAGGAGACTTGGAGACATGAACTGGGTTTTCTTTCCAAAATCGGGGTGGAACTTCTCGCCCTCACCCCTGCCCACGAGCGCCCGCCGCCGAAGCGTACTCCTTAGTTAGCTCTCTGATTCTCAACTCACAGCTGTAGAAGCTGGAAAGGTAGATTTTGAGAGGAGTTCCCTATAGATAAATCGGGGTGTCTCTCCCCGTGTGTGGGCGGCCAGCTTGGCTTTCCCCACGAGGGCGCAGGGATCCCCATTCCAAGAAGTTGTCAGAGTTCAACTGTTTGGGCAGCTAGATAAGGCTACCAACCTAGGATGCCGTGGGACTCCTTTGGCGACTCCAGGGTATCCATTCTGGGAGAGCAGCGGAGAGGAGAGTGCTGGGTGGAAGCCTTGGCTTACTTACTTGTCCTTCTTGCAAAATATCTTGTTAGAAATCGCAAGTGTCCTTAGGGGACCTGGCGAAGGGTGGGGTGGAGTGAGGGTGCAAGGAGAAACCGGGCGAGGGGAGCCTGGAGGACATAGGGATGCTATTTGGCAACCAGAGGGCTGAGTGGAGGTCTGTGGGATTCGGGGATCTCTCCCCTCCCTCCTGATCCCAGGAGAGAGGCTGAAGATGAGCGGCGGGTGCTTTCGTCTGTTGCTTTTGCCTCTCAAGGGCAGAGCGAACTAGGTCTCCTATCAGCCCCTCTGTCCCGACTTCCCACGCCTCCCTCACATGCAGCCGGCTCTCCCTCCTCCGTAGGGCGTTGGCAGCTGCGATTTCGACCCCAGGTGGGATTCAAAGAGAGTAAGTCAGAGGTCTGGGAGGAGGCACCAGTGGCGCGCGGGCGGGTCTTGCAGTAGGGAACTTGTTGCTCCCGGGAAACGTGGGTGGAGCAGGGGAGAGAAGATGCCAGCTGAGGGAGCAGCCCGCTGTCGTTCTCGCCGAGTCTGGGGCTGTTTCAAGAGTGCCACCAGCACAATAAACAAGCAGACCCTCCTTCCTTCTCACCCCACCCCCCTAACTTGACAAGACTCAGGACCCAGGAGCCATAAATATAACAGTGATTGTAATATTGATTATTATTACCTGACAAAAATAGGGCACCCTTGTGTTCTGGAGTCCTTACAAATATTCTTATTTAATATTCTCAACAACTCTGAGGAAGCTACTATTGTTATTAAGCACATGGCACTGATAAGGAAATTGGTTCAGATCAGGGCCCAAGAGGGGGAAAAAAAAGACACAACCAGATCTGGATTTAAATCCAGATCTTTCAGAGATAAACTTATGCTATTTACCTCTTGGTACATACCAAACATGCTAAGTGCTCTGAAGGATGTGTTGGGCTTTGAGGTATGCTGAAAAGGGATGTGGCATCAGGATCTTTAGTTTTTGAGCGTAAAGGTTCTGCAATGATGCAGAAATCCTGTTCTTCTCTCCCTATACCATGCACCTTTTCATAGCGAAGGCAGACATTACTATCTTTTTACTTACTTTTTGGAAAATGTGCCCTTTAGGATCTTAGCAACTTAAGCAAATCCAGGTGTAGCTAAGACAGATAATGGCTTAACTTACTAATTCTCCAAGAGGGTCACTCTTTGTGAATAGAGGTAAACGGTTAATGGGGGTTTTATAGTTTTGATGGTGAAGTTTGAGAAAGGAGGTGTAGGGACAATCTCATCATAAATGAATCTGGATAATTTTGATATACTTACCATAAAATCTTAGGGAACTCATACTTTGGGGTAAAATCAGATACCTAAGCCTCTTTCACTCCCACTCTTTCTTCAAGAGAACCCACTGGTTTTGAATCAGCCTCAAACATGTAATTTCTATCTAGGAAAAATGAGTTTTTGCCTTGCCACCTCTCCTCACCTCTGTATAACCCCTCAAAAGTAGCATCTCTTATCCAAATGATTTTTGTTCTGATACATAGTTAAGTAAAAAATCAGTCTATGGCGGAATGCTTCTGTCTGATGAATCTTTGCATGATGCCACACCTGTGTAGAATAAACTCTCTTTCATTTCCTTGGATTCTTGTTCTATCCATCCTTCAAGTCTGAGCTCGTACCTTCCCTGACACTATGGACCACAGTGTGCTTTCCCTTCTCTAAATTCCTGTGGGACAAAAAAGCAAAGCCTACACAACAAAAGCTAGTACATTTCATCATTTGTCTTCTAGTCATTTCATACATGTAAGTAAATATGGGTATAAGTATCCTTTGTCCACTTGAAAGCTATTAAATATTCAAGGATGATAGGTTTCCTCACCAAAGCCAGCCTGTTACTGGGTTTGCCAGCCTGTTAAGAAACATCCTTTGTTTTATCTGTTCCTCTAGGTTTCCCAAACACTGTCCTGTCTTGTTTTCATCATGCTGTACTGTACTTTTGTTACTCATTTTTTCATTTTAAACCCATAATGCCTCCTTCTCCCTCCCCTCTCTAACACTTAGTGTATCTACCAAGTCCCTACTGCCCCATCCTCTCCAATGCTCTGTGTCAGACACCAAAGATCCTTGGTGGCTATTTATTCATCCAAAAGAAGGATCAGCTATGCAGACCAGGGGAACCTGCTATTTTACTGAATTATCTCATCTAACCTCACAAACCTGTGAGGTAGAAATTGTTGCCAACAGTCCTCATTCTCAGATGAAAAACTTAAAGTTCCAAGTGGTTAAGCTTATATTTGGAAAGGGAAAAACTCATATTTAAAACCAAATTTGCTTTGTGGAAAATAATTTTGTTAATCTACCAAGGTGCCTCTGGGAAGCCTTCTCTGACAGCCAAGAACTCCACTCTTGGGGCACCACTTTAGATTCTAATGTTTTTTCCTTTCCTTCCTTTCTTTTTACTTTTTTTCTGTATCCAACACCTATGTGTGCCTAGGTCATTAACTAATGTGTATGAGTATATACCTCTTCAAGTAGATTGTAAATCTTCCAAGAGTAGAAACAATATACCATGTCGGAAGAATATAGCCCCATATTTAGCACGGTGGTCTGTATATGAGATATTAAATGAATATTTGTTGATTATTTTGCCAAACTCTTGCAAGGCCATGACCAAACAATTATTTCCTCCCTGAAGTGGAGTAAAGCTACCTATAACTTTACTGTCAGACAGGTGTGTTGAGACTAAAGTTTTCTATTTTATCATGACCTGGTCCAAAGACATATGTTCATCAAAAAAGGTATAAATGTCTAGGAGAGTAAGTGAGTTTACAATAACATCAGAGGTGTTATTCGAAAGAGTTCCTTAAAATTCCCCATACATTACTAATTTTAAATCCCTTGTGAAAAAAAACACAAAAATTACTTATTAAAGCGATATGTTGAAGGTTGGTCAAAAATCAAGTAAGAATTTAGGTAAAAATCCAAACAATTGACAATTAAGTGTTTTTGTTTTACGACGATAAATTTTGTTTTTTTATCCATGTAGGACTAAGGTTAGGAAAATCATGTGACTACTTTTATATGTGTGATCATTATTTTTTTATTTTTTATTTTTTTAATTAACATATAATGTATTATTTGTTTCAGGGGTACAGGTATGTGATTCATCAGTATTACACAATTCATAGCACTCACCATAGCACATACCCTCCCCAGTGTCCATCACCCAGCCACCCCATCTCCCCCACCCACCTCCATTCCAGCAACCCTCAGTTTGTTTCCTGAGATTAGGAGTCTCTTATGGTTTTTCTCCCTTTCTGGTTTCATCTTGTTTTATTTTTTCCTTTCTTCCCCTATGATTCTCTGTCTTGTTTCTCAAATTCCACATATCAGTGAGATCATACGATAATTGTCTTTCTCTGATTGACTTATTTCGCTTAGCATTAATTTTTTTAGAAATCTAATAATAATTGTGCTGTTATATAATGAAAGAGTAAATTTCTTTTAATTTTAATTGAATGTCTAATTTTAATTTTAACTGAATTTAATTTTAAAATTAAATTTCTTTTAATTTTATTGAAGTATAATTTAGGAAAGAACACAGCTTAATAAACTTTCACAACATGGGCACACATGTATAACTAGCATCCAAATCAAGAAATAAAGTATTATTCACATCTCATAAGTTCCCACTCTTGCTCATTTGGGTAGTTTTTGGTTTTAGGCTATGATGAATATAGCTTCTGTGGATATTGTGTATATATTTTGGTGAATATATGTATGCCTCTCTGTTGGGAATATCCCTAGGAGTAGAATTGTCGTGTCAAAGGGCATACACACATTCAACTTTAAGAGACTGTACCAATTTTCTATTGCTGTGTAACAAATTACTACAGACTCTGCGACTTAAAACCATACAAATTCATTATTTGATAGTGTTCATGGATAAGGAGTCTGGCACATTCCAGTTGGGTCTATTGCTCAAGGGCTCACAGGTTGAAATCAAGATATTGGCCAGCTATGTCCTCATCTAGAGGCACAACCAAGGGGAAATCTGCTTCCAAGCATATTCAAGTTTTTAGAAGAATTCAGCTCCTTGTTGTTGCAGACCTGGAGTCTTCATTATTTGCTGGCTCCACTCAGCTCGTGGAAGCTACCCTCATGACCTAACACATGACCCTTTCCATAAACCTCACACTTTCACCCTTCTTTCAGGAAGGGCTAAGTCTCAGCTTAGGTTAGCCTAATTAAGTCAGGCCCACCCAGGATAACTTTTGATTAATTCAGGTAAGCTGATTTGGGACCTTAACTACATTTGATAAATCTCTTCACCTCTGCAATATAATGTAATCTAATCAAGGGATGAAATCCATCATCTCCACAATACTGGCTCCACAGTCAAGGGGAAGGGATTATACAGGGCATGTACATAAGGGAGCAGATATCTTGGGGGCCATCTCAGAATTCTGCCTGCCAAAGACAACCCAGTAGCATGTGAAAGTTCTGATTGTTCCACATTCTCACCAGCATTTGACTTTTTATACCTTTTTCCTTTTAGTTATTTTGGTGGCTATGTAATGGTGATGGTATCTCATTGTGATTTTAATTTGCATTTCCCTGATGATCAACTGAAGCTGAATATCTCTTCATATGTTTTTTGGTGGTTCAGGAATCCTTTTTTAGTCATTATTTGTTCAGGTCTTTTGCCCTGAAAAAGGCTTTTTTGTTTTGTTTTGTTTTGTTTGGATTGCCTGTCTTAATTTTTGGTTTATAGGAGTTCTTTAGCTATTATGGATAGGAATCTTTTGTCAGATATATTTATTTTGAATATTTATTTTCACCCTTTTAGTGGTGTCTTAATATCCCAACAATATTGAATCCAGATTCTATAATTTCACTCTCCTTTCATCATTCATCGGTTGTCAGTCCAAAGAAGTAGTTCTCTAACCTCTGCCCCATACTTCTCTAGATCAAGATTAACATGGTTTAGAGGGAGAAACAAAACAATATAGATTTGATCCTAATTATTTCCAAAATGATTTCTAAGAAGCCCTTAAGGAACAGTTTTTCTGAAACTCCAAGACCTACTACCATGGTAGGCAAAGGTAAATAGCCCAGAACTCTACTTCCCCAACATGAATGCTATGAATTCCTTTTGGACCCCAATTTAATGCAGTATGCCTTAGGTCAAATCCAAACTCTTCCCTCAAGTCTTCTCTGATTGACCTACACCAGAACATTCTCTGTCTCTTTGGGACTTCCATTGCATTGAAACAGTTCTTTTTTCTTGGCACCAGTCACATTTGTCACAGCACTCACTATATCCAGTGCCCTTCTTGTGACTGAAGAAAGCTAGAAACAGCCACATTCAAAAGTAAAAATAATGGGATTTAGAATTATACAGTACTGGAAACTTGTCTAGTTTATGAAATCTCTGAGGCTTATGTTTAAAATATAGTGGCTAGGAAATATAAATAATATAGTGCATGTAAGGTTCTGGACACAGTAGCAAGTATATAGAATAAAAAACCTATTATTGATAGCAGTAATAATAATAAGGTGATGGCCTGGCTATATATTGTTTTTTACTCAAGAAGGCAGTTGTAAGTTGTACTTTCTCAGGAGTAACAACTGATTGAGTGAGGAATAAGCACTTTGCCCAATGGGAACCCATCCATGAGTTGACCATGGTCCATGAGAGGGCCTGGCTCAAATAATTCAGTGAATTTAATTCATTATAGATCATGGTGATTATCTCAACCAATCATACTGGCTTCCTTAGGAAATTTGATTCACTGGTTGCTATAGAGAGGAGAATGGGGTCTAGTTGCCATGAAAGAGCCCATTTAGGCCATGGGAGCATGGGAGATGCAGACTTTTTATCCGAGTTCCTAATAACTTTCCAGTTCCACTTCCCAGCAAAAGACATCTGTGACAGAAGGTGAAGTTAATCAACAAACTATTTTCCTCTTCTCCGTGGGTCACAGCAAGCCCACATTTCCCACCCTGTCTTGCAGATAAGTATGACCATATGATGATTCTAGCCAAAGTAGCAGAAGTGAAGTGTACTTCTTCCTTGCTTGATGCATAAAAACTCCCCATAGGTTGATTCTCTACCCTCTTTTTTCTTCTGAGGCTTGATGTGATTGAGAACAGTAACTCTGGAATCCAAATGCCAAAGATGGTGGAGTCGCAAGATGAAAGGACCCCATGTCCCTGATTCTTGATTTAGAAGAACTTTATGAGTGAGAAATTAAACTGCTATTACATTATGACACTGAGATATGAGACTTTATCTTTAGAACCAGCATTACCCAAACCAATATACTGTCAATAAATAGCCATTTTCTCAAGTTGCTGGAGTGACTCTGTAAACCTTACAACCAAACCAAACCAGATCACAAGAACAATAATTTTTAAAAGACTTAGGAAAACTCCTATATTTTCACCTCATAATGTAAGCCAACTTTTCAGGTCTTTGTGATTTTTCTTCTCCAGGAAGACTATAAAATCCATTAAACACTCTTGTCCCACTGGCAACCAATTTGCACTACTCATAATAGGGACTCATTATGTGCTTCTTGACTGATAAATAAACTTGGATCACAAGGTGACTGTTTGGCCATTAGCTCAGAGAAAAGGCACTTGAAGAATTAGTTTTCAAAAAATTACCCCTGTAGCATCCATTTATTTATAGGTCGCAAATTAGCTAGGACATAGAAGTAGGTAACAAGCAGCAAGTCAATGTCAGGCAGTAAAATTCCCAACTTAGAAGTTATCAGTAATAGAACAGATTAGCTCTTTGAGCAGAAAAAAATAAAGCCTACAGTTAAAACTTGATCAAAATACAAAAGAAGGAGAAAAATTACACTTTTTCTCGAATGAATATCTAAAATTCAATGTCTCTTTCAAAAGATCTTATTAGCTGTAGATCATAATGTTATAGCACATCAGGGAGTGATGCTATAGTTAAGTTTGCAATAATTATATATTTGGCTGTAACTGCTCAAAGAAGTCAGGTTTTAAAAATAAAACATGAAACCTGAAGTTCACACTTTTTCCACCCACTAGAGCCGTGGCTTCATTCTACATTTGAGCTCAGATTCATCATTTCAAAAAGAAACCCTGAATTGAATTTGTGCATTATTATTTGAGATTCAAATAATCACAGGACAGTTCAAAAGCAGGAGTTTTACTTTCACCTTCTTTATATGAATATATATATTTTATATATATACAAGATATATTTATTTTTATGTTTATATTATAGCTATTATATTATATATATTATATTAACTTATATATATAAAATGTATCTATGTATAATATATTATAGCTGAAGTCCATTAACTGACTACATTCCACTAATGGTTAGAGAATCAAGAAATTACATTTGAATTAACACTTCCACCCTAAATGTCATGATTCCATATTAGTGAGTGGCTTCTACATGAGGTATATATAAAAAGCAGTAAACTCTCTTGACAAATTGCTTTTGTCCCTAAAACAAATTGACCATGACTTTTCAGAGAAGGTTGTGACATGCTGAGCTCCTCTGGTGAGAATAATTGAATATAACAAACTCTTAGATAGAAAGTCAAACATGGGCACAAACTCTTAATTTTCTGACACAAATGAAATAGACTCAATAATGTTACAGGATGTTGATAGTTTCTCCATTAGAAAGTTGACAAGAACATGAAAACTGTGGGATGCTAGGGTTGCTCTTTATTTATAACTTTAAATTTGGCACTGATTCATGAACATCTAATTCTCCTAAATTTGCCTAAATAAATTCACTTAATGCTCACTCTGTATTGAAGTAGAAAGAGTTCAAAGAAAGATGAGAGACATATAGAACCATTTATTTGGAGACATCAAGAACAGGAAAATAACAATTTAGATTTCAAACATGTGCCAAGTGTCGTAATGGCATTAGAAAAAAATTATTTTGACCTGGGATACTTGGTTTTCACTGTTCCAGTGTTTTAATAGAAGCTGAGGGTAATGACATCAGCAGTCTTGCTTTCTATGTAAACATGATGGGATAAAACATGATAAACTAAGCTTACAATGAGTAGTTGTTGAATGAATGATCTAATTTTTGTTGGTATCAGATTTCTTAGACAATTGAGCATCTTCCCTCTTGAGATACACAAACAAGCAAACAAAATATTTGAATTCTTCGACTGGGGGGATGGCAAACCTCTCAGTGAAAGCCACAGTATTCTTACACATTACAGCCCTTGTGAATGCCATGAGTGGAAATCATCAAGTTAATAAGTTGACATAAGAATCCCTAAGCATATGAAAAATATAATAACTTATTTTTGTCAAAATTACACATCCTCATTGTTTTTTTAATATCAAGTAGCACAAAAAAAAACCACTGGAAAAAAGAATTTTTTTGTTTTTTTTATTACCTCAAAGCTCATTACTCAGAAATAACCATTACCAGCATTAGGTAAATTTTATTGCAGATATTTCTGTAAGAATACATATAGAGAGAAGAAAGGTAGTCAGATATATTGTTTTATAAAACTGGGATTATATTGTATACACTATTTTAAATTTTAAACTATTAATTTAATTATTACAGAATTTAACAGAAAGGAAACTGAAAAAAATTGATGACATTGTTAAGCTTCAGACAAATTAGTCACACAGACATATTGTTTCATAATAGGTCTCCCTAAAATTAAAAAAAAAATTGTGATGGTATTGAGTGAGGAGTTTGTGATTATTTTACATGTAAATGGTAGATAGATAATACATATTTAATGACATGTTTAATTATTTCATTACATATTTCAACTTTAGTGAATTTAGTGAAGCCCATGCTTAACAAAGTGGGGACATTAGCCTCGTAACAGTTCCTCTGGCCTCCCCTATGCCCACAATGCAATGTGCATCATTATTTTTACATCAAGTTTTAAGTAAATATTAACCTTCTGCATATAACCATGGTTTACAGTATTGCTTGTATTTGTTCTACATTAAAATTGTTTGTTATTTCATCACAAGTCCTTTCACCAGAATTTCTTCAATCATAAATTCTTCATTTTCATTCATTTCTTGGTTAGCTAGGTTTTATTGAAAAGCAAAAGGATTAGCCTGATTAGGAAAAGGGAAATCTTCTCTCTCTGAGCTAAAAGAGAGGAGTGGGCAGATGAAGTTCAGTGCGAAAGTCTCAGTGGAGGATATGGGAAGAAAACCCACTGAGGAGTCACAATTATTTCAAAAGTGAAGGAGACAAGGTCAACACTTCCAGTGAAAGAAGGGGTGATGGGGTGGGGGCTTCAAGGGAGATAACATTTTGTACACTGTTAATGGGAAGGGAGGGGATGATGACAAAGGACAAAAGATGACTTCTGGACAGTACTGAGAGGCCAAGTGTAAGAGAATGGATTTACAGTAGCACCAACCAAGTCATTTTCTTAAACAGCACCCAAGTGAGGGTGGTGGGGGTTGGGAGAGAGAGAACTTGAGTTTTCAAAAAATGGAAAATCAATAAACTAGAAGAGAAGATAAATTGGGACTAATAATGAGAGAACCAAAAGAGAAAGCTATGGTTAGTGACTGGGATGTTGAAGCTTAAGTCTCCAAGTCCTGTGTACCTCCAGATAATGGTAACACCCATGGAAGTTAGTTACCAAGGTCAAATAGAGGTGAAGGTGGTCAAGGAACTGAAAGTCAAATGCACAAGAATCCACACCTCCGTCATGCCACAGCAGCAGATAGCACTGCCAAGGAAGAGTGTTGAGAGAAACAGGAGAGAGGAGGTCATAGGACAAAATCCTAGAGAACTTTGGGCATGAAGGGGTAAAACAGGAGCCAGGAGAGAAGACAGAACCTGGACTTCTAGAGATATGGAAGGAGAATCCAGAGCTGTGAAAGGAAGGGAGATGAAGGTTAGGAAAGAAAAAATGGGGCAAGCAAGGCCACTGGTTTTAGAGATGAAATCCTTGGTTAAATTGGAGAATCCACCTTAACACTGTGGAAGAGGCCACATATATCAGTTTGGGTCCCCAGGAGTAGTCCCTGGGATAAGAGTTTAAATGCAAGTTGTTTATTTAAGGAATGAGTCTAGAAAATACCAGTAAGGGAGTGGGGGAATTGAAACAGCGAAGGGAAAGCAGGAAGGAAAGGTGCATGATAGAACAAGTTGTCACTGTGGATAACGGGGACTCAGTTCCACTGGGAATCTCTGAGAACTGGTGTAGAACACAGGCCCCAGAGTTGTCTTACCTGAGGTGTGAGGGATCTAGGGTATTTATATGCCAATTACAATCAGACATTGATTCATGATGGATAGTTAGTCCTGGATGGCATTAAGTTTCCCAGCACTTTGACCTGGCACATGTTCAACATACTGAATTTGGCCAACCAGAGAAAACTCAGGTGAAGAGATGCAGAGGCTGGCATACGCTAAATGCTAAGGCCCAAAGGGACTGAGCGGGGAAAGCGATCATGTCTGCTACAGGAAGGAAGCCAAACTGTGAAGGGTAGCAGTAAATATGATGAAGTGCAGGTATCAAGACAATTCCTTCAAGAAGTGTAGTGGGTAAGGGAAGGGAAAGAGGAAAAGTACTGTGGTGATTTAAATTTATGTCTTTTTAATGCTCTTTACAGATAATAGCCTCTAAACACTAGTTGGACCACATGGAAATTGCCACCCCACCAAAAAATTGTGATGTGCCGGCCTAATTATTCTAAATGGTTTATCCAGAGCCATTGCAATTTTTACAAATAATATCTACAATTATGGAATTACAGGAAGGAATCTTAGACATTAGTTTAACCTCTCATTCTACACATGAGAAAAAGAATATTAAACATTATGTTTATGTTTTTAACTACTGGCAATGAGCGTTTGAACCTTGTTGCTTATTGGCTGAGGTTTGGAGACTGGAACCATTATATCTGCCTTTCACATTGGATGAGACAGAAAACCTGACTGTGTGAGATTCCTATATTAGCCACATACACCAACTTGGTCTGACACCAGTTCGTTGCCTGCTTTTCACCATTTTACCTATAAAAGTTTTATGAATTCCAGTTTTCCAAACAAAGCTGCTTGTAGATTCAGGGATTGATTCTACATCAACAACAACCTATTTAATTTACACTTGGTGAAATACAGAAATACAGAATAAGAATTATGTTTCTTTGACTGCTCTCTTAGTGACTAACACAGCACTGTACATTTAGTAAGCACTCAATAAATATAAAAATAAGTGATGAGAAAAAAACTAAAAGTTTCCATTATCATCAGATGCTCACTAAATGACAGACCGATGTGTTACATAATGCTGCAATCAGGAAGACCAAGCACTTTAGGAAAGGTTACATGAATATCCTAATTTGTGCCTGTGTTAAGTGGCTTCAATTAATTAATTACCATTAATAGACAAAAATTTTGTGACTTGTTGGGAAATTAAGAAACCAGTGACAGAGAATAAGGTAATCCACAAATTCTATCCTTCCTTGCCCTTAGCTTGTTCTCTACTTCTGGGACTGGGAAAAAATCAATTTCATCAGGAGGTTCTCAGTCCTCTTCAAAGGTGATGGAAGTTCAAACACAAGGTAGTTGACATCCAAGAGCCAATTCTAGTCAGCTCCTGCTGACTATATTTCTAGGGGTTGTCAGACCAAGAGAGACCTTGCAGAGCCTAAGATGTGGGGAGAAGGGTAGGAAACAAGCCATTGTTGATCTCTTGAAGTTCAGAAGTGGCACCATTTTGTGGGGGAGGGAGGGCAGAATCAGTGCCAAAGGGAACTTTGGAGAGTTGTGTCTTCAATGAAGCTTGGCATAAACCTAAATTTGGACCCAGCAGCTGAAGCCAAAACCAACCATCCTGGCCATTAACCAGAAAGGAAGAAAGGACCAAGGAAAAATTATGGGAGTTTGAAACCAATGGACAAAGAAGTAATAGGAAAGTATAGAAGCAGAATACTCAGTTCATTCAACAAACATGTACTTAGTACATTGAATAAGCAAGTAGGATGTCAGACACTGAAATATGGATTTGGGAACAAATAGGCAACTGAGATTCAATCCCATTGGTCTAAGAAAGGTTGCAAGATATAAAGGAGGGATCAAGCCCCAGTGTGCACTTTTAAAGTCTTTGTGTCACATTTGCTAAGTCTCATTGGCCAAAGCAAGTGCACATGGCCAAGCTCAGAGTCAGTGTGGGAGGGAACTAACCAAGGGAATTGATACAGAGAGGCAGAAAGAAAATGCAGACCATTATTGCAACATTCTATTACTGGACCTTCTATGAGTGATGCCATCTCTGAGTTGTCCCATCAAAGAGTGAGGAAGCTGGGAAATTTAACCACTAGTTCCCATACTTTCTTTGTTGAGGGTTGCACCTGAGAGGCATCAAATTCCCAGCATTTCTGCCCTCCCCAGGTGGACCAAACATGCTTCCAGAGGTAGAGATGTGTGGAGAATCTGGCATGTGTAGGTACTGTCTATAGGCGATGTCCAGGGTAGGCCATAGGAATGAAGGTGGGGCATCAACATCATCTGCCACACAGAAGGCATCAGTTAGATAGAACACAGGTTCTGACTTCAAGAAATCAGAGAAATAGAGTGCATTTTGTAAACAACTGGCAATATGTTTTGTGATAGATTTATGATATAGTACCCATGAGGCAATGACTGTCAACAGAAAGGAAGTCTTCCCAGGGCAGGCAATGTCAAGTTGAGGTGAATTTGCATTGAGACTCATAATTTCAACAGGTCAAAAGAAAAGAGGGTTTACAGAGGATGCCATAGCATATGCAATAGAACACACCAGGAGAGTGGAAGGATTGCAAGTGGTTTTGTCTGGCTAGATGCTGAGACAGACTGAAAAAGAAGCCAAAGAAGTGGACTGGGGTCAGTTTAAGAGGGGTCACCCGCACCATACAGGGGAGCTTGGATTTTGTCCATAGGTGGAAGGGGGCGTTGAAGGATACTTGGAGGGTATAACAGAATGGCCATATACAGGAAAGCCTAGGATAACAAGTAGAGCTAACAGTAAGTTGGAGGAGCCCAGATTTCCCAGCCTGGTTCTTCTGTCCTATGGAATTATTCATGTCCTGGAAGCAGGTAGCACCAATCTAAGGAGTCAGGTTACATGTCTTTGATTCCATTACCACTGGCTGATGACATCAGGGATACTAAAGGCTTAATTATTGTCTTTGAAGCCACAATAAATGGCTGATAGAGGCAACCTGTTCTATCCGTGAAATTTATTCCAACTAAGAACAAACTGATTAAATGTGTCCTACTTCTTCCCCTGACATATAAATACATGAATCTAAAGCAGACCTTCTGACTTGGGGGAGCTAAAAAGAGCAAGGACAGTAGTGTAACACGGTCATCCCAGGAAATCTGACAGGTAGATTATTCCCTGATATGCCAAAGGAATAATGCATGTTCCTACATTTTCATTTCTGAAATAGTGTATGGAAATTTTGCCTGAGGCCAGAAAGAAACTGTGAGTGAGTCTGAGAATCACGTACCCTCTACCTGTCTCACTACCTGATTGTCATTTTAAACTTGATATAAATTAGTTGTTTATTTCTTGGGAGTAAATCACAGTTTGAATCCCACTGTGGACTATTTGCTCAATACAGCAAACAACCATGTACAACACAAGCTGTTTTGCACTACCGCTCTCCTGGTGGTAGGAAAGAGTGGCTCCTAAAATTACGGAAGAGAGTTGAGTGTTGTCCATGGAGACAAATACTCAGGAGTGGCTTAGGAATGTACAAGGTGTCCTGAGTTCTATGACTTGAGGTCAATGTCTCCATTCTCCCTTCCAGCCTCTCCTCAAATAGCAAATTCCTCCTTTGGAAACAGCTAATTCCAAAGGAACATCCATCCATGCATTCATATTTTATTAGCAGGTTTTTATTGAGTCCTACAGAGATAAGCACATTGAAAGGGATGGATTCTACAGACAGAAAGGTGACATATTTAGATTTATGTGCAAATGAAAGCATGTTATAAGTTCTCCAGGCCAGTTTAGAAGACTTCTCCCAATCTGATGACTCCATCCAGCTTTAACAAATAACCTATTTTATGAGTTGGGGTGTGGAAAACTCTGGTTCTACACACAAAGGACCTTCTCAGACTAGGCTAACCTTATAACATGCCCTGATAAGCTGAGGCTGAATAATATTCTCTGTCACATCTGGTTATGCAAAGAAATGACATCCTCACTCCACCAGCCTCCTCCTGTTGACAGAGGAGCTAAAGGCACATATAAACAATTAGGTTTCTCTGCTACATGAGGGCAGCTGTTCAAAGGAGCTGTCAAGACTTCCACTCCTCTAGTGAAATCATATTTACTTTATTCATCTAAATAATGTGGCTTGTTTGCCTTATGTATGAAATTGTCTTGCACTGTTTCTCATTGATTGATTGATTTTTATGAGATAGCATATCACCTTGTGTTGCCTCCATATGCTTTTCTGCTAAGAATGGAATAGCTTCTTACTGAGTACTTTCAATGATTATATTCTTTTATAGTTTTGGAGTCATCGTGTTTATTCAAAATGTCCAACTCCTTATCTCTATTTTCTTCATGCACAACCATGCTCTCCAAGATTAAAAAAAAATGATGAAAATAAATAAAAGTAATAATAAAAAGTAAACATGCTTTATATTCCATTCCCAACATGTTGCTCCCTGGTTGGGTAATTATAGCAATCAGAATCCACTGAAATAGGCTGTATATATTTTTAAGACTATCTTTTTTGAAGAAGTTTTAAGTTTGCAACAAAATTAAGAGGCACAAAGATTTCTTACATACCCCTGCCCCTCCCCACCACATACATATCCTCCTCTATTATCAACATAACTCACCAGAATGGTAATATTTTTTTTTATCAAGAATGAACCTACACTGACACATCATAATCACCAAAAATTCAGTTTACCGTAGGCCTCACTCTTTGTGTTGTAAATTCTATGGGTTTGGAAAAAAGTATAATGACATATATCCATCATTATACTACCATACAGACTATTTTGACTGACCTCCAAGTCATTTGTTCTTTGCTGTACATCTCTCCCCTCCTCCACCACTGGAAACACTGATCTTTTTATTGTCTGCATAGTTTTGCCTTTTCAAGAATATTGGAGAATTGGAATCATACAGTATGTAGCCTTTTCAGATCAGTTTCTTGCACTTAATAATATGCATTTAAGTTTCCTCCATGTCCTTTTATGGCTTGATAGCTCTTTTTTCTTAGCACTGAATAATATTTCATTATCTGTATGTACCACAGTTTATCCATTCACCTACTGAAGGACATCTTGGCTGTTTCCAAGTATTAGCAATTATGAATAAAACTGCTATAAACAATCATGTGCAGCTTTTTGTGTAAACATGAGTTTTCAACTCCTTTGGATAAATGCTAAAGAGTGCTATTACTCAAATGTATGGTAAGCATATGTTTAGTTTTGTAGGAAACTGCCAAACTGTCTTCCAACTGGCTGTACCATTTTGCAATCCCACCAGTAGTGAAGAGAGTTCCTGTTGCTCCACATCCTCACCAGCATGTGGTGGTGTCAGTGTTCCAGATCTTGGCCATTCTAATATGTAGTGATATCTTAACAGTTGGTGTTGTTGTGTTTTTTAGTAATTTTTTTATTGTTATGTTAATCACCATACATTACATCATTAGTTTTAGATGTAGTGTTCCATACTTCATTGTTTGTGCATAACACCCAGTACTCCATGCAGAACGTGCCTTCTTTAATACCCATCACCAGGCTAACCCATCCTCCCACCACCTCCCCTCTAGAACCCTCAATTTGTTTTTCAGAGTCCATGATCTCTCATGGTTCGTCTAACTCTCCGATTTCCCCCCCTTCATTCTTCCCCTCCTGCTATCTTCTTTTTTTTTTTTCCTTAACATATATTGCATTATTTGTTTCAGAGGTACAGATCTGAGATTCAAGAGTCTTGCACAATTCACAGCGCTTACCAGAGCACATACCCTCCCTAGTGTCTATCACCCAGTCTCCCCATTCCTCCCACCCCAACCCCCACTCCAGCAACCCTCAGTTTGTTTCCTAAGATTAAGAATTCCTCATATCAGTGAGGTCATATGATACATGTCTTTCTCTGATTGACTTTTTCACTCAGCATAATACCCTCCAGTTCCATCCACGTCATTGCAAATGGCAAGATCTCATTCCTTTTGATGGATCCATAATATTCCATTGTATATATATACCACTTCTTCTTTATCCATTCATCTGTTGATGGACATCTTGGCTCTTTCCACAGTTTGGCTATTGCAGACATTGATGCTATAAACATCAGTGTACACGTACCCCTTCAGATCCCTACATTTGTATCTTTGGGGTAAATACCCGGTAGTGCAATTGCTGGATCATATGGTAGCTCTATTTTCAACATTTTGAGGAACCTCCATACTGTTTTCCAGAGTGGCTGCACCAGTTTGCATTCCCACCAACAGTGTAGGAGGGTTCCCCTTTCTCCGCATCCCCGCCAACATCTGTCATTTCCAGATTCGTTAATTTTAGCCATTCTGACTGGTGTGAGGTGATATCTCATTGAGGTTTTGATTTGGATTTCCCTGATGCCGAGCAATGTTGAGCACTTTTTCATGTGTCTGTTGGCCATTTGGATGTCTTCTTTGGAAAAATGTCTGTTCCTGTCTTCTGCCCATTTCTTGATTGGATTCTTTGTTCTTTGGGTATTGAGTTTGATGAGTTCTTTATAGATTTTGGATACTAGCCCTTTATCCGATATGTCATTTGCAAATATCTTCTCCCATTCTGTCGGTTGTCTTTTGGTTTTGTTCACTGTTTCCTTTGCTTTGCAAAAGCTTTTTATCTTGAGGAAGCCCCAATAGTTCATTTTTGACCTTGCTTCCCTTGCCTTTGGCGATGTTTCTAGAAAGAAGTTGCTGTGGCTGAGGTCGAAGAGGTTGCTGCCTGTGTTCTCCTTTAGGATTTTGATGGACTCCTGTCTCACATTGAGGTCTTCCAAACATTTGGAGTCTATTTTTGTGTGTGGTGTAAGGAAATGGTCCAGTTTCATTCTTCTGCGTGTGGCTGTCCAATTTTCCAAACACCATTTGTTGAAGAGACTGTCTTTTTTCCATTGGACACTCTTTCCTGCTTTGTCGAAGATTAGTTGACCATAGAGTTGAGGGTCCATTTCTGGGCTCTCTATTCTGTTCCATTGATCTGTGTGTCTGTTTTTGTGCCAGTACCATACTGTCTTGATGATGACAGCTTTGTAATAGAGCTGGAAGTCCAGAACTGTGATGCCGCCAGCTTTGCTTTTCTTTTTCAACATTCCTCTGGCTATGCGGGGTCTTTTCTGGTTCCATACAAATTTTAGGATTATGTGTTCCATTTCTTTGAAAAAAGTGGATGGTACACTGAATGTGTAGATTGCTCTAGGTAGCATTGATATCTTCACAATACTTGTTCTTCCAATCCATGAGCATGGAACTTTTTTCCATTTCTTTGTGTCTTCCTCAATTTCTTTCATGAGTATTTTATAGTTTTCTGAGTACAGATCCTTTGCCTCTTTGGTTAGATTTATTCCTAGGTATCTTATGGTTTTGGGTGCCATTGTAAATGGGATCACTCCTTAATTTCTCTTTCTTCTGTCTTGTTGTTGGTGTATAGGAATTCCACTGACTTTTGTGCATTGATTTTATATCCTGCCACTTGACTGAATTCCTGTATGAGTTCTAGCAGTTTTGGGGTGGAGTCTTTGGGGTTTTCCACATAACGTATCATATCATCTGCAAAGAGTGAGAGTTTGACTTCTTCTTTGCCGATTTGGATGCCTTTGATTTCTTTTTGATGTCTGATTGCTGTGGCTAGGACTTCCAATACTATGTTGAATAGCAGTGGTGATAGTGGACATCCCTGCCGCATTCCTGACCTTAGGGGGAAAGCTCTCAGTTTTTCCCCATTGAGAATGATATTTGCTGTAGGTTTTTCATAGATGGCTTTTATGATATGGAGGTATGTACCCTCTATGTCTATACTCTGAAGAGTTTTGATCAAGAAAGGATGCTGTACTTTTTCAAAAGCTTTTTATGCATCTATTGAGAGGATCATATGATTCTTCTTCTTTCTTTTGTTAATGTATTGTATCACGTTGATTGATTTGCGGATGTTGAACCAAACTTGCAGCCCAGGGATAAATCCCACTTGGTCGTAGAGAATAATCCTTTTAATGTACTGTTGGATCCTATTGGCTAGTATTTTGGTGAGAATTTTTGCATCCATGTTCATCAGGGATATTGGTCTGTAATTCTCCTTTTAATGGGGTCTTTGTCTGGTTTTGGGATCAAGGTAATGGTGGCCTCATAAACTGAGTTTGGAAGTTTTCCTTCCATTTCTATTTTTTGGAACAGTTTCAGAAGAATAGGTATTAATTCTTCTTGAAATGTTTGGTAGAATTCCCCTGGGAAGCCATCTGGCCCTGGGCATTTGTTTGTTGGGAGATTTTTGATGACTGCTTCAATTTCCTTAGTGGTTATAGGTCTGTTCAGGTTTTCTATTTCATCCTGGTTCAGTTTTGGTAGTTGATACGTCTCTAGGAATGCATCCATTTCTTCCAGGTTATCTAATTTGCTGGCATAGAGTTGCTCATAACATGTTCTTATAATTGTATTTCTTTGGTGTTGGTTGTAATCTCTCCTCTTTGATTCCTGATTTTGTTGATTTGAGTCATTTCTCTTTTCTTTTTGATAAGTCTGGCCAGGGGTTTATCAATCTTCTTAATTCTTTCAAAGAACCAGCTCCTAGTTTCATTGATCTGTTCTACTGTTCTTTTGGTTTCTATTTCATTGATTTCTGCTCTGATCTTTATTATTTCTCTTCTCCTGCTGGGTTTAGGCTTTATTTGCTGTTCTTTCTCCAGCTCCTTTAGGTGTAGGGTTAGGTTGTGTACTTGAGACCTTTCTTGTTTCTTGAGAAAGCCTTGTATTGCTATATACTTTCCTCTTAGGACTGCCTTTGCTGCATCCCAAAGATTTTGAATAGTTGTGTTTTCATTTTCATTGGTTTCCATGTATTTTTTTAATTCTTCTTTAATTTCCTGGTTGACACATTCATTCTTTAGTAAGATGCTCTTTAGCCTCCATGTATTTGAGTTCTTTCCAACTTTCCTCTTGTGATTAAGTTCTAGTTTCAAAGCATTGTGGTCTGAAAATAGGCAGGGAATGATCCCAATCTTTTGGTACCGGTTGAGACCTGATTTATGACCTAGGATGTGATCTATTCTGGAGAATGTTCCATGGGGACTAGAGAAGAATGTGTATTCTGTTGCTTTGTGATGGAATGTTCTGAATATGTCTGTGAAGTCCATTTGGTCCAGTGTGTCACTTAAAGTCTTTATTTCCTTGTTGATCTTTTGCTTAGATGATCTGTCCATTTCAGTGAGGGGGGTGTTAAAGTCCCCCACTATTATTGTATTGTTGTCGATGTGTTTCTTTGCTTTTGTTATTAATTGCCTTATCTAATTGGCTGCTCCCATGTTAGGGGCATAGATATTTACAATTGTTAGATCTTCTTGTTGGATAGACCCTTTAGGTAGGATATAATGTCCTTCCTCATCTCTTATTACAGTCTTTGGTTTAAAATCTAATTTCTCTGATATAAGGATTGCCACCCCAGCTTTCTTTTGGTGTTCAATAGCATGGTAAATGGTTTTCCACCCCCTCACTTTCAATCTGGGGATGACTTTGGGTCTAAAATGAGTCTCTTGCAGACAGCATATTGATGGGTCTTGTTTTTTAATCCAGTCTGATAGCCTGTGTCTTTTGATTAGGGCATTTAGCCCATTTACATTCAGGGTAACTATTGAAAGATAGGAATTTAGTGCCATTGTATTGCCTGTAATGTGACTGTTACCGTATATTGTCTGTGTTCCTTTCTGGTCTATGTTGCTTTTAGGGTCTCTCTTTGCCTAGAGGACCCCTTTCAGGATTTCTTGTAGGGCTGGTTTTGTGTTTGCAAATTCCTTTAGTTTTTGTTTGTCCTGGAAGCTTTTTATCTCTCCTTCTATTTTCAATGACAGCCTAGCTGGATAGAGTATTCTTGGCTGCATATTTTTCTCCTTTAGTGCTCTGAATATATCCTGCCAGCCCTTTCTGGCCTGCCAGGTCTCTGTGGATAGGTCTGTTGCCAATCTAATGTTTCTACCATTGTAGGTTACATATCTCTTCTCCCGAGCTGCTTTCAGGATTTTCTCTTTGTCTCTGAGACTCGTAAATTTTACTATTAGATGTCGGGGTGTTGACCTATTTTTATTGATTTTGAGGGGGGTTCTCTGTGCCTCCTGGATTTTGATGCCTGTTTCCTTCCCCAAATTAGGGAAGTTCTCTGCTATAATTTGCTCCAATATACCTTCTGCCCCTCTTTCTCTTTCTTCTTCTTCTGGGATCCCAATTATTCTAATGTTGTTTCGTCTTATGGTATCACTTATCTCTCGAATTCTGCCCTCGTGATCCAGTAGTTGTTTATCTCTCTTTTTCTCAGCTTCTTTATTTTCCATCATTTGGTCTTCTATATCACTGATTCTCTCTTCTGCCTCATTTATCCTCGCAGTTAGCCCCCCCCCCATTTTTGATTGCACCTCATTAATAGCCTTTTTGTTTTTGACTTGGTTAGATTTTAGTTCTTTTACTTCTCCAGAAAGGGTTTCTCTAATAACTTCCATGGTTTTTTCAAGCCCAGCTAGTATCTTTAAAGTGATGATTCTGAACTCTAGATCCGACATCGTACTAATGTCCGTATTGAGTAGGTCCCTGGCAGTCAGTACTACCTCTTGTTCTTTTTGTTGAGGCGATTTTTTCCATCTTGTCATTTTGTGCAGAGGAGAATAGATTAATGAGAGAACAAAATGCTAGCAGAGTAACAACGTCCCCAGAAAATATACTCTAAACAAATCAGAAAAGACCTGAAGCAGGGGGAAAAGAAAGGGAAAGAGAGAAAAAAGAAAAAGAAAAAAAAGAAAAAGAAAAAGATAAAGATAAAAACAAACAAAAACAACAAAACAAAACAACAACAACAACAAAAAACCAGAATGTGATCAAATATGATCAGGCTGGTGTATAGATCAGTGTCACACACTAGATTGGGTTGTATTTTGGTCTGTTAGAAGAAAGTGCCTCCCAAAATTTTAAAGAAAGAAAAACTTATATATGTACAAAAATAAGGGTTTATATGATGAAGGGATGGAATATGACTGTAAAGATGAAAATTATAAAAAATTTTATAAAAGGAATTGATAAGAAGTTGTTTCAAAAAAGAAAGAAGAGGATTTAAAAAAAAAGGAAAAAAATGGGAGAGAATGTGATCAGGCAGGGGAGTAGAAAAAAACATATACTAGAGATTTAGGGTATATTTTGATCTGTTAGAAGAAACTATCTCAAAATTTTAAAGAGAGAACAACTTATATATATATGCCAAAAATACAGGTAACTACTATGAAGGGATAGAATATGACTTTAAAAATGAAAAATAAAAAAAATTTTTTAAAAAAGGGATTGATAAGATATTGGTTGAAAATGGAAAAAGAAAAATTCAAAAAAAAAAAGAAAAAAGATTAAAAAAATTGACTTGGAAAGACTACAGAATCATGGTAAAAAAGCTGTGGATTCTATGTGCAGTATGCCCCTAGCTCTGGAGTTCTGCCGTTCTCATTGATGGGTAAACTTGGTCTTGGTTGGCTGTTCTCACTGATCTTCTGGGGGAGGGGCCTGTTGCCGTGGTTCCCAAATGTCTTTGCCAGAGGCAGAATTGCCCCGCCCTTGCCGGTCCGGGCTAAGTAATCTGCTTGGGTTTGCTCTCGGGAGCTTTTGTTCCCTGCAAGCTTTCTGTACAGCTTTGGAGGCCAAGAGTGAAAATGGCAGCCTCCCAATCTCCTCCCGGAGGATCCGAGACCTCGGGGCCCTGCTCCTCAGTGAGCCCCCAGAGAAAAGCCGTCAGTCACTCCCGTCTCCCCAGTCTCAGGCCGCACTCCATGCTCATCCAGCCTGTGACCAAGCATTTCTATCTCTGGCACCCGACTCAGTGTGGTGTCTCCAAACCAAGCAGATCCCTGCGGTGCACTCCTGCGCCTCTCCTCCTGGGGGAGGAAGGTGAGTCTCCCCGGATCTGCCGCTTGTTGGGTCCTTGCTGGAGGAGCAGTTTCCCGACTGTGCCCCAGATCACAGTTTATGGCAACCCCAAGCTGAGAGCCCGCACCTCAGCTCCGTCTCTGCAGCTGGCTTCCCTGCTCTGATACCTGGGAGCTCTGCTGCACTCAGGCACCCCCAGTCTTTCTGTGACCCCGAGGGTCCTGAGACCACACTGTCCTGTGAGGGTTCCACCCCTCGCTTAGCCACCGGAGTGACGTCCCTCAGCGGAGCAGACTTCTAAAAGTTCCGATTTTGTGCTCCGCGGCTCTATCACTTGCCAGAAGCGGCCAATGGAGGCCCCTCCCCTGCCATCTATCCTCCCGAATATCGCCTCGGATTCACTTCTGCACACATCCTACCTTCCAGAAAGTGGTCGCTTTTCTGTTCAGAGAGTTGTTGCCATTCTTTTCTTCGATCTCCTATTGAGTTTGTAGGTGTTCGGAATGGTTTGATCCCTATCCAGCTGAATTCCTGAGACCAGACGAAATCCAGGTCTTCTACTCTCTTACTGTTGTTTTAATGTGTAATTTCTTATATGATGTGGTCTTTCTCTTTATATGCTTATTTGTCATTTGTATGTCTTCATTGGTGAGGTGTCTGTTAAGATCTTTGGCCAATTTTTTAACTGGGTTGTTTGTATTCTGGATTGTTGGGTTTTAAGAATTCTTTGTTTATTTTGGATAATGGTCTTTTATATGTCTTTTGCAAATAGTTTCTCCTAGTCTGTGTCTTGTCTTCTAATTCTCTTGTCTTCCATAGAGCAGAAGGTTTTAATTTTAATGAAGTCCAGCTTATCAATTATTTCTTTTATAGGTTGTGTTTTTGGCATGGTATCTAAAAAGGCAAAAGGCCTCACTTACCCAAGGTCATCTAGATTTTCTCCTATGCTATTTTCTAGGAATTTTATAGTTTTGTGTTTTACATTCAGTCTATGATCCATTTTGAGTTAATTTTTTTGAAGGATGTAAGGTCTGTGACTAGACTTTTTTTTTTTTTTTTTTTTGCATGTGGATGTCCAGTCATTCCAGCATCAGTTAAAGAAACTATCTTTTTTCCATTGTATTACCTTTGTTCCTCTGTCAAAGTTCAGTTGACTGTGTCTATGCATTCTTATTTCTGGGCTCTCTATTCTGTCTTATTGGTCAATTAATCTATTCTTTCACCAATTCCATACTGCCTCAATTAATGTAGCTTTATATTAAATCTTGGGTCAGGTAGTGTCAGTCCTCCAACTTTGTTCTTCTCATTCAATATTGTGTTGCCAATTCTAGGTCTCTTGCCTCTATATATAACCTTTGGAATCAATTTGTCAATATCCACAAAACAACTTATTGAGATTTTGATTGGGATTGAATCTACAGATCAAGTTGGGAAGAACTTATATCTTAACAATATTAAGTCTTGCTATCCATGAACATGGAATATCTCTCCATTTATTTACTTCTTTGATGTCATTGATCAGAGTTTTATAGTTTTCCTCAAACATATCTTCCACATGTTTTCTTAGATTTATATCCAAGTACTTCATTTTGGGGGGTGCTAATGTAAAGGGTATTGCTTTTATTTCAAAGTCTACTTTCTCGTTCTTAGTGTAGCCTTTATTTTTAACTTATTTGGTACCCTCACACTTGGATGTTCGGAAATACGTGAGAAAATAACACTGAATTTGCCCACAAATGTGTCTTGGACTCAGTCTGTAAATTCACTATTAGGTGGATGAGATCAGAATAGTTAATCTGAACTTAACGTAGTTGCATTTAAAAGACTGTGTACATTGCATCAAGACCATACACCATGATGTGTGTGATATCCATGCCAAAACACATAACTTCAATCTAATGATAAGAAAACATTGGACAGGGGTGCCTGGGTGACTCAGTCAGTTAAGCCTCTGACTTCCACTCAGGTCATGATCTCAGGGTCCTGGATGGCCCACTTTGGGCTCTTTGCTCTTTGGGGAGTCTGCTTCTCCCTCTCTCTCTTCCCCTCCCCCAGCTAATGCATACTCTCTCTCTCTCAAATAAATAAACAAAATCCTAAAAAAAAAAAGAAAAGAAAACATTGGATGATTCCCAACTGAATGGCATTCTATAAAATAATTGGCCTGTACTCTTCAAAAGTATTAAGGTCATGAAAGACAAATACAGACAAACTAAGAAACTCTTCCAGGTTAAAAGAGAATTGGAAACTACATGGAACAAGTGATCCTGGATTGAAGTTTGGGTCAGATTTTTTCTTAACTACAAATATTGTTAAGACAATTGGCAGCTGTAAATGATGACTGTAAATTAGAAAATATTATATCAATGTTAGTTTTCAGATTATGATACTTGTACTGCCTTGTTCTTAGGAAACAAATACTGTCTACAAATTACACTCAGAAAATTCAACAAAATTAATATGTATATTTAGAAAAAATGATAAAGAAAACACACAAATGTTAATGACTGAGGACTCTGGGTAGAAGTTCTATGAACATTCTTTGCCCTATTCCTGAAAATTTTCTGTGAGTTTGAAATTATTTCAAAAATAAGAAATTATCCTAAAAAAAAGGTATATTGGCTCAAAACTAACTTTCAAATCTCTCCCTCTATGAAACTGAGAGAGTTAAATTTTCTCAATAACCATGAGATTTCATCCAACTTCTGCCACTATTGAACTGTATGACTTTGATCAGATTGTTTAACTTTCTGGACCTTACTTTTTTAAATCTATATAATCCAGATGTCAACTAGAAATGCCTTGGCCTTAGAAGCTAAATAAGATTCACTCAACCCTTCCATCCCCCACAATTATGTGACTTGTAGAAGTTCTAAGCTCTTCTCAACATTCCTGTAAATTTTGAGGGTGGAAGCTGGATCCCCTTTTCACTTCTGGATCCATTTTTCTGCTCCCAGTAAATCATTTTAGTTAAGAAATTATGTCTTCATCCCACACATGCAATTTTTATTCTTCATTATGCTAACAGATGTGAAATTCAGCCTCAGCCTTGATTTCCCCACACCTATCTAATCCTAACCACTCACCCAAGGCATTTGTAACTATAATGTATTTTACTGAAGATTCAGGGGTGCAGAGAGGGGATTTATGTTGCAAAATACAAACAACTTTAAAGTAAGTACCAGGCATGCTTTGAGACATCCTTTGGTCACCTCACCACTGGGGCTTGAGGGCCTCTTTGCCCCGTGTCATGCCAGCCCTCACACCTCTTACTGGCTCCTCTCCCCTTTCTTTTTTCTGTCCCTTGGTTTCCTCTTCATTCCCTCCTCTCATGGGTGAAGACAGATTCTTCCCAGGTGGAGCAGATTTTTTATGTTCCCTAGGCACCCATGGCCTTAGGACAGTACCAACCATCCCAGATAAAGATAATTCACTCCCCAAGAGAAATTCAGGGGCCTCACAACCTCTGTAAAGTGAGACATAGTGCTATCTACTCTATTGGGCCATTTCCATGTGAAAACTTGCTTTTATTTTACAAAATGAAATTACCTTTATTATATGTCAATTTTAAGAATCTACAAAGGTCATCGTAGAAAATAATAAAGAGGTAAACTGAAAAAAAATTAAATCATCCCAAATTTTGCCACCTATTATAAACACTTAGGTGAATATTAGCTGAACATCTTTCCAAGTGGTAACCTTACTTGCACACACTGTTTTGTTTTTCCAAAAGCAATGTATTGTGAAGATCTTTCTGCAGCAATGAAGACAAATGCAGCATCATTTTTATAGCTATTTACTCCTTAAAAATGCAATCAGATTTCTTCCCTCTAAACCCCTTTTCTTACTTCACAACATTTTCTGTGCTCTCTGCAGCTTTATCCCAGCAAGACTGAGACTGATATTTCAATATTTAACTTAATCTTAATATCACCAATCTCAGATACACAAACAAATGTATGTCAAACATGAATTGCTTTCCTCCAGCCTTATTATCTATGTGGAATTTAATATGGCACCAGTGAACTTCATTAAGAAATCACATTTGATATTGACTTGGCCAACTGCAGCCTTCTTCTGGGTTATTCCAGGTTTTGAAAAAAAAACAAAAAACAAAAACAGCTTGCTTGTGAAGAAACCATCAAGTGAATTCACAGCTTAGGTGACCACTTTTTACCCCTTCTTCTTCTTTGTCATTTTGAGATAGCCTCCACCCCAGAGCTGATGCTTGGTAGTGATTAATCTCTCTTGTCTTCCACAACTGTTGAAGAGAGCTTAGGCCCAAATACAGACAAAAATAACAGATTGTCTCAGTCATATCTATAATCAACTGGATTTTTCCCCCACTAGAACATGTGAGGGTATTTCTACTCCCAGTTCAATCTCATAAGTTTCTATGTGTTCAAGCCCTCTTAAGATATACCTTTTGCCAAGCACTTATTAGAATTCTAGATGGTTCAGAGCTAGAAGGTACAATATGCATCACTCATTGGTTCACAAATTAAGTTTTGTTTGGCCACCATAGTTCTTTCAATCTTTTTGTCCTAAGAAAGGCATGTACTCTCCAATTTACTATAAGCCTCACTGTTGCTTATTGTCTCACATACTTGTATTTCCTGCTTGCCTCCCAAAGCATTAAACATTTCACTAATGCCCAAAGAATGCCATACCCAGAGATAGTCATCTACATTGAGGCAGGCAGCTACTTAGCAACTCCTCCCAAGTTCAGTCTAGAACTTCCTGATTTTTATTTATTCAACAAATATTTATGAAGCACATACTCTGTACCAGATACCTGGAAGCAAAACAGGGATTGTCCTCATGGAGACTGCATTTGTCCCTAAGACTGTCTCCAGAGAGTGTTCTTTTTGAAATACCAGGATAATTTTGAAAGATGAAGATTTAGGCAATGTGTCCATAGTTCAGTTTTTTTAAGCTTAAGATTCTTCTGATCCCTAACATTCCATACAAAACCAGTCTTGTGTATGAATCTTCCCATAAGGAAGAAGTGTTTCCTTACCGTAAAATGTGCATGGTTCACTTTGCTACAGGTTGGAATTGCTCTGCTGGGATTGACTGAGGATATTCAATTGGTTCACAATGAGAACAAGATAAGACAGATGATCAGAGCACTTAGAGAAATTAGGCACTACCAGCCTTTGATAGTAAATTACAAATGTAAAAATGAAAATGTAAAGCTCTAATTGGAAAAATGTGGATCAAAAAATGTTCAGGGTTCCTGGTTTAAGAATGGGCTAATAAATGCAGGGTGTTCTCCAGAAAATAGTTGAACAAAAGGCACCTCCTTTCTGTACTGTGGAAGTTGGTTGGTTCCTGCCCAAACCATGGAGGGTGTATAGTCCAGTGTGAACCTGAGGAGTATGGTCTGTTCCCTCATCATCTTGGGCTTTCAACCAGACTATCCCTACCCTTGCTCTGGATGGCAGCTGTGACTTCATAGTTGATATAGTAGTCTGCTTTTTAAAAAAAGTTTTCTGTTTCATGATGGGAATAGATATTTAATCTGTGTATCAGTTTAAACAAATTGACTTTTTTGTTGGTTTAATTAAGAAATAAAATCATGGTAGAAAATATGCTTTTCCCTTCCTTTGCCCTAAAGTTGACATCCCAACCTGTCTATTTGTAAGCTTCAGAATTCTTGTTGAGATCAGCTTACCTTGCACACAATCCAAGGGAACCAGTTATGGTCTCTGGGCAGGTATCAGTAACATACAAGTCTATGCCCCGACTGGCCCAAAGAAAGACAAGTCCTATGTAGGAAAGAAATTCAAGGGAGAGTGAAAAATAGGAGAAAGAACATGGGCTTCAAAGTCAGCCAGACCTGGGTTCAAATAAACTTTTCTGCACCTCTGTCTCCTCATACTTAAAATAGAAATAATAACACCCACCTTACAGGACTGCTTCAATCAGAAAATAAAGTAATGTTTTTGAAGAGCCTGACATAGGTGGCAAGGTGAATTTACAAATGGATCTTTTCTTTGCGGTGTTTTCTGCTGGGGATTGGCAACATCCTGGTTTGTGGTTTGAGGATGACTCCCTGTGTGTGTCAATTATCCTGTCTAGCAGATCCAAAAATGCTGGCATTCATGCCCTGCCTTCTGTGGGGAGATGGCTATTGGAAAGTCCCAAAACATCAGCTGGTCCATGAGGCATCTTCAGGGTGGGCCTCCTGGTGTGCTCTAACTATGGTACATTGGTTATTGATGGCCCAATTATTGGCCTTCCTAGATTTGCCCTGGAATTTTGAAATCCTCTCTATTCTGACTATGGGTTAACCTCTGACTTGTTTTGGCCAAAAGTATATGGTAAAAGTGCTGGTGTGCCAGTTCTAAGCCTGGGACTCAAGAGGCCTTACACATCCCCATTTAGTTTTTTGCACTGTTGTATTTACTTTTGAAACCCTGCCTCATCCATGAGAACAAGTCTGGGCAAGGCTGCTAGAGACTGGGTGGAGGAGAACTGAGGTGCCCTGCTAATAGCCAATTAGCACTCAGAAGAAGAGCCAACTTCATAAACTACCAACTGACTACACATGCATGAGGTAGCCCAGTCAAGACCTGAACTACCACTCAATGAGCCTAAATTGTCGACCCAGGAAATTATGAGCTAAATAGATGGTTGCTGTTTGAAGCTACTAAGATCTGTGGTGTTTTGTAACACACATTATAATGGTGATACATGACTGAACCCTGAGTGACTGGGAAGTTTCCTCCACTGCTAGAGAACTTTAATGAGGACCTATGAGGCTCCTCAGCCATTGGAGTGGCAGCCTCCCTCCACAGATTTGCCTGTCTTTCCAATCCTGAGCCACTGATCATGTTCTTTGAGCTTCTTTGTGAATCATCCAAGAGCCTGACAGCAGAGGCAGCTAACCGTGGCCCTAGGGAGCCATAAGATGAAGAAAGAGTCTTTTGCAGGAACAAAGGTAGTGTTTACCTGTTGTTCTCCAGACCCACTTTTTGTCCCTCTTTCTCCAAAGTAAAACAGGAAGAAGTGAGAGGATTCAAATAGCTTAGAAATGTGATCCTAGGTCCAGACTCTGAGGAGGAAGAGCTTTAGTTGAGAGAAATATGCAAGTCAGTAGGGGTGAGTGTTTACAGCCTATATATAAGGGATTGTTCAGGCTGGGGACATAATTGCAATACAGGCCTTTGGTATCCCCTTATCTGCCTCTTACTCCTCTTCTCTTCCTTTCTAGCCCCAGAAACTTCCATTCCATCAGCAAATCTGAATCGAGGCATTTAGCTAGCCATGGTTTAGAGAGTTAGCCCTCCCAGAGATGACTGCACTTTCATGAGACCAAGCATTCAATACACACACACACACACACACACACACGAAACTTAGAATGGGGCTAAGCAGGAACCTTGTGAGGCAAAGAAAGACTTTTCAGTGCTAAGTACACCAACTTCCCCTTATTCTCCCATAGAAGTCCTCAGCCTGCCCCTTCCTCTCTCTTTCTCTCTTCTCCCGACTTCCCCCACCTACTTCGCAGCCTCTGTTTCTAGTCTTCGTTTTTCTGTACTGTCGTATGTTTCTGTCCATTACACAGTATAATTTTCTTGTTTGTGCATTTCTTCACTGACCTGTAAGTATCTGTCGGGCAGAGCCTGGGACACCCCCATTCCCTTCCCTTTTCTCCCCATCCTTATTTGCCGACTGCAGATTGCTTGCAATCCAGGGAAATCAAGAATGGTCTCAATAAATGTCAGCGTAATGCAGAGCCTAGATCTGTCTATAAAATGCAGGGTCCAAAATGAAATTGATAAGCAATTATCAGCTAAGCCATTTTCAGTCTTTGATACATTGTTTTTGTTTCCTGGTTTTTATTCCTTAAACCTCTTGACAGCAGCTCCTCTTGGTAATAAAATTATAAAAATCTTTACATGTGGAATGACATTCAATGTTCTATCAAACTAGACTCCCAACTTAGCCTGACTGAGCATCATGAAAATCAGCACAATAGACAAATGTGAAGAAAGTAGGCAAATAATATAATGGGCCTAAACCAGGCAGTCTTAACTGTTTGGAGGCTCTGGACCCATTTGATAATTTCTAAGAAACTGTGGACTCTGCTGAGAACAAGCAAATGCATAGAAGCACAAAATTTGTGGTGGAGGCCATGTTTACAGCCCTTCTGGAACACCCATGGATTGTGTAAGTGGATAAAACTCTGGTCCAAAGGAAAGCAGGCCGTGGACTCTGGGAGGATTTCACATGCCTTTTGATTGGTTCATAATTGGCTGCCAGGTCCCTGAGGTTCCCTCCTGTTGAGGAATGGGAATGTGTGGGTTCAGAGAAGAGCTTTGGCTTGGAGTCATGCTTATCAGGGGGAAAAGGAAGCAAGAGGGAAGGAAGAAGGGCAATAGGAACTGTTGCTGGGATCCATAAAATTTTGCAGCATAATGAGAATTTCTAAAAATCTCTGCAAGTCTGAGCTAGCAACATTATTATACCGTCACCCAGCCTGAACCTTCAAGTTGACAATTTGCTGTAAATTCTTCTTTCACTTGTTTTTCTCCTTCCTTCTGGAGCCAAGCATATTTTGCTTTAAAAAAAAAAAAAGGTGATGGTATAAAAGAAGTGTGTGTGTGTGTGTGTGTGTGTGTAAATGAAGAAAACATTTGAAAATATACTAAGTACTGATGTATATGAGAGGTTTCTTACCGGAACACTCAGGTGAGTGTTTGAGGACCTGACACTATTTCTAATATGTCTTTTCTATTTATAAGATTAGCATTCTATTTGAAAAACTGGGGAATGCATGAGCATTACGTTATCAAGGTCTGTGTAGGCAGCAACCTTATACTACTGTAAGTTACACAGTATCTGTCTTTCTCTGCTTGTGGTGGCCTCATGCTTACACACTGATCTCCTCAGGTAGCCCTTCTTAGATGCTCAGAGGACAGCAGATTTGGGCTCTACAACCCAAAGACAAGAGGCAAAATGACACCAAAAAATAACCAATGCCCACAGACTAATCTTCCATTAGGTCTGTGATCAATCAGTTTGCCTGTTTATTGCCTTTTTCCAATTTCAGCTCCATGAGACCAGTTAGCTCCATCTCTAACCTAGCCAAGACAGTGCCCCTAATCAGAGAATCCCAGGTCTTGGATCCCAAGAACATAGCAGAGGGGATGTCACTCACCAGCTTGGCTGTCCTTTGGTCACACTTGTCTTCATTAGGAATTCCAGCCTGCAAACTCGGATTCACAGCCATAGTTGCAAAGGTGTCTGGGGCATAGACTGAGGCTGCAGTGGAAGCAGCATGATAGGAAAGGTGCTGATTTCCAGTCAGGAGACCTAGGATTTCTGCCAGGATTTCCTTCTCAACTGGGAGAGCCCTAACCCTCCCTGAGCCAGAGCCTTTTCTCATTTTATAAAATGAAGCAGTTAGACTGAGCCAAAGTGCAATGCAATTGCCTTCAGGTAACATAACAATTGAAATGACCTCTGTATGTGACAATAGGACATGGTGGGGCTTCTAGCTTGAATGTCCTCTTAAGGACATTCAAATTTAATTTTTTTAATTATTTTTACATTTTTAAAATTTCAATTTGGAGATAACTTTAGACTTAATTAATTAATTAATTTGCAAAATAGCACATGCACACCCATGTTCATAGTGGCATGGTTCACAATGGCCAAAAGGTGGAAGCAACCCAGGTATTCATCAATACATAATATACATTTAAGGCATATTCAGCCTTAAAGAGGGAACAAATTCTGACACATGCCACACATGGGTGAACCTTGAAGATACTGTGCTGAGTGAAATAAACCAGTCACAAAAAGAAAGATGCTGCCTGATTCCAGCCTTTCTCAAATTAACATCTTACATAACCATAGCACAAATACCAAAGCCAGGAAAATAACTGATACAATATTACTAATTAATCTACAGACTTTGTTCAAATTTTTCCTAATGTCCTTTCTACTGATCTGGGATCCAATCCAGGATATGCAATCACATAAGTGATGTTGTCTTCTTGGTGCATCATATCATGAGGCACATGATTCTGATACATTTCCTCTCTGGTGAGGCTAACTTGATCACTTCTTTAAAATAGTGTCTCTCGGATTTCTCCACTATAAAGGTATTATTTCTCTTTATTTATCATTATATTTCCCTCACTAAGTTTAGTATCATTGCTGAAGCTTGCCAGCCACAATTATTACCATGGTATTTCCTAAAGGATGGTATCCAATTTCTATCATTATTTCTACAGTTGTTAGTTGGAATTCCACTCTAAGGAAGAATATTCCTTTTGCCTCCATTAATTTCTGAAAATCAGTAAAACAAAGCCAGAATAATGTCCCTCCAATGCTCACTGGTACTTGATAACTTCAAAGTCCTTTCTAGTGTTAAAAATTCTCAGATTCATCATGCCCCCCACAACAGGAAGTAAAACTCCCAAGTTCATACCACCTGACAGTGATCAGAGGCACAAGTCTTTGGAAAGCAAAAGGTCAGCACACTTATATTTTCTTTCCTTTTCCATTCTCCACCCACCCTCACATTTGAAGTCAAATCTTGACATTACCCTGAATATATCAGTGGGCTTAAGTAGAAAAAAACATTCAAGAACCACTGAGCCTGGAAAACGCACATGAAATATTTATGTTTAATTTACCCTGGAGAATGTGATTTTTAATGAACAGGAACTAAATCACAAAAGCTGCAGTGTTCTAAAGGATTTTCATTCACACATCAGACTCCTAGACAAGTCTGCTGTGCCTTTGCGGTTCATCCAGTATCTGCTGCTCTGTCCCCAAGGCCCCCTCTCCACTGTGCCAGGAAGGTCACTTGAGGGACCCTAATGGAGCTGTTCCAGGCTGGTATCACCAATTAACAGATAGAACCAATAGTGTAGAATTTCAAGTTTGCAAAGTACTAAAAGCTGAGGGAACAAAACTCTTTTTTAGCCAGCTCTTTGTTTCTTGTTATCTGTTGCTGAGTAACAAACCAACCTAAAACTTAGTGGTACAAAACAACAGCCATTTTATTATGTTCATGAAATTGGGATCAGAAATTCAGGCAGGGCACAGTGGGGATGGCTTGTTGATGGTCCACATAGGAATTCAGTTGGGAAGACTTAGTAGCTGAAGGATGATTAGCATGGCTGGAATCTGGGATCATCCAAAGCTTCCTCATTTATATATTTGGCACCCAAAATGGGGTAACTTGAAGACTTGACCCAACCAAACTTGTCAACCAAAGCACTCCACAAGGCTCCCAAAGTTGCTTGGGCTTCCTCATAGCATGGCAGCCTGGGAGTAGTTGAACTTCTTAAATGGCAGATCATGACTTTAAGAGAAAGTGTTTTGGTGAACAAGGCAGAAGTCACAGGGTCTCTTATGACCTAGCCTCAAAAGTCACATGGCATCATTTTCACCATACTCTTTAGATCGAAGCAGTCACATTCCCCAGATTCAAGAGTTGGAATCACATACTCCATCTCTTGATGGGAAGACTGTCAAAGAACTTGCACCTATATTTTAAAAATAGACACACTCTTCAAAACTGACACATTAGGAAAATACATACTTTAATAAAAATGAAAATATTCCCTTTGTCTGAATACCTTCCCTTCCTCCAGAAATTTCATGAACCACTCCCCAGATATCCCTCTGACTGAAATAATCTCTCCTCTCGGTCCTAATGCACCTTGCCCATAACTACGTTGGAGCATACTGCACTCCAACAATAAAAATACTTGCTAACTCTTACTGAGTACCACTGTGTTCCAGGCATTATTCCAAGAACTTCCCATGCATTATCTCAATTCTCAGACAATGTGAAAAGGAGACACTCCTATTTTATAAGTGAGTAAATTGAGGCCCAGAAGGGTTAAATAACTTGCCAGAAGGTCATGTTAAGTGGGAGACCCAGAGCTTAAACCAAGGCACCCCAGAACTCATGCTCTTAACTCATTCCATCACAGAGTACCATTTATATGCTGCTGTGTGTAAATAGGCCTTCCCTGATGGATTAAGACCTATTTTCATGTCATATTTATCCTTGCCTCTCCAGCACAAAACACAGCACCTGGCTTATGACAAGCAATAGCAAAAGCCATCAAAGACATGAACAGGCAATTCAAAGAGAAGGATTTAAAATGTTTAATAAACAAAAGAAAAGATGTTCAGACTTTAAAAACAAAGAAATCCAAATAAGATGGCATATTTTGTTTATTAAATAGGCAGAATTAAAATGTGTAGTGTTGTTGAATGGACAATGGATTCTTTTTTATTATGTTCAGTTAGCCACTCTATAGTACATAATTAGCTTTTGATGTATTTAAAGAAGAAATAATTCTACTGGAGCTGTTCCGAAAAATAGAAACAGAAGGAAATCTTCCAACTCCTTCTATGAGGTCAGCATTATCCTGATCCCAAAACCAGGCAAAGACCCCATCAAAAAGGAGAATTATAGACCAATATCCCTGATGAACATGGATGCCAATGTACTCAACAAGATTCTAGCTAATAGGATCTAACAGTATATTAAAAGGACAATGGATATTTTATTCTCACTTTTTGGTTGATCTTATAAAACTTGATAGGAAAACTTTTGGGGGATATTTATCAAAATGTGAATGTTCAGGGACACCTGGGTGGCTCATTTGGTTAAGCATCTGCCTTCAGCTTAGGTCATGATCTCAGGGTCCTGGGATCAAGCCTGGTGTTGGCTCCCTACTCAGCAAGAAGTCTGCTTCTCCTTCTGACTCTC
The DNA here is from genome assembly GCF_029215605.1 of Mirounga angustirostris. Lineage (NCBI taxonomy): Eukaryota > Metazoa > Chordata > Mammalia > Carnivora > Phocidae > Mirounga > Mirounga angustirostris. The sequence continues at coordinate 96,188,455 of NW_026991718.1, read as the reverse complement.
CCCCTGCTCACACTCATGCACATGCACTCTCTCTCTCTCTCTCTCAAATAAATAAAATCTTTTTTAAAATGCTAATGTTCATAATCTCTAAATAATGATTGAATTCCTGGGATATATCCTTCAAGAAAACTTTCATCTATGCATATAGTGACATTTACAAGGCTGTTCATCACAGGATTTTTTAAATAACATTTTTATTGAGACATAATTCACAAATCATAAAATTTGTCCTTTCAAAATGTACAATTTAGTGATTTTTAATATATACAAAAAGTTGTGAAATCTTACCATGATCTACTTTTAGAACATTTTGATCATTCCAAAAAGGAACGCTGTACCATCATCAATCATTCTGTATTGCTGCTTCCTCTTAGTCCCTTATGTAAACACTAATTTACTTTGTATTTCTGTGTTTATCTGCTCTGGACATTACATATAAAGGAAGTGATACAATATGTGGCCTTTTTTTTGGTCTGGTTTCTTTCGTTTAGCCTTTAGTTTTTGAAGTTTCATCTGTATTGTAGCAGGTAAACAATGCTTCATTCCTTTTTGTTCTCATATAACATTCCATTGTATCTACATACCACATTTTGTTCATCCATTCATCACTTGGTAGACATTTTGGTTGTTTCTAGTTTTTATCTATTGTGAATAGTGCTACTAAGAAAATTTGTGTGCATGTCTTTGTGTAGACATGTGCTTTCATTTCTCTTGGATATATACCTATGATTAGAATTGCTGGATCAATTCTTTAACATTTTAAAATTTTGAGTAACTGCCAAAGTGTTTTCCAAAGTGGCTGTACCATTTCACTATCCACAAGCAAGGTATAAGGGTTCAAATTCCTACACACATTGTCACCAACACTTGCTGGTTTTTATAGTTTTTGTTTTTACTTTTGTTTTTTCTACTGGGTATAAAGTGATATCTCATTGTGGTTTGATTTGTAATTCCCTAATGACTAATGATGCTGAACAACTTTTCATGTGTTTATTGGTCATTTATGTATCTTTTTTGGAGAAATACATATTCAAATCTTTTGTCCATTTTTAAATTGAGTTATTTGACTTTATTGCTGAATTGTTCTTAATATATTCTGGTATGAGTCCTTCATCATAGATATGATTTGAAAATATTTTATCTCATTTTGTGGGTTGTTTTTTCATTTTCTTGATGAGTTCCTTTAAAGCACAAACATTCTTAGTTTTAATGAAATCCGATTTTGGACGGTTTTTTGTCCTTTGTACTTCTGGTGTCACATCTAAGAAGTCATTGCTTAGGCTAAAGTCATGGATATTTACTTCTAAGTTTTATTCTAAGATTTGTAGATCTTCACTTCTTACATTCAGGGCCATAAATAATTTTGAGTTAAAATTTTTGTATGGTGTGAGAGACGACTCCAAATTCATTCTTTTTGTGTGGATATTCAGTTTTCCAAGGATGACTTGTTGAAAAGACTACTTTTTCCCATTGAATTTTCATGGTGACAAGGTTAAATTAATTAACCAGACCTAACTATGAATTATTTCTGGACTCTCAATTTTATACCATTGAACTCTATGTCTCTCCTTATGCCAATACCAGACTGTTTTGTATTAAGTTTTGAAATGGGAAAGTGTGAGTCTTCCAACTTTGTTATTTTTTGTAGATTGCTTTGGCTATTTGGGGTCCTGGGCATTTCCATATGAATTTTAGGATCAGCAAATATGGGGGGTATTACCATCTTAAAAATCCATGAACATGGGATGTCTTTCCATTTATTTGTATCTTCTTTAATTTCTTTCAATGATGTTTTGTACTTTTCAGTGTACAAGACTTGTACTTCTTTTGCTAAATTTATTCTCAAGTATTTTACTTATTTGATGTTATTGTAAATGAAACTGATTTCTTAATTCTATTCTTGGATTGGTCATTGCTAGCATATACAAATATAATAGATTTTTGTATGTTAATTTTATATCTTACAACCACACTGAACTGAACTCATTTGTTAATTTGAATAGGTTTTTTTGTGGATTTCTCAGGAATTTCTATGTACAAGATATGTCTTCTGCAAATAGAGATAATTTTTTCTTCCTTTCCAATTTGGATGCCTTTATTTCTATTTCTTGCCTGATTGTCCTGGCTGGAACCACCAGTACACTGCTTAATATAAGTGGCAAGATCAGACAAGCTTGTCTTGCTCTGATCTTAAGGGGAAAGCATTCAGCCTCTCAGTGTTATATATGATGTTGGCTGTTTGTTTTCATAGATACATTTATCAGATTGAGGAATACCCTTTCATTCTAAGTTTTTTGAATGTTTTAACATAAAAGAGTGTTGGATTTGTCTAATGATCATGTCAATAAATACTTTTTAAAAATACTTAAATTTAAAAGAAGTACTTTTTAAAAAATATTTATTGAGGTGATCATGTGGTTTTTGTCCTTTATTCTATTGATATTGTTATTATATTAACTTATTTTCAGCTGTTAAAACAACCTTGCATTCCTAGGATAAATCCCACTTGATCATGTATATAATCCTTTGTATAAGTTGCTGGTTTCAGTTTGCTAGTGTTTTGATGAGGATTTATGGGCTGATATTTGTAAAGCATAGTGGTCTGCAGTTTTCTTTTCTTGTGATATCTTTGTCTGGTTCTCATTTGAGGGTAATATTGGCCTTGATAATGAGTTGGGAAGTGTTCCTTCATCTTCCATTTTTTGGAAGAGTTTCTGAAGGATTGATATAAGTTCTGTAAACATTTCCCTCTAAATACTGCTTTAACTGCACCCCAAAAGTTTTTAAATTCTGTGTTTTGTTTTCATGCATCTCAAAGTATTTTGGAATAGTCAGTGTGATTTCTTCTTTGACCCATCGATTATTTAGGAGTAGGTTGTTTTCCAAATTTCCAGATTTTTCATCTTATTGATTTTTAAAGTAAATAGAAATTGTGATCAGATAACATACTTTGTGTTATTTTAGTCCTTTTAAATTTATTGAAGCTTGATTTGTGGCCTAATATATGATCTATCTTGGAGAATGTTCCATGTGTACTTGAGAAGACTATGAATTCTGCTGTAGTTGGGTAGAATATTCTATAAATGTCTCTTAGGTTTAGTTGATCTTTGGTTTTGTTCAAGTCTTCAATTTACTTTTTGGTCTGCATACCTGTTCTACCTATTATTGAAAATGGGCTATTGAAGTCTCCAACTGTTACTGATGCATTGTCTATTTCTCACTTTGATTTGTCAGTTTTTGTTTTGTTAATCTGGGGACTTTGTTGTTACATGCATATATATTTATAATTATCTGTCTTTTTGATGTATTAACTCTTTTATCAGCATAAAATGTCATTCCTTGTCTTTAGTAACATTTTTTATTAAAATCAATTATATCTAGTATATGTAGTCAGTCCTTCTTTCCTTTGGTTACTGTTTGTACAGTATATCTTTTCACATCTCTTGACTTTAACCCATTTATATATTTGAATCTAAAGTGTATCTCTTGTAGATAGCATATAGTTGAATAATGGGATTGGGTTTTTTTTTTTCATTCTTTCTGTAAATCTCTGTCTTTTGATTGGAATTTTCAATCCATTTACATTTAATGTAATACCTAAAAGATATTTACACTTGCCATTTTACTATGTGCTTTCTATAGGTCTTATAAACTCTTTTCTTCTTTCATAATGGCCTTTTTGTGTTAAATATTTTTAGTGCACCATTTTAATGACATTGTTGCTTATTTTACTATATATTTTGTAGTTATTTTCTTGGTGGATGACCTGGAGATTACAATAAATAACTTAAACAATAAATAATTTAAACAGATTAATACCAACTTGATTTCAAAAGTATACAAAACTTCACCCCAATATAGCTATGATTCTTTTTCCATCTTTTGTGGTACTAATACATCTTTATACATTATAAACCCCCAAACATAGTTTTACCATAGGATAAGTGATAGTCTTCCTTAGGTTCTCTCAGATTCTAGTACTTGGGAAGAACTAAAGCAATTTATTTAGAGTCTCTAATCTTCAGCTTCCTCATCTGTCAGGCCTTGAGCAGCAGACAAGCTCTAATTATTATGGTTTCTCCAACTAGCTCTAACACCCATACCTAATCCCAAGTATCCTTAGCATAGGGAGACAGGGAAATGTGGCCCATCATCCAACAGGTGCTTACCAGATGTAGATGGTTGCACTGTGCCCAATATGATGAAAGACATCAAAGAGTTCAAGAGAAAGTCTAAGATACAGGACAGATAATCCAGCTGTGAAGACAGGAGTAAGTCACAACACAATTCTGGAGCAACCAGACTTAGAGTGGAAATACTAGTTCAAGAGAAGAGAATGGAGAACTTGGTGTGGGTGAATAGAAAGGGAAGGCTACATGGAGAAGAAATTTTTTTAAATGGGTAGAAACTAAAGAAATAGAGGAAAGAGTAGAAGGTATTTGGGGAGGAGAAGTGAATGGGCAGTATATAAGAAAAAGTAGAGAAAACAAAAGTACAGTGATAGGGAAATAGAAGTCCAAGTCTGATAGGAAGCTGCCAGTTTTCTCACATACATCCCATCCCATGGAGCCCTAAGATGCAGCCCCAGTTTTGGTTTCCTTGTCCTGAGGCCACTCCCAGAAGCTAATTATGTCTTATGTCTGTTTGACTCTCCACAGCTTCCCTTCACTGAAGGACTGTACCACTTTTATCACAATGGCCTAGCAAAGGCCAAGAGAAGACGCAGTCTACATCACAAGCAGCAGTTGGAGAGAGACCCCAGGGTGAGTTTCCTTGGACACCTGCCTATCAACCTCTTCTGCCACAACTGAGCCCACTGAGGGGATGTATAAAGGGGTGGGCTGAGAATTTTGAAGTAAAGACACTCAGTGTATTGTGATAAGCAAAATGGATCCTTGGCAGAGTGGCACTGGATACTCTCCACTCCTCTACCTTGTGTATAATAAGTAAATCTTTTATAGGCTATGGGGCAAGAAAGTAAACAGGGATACCACCCCTTTACTGGCTATCTTTTCCTACATTATTGTGTTTGGACTTCTGGTTGCCTTGGAACCTGTTTTAGCCTATGATGGGTGGGGAGAAACCAGTCATTTAATGAGTCATTTTATGGAAGGTTTCTACTGGTGAGCCCTATGCTCTTAGGAGGTTGCTGTGCCCCATATTGGGCATGGAGAAATGACTGGGCCAGTGAGTGATTAGCTTACAGTAGGCAGCAGGCTTCTCAGTATCCATGCATGGTTGCATCCCCAAGACCACCTCAGCCATTCTCTCCTATATTTTCTCACAATCACCTAATTTACCCTCATGCCTTGATGGTGCTCATAACCCCCATTTTTAAATTTACAATCTTTACCTTGCTCTTAGAATCTAGATCTCATTTCCTACTCACCCTGGAAGCTTAAATTCACTTCCCCACAATCAAACTTATTACTTTAGCCACAAAGCAGCTCCTTTTCTAGAATAGGAACTTTGGTCATCCCTGAATCCTCCTTCATCAAATCTCTTCTGCCATCCCTCTACACTTACAGACTCATTCAACTGAGAAGAATACTTTCTGTTATGCAATTCACTAAAAGGGAAATTAATAATCCAGACAAATTGCTCTCTGTACATTGACAGCTGCATAACTCTTCTCCAGAACTCTTGGGGGAAAGTGGATATAAAGTGGGTCAGACATTTGAGTTAGGGATTTACACATGAGACTCTGAATTGATGGAATCTGGAAACTCATTCTTGTGGGGCTTTTCATGTGAACATTTGACTGGGTTTAATTTGGGCTTTAATTAGGAATGCAGATGAAACAGACTCCCCAGCAGACCACCAACTGACAGGCCACAGGCAATTTTCCTTTAACTCCTCAACCCAGGGGAACCCCCATTCCCTGGAGTGGAAATTCTGCTCTGAGAAGCCACTTTATCTACTTTCACAGTAAGATCCAAGCTGCCTCCTGCCAGCCCATGCCAGACATTCTTAAAGGGTCTGTTGAAGAAGCTGGCACCATTATCTAAGGGAAAAGCTCTCTTTTCTGTGTCTTAACAGCCTCCACCCTGGCTGTACCAATTCAGAGCTTCGGGAATCTCTTGGGAAGCCTATGGACAGAAATCCTGTGTGTCTCACCTATGGATCCAGAGTGGATACCAGTAGACAAAGACCACTCTGGGAAACTGTGGCACTGGTTCTCCCTGCACTTCATCCCTGCCCTATGATCTTACCCTTTATTGCCAGTTATTTTCCTTTTATTTATATATTTGCTTAAAAGTCCCATTGGATTCTCCTCTTCCATGATTAAAGATGTTGCCTCAAGATCATCCAGAGAGAAAAACATAAAAGAAACTGTGGTAGAAGGAAAGAGATGCTTGGGAAAGAGAACTGAGGAACAAGGAAACTAAGAAGCCATTGTTTGGGTCAGAGGGACTCCTTGCGCCCATTAGACTAAGATTTTCTTATTCTTTCACTTACTTGAAATGATCTTTGAAATGATTATTCTTGAAGTTTAGAGTGATGTTTCCAAAAGAGAAGAAAATAAGATAGGTTAGGTAATAAGGAGATCATGCACTAGTGATTCTAATCATTTGTCTTTCTCCTCAAAATATTGTCTGTTTTAACCAAAAGGGACATCCATTCCCCCTTCACTGCCCACTAGAAGGGTTCTGGTAACCATCTTCCTCTACATGGTGGTGGCAATCATCTATTTTGCCCATGATCAGTATAAGATGGTGGGTACACTAAAGATCATAAATCTCCTGTACCTTTTCTCTGTCCTCTCATTGAGGGTAAATGTCAAGTCTGTGGTCCATAATAAAGTCATTCTAGGAAAAGAAATAAAACATAAAATCTCATAATTCTTTGAGAAAAAAAAGACTGCTAGTGATGACTGCCTCATTTTAAAATATTAGATTAAGCCCTTTCCTGCATGATTTTCTTGTGATTATCTAATTCTGGCATCAGCTGATAGCAAAATATGGGGGCGACCATTCTTTTTTTTTAATTCCTGTATAATTAACATAGAGTGTTATATTATTTTCAGGTGTATAGTATAGTGATTCAAAAATTCTATATATTACTCAGTGCTCTTCACATTAGGTGTACTCTTAATCCCCATCACCTTTTTCACCCCTCCCCCTACCCACCTCCTCTCTGATAACGTGTTCTCTATAGTTAAGAGTCTGTTTTTTGGTTTGTCTTTTTTCTTTGTTCATTTGTTTTTTTCTTAAATTCCACATATGAGTGAAATCATATAGTATTTGTCTTTCTTTGATTGGCTTATTTCACTTAGCATTATAAACTCTCTAGATCCATCCATGTTGTTGCAAATGGCAAGATTTCATTATTTTTATGTCTGAGTAGTATTCCATTGGATATATATAACACATCTATATCCATTCATCTATCAATGGACACTTGGGCTGCTTCCATAATTTGACTATTGTAAATAATGCCACAATAAACATACGGATGCATAAATATTTTCAAATTGTGTTTTCATATTCTTTGGGTAAATACCCAGTAGTGGAATTGCTGGTTCATATGGTAATTCTATTTTTAATTTTTTGAGGAAACTCCATACTGTTTTCCACAGTGGTTGCACCAATTTACATTCCCACCAACAGTGCACTAGGGTCCCTTTTTCTCCACATCCTCATGGGGGGAACTATTCTTAAACAAAAAGCATTGACTATGACCAGTGTAAGAGTAGCAATATAAGGATTCTTCCATGTGGGTCTACAGATCTTAAATGAAAGGGCAAATGTGTTGAGAGGATACCTCAATCTTTGAGTTCCCAAGCACATTCACATAGGCTACAAAAAAGAAAAGTAAATACAAGTATAGGAGGGGTGCCTAGATAGTTCAGTCGGTTTTGTGACCAACTCTTGATTTTGGTTCAGGTCATGATCTCAGGGTCATGGGATCAAGCACCACATGGGGCTCCATGCTGGCCATGGAGCCTGCTTGGGATTATCTTTCTCCCTCTGCCCCTCTCCCACCCCTCTCCCTCTTTCTCTCTCTGTCTCAATAATAATAATAATAATAATAATAAGTATAAGTATAAGTATAAGTATAAGTATAAGTATAAAAGTATAGGAAGGAAACAAAAAGGACCAGGTAGCCAAAAAGGATTATTGACATTGGCTTTTATCTCTTGGGTAACTGTTGCAAATTGCATTTTATGAACCAACATTTTAAGAGCAAGTTGTTTTGTCATTTTCTGAAACGTGTTGTCTCCTAGACCAACCTACTTCATCATGCTTGCAGCCCCAGCTTCCTTCTTACTCCTGTCTCCACATCACTTCCTGGCCTTTCTCACTCACTGTCCTGCTTGGGAAGGAGCATGCAAAACCCAAGGAACCAGGCATGTAAGAGCAGGAGGGTTTGAGCAGCTACAGGTTGTCAGGGCTGAATCTACTCAGTAGCTTTTTAGCCACAGAAACTGCCAAGATCTGCTATCAACTCAAGAAATAACGAAAAAGGTAGAGGACTGAGCTTCACTTTGGTTTTGTTCCAGCTTCAGAACAGAAATTTCAAGGATGGTTGGCCCTTATTCAACAACTAATTTTTATGTGTAAAGAAAATGAAAGAAAGACTGGAAAAGGATCATATCTGCTTTTATTCCAGGCCAATAAAGTGCTCCTTCAATATGTTCATATTCATTCACTGATAGGTAGGACAATAGTTAAGAAAATAGATTCTGATGGAGATCATTTCAAAGGTGTTCTCTTGCCTTCCCATTTCTTTCTGCTAAATAAATTAGCAGAGTGACATTGTGTGTCAAACTACACTCAAATAACATAATTAATTAAAGAATAACAACAAAGAATTAGAATTCTGACTAGCATTATTTAGATGATAAAAGCAAAAATTGGGTCTTGTTTTTTTCTGGATGTCTTTGCACAGTGCAGGTCTGAATGCATAGTAGATGCTCCATAAATATCTGTCAAATGAATAGATGATTAATAATTTTTCCTCAGGGTTTTAATCCATGAAATAGTATTGTTCTTCTCATCTTATATTTTTATCCCTATTCTAAAATGTGCACTCTTTAGGAAACAGAAGGACAGCCTTCTTTTTAGCTACTCCTTTAGAAATATTCTTATTTTTAAAGCAGTTGCTATTTTATTACTTCCAAGCCCTGTCACTGAGAACCCCATGAAGAACCAGTTTTTAATTTCAAAAATCCAGTACACTGTGTTGCTGATCATATTCACGGTCCTGGTACAACCAGCCAAGTGAGGACAATGTGTTTGGAAAGTTTGGGTAGCTAAAATAATGTGAAGAGGTAATAAATAAATCCAAAGCTGGGATGAAATAATAAAACTAAAAATGACTTCTCAGAGTGAGAGTTAGGAACAAATATCCCCTGCCCAAAACATCTGCGGGATTTGTTAAACTTTAGCTAAGAGCAGCGTCAACAAATCTTGAAGCCAAACCTGATTGTGGTCCACAGTCTACATACCAAACTCCCACAGTCCCACAAGTACCTGAAAAGCTGCAGAGAATAGATTTATTTAAGATAATATTTGTTTCACAGTTATGTTGCTTGCATATCTGACATAGCACTGAAATGAGAAATATTAAAAAACATGAAGACTCCCATCATTCAATGAGCAACACACATTAGTTGTACGGAAGCCAAATAATTTAACAACAAATAACCTGAACTTTATTTGTTGAGAGAAGTTATATTTGATTGGAAAATTGTAAACACTTATTCCCTTTTCAAAGCAATTTTATTAGACCACATAATTATCCCTTGAAATCATTTTTAAATCGTCTTCCAATTTTGCAAGTCAGAAACTCCCATCAGTTTGCTGAAAACTTTTCTCAGTTCCCCATCTCAAAGAATGGATGATGTCTCCCTTGCATTCTATATATGGAAGCTGTATCTTTCTACATTCTTCCTCATCCAAACATATCCACGTGTCTAATTATATAGATGGCAGACTCATGATCCTGTAGTGACCTAATTTTGTTCTTAAATGGTCTATTAGGAGCATATATGTGGAGTTTTTAGGGTGCTGCAAAACACCTACAAAAGTTAGTTTCACTGGATAGGTCTACAGCAATTTCATAGAACCATACCACCAGAACAAATGAGAATTTTTCCCATTCTTTAAAATTAACTGGACAAGACTAGTGTGATTTGTTGGGAAAAATCTGAATAATGAGTGAACCAGACTTTCTTTGTCCATAGGTTTTAATAATACAATAATTGATATTGTTTGAAAAAATGGATTTATTATCATGCTTGAAACTCAGGTGGTTGATAGAAGCTGAGAATGGCTTGCAATTGCTCTGGGTCCTTTTCTGACATGATAATAATAATGCTTTTAGATCTAACTCAGATGGAGTAATTTAGCTGTGACTGGTGAACACCTTATAGAACTGTACATAGACTCAGATCAGAAAGATTTAGCATCGATGACCTAGAAAGCATGATCTGAAGAAGCCCATGAAATGATCAGAGCAATAATATAGCAATTTATTCACAATCTAAAGACATCTTTCTGAAAAGAATACTGGAACTTCAGCAGCTCAAAGCAAGCAAAAAAGTTCATTTATCTTTTCCTCCACAAGTAACACAAAATTTTGTCACAATTGCTAAGCTCTTAGCTTACAACCCTTTTCGAATACCTAGCACTAGTCATGTAACTTTTTATGATAATGAGGTGCCACTTACATGTATTGTGTCTTTGATTTATAGTATTAGATAACCATTTGATTATTTAGATTAAAAGTTGGGGGAGAGGGGCACCTGGGTGGCTCAGTCGTTAAGTGTCTGCCTTCGGCTCAGGTCATGATCCCAATGTCCTGGGATCGAGCCCTGCATCGGGCTCCCTGCTCTGCGGGAAGCCTGCTTCTCCCTCTCCCACTACCCCCTGCTTGTGTTCCCTCTCTCACTATGTCTCTCTGTCAAACAAATAAATAAAATCTTAAAAAAAAAATTGGGGGGAGAGAAGAAAAAGCACCATTATCTTGTGGAAAATCTGCTTTCAAATAGAAAATCTCATGGAGAAAAATGTCTTCTTGCACTTTTTTGGGTTTTGTTTTGGTTTGGTTTGGTTTGGTTTGGTTGGTTTTGTTTGGTCTTGATTTGATCAAACCTTCAGCCAGTGGGTAACTAGTAGAATTTGGGGTGTCCTGGATGGTCTCCTTACCATCACTGTGAATGTATGAGAGCCTTTCCACCTGGGGGCTGGGTAAAAATAGAAATTAGATAGTTTTAGTGCCTTTTTAAAAGAATTTATACCCAAAGAATAGGGTTTTGTTTTGTTTTGTTTTGTTTGGTCTTCATATTTGTTAAGTCTCAAATGGTGAGATTTGAGGTGAGATGTTGCTCTAAGAAATGTATAGGACTGGAGCACCTGGGTGGCTCAGTTGGTTGAGCATCTGACTCTTGATTTTGGTTCAGGTCATGATATCAGGGTCATAAGATCAAGCCCAACGTCTGGCTCCACACTCAGCCCAGAGTCTGCTTAAGATCCTTTCCCTACCCCTCTGCCCATCTCCCCACTCACCCTGTCTCTCTCTAAAATAAATAAATAAAATCTTAAAAAAAAAAAAAAGAAATGTATAAGACTTCTCCAATCTATCTTCCAAATGTCTCATTGGGGGGGGGGGGGAGGAAGCAGATAGATTTAATTATATTTTACTTATTAAAAAAACAATCATTTTCTCATTTCTTTGTAGCATGAGTTGGACTAACAGGTGTTACTCTTTCCTGAAATGGAGATACAAAATCACACATGAGTTTGTGAAAGCTGATCAAGTCCCCCCAAATGATGACCATCTTGTCCAATCTGGATTTAGGTCTCCTGGTTGGCCAAGGGAACAGCCTATTTGAAATTGGGATTCTCATAGGGAAAATACCATCCACAATGCATGATCGTAACAGCCCAGTGGTCCATGAATAAAGCTGTGCAAGTAGACTTAACCATAAGTAGGATCTGAACATAGAATGAAATCTCTTTAACTTTGGGGGTTAAAAGTACAGATTAGCCAGAATTCCTAAGAGAGACTCCTTCTTCCCTGGGCTAACAAGTGTTCATTTAGGTGTCTCTGGCATATATACTCTAAAGAGAAATAAACTTAAGACATACAGAACTGAAATAAAGTGATATTGAAGCTACACTGTGAAGAAGAAGATATAGAATAAGAAACAGAAGCACAGGAAAATTTAAAAAATGAAAAAAAATTTTTGATTGGTGGAAAGTGTGTGAGACCCAGCCTCACATCCAATGCTGCACTCCCCACCCACCTCCTAACAGTGTCTTAATATCACCTGAACCATGTGACCCCTTCAGGACCTGGACCTTTCCTATTCTAAATAGGAAATAATAGGAAATAGTTCAATTTTCTATCATAAAAAAGGGAACAATATTTCCCACGCTAAAAGGGCAAATAACCAAAAGGAGCGCATAGCAAAGTTAAGCAGTTGTCATTTCTTCCTCCTCTCTTCTAGTTTTTCCTCCCTGCCTCCCTCTACCTTACTTCCTCTCCTCAAGAATCCATAAGCAGCAAACACACTTCTGGAATGTGCTGTGTCTCAGACTCTAACAGGAAAGCTGCTTTATAAAAAATGAGCTATAAATGCAAATGAATACAATGAAATCCATTAGGAAGGGATTTTGGCTCAGACCTCTCCACACCCAACCAACCAGCTAGTGACCTTCTGCATGTTAGTAAGGGGAAAGCAAGGACACAGTCCTTCAATGATCCTGCTCATGACATTTCTGCAGGAACCAGATCACTGAGTCAGAAAAGAAGAGAGAGGAGGGCTCCAGGGTTTCCTCTCACTTTAATTTGGTAACAGTTGTAAGAACAGTGAATGTGAATTAGATGCTGCTGCTTTATTTTGGGTTCCTGTAAAAAGGAACCCCTGAGAAAAGGACTCAGAAGAGGGTCATTTATTTGGGTGATTGGTCCTAGGAAGCACAAGGAAAAGAGTGAAATGAAAAAAGGAAGTGAGGAAAGCATAAGAGGGTGGATATTTTAGCAGGTTTTCATTGTAGGCACCTAAGGCTCAGTCCCACTGGGGACTCTATGAGGGTGTTGTGTAGAATGTGCTTCAGATTTGTCCTATAAGGAACGAGGTTGATTAATGGGTGATTAATATACCGGCTCTGTCTCTCATGTTTGAGTTGACCCTCGATGTCAAATCCCTAGCACTTTGGGCTTCCCTGTACAAAGGCTGAGGGAGCCTCAAGATGCTGGAAAAATCCCCAGAGCCGAGGGGCAAAAATGGAGATGCCTGACAGGAAAAGCTGTCAGTAGTCACAAGTGAACTCAGAAGAGGGCTGAGAGAATACAGGGATGAAATCCACAGCTACAGTCACAAATCCTACAACCCAATGCTGTGCTGAGAATTTAGCATGCATCATCTTGTTAAACTTCCAGCGTCACCTGTGAATTACATACTATCTGATTCTCAGTTTACAGGTGAGGAAATGAGAACTTAAGGGAGGCTCGTCCCACAGATTGTGAGCAATATTCACCACCGCATGGTGCTGCTCTGTCACTGACTTGTGTTTCATAAATTAATTTTCCCTGCTCCTTTATACAAAGAATGTAGTGGGACCAGATTCCTTGTAGGTGAGGATGACCTGTGATGTACTGAGATGCAGCACACTGATTTCTGACTTTCTTAAGAAGTTTGCAGAGTTAATTTTGACAATGTGTAGTTTCCACTTCACCCACTTCAGAATCCTACTGTAGGATTCTTCTAAATGTAAACAAAGATGGTGTCTTAGCTTAGATTTCCTGGAAATGCACTCTGAGATGGAGAGTTGCTTGTGTAAAAGATGTTTCTAAGAGTGCTGGTTGGGCATAGGATTGAAAACGGTATCACACCTGGGTCCCCCCAACTTGAAACCAACAATACACTCAAATCCTTTCTATGCTTCACACCTTCTGCCTCCTCTTTGGCTTCAGGACTCATGTGATTCATTGGGCCCACCCAGATAACCCAGCATAATCTCCCTATCTTAAGATCAGCACATTAGTAAACTTAATTTCATCTGCAAAGTCCCTTTTACCACAGGATGCAACATAACCATGAAAGTAACCTTACCAGAAATGTGACCTTTCTGGAAGAGTTAACATGCCTTCTAAGGTCAGCAGCTCCTCTCTATGCAGCCCAGCTTCCCCTCACTGCCATCCTCCAGGCATTGCATTTAGCTCAGAGGGAAACATGAATATGTAGGCATGCAACCTTGACCATACTTTGAGCCCAAATGATGACTTCCCTTCCCAGCTGGTGACCAAATCCATTTTCTAGACACCTCATTAAGATGTGGGCTCAGGTGTAAACCTTCCATGGGGCATATATTTTGAAAGTCACTTGACAGCATCAGGAGAAGAAATGTGTTGTGAGAGAAAGGAGGAGTCTTCATTAATGCTCCAACCTGTGGGAAAAGCTAATCTGCCCTAATCTGCTGGTTTTATTATGCAGCAGGGAGCGACTTTCAGTATCTCCTCTGGGCATTGCAGTTATGCCTGGCTTCCTGCCTCAATGAGCTGCTGCTAGTGCTATAATTAAGTATTCGTGAGGAACAGGGGAGAATTATTTACCATGGATTTAGAAAGGCACAGAGAAAGCTGCTAATGAGGCCTGGTTTTTCCTAGATGTTATGAGCATATTTTTAAATGATTACTACTGCTCATGCTGTCATGCTTACTAAAAGAGAAGGAGGAACACTCTCGGAGACACATTCCAGCAAGCCCAGAGATCTCTGGGGAGTTTTAACTTTCTTTGAGAGAATTTTAACAAGCCCCAGTGCAGAGAAAAGCAACACAAAGAGAAGAAAGTTGTTCTGTATCATCTTTATAACTCACAAGATGAAGACTCTCAAATGGCGAGCTGGAAAGCTTTTAGGACATCCAGGCAAAATCTTTGATGTTTGTAGGGCAAATTTCTCCTGACCTACCTTACCTGATTCCTTCTCTAAACTTCCCAAGATGCAAAAGGAAATGTCTCTAACTACCTAAAATGTTTCTATTATTTCCTCTAAAAATGAGCATTTTCTGTATGTTTATTAAATTCACAATATAATTCCATTATCTAGTTGCTTGCTAGCAAACCATTTATTCGTTCAACAAATATTTACTGAGCTCAGCTACATGCTGAGCACTCTTCCAGGTACTAGGACACAATAGGGAACAAAACAGACAAAGTTCTTCTCCCAAGAAACTTATTTACTAGTGGGGATGAAAGAGAGACAAAAACCAGATAATAAAGCAATTACATGACTGTTGGTGAATGTGTTATGAAGATGAATAGAGCAAAGTAGGAGGAAGAGAGGGTGCCAGGGGAGGGGGTGTTTCTGTTTTATAAAAAGTATCCAGGATTGGCTATTCTAGTAAGATGACATTTATAGAGACCTGAAGATGGTTAAGGAAGGTGTTCATGTGGTTATCTGGAAAAAGGTCATTCCCAGTAGAGGGGCTATCAAGGATAAAGGCCAGGTGTCCAGGGCACACTTGATGTGTTTTAAAAACAACAAGAATGCCAGTAAGGCTGGGAATAAATGAGCTGAGGAGAACAGGGAAAGAAATCAGGTCAGAGAGGAACAAGGGAGCAAGACCATGGAAGACAGTCTAGGTCAGGTAAGGATTTTGTATTCACTCTGAATGAAATGGGATTTTCTTTGAGTCAGAGTGAATAATAGACTATGGGTGGGAAGGGGGGGGCACAACTGGAAACCAAGATCAGTGCTAGGCAACTGCAACATTCCAGAAGAGAAAGGCCAGTGGCTTAGGCCAGGGTAGAAGTTAGTGGAGGTGGTGAGAAACAATTCAGATTTAAGGAGATATTGTGAAGGTAGAGTCCTCAAATTTGCTGATTCTTATGCCAATAGATCAGATAAGGAATGGGAAAGGAAGGGAGAAGGCAAAGTGGAGATGGGGACAGTATGGAGTCGGTATTTATGTTGGTGGGCAAAATGCGGGAAGAAGCAGGTTGATGGGGAGTGAGTAGAGAATCAAGAGTTTAGTTTGAAGAATGTTAACTTTTGAAATTTGCATTGAATATCCAAGTGGAGAGGTAAAATAGGCAAATGATTTAAAGATCTAGGATAGAGGGGCACTTGGTTGGCTTGGTATGTAGAGCATGCAACTCTTGATCTCAGGGTCATGAGTTCAAGCCCCATGTTGGGCATGGAGCCTACTTAAAAAAAGTAATAGAAAGAAAGGAGAAAGAAAGAAAGAAAGAAAGAAAGAAAGAAAGAAAGAAAGAAAGAAAGAAAGGGAAAGAAAGAAAGAGAAAGAAAGAGAAGAAGGAAAGAGAAAAGAGAAGAAAGAAGGAAAGAAAGAGAGAGAGAGAAAGGGAGGGAAGGAAGGAAGGAAGGAAGGAAGGAAGGAAGAAAGAAAGAGAGAAAGAAAGGAGAAAGAAAGAAAGAAAGAAAGAAAGAAAGAAAGAAAGAAAGAAAGCAAGCTAGTATAGAGATGAGAATTGGAGACATAAATTGGGAGTCACCCACATACTGATAGTATTCAATGCCATGAGGTCAGTTGAAGTTATCTAAGAAATGAGTGTAAATAGGAAAGACAAGCTGTATGGGACTGAGTCCTAGGGCACTCTAACATTCAGAAGTCTGGAAGATGACTGGGGACCAGGAAACAACACAGAGAAGTGACAAATAAAATAGGAAGAGGATCAGTGATCAAGCAAAGACTAATCTAGTCAATGTGCCCTACCTCATTCAAATTTTACCAGAGTAACTTGACTGTCCCTAGACTTATTTCTTAATAAAACCACTTAGAGGTATCAATAAGTTTCTTCAGTTTTTTTCTCTAATCTATTTTTTTCTCAAGAAGTATTGAAATTTATAGTGCACACATGAGCTTATGAAATAAAAATAGTAGCATGAGTTTTATTTCATGGACACTGCTCTGTGGACTGGGCAGTATGCTTTAAAACAGGGAATCCAATGATTCATGGAACACTACATCAAAAACTAATGATGTACTGTATGGTGACTAACATAACATAATAAAAAAATTTTTTTTAATTAAAAAAAATAGGGAATCCCATTTGAATGAGAATGGATAAGAATCAAGCCTTTAAAACCTCAAGCCCAACTAGGCAGTATCTCAGAGCAAAGACCTGGTTCTGGGAGCTCCTGAGTGAAATTACTGGAAAACTACCTATTTGAAATGAAGAGTCAAAGTTGGCCACTTCTTTTCTAATTTTCAGAAGCTATGAAAACCGTGAGAAACCTCAAGTTTGACTGTAAACCTAAAGGAAGGAAACTTAATCTCCAATTAAGAAAAATAAAAATGCAAGCTGTGTTGATTCAATTCTGATCACATTTGCATGGATTTCAGAAAGATAGAGTTCTTAAAATAATTTCCTGTTAAGATTCAAAATCTATCTAGAGAGTAATTTCTCACTCCTTAATCCACTGCTCCAGAATGAATTTTATTCAATGCTTAACTGAAGGAGACAATTAGTGTTCCTTAATGAAGACATAAACAAATGGTTAAAATAGGTGTGTCTATCTAGCTACTGAATTTTCTTAAGATAATATTTTGTAAGACAGCTTTGGAGACGGATATGCCTCAGAACTGTTTTTAAACCCCCACCCCCCTTTAAAACTCTTAGGGTATTTTTCATTGGTTTAGCCATTTTTCCTCTATGATGTCCATTGACATGTATGCAATCACATCTTCATCTATAAACAGACTTCATGCTCTTAAATACAAGTGAAGGGAATTTTGAAAATGAATGAAATTGAATTCCTACCATTTCCAATAGTTTCAAACCTTTATGGGTTGAGGAGAGGACATGAGTGAAGCCAGGTCTAGAAATGAGTAAACAGCAGTTATAGAAAGAGATTTATGTCTGAATAACAGCCTGATTGCCAGAGTTTATCTAAATGGTTTCCCATTATCTGTACCGAAAATGCTGTGTTTTCTATGTTCTCTTCAGCAAGTATGTCCCATTTAGCAATAAAGAACTTATTGCCCAAGAGAAAACAGGTAAGACAAAACAATTTTCCATTTTCCATTCCCCTTGAAAAGGGAGAACAGTTCACCCCATGTAAAGAATTGCTTAATGGATGTTAGTTTGTAAGGACACCTCAGAGAAATGGCAGGAGAAAGCCCTCCCAAGAGAACAGAAGAAAAGCAAAGCAATTCAAACCCATTGTGTGCAAAGAAACTCAAAAGATTGTCTACCAGGGAGAAAAGGAGCACGGGGAGAGGGCAACGTGAGGTCATTCTTGGGCTCTAATACTAGCTCTGACACCTAGTAGCCCTGTTTCCTTGAAAAAATTATTTTATCTGCCAGTCTTCAGTTTCCTTATCTGTACAGTGAGGATTGTAGACTTGTCTCCAAAATTCCTCTCCAAGTCTTGGTATCTGAGATTCCAGGGGGCCGGAAATCCCTCCAACTGGTTAATGTCAAAGCCAGGACTAAATCCCAGATATTCCCACTAGGGTGTGTTCCTTCCTTTGCGTGTCTTTATTTTCATCTCAGAAATGGGATTTTTTTTTTCTTTAAAACAATACTCCAAAGTGTTTAGAACTACCATTTATGTTAGTATTTTCATCTTTTAGAAGAGTATTTCAAATCCTGTGCTGTTCAAACCAGTTCATCCGAGCCCTAAAATTTCATTTGTTGCCTTAGGGGAAACATTAAATGTTGAGATAGAGGTTATTCACCCACCTTCAAAGAGAATGTCTTTGTTTTATGTTTTATGACTTGGCATTTGGTGTAAGGTTTCTTTTTTTTTTTTTAAGATTTTATTTATTTATTTATTTGACAGAGAGAGGGACAGCAAGAGAGGGAACACAAGCAGGGGGAGAGGGAGAGGGAGAAACAGGCTTCCTGAAGAGCAGGGAGCCCTATGCGGGGCTTGATCCCAGGACCCTGGGATCATGACCTAAGCCGAAGGCAGACGCTAAATGACTGAGCCCCCAGATGTCCTGGTGTAAGATTTCTTTTGGCAAGGTGGGTGTGGAAGAGTGGAGGTAGTTCAACTAAAAATATAAGTTTGAAAACCACTGATATCTAAATAAGTCCTATTCTCTAACCCAGTTAATTGGTGTGTCCAGCCAGGATCACAAACTGAAACCTAGAGAGGCCAGGCAAGTAAGTTAGAGATTGAAGTGGATTAGTCCACAAAAAAGTTTTTTCTTAAGGCAATCCCAAAGCTACCTCCTTAAAGTGTTGGTCCACTATCCAGATTCTGCTTCCCAGAGCCATATGATTTCATCTTCCATGTAAGAACCCTTCAAACATTTGAAGATGGTGATCATGACCCCTGGACCTTCTTTAGAGTAAATATTTCTGATTCTTTCAGGTGTTTTAATTGAATTTCATGCTCATTTCCTGTGCCTTCCTGATCATCTCTTTGAACACTGTCTGAGAACTAAACACACAATCCAGCTCCAGTATAAGGATGTTGGAATAGCACTGGACTTTCACTTCCTATATTTTGGAAGTTATTTTTCTATTAATATATCATATTCTATTATATGATATCTATCATATTCTATCATTTCTATTAATATATCATATCACATTATCTTTTTTAGAAGTCACAGATCTTATTATTCACTAATACTGATCTTACAACTAGTAAAAACTTCTAGTGTCTTCTCAAATATGCTCAAATCAATCCATCCTTGGAGGACTGGGGTATTGATCCTAAAGCAAGGATCAGTTTATTTTTTTATTTTTTTCATTTTGTTAGAGTTCATTATTATGACTTGTCAAGATTTTACCAGATCCTGATTCAGTCTCCTTTCAGCTTCCTGTCATCTATGATTTTGATCAACATCAATATCCTCAACCAGTTCTTAATAAAATGTTGAATAGGACAAAGATGGCAAAGCTCAGAGTCCTTTGTCCAGTACAGTATGCTATAAATCTATTAATATAGACTTTGAGGAGTATCTCACACTGACCCCATATTGAAAGCACCCCAAATCCCAAAAATTTCATTCAGGTTAAATGAAAAACAGTCTCTCACCAGGGAGGCTATTTGAAGACTGTGTTTATGTGGCTTGACTACATCACTCTGAAATCTAGTTGATTGGTTTGTGTACACTGCTCTCTGAGCAATCAGTTTGTTTGCCTTGGAGCAATCTAATCCAGCTATTCACATGACCAAAATTACCAGACCAACCAGTTTTCAATCTGGTCTTTTGAGGTAATTTCAATTCACTTGATAATTTGTTCACACATCTGCAACTGGTTGATGTTTAATTATGAAAAATTTTAATCAAAGAACCAAAATCAATGAGTAATCATCAATGCTAATCATGAGAGTACCAGGTGGCACTCAAGTGTGGACCAAATCAAATTCTTCTAAAACTTAATAAAGTGATTCCTTTTAAGTAAGTCAAGGCATCTCAGAAATAAACTAATTCAGCTAAGGATCATATTCTCCATGGCTAAAATATAACATCTCATTTGACTTATATAGGAGCACTCAAAAAAATTATCTACTGTTTAATCATGTGGCCTGGGCAAGTCACTTAACCTTCATTAAGTATCTTTATTTTACAATCTCTGTCATTAAATAACAATGAAAATCTAAATGTCTGGAAATAAATCACCTTAACTTTTCATCTTTATCATGGAATCACAATGAAAGCACAAATGCCTGCAAATAAATGTCTAAGACTTCAAAGCTAAAAGAGTGACTTTATCTCTGAAAGAACAGTAATTTTTTAAGTATACACATTACATCAGCTATGTATATACAAAGTGAATTTACATTAAAATTTATTTTGTATCTGTATATATTTACAAATATAAAGTCTGAAAGGATATAAACTTAAAAAAATGAAAGTACATACTAGTTTCACAAATACATTATAACTTTTGCAAGAGCAGAAAAGGTGATGGTAATACCTATTCCTTGTGCATTTTCTCCCACTTAATTCTATATTTATTCTCCTTGCCTTCCTCTACTCCATGAAAAATTGTAGCGAGTTTAAAAATGTAGTGAATTAAAACAGTGTTCCTCAAACTATATTATGTTGAGCTCCTGGCACTTCCTACCAGAATGTTGTGAATAATAAAAATATTAGTTAAGATACACCAGATTATGTTGCAGTAACAAAACAAATTTACCCTCAAGTTCCAGTGATTTAATATACAAGTGTTTACTGTTTACTCATGCTACCTGTCTAGATTGGGTCAGTGGAAGCTCTAATCAACATGGTCTTTCAGCAACTGATACTGTTAAAGGTTCCAGCATCTTGAGATGCCACCAGTAGAAGGAAGGAAATAATAAAGATTAGAGCAGAAACAAATGAAATAGAAACTAGAAAACAATAAAACAGATCAATGAAACCAGGAGCTGATTCTTTGAAAAGATCAACAAAATTGATAAACATTTAGCCAGAGTCATAAGAGAGAGAGAGAGAGGATTCAAATAAACAAAATCAGAAATGAAAGAGCAGAAGTAACAACTGACACCACCGAATACAAAGAATTATAAAAGAATATTATGAAAAAACATATGCCAACAAATTGTACAACCTAGACAAAATGGATAAATTCCTAGAAACATAAAAACCTCCCAAAACTGAATCAGGAAGAAATAGTACATTTAAACAGACTGATTATCAGCAATGAAATTGAATCAGTAGTCAAAAACTCCCAACAAACAAAAGTCTAGGACCAGAGGGCTTCACAGGTGAATTTTACTAAACATTTAAAGAAAAGTTAATACCTATTCTTCTCAAACTATTCCAAAAAAAAAAAAAAATAGAAGAGGAAGGAAAGCTTTGAGGTCAGCATTACCCTGATACCAAAACCAGATAAAGACACTACAAAAAAAAAAAAAAAAAAAAGAAAACTACACAGTAAAGGAAACAGTCAACAAAACAAAGAGACAACCCATGGAATGGGAGAAGATATTTGCAAATGACACTACAGATAAAGGGCTGGTATCCAAGATCTATAAATAACTTCTCAAACTCAACATCCAAAAAACAAATAATCAAGTCAAAAAATGGGCAGAAGACATGAACAGACACTTCTTCAAAGAAGACATACAAATGACTAACAGACACATGAAAAAATGTTCAACATCATTAGCCATCAGGGATATTCAAATCAAAACCACATTGAGTTACCACCTTATACCAGTTAAAATGGCAAAAATTGACAAGGCAAGAAACAACAAATGTTGGAGAGGTTGTGGAGAAAGGGGAACACTCTTACACTATTGGTGGGAATGCAAGTTGGTACAGCCACTTTGGAAAACAGTGTGGAGGTTCCTGAAAAAGTTAAAAATAGAGCTACCCTATGACCCAACAATTACACTACTGGGTATTTACCCCGAAGATACAGATGTAGTGAAAAGAATGGCCATATGCACCCCAATGTTCATAGCAGCAATGTCCATAATAGCCAAACTGTGGAAGGAGCCAAGATGCCCTTCAACAGATGAATGGATAAAGAAGATGTGGTCCATATATACAATGGAATATTACTCAGCCATCAGAAAGGATGAATACCCAACATTTGCATCAAGATGGATGGAACTGGAAGAGATTACACTTAGTGAAATAAGTCAAATGGAGAAAGACAATTATCATATAGTTTTTTTTATTTGTGGAACATAAGGAATAGCATAGAGGACATTAGGAGAAGGAAGGGAACAATGAAGGGGGGGGGAATCAGAGGGGGAGATGAACCATGAGAGACTATGGACTCTGGGAATCAAACTGAGGGTTTTAGAGGGGAGGGGTTGGGGGATGGGTGAGACCGGTGATGGGTATTAAGGAGGGCATGTGTTGAATGGAGCACTGGGCATTATACACAAACAATGAATCATGGAACACTACATCAAAAACTAATGATGTACTGTCTGGTGACTAACATAACATAATAAAAAATATTATAAAAAAAGAAAACTACAGGCCAATATCTCTGATGAACATAGATGTAAAAATTCTCAACAAAATATTAGCAAACTGAATCCAAAAATACATTTAAAACATTATTCACCATGATCAAGTGGGATTTACTCCTGGGATACAAGTCTGGTTCAAAATTCACAAATCAATTAACATGGTATATCACATCAACAAGATAAAGAATGAAAACCTTTGATCATTTCAATAGATGAATAAAAATAATTTGACAAAGTACAACATCCATTTATGATTAAAAAAAAAAAAACCCTCAACAAAGTAGGTTTAGAGGGAATATACCTCAACATAATAAAGGCCATACATGAAGAACCCACAGCAAAAATCATACACAATGGTGAAAAACTGAGAGTTTTTCCCTTCAGGTCAGGAACAAGACAAGGATGTCCACTCTCACCACTTTTATTCAATATAGTACTAGAAGTCCTAGCCACAGCAATCAGACAAGAAAAAGAAATAAAAGGTATCCAAATTGGTAAAGAAGAAGTAAAACTTTCACTATTTGCAGACAATACATATAAAAAAACACTAAAGACTCCACCAAGAAACTACTAGAACTGATAAATGAATTCAGTAAAGTTGCAAGATACAAAATTAATATACAGAAATCTGTTGCATTTCCATACACTAATAAAGTAGCAGAAAGAGAAATTAAGAAAACAATCCCACTTATAATTGCACCAAACACAATAAAATACCTAGGAATAAACTTAACCAAGAAGGTGAAAGATCTGTACTCTGAAGACTATAAAACACTGATGAAAGAAACTGAAGACAACACAAACAAATGGAAAGATATTCCATGCTCATGCATTGAAAGAACAAATATTGTTAAAATGTCCATACTACCCAAAGCAATCTACAGATTTAATGCAATCCCTATCAAAATACCAACAGCATCTTTCACAGAATTAGAACAAATAATCCTAAAATTTGCATGGACCCACAAAAGACCCCAAATAGCCAAAGCAAACTTGAAATAGAAGAACAAAACTGGAGGCATCACAATCCCAGATTTCAAGATATACCACAAAGCTGTGGTGATCAAAACAGTGTGGTACTGGCACAAAAATAGACACATAGATCAATAGAACAGATAGAGAGTCCAGAAGTAAACCCATGATTATGTAGTCAATTCAACAAAGAAGGCAAGAATATGTGATGGGAAAAACAGAGAATCTTCAACAAATGGTCCTGGGAAAACTAGACAGCTGCATGAAAAAAGAATGAAACTGGACCACTTTCTTACACCATACACAAAAATAAAAATGGACTAAAGGTCTAAATGTGAGACCTGAAACCATGAAAATCCCAGAAGAGAGCACAGGCAGTAATGTCTCTGACATTGGCTGTAGAAATATTTTTCTAGATGTGTCTCCTAAGGCAAGGGAAATAAAAGCAAAAATAGACTATTGGGACTACATCAAAATTAAAACTTTCTGCACAGCAAAGGAAACAATCAATAAAACCAAAAGACAATCTACTAAAGGGGAGAGGATTTGCAAATGTCATATCCAATAAAGTGTTAATATCCAAAATATATAAAGAACTTACACATCTCAACACCCAAAAAACAAATAATCCAATTTAAAAATGCACAGAAAACATGAACGGACATTTCTCCAAAGCAGATATACAGATAGCTAACAGACAGGTGAAAAGATGCTCAACATCACTTATCTTCAGGGAAATGCAAATCAAAACCAAAATGAGATATTACCTGACACCTGTCAGAATGGCTAAAATCAAAAACACAAGAAAAAAACAAGTGTTGGCAAGGATATGGAGAAAAAGGAGGTCTCATTTTTGTTGGTTGGAATGCAAGCTGGTGCAGCCACTGTGGAAAAAACAGTATAAAGTTTCCTCAAAAAAATCAATAATAGAATTTCCATATGATCCAGGAATTCCACTACTGGTTATTTACCTGAAAACACTAATTCAAAAAGATAATATGCACCCCAATGTTGATTGCAATATTATTTACAATAAACAAATTATGGAAGCAACCCAAGTGTTGATCAATAGGTGGATGGATTTTATATATATATATATATATATATATATATATATATACACACACACACACATATATATATATATATTTATATACACCACATTAATTGACTGCCCAGTTTATGAGCTTTGGATAGAGTCAGATTTTAATCTTAGGTCCCCCACTATACTTTCCAGCTGCACATGTTTATAGAAGATATATCTCTCTCTATATATATATATAGAAGATATATATATGTTTATAGAAGATACATATATATATATATAGACACACACACACACACAATGGAGTAAAAAAAAATGAAATCTTGCCATTTGCAACAACATGGATGAATCTAGAGAAAGTATTAATGCTAAGTGAAATAAGCCAGCCAGAGAAAGACAAATAACATATGATTTCACTCATATGTGAAATTTAAGAAACAAAACAAATGAACAAAGAAAAAAAGAGGCTAACCAAGAAACAGATTCTTAACTATATAGAACAAACTGATGGGTTACCAGAGAGGGTAACAGTGAAATAGATGAGTGAAATAGATGAAGGGATTTAAGAGTATACTTATCATGATGAGTACTGAGCAACACATAGATTGTTGAATCATTATATTGTACACATGAAACTAATATAACACTACATGTTAACTATACCAGAATTAAAATGTAAAAATTTAAAATAAAAAATAAATAAAATAAACTGAGATACATAATATATATATACATACATAGGTAAAAGAGGTGGGCTTCTCCAAAGTGTGAACTTTGACATAAGACAATCACAAATGCCCTTTACTGGGCAGTGACATCAATGGGTGCCACTTGAGGAATCCTGTAAGGAGCTACATGTGTGGTGGAAAAAGAGTCAAAGACTCACAAGTTATGAGTTCTAATCACAACTCTATCACTTATTGTCTGTGTGTGTCCCAGAAAAACACATCACTTTTATGGTCTTTAATGCCCTCATCTGTGAAATGATAAATGACATCAACCCTCCTCATTTTGTAGAGTCACTGTGGCAATCAAATAAGATGATAGAAGGGAAGGTTCTCTGAATACAGTGAAGTGTTATTATTGTTCATAGAGATTCAGGGCAGCATTCTAAATTTTGTGCTGAAAAATCTAAGAATAACCTGACTAAAAATGTGTAGGAAGTGAATTGAAAAGAACCTCAAGTAAAATTATTTCTTAAAATTCAATCTAGTGTCTTATCAAATAGCAAATTACATCAGAGTTAAAAATTTTTTTTTGAAGTACAGGGAAACTTGCTCTCTACTGGGATACCTGGTCCAGAAAAAGGGTTAATGCAGATCTCTGAATTCCTATAACCTCCTAGTATGTCTGAAGTATAGACTTGTGGCCAAGTTTATGGGCTTTGGATAGAGTGAGATTTTAATCTTAGGTCCACCACTGCACTTTCCAACTGCATATGTTTATAGAAGTTATTTATCTTCTTATGACCTCATCTATAAAATGTGGTTGATAATAATAGCATCTATCTCAAGAGTTGAGGTAAGCATTAAATAAGTTGATGCTAAGTGAGTGATTGAAAGATGAAAGCCATGATTAGTAATATTTTATTCTCTAGCATATAATTACATAGTGACTGATACTGACTTCTAAAATTTACCTGTTAGCACTTTTATTCACTGTTGCCTTTTAAAAATTTTATATATATGTCACGAACACATCACATTTAGGTATGAGTAGGTGATTTTATTTTCACTGTTATTTTGCCAAAATAATATAGTTTTAAGCATTAAATACAGGACTTAACTAAAGGCAGCAATCTTTTGCCCCACCTCTCTCAAGTCTCAGTCCATCAGAGAGGCATTATCCTTTAATTCTTTAACTGTTTGTTGTGTTAACTCCCCATTGTAAAATAATATGTGTAGAGTGAAATGTATTTTTTTTTTCATTTCAAATGTAGTCTATTGGCTTTTTTCTATAGATGAGAATTTTCTCAATCACAGCACAACACATACACACATACAAACACAATCTTTATATTTATTCCATCTTCTGAATATAATTATATCACAATAGGGGGCTAAATTAATATTTAGTGTTTATATTATTATGAGTATTTAAGTATTATCCACAGTTAAGCCACTTATTATACCAAGAACATCTCCTTTCTCAAACAGCTTTTTTTTTTCCTTCTGGAGTTAATGATTGCTCTGTTTCCAGTGTCAAATTTTCTCTCTAAATGAACAGTTTTCTATCTCCTCTCAGTATAGTCAAACAGGCCTGATATATGATCAGTTCCTTTATTTAATTGAGTCATCCATCCTGGAGCCACCATCTCTTCACTTCACTTGTAGTGGTTGCTCTCTGGACCAGCTCACAGCTCTTACCATAGGACTTCCCTCACCATCATTCCAGGAATTCTCTTTCAGCTGTCCGGTATTGGATCCCTCTTTCCTGGATCTCATACCTTTCTTTTATTCAGTTTACTCTCTTATTCTGATGAAGGATGTCTATCATGAGACATGATATTCTAGAACTTGTATTCTACATTCAACTTAATTAATAGCTTATCTGGTTATAAATTATTATGTTGCAAATAAACATCTCTCCAAATTTTGGAAGTGTTGCTGTATTATTGTTACGGAACCTGGACTGGATCGCCCAATGGAAGAACCAAGCGGCACTCAGAGATCTTGGAGGATAGGAGGTTTATTTAATTAATGCCGGCAGGCTCAGAAGAGAGTGATCTCCAAAGGTCTGAGCTCCAAGCTCAAACAAAGGGGATAACTTATACACTTCTACTTCCACACACTGGGCACTCTTGGCGCGTGCGCAAAGCAGGGCAGGGAGAAGAACCCAGATTGGTCTGTGGGAAGCAGAGCAGAGAGAATAACCCAGAAGAGCCCCTGGGCTGGGGCTGGGGCTGGGACTCCCTTGCTGGCTCGGTCGGCCATCTTAGGACACAGTTTCTCCTTATCATTATCTTTGCTTATAAAAGTGCCATTGAGAAGTCTGATGGTCATTCTGATTCCTGTCCTTGTATTTCTTCTTTCCCCTGTCTCTTTCTCTGTCTCTCTGTCTCTCTCTTATTCCTTCCCTCTCTCTCTCTCTCTCTGACACACACACACACACACACGCACATGCACACACACGCACATACACAATTTTCATGATTTTCTCCTCATCCCTACATTCTAAAATTTCACAGTTATATTCCTTGGAGGAGACTTTTTCCACTCATTGTGGTTAACATTTAGTGAGCCCCTTTAATCTGGAGACATGTGCCTTTCACTTCTCTGACGTTTTCTTGTATTATTATTTTGATAACTTACTTCTCTGTTCTCTTAGCTATTGGGCAGATTATAGGATTAATCTTAGAGTTTTCTTATTTTTCCCTTTTTGCTTCCCATATTCTTTATCTTCTGTTCTACTTTTTGGGAGGTTTCCTAATACACACATGCATAAATATGTAGATATATATTTGTGTATGTACATATAATTTCTTAATGCAAGATCTCTTCCATGTTCTTTTTCTATAGCATCATGCTCTTGTTTCATTGATGCAGTTTCTGTTCTCTCTAGGGTGTTCGTTCTAGTTCTTTTATAGTTTTGTTCTACTCCCTGTCTTGTCTATTTCCTTTAAGTTCACTATTTTGTGTGTTTCATTATGGTTTATTTACTTAAGCTTTTATTTTAGAATATTTTCTGAAATGCATGGTGATCTTTAGTTGTTCATTCATATTTAAAAATTGATTGGAACCTCTAGGTGCACGAGTGAAGACATAGTCATTTGTTTGTCTACCCACAAATAACTGTGATCTTATCTCTTGACCATGTCAGTTTTCCAAAGAGGAATAGACCCCTATATCCAGACTGGAAAGAAAAGTCTGGCTGCTTGCACTCTGAAATATAATCATGTCATAGTACAGTAGTGAAACCATTTCACTTAATCCCCACTTTTATGTGACACCTATTTCCAATCATTCGCATGCTTGTTGCCTCCAATATGAAAACTTTCTGGTTCAATTTTCTAAGTAGTAACCCCAATTGCTTTTATACAGGTTTTCAACTTCTGACCTTTTGATGTAGTTGGTGCCTCTGATTTCTGAGTCTTTCTGGGTTGCTTCAGTCTAAATCAGCTTACATCTTGTTGGCTTCTCCTTTGACATACCCTTAGGTTCTAACTTCCCAGTCCAGCTAAATCAATGACTTCCTTGTGTGTGTAGTAAATAATATATAACATGAAATCTACCCTATTAACAAAATCTTAAGTAAGCAGTATAGTATTATTAACTATAAGTACACTGTTGTAGAGCAGATCTCTGTAACTTTTTCATCTTGCACAACTTAAACTCTATAATTGTTGTACAACTCTCCATTTTCTTCTCCTTTGAGCCCCTGACAACCACCATTCTACTTTCTGCTTCTATCACTTTGCTACTTTGGACACCTCAGATGAGTGGAGTCATGCAGCATTTGTCCTTCTGTAAGTGGCTTATTTCACTTTGCATAATGTCCTCAAACTTCATTTATGTTGTAGTATATGTTAGGATTTTCTTTTTATGTGTGGCTGAATAATATTCTATCGTATGTATGTATCATATTTTCCTTAATACATCCATTAATGTATTTTCCTTTCATTCAGTGGTGGTCACCTAGGTAGTCTTCTTGGCTGTTGTAAATAATGCTACCTTGAACATAGGGTACATGTATCTTTTCAAGAATCTAATTTCAATTCTTTTGGATAAATACCCACCAGTGGGATTGTTGTATCATATGGTAGTTCTAGTTTCAATTTTTCATGGACCCACCATGCTGTTTCCCATAATGGCTGTATCAATTAACATTCCCACCAACAGTGTGCTATGGTTCCTTTTTCTCTATATCCTTAACAACATTGGTTATGTTCTGGGGTTTTGTTTGTTTATGTAATGACTGGTGTAACAGGTGTGAGGTGATATAATGGTTTTGATTTGCATTTCAAAATGCAAATGATGATATTGATGTTGAACATCTTTTATATATCTAATATACCTGTTACATCTAAAATACCTGTTAGCCATCCTTTCTCCATGGGTTCATTGCTGGGATTTCTATTCTGGTCCATTAATCTATATAACTGTCTTTATTCCTGTGCCATATTGTTTTGATTACTGTAACCTTGTAATATGTTTTGAAATTAGGAAGTGTGAGATCTCCAGCTTTGTTCTTCCTCAAAATTATTTTGGCTATTCACTGTCCTTTGTGGTGCCATACAAATTTTAGAATTATTTTTTCTAGTTCTGTAAAAAAGTGCCACTAGGATTTTGATAAGGATTGCATTGAATCCATAGGTCACTTTGTGTAATAAGGACATTCTAACAATATTAAATCTTCTAATCCATGGACATTGGTTATATTTTCATTAATTGTGTGTTAATTTCTTCTAGCATTGTTTTGTAGTTTTCAATGTATACATCTCTCATTTTCTTGATTAAGCTTAATACTAAGTATTTATTTTTTGATGCTAATGTAAATGGGATTCATTTCTTAATTTCTTGTTCAGATTGTTGCTGGTTGTGTATAAATACACAACTGATTTTTATATGCTGATTTTGTACCCTGCAAGTTTACTGAATTCATTGATTAGTTCCAAAAAGCCATAAATGGACAAAAAGTCCATTCACTTTCTCCATTCACTTTCTATCTTCTATTTTCTGTTCACATCACTCATTTGCTGTATCTCTAATTTCATCTTATTTGTTTTTGTGGGTTTGCATCTTTTTTGTTCCCTTACTCATTTTAGTGCAGTTTGTGAAAGAAATGGAAATAAACATGTGTGTGTAATCTACCCTATTTAACCAGAAGTGAAAAATAGGATGCATAAATTTATCAGTTACACATCCCCTGCACTTGACTGTGTACCTCATGAAAGCAGATGCTGTGACTATTTCACTATCTTCAGTGCCTAACACAGTGCCTGACACACAAAAAGTGCTCAATAAATATTTTTAATGGAATCATAGAGAATTGTGAGTATTCAGATCAACATCTTGTTCCTGAGTGAATGGATAAAAGAGTAATTGGTTCTTAGCTAGATTGCAAACACCATGAAAAAGAAAACTGAATCTCAGCACTTTTCATCTCTAGAATACCCATTATGGTAAAAATGCATAATAAACTTGGTGTGCAGGTGCAACTGTTTCTTTAGGATAGCCACCAGAAATGGAATTGATGGCTCAAAGTTGTGTTTTGGTCCTGGAATGATGGTTAGGTCTCATACCAAATTGATGCCACTTAGAAATTGAACATGGGCCCTTTTAGAAAGTGTGGCAGAGCTTTCCCCTCAATCTCAGTCACCCATAGGAAGTTCACTGGTGCCTTTACTAATTATACCTGGTCCCCATTTAATTTTATCCCATTCGGGGATGGACTCACTTACCAACTATTGAGACATTTGATCTCCAATGTTCCCAGTTTCAGTGGTCTCCTGTATACTGTAGACTAGTATCCTGGATGCTGTATTCAGTACAACATGGAATAGCATGTGAAGGAAGCAAATAATGAGTTATGAAAGTCATAGGGGACAGGATCCCAAAGTTGGGTGCTTTATACTAGCTCAAATCCTTGCTCTGATACCTGCTTTCCCATGGTGATGCTGAGAAGTTCTCAAGGACCTATCATCCAGTTTACCACTGGTTCAAGGTGGTTGGTTTAGGCATGTGAGTGACCAAATGCAATGTTTCTCTTTATTCTAATTAATTTGCCTACTTAACATGGCTGGAATGGCTTCTCATCCCTGGACAGACTTTATCATATACTCATCTTTATACTGGCTGCTCTCTGTTGGTTGCTGTGCATCTCTATGCATGCTATATCTGCTAGCCCAGCCATTTCAGACCATGACCAGTTTGTGCAGCAAGGGGGATATTCAAGAACCTTTTCTGATAGGAATGAAGATGTTTCTGAGCCCTCTGAATATTGCCCTGCCACTCTAACCTGACTCTTAGACCGATTGTTCCTGCCAGTGGACAGAAGCTTTCTCTGGGAATTACAAGGGAATTCTCTGTTATCTTACTTGGCTATTCCTAATATGATGCCCCAGGAAACCACTTGACTATTGCCCTTGGATTCTTATATCCATTTTCAGACTTTGAGCTTCCCAATGCCATGCACACAATCCAGAATAGTTCTCTTCTGCTTGTAATATTCTGTATTATTCTGATGCCATCTTTCAAGAATTTCTCATGGTATACACTCCAGCAAGGGAAAATTCCTTATTTTCCAGTGCAGCTAAGGATTTAAGAAAACATTTTTTCTATCTGTCTTCCTGTAATATTTAAGAATTTTAACATTTTTTTCTATCTGTCTTCCTGTAATATTTAAGAGTTTTAAGGAGAGAAAAGAGGTGGGGAGTGGCTCTCAGTGTGCTATATGCGTCGATTCCTCTGTAACTTTAAGTATGGAACATCCATTTCTTTCATTGGCTGTGCTTGCTTTTGATTCAAGTATTATCTTTAACCCATGGGCTGTTCTCTTCTAAGGCAAGCTTACAGAAGGAAAGAGGGAAGTGCCCCATTGTTGTATCAAATACAGATAAGTTCATGCCAATATAATACCTCCTCATCTTATTTCTGTAGCTCAGCATAAAAAGGAAATCTCCAAAGAAAGCCTAAGAACAGCCACATTAATTAAAGGAAACTTGGCATTTTCTCTAAGAAGTGCCTAATAACTAATGGACAAGCAAAAGAGACTCATTAGTGGAAATATTTCCTTTGAAAGGGCATACATGCTGTGAAAAAAAGTGTTATGCCAGGCTTTTTTTTTTTTTTTTTAATGAAGTAAGACCTTTGTCTTTTTCCTATTTATCACACAGGCTGGAGAGAATGTGTCTGAGTCTTGTAGATAACCTACCATGATTTGAAGATTTTTTATATCTTAGGTCCCCAGTTCTAACCATCCTTCAGGCAAAGCAATGAGCAGTGAAGAAAAATCTTTCCCAAGAACAGGGAGAAATAAGTAACCTAAGATATAAAAAATCTTCTTAGCCAACACACTCAGACTCCATTAGCCCAGTTAACTGATCAACCATTTGCCAAGAGCACCTTGTGGGTCCTGCCCCATCGAGCAACTGGATGGGAATCTATCCCTTCCCTCAAGATGTTACACTCAAACACAAAAGGAAAAGAAAAGTTGCTATGATAGATAAAGGGATGGATGGATAGATGATAGATAGATGATAAATAGATGATAGATAGATAGATGATAGGTGATAAATAGATGATAGATAGATAAATAGATGATAGATAGATATGCTAAGTATATATGTAGATAAAGAGACTAGAGAATAATTCAGGGCTGAACGGTAGAGAGACCTATAATGAAAAAAGATATTCACAGATGGAGGAGCTCAGGATGAGTTTGAATTCTTAAGGAGGTTTCATGGAGGCATGGATGATTTGAGATTTGCATGATAAATTGAAATCTTATTTGGAGCACATTTTTCTACCCTGCCCCCACCCCTACTGTGATGGTTACACATGAAAACAGTCCTGGAATTTCCACAAGAAACCGTCCAATTCAATGAGCACAAATATAGCTGGACCCAGGGGAAGGGCTTCTTGGCTGAGCTTCTGAGGCTAGGCTTCTTCACGTTAAGTATCTATGTATTA
The DNA here is from genome assembly GCF_029215605.1 of Mirounga angustirostris. Taxonomy (NCBI): domain Eukaryota; kingdom Metazoa; phylum Chordata; class Mammalia; order Carnivora; family Phocidae; genus Mirounga; species Mirounga angustirostris. The sequence continues at coordinate 96,154,937 of NW_026991718.1, read as the reverse complement.
CAGACCAAGCCTCAATTTTTTTTTTATTCTTATGTTAATCCCCATACATTACATCATTAGTTCTAGATGAAGTGTTCCATGATTCATTGTTTGTGCATAACACCCAGTACTCCAGGCAGAATGTGCCCTCCTCAATGCCCAAAACCAGGCTAACCCATCCTCCCACCCCCCTCCCCTCTAGAACCCTCAGTTTGTTTTTCAGAGTACATCGTCTCTCATGGTTCGTCCACCCCTCCGATTTCCCCCACTTCATTCTTCCCCTCCCGCTACCTTCTTCTTCTTTTTTTTTTTCTTAACATATATTGCATTATTTGTTTCAGAGGTACAGATCTGAGATTCAACAGTCTTGCACAATTCACAGCGCTTACCAGAGCACATACCCTCCCCAGTGTCTATCACCTAGTCACCCCATCCCTCCCACCCCACCCCCCACTACAACAACACTCAGTTTGTTTCCTGCGATTAAGAATTCTTCATATCAGTGAGATCATATGATACATGTCTTTCTCTGTTTGACTTATTTCACTCAACATAATACCCTCCAGTTCCATCCACGTCGTTGCAAATGGCAAGATCTCATTCCTTTTGATGGCTGCATAATATTCCATTGTATATATATACCACTTCTTCTTTATCCATTCATCTGTCGATGGACATCTTGGCTCTTTCCACAGTTTGGCTATTGTGGACACTGCTGCTATAAACATCGGGGTGCACGTACCCCTTCGGATCCCTACTTTTGTATCTTTGGGGTAAATACCCAGTAGTGCAATTGCTGGATCATATGGTAGCTCTATTTTCAACTTTTTGAGGAACCTCCATACTGTTTTCCAGAGTGGTTGCACCAGCTTGCATTCCCACCAACAGTGTAGGAGGGTTCCCCTTTCTCCGCATCCCCGCCAACATCTGTCATTTCCAGACTTGTTAATTTTAGCCATTCTGATGGGTGTGAGGTGGTATCTCATTGAGGTTTTGATTTGGATTTCCCTGATGCCGAGTGATATTGAGCACTTTTTCATGTGTCTGTTGGCCATTTGGATGTCTTCTTTGGAAAAATGTCTGTTCCTGTCTTCTGCCCATTTCTTGATTGGATTCTTTGTTCCTTGGGTGTTGAGTTTGATGAGTTCTTTATAGATTTTGGATACTAGCCCTTTATCTGATATGTCATTTGCAAATATCTTCTCCCATTCTGTCGGTTGTCTTTTGGTTTTGTTCACTGTTTCCTTTGCTTTGCAAAAGCTTTTTATCTTGATGAAGTCCCAATAGTTCATTTTTGCCCTCGCTTCCCTTGACTTTGGCGATGTTTCTAGGAAGAAGTTGCTTCGGCTGAGGTCAAAGAGGTTACTGCCTGTGTTCTCCTTTAAGATTTTGATGGACTCCTGACTCACATTGAGGTCTTTCAACTATTTGGAGTCTTTTTTTGTGTGTGGTGTAAGGAAATGGTCCAGTTTCATTCTTCTGCATGTGGTTATCCAATTTTCCCAACACCATTTGTTGAAGAGACTGTCTTTGTTCCATTGGACATTCTTTCCTGCTTTGTTGAAGATTAGTTGACCATAGAGTTGAGGGTCCATTTCTGGGCTCTCTATTCTGTTCCATTGATCTATGTGTCTGTTTTTGTGCCAGTACCATGCTGTCTTGATGATGACAGCTTTGTAATAGAGCTGGAAGTCCGGAATTGTGATGCCGCCGGCTTTGCTTTTCTTTTTCAACATTCCTCTGGCTATGCGGGGTCTTTTCTGGTTCCATACAAATTTTAGGATTATTTGTTCCATTTCTTTGAAAAAAGTGGATGGTATTTTGATGGGGATTGCATTGAATGTGTAGATTGCTCTAGGTAACATTGACATCTTTGCAATATTTGTTCTTCCAATCCATGAGCATGGAACGTTTTTCCATTTCTTTGTGTCTTCCTCAATTTATTTCATGAGTATTTTATAGTTTTCTGAGTACAGATCCTTTGCCTCATTGGTTAGATTTATTCCTAGGTATCTTATGGTTTTGGGTGCAATTGTAAATGGGATCGACTCCTTAAATTCTCTTTCTTCTGTCTTGTTGTTGGTGTATAGGAATTCCACTGACTACTGTGCATTGATTTTATATCCTGCCCCTTGACTGAATTCCTGTATGAGTTCTAGCAGTTTTGGGGTGGAGTCTTTTGGGTTTTCCACATAAAGTATTATATCATCTGCAAAGAGTGAGAGTTTGACTTCTTCTTTGCCAATTTGGATGCCTTTGATTTCTTTTTGTTGTCTGATTGCTGTGGCTAGGACTTCCAATACTATGTTGAATAGCAGTGGTGATAGTGGACATCCCTGCCGCGTTCCTGACCTTAGGGGGAAAGCTCTCAGTTTTTCCCCATTGAGAATGATATTTGCTGTAGGTTTTTCATAGATGGCTTTTATGATATTGAGGTATGTGCCCTCTATCCCTATACTCTGAAGAGTTTTGATCAAGAAAGGATGCTGTACTTTGTCAAAAGCTTTTTCTGCATCTATTGAGAGGATCATATGATTCTTATTCTTTCTTTTGTTAATGTATTGTATCACATTGATTGATTTGCGGATGTTGAACCAACCTTGCAGCCCAGGGATAAATCCCACTTGGTCATGGTGAATAATACTTTTAATGTACTGTGGATCCTATTGGCTAGTATTTTGGTGAGAATTTTTGCATCCATGTTCATCAGGGATATTGGTCTGTAATTCTCCTTTTTGATGGGGTCTTTGTCTGGTTTTGGGATCAAGGTAATGGTGGCCTCATAAACTGAGTTTGGAAGTTTCCCTTCCATTTCTATTTTTTGGAACAGTTTCAGAAGAATAGGTATTAATTCTTCTTGAAATGTTTGGGAGAATTCCCCTGGGAAGCCATCTGGCCCTGGGCTCTTGTTTTTTGGGAGATTTTTGATGACTGCTTCAATTTCCTTAGTGGTTATAGGTCTGTTCAGGTTTTCTATTTCATCCTGGTTCAGTTTTGGTAGTTGATACATCTCTAGGAATGCATCCATCTCTTCAAGGTTATCTAATTTGCTGGCATAGAGTTGCTCATATGTTCTTATAATTGTTTGTATTTCTTTGGTGTTGGTTGTGATCTCTCCTCTTTCATTCATGATTTTGTTGATTTGGGTCATTTCTCTTCTCTTTTTGATAAGTCTGGCCAGGGGTTTATCAATCTTGTTAATTCTTTCAAAGAACCAGCTAGCTCCTAGTTTCGTTGATCTGTTCTACTGTTCTTTTAGTTTCTATTTCATTGATTTCTGCTCTGATCTTTATTATTTCTCTTCTCCTGCTGGGTTTAGGCTTTATTTGCTGTTCTTTCTCCAGCTCCTTTAGGTGTAGGGTTAGGTTGTGTACTTGAGACCTTTCTTGTTTCTTGAGAAAGCCTTGTATTGCTATATACTTTCCTCTTAGGACTGCCTTTGCTGCATCCCAAAGATTTTGAATAGTTGTGTTTTCACTTTCATTGGTTTCCATGTATTTTTTTAGTTCTTCTTTAATTTCCTGGTTGACCCATTCATTCTTCAGTAGGATGCTCTTTAGCCTCCATGTATTTGAGTTCTTTCCGACTTTCCTCTTGTGATTGAGTTCTAGTTTCAAAGCATTGTGGTCTGAAAATAGGCAGGCAATGATCCCAATCTTTTGGTACCCGTTGAGACCTGATTTATGACCTAGGATGTGATCTATTCTGGAGAATGTTCCATGGGCACTAGAGAAGAATGTGTATTCCGTTGCTTTGGGGTGGAATGTTCTGAATATGTCTGTGAAGTCCATTTGGTCCAGTGTGTCATTTAAAGTCTTTATTTCCTTGTTGATCTTTTGCTTAGACGATCTGTCCGTTTCAATGAGGGGGGTGTTAAAGTCCCCCACTATTATTGTATTGTTGTCGATGTGTTTCTTTGCTTTTGTTATTAATTGCCTTATCTAATTGGCTGCTCCCCTGTTAGGGGCATAGATATTTACAATTGTTAGATCTTCTTGTTGGATAGACACTTTAAGTAGGATATAGTGTCCTTCCTCATCTCTTATTACAGTCTTTGGTTTAAAATCTAATTTGTCTGATATAAGGATTGCCACCCCAGCTTTCTTTTGGTGTCCATTAGCATGGTAAATGGTTTTCCACCCCCTCACTTTCAATCTGGGGGTGTCTTTGGGTCTAAAATGAGTCTCTTGCAGACAGCATATCCATGGGTCTTGTTTTTTAATCCAGTCTGTTAGCCTGTGTCTTTTGATTGGGGCATTGAGCCCATTTACATTCAGGGTAACTATTGAAAGATAGGAATTTAGTGCCATTGTATTGCCTGTAAGGTGACTGTTACCGTATATTGTCTGTGTTCCTTTCTGGTCTATGTTGCTTTTAGGGTCTCTCTTTGCTTAGAGGACCGCTTTCAGGATTTCTTGTAGGGCTGGTTTTGTGTTTGCAAATTCCTTTAGTTTTTGTTTGTCCTGGAAGCTTTTTATCTCTTCTTCAATTTTCAATGACAGCCTAGCTGGATAGAGTACTCTTGGCTGCATATTTTTCTCATTTAGTGCTCTGAATATATCCTGCCAGTCCTTTCTGGCCTGCCAGGTCTCTGTGGATAGGTCTGTTGCCAGTCTAATGTTTCTACCCTTGTAGGTTACATATCTCTTCTCCCGAGCTGCTTTCAGGATTTTCTTTTTGTCTCTGAGACTTGTAAGTTTTACTATTAGATGTCGGGATGTTGACCTATTTTTATTGATTTTGAGAGGGGTTCTCTGTGCTTCCTGGATTTTGATGCCTGTTTCCTTCCCCAAATTAGGGAAGTTCTCTGCTATAATTTGCTCCAATATACCTTCTGCCCCTCTCTCTCTTTCTTCTTCTTCTGGGATCCCAATTATTCTAATGTTGTTTCGTCTTATGGTATCGCTTATCTCTCGAATTCTGCCCTCGTGATCCAGTAGTTGTTTATCTCTCTTTTTCTCAGCTTCTTTATTTTCCATTTCATCTTCTATATTACTGATTCTCTCTTGTGCCTCATTTATTCTAGCACTTAGCGCCCCCATTTTTGATTGCACCTCATTAATAGCCTTTTTGATTTCTACTTGGTTAGATTTTAATTCTTTTACTTCTCCAGAAAGGGTTTCTCTAATAACTTCCATATTTTTTTTCAAGCCCAGCTAGTATCTTTAAAGTGATGGTTCTGAACTCTAGATTTTACATCGTCCTAATGTCCGTATTGAGTAGGTCCCTGGCAGTCGGTACTACGTCTTGTTCTTTTTGTTGAGGTGATTTTTTCTGTCTTGTCATTTTGTGCAGAGGAGAATAGATTAATGAGAGAACAAAATGCTAGCAGAGTAACCACGTCCCCAGAAAATATACTCTAAACAAATCAGAAAAGACCTGAAGCAGTGGGATAAGAAAGGGAAAGAGAGAAAAAAGAAAAAGAAAAAAAAAGAAAAAGATAAAAACAAAAACAAACAAAACAACAAAAAAAACCAGAATGTGATCAAATGTTATCTATATGGTATATAGATCAGTGCCACACACTAGATTTGGGGTGTATTTTGGTCTTTTAGAAGAAAGTGCCTCCCAAAATTTTAAAGAAAGAAAAACTTATATATGTACAAAAATAAGGATTGATATGATGAAGGGATGAATATGACTGTAAAAATGGAAATTATAAAAAATTTTATAAAAGGAATTGATAAGAAGTTGTTTGAAAAAAGAAAGAAGAGGATTTAAAAAAAGAAACAAGAAAAAGAAAAAAAAGGAGAGGATGTGATCAGGCAGGGGAATAGAAAACACCATATACTAGAGATTTAGGGTATATTTTAATCTGTTAGAAGAAACTATCTCAAAATTTTAAAGAGAGAACAACTTATATATATAAGCCAAAATATGGGTAACTACTATGAAGGGATAGAATATGACTCTAAAAATGAAAAATAAAAATGTTTTTTTTTTAAAAAGGGAGTGATAAGATGTTGGTTGAAAAAGGGAAAAGAAAAATTCAAAAAGAAATAAAAAGACAAAAAGACAGTTAAAAAAATTAACTTTAAAAGACTAAAGACTCATGGTAAAAAAGCCATGAATTCTATGTGCAGTATTCCCCTAGCGCTGGAATTCTGCCGCTCTCATTGATCGGTAAACTTGGTCTTGGCTGGCTGTTCTCGCTGATCTTCTGGGGAGGGGCCTGTTGCCGTGGTTTCCAAATGTCTCTGCCGGAGGCGGAATTGCCCCGCCCTTGCCCCCTCCTGGTTAAGTAATCTGCTCGGGTTTGCTCTCCGGGGCTTTTGTTCCCTGCGAGCTTTCCGTACAGCTTTGGAGGCGGAGAGTGAAAATGGCAGCCTCCCAATCTCCGCTCCGGAGGAGCCGAGAACTCGGGGCCCCGCTCCTCAGTGAGCCCCCAGAGAAAAGCAGTCAGTCACTCCCGGCTCCCCGGTGTCCGGCCGGCCGCACTCCGTGCTCGCCCGGCCTGTGACCGCGCGTTTCTATCTCTGGCACCCAACCCCGTGTGGAGTCTCCAAACCCAGCAGATCCCTGCGGTGCACTCCCACGCGGCTCCTCCCCAGGGAGGAAGGTGAGTCTCCCCAGATCTGCCGCTTGTTGGGTCCCTGCTGGAGGAGCAGTGGCCCGACTGTGCCGCGGATCACGGTTTATGGCCACCCCGAGCTGAGAGCCCGCGCCTGGGCTCCGCCTCTGCAGCCGGCTTCCCTGCTCTGATACCTGGGAGCTCTGCCACACTCAGGCACCCCCGGTCTTTCTGTGACCCCGAGGGTCCTGAGACCACACTATCCCAGAGGGTTCCACCCCCCGCTTAGCCACCAGAGTGACGTCCCTCGGCGGAGCAGACTTTTAAAAGTTCCGATTTTGTGCTCCGTGGCTCTATCACTTGCCAGAAGCGGCGGAGGGAGGCCCCTCCCCCGCCGCCTATCCTCCCGAATATCGCCGCAGATATTCTCCGCACGTCCTACCTTCCAGAAAGTGGTCGCTTTTCTGATGAGAGAGTTGTTGCTATTCCTTTCTTCAATCTCCTGTTGAGTTTGTAGGTGTTCAGAATGGTTTGATCCCTATCCAGCTGAATTCCTGAGAGGAGATGAAATCCAGGTCTCCTACTCCTCTGCCATCTTGCTCTGCTCCCCCCCCAGGCCTCATTTTTAACTCTTTCTCTATCAAGCCCAGTATGACCGTCATATGATTTCAATCAAGGTTAAGCATTTTTGACAAGTACATAAGGCTTCAGTTTCTTGTGCTAAAGAACTAAGACAATAGCTATCTTTCATGCTAAGGAAAGAGACAGAGGACAATTAGATTTCAGGTGTAATTAGCAGCCACACCTAGACCAGGATCAGCTGGAGCAGAAATTACCTACCTACTGCACCTCTAGCAAGCCTCTCTATGGGCACAGATGAACGAAATGAGCCTCACTGGAGTTTTATGACTTGCTGGAGATGACCCAGTTTATAACTGCTGGAGCCTTGGCTGGAATACACAGCTCTCATCTCTAGTATGTGTGGCTCCCCTCATGCTCCATTGATATTCAGATCTTTGATAGGCATCCGTGTAGCGCTGGTTCTCCTAGACAAACTACATAGTATTTACTCCACTCTGATCATCATCATCTCAACTGGGATGGAAGTTTACAAACTTCTTTCATCCTCCTGAGTACTGTGAGATAAGCCACAAAGGTATCATCATTCCCACTTGAGGAACATTGGTCCCACCAGCTAGAGAGACTGGGGTTTATGGAGCTAATAAGTCAAAAAGTGAGAATATCATGCTGGCCTTCAGTGGTACCAGTCTTGGTCTCTAACTATTTATTAACTAACAGGGCTCAGCTGATCTCCTGGAATTGCCCCTTATGTTTGGCTAACTCTAAGGTACAGGTGTGATATTATTGAAAATGCCTTTCATCCTATCCATGAAAGCATTTCTTGATGTTCCCTAAGCCATATCCTGGACATTTGACTCTACCTTCCAGGAATTACATCTGCTTCATTTTTTCCTGTCATTGTGTGAGAACAGGTGTGTGCAAGCCGTCAATCTCTCAATAGCTCTGAATTCTTGAGGAGACTGTATTTTGAGCTCCTCCTTCAGACAATAGCAGACAGAATGGCCCCACGAGAGTAGTAATCTTCAGACCAAAGCTTTGAAGAAGTGCCAAAGCATGGTACAAATTCTGGATCAGTTCTGTCCCTGGCAACCATGACCCATCATTACTGTTAAAGAATTAGGAGTGGAATTTTCCTTTCTCCAGATCTAGAAGTTATGCCATAGTCTACATCATCCAGGCTCTAATGCATCAGCGCTATGGCCTCAGAGGACATTTGAAAAAAATCTTACAGAATCCATAGCGACTGCTGAGAATATTCTCATGTGACAGTAAGTGCAGCTTTATCTTTAGTTTCCTTGATTAAGTTGTATTTTGTATGAATTTTAATTGATAAACAATATAATTTTCAAAGCCTGCAGAAAATGCATATATATAAGGGAAAGATGGCCAAGACGTTCCTCCAAATAATTCCAGACAGTAAAATAAGATCTCACTGTCACTACTTGATGGTTCCTGTTTTACACAACAGTGAACAAGTTTTGCATAACGAAAGAACAACTCTTCCTGGAGCTCCATTACCAAAAATTAGCCATACAAGAAGACCTTATACCTGGCACATGTGGCTACTTGAAAATTATCTGAAATAAAAACAAGCCAGAATCTGCATAATAGTGTATAACAAAACCCAGATGTCTCTTGAATAAAAGGTTAATCAAATGCTAATGTTAAATGAAAGAGTTTCAAAGGCAGGAGGAAGAATGTTGAAGATAAATGGGGAAATTAGGTGCAGCCTCCATATGACTGGGAGAGCAAGCTCTCTGCACAGAATGTTTTTTTTTTTAAAGGAAATTAGTCTTTTCTTTGACACCTAGAATGTGTCAGATTTTTTATCTGAAATATACTAAATACCTTTCCAGGAGCTTAAGCTTTAAAAAAAGCAAAACTACTAAGATGACTTTGAAGGGAGAAAAATGTAGCAAATGCTGTAATGCTCTGAATATTACCCTTCAGCCAAATTTTGGAAAATGTTTATATATAAATCCTGGTTTTGGAATTCAAAAAGAGCTTGCGATGTTTGTAAGCTCACCTGCTTTGCTTGGATTGCAGAACTACCCAGGCCTCACTCCCCAACACCCTCAGCCTTCATCCCTAACCTGATGGAGAGAGTCATGTTCACAGTCTGTATCAGTCAAGATTCCCCAGAGAAACAGAATCAACTGGATGTGTAAATAAAGAGAGAGATTTATTCTGAGGAATTGGCTCATGTGATTGTGGGGACGCAAAAGTCCTAAATCTGCCGGGCAGGCTAGCAGGCTGGAAATTCCATCAACAGTTGATGGAGTAGTCTTGCATCTGAAGGCCTTCTGAAAGCAGAATTCTCTCTTCCTCAAGGCACCTCACTCTTTGCTCTTAAAGCTTTCAACTGATTGGATGAGGCCCACCCACATTACAGAGAGTAATCTGCTTTATTCAAAGTCTACTGATTTAAATGTTAATCTCAGGGTGCCTGGGTGGTTCAGTCCATTAAGCGTCTGCCTTCTGCTTAGGTCATGCTCCCAGGGTCCTGGGACCGAGTCCTGCATCGGGCTCCCTGCTCAGTAGGAGTCTGCTTCTCCCTCTCCCTCTGCCCCTGCTAGTGCGCTCTCTCTCTCTTGCTCACTTTCCATCAGATAAATAAATAAATGAATAAAATCTTTTAAAAATCAATAAATGTTAATCTCATCTAAAAAATACTTGCACAGCAACATCTAGACTGGTATTTACCAAACATCTGGGCACCATAGCCTACCAAGTTGACACATAAAATGAATCATCCCATGATCCAATGGACAAGGCCAACAAATCAAATAGTAATTGATATGCAGGGGTATTGAGAAGAGCTGCAAGTGATGAGTTTCCAAGGCTAAGGGAGAATAAACCACAGTGAAAAAGGACATGGAAGCATTTCAAGGAACTTCACATTCTGAATACTTTTAATAGAGAGGGAATGTGTGTGTGTGTGTGTGTGTGTGCTCGCGTGCGCATGTGTGTGTTGAAGTGGGGAGGAGACAGAAGCGAGGAGCCCAAAGAGGTAAGTAGGCTAGTGAGATTTGCTTCTCAAGCATAGGAGCAAATGTGGTGATATAATTTTTTAACTAGTGACTCAAGAGTCCACATATCTTACCAGAAGGAGATTCTTATTCTCCAAGAACCCTGGAACTTCCGAGGTGGCAGTGCCACTAGCAGCCATTGGTGGTACTGTCCCATCTCAGCCAGGCACCAAGCCCACAGCTCCTTTTACTTAGAATTCCCAAGTTGGCCACCGAATGTTCCTGCAAGCCTCCCTAGGGGACATAAGGAGACTTGGGGAGGCTTAGGGAACCTCCCTGATCCCCCCAGGGCCTGTGTAGGATCTGACCTTGAAACTTGCATGCCTTTATCCTCAAGGTGCCTTTACTTTGGGGGCCTCATTGTTCTAACCTTATATCTACCCTTGATATGCCCACTCCTAAGCCTACCCTAAGAAAGCAACCTGACCCAGAATCTGGGGTTTGATGGTTCTTCCTTCTCTCCCAGAATGCCCTGCTTTCCTTGTGCAAAGTGGTCTTGCTCAACCCCAGGCCAACTCTGCAGTTTGGATCATGTCACTGTACATGCCCTTTCCTCCTACCCTAAATCTACCTGACCAAGCAGAAAGCCCCACATGGCCTTTGTAGGAACACACAGCTCTGCTCTTAGGGGAGCCCTTCTTGTGGTAGATTACATTTCAAGAATGTCCTTGAGTGGAGGCTCATCTAACTTCTCCCTTAGTAGGCACCCAATTCCCCTAAGGTATATGAGGATTCTTCCAAAGGCAGCAGAAATACAGGAGGGCATTTCAAGAAGAGCTCTGTGTGATGGTCTGGTCCAGTGGAGGGTGGCTTAGACAGGGAGCAATTCCAAGGGCAGTGAGATGAGGGCAGGTGCAGTTCCAAGGGCATAGAAGAGAAAGGTGAGAGCCCAAAGAGACAGAATTCGCAGGTCTCCAGTCACCTGTCTCAGCAACACAATGCCTCGAGCTATGGGCTAGACTGTGTCCCGCCCAAATTCGTAGTTGAAGTTCTAAACTCCAAGTAACTCAGACTATAGCTATATTTAGAGGTAGTGTCTTTAAAGATCTAATTAGGTTAAAATGATATCATTAAGGTGAGCCTTAATCAAATACAACTGGTATCCCTATAAACAGAGATTAAGACACAGACACACACAGAGGGAAGACTACGTGAGGACACAGGGAGAAAGGTGGCCATTTGCACACCAAGGAGAGAGACCAGAAGAAACCAACCCCATGGACACCTTGACCTCAGTGTGAGAAAATAAATTTCTGTTATGAAGCCACCCAGTCAGTGGGACTTTGTTATAGCAGCCCTCAAAAACTAATACACCTGGCTTCACTCTACATCGAACTATAGGTAGCAATTCTGAAAGATTGCACAGAGCTATCCTAAAAGGCTGGGTAAAAGAGAGCTGGGTTCATGGGCTGTGCTATGGGATCTATTTATAGAAGAAAATAAGGATGACAGACCTTGCTACAAACCACCTTGTGCCTGGAAGGAGACATTTCACTTCACTCAACAGAGGAATAGTGACAGAGTCCCAGACAATGCTGAACAATAAGTGATAAAATCTCTTACCATTTTGAATATAAATTTATGCAGTGCTGTTATCTCTCAACTTTGCTTAATCCTGTTGGTTTGTTAGCTTAATCAATATCTAGGTTGAAGGCAAAATGGGTAGTGAGGTGGATCTTTTCGGAAGTCTAGATTTATATACCAAAAAGGAGCCTAATTAGTTTGGGGCACAAGAGTAACACAGGAAGTAACAGATGCATATTGGAGGGGCAGTATGAAGCTCCTCTCTTAAAAATAAACCTATTGGTTGTACCAAAATGTTCCACTGTGGGGCCCCGTGTCCTGTCCATGGCGGGGGAGGTTATGCATGTGTGGAGGCAGGGAAGTACAAGGGAACACTGTACTTTCCATTCAGTTTTGCTGTGAACTTAAAGCTGCTCTAAAAAATAAAGTTTATTGGGCGCCTGGGTGGCTCAGTCGTTAAGCGTCTGCCTTCGGCTCAGGTCATGATCCCAGGGTCCTGGGACGAGTTCCACATCAGGCTCCCTGCTCGGCAGGAAGCCTGCTTCTCGCTCTCCCACTCCCTCTGCTTGTGTTCCTGCTCTCGCTATCTCTCTCTCTGTCAAATAAATAAATAAAATCTTTTTTAAAAAAAATAAATAAATAATGTTTATTAATTTTAAAAAAGATCTGAAAATGGTAACAAAGAACATTTTTACTATTAAAAAATACCTAACACAGGGTGTCTGGGTGGCTCAGTCGGTTAAGTAATCTGCCTTTGGCTCAGGCCATGATCCCAGGGTACTGGGATCAAGGACCGCATCAGGCTCCCTGCTCAGCAGTGAGTCTGTTTCTTCTTCTCCCTCTGCCCCACTGCCTGCTTGTGCGCTCTCTCTCAAATAAATAAAATCTTAAAAAAAAATACCTAACACATTAGTCTTTATCTATAAATCAACATATGTCTTTAAAGAGTATAACTTTTGTCTTCATTAGCTCAGCTGCTGTAACAAAATACCATAGACTGAGTGGCTGGAACATTTATTTTTCACAGTTCTGGAGGCTGGGAAGTCCAATGTCAAGGGGCCAGCAGACTGGGTTCTTGGTGATACCCCCTTTCCTGGCACTAATCCCATTCTGGGGCCTCCAACCTCATGACTGCATGTAAACCTAATTTCCTCCCAAAGGAAAATACCATCCCTTTGGGGGTTAGGGCTTCAATGTATGAAATTTGAAGGGACAAGAACATTGAGTCCATAACTTTAAAAATAAAAACTACCCATAGCCAAAGCTAACTAACCCGTAACAGTTTGTATTTGTCTTTTCAGTGTTTTATCTTTTTTATTATTTTACGAAACTGTCATTCTCATGTTTATCTTACTTCCTTCTATAATAGCGTTTTTAAAAGATGTTTTGTTTTCCATTATATGATTTTAGCATTATTTATTTAACATTTTCCCTATTTTGTAAAATGGCCACTTCTAGCTTTTTTTAATAATAAATGAGCTTCAGAGAACACGGTCATAAATAAATTCTTACATGTGCTTCTTAATGTATTTCTGATTATTTTCAGAAGATAAATTCCTAGAGGTAAAATTGCTGCATTCTTCAGTTTGCCCATTTTTTAGGTTTTAAACACATTTCTATCAATAGGGGATTGTTATAATTTTTCATCTTCTTCAGTTTGGCAAGACAAAGAGGGTATCTTATTTTACTTCAATTTGCATGTATTCGATTTTTAATGAAAGTTAATTTCTCCATGTATTTCTGAGTCATTTAAATATCTCTTCTCTGAGAAGACAGTGATCTTCAGTATGACATGTGTAGCTGTGTCTAAAAAACAGAGCACTGCCTGGCACACAGTGGGTCTTCAATCAACAATGGTATGAATGACTTGCCTTTTTGTGTTCTTGCCATCTTTGAGGGGAATGTTGATATTTTCCTAAAGGATCTGTATGATCCCATTTTATTGTAAGAACATTAGCCCATTTCCTATTATCCATATAGCAAATAATCCATCCTCTCTGTCATTTACACTTTCTGAAAATCATGTTCACCACCACTATTTATCACCATGTGCCCAGCCTGGGATATACACTCTACATGCTAAATCCCAATTACGCTCTCACCACCAGTCACAGAGGTGGCTATTATTACCCTGTTCACTAATGGGGAAGTCCAAATCTGCAGAGGTTAAATAATGCCTTGATCACAACATTAAAAGACAATATCCAGTTCTGTCTGAAATTCCATAAGCCTTCACTTTTGATGCAATATTGCCTCCTTTTTAATTTTACTTATGTTTTGGGAGTAGGTAATATAGTTTATATAGACCAAAAATTATATATAATTTTATAATATAAAAATATACATATATATATATAAAGTTCTTCAAAAGTCTCTCTCCTACTCCTTCCTCCATTAGCAATTTTCACCCCTACCTTCTCTAAATAATGACTATTATTAATTTCTTGTGTAACCTCCCTGAGTTTCTTTGTTTATGCAAGGTATGAATATATATTCTTGTTTCTCCCCCTTTTTACACAAACAGTAGTCAACTATAAACACCCTTGCTCATCTTCCCTTTGGTACCTTCCATATTAGTACATGAGCAGCTTTCTTGTTCTTTTGTATGGATAAGTGATATTCTATTGTGTGAATGAATCCTATTTTACTTAACCAATTCTTTATTAATGGATATTTGGGTTACTACTCATCTTTTGCTATGATACACATTTTACATGTATTGCTTCCCAGTATATCTGTAGAATAAATTCCCAAGAATTGAATGGTTAGGTCAAAGTATACACATTTGTAATTTTGATAGATGTTACCATATTGTCCCCATTGCAGCTGTAACATATTTATAGTGCTTTTTAAGGCATAAGAGGTTTTTGGTGGTTTTTTTTGTTCTGTTTTTTAGTTAGAAATTGTATTTGGCTACTAGTAATAGAGACCCAATCACAGCAGGATAAACTTATAAGGGTTTATTTCCTCACATAAATGGAATCTGGAGGCAAGTAGTGTAGGGCTGATATGGCAGCTCCACAAAGCATAAGGAACCAGGCTCCTTCATTTTTGAGGTTCTGTCATTCTGAACATATAGCTTCCAGTCTCAAGATCACAAAATGGCTGCTGAAACTCCACTGTCACATGAGTATTCCAAACAAGATCAAGAAAACTCCAAGAGTAAAGAGTAACTTCCATAGTAGTCCAAAAGTATCATTGCCTAAATTTATTGGCAAGAAATGCTGGGAATTATAACTTTTTGGCTGAGCATATGGCTGTCCTCACTAATATAGAGTTCTATTAAGAAGGTAGACCAGAGAGTATGGATATTGATTAGACAAGCAAGACTCTCTACCACCGTGTCACATCTAGATCTTTTCTTCACTGAGTTCCCACTCCAAAACCAAATATTTACCTGCATTTCTTTTTACTTCTTTTATGTCCTCAATTTTAATGCTAATTTATCTTGAATTTATTTTAATACATAGTACTTTTTTCTTGAAGCTTTTTTTTTCTTTTTTTAGAAAGAAAAGAGTTTTAGAAAGATTTCCCCCCTGGGCACTGGGTAGCTCAATTGGTTGAGCATCCAACTCTTGATTTTGGCTTAGGTCATGGTCTCAGGTCAGATCCTGGGATCAAGCCCCGTGACCAACTCGGTTGCTCAGAGGGGAGTCGGCTTGATGATTTCTCTCCCTTTCCCTCTGCCCTTCCCACCCACTAACCGCCCCCAGCCCCCACCCCGGCTCACACAGGAGTGCCTGTGCACTCTCGCTCTCTCTAAAATGGAATAAATAAATCTTAGGGGGAAAAAAAGATCTTCCCCATTCAGTCCCTCAAAAGGAAAATAAAAAAAAAAAAGTTTTATGTTTTCCTATATTTATACAAGATAAATTCATAAAAGAATCTGACAAATTAATTAAAACTATACTTTCACATGGTGAATCTATATGGAAATTAATTTCGTGTATGATGTAATATGGAGATTTCTCTTTCAGTTAGTTAATTGACTCAATACCACTCATTTAATTTATCCAGCCCTAATAATGTGACTTTATTATATACAAAATTTTAAAATCAAATATTTGGATTGAGTTTCCATTAAGCTTATATAGATTGCTGGGAAGGGGTGAAACTGACACCTTCACAATATCAGGTCTTCTCTTTCAAGGTCATGGCATATCTCCCAATGTATTCACACCTTCTTGCAGGTCCTTCAGTCAAATTTCATAGTTTTTTTAATTAGGTCTTGAGTATTTCCTATAGATTTATTCCCAAGACTTTCATAGTTTGTTTATTATGAATATTTTTTTTCTTATTACTTTCTCTGAAAGACTACTGCCAGTACATAGGAAGGTTCTGAAATTCTTAACTGCTGATTTTCTCCATCTTGCTGAATCTTACTAATTATGATAGCCTGAAATGGGATTATCTTGAATTTTCTAGGAAGAAACTCAGATAAATTATAAATAATGACCATTTTATAATATTTATATCTCATACATTTTCCTTGGCCTTGTTTTGTTTACAACCTCCAAACGAATGAGAGTTGTCAGTGTGGGCATCCTTGTATTGTCCATTTTAACGAGAATACCTCTGTTTTGTTTTTATATTTTTTGCTTTCTAACAAATACGCTTTATCGTGTTTCAAACATTTTTTATGTTTCTAATTTATAAACAGTATCAAAAATGGAAACTTTATCAAATATATCAAATATACTTGAAACGTATATACTACTATCATATTGGGTTTTTTTCTTTTAAACAATTAATGTAATAAAGTATATTATAGTGACTGATTTCCTAATATAAAAGTACCCCCAGGGGCGCATGGGTGGCTCACTCAGTTAAGCATCTACCTTTGATTCAGGTCATGATCCCAAAGTCCTGGGATCTAGCCAGGTGTCTGCCCCTGCTTCTCCATCTGCCCCTCCCCCAGCTCGTGTGAGCTCTCTCTCTCTCTCAAATAAACATATAAAATCTTTTAAAAATACCCCCAAATTACTAGTGTAAATTCTGCTTTGTCATGAGACATTATCCTTTATTATACTACGGATTCAATTTGTTGATATTTTATTTAGAATTTTAAAAGTCTATATTCCTAAGAAATATATGTCTTTAGTTTCCTTTTGGGGTGATCTTTTTCTCAGGAATTGTGAAACCCATAAAATGAACTGGAAACTTCTTGTTTTCCAGTGCTTCTTAACAATTTAGAATGCAAAGGAACAACATGCTCCTTGAGGGACAATATAACTCATTTAAAAACTGGGTTGTTCTGGTCCTTTTTTAGAAGTGTACCTTTGACAACTTTCAACTCCTTTTAAATTGCATATTGTCTAGTCAGGTTTTCTGCCACTTCCTGAGCCCATTTTGGTAATTTATACATTCCTTGAAGAGTATTTATTAATCTCGGGGCACCTGGGTGGCTCAGTCGTTAACCGCCTGCTTTCGGCTCAGGTCATGATCCCGGGGTCCTGGGATCGAGTCCCACATCAGGCTCCCTGCTCGGCGGGAAGCCTGCTTCTCTCTCTCCCACTCCCTTTACTTGTGTTCCCTCTCTCACTGTGTCTCTTTCTGTCAGATAAATAAAATCTTAAAAAAAAAAAAAGAGTATTAATCTCAATTATCAAATTTGTTGCTGTAGACTTGTTTACAGTATTTTCTTATCATTTAAAAATCCTTCCAGTATATAATTATATGCTTTTATTCCTAATGTAGTGTACTGCCATCTTCTCTTTCTCTCTCTCTCTCTTTTTGATTTCACTTTAAAAGGTTTGTCAGCTTTTTCAAAGAACCAAAATTTAGATTTATTTCTCAATAGTACGCTTTGGGGGGGGGGGGGGGGGATTTGTTCCTGTTTTTAATCTCAATAATACCTTTTTGCTATTTCTTTTAAAATTATTGTTTTTGTTTCTTGAATTGATGTCATGTTATTTTTTTTAAGTAATCTCTTCACCCAACATGGGGATCAAACTCACAAACCCCGAGATCAAGAGTTGCATGTTCTACTAAGTGAGCCAGCCAGGCACGCCAAAGCTGTGTTATTTTATTTGTAATAAATGCTGTATATTTTTATTAATAAATATACTGTATTAAAATGTTTTCCTTTAAATCAAGATTTGGACTCATCTCACAGGCTTTGAAATGTGATCTTCCATTATTATTCCTTTCTAAGTAGCCTATAATTATTTTTTAAATGAGTATTTGGAGAAAATGTGCAATATCTCTTTGACGATTGCAGTTTTCTACATAACTATTAGATCCAATGTGTTCATTACGCTACATAAATCCTCTGTATCCTTGTGATTTTTTGTTCTTGCTGGGCTGCTGGTTTTTGAAAGGCAGCATGTAAAGTCTCCACTATAATTGAGGTCTAGGTGATTTCTCCTCTTATTCCTAAGAGCTGCCAATTCCAATTCTAAAGCTATAATGAATTTGTAAAATTTTGTGATTGTTGCATCTCCCTGGAGGATATCCCTTTTAATAATAGGAAATATTTCCTTTACCCCTTTTATTTTTTAAAAAATATTAATTCATTTATTTGAGAGAGTGGGGCAGAGGGAGAGAATCTCCAGCAGACTCCCCGCTGAGCGGAGCCTAAGGCAGGGCTCAATCTCAAGACCCTGAGATCATGACCTGAGCTGAAACCAAGAGCCGGAAGTGCAACCAGTTGAGCCTTTTCTGAGCCAGCTGAGCCTTTGTCCCTTTTAATACTTTCCCCATAGTCTCCTTTCCTCCTGATGCTGATACTGCCAGCCCTGTCTTTCAGGTGGGGGTTGTCTTGCATTTGTTTAGCGCATCTTTCACTATCTCTTCATTTGCAACCTTTCTTTCTATAGGTGTGTCTCTTGGTAGTAGTGCATAACTGACCCTGGCTTTGATTTATTCAGTTTGACAACCTCATCTTTTATTAGGTATCTAAGTCATTCATACTCATTATGACCACTGACTGTATGTACCTTATTCCCCTCATTTAAAGTCTTCTGTGTATTACACTTTTTTGATATTTCCCCTTTTTCCCTTTCCAGTCTTTTGCTGGAATAACCAACCTTGTTTTGTTTCTTCTGTTCTCACAAGTTAAGAGCTTCAATTTGAATTCAGGAGCCACAACCCATTATCCTCCAAACTCTGTAAACCCTATTCTGTTTTCTCCTAACATTTAGCATTTCAAATAAAAAGTCCAGTACCTAAGAGGTCCAGTTTGATTCCCCCTCATTTGTAGGTTTGGAGGTCTTTTTGTTCTATTTGGGTTTTGTTTTTGTTTTTATTTTGTTTTGTTTCCCTTGTCTAAAAGATCATAGGGCTTTTCTTTTATCCTGGAAATTAGGAATATCCCACGATATATTTTATTTTCAATAATCTTGTTTGTCATTCAGTGAGTTACTTATTTGAAATAAAACTTGTGCAGATCAAAAATATTTTTTGCTTATTCTCTCCCATTTCCTCTGTTTTCTCCTTTTTAAATTGATATTATGTAAATATAAGATATTCTGGGTCTTTCCTCCATGCCTCTTAGCCTTGCTTTCTTTCTCTCTGTCTCTGTTCTGTTCTCTGAGATAATTCCTTGAATTCATTAACTTGGTTTTTAGCAATGTCCATTTTATTCCTAAATTAAATTTGGGACAGTAATTGTCTTGAATTTCTTAAAAGGTCCTCTTTTTCCTGTTTATTCTCTTCTCAGCAAATTGTTCATGTCATGTTGATAGGAATATCCCTCAAATTTCACTAAGGTTATAAATTTAAAATTGGGATAATCTCTGTTTTCTTAACTGTTTCAGTGAGGTCCACACTTATATTCAGCAAACTTTTATTGAGAAGTTAATGTGTTCCAAACATTGTTTTAAATGCTTTGCCTATGTTAAATAATTGAATCCCAACCAACCCATGAGGGTTAGTGATGACATGTACAATTATTATTACCCACATTTCACAGCCAAGAGAGCAGGGGAGCCTGATGCCAACCCAGGCCATATAGCTCCAGAGCCCTGGATCTCCACCACTCTGCAACATGGGCATTTGCTTTTTGTGTTGAGGTGGTCTCCTCTTTCCATTGCTGCTTTTACAGGTACATGTCCATGGTTTTTCTCTTATCTGCCTCATCTTCATAAATGAAAATGAAAATGTCTCCATATTGATAACCGGGGTGTCCTGAACGCTTGCCTCTCACCGGGCAAGGTGAAATGATAGCAGGGGCTCTGCAGGAGCATTTGTACCAGGGGTAGCGGAGCCCTGGGGTGAGAAGTTTTGCCAACTTCTCAGGGTGCAGGGCTTGAGGAAGTCCAGAGCCCTAGGACCTGGTGTCTGTCTAATGCACTGCTCTAGCCCCTGATCACTGGCTGGTGGAGATGTAACTGCCAAGGCAAAGCAACAAGGCAGGCGACTCCCTTGGGGCCAGAGCTGTGGTGTGGAGAGGGTGAGCACCAGGGGCATGTGAGCAGGACATCCATAGAGTCCACCACACACCTCATGTCAAAAACTCCCAACATCCCAGAACAAGCAATAGCTAGCTAATCACCTACATGTATTGTGAAACCTAAATCATAAGTTCCGTCATAGAATCACAAGTTCTTTTTTGAAATCTAAAACTGGTTTTCAAAATTACCAATTTTTTTAAGATAGAGAATAAATTCAAAGAACCTCCACATGACATTTTCTTGACATCCCTACCTCTGATGCATCTTAACCATATGTACCCCCCGTCACCCTTCACCTGTACTTGCCTTGATGCCATCTGTTTCCTGTCTTCCAGAAACTCTTCCAACCTGGCCTGTCATGTCTGTCCTTCTGGGTTTTTCAGCTCTGTTGCATATTTTATCTTAAATTTACATCCCTTTAGTTATTTCAATAGAATATTTATAGGAAGGATAAGAGAACCTCTGAGCTCAAATCACTGCTTTGAAATGGGTCTTATTGTATTTCCAGAGGACTTGGGGTGGCATTATCTTAAAATTAATTTTCATAACCTTTTTCATCAAAGGAGAAAGTGTGGGAAGGATTTCTTTATGGAAAAATCACCTCAACCCTCAAAGTTTTTGATGAATTTACTTCTACTAGAAAAGGTGGGCCTCAGTCCCATTGATGACATCTCCTACTATATGTTCAGAAAGGCTCACTTTGTTGGCCCAAAGATGCTACATGAAAATAAAAGGTCATATTTCATTGCAGATCTAGAGAATGAGCTACACTTAAATGATATTCAAAGTAGACTGTTGGTGTTTTATATTTGTTTTTAAGGGTGTTTCAGAGGATTAATGTTTTCATGACGTTTGAATTCAGAATTACAATTGCATATACTACATTAATTACAAGTGTTGGTGTTTGAGCAGAGAATTTAGTGAACAGGTGTTGCAAAGTACATGCTGGGTGTTGTACACAATGGGGACAGCCAAGTTCAAAGTCAAAAAAGGACTGTTTACATTAGAGGATTAGGAATAGTGGGTGTCCGGGTGCTGCAGTTGAATTTCACAGTCAGAGAGGACAGAGAGACGATTCAACATTGAAGCAGCATCTGGTTATTTGGGAATGGATTTATCTTAGAGGGGGCCAGGGTCAATGTTGCCATTGTCTGAAGCAGCACTGGCTGGCTTGCATGCTCCAGTCTTCAGAGGTTGGGTTAGGGTCTTTCCCATGTGTCTCTCTCTCCAGGCTGGTGGCTCTTTGGAGCTTCCTCGGGCTGCTATCACAAAAATGCCACACACTGGGTGGCTTAAACTACAGATGGTTATTTTTTGCAGCTCCGGAAGCTGGGAAGTCCAAGATCAAGGTGCCAGGAGATTCAGAGTCTGTCGAGGACCTGCTTCCTCATTCGTAGATGACCATCTTCTTGCTGTGTTTTCATACGGCAGAAGGGGCGAGGAAGCTATGGGATCTCTTTCATAAGGGCGCTAATCCCATTCCTGAGCTCTTCATGTTCCGGAACTAAGTACCTCCCAAAGACTCCACCTCCAAATAACCACCACATTGAGGGTTAGCATTTCAGCATATGCATTCAGGGGGTGGGGGAGACATAAATATTCAGTCTATAGCACATGGCAAATGGCAAGAGTGCGTCATGTGTTTTGGTGTGATAGTATTTGGTTCAGAGTCATCATTAATATATCCTCATTGTGAACATAGTTTCTTATCAATAAAAACTCGTATCATTCAATGTTTCTTGCCTCCTGGTCTACTTTGTCCAATTAATATTGCCACCTTGCTCTCCTGTTAGTACATAAGCCTGATTTATCTTTGTTAATCCTTTTATTTTTTGCTTTCCTGGGACAATTACTTTTTTAGGTAATTTTTAAAAATAGCATACATTTGGATTTGGACTTTAGATCTCAAGTAAAAGCAGTTTTCTTTTAGTGGGATGCTCTAGGGCATTTCTATTTATTGTCAAAAGTAATATATTTGTTCTTATGACTTCTAGATTAGTTCCTTTCTTCTGTCTTTTATAGATCATCCTTTTATTGTTCTTTTCCTTCCTTTTGTGCTCTGAAAGCCATAATCCAGCTTTATTCGCCTCATGATTACCATAAAAAATTAAGCATATATGAATCCATTTTTGTCTCATTATAAAACATCATCAGGCAATATTTATTAAATCATCCCTCAGAAAGACACTAGATTTCAACATATTGTTACTTTCTCTCCACTTGGCCCTTTTCCAAGTTCAATTGATGTAAGTAAGGATTTTAGACTTAGCTTCTCCCCACCTCATAGTTTACATGTTATAATTTAGCTTTAGAACAATGGCTTTCACCAGGGGTAAGAGATTTGGGACCCCAGGGGACACTTGGCAATGCCTGGAGGTAGTTATGATTGCCACAGTTGGAGGGGAGGTGGTTATTCCTGGCATCCAGTGGATAGAGTCTCCAAGGATGTTGCTCAACATTCTCAGTGCACAGGACAGAGCCCACAACAAAGAATCAACCAGCACCCACATCCCAATAGTGTTGAGATTGAGAAACTGTGCTCTAGAGCTTCTGTGCTGTTACAGCTGTTTTAAGTTAATATTATTAATCACACTTAAGTTATTCTTAGTGACAATGCTTTTCTATCCTCACTCTTAAATTTTTAAATGGCTATTCATGCCATGACTGGCTATAAAATATCTTCAAGTTAAATTTAAATTTAAAGTAGATTCTATAGAGAAGAAGAACTGTACTTTCCTAAGCTCCCAGTGTTGGAGCGGATCATCATAGTATGCTCACAAACTCACTGAAGGAGACGGGGCTCTTGACTCAGTCCTTCCCCTGCCTCTATTTTCCTGGTAGGCATGTTTCCCAAATCCTTCCATGTTTTACACCTCCATTTATTGATTGCCTGTCCCATCTTGCCATTTTTCTATCTTTATTGTCTGTCACGCAATTCTTTTTCCTTATGGGTGGCAGCCCTAGGTCTAATATGTGTACTACAAATATTTAATCTAAGATGTTTAAGATATCATTGATACCTTCATCATATTTCAGATCTTTTATGTACAGAAAGCTTAAACTTTCATTTTTTAAAATTTACTTCATGATCTATTCCTTCACTTTTTTTTTTTTTTTTTTTTTTTTTTTTGGCTGAAAGGCCTTCTCTGGCCTGAGATTGGACATTTTCCTGACTGTCATGAATTATGTTTCTCCATGCAATAATCTTAACCCAAAAGGATCTATTTGGTGTTTGTTATAAAATACCATCAAATAGTTAAAAGATTCTCACAGTATGGTTTAATACACAATCCATCCTTTCCCCTCTGATTTGAAAAACCACCTTTATCTTGTGCTAAACACAAGGGTCAGTTTCTGGGGTTTATGTTCTGTTTCATCAACTCTCTCTTTTCCTGCACAAACCTCTCGGTTTTCATTATTTGGCTATATAACATGTTTTCATAGCTGCCAGTCTTCCTTCATAACAGCTGCTTTTAACAATCATCCTTTTAACTTTCCTTGTCCAGCTAGTCTTTTCAGAAGAACGGTGGGGTCATTTTTACCCAGTCTCAAAAGATATCCCTTGGGACTTTTTATTGGGATTATATCACATTTCCAAATTAACATTGGATATCCCTGACCCATCTTCCATTTCTTCTGTCTTCCATCATTTTTACAACTTCATCGTTCCCTCCGAGTTCTGGAAGAATTCCCCAAATTTACCTTCTCTTTCACTAATCCGATTTTCTACCTTATCTGTCATTCTTCTGGCGTGACAGTCTTGAATTTCATCATCCTGTTTCAGCTCTTATGCAATCTTTAGTGTTATCAAAGCGCCTTCCTCCTGGGGACTGTCAGCTCTACTTTCACAAATCTGGTTGGGAATTAGAAGATATTCATGGGGTACCTGCGTGGCTCAGTCGTTAAGCGTCTGCCTTCGGCTCAGGTCATGATCCCAGGGTCCTGGGATTGAGCCCCGCATTGGGCTCCCTGTTCAGTGGGAAGCCTGCTTCTCCCTCTCCCACTCCCCCTGCTTGTGTTCCCTCTCTCGCTGTGTCTCTCTCTGTCAAATAAATAAATAAAATCTTAAAAAAAAAAAGACATTCATTCTTTCTCCTACCCCTCGTCATAGATCTATTTTGGGGGAAGACACCAGTTTTAACTCTTGGGGGATGGACGACCCAGGCTTCATCAGGTCTGGGGTGTCTCTGTCCCTTCTTAAGGGAGCAGGTGTGTGTTTACCCTCATTTGTCACACGAGCTGGATCTTTGACAGACGGCCTTCCACATACTTTAGGCCCCAGGAAAGAAGGAGCAAAAAGCTGAGATTCACTCTGGTTTGATCCCATCTGTTCAGAGACCCAGGGGAAGGCGCCTGAGCCTGAGGGATGGTCTTTCAGCCTGCCTCCTGCCCCTTCACTGAGCAGCCACGAATGAGCCCCAGCACGGTCTCCAGGGCTGGCTGGCGACAGCTGCCATCTTTACAAGTCCACAGCCCTGTGCCCCTGGCAGAGCCATCTGTACCCAGTAACCTGGAGACTGCACTGCTGTGGGCACATTCTAGTCCAGGGCACTGGGATTAAAATGCATCTCCCAGAGCCTGGCTGCCTGAGTCCTCTCTGCAGATCCCCGCCCAGCTCCTCCCCACTGAATCTGTAAGAAATGCCAGGCAGTTCCTGGCACACTCCCTGCTTTCTCTTTTTATATGTCTTTTGGTCATTTCCAAGGAGTTGGAGAAGATGAGATTTTGATGTCTGGGTCCAGCCCAACTGTCTGGACACCTAAGAAGTACAGGTCAAGGGAGATTTGAGCTTTGTTTATGTTTTGATTGTTACACTGAAAATATTTTCATTTTTCTCATTTCCCATTTCCTCATTGTCACACTTTTTTTGATTTATAATGAATAGAAGGATTTTTCAACAATACTATTCAGTTGAACTCATAAAATATTGAATTTGTCCAAATGTGAGTTGAGGCTTTACCAAGATGACCCTAAAACTGGAGTGTGTTGCCTTAAGATGAAGTCTGCACGAAACCTCTTAGAATATCAGGTGCTCTCATATTTATTTTATTTGAAAAATAAATTTTTATTTGGGAGAGACAGAACTTGTCTTAAACAATCTTATACAATGCTAATTTTGGATACTTATAGAAGTGACCCAATGAGGCAAATGAATAAAGGATGCAAAGGAACTTCATCAAGGTGATTGTGGTCACAGTTGCCTGGGATATGGCCTTGTGCTTTAGGGTGTGGTGTCATTGTAAACAAGCCTTTTCAAATCAGACTGTGACCTACAGGATCAATGAAAAGAGGAGAGCTGTTTGATGTTGTATGAATAGGAACTTGGGACTTAGGATGGAAATTCTAGCACCGGCATCACATACGGATTAAAAATAAGTGCGCTACCTCAGATAATCGAAACACAAGGGAAGATGTGAGAAACCCTGTTTTGACAACTGTGTGATGACTCACAAAGCAGCTCCAGCAGCAAGAAGACCCCGATGTCCAAAGGCACCTGGAAAGAGTGGATAAAATAGGGTCACAAAGAGTGAGAATGAAAAAGCAATGGTTTTCAATCAACACTCCACAAATGTCATTTTAAATGTGAGTAAACGAATAATTACCACAAGGAGGCATTGGACTGGTTCATGCATTTCCCAAAAAGCCTTCACATTTACATTGCCCATAAGGCATTTTTTGCATATTCTTCTTGGGAACAATCAAAATGGGGCATCACCTTATATTTGAGGTCACCTTTTATTTGGACAGATTCAGCATAAACACAGTCATAAAAGCTAAAATATTGCAAGGGAAAAGTGGTCCTTTCATTTCATTTTATAGCCCAATTCCATTTATGACCTGATAAAATGCCAAGGTTATAAACAATATATATTTGGCTATTTGTTGTCCTCCTATTGCTTATTAGCAAGTTGCAAATTGCTTCCAGTGGAGTGTCTTTTAATCTATTTTAATTTCAATTAAGGAATTTGAAAGATGACGGTTATTTGATGTCCTATATACTTTTGATGCTGGCAAAAAAAAAAAAAATATATATATATATATAGGGCACCTGGGTGGCTCAGATGTTTAAGCTTCTGCCTTCGGCTCAGGTCATGATCCCAGGGTCCTGGGATTGAGTCCCACATCGGGCTCCCTGCTCCTTGGGTGCCTGCTTCTCCCTCTGCCCCCGCCCCTGTCTCTCATGAATAAATAAATAAAATCTTTAAAATATATATATATATATATGCATAATGGTGAAGTTGTTAGTAATATATCCAAGCTGAAAGATCCCTACATTTACCAACAACCAGGATCCAAGAGATCAAAAATAAATATATATATATACATTTCTCTTCTTGGTACTGCAGGCTTGACCTTCACATTAAATCAAAGTGGCTGAACCTAGAAATTTCCAACTTTAGGGTGTAGACAAAGCAAAAAATCACACATTTGTCAGATTTCTTTTGGTAGTCTGTCCTGCTTAACCCAGAACTTCAGGCAACCAAGTTCAGGCCTTAGGCAAAATCAAAATTTTCTTGTTGGGCTTTAGTAGGGCTTCCTGCTCATGTCAAAACAGCTATCTGATACTAAATTTTCCTTAATCCTGGAATTTCATGACCCAATATCCAGCCCACAACCCCTCTCCAGCCCATGTCCGTGTCTGACTATTGTTTTTCCTCAGTCCTCCTAAGTATGTTTAAACTTACCCCAGCTTTTCCAGATTGCTTTGTTGTTTATAGGTCAGTCTTGCTTTCTCTATCCTTTTCTCCCCTGCCGGGCCTCATTTTTCTTCTTGCTTCAAATCCCAGCTCTGCCACTGTTCAGCCATGTGACTTAAATTAGACACTTTAATCCTTTTAGGCTCTGTTTTCTCATCTTTAAAATGGGTACAATTCTCTGTCTCAAATAAATAAGTAAATATTTTTTAAAAGGGGGGCTCCTGGGTGGCTCAGTCAGTTAGGCAGGTGTCTGACTCTCGATTTCGGCTCAGGTCATGATCTCAGGGTGGTGAGATCGAGCCCCACCTCGGCTCAGCGCTCACCATGGAATCCGCTTGAGGATTCTCTCCCCCTCTCTCTGCCCCTCCCCCTGCTCTTGTGTCCTCTCTCTCTCTTTCTGTTTCTCTCTAAAATACATAAATAAATCTTTAAAAAAATAAAATAAAATGGATATAGGACTATATCCCTCAAAGGGTCATTATAAGGACCTAATAAGAAAAGTATGAAGCATACAGCCTATTAAATATGCTTTCAGGAAAAGAAAGTTTAACGATACAGTAAACATAGAAAACTATCTTATTTACTTTATTTATTCTTTACATTTCTAGCATTTGACATGACATCTGTAATAGCAGGCACTCATCAAATCTTTGTTAAATAAATAAATGGAAAAAAGTTTATTAATTCACTGCATGGGTAATTAATCAAACCATTGCAAGTTTAGCAGTGCGCCATATACACAAATATTTAAAAAATTATGATTGTAATTAAGGTGAACATGATGCATTTCATTACTGTTAGGCATTTCCTTGTGAGTACCACAGTATTACCTGAGCTGGACATTCTTCTGCAAAAGGGTTGCTCCCAAAATAAAGGCAGAATTTGCATGAATAGTGTCTTGGTACTAAACACAGGATTTATTAGGACAAATTATTTTTATAGAGCTTTCTAAAACACAATTATATGGACATAAAGATGGACGATACGATCTTATCTCCCTTTTGCTAAAAAGTATCAACAATGCAATTTGTGCAAAGTTTATGTGAATTTCCTTAGTTCCACAGTTGTTTCTGGTTTGCAGGTAAATTATTTATGTTAAGTAGATGATTTGTTTTCAACTTGGCATTGACACTGAATGAGTGAAGTATGCCAAAATAAATGAATTAATTAATCAAAATAAGCCCTTTGGTAAGTAAGCCTGAATACTGACTGATATAAAAGGCTAACGCTTCCCAAAGAGAACCATTTGATCCTCAAACAGATGGCCCCAGGCAGGTGTTGACTTAGTGCATCTATAGGACATTGGATTTTGAAAATGAAACTGCTTTTCTCTAAGTTTAAATGTGTATTGCATGGGAACAATGCCCCGCACCCCTCCACCCCACCATTTCTCATTTGCACACCACCTGGGCAAGTCCTGGTTAGACTGTTGGGTTCATTAACAGAAACACTTTCAATGGGCCCAGAAATCTTTCTCATGTCCTAGGTAAAGAGTTCAGAGCAATATGTGATGAGCTGCATACAAACTCCTTCGTCCTTTATATCTCTTCTGTAGAAACTTCTGTCACACCTAATTATAACCTTTCTGTCCCCTTAGAGAAAAGTCTCTCTCAAAACTATATTGATACTTAGAAAGAACTTTGTAAATCCAAATGTTATGCATTACTCATTTAGGTAGCTAATTTGGGAGGGAAAATATTCCAGAGGTGGTGGGCTCATTCATTCATCCCACTAATGCTGGTATGATATGTTAATTTTTTTTTTAAAGATTTTATTTATTTTTTGACAGAGAGAGAGACAGCGAGAGAGGGAACACAAGCAGGGGGAGTGGGAGAGCGAGAAGCAGACTTCCTGAGGGGCAGGGAGCCCGATGCGGGGCTCGATCCCAGGACCCTGGGATCATGACCTGAGCCGAAGGCAGACGCTTAACGACTGAGCCACCCAGGCGCCCCTGTTAATTTTTTTTAATATTTTTACCTCGCTAGGTCAACCCTAGAAACAACAATGTCAACCGTATTATGTGGTAAGATGATAATTCCCTCTACCATGCTGACTTATTTCACAGATTGTACCTTACATAATTCGGCAAATATTTTTGGAGAGCATCCTTGTCAAGCACTGAAAATACAAAGTTGGATAAGTAATAGTTTCTAACATCAATGAATTTTCTGGCCAACAGAGAAAATTATCATAGAAACATTTGTTTTGAGCTCTAAAAACATAGATAAGGGAATAATTAATTCTCCTTGGTGACCAGAGATGAATAGAGGGAGGAATTGAAAATTGTACTGAAAGCCTTGGGAGATGAATGGGAGTGTGTCAAAGGCCATTCTGAAGTGAACAGCATGAAGAGAGGTAATGAGCCATTAGGGAATATGACACACAGCCCGGGGTGGCCAAAGGATGGTGTCGGCAGCATCAGGAGCAGCCTGAGACATAGCCAGCACAGGAACCTAGTAAGAACTCTGTTAGTACAGGTGGGTACAACTACCCTTTTCTTATATATTGCTTCTGTCAAATTGCAGCAAACTAAAGAATACCTTCTATCCCTTCATCAATATCTTGTTGAGTGCCCTACCCTGGACCAGCAGTATTCTAAGCTTTGGGGATAGAGCAGACTCCCTCATTTCATGGCGATTGATTACCTTCAATTAGGTAAAATAGATAATAATCAAGAAAACAATAAATAACAAAGAAAATATCAAGAAATAGTAAATCCTGTGCAGAGTACTAACTCAGAGCAACGTGATAGAAGAAAACTAGATGGTACAATTAGGAAGGAATTATGGTACATTGTGCAATTAGGTACGATGGCCTGAGAAGGCAATCTCCAAAGAGGTTACATTTGAGATGACACCTGGATCACACACACAGACACACATGCAAAGATCTAAAAGAGGACCATTCTAGGCAGAAGTGCAAAGGTCCTGAGGAAAAAAACAAATTTGGTGTGTTTGAGGGAGTTTGCAGTTATTGCTGCATAACAAACCACCCCAAAACTTAATGGCTTAAAACAGCAATGATCTATTTAGCTAACTATTCTGCATATCAGTAATTTAGGCTGAGCTTAGCTGGGTGATCCCCTCATACATCCGTGGACAGCTTGGCTCATGTCAGCAATTTTGTTGCTCTTAGCTGGGACCCCTTACATGTTGGGGGCCTTGGTTGGGACATTTGAGTTACTAATCTCTGTTCCTTGTGGTCCTCTCATTTTCCATTAGGTTGGCTCAGCTTGGCAACTGAATAGGGCCCCAGAGAGTGCAGAGGAAACCATGCCTCTTGAAGCCTAACCTCAGAACTGACACACCATCAATTCTGCCAAGGTCTAGCACAGGATAAATAACAAAGCACATCATAAATCTAGTCCAGATTCAAGAGGAAGAGAAAGAGACTTTGTTTCTTCTTGATGAAAAGAGCCAAAAACTCAGATTACAAAGGGAGTGAGTGAAGCATGTTGGGAGAAGTGAAGTATTGTGGTCAATGTTGCACAGTCTACCATAAAACTGAGGAGATTGGCGAGAGACAGGTCATGAAGGGCTTGGCAATCACTCCTCTGCTACTTCACCTGTGACCAGAGGAGAAGTAAGTCAGTGCAGGGAGGGCCTCTTTTCATTGAACCATAAAATAAGTTAGTACTATGGTAGCAAGGAGGAAATAAAAGCTTTAATGATAGTTACTATGTAATTGTTGAGCAAGAAGAGACTTCACTGATCCAAATGCAGTCTTCTCATTCTTACTGAGATCCAGAGAGTTAACAAAAGAGCTGAAGGTCAAAAGCAGGTCTCCTAATTTCCATCCAGGTCTCATTCCATCTACCATGCTGTCTGCTTGATTAAAGGCACTCTGGGTATTCGCTGCCACCTAATAGTCTGGGAAATGCGAAAGCAGATGTCCTAAAGTTTGACAATTTCCCCCAGGGCACAATGTTTGGAAGCTCATTTGCCATCACAAGGTGGACAATAAGCGCGATAATACATCTTTTATGCAGAAGTTTTAACATCTGATATCCCCAACCATTTAAAAGAGCTACCGAGAAGTGGGGCACCTGGCTGGCTCAGGTGATGGAGTGTGCAACTCTTGATCTTGGGGTTGTGAGTTCAAGGCTGACATTGGGTGTAGAGCTTACTTAAAAATAAAATCTTTAAAACAATTTTTTTTAAAAAAAGAGCTACCGAAAGTAATAATATGGTAATAGCTACATTGGTTGAGAACTTGTTCATCTTACCTTGTTATCTTACCTTGACCTCTGAAGTGCCAAAATAAATGTTGTTGGTCCATGCAAACCACATTTTCTATGCAAACATAATTCTCAAAGTTGGTCTGTTCCCTCAGTGCACAGAAATTTCTTTGAGGTCATGGACTGGGTCTCATTCATCTTCATGTACCCAGTTGGTCACACGGTCCCCTGGACCAAGTAGGCCATCAGAAAACATCTGTGGAGAAAATGAATGAATAAAAGAAGTCTTTGTCAGAGATAGAAGAGATAAAAATTAAATCCATCAGAAAGATTCAACAACCAGAGTAGTTTAAGACCTTTAATTTCTGGGCAAATCTACTCTGAGAAACTTCAATTCTATCAAAGTGTATTAATTGAGCCCCTTAATAAAAATATTCTCCCTTTAAGAAAAAGGATTCATTTCTACTCTGCCTTCTAGTAGATTTTGGAAAGATTTCCACAGAAAACACCTACTTTTTAAATCCATTTGGTGCTAAATAGGTAAGTTTCCATTCCTAGAAAATCCTCTTAAGTGGAATAATTTATTTCCTGGTAATTCCTGATAAATATTACATGAATATTTCTTAGGTATATATTTCTTAAAGAGCTTAAACCTATTTAACCTGACTCTTATCCTAACTGGAGCAATGAAGGGCCAGGTGGTGGGTCATCACCATTTAACGGGTATTGTAAGCTGCTGATCTTCCAAGGTGATGCAGAAAGTAGATGACTGAATCTAAAGTGAGTGATTTATCATTTCATTCTGGGGAAATATGAAGAAGTTCTCAGCTTTTAGGATATACTTTGGGCCATTAAAGTACATGCTGACAGTGATGGATGTGCCTTCATTGTGTGGTTTATAATGGATAGATCAAGGCTGGGACAAGAACACACATCTTCTGACCCTGGTAGAGTCTCTCTTCAGGAAACATGACCCCCTTAGATGACCCTGCAAGGAATCTAGACTGGAATGAAATAGGAGGCTGTGAGTTTTACAAGACGTAAAAACAACAGCTTGAAACCTGATTTTACAGATTTAGCAATATCTCTAGAAAATAATTCTCTTTCTCTTTCTCTGGTGTTGTAATTGACATAGTCCAAATGCCATTAGAACCAGCTTGCTCAAAAGATCTCTAGGATAGCATTTCTCTCTGTTCCCTGTTCAGTATGTGCCCACGGCAGCCCTCACTAAACAGAAAGACCCAGATAAATAAATAAATGATATTCCATTCAGGTTGTATAACATGACTGCTTTGCTCTGCAACCTCTACTATTGAGAATTATTTTTTTGGCTGCAAACACGTCACTTCATCAAAGATTCTTGACAGAGCAGATGATGTTGAAAGGCAGTGTCTCCTTTTTCAGGTTTAGAGACTAGATGTTATGGACTTCAAAACTCAAAAGTCAGCTCTCCCATCTAGCCCAGTCCTCCTGCCAGGCCCAAACTCCAAAATCAGTGTGGAAGCAATCATAAAATAACAACCTCAGAGGCAGGGAAACAAGGGACTTCCGATTTATTGTAATTTCTCAAGAAGTAAAGCCTCCCTTTCCCTTGACCATCACTCTTCTCTTTCAAGACCCAGTGGTGACCCACTCATTAAGAACCATTGACTACTTTTCAAAATACCGCCAAACCCATGAACACACTTGATTCAGATATCAGTCCTATGAAGTCAACAGGCCAAATACTAATATTTTCAGCAAATGAGAAAATGATGGACAAAGTGCTCAAGTAATTTTCCCAAGGACGAACAAAAAGCTTGGGCATTAACAGGACGGAAAAACATTGCCTACGAGACCCCTAGTTGGGAAAATGTCCACCCTTCTTTGCAGTTTCTTCTCAAACTCTAGGAGGAAAGGCGTGGCCATTATGGAGCCATGGGCTAGGGCAGAGTGTCTCCCAAAATATTTAGCTAGAGCCACCAAATCTGCCACAGAGAATTGCCTTGAAGCTGGGAATGCAGCACATTGAACTCTATATGAATGGAACTTTAAAGCTGTTAGATTTCCGCATCCCAAACTCAAGTCTTTTTGCTCCTCCTTTCAGACTTTATTCCCCCAAAGGAAAATTTGGGTCACTTGCACTAGTCAGTGTCTTCCTCTGTGAATTCACCGTCAAGACAAACACTGTCCACTAGAAATATAAAGGGGGCCCCAAAATAAAAATAAATATAAATATAAATAAGGTGAACAGTGTAGATGATCTCCGATTTTCTGGTAGGCACATTTTAAAAAGTAAGACCAAACCATGAAAATGGAATTTTAATAATATATTCCACTTAACCCGATGTACCAAAATGTTATCATTTTGACATGTAATCCATATCCTGAGATGTGTTCATGAGGTATTCACGTTTTTACTTTCATCTTCAGTCTTCAAAATCCAGTGTGCATTTCACACTTATAGTACACTTCAGTTTGGACCGGCCACATTTCAAGCATGCCAAAGCCACATCTGATGAGGGCAGTGACAGACAGAACAGCTCCAAGAGTTCTCACAAGCTACTCCTCAGATTTTATAACACTGTCTCCTGACCTCCATCACCACCAGAGGGGACCCGAAAAGCACCACCTATTGCTGTTTTCAAGGAGGCCACTGGCAACTCTAAAGCCCTGCAGGGAACAATTGGCATCAGACCTTCCTAAGAAAGAGGGGAGGGGCGGGTAAGTCAAGCAAGCAGGAGCCTCTTTCCCTCCTCCACACCAACCTCTTTCCCAACCTGGTTGCATCCTGGAGAGGGGAGAGGCCTCCATACTTTCTTTCTGGGTCACTGCTGGGGGATTCACCCAACAAAGGACCATAATTTATGAGGTTTCTCTCTGCAAGTCAACTATTGCTGATGGCAGGGCCAGCATAAACATTGATGCTGACAGACTGAGAGATAAAAGGGTGGCTTTTTGTTCCCTCAGCCCTTTGAGAAATCCAGGCGCAAACCCATTTGCAGAACATTTCCTAATAGATAAATGAGACACAAATCATGTGTACCTGATGGTCAATGAATAGCTCACACGCACAAGGTAAACTCTGAAAACTCCATATTTCAGCCAACATAGCAGTGACTAATGACTCACTTTTGTTTCTACCAAAGACTAAGTGCTTCTTTCCAGGGGTAAATAGACCTGAACCTCCACCCCCACCCCCAAGAGGCTGAATTACTGCAAGCAGTCGCATATGTTGCCAAACAAATGTGCAGGCAACTGAAAACTGAGCAATTCTAGCCGTTTAAACTGTGTCTTGAAATAGCACCTCACTGATAAATGGACCTCCTATTTAGCAACTTCCAGAATTTCAAATCTGTTTCGATTTCCTTCCTATGGAACTTTTTATTTTGTATTTTACCCAGCACCGACTTTACAATATCAAGGAAAAATCAGAGCGAGGCTCGAAAACATGGGTGGGGCATCTAGATTCAAACACAGAGCACAAGTGCAAATGAACCCAGCTGGGCAGAGTTTTCCAAATGGACAGGAGTTTCAGGCAGTGTTTTTACTCTTCATGTAGAAACTGTGTCCATTTGGTGGTTCTGGACTAAAAGGTGCTGCTCTGAATAACTTACAGTTACTGCCTCAGATGTGACCAAGTTGCAGAAAGGACAGGGCTTTGTGCAGTCATCCAAAGTGAGGCACAGGATGGTTTCTGACTTGTCTGTAAAGATGGGTTTGGTTTTTCTACTTTTATCATGCATTAAACCAGCTGAAACCAAAGATGCTGGTTGTTGCTTTTGAATGCTTTTTAAAGTAATGTTTCTAGTAGAGGATATTAATTTATCCTACAGATTTAAACATGTATGTATCCTTTCCACTTCTTCAGTCACTGCTAGTCACCATCTCCAAAATTAAATTTTCCCATGTTGCCTTTGCTATTAAAGCTATCAGATGCTTCTAAATGGTTACTAATCTAAATGTTACTTCTTTCATGTTGGCCAATTTGTCCTCTGAGGATGTGCTGATTGTTAAAGTGCAGCAATAGAGATTTAGGGTAGACACATGGAAGGACTTCCTTACAACAAAAGGTACTAAATGCTGTCAGATCTTGTCAATTCCTTTCTAAAATAAGCCACAGAAATAAGAAATGACACCACTATCTTGGAGTCACTTTGAAAAGTCTATGCTGTCCTAGGTATCCCCCCCCCCCACAGTTAGGAATGCCTGTCTGATACCCAAGGGGCCAAGGCCTGTGAGCTCTGGAGGCCCTCCAAGGAGTCATTCCTGACATGAATTTGACGAAACCACTAGACTCTCAACATGAGGCATAGTGGTGGTGGTGATGGTGTGTGTCTGTGAATGTGTTGGTTGGGATGGCATGGGAGGGGCTGGAGAATAGAGTTAAATAGAGAAAAGGAGGAAGAAAAAAAATGTGAAAATGAGCTTTTTCAGAATCCAGAGAAGCACAACAAACAGTGGTCTTAGCAAAGTTATGTATTCAAGTGAACTGTGACTTTTGTTGATAGCTGATCTTCTTCAGAGCTGAGGGAATCCTGGCCAGGCAGATCCCTCTTGGGGAAGGGAGCTCCCACGCTCCTGAGGGAGGCACTTACACATCAGGCTCATGGTATCTGCCTTTGAGATATCCCTGACAGCCTCTATCTCCTGTAGGTCCACCTCACACCCAATCCACCGCCCCCCATGGTGGTGAATCCATGGCCACCCAGGCACCCTGCCAAGCATGCCTGGGAGCAAGGCATTTTGGGGTTCCCTGAACAGGAAAGCCATGTCCATTTCCCAGCTTTAAAGATTAACCACAAGGGCTTCACTGGCATCTCTGTTATCAACTCCATTATTACTGCCGACATACAGCTCCTTCCTTGTCGGCTCCTGCCTGAGAGATAGGGAAGTTAAGAACACAGCCTCTGAAGTCAGGCTGCCTAGATTCCACTCCTAAACCTCGCCCTCTTTATGGCTCATTCCTCAGTGGTCAGATGGGAATCACAGCAGCTCTGACCCCACGGGGTTGCTAATGCACCAAAACCACCCAGCACTGGATGAGGACAAGCTGTCCCTGCACAATAAATATTAGCTGCCATTTCCACTGTCCCTGCCCCCTCTGTTTGCTGCTGTCACACGTTTCCATTCTTGTTTCCATCTGGGTTGTTACTGACCTGAAGTTAGACCAGTTTAAGAGAAAAGCACCATGCCTGCAGAGTAATTCACCCAAGTCACTCAAGTGTTTTAAAATTATATGGTGTGTGTGTGTGTGTACACGTATAAACATGCATACACACGTGTCTGCAGGTATGTATATATGTACCTGCCTCTATGTTTCAGTCTCTTTACAAGTGAATGTATAGGTGAAATGCCATTTCAGCAAGTGCTTATACAGTTTTCTTCAAGTAACAGGCTTGAAAACACACCCCGTACTGGTTACCTTCCCTTCCCTGTCTCCCTTCCTTACTCCCCTACCAGAGCTTTCTGGG
Organism: Mirounga angustirostris; assembly: GCF_029215605.1. NCBI lineage: Eukaryota > Metazoa > Chordata > Mammalia > Carnivora > Phocidae > Mirounga > Mirounga angustirostris. Next base: position 96,118,591 of record NW_026991718.1, on the reverse strand, counting down.
ATCACCTCCAAGGAAACTACTTGTTCTCAAATCCTGCATCAGGATACGAGTCTAAGGGAACCTGGAATGCTGGCCACTTAGCATCCTTTCCCAGGATTCAGGACGCTATCCTAGATAGAGAAAACGTGCATCCAGACAAGAGAGTTAGAATCAGAAAACAGCATCAACTTGCTGTGATCACTGAAGAAACAATGACACCCTCCCTCCACCACACCCACAGTTCCCGTATTGTGTTGTGCAATGCTGTTTTGGGGCTGTGTGATGTCGTGATGTAATAGCTAGGTTCTAAGAACTGAACCCAGGAGGAGAGTTTCCGTTCCATAAGTAATTCTCAGCCTCCAAGCAAGTCCACTCAGCCAGCGCTGCATTCCCGGTCCACCAGCCATAAGTAATTAAAACTCATTCTAGTATTTCCTGACTTCTCTCAAAGAATGCAGCATTTCCTAGAGTCCAGCTCTCTCTCCTCCTCCCTTTTCTCCAGCTGGTTGAGAATGTCACACCTTCTCTTCTTGTCCTGACATCTACCAGCTCCCCTAACAAAGTGCCCAAAAGGCTCTTTCTCTCTCTCCAGCCAGCTCTTTCCCCAGCTGGCTCTTAGTTGGGTGAATCAGCTTATCCTCTTCACATACATTGCTTTTTCTCAGCTGCCAAAGTCTCTGTGATCAAGAAGAGCCTGGGAGCCAACTTGACCGTCCCCCAGTAGAAGGTGGTGAGCATGACAAGGGAGAAACGTGAATGTTTGTTTATACATTAATAGTTTTTGCCCTTAGTAAACTTTCCTCCCTGAAATATCCTTGTGGACTCTGCAGACAGAGATCCAGTATTCACCTGGGTTATCCAGAAGTTCCTTCCCTTCTAGTTGACACGTCTCTCTTTTCCTTTTCTCACCGGAGTGGACATAGTTTCTCACAATTTCCTGTTGTGCTGCCCTGCTGATTCTAGCTGTGTCCATTAGCGCTCTCTTGGCAAACTTGGGTTTGGAAAATGAGTAACTAAATATTCATTTATTAGAGGTGTTTTTCTTTCACTAGCAGCTGCCATCTGTTCCTCTCCACCTCAGGCTAATCCCCCTTTCTCCTTGCAGCATCCTGGAAATAAGATGAGAAATAAGAAGTAACTCAAAATAGAAATAATAAAATATTACCGCCAAATAAAAGAGACACAGGAAGAGTTTTTAAGAAAAAAAAAACATAAACAACACATGAAAGGTCAGAAAATTACAAAGAAAAATGAATTTTTAAAAAAAGATCTAGATGCAGGAAGGACAATTAGGGGATGGCTGGAAAGATGAATAATAACCAAATAGCCAGAGGACAGCCTGCAGCAGAGATGAAGGATATAAATCAGAAGAGAAAAATGTTTGCCTGATTCGATTTTACAGACAGTCCTTTAAAACGTGATGTGTCATTTGGATTTGTTTTGATGTGCTGGACATCTCCAGTGTCCATTCTGGGCTTTGAGTGCAACTTAGTTAAATGACTGGATGCATTTTAAGACCTACCATCCGGGTTACATGCTGATTTACTTGTGTACAATGAGCTCCCTGCAGGAGCACGGTTCCAAATCCCAAAGGAAACGGAGGACAGAACGCTTCCAGTTCCTTTTCCATCCATAATGTGGTAAAAGAAAAAAAAAAAAAAAACAGTCTTCAAACCTGTGCTCCTGTCTGTTATTTGCTGTTCAGAGGTTCTGCAGGTACATTGTTTCATGCAGCCCTTCCATGAAAGGTGAGGGATGTGCCTGGCTCCTGATGAATAGGCATTTGAGATACAAAATATATTGAAGTTGACTTGTTTGTCATCACGTTTTTCATTTGCCTGGGTTTCGTATAGATGGAAAACCTGTTTCAAAGGCAAAATGCATTCTGCATTGTATATGAGCTGGGGAATGTCAAGTGGCTCTGATTGCAGCGTGGGCGTTGTTACGGTTTGTTTTGTTTTGATTTAAAGTCAGGAAACAATGAGTATGTTTGTCATTTTCTAAACTTTATGGCCCCAAACCACTTGTGGCTGGTGGTCTTTCATCTCCATGGGACATTCCACCCAACCACCACCGTCTGCCAGGGACGCCTACTAATGTCAAAGTTCTGCTGGGTTTCTCTGAAGCCCGCCTCTGCTTTCAGCAGCTTTGAATGAGCTACAGGGCCACAATTTACTTCTATTGTCATTTCTTCAGACAGACAGAGAGAAAGACATCTGCTACTTTAGACAAGAAGCCTATTGGAAGAACACACATACAACCAGAACGACCTAGCGCAAGATCGTTCAATTCAGCTGCAGTCAGAAAAAGGGAGAGAAGAGAGAGCAGGGAAAAGCCCTATTGCATTATGGACACTGTTCATTTCTGAGCCAGTGTTTGAGGAGGGAGCTGCTAACTTTGCCAGGAAAACATACATTCTGTTTTCAACAAATAGGGTATGGGCAACCAAGAATCAATCATTCATGAAACATCAAAGAGTCAACTGTAATGGGAGAAACTAATTTCTGATGGTGAAAATGACTTTTTGGCGTGGGAGCCCATATTGCACCACTGTAAATAACTATCAAGCTATGCCCCTATAAAAAACGAGAATGGAGAATTAAAGACAATGAAGTTATATCAAATTAGTTTTTGCTATGTAACAAGCCATCCAGGCATAGTAGCTTACAACAAGCATTTATTGACTCACGATTTTCTGGGTCGGCAATTTAGGATGGGTTCAGTTGGGCAGATCGTCTGCTTGCCTCTTCTAGGGTCACTTGTGTGGGTACAGTCAGCCAGTGGTGTGGCCAGGAGACCATTAGTCTTGGATGGGCTCTCTTGCATGTCCGATGTTTCATGCTGGCTGTTGGGTAGGGAGGCGGGGATGACTGGACCCTGCATCTCCAATAGGCTAGCCTGGGTTTATTCATGTGGTGGTGGTTCCCACGTGTAGCAAGGGAGGGCAAGCCCGGTGCATAAGCATTTTTTAAATCTCTGCTTGTGGCATGTTTGCTATATCCCATTGGCCAAAACAAGTCACATAGCCAGGCTCAGTGTGGGCAGAGAACACTCAAAGGTGAGCATACAGAGAAGGATGAACAAATCAGGGTCATTACTCCGACAACCCACTGCAGAAGCATTCTTGGAAACACTCTTACCTGTATCTATCAGACTGAAATATGAGAACTTAGAATCATGCAATCATGTAACAGAATGGACCTTAGATGTCTTCAAGTCTAAATTCTTCCTTTGATAGTTGAGGCAACTTCAATTCAGACGGGCCACTTTTCTGCCCACGATCACATGACTATCTTGATACTACATTAATTGTGAAGGCATGGGGAGCATCTGGAATCATTTATATAGTAACTTGCTTTAGCATTGAGGATAGGTAAAATTATTTATACTAGACAAAAATAAGAACCCCATCAAGACTAGAGAGTCTGGAAAATATTTTGGGAAAGAAAAGACAGAGTTCATGTAGGCATGTAAGTATGTAGACGTAGTGAGGGAAACCCAATTGAAAGCTCAAGGTGTCATATTTTCCTGGTATTTTTTAGATTCCTAAGGTAGTGCTTCTCAAATTTCAATGTGCATATGAATCACCTGGGATCCTGTTAAAATGCCAGTTTTCATTCAGGAGGTGGGTGCTGAGACTGCATTTTTATTTTTTTTTTTAAGGATTTTATTTATTTATTCATGAGAGACAGAGAGAGAGACAGAGGCAGAGGGAGAAGCGGGCTCCCCGCGGAGCAGGGAGCCCGATGCGGGACTCGATCCCAGGACCCTGGGATCATGACCTGAGCCGAAGGCAGACGCTTAACTGACTGAGCCACCCAGGCGTCCCTGAGACTGCATTTTTAACAAGCTCCCAGGTGAGGCTGATACTGCTAGTCCAAGGGCCACAGTGGCAAAGCTCAAGGACTTAGCCTTGTCTGTTCAGTTCCTCATCTGTCATCTTTATTCAGCCTCTAAATGCATCTCTCCTCACTGATATCACCACTCCCTATATTAACATGTTGGAAATCCCACTGTAATGTGCTTCCAGGGAGAGCTCTCATAGTGAAACAGGTGTGTGCTCAGGAGACACTAGGTTCTCATCTTTGTTTTTCCCTGAAATAACATAGAATGCATGAAACCTGGACCCTTCTCCCCACCGTGCCCCTCAGGGAGATCCCTTCCTTTGGCCCCCCGACCTCATCCTCCCAGAAATACCATTTTCTTTTCTTTTCAGTGATCACCACGCACCGCCGAGGCAGAGGAGGGCTGAATTCTTATGTCCCCACTCCCTATCCTGGCTAAGGCTTTGTACCCAGGAAGTCCCTTAGGAAGCACCAGGAGGAGCTGGGGAAGTGAGACAGGAAAGGGACTGAACCCAGTAAAGTGTGTGTTCATCAGCCAATTACCATTGTGGGCAACTGGGCTCAGACCTGCTGAGGGTCTGTGAAAGACTATGTAGCACATGCCCCAGAGTTACCCCACCCAGTGGGGAGGTAGTCGGGGTGTTTATACACCAAGTCCCTGGCAGGTAGTGGTCAGGGGGGCTCCCAATAGAATTAATTCTCCAGCACATTTGGCTTCTCGGGGCATGGCACCAGCATTTGAGAAGGGCCTTCAAGTAGAGTCACTAGAGTTTACAGGAGGTGGCTTTAAGCTTGTAGAGAAGAATGCAGAAGGACTGTGGGCGAGCCTACAGTCCTTCTGCCTTAACCATCATTGAAGAACTAAACAGAAAGGAATAACTTAAATGGATGAAGGCTCTGACCAAAACCAAGGAAAGCATGTCGAAAGCAAAACACCGTTAAAACAGGCAAACTGTTCTGCAACAAACGATCCTTTTAATTGTTTTTATTTTTTTCCACTCTTGGGACTGTTCGCTTGGTTTATTCTGTTGTTGTTGTTGCCATTGCTTTCGTGCAAACTAATAATGTCTCAGCTGCCTTAAATGCATGGTTGACTTTCAATGTAATCTACCCAAGTCACTCAACAGGAAAGCAAAGATTTTTATCATTGCTTTCCATACGAAGCAATAGTAGATCTGGACTTCCTTCTGTCCCCATCCCTTATCTGAACTGAGACCTTGGCCAAGGTATCCTCTCTAAGCTTCAGATTCCTCATCTGTTAAAAAAAATTGCAATTCTGATTGCACAAGACTGTGTTAAGGGTTGAATAGAAGGAAGAATGTGAAGCTGCTCACCCATCAGAGGCACTCAAATGTCCTCCTCCTCCCTCACTGAATACCCTCACCACTGAGGACTAAATTCTATTCTATTCCGTCGGTTCATATTGGAGTCTGAGTATGTGCAAAAAATCTATCTTAGATTACAAAGGAAGTAGAGAGCTAATAAAAATAGTTCTTTCCTTCCAGTTGCTTTCTGCTTTGGAGAAAGGCAGACATGTAAGGAAGTAGCTCTAATAAAATCAGGTAGTGATAAGTATTTTCAATATAAAAAGTGCTATGCTCTGATCATATAGGGAGAGCAAAATTATTCTCTATGTTCCTCTAATTTACATAACAGTGGTTGGTTCCATAATTCACACTCAATGGCTAGAGTCTGCAAAATTCCCAGCAACCGCCATGTTCAACAAAATTGTGTTACACACCAAAAAACCTTTGACTAACCTCTAATTGATTCCGACATTCCAAAGACTATGAGGAATAGTCGAAAATAATTTAGAAACTGCTGACTTGTATTAGGAACAGATTTATTCAGATAAAACAGAGAGACAGAAGGTATTTGAAGTGAGATTATTTCGTCAATTGGGCATAATAAAAGAAAGAAAATAAAAATGATTGCTTAAGCTTTGAAAATCCTTTCTTTTGCAATGAGTTTGGGTTATGAGAAAAAACTAACATTTACTGAGCACCTTTAAATGCTAGGTATTATGATAGAGTCTTCATTTATAATTTCATTTGATCTTGTTTTTTTATTATTATGTTAATCACCATATATTACATCATTAGTTTTTGATGTAGTGTTCCATGATTCATGGTTGTGTATAACACCCAGTGCTCCATGCAGAACATGCCCTCTTTAATACCCATCACCAGGCTAACACATCCTCCCACCCCCGCCCCTCTAGAACCCTCAGTTTGTTTTTCAGAGTACATCGTCTCTCATGGTTCTTCTCCCCCTCCTATTTGCCCCCCTTCATTCTTCCCCTCCTGCTATCTTCTACTTTTTTTTTCCTTAACATATATTGAATTATTTGTTTCAGAGGTACAGATCTGTGATTCAACAGTCTTGCACAATTCACACCACTCACTATAGCACATACCCTCCCCAATGTCTATCACCCAGCCACCCCATCCCTCCCACCTCCCACCCCAGCAACCCTCAGTTTGTTTCCTGAGATTAAAAATTCCTCATATCAGTTAGGTCATATGACACATGTCTTTCTCTGATTGACTTATTTCACTCAGCATAACTCTCTCCAGTTCCATCCACGTCATTACAAATGGCAAGATCTCATTCCTTTTGATGGCTGCATAATATTCCATTGTATATACTTCTTCTTTAACCATTCATCTGTTGATGGACATCTTGGCTTTTTCCACGGTTTGGCTATTGTGGACATTGCTGCTGTAAAAATCGGGGTGCATGTACCCCTTCGGAGCCCTACATTTGTATCTTTGGGGTACATACCCAGTAGTGCAATTGCTGGATCATATGGTAGCTCTATTGTCAACTTTTTGAAGAACCTCCATACTGTTTTCCAGAGTGGTTGCACCAGCTTGCATTCTCACCAACAGTGTAGGAGGGTTCCCCTTTCTCCGCATCCCCGCCAACATCTGTCGTTCCCTGACTTGTTAATTTTAGCCATTCTGATGGGTGTGAGGTGGTATCTCATTGCGGTCTTGATTTGGATTTCCCTGGTCCAAGCGATGTTGAGCACTTTTTCATATGTGTATTGGCCATTTGGATGTCTTCTTTGGAAAAATGTCCGTTCCTGTCTTCTGCCCATTTCTTGATTGGATTATTTTTTCTTTGGGTGTTGAGTTTGAGAAGTTCTTTATACATTTTGGATACTAGCTCTTTATCTGATATGTCATTTGCAAATATCTTCTCACATTCTGTCGGTTGTCTTTTGGTTTTGTTGACTGTTTCTTTTGCTGTGCAAAAGCTTTTTATCCTGATGAAATCCCAATAGTTCATTTTTGCCCTTGCTTCGCTTGCCTTTGGCGATGTTTCTAGGAAGAAGTTGCTGTGGCTGAGGTCGAAGAGGTTGCTGCCTGTGTTCTCCTTTAGGATTTTAATGGACTCTTGTCTCACATTGAGGTCTTTCAACCATTTGGAGTCTATTTTTGTGTGTGGTGTAAGGAAATGGTCCAATTAAATTCTTCTGCAAGTGGCTGTCCGATTTTCCCAACACCATTTGTTGAAGAGACTATCTTTTTTCCATCGGACACTCTTTCCTGCTTTGTCGAAGATTAGTTGACCATAGAGTTGAGGGTCCATTTCTGGGCTCTCTATTCTGTTCCATTGATCTGTGTGTCTGTTTTTGTGCCAGTACCATACTGTCTTGATGATGACAGCTTTGTAATAGAGCTGGAAGTCCGGAACTGTGATGCCACCAGCTTTGCTTTTCTTTTTCAACATTCCTCTGGCTATTCGGGGTCTTTTCTGGTTCCATACAAGTTTTAGGATTATTTGTTCCATTTCTTTGAAAAAAGTGGATGGTATTTTGATAGGGATTGCATTGAATGTGTAGATTGCTCTAGGTAGCATTGACATCTTCACCATATTTATTCTTCCAATCCATGAGCATGGAATGTTTTTCCATTTCTTTGTGTCTTCCTCAATTTCTTTCATGAGTATTTTATAGTTTTCTGAGTACAGATTCTTTGCCTCTTTGGTTAGATTTATTCCTAGGTATCTTATGGTTTTGGGTGCAATTGTAAATGGGATCAACTCCTTAATTTCTTTCTTCTGTCTTGTTGTTGGTGTATAGGAATGCCACTGATTTCTGTGCATTGATTTTATATCCTGCCACTTGACTGAATTCCTGTATGAGTTCTAGCAGTTTTGGGGTGGAGTCTTTTGGGTTTTCCACATAAAGTATCATATCATCTGCAAAGAGTGAGAGTTTGAATTCTTTGCCAATTTGGATGCCTTTGATTTCTCTTTGTTGTCTGATTGCTGTGGCTAGGACTTCCAATACTATGTTGAATAGCAGTGGTGATAGTGGACATCCATGCCGTGTTTCTGACCTTAGGGGGAAAGCTCTCAGGTTTTCCCCATTGAGAATGATATTCACTGTGGGTTTTTCTTTTTCTTTTTTCTTTTTTTTAAAGATTTTATTTATTTATTTGAGAGAGAGAGATTGAGAGAGAGAGAGCATGAGAGGGGGGAGGGTCGGGAGGGTCAGAGGGAGAAGCAGACTCCCTGCCGAGCAGGGAGCCCGATGCAGGACTCGATCCAGGGACTCCAGGATCATGACCTGAGCTGAAGGCAGTCGCCCAACCAACTGAGCCACCCAGGCGCCCTCGCTGTGGGCTTTTCATAGATGGCTTTTATGATATTGAGGTATGTACCCTCTATCCCTATACTCTGAAGAGTTTTGATCAAGAAAGGATGCTATACTTTGTCAAATGCTTTTTCTGCATCTATTGAGAGGATCATATGGTTCTTGTTCTTTCTTTTGTTAATGTATTGTATCACGTTGATTGATTTGCGGATGTTGAACCAACCTTGCAGCCCAGGGATAAATCCCACTTGGTCGTGGTGAATAATCCTTTTAATGTACTGTTGGATCCTATTGGCTAGTATTTTGGTGAGAATTTTGGCATCCATGTTCATCAGGGATATTGGTCTGTAATTCTTCTTTTTGATGGGGTCTTTGTCTGGTTTTGGGATCAAGGTAATGGTGGCCTCATAAAATGAGTTTGGAAGTTTTCCTTCCATTTCTGTTTTTTGGAACAGTTTCAGAAGAATAGGTATTAATTCTTCTTGAAATGTTTGGTAGAATTCCCCTGGGAAGCCATCTGGCCCTGGGCTCTTGTTTGTTGGGAGAGTTTTCATTAGTGCTTCAATTTCCTTAGTGGTTATAGGTCTGTTCAGGTTTTCTCCCTCTTCCTGGTTCAATTTTGGTAGTTGATACATCTCTAGGAATGCATCCATTTCTTCCAGGTTATCTAATTTGCTGGCATAGAGTTGCTCATAATATGTTCTTATAATTGTTTGTATTTCTTTGGTGTTGGTTGTGATCTCTCCTCTTTCATTCATGATTTTGTTGATTTGGGTCATTTCTCTTTTCTTTTTGATAAGTCTGGCCAGGGGTTTACCAATCTTGTTAATTCTTTCAAAGAACTAGCTCCTAGTTTCATTGGTCTGTTCTACTGTTCTTTTGGTTTCTATTTCATTGATTTCTGCTCTGATCTTTATTATTTCTCTTCTCCTGCTGGGTTTAGGCTTTATTTGCTGTTTTTTCTCTAGCTCCTTTAGGTGTAGGGTTAGGTTGTGTACTTGAGACCTTTCTTGCTTCTTGTGAAAGCCTTGTATTGCTATATACTTTCCTCTTAGGACTGCCTTTGCTGCATCCCAAAGATTTTGAATAGTTGTGTTTTCACTTTCATTGGTTTCCATGATTTTTTAAAATTCTTCTTTCATTTCCTGGTTGACCCATTCATTCTTTAATAGGATGTTCTTTAGCCTCCATGTATTTGAGTTCTTTCTGACTTTCCTCTTGTGATTGAGTTCTAGTTTCAAAGCATTGTGGTCTGAAAATAGGCAGGGAATGATCCCAGTCTTTTGGTACCAGTTGAGACCTGATTTATGACCTAGGATGATGTATTCTGGAGAATGTTCCATGGGCACTAGAGAAGAATGTATATTCTGTTGCTTTGGGATGGAATGTTCTGAGTGAAGTCCATTTGGTCCAGTGTGTCATTTAAAGTTTTTATTTCCTTGTTGATCTTTTGCCTAGATGATCTGTCCATTTCAGTGAGGGGTGTTAAAGTCCCCCACTATTATTGTATTGTTGTCAATGTGTTTCTTTGCTTTTGTTATTAATTGCCTTATATAATTGGCTGCTCCCATGTTAGGGGCATAGATATTTACCAGTGTTAGATCTTCTTGTTGGATAGACCCTTTAAGTAGGATATAGTGTCCTTCTTCATCTCTTATTACAGTCTTTGGTTTAAAATCTAATTTGTCTGATATAAGGATTGCCACCCCAGCTTTCTTTTGGTGTCTCTAAGCATGGTAAATTGTTTTCCACACCCTCACTTTCAATCTGGGGGTGTCTTTGGTTCTAAAATGAGTCTCTTGCAGACAGCATATCGATGGGTCTTGTTTTTTAATCCAATCTAATAGCCTGTGTCTTTTGATTGGGGCATTTAGTCCATTCACATTCAGGGTAACTATTGAAAGAGGAATTTAGTGCCATTGTATTGCCTGTAAGGTGACTGTTACTGTATAATGTCTGTGTTCCTTTCTGGTCTATGTTGCTTTTAGGCTCACTCTTTGCTTAGAGGACCCTTTTCAATATTTCTTGTAGGGCTGGTTTCATGTTTGCAAATTCCTTTAGTTTTTGTTTGTCCTGGAAGCTTTTTATCTCTCCTTCTATTTTCAATGACAGCCTAGCTGGATATAGTATTCTTGGCTGCATATTTTTCTCATTTAGTGCTCTGAATATATCCTGCCAGTCCTTTCTGGCCTGCCAGGTCTCTGTGGATAGGTCTGTTGCCAGTCTAATGTTTCTACCATTGTAGGTTACAGATCTCTTGTCCCGAGCTGCTTTCAGGATTTTCTGTTTGTCTCTGAGACTCATAAGTTTTACTATTAGATGTCGGGGTGTTGACCTATTTTTATTGATTTTGAGAGGGGTTCTCTGTGCCTCCTGGATTTTGATGCCTGTTTCCTTCCCCAAATTAGGGAAGTTCTCTGCTATAATTTGCTCCAATATACCTTCTGCCCCCCTCTCTCTTTCTTCTTCTTCTGGGATCCCAATTATTCTAATATTGTTTCATCCAATGGTATCACTTATCTCAAATTCTGCCCTCGTGATCCAGTAGTTGTTTATCTCTCTTTTTCTCAGCTTCTTTATTTTCAATCATTTGGTCTTCTATATCACTGATTCTCTCTTCTGCCTCATTTATCCTAGCAGTTAGCCCCCCCCCCATTTTTATTGCACCTCATTAATAGCCTTTTTGATTTCGACTTGATTAGATTTTAGTTCTTTTATTTCTCCAGACAGGTTTCTGTAATAACTTCCATGCTTTTTTCAAGCCCAGCTAGTATCTTTAAAATCATGATTCTGAACTCTAGGTCCGACATCATACTAATGTCTGTATTGAGTAGGTCCCTGGCAGTCAGTACTACCTCTTGTTCTTTTTGTTGAGGTGATTTTTTCCATCTTGTCATTTTGTCCAGAGCAGAACAGATGAATGAGAAAACAAAATGCTAACAGGGTAACAACATCCCCAGAAAATATACTCTAAACAGATCAGAAAAGACCTGAAGCTGTGGGAAAAGAAAGGGAAAGAAAGAAAAAAGAAAAAAAAAACAGAAAAGAAAAAGATAAAAACAAACAAAAACAGAACAAAACAAAAAAAACAGAATATGATCAAATATGATCAGGCTGGTGCATAGATCAGTGCACACACTAAATTTTCGGTGTATTTTGGTCTGTTAGAAGAAAGTGCCTCTCAAAATTTTAAAGAAAGAAAAACTTATATATGTACAAAAATAAGGGTTGATACGATAAAGGGATGGAATATGACTGTAAAGATGAAAATTATAAAAAATTTTATAAAAGGAATTGATAATATAAGAAGTTGTTTGAAAAAAGAAAGAAGAGGATTTAAAAGAAAAAAAGAAAGAAAAAGGGAGAGAATATGATCAGGCAGGAGACTAGAACAAAGCCCTACACTAGGGATTTAGGATATATTTTGGTCTGTTAGAAGAAACTATCTCAAAATTTTAAAGAGAGAACAACTTATATATATATGCCAAAAATAAGGGTAAGTACTCTGAAGGGATAGAATATGACTCTAAAAATGAAAAATAAAAATGTTTTTTAAAAAAGGAATTGATAAGATGTTGGTTGAAAAAGGGAAAAAGAAGAATTCAGAAAAAAAAAAGTTAAAAAAAATTAACTTGGAAAGACTAAAGAATCATGGGGGAAAAGCCATGAATTCTTGTGCACTATTCCCCTAGTGCTGGAGTTCTGCCGTTCTCATTGATCAGTAAACTTGGTCTTGGCTGGCTGTTCTTGCTGATATTCTGTGGGAGGGGCCTGTTGCTGTGGTTCCCAAATGTCTTTGCCGGAGGCAGAATTGCCCCGCCCTTGCCCTGTCTGGGCTAAGTAATCTGCTTGGGTTTGCTCTTGGGAGCTTTTGTTCCCTGAAAGCTTTCCGTACAACTTTGGAGGAGGAGAGTGAAAATGGCAGCCTCCCAATCTCTGCCCCAGAGGAGCCGAGAACTCGGGTCCCTGCTCCTCAGTGAGCCCCCAGAGAAAAGCAGTCAGTCACTCCTGTCTCCCCGGTCTCTGGTTGCACTCCGTGCTCACCCGGCCTGTGACCAAGCATTTCTATCTCTGGCACCCGACCCTGTGTGGAGTCTCCAAACCCAGCAGATTTCTGTGGTGTGCTCCTGCGCCACTCCTCCTGGGGGAGGAAGGGGAGTCTCCCCAGATCTGCTGCTTGTTGGGTCCCTGCTGGAGGAGCAGTGGCCGACTGTGCCCCAGATCACGGTTTATGGCAACCCCGAGCTGAGAACCCACTCATCTCTGTCTCTGCAGCCAGCTTCCCTGCTCCGATATCTGGGAGCTCTGCCACACTCAGGCACCCCCGGTCTTTCTGTGACCCAGAGGGTCCTGAGACCACACTGTCCCATGAGGGTTCCACCCCCCGCTTAGCCACTGGAGCAACATCCCTCAGCGGAGCCGACTTCTAAAAGTTCCAATTTTGTGCTCCGCTGCTCTATCACTTGCCAGAAGTAGCTAACAGAGGCCCCCTCCCCCGCCATCTATCGTCCTGAATATCGCCTCGGATTCACTTCTCCACATGTCCTACCTTCCAGAAAGTGGTCATTTTCTGTTCAGAGAGTTGTCGCTATTCTTTTCTTCCATCTCCTATTGAGTTCATAGGTGTTCAGAATGGTTTGATCCCTATCCAGCTGAATTCCTGAGACCAGACGAAATCCAGGTCTCCTACTCCTCCGCCCTCTTGCTCCACCCCCTTATTTGATCTTGTTAACTCCCCAAAGACCACCGAGAAACCTGTTGATCAAGTAGGGCTGTGTTTACTAATCTTAGTGCAGTAAGGAAGAACACGACCTTGACAGAGAATGGTTTCAGGGTTGAACTAGGTGATTTTTAGGTGGATCTTGCAAGGCATAGAATTTATTGGGACTGGGCCAAATTTATCACTTTATTATTATTCACTCTGGTTTGGTGAGCACTTAGAGGTCAAGATTTTGAAAAGAGTCTTGATGAGTAAGCTGTGTAGTTGGTGTTATGGGATAAATTGTGTGCCCTCAAAATTCACATATTAAAACTCTGACCCCCAGTACGTAGAATGAGACTGTATTTAAAGATAGGGCCTCTAAAGAAGTAGTGAAGGTGAAGTGAGGTTGTATGAGTGGGTCTTAATCCAATATGACTGGTGTCCTCATAAGAAGATGAGATTAGGACACAGACATGAACAGAAGGAAGACCACGTGAAGATAAAAGAGAAGATGGCCATTTACAAGTCAAAGAGAGGGGCTTCAGAAGAAGTCACACCTGCCAACACCTTGGTCTTGGACTTCTAGCCTCCAGAATTTTGAGAAAATAAATCTTTGCTGTTTAAGCTACACAGTCTGTGGTACTTTGTTATGGAAGCCCCAGAAAACTAGTACAGTTAGTTCACAGTCTCAGGTTCTAGAATCAGGTACTTCCAGGAGCAGGAGGTTAAGTAACATGCCCAAGATTACAAAGAAATGACAATGAGCCAAGATTCTAACTTCAGTTGACTGGACTGCAAAACCGAGCTCTCTCTTCCATAGGTTGAACTCTCCTATAAAGCAGAAACAAATTATAAATAGGGACTAAAAAGAAAGTAACTGGGGTTTCTTATACTTTTCATCAATTGGTCAGTTTTCCATGGAGCAGGGGACAGCACAGGAGACCTGTTGTAGTTCTGTGTTTATTTTTATAGCCTCCAACCTGGGGTGACATTTTGCAGTTTGCAAGATGTAAGAACCAGATGGTGTTTTTTCCAGGTGTGCAGACACTCCTGTTTCTCTTCCCCAATCACTTCAACATTCCCTCAGCACTAATCTTTTCTAGGTACAGAGATTCTGAGACTTCCAACTGCCAATATGCACAACTCTTCACCTGAGCAGGTTCTGCGATCCCTGGAGCCCTTGCTCAGGGCAGACAAGAAGCTCTGGACAGTGACTACCCCCATCCCCAGAGCAGCCTTCCATCAATGACTAATGGGAGTGGTGGATAAATACCGTAGTGAGATGACTCTGAGACATGTTCTATGCTGTTCCCATAGCTCCCCAGATGCCCACAGTAGTAACCAGCTAATGACACACCTTTTATGGCCGCCTCCCCTTCCCCACTGGTGCTTACTGGGATCCCCTCCCAAAGAAGCCGTTTGCACTCAGCTCTTTGTCTTAGGGTCTTCTACTAGAAAAATTCAACTGGGGACACAAGGCTGTAAGTACTGGCTCCAATCTGACAGTCTCCTCTCCGCTTCAAACATCTTTAAGGACCTCTAGTTCTCTTAGGCTAAAGGTCATGATCTTTAAAGATCTTATTTATTTATTTGACAGAGAAAGAGAGCACAAGCAGGGAGAGCGGCAGTCAGAGGAAGAGAGAGAAGCAGGCTCCCCTCTGAGCAAGGAACCCAATGCTGGGCTTGATCCCAGGACCCTGGGATCATGACCTGAGGTGAAGGCAGATGCTTAACTGACTGAGCCACCCAGGTGCCCCAAGGTCATGATCTTTAATATGACCTAGAAGACCTGGCATAACCTGGCACCTACCTGTCTGTTGATATCAGGGTTCTTGGCTTTAGCAATAGGAATTGATGAGAAAGGCCTCTATTACAGAACCAGGCTAATTCAGAAAAGGAATTGATGAGAAAGGCCTCTATTACAGAACCAGGCTAATTCAGAGGTAAGGTCATCTGTATAGGTAAAACAATCCCTGCAGCCCCCATTGTGCCTTGGTCCCTATTAGTCTCTGCTGCCAGATTCCACTGCCTGGACACTCCCCATCACCTAATGCTCTGCTACCAGCAGCCTCCATGGGAGAGTCCCTAACCAGCATGCCTCTTCTTGGCCCAGTCTCAAGTTACAGCCTGAGAGAGCTTTAAGAATGACATGCTTAAAAGCATCTACCATGGGGAGCAGGCACATCCCAAATAATCAGCATGTTAAAAACACTGGGCAGTCAGAGGCCAGCCCCCTCCTGCTCCACAGGCCTTTCCTGATCCTGAAGTCCAGCCCCACCAGGCTTTGTGCCACCCCACATGAAGCCTCCATGCTTCCTGCTGTTGCAAAGTGTGCTGTTCTCTGCACAGAATGCTCCCCTCTTCGGAATTCAGGTCAGCCTTCCTCGGGAAGCTTATCCTGGAAAAGCAAAGAGGTCAGATCCCCCCATGATAGCTTTCCTTTCAGAACCACATTCCCCTTGTAACTGCCTTTTTACTACACGTACTGCCTGTGAAGCCAGCTCCCCAAGGGCCAGAGTTCTGTCCACTGTGGCTCACTCCTATATGATCAGCACTAGGCAGAAGTCCCAGCACATATTAGGCACCGAATTGATAGCTGTTGAAGGAATAAATGGACCCATTCTTAAGCAGCTCCATTTAGATTTTACCCAAATCACAGGTTGTCAATTAGCTGAAGACATTGTCCTTTTCCCTCGGAGGTGAGACAGCTCAGATTGTCAGTGAGACACATGTCCTCTCATGACAGACACTAAAATAACCCAATGAGGCATGTGGGCCTCTTGATTATATGTTCCCAAAGAAAAATTTTTTAAAAAGCTAACTTTTTAAAAAAAAGTTTTTAAGTCTGAAGTGTATTCAACCTGAGGGCATGTATCAATTAATTATTGTTGCATAACAAATCTCTCCACGCATAACAAATCTCTCCACAGCTCAGAGGATGAAAATAACAATCTTTGAATATTGCTCATTCATCTTTGAGTTGGCCAGGGTGAACTGACCTAAGCCAAGATCAGCTGAGGGTAGCTCTGATCCACGTAACTCTCATTCTCCTGCCACCAGTGGCCTAGCTCTGGCATGTCCTTCTCACGGCCATGACAAAGGTAGAGAAAGTCAATGAAAGACCAGGGGTCCTCTTAAGCCCTAGGCTCAATTATGGCATGCTGACACTTCTCCCCACAAGCCATTGGCCAACACAACTGTGATGATCAAACACAAAGCCAAGAGGTACACAAGTACACGTTACCCATGATGAGGCCACAACAAGGGTAGAGATACAAGAAGGGGTGAAAAATCAAGACCACCAGTGAATTTACCACAAGATTCAAGGTCAAGTAAACAATGAAATGTATTTAGAAAAGCAAGCAAATGGCTGGGTTGCCTGCGTGCTGCAGTCGGTTGAGCATCCGGCTCTTGGTTTCGGCTCAGGCCCTGATCTCAGGGTCATGAGATCCAGCCCTGTGTCAGGCTCCACGCTCAATACAGAGTCTGCTTAAGACTCTCTCTCTCGTTGTCCCTCTGCCCCTCCCCTCACTCTCTCTCTCACATAAATAAATCTGAAAGAAAGAAAGAGAAAGAAAGAAAAGCAAATGGCCAAATGGCAGTCATATCCTCAATCAGTACGTAGGTTTAAATTCCTTTGAAAAGCAGTACCCCTCAAAACTGTCAAGGTCTCAAAGGCAAGAAAAGCCTGAAAATTGTCACAGTCAAGATGAATAAGGAAACATGACAAAAAAAAATGTAATTTGGAATTCTAGATGGAATAATGGGACAGAAAAAAAGCACCTTAGGTAAAATCTAAGAAAATCTGAATAAAGTATGGGCTTTAGTTAATAATAATGTTTAGTAGTGAGAAATGTACCATACTAATATTAGATGTTAATAATAGGGAAACTGAGTGTGAGTATATGGGAATTCTCTGTACTTTCAACTTTTCTGTATATCTAGAAGTACTCTAAAATATAAAGTTTCCTTAAACAAAAAAGCAGTCAACAATGGAATATGACAGCAAGAAAAATTTCTTGTCTCAGTATCAAGGACTTAAACTTATTACTGTCTTACAAATGTCAGAGCTACTGCCTGGAGGAAGCCTCTTGTCTGAGACTGTAGGACCTGCCATATACTCACTTGAGAGGGGTTGGGTATTTGTGGAGATAGCTCTTGTCAGAGTCACCTCTCAGTCAGGAGAAAACAGCCGCCCACAGGCGCCCCCTGCCGGATGTGGAGCTGCCTACCCCAGCCCCAAGGGCCTCCCTTTGGGCTCCTCCCACCCTCGCACCACTTCAGTCTTATTCCTCTCCGCACTTGTACCCTCTACTCGTCCTCTCTTTCTTCTGTTTCCTCACCTTGTACATAAAGTCAGACTGGATAGTTCTAGACCCAACACCAAACCTCTGTGGTTTTGGAGTAACGCAATGTAAACAAGCTGACTGAAAAATCCACGGCTACAATGAGATCAAGGAAGACCATTTCAATTTCATTTGTTCTTCAAAATCTCATTCAAATCCCACTGCCTTCCAAGAAAGCTTCCTTGACTGCTGCTACATTCATCAATGGGCCTTTCTCCGTGCACCTGAAGCCCTTATACCACCTAACTGTATAGCTTCTCTTAGGGTGTCTCAGCCTAAGAACTGTGAGTTCCTTGAAGGCAGGGACCAATCTGGATACATCTTGTATCTTCCAGTGATTTCAGGAAATGCTAGGTCATATGCCCTCACCTCCACCCCACCAAATACCCAAGGAAGGACAGATGCTCGGCATGCCGGGGGCAAACCCAGCTGTCTGAGGTTGCAGGCAGCTCACTGGAGTGGCTTGCTGCCATGGCAATGTGGCATCCCTCAAGTAGACCATGCTCCACGGGGTCTTGGAGCAGCTGCTACTGCTGGTCTCCACCAGTGCCATTTCTGCTTCCCTGAATTTTATATTGGCTGGGATAATAGCACAAATTAAGGTGTTTGCTGGTTTCTATTACCATTTTTTGAGTAAATCAGTTTTTCCATATTAATGCATGAGAAAGAGATTGTCAACAAACATACCATTTATTTCGCTGAGAAAAAGCTTCAAATGCTCAGTCATGTTTTTCTAATACAATTCAGTTCTTCCAAATTTATTTACTGCCGCCTCAACGAATCCAAGTAAATCATGCTTTTATACACGCACACTATGCCCATGTTGAGAAGAGATTTGTTAATGGGCTGTGTTTGTTGAGTCGTAAGTCTGACTACTCCTAGAGCAATTGTACTGATCGATCTCGCAATGAATGCGAGCAAAGAATTCTTACTTCATCCTTTCCGGAGTTCTGGTTCTGGTTGGGATAGCAGGAAAATGGAAAAACAAGGGGGATAAGAGGGAACTGAAATTCACCATCCATTCTCTAAAATTAAATTTCCAAACAGCACTTATAAAGCATTGTTAAATTTAGGTTTTGTTACAAATTGGAAAATATAATTGGATTGGGTTTTTTTCTCTGACCTACCCCAAAGAAGCTTTTGGAGTTTGGGAGTTTACGGGTATGTTTTCTACAATAAAGCTTCTTCCCCATGCATGCATATTTATACACATACACACATAAATATAAATATACATATATATGTGCATATACATATATTCACATATATTACATAATATACATAACTGTATATAATTTTATATATGATATGTATTATATATAAAATAATGTATGATTATATATGATATTTTGTGTTATATATAATTATATAGTAATTTAAATATACAGTTATATAATTTCATATGTGCAACATATTCATATCTGTAATGTATGTACTACATTAAATTACATAATTTACATATTACATACAATTTAAATATATACAGTATACATAATTTGATATATAACATATATATTTTAGTAGCAAGGACATCATTAACCGTGGCTTTAAATGTCAGACAACACATGTATTTTATTGATGACACTGAACATTTGGAGAAAGGAGATGATACAGAAGGGGACGGGAAGAGGAGGGAAGGAGAAGGTGAGTTCAAAGCTGGAAAAGATTTTGGAGATCATCTTCTGGACCAACACTCCATTTTCCTGGCCTAGAAGATGACATCCAAAAAGGAAATTGATTTGCCCCATATTGCACAGCTAATATATGACTGAGCTGTAAGATGATGACACTGAAGCAAAACCACTTGGATTTCTGCTCGAATTGTGCAAAATCATGTAATAGTACTCAAAGATTCCAGAGTATACACCTAATGTCAATCATCCAAACTTTGCTGGAAGCCAGCAAGCAGCAAAGCTGAGACACACTGTGGGTTGTCCTCCCAACCCACAGCCAGGCTCGTCTCCAGGACCCTGGTAGCTAGTTTGTCCTCCAGCTCCATTAGCAGGTTGAGAATCATGGGCTGGCTTTTTAATTAAAGATAATAAAGAAGGACTAAACACAGTGTTGACTAGAAGCAAACCATTATTCTTCCTTAATCACTTAAGCCAAGCAATTTATCTTTGTATTTGGCAAACTCTCAAAAGGAATAAATCAATGTTAAATCTGAAATTCAATGACTCAAAAATTTTTGAAGAAAAATAAACCTCCCAAGGCATCACAAAAAGGCAAGGGTCACGATGAATTTGGGATGTTTACAAGTGGCTATGTTCTACCAGTGAAAAGAGGATTATTGTAAATATTGCTAGTTATATATCAGTTAACTCCAAAGTATGTTAACTTCTTTATAAGTCACCTTTTTGATTTTTTTATGTTGATCTCATAAATATGCCCCCAATTATTCAAAAGCAAGCTCATTTTATGTATGGGGTTCTGGGCTTTATCTAATATTTAAGATTATAGAGATTTATGTGGGGGAGGGGCAGAGGGTGAGGGAGAAGCAAACTCGCCACAAAGCAGGGAGACTGATGCGGGGCTCAATCCCAGGACCCTGAGATCACAACCCAAGCTGAAGGCACACACTTGACAGATTGAGCCACACAGGTGCCCCAAGATTGTAGAGATTTAAAACACAAGGAGGTACTCATAGTCAAATGCAGTGATGTTCTAAAATAGATGATTATCAAGATTAAACGATGTACCCTGGCAGCTAGTGTGTGCACAGCTTTACAATTGACAAGGCATGATTGCAAGTATTCATTCATTTTTAAAAATCTTGTCCTAGATTCCTAAAACTCACAGAAATAATACACAAATATATGCTTATTGTAGAAAACTTAAGAAGTATATATAGAAAAAAAAAGTCCCCCTCTCTGTCATGCCCCTCATTCACTTCCACAACCCAGAGGTGACCATTGTCTTAGTTGTCTATCCTTCTAGAATAGTGCTGTTCAACAGAATATAATATGAGCCATGAATAGGTACAAGATATTAAATACCCACATTGTTAAAAAGGAAAAGGAAAAGTGAAATTAATTTTAATAATAATATATTTTGTGGGGGCGCCTGGGTGGCTCAGTCATTAAGTATCTGCCTTCGGCTCAGGTCATGATCCCAGGGTCCTGGGATTGAGCCCCGCATCATGCTCCCTGCTCAGCCAGGAGCCTGCTTCTCCCTCTCCCACACCCCCTGCTTGTGTTCCCTCTTTAGCTGTCTCTCTCTGTGTCAAATAAATAAATAAAATCTTTAAAACTAATAATAATAATATATTTTGTGTAACCCAACATATCCCAAGTATTATCATTTCAACGTGTAATCAATATAATACTGTAGTGAGATAGTTTACATTCTTGCACTAAGTCTTCAAAATCCAGTGTGTACTTTATACTTACAGCACACCTTACTTCAGACTGACCACATTTCAAGTGCTCAGTACACACGTGGGACAGTGGTTACTTACTGGACAATGCTGCTCTAGATATTTCTTTCTATATACATTGAGTGTATGTTGGTCGGGGTGAGGGAGAGAGACTATAAGATGATATATCTGTTAATAGCTCTTTTGCTGCCAGTAACAGAACTAACAATAGCCTAAATCTTAAGGCCCTAAATTAGCCATGTAACTAACACAACATCTGGATTGCCAAGGCTGGACCATTCCAAGGCTGGACCAGCAGCTAACAATCCAGGCTCTAGATTGATGTCTCTGTAATTCTCTCAACCCTCCTGTGCTGCAAGATTACTGCCGAAGTCAAAAAGTGGGCAGAAGAGATGAACAGACACTTCTCTGAAGAAGACATACAAATGGCTAACAGACACATGAAAAAATGTTCATCATCATTAGCCATCAGGGAAATCCAAATCAAAACCACACTGAGATACCACCTTACACCAGTTACAATGGCAAAAATGGACAGGGAAAGAAACAACAAATGTTGGAGAAGTTGTGGAGAAAAGGTAACCCTCTTACACTGTTGGTGGGAATGCAAGTTGGTACAGCCACTTTGGAAAACAGTGTGGAGGTTCCTCAAAAATTTAAAAATAGAGCTACCCTATGACCCAGCAATTGCACTACTGGGTATTTACCCCAAAGACACAGATGTAGTGAAAAGAAGGGCTGTATGCACCCCAATGTTCATAGCAGCAATGTCCGCAATAGCCAAACTGTGGAAAGAGCCAAGATACCCTTCAACAGATGAATGGATAAAGAAGATGTGGTCCATATATACAATGGAATATTACTCAGCCATCAGAAAAGATGAATACCCAACTTTTACATCAACATGGATGGGACTGGAGGAGATTATGCTAAATGAAATAAGTCAAGCAGAGAAAGTCAATTATCATATGGTTTCACTTATTTGTGGAACATAAGGAATAACATGGAGGACATTAGGAGAAGGAAGGGAAAAATGGAGGGGGGGGAATTGGAGGGAGAGATGAACCATGAGAGACTATGGACCTGAGAAACAAACAGGGTTTTAGAGGGGAGGGGGGAGGGGGGATTGGTTAGCCCGGTGATGGGTATTAAGGAGGGCACGTACTGCATGGAGCACTGGGTGTTATACGAATACAATGGATCATGGATCACTACATCAAAAACTAATGATGTATTGTATGGTGACTAACATAACATAATAAAATTAAAAAAAAAAAAAAAGATTACTGCTGCAGGTCCAGAGAGCACATCTTTGTACTCAGCCTACAAAGACAGGGAGCAGAAGGATGACTTTGAAAGTGAGAAAGAGCTCTTCATGTATTCATGGAGGGGAAAAGATGTTTCTCAGATGCCCTTCATTGGCCAGAACAGCTCACAGGTCCTTTCCTAGTTACAGGGAAGCTGGGTAAACAGCTATTTTTGTCTCCACAGTGAGAAGCAGGAAATGGAAAATAGGGTCAAAAATGGGTAACAGGTTATCACCCAAAGACCATGTGAAAATCTAGAATGTAATTCCTGGCTCAAAGGAATTTGCTCGCTTTAGAGTCAGATAGACTCTTCAAACACATTCCACATGGGCTGTGCCGATTTATACTTCCTCCAAAAATATAAAAAAATATGTCTCATGCCATCAGCAGCGCTGGCGTTACTGAATCCTCAAATAACCCTGTACCGTTTATGCTTTTATGAGCATCACCTTCATTTCCCAGAAGTCGAATGACTTTCCCAAGTCATAACCAAGAAGAGACTGAGCCATTGACCACCCCTTAAATCCAGGTCTTCTGTTAAGAAACCCACTGCTTCTTCTCTACTCTCAGCTGAAATCTGCCCAAAAAGTAACAGATAGTTTATGAAGACTGAACATACAATTGAAGAATTTCAATCTGAATTTTGTGACCAGTTGAAAACCCAGTGTAAGATTCAGTCCCCTCCCTGCAGAATCTCTGGTATTCGTGAAAACCTGCTTATAAGCTGTCCTTGTCTGAGCATCAGGCAAATAGATCTGGGGGACACTAAATGATCTGTCTATTGTGATCTACTCAAAATAGCTTTTATTCTTGAAGAGAAGATAAAAATCTCAAAGTGCTTTTATGCCTGTCATGTGATGTATGAAAAAAAGGAAAGGAAAAAAACCTACGAGGTTGGCAGAAGTGTTCATATCTGTTGGATAAATGGTCACTGAGACTCAGATCAAATATATGAGCCAGAACCCATGTCTTGGGTTTTACAACATATAAGAAAGGAATACTAGACATTGGGGAAGGCTTCCTTGTCTCCCATATCAAAAACTTCCCAATGGTCTAGGCACTGGATGTAATAATAATTACAGCTCACACATACAGAGCATTTATTACATGCTAAGCACAGTTCTGAACCCTTTGCATTTTTTATTTTATTTCATCTTCACAATAGTCCTATAAGGTCGTGAATAAATCAGCTGTTTCTGCATAACAAACAAACTTGCAGAGGTCTACAAGAGACACTTAATTCTCATTAACTTATATACGATTTGTCTATGGTGCAGTTGATCTAGGGTAGGCTCTGCCAGTCGTGGCTCTAAGCCAAGGACCGGGTCCAAGTTTGTTCTTGAATAATAATTATCTTATTATTTTTGACCAATGGATTTTCTGACAGAGGTCAAAAGTTCCCAAAAGAAAAACAGTAACACATGATGCCCTTGAGGCCTAGATTTTCTAAAGCCCCCACACTTATATGCATATTCTGTTAGCCAAAGTAAGCCACATGGCCAAGCCCAAGGTCATTTGGGGGAATCTGCTCCCCTAATGGAGGTTGAGGGGTAGAGGGTAACTACCTGCCGAACAATAATTTAATCTACCATAGGTGAATTTTATTATACCTCGTTTATAAATGAGTGAAGAAACTGAGACACAGAAAGGTTAAGAAACTCTTCCAAAGTCACACAGCTATAAAGTGCTAGAGTTGAGATGTAGAGATTCAAAGATGAATAAGATTCAGTTCTGTCTGGGACATGGTTCCCTGCCTTAATACTTGAATTTACATGACATAGTCAAAATATTTTTTTTAGATACTATATCAATTTTCAACTTTGCTTCACCATTCAGATCATAGCCAGCACTATCATCATTATGGGGAATTTACAGAGATCAGCCTACTCCGTGTGTTTGTGTGTGTGTGTGTGTTTGTGTGCACGCATGCTGCATATGGTTCTGATTAACACAAATAACATCTGGCTTGAATATTGCACACTCATTGGACCTCACACACAAATAGTATTTTCTCAGTACCCTGGAGTGGGACTTGAAGTCGTTCCAGTGTCTTGTAGAAATTAGAGGCCTCCCACAAATAGAGAAATATCCCCTATCCATCTCTATCACAGAGTCTGCTGGAATTGAGAATAGGGCATTGGATTTGATAAATAGGAAGCCATTGATTAAGCCCTCATATGAAATTCTCAGATGAAGTTTCATCTGACATACATTACTTTAGGGCAGTAGTTCTCATACTGTGGCCCCCTGGACCAGCAACACCAGCATTACCTGGGAACTTGAAAGAAATACAAATTCTCAGGTTCCACCCATGACTTACCAAATCAGAAACTCTGGGGTTGGGACCCAGAAATCTGTGTTTCAACAAGCTTTCCAGAGGCTTCTGATGCTGCTTCTAAATTTAAGAACCACTGTTCTAAGGGGCTCTAAGAACACAAAGAAACACAGCTGTGTACAGCATTCATGATCACTGACCCACTGGAAGGCTGATCGTTTTCTGCCGTAGCTTTCACATGCTTGGTTCTGGGAACTATGACTTTATTTTACTGTCAGTACAATGGTTGGGTTTGCTTATAGCCTGCTTAGCTGCTGTCCCATAAAGACGACCCCATCTTATATTATCTTTGGCTCTGGTTTCTCTAAAGATGGAAAGTTTGCAATATTTTCCCATTTGAAAGGTATACAAATCATCCTGGATTGGATCCTGAATCTTTTTTTTCTTTTGCCATAAAGAACATTAGTAGGACAAGTGAGGAAATTTGACTAAGGTGTGGAGATTGGATAATAGCATTGTATCAGTGTTAATTTCCTGATGTTCACTATTGAAATGTGGTTACGTAAGAAAATGTGATTGTTTTTATGAAACCC
The DNA here is from genome assembly GCF_029215605.1 of Mirounga angustirostris. Classification (NCBI taxonomy): domain Eukaryota; kingdom Metazoa; phylum Chordata; class Mammalia; order Carnivora; family Phocidae; genus Mirounga; species Mirounga angustirostris. The sequence goes on along the minus strand of NW_026991718.1, from coordinate 96,093,562 downwards.
ATATTGTCATATTTAAACTTAAGGGAACATTCTATTTGAACCTTACTCTCAAGCAGTTCAGAAGAAAGTGTGTGTGTGTGTGTGTGTGTGTGTGTGTGTAGAGAAAGAATGATAGAGCAAATATGGTAAAATGTTAGCATTTGGAAAATATGAGTGAAGAATATGTAGGAATACTAGGCACTATTTTTCCAACTTTTTGGTATTATTTCAACACAAAAAGAAAGGGAAATGGAGCAACCATAATGTATGTTCCATGTGTAGGCAACTGATTTCACAGAATCTCATGTTTCACATTGTTGTGTTTTGGAACATCACTTTTGTCCCTCCAGGGTGTCCGGATGTGGAGATGCCTATGGAGAGAAGGTGGGCACCGGGTGTGAGGAGAACAGGAGTATGGTTATTGTCACAGCTGGAAATGTCACTGTCCCCTCTGAGCTTCTACGGCATTTATTGTCTGTAATGCTTATTTGACAATATTTAGAAGTAGTTTAAGAACACAGCCTCTGGGGCCAAATGGTCAGGGTTCAAATCCTGCCTCTGTCTATTTTCAGACAAGCCCCCTTCTTATCTGAAAGATGGGGTTGATAATAGCAATGGGATAAAATAAATGTAGCATGTTAAGAACTGTGCAGAGCACAAGGTCAGTTGTTCAGTGAATGTTTACTGTTGTTATTATATCCATGCCCATCTTCATTATAAGTTACTTCATGTTTATGGCGACAAGTGCAGATAGTTGTATGTCCATGGTGAGCTCATGGTGTGTTCATCAAGTTTATCTGGTTCTCTCCGACTTTACACCTGATGAAACAGAAATCCTGAGAGGTGAAATAACTTGCCAGAGGTAACCCAGCTTGTCAGAGTGACTTCCCAGTTCAAGTCATTTGTGTCTGGAATCATTTCTGCCAGCATGATGTCAAGGTTAGTGGTTTGGAAGAGCAGCCAGTTGGGCACTCTGGTTTTCCAGAGGTTTTCAGATGGGAAACAGCTTCACCTTTGGGTACCAGGCACCTCCTGAAGTGGGAATAATATTCTCACCAGAGTCATCAGAGTGAGAAAGTGCCAGGTACTGCAAGATCACTGAACTATACTTCACTGTTTAAGCATTTGGTATTTTGTGAACAAAGGGAATTAAATTTACCCATTAACTTGGGCAAGTCACTTAACTTCTCTAAGCCCCGATTTCTGCATCCACAGGATGGGAGTAGCAGTATGCCTCTCCCAGTGTAGCAAACCAAGACCAAATGAGATGCCCAAGGGGGGAATGCATCTGGGGCCATAGGTGGTCAATGACTCTTGCTTCTTTACTCCAAAAACAAGGGGGTGGCGGACTTTTTGGCAGAGGAACTGATGGTAAAGATTGAGCTGGTGAAGACCAATAGGAAGGGGCTGGTGGAACATCACTAGTGCCAGTGGACCACTACCTAGGAGAAAAGCTTCCAATGATTCTGCCCTGTGAGAAGTCCAAAGGACCTACAATCATGTGACCTTTTCATTCACACATTCATGGAGATCTGCACCACCAATCAGATCTTCAAGGAAGCATCCAAAGTAGCCAGATTTCTTTCTTTATCCACACAGTTTCAATCCTGTTGGGTTTCCCCTGCAATTAACCAGCTAATTGGAAAGGCATATGGTACAGAGTCAAGGGCATTGGTTTCAGACTGGGACAAATCTGGCATAAAACCAACAACTTTGAAATTGTGGGATTCTTGGCATGTTACTCAAGCTTTGTGAGGCTCAGTTTCTTCACTCATAAAAGAGCTCAGCTGTTCCTGCTTGGGGTCTCACGTGGTTGCTATCAAATGGGCCACTCACATGGCTACAGGCTGGGAGCCCAACAGAGGATGTTGACCAGAGCACTCCCACATGGCCTCTCCAGCATAGTCACCTCAGTGTAGCTGAACTTCTGTATGTGGTGACTGGCTCCTCTAAGTCAAAAGAACCAGGTGGCCTTTTCTGGCCTCCTACCGGAAGTCAGAGAGGATCATTTCTACCATGCTGTTCTAGTTGAATCTGTCACAAACCCACACAGAGCAGGGGAAAGGACATAGGTCCTATCCCTCGATGGAAGGACCATCATAGGATTTACAGACATGACTTAAAACTGCCACAGAGTAATACAATGTTCTAAGATTGTTGAGAGGATTAGATATACAATAATTGTAAGGTATTTTGCATATAGTATTATCGTTGAAATGTTTATAATTATTGGCTTATCACAGGATAATTGGGTGCTGCTTCTTTCATCAGTCAGAGAGATTGCTTGTTAGTAAGAGAGAAACACAGTTAGATGGTGTCATTTCTTCAAGCCACAGGTGTATAAAAGCCTAGTCACTTGAATCCAGGCTAGCAACTAGTTGAATGCCATCGATTGCTCTGATGAATTGAGCAAATGCCTTCTCCAGGTCCCTCAGATGCATTGATCTCCTGCTTTCCTCCCCAGTGCTGTGTGAATGTCACTGAATGGTGAGAGGCTGACTAAATGGGCAGGGATATTGATTTTCTTTTCTACCACTTTTGAAAGCTCTTTGCTTACCAGGTGCTGAGCAAACATCAGGCAAATGGCAGACCACATAGAAATAGATCCAGTGAGGAGCAACAAAGGCAGTTATGATTTTCTGAACATAAAGCTGGTTAAGCTTCAGATGCGCCCCCCTATCCACCTCTGGTTTTACATTGGAAAGCACACACCACTGTTCATACTTTATTATCTGCCAATTCATAATATAGCTTGCCCAGATGGTACAAAGTAGCATTGTGGAAAATACTTCCAACCAATCCATGGAGATTAAGCTCTAGCCCTGTCTGAGGAGAGCCAACTGAAGATTCAGGTGGACAGTCTTAATAACAGATGGAGCTGTGCATTTCAGAGGATGGGGTGTTCATCCCAGATGTCCAAGTGCAAAATTGCTTATACTCTTGGAAATCTCAAGAAAGACCCATCTTAGTCTGTCTCAGTAGTGACAACACAGAATTTCTTTAAAAGAAAGGACATTCTAGAATCCACTCATCAACACTATATTGCTATTGACAACCAAGGAAACTGAGGTATGTTTAACTCCACTCAGAAAAAAAAAATGCCAGGGGTTCCCCCAGGCAGTCAAAGGGGGTACAGATTGGAAATCACCTGCAAACTCGCACCATTGGAAGGAAACCAATGACAAAGGGTAGAGAGGGATGTGGAGATTTTGGTTAGCTCTATTCCCAGTATGCATTCCCAGAGAATTTGCTTCAAGGAACAACAAAGGAGAATCTCCAAAGAATGATACTTTCTAATGATCTTGACAGATTTTCTAAATTTCAGTGGATTATTGTTTTTGGCAGAAGAGGATGAAACCATGAGCATTCTTGGGCTTGGTTTTAAGTTTTTGTGGTGTTCTTAAGGAAAAGACCCTCATAGGGGGGTTTGCCAAGCTCTGTCTTTGGAGCACGTTCTCAGCACTTAGTTTGAAGAACATCCATTTTATCCACAACTGCAGATGAGAATGGGATGCTGTGCTTTCATTTCAAACCAGAAAACAAATTTGCTTTTCTATCCAACTTCTAGAAGGAGTAAAAAGAGGAAGCCACCTCATCTTACTTTATGACAAAGGAATTCCTTTGTTTTCCCTGAGATGAATAGTACAGTTGTCTTAAAGCATTGAGAGAAGAGAAAGAAAAATTAGGTCTAAATGTCTCCATTCTGCATATATGACCTTGGGTTCAGGGACAGAAAACTTCAGGTGGGGCAAGCAGTCGTTTCTACCTGTCCCTGAGCTCAGGCCCACTTCCACCCCTGAGGTCTCTCTGGACTCAGGTTCTTTCTTCTGAGAAGAAACTTGGTTTTGTTGCTGCTGTTTTTGTTTTAAAGTGACCATTTTGCCTATTGTTGGGATCATTTCAGGAAAGGAACAACCCTGAAGAAGATTCCCATTCTCTTCGATCCATTTTTTCTTTTTTAAAAATCAAATAAGGGGCACCTGGGTGTCTCAGATGGTTAAGCATCTGCTTTCAGCTCAGGTCATGATCCCGGAGTCCCGGGATCAAGCCCCACCTGGGATAGAGCCCTGTGTCTGGCTACCTGCTCAGGGGGACTTTGCTTCTCCCTCTGCTCCTCACCCTGTTCATGCTCTTTCTCTCTCACACTCTGTGTCTCTCTCAAATAAATAAATAAAATCTTTTTAAAAAAATGATTAATCCCATCTTAAAAATCAAATAAATACCTATCGAGTTCTCGGAACTGAGAAACAAAGGGGACAGGACTCATACCTTCATTGTATGTTGTCGGGAAGCCAAAACAAGTCACTTCACTCACAGAAAGATTAAGACACAGTGTTGTGATTCAAAGGAAAAGTCTCAAAACTCTAGTGAGTCCAAGTTAGTCCAAATTGACAACAGAACTTCTAGCAAATTGCCCCTCCTTAAAATTCAAGATAGCACTCCCAAAAGACTGTAAGAATGTTCACATAGCATTTTGCTTTTGAAGTGATTTTACTGGATGCATCAAGACGTACCATGTATTTTTTGTCACGAATATCGCATATTTTTTAGAGACATCTATTCAACAATTAAAATAATAAGACTCTCTTCTAGAAGGCTCCTTGGAGCTACAGAGCACTTTTCAGATTTCAAAAATTAGCCGTGTAAAAGTGACCCAATTGTACAGCATGAAATGAAGCATGACATAGCTTTTTAAAATGCTAACTCTGCATATACAATCTGGTGACTTCCCCTTGCTTGTGTAACTGTGGACTGGTCCAATTCATGTTCAAAAGTGGAAAAAAAAGTGAATAGAAATCAGACCCATCAGGGAATAATGGTATGATGTTCACATTTAAGAGAGGTGGGGGTAGAAATGATAATAGTTGGACACATGGATGGCTCAGTCATTAAGCGTCTGCCTTCGGCTAGGGTCTTGATCCCAAGGTCCTGGGATTGAGCCCTACATCGGGCTCCCTGCTTGGCCGGAAGCCTGCTTCTCCCTCTCCCACTCCCCCTGCTTGTGTTCCCTCTCTCTCTGTGTCTCTCTCTGTCAAATAAATAAATAAAATCTTTATTTAAAAAAAAAAAGAAATGGTAATAGTACCCTCACGTATCCACCTCTCTATAAAGGCAAAACTGTAATAGGGAAATGACAGGCACAAAAATATATTTTTACATTTGGTTTTGTTTCCCCCAAGAAAATTACAATTTAATGGCGGATACACCAAAGCATGGGAAACATCCAATGCTCTAAATGACTATTCAAGTCCCAACTGTGTGTTTAAACAACCCTTTTGCAAAGGAGTTACCAAATATAATGTTGGCTGTTCTCAGAAAATGTAGCAGATATTCAAGAATGGGGAGGGTGTGGGCAATGGTTTGTGCTTCATATTTTTCCCAGTTTTATTGAGATATAATGGACTTACGGCACTGTATAAGTTTAAGGTGTACAGCATGATGGTTTGACTTTCGTACATTGTGGAATGATGACCACAATAAGTTAGTTAGCATCCATCATCTCATAGAGATACAATAAAAAGAAAAAAAGAAAAAAAGTTTCAGGGAAAAAAGAGAAAAAAACCCTTTCTCTTGTGATGAGAACTCTTAGATTTCCTCTCTTAAGAACTCTTCTTTATACCTATAACAGTGTTAACTGTCGTCATCATGCTGTACATTACATCCCCGGTACTTATTTATCTTATAACTGAAAGTTTGTACTTTCCTCCGATTCTCCCTCTCCCCACCCACCTCCACCTCTGGAAATAACAAATCTGATCTCTTTTTCTGAGTCTTTTTTTTTTTTTTTAAGATTCCACATATAAGTGAGATCATACAGTATTTCTCTTTCTCTGTCTGACTTATTTTACTTAGCATAATTCCCTCAAGATCCATCAGGAAACCCTGCCATTTGTGGCATACACACACACACACACACACACACACACACACATGCGCCACAACTTCTTTATCCATTCATCTGTTGATGGACACTTAGGTTATTTCCATGTTTTGGCTGTTGTGAATATGCTGCTATGGACATGGGCATGCAAGTATCTTTTCAGGTTAATGTCTTCATTTCCTCTGGATATATTCCTAGAAGTAGAATTGCTAGATCATATGTTAATTCTATGTTTAATTTTGGGGTGATCCCCCCACTATTGTTTTCCATAGTGGCTGCACTGGTTTACATTCCCACCAACAGTTGTGCATCAATATTTTGACACAAAAACATTAAAATGTGAGTGCAAGTGCCCTGCGCAAGAGACATTATGGGCACACATGGGAGTTTGTAAGGAGACTAGCCTGGCCAGATCATGTGGAAGGACTGTGGCATGCAGATGTAGGCTGAACAGATGGGCTGAGGATATTCTGGCACCCTGAAGTCAGGGCTAAAGCATTGCTGCATTCTAGAGAAAGAAATGGTTCTCATGACTACAGAGAAGACTAGAACTTGGCCACTGGGGAGAGTGAAAGCGATCTCCCTATTGGACACTCTGTCTTACTTACAAATCTCTGGTTGAGGAGAGGAAATGGGCAAGGCAACCATGTGTAGGACTGAGGAAACAGCATTGTTCTTTTGGTCAGACCTATCCCAAGTTCCTAACTCCGTAATGATAATCTTTATATCTTATATAGCCCCAGTTTTTGAGTCACACCCAGCCATTGGGTCTTTCCCATTGAGGCCCAGAAATAATGTTGCAGAGACAAGCCATCCCTCTGTTCCACCTTCGAATTCCTGACCCACAGAATCTGTAAGCATCATAAAGTGTTGCTTCAAGCTACCATGTCTTGGGATAATTTGTGACTGCAGCAACAGTAGCTAGAACACAGACATTGACCTCCTGACTCACTGTTGGGTTGTCCTTGGTTCTGCCCATTAGTTTAATCACCTTCTCAGATACAATGTTAGAAATGCACAGTTCTTTACCAAGTTCCAAATGTGGCAAGGACTTGCAGTGTTAAGATGGAATCTCTCCCCACGCCCACTGCATATTTCTCTGACACTCTGAACAAATGAAGTGGTTGAAAATTGCAATCTGCTGGATGTACCACCACTGGGGTTCTTCCTGCTTCTGCTCACACAAATGACACTCCGCCTCTGTGATTGATGGCTCCCAAAATGAAACAAGCCACCACCAGTCTCTATCTCCCTTCTGTCAGTTGTGTATTTTGGGAATGGAAGTTTCTTGGGAAAAGTGGAAAAGAAGTATTGGCCAGGGACAGCTGAGGTGGAGTGTGGGAGAGGTATACACAACAGCTTTCTCAGTGGTTAATAGAGACCTTTTTTTCTGAGTGAAATAAGTCAATCAGAGAAAAACATGTATCATATGACCTCACTGACATGAGGAATTCTTAATCTCAGGAAACAAACTGAGGGTTGCTGGAGTGGTGGGGGGTGGGAGGGATGGGGTGGCTGAGGGACAGACATTGGGGAGGGTATGTGCTATGGTGAGTGCTGTGAATTGTGCAAGACCGTTGAATCACAGATCTGTACCCCTGAAACAAATAATACATTATATGTTAAAAAAAAAAAAAAAAGAAAATAGTAGGAAGGGAAAAATGAAGGGGGGGAAATCAGAGGGGGAGACGAACCAGGAGAGACTATGGACTCTGAGAAACAAACTGAGGGTTCTAGAGGGGAGGGGGGTGGGAGGATGGGTTAGCCTGGTGATGGGTATTAAAGAGGGCACGTTCTGCATGGAGCACTGGGTGTTATGCACAAACAATGAATCATGGAACACTACATCAAAAACTAATGATGTAATGAATGGTGATTAACATAACAAAATAAAAAATGTTAAAAAAAACAAATTGGAAAGGAAGAAGTAAAATTATCTTGACAGATTATAAAAAAATAAAATAAAATAAATAAAATAAAATGTACACAGTGGGGCAGAGCCTGAGGATGATCATATCAGATTTTTCACTGAAAGATTATCTTGTTTCCAGGACATTACCTAGACGGGCCACAGAATATGTTATCTCTACAGCTTCACTGACCTAGTGCCTGGTAGTAGGTCCTTCTAATTCTAACACTGGTTGAACTGGCAGCCCTACTCTTCATGGTAGTGGGCGTTCTCTGGGTACTCTATATCTCCATCAAATTCCTTCATCCCTGCAGAGATATCTTCATTGGACAAGTAATCAATCATCAGCCTCATCTTCCAGCATGAATATTAGCTCCCTTGCTGCATGTGGTAGGGAGAACAATGGTCCCCAAAGATGTCCACGTCTTAATCCCTAGAAGCTTCAAATATGTCATGGGCACATGGCAAGGCATATAGTGGCAAACAGCTGACTTTAAGATAGGGAGAGTATCCCGGATTATCAGGGTGGGACCAGTGTCATCACAAAGGTCTCCTAGGAGGACAGCAGAAGAGGAGGTCAGAGTGACACTGTGGAGAAGAGTTTGATCTACTGTTACGGCCTTTGAAGCTGGAGGAAGAAGGCCAGGAGCCATGAAATGCAGACAGCCTGTGGAATGCAGAAAAGGCAAAGAAATGGATCCTCTCCTGGAGCCCCTAGAAGAGTGCAGCCCCGTGGACACCTTGCTTTTAGACTTCTGACCTCCAACACTGTAAGAGAATGTATTCGTGTTGTTTTAAGCCACTAAGAAAACTAAGATACTGCAGAATGAAAACTGTTTTCTCCTTGCGTTTGTCAGAGGGCAGATCTAAGTGCACGTTGGTCCCGTACCTTCCAGGAGCAGTATTGCAAAGTCGAGGTACTATTTTCTTCGTTTCTTCTGCATCGCTGTGCTGAGGCTCGTTAACACTGCATCGCTGGGTGCTCTGTGCATAAGCCGACGTGTATTAGGAATCAATCACTCTGACCTTTATTCCTTGTTGGTGTTTTGTCATTTGTGGGCTGCTTGGCTTGACATATGAATTACACTCTAGCTGCCTGGTGCAGGGGATGCAGTTACCAGCCCCCAAATATTTCAGACATATGCCAAGTGCAATTTCAACACACATTTTCTTTGCCACCCTGTCAACCTGGGATTGTTTCACTGGCAACTAATGAAATACCAAGAGGAGGAAGGAATTGGCAAGGCATCACTGTTGACAAAGGGGCTAACCTTTGAGGATGATGAAAAATAGATGCCCTTTAAGAAGAAAGAGCAAAGGAAGTGAATCTTCGCTCTTCTTTAACTCTTTAGTCTATTGTCCCAATCCAAAGATCAAACTTTCTTCAGAGCTTGTTAAAGAAAAGGAGACTATGAATTTTCAAGGCCCCATTTGTATTCTGTAACAGGCAGCTCTTGGTTTATTCCCCCGCTGGAAACTCACAATGAAACAATACTTCAAACTTTGTCATAACAAATAAATGGTAAGTGTGTCCCTCCGTGCTGCAGACATGCCAGGCATTAAGAATGCCTAGAAGCACACAATTTCGGGAGGGTTTTTCACTACGCCCTCTCGCCTCCTTTGTCTTAATCCTACCCCTTTGGGCGGCACCCAATTCTGAGCCCTGGAAACTGCCCAAGAGTTTCAAAATTACCTTTTTCATAAACTCCCATTCCTTGCCTGCATTTCAACTAGCTTCACAGAGAAAAACCATCTAATGAAGGAGTTCATGTGTAAGCGTTGGTAAATGGTAACTCCTGGATGTGTTGCTGGTCCCAGAGGACTCGTTTTCCAAATCTTTTCAAATAGAGACATAATCAACATGGGTAATGAAGGCTTCGATTTCAAGCTTAACTCTTCATGGCTGGAATTCAGTCAGTGTGCAGGTGTTCAGGGGAGGTGATTTGGGTCCCTGGAAGCTTTCTCTGGGCCCCTCAAATCACACCATTTATACCACAACTCCTAATTCTGCCCCTGCTTCTTCCTTCTCAGAGGAGATGGATTCCATAGCCATATTATTCATCACAATTATAGACAATAATATTTATGTATGTCTCATAGTTCCCAACAAAGGAAGATTATCTCACGTGATCCTCACTGTGAAGCCTTGTACAATCAAGAATTCCATCATCTACATGATATACATCAAGGGTCAACAAACATCTTCTGTGAAGGGCCGGAGAGCAAATGTACTGTGAGCCATATGGTCTCTGTTGCAAGTACCTAAGTCAGCCCTTGAAGTGGGAAAGCAGAGGCAGCATGTGAACGGGAGAACACAGCTGTGTCCAACAAACAATATTTACAAAAACAGGCAGCAGGCTGGATTTGCCAATCCCTGCTGCTCTAGAGGAAGAAAACATGATCCAGAGAAGCTGAGGGACCCACTTCAGAACACACATAAATAAGGAGCAAATCAACCCAGGACCTGAACTCCGTGCTTTCTGACTCCAAATCTAGTGCTCATTCACTGCACCAAATTGCATTTGGAGCATGGTCTTTAGCACTTGATAAAGTTGTTACTTTGGATCAAGTCACTCGAAATCTCCACCCAACCCCTCTTTCCCCCACGCACATTTGTGAGGTGGCAGCTGGGACTGGGGCACCATCATCACAATGCAGTCATGGAAACAGTGCAGGTAGCTGATCCACAGGACCAAACCAGGCCATAGACAGGATAATTTGTGAACCTTCATTGCATATTCAATTGGATTCATCCATTCCTTCCAGAAGCACATTATTGAGCCTTTCCACCAGCACAGGATGGGGACTAGGCAGCCCAGACACATCTTCACTCAGCATCCTCCTTCTGGTTCACCAGCAGAAGCAGACCAGGCACAAGCCCATGGTGGAAATTTTGCTGGGGACAAAGCTTTGGGAAGCTATGCCCCTGGGCTGTGTTGGAGCCATTCATTCCCAGCTGGGCACCATGAGCACCTTCTCAGTGGATACTGCTGGCTGTTCTTCACCTTCACCTCCAGGTATCTCCCCGGGAAGGTGGAACACTGGGTGGGTTAGTCAGGTGGGAGGTGACTGGTTGAGCCACAGCTGGAGTGGACAGGGGCCAAGCCTTCATCTCACTCCTTGTCTCAGTCTCATTTGTCCTCCCAGAAACCTCTGTTACACAGAGGTCCTTCTGCCCACCTGCGATAGGAAACAGCATTCCACATGACGAAGGCAGGCTCTCTTTGACTACACTGTGTATGTGCCCAAAGTTATGAATATATTAAAGCAACAGGTTTGCTTTGCTTCTTTTCCATGCTCATGTCTCAAAAGAATCTCCTTGAGAGGACCATGTCATTTTGGCCAAGGACAGCGTTTACAGGTCCTTGGGACCCTTGGCATCCCTGGGAAATTGTCCTTTCAAACATACCCCAGTCTAACCACCCTTTCCTCAACATCTGGCATAGTACCTACCATCCTTTAATATCCTTTTCCTTAATACAGTCCCCTAAATCCAACCCATGACAGTCTTCCACCATCCTGGAAATAGGAAAATGGGAAGACTGAGATCACGCTGAAAGCACAACCCCAAACCCAATACACACATTCTAACAAACATGGGAACTGGAATTTTACCTTCTAAAGGCATTCCCATAGGTTGAATTTGCACTTTGCTCAGCTAGAAACATCTTCTGATCCCTCTTTAATTGCATGGACTTATGATATATCTTGTATACAGTGCTTCAGAGGATAGATACCAATTTGTTAGTATCTTGTCATTGAGACGCAGTAACCGGAACTGTGACCAGTGGCATGCAGCCATATCCTCTTTCCTCAATTGATTGTCTTCATTCTTGCAAGATGGGCAAACCTCCCTAAATGAGGGCAATCAATACAGCGCATTCAGCCATAATTGTGGCTTAACTTGCTGTTCTTTGGAAAGTTAAGCCCTGTGATTTGCCTGTAACTGGGCTTTCTGAAAAGGCATCCCTGCATGCTCAAGAGGGAAATTAAGCAGCCAGACTCCTGCCTGCTCTGCCCCTCCAGCGACTGACCTTCCTGCGTCACATCCTCCCTCCCCAGGCCCCTCTCATCTCTAGATCCCTATTTGGATCTTGACAACCAAGGCCAGCAGTGGGTGGTAAAGCAGATGAGCTAGAGTATCTGAGCTTAGGAGTGGCCGCTTTCCTCTGTAATCTTCCACATCACCCCCAGCAATGGCTTTTCTGTGTCTCTTGTTTGATGAGCTGTGTTCAGCTCATCAGTTCAAACACTGAGATAACACACTGCTTTGGAAAGATGAAGTCAAAAATGGGTGGAGCTGTGCTCTTCCTGCAGGTGGGTCTTCTGCATTCAGGACACACATGGGAATGGACTCTAGCTGGTTTCTTTTGCAATGTTTAATCTGTCTTTAACTAGCTAAGAGCAGTAAGAATGAATCAAAAGGGCCTGGGTTGCTTTGGAAGGCACCATCCCACTGCCTTTCCATGGGACCTGAAATATAACATTGGCAATAATGATAGTAGCAAATGCAGGCATTTATTGAGTATATACTATGGGCCAAGGGTCTATATGAATAATCTCATTTGATTTTCTCCATAATCCAAATTATGAAGTAGGAGCTGAGAAGCAACATGGCCCAGGAGGGAAGCATGCAGACCATACAGCCAGATCGCTGAGGTCTCCTACAAGTTTCCAAGGGCTGCCATAACCAAGTATCACAGACTGGGGGGCTTAAACAACAGAAATGTATGCCTCACAGTTCTGAAGCTAGAAGTCCAAGATCAAGATGTTGGCAGGGCTGGCCATGAGGGAAGGATCTTTTCTAGGCCTCTCCTTGGCTTGGAGATGGCTGTCTTGATCTTGTATCTTCACAGCATTCCCTTCTGCGTGTCTGTATCCAAATTTCTTCTTGTTGTAATAGGACATCAGTCATATGGGATTAGGCTCATCTCAATGACCTCATTTTAACTTAATGACCTCTTTAAAGATGCTATCTCCAAATATGATCACATTCTGAGGTACTGGGAGTGAGAACATCACCATGAGAATTTTTAGGGGGACACAATTCAGCTCAGAACAGGTACGAACCATGGCTCTACCTTTGGCTACCTGTGTGACTCACAATACACAACTCACAATACACTTACTATTTCCTGCCTTGTTTCTTAAGCCCCCATGAAGTTGCTGTGAAAAACAGCTGAAATACTGTACCTGAAATATTTACAGTCAGCCCTCAATAAATGTTAGTTGGTATCAGGTCTCATCCCCATTTTATAGGGGAGCAAACTGAGCCTTAAATAGGTCCAGTAGCTTGTAGGAGATCTCACAGCCAGTCAACAGCAAGTGCATCAGGGCCTATAACTTAGGTCTGCTTGGCCCAAAGACCAAGCTCTCATCCATAATGCTATCCTGCCTCTTTTTCCCCAACATTTTCTACTGAATTGAAGTCAATATTCTGCTTAAATAGAAGGAAAGCTATAGCTTCCTTTCCAGGAGATGAAGAGCAGCCCAATCCATTTAAACTCTCCCACCCTAGCAGCTCAAAGCTCGAAGGGAAATTCCCCCGGTGTGCCCCTGGCATCTCATGAGAGGAAGAACAGAGCCTGTCCCCATTGGCCGCTAACTCTGTAAGCACATATCCAAAAGGACTCAGGTCCTCTCCCCTCCCCAGGAGACTGACACAAGGGAGGACGATCAGGTCAGGAGCCAGTGGGGACTCCTGACTTCAGCCTTAATCCTGCGTCCCATGTAGACTGATCTTCAAGCCCGCCTGTGGGTGTCCTAGCTAACACATGTTGGGCGTGATGTTTCTGGAATAGCTATTTTTGTTTTGGTTTAAACTATCTGGGGGGGAAGAGGGAGTCCTCAGCCCATAATAAAAACTAGGTAATTTATTGTGCAAATTAAGAGGTTTGTAATAAACAGAAGATCCACATTCCTTGGAAAAGTTGCTGTAGTCTTGTGCCTGCCCACACACCCCCCACCCCACACCCCAGCCGACTGGCACCACCCCTCCCAGCTAGCACTAGGGGAATACAGAGAGATGATTTTTTCGTGAGTAAATGGAATGTATTTTCTTATGGATGTGAGTTTCTTCTCTTGCAGAGAGAGCCTTCGATGTTGGTTATAGATACTCTGTCCTTTGCTCTCATCTATAGTTTGATTTCAGTTCCCCTACCTGAGCTGTATCAGAACGAGGACAAGAGAGATAAGGGAGGCACAGAGGAGCCCCCAGCACACAGTTTCTCAACCCCAGCTTAGGAATCAAGTACCTGGAAAGCTTTAAGAGTCACTGAGGTCAGGCCCACTCCCAGCGACTCATTTGACAAACTCCCCCTGCGATTGTGCAACAAGCCAGGCTTCAGACCCGCTGCTTCCCACCCAGAGGCGTCGCCCGATGCACCACAGAACCAGAGGGAGGGTTGGAGTTCCAAGCTCTGCAGGTTCTCAGCCAGGACCCTCAGCACAACACCGCCCACCACCCTGCCCCAGGGTCGGGGTGGGGGGCCTCTTAAGGCACATGTACCTGGGCGATCAGAGTAGCCACCTTAGGGTGTCTGAGAGCCATATTTTTTAAAAGTTCCCTAAACTCTCATGTGTCCTTAGTGAGCATGCAATTTGATGCAAACTTTCTGGAGGGCATTTGGCAATAATTGCCCTGTGGAAATTTAAAATCATAGTCATCGGCAATCCCGCTGCTTATAATTTATCCTTGAAAAATATCACCAGGGCGCACACCCCCATTTGTGAAGGTACTCACTGCAGCCTTGAGTAGAACTGCAAAACAGCAACAAAATATGCAACCAACCAGAGTATCCTTCAATAGGTGACAAGATCATTAAATTTGCTTTAACCACATGATGAAATAATGTGCATCTGTTGAAGAGAATGAGTTTTCATTAAGAACAGTGTATGTTTCGGGCGCCTGGGTGGCTCAGTTGGTTAAGCGACTGCCTTCGGCTCAGGTCATGATCCTGGAGTCCCTGGATCGAGTCCCGCATCGGGCTCCCTGCTCGGCGAGGAGCCTGCTTCTCCCTCTAACCCTCCCCCCTCTCATGTACTCTCTCTCTCATTCTCGCTCTCTCAAATAAATAAATAAATCTTAAAAAAAAAAAAAAGAACAGTGTATGTTTCTTGATCCTTTTGTAGTAAATTTAAAGCAGATACTACCAGATGTTATATCTATATTACAATAGATACAGATATTATAACATAGGTATTATAGGTATTATATATAATATATAGATACTATCCCATATAGGTATTATATATGTAAATCTACTGGTTACATATTATAAAATATATCTATATGTAGATATTAAACATATGAATAGGGACACCTGGGTGACTCAGTTGGTTAAGCATCGGACCCTTGGTTTCAGGTCAGATGATGATCTCAGGGTCTTGAGATTGAGCCCCTAGTCTGGCTCCACACTCAGCATGGAGTCTGCTTGGGACTCCCTCTGCCCCTCCCACTTTTGCTCTTTCTCTCTCCTCTCAAATAAAATAAATAAATCTTTAAAAATATATAGAGAGAGGTATCATCCATCAATATTGTATACCTGCATGTATAAATATATACATATATAAATCTCTCTTTCAAATTTATGACATTGTACAGTTTCCTATGACTACCATAACAAATTAGCACAAACTTGGTGGCTTAAAACAACTTCTACTTATTCTCTCATGGTTCCGGAGGATGGAAGTCCAAAACCAAGAGGTCAGCAGGACTGCCGGGGCTCTAGGGGAAAGTCCTTCCCTGCGTCTTGCAGCTTCTAGAGGCTGCCAGGATTCTTGGGCTGCAGCTGCTTCATTCCACCTACACCTTCACGTGGACTTCTGCTTGTCTCTGCGTGTGTCTCTCCCCAGTGGGTCTCTTCTGCTTGTCTCTGCGTGTGTTTCTCCCCAGTGTGTCTCTTATAAAGACACTGGTCATTGGATGTGTGTCATTGGATTAAGGGCCCACCCCGATAATCCAGAATGCCTTCATCTCAAGATCTTTAATTACAACTGCAAAACCCCTTTTCCAAATAAAGTCACATTCACAGGTTCCAGGGATTTGGATGTGAGCATATAATTTGGGGGGATATATAGTTGGGGGGACATATATTTTGGGGGGAACATTCAGTCTACTGCATATAAAAGAATCATGCTAAATATACCCCTTTTTAAAAAAAACTCCCTCAAAAAAAAAAAAAAAACTCCCTCGTTCTATGTATGTGTATGAGTGCATACAAATAAATATTTTCTGGAAGGACTCACAAGAAGTTATGAAGAGTGGTCACCTTTGAGGAGAGAGCTATTTGAGAGCAAGGAAGGAAAGAGGAGGATAAATGTTCCCTTCCCATTATATAACTTTCTGGACTGCTTTAATTTCCTAACCATGACCATATGTTACCTTCTTTTTTCCTTTTTTTTTTTTTTCCTACGTCAACAGGGATTCTCAGGAAGTGGGGGAAGAATTGTTTTTTTCTTGTCTTCTTTCCTACTTCTCCGCTTGAAAACAATTTTTATTTAATTAAAGAAGCAGTTCACCCAGGGGATTCGGATGTCCAGCCCAATCAGAGAATGAGTGGTCCAATCCGACCCTATCCTTCCCCAGAGAGAGAACCAAGATCGAGGGCAGGACAGGCACCAGGAGAGCTGGAGGCTAAGGGGTAGTAGGCATCTCCCTGCCTCGTCGCCTGGGGCTGACATCTTCAGAGGTTGGCTGCAAAGCTTCACACTGCAGATCTCTCTACTGAGTGAGGATCTCGAAGCCTGGATTCCACCAGGGCCTCATCACAATTCTGAGAGGTAGAAATAGGCTTTTGACAGAGGAAGAAAATTGGCTTCCAAGACACTGTCAACCTTGAGGCAGGTTGGAATCCCCTGGAGAGTCTGATGTGGTCCAAGTGTGGCCTGCGCGTGGGGGTTGCTGAGGCTCACCAGGTGACTCAATGGGCAGTCCAGGTAGAGGACAGCTGACCTGAGGACCGGGAAGGGAACGGATGTCTGTGGACATTTTTTCTGTGCCGGGAACTATGCTTCACAGCCATTCCACAACAGGTGACCCCACTCGTTCCTGAAATCAACCCTCAGAAGGAGTTACGCTCATTCTGGTGGAAAGGAAACAGATCTCAGAAATAGCGCTATTAGGCTCAAAGATACAGAGTTAGCAGGGGCAGATGCAGGTCTCAAACCCGCATCTGTGGCACCACAATCCAGAGCTCCTGACTCCTGATCCAGAGGTCTTCCTACAAAACCTCATGGCTTCTATGGGTGACTCTCCCCCATTTCGCTTATTAGGGGCTCCAGTCCTGGAAGTGGGGAAAACTCAGAGACGTTCCATTTTGTTAACTGCTCAAAAGTTTGCCATCAGAAAATCTAGAAAAGCAAAAACAATCACACATTATCTATTTGAAAATGCATGGGTTTTGAATGCATTTTACAACCTCTCTCAGCAAATGACAAGAGTGACAAAAATTGTATTGCCTTAGGCTGGTACATCAAAATGTGCAGAATAGGTGTTGGCCACTACAGGAAACTCCTGGAAACAATGGTGGAGCACTCTTTCAAGAAATGCTGATCACCAACACGCTTGATGGCACAGAGGATGATGTGGTGTAGGAAAACACAGACGTGGAACATTCTGAGTTAGACTCCAAATGTGCAACAGGTTTTTTTAAAGATTTTTTTATTTATCTATTTGACAGACAGAACGCAAGTAGGCAGAGTGGCAAGCAGAGGGAGAGGGAGAAGAGCAGAGAACCTGATGTGGGGTTCGATCCCAGGACCCCAGGATCATGACCTGAGCCTAAGGCAGATGCTTAACTGAGCCACCCAGGCACCCCTAAATGTGCAACAGTTTAGGAATATCCCAACCAATTTATTTCCCAACATTGTCCCTCTATTATTATTATTTTTTTTTGCAAACTGTTATATAGGGTTAAAGAAATCTTTGTCCAAATGGAACTATGAGAGCACTTCATGTACAAAATAAAGTTTACAAATGAGAAGGAAGCACTGTGACAGAGTTTAATTCTCAGGAACTGTGGTAATTTCCTAGGGTTGAATTAGTTTAATTCTTTGTGGTTGTATTAGTTTCCATAACGAAGTACCACAAACTGGGAGGCCCAAGACTATTGAAATTAATTCTCTCACAGTTCTGGAGGCCCGAAGTCTGAAGACACATTGTTGGCATGCCACGCTCCCTCTGAAATCTCTGGGAGTGGATCTCTCCTTGCCTCTTCCAGCTTCTGGTAGACCCACAAGTTCCTTGGCTTATAGTAGAATAACTCCATCCTCTGCCTCCTCCCTCTTCACATGGCTTCACTTTCTGTGTCCAAATGTCTTCCTATGGCATTCTCCTTTTGTGTCTGTCTTTTTCTCATGAGAACACCAGCCATGTTGCTTCAGGGGACCATCTTCCTGCAGCGACCTCCTTTTAACTAATTACATCAGCAACAACCCTTTTCCCAAATAGGGTCACATTCTGAGGTACCGGAGGTTAGGCCTTCAATATATCTTTCAGAGGGATATAATTAAACTCATGAAAATGGTAAAGAAAATAATTCTTGGTGGTACAGAAAATGAGAGTGTGACCCAATCTACAGCATCATAGGTTTAAAATTTCAGTATTTTCACCAACATGTCAATTTTGTGTTTTATGTTTCTTTTCTTGTGCTCACTCTAAGCTAATTTGTTTCACCCTTTGGAGGCAGGTTTCCCATATTGCTCCTCATTCTCCTGGCCCCTCTCCTGCCCCACACAGTCAATGCTAATTAGCATCTGTTTAATTATCAGCCCAGCGGGAAGTGATCCAGGCCCTGATCCTTGGAGAGTTACATTCGCGGTTAAGCTGTCCCAGATACTGGAAGGTTAACTGTGTTCTGTACCTTAGGGAGGGGCAATGTGGCTTAGTGGAAAGTACACAGCATTTAGAATTGGTCAGCCCGTGTGACTCCGCCATGTTTTCAACCGCTGAACAATGGCCACTAAACCTCCTTTCCTCAGCTGTAACCGTACTCTCTCCACAGTCTTGTTGAGAAGATTCTATGTAGTGAAAGTACCTTGTTAACGAAACTTGTAAAATAGAACACAAATGTGCAGGGATAGTATCTGCCTCATTTCAGAATGGTCTGTAACTGGTACATTGTAGATGCACAAAAACATTTGTTGACTGAAAATTCTTAATTGAAGAGAAATACTACAAGAGAGAAGGAAAGTGGGGGAGTCTCTTGAGTAAAATTTGTTCTATGCACATGTGTCAAACTAAGATTTAAAAGTTAAACCAGAATTGCAAAATATCCATCTGTTTCTAATAAAATAATTCCCAGTAACAAACACTCCTGCTTTCTTACGTTTTTTATTTGTATAAATGTTTAGGTCAATGGACTAACTTGGGTGAGCAGTGTACAATGAAATACCTAAGCTAACTGTACATTATTTTTTGGGAAGGCAAGAAACTATGGTTAAGTTGCATGGCATTGGTGCCACATTGAAGTGGTAATGAAAGGTATCATGTGTGAAAGATTACAATTCAGAGGAGGAGGAGGAGACAGTAAAAGTGACCTTTTAGTTATAATGTGAGGAAGGAATTTGAACACTAGGAAATACTTCTCTGATATTAACAGCTTTATCACATATAGGATTATAACACTGAAGTCTTCTCCAGAGGTCTTTAAAAATAGTTTATAATCTCATCTTTCTGCTAATGGCAATTTCATTAATAATAGAAAACAATCCAAATGACCAGTAAAAGGGAAATTATTGGGTAAATTACAGTACATTATTCTATGGGATATTCAGGTAGCTATTAAAAATTATGAGAGCTACAGAGCAACACATTAAAATTCCTAAAGTAGGATACTTAGTGAAGAAAGAAAGCATAATTTTATCTATAGCTCAATTACTTTTATGCAAAAATTAGGTTTAAATGCAAATTAGCATTGAACAAGAACCCAGAAAGATTAAAGCAATTTATGGTATTCCATGGTATCATTGGTGGGGGGGAATGAAAACTATTCTCCAGTTATTTGTGTGTAACAAGTAAAAATATATGTTTAAAAGGTGTTCTCTCTCTCTCTCGGAATTGTAACTGTGATCTTCATTAAGGACATGAAGATAAACTAGTCTTAGGATTTTTAATTTTTAGTAACACTAGATGACAAGATTACAGACACCTACGTCATGCTTCGGCGCTTCTGGGTTGCCAGGAGGGGTGATGTCGAGAAAGCGCAGCATTCCAAAGCATCACTGGTCTCCATTAAAACCTAATTTATGGAATTAAAAATTAATTTTATGGAAATGACTCAAGTCTTTTCATTAGACTGCACTCAGGCTAATTGAGTTTGGAGTGCTATTGTCATAGCCATTCCTGCACTGTTATCTAAAAAGATGAAATCCAGTGTGAATCTTCTTGTTCTTATGCTTCTGAGAAGCAACCACAGAGGGGAGTTTTCAAGCATCCACAGGGCAGCTGCTCTTGCTTAGCAAAGACCCTCGCAAAGGAACGGTGCGACTTTAGCGAAGTCAGTCATGACAACAAATCCAATAGGATGGGAATCCCTCAATGGAAGCCAACCAAGGCTTACCATCTGAGTAGTGCAGATAAAGGTCTTGCTTGGGACCACTATGGGAAGATGCGATGGCCGAATTCAGGCTCCTTCCCCTACTGCTCTTCCTTGAGTACTTGCTTCCTGAGTAAGAGAAAAGTTTTAAGAGGAATGTGCTGTGGCTTTTTACATACATGTGTATGTGTCTAGCTAGATCTATTTGTCTGTTTGTTCTGTGGCAGCTGTGAGAATACGCAGCATATACCTCTGACTTCTGAGAGAGTAATTGACCAAGGACCCCAACTGCACTCTGAAATCTGTCACTGTGTTGGCAAGAAGCCATGCTTCCTGGCAGCTCTAGCCAGTGACTGAGCACAGTAAGGGCACTGAGGCAGGCTTATCCCTGGGAGACACAGGGTTCTTCGGACAGCCGACTTTGGATCCCCAACAGACCTGGCAAACCTTCCTTACACTATAGAGCCGTTGAGGACACTTTTGCCTAACCTTGTTCACTCTCTCCTTTGCGGGGTCAAGCTTACACAGCAGTTTCTTGCATTTTCTCTCCTAATAAAAGCCTTGCACATTTAATCTCATCTTGGCATTTTCTTCTTCTTTTTTTTAAAAGATTTTATTTATTTATTTGACAGAGAGAGAGATAGCGAGAGCAGGAACACAAGCAGGGGGAGTGAAAGAGGGAGAAGCAGGCTTCCCGTGGAGCAGGGAACCCGATGCGGGGCTCGATCCCAGGACCCTGGGATCATGACCAGCCAAAGGCAGACACTTAACGACTGAGCCACCCAGGCACCCCTTATCTTGGCATCTTCTTCTCAGAAGATATATATGTGTGTGTATCTGTATATGTATATACAGAAGACATGTGTGTGCATATATACATGTGTGTATATATATATATATTACACACCATATACATATATGTATATGAATATTTGAATCATAATTTATCTCCATTTGATGGACACTAGTTGTGTCCAGATTTTTGCCCTTATAAAACTCTCCATCCATCCCAGCTCCCAAATATTTGCTATATGCCACAGTGAGTATCTGTCATTGGAATACCTCCAAAGAACAGAGTACATGCCACACCTACCACCTCTTTCCTACACATACAGAGTTTCTGCTCGAATTAGAGTTTTTCTGGCTAATGAGCCCCCGGTCTGCCTGTGTCAATGTATAGGGTGAAGTAAGGAACCACTCTCCCAGAGTGTTCCTGCACATTTCAGGATGGGAAGGAAGGGGAGGTTTCCAGCCACATATGTGGTTTCTCTTCATTCTTCCCTCCCTGCCATCACAGTTGATGTGGGTCCTCTTGACTTCCCTGCTCCCACATCAGAGTTCTCAAGTGCAAGCAACACAAACGGATTCTGGCTTGCATAAGCAAAAGAGAATTTCTTGGAATGGTATAGGCAGCTCACAATCAGTGTGAGGCCAAAGGATTGGTCGGCTGTGGAACTGTCCCAAGGACCTTTGAAAGTCTGGTGAGTGAACTTCTGAAATAAATAGCCTTCAAGGGTTCCTTCTGCTCTCACATCCCTTTCCCAGGATTCAAATTCATACCCACACGGGCACCTCTGAGGCAGAGAGAGCCTGCAGTTTCTTTGCAGATAGATGTCTCAAATTTCATTCCCACCAACATGGAATTTAGTGGACTCCAGGGAACCCCCCAAATGCACTGGAGATACTTGGGAAAAGAAGAAATGAATGTTGGGCAGCAAAATATCATTAAAAAAATCAGAGGCACCTGGGTGGCTCAGTCCATTAAGCATCCAACTCTTGATTTTGGCTCAGGTCATGATCTCAGGGTTGTGAGATCGAGCCCTAAATCAAGCTCTGCACTGGATATGGAGCCTGCTTAAGATTCTCTCTCTCTCGGGCGCCTGGGTGGCTCAGTTGGTTAAGTGACTGCCTTTGGCTCAGGTCATGATCCTGGAGTCCCGGGATCGAGTCCCACATCGGGCTCCCTGCTCAGCGGGGGGGTCTGCTTCTCCCTCTGACCCTCCCCCCTCTCATGTGCTTGCTCTCTCTCATTTTCTCTCTCTCAAATAAATAAATAAAATCTTTAAAAAAAAAAAAAGATTCTCTCTCTCTCTCTCCCTCTCCCTCTTCTCCTACCCGTGCCCCCTCCCCCACACTCGCTCACACATGCGGTCTCTCTCTCTCTCTAAAAAAAAATCAGTATGCACCACACACCCTTTTATACATTGGCATAGTCCCCAAGTTTGTAGATGTTCAGAGATGAGCCATAGCCCCTGGATGATAAATTTGTGATTGCCCAAGTGAAGAAAATTTCATGAATGGGACAAAATCTAACTGTTGCCAGGAGCCTGCTTGAACAATTCAGCTCTTAAGTTTCATTTCATCCAAGGGCTTGGGGTTCAGTCTGACTGTCCAAAAATTGAAGCACTGTCATTGCCAGGACAACCCTTTCTTTTCAAAGATCCCTCACTTACCTTCTAGAGCTTTGATATGAACTAGCTGGCTCTCTAGGCAAGTGTTCTTTTGGTTTGGGTTTTGGTTTGTTTTGGCTTGATTTGATTTTGGTTTTGGCTGATTCCTAAATGTGATAGCACAATCCTCTCAACAAATGCAAAGGCTGGAAAACCCTTCTGAAAAATGATCCCCGCAGTTTTCACTCTCTCTCCCCCTCCCTGAATCCACATCAATCTTCTTTACTTAATAGAAGCATTGCATTGTTCTATTTCCCTTAACAACCCCTACCCCCTTATCTTCCTTGAGAGTACTTTTTTCTATCAAATTCTCATTTTAAGGAAACTCACTGTGAACCATCACCAAGGCCAATTTATTCAGCACAGACAGAAGCGAAAGCTTTTGGAAAATAATCATAGAGTGTAGAGTGTACATGAGATGAACTTGGCTTCCACAGAAAAAAAACACCTGTGTACAAATGGAATTTGAATTCATGGAAATGAATTCCAGAAGAAGAAGTTCAGGTGGATATTCAGGTAATATGCCAATATTGTCATTCCAGGTAAAGATGGCCTTGCAGCAAGAAGGATTCGACAGAAAGAAGCGGGGGTATAGAGACATCAATGAGATTGATATCAACATGAATGATCCTCTTTTTACAAAGCAGTGGTATCTGGTAAGCATGTCCATATTATTCCTAACATTTCTCATCTTAAGACTTCGGATAAAAAAATGCATTTCTATTTCCTCATTATTCTGTGGGATGTCAGCCAGCATCCTACTCTATGAACCTTTCTGTCCCTTTGATATGTATTGATTTTCTATCAGCACCCATGCATCATGTTCTCTATGAAGAGAGAGAGAACTCTCTCTTCCTTCTGCTTCCTTCTGGAACTGCTAAATAACCAAATGCTGATCAGACTGCCCCAGACTCCAAAAAAGCACACCAACGCATGAGGGAAGACTTGCAAAACCATGTAGAAGTTGAGTCAAGAGTCTGAGGGGAATAATCCGGGGGTCTCAACAGGCAGAGTGACCGGAGGACATAATGAAACCACAGGCATAAGAGAAAGATTTAGGCAACTTCACAAGGGACAAGCAAGAGAACTCAAAGACCAAAGCAACAAAAGTAGCATCCATTAGTGCTTCTTAAAATAACGGCAGGAAATCACATCCATGGGGCTTTCCGGGTGGAGGATGCAAGGCCCCGAAACCCAGTCTGTCCGATGAAGTAAATGTTATTATCTGGCTCACCAGCAGTCCTTCATGATCCATTTGGACAAGTTGGGTTATATTTAGAAGAGACCCAAAGCCTCTAAACCAATCCTAACTGCAGGGCATCTTGAGGGAAAGGGAGTGATTAGTGTAAAACTGTGAGTGATGCTTTACTTTATTTAAGACTAAAAGGTGATGAGCAAGATAGAAGACTAATTATAGCCCTGTGGACTGAGATGTTTATAGGAATGCATCACAACTTCTATCTTGGATCTTCCGAGCTTGACTATGTCCTTTGTTTTTTGGCATGGAATCCTACAAATCCAATCCAGGCAACTGAAAAGAGCTTATGTGTGTTAATCAGGTTAGACTACATTTCTTGCACTCACAACCAACCCCCTAAGTCACCTTGGCTTAACAAATCAAAGCTTTTGCTCACTCATGTTATATGTCCAATGCTTCAGAGTCCCTCAGGGACCCAGGCTCCATCCCAGTTCCATCTCCATCCCAGCTCCATCCTAACCCCTGTTTTCACGAGCACCTCAACAAAGGGAAGGGGCAGGTCACACACTGGCGTTTAAGGTTTCTGCCTGGATGTGACAAATGGCACATGAGCTCACATTCTATTGGCCCGAATCAGTCATGTGGGCATTCTACTAACTTCCTAGGTGATGGAGAGGTATAATCTTAACGCATGCATGGAAGGAAAAGAGCAGTCATTTTTACCAAGCACACAAATGACATTCACAGAGTGTTTTATCAACACCATAGTAATAGCCAACAGGTCACTGTGGGCTTCTGCCAGTATGAGCTCTAACTTCACTATTTTTATGATTCATCTTTGAGAAAATCTGCACAGGACAAAGATGCATGAAAAGAGGGTAATAAACATATTTATATAGAATTTCTTTGTTTTCCTTTTTTGAATTTTTTTAGGGAAAAGACTTTTTTTGCATTAGAACAAGCACTAAAAGTGAGCCAGCTATCTTTGATTTAATGCATCAAATATTTTGGTAAAGTGGCCCTGAAATTACAAAGGTAAGTAGGACATGATCCCTCTTGCAAAGCATACTGGTATTGAGGGAGGAAATCACATTCAAATAAGAATGATCCAAGACAGTATGTGCTAAATTCAAAACATGAGGTATAAATAAAGACTACAAGAGTGAGGTTTAATTCAAAACTGGGGAATGTTTCTTGCAATGGCAACTTTAAGGAGTTTAAAGACAGCAATCCAGTCACAGAAACATCAGTTGTGTATATCAAAAAACAGAGGGAGACGTCTGGAAGAGTTAGATGGGGAAAATTCAGGAGTACTGTTTCATGGAAGATGTGGTCTTTGAGCCGGCCCTGGAATAGCAGGTGCAAACAGACAGGTGCTTTACTGCACCAGACTAATAAAATTCTTTGCTTTGAAATTCCTGAACCAGATCAATACTGGACAAGCTGATGGCACTCCTGGCCTTGATTTGAATGTGGCAGAAGCATGGGAGCTGGGATACACAGGGAAAGGTGTTACCATTGGAATTATGGATGATGGTAAGTATTTCAAAGCCTTCACATCATTTGGAAGCAAGTGTGTCTTTGCATGCATTTGGAATATAAAAGATTCATTGTTTTGGGGATGCTAATCAAAGGCAGAATAACCACCTGCTGGACTCGACCATCATCTATACTGTGGCAAAATCCTCCCCTTCCTCCAGATCAGTGGTCCTCAAACTTGAGGATGCCCTTAATACATATTTATTGGATTAATAAATTAAGAAGCCAAAAAAAATGAACAAAGGAAGACTGGCCACCACTGAACTGTCATTTCTTATTGGGCCACGGCTTGTACCTTACCTTAGAGCATCTTCTAAACCCATCTGAATTTACCATCTGCTTCTCCAGATCCACACTGTCCAGTGGAGTAGCCACTAGCCTATGTGTCTATTTACACTTAAGTTTTAATCAATTAAAGCTAAATAAAATTAAAAATTCAATTCCTCAGTCACAATAGCTTTATTTCAAGTTCTCAATAGCCACAAGGGGCTAGCGGCTGCTGAAATTCAATTCAACTTCATTTCTATCATCACAGAAAGCTCTATTAGACAGTGTGGCTCTACACCAATGAAATAACTTTTTGGTAACAGGATTGGAGTTTGGAGAAATTTTGACTTTGTTGCTACTTTCAGGATGAACCCTGGTAAAGCAGACCTTGATAACCTCTTATTACATATGCCCTCTATAACATGTTTTTCTACACCATATGCCTACCAGACAAAGATTTAGTAGACCTTTATTTTCTATAGTTTGTGCTACAAAAACCAATGGGTCTGATGAACTGATGTTTTTCTAACTACACACGTCCTTGGCTCTGCCAAGATTCTGAAGAATCTGCTCGGTGGTCATCTCACTGGGCAGGTCCTCTTGCCCCTCATCAGCCCTGTGGATCCTCCAGGAAAAGTTCCACTGAGCAGTATTGATGCAATTATACATAAAGCCTATGTATGAGATGAAACAACAGAGCTTTTCCCTTCTGAAGATCCTCAAAGAACACTATGCTCTCCAAAGCAAGCCTTTGAAGACGAATTGATGGTGAAACAAAGGGAGCCAGCATGCTTAAAATTGGTGCTGTCTCTTGTGTGGGTTCATTAAATATCCACATAGAAACAATGCCTCCATGTTTTCTGATGTGGGAGATGTTTTGAAGTGGATGTAAAAGCTTTCTCCAGTGGCCAAGGGCTTTCACAAGAAGAAAGGAGCTCTGCAGGAGAAAGCGTGTGTGTATACATGAATCTTGGGAGCTTATAACCATTTCATCCTTCCTAATGCTTTGGTTTGGAAACCAACGTGGCTGACACCAGCTCACCTGGGAGAAAAATGTATCTATGTTCGGGGGAAATCTGCCTAAGATATATTGCAATCACATAGCATCTGGGGGATTAGAGGAGCACCCTAAAAGTGACCACAGACAGACAAATTGCTTTTATGAAACCCAACAGCCCATGATGACTATTTCTGGATTCTTTAACTGTAGAGCTCCCTGACTGACTGTGTATCAACCCTTCCAAAAAAGGAAAACGGAAGGATGAGCCCTGACTCTGACCCACCTTTCCTGGCTTGAGAAGCCAAACCCCTCAGAAAGAAAGTCTCAGCAGTTTCTTGTTTGATATTATTTCTTCTGATTTAGTGGCCTTTGGGAATCCCCCCAAAACTGAACTCTCTGCCCCCCAATTTAAACTCCCAACTCCTCCACTATTTTATTAATTAATAAATTAAAAAGCCAAAAAAGTGAACAAAGGAAGACTGGCCACCACTGAACTGTCATTTCTTATTGGGCCACGGCTTGTACCTTACCTTAGAGCATCTTCTAAACCCATCTGAATTTACCATCTGCTTCTCCAGATCCACACTGTCCAGTGGAGTAGCCACTAGCCATATGTGTCTATTTACCCTTAAGTTTTAATCAATTAAAGCTAAATAAAATTAAAAATTCAATTCCTCAGTCACACTAGCTTTGTTTCAAGTTCTCAATAGCCA
Source organism: Mirounga angustirostris (assembly GCF_029215605.1). Classification (NCBI taxonomy): domain Eukaryota; kingdom Metazoa; phylum Chordata; class Mammalia; order Carnivora; family Phocidae; genus Mirounga; species Mirounga angustirostris. Next base: position 96,066,090 of record NW_026991718.1, on the reverse strand, counting down.
CAAGGGGCTAGCGGCTACTGAAATTCAATTCAACTTCATTTCTATCACCACAGAAAGTTCTATTTGTTTGGTCATCTGCAGCTGCAGAACAAACTACCCCAAAATTGAGTGGCTTAACACAACCACCATTGTTGTTATCTCTCACAGTTCTGTGGGTTGACCAGGCTCGGCTGGAAAGTTCTGCTATTGGTCTCTCTAGGGTCTCTCATGCCGTTGGGGTCAGAATATAGCCAGGGCCAGTGTCAACTGTATGCTTAACTAGGATGCTAAAATGGCTCGGTCTCCCTCCCACTCCATGTAGTCCCAGGACTTCTCCTCTCCACGTGGTCTCACAAGCAAGGTGGCTGGATTTCTTACAGATTGCTGGAGGCCCCAAGAACAGTCACTCTAAGGGACAAGAAGCAGAAGCTGCCACTCCTCCTATAGGCCAGACATGGAACGAGCAAACATCACTCAGCCACTTCTATTGGACGAATGGTCTCAGGCCCAGATTCCAGGGGAGGAGGAATAGGTTCCACATCCTGGTGCAGAGTTAAACAAAAGATTTGTGGCTGGCTTTAAGTCAGCACATGCTTATTCAGAGTGATAACTGAAGAAGAGGGGAACTACCAAGCCACTCTCCAAATCCCTTGTTGAAAGTCAAGATGAGCACATTTGGGACAGGAGTGGCCTCCCACACAACAGGGACAATGGTCAACAGTCTCACACCATGTCATTAGGCATCTCTGCCCTAACACCTAGAATAGGAAGTGTGATGGTGAGGCTGGGAGCATCAGTAAATGGTGTGGTATTGTTTCCCAGATATTCTCTCAGCAAGATATCATCGCCAAACAAGGTAAAGACACACACAGATACTGACGTTCACACCTAAGAGCAAAAACAATATCATATTTTCTAATCATTGGCTCTCTTTAATTGACCTCTACAGGAAATAATTTGATTATCTGCATGTGGGAGAGTCAATCTATAGACAGCCCTGTTTTAATAGCCATTCACACTCGCTGGTTGCACAACTCAGAACTGGACCAACATCCTCTCTGCTAGATCCAATGACTCAATACGTGCTCAATAAATATCTGCTGCTTTCATGTAGGTGCAATTTAATGTCATTTCCATACACTACACATCAGAAGGAGAGTACCTCTATGGTTAGCTGTTGCCCACAGAGGCAGAAAGCATTTCTTAAGGGTTTGCTCTGATGTTCCAGACATAGAGATGTCAGCAAGGACCCCACTTAATGGTAATAAGTCACCCCTTTTGTTGTAGATAGGGTTGTTTGGTGTTGGGAACTTGAACTGGAAAATAGGATGTGGCCAACAAAACATGGAGATGGGTAGAAGCCACCCAGCCCAGGCACAGTTCTGGACAGGTGCAGGCTATCAAGGTCAAAGATGGTCAGTGAAGGCATGAATCAAGGACTTTAGTCAATCAGATGGTGCCAAGGAAGTAAGACTGAAGGCCAGGGAAGCAGGGTCAGAGAGAGCTTCAAGCTGAAGTAACAATAAAAACTAACATTTCTTGGGACACCTGGGTGCTCAGTTGTTTAAGCATCTGCCTTCGGCTCAGGTCATGATCCCAGGGTCCTGGGATTGAGTCCCACATAGGGCTCCTTGCTCAGCGGGGAGCCTGCTTCTCCCTCTGCCTGCCACTCTCCCTGCTTGTGCTTTCTCTCTCTCTGACGAATACATAAATAAAGTCTAATAAAAAACTAACATTTCTTGAGTACTCACTATATACTAGGTACTGCCTAACAATTTGGAAACAGTCACAATTATCCTCTAAGATTGTTGCTATTGTCCACATATTGCAGATGAAGAAACCAAGGTTAGGGAGGCAAGAAACTACTCAAACTGATCTTAACCATCATCTTCAGTGTTTGAAGCCCACCCCTTGGCTCTGCCTCCCTGGTGGGTCTTTGTGAATGGGATCTCATCCTTGTAAGTGGAGGTCCAAGCCTAAGGACCAGGCAGTCAGCCTTACCCTACCAAGAAAGTTAGAAGTCTGCATCACATAGAAAAATAATGTTTTCTCCCCTAACTTGGGCTTCACCAGTCTCAGAAGGACTAGCAGGGTATCTGTTCCAGTATTATTACTGGGAATAAATGACTCCAACCCTTAGCAGCTTATAGTAAATATTTGTTTTGCTCATAATTTTGTGGCACAGGAACTCAGGAAGAGCCAGTCTGGGCACTTCTCATTTGAGGTTTCTCATGCAGTTGAGGGCAGAATGTTGGCTGGGCTGCAGTCATCTGAAGACTCAACTGGGGTGGACATTCTCGGTTCATTCCCAAGGCTGACCACTGATGTTGGCTGCTGCGGCTCAGCTGAGGCTTTCATACCAAGGGCCACTCATGGGCTTCTTCCATGGCAGTTGAATTTGCCTCCCCACCCCACCTCATCCCCTTAGTGGACAAGTGTCCAAAGGGAACAGGTGAAAGATGCCTGGCCTCTTCTGACCTAGCCTTGAAAGTCATGCAACATCTTTTTGGTAGAAGTAGTCATAGCCCACTCAGATTGAAGAGGGGAGAACAGACCTACCTCCAGAAAAGGTGTGTGGCATAGTTATACATCTCAACTGAATTACTAGCATTATAACTAGGAATATGTACATGGCGCTCCTTGCTAATTCTCTGAGATCTCCAGAATCATCAGAGTTTCCTGAGAATTTGGACTATTGTGGATTAGACTTTCTGAAAAGACTCAAATTGATGACAGGATATTAATGTAAACTCTAACCAAGTAATTGTCATTTGCATACCATTTGTGTTATGATTGGCTGGTGATGAGTTGATCCCCCCTGTAGACTGGGAGCCATAGATAGCCGAACAGCTCAGGTTCTGTGTCTAAATAGCCTGTTTTTCTAGGACCTGCATCGTGCCTGGTGTTCACTGCTGAAAATAAGCCAGTGAGTGCAAAATAAAATTGAATACATTAATAATACAAGAATTAAAAGTAAGTAAGCTGATTGAGAAAATGTATTTAGTACACTCCACCTCAAAAGATAATCAAATAGACAAAAATATTTTTTTTTAAGATTTTATTTATTTATTCATGAGAGACAGAGAGAGAGAGACAGAGGCAGAGGGAGAAGCAGGCTCCCCGTGGAGCAGGGAGCCTGATGCGGGACTCGATCCCAGGACCCTGGGATCATGACCTGAGCCGAAGGCAGACGCTTAACCGACTGAGCCACCCAGGCGTCCCTCAAATAGACAAAAATATTAAAATACTATTTAATTACCAGGCCATTAATCTCATGCTTTAGTTCATTATATTTTTTTGAGTCATGTCTGTCATTCCCCATGGTTCTATCAATAATCTCTTCTTTCTCAGACCAAAGTCTGCGTCTGTCCCAACTTAACACTCAGTCTTCCCCTTAACCTAATTAAAGATCCTTTATTTTAGTTGGGCTAAATTTATCTTGTTTTAATTTTAATTTCCTTCAGGTCTCAAATTATCTCTTTGCCTTGATATTTTACCCTCACAGAGAATAGACTACTATTTCTCAGAAAATTTCTCTCCCAGACAACTTGCACTATCAGAACATGGGGTCATCTTTAAAAAATTGACTCACTGCATGGACTAGGAGCTTGCTCCATCCACTCCACGCATCAACCTGGTATTGCAGTACCTCCAGGAATGGTACACCTTTTAGGGGGAAATACCCAATGTCTAAAGTCAGCTTGATTTGTTGGAGGAGGGGGGTGGGTATCACCTGAGACTGTGTGCATTGAATGCTTCTGCCTTAGAGTGGCAGTGCAGGTGGCTTGTACCTGGCTTTCCCGAGACTTAAGTGTGTATGTACATGCATCACAATCTTCTTACACACTACAAACATGAATAGAAGGATGATCATGCTGGGGTGCCTGGCTGGCTCAATCAGTACAGCCCGTGACTCTTGATCTCAGTGTTGTGAGTTCAAGCACCACACTGGGTGTAGAGATTACTGAAAAAATAAACACACAAGTATAGTTATACCAAAAAAAAATTGACTCCCTGTTAGAAAAAAACATATTCTCTGTGTGTGCCCTGTGGGTGTGTTTTTAACTTATCTATATGTTCCAAAATGTTTTGCCCAACATTGAGTTTACAAAATGTAACCAATTTTAACAAATACATACAACAATTTAATTTCAACACAACATTCTAGACCTGGTAGATTTTTGAAAATGTTTCTGCTCTTCTGCATTATCCACATGACTCTAATGATGTGGTAGATGATGTGACCAATGGTGACAATAATAAATATAACTTATCAAGTGTTTACTACAAGCTAAACCCTTTTGATGAATTGGCCCTCATCTTGAACACTGCTTTGCAAGATAAATAATATCCCCATTTCAAAGATAAGGAAACTGAGGCTCAGGAAGATTATGACACTTGGCTGAAGCTTCACAATTATTACAGTGTCTGAGACTAGAATAGAACTGGATCTGGTGGTCTCTTTAGCCTGTGCTCATCCCCAAACTTTCCCACAGCTGAAACAGACCACTTCAGAATTAGGGTCCAGGACAAGGGCCGGCAACCTTTAAAAATACTAGTCTCGAATGAATCTTCTGACCCCCGTCCCTTCTACAGTCCTTGGGAAGGGGTGTGGGGGAGGAGGAGGAGGAGCGTGGATGGGAAGTGACAGGCTATACTCTCCCAAATTACAGAAAGCAGCCGTGAATGGCAGCAGTGATTGACATGCTTTGCATGTCAAAATATCAGCAACAAGATGTAACATATGTTCTGTAGAACAATGACTCCCAGTCCAGAAATGTCTTGTGTAACCAGAAATTTTTTTGAAAGAAACTTTTTTTGAAAGAAACATCCCAATACTAGTTCTTTTTTGCGGGGCAAAGCTGTATCTGTGGCCAGGCCTTAGGGTGCTGACATGGAAGATGCCACCTCTCAGAGGGATTGAATGATACCCCTAGCTTTTAAACACAGCAAATCCAACAAAGCTAGTAAATGCCACTGAGCTAAGTGCACCTCACTGCTCATGCCACTTGATGGAGAAAAAACCAAGCCCAGAGAGGCCAAGAACCTCGCCTGAAGTCATGCAGCCAGTTGGTGGCGGCAAGGTTGGGTCTTTGATTTCAACACCTATGTTCATGACCGTGACACCGGGAGATGCTGGTTTTGCTAAAGGCTGCATGCTGTAAAGATTATATGGCTCTGCACCCCTGGCTGAGAGCTTTCAATATGGCCTTGAAGTTCCACGGTGCTTTCTGAGGCCTCGAGGGCAATGGAATGCAGCGATGCTCCTAACTCTACCATTGCAAAGACTCTTGGTCAACAAGATGGGCCACATCCAGGAGAAAGCACATGGCTCCTGCAGGGAGGTCACAAGCTTCCTGGAAAGCTATATTCTGCAGGGACAATATCAGCTCTCACCCAGGACACTTCACCAGAAACCATTTGCCCTCTGCAAAATTGCTTTTCCCACCCAGCCGTGTTCTTCTTATTCCATGCCAGAGAATGCTCCCCTAATCCTTTGCTGTCTGTACCCTGTTAAACGATAATTGTTTTTCCTCCCTCGGCCAGTTTCATTTCAGAAGAAATGCCAGTTGATGCTTTGAAAATGTCAGGATTTCCACAAATCTTAGATCACTGCTCTGATGGGCCATCCATCGTGCAGCCACTAAACCCCTTAGTACGGACATGCATGTCAGAGTCTTATCCTGGGGCCCCAGCTCTAATTGGCTTCACTCCTCTGATGTGTCTGGTGGCAACTGTTTCTCCACTCAGGAGGCACAGCCCACCCTCACTCGGGAATGGAAACACGAGACTGAGCCTGAGGCACACGTGCTCAGCCCACACCATTCTCCCGGCGCCAGCCCCATAGGAGGGTGCTTTCTTGAGTAATTTCCCTGAGGACACAGTGGCAGGTATTAACCTTCCATCCTGTGGTGTTCTTTTCACAGGGATTGACTATCTGCACCCGGACTTGGCCTCGAACTACGTAAGTACAAGCTGACCTGGGTGGGCGCGCACGCACACACAGAAACACATGCACGCAAGCCCACTCATGCGCGCTTGAACTGCCCATCTTGCTGGAGCCACAGCTCAGACCAGAAGCAAAGGGACAGGGCCTGGGGCCTGGCAGCACGGAATGGTGGTGGCTTTGTGAGAAAACAATCAGGAAACTTGAGGTCTGAAAGCGCAAGCCCAGAAAAAAGGGAGAGATGAAGAAGAGAGAGACTTGGCAAGCTTTAATTAATCAACTCTAGCTGAGGATATTGAATTGAAGGGTGGAAATGTGCCATTTGGGTTCTTGCTGGATAAAACCAATGGCAAAAAGCCAGAAAGAGGGACTACTCGCATCGCAACCATAGCTTTACCAAAGCAAGGACGTCATCTTTTTTTTACTGTTTGTGCTTATGAGCACCCCACACTGACTTTCCCCTGCAACACTGAGTCTACCATATGGTATCCTTTGACAAATAAGACATATTCACAGAGAATCATGATACACGCTGTTGAGCTAGATCCACACGCTCTAACTTTTTACCTAGCAAATCACACGCTGCTTTCCTGACCAAACCTGCAAACCCTTTCAACATGAGAGATTGCTTTATGTTCACCCCAGGGAGTATACCAGCCAAGCACTGCTGTTCGTACTAAGCTATACTTCTCCCGTAACCTTCAGGTTGAAGTCTTTTTTTTAAATCTTACTTTAGTTAGCTTAAGAGTCTCATATTAAGGAGAATATGGACTTCATTAGAGAGAAGCTTGTTAACAAGCAGAAGTGTTGTCAGTTCAACATTCTGGGTCATTCATTCATCCTGGAAGGTGTGCGCATGCACATTGCAAAGAGAGAACAGAGATTTTCTGTCTGTGTATTGTGTTAAGCATCAGGGAAAAAAGCACCAATCTGCTGAACTTCTATTTACTTCATGGGTCTTATAAATCTAGAAGAGTATATGTTGGACTAAGCATCTTTTTAATAATGATAATTATTAATAATAATAATAAAGTTAAATGAATCATTGGCACAGTCCAGCCAGTATGCCCCCCCCGAAGGAAATGATAGAAGTTAAACCAAAGCTCTATTCTCAGAGATGAGAATCCACCTCTATAGAAAAGACAAGAAACTGCCCGTGAGTTATAGGTTCTGCCACAGCGCCCATGTGCAGGTCTGAGGAAGCAGATCCCTCCTTGTCACTGGGACCTTCTTCCCGCACTGCAGGCACCATGGAGCTGTCCGCCTGGCCGTTCCTTCTGCTTTCTTAAAGGGACTGCCCCATGCAGGGCCTCAACCACCTTCTCCAATGACCCTCTCTCTGCCTCCCCAAAAGGGGAGTTTGAGAAATACGTGTGTTGTGTTTGCTCCAAGGCTCTGATACCCAGACGCCTTTCCTTAGGAAGAAATGGCAAAAAAAAAAGAAAGAAAGAAAGAAATGGCCAAGGGATAAGAGCCTGTAGGGCTGGCAGGTTCATCTTCACCAGCTGCTCCCTGCACAGAAGCATTTATATTCTTTTACAGGCTGCACAGGGGTCCTACCATCTCCAGGACCCAGCGCCTTGCATAGCAGCCAAAGAGGGTGCTGTTCACTTTCACAAACCAGTGTTACCCCATCTTACAGCTTGTAGGACTTCAAGGTTGCAGCAGCCGTCAGACAGGCTGGAAGCTCACAGTGCATGGCCTCCCTCCAGCTGGTCCAGCCCCCATGCAGGTCACTTCCATGTCAGGTGAAGGTGATAATCACTACACTATGGAAACATCCCGAGGCTGCTTACACAGAGAGTGACCTGGGCATCCTTCCCTTCCCCCCACCCAGCCCACATGCATCTGTGACAGGCTGCCCCCGATACCAGTTATCAGATTAAAAAGAGATAGTAATTCGAGTGGGAAAATAATCTTCTGGGGCTCTGATGAACTACAGGTACTATGCTAATCAAGAACGTGATACATCTGCCAAACACCCTGATCAGAAAATGGAAAATGAAGCATCCAAATTGGGAGGTGCCATCTCCCCTCAAATCAGCAATATCAGAATATACCTGAATAGCACTATGGCTTCTATGACTGTTGTATTCCTTTTTCTTCCTTCCTTTCTTTTTTTTTTTTGTTTCATTCTAAAAAATTTTTTTCTAATTAGAAAATAAATACATTTTCTCTGTAGAAAATTCGGGAAAGCACAAAACAGGTTCAAAACCTGCCCATAGCACCACTCTTAATATTTTCGCATATTTCAGACTTCCACTTCTACGTGAATATTTTTTAATAAAATTGGGCTCTGTTGCATATACAGCTTCCCCCCATCCACTTGATATGTCATAAACATTTTTTATATTACTAAATATTCTTCAAAACATGGTTATAGGGGCTACATAGTCTTGTCTCATGCTGTAATTTATTTGAACTTTCTAATCCTCAATTCTTGGACAACTATGTTGCTTCCAATGCACATCTCATTCAAAGATGAAGAATGACAGATAGTGACAAGGATGGTAGAGGGACTCCAAACCATAACCTGCTAAGAAGAGCTGAAAAAACTGGGTGGGGGGAAGATAACTAAGAGGCACTTTAAATACATTTTCAAATATTTCAAATTCTCCATGAGGAATGAGACATTTAACTCATTCAGTACTTTCTCCCAAGAAAATCCCCACCCGTGGGTGACAGCTGTGGGAAGAAGAGTGTAGTTCAGTTAAAGGAAGAACTGTCCAATGATTGAAGCTAATAAATAAAAGGAGTTAGCTCTCCCAGGAGAGGGGAGGGTTAATGACCATTTGGCTGGGATGTGGAGGAGATGACACCATCTCCTCTAAACTTAAACTAGATGTCACCGAAGAATTGAACAGGAAATGTGAGTTCCGTACCTAACAGCCTCCATCCAGAGGAAGGTCCGAGTCTTCAACATTTATCAAACACTTGGAACCTTACCAAAAAATTATCTATAATTACACATGGCTGTGAAGTGTTTCCGAGTCATTGGTACAGGTGAGAAAACAACATCCAAATATCTCCTTCTTAATTTCTCAGCAGAGAACTTGAACCTCAACTGGTTGGCTCCAGTCAGTGTCTCTCTCACCCTGTGTAGAGTTGAGAGTGACAACTTTGAAGCTACTAATCAAATTTATCTTCTTTATTTTTAATTAAAAATTTTACACTATAACTAATAGAATGAGAAAGGCAAGTGGAGTAGAGCTGCCCAGGAGAACAATGAAATCAGTGGATGGTGATAAGCTGATTAACAGGTGGCATCACACCTTGTTAGGTGACTTAATGGCTTGGATGTGATGAGTTTGCATAGTGCCCTTCTAGTGACATATGCTTTGAGTTTCTCCAGAAGCAAACCCTTAGACAGGGGTCAGAGTGCAAGTAGTTTATTTGGGAGGCGATTCTCGGAAGCAAGGATAGAATGGGGAATATAGAAGGGAAGGCGGCCAATAGACAGTGCATGATCAAAGTTACCATGGGGAGCAGCTCGAATTCGATCCTGCTAGAGAATCCAGGAGATGGTGTTGAACATGCGTGCCAGAATTTTTCCAACACAGATGGGCTCACCACAGAGGCTGGGGTATTTGTACATCAACTCCTGTCAGTCATTGGTTGAAGGCTGGTCCTAGGGGGTGTGAATGTGAACATTCCAGCACCTCCTACCTTCTACAGTCTCAGAGAAAACTCTTGGCAAAGAGACACTGTGGAGTCTCTTGGATGGAGACTCAGGCAATTGGATGGAGGCAATTGGATGGAGTTCACCAGGGAATGGGTGACAGGCCAAAGGCATATAGGCCTCGTACTTGCAACATTCACCACAGGAGGATGACTGCTAATTGATTAAAGGTTACAATAAACAGAAAGGTACTATGTTGAGAAAATTTCTTCCCACTACTGATTATTTTCAGTGAGAAGTGAAAACTCTATCAGAGGTTCTTGGACAACTATAACAAAAATTTCTTGATAATCAAACCAGGTAAAACATTTCCCAAAGCAGAATTAATTTGAAAGCTTTATTCCATATATCAAAAAAGAAGAGGGGAGCCTGGGTGGCTCAGCTGGTTGAGGGTCTGACTGGATTTCGGCTCAGGTCATGATCTCAGGGTTGTGAGATTGAGCCCCAAGTCAGGCTCTGTGCTGGGTATGGAGCCTGCTTAAGACTCTCCCTCTCCTCCTCTCCTTCTGCCCTTCCCCACCCCTGCTTGTGCTGTCTCTCTGAGGAAGAGAGAGAGAGAGAGAAGAATCTGAGTATGCTGGTACTCTAGGGTTCTTTCCATTTAAACTGAGAATTTAAATCCTTTGAAAGCTGCAAATCATTATATAATGTAAGTCATTAGTGTTCATTTAATTCAGCAAATCTACTTTAAATCTGTTGATTATTAGGAGCAAAGGACAATAATACCACTTTTATTTTTACTCTGTTGTTCTGTGATTGAATTTAATCGGAGAGATCCAGTCCCACTGGTCAATGCTCACTATTCCAAATGATTAAAATCCTCCTTTCCCCAGCCCTTCAGTAATAACATGAAATGAGTATTGGCCAAGAAATAATTTTAGACCAAGTCAAAATCAGAGTTCCTCTACCCTGTTCTCTCTGTGCAACCGGTCCAGATGTGTGGTCTAACTCCACTGAATCCCTGTGTATTGAGCCCACTATGTGCAAACCCCAGAGGAAGAGGGAAAGCAGACATGGGTGTTCTCCAGAGGAGCCTGAGTCAGTGAGGACACAGGCGTGGGATGCGTCTAACAGGGGAGGGGCAGGCAGGCAGGGGTTGCTCACCACTTTACTGTGTGGCCCCCATGCGGTGACAATCACAGGCCGGTGCTCACAGTACGAGTCCTAGCTTAGGGGTTCTTCCAGGTCTCCCATAGAACAGAGGAGGAGTCCTTCAAGAACACGTGACGTGTGACTGAGGTGGCAGCTTTCCGTGGACAGGCAGGCAGAGTGGAGCTGAGTGTCTCCTGTTTTGTTCCAAAGCCTGCTCTGCTGGAGCTACAGAGGTGAATAAATGCCTAGTGGTTCTATAAAACCCAAGAAGAGTCTTCTCCCAGTGGGTTGAGGTTTTCTCAGCAACAGACCTGAGACGAAGATTTAAAAGCAAGTCCTTTATTTGAGAGAAGATTCCAGGAAGTACCAGCCAGGGAGAAGAGAAACGACACCAGAAGGGACAGCAGCGAGGAAAGGGTTTGTTAGGAAGCCAGTGACCACTGAGGGCAATGGGAACTTAATCTCACTGTAGAACTCTGGGAGGCAGTGTAGACAGAGCCCTCTCAGAATTACCCCCAACGCTTGTCAGTCGGGGGTTGAGGGTTGTGCTTCTGAAGCAGGTGCAAGGTGGGAAGCTCAGGGTTTAACTCCCTGGCTCTTCTGGCCTGTGCATTATCCGTGCAGAATAGGGTCAGGGGACAGACAGCAGAGAGTCTTTAGACACAGAGTGGCAATTGATGGCAGTTGGAAATCAACCAGCAGGCAAAGGTAGGGTTTCTAACAGCATGACAACAGTGGAAACGGAGTCAAACCTGAGTGTGACTCCTGGCTCCCTAATTCATAGTTCTGCGACCTTGGGCTAGGAATCCTGTAACCCCCCCTTGAGCTTTAATCTTCTCATTGGTGGAATGGGCAAAAAAATATCAGGTTTGTTGTGAGATATCGTTGAGATAACATGTTGTCAGGTAGATAGTAGATGTTCAACACACATTCATCTCCTTCTCAAAAGAGCTGAGATCACAACTCTGCCTCATGACAGCTTGTCCCGCTGGAGGACAAGCAGGGGAGTGCCTTTAAAAGCCAGTGCAATTGCTCAGTGCACAACACGGGTCAGCTCAGAGTTATCATCCAGACCAAGTGTAAGGTCGTGAGGGAAAGCAGAAGCCAAAAAGTGGAGGTCACCGAAGTAAATCTAAAAGATTTCTTTGAAAGATAAAAGTTTGATTTTATTTGAAAAAAATGAAAGATTTATTTGAAAAAGAACATCCAAGCAAACAGAAGATACAAGGGGAAAGAAGACCCATTGCTCACGGCCAGGGATGTAATGAAGAAGGATGGCCCTGAGAAGCAGAAACTCTGATCCACATCCAGCTTCTCTGTCACGGATCTTTGAACTAAAAGGATATTCAGAGGGGAGGGCTAATCCCAAGGTGAGTGAAGGGACTATAAAATAGCAATTTTTCCAAATGAGGATTTTTCCGGGCCAGGAAATGACATCTCCTGATGTTTTAGTGATCGCAGGGTGGGGCATGGGCATCTGCCCGAGGGCCTCCGTCTTTCAACTGGGAAACTGTGGGTCATCTTCCGAGCAGTCTCGAGACCCTGTGCTGAAAATCAGTGCAGAATCACATGATCTTGCTGGAGTTTTCCATGGATTCTTGACTGCAGCAAATGTGGAAGAGTGTGTTGACCAAGAGCTCATCCTTCCCGAGACCTATAACTTCTGAAAGAAAGCACCCCTCTCTAGAGGGGTAAAGTATATTTCCCACCCCTTGACTGCGGGCTGGGCCTTGTGACTTGTTTAAAGCAATAGAATAATACAGAGGTGTTGTGCCAGTTTATGCATGAGGTCTTACAAGGCCTTTTATGTTCCCATGTGCCCTCCTATGCCTCTACCATCACCACCAGGCTAGCCTCCTAGACCCAGGAGGTGGTGAAGAGCTGGCAGAGCCTGAAACACAGCCACTCAAGTCAATCCATAGAACTGAAGAAACAGAGCCACCTTTCTGAGCTCCCCCATTTCACCTGAAACCAGCCGACCCCAGAAGCAAGCAAGACCAGCCAAGAAAGCAGAGCTGCCCAGCTGAGCCCAGCCTAGATCATCAAACTCCCAGCCAAACTGCAGACCCATAAGTGATATAAAAGCTTATTGTTATACACTGCTGACATATTCTGTTGTTTTTATGCAGAAGCTGTTACAGTTACCCATGCTAGACCCCCTCCTCTGTCTTGCAGAGTAATGATTTCCATCCCAACATAAGGTGTATTTCTTTGAAAACTTTCCCAGAATCTAATGATTAATCTTATCATTCATTTTGGCACTTTACTCATTCACTTGTTCGACAAAGCTATTCCCCTATAATGCATGACTACATCACAACTAGATCACCAGCTCTTTGTAGGAAAGTGTGTACTTCTCTATTTTGTGTCCCTCTTAACATTTAGCATGATGGTTAGCAGACATTTAATAGATCTTTGTTCAGTTGAATGGAATATTCATCATTCATACTTTTGCAAATAAAATCAGGCACTAAATCATATGATGGATGATCCTCTATTGATGATGAATGGAAAGTCTAGCATGCAGGACCTTCTAACTCCCATCTCTCAACCACCTCATAGGTGGATGGCCTCATTCCATTCCCCATAATGCATGTCCCCAGGGAGGGAAATAGAGGACCATGGAACTAACTGAGGTCCCCATGACCGAAAGCCTGGAGAGAATATGCCTCTTGGTGTGGATAACCCACATGCAGGTAGCCAAGAGCTATTTTTTTTCTGTAACGTTTAGAGCTTGTCAGGTGGTAGGAATGCAATTAAGTTCCTGTATGGGAGAGGATAAATTATGCTCTTTGGTTCAGCTCAAAATCGGAAACGTGGTATATTTATGCTCCAGGGTTATTTCACCAAACAAAGTTCTTATAAAAGAAAAAGCCCACCCCTTAGGACCTGCACTTTTCCGTTCTTTTGATGGGTTCTTGACAGGTAACTGTCCTGAAGAGGGACTTCCGGAGCACTCTGAAGGGCTGCCAGCTCTGAGCCCGGAGGAAGTGCCTTTGAGCTTGGCAGCAGCGTACACACCAAGGCTCCAGGTCGCAGGTGGCCGCCATGATGAAAGGACACCTGCTGGACATGGGCCCAGTCCTAAGCCCTGGATGACTAGATGCTACAAAGTACCAAGCACATGCATGGCTCCAGGCTTTTAGACCAATTAATATTTAAGTAACCACATTAATATTGCATTCGAAATTGAGGTTTAAACAACCTTTATGTCTTACTGAAAGAAGGTGTTCACTTCTTTTGATGTACTTGTTAATGCTGGCCAGGTCATAGTAAACATTTTATGACCAGGAGACCAGACTGATTATTGGGGATAAGATCTTTTTCTTAATCATCTGGACAGATCATCAAATGGCTATCATCTGACTTAACCCATGTGCTAGATGAATCTGTTCATTTTTATAAGGTTGTATTTTGATAGAAAAATGGGAGAAAATAAAAGCTGGTTTAACTGAAATGAAACTGCTCATTTGGACCTAGGTGTATAACTACAGCCAAAAGCGAAGAAAGAAATATATGAATAATCAATTTTTCCATGTTGCTCAGTTGACTAGCTTTTGTTCCACTGAACCGAGTCAACATTTAAGAGACTTGTACTGAGTTTCTACCATGTGCAAGATGCTGTATTAGTGGCCTGGATTTAAAAATGTGAAAAATCTGCTCCCCACCCCCAGGGATTTCAGAGTTCAGTGGGGAAGGCACACTTGTAAGTATATAATTAAATCATAATGTAGTCCTTGCCATCCTGGAAATAAATATACTGCCCACTATGGGAACAAGCAGCAAGACCAAGCAAGTTAGCCCTAAAAGTTAGAGAAGGAAAAATCCTTAAATGCTTTTTAAAAATGTTCTTTTGGGTTGATACAGCATGTGAATTCATTTAGAAGCTTGTTCTAAACGATACTGAACAAAGGGTGATCGGATTATAATTGGTTTAATCTGGAGATTTGCTTCCACCAAGAAGCCAAGACTAAAAGTAGCCCACAAAAGTCATTTTCTTACCTTACGTTCTCTAAAGTCCTTTGACACAGTCTCATCTCTTGGACTAAATTTAAATGGCTTAAAGACCAAGATAATGTCTTTCCATTTATTTTTTTGTTCATGAGAAAATCAACTAGAGGCCTCTTTCCCCAAAGAGATCATTAATAGACATTCTTCTATAAATAAATGACTGAATTGTGGATGGATGGATGGGTGGATGGATGGATGGATGGATGGATGGATGGATGGATGGATGGATGCTGATGAGACTATTAGGATTTTATTATGCTTATCATCAAGCATACCTATTCAGAAAAAGTACATGTTTACATGATATGACAAGCCACAAGGAAGTCATCTGTGCAAATGTCAAGAATACTTTCTCCACGGCCTTTGTTTCTTTCTTACTCTCCTCCTCATTATCAGAGACACTCATCGAATTCCCAAGATGTGAAACATTTCACTAGGTTTCCGACTTTGGCTTTTTAGCTCAGAGAATCAAACACCCTTAGGTGACCTCCACCTTGCTTGCAGCAGACCTCACAAATAATTAATTTGCCAGTATGTCCTTACTGCAGCTCTGACGAGAAATACTGCACCTATTAAGGTGACATCGATTCTACCCTCTCCCTTTCTTCATGGGCCTATTTCCTAACTCTGCTTTCTGGACACGTGAGTGAGCCTGCTCAGATTCTTGAATCCACATGCCCCATCCAGAAGGAAAGAGCGGGTGGCCATCTACAAGGCCTGTCCAAGTTCTGTTGCCATGCCACAGAGCCCAAGTGCGTGCGTCCACTGGAAGCTGGCCTACGTGAGGTCATTGCCAGGGCACCGGGGCATCTGATGGAGACCAAAGGTCTGACCCATCATCCAGTCTCAGTTTTCTGAAGTGGCAAAAAAGACCAAGAAACAATGCCCAGGCTTCAGGGAAAGAGGATTAGACCCTGAGCCATGGATATTTCTAATACGCTCATGTAGTTGTATTCAAGAATCATGAGGATCTCACTTTGGTTTCAACTAGATCCCATTCTTCTCTTTAAAATCTCTCAGTTACATTTTGAAGCCAAAGCCTTTTTGTGGTAGGCAGAATTCCAAAAGGCCCTCAAGATGCCCACCCCCAGGTGTAAACGCCTTGTATAACCCCTTCCCCATGAGTGTGAGCAGGACCTGTGAATATGATGGGTTATCACTCCCATGACTAGGTTGCATTATATGGCAAAGTTAAAGGGATTACTGATGTGTGATTAAGGTTCCTAATTAGTTGACTTTAAGTTAATCAAAGGGGAAGTTATCCTAGGTATCTTACCTAATCAGGTGAGCCCCTTAAAAAGAGGATCTATAGTTCAGAGAAGGAAGAAGTAAGAGTAATTTTAAGCAGTAGAGACTATCCATTGTTGGCTTTGAAGAAAACAAACTGCCATGTTGTGCAGAAAGCACACATCAGGGAATGGTGGGCCACCCCTTAGAAGTTAAGGGCCTCAGTCTTACAACCACAGGGAACTGAATTCAGCCAACCACCACTGAACTTGAAAGAGGACCTCAAGCCTTAGATGAGATTGCAGCCCCAGGAACATCTTAAGCAAGGTGAGACTGTGAGCAAATGATCAGAACTGTGAGACAATAAATTGGGTGTTCTTTTAAGCCACTAAGTTTGTGGTAATTCACTATATGGCAATAGAAAACTAATATAGCCTTCTTGATTATAGTTGAGATTTGAACATGAACTGAATGACTTACTTTTCCTCTGAGTTAATAAAAACAGATTGTTTTAATAAAAACAGATTGTTCTTCAGGTTTTACATTTGTTAATATGGTTGCTCTTAGCTCAAAAATAACTCTCTCATAAATTATAATTCTGCTACAACTAAGGGTCAGGGAAATTTAGTATGAGTCAAGAGTTTGGGGGCCAAACCCCCTGAGTTCCAATCCCACCCCAAGTACTTGCTAGGTTTGTGACCCTAGACAAGTTAATCTCTCTGTGCCTCATCTGTAAAATGGGTTAATAATATTTATTGATAAGTATTATACTTATCAGTATCTTATTGATGGTTGTGATAAGTCAATTAAATAGTATACACAAGGCCCTTAGAACTGTTCCCAACATATTGGACACCCTGTGTTAAGGGGTGCAAGTTGCAATTTAAGCAACTTGCCTGAGGTCATGCAGCTAGAACTTAGCAGAAGCCCACAAACCTGAGATGGTGAGGCATCAAAGTCCATGCTCTCAACTCCTCCCTGTCCCTGCCTAAGGACACATAACAAATTCATGAAAACCATTTTGAAAATGAAATTCAAAGAACCAATTAACGTGCTATTCTAAGTTTTCATGTTTTCCCTCCACTTTCCTATTGTTACAAAGTATGCCAAAAGTTCATGTAACTTGTTACAGCAGCAAAAGAAAACTAAACAGGCCCTCTTTGTTGAGAATGATGTGTTTCCTCCACTTGGAGGAGAACAGAACACACAAACCTCACAGGTGGCTGAGGGTAGGACATTACCCCTGGCCACTACCCCAGCTCTGCAGGCTCAGTGGGGACCCAGGTAAACCAGGTCTGAGGCCAGCAACGGCCTGGATGAGGCCAAAACTGCTCCGCATGGAAGTCAGCAAATCAAAGCCCTTAAAGCAGCACAGGTGTGGACGCTGAGGTGAATCCATGTGGCCAGAATTCATCCCCTGAGACTTCTCAGTCCTTTATAGATTTCTCAGTCCTTATTGAAATAGATGCCCCTAACATCCCCATTTCTCCAGCACATGTTTTCTCAAAGCTGATACCGCCTTCACTTCAAGTTGACTTGAGGGCATTTGTCAATTTTTAATCTCTTTTCAATGCCTCCAAGTGAATATGGTTGCAGCAAATGGGGGAAGGATGGTCTGTCCTGGGTACATGGAAAGGTAGGCTTTGCTAGAACAACTCTAGGGATTTGACAGGTGTTCTGGTCCAGTCCCTATCTCAGTTCATAGGAGGAAACTGAGGCCACGGAGGAATGTGACTGGTCAGAGGCACACAGCAGGTTAGAGCAGAGCCAGTCCTGGCACTGAAGTCTCCAGCATCCCCCCACCTGGAAGATTGGCTGTACCCGCCCCCCTCTATGGGCCAGCCTACACGGCAGTGCGGAGCCACATAGCCGGATGTTCCCGCGTGCTCAGGCAAAACCCAGCCAAGGCAGAGAACCAGCTGTGGCTCCCTCTGCGGGAGCTTCAAGCCTCTTGGCCCTCTCTGAGCACATCTTCCCCTGCCAGGTCCTCCCAACCCACCCTCTGCCACCTACCCCTGCCATTCAGCCGCCAGAGAGAACCCTCCGGATCAGGTTATGTCTGGCCTGCTCTGACTCTTTTGTACCGTTTTTGGGTGCCGCCACCCTCACTTTGGTCTACTTTTGCCTCCAAGTACCAGCACTCTTTTCTGTGGAGGACTGCCCAAGGGCTCCTGGAGCCTGCTTTGCCCCACATGCTTGGAGACCTGATAAGTCTGGAAACTGACACTCCCGCTTGGCACCATTGAATCTGTGACTGCCTGTCGGGGCATGAGAACCTGGGCTCAGGCTGGGAAAACACTGGGGTGCAACTCACCCCTCAGAACCTCCAGCAGGACTTGCCTGAAATCCCATCTTGGCCTGGCATCCTCTGATGTTCTATACTGCTTCTCCCCCTCCTTCACCGGCTTCCCCTGGGAGCACATCTTCCATAAATCACTTCAGTAAATCTCACAAGCCTCCATCTCTGAGTTTGCTCTGGAAATCCTGACCTCCTTACGTTTGAGCAATCAGGAACTTGGGCAAAGCCGAATTTTCCATCCTACATGGCCAAGGCGGAGAGAATCTCTGACATAGAAATAAGATTAGCTTCTCAACCATGGTAACCCTGCTGGCTCCCAACCTACGGGAAATTATTTTTCACAAAGAAAGAACCCTTAATTATCAACAGATATTTAAAACCTGAAGCCAAGTACAGGAAGCCAGGGCTTGGCTCTGAGCAATATTCCTCCTCATCATCCCCAGGATGATGGTGAGGTCTGTACTTTTAATGTCGTGCACACACAACCTCTCCACAATGCGCGCTCTGCTAGGCAGAAGAAGAATAAGATGTATTACAGTGTGTGGGAGATGTTTTCATTAAGCTATGGAAATAGAAGGCTTGTGTTTTATAGCTCAAACATTGCCAATTTTTAAAATAAGAGGTTTAGTGTAAATCTAAGCTATTCAGGGAGCATGAGTCCAAGGACTCCCATTGAGTGACTGTGAGCAAAAATGCATTGTTTGATTTTTATGGTCCTCAGTGTCCCCATCTGTAAAACCGATGATTGTCTTCTCTGCTTGAGAATCAAAGGAGTATAATGATTATCCATATTACTGATTTGAACAATGGGTCTTTGCTGATTGATCCAAAAATATAAATTAAACTCCCCAGAATGCTAAAACCATTGATGCCCTTCTGGTACCGATCTTGGACCACCCTTCTTTCTCCACCAAGCCCCACAGACACGAACATGTCCTCTGCTGAATGTGTAGAGAATGTTCCAGAAGACTCAGTAGGAAGGAGCCAGTTTCTGTGTGGGTGTCAGCATGGTGACCAGACAGACACTGAGTCATTTGATACAGTCAGCACCTCACTGGGATTCTTCCCAGGCACTTTACAAAGACTATATTCCCTGTGAACAAGACATAGCCCGGGTTCATTAACACCTCAACTAATCACTCACAAGCAATCACAGTCATCCTATCCTACATGACAGTTTGGTTTGTGACTTTTCATTTGTTGCTTGGCTGGTCTTCACTCATAAATCCCCTCACACAGAGAGTTGATTGTTGTCAACAGGGAAGAAGATCCATCTTTTCTCTCCCACCTCATCTCCCTGCCATAGCTCTAATATTTTGATCCCCTCTATTTAGTCTCTTTGTCTCTGTCAGCTTCTTCAAATTGCAGCAGTACTGATACCCAGCATTTGTTGAGTATGTACTGTGTACCTCTCAAGATAGGAAACCAAAGATCAGAGAGATTAGTGATCTCCCTTAGCTCACACATCTAGTGAAGAGTGAAATGTGAAGTTCACCATTTGTCACGCTGACTTCACTCAGCTGGGGCCCCTCCAGGCTCCCACAGCTAGCAAATGACCTGTGTTCTCATTATCAATATTAACATCCATGCACCATATTTACAAATCCTTCCAAAAGAAAACAAACCTGCCTTGGAAACAATGCTTATATTTATAATCATGGATACTACTTGTTCCTCACAGGGAATGCTTAAAATACCAATTTAAATGCAAATGAACCTTATCATCCAAATTAGACTCATTCCACTGTGTTGAAATTAATATAGAAAATAATATCGAGCATTAAATTATGAGTAATTAATATTGACACAATGAAAAAAATACTCTCACTTCAATATGTTGGGGAGGAGAAGTCCTGTCTGCATGTGTGCTGTGAATACTGGAAGTAACAACCAGAACACAGTAGCCCCAGTGCCTGGCATGGCTGACATGCAGGATACCACAAGAGAAATATCGGGGGAAGACAAAAGCCAATGATACATCTTAGGACCAAGTAAGCTACTCTTTGGTTCTAAAGAAAGTACACTATCCTGTTATCTAAGTGACTACATGTTATTTAAGAATAAGCTATTTCTTAAATACTAAAGAGCTGTAGGGAGAGCCTGAAAAATTAAAATCTTTTAAACATGAAAACAAAGAGAGCAACTGTTGCAACTCTCTGGACTCCTGTTTCTAACAAAGCCATTTGCCTATGTCTTGACACATGGCTGGTTAGATCAGGGGATTTCAGCAGACTTTTTCTTAAAGGGTCAATAGTAAAAATTTTAGGCTTTTGTAGGACTGATGGTCTCTGTCGTAACTACTCTGCTCCGCCACTGTACCGTGAAAGGGGCCATAGACCTTAAGTCAACAAATGAGCGTGGCTGGGTCCCAATAAAACTTTATTTATAGAAAGAGGTTGCTGGCCTGTGCATCATGATGGCTTTGTTAGAAACAGGAGTCCAGAGAGTTGCAACATGGGCCCAGTTACAACTGTACCACTTTCCAGCACTCTGGCATCTGGCAAGCTGCTAGATGGCCAAGGAGCTAGCATCCTCATTTGTAAGCTGAGAAAATTAGGTTCTTGTCTGTTGTAACTCTAAAATCTTATGAAATTCTCCTCTCTTCCAATAAAATCACTGATTAAGAAACAAAAGCTAAATTGGTTTTATAAGCAAATGAAATTGTCAAGTACTTACTTTTGAGAATGACAGACATAAAGTCAAAGTTATGTTCCTTTTCCATGCATGATGCTTTCTATTTTAGTCACTGTGACTGAGTGATTTCAAAGAGTTTAGCATTTGTTACTGCCTTGGATTCCCCCCAGAAGCCAACCCTGAGGTGCTGATTCACAGATACATAGTTTTAATCACATATTCCTATCTGTAAACATTTTTGAGCAGTCTCTCCGAATATGTTCATAGTTATTTATCCACACACTGTATGTATGTCCTACTGTAACAATGGACTATGCGCATCATAAAACTATTCAAGGAAGAAAGTTTTAAAAGGTAAGATAAAAATACTTAAAACATCATAGTACACACCCATGTCCATAGCAGCATTAGTCACAATAGCCAAAAGTTGGGAGCAACCCAAATGTCCCTGGACAAGTGAATGGATAAACAAAATATCCACACAATGGAATATCACCCAGTCTTAAAAAGGAAGGAAATTCTATTTCATGCTACAGCATGGATGAACCTTGAGGACATTATGCTAAGTGAGATAGCCAGTTACAAAAAGACAAATACTGTTTGCTTCCATTTCCATGAGGTACCTAGAGTCATTGAGTTCATAGAGACAGAAAGTAGTGATGGCTGCCAGGAGCTGGGGAAGGAAAGGAGGGAGGGAATAGGGAGTTACTGCTTAATAGGTATAGCATTTCAGTTTTGCAAGATGAAAAAGTTCTGGAGATTGGTTCTGGAGATTGGCTCAACAATGCAAATATATTTAGCACTACCGAACTATATTTTAAGATAGTTAAGATGTAAATTTCATGTGATGCTTTTTTTCACCGCAATTAAAAATAAATATGTAATTTTTTTAAAATCGAGCTTTAAAAAAAGGAAGTTGTCATATATTATCCCCACACCCCAGTGGATCATTTTATCCATCCCTTGAGATGCACATGCCCATTTTGGAGAACTTTGCACTAAATAACCAGTGTGTAAACCTGTCCATAGTGTGATCAGTAAAATGTTCTGAATAAAAAATCCTTTTGCCAAGTAGATGTTAAGATTTATCTCTTCAAGGAAGATAAAACAGTATAATAGAAATGGTGCTGTGGAGGGACACACAAGCATATGGCTCTGAGCTCCATGCCATCTCTGCTATTTAGTTACTGTGACTTGAGGCAAGTTCATCAACCTCTCTGGGCTTACATTCCTCAAATGTAAAAGAAACATGTTTTCATTTATTCATTCAACAACTATTTATTGAGTGCTAATATTATACCAGGAGCTATGGTATATTAGTTACCTAATAAAATATGTGGTATATTAATTAACTATATAATATTTGCTGCATAACAAATAACCTCCAAAACTTGGACACATAAAATAACAGTTTTTATCTCACACAGTATCCATGGATAGCAGAAGCAACTTGGTTGGATGGTTCTGGTTCAGGGTCCCTCTTGGGGTTGTAGGTAAGATATCAGCTGGGGCCACATCATCTGAAGCTTTAACTGGGGTAGAGTATCTGTTTTCAAGATGAATCACATGGGAATGGCTGCTGGCAGGATGCCTCAGTTCCTCCCCCTGTGTAGGTCTTCATGAACTGCTTGAATATCCTCATGACATGGCAGCTGACTACCCTCGGAGCAAATGATGTGAGAGGAAGCAACATGAAAGCTACAATGTCTCTCATAGTTGAGCCTCAGAAGCCACCCACCACCATTTTGCAATATCCTATTTGTTCTATGGGTCAGCCTTCTTCATTGTGGGACACTCTATGCAAGGTCAAGAATACCAAGGGGCAAGAATCACTGGGGGCCAGCTTAGATACATTGATGCATAAAGTGAACATAGTGCTTACCCTCAAGGACCTTATCATCTAGAGGGGAAAATTGACTCCAAATAAATAATTGTAGAAAGAATTGTTTATTTGTAACTGTGGTGCCTTGCTATGATGGAAGAGTACTGAGTCTTATAAATGTGTTTAATGTGAGGAACTTGATCTCGTTTGCTGTGTGAGGGAAGTCTTCCCCGCAGAAGAGAACATTTATGTTGATGCCTTAAGGATGAAGAGGAGTCAGCCAGGTATCTGGCAGCAGAGGAAACAGCTTGTGCAAAGGCCCTGAGAAAGGAATATGCTCAGCCCTTTCAAGGATCTAAAGAAAGCTTGTGTGCATGTGGGGAGAAAGGGAGGAGCATATCAATCCAGGGAGAAAAAAATGACCTGAGATGACACTGGACCAAAGGAAAGAGACCTGACTGTGTGGAATTTATGAACCATAAGGATTTGCAACTTCATCATAAAAGCAAAGGGAACTTTTTCTTCCAAGCAGTGGTGGGGTGTGGAAGGAGATGCCTGGATTTGGTATTTTTCAAAGATCTGTCTGCTCTGGAGATGAATTGTGGGAAGCTGGGAGACCATATGGGGGAGTTTTCTAGGAGAAAGATAACTTGCAAAAGAGCTGTCGTCTTTTTTAAAAGAGAGAGAGCAAGAGAAAATGTAAAGTGCCCCAAATTTAGGAGACACTCACTAAATATTACTTCCCTCTCCCTCTTAAAACAAACAACCCAGGAACACTTAAAGTAAGGTGATGTCTGCAAAACAGATATCTCTAAAAAGAGTAGACAAAAATATTGTCAAATACTGCTAGCCTCATTAGGCACCTCGTAAGCTCAGGCACTAGGGTCCAGAAGGAGCCTTGTCTTGGGAAACAGAGGAGGATTTAGCAGCCATCTTAATGCCTTGCTCTGCCATCAGCAGGAACCCAGACCAGCCCACAGAGAGCTCTGAATAGCATTTATGATGCTTAATCAGAAAGCATGCAGCGTTGATCTGGAAATTAATTGGATGCTTGGGTTTTTCACACATCATGGAGAGTTAGACATCACAAAGAATTTGATAGGAATATATTTAGTAACAGTATCACTTATGTTCAGTCCCAAGCAGAGACCCATATCTACTTTGGGGCTCATTATATCCTGAGTGACAATGGGTGCTCAGCAAATCTCTTTTGATTATGATGATTAACCACATTGCTCAGTGTCTTTAATAGCTAGTGAGGAATTGGACCAGACCTGGGGTTTTTTAAATATGACCTACTGTGCGATTATGTATTTAATCACTTTTACTTAATGGACTCACTGTTTTAACTTAATAGATTGTTTCTAAAGGTAACTGTATGTTATCACCATAATGGAAACCATCACTGGCTATACAAATAAGATGATCATTAAAAATAGACACAGTCCTCCCCTAAAACTCCCAGTGAACAGCCCATGGTGGGTGCAGCACGCCTTGAGAAGTGCCAGGCTGGGGTGTGCCTATAGCAGAGGAGCTTGGAATGAATAGCCAGGTCATCGGTCCCCTCAGCTCTGTGTGCCTGCAACACACAGCAACCGATAAAGAATGCAGGAGAATGAGAGGCATATGTCTCAAGTGAACAATGAAATCTACCGCACAAACCTAAAGAAGTAAAATACATGGAAAGGATAGGAAAGTATGCTAAGGCCTAGAGCTACTTAGACTTTGCAGCTCCAGCGACCACCAGCTAAAAAAACAGAGAGAGAGGACCTATGTCCTGGGACAGGGACCAGGACTCCTTTATCTGGCGTGTCTATAATTTGGGAAGGGGCAGGCACTGAACTCAGGAAAAGCTCAGTACCATGTTCACTGCTGCTGAAAATTTCCTTCTGCCTTTGCTCTAGAGGAAAACACCTACAGAGGTATACAACGGTAGGTATTTTCAGGGGGAAAAACTTTCCTGCAACCTCATACATTGTTCAGGAGAATGCCAAATGGGGTAATCCCTTTGAAAAAAGGTTTGGCAGTCACTTACAAAGTTAAACACATGCTTACCGTACAACCCACAATCCCACTCCCTAAGTATTTACCAAAGCCTATGTCCATAAAGAGACATATATAAGAATGTTCATAGCAGCTTTATTCATATTTGCAAGAACTGGAAATAATTCAAATGCCCATCAACAAGTGAATGGATAAATAAAATTGGGGTGTGTTCATACAATGGAATACCATTCCCCAACCAAAGGAACAAACTACTAATGCATACAAGAAATCTCAAGAACACTGTGTTAGCTAAAGAAGGCTGGGGACAAACAAAGAGAAGTATCTACTCTCTGGTTCTTCTCAGAATAGTGGTTGACCGAGGTGGGTGGAGATAAATTCAGAAGGGCATGAGAGAACTTTCCAAGAGATGGAAATGTCCTCCATCTTGACTGCAATGATGGTTTCATGGGTGTACAGATTGCCAAAACTCACCCAGCTGCACCCTTAGCACCACCTACTTTGCTACAGTGAATTATACGTCAATTTTAAAAGTACAATTTTTAAAATAACTTTAGGCTAAAGAGCTATTTTAGAAATCAGTTACTACTGAGAAGGCCCCAGGATTGAGGGAAGAGCAGGAATGGGAACAGTCCATGTCCTGGAAGATCTGCATGTTCACTGCCCCTAGGAGAAGATATATATGCCCACCTACCTCCCTAGGTTGTCTCAAGCATAAAAGAAGGAAAGAGATGCCAAGACACTTAGAAACTCTCTGATCGCTGTACAGGCTGAGGGGGGTGTTGTTTAATCATGATTACTAAATCCTTAGAGCCACATTACTCCTGCTTTTTTCCATATTTGCATTTTTAATATAGAAGGAAGCTTGCTCATCATAAAAAAGATTTAGATGTTACAGAAGAGTAGATAAAATAAAAACTGCCAGCTCCCTTCTCTCCCCACTCCCACCCCTCCTCTACAATCCCCACTCACTTCCCAATTTTAATGATGTGGCTGTTTTGTGTGAATCTTCCAGATTTTTTTTCCCCAAAACTGTAATCATACAGTGGATCATATTGTGCAACCTGCCTTGTTGTGTAACAACATATTCTCTCCCATAGTATGGATACACCATAATTTATTCAACTAAGCCCCTAAAATTTAACTTTTTGATTCTCCCCCAGTGTTCTGCTACTATAAACTATGGGATGAATATATTTCGTTGGCCATAGGTCTTTGAATTCTTGTGTGACTATCCTTTCAGAATAAATTCTTAGAGGTGAAATTTCTGGGTCAAGCAGTACATGCAATTTTAATTTTGATAAAGCTTATCAAATTATTCTCTGAAAAGACTGAATCAATTTACAGTCCTTCCAAAAGCATCACTTCTCCTTCTGATCTCATAGGGAAAATAAAGTGAAGGGAATGTTGCAATATTCAAAGACTCTCCAATGCCCTTGAAAAGCAAAAGTGATGCTGAGGCCAACATGTCCCTATTTTCACTGCTAACTTGAAATTTCCATAATGAGGATATAAAATACGTGATTTTAAAAAAAACTGGTAAGCAATGAGATTAATGAGAGTTGAGAGCCTATGACTTGAACATTTACTGGTTAATAGATTTAGGGATAGAAAACAGGGTTATGTCAATTACAGTAATTAACCAGAGATGAAGATGAATTGAAGGGAACCTCTTTTGCCAGCCAAGCCTCAGTTGAAATGCTGAGTAATGAGCCGCTGGTGGGGATGGGAAGGTGAGAAATGGGTTCGGATTTAGAAAAGGATGAAGCTTTCATCCTGCAGGATGTATGCTGGGTTCTCAGAAACAGAGTTCCATCCTGCCTCCACATCCCAAAGAACCCCCATCTGGAAGAGTTCGCCTTTCAAGAAATAGGATGCTTTTTAACAAACACATTTTGGCTATATCCCCCAAGGTATTTTTTTTCTCCTTAAATGGAGATAAAATCTTTCTGAACCTGAAAGAACATGACCCTGAAGGAAACGTGTCCCTGTGATGAAATGGACAAATGGGAAAAACACCAAATCCAGTGCTTCAGCATCTTGCTGACCAAGTCAGAGAGAATCCATGACTCACCCAGTAGTAAATTTTGTTGGAAATAGGTCTTTAGAATAGAAAAAAAAAAGAGAAGAAAAAATATTTCAGGAAGAAGACAGTACATTCCAAAGCTTTAACTAGAAATCATCTATAATACTTCAGCAGGATAAGAGCACTGACTTATTATCACTTGCAACTGCTCTAGTCAGAAAGCTAATTGCTGGTTTTCCATTCACTTTTTTCTTTTTACAGAAAGTAAAATTTATTCTTTTTGGTGCAATGTTCTATGAGTTGGACAATTGCATAAAATCACATCACCACCACCACAATCAAGAGATAGAACATCCCCATCATGCCAAATATCTTGACTCATGCTTTCCCTTGTGGTCAGCTCCTCTGAAGACCCCACCCTCAGTCCCTTACAACCACAGATCTACTTTCTGTTCCTGTAGTTGTGCCTTCTCTAAAGAATGTCATATACTGGAATTCTAGCCTCTTCAATCTGGCTGTTGTCATTGCATTTGTGATTCATCCACGTGGTTGTATATATCAATACTTGCTCCTTTTTTGTTGCCATGTAGTATTCCATCAAGTGCATGAACCACAGTGTATCCATTCTCCAGTTGTGGGACACTTGGGTGACCTCCAGTTTGGGCAATTATAAATAAAATCATCATGTACACTCCTATGCAGGTTTTTGTAATGAATAAGATTTCCTTTATCTTGGGATTGCTGGGCCATATGGTAACCCAATTGCTATTTAATCTCCTTGGAGTACAAGGAGCCTAGAAACAGTTCAGTGGCTCCTGGGGTTGAATACTCTTCTCCATGAACACTGTTCTCACTTATGTAGCATGAGTCTGGGAGTGAACAGGCTATAATCTGGTCTTATCTGGCCTTCCATTTCAGCTGTGTTGCCAGCATGGAATAAGGAATGGACTCTGATGCTTTCAGTCCAATGACTCAAGAAAATCACTTGCTCATGGCGGGGGGAGGGGAAGAGTGGCTTAATCAAGCTAAACCAGGACACTCCATTTCCTTTCTTCCCAACAATTTTTGTACCTTAAAAGTTTCATAAAGTTTTATGGACAAATAGGAAATAGATACTGGGATTTTTTAACTGAAGGAAATAAGTTTAAATGGAATTCTGATTATTTTTCCATTTGAAATTTTTTGAAAACATATGCAGTTCCCAGATATGCTCATTAAATGTGACTTTATAATGTGATTATATTCCCAGAAAGCTTAAAAAAATTCACAATTATACAATCCCTATAAATCTGAACTTTAGATATAATTTTTGATGGCTTGCCTTCGAAAAGATAAAATATTTAAAAATTTTTCTTTTCTATTGCAATTGAACACAGCTGAGTTAAATTCAATGAGTATTCAATTGAAGCTAAAGACCTGCCATTTGCAACACACATACTGATTTCTATATTGTTTCAATTGAATTAAGTATATAAGACCTCTATTTTTATATCTAATGTCAGCTTATTTCTTTTTTCCACTTTCCACTTGTTTTTCCAAAATAATAAGGGCAAAATGCAATTAAACTATGCAAATAATGCTGCATACAGCACTACCATAGCTAATCACGGTATAAATAAAGTGATATGACACCAGCACATAAAAAAGGAGGTTTGGGAAAATCAACATTTAATGCACAAAAACACAACTAATAAAAAGGTGAATCTTAGAGGTTTGGAAACCCTTGGAAGCATCCTTGTGTTGTTCTGCCCAATTCCAAAAACAAATGGTCTTATTTTTATAATTTAGTTAATGTGTAGAAAATGAGCAAGCTCCACCTGATAACTCCCATAATATCAAATGATACTAAGTGAACAAATGATTTTAGGCAATCATTTGCTTGTAATTAGTTCATTCATTCATTCATTGAACATGCACTGACATCCACTATGTCCATAGTGGCATCAAGTAAGACATAGTTCACATCCTTGAACAACTTACAATAAACTGGAGGTGATGGAAAATGGAGGGAAGTATTGTGGACGGATATGTAGCCAAAGCAGAAGGTCACATGGGGAGGGATCTTCTTAAATGAGGTTACAGTTGAGCTGATTCAAGTTAGCCTGCTTCAGAGAGGAGAGAACTCTCGACAGATAAAACAGCACGGAGGATGGGCATGGATGGAGCTGCTTACAGGGGAGTGGAAGAAGATAACGCTAGAGCCTAGAGCTGTATACTCATTTCCTAGGGCTGCTGTAAAAAATTATTGCAAACTGGGTGGCTTATCACAACAGGAATGTATTCTTTGACAGTTCTAGAGGCCAGAAGTCCGAAATCAAGGTAAAAACATGGCTGGTTCTTCTGGAGACTCTCAGGGAGAATTGGTTCCATGCCTCTCTCCTGGTCTCTGGTGGTTGTGGGCAACCCTTGTAGACCCATCATTCCAATCTCTGTCCCCACCTCCAGCTGGCATTGCCCTACTTCTGAGTCTCTGTCTCTATCCTTTCACATGGCATTCTTTTTTTAAATTTCTTCTTCTTTTTTAATTAACATATAATGTATTATTTGTGAATCACACATCTGTGATTCATCAGTCTTACACAATTCACAGCACTCTCCATTGCACATATCCTCCCCAATGTCCATCACCCAGTCACCCCATCCCTCCCACCCTCCCCCACTCCAGCAACCCTCAGTTTGTTTCCTGAGATTAAGAGTCTCTTATGGTTTGTCTCCCTTTCTGGTTTCGTCTTGTTTCATTTTTCCCTCCCTTCCGCTATGATCCTCTACCTTGTTTCTCAAATTCCACATATCAGTGAGATCATATGATAATTGTCTCTGATTGACTTATTTCACTTAGCTTAACACCCTCTAGTTCCACCCATGTCATTGCAAATGGCAAGATTTCGTTTTTGATGGCTGCATAATATTCCGTTGTATATATATACCACATGGCATTCTTATAAAGACACCAGTCATCAGATTTAGGGCCCACTGTAATCTGAGTATGGCCTCATTTAACTTGTTTACATCTGCAAAAGTGCTATTTCCAAATAAGGTCATGTTCACGGGGGATTTAGTCTTCCACACCAGGGTTATGACTTCAACAAATCTTTTTGGCAGACACAGTTCAACTCACAACAAACAGCCCACAACTACAAGCTACAGCCCACCCACTGCCTTTCCTGTTTGTTCTTCGTAAATCAGGTTTTATGGGAACACAGCCACACACACTTGTTCACACATCTTTGATGTCCACTTTCCCACTACAAAAGCAGCAGTGAGTAATTGTGACAGAGACCATATGACCCACAAAGCCTAAAACATTTACCATCTGGCCCTTCCAGAAAAAGTTGGGGGACCCCTGAGCTAGAGAGAAATTAGTTGTCTGCCGATAATGAATGGCCTCCGGGTGAAGCTAAGGAGTGAGAACTTGATGCTGCAAACTCCAGGGAATGTGGTTCGATGTTGATAGAAAATGTGCAAATGTAAATAGGATGGAGAAGACACAAAAAGAAAGTGGAGTGGGCAGGGGATTTGCTGGCCCTGGTGGGAGATGTGGTGATACGTGAAGGAGGGGGTGGGAGGGAGTGGAGAGTGGAAAAAGAGACGTGGCTTCTGTGATTGGGACAGAGTCACTGTTCTGGGTTATGAGATCAAAAGGGAGATGCTAAGATGGAGCCAAAGGGGAGTCATTGGAGTAGGGGGAGAAGGCCATGGACTGGGAAGGCAAGGGGGCAGATGAGCATTCTTCATGGTTCTTAGAAATGCCGGGGCTGGCGATGGTAGTGGGGTGGCAAGGACCACCATGGGCAAGGGCATGTCATCCCCAAAAGGTCTAGAGCACTGGATTTCCTTCCCCAAAAAACTAGTGTCCATACTTTAACTGGTACCACCCCCATGCACAAAGCGACTGTGTGATTAATGTGGATCCTGGTGCTCCATCCTTGTAACAACTTAATAAGGTGTGTGCACAGCCTCCAAATGAAGGCTGTAATCACTTTTCCAGAGTTTATGAATTATGAAGTTGGATTCCCATCACAAGTGCTGTCAAGTTTTTTTGGCTTCAAAACCAATTAAAATGATGAATAGCTATGAAAGGAACCAGAAGTGCATTTAATCTTTCTCCAGAACAGTTGGGGATCAGTCCTTTCCTGTGTCACATTTCACATTAGCTGGGAACACGAAATTGGGCGTATTCAAAGGAAAGACTCAAACAACTTCATGAAAGGGAACTGATCCACTTAGCTTTTTTTTTCTGCCATGAACGCTGGAGATATTTACAGTGTGCCTCGTCTTCCTTTTTGCTTCTCTCCCAAGGTCATAACACTGTTTCCATCATCTCCCATTAGCAAGGTTATCCTAAAAAGAATCACTAAAGCAGAGATTAACTGTTTTGGGGGGAAAAAAAGACAAGTGAAACAAAATGCCGAAAGATTTTGAGTTTGATGTATAATGGATGAGAAAATGAGCGGCCAAGAAAAGCCCTGAGAACCACACACCACCCCCCCCGCCCCCCCCACCTCTTGCTGCTATATCATGTATCTTGGGTATGAACGTTCCCACCCAATTTCAAGGGCGCTGGGATACGCAAGATTATCAGTCCTGTCATTTTTTTCCCCACTTTTTATGGTCGGAAAGATCTGTAGATCCCATGCAGTACAGAGAGAAGAGAATGAATCTGAGTCAGAAGATCTCATTTCTAATACGAACTCAACCACTTCTAACTGGAAAACCTTGAGCAAATCACATGAGCCTCAGTCTTCCTATCTGTAAAACGGGGGAGTTACAAGACTCAATTCTCAAAACTATTGTGAGGCTCAACCAAAATTAATTTGTATTGAATTATACATGTATGTGGTTTATACCTAAAACTTGTATCTGTAGGTCTATTAACCACAGACCCCTGTATGATCTACTTATTCGTGTTGCTATGCTTTCAACAGGATGAAAAAACATTGTGTAAGATGGGCTTCAGACAGTCTCCAATAAATAACATTTGGACAAAACAACTCCTTTGATGAGGTGACTCAATTATCAGTGAACTCTTTGCTATTTTTAGGACTGAAAAAGGAGAGGCAGGTGATACTGAAGTCGTATAATCAATCACACAGGGAGGGCTAGATGTAAACCAGTGTCTCCCTCTCTCCCAGGATATCTGAACTCCTAGGTAGTGGCCATGGACCTCAGCAGTCATTCAAAGGCAAGCAAAACCCTCACAGAAGACCCAAGGGAAGGGAAGCTGTGATCATCCATCTCTACAACATCGCAGAACACCCAGTCAAAAGAGGGAAACACAAATCAACTTGCACCTCATCACCTTGACAACACAAATTTAGACCCAGGCTGCTACGTGCTCTTCTGATTCTTTTTCCGAAACGGTGTCTCGCTCTCGTCCTGCTGATTTACACGGTTGCTACTGCAGGGCCTGAGAGCACCCTCGCTCTCTGTGGAACTTCGAGAAGCAGGCTTGAATAGCCTGATGAGCAGGCTACTCCCAGCCCCTTCGATCTTCCCTCCAGGGCTAGGTGTGAGGTCCAACAGCAGCTACTGTAAGCCCAACTTCCAGCTGCCCCCTCTCCATCCTGGGTCCCAAAGGATATCCCTGCACTCACCGTGTGGGATGGCTCTCCTCACCCTCTCATTAAGTTATCAAGGTGAACTTGGACTTCCTTTCTTAAACCCACATCTTTCTTTTCCTTTAACCTGAAATTAGCCCTTGCCTTTGTGTCAGCCTCTCTTGAAGTGACGGGTAATGACGTGACAAAGGCTTGAGACGCTACCTTGAGCTGCTTTTGTACAACTCCCTCAAGGTCAACTTTGCCATTGTGGGGACACAGGGACACCTTGGCAGTGAAGGGCCCTGGGGAAGGGGAGAATCCAGCAAGGCTGGCAAGGGGCTGGGAGGACTGACTGGTGCTAGGGCAGGTGGTGTGCCAGGATTGGCTTGGAGGAATATCTATACTCAAAGAGGTTGACTTTGGGCTATGAGACCATGTGATGACTGCACAAGGAATCAGAGCACACTTGCGGTTCCCTCTGTGGACCCTCATTTTTACTAAAAGCAAATGATATCCTACTACATCGTTAACTTCAGTTTGTCTGTGTCACTTGTTAGAATCCAGGACACACGTGTTGTTTAGAATCCAGGAAACACGTGTTGTTTCTTTTCAGGAAAGAGGAGGGGAATCAAACTAAGCGTGCACTGAAATATACACACACTTTAAAAGAAATGTTTTAATTCCAATCACTGTTAAAGCAGCTTGGCACTTAGTTTTGTCTATAATTAGGAGTTTTTGTTAAAGTTTTGACAGGAACTTTATTTTAAGCCGCAGGCAGCAAAAAATAATTCAAACCTTAATATTCATAAAAAATTATTTAACAGCAGGAAAACCTTCACTTTGAACTTTCACTCTTCTTTTTTGCGGAATCCATCCCCGCAACAGTTCTCCCTGCTAGAAGTACAGAGAAAGCAATAATATTGCGTATAGTGACCATACATTTTATCTTCTTTCTTGTTTTCCTTGGTTCATCAGGAAGGGCCTGAAGAACCAAGGAATCCATTGTGACAACTCCATTCTCGGAACTTTCTCCATAGAAAGCAGTTCACTCTGAGAGATGCCAAGAAGCTCCTCATGCTTCCAAAATATCACTCTTCAATCTCTACTACTAGAAATTGAGTTCTTTGGCTCTTTCCGATGTCCATTCTCTTCTGTTAAAGCAAATAATATTGCAAAGGGCACTGAACTGAACTTATTCGTGCTAAAATATGAATGACTTACCAATTCAGTTTCTTCCTGCTGGAGAATTTAGGTGGAAGAGAGAGAAGGGACAGTGAGAGGAGAAGATTGCAACAGGGAGATTATGGATACTTAGAGGGGAAGCGAAGGGCCACAGGCAAAACTGACCCTATGCATCCATTTTACAAATAGAAAAATCTGTGCACACATGAATTCCCTGGAGGTCTGATTAAAATGCAGGTTCAGATTCAGCCAGTCCACGATATAGCCTAAGACTTCCCTTTTCTAACAAGTTCTCGGGCGATGTCAGTGCTACTCGTCCATGGACCACACTGGACACAGCAAGAGGGCCAGAATATAAGCAGTGAACAAAGGTGTTAGCTCAGATGAACATCTGAATCACCTGCAGAGACTTTTTTTTTAAACTACTGATGCCCAAGCCCCGCCCCAGATCAATTAAATAAGAATCCAGGGGTCATTCAAGCATTCATACATCTAGAAGGTCCCAGGCAATTCTACTGAGCAGCCTAAGTTGAGAAGCACAGTTAGCTGCTAACCAAAACATTGTTGAAAACTCAGGCGTCAGTCCATAATTAATGTATTCGCTCACCAGGGCTAAAGGCAAGGCATCCCAGGTCTAGGAGATCCTAGGAGATCTTTTCCAAAAGTGACTTGCTACTCTACAGTGCCTGGCAAACAGTTGGTACACAAGAAATACCGGTTCACTGAAAAAAATAAATAAATGACAGGCTGAAAGCATGAAGGAAGGCCAAGAGCCTATAGAATGTAAAGAATTGAAGCTCTAACATTGAAATGCCAAGCTACAAGATCGAGATTTGAGGACAGAAAGTCTTTCCCATTACTCCTTTAGATCCCCTGTGCAGATACTCAATTCTGCTGACTCTGCTGATAACAGGAGGATCTGAAGCCCAGAAATCCTACCGTTGCTTTATCCCAGGCTTTGCCTCCAGAGCCTCTTCAGCACTATCTGGTGGCCCGTGGATTTCTGAGTGCAGTTTGAAAATCACTGGCCCAGGGTGTTGTTCCGTGAGATGCTCACCCGCTGTGCTTTCTGTAACAGAAAGTCTTTACACACCTGCACAATTTTTGCAGTGGTGCTATTATTTACTGAGCTGATTTCCTTAAATTGACTCACTTCTTTAACATAAATGAATGTGTTTTCAAGGGAAACTATAAATCACTATTTCAAACAGATTACCAATATCCCTTGACATAAATGGAAGTAGCTGTCAAAATAAATACAATGAAAATAACCCAAGCCGGATGCCCTGCCTGCCCGTGCTTGCCTCTGTCAGATAAGGAGATGGATGGCCAGGAATAGGGAGGCATGAAAGACATGGCACACTCGATGGGGACCTGTCGTTGGCATAATAAGAAGGATGGAGGAGTGCTTCAGATGAAGTCACAGTCTGATGTTACAGAAAGCACCACGGGTGAGCATCTCACAGAACAACACTTTGGGCCAGTGATTTTCAAACTGCACTCAGAAATCTATGAGCCACCAGATAGTGCTGAAGAGGCTCTGGAGGAAAAAAAAAAAAAAAGAAGAAGAAGAAGAAGTATTTTCAAGATTTCAGTTTCTGAGGACTCTACTCATCACTGCTGTTTGTCTCACATACAGTGTAATATCTGTTTCTCAAAAAAAGTCCTACTTCTAAGAGGAACAACATAATCAACAGAGGAAAAGGGAGTAGCTTGAGACTTGCTGCTGAGAGCAGAAAAATGAGCTTTCTCTTTGAAGGCATGTTTGTGGCTTGAGGCCTCCAAGGCATCGTACCTACCTTGGATGAGAGAATTTACGAAACCAAACTATGCTGGGTCTGAAAAATGAACGGATCATACAAAGGGAGGAAATGTGCCTCCCGGCTCTTGAGTGAGTTGTGTCCCGGGATGGGAGTTAAATTATTGGCTCAATGTATGTGCTCGGATTTGGACAGAATGTCCCATTGACATTGTAGGGAGTAAATCCACTAAATTGTCCCTTTCTATTTGCTAGGTATTTGTTTTTCTCTTTTAAACAATGCATGCACTAGAAGGTACTGGTTATGGTTCTTATGCAGAGCCGCAAGACTGCATGGTTAGGGGAGAAGCCTCTGGAGCCAGACTGCCTGGTCTAAATCCCTACTCTGTCTCTTTTCATCTGTGTGACCTCGGGCAAAATACTCAACATCTCTGTGCCTGGGTTTTCTTGCTCACAGAACGAGAGTGCCTACCACATAAGGATATCATAAGAAGGAGCTGATGCATACAAAGCATCTAAAAGGGCCCTTTGCACTCCATATGGGTTACCTGTTATTATATGACAAAAAAAAAATTTTTACACAGAATAAAAGGTTATGTCATGGAAATTATGTCTTCCTTCCACCATAGACCCCACACCCCTCTGTAGAGTACGCATTTACTACCAAGAATATCCTTCTCTTGCATGCAAATGGGAGCTCACAAGGCACTCTGTTCTACACACAGTATTTCCTAGGAATGAGTTCATGGTAGGCCTGGCCCCTCATTCTTGGAGGGGGCTGCAGAGTTTGCATCTTAGGGGGACCCCATCACTTACTTCGGTTGTCCCTGCTGTTGGGCACTGAAACTGCTTCTGGTCTTTCACATTTATAATCATGCTGCCATGATTACCTTGAAAAGCAAGTCTTTCGTGCAAGTGTAGCTTTAAGATAAATTGTTCCAAGTGGGA
Organism: Mirounga angustirostris; assembly: GCF_029215605.1. Taxonomy (NCBI): domain Eukaryota; kingdom Metazoa; phylum Chordata; class Mammalia; order Carnivora; family Phocidae; genus Mirounga; species Mirounga angustirostris. The sequence goes on along the minus strand of NW_026991718.1, from coordinate 96,029,941 downwards.
CAGCTGGGTCAAAGAGTCTGTGTGTCTTTTATTTGGATAGATATTGCCAAATTTCTCTTCTGAGAAACTGTACCAACAAGCCAGTACACAAATGTCTCCCCTCATTCTCAGAATAATGTTTTAAATTCATAAAATAAATTACATGAGATAATCAAAGAAAGCAATTATACTGAAATGCAGTTTTCGGTGTGTAAAAATGCACCTGTGCCGAATGGTAGTGTGTATCATTCTTTCTTAATACATTAACCAACAACATTTAGTGGCAGGTAGGAATGAGTAGAAAAGCTATTTCAGCCTATCAGCAACCACTATAATGCGATATGAAAGTATACATGGGTGACAAGCTCACAGGTCCTGCTAATAATATGGTGGCTTGGAATCTACAGTCAGAATTGAACAAAATGCTAAATCTGGGTTGGCAGCTAACAAAAATAAAGACATAAATTCTTTCTGAACAAGTCTGGGACCCTGTCGTAGAGCCAGCTCTCGGAGACTAATTACAGTAAATGGCAGCTTCTCCTCAATGCATCAGGTCAGCCCCAAGATTTCACACTTTCAGGACAGCTCTTAAAATACATGGGTGGGAATCGCCCTCATCCAGCCTAATACAGGCTTCTTGGGCCTTTTAAAATAACCAGAGAAGTCAAGATGTGGATAGGCAGAGATAACTCTACAGTAGCCATCCAAAAGTATGGCTTTGACTGTTTCTTGGAGATAACCCCACCTCTTCCTTCAATACTTCAATACTTCTGCTCTCCTATCCCACAGGGTTTTAGACACTATTAAATAAAATGAGAGAATTTTACATCTTATGAAAGCGAAAAGACACTCATTCTTAATTTAAGGCTCTGTGTTAACCATTGGGAATTAATACTCCTCCCTCCTCTTATGCGTAGTGCTTAGAACCTCTCTCAGATCTGCCAAGAAGAGTGACCCTGAGGGCCAAAGGAAGGTTTGGAAAATAGAAGAAGCCCAGTTGTCCAGGACATGGCTTGGGGGCATGGTGATCCTTGCCCAGCCCAACTAGGATGTTACCTTGTTCTCTCACCCCAAGAATACTCCAGGGACTGCAGAAGTTACTGGAATTTACAGGAGGAAGGAAGTGATGGTAGAAGGTGTCAAATCCACCATCAGAGAACACTCCATCACTGGAAAAATGCACAACTCTGGCCATCTCAGGGGTATAAAAGAAAGATTTCAAACAATTTTCTGACTATGCATCTTTTTTTTTTTTTAATTTCTGAGCACTGGAGAAATGTTAAATTTCATTAAGTTTTACAGCCAGACTTAATATAGACATAAATCCCTTTAATGTTGGTTTCACTCAAAAGTGAGCTGAACATTATCGTTAAAGCAGTACATGTGGGAGAATTATTTGAGGAAAATCAAAATAGGCACAGTTGGGAACATTCAGCCATGACATATTTGATGCAAGTAGGCACAATAGCAAAATTCTTTAGATTCTAATGGACTGGGCTATTTTGCTGTTCAGTTTCCATACAGATGAGCTTTGTTCTGGGGCAATATGGTTGCAGTTTGCAAGTCTATCTGGGGAAGCTCACTTCTCTTTCATTAGTCCATGAGCGCAGTGCAATTTCAGCTAATACGGTTACATAGCTCCTAGCTGGGTTATTTGGTCAAACACCTTCAGGGAAAGGAGAAGTCAGAATAAAGGGACAAATGGGATGGATATACTCTCTTGTTCTGAGTGCCTATAGCTGTTGGAATCTCATTGGCGATTAATCATATGCCATGCTGTACTCATAATACTCCTACTATTGTTTGAGATATTAGTTAAGTCTGGTATTACCTGACATTTCACAGGGGACATCTTGTCTCTCTGGTACAATTTCTTTGAAGTCTGAGCTTATATATGATGCTAACTAGGGAGATCTACTTCTTGCCATGGTTCATAGATGTGCTTGGACTTATATGCATTTATGTAAAATTGAAAAAACACTCCCTCCTGGTGGGTGAGTTGCAAAACAGCACCCTCCTTCTGGACAAACAAATGAGAAAAGAGTGTCCACCACCCCCCAAGCCCTACCCCAGGGCACATGGCTTGTGGAGTCCAGTGCAGCCTTTAGTTGCTCCCCTTGGGTATGTCCCCTTATGTAAGGCACAACCCAGACAACTGTCCATCGTAGCCCCAATTAAAGATACCACTTTTCTAATTTTGTAGTCAGACCACAGAGGTTGTTCCTCAGTGCTCTAAAAATATCTGTTCACTCACACAGCAGCGGCCTCCCATGTTAACTGTATTGGCCTATTATGAAAGCTTGGTGTTGTAAGAATGTCAAGGAAGCATCACAAAAATGAAAGATGAGTAAGGCCTTGTATGGCACACACTATATTACCTGGCAATCACCTCTGCGTGCCGAAGGCCTGTTCTCTGCAAGCACCTGCCAAGAATGATGTTCTGACCACGGGGACAGACAGGACACTTGTAGATGGAAAGACAAGGAACTAGGGGTCTGTTGCCCCTAGAAGCATCCTTCAACCAGCGATGGATGGGGACGGTGGAAACAATGTTGGGGCTTCCTCGCCATCCCAGCAAGATACTCTCTTCTGCCTCCATGAGAGCCCCTGTCAGTTTCTGACCAAAGTCACACCTGAGGACCCACTTTGGATTGGTGTGAGACCCAAGAGAGGTAAACATCAAACTCTTAGCAATGTAGTGAGGCTAGTTGATATCAGATTCCTTTTCAGCAGCTACAGCCCACCTAGAAGGAATTGGACATGGGACAAATATGTCTCAGAGCAGGCCCCCAGGAAGACAAGGATTGGGTGAGATACTATAGTGTAGGCCTCAGGCTCTCAGAAGGCAACCTACAGACCTGAGAGGCCTAGGATGACAGTGAAGGGTTGGCAAACTCTTTCTCTAAAAGATAGTAAATATTTTAAGATTTGTGGGATCCTGTCACAAGCCTGCTGTTATAGTGTGGAAGCAGTCATTGGCAATAAAACAGATTGACATGATTGTGTGCCAATAAAACTTTATTTACAAAAATAGGTAGAGGGCCAGATTTGGCACATGCCATATTTTGTGACTCTTGCTGTAGGTGATCAAAGAAAGTGAAGGACACAGAAGAAGTCAGAGGTGAGAGAATGCCCACGCTGTTGGGCAATGCACTTGCCAGCTTAAACTGGTTCTTTCATTTTGTCCTCACAACAACCAAGTACTTGGTTTTATCATCTGCATTTTAAAGATGAGGAGACTGTGGTTTCCAGAAAACAAGAAAACTGCCAAGACCAAACAGAAACCAGATCTGTTTGATTTGAAGGCCTCTCTCCTTTTCTCTACTCCAAACTGATGCCTATAGACCCATTCATTGTGTACAACCCAGCAAGGAAAGTCCACGGATCCCAAAGGCATTAAATTCCAGACTTGGGGTCGGGGGGAAGACTGGCACTACCAGAGATAGGTTTGGTCTCAGGGGTCTTAGAAGCTTCTCTGAGACGGTTAAAGCAAGGGGCATAGTTGCCACTGTGTTCACCAGCTTTCATGGTGAGACCAGCCCTGGCATCTGATGCATGCCATTGGTCAGTCTGTGACTTTGGGGGCTGCACAAAGGCAGTACCTCAAACATAAGAAGTCAGAAGATTTCTTGAGATTAAGTAAGTTCCTGTCCTTTCCTAGCTTAGTGTGCAGGCAAGCCATCTGATGGAAACGTGCACAGTACAAACAACAGCCAAAGTCATAATCATTAAAGTTCCTTTCTACAGGCTAATCTAGTCTTGATTTCTGACTATGCATTCAAATATTCAGAAATCAAGCCTTAGAGTTATTAAATACCAGAGGGCTTTTTTTTTCCTCCTGCACTCAACTCTTATAAGAGAAATGAGCCATTATCAGAAGTTTCTTCCAGAAATAACTTCCAGGGAAGCCCTGAGGTCAGTTTGGATTCAGTCCAGTCTTCTCACTTTCTGCATGATGGTACAATGATAATTCAAGTTATTCGTGATGACTCTGAATAATCCTGATCCTGAATCATCAATGATTAAATTATGTTCACCAAACAGCTAGTATTCTCTAAAGCAAGAAAATAGACTAATGCATTTGCAAAAAAAGTTATGGAAGAATTCAAACCAAAACAAGCCACAGGCTTAGCATCGGACGACCAGAGCATTAAATTTACAAAGACACTACTTCCCCCTAAATGTCCACCTTAATGGCTATTTTAGAAAATTCCAGCATAACTCAAGGCCAGTTTAATTTATTTGCTTACACAAATAATTTTATGGAAGGCAACATTGTAATTCAAATCCATAAAAGATTCGGTTTTGGCTATGAATGATAAACAAAATGCTTACAAAAAATTGCTCACTGTTCTTTCTTGCTATAAACCATTTGATTTTTAGCTAAAAGACTTACAGCCAAACAAGCACCACTGTTTGCCTTTGGTAACACTCAATGTAGACTGTTACACAAGGAATTAAGCATTAGTCATCAAATTAATTAAAAAACAACAAAACAGAGTTTGTAAGTCACCAACCATCTCAACACTCAAAGGTGAATTTGACCCCAGACAATACGTGGTCTTTCCCTTCTCAGAAAAGTGGTCCCAGAATTCCTTGGACTCTCGGCTGCAAGTTCTGCTGTGAGCTCTGTGCAGTACCCTTTCCAGCCCCCAAACATCTTAGGGCAAGCGATTTTATCCAGAACCAGGTTAGAGCCCAGAGGCCTCAGCCAAGACCACGGACAATTATTATCAACCAGAAAAGTGAATCAGGGTGAAAAGCTTGTGAACCGTACAATCAGGCAGCAAACTCAGAGGTGCAGAAAATTCCAATTTTTATTTTCTCTGATGGAATTTAACTTGTATCTGTCAGCCTAATTGCCCTCACTCAAGGCAGAAATTTGACCTTGGTTAACTCAGGTGTTGCCCCCACCCTCCTGTCTCCAGGATTGTCCTTGAGCTTCAAAGGACCAGCACAGCATTAGGAGAGGGTGCAAGGGTTCTGTTATTTGTGTCTCATTGTCTGTACCCCTAGATTCCACTCCTGCACCCCCACCCCCACTGGCCTTGGTTGTCAGTCCATATGGATCCTGCCTGAACCCTGGATCCTCAGTGTCTGACCCTTGAAATTTCTAGGCCAGCTGGTTCTCTCTGTCACACTCTCACCACCCTCAGCCTCCCACAGAATATTCCTGCTGCCCGCTGCTCCATACTGATGGTCAGAGGAACACAGAGTGGGGCCACCCCAAGTTTCTAAGCTAAGACACCCCTGAGAGCCACTGCTGATCTGCAGCAACATAGCCCTGTTCTAAGATGAGTCCCAGACCTCTCCGAGGTTGGACATTCCAACATACCTCCATCCCACTCCAGAACACAGCTCAGAAGAAAGAGGTAGCACTCTGCAACCCTTCGGGGGGTCCCACAATGGCTACTTGTTGAATTTTCCATTCAACTTGCCTTAGACAAGGTGACTTTTCTCCCTTCTATGGAGAAACAAACCAGGCTTAGCAAATAGTCTTCCAAATCTATTGCTTAGGTTTCAACCTCAGCTTTGAAACCCCAAAGAAAAAGTATTAACTTGGATTTCTCTCCATAGTCCATCCCCCAAATCTATCTAAGAATGCTCTTGCCCCAAAAACTCAGAGAAGGTTAAGGGTAACTGAACATAGTTACTATTTCAAAATAGTATCCCTCAAAAGAACTGAAATCCAAATAGTTCAAGAAAAGTAAAAACAAAAGAAAACAAAACAAAAAACATGCCAAATCTGAGTGGGTCTCCCAGAGACAGGAAATATAGACCAGATTGAGAATCAAACTTTTTTAAAAGGTAAATGAGAGTAGTTTGGGATTTAAGGGAAGTAGGAAGAGCAGATCATTCAGAGCCAATAATTACGGCCAGAGGAGACAGAAGGATGTCCTCTCTGATGACCAGGTATTAAAGGAAGACCTAGATTCTAGAATAAAGGATAAGCTTGTTCAACACCAAAGATACAAGGATTGGTCCAAATTTTGAATGGGGTAGGGGAAACTGGAAAATGAGGAATTGGTTTTCGATGGGTATGAAGTTTCTGTTATGCTAATGAGTAAGTTCTAGAGCTGTGTTTTGCAACACAGCCAACAATATGGTATTATATACTTTAAACAGTGATAAAAGGATAGCTCTCATGTCAAAAGTTCTCACCAAGAGAAAATCAAAAATAACAGACACAAAAGAACACAAGGAAATGTGGGGAGGTGATGAACATGTTTTAGCACCTTGGTTGTAGGGATGTGATCATAGGTATATGCGTATGCCCAAGCTCATTACATTGTGAAGTATATCAATTATACCTCAATAAGGCCCAAAATTCTTAAATAAATACACAGAGATAAATTCAATATAGATGAAAGACCTAAAAGTGAGACAGGAATCCATCAAAATCTAGAAGCAACAACCTTTTTGTCATCAGCTGTAGCAACTTATTACTAGATGTGTCTCCTGAGGCAGGGGAAGCAAAAGCAAAAGTAAACTATTGGGACTTTATCAAGATAGAAAAAGCTTCTGTACAGCAAAGGAAACAACAAAACGAAAAGGCAACCTTCAGAATGGGAGAAGATATTTGCAAATGACATATTTGATAAAGGGTTAGTATCTAAAATCTTTAAAGAACTTCTAAAACTCAACACCCCAAAAATGAATAATCCAATTAAAAAATGGGCAGAAGATGTGAATAGACATTTTTCCAAAGAAGACATACAGATGGCCCACAGACACATGAAAAGATGCTCAACATAACTCATCATCAGGGAAATACAAATCAAAACTACAGTGAGATATCACCTCACACCGGTCAGAATGGCTAAAATTAACAACTCAGGAAAAAACAGATGTTAGCAAGGATGCAGAGAAAGGGGAACCCTCTTACACTGTTGGTGGGAATGCAAACTGGTGCAGCCAATCTGGAAGGTAGTATGGAGTTTCCTCAAAAAGTTAAGCATAGAACTACCCTACGACCCAGCAATTGCACTACTAGGTATTTACCCAAAGGATACAAAAATACTAATTCAAAGGGATACATGCACTCTGATGTTTATAGCAGCATTATCAACAGTAGCCAAATTATGAAAAGAGCCCAAATGTCCATGGACAGATGAATGGATAAGGAAGATATAGTATATATATACAATGGAATATTATTCAGTGATAAAAAAAAAAAAGAATGAAATCTTGCCATTTGCAACAACGTGGATGGAACTAGAGAGTATTATGCTAAGCAAAATAAGTCAGTCAGAGAAAGACAAATACCATATGATTTCACTCATATGTGGAATTTAAGAAATGAAACAGATTAACAAAGGGGCGAAGAAAAGAGAGGCAAACCAAAAAACAGACTCATAACTATGGATAAGTTAAATGGGTGATGGGCATTAAGGAGGGCACTTGTGATGAGCGCTGGGTATTATATGTAAGTGATGAATCACTAAATTCTACACCTGAAACTTATAATACACTATATGTTAATTAACTGGAATTTAAATAAACGCTTGGGATAAAAAATTTTTTTTAATTTCAGGGTGACATCTATCCCAAACACAACATTTATTTAAATAAATTAGTATTATAATTCTGATTACTACAATTACTGGTGACTAATTGCCCTTTGTCATCCAACAAATGGAAACACAAACTAATGGGATTCATCAATGTGCTCTTAAAAACATTATGCCATTAATACATCAGGTTTACAGATTGAAGTGTTTTACCCCATGAAAGGGCACAATTCTTGAAAATGTCTCAAGACCCATGGAATCAAGAAATACCCACATTGGAATATACATCTAACCCAGTACTTCCCAGCTCACTGTATACTGTGGACCAAGAAACCCTCCAGAGCTTTACTGCAGAACTCAAAAACAAAGCAGAGAAAAATGGGATTCTCATTTTTAGCATCCCAGGCAAACAGACAAGGCAGTGGAAAGGGATGGATTAGTCACCAAAAGGAGGTAGATCATCTCCCATCATGGACCAAAATAAAAGGTTGATCAACTAAAGACCAAAATGGAAAATAATTTAAGTGGATATGGAATTGATTTCTGGGGGTGAAGGACTCTCAGTGGAAAAGGTGGAGGTGTTGGATGCATAGAACTTAAGCTTTGAACTTAATACTGTAGGGTATAAGAGTACCCCCAGTTTATAATTGTCTACTTATTTGTTTCATCATTTGATCTATGTCTGTCCCCCCAACCGGGCTGTAAATTACATGAGGGCAGGGATGTCACTACTGTATTCCCATATTTGGAAAAGTCCCTGGCACTGAGATTTGTTGAGTGAGTAAATGAAGTTGGTATTGTGCCGACGTTAGGGGCTTGGGCAGGGGTTTCACACCCGTAAGTATTAAAGGAGACAAGCCTATGTCAGTCTGAAGCCAGGAGCTGGAAGTGAGCTTCTGCATAAAGCAAGAAAACTCCAGCAATTGCCTCACTTGTGACATAAGATCTCGAACCTTCTGACCATCAATCCAAGGAAACATAAGTCCTGGATTCCAGGTGAACCCCATTTACCCACAGGTGGCAACTCAACTTAAAATGGGAGACAGTCCTGGAGAGCACACAACTCAAATTTGCTAGTTCTTTGAGGGCCTGAAGTAGAATGGGATGAGGAACCCTGGAAAGAGGATAAAGTGAGAACAGAGAGATCCAAGGACACACCAGGTCTGGCACCATTTGGTGAGGGCTGGTCCAGAGCGGAACATTAACACAGCACTCCATAGAGGGCTGTAAACATAAAACAGTCATGTCTTGCAGCATTTTCTCTTGCCTCTACATCTGGCTTGATTAAGCTTATGAGACACCTTGTGTTTTTCAGAATGCCGAGGCCAGCTATGACTTCAGCGGCAATGACCCCTATCCTTACCCTCGATACACAGACGACTGGTTCAACAGGTAAACTGGGCCTAGTGGGCTGTCTCTGACTTTAGACTTTAGACTTATTTGATTCTGTTTTTAAAGCGTGAGCATCACCAGCAAAATAATCTCAGTGCTTCACTAAATTATATTGTGATTTTTCTCCTTCATAGCTACATTCTCTAAATTCTTGGATTTTATCAATATGGCAATGTTCCTCTAAAATTGTCTTTTGACTATTTTGTTCTCTTGAATTGGGAGTTATTTGCCACTTTATTAAAGATAAAAGAAAGTAGAAATAATAAGAAATCCTTTTCAACTCACCACAAGATGATTTAAAACACACTGATTTCACTTGATCTGTTGAAAAGAACTATTGTGCCTCTCTGCTCTGTGTCCAAATGTTTTTGAAAAGTGTTTCTGCTGTAAACTTATAAGAGCTCATGTAGTTTCTTTCAACTAAATAGTAAGTATTATTGGCAAAGGTTTGAAGTATTCTTTAAATTGAGGTACAATCGATACAGAACATTATATTAATTTCAGGTATACAACATAGTGATTTGATATTTGCATATATTACAAAATGATCACTACATTAAGTCTACTTAGTACCTGACACCATACGTAGTAACAAAAAAATATTTTTTCTTGGGATGAGGACTTTTAAGATTTAGTCTCTTAGCCAAATATACAATGCAGTATTATCAACTCATAGGGTTGAAGAATTGCTTGGCATCCTATCCTGTTAAACTATTCAATGGTCCATCCAAAGTTGTGACTTTTCTTCAGCCTGTCCTGCTACTAAACATGTAAATATTTAGTCTCTTTTTTCTGTAAGTAAAATTCTTGCCTAGATGGTTGATTTCTTATAAGAAATATCAAGAAATAAATATGCATGACCTGCTCCCTCAGAATCAATGAGGTTTTAAGCCTAGTGCTTGCTTATTATTGACGTTCTTGGGTGAACTTCATAAGAACATATGAACTTCAATTAATGGTGTAACAATACGTGGACATCACTTTTACTTCCCATGGCAAACTCATGTAGATAAAATAAATGTTGCCATTCTCTGTTCAGAAATAAAGAAACAGGCTCAGCAAGGTGGCATGACTTCCTGGTCAAACAACTAGTATGTGTCAGAGCCAACGCTTGAACCCAAGCTGCAGACGTGTTTCTAAATCCAAATTGTACCATTCTTTTATAAACATCATTTTTATTATAAAAGACAGAAAGCATGATGGCCAGAGGGTGGCCAAGGATGGGTCTCCAGTGGACCAGGCAGCTTAGACTCTATTCTTACAATTAGCAAGTTGACCAGAGTATGTCTGGGGTGCAGAAAGTGCACTTGGGTTGGGGGCTTGGCAATTACAGAAAATACAGAAAAGAATAAAGGAGAACAAGATAAATTTGCAACATTTTTAAAAAGATCATTGCTGATGTCCAATAGCACAGTTTACTCTTTATCAACTTCCAAAGCTGCTTTAAAATTATCATGCATTGTTTGGATGTGTGTTTAGGGGATGAGGATATATCAAAAAGGTCTGAGAACTTCCGACACAAAGCGTCTCGTACCTTCTGTGACTTACAATCCTAGATCCTGACATACCCTTAGCAAATAAACCATTTCCAGACACAGGGATGTGAAGTTACCAAATAGATGTCACTAAGCCAGGGGCGAGACATAATTGGTGATGGTGGTTTGGAACATTGTACTGAGGAGGACCAAGAGGAAGTGCCTGGCTTCAGCATGGCTGATTATCAATAATCCACACCATAGCAGGGCAGTACCAATAGGTGTGTCATTTACCTTCTCTCTGCAGCTAGTAGATACTAAATTAATCTTTGACAGATTGATTCAGGCACAAAAATACCACCAACACAATGGTTTCCACCCCTACCCCACCACATCCCATTTTCTAAACCCAAACACAACCTCCCTGAGCAAGTCTTCCTGTGGGATATGCTGTAAGAATATTCTTTAAATACACAAACAAGAAAGAAAAAAAAAAGCAGAGAAGTCTATTTTAAGTATTTTCATCTGCAAACTTGCTCTTGAAAGTTCAATTTGAAACTGGCTAAAATCCTCTAACAAGGACTCATCAGGGCTTACTGCAATACAATTCTTCATTGACAGTGGTGAATATCCCCAGGTATCCAATTGCCTGAGACACAGTTTAATGAGTCAGGCACATATGATCCTGGCCTCTTAGAAAGCCACTGATGCAAGATACAGGACCCATTTTGACCTATAAATGGGATTTTCCCAATTATCAAGTCATGCCTGAAGATCCTCATCCGCCATGGTTTGTTATTACAAAGACCGGATGGTACCAGTTCAAATCATGGCCTCTCAAAACATAATTACTATTGTCAATGCTTCTGGAAAGAAGGTGGGTCAAAGTTAAAGTCCACAGCACTGGGAGGATCTGTGGTCCAAAAGGTTGGGTCTGTCTTGGAGATAATTCCTTCTTGGCACAAGGAGATGTTGAATATAGCATCCTTCCCATGAGTGTAGGACACGTTTATTAAAAATTCCCTCTGGGTGAAATATTTGCCTGGTATTTTCTACAGTATAATGTAGGGCCTGGGGCAGGAGGAAGGAAAATGAGTGGGCAAATACAGAAAATAACATTGTCATGGGTAATTGTTAAAGCCTGGGATGGGTACATGAGATTCCACTCTACTTTTGTAGATCTCTGACTTTTTCCATAATAAGAAGTACATTTAAAAAGCATAGGGCGTAATTTAGTTAAGTATTTATGAAACCATTAGTGTTGGTGTGCAAGCTTCTGAGGAGCTTGCAAAATGTCCTATGAACAGAGACAGATGCCCAAATCACCACAGTGCTAAGCACAGCCAGGGCTAAAATAACACAAGGAGAGCTAATGCCTATTGAGCCGTTGCTATGTTCAAGGCACTGTTTTAAGTGCTTTGCATGTATCCCTTTAATTGATTCTCATAATAACCCTTTGAAATAGCTATTACCAGGATTATCCCCATTTTGAAAATGGAGGCACAGAAAGGCTAAGTAACTTGTGCAAGTTCACACAGCTAATATAAGTGATGGAGACAGGATTTGACACCAGTGAGGGGGCCATTGCATGCACTGCCTCATAACAAAGATGCCTTGGAGAGCACGGAGAAGTGCAAAATTATCTCTGGCTGGAGAAGCTGAGAGTCTTCCCTGAAGAGGTGGCATTTGGTCTAAGATTTGAATGAAGGTCACTGGTGGAGTTAAGGGGTATATTTAGGTGAAGGAGGGAAGGCAGGAGGTGCAGACATGTTCAGGAGGTAGCCTGGACACCTGATCTGGGAGTTAGAGACTAGGACAGGGGCAGCATTCTAAGAAGGCTTCATGGAAGAGGTGTGCATGAAGGGTTTACACAGGTTGCTAGGAGAAAGGAGGAGAGACTTTGTGATTGGGTCAGAAACTGGGCCCGAGACACAGATGAGGACCCTTCTCCCATTGTACCCAGGGAATGTTGTTACCTGGAGGCTTTGGGAGTCCTGAGCCCAGCATCTGCCTTTGGCTGGAGCTGTGCCTACTGCCAATCCAGCATGAGCCTTGGGCCAGCTATGCAGCCACCAAGGCATGCCGGTTTCTTCAGGTGTTCTCCTCTGGGCATGGGCGCCAAATCCGACACCCATCTCTGCTCAGCAGACCAGGGGCTCTCGAGAAATGCTAGTTTCAGCACACTCCGAAACTCCGATAAAGGGCTGATGGGTGTTGACCAGCAATGAGCTTGTTGCTATTGCTATTCCTGCCGCACAGGTGGCCTCAAATGCAGCTTAGAACTCAGAAGCAATTGCTGGGCAGGAAAACACAGTGGCTCTCCATCATGGGCTTCGCTTTGCCATGAGAAATAGAAAATAAAATGCACGAGGCGCACTCTCCAGAGAGTGAGCAAAGTGTTCTCCTGGTCGGGAAACTGAGCTCAACAGCAGTGTCTCTCCTGGGCTCGCCTCACACTTTAAACTAGCCTATCATCCCCTCTGTATTTCTTTGTTAACTGGTTTTCCTCTGAGCGCACATTTCTTCAAGAACAGATTCAAAACTCCCAGCCAAGGACTGTTTATGAAAGCAAACTTCATGCATATGCAGAACTGCTTTTAGGGGATATGTATATTAGAATTTCTTGCCCTGTGCTTAATTTGATTTTGTAGGATTATTCCTTGTTAAGCAGAGCCAGTGTATTTATTCTACTGTGAACCATTTAATAATTACCTGCAGTATCCGAGCTCCGAGGATATATTTGAAACAGAGCTGAGAAATTTGTAAAAGGAGTATAATTTCGTCCTAGCTTGCAATCAGAGAAATACTGGCGGCCAAGCAAAATAATAATATAGTAGTAGTAGGGGTAACCCAATTTGTAAAAAGGTAGAAAATAATCCACACTTAATGAGCATCAAAATATGCAAAACAGATATAACTGATTTCCTGTGTGGTATCGAGATCTAGCATTACATGTTTTTCCTTGCTGGCACTCAATGCATATTGATTGGCTGGCTGATGGATGGGCGGCCGACATTCTCAGCCACGCTGACGGTGCTGAGTGGCCTTGACACCTGTCTGATTTAGAGCAGCCTGCTTCTTCCAAGGTTTGCAGCCCACGCTTTGTCAATAATCTCCCAGCCTGGCTCGGTTTTAGGTCAATGTTTGGTGATGCATCGCAGATCTGTATTCCATTCCTGTACTGCTGTCCCTAAAAATCCCTCTTGCATAGCATTTCTTTGACAGGCGTTCACCACTGAAATGTCATCCCTGCCATCGGCAGAATTTATGGGGCATCACAACGTGCCACACACTCTCTCTCGTAAACCCTAAAGAGTAAGAGATTCTGGATTACGGGCAATTCCTGGCCACAAAGAGTTTACTATAAATTCAGGAAGGGAGAAGACATTTATTACGCAAGCAACCAAAATGGGGGCGAGGGGAGGAAGAAGGATAGACGGATGCTGAGGGACACGGAGCTCTACGTGAGCTCCTTTGATTGATAGCATTAGTTAAACCTTCAAATAAGAAAGATTTTCAGTGGTTAACTTTTTTTCTTATTAGAAGTCATATTTCATTTTGAAGAACGCTACGCAACAGGCCAAAAAAGAACCCGTGAGAAAAACGGACGTTTCTGGTTGGATATTTGCACGTTGATGGAAACTGTTGCTTTACCCAGGTGACACTCAATGGTTTAGAAATAGACGAACTTCTTTCCCTCCTGTCTTTATGAAACTAATTCTGAAATCACCTCCTGGCTAATCAAATGCAAACTGCTTTCAAAGACCTAATCTAACTTTTTCTCTCATGTGAGCTTTGAGACAACCTCATAAGCTGATATAAACTCAAACACTGCTGTTTGCAATCAACTGTCTCTCTACCCAAACCAAAGCACAGTGAAATACAACATAGTATAATTTTGCGAGCTGTTGTGAGGCACTGGTGAAATACCACACAGTTGCTTTTTTAAAAAAATTTCCGGTCCCCTACCCAGATTAGACAAATGCTCCTTATTTAAATTTTTCCCCTCAGCTAAAAGAAATAGATATAACACAGAGGTGGGGGTTATGAAGAGAATTATATAGCCTATAAAAGAAATCTCTGTATGTTGGTGTAGTCATTTCTACCTTGGAAACTAATGTTATGCAAGCCATATGGGGGATTTTTATGGTCCTCAGGTAGCAATAATTCTTTCCTTAAGGGAGAAAAATACAGCAGATTATGATGGACAAATGTAGTATGTTAATTGGTCGGAATAGATTAAGTGACCCCTGAATACTTTTCCCCATCTGTAAGATGGGCCTGAAACTCCACCTAGAAGGTTTGTGTGAGGGACTAGAGACATGCATACAGAGTACTTGTTTCCAAACATGACACATGGTAGGCATTCCCTAAATGGTGGCAAATATAATTGTGAAATTCAGTGAAGGGATGTCTGCAGGAGCTAAGACAAAGGTTCTCCAACTAGCTAGAAAATGAGGAGAGTTTATGCCAAAGGAGTCAATGGAAGACCCAACTATGGATGACCTCACCCATCTTTCTCAGCCATTCAATCTCTCATCCAAGCCTTTGACAGACACTAGAAAACAGTAGCTCAAGGTTAAGCTTTCTGGCCAGAATTTGGTGCTTGTGTTTCTGTACTCTGATCAAAAGAGGAGTTATATCCAAAGATAGCTTAAATGCATGAAATAAGGTTGATCTGTGGAGAAGGGCCTAGCATCTAGTGTTAGAAAGATGGAAAGCCTCTTCAATTCTCCAGAAAGTACTGAATGCTTGCCAGCAGACTTGGGATTTTCCCCAGAAGCAGCTGTACATGCTCCCCTATCCAAACCTTTAGGCTTACCCTTGGAGAGAGCATTGGGTATGAGCCAGCAAACATGATTGATCTCTGCATTTCAGCTCCAATACATCTAATATTAAAGTATCTTTCTCCAAAGACATGGCTGAAAAGACTGTAGCTAACTGCTATAGAGCTCTGGTTGTGTAAGAATCTGTAGACCTAGGGAGACTGGAGGTGAGAGCCTCATGTCCATGAACCTGGCCAAGTTGCCCACTGGCTTGCTGAATGAAGCCACCTTATCTCCAATATTTCTGTGAATCCAGAGTCCTAAAACACCATTATAAACCTTGGCTGTGGGATATAAAACTAAGGAGTCCATTAAAACAACCATGGAACCAATAACCAGGAAAGGAGCCCAAAGGAAGAGAGAGAAAGAAAACGGAAAAAAAAAAAAAAAAAACCCTCCAACTCAAAATTAGCCTACAAACTAACATTCCAAAATATCTGGAAAAAAAAAATCAAACACAATTTAAAAATCAAGACATGAATTTATATCAGGTGAAATTAATTTTATGGAGAGTCTTTTTTTCTTTTTTTTAATTAGTTTCAAAGGTAGAATTTAGTGATTCATCAACTGCATATAACATCCAGTGTTCATTACATCAAGTGCCCTCCTTAATGCCCACCGCTGAATTATCCCTCCCTCTATCAATCTCCCCTCCAACAAACCTGTTTATTTCCTAGAGTTCAGAATCTCTTATGGTTTGAGAGTCTTGAAAAAGACACTAAAGTAAGTTATGTTTAGTTTGCTTAGAGGGATAAGTGCATGGATAACATCCATTTAAAAAGAAAAATATATGATGGGGGAACAAGCAAAAATAAATATGAATATGAGAAGGAACCAACTGCAATTGGGAAATATAGCCTTTGGAATGAAATTCCAATGAATGTGGTAAAATCTAGCCTGGGTGCAGTTGAAGAGATAATTATTGAATTGAAGATAACACTATTTACTAAAAACCTACAGCAAACATTCTTCTTTTTTGTGGGGAGGGGGAAGTGTAGCTGACAAACAATCCACATTAATTTCATGTGCACAACATAGTGATTCAACAACTCCATACATTAAGCTGTGCACACTGTGATAAGTATAGTCACCATCCATTACCGTGAAACACCATTACAATATTATTGACTATATTCCCCATGCTGCATGTGATTTATCCATTTTATAACTGTAAGTTTGAACCTCTTAATCCCCTTCACCTATTTTTCCCACCCCCTCCCCTCTGGTAACCACCAGTTTATAAACATTATTTCTTGGGCGCCTGGGTGGCTCAGTCGTTAAGCATCTGCCTTCAGCTCAGGTCATGATCCTGGAGTCCCAGGATCGAGTCCTGCATCAGGCTCCCTGCTCGGCAGGAAGCCTGCTTCTCCCTCTCCCACTCCCCCTGCTTGTGTTCCCTCTCTCGCTGTGTCTCTGTCAAATAAATAAATAAAATCTTTAAAAAAAAAAAACATTATTCCTAATGTTGAAACTTTGATGGCGTTCTCTTCAATTCTGGGTGAAATAAGAATGCTGTTTATCATCTCTTTTATTTGACACCATGCCATATCTCATAGCCAATGAAATAATTATAAATCTAAGAAAAGATACATGAGAACATTAAGGAGAAAATTATAAAATTTAGAAAACATAAAAGAATTCCTGAATGAATGGAGCTGCCTACTAACTTCCTGGATGGGAAGATGGAAGAATATAAAGATATCAAGTTAATCTGTTTATTCAATGCAATTTCAACTTAAGTCTCAACAGTATTTTTCTGTGAAACTAGACCAAATGATCCCAAAATTGATATGGAATAGAAAAGGACCAAGAATATAGTAAGACAAAGAAGGAGGAGGAGAATGAATATAAAGAAGAAATAAAAGAGAAGGGGAAGATGAACCACAACAGCAAGATGGGGAAATTCTGCCTGCCAGATATCAAAACATTATAAATAATAATCATGAGAGAGAAGGGTTAACATAGAGAGAGAAAAAAAGATCAAAGAAACAGAAGAGAAAACCAGAAGCAGACCACCATACAAAAGCAGACCGCCATCTTAATAAACGACCAAGGTGGCAATAAAAACAATGAAAAAAGGATGGTGCAATGATAGTCAACAAATGGTGCTAGTTATACATATGGGAAAAAATTCATTTATACACATACCAAGCATAAATGAATTCTAGGAGAATTTTGACCTAAATGTATATAAATCTTTTAGAATTAAGATGTAAGAAAACATCTTTATGATCCTGGGCTAGGGATGGATTTCTTAAACAAGACACTAAACCACAAGGAAAAGGATAAGATTGAGAAAACTAAGTTAAAATTATACACTTTGGTTCAAAATCACAATAAACAGAGTTAAAAGACAAGCCATAGACTTGAAGATAGATACAGCAAGTTCTGTGAGCCAAAAGGGTTAGTATCCAAAAGATATAAAGAACAGCTACAAATCAATGAAAAAAGATAACTCAATAGAAAAAAATGGACCAAAGTTATGCACAGATGATTAACAGAACACCTGGGCTAATTCACATATGAAAAGATGCTCAACATTTCTAGCAATGAGGAAATTGCAAAACGAAACAATGAGATACCATTTCACAGCATTTGGATATGCACAAATGGTCAAGTTTGATGATAATAAGTGTTGACACTCTCCCACTCTGCAGGAGGTAATACATATCCAAAAACCTGTTTTCACCCTTACATACATACCCCAGAGGAACTGTCACACATGTGCACAAGGTAATAATGTACAAGAATGCTTCTTTTCAAATTATTTGTAATAGAAAGCAAATTGCAAATAACCTAAATGCCTATCACTAGGAATATGAATAAGTAAATCGCAGCATATTTATAAATGGACTACGACACAGCACCACTATACAGTGGTAAAAATGAATGCACCTGAATTTATGAATAAACCTCAGAAATTCAAGCAAAAAATGCAAATTTTAAAGAGATTATATACTATAAAACATTTATATAGAGTTTGAAAACAAGCAAGTAGTGGCATATATGATTATTATGTATAGCTGATTATAAAGTAATTGTATGAAAACATGCACATGCAGTCCAAGCATCAACTTAGTACAGTGGGCATTTCTGAGGAAGCAAAGAGAGGTATGGCCTCAGGGACAGCTTTGATTGTATTGGTAAAGATTTATTTCCATAAAAAAAAATTATGCCAATATAAAATACATGGAATGTACCCTTGTAATTACAGGCTCCTTTGATCATGTGAATATCCAGGATGTCTTAACTAGTAATGCACAGAAAAATGCACTTTGCTTTGCTCAGGAAGGTGGGGATTAGGCTGGAGACCATAACTGTACTATGTATTTATTCTGCCATTTAATTTTCTGGTGTGACTCTCTTTGACAAATAGGGTACATGTTCTTCATTCTACCTATCTTTTTGTTCCCTCAAGGATTAATTTTCCTCAAGACATATGCTTTAAAATTTAAAAATATATAGTCTGTACTAGAATAAAAATAAGAATATGGTCAAAAGAGATTTAATTTACCCTTATGGGCAAATTGAAGGTATCTTAAGAGAATGACATTAAAAATGCTCATTATATCACCAAATCTTGCTGAGTAACACCCATTCCCTAAATGTCTCTTGAATCAATTTCCTATTTTCTCTGCACACTGCTGCTGCCTTAGTTTTCACTCTTACCATCACAGCAATGGTTTTGTCTTCCTGCTCTCCCTGAAAACCAACTACCATTTTGTTAATTATATTATATGTGATAATGGCCTTGTGGTTATTTAGGATACTATCATTTTTTTTAGAGATATATTAAGCAGTTTGGGGAAAAAAACATATCTGTATTTTCCTTTAAGGTGATTCACAAAAAAAAATTAATCAAATATGGCATAATATTAATTGTACATGTATGCACAGGACAAAAGAATAAAAACAACCAAATGTCTATCAGTAGATGGCCAATTGAATAAATGGTAGTATACCCACAAGAAAATCTAAAGTATGAAAAACACTTGGCTTTGATAGAGTTGGATAGTGGTCGTATGAGATTCGTTGTGTTATTCATTGAATTCGTTGGTATTTTTAAAATAATAATAAACTGAGCCAAAATAGAAGAACCAAAATGTCAACCAGACCCAATGCTGTTAACAGAACCACTTCAACCCACCAGCCTCAGAGTGTGCATTAAATCTGCCAATGCCTAAAGGCCCTCCCACACACCACACGAACTTGAGTGGAGGGTAGAGAATAAGAGATCAGACAAGACAGACTTTTTTTCCTATTCTTAAGGATGGCCTTGTCACCCAACATCCTTGTGGTCACCCGGTCACCCAAACATCTCCTTAGTATTTATGGCACCCTTCACATTCATTTATTTCACTTACTTACTATTTGAAATTCTCCTTCCAGAAAAGATATCAAGCAGCAGCTACTAATATTCAATAAGAATAAAATTAAAGTTCACTAGTTCAGGTTATTCCAGCAGCTGTAACAAATACATCCCCAAATCTTAGTGGCTGAACACAATAAAAGTTATTTATCATTCGCCTACCAGTTCCTCCACGTATTCCTAGTGTAACAGCTCCCCTCCAGGTGGCGATTCAGGGTCATGGGCTTCTTCCATCTGTGACACTCATTTCCAGAGTTACCATGCTTGTCCACATCAAACTGCAGGAAGGGAAGCACTCACGGGCAGTTTTTATGTCCTGGAGCAGCAGATGTCCCGTGTGCCCACATCACATTAGCATAATACAGTCACATGGCATCATGCCAGTACAAGAGAGGTTGGGAAGTGGAGCTTAACTGGATCCCGGGAAGAAAAGAAAAGGAGCTTGGTGATCAGTTAGCATTTTCAGCCACCAACAGAAATCACATTGCAAAGTAACAGACAATGTTGTACCAGAAAACTTGAGCCAATGGCACTAACAAATGAGTCAGCTAAAGAACCAGTGAAAACCGGGTCAGTTAACTCAGTTCCTTTTTGTATCAGTCAGGGTCCTCCAGAGAAACAGGACCAATAGAATATGAAGAGAGAGAAAGAGATTATTATAGAGAATTAATTGGCTCACGCAACAATGGAGGCTGGCAAGTCTAAAATCTGCAGGGTGGGCTGGCAAGCTGGAGACCCAGAAGAGCCAGGGTTCCAGTTCAAGTCCAAAGGCAATCTGCTGGAGAATTCTCTCTTGCTCAGGAAGGTCACTCTTTTTGTGCTAGTTTGGCCTTCAACTGATTGGGTGAGGCCCACCCACCATATAGGGGACATTCTGCTTTACCCAAAGGCCACCAATTTTCTTATCCAAAACACCCACACAGAAACATCCAGCATAATGTTTGACCAAATATCTAAGCACCCCTTGGCCCCACCAAGTTGACACATAAAATTAACCATCATGCTTTTTATCTGCACTTTTCTGTTAGTCAGGAATAAATGATAGTCAAGGGTCATGGGTAAGAGCAGGGGTTTAGAAGCAGCAGACCTGAGTTTGAATTCTGATTCTGCCTCCTAAGTGAAAAGTGGCTCCTTATCCCGATGCTTCAGATTCCTCTTCTTTAAAATGGGGACAATAGGGACGTCTGGGTGGCTCAGTCAGTTAAGTGCCTGCCTTTGGCTCAGGTCATGATCACAGGTCCTGGGACTGAGCCCTGCATTGGGCTCCCTGCTCAGCGGGAAGCCTGCTTCTTCTGCCTGCTCTTCCCCATGCTTGTGTGCTCGCTCGCTCTCTCTCTCTGACAAATAAATAAAATCTTTGAAAATAAATAAATAAAATAAAATGGGGACAATAACAGCTTATTGTGAGGAGTAAATATAATAACGCATGCACCTCTCTCAGCACAGTGCCCAGCCCATGGTATTTCAAAAAATGAGCATCGTTGTATTTGTACTACTCAGTATATCCTACAGTCTGCCTTGAATGGCGTACATATAGAGGTGCCTGCTTTTGGCTAGGAAGGGCCAGAGGGATGACAAAATCACTCTAGTGAAAGGCTAGCAATGTGGAAAGAAGGGGTGTGCCTGGACTGTCTCTCTGGAGATCCCCAGGGTCAGGGCAGTGCCTCGGGTGTTCACTTGGACACCTCCATGGCCAATATAGCTGTTTGAGGAAGCCCAATGCAATCATCATGACAGCCCAGGTTTGAACCACAATCCCCTGTGGGTTAACCATGGGTTGTCCCTCTAACCTTGCTTGTCCACAGTCTGTATGAGTTATCCGTTGCCAAAGAATGTCATGTAACAAATCATTCCAAAACTTAGGAGCTCAAACAATAAGCACTGACTATTGCTCACACATCTATAGGTCAACTGGGCAGTTGTGTTGATCTGGACTGGGCTCAGCTCTGTGACTGGGCTCACCCATGCATCCTTGTTCAGAGGCAGGCTGGCTGGGAGCTGACTGGTTTAGGATGAACTCTCTCACATGTCTGAAGGACAGAGGGCTGCCAGCCTGGATAGCAGGGTTAATGGTCTGCATGGCTTTCAACATTCAATAGGCTCGCTTAGGCTTGTCCACATGGTGCTTGGGCAGGGTCTCAAGAGAAAGAGGAGAAGCTACAAGTCCTCTTGAGGGGTAAGTTCCTCATTTCCATGACCTTCTTTTGGCCACAGCAAGTCACAAGTCCAGCCAGATTCAAGGAAGGGGGAAATATACTTCACGTCTTCATGGAAAGAGCAAGAAAATCACATTGCCAGGGGCATGGCCCCAGGAGAGTGAGAGGTTGGGGCCACTTTGGCAATGCAACACATCGGGGACTCCTACCACTTGCCTCCCTCCCACTGACCTTAGTTAGAAGGAGGCTGGTTGAGCAGCGGACATTTTTTCCTCACCCCCTAGAGCTCCACATCTGACAGACTTTTGTTTTATTCTAGAGGCAGGAGGGAGCTACTGAATGTTCTTAAGAAAGCAATGAGGACAATTGAAAATGGATTTGGAAAAAGATTTTCCTGACATGCAGGGGAGCAGACATGTGTGTCTGAGACAGTCAGGAAGGCAGGAGAGAGGGGAGGGCATTCAAGGCGGTGGGAACAGAGCCTATGAAGGGGTGTGGAAAGACATGGTGTCGTGAACAATGATAGGAAACCTCCACTTGTTGTTTAATTAGTATTGCCAAATTTAGCAATGAAATGTTTCTTCCCACATGTTCCTCTGGAGAATCCGCTACATTTGCCTTCCCACTTCAAGGCCAAAATTAAGAATATGGAAACATTCAATGCCTTTAATCTGCCCAAGCCAGTTCACATGCATTCAGCCTCTTGCCTTTGGTGAGCAGTTTGAGGGCAGAGCTGGGAGGGTAGTGGGGCAGTTCAGTAACTGAGTGTTGGTCTCAGACCTGGCCCAGCCACCTCGTCGCTGTGCGCCTTTGGGCGGACACCTCTGAGTCTCAACTCTGGCATCTGTAAAATGGGGCAGTCCCTTCTGAGAAGATGAAAGGGGGTGAGGCAAGAAAGACATTGAGCACGCTATCTGGTAGTGAAGAACAGCCCAGAAAGGGGCAGGTGGGTGTTCGTTTTCCTACATCTTTCACCACCCAGAACGGGGCTCCACTCACCATGTGGTCTCCATCAGTTCACCTGTGTGCTTCGCAGATGCTGGTGAAAGTCTTCACTCTCCCAGGCCGGCCCTTCTTGCACCTTGCAGGTCTCAGAGAGGAGATCCTGACAAGGCTGATTATTAAAAAATAAGGAAATTAGTGCTTGGCCAAATAAGACATGGCATTGATTTTTAAGCTCTTATTTAAATATTTAATTTGTTCAGCATCAACCATACAGCAAGCAAGCAAGTCATATTTAATCAGTACCCATTAAAGTTCCATTTAAAACTATATATGTACATACACGTAAAGGAATATGTACTTCATATCTTGCATGTACTTTATGTAAGTATATATTTAAATATATAAGATACGGATTATATACAATGCATGAGTATATATTACATATAAATATATAAGTGTATAACCATGTACTTACATATGTACATTTAAAGTATATCTATGAATCAACAGAAAGAATGTACATATTTCATTATATATACATACACAAACATACATATATATACACCCACACACACATGTGTGTGTGCTTCTGTTACGGAACCTGAACTGGATCACCCAACAGAAGAACCAAGTGGCACCCGGAGATCTTGGAGGTTAGGAGGTTTATTTAATGCCAGTGGGCTCAGAGGAGAATGATCTCCAAAGGTCTGAGCCCCAAGCACAAACAAAGTGGGTAATTTATACACTTCTACTTCCACATACTTGGCCGCAGAAGTGGGGCAGATAGAAGAACCTGGAAGAGCCCCGGGGCAGGACTGGGACTCCCTTGCTGGCTCGGTAGGCCATCTTAGGACACAGATTTTTCCTCTTCACTTCCATGCTGTTCTTCAGAACTTTGTTTAGTATTTCCTTCAGCATTTAGAATAGATGGCCATGAAAGCTACATCTACAATAGACTCTTCCATCAAGTTAAACTGGGTCCTTTCTCAAAAATCTCAAAACTCTAGGGGCACCTGGGTGGCTCAGTCAGTTGGGTGTCTGCCTTCAGCTCAGGTCATGATCCCAGAGTCCCAGGATCGGGGCCTGCATCGGGCTCCCTGCTCAGCAGGGAGTCTGCTTCTCCTTCTCCCTCTGGCCCTCCCCGACACGTGTTCGCTTTCTCAAATAAATAAATAAAATCTTTTTCAAAAATCTCAAAAATCTCGGGGGGGAAGATGGCGGAGGAGTAGGGGACCCTATTTCAACTGGTCCCCGGAATTGAGCTGGATATCTACCAGACCACCCTGAGCACCCACGAAACCAGCCTGAGATGTAAGAAGATCTGGATCTCTACAAACAGAATATCGCAGGCAGTTGGTTTTGAGGTCTGAATCGGGGAGCCGTGATTCCGCGGGCAGATATTGGAGGATAAACAGCAGCAGGAGGGTGCCTGGCTGTGGGGATCCTACACCGCCAGTGAGTGACAGCCTCGCGCGCTGCAGACGGGGCGCAGACTCGCAGACCTGTAGTGCAGGGAAAGGACTTTAGGGCAGCCCCCAGGGTGGAAACCCAGAGCAGTGGGGTTGCGCAGGCAAACTGCAGCCCCTGGGGCGGAAACCCGAAGCGGCGGGGTCAGGCGTGCAGGCACGAACTGGGAGCGGCTGGTGATTTTAGAAGCACAAAGGGCAGAGACGTGCCCCGACCTGGAGGCAGGACTGGGAGCACTGCAGAGGGGTGCACAACCCAGGACACTGCAGTTTATAGCAGCACAGACAGAAACAGAGACGGTGTGGCCTGGAGAGCTCACTGAAGAACAAACTGAGGTCTCTCTGCTCTGAGGCAGAGGGTTGGAAATGGTCTCTTCTGCTCTGACTCGCGGAAGAGATGCGGAAAGCCACCAGGGAAAGCCGCCAGAGAACAAAAGCCCCAAAGACTGATTCCCACTGAGCTCATCCCCCACCACAGGGGCACAGGGCAATTCTGCCCAAACAGGGTTGCCTGAGTAAGAGCGCGGCAGGCCCCTCCCGCAGAAGACAGGCTGGGAAAACAAGAGGCCAGCAACCCCAAGGTCCCAAGAAAACAGGTGCATCTTGCTTATGTTCTGGTCAATAATTTGGACTCTATAGATTCCCTCAAACACCCATCAACAGAATGACTAGGAGGAGGAGCCCCCAAAATAGAAAAGACTCAGAGAGTATGACTTATACTGCAGATTTACAAATGGATGCAGATATAACCAAGATGTCAGAGATGGAATTCAGGCTAGCAATTGTGAAGACAATGGCTAGAATGGAGAAATCAATTAATGGCAACATAGAGTCTCTAAGGGCAGAAATAAAAGGTGAATTGGCAAACCTTAAAAATGTTATCAATGAGATCCAATCCAATCTAGATAATCTAACAGCTAGGGTAACTGAGACAGAAGAGAGAATAAGCGACCTAGAAGACAGTATAATAGATAAAAAGGGAAAAGAAGAGGCCAGGGAAAAACAACTCAGAATCCATGAAAATAGAATCAGAGAAATAAGTGACACCATGAGGCATTCCAATGTCAGAATCATTGGAATCCCGGAGGGAGTGGAGAGAGAGAGAGGACTAGAAGATGTATTTGAGCAAATTGTAGCTGAGAACTTCCCTAATCTGGGGAATGAAACAAACATTCGAGTCCTAGAGGCAGAGAGGACCCCTCCTAAGATCAAGGAAAACAGGCCAACAACCCGGCATGTAATAGTAAAACTTGCAAATCTTAGAACCAAGGAAACCACCTTAAGGGCAGCTAGGGGGAGGAGATTCCTTACATACAGAGGGAGGAACGTCAGAATAACGTCAGACATATCCACAGAGACATGGCAAGCCAGAAAGGCCTGACAAGACATATTCAGGGTACTAAATGAGAAGAACATGCAGCAAGGCTTTCCTTGAATAGAATAGAATAGAATAGAATAGAATAGAATAGAATAGAATAGAATAGAATAGAATAGAATAGAATAGAATAGAATAGAATAGAATATCCAGCAAGGCTTTCATTTAGAATAGATGGAGAGATGCAGAGCTTCCACGACCAGCAGAAACTGAAAGAATATGTGCCCACTAAGCTGGCCCTGCAAGAAATATTAAGGGGGGTTCTATAAAAGAAGAAAGACCCCAAGAGTGATATACAACAGAAATTTACAGGGACAATCTATAAAAACAACGTCTTCACAGGCAACATGATGACAATGAATTCATATCTTTCAATAATCACTCTCAACGTGAATGGCCTAAACACTCCCATAAAACGGCACAGGGTTGCAGATTAGATAAAAAGACAGGACCCATCCATATGCTGTCTATAAGAGACTCATTTTGAACCTAAAGATACATCCAGACTGAAAGTGAAGGGATGGAGATCCATCTTCTATGCCAGCGGACCTCAAAAGAAAGCTGGGGTAGCAATTCTTATATCAGACAAATTAGATTTTAAACTAAAGTCTGTAATAAGAGACACAGAAGGACACTATATCATTCTTAAAGGGTCTATCCAACAAGAAGATCTAACAATTGTAAATATCTATGCCCCCAACATGGGAGCAGCCATCTATATAAGCCAGCTGTTAACCAAAATAAAGAGTCATATTGATAACAATACGTTAATTGTAGGAGACCTCAATACGCCACTCTCAGCAATGGACAGATCATCTAAGCAGAAAATCAACAAGGAAAAAAGAGCTTTGAATGACACATTGGACCAGATGGACCTCATAGATATTTACAGAACATTCCACCCTAAAACAACAGAATACTCATTCTTCTCGAGCGCACATGGAACTTTCTCCAGAATAGACCATATACTGGGTCACAAATGCCAAAAGATTGAGATTATTCCCTGCATATTCTCAGACCACAATGCTCTAAAACTGGAACTCAATCACAAGAAAAAATTTGGCAGAAATTCAAACACTTGGAAGCTAAAGACCACTCTGCTCAAGAATGTTTGGGTCAACCAAGAAATCAAGGAAGAACTTAAACAATTCATAGAAATCAATGAGAATGAAAACACATCGGTCCAAAACCTATGGGATACTGCAAAGGCAGTCCTAAGGGGGAAATACATAGCCATCCAAGCCTCACTCAAAAAAATAGAAAAATCCCGAATTCACCAACTAACTCTACACCTTAAAGAACTAGAGAAAAAGCAACAAATGACGCCTAAGCCACGCATTAGAAGAGAAATAATTAAAATTAGAGCAGAAATCAATGAATTAGAAACCATAAACACAGTAGATCAGATCAATGAAACTAGAAGTTGGTTTTTTGAAAGAATTAATAAGACCGATAAACCACTGGCCAGACTTATCCAAAAGAAAAGAGAAAGGACCCAAATTAATAAAATTATGAATGAAAGGGGAGAGATCACGACTAACACCAAGGAAATAGAAACAATTATTAGAAATTATTATCAACAACTATATGCCAATAATCTGAGCAATCTGGATGAAATGGAGGCCTTCCTGGAAACCTATAAGCTGCCAAGACTGAAACAGGAAGAAATTGACAACCTGAATAGGCCAATAACCAGTAACGAGATTGAAGCAGTGATCAAAAACCTCCCCCAAAAACAAGAGTCCAGGGCCTGATGGATTCCCTGGGGAATTCTACCAAACATTCAGAGAAGAAATAATACCTATTCTACTGAAGCTGTTTCAAAAAATAGAAACAGAAGGAAAACTTCCAAACTCATTCTATGAGGCCAGCATTACCTTAATCCCCAAACCAGGCAAAGACCCCATCAAAAAGGAGAATTTCAGACCCGTATCCCTGATGAATATGGATTCCAAAATCCTCAACAAAATCCTAGTTAATAGGATCCAACAATACATTAAAAGGATCATCCACCACGACCAAGTGGGATTTATCCCCGGGATGCAAGGGTGGTTCAACATTTGCAAATCAATCAGTGTGATAGAACACATTAATAAGAGGAGAGAGAAGAACCATATGGTCCTCTCAATTGATGCAGAAAAAGCATTTGACAAAATACAACATCCTTTCCTGATTAAAACTCTCCAGAGTATAGGGATAGAGGGAACATTCCTCAAGTTCATAAAATCCATCTATGAAAAACCCACAGCGAATATCATCCTCAATGGGGAAAAGCTGAGAGCCTTTCCCTTAAGATCAGGAACACATCAAGGATGCCCACTCTCGCCACTATTGCTCAACATAGTACTAGAAGTCCTGGCAACAACGATCAGACAACAAAAAGAAATAAAAGGTATACAAGTTGGCAAAGAAGAAGTCAAACTCTCTGTTTTCACAGATGACATGATACTTTATGTGGAAAACCCAAAAGACTCCACCCCCAAATTACTAGAACTCATCCAGCAATTCAGTAATGTGGCAGGATACAAAATCAATGCACAGAAATCAGTTGCTTTCTTATACACTAACAATGCAACTGTAGAAAGAGAAATTAGAGAAATGATTCCATTTACAATAGCACCAAAAACCATAAGATACCTCAGAATAAACCTAACCAAAGAGGTAAAGGATCTATACTCTAGGAACTACAAAACACTCATGAAAGAAATTGAAGACGACACAAAAAGGTGGAAAAATATTCCATGCTCATGGATTGGAAGAATAAACATTGTTAAAATGTCTATGCTACCCAGAGCAATCTATACCTTCAATGACATCCCGATCAAAATTCCAATGACATTTTTCAAAATGTTGGAACAAACAATTCTAAAATTTGTATGGAATGAGAAAAGACCCCGAATCGCCAAGGAAATGTTGAAAAAGAAAAACAAAGCTGGGGGCATCACGTTGCCCGATTTCAAGCTATATTACAAAGCTGTGATCACCAAGACAGCATGGTACTGGCAAAAAAACAGACATATAGACCAATGGAACAGAATAGAGAACCCAGATATGGACCCTCAACTCTATGGTCAAATAATCTTTGACAAAGCAGGAAAAAACATGCAATGGAAAAAAGACAGTCTCTTCAATAAATGGTGCTGGGAAAATTGGACAGCCACATGCAGAAGAATGAAACTCGACCATTCTCTAACACCATTCACAAAGGTAAACTCAAAGTGGATGAAAGACCTCAATGTGAGACAGGAATCCATCCAAATCCTAGAGGAGAACATAGGCAGTAACCTCTTTGACATCACCCACAGCAACTTCTTTCAAGATACAACTCCAAAAGCTAGTGAAACAAAAGCAAAAATGAACTTTTGGGACTTCATCAAGTTAAAAAGCTTCTGCACAGCAAAGGAAACAGTCAACAAAACAAAGAGGCAACCCACAGAATGGGAGAAGATATTTGCAAATGGCACTACAGATAAAGGGCTGGTATCCAAGATCTATAAAGATCTTCTCAAACTCAACACCCAAAAAACAAATAATCAAGTCAAAAAGTGGGCAGAAGATATGAAAAGACACTTCTCTGAAGAAGACATACAAATGGCTAACAGACATATGAAAAAATGTTCATCGGGGCGCCTGGGTGGCTCAGTTGGTTAAGCGACTGCCTTCGGCTCAGGTCATGATCCTGGAGTCCCGGGATTGAGTCCCGCATTGGGCTCCCTGCTCGGCAGGGAGTCTGCTTCTCCCTCTGACCCTCCTCCCTCTCATGCTCTCTGTCTCTCATTCTCTCTGTCTCAAATAAATAAATAAAATCTTTAAAAAAAAAAAAAGAAAAGAAAAAATGTTCATCATCATTAGCCATCAGGGAAATCCAAATCAAAACCACACTGAGATACCACCTTACACCAGTTAGAATGGCAAAAATGGACAGGGAAAGAAACAACAAATGTTGGAGAGGTTGTGGAGAAAGGGGAACCCTCTTACACTGTTGGTGGGAATGCAAGTTGGTACAGCCACTTTGGAAAACAGTATGGAGGTTCCTCAAAAATTTAAAAATAGAGCTACCCTATGACCCAGCAATTGCACTACTGGGTATTTACCCCAAAGACACAGATGTAGTGAAAAGAAGGGCCATATGCACCCCAATGTTCATAGCAGCAATGTCCGCAATAGCCAAACTGTGGAAAGAGCTGAGATGCCCTTCAACAGATTAATGGATATAGAAGATGTGGTCCATATATACAATGGAATATTACTCAGCCATCAGAAAAGATGAATACCCAACTTTTACATCAACATGGATGGGACTGGAGGAGATTATGCTAAGTGAAATAAGTCAAGCAAAGTCAATTATCATATGGTTTCACTTATTTGTGGAACATAAGGAATAACATGGAGGACATTAGGAGAAGGAAGGGAAAAATGGGGGGGGAGGAATTGGAGGGAGAGATGAACCATGAGAGACTATGGACTCTGAGAAACAAACAGGGTTTTAGAGGGGAGGGGGGAGGGGGGATTGGTTAGCCCGGTGTTGGGCATTAAGGAGGGCACGTACTGCATGGAGCACTGGGTGTTATACAAAAACAATGGATCATGGATCACCACATCAAAAACCAATGATGTACTGTATGGTGACTAACATAACATAATAAAATTTAAAAAAAATAAAAATAAAATAAAATAAAATCACAATTAGATATTACTATAAAAAAAATCTCAAAAATCTCAAATGTGATCCATAAAAAACTTAGAGACAAGTAGTGGTTTACTCAGAACTTTGTTTCCACAGATTTTTTACCACAAGGACCGTCCTCTGCAGTAACTATGAGGTTTACTTGGACCCAATATACAGATTTCATTCTTGTTCCAAAGGGAATTTGGAGCCCATGAGATATGTAGCCTTTATGGAAGCAGGATTTACTTTTGCTCATATTAAGGGAAAGAAAATAAGAACATATATATTTTTTCTCCCCTCCCCCATCCTTGGGTGCAATGTTTTGAAGAGCTGGTGTGATAGCTTTGCCTACCCCAAGAGGATGTTGCAAAGAATACTCTAGACGATGCAGAACTCTAAATTCCTAGGGCCACATAGCCAATAAGCCCCTTCACCCACATTTTCCTTACTGTACACCATAGTTGGAACAGTCAGTGGAGAAGCCAGCCGGAGAAGTCAGCCCTCACCACGCTGTCCATTCAGCAGGTTGTGTGGGCGCTATTCCAGCAGCCTGGATCATGTGACCCATTTAATCCTTTAGCTGCTTCCTGGACCATCAGAATAGACTTTTCGGGATTGGGGCCAGTAGTTTCAGATGAGTTGTACCATCGGAACCTCCCACATCTTGGATGCTGGTTAGGGTTAAGACCTAGCATTCTGACGGACTCAGTCTATGCTTGTTTCAGTTCTCTATTGCGACTTCACAAACTACCCCAAAACATCGTGGCCTAAGAAAGAACAAACATGAAGCTGTTCACAGACCTGTAGGCTGGGCAGGGTCAGCCCATCTCTCCCTATCTGCCACTGACTGGGGTGATCTAGCTAGGTCTGGAGGAGGAGGGCGTCACCCCTCAAGTGTCCAGAGCCTCATCAGAGGTGTTGGAACAGCAGAAATTTCTGGGTCTCTCTCTCCCCACATGGTCTTGTCCCTTCATAGGCCAGCCCAAGCTCCCTTATGTGCCCAGCAAAGGCAAGCAAAAGCTGCCTGCGCTCTTAAGAAGTGATATAGTCATCCTTCCACTGCATTCCAGGGGTCAAAGCAAGTCACTAGGCCAGCTCAATTCAAGGGGAAGGGAAATGCACACAGTAGGGATAGAACTGTTTAGAACCCTTTGGTAGAAGGCAGGAGAAAGCAAACAAAAGGGAGAAAATGAATGGTGTCTGTTGCAGATAACGTTCTAGAACATAAGCCACAGAATGGCCTTGTTCAGAATCCTAAGGCTGGGCAAACCTTGGAAAGATTATTGAATGAATGTCCAGGGTTCTTAATCTGGTCAGCCTCAAAGGTTCTGTGAACCCCTTGGAACTGCATGCAAATGTTGCCAGTGTTTGCTTTCTTATTCCTGGAGGAAGGTGGGAATCTACAGCATTCTGTATGCCCTCAAAGGAGGCTATATTCCAAAAGAGGCAAGTCACCATGATTCCGTAACTGACAGGCAGCATTACACGCCTGTGTAGAGAACCAGCTTTGAAAATAACCCATGATGTAGGATAGACGTTAGGGTTCAAAGCCGACAGCCAAAAAAGAATTCTTGAGACATCTTTGGTGCAAAAAGGTGGTTTTATTAAAGCATGGGGACAGGACCCATAGGCAGAAAGCGCTCATGAGGGCTGGCCCATTATGTACATTCAAGTTGGGAGGGGGTTAGGGATAGCGTAAGCCTCCCAGGTATTTTGGAAACAAGGTTTCCAGGATCCTGAGGGGGCTAGCTATTGTTAAGAAAAGGTTATTTGTTACTATTTAGTAAAAACTCAGTCATAAGACCCTTCAGATATATATATCAGTGGGTCATATACTTCGGGGATGATTGCCAACATATATCTTGGGGGTGGGGGTTAAAGATAAAGGAAGTTTCGTATGCTAAACTAGACTTACAGGATCCTGGGGGTTGGGCTAAGATTGCCTTTTGTCCTTAGCAAAGTATCAACATCGAGGCAGCTGAGTCTCCAGAGGAAGGTCACTCTGCCTGTTTCAAGGATTTGTCAATGGGCTGGAGGTAGTAAGGAAATTTAACAATTTTTCTTCTGCCTTTGTTTCCCACATCAGCCCACAATTCTAGTGTTTCAAAACAAATCAGAAGCGTTCCAGCCAGCACAAATCTGTCATATCATGCTTGGTTTTCACTGGAAACCGTAAGTGTATTTTCTGCAGGAAGATACTTCAAATTTTAAAGTAAAGATCAAATTTCAAGGTTGAAAATGCTCTGAGAAGACTCTTTATTGTAGAAACAAGTCAAGGTGAAGAAGACAGTGAGGAGAGGGGGAAGAAAGGAGCTACACAGATGGAAAAGCGGGTGGGCCACGTGCTTGGTATCATTTTGGAATGTTGGTGAGGTCCAGAGCCAACAGCCAAGAAAGAATTCTTGAGACGTCTTGGGTGCAAAAATGGGATTTTATTGGGGTGGAGCAAGATGGCAGAGGAGTAGGAAACCTGGATTTCGTCTCCTCTCAGGAATTCAGCTGGATAGGGATCAAACCATTCTGAACACCTACAAACTCAACAGGAGATCGAAGAAAAGAATAGCAACAACTCTCTCATCAGAAAAGCGACCACTTTCTGGAAGGTAGGATGTGCGGAGAAGTGAATCCGAGGCAATATTCGGGAGGATAGACGGCGGGGGAGGGGCCTCCGTCGGCCGCTTCTGGCAAGTGATAGAACCACGGAGCACAAAATCGGAACTTTTAAAAGTCTGCTCCGCTGAGGGACGTCACTCTGGTGGCTAAGCGGGGGGTGGAACCCTCCGGGACAGTGTGGTGTCAGGACCCTCGGGGTCACAGAAAGACCGGGGGTGCCTGAGTGTGGCAGAGCTCCCAGGTAACGGAGCAGGGAAGCTGGCTGCAGAGGCGGAGCCCAGGCGCGGGCTCTCAGCTCGGGGTTGCCATAAACTGTGATCCCCGGCATAGTCGGGCCACTGCTCCTCCAGCAGGGACCCAACAAGCGGCAGATTCAGGGAGACTCACCTTCCTCCCCTGGGAGGAGCCGCACGGGAGTGCACCGCAGGGATCTGCTGGGTTTGGAGACTCCACATGGGGTCGGGTGCCAGAGATAGAAATGCGCGGTCACAGGCCGGGTGAGCACGGAGTGCGGCCAGAGACCAGGGAGACGAGAGTGACAGACGGCTTTTCTCTGGGGGCTCACTGAGGAGCGGGGCCCCGAGTTCTCGGCTCCTCCGGAGCGGAGATTGGGAGGCCACCATTTTCACTCTCCGCCTCCAAAGCCGTACGGAAAGCTTGCAGGGAACAAAAGCTCCAGAGAGTAAACCCGAGCAGATTACTTAGCTGGGAGGGGGCAAGGGCAAGGCAATTCCGCCTCCGGCAAAGACATTTGGAAACCACAGCAACAGGCCCCTCCCCAGAAGGTCAGTGAGAACAGCCAGCCAAGACCAAGTTTACCGATCAATGAGAACGGCAGAACTCCAGCGCTAGGGGACTACTGCACATAGAATTCACGGCTTTTTTACCATGATTCTTTACTCTTTCAAAGTTAATTTTTTTTAACTGCCTTTTTTTCTTTTTGAATTTTTCTTTTTCCCTTTTTCAACCAACATCTTATCAATCCCTTTTTTTAAAAAACATTTTTATTTTTCATTTTTAGAGTCATATTCTATCCCTTCATAGTAGTTACCCGTATTTTTGGCATATATATATAAGTTGTTCTCTCTTTAAAATTTTGAGATAGTTTCTTCTAACAAATTAAAATATACCCTAAATCTCTAGTATATGGTGATTTCTACTCCCCTGCCTGATCACATTCTCTCCCTTTTTTTTCTTTTTTCTTTTTTTAAATCCTCTTCTTTCTTTTTTCAAACAACTTCTTATCAATTCCTTCTATAAAATTTTTTATAATTTCCATCTTTACAGTCATATGCCATCCCTTCATCATATCAACCCTTATTTTTGTACATATATAAGTTTTTCTTTTTTTAAAATTTTGGGAGGCACTTTCTTCTAAAAGACCAAAATACACCCCAAATCTAGTGTGTGGCACTGATCTATATACCAGCCTCATCATATTTGATCACATTCTGGTTTTTTGTTGTTGTTGTTGTTTTGTTTGTTTGTTTGTTTTCAAGATTTTATTTATTTATTCATGAGAGACAGAGAGAGAGACAGAGGCAGAGGGAGAAGCAGACCCCCCTCGGAGCAGGGAGCCGGATGCGGGACTCGATCCCAGGACCCTGGGATCATGACCTGAGCTGAAGGCAGATGCCCAACTGACTGAGCCACCCAGGCGTCCCTGTTTTTGTTTGTTTTTATCTTTAGCTTTTTCTTTTTCTTTTTTTTCTTCTTTTTCTTTTTTTCTCTTTCCGTTTCTTTTTCCACTGCTTCAGGTCTTTTCTGATTTGTTTAGAGTATATTTTCTGAGGACATTGTTACTCTGCTAGCATTTTGTTCTCTCATGAATCTACTCTCCTCTGCACAAAATGACAAGACGGAAAAAATCACCTCAACAAAAAGAACAAGAGGTAGTACCGACTGCCAGAGACCTACTCAATACGGACATTAGTACGATGTCAGATCTAGAGTTCAGAATCATCACTTTAAAGATACTAGCTGGGCTTGAAAAAAAATATGGAAGTTATTAGAGAAACCCTTTCTGGAGAAGTAAAAGAATTAAAATCTAACCAAGTAGAAATCAAAAAGGCTATTAATGAGGTGCAATAAAAAATGGGGGCGCTAACTGCTAGGATAAATGAGGCAGAAGAGAGAATCAGTAATATAGAAGACCAAATGATGGAAAATAAAGAAGCTGAGAAAAAGAGAGATAAACAACTACTGGATCACGAGGGCAGAATTCGAGAGATAAGCGATACCATAAGACAAAACAACATTAGAATAATTGGGATCCCAGAAGAAGAAGAAAGAGAGAGAGGGGCAGAAGGTATATTGGAGCAAATTATAGCAGAGAACTTCCCTAATTTGGGGAAGGAAACAGGCATCAAAATCCAGGAAGCACAGAGAACCCCTCTCAAAATCAATAAAAATAGGTCAACATCCCGACATCTAATAGTAAAACTTACAAGTCTCAGAGACAAAAAGAAAATCCTGAAAGCAGCTCGGGAGAAGAGATATGTAACCTACAAGGGTAGAAACATTAGACTGGCAACAGACCTATCCACAGAGACCTGGCAGGCCAGAAAGGACTGGCAGGATATATTCAGAGCACTAAATGAGAAAAATATGCAGCCAAGAGTACTCTATCCAGCTAGGCTGTCATTGAAAATTGAAGAAGAGATAAAAAGCTTCCAGGACAAACAAAAACTAAAGGAATTTGCAAACACAAAACCAGCCCTACAAGAAATCCTGAAAGGGGTCCTCTAAGCAAAGAGAGACCCTAAAAGCAACATAGACCAGAAAGGAACACAGACAATATACGGTAACAGTCACCTTACAGGCAATACAATGGCACTAAATTCCTATCTTTCAATAGTTACCCTGAATGTAAATGGGCCAAATGCCCCAATCAAAAGACACAGGCTATCAGACTGGATTAAAAAACAAGACCCATGGATATGCTGTCTGCAAGAGACTCATTTTAGAACCAAAGACACCCCCAGATTGAAAGTGAGGGGGTGGAAAACCATTTACCATGCTAATGGACACCAAAAGAAAGCTGGGGTGGCAATCCTTATATCAGACAAAGTAGATTTTAAACCAAAGACTGTAATAAGAGATGAGGAAGGACACTATATCCTACTTAAAGGGTCTATCCAACAAGAAGATCTAACAATTGTAAATATCTATGCCCCTAACATGGGAGCAGCCAATTATATAAGGCAATTAATAGCAAAAGCAAAGAAACACATCGACAACAATACAATAATAGTGGGGGACTTTAACACCCCCCTCACTGAAATGGACAGATCGTCTAAGCAAAAGATCAACAAGGAAATAAAGACTTTAAATGACACACTGGACCAAATGGACTTCACAGACATATTCAGAACATTCCATCCCAAAGCAACGGAATACACATTCTTCTCTAGTCCCCATGGAACATTCTCCAGAATAGATCACATCCTAGGTCATAAATCAGGTCTCAACCGGTACCAAAAGATTGGGATCATTCCCTGCCTATTTTCAGACCACAATGCTTTGAAACTAGAACTCAATCACAAGAGGAAAGTCGGAAAGAACTCAAATACATGGAGGCTAAAGAGCATCCTACTGAAAAATGAATGGGTCAACCAGGAAATTAAAGAAGAATTAAAAAAATACATGGAAACCAATGAAAATGAAAACACAACTATTCAAAATCTTTGGGATGCAGCAAAGGCAGTCCTAAGAAGAAAGTATATAGCAATACAAGCCTTTCTCAAGAAACAAGAAAGGTCTCAAGTACACAACCTAACCCTACACCTAAAGGAGCTGGAGAAAGAACAGCAAATAAAGCCTAAACCCAGCAGAAGAAGAGAAATAATAACGATCAGAGCAGAAATCAATGAAATAGAAACTAAAAGAACAGTAGAAGAGATCAACGAAACTAGGAGCTGGTTCTTTGAAAGAATTAACAAGATTGATAAACCCCTGGCCAGACTTATCAAAAAGAGAAGAGAAATGACCCAAATAAACAAAATCGTGAATGAAAGAGGAGAGATCACAACCAACACCAAAGAAATACAAACAATTCTAAGAACATATTATGAGCAACTCTATGCCAGCAAATTAGATAACCTGGAAGAAATGGATGCATTCCTAGAGATGTATCAACTACCAAAACTGAACCAGGAAGAAATAGAAAACCTGAACAGACCTATAACCACTAAGGAAATTGAAGCAGTCATCAAAAATCTCCCAACAAACAAAAGCCCAGGGCCAGATGGCTTCCCAGGGGAATTCTACCAAACATTTCAAGAAGAATTAATACCTATTCTTCTGAAACTGTTCCAAAAAATAGAAATGGAAGGAAAACTTCCAAACTCGTTTTATGAGGCCACCATTACCTTGATCCCAAAACCAGACAAAGACCCCGTCAAAAAGGAGAATTACAGACCAATATCCCTGATGAACATGGATGCAAAAATTCTCACCAAAATACTAGCCAACAGGATCCAACAGTACATTAAAAGGATTATTCACCATGACCAAGTGGGATTTATCCCTGGGCTGCAAGGTTGGTTCAACATCTGCAAATCAATCAACGTGATACAATACATTAACAAAAGAAAGAACAAGAATCATATGATCCTCTCAATAGATGCAGAAAAAGATTTTGACAAAGTACAGCATGCTTTCTTGATCAAAACTCTTCAGAGTATAGGCATAGAGGGTACATACCTCAATATCATAAAAGCCATCTATGAAAAACCTACAGTGAATATCATTCTCAATGGGGAAAAACTGAGAGCTTTCCCCCTAAGGTCAGGAACACGGCAGGGATGTCCGCTATCACCACTGCTATTCAACATAGTATTGGAAGTCCTAGCCACAGCAATCAGACAACAAAAAGAAATCAAAGGCATCCAAATCGGCAAAGAAGAAGTCAAACTCTCACTCTTTGCAGATGATATGATACTTTATGTGGAAAACCCAAAAGACTCCACCCCAAAACTGCTAGAACTCATACAGGAATTCAGTCAAGTGGCAGGATATAAAATCAATGCACAGAAATCAGTGGCATTCCTATACACCAACAAGACAGAAGAAAGAGAAATTAAGGAGTCGATCCCATTTACAATTGCACCCAAAACCATAAGATACCTAGGAATAAATCTAACCAAAGAGACAAAGGATCTGTACTCAGAAAACTATAAAATACTCATGAAAGAAATTGAGGAAGACACAAAGAAATGGAAAAATGTTCCATGCTCATGGATTGGAAGAACAAATATTGTGAAGATGTCAGTGCTACCTAGAGCAATCTACACATTCAATGCAATCCCCATCAAAATACCATCCACTTTTTTCAAAGAAATGGAACACATAATCCTAAAATTTGTATGGAACCAGAAAAGACCCCACATAGCCAGAGGAATGTGTGAATAAGAAAAGCAAAGCTGGCAGCATCACAATTCTGGACTTCCAGCTCTATTACAAAGCTGTCATCATCAAGACAGCATGGTACTGGCACAAAAACAGACACATAGATCAATGGAAAAGAATAGAGAGCCCAGAAATGGACCCTCAACTCTATGGTCAACTCATCTTTGACAAAGCAGGAAAGAATGTCCAATGGAAAAGACAGTCTCTTCAACAAATGGTGTTGGGAAAATTGGATAGCCACATGCAGAAGAATGAAACTGGACCATTTCCTTACACCACACACAAAAATAGACTCCAAATGGTTGAAAGACCTCAGTGTGAGACAGGAATCCATCAAAATCCTAAAGGAGAACACAGACAGCAACCTCTTTGACCTCAGCTGAAGCAACTTCTTCCTAGAAACATCGCCAAAGGCAAGGGAAGCAAGGGCAAAAATGAACTATTGGGATTTCATCAAGATAAAAAGCTTTTGCAAAGCAAAAGAAACAGTCAACAAAACCAAAAGACAACCGACAGAATGGGAGAAGATATTTGCAAATGACCTATCAGATAAAGGGCTAGTATCCAAAATCTATAAAGAACTCATCAAACTCAACACCCAAAGAACAAAGAATCCAATCAAGAAGTGGGCAGAAGACATGAACAGACATTTTTCCAAAGAAGACATCCAAATGGCCAACAGACACATGAAAAAGTGCTCAATATCGCTCGGCATCAGGGAAATCCAAATCAAAACCTCAATGAGATACCACCTCACACCAGTCAGACCGGCTAAAATTAACAAGTCATGAAACGACAGATGTTGGCGGGGATGCGGAGAAAGGGGAACCCTCCTACACTGTTGGTGGGAATGCAAGCTGGTGCAACCACTCTGGAAAACAGTATGGAGGTTCCTCAAAAAGTTGAAAATAGAGCTACCATATGATCCAGCAATTGCACTACTGGGTATTTACCCCAAAGATACAAAAGTAGGGATCCGAAGGGGTACGTGCACCCCGATGTTTATAGCAGCAATGTCCACAATAGCCAAACTGTGGAAAGAGCCAAGATGTCCATCGACAGATGAATGGATAAAGAAGAAGTGGTATATATATATATATATATATATATATACAATGGAATATTATGCAGCCATCAAAAGGAATGAGATCTTGCCATTTGTAACGACGTGGATGGAACTGGAGGGTATTATGTTGAGCGAAATAAGTCAAACAGAGAAAGACATGTATCATACGACCTCACTGATATGAGGAATTCTTAATTGCAGGAAACAAACTGAGGGTTGCTGGAGTAGGGGGTGGGGTGGGAGGGATGGGGTGACTGGGTGATAGACACTGGGGAGGGTATGTGCTCTGGTAAGCGCTGTGAATTGTGCAAGACTGTTGAATCTCAGATCTGTACCTCTGAAACAACTAATGCAATATATGTTAAGAAAAAAAAAGAAGAAGAAGAAGGTAGCAGGAGGGGAGAATGAAGTTGGGGGAAATCGGAGGGGTAGACGAACCATGAGAGACGATGGACTCTGAAAAACAAACTGAGGGTTCTAGAGGGGAGGGGGGTGGGAGGATGGGTTAGCCTGGTGGTGGGTATTGAGGAGGGCACATTCTGCATGGAACACTGGGTGTTATGCACAAACAATGAATCATGGAACACTACATCTAAAACTAATGATATAATGTATGGGGATTAACATAAGAATTAAAAAAAATGGGATTTTTATTAAAGCACAGGGACAGGACCTGTGGGCAGGCATTACAAGCATGAGGGATGACTGATTCTAGACTTGGGATTTGGGGAAGGGAAGGGAAAAGGGAGGTTTTCAAAAGGACTTTCATATGCCAAAGAGAACCTAAAAGATACTGGAGGCCTTGCCATTGTCAAGCTAAGGTGGCTTTTTTCTCTAGCAAAGCCTTAACCTTAAGACAGTTGGGAGTGTCCTGGAAGAAGGTTCTACTCTGCCTGCCTCAAGTATCTGTCAATGGGCTGCAGGTCATGAAGAAATTTTACTTTCCCTTCTGCCTGTGTTTCCCACATCACTGTGGAGGGGAGGGTGATGTTAGGGCTCCAGGAAATTGCGTCTATGGGTCTCTGGAAGTTAGGTTATTGATAAGAATGCTTTTTCCTTGTAAATCACTAAGACATTGGTAAACTGAGGGAGACTCCGGTCCAGCAGGACTGTGATTTCTCTAAGTTAACCCTTGGTTTTTTCCTTCCCTTAGCTTTCAGGTAGCCTGGAGGGCCTGAGGAATGTCACCCAGATCCCACCTGGGGGAGGGGGGCGGGTTGCGGGGTGTCAGCTTGTGCTTTGCCCTCAGCTTGCCTTCTGCTCCCTCATCATGCTGACTCCAGCTGACCGGACCATTGAAAAGAACCAAACTGCTTCCAACTGACAGAATTTAAGGAACCTCCCCAAAAGTCCCGACTTGCTGTATCTGACTTGCCTTTTTTTTCTCTGCAGCCACGGGACCAGATGTGCAGGCGAGGTTTCTGCCGCAGCCAACAACAATATCTGTGGGGTCGGAGTGGCCTACAACTCCAAGGTCGCAGGTAAGCTTTCAGCAGGGCCATGCGCCAGAAAGCCTAGCGCTCTGGTCTCCAGCCTGGGGCGGTGGGGGGGCAAAAATTCCCACTGGAGCAGAGCTGGGACTAGTAGACTTAGCAAGAGCGGGGAAAAAACAATTCTTTTAATCTTTCTGGCAGTATCAATACAGTGAGGTTTTTTTTATTCGAGTGTGTTATAAATACAGAAAAGTACATAGGTCAGGAGCCCACAGCTCAGTGAATTTTCACAAACTGACCACGTCCACGTAAACTGTCAAGAAACAAAATGCCACCAGCATCCCAAAGCCCTCCTCATGTTCCCTTCCTGTTACTACCCATATACACAAGAATAAGCATGAGCCTGATTTCTCACAACAAATAGTGGTTATTCCCAGCTTTTAAACTTTAATATGAATGGAATTGTACTGATTGTACTCTTGTGTCATTATCAATAACATTCTAATGAGACTCTGATAAAGCCTATAAGAATATAAAAAGATAGGTACAAATTATTGTAAACAGACTCAGAACTCCTCAAAAAAAAGGGGGTTGTTTGTTTTTTTTTTTACACAGTGCCATCTCCTCTCTAAGGAAATATATTCTACTAAAACCCGTGTATCAAGTTCCACAGGAAGGATATTTAACAATTTCACCTTCACCGGGGGCTTTAGAAATGATGGTGGCAGATCACTGGAAATTTAGAAACCAGCATCTCCCTCTCCAAAAAAGAGCGGGAGAGAGAATGAGAGGGGTTCATAAACTGTCAACAACATGCTGGCGAATGAAGTAGCTCCTGGCATGGGTCCGCATTTTGCATCAAATTGGTTCTTAATTTATTCAAAGCTGAGTCACTCAAACTTGTTTTTCTTTTTTTTTTACAACTCTCTTGATATTTTTTTCCTAGCAATTTAATGGAACCATAAACATCCTTTGTGCTGACACTTGCATTTCCAGGGACCTAAATAAAGCCAGATTAACCTATACAAACCCATCACTAACCTCTTTCAATGCTGTTTGCTAAGTGGCTTGCCTAAGCCTGGTGCCGAATTTCACAAAAGAATACGTCTGGAGGGTCTGAAATGCAGATGGGGGAAGCTTTGCCCCCCGGGTTTCTGCTCTCTTTACTTTGTGTGCTTTCAAACTGCGGGCATTAAAATGTCAGAAGCCATCAGGAGCCCAGGGGAAAGAATAACACCCAGTTAATAATTTATAAGCCAGGCTCGGACCTCGGGTGTTATCTGTGCAAGGTGGGTTCCCTATCCGCAGGATAAAACTGGAGGCAACTGAAAAAAATCAGACCTGAATTTCCAATTCACAGTGATTGTCTTCAAAATAATTTGGATCCCAAAGCATAGTTTCAAAATAGCTTTGGTGCCCGAAGTAACTGGGTTTCTTTTGATCAAGAGATTCTTAGAACTAGTGCCTGCAAAACTGAGTTAGGAGCAGCTCAAGGCATTAGGAGGGCTTACCGGGGTCGCTTTCTCCATTTGCCTTCTGTCCTTTTCTCTCCTATTGTTTGCGCTCTGAAAACATCTGAGCAGCTCATCAAATGGACCTAATTTCCCTGTTCTTTTCATTTGAATTCCGTAAAAGGGAAACATGAGAAAAGGATTTCAGTGTGTTAACCTAAGAAATAAGAGGGCCAGTTATTTTACCAGCAAAATGGGTTTATTCAGGACAACAGAGAATTGCAATTCAGGACATTGCAAGCTATGGCAAAACCACAGGCAAGTCCCACAAAGCAGAGGAATGTTATTTTATGGAGAAGAAGGAGGAACTTGGGAGGGGTTGTTTTCAAGTAAAGTCCATGGGAGAAAAGCAGGAATTCAGGGTGATGGTCATTTCTCCTTGGCTGATTTGCCGGGGTACTGGATTTCTTGTAGGAGATGCAATGTACATCTTTTCCAGCTGGGGCCTGAAATTATTGATTCTTTCCTGTTGACAACTCTGCTGGGATCTGTAATTGACATTTCTCCCTGTAATTGATATTGAGTGATAGAGCTCCCCCTTCTGGACTCCAAATTCCATTTTAGAGAGCTTTCCCTTTATTAATTTTCACTGGTGCCAGGAGTTTCTTTGGGAGGTGATCCCCGGAAACCAGAGTGAAGGAAAGAGGAGGAAAGACAGCTAAGGGAGGGAAGTCAACAAAGGGTGTGTAGATGAACTGGTTGCTCCTGTGGATAAGCAGGGATCTGAGGGACTGTGGGGACAGCCCACAGAATTGCTCTCCACCAAGGAGAAGAGGCTGGGGAGTTTATCCGCCAACTCCCATCCCTCATTTATGGGGGTGGCTCCTGGGCCCTCGGCACCCTGTCCAGTCTTCCAGGTCACATGGGTGGAGCATAAATTCTGAGGCAGAGAACGCACCCCAGGCAAAGATACCTGGACAGGGCAGCGGATCCACACAGCTGCAACCCCTTAACTCTGCCTCACCTGCTGACTGACTCCCAACCCCAAAGGGGAGTGAATGCAGCCCGATACCGCAAAGGCATGACCTGACCTGTGCTCTGTGAAACCCCAGCTGACTCAGGTCTCACGGCAATGCTGAGGTTCCAGAAATAGACCAGAGCTGGTGGGAGGCATGCCCAGCCACACACAGAGTTTAAGCACAGGAGCCTCCTTTTCCGCTCCCTTAACCCCCGTTTTGCTCCTCTGGAACTACTCATGCTGGTGCCAACTGTTCGAGGGGCCCAGAAGTCTAGTCCCCATCGTCCTGTGCCTGTTGGAACATCCAGTGTCCTCTGGGCTTCCCCGGAACAGCGCAAGGAATTCTTTATGAGGAAGCCCTGGACTATTACTCAGGAATTACAATAAAAGCAGAATTTCAGCCTCCTGGACCTTACACATTTAGGTGAAACATTTTGTTCCTTCTGGCTGTCAATCGCAAAAGTTGTCTGGTTTTTATAACTCTAAAGGAGCCATGCCTT
The DNA here is from genome assembly GCF_029215605.1 of Mirounga angustirostris. Classification (NCBI taxonomy): domain Eukaryota; kingdom Metazoa; phylum Chordata; class Mammalia; order Carnivora; family Phocidae; genus Mirounga; species Mirounga angustirostris. Next base: position 95,986,288 of record NW_026991718.1, on the reverse strand, counting down.
TCCAGAGAATCTTTCCTTGCAGGTTTCTGAGCTAGGGGTGTCTAGAGCGCCACCTGGTGGCCAGACAAGATCATTGCTAGTCCCTCCCTGTCCCGAGGTGTTCAGTTAAGGTAGGGAGACTCCAGAGGCGGGGTGGTCCAAGCCCTTCCTGCATCCTGGGTCTCTCTTCAACGTGTCCTCAAAAAAAGGCTTAAGTTGAGGTGCTGTAAAATCTTAGCCCAGGAAGAGGAAAGTGGAGATAAGATGGTAAAATGAGTCCCCTGAAGGGAAAGAAGGAAAAAAAAAATCACAGCATCTCTTCATCTGCCTGTTAGTCTGTTGCGTCTCTCTTTTATTCACAGATTTTTTGCTCACTTTTCCACTAGGGCTCCTGTCTTTTTCTTGCTGATTTGCATGCCTTCTTCGTATGTCCTCGATCTTAGCTCCTGCTCAGTTTCAGGCAGTGCAAATATCTTCTCCCAAACTTTCACATGAGGTCATTAATCCACCTGGATTTCACCTTTGTATGTCGTGGTGGCTGGGGACCCAGTTTTATTTTTCTCCAAACGTGAACCAGGGTCCCTGATACCATCTATTCAATAATCCATCCTGTTCCTCTGATTTGTGGTGCCACCTTCATCGTATATTAAGTTCCCATCCATACATGATTAGTCACTAGGTAAATATAATTTACATAAACCCACCTAGCAGGTATAAATTAGGAAGTGTAGCCACACTCCTACTGATGGGCCTTTGTATCTGCTCTTCCCTCTGCCCAGAATACCTCCCCCATAGGCTTTACCTGGCCACACCTCTTCATCCTCTTCTCCGTTTTCCCATTGCTCCTCCAACATCACCTCCCAGACCAGCTTCCTCATCCACACGTGAGAAAGCATGCAGAGTTCTTTCCTCCCAGCACTAACTACAGTCAGCTACTGGACGTATTCTTGTGCATGGTGATTTGATCAGTATCTTTCTCCCCAGGCAGACAACAGTCTCCATGAGGACAAGGGCCATGTCTCTTTTCTCTCACCTCAGCACCGAGAACAAGATCTGGGGCACAGTGGATGCCCAAAGCCTATTTGCTGAGTGCCAGAAAGCAAGAAAGGAATAAAGACAAGGAAGGGCCAGTGATAAGCAGTAGAGATTAATTATTAGATGAAGAATGGATGGATGAATGGAGTCATGAGATGAAGGGCCTAAGGATCTAAGGACCCAAAGCTCATAGAATTTCTACCAGGAAGCAAATTTATCTCCTCTTCTACCAGCACCATCTCACCTTTGCTGCTTCATCCCAATCAAATTAGTTCCAAGGAGACGTGGGCCTTCTCACACCCTCTCCCCACTTCCCTCCCTTCCCAGGGCACCACCAGTAGGAGCTGCTCCTGGGCCCATCAGTGAAAAGAGAAAAGGGGCCCCTCTGCACCCACACCTCAGACAGCTCCAGGCTATCAAGCACAATGACCATCCATCCACCATTTATCATTCAGGTGTTACAAAAAGAGTGTGTAAATTTCCAGGAGCTCATCTTTTCTACTTACTCATCAGAATCTCAAAATCTTGGGCCCCAAAATTCCTTTAGTCCAAACACCCACTGACACTTGCCTAAGGATAGCAACATAGTAGTATTAATAATGATAATAATAATAAGTAACACATAGTTACTCTTCCAATGTGTCAAACACAATACAAAACTCTTTACCCAACCCTTTATACAATTTTCTTATACATTATTATATATAATACATATAACATATATATTATATATTAGCATCCCTTTTCTACAGAGAACAAGACTGGGGCCCCACAGCTTGTAAGCTGTAGAATAAACCTGCAGCCAGCACAGCCTGGGCCAGAAATTCTGCCTGTGGCCCCTACACGAAAATGCTTGGACAACTTCCCTTTTCCTGCCCTTCTGGGATAGCCTGGATCCAGCCTGGAGCCACATACCTCCAGTGACAAGAAACTCACTCCCTTCCAACATAGTCTGTTCTACCTTTGGATATGTGTGACTTTGAGAATCTTCCTCTAAAATGAGCTCTCTCTTTGATTTCTGTTGCCTGTTGTCATGGACACAGTTGCTACCCCCTCTTTAAATGACACATGGCAGGGAAAGAGGAAAGCTCCCATTAGTCTGGCTCCTAAAGAGCAAATACTCTATAACATGTAAACACATGCATTTGGCATGTCCCAAAAATCTTAGTGCCATCTTGAAGCTTTAATAACTTCAAAGATATGTATATTTGAGGTTTAACTATTTACATTCCCTTTGCCCACTTATTTACTTTCATGAATTTTGAAGAAAAAGATTAATTTCAGGTTTTTTACTTTGAAAATGCCTTTATTCAGTAACTCTTTAGGAAAATAACTTAATTATTTTCTTCCTTTTGATTTTTAAAGATTATTTATTTATTTGAGAGAGAGAGAGAGAGAGAGAAAGAGCACATGGGGGGGAGGGGCAGAAGGAGAAGGAGAAGTAGACTCCCCGCTGAGCAGGGAGCCCAATGAGGTGCTTGATCCCAGGACCCTGGGATCATGACCTGAGCCGAAGGCAAATGCTTAACCGACTGAGCCACCCAGGTGCCCCTGTTCCTTTTGATTTTTAAATCAGTGCTTGACATCCTCAATCAAAGGGAATAAGACAAAAAATTAAAATTAAAAATGTATTGTCCAAAATTTGCAACCCCCCCAAAAAATGCACAACAAATATAAATAATGAAGCTTTCAAATGATGTTTCTTGAAGTTTGTCAGATTTATATTTCTGAGATTATTAAAGCTCAAAACTGCACCAAGCCTTGGGAGATGCTATCTCTTACTGCCAATCCCTTCCAGCACTCAACAGTTATTGCTGGCTGCCTCCCATGTACCCGGTTCTGCTGTGGGTGGTGGGATACAGCTGTGAGGCAACCAGCAGGATTCCTGTCCTCACACAGCTTAGAGTCTAAGAGGAGACACAGACGATGAGCGAATCAGCACAATAATATCAGATCGCTGCTGTGACCAAACCAAAGCAAGGTGGTAGAGAATAACCAGGCTGAGGGGACAGGTAGCACTTTGAGGGTGGGAGCACCACACCTGGGCTTCCGCAGAGTTCCTCAGAGCAACCCCAGGGTGGGGCCAGGCCAGGCAGCATCGGCCTTACCTGCCTGCCTTGTTAAGTCAGAGCATCTAGATTTATGCACCGAGCTTTGGGATGGGATCTCCTTTGTTCAACGGTTCTGAAAAAGAGTTTGAAAACCATACTGTTGACCATTATCAAAATACCCCGAAATTTCGCTGCCGGCAATGAATTACCTCCACATATTTGGCCGATAGAACTCAAAACGTTTCAGTGAGTTCCCATAATGTTATCTGAATTTTAAAACAAACCAGTAAAAATTGCACATTAGCACAATGATGAACATGTTTTCAGATCCTTAGGTCAGCATGAATTCATGCCTCAGCCTGCCGATTTATATTCACGAGCAAAAAAGGTGGTGATTAGCAACACTGAGGTTCATGGGCAGATGCAGTGTTTGCTGGTGTGGAGTACAAGTTCCCCTTTTGTAACAAGAGCAGAGGTAGAAAGGATTTAACTCAAATCCCTGGGCCTTGCAGCTCTTAGGGAAGGAAGTCTCGGAGTCCCCACTGGTCAGTAGTGCGGTGATCAGACCCTCATGGTGGGGGGATAGAAGTGTTTGATGTGCGCACTGTGTTTCCCTATGCCATTGAATCACACCAGCCAGGAGAGCATTTTACAACTGTGAACACACAGAGTCCTAGCCCCCCCTGGGCTTTCCTCTCTCCCTTTGCCTCTCACCTTTACTCTCTTGCCTTCCCTTGTTCTCTCTTTCTTATCTGGCTCTGTCTTTGTCTCTCTCTCTCTCCGTGCCCCGCTGTAGCTCCTACAGCATCCAGGGACAGAGGAGAGAGAAAACCCTTGGGTCACCCTGTGCCTCTGTCTTGGCTACAAATGGTGCAGTCGCTTGCGAAAATGAATACTGTATCTCATTCAATTAATGCATGCCTCATTCCTCCCGAGCTTAACAAGATTAAAGGAATGTCGGGCGCCTGGCCCCAGAATATGAATGAGAGCCTTGCTCCCATTCTGTGGCTGCCCCTGCCTCCCTGGACGCTGAAACAGTCAGAAGATTAATGCACACCAGCTCTGATGTTCTGTGCAGCACAAAGGGGGCCAGGGAGGGCAGGAAGAGGAAAAGAGACAGACAAAAGCTGCAAAGAGAGTGGGTAAAGGGCAGGGCTGGATGCGCCACTCTGGCTGGATGATGAAATTCAGTGTTGCCATTGGTTGGCATGCAGGACAGTTCAGGTCTACTTCGGCAGGGTTGAATTTCTCTCACCTTCTAGCTGAAGTGGGCTGTTCAGTTCTGCTCATCTAGACAAGTTCAAGACCATTTGGGTTTTCTCCTTGCAGGCAAGTGAAAACCAGCCTCTCTGTGATGTTTCCCTACCTACAAAGTGGGCGCGACTTCTGGCCAAAAGAAGCTGCACTATTTGGTTTACTCTGTGATCTGTTGAGTACTATTGTTGAATACATTTTTAAAAAATAAATAAAATACAGGGAAGCCAAAAGCAAAATGTGAGGCTTTAGACTTCCTCTCTCTTATAAAATGAACCATAAAACAGCTTCCAGGGGGCGCCTGGGTGGCTCAGTAGGTTAAGCATCTGCCTTCGGCTCAGGTCATGATCCCAGGGTCCTGGGATGGAATCCCGCATCGGACTCTGCTCCGCGGGGAGCCTGCTTCTCCCTCTCCCTCTGCTTGCCACTCCCCCTGCTCACTCGCGCTCTCTGCATCAAGTAAACAAATAAAATCTTTTTTAAAAACACAAAACTTAGCTTCCAGAAAGTTCAAAACGAAGATTATGCTCATTCTGTATGAACTTCTCCCCAAGGGAAAGGATGCTAACTGATTATTGGACATTTGTTGGCAAGAATGGTGACCTGATTTATGGGTAAAGAAAACCCATAAGTGGAAAATCTCAAGATGTTATTATTTGTTCTTCTGGACCTGCCATTTCTGTTAGGGAAAAAAAATCAGCTAACGTAATGATACCATACACCTATTCATCAAATATTTATCAAGCTTAAAATAATGCTGATCACCTAGGACCCAAGAAAAGAACAAAATAGACACATGCTCTGAACTCAGAGCTTTTGCTGTCTAGTGATGAATGTGTTGACCAAGAAGAGTTATAAAGCAACCAAAGCATTTATTTGGGTCTTAGGCATTGCAATCAGGGAGACACAGAGTCAACTGACATGCAACGTGTACTCCAAAATGCAAGCAGGGAATGTGGGCTTATACAGGCAAAAACCACAAGGTCCCATAGCTCGTTGTGAAAGAATTATCATTGATACTGACAGAGTTAAAGGGAGTATCTAAGGTTGGCTCTTCAGTAACATATGCTACGTTATCTCCATTTCAGTCCAGAGTAAAAGGATGTTTTCCAAGAGGTGATTAAGGTGCAACCAATAAGTTACAACTGACAAGTCAAAAGTCCTTCCAAAAATGGAAACAGGAGATGTGCATCACCTTGCTTCTTCAGTGTCCTCCCCACCCTATTTTGGATGCCTGTCTTAGCAAGGCTTACTTTAGGTTGTAATCACCTTGCACAAATGAAACTCACAAGTAAGCAATTATACTACTAGAAGGCCCAAAGTATGGTGCTGGAAGGGGTGGGGGTGGGGGGATGCCGGGGAACTGGATCCAGAAAGACTGCTGGGGAAATGCCTCCTGAACACATAGGTTAGTCAGAGAAGGATGAGCATTGGGAGAAGGTGTATGCAGGCACAAGGAGTGGGCTATGGGACACTGAGGAGGAAGGAGAGACCCTTCAAGAGAAGACAGTTTCGTATCAATTTCACAAGCCCTGCAAGAACCTGGCTTGTCCTTATTTGAATGGATTTGCGTGCCATGTTAGAGAGTGATGCTTGTGTCCTAGTGTCCTTTGGCCATGGTAAATATAGTTAAGAGGTGTCAGGATCCAAGTTTTGACTGTGTAGAGCCCAGTCCCTTCACTTCATAACTCCCGTGGAAAGAAAGACTTGGTCAGCTGCTCTAACATTCTAGGGTCCTTACCACAAAAGAAAGTGTATGAAGCAGAGAACAATATGGCCCCCAACAGCAATGTCTGGAGAGTAGTAATAGAGGGACCAAGTGCCCATCTCATTGGCTGCTACTTCGCTAACCCTGGAGAGACTTGTTAGGGACAGTCAGACGGTGATGTAAACTATGGGTGCCCACAAGTGTGCCCCCTTGTGCATCCCTGTGTGCAGCTCAGGTTTACCCACACAATCGTGGACTGCAGCACTCTGCTCCTCTTCAATGTCCCAGCAAGGAGTCACTCCTACAAGTTGTTGGAAGAGCACAAACTTTACAAAGGTGACATAGGGGAGAAAGAGGAGGGGGCTGTATCATGCACCCCATTACTAATATATTTCAGAAGGGCCCATTCTGCATTTCTGTCCTCCCCAAAACCCCTTCTCAGCTATCATGCAACTTGGAGTCCTCTTTTCCTGACTCCCCGGATCTTTGCACTGTTCCTGCCCCTCTCTCTGCCCCCTAATCTCTAGGATTTACTCTGAAATATTTAATATCAATTTCATCCCCCCCCCCCCCACTGTCCTGACAGTGGGTTTATTTCTCCTCTGAAACTGCCTCCCCCCGCCCCCACCCCCGTCAATACCCAATCGCTGAAGGCTGAGCTTCCACTTAGAAAGACTTATCCAGGAATCTCTTCAGACCACAAAGGTGGTCTCTCTCCATTAGAAATTCTAGTCAAGTTTGCGCACGGGGGTGGGGGACAACTTCTTCAAATAGTTACATAACGAAAGGCGTGGGTGGAGTCCAAAAAGGATCGAGCGGGACGGTCTGTGAGTCCTTCTTCATCCTCTGAAGGTGGAGCCCACCCAGCCTGAGGTTGGACTCGGGATCATCTGGGGGCAGACCCTCCAACCATACCCAGGACCTGAGCCCTCATCACCCCCCCCCCCCACCCCGTGTGCAGCGCACTGGGCGACCAAAACGTGGTGTTTCCCTGCCCGCACCACAGGTATCCGGATGCTGGACCAGCCGTTCATGACGGACATCATCGAGGCCTCTTCTATCAGCCACATGCCCCAGCTGATTGACATCTACAGTGCCAGCTGGGGCCCGACGGACAACGGGAAGACGGTGGACGGGCCCCGCGAGCTCACGCTTCAGGCCATGGCCGACGGCGTCAACAAGGTAAGGGCTTGGCTGCGGACACCAGGTTCAGGACCTAGGGGCTGAAGCGGGGGGCGCTGGGGGTGGGAGGTATCCAGAGGAGGTGATGAGAGTGAAGTAAGGGGCAGGGAAGGAGGCAGAGGTGGGGCTGTCACCCTGTGCTTTAGCTCAGGGCCTCCGAGAAATGGACCCCCAAACAGGGTTAGTGGGGCCATTTATTGGAGCGGACTCCTTTAAAGGGCGAAGAGGAGGGGGCAGGGGTGCCTTCAGACAGTGATGCTGGCTCAATCCAGGCGAAAGAGCGGGGAGGAAGGAGGGTCATCCTGGGGGCCTCTGCTAGCACCCCCACTGTGCCACACGTCAGCTGGGAGCAGCCCCCAGGCAGTGGGGTCTGGGTGCAGAAGGGGCTATGAGCCATATATGAGCCTCCGGTTTTTGAGGATGCCCATCCCTGAGATTAGCCCAGGAATGGAGAGAGCCAAGGAAAAGAGACCAAGGCAGAGCCCCCAAAGGGAAGGTAGCCAGTGAGTGGCCCATGCTCGAGGAAAGAAGTACCCTCCCTACCATCTCAGGGCAGGGGTCATCTCCCATAAGATATGAGCTAGGCCCCGGGATCAGAGTCTTCTGGGTTCAGGTCCCATTTAGGGCGCTCAATGTCTGGGTGTATCCACAAATGACTTGACCTCCCTGCGCCACTGTTTTTTGCCTGTACAATGGTGATAATCATACATTTCTCCTGGGATCATTGTAACGTGTCAATGAGATAAATACGCCAGTGTTTGGCACTGGGAAGTGCCCCTGGAAGGGTTGGTGTTTATCCAGGTCATTATGGACACTTGACCAATCTCCCCAAAACTTTGTGGTATAAAGCATAGTGTTTTACTAGGCTTGTGGATTCTGTGGGTCAAGAACTCAGGGCACAGTGGGGATGGCTGGTGTCAACTCCAAGAGTCCTGGACCACAGGTGGAAGACTCCAGACTTGAATTGCCAGACTGTTGTGTCTTCCAGTGCCCTTAGGATGTGCCTAATTACTCACCATTGGTGCCACAACACCAACCACTCAGAGTACTTAGTCATTTTGTCTTATTTAGTCTTGTCTTCAAGATTAGACTTGCCTTCAGGTGACAGTGATGCCCCTTCTGTGCTTTGAGTTTGCTTGTCTAATCAGCCGTGGACATGGGAATCACATTTCCCAAGATTACAACAGTGGTGCATGGAGTAAGTCACCAGGTCCTAAGTGAGGGAAAGACAAGTATGTCAGGTGTGGTAGATGCACTTTTGGAAGTGCATTTTAGGAATTTTTAGAAAGTTTGCCTCTTGGGTTTTGACCAATTTCAAATGGATGAAATGGTTATAGCCATGTTTGGATATATAAACTAGCACTATTATAAGTGAACTGCAAAATGCATCTATTCTGTTTATGTTTAAGTTATTTACAGTCTATGTGAAATACACATGAACTTATTACTTATACATTTATATCACTAAAATAGGTATGTGTATAAAACACCCCAAAGTCAACAGTAGCTTAGAAAGGTAAAAATATTAAAGAAAATTAGAGTGGACCACTGAAGGCTATTTTTTGTTGTTGTTTTAAAGTGTTACAAGATGCCAACATTGCGTTTTGTTTTATTTTTAACTACTGTCACTGTTAAATCCCACAACTTACTCATATTATAACTGGAACCTAAGTACAGTCTCCCCAGTCCTGTTTACCCCTCAGCCCCCAGCCCCTGGTAACTCTCTATTTCTATGAGAGATCCCAGTTCTCACCTCAATCCCTGTCCCTTGTTGGCCACAGAACTTAGGACTAGTCACTTAGTTTCTCCGTGCCTCACTTTCTTCTTCAGTAAAATAGTCCCCATCAATGGTTCTCACAGTGTGGCCACTGGCCCACCCACAAGTTTGTGAGAAATGCAGAGCCTCAGCCCCATCCACCCACCTGATGTATCAGAGTCTGCATTTTAACAAAGTCGCACTCAAGTTTGAGAGGTGCTGCTCTAAATGATTTCTAGAATACATATCTCGTAAGCCTAAGATACTAAGACCACAAGATAACGTGGTTTTAAAAATCCCCTAGTGACTAGGAAAGAGCAGTAGAAGTGACTCGTTTTCTGGGATGGCACTGTGCGTCCCCTTCCTGGTGGTGCCTTGAAGGGATTGATGACCAAGCCAAACACTCTGGTTTGTCTCTGAGCTGCAGGAGCAGAGGCCCGGGTGGCTCAACCTAAGGGGTTTCTTGTAGGGATGCACGAGGAAGGACTAGGGCAATGGGATGGATTCGAGCAGGACCTCATACAAGCTGGGACCAGACAAACATTCTGGATCCAACATAGCTGCAGGACTCTGGCCACAGAGTGTGTGGGTATCCCCATGGGGCTCCCACAATCACAGGGCTTGGCTGTTGTCTCGTGCCTGTCTCTCACTGGCTTTGTGTGTCCCTCTCTGAATCCATTGTTCCTCTTCCTTGGGACTTATGTTCATGTGCTACTTCTGCGTGGACGGGACCCCATCAGCAGCCTCGTTTGTCACAACCTGTCAGGCTCTACTCCAACTGCCATCTCCCCCAGCACCCCCAAGCTTGAGGGGGAATCTTGGCCCCAAACTAGGGGAGACACTTCTCTCTCTGGTAGGTTCCAAAACTAGCAAATGTGGTTCCATTGGACAAGTTTAGAACTTGAACGGTCAGAAGTCAGTCTGAAGGTTGCTAACAGAGCCCCTTTCTTTTCCATTCTGGTAACATCAAGTGGCAGTTGGCACCCTCGCACAGCTTTGTAGAGCTCTGAAGGAGAAGTTTCTTCTGAACTGTTGAATTCTTTCAGAAGTCTCAATAGAAATATAACACCATATGCTTCTCCTCTGTTATGGGTGGAATTGTGTTCCCCCCCACCACCAAAATTCATATGTTGAAATCCTAACCCTTCCCCCATCTCAGAATGTGACCTTATCTGGAAATAGGGCCATTGCAGGTATAATTAATTAAGACAAGGTCATTCTGGAGCAGGGTGGGCTCCTAATCTGATATGACTGGTGTCTCTATTAAAAAAGGTAATTTGGACACAGACACATAGGAACAATGGCCAGAGAACATGAAGGCAGAGATCAGGATGATGCCTCTACAAGCCAAGGAAACCCCCAGCAGCTAGGGGAGAGGCATGGGACAGATTCTCCCTCCCAGCCTTCAGAAGGAACCAACCCTGCCGACATCTTGACTTTGACCTTCCAGAACAGCTATATATACAATATACAATATATTTCTGTGGTCTACACCACCCATACTTTGTTACAGCAGCCCTAGAAACCATGCACCTTCCAGGGTTAGAAGAGAGATTTGGCCAGACTCCAGCAGTGCAGAAACAACATGGTCACTTTTTCAGTTACCCTTGATGTCAACTGGCTCCCTCTCAGATAACTAAGATAGCTGAGCATTGATCCACTTACAACTTATTCTCACCTGGCACCTCGAGAAGCAGCCTTCCTTCACTCTCTAACATCATTCCTCAAAGGAGAAGCTTGCAACAATTCCCATGATGCCATCAGCATCAGCCCATCTGAGACAGCCACAGGGGGCCCCTGACATTTGAAAGGCACAGTACCGTTTACAGAGGGACTTACCCACAGGATCGGCAGGTGGGGGTAAGAGGTGGTGCCGCCACCCCATTTCAGTGCCTCAACCCTCTGGAGTTTTTAGGATGAAACTTTAGACACACAAACAGCTTGTTTGCTTATTGCATTGTTCACTGTGTGGCTGGAGAGAAATGGTTGCACATCCAAGGACCCAGGACCAGGTGACAATACCCTGGGAACACTTGGCAGATGTCCTCCTTCCCCAGCAGACAGGGATTTCCACTGAGAAGCATTTTTTTGACACCCAAGTCCAAAAGAGAGACATGTAGGTGACATCTGCCCTCAGTCTGAATTTACAACGCGCATGGCATTCAATGCAGCACATTCCCAAGTGGCTCCTGTCATTTTCCATGGACTTCTGAACTGTTCCCCACATCTCAAGTCCGGGTATTTCTCTCTCCTCCATCTGTAGCCTCCCCTGCTACAACTAGAAAGGCCCTTTCAAGTGTGATTGTTCTGGAAAGTATGCCAACTGTGCCAAAACTCGAAGAGAAAAATTGTTATGACTTATCTTCAGATGACAGCATGTAAATATTTTAGAAAGTGAAGTGAGTATGATGAAAAATACATGATTTCTCATTAGACTTTCCCCCAAGCCTGTGGGAATGGTTCTTTCCTTGTTTCAAGGTGACATTTTTTTGGACAGAATGGTAGAATCTCGTGCATGATGGTGTATTATACACGAGCAGAGATTTCCTCTCAGTTATCTGGTCTACTCTAAAGGGAAGTCCACCTCGGAAATGTAGCTCCATCTAAACAAGAGTCAGATAATTACCTAGCACGCAAAGGTAGGTCTTACGCTTGTCTTTGAATTTTAGCATCCTGTGGGTAGGTTTTGTTTGACAGACATAGCAATGATAAAGAAAGAGGAAGAGGAAAAGAAGGCTGAGGGACCTTTTTGGGGATGTGCTGTTTGCCACAGACCCCACCACTCCCAATTGTATGACCTCTGTTTTGCACATAAACATCACCTACCCGGCTCCTTACAGATCTGAGTTTGCATTTCCTATATTTGTTCAGTAAATACTTAAGGGAGGCAGCAAGGAGCAGAGAAGAGAAAAGGAAAGGAAACTTTTTTCCCTTTATTTGTTTTTTCATCTTTATAGTCTACATGTTGACCATACAATAAAAGCATTTCTCACATTTTATATGGGAAGAAGGTGACAGTCATAGATCCCTGAATTATGAGATATCCAATAACTGACGTCTTTCTTAGTTTGGGATCCTGTAAAAGCAGACCCTGAGACAAGGATTGAGTTCATGTAGTTGCTTTGGGAGCCAAAGGGAACACCAGTAGTGAAGGGGGAGGTATGACAGGGAAGAAAGGGGCCAATGAAGGTTGTGTTACCAGGCCAGCTACCACTGTGAACAACTGGAGCTTAATCCCACTGGGAAACTGGAAAACCATGCAGAACATGCCCTGGAGTCATCCCTGCCAATGGCAAGGGAGCTGGGGTAAAAGTCATGGTCAACATAAATGCCACAGCACTTTTGGCCCAGGGGCAGGTGTGCAGAACAGGCTCTTGGGAGAAAGCCCTTCTACAAAGAGACGCCTATGCTGGCATTTGGAAATGCCCAGTGCATGGAAGGTCTAAGGGATGTGGGCTTACACCCGCTGCCGCCTACTACAGTCTCCAGAGTGCAGTTTGAGAAAACCTAATCTGAGGATTAGAGTCTTTGCTATCTGGATAATAAAGGACCAGTAGGGTGATGTGTTTGCTGGTTAGAAAGACGCAGGCCTTGCAGAGACTGGTGGAGTAACAGAGCCACGTGTTGTAGGATCACAGGGTCTGATGTTGCCCTGACAACCAGAAAGGGCATTCAGACAACACTAGAGGGCCTTGAAAGTGACAGTTGGTTCATGAACTTCTTTCCACATCTTGAGGAAGTACAGCTACCAAGGGCAACCGTGGTATGTCTGTGGTTGGCTCTGATTTCTATACCCCAACCTCTTATTAATCATGGTTCAGGGCTGCTACTGGAAGGAGCATCTCAGGGATATTTAAAGACAAGCCAGGCACAAGCTGAGGCACAGGTGAGACAGAGCATTGATTGTTTATCAGGCAGTCCCTGCGGGATTGAGCAGGGCAGAAGCATGGATCCCAGCTCTTCGGGCTGGAATGTACAAAAGAAGGATCACTTGCAAAACGGTGGCTCGAAAGGCACCTTGCAGGCAAGGGGGGCAGCGGACTGCCCAGGGAGACAGTGATAAATTGGGCATTGGTGAAGCAAAGCGTTAGTGCAGCCTGCTGGAATTTAATCAGAGCAGTGGGTCTGACATGGTGGCAGCGAGTGCCGGGGCTTCTGACAGGCAATGGATGCCTCCTGCCAAGGAGCTCTCAGGAACACTCCATGAGCCCTGATTTATGCTCTGAAACCAAGCGAAGGTTCACAACTGGGCAGGAGCTGCCAAAGTGTGGAGTCTGCGATCCAGTCTGAAATGATGGTTGCAGTTACAGTCCCTCCTTTCATTTGTGATAAAGAGAAATGGAAGAAAAGGCTCTTTGGTGGCTTTTGGGTGATTCCTCTCAAGTGCTGGCCAGCCTGAGGTGGGATGGCCAACCATCTTGGTTTCCCATTTTTAGCACTGAAAGTCCCACTTCCAAGGAACCCCCCAGTCCGGGCAAACCGCCAACACTCGGTCACTCCCCCTGTGGCCGTGTTGGTGGTGGTGACTTACCCGAACCCAGAGAAAACCCCAACCAGCTTGAGGGATTGACATGAATGTAAACCCGTTTGAACTCCCGTGACATCAGGAAGGTTCATCATGGTGTGTTTGGATCCTGCTAGAAATGAGACAGCATTGCGTAAGGGTCTTCCCTCCAGAGTGTAGACGTGGCAAAACAGGTAGTAATTAGAGGTGACTACAGTAGGTGCCATTAAACGTAGCCTTGAGTGAAGGATATAATCAGAAGCCAAGGGCAATGTGCCGTCCTCTGTTTGGCTTTTCTGGAGACCGTGACACCCCCAGCACACTCTTGAACTCCCCGGGGAACCTGATGGGGACACGAGGCGGACGCTGTGGTCCTGGTGCCGTGGCATCCTGCTCACCAGCCAGCCAGCCTCTCACCGCTCCTCTGTGTGAGGACCTGCAAGGCATCGCTGGAGTGTGCTCCCCAGTGCGCACACAGTCCCAGCCATGAGGAGTTAACACCCAAGGGGCAACCGCCCACCTGCACTGTCCTGGTGGCCAGGTCCCAGGGGCTCTCCAGAGAGACTGACCCCAGCTCCCACAGGGAGAACCTGCTCATCAGCTCACACTTGGCTGTCTTTTCTCCCTTCCCCATTTCATGTTCCCCCGCCCGTAACATATGCTTCCTGCGATCACCTCCCCCCAAATTAACTACTACTCCCTGGTCCTTATCTCAGTGTCTGGTTTTGAAGGAACATAAACTGGGGCCAACCCCTTTCTCCTATAGGTGTCGCAAGTAGCTTTCTGAAAGTAAGCCTAGCTCTTTACAGGAGGATCCATTGACCCATCGTCCCCATTGAAGGACTTTTGTGCATTCACCACCACCTCCAACACTGAGTACAGAAAAGAATAGAAGTGATAAATAATGAACACATAAAGAGCTGTATGGGAATGTAATTCAATCACTGATATTGTGACAGAGAGGGACTTTCTAAGCATAAAAGCAAAGGGGAAAATATTTACCAAAATAAGTAATAAATATTACTACATAAAACCTTTCAAAATTTCTGCAGGTCTGGTCATTGTTAAAGCTCAGCAATGGGTCCATGGGGATTCATTATAGTATTCACTCTATTTTTGTTGTGCTTAACATTTTTCAGATTAGAAGGTTTTTATTCATCCCCCAAAATAAAAAGCAATTCAGTAGGTGGATAAGTTGTCAAGAATAAGAATACACATTTCAGGAAAAATGAAAACAGCAGCTGCTCTAATATTATACAGATGGCTACTTGTGGCTTGGGATAAAAATTCCAGGGACTACATTACACAGATTTCTTTTAATGCTATATCTGCTAGAAGGCAAATGGAAGCGAACATGATGAATTGTATCAGTCAGGAGAGGCTACATTATGCTGTGGTAACAAAGAGCCCCCAAAGCTCAGAAGCTTCAAACCACAAAGGTTGATTTCTCATTCAGCTACACATCACCATGGCCAGTAGGGGGCTCTGCTTATCACAGTTTCTCGGGGAACAGAGCTTACATCTGGGACATTGCTAATCACTGTGCAGAGGGAAAAAGGGTGTTCTGCAGCATCTGGAACTGACTAGTAAATGGTTCAGCCTAGAAATGACACTATGTATCAGCCACTCCCACTCAAACCTCATTCATTAACATGGCTTACAAGACCCCACCCAACCACAAAGGGATCATGGACCCAGACAGTGGACAGCTAGAAATATATGCCATATAGCACCGGTGACTACCACAATGAGCCCAGAAAAACTGCTATGTGACTCAAAAGGTAACCAGTGATCTAGTGAGGACAAACACAAATGTCAAAGATGTTTGTGAATAGTGTGGGTAAAATTGTTCAATGAGCTATGAGTGCAGAAAGGCAGTATTTGTAAATCAGTACATTGTTTTATGTGGTAGTTAAAATATGTATTTGCAAAAAATAATAGGTTTATGCAATATAGTGGGAAATTTTCTGCAAGTCAAAATGCAATATATAAAAGAAAAGATTAGGTAAATACATATGTAATATAAATGACAGAAATTTGGCTAAGATCCTTAATATAGAAAGAGCTCTAACAAATCAATAAAAAGAAGATGAAAGAAAAAGATGGGCAAAGGATAATATCTTTGGGGCTTGGTGCTTTGCTAAGCTATTCATAAAGAAACAATACAAATGATCAATAAGGTTGCAAAAAGATAAACTCTACTGGTCATGGAAAAATATATAACTCAAAACAAGGTACCATTTTTGCCCACCAAATTGGCAAAATTAGTTTTTAAAATGTATGATTCTAAATCTTGACCCACAAGGGTTGACTGTGGAATTCTTAAACATTGTTGGTAAAAAAAAATAAATTGTTAACAATCTCTATAAAGAGTAGAAGCATAGGAATATGGATCAAGAATCTTCAAACATTCATTCCTTTTTACCCTAAATTCCCCCTTTTAGAAATTCTGCCTAGGGCACCTGGGTGGCTCAGTCGGTTGAGCATTAGACTCTTGGTTTTTGCTCAGGTCATGATCTTGGGGTCCTGAGATCAAGCCCCACATCAGGCTGTGTGCTCAGTGCAGAGTTGACTGGAGATTCTTTCCCTCTCCCTCCCCTTCTGCCCTTCCCCCCACTTGCACTCGTGCATGCCAGCAGTCTCTCAAACAAATAAATAAATAAAGTCTTAAAAAAAAAAAGAAAGAAAAGAAATTCTGCCTAAGGAAATAAACAGACATACAAAGACATATATAAAATTATGTTCATTTGGAACTTAGAAACTTAGAAACAGCCTTCCATGTATGTCTAAGAAAAGGAGTAAATAAATTATGGAATGGCTATTTAATAAGACTAATAAAAATTACAGCATAGAGGAATATTTAATTATAACAGGAAATGTTAATAATATAATAGCAAAAATACATTTGAAGCAGGGCCACAAAAGTGGATATATTTTATGATCTTAATTTCATTCTTAAATCTGTCTTTATACTTTGCATTTGTATATTAAACTGGCAGGAATCCACAAAATATCACCAGGGATTTTCTATTCATGGAAGATTATAAAGGATTTTTATTTTCCTCTTCAGGGTCTAGATTTCAATTATTCCATAATAAATATGATTTTTGCAATAAAAAATGCAATAACTTTTTTTTTTTAAGTATGTCAATGTTGTATTAAGATGTCAACGTGACTGGAAAATAAAAAATTAGTACAACTGAGTGGTCAGGAAGAGGCAAGTTATAACAGGCTTGCCTCCCTAGTATCTGCAAGCAGGTAACACCAGTTGGGTGGGGGCCTGGTCTGGTCATTCGCCCAGATCACTACGCACTGGTGAGCAGGAGGACGGGCTCGCATTAGCCCCACGCTTCCCGAAGTGGGATTTTCACCCCCTGGGGCTGGTGATGTGCTGGGCGGGGATACATAGAGCCACAGCACCAGTCTCTGGCTAGAACTTTACTTTAGCTGACGGTAAGCAATTTGTGACATTATTTTTATATTACGAACAAAATACAAAATCTGGTGCTCGCTTCGGCAGCATATATACTAAAATACAAAATCTGCATGAATTTTTAAGAACTTTGGGCGGGGGGGAGTGATGTCAGCATCATGACAGCGTGAGTCATTCCCTTTGTTTCTCCCCTTTAATTTACAACAAGTAGGGCATCCATAGCCCAACAGGGGTTCCTCTGCACAGCACACCGGACTCCAGAGAGAAGCTAACATCTTTACTTCTGAAGGTGGGTGGATTGGACCTTGTGGAGGAGGCAAAACCAAGAGAGCTGCAGCAGAACGGGGGTAGCAGCAGCGGTGGTGCCTGTAACCCCAGTGACCTTGGCAGTGGCAGTGGCCCCAGAGACGAAGGTATCCCCAGCAACCCCAGGCAGCAGTAGCCCCTGTGACCCCGGCACCCCTGGCAGCAGCCCCAGCAACCCTGGCAACCTCAGCGCTGATGATGATGCTCGTGCCCAAGTAACTATGACAGCCTCAGTGACCCCTCCAGAAGAGCAGGTGGAGGATGGACGTGTGTGCTCCCAAATACAGCCATAAAGCTCTTAGGGAAGAAAGAGGGTGGGGGTGGGGGGCGGGAAATCTGTGCTATATCGCCACCTGCTGGAAAACAAAAGAAAGGCCTTTAATTCCCAACCTGTTGAACTGTTAAAATCAAAGTAAATGAAACTTTACCTAAATGAGAAAGGTATTCACTACTTCAAATGCGCCAGCAGAGGCACATCTCATCAAACACCATGAAAAATCACAGTAATACGGTATCACCAAAAGAAAATGACAGTTCTCCAGCAGCCAATCTCCAAGTCACAGAAGATTAGGATCTAACTGATAGAGAACTCAAAGTAGCTGTTATGAAGCAATTCATCAAGCCCCAAGAAGACTCAGAAAGGCAATTTAATAAACTCAGGAATAAAATTAACAGAGGGAGTACTTTGCCAAGAAGATTGAAATTCTGGAGCTGAAGAACTCAGTAGATGAGATGAAGAATGCATTAGAAAGTATTGAAAATAGAGCAAATCAGATGGAAGAGAGAATAGATGAGCAGGAAAATCAGAATCCAGAAATAGTTCAGGTGGAAGAAGAGAGAGAACTAAGATTTTTAAGAAGCGAAGAAACCCTACAAGAGCTATCAGACTCCACTAGGGGAACCAACATAAGAATAATGGGTATACCAGAAGGAGAAGAGAAGGAGAGGGGACAGAAGGGTTACTTAAAGAAACAGTAGCTGAGAACTTCCCAAACCTGAGAAAAGAGCTAGACAAAGCTAATAGATCCACAAAGCTAATAGGTCACCTTACTATCTGAATGCTGGAAGACCCTCTTCAAGACATATTATCACGAAGCTATCAAAAACTGATGATAAAGAAAGACTCTTAAAGGCAACTGGGGGGGTTTAGAGGGGAGGAAAAACATAACCTACAAAGGAACCCCCAACAGATTATCAGCAGATTTCTTCAACAGAAATTCTACAGGCCAGTGAAATGTGATATTCAAAGTATTGAAAGATAAAAATTACCAACCGAGAATACTTTATCCATTAAATTGACCCTTCCAAATGAAGGAGAAAAGCAAATGCAAAGCTGAGGGAGTTCACCACCACGGACCTACCTGCCTTACAAAAAAAATGTTGAAAGGAGCTCTTCTACCTAAAATGAAAAGACAGAAATACCCCAGAGTTTTAATAAAGTGATAGAGTCAAAACTATAACCCTCTTTTAGAATAGGGTGTTAAATGATTGTAGCATAAAGTTTAAAAGAGAAAAGCATTAAAAGTAAATATAGGACGTCCATTCATCCTCAGCGTAGGGATTACTTAGTGCTGGGCCTTCCACGTTTGGTTTTTTCTTCTCCTGGACAGGAGGCCTCTGTCGCAACCATGTTACACCAGATCATCAGTCAGGCCAAGAAGCACCCGAGCTTGATCCCCCTCTTCATATTTATTGGGGCAGGAGGTACTGGAGCAGCGCTGTATGTCTTGCGCCTGGCATTGTTCAATCCATATGTCAGTTGGGATAGGAAGAACCTGTATAGTCAAATGAAGATAAGTTGTTATCAGCATAAAAAGGACTATTTTATCTATAAGATGTTTTATACAAACCTCGTGGGAACTACAAAACAAAATCTAGAGCAAAGACAAAACACTTAAAAAGGTGGGGGGGGGGGCGGCCGGGGGAACTGAGCAAATTATCATAGAAAACCACCAACCTAAAAAGTAAATAAACTGAAGAAAAAGAAACAATGGAGAGTCAAAACAACCTGAAAACAAAAGATAAAATGGCAATAGTAAGTCCTCATATATCAATAATCACCTTAAATGTAAATGAATTGAACTCACCAATCAGAAGGAACAGAGTGCCTGAATGGATTAAAACAAAGACCCAATTGTATGCTGCCTTCAGGAGACTCTTATCAGCTCCAAACACATACACTCAAAAGTGAAGGGGCAGAGGATGATACTCCAAGAAATGGTAGCCAAAAGAAAGTGGGTGTAGACATACATACATCAGACACTATAGACTTCAAGACAAAATTGGTAACAAGGGACAAAGTGGGTCATTATATAATTATGATAAAGGAGTCAATACAGATCTTCCTCACTTATGAGAGGGTTACATCCTGATAAATCCATCACAAGTTAAAAATATAAGTTGAACCCAAAGAACAAATGATCCAATCAAGAAGTGGGCAGAAGACATGAACAGACATTTTTCCAAAGAAGACAACCAAATGGCCAACAGACACATGAAAAAGTGCTCAGCATCGCTCGGCATCAGGGAAGTCCAAATCAAAACCTCAATGAGATACCACCTCACACCCATCAGAATGGCTAAAATTAACAAGTCAGGAAACGACAGATGTTGGCGGGGATGCAGAGAAAGGGGAACCCTCCTACACTGTTGGTGGGAATGCAAGCTGGGGCAGCCACTCTGGAAAACAGTATGGAGGTTCTTCAAAAAGTTGAAAATAGAGCTACCATATGATCCAGCAATTGCACTACCGGGTATTTACCCCAAAGATACAAATGTAGGGATCCGAAGGGGTAGGTGCACCCCGATGTTTATAGCAGCAATGTCCACAATAGCCAAACTGGAAGGAGCCAAGATGTCCATCGACAGATGAATGGATAAAGAAGATGTGGTATACACACACACACACACACACACACACACACACACACACAATGGAATATTATGCAGCCATCAAAAGGAATGAAATCTTGCCATTAGCAACGATGTGGATGGAACTGGAGAGTATTATGCTGAGCGAAATAAGTCAATCAGAGAAAGACATGTATCATATGACCTCACTGATATGAGGAATTCTTAATTGCAGGAAACAAACTGAGGGTTGCTGGAGTGGTGGGGGGTGGGAGGGATGGGGTGGCTAGGTGATAGACATTGGGGAGGGTATGTGCTATGGTGAGCGCTGTGAGTTGTGCAAGACTGTTGAATCACAGATCTGTACCTCTGAAACAAATAATACATTATATGTTAAAAAAAGAAGAAGAAGAAGAAGAAGAAGATAGCAGGAGGGGAAGAATGAAGGGGGGGAAATCGGAGGGGGAGATGAACCATGAGACACGATGGACTCTGAAAAACAAACTGAGGGTTCTAGAGGGGAGGGGGGTGGGAGGATGGGTTAGCCTGGTGATGGGTATTAAAGAGGGCACATACTGAATGGAGCACTGGGTGTTATGCACAAATAATGAATCATGGAACATTACATCAAAAACTAATGATGTAATGTATGGTGATTAACATAACATAATAAAAAAATATATAAGTTGAAAATGTGTTTAATACACCTGACCTACCAAACATGATAGCTTAGCCTAGACTACCTTAAATGTGCTAACAACACTTACATTAGCCCACATCTGGGCAAAATTATCTAACACAAAGCCTATTTTATAATAAGGAGATGAATATCTCAGGTAATTTCTTGAATATTGTACTGAAACTGAAAAGCAAAATGATTGTATGGGTACAGAATGGCTTACCTTTGTGATCACGTTGCCACTGGGAACCGCAGCTTGCTGCTGTTACCTGCCGTCAAGAGAGAGTACCATACTGCATATCACTAGACCGGGAAAAGATTAAAAACTCAACATTCAAAGCATGGTTTTTACTGAATGTGTATCATTTTTGCACCATCAGAAAGTTGAAAAACTGTAAGTCAAACCATCCTAAGTCAGGGACCCTCTGTACATCAAGAAGATAATAGCAATTATAAATATATACACTCCCAACATCGGAGCACCAAAATATATTATGCAAATACTAACAAATCTCAAGGGAGAAATATACAACAGTACAATAACAGTAGGAGAATTCGATATCCCACTATCAGCAATGGAGAGATTGTGCAGACAGAAAATCAAGGACACACTGGAGTTGAACCACACTGTAGAACAAATAGACCTAACAGACATATATAGAACATTCCATCCAACAACAGAATATACATTCTCAGGTGCACATGAACATCCTCCAGGAGAGATCATAAGAGAGGCCACAAAACTAATCTTAGCAAATTGAGGAAGATTGAAATCACATCATATCTTCTCTGACCACAATGGCATGAAATTAGAAGTCAACCAAAAGAAAGTGAATAGATCTTCAAATATATAGAAATTAAACAGCACATTTCTAAACAACCAATGGGTCAAAGAAGAAATCGAAAGGAAAACAAATTATGTTGAGACATATTAAAATGAAAATGCATCATATCAAATTTTGTGGGAAGCAGCAAAAGCAGTTCTAAGAGGAAAGTTTATAACAATAAACACATATATTTCTTAAGAAATTAGAAAAATCTCAAACAACCTAACTTTACACCTCAAGGAACCAGAAAAAGAGGAGCTAGACAAGCCCAAAGATAGCAAAAGAAAGGAAATAATAAAAGGCAGAGCAAAAATAAGTGAAATAAAGACCAGAAAAACAGTAGAAAGTTTCAGCAGAACTAAAAACTCTTACTTTAAAAAAGATAAACAAGTTTGACGGCTAGACTAATTCTTTAGCTAGACTAAGAAAAAAAAGAAAAGACTCAAATAGCTCTTTTTTTTCTTTTTTTAGTTTCATGAGTTTCTAAGTATTTTATCCTTCATGTGGCTAACATAAACGGTGCGGCATGTAGGCTTACTGTAAGGATTAACCTGTAGTTAATATATAAAGTATTTAGAGAAGTTCCTGGCATACAGTAAGTACCATAATAGTGCTTCTTCTGATTATCATCTTAGTTTCTTCTGCTGTATTGTCCAATTGATTATTGTTGGAACACAGGTCATAGTTGTTCTGTCTCAGTTTCTGCCCAGCTCCCGTTTAGTAAAAGCTAGGAGCAGAACTGGATCTTGGGGCATCATTCTAACAGGAAAATGAGGTGTACCAATAACAGACCCATCCCACACGGTTATGAGAGACACACTTCTAGTCCTATCATAGATACCCTTTGCCTGGGCGACTGTCCCCAGACTATTTGGGGACTGGTTGGTGCTGACACCCAATCATTAGAACCATGGATGTAACTATTGCTACCTGATGCAAACACACACGCAAACACACACACACACACACACCCCTTAGGAAAACAAAGCTTAATATTCCTAGGAAGCCCAGGTCCCAGTGGACAGGTCCAATGCAAAACTAATGTTTGCTGCTTACTCTTCAGAAATAGGCTGACAGTTGCACTCTGTGCATCAGTGAGCCAGCACACATACCAAACTGCCCCAAAACTCAGTAGTTAAAAATAACTACCATTTACATCCTACTCCTGGGTCTCTAGGTCAGCTGGGTTGTTCTGCCGATCTGGGCCAGCCTCAGCTCCTCCCAGCTGGTCTCACTAGTGCACCTGCCGCCAGCTCGAGGGTGAACTACAGACGGGCTAGTCTGGGGTGGCCTCCTTCACATCTGCTGGGCGTTGGCTGTCTGCCGGGGCAGTGAATCTTGACTGGGCTCTGTCTATCATCAGCCAGAAGGCTAACTCAGGTTTGTTCCATGGTGCAACAGAATTGAGAGAGAACAGATATATACAGAACTTCTTGAGACTTATGCTTGGAACTGACAACAGCACTACTTTCTACCACTTTCTCTCGGACAAAGCAAAGACAGGAAGCCAGATTCAAGGGGTGGAAAATAGACCCCTCCCCTTGGCAGGCAGGACTGCAAAGTCATATTGTAGAGGGGGCATGAATACAGAGAAGCCCAAGAAATGAGAGTCACAATGGTCTCCCACACACTCGACACCACGGTGACAACGCTTCTGTTGCTGATTTCCTTTTAGTGAAGGGTGCTTTGTCTCACTAGCAGCCCAACTGTGGACTGGGTCTGGGGAAAGTTCCACATTTGGTGGGCTTCACCCATTTACCCTGATTCACACCTGTTTCGCTTTCACTGGGTGCCACGGCTTGACGTTGAGCCCCAGTCTGAGTCTGTTTGAGAGCGCGATCCCCTGCACCAGCTGTCGGGATGATACACTTCCCTTTCTGTCCTGGTTTCTGAGAGCAGTTGCTGGTTTCGATAGAGTTTTCCAGTATAGATTTACCAAGACGCTGCGGACCGTTCTTAGTTGGTGGCTGAATAATAAATCTTTGTTGATGTATCGACTCAGTCAATCACGGGCTAATTAACTCCAAGTCCTGTTAGAAGCAATCGAAATGTCTTTTCTCATTGTCAGGCGGCAGACAGATCTTGGAGATAACCCAGTCATCTCCGAGCCTTCTGGCATCTCTGCCCTTAAGCTGCTGAGTCAGGACCATAGATCCCTGGTGGCCACGCAGGGACAGACTTCTCCTGCCACAGCAATATGTCTTCTCGCCCCTAGAGGGTTACCGAGCCATCCTGGGCCAGGCTGTGGAGAGAGGGGAGGCTATACATTTGCCCCCACCCCCCATCTATATGGCTGCTCTGCTCTGCCCACCGGGCCAGCAGGGGAACAGGGGAGCCCCAGTCCTCCTGCCCCCAGGGTCAGAACATAGGAAGCCAGAGGGAATGGCCACTACTGGGTTGTGGAGGTAGAGCGAATAGTCCTGAAAGACAGAGAGCAGGAAAAGAAAAAGATAGGCAATAAGAACGTGGTTGAAAAGAAGAGCAATGGTGCGCCTGGGTGGCTCAGATGGTTAAGCATCTGCCTTCGGCTCAGGTCATGATCCCAGGGTCCTGGGATCGAGCCCCACATCGGTGGGGGGGGGGGGGGTCCCTGCTCCGCGGGGGGCCTGCTTCTCCCTCTCCCTCTGCTTCTCCCCCTGCTCGTGTTATCTCTCTCTGTATCTCTGTGTCTCGAATGAATAAATAAATCTTTAAAAAAAAAAAAAGAGTAATGTGAGCCGTAGGTATTTATAACTAAGCTTGCTGTTCATAACTAATGAGCATATGGCAATAACCATTGTGCATATCGTTATGTATTTAAAGTTACTTTTGTTTATATTAAACTTTCTTCTTCCTATATTTGGTGTTCCCTTACACAGGTTAAAATATCATATAATACTGTGTTTAAAAGAATTCTAGGGGGACCTGGGTGGCTCAGTCAGTTATGAGTCTGACTCTTGATTTCGGCTCAGGGTTATGAGATCGAGTCCCACATGGGGCTCCATACTGGATGTGAAGCCTGCTTGGGATTCTCTCTCTCTTTCTCCCTCTCCCTCTGCCCCTCTCCCCCAAAAAAGAATTCTAGTATGACCCAATCAGGTAAATATGTAAATTTATACTTACATATTTTCATTACATACATTACATATTTTATTTTATTACATTTTATTTTATTTAATACATTTTATTTAACAATACATATTACATTTTATTTAATACAAAATACATTTTATTTAACAATACATATTACATTTTATTTAATACAAAATACATTTTATTTAATAATACATATTACATTTTATTTAATACAAAATACATTTTATTTAATAATACATATTACATTTTATTACATTACATTACATATTTTATTACATTACATACATGTGCATGTATATATGTATGATTTGGAAGATTTATATATTTTGGAGTAAAATGTGTATTTTAAACTTAAAATATCTACATACATAAAAGATATATGACTATAAAATCAAAGATAAATATAAATATCTTTTACATCTTCTAGAGCTAAGTATAAACATAAAGGTACATTTACATTTTTGCAGAAAAGTGTCTGAAAGGAGGAATAAGAAATGAGTAATAATGGTTGCAAGTAGGAAGGGTTTTTCTTTAATTTTCCTTTCTATATACTTTGGTTTCTTACCATGAGGATGGACTACTTTTAAAGATTTTATTTATTTATTTGAGACAGAGAGAATGAGAGAGAGAGCACATGAGAGGGGGGAGGGTCAGAGGGAGAAGCAGACCCCCTGCCGAGCAGGGAGCCCGATGCGGGACTCGATCCCAGGACCCTGGGATCATGACCTGAGCCGAAGGCAGTCGCTTAACCAACTGAGCCACCCAGGCGCCCTGGACTACTTTTATAGCTTTTTAAAGGCAGTTTACTTGTAAATTTTAAGGTGATTCTGCCACCTTTTCTTACGGTGTTACCCCCAGCTCAAACAGTAAATTTGGGTAACTTCAGACACGAGAACGAGAATTCTCAGGACCCCAGGGGCAGGAGAGTGGTTCTGCAGGGGGACAGAAGCGCGCGGACATGCTGAGGAAGCCCAGGTCCTGAGCTCCCCCCTCCACCCCCCGGCCGCCCTCTCCCCGGCCGGGACCCCGGCAGCTCCGGGGCGGGCGCGTGCGGGACCTGGTGGCCTCTCTCCTTGTCCCCGCTCGCCTCCCCCAGGGCCGAGGCGGCAAAGGCAGCATCTACGTGTGGGCCTCCGGGGACGGTGGCAGCTACGACGACTGCAACTGTGATGGCTACGCCTCCAGCATGTGGACCATCTCCATCAACTCGGCCATCAACGACGGCAGGACGGCCCTGTACGACGAGAGCTGCTCCTCCACCTTGGCCTCCACCTTCAGCAACGGCAGGAAGAGGAACCCCGAGGCTGGCGTGGTGAGTGTGGCCCCCACCCTCAGGGAGGCGGTGGAGTGCGCCCCCGCTGCGTAACGTCAGGCACGGATACCGGGCGACGTTATGCACCACCACTGGGTGCCGTCACCAGAGGAAGGGGCTCTCCCCTCCTACCCTCAAAGAGTCAGCATCTGTTCTGAGGCTCCGGGGATCCGTTGTCTTCCGGGCCTGATAATGCTTTGTTACCAAGGTAGAGCCATGCGGTGTGCAAGTTGGAAGCAAGAATTGTGATCCCTTTCCAGCTCATTTTCCATAGTCTTTCTTGTTTATTGTTTTGCCTTGCAAAAAAATGATGAACTCTGATGATCAAGAAGTTGCACACCACTTTTAAAGAGAGCTAATACTAAGAACTGGGCCATCACACCATCCCACCAAGAGCCAATCTGTTTATTACAGTAATTAAAAAATAGCGTCCATGGATGGATTTCTCTGAGTCCATAAGCCCTCTGGGTATACACATGTATTTTTTCAAGGCAAGAGTAGTGGTTTTCACCATATTTTAAAATATGTCCATGATTGAGAAAACAAAAAGTTTAAGAATCTCAGATTTAGATTATTTATTGCGTTCTTCTGAGCAGCACTTCCCTCCTGGGCAGCTTGGTAACATGGTGAATTTTGAAGTCCCCTTAAAATATATATCTGGAGAACATAATGAATCTTTTTAGATCTCTTCCTCTCTCTGGGTATCTCACTCACATATCACCTCTCCTCAGACCTCCCAGGCTGGAATTTGGTAGGTGGTTCCATAGTCCTGCTGAGCTACATCTTGACCGGCCACCCGCCTCGGTTGGGGTCTCCCAAGGGAGAACAGGAACTCAGAACACAATCATCATTACCAACCAGTGCTCCAGTCACAAATTCCTGCCTGGACTCTACCTTGGCAAGCTGTCCTGGCTCTCATGTGAGCCAGGAGATCCCTTAACCTAGAAGGGACACAGACTTTACCTGGCTCCCTCCTTGGTCTTGGGGAGGACAGCGAGTGTGCCTGCTCCTCCCAAGCAGGAGGAGGCTTCAGCCTCTCCTATTTTAGGGGAGATCTATGGACAGAAAGGGAGAAGAGCAGAGCAGAAAGGAAGTGAAGGAGTCCCCAATCCTGTTGTGCTTGTGATGTTTCACCCCTCCCCCTACAGAGTGTCACTCCCTACATTTATCTAAGATTCTCTTTCTCTTTGGAGTGGAGAAGGGCCTTGAGTTCTATCTGAATATTGTAATTTTCCCCCAATAGATGCCTTTAAACCTCCCTGATACTTTGTTCTTCAAAATCATAGGCCCATGTGAGGATCCTACAGACAAACAGAGGAAGAAGGAGAATTCATGTGGTTTATGTGTGATTGTAATGAAAACCCTGGCTTTCACCCTGGGTCATTGAAAATGAGGGTTTTTTCTCTTTGTGAAAGTCCTTTAAAACCTGGTTGATCGGGGGCGCCTGGGTGGCTCAGTTGGTTAAGCGACTGCCTTCGGCTCAGGTCATGATCCTGGAGTCCCGGGATCGAGTCCCGCATCGGGCTCCCTGCTCGGCAGGGAGTCAGCTTCTCCCTCTGACCCTCCCCCCTCTCATGCTCTATCTCATTCTCTCTCTCAAATAAATAAATAAAATCTTAAAAAAAAAAACCTGGTTGACCGGTCTCCCCACTTAAGAATTGTGGAAGTGATTACTCACACATCTGTTATCTTGGCTTCCTGAGTCCCAGCATCTCTCCATAAGATACAGAGAAACATTCTCTTTTTAATGGCCTGTCCTTCCAGGCAAACTTCAGCTGAGCATGTTTATTCTTCCCTCTTTGGGAATGCCACCTTTTCCTTTGTGAAGGAGAAAAAAATGATACAACGGCATTTGGGTTTTCCAAACCAATCCCAGTGCAACAATACTAACCATTGCATTGACTTGGTGGTAGTACTGACTTGTCGTCTTCCACCTATAAGTTTTCCTTTCAGAATCCAGGAAATAAAAGTCTCTCTAGTCTCTGGAACAACTGCAAATATGCTTCTCTTGAAACACTTGACTTGTTTTATCTTGTGAGTACTGTAACTGTAACTGATTGTCCCTTTTTGCATGGGCTACTAGGAAACTCAAATAAAATGTGTGGCAAGATAGATAAACGCTTATTGTTACCTTTATCTTAATCTTCTTCAGAATAAGGCAGAGTTGAAATGAAAGAAACAGATAATACTCTGCTTCATATTCTTTTGGGATTCAAAGTAGAGTGACTTCTTCACTCATTACTGAACATCTTCCCTTCCAGGCGACCACAGATTTGTACGGCAACTGCACCCTGAGGCATTCTGGGACATCCGCAGCTGCGCCCGAGGCAGCTGGAGTGTTTGCACTGGCTTTAGAGGCTAAGTATGTTTCCATCTCGGGGCCAAGGGTGGACTAACATGTGTCTCTCCACCCAATCCCAGGTGTCCATGGAGGCAAAAGTGGGTGTGAGAGCCAGTGGATGGTCAGGGCCAGTGAACTGTGATGGACATTTCTAAAGGAACCGTGGGCCCCAGATGATACACACACACACACACTCCACAAATAACATCCCTAGGAGAGCACAGTACCAAGTAGGGACACATAGATCTTTCTTTGTGAAAACCATTCTATTATCCTCTCTGGATCCTTTGACTATTTTACTCCAGTAATACAATTAGCTAAATGAAGGAAATCTACTGGTATCCAGCAAGCTATTTCAGACCCTGTGGCAATGAGGGTGCTCCCACGCAAGACTTGTTAACTTGTAAGGTGAATTCACTTTCAACACTGGCACAAGGTGGGCAAAACCACACAGTATAGACCAGGAAATGGATTTTCCTGAGAAGCCTTCCAAGCTACAGGTAAGAGGAGGCTGTCCTCTCTGTTCTCACCATCCCACAGAGAAGCCACATACTGCTGTTGCTGGACACATCTTGGATTTGATCCTCAGCAGAGATTCCTGCCCACTTGCAGCTCTGTATTCCCTTAGGGCACACCAGAGTCTGGCCCTGGGTTTGAGGAATGAGCATGTGGGCTTCAGGCCTCACCCATGTGGTAGGAGTGCAGATGCCCACGCTGCAGGGAGCTCTTCAAGAACGCAGCACCAACCACTTGTGAGTAGTTGGGTCCAGGACCCTGGGGAAGGGGAGTTGAGTTCCCATCCTTGTCAGCCGTTGCTGGGCAACTGGAGCTTCTAGCATCCATCCCCAGGCAACCCTGCTCGTCTCTCTCCATATACACAGTGTGTTTTCTGACTTACAAAGGAGGTAAGAGTTGATTCCTAGATAGGAAAGGACTTTGAAAGATTCTCTAGTCTGACACTCTGTCTTCTAGTAGAAAAGGCATAATTATCCTCCTTTTACAGATAAGGCCCCACATCGGGAGTGACTCCTCTCTTTGGACCAGGCCAACCTTTATTCTTCAAACAAAAGTCAGGTGGAAAACTTAGGATTTCAGGAGACACTGACTGAAGTGTTTCTATTAAGTGTGGAGGTCAAAACTTACGTAGTATGTACCCTTCTTGAAGATGAAGCAGTTTATCTCAAGGCTTGTCCGGCCCCGGTGTCTGAGCTGGCTTTGTTCACTCCAGCTAGGAGCAAACAAACAGCGGGAGCTGACTGCTTGCTGCTGAGCCTCGCAGAGAACAGGGAGCAGGGGTGCTCCAGAACTGAGAAGGGGGTTCTGGTCACCCTTTAAATCTAAGAGGGTAGACCTTGACTCAAGTCTCCTTGCATTTTGGCAAGCAAAAGTCAACTGCTCAGGCCTCTGTGCACACAAACGGACAGCCTAAATTGATAAAGTAATGGAACAAGGCTGCTGGATCTCTGAACAGGCTCATGGTCTCTGCACCAATGAGTCACCATTCTTTGACACGCGCTTGCCGATAGCCTTACAGAAAAGAAATCACCACGCGGGCATGCTTCATTTTGGAGTGGTGGTCGTGATTTTAATTCTCTCTCACCATAAAGAGGAAAAGAGTGATACCTGGCAGGTAGTGGTTCAAGCCCACTGTAGGAGCTAGTCCTAAAATTCCTCAGAACACCAACTGCAAGTTGGTGCAAGCAGTTTCTCTGCTTGCTCTCAGGAGAAAGTTGGTGCCAGTAGTTTCTTAAGGAAGGGCCCTCAGGAGAAACCAGGCTAAAGTAGAGGTTAAGGATGGGGGAAAAAATCCAAGTAAGGATGCAATTTCAGAAGTTCTGGCCTCAGCCTGATCCCATGGGGAGCTCTGGAGTGTCAGTGATGCCTCAAGAGTGTGTTCTTCCTCAAGGCAAGGATGCTGGGCTGCCATGTTCTGTCACTGGTCTGTCACTGGCTGAGAGCCGTGCCCGGGGAAGGAAACTCCAAGGCATCTCTGGCTTTCTGCACCTGTGGGCAAAGCGGCTCCAGTAGGCAGCAGTTAAAAACAATGGTCAGAACAAAACAGCCCTAAGAGAGAGTCCAGAGGGAGGAGGAGGGAAAACCGCTCCATGAACAGTTCCTACAGCTCATCTCTCTTTATTGTGAGACTAGACACCTGGGAGTCCTTAGGACATAGGACAGCAGTTGAGGGCTGCTGGCCATCCAGAGGTCCAATCAGAAAGCTTTTCCAAAGCAGTGTGAATGCAATAAACAAATTCCGTGTAAATGTATGCCCATCAGGACCACAAAAGAGGAACAGCCACCCCCAGGACTCCCGGGGAGGAAAGGGAAGCCTGTGTCCCGCCCAGGCACTACTTTCATAAAGTACTTTTCTGCCAAATGCTTGAAATGGCTTCTTGAGTCCCAGGGAGTATTGCTCTCATTTCCCAGTGTGACCAACCCAGGAAAAAATTTCAAATGATTTCTTTGCCCCGGGGGGTGGGGGGTGGGCTGGGGTCAGTGACTGCCATCTTTAAATATTTTGCATTCTCTCTGGGACCCAGGGCTTTCTGTGTGGTTCTAGAGGGCTGAACTAGGTTTAAGGGGTCAGTCATAAGGAGGCAAATTTTTGGCTTGAGAGAACCATCAGTAAAGAGGCCCACGTACTGGACTAGAATAATGTTTCCAAAACTGACCTTTCGGGAGATGGGTTTTTTTTTTCATGTATACTCTTTATCAAAGTATAATAGACCCGGAGAAAAGTGCACAAATATTAGATACAGCTCAATGATTTCTTAAAAAGTTAACAGATCCATGTAACCAGCATCCAAATCAAGCAACAGACCATTACCTAAGTACCAGATGTGTTCTTTTGCTTAATATCACGTCTGAGAGATGACTCCGTACTGTTCTGTGTGGTTATAGGTCATTCATACTCATTGTGAATTACTCCACTGTATAAATGAATCCTTGGGTTGTTTCCAGTTTGGGGCTGTTATGAGTCATATTGCAATGAACATTCTTACACATGTCTTTTGGTGAACATATGGATGCATTTCTGTTGGGTGTATACTAGGGAGTCAAAATCCTGAGTCATGGGGGATACATATGCACAGTTCTCGTAGATACTCCCCCAATAGTTTTTCACAGTGGGGGGTAGCCATTGACCCTCCCTCTGGCAGTGTGAGTTACAGTTGCTCCACATCCTTGCCAACACTTGGTATTACCAGTTTTCCACACTTTAGCCATTCTTGTGAGTGTTCAGTAGAATTATATTATGGTTTTAATTTGCATTGCCCTGATAACTGGGGAGAGCACTGGGGTAGTTTTGAAAACTATAGATTCCCACCTCTCAGCTAAGAGTCACTGAATAGAAATCTCTGGGGATGGATGGCCCAGGAATCTGTCTTTTCAAGCCCTGTTCCAGGGACTCCAGTCCTGGGTATCCAGTAAAGCAAGAGCTCTATGAATCTCTGAATCAGGATACTGTTGTATGGCAGGTGAATCTGGACTCTGCTTTTGACTAGGTCAAGATTGGAAACAAAATCCAAATACTGATAGCTAAACTGAGACAGGGTTTTATTTTTCTGTCGTGGGAAAGATACTACAGAGGTTGGGATCCCAGGGCTACCATGGGGGGTGCCACTGGGATTTGGGGAATCCAGCTCTTTCTAGATTTCTGCTCTTCCACCTTCACGTTCTCCAGATGCTGCTGGGGCTCTAGCCATCATGTTTACATTTCAGATAGGAAAACAGGAAAAGCAAAGGGAAAAAAGAAATCCACCAGCTGAGTCAGCCTTGTTCAAAGGTTTTTTTGAAAAAGCCCCATCCAGTAGCTTTTGCTTATTTCTCACTGACCACAACCCTCACGCGACCACCCCAGACTACAAAGGAGGCTGGGAAGTGTAGCTTTGGAGCTAATAATGTTGCTGTTCTGAATAAAATTGAGGTTTTCTTAATAGGGAAGAGGGAGGATATATATGAGGGAGACAATAGCTATATCTTCCAGCATCTAAGTGGATGATCATTCACCTCCTCTGGAAATCTGTTGTCTTACCTTAAAAGAACACTGGGCAGGAATCTACATTTGTCACTAGTCCCCACATGATTCTGATGCAGGCAGCTTAAGGATCACAGTCTGAAACCCCCTGGCTGGGATAACACAGGGACCCCACTGTTGGCTTTCTTGGCATTGAGAGCTCCCCCATCATGGCAGCCCTCCCTTTTAAAATATTGAGTTGTCTGTCTCCCTCTGGGCTGTAGGCTCTGAGAGAGCAGGGACTTTCCTAAGGTGTTCCTACAACTAACACAGTGCCTGGAGCTGATATACACTTAATGGACCTTCACGGAATCACTTCATTGTGCAGTACCTTTCCATATATCTGTGCCTTATTCTCCCAAATATTATATAAAATGCTTGAGAACAGAGAAGAACATGTCATGCTATTAGTCCTCTAACACTGTTCACAGTGGACCTTTATATTGTAGATAATCTGTAAATTTATTTTTTTATTATTTAATAAGTATGACCTATAATTCTTGAGCTACTATGGTAGGAATAAAGCTTAATGCAGATGGAAGAAATACTATTTCACACAGTAGTGTAATCTGTCAATTCTGAAATTGCTCAGAAGGCAGAATCAGTAGGGACTTAGTTTTACCTCTCAGACACACATAAATGGCGGGTCAAACAGTGTCACCAACTCAATTACATGAGAATATGGACTATCTCTGATTTATTCTAGAAGTGAGAAGATCTTGGTTCTGACTGTTCTCTCTGTCTCTCTCATGGACCCCATGAGAATAAATCCACGGAGAAATGTCTACCTCCAACGTCTAACGTCCCTCTCCAAGCTCCAGGAAGTGTAGCACATTTTTGTGGCCAAACCCTTAGCAAAGATGGTGGATAACCCACCTGCCAGCCAGATCATCTCGAGATCACCAGATTCTCATTTATCAACACTTCTGTATTTAATGAATTCAGAATCCCACTCTGGCAAAATACCAAGCTTTTCGCCATAATCAACTTCTTGAAATTTCACACCATTCACTTGGGTCCTAGGGACCATATGTCCAAGATGTTTATAAATTTCTCAAATAAGCAGTGGCCTTCCTTGAAACTTTCTCTTTAACCACTGAAGGTCTACACTGCAAGAGTACATGAATCATCGGCATCTTTTGGCTCTGATTCAAAGCTTCAAACCAATGAATGCTGCATGTGCTGAAATTTTATCAAATGAGTTACGTTGTTCCTAGTCTTTTGAATTATTTGACTTCCAAAAGAACCATAGTGCAGGGTTTGTCCAGCTTTTTGATTTAAAATAAATTTTGCGTTGCAACCCAACACCACACACACACACACACACACACAGACACACCATTTCATGAAAAATAGTTTCCTGTATTACATGCAATCCACACTGTTGCTCTTTTCTGTTCTATTCTGTTGATTTTTTAATGATAGTCCCATTCATTAAATCACTGGTTCTCAAGCTTAGCTGTCTGTCTACTACTGTGTTCACAATTTCCAAAGCCTGGGTCCCACTCCCAGATATTCTGACCTTAATTGATCTAAGATGTGGCCTAAGCAATGGGATTTTAAATATCCTCACCAGAAGATTTTAATGTGCAGCCCAGGTAGATAATCTATGCAGTAAGTTGATTTCCTGGCCCACAAATGGGTCTGACTTGCACTTTGAAAAACGCAGACAATGAGTAGTACTAGACACTGATTTCCCAAGACAGTAGCACCTATAAACAGATTTGTTTATTCACTGGACAGTGTTCCAAGGGCTGTTGTGCTGGGCACTGGGGATACAAATATGCTGAAGATACAGTCTCTGCCATTGAAGAAATGACAGCCGCATTTTCACAAATGGAACACATCCATGTAGCCAACATCGAGATCAAGAAACAGAGCACTGCCAGCACCCAGAAGCCCCCTTGCACCACCATCCAATCCCCCAACCCAAGACTAACCACTAACCTGACTGTTAACAGCACAGATTACTTGGGCCTGTTTTTATACTTTAAACAAATGGAATAATACAGTATGTTCTCTACTGGGTCTGGCTTCTTTAGGTTGATGTTCTATTTGCAAGATCCATTTGTATTATTCAGAGTAGCTATAATTCATTTGTTCTTATCCTAGGACAGTATTTCACATCCTACAAATACATCTCCATTGGGTTTATTCATTTTATTGTGGATGGGCATTTGGGGGCTTTGTAGTTTGGGCCTCTGAACATTCCAGTACACATGTCAGGTGGACATATACACACATTTTTGTTGGATGCATACCTAGGAATGGAATTCTAGGCCATAGCTTAGATACTTGGACAGCATGAGAATATACAGCCAAACAGTTTTCCAAAATGTTTGCAGTAATTTACACTCCTGTCTGCAAAATGTGTGAGTTCCAGTTGCTTCACGTCTCTGCCAGCACTTAGTATTGTCGGTCTTTTTCATTTCAGCCATTCTGGTGTGTGTTAGACTGTGCATTTAAAGTAAATTTATTTATGTAAGAAAGGCAATATTTTTAAATTTATATGTATAATGGCTCTAAATGGTGCATGGAAATCCTCCCTTGACTTGGGGGTTCATAGATGTTCCAAAATCCTACAAGGGGTTTATGGTCTGTCTTAGTCATTGTGTCTCTCTCCCTCTCTCTCCCACTGTGTGCCCTCCCCCCATATCCCGTTCTTGAATCTCTCTGCCTCCGGTATCCAGCCTGGGTCTGACCTGGAGAGACATGCAGCATCTGACTGTGCTCACCTCCAAACGGAATCAGCTTCACGACGAGGTCCATCAATGGCGGAGGAATGGGGTTGGCCTGGAGTTTAATCACCTCTTTGGCTATGGGGTCCTTGATGCGGGCGCCATGGTGAAAATGGCTAAAGACTGGAAAACCGTGCCTGAGAGATTCCACTGTGTGGGAGGCTCCATGCAGGACCCTGAGTAAGTGCATGTGGAAAGTATCCCAGAGAGGGTGCCATGGCCTGGGCAACAATATCAAATTCCCTCTCTGTCAGCTTGAGATGCACTGGATTTGAGTCAGGGACAACCAGTTTCCAGGCAGAGCTGTAGAGTGGCACAACTCCAGGGAGCCCCAAGTACATAGAACACCATTAGGAGACTCAGAACACCATTAGGAGACTCGAACCCCCTGGTTTTAGGTATGATCCTTTACTATTTCGATGGCTTACACCATTATTTTTGAGTGCACAAGTCAACCAGTGTAACCAGGTCCCAGATCTGTAAACAGGCCATGAACATAACCAATATCCCAGAAGCCCCTTGTGTCCCCTTCCATCATCGTCTCCCCAAGAGTAACCTTAAAACTCCATAGATTATTTTGCCCATTTTGTACTTAATATAAATGGAATCAGACACTGTCTTCTCCTTTATATTGATTCTTTAGCTCAGAATGCTTCGACCATGTTTAGTGTGTACTCATAGTTCATTTATTCTCGTTGCTAAATAATGTCCTGCTATGTGACTATAACACGATTTACTTATTCGTTCTACTTGTGAGGCAACATAGGGACTTGATATGATGCTGAGTGAGATGGATAGCCATCTGGAGGGATTTGAGTGAGGAGTTTACACAGAAACCACCATGCTGGTCACCTGCATCTACTTCCCTTTTAACTTCCCATCACGGCAGGAGGATTGGACAATGAGGACCCCTTTTTATTTCATTTCCCTCCTCACTGATTCATCAGTAAGATGGAAACAGCAATTCTTATCATTATTTTCAATTGAGATATTGTTTACATACGATGAAATGCACAGACCTTAAATGTATTACTTGAGTTTTGATGTATACATCTGGGTAAATGAAACAATTAGTTTTTATTGGGCACCTACTATGTGCCATGTGCTTTACATCTGCCTAAGCTTCCTAGCCAGCCCGCTTGTTGAGGGTGCGCCTTACCTCACACAGGCAGGGTATGAATATTTTGCAGTGTGAATAGCAAAGTGGTCCCACGTTTGGTCTCAGGGAGAAGTGCCTCCTAGGTAGCTGGTGTGAGGCCTTTTACATAAACTATCTGTATTTCATTCTTGTAAGTCCAGGAGGTATGTACAATCATTGTTACCTCGAAACAGGGGAGGAAGCTGAGATGCAGAAAGCACAAGAAATGTGCTCAAGGTTACAAAGGTCCGACCAGGACTTGAAACAAAGCCCTTCTGTAAACCCCAGTTTGTTTCATTAGATGCCATTGGCCTTAGGGAGCTCCTACTGTGCCCTCGCGCCCTACATTAAGCACTACATCAGACAGCTGGACAGTGTCATTACAAATGAGGAGAAAGGACACACCGAAGAAGACCTAGCTGTGGAGCAGCCAAACTGGGATTACCCAGGCATTCTGATGTCAGCAACCCACCGCTTGAGGGGCTTCTCAGTACATCTCAGTGATCCCCCACTGGAGAGGAAGTGAGGCTCAGCACATATCAGAAGGGACTTCCTCCAGTAAGACCTTCCCTGGAGACTCTGAAACCCCACCTAGCAGGTGTGCCCGCTCCCCCCCAAACTCCATAACTGCTGTCCTGGAGAGCCTGTCACTGCCAGAGTCTACAAACAGGGTGGCCAAACGGAGATAAGACTGGGAACCTCCGTCCAAATGGGAAAGGGAAGGGTAAATCCAAAGTCAATATTCAATGGGCATTGACCACTGTACTGCCCTCGTTAGAGTTCAGAACAATTCTTTGCATGATTTGGAAGGCCCGGGAGACTTGGTACCACGGTGGAAATGTTCTGTATCTGGGTGTCCAGTGCGATAACTCGTGGCTAGGGAGCACTAGAAATGTGGCTCATTTGACCTAACTTTAGTTTAAGTTCCAGTAGCCACATGCGGCTGGTGGCTGCCATCTTGGACGGTTCAGCTCTGATGCCCATCTGGTAGTTACACCGTCCCAGGAAGGATGCTAAATAATGCAAACAGAACAGGAGGTGTGAATTGAATAAAACT
This sequence comes from Mirounga angustirostris, assembly GCF_029215605.1. Classification (NCBI taxonomy): domain Eukaryota; kingdom Metazoa; phylum Chordata; class Mammalia; order Carnivora; family Phocidae; genus Mirounga; species Mirounga angustirostris. Next base: position 95,949,048 of record NW_026991718.1, on the reverse strand, counting down.
CTGTGAAAAGGTGTCCAGAAGTCGAGCCTGAAGGAGAGTTGGGGCCAGTCCGCTTAGCCTGTGCCTCCCCCAGCACCCCCTGCACGCGGGTCCACCGCTCACTCCCCCCACACAGACAGCAGGACACTCCAGCAGCCCTGAGGGCTCCCTCAGGTGCCCCTGGGAGCGTGCACGCACGGTGCTGCCACCTCCTAAGCGCTGCTCTCCGACTGTCGCCTGGTCAGGCAACACTTTTCTCCCACAGGAGGTTGGTGTTGCTACTCTCATCCACAGGTGAGAGAACAGGAAGCTCAGGAAGACAGAGTAAATGCTTCTAGTTCCCAGAACCAGCAACTCCAAAGTCCACCAAAGCCCTGGGCCTGGGACCTCCTTCCCTTGCTGCAAAGAGGGAAAGATTTACAGAAAAGGACTTGGCAAGAGGGAAAAGCGTATGGTGTTTGCTCCTCCCCAGAAGCTCAGGCAGGGGCCCACACATCACTCATGCGCCGTGCCCCGGGAGCATTATCCGCAGTTAGCTGCACACCAGCTCCATCCACAATTAACAGAAAGGTGGTAACAGTTGCAGCGTTTAGGGGAACAGTCAGCTTAGTCAAGGTAAGTGTTGATAGCGGACCTTCTCTTCTGAGGCCACCGCAGACAAGGATGGATCCTTCATGATCCTCCAGCTCTGTGCATTTGTGAGGTAGGGGGAGGGAGGAGAGCAAGGCAGAGAACATCAGCTGTGACAAAAGACAGTTTCTCAGTTTCTGAGTACATGTAACATTCTGTCGTAATCCCCATAAATGTTGAATTTGGAGCCAGAGACAAGAAGGCTATCATGTTACAGTTAGGGTACGCGAGGCCCAGCAGCTCACAACTAGCTAGGAACTTTATCTGACTTACAATGAACTAGCCTGACTTACAATGAAAGGAAACTGGAAAGCTATTTGAGCACGGACCAGAATTGGGCCCTCCATGGGGACAAGAACCTAGTGTGTCTTGTTCACTGCTGGATCCTCAATGCCTAGAACAGCGCCTGGCACCCAGTAGTCCCATGGGAGATATTTTCTGAATGAGTGAATGTTCGGCCAGCAGCACCTGGGTGCAAGGAAGATGGCTAAGTGTTGGCAGTTAGGACCAGCAGACCAGCCAGGGGGACTGGGGACAGAGGGCAGCCTTGTTGGAAGGACTCTGTGTCCCCTAGGCACCTTCTGCACCCTCATCCGCCCCACACCTGAATTTTGTTCTCGGATGCAAGTGAGTGAGCTCTAAGGCAGATGGGCTTGTTGCAGAACTCAGAGGCTGGTACAGCTTGGTCCTTAGGGCAGTGCCCAAGGCCGCTGGACAGAGAAGGACCTTGTCACCGTGAATCACACTCCTGAGGGGCCGGGACAGGGGCATCAACAGCCAGTTGCTGGGACGTGCGGGGCTGCACAGAAACAGCCCCCGAGCAGGGTGCGTGCCAACTGTCAGGTTTATAGGTTTCCTCGGCAATAATCTTCCCAGAGAAGCAGCCAATTTGAAAAGCAATTTTCTAAAGTGACTTTATCAGCAGAGTCAGTGAAGGGTGCTCAACAAAAATACGAAGGAAAAATACAACTGGCCGTGAGTGTCTACACAGAACCAGCCGTGTGCGGTGAGCAGAGCGAAGCCAGGCCTGCTCATGGGCCAGGGGCAGCCGCGTGTCCCCCCAGTGCTGAATCGCGGAGTGCGCTGTTGGGCACAGACCGTGCCCACCCTCCCCTGCACCTAAGAGCGTCGTTCACTCCATGCCGCTGAGGCTGTGGCAAACTGTGAATTTTAAGTGAATTTGGAAGCAGATGTTAAAGCCTGGAGGGGATGCCAGATGCAGCATGGCAGAGAGAGAAGAGGGTGTGCCCGGCGCCGAACCAGCTATGGGACCATAGACGGGTCACGGCCGAGCCACGGTTTATCTTGTGTGAGTTGATGCCCACCTGCAGCTGTTACCTGGGAAAGAGAAAACATCGCGGAGCCCACCTGTTAAGTGTTCTTCTGTGACGGCCACAGAGCTGACGTCTTAGACCCTCAAGGGTGGCCGTTAGTAGCACTGTTGTTATTATTCTAATAAAACAACTGTCGCATCATAACTAATTATTTTTATCATTCAGTTGAGGCTTCAGAATACAGAGAGCATTTCACAGGTGTCCCCTGGGAAGCAGGGCCTAATTCTAGACACCAGGCAACTGACCGCTTATTTGCAACAACGTGCAATGAATATATAAGCCATCCTCAGGTTCCCAAGTTTGTCTTTTATAGGACTTGAACATGAGGCTTCTGTACATATTCTCTAAAAGTTCAGAGAGTAGCTCACAACTCTTGATGGGTACCTCACTTTTTGTAGCAAATGAGTTCTGGAACGTGGTCTGTATGACTGAGGATCTAAGCAGAGTCTCTTTTGGTTCCACAAACAACCATCTCCTAGTTCAACCTTTTTTTTTTTTTTTTGAGAGAGCAAGCCCTAGTGCACATGCGCGCACACGCCAGGGGGGGTGGGAGGGGCAGAGGAAGAGGGAGAGAGAGAATCTCAAGCAGACTTCACTCCCAGCGTGGAGCCTGACACAGGGTTCCATCTCATGACCCGGAGATCCTGACCTGAGCGAAAATCAAGAGTCGGACGCTTAACGGACTGAACCACCCAGGCACCCCTATTTCAACCTTACAATTGACTTTCCTGAGCAAATAAGGTTTTGCTTTTCCTTTAAAATAAGGATGGATTGTATTGCTTTTCTTATAAAAGCAAAATAGGGTCACTGTAGGAAAATCAGGAATACAAGAAGTAGTAAGAAACACCTGGCAGATACTGTTCCTCCGCTCTCCCAACGCCATTGTGCCCACCAAGAAACCTCCCTGAGAGAGGAGCAATGGCGTTCTTTCTCTTCCAAGCTTGCCTCCTCTGGAATTCACCCCAACCTTTTAATTTCATTTCTAAGTGACTTAACATTCCAAGAAGAATCCACTGCTCTCTCAGGGGCTACTCCCCCTGCATTCAGTGGGCAGTTCACACGGCAGGGCAGCAATGGCCGAGTTTTACAAGCAGATGACACCTCCACAGCACTAAACAAGCCAGACTCCCCTTGGAATGGCCTCCAGCCCCTGCACACACCCCAACCCCAAGGCCACTGAGACAGGTTTTGACTCTTAACACAAAGTGGTGTGTCTGTGCCCACTCCAATCTGTCTTCTGCTTTCCAAGATGAAGACAAAATGCCAGTCCTGTCTCAGCCTCCTTCATCCCTGCCTCCAGCCCTCTCATAAACACACTCCCTCATCCCTTAGGCCACACAACAGACAGCCTAGGCTCTAGTTTCCTCTCTTCTGCAGGGAAGGGGGTAGCCGAGAGTCAGTAGTCGAAGCTCAAAGCAGCTGTTGAGGGAATCTGGGTGAGAGACTGCATCTACTGAAGCCCCCCCGTAGCCATGGTGGGCGTGAAGGTCGTCTCCGGTTTGGTCCAAAACAGATTTCTCTCCTTCTATCCTAGGAGATCATCTCGGCTCTCGTTCATTTAGGGGAACCCCCATTGCATGTGGGCTGTGGATCTGATTCCCAGCTACAGTGGCCGTCCCATCTCTGGTTCTTAGCCAATTGAAGAAATATTTCCAGTTTTCCCCCGGGGAAGCAATGGCACTTTTCTGCCAGAGATTCTGTGAATTGACTTGTTTTGTTGTTGTTGTTGTTGTTGTTGTTGTTGTTGTTTTTATTAAATATTTTATTTATTTATTTGACACAGAGAGAGAGATAGCGAGAGCAGGGACACAAGCAGGCGGAGTGGGAGAGGGAGAAGCAGGCTTCCCGCTGAGCAGGGAGCCCGATGTGGGGCTCGAACCCAGGACCCTGGGATCATGACCTGAGCCGAAGGCAGACGCTTAATGACTGAACCACCCAGGCACCCCCTGTGAATTGACTTGTAAAGGGACTGTCACTTGGTGAACTCCAGTGCATAAGTGCCCTGGATGCAAAAGGAGATTTAAAAAAAAAAAAAAAAGATTTTTTTTTTTTTAGAATCCAGCTTGTGTTTTGAATCCTTGTGATCATAGGGAGTATTGCATTTGACAAATGACTAGCGATGCTTTGTAATACCTAGAGTGACTATTACTCAGGGTAACAGTCTTTAGTTGTTGGCTTGTGAGTTTGCTTCTTGAATTTCTCAAGGTGGCCTGGCCTGAATGATAGGAAAGGGGCTCAAACTCAACACAGGACTCGGAGCCAGGGTTTCTTCCTGCTGTGGGCCCTGCCATCATCCTCTGTTCCCTCCAGCTGTGCCTCTTGGAGAGTTCCAGAATCCTTGAGGCTCCACTCTAAAAGGAAAACCTCCATTCTGGACCTGCCTGCCTGTCTGTGTAGAATCTCAGCAGTAAAATGTGGCATTTCACTCATACCTGAGGTATGGACGTTCCAGAAGCCTCCATCAAAGTGGCCAGAAAACCAGCAGAACAGGATCCACAGTTTTCCCCGCTGCTTTTCCTAGAGCCCGTGAGCCATGACAAAAACAGAATGTGCTTACAACAGAGGCCTGGGAAATTTTCTAATGAGTGGGTGTGGTGGCATCAGGTTCAAACTGAACATAGGCAAATAATTTAGATCTGTGCTATCCAGTAAAGAAGCAACTAGCCACAGATGGCTGTTTAATAAAATTAAATTTAAATTAATTATTAAAATTAAATTTAATTAAAAACTCAGTTCCTTACACTTGTCATGTTTCAAATGCCCCATAGCCACATGTGGCCAGTGACTACAGTATTGGACGGTGCAGATATAGAACATTTCCATCATTGCAGAAAGTTCTGTTGGCTAACTCTGGTCTAGATATTTGTGAATATATGATGTATATGAGTGTGTTTCTATATTTTATCTGCAGAGCAATTCTTAAGTGTAGGAAGATTAATATCTCCATTGTACAGGTAAGGAAAAGGAGCTCAGATAGTTCCAAATGCTTTGCCCATAACTGGACCTTCATTCTACCCACATAGCTCTCTACCTATGGGCTAGAGCCCAAATGATTGTTGGTCATATATCAGCTCACCTGTTATGTTTCTGACCCTGTTGTGAATAAATAGCATCTTTTTTTGAGAGATCTAGCTAGCAACCTTGCATACTCTGACTACCAGACCTGGCCTCATGCTTGCTCTCCACTAAACTGGATGATTTCCCCAGAGCGTGGTACCCCACCTCCACCACCACCACCAGATCTCCATGGCCAGTGGGTATCTCACGCATCATTCAGCATCAGCATCTATGCAGAGTGCCTATAATAGCAGCACTCCATGAAACTATTAAAGCATATATTTTGAAAGTTCCTCAGGAGAGTGTTGACTTTACCAATGAGCTACAGGTTAAGCTTCAACAAGCCCTCCCAGGTTTGTGGCTTTGGTTCCAAGGGTCATGAAGTACCAAGGCTTGGCTCTGAGCTGGGTGTGTGATCATCTTTTCATAGATGGGATCTACAAGATGTGTGTTTTAAAACACCCACCATTTTATGCTCCAAAATAAAATATCGTGTCAAGGGAAGAAACTCACACAGGGAAAAGCCCACAGAAGGGGAGCCAGTACCATGATCCGGGCACTGTGCTCCATGTTCTCACACGTGGTCTGATTTAATCTCACAAAACCCATCCATGATGACAGTGAGACTTCAAAGTATTTAAATAATTTGTCCAAGCTCTCCTGACCAATAAGCATAGAAGAGAATTCTAATCCAAATAGGTTTATTCCCGAAGTCTGGAGTCTTTCCATCACACTGTGCAGTTTAATGTAGTTTACTTTATGATGTTTCTGATGCAAGAACTTTTGAGCGTCTTGCCTTCAAGGGAGGCCATATCCAGGAAGGAGACTGGTTGTGTGGAAAGTCAGCTGAAGAATGTTTAGGCTGACCCTCCGTGGGGCTCCAACTCTGTGACCAAAGAGGCTTCCAAATTCCCCTGATCTTTCAAGGGATGCTCCTTCACTAGGATTAATTAACCCCATTTCAGCTTTTTCTATGATGGTAATAACAATCACAATAACAACAACTTCTATTTATCAAGATACTTAGCACTTCAAAAGAAAGGTATTATGAGCTCCTGTCTCAGCCTGGGTTGTCCCAAAAGTAGACCCAGAAGTAAGACTTGGGTGCTGACAATTTTTTGAAAGATGATCCCAGGAAAAGCCAGTAAGGACTGGAGATGTGAGACAGGGAGAAGGAAAAGAGCCAGTCAGGAGTGCATTGATGAGCAAGTTGCCACCGTGGGCGACAGGCTCAATCCCACTGGGGACATTGAGTTGTCCCACTGAGGAACAGGGATGCCAGGGTATATTCATCTATCACTTTCTATCCAAATCACTGGTAGGGGATGGTCCCTGAGGGGTTCAATCCCTGACACTTTGGGGCTGCCCTGCACATCGGCTGAGCAGGCTCCCATGGTGTGGGGAAAAGCTCCAGGAGAGCAGCCCAGAGGTGAGAAGCAGTCAGAATACACGGAAGCTGCAGCTGCAGGTGAACCCGGAAGGGGCGTGGAAGAAGTGAGATGGGCTTGAGCAGCATCCACTACATTTCCCTTCCACACAGAAGGTATAGGCAAGGGGCATAGGTAAGGTGCTCAGGCTCACACTGCTGGTGTGTCTGATTAACCCCTAAGCCCCTGCTCTTCCTGGTAGCCGAAGCTGCCTCCAAACCCTAAGTATAGTGTGCCCATCCCTTACCATATCTCCTCATCACTTTGCCCTTAGGAAAATACCATCCACTGGAAAGCTGGTGCTGAGCCTCACCACTGATGCGTGTGAGGGGAAAGAAAATTTCGTCCGCTACCTTGAGCACGTCCAAGCTGTCATCACAGTCAATGCCACCAGGAGAGGAGACCTGAACATCAACATGACTTCCCCGATGGGCACCAAGTCCATTTTGCTGAGCCGGCGTCCAAGGGATGACGACTCCAAGGTGGGCTTTGACAAGTGGCCTTTCATGACCACCCACACTTGGGGGGAAGATGCCCGAGGAACCTGGACCCTGGAGCTGGGGTTTGTCGGGAGCACACCCCAGAAGGGGGTGCTGAAGGAGTGGACACTGATGCTGCATGGCACGCAGAGCGCCCCTTACATCGACCAGGTTGTAAGGGATTACCAGTCCAAGCTGGCCATGTCCAAGAAGGAGGAGCTAGAAGAGGAGCTGGATGAAGCCGTGGAGAGAAGCCTGAAAAGCATCCTGCACAAGAACTAGCGCGGCAGCCGGGCCTCGACCACCTCCCTCCATCCCCCATCTCTGCCTCTCTGTCCTCGGGCCACACTCTGTCAGGAACCTAGCAATTACTGTCACCCTCACATAAGCTATTCCAACTTCTTGATCTGAAGCTTCGCTCACTGTCAATGATTCTTTTCATCACAATGGACGCAATCTTTTTACTTCCATGCCCCAAATACAGTGTTCCCACCAAAACCTATGTCCTATTTGTGACTCTAAAGTTCTTTATTTGTGTCATTCAAATAGGTGATAGCCAGCAAACAAAACTGGGACAGCTTCCTCCTCCATTTTGTTCATATCTGAGAAGAGAAGGCATTTAAAAAGTCACACTCAGTGACTCCAAGAACGTTTATCCATGGTCTCAATTGAGGACCTTTTACATAAAAAGAGAAAGATAATAACAGAAGGTGAGCTCTGAGTCTCTAAAGCACAACAGATGCTGTAAGTCCTTTGGGGAAAAATGTTTTGAACTTAGCAAGATTTTTCAGTGACGTAAATGAAGGTGGTGTGATGCAAGAGACGCCATCCATGACAGCCCTAATCACTGGCTGGGGTAGAAAGAGTCAAAAAGCATGAGCATTGGAAATCGTACCACTGACACCAACAGCATAACTTGTCCTACTCAGCCAGCGTGATCCATATGAAACCTAAGTAGCATGGCTGTCCTTTTCACCAGCTGCTGTTCTGTTATGGTAGGATCTGCTAGAGAAGCCCAAATTAACTCAGTTCATACAGAATTCATCCCAGCCCCAATTCTCTGGGGTTCCTCACATAGCTATCCAAAAGAAATAAGGTGAGGCAAGTTTGGCAACATGTCTAGGAAAGAATAGCTCAGGGGCTTAGAACACAGGAACGTTCCTCTTCCTAAATCACTTTGAAGCTTCTGAATCTGATGTAAGTGAGAAGCGAGATGAGTATTTTGGGCACACATATACTTGGGCTTTGATTTCTAAAACATATGGTTGTGATTCTTTGATGTGTTGGGGAAATGGCCTCCATTCTGGAAGAGGTGTGTAAAGAGTGAAGGGGGCGTGTTTGAAGATGTGGACCCCCCATTTGTGTGGAGTTTCTTCTGCCAAAGGAGGGAAATGCTGACCCATCCTCCAGCAACATGAGGCTGAAGGAAGCAAGAGAAGACCTCCCTAGGGAAAGCACACAGTCACCATCTTGACAACTAAACAATCTGTGAAGATGTTTAACAAGCAACCCAAAGGTGACACACTCCTCCCCCTGTCGACCCCAAAAGACACAGCACCATTTCATTACCAAATGGAAATGCTTTTTATTGGACCCATCATCGCTTTGTTTTTCTCCCCAAGGATTGGCCCCTTTATTGGTTTGATTTGATTCCCAAGACTGGTCAACCACTTCTGGCTGCATTTCTCCCTTCCCATGGGAGCGTGTAGCTAAGCTCAGAGTTCCTTTCCTTAAAGCCAGCAACACAAGGGCACTAAGTTCCATTCCTTGAAGGTGGCGACTTTAAGAGAAAACTCTGGAAAACCCATTTTCTTTCTTTTCTCCACCCCCCCATATTGGCATGAATTTCTGTCTTCTCTAACACCGTATGACCTTCTCTATATAATGCTTTAAAATGTAATAATATTTATGATTTTTAAAAGAAGTTTATTACCTGTTGCAAAGGTCTTTTTAAACCAGTTTAGATTTAAAGAAAAAAATTAATGGAAACCATCAAAAATTCATTTCATATTAACAGTCTGAAAATAAACCAAAGGACATTATGTGTGCATATGTGTGTAGGTGCACACAGAGATATATATACATATGTAGACTATATACATGTGTGTATGTATGTATATATATATACACTTGTATAAATGTATATACACACATATACCTAAAATGTGTGTATGTGTATTTATTGAAGAAACCGACACCATATTCATCTCTTAAAGAATATTCAGAGAATATCAAGATGATTCTGGCTGAAGAAAAAGGCCGGTGGAAATTCAGGTGAAAATGTTCATTGATCCCCATTGCATCACCTCTGTAATTTTGCAGCTTTCTGTATAAACATTAAATGTCTTATATAGCAGCAAAAATATAAAATAGTTGTCCATATTTTCACAGCTGTGGTATAATTTATGAAATTAGAGAGTAACTTATCAGCTTCTTAATAGAAATGGCAAGTTTTGATATGAGTATACAGTATATAAAAATATATATAGTGCTATATAAAAATATTTGGTCTCTATTTCATTTTTTGCACAAGTAGTAACACAAAAATATGTCTAGCTAGTGAGGTTTTTACGATGATCCTAATGCAAGAGACAGTTATTTATAATCATTTATTTTAAAAAATGAAAATAAGTGAATTAATCAAGTTAACATTGTTACACCCTGTGACAACATTTTATAAGTAAATTTAAAAAGACATGTTGTAAATTAGGAGACTCAACAATAAAACATTACCTTCCAGAAACTATGTGGAATGTGATATATATTACATAAAAACACTTTCATCCATTCTAAGAGCAGATAATAAAAAGTTGCCAAAAAGAGATCTAAAAAGCCTGCTTTCATAAATTTGCCTGATTTTTAATTAGCAGATAAATCACATACAAATTATGATCTACAGCAGCATTTTTCAAACTCAAGTTATATGCCATTAACAAGTTGTAAAAAAAAAGACTAACATTTTGAAATAGAATAAAACAGAATGGAAACGAAACGAAACTGGAATAGAATAGATCATGCATATTAGTGAGTATTGTTTCTTGAAATATTTGTTCTGTGTGTGTGTGTGTGTGTGTAGAAAACGAGAATGTGTGTGTGCGCATGGGTGTGTATTGGCTCACAAGGTAAATATTTCTTACTGTTGGTCGTGGTCAAAAATCTTTTAGAAAGGCTCTTCTAGAATGTATTCATCAAGCTAGACTGAGTTATGCTGTAGTAACAAAGAGCCCCCAAATTTCAGTGGCTTTACACAGCAAAGGTTTACTTACCATTCACATGAATTCCTCTGAGGGTTCAGGAGACTCCCCGAGGCCACAGACTCAGGGATTCAGGCTGCTTTGATCTTCAGTCTTGTGGTTTGTAATCATAACACAAGATTACTAAGTCACCACACAGAAGAGAACCCACAGAAGTCTCTCATCCACTCCTTATGTTCAGCCTGAAGGAGACACACATGTCATTTGAGCTACTCTGCATTGGCCAGTACCGGTCAGTGACCCTTCCTAAATGCATGGCAGCTGGAAAATGTAGGACATCTAATGGAATACTTGATGAGCATCGCAGAGAGCTTAACATTCTCTTAAAATATATTAAGTACTGATTTACATGGCCACCTCTCTTCATGGATAATACCGTGAATAGTATTACAAACTAGCTGTCACCCATGGGACCACGCTAGTCTAGCAATCTTAATAGTTATTAATAAAATACTAATGTATTGTATTTACCATGGTTCATTGTAAAAACAATGTTTAATTTTGTCCCATGATCTAATATTTATCAAACCCAATTAGTAAAATCTTAAGAGAGGCTATGACCAAAAACAGACAGTGAAGGTATAAGGTCCAAAGTCTGAGGCTGTGACAAACTGAGATGCTGCTTTTCTATATTTAAGCTCAAAAATTGACTTCCAAAAGATTAAATTAAAACTGATTATTCTTTTTTTATTATTATTATGTTATGTTAATTACCATACATTACATCATGTGATCAGTGCCTTTCATTGGTTGGACTGAAACCCACATACTACAAAACCTTTGGGAAACATAGCTCAGCATTTTAGATTTAGAGAGGGAAATGTTTAATTGGGGAATTGATGCTCTCATAGCCAGAGAAATTTCTAAATTAGAAATTTCTAAAAATCAAAATGCCAAGATTAAAGACAGTGGTTGTGAGAGAGAATAAGGGGTTCTAAAAACTCTGAGAGTTTGAAATAACATCAGCACACACTGTGTCCTGGACCAAGGAAGATGATTTGGCTGCAGCCAGCTGGATGGCTCTCTGTCTCCAAAGAAGGAATGAGTCAACAGAAAAGGTGGGGAGAGGGGCCAACACTCAGCATGTGGGAGCTTAGGATAATGGAGATCAGGGGAACAAGAGTTGGCAGAGGGATCTGGAGGTGTTAAGGGTAAGGAAACACAACAGCTTGATATAAAGGGGAATTCCAGTCTCCGAAGAGCTGAAGTCCATTGAGGACAGAGCCCAGTGCATGAGAAGCCACCCCCAGTCAACACCACCCACCTGCCAATGGTCAGATTCCATGCCCACCCACAGCTTCCTGAGCCTTATTTGGCTTCCCAAAGACATTAACACCAAGGAGAGGAGATAACCAGCACAAGGGATACCAATACCTGGATCTCTAGGAGAAAAGATCCCCTCTTTGCATTGCAAATTAAGTAGTTCTTGAGTTTTCCCACTAGTCTCTTATGTATTTAGTTGTCAAGAGACCCTTTCCTTGGGTTCAAAAAACTCCAGTTGAATTTGCTTGTGGATTCATAAGGGACCAGGAATCAAAGTTTAACCTGAAGCAAATTCTCCAAGCTAGCCTGCCAGCTTCATTTTTCTCTTAGAAGAGTCTCACTGTTTTGAACCTGGGGATACAATGAAATGAGGGTGAGAAATGCACTTGGCCCAAAGAGATGAAGACTTTGTATTACTAAATTCTTCATGTTCAGCCCTACTTGGTTTGGGGTAGTGTGGGGGTGATTGGAAATCTCAGACCACGAGTTTAAGATGCCCCAACAGCCAAATGAGTCTGTGAATTCCTTTGGTTGGATGTTAACTGACACTGATTTCCACCATGGAGGGTTCAGACCAACTTGCCCTCACCATACTAGTGTGGGTGACCCATCTCACAGTGCCTTCAAAGACGTCCCTTTGCACCCAAGAGGATCCGCCATTGGCTACTCCAAGCTGGACAGAAGGCAGAGTCTGCAACTTGCTTTGTTTTTTCTCTGGAGTTGCTGACTAACCACGGGTGACAGATAAGCCAGCTAGGAAGCTCCTGATCACAAGGATGCAAGGTTGGCACATGCCAACCAAGCAGGTGAAGGGGTGGGTGTGACTAGTGAGGATACCAGCACAGCAGAGTTATTGACCGGGGATGTATCTCATGGGAGAACATACATCTCAACTCAAAAGCCCTGTTTGTTTGAATAAAACATAAGTCAGTGTGGCTTTTTTATGGCAGTTGTTTGCTTTCATCCAAGCATGAGAAATCGAAGTCAAGCATTGGTACTAATCAAGGTACAAGAATGACGTCCTTTATCATCAATGTGCCAAATGTTATGAGGTTTGAGATGACTTTGTTCACCAACAACACCCCAACTACAAATCTATGGTACAAAAATTGCAGGAAAACTAGATTATAATGGCTGCTTGGAGATCTTTTCTTATAAGCTTGAAGTCAAGGAAAGACCTAAATGGAACTTTCCAACATGAAAGGAGAAGGAAGAAACAAGTAGAGATGCCAGGTCAGAAGTGTCTTCTGATATGTAAATTCATTTTATAATAGACCCTGTTGGAGCATGCCCTACGTCGGGGGTCAGCAAACTACAGTACAGGAACCCAATCCAGCCTTCTGCCTGCTTTTATAAATACACTTGTATTGCAAACTGTCATGCCTGTTGGCTTTCGTTCTGTATTTTAGCATGTTTTCATGCTAAAGCAGCAGGGTTGAGTAGTTATAATTGAGGCTGTACAGCCTATAATCTCGCCCTTTGTAGAAAACGCTTACCAATCTATCTCCTTGGCCTGGCTCGGAGGTCACCTGTAGACAGCTTCCACACATGCCGAGGATGCTCTCTCTGCTGGGGGTGTTCTCTGACTGCAGAGAAGCACCAGACTTACTGTGCAACAGGCAGAAGTGTCAGGGATTCAAGGCCCCAGGGCTGGGCCCTTATCTGAGGAATGATGGGAGCTGGTGCACAGATATCCCAGCTTCCTGCCTCCTCTTGAGACAATTTGAAGATTTTCTACCTGGTCTCTTCCGGGGTCCCCAGTGGGACGGAGCCCCAGATGCCCACAGCAGTGGCTGGTGGATTGATGCAGCCGGTGTTGGTGCCTCCCTTCCCAGCCTCACACCCTCTCCTACACCAGTCCGAAGACAGGAATCCTACCCGTGATGTTAACAGGAAAGAGTGACATAAGCACCATAAAGTGAGTATGAAGAAGTATTATCTACTTAATCAGAAAGGCAAAAGAGACCACTAAAGAACACAGACCAAGCAGTCTAACACATGCAAGTCTGGGGCTCACTGTGAAGGGGAAGGCAGCTCTCTAAGACCATGGTGGGGTCCCTGGGAGGGGGCACCACCCGCCCGACTCTCCTGCATGCCCAGAGCTGGTGTGTGTGTGCAGGTGGATGGCCTGGAAAGCCCAGACCTCTGAAGAGGGGTGTCAACTGCTCGGTGCAGGCATCTCTGGGGAGACTGTGATGAGGCTGGCTCTGCAAATTTTGGAAAAGTTGAGAACTGGCTACAGCAGCTGCCACGGAAAGGAATGGCTGCTGCCTGGGGGGATGAGGACAAACAAGAAGGAGCAGGTCCCTTTCCCCTCCTCCAGCCTTTCGCTCTTCCACTCCCAGGGAGACACTGGCAAAGCGGGGACAGGGGCGCAGGGTCCAGCCCTGGCCCCGGAGTGTGGGGAGGCAGGCTTGTAGCTAAAAGACAGGTGCTTCCTAATAGCACTCTGTGCTCTTGTGATCACAGCGCTAATAAACCACCTGCAGCCAGGACCCTGCGTAGGGTCTGCTTTGGGATCTCTGGGGTTGTAAGCAACAGAAACCAACTCTAACTAATGGAAACAAATAAGCGGCATGTCCAAAGCATGTGGAGTAGCTCTCAGAACTCAAGGAAAGTCTGAAGAACCAGCCTAAAGGAGCCTAGAAAAGGGATAGAGATAGGAGCAACCCTAGGGAGAGAGAGACAGAGGAAACAAGTGGGGAACTTATCAGAACTCCCCCATCATCGGCCAGCTCCAGCATTTCCAGCCTCGGTTCTATTGGGCTCAGATTTCCAATTCCAGCAGTGGGTCTGTTTTGAGACACTTGCCCACCCCACAGCCAGAGAAAGGCAGGATGTCTTCACAGTCTGATCAAGGCTGTATCCAGTGTAGGAGGAGCAGCTCCTCAATACAAAGTTGGGACTGCCACCTGAGGAGTGGGGGTTGTTGCTGGGCACATGCCAACCAAGCAGCTGTCTTAGGTTGGGTCCTCCCAAAAGCTGAGTCTGAAACAAGGTCAAGTCGTTTATTGGAAAGGAGCATCTATATACAGGGAGCAGGGAAGTAAGACAGGGATGGAAGGAGACTGATTCGGGGCATATGGGTGGGTGAGTTTCTTTGGGGGTCTCTGGAGCTCAGTGGGGAGAGTGTAGAACACCTCAAAGTTATCCCAATGGAGGGGGGAGAGAGCTGGGGTATTTATGCTCCAGGTCTTGTCCATCTGGTTGAGGGCTGCTCCCAGGAGCATGAACGCCACAGTGCTCCCAACATGCCAGGCGTGTAGACTGAGCACATTCCTATGACCACAGGAGCCCCTAAGCCAGACTCGCATGTGCTTGGCGTGAGAAGCCTGGGGAAGTAGGCGTGAACCAGAACAGCAAGGGTCAGAGGATCTGGGGGATCAGCACCCAGGGCAGCTCACATGACAGCAGTTACTGGTCACCGACTCAAATGCTTGGTGACGGGAGGGGTGGGCAGCTGGGATTCAGCTTCTTTAGGGGGGTTGGCAGCTTCGGGAGACTCTCAGTCCTGGACTTGAGGCTGAGTCATAGAAAAGGAGGCTAGGACTCTCTGGTGCAACAGTTCGGACCAGACTCACGGTTCGGACCGGTCACCTGCAGCGCTGGCACTTAGGTACCTTGGGGCTTGTCAGAGCTCTGGTGTTCTTTTTGTCATCGATGCTACAGGGAGGCCTGCTCTGAACCCCCATGTTTACTGACAAGAAATATTTTTTATAAAACTAAAGTGCTTGTTTCCAGAGACCTCAGAGAGAGGGGAAAGCTAGAAAATGACTCCATTCTGCAGCTCCCTGGGGAAACAGAACCAAGCAGGGAAAGTGGAGAGAAGCAGGTAAGAAAAGGGCAAGCGGGGTTCTGGGGGACCAGGGACAACTAGCCCAGCTAGACCCCAAAATGTCCATTGCAGGCACCCCACATTTCACACAGTGAACTCGGCTTGAGGCTGAGGTGAGGCAGCCAGGAAATGGTGTTTTCTTGGTTCCTGCCTCCCTCCTGGACCTCATCTCCTCCATTGTCCATCCACAGTCCCTTTTATTTCTCCTCCTTGAACAGGTTAAGTCCATTCCTGCCCCAGGGCCTTTGCACCTGCAGTTCCTCTGCCTGAAATGCTCTTCCCTCAGCTCTGCACATGATTAGCCCATCTTGCCATTCAGATCACATGTCACCTCATTTATGGGATCTTTGCTTGGCCATCCAATCCAAAGTAGACCCCTGGTCATTCTTACACATCACCCTATTGGTTCCCTTCCTAGTATTGTCTCTCCAATGCTCTTATTTAGTTATCTGCTCATTTGTGCATTTCCTTCCTCCCCATGCCAAAACAACTGTCTGTGAGAGCAGAACCACATCTGATTTTCTCTGCTGTCTCCTTAGTGCCCAGAACCATGCATGACACAGAAAGGCCCCAATCCATTTCTGATGATAGATTAAATATAATATAAAAATAAACTTTCTTTCCAAAAAGATGACCCTGCCTTTTAAAATATGAACTGAACATACAGTCCACACAATAAAAAGACTTAATGGTGAAGAGATAAGATCTTCAGTGGTTGTGATGTTAAATATAATACACACCCTGATCCAAATTCCTAGTACATTCTGGGCTCCAGCTAATGGTTTCCATCATTCTCTCTTAAGCTTTTAAATTATAAATATTTCAAAAGTGTGCAATGGAGTGGGTCCTCCATTCATCTTTTAGAAAGAACAACAAAAGCGTATTTCTTTCTTGAAGTCAAAACCTCAAATGAATTCAGAACAAGATTTTTTAATGCTCTAAATAGATAAGGTAATATTTAGTATTCTTTCTATTATTCATAACAAAAAAATAATAGCATATAATTTACAACACCATCAATTTTCTTGAATAATGTGTCACTGTCTTGCCAGATACTTTTGTTTAGGCAGATGCAATAATCCATTTAAGCACATTTAATCAGTGCCCTTATGAGCATCTACACAGGGAAGGAGCAGTTTCTCAACTGGTATAAGTAAAAAAAAAAAAAAAACAAACAAACAAAAAGAAATGGGGGACTGTTAGTAGAAAAACAGATGCCTGGAGGCAACACAGAAGTTTTTGTAAAGATTGTAGTTTGTGGGAGCCTGGGTGGCTCAGATGGTTAGGCATCTGTCTTCAGCTCAGGTCATGATCCCAGGGTCCTGGGATGGAGCTCTGCATCACATCCGGGCTCCCTGCTCAGTGGGGAGTCTGCTTCTCCCTCTGCCTCTGCCCTACCCCACTACTTGTGCTCTCTCTTGCTCTCGCTCTCTCTCAAATAAATAAAATCTTTAAAAAAAAATTGTAGTTTGAAGTAATTTGTTTCCTAGGATGTGACACAGTAAGTACCTGAATGCTCATGTGCATGTCTGTGTGCATATGTGCGCAAGAGAGTGTGTAAACACATGTATATTATGGTATAAATTACAGTCATTGAGAGCACTGATAAACCTGAGAAATCTCCCCTTATCAGCGCAGCTCCATAAACACTGGTTGGACTCATCAATTAAGTAGCTCCTCCACAAGGAACTACGCAGTGACATTTGGTTCTGCTTTTTGAAACCTGACCTAGGATCGCAATTTCTGAGCTAGAACATTTTCAGTAACTCAGACACAAGGACACTGGAGACATAGGCTGGGGCAGCTGGTGCTGCTGCCCCCTTCGATCCTCACGGTCCTTTACCATTGCCAAGTATTTCCATGCCGGAGATCCGAACGCCTGCACCCACACTTCTGTGCCTGTGGGTTTTCTCGGCCCCCAAAGTTAGTGCCCTGGGAGCAGCCCCCCCCCCCCGGCTGACAGGAGTTGGTGGAAGGAGAGAGAGTCCAGCTCCCTCACCAACTCTGAGGCGTGTGTTCTACTCCATCTCCCAGGGTCCCTCGGGGTGACTGAGCTCCACATGCCCACAGCACTAACTGATCTGGTAGCGCTCACGTCTTATAGGCTGCCTTGCCGTCCCCATCTCCCTCTTGCACTCCCCTCCTGGCGCTTCCTGGGATCACACCCCAAAGAAACTATATTCGAATCCTTGCTTCAGGATCAGCTCCTTGGCAAACCTGAACTAAGATGCCTTTCATCATGTTCCTCCAACGAAACACTCATGCACCTGAGCATGTGTTTGTGGCTTGAAATGCAATAAAAAGCCACCAGTGCATCAATAAGCATGCTTCTGTGTGAAGTCCAGACACTCCCTGACTCTCTAATGCATCTCTCAGTGACTCAGGATGAAAAGCCTCTTTCCTTAAAGGAGCAGGGTTTGATGGTCCCTTGAACACGGCATCCCTGTCCTGAGCATGGCTGACCCACCTACACTCCCAAGGCCCCTGTTAATTAGACAAAGGGTGTGCGAGCAAAGAAAACTTTTTAATTAAGGCTTCATTGGCAATGTCAGAAGGGTCTAATCCAAACAAGGAACCCTCACTCTTTTATCCTGTGTTCTAAAATATCAAAGCACTTCCCCTACAGTGGCCCCAAAGACATTGTCTCCCATTAAGCCCAGGAGTGTTAAGAGCTCTTCTCTCCCAATTTCTTCTTGTTTGCCTTCGTCTTCCCAATCACGGTCTCCACAAGGACAGCTGTTTCCTCATATGTCTGAATGCTCTCAGTTGTTATCTTCTCAATGGACTCCATCACTTCCACCTTCTCATATGCCAAAGTCCTGGGGGGGCTTCTCTCCTGCGAGCTGCTACTCCTTGCCCCATGCCTCTCCAATCCACCCGGACCGACTCCAGCCCTTTGAGACTGGGGTGGAGATGGTGGTCTCTCCGGACCAGGTGGGACCACGGGACAGGGCTTCCTGGACGCCTCATCCTCCTTCTGGTCCTCCTCTTTCTCCCCAGGCCCTTTCAATCCTTTGGCACTAATCTCGTTCTCCTTGTCAGCAGCATGCTGGTCGGGTGGGTGTTCACCTTCTTTACCCTGAAGATCGCCCTGTCCGTTCTCTAGCGGGGGCCCGGGCTGCTCAGGAGAGGGCTCCGCAGGGCTGTCACGATGCAGAGAGTCATCCTCAATGGAAATAACCACTCCACCTTTGGCTGGGATGGAGGATGAATAGAACCCAGGGTCCACATAACTGGCATCCCCGGAGACCAGCACGTACCGCCCTTTGGTGAAAAGGTCAGCTGGGGGCTCGGGTTCTTTGGGGCTTTTCACTTTATCCTTGACCTTCTTGAAGAGTTTCCCAAAGGCTTTGCTTATCTTCCCTCCATCTGGCACGTCCTCTGGAGCCACTTCTGGGGTTGGGGGACTAGCTTCATCACCTTGTAATTCAAGCTTAGACTCGCCTTCTTCTTTAGGAACCACCTGCACCGGCTTTGTGTCTTCTGGACCTTGCAGGGATATGTCTTCCAGACTTCCATCAGCTTTGTCTTTAGCTATGATCTCCTTTTTCCTTGGAATGTTCTTGGGGAGACCTTTTTGTCTTGGTTTTGCTGTTGTTATATCCTGCACAGCCCTAGTGAGATCTAAAAAAAAGGGGGGGGGAGGCAGGGAGGGAGCATAAGTCAAGTTTGTCAATGAAAGAGGGAAAAAACGTATTTGTTGAAAAATAGGCTGCCTTGGAGACCAATGCCTAGCACTGGGTAGAGCTTACCATACACAGGGCAAGATGCCTGGATCTGACCCATAGCATCCATGACCCACTTAAGGTCCCACCTCTGTGACCAGCTGTGTGACTTTGGACAGGTTGCTTGACCCCTCTGGGCTTGGAAAGGGAAGGGAAGGTGCTGCCTGTATGGACTCTCACAGTTCCCATCACACTGGGTACAACTTACTGAAACGTTCTACAGCAATAACACTTGGTGTCCCCACCCCAGCCATGACAAATACTAGTCAGTGGAACTCATTATACAGAGTCGTCCTCGCCGTGGACTTTTCCAAAGGAAAGACAGCAGAGCTGCCTGGGTATCCAGTGTGTTCTGAATGGCTTCGGGCACGGGAATCAAATTGATCTCCCTTGCTCCATATGCATTGCAAGCTAAATAAATACAAATACCCCTCGAGCGGCATCCCCTTCCTCCTGGGCAAAAGAGGAGGCAACTATTAAATTCAGAAATAACAGGAATCTTGGGCCACCTGGGTGGCTCAGTCGGTTAAGCAACCGGCTCTTGGTTTCGGCTCAGGTAATGATCTCAGGGTCATGGGATCAAGCCTTGCATCAGGCTCAGCACTCACCACGGAGTTGGCTTGAGAATTCTCTCTCTCTCTGCCTGTCCCCTCCCTCCTTCTCTCTCTTTCTAAAATAAATCTTAGAAAGAAAGAAAGAGAGAGAGAGAATGAGAGAGAGGAAAGAAAGAAAGAAAGAAAGAAAGAAAGAAAGAAAGAAAGAAAGAAAGAAAGAAAGAAAGAAAGAAAGAAAGAAAGAAGAAAGAAAAGAAAGAAAGAAAGAGAAAGAAAGAAAGAAAGGAAGAAAAAGAAAGGAAGGAAGGAAGGAAGGAAGGAAGGAAGGAAGGAAGGAAGGAAGGAAGAAAAGAACAGGAATCCCCTGTTCCCAAGGCCATCTTCATTTCTTCAGACTAGCCAAAAGGAAAAATGGAACGTTCAAGAAAGCATACACAATCTCACCTCACCTCATCCATGAGGCTTTTCAACCTAACCTGCATGCTGATTTTTTTTTTAACTTTTTCATCTCAAAGGTCTTCTCCATACCCTACCTCCATTAACCAGAGGACTGACAGACAAAGCAAAGGCATCCAGCATGGGGTGACTCAGAGCGCTGAGTGAACAGGGAATGGCAGAAATGAGCCGTGAAGCCATAAGGGAGGAAGAGACATGTCAAAGAAGCCTGCTGAGGGCGGGTATGGGGACAGGGGGTGCCTGCAGGAACTGCTATGGAATTTCAGGGCCCAGCGCAAGAGGAAAAGGCAGGGTCCCTGTTCAAAATCATTAAGAATTTCAAGACAGGGACAGTGGAGCACTAAGCCAAGTGTGCGTACAGGGCCCTGAGTGTGGCTGCATGCTTCTAGACCCAGCCCGGGGACGGCTGCCCTTTCCAACACATTCTAACACGGAAACCCAATTTCTACAAACCCCTCTGAGCTTTCTGAGGGACCTGGATTTGAAGGCATTATAGGTATGAGCAATCAATAGCACCATCTTCTCTTCTCCCGAAACACTGTGTTTGTTCAGCAGTGGGGAGATTTCGCTGTGAGGTAACATCTCACAAGTGCATGAGACCATCCCCAGAGGACCAAACGTTGACGACAGAAGCCATGCTTGCCAACCAAGCTAGTTCTGCTCGGGGTTGAATGGAAGAGAAATGAGTAGTAATTGAGCATCTACTCTGCCCCAGACACTGGATTAAGCATTTTTGCACAGCAGAGCTCATTTCATTTGCTGAAGCGAACACTGAATTATACTTTCTCCCCAGTGAAATGCTTCAAGTCTGAGGATGCCATTCCCAAGGTGGTCCATCCCCCCATCTGATTTTTCTCCTTGTCAACTTTCTGGCTCAGTCACTCAGCACCTGTGGGAGCGCATCAGAGATGGAGAGAAGACCTCAAATAAAACATTAAATTTCCAGATGGATCAGAAGGAAGCATGAATGCTAAGTTCAGGAAGAAAGCTGTTTGATTTTCTTTCCTGCTTTTCCATGATGGAAAACAGCAGAAGCCAGGGTTGAGGAGCATTACCTTTCCCACCAAGCTGAGAACTGAGAGAGGTTCCATAGCTTGGGGTGAACAGGGTGACAGGAGTTTCAATGAAGGCAGAGTTCAGCCTGGAGAAAGAACCAGAAAGACGATGGTCACCATCTTTAATTCATCAAACCAAACAGATAATCGGGGTAAGAGTGACTCTCTAATGTGAGCAAAAATGAGGAAATCTTTCTCTAGATCAGACTATTCGTGAACCACACATATACTTACACACTAGATGAGGATGGGAAGGATTCTTTGAGCTTAAGTCATAAACTATGAAACACACATATAGAGAATTGTAAAATGGGAATTACTTATAATCTAAAAATGCCATTTCTCTGTTGAACAGAGTTTTTGTTTTTGTTTTTTTAATAAAAGAGTAGCCAGCCCAGGGTGAAGTATTTAGGGCAACCAGGATATGATATCTCCAACTCTTTTTAAAAAAATAATATGCATTATATAAAGAGAGAAAAAAATTGATAAAGCAATGGAGATAAAATTGGAACAGTGGTGAGTCTAAGAAAACAGTGCTCAGGGGTTCGGTGTTCTATGCTTACAACATTTCTATCAACTTGAAATTAGAACAAAATTGGAACTTATGAACAAACTAACAAAAGGGCTATCCGATGACTTTTTTGTGAAGCCTTGCCTCCAAAACAAAAATGTTCACACAGTCACTTAAGTGCCCGTTCAAGATTTATCTTCATGTGTGCAATAAGCATTCACTGTGACATAATATAATTTAGGATTGTGCAACAATCCATTGACCATAACTAGAGAAAGAAAAAGAAAATCTTGCTTTCTCTGCTAAACCTTTGAGCACTTGCAACCAAGATACAGCATCCAGAGCGAAGGAAAGAACTGCTCCTGGTGGAGTAATACTGGGTGCTTCTCTTTTAATTCAGTCTAAATCCCCCAAGTCGGCAAGACTGAATCAAAGAATCACAACTTAATAGACAGTGAAAGTCCTTCTATGAGGTAATTTCTATGAGTCCCCAAACTGCTCTCTGAATGATATCTACAGATACGGACATGGACACAGACACAGATATAGATGATGTAGGCGCAGATCTACAGAATATAGATGCAGACAGAGAGAGAGATGTACATGTACCTGACACAGGTGTGCAAGCAGATGACATCAGTGCAGGTGTAAATGTGCACACACTTGAGGATGAGGTAGATCTAGATGACATAGGTATAGATGAAGAATAGGGGTAGGGAGAGGCAGATGAAGATGTAGATGGCGTGGGTGTAGGTGTGTGTACATGGTGTAGAAGTCGATGATGTAGATGTAGGCGTAGATGATATAAATGATGTAGATAATGTAGCTTTAAGTGTAGATGGACATGTTCATGTGGATGATATGGATGTAAGTGTAGGTGTCTACATGATCATACAGATCATGTAGAGTGATGATGCAGACTGTAGGTGTAGATGATACAGACAGAGAGAGAGATTGAGATAGGGGTCGGGAATATGGGATAGGGATAGGAGACAGAGGTAGGGAACAGGGAATAGAGATAGGGATGGGATAGGGGGTAGGGGATAGGGATTAGAGGTGGGGCTAGGGACAGGGGATGGGGATAGGGAAAGAGATAATTTCCCAGCTATCCTGAAGTTAATGGAGCTCAAGTCACAGCTCCATTATGATCAAGACCACCCAGTGAATCGACAGCCATACTACTGACCCAGCCAGGTGATAAAAACAATGATACCAGCAGCAGTAACAACACCCAACACCTCTGAGCAGGTGTTGAGTGCCAGGCACTGTGCCAGGCACCTCACCTGCAGCATCTCATTAAATACTCCTGGTCATCCTACCGGCTAACGCGTTTATGTCCCCAGAGGCTTGTGGAGCCAAAAGCAAGCTTCTCCGTGAGGTCTTTTGTGACCACCCTTCTTAAAATTTCAAACACTCCCACCATTGCCCCCTGGCCATGCTCTCTCTCCTGTCACCATTTACTCCATGGTGCTTGGCCTCTGTTCCAAAGTCATCTATCAGCTGCCTCCCCAACTAGGATTCCAGCTCCACAAGGCCATGGAGTTGTGTTGCCTCCCTGCCCCGTCCCCACCACCTGGAACTGTGCCTGGCACACAGGAAGCACTCCACGAGGACCCATGGAAGAAGCAAATGGCCAGGACAGGAAGAGGGGCACAGTCTCGGTGGGGGGGGGCCTGCCTGTGACCACACCTGTTGCCTTCATTCTCAAGGATCCGATGGTACCGCTCCAGCTCGTTCTTCAGTGTCTGCTGGGCGACCACCAGCTGCCGGCAGTCATAGGAAGACTTCTCCAGGCTCCTCTCGGCCTCCTCAATCTCCTTCCGCAGGGTTTCAATCTGTTCATTATAGAGCTGAATCTCGTCATCGTAACACTCATGGGCATCTTTAATAGCTTGTTCCAGGGCCGAGGTCTGTGGGCAAAGACACAGCTGTGAGGAAAGCCATCCTGCCTCTTCCTAAGACACAGGCTTGACCAGGAGAAACTGGGCTCAGGTACCCCGTTTTGTTTGCTTTGCTCCTTTGTTTCTCCACCAGTTTTGTTGTTGGCAATGAATTACTTTGGAATCCTGGAGCCAGAAAAGAACCTGGACACTAGCTAGCCCCAGCCCCCTCTGAAATCTGCCCTTAACAGAGCCTTCCCCAAAGAGAGTCTGAGGATGGAAAGCCCCGAAAATAAAAAGTTAACTGCTGTCCCTGGAATAAAATGTATAATTTGAATAAAGTATATTATTCATATTCTGAGTTAGCATAAATCTGACAGCCAAAAAATAGAAGCACACATACTAAATAGAAAAGATGCTATTTTTGCTAAAGTAATGAAGTGGGGGGGGGGCATGTTTCTTGTTCTTATTTAATCACTATGACACTATACTTTTGTGCTGATTTCTGATTAGTAGAGTGATATGTTTGTGTAGCTAAAGTGTACGTGTGCACTTGTGTACACATAAAACAACCTCAGGGTTACACTATTTACATACTAATGCAGGGCTAGTCAAAATTAAGGTAGAACAATAGAAATTTGACAGAATATAAGGTGGACTTCTATTCACTTTAAGAGCCTCTAACACTGCACAAAGAGCCACATGTGTACTTATTTACAAGCTTAGTATTTATGTAGTCATGACGCTTTTGTGATCTCATTTTCCGAAGTAGGAAAGAATTCACCACGCATTATCAGTCCTCAAAACAAAATGAAACAAACAAACCGAAAAACCACTTCTACCTACAACAGCACATCCCAAAATTCAATGCGAACCACCCGAGGATGTTGTTAAGCTGCAGACACAGACTCAGCAGGTTCTACGATCCTAACCACTTCCCACACGATGCTAAGGGCACTGGTCTATGGACCACACCAGGAGTCAGGGGGGCTGCACTGGTATCTGAGTTCAACGTCATGTATGTCTGCTACAAGGCATTTCATGCATGCAGCTGAATGCGCATACTGGACAATCTAGAGGATGCAATTCCTACGACACCTGATTCCTCACTTTACATACAGATGTGGCCTTGGAACAGTGAAGTTTCCTAAGTGATGACACTTGAAAACTTAGCTTACCATGGTTTTTGGGAATGTGTCTATTGTATCAAGAAGGAAGGAAGGAAGGAAAAGAGAAGGAACAAAAGAAGGAGGGGGGGGAGAAAGGAAGGCAGGAAGGAGGGCAGGAGGGAGGGGAGGGAGATGGGAAGGAGGGAAGGAAGGAAGGAAGGGGTACATATACTCCATACTTTGGGAAGTCGCTTGCCAGCCCATGTCGTCCCCCGCGTCTGATCCCTGTTCCGTCTCATAGAGGGGTCCCAACGGTGGTGTGATCTCACTCTTCTGACCAGAGCTACAGAACCAGGGCCAGACACAGACTGGCCTATCACATGCTTCCTCTCTGGGGAATTTGTAAAAGGATCTCAGAAACAGCGGTGAGCTGGTGGCAGGTCCACAGAACCCCGGGGCCGCCATCTTTCATAATGTGCATGGAGAAGTTACGAAAAGCAACTCTTCAGAGAGGCAGAGAAATGAAGCCAAAGGGCAGAGACAAACAGAGATGAGAGAGTTTGTGGGAGAGAAGGGAGACAGAGAGTGAGCAGTTAGCTGCCTCAGATCCAAGTTCCTGGTTCCTGCTCTCAAATTCCATAAACTACCTTTTATATCCTGTTCCTTTGGGGGGGGTATGGAGGGGGTGGATAGTATCTTTACAGTGGAGAAACCCGGCAGACACCACCTTAACCAAGTGATCCAAGTTACATCACTGGCAGGAAGACATGCCCCCATGATGCTCCCCTGATGAGAAGCACCCAGAAGGACACTCACTTCTGTGCGTTCCAGCCAGGAACACACAGCCTCAGCCTAATCCTGAAAAAAACATCTGGGAGCCCAAAGGGAGGGACATTCCCAAGATGGCTGGCCATCAAGGTCAGGAAAGGCAAAGAAAGGCAGGAACTATCCCACATTGGGGTAGACTAAGGAGACACAACACCTAAATGCAAGTAGGATCCACAGGAAAAGATGATGTGGGTAATTTGTGAAATTGTTGTCAAGTCTATTACAAGGATGGTATCATCGCTAGTTTCCTGGTTTCAATCACTACTCTGTGGTTATCAATTAAGGAGCTAACATTTGGGGAACCTGGGTGAAGAGTATGCAAGAAACCCATGTGCTATTTTTTGCACTTTTGAGAAGTCTAAAATTAGCTCAAAATAGAATTAAAGTGTACTCTTTCCTGTTTAAGCTTGTTTGACTGGGTGTCTGTCCCTCCTGAAAAAATGATTGTTTTAAATTCAAACAGTTACCTGTCATGTCAAATACCAAGGCCTCCCACTAATTCCTGGTGCAGCCGCATGTTCTGACCTATACCAGTACTCACACATTCTAGGAAAGGCTTCCAAGAAATAAGGACTCTAAAAGACCCTTCTGAGGCTCAAATCTCAGAGACAAGAAGCCACCCAGGAATGGAAGAATCCTGAAGTCAGACAGACATTCCTTTTCTATGAAGCAGTCCTGAGAACAAGCCTGGGGGATGCCGGCCGCACTGGGCAGCAGGGAGGGTGCCTCTGATCAAAGCTTACCTTCCTCCCCTGGATACAGGAAAGAGTCCGTGCCCACAGCACCCAGACTTTAAAAGTACGCCTATTCCACAAACAAATATCGAGGGGGAAGAAAGAGATAACAAGGAACCTATAGGATAAAAGAGACTTAAAAGACGCAGAAACCAATTATAACGTGTGGACCTTATTTGGATCGCAATCCAAGTAAACGCTAAAGAATGAAATTGTGGGAAAGACTCCCCATTGGCTGATTCCATTTATATGACAATCTGGAAAAGACAAAGCCAGTGGCTGCCAGGGGTTGGGAGTGAGGTGGGGCAGGGGCTGCCCATGATGCACAGCTCTCTGGGGAATTTCAGGGTGACGGCACTATCCTGTATCTTGATTGTGGGTGTGGGTGCAGTGCTGCATGCACTTGCCATGCAGATATAACATGTACCGAAAAGGGGGACATTGGCTGTATGCAGACAGCACCTCAGTTAATGATGAGACAATCAGAGATCTGATCCCCGACTGGACATTTGGTGATACTAAAGAAGTACTGTTAATTATTAAAGGTGGGTTCATGGACCTACGTTCTATAAAAGGAGCCCTCATCTTTTCGAGAGATCTGTTCAAATACGGCTGGATCAGATGATTTGGTGTCAGGGATCCCTTCAGAATTACATGGGGGTGTGTGGGGGTGTAGGAGGTATAAGAGGGACCATGTGTTGGGGGATGGGGATCTGGGGGCTCATGAGACTGTTTTCTCATTTTTACGTATGTTTTAAGTGTTCCAAAATAGAGTGAAAGCAAAGATTATGTGTAAAGTGAGCCTATTGCCCCCTTTGGGTCTGGGTTCCCTAGCCCAGGGCGGGAATAATGGTTTGTGTGGGCAAGTTCTCACATGCAGCAACTCCTCAGCCTCAGGACCACCTCATGGGGGTGGGGCTATTATGACTCCGCTTTACAGATGAGGAAACAGACACGTGGGCAAAGTGACCTGCCAATCAATACAGGATTCAGAGCCACCCATGCAGGGTCTGAGACCCTTCCTGAAACCATGGGCCCTCCTGCGTCAGCCTCTTCCCAACTGCAGGAGAGCAGGACACACACACACACACACAAACACACACACGCGCGCACACACACACACTCTCTCTCTCTCTCTCTCTCCCCGGGCCCTTGGAAAACCCCCAATTCCCACATATCAACAGGCAAGCATCACCAGCATGTTCTCACTGAAGACCTAGGGGACACAGGGTGACCCCCACACAGACTTCTCCCTCCCTGAGCACAAACACTTGGCAAATTTTTAAACGGTAAGTAGGATAGCAACGCATTGTCACAAACTAGGACATTAGAAACTAGAAACTTCCAACCTTCCAGGGCAAGTATGATTTTTTTTTTTTGTATCTCATGGGTCGGTGGTGTGCTGGTGGGAGTAGCTGGGTGGTTGGTTGGTGGCTGTCCTCTGATGGAATCTGCGGGAGGAATGCCTGTCCTGGGAGGAGGCTCTGGGGATGTAAGGTGTCTTCCAATCTCTGACGGGCACTGGTGCTCTGCCTGATTCTGCTTG
This sequence comes from Mirounga angustirostris, assembly GCF_029215605.1. NCBI lineage: Eukaryota > Metazoa > Chordata > Mammalia > Carnivora > Phocidae > Mirounga > Mirounga angustirostris. Next base: position 95,921,392 of record NW_026991718.1, on the reverse strand, counting down.
CGTCCACCAAGAATCCACAGTGTCCAGCGAAGTGCTGAATGAGTTTATAAAACTGGATTTACATCTATGTCAATGTGGTTTTTGCAGCTCAATAATTTAAACTATTCATCAGGGAGCACCTGGGTGGCTCAGTCGGTTAAGCATCTGCCTTCAACTCAGGTCATGATCCCAGGGTCCTGGGTTCAAGTTCCGCATCAGGCTCCTTGCTCTGCGGAGAGCCTGCTTCTCCCTCTAACCCTCTCCCCTCTCGTGCTGTTTCTCTCTCTCTCTCTCTAATAAATAAATAAATAAAATCTTTTTTAAAAAATAAAATAAACTATTCATCAAAAGGAGAAATGTTCAAGAAAAATATTAAGAGCCCCACTTTCATCAGCTTAAAGGGGGCCAAAGAGATGTCTCTGCATGAGCAAACCTGGCACCAGCTTCACTACCTGAGAATGAGATGTGGCCCCTCCTCCGAGGAGCCCAGAGGCCAGGGTGGGAGGTGGCTCGCTCATAGAGACATGCCCAAGGCATCACGAAGCACATGGAGACCCTCGGATACTGGAGGATGTCAGAGAAGGCCAGTCCTAGGTACCAAAGAAGAGAAGGTTCTTCTGGAAAGAGGAGAAGTGATGAGCCAAGGGGCAGGTGCCAGAAATCACAGGAGGGTCAAGAGAGGAAGAGAAGTGAGAGTAGCCCATTCACATCTCTGGGTTTCTTGGAGGGGAGCAGCCTCACAGAAACTGGAGAGAGAGGTGGGTAGAAGGGGTGGGCCGTGCCACAACTTGACCTTCATCCTGAGCAAGGGTGACTGCTGTGTTTCTCCTTGGACCGTTGACACCCTTCTGAGATCAGCTGCAGGTGGGAGCCACACCATGCGCTGCTCAGTACTCCCTGAACCTCATCTGGAGCTTGGCGATCAAGGCTAAATGAAGGAGTCAGTATTCGAGCACAGCTGTGGGGCCTGCTTTTGCACAGCAGGGGTCAACAGGGACCCAGGACAGTGCCTAGCAGTGAGCCCCCATCCAGAGCGGTGACCTCCTGCTTCAGTCCTCTTAGGCCCCCGGATGCCTTAGGCCCCCGGATGCCTTTGGGTCCAAGGTCGTTTGTAAAAAGGAAACGGGTTCCTTTTTCTCCACATCCTCGCCAACACATGTTGTTTCTTGTGTTTTTGATTTTAGCCATTCTGACAGGTGTGAGGTGACATCTCACTGTGGTTTTGATTTACATCTCCCTGCTGATCAGTGATGTTGTGCTCAACATCATCTGTTTGGTCTACAAAGAGTAGACCTTCACCAGTGTTCAAACACTTTTCATCTGTCGGTCTCCTGTATGTCTTCTTTGGAAAAATCTTTATTCAGGTCCTCTGCCCATTTTTAATTGGATTAGTTGTTTTTTGGTGTTGAGTTGTGTCAGTTCTTTATCTATTTTGGATATTAACCCATCATCAGACACATCATTTGCAACTATTCGGTAGGTGAATGGATAAAAATGAATGGAATATTACTGTCATAAAAAAAGAATGAAATCTTGCCATTTGCAACAAAAAGGATGGAGCTAGAGGGTATAATATTAAGTGAAATAAGTCAGTCAGAGAAAAACAAATACCATAAGATTTCCCTCATGGAATTTAAGAAACAAAAGAAATGAACAAACAAAGGAAAAAAACCAGACAAACAAAGAAAACAGACTCTTAACTATAGACAACAAACTGATAGTTATCAGAGGGGCGGGGGGTGGGGGTGGGTAATGGGTAAAACAGATAAGGGGGATTAAGAGTACACTTGTCTTGATGGGCACCGATGCATAGAATTGTTGCATCATTACACTATACTCGTGAAGTTAACATCTGCTGTATATTAATTATACTTCAATTTTAAAAGAGGGAAAAAAATTTTTAAAAAGGAAATGGAAGAAATCAAGTATTCTTCACTGATTACATGCTCTTACCAAAATCTACCACTAGATGGCGCGAGGCAACTTTAATGAGAAGTGATAACCAGGGAGGTTTACTCCTTCCAAGTAATACAGGACCTTTTTCACTTTTCTGTCACAGAAACTCTCAGTCAATGTGATTAGGGAGCCAGAAGTGCCTGTCCCTTTTCTTCCACCTCTAGGAAGTGCCATCCCAGTGGTCTCATGCATGGGCTGTGTTGGGCTTCAAAGAAGGGGCTGTCAGCTCTAATGGAGGATGCTATTCCTTCTATCCTGTGGACTAGGGTTCTCAAACTTGAGTCTGCACAACCACCCAGAGGGCTTGTTAAAACAGAGATTGCTGGGCCCCATCCCAAAGTTCCTGACTCAATAGGTCTGGGATGAGCTTGTGAATGTGCATGTCTGACAAGTTCCCAGGTGATGCTGATGCTGCTGGTTTAGGGACCTCACCCTGAGGACCATGCTATGGAGGATTCTGGAAGCATCAGATGCTCTAACCAGAGGCAGAACCAGATGCAGTGGTTCTGCCAGGTTGGAGCCCTCAGGCTGCAAGGAGTTCTCCCTCTCCCACCCTCCTCACTTGTCCCCAGTCATAGCATTGGCCCTACTGAGGGGCTAAGCCACCAAATCTACCTTGGAGACCCTCAGCTCGGCTACTCCATTGGGAAGCCTCTAAAACCTTTCAAAATCAGCAAAAAAGCCAGCCATGAGCATCTCCTGAATAGGCTATGGAAGGAAGGCCCAAGCCAGGGACTCAGGTGGACCGGATGTAGAACATTCTGACCCAACCTGGGGCCCACCCTTATACCAGTGTTCTCAAAGTTCCTGGATCAGAAGCATCATCACCTGGAAACTCAGAAATGCACATTCTTGGGCCACACCCCAGAACTACTGAGTCAGAACCTCTTGGGTGGGCCCAGCCATATCTGTGTTTTAATAAGAGCTAATTAGGCAGACTTCTGGTACCCATGACCATTGCCCCTTAGCTTTATGCCCATGAATGTTATGTTACACAGCAAAAGGGACTCTGCAGATGTGATTAAGGTTCTTAATCAGCTGACCTTCAAAAATAGGGAGATTATCATAGATTATTCCTGATCATATGAGCCCTTAAAAGCAGAAGTCAGAGAGATTAGATGCATGAGAAAAATTCTATGCACTGTTGCTGGATTTGAGGATGGAGGGGGCCGTGTGCCAAGAGATGTGGGCGGCCTTTAAGAACAACTCCTGGCCGACAGACAGCAAAGAACTGGGGTCCTCCATCCTACCTGCACACGGAGTTGACTCTTGCCAACAACATGAATGAGACTGGAAGATCTTCCACCAAGAGCCTCCAGATAAGAAGGTCGGCCAACACCTTTATATCAGCCTTGTGAGACCCAGAGCAGAAAAACCAACCAAGCCTGCCCAGACTTCTAACCCTGGAAGTGTGGGATAAAGGACTGTTGTTTCAAGCCCTTGCATGTATCGAAATTCACTAGAGCAGCGAGAGAAAACTAATACAACTTGTGTTTCATTAGCTCCACCGCTAGATTTATTTAATATAAGCGCATCGATTATGATATAGAAAATGACTGGTAATATTCTGATAACTGTCTCAATAGAATTGGTTTCCTTTTAATTATACATACTTTATTTTTATTCTATGCCCTTAACATTGTTCTGAGAAGTGGTCCATGGGCTTCACCAGGTGGCTGGGGGGTGGTGGGTCATGGCACAGAAAAAGAGAAGACCCCCCAATTTAGAGAGACAACAACATCAGAGTAAGACCAGTAAGTCTTTCTGCAGCAGCTATGGGTGGGGACAGGCAGCCAAGCAGACAGACTGATTTCATAGTCTCCGAAACTAGGTTAATCCGTGATGAAAGGTCTTACTTCTACATTCAACAAATACATATATGTACATAGAGACAGAAACATTTATGCCCTAGAATTGGAACTTACCACGTCAGACTGGGCTCTTTCATTTTCTCAGTATCTAGGGCAGGGTTTTCAACTTTGCTGCCACGGCCACAGGAAGAGCCACATTTTACGTCACAAACCACAGACATCACACAAATGTGTGTGTGTGTGTGTGCGCGCGCATCTGAACAAATATATATATTTAAATATGCAAACATATATATTTAAAACACAGTTTTCACAAAACAAATCCCACCATTACTAGCCATGCGCTCGGTTATTTCTTATTCTAGCTTAGTCTAGTGTTGTCAATTTCTTCTTTTTTTAATGCCAGTCAATTCTGCTGAATTCATTTTACCACCCAATGATGAATGGTAAACAGTGGTTTGGAAAACACTGGTCTCAAGGACCAGTGGGCTTGTGTCCACTTCTCCAATTTCTCATTCACACAAATACACACACACATACACACAAACATGCACACATATACACATACACACAGATACACAAATTTATATACACATACAAATATATACATACACACCTATACATATATGTATATAACATGCACACATACACATGCATACCTACACACACATAAACATATATACATACACACGGATGCAAACACACACACACACCACATACTCATGCTCGCTCCATTCTTCCAGGGCCTCAGAGGAAACCACTAACTACCAAGTCACCAAAATGGTGTGTCTGGTCCCTGAGCCATGGTTTGTCATGAGAAGGATGAGCTTAAAGGCAGTGCTCAATTTCTCGAGGTGTGATCTTTACCTCGGGAGATAATCACCAGACCCCAGTTTGCTTTCAGTGGCCCCTGAGAGTTGCTGCAGAGTGACAGGTTTGTGCAGTGGGCAATGGGACAGAAATGAAGACTCTGGAACTCCACGGTCCCAAAAGAGATCCTGGGCAGATCTGGAGGGCACTGAATAGCTACAAAAGCACCAGATCCATTGTGGCTTTAACTTCTGATTTTGTAGGCATTGAAGGGATAGAGACAGAGTAACATTTAATGTTCCAGGTTTCCTAAATAGTCCAATTTTTCAAACTTTTTGTTCTCTTGTACCCTATGTGTACTTGTCAAACCAAATGTCAATTTATTTTTAGATTTAGAAAGTGCAGGTGCAGAGTATAGGAAAATTTAGTATTTTAACCCAATGTGCCCCATCAGAATGGTACAGTAATGAGAGAGAGAAAACTGGAAGGAATCAGGGGGATGAGCTATGAAGCTCGTTAACCAAGAAGGAAGGCCACAGAAAGAGGAGTGAGTTCTTCTGGTGACTTTAGTTTTCAAATTAAGCCTCACCAAAAAAAAAAAAAAAAAGGAGGGGGTAGAAATGGGAGCTTTATGCTAACAAATTCTGAGCAGAAGCAAACACCAACACAAGCCTGTAATCAAATTCCAAAGGAGAGGGTGCCTGGGTGGCTCAGTAGTTTAAGCGTCTGCCTTTGACTCAGGTCATGATCCCTTGCTCAGTGGGGAGTCTGCTTCTCTCTCTCCCTCTGCCCCTCCCCCCACACATGCTTGCTTTCTCTCTCTCTCAAAAATAAATACATTTTTTAAATCTTAAAAAAAAATCTGCCAAAGGAGAGATGTTAGGTCATGAAATGAGAAAGAGGAAGCATAGATTTGACCAACTGGAGGATAAAAATTCCAGTAAGTATCCATCTCTTCTTATTTTTAACAACAAGATTAAACTGGGCAAAACAAATCGACCTGCAGAAGGCTTGGTGGGGAGGAGTGGCACGAGGGGAACCTCTGAGGCTCCTGGAATTAGCATGACCCATTATCCCTGCTTGGCCAGGACTTTGCCAGTTTGGGCATGGAAGTCCTCCATCCTGGGAAACCCTTGGTCAAAGCAGGACAGCTGGTCACACTACTCAGAAAAGCCGGTTTCTGGCTCTGAGCACTGGACACACAGGTGTGTTGAGTTTGTGAGAATTCCCCACCCCCCACCCAGCTGGATACTTGTACACTTTTCTGCACGCTCAGGACACCTGAATACAGTGTGCTGTAAAACCTGATTCACATGTGTGGTGTGAATGCCCAACGGTGAGCAGCGGACAAGAGGGGGTGGAGCCATACCTGGGCCTGTAGCTCCGTCCTCTGGGCCTGCAGGAGGGACACCACCTCCCGGCCCTCCTCCAGCTGACTCTGCAGGGCGGCGGCCTCCCGTTCTGTCAGGAGCTTCTCCTGCACAAAAAGGCCAGACTCAGCATGCACATGCACTTGATGTGTGAGGAAATCCACAGGGAAAGGGGGCAAAGAAGGTTCTTCAGGTTCATGTCCCCTTGCCCAAACTCATATGCTGAAGCCCTGCCCCCAATATGGGGCCTTCGGGAGGTGATGAGATCTACATGAGGTCATGAGGATGGGGCACTCGTGGTGGGGTTAGTGTCCTTATAGGAAGAGGAGGAGACACCTGAGTGCTCTCTCTCTCTCCCCAAGATGCACCAAGGAAAGGCCATGTGAGGACCCACCAAGAAGGTGGCTGTCTACAAACCAGGAAGGAGGCCCTCATCAAGAGCCGAATCTGCCAGCAGCCTGATCTTGGACTTGCAGCCTCCAGGGCTGTAAGAAACAAATGTCTGCTGTTTGCTCGTCCCTGGCTGTGCTGTCACCGGGCCCGAGCTGACTAAGCCAGGCCCATGGCAGCCACCCTTAAGTTCTGCCTGTTCACGGTCTTCAGAGTCTGAACCATAAACGCTAGGAGCGTAAATCGCTGGAGACCCACATTTTAGACCTGGCTGTGCCATAAACTGGCTAAGAGACTCTGGACAAGGCACTGTCTCCTTCTATAAAAAGGAAAGCTGGGAATGCCGACTCTCGCTGGGCTCTGTCGTCTGTCCCTGCAGGTGGCACGGTCAGTCTGTGCCCCGGGCTGTCGACGGTGCCGAGATGTCACGGCCACACCAGGCTGTCGGGCTCCAGGGACCACAGGGCAGTAGGGGCCCCAAGGGAGCTGCCCCGCTCTCTCCCCACTCGGCGGAGGGACATGGGAGAAGATCCGTCCTCAACCGCTCCACATAGGCTGAGCCGGCGCCCTTTTCCAACCGGTCCCTCCACTGTCTGTCCAAGAACATCCAAATCCCTTGGCGAGAGCCGGCCTCTGCTCAAGAGCAATGCCTTGACACGGAGCGCGCTGCCTCCCCGCCAGGCAAACCTCGAACACCGAGCACGAGCCCCGTGCCCCCTGCCCAAAGCCGCACAGGTGAGGCAGCCCCCAGCTTGCCCTCACTGTGCAAAGGGGCTGGAGCCACAAGAGGGGCACGGAGACAGCTAGAGCAGGACAGACAGACAGACAGACAGACGTGCACAGAGGGAGCCCGTGTGGGCCCGGGGCCGCGGCCCTATCCCGGGGCGGGGGCGGGGCGCGGAATCGGAGGCGTAACTGCAGAAGGCCCTCCTCGGCTCTGCGCGCTTACTCCGGAGCCCGTTTTCCCCGTGTTTCTCAGTGCACGGGGGGCATGCTTTCTCTCCGCCTGGCTCTGTGTCTCTCCCTGCGTCTCAGGCTCTGCTTCCCTCTCTGTCTCCGTCTTCTTTGTTTCTCTGTGTCTCGGTCCCCACCTCCCTGCCTCAAAGATGCGGACAAGGGGGTGGCTGAGGGCAGAAGGGGACTCACGTCCCCCAGTGCCAGCACGTGGAAGATGTGCATATACGCCACACTTCGCCAGTTCTAGGCCTGCGGCCTCGGGAGAGAAGCAGACACGATGCCCAGACACTGCATCTGCCAGAGCCCTGCCTGCTTGCCTGGCCCTGTCTCTCCTCACTGCCCAGCTCCTATTCATCTTACACACCTCCTCACGCACACCCAAGGGGGCACAGGAGATCCTCGGATACAAGAAAGACAGCCCAGCTGCTGTCAGCTGGTAGCTGGCACTCATCACCGGGCCGTGATGCTCCCTCTTATAAACTTGCAAATGAGCTCCCCGCCCAGATCCAAACATGTCACTCCGGGACCATGGGGGAATGAGACAGAAACAAGACCACCCTGTGTTTGAGCACGCACAAAAATCACCAAACCTCCCCTCCCCCACTAACACAAGCGATGCTGCTTGATCACCAAGTACCGCCTTCCAGGTACAAATTACAGGGATGCTCAGTCATAGCACCAGCCCTCTCCTGAGGGCACCCAACCCAGAGCAGGGCCCTGCTTAACTGATCCCACCCCCAGATCACCTAACACAGGCCTCAATCCTCTCACACGTCCCTCCTCCACTGAGACACCCTGCAAGTCTCCACGGGGTACCCCCTCCCTTGCTGCAGTGAATAATTCACCCAGCTTTATTTGACCACAGATGCATCTCCAGTGGCCTCTGGCTAGAGGGCACGGACATGATGCTTTACTGACACATTAACCGGGTGAGCGGTGTTCCTTGAACAACACTAACTGTATCCTCATTTTGCAAAGGTGACTCACACATTTTCTAGGTAACAAGAGTCAATGAAACAAACCTGAAAGGGACCATCTATCTCATATATAGAATTTTTAAGCACAGATTAATAAAGAATGTGATGCTTTCTGAATCTGTTTCTCCCAGGGAGGTCTTGCTAAAAGGGCAGATTCTGACTCAGTGGGTCTGTACTCAGGCTGGAGATTCTGCACTTCTAACTAGCTCCCAGAGGACGCTAAGATCACTGATGCTCTCAGAGTGGGGCCAGACACTCTCTATATTCTTACGACTCAGAAGAATTGTGTTATAAGAAAACAGAGGATACGATTTAAAAGGTGTGCTTTGGTGTAAAACACTTTTGAACCAGAGGGAAAAATGAGTATGCACGATAAAAATAAGCTATCTGGAAAGAAATCTCTGACAAAGAAAATTAAGGCATCAGGAGAAGCTATTTTAGGTCTTTGTGGAAACCTCAGTTATACCAATATGGAGAGCAGGCACCTGAAATGGTCACTGGCGGGCAATTCGGACGAAAATATTCCCAAGAACAAGCAACTTTCCTTGGCAGAGTTTTAAAGTGTCCTCTGGGGCGCCTGGGTGGCTCAGTCAGTTAAGCATACGACTCTTGATTTCGGATCAGGTCAGGATCTCAGGGTCGTGAGATCGAGTCCCGCCTTAGGCTCCACGCCCAGGGTGGCGCCTGCTTACAATTCTTTCTCTCCTTCTGCCCCTCCCCCTGCCCCTCCTCCCACATGAGCTCTGTGCCTTCTGACAGTGATTATAAATAAATAAATCTTAAAAAAATAATAATAAAGTGTCTTCTAAAAGCAAATGCTGGGGTTTCTTCAGCTTTGAAATAATAAAAAAATTAAAACAAAAAGACTCAAGCAGCCAGTTCCCCTGGCCCACAGGTCCTGCAGCTTGTCTGCACTCTGCTTTGGGAGCTTCTAAATGAGGGGGTCAGGGCTCCACCTGCCAGGCGGCTGATTAACTGACTTGGGTGTGGTCTGACACGCCCCCTGCCCCTCCTCCCACATGTGCTCTGTGCCTTCTGACAGTGATTATAAATAAATAAATCTTAAAAAAATAATAATAAAGTGTCTTCTAAAAGCAAATGCTGGGGTTTCTTCAGCTTTGAAATAATAAAAAAATTAAAACAAAAAGACTCAAGCAGCCAGTTCCCCTGGCCCACAGGTCCTGCAGCTTGTCTGCACTCTGCTTTGGGAGCTTCTAAATGAGGGGGTCAGGGCTCCACCTGCCAGGCGGCTGATTAACTGACTTGGGTGTGGTCTAGGCAGACTTGCAGGTGAGTCCAAGTGCCTCTAGGGTTGAGCACCACTGTCCTAAGTCATCCTTGCAAAATACCCAGAATCTCACCAGTTGACCAGTCCACCAAACCTTGTATCAGCCTAACACAACCTCTGGAAAAGGGGCACCATGACATTTTTGTCATAATCTGCATTATTATCCGTTGATTTTTACATGTCTCAGGTTAGGCATCACAAAATCCATTAAGCCACATTAGGGAAAAACTATGCCAGCAGCTAGAGAGCTAAAGGAAGAAGGAATGTGGAACGTTATATCAGAAATAAGGTTTTTACATCCAAATTCACATTTTTTAAAAAATCAGCTCCTGTAATCTCTTATTTTTTCCCCCGTAGTTTTCATCCCACAGACTCACATATTCATTAACAGAGGCCGACCTTGAAAATACAGTTACGAATTGTGGGGGGCTCTCTGTATTCAAAGTTCATGGTCAAGTTGATAAGGAAAATAAGAAAGCAGACAATTTTTTAAAAATCGGCAAACGATTTTATCAGATACCGCAACAAAGAAGCTACACAGATGGCAAAGAAGCCCACGAAAAGATGCTCAACGTCATTAGTCATCAGGGGACTCAGTTAAAACCACAGTGAGATATACTGCATACCTGTTAGAAGAGCAAAAAGCAAAAACAAAACCAAACCCCGACATACCAGTGCTGGCTACGACCTACGACACAAAGCAACAGAAACTCTCACACGTTCATTGCTGATGAGCTGCAACGATGCAAACCGCTTTGGGAAATAGTCTGGCAGTTTCTTATGAACTACACAAGGAAGAGCAGCCCATAATACTCAAGAACAAATGCCTAAGACAATGGTCAGGGACACACTTTGTGTCCTCAGCTGTCTAAACACCAGTGTTCCCAGTCTGAGTAAAAGAACAGAAGGGTAAACTTCAAATGTATGCAGAGTGAGAGTGGGGCCAGTGAGCCCAGTGCAGCTCGGCGCCCAGTCTGACCTGACGCCTCACCTGGGTCTCTGTTAACTAGGCCCTTGGGGGGGTAAGAGGCATCCCCAGATGTGCCTTCCCTGCAGCCGGGGCTCCGATTCTTACCTCTCTCATCCCACTTGTAATGGCAGATGCTTGAGGGGTGGTCTGGACAATCTGCTGCAGGATGGTGACATAGGTCTGAATTTCCAGAAGATTCTGTTGGGGGAAGGAAAGCATTCTCATTAAAACCTGAGCTGCTTGAGATTTTGCCTCCAGGACCAGGTGACCCCAGGGATGAATGCTTTCACATGTTCACCGTCACAGACAGGACAGACTGTGACCTGAGCAGCAGACATTTTAATCTTCACAAGAGTAAGGGGGCAGATAAAGAAACTGAGGCTTGATTGGTCTCGCCATTTCCCTTCAGTGACATGGATGCTTTGCTGCTGGTTTTCCTAGAGCCCAGGATGGCACAGCTATGAGAGAAAAGCAGAGACGGGGAACAAAGAGGCCCCCACAGGGTACAAAGGACCCTTTCTGATCCCAGAACAGGGCAGTGGTTCAAAGGATGGTCAGTCAATCCCAGACTAAATCACTTACTAGCTGGATGTGGTCTTGAGTAAGTGATTTAAACCACCTAATGCTCAGGGCTTTGCATATAAGAGGACTACCAATCTGGTCACGGTGCCTGATCCCCTTTCCCAGCAGAGCACCTGTGCCCAGCTCTGTGTGTGAGAGCACATCGCAGAGAATTGCCCTTGGCAGACAATGGTCCAAGAAGCAATACCCGCAAACCCACCTCGCCCCGACCCGAATCATTGACTCCTTGGCACAGGAATACAAAAAGCCAACCCTCTTGCCTCAAAGTGGGACCAACCCTGTGGAGCAATCATACTCCAGAACCCTCCATGGGGTCAGGCTGAGGCCAGACTCCAGCTAAGCCCCCAGACCCCTGCGCCCCTATTCCCCTTCATCTCCTCCTGGAAGCTCACCATTAATACAGCAATCACGCAAAAATCATCACTTGGGCTCTGCTCCTGGGGAGCCTGCCCTACGATACTAACTCACGAGTCTGGTGTTAGGACCAATGAGATAATACACAGAAACTTCGCAGTGTGAACTCTATTATCACCCCTTCGGTGTGAGCAATGGGTCCTCCCATTGGCGTAGGCAGGTCCACACTGAGACAGGAAGAGAGTCTAATACCTACTGAGCACGCACCAGGCTCCAGGCTGTACCGAGTGTCTCACCTATACTTGCATGCTGCCTCAGTTTCCCCAGAAGCAGACTGGTAGAGATTGAACGTTGTGACCCTCCAAATGTCACATATGGAAGACCTAAGCCCCACTGGGATGGGGTGTGGAGGTGCGGCCTTTGGGAAATAACTAGATTTAGATGGGGTCATGAGGGTGGGGCCCTGTGACGGGATTAGTGCCCTTAGAAGAAGTGACACCAAAGAGTTGGCATCAAGGAAAGCCCAGGTGAGCACACAGTGAGGAGACAGATGTCTGCAAGCCAGGAAGAGGGCCCTTCCCGGAACCTGGCCCTGCTGGCACCCCCAGCTCAGTGTTCCAGCCTCCAGAACTGTAAGAAACAAATTTCTGTTGTTTCTAAGCCACAGTGGTACTTTATTATAGCAGCCCGGACTGGCTAAGATACAGGCCCTGAGAGACGGGTCTGAGTGCAAACAGTTTATGTGGGTGAAGGTGCCAGGAAATGTTATTGGATGGAGAAGTGAGACAGGAAAGGGAAGGCAGCCAATGAGGAGCACGTTACCAGGTAAGTTACCACTGTGGGCACCCAGTGCTCAGGCCTAGCGGGGATCCCTGGGAGCCGTGCAGAACCGTGCAGAACAGCCGGTGAGAGGGAGCTGGGGTATGAATCCACCAATGCACATCCATCACTGGCTGAGGCTGTTCCAGGGGCAACACGTTCCGTGAGGCAGAGACACCCTCCACTGCCTGGAGAGCGTCCAGAGACAGAGCTGCGGATACTGGCAGTTGGAAGGAGGCCACAGCCCACCAGAGAGGTCAGCCCCCAGGACCAAAGCCAGGCTCACCAGTCTGCTACAGTTAACCACACTGCTGTGCAGAAGGAGAGTCTGGTGTTTGCACGTTGAAGATGGCAGCTCAGAGTGGGAAGGCCACTTGCCCATGGTTACACAGCTCCAGGATTTGATTTGTCCAGTACACCAAGGCCCCCCAAAGTCAGGCCTGTGAGAAGCTAGTGGGGGTGGGAGGCAGAGCAGAGCGCTACACAACAGAAAGCTCCCGAGTGCCAACTAACTGGCTTGGAGGCAGAGCTAATATATATATGTTACATTTTCTGCACTTCTGCATTTTCTGAGCTGAAACAATGATAGGTCCTAGCTTACTCAAGACGGATCTAAGCAAAATCACTTTGTGAATTGTAATGTACTCAACAGACATGTGTTCCCAATCCCTTCCCCCAACACACACACAACTGCCCTCCTGCTCTGCACATGTCTTGCTCACTAAGAGCCATCCAGCAACCAACCCCTCACCCACTTGGTTCAGGGGCAATACACACAAAAGGAACCCATTGTAGCAGGCTCATGTGTCAACCACAAGTGCCCCGGCCTCGTCTGGCCAAACCCAAACCGGGTTACCTGGGGGAAGGGCTTCAGAAGGTTCATGGTTACCTTCTTGTACCTGTCCTTTGCTGCACTGATGTCATCCTGTAGAAACTGGGCTTCGATCTGAAGGCGTAGGTTATGCAGTAAGGCTTCATCAGCTTCCTGCAATGAGAAACTGAGTCACACATCTGACTCGGAGGGCTGCACAGTGGAGGTATTGGCACATGGGTGTGAAATCAGCCAGATGTATGGGCACACGGACCTCCTGGGTTCTTATTAAAACATAGTCTTGTTCAGTAGGTCTGGGAGAGTGTCTGAGATTGCATATCTCTAGTAAGGCATTGGGTTAGCCCATTAGACCTGGTCTAGAATAATTCTCCACAGAGATTGATTTTGCCCCCAAGGGGACATTTGGTAATATCTGGAGACATTCCCAATTGTTACCACTTGGGTGCTGGGGTGTGACAACTGGCATCTAATGAACAGAGGCCAGGGATGCTGTTAAATATCCTACAATACACAGGACAGCCCCACACAACGAAGAATTCTCCAGTCCAAAATGTCAATAGTGCCATGGTTGCAAAACCTTGATCTAGAAAAATCAGGGAGAAAATTAGGATGCAGTTACATAACAACAGCCTTAAAATTTAAGTTACATCTATATCTGTTCTATATCTCATCATCAGGAAGTTGAGTTTCTAAGACTAAGAAAGAGTTTTCTGGTAACACCGAAAACTTCATTTTAATAGTTTTCTCCCAAGGACTGCTGACACTTACCCTGATGCTATGTATCTTTAACACAAAATGCATTTTTTTAATGAGTGCTGTGGTAAACAGTATTTATTCCTTTAAAATTGGACATGACACTTAGGACACAAGGCTGAGTGTTCTCACCAAACATTCTGATAGTTCACTGACTTTCATCTCGTTGCTCTTGTTTGGGTAAACTAAATATTGTGCTCTTGATAAGATAGTGCTATGGGGGCCCTGGGTGGCTCAGTCGGTTAAGCGGCTGCCTTTGGCTCAGGTCATGATCCCAGGGTCCTGGGATCGAGCCCCGCATCGGGCTCCCTGCTCAGCTGGGAGTTTGCTTCTCCCCCTCCCCTTGCTCGTGCATGCATGCTCTCTCTCTCTCTCTCAAATAAATCTTTAAAAAAGATAAGATAGTGCTGTGATGGCTGGAACTCCCTTAAGGCTGTAGCAATCCAGCATGATACTACCGGTGAGCATTACTTGGGGTCCTCAAGACTGTCACTCTCCTGAGACATCTCTGCCGTGCACACTTGCCAATACCTGAGGCCTTGCCAAATGACTTTCTTACCGACTTATTAATGACTTGTTAAAAAGTATGATGAATGGCAGCCATGGGCTTTCGTCGATAAAGGTGGATAACACATTTAAGACTTCTCCATCCTTGCGTGAGCAGAGTTAAAACAGTCAGGCATGAACACTGGCCAAGATATTTTGAGACATACCAAAATATCCTATCACTAAAAGGATTTAGATTCCAGGGAGGCCTTTGCCTGCAGTCCTTGGAAAGACACTTGATTCCTTAATCATTCCTAAAAAGATGACTGGTGTGGGAAGATTGTGATTGCCAGATGCTGAAAGAAGATACCTGGATTCCGACTCCAGTGGATCACCTGCCTTGAATGAGCTTTTTGCGCAAGTGCAGCCTCAGCACCCACCACATCAGAGAGCTGGGACTTCATGAGACTAGAAAACAGGCTGTATGAACTTCAGGCCTACATCAGAATAAACGCTTCATTAAGAAATACATGCCTGTGTGAATTTGGCCTGAAACTTGAGCAAGATGGGGGGGGGGGGCAGCTAATCATCCCACTCAACTCAAACTTCTGAGGCTATTTTATCTACCAAAAAGAACTTTGAGTTTATCTTTTTTTTAAGACTATATTTATTTTAGAGAGAGAGCGTGAACAGGGGGAGGAGCAGAGGGAGAGGGAGAAGCAGACTCCATGCTGAGCACAGAGCCCGACATGGGCCTCAATCCCACGACCCTGAGATCAGGACTTGAGCCAAAATCCAGAGTTGGCTGCTTAACCGACTAAGCCACCCCAGGCGCCCCTGAGTTTATCCTAAAAGAACTTCAGAGTTCTACAAAATCAACTGGGTCAACTGGCAACTGCCAGGCGTGTATCTTAAAGCATTCCTTTTTGCATAGACTTATGCAAATAAAAATGAAATAAGCTATCCTAATATGCACTGTCCAAGTCTCAGGCATAATTTAAAATTTTCTGGTAGCTACATTAAATAAAATGAAAAGAAATGGGTGAAAGCAATTTTAATAATATATTTTATTTCACCCAATATACCCAAAATATTATCCTTTCACCATGTAATCAATAATTTTAAAGTTATTAATGAGATATTTTACAGTATTTTTTTTTTCAGGCAAGGTCTTTGAAACCTGGTGTGCATTTTACCCTTACAACGCATCTCGATTTGAACTTCCAGTGTTTCGATCGCCCCCAGCGCACGTGGCTGGTGGCTCCCGAGCAGGACAATGCAGCTCTACAGGATTAATTTTGGGCACAAGGGAGCATTCTATCCTTCCTCAGTGTCTCCTCCAGGTTTCTGCCCCAGGGCGAATGCCCCCAGTTTCTCTCATTTCTCTGAAGATTCTGAAGTCCCTTGATGGGTACCAGGGAGGCCAACAATGAGCAACCAAGTAGGGAGTGAACCCTCAGACAGAAGGAGAGAAGGACCCCAACCTGGAGCTGGTTCCCTGCCCACTGCCCCTGGACTCTTCTCTGCTTTCCCCAGGCTTTGCTCACTTCCGGGCCCGGAGCTGGGCCTCTGCTGCCCGCCGGGAGAAGCAAGAGCATAGTAAAAAATCTCACCCTTTGAAAGACGCACACAGAGTCTGAAGTCTTTTTTTTTTAATCAGAAGTAAGAGAATGGACCAAATTACAAAACAGGGATGCACAGCTCCAGGTACGGGGCTCTGAACTGTCTGAACTAAATTAATGTGAAAACTAACTCTGGGCCCTCAGTTTCTGGGCTCATTCTTTTGATGAATGAATTAACCAGTCGCTGACTTTTGATGAGCTCTGCCCTCAGGGTTTCACGATGGGTCCTCCAATCCTGTGTTACGGGGACAGTACTTCAGAGTTCAGTGAAACCTCAACAGCACTGTTTCTTCCTTCAGAAGACGCACACTGCCCACCCGTGGAAACTCAACGGATGCACCTGTACAATCAAGATGTTCATTCCCCAGGGCAAGTGAGCAGGTTCCCGGGAGGTCCTGGCTCTCTGAATTACCCAGAATTATCACATGAGCCTGGTGAAGCCCCTTCGTGAGAGAAATGGTGATACAAAGAAATCCCAGGGGTCTTTCCAGCAATGGGAAAGGGCTGCGGAACCAGAAAGAGCCAGGATAATTTACAGACTCCAAAGGAAAGGTAGCCAGGTCTCAAGAAGGACAGAAAGCAGGGCAGTCCCAGGACTCTAGCAGCAGGAGGTAATGGCTCTTCCCTCAGGATGACCGGCTACAAATGAATTCGCCTCTGTGTCCCCTTGAGTCACATTTCTGGGAGAGTGCTGTGATGGCCAACATGGGTCACATGACCATCCACTTCACCGACAGTCCTACCAGGACCCCAGTGATGGGAAGGACAGTCAGAGTGTGTGGGGATGCAGCTCCATTCCCTTCAGGAGCAGTGGTCTGTGTGGAAGTGATTCTCAACCCTGTGGATGGGGCACCCCTTGGAGGGGCATGGCTCAGTTTGGGGCAGAGCTGGTCAAAGACCTTGAGCCAGTCCTTCTGGATAGCCTTCTACCCTCCCTCCCCAGTACCCTTATCCCCACCCTCCCACCACACCCCTCTTAAGATTGCTGAGGATGAAACGAGGCGGAGAATTCTCAAACATCTTCATTTTTACCAAAAACTCATCCACGATTAATCCATAATCACCAAGGCTGAGGAACTGGAAATAGGGTTTCAAGGACGCTTTGTGTCATGACTTCTAAAGGGATCAAACACTCGCAATTTTAGAAATAGAAGGGACCCTTTAGGTCATTAGACCTCAGATGTTTCCTAAGTTACATGTGTCATCTTTCAAACAAAATATCCCAGGATGCCAGTGTATAGGGGCAAAGCAGAGGCATGCTTCTGGAAGGACATGATCGCAGTAGGGTAGGGGGCCAGGCCCCCCCAAGCCCCCAGCAGCCCTCTTCCCTGAGAGGGAAACACAGCTCAGAAACTAGAGTCTCTCCTTACAGATGGACAGGCTGAGGCCAGACTGACCAGTGGGTCATGCAACTAGTTAGTGGAAGCTAATGGGAAACAACAGGACTGGAGTCTGTCTTGGGCTTCTCTCTACTAGTTAAGAGGTGACAGCCAAGCCTTTAAAATGACTCATGGGTGATAATAAAGGCCAGCCGATATTTATCCTTAAAATAGGGATTACACAGATGCTTCTGCAGCACATTCTCTTGCTTTGAGGACAATCATCTGACAAACTGACCCCAACACTCGCGAAGGTGAGTAGGTGCCCCTGGAATGTACAGTTGCTGGTGGGGGGGGGGGGGGAGGATTCAATTGGGAGTACTCTCTTTTGTTTGCACCAGAAGTCAGAATGTGTGGACGCTTGTGTTTTTATTATGCTTTGGATGCTGTCAGCTGCATTTTCAAAAGCTCTACCAGCAGCAGCATCTAGATTTTTTCCAAATGTAGACTCTGTGTCAACAGTCTAATTTTAGAAAACATTCCAACCCTGATGTTGTATGTGTTGGCAATCTAGGCCCGTGGTTCTCAAAGTGTGGTCAATGACAGCTAGGGATAATGAGAAATGTAAAATGATGCAGAGTACAAAATATCTGGCAGATCCCAGACCTACTGGGTCAGAATTTCTGGGGTCAGGACCCAGGAGTCTGTATTGTAACATGCCCTCCAGGTGCTGCTGGTCCACACGGAGATTTCAGAATCACTGATCTAAACCATTTTTTTGAGAAAGAGAGTAGAGAAGTCACTAGAGCCCAATGTGCCTTTGAAGAATCAGCCTGCCAATCCATTTACAGATACCAGAAATCCCACTAAAAACCCAACTGCCTATATCTTTACCCAGCCTCAAATCCAGCATCTAAGCAGCTGCTCAAGAATGGGTATTCAAGTTCATTGAGATGTCTAGTTAATTAGGGTTTAATTAAAAAACACTTCAACCTTGGTTGTCAAAAACCTTCCCAAAAATTGTAGATTTGCTTTCCTTCCCGGGGCTAAGGCTGGCCTGGAGGACGGTGCTGAGTCTGTTCTAGAGCTCTACTCCCTGTCTTCCCACTGCCTCACCTTCTCTCCCTCTGCATACCTCCTGGTTCCTCCTCTGCCCTTCTGTTCTCCAGCCTCCCCACCCCCATCACCATCCTGAATTCCGGAAGTTCTGGAAGTTCGTCTCCAGCCTCAGAGTTGTTCTTAGGTAAATGAAGCCCTGTAGCCCTGAAAACAAAGGCTCCATGCCCCTTCCCCAAATGCCCTTGCTTCTTGCCCTTTCCCCGGATGCACTGAAGATACACAAATTGCGTGGAAAAGCATATATGGCAGTTTTAGGTACTTCTTAAAAAATTGTTTTTAAGTGAAAGCATTTGACTAGAACCCACATCATTTTAAAATTCTGGGGATTTTAAAGAAAAAAGGAGAGAAATCTTAAAGCCTCCTTATAGTTTCCTTAAGATAAGCAACACTGGGCATTATTGGGACTGATAACCATATATTCAAAGAGAGACAACGAGTCCCAGAGGTTAGCCAAACCCAGACACTTAAAAGTCATCAAGAATTCTTACTGCATCAAAAGTCTTAAAATCTGAATAACTTTGGCCAAAGTATGTAAGTGGTATGTTGAGACATTTATATCATTTCAAAGTGCCTAGCAAAGAGTGGCTTGCTTTAGATTTTTTGGCTGTTAAAAATACAGGAGCTCTGTTCTGAAGATGTAATGACATGGGCAGTATTAACAGATGACAGTCTGGTGAAAGCAGAAGCAATCCTTCCCGTCAACATACATTGTGATATTTTCCAAGCATGGTTCAAAGACTGGGTCAGTGGTTTCTCCTCTACCCCATTTTCCACAGCCACATCTAGGCATGAATCCCTTCCACAAGACCAAAGGAAAGGGGCACTGACACGGAGCTGACAGTTGAAACCATGTTGATCTGATGTAGGTAGGCACTCAAAGATTTGTCAGCCAAAATCACTGATATGACCAGCCAACCAGACGTGAATGTACTCCTCCATTTCTACCTTCTCACGTGACCATCTCGATGGACAGAGAACAAGAAGGTCCAGCCTTCTCCTGGCCAACCCCTTGAGTTCCTGTGAAGCAAGGATTGGGTACATGTTGTTCACTCCAGGAAGCTCTGGAAGGGAGGAAGTGATCCAGGGAAAGGAACAAAGGCAAGGAAGGTGTATAATGAGCAGGTTACCACTGTGGACAGCCACACCTCAGTAGTGCTGAGGACCCTTGGAGAGACTGTAGAACTCACCTCTGAACTGTTGCTATGAGCTGTGGGGCAGCTGGGGAGCTCATCCACCTACTCCCACCCCTCAGCAGCCGAGGGTTGCTCCCGGGGTGCGAAGGCCCACACGTCCAGGCTACGCCTCCTGCGCATCAGCCAGACACATGCAGGAAGCCAGCCAGCGTGCTCAGCATGTCTGTGTGACCTCAGGGGTGGCCCACAGGATAGGGATGGGGCACCAACGTCAAGCGTGCAGGGGTCATCTTCACCCAGGGACTCTGGCCTTGTGTCTGCCTCCTGAGAGACAGAGATTCCCCGACTGTCCTTGGGAGGCAGAGAATGAGCCATGTGCACAAAAGGCTTCTGACCACACATGCCAAGGATGGGCTGTTGGGCTCCAAAGTCACTGAACCTCACCAAGGGTGAGGCTCCTCACTGGCAACAGAGGGGTTGAACGGGGTCGTTTCTGAGGGCAGAATAAAGAACCACAAAACTGTGCCAAAGCTCCAAGCTGGTGCGTGGATACGGCCAACTCCCCGCATCATATGCAGTGCTCATGATTTCTGCTACAACCAGGCGCCACCTGTGTTATTAGTCACTCGGTATTTTTCCTCAAATTGCTTCATCTACTTATATGCCTTCAAAAAGGAACTTTTTGATGTCACCTGCTATCGAGAAGAGGTAATCATGAAAATAAATTCACAGCTGCTAGAAAATTATTCCTTCATTCACCATCTAAAATCACCTCCCACTCCACCAGAGTCATGAATCCCACACTCTGGGGAAACGAAGCTGGCATCCATCACATCAAGGGCTCTGTAATAATAGTTGTGACAGGCAAGTCACAGACACTATTATGTCACTTCATTCTTACTGTGCATGTCGATAGACATCCACTCCATGGTGGTGGCAACCATTACTGCTCCTACTTCAGAGATGGAAGAAGCCGCAGCTCAGAGAGATAAGGAAATTCCCCCAAAGTCTCATAGATACTCGATAGTGGCATGAAGGGTCCTATTATTGGGCCGCTCTCCGTTTTTGGACTGGACACTCGCTTGTGAGCAGAAGTGTCTTTCCCCTGGCCCAGGGAAGAGCCACGCCGATGCCCTGCACCAGCTCTGGCCCGAGTTCCTGGTAGCATCTTTCCCCAGAACTTCTGTAACATTCTCATGGCACTGATACTCCAATTGTCCTCACTGTCTGTCACAAAGGGAGGCCTTTCCCTTCCCTGGCCTTATCTCCAATACCTTATTTTTCTACCTGCAAATATGTCTTGCTTTTGTAATAAGAGAACGACAACAGAAGGCTGGAGCTTGTTGTTGGTTTTTTTTGGTTTTTTTTTTAAAGATTTATTTATTTATTTGAGAGAGCGAGAATGAGAGAGAGTACATGAGACGGGGGAGGGTCAGAGGGAGAAGCAGGCTCCTCGCTGAGCAGGGAGCCTAATGCGGGACTCGATCCCGGGACTCCAGGATCATGACCTGAGCTGAAGGCAGTCGCTTAACCAACTGAGCCACCCAGGCGCCCTGGAGCTTGTTTTTAAATCCAGTGTTACTTCCCACCAAAGCTAAAAAGAGGGACTACACTCTTTCTCCCTCCTCTATGAAGAGTGCCCGTGATGGGACTGCATGAGCGACAACCATAAAATAAGTCCAGAGGGACCCCTGCTTTCAGTGAGGACAAATACTCACAAAGCAAAATGTGGTGGTGTTGGGGAGGGGCTGCTAAACTGGCATCTAAGTGAACAGTGTAAGGCACCTATGTCCCTGAAAGCAGTGGTCTATGGACAAGATGGCGGCCCCATCTGGCAGCCGGGATCACCACCCAAAACAAGAATGGGGATGAGCTACGAGTATCAGCAGAACAACAGGGTGATGTCTGATGCTAATAACACCCAAATCCCAGCTCAACTTTTAACAGGCTTGGGGCCATCATGGCCCAAACCAATACAAGACCAATCACTGAGTCTGGGCACTGAGGGCTCTCCTAAGCACACTCTCACCTCCACCTCTGTGTTTCTATCTGGGGTGTTCACACAGTGGCTGGCCTGAGACAATCCCAGTTTCTACTAATTGACCTTGATAATTACTGACAGTACCTCCTTCCACACAGTGTCTTGGTTTGAATGATACATCATATGCTCACACAGGGAAGGGCATAGGAGCATCATGTGGTAAATAACATAGACAAAACAAAATTCGGTTTCCCTAGGTTATGGTTCTAACATTCCCACCAGTTAGCAGACTAATCCTAGACAGCAGAGGTTGGACAAAGCCAGGGACTGGCAAACATCCTGAGCCAATGCCGACTATCTGTAGTGGTTGCCTGGAGCTCCACGTGAAGAATCCTAAGGCCACATCTGGGCATGGCAGGGAAAGGTGCTCTGTTTGATCAGTAATTCTGATGAGGAATTACAGGTGTGGAAGGGAGGGAAAGGGGACAATCAGCCATGTGCCCTTTATAAGCAACCCTTTGATGAAATAGTCTCCATGGGTCTTTCTGCTCGGACATTTGAGCTCTGAAATGACAGCTATCTGCCATCCCTGCTTTTGTCCAACCTCTGAGATCTGGGATTATTCCATCTGGTAGTCGAGTTCCCCTGGCTAGAGCAGAAAATCCAATCAATTAGGATGATGATGGAGGATCTGAAGAAGGAAATTCCCTGCAAAGGACAACCCCGCAGGACTCTGCAGGAGGGTCTCCAGCAAGAAGCTCAGAATCCCTGGTGGCCCCCACATGGCTACTCTCCAGACTCTGAGAAAGGAGAGCCTGAAGGGAAGTGGAAATTTCTTCCTCTATTCTCTGAGAGTTCTCCTGCAGAAGAGCAATCTCGAGACTCTCAGCCAACAGAGTAGACATCCTTGCATCCCAATAACCACTGCCCAAAGCAAGTTTCTTCAGTCTGGTGTGTTTGGAACCAGCACATCTGAACGACACAACCAGAGCTGGTATTGTAATGCTGCCATGTTTGAATAGCCTAGGACAACCCATTAAGCTTAACATCTAAGGTTCTCTCGTGAGACCCCGTGTGTTGCGGGAGAGAATTGTGTGTCTTGGGTGTGTGAGTTCACACAAAGACTTACTTGAAAATTATGAATCAAGAAAGAGAGTGACAGCAAAAGAAATAGGTGAACCCTAAAAGGACACAGAGAGAAGGTGTGTGACAGTCATTTCAGTCACTAAGTTCCATTCTCAAACTCAAGTCTGGACTCAAACTCAAGTTCGTATTCAGCTCACCTTGTTAAGCCGTTCCAGCATTTCTTTTAGGAGCAGTTGACATTCACATTCGTTTTCATACCTGCAAATGGGACACATAAGCAAAAGTTGGACAACTTCCGTGATTCCATACGTGATGATCACACAATCAGCGCTTAAGTTTCATCTGAGATGAGTACTATGCCGTCTCTTTAAGGAGAGGTCCCTAAGGTTAAAATAGTAGCTAAGGCGGCACTGCCGAGCCCTTGGCGCCCCAACCTCTGCCACAGCCTGGCGCATGCGCAGAGTGCTGCTGTAGCCCCCACAGACGGGGCTACCGGGGAACGGTGAATGGAACAGGAGTCCCCCAGCCTGGAGGCCCATCCCCCCCACCCAGCCAGCTCAAGGATGAAGGAATTGTATCTCCACACACCCCTAACCCAAGCACCGCAGTGGCACAGAGGCTGCCCTACATGACCTGCAACAAACGCCCTTAACCTGACCTTGTTTGGGTTGTCTGTAC
The DNA here is from genome assembly GCF_029215605.1 of Mirounga angustirostris. Classification (NCBI taxonomy): domain Eukaryota; kingdom Metazoa; phylum Chordata; class Mammalia; order Carnivora; family Phocidae; genus Mirounga; species Mirounga angustirostris. The sequence goes on along the minus strand of NW_026991718.1, from coordinate 95,898,120 downwards.
TCTTGTATTTATCCACATGTGTCAGTGTTTCTGGATTATGCCATTTAATCCTTACAAAACCCTGGAAGAGAGCAGTTATCATTGCTCCCCAGGTGAAAGATAAGGAAACTGAGGCTGAGAAACTGGCCTTGACCTCGGGCAGCTGCCCCGGCCACTTCACCCTCATCTCTGTGCCCTCGCCCCTGCACACCAAAGGCCTGCTCTGGGCCAGTGGGCAGGGCAGGCTGGACAGGGCAGAGTCAGTGCCCCTGGGGCAGCCCTCAACCTCTGACAGAAGGTGAGTGGGTACATAAATAGCCCGGCTCCCTCACCCTCAGCTAGGACAACTGAAGTGTTTCTCCATCTGGCATGCTAGCTCCAGGTGCCCACGATGTTAATTTGCTGGCTAATGCACTCGGTGTTTTCTGCCTTCCCCTCCTGCCTCACTTCCTCACTCCCCAAACTTGCTCCTTGAGGTCACCTTCCAGATAAGCTACCAGCCGTCAAACCCCTTGATCGGGCTTGGCTTCTGGAAGACTCCAAACTAAAGGAGGGATGGAGTCAGGACTCACACTTGAATCTAGCACCAAAAACTATGCCCTGATAGCCACACCACGCTGCCTGGGTAGAGCAGAGAGACCCTCCAAATTTAAACATAATTAAACAAAATTGATAATGCAACAGATACTAGGAATGGGTGTAGTTTTCCTCCTAGTCACCTTCCTCCCTGGACTTGTAGAAAATGATAGGGATCAAGGAGGCAAAGAAACCCCAGAAATCATTCTGTTCAAAGAGTGTCCCTCTAGGGGGAATTTTATCCCCTTAAGAAAGAGATAAGTCCCCTTCCCAAATGACTCCCCCCTTGTTCCCTGTAAGTTGGCCCCAATATCCATTCTGGCCTTCTTCCAGGAGTCAGAGCCCTTGATGTTTGGTGGGCACAGGGCTGCCTAGAGGGAAAACTACATTTCCCAGCCTTCCTTGCAGCTAGGTGTGGCCATGTGACCAAGTCTTGACCAATATGTAAGCATAAGTCTGTGGCAGTCTCCAAATATCTTTGATAAGAGATGATGTGGGTATGTCCTTCTGCATCCTTTCCTCCATCCTGCCCCTGAAACATAGATGCTGCTTCCCTGAAGGCCAGGCACAGACTTCTGAGCCTCAAATACTATAGAGTGGCATGCTGAGCTGCTTGCTAGGCCAGACCTTACGCAAGAGAGAAATCCATCCTGGTCAAGCCAATATCACTTTGGAGTTTATGCCACTTGTGGTTGAAACTAATCCTAATTAGCATTCAGCCCAACCCACAGAGCATAGCTTTCAGAGCCCTTGCACACCCATGCCATGGGCTCAAGTCAAGTACTGAAAGAGGTGCTAGAAAACCATGCAGCTGGTTTTCTAGCGGAATTAGAGAGTCCTGACTTCAGGGAAGAGTAATTAGAAATATGTGCACTGTGCACGCTCCCAGGTCTAAAGCCACCTAAGAAGCTGTTATAACCAGTAGGCAAAGCTTTACGTTTCCCACCAGGATGTCACATTTAGCAGTTTCTTTTGTGTGTGGCTCTAATGGAGCCAGAAATTATTTTTTAATAGCTAATAGTTAGCTTTGAGAATAAAACTGTGAACAAATTCCAAATTTTCTCATTGCTCTTTCCTGCTAGAAACATCTACGAATTTCTGTAGCTTAAAAACATGTTTGATAAATAATGCAGTAACATGTTATCGTGGGTAGTTTTCACGCTGTGAAGACAAGTCTAGATATTATAGACAAGTGATTTCATTATAAAGAATTCATGATAAGAATTCATAAAGTGAAAAAACACTTTGGCTTCAATTATTTGATTGTTTTACATAATTATTTTTGGTTTTTAACAATTTAGACAATTGACTGTATTCATCAATATATTTTGGTAGTTTTATTTGTTTTTATTTCATTCTTGTTTTATTTAGTCTTTGTCTGATGTGCTGAAAACCTGATTTTGAAATTATTCAACTATCCAAGTAGAGAATATGCCTACCAAGGCTGCATATACCCTCCTACTTCTGCATTATTTTCACCTGGCTTTGGTTAGCCATCAGCTCACCTCTGGGATGTAAACCAAACTTGGTGTAAGTGTGTACCCATGCTTGTGGATGGGTATGATTTTCATAATCATTTTCAAATCCCAATACCTCAGTCAGAATATCAAAGTATCTCCAAGGGGGCAATGGGAGGGAATAAATTAACGGGAATTACTAAATATATCACAGAGCTGGAAGGGACAGCTATGAAGACATAGCTATGACATCTAACTCAGAACCAAGTGAAATTAGGAAAAGACAAGGAAAACTCAACATGGCCACTCCTTCAATGAGGGGCTCAAGGGAGTCATGCCCACCCAGCCAAATCACTGGGGCCTAATGCCTAGGTAAAGACCATTTTGGGATCCAGGGTTTCCTGCTGGCCCATGGAGCTGCCCTTGGTGTCTGAACCAGTGCACGCTTCCCTTTGCTTTAGAAAACACGCGCTTCATTTGAATGAGATCCTATCTCTAGGTCTCACTCCACAGGAATCCAAGAATGGATCCTCTCCAAGACACAGTATTCTAGAAAGTATAGAGTGAGAAAACCCGAATTCAAGTCCTGCCACCCACAGGCCCTCTCCAAGCCTCAGTTTTCCCATGAAGGGCGATAACAGGTGGATTTCCAGATCCCTTCTTCCAGCTCCAAATCTGTTTCTATGGATCAAACCCAGAATGAAATAGGAATGAAATCAATGAGGGGCGCCTGGGTGGCTCAGTCGGTTACACGTCTGTCTTCAGCTCCAGTCATGATTCCAGGGTCCTGGGATCAAGCCCTGCATTGGGCTCCTTGCTCATCAGGGAATCTGCTTCTCCCTCTCCCTCTGCCCTTGCCCTTGCCCCTTCCCCTCCCCCTCCACTCCTGCTCTGTTTTTTCGCTTTCTCTCTTTCTCAAATAAATAAATCTTAAAAAAAAAAAAAAGGAATGAAATCAATGAGTATGATCTGATAAACATGCTCAGTGAGTATGATCTGATAAACATGCTCAGTACATTTTGTTGAATAACCTGCCCATGATTCAGATTAAGAATGTGGGACTCAGACATAGAGCATGTTTGCAGAAGACCCTCTGGCTACCCTAGACCAGGGGTCCCCAAACCTGGCTTTTCACTGGAATTACCAGTGGAGCTCATAAAACTTAACATTTCTGGGCCACACCTGAGTTCCAGGGTGGGGCCTGGCCATCTGTATTTTTAAATTAATTTATATAACTTTTAAATGAATAAATCTCTTATGTGGTTAGACAAATTTTTTTAATTACATAAAAAACTGTTCCATTAAAAGTCTCCTCTGCTCTCATTGCCCAGTTCCTACTCCCTGGTCCTCCACATGTAACCAGTGTCATTAGGTTTTTGCATGTGTCTGCTTGTGTTCTCTTTTTCCTTATGCAAGCAAAAAATTCTGCTCTTCTCCCCCTTCTTTTTAAAGTAAATGATAGTAACACACTATTCCCTTGTTTTACAATTGCGTAGCATTCCATTGCATAAATGAAGCACAATTTGATAACCTGACTATCTATGAATAGGCATTTAGGTTCGTTCCAGGCTTTTGCTATTGCAGATCACACTGCAATACGGGCATGCCATTTTATACTTGCTGGAGCACCAAAGAATGAATTCCTTGAGGTGGCCCCTGCAGAGTAAAAGAGCACATGCATTTATAACCTGGGAGGATGGTGGCAAATTGCTGAGCATCTTTTTTTCTTTTTAAGTTCTTCAGGTGATCTTATCATCTTATTCATTCTGTGGAAAACGGGACCATGCTCTGGACCAAGGTTTCTGAAATTTCAAGCTTAACTCCATTTCTAACCAGCTCCTGGGTGATGGCAATGCTGCTGGTCCATGGACCACACTTCAAGTAGCAAGACGCTAGAGGACACACATTGAAATAATGTCCAGGTAGCAGCTGTGATGCAGTAAAGATGATTAGCATGCCCAGGACCTGAACTCCATCCCAGTGCAGCAAGGCACTAGCTGAGTGACATTGCCCCAAATCTTGACACTATCGAAGCCTTAGTTTCCTCATCTGCAAAACAGGTGCAGTACCGTCTATTACAGGATAAGGCTGTGAGGATCAAATAACATGGATACATCTCAAAAACACTGTGCTGTGCAAAAGGATCCAGACATATAAGAGCACATCTGTAAGATTCCATTTTTGTGAAATTCCAGAACACACAAAATTAATCTCTGGTGACAGTAATCAGAACACTGGGTGCCTCCAGGTTTTTCGTGGGGGAGGGGTGCAGGGTGACTGGGAAAGGACAGGAGAGAACTTTCTGGGGTGGTGGAAATACCCTGCTTGTTTGAGTAGTTACATGGGTACATACATTGTCAAAACTCATTGAACTATGCACTTAACACCTTTACATTTTTAAAAAGATTTTAATTTTAAGTATTCTCTACGCCCAAGGTGGGGCTCGAACTTACAACCCCCAGATCAAGAGTGGCATGCTCTACCAACTGAGAGAGCCAGGCGCCCCCAAACCTGTGCATTTTATTGCATGTAAATTAGACCGAAATTTTAAAGCACATTACATGATACCACTTCATGCAAACTGCGAAGTGCCATCGGAAGGGAAGGGGTCCCGGGTGAGGGAGAGGCACCGCGCGTGCGCGCGGCCCCTGCGGGGACGAGGTCCTGGGTCGCCAGGCGACCGCCCACGCCCTGCCTCCGTTTCCCCCCCCCCCACCCCGCCCCCCGCGCGCGCGCGGCCGCCGCTTACTTGCTGCGGAACTCGTCGAGCGCGCGCTGCGCCTCCGCGCCCTGGCGCTCCAGCCGCGCGCGCTCGGCCGCCAGGTCCCGGGTGCGCTGGTGGTTGCTCTCGACGTGGCGGGCCAGGGCGTCCTCCGGGCCGGTCGGCTCGCCCAGGCGCTGGAAAGCGTCCAGCTGCCGCCGGAGAACGGCGTGGCGCTGCTCGAGCGCGCGGGCCCGCTGGACGTGGGCGGCCACGCGCTCGCCGAGGCCCTGCAGCGCTGCCAGGCTGGGCGCCCCCGCCCGGCCCTCCACCATGCTGTCGGGCTCGGCGGCGCGCGTCGTCTCGTCGGCGAGCTCGTACTGCTCCTTGCGGGTCTGGAAGACATAGCTGCGCCGGTACATGGCTCCTGTGCGGGCGAGCGCGCGCGAAGCCGGCTCCCGGAGGCCGTGCGCCGAGGCGGCTGGCGGCTAAATAAACATCGGGGGCCCCCCGCCGGCACGCTGCTGGGACGTTCCAGAGCTGGTCAGCTGTTGAGCTCAACACTGCGCCCAGCCTCCGGAAGAATAAAAGAGCAGCGGGCCTGCTTTTGTGCGCCGGATTAGGGGACCATACAGCTCTGGGGGTTGGAAGGTTAAATTGGGCAATGAGGTTTTTGTTCTGTGATTGTTAAAGCCTGTTGCTTTATGATTGAATGGAGGGTCAGGAGGACAAGAGAGGCATGACTGCTTCCTCTGGGAATTGTGAAGGAAGCCCAAGGGAGCTTGTTAAACTTGGACTAGCTCAAAAGCCCGAGGACCTCTCTCTTTGTCTCCTCTCTTTGCGTCAAGCTCTCAATTATAGACCTTTTCAACAATACCACTTTTTTCCTGATTACTTAAGCAGTGCTTTTGCATAATTACAACATGACGTTTAGGAACCCTCTTTTTTGTTAGGGGTTCTTAACCACGGATGCAAAATAAATGGCCCATCTCGAAAAAACTGTGATGCGTGCTGCAAGCGAGTTCTTACTAACACCTATGCATATTTGTGAGAAAACATTCTTTGTACAATAACTTAAGAAACAGATGCACGGTTATCATTTTAACATTGCCCTTGTTCTCGGGGATTCTGACATTCTTTCTGTAGTAGGAGAAACAAGTAGAGCCCCATCAGGATATTGGCATAATTGATTCTTTGAACTAAAGAAAAAATCCTTACAGCTTAAAAGATTTAATAAATTGGCCAACTCTCAGAGAATATGAAAGAATTTTTTTGACACTATGTTTCATTTTAATTTGTATTACAGAAATAACAAAGCTAGGCTTTAACAAACTTAAAAGTAAGTTGTGGGTGTTGAAAGAAACTAATAGCATTTGATGAAAATGTTCCTAAGTATAAATACTTTGTCATATCTCCAATTTAAAAATCATTATCAAAAGGGCTGTTTTCCTAAAAATAAGGATTGGCTGTACCGTATAATTAACAACTATAAAGATTGCACAGAATTACATAATTATACTACAAATTAAAGTCACAGTTATAAAAGATCAAGAGTATGACACAGATCTTTGATGGGTTTATTATTTCTCCAAAAAGACTGTAAGATAATGGAATGAATTTAGTCTAGAATGAATCCAAGGTAAGGTCCAAAGTTGTGGTGGTGGTATGATTATTGTTCTATTTTCTTAAGCCATTTAAAAATAGGTTTTATGATCAAATCAAGGAGAGCCACATTAGCATTTTTTGTAGATACACATTATATCATGGTGATGGTGTGGTAAATTGGTTTCAGGCTTCCTAGAGAGCAAAACCAACACAGAACAAAGGTTATAAAAGCATTCATTTCCTTTGACATCATGTATCAGTCAGCTATTGCTACAGAACAAACTGGCCCCAAAACTAAATGGCATACAAGAAGGAATATCTAGCAATACACTCCCAGGTCTGCAAGTCAGCTGGAGAGCTCTCCTTCAAGCTACAGATCTTCCAGTCAGCTGGGAGAGTTCTGCTCCAAATGTCTCTCATCCCCCTAGAACTAGCAATGACAGAAGGACAAGAGTGAGCCCCACCACACAATCTCATTCCAAGCCTTTGTTTGCATCCTGTCCGCTAGCATCCCATTTGTCAAAGCAAATCACATGGCCATAGCCAAAGTAAAGAGGCAGGAAAGAGGCATGGCCCCCCACCCTGAGGCCATGGCAAGGGTGTGGGTGTGTAACTTTCACACTGGAGTGAAAAATTGGGACCAGCAACCCAGTCTACCACACATAGTAATCCTATTTGAAAAACAGATATCCCAGAAACATAACAAAGGAAAAAATATTATTTCAACAATCCAATGGAACAAACAAAATACCTACTCACAAAGCATAGTCTCAGGGAGACTCAACAAATTAAGACACAAGGAAATCTGGGATAAGTTCTAAAATAGAGATCCTACCAAAATGCTGTTGTTTTACCTAAGAAGCAGCAGTAAGTAGTGTGTGGATAGAGAGAAGTTAGAGTTTCAGGCAGAACAGCATAAATAAGGTGTGAGAACAACTGGTGTGAGGTGCAGTGGAGTGAGCCATGTGCTCTCTGAATGTAGTGAGCCTGAACTGAGGAGAGCCTGGCAAGAAGGCTCCCAAAAAGGAAAGTTCTGAAGGAAGGGCTGAGCAGTGGATGGAACATGAGCATCATTTCCACCCCTTCCCCCCAAGCCCTACCAAAAATGGCAGCAAAGAATTTATTTTTAGATTAAAACTCCACAAAAATCAGGAGGAAAAGATCACCGTGGACAAGATTTGCCAACAAATTTTCGGAAGGCTCAACAGAGACATTAGTGGCAACTGATATCAGTTGCACTGGCAGAGTGAAGACATGTGAAACCTACGTGCCACAGAGGGGACTGGGACAGGAAAACAAGCTGGTTCCTGTGAGAGACTCTCAGAAAAATTTAGGAATTGGGGCGCCTGGGTGGCTCAGTCGTTAAGCATCTGCCTTCAGCTCAGGTCATGATCCCAGAGTCCTCGGATCAAGCCCCACATCAGGCTCCCTGCTCGGCGGGAAGCCTGCTTCTCCCTCTCACACTCCCCCTGCTTGTGTTCCCTCTCTCGCTGTGTCTCTCTCTGTCAAATAAATAAATAAAATCTTAAAAAAAAAAAAAAAAAACTTAGGAATTGGATGTACCAGATATGACAGAAGAGGGGGGTAAAGTGTAGAGATGAAAAACCAGAGATTAGCCCAGGGCATAAGGAGCAGTTAGAATTTCAGGTCTCCTACCCCATTCCTGCAGAGCCAGGCAATTACCCCACCCCGGCATGACAGGAGACCAGAAGTTATTCTCTGGTGAAATTGAAGAAGAGAGGTCTTGAGTTCAAGGTCACCAGGCACAGCTAAGGACAGGATGAGATCATACTGAAACAAAGGGGTTAAAAGAGCAGATGCATCCATTTACCACTTTACTTCCAGGATGCTAGTCACCAGGCATTTATTTCCCCAAGCAGGAGATTTGGGATTATTCTCTGGAGAAACTGAGTGACTTCAGAGAACAAGACCACCAGATATTGAATTTGGAATGTTGACTGACTGGCTTTTGGTTTGAACACGGAACATGGTTGTATGGTCCAAGGTAATTCAAACCCAAGCCATTGATCATTAGACTAAGACCCATTTTATTTTATTTTATTTTATATTTATTTGTCAGAGAGAGCGGCAGGCAGAGGGAAAAGCAGGTTCCCCACTGAGCAAGGAGCCCAATGTGGGACTCAATCCCAGGACCCTGGGATCATGACCTGAGCCGAAGGCAGACGCTTAACCAACAGAGCCACCCAGGCACCCCAGACTAAGACTCATTTTATAATGAAGTTTTACTTGTTATAGCATAGGATTTTTAAGTGTCTCTTTCTCACTTATATTTTTATTTTTGAAAGTTAGTATTTTTCTCAGAAAGTATAGATTCTGTAGATTTGTATAATTTGTATTGTCCTGTACCAGCGCAATGGTACTGTCAAGATATCCTGCTCCCATCTGTTGATGCTATTAAAAATGTAAATATTTCTTATTGGAATTTTACTATAATTAGTAGGGTTTTCCTCTCCTATGAGAAAAGAAACTAAGTTGGTGTAGTTAGCTTCTTCTGTGGGACATTTGGCTGGTTTATGACTTTGGAACCTGCTCTTGACTCCTACTTTTGAACTGGCCATAAAATTACAACCACCACAGCTGGATTTCCCCCTCTACTTGGTTATTTTATTTGGGTTCCCCCGAAGCAGAGCCTGAAATGAGTTAAAGTACAAATAGTCTATTTGGAAGGTGATTCCAGGAAGCACCTAGGGCGGTAAGAGGGAGATAGGGAAGGCAAAGCAGGGTTTGTGATAACAACAAGCAAGTTGCTGTGGTGGGAAATGCAGTTTAATCACGCTGGAGACTCTATAATGATGTAATGTATGGTGATTAACATAACATAATAAAAAAAAAAAAAAAAACAGAAAAAGAAGTTAAAAAAAATTAACGCTGGAGACTCTAGAAGATAGGTCAGAACAGGCACCTCAGAACTACCCCACCCAACGGTGAAAGAGCTGGAGATTTACCCACCACTGCCATGGGCTGATCACAGGGCACTTCCAGCCTGCCACAGACAACCTAAGTAGGCTCCCCATGGACTGGGATAGCCTGATGAAGCCCTGTGGGAAAGAGCCCCAACTGCTGGCAGTGGGAAGATGCACCAGCAAGCACAGAAGGGGTTGGGTGCTCAGGGCTGTAGTCAGGACATCCACAGCAGCTCCTTCAACAGTTCCCCTTTAAGTGAACAGCACAGCTCGCTGCTCTTACCAGACCCTGTATTTTTCCTACATTTCCTGGACTCACTTTTTCCTCTTGAAACAGATAGAAACAGAGATAGAAACAGGTAAGAATCCATACATTATACACTTCTACAAGCTTCATGGAAGAAACAAATTACCCTTATATGCTAACATTTCCCTACTTGTTAAAATCAATAGAAATTAAATATCTGTTATATTCATTCTGCTTCTGTTTTACAAACATTTTTGGGATATTTTGTATTAATTTGCCTCCTGATCAAGATCATAAATACCATCTTTTATAGGCTCAACTTATTTTAATTAATTGTTATCTTCACTCTAGTTATTTTATGTACATGTTATTCCAACATGGTCAGTGGGAGTCCCACTGACTGACTTCTTTGTCTTTCTAATGCTCTTGGAAAGCATCCTTGCCTTCTAGAAATGAGATATTCTAGAGAGATAGTCTGCTTTTCTTGTGCCCCAACACATGGAATCAACTTCCATCAAAGGAGTTCTGTATTCTTTAGCTAAAGAACTGATTTTGAGGGCACTATCTGGGCACCAGGGATGCATATACAAGTTGGTGGTAGGTAAGAGTCCTGTTGCTCTTGCTGCCATGTAGTCACTTTTAAAAGAGATGGAGAGCTGGGGCACCTGGGTGGCTCAGTTGGTTAGGCATCTGACTCTTGATCTCAGCTCAGGTCTTGATCTCAGGGGCGTGAGTTTGAGCCCTATATTGGGCTCCATACTGCGTGCCCACTTAAAATAAAAAAATAAAAGAGATGGGGAGTAAATCTTGAGCATTCTCATCACAAAGGAAAAAACACTTTTTTTGTATCAATATAAGATGATGGATGTCAGGGCGCCTGGGTGGCTCAGTTGTTAAGTGTCTGCCTTCGGCTCAGGTCATGATCCCAGGCTCCTGGGATCAAGCCCCGCATCGGGCTCCCTGCTCGGCGGGAAGCCTGCTTCTCCCTCTCCAGCTCCCCCTGCTTGTGTTCTCTCTCTCGTTGTGTCTCTCTCTGTCAAATAAATAAATAAAATCTTAAAAAAAAAAAAAGATGATGGATGTTAACTAAACTTACTGTGGCAATCATTTCACAATGTGTGTAAGTCAGGTTATTATGCTGTACACCTTAACTTACACAGTGTTGTATGTCAATTATATCTCACTAAAACTGGAAAAAAATTGTTTACAAATAAAAGGGATGGAACTAGTATATATATGAATTTATGCCAGTTATTGAAATGTATTGATTTACTATACTCTACTTTTCTTATAATATGTGGCTTCATTGGCCACTAAGATTTTCTTCTAGTCTAAGTCTCTAAGGAAAAAAATGAAACTGACAAATTAACTGATGCCTTTTAGCATACAGAAATGAGTCTTAAAGGAAGTTATGTATTTCTCTTAAAAAGTTTGAGGAGATTAATGACAAGGGTCTAGACAAATAAGCAAACAAAAAACAAAGCAATTAGTAACTCCAGGAAAAACAAAAAATTGAGGAGGGAATGCAATATAAGTAAAGTATCTATTTGACTCAATGGAAAAACCATATATACATGGTCCTATTGATGAAACACTTATTATTGATTTATCTAAAATTTCTGATATAAATAATTAGAAGAATGGGGATGGTGGTGAGAAAGGTATATGTGTAAAAAGATTCATTATCTTTCATAGGGGAAAGGTAATACATAAAATCTACAATTGATAAACCAAGAAATAACAGTATTAGTTCATTACAGAATAAGAGTTATAGAGTATTTAATATAGATTTAAACACCAGGGGTTAAAAATATACATAACTTCAATGTATAATTTACCACTGTACTTTGTGCTTACCTTCATAGCCTCAGCTCAAGTCCTTCTCTCCCACTACTAGCATGTGAGCTACTTAAAAGCAGGTGTCATGTGTGAATCATCCTATCTCCCAGCACTTGATTAGGGCCTGGCACATAGTAGGGGTTCAGATTGTTTCAATGAATTTAATGGGGGAGTTCAGAGGGATAGAGTAGAGCAGAGAGGGGAGGAACAGGACAGAAGGCAATTCTTTTTCATTATAAAAATTAAACTTTGTGGTGTTACTAGACTTTAAAAATATGTTTCTATATTAGTTTGATTAAAAATATTAAAATTAAAAACATTTTTTTGGTTGGTGATTCAGCCCATATGGTCTAGTCTCTACTGCGATAACAAACAATCCCGCAGTCTGAGGGGCTTAAAACAACAAGGTTTATTTATCACTCATGGTACACGCCTGCCCAAGTAAGGTCCACTGGGGCCTCTGCTTCATATCATCCTCTCTGCATAACATAAAGGCTATCAGAGCTCCCACCATCTGAAACATTGCTGGTCACCATAGAGGAAAAGTGGGAGAAAATTCTGGCTTGTAAAATTTCCACCTCATCACGTCAAACGGGTAAAAGTAAGTCATACAGCCCCACCTAACATTAAGTACTCTAAGAAAAGCAATCCTGCCATGGGCCTAAAAGGAGCAAGAGTGGGCATATTTGTCAACAATCCTCCCCCACTGGTGGAGATTATTCAGTAGGAATGGAGATCATACACATGAGGAAGAAACCATTGCTGAACAATTTTTTAATTCAAGAGATTGTCAGGATAGATTCCACAGGGCTTGATGAATGATCATATATGGAAGAAGTACACTAAATGCAGCTGAATGGCACTAGTTTGGGGCTAGGGCTGGGAAATGGGTGTTGTGAGAATCAGAAAGCCCTGAGGTTAGGCTCTGGTCCCACCACTTTGGCAAGTGACTTAACCAGTCAGGTTCCAGCATGGACACTGTAAAATGGAAATAATCACTTACGTGAAAAGGGTCATCATACATTCCAACTTGCTGAAGATGATCCACGTTTATGCCTTTATCTCAGCGTAAGAATAAGCAGCACCCTCTTTTACTCTCAAGAGTTTCTTGGTCTGTCTGAGATTGCGGCCTCTCTTATTCTGGCCCACATAACCTGAATATCTAGCCTGAATCTAACCATAAAGAAACATCCACACAAACCCAAAATAAGAAACATGCTATTAATAAAAATAGAAGGGGATGATATTCTTTCAAAATGCTATCATAAAAGAAAAAGAGAGACTAGACAAATGTTCCAGATTAAAGGAAACTAGGGAGACATGACATCTACATGCAATACCAGTCATAGATTCCATCCTGCACTGGAGGAGAAGCAAATGCTATAAAGGTCATCACTAGATTCCTTGACAAAATTGGAATATGGACACTCAATTAGATAAAAGAATTTTATCAATATTAAATGTACTGAAGTTTATGACTATACCAGTTAAATAAAATGATATCTTTATTCTTGGAAAATACATTCTGAATGATCAAGGGGTAAAACACATGATGTACACAACTTATTCTCAAAAGATCCTGAAAAGCATGACATGTATAAATACAAACAGAAACATCAATATAAAAATGTATGGAGAAAGAGCGAGAAAGGAAATGAGGCAAAATAGTAACAACAGTTCCATTGTGGTAAAGGACATATGTATGGGTGTTGTACTATTGCAATTTTTCTGAGAAAGTCTGAAATTACTTTCAAAAACACTTGTGAAAAGTGTGATCATCTTATATGTTAAGCATTTTGCAGTGTAGGCATTTAATAAATATTACATGCTTTACTTTATAGCCATATATATGCATAACAGCAAAGAGAGAGAGGGACAGGGAGGAAGATGGTTTAGTCAACTGTGCAGTAACAACACGAGAAAATGGTCTATAACCATCGAACAATTTAATCACGTGGAAGACATGATGATATAAATGAAAATATTTATAACAAACGTGAAGGGAAGCAGGAAGACAAAAGACCAGATGCATGGTGATTACAGTCATATAAAAACATACATATGTATATAATCCAGTATTAGTGTCATGTATCAGGTTTTATGTTCATTGCATCTTATTTCCACTTAAAATTTTTTAAATATATAACTCTTCTTAAATTTTTTAATTAACATTTTTATTCACTGAACAACTCTTTTAAAAACCTGAGTAAAATAGGCATAGATACTTGCCTTTTAGCCAATTTCATACTCTACACTTTTGAGCTTTCTCTTTCAGTTTGGATACATCCTCAGTTCGCTTTGGCCTTTTTCCAGACACAAAGGGTAGTGGAGAGCATTCTGTGAATGCTGGGTCTCTGCTGTTTTCTAGTTGTGTGGCCTTGAACAATTCACTTAACCTGCTTTCCAAAACGATGGATTTGAGCAGAAGACTCTCTAAGATCTCCTTTCTGCTTGTTAGGGGCTGAATTGTGTCCTCTACAATTCACGTTTTAGTCCTGATCCCCAGGGCCTGGGAATGAGACTATATTTGGAGATAGGGCCTTTAAAGAGGTAAATAAGGTAAAATGAGGTCATACGAGTGGGCCCTAATCCAATGTGACTGGTGTCCTTATAAGAAGAGTAGATTAGGACACAGACATGAGGACACAGGGAGGGAAGACATGTGAGGACACAGGGAGATGATGGCCATCTGCGAGCCAAGGAGAGAGGCCTCAAGAGAAATACTCTGCCAACCCCTCCTTCTCAGACTTCTAGACTCCAGAACTGTGAGAAAATAAATCTCTGCTCTTTAAGCCACACAGTCTGTGTTATTTTGTTATGGCAGCCCCAGCAAACTGATCTCCTGCTCTAACATCTTGATTCTTCTGCTTGCTCTCCTTTTATAGGCCATCCTTTCCCCCAGGGCATATAACCGTCCACCACAAGGGGGCCACGCTGCCCTAAGAGTGAACACTCTGCCTGCTCCCACCACCACCCCTTCCCCACCTACCCACCACCCCCAAGGCAGTTGCAGATCACAGAGGGGGCAGATGGATGCACAGATGCACAGCTTGAAGGCTTTCCACAAAACTGGATCACCTCAAAACACAAGCCATCCTGGAAAGGTTCAGTTCGAATAGGGTGGCCAGCAACCCCAAGGGAAAGGGCAGACCCCCGGTTCCCCAGTCCCTGCTCCCTTAGCCAGGCCTCCCCATCAGGCCCCAGTCTCTAATGTATGCTTAGCTGCCCTGTAAGTGATGTGTCCGCAGAAGAGTGACTACAGATGGAGAAACACTCAGAAGCAAGGCTCCCTCTCCAACTGCACAGCCATGGTGGACTCTGAAGACTTTTGGGAAAATAAAGCCATGGATTAAAACACTATCAAAGGCAGGAGGGCACCAAGCACCAAACTGCTTTTCTCAGGGTCCAATACAGAAACTGAAGCAAGTATCAACCAACCCAAATTTGTTGGACGATGGATGTGTTCCTTGTATTTTTTTGACCGGTGGGCAACAACACAAGGCATCACAACTAAATTGCAATGCAGGATCCTGAATAGGATTCTAGACTAGAAAAAAAAAAAAAAACTATAAAGGAATATTATTGTGATGATTGACGAAATTTAGATATGGAATATGAATTAGATAATAATATTATAAGTATCAAAATGTCTGCTTTGGGGGGTGCCTGGGTGGCTCAGTCGTTAAGCGTCTGCCTTCGGCTCAGGTCATGATCCCAGGGTCCTGGGATGGAGCCCCGCATCGGGCTCCCTGCTCAGCAGGAAGCCTGCTTCCTCTCCCACTCCCCCTCCTTGTGTTCCCTCTCTCACTGTGTGTGTCTCTCTCTCTGTCAAATAAGTAAAATCTTAAAAAAAAAAAATGCCTCCTTTGGGTAATTGTACTATGGCATGTAAGAAAATGACCTTGTTCTTAGGAAATGCACACTAGTTTAAAGAATAATGAGGTACAGTGTCCAATTTACCCTCATCTGGTCAGAATATAAGCAATATGCATGCCCATATCATACACACATATATAAATAAATACACAGAATAATAAAGCAAATGGAGAAAAATGTAAATAATTGGTGGGTTTGGGTAAAGGGTATATGGAAATATCCCTGTACTCTTCCTGCAACATTTCTATAAATTTGAAATTGTAACAAAAGAGAACCCCCCCCCCCAAAATCCTGAACACCTTTGGGAAAACTGTGCTAAAATAGATGTTTCTTTTTTTTTTTTTTTTTTTTAATTTTTTTATTCTTATGTTAATCCCCTTACATTACAACATTAGTTTTAGATGAAGTGTTCCATGATTCATTGTTTGTGCACAACACCCAGTGCTCCATGCAGAATGTGCCCTCCTAAATACCCACCACCAGGCTAACCCATCCTCCCACCCCCCTCCCCTCTAGAACCCTGTTTGTTTTTCAGAGTCCATCGTCTCTCATGGTTCGTCTACCCCTCCGATTTCCCCCGCTTCATTCTTCCCCTCCTGCTACCTTCTTCTTCTTCTTCTTCTTTTTTTTTTTTCTTAACATATATTGCATTATTTGTTTCAGAGGTACAGATCTGAGATTCAACAGTCTTGCACAATTCACAGCGCTTACCAGAGCACATACACTCCCCAGTGTCTATCACCCAGTCACCCCATCCCTCCCACCCCACCCCCCACTCCAACAACACTCAGTTTGTTTCCTGCGATTAAGAATTCCTCATATCAGTGAGATCATATGATACATGTCTTTCTCTGTTTGACTTATTTCACTCAACATAATACCCTCCAGTTCCATCCACGTTGTTGCAAATGGCAATATCTCATTCCTTTTGATGGCTGCATAATATTCCATTGTATATATATACCACATCTTCTTTATCCATTCATCTGTCGATGGACATCTTGGCTCTTTCCACAGTTTGGCTATTGTGGACATTGCTGCTATAAACATCGGGGTGCACGTACCCCTTCGGATCCCTACTTTTGTATCTTTGGGGTAAATACCCAGTAGTGCAATTGCTGGATCATATGGTAGCTCTATTTTCAACTTTTTGAGGAACCTCCATACAGTTTTCCAGAGTGGCTGCACCAGTTTGCATTCCCACCAACAGTGTAGGAGGGTTCCCCTTTCTCCGCATCCCCGCCAACATCTGTCGTTTCCTGACTTGTTAATTTTAGCCTAGAATAGATGTTTCTTAATGATAGCAAGAAAGTGCAAAAATGCTCCTTTGATTTACCAGATGGTCTCAGCAACCAGGAGTTCACTGATGATTATGGTAGGAGTTTAATAATGAAGGCCTTTTGAAATGTATCTGGACTTATCTTCCCTGAATACCAGACAATGGGGCACAACCTTGGCATGTCTCTGAGACATTGTTATACTTACCCATACATCATCACTGGTTATGCATGAAAAGTGGCCATACCCATGACCTCAGGGATGCAGAAATGAGTCATCGTCGGGCGCCTGGGTGGCTCAGTTGGTTAAGCGACTGCCTTCGGCTCAGGTCATGATCCTGGAGTCCCGGGATCGAGTCCCGCATCGGGCTCCCTGCTCAGCAAGGAGCCTGCTTCTCCCTCTGACCCTCCCCCCTCTCATGTACTCTCTCTCATTCTCTCTCTCTCAAATAAATAAATAAAATCTTTGAAAAAAAAAATAAGAAATGAGTCATCGTCCCAGCAGGCGCCATCCTCAGGACCAAGTTTGGGGAAGTCTCTTTCACTGTTATAATTTCTTGTGGATTTATTTATTTTTTATTTTTTTTAAGATTTTATTTATTTGACAGAGAGAGACAATGAGAGAAGGAAGACAAGCGGGGGAGTGGGAAAGGGAAGAAGCAGGCTTCCCGCGGAGCAGGGAGCCCAACATAGGGCTCAATCCCAGGACACTGGGATCATGACCTGAGCCGAAGGCAGACGCTTAACAACTGAGCCACCCAGGTGCCCCATAATTTCTTGTGGATTTAAATCTAGCCATGCTATTCATATTTCTGCTCGGTGCTTCTCTTTAAGATATCATTAAACGGACCTACCACCACTCTTAAGTTGGGTCAGCCTACATCTGAACCACATTTTCTTCTGGGAATAAATTGTCAAGTGGTTTGATGTATCATTGAGCCATGATTGGCCAACTGGCATGCCCACTTTGCCCTAAAAGGAGGATGTTCCAGACCCTGGTTTGTACCACTTAGGAAATGGATACCAAGGAATTAGGTATACATATCCAGGAAGGCATTTCTGATAAAAATATACATTCACAGATTTAAACATACATCTGGTATATCATGTTTATAGAGCCATATCTACTTTCCTATAGATATCAAGAGGAACTGAATAAACTATTTCATAAGAGAAGAAGTTCTATCTTCCCAAGTTCACCTACTTCTTAGCTTTGAGCTGAAATTGGGAGGGATGATAGTCCAAGCTATTTTATCCACTATTTTCAGATTTCTACACACAGTTTAAAAGTACATAAAGGGATTCTAAGACTGTACATTTTAAGTCCTAACCTTCAATTTGCAGGCTTAAACTCTATGTGAAGTTTTCCAGTGAAATTTGTAACAATAGCCAGTTTGAGTAAGATTGCCATGGTTTGGCAGGCATATGAGTCTGACCAGTATTCAAAGAACTACCTATTCCAACCATCTGACTTAGTTCATTTGGAAAAGGACTATAATGATAAGAATATTATCCTTTTACTTCACCCTCTACCACCTGCTCATAGTTGACACCTACTGACTCCCACCCCTTCATTTATCTACTATTTTTGTCATCTGACATGTCTTCTCACCCAGGAGGTACCATCCTTTTCTTCATTTGTCTGTGCCCCTTGGTTTGGATAACAATATCTTCCTTATTCCTTTGCACCCTCCACCCATGAGCTCATGCATATTGATTTATGAAGATGATCATTGAGAAAGGCCTTCAGTTCTACACACCCAAGCCCCTGCATAGGCTTAGCCAAGATGCCCTCCTGGCTAAGGCTCTACCTCTCCACTACCCGAGCTCACCTGCTCGTATGATTGCTCTAACTAGCCTGGAGCTCTCTGAAGGCAGGGCGGATGTCAATGCTGTTCATTCTGCCAGTGGCCACCCTCCACCAGAGGATCAGTCCAGAGATCCATCCTCTATCCTTCCCCAGGCTGTTGGAAACTCTAAAAGGCTAGCCCTCCCAGGTCACATCACCTGCCTCCCAGGCCCCAGGTTTCCTGCAGAGTTTGGCAAATGGGGGTCACTGGCAGGAGATCAGACAGACTCCCTTCCTGCTTCCCTCTCCCCTCTAAGCAAAATCACCCCTTCATGACATCTCTTGCTCCTTTCAGCCTGGGGTAGTAAGAGCTTCCTGCTGTTGCTAGTTCTGGGCCCTTCACCATGCTTTGCTAATTCCCTTAACCCTGTTCACAAGACCGGAAGTTGTCCCTTCGTTAAATTCTCTTCAGTTGAACTCTTTGTTTAGACCATTTATTTCCGGCTAGATACAGAAGAACCCTGACAGATGCAGTCAACTGGTAAAGCTTCTGAAACAACATAGGTACCTGATAAAATGAATTCAACAACAAATGAAGCTTAGAGGGGAGCCTGGGTGGCTCAGTCTTCAAGATCTGCCTTCAGCTCAGGTCATGATCCCAGGGTCCTGGGATTGAGCCCCACGACGGGCTCCCTGCTCCGTGGGAAGCCTGCTTCTCCCTCTCCCACTCCCCCTGCTTGTGTTCCTGCTCTTGTTCTCTCTCTCTGTCAAATAAATAAATAAAATCTTAAAAAAACAAAACAAATGAAGCTTAGGTAGAAATTTGAAATCAAGACAAAGTTTTTGAATGTGGGGAAGTTCATCTTGAAACTTTCAAATGGGGAAGCTGAGTATTGCTCTGCCAAAGATGAAGCATGAAGCTCTTATCAATAGCTATACCAGGGGCCTGGTGCTCTCACTCCATGTTCACTGACTGGGCTGTTTTAAAGGGCATGGTCAAATTTTGTAGCAGCCCTAAACTGAAATTTGCTTTGCTCTCCACTGTAATAGCTAGATTTATGTTGCCTTCCATCACTGGAGGAAATACAGAGGGACAGAACAAAAATACATTCATTAAGAAAGCAAACAGTGCACCAGTCAGTAGAATGGCTATACTTACAAGACACAATAAAAGAAAAAATTAATTCCTTGGAAAAGAGCTTTCTATTTTAAGAAGATGAAAAAAAGGAAGATGAAGAAGAAAAGTTATGCTCTCAAGTGATAGCTGATGAAGACATTTCCCAGGGCTCCTCAAACGCTGTGGCTTTTCAGATGTAAACCTGAAACAAAATCCATTGCAAAGGGTGGCATCCAAGTTGGATTCTGACTGCTTATTCTGTTCTGTGGTCAGCCTTTGCTGAACATAGCAGTTTAAACAAGCCACAGAGCTGTGAGTGGCTCCTGTCTCTAAAATGCCTCTTGGATTGTCCTCAATGACCCTATTGTAGGACTTAGAATCTGCAAGGATGACAATTAAACAGGACATTTGGGATCCAATTCTCCCAAGGTACATTATTTTTTTTAAGGTAACCTGAGTTTTTGGGTAACATACACCCTGGTTCTGAAAATGCCACTTTGTCAGGATTTGCTACATGATATCCTAGTGACCCCTACAACCAATTCCAGGGCATTGCAGGGGCAACAAACCAGTGTTCCCAAGCCTGCATCGGGGGCACTATTTGGCTGAGTCACTTGTAATATTATTCTGGAGCTACCTCTTAGGAGTTCATAAGACCCAACTGTTAAACTTCCAGGAATTTTGGGAGCTGGTTAACACCTCATTGATAGCTTAAAATCAGCCACGGTGGTATTTACACCACAGGAGTTGGCAAACACTAAAAAGACACTTCAGGACATTTCTCCCCTTGAAACTCAGTTATTCAACATTTATTGGAGTCACATCAATTATGAAATAATATGGGTCCATCACTCCAGTGGCTGAATTGATGGAGAGAAACATGATGTCCTTTCTTCAATCTCTGCAAGCTCAAAGAAGAGAATCAGCCTTCCCAAGTATATTATTTAAAATGGTACCCCAAATTTAAATGCTCAGTTTTAAAAAATTAGAGTGGAATTAGAGTCTACAGCCTGAGAAAATGGTTTGGTTTGATTTCAAGTTGGCTCAAGAAGTTTCTGAAAATTAATTTATGATAATTGCCTCATAAAGTTAAAATGCCTTCCAAAATTTTATGGGACTATTTCAAAAACTGGGGAAGTCAGCCAGTACATTAAAGTGTATCTCTATAAAGAGAGAGAGAGATTTATCTCAAAACTAGTTTAGGCCTAGCTGGAGGGATTGGTCTCTTTTCATTGGAAGGGAAGACAGCAATCCCAACAAATCTCAAGATTTTTTTTTTCCCTGAAATAATGGCTGACCATGGCCTCTGCTGTTTTTGGCCAAGTTTTCTACCAAAACAAGAATTTTGCAACGGCAATGACCTAACTTAGGAAACAATTTTATAACATTTTCTAGGAACCACAAAACATTTGTTTTACTCTTTCTGAAGACCAGCAGTGGGACCAGAAGGAGAGCATAATGTTTTGCCGTGTAACAAAGAAAAAACTTGATAAGGTCAGGGGCTGGAAGAATATTTCAGTTCAAATAATGGTCATCCAGAGCCTGTGAAATGTCGTCTTTCAAACCAGTAACAAACATGCCTCGCACAGCATCACAACCAGCTAAGATCCTGGATCCACTCAGCTGGCTATTAGGGCATAAATGACGACATTTATCATACAATAAATTGTAAGCTGGGCAGCTAGTTTTGACAAAAACAGCAGGAACAGTAGTTAGCTGCAAAAACAGACTCACATGTTAGAAGAGCCAGGAGAAAACTTCTTGACGTGGTTGGAAAAAAAATAGAAGCTTCTTGCAGGGACTCGGATTTCAGTTGGGAGAGGGTAGACAATCCAAGTCAGGCAACAGTATTATTGCTGGAGACTGCAAAAATATCGATCAGCTCAACTATCAGCAAAATGCCTTCCCACAGCCTATTAAATATGCACCAGTCAAGTTTTTTGAAGTAGGCTGATATAGTGTGTCATAGAATATATGGACTAAAATCATGGACACTTGAGTTCAATAGTCTAGGTTTATTTATGTTTTAAAAGATTTTATTTATTTATTTGTTTATTTTAGAGAGAGAAAGGAGGAGGAGCAGTGGGAGAAGGAGATAGAGAAAAACTCAAGCAGACTCCGTGCTGAGCACAAACCCCTGCTGTGGGGCTCGATCTCACGACCCTGAGATCGTGACCTGAGCCAAAACCAAGAGTCAGACGCTTAATTGACAGAGCCACCCAGGCGCCCCTCAATAGTTTAGGTTTAAATCCTTCATGACCCATTAGCTACGTGATCTCAGAAAAGAGACTTAATCTCTCTAAGCCTCACATGTTCCATCTATAAACTGGGGGTGATAATAGTTCCCAAAAGATGTCATGAGGGCTAAATCATGTGTTTAGAATGGTGTGTGGCACATAGTAAGTGCTTAACAAATATTAGCCATTATTTTTTGTATGTAGGCTGGCAGACTTTGAGCATTTGTCTTAGTTTGGAATCCCCCAGATGCAGACCCTGAGCACAAGTGGTATGTTTGGGAGAGGATCCTGTCACAGCAGCAGGTGAATGGGGGAAGTGAGGCAGGAGGGGAGGAGGCCAACCACGGGGGTGTCATCACAATTGGGCGCCATCACAATTACCTCTGGGGGTAGCTGGAGCTCGCTGCATCTGGGGACTCTAGGAGACAGAACAGGACACCCACACAACTATCCCACCCAAGGAGTGAGGAAGCCTGGTACTTATCCACCAACTCCCTGTCCATCTTTGGTTGGGAACTGCTCCAGAGGGCATTAACACTCTAGGACATGGGACAGAAAATGGCAGGTAGTTCAGAGTAAGCAGCCCTCAGCATTAGGGAGCATAAGGGGACATAGGAGGGGAGCTGGCCAAAGCTGCTAGAGTCCTGCCATCACTGTTTTCAGATCATTAAATGAACTGAAGCTCCTCTATATATTTATTTTAATGGGTCAACTCTTAAGTAACACTAATTCAACAAAACAAAACAAAAAACTGTGTTCATTCTATGCTGATTTTAATGGAGGTATTAAGACAAGAAATAAATTATGTAACTTTAAAATATTTATATGTAAGTTCCCACCAAGTCAGCATGATGTTGAGAATAGTATATGGACTTGAAACCCGAATTCTTCTTTGAACGGCTTACCTTTCCCTCAGTATCCATCACCTGAAGCTAGGGAGGTACCCAATAATTTTCATAGTGCTGTGGAATATCCAAGCCCTCATGGAAATGGAAAACATCCGTCTTTTTCAAAAAATCACCAAACTTTTAGCAGCTGCAATAACAGGCTTCTTCAGTAAATGAAACCATTTGAGTTTTTAGGAAAAATAATATATTAAGACTTTCCTATGCATCCACAGGTTCAAATACTAAAACAATAATTAACACCATAAACTCCATCCCTAAATTGAAAAATGCATCTGTTGCATAATCTGTGTCTTTTTCATGTGAAAAGGGGAAAGTCTGTATATGTGGCCAATGTTTCTAAAAATAAGTAACTGCCTCAGAGGAAAAGATTGGAAGTTTTGCCTATCGAAAAAATAAACTATTTTGTGTTATGAAAACAACAAGAACAACAACCCTAAGCAATGTTAAGAGCTAATAAAAATATAGGGGGACAATTTGCATATTAGACCAAAGACAAAGTACAATGCAAAGAAAATTACAAATCAATAACAAAAAGACAAACATCCAGTAGAAAAGCGAAGAAAGGACAATATCCGCTGTGAATTTTATCTGTTTCAGAGTCTGACTATTTGTGGTATTTTCAAAGGAAAAGAAAAGAACCATATATAAATGGCCCAAGTTTCTAAAGCAAATAATTACCTTAGAGTTTGATATGACACTTTCAAGTTTACAGAAGGCACATGGTAAAAAAAAAACATGAAAAGATGTTCAACTTCACTATTCATCAAAATAAAGCAACATATCAAAATACACCTCAGAAACACATACACACACATATCGGGGGTGGTGGTGGTGATTTTAAGGAGTTGGCTTATGCAACCATGGGGGCTGGCAAGTCTGAAATCTGTAGGGCAGTCTGGCAATTCAGGTAAGAGGTAAGGTAGCAGTCTTGAGTTTGAAATCTATAGGGCAGGTCAGCAGGCTGGAAATCCAGGAAGGATTTCTGACCTTACAGCCTTGAGGCTAATTCCTTCTCCAGAAAACCTCGGATTTTGCTGTTCAGGCCTTCAATTGAGTGGATGAGGCCCATCCATATCACGGAGGGTAATCTGACCTACTAACTCCTTGTCTACTGATTATGTTAATCACATCTACAAAATAGCCTCACAACAATGTCTTGGCTAGCATTTGACCAAGCAACCAGCACAAAAGCCCCACCAACTTGACACATAAGATTAACTATCATAGATGCTCACGCCTGCTACTTCACAGAGAAAACAGCAGTCCTCAGAAAGACACTCGCTCAACTTCCATCACCCAAGTTCTCAGTCCAACACCCCATCTCCCCTCCTGGCACTGCTCATTGATATTTGAGTCCGCTGACTCTATCCCCCTTCTTGAGGCACCCTTTCTTAGGTCCGTATTCCACTTGCTTCTGGATTTTCCATTTCTTGGAAGCCTCTTGAAGGGATCCTCTTCAGCTTCACATCTTTAAATTCCTAGGGTTCCTGCGGGTCCTGTCCCAAGCCCTCCCCTTTCCCTCTCAGAATACTTCTCAATCTTTCAGGACCACTGACTGGCATCACCTAGGATGGCACGCAGGTGCACACAGCAGGCACCCAACAATAGTTTAACCAAATAAGGTCTGCTTTCTGTCTTCGAACACGGAGCCTAGGGGTAGGCAGTTCAGGGCAGACCCCTCTTCACTCTGCCCAGCGTGTGGCTTTGGGGCCCGTGCTCAAAAGATGGCCACCGCCCTCTAGGCAAGGTGCCTATGCCTACAGCATCTTCACACCAACTCTTTGGAATCCTACTCATTTACTTACTCAACAAATGTTTATTCACAACTTACTATGTGCCACCACTCTTCTAGGCACTGAGACTACAGAAGTGAAAATGTAGAGGGCGCCTGGGTGGCTCAGTGGTTAAGCGTCTGCCTTCGGCTCAGGTCATGATCCCAGGGTCCTGGGATCGAGCCCCGCATCGGGCTCCCTGATCAGCGGGAGTCTGCTTCTCCCTCTGCCTCTCCCCCTGCTTGTGCTCATGCTCTTGCGCACGCTCTCTCTCTCAAATGAATAAATAAAAAATCTTAAAAAAAAAAAAAAAAAGAAGTGAAAAGATAGATTATAATCTCTGTTCTTATGGAGCTTATATTCAAATGGGGTGGGGGAATAGAAAGTAAATAAGTGAAAAATATGGTATGTTAGATGATGATGAGTGCTATGGAGAAACATAAAGCAGAGAAGGGAACTGGAAGGTTGGGGTGTGTGGTAATTTTAGACAGGGTAATCAGGGAAGGCCTCACTGAGGAGGTGACATCTGAGCACAGAATTGAGAAAAGTGGTGGAGCAAGCCATTGGGTTGCCTTCCAAACACAGGGAAGCAGCAAGCTGATGATGGAATATACTATTAACATTTTTTAAAAATCACAGGAATATGAAACTGTCTATATTGATCCATCAGTTGTGTGTGTGTACGTGCAAGTGTATGGCATGCAGTGTAAATGTACAGAACAAACTCTGCAAGGACACATTCCAAACCAATGATAGTGTTTAATTTTGGCGAGGGGCAAAGAATTGCAGGGCAGTGAAGGTGAAGGGGGTTTTTGTTTTGTTTTGTTTTTTAAATAAGGAGAAGATATTCTTAGACAATTTGTGAATTAAAGTTCTCTTACATTCTTTTTTAAAGAGATTTATTTATTTATTTGAGAGAGAGAGAGAGCACACAGAGGGAAAGAGAGAGGGAGAGGGAGAGGGAGAGGGAGAAGCAGACTCCCTGCTGAGCAGGGAGCCCAATGCGGGGCTCAATCCCAGGACCCTGGGATCATGACCTGAACTGAAGGCAGATGCCCAACCGACTGAGCCACCCAGGCGCCACAAAATTCTTTTTAATTATTAGACAAAAAGGTGATGGGACAATGAATACTTTTCTTTCTCATAGGTTTCCAGGGTTGTTTTTTCTTTTCCTAACAAATTTAGATTTTTTTTTTAATAACCTGGAAAAAAATGCAACAAAGCCACTTCCATTCTGTAATTATTTTTACTGCTCTTTGGGTTCAACCAGCAGAATGACCCAGGGCCCATCTGTGTCATGGCTCAGGGCCCAGGGGGCTCCCTCTCCCTTGGCGGGGAGGAAGATGAGCCATCCCCATGACTGCTGCCTCTGGCTGCCAGCATCACCTTGGCTACCTGCAGAGACACTCCTGCCTCGGCTGCTCGGGTGGGGAGAGCTCCCTCCCCATCAGGCTGCAAGGCCTATTAATATAAGATGAGCAGAGAAGCAAAGGGAGGAAAAATACATAGGGCTAGGCCTTCCAAAGGGGAAGTCCTATTTCTTCAGTATTGACACCAGGCCCCATGGCGCATCTCCCTGATTAATCTGGCTCCCGCAGTTTCTCTCTCTGGTGAAACTTGAGATAAGTTTCCCAGCAGCTGGGGCAAAGGGCGGCCCGACGCAGTGTCTTGTTACACAACCCTTCCCATCACACTCGTGTTCCAGATCACGTCAGCCATCTTGTTTCTCTCCTACCTCTCGGCGGAGTTTCTATAAGAGCTTAGGGAATGGCCTCTAGCTGTTTCTCTGCCCTCCAACGTCCTCTGCAATATATTCTAGAGTCTTGGTTCTGGGTGTCTACGTCTATCCCAACATGGTCTCCTCTTCCCCCAGGGAAGTGTGACTGCCTGTGATTGGTTGTAGGAGAGTCATCAGCATGAACTGTCAGATTTACCAAAATGCCTTTTCAGATTTGGCGCGTCCTCCTCCTAGGAGGTCTTGGGACCCCCAAAGGCTTAACAGTCTCTTTGGCTGCTTTATTTGAAGCATGGAATTATGGCCTGAGTCTTTTCTCACTTTCTTTATGAATCCTCCTCACCAGGTTATTTATCATGACTCCAGTCTGTAAAGTGTGTGTGTGTTGGGATGGCCAATTCTAAAGAACACTAGAAGTAATGCTGCTCTATTAACAAACCTGCAAAAGTTATACAGGATAAACCCACTTGCAGAAAGGCAGATTCACGCTACTCATGACTAGGTTTTGAGAAGTTGTGACACTAGCCTTTTCATTGGGTCTGAATATTACTATTTATGTTTTCTTTAAAAGATAAAATCAGCTGATGGGAAGCTAAGGTAATGCTGACCTTGTTTTGTGAGAAATAAAAGTACGCAGGAGAAGCCCAACCATACTTAAGGCCCATAATTTTTAAACTTTCTCTGAAACAAGTTGATAGTCTGGATTTTTAACACCTCTGTGGAATGCCTAGTTTCATCTCCACACAGAGATAGAGGGATTTTTACTTAGGAAGGAACATATTTATTTTCCTTTTTTTTTTCCCCCTTTCTGAGAGAAAAATATTTCCAACTTCACCCTCATTAATATTTATGGTTGCTGAAGTATTTTCATTATATTAGCCAAAAGGATCCTGGACTAAATAAAGTAGAAAACCGAAGGCATATGAAATGGTTTCTTGGCCAGGAAGATACTGCGACCATCTCAGGAAAGTTTCTGTCCTCAAGAAAAATAAATGAAATTGTGGCCTGCCAAGCCACCTCATGGAATCCAGGCAATACTTTCTGCTCTTTTTTTCCTCTGAAAGCTATTTGTTGAACACACTCTTCTTGTTTCTTGTAACCATAGACTCTGGTCTAGTCGAGTGTTTCTTATGTCAGGCTACTGCTGAGCCAATATTTATCATTTTAGAAATTTCCATGAGTCATAAAATAAACCTGCAACCGGCAGTACCTTCTACGGGCGTTTCTTTCTTAGAGTTTTTAAAAGAAAAGGAAAAATGCTGAGTCTGGAATCCAACGCCTGACATTTATCAGGCCACCCAGATAATTTCTCCTGACAGGAGGATCCTCGGGCTATTTCAAAGCCATTCAAGGTGTGTTGCCTGCTGACTGAAGCACCTTCCTGCCCAACAGCCTGGACCCCTCTCTAGAGGGCCAGGCCAAGGCTGGAAAGGAAGCCGTGGAGGTCTGAAGGCTGGAAGTGACTCATTGGCTTAAAGGGTGGCAGGAAATGTTTTCCACGGGAGCAAGAATATAAATGAGCAAGTGATTCCTTCCACCCCCAGTATGGAAAATCTTGCGAGGGGTCCTGAATTTACTGACCAAAGGAAAAAAAAAAAGATCGCAAGAGGTGACGTGTGGTCCTCATTTACAAATAAGAGTGTGTTAGACTAGTGCTGTTTGCTCCCTTTGTGCCAATCAGCCTCTTTTCCCCGGATGTGGACCAGCTGAGAGAAACAGCGAGTCCACGACTGGATGATTATAGTGACTTATTGATTTTCTATAAAAACAGCCCTGTGTCAAGAGTGCAAGGCCTAGAGTTTATAAATCAAAATTCAGAGGTCTGCCTTAGCATTACTAGAATACTCCACGAATTGCTAACATGGTGCTAGATAGTAAGTCTTCTGTACAGTGCAGGCATTACATTTTAGAACCAAAGGGCTTAACCTCATCAACACCTTCACTTTGCAGGTGAGGAAAAGGAGGTCCAGAGAGGCGTACCTCCTGAGAGGTCACACAGCCCATCAAGACTAGAATTTGTGCCAATGGTATCAAATACCTTCTTGGAAGACGGGTGATAGAAATACTGGAGTCTTACCCCAAAACTGCTAGAACTCATACAGGAATTCAGTCAAGTGGCAGGATATAAAATCAATGCACAGAAGTCAGTGGCATTCCTATACACCAACAACAAGACAGAAGAAAGAGAAATTAAGGAGTCGATCCCATTTACAATTGCACCCAAAACCATAAGATACCTAGGAATAAATCTAACCAAAGAGACAAAGGATCTGTACTCAGAAAACTATAAAATACTCATGAAAGAAATTGAGGAAGACACAAAGAAATGGAAAAACATTCCATGCTCATGGATTGGAATAACAAATATTGTGAAGATGTCAATGCTACCTAGAGCAATCTACACATTCAATGCAATCCCCATCAAAATACCATCCACTTTTTTCAAAGAAATGGAACAAATAATCCTAAAATTTGTATGGAACCAGAAAAGACCCCGCATAGCCAGAGGAATATTGAAAAAGAAAAGCAAAGCCGGTGGCATCACAATTCTGGACTTCAAGCTCTATTACAAAGCTGTCATCACCAAGACAGCATGGTACTGGCACAAAAACAGACACATAGATCAATGGAACAGAATAGAGAGCCCAGAAATGGACCCTCAACTCTATGGTCAACTAATCTTCGACAAAGCAGGAAAGAATGTCCAGTGGAACAAAGACAGTCTCTTCAACAAATGGTGTTGGGAAAATTGGATAGACACATGCAGAAGAATGAAACTGGACCACTTCCTTACACCACACACAAAAATAGACTCCAAATGGTTGAAAGACCTCAATGTGAGACAGGAGTCCATCAAAATCCTAAAGGAGAACACAGGCAACAACCTCTTTGACCTCAGCCGAAGCAACTTCTTCCTAGAAACATCGCCAAAGGCAAGGGAAGCAAGGGCAAAAATGAACTATTGGGACTTCATCAAGATAAAAAGCTTTTGCAAAGCAAAGGAAACAGTTAACAAAACCAAAAGACAACCAACAGAATGGGAGAAGATATTTGCAAATGACATATCAGATAAAGGGCTAGTATCCAAAATCTATAAAGAACTCATCAAACTCAACACCCAAAGAACAAAGAATCCAATCAAGAAATGGGCAGAAGACAGGAACAGACATTTTTCCAAAGAAGACATCCAAATGGCCAACAGACACATGAAAAAGTGCTCAATATCGCTCGGCATCAGGGAAATCCAAATCAAAACCTCCATGAGATACCACCTCACACCAGTCAGAATGGCTAAAATTAACAAGTCAGGAAACGACAGATGTTGGCGGGGATGTGGAGAAAGGGGAACCCTCCTACACTGTTGGTGGGAATGCAAACTGGTGCAGCCACTCTGGAAAACTGTATGGAGGTTCCTCAAAAAGTTGAAAATAGAGCTACCATATGACCCAGCAATTGCACTACTGGGTATTTACCCCAAAGATACAAAAGGGATCCGAAGGGGTACGTGCACCCCGATGTTTATAGCAGCAATGTCCACAATAGCCAAACTGTGGAAAGAGCCAAGATGTCCATCGACAGATGAATGGATAAAGAAGATGTGGTCTATATATACAATAGAATATTATGCAGCCATCAAAAGGAATGAGATCTTGCCATTTGCAACGACGTGGATGGAACTGGAGGGTATTATGTTGAGTGAAATAAGTCAAACAGAGAAAGACATGTATCATATGATCTCACTGATATGAGGAATTCTTAATCGCAGGAAACAAACTGAGTGTTGTTGGAGTGGGGGTTGGGGTGGGAGGGATGGGGGGACTGGGTGATAGACACTGGGGAGGGTATGTGCTCTGGTAAGTGCTGTGAATTGTGCAAGACTGTTGAATCTCAGATCTGTACCTCTGAAACAAATAATGCAATATATGTTAAGGAAAAAAAAAAAAGAAGAAGAAGAAGAAGAAGGTAGCGGGAGGGGAAGAATGAAGCGGGGGAAGTCGGAGGGGTAGACGAACCATGAGAGACGATGGACTCTGAAAAACAAACAGGGTTCTAGAGGGGAGGGGGGTGGGAGGATGGGTTAGCCTGGTGGTGGGTATTGAGGAGGGCACATTCTGCATGGAGCACTGGGTGTTGTGCACAAACAATGAATCATGGAACACTTCATCTAAAACTAATGTTGTAATGTATGGGGATTAACATAAGAATAAAAAAATGAAAAAAAAAAAAAGATGAGAAATACTGGAGTCTTAGTGATAAAAGCAAAACAGTTATACTAAAAGGCACTCCAATTTCACATTGTGGCCATTGTCCCTTGGCTGTTTCCAGTGGAGCTATTCTTGAATATGCTCCAAGTTTCCTCACTGGGCAGAGCTGGGGTTCTTTGGCTAAAGCACCCTTTGACATCCTTCCTCCTGCCCCCAGAAGGGAAAACTGGAAAGCCAGCCATAACAGCGCCCCAAAGCAAAAAATAAAACAAAGCAAAGCAACAACAAAAACCCCTGCTTCTGTATCTCTCTAGGTATCTTGGTCCGTGGAGTCAAATTTTGGGGTAGGAACATTAGGTGTTTTCCTCCACCAATCATCAGTCTCTGAGTTGGCCCTCTAGCCATCTCTTCCACACTCATATTCACCAACCTAAGTGAGAAATCATGTTGGTAACTAATGCTCACTTCCTTCCTCTGCGGATGCCTCACTCATTAAGATCTGGTAACACCTCCCTGGTATGATCTGCCCTATCAGTAGGATCCTGAGGCTTCCCAAGGGGACCTGGGCCAAGTTTATCTTGGCACTGATCTGTTTTCACTCACTGTCTCCTTGTGGCAGGGCCCATGACTTCTTTATCTTTGTATTCCCGGTAGCTAACATGGCACCACTGGCATACAGTAGGACCCAGGAAACATCTGTCAAATCCAACTGAAAACATTTCAAAGTGGCATCCCATTGTGAATGTAAACGAGACACTTGCTTTGCCTCCCAAACATAAACTTCTCTCTTTTTTAACACTTACAAGAAATTGTAAGAAGAAACTCAGGTGGTAATAATGGATGATGGGATGAGGCAAACATCTTTTAAAAAGACTGAATCATAACACTGTCTTAATTTTGGGGCACCTGGCTGGCTCAGTTGGTAGAGCATGCAACTCTTGATCTCAGAGTCATGAGTTCTTGATCTCAGGGTCGTGAGTTCAAGCCCCATGTTGGCTGTGGAGCCTACTCAAAAAAAAAAAAAAAAAAAAAGGAATGTCCTGTTTTTGAAGGTCAAAATAGTTAAATATTGCCCATTTCTTATGTTGAGCCTAATATAATTGAAAATAATATAATTATAAATACATTGCTTTATACAGGGGCTATAATTCCATTTTTCTTCTTTAATCCACCCTGACCATGGTCTACAACATTTGATTATGAGTTACACTTTCAGTCTTGTTTGGGTCCACCCACCCTGGCTCTTCAGGCTCCAGCCACACTGTCTTCCTTCTGTTTTTAGAACACGCTGACCTCATCCCATCTGCCCGGGATGCTCCCCACTCTGATTGTCACACAGTCAGCTCCTTCTTGGCATTTAAGCCTCAGCTTAAATTCCACCTCTTTGGATGAGACTTCTTTGAGCACTGATTTAAGTGTGACTTTCCCACCTCCAGTTACCTTCGGTTACATCACCCTGTTTTATGGTCAACGAAGTACTTTTTTGCTTCATTGTGTGTTGTTTGCCTGTAGCTGACTAGGATTTAAGTTTCAGGACCACACGTGAGCCCTGTCTGCCTTCTTCATGCTCTGAAGAGCTGGCACATTGTAGGCCCAACATGAATGTTGAAATAATGGATTCAGTAATTAATTTTTAAAAATGCAGCAGAACTCCAGAAACCAATATTGCACTATATGTTAACAAAAATTTAAATTAAAAAAATCCAGCAGAACTGAAATTTTCAAGTATTTTCTTCCCTTGGTTTACTGATTTCACCATCCAGATACTTCGTACGGATACTGGCCCTTTTCCTCTATCCTCCACCTCTGTGAAATTCTTTGCATCTTCTTTACCCTTCCTTGATACATTGAGACAGTGAACTACTTGACCTCATCTTCTGACTCTCATCCTTGTTATTTACAGATCTCCAATCTGTTGTCCAGCTCATCCGTTGAATCTTTTAGTTCAAGAATATTGGATATTCCTAATGTTTGCAATTTTTCCATAACTGCTCATTCTTACTTTTGGTCTCCCAGTGTCTTTCCTTATCTGAAAATATTTACTATGCTCATTTTAATTTCTTGTCCTGCTTCTTTTGCTTGAAATTATTCAGCTTGTTGCCTTTCTTTCATAATGCTTGGATTCCTCCTCTGTCTTAGGAGCTTTACCTACGGACTCATACAGTATATGTCCTTAGGGTTTTCATCGGTCTGGGTTTGTACAGAATTCCTGGGGCAGGGGTTGAGAACGGGCATCACTCCTGGAGAGTCTGGGGGAAGACAGGTGGAGAAGCACCAAGCTGGGGGAAACTCTGAGGTTGCCCTGGGTGCCCCCCACCCCCAACCTCAACCAGGAGGTTGGTCATCTACCCTTCCAGATGACTTCCAAGTACCCTCTCCTCTCCCTGATAGAACTATTTAGTCCCCAGAGGCAGGGGAGGTGAGAGAGGGGTGAGGAAAAGTTCTGAGCTTGGACAACCCATTTGCATGTGTTGGTACCATCTTCACACACACCCGTCAGGGCTCCAGGGCTGCCTGGACATTAACCAGCAAACTTGGCAGTGGGCACTTCACTGGTAATGAGGTTTTCTAGCCCCTTGGTGGTCATGGGAGAGGTGGAGGTCTGCAGAGAATAATGGGGTAGGGGAGGGGGGAAATGGGTCCCAACCAGACAGCTCACCCCTACCAGTCTGTCACTGCCTGTGACAGGTCTTCCTTCCCCTCCATTTTGCAATCTTTCTCCTGTCCTTACCCACATACAACAGCCCTCTGATTTTTCCTAAAAGCACACTTTGAGCTTTTAAGAGAAGCCCTCTTATTTTTAGTGTTACAATTTGCTGCAGAATTTCTATTCACTTCGTTCCTACCCTTCTTGATTTTAACTTGTGATCACATTCAACCCTTGGGCTTCTTTACATTCTGGAAAGTTTAAAGTCATTTAGTCTATCCTTAAATCAAATACTGGATTCCTTTATTTGTCCCTTGCTGAATCTTTTGTGGCTCCTTTTTCTTTCTCCAGGAGTATAGCAACCTGATCAGAACTATAGAGAGTGCACTATTACTTCTGAAAAATGGGAAGACAACATGGATATATCCCCAAGATACACTGCCGAATGTGTGAATAAAAACAAGTCGCAATCCTACGTGCATTGTGGAGGCCATCTGTGTTTTTTTAAATGCTCTGTATTGTATGGGTCTGGAAGGTTTCATGCTATAAGTGATAACCAGTGTAATAGCAAACCAATCTTGGCATGTGGATTGTGGGGGAGGAACTGTAGGACTGTTCATTCATCCCTACCTTGAGTTTCCTTTTTAGAATTTTTCCCCAAACCTTTCCTGAAATATGTAGTTTAATGGATGGGCTTCAGAACAGTCCACAAGCTGCCTGAAAATGTAAGCCATGTTTTGTGAGTAGGAGCAAATATCTACTTTTCTAGAGAAAGGGACTATACTTTTCATCAGAACCTCAAAGTGAACATATGGCCCAAGAGGGGTAAATAACCATTGGTCAAGAGTGTTGTGCCACTTTCTACTCCATTTTCTCATGGTTTAATTCAAGTGGTACACTAGTAACTAAAAACATGTACTGGTTATTCAATTTTTAATATTATAAAATAGCAGTATATGACTTTTACTTTACCATGAAGACTAATAGAGAAATCAATAGTGTTACCATGTGATACTGCATTGTTCCCATGAATATACTTAAATATATTTAGCCCTTTCCTAAAATAGATGTCTAGGCCCTTGGGGCTGCTGATCCAAGAGGACCCAGCTACAATAAAGGAATGTCCAGAATGTATTTTCGACAGCTCCCATTTGCTTCGTTTGTATAAACCCACTCTGCAGTGTTAAGGAAGCAACAAGAGGTACCTCACCTCTTTTGTTGAGCATCACATAGGACTAATGTGTCATGTGGTCTGATAGGAAAGGTCATGGGCTTGGGAGCAGATCACTCACTCCCCTGGGTTCCTAAGGAACATTTCTTCACCTTACCTCATCTGTAGAATGGGAGTAAGTAATAATATCTACCCATGGCAGTTGCTGCTGGTTATCTCCCTATACCCACTTTCCCCTTCTTCCTTGATAGAGGAACCCCAATTCCTTAGCTGAGCACATTGCTGCTCCAAGAACAGACCCCATTTCCCAGTCTCCCTTGCAGCCATATACTGCATTCCAGTCAGTGAGATAAAAGTGTGAGCTCTGTCTGGCACTTCTGGGAAGTTTCTTTAAAAGGAAAGGGGTAGACTTCAGGTTTCCCCGTTCTATATGTGAAGAGCTTGGAAGCTGCCACTCTGTCCTAACCAGTAAAAAGCTGAACAGACAACTCCTCTTGTATCCATAAGAGAGAGAACACTGGGCAAACTGCTGTGCCCAAAACTGTCGACGAGACAGGCCAATAGCAGGAGTTGTGGCTTAGCAGAGCAGAGACTCACAAGTAGAAACCACCGTGGGAATGAGTGTCTGGGCAGAAAAAGTTGAACTGTAACTGACAAATTGCTGGAGGCTCAATGTGGACAAGTCTGCGAGTTAGGAACTCTGGGGAGACTCAGTCATAGGGGACCCGCGCACATCTGTGTCACCTCTTGAAGTTCTACCAGGTTCCCACAGTAAATGTCAAAGAAAAATCCCCTCCTGCTTCCAGTACGGGGAGGGGAGAAGGAAGGAACCATTTTGAAATACACCAGAGCCTTCTGTCCTAACAAGGACTGCCCTGAGGGGAAACTAGTTACCAGAGCCTAACTGATGGGGTAAAGAAGACACTCAACTGGAGCCCACTCGAGCTATCTTGTCCCACTGAAGGGGAGAGGTTGGGGGGTTGCTTCTGAGAAATACTTGTGAAGTTCACAGTCCAGAGGCACAGGCTTAGTGAAAATGAGACCAAATCACAGAACTCTAGAATGATTCCCCCCTCCCCCAACCTCACCACATCACTAAAGGCCTACTTACTACTGTTCCTTTCACCCAGTGCATCATGTCCAGCTATAAAGAAAAAACTGGAAAGCATACCAAAAGGCAAAACAAACAAAAGCCACAGAAATGAAGAATGCTTGTCATGGACTTATTAGTAGACTGGGCATGGAGAAAGGAATCTCTGAGCTAGAGGATATACATCAACAGAATCCTCAAGACCAAAAAGCAAAGACAACAAAGACTGAAAAAAACAGAACAGAATATCCAAGGGATGTCGGACAACTATAAAAGGTATAACATACACGAAATGGGAATACTAGGAGGAGAAGAGAGAAAGGAACAGACTATTTGAAACAACTGTGACTGAGAATTTCACCAAATTATTGTCATACATCAAACCAAACCACAGACTCAGAAAACTCAGAGAACACCAAGCAAGATGAATGCAAAACAAAACAAAACATTATGCCTAGGTATATCATTTTCAGAATTACAGAAAATCAAGGATTTTTTAAAATTCTGAAAGAGGAAAAAAACATGTTACCTATAGAGGAACAATTAGTGACTTTTCCTCGGAGGAGGGAACTGAGACTGAGATTAGACAGTAGGGGTACTCAAGGCGAGAGGGAACAGGCGAATTTGCAGGGAGGCAGGGGAGAAACTAAAAATAGTTTTCCTACACTGTTTTACTGACAGGGTTATGTCCTCTTGTGCAGGGGGAAGGGAACTTTTTCCAGGCTATTAACATACATCTTTCTTCGAGTTCCTCATTAATGTATACTTTATTCTTCCTTGCCACTCATATTATTGGTTTTCTTTCTTTTTTTTTTTTTAAGATTTATTTTAGAGAGCCAGCAAGCACGAGAATCTCAAGCAGACACCCTGCTGAGTTCAGAGCCCGTTGTGGGGCTTGATCTCACCACCCTAAGACCATGACCTGAGCAGAAACCAAGGGTCAGTCGTTCAACTGACTGAGCCACCAAGGCGCCCCTCATACTATTGGTTTTAAATGAAAGTGCCTATGTGTTCAGATTAAGTATGAAAAATGTTTTCTAACTTTAACATGGAATACATCCATCTCATATATAAGGAGGGACCTTATGTCAAAACTTCTTCCCTCTGTGGTATAAGGAATAGAAAGATCTAGAAAATTTATGTGTAAAGGCAGAGGTTAAAGTTTAATGGACTCTTAAAAATGGGGGCTCATCATAGGTTACAATGAACTGATACAGAAGTTTGCTTGATGAATTGTAAAACATCTTTAGATATTGGTTCACCTACTGAATATGTATTAAACGGCTATTATATATCAGGGACTATGCCAGTCCATATAAGGTACATCCTAAATAGCCCCTGTCCATGAAGAACTCTCAGTCTAAACTGGTGGTGGCGGCAAATTTATATAAACAATTACAAAGCTACATTAACATTAGGGAAAAGATCTCACTCACTACTCAAAGTATGGGTTAAGGACCAGACCTAGCCTCTAAGTCCCTGAATCTGCATTTTAACAAGATTCTCAGGTGATCTGGATGCTTATCAGGATTTGAGAAGTGATCAACTGTGGGATTAAAGAAGAGACCACTAATGATCCCTTGGGAAGTGGTCAGAGGTCTTCAGAATGGAGGGGTAATACGAACATTCCAGCCTGAGACACTAAGAGGTCCATAATTATGGCAGCTAGAAAGAGTAAGAAGGGTTCTGGAATGAGAAGTTTAGTCTGGAAGGAAATTGGGCACTTTGGAAGATATGGGAAACCGAGCAGAAAAGGCAGGCTGAGGCCAGAGGCAGAAGGACCAGAATGACGCGATTAGGAAGCCTTAGAAAATTTTAGGCAGGAAAGTGACAAGATTAGATTATTATGTTTGGATAGAACACTGGCGGCAGGGTGGAGGAGGAAATGCAGAAGAGAGGCTAGGGCAGGCAGGTTTGTATCCGCTAATGAGCACGATTCCATTCGACTTTGAACTAGAAAGGAAGTCTCTGAGGACCTTAGAAGTGGAGGGGCCACTGAGTCCCAGGAAGAGAAATGAAGGGTTCCAGCTGCAGTTGGATACAGATGGGTTCTTTCTTCTCAAAGTGCTATGCCCAACCAGCTGCATTAGCATCACCTGGAAATTGTTAGAAATGCAAATTCTTGCGTCTTTTTTTTTTTTTTTTTTTTTTGGACAGAGAGAGACAAAGTGAGAGAGGGAATATAAGCAGGAGGGGTGGGAGAGGGAGAAGCAGGCCTCCCGCCGAGCAGGGAGCCCGATGTGGGATTCAATCCCAGGACTCCAAGATCATAACCCCAGCCAAAGGCAGACGCTTAACGACTGAGCCACCCAGGCGCCCGCAAATTCTCGCGTCTTAACTCAGACATACTGTCAGAAATTCTAGGGGCCAGGACACACAAATCTGACTTTACCAAGTTCTCCTTCAAGCTTGAGAGCTTGATCACTGTTCTAGCCTGTAAAAGTCTTGTAGCAGGTGGTAAAGGCTTAGAATTGCCACAACTTACTTCCTTTCTAGAAAATAATAGCAAAAAAAAAAAAAAAGACAAGGGTAATGAGAAATAAGTTTCTACGTTGAGTGGGCAGAACAAAAGTCACAGAACAGTCATATAGTGCCCAGAAAAAAAAAAGTCTTATCCCAAAGCCTCACATGTGGATAATTAAAATAATTTTGGTAGAGGCCGTGATGTTCTCGGTAGCCTTAAATTAAGCAAAACTTAAAGTATCACCCCAGCTGTAAATTCTTTTTGTTCCCTTTACTGCCCACAAAAACGCCCTCGGGAAAAACACTGGGATTCCTTTTGGCCCTCTCAAAACTGTGTTTCTGATGTAACCGCCCATTAAAAAAACCCAACCCCAAATTAAAAGCCCCCAAAACGGAGCGGCGGGGCTGGCGCCATCGTCCCGGGAAAACTCTACCGTTTCCCAGCCACACCCCTGAGGACCGCCGAGCCTCCTTCCCCGGGCTGTTCCCAAAGATAAATAAATCACTCCTTGTTTTTTCCAGACCTGAAATTAGCGGTGACTCACAGAGCACTCTGAATGGCCACAGTCGCCTCGGGAAGAAGGAAAAATGTGCAGATTTTTCCCTCACGCGAGGGCCCGACGTGCCGGGCTGGGCCAATCAGGGGAGGATGGCGGGAATCGCACCAAAGTAGGTAAAAAATGCGGGATGTGTTCTCGGGGCCGCGGCCCGCGCCTCGACTCCCCCCGGTCCTCCCTCTGGTCTCCTGCTCGGGGAAAGCCGCCTACCCTCGCCCTCCCTCCCGCGCCCTCCCAGGCCCCGCCCCCAGCGCGGCGCACACCTGGCCAGGTGGCTACTTCCCTGTTAGGGCAGCAGCAGCGCAGTGGGCGGGGCGCCACATGCCCCCGCCCCCCGAGGTTGGGGGGAAAGGGTCCCCTGCCCCGCTTGATCCTTTGCGGGTTCCTCGCCGGCAGGTGCCAGCCGGAAGTCTGCCTCCTCGTCCCTACTAAATGAGGGAGGCCCCACCCCCGCAGACCCGAGCAGATGAGAGGAGGACCCGGTCCCCTAGTCTTCCGAACGTGAGGCAGAACCCTCCGCCTGCTCTCTGGGCAGGGCGCTGCCTGGCCAGCCGGTTGCGTAGCAACGGCAGGCAGCGCGTGACGTGCGCAGTCGCGTTTGGGCCCGAGGCGCGCGCCCGTGCACCCGCCTCCTGGTAGGCTCGCGCCTCGAGTCGCCTGCTCGCTGGGTTTCTCGGTCCCTCTGCCGTGAGAAGGACGCTCTGCAGACTCGGCGCCGGCCAGCTCCCCCTCCCGCGTCACTGCGACCGCCGCGACGAAGATGGTGAGTGGGAGGGAGCCCGAGGCGTGGGCTGACGCGGCCCGGGCGGCTGGGCGCTGGGGCCCCGTGGGGGTCGGGGCCGAGGGGCGACAGGCGCGCCCCCGCCCGGGGGTGGGGGACGCGGGCCCTGCTGCAGCCCCCAGGCGGGGGAAGGTCTCTGGGCTTCCACCGCTCGCGGACCCGCTGGGACCCAGGCTCCTCGGGCGGCTCCTGGCCGCTGCGTCGCTCGCAGCTGCTGCGAGGCCGCCGGCGGCAGCATAGTCCCCGCGGTTCCTCCCTCCCAGGCCTGGGGACTACCTGCGGGGGCCGAGCGCAGCCACGCCCTCGGTGAAATCGACCGGGAGTCCGCCATCCCGGGGCGGGGGGCTTCGAAATCCGGCGCGGGCCTTGTTGGCGCCGGTTTCCCCAAAGCCGGGCGCCGAGGCGGTCAGTGACTCGTGCGAGTTTCGGCCCCTGAGGTCGGTCCATCTCATTAAGGAAAATAAGGCCTTTATTGAACAACCCTAGAGGGCGGAATGATCGCCACGAGCATGACCCTGGTATGATTAAGAACAGGGTGGCCTCGCAGCCGCTTTGTTTGTCGTATCTGGCAATCAGCTTTCAGCAGCACTGCTGTGCTTGTCAGGCTTGGCAGTGGCTCTTTTAACCCTTCCCTACCCGATCTCTCCATGTATGGTTAGAAATTTTCTTTTACCTGTGAACAGTTTGGCTCTGCCAGAACTTGGCGTGTGAGGAGTGGGCATGATGCTGGGATGCTAATAAAAGCGAATGTAAAAGCTTTTTAAAGGCCCATTGAATTATCCTAGTCATTAAAAGTAAATATATGCTCGTATTCTAAGTGATGGACACTTGGCGTAATTTACATATTCCCCCTCTAAACTGTCTCTGATTTGCTGTACAATAGTATTCTTAACTGGTCGATCAAGTAGAACATTTTGTCATTTTCTTTAGTCTGCACTCGCTGTTACCATTTTTGGTCAATGATTTGCAGGCAAAGGCTTACCAGACTTTGCTAGAAATATTACACTGTTATTGCATCTGTCTGCCTGGAAGCAGTTGGTACCAGCTTACTGGCATACAAAATGTTTTCGCTGAATGACAATTTTGGTTTTTTTAAGGTAGTGCAAGGAAGAAAAAGAGATTAACCAGTAGTTTCTTGATGACTCAGGAGATGTAGTAGGAATTTGATAGTGTTCAGTTGTCTGCTCTTCTTTGGTTTAATTCTGTAAGCTACAAAGAGGAGCAGCATCTTAAGACTTTTTTAAACCTCTGTAAGATTATAAATGTATATACTACCGTATACTAAAAGACATAATGCAAGGGTTTTGAGTTCTCATAAACGTAAGACCATCTACTCTGATGAAAGTGCTTTGAAATGGGCTGGAGCCGGCTTTAGGTTCTTTTAATTTGACATTCTTTTTTGAGTTTCTGTAATGCAGACTTTATCTTCTATTTGAAAAACAGGACGAAGCATTTTAACTTCCGTTAAATTCTTAAATTTTAGTCCAAGCTTAGCTTCCATATTTCTCTTCATTCAAATAAAATGAAGGAAGGATCTGTTTTATTTACTGGTTTTGGGGGGAGGAGGAGAACTAAAAATTAATCAAGATGAGTGAATTCCAGATATATTTCAAACTTGTTGGCCTTAGGGAGGTCAAGAAGACCTTACAAGCTCCTGTTGTTTGGATGCTTGCAAATAGAGTTCAGAATATAGACCATTTGTAAAGCTTACTCTTGTATTTAGCCTTATAAGCACAGATCATTTCCTTTCAGTGTCAGCTATTAGAGAGTATTAAGATTCAAAGTTCTATTATCCCAGATTTTAGCACTTCACCTCTATATTTGAAACTGAGGTTCCAAGTTTCTAAAGTTTTTGTTGTTGTTGTTAAGGTTAAATTTTAGGGGTGGCTCATTTGCTTAAGTATGAATCCTGATTTCAGCTGAAGTCATGATCTCAGGGTTGTGAGATCCAGCCCCAAGTTGGGCTCTGCGCTGGGCATGAGCTTGCTTAAGATTCTCTCTCTCCCTCTGCCACTCCCCCTCCCCCCCACCCCTTGGTGTTCTTTCTCAGAAAAAAAAGATTTTTAGCTGTTGATGGGTTTGTTCTGCATTAACAAAATCGTTTCCTGGTACTCACCAAGCCTTCTGGAAGCATTTGGGAATAAAAGCAGTTTGAAACCAACTCAAAAGATCACCTTTGGGCACTTTAAGATGAGATTTCATGTTTTCAGAATCTCACTTTACAGTGCCTCCCCCACCCCT
The DNA here is from genome assembly GCF_029215605.1 of Mirounga angustirostris. Lineage (NCBI taxonomy): Eukaryota > Metazoa > Chordata > Mammalia > Carnivora > Phocidae > Mirounga > Mirounga angustirostris. Next base: position 95,856,926 of record NW_026991718.1, on the reverse strand, counting down.
CACCCCCCCAAAAAGCCTGTCCTCCACAGGAACCACATCTACCCACTCCAAACAAAACTTTGGTGTGTGTGTACTGCGTGTGCCAGTTTCCTCATAGAAAGATTATTTACTAGTCTACCATTAAGTTCCTAGGGTTATCTGCTCAGTAGTTCTTTTTGTTGGGTATGGATCAAGATATTATACATAGACTTGCCTAGTGCCTCTTGTAACCAACGGTATATGACATTTACATCATACTATATGGCTCTCTGGGAGTAGGAGTGTAGTCTTGCCCCTGAAATAATAAAAGTCTACGTGATAATTCAGCCCTGCCCTAGTCAGAACTCTGCTGTAACAAACCGAGCTAACTGGCCCAGAATGAATTACAAATGTATTCTATCACTCCATGATTAGGAAAAACACTTTTACTTACAGCAATCTAATGGAATAGGTTGGGCATGTGTTCATGTGCCTATTTAACATGAAAAAACAGACTGTAAAGGATTGATTGACTTGTGACCTTTTTTGACTGCACATCAAGTTTTAACATAATTTACAAATTAATTTTGAAACATTTTAAGCAGAAAGGTACACAGAATAACAGGTCCCTTTGTATGAAAAAAGAAAATAACTTTTTGTCATATTTCAGGTTTCTGTGTTACCATTGCAACTAAATCTGCATCATCTTCTTCATCCCATTCTCTTCTGTCCCCAGAGATAACCACTTCTGTGTCAAAGACATAATGTGCTGGCCAATTAAGGAGATGATTTTTCAGGCTATTGTAATTGAGAGAACATTAATTATTAAGGAACGTCTCAAAAAAAAAAAAAAGGACAAGGACCTGGGGCAAGTAAAACCAGGGGTCTTGAGGAACTGCATGGACAGGTCTTATCACAATAAACAAGGGCAGGATCTTTTTGTTACCAGTTTCCCAAAACTCAAAATGATGGGGGTGGATTTCTTAACCATCACTGCTTTACAGGAACATAAAGCTCAGATGAAGTCTACATAGTCTACATAGTCAACTGAAGTTAATATGTTTCATTCAAATTGATATTTCCATACTTTTAGCTATGTATGTATGCATCTGTAGTAATATATATAGTTTTCATGTGTTTTTAAATTTCATATAAATGCTATGCTTTATGTATCCTTTTGCAACTTAAAAAATTAAACTTGGTGAGGTTTTTTGGGAGGGGGATGATCTTTGGTTTTAGCCGTAGCTGTGGTTCTTTATATTAACTGCTAAATAGTTTTTATGACTATGTAAGTTTATCCATTCCCCTATTGATGAACATTTCCCCAGTTTTTCACCCACACTTCTATCTTTTTTTGTCTACTTGGAATAGATGGTTTCCATGTTTTATGTTACTTCTTTATCGCCAGTGAATGTGTTCTTGGTATAGACCTAAAAGTGGAAGCCTGGATTGGAGGGTATGCATGTGTATTTTTTACTGTATTACAGGTGGTTCTAATTTGTATCCCATCAGCTACATTTATCAGCCTGTTTCTCCATTTCTTTTCACCACTTGATATTATGACCAATACCTTGAAACCTTTGCCAATCTGATGGGTGTGAAGTGGGTTCTTACTCTTTTAATTTTCTTTTCTCTGATTAGTAGTAAAGTATTTTTTTATGTTTATTGCAGCCTATGGTTTTACATGCATGTGCATCTGGTGAACCTGACATTATGTAAATACTCCTCACGTCTTCGTCTAGGCTTATTTGTGGAATGATAAAGTAAATCCAGCGTTAAAAGAAAATCTGTAAGAACGTGATTGTCAATGTCAGAACTGCATACTGAGTACTGATATCCTCCTCTGGAACCTACATTTCTTTGCATGCCTCTCAAGCTGCTAAGCAACAGGAGTTAAATACCCTTAATTCTAGCCACTGGCCATGGTTAGATCCTGGTAGTGGTAGAATGCAGTGATCCAGGAGAGAGTTCCATCTTTGCCAGGGGCCATGGAGATTAACATCCTCTGCTTTATACTTTCTTTTTCTTGGGTAATTCATCCAGCCAAATGTTAAAAACAAACAAGCATTGGGGATATAGGGGAAATCTCTGTGCTTTCTGCTCAATTTTGGTGTGAACTTAAAATGTACCTAAAAAAAAAAGTTTATTAAAAAAGAAGCAAAACAAAACAATTATGACTATTTTTCACCAATAGAATTGGTATAAATCGAGCTGCTGTTTAACTTACTATCCAGGAAGACTCCAGACGTTTTCATTTTTTTGTTAGTGTAACTTTATTTCATTTCAGTAATAACTAAGATCTTTGAAATGAACACCATATTTGAAATTAGAAAAAAGTCTGGGAAGTGGAAAAACTGGATTTAACACATATACGTTGCTTTTATCTACAGAGCAAAGTTCTAGTCTCTGAGTAAGTAGGCCTAGTCTCTTTCTTGTATTGTTTGCAACTTGCATACCAAAACCACAGATCCTAATAAAGAAATAGAAGATTGTTATTTAAGTATTTTGAGCTTCCTTCTCTTGTAGCATATTCCTCTTTACATTGTCCATGAAAGACATACTCAAAGATTTACACCTAACACTTCAGAAATATTTTAATCACAGGTTTTCATCTTTCCCTGCCTCCTTGCCTTGATGTTGGAAGTGATTTTTCGCTTGGAATTGTTGTACTGCTGTTCATTTTTCTTGAAATTTTACACTGGGAGAAGTATAGCAAAATAAACATCAGATTGGTTCATCTCAGAAATACTTTGACATACTAGTTACTTAATTCATCTTGGAGTCTTCTGTATAAAGACCCACTGTGGAGTTGAGTAGTTTTTAGTCTAGAGTGATTCTTAACTCTTTTAAAAGTCTTCTAGTAGCTGACATCATAATGCTTACATGTTGTTTACCCTATTCGTAATTTGGTTTGGTAAGTTAAAATTGAAGAATCAGTTTTTTGAATAGATCTTTAAACAATTGATTTTAGTAAAAATGCGATTAAAATTCAGGTTTTAATGTGTACTTGAAGGTATGAAAAAGCAGAGGAAAAGCTGAGATTTGGGCTTTTTTTTTTTTTTTAATTTTTTTATTCTTATGTTAATCCCCTTACATTACAACATTAGTTTTAGATGAAGTGTTCCATGATTCATTGTTTGTGCACAACACCCAGTGCTCCATGCAGAATGTGCCCTCCTAAATACCCACCACCAGGCTAACCCATCCTCCCACCCCCCTCCCCTCTAGAATTGGGCTTTTTTTTTTTTAAACATAAGAGGAGCGTCAAAAAACTCTGGTTCTGTTGTAGCAGGGCATAGGATGAGCACTTGAAAGACCAACTTCAGTGCATACTATAGCAGGAACCCTACATTTGAAACTAATTTGTCATTGTGTTCTTTTGGATTACATCAAAGGAAGACTGTTCACTCTTTTCCACATTTTTGCATTACTTTATAGGTTGTTACTCCTGTTTGCCTTATCACAGAAAAGAAAGATGAATTTCCTACCCGGAGTCCTATATTAGCATGTTTCAGAAAAAAAATCATCAACCTGTAAATGTAATTAGCATTTATTTTAAAATGGTTTCATGTAGTAACTACATTTTTGATGGTGGTGGAATTTTCATGTAGTGATAGAGCTAAAACTAAAAGCTCAGGCAAATACAGGTAAGACTCCTTCAATTTGCTAGGAAACCATCTATTATGTCAATTTTTGAAGCTCTGGAGCGCTGAGGAATTCTCAAATCACTGAAACCTCCTTTTAGGAATGTTGGAAGTAATCTTCAGGTCAGTGTTGTCGAATAGAAATAAAATGTAAGTTACATGTGTACTTTTAAATCTTCTAGTAGCCCCACTAAAAAAGTACAAAAACAAGGTGAAATTTATGTAACCCAATATATCCTATCCACATTTAATCAATATAAAAATGAGACCTTTCACATTATTTTTTCATATAAATTATTTGAAATCCAGTATGTATTTTATAGTTACAGCACATCTCAATTCAAATGCTCAGTTTTCATTGGAAATATTTGATATGTATTTAGATACCCATTTACAGTTGGAAAAGTAGATTCACATACCTTAGTTGCTCAAAGCATGCTTACAAGTTTTCCAGTAATGGAATTGATAATCAATTTAAAATTTAAGTTAATTAAAATATAATTTAAACATGCAGTTCCTCAGTCACACTAGCCACATTTAATGGACTCACTAAACCACATGTGGTTAGTGACCAGCCTCAGACTTTGTAGATTAATTTAATTTGTAAAGGGAAGTTAATATGGGTACCAACACTGTGTTAATCCTCTGCATTTCTGCACATGTCTAAGAAGGAGTACTAACATAGCATATGAATTCCTTTTATGGCACTTATTGAGATATTTTGTAGAACTAGACTGTCATCTCCTTAAGATAGAGTTTGTGTATTTCAATAGCAAGATGCCTCTCTCATGGTAGGCCCACAACAAATGTTCCCAAAAGAGCATGAATGAGTGATCGAGAGGGCATTTGTAATTATGACAGGGATAGGATCCCATGGATATGGATTTCTTTAATTTTTATGCTTTCAATTCCCACATACTTTTTTTTTAATACAATGGAAATTGACTTTTAAGTACTAAACTAATTGAATAGTACCTCCCCTTTGTATACTGCATTACTATTTGATTTGAGTCTTACAGTGAAAATCCTTTGAGATAAGGCAAGTATTATTAGAATAGTACCTTTAAAAATAATTCTGGCATACAGAAAACCCCTCAATAAATGCCAGTTCCCTTTCTTCCCTTAAAAATGAAACTGAATGGGGGCACTTGGGTGGCTCAGTCGATTAAGTGTCTGACTCTTGATTTCGGCTCAGATCATGATGTCGGGGGTCATCAGATCGAGCCCTGAGTTGGACCTTGTGCTGGGCATGGACCCTGCTTAAGATTTTCTCTCTCCCTCCCCTCTCACGCCCCCCCCCCAAATGAAACTGGATGGTATTTGATGCTCATTGAGGCATCCTGAACCATAGAAAAGCACTTGAAAGCCTAACAAAAGAACAAGAAGTCATGCTTTAGAGAACTTAGTAAGTTTTTATTATGTGTCTGGCATTGTGTTACACCTTCTCTCAGTCAGTCCTTATAGCAACCAGATGAGGTAGGTATTATTATCATTTCTGTTAAAACTATACTGAGAAGTGATTAAGAGCATAGGCTCAGAGTGGGGCTGCCTAGGGTTTTTGAATCTTGGCTCCGCCATCTACTAACTATATGGCCTTAGGTAAATTACTGATTATTCTATGCCTCGATTTCATCATTCCTCCAAATGGGAGTACCTACCATCATGACAATTTGGGTGATGCATGTAAGTAGTTTAAAAGCAATGCCTGGTATATGGTAAAGTGCTTATTAGTGTTGGATGAAATGACATTAAACAACTTTAGATCCTAATTAGATTAACAGTCTTTTTTTCTTTATATTCTGATAACACCATCACATGCTTCAGCAATTGTAGATAAAATGAAAAGGGTGGAAGGAGTGCATTAGAACATATTTCCAGTTGTTTTATTATTTCTTTAAACTAATGTTATTTTATTTGGATTATATATGATCAACTTTTTATGATCAGCTTTTAAATTTTATTTTTCAGGTGACTTTTTAAAAATTGAAGTACAGTTGACATGCAATATTATTAGTTTCAGGTGTATAACGTAATGACTTGATAATTATGTATGTTATGAAATGTTCACTATACGTGGCTACCATCTGTCATACAAAGTTGTTGACTGTATTCCCTATGCTGTACTTTACATCTCTGTTACTTATTTTATAACTGGAAGTTTGTGCGTCTTAATCACCTTTACCTTTTGCACTCATCTCCACTCCCTCCCCTCTGACAGCCACCAGTTTGTTTTCTGTATTTATGAGTCAATTTCTGTTTTGTTTTTTAGATACCACATATAAGTGAAATCATACGGTATTTGCTTTTTCATGTCTAACTTATTTCGCTTAGTATACCCACTAGGACCAACCTTGTCAGGAATGGCAAGATTTCATTCCTTTGCATGGTGGAGTAATATTTCGTTGTTTGTGTGTGTGTATATACCACATCTTTTTTATCCATTTATCAATCAGTGGGTACTTAGGTTGTTTCCATATCTTGACATTGTAAATAATGTTGCAGTAAACATAGAGGTGCATGTTTCTTTTTGAATTAGTATTTTTGTTCTGGTAAATACCCAGAAGTGGAATTACTGGCTTGTATATTTACTTTTTTTGAGGAACCTCCATACTGTTTTCCAGAGTGGCTACACTAATTTGCATTCCCACCAACAGTGCATGAGGGTTCCTTTTTCTCCACATCCTTGCCAGCACTTGTTATTCCTTGTCTTTTTGATAGTAGTTATTCTGACTGGTGTGAGGTGATGTCTCAGGTGATTTAATTCCTTTTTTCTTTTTCTTTTTTTTGACAGCAAGAGCAGGAACACAAGCAGGGGGAGTGGGAGAGGGAGAGGGAGAAGCAGGCTTCCCGCTGAGCAGGGAGCCTGATGCTCAATGCCAGGATGCTGAGATCATGACCTGAGCTGAAGGCAGACGCTTAACGACTGAGCCACCCAGGCGCCCCATAATTCTTAATGTAAAAGTATCTTGTACTCTTAGTATTGTTCCTGAAGAAATTAATGTAGAATCAAACAGTTCTTTATTGCCCGTAAGATTTAGAATAGCAACCATTTATTCTGTAGATAGTTGAGAAATTATTATATGCCAAGAACTGATCCAGGTTTTAGAGATATAGTACTAAAAAAGTCCTTTCCTTGTGGAAGTTAATCCTAACGTGGGGGAAAGAGAGAGAAAAACAAAATGGCAAGATCATGTCAGAATTGTTAAGAAGTATGAAGGAAATAATGTAAGCAATAGGGAGTACTGGAAGAGTTGGTTCCTTTTAGCCAGATTGTTAGGGAAGGCCTCTTAGGAGGTGACATTTGAGCTAAGACTTGCATGACAAGAAAGCCATGTGTAGAGCATTTCAGGCAGAAGGAACTCTAAGTGGACAAGCCTTGAGAAGAGAATGAGCTTGACATGCCAGAGACAAAAAAGGTTTGTGTAGCTGGAATTCAGTAAAAGGGGGATAGAAAAGTAGGAAATGGATTGGAGGCAAGAACTGGAACAGGAAGAGCCTGTAGGCCAAGGTGAGGAATTTGAATTTTATTCTGTTTGCACTAAGAAGCTCTTGGGGCTGTGGTGGTGGGAGGATGTGAAGGTGTTAAGTAGTGGAATGAGATATGATTTATTACTGTTGAGATGTGCAAGTGGGGACAAAAACTGATTAAGAGACCATTGCTGTTATTCATCCAATTGATGGTGGTAGCTTGGATTAAGATTGTGAATAGTGGAATAATGAGAAGTGATTAGCTTGAATATATATTTTGGAGGTAGAGCTGACAGGACTTGCTGATAATTTGGGTGTATGGCATAAGAGAAAGACAGACATCAAGGATCACTTACTCTTTTTTTTTTATATATTTATTTTTTTTATTCTTATGTTAATCCCCATACATTACATCATTAGTTTTAGATGAAGTGTTCCATGATTCATTGTGCATAACACCCAGTGCTCCATGCAGAATGTGCCCTCCTCAATACCTACCACCAGGCTAACCCATCCTCCCACCCCCCTCCCCTCTAGAACCCTGTTTGTTTTTCAGAGTCCATCGTCTCTCATGGTTCGTCTACCCCTCTGATTTCCCCCGCTTCATTCTTCCCCTCCCGCTACCTTCTTCTTCTTCTTTTTTTTTTTTCTTAACATGTATTGCATTAGGTAGTTGGTGGTGTCATTGTGCTGGGGACTATAAAAGCTGAAAATAAAATAGTTTGGCAAAAATTGAGGTTCTTAGAACTTTGAGGAATAGCAAATTGATCTAGATGTATTATACATTTTTAAAATACCCTAATTTCATATCTTATTATAGTAATAATGTATGTACATTGTAAAACATTAAGAAAAATTTAGTTGTAATGACAATTCCAACCAAAGTATTAACATTCAGTGCATTCTCTTCCAGATCATGTTAAATATATGCTCGTTCTTTCAGTAAATAATTGTTTGGTGCCTCCTAGGAGCCAGGCACTGTGGTAGGCTTTGGAGATTCAACAGTATACAAGACAAAGTCCCTGTCCCTATGAAGTATTCATTCTAATGGGGGAGACAGGTAAGAAGTAAACAAATGAATAAGATAATTGCAGGTTGTAATAAGTACTATAATGGAAGTAAGGGAGAAAATGAATATCCCGAGACTATCACTATAGATTTGTCTCACACAGTTGAGTTCATCTGTAACAGTTTTATATCCTTTACTTCCCATATTCCAATGTGACAGGGCTGCCAAGCTATAATTCAGTGGGGGAAAAATAGTGTCTTCAACGAGTCACACTAGTACAACTGGATATCCACATGTGAAAGAATGGATTTGGATCCCTGCTTCACACTATATACAGAATTTAACCCAAAATGGCTCCTAGACCTAAATGAAAGACCTAAAGCTGTATAATTCCTAAAAGAAAACATAGGCATAAATCTTTGTGAGTTTGGGTTAGGCAGGTTTTTTTGGAGGAGGGGTTTGGACAGTTTTCTTGGCATTTGTAGGCAAAAGCACAAGTGACAAAAGAAAAATAGATCAACTGGACTCTGTTAGAATTAAAGACTTTTTTGCATCAAAGAACACCATCAAGAAAGAAGACAACCCATGGAATGGCAGAAAATATTTGCAAATCATGTCTGACAAGGAATTTATATCCAGAATATATCAAGGACTATCTCAGCTCAGCAGTAAAAGGGCAATTTAGTCATGGACAAAGGCTTTGAATAGATCTTTCCATAAGGAAGATATACAAATAGTCAATAAGCACATGAAAACATGCTCAATCATTAGCCATTAGGGAAATGCAAATCAAAACCATAAAAAAAACTGTAATGAGGTACTACTATATACCCACTAGGATGGCTATAATAAAAAAGACAACAGTAATAAATGTCGGCAAGGCTGTGAAAAAGTAGGAACCCATATATGTTGCTGGTGGGAGTGTAAGATGGTGTAGCCACTTCTGGAAAATGTTTTGGCAGTTCCTTAAGTTAAACTTGGGAACTGCCATTGACCCAGCACTTTCACTCCTAGTTACATACCAAGTGAAATAAAAAGACGTATCTACATAAACAATCTGTGGACAAATGTACATAATAGCATTATCCCCATAGTAGCCCCAAAGTGGAAACACCCAGATTTCCATCAGCTGATGATTAGATAGAAAAAATGTCATATATCCATATAATAGAACATTATTTGGCAATAAAAAGAAATGAAGTACCAATTCATGCTACAGCAGGGATACTGAGTAAAAGAAACCAGTCAAAAAAAGACTACATATTATAGAATTCCATTTATATACAATAACCAGGATAGATAGATCTCAAGAGACAGGAAGTAAATTAGTGGTTGGATAGGTCTGAGGTGAGTGAAAATGGGAAAGAAGAGTGATCACTCCGTACAGAGTTTCTTTTGGGGTGTTGAAAATGTTCTAAGATTAGATTGTGATGGATGTACAATTTTGTGAATATACGAAAATCCACTGAATTTATACTTTTAAATGGTAAAATTCTCTGTCATATTAAATATATCTATAAAAACTTTAAATTTTTTAATGGTATCATGCATGTACAGTGATGGTATTAAATCATCCCCCTGTTAAATTTTAAAGCCATGATTGTAACGCCCTTTTTCTTTTTTTTTTTCCCCCAAACAAAAGGTCTCACATATTTATTACTGAACCAACCTACTGGGACAGAAGCATAGTAACAGAAAATCATTTCCCTGATAAAACATGCCCATTGTTGGGCACCTGGGTGGCTCAGTGGGTTAAGTGTCTACCTTTGACTCAGGTCACGATCCCATCATTCTGGGATCGAGTCTTGGCTCGTGCTCTCTTCTCTCACTCACATTCTGTCTCAAATAAATAAAATCTTTAAAAAAATGCCTACTGTTCAGATAGTAGTGATGTTTACAGAGTGATAGGATATGAGCTCGTGACTTTCAGGCAGCATAAATATGTGTGCCATCTCATGTGCAGTCTGTTATAGACCCAGCTTGGTTCTTCACCAGTGCTTCCTTTTGGAGTTGTACCTGACTTTATTACCAGTTTTCATCTGAATCCACTGGGGAATGGGATGATTCTGCTTTTGTTTCTTGGCCAGGAATTGCTTGATCTTGAAAGTCTTGTGAGAAGACTTGCATGGAATAGTCAACCACAGATACCACGATGGTGGAGAAAAGGAGAGAGAATGCTCTGTCATCTTTGCGCATAAATCTTTGCCTGCATTATTCTTCAAAATACAGTTCTAGTTATGCAATTACTGAGTCAAAAAGTTTATGTGTATATATGTTTCTAATTTAAAAAATATTCTCATGGAAAACTTGGAAAATACAGAAGACCAAAGAGAAGATAAAAATCACTTATTATATTCCCACTGTTAGAGATAAAATTCCTTTCCTTTTCTCTATACTGTTTTACATAGTTGAGAAACACTGTATATAAAATTTTATATTTACTTTCTTTTTTCACTTCAAGTAATGTTTCCTCCATGTCTTTAGAAACTTCCCATAAGCATGATTTTGATAGCTGCATCAGAAACTATCTTGTGGATGTACTATACTTTTCTTTGCAATTTTCCTGTTTTTGTTTATTTGGACTGTCTGGTTTTTTATATTATGCAGATTATCCCCCCAGAATAAATTCCTTCAAGTGGGCTTACTGGGTTAAAGTGTCAAAGGGTTTGGATTATTTTAAGGCTCTTAATGTAAATGACCACATTGCTTTCTGAAAGGTATGAGTGAATAAAACAGTTGCCAATGGTAGAAGACAGATCTGGAAAAGTAGGTTGGTTCAGATAATAAAGGGCCTTCTATGCTCTGTTAATGAATATGGACTTTATCTTGAGGTGCTTTGGAATTGATGAATATTTTTAATCTTGGGAGTGATAGGAGATGTGAAGAGTAGATGAGAAGGAGTAGATTTGAAATACACATTTAAGGAGGAGTTGATAGGACTTAGAAATTGCATGTGACCATGGAACAGAAGTAGGTTAACCTACCACATCAACTCTCTTTCCTCTCTTAGGTTCATTGACATAGCAGCTAATTATCCAGAGAGAAGCCAAATTGTTAAACCAAAGAGAAATCTTTCGCCTTTAGCTTAAATGATCTTTCTCAAAGGGGAGTAGAATATTTTTATATTGTTGTTGAAGTAAAGACTAGAAGTAATGTTTAATTTTTTCTATTCATGATAATTTACATGAAGTAAAATTTACCATGTTTAGTGTAAGTTCTGCAAATTTTGCAGAGGTATACAGTTGTGTAACTACCATGACAATCAAAATATTAGAATAGTTCCTTCACTCCAAAAAATTTCCTCATGTTAATCCTTCTTCCCATCCCTACCAACCACTGATCTGTTTTTGTCCCTATAATTTCACCTTTACAAGAATATCATATAAATGGAATTATCTAATCAGACACTTTCAGTCCGGTTTCTTTTCACTTAGCATAAAGCATTTATGCATCAGCATTTTGTTCCTTTTTATTTTGATTAGTATTCCATTCCTCATCTGAGGAATAGAGTCCTTTTTAATGGTTTCCTGTGAAGGATGAGACAGAATACTGTAGAGATCTTTTTTCCTTTCCTGTATCAATAAATGCTTGAAACAGTCATTCTCTCCATCTTGGTATAACTACTGATAGATACATATTATTACATAGTGCCCTGGGGCATCTGGGTGCCTCAGTTGGTTGAGCATCTGACTCTGGATCTTGGCTTGGGTCATGATCTCGGGGTTTGGGATTTTGGGCCCTGGGTTGGGCTCTCTGCTGGGAGTGGAGCCTACTTAAAGAAAAAAAAAATAGTGCCCTTGTATTTTCAATTGTGGAACCAAACAGCTATTTAACAAGAGTGTAGATTGCACAACTTTTGAAATGCGTCAATATGTTTTATGGGATATTGGTTTCTTAAACATAATACTCTTTGCATACTTATTGTATACATTAAGGGGTCTCTTCTCCAGCATTTATTCTGAAATTAAATGATACTTATATATCAGGCACTGTTTTTCAAAATAATATATTTGTGACTTTTAAAACAATACTAAGTAGAGATCTTGTATAGCATATATCTGTTGACCATCTGTATGCCTTTAGAAAAATGTCTATTTAGATCCTCTGCCCATTTTTAAATTGGATTGTTTGCTTTTTTGCTATTGAGTTGTATAAATTCTTCGTATGTTTTGAATATTCACCCCATATCAGATATATGATTTGCCAATATTTTCTCCTATTTGGTAGTTTGCCTTTTCATTTTGTTGATGGTTTCCTTTGCTATGTAGAAGCATTTTTAGTTTGATGTAGTCCCTCTTGTTTATTTTTACTTTTGTTGCCTTTCCTTTTGGTGTTAAACTAAAAAAAAAAAAAAAAAAAAAAAATCATCACCAAGATCTATGTCAAGGAGTTTACCTCCTGTTTTTATTTCCAGTTATGGTTTCAGATCTTACATTTAAGTCTTTAATCCATTTTGAGTTAATTTCTGTGTATGGTGTAAGACAGTGGTCCAATTTCATTCTTTTTTATGTGGCTGTCCAGTTAAAACACCATTTATTGAAAAGACTGTCCTTTCCCCATTATAAATTCTTGGCTTCTTTGTTGTAAATGAGTTGACTAAATATGCATTGAATGGCTGTTATCAAAAAGACAAGAAACTAACAAGGGTTGGTGAGGATGTGGAGGAAAGGGAAGCCTTGTGCACTGTTGGTGGGAATGTAAATTGGTGCAGCTATTATTGAAAACAATATGGAGGTTCCTCAAAAAATTAAAAATGGAACTACCATATGATCAGTAACTCCACTTCTGGGTATTTATCCAAAGGAAACAAAAACACTCAAAAAGATAAATGTGCCTCATGTTAATTGCAGCATTATTTACAGTAGCCAGGCATGGAAACAACCCAAATGTCCATGGATGGATGATGGATAAGAAAATGTGGCATGTGCTGTGTGCCGTAAAAAGATTTTGTCATCTGCAACTATATGGATGGGCCTTGAGGCATTATGCTATGTGAAATAAGACAGAGTAAGACAAATACTGGATGATCTCACTTATATGTAGAATCTAAAACAAAACACCCCCTGCCGTTAACTCATAGATACAGAGAACAGGCTGTGCTCTCCCTGTATGCTTCTGGCCGCACCACTGGTATTATCATGGGTTCTGGGGATGGGGTCACCCGCACTGTACCCATCTATGAAGGGTATGCCCTGCCCCACACCATCCTGCATCTAGACCTTGCCGGCTGGGACCTGACAGACTACCTCATGAAGATCCTCATGGAATAGTACAGAGAACAGACTGGTTGTTGCCAGAGATGGTCAGAATGGTTGAATGTGGTCTAAAGATACAAATTTCAGTTATAAAATTATTAAGTCATGGGGATGTAATGTATATCCTGGTGGATATAGTTAATAATGCTGTATTATATATTTGAAAGTTGCTAAGAGAGTAAATCTTAAAAGTTCTTACAAGAAAAAAAACTGTAACTGATGATGGATGTTACCTAGACTTTGGTGATCATTTCACAATATGCATAAGTATCAAATTGTTATGCTGTACACTTGAAGTCAATATGTTATATACTAATTTATAGCTCAAAATAGCTCTTTCAGTGTTATCACTAGAACATTCATGTTTCCCTGATATGATAGGCAGTGAGTTGTCATTTATGAAATCAAATAGTATAAAAGTTTTTCCATCTCTACAAGTTTTTTCTTGTCAATCAGTTATGAGGAGTCTAAAAAAAAAATAGAAACATTATACATTTATGCAAATAGTATTTCAGAGGACGAAAGTTCTATATCTTTAGGAAAAAGACTGTAATAATAGCAAATCTCAACAGGACCAAAATATTCCAACAGAGATCGATAAAAATTACTTAGAAGATTTTTTTGCTTTATTTTTTCTGAAAATACTGAAGTTTTGAAATGGATGATTTTCCTTGGTGTAAATTGAAGAATTGTATGATAAAGGATGAGAAAAAAATATCTCCAAGGCAATAGTATATTTCATAAAAATTTTATGGGATAATCGGTTTTCAAAACCTGATAAAGTAGATGATAGTTCTGAGGTTGAAATAGGGTTGAAGAAAAATACTGTAAGGAGCACAGTCTAGTGAGAGAGAATCACACAAACAGTAGTTAATCACAGTAGTAGATAATACTGTGATAGAAATAATTATATTCTGTGTTAGTACATAGAAGAATCACATAACAGATTAAGAGGTAGTGATTGAGGGACCAACTAAGAGCTGCCTTCCCAGAGGAGGTGATGCCTGAACTGAGATCCTGAAGGACTTAACCAGGTGAGGAGGACAGTAAAGCATCTCAAAAGAACATGGTGTATCCAGAGAATCACAAAGAGTTGTACATGGCTGGGATTAAGGGGAACGTGCTAGGAGAAGTGGGAAAAAAGGCTGCGGAAATAGTCCATAAAGGGCTTGACATGGCATGGATTTTATCCTGAAGAAAATTTGAGATCTGAAAGAAAACAGAAGTCTAAGACTGTTTGCCAATGTGCTTACTGCCCTTGGCTTGGCCCCCCCCCCCCCCGCTTCCATTTTTCTGAATAGCTTTTTTGTGGGGTGGAGAATTGGGGGACTATTATTTTCTCTATCAGGCTTATAAGACCTGTTCTCACTAGTCCTACCCTCCCTTTCTGACTTCCTGCTTCCCAGTTGGCGGGGGTGGGGGGAGAATCTGTTAAATCTGATTAGGATTTCCTATAAGATTGCATACAATCTGAGATGGATTATTTTTAGCAGCTGGGCATTATTGTATCTAATCCACTTTCACTGTTGAGATGACTTACTGTAAGGTTTTTTTTTTTTCCTTCTTGTGTGGGTGTGCGTGGTGTTTCACAGACTTTAGGTTATTGAATGATTTTTTTTTTTCCCACTAAGGTGTAACCAAAACATTGTTTTAGTGGAACTCTAAAATTAACATATAGCTAGTAGAATGCTATTTGGTCTGCATAGGCTATCTCAAGGACATTGTGCTTTGCTATGAGGTGAATGAAGGACTTCTGTAATTGGAAATCGTTTTCAGGAATGAGTGTATTAAGGCAGAGAGTTAACGTGGAACATTTTCTGGATCACTGATCGCTTATGTAGTGACTTTGTGCAAATTACAGAATGATGCTTCCTCTGGTGTTGTGGCCTCAGGAGACAAGCAGATGGCACTCCTTCGGACAGTTGAAGCCCTGCAGGCACATCCCTTGGCTAATGGAACATGAACTTGAATTTAGCTCTGTCTTGCACTCTTAAGCAAGGCACAATCTATAAAATTAATATTCGGCAGCTCCAGACATTTTGAACTTACCAAGGGATTGAGAATTTGCTGTGTGCTTGGTTGACTGATGTATAAAGGGTAGGGACAAACTTTAGAACAAAGCCTATTAGCTCACCCCACAGGCCCCAGTTGTCATCACTGTAGATTTTGACTTACGGTTGTAAGTGATAGTTGTGCCTAGAAGAATGGGAAGTGGTCTAGTGTAACTGAATCTTGACTGTGTTAGAGAAGACTGTTAGCTGTTTGCTCTTGCATGTCTTTGCTGTGCAACCATTCAATAATTGTGGGAAGAGATATACATCAAATGTCAGTATGGTTTTTTAATTTATTTCTGGTTATCAGAGAACAGATAGAAATTGCTGTTTCGAATTAAGTTTTAAGCTGTCTGGATTTCTTTTATTCATAGCCTTCCATTACTCAAAGGCTTCATTAACAATCAGCCACATTGGTAACTAGAAGGAGTGGAAAAAGCTGTAACCAGGTTTTCTGGTTCATAATAATATGAGTCTTCCCAATCACTGAGTGATACCATTGACAGGCACTGTATTTAGGTGATTTATTTGTGTTATCACTCTTCTTGAGTTAAGATGATCATAATTCACATTTTCAGATGATGAGACTGAGGTTTAGAGATGTTAACTAACTTGTTCATGTTACAAGATTTGAATAAGATAGATTCACTATACTTTCTCCTCTGGTTAAAAAGTCTTCTAAGATTAAATGTTCCAAATTCTGTTTTATGAGAACGAGAAACACAGCAAACTGAAAAAAAAAAAAAATTACATATCTGATATTATCAGTTTATTTAAAACATGTATTCCCAATTAATTATAAAATACATCTGGAATGGTCATATGTAATATTACATAAAATGAAGTTATCCTTATTGCTGTTATATAAACTTTGTACTGTAAATTCATTATTTCAGTTCTTCCCCAGTATCTATCATTTTTTTCCTCAAGAAGTAAAAACTTTTTGGGGGGCACCTGGATGGCTCAGTTGAGTGTCTGACTCTTGATTTCAGCTCAGGTCATGATCTCAGGGTCGTGAGATCAAGCCCCACATCAGGCTCCCCACACTCAATGTGGAGTCTGCTTTTCTCCTTCTCCCCCACCCACTCCCCCTGCTCTCTCTCTCTCTCTCAAAAATAGAATCTTTTAAAAAAAGATTATATTTACTTATTTGTCAGAGAGAGAGAGTGCACAAGCAGGGCTAGTGGTAGGCAGAGGAAGAAACAGGCTCCCCACTGAGCAAGGAGCCTGATGGCGGACTCCATCCAAAGGACCCTGGGATCATGACCTGAGATGAAGGCAGACGTTTAACCGACTGAACCACCCAGGCATCCCAAAAATAAATAAAATCTTTAAAAAAACAACAACAACAACTTTCTTGTTATGCCATCTGTATGAATTAAAATATTTGCTTAAGTCACGCCTTCTTGTCTGAATTTCTGTGACTGTTCTTCATTTTGGTGGTTTTGATTTTTCCAGATTAATACTCAGGCTATTCCAACAAACAAACACAATGTCTTATCTATATTTCCCTTCAAGATTGCTTCCTTGCCCCCAGAAATAGTTGACTGTAATTATTAGTAAACTAGAATTGAAATCCTGCCCTGTCACTGTATAGAATAATAACTAAGGTTCCTGATGGCATGAGTCATCCATAAAGCTAAATAATATATTGTTTTTCCAAGGCAGAAAACTATGTAATGTGTCTTATAAATTTGTTTACCTAAAATATACTATTAAGAGTTAATTTTATGTGTTATTTTTATGTTAAATTATTTAAAATAGGATAAAAATTTAGTTCCTCAATTCCATTAGCCTCATTTCATGTGCTCAACAGCCATGTATGGTAGTGGCTACCATATTGGAAAGTGCAGATACAGAACATTTGCATCATCACAGAAAGTTCTGTTAGACAGCATGGCTCTCTGAAACAGTAGGACTAAGGATTTCTTAAATATTCAGGCTTCAAGGCAGTGGTGGTGGAGAGAGTGTCTTAGCATTCATTTACATACAGTCCCCTATTTTCCTGTTTCCAGTATGATGACTAAGCTAGAAAGTTCTGTTGTTTACCCTCTTCAGAGAATAAACTCCAGAATTCCACAGATCGGTGGCAGGGTGGAATTTAAGAAGGGATCTAGGGACCTACATGTGTCTCAGACTAATTGCACTCATTCTTCCTACTTTGAATTTCCATATTTCTTCTGTTTTTTTTGTCCTTGTGTTTTTTTTTTTTTCTTTCTTTCTTTCTTAATCCCCTTTTTGTGCTTCAATGGAATTTTGGTAGGGAGATGGATATATGTATTCAGCCCCCATCATAACATAGGACCTCTGAGGCCCTTGTCATTTCTATGTAGAAATGTGCTTGAAGCACTTGTCACTCTTTGTTGTCTCAACGTTCTTGCTCAGAAGCATCAGTTATAGTAGCCAGAAGCCCAAATGTTTTGTAGTCTTTCATTTTTGTTTCTTTTGACTGTTGTTCAAGGCTTGGTGTAAATAAAGGAGAATCATGAACCCATATTTAAACTCCCCAGCCTTTGATTATGCTTATCTTGAGTGTTTAAGAGTTGGGTAGGTTGAGAAAGGACCTAACGCCTGATTTCTGCCAGGTGTTTATAAATTTTAAATTATATTTGTCTGCTATGCAATATCCTACTTTTGAATATTTCAAACTCTCTTAACTTACAAAAATATTTTTTTAAAAATTAATACTTTCCTGAAGTAGCAAATTAACTTTCATTCCCTGTTTTCTCCAGTGAGGATTGTGTAAAGTATAGTTGGCAAAGTCAGCTATCCTACTTCAGTTCGTAGTATAGAAATAGACCATTTATGGTATTCTGGCTTAGGATGGACTGCTGTAAGTCATTAGTTTTGGGGGCTGGTTTAGTTGTTTACAAAAATTGAATCTGAAAAACTTGATGCTCCTTTCAAAAATTATAGCCCTTATGCTAGAATTGTTGAGAGAATTGATGTTTTAAGTGTGTTCTGTCATTTGCAATTATTAAATACCCAGTGTTACACGTTCTCTGTAGCATTTTGTTTGTGAGTAGTATCTTTATTTAAACAAGTGCACACTGAGTGAATCTTGAGTATTAAGGCCGTGCCTCAGATCTGAATCAGTGTTTACCAAAGCTCTGCCAGAGGAGACTCTGGTTTGAGATCTGTTATACCTCATGAACAAGTTAAAAACTGGTAGTCAGTGAGATAGAGTGAAGTAATTATTTAACAGCAACTGTTTTGACATGGAGGTGGGGTTGTAAGAGCGACCATTATTCTCCAATGGCCACTGGTACAGAACACACAGAAACTGAAGTTGTGGGTTGCGTGTCTTTGTAAGGTAATCACAGTGCTCTTGTGGCCGGCTGTTTTCTCCAGATTTTCCTGCCCAGCTGTGCAGCAAATTTTGGTGCTATGTTCAGAGTATCCTTTAATGGTCTTTATTGTTAAAACTTCGCATTTGAACATAATAATTTAAAAAAATAAGTTTAAAATCAAAACTGAATTTGATTTTCCTTTTTAAAATAAACTTTTGATTTCTTGCCAGCTAAGCAGTTACTATCTTAGTAATCTAACATGTTAGAGAAATACTGAAAAATAAGATTGATGGGAGAAGACCTTTTCTATTAGGTAAAAGTACAGTGTAAAGAACAGGTAATTCTTTAGATCAGTGTTACAGTCATTTTTGTTTTAAGATTTGCTATAAACTCTCTTGGTGGTAACAAATCCACTGAAATTAATACTTTCACAGGAGTGCTTAACCATCATCCTAGATGAACTGTATTCAATATAATTGGCTACTTTTTTTATTTTTAAGATTTTATTTATTCATTTATTTGAGAGAGTGAGAGAGAGAGAGCACATGAGAGAGGAGAGGGTCAGAAAGAGAAGCAGACCCCCTGCCGAGCAGGGAGCCCGATGTGGGACTTGATCCCGGGACTCCAGGATCATGACCTGAGCCGAAGGCAGTCGCTTAACCAACTGAGCCACCCAGGCGCCCTATAATTGGCTACTTTTATAATGATATACATTTTACTTGAAACTCCATTTGAGAAAGGACCCATAGGCTTCACCAGGGGTCTGTGGCACAAGAAATGCTTCGACTTTGGGCCTGTTTTCATAAAGTGCTCTTACCACTCTGCTTCGTTATAAAAATTAAGCCTGTAAGCAGAAAGGTAAAATAACAATGAGCTAAGATTTTATTATATTTCTTGAAATTTTAGAACTACATTATATTTTATTTTTTTTTAATTTTTTATTGTTATGTTAATCCCCATACATTACATCATTAGTTTTAGATGTAGTGTTCCATGATTCATTGTTTGTGCTTAACACCCAGTGCTCCATGCAGAACGTGCTCTCTTTAATACCCATCACCAGGCTAACCCATCCTCCCACCCCCCCTCCCCTCTAGAACCCTCAGTTTGTTTTTCAGAGTCCATCATTTCTCATGGTTTGTCTACCCCTCCTATTTCCCCCACTTCATTCTTTCCCTCTGCTATCTTCTTCTTCTTTTTTTTTTTAAGAACTGCATTTTAAAGATTTTATTTATTTCTCAGAGAGAGAGAGCACAAACGGGGGAGCAGCAGAGGCAGAAGGAGAGCAAGGAGCCTGATGCGGGACTTGATCCCAGGACCCTGGGATCATGACCTGAGCCAAAGGCAGATGCTTGACGAGCTGAGCCACGCAGGCGTCCCCAGAACTACATTTTAGTGATCTTTACCTGGAGCTTACTATTGGAAATGCAGAACTTCAGACTCCACCCTAGATATTCTGAATCAGAATATATAAAATCTGCATTTTAACAAGATTCCCAGGAGATTCCTGTGTACTGTAAAGTTCGATAACTGATCTAGTGCACCCCCCTAAATAAATTAGTTGAAGGAACTAGTATACTTCAGAGGATGTTAAATGACATGCCCAGGGTAACACAGCTAGTCAGTGGGAAAGCTTGGATGGAACTGGTGCTCTCATAATTCTGGTGCTTCAATTTCAGATTGTCTCCTTTGGGCCTCCAAGATGTTAATAAACTGTAGTTACTTAAGGATTATTTCATATTTTTCCCTTCTCCTAATCTTTACCCCAGCTTTCTAATGCACCTCCCCAATCCCCTGAACCAAGGGTAAAAGAGCTCCCAGCTTGTTGAGAAGAGCTGTGCTGAGCTAGACTAGAGGTTAGGAAGGGAGGGGCCCCGGGACAGTGTTTGGACAGGCCCGTAAGACTGGTGTTCCCTGCTTTCTGTGTCTGCCCTCATGATTTTAGTTTTACTTTATAAAAATCGTTATCAAGAATCTAGGGGCTAGTTGTTTAATCTTCCATATCAGTGCTATTTCAAGGATATACTAGGTAAATGAAAGTATAACAAATTTAAGCATATTTATTTATTAGTTGAATTGTGTACAATAGTATTAAAAGTATACACTTCACCTGATGGATTCTTCATTATTTTCATGGGCAGAATTTAGTAATATAACAAGTGGTAGAGGACCATACTTATTTAACATCAAAGTCTCTAAAGCCGCCCTAAGGAAAGATGTGAGAAAGTAAGCATTTGACGAGATCCTAAGCACCGGACTACACACTTTATTCTGACTCCTTCCTTTCCACCTTCCCTCTCCCAGCCAATTGTTGTTCAGTACAGTTGTTTGTACCTTTGCAGAGTTGGCTTCCGGCCCTCCTCCTCATATTGCTCCGACTACCCTGATGAAGGCCTTGATCACGTCTTGCCTTGCTTACCGAATTAGCCTTTTAGCTGGTCATCTTTTCTTTTTAAAAATATCCAGGGTCTCCAAACTCAGCCTACCATTCGTGGCCTCTTCCACCGGAAGCCAGTCCACATCTCCATTTCCTCCTCCCTTACCCTGCTCTCATAGTGTACGTGCCAGATTTGCATCATCAGGAACTGTCTTCGTCCTTCTTTCAGTCCCCTTATTTTGGAGTGCTTTAAGTCAGTTACATGTGAAATCCCCCCTGAGCGCCTGCATCCCCCACCCCTGGCCCCCCATTTAATCTCTGCCTTCTTTAAACTCCCTTCCATTGGAGTTTATCAAGGAATAATGAAAGTTTTACCAATATTGAAGCTTTATATATGCTACCTTTATCTTCTCCATTAGATAAACTTCCTTGGGGGTCTTGGGAAATCTTTGATTTCCTCAGAGGAATGTAGTAGAGAACAAAGCAGACAGTCTGTCCTAAGGAATTTACAGCCTATTTGGGGGAGACAGTCATTAAGTAAATAATCTTAAAGAGAGAACACTGAGGGTATTTACCCAAAAAATACAAAAGCACTAATTCAGAGGAATACATGCACCCCCATGTTTATTGCAGCATTATTTACAGGGGCCAAATTATGGAAGCAGCCTAAGTGTCCATTGATAGATGAATGGATAAAGATGTGGTATATATATACAATGGAATATTATTCAGCCATAAAAAGGGAAGAAATGTTGCCAATTGCAACAACACAGAGGGAGCTAGAGACTATAATGATAAGTGATATAAGTCTGTCCCAGAGGGGAGGTGGGTGGGGGATGGGTGCAATAGGTGATGAGGATTAAAAGAGTACATTTATCATGATGAGTGCTGATAATGTGTAGAATTGTTGAATCACTAATTGTGTACCTGAAACTAACACTGTATCTTAACTATACTGGAATTAAAATAAACTTGATAAAAAAATAAACAGAACATTGAAACTGTGGTAAATGCTATGGGATAGAGATTCATGGTGTCATGGAAGCATGTTGTAGTGGGTTTGACCTAGATAGCTTTTTTGCGAAGTGAGAATTAAGCTGGGATCTGAAGAGTGAATTAGGCAAAGAAGGGTGGGGAGGTGCTGTCCAGGCAGGGTGCACAGTATGAGCGAAGGTGGGAGGGAGCATGGCCAATGTAAACCACTAAGAGAAGGCCAGGGTAGTGAGATTACAGAGCTTGTGTGGTATAAGATAAAGCTGGAGAGGTGGGTAGGACTAGACTGTTAAAGAATTATTACTGCTTTTACCCTCAGATCAATGGGAAGCCATTGAAGTATTTTAAGCATGGAGATTTAAGCATTGTGTTTCAGATCTCTGGCTGCAGTGTAGAAGATAAATCGGAGGGTGGAGGGGATCAGCAGTGGGCATGGGCAGTCTTTCGTATTTGAACAACTGTGGTAACGTGTTAAGCCCCAAATCTCAGTGGCTTAACACAGAAAAGACTTCCTCTCCATCACGCAGAGTTCAGGGGAGTCGGCAGCCCTCTTCCACCAAGGTCCTCTTGTCAGGGGGAAGACAGAGCTTGAAGATCACTTTTAAAGAGTCAGGGCTATGGTGATGGGTATTAAAGAGGCACGTTCTGCATGGAGCACTGGGTGTTATACGCACACAATGAATCATGGAACACTACATCAAAAACTAATGATGTATGGTGATTAACATAATAAATATAGATATATATATATATATATATAAAATACGGGGGGGGAAAAAAGAGTCAGGGCTAGAAGTCCTTTGTATCACTGTGCCCACCTCTTGCTGAGCAGAACTCCATGGCCCCAGCTGAACTTTGAACTTGAAGGGAGGCTGGGGAATGTAGTCTTCCTCTGTGGCCACAAAGAGGAAGCAATGTGGTGTACACATATCTTGATCTCTCTTCCCTGCAGCCACTTGGGGGGTTACTGTAACAGTTCAGACGACAGAAAGAGGTGGCTTGGGCTGGGAGAGTGGTGACAGAGATGGAGAGAGCTGAATGTCTTGGAAAAAGATACGAAAAGTCAAAGAGCCAAGTGAGGTGAGGGAGAAGGAACTATTGAGGATATCTTTTAGGTTTGGAGTCTGTATAACTGGGATGGTGGAAGAAAGAAGGGACTTGGCTAGAGGGGGACTTGGGACATGCTGAGCATCAGGGCTCTTTGACACATCTAGCTGGACATGTTAGATAGGAAATTGGGTATAAAGGCTTCGGGCTCAGAAAAGCAGAAATCTGAACAATGTACAAGTCATTTGGGTTAGATGCTTGAACCTTAAGCATGGATAAAGTCTCCTAGGGAGAATGCAGGGTGCTTCCTTTCCAGCTAACTGCCATCAACATCTGTGTACTGCCAGATTGCTCTCCCGCCACCCTTCCTGACCTCAGCGGAACCTTTAGATGTCCTCAGAGCCCCTTTGCTTGTCCTTAAGTGATGCCCTTGGGAACTCCCCATAACAGCTATTCTGAATCTTTACCTAATTTGCCCTCAAACTCCTGCTCTACTTTTCCTGGTTTACACTTCATAGAGAAAATAGAGGTTTCCAAGTACAGTTTTTAGCAATGTGTGTTTTCCTTCCCAAAACTGTTACTCTCCCTTTTACTATTTTAGAGGAGAAAAGGGTATAGGTTTCCCCCACTATCCAAAATTAGAGTGAGCCTGTGAAACCTTTCATAAGCCAGAATGGTGTATCAATTACCATTAACTTATATGGAAAAAATTTTGAACATTTCCAGACCCAAACATAACCTTTCTTAGGCTCTTTTGGTATCTTTAGGACACATCTTGGTTACAGATGAACAAAATAAATCAAGATGTAGCACAGATGCTAACAGACACAGTTTAAAGCTATGGCAGCTTGATGTGGAGATGCTGAGTATAGATCCTGGGGTAGGAGCTTGGTGGGGTCACTCTCACTGCTCGGGATATGCACTGCCTCCATACAAATGCTCAGTGCTATTTTTGCTTTTTGCCTTTTTTTGTAAATGTGAAAATCTTTAGATTTCTTTTGGTCTGTGAAAACAGGTACTAATGCAGGTCTTTTTAAAAAAAGCAAACTGGTGTAACTCGAACTTTTGAAAATTGAGGGATATTTGTATATTCTTTTCTAAGACTGATTCCCTCATCTGCACCCTGGATCTCATCAATCTCTTTAGAGTTCTGTCTCTTAATTGCAAGTGGTTAAGAGTATCCCCCGGAACCAAATTGCCTGAGTTCAGATCTCACTTCTGCTATAGGTTTCCATGTGACTCTGAAGTTACTTAATCTATGCCCCAGTTTCCCCATTTGTAAGATGCAAATAATAGCAGTAGCTATCTCAGAATTTTTGTGATTTAGAAGTGTCTGACAGCATTAAGTACTCAATATTAGTTTTTGCCTTTTTTTTTTTCCTTTAGTGTTTTGGTTTTCCTCTTGTTCCTTCAAACTCTTAAACTTTTAGTATGGTCAGATTTCCCCAGTCGTAAGATAATTTCTGTAAAGTTAGCACACAGTCTTCCCTTTTCCCTTTGCCACTAACTGTCTTGTGCTTTCTGTCTTTACCTCCTTAGTTTACCCCTGTAAATCCTCAGCCCATTACCCTGGACTTCTGCCTGATGCCTCCAATATCCTGAAATGCATAGAAACTCAGTTGCCAAACCTGGTGGTCTCTTGCAGTCATACTCAGGCTTGGCAGTTTTTGGTGTTGATGACCACCCACCCTCTCCCCGCAACATTCTCCCTTGGCTTCTAGGATGCGGTTTTCTCCTTTCTTACTTTTTCTTTTTAGTTTTCTGAGCATTTCTTCTTAGTCCCCTTGACTTGTTACTCTTTTGCTACTTAATGTTGGTACCTCTATGACATTGATTATAGTCCAAAGTATCGATTAGATCCGTGCTCACACCATGCTCACATTTCCAGTTGCTAACTGGTCATGTCCACCTAGATGTCTTTAAAATTGACATCATCTGGATATTTGTAATTGCCTCAAAAGTGGTCTTCCTGTTTTCAGTGTGTTTGCCAATTTTTCTTTCACCGTCTTCAATGTTAATTTCCTCAAGCAGAAGTGTCTGTAGTATTCCTCTCATCAGAAACCTTTACAAACATCCTTTCTGGTAGAGAAAAGC
Organism: Mirounga angustirostris; assembly: GCF_029215605.1. Taxonomy (NCBI): domain Eukaryota; kingdom Metazoa; phylum Chordata; class Mammalia; order Carnivora; family Phocidae; genus Mirounga; species Mirounga angustirostris. The sequence goes on along the minus strand of NW_026991718.1, from coordinate 95,831,740 downwards.
TCAGACTTCTCCTTACTGAGGCTTTTAAAGTTCCTGTAAGTTATAGCTAGATTTGGCTGAGATTAGTTGCGTTATAATTGCAGAATACATATTTACTTTGTCTCCATGCTGGTAGGTGATTAATATGCTTTATTTCCAAGTCAGAATTTAAAGTGTTGTTTGAGGTAATTCACTTAGATATTGACAGATACCTTCAAATGATTGGTTGGATATAAGGTCTCCAATGTTTCCTTCAGGCTTTTAAATATGGGTTGGTCAGTTGTGATTTACAGATCCACATGGCTGACTAAGGAGTTGGAGGAATTGGGGTCTGTTTCTAGTATTCATTAATCTTTGTTACTTGCAACATTTTATTCTCTGTACAAAAAAGCAAAATAAAGATTCTTGCTTAACAGATGAACTGTGAAGATTAGAATACTACTTCTAAAGCAGTAAAATAAAGTTTAAGGAAAATGCTTTTTAAAGTAGGAAAGTGATAGGATAGTCTTGTAGTTTTCTTAATTTTCTGTATCTACTACCTCATGAATGTTTGTTTATAAACAAACTGTGGATTAGATTAGATAGGATTGAAATAGATTATGATTGATTAGATGTGGACTAGATTAGATAGAATTGAGGTATGTTAGAGCTCTTTTAATAAATGAGATTATTAAATGGCCCACTTACCCCAATATTAAGTAAATGCTAGGATCTTAGTGTATTTTAACCCCCAGAATTCTTATGTGCATTTTTAAGTAACAGCTTTACTAAGCTATAATTCACATATCATAAAGTATGATTCAGTGGTTTTCAGTGTATTCAGAGTTGTGCATCCATCACCACTGTCAAATCCCAGAGCATTCACACCACAAAGAAACCCCATGTCCATTAGTGGTCACTCCCCATTCTTTTTTCCCTTTAAGCTCCTAGAAACCACTGATCTACTTCCTGTCCATGGATTTGTCTATTTTGAACATTTCATAGAAATAGAATCATGCAATATGTGGCCTTTTATATCTGGCTTCTTTCACTTAGCATGATGTTTTTCAAGTTTATCCATGTTATAGCGTTTAACACTACCTTATTTTTTTATGGCTAAATAATATTCCATTGTATGGAAGGTATCACATTTTGTTTATCCATTCAGTTGATAAACATTTTTTTTTTTAATTTATTTATTTGACAGAGACACAGCGAGAGAGGGAATACAAGCAGGGGGAGTGGGGGAGGGAGAAGCAGGCTTCCTGCTGAGCAGGGAGCCCGAAGCGGGGCTTGATCTCAGGACCGTGGGATCATGACCTGAGCCGAAGGCAGACGCTTAATGACTGAGCCACCCAGGCGCCAGTAACATTCTTTCTTCTGCTTTTCAGCTATTATGAATCATGCTGCTCTGAATATTTGTGTACAAGTTTTTATATGGACATATGTTTTCATTTCTCTTGTGTATATACCTAGGAATGGCATTGATAGGTATTAACTCCATGTTTAGCTTTTTGAGAAACTGCCAAACTCTTTCCTGAAGCAGCCGCACTGTTTCACAAATCTGTCAGCAACGTAAAAGGGTTCCAGTGTCTCAACAGCCTCATCAACATTTGGTACTGCTTTTCCTTTTTTTTTTTTTAAATGTTTTATTTATTTATTCATGAGAGTCAGAGAGACAGAGAGGCAGAGGCAGAGAGAGAAGCAGGCTCCCCGCCTAGCAGGGAGCCGACCTGAGCCGACCTGAGCCGAAGGCAGACGCCAAACGACTGAGCCACCCAGGCGCCATGGTACTGCTTTTTCTATTATAGTCATTCTAAAGGGTGTAAAGTAGTAGATCTTTGTGGTTTTGACATGTATTTCCCTAATGGCTGATGATGTTGAGCACTTTTTCCAAAGTGCTTACTGACCATATTTTATATCTTTTTGGGAGAAATGCCTTCAGATCCCTTACCCATTTTTAATTTGGGTCTTTTTTATTTTTGAGTTATAAGGGATCTTTATTTTGGACAAGTTCTTATTGGAAATATGATTTGCAAATATTTTCTCCTCATATGTGGGCTGTCCTTTCATCATTTTTTTAAAAAGATTATTATTTTAGGGGCGCCTGGGTGGCTCAGTCATTAAGCGTCTGCCTTCGGCTCAGGTCATGATCGCAGGGTCTTGGGATCGAGCCCCGCATCGGGCTCCCTGCTCAGTGGGAAGCCTGCTTCTCCCTCTCCCACTCCCCCTGCTTGTGTTCCCTCTCGCTGTGTCTCTCTCTGTCAAATAAATAAATAAAATCTTAAAAAAAAAATTTTTTTTAAAGATTATTATTTTAGAGAGGAAGGGCAGGGGGTGGGGGGGAGAGAGAGAGAATCTCAAGCAGACTCCCTGCTGAGGGCAGAGCATGACACGGGGCTCGATCTCACAACCCTGAGATCAGGACCTGAGCTGAAACCAAGAGTTGGACACTTAACTAAGCCACCCAGGTACCTGTGTCCTTTCATCTTCTATGTAGTTTTATTAATCAAATTACTTGACATTAATTTTGGGTGTCATTAATATTTTTTGCATTGTTTAGTAATTAAATTTATGAAGTTTATAGTTCTTGCTTTAGAAAAGCTAACATGCAAACCAAAGTAGTTAATGAGGCATCAAAAATTATGGCTTTAGTAAAGTTAATGCAAATAGAACACTCCTTAAAGAAGATGAAAAGATTAAAAACTCAGGTTGAGACCTTTTGCTGTCAGGGTCACTTTCAGAATAGCAAATGTTACATGGTAAAAGGTTTATTTTTCTGGTCAGTATGATCCTAAATTACCTTCTTTCTACAGCAGTAAGCGTTTTCTTATCCTTTTTTTAAATTGAGATATAATAGACAAATAACATTGTATAAGCTGAAGATGTACAAGGTGTTGATGTGATACATTTATATACCGTAGTGTGATTACACTAATACCTCCATCATGTCACATAATTATCATGTCTTTTTGTGGTTGAAACAGTTAAGATCTAGTGATCTTAATTTAAAACTTGGAGATTTTGTAAGTGAAATTTTAAAGGCATATGATTAATACATTACTAAATATTAATCACATAATTTTGAAATGTGCATAGAACAGAAACCTTTTAATTCTTTTATTAGAGGGGCGCCTGGGTGGCTCAGTTGGTTAAGCGGCTGCCTTCAGCTCAGGTCATGATCCTGGGGTCCTGGGATCGAGCCCCACGTCCAGCTCCCTGCTCAGCGGAGAGCCTGCTTCTCCCTCTGCCTGCCACTCTGCCTACTTGTGCTCTCTATATATCTGTCAAATAAATAAAATCTTAAAAAAAAAAAATTCTTTTATTAGAGAAAGATATGCTGGTGGGATGGAATTTTCCCAACGCAGCCACTCTGTCCATCTGCTATGCATTATGAAAAGAATTTTGGGTATTATTAATACCCAAACTGGGGAGATGACTACTCCCAGTCAGGGCTCTGAGCAACCCCTTTAAAAGAAAAGAATCTAGCACCTTGGGAAGCACCTTTTTCCAGGTTTTAGGGAGGAGGGGCTGCTGTAGCTCAGTCTTCCCTAATCCTATGCAATAGTGATGAATACTTTATGTATGTAATCTTTTTAAAGTTTAATGACTGAAGCTAGCAATCGCAGCTTAGATTTTTTCTGTTGGATGATGAGTATACCTTAAAAATTTGAAGTGTGTGCCAATTTATAAGGAAAAGTTACATAGTGTTTTTATATTTGGCACAATAAAAGTTGTAAGCCTCCTTCTGACTTTTTTTCCTTGTTACAGGCTTCCGGAGTGCAAGTTGCAGATGAAGTATGTCGCATTTTTTATGACATGAAAGTTCGGAAGTGCTCTACCCCAGAAGAAATCAAGAAAAGAAAGAAGGCCGTCATTTTTTGTCTCAGTGCAGACAAAAAGTGCATCATTGTAGAAGAAGGGAAAGAGATCTTGGTTGGAGATGTTGGTGTAACCATAACCGATCCTTTCAAGCATTTTGTGGGAATGCTTCCTGAAAAAGATTGTCGCTATGCTTTGTATGATGCAAGCTTTGAAACCAAGGAATCCAGAAAAGAGGAATTGATGTTTTTTTTGTGGTAAGCATCAGGAATATTGAGCCTCTGTATAACTCAAGAGTTAATCTTACTGTTAGCACTTGGAGAAATCAGTTCCTAGGGCCAAAAGGATTTTCAGTCAAGCTATCTGCAGTCATTGTCATTTAATTTTTATTTACAAGGTTTCATAATGTCTTAGCTAGATTAATGTTTGTGGTACCAAAACTAAGTTTTAACTACTCTTTGTGTACTTGAAAGAATATGACTTTTAGTAGTTGATTTTTTTGGTGGGGGTAGGGACAGAAGCTAGATTTTATGCATTATCTGAACTCACTTACAAGCTAACGTTTCTCTAAAAATTCTTCCTAGAATCCTGAGAAGAAAGTTTACCCCACCAAAATCCTTCTCCAGCATGTCTTGCCAGGAACCAGCCTTTCACTTTTTAAAACACCTATCCTTTACTTGTTCCTCTGTGGTTTGCTACCTTTTTTTTTTTTTAAAGAAGAATTTATTTATTTAAAGGGTAGGGGAGTGAGTGAGTGAGTGAGTTGAGGGAGGGGCAGAGGGAGTGGGAAGGAATCTCAAGCAGACTCCTGCTGGGCGTAGGGCTTGATCTCATGACCCTGAGATCATGACCTGAGCCAAAACCAAGAGTTGCAGGATTAACGGACTGAGCCATCCAGGCACCCCTCTGGTTTACTACTTTGGAAGTTGGTACTATCACTGCAACTGTAATTAGGTCAGTAGGGGGTAGCCATTAGCCACTGTGGCTATTTCAATTTAAAATAATTAAATATATTTTAAAATTAATTTTCTTAGTCAAATTGCCACATTTTCAAATGCTCAGTAGCTGCACGTGACTAGTGGCACCTTATTGGATAGCACAGAGAACATTTCCATCACTGCAGAAAGCCCTTCTGGATAGCCTTGTTCTAAATAGTGAAAAAGTGTTATAAGGTGATTTATGTGGCCTTTTTCTGCTTAATTTAGTTATCCTGGTCTTTTCAAGTAAGTTTGAGATTAAGCTTGAGTTAAAAGTCACACATGTGTCTCTTATTTAGTTGTATTATACTACTTTCCTTGATATGGAATTCTTATGTAGAATATTCTCTAGCTTCCAATGGAAGGGACGGGGGTGGTTAACAGCCTTTGATTTGGGGGTGAGTGAGGGTCCTCTTGATACTTTTGCCTGAGCCAGGACAAGGCTCTTAGTTGTGTATCACCAACAGCTTGGGATATGGAGCTAGGAAATCAAACGAATCCTGGTTTAAAGGAAAGTAACTCTAGATCACACCTCAGTCACATTTCAGCAAGCCTTTATTGAACTTGATTAAACCAATATGCTGTGTGGAATATAAATGTGGGGTCAGGGTGCTTGTTTGGGGGCAGCTTACTGTTCTGCAAGTCTGAGAGCCACGACAGATCTACCTAAGAATATTAGCTAATGAGACTTCAGACCAGCACATTCCTGATACGGACTTTTTTATTTCTGCCACACTCCAGGTGTTGTGTTAGAGCCTGGGGAAAACAGCTCTGAGTAACACAGGTGAAGCCTCTACCCTTCTGAGCCATAGATACGGCAGCTGAGGGTTTAGGCTGTTAAATTAGTGACTGTTGACTTCATTTGCGCAATTTTTACCTGTGTTTTTCTACCTTTTTTCTCCTACTGTGAAAATAATACATCATTATTAAAGAACATTTGGAAAACAAAAGTAGAAAGAAGAAAAGGGAAATCAGTGTTAATAGAGTGTTTTGTTTTGCACCGTTGCTTTAAGAAAATGTACAAACTTATAGGAGTTTCCCATAACAGGCTCTCTTTAGGGCCCAGGGAATGGCTCTTACTTAAGGTGTTTTTAAAATCTGGTTAGAGTAAAATCAGAACAGCTAATGCTTTTTCCTGTCCCTGACCTATTTTGCATAAAGAAAGTACCTACTTAACTTTGCAGCTCAAGCAATTTCCAGACCTAAGGTGGTGGTTATGGCTCTGCCTCCCTCCTTGGAACTTCAGGTTGGGAGGAATAAGCATCTGAGAGAGACAGAGACTGCTCTTCCTGCTCCCTAAGAACAAAAACTGCCCTCTGTGGGAGGAGGAGACTAGGTGAAGTCCACAGTAGCATTCAGTGCTAACGACTGTGGAATGGTCTGGAAATATGGCAGCTAAATGCAAGCATTAGGTGTTAAAAGCATTTAACTACACTGCATGTAGAAGTGTAGCAAGATAGTGTGGAGCGGAGGCAGGCCTGGGGTTTGGTGGCATAGTGGGAAATAATTCATGGACAAGCAGTTTGAATAGGACGAGATTTTTCTGTGCATTGTTAGTATGTTATTTTTCAGTATTGCTGGTGAAGAAAGTGAAGAAACGTATGCTGTGCTTCCAGTATTCATTCAGGAGGAGGGAGACACAAAGTTTTGTAAATACAAGATAATAGTAATATTGACAGTCAAGGCATAATTATTGCTGAATTGCTTAAGAAAACATCCTTGTGACATGTTTTATTATGTTAGACTAAGATGAAAGCAAGTACTCATGTGGTCAGAATTTGCTATTTGTCTATTGGAACAGACATAAATGAAGGGACTGGTGAGGGTTAAGAAGGGGACTTTGTTTTCTAAAAAATATATTACAAATAATCTGAAGCAAAAATGCTAAAATTGCTAGCATTTCTTAATTCAGGGTGGCAAACACTTGACTTACAGATTATTCTCTATACTCTCTGAAGTTTTTTTTTCCTAACCAGAAAGAGTTGAAAACAAGATGGTGTTATTAGCCTGAACTCGCCTTTATTGATAAAAATGGGGAAAAAATTTTAAAACAAATTGGGTAATACAATTATCCAGTGTTGGTTTTTTTTATTATGGACCTGTTAATCTGATCTTTAATTGATGGTTCTCTGATTTTATTCCACCTTATTCAACCTGAGCCATTCTGTCTGTGCCTGTCCTTGATAGTTAGTCTCCGAGGATGGGGGAGCTAGACAAATTGTGTAGTTGGCAAAACTCTCCCAGGAGATTCTGAGGACCCTCCCCCATCACTGATGCAGATGTTTAACACAGTGTAATTGTACTTTCTCTAAACCTTTTTTTTTTCCTTTTTGGCATCTCTTTATCCAGGGCACCAGAACTAGCTCCTCTGAAAAGTAAAATGATTTATGCAAGCTCCAAGGATGCAATCAAAAAGAAATTTCAAGGTATGGATTAGTTTTACTTCCATATATTTAGAGGTGTGATGGACCCTTGGAATGGGGGCTACATCTTTTCTAAGAAGCACCTTATTTCCTTTGGGGAGCCTTGGTGACAAGGCAAGTGCTGCCTGTTTTGAGGAAAAACCTGGAAGGTTGAACCTCGCTTTCAGCATGTCTTCTGCCTTATGCCGGGCACTCTGGAACTGAACCACCTGTCTTAAAAACCTTATTCTTGGTGGTGGTGGTGGGGGGCGGGGAATGGATGACAAAAAACAAAAACCCTTTATTCTCTGGACATTGTGTACATATTGCTTGTTTAGACTGGTTTTAAATTAGTTTGGGATGCTGCTGAGCTTCTCACATAGCATATGGAGAGTCATTGGTTTACATTGGCCATACTGCATAATGAATATTGCCTGTGAATGTGTTGACATAACAAAGTTGAAAAAAGGAAACATTCATACATGGGAAAGGATACTCTTTATCTCTAGCTTTACTGTGGAATGGTATGATTTTAGGTTAACTGACTCATCTGTGTCCAAAGGAAAGTGCCCTTACTCCTTGAACTGGCCACTTCTCTTTGCCTTGCCACGGGGTGACTGGGATCCTGCTGAGTTGGCCTGACCATACTTACTGCCTCTAGCCAGGAGGAAGTGTTGGTATGATGGGAAGAGCATGGGGCAGATGCTCAGAGGCCTGCACTGAGGGCTAAGCTTGTAACCTAACTGCTGTGTGACCCTGGCCCAAAGCACTTAACCTGCTTGGGCCTTGATTGTCTTGCTGTAGAATGGGAGGTTTGGTCTGGATCGTGTCAGTGCAGTGTAACAGGTTGCCCCACCGCCTTCCTTGCCATGGCCAGCTCCAAACAGCTGGGCGAGCCAGGGTAACAGGGCTTGGCCCAGTGTGGTTTTTGTTTTGTTTTACTGTGGCTGGTTTTTATATTCTTGTAGTAGAACAGGTTTGCTCTAGCTTGTTTTACTTAGGAAAACGAAATCCTCGCTTTCTTTCCTTGAAACCTATTGCTGCATCATTCAGGCCTTGTCAGATTCTACATGCGTTTGGGTTGATGTTGGCCCCCCACCCCAGAATTGTGTTCACCAGTTGGTTAACTGATGTTTTAACGTGACTTCTCAGCATTCTACAGCGCAACTGAAAAAGATTGAGGATGGATTCCTCACCATCCTTGTGCTGTGTTGCCTTTCAGTAAAGGAAAGGGAATTGCTATATAGACTTGACCTGGCTGATGTTAAAGATGGTCACCTTGTTGCTTTTTTTCCTTCACGAAACTATCACTGGCTTTTTCCAGTCAGTCCTAAGTGGTACAAAAGCTGACCTGCTGTACTTTCTGGAGCTTAAGAAATGGTCTTAAAATTATGGAGAATCAGAAACAATGCAGCTGTTTGAAAGATAGCAGCTCTTTACAGAGGAGCGACTATGTAATTCCCTAAGTGAGCTCATTCTGCAGTCAGGCGATGTAATTTTTCTCAGAAAGCCATCCATCAGTAACACATTTTACATAGTTTTCATTGTGATAGAGTTCTTAAATGTGTAGTATAATACCACTGGAGAGCTAACTTCTCTAGAGCAAAGGAGATGCCTGTTGTAAATACTCCTATTGTTCAATATAGTTGACAAAATCAGCTGTGCAATCGAAGCATTGAATTTATATTTTTACTTATGTTTTAAAAACCAAGAAAATTACTAGATCTGCTTTTTAACTTTTTATTGAAGCACAACATATATATAGAAAGTGTACATCATAAATTTTTGTGGAACTCACTCTTCACAAACTGAACAAAAGGGTGGTTTTTCAGTTTAACAACCAGCACCGCAGAAGTCTGCCTCGTGCCTCTTCCAGTCACACCACTTTCTCTTAGTCCTGCCCCAGGGGAGCCAGCAGCCTGGCTTTCAGCAGCATAAACTAGCTTTGGCTGATTTTCCATTATACAAATAGAATCATCCAGACTGTATACTTTTATGAAGTTTGGCTTCTTTTAGCTTTCTGTTTGTTAGTCTTTCATTTTGATGCATGTAGTTACAGATTATTTATTCTCCTTACTGTGTAGTATTCCATTGTTTGTATATTCCACAGCTTTTCTATCCATATTAGAACTGGTCTTTTGAAAACAGTTTTCTGTCTTAGAGAAAGAACTAGGTTACGTTACTGCTATAATCCTTAAAGAGAATTGTTGTTTTTCCTCCCTAGGCATAAAACACGAATGTCAAGCAAATGGGCCGGAAGACCTCAATCGGGCTTGTATTGCTGAAAAGCTAGGTGGATCCTTAATTGTAGCTTTTGAAGGATGCCCTGTGTAGACCATCATTCAGTGCCACATATCGAAAGCTTCCATGTTTAACGTTACCCTCTTGCTATATAAGTAAAGCAAATATGTTTAGGCCAGGGTCTCACAGAGGGGGAGCTGTCTTGTCTTCTGTTAAAGTAAACTAAATATTCTATAAACGTGCAGATGGCCCTAAATAAATGTAAAATCTAAAGTTTTATTGGTGTGAAATTAAATTCTTATTGGCCAAATGCCTGTTTTGATGAGTTGGCTTGTAAAGGTTTTTGTTAAACTCACGATTTTCAATAATGCAATTCACCAAACAGTACAAGGGCCATATGAAGAGAATTATTGCATCTTTGTAACCTCAGCAGTTACTTTGTTTCTTTTGCTTAGAGAATTGGTCATAATCTGGTTATAATTTTGGCCCAAATTCTTTATTGTCTTTTGAGCTAAACTGCATAATAGAAAATAAATCTCCTTACCACATGTAACAGCACTAATACACTAACTACAGTAAGACTAAGTCAGGCAGTCTTTTAATTTTAGCAAATGTGTGATGGAGACTGCCTCAGAATTGTGCACACTTCTAACCAGCGCTGATCTTGCAAAGCACTATTTTGAGCATGCAGTTGGAATGCAGGAAGCAGCTCCCTGCACCTGCAGTGAGCTCTCCACTTGCTAGTTGGGAGACTGTTCGGAGAGTGACCTTGCATCTTGGAAATAAAATCATGGCGTGTCCTCAGGAGAATGTACAATACCTTGTAACAACTAATTATAATGCAAATTAGGGCTCCATTGTAATTACAACACTTTGTTAAGATGATAAAATGGTGTATTGACAAGCTGGGGCACCTGTAACATCTTTAACTGTGTCTCCTTCAGAATTTTGTTGCTTCTGGTACAGTAAGGTGTGGAAGAACACTAAGTATATGTGTTCGCTGGGGCCTGGGAGAACTTCCTAATTTCCTAGAGCAGTTTGTTGATTGTATGTGGGATGGGGAGCAGGGATAATGGATGACACCCCCAGGAAGCCACTACCTGATGACACTTGGAAGTGATTGTCTTTAACATCACAGGCATAACACTTTGAACAATATAGAGATGCGCACAGTTGAACTTAGAAGTAGCAGTATTGGCTTTATATAATAAAGGAAGCATTTTTAACTTACCTCTTGTGTAATTATTCACATGGGAATTGGGGATGAAGGACTTGGCCTCCCATAAATGGGATAAGGCGTGGAGGTTCGGGTATTTCAGACAATTAAGAGTTAAGATCACAGTTTCTTCCTCCTCTTATTGAATGAGGAAGTTGGTGTAAAAAAGCTGGGAATCTTTTTCTTACTCCAAATGTGTATCCAAATACCAAGCTTTTATCTCCTTTCCGATTTATTTGGGAGGCAAAAAAGTTATGCTTAAATCAAAATACTTCTGCTTGTCATTCTTTCATCCTGAATTTCTGATTTCCTCTACTGCCAAGCAGTGCTTTCAGCAACAGTCTCTGTTAACAGGCCTCCCAAGAAGCGTCACAGGCCACGGCTGCCTGACTCAAGAATCAGCCATGTAGGTAGAGCCAGGTGTTTGGTCCAGGAGTTTTAGAAGGAGGAAGTCTTTTTCTGTGGTGTCAGCTTGTGGCATGTGGCACTTCTTGTAGAACCAGCACTCCCTGCTGGTGTGTGTGCATTTGCATGTGGGGGGGGGTGGGGGTGAAGAGGGGTGGGAGGTGGGAGAGGGATGCATGCTATGGGGAGGGTCTCACACAGGGTATAAGGACGTAAGAGAAAGTAAACCTCTCCCACCGCTCCACTTCCGGGCAGAAATTGGGAAGATGCTAATAGTTACTTCTATCTCCACCTAGGGGAACTTTTGAGTCTTACTGCATTCCTGAGGTGGGGGCCCAAGCATCCTGCTAACAAGGACTGCATGCAGGTCATTGTGATGCCAAACGAGAGTCTAAGACCTCAGCGGAGTCTGGTGAGGAATTACACTGCAGGTGTACCTGCTTTCCATAAGCACGTTTACATTCCTACAAGTGCAGACACGGTGCAGAAGTATGTTTGTGGAAAGCTGACTGAAGGGTCATCTGCTGATACTCTCTTGCCCTGGGAAAGCAGCAGACAAAGCCACTGCGAACAGAAGTTCGGAGCTTGACTATAAAGTTTGTTATTTCAGGGAATATTAATCCCCGAGGAAACAGTGAGCACAGCGACTCGGATAATAGAATTAGGCTCAGTGGAGTGGTTTCCTTTTTTGCAGAACTGCCCAGAGGGCTGGCTGGTCACACGTAGGAAGTGCAGCTTCTGTTTCTTGGCTGCTTTGTTGCTCTTTGGATTCTCAGACTGGATATGCCTAGGGACACATCACTTTCCCATGATTTCGGCATTTCTGAAATACAGACCGACACTTTCCGGGCCAAGTTCAAGCTGGGCTGCAGCTGTAAGAAGGGTCATTCTAGTTGACCCCTGGAACAACATAGGTTTGGACTGTGTGGGTCCATTTATAAGTGGCTTTTTATAGTGCAGGACTATAAATATATGTTCCTTATGATTTTCTAAACTTTTTTTTTCAAGATTTTATTAGAGAATGAGAGAGAGAGCACATGAGAGGGGGGAGGGTCAGAGGGAGAAGCAGACTTCCTGCCGAGCAGGGACTCGATCCAGACACCCCAGGATTATGACCTGAGTTGAAGGCAGTCACTTAACCAGCTAAGCCACCCAGGCGCCCTAAACATTTTCTTCAGCTTATTGTAAGAATACAGTGTATGATACACATAACATACAAAATGCATTAATCTACTGTTTGTGATTGGGAAGGCTTCAGGTCATCAGTAGACTATTTGTAGTTTATGGGAGAGTCAAAAGTAATACAGACTTTTCACTGTGCAAGGGCGGGGGGGGGGCATCCATGCCCCTAACCCCTGTGTTGTTCGAGGGTCACCCATGATTGCATTGTGGCTGCGAGAGGGTGAAGTTCCAAGAGCCAGGGATTTGCTGGAAGCAAAGCTTGTGTGACTTGACCTGTTTGGCTGGCCAGGTCTGTTCTTGGACTCTGCCCAGAAGACCTGGCAGCCTGGAGTTGGTGCCCCCAGTGGGCAGCCCAGAGAGGTCAAGTCACTTGCCTGAAGTCACACATCTCGTAAGCGGCAGAACTGGGACTACAGCTTCCATCTTTTGTTCTGGCCCTAAGCTGTTCCCATTGCACCCTGGGGAGAGTTCTTCATTTCTAACATCTGGAATTCTAAGGTTAGATCTTGTTCAGTGCCAGGGATGAGGCTGGAACTGGGGCAGGAAAGGTAGCAGTTCTTTCAGGCTTTGAATCCTGTTAGGCCCAAATCTGAAGGAAGCTCAGAAGGCATTTGTGGAGGGTGTCTAGTGGTTTCTAAAATCTGTGTTTTGGCTGCCTGCAGGCCAGGCATCCTGGTGTTGGTATGTTTTATTGGATATCATGTGGAGATGACCAGAGGATGCTGGTCAGAAGAGGCGCTGCTCACACAACGGGGCTACTGGGTCTGGAGATGCTGTTTGTGAGCTGCGTGACCCTGGAGCTTCAGGTCGCGGCCGGGAGCCTCTGAAGGGCTTTCAGAACTCTCCCAGCTGCACTGTTGTTGGGGCCGGGGGCAGGGGGGTGTGTCAGATGCGGCGGCAGCACCGAGCCGGGGCCACGGCCTAGGGGAGAGCGGTGCTTTGTGTCAGCAGCCCCGCGGGCCGGCGTCGGCTCACTGGCAAGTGCTCGAGGCTGGCCTGGGCGGCCCCTGCCTCCACACCAGCCTTCAGGGCACAGGGCTACGCAAGCCAGTTACCCAGGGCTGCAGGGGCCCTGCATTTGCAGGACAGGGAGCTGTGGACAGCCGGGCCAACGAGCCACGCGCCCCGGGCGTCTGCCATGTTGAGGAAGACGGGGGGGGGGGGCGATTGACCCCCCATTCTAGCATCTACCGAGGGCAGCTGCCTCCAGTATCTTCCTGAGTGGCTCTCTTCCTTCCCCAGCCTGGCGCTGGGACCTTACCCAGGCCAGCCCTGGTGACAAGGCCAGGCCAAGGCGAGCTCTGGCAGGCTGCTTAGCGGAACTCGGGTCCCCTCTGCTAGGGGGCGGGTGGAGGACCGATGATGGGCCCTGAGAGCTTGAGTTGCAGGAGGTCTCTACCGTGGCCTGAGAGCCCCCAGGTCAGCCTCCTGGGGCCCCCACCCTATATTGTGCCTGCCTTTGTTTTACCTCCTCGAGGCAGGTAGACAGCGGAGGGGCTCTGCCAGGCGGTCTGAGGGCTGGAGCCGGAACCCAGGGAGCTGGCCCTGTGTTCGGTACTGCCCAGGTCTCTCTCCCACGCCTTTCTTGCCCCAAGGCCCGCCCCTCCTGTGCCTTCAGAGGGCATCTGCCCAGCATAAGGGTTCTCAATTCTGCAGTCAGTGTGGCAGGGGGACGGGAGCTTACTAGAAACGTATGCTCACAAGGTCATGGTGATGTTTCTGATGCAAGAGTCTGGTGCAGGGCCAGGTCTGGCCTCAGTTTCCCACCGGGAGACTGACCAGGGCCCCAAACCACTGGCCTTGGTTAAGGCCACTCACCGTTGGTGGGAGGAGTCGTGACCAGCCCCCCCGTCCCGGGCAGGTCATTCTGCACAGAGTCCCTGCTCCTAATGCCCAGCGCACATGGCAGGTGCAGTGAGGGGCCACAGGTCTGGGGGGACTCGGCCACTATTCACGGGGTCCATGGACTCTGAAAGCCGACTCCTCTCCTCCAGCTGAGCCCCCAGGCTGAGTGATACGCTGACAAACATTAGAGGTGGGTTTGAAACCTGCCTTGCCTTTTACTAGGTGAGCTTTCACTTCTGTGTGGATTCTTTGCAGAAACGGGGGGCGTGGGGCATACCTCCCGTGGGGACTGGAAGGTTTCATGTGAGAACCAAGCACAAGGCTGGGCACATGGTCAGCATCAGGTATCGTTGGTCACTTTCTCCTGTTCAGTCTCCTGCCAGAAAGCACGGCATCCGCGTCCCAAGTCCTGTGGGCTTCCCCTCTCCACTTCAGCCCCCTCCGAGTGCCAGAACAGGTATGATGGTCTCCTCCTGCCTTACCTGTCCAATGCCTCGTCCTTCATAAGCTGGCTCCACGAGGCCTGTTCACCCTTGCCACCGATCCCTGCACCTGCCGTCCCCTCTGCCGTGAGCCCTCCTCCCCTCTCCTGACAGACACCTCCTGCTCTGGTGAGCTCCAGCATAAGCTCGCTTCTCTGGGGAGCCTTCCCCAGACTCCCAGCACCCTGATCCCAATACTGTTGGAACACACGGGTGCCACACAGCATGGTTACAAGGCCGGGGAGCCCCAGCAGACCAGACGAGACCAAAAGCGCCGGGCGACAGTGTTGGTTTTAATGGCATGAACGTCCAGGAGGTCACACATCCGTTCTTGCTGGCAGCTTCTCCCGGGGGTGAGGGGCTGCTGCCTCGCTGGGCTGGACTGTGACCCTCCAGTCTGCTCCACAGCCTTTGAGACTCTCCCCCGGGGCCGCCCGCCTCCTGACCCCCCAACCCAGGGAAAGAAAACAATTGCACTGATTGACATACAGATACCCAGAGGTCCCGGCCTCCCCAGCACATCCCCTGGGGTCTGTCACAGAGCTGATAAGGGCTTTGGCGTCTGCTCGGTGGTGGTCCAGGGCTGGTCCTGGGGAATAGTGTTTATCAAATGTGACAAAGGCTCTTTTACAAACAGGGGGTCTGGAAGATCTATTTCTGTGATTCTAAGAGACTCTTGTCTCTAATGGCTTCTCTCAGAGCTACTGGAGGTTGGGCCTCGATAACGCTGTGTTGGTTGGTTGGTTGATTTATTTGTAAGGAATGTGTAAGGCATTTTGGTAAGTTGAACAGTAACTTCTTGTCCTGAAGAGGAGACTCAGACAGATGTGCCCTCCTTTGAGCTGCTACCATCCTCCTGTGAACAAAGGTGGGCAGAGGGAGGGAGAGGCTGGGGCCAAGGAGCCAAGGCAAGTGCTCACTCCTAACTCCTAGGGGCCTCCAGTGCCCCTTGGGGTTAACACCCCCACACCACTCCCATCCCCTCAGAGAACGCCCAGCCCAGCAAGTCCAGAGAACCAGAGTGGTTCCAGGGGCTGGGGGGGAGCCGGCAGGAGGAGAGGGAGGTCCCTGAGTTTGGGTGAGGACCCCAGCACCCCAGGCTGTGCAGAGCGAGGACCTAGCGGACAGTGGGCATCAGGGATGCACTTCCCACCAAGGGGGACAGCGGAAGGGTGGGGGCTGGGCCCATAAGGCTGCGGGTCCTGCCACCTGCTTTCAGGAGGCTGTCCTACTACGTCCCGCCCCCAGGCCTGGGTCTCCTATCTGCCCTGCAGCCCAGGAGTCCTGGGGTCCCCCTGCTGTGGGGGGCGGGCCCACCTCCAGGGGCTGGGGGAGCCGAGACCGTGGGCAGGGCCAGGACACTCACGGTTTTGTCCAGCTGCCCCTGCAGCTCCTTCACCGTCTTGCTCTCCTTCACCAGCTGCTCCTGGGTTGTCTTCAGAAGCTCCTGCAATTTGGTGGCAGCGCGTCCCAGGTCACTGGTTAATTTCTTCTCTTTTTCCAGTCTCTCCTGGGGGTCAGAGGGTCCAAGGGGATGAGCCATCACACGGCACGCAGCAGAAGGAGCACCTGGCTCTGCCCAAAGGGCCCCCGCTGGCCGCGAACCGGGAGTCCTCCAGAGCCGTGCAGCCCCGCCACCAGCTTCCTGTGACACTGGGGAAAGCTCCCGTGGTGCACTGGGGCTGCTGTGACAGTTTTACTTCCTGGACACAGCCACACTGACTAGTGGCTGCCCAGCGTGATCTTGGGGTTTAGGGATCCCGCCACCCTCCATCACCACCAAATGAGGCTGGACCCTGCTCAGGGGGCCTCAAGAGGGCTCCTGTCCCTCTCCCACCCCAGACAGCGACCCTGGGAAGCTGGTGGTGAGAGCCAGCCCCTGGTGGCCCTCCTTTCCTGACCCGCCCCCCCCCCCATTTCTACCTTCAGCTGCGAGACCTCCTCTGCTTCTGAAGACTCGAGGGACCCCATGCTGCGGAGCTTCTCCAGCTCTGCCTGGAGCCGACATGCCGAGCTCTGAGCCTTGGTGGAGACAGGGCAGCAGGCCATGGGCAGGAGGCCCTGCACACCCCACAGGTCCACCGCAGGACGCCCAGCAGGAAGGGACACGGGTTCAAGGTGGGGGGGTAGGGGGGCCGAGGCCGGATGGCCCGGCAGAGTCCCGACTCCCAGCCCCACTGGCCCTGGCACACTGGGGGCTGCAGGGGCAGGGCCTGACCTCCTCAAACTCGGCCGTGAGCTTCTGCCGCAGCGCCTGCTCGCCCTCCAGATTGGCTTCCGTGCGCTCCAGCTGCGTCTTCAGCTGCGTGGAAACACCACACACAGACTGTGGGAAGCTGGGGAAGGACCCCGGCGGGGACCGCGGCTCCAGCAGGCTCCACCTTCTAGCTGCAACTGGCGCTGCAACTGGCGCTCCCTCAGCCTCTCCCTGCCTCCAGCTGCCCCCATTCCCAGAGCTCCCCCTTGGGGGAGATGGTGCCTCAGCCCCCAGGGACAGAGCTGGGGGACCGAAGAGAGGCGCTACTAGGACCTCTGCTGACCCCAGGTGCCTTTAGCGAGAGCCACGGTGCGAGCCCCAGCCGCACAATTCCATCCCCACCGCTGCTCCTCTGGGGACAGGCCCCTGGGGAGGGCTCTCAACTGCAGTTATTCGGGTCAGAAGTCTGGAGAGCAAGTGCCCTGCTAGGGACGTTGCAGCAAGGGCCACAGCGGAGACCAGACTCCCTAACCGCAGGCCCAGCCTCCCAGCCTCCCTGACTCGCCCTCCCACCCCTCCCGCACACATGGTTAGGATCCAGCGCCTGATACCTCTCAACCTGGCCACTTCCCTGCCCTTTCCTCTGCTCTGGGGCTTCCTCAGAACCTGGGCCGCGCCTGACTGGGCGGCAGGGGGGGGGGGGGGTTGGCGGGGGGACAGAGCAGGCGGTGGAGGCTGCGAGTAGCCAGCGTTCAGCCAGAACAGAGGCGTGCCGCCCCTGCTCTCCAAATGGGCAGGACGGGGCCCACGTGGGCTGTTAGTGACAGACATCTGGGGACCGGCTCACCGCCCTAACCTCGACGGGGTCCTGCTCTGCTGGGGGGGCAGCTGGGGACCCAGCTACGTCACCATCCTCTACGTGGCTCTTCATCTCACTCAACTGCTGCCTGACCTGAAACAGGGAGGGGTGGGGGTTTGTGCCAATCACAGCCGGACACGGCCGCCGTGCACACGCGTGCGTCCAGACCCCCTCGGGAGGACGGCAGATGCTCCCGACGGCTGAAGCCCCGTGGAGGACCTGGTCTCGCAACCATGACCCCTCACCAGAGCCAAACTGAGGCCTAGGGGCCATCCCTGTGCTCTGCTCCAAGGCCAGCCGCGGAGCCCTCCGCGGAGCAAGGTGACCGCTGACGGACACGGCGCACGCAGAGCTAAGGAACCGAAAAGGAAGTGAGAGGCGGCGCACGGGCTCCGTACAAACGGCACCACCTAGGTCCCGGATTCCTTTCAGATGCGGTCCGCTGTTCAGAGCCTCTTTGGGGTCTAAGAAAGATGAGGAGAGGACACCTGCCTAATAAGGTCCCCTCACATCAGGGCTCCACCGCTAGGGGCAGGTGACACACCAGGGGGCCCCCAGGCCACGGAGCCTCCGATCTGAAGCAGCAGCTGCGTCACCCATGAAGCTCGGGTGAAGGTTCTAGTCAGGATCAGGGTGGGCCCTCGGTACGAGCTTCCCGGGGGCCTTGGGTGGTCTCGGGCCCCCTCCAAGAGGCACTGCACCAAAGGGCATCGGCAGGCCTGCCCTCTGGCTTCCCTCCCTCCCAACAGCAGCCCCCCAAAGGTGACACCAAGATGCACAGGCTTGTGATGATGAGAAATTCAGGGGTTTTCTCTGCACATGACCCCGACCCGGGCGGCACGCCCAGGACCCGACACCCAGACCTGGCGTAGGCCATCATGGCTTTGGCGAGTGGCCCTCAGGCTCAGGCGACTCGGCCCGGATGGTGCCCGCTCTCCGGTGTGCTGGTTCCGGGCGAGGCCTGAATAAGCAGGGGCGCATTGGGGGGTCCGGCGCGCGTGCCCCAGGGCGGGGGCTGCTGGGGGAGTGCCTGCACCCCGGACCAGACCTGCCGGCTCCTCTCCAAAAACCAGACGTGTTTGTCTTCAAAACTGTCAATTTCTAAGTGGTAACGACTAACTCAAGGTTTTAGGAAAGGCTGCAGATCCAGCAGCATGGGCTGTGGCCGAAGACCCGGGGCTGGTCCTGGCGCAGGGGAGGCCCACCTCCGTGAGGCCTGGCTGACCTCTCCAGGGGCCAGGGAGTGGGTCAGCCACCAAAGCGGACAGCTAGGAGGACCTGAGGCCACCTGCACAGCAGGGAGCCCCACACCTCTGCCAAGGCAGCACCCCAGTCCGGCCCCCGCCCTGGGGTACAGCAGGCCTTCCTGCACGCCCACAGGTTTGACCGAACTGGTCTGAGCCACAGGGCTCACAGGGAGCTGGACTGCCCCCAGCCCCAGCCCTGAACTCCCAGCACCTTCCCCCGGGGCCACAGGAAGTGGAGCGTGAGCACCGGTCCTGGCAGCCACCCCCCAGCTTGCAGCCCCTCCAGCAGGGCCCATCAAAGCCTGCCCCTAGGGGCGCCTGGGTGGCTCAGTCATTAAGCATCTGCCTTCAGCTCAGGTCATGATCCCCGGGTCCTGAGATCGAGCCCAGCATCGGGCTCTCTGCTCTGCAGGAAGCCTGCTTCTCCCACTCCCATTCCCCCTGCTTGTGTTCCCTCTCTCGCTGTGTCTCTCTGTCAAATAAATAAATAAAATTAAAAAAAAAAAAAAAAAAAGCCTGTCCCTAATGCTGGATCGGTGCACACCTCCGCTCCACCACGCCGCGTTACCCTTGACGGGGTGGAGAAGCACGACTGGCCAATTAACCACCCACACCCACCCACCCACACACACACGCACTGGCATACACGCGCTCCTCTCCACGCTCACTCACCAGGGCGAGCTCATCACTTTGTTTCTGGGCTTCACTCTTGGCTGCATCCAGCTGAGATTGAGATTCTAATAAAAGTTGCCTCAACTTGGAGAGGAAATGGACCCAGGTGATGGGGAAAAGGAGAAAAACAGTTCAGACAAGCGAACACGACCCGTCGCTGTAACCCACCACCCGAGAACATCACAGAGCAGAGCAGGCAGGCGGGGGCTCCTAGGCCTTCTAGAACCACTGTCTTTCTTGAAGACATCAGGAAGACAGAATCCATTACATGCCTGCCTTGGACTTTCCTTTACAGACTGTCTTGTGAAATAGGCCCAAAGTCTGAGATCAAACCAGCATGGCGGGGAGGGGGCAGGCTTGTGCTTTTGGCTTCCGAGCAGCCAGAAACCAGTATCAGATTTAAACCCGTCTGCCCCCGAAATGGTGTCCCCAGGCCAGGGAGAGAATTCTCCTCGTAAGGCTGCCCTGTCCGTGGGGCCCGCTTTCTGCACCCTGCCCCCTGCCACACCTCGGTCAGCTGGCCCGAGGCCAGGGCCGAAGCCTGAGAACCCAGACGTCGTGCTCAGGTGAGTGAGAGCCAAGGGCGGGGGAGAAAAGCCCAGTGGCCGGGGACCCCATGGGCAGACTCACCCCCGCCACCTCCTTGGCGTAGTTCTGGCACTCGGCGCTGGCGGCCACCATGTGCTTCTCCAGCTCTGCCTCCAGATGTGAGGTGTGCTCCCTCACCTGCACGGACACACGCACACGCACGCGCGCGTCAGACGCCTCCAGTGGGCCCGCAGGAGGCAGTGACCACAGGGAACAGGGTGACGGGGCGACAAGTCTGGCTGCCCAGGGTAAGGGCTGGGAGCCCACCCATGGCCTGTCGGCAACGGGCCGACCAAGGACAGGCAGAGACGAGTCCCTGGCAACAAAACACCTTCCCAAACTGTAGCACTCCCGGGCTCAGACGTGTTCTCAGCCTCAGCAGGGGCGGAGAGGAGAGCTTCAGATTTGCTTGCCAGGTGGATGCCCGGTGGATGCCAGGGGCACCCTCTAGAAGGCCAGGGCTGACGGGGTGTCTGCAGAGACCACTGGGGCCACCTCACACCCCTCCCACGACGCGTCCTCTGCAGGAGCCGCCGTGCACCGGGGCCCCACGGCTGCCTTGGGCCACGGAGCCTGTGAGTGGCTCTCAGAAAAGCAGGACTGACGAGACCCCTTCGCCTCCCTCAAGACATGCAGTCCACGAGGGAAAAATAACTACGGGGGCCTCCATAATAAGGAGAGTGGCCCACTGAGCAGAGCCCCGCACCTACCTGCTCTGAACTTTCAAGTTCTCCTTTTAGCTTCTCTACAATGCCTTCGAGATGTTTCACTGTGACCCGTGACTGCCAAGCAAGGGGAAGGCCCCGTCAAACCTGAGCCCCTGGAAGGGGACGGTCCCAGGACCCAAGCAGGACGGGACACCTCCCGGGAAAGCCCAGTGGTGCCCGCCCACCTGAAGGGTGACCAGCAGCCTCTTCCTTGGGGGGAGGGGGGCTCTTGAGACTGAGGAGTCAGCTATCACTCCACAGTCACACTTGATGTGATGTCACCAAAACCCAGCAAACTCGCCTCCTGTCTCCAAAGAGACCCATGGGACCGCCACCCGCCCCCATCGGCTTTCCCTCTAGTTTTGATAAATTCTGACCTGTCAGTCTCTGGTAAGTTCTGTTTGAATTCCTAGGGTAGGCGGACCCCCACCCCCCAAGCGACACCTGTGTCACTGACCCTGGGACAGGGTCTCAGGGCCCTTCCTGTACCTTCTGGAGCTCCTCCTCCGTGGCGCTCACTTTGGCCTTCCACACCTGCTCCTCCTCCTCCACGCTCTTCTGCAGGTCCTTGAGCATGCCCTCCTGGGGGGATGGGACACTGAGGCCGGCCCCCTCCCTGGAGACCCTGCCCCCCATGAACACGGCTGCGGCCTCCTGTCCCCTGGCTCCTCTGGGATGGCTGCTCTGATTCTGTCACAGTGTCACGGTGGGAGGAAGGTGGGTCAGTCCTGGAGTGGGGTCTCTGCCAGTGTGCAAATGCAGACTGCGGGCCCCACAAGGGAGGCCACCAGGACTCTCACCTCGGTGGGGTTTGCCACCGGCGCTGACCTCGGTGGCCCCGGGGCAAGGAGCGGGGGATGGGGTCAGGCAGGAGGGCTGGACCTAGCATGGCTCCTGAAGTCACAGAGACAGTGTGGCTTCAGGCCGGCCACCAGCCGCAGGCTCACCTCTTCCTTTCCCAGTCTATCCCATGTCGTGACTGTCTCTGCACTCCAACCCCCCGAAGAGCCAGCCCCAAACCCGCAACCCAGCCCCCTCCTCAGCTCAGAAGCAGTGAAGGCCTGAGCCCCTCCCTCATCCCCCTTACTGCTCAGCCAGAGAAATGGGGCCCAGGGAGGGACTGTGACTTGCCCAAGGTCACACAGAGCCAGCATCTCAACCCAGGGCTCTCTTCCCCAAGGCCACTGGCCCACCTCCCGCCTGCAGGCTCTGCAAGTTTCCCAGCAGCCCCCTGAGGGCCACCCAGCTGCGAGCCCTACCGTCTCTGCCAGGATGGTGCGGTACTGGTCACACTCGACCTGCAGATTGCTCTGGGTCTCCTCAGCCTCCCTCAGCTTGGAGGCCAGGTCCTGGGGGCAGAAAGGGCCCCGGTTAGCCAAACACAAAGGTTTCGCCCCGCTGCCCAAGGAGACAACTCCGGGCACTGGGGCCAGGGGCCAGCAAAGGGGACGGTGGTGATCCCGGCGACGGGGGGGGGGGCGCGCGGAGAGGGCAGCCATGCTCACCGACGAGGGCTCTGCACTAGCCGGCGGCTGCTTCAGCAGCTCGGGGCCCTTCTCTTGGAGCTCCTGCAGCCACTCGGTGTAACTCTGCAACCACATGCGCAAGGTGGGGCCCAGAGACACTCCCTCTGGGCAGCGGGGTCCCCCGGGGGCCACCCCCCCTCCTACCTGGGGCGCTGAGCTGGAGAGCGCCGGCAGCAGAGCCGACAGGACCTCCTTGGTCTGTGCCTCCATCAGGCTAAGCTGCTTCTCTGATTCCTCCTGGAGGAGAGGGGAGGGCGGCCTTCAGCCCTGTGCTTTGGGGCAACCCCAGGGCGTGTCTGTGGAGATGCCTGGGCCCCACCTTAGCTCTTCGGGGGAGGGACAGGATCAAAGGAGAAGGCGGGAGGTGACACGGGGCTGATGGGGGCGGTGGGGTGGGGCTCAACCTCGGCAGCAGGTTCTGGCCCCGATGGCCTGTGCTGGGTCAGTTGTTTTTTTTTTAAGATTTTATTTATTTATTTGAGAGGGAGAGAGAAAGAGAAACTGCATGAGAGGGGAGAGGGTCAGAGGGAGAAGCAGGCTCCCCGCTGAGCTGGGAGCCCGATGCGGGACTCCATCCCAGGACTCTGGGATCATGACCTGAGCCGAAGGCAGTCGCTTAGCCAACTGAGCCACCCTGGCGCCCTGTGCTGGGTCAGTTTTAAGCGACCTCCGCTCGGCTGGAGGGACATGGCAAGCTAGCCCATGGCGCAGGCGCTGGCTCCCCTGCCACCTCCCAGTAGGAACCCACACACAATCGGTTCTCAATTTTAGAGCTCTCCACACGAGCTTGTGTGTGCGCGCGTGCGTGTGCGTGGACGACCAAGCTGCTGTGGGGGCCGGGGAGGAGACAGAGGAGAGGCGCATGTCCCAATGGCCACCACTTAGGGGCTACCGCCGGCCAGGAGGGGCCGCGCTCAGCAGCCCCAGAGGGGCAAGGATCAGCAGCCGCAATCTGCTCCGTGGGGGTCACGTCTCCTCCAAGTCTGACTCACCCTGGCTGGCTGTGCCAGGCCAGACCCCAACCGTCCTCCTTAAGGCTCCTGCACAAGGTGCAAGCAAGGGACAGAAGGAGGGCGGAAGGGGCTATAAAGCGAAGCCCCGCACAGCACATGTGTCCCTGGGGACACGTAACACCCCCTTCCCCAGACCCTGGGGAGGTTTCCAGCTAAAGGAAAGTCTTATCTAACCACCCGTCACTGGCAGATTGAGCCAAGATCATGGCTCAGCCGGAGACCTGAGGGGGCACCAGAACTCCAACTGGATTAGGGCCTTCGAGCGGCGTTCTGGAACGTGCACGACCAACAGACGCCCGGCCTGACCAGAGCACCCATGGGATCTGGACGCGAGTCTCAGAAGCGGACCCAGAGATGCAGACAATGCCAGTGGCCTTCTGTGGGTCCCTGACCTCAGGACCCCCATCAGGCCCCGGGGTCATGTGAGTCCAAGGCCAGGGCCAGAGGCCCTGGAGGCCGGCGGCATGGCTGGGAGCAAGCCAGGCGCCGCCTCCCATCACAGCTCCCGCCTTTGTCACAAAAGGCCAACAGGCTCCCGGGTCACCTCTGGGGAGTCTCCAGACAACTGCCCCAGAGGGACCCGAGGCCAGCTCTCCATCTCCCACCTTGACTTGGGGCCTCGGTTGATACAACCTTCAGGCTTCCTGGGAAGCTCATGAAAGTCCCTGCAAAGCTCCTGATAACAGGACAGACGTGCTTTCTGCATGAGCAAGGCTGGGAGGGGAGGGCTGTGCCTGGGGCCTCTCATCAAGGACACACACAGGCCGAGAGAGGGGGTGGGCGAGGCCCTCACTGGCCACCTTCCCCCACCCTGCTGCCCCCACCAGAGCTCAGCGCTGGCTCTCGGCCCGTTCCAGAGGCAACGTGGGGGCCCTGGACACAGAGACACCCACAATCCCCCCACCTGGGTGGCGCAGAGCTTGGGACCCATCGGGCTCCAGGGACCAAGTGCTTACTGCTAAAGACAGCCTTCCCTCTGTGGTTTACTGTAAAGCCCGGTCACAGAACCCTTGGGGCCACGACTTCAGAGGCCCCGAGGAAGTGGCAGGGGGGGAAAACAACACGAAGCAAGTCCACAGGACAGCCCAACCTCGGACTCACTCAAAGGCAGTCAGCCAGGTGGGCTCACAGCCCCCACCGCCTGTCTCTGTGCCCTGCCAGCAAAGGGCCCAGCTCAGAGAAAGCACCAAGAGTATGTTTCCCCCTTCACCTCAAGGAGAAACGAAGCAAAGGAAGGGGGAGGAGGAGGGCAAGGAGGAAGGTGCAGGGGCACAGGGCACACTGTCTGCCGGCCCTGGGGCCCCTGGCATGGGTTTCTGAGGCTCCACGGCCAAGGCTGCTCTGCACACAGTTTGTGTGTTTTATGTGGTTTGCTAAGCCAGCAGGTGAGGCTGAGCGCACAAGACTCTGACCTTGGCCTGGGTCAAGGAGCGTAGCTTCTCTTCGCAGGCCCTCTCGGCCGAGGCCAGGGCCTCCATGGCCTTCCAGTTCTTCTCTCGGAGGTCCTGGGAGGAGATGTGGGAAAGGTCAGTGGCCAGGTGGGGGCAGCCGCCGACACATCCCCCACAAGCTGCCTCAGCCAGGCTCAGCAGGGCGGGAGGACCGTCCCTGACCCCCACTTGGGAGCCCATAGGGAGCTGCGAAGGGACAAAATGCCCTTTGTCTTGGCCCATGTTGCGGGCCTCCCTGGGGCAGCCCGCTATGGATTGGCTGTGGTATGAGGGCGTGAGGAGGTGCGCATCCTTTCAGGGAGGTTCTAGTCTGAAGGAGACAGAAGAGAGGGTCAGCCTGGCTCCTCAGACAGAGGCTCCTGCCACCGCTGAGTGGCTCTGGCCATGCCAGGCCCAGGGAGGTGCAGGCGAGGGCTCCCCGAGGAAGAGCAGATGGGGCAGCCAGCAAGCCTGGGCTGTGTGAGGAGCAGTGAGGGGCAGCCCGGCGGGGAGGATGCAGCTAAGACCCCTCCGCACCCCTGCAGAGGAAAGGGGCTTTTCTATCCCCTTCTCCCGACACCAGCCTCCCCACTCCAAGGCAACCACGTGCCCCAGACCAGACCAAGCAGGACATCCCAACCCCATCAAGGGCTGGGAGGTGGGGCAGGGGAGGGGGCTCCACGCTTGGGCATAGGACCCAAGCCCACCCAGTGGGCGGCAGCCCTGAGAATGTGATGGACCCAAGGGGAAAGGAGGCCTCGCCAAGCCCCCGGAAGTCGGCAGGCTTCCAGCCACGAGTAGCACGATGGAACGTGAAGAGGTGGCCAACCCCCTTCCTGAGGGATAAGGGCTGCAGTTCACACAAGCCCAGCCTCATGCCCGCGCCCCTCAGCACTCACGTTGTTCTTCCCTTTCTGCTGCTCGACGGCCTCCTTGAGCTCAGTGGCCTCCTCCTCCAGGCACCGCACCTGGGACTCCAGCTCCTTGAGGCTGAAGGGAGAGAGGGACGGCACCGCTGGGCTCCCAGTGCCCACAGTGTCCCCAGGCCCTGTCTCTGCAGGGCCCCTTCTGCTGCTTGGACACCCACCCAGAGCCACTTGGCTGGGGTCAGTCCCCTCCCGCTGCCCCCAACCACCTCACAGGGCACAAGCTTTCAGCGGAGCCCAAGGAACCACCCCCGCCCCATCCTCCCCACTCATCTCAACGGCCCGGGGGCCTGGCTACATGCAGCCCCAAAAGGCCACCAGAGTTCTGCCTGGTGACACAGGCTGCTGGGATGGCAGAGGTCAGAGCAAACGCAGTGGCCAGGGAAGGGATATACCCAGCCAGCTTTCTCTTCTAGTGAACTGAGCCCTGTCCCCTGGTACACAGCTCCTACTCAATGTGGTCCTGCTCTGTTCCCACAGAACATGTCAGCTGGCCCTCCAGAGACATGGGCGGGGCCTTCTCACAGGACTACTGAGCTGGAGACTCTTGTGGCGCTGTCCCCTCCCCCCTCCAGCCCCCAAGCAAGACTCCGGACGCCACTGTTCTCCACCAAATACAGCAGAACCATCCTTCGTCCAAAACCTAACTCTGCTGAGACCCAAAGGCTCCTCCCTCAGGTCTCTGCCCAGGCTCCGGGGAATCAGCCCCAGATGACCCCCAGACGCCATGGCACAGGTGAGATGTCAGTCCCATCTTTTCATGCTTCTCTCCACACTCAAGAGCCCAGTGGGCTTCGAGCACCCTCATCGTCCAGAGAGTGAGAGGTTGATGCTGCTAAAGCTGGCCTAGCCATTCCGAGGAACAGGCTTCAAACAGGCACTTTTGTATGTCAGGTTCTGCATTAAGTTTTAGGACAGGGAAGGTCCAAGGAACACATGAAATCTAAAGTCTAGAAGTGATTAACTTGGACTTGAAATTGGGAAGGAAGCCCCCACCCAAGGATGTGCCCACCGGAAGGGGCTGCTGCCAGCCTCAGGGGCCTGCTGCCAGCCCGATGAGGACATATTGACCTGTATTTGTTCTCATGGGCCACGGTCAAAAACGCTTTGAAAACCACCATTCTAACGCATCTTAGGGCTGAGCAATCTAAGTGCAGGCTGAGCACCCTGCCTGGGAGTGGCCTCCCAGCATGGCACTGCCTCGCCTCGTTACTCTAAACCGGCTTTCGGGAAGGCCTTCAAGTCAGCTGACTCCTTGGGTCTTGGTTTCAGGCCCAAGGAACCTCTGACCCCACCCTTAAAGCTGTGCTGGGAGCCCTCACAGCTTTTCCCTCAAGCCCCCTGCGTCATGTAAGCGCCTGCAGCAAACCACCCCACGAGCAAACCCAAAAGAACAAGCCCCCGAGGAGGAGGAGGCAGCTGGCAGGTGGCAAGGACACGCCGACGATCACCCCCTGGGTGGCCACTGCCCAAGTTCCAGAACACCGGGGTGGGATCACTCATCTCCACCCAGAACAGGATGGCCTGACCTAGACACAATTTTCTGACAAATTCAGAACACTTAAAAAACCAATTTCTGCTAAACACATCTGCACGCTGCAAAAAATTAGGATTAACCATATTTGCAAGGTGACTTAAGCACCCTACACATTTGCTGTGTGCTCCCTGTGTGGTCCAAGAATCTGATCTTAAAATACAAAAGCAAAAAAAACCCCCAAAAACCCAAAAAACCCTAATCAAACACAACCTCTCTGCTCCAACAAATACCACGAGAAACGAAGTCCACCTGAGCTTTCTGCGAAGCCGCACACTGGGAAACGGACATGGAGAGCTTGGTTCTGGGTCTTCCACAAAGCATTTTGGGCTCTCTGGCTTCCTTCCTCAGCCCCCAAACATGGAGCCTGAAGCTAAGAAAGAACCAGGGCCAGGGCCTGAGGAGGCAAAGGGGAGGGGACTCACTGGCAGCCGCCCAGGGAACCTTGTCAGCTGACAGTCTAGGCCACCCTTCATGCCTCTCCGCCGGTGGCTACCCTGTGGAGCCCTGGCCATGGCAGCCAGGACCCAGCTCCCAAGCCTGTGGCCATCTGCCCAGGGATGGATGTTCCAGAGGTGACGGCCAGGGACTCAGAGCCCCCCAACTCAAGCCATTCCCCCCAGGTGTCGGCTCCAGCCTTAGCAACAGCAAACGAACAGTCCCCCAAGCACAGCCCGGTGTTGGGTCACTCACCAATGCCGAGAGAAAACAAGGTCTGTCAGCACTGAAGTTACCTTGTGCACAATCCTGTGGCTTAGCTCCCAACTGCACCGACATTGCAAATCTGGGCAGAAAGCCGAGTGACCCCTCTCCCCCAACCCGGGTTCTCCATCTGGGTGTATAACCCTCCCCTTGGAGACCCTCTGACCAGCTAGTCCTTCGTCCAAGACACAGATGGATGGACAGACGGGAGGAAGCAGAAGGTCTAGAACCCCCCCGGCTGAGGCACCTGCCACTCACACACAGATGAGTCTCGCTCCTCCAGAGGAGGCAAGGAGCTCTTTGCAAGGATGACCCTCTTTCTTGCCCAGGTCTGTTCCCTGTCCTCAGGGCCACTGGAGGGAGCGGAGAAAGGCAAGGGCCCCTGTGGCGGCTTTGTCAGGGGTCTGTGCGCCCCATCAAAAGGCCTGACTGCCCCAGGCTGAGGCTGTGGCCCTCCGTTTCCACTTACCGGGCCTGCTGCTCCGCCTGGCTGGCCTGGAACGAGAGACAGAAAGCGCTGTAGTCACCGTGAGACCAGCCCCCCGTGCCAACTAGTCAGGACAGGGCCCCATCCACTGTCAGCCCTCTCTACTCGGCAGGATGGACTGTGGCCTTCTCCCTCCTCTTCCACAGGCTGACCTGGGCGGCCTGGGTGTCCCGGGCCTGGCCCGCCTCCAACAGGGCCTCAATGGACCGGATTCTCTCCGTGAGCTGCGAGTTCTCGGCCCTTGCCTCTTTGAGCTGCCCATGGAGACCGGTCAGCTCCTCGCACTTGCTCTTCACCTCCGCCTCGGAGGACTGCAGTTTGCTGTGCAGCTCTGAGGGAAAGGACAGCAAGGGTGGATAGGGGCGGGAAACACTAAGATGGACACCCCCACCACCTCTCCTCTGCACACAGCACCCAGGGTTCCCTCCCCTGGCCCCTCTGTGTGCCTAGGCTGCTAAGACACAGTTGTGACCATTGGGGCATCTTACTAGCTGATGGACAAAGTACCTCTCTAGGGACCTTTGCTCTCTAGGACACATGATGGACACAAAGGACAAAGCCTTTGCTCTCTAGGACACATGATGCCCTCAGATCACTCCTGGAAAAATGCTGGAAATCTAAAATGGATTCCAGCCGGAGTTGTTAAACATCTGTTCTCTGGGAGACTGGCTCGTACCAGCCGAGTTCTGCTCGGGCACCTGGAAGCCAGCATTCCCGCCAGCACCCCCAGTCTCCTAGTCCAGCTGCTCCACTTCCCCGTGCCCCCCACTTCTCACAGGCCAGCGAGGCCTGTGGCT
Organism: Mirounga angustirostris; assembly: GCF_029215605.1. Taxonomy (NCBI): domain Eukaryota; kingdom Metazoa; phylum Chordata; class Mammalia; order Carnivora; family Phocidae; genus Mirounga; species Mirounga angustirostris. Next base: position 95,802,525 of record NW_026991718.1, on the reverse strand, counting down.
TCCACATCCACCGCCTCCCAAATCCCTCCCTGGCTCACCAGCACCCCTGGGGCCGCCTGAGCCCAGCCTGTTGCCTTTGAACAGAATGACTGCAAAAGCTCCAGCCCTGGTCCCCTGAGCCACTCCTGCTCCTTTGGTCCATTCTCCACCCAGCGCCAAAGCATCCGGAAGTACAATGGGCTCATGCCATCTCCGTCCCAGACAGGGTGCTGAGTGCTCCCACCACACCACCCAGCACCCAAACTTCACAGGGAGGGGGGTGACCTGGGCCCTGCCCTCTGGCCCCACACTGGCCAACTGCCTTCTTGTTCCAGTCACACCTACCTTATGCATCTGTTTCTTACACAGGCCAAGTTCAAGTTCATTCCCATTCTCAGGGGCCCTACGCTGGCCATTCTGCCTCTTCCTGGTCTTTATGAGACCAGCCCCTCCCTTCCCGTCACCCAGACTTGACTTGAACATTCCCTCTGCCTCGGACAGGCTTCCCTGATCACCCAATCTAAAGCCACACCTGGCCCATTCAGAGGTCAGCAAACTACCCCAAGGGCTACTCCTGGCCCACTCTCTGCTTTTGTAAATAAAGCTTTATTGGAACACAGCCAGGTCTGTCTGTTTATACCTTGTCTGGGGCTGCTTTTGCATTAGGGCAGCAGAGCTGAGCAATTGTGACAGACCCCATGCATGGCTCTTCAAAGAAATAGCACACCAACCCTGCTTTGGGTCACGTTGGCTATTCGAAGTCTGTAGAGCTCAGCGCTACGTGACTGGTCGATGCATGGCCATCTACCTGTGTCTGTCTGTCCTGCTAGAACGGGGCCCGGCTGCCTCTGCTTCACTCCTGGCCAAACCCTGGGTGCCCATGGCAGTGCTCAGCCCATACTCATGAGCCATCACTGGCCCCCTCTGCTCTATTTCTCCAGGGGCCCTCGGCATCCCCCACTACGCCACGCTCTTCTGATGGCAAAGGTCACCTACAGGCCTAGGGAGACCGCGGGCCCACCTTCTGAACCCGGCCTCTTGGGCTGAGTGAGCCAGCAAAGCCGGAAAGGTCCAAAAGGAGGCAGTCGAGAAGGTCGGCGAAGGCCTCAGGGTGCTGCAGCTCACCCCGAACCGCAGCTCCAGGCTGGGCCCCGTGGCAAGGGAGGCTCCAGCTGGAGGCACCTTCCACACCTCAACTCCCCAGCCCAGCCCGCAAGCTCTGCCCCTCGCACCCAGCGCTCATAAGCTCCACCCTGGCACCCGGTCCTGGCGGCTCTGCCCTGCCCGCCCCCCAACGCTTCACCTGGCGGAGCGCTACCACCACCTCACGACTCCCCGAGCGGCAGAGTCAGGGATCCCATGCCGCCTCACTCGCCAACAGGGCTGGCTCACTGTGGGGGTTCCAGCCTGGCAGCGGGGCCGGGGCGGTGAGCGGACCCACATCTGGCGCAGGTCTACAGGCCCGCTCGGGGCCTCGGACCAAAGGGGCCGCCCTCACCGGCCGTCCGCTGCTCCTGCTCCCGGGCCTTCTCGGCGTCCGCCCGCAGGCCGGCATGGCTTGTCTGGGAGCGGCACAGTTCCCGGCTGACCTCGTCCAGGCGCTTCTGCAGGGCCTCCGCACTCTCCTTGTGGGACGCCTGGGGACCGGGCAGACGGAAGAGGGCCGTGAGGAGGCCGGACGGAGGCTGGACCCTCAGCTGGCTCTGAGGCCAAGGACCACAGAGAGCTCTTCACATCCTGCCAAGCCGCCCCAACAACCATTATAAAATGCGCCTGGGTTTCTGATGTCGGCTCACCCACGGAGAAGGCCAGGAGGGCCCCCCACCCCGGCACCTGAAGCGTAAATTCTCGGGGAGGGGCCCCAGGTGAAGAAGAGTGGTTGCAAACAAGAAAAAGCCCCATTTCGACATCAGTGTGACACAGAAAGGCTTCCTGCGACCTAAACCTCCAGTCTAACTTGGAGATTTCCTATGTGGGCCCTTCCAAGGTCCACATCTACTGAGCTCATTTTCTGGAAAAGCCCTATTCTAGGCATTGTGTGTGCATTGGTATGGTTAATCCCCATCCGGCCCATGACGCAGGTACCATGGTCATGCCCGTGTTACAGATGGGGACACTGAGGCTCTGAAATCCCCAGCAGATACCAGGGGCCTCATGGACAACCCCAGGACCACAGAGAAGGCAGCCACACGCCCCGCCCTCCCTCACCACCTGTGGTCAGCCGCTCCCAGAATCTCTGGTGTCAGGGAGGAGATGGGAGTCTCTGTGGCCACAGGCTGCGGATGGGAGCCCAAGGCCTCGGAGGACAGGAGACGCTCAGCATCTGGGGCTTACTGGTGAAAGCCAGGCCGAGGCCTTGGTCCTTTAGCAATGGCACACGTTAATGGTGGCAAGCTAGGGGCCAGAGTGGAGGTTCCAGCCCCAGAAGCAGAACTATCCAGAAACCTTTAAAACATAATCATGGCCAGGCCCACCCCGGGGGTGCTGATCTCACTGGTAGGGGCAGACCTCCCTTACATGAAAATCAGCACACACCAAATTATCCATCTCCATTCCACCCAAACCATCCAAACCGTGTTCCCTTTTAGTACCTTGTACACACCCAAGCATCAGTCCTCACATCTGTCGTGTTAGTACCTTCCACAAGACAGCCCCACTGTCCCATGTGCTGTGGCCCAACTTCTGTGACTGAAGAAGGGCCCACAGGATTTCCTCCTCATCCCGAAAAGTTAAATGCACAGCAGGCGTGACATCAAGGCTCCCCACACCCAGTCATCCTGCCCCCAAACTGGCCAGCTGGGGGATCCAGAAGTCATCAGGCCAACAGGCATCAGCAAAGCCCCTGGGCTGATGTTGCCCAGTGCACTTTGGGGACGGGGACCACCTTCCTCCCTCTGAGGGAGAACAGCCAATTTCCTGGGAAGACAAGAGCTTCCAGGCCACAGCCAGAGGCTGAGAAGGAAGAGTACATGCCCAGCCCCGAAGCCAGAGACGGCGGTACCACAGGTGGGGGCCAACAGCGCTGGGGCTAGACCCAAGGGTTCAAACCCCGCCTCCGCGTGAACTTGGGACCAGTTACTTAACTTCTCTGTGCCTCAGATTTCCTTACGGGTAATTACAGATAATAGCACCTACCTCATGGGGTTAGGATGCGAATTAGCCGAGTTAACGCTCACGGAGCACTGAGGACAACGCTTACCACGCTGAAAGCACCCATTCCTTGCAACCTAGCTCTCCCTGTTACTAGCGAGACCCAGGCTGAACGTTCCTGCCCGAGCCATGCATGGGCCGCCCGTTGCCAAAATCCTGGCTGCCAGCGATGACCCAAAGTGGCTGAGCAAGCTCTGGTCTGTCACCACCCGGCACAGAGTGGGCGGAGTGCGCAGGGCGCCGAGGGGGCGGCTCCCTCACTCACCTGCAGCTGCAGGACCTGCTTCTCGAAGGCGGCCGTCTTGGTCTCCAGAGCCTTTCGCTGCTGCTCCTCCTGCCGTGCAGCCTCCGACTTCTCCACCAGCTCCTTGCTGACCTTGCTGAGCTCCTGCCGGAGCTTGGCCAACTCGGCGTTCTGCCTGCAAGACAGCCACCAGCCCCCAACTGCAGGGCAGAAGCAGCCTCGGGTCCGCTCCCGCCAGCCCCAAGAGCTGCCCCTGGGTGATGGGGGCCGGAGGGCGCGCCTTCCCTCCAGGGCACCTGCTCTTTCACGAGTGGTTGCCCAAGTCCTGAAGCCATTACCGAAGCCTCTTGTACTCTATAGTCGTGTTGAGTTCTGATGTGTGTTGGTGAAGACGTTCTCCGACCGGCACAGTGTGTGGACCATACAGAGCAAAGAGCAAAACGTGCACGGCAATATTCCAAGGCAACCCCGCCCAGAAACAGCTGAAAATTCAGAGAAAGGGGGCAAGGCACCCCTTCTCCTCACTCCTGATCTAGAACCAAACAAGCTCCAGATGCAGGCTGACTGGCCACAGTACCCCTGCAGGGCAGGGAGGGGGCAGCCAGCCGGAACCCACGCGCCCCACTTCCCTCGCCGACTAGACCACAGCTAGGCCCGCAGGCCACCGGAAGTGGGGAGCTGAGGCACTTGACCAAACAGACCCTTCAACACTGTGCAAAAGCTGGATCTCAGGACCTGTGACAAGTACAGAAGTGAAAGAAGGAGACTTGATTAAAAGAAGAAAGGCAGCTCCAGACCTGCCTTCCCCAGTGTGAGGAGGCCTCCTTCACTAGGACACAAGACACCTCTTCAAGGCAGGATCGACTGTCCAGCCAAGGGCCAGTACCAGGACAGACAAAGGGGACAGACAAGACTGCCCACCACGCTGCAAGGTGGCAGCAGACCAGGTGGAGGCAAGAAGCCCGGCCAGGAGCAGCTGTGCTCTGCTGGTCAATGCGTAGGTGGCTCCCACCTCTCTGCATCTGGCTTTTCCCAGCTGCACCAGGGTGGCCATCCCAAAGCCCTCTGCAGGGCCATCAGCTCACGCTCTAGAAGGCCAAGATTCAAGACGGGAGGGCTTACAGGAAAGGCTGGACTCCAGCACCCGGGGGCCGAAGGTAGGAGGCTCGGTGGGTGGCCTTTGGGACTGCTCTGGAGCTCTGGGCAGGGCCCGGGGCCACCAGCCACACACAGGGCAGAGCTTCCACGAATGAGTCAGTGGCTGCCACCTCAGAGTGACAGGTCTACAGGCTCCTAGCTTTCTCAGGAGGCTGCAGTGGATTCTACGTGACAGGGGATGCCAGAGCGTCCCTCCCTCCCCACATTCACCTTCTGCTTGTAGCTGCTAAGGAACCACAGCCACCCCCCCCCCCACCAACCAACCCCCAGCCTGCTGACAGGCCAGGCCGGAGACAAAGATGTGCACGCACACACACCCAGAGGGGACCTCCAGACAGAAGGGGAAGGAGGCCTTTAGATCAGAATCTGCCCCCCGCCCAGCTCCCGGCAAAACCAGACACACGGACACAGACTCCCCTCCCCGGTCCAGCTCCTGGGCCAACAGTGTCCCCACCTGACTTGCAGCTAAAGGACAGAGAACACCAGTGCCCTCTGTCTTTGCCAGCGCCCCTCTCGGCAACCGGGAATGCTCTGGGGATGACACAGAACCCCAGAAAGTCCCTTTGGGAGACTTCAGGTCAAGAGAAGGCAAGAAAGTGTGACTCAAAAGAAAACGCAGTGGGGCTTCTTCTGGGCCAGCCTGTTGAGACTGCAATGCTCAAATCAGAAGTCTGAGCCACACTGCCCTTCATTTGGTGAGGTCACTGCTGCCCCGGGGGGTCGGCTGGCTCACCAGACCCCTGGAACTTGAGCTCCTGACAGGCAAGGCTGAGAGCAAGAGCCCCGCTAAGCCAGCCGGGCCGCGGGCTGTGGAGGTATTTACTCCTTACTACCAGTGCGGCAGAGGCAAATGTCCCTTCCTGCACAGGAGCCCCCATCTCCAGTGGAGAATCCAGGGGCTCAGGCCTACAGAGGTCCCCATATCCCCACCAAACTCTGATCCTGGACACTCTGCTAGCCCCTGATACTCTGGGCCAGCATCAGAAGTTTTGAAAAGCCTCCTATCAGGATGTTGTGAAGACGGACATGAAAGAAATATCTGCTCCCTGGGAAGTCCAGATGCCGGCACCGGCCAGGACCTGAGAGGCCCCTGATCACATGGACACTGGGCCCGGGCAGGCTGGGGCTCGCCAACTCTCCCTGGGGCCTTGACCACGTGTGAGGATGCCGGCCATGCACCGGAAGGCTCGGCCACTCAGAACCAGACAGGGGGATGGAGGGTCAGGCCAGAGACCTCAACGGGGTGGGTGTGCAAGGGCACCGCCAGCCCCATGTGCTCACGTGGGGGGCCCACACAAGGCTGCCACACCTGCCCCACATCCAGTAAGAACCTAGAGTGCACCTGCACAGCCTTGAGGGAGGCTTGGGGAACCCTCCCCAGCTCCAGAGCCCCAGACACGGGCCCTCGTGCTGTCTGAAGGGGGTGCTGAGCTTACTTGCTCTCCACCTGGCTCGTGGCCTGGTTCAAGGCATCCCTCAGGATGGAGTTCTCCTGCTGCAGTCGGGCCAGCTGCGTGTTGGGGCCATTCTCCAGCTGCTCCTGAAGAGTCCGGATCTGGAAGTCAGTGAAGGGGCATCAGAGACAGCCGGCTTCTGGAGCCAGGCCAGTGAGGTCCCAGCCCACAGACAAATGCACCGAGGGCACTACCTTCTCCACACCAGAGGTGAGGAGGACCCCTTAAAACTGCCCAGTGCCTACTGGGTATTTACCCCAAAGATACAAAAGTAGGGATCTGAAAGGGTATGTGCACCCCGATGTTTATAGCAGCAATGTCCACAATAGCCAAACTGTGGAAAGAGCCAAGATGTCCATCGACAGATGAATGGATAAAGAAGATGTGGTCTATATATACAATGGAATATTATGCAGCCATCAAAAGGAATGAGATCTTGCCATTTGCAACGACGTGGATGGAACTGGAGAGTATTATGTTGAGCGAAATAAGTCAAACAGAGAAAGACATGTATCATATGACCTCACTGATATGAGGAATTCTTAATCGCAGGAAACAAACTGAGGGTTGCTGGAGTGGGGGGTGGGGTGGAAAGGATGGGGTGACTGGGTGATAGACACTGGGGAGGGTATGTGCTCTGGTAAGCGCTGTGAATTGTGCAAGACTGTTGAATCTCAGATCTGTACCTCTGAAACAAATAATGCAATATATGTTAAGAAAAAAAAAAAGAAGAAGAAGGTAGCAGAGGGGAAGAATGAAGGGGGGAAATCGGAGGGGTAGACGAACCATGAGAGACGATGGACTCTGAAAAACAGAGGGTTCTAGAGGGGAGGGGGGTGGGAGGATGGGTTAGCCTGGTGATGGGTATTGAGGAGGGCACATTCTGCATGGAGCACTGGGTGTTATGCACAAACAATGAATCATGGAACACTACGTCTAAAACTAATGATGCAATGTATGGGGATAATATAAGAATAAAAAAATTAAAAACAAAAAACTGCCCAGTGCCAGCGTCTGAGGCGGGGGGACCCCCAGCACGTGTCTCCTCTCTCCCCTCCGCCTCCCTGTTGACAGCCTCCAGGCAGCAAGCACTCAGCCCGAGCCGCAGGCCCGCTCCGTGCTCGCTGCCTCTGATAAAGCTGTGTTAAGTGCTCTGACACCAAGCCACAGCCTACGGTGGCCCCGAGGGAGCCTCATTTCCTGCCCTCTGAAGACCGTCCCCCCCTTCCCAGCATCCTCCAGCGCCCACTGACCGGGCCCCCCAGCTGCGGCCCACCTTGCCCTGCAGCTGCTGCACCTCCTTCACGTGCTCCCGGTAGCTGGCCTGCATGCGCGCCTGCACGGCTGTGATCTCCTGTTCCCGGGCCACGAGCTGCTTCTTCACCTTGGCCTCCCCGGCTGCTGCCTTAGCCTTCTCCGCGGCCAGCTCCTAGGAGAGCGCGGAGGGCAGAGAGGCGGTTAGGCGAGCGAGGGCGGGAGCCTGTCCGGCGGGACCAATGTCCTCACAGCCCACACATCACCTCATCACCTGGGGCTGGCCTCCCTCCTGAGTTCCCAGACACAGCAAGCCGACCACCATAGAGAACCAGCAGGAGACAACGAGGGGTCCCCGGAAAACCCTGCTGGCCTCACCGGTTGGAGGCTCGATGTCAGGCTTTGGCCACATGAAGGCAGCGGACCCAGAAAGCTGTGTAAACACGCCACATGGTCTTGTGCTCTCCTGGACTACTGGTTCAGCCCTGCTGGGGTGACGGCACCCTGGCTAGGCTGGGTCCCAGACATCCGGGCCCCGGAACGGCCTACTCGAGGGCTTGTATCAGGACCGAAGAGGCAGTGAGCCTTGATGCTGGGGCGGGGAAAGAGACAATGCCCGTCCCACCATGACTAGGAGGTTGGCCCCACTCCTGGAGGGCCTGGGTCTCCAGTGCAGCTGCTCGGTCCTTCCACCCAGCCTAGGGAGCACCTGCTCTGCTCAGCATCAGATGCCCATAATGAGCACAGGATGCTGGGCCTGAGGACCCAAAGCCTCAGGCAGAGGCAGAGCACAGGGTGGGAAGGGCTGGTCAAGGGAGAGGGGCTGGTTGGAGTCTATGTCATTCCTGAAAGAATGGCAATGGCCGGAAGCCATGGAAAGCAGAGTGACAACTGAAGAAAGGCCCTTGGGGCTGGGGGTGCTCCCCGTCCAGTGGGCCTCCAGCCAGGCTGACAACTACTTGGTGTGGGCCCAACTAGCCTGGGTAACCACGGTGACCAAGCATCTCACAGACTCCAGGCCCTGTCCCATCCCTATCCCAGGCAGGAGACCAGAGAAGTGGGAAATCCTCTTGCTCTCCAGGCCAGGGCTGCCAGGGAGACCCATCCCCAAGGGCCAGAGTGTCCCCCGGGGATGGGACGGGAGCAAATCAGAGGCTAGGGGAGGAGCTAGGCAGATGGGGTGGCCGCTGGGCGCCAGAGCTGCTATGGGTGCCCGGCCTTCCCTGAGACCATCTGGGACCCCATGGCCTCACCATTCACACAATCATCTTCCTGGCCCTGGCCAGGGGGCAAGCCCACAGGAGCATGAGGTCCACGCCAAGGGACACTTCACTGATTATCTACCGGAACGGGAGAGGTGGCCACCACTGTGCATCCACTCTGACACAAGCGGGTGTCTCACTCCTTCCTCTCAGTAAGATGGGGGTCACGATCCCCATTTTACAGCTGACCTCACGGAGCCCTGGGGGAGATACGTCACCCAGGGCTGGGAAGGCTTCCTCTGAGCTGTGTGCTGGCCCTGGGCCTCGGTGACCACTCACTAACAAGCAGCCTGCGAGGCCAAGCCAGGCAAGGTGGCCAGGATCACAGGGGACAGATACAATGACACATGCTTGCAGTGATGACCTCCAGAATCTGGGAGAAGAAAACAGGGCTCTGGAAGGCTTCCCAAGGGAGGGAGGCCAAAGGAGTCTTCAAGGATAAGGAGAAAATTTCCAACCAGCTACACAGTGAAAGGCCTCTGAGGCTAACGAAGGGACAGGAGGAGAGGCCCAGGGGCGGCAACGAAAGGCCACGTGTTGGGGGAGCGGATGGAGTGGGCGCTCAGGGGTGCAAGCTCTGGTCTGAGGATTAGGAGCCACTGACAGAGCTTAAAGAGGGCCTCACGGGACCACGTCAGCAATCAGGAGCCCAAAAGGGCCTCCTGGGGCTGCAGGGAGGAGGGTATGGCCAGGGGAAGGGGGCCTGGCTGGACACCTCAGAGCAGGATGGGTAATGAGCACCAAGGGGGTGTCCCCACGTGTCTCAGAGCCCTGCAGCTTGTAGACTGGGAACTACTCTATCAGGTGGGCTGCCACTGTGGTTTTGGAAATCTTGTCAAGCGGCCACCACCGAGAGAGAGAGCAGTAAATGTCCAGCATGAGGGGCAGCATCTAAGGGCTCTCCTGTGGGGTACACTCCCACCTTGCACCCGCTGCCCTGCCCTCGGTGGCTGGAGACCCCAGGAATGGAGAAGAAACAGGCCACTGTGACTGTCAGAGGCTGCACCCACTCATGCATCACACCTCCAGCTCAGCCTAAATTCAAGGGGGCAGGCACAAGGAACTAGCCAGACAGCCACACGGCTGAGCAGCTGTGGGAATGCTCGCTCCTGTGATCACTTGACCTTTATTTGCGGGGGGAGGTCAACAAATTTCACAGGGATTTCTCAGTTTGTCCAGAAAGAGGATACAGAAGGAAGGCCCCCCAAAACCAGACTTAACCACTGGTGTGCTGCCCAGCTGGCCCTCTTTCATGGCACATCCGCTCTAGCCCATGGCGCACCACCAGCCAAGTGGGGGAGGCTGCACAGCCAGCTCCTGGCAGCAGGGCGAGTGGCTCCCCCTGCATTTAACCAACGAGCCAAGAAGGGCTCACATGAAGGCTGCATGCGGAGAGTCTTGACAGAGACGATGGGGCCCACCGGGCAGAAGCCTACTAAGCTCTAAGGAAGGCCAAAGAGACCTGCCTTTTTCTTTTCTTCTCCTGGGTGGAGCATTAACCAAGAGTAACCACCCAGAGGTTCATCTTCTGCTCTTGCCATCCCCACTGCACAAACTTCACGTCCCTCCAACTGGGGTCAGAAACTCAGGCTACCTTGTTCCCAACTATTCTCGAACAAGCAGATGGAGGGGCCCTGAGGAAGGCCAGACCGCGTGGGACATCACCAGTCCTAGGCCATCTCCCTGGGCCTGCCGCCCAGACAGAAGAGGCAGGTAAGCGGCGGGAGGGTGAGAGCAAACCACAGAATTTTACTGAAAAAGACAGCTTTCGAACTGGGTGTAACCAGCCCCGTAGGGCTCTCAAGAGAGAGGCATGGGACAAAGCCCAGTGAGTTCTGACAGGGGTGGCCGGGGGTGAGGGGAGTGGCCCCTTGTGTCATGTGTCCTGACACATCGTGAATGACGCCCCCAGCCCTTGGCGGCAGCACGGACCCATGACTATCATTCAGGAAGTACAAGTGTTACCTGGGTGGCAAGCCGTCAGCTGATGCTAAGGAGCCAGCCCCTTCCCCGCAGGTCTGCTCCACAGACAGCAGAAAAGGGGAGGAGAGCAGCTCCTTCACTCCCCTCCCCACAAGTTTTTGCTCCAATTTTCAACAAAACCACCTTGGATCCACCGGGCCCAACCTCCTTTCAGGGTGCATACCCTAAAAAGATAGCCCGTCACAAACTGAGGGCCCTAAGCCCCAACTTAACATCCATGCGTTCTTAGACACGTGGTCATGGGGGTGCCGCCACCCCACAGCTAGCCAAGGGCCACCACAGGCGATCCGGCCGCAGGTTGTCAGGCTCCCAGCCAGCCACAGACACCCCAGTGCAGGGGGGCAGTCACCAGCCGGCAGGCCCGAGCCAGGCTCCAAGGCGGGAAGGCCGACGCACGATGCGGGGGCAGCACTGGCCACGGCCCGGGGGTGCTCGGGACAGGGCGCGCACGCTGCTGTACCTTGTTGAGCTCCCTCAGTTTGCTCTTGGCGACAGCCGCGTCCTCCTGCTCTGTGGCCAGCAGCTTTTCCTTCTCTTCCAGCTGGCGCTTCAGAATTGCCACGGGGTCGCCCTTCTGAGTGGCCTACAAGTGCCCACAGAGCAGTGTTAACAGAGGGGCTACGTCCCCCCGCCCTAGCAATCAGACCAGGACCCAGGACAAGAGACAGCAGGGCCCTGATCAAGCGGGATGGGGCTTCTAGATGAGCCGGTTCTATCCTGACTCCACTCACTTCTGGGAAAGGCACCCCGACCTCAGCCACCCGGGCTGCCAGGCCTCTAGGCCCACTGTACTTAGGAGCTGTTTAGACCAAAAGCTTCAGTTCTCTGGGCTAGTTTTTAGGGGCATGGTGTTTCCCATTAACTGGGACCAATGGTGGCCAGGGCCTCTTCCTACCCCACCGAGGGGCAATGAGTCATCGCTTCCGGTGCCCACCCCTTAGCTGCTGTGTGAAGCCTGCAGGCTGCTAGCTGAAGTGTGGAGACCTTGGGAGGGGAGGTCTACTCTGGGGATAGTGGCCTGAGGTGAGTCTGGGCCTGTCTCCTTGGAGGAGTGGTCCTCCTGACCTCCAGTCACTCACACGCCAGGAGATACCCTTCCCTCCCCCAAGCCCACTGAGGAAGGAGCTCCCCTGTGACTGCACGACGTGTCCACCTCAGCGAGGGCCAGGAAGGGATTAAGCCCCACTGGCCTCAGGGCAGGGGTCACTGGCCTGGCTCTCAGGATACCCCCCAACATCAGTAACCACTAGGGTGCCACAAAATTCTCTAGCACAATTACCTACAGTTCCGACTCTGGAATAAGGAACAAGCACGTGCCATGCAGCACCTCCCAGGGGCAGCTCACTCGTCACCACCACCACAGGGCAGGTGCAAGCCTCTGAGCTGGCCCCCAGTGGCAGTGGGACAGCAGAGGAAGGTGCTTCCAAGACCGTCACAGGGCCCCCCCCCCCCCCCACGCAGTGTATCCCTACACCTTCTGTTCTGCACCCGAGCCCCGGCCACAAGCCAGCTGGGCCGCAGCTCCCGTGTTCCCCCTCAGGCGCGTGTAACACAGAGCCTGGCCCTGGCCTGTCACGGCCTTCCTGTCTCTGTGGCTGGGCTGGGGTAGAAGCCGAAGTGAACTTGGGGTGAGTCATGCAGCCTGTGTCTGAATAGGGGTGGCAGGGTTCTGCCGAGAGGCAAGCGGAGGCTATTTTATGACCTCTGTGCAGCTTGGCAAGCCGCTTGCGGCCAGCCCAACGGGATCATTCAGGGGAGGCTGGGGCCCCAGGACCAGGCGAGTACTGCAGCTCGCCAGCTCTAAGGGGAGAGCAGGGAGGGTGGAGCCACCTTATGCCAGGTGTCCTGAATGACGCCAGCTTTCTCGGACAGGATCTCGATGAGCCGCTGGGCCTCCCCCTCGTTGAACACCATGCTTCCAACCGTGGAGACCAGCGTCTTGTAGGGGAGGTAGAGAGGGCTGTCGGAGTCCGGGGGCCCTGCGCAGTGAGAGAGAAGGAGCAGGGACTTACCCTCAGACCCAGCAACCAAGCCGGTTCTGCCTCGAAGCAGCAGGGCCAAGCAGAGCCGAGGGCTGTCCAGCTGCCTGGGGCTGTGCCGGCTGAGTGCAGAGCCTGCCTGGGTACCTCAAGCTCTTTCGGAGTATTGAGAAATGGACTAGACTACGGGTCCCTGCACCGTCCTCTCAACTGCCCAAAGAGAGCAGACGGGAGAGGTCCCCGAGGAAAGAAAGGCTGTTTTCCTGGATTGGGGGAGATGCCCCCTCCTATGTTATCATCAAAATGATCAGAATTAAGCATACTTTCCCCACAGCTACTTTTTTCCTTCCTTCTTTTTCCAGCAAACTGCTTGGTCCGGTTCTCACCCTGCACGGCCCAGCAAGGTTAAGCCCCCTGCCATGACCGAGTCCCATAGCCCCAGCCCCTCATGCACACAGACCCCAGAGCCACAAGAGAGTCATGAGAGGAGGACAGAAAGCAAAGGCTCGTGTCTCTCAGGCTGCATCTCTGTGGTCCAGGGGAGAAGGAGGCTCTTCCCAGTCACCTGGGTTCAAACACTATTTCCGGCTTTATGAAGCCTAAGGCCGGTTTTAGGAGAGGGGAGGCTGGGCTTGGTTCTTTCCACAACGGGCCTGCCCGCTTGTCAGTCCATAAGTGACCTTCTGGAGGCCGACAGCCACCTGTCACTTCTGCAGTGCTCCTGGTGTCCCCCACCACACACAAAACACACACATACACACATACTTACACACACACACATTCACACTGCAGGCTCTCAGGCAGCCTTGAAGACAGGACAGGGTGAACTGAGATGCCCCACCTGGCAGCACCCCCCCCCCAAAATGCCTGGATCTGCCCCACAGCCCACTGACTGGGGAGCCACAGAGGAGTGACATAAGGGAAACAGGCCGTCCTGCTGAGGCACCTTCGGCTAAGCCCACCTCACTGAGGACAATGAATGGGGAAGGTTTCCACGGTAACCCTAAATTCTCTGGCCTGTCACAATATTTTCAGTGACTAGTCACAATATTTTCATCGCAAGTCAAAGCAGTCAGCATGATACCTTAACGGGGGGGAATGTGGGGTGTGGGCGAGCTGGTTGCTATGAGCACCTTCGTCGTAGAATTTCTTACTCCGGTGAAGCTGGAGAGAGTAAAAATAACCAGGCTGAGAGACCTAAGCACTCAAGGGTGTCACAAAAATGAAGTGGGAGTGAGGTGCATGCTCCCTTCAGCCTTTCTCCTTTTCACTGAGATATGTATATAATATAAAATAATCTTAGTGGTAAACTTACACACACTAGAAAAAACATTCTGACTAGAGCCGAGCCAAAAACAAAGCAAAAGCTCCCCTCGAGTTCACTATTGGAAGAAAACCCCACCGTTAGCATTTTGGTTTACAGGTGCCCCTGCTTTTCCCCCTCAGCCTGTAGACAGAGGCTTACTGCCCAGGTTTTCCAGAAGAGGGAAGTCCACTCTTTCAAAGACACAGCTGGAGTCAGATGGGGCAGGACAGCCCCTCTGAGGCTGACCCCTGCACAGTGTCCCTTCCTGACTCAGGAAAGGTCTACTCCTGCGCTGTCCCAACATGCTGGCCGCCAGCCACGCGGGGCTCCTGGGAACTTGAAATGCAGCTGGCGTGAACCTAGGTGTGCTACAAAGTACCAGTACACCCCAGGTTTTGAAGACTTGGTATGAAAAAAAAAAAAAAAGTAAAATATCTGTAATAATTTTCTGTATTGACTGCATGTTGAAATGATAGTACTTGGAGTAAACTGGGTTAAATAAAATATATCACAAATTAATTCTCTTTGCTTCGTGTTTGCCTTTTATCATGTGGCTACTAGGAAAGTCTGAATTACATACAGAGCTCACACGTGCAGCTCACACTGTCTTTTCTAGTGGACAGGCTGGGCTACTCCTTTCCAGCCCTGGGACCCCTCTCCCCAGGCATGCCCTGCTAAAGCCATGGTGGCCCCTGTCCCTACAGAGGCCTCAGACTGACCAGGGGCTCCTCAGGGGGCAGCCTCCTGAGCGAGGCGGCCTTGGACATGTTCCTTCACCTCTAGGGGATGGCTTCCATGGGGTCTGGGCCAGAACTCTCAGAGGTGCGGACTTGCCAGGGAAAGCCAGAAACGAGATTTTTATGTGTCATCTCCTGACCTTTAGTGCTGACAGCTACCTCAATGAAAAATAAATAAATCAAACCACTGTGGGGTTGGAACACATCCGTGGGCCAGGTCCCGCCTGCAGGTCACCTCTGCCCTTGGGCAATGGGACACCATGGTCAGAACAAGGCCCCTGAGCCAGGTGGCCTGGGCTCAAATTACAGCTCAACTCCTGTCTGCCTGTGCGTCCTTGGGCAAGTTGCTTCACCTCCCTTAGCCTCAGTTTCCTCATCTGCGAAATGGGGGTAAAAATCAATCTTTCCCCTCTCACAGCCTCACTGCAAAGATTAAATCCCAACATGTTTGGAATGATGCCCGGCATAAAAAGCACTGCAGAATCAACCAACGGGCCACCTTCAAGCCCCAGTCACAGGAGGGCCCCAGACCCTGACCCCACCCGGCCCCCGAAACAGACAACACGAAAAGGGAGGGGCTTGGGGGGGCTAAAGCGACCTCTGCCCTTTCTCCGACTCTCACAGGGGACAGAGAAGTCATGTGCCCAGGAGCCGGCCTCGCAGATACAGCGGCACAGCCCACAGGCCCTGTGGCTCCTGCCTTGGGTGGGTGGGGAGCATGGGTGCATGGCTCCGTCTGCACCCTCTCGTGAGGCTAAAGGGGCCTTATGTAAAGGAAGGAGCCCTCTGCCTCTCTGGGCCCCCGGCCAAGGAGCACACAGCACGGGATAATGTACGTCACACCTCAAATTCCAAAATGAGGCGCCCTTCTGTGACCCTGCTGGGGAGCTTTAGTCACCTAAAATTAAACTTGTCTTGCAAACAGGCACTTAGGAGTCTCTTCCTCACTGTCAACTACGCGGTCCTCTAGGGAGAGTTTTCACGTAACTACCGGGATCCCCAGCGGCCAGGTGTCAGTGCTAGGGACCCTACGGGGCTCCAACGCTGGGTACTGTGTCGGCAGCAGCTCCTCCGGCGTCCAGTTACTGGAACACCCCCGCACGGCTCACGTCTAGCCACGTCAGCCAACAGGGTGGCACCAACAGCTGCCCGTCCGTGAGGGGATTATGGCCCAGGCCCGGCGACAGCCCGTCACTAGGCTCCAGCAAAACACCAGCGGCTGGCACAGGTTGCCCCAGGGCGGGCGGGTCCCAATGGTCCCTATCCACAAAGTATGCTCCTACTGTGTACCGGCAGTCAGCAAACTGCTGGGCCTGAAAAGGTAGGTCCGAGGTGGAAGTGCCAGCTAAGAGGCAGACGAGACACAGGATGTGTGGCAACCACGCAGCAGATCCACACAAAGGGAACGTGGGGTGGGCGTGCGGCCAAGGATGCAACCGCGGCAGCGGTGCCGGGAGAGATTTCAAAGCGGGATGCTTTAGCCAAGCACTGCTGCGTATGGAGAAGGCGAGGGCTGGTGCAAGGTGGGGGCAGCAAGGACAGGCAGCCTGGCTTGGAAGGAGAAGTGAGACTGCAGTGGGTCCACGTCTTCACGGGCCCCAAGGATCTGGATTCTATCTCATAGGCAACACCAGTAGGGAGAAAGGTGTGCGACTGGGAAATGTTATTTCAGGACACCTGGGGAACAAGGCTGGAGGCAGGAGCAGAGGAGGGAAGAGCCCAGGGCTGAGGGCCAGGCCCAAGGGCGCTGAGGAAGCTGAGCTGGGGGGCAGAGGCCCAGGTGTCAATCCAGGGCCTCTGCCAGTGGAACCTGCCACGGGGGTGAGGTCTGGGGGGCTGGGGGAGAACTCCAGTGGCAGAAACACTCGTTTGTTCAGGGGACATCCAGACCAGTGCTGCAGGCTGTCTCAGACGCACAGATGCAGGCCAAACAGCTGCTGGGCCAGACGCAGCATGAGTGCCACCCCAACAGCGTAGGCCAGGTTCCCCTGCACCTCCCACAGCAGGAAGCCAGACCCCAGCGTCGGGGAGACGTCCATGCCCTGACATCCCCAATCACCTAAGCCAAACTTGGGTCCAAGGCCCCAGGAAGGGCTCCCCTGCACCTCCGTAAAGCCCACCACTGCATAAGCAACCATCCGACTTAGAGACGAAGGCGAGCCCGACTCCTGCCGGCCCCAAATACAGACGGCACCCCCCTCCCACACCACAGAGAAGCTGGCAGGCACACCTGTCTCCAGAGACGTGGGACCAGCCAGTATGCCTGCCGGTCTCCCCACGAGCTTCACATTGGGGGACAGAGGCTGCAAGGGTCCTCCTGAGTTTGTGGGAAAGCAGCCCTCACAGGGTCCCGGATGGAAGATCCACTGAATGCATCGGAGGTGGCGGCGGCGGCCCCCGAGACAGCACGCACGCACGCACGCAGCCGGCTCCAAGCCCAGCTCGGGCTGCAAAGCCCACCACTGCCCAGGGGCTGCCCTGCCTTCCCAATCCCATAGAGGCCCCAGAGGAGCAGCCACACTGGACCCCCGACTACCACAGACACATCTGACGCTTAACCTGCATGGACCAAAGACAAAGAATGTTAAGAGCAGCCCGGTTTGGGGCCTTTGAATCCGGCCTTTTCCTTTGGAGAAAAAAGTAATCTGTTAACAAATCTGGGAGGCTGTGCATTTAATAAGGTTTCAGGGAATTTAAAAATCCCATAGATGAAATGACTTTTTCTCATTATACTTTTTCCCCCAAATTTCAACAAAATCAAGTTTACATCTGGAAAAAAAAAAAAAAAAGAAAAACATCACAGTATTTCTTAAAGAAAGACAAGCCCTGTAGGACCTCTGGGCAAGGTCCTTCCATGGGCTTCCTCAGTCACGAAGCTGGTCCAAGGACGACACGCCTTACTTAAATGACAATCGAGATTTTAGCTCATGCCTGCAGAAAAGACAAGATCTGTGCACCTGTGGGCTTCCTGACCACAGCTACATCAGGGCAGCCATGGGAGCCCCAGCGCCGCCATGTTTTAAGATGAGTGAATGGAGCGTTCTGGAAGAGTGTCATCCAGCAGCTTCTCTAAGACATGGCAGTGCCATACTGATTCAGCTCCTTGCCTAAGGGATGCTTTTGTTCTTTCAAAAAAGAAAAGTTGGGTTTGAAGAACTGACACAGAACATGAAAAGCTCAAAAGCCCTACAGAGATTTCAGAGCTTCAAACCCTGAAAAACCAAGTTCGAAAGAAAAGAGTATCAAACCTAATCTCAATACACACCTGTCTGTACCTCAGCCCTAAGGGGCTGAAGGAAGAGTGGCTGCTGAGGTGGGCTGGGCCTGGCCTGAGAGGGGCCTCAAACGGAGGGACCGAGGCTGGAGGCTGTCCCAGCCACCATCTGCTGTCCATGTGACTTCTGGGAAGTCTCAAAAGAGAGCTGAACTTTGGTTTCTGCTTTTGGAAAAGCAGGTAAACCTACAAATCCACGTTACAGACCTATAGGGGGATAAATGCATCTAAAGGAGCTTCATAAACCACGTGCCTAACCAAACATCTGGTTGAGAACAATAGTATCACATTCCTGGGGTAACCCAGCAAACACATAGTGCAAGAAGGTCGCTGTGGGAGGTGCTGGGGGGGATGGGATTGTACCAAGGAAGGGGTGTGACTCCTATCAAGTCACATGGTTTAAGATTAGGGCCCCTGCAAAGCTACAGACCCCTTCAGCAAAGTTCCCCTAGTAGGTCTAAAAATTCTTCCCTATCTCCCCTGACCCCTGGTTGACCCCTGCTTCGTTAGATTAAAGAACATGATCCTATTTGTGCATTTTTGCCTGCTCTGGCAGAAGGAGTGGCCTGGGGGTAGGGGGGGGCTTGCACCATATAGAGCTGAGTGGCCCCCCAAGACCTTGCCAGGTTCACAGATGTGGGAGCCACTAACTTTCCATCTCAGCTCGGTTCATGACCACACAGTGGGCACCGAGGGGCTAGGATGTGCCTGAGAAGAACTGGCTACTTTCCTCCCTCGACCTGGACCCCTGAAGGAGCAGGCACTCCTTTCTGCTGCTCGGAAGACACTCAGGGGACTTATGGTCAGGGCTGGGCTGCCTCACAGTGCCTGAAAGGTGAGGAGTTCCACTTTAGTACAGTGAGTTCCTGTTTATTTGATTCACAAATAATGGAGCTTTTTTTTCTTTTCCATCTAAAAAATAATGCAGGTTACAGAAAAACTGGAAAATGCAGAAGGGCAAAGGAAAGATCCTAAAATTTACCCACAGTCCTGTCCCCCAAGAGGGCCTTTCTCCCATACAAACTTGTGTGTGTGTGTAACAAGGTCATCGTGAGATCTCAATATGAGAGCATGTTCTACCTTCTGCAGGCTGGCCAGGATCCCCTGGGCCCTGACTGGATGGCCTTCTGACCCCCAGCAAACAGGCTGCAGATGGGGAAGGGGGCCCAGGGTGAAGACAGTGCAGGAGGGAAGGACCCCACTCAGCGGCAACAGTGCGCATGCCAAACTCCAGCAGAAGCAGGACGGTCTGGAGCGTGTGCAGGTGGGCATCCCATGTTCCCCAAGTCTGTCCTTGGTTTATGTGGAGGCCAGGCCTATACGAATCTGGACTGTACGAATCTGGACTCCCTTCCAGGTGCTGGGATGAAAGGGCTCACCTAAAAGGGTCACCTCACCCTCCCATTAGCACCCGTGCAGCCCAGGGCAGGCGGGCTGGCAGAAGTAACGCCAGCAAAGACGGAGCCTGAGGGCAAAAATAGATCTTCAAGATTTTCAAGAAACCACCACCATGTACACAACACACTTCCTGTAAGAGGGACGCGGCTTTTCCTAATAAACACCACGCATGAGAATGAACCAGCGGAGGCCTGCAAACGGGGTTGCACACACTCAGGAGCTTTAGTTCCAGGGAAATATCCACTTCTCTGTGGTTCCCTGAGTTTCCTCTTCTGCAAACGATAAGAAAGGAATCCGTGCCTTCTATTTCATAAGCAAGTGCCTTCTCCTTATTGCACACCTGGGTTTCTAATGCTCCCCTGAAGTGATCACCATTCCTACAGCACCATGGGAGTAGTAAAGTCAGGTGCAAGGCTCTGGAAAACACACATGTGGGCTTCTCATCACTCTGTGAGAATAGGAAATCGTGAAATGTCTTTGGGGAGCCATGTAGCACTGTCCTCCTAAATTAAAAATGCACCTGCCTTTTCACTTAGCGATGACGTATCTACAGAGATGCTCACGCTATAATACACATACATCGCTGCGGCATTAATTTTAGCGGCAAAAAAACCTGCAGACTCTTGGGGCGCCTGGGTGGCTCAGTCAGTTGAGCGTCCGACTCTTGGTTTCAGCTCAGGTCTTGATCTCAGGGTCGTGAGATCGAGCCCTGCCTCTTGGGCTCCGCACTCAGCATGCAGTCTGCTAGAGATTCTCTCCCTCTGCCCCTCTCCCCACTCACTCTCTTTCTCTCTCAAACCATAAAAA
The DNA here is from genome assembly GCF_029215605.1 of Mirounga angustirostris. NCBI lineage: Eukaryota > Metazoa > Chordata > Mammalia > Carnivora > Phocidae > Mirounga > Mirounga angustirostris. The sequence goes on along the minus strand of NW_026991718.1, from coordinate 95,782,540 downwards.
AAAATAAATCTTAAAAAAAACCCTGCACACTATTTAATATCATTTAAGTAAATAAATGAGATATTCCTACTCCAGAGTAGGATGGAGCTGGAAGCAACAGCCCTATAGGCACAGTACAAAATGATGTCACCAGTACCCTGGTAGGCAAAGCAAGCTCCAAGCTGTGTGCCCCGCAGGCCCCAGCCGGGTGTGCCGATGTGATGAGCAGAACATCTCCCAGGCTCCCCCAGGGAACGGGTGGAGAGAGGCATGGAGTGGAAAGACTCGGTTTTTCACTTTCCATGCTTCTACATTGTTCGTATTTTGTTTGCTGGAAGGACGTATTCATACAATAATACATTTTCAAAGCATGGATTAGGCAGGCAGGTGTTCACTGTCAACTCCGGCCCCGGACAAGTGGTAAAACCTGCCACATGGCCCTGATTTGTTCTTGTAGGAAAAACACATCAGAAGTTCTGGAAGAGTTCCAACTTGGGCCTGCAGAAGCATGTCCTGGGCCCGCCTCCACACCTGCCCGGGTCTCTCTCTGGGTGCCTGTCAGCGAGGACCCTGCTGGGCCCACCTGGTGACAACTGAGGACACACCCCTGTCTGTGGTGCCCCCCAGCTCCGGGGCAGGGTTTGCTACTGATCTGTCGTGTGTCATGGGCTGGCCGCAGCCTCCACGACCTCACTTGTCACATCGCGCTGGGATATGGAGGACAAGGGGGAGCTTACCCCCACTCCACGCGGGATGCAGGCAGACAGAACAAAGCACGGGATGAGCTGTGTGGTGCCAACACAGAGCTGCAAAGACATGCTCATTTTCATAGGCTGCCCCCCTCCTGGTGGCCCTGGTTTAAAACAGCATTGCCCAACAGAACTGACTATGCAGATGGAGATGTTCTTCCCTGCACTGTCCAAGGAAGGCCGCCACCGGCCACAGGGGACTACGGAGCAGTGAGGGGAGGGGGTGTCATGTCAATGGGGGGGTGGTCAGAAATCTTCTGATCTTGGGCAGCATGTTCAAGATTTGGAAGAATCTGCTTAGACTGGACCCCTCTAAAAATGTAAGGGCTGGATGAATTAGATTTAATTTAAAAACAAATCAAACCCTAGAAAATATCAAAGACAGCCAAAATTAATATGGATCAGCCAGGATGACGGGAGACTGGACGACACTCCGAATTTGCAATGAGAAAAATGAAAAGGCCTATACGGGGCACTTGGCCGCAAAAGCAACCGTGTGGGATCGTCAGACAGACCCAGAATGAAAAGCCAGCCACACAGGGTATCATGTGCAGCTGATAGGCTACCTAAAAGGTGAACTTCTTTATTCTTCAGGGGGGCCTGAGAGTCTAGAGACATGGGGAAAAAACTGTCTTGTACTTTATTTTTCATTTTCCTGAGTGCACACTGTGTGATCTCAGCCTTGTGTTCCTGTGGTTGGGGTGTAAAGCCATCTTCGAGTCCCCCCCACCGCCCTGGGGAGATGCAGGCCACTCTCGGTGCCAACACCATGAAGATCCTGAAATAGTCCATGTGTTCAGAGATAGTAGAAATTCCCCCCCAGTGCAGTGCTTCTCCTGCTTTACCATGCGGATGAATCACCTGGGGAACTTGTTAAGATGTAGTCTGACTCAGTAGTTCTGGGTGGAGCCTGAGACTCTGCACTTCTAACCAGCTCCCAGGGGATGCTAATGCCGTTGGTCCCAGGACCACAGCTTGCAAGGTGGGGGAAGGGGAGTAGTAAGGACCCCTGAGGCACTGCCAGGGTGGCACGAAGGGCAAGGTGAAGTGTCTCCGTAATGCCTGGCTTCCAGCAGCTTTGCAGCTCTTCTCTGTAAAGGACTGTGGGCCTGAGGGTGGAATGAGTGAAGTGTGTGCTTTTGTCCTTAGTTTGGGGGTCTGGTGATCCCAAACAGACACGCAGTTCAGGGCTTGCTCTGAGGATGCACTCTGAAGTCAGAGGTCAGTGACGAGCCATCGAGGCCCCTCTCCACTCTGGGAGCCTTCAGTTGCTTATGGCGATATTCCCGCCTCTCCGGCAAATCTGATTTCTTTCCATGTTTCCAATTAGCCAGAAGCTGTGGAGATGGAGGGTCTGAGGAACAAGTCCATGGACAGCATGGATTTTCCCAGTGACTTATGGAATGGGGCTCACCCTTCTGTTGCAATGACATCTCGTACGTGGAGTTTCGTGTTCCAGAATTAATCTGACTCATATTTAGCATTTGTGGCTATGATCTTGCAGCCATGACTGTGTTGCTGAATGGGAAGCAGGCCACTTTCTTTTCATGCAGTTATACCGCACATCCCATGTTCCTCCCTTGGCTCGAGAGGCTGCAGTCAGCCCTGGCCGCTTGCCTTTGACCTCCTTGTCTGCTAGCTGCAGGTGAGCTTCTGTTGTCTGTCCAGGGCCCGTCCACCCCGTTTCTCCAGGGTCCTGTGCACTCAACTCAAGGCACAACTTGAGCTGGGCTGGCCCAGAAACTCGGGGGCCTGGAGATGTGCACCGCCTTGGCTAGTGGGGGCATGCTGCCTAACGACTAGGAGGAAATGCTGAGGGAGAGGATGCAGATCACTGACGTGGAACAGGTCAGGAAAGGAGTTCCTTCTCTGAACAGAGGAGACCTTGACTCGGGTCATGGAGGGCTCTAGGGCCATGAAGTTTGAACTGTGGGCACCAGAGAGCAAGAGTTGAGGTCTGGTCACATGGGGCTATCTAAGGTAGCATTCAAATCAGTCAAATGTCAGTCAAATGCCAGGTTCAGGTGCACTGGCCACATTCCATAATATTTAATCTTTCTTATCCTGGCCCATGGTATTTCTTTTCTCTGTTCAAATTTTCTCTTACGCCAGCAAGCTGCTGTGTGGGCTCATGCAGGTCAGAAAGTTAGGTCTTCCTCCAAACAAGGCTATTACCTGGAAATTAGTACCATTTGCCTTCCTTCCTAAAGTATCATCACACTGCTATTCCATGCCTTATTTCAGATGTCTAAAGCCGAACACAGTAACAATGGCCATAGGACACAGGAAGCTCTATTCTGAACACATCTGATGCTTTACATAAAACAGATCGGTTCTCAGTTCCATCCCTGTATTCATGTCTCAAGCACCCTGTCCCTGGGTCAAGTGGAACATCACTTTAAAGACAAGGCAGTGTGCCCTCCCTCCAGCCTGAGGAGGCAGACCGAAGCTGAACATTTGGATTTTCAAAGGGCTTTGAGAGGCTGACCCGACCCGTGTGGCCAGGTGGGCGGATCCTTGACCCCTGGCAGGAGCCTGAAGCTGTTCACACAGCACAGGGTCCCCTCACAAGGAACAGGGTGCTGCCTGAGCAAATGCCCCCCAAAAGTTGGGGGAGGATGAAACCCGAGAAAAGTGAATGTAGCTTCACAAAGGAGTAAGAAAGGGAAACCCAGCTAAAAACACAGGGCCTTGTGCTACCCAGTACAGGTCCACACATTTCAGACCCCCCAAGATACCTCATTAAGACAAATGCAATTAATTTTCCAAATCAACTTATGACTAGTCAAAGTCTTTTTTTTTTTTTTTAAAGTAGGCTCCATGCCCAACATGGGGCTCAAACTCATGACCCTGAGATCAAGAGTCGCATGCTCTACTGACTGAGCCAGCCAGGTGCCCCTAATCAAAGACCTAAAAAAAAAAAAGAAAGAAAGAAAGAATAGAAAACATAAGACTACAGTATCAAATGAATGATAAATATGAAACTGAACTCACTGGCCCAATTTCTCTAGTAATATGCACGAAAAAGATAACAGAAAATTAATGTTCTGTATTATCTGACAAGTACCTAAAATGGCCCATGAAGTAACTGAGGTAGGCAAGAGGAAAAACTGGGGATGGGGTGGGGATGGATGCCATTGCTCCTTAAAAACACCCTACCATTATTCATTTAACAGACAGACAGACATGAGTACCAGGTGAGGTAAGCAACAGAACAGACCAGCGGAATGCAGTCAGGCCTCTAAGAAAGATCTGCCACGACACAGAAGTGTTCCAGACTGAGTGGTGGATGGAATTACTATTCCTAATTCCTCACCTCTCCTCACACCTACTCACACCTTTTCCAACCTCACATGGCAGTCCATCCCACTGGAGACAGTGGGCTTCCTGCCCCTTGACGCTGGCTCAGTCACATGACTTGCTCGGGCCAATAGAATGTTGGTTTTAAATGTGTCCTTTTACAGCTCTGCCATCACCATGAGAAGGGCTTCTGCCCTCCAGAATCCCTGAAGCCTCAGGCTGGAGCCCAGAAGGAACACGTGTGTAACAGACCGAGGCTCGACCTGCAGCAAGGAGCCAAACCCAGTTAAACTGCAGCGTGAGCCACTCAGTGGAGACAACCCAGATCAGTCAACCTTCAGACAATTCAACAGAAGCATAAACAAGAATAAATGACTGCTGGTGTAAGCTACCGAATTCTGGAATGTTTGTAACACAGCTCTGTTGTGGCTACAGCTAACTGATACACACGGCTCTCCCAAAGGGAATCCAAAAGCCACTGAAAGATAGCTTTCCCCTCCAAGTTCAGAGATATCAGAATGACTTACCAGGCTCACCTTTCTTCTTTGAACCAGACTTCTTCTTTGCAGGAGCCTCTTGCTTTGGTGCTTCTTGGCTCTGGACCATTTCTGCATTTTTGCCTTGGATAGGAGCTGACTCTGCCCTTTTACCCTGATTGGCAGATGCATCCACCTTTTTGCCCTGGTTGGGGGACCCTTCTGACTTTTTGCCCTGGTTCGGGGTTCCCTCTGCCTTTTTGCCTTGATTGGGGGCCCCCTCTGCTTTTTTACCCTGGCTTGCAACACCCTCTGCCTTTGTGCCCTGATTAGCGACCGAATCTGCCTTTTTGCCCTGATTCTGGGCCCCCTCGGCTTTTTTGCCCTGATTCTGGGTCCCCTCTGCCTTTTTGCCCTGATTCTGGCTCCCCTCTGCCTTTTTGCCTTGATTCTGGGCCCCCTCTGTCTTTTTGCCCTGGTTGGGGGTCCCCTCTGCCTTTTTGCCCTGGTTGGGGGTTCCCTCTGCCTTTTTGCCCTGGTTTGGGGTTCCCTCCTTTTTTCCCTGGTTGGGGGCCCCTTCTGCCTTTTTACCCTGGTTGGGGGTCCCCTCTGCCTTTTTGCCCTGGTTTGGGGTTCCCTCCTTTTTTCCCTGGCTGGGAGCCCCCTCTGCCTTTTTGCCCTGGTTCTGGGTCCCCTCTGCCTTTTTACCCTGGTTCTGGGCCCCCTCTGCCTTTTTGCCCTGGTTCTGGGCCCCTTCTGCCTTTTTGCCCTGGTTGGGGGTTCCCTCTGCCTTTTTGCTCTGGTTCTGAACCACTTCCACCTTTTTGCCCTGATTAGGGCTCCCCTCTGCCTTTCTACCCTGGTTTGGGGTCCCCTCCTCTTTTTTGCCCTGGTTGGAGGCCCCCTCTGCCTTTTTGCCCTGATTCTGTGCCCCTTCTGCCTTTTTGCCCTGATTCTGGGGCCCCTCTACTTTTTTGCCCTGGTTGGGAGCTCCCTCTGCCTTTTTGCCCTGGTTGGGGGCCCCGTCTGTCTTTTTGCCTTGGTTGGGGGCCGCCTCTACCTTTTTGCCCTGGTTTGGGGTTCCTTCTGCCTTTTTGCCCTGATTCTGGGCCCCCTCTGCCTTTTTGCCCTGGTTCGGGGCCACTTCTACCTTTTTGCCCTGATTCTGGGCTCCCTCTGCCTTTTTGCCCTGGTTGGGAGCCCCCTCTGCCTTTTTGCCCTGGTTGGGGGTTCCTTCTGCCTTTTTGCTCTGGTTCTGGGCTCCCTCTGACTTTTTGCCCTGTGCAGGGCCGGTGGCTGGGGTACTGGCCTTGGCACCCACTGGGGGCACAACCACCATAGGCACCTCCTTGGGAGCAGTTTCTAAGATGGCAGCCTTGGAAGCAAGAACTTGAATAGAATTCACTACAGAACTGACTGCTGGTTCCACCTTTGCCACTTTTTTCTCCTTTTTCTTTTTGTCCTTAGGGGAGGAGGCAAGCTTCTCTTGGGGCATGGCTGGTACCGTGGCTACGGGGGCAATGACCACGGGGGGCTGGACTGCGGTTGGAGCCACGGCCACTGCAGGTGCCCGCACTGGGTCTTTGAGAAGGATGGTCATGTTGGGGGCTGGCTCATGGTAAGGTATCTTCCCGTTAGGTTTCTCTTCCTTTTTTTTGGTCTTTCCTTTCTTCTCCACTGTTTTCTCCTTCTTTTTCTTCTCCACTTTCTGGTGGTGAGTTTTCGCCATCTCCTTGCGCTGGTTAGCCAGGGCCTCTTCATAGGACGTCTCCTTCATGGAGAAGGTTGACACAAGGAAGATGCCGATGGCAGAAACGACCATGAATCCACCGAAGACCACAACCCCCAAGGTCTGAGTGTCGTAAATATCCATCCTGGCTTGCTTTCCTTTCACCTGCCAAATACATACATGTATATTACTTTTTGCAGAAACTGCAGCATTTGACAGTTTCTATCCTCATCCCTACCCCCAAAGTTAAGCTTTCACTAATTCTTCAGACTGATAAAGTCAAAGAAGAAACAAATTCCGGCAATCTCTGATGTCATACATCCCTTCCTGCCCCTCTTTAGAAGTGAGGCATTTTTTTTTTTTTAAGATTTATTTATTTGAGAGAGAGAGCACGTGCTCATGGGGGGAAGGGGACAGAAAAACTTAAGCAGACTCCACGCAGAGTGCAGAGCCCAACACGGGGCTCAATCTCAAGATCCTGAAGCCTCACGGGGGCTTGATCTCATGACCCCGAGATCACAAACTGAGCCAAAACCAAAAGTCAAATGCTTAACTGACTATGCCACCCAGGCACCCCCCAGAAGTGAATTTTTATGAAAGATAAGAGCAGACCCCATTAGTGCTAGGACAGGAGGCAACAGAGGAATGGCAGAGTGCAGGTCTGGACACATAATACCCTGGAGACTCAGAAGCTACAATCACAGTTCAAGAGATTCTCCATTGCAGGGGTCAAAGATGCACATAAACACAAGCCCGGCCAGGGGTGAGACAATGGGGAGTGGTGAGGACTGTGGCAAGAATGCCCCAGTAAATTAGGGGACAAGTGTCCCCCAGCTATAGCTGATTGTTGTAGAAATGTGACTGCCATGTTGAGAGATCTTTCACTTTTTTGAATTAGGCTAGAAATGTTTTTCAAAGCGAAATCAACAGATTTTTTTAAAATACCATGTAAACCAAACCAAGTCCTTCTACAGGCTTTGAGCTGCATGCATTCTGGCCAGCAGGCCCCTGGCACACCATCTCTAACTCTGTTGTCTCCCTTCCTCAGTGCTGTGATAAACACAGTAACCCAGGGTCAGAGACAATCCTTCAGAATCCTGAAAAGTGATCAAAAATTTGCTGAGGAAAAAATGGCCTTCAGGATCGTTCTTAAAGAGCTGCAGAGCTTGCAGGGCACCTGGGTGGCTCAGTCGGTTGAGGGTCAGACTCTTGATTTCAGATTAGGTCATGATCTCAAGGTTGTGAGATCGAGCCCCAAGTCAGGCGGCTCAGTGCTGTGCATGGAGCCTGCTTAAGATTCCCTTTCCTGGGGCGCCTGGGTGGCTCAGTTGGTTAAGCGTCTGCCTTCGGCTCAGGTCATGATCCTGGAGTCCTGGGATCGAGTCCCACATTAGGCTCCTTGCTCAGCAGGGAGTCTGCTTCTCCCTCTGACCCTCTCCCCCATGCTCTCTTTCTCTCTCTCTCAAATAAATAAAAATCTTTAAAAAAAAAAAAATAATAAAAAAAGATTCCCTCTCCCTCTCCCACCCCCTTCACAAAAAAAAAAAAAAAAAAAAAAAAGTGGCAGAACTTGCAATTTGCACGTTAGGAAACAGGAAGTCTTGGAAAGTACACCAAATAAAAGACCCTAGGTTTGGAATTTCATGTCTGCAGGCTGCAAAGAGGGAGGGAAAACGGTGTCACCAGACCCAATCCTCACCCCAGGGAGGGAGCCCTTTGCCTGATGACACTCTCCAAACCAAGAGCATGAGCCACCTCTTCTCATTGCCTGTGGACCAGAGTCCATGGCTTCCTGGCTGCCAGCCCAGGCTGGGTCCGACTTCAATGAGGAACCCCAAGAGGCTTACTTATTTGGATGCATTCATCTTTTATCAACTAACTTTGATGCTACTATCACATTCCCAGTCCCCTGAATAGATCCCAGGCCCCCTAAAGGGGAGCAATGATGGAATTAGTGAACAAAATGCAAGTGTAAGAAGGCAGGTAAGCGAAGGTGGAAAGAGAGGAGGGAGCAGAAGGAGAGAGGTCAACAGGCCCCCTTCCTGGCATGATCCCTGCCCCCCAAATCTCTAGACCTTGGGGTAGGCCAGGTCCAGGCTTGTCAGTTGAGATTCTGCCTCCATTGGGAGTGGGGGAGGGCAAGAGAATGGGGATTTCTCAAAAATCACAAAATCCAAATTCTGACAGTAGGGCATTTTAAAGAAGGGACTGAGAAGAGATTGTTTCAAATGTTTCAGCATTGGGTTCAAAGAAGAATCATTCTCATCACAGAACACACACATAATTTCACTGTGGCTTTCTAAATAAGCCCCTTGCAGGAACAGGGTTTAAGGGGCTCATGACCAAAACTCCACAGCACACGCACCCCCCACGGTAACCCCACCAGCTGCAGCTCTAACATTTTCTCCTCCCAGACTATCACCCTGGGTCTGCAGGACCGGGGGAACCTCCTTATCACAACTGTAACCTCCACGAATGAAGTGTGAGGTGGGCTCACAGAGTCTTCGAATCCTCGGCAAGTGGATTCTGACCTCTGGCCGTGGGTTCTGACCATGTGAGCCATAGCCAGGCGCCCTCAAGAGAGGCTGTCCCAAATTAGCCTTTCCAGGAACACACTCACAAACAAGGTATCAGAAAGGAAACTGCACCCTGCTCAGCCCTGGAGGGAATCCAGTGGATGGAAGGGCAGGGACAAGAAGGCTTGGAACGTTCTACGGTCAGCTTCCATTTCTTGGTGGGCATCCACCAACTAAAACTCTGGGTCCTCACAAGGACCTCTCAAAACTTCACCAACATGGACACATTCAGGTACAAACACTACATTATAATCACTGTATTAATCTATTCTGATGACAAAAGTCCTCTGACACACTCCCCTTTGTCCAAGGCAGCACGATGCCAGGGGCCTGGGTCACTCCATAAGACCCAAGTGGCTTCTCAACAACTGTAGCCTCAAGGGGCCATGTCCCAGGGAGCTGTAGCAGGGTCACCACGCTGACACGCCACCAGGCTCCTACAAAGCAGGGACTGTCTCCCGCTGAGCACTGTGGGATCAGGGCAGCCTTGTGGTGGAGGCAGAAAAGCCAGGGTTGAAAAAAGTTGTCTTGAATCTTACTCAAGTTAGGCCAATGTGGGATACAAAAATATATCCTCTGTTGGGAGCACAGACTCGAGAAAAGCGAGCTGGGGAGAATATTTTTCCTCTGCCACACACAAATGTTATGTTTGATGGCGGCACAATGTGCCTTCCAAGTTTTGCAGAACGGGCTGCTCTAAAAAGAAATCCTATTCCCACCACTAATTCCTGAGTTAGAATTTCTTTAAAAGAAATCTTTCACAGGAAAATGAAAAGCCCTAGCCTTGAGAAGTAATACACTGGAACGCCTACGGCTAAGGCCATATCACCAGCAACAGCAAGGAAAGCTAAGTGAAAGCCAGCAGTCTCGCTGCTCTGCAGCTGGCCTGTATGGGGTAGAAACCTCATGGAGAGACCCCAGACTCACAGGGTGAGCCAGTGATGCCTCCCAAGTGTGCTCTGGAGACCAGCACTCTGGGGGCTTTGCTTCTGGAATCCCTGCTGTCATTGAAAGGACCCCCAGCAGGAATGTCCCCCCGGGGTTTCCCACAGGGCCAGGCCCAGGTGGGCAAAGAACTGAGCCAGATGTGTGACCACCCACATCTTGTATGGGCTGACCACAAAGAACCTACGTTCTGTCGCTTCGGGAGACGTCTATGAACTAGGTGCTTTTACTTACTATTGCTAGTACACTTAAGAGTGTAGAGCAGAAAGGTCGAGGCCCCGGGAGGGAAGGAAGCAGGAGGCCACCCAGAGGCTCGGGGACCACTCCCAGGCTCGGCTGGCTGAAACTCACTGACCCACCTTGAGGGTCCTAAGAAAACGGCTTTTCTTTTGTTCCTAGCAGGTAAGGATTCAGGGAGCAAACGTGAGTAGCAGTTCTTTAGACATGGCATACATCTGCTAACTCGTGTGGCCCAACCTACCCAGTCCAAATTGGCCACTTCAGGCCAATTTGGCATTTGGGATTTGGGTAGGTCTTGTGAAGAGACCCTCGACAGCACGCCCACCCCCCGGGGCCGGCTCTCATTGCTAAGCAGCTGCTCTGCCACGGGCCATGTGCAGGTGCACGGAGACACATGGGGCAGGGGTATGCTGGGCACGTGTCCAAGGAAGCAAGTCTCTGGACGCACTTTCTGGGCACAGGTGACCAGCTAGGAAGGTACAAAACTAAAACAGAGTGACAATAAATCAGAGACCCTAGCAGATACGGCCACATCAGACTACCATCTCCTAAGATGTTTTTGTTGTTACTGATTTTTTTTTTTTTTTTTAAAGAGAGGAGAGATTGAGAAGGGAGGGAGGGGCAGAGGAAGGGAGAGAGAGAGAATCCCAAGCAGGCTCCATGCCCAGTGCGGAGTCGGACGTGGGGCTCCATCTCCCGACCGAGATCATGACTTGAGCCGAAATCAAGAGTCAGATGCTTAACCAACTGAGACATCCAGGCACCCCCCATCTCCTACGGTTTTTAAATATTGTGAAAAATACTGTGATCATCCATTTCCTACCACCCCAGCTCTCGTGTCACAGGACTCTGAAGCAGTGTTGACAAGGGTTGGAGGGGGGCTGACTGGGCTCATCTCTGAGTCTCCACTTCTATTAGATGCCGTGTTGACCGTAGGTTTTTTGGTAGAAATATTTCATCCGGTTAAGCTATCTTGAATTCCTAGTTACCTTTTCTTTTCTTCTTAACAATTGGGTACTGAATGTTAGCAAATGCTTTTTCTTTATCACTTGACATTTTCTCTGATCTGAAATGGGTTGAATCACAATAATATATATTCCAATGTTAACTCACAAATGGTTCGTATGGTATAAACACTTCTTGATGTTGGGCCTTTTCTTTTTTAATATTATCACTAGATTTGGTTTGTTCACCTTTTTTTTTTTTTATGTGAGATTTGCATGTGTGCTCGTAAGTGAGAAAGATCAGGAGTCATTCTCATGACCCTGTTCTTATGTGATCTTGGTAGCAGGGTCACTCATGGGTCATAAAATGAGCTAAGGATGGTCCCCTTCCCCCTGTTCTTTGGTTTGGTAGAATCTGCCTGTAAAACTGTCAAGATGTGGTGTTTCCAGATCTGTTCTTGGCGGTGGGGGGAGGGGGGAGGGAGCTGATTTTTAAGTGCTAATTTAATTTCATTTTTCCAGTCAGTTTTGAGATAGAACAGACATACAGAACTGTGTAAGTTTAAGGTGTACAGCACAATGCCTTGACATGTATATATGTCATATATATATACATGATATAAATGATTATCACACTAAGTTCAGTTAATATCCATCATCTCATACAGAGACAAAAAACAAGACAGGAAAAAAAGGAAAAACATTTTTTTTTTTCCCTCGTGAAGAGAGCTCCTACTCGCTCAACTTTCAGACAGGTCACACACAGCAATATTAGCTTAGTCATCATGCTGTCTGGTACACCCCTAGAACTGACTTACATTGTAACCGGGCATCTGTATCTCCTGACCCCCTGGCTGCTAGTCCCCCTCCCCCTGCCCATGTTAACCACATGCCATCTCTTTTTCTAGGAAACCAGTCCGGTGTGATTTTTTTTTTTTTTTTAAGATTTCACATAGAAGTGAGATCATATGAAATTTGTCTTCCTCTGCCTTGTTTCCCCTAGCGTAACGCCCTCAAGGTCCTCCATGTTGCCGCAAATGGCAAGGTTTCCTTTTATGGATGAGTAATATTCCATTGTGTGCGTGCAAGTGTGCATGTGGCACTTTTTTTTTTTAGACTTAAAGGTTATTTTATTTATTTATTTAAGTTTTTATTGTTATGTTAATCACCATACATTACATCATTAGTTTTTATCCACCCATCTGTCAATGCACACTTAGGTTGTTTCCAGGTCTTGGCCCATTATAAATTTCAATGATGATTCCAGAACCAGCTTTTGGGTTTGTGATCCAGCATAAATAATTAATTTTCATTATTCCTTCCTCTCATTTCTACTGGTTTATTCTAACTTCCTGACATGGACATTTATTAATTTTCAGGCCTTTCTTTTTTCTTGTAGCAAATAGTTAAGGCAATAAATTTCCCTCTAAGTACTGCTGTAGCTTCATCCTACAAGCTACAGCACACACACACAATTTTCACGACTGTTCAGTTGTATTTTCTAGTTCCCATATGATCTCTTAGACTCGTGAGGTGGCACATGAGGCTTTGCGTAATCACTGATAGCTCCTCATTTAACTGTGCTGTCATCAGAGGATCTGATCTGTGTGACAGAGGACAAAGCTTTCAGACTTTTAACCAGGATCCAGGCATAATAATTTTTTCCATGACCCAGGACACAGAAACATACACAACATATAAATAACAGAACTTTCATGAAATAACTCAATACTAGTACATGGATGCACAAGTATTTTCTACACCATTAAAATATTTGAACAGATTTTTTATAATCAATTAAATTGATTTTGAGGCTCAACATACTGATTCAGACTATGGTATTTGGTATATTTTGCTAGATTGTGGTCAATTTTTATAAATACATGTACACTCTATGGAGTGAAGGGTTCTATGTGCATCCTTAGTTTGAGCTTAATAATGTTTTACAGAACCACGTTTTGCCAGCTCAATCTAATAGTTACCGAGCGCTTTTAACACTTCCCATCATGATCATGGACTTAACGGTTTCTCCTGGGAATCTGTCAATTTGGGTTTTATTTGAAGGCCATCTCATTAGGTAAACATCAGATCAGTGTTGTTACATCTTCCTGATACAGTGTCTGCTATTTCCCCCCTATTATATAGTGACCTTCTTCATCCCTAATAATGAACTTTTTTCCCCCATCAAAGTCTAGTTTGTCCGATTATTTAAAAAGTTATACCAACTTTTGGGACGTTAATATTGGCCTAGAATCATTTTCTATTCTTCACTTTCAACCTTTCTGTGTTCATATGTTTTAAGTAGAACTTTTAAAAATAGCATAAAGCTGGATTTTATTTTAAGACCAGTGTAGCAATTTGTCTTTTTAACTGGTAGGTTTAATTCATCAACGCCTATTGTGATTTCCTATATAACTGGACTCATTTAAACCTTTATTTTGTCATTCCTATTTATAATCCTTCTTCTTTGCTTATTCTGCCCCCACCCCCTTTATTTATGCATCCTATTGGACTATTTAGATTTTATCTCCTTTTCCTCTATGGTGTTCGGATGTTAATAATGCTTTTATTTTTTTTTTACTGACTCCTAAACTTATAATTAAAATTTGTTTTAAGATTTTATTTATTTAAGAGAGAGCACGTGCGCACACATGCATGAGTGTGGGGGAGGGGCAGAGGAAGAAGCAGTCTCCCAGCTGAGCAGGGAGCCTGAATGCAAGGCTCAATCCCAGGACCCCAAGATCATGACCGGAGCCGAAGCAGACACTTAACCGACTGAGCCACCCAGGCACCCCTAATTAAAATGTTTCTGACCCTTCCATTTTCCTAACATACATATTTGACCTGATTTCACCAATGCCTCCAGCCACTTCCCCAACAGCAGCAGAACTGGAGAAGGCCTGAAGTCTGGTGCCCTTCCAACTGCCATGAGCCCCTTTTCCAACCTGGTGCACACCTCCACTCCTTCTCCAACACACACCCCAGGACTACTCCTTGTTTTTCCTCAGACAGCTCATGTTTGCATTCCCTAAATGTTTACCAATTTTTTTTGCGGACCACTGCTTCTTGCAGCTCACCCCCTTCTTTTGGGGTCTTTCCAAAGTACATCCTTGACCAGCTCTTTCAGCAAGGATCAATTCTGGATCAACTTTCTCAAGTCCCCACAGAGCTGCAATAATATCTTTACTCCACCCACACACTTCATGAATGGATTAACTAAGTACAAAATTCTATGCTGACAGTCCTTTTCTCTCACCACTTTGAAGACATTATTTTATCTGTGTTCCTGTCTTCTGGCTCTTTTTGGTGGGGGAGGAGGAGTTATTATTGGGAAACATGCTATTGATTTGTTGTTCCTTACCTTTAAAAGAAAATCTCTCATAACTTTCGAAGATTCATCTTTGGGGTTCTAAGGATTCAACAAAATATTTTTAGGTGTGTATCTTATTCAGACTCATTGCACATTCTGAGCTTGAGGGCTCACGTTTTTCATAAATTCTGGAAAACCCTGGGCCACTTTGTTTTTGAAAACATTCTTGTTCCTTCTTCGTGGCAGGATTCCTAATTAGACCTCAAGCTCTCCGTGCCGCCACTTGGGAAAACTCCTCAGACCTATGTTCCACTTCACCAACAGTCTCTTCAGCTGAATCTAACCAGCTGTATAATCAGCCCTTTGAATAAACTATTTGTTTTCAAGTTGGCCTGGTTTTTTTTCCTGGTACTATTTTTTCCATTACTATTTTTCATCATCTACTTTTATACCTTTAATAGTGATTTTGTATCACATCTTTGGTGGGACGTCATCAGAGGCAATCCTATCTAGGCTGAGTTGTGAGCTTGTTTCGGAGCAGCTTAATCTTTGCTTCAACCAGACCCTCAGAAAGCAGCAGCTGCCGATTAATTTCTACACAAGGCATGGGCTTCCAGTAAACAAGATTCTCAGGGACTGCCGGCCTCCTCTGCCCCAGGACAAAACAGATAAGCTCCTGGGTCATTGCCCCTGGCCACTAGTCTGCCCTTCCCTTGAGGGAGCGGCCCTTCAAGGGAGCGGGTTTCACACGAGGGGGTGAGGGGAGGCTCAGGTCCCATTCCCCCCCTCAAGGAACTCCTGTTCCCCCTGGGTCATGACAGCCAAAGACTCAGGAGACTCCTGCTGACCGGACTCCACCCACACCCAGGGTCAGCTTACTTCTAGGCCCCAGTCATTCCCCTCGCCCTCCATTGCCAAAGGCTTCTGGCAATCTCTCTTACTAGTAGCTTATAAGCTCAGCTATGCTTTTTTAGAGAATGTTTATTAACTTTAACATTTCTAAATGTCTGGAAGAGGGTTTTCTCATCATCTCATCTAAATAATAAGTGTAATCTCTAATTTTTTTTTTTTAACCCAGAGAAACTAAGAGAAAATTTGGTTGCTAAACAGCATATTCTGAAATAATTTATTTCATGTTTTAAGAGAATGGAAACAACTGATTTCCCACTTTAAAAAAACAATGCTTCTCATTTTAAAGAAAGATGAAACACTAAAAATAGAAACGTATTCTATTATAAGCCTTTGCTTATTCATCGGCTATTTCAGATTCAATTTCTATGCCTAAGGAAAAAAAGAAAGAATGGACATGTTCTTGTGTTTTTCCAAAATGCCAGTGTTTGGAAAAGTAGGTACTTGAAAAGGCCTAAATCTTCCTAGAGCTTACAGGCTTCACCTCATCAATGAAGACAACATGCCTCTAAGGCAGGAATCCAGAACGCCGACTTCTCTAAATGATTCTCTAAATGACGACTGTTAAGATGTGCTGGACCACGACAGAATTCTTAATGGGCCAGACATCAGGCTCCCAGAAAGCAGGGACCAGTCTCTTCTGCACTGTATCCAAGCAAACCTGAGCACATCAACACTCCCAAGCGCGCGATGAACGAAGGCTCTACGAAATATGCCATCGGGGTAGGAGATGCCCATTTATATGGCTGTACGGACCACATCCAAACAGAAAAACACGGGTATCCTGGCAGAGGAAAATAATGCACACTGTGGGAACTGGACACTTACACACTTTTGGAAAAAGTTATATCTTGGTTCTTCAAAGTTTCCCCACTATTGCAAATGTGGTCTCTGTTTCATTCTGTTTGGTGCTGGTACCCAGAAACGTAATAGATTTCTATAGGGTGACTTTGCCCCCCAGCAACCTTAATTCTAGGGACACCTCCTTAGATTTTTAAAAGTATTTTCTCCGTACATAAGCATCCTGCCTATGGATCATGGTTTTGTTCCTTTCTCCCCAATCTTCCCATCTTTGTCTTCACTTTTTGAATTTTCCCTCCAGCACAGTGCTAAAGACAAGGAATGACAGCAGCTATCCTGTTTTTCCTTACCTCAAAGGGAAAGATTCGGGTGTCCTGCTGGTTAGTGTGATGTTTGCTTTTTGTAGATATCCTTTGTTTATTTCAGGTTCTTGGTTCAGTGTGGGTAAGTTATATTTTCCTAGAAATTTATTTGTTGCCAGAACTTGCAAAACTCTTCCCATGTGGAGATGTAAAAAAATAGGTCTTCTATGTATGATGTGTGGTATAGCCCCCTCCTTGGGATCCTTCAGATATTTTTAATAAACATCTATGACACTGGTTTTATTTATTTTAATTTAGCACAAGTTGTTCATTCTAACCACTTACCTTTTTAATGTCTTCTACATTTGTAGTAAAGTCCCATTTTACATTCTTGAGAGGATTTGTGCCTTTTTCTTTAAGATTTTATTTATTTATTTGACAGAGAATACAAGAGAGGGAATACAAGCAGGGGGAGTGGGAGAGGGAGAAGCAGGCTTCCTGCGGAGCAGGGAGCCCGATGCTGGGCTCGATCCCAGGACCCTGTGATCATGACCCGAGCCGAAGGCAGACGCTTAATGACTGAGCCACCCAGGCACCCTGTGCCTTTTTCTTGATCAATTTTGCTTGGTATCTGTCAACATTACTCATCTTTTCTGAGAATGAAATCCTGGATTTGTTGGATTCATCTATGTACTTATTTGGTTTCAGTTTCATTCATTCCTTCTCATCCGTACTTTCTTCTGACTGGTTTCAGTTTATTTTGTCTTTCATAACTTCTGGAGAAAGATGCTTACTTACAGCTCACTACTTTTCATCTTTTCTGATGTATGTATTTAAAGGTACACATTTCCCTGTAAATAATACTTTCGCTACATTCTACAAGGTTTGATGTGTAGTATTTTCATTACCACTCTATTTCCCCTTTTATTGACCTACAAATAAATGCTAAAAGCACACTTTTACAAAATTTCTGAATATATGGAGATTTTCTATTTTTATTCATATTTCCAGTTTAACTAAACTGTGGTCAGATTACCTGCTCTATATAATCTCAATCCTTTGAAATTCGCTGACACTTACTCTAAGGCCCCAGATATGGCCAATCTTTAAAAATTTTGAAGCCAACTGTGTATTAGTTGGCTGCAGCATTTTACTTATATATAGTCACAGACAGACCACATTAATTTTGTTCAAAGTTCTAATCATCACTGATTTTTGTCTGCTTAGCTGTCAATTACTGACAGGGGGTGCTAAAAGTCTTTACCATGATTATAGATTTGACCACTTCTTGTAGTTCTGTCAACTTTTGTCTTACGTATTTTGTGACTAAGTTAGTAAGATGCACTCAAAGTTAAAACTGCTGTATCTTTAAGCCGAATTAAACCTTGATCATTATGAAGTGCCCTTTCTCTCGATAATACTTTGTGTCAAAGCCTCTTTTACATACCAATAATACAACACCAGTTTTCTTTTCTTTTCTTTTTTTCTTTCTGTTTTTTGGTTATTAAGTAATCCTATGGCAAGCGCAGGCCTTGAACTCATGAACCCGAGATCAAGAGGCGCACACTCCACTGACTGGCGCCCCCACACCAGTTTTCTTTTAATAGATTTCCTATAATACATCTTCTATCCTTTTATTTTCAACCTGTCTCCTGTTTACAGAACAAGAGTGGATTTTTTAAATCCAGAATATCTTTATGTTTTAACTGCAGTATTTAATCAATTTATACTAAATATGAATACTGATATATTTGAGTTTAAATCTATAATCTATTTTGTGCTATTTTCCCATCTGTCCTTTCTTATCTCTTTTGTTTTAAATCATTCCATTTTGCCCCCCTCTACTCTTACAGAATACAGTTTCCATTCTTTAGTAATTACCTTTAAAAAAGAACACGCAGGGTTCACCAAGTTCAAAGTTAAACGAGTCCACCCCTTCCCCTAACTCCATTATTCTTTTTCCTTCAGTGTTACTGTTCTCATGTATTTAATCCTCTCCCTTTTACAGCCACCACCCCCATGCCAAATGTTACTATTATTCTTTCACATTTGTTTAGAGTGGCCCAAATATTTACCACCCTCTACTCCTTGCTTGTACAGCTTACTCCTTCCATTTGCCATTACTTGCCCTAGAGCATCCTCCAGAATTTCCTTTAGCAAGGCTCTGTCACTAATTACCTGTCTTGGTTTTTGCCTTAAAAGTCATCTGGGTTTTTTGGTTCTTGATGTTTTTACCCCTTTGTTTCCTATATCACTACACTGTCTACATATGGGTGTTTTTTCCTTTTTCGAATGGGAGCCTCATCCATTCCATAAAACCCTCAGGCATCATCTCGTCCAATACTGGCTCTGGCCCACGATCTCTCCTTGAACCCCAATTAGACACACTTCTCAGTCTATCCTCCCTGATTCTTAATTGGTCTTAGAAATTTTTCATCTATTTGGTTCTCGAAGATGAAATCTGGACATTTTCTTCTGCTCTTTCAGTTCACTTTTTCTCTTTAATCTGCTGGGTTTTTAATTACAATTATCAAGCTGCTCATGTCTAGAGGTTGTCCCTGCTTCCTTTTTAAAATTTGCGAGGTCGTTTTATAGTTTCCTTTCCTGGTATGTATTTTCGAGCTTGTCTATTACTTGAAGTATAGTAAGAAGCATTGTTCACAATCGGGAGTCAACCCCTCCACGGTCTGGTGTTTTCACAGATCTGTTTCTGCTGGTCCTCATTCACGGCACTCTGCATTCCTTGGGTTTACCAGGGACTGCTCACTTTCCTGTGAAAATTGCACGCGGGGATTCACTAAGCCTGGAATAAAGGGGCAGTCCTTCGGAGACCTGCTCATCTGCTCCCTTGCAGGATGGCACAGAAGCGCTAGAGTAGAACTACTCCTCTAAAATAAAGAACTTTAAAATCGGCTGGAGCATTTCCTTCCACTTAGGTCATGGGATCTTCATGAGGTACAGCCTGTGAGTACAAGCTGGGGAATGGGCTTATTTCTGGGTTGCCTTCACCCCGGAGGTGCAGCCCTCTGTGGTTCCAGCTCTCAGGGCAGGCTCTTCCATCATACTGCCCCCTGTGCCCAGGGATACCCCAAAATTCAGAGTTTGCCCCATTTGCCAAATGCCCTCAGGGTTGGGCTTACTGTCCAAGGTCACTCGTTTCACTGAGGTTTTGGCCTCCTCATTATCTTCCAAGAGTAAATAACCTACGTGTCCATCACTAGATGAATGGACAAAGAAGAGGCGGTATACTTTATACACATACACACACACACACACACACACACACACTCTCACACTAGAATATTACTCAGGCAAAGAAAAGAATGAAATCTTGCCAATTGTGAAAACATGGTCACACCCTGAGGGTGTGAATGAGATAAGCCAGACAGAGAAAAACAAGTATCACATGATTTCACTTATAAGTCATAATCTAAAATACAAAAATGAACAATCCACACCAAACCAAACCCAGATTCAGTTACAGAGCACATAGTGGTGGTTACCAGAGGGGAGGGAGGCTGGGAATGGGGGGAGGTGAAATGAGTGAAATGGGTGAAGAGAATCAAGAGGGACTAACTTCCAGTTATAAAATAGATTAAGTCATGGGGATGTAATATAAGCATGGGGAATACAGTCAATAATATTGTACCAACTGTGACAGTGACAGATGGTAACTCAACTTATCGTGTGATCAGTTCTCAGTGTACACAAATCACTGTTGTACACATGAAATAGAATATTGTGTATCAATTACACTACAATAAAAAAGAAAATATCCCAAGCCATTCCATGCTTTTCAGAGGTGCTTTTTATCTGTTACACAGCACCTGCCCTGCACCCCCCTACCCTCCCAGTCAGAAGGCTGGTCCAGACCACCCAATCACCAGAACACAGTGGCCCCCTCACTTCTTGGGGCTACTGACATTTGGCTCTGTTGTGTCAAGAGACACTGAGGTTTGGCATTCCTAGCCAAATGAAATCCTAGCCAACCAAGCTCTTAAAAGAAAAAGGTGAACATCCCTGCTATGTGACAGCAGGGCTGCTTATGCGGCTAGGGAGACTTCCAAATCCAGACCTGGATAGACATCCATCCCAAGAAGAGGGGAGACTGCAGCGTGTCCCTGCACCACCGACCTGGGCTCTGCACACAGATTCCAGGAGGTGGAAGGATCTCCAGATTAGAAATGTGGGGGTCAGGGCTGAATGTTGGCACCTTTGTTTTTAAGAAATCCCCAACATGCAGTACATTAACCTGGGGGTGGGGATCAGATAACTCAGTCCCCAGATCGAGGCTCTCCCTTCATTTCACGAAGAGGAGCTGTGAAGAGGAGCTGTATTTCCACTCGGATTTGTGGTGGAGGTAGCATTTGCTCATCAGCAACAAAACCTGACCCTCTTTCACGAGCCTTTTGTAAAAGCCCATCTTGGATTAACGAATTCCATGGCCAAATGCTCCCATCTCAGTGACAAAGGGGGAAGGATGGTATGAGTGAGTCATTTCTTGTTAATAGCGATGGTAACTCAAACTTCATTCTGGTTCCTTTTTAAAGTCGGCCATTGTATAATATATTCCGAGCCCTCTGGTCCTGCTGGTGGGAGTATAAATGAGTCCCCACACCTTGGGAAAAACTCTGGCCTCTCTTCTAAAGCTGAGCATATGCCTCCTTGAGGCTTCAATCCCACTCCTAGGAACGGACCCGAAAGCCATGTGGATAAGTGGTCACCACAGTGAGGGGCAGGACTTTATATTTCATAATATCATGTAATTTCTACCATATTATAACGGGAGCCCCCAATTACAAACAGTCCAAGTACCCATGCAGAGCAAAATGGTCACTGGTACAAGACTCACAAGCCGGAGTACCACGCGACAATGCCGGTGAACCACCACAAGGCGGACAGCACAGAGCACTCCCACCCCCACATCCAGTGAAAGGCCCAAGAGAGCATGGGCCGCATGATTCCATTTCTACCTCAAGTTCAAACACGATGGAGCGAATCTGTGTGCCAGGAACCAGCTACCCCTGGCGATGGGCAGCAGCTGGAGGGGGCAGAAGAGGAACTTGTTGGGGGATAATATTTCTTGATCTGCTGGTTAAACAGGGTGATCAGTTTGTGGCAGTTTACAACTGGGCTGCAGACTCATGACCGAGCACTTTTCTGTGTATGTAGTTTACTTTAGTAAAGAGCTTAAAAACATACATGCCCACTCTGGTGGGAAACTGTATCACCCGGAACTTGGAAGGCGGAGCATCTCTGGTTCCCGGAGCATCTGTGGCCCTGTCGCTGCTGCCATCTCCCAGCCCTCTCCCAGGCATCGTGGCCTTGTTCCCACCGAAGAGGCGGGTGGCTGGGGCCAGGGGCTGGGAAGGCAGTCACCTCCTGCCCAGACCTCGCAATCCGTGGCCACACCCACTGTGCTGCCCCACGGACCCACTCTTAAAAATCCAACTGTTCAGAATTAAGTCTCCAACTTCATAAACTCCCAACTTGGGAGGGAAGCAAGTTAACACAGAAAACAGTGGCTGGGCTTCAGAGTCGTAGCTAAAGTTGACCTTTTCATTGTCCCTTGACCCGCCACCGTAAGACTTCCTTAAGGGGGTCAATAATTCATTCTTTAGCACAATTCATCCTTTTCCTCAATCACTGTGACTGCTACTAAATTCTGAAAATTACTATTTCGTTTCCAACTTACTACAAATATCGAGAAGGCAGAAAGAAATGAAAGTGTATTCAACAGAAATAAGGCTACGTCTAATTCCTATTCAGGAGTTGTCTTAATTGAAAAGAAAACAGTTTGGATGTAATCGGGTGGCACGTTTTAACCGCTGAATGAGAAGTTCCAGAGAAACATATCACCTGGGCTTTGGGCAGAACAAGCGTCTTCACCATTCCAGGGAAAATGAGTCGGCCAGACACTCCCATCACAAAGGGTGAGGAATCGGGACCAACTTTTCATTTCTTTGCCCAAAAGCAAAAGCAGGAAGAGTGGAGGAGAAACACAACGATGGCGGTAGACCAGGAATGGACCCTTACCAACCAGACTACCTGCCTCACCCACCTTCCCCCGCCTCCCCTGGCCTCCACACACCAAGTCCTCCGAGGACAGTGAACTCCGTGCAGGAGGCAGGAGGCTCCTCTCCTCAATTCCTGTGCTCCTCGAAGTCTGACTAAAAGCGAGAATAAAATGCCATCTACAAGAAAAGAATTTTCCTCCTACCACTAAGGAACACTCTTGCTCACTAAACACAAAATCCACCTCTTCTCAGAGAGAGCCAGCACATTGTTCAAAGCAAAAATAACATTTTCTTTCCTGGCGAGCATGTTGTCACTGATACACTCAATTATTCCCCAGCCCCACCTAATGCCCAACAGGCACGGAAGGAGACCGAGGGTGTTCGCTGCATGTTCTCCTCCTGGCACTGCAAGCAGCTGGGAAGGGCCCAGCCCCAGCCAAGCACCTTGACACGGACAGCGGGCTGTGGAGAGACGAGGAGCGCGGAAATTAATATAACTGGCCTGGAGGGAATCCAAAAATCACTTGGCTTCGTAATATGTTTTTTGTGTTTATATCTGATGCTCTAGGAATCCTGACTACTTCAGGCTAAACAATAACATACGCATAGAACATGAGCACTAGAAAATCCTCTCCCCACTAGCTCGGCAAGGATGGGCACCCACCGTGTGCCAGGCACTATTCCGGGCATTAGGGATACCTCAGGGAAAGAGAACAGACACATCCCTGCATCAGCAGAACGGACAAAGTCAGTCATGTATGCAACATGCCTGGCTGGCGATAATGAAGAGAAAGCGATACAGAGAAGTGGGACAGGGAGCAGGGATGAGGGTGGGGGATCCGCTAGGGGCTGTCACTTTAAGTAGGGTAGTCAGGGAGATAACACTTCACCGACCTGAAGAAGATAAGCCATGTGGCCATCTAAGAAACAGTGTCCCATGGACAGCAACAGCAAGTGCAAAGGCCCCGAGGCAAAAGCATGCCTGAGAATCAGAGGCCAGTGTGACTGGAGCAGAGGATACAATGGCAGGAGTGAAGCCAAAGTGAAAGCAGGGCCCTTGGAGGCCACAGTAAAGACTGGCCAAGGAGGGTCTTGAACAGAGAAGTGGTATGACCTGCTCTGGGAACAGACTAGAAGGCAGAGGGTGAGGGCAAAAGCAGGGACACCTCCTCAGAGCTAGTGAAGTAACCCATGAAAGAGAGGAGAGGGGTTTGGACCAGGGTGGTATCAGCAGAAGTGGTGAGAAAGGTTGCATTCTTGCTCTATTTTGAAGGGGGAGGTTTGCTGGTGTACAGGATACAAGAATGAGAAAGCAAGGAATTAAGGATAAACCGAAGTTTGTGGCCTGAAAGACGGGGCCATTTGGCCTAGTTTCATTTTACATGAAGAGGAAACCAAAGCCCAGGAAGGATAAAAGTCAGGTCCAAGCTCACACCATTTATTTCTGGGACTAGAACCCCAAGTACCGCTTCTCCCTCTGCTCCCTCCTGCACCTCAGCAGGAAACAATGGTGACCGCTCAGGTCACACCTGGATGCCCTCCAACTCCTCTCTGCTCTCAGATGCCAGAGTAGACAGCGCACCCTCGGGGACTGCCAACACCAAGCACATAATGAAAACCAGGATAGGATGTTGGTGAATGAGACCCACAGGCCCTGCCCAGAGAAGATGATCAAGTCCATGGCTGCCATGCAAGAAAGCAGACCTGCTGTGCTCACACATTCCCATTCTCCCCAGAAGAATCCCCCAAAGCTAGACTTCTAATGAAAAACTTTAAAAGTGGCTTAGTTGTTTAATAACATGAGGGTGGCCAAACAGATCTCATGTGCAGGCCAAGTTCAGTCCATGCAGGGCACCATCTTGGAACCAGGCTCAAGACAGCCTAAAACAGACCTGGTCCACTCACACCTTGACCAGGGTTAGGGCCTGGAATTAAAGGTTTCAGCTTAAGATGGTCTTTTATTCCAACTTTTTAGCCAGCAGATGCCATTCATTATCACTATAAATAGCTGATAACTTCCAGAACAATCTTAGTGAACCTCCTGTCTGACCGAAAAGAGAGTAAGCAGCTGCCCATCATTCTGTGTTCTTTGTTAACTTTGGTTTTACCTTATTCTACAAGGAGGACTAAGATAAGCCCACTAGTACAGCCAAGAATTCACAAAGTCTTCCCAAATACTCTCCAGTGATCCTTTCAAAGTTGTATAGAGTATAACAGAGCCCTGCAAATGACCCAGGAAACAACTCATGTGAGCCAAGTATGAAAACACCAAGACACTGCTACGTGTAAGGCTTAAGGACCAGCAGCTGTTCCAATCTTGCCAAAATAATCGAATTTAGAAATTACAAAACTTTCTTCATAAATCAAAGTTGCTTCCCATTGCTAGACAGTGGGATACACATGTCACTCACGGCACTTAAGGGAAACACATTAGATGTGTCTGGTTTTTATTTTATTTTTTTCAAAGATTGTATTTATTTGAGGGAGAGAGCATGCACCTGCACAAGCAGGGGGAGGGAGAGAGGGAGGGGGAGATGCAGACTCCCCCCTGAGCAGGGAGCCCAATGCGGAGGCTCAATCCCAGGACCCTGAGATCATGACCTGAGCCGAAGTTAGATGCTTAACCGACTGAGCCACCCAGGCGCCCCAGATGTGTCTGGTTTTTAGATGTGGCAGTCGGATTGCTGGTTTCAGGAGACTCGTCAGAATCTGTCTGCCTAAGAAAACAGCCTCCTAGGAAGTCCCTTAGTTAATTTTCCATAATGCTGGATAGCCCTCTTGCCCAGGCTCTCCCTTAGAATTAAATATTAACTTTCCCTACAAGCCATATGCCGTCTGCCCAATACCTATTTGGCTTGGTCCGGCTGACCATTCTGATGCTGTTGATAGCAGGTTAAGAATTTCCCCCGGGGTTGGGCCACTATCTGTGCTGCTCCCTCACCCACTTTTTTTCTTGGTATGCAATTTACGATGCACACAAAGAGGCAGAAATCAATGCTTTCCAAGGGTGGTATCTTATTAGGGTGAAGCCCATGAACTGCCACTAGCCAACTGTTAATGACGTATAAAATGGGCATCTTATATGGTTCAACATGATACTTCTAAATGCTCAAGAACAGAGACTTGAATGTTTAAAGAATTCCAACTACCTTGAACTCTTAAAAAAAAAAAAAATAAGAAAAAAAGAATTCCAGCTATCTCTAGATCAGCACTGTCCAGGAGAACTCCTGGTGATAATGGAAACGATCTAAATCTGCACAGCAAACACACAGCTACTGAGCATGTGAAATACGGCTAGTATGACTAAGAAACAATTTTTTAATTTTACTTGATTGTACTTGTTTTAAGCTGAAACAGCCCTATGTAGCTACTGCATTGGACAACAGAGTTCTTCACACAAGAAACAGGTCTCACTCATTTATATTTACAGTGTTTGAAGGCCCAGCACACAGGAGACATTTGATAAAGAAATGAAAAATACCTTCTTGCACTGAATACATTTTCAATCGGCTGTGTACCTTTCTTCCTTCAGCTCTTAATTCTGATCTTCTAGCTCCACGTCCTCCCTTAGGTAGTTACTATCCCAGCAAATGTGGAATTATCAGGCCCTGTGGGTGATATTCAGAAGGCCAGGCCCACACTGCCCAGCAGCTGGGCAACAGGAACTGACCATCACCACTTGACCTGTTGGGCCTCCATGTTCCCATCCACAGAATGGGAACAACCATACCTATTCTATAGAATGGGGCTGCTGCAAGGCCTAGATATGCGTCCAAGTTGTGAACTCTGATTCTCAACAGTCAACCTTAAAAACCAAGCTGAGCTCAGCTTGAGTTGTCCAATGAAGTAGGAGGCTAACTAGCAAGAATATTAACAGGTATGGCGGTCTACCTCACTTGGTCAACATTTATCGTGTTACAGGCCAGGCCTTAACTACTACTGTAGGGCCTGGATGTACAGCTGGATAGCAGTCTCTGCCTTCCTAATTCTGACTGACCATTATTTTTTCCCTCCCAAAACAAGATTTTAGCGAACAAAAATCCACAGTCTTAAAAGAACTTGAGTCCCTGCCTAAGTGTCATTCATTAGTAAAAGTTCCCAGAGATAAAAGAATAAGAAGAGTCTGGGGTCCTGACACTTTTAAAAGGTGTCCCTATTACATAATAAGCCAATATTCCACTTAAACCATTTCCATTCAACCACTTCGACAGAATTTGGTACTGTATAATTATTGCAGCCTGTTAACTTAGGAATCGTTTCAGCAAAGAGCTTAATTGCTCCAATGTGACTCAATCATTCAGGACTTATCTAAAACTCTCCAATCACCAAAAAATATTCATGCACCAAGGTACCACACTAACTTATCTCTTTACAGATGTTCAAAGGCTGATTCCTAACTATGAAAGAAAGGAGTCCTGTTACAGCATGGTGCCTACAGCTCTACCCACTAAACATCCTCTGTTTCCAAACCCCAAGACACCTTTCTTGTCCCTATCCCAGCCGCCCTGCAAGCCACGGTTGCATTGCTCCAGGTAAAGGGAAAACAGCCTAGTGGGAGGTATGCCTCCACTTTTCCTCCTTTGCGTAAATGGATAGGGAAATGGCATCTCCAGGACCTTAGAACCGGAAATTTCTTTCTGGAAAGGAAACAGGTTGGCAGCCCATGGTGGGGCTGACCTTTAGAAAGTTCATAAAGTAATTGAGACATCACCATCGTAAGCAGCATGCTGCAGGATCACCAAGACTTCTCTGGTGTCAGATTAAGAGGAAGTTAAGAAGAGCAAGCACAGAAGGAAAGTGTAAGGAGGGAGGTAGAGTCAATAGGAGAATGCTTCCCAACTGCGTAGGGCGGGTGTAAAACGTGCAGCTGTCCCTCCTGAGAGTGCTGGAAAGAAGACCCGGGTCTCCAGAAACACTCAGCAATCAGAATTCTAAAGCGATCTCTAGTTCAGGATGTTGAGGCCCTGGTGGTCTCACTTCCCCAAACTCCAAAAAATACCCCCACGCTGCAGGTTCCAGCACAGTAAGCAAGCAGTGAGGTGGGAGGTTCCCAAGCACCCTTCAAAGTTTCATTTCCTTGGTGCTTCCCAGTCTCTGCTGACCTCCGACCTCCAGGAGTTATTGCCAAACTGCCTTCTGTTTGCACAAGGTCCTAGTTTTTCCCAGCTCTTGCTGGGGAGGTTGCCCTGACCGTACTGTGAGTGGGTGGTATATCTCCAGGTTACAGATAAGTAAACCCAGGTTCAGAGAGGTTAAGGGACTTGCGCAGAGGGTCTGTAAGTGAGGGCTGGGAGTGGAATCCAGACCTTGGGACTTCTGTGAGCCCTCCGCCTGCGGTAGGCAGGCTGGAGGCAGAACCAGACTCCACCTCCCTCTCATGCCCCGCAAGCCCCTAAAAACTCATCCCAGCAGTACCAAGCAACACTTGTTGGCTATTCCCTACGTGTGCTGGGTCTTCACCGCTTTTCTCTTAAGTAGAAATGATTGGCAGCCCCGTTTTTCAGACGGGAAAGCGGACACCCGGAGTGAGACAGCTTGGCCCAGGTCACCCTGAACGCTGCTGGGATTTCAGAAGCCCACTCCCTTAACCGTTACACCACAGTGAGCTATCCTTTATTATCTGTAATCTGGGGAAGGGTCCCCGACGCTTCCCGGACGCCCTACTAGAAGCGCACACCCCAGCCCGTCCTTCCTCCCCAGGGCGCGGACTGGGGAGCCCGGCGGGCCGGGGACGGCGCCAGGCCGGGTGCCAGCGCGCTTGGCCGCCCGGGCCGGAGGTGCCCGCTTCCGCCTGGGCCTGGCACCGCTGGCCCATTCATCGTGGCGCGGGCGGGGCGGACCGGGCAGGGCCCGGGTGGCCCCATCACCCCGCTGGGCGCCTCGCGCCGGGCTCCGCGCTGCCGGGCCGGGGAAACGGAGCCCCCGGCCCCGCCGCCAGGGGGAGCAGAGAGCCGCCGCCCGCACTCCGGGAAGTTGCCACCCCGGCCGCCCCGGCGTCCGGACCCCGTACGGTCCCGGTCCTTGCACGGCGTTCCCCGCAGCCCCGAGTCCCAGGCCCGCCTTGTCGGGGGCCGCCCGCCCCCCCGGAAGCGCCTCCAGGCCGCAGCCCTCAGGCGGGCGTGCTCGGCCCGCGGGCCCCCCATTCAATCCCGCCCTCCTCCCCCCCGGCCGGCCCCCGCCGCCTTCCGCCCGCCCCCCCATCCCTCCAGCCCGGACTCCAGCCGGGCAACGTCATCCGGCCGCTTCCCGAAACTTAACCCCTTCCTCCGCCAGCTGTGCGCCGCCCCGCCCCGCAGCCAACTTTCTTAGCCCAACTTCGGAGCGTGCGGGCCGGTCCGACGGCCCGCAGGGAGGGAGGGGTCGCCACGTCGCACTGCCGGGCCGCCGCAGGTTTCCCCCCACCAGGACGGCGAGGGGCGTGAGGTCCACAGCGCGGGGCGCGCTCGGCCGCCGCCCCTGCACGGGGTTCGCCCGGCACACGCCCCCCGGGGTCCGACCCGACCCCGAGGGTCGGCGGCCGCAGCGACGGCAGGCGACGGGCGGCGCCGCCGGGGGAGGGGCCGCCAATGAGACGTGTCACTCGCGGCGCTGCCGGCTCCGGCCCTGGCGCCCCGACGGCCCGGCCCGCGCGCCGCCGCCGCTGCAGGGCCCGGCCAAGTTTCTTACCTGCAGCCGGAGACGCGGGAGGGAGAGCGAAAGGGCAGGAGTCGCCGCCGCCGCGGAACCGGGAGAGAGGAGCCGGCCGAGCCTCCGCCGAGAAGCCGCCCCCGAGCAGCTGCAGGCGCCGCGACCCCGACGCCGTCCGCCCCGTCCGCCGTCCGCTCCGGCCGCTCGCTGGCTGCGTGCGCGCGTGTGGAGTCGTGGCACTTTCTGCCTCGGAGCTGGCGAACGGCCCCCTCCACTGGGATCACCGCCTCCTGCCTTCCCCACCCGGGCCAGCCATTCATCGAGCCGCCTCTCCCCATTGGCCCGCGCCCCGCCACTCCGTGGGTCGCTGGCCAGTCAGAGCGCAGGCGGCCGAGCCGCGGCGGCGGCCATTGGGCAGAGAGGAGGGTCTCCGCCTCGACCAATGGGAGAGGGGAGGAGCTGCGGGGAGCCGCGGGGGGCGGGGCCGGGGAGGGGCGGGGTCGCGCGGTGCGGCGCTCGGCCCAGCGCGGGGGCGGGGCGGGGCCGAAACGCCCAGCCAAAGGCGGAGGGTGGGGGGCCCGCCGGTCAGCCCCGCCCACTCCAGGCCCGCGGCGCCTCTCGCAGTCACTGCCTAGGGGCCGGCTCTGCCCAGGCAGGCTGCGGAAGGTTCGAATCCTGACGGTGCGGAGCCTGCGCCCTGAATCTCGGCAGGCCGAGGTGGCGGTGGGTGTCACCCTGAGCGCGGTTGCGCAACCCGCCAACAGCCGGGAGGAGTGCCTTATTTAAACCCACTAACTTCCCCCAGGCAGCGGCACCTCCAGGCCCAGGGTGTGAGGACAAATTCTGCTGGTGGTCAGCCCCAAGAGGACGAGCTGTAATCTTCAGAGATGGCATTCAGTACCAGAAAGGATTTTCTTGAGCAAATGGAGGAATTGGGATCGAAAGACCAGAAGGTGCATAAGGAGTCGAGGGTGGATGTGATTGCACCCATTTTTAGGGGTGGTACAACTGAGTACAGTCTATTTGAGTTACTCCTTACAAAGCACGGCGGGCACAGCAATAAATGTAATCCACCCTATGGTGTTTTACTCCGTGTAAGGAAGAGGGTGAGAGGGTCTGACCCAAGCAAACTCACCCGTTTCCCGGAAAACTGAGCAAATAGTACTTCATAATATGGTCTCCTCCCCTCAATATAAGCTAACTACTGTCTCTTCATAACCAAATAAGTCTTTCAATTAAGGTAATTTTAGGCCTGGTTTTTAACCATTATATCGGGGTCTCTTAAGGCCAACTCTTTGAACTTGAGCCAAAGCCAGCTTCTTTCAAATTAAGGTTTACAAAAAGCCAAAAGGGCTGCTGCAGCCTAATCTGCTCCACACCACTTCCTAGGTCCCTGTGGCTGCAGAATCCGGTTCCTAATATCTATTTGTTGGACAATTTCACATTACCACCCCCCCCATCACTGTACTAGTTGTTGTTAGAAAGATGTGGAAAATACAAGCTGTGGTGAGGGAGTTGAGGAGTTGAGTTGAAGTTAAACTGTTCATTCCTATTTTTAATCTCAGCAGTTCCTTAACACATTAATGATTAATCAGTGGGAATTAACCAGGATTAACTTTCAACACCCAGTCTTTTCCCAGTGGTGAGCCTCCACTTGAAAGAAAAATCCAGAATCTCAGCCTCTGGCTGGCATATCAACTAGTTCTAATTGACCATGGGTAAACCAGTTAACTTCCCTGACATGGGTGTACCCCTCTAGGACGATCTGGGTTTTAGAGAGGAAATTCATTCGTTCTTCATTCATTCATTCATTCGTTGGTGTTTGTTGAGTGCCTGGTATTCACTAGCAGGCTGGGCAAGCAGCCTAGAGTGATACACAGACCCAGTAAAGACTCAACTGCCCTTAAGGACCTTGCTGTGGGCAGAGACCCTCATCTTATTCACTGTTTAGGTTTTCCCAGAAGCAGATCCTGACAGGGGGTTTGGGATTCAAGTGACTCATTTGGTGGGGGTGATCACAGGACACATTGGTAGAGAAGTAGAATGGGAGGGAGCTGTATCAGGCAAGTAACACAATATCAAGCAAATGACTGGTGTGGGCAACCAGGCTCAGTATTACTCAGCCTGTTGGGAAACCGTGTGGAACACATCCCAGACATGTCCTACCTGAGGGGTGAGGAGATGGGTTATTATCCCCCATCCCCACTCCTCATTGACTGAGGGCTTCCTCTGAGAGGACTTTAACTAGTCCCATGCCCTGTCAGCAAGAGAAAGCCTTCTGGCAGAGAAAAGCATCTGCTCACCACAAAAACCCTTGGCAGAAGGATACGTGCCTGAAGGGTCTGGAGGGGACACGGTCGTATCTTCTAGGCAACTGTGACCCAGAGCCTGACACAACACCTACACAGAGTAGAGGCTCAGTAAATGCATGTTCTGTAAATACGTTAAATGAATTACAGAATGGCAAAGTTCCTAGGCATGAGGGGTACTTACAAAAAAGGGGCTCTCTGTTCCCTCCCACAATCTAACGTTTGGTTTGGCCTCAACACAATGTATGTTTCAGTATGGAGATGTGGCCTGGCCTGAGCCTTTGCCTTTCCTCCCTCCCTGCTCCTTGTCCTCCCTCCACTAGGCTCTGTTAGGCCCAGGGCAGCACCCCCCCAACCCGCTGCCTGGCCTGACCTGACTCTCACAGCCACTGCTGTGCCCACAGACCCCCATCCTTGGTCCTGCTCAGCCTCATCAACGAGTTTAGGCCTTGCACTCTCCCAAGGTGTGTCTGGGAAAAACAGGAACTACCCCAAGATTAGGTGGACAGGGGTGCCTGTGGGGAGATGGAGAGGCATAGTGGGTTTTAGTTGTGTGTTAAAAACAAATAGAATGTTCTTAATAGGAAACTATACAAGAAGAATTACCTAGTATGGTCCATTCACTCATGATGGTGCTTTGCTTTCTATTACTAAATCACAGATAGTAAAAGAGTAGACAGAAGAGATGAGAATATCTTACAGTGTAAAAAGAACTTTTGCTTTATCAACAGCTATGAAAGGGTGATAAATGACACACAGAATAGAATGTCACATGGAAACAAAGCCATTGTAACAATATCTAACGTTTTTACATCTTGTCGTGTACCAGGTGCTGTTTGAAATGCCCTACATGCAGGTAAAATTATTTAACCCTCAGAACAACTCAGTATAGGTGGTACAGTTATTATCTCCATTATAGGGATGAAGAAACTGAGGCACAAGGAGGTTGAGCAACCTGGTCAATGTCTCAGGGTTAGTTAGAGGAGGAGAGTTGGGCTTCAGGGTCCGCGGGTCCATGCAGGAACTGCTGCACTTGGTGCCACATACTGAAAGGCATGCTGTGTGGGGGGGGTGGTGACTTCAGGGAGAGGTTTGTGATCCATGACAGCTGACATCACTCCCTTGGCACTCTCTTTCCGGTGGTAGTGATGCTTAGCTTGGTTGGGGACCCACTAGGTTGGGAAACCATTGTAATAGCTCCAGTGACGAGGGCTTGGGAATGGGGCGGTGGCAGGAGAGGGAGGTGCAATGATATTTTATGAGGGGCAATTAGGGGGTGAAGTAGGTGAGGGTTCGTGACCATGGGGTGTGAGGTACAGGGATCTACCACCTGTGAGCCCCTGTTCCCAGCCTGAGTGACACCACTGGGGCAGGACCCATAGGAGAATGAATATGTAGGGGACAGGAATTGGGGAGGATGTTGCATGTTTATTGACATGTAGAATTTGAGAAGCCTGAGGGAAGTCCAGGTGGAGAGACTGTTTCTGTGAAGCTCAGACACTGAGGCCAGTGTGGGTAACACAGACTGGAAAGCTAAGCACATGAGTGGGGGTTTGAACCTTCAGGACAGAGATGACCACACACAGCATATAGAGCTGCGAGCTGCATGTGGATGGGGACAAGAGAAAGCCAGTACTGGAGCCCTGGACAGAGAAAGGAAAACCCACAAAAGAATCTGTATCGATCAGCTATTGCTGCATAACAAACCACTGCAAAACTCAGTGGCTTAAAACAAGGCTTGAGGCTTGGCTGATCTTGGCTGGCCCCCACATGGGTCTTTGGGTGGGCTGGAGTTCACCTCAACTCAGTACCTACTATGTGTCAGTCACTGTTCTAGGTGATGGTGAGACAGCCAGGAACAAGGCAAAGGGTTTCCTTTGGTGGAGCTCACATTCTAGCGAGAGACAGAAAGTAGACAAAGTCAACCAATAAATAAACAAGAGGAATTAAAATGGTGCAGAGGGCTACAAGGAAGAGAACAACCTCTAGCTATGGAGAAGGGCAGGGATCTAGGAATGGGGAGGGTGGTGGGTGTCAAGAACATGATCAGAGGAAACCTCTCTGGGGAGGTGATGGTTGAGTTGACACTTGAACATGAGAAAAAGCTGATCTTGTCTTGGAAAGAAGGATAAGAAGAATCAGCAAAAAAAAATTCCTGCGATGGGGAGGAGCTTAGCAGGTGGCTCAGGGAATAGGAAGAAAGGCAAGGGATGAACAAGGCAGGAAGGTACCTAGGTCCCACATTCCCGAGAAGGTATTGGGCAGCCAATGGGGTTGGGGAGCTTTAGGCAGGAAAGTCTTGCAATCTGATCTTCATTAAAAAAAAAAAAAAAAATTAACATTAGTTAAGATAGTGGAATCGTGGCTCCCCAGACCAGCTGGGAGGCTTTTGCAACATTCCAGACAAGATAAGACTGTTACACTGGTAAATATTTAACATTTGGCTCTGGAGGTAGGTGTGGAGGAGGTATTCCTAATTTGCAGCAATTATCAATTTCCATGGTGTCAATACTCCCATCATAGCTGATTTCAGGCTGCTAAGTCACTGAACACAAAGGTGGGAAGAAATTTGCAGTAATATGCCATTATATACCATGGAGATAATCTCGTAAATAATCTCAAGGGCATATGTAATAGTAAAATGTAGTGAAATAATTGGAAAGAGATGATGTTGAGTATTTATTACTTTTGTTTTTCATACAATGTTTCTTTTTTAAATTTTTTTTTATTTCTTTAAGGATTTTATTTATTTGAGAGAGAGAGAGCATGAGTGGGGGTAGGGGCAGAAAGAGAGGGAGAAGCAGACTTCCCACTGACCAGGGAGCCTGACGAGAGGCTGGATCCAAGGACCCTGGGATCATGACCTGAGCCAAAGGCCGACGCCCAACCAATTGAGCCACCCAGGCACCCCTCATACAATCTATTTCATTGTAAGTTTATATCATTAAATTTTTAATAATCATTGTGTTTAATGAACTGCTTGAAAAATTCTTAAAAACATAACAATCAGCTGTCATGAGCCAGCTGGCTCTTCCACACCACTGAATATAATAGTCGTCTGGACCAGAGTGGAGGATGTGTGTGTGTGTGTGTGTGTGTGTGTCTGTGTGTGTGTGTGAGAGAGAGAGAGAGAGAGAGAGAGGGAGAAAGAGAGAGAGACCCAACAGGATGTGAAATTGTACATGTTTGTGTTGACATTTCTGCACACATCTTGTTCCTTGTCTCAACTTCAGACTCATTGGGTTTGGTAGCTCCATCTGATGCATCATCATGTTCCCTGAACACCTAGCCCACTGCCTTGATTCGGGTACAGACTCACCTTAGGTTGGGTCTCCCCGGAAGAAGACATTGAGGACAAAAAGATTTAAGTGAAGGCAGTTTTTCTTCAGAAGGTGATCCCCGGAATCACCAGGAAGGGAGAAGAGAGGTGAGACCAGAAGAGAAGACAGCCGATGAGCAGTGTGTCTTCAGCAAGTTACCTCTCTAGGCAAATGAAGCCTCATTCCATGAAGGAACTCTGGGCGACGGTGTGGAATATGTCTCAGCATCACCCATCTGAAAAGCCAGGAAGCTTGGGTACTTACTCACTAACACCCCTCCATCACTGGTTGGAGGCTGCTTCTGGTATTTCCAGCCCACACCACACACAGAGCCCCAAGGAAGAAGATTGCTATTGAGACACACAGGAATGGCGGACTGGATATCAATAGGCCACCAACAGTGTTGCTCCGAAACTCATGAACACTTCTTGAATGAATGAACAAATGAATGAACAAATGTAGGGCCCTTTGAGCTCCTTCAAACACAAATTTAAGATCTAGAAGTTTTAAAAGAGAATGCAGCTCCTTCTACTCCACAGGCAGCACATTTATACTTTTGCAAAATCTAGAGCAGAAGCCCTGTGATGTCCCAGATGGTTTAAGTTTTGCAGTAGTGCCACTTAAAATCAGAGTAATTTTATTATACCCTTGAAGAAAAATCTCTATAGACAGATTATAACAAGTGTCAAAAGGAAAATAAAATTTCTGCAAAGATATTGGATGGTAAGCATGAACCTAAATTACCAATTTTTTATGGTTGCTG
Source organism: Mirounga angustirostris (assembly GCF_029215605.1). Lineage (NCBI taxonomy): Eukaryota > Metazoa > Chordata > Mammalia > Carnivora > Phocidae > Mirounga > Mirounga angustirostris. The sequence goes on along the minus strand of NW_026991718.1, from coordinate 95,747,244 downwards.
GTGGTAGTAATGGGTAACTTGGGTAAGAACATTTGGTTTTGTGTAGGTGACACTGGAAGTGAGCTCAGAGTTAGGAGTCTTGCAAAAATGAGGACTGACCCAGTGGCTGACTGTGAATCCCCAAAGAAAGCAAGGGGGGAAAAAATGGATGATGTCTATCTGGCACTTTTACTATTTCTGAAGTGCTTTGCAGATGATCCTTACCAGAACCAGGAGAGGGAAGTATTATTGTACCCTCAGTAGCAGATGAGGCAGGTGACTTCACACTTATGACAAAGTTAAATAAGCCTCGGAGACTCCAAAAATGGCATCTTTCCATAATACACCCCTCTGGGTTCTGAAATCACACTCCTCCATCTCAGACGGGAAGTACCAGTCATGAATAACGTATTGTGGTCCTGAGGTCAGCTTAGAGGGCTAGCTGCCTCTCGCTGGACCTCCTGGGACAAAGTCTGAGAGCCACTGAGTTAGAAGCACAATGGGGCTTCATTTTTCCAGCCCTGAGCAGAAAGCATCCTTCACTAGCCTAGCTAGTTAGACATCTTGACTCTTCTCTATGATTACCAGCAATGAAGAACTCAGGGCTCCAGAACTTTGTCTCCCATTCCTGATTGACTTCTTTCATTCGATAAGTATTTATGGAGCATTGCCACACGCTAGAGTCTATGCTAGGTGCTGAGAATTCAGCAGAGAACGAGCCCATAGGACCCTATGCTCAGTGAGCTTACAGTCTGGCAGAGATGGGGGCAGGCAATCAATAATTCATTAGACTAAGTTTCAGCTTGTGGTAAGTGCTCCAAAGTAAATAGAGTGAAACGGTATATAGGAACTGTGAACGACCTGTCTTCTTTTTTGCTCTTTTTCTTTCCAATCCATCCTGCTCACTTTTAGCAAACTTAACCTTCACAAATGACTACTCCCAGCCTGTCTTGCCTCCCCCTTGGGAGCCCAAACGAGATCATTCCCACTGCATCAAATCTTCATTTCTCTGCCTGACTTTTGTGGAATTCCACAGCCCGGTGCCCCCCTCGCTTCACCGAGCTCTGCCTCTCCCTGTCTGTGCCCACCCTGTGCCTCTGCCCAGAGCAGTCTCTCCCCAGCTTTATTTTATTTATTTTATTTTTTTAAAGATTTTATTTATTTATTTGACAGAGAGAGAGAGAGAGCAGCAACACAAGCAGCGGGAGTGGGAGAGGAAGAAGCAGGCTTCCCGCTGAGCAGGGAGCCCGATGCGGGATGCGGGACTCGATCCCAGGACCCTGGGATCGTGACCTGAGCCGAAGGCAGACGCTTAACGACTGAGCCACCCAGGCGCCCGAGGCTCTCCCCAGTTTTAATCATTCCCTCCCACTCCGCCTTCCAAGAGCTGCCTTGGGTCATTCACTCCAGAATCAGGCACTAAGTTTGCCAGGTACCCTCTTGGTGGTGGAGGTGCAAAGCTGGATCAGACTTGCTCTCTCTCCCCCCTTGTAGAGCCCACAGAGCAGCTTCCTCTGCAAAACCTCTGAATGCATTTTTTCCCCCATTTTACCAGCTCCATGTAGAGACTGTTCTGACACGACTGGGCACCAGAGTTCACTGGCAAAATCTGTGTACAGGAATGATGACTCTTCAAAAATGATAAAAACTTACGAGAGGTCTGAGTCATATGTTTCCGTTCTGAATTCCCTGTGATTTTGGAAGGCCTTTCTTCTATCTTAAATCACTCCTACCTCACCGTGTACTCATTTCTTAAAGCCTTACTCTTCCTGGCTCTAGGGCAGAGTTAAGGCACCCGCTCAATGCCCAGTGTCTGCTAAGTGTTCACAGAGTGCATGGTTGATTAGTAAGTGCCTGGCACTTAAAAATCGTTATTCTAGACCCTCCTCCGGGTTCTTCCCTCCAGACTTAAAAAGTGCAGCTGCTTCAACCTTTCTTCCACGTCTTTTTCCAACCACTTAATCATCGTGTGGCTCTTCTCAAACTCTGTTAATCAGCTTTTTTTTTTTTTTAATCATTAGTAAGAGTTTTGAAGAAGGTCTTTAACCAGAAGCAAAAAAAAATGTATAATAAAATCAGAAAGAGCCCGCTAGGGCGGTTGGGTTCAGTTCTCTGCTTTGGCTTGGCAGGCCCCTCAACGGGCTCATAGATCAAGCCGACTGGCTCGCCCGGCACAACCGCCCAGCCTCCAATCTGAATGTGCACTGCAGAAAAATTAGATTTGGTGGGATGAGAACATTGCCTGTAGCTCCGTTGACACGCTTCTTCAGACTGCTAATGGTCACTGTGGTCAGAAAAATCCAGGCCTGGTCAGAAACTCGTGAGCCAGCTTAAATCAGACAACTTTTGTTTCTTCTTCTAGTGTCATTTTACTGTGAGTCCATGGATTCTTGTAGTGTTTAGGGGCCGTCTGTGGTCTGGTGTGTGTGTGTGTGAGAGAGAGAGTGCACTGAACTCAGACTAATTCATACTAAGGTTTTACTGACTTACCATGCAATGTCTGTTAGACATTTGCACCAAACTGCCTCTAAAGACAGGGGAGAGTGAAGGTGATTATTGCAGATGGGGGGCTCTGGGCTCTAAACCATCTGTATCAGGAAGGCATTCAGGTTTGCATTAATATCCACGTAATTTTTTTTTAAAGATTTTATTTATTTATTTGACAGAGAGAGAGGGAACACAAGCAGGGGGAGTGGGAGGGGGAGAAGCAGGCTTCTCGCCAAGTAGGGAGCCCGATGCGGGGCTCAATCCCAGGACCCTGGGATCATGACCTGAGCTGAAGGCAGACGCTTAACGACTGAGCCACCCAGGCACCCAATATCCATGTAATTTTTGCATTCTTCTCCAAAATATATCCACAAGGACAGACTTTCTAAAAATGGAAATCATTGTATTGTTATTTTTATCAGAGTGATATATATATGAATGCCATACATGATGCAGATAATATAGGAAAAAGTACCATGAAAAATCTAAAAAATCACCTGAAGCCCTAGCCTCATAGGTAACATTTTTTTACTTTTTTCCTTCTACACTATTTTCTATTTATAAATATATGTTGTTTGTTTTCATATAAGCTTTTTAAAGCACTGTGTAAAAAGATTCTGGCTATTTATCTGGTGGCATGAGGATCCATGGCACTGGGGATAACCCACCTGCTTTCCAATTTGAAAAGCAGGGAGCCTCCCCGACATGGCTCAGCACTGGCGATGACCTCAGGAGTGACCCCTCCAGAAATCATGCACATTTCAGAAGAGGAAGGAAGAGAGAGGGCAGAAGAACTTTCTGGAAATGTACAGGGTGGGTGCTTTAAGGGGAAGGGGGAGTGCATTCCTGCCTCTGTTTAAGTCTCCCAGGGCCCTGGCCTGCCCTCAGCCAATGGGGCAGTGGGGGGCCATCTGTGTGGGCAACACCCAGGGGTCTTTGCAGGCCTGTGGGTGCTGGACAGTGGGCTGTTTCCCCCTAAATGACCCACCTACAAACCTACATTAAACTTCCTTGCAGGCAGGCCTCACCCTCCTTCAGCAGAACGCTAAACACGCCAATTCCTAAAGAAGTGTTTTCTTTCTTTCAGGCAGGAAAACTAATGAGCTCCATCTTTGGCATGGATCAGAAAATTCCACTGTGGCGTTGGCAGAGCTTATGCCAGCACTAGAACTTTAAAGAAGTCCCACATTGAGAGCTACGAGGAACAAAGGTAAGGCTGATTGGCCTGATTTCCTTGCTCACAGTCGGGGAAAGAAAAAGGGAAAGGAGAAAGGAACAAAGTACCTGGCTGGGAGAGGTGTGTCTGGTCGGAGGGAGGTACTTTCCCGAGCTGTTCTCGGAACCATCCATCTCCTTGGGCAGCACAATGCCCTCCTTATTGCCCGTGTCCTCACGACACGGGCGCTGACTTGGAGCCTTACCCGGCACAGCATCAGTGGCAAACATTCAGACCTGTGGCCGCCGGGCCCATCTTGGGCAGATTCCTCCAGCCACTGGGGTGGGTTCCCACTCTCAGCAGAGGTGGGAACAAGCCGTGTTTGCCTCACAGTCCCTTGTTTTCGGAAAACAGTTGGCAGATTGAACTGAATAAATACAGCATGTCGCCTACTTACCAATAAGTATTTGTTCATTCATTCAATAAATGATTTTTGAGCACCTACTGTACTCCAGGGGCTGGAGATACAGCATGAACAAAACATAGACCCTCTACACATGAAGGTTTGGGATGGGAGGTGGACCATCAGAATTAAACAAACATAAAATAATTTCAGATATTAAGAACACAGGGTGGCGAGAAAGAAAATGACAGTGGGGAGGAGGCTATTTTAGAATGCTTGGGTAAAGCCTCAAGTGACATTGAAGCCAAAATCTGAATCACCCAAAGGAACCAGCTGCCAGAAGATGTGGATGCAAAAGTCTTCTAGGGAGCGAGAATAGCATGTGCAAAGGCCCTGAGACAGGAACGTGTTTGACAATTTCAGGGAATTGAGGAAAAGCTGATGAGGAAGTCATGGTAATGAGCATGGTATAAAGGCAGGGACCAGATTTATTATGAGAATCATCACATGTAACATTGTAGAGTGTGTTATAGTTTGCACAAGGCTTTGAACACACATTATCTCAATTCAATCATCCCAACATTCCTATTAACTTCCTCAGGATCACAAAACTAGGAAGTGGCAGACAGGGACTCTGACCCTGTTTGCACAACTCCAGAGGGCACTATCCATGAAGCAGGGGGAGCCATTCGTATCATTGCTTGGAGTTTGTGCAGTGCACAGCCTGTGCCACTGTACATAGTGACCCTATGCTAGCTCAGGTCTATTTTCTCCAAATTTCTGTGCTTTTTCTGTGCTAGGGACTGTTGGGAATACAAAGAATAAAGATATTATTCTAGCCCTTGGTGAGCACATGATGCGGTTAAAGAGAAACAATATATGAAGAGATGGTGCATGATATAAGACAGTTTTTGTTTCTGGCAAGAATATTATGAATAATTTAGTAGGGGATGCAAGATGTGAAATTGGCTTGAAGATTTAGATTGGTGGACATACAGAAAGAGAAATCCATGGGAGTCATCACACACACACACACACACACACACGCAATAAAACCTAGTGTGTTGTAGACCACCATAAGCACTTGCCTCCAGCAATTTGTGACTAAAAAAAAAAAAAAAAATGAACGTTTATTATCCTGTCATATAAAAGACAGAACCATACAGGTAAAATTTTGGCAAATCTAAGAGAAAAAGAAATCATCTATAATCTCATTAATGAAACACAACTGCTTTTCACATTTTAGTGTATTGCCTTCTGGTTTTTCCTCTTAGGCAAGCAATGTATGGGTGTGTGTGTGTGTGTGTGTGTGTGTTTATGACATGTATGTGAATGTATGGATATGTCATACATGTCATATATACACCTACCACAAATACACACACACACATATTCTTACCCTTGTTGAGGTATAATTTACATGTTTTAAAATTCACACATTTTAACTGTGCAGGTTGACGAGTTTTGGCAAATACAAGCACCTGAGTAATTGCCACTATGCTAAAGATCTAGAACATTCCTTTACACCACAACTTCCCTTACCCCATTAGTCACTCCCCCACCCTACGCCACGCTCTCCTCCAGGCAATCACTAAACTTATTTCTGCAGCCTTAGACTAGTTTTGCCTACTCCAGAACTTCATGGAATCAAGTGTATACTCTTGTCTCTGGCCTCTGTTGTTCAGCATGTCTCTGAGGTTCATCACGTTAGGAGTTTGTTACTTTTCTTTGCTGACTAATATTCCATTATAAGCATATACAAGAATCTGTTTATTCATTTGCCTATTAACAAACATTTGGGTTGTTTCTCATTTGGGGACATCATGAATAAAGCAACTTTGAACAATCTTGTACATCTGTGGAGGTGTTTTCATTTCTCTTACGTAAATACCTGGGAGTGGATTTTCCAGGTCATTTAGTAGATTTGTATGTTTACAGAAAACTACCAAGCACTTTTCCAAAGTTGTACCATTTTACAACATATGGGAGTTCAGCTTACTCCACATTCTCACCAACACTTCCTAGAGCTGTTCTTTTTCATTTCCCTCATCACTAATGATGGGGAGCATTTTTTTCACAGGCAAGCATGTCCATAGTTGTAATTCTTTGTAGACTCTGCTTTTTAAATTTACACTTAATATCACTATTCTTCTCTGTTTCCCTGTAGTCTTCATGACCATTATATTAATGGCTCCTAATCCTCTTACACGGGGATTCTCTACAATTTATTCAGTCATTCCTCTATTAGACATTTAAATGATTTCCAATTTCCTACATTTCAAAGTAACTGAAATGAACACATGAATGTCTATGTTTCCCCCATATTTTCAACGGTTTCCTTTAATCACAAAAATAAGATGATCGGGCCAAAGGCATTTTTGTGGCTTTGAGAGTGTAAAATGTGAGGCGGACATTGAGGCTGCTGTCTTTGAAGGCACAAGCTGAGCCCCCCGTTCTCATCTCTCAGTTCTGTGCCGAGGTCTTGGCATTGGGCCCCTTCCTGTGTGTGATCCTTTTGTCTGGAGGCAGGGCTAATGGCTGTTTGGTAGCCGTGATTTTTTGAGTCCTGGGCAATGTGGAGAAGCTGATGCTATCATCGACACAATGCTCCGGTACAACAGGCTCCATTCCCCCTCTAGCCGAGTTGAAATGTGGGAAAGAAGAGGTGGGGTACCTGGTCCCCTGAGAATGATCTGTGAAGATGCCCAGCCAGGTAGTGACTGGGGCCATTCACTGGCATTTCCCCGATTTCCGTACACAAAGTGTCCGACTGAAGGGGCCAGGAACATGGTTTGAAGAGTGTTTCGATGCCATGCGAGTGTTTTCATTTGGATTGTATGTTTGTATGTAGGGGGTCTCTGGGAGGACTGACGCTGATGATGGGGAGGGGTATGTGGAAGGATTTGGGGGACCACACCACTTCAAAGGCAAGGGAGGAGTTGGATCAACCTTGCTATAGTACAAGTGTGAGGCTAGGCACAGGCATGGCATGGGCTTGGGCACCTAGGGAAGCATATTAATCCCATTAGGCCAGCAGAGACCCTCATCAACCCTTTCCAAGGATCCGACAGTCCCCCAAACCTAGCAAGAGCCATATTTTATATCGCTCCAGGTCTACCTCCATATTCCTATTTCAGGAAGAATTGTCCAGGGAGGTAGAAGCAAGAGGAATTTGCATAGCAAATCAGTCCCCTGTGGGTACCCCATTCAGGCCTGCCTATGTGGAGGAAAAGGCCTTTGGGCCAGGTTGCCAGGCCCCTTCTTCCCCCTGGCCTCCCCCTGAGAGTGTCATCTGAGCTCCTACATTTCCTCAAGGCACCCTTGATGACCCTCCAAAGGGCAACCAGCAAACACTTACCAGCAATTCCCAGAAATTCCTGATTGTACTAAAGCCACAGTATGTGTCTTTCCCCCTCTAAATGTAAACTTACCAAGGACAAAAACCATTCCTTATTCATGATGTCTTAGTCTGGGTCCCCCCCCCGAAACAGACCTTGAAAGGAGGATTCAAGAATAAGTTGTTTATTTAGAGGCAATCCCAGGAAACTCTGGCAGAGGGGTCGGGCAGTGGGCCAGGAGAGGGAGGGCAGCAAGATAGGATGTGTTATCAAGCCAGTTACCACTGTGGGCAACTGAGGCTCAGTCCTGTGGACACCTCTGGGAGACAGCATAGAACATGCCTCCAAGCTGCTCCACCTGAGCGGGAGGGAGTTGGGGTATTTATCCACCAACCACTAACAGTCATTGTGGAGGAGGTTCCTGGGGAGACTTTAATCCCTGGGCTCCCAGATGCACTGCCTGCAGGCACGGGGGGCTCCAGCAGCCAGGGAAAGCCCCCAAACAAAGAGACACAAGTGCTGGCGTCTGGAAGTCAGGCCACCTTTGTGCACAGAAGTGGTAAAGCCAAGAAGCTGTGCAGGGCACAGACATGAGCTGTGCCTCCCCGACATGGCTCAGCACTGGCGGTGAACAGATCCTCAATAAAGCGGGTTGGCTGTACCCAGAGGGCTCAGCTAGCTTTGGCCCCAAAGCTATATCTTCTTTTTGTTCTCCAGCAACCCCTGACTACTGCCATCAGCGGGCCGTGTTATTTTAGGATCAAACCCAGAAGACGAACACCATTACATTTTTGAGCAATACTTTTTAAAGTGCACTTCCTGGAGCAGCAGTGGCAGGAATACCTGGAAACTTGTTAGAAATGTAGATTCTTGAGTCCTACCCCAGACTTACAGAAGTCAGGAATTCTGGGGAGCGAATCTGTATTTTAACACGTCCTCCAGGTGATTCAAAATGTACCCTAAAGCTTGAAAACCACTGTTGAGACTCTAAAATGTAGGCTAGTCTCCAAGGCAAGGCCATTTGCTCTTTGGTGAGAACGCTTTCCGCTCCCGACCTCAAGCACCAGAGAAGCAACTGGCCCCTTTTGTGGGTTTTCCTTTTCTTTGGGAGGGGGGCTTATTAAATAGGAATTGTACCTAACTACCAGTCACCTGCAGAGGGAAGCAGCGCAGGCATAAGAAACTATAGAAGGTACCCTGAGAGGCATCTGTGTCAGGTCTGACCAAGGAGAGAGGGTGGGGGAGATTTACATCTTCCTGTTTGTTTTCTGAGCTAATATTTAAATTCTTCTGTTTGCCTCTGAACAGACCAGGTGGGCAGTGGGGGAAAAGTCATGGGTCTGCCTTGAACTTTTAAATCAATCATAGAAAATGTGCAAAGGAAGAGTTAAGGGTTGGGGGACTCCCCCCACCTTGAAGTCAATTTGTGTAGGAAAAATTGAAAGAGGCACTTGGTCACTTGTGTTGACCCAAACGAGGCGGAGTAGGGGACACACGGCACTGGGGTCTCGGTACCCTCCCCCAGGCTGATAGCCTCTAAAAGGCAGCTGCCTTTCCAGCAGTACCAGCCAGAACAGTGCTCAGCTGTATCATTTCTTCAGGAGGAGCTCCCTGCGCCCTGATACCAGCAGTGACGGCGGGCCTTGTGGGGGACCCCAGTGGTGTGACATCACAATGTGGCCCCATTCAGGATCTCAGGACTGACTTGCCCCCGCACCTAGGATATAAGCTTACCCTCCTAGGCTGGCCTGCACTTACGAGGCCACGGCAACCGAGACAAGCTGACCTGTGGCGCTGACCTGCCGGGCACTCCTGGTGAGTATTCAGACACTCTGAGAACCATGGACAGAAACACAGCTGATGGCTGGCTGGCCTAGTGCCTCAGGGTCCCACACTCACAGCCGCAGACCCACTCTGGCGTCCAGCAGTGTGCGGGACAAGCCTGAGCCCTTTCCGGGGAAGCGGCCTCACCTGACACAGACACCCCTCTCCTGACCTTGTTGTGCAGGTTGCCATCTGCAGGAACTGATATTCTAATCACCTCCTGCGCCCAGTCTGCCACCTGCCTCAGCTCCCAGGACAAAGGTCATCTGGGTGCTTGATAGAGGCTCCGGGGCAAGGAAGCCAGGCTCTGAGATGGCGTAGCCACTAGAGAATCACTTGAGTCCACACTGGGGACAGAGGCAGCCACTGGCCTAGTGCTACCCTCACAGCAGCGTGAGCAGGTGGAGAGCCTCACCGGCCGCTCGAGGGATGCCGAGACCGCCTCCCCTCGGACCATGTGCACGATGGCCTTCCTTTCGGCACACTTTGCCTTCTCTCTTGGGCTGTTTTTAAATCCAAATCCCAGTGGTGCCCAGTGTATCCAGTCTCTTCCTTCCCTCTTGGGACAGAGAGAGAGATTTGAAACCATTATGGGAAGTGGGTAGATGGGTGAGAACACCGGAAGGGCAGGGAAGAGGGGAGAAGGGGTGGTGAGGGCAGGAGGCTGGCTTTTTCCCAGCTGAGTCACCAGCAGTGGCTTGAGGGTGGTCTCGGGCCCAAAGGTCTTCAGCAGCCAACAGTGGGGATGGGCACCAGGGGCACCAGGAGGCAGAGCCTGCCTCCCCCACTGCCCTGTCTGCCCACTGGCTCCCCTCATGGACCATTCGCCGTCTGTAGGAACCAGCAGGTGTGCACAGGTGCAGAACAGCTCACACACAGGAGTGGTTTGTTGAGGGCCATGATTTTGAGCCTTCATTTGGAAAGGGAAGGAACAAACGCTAAGCATCTACTACGTTTCAGACCCGCTATCCCTGTGATTGCTCTTAATTCCTGCCACCAGGAAGGTGAAGTAGGTATTTTCATGCTCATTTTATAGATATGGAAACTGAGAACTATGTTCTGGGTTGGGTGCCGCGTTTTAAGAGGGACATTAGCCTAGAATTTCTATACACTCCGTATGCGGATGAGCATATCCATAGATTAGAGTGCTCTGAAAATAGAATGGGCTCCTTTAGGAGGCAGTGAGAGTGCCTTTGGAAACATCCGGGCAAACCGGGTGCCTTCCGTCAGCAGGGCTGGGATAGGATCCTTGTGATCAGTCGGGAACTGAACCAAAAGCTCTTTAAAAGCTGTTCCAAATCCCAGAATGCAGGATCTGGGTCTCAAAATCTTGTTCACCTTCCATGTTTGAACCCAAATGGGTCAGGCCTTCCAGGGGGGCTGCAAACTTTGTTAGCATGGAAAACTTGGAAGGAACCATAGAGACCAGCTCCCCTAACCCGCAGGTAGGAAGCAGGCAGCCAGGCTGGTTCTGGAGGGTGATCCAAGACCACAGAGCCAATTCCCAGCATGAATACGTGTTGAAAGAATGAATGAAGGGATGACGGTGCCAGGACTGGAACCAGTCTGAATGCTGATCAAATATCCCTTAGCCTATCTCTCTCCCTCTCCCGAAACTCTTTCCTGTGAAGATTATGATTCAGCCAACACTTACTGAGCACCGACTGTATGCCAAGTGTGTTCACCAAGATGTTTTCACGTAATCTGCCCTCACCCATCAGGTGGTGTCATCATCCGCATTTCTCAGATGACGATGGTTGGGTAACTGCCCCAAGAGATAGGGGACTTAGAGAGTCGCCACGAGCGATAATGACAATGCAGGTCTCGCCAACTCCAAGCAGAGCAGGCACCTCCACCTGTCACCTCCCAGCCTATGCAGGGAAGCACTTTCTTATTTATCCTTCCCAAGGACAAACTGCCTGTGACTTGCTCAGCTGCTCAGGGGCTATTTTACCTCCTCTTCGGCCTCGTCCTGGCTGCCATTGGGCTCCCCGTGGGCCTGCCTCCTTCACCGCCTGTGCCTCTCGCCGTAACAGGACAAGTTGGAGTGACTGTTTCCACACCAACAGATGTTATGCGCCAAGGAAGAAAATATGCTAATCAAAATCAGCTTTGGCTAATTGTAGCAATTTCCCTTCTGCACATTGCCCTGAAATAGTAGCCACGCTCTGTTCTTTTTTCACATCAGGGAGCCCCAAATTGGCAGCTTAAATGAGGTTGCAAAGAAGTCAGTTAAACAGGCCTTTTTGCTGCCAGTTACCATGGATGAAGCCGTGAACATGCTCTCTTGGTAAGACCCCAGTTCAACCATTTGGGGACTTGGCACCTTGCTGTGGATAATTCAGACCCACTGTTGGGCTGCAAGAACCTCATTTAATCCTGGGGAAAAGCAGAACCTCAAGGGACATAATGAAGTGCCAAGCTCAAGAGCACATGGTCTGACCTTGAACCCTAGTTTACTTGTGGTTTGTTCTATAGCCAGCACCGGCCGATTGTGTTTTCCCCACTGAGGGAGAAATTTGCATCTGTGCGGTCCCATATGGTAGCCAGGAGTCATGTGTGGCTATTGAGTTCTGGAAACGTGGCTAGTGGGACTGAGGAACTGAATGATCAATTTTAATTTTAACGTAAGTTTGGCTTAAATAGCCTTGTGTGGCTAGTAGTCCGGGTGGCTATAGCCCTGCCAACTTTTGTGACTTCATCTCTTGACCTCATTCCCCTCTCTCCACCGCCCCCCCACAAGGCGGCCCCCTCCTGCTGCATTCACCAGACAGACCTTCAGCCTATGCCTCCAACAAGCCAAGTTGTTCCCTTGGGGCTTTGGCAGCATCACCCTGCCCTCTGATCATTTTACAGTTTGCCCCTGTCCACCATCACCGCCTCAGATCAAGAGTGTTTCCTCAGAGCACCCTTCCTGACCTTGTCTGATATCGTCCCCAGCACCACTCTCAACTGCTCCTGATTTCTCCGAAATTATCGTGTGTCTTAGTTCAGACTGCTATAACAGCGCGCCATCGACTGGTGGCTTATAAACAAGTGTATCTCACAGTTCTGGAGGCGAGAAGTCTGAGATTAGGGGCCAGTACGGACAGGTTCTGGTGAGCATCTACTTCCCAGTCATGGACAGACCTTTTCTTGTTGTCGCTTCACGTGGTGGACAGACGGTTTTCTGGGGTTCCTTTTATAAGGGCACTAATCCCATTCATGAGTGTTCCACCCCAATCACCTAATGACCTAATCACCTCCAAAGGCCCACCTCCTATTACATCACTCTAGGGGTTAGGATTTCAACAGACGAATGCTGGGGGTGGGGGGCACACACATTTCACCATGGCATTGTGTTTGGCTCTTTTCCTGGCTACTGCCATCTTCCTGGACAGGAACTTCAGTCCTGCAAGAGCAGGGGTGCTAGCTCTCGTGATCACTACCCCCCAGACGTGGAACAGTGCTTGGAATAGCACCTGGCAGGTGGAAAGTGCTCAGCACAGTGTCTAGAGCGAGTGAGCACCCTGCAGGAGGCAAGACAGTCACTGCCTCAGTAGGCTTTTGTTGCAGAACCCAAAACTTAGTGGTTTAATACAGCAATGATCAATTATTTCTCCCAATGCCCTGGGTCAGAAATTTGGGTAGGGCTCAGCTCCACATGGCATCAGCGAGGGTCACTCCTGCACCCTTCTGGAACCCACATGGCCTCCAGATGGCATCTCCATGCGGTTAGTCAGACTTGATGACAGCTGGCTTCTGAGGGAGGATGCAGAGCTGACAGGCTTCTTGAGGGCCAAGCACAGTGCTGGCCCCACCACTTCACCACATTCTGTTGGTCCAGGTAAGTCCTGGGCAAGCCCAGATAAAGGGGGTGGGGGGGGAATGCCCACCTCCCAGTGGGCGGGGCATACAGGAAGGAAGGAACTGGTGGCGGCCATCTTTGCTTGCTACCACAGTCACTACCGATAACCCAATAGTGGTGCTTCTCAAACTGGATTGTGCACATGCACCATTTGACCCCTTGTTAAGATGGAGATCCTGATATAGTAAGTCTGCAGTGTGGCCTGAGATTCTGCATTCTGAACAAGCTCCCAGGAGATGCCAAGCCTTGGGTCCATGACCATTAGAACCACCAGCAAGGCTATATTAGAGTGCATCCTGTCAGGCCTTGCTTATGTTTAGGTTTGGCCCCGGACACAACCACTGGTACATCATTCCCCTGGGTTAAGCATTGCCCATTACCACCAGGGTCCATGTGATCAGTCCCTTCTCCCCTGGTCTCCAGGTTTGTGCCCACAAGAACCATCCCACTCCATCTCCCAGATGCTTCCCACACTTTGCTTCACCAAGCTGCACAGCTCCTTCCTCCTTTTCTCTAATATTGGATTCCCACCACACCTCTTGTGAAATTGGTGGGGTGGGGCTTTTTCAGTTACAGGCTAGAATCAAACTCAAAATAGTTTAATGGAAAAGGATTGATGGGCATGCCATGGCTTCAGGAATGGCTGGATCCAGCCCCTCAGCGATGTCAGAAAATTGTCACCATCATCAGCTCTGCCTCCCCCTAGAGATCTCTTTGGCAGGCTCCCCCAAAATGAAGGGAGAGATGACCCCTGCTTTGCAACCACACCAGGAAGAAGACACCATTTATTTCCTAATCTTTCCAGCAAAAGTACCAGAGTTCTCTCTGCTTGGTCCCACTGGAGTCCCATGTCCTCAATGAACCAATCATGGTGGCCAGGAGGATGTGTTACCTCAACAGTCAGGCCTTGGTCATAGGTATGCTCCTGGAGCCAGGTAGTGAGGCCAGCTCCACCCAGGCCACACGGAATGGGGTCAGGAAAGGTGCAAAAATCAGAAAGGAGAGAGAGCTCTTGAGAAGCCAAGAACTCCCCACAGTTCACCATGAAAACAGATGTTCTGTGATGGCTGGGGAAGCAGAGGGCAGGGGCCTTATTGATGTCAGGGAGCCCACAGCCAACCAGGCCTCTTGGCCCCCAGCACTGACTCAGAGGGGCTGAGACCTTTAGTACCAGAAAAGACTTGAAAATTAGCCAAGGCATGTTCCACAGAACACAGGCTGAAGGGATGTTAACTGATGTTACTTAAAAAGCTGTGTAGTCCAGGAAGCTTAGGAGTGGATTAGGCCAAGACGGCAGTTGCCTTGTTGTGCAGGGCCTGTCAGGGACCTTGAGTAAGCTGGAGTAAACTGAATCCTCAAGAGTAAGGGGAAGATGAAGGCTATTGTTCTTTTGAGCACACTTTGGAAAATTATCAACCTAACTCTACCTCACCCATTTTATAGATGAATCAACTGAGGCTGAGAAAGGGAACGTGATTGGGACAAGTTAGTGTAACTCGTTAGTATGGAGCTTCTCCCCTGCTGCTATGACGTTGACAAATCTGATGCTGCATTGGAAGAGTTGCCTTGTAGCTCAGGGTGGCCTGTGCCCCAAGAGCTGGTTGTTTTCCTTCCCCCTGAAGAGTGTTCTCCTCTCCCTCAGACATCCCCTGCAATGACCCTTAGGCTTCCGTGGCATGGCCCCTGTGAGGGGCTCTAGGCTCCCCGAGTGTTGACCCCTGCCTGGGACCTGCCCCTCGCCACTGCCAGCCTGACGGGAACCACTGACCAGGCAGGAAGCCCTGTGGGTCTGGACTTAGAAAAGCACAGCCACCCGCCCAGCAAGATGGCAGCATTCTGAGGTTGAAGAGGTTCTAAGGTTGGCCAGATGTGGAAGAGTAACAACAGCCAGGGCACTGGGAGTGCCAGACAGGAGGGGCCCGGGGGAGATCAGGTTCCTGGGGCCAGGCATGCACCTTAAATCCAGAAAGATTGTGCATCAGGGCCGCGGCGTGAGGTGGTGGTTATCACAACAGCCTCTTTGAGGACTTCTCTGGTGCGAGCACTTCATATGTGGTGCTTCTAAGCCACTCAATGGCCCACATTTACAAACAATAGAAAGTGGCCATTGGTCAGTTGGCAGAACTCACAAGTATTAGCTCAACATGGAGGACTCAACTCCTCTCCTTGCCAAGGACACAGTTGTGGATGTGTTATTAACCTCGTTAAGCTTCAGTTTTCTTACCTGTTAAATGGGGCTAAAATGAGCTCCTGCCTCACAGCTTTGTTATGAGGATTTTACATATATACATATATATATATGTATATATGTATGTTTCGAGGCTTCAATGTGCTTCCATAGTAAGGACTTCTTAAGTGATGGTGGTAATGGAAAGGTGGGCTCAGGTCCAGGTTCCCGGCTAGTCAGGGGCAAAGTCAAGATCAAACACAGGTCCAGCCAATGCCCTGGCTTGGCTCTTTTCTGCCCCTGCAACTCAGAGAAGCAGCACTGAGCAGACAGCAATGGCTCAGAGCCCAGGGAGTGCAAAGGGCTTTTTCAGGTCTTCCTCTGTATGAGAGGGAGATGGCATCTGTGTCTCTTTGGTCACTTCCAGGTGACTCTATCCAAAGACCAGGTGGAGAAGCCGATGTCAAGAACAGAGCCAGCACCAAGCATGACTTGGGTGGGCACCTGCCATCAGCCGTCAAGGCCCAGAAGGGAAGAGATTGGGGACCACACCCTAGTATTTTCAGCCAGGAGACTGGAAACCATGTCTCCACCAGTGGATGCTTTTCTTCCCCATTAATTGAGATATAATTGACATATACTATTATATTAGTTTCAGGTGTATAACATAATGACTTAATATTTGTATATATTGCAAAATATATACTCTAGTTACCAACCAATAACATACATAGTTACAAATTTTTAAGAACTTCTAAGATCTACTCTAAGCAACTTTCAAATATATACTTTTATTAACTATGGTCGCTATGCTGTACGTTATATCCCTGTGATTTATTTATTTTATAATGGTAGGTTTGTGCCTTTTGACTCTCTCCTCCCATTTTACCCACCCCCACCCCTCACCTCTGGCAACAACCAATCTGTTCTCTGTATCTATGAGTTCAGTTTGTTTTTATTTGTTTTTTTGTGTTTTAGATTCCACATATAAGTGATATCATATGGTATTTGTCTTTCTCTGACTTATTTAACTTAGCATAATGCCCTCGTTTCATTTGTGTTATTGCAAATGGCAAGATCTCCTTCTTTCTTATGGCTGAATAATACTCCATTTTATGTATATACCACATTTTCTCTATCCATTCTTCTATCAGTAGACACTTAGGTTGTTTCTATGTTTTGGCTCTTGTAAATAATGGAGGTACAGATATCTTTTCGAATTAGTGTTTTCATTTTCTTTAGATAAACAGCCAGAAGTGAAATTGCTAGGTCATGTGGTAGTTCTATTTTTAATTTTTTGAGGAACCTCCATACTGTTTTCCACAGTGGCTGCATCAGTTTGCATTCCTATCAACAGTGCACAAGGGTTCCCTTTTTTCCACATCCTTGTCAATACCTGTTATTTCCAGTCTTTTTGATACTGGCCATTCTAACAGGTGTGAGGTGATATCTTATTGTGGTTTTGATTTGCATTTTCCTGATGACTGAACATCAGCAGATGCCTTTGAGATGAAAATCCCAGTGGGGACCTTTGGGAAGATGCTGGGAGTAGTGAGTGTCTGGCCACCAAGTGGGAAGATGGGAAGTGGAGACAGGAATGCTGGTTGTCTGTAGATGACCTTCATGGGGAAAATTAGAACATGTCCCCAGGAAACCACGTCCAAGTTTAAAGATGAAAAACACTCACCCGGGGCGCCTGGGTGGCTCAGTCGTTAAGCGTCTGCCTTCGGCCCAGGTCATGATCCCGGGGTCCTGGGATCGAGTCCCACATCGGGCTCCCTGCTCCGCGGGAAGCCTGCTTCTCCCTCTCCCACTCCCCTTGCTTGTATTCCCTCTCTCGCTGTGTCTCTCTGTCAAATAAATAAAAAATCTTTAAAAAAAAAAAAAAGAAAGAAAGAAAGAAAAACACTCACCCAAGATGAAGGTTTTATATGAGTTGAAACTTGAAGGCAAAGTTTCCTAACCTGGGGTCCCTGGTCCACAGACTTCTGAAATATGATGTCAAATTACATTTATGTGTGTGAGCTGGACATTTTTCTAGAAGGAAAGTCTATAGCAGGAGAGGCAAACTGGTGGAATGGCTTTGTTTGGTTGGGTCCACATCGTGTTACAGATATTTGAATTATTGTCTAACATTTTAAAAATGGGAGCTTGCACATAAAAATCTAGATTCTTTTGAAATAACTCACCATATCTGGTCACCTGGGACCCACATTCCTACAAGGGGACTACCTCCTTTCGTGGGGTGTGGTACAGCACTCAGCCACAGCACACACCTTTTGTGACCTCCCTAATGAATGCCAAATGTGAGGCCTTGTTTATCTTTGCCCTCGCACTGTTTTTCCTCACTAATTTATTTTTTTCACTTGCCTGGACCCTTTGGATTTATGTTTGCTACCCCTTGTCTGAACTTCTAATAAATGCTCAAAAGGGTGTCTGATTTCCAAAGGGTCATTGAGACTAAGGTCCACTGCAGCCTAAACTCTTCCCTGACGATCCAGGGTTGAGACTGATCCTTAGTAGAGAGAAGAACTGCCCTGCCCAGACCAGGGAACTCAGTCTCTTCCCCCTAAGGAATGTGGTTATGCTCCATGTCCATGAGTGTGTTTACAAACGGGCAGGCTTATCTTTTGATGGCTACAAAACACCAAAAGCTCTCTAGAAATGACCGAAACTCCTTTGTGTAATCTCTGCAAAAGTCCTGTTTGCAATACAAATAGTTCATTATCTGCTCACATAAATAATGCAATAAATGAAATCAATGGCAATCTTTGGGAAATACTTTCTTTATGGCCTTGAAACCTGGCTTTGAGTGGAAACAAATCAGAAAGAGAAGAACACAACTCTGGCTGAGACCCCCTCTCTGAAGCTAGAGCCAAGAAGGCTAGTGATTTTTTTTGGAAAGAGTCTTAAGTAGGTCTTTGCACTTGGGGAAATTGGGTAAGTCATGAGGACCAATTTCAGAACTAAAACACACACAACATAGACACATACCCTCACAAGCAGAGATAGGCAGAACGGGAGGGGTCCTTAGAAGGTACTGGAACTGCTCTGCCAAGGACCAGCAGGCAAGGGCAGGTACATAAAATGTGAGCAAAGGAATAAGGGAAAGTTGAATCTGGGACTCAGCACTCCATCTGCCAAAGAACAAGCAGAAGACACATAGCGTGGTGACCTGACTTATCTTAGGATGGAATCAACACAGTGCTTACAACACTGCACATTTGCACAATTCCACCTAGACCATGAGATGTCCCCTTGCCGGCCGATGGCCAGCTGCCCCAGTTTGCATTTGCACCCAAGTAAAGTAATTCAGTCCAGAGCTGGAAGGAGAGAAAATGATTGCCCAGAAATGCAGCAGAAGTCTCTCCTGATGACTCAGTGCTTGGGAACGCAGATATCACTCTGAAGCTCACTTGGGCTTGAGGTCCGGCAATGCCTTGAGTCAGTTAACATATCTTATCTGTAAAATGGGGATCATCACAGAACCCAACTCCTCGCATTCGGGGCAGGTTAAATGAAGTCATACTTGGGAAAGAGCTTCACACGGTGCCTTGGGGAGCCTGGGGAGGCAGTGATTGCTCTCTTAGGCTGGCTTTCGCGGTCACCAACCCTGAGAATCAAATTTCCGTGCAAGCAGGTTAATTTGTGAGGGATCCAGGTCATACAAGTAGGAGGGCAAGGAGGGAAAACAGGAAGGGAGGGTGGCCACTAACCGTTCACATGCAGGTTGCCACCAAGGGCCTTCGGGATTCGATCCCTCTGGGGATATCTGGGAACTGTGCCACCTGAGCCACGCCAGCCTGGGCATTTATCCACCTACTGTAACCCATCAGCTGCCGGGAGAGCCACGGGTGCTGGCTGAGGGAACTGTGAGCCCCTAGAGGATGTGGGCAGGTGGGGACAGCACCTGCTAACCTTGCTGTGGTTGCTCTTCTGATTCCCATCCTGGAGAGGGAAGAGCATGGGCTTCGGAGCCACCGGACCTGAGCTTACGCCCCAACATTGCCTTTTACTAGATATGTGATCCTTGTTGCCCCTCTGGGCCTCAGTTTCTCCATCTCTCAAAATAGTGCTGCCACATGAATTTTGAGGACTATGTGGGACCATGGCCAGACAGAGGCCGGCAACATCATAGGTGCTCAACAAACATGAGCCCCCTTTGGTTCCATTTCTCCCACTTGCCTGCATCCCAGGCGTGAGCCCTGCTGGTACCAGATGCTCTTTCCAGATGAGCAGGGGCACCCTGACATCCGAACTAGTGTTTGCCTCAGAGGCGACTTCTGAGTGACATGCGGTCCTACAGCAATTCTCTCCCTAGCCAGGCATTATTGTGCTGTGTCCCCTTCAGCTATGAGCTTGGTGAGTTTGCAGCTTTCATCAGATTCAGAGAGGGAGGGAAATCCCAACAGGATTAATTTCTGACTCGCATGGCTCACCTGGGAGCCCAGGGTTGGGAGTGTGGGCTGAAATTTAGGGGCTTCTGCGGAGTCAGGGGTGGAGGAGAGAGCTGCTGGAAAAAATGCAGGATGCCCAGTTAAATTTGAATTTCAGATAATCAGCGAATAACTTTTTTGGGATGTCTGCCTTATGAAATATTTCAATCATACTTATGCTAAAACTTATTGATTGTTTATCTGAAATTCAAACTTAACTGGGCATTTTGTAGTTTGTATTTTTATCTCTAAATCTGGCCACCCGAGTCTGGGGGAGCAGGGAAACAGGAGAGCAGGGGCTGAGTAAGGCTGCGGTGCCGGCTGGAACCAGCTTCTGCCTGACCCCATGAGCATTCTGGAACAGGATTGGTGCCAGAGAGTTGGTCCTACCTTGAGACAAAAGGATGGAGCAGGGGGGTTCAACACTGTGGTTAGAGGTCTCTGGCCTCCCTCAGGCAAGGCCTGGGCCTTCTAACCTCCCAGGTGTCTCCCCGTGTGGTAGCTTCCATTGCTGAGATACTGCTCTGCGGGGGAGCCACCCCCAGGAGCATTTAGCAGCTGCACAAGCCGTTGGGGGATGGGTGCATCAGCTGGTCAGGACCTCCTCATCTGTTTTTTCAGTTGCAAATTTTTTTTAATTTTAGTTTTTTTTTAATTCCTTTTTTTAAGATTTTATTTATTTATTTGTCAGAGAGAGAGAAAGCACAAGCAGGGGGAGTGGCAGGCAGAGGGAGAGTCAGGCTCCCTGCTGAGGAAGGAGCCCGATGCGGGGCTCAATCCCAGGACCCTGAGATCATGACCCGAGCCAAAGGCAGATGCTTAACCGACTGAGCCACCCAGGCGTCCCTCAGTTGTAAATTTTAAAGAGTCTCTGTTGCAAAGTGTGTCTCCTTAGGGACCACTCTTCCCCTTCCTGCCTTCCCTAAGGAGCTTTGTGGCCGTGGAGCTGGGGAGGGGAGAGGTGCAGGTGGGTCCTGATGGCAGTGAGTGCACAGGACTTTGAATACTCACGGAATCTGCAGGACAATAGTCAGATCCTGTGGCATGAGGTTGCTCTGGTCCACACAGATGATTAGCCCATCTGGACTTTTAAGGATATCTTGGCAGCCTCTTCAGGAGTCTGTGACTTGGGCCTTTGCCTTGGTTGGAAGATTCCCACTCACGGGGCCTCTTCGTTCTCACTCGTGGCTTCAGCTCACCCTTCAGCCCATCTTCTGGCCCGTGCTCAGACTCCTCTATCTAGCCACTGTTCACAGCGCCGCAGCACTGCCACAGAGGTTTAGGAAGTGCCTCTTCCTGTCATCTCGTGGTAAGCCCAAGGAAGCAGGCCACTGCGTCTCACGCACCATTCTCCCAGTCCAGCCGGCATTCCGGACATTGCCCTCTGGAATCTAGCAAGTCTGCTCATTTGGGGATTTTTGTCCCAGAGAGGGACGGTCAAGTCCCCTGCCCCTATGACCCACTTCACAGACATTGTCTTCTCTGGATAATGGAGCAAGCTTTTTCCATTATCCGTGGGTCAGATGAGATAGACTCTCCCTTCGTTTTTCATTTCTCTAGGGGAAATCCTCCTCTTTCCCAAGATGATATTGCTTTCTTGCTCTTGCTAGGGGTATAACAGCAGAGAGAGGCAGAATCAAACAGCTCTACCCGTAAGGGAATGCAAATCAAGGGGTTTAAAAATATACAATATAGAACACCCATATTCATAGCAGAATTACCCACAATAGCCAAGAGGCAGAAGCAACCCAATTGTCCATCAATGAATGAAGGATGATAAAATTTGGTATATACCCACAATGGAATATTTTTCAGCCTTAAAAGGAAAATTCTGACACATGACACAAAGTGGATGAACCTTGAGGACATTATGCTAAGTGAGATAAGCCAGTCACAAATAGACAAATGCTGTCTGATTCCACTTATATGAGGTACCTAGAGTAGTCAAATTCATAGAGACAGAAAGTAGAATGATGGTTGCCAGGGGCTGGGGGAGTGGGGAATGGGAGGTTAGTGTTTAATGGGTATGAAAAAGTTCTGAATATTGCTGGCACAACTATATGAGTATAC
This sequence comes from Mirounga angustirostris, assembly GCF_029215605.1. Classification (NCBI taxonomy): domain Eukaryota; kingdom Metazoa; phylum Chordata; class Mammalia; order Carnivora; family Phocidae; genus Mirounga; species Mirounga angustirostris. The sequence goes on along the minus strand of NW_026991718.1, from coordinate 95,725,537 downwards.
TTAATGCTATGAAATGTACACTTAAAAATTAGTGAGAAGGTAAATTTTGTGTGATGGGTATTTTACCACACTGAAAAATAAAAATAAGTGAAAAAAAATTTTGTTAGAAAGGCAGATGCCTTGTCCAGGGAGGGGAACTAAAACACTCATAATTCCTTAGATGACTTATTTCATTAGCTCAGCGCCTGGTCTTTTACAGAGAATGGGGCCCCAGAGGAGAGGAAATGTTTTCATGAAGAAAAGATGCAAGCCCCAATAGTCCCAGTTAGAACCACTATGCAGACAGAGGATATCCAGGACAGATAGGAGAAAGGGGACAATTTTATTTGGGGAGAGAGGATTAGTGACAAGGACAGAGCCCTAGTGACATGGACAAGAAAGGTAGAGTGTGGGTAAGCTGGGGAGACAAGCATCTTCTACAGGAGACTGTTGCAGGCACAGTGATCTTAATGTCAGTCTATAAAACCTGATTCAAAAGTGCTGGAGCTAGAAGTTTTGGAAAACTCGGATTTTTTTGAATTTTAGAAAGGCAATATGGTGCCTATTCTATGTCTTATAGAACATTCCTGGTGGAGTCTGGCTCAGTACACTGTAAACAAACCCATTAATATTCCTGTGGTGAAATGTATAAATATTCACACTAAGTGGGATAATAAAGACTATAAATAGTTTTGTGTTGGTCTAGGCCAGGTTTTGCTGCCAAATAAGTTTTTAAAAAATCTTTTGGTTTTCAGAGCGTTTTGGACCTGACAATGGTAGAATAGGGACTATGACCCTATGTGAATTTTGTATCATCTAAAGATTGAAAAGACACATGATGTTGGGAGGGACCAAAACAATGAGGTCCAGCTAATTCAACATTCTGATTTTATACACACGAAATGGAAGTGATTTGCCCAACATCATACTGCTGGTCATAGGCAGAGCAGACTCAGGTCTCCTACCCCCAATCCGGCACACCCCAGAGTGCTCTAGTAGACCCACACTGACCTTTGGAGTCTGGAATTCATGAAGACATTCCTCCCTCTCCTTTATGGTTCCCCAAAGATGTGACTTGCTGCCTGTGGGAACGTCCTGGTCATCACTGAGGTTTTCTCTGACAGGAACCTGCAGAAGCCTTTGTCCTGTAGGTTCATAGACTTCACTCAAGGTCTTGTAAGAGACAATGCTCAGTAAAGTTCTGAGAAATCGTTGTATTTATTTGGCTACTCATCACAGGCATCAGGAGAAATCTTTACAATTAAAAGTTCATGTGTAAGACAGCCACCAAGGAATAGAGGAATCTTGTTTGCCATTGTAGAATTGGAATTCAGGGCAAGGAAGGGAAATAGTCCTTTTATTTGTGAATGATGAGCATTAATGGTCATTGAAAAATGATTTTTTCCATCCCTGTTGCCTGCCCATGGGACTAATTCTGCCACAGGCCTCTAGGTGGAATGAAGATGCTTTTGTGCCTTGCATTGTGCTTGGTGCATGGAAAGCATACCACAAACACTTGATGAATGAATGAGTGAATGAGTGAATGAATATGGGGGGGTGGATTAGTTAGGGCTCTTTGTTACAGATTGTACAATCCCAATTTAAACTAAATTAAACAAAAGTGGGAAATATTGCCTGATACAATTGAAAAATTCAAGGGTAGGTGCCTTCAGGCATGGCTAGATCCAGGACTGCAAGTGAGTCCTGGGAATGTCTCTTTCCTTCTCACAGATCTGCTTTCCTACATGTTGCTTCCTTCTCAGGCATGTTCTCAGGGACAGGTGATGACAGAGATGGTCACTAGTAGTTCTGCACTCACATCCTGCCAGCTGAGCTTGGGCTAGGCTAGGGAACACACCACAACCCATTTCTGAACCATTGCTGTGGCCAAAATGATATACTAGTTCCACTGGCCAGGCCTTAACATGGTTGCCCCCTGGAGCCAGGGGGTTGGGAAGATAGAGATTGAAGTTTGGGGAAGAGTGAGTCCCCAAAGGGAAGTAGAGGTGCTGGCCCCAGAAGTAGAGAGAGCCAGTGCTGAGCACTGGTAGACAACAGGCAACCCTCACAGGGATGGATGCCAAAGGGTCTTTCCATGGTATGCAAAGGACAGACAGGCTCATGTTTTAGAAGATAGTATTCACTCATCATCAGGGAAATACAAATCAAACAAGTACCACCTCACACCTGTCAGAATGGCTAAAATTAATAAGACAGAAAACAACAGATATTGGCGAGGATGCAGAGAAAGGGGAATCCTCTTATGCTGTTGGTGGGAATGCAAACTGGTGCAACCACTCTGGAGAACAGTTTGGAGGTTCCCCAAAAAGTTAAAAATAGAATTACCCTACGACCCAGCAATTTCACTACTAGGTATTTACCCAAAGGATACAAAAATAGAGATTCATTGGGATACATTCACCCCTACGTCTTATTGGCCTCCGCACACTGGAGGCCAAACTATGGAAAGAGCCCAAATGTCCATTGACTGATGAATGGATAAAGAAAGTGTGGTGGTGGTGTGTGTGTGTGTGTGTGTGTATACACATATGTAATGGAATATTACTCAGTCATAAAAAAGAATGAAATCCTGCCATTTGCAACAACATAGATCAAGAGAGTATAATGCTAAGTGAAATAAGTCGGTCAGAGAAAGACAAACACCATATGGTTTCACTCATATGTGGAATTTAAGAAACAAAGCAGATGAAAAAAGGGGAGAAAGAGAGAGGCAAACTGTAAAATAGACTTGAAGATTGCTGAAGGGGAGGTGGGCAGGGGATAGGCTAGAAAGGTGATTGGCATTAAGGAGGGCGTTTGTTGTGATGAGCACTGGGTGTTGTATGTAAACGATAAATCACTAAGTACTACACCTGAAACTAATATTACACTGTATATTAACTAACCAGAATTTAAATAAAAACTTGAAACCAAAAAAAAAAGAAGAAGAAGAAGAAGAAGATAATGCTTAGAAGCAACAGAAATCAACTTGACCGTATAACCATAGACATTTGCGAAATCCTGGTGCGATACAATCCCAATGACTTGGCTCACCTGCAGTGGTGCTTACTCTCTTCCAGACAGTGTACTGCACGTTCGACATTCAGTTAACTCATCTGATCTGCACAACCACCCTGTGGGTGGGTGACATTCATTATGCCCACCGTACAGATGAGGAAATGGAGTCTTTGGTTCAGAAATCCTCTCAAGGTCTCCCAGCTAGTAAGTGAAGGACAGATATTTGCATCCATTTATCTCTGACTCCCTAGCTTGGGCATTTCTTCTGCCCATCTGCACTGACCTCAGATCTGCTTCTCTCCATGTTGCTTCCTTCTCAGGCAGGCTCTCCATACATCCTGGCAAAGATGGCCGCCAGGAGGCATAGAGCCCACCAGCTGAGCAATCCTCACAGAGAAAGCCATTCACAGGTGCGCCAGGATGTGGCCTGAGAAGGTGAAATTTGGCCATGGGACACTGTGGTGAGCAGTGGAAAGTAATTCCTGAGTTGACTGTACAAAGTGGAGCCCTATGCCTTGGGGCCATGAGCTTCCATCCAAAAAGGGAGGCAACCTTACAGTATCTCCTCAGACCTTTAACAGCTTAAGGGGGAGAGAGCTCCTCAGAGTCAGACCTCAGTGTCATAGGAATATTACCACCTTTCTTTTTATTCTTTATCTAGGAATGACTGGGAGGGAGAGGCAGACCGGGTCATTTGAAGGGAGAAGAGATAGTTTTGAGGAGCGGGGCAGAGGTATATAGGGCCAGGAATGGTATCTGACAGACAGCATTCCTTTGGATCCTAGGGGGTGAGAAATGCGTGCTGTCCTCATTCCCTCCTGGTCCAACTCCATTGTCCTGCCATCCGCACACTGGAGGCAAGGGCCTCCGTAGGGACAATCCTGAGATTATTCTCATCCTCAGTCTCTTGCTTTCCCTTGGTGCTACAAGGCTGCAGAGTTTTTGAGACCATAGGGAGGGACCCTGAATTTTTCCATAAATCTGCTTACTTTAGGAACTATTTTTATTCTCCATATCTTTGAGGCTTGGAGCACATAATAAAGCAGCATAATTTAAAAAGTGTGTGAGTACTCTGAGCACATAAATTTAAGTTTTAAAGTAAAAGTAGAAAGAAAATGAGGGCATTGAGCGGAAGAAGTAAATATGATAACTAGGAAGGGAGAGAGATTTTATCCATGCTAATTTCTAAATGTGGCCAGTAGGTTTAGCTCAAAGCTTCCCAGTAGGCTGAGTAAAAAGAGAAATACGTTTACAAATTCCTTTCCTCATAAAGACAGAAATACACCAATTTTGAAAGGTATACTTTTTTCTTCACATAAAAAAAGATTCACCATGGGGGGCATTTTCTAGAACAAAATGTGGGCAGCAGCCCCCTCAACAATGTGACCACCTATGCAGATTTCTGTCCTGTACCCCTTCAATAAAAGGGGAGAGCAAAACATGAAGCTTAAGTAATATCAACATCACAGTTCCTGGAGTAGGCAGTACTACATATGCCCAAATATAAAGCAAACAGGAAAATAAAAGAACCTCTCATTTGCTCAATTAGAAGACCCCTCCGAAAATGCTTTTTTGGGCCATTTGAATGTATAAACTCTTAGGGATATAGATAAAATAGTTTGCTTGTACCTTTTCATTTCATAATTTAATTATACACATTTAAAATCACATATTAGGCAAAGTAATACATTTAGAAATATTACACTCTTCCATTTAGATTTCAGGGAAACTATAGTATTCTAGCTATGTTCTTGTATGGTCCATACCAGTGTCTTCATCATTGGGTCAGCTCTAGAGTCATCTTACTTGGGCTCCAGAGACTAATGACTTCACTCTCAGCTAACGGTTGTTGAGAGATGTTACTTTTTAAACTTGTGTACAATGTCCCCACTGGAAATCTTATCCCAAGCCCCAAATACCCATTTGTATGGCATTAGACAGCATCCCCACCCCACTCCATTTATCTGATGGGGCGCGTTTGGGATTGCGTCTTCACAAAGACTTATTGTATAGATTTTTAAATGATCTTTAAAGGATATCAAACATTTGTAACTAGAAGGCCATTCCTTTGGGAGTCGTGATTAAATTCCATTGACGCTTTATTCCTTATTTAAACAGGTGAGTGACTTCTCTTAGCCTCTAAACCAGACTTGGTTGAAGTCATTTCCTGCCAATGTATCTTCCCCAAACAGTACTTTGTGGTTCAAAACGATGTAATTAATAGAACGCCCTGTACCCCAAGACTCTTTTATGGGACAGGACTATGTCAAGGCATTTGTGGTAGTTTTGTCATGTGATGGCTGAGTGCTTGATCTGACCGTAACATAGCCCACCCTGAAACCCACCCTGGAAATACCCCCATCACTTAGAAAGAGTGCTCCCCTGGAAAACAGAGTCAACCCTGTTTTGCTAAGCATAGGATCTTGAGCAGGTCACTTAAATTCTGAGGCCTTGGTTTTCTTACGGGTGAAATGAGGGGTGTAGGCTGGATCAGACAGGGGTTTGAGGGGGTCATAAAGGGAACCATAGGGACGGCTCCATATATATCCCAGGGTGGCTCTGGTGCCCTCCCCTCATTGGCAAGTCAACAGAGTTATTCTGCTTTGATCTATTTTATATAAAGGGATTCCAGGTAAAATTTCCTTTGAAGTAAAGATCCCTTTTTTAATTAAAAAAAAAAAAGGAGTAGGCCATTATAGAGGCCTGTCTGCTCTGAATTCTCTGACTTCAAAGCCATCAGGGGTCATAGTTAAATCTTCCTGCTGATGGCTAATGAGGATATGATGTGCCTGGGGAAGGGGGGACAGACACTTCCTGCTAGTTGGTGAGCATAAGCCATCTGGCAACACAGACATAGACAACCCACTATAACATCCCACTTAGCTGGGACCTAGAAAACCTGCTCATAATTTTATGAGAAGCTAATGACAAGGAAACAGTGGTTCTCAAACTTGGCAGCATATTGGAATCACCTGGGAGTTTTTGAAAATTCCGATGTCTGTGCCACACCCCATGCTAATTAAGTCAAATGCTAGAGGAGGGACCCAGGCTTTGGTTATTTGTGTCTCCCAGCATGAGTCTAATGTGTGGTAAAGTTTAAGAATATACAGCATTGGTACAGCCACTATGGAAAACCGTATGGTGGTTCCTCCAAAAATTAAACATGGGATTACCATATAGTCCAGTGATTCCACTCAATCCACAAGAATTAAAAGCAGAATCTTGAAGAGATATTTGCACACCCGTGTTTATAGCAACATTAGTCACAATAGCCAAAAAGTAGAAGCAAGCCAAGTGTCCACTGATGGGTGAGTGAATAAAGAAGATATGATATATACATACAGTGGAATATTATTCATTCTTAAAAAGGAAGGAGATTCTGACCCATGATACAACATGGTTGAACCTTGAAGACATTAGGCTGAGTGAAATAAGCCAGTCACAAAAAGACAAATACTTACGATTCTACTTAAATGAGGAATCTGGAGTAGTCAAATTCATAGAGACAGAAAACAGAGTGGTGGTTGGCAGGGGCTGGGGGGAGGTGACGGTAGAGAGTTGCTATTTAATGAGTTTGGAGTTTCAGTTTTGTGAGATGAAAAGAGTTCTGGAGGTTGGTTGCACAACAATGTGAATATACTTAACACCACCTAATTGGACACTTAAGAATGGTTAAGACGGTAAATTTTATGTTATGTAAATTTTGCCACCATTAAATATAAAAAGAAAAAGTGGCATCATGTAACGCCTTGCTACTCCAAGTGTGATCTGTGAGCTCCTAGCATGGGCATCTTCTTAGGAGCTGGTTAAGAATGCAGCACCTTGGGCCCCACCCAGGTCTTCTGCATCAGAACCCACATTTTTAAACAAGACCCCGCCCTCAGGTGGTCCGTGTGCACATTAAACTTTGAGAAGTGCTAGTTGTGATGGACTGAACATTTGACCAGGTTGGAAGACATAGTGGACTCAGTCATTTACTCAGCATCCACCTCCTTTCCTACTTCCTCCAGAACCCGGCGTTCTCTGAGAGGCCATATGTCCAGCGGGCTGACCTCATCCGCATCCCCATGCAGACCACTCCCCTGGCCAGTGACTGGTTTCCAGGTGGGCATGCTGCCTGGTTCCGGCCAATGCAACCAAGGCAAGTTCTACTGAAGAGGTTCTGGGAACACCCAAGAAGAAATGGCCTGTCCTTCCTTTGGAAGTTTTCATGTCTGGATGGGACCCAAGCAAATTTTGTATGCATCTTGGGACCTTGGACACAGCTGGCCTGGTTCTTGACACACATGGATGGACACGCGCGCACACACACACACCCACACACAGACGCTGACTGACAAGATCCTGGGGTCCACCACACCGATGGATTTCGGATTATGTGAGATTAGAAAAGTATTTTTTAAGACCATTTGAGTCAGGTTTTCTGTTACTTTTAGCCAAGGGTTTCTCAGCCTTGAACCTATCAACATGTGGGGCCGGGTAATTCTTTGTTGTGGGAGGGCTGTTGTGTGCATTACAGGACATTAGGCAGCAACCCTGACCTCTACCCTTAGATGCCAATAGCTCTCCTCCCTCAGTTTTGACAACCCAAAGTGTGTCCAGACAGTTTGCCAATTTGGGGTTTGGCGGAGGGGGGGTACAATTTGCCCCCAGTTGAGAACCACTGCCTCAGACAAAGGCATCCTAATGAATGTGAAGGCTTCTATTCAGTGGATCCTCAGAAGGATAAAAATTCCTGCTGCCTATGCTCCAGAGTGTTCCAAGGATCAAAGTGAGATCAGGTGTGTGAGAAAAGCAAATACACACAAGGTGTTGCTAATCATTACCTGTCTTTGATGCTGCTGCTGCATTGATAGCAATGTTGTAGTTTCCATTTATTCATTTAATGGGCAGAGATGTTTAACTTAACAGATGGCCAACGTGGATAGTGAATGGAATTTTCCCCAAAAAGCTGGTGAAAGAGCTCTGGGGCTCTTCCTCCTGCTCAGAAACCCTGATCTCCTACAGCCCAGCCTGAAGCTGGACCCCAAATCCCGACTCCTCATCCCAGGAGGTGATGGGGGCTGCAGAGCTCACCCTTCAGCGTATTTTCACAGATTAAGAGAGATCTTCATATTTAGCTGCTGGAGAGATGGAGACCCCTCCCCCATAATAATAATCACAGCTCACACCACTGTGTATTTGAGACCTGCAGTATTGGGGCCCCTGGACAACCAGTCTTGCCTTGTGCTCCCCTTCCTCGAACCAGCTGACACATCAAGGTCTCTTAGACGCCTCCTAACTCCTACAATCAGTGCCTTCAGATTCATCACTTCTTGGAGAGTTTGTGTCCCTAAGTGTCACAGAATGTCTCCTGGGGCAGGAAGCCTTATGAGGGGAGCTAGACTCTAGGTGTGGAGAATTGGGAGCATGGGAACAGGTGAGGCGACCAGCGCTGGAGATATCTGAAAGCAATGGATGGATCAGTCACTTCCGTCACCGAGTCCCTGCCCTTTGCCTGCCTGGGGCTGGGGTGGGAAGCAAAGGGCGTTAGGAGGCAGTTGTGGCCCTCACAATCTACTGGGGAATATATGGTGGACATTGGGTTGCTCTTCTGACCTTGTCCCATATCATGGTATGGAGTAACTACCCCCACTAACATGGCAACTACCCTGACTTTGTGCCGCATCCTCACCCATGCAGCCTGGGTGCTCTGTAGGTCACTGACTTGCCTTCTGAACCAGAGGTAGGACACATATCTGGGCTTGACATATGATGATTTGAACTGGAGAAGACATTCCTTGGCAGCTTCTAGGGAAAAACAGTTTTCCTTTGAGGGAGGGGGACGCGCCTTGCAAAAGTGATGCCAGGTCTGGCCACAGCCCAGTTATTTCCACGAAAGAGTCAAGCTGAGGATTGAGCCCATATATAAAGGAAGGCCAAGCCAAGAGAGTTGCAGGGAACTCAAGCCAGAGCCTTCCTCAAGCATGTGATCCACCTCCGGACTTCTTGGTGGCAGATGTTAATAAGACCTTCTTACTATGTAAGCCAGTTTGAACTGGATTTTTCTGTTCCTTGAATTACAAACTGTCCAAACTGACCCAGAGTTTGGTACCAAGAGGGGGATGCTACAATAAGCAAACCTCAAATGTGGATTGGCTGAGAAGAGGTATTCACATGAAGAACAGCAGAATGTCCACCTGAACTAGGAAGACGCTGATCCCGGGCTAGCAAAATGGCTGATTCTCCCTGTTTAACCCCAGGATACAGACCCTATGTGTAGGGAGATAGGACATTTGGAGAGATATGGTGGGAAATACTTAGGATGTTGGCTACCTCTGGCAGTCTTTGTTAAGGTCCTAGGAGACTCAGGGTACTTGGGTAGCCCAGTCGGTTAAGTGTCTGCCTCCGGCTCAGGTCATGATCCCAGGGTCCTGGGATCGAGCCCTGCATTGGGCTCCCTGCTCAGCAGGGAGCCTGCTTCTCCCTCTCCCTCTGCTCCTTCCTGCCCTGCTCGTGCTCTCTCTCAAATAAATAAATAAAATCTTTAAAAAAAAAAAGGTCCTAGGAGACTCAAATTTAGGAGGGTAGCCCATCTGAAAATGGGGAGGAATAAAAACACAGCTTTGCTGAGAGAGGGCCTTTCTGCCTGTGGCCTGCCAGCTGAAGTGATTGGACTTTGATGAGCAAGCCCTGCTGGGTCAGAAAAGCTGATGTAACTGGCTAAAGTTAGAACACAGGCAGCAAATCAGGTGGCTTAGCAAGAGAAAAGATCAGGGCCCTGGATAAACAGTGTCCCCAGGTCCCAGGTCTCTATGGAGCATCTTGTCTTAGGTACCTCAAGCTTGATGAAGGGGACAGCCCACTCACTGCGAACATGGAGCTAGGATATAGCTGGGGGGTAGGGAGCCAACGTGGGGTACCTTCACGTCAGAGGTGAAGGAAGATGCCACTAATCTGGGGAGTAGAGCAGTGGGCAAGGCACAGAGCCCTGTTGCCAGCTCAAGGATTCTGACCTGAGACCAAATCCAGCTTGAACTACCAACCCACAGACTTGAATAGAAGAAATCCAGGAGATTCTTAAGGATGCTGACTTGCCAAAGAAAGGGGCAACCAATGCCTGAAATTGCCTGAAATTGCCCATTCCTCGGGGCAACCCCTGAACTTGTACCAACCAGAAGCGTGTTGTTAAAGCAATGACTCTCCTTGAAAGACACATGCCCACTCAAATGTTGGTGAGGCAGCAGACGGGGCAGCTACACCCAAACGCAGAGCTGGGGGCCACCATCTCGGCTGACTAAGGCACTTGCTTTACCAGCATGGGGCACTTGCTTTACCAGCATGGCAAGGAATCTCCAATATTTCCTCAAGACTGCATGTACTGGTCCCACATCGGGCTCCCTGCTCGGCAGGGAGTCTGCTTCTCCCTCTGACCCTCCCCCCTCTCATGTGCTCTCTCTCATTCTCTCTCTCTCAAATAAATAAATAAAATCTTAAAAAAAAAAAAAAGACTGCATGTACTGTTGGTCAATGACACCTGAATGTGTTTCCCATGGTCCCCTTCTCCAAATGGAGAATTCCCCTTCTGGAAATTCTTATTGCAGATAGCCTGGGGTTTTTTTCCCCTCACTATTGACTATGTTGATGGTGGTGAAGTTCAGAATTCAGTTCATAGGTTACCATCCCATGAGTTGCTACTTCCAGACATGATGGAGAATATGATGCATCTTCCAGAAAATATGAACTTGAATCTGAATCCAGTAACTGGATGAGTCATAGGGCTTCACCCACTGGGGGAGGAGGTGAGTCTACATTAGCCAAGTGTGGGTATTTCTGATGATTATGTAATGGAAGAAAAATGTACAGATATTGGGTCACCAAAGGGGTGGACAATAGTGGGGTATTATGGTTACTGTTTAACACTCATCTCCCCTTCTCCAGATAATAATCCTGATTTTGTTCAGGTAACTATGCTTGATCTCACAGCTTATATGGTTTAAAGAAAGCTAACTCCCCTCCCAGATCTAGGACTGGAGTGTACTGTCAATACTAAGCTCACACTGGTAACCCTATGCAGACCTTCAGGACTGGATGAGACTCTGCTTGGAATGCCTCAGAGACACGTTCTTTCTCTTTCCTTCTTCTTCTGGGGTGCAGTGTTGGGGAATATGAGTCCTAAAGCAGCCATTTCCCTGCCATGAGGGGAACCAATTGAGACCAAAGCCAACACAAGGAGGAAAAGTTGAAAGAATCAGAGAAAATGGAGTTGTGGCCTTGATTGCACCATACCCATCCTTACCCTTGGGCTTTTGAGTTATATAATGTCTTCTTTGATAGTTGATCCAGTTGAAGAGTTTTCTGTTATGTGTCACTAAACAACCAACTATTACAGAGTGTGATAAAAGCTAAAATAAAAATATGCAAAAGTGTTGGTAGTAAAGAGAGAAGGTGGGTTAATTAGCTAAGAGAAGCAATGATTTCTTTTTTTTCCCTTTAAGACAACTTTATTGAGAAATCTTGGACTTAAAGAAATTGTTTATATTAAGGTGCACAATTTGATTGACATACACTCACTGAAAAGATCACCTCGATCAAGCTAAACAACTGATCTGTCAGTTCTATATAGGTATCCTTTTGTGTATGCGTGTGTAGTAAGATGTAATTTAAGATCTACCTCTTAGAAGTCTTCAAGTACACAATACGTTATTGTTAACTATTATTACCGTGCTGTATACCAGATGTCCAGAATTTATTCATTCCATGTAAGTAAACCTTTGCACCTTTTGACCAACATATCCCCATTTCTCCAACCACAATTCTGCTCCTAAGAAGCAGTGTTTCTTTAAGCACTGACGGCAGGAAGATTAGCAGAGAGAAATCCATCACAGTTCTTAGCATTAAATGCACCCCTTTGGTGGAGTTTACTGGTCTCATCCAGGGCCATCATTGTACATTTCTCAGTCCATCCAGGCAGGAATGGATGTGTTGAGGTCTTCAGTGCAGGGCACTGCCCCTGACATCTCAAAGTCCTCAATAAATATTGAGTGGTGGGAGGAAGTCTGCCATCTGTTGCCCCCATCCCTCGGCAGGGAAGTCCCCCAGCGTCCTCTCTCCCTGTGAGCAGCCAGCCACCTCCTAACCCTGTTCTCCCGCCGCTGTTACAGAAGATGGATCACATGTCTCCCAGGCTGAGAGCCTTCCTCTCTGAACCCATCGGAGAAAAGGATGTTGCCTGGGTGGACGGGATCAGCCGTGAGCTTGCAGTCAATTTGGTCACCAAAGGTTTCAGCAAGGTAACTCATTTTTTTCTTATTGCCCCAACTTCGCTCCCCGACCTCTCTTCCCTGAGCCCTGCCAGATGGCTGCTGCTGCTATGTGTCCCTGCAAGGGGCCACCACAGAGCAAAGCCGCCACTTGGCAGAGCGCCACTTGCTTCAGCGTCACTGACCCCTCATGCTTGGGCAGCCTCGAGGGCCAGTAGATGATGGGCAAATTGAATGGCTTTGGCTCAGAGCAGCAGGGCCGGGCATGATTCACTTGGTGTTCAAACACCCAGAGGTCAACAGAAGTGAGCCAGCCGCCCAAGTCTGGGGCTGCGCCATCAGGGTGGATGATTTGCATGTACTTCCCACCTCCATGAAGAGATTCGTGGGGTCTCGCCTGCCCCACCAGGGCACCAGCTTGGCAATGGCAGGTGGAGTAACAGCAGACTGGGGTCTACACCAGAGTAAGAGGATATGAGTAGTTCTAAGATGTCACTCACAGCCCAAGAATGGCCTCAAGGGTGGAAGCGAAACATTCTTTTCTTCGTAATTATTTGTTTTTATGGTGCTCTTAAAGCTGCTTGGAATTTTAGGAGAGAATGGGAGACGATCCCGAGGAGAACCCAAAGAGAGTGAGGAGCACATACAGAGGCAGATGGGAATTCACGTGGAGCATTGTGCGCTCAGTTAAGAGATTTTGCCCACAGCTACTGCTGCTCATTCCCTTCAGTTTCTCATGTCAGTCTATACCACTGCGCAGGAAGATGTTGCAGGAACGCCCGACAAGGCTGGGAACTGTTGCACACACGGCTGATAACAGTTTGGTGTGCACCTGCACCGTGCACGGCTGTTTCCAGGGGGCCTCTGAACTAGTGGACCTCTGGTTTTCTGGTCAACACGTTGCTTATACCAGCTGTGAAATATTCTGAATATCACCCCAATCTACTGGCCCATTTAATATCCACTAGGTGGTATTGCCAGGAAGCTGGAGCTCCACCATTGAGGTGGATTGGATTCTTTCCTCCCAGATAAAGGAGATGGGACCCTTCCCAAGCAGGTAGTGAAGTAAGCAAAGTCTGGTTAGAAAAGACATTTTAAATTAAAAATTCCTTTTTGAAAGGATTGTCCCTTTTTCTTTTCTATTGCGGTGTAATGCACCGACATTGATATGAAGGGTTCAGCTCAGTGAATTTTTACATATATACACACACACACACACACACTCATGGAGGCACCCCCCAGATTCAGTGATTGGATACCTCCAGAATGCCCGATGATCCCCTTGTGTCTCTCCCCCATCAATGCCATCCCTCACTCTCAGAGATACCCATTATTCTGGCTTCTACCCCCTTTGATTTAATGGGTTGTGGGGTTTTTTGCTGTTGTTCAGCCAGACTCAGCATTTTAAAAATATTTTTATTCACATACAGTGAATTTCACCTTTTTTAGTACACAGTTCTGCAAGGTTTGACGAATGCATGCAGTCATGAAGCCACCACAATCAAGACACAGAACAGTCCCCACACTTCAAAATGCTCCTCTGTGCCCTTCATATTCCGCACCCGCAGCCCCTGACAACCACTGATTTATTTTCTGTCCCTATAGTTTTGTCTTTTCCAGCCTGTGTTTTAAATAAGGATTACAGGTGGGGCAGTAGGCATATTTAAGATAAAGGAATGAATGAATAATGGGTAAATTTCAGGCATCCCAGAACTTGCTGCACAGAATCAGGGCTGTGGGAAGAAGAAACCGTTTGCCTGGGTGTGGCCAGGACCCTCTTATGCTCATGACCTCCTGGTGAGCACAGTGACCAACACACCACTTCCAGGCCCTACTCATTCCTAGGGTCACTAATTCCAAACACTAACGTAGGGGATTTCACCTTTCTCCTTTGCTCTGAGCCCCTCACGCACCTGCGAATGAGATGAGGGTCGCTATCTCCACTTCATAAAGGAGAGGACAGAGGCTCCTGGGAGTTAGTGCCTTGATCAAGTGAGGACAAGAATGGCGGTAGATTGTGTTGTCACAAACCACACAGGAAGATCTGGGTCCCGGTGGTTACCACGGCAGGGAGAGAGCTTACCCTGGGATTCGGTGTTGAGACTCTGTTTCAGGGCTGGAGCCTGGCTGGGCCTGTAAAAGGATCCAGGAGACCCGATGTGGCACCTACAAAGGTGAACAGGTGCTTCTGGATGAGGACCAGTCAGTGGCTGGGGCCAGCAGGAAGAGCCTCCAGGGCAGGCAGATCCAATAGGGAAGGGGTTTCAGATTTAGCATATATTTTTTTATTAATTATTATTTTTAGCATATTTTTAGGCTTTTATTTTTAGAGCAGTTTTAGGTTCACAGCAAAATTAAGCAGAAGATGCAGAGATTTCTCATGTACCCCCTGTCCCCCCCCACATGTACATCCTCTCTCATGAGCCACACCCCCACCAGAGTGGTACATCTGTAACCATCAAAGAACTTACGTTGGCACATCGTAATCACCTAGGGTTCATAGCTTATATTAGGGTTCACTCGCAGAGTTTCTATAGGTTTGGGCAAATGTATAATGACACATATCCCCCATTATAGTAACGTACAGAGCTGTTTCACTGCCCTAGAATCCTCTGAGCTCCTGGATTTTTTTTTTTTTAAGATTTTATTTATTTATTTATTAGAGAGCCAGCGAGAGAGAAACAGCATGAGAGGGGAGAGGGTCAGTGGGAGAAGCAGGCTCCCCGCTGAGCCGGGAGCCCGATGTGGGACTCGATCCCAAGACTCCAGGATCATGACCTGAGCCGAAGGCAGTCGCCCAACCAACTGAGCCACCTAGGTGCCCGAGCTCCTGGATTTTTATACCCTGCCTGCAAGAGACCTTAGGGAGGGACACCTGTCTGGGTCTCATGCTATCCTTTGCTGGCCTCTGCTGGGGTCTAGCTGTCCCCTCCCCCAGCTATGCCATGACTTTTAAAACTACTGATTCTTCTATGGATTCACCCAAGTCTCTTCAGGACTTTGACAGTCAAAAATTTAGCTGAATTCTCTCTGAGGTATTTTGTGCCCGCTCTTCTCCCAGGCGGTCAGCTTTGGCAGATCTAGATCTCTGAGAATCTAGATCTCTGCTATCTGATACTGTGGCCACTGGCCATTTGTATCTGCGGAGCACCTATCTGAATAATGCTTTAATGCTATGCATATAAAGTACACACTGTGATTTTATTTTAAAGATTTAGAATTTTAAAGTACCCCACCCAATGCAAAGTATCTCATCAATAGTTTTTTACTGATTACATGTTGAAATGATTTTTGTGAAATATGGGAGAAAATGAAGCATATTATCAGAACTAATTTCACCCGTTTCATCCCCCCCACATTTTTCCTGTGGCTACTAGAAAATTAAAAATTGTGTATGTGGCTGGCTCACATTAAACTTCTACTGGACAGTGCTGGTCTAGATTTAACAGCAGAAGGGCCGAAAGGGACAAAGGAATGACCAGGAAAGGAAAATATGTTGGTGCACAAGACGCTCAAGAGGCTTTTGATGGCCTGGCTCTAGCTCTGTCTTATATTCCCCACCCCCACCCACTTCATACCCAAGCCACACTGTCCATGAATCACAAACACAGACGGGACCACCTGCCCGCAGGCCTCTCTTGAAATGGACATTCACCCACTTCAGGACCCCATTCACAACGGACCTTCTCTGGGAAGAATGCCTTCCTTCTGCCCGCCTACCCCAGCCTGATAAGCTCGTGCTTCTGAACACTGAGTATTCAATAGGACCCCTTGCTGTGACATCTGTGCTGTTGACTGTTCTTTCCACACATGGCCTGAGTACCCGCACTCATTATGCTAGAGAGGCACAGCTTGCCTTTGGGGCTCTCCCACGTCTCCTGTGAAGCACAGGAGGGTTCTACAATCTTTGTACTCCTCTTCTCCCTATGAAAACCTGGCCCAGGGATGAGTGAATTTCCAGGCACTCAGTAAATTCAGGGACTTTGAGCAGTGCCCTATGGGGCGGGTGCATTACTCGGGGGATAACCCTGAGGTTATCCAACAGTGGGGAAGTAAGTTTACCAGCCCAGAGAATCTGGTTTGGTTCAATGTTCTTTGAAGACACTATAAAGTCCTATCCTTGAACCTGAATCTTCCTCCGGAAAGATACTTGGAAGATCAGTAAGGGGTGTATGTATGGGTGCCCACCTGCTCCCTAAGGCTCTCCTAACAGCAGAACTTATGCATGATGTTTGCTACATGTCAGGCTCTGTCCTCAGTGCATTATTTATATTTCATCAAAGCATCAGAAAATCCTATAAGGTATACTATTTCACCTTTGTTTTACCAATGGGGAAACAGAGCCACAGAGCGTGACCTGCTCAAAGTCACTTGGGGTGAGAGAGGTGAAATTTGCATCTGGGCAGACAGTCTCTGGGGGTGGGGGGTAGTCATGCAGAGGCTCCCCCACTGCCTAATGTCTGGGCCCTGCAAGGAGTCAGTTGTGGAAGTTTGGCGTTACCCTGCGTAGGGTTGCCAGATAAAATACAGGGACCTGCTCCATTAAATCTGAATTTTAGTCAAACAAATAATTTTTTAGTGTAAGTATATCCCAGGGAGGCATGGAGAAGAAAGAAGAAGGGGCAAGCCCTGCACTGGATCGAGCATTCGCACTAAGACAAAGAGTTTTAAACCAGAAATGACCAAGAGGTACTGGATTTTCAAGATTGTCACTGGCTACCAGTGGCCATGAAGGCTGAAGAGCCAAAACCCGGTTAGAGAAAAAGAGAGTTGTTGATCCCCCAATGAAGTCTTGTGGCCATGTAAATGCATTCACTCTAGGCTCCAAGGAGCTGGCGTTGCAGGCAGAGGTGAGAATGAAACCTGAGAATCAGCGAGGGCCAAGACCACGGATGTGTTTGCAAAGGTCAGGTGACAGAAGGTACACTTGTGGGGAGCATTGCATAACCTGCAGGGTGTCAAATCACTATATTGTACACCTGAAACAAACGTGTGTCAACTTTGCTCAAATAAAAAAACAGTTAATGAAAGAAAAGAAAAGGCCAGGTGTCACAGTGAAGATGGAAGATTTTCATTGGCATGGACTAGGACCAGCCACCTAGCATGAGATGAAGATATGAGGCCCCTTGTTCCCCTATACTGAGGACTTCAAGATGGCCGCAGCAAAGCATTAAACCAAGGCGGGGGGGGGGGGGGGGGGGCCTCTGTCCAAGGTGGTGGGACTAGGCCATGTCTGCTCAACGTTCCCATGTCTCTGTGTCACCCTCCCTGCAGCCAGATTTTTGTGAGCTTTGGTCACTTTCTGGAGCCAGTGGAGAAACAGAACAGGCTTTGGGCAGAGCGGTGATGGGGGCCATGACGATGGCTAACTTTTCCTCCCCACCCCTGGAGGGTGGCAGAGCGAGTGGACGAGGGACAGTCAGTGGCAACTTGGTTCCAGAGGCCATGAGAAGAGGCCCTTCTTCCTGCAGGAAAATTTGCCTGTGGTCCTACATGGCATGCATTCCCTGGTTTCCCAGCTGCTGAGGTTGGTGGGGATATGGAGGCTCTGATCACCCGACCAGCTGATGCCAACAGCGGGGCCTCCAAAAGGGCAGAGGCCACCAGAGGTGTGAGGCCAGATGTGGACAGTCGGGATGGGCAAACATGGAGCTCAGGAAAACAAGGGTCAACCTCTTCTATTCTCAGTGATTCCATCTGGAGAATGGGACGGGGTTAAAACGTGCCATGGGTCTGGAGCCCATCAAAGGTCCTCAAGCGCCATTACTATTATCATTATTATTACTATTATTTATCATCTTCACTACTGTTCTTTCTCCCTGGACAGAGCTCCTTGTTCCTTGATCCTGTCATTCACCTCTGCACCCCACCCCCCACACCCACTGCAGCACCTGACTCAATTAACATTCAATAGATGTTCATTTTTTTTAAAATGTTGAATTAAAAGACATCTCCATAAAATCAGCACTGAAAATACAAAGATATGAGATCGTTCTAAGCAATAATATGGCTTTTCTAAAAAGATGATTCAAGTAGCAGTTGAAAATGACCAGGACATCCTGGCTGTTTTTTTAATCTTTTCAACAACAGGACCATGACTAAAAATAAGAAACCCCAAGTTCCAACAGCTTGGGTACATTTTACAACTGCAATTCAGCTTTTATTTAATTTCTTTAAAAAAAAAAATGTTCCCTTTGGTTCAGATGAAGTTTGCTTTGTTTTATGTAACTGAGAGTAAATAGACAGCAGCAGGTTTTCCTGGAGAAGGCCCAGGATGGCAGGCGTGGACACTGGTTCTCATTCATTCCAGGCTGGAGAGCCCCCAAACCAGCCGCGAATGACGGGCGTTTATGTGACCTTAAATCTCCAGGCTTCACCATTGAGCGGCTCAGTCAATTTGTGGCCACTCGGTCTTGGGCGTCCCTTTCTCCATGTAGTCCTTGCTCCTTGTCAATAATCATGTGATAAAATTATAAAGAGATTAGTGAAAAGTTGTAGAATAGTAGTTAGAAAATGAGAGAATGCCGAAGAGCTATCAGTCCTGGTGTACTTAGTATTAACTACGTGCGTTTTTCATGCGCACAGACTTTTCAGAAGGGAAGGATGGGCAAGGTTTATCGTGTTTTACATTCTGTGCTCCTCCCACAGGCTAAGCATTCCAGGACAAATAAGGAATTTGCATTTTCCTGATGTTTTCACACTGAATCTACTTAATTCAGTTTGCAAGGTGGGGCAGGGCATGTTGTGTGCCTTCAGGCGATGCAGAAA
Source organism: Mirounga angustirostris (assembly GCF_029215605.1). Classification (NCBI taxonomy): domain Eukaryota; kingdom Metazoa; phylum Chordata; class Mammalia; order Carnivora; family Phocidae; genus Mirounga; species Mirounga angustirostris. The sequence continues at coordinate 95,706,530 of NW_026991718.1, read as the reverse complement.
CTGAGACCCTGTTTCTTGGGGTCCTCACTTCATGTTAAGTGAGTTGCCCGAGGTTACACAGCTTCTTTGCAAGAACAGATTGGTGTCAAGATGCCCTTCATCTGCCAGTCCCACGTGCAGTGGTTCTTGGTCGAAGGAGCTTTTGTGGCAATGTCTGGAGGGGACATGTGGCAATGTCTGGAGGTGGTTATGACTGTCACAATTTGGGGGGCTGGGGGACTGCTCCTACATCTAGTGGGTAGAGACTGGGGATGGTGCTAAACTTGCTGCAATGCACAGGAAAGTCCCCAACCCACCCCAATAGCGCAAAATTATCCACAATGTCAACAGCGAAGAGAGTTAGAAACTCTGCAAGATGGATTGAGAAAGTGATGGGGTGGGGAGCATCTCTGATTCTTCTTTATGTGTGCATGCATGTGTGCGTGTGTGCGTGTGTCTGTGTTAAAAAGAAATACTAGGGGCACCTGGCTGGCTCAGTTGGTGGAGCGTGCAACTCTTGATCTTGGGATTGTAAGTTTGAGCTCCACGTTGGATGGAGAAATTACTTTTTTAAGAAAAGAGAGAGAAATACTAGATCAGAGGCCAGAAGGGAGTATGCTTTTGCTACTCGAAATGTCCCTGGACCAGCATCAGCTGGGGACATGTTGGAAATGCAGACTTTCAGGCCCCCCTCCAGACTTAGTGAGTCAGAACCTGCCTTTTAACAAGGTCCCAGGTGATATATGTGCTCATTAAAGTTGAGAAAGACAGGTTCTGGTTTACCCCAGGCTGAACATCCCCCCAAACCCGACCCAAGAGATGTGCATTTCACTTGGCCTCACATCTCACCAAGGGCCGGTCCCAGAATCCCCATCGCCCAGGTGCTGTCATTGTCCCTCAAACCTGACCTGGGCCCCTTCCTTCGATTTTTACGAGGGTCTTGGTGTTGGAGAAGAGCACCTCTGGGTTGGTTTATTATAACCTTTCCCGTTTTTCTCCTTACCTCTCCCCCGCCCCACAGGCCTACATCCTGTTGGGACAGTTCCTTCTGATGCACAAGAACGAAGCAGAGTTTCAGAAGTGGCTCATCTGTTGTTGTGGTGCCACCGAGTGTGAGGCCCAGGAGAGTTCTCATTGTCTGAAGGAGTGGTGCTCCTGCTTCCTGTAGACACACACCTCCTGGCTCTGACCCCTGGGTAAACGGCGCACTCGGTACTGGCACCCAGGCTTGGAGTCATTATTTTTGTGTTTAACTTGAAGGATACACGTCCATTATACAAAGTCATGCATGCATATAAAAGAGGACAAGACAAAAGACAAATGATCCCCAAATTCACCCACCCAAAAACCACTGTCATTCACTTCCCATGAACATCATGCCAAGTATTTCAGCATAAATTTATATAAAAGAATCTTTTCTTCTAAGGTGGGGATTAAGTTTTAAGCCAGTGTATTGGTTATCTATTGCTGCATGACCCATGAACCCAAAGCATAGCTGCTTCAAACAAACAATTTTACCTCACATAGTTTCTTAGGGTCAGGAACTGAGAGTGGCTTAGCTGAGTGGTTCTGTCTCTGGGTCTCCCATGAGGTTGCAACTGGCAGCTGGGCAGCAGTCATCTGAAGGTTTGACTGGTGCTGGAGGCTCCACTTCAAGGCGTTGCACTCATGTAGCTGTTGACTGGAGGCCTCAGCTGCTCTTTATGTGGGCCTCTCCATTGGACTACACATGGCATGGCGTCTAGCTTCCCCCAAAGTGGCTGACCCGAGAGGGAGTAAGAGAGCAAGCAGGAAGCCACAGTGCCTTTTATGAACCAGTCTCTGACTCACACTGTATCACTTCTGCCTTCTTCTATTTTTAGAAGCAAGTCATTAAGTCCTCAAGAGAAAAGAACTAAACTTCCTTGAAATGGCAACTAATATGGCAGACATATTTTTAAGAGCATCATAGGTTTCTGAGGTATAAGTTATATCCAGTAAAACTTGCCCTTTTTAGGTATAGTAGTTCTATGACTTCTGACAAATGCATTGTCCTATGACCACCTTCAGAATCAAGACGAAGAACACTTTCAATGCCCCAAAGAGTTCCCTAATGCCCTCCTGTATTCATCCCAGTGCCACTCCCCAGCCCTTGCCAACCAATGATCTTGTTTTTGTCCTTATAGTTTTGACATTTCCAGAAAGCCAAATAAATGTAATCACATACTAATGTAGCCTTTTAAGAGTGACTTCTTTCACTTAGCATAATTCAGTTGAGGTGAATCCATTATACAGGCTTTATAATTTCAAAAAAATGTTGGCACATGTTGGTGACTGGCGCCTTATCCTGTTGGCATTCACTGTTCTAATAGAACCCAGTAACTTCCCTCAGCAAGCTCCTGAATAGCCTCTGCCAGCAGGGTTCTCTGGTTGCAGGAGTGGGGATTCGACCATGCACAGGGAGTTAACATCCAGTCGTGGGTGGAAATTGATGGCTAAATGCCTCAGCTTCCTTGTGCTTTGGGTGGGACAGCTCTGAGGTGGTATCTTCCCTGCAGGGTTGAGCCCAGCTGCCCACAGTGGCCCCTTACCCTTTTAACACCCCCAGACATTTGCTTTCTTCTCCTCCCACTCTACTATCAGGGTTTCCTGGGATCACCCCTCTAGGAAATACTCAATTTTAGTTTCAGTCAGGTTCAAGAAGAACCCAACTTAAACAAAAGTGTTAGAATTTAATTTTATTTCAAGAGAAGAAAAAAAGTGGAACTGAGAGAATTATTGAACTTCATTGAATTTTTTTCTTCATTACTTGATATAGTCCTTTCTAAATCAATTTCTTCCAAGTGTAAAGAATAATATGGGAAAAACAATAAGAGAGAGGTTAGTATCATTAGGTATATTTTAAACTCTGTTTTTCAATATTAGATGGTATGAATTCCCATTTAAAAAAAAAGAAACAAGAGTAAAAAGAAATTAGCACTCTTATTCCTCTCATTTTTTTAAAAATTGGCTTTAGTATTATTTTTAACTTGTCAAGGTTTATAGCATTTACATGCTTCCCATAAGCTTAATCCCTGCAGTTGTTTAGTCTTAGTTGTATATTTAAGAGCTTATCATCAATCCTTGTTGGTATAATTATTTTATACCCAGCTTTGTCACTCCCAAATTCTTTGTTTTGATACATCTCTCTGTTGGTTGAGTTGGATGATTATATTAGTCAGAATAGGTCAGATTATGCTGTTGTAACAAGCAATCCCCCAAAGCTCAGTGATTTAGCCAGCAAATGTTGATTTCTGTCTTAGGCTTCATATCTAGTATATGCCATCAGGAGAGCTCTGTCTATTGTAATCACTCAAAGTTAGGTAGATGGAAATTCTCTTTCAATACATGCTTGGGGTACCTGGCTGACTCAGTCAGAAGAGCATGTGACTCTTGATCTTGGGGTCATGAGTTTGAGCCCCATGTTGGGTGTAGAGATTACTTAACTAAATAAAACTTAAAAAAAAAGTTTCCATGAGTACCACAGCAGTGGCAAGGTGCCATGGTGAATTACACACTGTATTTCAAAGCCTCTACACAGAGTGATATATTCCACTTATGCTCACATTTCACTGTGAACAAAGCAACATTTGTTCACATTTCATTGTGAACAAAACAACAAAGCAAATTACATGGCCATACCTAACTTCGAAGGGTCAAGGACTCTTCTGAACTCAGAAGAAGCAGAAATTTTTGGTGACTGCACTAATCAAGACCGCAGTCATCAACTTGGTTCAATGCTTTTTTTCCTGGATGCTTCACAGATGTTACATTTCCTAAGTTCATAATATGATTGGGATATTTCCATTGGGGTCTGTTTAACTCTTTCTAGCTCTGCTTCTCTAGTTGTCCCCAAGGAGAGCCAACTGGCTGGCCCAAAGATTTAAATAGCTCCATCTCCCAAGGTCTCAGGTTCTGACCATCCAGAGCCCTTCCCTTGCTCCCTCCTGTACAGCCCATCCTTGGATTAATTCCCTACTGAGATAGGCATGAGATTTAGAAGTCACTCATTTTCTTTTCTTAAGATTTTATTTATTTATTTTAGAGAGAAAGAGAGCATGTGCATGCACGTGCAAATGTGGGCGGGGGGAGGTTGGGCAGCAGGGAAGAGGGAAAAAATCTGAAGTAGACTCCATACTGAGCACCTGAGCCTAAACCAAGAGTTAGACGCTTAGCCGACTGAGCCACCCAGGTACCCCAAAGTCATTCATTTTCTAAGACAAGAGCTGGTTGGCTCTAGGGAAAGGAAAATGGGAAGTAGCTTTGTTCTTCACTCTATTTCCACACACCACCCATACTGCTGAAATTTGTCTCTTTAATCAGGTTGATGTCTAGGATCATGTGGGAAGATTAGGGAGCTGAGAAACTTGGAGGAGACAGGTTTCCAAGATTAAGGAGCATTTACAGAGGGACCCTAGCACAGATATTGAAAACCAGGGTAGATGCTCCTTGTGTAGTGTTACTGGAGGGACACTGAGGATGAACCCTGTTCCCCACAATTTTCTCTACAGACACTAAGAATGCTCCCCATCAGCCAGTCATTCTTTTGTGTTGATTTTAGTTTTTCTCATAAATAAAATTATTGGCCCCAATTCTTCACCTTCTCCCTGTATTTTCCACCTTTGTCAGGTGATTTTGCAGTCCCCTCCCACTAGAGGCAGAGTAACTCCCAGTCCCTTGACTTAGACTTGACCATGATTTGCTTTGGCAAATAGTACAAGTTTGAAATGACAGCATGCCAGTTCTGAGCTTCATTGTGCATTTCCACTTTCTCTCTCATATCTCTATCAATGTTGAGAGAAGAGCTAGCTCCTTGGATAACTGCTGCCCCTTCAGGGTCCTAGAATAAACCCCAGTGAAACTGATCTGGCCCAATTTGCAGCAAGGACCCAAGGCCAGCCAGACCTGCAGCTTGATGCAAAGTTGCCCAGCAGAGCCCACCCTGGGTCAGCCAACTCACAGATGTGTGAGCAGGAGTAAAGGATTGCTATGCAAAGCCACTAATGTTTGGGACAGTTTGCTATGCAGCAATATCTAACTGATACATTCCTTCTAGTCTAACATGTCCTTACCCTGCCAAATGGTGCTGCATTAAATAAAACCCAACCAAACCTTTCAATGGAGCATCAGTCCAGAGTGAGTGAAAGAATATTGCCTCTGAAGGCAGCCAGGCACAGGCACAGCCAGCTCTGCCAACCAGCACCTTATCCTGGGTAAGCAACTTAACTTCACTGAGCCTTGGTTTCTTCATCTATAAAATGGGGCCAGGAAGGTAATTACCCTGGCTGGAAGCCTGGATTAATTGAAATAGTATATGTTAGATACGTGGTTCATAGTAGAATCTCTGTCTCTGTTCTTAAGGCTCTCCTCTGAGCCTGACCCCCTGAGTGCTTGGTCATCTCATGATACTTGGGAGAGATTTCATAGCTCTGAGTTGGAAGGGAGCCCAGCTATCAGCTTATCCAATTCTGTTCCAGCAGACGAGTACAGGACACTGTACACTATATGCTCTTTAGGGAGATGAGTGGGCAATAAAGGACAACCAGTACAAATCAGATTTTGACTGGGATCTTACAGGGTCACATCAACCCACTGATCCCCAAAGGCATTTTCAAGGACAGTCAAGAGGGCACATGTGTCCTCAGCCAGGTCAAAGGCTCATCTTCTACTTAGCAGGACAGTTGTTTCAATGACTTGGGAAAGGATTGGTGCCTGAGAACATTTACCAGTTGTCATGGATTTGAGCAGCATCTTAAACGGGAGCCAACCATCTGCAAGGAAGAGGGATTGAGTATTGACTCTTAGCCCAATATCTGTAGTTTGGGGGTATCTGTGAATCAATAAATGATTTCAGTTTGTATTTATGGAGCATCTAAGGTTCCACACATGATTAGGTACTAAGGGAAAGGCAAAGGAAATAAGAACAAGTTTCTCTGGCTTTGAGCAGCTTACAGCTTAACAAGAGATGATTGGGAGAAGGGAGGAGAAAGCAGCCAAGGTGTTAGGAGGTATATCGTAGCTTGCACTGTCCCAGAAGTACACCCCAAGGCAAGTGTCTAAGGGGAAGTAGTGCATTCAGGAATGCTCCCAGGAAATGCCAGTAGGGGAGTGGGCAGTGTGGCAGGAAGAGAAAAGCAGCCAATAAAGGTGTTCCATCTCTGGCATGGTGGGCAACTGGACCTCAGTCCTGCCCAGGGAACTCTGGGAGCCAGTGTAGAGCATGCATTCAGTCACCTCACCCTGGGGTAGCTAAACACCTGCTTTTAATAGTCATTTATTGAGGACTGCTCCCACAGGAAGTTAATCCCTCAGCTCTTGAACCTGCCATGTGAGGAAAGCGAACCTCACTGAGAAGGAGGTCAGGCACTGGCAGCTGGAAGTCGGGCCGGCTGCATGCACTGAAGTGGTAAAGGTGAGGGCACAAGGGGTGTGGGGCACCCATGGCTCCTGCTACATGCTGGCTTTTGGAAAAGGACAGGCCTGGCTTTGAAAACAGTCCATCCCTTACCACCAGTTATAAAGCCTTTTGGGAAGTCACCCTGTCAGCCTCACTGCCCATCTGTAAAATGGTGATGATAATTGTATCTACTCAAGCACTGGGAAGATTAACATTCCTGGCACCTGATAAGAGCTTCATGCATAGTAGCTCTAAAAACCTAAGTATTAAAATGTGCAGCACTGACTGTGTATTGTTATTTATAGAAAGGAGAGGTGGGGATGAACGAGAGTGGTCAAGGAAGGCTTCTAGGAGGAGGTGACGTTTGATCTTGGTGTTAAAGGGAGAGGTCAGGATTGAACAAGCTGTGGATGGGGAAGAGAGAGGGAAAGAAAAAGGGGGTGGGAGAAGGAGCTATGAGGGGAAACACAAACCCATTTGGCCCAGAGAGGGCTGAGTTGTAGGAACCCTGAAGAGTCACTGCAGGCTCTCTGTCCTAGCAAGGTTAGTGCCCGGCAGCAGTGAGTGGGGACAGGGACCCCTTTGGTGCTGATAACCCAGAATAGGGCAGCCCTGCTCCCTGCACCTGAGAAAGATCCTGTAGTAACTGATTACTACAACCAACAACCCTTTACTCTTCCTTGTATCCACACGCTTTACACAATTTTTTAGCTCCTCCTGCCAAGAGGCAGAGTCTACCTCCATTCCTATTGAATCTGGATTAACCTTGTGACTTACTTTGGCCAAAAGAATATGGCGGATGTGACACTGTGACAATTGTGAGCCTAGGCTTCTGCTTGCTCTCTTGTACCCCTGTTGACCATGCAAACAAGCCTGTGCTAGCTTGCTGGAGGATAAGAGACATATGGGCCAGTTGTCTCTGTTGCCTCGGCCAATAACCAGTCAAAAGCCAGCCATCAGAGTGAGCATCCTAGACCAGCCAATCCATCAGCTGACCTCAGATCCATGAGCGAGTCCAGCTGATAACAGCCATGCCTGGCCCAGAGCCAGAAAACCACCCAACCAACCCACAAACTCGTATAAATAAATCCTATTGTTTTAAACTGCTATGTTTTGGTGGTTGGTTGTTATGCGGCTAGAGCTAACAGCTAGAATGCCCATATGAGGCCTCAGAGTGTGGAGCATTTCCAGGTGTAAGATGGGAAGCTCCCACTTATTTTTTAGAGGGCACCCTGAGCGATATCCTGGTAAATGATGATAATGGGAGGGATCATATGGCTCATAGGCAAAAGCCAAGCAACAATGGTGGGGTGGAGTGAGAAACAATGGCAGCGAAGCTTTGAACCAAGTATTTTGTAAAGAGTGTGGCTCAGAGTGGGAGAAGATAGGATGAAACCATGGCAATCTCAGAGGGCAAGGCAAGAGTTATCAATGGTGTGACCAGTTGTGGGGGGCAGGGTGATTTATTCCTGGAAATTTCTGAAAGAATACTGTGTGTATATGTGTGTGTGTGTGTGTATCTATATCTATATATGTATATATGTGTGTGTATGCATATGTATATATATATGTATCTCCATACATATATGTATATATGAGTATATATGTATACATGTGTATGTATGTGGGTGTATATATGTAGATATATAATTTTTAAATTTTTGCTGCTCTAAATACAGAAATGCAGAAATAGGAATGATTGAACACACACTGCACCAGGCACTTTGCTAGCACCCCAAATCCTCCTGGGGTGAATGTCTTACAGATGAGAAAACTGAGGACCAAAGATGTCAATCCTGCAAGTCGCTTCACTCCAGGTCTGCCTGATGTAAAAGCAGTGCCCATGGCCTGCAGACACACCTTGGTTGTGGGGAGGGGGCATATCTGGTGATTCAGAGGTGCTCTCAGTGACACAAATGTAGCACCTACTAGGGACAGACAGGCATTAGAAGACATGAGGGAGACTTTCCCATGGCCACGGGAAGATGACTGATGAGAGAAGCATGGACTGAGGGCCTCGGGATGTATTCTGTGTCGCCACCACCACTACCCCCAGAGCCTCCCATGTCACTGGTCTCGCATCATGAGCTGTTGCTCTAGGCAGAAGTGAAAGCTCCTCTTGAAATTCTTTGGCTTGGAGACTTAGGGACCACCTTTCTCATCTACCCCCCCTACTTTCTAGTTCTCCCCTTTCTTTCCTAAGATCAAGGTCACTTGGAGAAATGAAAGTAGGCAGTTATCTTTACAGCCCCATTCTTGCCCATTTCTACCAGATGCTTCTTCACTGTGCTTTGGTTTTCCCTCTGCAGTCAAGTCTCTGGTTTATCATTGAGCAAACTATGCTGTTGTGTTGCTTAACCTGGCCCAGTGGCTGGATCTTTTTGGACCAGGCTGAGGGGCTACTGGATGATGCCACTGAGTGGGTCTGGGAACCATGGACAAATCACTTGACTTGTCTGTGCCATGAGGAGAATATCTGATTCCCCTGTCTCCCAGCGTGGCTTTGAAGAGAGCTCAAAGATAAACATAAAGACATTTTAAACATAAAAGAAGGTAGGGTGCCTGACAGCAGTGTGATGGGTAGTTATTGCCCTGTTTTGTTCCAGACAACAGCTACAGATGGTTAATGGTGGTGGCTCCTCTTTAGATCTCATGGTTTACACATAGTTGGTACGGGCTGGGCTGTGCTGTGACCAAAAAAAAAAAAAAAAAAAAGCCCACAAAGCTTTCTGTCCCACTCACCTCACATGCCCATTTCAGGTCTGCTGGGACCGTTCTGTGTTGCTGTGACTCTAGGACCCAGGCTGACGGAGCAGCCCCCATTCTGAACGTTCGAAGTTTACCTCAGCAGAAAGAGCCTTGGGGATGGCTCACTCACATGGACAATTACACGCTCTGGCTCGGAAGTGACAGGTCACTTTCACAAACCAATCATTGGCCAGAACTAATCATGTAGTCCCGCCCAGCCCCAATGGGACCAGGCAGTGCTGTCTGCTGGAAAATTGGGGCAGACATCACAAATCACTGCCATGGTGGGTGAGGGAGGTGGGGGAGATTCACAGAAGGTCCCTGAGAAGGCTCTGTTCCATGCCATACTTGTCCCTTTTCTTTGTCATTTTGCAAACTTGCCACCATCACTGAAATATAGGAGAAAATTGATAACCCCCCTGCCAAAAAAACCCCCTACCATCCAATATTTTATTGTATTTCTTTCTGATCTTTCTTCAGTGGCATGGGTATACATTCATTAAGAACAGCTTTATTGGGCGCCTGGGTGGCTCAGTTGGTTAAGCGACTGCCTTCAGCTCAGGTCATGATCCCAGGGTCCTGGGATCGAGTCCCGCATCGGGCTCCCTGCTCTGCGGGGAGCCTGCTTCTCCCTCTCCCACTCCCCCTGCTTGTGTTCCCTCTCTCGCTGTGTCTCTCTCTGTCAAATAAATAAATAAAATCTCTAAAAAAAAAAAAAAGAACAGCTTTATTGAAATATATTTCATACAGCATAAAATTCACCCTTTTAAAGTGTACAATTCAGGGGTTTTTAGTATATTCACAGAATTGTGCAATCCATCACCACTATTTAATCTCAGAATATTTTTATCACCCCCAAAAGAAACCCCGTTAGTAATGGGCAGTTACCCCCCAACCGCCCCCCCCCCCCGCCCCGACTCAGCCCCGGGCAACCACTCATCTACTTTCTACCTCTATGGATCTGCTTATTGTGGACACTTCATGTAAATGGAATCATACAGTACGTGGTCTTTGGTGACTGGCTCCTTTCACTGAGCGTGATGTGTTCAAGGCTCATCCATCCTGTAGTGTCTATGTGTCCGTGTTTACCGTGTACATGTGGACATTTTAAAAAACAAATTGAGGGCACCTGGGTGGCTCAGTCAGTTAAGTGTCTGCCTTCAGCTCAGGTCATGATCCCAGGGTCCTAGGATCAAGCCCCACATCCGGCTCCCTGCTTGGCGGGGAGCCTGCTTCTCCCTCTTCCACTCCCCCTGCTTGTGCTCTCTCTCTCCCTCCATCAAATAAATAATTTTTAAAAAATGAAAAAGAAATTGAGATCCTATCAAATATCAGTTATCCTATTCCCTTTATTTATATGCTTTGTTTTCCCTCATCAATCTTTGAAAAATAGTTTTTACCATTTCTATAGCAATTCATCAAATGTATGTCCAATACTGAGTTGAATTGTACCCCTAGTTTTGGACTTTTAGGTGTTTCCTGGCTTTTTTCAGCATTATAAACAAAGCTGTTATGAGTAGCTATACATTTTTTATTGAATGAATGAATAAATGGAGTCATAAATAGAAATATGTGTAGCATTTCTCGTTCTTCCTAAGGAAGATGCCTCGAAATGAGTCTAAATGGGTGAATAAACAGGGACATTTTTAAGGCTTTTGCTTCTTTTTTTTAAGATTTATTTACTTATTTATTTGAGATAGAGAGAGAGAGCAGGGGGAGGGGCAGAGGAAGAAGGAGAGAGAGAAATCCCAAGCAGATTCCCCACTGAGGGTGGAGCCTGATGCAAGGTTTGATCCCAGGACCCTAAGATCATTACCTGAGCTAAAATCAAGAATCAGCGGCTTAACTGACTGAGCCACCCAGGTGCCCCTAAGGCTTTTGATTCTTAATGCTAATGCTTTTCTAGAAAGCTGAGCCAATCTGCTAAACATGGCTTTGACTTAGTTGGACCACATGTCGCTCAAAGGAAAACCAATTCCTTACTATGGCCCAAGAGGCCCTGCACAGTCTGGGGCTTCTCCAACTGCCTCTTCTTTGCCCCCACTGGCTCTCTCTGCTCCAGCTGCTGGCCTCTTTGTTGTCCCTTAAAACCAGGACCCACTCCCTAGCAGGGAGCTCAGTGGCCTCGCAATGGCTGTTCCCTGTGCCTGGAACAGCCTTCCCCAGTCTCCCCATAGCTCACTCACCTACTTCACCATTATAGCCTGGCCCAGGGCTGGGCCTGGGTGGTTGCTCAATAAATCTGTGTTGAATTGTGCTGATGACTAGCACTGAGAGTCTTCCTTATAAAACGGGTGGCCCACTCCACCCTTCTCCCTGGACGGCAGTGGCAGCTCTGGTCTCCTAACAAGTCCTCAGTGGTTCCTTCTTGACTCAGCTCTGCAGCAAACTAGACAGGTGGCTGTCTTCAGGACTGTTTGTTCTTCCCTGTAGTAAAACCGGGAAGAGGTGAACCCTGACACAGTAGCCCACTGGTGGTTGGGGAGTACAAAGATTTGTTTTTGAAAGGAGAGCAAGCCTTCCCAGGGCCCACGCCGCAAAGAGCCCACCAGTGGCCCAGCCAGCCTCCGGCCCCTGAGCTGCTTCCGGGACAGACCCAGGCACTGGGATCTCACCAGCACCTCCCAAGGAGCAAGCTCCCCATGCCCAAAGAGGGACAGTGGCCCACAGGCCCCCGAGGAGTGGGCGGTTTCCTGCATAGGCCACATTGCCATACTGGCAGGAGTCAGGAGAGGAAACCACGGGAAGCTGGAAAATCCCTTTTCTGGCCCCTTCTGGCAAAGCAGCAGGGAGTCCCTCAGGAGCCTCCCATTGTGGGACATTTCCGGCCAGGCTCCTGGGGTTTCCACTGCAGGCAGAAGATCAAAATTCTTGACCCCATACAGCAGTGTTTTTATTTTTTTATTTTATTTTTTTATTTTATTATGTTATGTTAGTCACCATACAATATATCATTAGTTTTTGATGTAGTGATCCACGATTCATTGTTTTCGTATAATACCCAGTGCTCCATGCAGTACGTGCCCTCCTTAATACCCATCACCAGGCTAACCCATCTCCCCACCCCCCTCTCCTCTAAAACCCTCAGTTTGTTTCTCAGAGTCCATAGTCTCTCATGGTTCATCTCCCCCTCCGATTCCCCCCCTTCATTTTTCCCTTCCTTCTCCTAATGTCCTCCATGCTATTCCTCATGTTCCACAAATAAGTGAAACCATATGATAATTGACTTTCTCTGCTTGACTTATTTTACTTAGCATAATCTCCTCCAGTCCCATCCATGTTGATGTAAAAGTTGGGTATTCATCCTTTCTGATGGCTGAGTAATATTCCATTGTATATATGGACCACATCTTCTTTATCCATTCGTCTTTTGAAGGGCATCTTGGCTCTTTCCACAGTTTGGCTACTGCAGACATTTACAGCAGTGTTTTTAAAGGGTATGTAAGTCAATGGACAAACAATGTCCAGTAGTTAATAGCCTTAGAGTTAGGCCTGCATCAAGGAAGCCAATTCAGAACCATTCACAATCCCAGAGCCTTTCCTAAGTCATCTCCACCAGCAAGCAGGCCCACCTCAAGGGCCAAAGACCTTTCTCTCCTAATTCGCCCTGCCAAGGTCCCTGGGGTGGGGGTGGGGGACATTACTGGAATTCTGGAATTCCTCCAGAGCATTCTGCAATTCCTCCATTAGAATGGCCACTAGTACCCAAAATGTTTTCTTAAATATTCTCAACATGGTAAATCTTTGTCTTCTGAAAGTCCATTTGAATTTTGACAATAATGAAGTTATTTAGAGCAAAATCTTACGAATATGATGGGTAATCAAGTTATGGAACATGATCTTCAAAAAATTTTTGTTTAAGTGTAACAAGCACACCGAGAAGTGTACAAATCATAATCTAGCCACTTGGAGAATTTTCAGAAATGGAATACCACCAGGTGACCACCACCCAGATCAAGAACAGAATACTACCAGCAGCTCAGAGGCCCCCCATGCCCCTTTCACACAGGTTTACCTCCCCTATGTCTGTTGTACTGACATCCAGCAGCAGAGATTGTTTAGACTGTTCTTGAACTTGACATAATGGGTACCTGCAACATGTACACTTCTGTGTCTGGCTCTATCCACATTCCATGAGATTTGTGTATGATATTCATGTATAATATGGCAGGCAGCAATGACTGTATACTATTTCATTATATGCGTAGACTCATCTGTTTATTGACTATTGCAAATAATGCTACTGAGAACATTCTTATATGTATCTTTTGGTAGACGTATGCACTCATTTATCTTGGGCATATGCCTCAGAGTGGAATTGCTGGCTAGTGTATATGGAGCTAAGACAATAAGTGAAGCAGCTCGGTGTCAAACAGTAGGGAGCAGTGGGGAGTGTGGCAATCTGGAGCACTTCTGCCTCCTGAAAGGGAACAGCTGGCCCTCAGCTACCAGCTGGTGGTGGCCATGTTGTGATCTTCAGTTTTTTGAGAGCTGCCAAAAACCCAGATTTTCATGTGAGGCTTTCCACCTTTTTAATATCGTAGCAAATTCAAAAAGTTTGAAAAATATTGTGCAAGGCAAAACACGTTGGTAACTGTAATCTGGTTTATAGTCAGTAATTTGCTACCTCTGATAAGCTAAACAAAGATGGGCCCAGGGAGCCCAAGGACCCCAGCCCAGTTGTGGTCAGAGGGTGGAGGAAGAGGAGGAAGCTTTCTGAAAGGTGTGATCCCTGAGTGGGGTCTTAAGAAGGAGAAGCTAGGGGAAGAAGGTGGGGAAAGAAGAGGAAGGGAATATCAAGCAGAGGACGAGGTAACAGTCTGACCCATACTTGGGGAATAACAAGAGAGCCTTGGAGTTTTGGAGGATGGTATATCCGGAGTGCAGGATACATGTGGGGATGGGGACTTCTCCATAAAGACTAAAATGTCAATGACAGTCCGCCATATGGTATTAGGCACTCATGAGCATTTTTCATTGCATTGTCATAACAGAAGTTAGAATCATTGTTTGCTTTGTATATGGAGAGAATAAGACACAGAGAGGTTACATTATTTGCCCAAAATCACACAGTCAGTAAGTGGAGAAGCCTGGACTCAAGTGGAGCCTTATTGCTACTAGGTGGAGTGGGACCAAGTCAGTCAACACCTCATGTGTTATTCCTGAATCTTTAAATTTTGTCCTTACTATGATGGGAGATACTGGAAGGTTTAAGCAGGGAGGGTCATGTCACTATGACCACAGCCTGGAGAGGGCAGGGGGAAGGAAGGCAGGATCAGAAGTGATTGCCGGAATCTGGGTAAGAAACAGCAAGGTCTCAGCTAGGACAGTGTTAGGGCATGAAATCAAGGAGAGAGATTTAGGAGATAAGCCACTGTAAGCCACTGCCCTCCTTCCCAGGACTTGGGGACTGATTGGAAGTGTCAAGGGTGGAGTGGAGCAAGAAAGAGGTTTGTAGGAGATGCTGATAAGTTCTCTTTTGGATACCTTGAACTGGAGATGTCTGTGCAGTATCTGAGGACCAACATCTTATAATCAGATGACCCTGTGGTTCTGAAGTCAGGAAGAAGAGATGAGCTTTGGGGGGGTCACCAGAACACAGGTTGAAGATACAGGTGGAGGAGAGGAGGGGGGACAGAACGGGGGGGGACTGCAAGGGTTCAGGGCAAGAGGGTGCTGATGGACACACTCAGACACCAAGAAGGAGCAGTCAGAGGTGTGGCAGGGACACTGCAAGAGAGTGGTTCCATGGGCCATCGAGAGAGGGGAGAGTTTCCAAAAGGCAGCATCAATTCTTCAGAGGCTGAGCAGGGAAATAACCAAAAAGTACCCGTGAGGTTTCGCAACAAGGATGCCACTGGTAACCTTAGTGGGGTCCCTTCAGGGGGGACACAGGCAGATTGGGGTGCACTAGGGAGGGAAGAGGAGGCGAGGGGGAAGGAAATGATTAAGAAGCATAGGGACGAGAAGCCTGCCTCACCCAGAGCCCCTCAGGAGGCTTTGATGCCGGAGGTCTTTCAGCTTTCAGGTCAATACCATGTTTGATTTTTTTTTTAATACATGTGTATTTGTGTATCAACCTCCATCATTTGACTAGCTTTTGGGAGGAAGCCTCTTCATTCCCTTACCATCTTCTTGAAGAGGGCTCACAACTGCTTACAATGCTTATGTTCATGCACACCATCTCTTGATCCAATTTCAGGTTCAAGTTCTTATGATGGTTTTAAACCCTCATTGTGGGGGGTGGGAGTGGACAGGGTCCATACCTTTCAACTTTTCACATCATGTGAAATGATCTAGAACAGCTTGTCCACATCCAGCCTGGGAGAGCCACGACATGCTACATTGCTCACGTCTGTTCCAGCATCTGCCATCAGTGGCTTGAGAAGGTAGTCAAGGTGTTAGATAATTCAATGCAGTGACTCATGTCCTCACTCACTGATTTGTTCATGCAGGCCAGAGGAGCAAGAGCAGAGCAGGCAACAGGAAGGACCTTCTAATTGAGTTGGCGTAGAGGAAAAATGCGTTATATCTAAGTGCCATCCTTTGGAGAGATTCCTCAGTATTGACTTTGACTTAATGGCTGATATATGAGACCAATCACCTAGGCATACCCTAATATAGACTCATTCATTCATCCATCTGTTCATTCATTCATTCAGTTTTTTTAATGGCTATAGATTATTTTACATTCCTCCCATCAAAAAAGAGAGAGTCACATTTAACTGCTTTGACTAACAGAGTATGGTGGAAGCTCTTCTTTGTGACTTCTGAGGCTATAAAACTCTAGCCCAGTTCACTGAAAGGCTAAACCACCATATAAAGAATCTAATGACCCTGAGTTCACCTGGCTAAGCTCCACCAAACATTCTCAGCTGAACCCCACCTTCCAGCCATTCCAGCCCAGGCACCAGATATGTGAGTGAGGAAAACCTCTTTGAAGTGGATTCTCTAGCCCCAACCCAGCCCTTTGAGATACCCCTAACCACTCCAGTCTTCCCCAGACACTGTGACACAGAAATAAACTATTCCTGCTGGGTCCTGTCTGAATCTGTGAGCATAATTAAATGGTGTTGTTTTATGTCTCTAGGTTTGGGAAGGCTATTGTGCATAATAGATAAGAATTATCTGGGATAAGAACCTATTATGTATTGGGTGTTATTCCAGGCACTGCAGACAAGCAATAAGCAAGATAGGCAAAGTCCCATGTGGGGTTAACACTCCATCTGGGGAAGACAGATAATGTAAACAAACACTGAGTAGGTAACTCAATGATTCAGAAAAATAAAACAGGGGGAATGTAGCTGTGACTGTCAGGCTACAGTGGGGTGTGATAGGTCCGGGAAGATCTATCAGAGGAGGTAATAGTTGAGCTGAAAATTGAATGATAACAGGAGGATCAGGGGAACAGCAAGTACAGAGGTGCTAAGGATACTGCTAAGAGTGGACAGAAGCCAGTGAGAGTGGAGCATGGTTAAGGAAGGGCATGAGTGGAGGAGATGAGGCCAAAGAGACAGGTTGGGTCAATCTAGCCAGCACTTGTGGGCCATGATGAGGAGGCTGGATGATATCCTAAGAGCAATGGCAAGTGACATGATCTGTACATTAAAAAGGTGGCTCTAGGGGCGCCTGGGTGGCTCAGTTGGTTGAGCGGCTGCCTTCGGCTCAGGTCATGATCCTGGAGTCCCTGGATCGAGTCCCGCGTCGGGCTCCCAGCTCAGCAGGGAGTCTGCTTCTCCCTCTGACCCTCCTCCCTCTCATGCTCTCTGTCTCTCATTCTCTCTCTCTCAAATAAATAAATAAAATCTTTAAAAAAAAAAAAGGTGGCTCTAGGGGCGCCTGGGTGGCTCAGTTATTGAGCATCTGCCTTCAGCTCAGGTCATGATTCCAGGGTCCTGGGATTGAGCCCCACATCAGGCTCCCTGCTCAGTGGGGAGCCTGCTTCTCCTTCTCCGCCTCCCCTGCTTGTGTTCCCTCTCTCGCTGTGTCTCTCTCTGCCAAATAAATAAATAAAATCTTTAAAAAAAAAAAGATGGCTCTATCTGTTGTGCAAGTACTGAATTGCAGAGGAACAAGGGAGGAAGCAGGAACACCAGTGAGGAGCCTTGGTTAGTAATCCAGGTCAGAGATGATGGTGGCTGGGCAAGGAGGTCATATTGGAGATGGTGAGAGGCAGATGAAACGAAGCAGTGTTTTTGAAGTAGAGCAGACAGGTCTCACAAATGGGTTGATTATAGAAAGCAAGAGACAGGGAAGAATCAAGGACAACTCCTAGGTTTCCCTATGTCTATCTTGGATAGTTTTCTAGGTATTATGGATGTGATTTTGTGGAGACTCTGGATTCTGTTATATTCCTTTGAAGAATATAGATGCTTATTTGTCTGTTTGTTGTTGTTTTATAAAGCAATAAACTTGGCTAGATTCAAACTGCAGACTCTGCCTTTTGGGAACTAGCTCAACTCTCAGTTCTCTTAGCCTGGCTGGGGTGTTGGAAGTCTTTCCCATACATGCATGGTTCAGGGGTCAGCCAGAGATTTGGACAGCATTAATACACAGAATAGGGGGCTGATCCTCACCTCTGGGATTCTCCTCCCCCTCTTAACAGCTGTAGTTGCCCACACTCTGTCTTCTGGTTCTTTCAGCCAGAAAAACTGTAGATTTTCTATTGGAGTTTTAGTTACCCCACATAGTTCAGGCTGGGAACTGTCCTCAAGTAAAAGTCATAGAAATATAAAATAGGAAACTCTGCCTATGCCATTCCTTTACGTCCAAGTATAGAGCCCCCCACCCCATTTCTGCCAGCTTTTGTTCAATCTCCAGTGCATTCAGGCAGGTTTTTTAAAAAATTAAACTTCATATTTTGAGATAATTACAAATGTATATCCAATTGTAAGAAATAACAGAGCTATCCTTTGGATGCTTTACTCAGTTTCCCCCAGTGGCAGCATCTTGGAAAACTATGGTACAACAGCACAGCCAAGATATAGACATTGAGACAGTCAAGATACATAACATTTCTATCACTACAAGGGTCCCTCATCATTGCCCTTGTATAGCCATACCTATTGCCCTCCCACCTACACCCCTTCCTTAGCTCCTGGTCACCACTGATCTGTTGTTCATTTCTAAAATTTCATCATTTCAAAAATATTATATAAATGGAATCATACAGTATGTAACCTTTTGGGGATCTTTGTGTTTGTTTTTGTTTTGTTTTGTTTTTGCCTAACACAATTTCCTGGAGATTCATCCAAATTGCATGTATCAAGAGTTCATTCCTTTATTCCATGGCATGGATGTATCCTAGTTTTTTGTTTGTTTGTTTTGTTTTGTTTTTGACCATTCACTTTGTTGAAGCACACCTGGACTGATTCCAGCTTTTGGCTATGACAAATAAAGCTGCTATGAACATTTATCCATAGGCTTTTCTGTGGACAAAAGTATTCATTTCCGTGAGATAAATGCCTAGGAATGCATTGCTTGGATGTATGGAAGTTGCATGTTTAGCTTTTAAAAGAAACTGCTAAACTCTTGTCTGACATGGCTGTACCATCTCACTAGCCGTGAATGAGGGATCCAGTTTTTCTGCATCCTTATCAGCATTTGGCATTGTTACCATTTTTCTTTATTTTAGTCATTCTGATAGGTATATAATGATATCTCATTGTGATTTTAATTTGCATTTCCCTAATGGCTAAAGATATTGAGCATCTTTTCATGTGTTTATTTGCCATCTGTATATCCTCTTGGGTTAAATGTCTGTTCATTTCTGAGCTTTGTCTTTTGGAAAGCAGAGCAACACATGTAATTCTAATATCTGTGTTCCCTGCAAGGCTCCACATTTGCACTTGCCCCATCTTCTACCAGTCAGTGGATGATCATGGGTGTAATCACCCATCAGATCAGAGCAGAGGTTGGGGAGAGAGGAGGGAGAAAGCCAGATTTGTGGTGTCCGTAAACAGAGAGCTGTGGATAGGATTTCTTCTCTCTCCACCTCTTTCCCTTTTCGAACAAGAGCAGAGGCTCCTGATCCATTTCTCAGAGTACCATCCCTTCTATATCTTCCTGAGACGTCCCTGCCCACAGTCTCTCTCAAAACCACAAAAAGCTGACCACACTGTGTTGTACCTAGTAGATGCTCCATAAATATTTGAGCTTGGTGGATTTGGTCTCATTGGAATTCCTGGTGTGCACATGACAGAAATCCAGTTAGAGTTTGTCTGACCCAGAGCAGGAGTCTGTTGGAAGGAATCATTTGTGAGGTATAGCCAGTTAGTGTGGTAAGAGCAGGAGCAAGCCTTCCCATCACTACTCTCCCTCTGGCTCTCATCTCTGTCTCTCTGTCTCTGTCTCTCTCTCTGCCTCACAGCTTTATTCCCTCTGAGCACAGACTTCAACTTCCACAATGCAGGGAACATGGTTGCCACCAGCCCTGGGGCCTCACACCCCTGGCATCCAGAAACAGAGGGTCTAACTTTTACCTGTAGTTTTAAAAGTCCTGGGGGAAGGTCTTGGTGGACTCAGTGGGGGCCAAAGGGTGGGCCACCATTGCCAGCAGTAGTAGAGAGATATTTCCTCAAAGTGGGAAGGCCTTGTAGACCTAACCATTAGATGCCCTCTCCAGGTTTACTGCCAGTTTTGGGAGTTCAAATTAGACCATTGGAAGGCACATGAAGCTCATGCTTTCCTTTGCTTTTCTCACCTCCCAACCTGGAATGTCTGCTGGACTCCAACCCAAATGCCACCCAAGCTTGGGAGCCTAGTCAGGTTGGCCTCCTGTGTGACCTCCTTCCTGGGGTTACTCTAACTTTTGATGACTTACTCTATGACTTAGGGTAATGCTGGCTGCTGTAACAAACACCTGCATCATGGTGGGTTATACAATACAAGTTTTTTCTGGCTCACTTATAAGTGCAATATATGTATTTGAAGTTGAGGTTGCCTTCCACATGTTAATTCAGGAATCTAAATCCTCCTTCCATCTTGTGGCTCCACCTTTCCCTGCCTCAGAGTCCTCTGCATTCAGCCAGAAAGATGGGAAATGATAGAATGGGGAAGACACACCCACTTTTTAACCATCTCATGTCTATTCACATTCTCATTGGTGAGAACTGGTCACATGACCCTTCCAGAGTATAAGGGATGATGGGAAATGTAGTTCCTGGCTGGATAACTGTTTCTCAGCCACAACTTTATACTATGTAAGGAAGAACGTACAGGCATACCTCAGAGATAGTGCTGGTTTGGTTCCAGATCACCGCAATAAAATGAATGTGACAATGAAGTGAGTCAAATGAATTTTGGGGTTTCCCAGTATATATAAAAGTTCTATTTATACTTGCCACAGACCTTCAATTTGTAAAAAACAGTATCTGCGAAGCACAGTAAAATGAGGGATGTGTATGTTTTGGCGGGCTGTTGGTTATCTTGCCACCCCTCCCCTGCCTGTGCAGGCAGTCACCTGTCTTATTGTCCTCTGTTTCCTGTCAGTGTCCACAACACTTGGAGTCCTTGTGTCTTGTCACTCCCAGAGATGCAGCAGGCTAATGGATTCATGAAAGAAGATGGTCAGCCTCACCCAATAGTTTTTTAAAAGAAAATTGGCAAGCTGTGGTCTGCAGGCCAGGTGCCTGGTTTTGTAAATGAGGTTTTATTGGAACCAAGGCAGGGACTAGGGACAGGTGAGTGAGACAGGGTCAGGCAAGCACAGGATTAGGTCCTGTCTTCCTTTGAAATTTTGACATTTTGTTCATCATGGATTTTGGAGTTACTTTTGATTTTTAAAAATAACATGTTAAAATATTTTTTATCCTAATTACTGAGTTTCTTGGTACTCCCTTAAATGTTGCACCCAAGGCAAGTGCCTCACTCACCTACCTTTCATGGTCCTTCCCGCTCTGAAGAGCCTCGCATCTGGGAATGTGCCCAGACCAGGGCGAGACTGGCACAGAGAGAGGAGGGGGAGGGCCCTGCTGTTGCATCCTGGAGAAGTACTCCACACTCTTCCCCCACCAGCCCTGCAGCACTGGGAGGCTTCTGCTACCATAGGGTCACTGCAGGTGGTGGGAAGGTCCTGATTAGTCCACAGAAGGCCTCCCTCCTCCACCAAAGCTCCTGCTGCCTCTGGAGATGGCCATGGGACCCTGCTTATCTCATTTCTCTGGCACCATTTTGTAAGCTTTCAAACTGAAGCCACATCTCATAACAATTTGGTAGAAAGACACAATTGTCACCAGTTTGAAGCTATAGAATTCCAGAGCTATTTGGTTTCACTTCATAGCCCCTAGGTTTTGTGCCTTTGTGTTTTGCAGCTGATTCTCTACTCTCTCTCTCTCTCCAAACCTCCCTCCCTCCCCTTTCCTTCTCTCTTCTTCTTTGGCTATCTCTTCCCCTATCGCTGTGACTTCCATCCCCTCCAGCCTTGGAGCAGGTGCTGTCTGAGGCTGCGTTGGGAGGAAGAAGGAATGTCTTCCTGTGGGATCTAGGCTCTGGGAGTTTCTTTGGAGGTCATGGTGTGGGGGGTAGGTGACAGCTTCCTTTAAAATGAAAATGAGACTGGAGCAACTGGGTGGCTCAGTCAGTTAAGTGTCTGCCTCCAGCTCAGATCATGATCCCAGGGTCCTGGGATTGAGCCCCGCGTGGGACTCCCTGCTCGTCGGGGAGCCTGCTTCTCCTTCTCCCTCTGCTGCTCCCCCTGCTTGTGTGCGTGCTCTCTCTCTCTGTCAAATAAATAAAATATTTTTAAAAAATGAAAATGAGACTGTTTCCCAACCAAATCAGATATCTTGCATCCCACAAGAGAAGGACCAAAGCCTTAGAAAACCATGTTACCCCTCCCCCAAGAAAACAACCCAGTTTCTCTGAATTAATGGAAGCTGACCTACTATACATATTCATCCCATGGCCCTGCAGTTCCCTCACAGCTCTGAAAAGAAAAGCAAGAGCCGTGTTCAAGAAGGTTCACAGCGACATGAGGTGTAATCACCCCAAATTAGAAACTACCCAAATGTCCATCAACAGTAAAATGGACAAGTAAATTGAATAAATAATAATCAGTACTAATCATAAATAAACAGGTGGATAAACAAATAAATGCCATCCAATGGAATATTCCACAGCAGCTAGAATAAACAATCTACAACTAGATACATAGATACCATGTTGAGCAAAAGAAGCTAAACACAAAGCACATGTGGGATGATTCCAAGTATGTAAGCACAAAAAGGCAAAGTGAATCTCTGCTGTCCAATGATGGTGGCTGCCTAGCAAGGTACAGGCTAGAAGGGCATGCAGGGGCTCTGGGACTGGTATTGTAGAGGCTCTTGATCTGGAGGTGTTCAGTTTGTGAAAATGCGACAAGCTGCACATTTATGCCACATGCATGGTTCTATGTATCTGTTATTTTGAAATAACTCAAAAGCCAAAAGGAAGCCCTCCTGGCCCCTTGGACTTTAGGAGCAGTGAGGAGGTATGAGAGAGAGGAGGGCAGATGGCCTGCAAGCCTGCAGAATGCCCCCCTGTGAGGGGACAGCCCTCAAAGCTGGCCTACCTCCCACACCTATCTTACCCCTGGATAACTAAGTGGGGCTGGTCACATGGGCTGGGATACCACTCTTGCCCCCAGAACGCAATCCCCCAGCTTCCAGTCTAGCCAAAGCACACGCTCAGTCAAAGCTCGGTGCAGCCCAGTCAGTGGTGGGTGAGCCCTGTCTCTCCTGGAAGAGGACGTGAGCCCCCTTAAAGCAGAGCTGAGGCAGGGCCGGCTCTCACCTGCCTGCCAGAGCCACCATGCTCCAAGACCCATGGCACCCTTCAGACTAGTTCATCTCAGCCCCCTGTGACCCACTGTTTTCCTTACAGCCTTGAGAGAAGCCAGTAAGTTGGTGGGGCAGTTTTCATTGACATAGTCAGCAAGTGTTTATTGAGCACCTACTATGTGTCAGGCACTATACTAGATGCTGGCAACCACTCCTGTCCCCACAGCCCTGAGAGATGAAAAACAAATATAAAATAAACAAGATGATTTATGACAAGAGAGAGCAGACCAACCCCTAATATTCATGGGCTCCAGATAAGAGTTCAAGTGGAGGCCATCGGCCTAAAGTCCACTTCTTTCTCTTCCTGCTCCATCCTGCTTCTTTTTTTAAAAAAAGATTTATTTATTTATTTGAGAGAGAGAGAAAGCATGAGCAGGGGGGCGGGGCAGAGGGAGAGAGAGAATCTCAAGCAGACTCCCCACTGAGCACAGAACTCGACACAGGGCCCTATGTGGGGCCCGATCCCATAACCTAACTTAGATCATGACCTGAGCCGAACTCAAAAGTCAGACTCTTAACTGACTGAGCCACCCAGGTGTCCCTCTATCCTGCTTCTGAAGTGGCCTTCACACATGTGAATAACCCAGGTGCACACCCACCTTCCACCCCCTCCTCTCGACAGGTGCAGGAGAAGACACCCAGAGAAGAGAGCCCTGTGTAGCTGTGTCAGCAGGGAGGGGAGCTGTCTGTGTAGAGTTGTATACATCCCTGAACTCTGGATGAGTACCTTTGGCCCTGTCCACTCCTTGCCCTGTGGGGAGGGGCATGGATAGGGGAGGGTAAGAGCCAGGCTGAAGGCAGAGCTCTGTTCACCTGGTTCGAATGGTAAAACTGATTGTATTAACTGGGGTAAGAGCTACTTGGGGGAGAGGAGGTGCCCTGTGGGTCCCAGCTATACAAAGACCTAGGGAAGAGCATTGTGGGAGGAGGCAGGAAGGAGTTTACAGAAAGAAGGCCAATGTGCCTGGAGCAGAGGGAAATGAGCAAGGCAGACCATGCAGAGAAATGAAGGCTTTATTCTCAGGGTCATGGGACCCACTGGAAGGATTTTTATTTCTTCCATAATGAAGTATAATTGACACACAATAAAATGCACTACTTAAGTCTACAGGTCGATAAATCTTACAAATGCATACATTCATGAAAACACCACCAGTGCAAGACATAGAATATTTCCAGTGTCCTAGAGAGCTCCATTGTGCCCCTTCTCACTCAATAGCCCCCTTCAAAGATAACCACTGTTCTGACTTACATCACCAAAGACTGTTTTGCCTGATTCTGATCTTCAAGTAAATAGCACCATATGGCTATGTACTCATTTATGTCTGACTTCCTTCACTCAATATTCTATCTGTGAGATGCCCCCATTTGGCCACATGTAGTGGCAGGTCATACTTGTTCATTGCTATGTAGTATTCTACGTGTAAATGTACCGTAATATGTTTATCCATTCTCTTGTGGATAGACAGTTGGGTTGTTCCAACTGGGGGCTCTTATGAAGGAAGCAGCTATGAGTACTCTTAAGTTTTGCGTTGGTCCTGGGTGCCCATCTCTGTTGAGTGTATGCTCAGGAGTGGAACTGCTGGGTCACGGGGTAGGTCTATTATGCCCTTAGTAGGTCCTATCAAAGAGTTCTTCAAAGTTGTTTGAGAGTTGGATGAAGGGCTTCAAATGGGAGCCTGCACAACCTGCAGTATATGTATAAAAGAGCAGGTCAGCTGCTGTGGAGCGAAGATCTGTAAGGGGTTAGGGTGGAGGTGAGACGAGTTAGTGAGTGATGGAATGATCCAGGTAAGCAAGGACAAGCTGCAGGTGTGACTGGTAGCAATGGGAATGAGGAAGACACCATCCCACTTCAATGAGAAGGGCACTGTGAGCTCACTGTCCAAAGCCATACAGCAGAGCACAGAATCAGTCCTTGAACCCAGAGATTCCAACTTAGCCCAGCAGAGTCTCTCTCAGCTCAGGGCCCTGTCCCCTCTCCAGAACTCTTTGAACGGTGCATCCTGCAGCCCCAGGGCTAATGAAGCTGGTATGGGAACTGTCAGAGAGAAAACAGACCTGCTGGGGACAACTGGCCTTCCCTCCCAGCCTGAAGTCACTTGAAATCATGTTGTTTTTGCACATTTATTTATGGCCCCTGTTCAGCTTCCCAAACACCCCATCTCCTTGGCTCCTCCCTGGGTTCTCTCTGGGGTTGGAACCCCAGTAGCAGACACCCAGAACTTTCTCAAGCCTTGTTCACACTCTACCCCAGGGACACAAGCTGCAGACTGGGAAGCTCACTTACTTGGCAACTTTGGGCAGCTAGTGCTTACTGTTAGTGTTGCACCCATACTTGGACAGCATTGAGTATGGGGCATGGCAGGCCTCCTCCACTTATAAAAATCAGAGCCAGGAAATGCCACAATGCATGGGCTTCCTATAGGGACTGGTGAGAATTGTTCTACTATCTGGACAGCAAGCTAATTGGAAATGAATCACCTTTATTACTCACTAGGCAGGGTGATGACTCTCTACATGGCTTTGGGTCCTCTGGAGGTGTCAATGAAGGATATCACTAGGACTCTTTGAAATAGATACAGAAATCCAATTCCAACTAGTTTTAATAGCAACACAACAAATTCATTGATCTATGCTCCTGAGAAGTCTAGAGATATTGGCTACAGGAATAGCAGGCTCCAGGTGCTCAAAAATATTATAAGGCTCCTACTCTCTTCATTTTTCATCTTTGCTTTTCTCTCTGTTGGCTACACTTTCAAGCTAGCTCTCTCCATGTGATAGAAAAACATGGCCACCAATAGAACAAGCGTATATCCTGTTTATTAATCTCAGCCAAAAAAGAGGGACTCTTTACCAATGTAGTTTTCAGGGTTGGCTTTCCTGAGACAAACCTGGGTCAGGTGTTCAACTTGAACCAGTCATTGTGGCTAAGAGCACTGATGTGCTGATTGGCCACCCTGGAGTCAGAGGGGGGGCAAGGAGAGGGTCCCCCAAAGAAAAGTGGGTGTTATTTACAGAAAAAGGAGAAGTAGATGGTGAACAACCCCCAAAAGCAGATTTTAAAATTATATCTGGTTGCTTCAAATGCCTATACTGAGGAAAGCTGCTGATAAACTCATTCTAGGTAGCCTGAGAAGAATGGGTGGAGGGATGGATGGATGGATGGATGGATGGATGGATGGATGGATGGATGGACAGATGAACAAACAAATGCACACAGGAGCAAATATTTACTGGTCACAAGATTTTAAGCTACTTGAGAGCAAAAATCTAGCTGAGGACCTGGCACATAGTAGTAGGTCAAGGGTGGCAAATGTTAATAGATGACTGTTATTCCCGTTGGGCTCAGGCTGGCCTCAGAATCCTTCACAACACAGCACTCCAGATGAAACTAATCACCATCCTTTTCAAATACATCACCTCCCTTCAGAGTCTGCCCCAGTTCTCTGGTCCTGCTCAACAGAAGTGTGTTGACATAAAGTAGGTATCTACCATGGGCTGGGCTCATTTGAACACAACAGCTTATTAAATGAAGACAATCTGCTACCATCTTAGATGTCTGTGGACACTTTCTGGAGATAGATTGATGTCAACACTTCTCAGAGCTTAGGCAAAGGGAAAGTTGACAAGGAAGGAGATGCAGCAGACTGGTGTATTGATACACATCTAGCAGCCCAGCTCTCCAAATAGAAAGGTCCCAATTTGTAGCATTTGCCAACCACCATGGTATAAATTCTCCCTATATAGCCAATTTCAACCTTCCAAACTGAAGCCTCCGAAAATAGAACTGGGAAGGGATGCACACAATCAGCTCTCGAGTGCTGACGTGAGCTGGCTGCAACACCCCACAGCCTTAGAGGACGTTGTGTTTCCCGAGGGATTCTAGAATCACATCCAAATTTTCTTTGTGGTGAGGTTTCACCAACAGTCACTCAAGAATATTTTATTAGAATCCAATATAGAAACCTAAATTCTCTTTTAGAAGTTAGAGCTACTTCCGAAATCAAAGTTAATGTTACTTTAGGAATGAAATGTGCAGGGAGGGCTGTTAGCTGACTTCATTCATAAGATCTACTCTGAGGGGTTGTATACTTTCAGCACATCATCTGGTTCTGCTCTTACTCTACAGTGTTCACATTTAATCTGCTCCCTGACAATACAATAACTTTTTTTTTAAGATTATTTATTTATTTATTTATTTGACAGAGAGAGATAGCAAGAGAGGGAACACAAGCAGGGGGAGTGGGAGAGGGAGAAGCAGGCCTCCCGCGGAGCAAGGAGCCCAATGCAGGGCTCGATCCCAGGACCCTGGGATCACGACCTGAGCCGAAGGCAGACACTTAACGACTGAGCCACCCAGGCGCCCCAATACAATAACTTTTAAAGGTTCCCCCCAAATTTCATTATTAGAAATGTTAAACATATGCCAAAGTAGTATATGACCATTGTGACCCGACTTCAATTATGATCAGCTCATGACCAATCTTGTTGCGTCTACACCTGACCCATTCTCTACCTCCTGTATGACTTGGAAACAAATCCCACACATCATAAAATTCATCTGTAAAGATGTTAATAAAAAGAAATACCATTTCAATCAGGAAAACTCATTTAAACTGAGGTGTAGGTAACTGAGGACGGTCTAAATTGTCAGCTTGCTCTGACTTGGTGTTTCACTAGGCCATAAACTGAAGAACAGTGCCGTGATGGTGGCGTCTTGTGCATTATTTCCCCAGTGGGGAGGTGGGGGTGAAGTTTTTGGGGGCGGGGAGCTGTTGATGGTACCTCAATTACAACCTATAAACAACTACTGTCTCAGCTGCTTACAAGGTCATTCTTGCCACTTCGTTCAGTCAGAGGCTCGCACAAAATGATATTTGAGTTCAATCCAAAGAATGCTCCAACTTTGTCCCAGGCCCGTAAGTCTCAAATATAGAGATCTTGTTCTAGTTCAGTTTGATTCATTAGAATTTTTTCAAACAGGGGTGGAGAGGGACAGATGAATAACTACAAGTTAGAAGGCATGGGGAAAACCACCGGCCACTCAGAACTCTCTGGTTCTTCTGACTCCAGTGTGTCTGGAGGTCTCTCTCCCAGCCTGGATACCAAGGAGGCGGTACCTTGGAGGGAGAGCAGTGGAGTCCTGTCCTCCTCCCAACAGCGGTGACAATCTGGAGGTCCACAAGCCGCATCTAGGAGTTCAACTTGTTTTGTTTGGCTCTTGTAGCATTTATTTAAAAGATGTGGGTATCCTTTGCCAATACTTATCAATCGGGAGGATTTCCATAAAAATCTCTTGGAGGCCAACCCAACAGCTTTTCAACATAGCCTCATGCACAGCAGGCTGGGGACTGATGATGGTGGACACTGGGGACACTGGGGATAGTGATGGACAGATGTTGGTGGAATAAATACCCCAGCTTTCTCGCCCTCAGGTGGGCAACTCAGCAGCACATTCTGTGCCTGTTTCTGGGTCCTCAGGTGGCTGGATCCCCAGTTGTATACCCTGACTGGGCTTCCTTCCCATGCCTCTCTCTTCCTTTCCCACTCCCCTCCTCCCACTTCCAGGAATCATCTTGCAAATCATCTGCTTGCACTCAATCCTTGTCTGGTGCGGGAGAATTCAATCCAAGACACGTTCCACCAACTCCCAGGCCAGTCCTCCCAGTTTATCAGCCTCTAGCCCTGCCGGGCCAGTTCCTCAGAGCACTGAGCACCCCCACGAACCAGTCATTGTACAAGGACGGCTTGCCTCAGAGATCAAAGTGGCCTCTGCGTTCGGGAAAATATTGGGTCAAATAGCATGTCATTTCAGAAAAGCTCTCAAGTACAGCATTCCCCGAGCTCTGCAATTCCAGCCTCTTTCTCTGCTCTCTTTAAATGCCCATGCAAGCAGCTATTTACTCTCTGGCCCAGGGCACCACTAAAGGGCTCATTCTAAATATATCACGACAAACTCACAACCCTCCCGCGGCCCAAATGCATATTTGTGAGTGCCCTGTGCCTCCAAGGAAAACCCAGCCGCAATGTGAAGTTCAAAGTGCGGCAGAGCCATCTTCCCTGTTCTCCCTTCTCACTACCCACCCTCTGAGAAGCCAGGGGGATTTCTATGGGAAAGTAAAAATGGCAGGGCGTTGAGATTCATTGTCAGACTGGCTCCAAGGGCAAGAGAGTCGTAGGGTTTAACAATATGTCTGAAGCTTAAAATACGCAC
This sequence comes from Mirounga angustirostris, assembly GCF_029215605.1. Taxonomy (NCBI): domain Eukaryota; kingdom Metazoa; phylum Chordata; class Mammalia; order Carnivora; family Phocidae; genus Mirounga; species Mirounga angustirostris. The sequence continues at coordinate 95,677,354 of NW_026991718.1, read as the reverse complement.
CAATAAGTATTTGTCAAATACATTCTGTGGCCATTTAGGTGGATGGCTTTTCCTTTCTTCTTTTCTTCCCTCCCTCCCTCCCTCTCTCCTCCCTCCCTCTGTCCCTTTCTTCTTTCCTGCCTTCCTTCCCTCTATCTCTCCGCACAAGGCATACATGGATGCCATTGCTTGTGATAGGCAAAGACTGAAACCGACCTTTGTGTCTATGGGTGCGGGGGGGTTAATTCCATTATGTTCTCTCTGCCTAATAGAATACTCTGTGGCCTTTTCAGAGGGAGCTTAATGCTCTGAGCTGGAAGTACCTCCAAGACATATTGTTAAGTGAAAGAAGAGTGTGCGCCGTGTACTACCACTTCTGAAAAAAAGAAAAAAAAATGCTTATAAATGCCTGCAACGTCTCTGGAAGGATAAACAAGAACCAATCAGCAGGGGTTGCCTCTGGGGACAGAGGTGAAAAAGAAACTTCACTTTGCATGATACATGTATATGTGTGCATGTCTGTGTACACACTCACACACACACACACACTTAATGCAAAATCAGTAAAAACCAAGAGAAAGGAGCCCTGTTCCCTAGTCTGAATCCACTAACCATGGTGTGCAGTCTCACGATGGGTTTCAGAATCTTATGTCGGCTTCCAGCCCAGTGTCTGGCTCAAAGGAAATAACCAATTGGTCTCTCTTGAATAAAGCCAGTGTGGTCCTATGTGTGGCCCCCGCCTCTCTAAATAAGACTGCTAACTGCCTCCTCCAGGCAGAAGCAATAAAAATCAGAAGAATTCTAACAGGAACACAGAAGACACGCCTTCACTCATTCAGGACCCATTCGCTGAGCACCTCTGGTGTGCCAAACAGTGTCCTAGGCTCTAGGGTTACAGCAGAGCAAGCAGATAAAAATCCCTGCCCTCACAGGGCTTGCATTCTAACCAAGGAGGAGGGTGGATAGATGATCCACAAGTTGAATAAGTAACAGAAGCAGTGTGCCTAGGAGGGGGAATAGCAACAAAGTGGATAGGAAGTGGGTGGTTGCAATTTTAGGGTTTCAGAGAAGTCCTCACTGAGGTCAAGCCCTGAGAAGGGGAGAGAATGGGCTCTACAGTATCTGGGGGGAAAGCCAGAGGGGGCAGCAGGTGCAAAGACCCTACCTGACTTGAGAGGGGACGAAGCCCTCCCTCATTTGTGTGAGGTCTGTGTGCCCTGGAGCACCTGGGAACTCCCCAGAAGCCTGGTTCTATCCTTTCCTGGTTTATATACATATTACTGGAATGGAAATGGACAAGTCAATCCCTATACTCAGAGTTGGGTGGAACCAACAGCCAGAGAGGATGGAGGGCTGTGACTGGTGCTCCCCTGGGGCCGTCCCAAAAGAGACAGATGCCCCCCTGGGACTGACCTCTGCCTCAGGCCCAGATTTGGAGAAAACAAGCTCTGGGGACCAAAACAAGAATAAATATTCCAAGAATACTTCATCCTGAATATCCCTTTACACAGACTTTCCCAGTGTGGGGTCTTCAGGTCACTCATCCTGCAAAATAATTCACTGGGAGAAAAGGGATGTAAGGTGGGAGCTCTTGGAGATGCATGGAAATAAGAAAACCTGCCTCACTTTGTTCATTGGGGGGAAGCATCCAAGCTCACTGGACAGAAAAGAGCCCTGATGTCGGGTAACCGTCCATCTGTGGGAGTACATTCAGTGCAAGGAAGTGCCTCCTCCCACGGCCCTTAAAATCTTTCCCTTTGCTGAAGGATGGGGGGCAGGTGCAAGGGGACTTCCTAAAAATGCTACCTGAAAACTCTATAGCTGGGGAAATGTCCCGCAGAAATGAGTGCTTCCATCGCCTATGAGCACCTGAAGGCGTGTGCAGGAATAGTCATAGCAGCACTGTTCACAATAGCCCCAAACTGGAACCAAACTCCCACCAGCAGGAGGCTATATAAATAACGTGCATATGTTCACACAACAGAACACAACTCAGTAAGAAAAAAAATAAACCACTGCAACGTACAGCAGTGTGGTTAAGCCTCAGACACATAATGCTGAGCAAATGATTCCATTTACGTGAAGGTCAAGGGCAGGCAACACACACCGATGGTGACAGAGGTCAGAGTGGCAGCTGATTTAGGGGGGTGACTGACTTAAAGGAGCATGAGGGAAGCCCTGAGAGCTGGGGTGCCCCATACTTTGATCTGGGCCATACAGCTATATACACATGCAGCATCCAGCAAGTGGCCCACTCCAATCCCTGCACTTACTGTCTATAGGTTATGTGCCCATAAAAAGCCAACAACAAAATAAAGAGTAAAAACATAAAAATAAAGGCTGGAAAGGGAGAAGAGGTAACCCAGAGCTGCCTGCTTTTCTTGTCCTGTTAGGGACTCCCTAAAAGCCTTGAGGAGGTGGAGGTCCTTTTCTCTCCACCTCCTGCATGAGCTCAGCCTCAACCACCTCCAGCCCCTGGTGGGTCCCTTCACTGTTCCTCTGGCACCCGCTCCACCCACTGCTGACATGGCCACCATCAGAGATCACACCTGACCTACTTAGGGACCTGAAATGGACTCTGTAGGGGAGAGGAGAGGGAAATGAGGTGTAGGGATGGTGGGGTGTCTTTCCAAAACATGAATCTGGGCAGACCACTCCTGTAGTTGACTCTCCTCAATGACTTGCCTTTGTCCTCAGGATAAAATCCTAACTCCTTAATGTGGTTTACAAGCCCATCCAGGTCCCACCGTAGCCCCCTCCTCTTATCCCCCTCCTTCTCCCCAACATAACCCACGTCAGGTCCCCAACTGGGTCATGCATGGGCAATGCCTAGCGAGTACCAGGCATGTGATAAATGTTAGTTTTCCTTCCCTGAATGAGGGGGGTGGAGGGGTTGGTGTGAGGAAGGGCTGAGGGTATAGGGATTGGCTCTGGGGATCCTGGAAGGGCCTTCAGGGCTGGAACCAGGGCCAAGCAGACTTTCACAGTGGGCTAGAAGTCTCCCTCCCTTTGGGTTCTCATCCACTGTGACTCCTTGTCCCAGGGAGGGGAGAAAAGGCCTAGAATGAGTCATTGGGGGGACCTTTGGGAAGATTCTTTCTTTCTTTCTTTGTTGTGCTTGAAGATACCATAAACCCTTTTGGGTGGTGACCCCTGGCCTTCAGCTTGTCCCCCACCCCCACTGCCATACCAAAAGCTGGCTCTGCCCCCTACTTGGGGCTCATCACATTGGGGGAAATGGCTGGGCCCCCGAGCTTCTTCTGATGGATTTGGCAAAAGATAACTTACTGGATGAGTTTCAGAGATTGCCCCTTCCTCACGACATGCTGGAATGGGAGGTGCTGGTCTGTGACCTCTAGCCCCCCTCCTCTCCTGGCCTCCTGTAACCAAATAAGACAGGGAGGGAGGAGGTGAGGGAGAAGGCAGCTGGGAAAGAGACCAGGGCAGTCACTTCTCCATTCCCTTGGTGCCTTCCTTTCTGGTGACCCTTGTTTCTGTTCTGCCCCTCTCTTCTTTCTCTCCTCCCCCTGTCTGGGTTCTTAGATCTTTTTCTGAAAACACAAAGCCAAGTCAACTATCTTAGAATACCCCGACTCCAAGAAAACTGTGTTGAAGGGGGTGGAAAAGACTCCCAAGGTAGTTGAGAGTTTCAAGTTGGGTGAACCTCCCAAAGAGGCTTAAGGCCCCAAGACACATGAGTTCCCCAAAGGGGCCAAGTCCTATGTGTTGGTCAAGACAACACATGGGCCCAAAATGGAGCTGGGCCGTCAGGGCAGTTGCTGCTGCAGCTGCCCCAGGTGGGCATCCAGTCTGTCTTCACACTCACGACTCAGCCCAGCAGCCCAGCCGGCAAACGTGCAGCTAGAAGGCCAGCACCATCCGCCTGCTCCCCAACACCCCTTTTACCCTCCCTGATCCCCGCGACTCATTCCTTCCTCCATTCACTTGCTCACCATTTATTCCCAGCCACTAGCACTGGTCTGACACAAGTAGATGCCCAACAATATGTGAGGGATGGATGGATGGAGGGCTGGACCTGTGGATGGAGGGCTGGACCTATCTGGAACGGAGTTGTAGCAATCTTGGATGCCCAGCCCGTGTTCAGAGGGCTTTACCAATTCCTTCTGCCAGTGCCTGCCTCTCTTTACACAAAAGCTTTCACTGAAGCCTCAGAAGGTTGCCCTGCCCATGAGCAGGGCAGGCTAGAACGGTCAGGGGATTTAAGCCCACCCCCAGCAGCCCTCAGGCAATGGCTGATGGGAACTGGTGTACAAATATTAACCTTCCTTCCCTCCAGGGGGGTCATCCTGAAGAATGGGCACTACCCTGCCCGCCCCCCTGCCGGTTTCCCCACACCATTGAGCTCTGGTTGCCTACAGTGGTAGCCTGCTTTGTGACATACCTGCATGACTCCTTCCCTTCCCTGTCCACCCCACCCCAAGCCTCCCCAGTGTCTCGGGGGCCCCTCCCAAATAAATGCCTTACCTTTAAATCCTTGTCTCAGGCTCCAATAGCATGACTTCTCTCAGACCTACGGCATCCAACACTGCATAGAGCTGAATTTGGGCCTCCGAAGCCAGGCCCTGGACCCATGCCTGGACGTCCACAGAGCACACAGCGGGTGGGTGTCGGAAAGGACAGAGCCGGCGAGGATTCACAAACAGAAGGGCCGTGACTGCCAAACCGAAAGAAGCAGCTAGGATTCCAGGGGTAAAGGAAAATATGAGGCCACAGGGACACAGTAACGAGTGACAAAAGCAGAAATTAAGGTTGGAAATGAAAAGCCCTCTACAGGAACGGTGCCAGATGCCTGGAGGGGGCCTGCCCCGTCCCCTCTGTTCTGGTTTGTGAAGAGGGCTGCAGTGGTAAGGGGAGGGAAGCTCGTGGCTCAAACATATGAAACGCAGCAGAAGCCTGTTTGCCACATCCTGTTCCAGCCCTGGAAGGCCCAGGAGCTCCACGATGACAAGCATAAAGCATGCACTCAAGCCTGGATGGTGCCAGGAGCTCTGTTTGACTTGGCAGAGATGCCTAAGGGATAAAGTGGAATCTGAATGCACATTCCCAGGTCCCCTGTTGGGGATCCATGCCTTTGACCCCGTGAGGCCCACAGCTCCCTTTTGAGGGTGCGACTAAGGAAAGTCCCTTGGTGGTCTTGAGATTTCACATCTGGGATCCCGAGTTAAAGGTGGCTCTCTGGCTTCAGAGGAGAATGGGACTGGCATATCTGGCTGACAAGGACAAGATATGGCCACCATGCATGGAGCAGTGGGCCCTGGGAAGGGAAGGTGGGAGTCTGGGATACATTGACCTTGCAGTGAGCACAGGGTGCCCTCCCCGCACCCAGAGGATGACTGGACTCAACTTCAACTAGTTCTGAGGAGACCTGGGTGGGGTCCATGCACCCCCGTTCAGTATTCCACATTAAGCCCTAAGTCAGCCCAACCTTCAGTTGGGCTTCCAGATTTGTTTCTAAAACACAAACTACAGGTCACATCTAACTGAAAGGATATTTACACTGCATAGGACACAAAAAGAAATGTCTGGGTGTAGGGTAGCAGTGGCCAGAGAACCTGTGTCGAGAGCAGGACCAGGCACCTAGAGCCTAAGATATGAAGCCTGTATTTTGAGTTAACTCCTTGGGCTGCTGTTAACCACACTTAGGCTTATCCTTATTTGAATGGCCGCATTGACCCCATCTCCACCTGCACTGTCCCATATGGTAGCCTCTACCCAAGCCTGCCCATCGAGCTCTAGAAACGCAGCTAGTCTAACTGGCAGGTGCTGTCAGCATTGAGCATGCACTGATCTCAAGAAAAAGACTGATTTCAAGAAAAAATATAAAATGTCTCATTGGTCATGTTTTATATTGATTACATGTCCAAATGATAATGTTTTTATATATTGGGTTAAATAAAATATGTTATTAAAATTAATCTCACTTTGTTACAGGTTTGTGTCCCCCCAAAATATGTCGGAGTCCTAACCACAAAATGTTCTCTTATTTGGAAATAGGGTTGCAGATGTAATCAAATAAGATGAGGTCATATTGGAGTAGGCTGGGCCCTTAATCCAATATGATTGGTGTCCTTATAAGAAGAGAAGAGATGTGGTGATGTGTCTACAGGCCAAGGAACACCAAGGATCGCTGGCAAACACCGGCAGGTAGAAGAGGCAAGGATTTCCCCTCCCTACAGGTGTCAGAGGGAGCACAGCCCTGCCCACGCCTTGATCTTGGACTTCTGGCCTCCAGAACTGTGGGACAATACATTTCTGTTGTTTAAGCCACCCAGTTTCTGATACATCGTTACAGCACCCGTAGGAAAATGGGATGGAAACGAATGCATCTCTTCTATTTATTTTCATGTGTTGACCAGAATCTTGTGAAATAGGCATATTATCGTTTCCATTTTCCAGATGAGACAACTGAGGCTGGGAGGAGCCCAACAGTGTGAATAAAGTTGCCAGAGCTACTAAGTAACAGACACGGACTTCAGACACCTATCTGCGGACCTCGTGGTCTCTCCAGGACTGATCAGAGATACACATCTGTTCATCCTACACTGTTTATTGAACGCCTACGATTTGCCAGACACTGTTCTAAGCACTCACTAGAGACAGATTAAGGAACAAAACAAAGATCCCTGCCTCCTTGTGCTTACATTGTAGCAGGGAGAGACAGGCATTAAATAATAAACATAATGAATATGGAAATTATTTATTGTGTCAGAGTTAAATGTTATGAGGGAGTAAGTAGGACAGGATAAGGGGGTGGGGGTGGGGGTCCCGTGTATTAGAGGTATTAGAGGGTCAGGGTCGGCCTCACAAGAGGGCAAGATTTCAGCAACGACATGAAGGAGCTGAGGGAAGAAACCATGCTGATATCTGCAGGAAGCATGCCCCAGCATAGGGAACAGCTGGTACAAAACCATCCCATGAAGACCTGAGACGGAATCAAGAGGAGATGAGGCACCTTCCAGGTGGGTTCTTGGCACTTTTGCTGCTCATTTTGAATGTTCTCTTCTCAGGGCTACTGGGTGGCTCAGTCGGTTAAGCCTCCAGTTCTTGATTTCGGCTCAGGTCATGATCTCAGAGTCGTGAGATTGAGCCCCATGTCAGACACCGTGCTGGGTGTGGAGCCTGCTTAAGATTCTCTCCTTCCCACTGCCACCCACCTCACACATGCTCTCTGTCTCTCTGAAAAAAAAAAAAAGTGAGTGTTTTTTTTCTTCCCACCTCTTCATGAGCCTTGACCCCAAGGCCCCTCCAAAAGAGCCCTTAGAAGGCTCATCTGGGGTTGCTCTACATGGGTGGACAACTCAGCCACTGTGGAAAGCCTGGTACAGAAGGAGGTCAGATGTCCTCCCACCGAGGACAGTCCAGAGCAGCTGGTCCCACAGATTCTGGGAGTCCAGAGTGGATAAGTAGAAGACACTCCCCACACATACTGAATGGGGTCAAACAGGCTGCTGTCCTTGAGTCTGCAGGAGGGCCTGGGCCAAGGACAGAACCAGAGAGAGAGAAAGTGTTTCACTTGCCCAGAATGTACCACTTACATTTTACTTATCCGCAGGTATAATGACAACTATGTCCCTGTCAGCCATGGGGTGAAAATAGGTGACGATTATTTGTTTAAGGCAGTCTAGCCCCAGGTGTGTCAAGCATGGCATGGGGAGTATTTTGGGAACACGTCCCAAGAAGAAGAGTCTGAGATCAAGTTAAATATCCCTTCTCTGAGAACAGGGTGTGACTCTGACAGTCCCTGAGCCTTGGAGAGAATGATTCTCCTGGATGTTAAATTGTACAGTGTTACCATTATTTATTCCCGTAAGAACACCATCACTCTTATGAGATGCCCATACAGTGCATTAACCACACTTCCCTGGCCAAGGCAAATAACAGAAAGCCAGAAAGCCGGGCGTCCCCACAGGCATCATCAGAGGGGTGTTGTGTTGACCACATGAAATAATCTTGATTCCCAGGGCTCCAGTCGTCCTGGCCAGAAGGGGTAGGGCCAAGAGGCAGTTCCATTTCTTGGCAGAGAAGGCAGACAGATTCTCCTCCCACTCCGTGGCCCAACCCCTCCATGCTGTTTGCTGCTCACATCTGTCCTCCATTTAGACCAGTATTGCTTGACAGGATGGTGGCTCTGGAGGGGAGCCCTCCTCTTGGCTGGAACAGAGGAAAGAGAATGGAGCAAGGTCACAGCCCTGGGGTCAAGAGCCAGCATCCTCACCCTCTCTCCATTCCCTACCAGGGTGCCCCTCATGCCTCCATTTTAATTCAATTCCCATTTTGCTGATGGGGAAATAGAGACCCACCAGAGGGGGCCAGATTCTGCCCAAGATTGTGCTGAATTCAAGACAGAGCTGACTTCTAAGCCCATGCCACCTCCCACTTATTCCCTCTTTCACTGACATCCACCTCCTTGGAACAATGGAAAACAACTTCCAGGAAAACCCATGGAGACTTCTAAACTTGAGAGAGGCCAGAGAACAGACATTTTCATTAATAAGCATCTCAACCAGGGGTCTTCAAACTGTGTTCCCAGGAGCCCCTAGGGACTTCTGTTGCTATGACATGGGGCCGTGGCTGCCCGCCTCACCCCACCCCTACCGCCAGGATGGCACCACAAGATTGCAGTTCTCATCTCCTCTATACTTTGAGTTCCCACACTGGACTTCACTTAAAGAATTCCTTATCTCAAACACAGGCTTGAAGTAGAAAAGCAAAGTGTGGTGCAGTCAGTCAGTACTGCTTGGGCATCACAAAGGCACGAACTACTGATACAATGACCAGCATGGTTGTCTCTCAAGTGCATTATGTTGGCTGAGAGGAGCCCTGCTTTCAAAAGGTTGCATACAGTATGATTCCACGTATATGACATTCTAGGAATGGTGGGGACAGAAAACAGATCAGTGATTGCTAGGAGCTGGGGAAGGCAAGGCTGACTGTAGAGGGTCACAAGGGTTTTGGGTTCATGGGAATGGTCCGCGTCTTGATAGTGGTGAGGACTGCACGCTATATGCATCTGTCAGAAGTCATAGACCTGTGTGCTAAAAAGGGTGAATTTTACTGTATGTAAACAATACCTGAATAAACCCCACTTTAAAAGAAAAACAAAACTTGGAGATCCCTGCCTGAGAAATCTTTCATTCTAATGTCTTCATGAACAAGTAAACAAATGAAGCTAAAGGTAATTGCCTCTGAGTCTGAAGGATAAGAAAGGGGATGACCTCCCACTAAGGGCCTTCTGCATGTTAGGTAATCCCCTAGTAGTTTCAGTTCACTTCTTAAAATTCAAAGTTGTATATATATATTATCCTCACAATAATTCTCTGGAGAAGGTGAAACTCAATAGGCTAATTGTGGCAGATTGCATTTTCCAGAACAGCAAGAGATAATGTAAAATAAATAAATAAATAAAATAGTAAAATGCTGTGTTTTTAGCTACTTTGTTTGGGAGGTGATTTGCTATGCAGCAGTAGATAATTGGAACACTGGGTAACCAGCCCAAGGCATCTCCACAGCCAGCACTCACTCCCTGCATCCCAGATCTGCTGCCTCTCTGTTCTGCTTTGTTCCTAAATAAGGCATTTGGGTCCAAGCCTCCAGACACAGCCACAGAAAGAAACTATGAACACACCACTTTCTAGAGCAGCAGGACCCAGCCCTTCTCTGAAAGACAGGTGCCAAAGTGGTGCCTGACCCATAGTAGGTGCTCAATAAATATCTGGCAAGTAATAGATTCCAGGCCCATTCTAGGAGCTGACATAACAGTGAAAAAGACACAGTTCCTGATCATATGGAGACTGATCTTTAGGGAGGAGATAGCAATAATAAGAAGATGATTTTAGATACCAACTAACATGAAGAAAATGAGCAGGGCCATGTGATAGAGGAGACTGGATGTGGTATGGAGATCAAGGAAGCCCTCTCTAAGCAGGTGACATTTGAAACCTGAAGGATAAAAAAGATGCCATCTTTGGGCAAATGAGAAGGTATATTCCTGGGAATGGCCAAATAAAATAGCTTAAAAAGACATATACACTCACAAACAATTCTAAAATAGAAAAGGAAGACTCAGATTAGTAGAAGCCTCCATTATTCTAGAGAGAAGCAACTAAAACAAATAGTAAATGAGAGTATGAAGTAAAGGGAAGGGCATTGGTTAAGAGTCCAGCTTTGTCACTAATTCCCCCTCAAGGTCATTTTCTCTCTCTGGGCCTCTGTTTTGCTTGTTATGAAATGAGAAGGTTGGACTGGAATCGGCAATAGGAGGGAGCCTGCTCACACCAGCTGGTGGGAGTAGACTGTGTGTGTCTCTTCCTGGCTCCACATTCAGTGGTGTCACACTGGTAGGCTGAAATTGGCCATTGAGGGAGTATCCACACCATAGAAGCTGACAAATGCTGCAAGCGGGACTGTTTGCTGTTGTTGTTTTAGAGCTGGTTGTTAAACACTTACCAGCACACCACTGAACTAAATAAGTGCTTCTCAAATGTCTTGCTAAAGTCTCCTATTGTCATTTTTAAAATTCACAATTTTACATTCTATACCCAATTGTATATGGGCTTCCTGTTTCCTCGCATACTTGAAAATATAAAATTTTATTTTCCTAACTTCAGGAAGATGCATAGTGGTAATTCTGTGGATTTTTTACATGTCACTCACACACACACACACACACACACACATGCTCCTCCCTGGCTAAGTGTTGCCCTGTGGTCAAGGTTGGCATTATTCAGTCCCTCCAAGAGTGAGACCTCCCCCCTCATCATCTGTCTCCCTCCCTTGCCTCTTTTCCAAACCCAAAGCCTTCCCTGACTTGGATTTGAATTTGGGCACTGGGGGGGAATAAGCCAGCCCTGGTAGTACATTTGTGCAAGTGCATTTGCACAAGTGCATTTATGCCCTGGGGCATTTGTGCCCTGGGGCTCAGCACAGAAGCTGGCCATGGTCTGCTCTTGACACTGGGGTCCAGGCCTGGCCAAGCAGACATTCCCCACCCTCTCGTGACACTGCAGCCATGGGACTCCTTGCAGGTGGCCCTACCCATGCTGCCAGCATCCACGGGTCATTTCCCTGCAGACAGAAAGGAATGAGAACTTCCTTTTCCTCCTCCTCCTTCTCCTCCTCCTCTGGAAGTGTGTGGGCTTAGCTCATCACACTGGGGCTAGGTCTGGGAGATCTGTTTTCTGTGTTCCAGACTTGAGGCTGCCGCAGGCTTCCTGGCTGACCTTGGACAGATGGTTATGTTTTGTCTGTGCCTATTTTTCCGCCATCAGCTGCTGCTTACCTCACTGCTGGGGATGGCTGGGTGGATGTCTGAGGCAGCCTCAAAAAAGCAGACAATAATAGTTCCATGGACTATGGTTCCATACTATTGAGACAGGGCCAGAGACCCCATTTCCACAGATGATAGGCCCTGGGTGCTAGAGCATACATCATAGAAAGTTCCATGAAAAAAAATGTTTACATAGCAACACCATCCCCCAAAGGAGGCTAGAGAACTCTGTGGAAGGGAGAAGGCAGAATGTAATGGGAATTGGGTGGGAGTGGGAGAAGGGAACAGCTGAATATTGAAGGGACCATCTCTTCCCTCTCCTCTAAACTTCTCAAAGCAGTGCTCGCTGTCTCTGCCTCCTCAGTTCCCCAGGACCCCCTCCCCATCCTGCCACCAAATTGGCACCAAGGATGTCAGTGGCTGTTCCTTGCTAACCCAATGGCCAATCTTCCTAACTAATATCACTACCCACCTTGTTCCATTTGGAAAAATCCTTCATTCTCTTTCTTAAACCTCTCTACTCTCCTCTCTTAGTTCAGGTTCACTCAAAGTGGAATCTAAGACAAGGACTTGGGTGCAGAGAGTTTATTTGGGAGGTGGTCCCAGGAAGCAGAATTGAGATGCAGGGAAAGTGGGACAAGGAAGGAACATGTTTTCAGACTCCTGCTTTGGGCAGCTGGGGCTCCATCCCTCCTGGGTCATCTGAGGAACTATATAGGATGCACCTTAGAATTGCTTCTGCCAAGGATGAAGGGCAGGAGCGTTTAGCTGGAATGTTGGCACCCACTGGTTGAGGGTCACTCACCAAGGGCGTTAACTCCCTAAGGCAAGAGAGCAGAGAGCCATGGTGGGTGCTTGAGGTGGGGAGCCATCTGCATGCACAGGAATTGTCCATGCTGCATGCAGCTCCATTCAGTGGTAGACTGAGGGAGGATATGGGGGACACTAGTATGTCTTCTAGACTTGGCCTCCATGACAGCTCACTCCTGTAATTCTCCTCCTGCCTTTTACCACACGCTCTCCATCTGTTTCCAGAATCCTCTTCATTCTGTTCCACCCCTCACAGCCACCTTAACCAACTGCACTCCTTTGCTATCCTACCAGTCCCCTCCTCATCCAATGCCTTTGGCTTGTCTCCACTGATGCACTAAGCACACTTTTCTGTTTGGATTTCATCCTCCTCCAAGAAACTTCTTAAAGGCAGGGACAGGACTTCTGGTGGCCTACTATGTGTTGGGCACATAGTAGGAGCTCAAAAAAGTATAGCTCCTCTCCCCTTCCCCCTACTAATGGCAATGTTATAGAATCACGTTGTGATTCCCTGATAACGTTGACAGTATGGAATTTCCCAATCCCTAAGATCTAATGTGAAAGTTACTTGCTAGTTTCTATTTTCTTTACTTTCTGGAGAAAACAAGGCCCCAGGATGGTGGGAGTTGCCAACCTGGTAGGTGGGATACTGTCTCTCTGGGATGCTACCCTGAAAGCCACCCAACTCAGAACCTCTCCGTCCATTATTTCCCCTCCTTATTTCACAGGGCTCATTGACCTTACAATTCTATGTGCCTTCCAGGCAATATAGGGCTTGTTATAAAGAAATGAAGCTTGGAGACTCCAATTAACCAGTAGATGAGCAGCCATTCCATGCACCGGACTGTGCCAGGCACTGGCTGCAAGAAGGAGAAAATGGATGAGGAAGAAGAAGGGAAGAAGCAGAGGACACCCCTGTCTTTAAGGAGTTTATAATCTATGCGGTGCAGGCAAGGCTGAGAACACAGACTTCCCCGCTGAGAAATGCTCGTGTCGCCACAATCAACTGGAAAACAAAAAGCTGTTTAGTAAATGGTGCTAGGGAAACAGATGAAAAAAAATTAAATTGGATCCCCACCTATCACTTCATACAAAGGTGAACTCTAGCTGAGTTAAAGACCTAAAATAAGATGTTAACTGTCAAGAAAAGACATGGTAGGGAACACCTTTATGGCCCAAGGATAGAAAATTAAATACACCTTTAAATGTACAAACAATAAGGCAAAATATTGGTGAATTGGTTTTATCAAAACTGAGCATCTCGGGCGCCTGGGTGGCTCAGTTGGTTAAGCGACTGCCTTCGGCTCAGGTCATGATCCTGGAGTCCCTGGATCGAGTCCCGCATCAGGCTCCCTGCTCAGCAGGGAGTCTGCTTCTCCCTCTCCCGCTCCTCCCTCTTGTGCTCTCTCTCTCTCTCTGACACTCTCTCAAATAAATAAATAAAATCTTTAAAAAAAAAAAAAAAAAAAACTGAGCATCTCTATTCCACAAAGTTCACAGGCAGACAACAAAATGAGGGAAAATATTTGCAATGTCTAAATCTGACAAATTAGTATTTAAAATATTTGCAGACTTTTTGCAAATCAATGAGAAAAAAAAGCAAACTCAATCAAAAAATGGGTAAATGGCATGAAGAGGCAATCAACATAAGAGGAAACCTAAAAGCTAACAACTATTTAAAGAAATACTTAAAATTACTAGTAATTACACAAGTTGAAAATTAAAATAATGAGATGATGATTTGGAATAGAAGGACCTTCCACCCTACTGGTGCACATGAGTGTGAACTGGCATGGTCAACACACTTCTTATTCTAAAAAGAAGTCACTCATCCTGTAACCCAGAAATTCTGCCTGAGTAAATCCCCAGATTTGCTCTGACAAACCTATAATTGGCTGAAGATAGAGCTGTGCATCATGTTGGTGGTGGTGATGACAGGAGCCAGAAGCAAGGTGAATGTCCTCCACTTGCAGTGGAGAAACTGTGCACACCATGTGCAGCTGGGAGGTCCAGCCAACAGCTTAAAGCAACAAAATAGCACATATTGGTATCATACGGGGCTTTATAACAGTACTGAGTGGGGGGAAAAAGCAGAATGAGATCTATAACATGATAGCATTTATATAAATTTAAAGGCATGCACTGAAAATAACAAAACATATTTTCAAGCAAAGGAATAGACTGAATGGTGCTATACCAGTTACTATGGCTCTGTGACAGATTATCCCAAAACTTAGTGACTTAAAACAGCCATTCTATTCTATTGCATGGATTCCATGAGTCAGGACCTTGGACAGGTTTGCCAGGAGATACTTGAGCTCCACATGGCATTGACTTGGAGTCACTGTGTGGTATCTGTGGGAAGCTGAGCTGGTCTGCAGGGCTCAAGGCATCTTGCTGACATGTCTGGCATTTTGGCAGAGGCTCAGCTGGGGCTGTCAACCAGAGTGCCTCTAGCATTGGCATGGTAGTCTCAGGGTAGTTGGAGTTCTTACACAGACGCTCAGAGTACCAGCAAGCAAGGAGGTGGCTGCATGGAAGTCACATGACATCACTTCCACCACACTCCACCGGTGGAAGCAGTCACAAGCCCATTCAAATTCATAGAGAGGGACATAGACTCTGCTTCTTTATGGGAGAAGTTTCAAAGAATTTGTGGTCATTTAAAAACCTCCTCTGGGAGGGGGAGGAGCAAGATGGCAGAGGAGTAGGAGACCTAAATTTCGTATGGTCCCAGGAATTCAGCTGGATAGGGATCAAACCATTCTGAACACCTACGAACTCAACAGGAGATCGAAGAAAAGAATAGCAGCAACTCTCTGAACAGAAAAGCGACCACTTTCTGGAAGGTAGGACATGTGCAGAAGTGAATCCAAGGCGATATTCGGGAGGATAGACAGCGGGGGAGGGGGCCTCTGTCAGCCGCTATTGGCAAGTGATAGAGCAGCGGAGCACAAGATCAGAACTTTTAGAAGTCGGCTCCACTGAGGGTCGTTGCTCCAGTGGCTAAGCAGGGGGTGGAACCCTCGCTGGGACAGTGTGGTCTCAGGACCCTCGGGGTCACAGAAAGACCGGGGGTGCCTGAGTGCAGCAGAGCTCCCAGGTATCGGAGTGGGGAAGCCAGCTGCAGAGAGGGAGCTGAGGAGCAGGCTCTCAGCTCAGGGTTGCCATAAACCGTGATCCATGGCAGAGTCGGGCCACTGCTCCTCCAGCAGGGACCCAACAAGCGGCAGATCTGGGGAGACTCCCCTTCCTCCCCCTGGAGGAGTGGCATGGGAGTGCACCGCAGGGATCTGCTGGGTTTAGAGACTCCACATGGGGTCATGTGCCAGAGATAGAAATGCTCCGTCACAGGCCAGGTGAGCACGAAGTGCGGCCAGAGACCGGGGAGACAGGAGTGACTGACGGCTTTTCTCTGGGGGCTCACTGAGGAGCAGGGACCCAAGTTCTCGGGTCCTCCGGGGCAGAGATTGGGAGGCCGCCATTTTCACTCTCGTCCTCCAAAGCTGTACGGAGAGCTTGCCGGGAACAAAAGCTCCCAAGAGCAAACCCAAGCAGATTACTTAGCCCAGATCCAGCAAGGGCAGGGCAATTCTGCCTCCAGCAAATACATTTGGGAACAACAGCAACAGGCCCGTCCCCCAGAAGATCAGCGAGAACAGCCAGCCAAGACCAAGTTTACCGATCAATGAGAACGGCAGAACTCCAGCGCTAGGGGAATACTGCACATAGAATCCATGGCTTTTTTCCCATGATTCTTAAGTCTTTCAAAGTTAATTTTTAAAATTTTCTTTGTTTTTCTCTTTTTCTGTTTTTTTTAGCTGAATTTTTCTTCTTTCCTTTTTCAACCAACGTCTTATCAATTCCTTTTTTAAAATCTTTTTTTAATTTTTCATTTTTACAGTCATATTCTATCTCTTCATTGTATTTAACCTTATTTAATGTATATATATATACATTTTTCTTTCTTTAAAATTTTGGGATACAGTTTCTTCTAACAGACCAAAACATACCCTAAATCTAGTGTATGACATTGTCCTAGTCTTCCTCCTGATCAAATTCTCTCTTTCTTAAAAAATTCTTTTTCATTCTTTTTTCAACCAACTTCTTATCTCATCAATTCCTTCTTTAAAATCCTTTTTAATTTTCATCTTTACAGTCATATTCCATCCCTTCATCATATTTACCCTTATTTTTGTATATATATATTTCTTTCTTTAAAACTTTGGGAGGCAACTTCTTCTAACAGACCAAAATACACCCAAAATCTTCCAGCAGGGACCCAACAAGTGGCAGATCTGACTCTGTTATATTCACCAGCCTGATGATATTCTTTTTCTTTCCTTCCCCCACCAACCCCGGTTTTGGGTCTCTTCTGATTTGTTTAGTGTATATTTTTCTGGGGTCATTGTTACTCTTTTAGCATCTCTTTAGCATTTTGTTCTCTCATTCATCTATTCTCCTCTGGACAAAATGACAAGACGGAAAAACTCACCTCAAAAAAAAAGAACAAGAGGCAGTACTGACTGCCAGGGACCTAATCAATACAGACATTAGTAAGATGTCAGAACTAGAGTTCAGAATGACTATTATGAAGATACTAGCTGGGCTTGAAAAAAGCAGGGAAGTTATTAGAGAAACACTGGAGAAATAAAAGAACTAAAATCTAACCAAGTCAAAATCAAAAAGGCTATTAATGAGGTGCAATCGAAAATGGAGGCTCTAACTGCTAGGATAAATGAGGCAGAAGAGAGAATTAGTGATATAGGAGACCAAATGATGGAGAATGAAGAAGCTGAGAAAAAGAGAGATAAACACTGGATCACAAGGGAATTCGAGAGATAAGTGATACCATAAAGCGAAACATTAGAATAACTGGAATCCCAGAAGAAGAAGAAAGAGAGAGAGGGGCAGAAGGTATATTGGAGCAAATTATAGTAGAGAACTTCCCTAATTTGGGGAAGGAAACAGGCATCAAAATCCAGGAGGCACAGAGAACCCCCCTCAAAATCAATAAAATAGGTCAACATCTCGACATCTAATAGTAAAACTCACAAGTCTCAGAGACAACCCTGAAAGCAGCTTGGGACAAGAGGTCTCTAACCTACAACGGTAGAAAAATTAGATTGGCAGCAGACCTATCCACAGAGACCTGGCAGGCCAGAAAGGACTGGCATGATATATTCAGAGAACTAAATGAGAAAAAATATGCAGCCAAGAATACTATATCCAGCTAGGCTGTCATTGAAAATAGAAGGAGAGGGGCACCTGAGTGGCTCAGTTGGTTAAGTGGCTGCCTTCAGCTCAGGTCATGATCCCAGGGTCCTGGGATCGAGCCCTGCATCGGCCTCCCTGCTCAGCAGGGAGCCTGCTTCTCCTTCTCCCTCTGCTTGCCTCTCTGCCTACTTGTGCTCTATCTCTCTGTCAAATAAATAAATAAAATATTTTTTTAAAAAAATTAAAAAAGAAAATAGAAGGAGGACAAACAAAAACTAAAAGAATTTGCAAGCCCTACAAGAAATATTGAAAGGGGTCCTCTAAGAAAAGAAAGAGCTTAAAAGGAACATAGACCAGAAAGGAACAGAGACAATATACAGTAACAGTCACCTTACAGGCAATACAATGGCACTAAATTCATATCTTTCAGTAGTTACACTGAATGTAATCGGGCTAAATGCCCCAATCAAAAGACACAGGGTATCAGATTGGATAAAAAAACAAGACCCATCAATATACTGTCTGCAAAAGACTCGTTTTAGATGCAAAGACACCTCCAGATTTAAAGTGAAGGGGTGGAAAACAATTTACCATGTTAATGGACATCAAAAGAAATCTGGGATGGCAATGCTTATACCAGACAAATTAGATTTTAAACCAAAGACTATAATAAGAGATGAAGAAGGACACTACATCATACTTAAAGGGTCTATCCAACAAGAAGATCTAACAGTTTTAAATTTCTATGCCCCTAACATGGGAGCAGCCAATTATATAAGCTAGTTAATAACAAAATCAAAGAAACACATCGACAACAATACAATAATAGTGGGAGACTTTAACACGTCCTTCACTCAAATGGACAAATCATCTAAGCAAAAGATCAACAAGGAAATAAAGACTTTAAATGACACACTGGACCAAATGGACTTCACAGATATATTCAGAACATTCCATCCCAAAGCAGCAGAATACACATTCTTCTCTAGTGCACAAAGAACATTCTCCAGAATAGATCACATCCTGGGTCACAAATCAGGTCTCAACTGGTACCAAAAGATTGGATCATTCCCTGCATATTTTCAGACCACAATGCTTTGAAGCTAGAACCCAATCACAAGAGGAAAGTCGGAAAGAACTCAAATACATGGAGGCTAAAGAGCATCCTACTAAAGAATGAATGGGTCAACCAGGAAATTATAGAATTATAGAAATTATAGAATTTATATATAAATTTATATATATTTATATATATAGAATTTATATAAATATAGAAATTATAGAATTTAAAAAGCTTTTGTACAGTGAAGGAAACAATTAACAAAATCAAAAGACAACCGACAGAATGGGAGAAGGTATTTGCAAATGACATATCAGATAAAGGGCTAGTATCCAAAATCTATAGAGAACTTATCAAACTCAACACCCAAAGAACAAATAATCCAATCAAGAAATGGGCAGAAGACACGAACAGACATTTCTTCAAAGAAGACATCCAAATGGCCAACAGACACATGAAAAAGTGCTCAACATCGCTCAGCATCAGGGAAATCCAAACCAAAACCTCAATGAGATACCACCTGACACCAGTCAGAATGGCTAAAATTAACAAGTCAGGAAACGACAGATGTTGGTGAGGATGTGGAGGAAGGGGAGCCCTCCTACACTGTTTGTGGGAATGCAAGCTGGTGCAGCCACTCTGGAAAACAGTATGGAGGTTCCTCAAAAAGTTGAAAATAGAGCTACCATACGACCCAGCAATTGCACTACTGGGTATTTACCCCAAAGATACAAATGTAGTGATCCGAAGGGACACATGCACCCCAATGTTTATAGCAGCAATGTCCACAATAGGCAAACTATGGAAGGAGCCTAGATGTCCATCAACAGATGAATGGATAAAGAAGATGTGGTATATATATACAATGGAATATTATGCAGCCATCAAAAAAAAATGAAATATTGCCCTTTGCAATGATGTGGTTGGAACTAAAGGGCATTATGCTAAGCTAAATAAGTCAATCAGAAAAAGACAAGTATTGTATGATCTCACTGATATGAGGAATTTGAGAAACAAGACAGAGGATCATAGGGGAAGGGAGGGAAAAATGAAACAAGACGAAACCGGAGACGGAGACAAACCATAAGAGACTCTTAATCTCAGGAAACAAACTGAGAGTTGCTGGAGTGGAGGGGGGTGGGAAGGATGGGGTGGCTGGGTGATGGACTTTGGGAAGGGTAGGTACTATTGTGAGTGCTGTGAATTGTGTAAGACTGATGAATCACAAACCTGTACCCCTGAAACAAATAATACATTATATGTTAATTGTAAAAATTAAAAATAATAAAAATTTTAAAAATTAAAAAAAAATAAAAACTGCCTCTGTTGCCTGTGGTAGGGAAGGAATATAGGATCAGAGAATGAGGCTAAAGTAAAATAAATGGGTAAGAAATTCTATGTTGAATGGTGGCTCCATTCAACACATCCAACTCAAGAACCTATGCATGTGACCTTATTTGGAACAAGGATCTTCACCAAGGAAATTAACATAAGGACCTTAAGATGAAATCATCCTCAATTAAATGGGTAGACCCTAACTGCAATTCAGGTGACCTTATAAGAGGGAGGCAGAGGGAGATTAGGAGACAGGAGAGAACACATGGGGGAAGTGGGGAGGCTATTCAAGGAAGAGGCAGAGATGGAGCTATGCAGCCACCAGCCCAGGAATGCCTGGAGAAGAGCAAGGGTGGATTCTCCCATAGAGCCTCCGGAGGGAGCACAGCACTGGCAACATCTTGATTTTGGCCTTCCAGCTGGAAGATTTGTGAGATAATATATTTCCATTGTTTTAAGTCACCAGTTTGTGGTGATTCATCGCAACAGTTCCAGGAAATGAATGCACACTGTGACATAAAAATGTAACAGGATTTTTAAAAGGAACTCTTCCCATCTTCATTTTTCCTGAGGCCCAAAGGCCAAGCATGTACAAATGAAGGGATGACCTCAGCATGTTGAAGGGAACCCAGGCCAGATTCCCAAAGGAGATGCCTGGAAACCAGGCATGTGACACTTCATCTCTTGACCACCAAAATGTTAAAAGGGGGGTTGAACCCAAAGTGACCAAAGAGTTCTCTGAGGAAAGTGGTCCCTCCTAGGAATGGGGTGGGAATGCTGTTGCCTCACCTCAACCTGCTCAACCTGGAGCCAAGGAAATCAATGAGACCCTGCAGTTTAGGGGCCTAGGAATCTGAAGGCCAGAGGCTGTGGTCATTAGCCTGAGGAGGCAGCTGGGGGTGCAGTGGGCTGTGCTGGAGCCAGCCAGGCCCCATGGATGGCAGTGGCAGAACAAGGGTGCCTGCAGGCTTGTCGGGTACCAGATGAGGGTGAGAGAGGGTGGCACCAAAACCATTTCAAGTCTTGTTGGGACTTGGCCCTTTCCTGACCCTCACCATTCCCCCTCAACTTTCCCCCAGGAAGAGTCAATGGTGAATGTCAATGAGGGGTAGGAGCCCAAGTCAGAGAAATAGCAAGAGAGCTCATCTCACTCACTTGCCCACGGTCCAGGGAGGTACCTGAGCTGGGCAGGACTGTCACATCCAGAGTTGGGGTGATTCCACTGAACTGGGCATATCAGGAATTAAACCAGGTCAAGTCTTCTATCTGAGGACATTTTATTACCTAAAACCGAACAGATGAGAAGAGACAGCTAGAGGTTCCTTCCTGGAGCTGGGGAAGAACTGGTCCAGTTGGGTCCAAGGAGACAACATGTTGGGATCACACGGTTTCCAGTTACGGGGACAGGAATATTGACAGCTATCAGCCGTCACACCATGACTTGCTGAGCCAGCGCAACACTAGGGTACTAGCATCTACCTGTGTACTCTCTTTTAAAATGTTTTATTTTTGGGGCGCCTGGGTGGCTCAGTTGGTTAAGCGACTGCCTTCGGCTCAGGTCATGATCCTGGAGTCCCTGGATCGAGTCCCGCATCGGGCTCCCTGCTCGGCAGGGAGTCTGCTTCTCCCTCTGACCCTCCCCCCTCTCATGCTCTATCTCATTCTCTCTCTCAAATAAATAAAATCTTAAAAAAAAATAAAATGTTTTATTTTTTTTAATTGAGGTGAAATTCACCTAACATAAAATTAACCACTTCAAAGTGAGCAATTCAGGGGGCACCTGGGTGGCTCAGTTGGTTAAGCACCCAACTCTTGATCTCAGCTCAGGTCTTGATTTCAGAGTGGTGAGTTCAAGCCCCACATTGGGCTCCATGCTGGGCATGGAGCCTACTTTAAAAAAAAAAAAAAAAAGAACAATTCAGCAGCATTTAGTACACTCACAGTGTTGTGCAACCAGCACCTATGTCTGATTCTGAAACATTTTCATCACCCCAGAAAGGAATCCCATACCCACAAAGCAGTCTTTCCCCATTCCCCATCTCCCCCAGCCTCTGGCAACCACCAGTCTGCAATCTGTCTGTATGGATACACCATTCTGGATATTTGGTACAAATGGAGTCATACAATATGTGACCTTTTGTGTCTGGCTTCTTTCACTTAACATAATGTTTTTGAGGTTCATCCAGGCTGCAGCATGTATCTATTGATTCATTCTTTCTGTGGCTGAATAATATTCCATTGTATGGATAGACCACAATCTATTTATCTGTTTATCTGCTGATGGGCATTTGGACTGTTTCCACTTTCTGGCTATTGAAAATAATGCTGCTATGAACGTGTGTGTACATGTATGTGTTGGAGAGCCAGTTTTCAATTCTTTTGGATATACACCTAGGAGTGGAATCACTGGGTTGTCTTGGCAATTCTTTCCCACTGAGGCTGAACCAGTTTGCATTCCCACCAGCAATGTCCAAGGGGTCCTATTTCTCCACATTCTTGCCAATGCTTGTTATTTTGTTTTGTTTTGTTTTTTATTATAGCCATTTTAGGGGGTGTGAAGTGGTATCTCATTGTGGTTTTGATTTGCATTTCCCTGATGACTACTGATGCTGAGGATCTTTTCATGTGCTTCTTGGCCATCTGGATGTCTTTGGAGACAAGTTCATTTGAGTGCTTTGCCCAAGTTCTTTCTTTAATTGTGCTGTCTGTCTTTTTGTTGTTGAATTGTAAGAGGTTTTTTATATATATATATGAGATACTAGATCTTTAGCAGATGTATGATTTTCAAATACTTTCTCCCATTCTGTAGGCTCTTTTCACTTTCTTGATAATGCCCTTTGATGCACAAAGTTTTTAATTTTGATAAAACTCAATTTATTTAGTTTTTCTTTTGTTGCACATGCCTTTAGGTGTCATATCTAAGAATCTGCTGCCAAATTTGAGGTTGTAAAGATCTACCCCTGTCTTTTCTTCTGTCTTGTGGTTGGTCCATTTTGAGTAAGTTTTGTGGACATGGTGTGAGGTAGGGATCCAACTTCATTCTTTTGCATGTCAATACACAGTTGTCTGGGTGCTCTATTTGACTCCTCATATTAGCCTCATGAAAGAAGCAGTGTTATCAATTCCATTTTACAGACAGAGAAACAGGTTTCAAGAGGTCACAGGTTGCCCAAAGCCACACAGATAACAAATGGCAACCCTGTGATTTGATGTGGGGCATATCTGAGAACTAGTGTTCCCAACCATCATGGCCAATGCCTCCAGGGCCTCAGCCACCTCCCCTCAGCCCCTCTGATTTCGGAGTGGCTATGGTGGACAGTCCATGCATGTTGCTAGCATCCTTTCTCAGTTGTGCTGGGCTATCGCTCTACATTGCCATCTCAAGGCTTTTTATGAAGCCTTGAGAGGCAGCTAAGTCCACACAGGGGCATAACTCTGGGAGGTAATGCTCTTCCAGGGGTTTACACTGAAGTGAATTCCAAAGGGTTCCTCCAGTGGATTGATCCTGAGTGCCTGCTCGATATAGTACACTGCACCCCTGCCTCCTAGCATCACCACCAGAGAAGCCACCTGCACCAAGTCCTTGCTCAGCTCGGCTCTGGAGGAACCCAGCCAAGACACTCCTCCGAATTCTTAGCAGGGGCCTTCTTTTCCCCATCAACTCCCCTCCCTTCAGTCACTGCAAGCCCAGGCCCAGGCCCACATGGCCCACACCAGGCCACAGCTCCTGCTGACCTGATATCCAACCTGGAGGCAAGGAAGGGTAGATGTTACCACTGCTCTGAGCATATCGACAAGAGAGAAAGCAAATCACCTGTGTTCATACTGATGTAGCTGAAAGCCGAACAAGAATTCTGCCTCAAGCTACTTCCTTTTCCAAGAACACGGGCCTCTGAGCCTTCCCACAGAACCATGGCTCTCCAGCAGCCAAGTCTTTCTCCACTCAGTGCCCTCCCTGGGCAGACCTCACCCAGATAGGC
Source organism: Mirounga angustirostris (assembly GCF_029215605.1). NCBI lineage: Eukaryota > Metazoa > Chordata > Mammalia > Carnivora > Phocidae > Mirounga > Mirounga angustirostris. Next base: position 95,653,686 of record NW_026991718.1, on the reverse strand, counting down.
AACGTCCCTGCAGGAGGAACTGGGGAAAGGACAAGGGCCAAGGGGCCTGCATATTTGCCCCAGAGTATGACTTACTCTCATTTGTAACTTAGAGGTATAGATGAACTTTCCTAGTAGGAGGGCTTGGACAAGAGACTACCCTGAACTCAGCCTCCAGAAACCAGAAAAGTCCTGACAGCCTGGAGATATGAGTGGTCTCAGCCTCAAATCACCTGCAGGCTCCGCTGGCTGCCCATGGACACTACCCTCCCTATCTGCCCCGGGGCTCCCCTGCCCCCTGCCCCCGGCATACCAGCAGAATCCTGACCCACCTCCTGGCTTCTGGCTCCTACCTCACCACTCTTTGAAAGCTGCCATTTTCCTGCTGACCGCCACCCCCTCCCTGTAAGCTGCGGGGACAGTGTGATTATAGGTTAGGAATCAGAGAGCCCTGCCCAGCTTCATGGTTTGGGGTTGTCCAGATATTTATTGTATCCATTGTCACAGGGTCAGGCTGGCAGAGGGGATCAGGATGGGAGGTGCTGACTTCACAAAAGCAGCCACTTCCCCAACATTTAATGGCTTCTTTTAAAAACCTGTCCTGGGTCTTGTTTTCTCCCCCAGGTCTTGTTTTTTTCCCACCCTCCCCAAACTCTTCTCTCTGCACATATGGGAATGGGCACACAAAACTGCATCCCCTTGATTACGTGCTGTAACCCTGTAAGACGCCAGCTCTAGAGTCTCAGGGATCACCTGATAGCGTGCAGGGCATGTTGCTGGGGCCCAGTGAATGTGTGTTAAATGAACAGCACGTGCACCACACGTGTGTGAACATGTACACACACACAGCAGTTCTCAGTCCTGGCTGCACATCAGAATCACCCGAGCAGCTTAAGAAGGTGTGAAGTTAGGTTCCCCTCCCTACCCCCTTCCTGAGAGACCCTGACTTGATTGGTCGGGGATGGGGATTGTTTTAATAATTCCCGAGGTAATTCCAACATGTGTGCAACAGTGCTCCCAAGGGATCAGCACCACCGAACCTAGACGACCTGTTAGAACACAGATTTCTGGGCTGAGTTTCCCACTGAGAAGGTCTGCCCCAGCCCATGACTGGGCACAGCAGATGCACTAAGGTGGCCTGGCTTTCTCAGAGCTTTCTCATGAGCAACTTTGGCTCCAGGGTTCCACAAAGGCCTTGCTGAACCTTCCTGAACCACAAGGCCTAGGACACTCCCATCCAACCTTCCCTCCCTTGGGGGGTCGGCAGGCTTATATAATCCCTCAAAAATTCCAGCCAGCTTCTCCTTAATTAACTAAGGGTGGGTCCCTGGTCTATAATCTTGCATAGGAGCAAAGGAAGAAAGTCCCACTACCCTACCAAGTGCTCCTCTCCACACAGGGAGTGACCCACTGTCTTCGGGCAACTTCCCCTGTGCTGAAGATCTGGAACAAGCAATTTATTAAGGGAGGGTTCCCAGGGAGAAATAGCAAGGCGTGAGGGGGGCCTCATGAGGAGTAGGAGGAGGAAGCCAGGCAGGGCCAGCCCATCACAGCACTCTGGCCATCTGGCATGGATCCAGACCAGGGGCGCAAAGGCTTAAAGCACAGCTAAGCTGAATGTGGTGGTCAGAGTAACGCCCCACAAAGATGTCTGCATCTTAATCCATGGAACCTATGACTAGTCTCACTTGGGGGTGAAGAGGACTTCACAGATGGGATTAAGTTAAAGGTCTAGAGATGGAGAGGTTATCCTGGATTACCCACGCTGGCCCAGCATAATCACAAGGGTCCTCACCAGAGGGAGAAAGACGTGAGCATGAAAGCAGAGGTTGGGCTGGGGTGGTGGCTGGCCAGGGCCACGAGCCAAGAGAGGAAGGCCTCTAGCAGCTGGAAAAGGGGAGGAGAGTGATTCTCCCCTACAGCCTGGGGAAGGAGTACAGCCCGGCTACACCCCAGCTCTAGCCCAGAGAAACCCACTTCAGACTTCTGGCCTCCAGAGCTGTACCATACATTTGTATTGCTTAAGCCTCCAAGTTGGTGATGGATTACAACAGCCACAGGAACAAACACACGAGCATTGGAGGGACACCTTGATCGTCTTGGAGCAGGAGAGGGTGGGAGGCTGTCCCCACTCACCTCTCTATCCCCCTAGAGGCTATCTGAAGGAAGTTTCTCCTTGCCTCCAGGTTTCTGATGACGGATGGGATTTCCTGCCCTGCCCCTCCTAAAGCTGCTGCCTAGAATTGGCTCCTCAGCAATGGCGTAATCCCAAGTCACCTTGTGGTCATCTGGTCTCCTTTGTGTTGGTATCATCCTTTTTTGGTGTGTGAGACAAGGATCTGGGAAGCTGGCACCTTTGGCTTATGCTTCCTTTCACTGTGTGAATAATTAACTGAATCTAAAAGCGGTTTGTCTGTGTTCATTAGCCCGATCAGTCAGGACCTGCTGTTGGCCAGACCTGAATGTGTGTAAGCTTGACAAAGTCAAAGCCTCAGGCTGACCCCACAAGGAGCTGGGGCAGGAATTACACCTGGAGGCAAAGGAGCTGGGTTCCATTCTCTGCGAACAGTCACTGGCTATAGGCTGCCCCACAGGTAGACTTAGACATCCAAGCACTTCAGGCTCTTGATGTGAGCAAAAAGCCCTGTGCCAAAGGCAGGCTCCCAAAGGCCCCAGATGTGAGTCACTAGTAACAAAGCATGCGGAAGTTGGAAAAGGGGTCCCAACAGAGCAGGGAGGGAAAGAAAAGAAGAGAGTGTATAGAGTTTGCTATACCAAGAATCATGTAGGACTCATTGGGTGATGGGTGTTGAGCCCACAGACTGAACACAGATACAGCAGGCCATCCTACACAGCTCTAGGAGCATCAGCAAGCTCCCAGCTCCTGAGGCAGCCTTCAAGGGGGTGAGTTTAACACTCCTGCCAACATCCAGACGGGCAGTGGTGGCTGTCCACAGACCAGGAAAACGTGGTTGTTTTTCTTCAGGAAACAATACAAGGGCCCAAGCCTGCACTTTTCATGCCAAACTACTCATGGAAGCCAGTGGGCAGCGGGCCATCCCAGGGTTCTTGGAACACACAGCTACAGAAGCTGGCTCGGCCTCCAACCTGGATACCAGGCAGGCTGACCAGAGCGGCTGTCAGTGACAACACAAAGAGCAGGCTCTGCCCCTCTTGTCTGGATACACCTTTATCTTTTCTCTTGCTAACCCCGTCTCCCCACCACCCGATTCCATTCCCTCTACCTTCCCAACAGCTTGTCTCCTTCTTTCCAGACTTAGGGATGCCAAAGGCCCATGGGCACTTGGCGTATCGCTCAGCCATACAGGACCCTCAGGGACAAAGAGGAGCCTCACCCACGGAAGACAAGATTGGAGGGAAGGAGAGAGGTTCAAATTAGAGGGTGGCAAACTTTTTCTGTAGAGAAGCTGATAGCAAATAGTTTAGACTTTGCAGGCCACGTGGTCTCCATCACAACTACCCAATTTTGCCACTATAGCAAAAAAGCCGACAGACAATCCACAGACTACTGGGCCTGGGTGTGTTCTAATAGAACTTCTATTACACAAGCCCGCAGTGGGCCGGGTTGGGCCTGTAGGCATGGCTTGCTGACATGTTCACAGAATCCAGTGACCTAAAGTGAGAAGGAACTTTAGAGATCATCCTGTCCAGGAATGGCAAATGGGTTTCAACCCACCTGCCAACTCTGACCGCTCAGTAGTGGTTTCCTGGCTCATTGTGTTGAGGATTCTGAGGCCAACATCTAGCTCAGTGCCATAACAGACTAGCACCCCATGCTGTGGGCAGGGAGGGGGCAGTACAGCACCAGGGCCTCATATTGGCCACTTGATTAGCCAAACTCCTTCATTTTCTGTATGAATAGCTTGATTCCAGAGAGGTTAAGTGACTCGCCCAATGCCACACAGCTATAGTGAGGGAGCTCGTCAACTGGCTTCTTCATGTTACCAAGGCAAAATGGAAAGTTACATTTATCCTATTGTCTCATTACCACATCTAAGCCAAAGAGATCCCTGTGCCCCCTTTGTGCCAAGTTTCCAGGCCTGGCATCCCAAGAGCAAAGTGATAGAGTCCAGGACCCCATCTAGTCCTTGATTTGCGAGAATTGACGCTTTGGGAGGCTTTCAAAACCACCATAAAAATATATTGTACTTATGATGTCTGAAAAATGAGGCTGATTCACGGGGCGTGCCACCTGCCAGAACGTTGTTCACGGTGGGGCATGAAGTGGCTCCAGAGATAAACTGTGGTTTCCCTTTGTAGCAGGAAATGCTTCACAAGCACCATGGCCCACTATCTCATGAACTCTGTAGGGCTAAAACCAATCTCAAGCTCACATCAACATTCTGAAGCATGAAGCTCCACTATTTCTCACCCATGTGTCTATTTCCTAAGTTTTGAAATACTTATCACTATCAGATAATAACAGCCAGGGTCTTCATTAATGCCAATTAATAAGCAACTGTAATAACAAACTTTCAAAACAGGATGCAGGTCAGACTTGTGGAAGAAACTTTTAAAACCCTGAATTCTGTAAACTAGGTCATTCTATTTTAAAAATCAGATTGCCTGCTATTAGAGCATCTCTAGTATCAGAGCTCTGAAATTGTTTGAACCTCAGTGTCCTTGGCTAGCAAATGAAGTAATCCTAACCTCATGGGGCCACTGCAATGGTCAAAGGAACAGATTACAGCAGAACCCACTCTGAAAGTCACTCATAGCCTCAGTGGACAGTTCTGGGCCAGGTCAAGGGCTTCCTCCCTTGAGAATCTGTGTCCTTCTGCCTGAGAGTGTCCTTTACCGCCCCCCGCCCCCCCCACACACACACACACAAAGCAAGTCTGGCCTGAAGAGCTAAGGAGAGACTGCTCCCAGGAACAGTGATCAAGCAACGATGCCAAGTGGTGTAAAGAACTCCTGCATCCTCATCCCCCTGTGCACAATTCTGAGGGATTGTTTGCAGTGATAAAACTATACAATCTCTCAAAAGGTCCCCAAGGGCACTTGAATCCTATTTCCTCCTCTCATTAACACACCCGTTATGGGTTTTCTTCTCTTCCTTGTCTTACTCACTCACTCCCAGTGCATCTAGGGTCATTTCTCAAATAAACTACCCATACCCAAGTCCTGGTCTCAGGGGCAGCCCAAACTGAGATACATTTCTACTCAGGCTGGCATAAGAATATATGTGCTTCCCACCTCCCAAGGCCAGGAAAGCGTATGAGAGGGTTGCAACCTCTGGGCTCCACTGGAGCTATCACAATGAGGAGTAAGAAGCTGAAGTGGCCAGTAGCAGCCATAGCATTTGTCTGTCCAGCATGCTTTCCTACTTCCCTTCTGCTGGTTTCTCTGGGGCGCTCCCATTTAGGACATAGTCCTGGTGGGGCTGACAACCGCCACACCCAACCCCAACCTCACAGCGCTGCAGTGGGCATGTGACCCAGGCTAGCCAATCAGAATATTCCATCCTCTGGGACACTGTGATTGGCTCAGGCAGGTCCAATCAGAGTCCTCCCTGAGGTTGATGTGGGATCCTGGAAGAGACTGTAGAGGAGGCTCCTAAACCGAGATTGTAAACTGGGAGAGTGTGTCTGGGATAAGGGATGCCTGGGATTTCTGCCCTGTGAATAGGGCTTGTGTGCAGGCAAGAGAGTCTGGGAAATGCCACTCGCAGGGTTCCAGCCCCTTTGACATGGAAGAGTGCAGAGGACAGGAATTGAGGGAGAGCAAATGAGCGGTTCACAGAGCAAGTAGAAGGTGTAGAGACAATGTGTGGATAGATGTAAGGAAAGCCTATCTAACAGCCAGAACTGGACAACTGAGAGAAGAGAGAGGGAGAGAACACAACCTTCCTCTTCTGTGCCGCTTCAGCAATAGTAGAATGGGGGTTCCGGTGTCTCATAGGTCACTGGACAAAATGTCTTACAAGGTTCCTTAAAGGCGCAGGAGTCTCCGATTCCAATTATGTATTGTCCACATTCACGATTCCACGTCTTCTGTTGCATGGTCTTACGCATTTCGCAAGGGTGTTGATTATGTGGACATTGACATTAGACATTGATCTCCCTGGGAACTGGGCTCACAGCAAACGTCTCATCCTATTGCCTCCCAGCCTCTGTGCGCCGTCTTCATCAATGTTAGCTCTAGGCTTGTGGGCTTCTCTGTGTGGGGGGTTTATTTAAAACTCCTCTCCGCTCTTTTTTTTAATTTAATTTTATTTTATTGTGTTGTGTTAGTCATCATCCTCTCCGCTCTTGAAATGTGCCCAGGGTCTTAAAGGAAAGATCCCTTTCAGAAAATGGACAGGCACCAAAATAAATTATCCAGAAAAATAAAACCTCTTTCTCTAGCACAAAAGAAATTTAAGAGCTCATTAGCCTTAGGAATAGAGTATTTTCAAATGCCGGCGACCAGTAGGCAGAACCATGAATATTCATGAGCATGCTTCCTGCCTCTTCATCCTGAAATGAAGGTGTTGGAAACCATCTTTTTAGGTACTGCCATTGGGGGAAAGGTATATTAACTATTAGTAGGTTTATTGACCCCAAATGCTCTAAAAGTGGGATTTCTGACGTTTTCATTAGAGCGTGCACCATGTTCTGTCACAAGTTAATTCCTGGCAAAGACAATGGAAAAAAAACTGGCCAACCTACCAATTTCAGATCAAAAATCTGGGATCAATGAGACTCCTGCCTCGTTTTATAAACTCTACTGGCCCTATCCCCACTTGGCTTTCCACCTTGGCTTCCATGTTTTTCCCATATCCCCCCACCATATGGGCAACTACACGCAGATAGTCCCATGGGAACCAAACCGACGGGGGGGGGGGGGCGCCAGGGGAGGAGCAGAGCTTCCCAAAGTCTGATGAGGACCCTCCCAGGCCTCATGGACCAAGCCTTGGGCTCTTTCTCTCCCCAGGTGTTTTGTGGTTTGCTGGGTTTTTTTTTTTTTCCAGGATTGGATTAAGCCAATGGTTTTCAACCTTACTGTGCATTAGAATCATCTCCAGACCTTTTAAATATGGTCACACCCACACTGCAGACTACCAATCACGGCAGTCTCCGAGGTGCACTCAGGACTCAGTGTTTTACCATGCAGCTGAAATCACCTGAGCGATTTTAACATACAGCCAAGGGGGCTGTGGTGGCTGCTCTCTGAGATCATTGATGTTGCCATCAATCCTCATGCTTCCTAATATAAATGCGGTTCCTCCATAGAGAGGGGGAGCCTGTTCTTCCACCCCCTGAACCTGGGAAGAAATGATGCATGCCACTTCCAAGTCTAGCTTATAAGAGAAGTGGTAGCCTCTGCTTTCTTCCTCGTGAAACATTTGTTCTTGGGATGTTCCTACTAGGAGCCCAGCTGCCATGCCAGGAGAAGCCCAAGCCACATTGAGAGACCCAGGGAAGGTGGGGTCAAGTCGACAGCCCAGCTAGAGCAGCTGAGAAGCACTGGATCAAGGGGTGCCATCCACAGGTAGACACTCTCCTGAGGTACCTACTGTCCCCAGGGCATGGGGATACCAGGTGCATCCACAGGGCCCAGCTCCATCCACTCTGAGTCCTGCCTCACGCCAACCCCCAGCTATGCCTGTTAGAAGCGTGACAGCCTGGGGGGCAGGGCAGCAATGGGAGCAAAGGGGAATCCCCTCTGTCTAGGGAGAAGAAGCTACGATCATGTGTTCCCTTCTAGTGGAAAGAGGTGTTTGTTCTATTTTCAATGTTTCTATATTATTAATTTTTGTAGAGTGTGTTATAATTCATAGACTTCCTGGTCCCACCTGGATGCTGGAAGGCAAATATGGTCAACAGTTCATTTTGGAGAAGAGGGACCAGAAAGCTCAGAGAGGTTATGTGACTTTGCCCAGATGCCATAGTAGGTAAGAATTGGAATTGGGATCAATTCTGATCAAGTCCAAACCAGGGTTTGTTTGTTTGTTTTTTCTGCTATACTCCACTGCCTCTCCATTTTGGGGAAAAAGAAGATGGAAGGGTGTTGGAGAAAATGCTGTATGCTACTTAATATCTACTCTCACTCTCTGACTTGATAACACAACCCTGACTTTACCCAGAGAAGGGATATATTCAGCTAAACCTACATTTCCCAGTCTCTCTTGTAGTGAGGTGTGGGCATGTGACTAAATGGGATGTAAGCCTTAGTGTTGGTGGGGCTTCCAGGAAATCTGCTTCAAAGGCACCTGTATCAATTGAGAGAAATACCCCTTTTGTCTTTCCTCCTTCTTGCAGACTGCAGTTCATACAATGGCTGGAGCTCCAGTAGCCATATTGCATGAGGACACTCTGAGGGTAGAAACTACTTACTGCAAGCAATGGAGCAGAAAGATGTAACAAGTGTGGGTTCTGCCTGAATTGCCTACCTCTAAAGTTCTTAATAAGGCAAAGAATAAATGCCTGGGGATTTAAGTCACTATTTTTCAGGTCTCTGTTATAGCCAACAACAATTTAAAATTCAATAAGTTTACATAATTGACTATCCTGAAATTCTAATTGAAGTTACAATTTGATGGTGCAACTACCCATTAGGACACCAAAAGCCTATTTTCCATGCTAGGGGGCAGTGGCTTTAAACTAAGGCTGTGAATCTAGCAGGTATGTGTACCCCACGGGAGTGAATGGTGAATCTTCCATAAATCAGATGTGCAATGTTGGGTAGATAAAGACTTTTGTAGACACCAGTCATACCCATTTCTGGTTACCACATGTCTATTCCCTAACATTCTTTTAAGGACTTGAGAAATACATCATAAGAGTGACCTTTGTTGGTCTAGGGAGAGCAGGACACTCAACTACATTTTCCAGGGAAGATCAGCCCCAGCCCTCAGTCCCCAGGGGCTTTATCTCCTGTCTCCCCTGGTGATCTTCAGTTTAGTTCAGCACTTGATGTGATGTTAGTGAAGAATTTAAAGATGTTGGCATGATCTGCATTCCTGTGATTTTTCCATACAAGAACCTGTCCAAGGTGATTACTGCCCTTTGGCTTAGGCTCCAGAGTGAAGTCAAATGGAGCATCCTGAACCCAACCAAAAGCCTGGCCCAGCCAAGCCCAGCCAAGCCCACTCAAGATCAGCCAACTACAACAGACCTACTGCCTCGTGAGTATGAAATAAAGAGTTGATTATGGGATTGTTTGTTATGTAACATCATCACAAAAGTAACTGACTGATACACCACCCATTCAGATAGCCAGGCTAGAAACTTGAACGTCACCCTTCACTCTCACCTCTTCTTCATGCCTCACATCCAAACCCCAAGCCCCAAATATTTTGTATATGCATGCCATTCCTTCTCCTGGGGACACTCTCCACCTTGAATCCAACTCGGCTCCAGCTTCTGCTGTGTGGAGCTGGTGACATCCCCTCAGGCACTGTCCCCATCCCCCACAGCCAGGTTCAGTGTCTTGCTGGGCACTGCCCTACCTGGGGCCCTGGTCCTGATCCCCAGGTTGTCCTTTACGACACTGTCAGAATTGCCTATGTCTTGTCCAGCTCTCCCATAAACTGTGAGCTCCCTGAGGGCAGGGCCTGAATACATTTTCCCAGAGCAAACTCTATATATGTGTCTGGCCCACAGGCCTGAGCCACTGGTAGCAGAGGAGCTGGTCCGATGGCATCTCATGCTGGAGGAGGGGCCGGCTCTCTGAGGTGGGCGACCCAGCTCTGCCAGAAGCAGTGGTCTGACTAGAAAATTCAAGGCGTAGGGGAAAGAATGCCAGGGAGTGAGAAAAAACAGAGGTAGGGGGTGGGGGGGAAGGAAGGAAGGAAGGAAGGAGAGAGGAAGTGGGGCAAGGAGGAAAATAGGGAGAAGGCAGAGCTGAGGCGAACAGGCCAGGAGGTGAGAGGCAATGGGAAAAGGGTCCAAAATACAAAGATGGGGGTCGTGAGGAAGTTCAGGCAGAGGAGAGGCCTGCTTCGTGGTCAGTCTCCCTTCCAGCTCTCAACTCCCCCGTAGAACTGGCTCAGGCCATGTGTACACTTGGCTCGGGACTCCAGGTCTGGTGCCAAAAACATAAACTGGAGGGTGGGAGAGGCGTGGGGCCCAGCTGAGGTGAGCAGGGCTGCCCAGTGCTCAGGACGCAGGGCCACGACACTCTGTTAGGCCACCCTGAGGCAGGCCAAGAATTCTAGACACCCAAGACCCAGGGGATGCCTGGGGGGCCCAGACTTGGGTGACATCAGGGAAGTGTGTGGGCAGGAGGAGGAGGAGATGGGGGAAGGCTGAACTGTGGCAGGATGGATGATCCCGGCTGTGTGCCTGGGAAAGGCTGGGCCCACCAAGAATGTGACTGCGGACAGAGAAGCTCCAGACACAAGAGGTTTTGTCCCAGAGGAGGCTCTGAGCAGAGAAGCAAGACCTGTCCTGGGGACTCAGCCTGTGGACTCCAAGAAGCCTACCTCCTGGCCGGTGCTTCCAGAGCCATTGATCATCAGAACCATCTGGGGGCATCGGGTGGGGGTAGAATTTCAAAAAATAGAGCCCAGGCCCCATCCTGGAGACTGATTCCATAGGGCTAGAGGCCATAAGGCCTGGCGAGCTGTATTTTTTAAGTTCCCTAGGGATCCTAAGAGGCAACAAACTTAGAAAAGTCATCAAACTTGTCCTCGGTAAAGTGCCAGACTCTGAATAGCACTAAACTTCATGGGCCAACCAGTCTCCTTTGTAACGACTCACTTCCGTGGCATGGTATCCCAAAAGCAGCCACAGATGGGGCACCTGGGTGGCTCAGGCGGTTGGGCGTCTGACTCTTGATTTCAGCTCAGGTCATGATCTCAGGGTCATGGAATCGAGCCCCACTCCAAGCTCAGCTGGGAGTCTGCTGGAGATTCTCTCTCTCTCCCTCTGCCCCTCCCCCTGCGTGTGCTCTCTCTCTCTCTCAAATAAATAAATAAATCTTAAAAAAAAAAAAGGCAGCCATAGATGATGCCTAAATGAATGAAAACAGGGATGTTTCAGTAAAACTTTATTTATGGACCCTGAAATGTGCATTTCATAAAATCTTTACATGTCACGAAATATTATTCTCCTTCTGATGCCCTTCTTCCCCATCCCTTTTTTTTTTTTTTTTAAGATTTACTTATTTATTTGACAGAGACACAGCGAGAGAGGGAACACAAGCAGGGGGAGGGGGAGAGGGCAAAGCAGGCTTCCTGCCGAGCAGGGAGCCCGATGCGGGGCTCGATCCCAGGACCCTGGAATCATGACCTGAGCCGAAGGCAGACGCTTAATGACTGAGCCACCCAGGCGCCCCTTCCGCAGCCATTTAAGACATAAAAACCACCCTTAGCTCAAATCAAGTGGTGGGCAGGACTTGGCCCAAAGGCCGTACTTTGCAGACTTCTGCTCTAGACCAGTGCTACTATGAAGAAATAAGTGTACCCTGAAACAAATAATACATTATATGTTAATTTAAAAAAATGAAAATTGTGTGACCAACATAAATAAATAAATAAATAAATAAATAAATAAATAAATAAATAAATAAATAATAAAAATAAATGTTTGGTAGAGTTCACTGGAAAAAAAGAAAGAAAGAAAGAAAGAAGTGTAGAAGTGCAGAGTAAGTGTTTAGAAACTCTCAGGGCACTTGGTCAGTGCTGCGGCCTCCAAGCAATGGGCAGTTGAGTCGGCACAGCCGAGGGGGGATGACTGGGCATTGCCTGGGCAAGTAACACGCGCTGCATCCTGGTCGTGCATGGAAGGACCAGGTGTGGTCAGTGATGGGGAGGAAAGTTTCAAAACAGGTCCTTCATCCCAGAAGGTTTGAAAAAACAGTGATCTGAATTATTCCTTTGACCCCAAGGAGGATCCGAATCCTCCCACCATAACCCATGATCCCCCTACAGTCATAACTACAGCAAGCAAAACCAACGATGCATGGAAAAAAAAACAACTCAAAAATAACAAATGTTTAGTGAAGACCCCCTTTGAGTAGGGTGATGATGCATATTCTTTTTCTTTTTATTTGTTCTCCTAGTTTTCTCTAAGGAAACATGTGTGAATTTTATAATGGAGGAATTTTATAATTTAAAAAATTTAAAAATTTTTTTTAAATAAGAAGCAGCTTTAAAAAGATTCTCAGGAGCATAATTTCTCTGTTGGACAACCCTTCCCCAGTGTCTCTTAACCCCTCGGTCAGGAAGTTGGGTTTTTTTTATATTTAATCCATTTCTAGAGAATCGGGGAAGAGAAAGAAAAAATGAAAAGCATGCGCTGTCCCTTGGTTCTGGTCATTTTTTGTTATTTTTAACATGAGGCTCATGGCGGGTGGGGGCTGGGGGGAGATGGGACAGGGCGGGTCAAGGCTGGAAATGCTGCCATGAGCCACGAGTCCACCACCATGAGCCCCGAGGGAGCAGAATGCTGCTGTGCTGGCAGTCTCAGCTCTGGGACCTTTGCTGGATTCTCCCCAGCGAGTGTCCTGGTCACTCAGGAACTCCGAGGAAGAGTGTGGGAGAAAGTTCAAGGCAACACCACCTCTTTCTAGGGAAAAAAACAAAAACAAAACACTGCTCTGAGTGCCCAGGGATCATGGGCTTCCAGTGGACCTGGATTCAAATCCTGACTCAGCCACTTTTTTGCTGTGGAGCTCAGGCACATATTTTGCTGAGCTTCATTCCTTACCCCCCATCCAGGACAATGGGGATAAATGCAAACCCCACCACCACCACCCTGCCCTGGGCAGGGCGTCATGAAGAGCAAGCACATGATGAAAGTTTCTGACACAGGCAGGCTCTGGATGCTAGTTCTTCCTGCCTGCTCTGACCACCCCGGTCATGGTCACGATCACAGGCAAAGGGCCGGGCATGAATGCGACATATTGATAGCCTTTTCAACACCTAAAGAAGACATGAGTTGAGGAGAAGCCATCAGATGTTTTCTTTCTGGGCTCCAGCCCTGCGACCTGAGTGTATACCTTTGCACCTACCTATTCTCCAGCCTCAGCCCCAGACCAGGGGCGGACCCAAAGACTGCCCAGGTTCAGGATTTCCTTTGCTCTAGATCTTCACAGTCCAATCTGGTAGCCACATGTGACTACATGTAGCTATTTAAATTAATTAGGTTTAAATGAAATTTAAAATTCAGTTCATCAGTTGCACTAACCATGTATCAAGTGCGCAGTAGTCACATGTGGCTGTTAGAGTGGACAGTGCAGGCTCAGAACCTTGCCATCCCCCCAGACGGTTCTATCAGACAGCACTGCTCTAGAGGCTCCGTGGGACTCCAGAGGACAGCCCTGGACAATGAGGAATTCTGGTGGCCATTTATAAAAGCATCCTCTCATTTCTGCAGTAACACCTTTCCTCCTTAAAAACAAAAATCTACTTAAATACCATCTAGGTCTAGTATCTGGTATACATGGGGTATGTACCTATGAGAAAGCTGGGCTCTGCAGGCATCAAACCCTGAGGCTGAAAGAGGCTTCTGCTCACTGGTTATCTGCTCTTAAAAAAATAGCCAATAAAGAGGGTACTTCTTATTTTTTAAAACAGAACTATTTTAAGGAAGTCTGGCTTCAAAACAGCTTGATGCTATTCACAGGATGGAAAGAGAAAGGATGGCCTTCAGCAGTGAGGACCCCCGGAGCCCCAGGACAACTTTGGTGGGTTCGAGACAGACTCAGGACACCCCAGATCCTCCTTGGATCTCTGCAGTCCCAGGGACATGCCATGGCTCACCTGGCTGGCAGGATGACCTGTCTTGGCAGGATGGATCCAGCCCTGCTTCCCCAACCTTCTCTAGAGGATCTTTGGGAATCTCGACTTCTACGTGGCCCTGGCTTCCTCCCTCATGAAACAGTTTAAACAACCGATCCTGACCTCAGATAGGTTTTGTTCCTCCCTCGGGGATGTGCACACGTTGCTGGCATCCTCAGGCCTTGCCACGGCTCAGACCTCCAGCTAGCCCCAGCTGCTAGCAGAACCCAATTCACACACGCAGGCAGAACCATCCAGAAGTGCACCAGCAGCGTTCAACAGTGTACGATGGTACAGAGACTCCCACTCCCTTGTCCCTTAGAGAGACACTCCAAGGCCCTGTCCCAGAGGCCCGAGCATGCCCAGTGAAACCCACCCCCATTGTTCCTCCCTCCTCTTCCTGTGTCCTTCTCCATATCCCCACCAGTATTTCCCAGGATCACCTCCCAAATAAACTATGTACCCTCAAAATATCTGTTTCAGCGTCTGCTCCTAGGGGAAGCCAACCTAAAATAAAGACTAAATAAATCCCCAAGTGGTTCAAAAGCAGCACAAGAAAGTTCTAGAATCAAGTGAGAAATATGTGCTTGAGATGGGGAGGGAACATCTTTCAAAATCCCCAGAGGAATCTGAGCAATTTCTCAGTGAAGGAGCCCATCCGCTTCTCTGTGGGGTCTGGAGCCAATCATCCAGGGGTCCCTGTGGCTTAAGGGGATCCCTGAGATTCAAATATATACTTCTGGGCACTCAGACTGAAAAACAGGTGCCATGGAACCTGCCCATGCTTCAACCGAATAACAATCTGGGGGTTGAAGGGAGTGAGAAAAGGGCACATCATTTAAACACTCTGGAAGATCATTTCAACACCCTCATCCACGATGGGCCCAGATCCCTGGCAGAGACCCAGCCCACTGGAGTCTTGGTCTCATCAGTCACTCGAGACCTCAGTGAACACCCAGAGCTCACTGGAAACCAGAAGGGGTGGGTGCCAGATGAAAACTGTGTGGGCCTGGGGGTGCAGTGGTGTCACAGGAAGGGAGAAAGGCCATGTCCTGCCTCTCGTCCCCATGCAGGAAGGGCCAGCAGGCCTCCTTGCCACAGAGAGACACCCCTTGCTGCCTTCTCCCCCTGCCCGGCAGGATGACACCCTCTCTGGGCTCAGTCAGAGCCCCCACCTCCCCATTTCCTGCACCCCACAGCACACCAGGCTGGTGACTCGAAAAAAGGCCACCACCAGCGGCCGGCACATCCACAGCGCCAAGAGCAACCACCCCCTGACAGAAAAGTAAGAACCTAAAAATGCCCTCGTTGGCATTTATATCTGATCCATCCTTGAATCAGCAAACCAGGGGTTTCCTTTTACAGCAGAACCAAACAGATTCCCGGTGGACATTTCCAGATGGCCTACACCGCTCATTCTGGTGGGACCTGCAAGAAACAGCCGGGTTAACGGCCCGGCAGCTCACTGCCTGGCTGACTGTGCTGTCTTGGTTTTTCACATGTAATTTTAAACTAATTTAGGCTTAGAAAAGTTGCAAAAGTAATACAGAGGGTCCTCTTATATCTGTCATTCCACTTCCCGTCATGTTAACGTCTTATATAATCACAGCACAATTTTCAAGAACAGAAAATTAGCATCGGTGAATTTAACATTCATTAACTATTTCACCAATTTTGCCCACACTGTCCTTTCTCTGTTGCAGAATTTTATCCATGATCCCACACTGCATTTAGTGGGTATTTCTTCTTAGTCTCCTCCGTTCTGCGATGGTTCCTTAGTCTTTCCTTGTCTCCTGATCTGGACAGGTTTGAAGAGTACTGGTCAGTGATTTTGTAGAAAGTCCTTCAATCTGGGTTTATTCCACGTTTTCTCCTATCAGAGTGAAGTTTGCATTTTTGGCAAGAATTCCATTAAAATTATGTTGTGTCCTGTGCATATCAAAGGGTTCGTGATATCAGTATGTCTTATTGCTGGTGATGTTAACCTTGATCACTTGGCTAACTTGGTGTCTTCCAGGTTTCTCCGCTATAAGTGGAATTCTAGAATACATACTCTTGGGTGTCTGGTTCTATTCCCCCTCTCTATCAAGTTTTTGGGATTCATCTGTATTATTGCATGTATTATTTGTTCTATTTCATTGCTATAGAGTGTTCCATTGTATGAATATACCACCACCTCTCTCTACCTCTAGGAGAGGTGGGAAATACCAGGTGTCTCCTTCTTTATTGCCTGCAGCAATATTTGTGCTGGGAGCAGAGTACAACACACAGCCAGTGTTGAGTTGTACAGCGCGCAACCTGTGCAGTTGGACATGGCAATCTATGATCCAAGGAACCACAATTCAGCATGTCAGATTTCTTTACTCCAAGGTATTCTATTGTAATCTCATTTGGGAAACTCAGGGTGAAATCCATACTGTAGCATGGCAGTATGGTTAGTGGGTATGCCCATAAGCTTTGAAATCTTACTCCAAGTTCAAATCTTGTTCTTGCCACTCATGGGCTAGGTAACCTGGAGCAAGTTACTTCCTTACTGTGACTATTCCATCAGTAAAATGGTGTGATGATGGTAGTACCTATCGCATAAGGCTATGCCAAAAATTAAATGCGATTTGATTACAAGAAAGCCTGTAGCATGGTGTCCGGCATATAATAAGCACATATATCGTTCTATTGTTATTATTAAACAAATATTGTTATTATTGAAACATCATTGTAGATTTTTATTATTCACTCATTATTTTTAATATTACAACACTGCTCATTTGCTTTGCAGCCTACATCTTTGAGGGCAGGGTTTGAGGGAGAATGTATCCCCAGGAGCTTCCAGCAAACAGAATTCCTATGCCTTTTTGTCCCTGAAAGGTCCTGGGGTCATCAACATATAACAATACTCACATGACGGGTGTGAGAGAATTATTTTAAGGAAATGGCTCACATGATTGTAGAGGCTGACGAGACCTAAATCTGCGGGATAGGCCAGCAGGCTGGAGACTCAGGGAAGAGTGGATGTTGTAGCTGGAATCCAAAGGTAGACTGAAGTGCAGAATTCCCTCTTCCTCAGGAGAGACAGTATTTTTCTCTTAAGACCTTCAACTGATTGGATGAGGCCCACCCACATAGTAGAGGGCAGTTTGTTTTACCCAAAGTCTACTGATTTATTTTTTTAAAGATTTATTTATTTATTTGAGAGAGAGAGAGAGAGAGAATGAGCAGGGGGAGAGGCAGAGGGAGAAGCAGACTCCTCGCTGAGCAAGGAGCCAGATGTGGGACTCAATCCCAGGACCCCGGGGTCATGATCTGAGCCAAAGGCAGACGCTTAACAGACTGAGCCACCCAGGTGCCCTAAACTCTACCGATTTAAATGTTAATGTCATCTTAAAAATAACAGCAACATCTAGACTAGTGTTTGACCAAATATCTGGGTTGCATGGCCTTACCCAGTTGATACATAAAATTAACCACCATAGTGGGCTATAGTTTGAGGCCACTGTTGACATATAGGTTTCAAGAAGTCAAAATCCCCACAACAGCCAGTGCAGTGACATAAGTGAGGGACTGAACAGGTGGGGCTCACCTCCTGATCTTGAGGAGTGGTGGGGACTGTGGCTAACTGGCAAGCCCACGTCTCACTGAAACAGATGGCCCATGCTTGGCCCCAATCCACTGTCACACAGGAACACAGTGCAGCAGGAATGCAGAGACACACCAATTTTTTCAAGAAATATTGAAATGTGGGGCGCCTGGGTGGCTCAGTCGTTAAGCGTCTACCTTCGGCTCAGGTCATGATCTCAGGGTCCTGGGATTGAACCCCGCATCGGGCTCCCCGCTCTGTGGAAAGCCTGCTTCTCCTTCTCCCTCTCCCCCTGCTTGTGTTCCCTCTCTCGCTGTGTCTCTCTGTCAAATAAATAAATAAAATCTTTAAAAAAAAATATTGAAATGTGGATTTCTATGTGAAATATTCTATTCCTTTAATGCAGGCAACTAATTAGATTGTTAAAAAATATATGCAGACCAAACAAATCCAAGAATAAGAGGTGCCCCCTGGCAACCCATTCGAAATCTTTGACTCACGGGATCTTACTGAATCTGTCAGCTCCCTTGTTTTCGTTATTCATGAAGCTTCTAATAATAAAAGTTGTAGCTTTGTAGAGGAGGCAGTAAGTTCTTTCAAAGCAGGATTGTCTCTGAAAATCCAGAGCACTGCTTCTCATGGGTTAGCATGGATCCAGAATCACCTGGAGGGCTTATGAAACTACAGAAGCTGAGCCCACCTCTAGTTTTTGACCCAGGCAATGTGGGATGGAACCTCGGAATTTGCATTTCTAACAAGTTCCCAGGTGATGCTGATGCTGCTGGTCCATTTGAGAACCGTTGGTCTGGAGGGAAAAAGCCAACATGGGTATGTGGAAAGTGGGTTGGCATCGCCACAGGGCAGGTAGATTCTGCAGTGGCTGGTCATCTGAGTCACCGGGTCACACCGGTCCTGGGCAATTGCTGTGGGGTCATCCCCGTTGTTGGTCCTGTCTGCCTCCCCTCCTGGGACCCTGCTCCTCACAGCTCTGTAAAGAAGCACGAATGAAATGGCGGTCTGTGTGGTGAAGGCATCTCCTGTAAGAAGCTGCACCCATGAACCTGCCCCTGCACCCAGGGGCCTGGGAATGAGACTTCTGCTTCGTCTCTGATGGTTGCACAACAATGTGAATGTGCTTGAAGCTGCTTAAAAACGCGTAAGGGGCGCCTGGCTGGCGCAGTCGGTGGAGCATGTGATTCTTGATCTCGGGGTCATGAGTTCAAGCCCCACATTGGGCGTGGAGTTTATCCATTTTAAAAAAATGGATAAAAGGGTTTGGTTTATAGAAACCCTCTTTCGTGGGCCGAATGGTGGTCTCCAGAAAGATGTTCACATACTAATCTCTGGAATCTGTGAAGATGACGTTATTTAGAAAAGAAGGTCTTTGCAGCTGTAATTAAGTTAAGGATATCAGGATGAGATCATCCTGGATTTTCCAGGTGGGCCCTAAATCCAGCAACGAGTGTCTCATGAGAGCCACACAGAGGAGAGACGCAGAAATGAGATGAGGCCAGAGGAACACAAAGGCAGAGAACAGATGGATGCAGCCCCAGACCAAGGAACGCCTGAAGCCACCAGAAGCTGGAAGAGGCCCGGAAGGATTCTCCCCTGGAGCCTTCGGAGAGGGCACAGCCTTGCCAACACCTTGACTTTGAACTCCTGGCCTCCGGAACTGTGATAAAATGAATCTCCCTTGTAATCCGCCCAGTTTGCGGTACTTTGTTACAGCATCCCTGGGTAACAAACACGCCTCCAGAAATGTCAGCGGGAAACGGAAGGACGAGGCAGGTGACTTGAAGGTGACCGTACTATAGGAAAAGCTTTGACCTATGTCTGCACTTGTTGAACCCAAGCCAGTGCCCCCAACATCAGCGACGCAGTCACCCCTTACCCCAGCCTCCTCCACCCCAGCTATGATAAGCCCTCACCCCAGCCTCCTCCAAGTCACTCGACTCGACTTTCCTGTGGCTCATGGAAACCAGCTGGGAGCACAAGGCCTACCTCTGAGAAGCTGCCACGTGGCCTCTCAGACCCCCAGGAGGCCCAGGCGGGAATTCCCCAGGGCCAGATTCCCTGGGTGGGCTCTGTAGCCCCCATAGGAAAAGGAGCAGCAAACCACAGAATTCCTGCACAGCCACAGTGGGGGGGAAGGTCTAGCTCTGTCAGTCCATCCAACCCAAATGGAAGCCAAGTGCTATCTGCAAGGGACACCCCAGCTTCCCTGCAGGGAGCCGGGCTTGCCCCGGGGTGGCTTTTCCCCAGATGCCTGGCCCTGCCTTTGCTGGTTTGCGTCAAACAGAGGCTTCTCCCCAGCTGCTCTTTGAGACTGCCAACAGCCAGTCTCCCCCACCCTCCAATCTAGGCTCTGCCCTCCCTGGCGCACAGATTAGGGTCTCTACAGCTCAGCTGATGTGGAATTGGTGTTCCCCATGCTTATTCAGGCCTTGCTACCACCCCCCCAAATTAGGAGGGGCCCCAGCCCCCGTGTCAGATTGAGTCACCGTGACCAGATAATCAGGAAGAACAAACTCAAAACCTCTTGAGAATGTCCCCCGCTCCCTGCTCTCCGGGGAGGAGGCTGAGTCAGCAAACACGTGTGCAAGCAGCAGGCTCCTCCCCAAACCTCCCTGGAAGAGAAGATGCTCTGGCAACTCCACTCCATGGATTCCTTCTCTCCCAGACACGGTTTACCTCATGTGCTCAGAATTTCCTATTAAGACAGGGGGAATAAAAAAACAAAACCCGATCTCGAGTCCATCTCGGGGGAACATCGTCTCTGGCCAGAGAGAGGCAACAGTCTGTGAGGAGCGCACGGCCACGTGGCTCCCCCAGAGGCCTGGGAAACGTGGCAGCTCCCAATTCACACCCCCTCCCCGAAAAACTGCTTTTGAAATGAATTTCCCACCTCCAGAGCTTCTGTCTCTCTTTGCTTCTTTCTTTAAATCCATAACCAAGTATCTTTTGAATTTTTCCTTTGGCCGAGAGACACATGCTTCCCTGACCCGCGCCCAGCAACACCCGCCCCGCCGGCCTGGGCCTCAGCCCGCGCTATCTGCAGCCCCTGACCCTGGGCAGTGAGGACCCCCCCAACAAAGGGTGGAGGGGGAGCCAAGGCTGGCGGTATGGGGTGTGGTCCTTGTGTGGGACAAGGCCAGGAGGGGGCTGACAGACAGGTGGGGCTCAGCCTCAGCCTCTGGTGAAAGGTCAGGACAGAAGCCTGAAGGCACGGTCTTGCCCTCTGAAAAGGTCCTGCCACCTGCCCCTCAAGCAATTGAATTTCCTAAAACCAGCATCCTGGCAATCGGCCCAGCGCCGCGGCCACTGGCGTTTGGTCCAAGCTGGGAATGAATTTAAGAGGGCCCGGTGTTATTAGCGGCACCCCTAAAAGCACCAACATTTTGCTTCTCCTCTGAGCGCGTCCCTCCCCCCACCTCCACTCTTCTGGGGCCCATAGCGCGGAGGGAGGCCACATGGCAGTCCTGGCTTCAGCCAGCCCTGGGCTCCGGCCTGGGCTCAGGCCCCGTCAGCTCTGCCGCTCACACTTGCAGGCCTGAGTCCCAGGGCCAGACGAAGGCCCACATCCCATGTCTTGGAATATTTAAATGCTATAAATCAAGCAAATGAGCTGTTCAGTAAAATAGGCTCCATGCTCCCACCTTGACTCCCTACTTCCATAAGACCTGGGAGACAGGCTCTGAAATCAGAATTCTAGAGCTCCACAGAGTTCCGTGCCCGAAGGTGGCAGGGTAGGGAAAGCTGACCCAGGCCGAGATCCGGCCCCCTGCCTGGCCCCAGAGACTCCCTCTGGGACTGGGAAGGCCTCTTGCGCACTTACATAGTCACCCCGCCCAGAGTCTAAGTCCCACCCACACTTCCACAAAGAGCTGCCCCTTGGCCACCCCAGCACCTACATGCTCTGGTGGCAGGTTGCCTTTCGGGGACAACCCAGGGGAGAGAACCTCATGAACCCTAGGAGGAGGCCTCCTGCCATTTGGGCAGGAAATCCAGGGTCTCAGTTCCATGGGGTTTGGTCCAGAAAGGTCTCACCAGCTCTGAGTAGACCCGTCACACAGCCCCCAGATTCCTCACCTTTGGGAGGGGGTGCAGCCAGGGAAGCGCCCGAGCAGGGGTCTCTAAAGTACAGGACCTCCCAGTAAGCAGCATCCAGTAAGAATGCTCAGGGCCCAGTGTCCTTCACAGACCCTCTGAGGCCTCAAGTCTCTGTTGGTCACCTGTCTCCACAGGGACACAGGGAAGCCAGGACAGGCAATGCCAAGAGTGTGTTCTGACCCTGAGATGCCTGGGGCTGTCAGGTCAGAGGTTCATCCCTTGGCCCTGTAGTGCTCAGTCAATCCCTGTGTCCTCCTGGATGAGGGTGGGGCACAGAGCCACTAAAAGATACATGGGCCCCTTGGGGCGCCTGGGTGGCTCAGTCGGTTAAGTGCCTGCCTTCGGCTCAGGTCATGATCCCAGGGTCCTGGGATCAAGTCCCGCATCGTGCTCCCTGCTCAGTGGGGAGCCTGCTTCTCCCTCTCCTTCTGCTCCTCCTGTTTGTGCTCTCTCACTCTCTCTCAATCTCTCTCAAATAAATAAATAAAATCTAAAAAAAAAAATTTTTTTTCAAATAAATTAATTAAAAATATATAGATGGGCCCCCGGCAGACACATCACCCTCTGTAGCCTGTTGAGTGCTTTTAGATGCTTTAACCTGTTTAATCATCACACACATCCTGGTTGAGAGTCACTATGTATAGCCCCATTTTACAGGTGGAGAAGCAGAGGCCCAGAGAGGCGAGAGACTTCACGGGCGATATGCCGTACAGCAAGTGCCCGTTCCTGCCCACCGCTTTTGCCTTGAAATGTCCAGCTGATGTGAGGGACACAAAACCTGCCCTCGTCAAATAATCAGAAGGAAGTAAAGAGAAGCTCCTTCTGGCTCTCCTACTCAACCGCCACGATGACCCCAGGTGTGACGAAGCCCTTCGAGAGCCCTGTCGGGACACCTGTGTGGATGGCACAAAAGCAGCCCTTCCCATTGACCCAGATGAAATCACGTCCATTCGTATGTAACCAGAATATAACTGGGCCACCTGGAGGCCAGTCTGAACATGGAGGGGAATTCAAAGAAAACACAGCCCTCTCTCAAAGCCTTGACTTTTACCCCCGACTAAGGTCTTCTGAAGAGGCAAACACCAGAGGAGAGGAAGGAGGGGGCGGGACCATATTCCAAACCCACTACGAACTTTCTTTTTTTTTTTTTTTCTTTTTTTAAAGATTTATTTATTTATTTGAGAGAGCGAGAATGAGAGAGAGAACATGAGAGGGGGGAGGGTCAGAGGGAGAAGCAGGCTCCTCGCTGAGCAGGGAGCCCGATGCGGGACTCGATCCCGGGACTCCAGGATCATGACCTGAGCTGAAGGCAGTTGCTTAACCAACTGAGCCACCCAGGCGCCCCCCCCACTACGAACTTTCTAAAAACCCCTTTACCCTCTCTCTCCAAGTCCCACACCCCAGGCAGGTGCTCACCCAGCCTTCCTCCACTCACCATCAAGGTCTGCTTCTCCTCCCTGCTCCCGTCCTACACACACTCTCCAAGAGATTTTCCTTCTCAGAGTAGCTCCAACTCCCTGGTCTGTAGCATCTTCTGGTTACCTCCCCACCCATGACCTCAATTAACAGAACAAAGGGCCAGGTTAGGGAGGCCCTGCTGAGTCTGTGAAAAAAGGCTGGGAATAAAAATGGGTTTGTCCCTGTCACTTACTTTACCAGGGACTATGGAAAATACAGTCCTTAGTTAGCTGCAGCAGAGGCTACCTGGATATTGTCTCAGCTCCGTCATTCATTAAGGGTGAGACCTGGGTAGGTCACTTACCTTTTGGACCTTGACATAAAGGTGGAAACGGGGTAAAGCAGCTCCTCCCTGAGGGCTGACAGATGCCGTGAACTTTGAGCCTGCTAGGTCTGGAGAGGAAGAGTGACAGGCAGGCTCCTAGTCCTGAGAAAAGGCACAGCCTGAATCTCATCAGAAGGAAACAGGCAGATCCAACCTGGAGAACAATTCCTCAAACAATCGGTCTGTGGTCCTCAAAAATGCCAATGTCATAGTGGACAGAAACAGGAAGCTAGAGAGATATGACAAGGGAATGCAGTGTGTGATCTGGGATCTATCCGTGGGTGGGGGGGGGCCGACAGGGGTCTCTATAAAGGACGTTAGAGGGACAACCAGGGCGTATGTGCACGGATCCAGCATTCGGTAATAGCTTTGAGTCAATGTTGTATCTCTTGAATTTGATCAAGTGTATGGAGGGAGTGGAAGAAGATGGCTTGTGTGGGGGACATTCACACCGAAGGAGTCAGGAGCACAGCGATGGGAGGTCTCTAACTCCTTTGAACATTTCAGAAGCTAATAATAATAACAGTATATATGCACGTGTGTGTATGATGAATATTACACATACGGAGAGAAAGAGAGCAGAGTACAAAATGTTAGCAATTGGGAAACCTGGGTGATTTTTGGTCCTGTTTTTATAAGTTTTCTGTGAACGTATTTCAAAACAAAAAGTTTTAAGAAAAACACAGTGGGACACAAAAGCGCGGAGGTTACGAATTTTAAGCTCTCCAAAGAGGCTTGCTATTCCCCTCATTCATTCAGCAGTGACTGCGCCCGCTCTACCTGCCAGACTGCTAGGAGGTGGGATGCAGGGAACAAAGGACCCAGGCCAGAAGGCGGGGCCAGGGCCAGGTGTGCTCCCCCACCCCTGGACACTGGAGCTCTCATGGGCCTAGAGGGGGCTGGGGCCTCCTGCCCATGGGCCCTTCCTGGGAATTGCCCTCACCACGAGATTACACCCCATCCCACATTGAACATCTGGTCATCTGGGGATGTGATTACACACCTGGCCCTTTGCCTGGATTCAGGATAACTCTAAAGGCTGTCCTACTTCAGGCCTCTGCCAGGGGCAGCACGAACCCTCCCACCCTGAGACAACATCGAAGTTCAGCTTCTCCCTTTGCCCAGAGCTCTCTTCCAAAACCTCCTCACACAACCCCCGTCTCCCAGTTTGTGTCCAGGGAACCTGATCAGTAATAGAGGCCCAATAAGAAATAAATGCCATGGTCAAATCAGGATCATTCAGGTGGGCGATGAAAGGGACTATTTACCAAGGGGGGGGCATGTTGTCACTCGTGACCTGAGGCTAGGAGCAACTGAGCTGTTATCACCCCTGTGCCTAAGTCCCAAGGGGCAGGGTGGTTCCCAGAATGGAAGAGAAGGGTTATTGGAAGAAGGCCACCCTGAACGAAGCTGGTCCTTCAAGTAGTCCAAGATGGCCCTGCCAGAAGGGATCCATAGGAATAAACGCCTTTCTTCATGCTCCTCCTCTCCCCTGACTCCTGCCGGTGCTCCCTACTGCTGACCCCTGCCCAGAGCCACCTGCATAAGCGCTGGTGATGCACATGGTGTGTGGGTCAGCCCCCGGGGCACAAGGGGCAACAATGATGAGGTGGGTTTGGGCAGCAGATGGTAGACACCCTGTGTGGGGTCCAACACTCTACCCCTTCCAGAATCATGGAAGTTCTGAACTTCCCCGGGAAATGGAACGTATTTTGCACCTAATTTTGAGGACCTCATGGATGCTCCCCCAGGGAGGCACTGTGCCCCGGGTTAAACTACACAGTGCTGCAAAGTGGTCATAGTAGAGCCCGGGGCTATGGGAGGGAGAACAAAGGATACAGCACGGGAAGGGTGCCCATCTCCTCGTCTTACAAAGTTGGGAATCGAGAGAGTCCCAAAGCTGGAAATCAGCAACTGCTGTTCAATAGGAGCTGTTCGCAGAAGAACCAGAAGTAGTAACAGAGTTGAACACTGGGAGGAGTGAGGTAAACCCTTACCTTAGCCATCATAGAGTGAGTAGCTGGTGTCTAAAGATGGTAACTGAGGAGTGGAAGTGTAAGTTTGTGATTTGGAGAGATCTCCACACTGGAATTCTCCAGACTGGAGAAAAACCATCAATGGGAACTGCTGAAAGATGTCGTCTCTGGGAATGGGGACTGGGGGTGAGTAGGGGCAAGTACGATGGGTAAGATGCAATTGCTTTCACTGTAGGCTTTTCTGATATATCTGATTTGTTGCCAGTATGTTATGGCCAGGTACTATTACTCTGATAAATATAAATACTTTATAATATTTTTAAAAAACAACCACCTTACTTTATCGGGATCTGCCCTTCCCTCCATGCCTACGAGGCCCCAGAAGTGGGTCAGCCCATGTGACTTGCACTAGCCTGGCCCCCTACCACCTGCAGAGCAGAAATGGCCTTGCGTCAGCCACCTATTTTTGTGTCACAAAAAAACCCAAAACTTGGTGACTCAAAAACAACAAAGATGTATTTCTCATAATTCTGTGAGTTCACCAGGTGGGTTTTCTACATGGCGTTGTGTCAGCTGGGACTTGGGAATGGCTGAAGGGACAGATGGTCTCCCTTATGTGGCTCGGTGGGACTGGTGGCCAGCAGCTCTATCACTCTCCGCATGGACCTCTCCACTTGGCTCCTTGAGCTTCCCCATGGAAGGTCAGTTAGGCTCCAAGAAGCAGTGACTCAAGAGACAAGGGCAGAAGCTGCACATCTCTGCAGCCTCAAGACTTACATAGCATCACTTGCCCTGCCTTCCCTTCCTCTAAACAGCTCCAAGTCTAGCCCAGGTTCAAGGGTAGGGAATTAGATCCTGTCAAAGAACTGTGGTCCCCCCAATGGGCAGAAACAAAAAAGCTTCATGGTAAAGGCTGAAGACCCCCATTGGACCGCTGCCCGCATTGCCCCAACAGGGCACCAACCACACCTTGACCGTCTGCTGGTGACTTCTCCCCTGCCCCTGGGCTTCTACACAAGTCCCAGCTCTCTTGGGCTTGTCCTTTCAGTCCTGTGTGCGGGACAACCCATGGGGCCGGACTGATGTGGTCACTGTAGTTCATGGTTCCTATTGCTATCTTGGCCTTCAGATTTCATCCTCCCAGAAGGCACACACTGAGTTAGTTAAAATGCTCTGTACAACTTAGTCAAAGTCACTTTGCTCCCCCCGGAGGGTTGTAGTCAACAAAAGCAATCAGTGTTTAAATGATGTATCTATGAATATATAATTATATATCCATACTTACAAGGCTGCTGCCTTGTACAAGTCCAGGGAGGCCCCATTCATACTGTAGGCTGTGTTAATGGTGTCCCCTGAAATTATATGATATGCAGCTCAAACGCCTGAACGTGGCCTCCCCAGATATGGATGCTCAGCGATGGTGTATCTTTCACTGGACCTTTCCAATGCATACTCCTTTGAGGTCAGTGGCTGCCAAGACGCTGTGCATTATAATCACCTGGGTAGGCCACACCACCCAACCGATGAGCTCTGAATCACTTTGGGGTGGGACCCAGGCATCAGTATTCCTAAAGAGCCCTACGTGAGTCCAATGAACAGCCGAGGTTTAGAACCTCAAGGAATGTGTACTGAAGCTTTGAAAAGGTTTTCCCCTTTATTTTTATAAAAGGACATAATAATTGGAATTCATTGAAGAAAAAAATTTGAAAATCGCAGAGAAGACTAAAAAACAAAACAAAACAAGCCCCTCTCATTGCACTGTTACCCTGGTTGAGATTTCTCTTTTTTCTATGAATGTATTTCATACAGGTCATTAAAGGGTCTGAGCTGCCATCCTGCTTCTCTCTTCAAAGGACAAGTGGGGAAGGAGAGGGGCGTCCTGTTTGTGAGCTTTACTGTTTCCTCTGGCCTCAGGCCCAAGTGTGAAACCTCTTTGCAGAGATTTTTCAGCTCCTCCTTTCCTCTTTCCTCGCCCAAGCGAACCTGCAGAACCCAGGGGTCAAAGGTCACACCTGGTGCCTTCTGCCAGACTTTGGAGGGAGGCTTTTATTAACCTTGCTGGGCCTTCTGTGAGAGGCTGGCCCACATTGTGTCTGACGGCTCCCAGCAGGGTAGAGGTAGGGCCCTGCAAGGTCCCTGAGCCTTCACAGATCCAGTCAATAATCCTCCAGAACACCCAGCCTCACCAAGGCCCGGGCCCTCTGTCAGCCCCAGGACCTCAGGTCTCCCTCCCTGCTCGCTGGGTCCTTGATTAGGCCCAGTCTGGCTCCTGGGAACTTGCTTGCTTATCCCAGGAACTCCTACCCTCAGGACTGGTAGAGTGGGAGCCAGTTACCTACTGGCCTCATTGCTGACCACTGTCCACCATTGGGATATTTGACTTCTTTAGCTTGTCCCTGGGTTGGACCAGCCCTGGAAGTCCTTCCACTCTCGCCCCAAGCCTGGTTCCAATGCATCCTGCCTGATGTGAAAGATTCACAGGTGCATCCACACTCCACAAATATTTACTGAAAGCTTCTTATGTGTGAGGCACTGAGCCTGGTGCCCAAATTAGAACTGGTTCCTCCCTTCTGGAGCAAGGAGAGGGAACAGGGTGTCCCGAGGAGGCCTTACCAGGAGATGTACTACTACCCAGGATTTAGGGATGGCTTTTTGGAGGAAGGGGTTGGTGGACCAGACATGCAGGGTGACGGGAAGCTAGTTAGGTGAAGAGGAGCAGGCATGTTCTAGAGAGGGGGACTAGCATGTGGCAGACAGGAGGGGTGGAGGGAAGGCCATTGTGGCAGGGCCCCTCCAGGTGAGAGTGGAGTAAGCTGGGCTGAGAGGGGCACGGTCCAGAGCACCAGATCCTGTGGCCATATAAGATCCTGATGGCCTTCCAGGGACCTTCCAAGGTTTCTATGCAAGCCAGTAACACAATCAGACAGACAGACAGACACACACACCCATTGAACCACCCAGTTCAAGGTGTGGGAGCCACCACGAGCCATCTCCCTTATGTTATCTCTGAAAGAGACACAGAAATCTGGAACACGGTTTGCCTCCCAGAAAGGGAAATGGGTGTCTGGAGACAGGGGAAAGAGGGACACTCTTCAGTATGTATGCTTTCATACCTTCTGGGTTTTATTCACATCAGTACATCAGCTATTCAAAAAGAGAATAAAAATTAATCCCACCCCTCTCCCCCTGCCCCAAACCTGAATCTCTTCATGAGGAGCAATCAGTCAAATCCACATTGGGAGGCATTCTGCCAAAGGCATGAATAAATATCAGTGTCACAAATGACAAGGCAGGCTGGAAGAAGGTTGCAGATCAGAGACTGAGGAGACCCAACAGAAGGTGATGGTCCTTGGTTAGGTCCACGATCAAAGCAAGAAAGGACATAATCAGGATAGCTGGAAAAACTCGAAGACAGATCATAGAGAGAGCCCGGATTTGTATCTATGTTAAATTCATTGGGTGTGATAATGGTTTTGTTCTTATGAAGGAGAATGTTCACCATCTTAGTGGACATATGCAGAAATATCCGGGTAAAATATCAGGATGCCTGTAACTGTATTCTCAAATATTTCAGAAAAAAAAAAAAGAAGGGAGGAAGGAAAGAAATATTGATACTTGTTTTGGACCAATGTATATGTTTCTAGAAAGAGATTAGATAAAGCAAATGTGGCAAAATGTTAACTTGTTGGTGAATCTCATAGCTATTACTCTTGCAGGTTTCTATGGTTTAAAATTTTTCTAATGAAAAGTTGGGAAAATTAAGGTTAACATAAAATTAAAAATACGTTTGGGGCGTTCTGGTGGCTCAGTTGGGTAAGCATCCGGCTCTTGGTGTTGGCTCAGGTCATGATCTCAGGGTCGTGAGATCCACACTTGCTGTGAAGCCTGCATGAGATTCTGTCTCTCTCCCTTCCCCCTTCTCTAAAATAGATAAATAAAAATAGGTTTAAACGATTGCTTATTTAAAAACAACAACAACAACAACAACAGGAGCGCCTGGTGGCTCAGTCAGTTAAGCATCTGCCTTCAGCTCAGGGTCCTGGGATTGAGCCCTATGTCAGGTTCCCTGCTCAGCGGGGAGTCTGCTTCTCCCACTCCCTCTGCTGCTCCCCCCTCCCCCCGGCTTGTGCTCTCTGGATCGTGCTCTCTCTCAAATAAACAAATAAAATCTTAAAAACAACAACACAGAATGTACGTTGTAGCTTTCATATTTCAATCAAAAGCGCATCCCTCCCCTTTGTGGTGGTGGCTAGCTGATCCCTCACCGCTCCTCCGGGTGACACCACCAGTTAAAACGCTCACCCTTTTGAACACTTACTTCTGATGCCACAAAATGAATGAAACTCCTCACCGTGAAGGGGCTGAGGATGCTACCTACTGAAAGAATTCTCCACTCTTTTCAAGCTCATAAACCTTTCCAACAACATAATGTCCTGAACTTTTTCCCGTGCCAAGCCAAAGTCATTTTTCTTTGAATAAGCTCAGATTTAGAAAAAGAAAGCAATTATCCGGGTGGCCTTTAGAGAGTGAGTGTTGTCATGGGAATTCCCAGCACTGTAGTGCAGGAGGGCTTGGGGCACAGGAACCCCAGTGATGCCCTTCCCCTCACATGCAGGCAGTGGTCCATGTCACCAGTGAATCTAGAGCCTGGACTGCCCACTGTGTTGCCCATACTATAAAAACTGGAGGGAGTGATAAATAAAATTCATCACCACCCATCATTGTCCAGCAGTGAGTGGGCCCAGTTGGCATGGGTCTCTGGAAAGTTTGAATGGTACCAACGAGAACCCCGGGGAGTGGGGTCCTGGTTGTCGGGACAGGGTCTGCAGTGGGGAATCCCCAAATGTGCAATGTGGTGTGGAGAACTGGGGATGCCAAAGACAACGCTCTTGAGCTTGACCCCGCTCACTCAGGACTGCCCAGACCTCCCTTTATGCAGCTGGAGCATCTTTGAGGCCCGAGGCTTACAGCTTTCTAATGACAGCATCCTAAGTAGCTAAGAGTTCAGGCTCCGGAGTCAGAACTGGGTTCAAATCCTGCTATCCACAAGTAGCCTTAATCTCTCCAAGTCTCATTTTCTTCTTCCCTAAAAAGGGTAGTGTGAGAACCCACCGTGAAGTGTGATCTGATGATGAAATGAGATTAACCGTCTCAAACCCTCGGGATAGATGAACACCAAGTGGGAATCCCACAAGGGATAGTCCCTGGGGCTCCGGTCAGAGTAGATCAGGGTCAGGGACTAGGGCAGCAATCCGGAAGCATGGACAGATGGGACAAACCACATCCCCAGAGGGAGAGCAGCCTGGGGGACAGCAGGAAGGCACACACAGTGATGCAGTGGACAGGGACCGGGAAGGTGCGACTGAGCAGTGATGGACATCACGAAGCTCCGCTCCGAGGAGAGAAGCCTCATGAACCACAGGGCTTCTGCTTCCCTAAGTGGAATTTGCAAGTTTGGATCCTGAAGTGAACTATTCCAGAAAACAGAGCTGAGGCTCAGGCAGCGCCAGCAGCCCGCCTCCCCTCAGGCTCCCCACTAAATAGACGCCAAAGAAAGGAATTTCATAAGGAGGATAGATGGATCATTCAAAAGATCCCAGGTCATTGGGACGACGGACGTCCCTGCTGGGCTGGAAGCAAGCCTCCCCGCCAGGCCCGGCTGAGTCAAAGAATTCCGGGGCATAGACACCTCCTCCACCGTGCCCACCAAGTGATCTTCCACCAGACGTGTGGGCAGATTGTCTGCACTCTGGAAACTCACCGTTCCTTTGCCCCTGGGTTTTTTCCCTCTGGGTCTCAGTGAAGTGTTCCTCTTGGAAATTTTCAGCCCTTTCTTGGCAGAGTTAAGGAGAAAGAAATTTTTCCAGAACTCAGTCAAAGATGCTGGCGTAGCTGGGTTGGGAGGGGAGGGTGATCTCAATGAGAAGAGCCAGGGGGGCTTCAGTGGCTGGGGTGGTGGCAGGTGAGAGCCCGGGACCTGGGAGGGGCAGCTTTCGTCGTTGCTCATGTGCTAAGCATCTCATCATTTGTCAGATGTCCTTCCCCATCCCCCAGCTCCATGCAACATAAGCACTCAAAAGTCCCCTCGTGAAGCTGGGTGGTCAGGAATTGAGGACTCTGCCGACTCCCCTCCATTTCTCCCCAGCTGGTCCCCACCTCTGTCTACCTACATCAGAGAGAATGGGAGGAAGAACTCTCTGGAATCCACTCCACCACAGCTGTTGAGAGAAAACTCTGAGGCCGCTGAGCAAACACCCTCTGGGCCGCCGTCCCACCAGGCCTCCAAGAGGCTTCCTGCCTCTTGGGGTCTTCAGAGCCTGGGTCCAGTCTCGGTTCGGACACCCCACCTCCGACCTCGACACAGAATCTGCTGCCTCCACGCTATTTCCTCCGCTTGCACGTTGATTTCCTGCCAAACCATTTCCCTCCTGGCTTCAAATTTTGTTGGGAAAGAAATGAAATCAGCACTTGGAGACCTGGAAGGGGAAAAAACAGCTGCTTTTAACCAAATGGGACGGGGGAGGGGAAGCAGAGCCGCTGCATCTGGGCAGAAGAGCAAGAGTCTGGCTTAGCGCGAGGGGCAAACTCAAATGCCCAGCGGGCCCAGCGGGCACCACGAGGGAGCCTTCACATGGCATCCGGGGCTGCATGCTTCAGACACAGACACATCCTGTGTCCGCATTAGTCATCCCCATGTATTTTCCTCCACTTCAGAGCCGTGGGTACAAAAAATATTTCTCTTTCCTCTTAGCTCTCCAATAAGGAAAATTACAGTGCTTATGTTTGGGACACAAATAGAGAGTGGTGGGGACTGTGGCATCAAGGCCACCTGGTAAAATTGGTCATGTTGGGCAGACTCTGTGACATCCACCAATGGTGGCCATGTGGCGACATGGGCCTCTGATAACACATCTGGCCTAGAGAGCTGGATTTCTGTGTAAAAAATCGCCTGAGATTTATATGTCGGCCACTAATTCAGAAGATGTAAGGCCCTGGAGAGTCAGCACCATGTGGGCTAAGCAGAATGAATCTGTGGGTGGAGCTTGAGACCTCTGGTTTATGGGTGGGCGTGGATATGTGGACCCCAGTCCACGGCAGCTGGCATGGGCAACATCGGCACTCCACCCAGCCCTCAGATCTCTCTCTTCCAGTTTATGCCCCTGACCCTTCCCATCTCTGCACTGCTTCCCCAAGTGGGTATACCTGGCGCTCCTCCTTGGAGGGCTTCCCTCAGCTGCTGGAGTCTCCTTGCCAGACAGTGAGCCAGAGGCACTTAGAATGTTACATTCTCCTCCCATGCCCGCCGACCGAGGTGAAGGAGTAATGGCAGCAGGAGTATGGGAGGCCAGCCCTCTTGTCCTAGGTCAAGATAACCCTGAGCAGGGGCGCCTGGATGGCTCAGTCGGTTAAGGCTTAACTCTTGATATTGGCTCAGGTCATGATCTCAGGGTCATGGTTTCGAGCCCCGAGTTTCGTAGGGCTCTGAGCTCAGTGGGGTGTCTGCTTCTCTCCTTCTCCCTCTGCGCCCCCTCAAATAAATTAATAAATCTTAAAAAAAAAAAGATAACCCTGAGCATCCCTTATATACTAGAGCACCCCGAAGGATCAGGCCGAAGCCACTCTGTAGGGCTTTGCCTGAGATTGTCCCTGGGTCAGCCTCCTTCCTACCCTGATCTGCTTCCTTCATTCCCATTCCAGTTTCTTAATAAATCACAGGCACCATGAGCCATTGTCCCAGGATCTAATTCTGGACAACACCCCCCAAGCCCTTCCTTAGACACAGCCACAGACAATGGACACCCCTCCTGCAGTGCAGAAAGAATACCTTTGCCAGGGGCTGATACAACAGTTTGGGAGCCTCAGCGGGCAAGTCTGTAAGAAGATACTGTCGCATCTGAGAATTAACTTAGGATGTGGGGGCCCCTCCTACAGCCTCTCTGCTTTCCCACCCCACCCCTTCTTTTGCTTATCACCCTTCCTTTAGACTTGTGGTTGATCCCAAACATCCCCCTCCCTCACCACAGGGCAACTATGCGGATATTGTGTGTCTGACCCTGCCCTAGGCCCAGAGTGGGACTTGACCAGTATTAGCCAGTTTGGGTAAATCCTTGTCCCCCTGCCTAGCGACCGGTACCAGGAACTCAGGCCACCAGTCACCTAGCAAAAGAAATTCCTATGGAAAGTTAGAGAGAGTGGTGCAGAGGTGATCCAGTTGTCTTGAAGCTAGAAATTCTGAAACACAGATATAATCTAGACATGTGCAGGAAAATGAAGGAAGCTGCTGAGAATAAAGCTGATCTACAGAAGAAGGCAGAGGAGCAAACTGAAGGGAAAGGAAGCCAGAACCCAAATGCGATTTCTGTTGCTTGCAACCAAAAGCCTTCTGGTACTTCCCAGGAGGGAAAGGTAACCAATTGAGGGGGTTTTATCAAGCCAGTTACCGCCGTGGGCACCTGGGCAAGCAGGGATCGAGATGACCCACAGGAGAGGGTCACATCCCTTGGAGTTAGCCCGACCAAGGGGAAGGGAGCTGGGGTATCTACCCATCAGCTCTAGTCAGCCACTAAGAAGCACTACCCTGGTTCACTGTGTCTCCAGCTAGAATCATCGGGAGTTTTGTATTAAATAGTGATGCCTGGGCCCCACCTCCAGAGATCCTGAGTTCAGGAACCTGGGCTCAGGCCAGAGCACTGGGACTGGTAAGATCTCTCCAGGAGATGCATGTGTGTGGTATCGTTTGAGAAGCCCTGGTCTAGCTAATGTCTCAGATCCCTTTGAGCCTACAAGTTTGGGGCCTCCCTGAACAGGTTCAGCTGAGGATGGAAACCCTGAGAAGGTCTTTAGTGCAGCTGGAGATAAATCACTTTTTGGCTGGGGTTGCAGCTGGTGGCGGCTTGAGAATGAGGTTTTGGGCCTTAACTCCACTGTTCATGCTCCCGTGACCATAACGAAGCCCGACCAGCAGACTTTCTTTTTAGAAAGAAAAAAAAAAAATGTCAGGCATATTTTCCGAGGTTTAATTTCCTTCCAATGTCCTGAAGAAACCTTCCTAAAAGTTTATACTGCCTCAACCCCAGTCTCTGGTAATAACATCAAAGACTTTGAAACTGATACCCAGTGTGACTTTGCTAAAGTAAATAAAACACGAGGGAGGAGGGAAATTAAAAAGAGCATGAGTCTAGGGGAAGCCAAACCTCTTCCAAGAGGGTGAAAGAGGGATGTTGGTTGGGGGCAGGGGAAGGGGGCAGAATTCTGAGTTTAAAATTCAGGAAAAGAAGGGAAATACATGAGGGTTTCTAGATTTAGCAAGTAAAAACCCAAAATGACTAGTTCAGTTTGAATTTCAGATGAACAATGAATAATTTTTTTACTGTCTAGTGTGTCCCATGCAATATTGGGGGCATACTTATATTAAATATTGCATGGGGGACATCCTTACACCAAAAATAGTATTCATGGCCTATGTGAAATTCAAATTGAAGAGGGCATCCTGGATTTTATCTGGTAACCCCAAAACACACACACAAATAGACCGGTCTCAACTGGCTTGAACACCCTTAACCAGATGTCTGAGTTAAATTGAGTATCTCTGTGCTTAACTAGATGTCTCTGGTCTTACCTGCGTGTCCGGGCTGTGCAGGCGATTCTGGCCTTCCATCTGGAGCAGTGGAAGAATTTCCTCCTTTTTGGGGTGGAGTGAGAGATGTGGAAAGAGGGGGAAAGCGGTGGAAAGAAAGTAGGGCGTCCATGGGGGGTGGAGCGTGAGACTCCCAGCATCCCTCAGCCTGCTCCCCCAGCCCCACCCCAGGTCTGCCCCGCACCACCCCATGCGGCTCAGGCCTGAGAAGAGCTCCAGTCCCTGGTGCAGGGTGAGAATTTGCCTTCCTTCCCTAAGCCAAGAAATCGGGGAGCTGGAGCGCCCCAGCCCCGCAGCGACGGGAAAGGGGACCCTAAGCCACCCCCCAGCCCCCACCCTCGAGGCCACCCCTTCCCCATCTCCCTGCCCCCCTGTGCCCTACACTCCCCCCCCCCTCAGTGCTGCCTCCATCCACCTTCCTGTCTCTCCAGCCCCTGCCCCCCACCCCCCCACCCCCGATCGGGAAGCCGGAGGCCGCGGAGTGGTCAGGCGGGGTGGGGTGCGGCGGCTCCCCTCCCCCAGGGGGACCCAGCTGCCAGGGGGCGGTGCGCAGGGAGCGGAGCGTGCAGCTGGAAGCTCCCGC
Organism: Mirounga angustirostris; assembly: GCF_029215605.1. Lineage (NCBI taxonomy): Eukaryota > Metazoa > Chordata > Mammalia > Carnivora > Phocidae > Mirounga > Mirounga angustirostris. The sequence goes on along the minus strand of NW_026991718.1, from coordinate 95,618,315 downwards.
GGCTCCGCCTGCACCGCGCCGGCCAAGGTCAGAGTCCGAGGCCAGCGGCAGGGCGGGACGGGCGCGACGTTACAGCCACGTCAAGGTGTGGAGAGCCCCGCGGGGCTGCCAGGAACTGGGTGCGCTCCGGAGCGGCCGGCGTCGCCGGGATGGTGACTTGGTAGCGATCGAAGCGCCACATCCTCGCGCCCACTTTGAGCTCCCAGGAGCTGACCCAAAGGAAATAATCCAGACCAAGAAAGAGAGATGTGTCGGGATATATTCACAGCGGCATAGGGAAATGGTTCCAAAAAATCTTGGTACGTCAGCACAATGGAATTTTTTTATTATTTCTTCTGGCGTTCATCGAGTGCTCACTTGGCAACGAGCACCCTGACAGCTACTGGGTACGTAGAGGTGGGTGTAAGTGGGTCTCTTCCCCCCACCCCACTCTTCCTGGGGTTCGCAGGCAAAATGCTGGCACTTACAAGCACAGACTCCAGAACCAGGCAACAGTGGGTTTGAACACTGATCCGCCTCCTCATCTGTGATACCTCCTAGGGAAAGAGAGGATTCAATGAGGTAATGCCTATGAGGTGTGTGGCTGAGTGCCTGGCATGTAGTTAAAGCTCTCAACAGTTACCAGCTGTTGTTGTTGCTATTACTATTACTGTAGAAATGTGATAGGTGCCATAATAGAAGGATGTACAAACCATAATACAATCATGGAAGAGGTTGTGCTAAGTACTGCAATAAAAGGCCACCTAAGCTATTAGGAGTCCACAGAAGAGGGTGTGCTAAGTGCCACAAAAGAAGAATGTGCAAGTTCTGAGAGCGCAAAGAATGTTGTGTTTAATTCCACCTGGGGATGTTAGCAGAGGCCACCCAGGTGCTAGCTTAGCTGGGTCTTGAAGGTTGTGTAGAAGTTTGCTGGATGGACCAGAGATGAGAAGGCATTCCAGGTAGAAGCAAACATGTGGGCCAAGAAGGGAGGAGAGAAGGGACAGTGTGAATCCCAAGAATGACTTCTAGGTATCTTGTGGAGAATCAGTGGTGTCCAGGAGTGCTCTTTACTTCTGCACACCTGTCCTCAGTCACAAGCCAGCCCACCTGCTGTGACCATTTAAACCTGGCTCTGCATGCTCAAGACCCCACCAGGGGCACCCTCCATCCATGGTGAGGCCCACACGCTTTTGGTGGACTCTTGAACCCACTCAAGATGCTTTGAGGCCAACATCAAAAGGAAAGTTTCCAGGTCTTTATCCTTTTCTTCCTACCATGATTCTCAACCTCTTATAAATTTGCCCACCCCCTTTCCAGCAACCTTTGAGCTCTTTATATCCAAAGATGCTGGGAAGAATAGGGGTGAGCCATTGTTATGTCCATTGACTCAAATCCAAGTGGGAAAAATCCCAAGTTCTTGAAAGCAGAGACTGTGGTGATAATATTAATCATGCTAGTTAACAAACATGATAGCTTCGTCTCCCTCAAGCACTTTGCAAACACTATCTATACGAATTGCTATTCTTGTCCCCTGGTTTTAGATAATGTAGCTGAGTGGAAGTGATTTGCTTAGGGCCACCCAGCTAGTCAGAGTGAATCTGAGATTCAAACCCAGGGCAGTCTTACTCCAAAGCTCCTTCTCACACCATTGGGCCGTGCTATTTAAGAAGCTAAACATGGGGGCGCCTGAGTGGTGCAGTTAAACATCCGACTCTTGGCTCCGGCTCAAGTTGTGATCTCAGGGTCCTGAGATCGAGCCCACATGGGGCTCCACACTCAGCAGGGAATCTGCTTAAGACTCTCTCTCCCTCTCCCTTTGCCCCTCCCCCCAAAATATAAATAAATAAATCTTTACCAAAAAAAAAAAGCTAAACATGGGGTGCTTGGGTGGCTCAATCAGTTGAGCGTCCAACTCTTGATTTTTGCTCAGGTCATGGTTTCAGGGTCGTGAGATGGAGCCCCCAAGTCAGGCTCCATGCTCAGCAGCGAGTCTGATTTCGGATTCTCTCTCTCCCTCTCCCTTTGCCCCTCCCCCCACACTCATGTGCTCTCTCCCTCTTGCTCGCTCTCTATATAAAATAAAGCTTAAGAAAAAACAAAACAAAAAAGAAGATAAACAAGCCTAGTGAGGATTTTGATCAAGAGTACAGAGAAGGCAGGGCTCCTGACATCTTCCTCTGGGGAAGGGGTTAGCTGGTGAGGCTAACTCCTGAGTGTCACATATTGAGCATCTTCTACGTGCCAGACACTGCCCTGCATGTCACGTCTGTGTCAGTTAGGATTCCACACAAAACCAAAACCACACGAGGTCTTTCGACCAAGGGGATTTCATATAGGGGATCTGGTTTGCAGCTTTGACTTGCCGAGGAGCCCAACAGGGCGGCGAGGTGACACAGAGGTTCAGAACAGCAGGACATTGCTGCCACCACTGGGGCCAGGACAGGAAGGGACACAAGAAGAAGGTAGGGTTACTGGAGCCCATGGTCCAGGGCCACCTGGCAGGCACCCGAGCCATAGTGAATATGGAGCCGCTGCCGGGGACGCCACCAGATTTGTAACCCTGACAACTGCCCCTCAAGGTAGTTATTCTTATCCCCTTTTAGAGATGAGGAAACAGAACTGCAGAGGTTAAGAAACGGAACCAAGGGGCGCCTGGGTGGCTCAGTCATTAAGCGTCTGCCTTCGGCTCAGGTCATGGTCCCAGGGTCCTGGGATTGAGCCCCGCATCGGGCTCCCTGCTCTGTGGGAGGCCTGCTTCTCCCTCTCCCACTCCCTCTGCTTGTGTTCCCTTTCTCGCTGTGCCTCTCTCTGTCAAATAAATACATAAAATCTTTTAAAAAAAAAGAAACGGAACCAAGATGAAGCCCCTCTGAGGTCAGTGTAGCCCTGGTTCAAACCCAGGTCAGTGCGTCTGTCTTCACAGCTCAGGTCAAGCCAGTCACCTCGGGGACTTTGCACACCATGAAGAATTCAGCAACAAAAGAAGGCGGGTTAGGAGCTTCCACAGCCTTGACTGCTGTGGGGTCAGGGCTCAAGGGCTCAAGGGCCCTGGGGTGACAGTGGTGCTCACATCGCCTTCCCCTCCTCCCCCTCCAAGTCCCAGTTGTAGCCAGACAGTAAAGTCCGATGAAGCCACAGCCAGACTCTGCTGTGGGGACTAAGGGCAATTTCCATTTTCTTCTTTGTGCTCTTCTGAGTTTTCCAAATTTTCTTCCAAGGAACAGGCACATCATCATCAATGAGAAGGACAGAAAATCTTCAGGTAACACCAAGCTGGTTACAGGCTTCAGATGAAGCCTGTCACAAGAAAAAAATTGGGGTGAAAGGTGTTCACAGGAAGGCAGACTGGCCTGCCCCATCCTGCAGCCTCCTGCCCTGGGAAGGAACAGAACGGGGGTCTGCTCCTCACAAACACACACTGCACGTAGATATATGACACGCATAAATGTACACACACACACACACACACAATCTTATATCAGAAGACTTGTGCGTGCAATTCACATGTTTGCTCACACATGCACATGTGAAATGCACATATACACATACACCCACGCACGTGCGCACACACAGGTACATGTACATATGCCAAACTAGTCTCTCATATATCACACACATCCGCGTGCACACATCACACCCATGTACACACAGGCAGGCACATCACACACATACACACCACACACACACAGGCTCATTCTGTTTTGCTTTTAAAACAGAACTTGGCGGGCGCCTGGGTGGCTCAGTTGGTTAAGCGACTGCCTTCGGCTCAGGTCATGATCCTGAGTCCCTGGATCGAGTCCCGCATCGGGCTCCCTGCTCGGCGGGGAGTCTGCTTCTCCCTCTGACCCTCCCCCCCTCATGTGCTCTCTCTCAAATAAATAAAATCTTTAAAAAAAAAAAAAAACAGAACTTGGCAACATTTTCCCAGCACAGCCATCTCTCCAGGCTTTCTCTGGACTCCTCGGAGCAGCGCCTGGTGACACCTCCTGGAACGTGCAGCCCAGTTGAGATCTCGGGGATGGGCTCCAGAGAGCACCTCCCTCTGTGACCACGGCTGGAGGCTCTGCCTGGGCCCTTAAGCATGGAGCAGCCCGTCAGGAGCTGGCCTCTCACACCCAGAAGGGCTGCCCAGGACCCACTTCCTCCTAAGCAGCCCCGCACTCGAAGGAGTGGCTAAGTTGACAGAGTCTACACTTGCGGGGAGGGGAGGGGCGGGGGAGCCTATGTGGCCAGACCCTCCTGGGCCCACACAAAGCCCCTTCGGGTCAGAATGCTTGGGTCAAGCCCCTGTTTCTCTGTGGGCTTCAGTTTCCTCATCCGTAGTGGAAAGGGCCTCTCAGCTCTAATGTCCCAACACAGCATGTTCCTTGGGTACTGCATCAAGGGCTTGTAGTTCAGACTGCAGTCTGAGCCTCCTGACTTAAAGGCAGTAGGAGAGGGATTTGATTCAGAGGATGAAGCACACCCAAAGTTCTCAGCTTTATTTATTCGCTGGGCTCCCACAGTCCCTGCCACTATAAATATATATGTAACTCACTCCACCAGAAAGCCCAGATGGCCTGGGGACAGGCCGGTGGGGGGAGGGGGGAATCCCCCAAGCCATGCATTTACTCCGGTGCCCCGCAGGTGCACCACCACCAAGTGGTGTGCCAAAAACATCTGCCCACATGTTTCTTGGATGAAATACTGAGCAGCAAAGGGCCTGGGTTGGGAGGGGACAGCTGTGAGGTAAGGACTCCAGGGTGGTGTAGAACAGGAAGAGGATGGCAGGCACCGCACCTGCAGGTGTGGGGGCAGGGTCATGAGGGTGAGTCGTGGGCCCGAAGCTCTCGAGTACCAAGGCAAGGGACCTGCTCCTGGCGGGCAAAGATGTCCCTCTGGAGCAAGGTACTCTTCCAAAGGGGATGCCACGGCAGAGATTGAATTTAGGAGTTCTGTTTCTTTAGACAAAGACCTTGTCCTTCACATTACGGGATGAGTGAGGACAGGTAATCAGCTTGAAAGGATCTGAACTTAGCATCCCTTAGAAGAAGGGAATGAACCCCCTATAGTCCAAGGAGTATAGAGTGGGCTCTTACCGAAAGCCAGGCTGGCTCTCCGGGGCCATGTTCCTCCCCACAAGGTAAGGAGTTGGTGAGGCCGAGAGGATATGTCCAGCTGGATGATCCCATGTACCCCCTTCTCCTCAGGGAGCATCCACAGACCCCGGGGGGTTGGGGGAGGTGGGATGTCTGTAAGATGTTTACTGTGGTAGCTGCAGTAGTCAGGGTCCCATTAGGAAAACAGAGCCCAGGCCAAGTGGTTTAATAGTGAATTATTACAAGAAAGAGTTACAAAAGTGACAGAAGAGCTGAAAACCTAAACAGGGAAGGGTAAAGCAACCCAGAGTTTAGAAACAGAAACTGCTACTTCCCAAGGGTTGGAGGGACAGAGGAAGGGAGGGGATTATCAGGGGCAGGAACTGGGATCAGCAGGAACTGGAACGGTGCCCAGCAGGAGTTGGGACTGCGGGGGTGGGGGGGGTACAGCCATTACTGGAGACACTTGAAGCAGAGAGGACCGAAGAGAGCCTTTCCCGGCTTCTCCCTTCCTTCCAACACTGATCTCTCGCCAGGGCCTTCCATTGGCTGAACCTACAGGAAGCTGGAGTGCAGGGGAGCCTGGGAAATGTAGTCCACAGGGTCAGGCGCCTGCAACATCGCAGAGCAGGAAAGGATGAGGGATGGATAGGAAGGGACGGCATGTAGGAAAACAACAGGCTCCACTGCCTTCATTTTATGATGGGATGAAAAGGTCTCTTATGTCTACCCAAGGGCAGGAGATTGCCTCAGCGGACATCTTTGAGTCTCTTCTGATCCATACAGCAATGGAGGGGGTGAGCAAGGAGGGAGCAGGCTCTGTCACCCAGGTCCCCCTCAGGAGGAAGAGTAGGAGAATGACCTTAGGTGGGCACCACAGGTCACATGACCTGTGGCCTGGAGAGCTGGGATGTCTGGTCCCAACACTTGATGTTCCCTGCACAGTGGTCCCGGAGGGGCCCTGCCACCAGAGCTGAGGATCTGACTCCTTATTCACAGGAGTGGCGGCCAGCATTCCCGGGAAGTAAGGAACAGTAGCAGCAGTTGCTCCCAATGAAGAATTATTAGTCTAGGCACTAAGCTTCATGCTTTAAGTGGATTATTTCATTTAATTCCCTTAACAACCCTCTAAGATAAGCCCCAAGAGTGTCCCCATAAAACCCAGATAAAAATTATAGAAAAAAAGATGTGTGCCAGGTATCCACAAATAACCGAACGAAGTCAAAGTCCTGAAACTGAAAAGTGAGAACATCCCAGAAGGTCTGAGTATGCAGTGTGGCTGCTTGAAGTCAAATGAAATTAATTAACTGGATAGAAAAACAATTAACTTCTGGGTATGTTCTATGTAATAAAGCATGCATCATTACTACGTATGTTTTCATTGAGTAGTTATGTGATATTGAATGTGGTTCAACATTGTAAAAGTTTCACATGACATCATATAAAATATGGAGGAAGAAATGGAAGATCAGAGAGGTGGAGTAACCTGCCCAGGGTCACACAGCTTGTCAATGAGAGACCTCATATCACTAGGTGGAGTAACTGCTAATTAACCCTCTGCACACTATTGACATTTCCCCACCTGTCCAGCCAGGTTCAAAGCTCCTGACCCCCAAGCTGAGGTGGGTGGGGAAGGGGGGTGACTTTGGACGTGTATGTTCTGGCAGCGTCCTGAGCCAAATACAAACTGGGGGAGAGTGTGGTGTCATCAATGCACCCATGTCAGCTCAGTGAGTACGCTGCCGGCCAGCAGAGTGGGGCTACTATGTTCCCCGTCAACTGTCGGAAGTCTCTCCGGCTCTCGCTGGCTTCGCCCTTGAAACCAATAAAAAGACCACATCATAAAGGAACTAGGGAGCTCTTCAGTCTCCCTGGTCACACACAGTCCCCGAGGGGTTGGGTGACTTGCCCAAGGTCACCAGCTGGCAAGAGGAAACCACACTGTCCCACCACAGGCACCTGCAAATCTGTTTCGGGGCCTGCTTCCTCTCTCCTCTTTGCTACTACAGAGTTTCGAGGGTTTAAACCTAGGAGGCGGGATGGGTGAGACCTAGTTTTTCACACACTCCTTCATAGGTTCTAAGCCAGATTTTACTCTTGAACTGAAAGTTTTAAGTTTAAAAAAGAAATTAAGTTTTTAAGACATAGCTCTGTCCCTCCTCCACACCCCAAATATGTTAGAACCTTCTTTTCCCAGCCCCCCCCAAATATATTTAATTTCTATGGTCAGAATATATTTATATTCTATGGCCAGAAAAGACGAATTTATGAGTTTCCCCATTGCTGGTGAGACAGTTCCCAGGGAAGGTGTTAAGTCTTCAAGAGAAAAAGGGCAGCCCCCAGCCCTGGGGCTGCATGGGATAGGCCAAGTCAGAGGGGAGAAGGGCTGTCATCTCAGCTTGGGTCTGCAGTCTTGGACACCAGGCCTCTCATCCAGCTCTCCCCTGAGGGAGCTGTGGGTCTCCATCCCCCGGGCTCCTCTAGGCTGTTTTGGGGGGGAGGATTAATACTCTGCCACAATTCACGTGCTGCAGGGGTCAGTGGTGCTGACCCCCAGACTTCTGGCTCATGGCTAATGAGCTGCAGGGGACAAGAAGCGAATTCTACCTCACTCAGAGATGGACGATCCCACCGAGAGCTAAGCTACTTCTGAACGCAAGCATGGTGTTCCAACCGTTAGCTTTTGCTGGGTAGCAAACCACCCCAAAGCTTAGTGGTTTAAAACAACAACCATGTATTTGGCTCATGAGTCTGCAGGTCAGCCATCTAGGCTGGACTCAGCTGAGTGACTCTTGATCCCAGCTGGGCTCGCTCCTGTACCTCTGGGCAGCTGCTGGGTTTTCTGAGCCTCACTGGTCAAGGATGGCTTGGCTGGGATGCCGTGTCTCCATAGCCTGGGCTTTCTACATGCTGGCTGGTGGGATCCCAAGACAAGAGCAGAGATACTCAAGGCCTCTTGAGGCCCAGGCTTAGAATGGTCAAAGTCATTTCACTATGTTCCAATGGCTAAGTCATTAGTCACAAGACTAAGCCTGACTTAAGGATTAGGAAACTGGCCCCGGCTCTTGATGGGAGAACCTGCAAGGTCGCATTGCAAAAGGACCAGAATATAGGGAGGAAAGACGGACGGTTACCATATTCACAAATGATCTTCCCCAGATGTCCATTCTAAATTCTTCTAGGAACAAAGTAGGCGCTCAGGAAGAAAATATATCTATTTTGAATAGAATAGTCCATCCAAGCAAGGATTTGGTCCTACTATGTGCAAGCCTTAGGCCTCAGCAGGGAGTGGCCCCTCCAGCTGTGGTGAGCTGGAGCCCATGAATCCCGGTTCATGACAGCCAACTGCTAAATCGTTAGAACTGTTGTGAGCCTGATGTGAAACCATCATAGCTTGAAACTGGCCATAGTGGGAGTATCTTGACAGCACGGGAATGGGTAAGCACCACAACAGAGCGCTTTTTCTCCCAGAGAGCTGGTGTGCCCGTTTGCCACTGCCCTTAAGTCAAAACAAACCCATTCTCTTCCGGTCTCATGAGTAAGGTGGGTGGATGCGCAGCGAAGGAGTATACCACGCTAGTCAGCACATGATGAGGGCGGTCCGGGAAGGCGAACTGAGAGACTGGGGACTTGCAGGGCAAGGGTCTCAGAGTCCCCCGGGGAAGTGGAGATTAGGTAAGGCATCCTGGAGGAAGTGGGCCTTTCAGCTGGGCCCCGGGACATGAATAAAAGGTTCCATGGCCAGAGAACAGGGCTGAGGTCACAAGTGCACCGTTTAGGAACGGTTTGGCTCCCAATGACAGAAAATCCCAAACAGCAGTGACTCAAGCAAGTCAGAAGTCTGATTTTCTCCCCACGGCAATTTTGGGAAGGAAGTGGTCCAGGGGCAGGCTGTGCTTCCTGCCCTGCCCTCAGAGCACCCCATGTTCTAGAATCTCAGAGAGCAGGTGCAGGAACTTCCCCCTATCTCTCCCCTTCTTAGGAGTAAGGGGTCATTTAACGGCCCTGGATTTGACATCGAGCTTCCTCCCTTGCTGGGTGACCTCGGATAAGTTGCTTAATCTTTCTGACTCCTGATTTCCAACTTGGTAAAATGGAGAGAAAGCATGGGGACTCAGGGGAGTCCCTGTGTAGAACTTAGCACGGCGGCTGACCCAGGGTGGGCACTCAGGGCAGAGAGGGTGTGAGTGAGAAAGAGATGCAGAGACAGAGCGCCAGAGAGATTGGTTCTTCATTCCAGGCTTCAGCCAACCCCCCCTCTCAGCTCCTCTCTGTCTTGTCTGAGAAGTGAGGCCGCCCTTTTTCCCAAGCGTGGGTGGGTGGAATGGCTGTGGTGGGGAGAAAGCCCTAAGGGCCTGACCTTATGGAATTTGGTTCTACGTGGGCAGCTTTGCTGAACCTTGACCACTTCCGTCTAGCCATTACAAACAAAGGGTCCGGGGGAGGGAAGCCTGGCCCCAGCCTCCCGCCTATCCACCTTCACCTGCAGCCTATTACCCCCATGAGGGGACTAGGTCAGCCACACCTGTCTGCAAAGGCCTCTTTGGGAAACAGTACCACCTCCTCCAAGGTCAAGGGGTAAGGCAGTCTGGTTGTGGCAAGGCCACAACCAGTGGGGAGCAGTGAGGACGGGAGGTCTGCTGGGTCAGTAATCCAAGCAAATATTTGGCAGATCAATGCTCAAGTTTGACCTTGACAGTCAGGAAGTGGCTTCCAGATGCTCCCCCCCCCACACTTCCCTTCACTGCAGCCTTCACCTTCCGGGACAGGCATTTCTGGCTGAAGTCAGCAGCTCACCTATCCTCCCAGCCCCTAGGCTAGAGCTCCTTGCTTTGCCCACCTAACCCTGCTGGTTCCCAGACAAATTATCTCCCCCAGAGTGAGCGGCCAGAGGAGGCAAGCACCCAGCACTGCATCCTGTCCCTCCCAGCGAAAGGCCAGCTTGCTTGCTCTCCCCTAAACAGCCCAGCCACACATCCCTGGCCCCCCTCCATCTGGTGAGGACATCCCTCTCCCAGGCCCCGGAGGGAAAGAGGCTTGGAGGGAGCTGGACCCACATCCCCCTGCAGCTGGAAAGGGAGTCCTGTGCTTTCTCAGAAAGCTGCTGAGTGTTGCCCGGAGCCAAGAGCCAAGAGCGCAGCACAGCCTCTCAGAGCGCTTTGTTCCACTTACTGGAGGGCTAAAAATACACTGGCACTGCTAAAGGCAGCCCTCGAGAGCCCAGGGGAGCCCGGCAGTGGGGACTCGGTATCCTGGCACCTGGTACGATTAGAAGGAGAAACACAGTCCCTCCTCCAGCACAGAATTCACCGGTCCCCTGGGCCCCCACACCCGCTTTGTCTCCAAGACTCTCCCTTATGTTTCTTCTTCTTGAGCATGTGGGCTTCCCTGCACCCCTGCTCCACCCCCACTTTCTCCCTCTTTCCACAGCACGGACCACCTTCATCCTGGGTGAGAGCCTGGGGCTGCTTACTTGACTCTGCTTTTATACATGTCAAAACAGCAGCTCTCCTGCAAAATGCCCAGGAAGTTTCAAATTCCTCCAGCAAAGCCACAATTAGCGGCAAGGCTTAAAATGAAAAGCTCCTTAGCAGGCAATAACCCAGGGGCTTAAATTCAAGAACTATGTATTGACACCCGGCTTCAATCGGCCTAATCTTTCCAGTACCTCAAGCCCCTTTGAGAATCTGGTGGAAGCTATGGACCCAGAAAAATTGCTCAGAAGCAGCATTCTCCAAGCAATTTTAGGGGATTTATGGATAGCGTGAGGCCTTTCCAGGACCACTAATGCCCCCAAACACATCTCCAAACAAGGAATCCTTGGTTGACTGGAAGCCAGGCACTGAGCTGGACCCTGAGCTGGAAAGATAAGAGAGGGGACTGACTTACAGACACATAGCAGCCAACACCACGCATGTTGAGAGAGGTAAGAGCCAGGGGTCTTGGGCTTGGGGGGTGGGGAGGAGGGGCAGGCGGTAACAAGAGTGTGGAGGAGAACGGGGTACATCCGAATGGAGTTTTGAAGGACAAACAAGATTCTTCTGGAGAGAAAATGTAAGGTGAGAGATTCGCGTACAGAATTCATGTTCTGAAAACATGTTTGAAAGCTGGGTCGGACTGAGGACTGGTACAGACTCAGCAGGGCAAGTGTACTGGGCTTTTTGTGGCTGCGTAACAAACTACCACACACTCGGAGGCTTAAAACAGCACATGCTAATGATCTTACAGTGTCCATGGGTCGGGAGTGAGGACAGCTCTGCCAGGGTCTTTGCTCACTCGCTGCAAAAGGTATCAGCTAGGGCTGTGATCCCATCTGAAGCTTAATGAGGGGAAAAATGTGCTTCCCAGTTCATGAAGGCGGTGGGCAGATTTCATTTCCTGGCAAGTCCAGGACGGAGAGCCCCAGTCTCCTCCTGGCTGGAGGCCAGAGGTTGCCCCCAGCTCCTTGAGACCACCTGCAGTATCCAGAGGTGGCCCCCAGCTCCTCACCTCATGGCCCTCTCCACAGGCAGCTCACAGCCCAGCTATTCACTTTTCAAGGCCAACAGAAGTTCTCTTGATAAAATCAGTTAAGACAGACTCTTCCATAACATAACCTAATCGAGGGAGTGATGTCCCCTCACCTTTGACGTATCCTATTGGCTAGCAGCAAGTCTCAGGTTCTAAGGCACTTAAGGGGAGACGATTATACAGGGGGTAACAAAAAGAGTGGAGATCATGGGGCCTTCTTAGAATTTGGCCTCCTATAGTAAGACTTAGCTGGAAAGAGGGTTAGAACCCCATGGTGAAGGTCTTTGTAGACTGGAATTAGCAGTAAGAACTTTATTCCATGAGACATAAGAAGCCACTGGAAGGGGTAGAGAAGGAAGGATAAGAGCAAAGGCAAAGAGGCCATTGCCCTTTCAGAAGGTGATTGCCCTGTTTCAGGAGCAGAGAATGAGGAGCTGTGTCCATGGGGATGGAGAAGAAAGACCCGATACCCACCTGGCTGATGCTCATTTCCTTGTGGTTTCAACTCACGTGTCACCTGATTGGTAAGGTTGTCCCTGTCTACCTAACGTAAGATAACCACCTTCCCTCCTCTCCCAACCCCTGGCCCAGGCTTATTGGCTCGCAGCCCTTACCACCATTTGTCGCACTATGTGTTTGCCTACTTCCTTGTTTATTGTCTTTCTCTTGAAGAATGCAAGACTCTGTTTGGCTTACTGCTGTTATCTCCAGCCACTAGAACTGTGCCTGGGGTATAGTAAGTGCTCATAAATATCTGCGAAATAAAAGAATGAATGAACAAATAAATGAATGTGTTCAAGAGATATTCTGGTAACAGACTTGTTAACCTTCATATGATGAAAATGTGGTAGCAGAAGAAGAATGCGTTAGTGATGCTCTAAGGTTTCTGCCTTGACGGACTGGGTGGTGGCACTTGGTGACGTGGGAATTGATAGCTCAACATGGGAAGGAGACACTGAGTTTAACTTCGGTCTAGTGGATCCCAGCTGGTTGTGGATCAGCCATGTAGGGATATCTGGTGGGAAGTTGGAAATGTGAGATTCAGAGCTCATGGGGTAAGGAGGAAACAAGAGAATAGATCCCGTAGTCGGTGCTAACAGGGGGTAGATGAAGTAATGGGGTTAAATGAGAGAGAACCAAGGATGTAACCTCAAAGGAAGAAGGAGCCAAGCTGAGAGGTAAGAGAAGATGTGGGGGTGTATAGGAAGAGTTCCAAGAAGGAAGACAGGTCATGTTCAATGTTACAGTGAGGCTGAGCAAACAAGACGAGAACTGACAGGCTTTGGCGATGACGTGAGAGCAATCTCAGAGGGGCGGAGTTTCCAGGTCAGTGAGAGGCTGAAGAGGATACATCTCTCCTTTGAGAAGGAACATGGGGGTAATTCTGAGAGCACATTTGAGGGTGAGGAAGGGAGGAGGAGGAGAAGAGAAGGGTGGATACAGAGTGGACAGAGGAGATTCTGAGATGGACAAAAGTTGCTGGCCTAAAAGCTCAGACTCAGCGAACTCACTCTGAATGTGCCCTTCCCTGCTTCACCCCAACCCTCCCATCAGCGGGACAGCGGGCGGGCCCAAGAGGAGCTGAGGAAGGAAGAGACTTGGGAAGAGAACACATCTGGGACCCTTGAACTTGCCCCTGACCTTGGGCTTGTCCTAGCTGTTGAGAGAAGCTTAAAAGGGAAGACTCAGTGGGAACTAAGGCGGCCGTGAGGGCTTCTGGATGGCACACGGAGCATCCCGCCCTCACCTTTTCTCCAGGAGTGGAACTCAACACAGCCCTGTGGCAGGTGGCATTTCCCCAAAACAGCCACAGCAGTATTTCCCACCACATATGCTCATCCGCAATGTGGCTTTGATGCTCTTTCATCAAGAGGTGGGGTCTGTGTCCCTTCACCTTGAACCTGGTGGGTCTTTGTGACCTCCTCCACTAGTAGAGTCTGGCAGAAACAAGGACGGGTGACCTCATCCTCATGGGGGGACCTCACAGCTGGACAGGCCATATAGTTCCGCAGGTGTCTCTCTCTCGGGACATGAGTCTTTGAAGCTCTGAGCCATGGTGTAATACATCCAGTCATCCTAAAGTCACCACAAAAAGAGACCCCCAGCCCAGCCTCAGCTGAGCTCCGGGGCAACACCTGAGCTCTCAGGCCTCACCTCTCACTATGACTCTTGACCATAGTCGGCCTTATTCTCCGGGGGGATTCACAAGGCCCTGCCTGCCCCATCGCCCCTACTGTGCATTCCCTGAGAAGGCCAGCTTTATCCCCCCATATACACCCTGCCCAAGCCCCAGAGTAAGTGATAAGCAAGCAGGCCCCAGGAAGAGTGTCCTGGTGTTGGTGGGCCCAGGTCACCTGCCCAGCTCCCAGATCCCCACCCACTCCACTCCAGGAAACATGGAAAATCCAGAGACCATCCCAGGCCCAGCTGCACTCCAGGAAGAAACTGGGCAGGCGGCCCAGAATTACACAAAATGGACTTTGGGCTGATTGCCCAAGCTGGACTAACGCCCCCACCTTCTTAGAAAGGGCACTCTTTCTGGAACCAAAGCCACAGCTTGTCACGAAAGCCAAATGTTGGCAGAGCAAGACTGATGGGGCGGGAGGGGCCCCTCGGGGTAGATAAGGCACATCCCTAATGTCTTCCCCCAGCCTGCCAGTCAGGGGAGGGGAAGGAGACCCTCACATGCACAGAACACAGATAATCTGAATTATTACAGGCAGCCCAGCTGCTTCTGAGAATAGACTCTAAGGCATTGGGACTCACCCCCCCTTCATCCCAGCCATTAGCAGTGAGATAGTTTGGAAGCATAATGAGATGGTGCTCCTTACAGCAAAACCAGTAAGTAAGAACCAGGAAAAAATTACTTCATATCCTGGATTTGTGTTAGGATGTAACCTATACCCCTGGGGCATCTCAGATAGGATTTGAGCGCTTACTTAAATTGCTTTAGTCTCAGTTATCCACTTTTTCAACAAGTATTCATTGAGCATCTACCATGTGCCAAGTGCCATAAGAAAAAGACACGGTTTCATAAATAAATAGGTGTGTGGATATGCAAAGGACACCTCTAGAACAGTGGTTCTCAACCAGCACCCCTAGGGACATTTGTCAATGTCTGTGGACATTTTTGACATCTAGTGGGCAGAGGCCAGGGATGCTGCTGAATATCCTACAGTGCACGGGACAGCCCCACACAACAAAGAATCATTTGGCCTCAAATCTCATTAGTGCTGAGATGGAGAAACTTGATCTAGGAGACCACAAAAAGCAGGTGACCGGTTGTTACCTGGTGGGGAAGGGGAACGGGGAGAACAAGATGCATGGATAATCACTTTGCATCATGTGCCCTTTTGAACCATTTTGTACCAAGTGCAGGTATTACTTTTTTTTTTTTTTTTTTTAAAGAATAACCGTGGGATGCCTGGGTGGCTCAGTCAGTTAAGCATCTGCCTTCGGCTCAGGTCATGATCCCAGGGTCCTGGGATTGAGTCCCACATCGGGCTCCCTGCTCAGCGGGGAGCCTGCTTCTCCTTCTGCCTGTTTGTGCTCTCTCTCTCTGACAAATAAATAAATAAAATCTTAAAAAAAAAAAAATGGCGCACCTGAGTGGCTCAGTCGATTAAGCATCTGCCTTCAGCTCAGGTCATGGTCCTGGGGTCCTGGGATCGAGCCCCGCATCGGGCTCCCTGCTCCGCGGGGAGCCTGCTTCTCCCTCTCCCTCTGCCTGCCGCTCCCCCAGCGTGTGCTCTCTCTCTGTCAAATAAATAAATAAAATCTTTAAATAAATAAATAACAAAAAACAGAATAACCGTGATTCGAGTTAGCCATAAATTATTTGCTGGTCTTCTCCTGGCAGTAGAGAGAAAAAAATTTGAAGAGGAGGGAAAACCAAGGATGGCACAATGCTTGCTACCTGTAGCCTGTGAACCCATCCAGCCTCCTTGAAACCAGGGTTTCTCAACATCAGCACTACTGACACTAGAAACCAGATCATTTCTTCTTGTGGGAGCTGTCCTGCATGCTGTGGGATGTCCAGCAACTTTTAGCCTGGCTTCTACCCACTAGATGCCAGTGGCACCCACCCCCCCTCAGTCGTGGCAAACAAAATTATTTCCAGATATTTCCAAATGTCCCGTGGGGGGGCAAAATCACCCCTGGTTGGGAACCACTGTGCTAGGCCCACTCTGTGCAAATCCAAACATGAAGAAGTTTCCATTCGCTGACCTCTCGAACTTATAGTGCAGCTGGATCCTCCACTGGCCACATAACCACACAAACAGGCCCCAAGACATGGAGAGAGCAGACACTATGCAGAACAAAGGGCTGGGGGGTGCAAGCTGCCTGTGGGAAGTGTTGCTCACGGATCTCTGAGTGTAGAAAGGGGCCTCCGGACTCCTCTGAACATCTGCCCATTTCATAGAGGAGGGAAGAGGGCCCTGGGTGATGTAGCCAAAGTCACACAGTGAATGATGGCCAGATGAAACTGGGATGACTCTATTCCCTGTAGCATCCCAAGATGTCCCTTGGAGATTTTCCTTGTTTTTCATCCACTCCCTGGTTCCATGGGTACCCCAGGGTCTCCGGGTATGCCCCTCTTGAAAGTGATCACCTACGATAGCGCATAACTAGCATCATGTGTTTTCGGCATTCACCCTGTCGTTCTAGCTAAGCAATCTCTCAGCTGTTCCCTAGCACGGCAGTGGGCTCCTGCAGGAACCAGCTTGTTTGTGGACACAGAGGTGTCTGTCGCCTAGAGGCTGGAGGATCAGGCCAGCGGCTGGCTGCAGCAGACCCAGATGTGGAAATGTCCTCCATCACTGGCCTTTTCTGCAGCCACAGGCAGCTGAGAGCTGGGGAACCCAGTGGACAAAACTCTCTGACTTCACAGAAGAGAGCAGCTGGGAGGAATGGCAGGAGAATCAAAATCCACCTTGTTTCAGCTCCTTGGGAAAGTCAGGACAGGGTGAGCCTGGCTTTGGGCAATGAAGCAAGTTAGTCCCTTCCTTCCTTCTGTTATGACAACCTGGGTTGCCCTTCCCATAGTTAAAAACCCAGGCTTTGAAGCCGGACTGCCTGGGCTTGTAGCCCCGTCCTCCTACTTCCTGGCTGTGTGATCTCAGACAAATTACTTAACCTCCTGGAGCCTGAGTAATGGCATCAATAAAATAGACATAATAACGGTGACCTCTCCATAGTATCATTAAAGTCAGCTGAGATAAAATACATGATGTTCTTAGCGCAGTGACCATCACATGGTAACTTCAAGTTACATGATATCTGCTGTTATTATTGTATTATTAATGATAAATATAATAATAAATAATACCTTACCATGGCTCATGAGCTGATAAGTGGAGCCTGATACTAATTTTCACAAATGAATTCCATTTCGGGGTTAAAGGGTTGAAAAACTAATGAGAAATTTCTGGTCATTTGTATAACATCCCCCCCTCCCCCGACATTCCATATTGGAAAATAAAAGAATCTTTTAAAAACACATTTGAATGGTGTTATAGCTCATCTGAACAGCCTTAAAGACATGATGGCCCTGTTCTTGGTTTCGGCTCTTTTCCAGCTGCGGTGTTTTTCTCATTGATCAGAGAGAAATCCCCAAGGTCTGGCAAAGGAAGCTTTTAATTGCTCTGGATGGACTGATTTTTGGCATAGCTGCTCAAGCGTGTAATTGAGTGAGAGAGAGAGAGAGAGAGAGAATGAGTCACTTCGAGATTGCTTTGAGATATAGAGTCAGATCTCCCCCTTTCTGACCAGACCTAAAAGATACCCCTGGCCCAGCTCCCACAAGCTCTGGGGAACAAGAGCACAAAGCAGGAATTTTCCTGATCTTTATCAAAATAACAATGGGTGGTAGTAATGATCGCTACCCTTTGTCATTTGTGCTTGCTATAGGTTGGATTTTTCCAGGAGCAGACCCTGAGAAGCATTCCGGCTAATCTGGTTTATTTGGAGGGAATCTTGGAAGCGCCAGGAAGGCAATGGGAAAGTGACACAGAGAATGCAAGTCAGCCAGTAAAGGACGTGTTATGAAGCAGGTTACCACCCAGGCTCCTGGAGCTTAATCCCTCTGGGAACTGTGGGGGCCAGTGAGGAACATGCACTTCCGCATCATCTCCTTGGAGGGATGAGGGAGCTGGGGAATTTATACCCCAAGCCCCATCAGTCTTTGGGCAAGGGCTGCTCTTGGAACGTACTTATTCCAGCCATCTCTAGTGCAGGCAGCCAGAAGCAGCCCTGGGGCAAAGAGTCACAAGGAATATCAGGGTCTTCTGGAAAAAGGATGTTGCAGAGGAGGGCACCCAAGTGCCCAAATACAAGACAATCCCCAAATATGATGATTCTCCCATTTCCCCACTCAAAATATCCAAAGGATTTATGACCTAACTGAATATGTAATCTTTTTTAAAGTAGATGAAATAATTAAATATGTATTTCTAATCATTTATGTATTATTTACCATACAAGCCTACAATCACATATGTGGTAATATATTAATTGACAAGAGTTGCATTCTTCACCCTCATTCTCTGACTCCATTTCTTACCAGCTCCTCCAACTCATCTTGGTGCTCAGGGTCTTCATCATTATCAAAGCTACCTTCTGAGTCATCCGAGTTTCTCAGCACGTCTTCTTCCTTCCCCTCTCGGTTCTTGGCAATATGGCATTTTTGGGATCTGGAGGATGTTTTCGATGGAATTTTTACCCCAAGCCTGGAGCACCTCTTTACATACCATTAGGGCAGCTGGTTGTTCCATTCATCCAGGAGGTGTCAATGCGTCTTCATAATGGAACCTCTGACAGGATGGCTTTCTTAAGTGTCCTTAAAAGACTTGTTTACACTCCCATTGCAAAGCTATGATGTCACACCCTTAGGAACTGGTTCCAAATCTGGATTAAACTTCTTAGCCTCTTTTTATCAATTTCTTCAGATGACCTTAGTAAGTGGCCAGAGTGACCACCAAGGGAGGTTGATGCAGGTTACCTATCTCTCACCCAAACAGCACCTGGCTGTTCAACATAAAATAACTGAGAGCACCCCACGACATGAAAGATTTTTGAAAATAAAGAGCTTCTTATCCCAGGGATCATCTAGGGAGTGGGAAACTTCATAGTGTATCCAAAATAGTGGTCTTTGTTGGGGCACATGGGTGGCTCAGTGGGTTAAGCATCTGCCTTTGGCTCAGGTCATGATCCCAGGGTCCTGGCATTGAGTCCTGCATTGGGCTCCCTGCTCAGTGGGGAGCCTGCTTCTCCCTCTTCCTCTGCGTGCTGCTCTGCCTACTTGTGCTCTCTCTCGCTCTGTCAAATAAATAAAATCTTAAAAAAAAAAAGACAAAACAGAAAAACCTCAACTCCCCCTTTCCTTTCTCGCTTGCTGGTCAGTCACACTTGGGTGTTTGCTGATTGACAGAGCAAACTGGGAAGGATGGTGAGGGGGAGGCGGAATTCAGCATGGTGTCGTAGGAAGACTGTGGGCCTTGGAGCCCCAAAGGGCTGAGTTCACCGCCTTGTGGCACACTAAGCCTCAGTTTCACCATCTGTAAAATGGGTCCTGATCCCTACCTCAAAGATCATGGTGAAGATTAAGTAGAAGGCAAGAGCAGACTATGGTCTGAGCTCAGAGATGGTGAGGGCTGTCCACAGGCTACATGGCACAGACTGGGTCCCTCGAGTTGGGCAGTGGGGGGAGTGCCTGGATAGAGAGAAGAAAGCCATTTTGGCAGTAATGGGGAGCCAGACACCTATCTTCTTGCCCTCACCCGGGCCAAGGCATCTCTGCCAAACCCAAAGAGCCTCGCTTGGGTGGCAGATGATGTGCCTATCTCCCAAAACTCCTCCTCCCCACCCCACTGCAGAGCAGTCCAGTCCAGGCTGGGCACCAACAGCCAGGTCCTGCGGGGGAGCACCCTGGTCTCCCCAGGCCCGGGGGTCGAGGATGCCCAGTGGACTCACTTGTACCTCTGGGTCCCAGGTAGAGTTTCCCGCCTTCTGGAAACCAAGTTGTACAATGAGGGAAGAGGAAGAAACAAGAGGCGGGGAAGAACAGAGCCCCGGCGAAAAGAAGATGGAGCCATTCTCCCCCAAAGGGCCCACGAGAGGGGACACCTTGGAGCCATAGGCTGCTGAATTCCCGCACAAAGCTGTGGGCATCCCAGGGGACCCAGAGGTCTCACTGGAAGGCTGCCCTTGGCCTTGCTCTCATATCTCTTCACAGCTGTGGTATGCAGAGGGTTCTCAAGGGCAGGGTTTCAATTTTGCAAATGGATCCTCAGGAAATTGTGCCTCCCAGCTCCCCGCGGCCAGCCACGTCAGCAAAACATAGCCCTGCAGTGCGGTCTGCTGCCAGCAGAGCTGGGCAGTGGCCCAGAAGCCAAAGGCAACTCTGTTGTAAATTAGCGGACGGCTGTGCCCTCCCACTGGTGACAATAACCAGACTTAGGGGGGAAGCAGGGGTGCCCTGTGTTACGAACACTGAAGTGTACCATGAGACTGGGACCATCATACAGGCCACCCAGAACCTCCAGCTCATGCGGCTCAGTGTCCTCAAGAGGAAAATGAGAGGATCATGTCCAGTTCGGACATTCTCTAATTCCAGCATTTTCCTCGGCCTCCTCTGTAGTGTCTCCTCGAGGTCTGCTGGGCTGGACCCCTCCGAGATCCCCTCGCTGTGAAAACAAAAGGATATGTGTACTCCGTGGTAAATGGCTCTTAGGGAACTCACAATTTGGTTTCAAGTTGACAGCTGTCATTTGGGGGCAGCCCTTTTCCTACTGGGGGGAGGGGGACTCTCCCATCCCATGGATCTGGGTTGGGGGATGGGGGTCCCTGCCTCCGATTCCAGCAGGCAAAAGCATAGGTTTTTGCCCAGACGCTTGGCTACCCCTGGCCAGGCCTTCAGATGTCGAGCGAGAGATGAAAACACTCAGGAGCCATTCGGCATTCATGTTATGGTGGTGGCAGCAGCATGCGGCTGAGGTCATGGCCAGTGGCCACTGGCAGAGATGTCCAGCAGTGGCGGTGTCCAGAGATGCTCTCCAAGCCAGTCTGTCCCGTGCCTTTGCCTGTAGTCCCGCCACCCAACCACCCTCTGCTCCGGTCCGTTTTCCAAGCCCACAACTTTGGGCTCTCTTAAATTCTATAAGCCACCCAATAACCGCCAGTCTGTTCTTTTTTTTTTTTTTTCTTAAAGTTAGCCACCGTTGATTTCTATTGCTCACTCCCTTCCAAATGCTGACTGATGCAGTGTGCCAAACCATTCTTTTCCAGTTTGAGTTAAATAATGCCAAAGAACAATTCTGGGGGGGCATCTGGGTGGCGCCTCAGTTAAGCGTCCGACTCTTGATTCGGCTCAGGTCATGATCTCAGGGTCCTGGGGTCGAGCCCAGCATCGGGCTCCCTGCTCAGCAGGAGGTCTGCTTGAGGATTCTCTCTCTCCCTCTGCCCCTCCCCCTGCTCGAACACTCTCTCACTCGCTCTCTCTCTCTCTAAATAAATAAATCTTTTAAAAAAGAATAATTGGGGGGAAGGATAAAATTATGATTCTCATAAAAATATAAAGCTTTTATTTAACTCATTCATTAATGAGGGACTGAGTTGAGGTGTTCTAACAGGTTCAAAGGAGATTTCTAAGAACCACACACATAAAGATAATCAGAATGCTGACATGACTTTACAACCACTGCAGAAGTCTATCTACAGGGCAATAATCAATTGAGTTCCATGGGACGCAATTAATTTGTATTTCTATGAACACGAATCATTGGCATCATTATATATTTTCTATGACTAACAGGTTGTAAAAACAGTTTTTCAAAGACAGCAAAAGACAGAGATAACCTGGAAGTGTGCCCTGGACAGGACACCCAGTGATCTTTGCATTTCTCTTGTCCATTTAAAGTCTTTCACTGATCTTCCCTGACAATAGTACAGGAGATGATCACATGGATGGAAGAGACAACGAAGGTTACACTCAGAGGGTCCCAACCACTTCAGGCTGGAATCGTGTGGAAAATTCTTGGAGGAGACTGACACTGAGCTGGGTCTTCAAGGCTGACCAAGAGGGGAAGGGAAGGGCATTCTGGGTGGATGGGACAGTGTGAGCAGAAGTTTGGAGGCAAGAGGGAGCCTGGCATGTTCTGTTGGCAGAGGGTACCCATTCCCCCCTCCCCAAAAAGCTGCTTTGTGAAGAAACTGGCAGGTGACAGGTTTGGAAATATAAATTGGGACATCCTTGGGGCTTATTATTGTGGCTCTCAGAGCTTATTCATCATCTTAGGGTAAGAGAAATAAGATGATAGAATTATATAGTGTAGAAATAGTCAGCTGAAAGGGATGCTTGGAGGTACCCTCTCCCTTAGTCTGCTCATAGTACACAATTTTGGGGTGCCTTCCTAGTGACTATCTTTTTTGGGACTGTCACCCCTTTCTTGCTGAGGATGAAGAGCAGACAACCGGTTTGAAACAGAAGACCCCCCCCCTTCCTCTCCAAGGGGTTGTAGAATTTAAACTCAGAAAGACCAACCACCACAGCCAGGTGATGCTGATCCTGGAATGGTAAGAACATATAAAATTGGGGTTCCAGTTGTTACCATGGCAATCCAGAGTCTGTCGCACACTGAGTTTGGGGGAGCAGAAGCACAGAACCTCAAGGATATAGTGAGTCTGCAGGGAAATGGGAGAAGGTGGGCAGAGAAGTGACCATAGCCCCAAGTTGCCTGGCAGCCCCTGGTCCCGAGACTGCAAGCCTCCTCCTACAATCCAGGAGCCTACAGTGGAACCTTTCTCCCTTGAGTTCACCTGAATGGCTCTCTGCTCTTCGCCCCCAAGCTGGCTCCCAGGAGTATGCCAAACCCGGAGCCGTTGTTTCCGCAATATCCACGCTCCCTGCATGTTGGGCAAAGCGTGCAGGAGCATTGTTGAATGAAGACCAAATGAATGAATGGATTGTGGATGGTACAAAAGTCCATCATATCCCTTCTTTCAGGACATTCTCCTTCACCTTCCTCTTGTTTGTTCATGAAATATCAATGACTACCTTTCAGCGGGCCACTTACAATGCGCCGGGCACTATGCTCAGCTCCGCGCATTTCAGAGGCAGCAGGTAATGATGGGTTCGGAGCTGGGCTCTGAGCCAACTGCCTGAGTTTAAAGCCTGGTTCTGCCTCTTACCAACTGTGTGACCTGGGGAAAGTTACTTAACCTCTCTGGGTGTCGGCTTCCTCACAGAATGGAAACAATAACTTATCTGCCTGAGGGTGTTGTGGGGATTCAGTGAGCGAAAACAGACTAGAGCACCTACAAGGACACCTGATACAAAGTAAATATTAAGATGTAATCTTCAAAACACCCTTCACAGGTAAGTACTCTTATCATCCCCATTTCCGAGAAAGAAAAATTAAGTTTAGAGAGGTTAACTCTTCTCCCGAGCTCTGACTAGTCGTGGAACTGAGGTTCAAACCGTGGCTGATTCCATAACCTGTTTGCAGAGCAATGATGTTATGTAGCTTCAGTGTTTATTGTGCATCTACGTGGTACACAGCACAAGACGCTGGGGATACAGATGTCATCCAGACACATCCAGTCCCAGCCCTCATGGAGGCTGTCACCCCAGCCCCCAACACCCTCGCTGGAGGTGGAACCAGCTGGCCCTTGAGAGCAGACTTTGCTAGAACCCTCTGCACCCCTGCTCCCCCAGCATGCACCCAACCCAGCCCCCTCCAAGGACTCAGGCCTGTGGGCTGGACCATCGACATGTCAGGCCATCGACACGTCAGGGAAGGAAGGGGAAACCCATGGTGGCGGCGGGGGGCGGGGGGGAGGACGACACTCTCTGTGGGTGGCCCATGTCTCCGTGAGCCCGCTGCCTCATTCACTGAAGCTGGCCATGTTTAGATCTTTTAGTAAAATACGGTCTGCCCTGGAGTCAAACTGGAGGGAACCCCGCAGTCCAGCTGCGTGGCCTTGCCTGGCTCCCGGCTGGTTGGGAGCAAAAGCCCAGGGCCAGCAACGGGACTTGCTGAGGATGCCACGTAGCACAGCCGGGCTCCCGGGCTCTAGCCCGTCCCACTCTTCAATCTGCTTCTCATTAGCTTCCTAAGTGAAGCCTGGCTCCCTGCAGGGCTGGGAGGGAGGGCTTGGCCTCGCTGCTCACCAGACCGGCAGACCGCCTGGCCTCCCTGGGCTTGCTTCTCTGCAGCCAGCCCCGTCCAGCAGCACAGCTGACCACTTCAGGGCTCCTCTCACTCACAGGCAGGAAAAGGACTAATCAGAATTTGGAGCATTAATCTTCCCAAGGAGGGCCCCGTTTTCAGGGACAGGAATTATGGTTTCGTTTTAGAATAGCACAAGGCAGTAGGAAGCCGGAGGGGCCTCTCTCTCTATTCTAGACACCTCAAAGGCTGTCAAAGTCCAGTCTACATGTGTTCATTGAGCATTTATTGAGCACCATCCCTGTGCCAGGCACTGTTCGGAGGACCCGCAGATCTAGGAGCTCTCAGAATCCAGAGGCAGAAAGAAACGTAAAAATAGTCACCAAGCAACAGATTGCTGAAGGCAATAAGGAGGAGGATAGAGAGCGCTACAGAAAGGTGAGAGGAAACAGCTCGAAGCTAACGTTTCCGGCGGGGGTGGGAAGGGCAGTTAGGAAACCTTCCTGGGGTGACAGGGAGGTGGGTCTTAAAGGAGGACCTCCACATGGACTGAAGGCACCCCTTTTCCTGAGCTCTGGGATGGATGAGAGGTCCCATTTGCTCTGCAAGGAAGCAGGCAGAATCCCTTCACCCCATTTGGCTGATGGAAAAGTAGAGGCACTAAGAATAAGTGACATTCTCCCCAAGAGCAGACTCTGAGTAAAGGGGTCTTCTCTCCGATCCCCAGTCACCAGCTCTTTCGGCTTTCAAACTGGGCAGAAGTTTGCCAGGAAGGCAAAGAAGATGACAGGAGGAGCAAGGCTCGAAAGAGAAGCCAGAGCTGGCTGGCCACAGGCCTGGCACGTGCTCCGAACTCTGTCCCATGTGGGCGCAGGGAGCCTGCTTGGAGTGCCCGCACCCCCACATTGCTCCCACAGTCTCAAGGCCAGATTTTGTCCATGTAATTCCCAGGACTGCCCCGAAGCAGGACTCCTCACCACTACACATAGTTTAAAACCCTGTTATTTTACAAGAAGCCTGCTCAGCGAGAGAGGGGGCATTTCCAGGCATGGCCCCTTGCTGTGCCAACGGAGGAAGCTGGCACCAGGAAGACCGAAGGGGCGCTATCCTTTATCGGACACTGAGCGAGCCAGGCCGTCTGCCGGGACCTTCACAAAGATCAGTCCCCTCCACCCTTACAGACCCCTGGAGCAGGCATCATTGACACCAAGCAGAATGGAAACATCCATGTCAGAGCGGCATGGAATGAGAGTAGCACAGAAGTCCGCCTCTGGCTGAGCCGTGCGGACATCTCAGGGGGTGGTGGAGGATCTTACCTCCTCCTCCCCCCACCCCGGGCACTGACCAGCTGCGGGACAGC
Source organism: Mirounga angustirostris (assembly GCF_029215605.1). NCBI lineage: Eukaryota > Metazoa > Chordata > Mammalia > Carnivora > Phocidae > Mirounga > Mirounga angustirostris. The sequence continues at coordinate 95,593,218 of NW_026991718.1, read as the reverse complement.
CAGACTGAGCAAATAAAGGTAGAGGATGCCCGGTTACATTCGAATTTCACATTAACGGGGAAAAATGTGTAGCATAAGGTGTCCCACAGTCTAGGGCCATGGCAATAGGGATGAAGAGAAGGGGCAAATATTAAGATCTGATTTGGAGGTAGGCTCTGTGGAGACTGGCGATGAATGGATGTAGATGAGGAGGATGTGGGGAATTCAAGGAAGACCCCCAGACTCCAGGCTGGAGCACCTGTGTGGCTGACGCGGTCACTAAGTGAGAAAGGGAGATGGAGCAGGGTCAGATTAGCAAGGCAGGGTGCGGGCTCTGTGTCTGCTGACGTTGAATGTAGGGTGTCTACCCGAGCCCTAGGTGGAGGCTGCAGGGCTTAAGGAAAGGCCTGGATGGGGAGCTACTGGCCCATGGATGGCATTCAAAGCCAGGGTTCTGGATGTGATGGCCTGGGCAGCGAGAATGGAGACACCAGGGACATGGGCCAGACCAAGGCCTTGAAGACCCTCAAAAGGTGAGGGTCACTCAGAGGAGGAGCACAGCCATGGAAACTGAGTCAGAGCAACCAAGGAGGCAGGGCTGGGTAAGAGGGCAACAGAGGGAATTTCTAGAAGGCAGGGGCTGACCGTGGCGGGTGCTGCAGGCAGGCCTGGTAAAGCAGGGGAGTGGACAAGCAAAGGCAGTGTGCAGTGGACTGAAGGAAGGATTTGGGCGGAGCATGCAGAGGCAGCAAATGTGCCCGAGTCCATCAAGAAATCCTGCGGGGTGTCAAGGCTGAGGGTGGGGTCTGGACAGGTTTCCATCTGTGACCTTCGTTCGGGGGCACTTCCCTGCCTGGAGCCACAGAGATGACTTGACCACCCTCTAACCAGCAGTGGGATCCCAGACAAATAAAGTCAAATGGAAACCATAAACAAGGGCCTTTTAAAAAGTGTATCTGGGGCATCTGGTGGCTCAGTCAGTTAAGTGACTCTTGATCTCAGTTCAGGTCTTGATCTCAGGGTCGGGACTTCAAGTCCCATGTTGGGCTCCATGCTGGGCGTGGAGCCTACTTTTAAAAAAAGGTGGGGGGAGGTATATCAAGTGACATAGAAGGACGTGAGGGACCAACACACCGCAGTTCCCACACATGATGCACCTGATACTCACAATAGCATGAGTGGATTTCAAAACTATTATAAGGAGTGAAAGAAACCAGACTCAAAAGAGCTTCTGAGGTCTGAGTCCATTTATAAGGGGTTCTAGAAAGCAAAACTAACCGATGATAAAATAAAGATCAGAAGAGCTGCTGCCTCTGGGGGCAGGGTAGAGGTGGATTGGCTGGGCAGGGGCGTGAGGGAAACTTCTGGGTGATGGTAGTGGTTTGTATCTTTTTTTTTTTTTTTTTTTTTATTTATTTATTCATGAGAGACAGAGAGAGAGAGAGGCAGAGGGAGAAGCAGGCTCCCAAGGAGCAGGGAGCCCGATGCGGGACTCGATCCCAGGACCCCGAGATCATGACCCGAGCCGAAGGCAGACGCTTAACCATCTGAGCCACCCAGGCGCCCGGTTTGTATCTTGATAGGGGTTGGATTCACACAGGTGTGTACATTTGTCAAAACTCAGTAAACGGTACACTTAAGATTTGAACATTTCACTGCCTGTGAATTCTACCTAAAATAAGTGAACTGTATTTATTCAACTCTATTTAATGATCTACATGTTGAGGTGTTTAGGGGTGAGGGGTGCTGAAGTTTGCAACTCCCCTATAAAGGTATAGAAAAATAAGATGGAGGGACGCCTGGGTGGCTCAGTTGGTTGAGCCTCTGCCTTCAACTCAGGTCATGATCCCAGCGTCCTGGGTGCAGAGCCCTATATCAGGCTTCCTGTTCAGCGGGGCGTCTACTTTTCCCGCGCTCTCTGCCCCTCCCCCCACGTGCACACACTCCCGCTCTCTTGTTTTCTCTCTCTCAAATGAATAAATAAAATCTTTTAAAAAAAAAAAAAGAAGGGGCATCTGAGTGGCTCAGTTGGTTAAACGTCTGCCTTCAGCTCAGGTCATGATCTCAGGGTCCTGGGATCGAGCCCTGCATTGGGCTCCCTGCTCAGTGGGGAGTCTGCTTGTCCCTTTCTCTCTGTCCTTCCCCACTACTTGTGCTCTCTCTCTCTCTCAAATAAATAAATAAATCTTTAAAAAAATTTTAAAGATTTATTTATTTATTTGAGAGAGCGAGAATGAGAGAGAGAGAGTACATGAGAGGGGGGAGGGTTAGAGGGAGAAGCAGGCTCCTTGCTGAGCAGGGAGCCCGATGCGGGACTCGATCCAGGGACTCCAGGATCATGACCTGAGCCGAAGGCAGTCGCTTAACCAACTGAGCCACCCAGGCGCCCCTAAAATTTTTTTTAAAAGAAAAAGAAAAGAAAAATAAAATGGATTCATGGATAGACAGAGAGATAGACAGATATATGATGAAACAAACAGAGTAAAACGTCATCCAGGTATGGGTATAGGGGTGTTCACTCAACTTTTTACAAAATTCACTCAACTTTTCTGTATATTTGAAATTTTCATAGTGAAGTGTTGGGGGGATGTAGAGAAAAAGAATGTGAGAATATTTGTCATCCAACCCAAAAATATATGGTGACAGACAGAGTAGTTGGTGGTTGCCAGAGGCGGGGTGTGGGGATGAGGAAAATGGAGGAAGGGGTCAAAAAGTACCAACTTCTGCTTATAAAATCACTAAGTCCTGGGGATGTCATGTACAGCATGGCGGCTATCGTTCACAATACTGTGCTGCATATTTGAAAGCTGCTAAGAGAATAAAAATTCTCATCGCAAGAAACAAATGATAACTGTGTGTGGTGTTGGATGTTAAGTAGACTTACTGGGGTGATCCTTTTGCAATATATACAAATATTGAGTCGTGTCATACACCTAAAACTCATATAATGGTATATGTCGATTGGATCTCAATTTAAAAACAAACAAAGAGGGGCACCTGCGTGGATCAGTTGTTAAGCATCTGCCTTTGGCTCAGGTCATGATCCCAGGGTCCTGGGATCGAGCCCCGCACCGGGCTCCCTGCTCAGCGGGAGTCTGCTTCTCCCTCTGCCCACGCCCTCCCCACCCTGCTTGTGCTCTCTCTCTCTCTCAAGTAAATAAATAAAATCTTAAAAATATATATATTAAATACATATATATTATCTATATATTTTTTATTTTTTGTTTTTACTTTATATTGAGATTTGGGCTGTTCAAAGTCCAAGACATACAGATTTGCCTCACTCATTTTCAGTAGGTGTATAGAATCCTGCTGCATTTATAAACCATCATAAAGGACTTAACCAGAGGCCCCCACCATGCACACCTCGGCTGTTGGCAAACATTCACTCTTACAACAGCACTGTGATGAATGTCTCTAAGGATACATCCTGGTGGTGGGGGGTGGAGATTCTGGGTTTCCTATTTTCCTGTTGTATAGACAGAGGGGCTGGAACATTCTTCAAAACCGCTAACCAGTGGGCAAATTAGATGGGGGCATATTTCCACCACAGGGTTTAAGCGGTTGTTCACAAGCCTGAGTGCGTTTAACTTTCCTAGGGATGTGTGGAACACCCCAATCCAGATACCGGGGGCCAGCCCACCTGGCTGTTCGCTTTCCCCACAGGCTCCAGTGACTTATTTCTTTAAATCCATTCCTGGCAGACCTACGTGTGCTTTTCTCCATCATCCTAATCTCACAGGGCTTTTGGCCCTGTGTCTCCCCTGGGAGAAGGGACAATGACAGTTCTCTGGTCTGAGAAGTCAGCTCAGCTGGCCGTCACTCAGGGGGCACCTCACGGCAGGGCTATGAGCCCCGGTGTCAGCACCACTCCATCTGCAGCACCTGACCTACAGTGTGCGCTCAATGTGTATCTTTGTTTTTGTATTTTTTTTAAGATTTTATTTATTTAGGGGCACCTGGGTGGCTCAGTCATTGGGCGTCTGCCTTCGGCTCAGGTCATGATCCCGGGGTCCTGGGACCAAGCCCCGCATCGGGCTCCCTCTCCCACTCCCCTTGCTTGTGTTCCCTCTCTCGCTGACCCCGGGATCATGACCTGAGCCGAAGGCAGATGCTTAACAACTGATCCATGCAGGTGCCCCCTTTGTTTGTTTTTAAATTGAGATCCAATCGACATATACCATTATATGAGTTTTAGGTGTATGACACGACTCAATATTTGTATATATTGCAAAAGAATCACCCCAGTAAGTCTACTTAACATCCAACACCACACACAGTTATCATTTGTTTCTTGCGATGAGAATTTTTATTCTCTTAGCAGCTTTCAAATATGCAGCACAGTATTGTGAACGATAGCCGCCATGCTGTACATGACATCCCCAGGACTTAGTGATTTTATAAGCAGAAGTTGGTACTTTTTGACCCCTTCCTCCATTTTCCTCATCCCCACACCCCGCCTCTGGCAACCACCAACTACTCTGTCTGTCACCATATATTTTTGGGTTGGATGACAAATATTCTCACATTCTTTTTCTCTACATCCCCCCAACACTTCACTATGAAAATTTCAAATATACAGAAAAGTTGAGTGAATTTTGTAAAAAGTTGAGTGAACACCCCTATACCCACACCTAGATGACGTTTTTATTCTGTTTGCTTCATCATGTATCTGTCTGTCTACCCATGAATATGAATCCATCTTATTTTTCTTCTTTTTCTTTTTTTTTTAATTTTTAAAGACTTTATTTATTTATTTGAGAGAAAGGAGAGAGAGCCCAACGTGGGGCTTGATCCCAGGACCCGCGATCATGACTCAAGCCAAAGTCAGACGCTTAACCAACTGAGCCACCCAGGCACCCCTATATATTTATTTTGTAAATATATATATATTTAAAAACAAACCAAATTTTAAAGTTGTATATGTGTGTGTGTGTATCCCATTCATATATAAAATACATGGCTAAATGTGTATGGATATGAGTATAAATATAAATTAATTAATTAAATATAAATTGCATGTTATGGACCCCAAGTTCATATGTTAAAACCCTACCCCTCAGGTGACGGCATTAGGAGGTGGGACCTTCGGGAGGTACTTAGGTTCGGATGAGGTCGAGAAGGTGGAGCCCCCAGGATGGGATTAGTGACCTTGTCAGAAGAGCAAGAGATTAGAGCTCAGTCTCCGCTGTGCGGGAAGGACACAGAGAGAAGACAGCCGTCTGCAAATCAGGAAGAGGTTCCTTACCAGACGTCAAATCTGCCCGCACCCTAACCTTGGACTTCCCAGCCTCCAGAACTGTGAGAAATAAATGTGCGCTGTTTCAGGCACTCAAACTAGGGCATGTTTGTGATAGCTGCCCAAACTAAGAGTACATAAATGTACCCGCACACACAGTACCATACAAATGTTCCCCGAAATGCTAATAACAGTTACTTCTCCGGGGTGATGGAATTTGAATTCTTCTTTCTTCACTTTCTTCTTGGTAGTTTTCTATATTGTTTAAAATTTTCACAATCAGCAAGTTTAATTTTAACAAAACTGTTATTTTTAAAGCTAATTCTGTAGGAGCTTTTAGAGTGAACCGATGTTTTCAACACGCTGAAGAGACTGTCACTTATACCCAAAGGTTGACGGAGACCTCGTCTAGCCCCGCCTTGAATCAGGGACGGGGGGAGTGACTTCACAGATGGCCCTTGCCGGGCTATGACTATGTTCCCCATCCCTCCCTGAGCCCCGAGACAGGGAACAGCTACGTATTTTGTGGGGCCCAATGTAAAATGAAAGTATAGGGCCCCTTGTTCAAAAAAATCATTAAAAATTTCAAGATGGCGACAGCAAGCCAAACCAAATTAAGCCAAGCACGAGGCCCTTCGGGACCCAGGGCCTGTGTGACTGCATGGGTTGCAGGCCTGTGATGCCAGCCCTGCCTGGCAAGAACTTCTGAGCAATTCCAGAGTATTTGCTGCCAGAGAAACAGCCAGAGGAGAGTCCAGGAAAAATGGCCAAGGAGGAGCTGGTCAGGGCCTCAAGACACTGTGGCCAAAGTGAGAAAGAGATTCACAGGGACGCGTCAACTCACCAAGAACCTCACCAGAGCAAGCATGATGAATGTTCACAGTGTGCATTTGGAACCCTGGCTTTTGGAGATGGGTAGGGCTCCCGAACAGGCTCCATGGGTCCTGGGTGCCAAGTAGGTTTAATTAGTAAGGGGCCAAATCAGGAGGGCCTTCGGGGCAAGCGAGGCATGTGGCAGTCGACCCCCCCACCCCGTGGTGTCCCCCTGCTGGTCCAAAAGAAACTTCTCCTGGGACTGCCCACGCCCTGGAAGCGAAATGGGCTTCTTCCCACCCTGTCTGTGGGCCCTCAAACCTGCACGCCACATTGGGGCCGCTCCACGGAAAACCTGTCTCGGTTTTCCGTCCCCCTTCCCCACCCCCGCACCCCAGCTCCTGGGTCCCACAAAGAGAGCCTGTGTTGAGGCCGGCAGCGCTGAGCGAGCAGACAGCCCACACCTCCCCTGTGCCGCTCAGCACAAAGACCGGTCTGTGCGCCCCGCCTGGAGGGCCTGCCGCCTCCCTTCCTCTGCCAGGCACTGGGACACAGCCATGGGAGTCTCCTGGGAGCCTCAGCTCAGAGTCGGCAGCGGCCCAGGTGGCCCAGGAGACAGAACCACGCTCAGGTGAGGCACCTCAGACGGCCTGGCAGGGCTGTGTGCTTCCAGAAAGCTGCAGCAGGTGCCAGGCTTGCCGGCAGAACGTGGGCAGCCTCCAGCCTCTCTGAAGCCCCTTGCCCTCTCCGGGCTCAGTCCTGCTGGCCGCTGAAGGCTTCTACTGAGATGTCCCCTAATCGGGGTCCCCGCCAGCAGCCTTCCCATAGCCCCCCCAACCCACCCTAAATCAGACAGCAGTGATGGATACAAAGACCTGCACAGACCCCACTGTCTACAGACAAAAGCCAGCACATCCCCTGGACACTCAAAGTCCAGACCCAGCCACTGTCTCATCTCGCTCCCCACCGCCCACCAGGCCCCTGTGGCTCCAGTCCCATTTGACTTCGAGCTCCTGAGATACTCGTGCTCAGGGGGACCAGGAACATCCTTCCTGGGGTCCTCTCCAACTGTTAAAGGCCTTCTCAACCATGTCAACCATTCAAACCCCATGTCCCCCAGTCTTCTCGATTCCCTCCACCATGAGGAACATTCTCTCAGTAAACCTTTATCGAGTGCCTCCTGTGAGCCAGGCATAGTCTCCTCTATGAGGTCCCAGAGCGCTTTGCATCTCCGCCTTAGCGCCTCTAGGACCTGGGTGGTGGTTAGTTCATTGGGTGCCTTGTCCTATTGGCCTTTGTGCCCATAGAAGGTGCATGTAGGTAGGGCCTCAACTAAAGGTGCTGTTTCTCCTCCATGGAGCCCTCAGCAACTCTCGGGGCCCTGCCCACCCCTTGGCCCTCCTGTGAGCTCCTCTGCACTTAAGCAGTCAGATCCCAAGGAAGAAGGCTGCTCTCACCTCCAGCACCTGCATGGCTGTCCTTCTCCAACTAAAGCCTTTCTCAGCTGCTCAGCCTGTGCTCAGAACGGCCCAGAGGCCAGGGATTTAATGCTGCCAGGAGTCAGCCACCACCCACAAGGGTCAGGAGTTGGTGGCTAAATCCTGCACCGTCTGCTTCCCAGTGAGACAATCCTAAGGTGCATCCTACCTGGCTCCACAGGTAATCCCAGCAGAATGGAGTCCCAGGTGCCCACGCTCGTGACCACCCACGAACCCACCCACCATCGGCCTCCCCCTTCCTGTCTCCCTTTCCCCACTCCTTTCCTTGTGCTTCTGGAATAATCTGGCAAATACGCTGCCTGTACCCAGGTCACTGCTGGGGGTCTGCTTTGGTATAGAATAGCATTCCAGGCCTTCTCCAGGCCTCCAGGCTCACGCCCGGTCTGGGTCACATGGACCACAAACATTTGTATCAGGCAGTAGTGATTTGGAGCGAAGAGAACATTCTCTGTGCCCCCTGCCCCCCTTTCCCCTAGCTCTCATTGTAAGGGGAAAGACAAAGAAAGCAGAATCTAGGAGAAGAAGATGTGGGAGAAGGGGCAAGGGGGGGAGAGATAGGCCATGTGGTGGGGTACCATTTCCTGGGGGACCCATAGGAGGATGTCCCCCTGGGGATGAGCCGCTGGGTCCTGGCTCCGGGGCACCCTGGCTGGCTTCTCCAAAAAACCCCTCCGTCCTTGCTCGCACTCGGTATCCCAGCTCCTTGCCCGCCCTGCCCGCACCCTGGAAAGCTGAGCCTGGGGGATCGCGTTGCCTGGGCATCTAGTTCTCTTGCCTTTAGGTCCAGCCTGCAGGACACTCAGGCAGGAGATTGGCAGGTGGGGGGTGGGGGGACATGCAGGGTATTTATCCCAACCCTCCACTCCTTCCTCGGTTGCCACAACCTGGCAGGGGCTCTTTCTCCCCCAGCCTTTGGGTGGAGCAGATAACATCTCCCACTGCTGCTGGGGTGCCTCAAGGCCTTATGCTGGTTCCCTTCACGCTGCCCAGCTGGCTGTAAGCAGCCCCTCTATTCAGAAAATGTCCTTCATAATCCCCACTGAGTTGCGGCGCCTGTCACAGGGCCCTGAGCCACACAGATCTGGACGACCTCTGGCTCCAGCGAAGTGGCAAATGTTCAGTATCTAACTCAGAGGACCTTGGTTCGACTCACCACTTACTTCCAAGTTCTTGGCTTCTCTCAGCTTTCATTTCCACATCTGGAAAATGGGTATGATCATAGCAGTGCTAACTGCCTCGGTATTCTCAGTGTGGCAGATGACAGACCCACGGGGGAGAAGAAGAGAGAATTATGAAAAGGCACTGGGGACCCTGACAAGAAGGAGGAACTAGATGCAGGCACGTGTCGCTGGTTCTTTTTGTCTCTCTGCCTCCACATGTCTCTCCTGCTTCCCCTTCCATGACCCCTCGCATGGAGCCAAATACAGTTCACGAGTTCATATATTCTAAATAAATATAGGTTGTGCTCCGCCAAAATGGGCTCACACTTGCATAGTGCACTGCAACCTGCTTTTATTCGCTTACCAGCAGGAAGCACAGCACCACATTCGCCAGCCCCCAGCCTTCCTCCAGGCGCTGGACCGGGATTTCCTTCATGGACCTGTCCCCTAGCCTAGCATGTGAGCATGTTTTCGTGGCATCTCTCACTGGTGTCCGGAACACGTGTCCCTTCCCCAGAGCCTTCTCCCAGGGTCCCTTTTAAAGCGGGGGACGGACTTATTCTCCATCTCAATCCCCCCACCCCCCAGCCCCTGATCTGGCTTTCATTCGAAGCCCACCACAGCCCCAGTGCGGTGGCAGATACGGCATCCTCTCTCTCTCCCGTCCTGCTTTGACTTCTCCAAGCTTTCTGAACATCTCCCCCTCGGGGATGAACCCATCTTCCTTCCGGCCTGTGTTCCTTGGCAGCTGTGGCTTTTAAAACGCAGTTGATTCTCGCACTGAAGATGGGCACAAAGCTGCTCTTCTCTCCTTCTCCGAAGGCCAGCTCTGCTTCTTAAGTTCAAACAACAGCGATTCGATTGAACACACACATCCACTTCTCTCCTGAGGCCTTCAAGAGAGGAAGAGGACACCACAGAACTTTCTAAAACATGGCACAAAGTAAAAATTTTGAATATCATGTCAGCCGCAGTCCCTGGGGACCCAGATGGCAGCACTCAAACTGGGCAATTTGTGGGGAGTTTGATAAAGACACCACTGATACAGATGTGGGATTCATGCGGAAGGCTGGGGCCGACAACGTCAAGGGACCATTCCCAAGGGTGAGGGACTGATTACTGGAACCCAGAGAGAATGACAGTGTGGAGGGCGGACAGGAGCTGGGGTCTTAAGGGGACAGATGCACCCAAGCTTGGGGACCCAAAAAGGAAGCTGGGGGCCAGGGACAGGGAGGTAGTGCAAATACCCATACGTCACTTTCCACTTGCCCTCCAGATAGCCTCCCCTTGGATGCACCCACCTGGAAGCTAGATGTCATGGCTGCCATTGATGCAAGCTGTGTCCAGCATCCCAGGACACAAGTCACAGTAGACAGGGATCAGAGAGGGCTGGGAGGGAGCAGGAGGGGAGAGCGATGGAAGGTGATTTTCCACAAATGCTTTGAAAGTATGCAATCCGATTAGAAATTATGAATTTAGTGAACGGAAACTAGGGAGTGATTATTTGCACAACTAAATGATTTTTTTTTTTTTTTGGCTTTCAAACATTTTCAACTAGTTGCCTTTAAATAACAAACTTCCCCCTGCAATTAAAATATGGTTCCACTTATGGAAAATTCAGCTTACTCAGAGCTCTTCAGGACCCCAGACATTCAGATAAACACTAGTATGGCGAAAACTTGGGTTGGCTTTAAGTTAAGGACACTTCCTGCAAACGTCCCCTCCAGCAACCTCCTTAATTGCATCCAAGTTGGGGAGAGCAGACAGTTTCCAAGAAGGGCATGCTGAAAGGGGGAGCAGGCTCTGGAAGGCCACAGAATGCCAACCATCCATTCTACACAGACACAAATTAACCTGCAAAGTCACCCCACTGTGAGGGCTTGAGCCCTGATGGAAACCACCAGCCTATTCTCCCCGATAGCTCTCACAGATATTCCAGGGAACCTTCCACACTGAACTGTGATCTTTAAGCACCCAGTCAGCAGCTTCTTTCCCAAAGATGTTCTCTCTTGATGCTCCTATCAGGAACACCTGGGTCTGCCACATGCACCCCCTGCGTTGGGTGACCTGGCAGCTGGCAAGTTTCTTCCAAGGAAAGTCTTTCTAAGGGGATTTTTCTTTGTTCTCAGAGTCCCAGATATGAGCCATCACTGCAAAGTTGTGCTCCACTGATAATAATTGAGTGTGGGACACCCATAGGGATAGACTCCTCATCCATCTGAGGGTTCTGCTCCAGTCCAAGGCCCAAGACGCCTGCAGAGCCCGGGCCAGCACAAGTGTGGCTGAGCCCAGCATCCCAAACCCGCCCCAGGACAGCACGTCCCCCAGCACTGTGCCGGACATGATCTCAAGGGCAGAAGTCAAGAAACAGACTGCCTGCAAGACTGCTTTAAACACATCATGCTCAGAACCTCTCCTTCTAGTTCAATCTCTTCCCGACTTGTGCTAATGGAGAATGATGGCTTCGTCAACTTGGAAAATGGATCCAAAAAGCACCAGCCTGAACCAACAAGGACAAACTGCCACCGAGGTCAGAAGACACTGCGTGTTTAAAAAGCTGTTTTGAACAACTGACCTTTTCAGGCAAATCCCAGCAAAATCTCTCCCTCTACGCACCATCTCTGAGACAGCAGGTCGGGGGGTGGGGTGGGAGGGTGTGTGGGGCTCGGCGGCTTACTGCGAGCCTGCTCAGCAACACCTCCTGCGCCCTCTTGAGACGCCCATTGTTCCCTGACGTGGTGGCCATGGACCGGCTGGTCCGTTATGTCATATTTCCTCAATGGAGGACATTGTCTCCTGCTACCAGCCCCACAGCTCTTGTCTTCACAATGCGCTGCCCGCCGCCCCCCCAGCCCGGCTCCGTGGGCAGCCTAATGTGATCCTGGCAGGGCTCAAAGGAGGCCTTCACTCCCTCCCAACACGTGCAAGAGTCCCACTGGCAGGACCGAGGAGGGGAGATCTCTGTCCCCAAGCTGGGGCCGGAATTTGGCCAACTGGAACGAGGGCAGATTCCATCCCACCCTCCCGCTCCGGTCGTGCCTGATTTTCTTCTGGCCCCATCACACCCCCACCCACTGTTCCTGAGATAGCAGGCTTCCAGATGGACCCCACCTCCTGGCCAACCGGCCCTCAAGCGGCCACCTCCCACACCACATAGGGCCGGCCTGCATGACGGGCTGAGGAAATGCCAGCGTGGGACGAGGCCAGAGGAGGCATGGAGGCTTCCACCTTGCTCTCCCTGGGGTCACTCCCTCTGCGGACAGCCAGCTGCCAGGTTGTGAGGACACTCCGGCGGCCCTGTGGAGAGGTCCACAGGGTGGAGAATTGAGGCCTCCCGTTAATGGCAGGCAGGAAGTTGCCATCCATGGGAGCGAGCCATTTTGGAAGCTGATGCTCTGGCTCCAGTCAAGCCTTTGGAGGAGTGTGGACCTGGTGCATCTTTTTTTGTTTTGTTTTGTTTTTAATTTTAAGGTTTTTAATTTATTTGAGAAAGAGAGAGAGAACATGAGCAGGGGGGGCAGAGGGAGAAGCAGCCTCCCCGCTGAGCAGGGAGCCCAATGCGGGGCTCGAGCCCAGGACCCTGGGACCATGACCGGAGCCACAGACGCTTAACCGACTGAGCCACCTAGGTGCCCCGACCCAGTGCTTCTTGATGTCAACCTCATGAAAGACCCGGAGCCAGGCCTGCCCTGTGAAGCCCACCTGAACTCTGGACCCACAGAAACTGAGAGACATTAAATGATTATTGTTGTTTCAGGCCACTCTGCTTTGTTACACAGGGTGATTTCTTTCACAGCACTGGCTGGGTTAACACTCTGGGTGATAAAGTCCAAAGAGGTCAGCCTCTGGAGGCTCGGAGCAGAGTGAAGATGGGCGGAGAACGGACCTGGAGGAGCAAACTAATTCAGCACACTTGGTTTCCTGATCCCTTACCACGGGCCTCTTATTTGAAACAAAAGGAAGGAGGTGTTAAAAATGGAACGAAGGGGGCACCTGGGTGGCTCAGTTGGTTAAGTGACTGCCTTCGGCTCAGGTCATGATGCTGGAGTCCTGGGATCGAGTCCCGCATCAGGCTCCCTGCTCGGTGGGGAGTCTGCTTCTCCCTCTGACCCTCCTCCCTCTCATTCTCTCAATAAATAAATAAAAATCTTTAAAAAATAAAATGGAACGAAGTTGTCCAATGAGCTCCAACCAGCACTGAGCATGTAGGACCATCCCCTCTGTGAGCTGGACGCTACCCTCCCCACAGTGTTCCAAATCATGTCCTTATAAAAAATGACACCCACCATTGACTACAAAAACCCTGAGCTCCTTTTCGTATAAACTACTGCCCAACCAGTCCCCCGCAACCAGTTCTGTGTTTGGACAAAGAATTTCTCTTTAAAATCTAGCTTTCTGGGGCGCCTGGGTGGCTCAGTCGTCAAGCGTCTGCCTTCGGCTCAGGTCACGATCCAGGGGTCCTGGGCTCAAGCTCTGCATCAGGCTCCCTGCTCAGTGGGAAGCCTGCTTCTCCCTCTCCCACTCCCCCTGCTTGTGTTCCCTCTCTCGCTGTGTCTCTCTCTGTCAAATAAATAAAATCTTTAAAAAATAAAATAATAATAATAATAATAAAATCTAGCTTTCTCTCTCATGAGCTTCATCTCAACTTTATTCTAAAGTTCCAATCTATCAAAGTAACTTCCATCTCAATGCAGCTGTCACTGTCACTCTTCCCTCCCACACTGGGTCACCTGCACATTTGGTGCCATAGTTCCTTGCTATCTGCATCCGGAAAGTTGATTGAGGGGCGCCTGGGTGGCTCAGTCGGTTAAGCATCTGACTCTTGATTTCGGCTCGGGTCATGATCTTGGGGTCGTGAGATTGAGCCCCACATCGGGGTCTGCGCTCCTTGGGGAGTCTACTTGGGCTTCCCTCTCTCCCTCTCCCTGAGGCCCCCCCAAAAACAAAGTTGACTGGAAAGAGTGACCCGAACAGAGCTAACCCCAGAGCCCTTTGGCTCTCCCCTGTGGACTCCACCACTGCCCAGGTAACAGAGACCCCTTGATGATACACACTTTGTACAGAGTTGTACAGAGTTGTGCAACCTGCCATAACAATCTCATTATGAATGGGTTTGCCCAGCCTTTATTAAAATGGGTTTACTCCCTCCACCCACCAGCACTGTCTACAGAGGAAGTTATCTTGGCTTGTGTATTAGTTTCTTTCAGTTGCTATAACAAATTACTACAAACTGGGTGGCCTGATACAATAGAAATCCATTCTATCACAGTTCTGGAGGCCAGGCGTCTGAAATCCAAGTGTCTGCAGCGCTATGCTCCCTCTGGAGGCTCTAGCAGGGAATCTGGTCCTGCCTCTTCCATGTCCTGGGGGCCACTGATATCGCTGGCTTCTGTCAGCAGTTCCAGTTTTCAAGTCCAGCGCCTTCCAGTCTTCCTCTGCTCTGTCTTCACCTCACTTTCTCCTCTGCTGAGCATCTTATAAAGATACTTGCAATGGCATTCAGGGCCCACCCAGATAATCCAGGATAATCTACCTATGTCAAGATCTTTAGTCACATTATCCGAGACCCTTTTTCCCTAAGACATGTGCAGGATCCAAAGATTAGGCCCTGATATCTGGGGGGGTCATTATTCAGCCCCCCACAGCTTGGCACGCTCACCCCCTCTGCCAAGCTTTCCCACAGGGGTACGGCGTCCTTTTCTAACGGTTACAGATAAACTATGTCATGCTCTGTTCTAGCATCTTCCAAAAGTCAACATAGACATCACCCGTCCCTACTTTTTGGAATCTACTTGAGACCTGGACTTCCCCAGGTCATATCAATCTAGACATAAAAATGGGGTCACAATAAGCAAAAACAGCATTTCTCAAATTTTCCATGACTGCTGGTTCTCCAGCCTCCTAGAAATGTCAGGAACCTCAGGTTGTCTGGCTGGCTCAGTTGGCGGAGCATGCAACTCTTGATCTCAGGGTTGTGAGTTCAAGAGATTACTTGAAAATTTAAAAAAATCTTTAGAAATGTCAGGAACCCCTAGAATGTATCTCTTAAGAGGAGGCAGCCTAGAAATTGAGGTCACAGTTTCTCAACTCAGACTGCCTGGGTTTGAATCCTGGCACTGTCACAATGGCCAACTGTATTTTCCAAAGGTGACCACAAAAATATCTCCCATCCTTCACATTCTTCTGCATCAAGCAGCAAAGTCTATTTCTCCACCCCCTTGAATCTGGGTTAGTCTCTAAGTGCTTTCTCCAATAGAACACGATGTACCTGACACAGCCATGTCTATAGAAGATGCTGCATATGACACTGTGCCATTTCCAGGCAAAGCTTCTAACTGGACTCACATTTTCCTATTCCTGCCTGTTAGAATGTTCATTCTTGGGATGCTGCTCTCTGAAGCCAGCCAGCATGCTGTGAGGAAGCCCTCATCACACAGAGAGACCACTTAAAGATCTCTGGCTGATACCCCAGCTGAGCTTCCAGTGTGGGAGTGAGCCATCGTGGGTGTCCAGCCCAGTGGAGCCTTCAGAGGCCTCCAGGCCCACCAACATCTGACTGCAACCACACGGACCCTAAGTGAAAACAACCCAGCTGAGCTCAGTCGATCCACAGAACAATGAACGATAATAGGTTGCTGTCTTAAGCCATTGAGCTTTGAGGTGGTTTATTATATAGCAATAGACACTCAGACGAGCCACTTAGAAACTACGTAACCTGAAGCAAGTGATGGGTGATAGTTAAGAAGCAGACCCAGCAACAAAGACTTGGTGTGTGTCGTTTATCTGGGTGGTGGTTGCAGGAACTATAGGTGGGAGAGTGGAGGAGTGAGAACAGAAAGGAGGAGGCAGGAAATATAAGAACACTTACGAGCAGGTCACCACAATGATCAGTCTTTCTGGGGACCCTCTGAGAGAGTCCAAAACTCATCTCACAATTATCTCATCAAGAAAACCATGCAGCCACTGTGGAAAATAGTTATGAAGTTTCCTCAAGAACTTAAAAATAAAATTACCATATGATCCAGCAATCACACTTCTAGGCATCTATCCAAAATAATTGAAAACGGGATCTCAAAGAGATAGTTGCACACCCATGTTCACTGCAGCATTATTGCACAAGAGATAAGAACCAAGTGTCCATCAGTGGATGAATGGATAAATAAGATATGGATTATACTTACAATGGAATATTTTTCAGCCTAAAAAATAAGGACATTCTGTCCCAGGTTACAACCCAGATGCACATTGAGGACATCATGTTAAGTGAAATAAGCCCATCACAGAAGGATAGATACTGTCTGATTCCACTTAGATGCTCTATGTAAAGTAGTCAAATTCATAGAAACAGAAAGTAGAATGGTGGTTATCAGGGGTTGGCGGAGGGGAAGGGGAGAGGAGAATTGTTCAATGGAAACAGGGTTTCAGTTTTACAAGATGAAAAGTTCTCGAGATCTGTTGCACAAGGTACATATAGTTAATACTACATACTGTAAATTTAAAAATAGGTAAGATGGTAAATCCTACATAATGAGTTTTTTGACCCAATTAAAAAAAAATTGTCTTATCAAGGAGCAAACAAGTTGGGGTATTTGCCATCAATTCCCTGGTTGAGGGTTGCTCTTGGGGTATTAACTCCCCACACTCCAAAGACCAGAGAACATCCCTGAAAAGAGATGCAGGAAGCCATCAGCACAAATGGGGACCTTCTGGGGTGACCTCCAGGTGACTGAGAACATTGGGTGGGGCGCTGACAGGATCTGCCACATCACCTACGTTGGAGTCTCGCTTTCCTTGTCTATAAAACAGAAATGAGAAATACCCACCTGGACAGACGGTTGTCAAAGTTATTTTGGGTGACATATGCTCCCTGAATGCCCCGCCCTGTGGGCTCCCCACCCCCAGTCTGAATCAGGAGTACACGTAGTCTCCAGTTGTGACACCCTCATGGCCACACACCGTGCCTTCACCCTCACTTTTATTTTTCCAAATCAGTAAAATATTGCCCAGCTCCAAACTTTTGGAACCAGCCTCTGAGTTTTGCAAAGATCGGGGCAGTGGCTCTGGGCTCTCCAACCACCCCTCCCCGCACCCACACACACACACAGACGTCTTCACTGGGCTAAGTTCTCTCCTTCTCGGCTTACAGACGTCGTCCTGGCCTAGTGAAGGGGACACACAGGCAACCCTCGCTCCCGGCGAGAGCATGACATCACCTTCCCCAGCAGAGAAGACTCAGCTCTTCCTTATTTTGTTTCCTGCTCCAAGCACAGCTTTAAAAGCCCTTTCTGGAGGCTGCCAAAAATAATAGCAGTGATTACAGCCATTTGTAGGGCTTAGGGAGTAGGTATTTTCTTCTTTCTGCTTTTTGTGTTTTCCACAATAGGCACATTCTATTTTTTTGTTGACAGAAAAACACATTAGTGTTTTTTTTTAAAGATTTTATTTATTTATTTATTTATTTGACAGAGAGAGACACAGCGAGAGAGGGAACACAAGCAGAGGGAGTGGGAGTGGGAGAGGGAGAAGCAGGCTTCCCGCTGAGCAGGGAGCCCGATGCGGGGCTCGATCCCAGGACCCTGGGATCATGACCTGAGCCGAAGGCAGACGCTTAACGACTGAGCCACCCAGGCGCCCCCACATTAGTGTTTTTTAAGCAAGCAATTTAAAAGCCGGTGCAGTAGCCTTTGGGAGGTTTCATAGCCTCCACTCATTCTAGGCGTCAGCTTTCCACACATCACTCTCTCCAATTTTTTCCCTCTCTTCCTTGAATCCTTTGCTCTCATCCTTTGAAAATCTCAGCTAAATCGCAGTTGCTCATGCAAACCACACCAGCCTCCCTAGATGCTTTTTGATTTTCCTTCTCACTGGGAATATTTATTAACCAAATTTGTTTTAAAATCTCCCCAACCAAGAAATTGACCTCATCTTCCTGATAGGATGAACCAAGAAGAACACAACACGGGGGATGCCTGGGTGGCTCAGTTGGTTAAGCGTCTGCCTTCGGCTCAGGTCATGATCCCAAGGTCCTGGGATCAAGCCCTGCATCGGGCTCCCTGCTTGGCAGGAAGCCTGCTTCTCCCTCTCCCACTCCCCCTGCTTGTGTTCCCTCTCTCGCTGTGTCTCTCTCTGTCAAATAAATAAATAAAGTATTTAAAAAGAAGAAGAAGAAAGAAGAAAGAAGAAGAAGAAGAAGAAGAAGAAGAAGAAGAAGAAGAAGAAGAAGAAGAAGAAGAAGAAGGAAGAAGAAGAAGAAGAAGAACACAACACCCCTGTCTCATATTCTTGCTGAAATGCACAACCGGAGCAGACTCACAGGCAAATGTCAGACAGACCCAAAGTGAGGGGCGTTCTCCAGAGTCACTCTTCAGAAACACCAATGTGAAAGACAAAGGAAGTCTGAGGACCAGTTCCAGTGTGGAGGAGAGAGTGGACAGTGAATTGCAATATGGGAGTAGGGATATTGTTTAGCTATAAAGGACATTATCGGGACCCTTGGTCAAATCCGTGCCTGAATAAGGTTTATAGATAATTGTATGGAATTGATATGCTTCCTGAGTTGGGTAATTACACTGTGGTTACATAAGAGAATGTCCTTTATATTTTTAGGATTTATACAATTGGAGCTTTGAGGGGTAAAGGGCATCATGTCTGCAAGTTTTTCTCATATGATTCAGAAAAAAAAAATTACACACACACACACACACTGAATCTGGGTGAAGAGTAAAAAAATTCTTTGTTCTATTCTTGCAGTTTTCCTCGAAGCCTGAAACAATGTGAAAAATGAAAGAAATTGAAAGATTGAAACAATCCCGCAAACCTCGGCACCAGGGGCATTTCGCACCCAGGGACTGTCCTCTCTTCACATGTGCGGTGAACTCCATGACGAAGACATCGCTGTCCTGTCTGGGGGCTCGTCCTTCTCTCACCCACTACTCCAATTCCTCGCTGACCCTTCAGAGTTTCCACCTGGGACTAAGAATCCCTTTCCCTAGTGAAGACAAAAGGGCCTTTCCCATCCAGCTCTAAAGCAGGAATCCCATGCTGCGGATCCCCTTAGTTGAAACAGTGCTTCTCAACCCTGGGAGACGTTTAAAACTCCAAAGCTTGGAAAACTCCCTAGATCAAAATCTCTGAGGGTGGGACCCAAGCACCAGGGCCTTTTAAAGCTCTCCAGGTGATTCTATTGAGCAGGCAAGACTTGAAAAATTTGACGCTGTCTCCCGCCCAGAAAGACCTGAAAAATGTCATGTCTGGGCAACATTCCAGACCAATCAAACAAGAAGCTCTAAGGTTAGGACCCAAGCAACAGATTTTTTTTTTTTTAATTCCCCAGGAAATTATACCTCCCTGATGCTGATTTTTAAAAACAAACAAACAGGGGCACCTGGGTGGCTCAGCCCATTAAGCATCCGACTCTTGATCTCACCAGGGTTGTGAGTGCAAGCCCCACATTGGGCTCCACACTGGGTGTGGAGCCTAGTTAAAAAAAGTAATAATAAAGTGCACCCCGATGTTTATAGCAGCAATGTCCACAATAGCCAAACTGTGGAAAGAGCCAAGATGTCCATCGACAGATGAATAGATAAAGAAGATGTGGTATATATATACAATGGAATATTATGCAGCCATCAAAAGGAATGAGAGCTTGCCATTTGCAACGACATGGATGGAACTGGAGGGTGTTGTGCTGAGTGAAATAAGTCAATCAGAGAAAGACATGTATCATATGACCTCACTGATATGAGGAATTTGTAATCTCAGGAAACAAACTGAGGGTTGCTGGAGTGGGGGGTGGGGTGGGAGGGATGGGGTGGCTGGGTGATAGACACTGGGGAGGGTATGTGCTATGGTGAGC
Organism: Mirounga angustirostris; assembly: GCF_029215605.1. Taxonomy (NCBI): domain Eukaryota; kingdom Metazoa; phylum Chordata; class Mammalia; order Carnivora; family Phocidae; genus Mirounga; species Mirounga angustirostris. Next base: position 95,573,673 of record NW_026991718.1, on the reverse strand, counting down.
GCTGTGAATTGTGCAAGACTGTTGAATCACACATCTGTACCTCTGAAACAAATAATGCAATATATGTTAAGAAAAAAAAAAAAAGATAGCAGGAGGGGAAGAATGAAGGGGGGGAATCGGAGGGGGAGACGAACCGTGAGAGACGATGGACTCTGAAAAACAAACTGAGGGTTCCAGAGGGGAGGGGGGGTGGGGGGAAGGGCTAGCCTGATGATGCGTATTAAAGAGGGCACGTTCTGGGCGCCTGGGTGGCTCAGTTGGTTAAGCGACTGCCTTCGGCTCAGGTCATGATCCTGGAGTCCCTGGATCGAGTCCCACATCGGGCTCCCTGCTCGGCAGGGAGTCTGCTTCTCCCTCTGACCCTCCCGACCCTCCCCCCTCTCATGTGCTCTCTCTCTCAGTCTCTCTCTCTCAAATAAGAGATAAGTATTTCTTTTATAAAAGGGCACATTCTGCATGGAGCACTGGGTGTTATGCACAAACAATGAATCATGGAACACTACATCAAAAACTAATGATGTAATGTATGGTGATTAACATAACAATAAAAAATTTTAAAATAATAATAAACAAAATAAAAACAAACAAAAAGAAACAATCAAACACAAATCAAAAAATTAAAAAAGGTAATCAACTGGAAACAGACAATTCCAAGAGTGTTTTCGAACCAGTGATTTAGAACAGTGATTCGCAAACATCATCTGGCATGTGAATCCCTGGTAAAGCTTGATAAAACACATTTTACTGGGTGCCACCCCAGAGTTTCTGATTCGGTAGGCCTGGGATGGGACCCAAAGAGAGGACTTTTTACAAGGCTCTGGCTAGGGGATGTCATGCGGGACCTCAGGACCACACTTTGAGAACAATTGACTGGACCACACTTTGAGAACAATTGACTGAGACAATCTTGCTAGTTAAGTGTGGCAATGGGACCAGCAACATCAGTCTCACCCGCAACCATGCTAGAAATGCAGACTCTCAGTACCCCCAGACCTCCTGAGCCAGAATCTGCATATTAACAAGATTTCCAGGGTATCTGTGTCCACGGGAAAATTTGAGGAACACTGCTTTAAAGGAAATCCACACCATCTCACGCACATCATGTGTGTTAGAGCCTCAAGCGCTGAGGACTCTGGATGAGATGGGTGCAGGTGGGGAGAACCCCCAGTAATATGACCAAAAAAACCCTCTAGTCAAAGCAGTGACAGGTGGAAGCAGCCAATCCACTGGACCCACAATGGGAGTTCCAGCTGGTCCATGTTTGTCCGGCCCTGGTCATTGGTCAGGACACTGATGGGGAGGGAGAGAGCAGAAGCTTTGCAGGGGTTAACTATCCAGAGAGCACAGGTGGGAGTAAAGACCCTTCCCCCTTGCAAGACAGCTCAGCCCCCTGGCATGCTCCTTGATTTTGACCTCTGGATGATGAAGTTGACATAGCAGCCTAACTCCTAGGTGACTCCCAGCTAATACATTTGCTTGATGTTTTTGACCTTGGATTGTGTCCTTACCCTGATTTAGCCCCCATAGAGAGTTTCTTAGCAGGAAGACCACCAGCTCAGAGCGAGGTGGTCTGTCACTGCCCCATCACTACCAGAAGGGGTACCTTCCTTTGAGCACTTACTATATGCTGGTGCTACTCTGAGGACTGTCCTTCACTCACTCCTCACCGTAATCTTGAGGTTGGTGTCCTTATGCCCCAATTTACAGATGAAGAAACCGAGGCACAAAGAGATGAACTCACATGCCCTCGAACATAAAAGCTATTAAGTGGCAAGGCCAGAACTGACTCCTAAATCTCTCTGGCTCCACAGTCTTACACTAAACCAACCTGAAGTGGAATCGTCATCAGGGATATTGGTGAAGAGGGGACTTACTGGATGCTTCTCTGTTTTTGCATTTCCTCTCTTGCTTTTCCTTTGCCAAAGTGATGGAAACAAAAATGATTCCAAAACTGGGCTCCCTGATACAGTGACCACTGGACACATGTGACTATTTAAATTTCAATTAACTAAAATTAAATAAAATTTAAAATTCAGTTTCTCAGTCCTACTAGCCATATTTCAAGTGCTCAATGGTTACACATGGCTAGTAGCTACTGCCATTAGCTCAGATCGTAGAACAAATTACCCAAAGTTGTACTGGACAGCACTATTCCCAAAAATGTTACATACCCTTCACTACCCAAGGTCACTCTCCATTCAAAGTTAACTTTTTTTAAATTTTTTTATTTTATTTTTTTAAAAGATTTTATTTATTTATTTGAGAGAGAGAGAATGAGAGAGAGCGAGTACATGAGAGGGGGGAGGGTCAGAGGGAGAAGCAGACTCCCTGCCGAGCTGGGAGCCCGATGCGGGACTCGATCCTGGGACTCCAGGATCATGACCTGAGCCGAAGGCAGTCGCTTAACCAACTGAGCCACCCAGGCGCCCCAAAGTTAACTTTTTTTAAATAAAACTTCAAATCCACAAAATTTACTTCTACACTGTTCTCATATGTCACAGGGAAACCAAAATGTTCATCAGGAAGAGCATCAGGTTTTAGAAGGGAGGCACCTACTGGCAGCACGTGGGATCACAACCTAGCACAATCAGACCCTGGAAACCGGCCAGAGGCTAGAGTCCAGTAGCCATCAGCCGGATACAAGTGGATGGATCCACAAATGAGAGTGAAACTCCACGCCAGGAAAGGATCAAAGATGAAGTGCTGGGAAGAGAAACTGAGTCAGAAGATGCATCTACCACCAGACTAAAATCCCCAGTATTATATCCCTTATGGCTGACACCAAGGACATACATAATAAATGTCAGTTACTTAAATGATTGATTGATTGATTGATTCTGAAGATTCCAAAACTGCACTGCTGAGCATTTTATCCACAACATTTTTTTCCCCCAGTTGGACACATCTCTTACATTATGAAGTCAACACAGAAATAGGATTTACTGGGGGTGCCTGGGAGGCTCAGTTGGTTGCGGAACCAACTCTTGATTTTGGCTCAGATCATGATCTCAGGGTCGTGGGACTGAGCTCGTGTGGGGCTCCATTCTGGGTGTGGAGCCTGCTTGAGATTCTCACTCCTTCTCCCTCTGTTCCCCAGCCCCCCTCACATTCTCTGTTTAGGCAATTTCTTCTCTCTCTAAAAGAAGAGAGAAGGAAAGGAAAGGAAGAAAGGAAGGAAGGAAGAAAAAGAAAGAAAGAAAGAAAGAAAGAAAGAAAGAAAGAAAGAAAGAAAGAAAGAAAGAAAGAAAGAAAGAAAGAAAGAAAGAAAGAAAGAAAAAGAACTTCCTGTTTCAAACAACTTACCTGCCACAAAAGTGTTCAGTCATTAAGGGAGATTAGGACTTTTGGAAATCATCAAGAACGAGAAGATGTCAAAATTTTCAAGTCTCTGGTAGAACATGAAAAGATGGTCCTGTTTTTTCCTTTGGCCCAAAGTGGCACTTAATGAGAGACAGCTTGCCTGACTGAGAGATGAATCAGACCCCAAATCACTCATTTATCCATTCAGTTCACAAATCCTGATCTGTCTGCTTGGGAGCCAAGTGCAAAGCAGCTGGAGGCTGCTTATCTGAGTCCTGTGCACACAAATGAACATAATGTGTCCAAAGTTAATCACCAGTCTGGAAATCACCCTGGGCAGAGCAAATGTTTAACAAAGACCTGGGCTTGGGGAGGGCAGCCTGTGGTCCCTGAGGAGCTCCTCTGGGGATCCAGGCACCTAAATGCCAGGAAACCTGCAGTTTTGGATGCAAATCTTGACCCTGAAGAAACTGGAGTGTAGATAGTGATACAATTACAGGGGATGTGGGGGACCCCTCCCCCCCACACCCCGTTACTGGGGAAGTTTCCATGGGACCCAAGCATGCTGATCAACAAGTCTGAGTCAGGGCTATATTAGCAAGCTGGCAGCCTAGGGCTACTTATGGGCCAGTTGTCCAAAACTGGAGGGGACCCAGGGTCCAACCTAGCTTCAGAGGATTGGAAGGGTAGATCATGGAGAATATCATTCATTGTAAGATCCCCAAAAGCCCGCCCTCCAAACACACACACACATACACACACACACACGCCCATACGGGACAGTCCCCCTACTTGATGAACTTTAACTGGTTTCCAATCCTGTGCCGCCCGCTGTTCTAGGTACTGGGGAGACAGAGACTGATAGGCTTCAGTGGGCTGGGGGCAGATTCATTAAGAAGGGCCCTTCTCTCTCTCATCCTCCTCTTCACAAGCCTACTTGAGTCCCCTCTCAATTCCTGGCATAAGTAAGGCACAATTTCATGACATTTCTGCCCTTTACTAAAAGGTCTCAGATACCCAGTTGAAAAAAACAACAACAGGCAAATGACTCGGACCGGCACTTTACACAACAGGAATACCCAAATGGCCAGAAACCATGTGACAAGACGCTCCACATCAATGATTACAGGGAAATGCACATTAGAACGACAAGTGCTGTGACTACCACTCACTAGAATGGCTGAAATCAAACCTCCGAAAATATCAAGGTGGGTGCGGATGTGGAGCGACCAGAATGCTCATGGACTGCTGGTGGGAGTATAAATAGGTACAAGCATGTCAGGGAACTGTTTGGGCAATTCCTTCTAAAATTAAACATACACTGAGGCTCCTGGGTGGCTCAGTCGGTTAAGCTTCCGACTCTTGATCTTGGCTCAGGTCTTGATCTCAGGGTCGTGAGTTCAAGCCCCGTGTTGGGCTCCAGGCTGGGCACGGAACCTACTAGAGAGGAAAAGGAAAAGGAAGAGGAAGAGGGAGAGGGAAAGAAAAGAAAAGAAAAGAAAAGAAAAGAAAAGAAAAGGGAAAGTAAAGGGAGAGAAAAAGGAAAGGGAAGTGAAGGAAAGGGAAGGAAAAGGAAAAGATATTATACATACGCTTAACACATGGCCAGGAAGTTCTACTCCTGGATATATACTCAAAAGAAGTGAGCATGTTTATGCACACCAAAGGACATGTACAGAAACATACATCGCGGCTGAGTTGGTAATAGCCAAAAACCCACCAAATGAAGAAGGATAGATATATTGTGTACAGCACAGAAGGAAAATGAGTGAATTGTTCTTACTCGCAATAATGGGGATGAATCTCAGATACAATGTTAAGGGAAAGAAACCAAATACAAAAGGACACATCCCGTATAACAATGCATAAAAAGTAAGGGCCACCTGGGTGGCTCAGTTGTTAAGCGTCTGCCTTCGGCTCAGGTCATGATCCCAGGGTCCTGGGATCAAGCCCCACATCGGGCTCCCTGCTCAGAGGGGAGTCTGCTTCTCCCTCTCCCTCTGCCCCTCCCCCTGCTTGTGTTTTCTCTGTCAAATAAATAAATAAAATCTTTTAAAAAAATGTTAAAGAAAAAAACAATGTATACGAGGTTCAAGACCAGGCAAAACTCATGTGTGGCGAGAGAGGTCAGAATAGGGGTCACCCGGTGGGGCAGTGGGAGGTAGGGATTGACCAGAAAAGGACTCAAAGGAACTTCCTGGAATGAGGGAAATGTTCTCTGCGCTGATCTGGGTAATGGTTCCACAGATGTACACATAGGTAAAAATTCATCAAACTGCCCCCTTTAGATCTGTGCATTTTACTGGCTGTAGATTATGTCTCGATAAAAGAGGAAAAACAATTAAAAGTCTTGGGTGACCACACTTGATGGAAGCATGGCTGAACACCAAAAGCTTGCGTGTCATACAGTGGACACAGTGGTCTGGGGTTTAACAGAACAGCCTCCCATACAGGCACTTCCCAAAGCCCTTGGCCACAGTTTCAATCCTTACCTCTCTCTGGCACCAAAAGAACAGAGAAACAGACGCATTTCTTTCCAGCCAAGGAGGCTGTGGCTCTGTGCAGAGCTTACCAGGGACTCCCTCTTCTGAGTTGTCCTCTTACTGCCCCCACGGCACCGGGGCCGGGCACTCTGGAAAGCCAGGCCTGCTCAGAGCCCCTGAGAGGGGCCCAGCAGGGCCTTAGAGGGAATTTATGGTGACCTGAGTGCCCTGGATGCACAGAGCTGGCCTGTAAGGAAAGACCAGGTGAAGAAAGAAGATTCTGTATTCAGAGCGCCGCTTATACCAATGGAATCACACAGGTCAGCCCATGGACCAGGAGTTACCAATCTCAGCTGCACATCAGAACCACTGGGAGCTTTCGAAACATAGGCTTCCCCCAGGCCCGCCCGCCCAGCCCCAGGCCAGAGGAAGCAGGACCTGCAGCACAGGGTTTCTCAAAGGGGATTCCGGAAGCAGGAACTTGTTAGAAATGCACATTCTCAGGCCCACTCCAGACCCGCTGGACTCTGGAGCCACCCTGGCAATTTCTGCTCTCATTGTTCTGATGAGCTCTCCCATGATCTGATGCATGCTCGAGTGTGAGGCCCGCTGCTGTGGGTAGAAATCTGCCTTTCTAGCGGGCTCCTAGGTGATGCAGCCTCTCCAGCTCTGGGCACCACGCTTTGAGACCCACCACTGTCCGTCTCATGGGCAGAGCCAAGCTTGGGGACAGAAAGGGGGAATTCAAAGCTACCCAGGTAAGTGACTCTGATGCAGATGAAGGTTAACAAGAAGAGCTTCCATAGGCGTTCATCATGTAATCTGGCAGGAGGCCCACACAGGTGAGAATGTTACAGGAGAAGAAATACAATTTGCTGCTGAACGTGACCTGTCTGGGGCCTCTTTTTGTCCCATAAAACTGCATTTTATGGTTCCTGGTGGTGGAAGATTTACTTTCTAGGTGTCCATCCCTGAGAGTTTGTTCTGACACTACTGGACCTGGAGAAATTTCTGGTAGAACACTTTGCGTAAAAGCAAATTTCCCCCCAAATGAGGAGAATTTCCCCTCAAATTGGGGGAAGGCTTGATTTTACCCTCAAAGTTAACCTTTGGCCCAAGGTATATGGAAAACAAAGGCAGGGGAAATTAAGGAGTAAAGGGAATGAACAAGAAGAGATTTTGTGCAGGGCTGGGTGAGAGGCAGGGAATGAGGGGGAGTGGAAGGGAAGAGAAGAGAGAGCATCACAGGTGAGAAGGGCAGGAAGATATACTCTTCTTTCTGAAGAGGCCTGACTCTTTTTTTTTTTTTAACTGAGCACTGAGAGGGGTTTTGTGCACGATTGGAAGGAAGAGCTGGACAAGCTGATCTCCAAAGCAAGAAAGGAAGAATTTGAAGAGAGTCAAGGGGAACTACGGGGAGTCAGGGGGTCAGGGAGGCCAGCATGCCAGGGAGGAGGGTCAGCCATCATGAGGATTACAAGTTCCTGCTCTGAAAAGGCAAACCACATTCTGGGAGAAAATATTCACAACAGATATATCTTTGAAGAAGAAGGAGGAGGAGGAGGGAGAGGAGGAGAAGGAGGGGAGGAAGAAGAAGAGGAAGGAGAAGAAGACTTACGTTCTGAACATATAAAGAACTTGTACAACTCACTAACAGGAAGGCAAACCACTCAGTAAAAAAAATGGGTAAAAGACATGAACTAACAAACAACATACAAATGACCAAAAAGCACATGAAAAGATGATCAACATCATTTGTCACCAGGGAAATGCAAATAAAACCACAGCAAGATACCACATAACACCCACTAGAATGACTAAAATTAAAAGCTTGCAAAACCAAGTGTTGGCTAGGATGGAGAGCAACTGGAACTCTCATATCTTGCTGGCAGGAATTAAAAATACTACAACCACTCAGGGAACTACTGGAGTTTCTTTTATACATATACCTCCCAAATAACCCAGCAATTCCATTCTTAGATATTTACAGGAGAAAAAAAAACAAACACAAATTTCCCCAGATTTGTACGTAAGTATAAATAGCCACACAGGGCTAGTGACCGCCATGTTGGACATGTCAACTCTACATGATCTAGTTGCTCAAATATTCATGAAGGTCTACATTAAAATACATAATTTATCTTAAGAAATAAAAGGCTTGTACACAAATGTGCATAGCAGCCTTATTCACAATTGCTAATAACTGGAAACAATCCAAACATCCATCAACTAAGAAATGGGCAAACAAAATTTGGTATATCCACAGAAAGGGATCATAATAAAATGGATGAAATTACTCATAGATATAACAACATGGATGAATCTAGAAATCACTATGCAGAATAGAAAAAGCTAGATGCAAAAGAGTGCCCACCCCATGATTCCATATAAAATTTTTAAACAAGTAAAACTGATTTAGAGTGACAGAAAGCAGATCAGAGCTTGCCTGGAATTGAGGAGACTTCAAAGAGAAACTAAAGAACTTTCTGAGATGGTAGACAGGCTCTAGATCTTGTTTAGGGTCCAGGCATTGGTCAAAAGTCATTGAACTGAATGCATAAAGTGCATAAATGAATATCACTGGATGTAAATTATACCTCTGGTGAAATAGCAAAAAAATTTAATGAGGCATATATCTCATTTTATTGCACTAGGCTTTATTGTGCTTTGCAGATAATGTACTTTTTTACAAATTGAAGGTCTGTGGCAACCCCGCGTGGAGGAAGTCCCAATGGCATTTGGCTCACCTAATGTCTCTGTGTCACATTTTGGAATACGCCCAATATTTCAAACTTTTTCATTATTATTATATGTGTTATGGTGACCTGTGATCAGTGATTATGATTCACTGAAAGCTCAGACGATGGTTAGCATTTTTTAGCAATAAAGTATTTTTAAATTAAGGTATTTACATTTTTTAGACATAGTGATATTGTATGCTTAATAGACTACAGTATCACGGAAACATAACTTTTATATGCACTGGGAAACCAAAACATTCATTGGACTCACTTTATTGCAATATTCACTTAATTGCACTGATCTGGAATGGAACCTGAGAAATATGTCAAAGGTATGCCTCCAAGGAATTGTCCTTCACTCCTGTAGAGCAGTGTTAACTATAATCATCATGTTGTACATCACATCCCCAGAACTTATCTATATTATAACTGCAAGTTTGTACCTTTTGACCACCTTCACCATTTCCCCCACCTCCTACCCCTTACCTCTGATAACCACAAATCTGGTCTCTTTTTCTATGAGTTTGGGGTTTTTTTTTTATTCCACATATAAGTGAGATGATACAGTCAGTATTTGTCTTTCTCTGTTTGCCTCATTTCATTTAGCATGGTGTCCTTAAGGTCCATCCATGTTGTCACAAATGGCAGGATTCCCTTCTTTTTATGGCTGAATAGTATTCCATTATATCTATAGCTTTATCTGTCCTATTTTCTTTACCCATTCATCTGTCAATGGACACTTAGGCTGTTTCCATTGTAAATAATGCTCAGTGAGGAGTCATTCTTGAGACACAGGTTGAGGCGTGACGATGGGGGCTAAGGGAACAGAGAGCACACCTTAGCCAAGCAGCTTTGTCAGGATGCTTGAGGAAGGAGAGAGTGGGCTCCTAACAGAGCTTGCTATGAGAATCCCCAGGAAATCCCACCTGGCCACCCAAATTTCCCAACATCTATTGTGTATCAATTCTTCATTTCTACAGAAGGATGGACCTTATTCTAACTGCCGCTCTGGGGCAAAGCATGCCAAAAGTCCCCATGCCCTTCTTCTATAAAGACTTGTCCTATATTTGCTCTGAGGAGGGCTGAAGAAACTAGGTGAACTGTCCAACCTTGAGTTCCCAGGATCAAGGCTGGCTTGCCCATCCAGGTCTCCTTTCCCATTCACCTGTGTTGCTGGTGGGAATATATACTAGTACAACCTCCATGGAAGGCGAGATGACAAAAATCTATCAAAATTACACATGCACATACCCTACACTTCTACCCCAAAGTATTTGTTTTGTAGAAAAACTTGCACACATATGAAACCATACATATACATGGTTATTTATTGCCTCACTTTTTGTAACACTGCTTGGCCAGAAACAACACAAATGCCCCTCAGTAGGGTCATCAAAAATATTAATATTGATTAAATTATTTATATTGAATATTTATTATGTTTATATTTATTATTTAATATATATTTTAAGTATGGAACATACCAACAATGGATACTATTCTGGTGCAAAAAAAGTAATGAAGATGTTCTCTATGTACAGACATTGAAAGTTTTCAGGATATATATATATTTTTTTTTAAGATTTTATTTATTTATTTGAGAGAGAGCTAGAGCACACAAGAGCAGAGGGAGAAGGAGAAGCAGATTCCCCACTGAGTAGGGAGCCTGACACAGGCTCGATCCCAGAACCCTGAGATCATGACCTGAGCTGAAGTCAGACGCTTAACCAACTGAACCACCCAGGTGCCCCACCAAGATATATTTTTAAGTGGAAAAAAAAGCAAGATGTCTAACAGTCATACAGTACAAAACCATTCAAGTCTAAAAAATAAATAAAAGGTGTATAAGTCAGATTCAGAAAATTATACTTGTTTATGAATCCCCACAAAAAAAGTCTTGGTAAGAGTCCTCTAGCCTATTAGGTTCAGTATATGGGGGCCTGCAGATTAAACTGACAAGAGACAGATAACAAGAGAAAAGACAGCTTATTAACACATGCAACACACATACATGCATTACTCATTACTCATGCTCATTACTCAATGATGAATGACTTAAAGTGGTCATTAGAATTTGAGCCTTATATATACTTATATATCTAACTTTGTAGGGAAAAGAGAGGGAGAGAATAAAGGCTTCTCTGAGAAGAGCAAATAGGTTTCTTTAGGAAAGACAAATGGGTTTAGAGAGCAAACTGGAGATCAGAAAGTTTGTGATAATGCTTGTTATGCAGGTGCAGGTGGTGCTTCCCTGTTCTTCATGGCCATAAAACTCCCCTGGAGAGAGGACTTACGGCAGGTTAACTCTCTCCTGGAAGTAGAAACTGCCCCCAAGAAAGGATTTATGACAGTCCTCCTTTCTCAGAAGTTTCTACTTTTAGTCAGATAAGGGAAACTCCAAAGGCTTCCTTCTATATCTGTTGAAATTCAAATGTCTTCAGCTTAAAATAATCCTTCTACCAACTCTGGGTCCTCATGCAAAGATACACCAGAAACTGATAATGGTGATAATGCATTTGTAGGGCAGGGCAGGGCATGGCGGTGGAGAGGAACTGAGAGGTTGGGGACAGTGATATGGAGAAGACTTTTGGGGTACACTTTTTTATCTTTATTAAGTTTTAGCAAAATGTGAATGTGTTGCCCATTCAAAAAAAAAATAAGTTCTAAGTATGTTTCTAATCTATTTAAGGAGTGGTTTCCCACACACACTCTCTTTAGGAAAAGATAGATTTTTGCCTCATTAGCAAAGCCTAATGGGATCCAGCCCTGAGGGAGGTGCAAAGATTTTATCATCATTGGCTGCAATTTCTACCCAGAAAGGTTATAAAACAGAGTCAGAGCACCCTTTTCATTTTGCTGGGAGAGATACTTACAAGCTGAAAGTCCCAGGACCCTCTCGCACTGTCCCCCTCCAGTCTCCAGGAACACAAAGGCAGCTGCAGAGGATTGGGGGGAGGGGGCGGTTGCTGGGAGTAGAGCCAAGAGCCAGTGGACAATGGAAATCTGCCCCCTTCAAACAGATGTCAGGATTATTATTGGGGCTTTGCATGTGGTGGAAGATAAAAGGACTGGCAGAACCCCTACAAATGCCTGCATCTTGTCCTAACATCCTAACTCATTGCCCATAAAAGAATCAAAGTGCTTTCTAGCCCAGAGAGGGAGACATTTCTGATCTGAAGATTCCAAAATAGGAATTCAAAGTCAATTGAAGGTTTTTCAGATAGAATTGATGAGCAGATCTTAAATGCCCTAAAATTCCAAAAAACAAGCCAAAGAAAGAAGGGATCAAGATTCTGTTCTGGGGACACATCTCAGTTCTGGAACATGCCAAGCACACTCCCACCTGAGGGCATCTAAACCAGCTGTCCCCAATGTCCACAATAGCCAAACTATGGAAGGAGCTGAGATGTCCTTCAACAGATGAATGGATAAAGAAGATGTGATTCATATATATAATGGAATATTACTCAGCCATCAGAAAGGATGAATACGGGCGCCTGGGTGGCTCAGTTGGTTAAGCGACTGCCTTTGGCTCAGGTCATGATCCTGGAGTCCCTGGATCGAGTCCCGCATCGGGCTCCCTGCTCGGCAGGGAGCCTGCTTCTGCCTCTGACCCTCCCCCCTCTCATGTGCTCTCTCTCATTCTCTCTGTCTCAAATAAATAAATAAAATCTTTAAAAAAAAAAAAAAAAAAAGAAAGGATGAATACCTACCATTTACATCGATGTGGATGGAAGTGGAGGGAATTATGCTAAGTGAAATAAGTCAATCAGAGAGAGACAATTTTCATATGGTTTCACTCATATGTGGAATATAAGAAATAGCACAGAGGATCATAGGGGAAGGGAGGGAAAACTGAATGGGAAGAGATCAGAGAGGGAGACAAACCATGAGAGACTCTTGAATCTGAGAAACAAACTGAGGGTCAAGGAAGGGGAGGTTGGTGGGGGATGGGGTAACTGGGTGATGGGCACTTAGGAGGGCACGTGATGTGATGAGCATTGGATGTTATACGCAACTGTTGAATCATTGAACACTACATCAGAAACTCATGATGTACTATTTTGGCTAATTGAATTTAAATTTAAAAAAATTAAAGACCAGGAAAAATAAAATAAAATAAAATAAAGCATCTGTCCCCTCCACCTAGAATCCTCATCTCAATCTCCTCACTTTGGTCCCAGCTTCTCATCCTGATCTCAATTTACACTCCCCCTTTTCACGGGAGGCCTTCTGTGATCACCCAAAACATAAGCCCACCAAACACTCTCGAACACATACATCCCCATTTTCATTTACTCTCTTCATAACCCTTACTACCATCAAATTCTGTATCTATTTGTTGTCTGTTTCTCCCAGTTAGAATGTCCTCCAATGGTACAGTGATAACTGGTTCATTCTCCCCATGTCCCCAGTGTTTAGAGCAGTTGCCTAAGACATAGTGGGTGCTCAATCAATATTCGTTCAGTTAATGAAAAAATGAGTAAAAGTTAAATTTGAGATGTCTGTGAAATATCCAAGAAGGGATGTGAAGTGAGGAAGTTGTTGAATTGTCAGCATGGGAAAGATCCAGGCGGGAGGCTCATATTTGGACATCATTAGAACAAATTCCATTTTTAAATACATAGGAATTGATGAACTCACCCAAGGAAGGATTTAAAGAAAAAAGAGCCTGAGCTCCAAGGAAGCAAAAATTGAGAGGCTGGAGAGAAAAGGGAGCAAGCAAAGAAGAGCAAGAAGAGACCAGCGAGGTAAAAGGAAAACTAGCAGCAGGTGCCCCAAGGCTGAGTCTGGGGTTTTTGGAGACAAGGAAGCAGCCATCTGTGTGGGATGCTGCCCCCACAGCTGCCAGCATGGAGGCTGTCAGGACAATGATGAGAGAGACCAGTTTGGGTGCGGTGGTGGGACAGAAGCCTGCCAGGAACAGACCGAAGGATGACTGGTACATGAGGGAGTAGAAGTTTGGCTGAGTTAGATGGCAAATATACTTGATGTAGTTAAGAGGCAGGCAAATACAGATCAAGGGAAGATTCTTCTTGTTCAATGTTTTATTTTGAAAAATTTCAAGCCTGCAGAACAGTTGAAAGAAGAATACCATACACACCTCTTCACTCTTTACCTTAATGCATCATTTGTAAAGACTTTGCCACATCTACTTTCCACACACACCCATATATATTCATTTTGGGGTGAATTGTCAGAAATAAAGTTGCAGATACCTCTAAATACTTCAACATGCTTTTCCTAAGAAAAGGGCCTTTCTCCTATGTGACCTCACTGTTATATCCCACCTGAAGTAATTAACATTGAATCAATAATATCATCTGATAAACAGACTATATTCACATTTCCCTGGCAGTCCAGAAATGTCCTTTTTAGCTGCTTTCTTTTTTCCCTGGCCTACGATCCAATCAAGTTTCATGCATTCCATTTCGTTGCCATGTCTCTACAGTCTCCTTTAATCTGAAACAGTGCCCAGTCTTTTTTTGTTTTTCATGGCACTGACATGCTTGAAGAGTTCAGGCCAGTTGTCACGTAGCATGTCCCACAGCCTGGATTTGTCTGATTGTTTCCTCATGATTGGATTCAGGTTAAACGTTTTTGGCAAGAGCACCACATAGACGGTGTGAACTTCTCAAGGGAGAGGTTTTTTTAAAGATGGAAAATATTCAACCTACTTAAATGCCAGTGGAAATGATGCAGTAGATCAGGGATGGATGCTGGGGAAGGAAATCAGAAAAATTAATGAAGTAATGAAGTCTTTGAATTGGCAGGAGGGGGGCACCTGGGTGGCTCAATTGTTGAGCATCCGACTCTTGATTTCAGCTCAGGTCATGATCTCGGAGTTGTGAGATCGAGACCCACATTGGGTTCCACACTGGACATGGAGCCTGCCTAGGGTTCTCTTTCTCTCGTTCTCTCTCTCTCTCTGCCACCCATCCCCCCCACTTAAAAAAATGAATTGGCAGAAGGGTAGTAAGTGGAATTAGATGAAGGGATTTGTCCAGACTGACAGCTGACATGTCTCTGTGGTTGTAGCAAACAGGAAGAAGGAGAAGATGGTGTAAATGAATAAAGGCAGTCAGACACAGTGACCTGTGTGTTTGGACCTGATGGCTTCTAATCTTTCAGTGAAGTGAAGCAAAGTCAGCTGCTGAACCTGGAAGTAAGACTGTGGAAGGGGAGGAGGGAGATTTGAGGAAGGAAGAAACAGTCTGACATGGTCATTGGTGGAAGTGGCAAAGCAAGCTTTCTTAGAGAAATATCAGAAGTTAGGCAGCACTGTTGTGACATGGACAAATCCAAGAGGACATATCAGTACACACATCCAAATCAGTATGGATGTAGTTGGACCAAAAGCACCACATATCAAGGGGATGTAATTGATATCCTTAGACTACTTCATCCAACAACAGTACAATACACATTCTTAAGCTCACAAGGAATATTCACCAAAAGAGACCACAATCTGGGCCATGAAACACACCTTAACAAATTTATAAGAATTGAAATCATACAGTGTCTGTTCTCAGACATGGTGGAATTAAACTAGAAATCAGTAACAGAAGGATAAATGGAGGATCCCCAAATATGTGGAGATTAAACAATACATTCATGAATAACAATGGGTCAAAGAGGAAACCTCAGAGAAAACTTAAAAACATTTTGACAATGAAAACACAACTTATTAAAATTTGTGGGATGTAATGAAAGCAGTATGAATAGGGAAATTTGTAGAATTGAATGCATATATTGAAAAATAAGAAAGATCTTAAATCAATGATCTAAGTTTCAGGGTATCTGGGTGGCTCAGTCAGGGAAGCATCTGCCTTCGGCTTGGGTCACAATCCCAGGGTCTTGGGATCAGGCCTGCACTGGGCTCCCTGCTCAGGGGAAAGTCTGCTTATCCCTCTCCCTCTGACCCTCCCCCCAACTTTTGCTCTTGCTCTTGATCTCTCTCAAATAAATAAATACAAACTTAAAAGAAAAAGAAAAAAAAGATCAGTAAGATCAATAAAATAAAATCTAGCCAGACTAAGAAAAAAAAGAAGACACAAACTTCTAATATCAGAAATTAAAGAGAGGACACCACTACAGATCCCATGAACACTAAAAGGACAATAAAGGAATACTAGAAACAACTCTATGCCCCCAAATTTGATAACCTAGATGAAATGGACCAATTTCTTGGGACACCTTGGTGGCTCAGTCGGTTGGGCATCTGCCTTCGGGTCAAGTCATGATCCCAGGGTCCTGGGATTGAGCCCTGCATCAGGTTCCCTGCTCAGCGGGGAGCCTGATTCTCCCTCTCCTCCCTGCTTGTGCTCTCTCTAGTTATCTCTGTTGTTATCTCTGTTTCTCTCTCAAAAAAAAATAAATAAAATCTTAAAAAAAAAAGAGAGAGAGAAATGGACCAATTTCTTGAAAGACATAACATGCCAAAACTCACAGAAAAAGAAATAAGCTATCTGAATTGGCCTATATCTATTATAGAAATTGAATCAATAATTAATAACCTTCCAAAATAGAAAGTATGAAGCCCAGATGGGTTCACTGGTAAATTCTACCAAACATTTAAGGATGAGATTATATCAATTCTCTACAATCTCTTTCAGAATATGGAAACAGAGTGAATACTTCCAAACTCATTCTATGAGTTCAGTCTCCCACCAAAACCAGACAAAAATATTTCAAGAAAAGAAAACTACAGTCCAATGTCTCTCATGAACATAGATGCAAAAATCCTCAACAAAATATTAACCAATTAAATTTAACAATGTATAAAAAAAATTATACACCACAACCAAGTGGAATTAATCGCAGGTAGGCAAGGCTGGTCAACATTTGAAAATCAATTGATGTAATCCATATATCAACAGACTAGAAAAGAAAAAAATCATATGATCATATTAATACATGCAGAAAAAGCCTTTGACAAAATCCAACACCTGTTCATTATAAAAACTCTCAGTAAACTAGGAATAGAAAAGAATGTCCTCAACTTGATAAAGAATATCTACAAAAACCCACAGCTAATATCATACTTAATGATGAAAAACTTGCAACTTTCCCACAAAAATCAGTAAAAGGCAAGGATGTCCACTGTCACCACTCCTTTTCAACATTGTACAGGAGGCTCAAGCTAATGCAATAAGACCAAAAAAAAAAAAAAAAAGGAAATAAAAGACATACATACTGGGAAGGAAAAAATAAAACTAAAACTGTTTATGGATGACATGACTGTCTATGCAGAAAATCTGAAATAATCAACAAAAAGACTCCTGGAACGATTACAGAACGTTACAGGATACAAAGTCAATACATAAAAGTCAATTGCTTTTTTATATACCAGAAATGAACAAGTGAAATTTGAAATTAAAAGCACAATATCACTGGAGTGCCAGGACAGACCCAGGAACTAAGTGGGCCTCTGGCCCGAGCACATCCTCCCAGATCCTGTGTTCCCCAACTCTGCATCTTCTCCAGCCAATTCACAATCAACAAAGAAATCTCACACCCTCTCACTCCTTCCATGTCCAACCCCTGCCTCTGTCCCTGCCCTAGGGACCACCACCACTCTAAAAACATTAAGTCTATTTAGAGAGGGGGGCAAAAAAAAAACAAAATCAGAGAAAAAACTAACCTGGAAGGAACAAACCATTGTAGGAAGCAGGAAAAAATTTCTCTATTATTATAACTACAGATTAAGCATGAGAGAGATATAAGAAAATAATGCTGGGGTGCCTGGATGGTTCAGTCAGTTAAGTGTCCAACTCTCGGTTTTGGTTCAGGTTGTGATCTCAAGGTCTTGAGAACAAGCCCCTCACTGAGTGGCATCTCAACATGGAGTCTGCTTAAGTTTCTCTCTCCCTCTGCCCCTCCCCACCCCCCACGCTCACATGTGTGTGCCCATGCTCTCTCTCTCATTAAAATAAATACATAAATTTTAAAAATAAAAAAGAAAAGAATGCATCCAAGAAACAAGAACAGGATGTCAGGAAAAAAGGTAACAATTAGAAAACAAGAAAGAGTCTTTGGAAATTAAAATATGATAGCCAAAATGTTTAAATTCAATAGAAGTGTACTTCTGTTTCCAGGAAGATGGAGTAAACATAGTTTTCCCTATTCTTCCTTCTGCATTTAACTAAAACCCCTGAACATTATATGTAAAAGAAATATAAGAATACCTGAAAGGTAGAGAGAAGAAGGCACATGATTAGGGGACATGGAATCCAAAAAATGACATTAGCAGTAAGTGTCTTGGTTTTTCTTTTTGCCTTATATATCCCATAGCTTCCTGAGAAGCCCACAACCCAGAAATGCCAACAGGCATCTCCCCCCCAAAAAAAAATAGGAAGAAGAAGAAGACCAAAAACCCTCCTCTTTAGTCAAAGGACTGGGAGAAAAGCAGACTTGCTAGAAAAATTGAAAGATAAAACTATAGAAATTACCCAATCTGAATAACAGAGAGAGAATGGACTTTAAAAAGAAGAACAAAACCTCAGAGCCCTGTAGGACCATAACAAAAGATCTAATATTTGTGTCATCAGAAGCCTGATGACATTAACCTATAGATTCAAGTTGTAAGGTCCTCACACAAGATAAACCTAAAGAAATTCACACCAGGGCACCTGGGTGGCTCAGTCAGTTAAGCGTCTGCCTTCGGCCCAGGTCATGATCCCAGGGTCCAGGGATGGAGCCCCACATTGGGCTCCCTGCTCAGCAGAGTCTGCTTCTCTCTCTGCCCCTCACCCTGCTCGTGCTCTCTCTCTCACTCTCTCTGTCTCTCTCTCAAATAAATAAATAAAATTAAACCAAAAAAAAAAAGAAAAGAAAAGAAAGAAATTCACACCAAAACACACTATAATCACACTTCTGAAAACTAAAGACAAAAAATCTTGAAGGGTGCCTGGGTGGCTCAGTTGGTTAAGCGACTGCCTTCAGCTCAGGTCATGATCCTGGGTTCCTGGGATCGAGTCCCGCATCAGGCTCCCTGCTCTGTGGGGAGCCTGCTTCTCCCTCTCCCACTCCCCTGCTTGTGTTCCCTCTCTCGCTGTGTCTCTCTCTGTCAAATAAATAAATAAAATCTTTAAAAAAAAAATACTATAAATAAGTCAAAATATAATTCAAAAAATGTTCAAGCCACCAACAGAAAGGAAAGGAAACAGAGAAACAAAAAACAGAGACAGCAACAGAAAATAAAAATAAGATGGCAGATTCAACCCTAGCATATCAATAATTACATTAAATGTAAATGATCTAAATATACCAATTAAAAGACAGAAATTGGTGGAGTGGATCAAGAAACATGACCCAACTATATGCTATCTACGAAAAACAAGAAACAAGAAACAAAAAAACTCATTTCAAATATGATACAGGCAGAATGTAAAAGAATGGGAACAGATACATCAAAAGTCTCTCCCCACCCCTCAAAGTTACACTGGAAATGGTTAAAGAAATGGTAGTACATCCATACCAAGGAATACTACTAAGCATGAACTATTGGTACAATTAATAACCAGGATGAATCCCCATTGTGTGATTCCATTTATGATTCCATTGTTGAAATGACAAAATTATAGAAATGGGTTAAGAAAGGAATGGCTGCAAGAGGCAAGGGGGTGTGCTTCCATAATGCTACTAGAGAGATCCTCCTGGTGATAGAAGTGTTCTGTATCTTTTTTTTTTTTAATTTTATTTATTTATTTGACAGAGAGAGAGAGAGAGATCACAAGTAGGCAGACAGGCAGGCAGAGGGAGAAGCAGGCTCCCTGCTGAGCAGAGAGCCCTATGTGGGGCTCGATCCCAGGACCCTGGGGTCATGACCTGAGCCGAAGGCAGATGCTTAACCATCTGAGCCACCCAGGCGTCCCGAAGTGTTCTGTATCTTAACTGTAACAATCTCAATGTCCTGACTGTGGTGTTATACTATAGTTTTGGAAGACATCACCAATAGAGAGAGGGATAAAGGGTACACAAGATCTATCTGTATTATTTCTTACAACTACATGTGCATTTAATTGGAAAAAAAAATCCAATAGAAGCATTAGAGGATGAAGTTGATGACATTATCCAAAAATAGAACAGCAACAAAAAATGATAACCTGGAAACCAGGAAAGAAAACATAAGAAAAATACAGCATTAATTGAGATGGTCTGACATCCAGCTAAGAAGAGTTCCAGAAAAAGAACAGAGAAAACAGTGGGGGGAGGAAATTATACAGTGAAACTACCATAATGGAAGGAAGTGATTTTTTTATACTGAAAGATTCACATAGGGCACCTGGGTGGCTCAGTCGTTAAGCGTCTGCCTTTGGCTCAGGTCACGATCCCAGGGTACTGGGATCGAGTCCCACATCAGGCTCCCTGCTCAGAGGGAATCCTGCTTCTCCCTCTCCCACTCCCCCCTGCTTGTGTTCCCTCTCTCGCTGTCTCTCTCTCTCTGTTGAAAAAGAAATAAAATCTTTAAAAAAAAGAAAGAAAGATTCATATAAAGGTAAATCATCATGAAATGTCACAACTCTTGGGTCAAAGAACCCGGAGAGGAGAAAATAAAAGAGACTTTTGGGGGTTCTGTGGTGTAAGTCGTGTAACTTTCCACTTCCCCACTGCCTCCTGTCTGCTAAGTCCATCAACAACTCCTCCATTAGCCTTCCAGCTCCATTCTTTCCTCTTTGTTGAATTTTGTTTCCCTTTACTGTCATTTGAGCCAAGATTCAGGAGGGAGCCAAAACTGAATACCTGTGCTCAATCTACCCTCATTTCAGAAGTCAGATGCTAGAGTTTTACTTTATGTTTGAATCTAAAATCCAGATTCTTTCTTCTGTCTCTGGTCACCTCACAAGGGGCCCATATGCAACCAACCAACTAGTCCCTCTCCCAACCTCTCAGGCTACAACTGGGGCCAGGGTGCCATCTTTTTTATGGGAGTTTGCCCTTCATACTTACCATTCAATTCATATTGCACCTGCAGAGCAGAGCGGATGGTGTGTTCCTCTCTTGGGAGGGAGGGAAGAGTTCCCAAACATTTAGTTTCCAGTGTAACTTTGAGGGGTGGGGACAGGCTTTTGCTTGCCTTAGATCAACCTTGCCTAGATGTTAAATTTGTTTTAATTATGCAAGTAATATTTAAATGCATTATTTTCATAAAAATTAAAACATGACAGGGGCGCCTGGGTGGCTCAGTCAGTTAAGTGTCTGCCTTTGGCTAGGGTCGTGATCCCGGGATCCTGGGATTGAGCCCCACGAGCTCCACGAGCCCCATGAGCTTCACGAGCCCACACTTTGAGCTCCCTGCTCAGCGGAAAACCTGCTTCTCCCTCTCCCTCTGCTTGTGCTCTCTCTCTCTGTCAAATAAATAAATAAGATCTTTAAAAAAATTCAACCTTACAAAAGATTCCCCTCTACCCACCGTTCCCAATACCAGAGGCATGCATTTCCAGTCCCTTTCTATTATTTTCATTCATATTTATGTACCTGTAGAAAATATAGAGTGTTAAAAATATAGAGAGAGTGTTGTTTGTTGTTGTCTTTTCCCACTCAATAATGTGTGTCAGCCACCTTTCCATGTCAAGTTTCATGTCTTTATATTTTACTATTACATGGATTTTACAGTATGGACATAAAATGTTTATGTATTGATAAATATTTAGGTTCTTTCTGATTTTGTTTGTTTTGCAAGCAACACAGCAGAACAGCCCTACCCAAAGACTGTGGTCTAGCACGTGGTGCTGGCCCATGAGCTGTTTATTAGCAGTCTATGCTGGGATACAAATAGAAACTGAAGTTAAGCACTGAGAAACTTTTTTTTTTTTAAGATTTTATTTATTTATTTGACAGAGAGAGACAGAGCGAGAGAGGGAACACAAGCGGGGGAGTGGGAGAGGGAGAAGCAGGCTTACCGCAGAGCAGGGAGCCCGATGCGGGGCTCGATCCCAGGACCCTGGGATACGACTGAGCCATCCAGGTGTCCCGAGAAACTTTTTTTGTTAAGATTTGGTTTATTTAACCAAGAGAGAGAGCACAAGCAGGAGGAGAAGCAGAGGAAGAGGGACAGGGAGAAGCAGGCTCCCCGCTGAGCAGGGAGCCCAAAGTGGGGGCTCGTGAGGCTCGTGGAGTTCGTGGAGCTCGTGGGGTTCGATCCCAGGACCCCATGATCACGACCTGGGCCGAAGGCAGACACTTAACCGACTGAGCCACCCAGGCGCCCCAAGCACTGAGAAACTTCTATTTGACAGAGTGATGTTATGTTGAATCCCACAATAAAAATCGCAGGGTTGTATTTTGTAAGTCTTGAATTTAGAATTTCATTCTCTAGTAATTCATTCTTACTGTAAAATAAAAAATGTACATGTTTGTAACTGATCGGAAATTAAAAGCCTACAGATGGTTGAGAAGCGCTGCTTTGGTGAACAGCCTCATGCATACCTACTTCCTTATGCTTGTGTGCAAGGAAGGGTCTCTCTGCAGTAAATGTGATGAAGTGATTCTCTGGGTTTTGGATATGAACACTTTTTATTGTACGGGCATACCTCAAAGGTATTACTGGTTTGGTTCCAGATCCTGCAGTGAAGTGAGTCAAATGAATTTTTTGGTTTCCCAATATATATAAAAGTTATGTTTATAATATTCTGTAGTCTCTGAAGTGTGCAATAGCATTATGTCTAAAAACACAATGTGCCTAGTTTAATTTAAAAATATTTTGTTGCTAAAAAATGCTAACCATCAGGGAGTTGGGTGGGGGTATGAGTAAAATAGACGATGGGGATTAAGGAGTCCTCTTGTGATGAGGAGCACCAGGTGATGTATGCAAGTGTTGAATCACTGTATTGTACACCTGAAACTAATATAACACTGTATGATAACTAAAATGTCAACACTTAAAAAAAAATTAATAAAAATCGGGTGCCTGGGTGGCTCAGTTGGTTAAGGGACTGCCTTCGGCTCACGTCATGATCCCGGAGTCCTGGGATCGAGTCCCATATTGGGCTCCTGGCTCAGCGGGGAGCCTGCTTCTCCTTCTGACCCTCTCCCCTCTCATGCTGTTTCTCTCTTGCTCGCTCGCTAATAAATAAATAAATAAATAAATAAATAAATAAATAAATAAATAAAATCTTTTAAAAAATAAAATAATAAAAATAAAAATAAAATAAAAAATGCTAACCATCATCTGAGCTTTCAGCAGGTCATAACCACTGATCACAGATCACCATAACAAATATCATAATAATGAAAAAGTTTAAAATACTGCTCGAATTACCACAGTGTAATACAGAGACACCAAGTGAGCAAACGCTGTTGGAAAAATGGTGCCCATAGCCTTGCTTGATGCAGGGTTGACACAAACCTTTGGTAAAAAATACACTATCTGCCAAGTGTCACAAAGCAAAGCACAATAAAATGAAATATGCCTGTAATACCTAGTGTCAACTTACTAGCTAGACACCCTCCCCTCATCCCTAGCATCTTGCTTTAATTCCCGTGTTCCTGAATACCCATGAGGTGGAGCCTCTTTTTATACGCTTATTGTCTGTTTATAGGTCTCTTGGAGCCTGAAGCCCCGGAAGTCAGCCAGGCTCTGGGTGGTAAAGATCCTTTTGTAACCTCATTGGCTTTGATGTTCCAGGCATTCCTAGGAGGTGGGCTGGGGAAGGGTAATTTCCCCTTCAACACTGCGATTCCTCCCTAGGGGAATGGAGGCTGGTGCTCCACACATGTATCTGTTGGCAGAGCCCAGGCCCCCTGGCCCAGATGTCCCTCTCCGGACTCAGAAAGATGGCCCTGGTGCAAAAGTTCACCAGGAGAACAGGCTGGGAATATACGGAGGGTCAGGGAGGGCCAGGGAGGGTCAGGGAGTCAGAATAAGAACCAAGAAGTAGATCTGGGCGGGGCAAGGGGGGGAGGTGGAAAAGGGGGGGACAGTGAGAAACCGGGACACACCCCAGGGCACCCAGTACTGGGAAATTGCAGCTCCTGGAGGTGTCAGAGGAACCTAGGACTAGAGATTAAACGGGTTCTCTGTCTGGCCAGCAGTCTAAGCAAACAAAGAAGCCAGGAGTTTCTTCCGCCTATTTGCCTAATCTTTTAACTCAGCTTCTTGGTGGGTTGACATAACTCGAGCTTCCTGAAACAGGATAGGAGCGAGTCCCCATCCAAGTCAAACAATGAATGTACAATTACCAAGACATTAGGCCGAACCATCACTCATTCTGATGGGATGTGACATTGTGCAAATATGCACCCATTTCCGAGCCAGTCCACCTTGTGGCAAGTGAGCAGGCAGCGGAGGAGGAACTCGCCATGAGAAGCAGAGGCAAAGGGAGAAGATTTCAGGGTCGGATGGAGACTTAGAACCATTTAACGCGGGCGCCTGAGTGGCTCAGTTGGTTAAGCGACTGCCTTCGACTCAGGTCATGATCCTGGAGTCCCGGGATCGAGTCCCGCATCGGGCTCCCTGCTCGGCAGGGAGTCTGCTTCTCCCTGTGACCCTCCTCCTTCTCATGCTCTCTGTCTCTCATTCTCTCTGTCTCAAAAAAAAAAAAAAAAAAAAAAAGAACCATTTAACGCAATCCTTACCCGAATCATAGCACTCAGTACCGTTTCGGTGAACCTGTTTCTTCATCTGTAAAATGGAGATATGCCTGTAGTGGGCACTATTGGTGCCCCACCTGTGTCCTATAGAAGACCCTTATCATCTCCAAGCACAACTTTGCCTGAGGACTTTCTCTAGTAGCAAAAGCCCACTCTTGCCTGCATGCTTAGAAGTGCTAGAGAATTAACATGCCCAGGAGGAACCCTCAACCGAAAACTGACAGGAGTTGGTATATAAATACCCCAGCTCATGAGGGACAGGAAAACTCTTACATACGTGTTCTATATGGTCTCCCTCGAGGTTATCCAGCAGGATTGAGCTCCAGGGGCACGTAGTGATAATGTGCTTGATAATAGGACAGCTGCCCTCCACTCCCTGTCTCACTTCCCCATTCCCCATTGAGATCACGTCCCAAAGCAAATACTTGCACTTGAATCCTTGCAACAAGGTCAGCTTCTAGGAGAACCCAAACCAAAAAACTTCCCAGCTTTCTCAGTTGTTGGTAAGATCAGGTGAAGCTCTTGGACAAGGGTCAAGGTTATCATCATGAAATCTTGGTGCTATTCTGTATGCCAGGCAAAGGGAGCTAAGGTTAATATGAGCTGGATATTCTGGGGCTTTTGAACTCTAGGTTTTCACTGAACAGACACTAAGGTAGAAGGAACATAATTTGTAGAAGACAGTAGACGTGGAGCCTACTGGGTTCTGCCTGGTTTTACCAGCTCCCAACACAACAATCATAACATCCAAACTCCAAATGGCGGGAGTTTCTTCCAAAGAACCAGGTCTGCCAACACACCAGTCAACGAAGGAGTAGGTTTGGAGCACAATCTGGCCCATAACTGATATCAAACAGAAACAGAAGATGCAATCTGTGACCACAATAGATCACAATCTATGCAGAACACAAAGGATACCTAACAGGGGCGCCTGGGTAGGGCAGTCGGTTAAGCATCAGACTCTTGGTTTCGGCTCAGGTCGTGATCTCAGGCTTGTGAGAACGACCCCCAAGCAGGGCTCCGCACTCCGTGCTCAGGGTTGTCAGAGACCACTTGACCACAAATCTAGGCCATCAGTGTGGAGTCTGATTAAAAGATTCTCTCTCCTAGGGCACCTGGGTGGCTCAGTCATTAAACATCTGCCTTCAGCTCAGGTCATGATCCCACGGTCCTGGGATCGAGCCCCGCATTGGGCTCCCTGCTCTGCCGGGAGCCTGCTTCTCCCTCTCCCACTCCCCCTGCTGTGTTCCCTCTCTCGCTGTGCCTCTCTCTGTCAAATAAATTAATTAAATATTAAAAAAATAAAATAAAAAATAAAAGATTCTCTCTCCCTCTCCTTCTGCCCCTCCCCCCACCCTGCACTCGTGCTCTCTCTCAAATAAGTAACTAAGTCTTAAAAAAAAAAAGGAGGGGGGGGTATGTAACAGTTAGCTGAGTGAGGCCAGCAGCAAATTCTGGAACTTCATGTGAAACCATAAAAAGGGGGGGCCTGTTGAAAGAACATAGGAGCTCTGAGCAGCCAGGGTTGGAATCATCTGAACAATAAAATAAATAATGATGGTATTAGAGTATAACCCACAGAATAAAATATCCATGAGTCCACACTGATGTAAATAACTACTTGATTAAATAAATCGATGGAGCAGAAGTGACAGGTCTTTCTTGCAATGGAAATTCAGTGAATAAATGTGGAAGGAAGGAGAGAAGGAGAAAATCAGCACTGGGCAAACAGACACCTGCTATGGACCAGATCTGCTGATAGATGCTAGAATCTGTGGAAGGTTTAAGAAGAAAAGGGATTTGCGTAGCCTCAAGGCATCTCTCCCAGTTTGTTAACTAGTCAGGGGGTAGTGAGTAGATATAATCCTACAGAAGAAAAGCCCCTCAGAGACCACCTGACCACAGATCCAGGCCATCAGTGCAGAAGTAAGAGGCATCAATGCCATGACCCCGCAGCATGGCGTCTTGAGCGGTATGCTGCCCTTGCCTGCGATGCACGACCTCCACCCAGTCGTGAGAAGCCCCAGACAGGCCTGCACTGAGGGGCATTCAGCAAAGTAACTGCTCAATAACTCTCTGTGGGCATCCAGGCCCTGAAAGACAAGGAATGACCCTTGCAGACAACAACACACCAGAGAGAAAAAACCAAGTACATGCCAACATGGGGTCCCGAAGGCTTTCCTGGAGCAAAAGAAGGATATTAGTGCAAAATCATGGGAGGTTCTTACAGGGGCTTTGGTTTGAGTAAGATGTTAATACCAAGGTCCATATCCCAGTTTTAATCACTATGCTATGGTTTTGAAAGATTGGGGGAGGTTGTGGGAAGGACAGAGGGAAACTTGTATTTTTTTTTTAAGATTTTATTTATTTATTTGAGAGAGAGAGAAAGAGCACCAGCAGGGGAAGGGGAGGGGCAGAGGGAGAAGCAGACTCCACAATGAGCAGGGAGCTCGACTTAGGGCTCGATCTCAGGACCCTGGGATCATGACCTGAGCCGAAGGCAGACGCTTAACTGACTGAGCCACCCAGGTGTCCCAGAAACTTGGATTTTTGTCAATAAATACAGTACAGGAATGTAAATGTATTTCTCTTCCTTATGATTTTCTTAATAACATTGTCTTTGCTCTAGATTACTTTATTGCAAGAATATAGTATATAGGGACGCCTGGGTGGCTCAGTTGGTTAAGCGTTTGTCTTCAGCTCAGGTCATGATCCCAGGGTCCTGGGATTGAGCCCCACATTGGGCTACTTGCTCAGTGGGGAGCCTGCTTCTTCCTCTGCCTGCCTCTCTCTCTCTCTGACAAATAAATAAAATCTTAAAAAAAAACAAAAAGAATACAGTATATTATACATATAACCTACAAAATATGTGTTAATCGACTATGTATGTTATTGGTAAGGCTTCCAGTCAACAGTAAGCTATGAGTGGTTAAATTTTGGGGGGTGTCAAAAGTTATACGTGGTTTTTGACTGCACGGGGGTTGGAGCTCCTAATCCGCCACCTTGTCCAAGGGTCAACTGTATTTCAAAATCCAGGAGTGGGGAGGAAAGAGCCAAGGCATTCTCCCTCTGAAACATTCCCCTAAGGTTCGAAGGAGACAAAAATTAGGTCTCAGCTGAACAGATTTGGAAAAAATAAATGTTCAGTGACCTGTGTGAGGGCTTCACACATTTATCCATGGCTCCATGGCTCCGTGGCTCCGTGGCTCTGTGGCTCCGTGGCTCCGTGGCTCCACCTCGGGTCTTCCTGGCCTCTGCCAACACTGGGATCTGATTTCACGGAAAATGATGCTCACATCTGTCTCAAACCACACAACCTTTCACCACAACAATCTCCCCAGGGCTTGTTCGGACTTGGATCTGGAGCCGTGCTGCAGCTAGGAGATTTGGGGAACATTTAGAATGTTCTGAGTTCTAGGCCCGTAGTGCAGACACGACGCGTATGAAACCAGAGGACAGGTTTGGGGGGGTCTCTGAGGGGAAGTGGAGTCAAGGGTGATGTGAGAAAGGTCTCCTCAGGCCTGGAGCCCCGTGCTGGAGCCAGGGGCAGAGGCGGGCTGCCCGGTGAGCGGAATGTGCCGAGGACCAGGCAACCCGCACAGAAAGGCCAGGAAGTAGAGCACAAGGTGTGCCGCGTCTGTTCCTGCCCTTTAAGCAAATGCCGGGCTGTTGGAGG
Source organism: Mirounga angustirostris (assembly GCF_029215605.1). Taxonomy (NCBI): domain Eukaryota; kingdom Metazoa; phylum Chordata; class Mammalia; order Carnivora; family Phocidae; genus Mirounga; species Mirounga angustirostris. The sequence goes on along the minus strand of NW_026991718.1, from coordinate 95,545,879 downwards.
CTGGGGAAGAAGTAAATATTGACAAAGGTGAGGCTCGAGGCCCCGGGGGCTGAGGCCACAGAGAGAAGGTGGCCTAGAGAGGGTCCCCTGGAGGGAGCTTCCAGAAATCCCCAGGCCACTGAGCCCCCCTCCCCCTCCGAGGTCCCTGATGCCTTTCAGCTGATGCTCCAGGACCCTAGCAGACTCTGCATCAGGCCTCCAGGATGGGGAGCCGTGCCAGGGGCTCAGCAGCTTGTGTTTGGCAAAGGTGTAGCCTCAAGGGGCCACCTGTAATCTCTGGCAAGTGCCAGGGCTGGGAGGTCCTGGGCAAACGGTGCCCCTGCTGCAGCAGGGTACTTGGTGGATCCCGGGTCCAGAGGGCAGCTAGCAACCTCAGTGAGTCGGGAGGAGCTTCTCAAAGTGTGGGTGCAGTGTTCTCATAGACGCCTCTGGGGTGCTAGGTAAGCAGGCACATTCCTAGGCTGCTTCTACCCCACATCGTCCCTCGAGACAGTCAGGGATGAAGCCCAGGAATGTGCATTTTTAGCATCTTCCCTGGTGATTCTGATGCCCATTCAGCTGTGAGGCCCACCAGACCCACTTGACAGAAGAGTAAGCCAAGGCCCCGAGAGGGGGTGCAACTTTCTTTGGCCACACAGGGAGTGAGGGGCAGTGAGGGAGGACAGCCCCAGTGTCCTGGCTTCTTCCTCTCTCCACAGCCCCACCGAATGGAACAGTCAGACCTGCTTTTGTCACTTTGGCTGGGAATGCTTGCCCCTCCCTCCCACCCTAATTGTCCAGTAATCACCACCAAATAACCACTCCAAGCCATGAAAGTCTCAGCCCCTTCCCATAGAAAGGCTTCCCTGATCCGCTCCCCCCGCAACCCCTGGGCTTCCCTCTCTCGCTGGAGTGTGACAAGCCACCGACTCTTGGCTGCCCCACAGCAGCATGGTGCCTGGCAGGTGGACACAGGGGCAGGGGCGAGGTCACCAGGGTTCTCTCTGCAGTGGCCCACAGGAAAATCTGGGGTAAGGAGGTTTACTCAGGGTGGGAGGCACATCGCCCGAAAGAGAGATGGCAGCTGGTAGGCAAAGCCCAGCACGTATCCGCATCCAGCCCCACCTCCCCTCCTCCTCTCCTCCCCTCCCCCCACCAGGGAGCCTCCTCATGAGAGCTGTGCTGGTGATCAAAACTCTTCGGGATTGAGTCCACGCCTGTCTCCCTGTCTCTCTTACTTCCTTCTGCCTTTTTAGGGCTGCCCAGAACAGCCTTTCCCTTTGTTGGCCTGATGGCCCTTCAAGGGTTTGCTGACAGTTCTCAAGTCTTCCACCAATCACCCAAATGCACTCCCCTCACATGGGTGATTCCCTGGCCCTGCACTCCCACTTCCTCTGCCCAAAATTCCAGACCCTTCCCATGCCAGCTGCCTGCCCAACCCTGGACATTTGCTGTTCATCACACACGGACCACTCCCCCTGCTCCAACCCTCAACGGTACCCCATTCCCTGCCATTCCAACCTTTGCTCTAAAATCCATCTAAACCTGGCCCCCCAAATAGAACTGGCAGTTAGTCATTATCCCATAAGCCTGTTCTGATTATTTATAATGAAAAAGGTACATATCTCCAAATTCTCTGACCCTCCTGGAGATTGGACCCACTCATGGGCACTCTCTTCTTGGGCGAGCTCCCAAGACAGCAAGTGGAAGGTCCTGGGAGCTTGCCTGTCTGCGGAGAGCACAAGCCTGCTCAAGCCCGCTGGGGGGGCAGGGGATCACATGGAGCCCGAGTGAGCCATCCCAGGTGGGACCATTCTAAACCATCAGTCCCAACCCACCTGGCAGGTGACCTCAGACAACCAAGGGACCCCAGCTACCAGGACTGCCCAGCTGGGCCCACCCATTCAAAATACACAGTGCTATTTTAAGCACTAGGATAGTTTGTTATGTAGCAATAGCTAACTGAGAGCACACTGGAAATGTTGGTCTATGGCATTGCCCCAAGGTCTCTGCTCAGTGAGGTCATCCTGGCAGGTCCATATAAACCACCCCCATTCACTCTCTCTAATAGATACCTCTTTGATAGCCCGCATTACTTCACCTCTTATATTGGCCTATTGTTTATTGTCTCTCCTGCCCCAGCACTCACAGTAGAGTCTAAGCTCCATGAGAGGAAAGATACGGTCTATTTTCTCCATGCTAGCCCTGGTGCCCAGCACATAGTAGGGGCTCAGCTGCTTGTGGAATGAACGAAGGAGTTCGTCTCATACCCTGGTGATTCCTATCCCACTGGGCACGGACCACCATTCTGGGCATCCCTGCACCTGCCCGCCTTGCTCTGGGCCCTCAGCTCCCCCCCCACCCCGAATCACAGTGGTCCTTGCATTTAGATAACCCTGTTAGCATGTAAAAGGGCCCTCCGCACTTATCTGTTTGGTTCCCCCTTTCCCTCAGTCTGCCAGTGGGGGACACTCTCACTCCTACGTCTCAGGTGAGAAACCAGAGGCTGAGTGGCTTGCATAAGGAATATTCTGAGGCCCATCTTGCCTGGAGCTCCCTCAGATCACCAGACAGAGGTACCTCCTGCTACACCCCGGCGCCCCCACAAGACTCCCAGTCAGGAGACCTCGCTCTGAGCCTCTCTCCTCCTCCCAGCCTGTGCTGGGCCCTGGCCTGGCCCTCCAGTGCAGATGAAAGCCCGCCCCCGCCCACCGGCCCCGCCAGTAAGAAGCCGCTGACAACCCCAGCCCCTGATTAAATGGACTTTCATGTTGTTTAATGCAAAGCAAGCAAAAGAAAAGGGAACAGCGGGCTACCAGGTCTTGGCTGTGGGCCCCTCCACTCAGAGCTTGACGGACTAAGAGAGAGGGGGAAGGAGGGGGCTCTCCTGCAGCCTCAGGCTGCTCCCACTTGCATCTCAACCTCCCTCACTCCCTCGTGGGCGCCTCGGGGAGAATGCTGGGAATTTGGGAGGGAAGCCACAGAGAGCAAGTGTCTGGAGTTTGCTGGTAACGTTTGCCTTAGTCTGGGCTCTTTCCAGAGCGGACACTTTGCTTGGGAGGTAGCCCCAGGAAGTCCTGGCAGCGGGGAGGGACTGTAGAGAATCCACGGCCAATTCATCCCACCGAGGGGCGGGGTGAGGACCCACCAGCTCCCGCCTCCAGCCAGGTGGGGTCGCTCCCGGGCGCTGCAGGCAGGCGTGCCCTGGGACAGAGAGCTGGGACCTGAGGTAGGGCCAGGCTGCGTGTGCAGGGACAGCTGAGGTGGCCGAGGTGGCCAAGGCCCGGGGTTGGGGGGTGGGGGGGACTGAAAACCCCGCTAATGTATCAAAGAATGGCTCCCTAGGGGTCTTTCTGCAGAGAAGGCCAAGGCTTGGCCCGGAGGACTGGGGCAGGTGACTCTGCACCCTCAGGCTGGGTAGTAGTGCATTGTCCAAGCCCACCGGCCCACAGAGGCACCTGCGGGGTCCCGGCTGCTGCGGGAGCTGCCTGCCCAGCCATAGGAAGCCATGACCTGTTGCCTCCGGTTATATTCTGGAAACTCTTCTTGGGCAGAGCTGAAATTCCTAGAATTAGCCCCCAGGTAAATGGCTCCAAACCAATGGTATGAACAGCACTGAGTGAGAGTCCGCCTGAGCACAGCCTGCACCGCCCACAGCCAGGAGAGGGGCAGGGACCAATCGTAAGACAACAGTCCCATTTATTAAGCACTGACTGTATGCCGAGCACTGTGCTTAGAAGGCTTTGCGTGGACTCCCCCCCACTTTTGATCTCAGAGCCCCTCAGACTCGTCTGAATTATTCATCACAGAGGGAACCGATATTGCAAATGCCTCTTAGGTGCCGGCGAGGGGGCTAAAAACGTCACCAGAGACCCTCTGCTTGTGCTCAGAGTAAAGTTCCCCCACGTTACGGATGCCGAAAGGAGTGTGTCCCCGGGCACCGCTGCCGGGAAGGGAGACAGCAACCCACCCCTGCAAGGCCTGGATGATTCCAAAATGCCACAGAATCCTTTCCCGCGGGAGCCACGGTTTGGTGGGGAAAACAAGACCCAGAGGAGAGCGCACAAGAGAAGTTAAACCCCAACACAGAGCCTTCACACGGGGACGGTGGGTGCCCAGGTGTCCTAGCCGCTTCTCCCCTGGTGGGGGGCCCCCTGGTCTCTTTACATATTCTGGGAAGTTTCTAAAAAGGTTTCTGAAAGACTACTCCCGAGTGGCACTTGGTGGACAGAAGGGGTCGTGGCTTTCTACTCTGAAACATTTGCCACCGGATTTTGCCACATCCCCTGTAGGGCTCTAGAGCTGCTGCCTCTCCCCTCCCCCCAGCCCCCCCTGCCCCGCCCCAGGACAGGCAGCCAGCTGTAGGAAAGCAGCCCCTTTCATTAAGTCAGGGAGGGGCCTCCCGCTGGAAACAGAGCCCCCAGGTCCTGGGAAATTGCTGAGGAGACAATAAAATTAGAGGGAAGGGCGGAGAGCAAATTACAGAGGGGGAGTGCGCGGGGCCAGAGAGCCTCTCATTAGCCTGATTAGCTAAGGGTGAGGGCCCTGATGGAGGGAGGGCCGGCCCTGGGTGAGGAGGTTATCTGCCTCCTGTGGGAATAGAGGGCTTTTCCAAAGAGCTTGTGGCCCTAGCCCCAGGCCTCTGCCTTCTGGTCAGACCCTGTCCTCTCACTGCAGCGGGAGGACCAAGAGACTCCCAGATGCATCATTTCTCACCCTTGGCCTCCAGGTACGTGCGGCAGAGCCTCTGAGCCCCATTGTCCTCATCTGTAGAATGAGGTTCTACTCTATTGCCTCACCGGCAATAACCAGGATTCAGGTAAACAAGTGGTTTTATTTATTTATTCTTTTAGTAGGCTCCACCTCCACGCTGGGCTTGAACTCACGACCCTGAGATCAAGAGTCGGATTCTTAACCGACTGAGCCACCCAGGCACCCCTAAACATGTGGTTCTTCTAATCCTGCCTGAACGTTGGAACAATCAGGTAAATTTTGTAAACTGCCAACATTTGGGCTGTACCCTGTACCATCGAAATCGGAAACCATGGAGGTGGGCCCAGGCACCAGCTTTTTAAAAAAAATCTTCCATGGTGACAGGCTAGGACAAGACCATGCCTAGGAAAGTGGCTAAGATGCCTGCATTCATGTCACCAAGTTAAACCGCAATTCACCCTCTGGGAACCTCACCCTCTTAGAGGAGAGACTACTTGAGGACAGGGCCGTCCCCTGTCACGGGCACCTCTGTATCCCCAGGTCCTGGGACAGTACCTGGCATGGAGTGTTTGTTGAATGAATACTTGTTGAATGAATACTCTTAACAGGGAATCTAGGGACAATGAGCAGCACAGCCATACCTGAGGGGCATCTGGGAAAATGTCACCCCCTCATCCACTTAACATTCGTTCATTCCACAAGTATCTACCGAGTATCCATTGTGTGAAGGGCACTCTTCTCGGCATCTGGGGCATATCAGAAAACAGGAAAGGTGGAGAGCCCTGCCTACCCTCCTTGATCTTATGGTTGAACAGAAATAGATGGAAAATAAGCTATATGTACAGAGTCAGGATGGAGAGGTTTGTGAACATTTTTTATATAGAGTAAGGTAAAGTGAATCAGGAATTAAATAGGGTGGTCAGGGAAGGCCTTACTGAAAAGTGAGCTTTGAGCAAAGATTGGAAAAAGATGAGGGAATGAGCCAATATAAGGGAGAACATTCTAGCACAGGGAGTGGGTGAAGCAAAAGGCCTGAGGCAGAAGTGTGCCTGGAGTTCCCTAGAGTAGAATGAGGGAGGGGTCTAAGGAGAAAAGGTCAGAGAGGTCAGAGGAGTTCAGCCGCTATTGCTGAGAGCAAACCACCACTATGTCATGCTTCAAGACAGGGTTTAGTGGTTACACAAAGTCTGAGGCTTCAGCTAGGGAGATGTGATTGTCTTGGGGTGACAGGAGTGACTGGATCTGGAATTCTCTAGAGTGCTCTGTCCAATGCAGTAGCCACCAGGCACATGTGGCAAATCAAATTAAAATTTAAGGGGCGCCTGGGTGGCTCAGTCGTTAAGCGTCTGCCTTCGGTTTAGGTCATGATCCCAGAGTCCTGGGATCGAGCCCCGCATCGGGCTCCCTGCTCAGCGGGAAGCCTGCTTCTCCCTCTCCCACTCCCCCTGCTTGTGTTCCTCCTCTCACTATCTCTCTCTCTGTCAAATAAAAATTTTAAAAATATATTTTTTAAAAAATTTAAATTAAACAAAATGTAAAGTCACTTCTTCAGTGGCACCAGTCACATTCCAGGTGTCAGACTTAGCCAATAACCATGCAGGATGCCCAGGCAATTTGGATTTCAGATACACAAGGAATAATTGTTCTTAATGTAAGTATATTCCAAATAGTGCATGGGACATACTTATACTACAGAAGTATTTACTGTTCAACTCAAATTCAAACTGAACAGGGTGTTCTGTGTTCTCTCTACACCTTAGCTAACATGCGGCTAATGGCCACCGTATTGGACAGCACAGATATAGAACATTTCCATCACACATGAAGGTCTATGGGACACCGCTGATCTAGAGACTTCTAGAGACTTGTCTGGTTCCTGGGCTGGGATGACTGGAAGGCTGGCATTAGCTGAGACACATGGCCTCTCCCAAATGAGGCTTGGCTTCTCCTAGCATAGCAGCTGGACTGAGAGAGACAGAGAGAGACAGAAAGAGAGGCCCCGGGGGAACAAGGGTCATCCAGAAAGCGAGGCTTCCTCTGGTCTATATTGGAAAGGTACCTCCCCACATCACTTCTGTCCCATTCTATGGCTTACACATGTGTCACTAAAGCCAGCTCAGATTCAAGGGGGCAGGGAGAGGAGATTCACTTCCTGTGACGGGGAAGCGGCAAGGTCCCATTACAGAACATATGGGATTGGAAATATCATCTTGGACAGCTTTGGAAAACACCTCCGCAGGGCAGGGGCAGCAAATCAGGCAGGGCCTTGTCATTGGAAGGACTTGGGCTTTTCTGTTGCATCAAATGGAGAGTCACGGAAGGTAGAGAAGGCCATAATCAGACTTAGGTTTTAAAATACAGCATAAGGGGGGAAGGTAGGTGCGGGGGCTTATCTGGAATGGAGCTAGGCTGCCATGCCAGGACCCGAGATGCAGGCACTGCAGGACCGTCCCAGACCCGCACCCCCACACCCCTCCCCCTTCCCCGCAAGGACCCTTGCAGCCCACCACAGGGCATCTCCATCTCCTGTCCCCAACTCTGAGGCAAGTCACATCTGGCCAGCCCCGTGTCCCCTGCCCCTCCTAGTGGGATGAGCGCTTTAACAGACAGTGCAAGAGGGGTCCAAAGTGCTGCAGACACAAACCAGACCTTGGAAAAACACTGCAAACCCCGTAGGGACCCAGCAGGCGTTTCCAGCGTTTCCCTCACGACCGCCCAGACGGGATTTCCTGTCTTCTGGGGCATTCGCTGAGCAGGCCAAGATCAGCTTCACGGAAGGAAGGAAGGAATGGGGCTTTATCCATCGCCTATCTGCACACGCTCCCTGGCTCCTTCTCCTCTGCCCCCGAGGATCCTTTCCCTGTATTCTTCCTCCTCCTGCTGCCCCTTTTTCTGCCCCTGAACACGGGCTCGGCCACCTACCTCCCAGCAAGACCGGATTAGGGGCTCGTGTGATACCAGCAGCTGCTCCGAGGGAGCCAGCTGCAATCCCAAAGGCTGCCTCTGGTTGGAAGCTTCCACACTGAGCAAACGGCTTTGCAGAAACCTCCCTTGAGCTGGCAGGACGGGACAATGGGGAGTCGCAGCTCCACCAGCTATGTCAGAATGACCGTGTGTATCGGGCCGGAATCAGGACTCACTGGTACCAGCCCAACGCCCCCAGTAGCCCTTTCTATTTGCTATTCTGGAATCTTGCCTCATCTTGGGTTCATCATCCAGGGCATGAAAAGTTCCTTCTGTGGCTTTGCGGTGTGGAGGGGACACGGCAAAGAAAGGACAAGCCATCTCCATTCCATCTGCAAACAACTCTAAAGTGACCGGAGAGATCCACGACGTGGCAGCTAAAAAAAATATGACCAGTCACGGACAGTTCCTGAAACACAAGCAGCCCACCAGCCTCCCACCATGCCCCCAGCGCCCAGATCCCTCCCCTCCGACCGAGGCTAAAAATCCCCCCACCTCCACTCCCGTGGCTGAGGGCGCACCCCATGAATTAATGCAAGGGCTGGAAGGCAACTGTCAGAAAGAAAAATGGCTGTGGGCTGGGATTATGGGTCTCCTTTTCCTGAGTGTTTTGAATATTACAGGTCCCACAGTTTAACAAGCTTTAAAGTTTTGTAAAGCATAAAAATAAGACCCAATTAAAATTAAAACCCTCCTAAAATGACTACAGACTTCATTCACAGTCTCAGTAATGAAGCCTTTGCAGGAGGGGGGATGTCTGCTGACAGAGAGGGCTGGGGGCAGGGGGATGGGCAGTGGAAAGACAAGATGCCAAAGAGATGTTCAGGGCCATGGAGATCATTCCAGAGAGATACTCAACAGCTAGGAACCTCCAAAAACCACCCCAACTCTGGCATCCCTAAATTGCTTTCCATAAACCACACTATACATATGGCTAGGGGGCAAAAAAAATCAGAAACGTATTTAATAACTGACTTTTTAAAAAAGTTTTTAGTTTTTAGTAACCTCTGTACCCAACGTGGGCCTTAAACTCACAACCCCGAGTCGCACACCAGGTGCCCCTAATAATGGACTTTTATGGGATTCGTAAACTAGAGGACTTCTACTTTCTAGTTTATACGTATTTGTATTGTTTGGGTTGCTTCTAAGTATGTATTGCTTTTATAGTCAGAAACAAATTAAAATCAAAAAGTAAATGCCTTTGGATGGCGACCAAACCAAACCTCTGATAAGGAATCTGCTCTGCCCACCCAGGCAGGGGGAGCTATGTGTTCAGGGGACAGGATGGGGAAGGGTTCTCCCGGACTTCCTTCCAGCGAGGTCACATTACCTCATGGCTGTTTGACACCAGTCCCAGAGGCGAGTCCCCAGAAGGAGCAGCCTCAGCAAGACATTGTGTCGTGGGTCACCAGGGATCAGGGGCCCACATGAATCCTGGAAAGGAATGCCGGTCTGGGAACACACCATCTGGAGTCACTGGATATCTCGGGTCCCGAAACATTTCTCTTCCTGCCTCAAGATGATCCTTTGAGGGGCGCCTGGGGGGCTCAGTCGGTTAAGCATCTGCTCAGCAGGGAATCTGCCTCTCCCTCTCCCTGCCTCTCCCCCTGCTTGTTCTGTCAAATAAGTAAATAAAATCTTAAAAAAAAAAAAAAAAATTAAAAGGGCTCCTGGGTGGCTCAGTCGGTTGAGCGTTTGCCTTCGGCTCAGGTCATGGTCCCACGGTCCTGGGATCGAACTCGTCGGGCTCCCAGCTCAGCGGGAGCCTGCTTCTCCTTCTCTCCCTGCCCGTGCTCTCTCAAATAAATAAAATACTTTTAAAAGATTAATTTAAAAAAATGATCCTTTGAGCAACTGTGCAGAACCACCAGGCTTTCCCCCAGTTGCACCCAGAGAAGCCCCACAAGAAGGCGCGTGGCCGCCCTGGGAGCCTCTGCCGCCTACAGGCGGAAGGCTGGTGGTGCAGAGAAGAGCTTCCAAGAGAAGATCCACCCCTTACAGGGCTGGGTCTAGGTCTTCTCTCAAATGAACCTCGCAACCCCAAAAGGTGGGCAAGGCAAATACTGACAAAAAAATGGGGGTGGGTCACGTGGGGAGGTAGCTGGCCCACAGCTTGTGCTAAGTGACCAGGGTGGTCTTCCCTCATCTGTCACCGCGGAACCGTGGCTGTGCAGGCTACAATGCAACACCCCCAGGGATGGCCAGTAGGCAGTCTCACTGAGGCTTTGCTGACACCCCAACACAGCACTCTGAAGCGACCCCAGGTCACCCAGTGGCCTTAAGCCATTCTGAAAGATTCTAAGCCCATTTTCACACTCAGAAGGTTCCTCAGCAGCTAGTTGCCACTTGACTTTCCCCCTGCAGAGGCCCACACAGAAGCCGTCTTTGCTCTGCACCACGTGGGAGACACACCGGCGTCAGGCACACTGCCTTGCCTGCAGGTCCCAGGATGTTGGCTACCTCTCCGCGGGTCCGCCTGGTGCCTCAGGAATACTGAGCACACAACAGCACAAAGGCAGGGATGATTCCGTTGACAGACACCAGTGAGAAAGGACTGGAAACACCCCTCACCCACTCAGAACCCCATGGTTTCATGGAAATGACTCAGACCCAGTTGTGACTAAATTATTCTTGAAACCAAGATAGCGCAGGTGGCACACCTGGAAATGCGCCCAAGATTATAACTTAAAGTCACTGGTAGAAAATTGAGGGGTACCAAAAGAATTGCTTCTCTCAGCATGCAGGGCCAGGACTCAGGACCCCAGCATCCTGGCTGCTTATTTGGCACCCAGCCAGACCTAGTCCAAAGTGCAACAAGGCCCCAGCTGAGCCTTGAAGCATGGGGTGCAAGCAGCCGGAGCACCTTAGACCAGTTGTGACCCAGGGACACTAAGTTACCCACCCCAACCACACCTAACATTCGTGCTACTACGGTACGGATAGTATGGTATGGGGCTGTCAGGTAAGCAGGAGAGAAATATGGTCAGGAACCCAGACTGGAGTTTCAACTGTTTAAATTCATTTTGTGCACCATGCTTCCTAAATATGCAACATGGAGAAGCAAGCTGCTGTGTCTGGCCCGTTTAGTAAATTTAGGTACCTGGCTCATTTTATTAACTGGCTGGGTAGGGAAGCTAGACTTCAATGCCAGTTTAATAGAAGAAAAACTGCTCCCTGTGGTGTTCAGACATCAGTATTTTGCAACTCTTGTACCAGTTACAGCTAATCCAAGAACAGGATGAAAGTGGTGGGTAAACATCTTTTACAGTCTCAAAGGATCTTCCCCAATAGTTACCTACAAAGGGTAAGATGTAAAACTTCACAGGGGAACCCCTGGCACGTACTAGTCATCACCAACAACAGGATCGATGCAGCCTTTCTGAGGACATAGCATCACTTATGCTAAGCCTGTCAAAAATGCAAACCCGAATTGAACCCATTGAGCAAGCCAGGCAAACCCGATCTGGAGACCTTCTAAAAAAAACTGGCCGTCAGTCGTCTCAAAAGACGTTAGGATTAGAACAGAGGCTAGGACTGTGGGCAGAGAGACCTTGAAGCCCTCAGCATCAGAGGGTTAGCACCAACTGCAGTCTTGGGGCACACTTGGGCCTTGTTTTCCACAAAAACACTCCGTATGGTAACATGATTTATTATTTTATTATACAAAGTACACACACACACACACACACACACACACCTCCCCCTACAGTCAGGAAGGGGGCTACTCACATCTTAACATAGACTGGCCATCTTCTAAAGTAGGCCATATTATTTGTTTTTATACCCTAAGATATTTCTCTCCCCTCAAATATTTATATCCCAACTACAAAAAATGGAGCTGCAAAGGGTATATAAATGAGATTTTCTCGTTCTTGTTATAGTACAATCACTTAAGGTGAATAAAGAACCATGAGTGTAAGGGGGGGGAAATCACATTAAGGAATGGAATGTATATGTTACCTGCAACAAGCAGCTGACTTATTTGTTGTCAGTGGCACCTACTCTAAATTAACTGGTTTGTAGGGACATGGGCACATGAAACTATGAGACAACATGCGCCAAGCCATTGCTTGTACTTGGTTCCAGAAGGCACGTTTCCTGCACTCTTTATAACTAAAGACAAATTACAGGAAAACTCAGCATGTAGATTCTGCCCACTTTGAGGTATTAAATGCATAATGAAAAGATTAGTTACGTCCAATTAGCATGCAATAGAAATATTTTTAAACCAACATGGTTAAGTGTTAAGATTTTTAGAAATCAAAATATTTATTCACATAATTTTAAACTAAAGTCGAAGGTAGTAAATCTTCTGTGGTGATGATTTAAGTGCAAGTGATGCTGGCTTTCTTTCACATTCGTGTCCTTCATTCAGAGAAAAGGCAGATCAGTTGTTCTTGAACAAGTCAATGCAGCTCTGCAGGAGGGAGACATTGTTCTGGAAGAAAGACAAAAGTCGAGGCAGACCAATGAATCTCTCTAGAGTCCAGACCTCCTACATATCTGTAAGAATTCAACTCAAACCCACAACTTAAACTTTCACAAGAGATTTAAAGCCAGCCAAATTGGATTGGGTGCTTTTCTTCATTAAATCTCAACTGAACCTCATCCTACAACCTGCACCCCAATTTCATGTTGTGGAGTTCCTCTCCCTCTGAGGGTCTGGGACTGCCACCTGGAGAAGCTCACAGCTCCACTGCAGGTCTGCTCTCAATGCAATCCTGCCCATTTTGCTTACTATGACGTAACCTAAATGCTATAGAAGAATTTTTCTTTGAAATTGAAGGCCCTGGAAAGACCGGATAAAAAAGTGCTAAAAATTCAGATTACAAATGATAAATATTCGTAAAGAACTTAGCACAAACTGCTTTACAAAGACGAACTGAGAAAACTCAGAACACTCAACATTACGCGTATAATTTACATATACAGGACACTCCAAAACCCCAATTTAAAAGGTCATACACAACAGGACCTGGACTTAATCAAAAAGTAAATAAATGTTGTAGTCAAAATAAAGAAATTCAAAATACACACATATGTTCAAAGTCTTCCTGCTTAACCAATGCTGATGGGCCAGACAGCACTTCTGGAACTCACACACAGATGCACCTAGGAACCACCGGAGGAGCCATGCCCAGAAACTGAGCCAATTGCTCTGGGCACCAAAAAGTCTTTAAAAGCTCCTTTAGGAGATTCTAATGTGTACCCAAAATTGAGAACCATTTTTCTCCATCTTTTCTGTACCAAATTAAGCTACAGACATTAAATATACAAGGAAGTTCTTCCTTTCTAAACAAAAAAAGAAATTAATATTAAGACACTAATATGCTCTTCTCCAAAGCAGTATTTCATCATGATGTTGTAGAATTTTGGTTTGCAGCAGAAAAATTCCAACAAGTGACTCCCACCTACATCACAGGAGATTAATCGCACAGGAGATTAATACCACAAAACAAACGTCATCCACCCAATGCTGCTGAGATAGTGAACTGGGAAATAACCTGAGAGGGGGAATCCTAAAAAGCTTCTGGAGGAAACTTTGGAGGAAAACACTTACCCTGGCATGCTTTATTTCCAGTTCAGACATTTCAATTAGATTCTTTCTAAACGCTGCCACTCTCTTTCGTTTGAAATTGATTAGTTCTATAAAAGAATGTATACCAACAAAAGCTGAACAATTTCCATCTTTAACTTCTAAATATCATTCTTACACATAATCTCCAAAACTGATACACACATTTTCTCATATTATTTCTGCAATTGGGACATATACCTGACATTGCCTTTAAATAAAGATTTTATTTATTTGAGAGAGAGAGAACATGAGTGGGGAGGGAGTGAGAGGGAGAAGCAGACAGACTCCTCTGCTGAGCAGGAAACCTGATGCAGGGATAGATCCCAGAACCCTGGGATAAAGACCTGAGCCGAAGGCAGACACTTAACCAACTGAGCTACCCAGGTGCCCACCTGTTTTTTTAAGATTTTATTTTTAAGCATCTCTACACCCAACATGGGGTTCGAACTTACAACCCTGAGATCAAGAGTCACATGCTCGACCTACTGAGCCAGCCAGGCGCCCCTGCCATTGCCTTTAAAATGAGCACTAGCACTGCACCCAATTACTGAGCATCAAAATTCAGAGAATGCCACGGACTACTTGGGAGAATCTATGAAATGAGCAGTCTTGCCCTGAACTTCTAGTCACCAGTACTTGTGGAAAGAAGGCTGGGGAGGTGGTGAGCCACATATACATACCCGCACCAATGGCTATTTCTTTAATGATTATTTTTAAACTTGTGGTGAAACTACTGCTTATGTTCAGACTGCTTCTCTGTAGATATGATCTATACAACATGCTACCTTTACATCTATTATTTTCTATCACCAAACACTATTCAGGATTAATGCCCCATTAGAAATTAGGGTAAACCAAAAATAAGTACTTCCTCCCTTGGATTCCTTTCATAAACGTGTAGTTCTGGTCATCACTCCGTTGGTCAAAGCCCTCCCCAGCTCAAGCTGGCACTCTAGTCCTCAGGAGCAAACTTACCCTCCTGTACCAGGTCTACACAGCACCAACCAAAAGAAAGATGAAGCAGCCAACATTAAAAAGGAAAAACTTACAAATCTTATCATGAGGGTTAATGACATTACCTTGGATATACTAAATAGGTCTTCCCGGAGATCAGGATAAACTCCTTTCCTCTAGGCCTGCACCCAGGACCAGGACTCAACGCTAACCTGTCTCATTCTCCCGTGATGCCTGTCCACACCACCATCTTTTGTACTATGCTCCCATTCAATGCAGTATTCTACACAACGCTGTACTTTTAAATATAGCATAACCAGGCTTATTTTGAATAAAAAGGATAAAATCTAACACAGGAGCAAACCTTAGGTAAGGACAGGCCTAAATTGGCACCATTTTAAAGCTTTGCGGTTTTTCTTTAATCCCCTCAGAAGTTGTCAGGGCTAGTAAACTCTGGCCTATGTAATAACTTAAGATTTCAACTCAGGAGTTTTGAAGTGTGTTCTTTTCCTTATAAATTTAAAGTAGCTAATTAAAAACAAAAGGCAAAAATTTATTTTATCATGGCGGCAAGGAGATTCCTTTGAAAAGAATCCAAAAGACAGCCAAGCGAGCATTATGTGCATGCCCCTTTCAAGATTTTTGTACAGAGAAGCTCTGTCTCTTACAGCTAAGGAATTACAGTACTGAAAACAATGAGCCAACACAAAGGCTCACTATTATCAGAACGTTTTCAAATAATGCTTAGATTCCGGAACCACAGGGGAGGGGGAAAAAGTTCTGAGAAAACAAAGTCTTTAAAATGAGATAGGGATTTCTCACAGAAACTCAAGTTTGGGGGTGAATTCGGTACAGATTATCAGTATAATTACATTCACATTCAGGAAAATACATTCTTTACTTTCTGGCATGTTCCATTGTCCCCTGAGAACTGCCAGGTAGTGAGACCCCCTAAAGAGAAGACTACAATTTACACTCCTGTTTTGTGGAAATGGAACTCTATCTCCTGAATTAAGTTAAGCCATATTCCCCCCTACTCTGGAAGTGGGTAGGCAAGAAAGAACCCCAAGGCTATAGATTGGAACTGAGTCACCACCATGGACTCATGATTTCTGAAAAGAGTTACAAACCCCTCCATTTCCTGGCTCTGTCTCCTGAAGGGCCTAGAAGCAAACATACCCCAGGAGGAATGAGCACTTAGCACCCAAATCTTGTCACAATTCTGTAAATAGAAACCCAGGGGCGCCTGGGTGGCTCAGTTGGTTAAGTGTCTGCCTTCGGCTCAGGTCATGATCCTTCCTGCTCAGCAGGGAGCTTGCTTCTCCCTCTCCCTCTGTTGTTCCCCCTGCTTGTGCTCACTCACATGCTCTGTCAAATAAATAAGATCTTAAAAAACAGAAACAAAAACCCATGTCTCTAATAATGACAAGGAAGGAAATGTGGGAAAGAAGGGAAGGCTTGTGTTTAAAGGATGATGATGGCCAAGGGCTTGGAAAGAGAATGCTAGAACTGGGGGAGGGGAATTGCCTTTCTGCAACCATCACAGTAAAGGCTGGCTCAGACAAGAATCAACACAGACTAAATTTAGGGAGAAAGTATGATGAAGAGCAGGCTATCTGCAAGGTCTTAAACTGTCTCCCCACACACTGCTGATTAGTGGCACGGCGGGGGGCAGTGGGGGGAGATTAACTATACAGTGGAGAAATTGGGCAACACCCTGATTGGGTAATCAAACTTAACACCACAAATGAGGGGGAAATGGGACATAAGGTGCCCTCAGATGAGACACCTGAAAGACACATTACTCAGATAGTATTCTGGAAATGCATAACCAGAACCTATCCATAAGGAAATAAACATTCCAAAAATGAAGAACACTATTTGCAGAGACTGTGGTCCCCCAAAAGGCAAATGTCATTTTATTTTTTATAGTTTTTTTTTTTTTTTAACATTTTATTTATTAACTTTTCAGAGAGAGAGAGGGAGAGAGCACAAGCAGGGAGAGTGGCAGGCAGGGAAAGAAGGAGGTTCCCCGCTGAGCAAGGAGCATGATGCGGGACTTGATCCCAGGATCCTGGGATCATGACCTGAGCCGAAGGCAGACGCTTAACCGACTGAGCCACCCAGGCATCCCTGCAAATGTCATTTAAAAAAAAAAAAGGCAGGGGGGGCGCCTGGGTGGCTCAGTTGGTTAAGCGACTGCCTTCAGCTCAGGTCATGATCCCGGGGTCCTGGGATCGAGTCCCGCATCAGGCTCCCTGCTCTGCGGGGAGCCTGCTTCTCCCTCTCCTACTCCCCCTGCTTGTGTTCCCTCTCTCGCTGTGTCTCTCTCTGTCAAATAAATAAATAAAATCTTTAAAAAAAAGGCAGGGGCAGGGGTCCCTGAGAAGGGTTCCTTCCGAATTAAAGGAGACAGAATAAGAGCTACGGTAACCTAATGGCAACCCTAGAGAGGAGGACGTTATTGGGACAAACAACAAAATGGGAATATAGACAACAGGCTGGAATGTATTGCATCAAAGTTTGCCAAAGTCAGTAAGTATACTATAGGGATATAAGAGAAATACAACACAAAAGTTTTTTTAGGGATAAAAGGACAGTAGATACAACTTAATCTCAAATGGTTGAAAAAGGAAAAGAAAATTCCACCCCGTGTGCATTTATAAACATACACGTGCCACTACGTGTGTGTGCAAGTGACGAAGCAGAAGAGGCAAAATGGACAGCTGGGGAACTCCAAGTAAACAATGCACAGGTGTTCTCTGCATTATCTGTGCAACTTTTTTTCTATAAGCTTGAAATTATTTCTAAATAAAAAGCAAAAAGTAAATAGCCCTGCTCAACCTTCTTTTGCAGATTCAGAAAGCTGTTCAAATTTCTGGCAGCATTCCTGCTGGTGTGCCTCAGCCAACTTAACATCTTTGCTTTTCAACCGGGCCTTATCCAAGGCTTTGTTTGAGTTCTCATAGTCAGTGAGGGCTTTGGTGCGTCTGTATAAGAGATCCTGAGAAAAAAATTAACAGACAGCAAATGGTAGTTAAAAGTTATCCTGAAAAATGGCTAGAGAACAAAACAGGAGGAGTAAGTATCTAAACTACTCTAAAATTAAAAAAAAAAAAAAAAAAAGGCCCAAGTATCACAGTGCCAATGCACTGTCTGAAATGTCAGAAGGCAACAATCTAGTCCACTTCTACCTCCCCCGCTTCCATTATTTTTTTTTTTTTAATTTCAAGATTATCCTAGGAACAGCAATTCTTGCAGCACTGTTGAGAGCTTTTGGAAATTCTTTATATGGATCAAAAAAAAAAAAAAAAAAAAATCCAAAAAACCCAAAACAAAACAAAGACAAAAAAACACCCAACAGTGAAAACTAAAGGATCAAATCATTTCCATAATTCACTCATGGAAAGCAGTTTCAGAAAATTAATCACTTCTACCAAAACAGCAGGCACTGCTGGGCGGGTCAAGTGATGCTACTAGAACACAAGTGAGGCAGCAGGAAGAACGTTCTTCTGACCTTACCCCACTACAAGCCCTGCCTCAAGTCCAACAGAGGCTCTCACATCTGAAAAAAAGACTATTTGCAATCTCCAGCAATGTACAAGTTACCACCATATTTAAAGCAGAATAGATACAGGAGGCTCAACATACATGTTTTTGTGTACACTCAAAAAACTTGGGTTTATAATCAGCTCTCAAGTCCATTAAAATACAAAATAAGAAATATAGTCTGAAGTATATAAAAATATATCCAAATATAAGACTAAGGAAACATGCCAAAAGACAAGTTAACTAAAAATGAAACTATGAGGAAAATCATGAATTTCTACTTCCTAATGACATTTCAGGGCAGTGTTATGCCCAGTGAAAGCATGTTTCATTCCCAAAGGTCATTCTGCTTACCACTTAGTCTTGGTTTTGGTGAGTAATGGTTTATAGACTCAAAAACTGCAATTCAATAAAAAACTCACAAAACCCCAAAACCTCTTCTCCCTCAGAGCCCTTCTGGAATGTGTTCGGTTATACCCACATCCAATAACCTATAATCCCCCGAATTACTATCTGTCCACTCAGCACCACTCCTACTGCTCCTGATACAAACTAAGGACACAATGCCACAAAAAGGTATGTTCCTGTAAAAAGATTTCAATCTAAAATGGAACCAGAGGCTATGAAATGGAGAATCTCACACACGTGCCCTCAAAAGAATGGAACCTAAGAACTAAGGGACTGATTTCAAATGCCCAATTTATAGAAGACCCAGAAGATAAGAGACTTATCTCCTGTCTGATCAACTCACTTCTTGGCACAAACATCCTCAAGCCAATGAACTTAACTGCTTGAATGTCCCTCTCTTCACACTCCTACTAAATACAAGCCCAGCCCAAACGCTTAATGCACTTGCCTGTAGCTTGCTACAGCATCTGTTTCCTGAACTGCAATTCTTCTGCTATTCCCAAATCAACTCAATTTCTGGCCAAACTGGTCTCAGTTTACCTCTTTATTCAGTATTACTTACACAAACAATCCTGACAAACTCCTACCTTCTTTCATTTTCAACAACAAAAACAAGAACAAAATAATACATCTCTAACAGGAGACCTCTTCTGGGTCATGGCAAGGTGGTCTTGTATTGTTCTGACGAGTTAAACACCTGCTGCCTTACCTTAGCAGCCTCTATGTTGAGCATGTAGTATCGGAGAAGCTCTGTCAGCTTTAAGTCTTCATCTGAGGAGACTCGACTTTCTACTTTCTATTAAAAAAAGTAAAGGTCACCATCATCTAAGCAAAAATCTACAGATTATAAAATATATAATTAAGACCAACATAAAAATCCTTACCCTAAGTTTTTCAAATAGCTCAGCAACCTTCAATAGGTACCTGAAAAGATACACATGATTTTGGCTTAAGGTCTTAAAATCATGTATGAAACGGGACCTTCTCAGTAAGACATGAATGAGTAAATGCAGGAATCTGAGCGTTTGGTGCTTTAGAATTAATTTAGCAAACTAGTACTTTCATCACCAACTGGCCCAATCTAGTAGAGAAGATGGTTACAGAACTGAGCACATCTACAGTGCCACACTCGTGGCTATCAACCCCTCTCTCAGTGCCCCTCACCCACCTTGCCATGCCGATACTGTGCTCCTAGATAGTCTTTAACCAATGTCAACGCTGTGTTAACCAAGGGCAGGTTCTAATGAGCTGCCACCATGGGTGTCCCAAAACCATAAATATGCTATTTAAATAAAAAAAAAAATAATAAAATTTTTAAAAAGCTACTGTTTCATTTTGACATTAGCCTGACTTCCATCTTCAAATCAGAAATACCACCACCACCTATTAAACCAAGCCCTAACTGTTAAGTAGAGTGGTCTCACACCAGAAATACCCAGGATGGAGGAACTGTGAATTCATATAAAAAAGCTCAAACCAGACTGGGGTCATTGCATTACCCTTAAGACCACCTTAACCAAAACAAATTTCTTAATTCCATGGCTTTACCAGGTGAAACACCACTTGCCAGAGAACATATAAGGCAAACTTCATTCAGAGACAACTCCAGAATTAAATCAAAAAAAGGGGACAGTTTGACAACAGCTACCATGTTTGGTATAGAAGTGCCCTCTGAGTACCCTACAAACATCTTAAACTGTGTCTATGTTCACATGGTGTATAAAGATTTGAGTGCTACAGACTATACTTTCCTCTACTCTTGATGAGCTGGTACTCAAAAGCAGAAGTGAAACTATACAGTCATTCCTCATTACACCACTCAGGGCTTTTCAATTAGGGGAGGAGGGAAAATGCTTTTCCAACAAAAACTTACTTTTTGATGACCGTGGGCTCTTCTAAAGCCAGGCTATGCAGGCAGGCTGCAGTGTGGATATAGTCATCTGCAACATCTGCAGAAACAAGGACAGCCCTTTTTATATGAACAGAGCTAGCACATGAGCAAAGCTAAGTGGCTAGTGGGTGAATGGTATTTACTTTTATGAGATCGGGTCATTTTGTCAGCTTTTGCACATGAATCCTTGATCCTATTATAATAGTTAATGAGGAAATTCTTCTCTTGCTCAAAGAAGTCATCTACCTCCTAAAAGGGGAAAAAAGAAATTTAAGAAGCAAAACTCTTAAAAATACGAATGTATTATGCATTAGAAGAAACATTAAGAAAATAACCTCATGCATTAAGAACTTTAACCTTTATGGACCAAGGAAAGCCAAACTGACAAGACAGCATTTCATGCCCAAGATCAGCAAAACTCAAGCGTTGGCAGGAAATGTCAACAGAGAAAACAATTTAAGAGTCACTCAACAATGCCCAGGAAAACTCTGGTATCCTCTCTAACATCCAGCAATCCTGGCAGAGAAGTGGTTCTGGCTGGCAGGTTACAACTCAGCAGTGGATACACACATCTGTTTGTATGGGGGGTATATTTGGTGCGCACCAGTCAGGGATGCCAAACATCCTGTGATATGTGAGTACAGGACAGCCCCATACACCTTAAAATGCACCAAAGAGAAATTCCTAGAGTTTCCAAATTCCTGACAATGCCCTCTACTCAGCACCTACACTCTGGGCCCCTTGGTCAAGCCCTCAACAAGTGGCAAAGTTAAACACAAGACGGTAACTCAGTTAAAAAATGGAAGGGGCTGAGGAGTGAGATAAAGATCACCCATGAGGGTAATGAGAGACCTGTTTGTTAGTCTTTTAAAACAGCTCTGTCCAACAGAAATATGTGAACTACATGTGCTATTTAAAATTTTTCTAGTAGCCACATTATTAAAAAAAAAAAAAAAAACACAGGTGAAACTACTTTTAGTATTTTACATTCTTTTCTTCACATCAGATCCCTGAAATCTGGACATGCAAATAAAATTAAAAATCTGGTGTGGCTGGGTCTACCAAAATGGACAGTAGTCCTGGAGAATTGCATGAAATACTAATCCTGTAGCTTATTTTGTTTTTAAAAAATAAACTGAGTAACCGCTCTCTGTACAGAAAAGGAGAAAAAGAACAAAGTGTGAGACTGTTCTTATCCCCTCACTTAAGAGAACAGGATATTTTAGGAATATAAGTGAAAATTCAATGAGTAGATAAAAATAACCAAAATTTTAAAAATTTTTAGGTGAGGTTAATACCATTTGTTTCAAAACATCTCTTGTGAAGAAATAAAAGCAGCAGCAGAAATAAAATGTAACATGAAGAGTTTTCTACAAACAGCTAAAAGCCCTTACCTTAACTCCAGAAAAAAGGACCTCATCAGCACTTTTCACCACACTTTTGAAAAAGCCACCAAACATCTCTTTGGTATTTTTCCGCCTAACACTTAGCTGGAAAAAAAGAAAGAAAATCATGAAAAAATAGTTTATGGTATACATATTTCTCTAAGTACTTTAAGCTCTTAAGTATCTTCCAAGTGATACTGTGTACTAGCATAGGAACACACATAAGATACCTTTTAATTCCATCTTAGCCACCAAGTCTAAATAGGAATAAACAGCAAAACCTAAACACAGGTCACAGTTCTAAAAGCGTGACCTAAGGGCGCCTGGGTGGCTCAGTCGTTAAGCATCTGCCTGCTCCTCGGGAAGCCTGCTTCTCCCTCTCCCACTCCCCCTGCTTGTGTTCCCTCTCTCGCTGTCTCTCTGTCAAATAAATAAAATCTTAAATAAAATAAAAGCATGACCTAAAGATATTTTGGAAAAAATACCTGGCACTAAGTCTCAGTGGCTTTTATTTTATACTTTATTTATTTTTAATAAACTCACGGACCCAAGATCAAGAGTTGCATGCTCTTCCAACTGAGCCAACCAGGCATGTGTTAGTGGCCTTTAAATCCTTGGCTGAATTACTGTACTGTTGTTCTATGTTGTTCACTGAACTTCACTGGTTAGATGATACTGAGGAACTTAAGTCAGGGCTTGCCTCAAACATATTAAGTAATTAAAAATAAATAAAGAAAAGAAAAAAAAAAGGCCAACAGGGCACCTGGGTGGGCAGAGATGGTTAAGCCTCTGCCTTCAGCTCAGGTCACTATCTCCAGGTCCTGGGATGGAGCCCCACGTTGGGCTCCTAGCTCAGCGAGGAGGCTGCTTCTCCCCATCCCTCTTCCCTAAGCTTGTGTGCGCACGCACGCTCTCTCTCAAACAGATAAAATCTTAAAAATAAGGCAAAACATACAACTCCTTCCAACAAACAGGTAACCAGAAACAAATGTGAACTGAAATTCCTCTTAATCCCAAAATTGGGGTGCCTGAGTGGCTCAGTCAGTTGGGTGTCTGACTTTAGCTCAGGGCATGATCCCTGCACATCAGGCTCCCCGCTCAGTGCGGAGTCTGTTTCTCCCTCTCCCTCTGCCCCCACACCCGCTTGTTCTCTCTCTCTCTCAAATAAAACCTTTCAAAACAAACAATCCCAAAATTAACTGAAGGCAAAAACTGGTCCTTTATTAAAAGGCGAGAAAAGTAATCTTGATGCATTTTATAAAAATGTCTTGAAATGGATCTACGGGGGAGGTGGAAACAGTATCTAAAAAAAAGATTCCATTGTCCCATTAAAAAATTCAGTACTTTAAAAGTCAACTTTTCAGAAAATATATCAGGCCATCAAGTATATTTATTTTTTTAAAGCAATCTCTACACCCAAACATGGGGCTCAAATTCATGACCCCAAGATCAAAAGCTGCATGCTTTTCCGACTGAGTCAGCATGGTGCTCCTCAAGTGTATTTTTTTAAAAAAATACAGTCACATGGGGGCTCCTGGGTGGCTCAGACAGTTAAGCATCCATATCTAACTCTTGATTTCAGCTCAGGTCATGATCTCAGGGTTGTGGGATCAAGCCCCGCATCGGGCTCTGTGCCCTATAGGCATGGAGCTTGTTCCGGATTCTCTCGCTCTCCCCCTGCCCCTCCCCCACTCCTTCCCTAAGTGGGGGGGTGGCTGGGGAATAGGAAGAAATACTGTCATGTGCATTTTCACTGGATCATGGAAATGGAACAAAAATGCCTTACATCCTGATCATATTCCAGGAACACATGGAAGTTGCGATCTTTACTGAGAACAGGGTGAGAAGAGAGCCGCTGTAGAAAGACTTCATGGGAGGATACAGTCTTCTTAAAGACTGCAAGATACTCACTGGAAGAGAAGCACACAAGGCATTCATCTGGCACCGCTCGACTAAACGACCAGTATTGGTCCTGGTTATCACCACTGTTCTGCTCATGCCACTAAGGGAAAAAACCTGAACTGGACCAAAACATTTTGGTATAACCTTTTATCTAATTAGTAATAAGGCATTTGCCATTTGGGAACCTGTGGAATAAACCAAAGAAAGGGGAAAGTAATATTATAACCGGAGTTAAGAGAGCAAGTCTACAAAGTCCAAACCTACATGCAATTACTGCTAGTATTTAGCAGCCACAGAACACTGGTTTCTGTCAAACAACGAAGAAAATGCCTTAGTCCTGCACCCACATACATAGCACTGAAGTCTAATAAGGCTTGGAATTATCACACATTATAAAGGGACTTTATCTCAACCTAGGTATTACAGATCACTCTAAACTTCTCAATGGTAGGACTTCAGTCTGTTGTGCTCAGTATCTTATTCTCAGAACAGGCCATGACAGGTACTCCAGCATGTGCGGAATGACTTAGTACCTGAGGTGTGTGAACACTGGCCCTAGAGAATATGGCCGTGGGGCAGAGCACAGAGGACAACTGCTGAGATGGGCACCACACTGACAGTGGAAGTGGTGGAGGGAGCCAAGTTAGAGGTGCAAGGATAATTTCGTAACTAACTTTAATGCAAATCCCCAACTGTGATACGGTTTTGTTTGAAATAATTACAACCAAATTAAACATGCTTCCTATGAACCTAGGACTTCTTTCAAACCATCAATGTGATTATTATTCAGAGTGCTTCTCTGCAACCGCATCAGTGCAGTCTAGTTTCAGCTATACATCAGTCAGCGGACTTCAGGGAATAAGACTTAGTACGTTATCAGCAACCTGAAGAGTTCTTATCTATAAAGACACAAAGGCTTACTTCTTCACTATGCCAGACCAGCATTCTAGAACAAGTAGTCCACATGGGGGAAAACAATCAATCTATCCAGTGTCCGTCCCCCTCCCCCCGCCCCCGCCCAAGGGAATCAACCGCAAAACACAGTTCTACAGGACAGCGCACTAGGCAACTAATTAGCTGCCATACTTTTAGAAAACGGCCAGCTTCTCCTGGTTTCTGTACACTTCACCACTTTGATTCTTCTCAAAAGATACAGCCCCATCAAGAAAACCCACTTACGCTTCCAGCTCTTGCTTCATCTTAGCAAATTCTTCTTTGGTCATAGACCCTTCACCCTCTCCCAATTTCTGCATCTTTTCTCGAGGGCCATCGAAGTCAGGCTTTGTAGGAGCAGGCGGAATCTGTAGGAGAGGCAGGTTAACTCGCAAGCATCCTTGTCCCGGCAGTGATGTTCTACTCAGTGCCTATGCAACAAGGAGGCAGCCAGCCCAGTGGGACTAACAGGTCAACCACTGTTTTTCTCTTATCCTTATTCCTTTTGGCCATATAAAAGAAGTCTCCTCCCCACAACTGGGCACTCAGACTGTAATCATTTGTTCAGGTTATCCATTACGGATGATTTGTAGGGGATAATAGTGTTTAGCCTGCTTCAATGTCAGTTTAAAATGTATATATGACAATCAGTGCTAAAATGAAGTCTGTGAAGCACCATCAAACTTAGTCTCTAGACATCAAAGGCAATTTTTAATTCCACAGGATAATTAGAGATTCCAATTTTGAGTGAACAGAATATTCTCAAACACAAGCTTCAACACTACTTTTATTAGCACAAAGACAACTGCTTCCTCTACTCCTTGAGCGGAGGACACTTTTTGAGAAATTTACTGTACACCATTACCATTCTGAGGTTTTCCTAGAAATCAATTCTACTTGATGCCTGGAAGTACCAGAGAAATACCAAACCCAAAGGTAGAGAAGATTCAAACCATGAAACCATTTAGTCTATTATGCAGGTCTTAAGAGTGTATGTATGCTTCACCTCACAGCTATAACACGATTCTCATGTAGTTTAGCCTTACCAATAGTACATGGTCTAGTTGGTAAATGAAATCAGAGTTTTCACAATCCATTATAAAAAATGGGTAAAAGTCTCTTTAAACAAAATGAGTAAGAAGGTAGAAGAAACTGGCTTCAGTGATTATTTGATTTTCCAAAATGCACTTACGATAAGCCCAGCATAGTCTGCAGTTTCAATAAGAGTGTCATGGAGCCACACAAAGTCTTCATGTTGCCTTGTAACAGAAAACTCTGGGCTCTGAAACGTGGGCAGCGTGGTCTGTGAAGAACAGAGTAAAAAGTTAACTGGTAACCACCACTTTCTGATAAAGCGGTTTGGGTTTCCTGGGCTGTGCTATGGGAAAATTCTGTGTAACAAAACATCTCAGTGAGACCCAGTCAAGAACAAAAGCAGCAACACATGATCTCCTCACTATAAAAGTCATCGCTGAAGATTCAACATGTTCTTTAAGGAATTCTTTTCACATAACTCCACCTCTCAGGTCAACTCAGGCAGATATAATCACATAGTCGTCACATTGTCTCCTGAGTGAGGTATGCTAATCAAGCCACCAAGGTATTAAAAGAAAACCACATGGGGGAGGACTGTACAGATAGCGTGTCTGTATGCGGGAGATGGCATGTAACCCAAAAGCTTTGTATAGAATCAAACTGCCCAATTCAAACTGTGCTTCAGCCATTTATTTCACTTAAACCTGTGGCTCAGTTTCCTCACCTGTATAAGGGGATAATACGATACTATCATAAGGTTATTACAGAGAGAAAATTAAATCCATATAAACCCTTTACAATGCCTGGTTTAAGACAAGCATTCAATACATTTTAACTAGTATGGAAGGAGAAAGGACACTGAAAATGTTCCTGAAAGGATGGATTCTGAAACATTACGTTTACTCTCCACATTTTTCAGATAGGCATTATTGCCTTTGTCAAATTAAAAATTTGTACATGAGGCATCAGGGTGGGTCAGACTGACTCGATTTTTGGCTCAGATCATGTTCTCAGGGTTGGAGATTGAGCCCTGCATCAGGCTCCAGGCTCAGCGGGGAGTATGCTGAAGATTCTCTCTCTCCCTGCTCATGCTCTCTTTCTCTAAAATAAAATCTTTTAGGGCGCCTGGGTGGCTCAGACATTAAGCGTCTGCCTTCGGCCCAGGTCATGATCCCAGGGTCCTGGGATTGAGTCCCACGTCAGGCTCCCTCCTCAGGGGAAGGCCTGCTCTCCCTCTCCCACTCCCGCTGCTTGTGTTCTGCTCTCGCTATCTCTGTCTCTGTCAAATAAATAAATAAAATCTTTAAAATAAATAAATTAAAATCTTTTCTGAAAAATTGGATAAGGAAAAAAGTGCTTTGAATCACAAGGAGCAGGAGGGGCTAAGGCCAATAACTTACTAAATATGGGAAAAAGCAAGCACTTCTCACTCATGCAAATAAAAACAAAGGTGGAAGATTTGAGCTGTGTAGGTAGTGGCTCCACACATCACTATGCCTGGTTTGCTTCCTCATAAAGCAGAGTATAAGCCACACGAACATCAGCAATACCCACAGCCCTAAGGCTCCACCACAGTGGAAAATGCTGAAGCAAGAGCACTTATCTGATGCTCACCACAAGCAAGATGAGGGATGTTCTCACTCAGCAGTCGTGCTACACTGCAAACAAACAGCAACCATTTTGGTTCAGGATCATCTCTTCTTGCCCACTGTGAACCACAAAGCTACAACATAGCACTGCTTTGATTACTGAAGTCACTCTGTCACTTACCTTGGTGTGCACTGTAAATTTGACCTTATCTCTCTCACTGAGTGCATCGGGTATGTCAATCTGAAGCGAGGGATCAACATTCAGGTCCACAGACACAGATCTCAGCTGAAATACATTTTTTGGCTATTAGTTTCAACTTCACTGTAGTGTTAAAAAGTATCCTTCCAAAAATGGAAGCTAGGAATTAAAAAGCATTCTATACAAGATCATTTATAACAAAGTCAGTTTAGATAT
Source organism: Mirounga angustirostris (assembly GCF_029215605.1). Lineage (NCBI taxonomy): Eukaryota > Metazoa > Chordata > Mammalia > Carnivora > Phocidae > Mirounga > Mirounga angustirostris. Next base: position 95,518,584 of record NW_026991718.1, on the reverse strand, counting down.
CTCCTAAGTTTATTTGAAATCGTGGGGAAACCTGCTCTTTAGATGAATGGGTAGGTCCAAAATATTCCTGTATTTCTGAACAAAGCAACCACATGATTTTAGGTCTACAAGAAAAATACACTTAACCAAATATTTCAACTAAAGCAGCTTTGAAGTAGACAGAACGAGATCTTGAACTTCTCACATAAATACCCCAACTACAAAGAAGCATTACCAGATAGTACACAGAACTGAAAGAAGTTAGAAACTAAGAAAAAGAGGGGCGCCTGGGTGGCTCAGTTGGTTAAGCGACTGCCTTCGGCTCAGGTCGTGATCCTGGAGTCCCGGAATCGAGTCCCACATCGGGCTCCCTGCTCGGCAGGGAGTCTGCTTCTCCCTCTGACCCTCCTCCCTCTCATGCTCTCTGTCTCTCATTCTCTCTCTCTCAAATAAATAAATAAAATCTTAAAAAAAAAAAAAAAACTAAGAAAAAGAGAAGACACAGAGAACAGGCATGCGGTATAGGGTTCCTAAGTAGAAGGAGAAGAAAGAAGGATAAGAAAAATCAGCTCGAGAGAACAATTTATAGTCAGGGATTGTTTCAAAGAGATGAGAAATCTAGACACAAGATGTGATTTATTATAAAAACAAAGGCTTCAATTAGGAGAATCCCACTGTGGTGACACATAAGGACAAAGTGTGAACACTGCCCTGGAAGCAAAAGTAACCGATTTTGTGATCTGGAAATTCAGAGGAAAAGAATATTCAATTTCCTTTTCCCAGTTTAAGAAGAATTTTGGAAGAACTAGATTGTTGGGGGGATGTGGTTAAAATGGCTTTCCTATTAAATTTAAAACGTGATAAATTTCCTAATTCTGAAAGCAGACAATGATGGTCAATCTGAAGATCTGACACAAACACAGCATGACAGTGTATGTGGAATAAGCAGCTCATCCCCCTCTCACCCAACTAGTAATCTAGTGCTGAAGCGTCACAACACTGATTACTGAACCCAGCGAATGCCAAGTGAAGACTGGCATTAAGAGGATGACAGAGCAAATTCCCTCTGAATTTCCTTTTGGATTCTTTGCTTCAAAATTTGAAGTTCAACACCAAGGTTTAACTTTTGAAACTAGAAAGTCTGGTTCAATCAGTTCTATAAAGATTAAATATATTCACATACAAAAAATGGATTATTTCTCTCCCCTTTCTATCTTAGAAGCAATCAGTACTCTCCTTTCCCAGTGAGCACTGCAACTAAAAATTTTAAACTGCAAAAACCAGTCAGCCCTAGAACAATGGCTCTCCTCTAAGAACGAAGCTTCAAATAATAAAGTTATTATACAAACAAAGGCTTCAGGTATTAATACAGTATACTTAACAGTCCCTGACATCTCAACCCAATACTTCTTCCAAATGGATTCTTGATGACTCCTATGAAATGTTTGCTTCTTTGGTTCAATTTTCACATGTCCATTTATGAGATCTCTGCAAACAGAGATAAAGCTTCAAGGTCAGAGATACTTCATTTTATCACAACTGTGACTCTAGCTCTGACATTTCTGATAAAAGCTTCCTTCCTTCTGTTCATTTACCACTGGGCAAATACAGTGTTGGAAAAGACCTCAAAATACAAAAAAATTTGTTTGCAGAGAATACTGGCCATGACAACTATCTTATGTTTATATCTGGTAGTCCAGGAAATAAATAGGCCAGGTATAAAAGAAACAAGAGATACTGCTGGAAAGACAGGGTAGCCCATGGGACAGGTCTAAGGTGCTCTTTCCTAAGATTCCAGCTCCCAAGTCACAAATCCTGGTTTCTAGCCAGCTCTCAATTTCTGAACACTGACAATTCCATTTTGGCCCACTACAAGTGAAGCAAACTCCATGAGTCTACAAACTCCACATGGACTACATTCTGAATTAAGATTGAAAGACCCAAGGGGAACATAATCTAGTAAATGCGTTCATTTAAGCACCTCAGTCAAAGCTACAATGGACTTTCCCAACTGCTTTTTGTTCCACTCAACAAATTATTCTGGTTTCCTCTCTTCCCATACTTTCACCCATAGAGAGGTAAAACCCCAGACTACTTACTATATTACCACCTTCCTCTTTTGTCAGCATAGAAATATCAGGTTTTGGTTTTTGTTTTTTGCAACAAGGACACAAAGAAATAGCAAAAACCAATGGAGATTTCAAAAGACTTTCCATAAGATACCAAGCATCCAAGCTTCTTCAGCACGTTATCATTTTTTGCCAGGACACATCACCCTAGAAAGGGATTCAAACAAAAATCCAACCACCTGACATGATAGTCTTAACCACCAAAAAACCCCCAGATAACACAGTAAGTCTGCATTTGAGCCTTAAAGAATTGTCTGTAAAAAAGATACTAGCAAAATTCTAAGCATTCAGGTCATCACCAACTCAAGAGTCCTCATTCACAAGTTAAATGAACTTTCTTGTACTGAAGAAGCATATAACCCTCCAGATAATGAAGCAGATACATCATCAAGGAGTAAAAAATTGTGAAATCTTCAAAGCTTCTAAGTCAGCACTGTATCCTGACTCCGGAAGCACAAGTGTGATTAAAAGGTCAGCATTTCTTCTGCTTAGTCAACAAAAACAACACCAGATAGCCCCATGCCACAGTACTTGCTAAATAAATCACCAGGATGGAGGGTATAAGGAAAACACCCCTCCATGTATTTCTCCCATTCACACACCTCCATCCCCTATCCTAAATAAGTATTCAGAGTACTGCTTAGCACTGCAGGCCAACACTGTCAGTCTGACTTGGGCCAGAGAGGTCAAAAATGCCTAGAATGGCTGTTTAAATCAGCAAGGAAGCCAACTTCAGAACTATCTGACCTTAGGCATATTAATTTTTCTGTTTCCCAGTTCCCTTAGGTACCTCCTGAGAATCGAATTCAAAACGTTATCTACTCTCAAACAACGAAGTTTTAAAACTTTCTTCTGGGGCGCCTGAGTGGCCCAGTAGTTAGGCGTCTGCCTTCTGCTCGGGTCACGGTCCTTGAGTCCTGGGAACCTGCTTTGCCTTCTCTCTCTGCCCCTTCCCCCTGCTCATACTCTCTCTCAAATAAATAAATAAAATCTTTTTTAAAAAATCTGAATGCTTGGTAAGAGAACCTGAAAAGGAAAAAACTTGATACAGAATCCCTGTGCATTTCCTCACCTGTTTATCACCTTTACAGCTGAGACATCTGATACTGCTTGCGGAGCTCTGAGCCGCTAAGGACCACTTTTGGTCCAAATCTTACTTATGACTCACGCTGGTACAAGACAATACCACTGCAAAGCTCTCTCTTCAAATGGCTTAATGGCTTACAGATGGCAAAGGGTACCTACCTCTGTGACTGGACAACACAGAAGGCTAGATTCTGAAATTCAGAATCAACAAGAGGAACAGAGAAAATACTTACATAAGGTATATGTTATGGTGACTACAGACTCCAATTTACACTAGCACCATACAACCAAAATGACAAGACACAACACAATGGGAAATAATTATCTCACAGTAACTGTTCTGCTAGAATGGAGGCTAGCTGAATAGCCATTTACATCAAACTTTTAGGGCAGGGGATGGGCTAAATAAATTGATGGGTATTAACGAGGGCACTTTTGATGAGCACTGGGTGTTACACTAAGTGATGAATCACTAGATTCTGCTCCTGAAACCAATGTTACACTGTATGTTAACTAACTACAATTTAAATAAAAATTTGAAAATAAAAAATAAAACCAGTTTTGCACACAGGAAGAAGTTGGATACACTAGCACATGTGACACCAATGAGTCTTCCCTTTAAACTGGTTTCTATCTCCTAAGGATTTTGCTTTGTTATCCTTCCTACTGCCTAGGAACTAAGACCCCTTTCAGGGAGATGGGCAATATGACATGTCATCCATGAATGGTCTGTTAACAACATGAGCCAAAACAGGCAAGAAGCCTGCCTTGTAAAACAGATTTTCAATTTGATCACAAGAGCCAAGAAACGGGATTTCAGCTAGAAAAATATGTACACCTTGCTCAGCCCAATACTCATTATTGAGGAAATTAAAAAAAAAAAAGCTCAGCTGCAGACTTACTCTAAATTTGTATTAGTTCTGAAAATAAGACTCACATGACCCTACTTATGAAACACACTTCGCCGTTTCAATTCGTAAGACGTGCTCTATTAGAAATTCTAATACCATACCCTCCTCCAAACCCCTCTTTATGGTTCAAGTATTGCTACCCCAAGTGTTTGTTATGTTTTCCTCCATCCTGAAAGGTAACCACAAGCTATTTATTATCTGCATTCAATTCCAGCTTTTCATCATAGCATTGGTGCATGAGAAACAATTCAATCAACTATAAGCAATGTATGAGCTCTGCTTTTACAGATATTTGTCCTCATCTCCTGCCTCCCTCCTCCCACACCAACTGGATCTCCCCTTCCTATAATTCAGGCCTGCCAATATCATCTTAGTCCTCAAAGAGAACAGAACCAAAGACTTCTGGAAAATTTCAGTCTACAAACACAGGTAATAGCTATGGAAGTCATATGCTTTTAAAACTAGATAAAGGGATGCAGCAAGTGATCAGATTTCCACCATTCATCTTGGTGAGATGGGACCCAGAGGGACCCATCCCTGCTGACACCAACCATTCTAACCGGTAGTCTACCAACACACGAGCTGCCCACGGTAGAACACCGCAGACTGCAGGGCATTTGGAGGCTACGTAGCCCCAAGTTCCTAGAACAGGAACCGAGGCTTGGAAGAAGGTCAGCGCAGCGCACTCAGCGAATGGATAAACTGAATCATCACTTCACAAAGCTGCAAGCCTATGAACTAGTCAAATTCCAACAAGGAACCAGAAAGATTAAGTTGAATTACTGGCTTAAATACATTAATTTCAAGAAATCCATCTATATGCCAGATACCTGAAGTATTTTCAAATGAGCTCACAAAACAAATAGGTTGAACTATATGATCTGTAATGATCTTGTAGCACAGAATTTTTACTAGGAATCAATAAACCAACACTACATAGGAAGTAGCTCCAACAAATCCATTCAGAGCTCAAGTCCTTTGCCTCCCCACCAAGGCTGCTCCCAGCAGTTTCCTGGTCTATCAAGTCCAGGGCCCTCTGAAACAATCCTGCTATTTTACACACTAGTTATGATGAGGGTGTTTAGAAACATTAACCACCATGCTCGCTTAGGCAGCACATATACTAGAAACACTCACCGCCTGATCCTCATGAACTTTTTTTCATGAAATACACATAGGTTTGAGAATAAAATTGACCTTTACCACCAATGAAGTGGTTCAGCAACATGTACAGAGAACTGTCTGAAGTTAAGCTTGTGTCATCTAAATTTGAGACACAAATGGTAGCATACAAAGAGAAGGCAGCCTGCTTCGTGGTGGTGTTTCTTCTGCTTTGAGTCCGAGGTAAGACATATTTCCCAGATCATTCAGATGCAAAGATTGCAATACCAGCTTTTTAAAATTTTATCATTTACCAGCTCTCTGTATCCATCAGCACAATGTTCAAGCTTTGTAGTGCTCTCCGTGAAAGGCCAAGCCAAAGCCTTGGAAGTTGGTGACATCTGCATTTGTACTCTTCACAATTTACACGGACTAGAATGAAAACTTACGAGTCTGCCCCACCAAAACAAGTAAACCATAAACTCTTCGGGCAGAAAATGCACACCGCAGGTTAACATAAGCAATTATCTTGAGAAAATTACCCTTTCTCTCCAGACCATAGTAGTACTTTAAAAAATTACACCAAATTTGTGAAAGGAAAAGCAGGAGGGAATCAAGCCAAGGACCCAATTTCTAAAGTGAAGGAAGTTCGGTCATTTCTCTGCTCCTCCAACTACAACTTACACACTCCCCCCTGTGGTATTTATGGTTTGCATTTGGGGTGTGAAACAGCTGATGATTTCCACATTCCTCTTTTGGGGGAAGATCTCTTTTTAAGAGTTAACTCATTGGCCAATTATAAATAGGTGTTAAGAGGTAAAGAAATAGCTTTTTGGAAAGCTAGATCATGCAGAAAAACTTCAATTTATACTTGTGAGAAGTTTGCCACATTCATGTGAGACAAGATGTCCTGCAGCTGTCTTCCTGCCGTTTCAAAAAGTAAAGGCAGAATTTTACAAAGCTCTGAAATACTTTCCTCAAAAGAACTGGGTTCATTAGAAGTTAGGTCGTTTCCTTAAATACTGCCTAACTTCACTGTATGAGCTTTTCACCACTGGTTATTTGAAGCATTTGGAGTACTAACCTAAAGAACTACTCTTGCCTAATTTCCTCAAGCACTCAGGCCCTGACAAAGCAAGATGTTCAAAAAGCAGGATTTTACACCAGTTCTACCCACAGCACGCTTCTCCGTGAGCTTGCATCTCGGCCCACAATGCTCCGCGAGTGCTGTGTCAGAGCCTCAGCAGCCTCAGGTTTCCGAAGTGGCACTGAACTCCACCATGGTAAACAAGCTGCCCCTGTAACCTTCAACTGCCCAGAACCTGCTGAAGAATAAATACCACCTTTTACCATCTTTTGTTATGGTTCCTCAATACTGGTAAGAAAGCTAATTCCAAAGATGGTCAACAATGCTTATGTTTTTATACAGCATATTATTTCCTTAGGATTTATCAATCCTAGATCTGACAAAATCTGAAATGGGCTTACTATATATTAACCTCTGTAACACAAACTGACCCACACATACCACACATTTTAGGGAGAAAAGTTACGAAGTGATTCTCAAGGGACCTTTGACAATGCGTAATTTTACTCTCACTACTGGAGGGAAGGGAGCGATCACCTAATAGAGGCCAGGAATACTAATGAACACCCTACAATGCACAGGACAGTTCACCACAACAAAAAATTATCAAGCAAAAAATGTCCACAGTATTTAGATTGAGAAATCCTGCTTTAAACTAAAGCTCTAGGGCGCCTGGGTGGCTCAGTCGTTAAGCGTCTGCCTTCGGCTCAGGTCATGATCCCAGGGTCCTGGGATCGAGTCCCACATCGGGCTCCCTGCTCAGCAGGAAGCCTGCTTCTCTCCCTCTCCCACTCCCCCTGCTTGTGTTCCTGCTCTCGCTGTCTCTCTGTCAAATAAATAAATAAAATCTTTAAAAAAATAAAATAAAATAAAGCTCTATATTAGATGGTTAGGTCTCACCAAATGAGAATCTCAAAGTGTAGAAAATTCTCCCCTGGCCACTTTTTCCTCACAGCCAAAAACAAAATGTGAGCAGATTATGACCTGCCAAAGTAGTATTCACAAATAAGGATCCTCAGACACAGTGTACAAGTTACTGATCCAGAACTAAGGTTTGGGCAGCTCTGATTAAGTCACACTTCTGGCATGTAGAAAATTAGGAGAAAAATGAAGTCAACCATTTAGTATAAACTTTAGTCCACAAAAATTAGTAAATTTGGACTTGCTGTAGTATTGTTAAAAGTTCAAGATTGTTCCTATAACAAACTGTAGGTCACTCTTCATTCAAGCTGAAAGAGAATAGTGTCCCCACAACTTCCACAAATAAATAAAATCTTTAAAAAACAACCAAAACACACAGGGCGCCTGGGTAGCAGTCTGTTAAGCATCTGACTCTTGGTTTCAGCTCAGGTCATGATCTCAGGGTCCTGGGATTGCACCCCCCAGTCAGGCTCCACTCAGGTTCCACGTTGCGTGGAGCCTGCTAAGGTTCTATCTCTACCTTCCCCTCTGCCCCTCCCACTCGTGCTGTCTCCAAAATAAATAAAATCCTTAAATAAATAAAATAAAAACAACTAGTTGCAAACCAGAGCAGCACCATAAACATTAATGACTGGCTGAGGAGACCCCATTCAACCAAATTCCACATAACCAACTAGTTAAGGGCTAAGCTGTAATGGCGGTAGATGGGGAGGAGTATCACCTCAGCTTTTCTTATGTGTTAAACTTAACTACACTCTAGTAGCAATTTATCATTTAAAAAAAAAGTCCAAGAGGCAATCAAGACCCACAATTCAATTTACCATAGGTTTGCTAGACTAACAGGAATGAGACTCATCAACTTAGAAAGATACACAATGACACTCTAAGTAGAAACTCAAAAACATGCTGCCCACCTATTTTAATGACTTTTTGGCAAAGGGAAGGCCCAGAAAGCCTGGAAAAGCACAAAATGACTGAAGGCCAGGGTAACTAATTTGCAAAAACAAGGTCCTGCATAATCTCCAATTATTTTCGCCTACCCATGAAAAACTCCAAGACACCAGAGAACTCTGGAGGAATGGGGAATCTCAGTACTAGTTTATCATGACGATAAGGCCTAAAATGGGTTAATATTTTAACCCTTTCAGGAGCTAGACTTGGTAAAACCTTACTTTTCTAAAGATCAAAATACAATCTTTCCTACTACTAAAGTGGAGTTAAAAAAACAAAATTAATCATGTATCTCTTTTCCTCAACTGCTTTCTGGGAAAGGAGACAAATCCCAACACCCTCAACTAACGGATGTAACTAAACGGAAATATCAGGCTACCAGATACAAACCAATACTCCTTTTAGTTTTGCTGACCAAGCTGAAAAAAGTACTTGCTGCATGACTGTTCAAAATTCTCGAGTCAATTACATTCCCTACTTTATTAGTGGATCTAAACCCCATGAACCCCTATCCTCATGTAAATCCGTAAGTATATGGGAGGTTTACACTTAAAACATTTTCTGTAAAAATGTAAAATACTTCACTTGACTAAAAGCTGTATTATGGCAAGAAAATAGTTTGCCCAAGATTTGACTTCCTGTTATTTCACATTTGTCCCAAACTCCCTTTTGCTTAACAGTGAAAACCACTTAGACTCAATCCACAGCACAGGGCTAACATCACAGACATAAGAAAGCAAAATGAGGGTGCCTGGGTGGCTCAGCCCGTTAAGCGCCTGCCTTCGGCTCAGGTCATGATCCCAGGGTCCCAGTGAGTCCCACATCGGGCTCCCTGCTCAGCGGAGAGCCTGTTCACCTTCTCCCTCTGCCCCTCCCCCTTGCCTGTGGCTTCCTCAAATAAATAAAATCTTTAAAAAAAGGGTGGGGGGTAAAACAAAGCCATGAGTAAGAGTAGTATTTTATTAAGTTTTTTTATTTCCTGATTTCTGTAACTTAATAATGCTGTATAATCCTTTCCTGTATCCACTAAAACTGGCAGGGAATAGCCTTTATAATCCTCCAATTCTACTGGAGCTCAGAGTAGTGGGAAAATTACTTTAAAAGCCCGCTACAATACAGTGCAGTAACATAAGAAGGTCAGTTGAAGGAGTTAAGTCCTTTTAAATAGCGATATGAAACAGATTCTGGATCAAGAGATGAGGTACCAGATTGAGGGGAGGGGGTCGTCAAATTGCCGTCAAAATTCCTATTCAGCATCTAAACTTCTTCAGAAAAAACTATGTCTATAGTATTCTAAAAAGAATCATGACCAAGCTTCCACTTTTAGTTAAAAAAAAACACTTCAACTCTCAAAAAAAAAAAAACCCCCCAATCAAGAGCCCTACCTCACACACAAAGTTGCATTTCAATAACTAACGTAGCAATGATACCCTTGTTGGAAGAATCCAACTAGCTGTGTGTTAACTTCTGTACTTCCTAGATGAAGAAAAGTCTCTCCACACGTGCTGTGTGTGGATCAAAGGATGCCTTTGACTTCTAAGTAGATGGAACTCTGTAAGATGCCCTCCAGGTTACTTACATTTGAGAGAGCTTTGTATTCTTAAGTTTCTTTAATTTTGTCAGAAAAACTTTCACGATGATGATTCTGCACATAACCTTGTGGCTCGTACCCACCTCTATGAATTGCGAAACTAACAAGTGTAAACGACCAATGAAAGATAACCTGAACTTACTGCGTTAGTTTTCTTTTAGACCTCAAGATTTAAGGGGCATAGGGCTAGCTTACATAAACACAAAAGTTTTTGGAAGGAAAAACTAAGTTTAACAAGTATTTGAGTACCTACTAAAAAATGACAAAATTCCCGCAGTGACGCATTTGGCGTTTACAAAGTTCTAAAGAACATGCTTCAGATTTGACTTGATGGAATTTCCCCAGTATATGGGCCAAAAAGCTTTCCCAAAAGGGGGGGTGGGGGTGCAGTTCGAAGGCAACAAAACCAAAATATGCCATTTACTGCATAAGTGGATTTCACATTCACCGTCAAATCTTTACAAAGCCAGAGGAGTTTTCACAACTTTTTACGTGAGAGTAGTTTTCGAGTCTCCAGAGAGAAGCTCCAGAGACTCGCCGCGCGCCCTCGGTACCGGACACCCGGACGCGTGCTACCAGGACCCGTCCCGCGATGCTCGCTCTCGCCTCGGGTCTGCGGCCCTCAAAGAGGAGGGAGCAAAGGGCGCGCGGGGTCCGGCGGGTGCCTCCGCGTGGCCGGGGGGTGGGGGTGGATTTTGCGGGGAAACAGAGCTGCAGGAGCGGCCCCCGAGGAATAGGGGAAGGAATGTGGGGCTCCGGGAGGTCGGCGGGGCCTCCCGTCCTGGAGCATGAGGGCGAGGAGGGCCTCACCTTGCTGCAGTCCTCCTCCTGCTGCTGCAGCAACTCGGGAACCGCGGCCATGGCGACGCGGGCCTCGAGCGGGGGCCTTCTGGCTGTGCGGGGAAAGAAGAGGCTGGGCCGCCGCCGCCTCCGGGGCGCCTCTCAGGGGCGGCCGCGGCCCCGCCTCCGCCAGCCTCCCTGCCCGACCGCGGCGGGAGGCCTCCGGACTCCGCCACCATCCCAGCAGCCCCGGGAAAGGCCAGCGGCGCGCCACGTGCTCCCCCAGAGCGGCCTCCCCCGTCCCCGCTGCCGTCCATCTTGGAGCCGGGCAAAAAAGCTACGCGTGGCCTACCCTCGCTCCGGGCCACGCGGAAACGGCCGACCGCAGGGCCGCGACAACGACTCGGAGCAACGGGTACTCTCAGCAACGCGCGTCTCAAGAAATCCCACGCTCTTGCGCGGGGCAATTTATTACTTAGCCAGAGTCCAAGATGGCGACAGGCTGTGACGTAAACAAGATATCGTGAGAGCGTAAGGGCGCGATTTGGAGGAGCCCGCGCTAACGCCTGAGGGGAGGGACTCCCCAAGGATCTCGGGAGTGTCTGTAGCAGTGAAGGAGAGGCTAGCTGCGCCGCAGTGCATGCCGGTACCACCGCCCCTTAGGCGGAGCCTAACTCGAGATCAGAGCGCGGGACCGAGGAAAGTACGGGTCCCGAGAGGTTGTCGGCGCTCTGGAAGTTAAGTGAAGTCTGGTGGCTCCTGAGGTACCTGTCCGGGCCGTGAGCTGGGCTTCTATTTAAGCCATCTGTTCCTAATCCTGACTCCCACACCAGGGGCCCCAGCCGTCCTGTCCTCACTGTGGTTCCCCACGTATGGCGGAGCGGGAGGCCCCGTTCTGGGGATCACATGATGGGCCTCGCTGACCACCGCTTACCCGCTCTTTCCTGGTGGGACCCTTCAGTCTGTAAAACGATGTCGCAGAAGTAACCACCTTAAAGGGTGTGAGAGTTTAGTGAGAAGTCTTCTCCTGGAATACTTAGCAGGGAGCCTGGTATCTAGGGATCAGTGGTTCACCGTGACCGTCGTGGCCGGTATAGGACGAGCTGTAGCGTTCTTTCTCCGTCTCACACATGCCTCCCCTCCTAGGCTTCCCAGTTCTTCGGATTGAATATTGGGGACGTCTTGCCCCAAGCTGTACTATTTCACACTTAACAAGTGCTGGTCGTTCTGGCTATTAAAGAGAGTCTTTCTTTGGAAATAGCTTTGTCCAAACATGTCGAAAAAGCTTAACGGAATGCAGGTTAATGCGCCTTATCGTACTGATGCAGCTTGCATTTCAGCCGTTCAAATATTTAATACATTGGTATCTAACTCCACTTTTCTCTTTACTAGGAGTGCAAAAATAAAAGGCCCTCAACATTGCAAGTAGCCTAGGGGGAAGTGAGAAAGCATCTAAAGATGAAGGCGTTTCACACCATCTGCAGACAGCTCAGAAGTTCAAAGGGGTTTTCTCTAGAACCAACCGCCCATGTGGATTTTTCCACTTCCTCTTATTCTTGTAGCCGGAAGAAAAAAGTGAACCCTTATAAAGAAGTAGACCAAGAAAAGTACTCTGAGTTAGTACAGTCTGTCTTGTCATCCAGAGGCCTTGCTCAGACTCCAGAATCATTGTTTGAGGAAGATGATTTACTCTATGGACCTGTGAGTAAGTGTAAGCCCCCAAAGCAAAATGAGGAAGCAAAAGCTCCAGGAAACTGGTGTCCTCTCTTAATCCCAGAGAGAAGTGTAAAACCAAATGCAACAAGTACTCCTACAGTTCCTTTGAGAATCCCTTTGCAAAGAAATACCATACCAAGTGTGACCAAGATCCTTCAGCAGACCATGACATCAGAACAGATTTTCTTCTTGGAGAGGTGGAAACAGCGGATGATTCTGGAACTGGGAGAGGATGGCTTTGCCGAATATTCTTCAAGTAATTTTTTCAATCCTGGTTCTGTATGGTTACTGTGTTTTCTAGAATATAGAACAGTGTCAAAAGAGTGAGGGTGTTTTTGACCTGAACTAGTGAGGCACTGCTTTCAAGTGATAATTAGCATCAAATAGCAGTTTGTGTATTAACTCAATCATCATAACAACCCTATGCAGCATATATACTATTATTCTCATTTCACAGATGAAACTGAAGCACAGAGAGCAAGTAATTTGGCTAAATGATGTAGAAAATTCTTTCATAAACTACAAACTTAAGTATTAAAGTTGCCTGTTTTCTTTGATTAAGGAAAAGAATCAGTCACCTGATAATGGAATTCTATTTGTTTGCTAGGCATTCTATTCAGAATGTAGTAAATACCCCTTGCTCTACTTATCCTTATTGACATGTAAATTTAAAGACTTGGAGTAAACCGGAACACGTGATTTGTATTTAGATTTTGGTAAATTGAGATAATCTGATGCTCTTGATTGGTAACAGAATAAATAAACTTTAGCTTTCAACTCCTAATTTACTGACTTTTTAGACAGGTGAGGAGAATAGCTTCCTTAAAACAGGCTCCATTCAGAAGCAAGGTGAAAGACCATTGGCACAGGTGAATTAGCTGGTCCCCATCAGGATCATATAGTTGTCTTCTATTAAAGCTAGGTTTTTTGTTGATCATTCCTTAGCCCATGCTTCCCTAGTGGTTGGTAGAGAGCACTTTTAATTTTAAGAGTAATGCACTTATTTTGTGGCATCTTAGAAAAAACTGTGTGGGTAACACATTAAACGTGTCACATATATTAAGTATATAGACAGCACCTGGATATGGCAAAAAAAGGTCAAGGTCCTCGTCCTTTAGAACATTCCTCAGCTGTGTGGGGGGAGGAATAGATGTGGGAGCTGCCTTTAGGTAATAAGTAACAACACTAATAAGCTATTCTTTGCTTTCTAAATAAGCAACATAAAGTGAAATTTTTTAATGGCATCTTATGTTTTTTATTTGTACCACTAGGATTTAGAATAGACATTTTTTCCTCAGGGGAAGTTGTTTTTTATCTGGAATGTCATAGTTTGTGGGGATCCTGAAATCACTGGTAAGAAAAGTAAAGGCAGAAACCTGCTAGGAGTTTGGGAACCTAGGACTTGTAGCCCTTGGCACAAAGTAAAAAAGTACTCTGGAGGCCTCCTTGATAAAGGAAAGGAATTTCTGTTGGGAATGTGAAGGTGCTCCACTATCCCAAGCAGAGATAAAACTATGGTTGTTTTCCATATAATCAGCGTTGTTGATCTAGATTATTACTCTGATGTGTTTCTCAGTTAACTCAGGATCAATTTTAAGAAACAGGCAGAATCACTTTTTTTCATAAGGGGCAATCACAGGATTAGTGTCATCCTCCCCCCTACCACCAAAAAGGAAGGGAAGAAAAGAATGAAAAAGCATGTCATTGCCCACTAAATTGATTAATGGGTCAGGAGAGGCAGTTTTTTAAAATACTGTACTGATAAATTCCTTTCCGCCTGCTCTTCCAAAGGCTAGAGCATAGAGATGTGCCCAGAGCTGGCATTCTCAACTTGGTCAATTTCTCAAGCATCAGTTTACCTTTTGAAGATTGCCAAGGATAAGAAAGTCTGACTTGGATTTATATTTAAGTGTTGATCATAGTGAAAAGGGATGGGGTTTATTTTTTCCAGTTTATTGCTGTAGTGACTTTTTAATCTTAAAATATTATCCATCCTGCCAGTTTATCAGTCAGAATCTTAGAGACTCATGGATTTTTTTTTTAAATGCATTTTACATACTGGGACTTGAAAACATTTCACTTTCATTGGTCAATTTAATTTACTGAATGAATATTCTGACTTGATGCTATCTGCAATAAATCTTGTGCTTTTTAAAATTTACTTAGATAGGGGTGCCTAGGTGGCTCAGTCAGTTAAGGGTCTACCTTTGGCTCAGGTCATGATCCCAGAATCCTGGAATCAAGTCCTGTATCAGGCTCCCTCCTCAGTGGGGAGTGTACTTCTCCCTCTCCCTCTGCCCCTTCCCCCTGCTCATGCTTGCTCTCTCAAATAAATAAAACCCCCCAAAATAATAAAATTTACTTAGACAAATTCAGTCATATTTAATGTTCTGAGCCTTACAATCTAGGGGATCCTATAATCTAGATTCCCATGTTTGCTGCCTCTTTTTAATTTTTTTAATTTTTAAATTTTTTTTGTTTGTTTGCTGCCTCTTTTATGTGAAGAACCCAGCCAAGGGTTAAGTCTGCAGTGGAAAATGAATTGTTTATTTGCTTGGAAATTGATAAAGCAGTTTGTTTTCTTCCTGTTTTGACCATGTTTGTGTTCTGCTTCATTAGGCTTGTCTATAGATGAATGCTGTACTTTTACCTAGATTTTAATTCCATCTGTCCTAAAAATCTTGTAGGCCTTTCATATGCTAATAAGTCCAATTGAACCGAGTAAATTTGGAGTGTAATAGCTCAGTTCTTCAGTTGAATTTCATTTAACTCTCCAAGTAATTTCCCAGAAGTGATTCCATTTTTTGACAGTGGTAACTGACCTTTCAAAATCCTGGTAAAATAGTATTTGACAAATGTAAAATATGGTTTAAAATTACCTTATTAGATCAAATTTTCCTCATTTTCTATGGGTCTATCTCTATGCATGTATATTTCCTACTGTGCTTCTGTGTATATCTAAATGATGGTCCCCGATTTTGCCTTACTCTGTTGTATGATGGACTGGAATTGAACATGGACTCTGGTGCCAGGCTGTTAGTCTACCTTTTTTGCCTTGGGGCAAATTAACAGCATTGTGTAGGCCTCATTCATTAAACTGGGGGTAATGATTCTTGCTGGGTTGTTGTGTTTGAAAGTTAAATAATATTTTGAAAGCGCCAAGGCCACTGCTTAGCACAATGCCTCCTCTTTGTTTCCTTCCCTTATCAAGGATGAAGTGAATTTGTACAATTTCTTGGATTTGTTTGTTTTCTTAACTTTAAAGTGTGTGAGGATATACAGATATCAAATCATTATGTTGAATATCTGAAACGAATACAATCTCCATTATACATCAAATTTTTCTTAAGCACATGAGGAAAATTTTCAGGACAGAGCAACTGTCTTAAGCTGTTCTAGCCCCCCCAAAAAGTGCAGAAGAGTGTTAGATATTTCCTCTTGCCCCCAAGCCCCAAAACATCCAATTTGGTTTTGATTTGTATATGCCTTGATTTTCATTCCTTACCATTCACTAAGCCTGTTAGTAAAAGGATTCTCCCACCTATATTCATTAATTCAGTGTTTGTTGTAAAAAAAAAAACTGAACAGAAGTTACTAAAATGGATACTTAAAATCACAGTATGGTACACTAGGTGTGGTCCTTTTGCCCCCAGATCTTCAATTGTAGCTTTGGCCTAATTCTACTAGAAATTCTTTATTTTAATTCATTTTATTGTTCAAACTATTTTCGTCCCTTTGCTTTTCAAAGTGCATTTTTAGATTTCACAGGAGACTAAAATGTGGTATCTTAGCAGTTGTCACTTAAAGGTAACTTAATATAATTTCTAATTTTATTGTCCAGAGGTTTTTAAGTATTTGTTTTTTAGTACTAGCTTTGTTCTTATTTTTCTTTTTCCCCTGATTTTCTTTTCAGATATATTTTTACAAGGGAAACGGTTCCATAAAGCCTTGGAAAGGATACTTGCACCCCAAAGAGACTTGAAAGAGAGTGATGAGAATCTTGAATCTGGATATATCGAAAGTGTCCAGCATATCCTGAAAGATGTCAGTGGAGTGCGAGCTCTTGAAAGCGCTGTTCAGCATGATACCTTAAAGTATGTAGGTCTACTGGACTGTGTGGCTGAATATCAGTAAGTATTAGATTTTTTTTTTTCTCTCTCTCAAAGTGTGGAGATAAAGTAATGCAGGTCTGTCAAACACTATTTTTTCCTCTGAACTCCTGCTTCAAGGTACAGCCCTGTGAAGTCAAAACCTCTATGATACATAAAAGAATTAGGTATGCGGCAGGAGGTAAGGACAGATACAGGAGGAAGAGCCTCATAATTCTTGTAAATCTGTGTTCCAGAATCAAAGTGTTTGGTGGAGAAAAGGTATCATTTTTCAATATCCAGCATGTTCCCCCTTCCCTACCCCCAAGCAAGCTACTAACCACTAGATCCAATTTGATGGGGCACTCAAATGGCTCAGTCAGTTAAGTGTCCAACTCTTGTTTTTGGCTCAGGTCCTGATCTCAGGGTCATGAGATCGAGCACTGGGTCAGGCTGTGCTGAGTGTGGAGTCAGCTTAAGACTCTCTCCCTCTCCCTCTGTCCTTCCCCCCCCACCCCCGCAACTCGCATGCATGCTCCCTCACTCTCTCTCTAAAATAAATAACTCTTTAAAAAAAAAAAAATCCACTTTGATTCCTGCATTTTCTTTCCCATTTCCCTAAAAATAGCACCTCGACCTGTTTGCCCTGAAAATCATTTCTTTTTCTGACTTCCAGGCCGTGTTTGACATGGATAGGAACTCTGAGCTTACTAAAGCTTCCTGTGGTTTTTAAATTGCTGCTCTGTTAACCGTTTTCCCCACTTACTCCAGATTCCCCTGCAGATACCCCTATTCCAAAAAAAGGATGTGGGCGACCCACAAGGATAGGTAAAAACCTGTAACTCTTGGGACACCTGGGTGGCTCAGTTGGTTAAGCGTCTGCCTTCGGCTTGGGTCATGATCCTGGAGTCCTGGGATCGAGTCCCGCATCGGGCTCCCTGCTCAGCAGGGAGTCTGCTTCTCCCTCTGACCCTCCCCCCTCTCATGCTCTCTCTATCTCATTCTCTCTCTCAAATAAATAAATAAAATCTTTAAAAAAAAAAAAAAAACAAAACCTGTAACTCTTGGAACTCTAGTCAAAATTTAAATTTTAAAAAATTGACAGAATATTCATTAGTCTGGAAAGTGTTCAGGCCACCCAACAGTTTTGTGCCATAATTGCCTCATATCTGAGAAGAGCCCTGGGTGCCTAGAAATTTAATAGGCTGTTTTTAGCTGCCCTTTAGTTAACCGAGGTAGCCATACAATCAATTCTACCCAAGGCCTTCCAGAAGTTTCTGACACCAAGGGTTCCTGGGTGGCTCAGTTGGTTGGGCATCTGCCTTCAGCTCAGGTCATGATCCCAGAGTCCCTAGATAGAATCCTGAGTCATGCTCCCTGCTTAGCAGGGAGTCTGCTTCTCCCTCTAACCCTCCCCTCTCTCGTGCTTTCTCTCTCTCTCTCTCTCTCAAATAAATAAGTAAAATCTTAAAAAAAAAAAAAGTTCCTGACACCAAACACTTCACAGTGATGTCCACAGTACTGATGTTTGTTTTCTGCTCTTTAGGTGGAAAGCATCAACACTGAGAATATGCGCATTGAATATTTTTGAAAATTAAGGTTTTAGAAATTTTAAAAACCTTTTTAATAGGTAATATATGTGTTTGGTTAACCCAAGCTACTAAAATAAGTCTCCCATCTCCACTTTTTCTTTAAAAAAGGTTTTTAATGTGGTAAAATACACGTAACATAAAATTTACCATAAACTTCACCATTTTTAAGTATACAGTTGAGTATCATTAAATACATTCATAATGTTGTACAACCGTCAATACCATCCATCTCCAGGACATGTCATCTTATAAAACTGAAATTCTGTGCCCATTAAACAGTAATCACTGTACTCTCCCCTACTTCAGCCCCTGGCAACCACATTCTACTTTCTGTCTCTATGAATTTAACTATTCTTTCATACCTCATGTGGGTAGAATCAAAGTATTTGTCTTTTCGTGACTGACTTATCTTTATCCTTGCACTTTACACAATTTTTTTAAAGTTTTTCCTGTAAGCCAATTTGTTTATTTTGTTGTTGTTACCTGTGCCTTTAGTGTCACATCCAGTAAATCACCACCGAATCCAGTGTCATTAAGCTTGGACCCTATGTTTCTTCTAAGAGTTTTATGTAGTTTTAAATCTTACCTTTAGGTCATGGATCCATTTTGAGTTAATTTCTGTATATGGTGTTGGGTAAAAGTCCAGCTTCATTCTTTTGCATGTGGATGTCCAGTTTCCCCAGTACTATTTGTTGAAAAGACTGTCCTTTCCTCATTGAATAGACTTGGCACCTTTGTCAAAAATCATGTGTATGTGAGGGTTTATTTCTGGGCTGTCTATTCATTTCCATCGGTCTGTGTGTCTGTCTTTATACAAGTACCATACTATTTTAATTATTAGAGCTTTGTAGTAAGCTTTGAAATTAGCAAGTGTGAGTCCTCCAGTTTTGTTCTTTTTCAAGGTTGTTTTGGCTTTTCAGAGTCCCTTGAGATTCCATGTGGATCCATTTAGGATGGGTTTTCAATTTGTCCAAAAATCGTCACTGAGAGATTTTTATAGATTGTATTAAATTTGTAGATCACTTTGGGTAAAATGAACATCTTAACAATATTAAATCTTCCAATCCGTGAACATGGGCATATTTCCATTTAGGTCTTTAATTTCTTTCAGTAATGATTTGCAGTTTTCATTGTGCAAGTCTTTAGTCTCCTTGGTTAATTCCCAAGTATTTTATTCATTTTGATATTATATGAAATTGTTTTTGTCATTTCCTTTCCATATTGTTCATTGTTTATGTATAAAATGCTCTTGAATTGTGTGTTGACTTTGTATCCTGAATTTATTTATATAGTCCTACCAGTTTTTGTGTGGATTCTTTAGAGTTTTTAACATAAAAGATCATTCATCTGTGAACAGAGATAATTTTACTTCTTCCTTTCTAGTTTGGATGCTTTTTTATTTGTTTGTCTTGCCTAATTGCTCTGGCTAGAACATCCAGATCTGTTGAATAGAAGTGGTGAAAGCAGGCAGCCTTGCCTTGTTCCTGATCTTAGAGGAAAACCTTCCAGTCTTTCAACATTGAGTATGATGTTTGCTATGGGCTTTTCATATATGGCTTTTACTATTTGGAGGTAGTTTTTTTTTTTTCTATCCCTAGCTTGTTGAGTATTTTTTTCATAAAGGGTATTTCATTTTGTCAAATGCTTTTTCTTCATCAATTAAGATGATTAAGTGGTTTCCTTCATTCTGTTAATAAGGTATATCACATTGGTTGATTTTTGTGTGTTAAACCATCCTTGCATTCCAGGAATAAAGCCCACTTTGTAATGGTGTATAATTCTTTTAATATGTTGCTGAATTTGATTTGCTACTATTTTGTTGAGGATTTTTGCATCCATGTTCATAAGGATTATTATTCTGTAGTTTTCTTGTAGTGTCTTTGTCTAGCTTTGGTATCAGGGTAATGTTAGATTCATAGAATGAGTTAAGAGTTCCCTACTTTTCAATTTCTTTGGAAAAGTTTTTAGCATTGGTATTAGTTATGTAAATATTTAGTGGCATTCACCCATAAAGTTATCAGATCTAGAGCTTTTAGTTGCCAGGAGATTTTTGATTACTGATGAAATCTCCTTTCTAATTATAGAGCTGTTCAGATATTCTATTTCTTCAAGATTTAGTCCTGGTAGGTTTTGTGTTGTTAGGAATTTAATTCATCTAGGTTATCCAACTTGTTGGCATATGATTTTTCATAGTGCTCTCATCCTTTTTATTTCTGTAGAATTAGTAGTGATGTCCCAGTTTCATTTCTGATTTATGCAATTTGAGTCATCTTTCTTTTTTTCTAAGTCCATCTAGCTAAAGGTTGTCAATTTTGTTGATCCTTTCAAAAAACCAATGTTTATTTTCATTGATTTTTTTCCTATTGGTTTTCTATTCTGAATTTCATTTGTCTTTTCTCTAATCTCTTTTATCTCTTTCTATAAAGGTTTACTTTGGGTTTTTTTTTTTTGGCTCCTTAAGTTGTAAGGTTAGGATGTTGATTTGATTCTTCCTTGTTTTTTAATATAAGTATTTATTGTTGAATAGCTTCCTTAATACTGTTTTCACTGTGTCCTGTAAGTTTTGGTATGCTGTGTTTTCATTTTTATTCACCTCTAAGTATCTTTAATTTCCCCTGTGATTTCTTCTTCGGTTGATTATGTTAATTTCCACAAATTAGTGATTTTTTTTCCAATTTTACTTCTTTTATTGATTTCTAACTTCATCTTGTGATTGGAGAAAATACTTTGTGTGATATCTATATTTTTAAATATATTGAGACTTAATTTATGGCCTAATATATGGTTTGTCCTGGAAAGTGTCCTGCGTGTGCTTGAAAAGGTGTGTGTTCTGTTGTTGGGTAGAGAGTACTATATGTCCATTAGATCTAGTTGGTTTATTGTGTTGTTTTAAGTCCATTATTTCCTCACTTCCTTCTGTCTGGTTCTGCCCATTATTAAAAATAGGTATTGAAGTCTCCAACAATTATTATAGAACTGTATTTCTGGAGCACCTGGCTGGCTCATTTGGAAGAGCATGTGATTCTTGATCTCAGGGTCAGAGCCCCGTGTTGGATATAGAGAATACTTAAATAAAAGTTAAAAAAAAAAAAAGAAACAACTGTATTTCTCCCTTCAATTTTGTCAGTTTTTGCTTCATATATTTTGCTAGTCTGTTACTAGATGCATAAATGTCTATAATTGTTATATCTTCTTGATGTATCGAACCTTTTATTAATATATAATGTCTTTCTTTGTCTTGTCTTTTTCTATTTAAAGACTGTTTTATCTGCTATTAGAGCCACCTTTGCTCTCTTTTGGTTATTATTTGCATGGAATATCTTTTTCTATCTTTTCACATTCAGCCTATTTGTGTCTTTGAGTATACAGTGAGTCTCTTGTATACAGCATATAATTGAATCATGTGTTTTATCCATTCTGCCAGTCTCTGTCTTTTGATTGGACAGTTTGATCCATTTACATTTAAATTAGTTACTGATAAGGGGAGACTGGTGTCATTTTATTTATTTTCTATAGGCATTTTAGCTTTTTTGTCTCATTTCCTGTATGTTACTGTCTTTTTTGTGTTTTGTTTTCCTTTTTTGTAGTGAAACATTTCAATTTCTCATTCCCTTTTGTGTATATTCTATAGCTATTTTCCTTGTGATTACCATAGGGATTACATTTAACATCCCAGTTATAACACTCTAATTTGAATTTGTACCAACTTAACTACAATGACATACGAAGACTGCTCCTTCACAACTCTATCCCTGTCCCTTTCAGTTGTTGATGTCACAAAATTGTCTTTATATATTATGTGCCTCAAAACATAAACTAATAATTTTTTTTAGGTTTAGGTTTATTAATCTCTTAAATTATGTAGAAAACAACCCACTCACCCATCCATGGGCCCCTCCCTCTTTGCTGCATGCAGTCTCTGGCACCTGAGGTGCATGGCTCATTGCCAGCAACAGGATGCTACTGGCAGGTTAAGGTTAAGAGTTAGAAAGGGAGTCAGTATATCTTTAAAAGTCTTGCAGAAGTGGCAGGATTGCTTGGTGGATCCAATAGAATGTGTAGGCTTGTGGATTTACAAATAGAAGGAAATGTGACTGCGGAGCAACTGAGACAAAAGGAAATGGCCAACTTGGAGCATGAATGAGAACTAGCTCTGATGGGGCAGGAAATGATGGAGAGACCCAAGTCAGAGGAGCTCCCGTTTCAACAGCAACAGCTAATATTCCAGCTAGAGTTGGAAATGCAAAAAAAAGGTTAGGAGAACTGCAGAGAGCTCAAGAACAATCAGAGAATGAGATGAGTGGGGCAACTGGGTGGCTCAGCCAGTTAAGCGTCTACCTTCCACTTAGGTCATGATCTTAGGGTTCTAGGATTGAGCCAGCATCTGGCTCCCTGCTCCTCCAGGGAGTCTGCTTCTCCCTCTCCCTCTACCCTTCCCACACACATCCCCGTCCCATCTCCTCCTCCCCACCCCCGCCACACTCTTGCTCATACGCTGTCTCAAATAAATAAAATCTTTAAAAAAAAAGGGGGGGGGGAGATGAGAATGAGTATAAGAAATAAGGGTGAAGATGTTTCCCATTCAGAGGATACAGCAGCAGACTCAGGCAAGACACTAGTTGAAATTAGTGCTCTGTATGGGGCAGCTCACTTGAGCAGAGTAGAAGAACATGATGAACCAGTGCTATCTGATGTTTCATTAAACATTGATCAAGATTTGTATGATCAACCAACCTAAGAGCAATAATTTATGCTTGTTTCAAGTTTACAAAAAAAAAAAACTGTAGAAGACAAAAAGTGGAGTTACAAATCATTGTTATAAGAATGCTTGCTTTTGGGCGCCTGGGTGGCTCAGTTGGTTAAGCAACTGCCTTCGGCTCAGGTCATGATCCTGGAGTCCCGGGATCAGTCCCATATCAGGCTCCCTGCTGAGCAGGGAGTCTGCTTCTCCCTCTGACCCTCTTCCCTCTCGTGCTCTCTCTCTCATTCTCTCTCTCTCAAATAAATAAATAAAATCTAAAAAAAAAAGAATGCTTGCTTTTATAATCGCCCATGTATTTACCTTTATTGAGGTCTTTGGGCATCTTTAAGACTAACAAAGTCTTTGTCTAGTAAAACTGCCATCACATCTTTTTCAGGGACAGTTTGTTTATTTTTTTCCTTTGAATGGGCCATATTCTCCTGTTTCTTTGTATACCTTGTGATTTTTGTTGTTCTTGAAAACTGGATATCTGAATCTAATATGTAACTCTGGAAATCAGGTTCTCCCTCTACCACAGGGTTTGTTGGACTTTGTTCATTGTGGGATTTTTTTTTGGTTTTTTGTGGTTTTTTTAAATTTTCTTTTTTTTAAAGATTTTATTTATTTATTTGACAGGGGGGCGCGGAGAGAACAAGCGGGGGAGTGGCAGGCAGAGGAAGAAGCAGACTCCCTGCAAAGCAGGAAGCCCAGTGTTGGGCTGGATCCCAGAACCCTGAGATCATGACCTGAGCCTAAGGCAGACACTTAACTGACTGAGCCACCCAGGCGCCCCTGTTCATTGTTTTTGTTTGGGGTTTTGTTACTGTTCTTGTAGGCTCTCTCTGTGCTAAGGATCAGCCTGAAGTATAAACTTAAGGTCTTCTCAAGTCTTTTTCTGAGCCTGTGCCCTTCCCTGGACATGCACAGTCACTTTCTAATTTTCCCCATAGATGCAGTTGCTTTGGGATGTTGTAGTCTTTAGTATCTAATTCCCAAAAGGGGAAAAAGAGAAGAATGAGGGGTTGGAAAAAATGGGCATTGTCCCTTTAAGTCCTCTGGAAGTCATTCAGTTGGAGGGTGAGGGGCTTGTGGCAATGGGGGGAGGTGCAGTAACAATGGCCACCCTGCTCTTGTCTTCACCTCTGTGACCAGTGATCAGTGATGAGAGCACAGATCCCTGACATTTGGAGAATGGGGCCCTTTTTGTCCACTCATTCCCACAAGCTGTGTACCGTGCTATTCCAAGATCATGTGTATAGCTGCCTGCCCCATGAGAAGGAGTGGGGGGATGGGTAGCTGTTAAGAGCCGAAATTGACCAAAATTAACCAGTTTACCATCTAAGCCTTCAATAGGCTCTAGATATCCAATAATTTTATCAGACAGATTCTGCCATTGCAATTGTTGTCTTGGTAGGCCTACAGATTTCTGGTGCTTCCTACTCTTCCATTTTCCCAGAATCCTCCACCCCCACTCTGATTTTAAGCTCTTGTGACCCTGGGGCGCCTGGGTAGCTCAGTCGGTTAAGCATCTGGCTCTTGATTTTGGCTCAGGTCTTGATGTCAGGGTCGTGAGATCAAGCATGGGGCTCCATGCTGGGCATGGAGCCTGCTTTAGATTTCCTCTCTCTCTCTCCCTGCCCCCCCACCCATTCCTCCCTCCCTCCCTCCCTTCCTCTCTCTTTCTCTCCCTCTCCCTCTCTAAAGATAGATAAAGTTCTTGTGGTCCTGAGGTATTTTATGACTGTATTTATAATCATTTGTCTCCACCCCCACTTACTAACACAAAGTGCCAATCCCTGCTTTTTTTCATTCTGAAAATATTTTAGAGATCTTCCCTTATTAGTTTATGTAGATCTGCAACATCCTTTTCTCTTTTAATAATTCTCCACCACTCAGAATTAACAGTTATTAACACTTTGTCACATCTGCTTCCGATTTTTTTTTTAAATATACCATAAATTAAGCTCACATCACCTGTAACTACATCTTCCCTCCTCTAAGTCCCCTGGCCAAAGACAATCACTGTGAGACGTTTGCTACTGTGTCCTAGGCTACTTCCACTACTACTTAACACACCCACCATACTGGATAGTGCATATCCAACACATTGCCAGTGTGCTTTCTACATACATACACAACACTGTGTATAGTACACATACACAGAATACCATGTATTATTACCTCCATGTCTGTGAGAGTCACAATATATAGAAATTTCTACATACATAGTATCACAAAGCTGGTAAGATATTAGGCTCTGGAGCCAGGCTGGCTGGGTTTGGTTTCTGGCTTTTCATCTTAACCTTAGGCTAGTTAGCCTCTCTGTACTTCTATTTGTTCATCTGTAAAATAAGACAAAAGGACTTACCTTATAGAGTTGTTATAGAGATTAAATGAGACATTCTCTGTATAGTACTTAAAATGCAAACTACTCAATAAATGTTAGCATGATGATTTTGATCTTGTTCTCTCTTTTAACTGTTGTTTGGTATTCCTTGGTTTTTTTTTTTATTTTTTTAAAGATTTTATTTATTTATTCATGAGAGATAGAGAGAGGGAGAGAGGCAGAGGCAGAGGGAGAAGCAGGCTCCCTGCAGAGCAGGGAGCCCGATGCGGGACTTGATCCCAGGACCCTGGGATCATGACCTGAGCTGAAGGCAGACGCTTAACTGACTGAGCCACCCAGGCGTCCCGGTATTTTTTTTTTTAAATATTTTATTTATTTATTTGACAGAGAGGACACAGCGAGAGCAGGAACACAAGCAGGGTGAGCGGGAGAGGGAGAAGCAGGCTTTCTGCAGAGCAGGGAGCCCAATGTGGGGCTCGATCCCAGGACCCTGGAATCATGACCTGAGCCAAAGGTAGACGCTTAACGACTGAGCCACCCAGGCGCCCCTGGTAGTCCTTTGTATTAATGAAGCACATCCATTTCCCTTTTGGGAACATTCAGGTTATTTCTAGTTTTTCATAATTACAAATTGCAGCAGTGTACGGGTCTCCTTGTATACGGGTGTGAGGTTCACTTGTTGGTTTGTTTTCATGGATCATATATATAGTTTGAATAAATTCAGTTGGTCTGAAGTAGGCCTGGATATGAATATTTAGATTTTCCAGGCACTTGTCACTCGCACCCAGGGTATCAAACCATTGCTCTCCAGTGCATACCGAAAAGGGAAATTGCTGGCTTAAAGGGTACAGGCATTTTCAGTTGTCCCAGGTGTGAGTGTGCTTTGTGCACACCTTTAATGACACAGTATTAGACACAATTGATTAACATTGTCTCGTGGTTTCAGTCTGCATTTCACTTAAGTTAGGTTGAGCATCTTTTCATTTGTTGTGAACTGTCTTTGTGCAGTTTTAATTTAGGTTTATACTACTAAAAATCTCTTTTCCACATTATTAAGTTCTGCAAGTTATAGTATGTTGCAAGAAACAGTGGTCCATGTCGGAAATCTTTATTTTAGGGTATTTTGATTTATTCCAGGTTGAGAACTGTGAAGCCCCCTGGCGATACTGGGGCCCTCTCTTCATTTGCATAGATTATAATTGTTTTGTAATATTGCAAAGTTTGACAGAGGCAGTAAAACTACCTCTAGACCTGCACTGTCCAAGAGAGTACCCACTAGCCACATATAACCATTAAATACTTGAGTGTGGCCAATCTAAAGTGAGGTATGCTATAAATATAATACTAAGTAGGTTTCAGTGACTTAGTACAAAACAGAATGTAAAGTATCCCATTAATAACTTCTTTATATTACATAATGAAATGATATTTACCCAATAATGATATATACCCAATAATATTTTGGGTATGTTTGGGTTAAATAAAATATTAAAATTTCACCTGTATTTTCTTTTTTGATATGGTTACTAGAAAATTTGAAATAACATATATAGCTTGCACCTTATTTCTTTTAGTGCTACTCTAGGTTGACTTTATGAGTACCTTGCATAAGTTATAACTCTAGAGCTATGGCAACGGGTGGGTAACATGCATATTTTGTACAAAATCTCCCTCTAAACTGCTGGTCTTGAAATTGAAGTTCATGAAAGACAGAATGAACCAGTTATCAGTCTGCTCACCCTGTGATCCTTCTGATATCTGCACTTGGCAAGTATAAAATCCCATCAGGAGAGGGGTGATAGGAAGGAATGTACTGGTTATTTGACTTTTTTAAAGTGGCAGGAATTTTTTTATTTTTCCAATATCCCTAATAGTAAGACACCTACCCTGTGTGTAAACTTTCAGGGTAGGGACCAACTCTTATTTGTATTTCTGCATATAATTGGTGCCTATTAAATACTGATAGATCTGAACCCCAGCTTTGGTTTCTGAGCAAGAGAATTTCTGGAGCACCATGATGCTTTTGTCATTTATGACGGGGACTTTGCTTCTGGTCTGTTGTGGTTCTCCTGATAGATATTTGAAATAAGATCAACTAAGATAGTGATAGACATAGTTTCAATTCCCGTGTCAACTGTTAAACAAGGCCATGGAGGTCCAAAGGACTTTGGAGAAAGTTTAGAAACTGGAACTGTGGGAAAGTTCCCCAGCACTTCTGTATGGGTCTGCACCTGTAACTCTCGCCAGTGTGCTTCCGGAAGCATTTCCCATCATGCCCCTGACAGGCCTATTACTGACCTGAACGTAGGAATCAAAGGAAAGAGAACATCACACTTCTCTGATTCCCAGAAGTAAAGCTCAGAGGAGCCGTCTTTTTGGAAAGTGGAGAATAGAAGCAACAATCATTGAGTGATAAGGAGTAAACCATACCTAAGAAGAGGCTCAACCTCTTACAGTTTCTCAGTTTGAACTATTAACTACAAAGACTTCCTTTGGTTTCTCTTTAGGGGCAAGCTGTGTGTGATTGATTGGAAGACATCGGAGAAACCGAAACCTTATATTCGAAATACATTTGACAACCCGCTGCAGGTTGTGGCCTATGTTGGTGCCATAAATAATGATGTCAACTATAGCTTTCAGGTCAGGACACTGAGCCTCAACTTACTATAAAGCCTTGCTTGATGCTTATTTATGGCTACTTAACTCCTTGTGATTTTTATTCTGTTTGTGTTCCACTGCTTACTCTGTTCCTTGTCCTTCTACCACCTTAAAAAGCAATTCCCCCCCTGTTCTGAGCTTTCTGTCATTGCTAATAGTGCTCTAGTGTTTACAGTCTATTCTTCAATATCTTGTCATCTTTGTGTTCTTATGTATCCTGGTGCAATCTTTTATCAACCCCTCTTAGAAACAGGAGCTATTACTATAGATTGTTTTGTTCTGAGTTTGCCATAGAGCAAGAAGGAAATGAACCTAAGCTCTGGTCCTATTGTATAAATACTGGAACTGCCCTGTGTTTCTTCCTAGGTTCAGTGTGGCTTAATTGTGGTGGCCTACAAAGATGGATCCCCTGCCCATCCACATTTCATGGACACTGAGCTCTGTTCCCAGTACTGGGCCAAGTGGCTTCTTCGACTAGAAGAATATACAAAGAAGGAAAAGAACCAGAATATTCAGAAACCAGACTAGGGGACAGAATGATGTCTGGGAACATTCACTAGTTCCTCACAGTTTGGGAAGATCTATTGCTGTTTACGGTAGAGATGCCACAGGATCTGAGCTACATAACCCAAGTATTTGTTGAAATGTATTACAACTAAAAAGATCAAAAAGCCAGAAAAGTTTAGATTTTAAGGGTTGGACTTGAGCACATAAAAGAAGCACAAGTAAGCATGGTTTATCATTTACCTGAAAAAGGGAAGCAGGATTCACACAGCATTGGTGGCTCTTGGACTGCCCTGTAGAACTTTCTGTATCCCGAGCAGGATGCCCAGTCCTTGAATTAAGATTGGCGGGCGTGAGGCTTGGTGTGCAAGAAGTTCCCCAGGGTACCCCAGGAGGAAAGGGGTCACATGCCCCCACGGTGTGTGTGGTGGGAGAAATCACATCGGCCAAATCCTACTGCCGACATGGTTTCCTAAAACTGGTTTTATATATAAGTTGAGGTTTTCTATATATTTCACTGGGGAGAAAAAACTTCCATTTAACATTTCTGAAAAAATTTATTTTTTTCATATTTAATGTGATTCCTTAGCCTCAAGTAAACATTGCTCTCTGGAAAGATGGAGCATTTTCACATGGTTGATAATCCCCCCCTTAGCATACCAGTAAATAACCCCCAGGAGTAGCCAGACCCTAGTCTGA
Organism: Mirounga angustirostris; assembly: GCF_029215605.1. NCBI lineage: Eukaryota > Metazoa > Chordata > Mammalia > Carnivora > Phocidae > Mirounga > Mirounga angustirostris. The sequence continues at coordinate 95,489,703 of NW_026991718.1, read as the reverse complement.
GATTCATAATCATGGATATTTTAGTAGCTCTGTTCTGGTTTGAATCAATGAACCATGTACATAAAGAAAAAATATCATTTGTGAGATTCTTCAGCTAGGGGGAACAGTAATTTTTGTGTGTTTGATAAGTAATAAAAAGTACTAGTTTTCACTGGGATCGGGAAACTTAAATGCCCGCTATAGCTTTGGGGGAAGGCTCCTTATTTTATGGAATGGGATAGCATTTAAGTTACAGTTGTGGTCTTAAAATAGTAAGGTGCTACAATTAGTTTTTTTCTTTACTTAGCCATTAATTATAAGAAATAAAATATAATATGTGAGTAAAGTAATGAGACTGTTGGTTCTGTTTCTTTTTATTTAGATTTATGTGTTTATAGAGAATTTTGTAAACCTGGAAATTGTTTAGATTTTGTATTTAGAAGTTCAGAATTCACAGTATTGCCACTGGCCCAGTAGCTTTGGTGTGAGTTCTACGTAAGTGCGCACAAGAAGGAGGCGTCCTTTGCCATGGTCACCTGGCAAGGAAAGTAAGCTTCAGGTAGGAAGGAGCAGGATTGCAGGGGCCCTTTCACTGATTACACCTCTCCATTCTCTTCAAGCAGCAGATATTCACATAGCTTGTCATTTCCAAACTCAAAAATCAAGTGAGATCATTCAAAGTTGTAAGAGCAGATTTTTCCACACTGCTTTAATAAGCCTCCCTCCAGAATTTAGGAGACTAGGCCCAGCAAGACTGCATTTTAATACAGTTCTCTAGGGTTCATAGAAATATACCTTGGACCTGTCTTGCACCGACTTGCCCAAGCTAATGGCATGCAAGACCCTCAGAGTCTGACCAGGCAGACGTTGTACGAGAACAACCAAAGTTAATCCCTGGGCAGGCTTCCCAGAAAGACAAGAACACACCGGTTTCTCACTACAATCCTGATATTCCTCAGATCTCACCAATTAAAGAAGTCTCAATCCTCTTGAGAGGGAAATGTCAATGAAAAGTTTTTTCCCTGCTAAGGCATAGAAGGAGAAAGCCAAGTCTGAGTTTCTAAATGAGACAACTTTTCAAGAATTAGCATGTATGTTACTAAATTGTGGGTACCACCTGTTCCTCTAAGTGATATGGCATATTAAACTCCAGTGAAATGAAACAAGATTTGTGATGAGGGATTCTCTAAATGAGGATAATTAAAATATTTTTTTTAATTTTTATTTATTTGGGCGCCTGGGTGGCTCAGTTGGTTGGGCGACTGTCTTCGGCTCGGGTCATGATCCTGGAGTCCCTGGATCGAGTCCCGCATCGGGCTCCCTGCTCGGCAGGGAGTCTGCTTCTCCCTCTGACCCTCCTCCCTCTCATACTGTCTCTCATTCTCTCTGTCTCAAATAAATAAAAATAAAAATCTTTAAAAAAAAAAAAATAAATAAATAATTTTTTATTTATTTGAGGGATGCCTGGGTGGCTCAGTCAGTTAAGCGTCTGCCTTTGGCTCAGGTCATGATCCCGGGTCCTGGGATCAAGTCCTGCATCGGGCACCTTGCTCAGCGGGAGCCTACTGCTTCTGCCTGCCACTCTCTCTGCTATGTGCGCTCTCTCTCTCTCTCTCTCTCTCTGGCAAATAAATAACCTTTAAAATAAAATTTTTAATTATTTATTTGAGAGAGAGAGCACAGGGGGGCAGAGGGAGAGGGAGCCCAATGTGGGGCTCGATCCCAGGACTCCAGGATCAAGACCTGAGCCCAAGGTAGATGTTTGACTGAGGCACTCAGATGCCCCTAAATTTTTTTTAAAGGAGGTAGAAATTGCCCTTGTGAGGAGTCTCCCTCATAGTACAGGACATAGTGTTACAGTCTTTTGGGCTTTGAGACAATCCATTAGGTTCAATGCTATCCACCACATACCCTTTTCCTCTGCAGTTCTACACATTCTTAGTGCATTCAGCAGCTGACAAAAGCTCCATGCTGGCTGGCACTAAAAACCAATTTTCAATTTTATACAAAAAAGTTATGCCTTCCCCCTTCCCATCCTCACCCCCCAGACCTGACCTCTTGCTCAGAGCCATTATCCCCTTTTAATCGGAGAGTATTAACCTCTATACACCTATTATAGTTCTAGGAAAACTTGTCACCATATGACCTGTGGTTTCATATGTGCTGACTCTGGTAAATGAAGATGGTTAGTTGTAAATCATTGTGTTTCTAGGTAACCAATTTGCCTACAGGCTTTAAATGGAGTTAGGGGTAATTTGTTTGAATCACTGTGTCTTTCCACCTGAGCAATTAAACATTTGATTATAACCTGCCTTCCCCTCCCGCCTCCCAAAAATGAAGCAAGGGAATAGTTGGAACTTTACTTGAAACACTTCAGTTTGAAGCTGGGGCCCTAAAGAGAACCACTGTCTTAAATCAGTAGCTAAGTACAAGGCAGAAGGCTCCCTGTGCCCATCCTCCCTCCCTTCTTTCCAACCTCAGGCCTACGGGTTTGTGCTGCTGCAGGAAGACTAAGGTGTGGAACCTCAGGTGATTTACACTATAGAAGGGAGCTTCAGAAAAGCTCTCTGGGGAGATGCCCCTGATGGAGCAAAAGGTTTGTATGGTTGCTTGACAATAACAGTTGTCAGGTTTGAGGAATGGAGTTGAGACGATCCAATCATAAAATGATATTCTGGATTAGAGTAGGATTTGAGCTTTTGCCTCTTGGCTCCAGAGACAGGTAGTTAGAAAGAAAGAGAAAATAATAGCACATTACAGATAATCTTAAAAGCCCTTGTCTTTTGTTTCCGGAGTCCTATTTCCCTCACCCCTGACACACCATCATAAATTTGGTGTGTATCTTTGCAGTGTATCCTTATACAGTTTTACTCTCCACGCTGGGCTCCATGAATAATACGCAGTTTTGCTTCCTGTCTTTTTGATATTTGCTTGCTTTATCTCAACATTAGTTTCTGCCGGGTTGACCACTTCTAGATCTGGTTGCATGGCTTTAACGCTCTGCAGTATTTCCTCAGGCTTTCTTGTCTCACTGATGCGGTTAGGCTAACGCACTGCTGCAGTGAACACCCTCCTCTGTGTGTGTGTGCATGCGTGTGTTCCTGGTGTACAGAGGGCACGTGCAGTGTACTAGAAGCAGGGTGAGTACTGGAGCTCTGCCACTTACTAGCTCTGACCTTTGTGTGCCTGGATTCCTCCTTTGCAAATTGGGAGGGAAATACTCGTACCTGCCTGCATGGAGTTGGGAGGACTGGATGAGGTAAGCATTTAGGGCAGGTTCTGGCACAGAGTCGGGACAAAATAATCTGAGCCGTCATCATCCTTCTCAAATGATCAAATCCAGACGTGTCGGGGCTGGGTCACATGGTATGCGCAGCATGAACGTGAGTCTCAAATTCCTCCAAGATAGTGCTATCCACTTACGCTTCCACCAGTGCTTTCTGAAATTTGCTGCTTTCCCACATACTCACTAACACAAGAGTTTTAAGACTTTTTTTTTTTTTTTTGCCAACATCATGGGGTGAAAACAGTTACTTTTTATCTTTAGCAGCATTATTGCTTGAATAAAATTTGCTTTAAAACGGGATTGCCATCTAGTGGTGGGAAAAGTAGACTGCACTTACACGGCACAAGCCAAATCTGGGTGGACCTACACGTAGCTTGGGGTACTTTGGGCATTCGAGTCACTACCACGGGTCTGGTTGCTTTAATTCCACTGTGTGAGGGTTCTTCTATTATTCTCCCCCCATTTTAAGCAGCCCGTGATTTTCTCCTCATTTTTTCCAGCACGGCAACATGGAGATCCGTCTGCACCACCCTGTGCGTGCAGCCTCCCAGCCCAACGAATCTGGGTCACTGGCTCAGAAAAGAGGAGTGAGATAAATTAGGAACGAGGCTATTTACAAACTGGCAGGAGACTGTGGCTCCCAGCAGAGCAGGCTTTCCTTGAGCGATCCCAACTCCCCAGTGGAGAGGTGGTCAAGTGCCTGCATCAGCTTCATTCCCTCAAACCGCCACAGAGGGCTGAGCAGGGTCCCAATTACCGTCCTTCCAAATTCTGGACTTGGACTGTGTTGTGAAGACTTTTCGAATCATCGTCCGCAAAGATTTAAAAGTTTCTAACAATGTTAGATATTAATCATCAAAGACATAGGTACATTTTTTTTTGAGATTTTATTTATTAGAGAGATGGCGTGAGCACGAGTGGGGGAGGGGCAGCAGGCAGCGAGAGAAGCAGGCTTCCCGCTGAGCAGGGAGCTAGATGTCGGGCTTGATCCCAGGACCCTGGGACCATGACCTGAGCCGGCTTAACCGACTGAGCCACCCAGGCGCCCCACATAAGTACATTTTTAAAGATCTGTACAAAAATGTTCCATGAAAGATAAAGGTATAAATAAAGCAGTGTTGCTGAAAAGCTTACACAACATGCATTGAACTAAGTACTGTTACTAAAATAATGGGATATTAAAAGTTAAAGAAAACAGTCTCAACAACAACAAGCAAAGGTCAGCTGTGGTTAGAAACACCCAGTCAGGCGGATCTAGACCATCCCTCAGCTCCAGGCTCCTGCCCATTTCTAAGCTGTTATTCGTGTGGATGCCTTTGCCTAAAATAACTTCCCTCCCTCGTTCGGCCAGATCTTTGTTTTCCAAGTGCTCGGGCCTAAACCCCAATCCGCCCTCAAGTCTTACCAACGCTACCAGGGAAGGAGATGGTGTAGCGTAGATGGCATGAGCCTCAGAATCAGGCAGACGCTGAATCCGGCCTGCTGCCTGTTTCTGTACCGTCTGTGAGCTAACAATTGTTTTCACATTTTGAAACAGTTGAAAAAAATCAGAAGTAGACGATTTAGTGACACAAGAAAATTATAAAAATTCTAATTTCAGTGTCTAAAAATAAAGTGTTCTTGGAACACAGCGACACCCACTTGTTTAACATATTGTCTAGGGCTACAGAGTTAAGTATGTCCAGCAAAGGCTCTATGACCCGCAAAGCCTAAAATATTTCCTATCTGGACCTGTAGAGAAGAAGTTGGCTGACTCCTGGCCTGGATGAGAGCCGATGGTGACATGGGCAAGGGAGGTGGCAGGAGATGCTGGGCAAGAGCCAGATCTGTGATGTACTTTGGGAGGCTTGCCTGGCTGTTTGGATGAGTAAGGTTGAGGGAGAGGTATAAAGGTGACTCCTTGGTTCAGGGCTTGGGCAGGTGAGTGTTACTTGCTGGAATGGGAAAGACGAGAGTGAAAGAACAAACCAGGTGAAATCCTAGCCCTTCCCCCATTATCAGTGCCATCAGCTAGCTCTGCTGTGTTACGGATCACCCCGACGTTAGGGGCTTCCCAAACTTATGTCTCATGAGTCCGAGGACAGGCTCTGGTGTGGGGACTCAGCCGGGGCAGGACGATCTAGGATGGCCCATGGTTAGCTCAGCACCAGCTGGGGCCATGGAGCTGCCTGGCCCTGCGTCTGCTGTCCTCCAGCAGGCTAGCCTGGCTCGCTCAGAAGGCAGCGGTGGAAGGGTTCCCAGGCCGCAAAAGAACAAGTCCCAGTGCACTGTGCTTTTCAAGCCTGTCCAGGGCATGTTTGCTGATGCCCCAATGCCCAAAGCAAGTCATGTGACCAAGATTTCGGAGGCGGGCAGGGGGTGGTGGGCAGGGGAACTGTTAATTACACTTATCACCTCTTGATGAGAGAAGCCAAAAAGTCACCTTGCAAGGGAGGGTGGGGGTGGATCCAGGGAAGGGAAGACCTGGGGGCATTTTTACAATGTACCATGCTGACGGCATGACTCAGGCAAGTTACCCAACGTCTTTGAGCTTCGGTTTTCTCATCTGTAAATGGGCAAGACAACAACAACTTCATAGAATTTTTATAGGGATTAGAAATAGCAGATTTAAAGTCCCTGGCATAGAACAGATACCCAATAGTAGCTGTTTTATTGTGATGATGAACAATGATCAAGTTTAATCTCTATTGGGTACTAGCATTTCCTAAACTTCAGTCCCTCCCCGCCACCACCAGGATTTTTGCCATCTTTGAGGACCACTTAGACTCTTATTTACACAATATTTTTCTTTAAACAGGTTCACTCTTTTTATTTAAAGAATTTTAGGGACGCCTGGGTGGTGCAGTGGGTTAAGCATCTGCCTTCGGCTCAGGTCATGATCTAAGGGTCCTGGGATCGAGTCCCGAAAAGGCTCTCAGCTCAGCGGGGGCCTGCTTCTTTCTCTCCCCACCCCACCCCCTGCTCATTCTCTCTCGCTCAAATAAATAAATAAAATCTTAAAAAAAAAAGAATTTTATTTCAAAAGCAAACTTTATCTCACTACCACAATAAAAACAGGCCACGGCTTGCCATAAATAGAAGGCAACTATAAAATAAATACAATAAAAACAAAGCAGTGCTATTAACCCTAACTCAGTTCTCTTGCTTTCCAAAGGCCAAATCTGAGACCTGCTATCACTTTGTTAAAAGAGGGTATTCAAGGGGCACCTGGGTAGCTCAGTGGGTTAAGCGGCCGACTCTTTGATTTCGGCTCAGGTCATGATCTCAGGGTTGTGGGATCAAGCCCCTCTTCAGGCTCTGGCTTATTGGAGTCTGCTTGGGATTCTCTCTCTCCCTCTCCCTCTGCGCCCCGCCCCCTTAAAAAAAAAAAAAAAAAGGTATTCAAGAAAAAGTTGCCAAAGAAAACCTGCAGAGGCTTTCTTCTCCATATAACCAGCAGGATAGAAGACTCTTCCTCTGTTATCTCCAGAGCAGCACATATAATGTGCAGTACAGAAATGGTCTGCAGTCATTTAGGAATGTGCAGGCCAGAGACGAGGAGAGAATTCCCACCCTCATGAAGACCCAATGGGCCTCCGAAGGGTAATAAGAGGAGAGAGACAAACGGGACCTGGGTCAAAGACCCAGGTGTGCCTCATGGACCTGCCACTTCCTAGCCATATAGCCTTGGCCCAACTGATTGACATTTGGGCCTTGGTTTCCTCAACTGTAGTTAGGAACATCATACCTGCCTCATAGAGTTGCTGTAAGGACCCACCATGAGCCTGTATGTCACAGTGCTTCTCCATCTATAAAGTACTATCTAAATAGAGCAGATTATAAGCATATTCCCTAGGGCTAGGCATGAAGAAGGGGGCACGAGGAGATGGGCTGCTGGGCCTTAGAGGAGGGGAGAGGTTGCCTGTCAGCCACCAGGGCAGATAACCTAGTGTTGGCACACTCCCCTCCCATGTGGTCTTAAAATCTAGGATCCAGGGCGCCTGGGTGGCTCAGTCGTTAAGTGTCTGCCTTGGGCTCAGGTCATGATCCCAGGGTCCTGGGATGGAGCCCCACATGGGGCTCCCGGCTCTGCAGGAAGCCTGCTTCTCCCTCTCCCCTGCTTGTGTTCTCTTCCTTGCTATCTCTCTCGCTCTCTGTGTCAAATAAATAAATAAAAATCTTAAAAAAAAAAAAAAATCAAGGAGCCAGCCAGTCGTAGAGCCGGGGTGGGGAGAGAGTGCCAGGGGCCTCCCCAACCACCTTCCAACTCCAGGACCCTCTGATTTGTCCCCAGGGCCATCAGCCAGCTCTCCCTGCTAGGATGTGGCACTGACTGAGAGGCCTCGGCCCGCTTCCGGTGTAGCCTTCTGTGCTGAAGGCCCGTGGACAGTTCTCGGGTTAGGAATTCCGGGTGTCCACCACCCCAGAGGCAGCCACCATATGAGTGCAGTGGTACACATATGTAACCCCGAATTCCTGTCTGGTTCTCAGGACCCCACTCATGTTCCCTGCTCTGCAAAGGTTCCCGGTGCCCCCACAGCCTTTGCGCCCGTGTTCACCGGGTCCACTTTATATCCATCTCGCCCACTAGACTATGAGCAAGGGTCTGGCTTGATATGCACCACACCTGCCTGGGGCAGGCGACAGACAGCGCTGCTTGGTGAGCAAACGCCACCTGGCCCTGCCCGTACCACCTCAGCGCTCACTATAAATGACGGGCTGGATGTTTGTGTCCCCCCCCCGCCCACCAAATTCATACATAGAAGCCTTAATCCCAGTGTGATGGGACTGGGAAGTGGTCCAAAAGTGGGTGCTCACTAGAAGCCGACCATGGTAGCACCCTGATCTTGCCCCCACCCCCACCCCCAGCCCCAGAACTGTGAGACAGAAATCTCCACTGCTTACAAGCTCCCCGGTCCATGGTGCACTGTTCTAGCAGCCCAAACTGAGACGGAGGGCCTCTGCTAGGAACCTGAGAACTGCCTGAAGGTTTGGTCTAGCTGCAGGGCAGGCCTAAGTTCCACGGACTGAGGTCCTCTGGGGGCCCCCCTTAGGCAACAGGAGAAACAGGAGTCGGTGGATGAACGGCCCGGCTTCCTCACACCTCGGGTGGGACAGCTCTGGGGCGCGCCGTGCCCAGCTGCCCGCAGCGGTCACCCACTTGCCACCACACCACACCCCGTGTAGTCCTTCTCCCCTCCCCTGGCTCACTTCCGCGCCACCCTGTCACACTCCCTGGGGTCCAATGAACTACCGTCTCGGGGTCTGCTTCTGGGGCAGTTGGTGAGCCGGCTGATTGGATGTAGAGGAGGATGCTTAGCAGCAAAGAAAGAAAGGGAAGCCAGCTTGCCCACTGTCCCTGAGCACATGCTGCTGCTTCCGCAGCGTCTAGACTACGCTGGGGCACGTGCACAGCCAACAGCTCTGGCACAGGAAAAAGCACTTCTCAGCTGTCCCCACCATCCTGCTATTTGTCATCCCATCCATCTGCTGTCCCCACGAAACGCTCACCCACGTCAGCTAAAATGGTGCACTGGGCTTGGAATCAGTTGAGAAAATGTCAGGCCGATGGAACAGAGGAGAGAACCAAAATAGCAACTGTACGGACCGCAGGGACCACACAATCTGCCCCTTCGCCTGGCAGGCAGGACTCCCAGAGCCCGAGGTTGGTATGGAGTGGGGGGGGGGTGCAGGGCAGGGCCCTCCCCTCCGTTCCTCCACCTGGCACCTGGGTGGTCTTTGCCCCTTCCTAAGCCTGGCTTTGCATGAGCTCCTGCTTCTTGCCCCCTCTTCGGGGCCATGGCTGGGGGGGGTTCCCCAAACACAGAACTGGATTTGTTTAAAGTTGCTGCTTATTTTTAAATGTTCATGTGAGTCTTCCAATCAGTGTTCCCTGTAGAAAGTGCTCAACAAAAATGTGTCCATTTCATGCCCCAGGTCAGTGGCAGGATATATCTCACGGACCAGCCTGTGGCCCGACACACTGGGGATGGGCTGTTCTTCCTCAGAGGAAAAGGGCCCTTCTGAAACCAAGGCCATTCTGATCGCAGAAGAGTGGATACTTATTATACTCATTCAACATGTCTATTCATTGTTATTCATTCATTCACGAGTTATTCATTCACGGAGCGCCTGTGACTAGCCAGGCGCTGTCCCGAGCTCCAGGAATACAGCAGTGAGCAGAACGAGGATTCCCCACCTTGCAGAGATCAGAGTGGGCGGGGGGGGGGGGGGGGACGGCAGTGAACAAACGCACACATCAGTGTCAGCAAATGGGAAGTGGGGTGAAGGAAAAGCAGGGGCAGGGCAGGGACAGAGACCACGGCTTGTGCTGGGCGGTCAGGGAATATTCCGGGCATCTACTGCTTGCAGGACAAACCACCTCCAAACGAAGAGCTTCAAACAACAATCTTTGTCTTACCTCCCGAGATTCTGTGGACTGACCGGGCCCAGCTGGGTGGTTCCTCCGTTCCCCACGGATTTTCGCTGGGGCTGTAGTCTTCTGAGGCCTCCCAGAGCCCGAACGTCCAAGACGAGTCACTCACACATCTGGTGAGTGAGGAACGGGAGAAGGCTGGGCCCCGCTAGGACATCAGCATAACCGGGGCCCTGTCTGCAGGCAGTCTCCGGGCCTTTCCCCGCCGGGGTGGCCTGTCCAGATAGCCCTTCCACCTGGCCTTGCCAGCAGGGTAGCCAGACTTCTCCCACGGCAACCCAGGGCTCCCCAGATTCAAAAGCAGCGGCCAGGCCATCTCAAGGCTCAGGCCCAGAGTAGGCACAGCCTCCCTTCTGACACATTCTGTGGGTTAAAGTGGGTCCCAGGGCTGACATAGATTCAGCATGTGTGTGCCGGGGACTGCACCGGGCGGTGGGCACTGGGAGGCAGGGCTCGCTGACCGTGGGACACGGCAGCAGACACCAGGACAGAGTGGACGCGTGAGACCTGCAGCGAACGGTGGGCACGCAAAGGCCCTGAGCCGGGAGCGTGCTTGGGGTGTGTGAGGAGAGTCCACTGTGGCATGAGCCGGACAGTGAACCATGGGGCCCACAGGCAGCTAGAGGCCACACCACCTCAGCGGCGCAGGCCCTACCAAGGGACTTGGGAGCTAGCCGTTAGTGTGATGGGAAGCATGCCATGTGCCGTCGTCCACGGTGGTCACCGGATTCCAACGCTGCTGGGGTCCTGACCGGGGGTCAAGGCCTCCCCTCAGCTTCTCACGCGGGCCTCCCAGGATCACACTATTTAACTGCGGCCCCCTCCCCTCGCTCTCTCCCTGCGCCTTCCCTGCCCAATGATTCCTCCACACCACTCAGCACCAACTACATACGTGACATTGACTCATTTCTCTTAGCTACTGTCCACCTTTTCCCTCTAGCACGGACACTCGAAACACGCTGGGGTTTTGTCCATTCCATCTGCAGGCCCGCTGCTAATATTTGCTGTAGGAATGATAATCGGGTGGGTCTAGCGCATGGCTCCTGTGGGGACCGTGAGCCTGGTAAATACTGAACAACTGAATTAATTTGGCAACCAACTAACTTTTATAGTTGGACTGCGCTTATCTAGAAGTTACCTTCCAGTCAGCAATTATCCGGGGAAAATGAAGAAGAAAGGAAAAAAGCCTTCAAAGCAGCCTCAATAGCGACTAAAGGTCACAGGACAGCCCCTTGTTTTACGATTCTAGTGAGCTCGATAAGCCGGTTATCGAGCAATTGTGGCCTGGAAGGATCTGGATTAAAGAGGGAGGGCCTCTGCTAGGACAAGAAGGAAAGCGACACCTACCAGCGAGGGGAGGCAGAAAACTCCAAATGCACCCAGAAGGTGCAGAGCTGAGCAGTCCCAATGTGGGCCCATGGGCCACGGAAGCCATGTCCACAAGTGGTCTGATGACAGGCCACATGTAGAATGACGACTAAGTCCCTTCCAAAAGGTCAGACTGTGCTCACTGTGCTCTGTTTAAGATAAGGAGCTACCCCTATCTGAGGAAGATTTTCACTCAAAGCACCTGCACCACCTCTCACCGCATCCCCCCCTTTCCTAGGCAACTCCTTCTTATTCTCCATGTGGGAGTTCTTCTTCACGCCCCAACTTCTGCACTGGCCTGCCCAGGGCTCTTCTCATGGCCACGGAGGACGGTGGCCAGCCTCCTGGATTCATCTTTATTCATCATTCTCTGGTCGAGGAACACTCACATTCCACCTCCACCCCAGACGCCCCACCACCTACTCACCTTGTCCTCCTGCTCATGAGACCCTTTGACGTCTCTGATTCCTCCCTGACCAGCGATGTGCAGACACTCCATCTCAGAAAATGGCGCCATAATGCTTCCAGATGCTCAGGCCAAAAACTTTAAAGACGTTCCTGACTCCTCACTTTCTTCTCATAACTAGAGGGCCATGTCATTCATTACATAAACTAGAGTTGTCCCAGACAAACCAGGATGTGTGGTCTGGCCATGAACCCACATCCAATTCATCAGCAAACCCAGTTGGCTCTACTTTTAAGTACATACCTAGCCTCCGGCCATTCTCCACACCTACTGCACTATCCCCCTGGCCCAAGCATTCACCCTGTCCTGCCTTGGTTTTTGCAGTGGCTTTCTAACTGGTCTTCCCACTTCCACCCATGCCTCCCACCTCCAAATCTGTTCTCACAGCAGCCACAGCAAGCCCATTAAAACCTAAGTGAGATCACATTACTCCTCTGCTCAAAATTCTCAATGGTTTCCCAATTCATTGAGAGGCAAAGCCTCGGTCTTTACCAGAGCTTTGCCTTTGCTGTTCCCTCTGCCTGGAATGCCCCGCCAGGTAACCACAGCGCATGCTCCCTCGCTTCTTCCGGTCACAGGTCCCTGCTCCCTACAGAAAACGCCAACAATCTCCACCAACATCACGTATGCAGCCCCACCCCAGCCCTCCTTGCATGATGCGACAGACTGCATTTTCTAACAATGGCCACAGCAATCCATACGGTCCCACAAACTCTTCGAGAACCACTCCTCGCATCAAAAGGGAGTCTTATCGCCCCCTTCTTTGATATGGACCCGCCTTAGGAACTCACTTCTAACAGACAAAATGTGACAAAGTGACACTGCAGGGCTCCGGAGGGCTCTTCCGAGGAGACACAGCCTCCTCCTGACTCTGTCTCTCAGGACCTTCTCCCTGGGAACCCACCACTCCAGAGGAAGCCCAAACTAGCCCACCCAGAGAGACCAGAAGGCGAGGAACCAAGGCCCCAGCCAACAGCCACCATTAACCACCAGCTGCTTGAGTGAATAAGCCTTCAGGGGGTTCGCAGGCCCCGGGCTTCAGGCCTTCCAGCTCAGGCCCTGGACATCCGAGAGCAGAGAAAAGCCAGCCCTTCTCCCTGTTCTGTGCCCTGTTCAAAGCCCCGACCCACAGAACTCCTAAGTTTGGGCACTGTTGGTTACACAGCCATAGTAACTGAAAAATGAACTTGATTTTTCTATCAGCTAACACCGTATATATTTACTTGCTTATTTCTTGTGTCTCCCCGAAAGAGAATGGGGACTCCTGGAGGGCAGGTACTTGTGTCTATTTTTCCCGAGTCTCAGTATCTAGAAAAGTACTTGGCACACAGTGGGCACTTGGTAAATACTTGTTGAACAAACGAGTCTTTGCTAATTAAAGACAACTGCTCCGTACTATAATTGCAACACCTTCTGCTGAGGCACACGACCTTTTCCTGAAGAAAGCGTTCTCTGGTGTGTTTTGGACAAGCTCCCTGTTAAAAAAATATCTCTTGTCAGCCATCTGGAAAATGATAAAGTTGGATCTATACCTCCCACTATACGCCAGGAAACAGTCCAAACGGATCAAAGATTTATACGTGATAAAACAAAACCATTAAAATCCTAGAAAAAGGCACGACAGGATTCCGATATAACCCTGGAGTGGGAAGGCCTTTCTAACGACGACTCAATCTCTCGCAGCCATAAAAGAAAAAGATGGATCGATTCAAACTGCATAAAAATCACAAAACTTCTGTTTGGCAGAGGAAAAGCAGCATGAGCAAAATCGAAAGATAAATGACAATCTGGGAGGAAAGCCAGCCGCTTCCATCACAAAGAGCTAAACTTCCTGATATATTCAAACAAACAAACAAACTCCTAGAAGTTGGGCAGGAAAAGAGGCCAACAACTCAGTGGAAACATGGCCATTCAAGGCAATTCGCAGAAAGGGCCCTTAATTGCCTGAAAAAATGCTCCACATCTTTCTCTCACACATAATGAGAGAAATGTAAAGTAAAACTACACTGAGAAACTATTTCTCGCCTATCAGATTGGCCCAAATCCCAAGCCGCAGCGAATGACGTTGGCAGGGTGGCGAGGAGAGGGCTTCTCTCCTGTGTGGCCGGTGGGACGGTGAACTGGCCGTATCCATCGATGTTACGGTGGCTATGCCCTTAGCCCGAACAATGACATTTCTGGGAATTTATCCCACAGATCGGTTTGCACGTATGTGAAATAACGTATATGTGAAATCACTCACCTAGCATTCTTCAGAGTAGACAAACACAGGAAACGGCATAAACGTCCATCAGTAGAAGATGGATAATCTACATTATGGTACATGCATATCACACAATACTAGAGAGCTGTAAAGAAGAATGAGAACTTTGTTGTCCTATTATAGAAAGAGCTAACAGATGCATTATAAAAAGGAAAATGGGGCACCTGGGTGGCTCAGTTGGTTAAGCGACTGCCTTCGGCTCAGGTCATGATCCTGGAGTCCCTGGATCGAGTCCCGCATCAGGCTCCCTGCTCGGCAGGGGGTCTGCTTCTCCCTCTGACCCTCCCCCCTCTCATGTGCTCTCTCTCATTCTCTCTCTCTCTCAAATAAATAAATTTTTTAAAAAATCTTTAAAAAAAAAAAAGAAAAATGCAAGGTTCCAAACAGTATGCATGATGCTATCTGCTAATTTAAAAAAACCTGGAGAACAATAATTCTATTCCTCTTTGCTTATATATGAGTAAAGAGATCAAGAAAGTTACACAAGGGGCGCCTGGGTGGCTCAGTGGGAAGAGCATGCGACTCTTGGTCTGGGGGTCATGAGTTCAAGCCCCATGTTGGGTGTAGAGATTACTTAAATAAATAAATAAAAACTTAAAAAAAAAAAAGAAAGTTACACAAGAAGCTAACAGTGGTTGACTATGATGGTAGAGAGGCTTGGCAGATGAGGAACAGATTTGGAGAGAAGACTGTTCTCAGCATGCATTTTAATTTTTTTTTTTATTTCTCCCCAAAACACGACATAATTTGCAGTGAGTGATTCACTCCTTTAGCTCCAAAAGAGGTCCCTTATCAAAAAGTAAATAATCGGGCGCCTGGGTGGCTCAGTTGGTTAAGCCACTGCCTTCGGCTCAGGTCATGATCCTGGAGTCCCGGGATCGAGTCCCGCATCGGGCTCCCTGCTCGGCAGGGAGTCTGCTTCTCCCTCTGACCCTCCTCCCTCTCATGCTCTCTGTATCTCATTCTCTCTGTCTCTAATAAATAAATAAAATCTTTAAAAAAAAAAAAAAGTAAATAATCCATGGAGAAACAGCCAGAGCTTACAGACCTCAAGCTTTTCTACCCCTAATAGTCCATTCCTGTGATTAAGCCCCCAGCTGCTTAGAACACTGGCAGCTAAACAGCCCAGTGGCCATGTCCTTTTCCCCTCCCCACCAGGGATAACCCAAAGCCAATGACTAGTTCCCCGGCCTCAGAGAGGGACAACGTCTATAGTGCCATTCACCCTCCAGAGTCCCCCTGGGAGCAACCTGAGGCTAGACTCCAGCTGAGCCCACATTTTTGCCTGGTTTCTTCCTGTTGTAACTTGTTTCCGTCTCCTTCTTACTGGTTTCTCCTGAGAGCCTCTCTCAAGAAATCACTTAGCGGGGTGCCTGGGTGGCTCAGTCGCTAAGCATCTGCCTTCGGCTCAGGTCATGATCCCAGGATCCTGGGATCTAGCCCCGCATCGGGCTCCCTGCTCAGCGGAAAGCCTGCTTCTCCCCCTCCCACTCCCCTTGCTTGTGCTCTCTCTCTCTTGCTGTGTCTCTGTCAAATAAATAAATAAAATGTTAAAAAAAAAAAAAAAAAGAAATCACTTAGCCCAGAATCCCTGTCTCAGGCTCTGCTTCTAGAAACTCAACCTAGGACATCAACCAAATAAACCACCTGAACTGATAACAGATCCCTTTCTCCAAAATGCACCACCAGTAGGCACTTCTGACCAGCACATGCGTGAGTTTCCACACTGTGCGGACCTCATACCAACCAAAAGCAAAGATACTGCTGGCCGGACTTTGTACAAGTTCGTACATGGTTTCCAAAGAGGGATAGAAAATATTGACAATAACTCGTGCATGCATTTCTATGCCCACCACCCATGGACCTAAGGTCCCTAGGCTCCCAGCCTGAGAACTAGTTCCCCCGAAATCATGATCCCAGACACTTTAGCTGGATTTCCTGACAATTGGCTGAGAGCAGGACAGGCAAACAGGGCTGGGAGGAGGAGGCCAAAGGCTAGGGGGAATGTCAGCTGGCTTCGCCTGCTGTAGCAGAGACTTCGAGACATCCACCACAATCCATTCCCTGGTCCTGGCATACAAGAGTGTTATGGCCGAGGAGGCTGCATTTTCCTGCCCCTCTGGTAATATGGCAAAATCCTCACCCTGGAATGGGAGTGGAAGGGCTATGTGCTGTGTCCAGGCCAGCAGCTTCAGAGAGTGGGTGTGACCCCTCCACACCTGTACCAGACCTGTACCACACCCCGCACCACCCGGCTGAGCTCTCAGCATCGGCTCCGTGCTAACGCCTGCTTACAGCCAACCCCCATTAACTCTGCCTGAGACTTTTTGCTGGCACAGGGAAGCATGCTTGGCCAGAGCAATCTGGAAGGGCCCAGAAACGAACGCCCCCAATGCCAGCACCCTCAACTAAATCCCCAGGGATGGGGAGTTAGTGGACAAATGGTTTCCTATGCTCTCAAGTAGGGTAACACTGAGGCACGTCTATACCATTTCCCAGAAATCCCCACTAGGATCAAGCTCCGGTTGCCACAGTAGTAACTTCCTTGATTATATTCCCTTTATTGGCTGTCTGCTCTCTCCTATCACACTTCCCCACGTCCACTACAGATGCTTCCTGGGATCGCCTCCTAAGCAGTTGACTTGAACTTGACCCCTTGCCTCAGAACCTGCAGAGAAACCCAAAGCAAGGCAATTCTCCTACGAGCCAAAACCCACTGAGACCCAGTTTCAACCATGCGTATGTTAGAAGTGTCCTAGGGCATGGCAGAGCAACAAAGGAAAGAAGTCCAAGTCTCTGGGGGGCCTGAGTGGCTCAGTCGGTTGAGCCTCTGACTCTTGATTTCCACTTGGGTTGTGATTTCAGGGTCATGGGATCAAGCCCCACATTGGGCTCTGCACTCGATGTGGAGCCCATTTGAGATTCTCTCCTTCTCCCTCTGCGCCCCCCCTCCCCACCGCTTGCTCTCATTCTCTTTCTAAAATAAGTAAATAAATAAATCTTTTTTTTTTAAAGATTTTATTTATTTATTTGAGAGAGAGTGCAAGTACAAGCAGGGAGGGGCAGAGGGAGAGGGAGAAACAGACTCACTGCTGAGCAGGGAGCCTGATACGGGACTTGATCCCAGGACTCTGGGATTATGACCTGAGCTGAAGGCAGATGCTTAACCAACGAAGCTGCCCAGGTGCCCCAATAAATAAATCTTAAAAAAAAAAAAAAAAAAAAAAATCCAGGTCTCTGACTGCTGGCATGAGGAGAGCCACCACCAACCCCGAACTGCTAGGTGAGAAATAATCTTCTCTCTTCTTTAAGCCCCAGAAGTGTAGGGAATCTTTGTTACAGCAGCTATGCTCTGTCCTAGCTAGGAGACCTGCCCAACATCCATTTCCTCACTGGTCATGGCACCCGCTTCTCTGCTGGGGAACCACTTTCCTACTCCCAAGCCAGTGGTGTAGCTGACCCGCTCATACCACCCTGACTTCAGAAGAGGCAGGAGCATGGCTCAGGCCCGGGCCAACCAAGCCCCCTATCTCCCACAGCACAGTGACAGTCTCAGGATGGAACCAAGAGCCAAATCAAGCCACTTAGAGACAAGAAGCATCAGCCCAAGATCTTTGGCTGAAAGACAAACCCTTCTTCTGCTGAGCTGCTGTACTATGGGACAGGAGTCCAGAGCAATGGTTGGCCATGAGATCCCCACTTGAACCTGCCTGAGATAGAAGTCACCTTCAGGAAAACCAGATACAAGACAGAAAGATGAGTGATAACATGATTTAAGCACCTAGATCCAGCCATCCCTGGAGCTGGAACAACCCTAGATTTGTCAGCCAATACATTCTCTTTTCTATTAGAGTCATTTTACTTTTTTTATTCTATTTTTTTTAAGATTTTATTTATTAATGTGACAGAGAGAGAGAGCACAAGTAGGCAGAGGGAGAGGGAGAAGCAGGCTTTCTGCTGAGCAGGGAGCCCAATGCGGGGCTCAATCCCAGGACCCTGGGACCATGACCTGAGCCGAAGGCAGATGCTTAACAACTGAGCCACCCAGGTGCCCCACTTTTTTTTTTTTAAAGATTTTATTTATTGATTTGAGAAAGTGAGAGAGAGAGAGAGAGAGCACACAAGCAGGGGCAGAGGGAGAGGGACAAGCAGACTCTCCTGCTGAGCAGGGAGCCCAAGGCGGGGCTCGATCCCAGGACCCTGGGATCATGACCTGAGCCGAAGGCAGATGCCTAACGACTGAGCCACCCAGGAGCCCCAAAAGATTTTATTTTTAAGTAATCTCTACACCCAATGTGGGCCTCGAACTCACAACCCTGAGATCAAGAGTTGCATGCTCCACCAACTGAGCCAGCCAGGCATTCCTGGGAAAGTCATTTAATTTAATTGATTTATTTGTCATTTTTTAAAAAATATTTTATTTATTTATTTGAAAGAGAAAGTGAGACCGAGAGAGAGAGGCCAAGCGGGCAGAGGGAGGGGCAGAGGGAGAGGGACAAGCAGACTCCCCACTGAGCAGGGAGCCTAATGTGGGGTTCGATCCCAGGACCCTGGGATCATGACCTGAGCCAAAGGCAGACACTTAACCAACTGAGCCACCCAGGTGCCCCTGATAAAGTCATTTTAAACTGAGTTTCTGTCACTTGCAACCAAAAGAGTTCTGTTTAATAAAAATCTGTGCCAGGGCCACCTGGCTGGCTCAATCAGTGGCGCATAGGGCTCTTGATCTCAGGGTCATGAGGTCAAGCCCATGTTGGGCATAGAGCTTACTTTAAAAAAGAAAAAAAAAATTTTTTTTAATCAATAACTAAAAATCCATCCCTAAAGAGAACATCATGTCAGCTAGTTCACAATTCCCTGTGCAAACCAGACCACAGGCCAGCTGCCCCAGCTAGTCATTTAGATCGTCCCTTACAGGAATACTCATTTTTGTTGTCAAAATTACCCAGAGCACTGTGGAGAGCAAATCATGCTTTCTAGACGCTCTCCCCTGTATCAAGTGCTAGGAGACAACAGGATGTCAGCAATTGGCCCCCTGCAGCCAGGGCTGAGGCCTTGGCACTGGCTGTCCCAGGAGGCTGCACCATGTGGCCTTCACAACATCCCACTCTGCTTGCTGCTCCGGTCCCAAGTGCATCCCCAGCCACCGCGGATGCTTGTACGTGGCCACGTAGACCAAGCTCCTGGACCTTCACGCGAGGCAGAGCCCCTAGGACCATGGTGACCCTTCAGGATGGCTCTGGGGTACGGAGTGTTGCCGTTCAGAGAAACCAAAGGCGTGAGGATCTCCCAAAGCCTGCCCTCGTCTCATGCCTGCCTCTTGCATAGGCCTAATTGAACCGGGGGTGGGGGGGGTGGGGGTGGGGGAATGTTCTTTCCTTTCTTAAGGGTGGGGAGGGGGAAAGGGGGATTTTGACCAGAGTTAGGATTCCTGGCCCTCTCCTCTGGCCACCAGCCGATGGCCCCTGCGGCTGCCTCATCTGCTCCTGGGCACCAGGATGCTGACCCCCTTGGGAGTGCTCTGAGGATTGTTCCAAAGAACGCTGTGCAGCCAGGGGTGCCAAGCTGGGTGCCCCCACATCATAGGGGCTCCACAGAAGGTTTATTTCTTCCATTAAGAAAGAGGAGTGGTGGGGCGCCTGGGTGGTTCAGTCGTTAAGCGTCTGCCTTCGGCTCAGGTCATGATCCCAGGGTCCAGGGATCGAGCCCCGCACTGGGTTCCCTGCTCAGCGGGAAGCCTGCTTCTCCCTCTCTCACTCCCCCCCGCTTGCGTTCCTGCTCTCGCTCTCTCTTTTTGTCAAATAAATAAATAAAATCTTTAAAAAAAAAAAAAAAGAAAGAAAAGAAAGAGGAGTGGACTTGCAAGAGAAATGTTCACTTGCCATGCCACTGAAATTGTCCAGATCTTGGCATAATGCCTGGCCCACAGTGTGGGAAAGGAGGACATTGGAAGGTGGGGGGTGGGGGGAGAGAAGCAGGGAGAGAGGTGGAGGGAGAGGAAAGGAGAGGAAGAGGGGGGAGGAGGGAGGAAGTACGAAAATGGCGCCATCACCCAAATGTTCCCCAGACCAAGAAGCGGCTTGGTCCTGATGCAAGATTTTCTTCTTCTTCCAGGGTGGAAATGAGGCTGGGGCCCTCAGACCCGGGGCACCAGGAGAAGGCAGCCGAAGGACCGCAGGGTAGAGTGGGTCAGCACTCTCGTCTGTTCAGGCAGCTCCCCGGACTAGGGAAAATCTCTCTCTCGGCCACCATGGTTCCGAGGGTTCGGGCCCTTCCTGCTACCCCTCCAGTCACCAAAGGACCCTGGAAACCATCTGGCCACCCCTCTCATCCCCAGAGGCTCCTGCCTCTCCTTTGCCCGATCTCCGCCTCAGGTCTCCGCCTCAGGTCTGCTTTATCGTGAACCTCCTGGGCCTCTGGGGCAGGCCTCCCAGGTGAGGAGATGCGGGTGGCCAAAGGTCACAAAGCTCAGCAGTCACATGCCCCGAAGGAGACTGCTGTCCCTCCCACAAGGGCACAGCGTGCACCAGGCCAGCCAGCATTCCTCCCGGTCCCGAGTTCGCGGCTTCTCCACCAGGGCCAGACTCAAGGGAGGGGCAAGTGCCTGCAGCCAGCAAGTCCCTGCCCCAGAAAGCCAGAAGCATCTCCACAGTGACCCCAGGGACACAAAAAGTGACGAAAGCATCCATGAGTAACCTTCCCCGTCCACCCCAGGCATATCTGCCCATCCGCCTTGGGGCATCTGTTCAGCTGCCCTCCGACCCAGTGCTCAAGATCTGCTTCCTCAAACCCACCCACCAATACAAAATCACCCACCCCAAAGAACCTGAAGTCGAATGTCACACATTAGGCCCTAAACAGGGAGCTAGAACTCAATGCTCTGTTTTGTTTTTATGAGGAAATTTCCACAAGAACATTTCATTTATTAAAATAATTCCTGTAAACTCTTTCGGAATAATAAAATTCATTTTCCTTGCTTGAGTAGCATGGTAAGTGGAAGTACTTTTATTTCAAGGCACCATAAAATGAGTCTCTCTAAGAGCACCTCTGCCTCCACATGTGAAAATCCTAAAAGAAAGAAGGAAAAAGAAAGAAAGAAAGAAAGAAAGAAAGAAAGAGAAAGAAAGAAAGAAAAAAAAAAAACTCCTCATGGCGATCATGACCATCCACAAACTTTTGTTAATTTTGACTGTTCAACAGGATGTGGGTTACGGGGGGTGGGGGGGGCCAGACACCACTATTATCATCAACAACCCTTAGAACAGATCCCCCTGCTCAGGCCCCAGAAGGGCAGAGGGATGAACTGAACCCAAGTGGGGCAGGGGACCTTCAAAACCCCAAATCCCCGTAAACACGGTGGCTCTGGCTGCCTCCGCCCCCCTCACTTCTCCTCCTCCTCACTCAGGTTGGCATTCCCCTGGCGCGTGGACATCAGCTTGGTTTGCAAAAGAGCCGCTAGTTTTTTGGATGTCTTTTTGAGAAAGGTGCTGCCCGGGTGGGCACTGTTCACATGCAGGTACAGGTCCTCCTGGGTGGGACCCGTGTAGCCACAATCCTCGCAGACGTAGAGCTTGTCCCGGCGTTGCTTGTAGGCATACTGTTGCTGCACCCCGTGGATCTTCTTCAGGTGGGACTCCAAGGAGCAGCGCTGGGTGAAGGCTTTGTTGCAGATGTCACATTTATAGGGGCGAATGCCTGTAAGGTCGATGGGCAGACACATCACCAGTGGGTCACAGCCAAGCCAGAGCCTCCGAACCACGAAGCCATTTAAAAACATGATGCACAAAAACGAAAACAAAAACCATGATGCACAACCCAATAGCAAAAAACCAAACCGCCTGGTTCAAAACTGGGCAGAGGAACTGAATAGACCTTTTTCCAAAGGAGGCATGCAAAGAGCCAACAGGTACATGACAGGGTGCTCCACACCGTTGATCGTCAGGAGAATATGAATCACCTCCCACCTGTTAGAATGATTACCATCAAAGACAAGAGGTAGCAAGGGTCCTTGAGGATGTGGAGAAAAGGGAACCCTCGTGCACTGTTGGTGGAAATGTAAACTGACACAGCCATATGGAAACCAGTATGGAGGCTTCCCAAAAATCAAAAATAGCACTATCACGTGATCCAGAAATCCCACATCTAGGATATATACTCAAAGGAAATGAAAAGAGGATCTGAAAGGCACATCGGCACACCCGTGTTCACTGCAGCATTATTCACAACAGCCAAGAACATGCAAATAACCTCAGTGTCCACCAACGAATGAATGGATTAAAAAGATGTGGTATATTTATACAATGGAATATTATTCAGCCATGAGAAAGAAGGAAACCCTGCTATTTGCAACATCATGGATGAACGGTGAGGGCATTTTGTGAAATAAACCAGACGGAGAAAGACAAATGCTGCGTGGTACCACTTATGTGTGGAAAAGTCAAACCCATAGGAACAGAGTGGATAAACAGTTGCCAGGAGCTGAGGGGTAGAAAAAATAGGGAGAGAAAAAAAAATCAGCCTGACCAGGGATTCAACATGAGAAAAATGATTAAGGCAGGAGACAAAGTATGTCTACAAGGGTTCGATGCAAACTTAGCAAAGAAACACCACCTGGCTTTGGGAGGAAGGGTTTTGGCTTTCCCACTTGTATGCCTTACTGTTTTAATTTTATAGTGGGCAGAGTAAACCTTGTTTTTATTTTAGTTGCGGTTTTCCTGGGAACAGACCCCGTGACAAAGATCCCAGCAGCGCCTGTCGGTGAGTGAAGAGGTGGGGCAGCGAGAGGAAGGAGCCCTACAAGGTGGGGACAGCAAGGCGGTCACTGCTGTGGGTGACCAGAGTCCACTTCCACCGGACAAGGTAGAACACTTACCTCTGGGTCATCCTGCCCCTCACGGCTAGGGTCTTCCCCCACCCCCGCCCCACTCCAGCAGCCTGTCAGGGGCCGTCCCTGGGGGTGCCGATTCTCCTTCCCTGTCTTGTGCCAGCAAGAACACTCTCCGGCAGAGGTGCAGGTGTGGGCAGCTGCAACGTGGATGGGTGTGCCCAGAAATGGCAGGAGCCAGGGGTGTGGGCGGGACATGGGTGGCATCTGCTATGGTTATGAAAGCGTTTCCAAACTAGATCTCATGCTGGCCTTAGCAATAGGCTAATACCAGTGGGGCTTGTCTTCTAGATGGAGAGTTCCCATGTGCCATCTCCACCAGGGAGCTCAGCCTCATGAAAGCACAGACCTCCCTATTTCCACTAAGAGCACTCATCCTGACTGTGAGGGCAGAAAGTCACATGAACTGATGTAAGTCAGACCTAACGAAGGCTCTAAAGGGCGAGTATTGCTGGGGTACGGGGAACAGATAGGGGGCGGCCCCCACAGTCAGACCATCTTAGAGCCCAGAGGCCAGCTGAGCCATCCCCTACGGGAATCCCCAAAGCCTGAGATGCAAAATTTAAGGGCATGCCAAAAATTCATTGGTCAAGTGAGATAATATTTCAAAAATCGAAGCACATTAAAAAAAATCCACAGGACCCAGTTATCAAAATCTTAAACAAGGACAAGACCCAACAGTGCCATCCTGGAGCTTGAGGCAAAAGGAAAGACGAGCACTCTATGTAGATGTTTTCATGTATTTTTTAAACGGTTATTCTTTTCCCCATAATGTGCTAGCTGTTGAAAAAAATATACTGAACAACTGAAAAGTAGCTGAATTAAAACTCACATTTTAAAATGTTTAAATTTTTTTTTTTACACAAAAATGGAATTTATGATGATTTTACTATCCTGGCTTTAATGGAAGCAAACTTATCCAAAGATATTTTCAAAATCTACTTTTTTAGCTTCAAAATAATCTGGAGGATTCCTCTATGTTGGTGCCTACAGCTCGGTTTCATTCCTTTTCACAGCACCATGGTGTTTTGTTGGACGGCTATATCCAAATGCCATCTTTCACAAGCCAGAGACAGACTGACTGCCTTGTACACCAGGTCCTCACGCGTGCTCCTCGGGCCAACAGTCAAATTGCGTCCCCTGGGAGCTTGTAGGAAATGCAGAGTCCTAGCCCCTCCCACCCCATACCCGCCCCAACTGAATAAAATGTGGAGTTGTGGTCCTCAAACCCAGGGGGCTCATCAAAACACAGATTCCACGCCCCAGCCCTGGTGTTTCCCTTTCTGGGACAGGGCTGAGACGCCTGCGTTTCTAGCGTGTTCCCAGGTGATACGGAGGCTGCTTGTCCCAGAACCTCTTTGGGAGTCACCAGTCTAAGGCCTCGCCAAATGAGGTGTGACCAAAATGAACATTTGAATAGACCCATTACCAGCAAGGAGATTGAATCAGTAATCAAAAAACTCCCAACAAACAAAAGTCCAGGACCAGACGGCTTCACAGACAAATTCTACCAAATAAGGCATGAGGACGGCACTTTAGGGGTCTGAAAGCAGCTCTGGTCCCAGTATTTTCTCTTCCAGGTTAAATGTCCCCACTTCCTTAATGGTGGCTCATGGAGGGGGGGCCGAGAGAGCCCCTCCTGTTCACGAAGTGCGCAGATGATACGGGAACTTGAAATGGAAACAAATATTCCCCCCACCCCCATCCAACCACCTGAACAAACCAAATCGCTTCCATTTCTCATGCAGTCCACGTCCAGAAGCACGCACGTGAAGCGTATCCTGTAACACTCAAGCAGAATGCAGGTCGATCTTATATTCCACACATTCTAGAAAACCGCTAGAAGTTAAGAAACTCCTTTACAATTCTCGGCATTGAGCACATAATAGGTGCTCAGCAAATAATTTTTAAACGAAGGGATGAATGAATGAACCCCTACTGGCCCGGAGAAAGAGATTTAAGAAACAAATTTAAGGAACAGGGCTGCTTTGGGTTTCATGCTCGAGCCCTAGAGGGCTCTGTATCTCTTCAGGCTTTCTGGGCCGCAACAGCAGCTGGCTCCCCCACCCTCTGGCAGAGCAAGCAACAAACCTGATTTCAAACCCACAGCTCATCACAATAGAAATTCACCCAGAGGGGCGCGTGGGTGGCTCACTCATTGAATGTCTGCCTTCAGCTCAGGTCATGATCCCAGGGTGGTGGGATCGAGCCCCGCATCGGGCTCCCTTCTCAGCGGGGAGTCTGTTTCTCCCTCTCCCTCTGCCTCTGCCTCTCCCCACCCTGCTTGTGGCACTCTCTCTCTCTCTCAAATAAATAAATAAAATCTTTTTTTTTAAAAAAGAGAAATTCACCCAGAGACCCGTTACTCCTTTCAATAGTTATTGGAAGTAACCCGCTGCTATTTTACATCCAAATTGAACATGTGGGGAGAAGAGTGCACTTACCCCCGGCGAGCTCCTAGGCCCCCCAGGAAAGGAAGTTTCCAGTCCTGCTCTAGGAAGCCCCGCCCATCAGTGACCCAAAAAGGTGATCTGAAGTGGCTGCTGACCAGGGCTTTGCCAGATCCCTGGCCCCCCAGCAGAGGTGAGCGTGCCAGGAGCGCATTTCCTTCTGCATCCAACAGGTCAGCCGAGCACCTTCCATGGATAGAGCACCCAACAAGGCCCGGACAAGCAAAGACTAGAGATTCCAAAGCCCTCCATCATCCAGACTATATAGAAAGAATGGGAATGACCACGGCGGGTGGGCTTTGCCCTGGGAGGGTGGGATGTGAGCCTGGCTTGGAGGACAGGAGACTCGGAGACACCAAGACGGATGGAAGACAGCAGACACCGAAAACTCCAGTTCGGGCAATTCTGACTTCTGCACACGCGCTTCACGTCCCTTCTCTGGAAATAGGACATTCATCCATCACTCACTGGTGCAAGCAGACACGGTCATGCAGCAGCCCCCCGGGTGACCCTTTCTGGGCTTGGAAACAAACCCCTGCCTCTTGGAATCCCCATCCCGCCATGAACTCAGGGGTGGGTAGGAGATGAAGGTGGCCAGAGAGGACCCCTGGGCAAACGAGACTGATGCCAGGGCCTCCCCAACTTTGGGGACTCACCCACCTTAGCGCTCTGGAGCCAAGGCCAACCTTGTCCATGTCCGGAGTGGGACACCGGAACTGGAAAACACTACACCCTACCAGACATCATTAACCTACTGACACCACACAGCCAAGAGTCCGAGGCCTCTGAAAACCCACACATCACACACCTGCTTCTCATCACGTGAGCCCATGATAGACAGCTGAACCCCTCCAAACCTCAGTTTCCTCACCCGTAAAATGGGGATAACACTCATACCCCCTTGTTAGGTTGCTCTGGGGATTAATGGAGACACCACCTGCAAAGGGCCTAGCACGTATTCCGTACTCAGTGGATACAGCTCCAAAGAGTTTACAATCCAGCTTAACAGAACACGGATATGCTCTATTCCTCAACTGGCTGGTGGGCACATATGGAGTATTTGTCTTTCCATTGGCTCTAGATATGCATTTTTTGTATTTGCATGCACTTTGGGATGTATTGTTTATTTCACAATGGGAAAAAAAAAGGGGATAATTGTTTTCAATGTGGTCATTAGGTGCCTGGTGGAAAGACCTCCTTCGCCAGCAACCCTTTCGAATGTTGTGCTTTATGGCCTCTGTGACCTCATCCAAAAAATACTGCATTGGGTTATGCAAAAGGATTTCTTCTCTTCAAATTTTCTATTCCTATTACCAAAATCAAGCTTCATATCACACATCTCCAAAGAAAATTCTTCGCTACTGGTGCTTTCTGCTTGCTCTCCTTGCCGTAGCCGCGAGCTGCACTACTGAAATTGATACAAACATGAACTTCAGCAAGAAGCTTTTACAGGCCTCCTTGTGGGAGTGGGTATTTAGGGCAGCCTCCCTGGGAGGCAATGTGGCCGTGCCCACCAAAGATCACCATGTGTCTACCCTTTGGCCCCCTTCAGGGAAATTATCTACCAAAAGATTCACACAGGTAGACAAAGGATGTGTAAGAATATTCGTGGTAGTCTGACATTTAAAAAAGGAAGGAAGGAAGGAAGGAATAAAGGAAGGGAGGGAGGGGGAGGGAAGGAGGGAGGAAGGGGAAGGGAGGGAAAGAAAACTCTGAGAATGGAAACAAGTTCATCAGTTGGGACAAGGGGAAATCATGGTGCCACCAAATTTGAAATTGTCATAATCTCATATTAAAAAATGCTCTGACAACTATTAAAAAGAGGTATGTCTGCCCATGCAGATATGAAATGATGTCCGAGATATATATGACATGAGAAAAGCAATGTGTATTAACAACTTGGGGGGGGCGGAAATATTAAATGTTTGCTTTCAGGCGTGGAACTTTTCGGGCTTGGCAGGGGGAGGAAGGCTTACTTTTTTTTTTCTTTCACTTTTTCCCCTTTTCATATTATTTCTTTAGCTAAAAAGTAAGTCAAAATGAAATAGAGCAGTGACAGCCTGATGAGCAAAGGAGGTGATCCCACCAGACAGCCTTGAACTCCCTAGGGGTGGAGTTTACTTTCTTCTTTTTCTGCCATCTGCCCCAATCCAAACTTCTCCCAATCTGCATCCCCCCCCAGTCAATCCTTCCCTGTAGGCTCCACACAAAGACTCCATTGTTTCCTCTTCTTCAATCAAGATGGGATTTGTTTGCCTTCCAGTCCCTCTCAATGGGCCCGATGGAAGATAAGGCCAGAGGGCGTCCCAAAGGGTGGGGCAGATACCGAAGCTTGGGCCTGTGCCCCCTCCCCACTTCCCGGCGCTCGAAATCTGCTTTCCTCAGCTTCTTTCTCTGGAACTCAAGAAGCTTCCACAGGAATGCCAGGCGCCTTGACCAGACTCCTTTATTCCAGTGTCATAAAGTTATAACCAACATGGGTTACACCTCATTGGCACAACCCCCTAAAGGCTGCACTGGGGACCCCACAGATGCGTGTGCCCTTTTCGGCTGTTGACAGTGGCTTACACTTTCTTGTCTGCATTGGCTGGAGTCTCTGACTGAATAAGTAGCCATTTTCCAAACAAGAAAAGTAAGACTTTCAATAAATGCCGTACTTGTCTGAAGGGCCTGGCACATCTGGCCATACCAGTCAACAATGCCCAGGCCACACCTCACGCGCCGTGGCCTCGATGAATGTGGTTCTGCCTCTCCAACACGTGCCCAGGGCCCACTGGTGGTGCCGGCTCCTGAGCAGTGAGGTGGGGCACTTGGTGCTCAGTCCAGCACATGCAAATGCCGGGTATTACGTTTTATTCTAGAATATGGATCCCATCCTACCCCCCCACCCTGAAAAGCGAATCATTTCCTTCCATGGATGCATCCCAGCTAGTTCAACCTAAACATTTAAACAAATCCAAAAGAATCTTCTCTAAAAACAGGCCCGTGATGTCTTCCACAGGCAGTGAACTGAATATACATTCATTTCTTTTTTTTTAGGATTTTATTTATTTATCTGAGAGAGAGAGAGAGAGCTCGGGCAGAGGGGGAGGGGCAGAGGTAGAAGCAGACTCCCTGCTGAGCAGGGAGCCCGATGTGGGGCTCGATCCCAGGACCCTGAGATCATGACCTGAGCTGAAGGCAGACGCTTAACCAACTGAGCCACCCAGGTGTCCCACGTTCGTTTCTTTAAAGCTCATGGCCTCCTCTCTCTATTTTGACAAGAATCTCCCACACTGGCCTCAGTGGTCCTGTCAACTCCACTTAAATAGAGCAGTTTCCTCTACTATGTGTGTAGTGGATGCTGCTGGTCCCTTTGCAGACCCCCTTTCTGAGCTAGTGCTTCATTCTGCATCTATCATGTGTGTGGGCCGCTAACAGCTCCCGGCTGTCCCCTTCTCCAAGGAATGGGCACTGGGCAATGAGTTTCCAGCCCAGGGAAGACGCAGCCCTCGGCTAATGTCTCACTGACACTGAAGTGTCCCCCACTTGCCTATAGTGCTGTTCACACCCAGAACCCCTGGGGGACCAGGCTGAGGCCACATCTCTGCTCACCCCCTGCCCTGCCCTGTCCTGCTCCCCACCCCCCTCCCTCCAGGTTTCCTCTGACCCCTCCCTTAAGAAATCTTTTTTTTTAAATTTATTTATTTGACAGAGAGAGAGCACAGATAGGCAGAGCAGCAGGCAGAGGGAGAGGGAGAGGCAGGCTTCCCGCTGAGCAGGGAGCCCGATGAGGGGCTCGATCCCAGGACCCCGGGATCATGACCTGAGCCGAAGGCAGACGCTTAACCAACTGAGCCACCCAGGCGCCCCAAGAAATCATATTATAAGAATCACCATCTCAGAATCTGCTTCTAGGGAATCTGACCCAAGACAATCTGGATTGAAAATAGCCCCTTACTTGCTAATCTATTTTCACAAAATGTTACTTTTTGTGCATCAGTTTCTGTCTTCCAACCTTGAATCAGATGTCATTTGACTAACATCCCCCCTCCCCATCACACACACACACACACACACACACACACACACACACACTCTGAGTTACTTTTTTCTTGATGAAGTCATCCAAAAAAAAAAAAAAATCTTAATCTTTTCTTTCATCCACTTGGATATTAAGGTAAGACATTTACAGACTCTGGTTTCCCTGGGCCTCTTTCAAGATGTCTCCTTGTGTTCTGAGTCTTTCCTTAGCTGCCCTGTCCCTCCTAGCACAGGACAGGAGGAGATGCGAGGGAAGGAGAGATTGGTCCTGTCTCTCTACGCCACTCTCTCTGCCCACCTCATCGATACGGTAGCTATAATTCTCAAAAGAAGGGTCCTGCGATCCCAGGAAGTCTTTAAATTAGTCAAGACCGGTCCAATCAGACTCTAAGCAAACACAGCCTTCACTCAACTGCTGTCTACCGTATCTGTGTTCACATATGTCTGCCTCTGGTCTAAATACGTCTACTTGCAATCGTTAATAACATAAATCCAAACTTCATGTCTTAATCAAGACCCAAACTCACAGAATTCTGGCAAGATCTTTTGGAATCAGGGAGGTTGTTTACAAGAACTTTGAAAATGTTTGAGAAGCCCAAAGTTTTGCTCTTTTTACTGACTGACCGTTTTGTGCAGAGCTGGAGAGATGGCAGCGCAGGCCCCTCCCACCAGGACGCCAGGGCAGCCCCTCCTGCTGCGGGCGTGGCCGCATCCCCAGAGCCAGGAATCCTTTTTCCGTTCGCTACCGCCTAATTTGCCAGTAAGCCCTTTGCTCCTCGTTCTGGTCCCTTACTACCTGGAGGCACATCTCCAGCAGCAAATAAACCAGGGCAGGAAAAACAGGTTCAAGACATTTCCATAATTCTATTTGTTGATCACTTTAAGAGTCAAATTATGTTTGAAAAATTTTTAAATCATTACCTGTAGATTCGATTCGATCTTATAGTCAATGCTGTCCAACAAACATTAAAATGCAAGCCACTTGTAATCTTAAAATGTCCAGTTGCCTCATTAAAATAAGTAAAGAGGGGCACCTGGGTGGCTCAGACGGTTAAGCGTCCGACTCTTGATTTCGGTTCAGGTCATGATCTCTGGGTCGTGAGATCGAGGCGACTCCCTGCTGGGTGTGGAACTTTCTTAAGATTCTCTCTCTCCTCCCTCCGCCCCTCCCTCCCTACCCCACCCCAACCCCGCCCCTGCACATGCGCACTTTCTCTTGCTAAAAAACGAAAACAGGTGAAATTAATTTCAGTGATATATTTTGTTTAATCCAGTGTATTCAAAATATTACCATTCCAATGTGGAATCAACATTAAAAACCGAGATGTTTTACATTCTTATTTTGCATTAAATCAAAATCTGGTGTCGGTTTTACACTGAACACCACATCTCAACGGGACCAGCCACATGCTGCGGCGCTCTGCGGCTACCGGTGGCCACGGGCTGCTGTACCGGCCAGGATGGCTGCAGCTTTCCCCCTCCTAGATGCCTCCCCTTCATGGGGTAAACCGTGAGGGTCTTTAGGAAAGCACTAGGTGGAAGGCATTATGATTCACCAACTTCAGTAATTTCCAGCCCCTCTATGAGTCACTAGAAATGTCACCTTGGAGGAGCCAGAGATGGAGGAGCTCAGGAGTCTGAGATGCCGGCCATCTCCTTCCTTGCCCACTCTTGTGGGTATCCTGGCACCACTGAACACACACACTCAAGACTCCCATGCAACCTGCCCACCCCCAGGCTGCAGTGTGCAGTCTGTGCCAGGCCTGAGTGCCCCCTCACCTCACCTTCTTGCAGGGCAAGCAGGCTTCCAGAAACTGGAATGGGGCAGGCTGGTGAGGCCCCAGCCTCAGGGAGAAACCTGAGTGAGGAAGGCACTGGGAGGCAAAGGGGACGAGAAGGGGACTGACAAAATGGAAGACCATGAACTCTAGCACCAGCCGGTCCGGTTCCCAGCTCCACCACCTATGGTTATCTGACCTCTCTGAGCCACGTCTCCTCATCCGTTACGTGGGGCTCGCTGACTCCTTCGGGTTGAGACAGCAGCCAAAGTGCTGAGGGCCTGGCATGGAGGAAAGTGACCACTCGTGGCTTGCTGCCATCTGAAGAAGCTGTGTCACCCTCTGCAGGGACTCCCAGCCTCTGCCAAGCCACCCCCCTCACTTGCTAACTCTTCTTGTCCCTAAGAGGACACTGCCAACACCCTGCCCCCACCCCTGAGCCTTTCACTGGGTCACCTCAGTTCCAGCAAAGTCAGTGGCTTCCTACATCTCTCTGCTTGAGGAGATTCCCCAGGAAACACCAGAGATCTGCAAGGAGCTGGGGGGAGGAGCTGCCTAGGAAATGAGGGTCCCAGGATGGACCCCTATCAATGAGGGACAGGAATTACTGGATAAATACCCCAGCTTCCTCACCCCGGAGCAATTCTGCAGTGCATTCTACATGGTTCTTCAGAGGGTCCCCAGCGGGGTTGAGCCCCTGTTGCCCACAGTGATAACCTGCTCATTAGCTTGCTCTTATTGGCTGTCTTCCCCTCCCCATCTCCCTTCTGTAGCCCCTCACTGTGCTTCCTGAGATCATCTCTTCAAAAAACAGCTTACACCCAAATCCTTGGGTCAGGGTCTGCAACCTAAACCCACAGGAGCCCCACCAGCCCACCACTCCCACAGCATTCTCCTTGCCCCAACCTAGGGTGCCAGCCTAACCACACAGAGATCAAACTTTTACTGATTCACTGGTGCTAGGGACTAAAAAAGAAGCCTTACAGCCAGACCCGGGAGAATTCACACTACATGATTCCATTTCTATTACGCTCAAAACCAGGCACAGTAATTAATGCTGTTCCAAGTCACACAAGTGGTGCCTCTTGGAGGGAAGAGGATAGTGACACAGGGAGGAGCGGTGACTTTGGGGGGCTAGACGTACAGTAGCCCCCCTTATCTGTGGGTTTGCTTTCAGTGATTTCAGTTACCCATGGTCAACCACAGTCCAGAAGCAGATGATCCTCCTGCTGACCTAGCTTCGGAAGGTCAGTAGTAGCCTAATGCTACGTCATTCAGCTCGCTTCATCTCATCACGTAGGCATTTTATCATCTCCCATCATCGCAAGAAGGGTGAGTATAGTACGATAAGGTATTTTGAGAGAGAGAGAGACAATGTTCACTTAACTTCTATTACAGTATATCTCTGTAAGTGTTCTATTTTATTATCAGTTCTTGTTGTTAATCTCTTACTGTTCCTACTATATAAATTAAACTTTATCAGGTATATATATATATGATATATAAGGTTTGGTACTACCTGTGGTTTCAGACATCCACTGAGGTCTTGGAATGTATCCCCATGAATAAGGGGGACTGCTGTATTCTGGTTTTTTATCTCGGTGCTAGTTATATGGGTGTGTTCACTTTGTAAAAATTCCTTAAACGCGTCAAACTCTACACTTATGATTTGTGTGCCCTTCTGGATGCATGCTACATTTAAATGAAAAATCCACTTGAGAAAAGGTAATTTAGAAGGAAAAAAGGAACTTCTAAGTATGCCAGTCCACTCTCTCAGGTGGAGGACACTCTTCCCAGGCCGGGCAAACAGCTCCTGGCCAGCACTCTCAGAACACAACGGTGGGATAAGGGCTATACAAGAAATCTGAATACACAGGATCGGAGAAGGGCCCTGTGTGAGGACTGAAGAGCTGGGATCTCCATCCGGAGGGAAGAGTGGACACTGTCCTATTCCACCAAGATGCCAGAGGGAACCCCAAACTCTGAAAGGACTTGAGGATCAGGAGACAATCTATCGTAAATTCTATGAGGCTGTAGAGAGAATGGGTCATGAGTAGGATGGGGCTGAATGGTTAGGACGGGATGGGTTTACCTGAGATGAAATGGGATAGGACAGGACAGGATGGGGATTTGAAGATGGGACCCAGATTGTAAGGAGCTTACATGAAGTCCATCAAGATGAGGAGTTTGGATTTCATCTCACCCAGAGTTGGAGAATTTTCAGAAGGGAAATGGCATCCTTAGAATTATCCTCAAAAGATCCCTCTTTTGAGGTGTGGAACTGTGGGCCTCAAGGGGAAGCCTAGAGGCCAGATGTGTCTAAATTAAAACAAATGATGCCTTAACCAGTCAGAAGGGCTGGAAGAGAGGCCAATGGGCACCCCTAGGATCCTCTGTGAATTGAGCTGGTAAGGACCCAGATCCATGCTTCATAGGTCTGGAAACTGAGGAAGGACCAAGGGGAGGAAGACACTTGCCAGCCTCACATAGGAGCCGAGCATTTCCTTCTCTTCGAGCTCTCAGGAGCTCATTCTGAGACTGGCTTACATCCCAACAAAGGAGCAAAAGACACCACCAGTGAGACCACAAGAATCCATTCCAGCAGTCAGCCAGATGATGGCTGAACTATGCCCCGGGGAGCCTTGTGTCAGACTTCACAACTCTGAGGACACTTCCAGCCAGTGATGTGTCTTGAGGGGCCCTAGAACTTAGGCCATTACCACATCATACAGAGGCGAAAACAGCGTCAGCAAAGGGCCTTGCCTGGCCCAAGGTGACTCAGGGGGCTGGTGGCACACCCAGGAGGTGAGCCCAGGTGCACTGGCCTCAGACGCCCCAACCTGCCGTCTTTCCAGAAATACCACACTGCTCCATGCTCCCGATGTGGTTCTCTGGTGGCCAAGGGGCAGGAGCTCCGTGGGCCAGAACCGTAAAAGCAAGCACGAGGCCCACGCCCCCTCCCCTTCCTCACCTGTATGCGTGCGGACGTGCCTCTTCAGGTCGAAGGTGTCATTGAAGCCCTTGCCACAGAAGGTGCACAGGTGCCTCTTCACCTGGTTGTGGCACTTGAGGTGGCGGTTGAGCATGCGCTGCAGGCGGAAGGCCTTGCCGCACAGCTCACAGCTGTGGGCCGCGGGGTCGCTGCACGTGCCTGTGGTGAACTGGGACAGAGGGGGTGTGTGTGAGGGCCCTGGGGCAGGCGGGCGCAGCTGGTGGGCTCAGCCCGGGGGGCACACCTCCCTGTGTGTCTCCAGGCTTGGCCAGGCTGGGGCTCCTGACCCCTGCAACTTCCAAGCGGGTTTGGGAAGGAAATGGCTGGAAGCTCCTCCCCGCGTTCATTCCCCCCCTCCTTCCTCAGAACAGACTTCTGATTTCTGGGCACAACGTCCCCCAGTTGAACATCTATAGCAAGTCACGGTGGCGGGACTAGTGGGCCAACGGCATATACCCCTTCTGTGGGGGGAGGGGGAGCCCTCTTCCTCCTTTGCTCCTTCCTGCTGGCCAGAACTCCAACAGCCACCCTACACCATCGAGGGGAAGCCAGTGCTGAGGATGGGAGAGCAGAAAGAAAGGAGTCCAGGTCCCGATGAGGTACAGAGTCCCCGAAGACAGACACAGCCGATTCCTTCCTCCCTGTGCCTGCACACTGCTCCATCCATCAGGAGATTAGAAACCCTTTCCTCTCCCCTGGGATCTGGGCAGGGCCTGTGTAAGTTCTAGGTCTTAAGACACTTTGCAGCTGGGGCGCCTGGGTGGCTCAGTCAGTTGAGCGTCCGACTCTTGATTTTGGCTCAGGGTCGTGAGATCGAGACCCACTCGTTGGGGCTCTGTGCTGAGCAAGCATGGAGCCTCCTTGGGATTCTCTCTCTCCCTCTCTCTCTACCCCCCCCACCAACGTGTGCGCTCTCTAAACAAACAAACAAACAAACAAACAAACAAAAACAAGAGGGAGAGAGACTATGCAGCTTCTACATGTTCCCTTTTGGAAGCCAGCTGCCATGTAAGACATCCAAGACCACCATGCCACGAGGAAGCCCAAGCAGCCATGTGGAGGGCAAGGCCACTGGGAGAGGCACTGAGGTGCCAGA
Organism: Mirounga angustirostris; assembly: GCF_029215605.1. Classification (NCBI taxonomy): domain Eukaryota; kingdom Metazoa; phylum Chordata; class Mammalia; order Carnivora; family Phocidae; genus Mirounga; species Mirounga angustirostris. The sequence goes on along the minus strand of NW_026991718.1, from coordinate 95,454,703 downwards.
TAAAGCCTCACTGGGCCTCCCAGCCCAGCCCATGGCTGCCATCAGTTAAGTGACTCTGGCCAATGCCACCCAGGGTACAGCTACCTTGCTGGGCCATGCTCTAGCTCCTGACCCACCAAAGTATGAACTCCTAAAATGATCATTTTGGGAAGTGACTTGGTCAGAATCCCACAGCTTCATTCTCAGCAAAATAACCAAACCCCAGGCCCTGGGCTTCCAGTCCCATGGGCCCTCAACCATGTTTGCCGCCTCTAAGGCAGAAACTTGAATCTATAATTAAATGGTGAAAAACACCAGAGCTGATATATTCATCAAAGTTTTCCTAGCTACCAAACCAAATCGAAGCTTGAGCCAATTGCTCTGCCATTTGTAAAAGGGCCTAATAACCTGATTTTCATAGGAACATCATTAACAGGAAGAGTTGATCCTTGCCTGGCTCAACACCTCCATAGCCTCCAACACCCTTCCGCCTCCCCCCGCCCTCGGTATTGCCCTCCACTAAGTCCCAGCTCCAGTGCTCCCTCCCTGATGCAGCTTCTCCAATTACTGCAGCTTCTGCCCAAACTGTTTTCTGTAGCCCTAAGACCAGGGCCCTCAAGCCCCAGTGTGCACACAAGTTCCCCGGGGGTCTGATTCAGCAGGTGTGGTGGAGTCTAGATGCTGCATTTCTAGTCAGCTCCCAGGAGATGCCACTGTGGCATGGATTGTACTGGACACATGAGGCTAGGGTATGGCCCTCACACAGTTCAGTACACTATTCCACTCGTTCCAGAGGGTTCCATCATGCACAGATGTTTCCTCAGTGTTCACCTTGTTTCCTCAAGTAAACGCCTTTGCAGAAGTCAGCAAGTGTTTGTGCACATTCCTGCCCCCCACCCCCAAGCTCAGACTCAGGCCAGGGCACCAAAAGTGTTGATGGGCAGTGGCTCACAGTGGCAAAATACAAAGAGACGTGGGGAAGGCACAAGACCCCAGAGCACAGTTTTTTGGTCGGCCTCCTCGTCTGTTTGCAGCTGAATTTGCCTCAGCCGACATACGGAGTGCCCGGTCTGCAACAGGCCCTGTACTCAGAGCTGGAGGCAGCACAGTCACCAGGATGGCTTGTCCCCAAGAAGCTGCCAGTCTAGTGGGGAAGCAAACCCATCAAAAGGCCACTGGTATCTGGGAAGCTCCGGGAGCAATGGACACCTTGGAGAGGCACCTACCCCAGACGTAGAGTATGAGGGAAGGTGCTTCCAAGGAAGTGAGCTCACTCCTCAGCCAGGCAAAGATGAGGAGGAAGAGAAGGGCAACCGCAATGAATATTTCAGAAGTGGGCAATGGGCAACAGGGAGACTGCGTGTGGTTCCACATGGCTAGCCTGAACCCAAGAGAGCAGTTAATGAAAAGAGCTGAAGTAGCAGGGCAGGGCAGCGTCCTCCTTGGGGCTCTACCTTGGGGCCCTAAAGAAACTCAGTTCTATTCAAAAGGCAGAGGGGCCACTGGAAGGCACACAGGAGGATGGCCTCAGGGGTTGGGTTGTTGACCCAGTGGGTTGCCACCCTGGGCCTCCAACTGCTCAAAGCCCACCTCTGTGTCCTCCAAAGGGGTAGGGCTTGGTCCTCGTCCTGAGGGAGACCCAGCTGAGCCCAGGACTTCCTTATTTCTGTCACCAGGATGGGGCAGGTCTTTTCTCCTTGCCTGGAAGTCCCCATTCTGGGCATCGCAGCCCTTGAAGGGATGTAAAAAGACTAAATATGACCCGGGGTGCCTGGGTGGCTCAGGTCATATTCCAGGGTCCTGGGATCAAGTCCCGAGTCGGGCTCCATACTCAGCGGGGAACCTGCTTCTCCCTCTCCCTCTGCTCCTCGCCACTGCTGGTGCTCTCTCTCTCTCTCGTGCTCTCTGTCTCAAATAGATAAATAAAATCTTAAAGAAAAAAAAAAAAGACAAATATGACCCAAGCCTTGGCAAACCGAATACCTGGAGTTTCTCAAGGCCAAGTCTACACAGGAGAAAGGTCACTGAGAGCTGGTGAATGCCTAATAAAACAGAACACAGACAACTGACCCATGTAGTTTGATTAAGAACATGCAAAATGCTAGAACTCTTCCTGCAGAATGTTCTTAAGGACTTGCCAACTTAAGGTCCAAACCTGAACTCCTGTTTACTTTAAGCCTTTTGATAAATTCCTATTTTTAAAATGCTCTGCATGTAATATGGATACCTTCTATTACAGTCCAGGATGAAAACCTCAAATCACTGGCATTATTTTGTTTGAAAAGAATAAAATCTTGAAGGGTAGAGAGAAAGGAGGTTAGTGACAACTTAAGGGAGTGCAGGGCCAATGGATCATCTGACTAAGATACAGAAAGCCTTTTAACACAGGGGAGAACATGAGGATGGGGGAGGAGAGTGGGGACTAAGCAGTTTTCCTCTGGTTTTCTTGTAACAAAAATAGAAATTCTCCAAGTGTACGTCAACATAGGCAAATTTCCCATTTCTCCATCTTCATATACATCCCCATTCCACAGGATGGCAAACTGAGCCAGCACCAAGGGGCTCATTTAGGGAATCCATGAAGCACTGTTTGCCACCTCTCTCTATCTATGACCAACCCAGCACCCGGATATTAAGGAATTATATTTGAAGGCTTAAAAGGGCCTTGTTGAAAGATGTAAAGTTAATTAAATGGCAAAAGACCATGGCTGATGTAGCCAGTTTCTGCCAGACTATTTCAATCCTCAGAAAGGAAGGACTATTTGTAGGATAAATTCCTAAATGTGAAATTTATCCCAGAGTATACTTCACATGGCAGGTGCCCTGAAATTCTGTCTGTAATGGCAAAAGACCAGGAACTACCTATAAGTCCATCAATAGGGGATTTAAAAAGACGGTAGAACCATATAATTAAAGCATCTAGACAAAGGAAACAGTGTCAGCTGTCAGACACGTGATCCAGCCCAGTTAAGCCCCCAGAAGATTCCAGTCGGCTGCCATTTGACTGCGACCACGAGAGAAACCTCAGGCAAGAACGGCCCAGCTAAGCCCAGTCATTCCACAGAACTAGAATATAGAATAATAAATTAGGCTGCTAGGGGTGCCTGGGTGGCTCAGTCGGTTGGGTGTCTGCCTTCAGCTCAGGTCATGATCCCAGGACATCCTGGGATCGAGCCCCTTGTTGGGCTCCCTGCTCAGCAGGGAGTCTGCTTCTCCCTCTCCCTCTTCCTCTGTCCCTCCCCCCCCAACTCCGTGCTCGCGTTGTGTGCTCTCTCTCTCGCTCAAGTAAATAAAGAAAGTCTTGGGAAAAAAATAAATTAATAAATTAGGCTGCTAAATGTGGGGTTATCTGTGAAAGTGCAATAGGGAACTGGAACAGTAAGAGATGTATCACAATCTCTCCAGAGCACGAGACCTGCCACATTTCCTAATGTTCTCTTCCAGGATGGGCTGCAGGATACAGACAACACATCTGATTCCTGGAATGACATCCCATGGGCCAGAGCACCAGCAATCCCTCCCCAGGTCACTGGGCCATCTTTACAATGTTTACATAGGTTTATACCTAACACCTGACCTCCTAAAAGTTCAAAATAAGGTTAACCAATCATACCTTGTTACTCCACTTTGCAAGTAGTAGACCCAAACTAGTTACATCTTGGCCTTCTTGGTTACAAAATGAACAGACAAGGAATGCTGAGGATCAAATAAAAACCTATACCTTCCATCACCCACTTGTGGGCTATCATTTAATATCCCTGCACCACCATTTCCCACGTGTTAAGTATGATAAAATGGCAGGGCACCTGGCTGGCTCAGTCCGTACAGCATGTGACTCTTGATCTCAGGGTCGTGAGTTTGAGCTCCACATTGGGTGTAGAGATTACTTAAAAAAAAAAAAAAAATGAGGGGCACCTGGGTGGCTCAGCCGGTTAAGCGTCTGCCTTCAGCTCAGGTCATGATCCCGGGGTCCTAGGATTGAGTCCCGTATTGGGCTCCCTGCTCAGTGAGGAGCCTGCTTCTCTCTCTCCCTCTGCCTCTTTCTCGATCTTTCTATCTCAAATAAATAATACAATCTTTAAAAAAAAAATGATAAAATGGTATTAGATGAGCCATCTTCAGCAGTATGAAGATCTAAGGGCAGAGTCTTTTTTCCTTTTTCTTAAGTTCAAGCCCTGCTCCGCCACTTACAGTCTGTGGGGAGTAGGCAGGTTACTTCCCCCTCTCTAAGCCTTAATTTCATCACCTGTAAAATGTGGACAGTATCTATATTTGCCTCTCAGGATCGTTAAGGAATTAAATAAGAAAAGCTAGTAAAAAAGACCTGGAGGGGGCGCCTGGGTGGCACAGTGAATCAAGCCATGAACTCGGTTTTGGCTTTCAGCTCCAGTCACGATCTCAGGGTCCTGAGGTCGCCCCGAGTCCGGCTCCATGCTCAGCGTGGAGTTTGCTTAAGACTCTCTCTGCCCCTCCTGATTGTGCTCTCTCTCTCTTTCTCTCTCAAATAAAATAAATAAATCTAAACAAACAAACAAACAAAGGACCTGGAGGTCAGTAACTCGTAACTCATAGACCAGATCCAAAGTTCTGTGATCCTGAATAAAAGGTAATTGGTCAAAATCTCTTGTTTCTCTGTTGCCCTTTTGAATTTCTCTCTCTCTGATGGAAAAAAAAAGGGAACTAACCTTCAGTATGAGCTGCCAACCCTCAGTCCTTCATCCACGACTCTGAAATCCAAACAGCTCTGAAAACCAACATTCTCACATATCTTCCTTTGGCAATACAAGTGGGCCCGAGCAGACACAGAGCTAGGCAGACTTCATCCCATTTGGTGTCAATATTCATGTGTTTTGATACAAAAATTACTAATGTGTTTAATTATAGGGTACTGCTCCAGCCCTGCTGGGGGTGGTATATACACCATGCTACCTTCTGAAAAAGCTTAACAGTTTCACCCCGAATCCAAAATTAACACTTCGCAAAAGGCTTATTAATGAAATGGGGGAGCTACCATGGATGGTGGGAGGTGACATCAGTCTGGGGATTCATTCAGGGCAAGAAAGATGAAGAGAGACTGAGTGATTCTCCAACCCCATGGCTGGGGGGCGCTTTCTTGCTTGCTGTCCTGTTTTCTGCAGGATCTCGACTTTCATTTTAAAAAACACACAGGTTTCCCTCTAGTTCTTCTAAAAAACAGGTCTTTGCAGCAAAAACAAACCGATCATTGTAACAGGGCTGTTGAAAACTGCAGGAGTGTCTGGGGAGGTAGGGACTTTGGCTGGCCCTCTGACCAACTTCAAAGCTGGCTAAGGTCACTTACCTGTCAAACTTCTAAAGAAAAAAAAAATCCTTTATTTTCTGTTGATGCTTCCCCCAGACAAGTTTATTAAATTATTAATGGTCCTATTTCCTGTGGCAGAGTACCGTGAAGGTGGTGGCCATTTGGATAAGATTTCCATTGACACATTTGCTATGCTTCAGCATTAAAACATGCTAAGCAAGGGGCACCTGGCTGACTTAGTAGGTAGAGCATGGGACTCTTGATCTTGAGGTCATGAGCTAGAGCCCCATATTGGTCATAGAGATTACTTAAAAAAACAAAAAAACAAACAACAACAACGACAAACAACCATGCTAAGCATATTGCCCGATTCCCTTGGGATAAAAAAATTCCCTCCTGGTCCCTGTACCACTCACTTCTTTAGGGTTCACAACTCCACCATATGGTAGAATGGAGAACCTTTTCAAATGCAGAGATAATGAAGAGAATACAATCTTATAATCCAGAAAAAACCTGAGGCTCCAGGAGAGCTCAACTGCCCTTGGTCACATGACTTGTAGGTGCCCACACTGAGATTTTGGATGTGGCCTGTTATCTGCGAAATTTGTGCCTACACTTCCCCTAGACAGGTCCATGGATCTGGGCATGATGTGGGGGAGAGAGAGGGGATGAATCCTATTGTTTGTCTCATATCGTGGTGAGCAACAGCTTCATGTCAGACCGTCAACGCTAATGGCTGACGTGTCAAAGACACCTCCCATAATGCAATACAACAAGCCTAAAAGGATCCTTGGGTTGGGCTTTGCTACTAAAAACTGTGTCAAATTCAAGGAAGCCCCTCTGGGCTTTCCCCTTCTTTCCTTGAAAATGAGGGGATTGGACCACACAAGCTTTAAAGGTCCCTGTAGTGAATCCTATGGATGGACACTCTTCTTAGCATCTCTTCCTACTTTTTTCTGGTGGGCCTTCCTGTGCTGCAGAGGCTAAAAAGCTACAAACTACATTTCCCAGACCCCCTTGCAGCTGCGGGTTTTAGATGTGACTTGGGTTCCACCAATTTACATGCACTATCAGGAGATTTGAATCTGGGCCTGAGTTAAGTGGACAGAGCATCATGATGCGGGAGCAGGCACCCGGAGAGGCAGTCGGCTGTAGCTCCCTTAATGGCCCAGTTTTCTGCAGTGTGGCTCTGGGATTATAGCCTGGTCTTTCTTTAGTCCATTCATTACCCTATCATTAACCATGCTCAGCTGAAGCTAACTACCATGGATTCTGTTGTCTACAACTAAACCCACTTCACCCATGTTCAAAGTAAAAGCCAGTGCAATTAACACTTATATGGTTCTCCTCTTTTTCCCCTCTTAATTAATTTAGCCTTTTTTGAGCATCTATTCCAGGTATTTTCCGAGATCTATGTTTCCTTCTTGCTTCCTATTTCCTTCCAAATGCTGTCATTTACATCCAGGGATGGCTGACCCCTCCCCCCCACACCTGTATTTCTGTTCTATGTTGACCTATGTCCTCCTATGAGTCAGGCATTACTGTACCAGATGCTGGGGATACAAGCCCAGTAGGAACGTTCCCTGCCGTCGGTGGGTCTAGAGTCAAGAAGAGGAGGAGTCTGGTCAGCCAAATGTCAGGCACATGGTCAGTGAGTTACAATGGGGGCGGGGGTGAGGGGCAGCCAATTCTGCCTCAGGAGATAAAAGACAATAGGCAAGGAGTTAGGGACAGAGCTTATGTTCTCTTCCAAATATCAAATGGATGGGTTTTTAAAAACCACTTAAATCATGATTCACAACAATATTTTAAAAATAAACAAGTTGGCCATCGCTGTAGAATTCTGGTGAACCAACAGATTAGCTTGAAAACTGGTAAATAAAGGGAATCTTATTTGGCCTTTCCAATGAACTGCCTCACTGGGAACCAAACAGCAGGTGAGGGGAAATATATCTCTATACAAGAGTATCGGCTAAGAAATGAAGGACAGAATATCACACCCCCTAATAACCTAAAATATTTAGACCCTGAGTATCAACAGCAGCTCATATCACAAATATTGTGCGCTTCCTGATGTTAATAGATGACCCTCCCCCGACATATTTTTTAGCCAAAATAAATACACCTGAGCAAGCATCTAAAGCAGTGTTGTCCAACAGAACTTTCTGCAATGACAGAAATGTTCTAATCTGCACTACCCAATACAGTAACCACGGGTCTCATGTGGTTACTGAGCACCCGAAATGTGGCTCGTGCAACTGAGGAACTGAATTTTTAATTTTACTTAGTTTAAATTTAAATAGTCACATGTGACTTTGGCTACCAGAGTGGGCAGTGCAGCGCAGCTACAGACCCAACTACCCGTTTAGAGAAAACACAGAAGACCAAGGAGCGTTAGACTCCGTGCTGATGCATTCCTCAAAATCCAGATTGTTAGCAACCCTCCAAGCAAATTACTCATCTCTTCAATAATTAACTTGTAAGGACATGGAAAAGAGATGGAGGGAACATGGACAAATTATGAAAGAACTGAAAGATATGCCAATCAATTACAATGTGTAGACATTGTGTGGACCTGATTCAGCAAACTGAAAAAAATATGAATTTATGAGACAATTAGCAATGCGAACACTGCTCTTAATGTAGGTGTGATCATGTATTTTGGCCTTTACTACAGGCACATTCTGAGGTATTTATGGTTGAAGTAATATGATAAATGAGATTTGCTTCAAAATCATGTGTTGGGGATGGGTAGGGGTTGGATGGGCAGGAATAACCATGGATTACTGGTTGTTGGGGTGGGTGACAAATGATGGGAAGAAAGGAAAAAGACTACCACATGTTCCTACGTCTGGCAGGACTCGAAGACTTGGACTACAGAGCCAGGTAAAAGACCAAAAATACTTCAGAAGGAATCCTACACTCAATTCCTTTTGAAGTATCCTTGGGAGAGGCCAAAGGACGAGAACAGAAGGAAAAAGGGGGAGAAGACAGATTCACCTGCTACTCTACACTTGCACCTGGGTCCCACCAGCCACTGAGCCAGGAAGGAAAAATGTCCGCCAAGTAACTGATTTAACTTCAGAGTTACTTAGTTTCCGATAAGCCTTCAAAGGAAGGGCAATGGTGATCAGGGTTTCTGGGGGTCTCTGCCCCGCAGCTGGAGTCCTGTGAATGGGACCAGCACAAAAGAGACTTAAAGCCACCTGGATCTGTCACTACCGCCTTCTTAGATACACATGATCTCTCCACCTCAATCTGTTTGGAAAATTACTGAATCCTCAGTAGTAAAGAGACAATTTTGCAAACTGCCCTGAGGCACACAGTCATAGGCAGATAGGCTGGAAAAGGCCAGTTTCCTAACCAGCACCTACAACTCCTTTCTAGAGCCACTCACCAGCACAGCCAGATTGGCAAATCCCTTGTCCCCACTGTAGGCAACAGAGTACTGGACCTTAAGGAAATCTGCCATACATAACTTTTAGCTAACTCCCTACTGGCAGTTTACACATGCACAAAAGTGCTAGACACTCTGCACCCCTCATTGCATCGAACCAACCCTTCTGAGAGGCCGATTCTGTTGCTTTTCCATCTTACAGGTCAGGGAAACAAAGACTCAGGACAGATAATGTATCCCTAATACAGCTGGTAAGATGGACCCAACTGAGGTCTTCCTTCTCAAAACCCTTCTAGAACCCCTGCTGTGCCTGTGCAGGAGAATCCACACCTCTTGGCGCGGCCCCTTCATCATCTCGCCCTGGCCCAGCTCCTCAACTCCCACTCTTCTCTCTGACCCTACCAGGTCCATTTTCCATTTTCAGGCACTAGGACTTTGAGTCCTTTACCTACTCAAGCTTCGGGCTCAACCCATGCCACTGCCCTAAAGCCCGCCTCTCCCTCTTCTCCACTGCCCTCAAATCCACACCAAGAAACCTTCCCCGGCTCAGAATGTATTACATCTTTGCTTGTGCTTTAGCATTCCCTTTGCTGTAACAGAGTTAATAATATTTGTGTCTCTCCACCAACCCATATAATTCTAGCTAGAGCTAATGGGCACCTACCACGTTCCTCTCTTCACTCATTTATTATGTTTACCACTCTATAAGGGAAGTATCATTATTATTCCCATTTCACAGACAAGGAAACTGAGGCCCAGAGGGATTAGCAACCTGCCCAAGATCAGGCAGTTAAAAAGTGAGCCTAGAGGCTTAACTGTTACTGTCAGATGATTCTAGAACACCAGGCAGGGAACATCTTTATCTCCTGGCTGCCTGGCACACAGCAGGCACTCCATAATGTTAGATGGGACGTTGCCTCTCTGCGGGGCACTGGCTCAAACCTGCCCCTCCCATAGTCCTCTGAGCCAACTGCTCAGGGGGTGTCTTGAAATCATTCAAACTCAGTCATTATGCTTCATATATGGGCCTCATACTGGATTGGCATTCCTTTTCTTCTGGTTAAGAATTAAGAGAGCAGCAGGTTTTGCATAGAACTCTAGAATTAGGAAATATGCTAAGTCACATGCGATTTGGACAATCATTTGAAAACGGCCAATACCACAGAAGATAATTCTGGAGGCTTGGAGTATCTTAATACCAAAATGTCTCCTATTTTCAGATGGAGGCTGAGAGGGAAAAGGATTCTAAACATCCTCAGTAAATAAATGGAACTTCTCTGGAAGCTGTGCTAAGGTTGAGGAGCTAACACTATACCCCATCCCCCAGCCCAGGGGCAGCATGTAGGCAAGATCATAGAAATAAGATTGTGGTTTATTTATTCTTTAATCCAGGGATCCATGGGGCTGTTTGCCTGGGACAAGAGACAGCTCCTCAAATGTTGGTTAAGGGACTGGATCTTTCTTCCCTGCCACTTTCTTCCCAGGGTAATCTGGGAAATTGGGGGACAGAGGGGCAAACTGACTACAGTCAATCCCAAAACAACGTTGCAATTGTCCTTCCAGCCTGGTGATAAATATGCAAGTGGGACACTTTGTAGAATTTCCTGGAGGGCAGAGCTACCAGCCTCAGGCAAACTGTCCCCTCCCACTTAACCCCATCTGGCCCAGAAAAGCCTCAGGCCAGCTGACTTTGAACCTCAGCAGTCAACTTTAACACCAAACAGCTTGCGCCGTAGCAACCTTTAAAGATGTCTTTCCAGAGGATTTCGGCTCCAGCCTCTAGCCTCAATTCATAACCAAATGCACCCTAGCCAGCCCCCAAGCCAAACCCCAGGAACCAGTAATATGCATAGGGAGGGATGGCCTCGCCCAGGAAAAGTAACCTAGTCTTACCCAATCCACAGCAAACACTAGAGTTCCTCCTCCCCATCCCCCCATCCCCCGCCTGGGCAGCAGGGCTGCAGGACCGCCCTGGCGCGCGCAAGAATTCTCGCCCACCACCCAGGGCCTGGAGCCCGCAGAGTCCCACCAGGCTAGGAAATGGGGTCATGTGATTCCTAAAACACCACTCCCTGGCTCCAGCTGACTAAATCAGTGGAATGAGATTCCTAAATCTTGCGGGTAACGGATACATTTGAGCAGGCGATCATGGAAGTTCTACCCAGAAAAGCCAGATGAATGTCCCGATAAGATGTCGCGTACAATTCTAGAAGACTTGGGGGGGGGGGTTGAAGAATGATAATGCAGGGTAACAAACACTCCAACCCACTGGGGGCGGGGCACTGAGGCAATTTGCAGTTGAACCCCTTTATCCATCAGTTTAATTCAAGATTTGAGAGAGATGACAAATTTAAAGTGGCCAGCACAGACCTGGAGTCTAACGGGCACTCCATAACTGTCAATGGGAAGAGCTGTTATTGTGAGAGGTCCACTGTGTGCCAAACTGTCGCCACTGCCTCCAGAACGCAAGGAAGTGTGTGAAACTCGGAATTCTCATAGCGCTAGGAATGCGCCGCAGAGAATGGAATTCCTGAGAGCCTGGGTCCCTCCTTTCCGAACCCGGGAACCCCGACGGCCTGGTGATTCTGCAGGCTCTGCACACAGAATGGGCTGCTGGAGGGAGGAAGCTGGGCCTGGGTCTTTTAGGCAGTTCCAGAGGCCACCCCCGCGGACCGTGCCGGCTCAGGAGCCGGCCTCCAGGGCTCAGCGGCGCTGGCCGCTGGTTACCCAGCAGACAGGAGGACGCGCAGAGCCGCCCTGGCCGAGACCCAGAGGCAGGTGCAGGAGCGGCGCAGAGGGCGCGCGCTCGGTGTCCGGGTGCCCGGGTGCCCGGGTGCCCGGGTGCGCGGGCGGGCGCGGCAGGGAGGGGCGCGGGCTCCCGGAGCCCGACGCCAGGGCGTGGTGCAGGTGGCGGCGGGGGGCAGAGTCGACACCGTACCTTGATTTTCGACCTGGCGACCGGGCGCTGCATCGCCGCCAGGTGTCCGCCCGGGCCCTCGACTTCGCCGGGCTCGGGGATTTCGCGCTCGGGGGCGCGCGGGGACGAGCTGCTCTCGGCGCCTCCAGGCTCCCCCGCGCTGCTGCTGCCGCCGCTGCTGCTACTGCCGCCGTCGCTGCGGCAGTCCTCGGGGGGGTCGTGGAGCAGACGGCCCAGGCCCACTGCGGAGGAAGGGGCGGCGCCCCAACACACAGACACGCGGCGTCAGGCCCGGGCGTCCGCGGCAGTTTGACCTGCGGGCGGTGCCGCCGCCGCCCCGCCCTGGACCTGGGCACCTGGCCAAGTGGGCAACACGCGGGGGTGGGCGAGCGGGTCCCCGGCTGGGCCTCCGGAGCGAGCACGGGGTTCGGGGGGCGGCTCCTCGGTCCCAGTCCCCGCGCCCACAAGGAACCGAGGGCCTTCGGCGGCCGCGGACCCCGCGCGCCAAGTTTCCTCTCTCTGGGATAGGGGGTTAGGAGTCTGACCTCAACCCACCTAGCCCGAGGGGCTGACGGATCCTGGTGCAACCCCATGAGGACAAGGGGCTGAGAGTAACCCCTACCGGCCTTCCGTCTCCCCTCCAGGTTCACCCCGGCCCGCGCGGCAGCCAACGGTCCCGCCGCCGGGCAATTACGGGCGCCCACTAGGGGGAAGGGGGCGCAGGGCGTCCCGGGTTCCCCAGCCTCTCACTCTCGGTCTTCCCGCTCCTCAAGGACCCCCTTCCCCGCCCGCCCCGAAAGAGGGGGGCATGGGGTGGGGAGTCCAGCGCCCGCCGAGGAGCCGAGGGGACCCGACCACCCCTGCCCCCACCCTGGGAGTCCCGCGCCCAGGCCCGGCCCCCGCGCGGCGCTCACCTGGGATGTAGGTGTCTGCCCTTTCCTCATCCGGGAGCTCATCCCAGCTGCGGACGGAGACCCCCGGGCTCCTCCTCTTCACCAGGAAGACTTTGGGCATGGTGTGGCGCCCCTCCCCGGCCGGCGGCCCCCTCCTCCCGGCTGCTCCCCGCTAGAAGCTGCGGCAGGGACTCGGTCCCCGGCTCCCGGCGGCCAGAGCCCACCTTCCCGCCTAGCCTGCCCTCTCCCTCCGCCCCCCGCCGCGGCGCGGCCCAGGCCTCTCCCCCGCACGCCCGGCGACTCCCAGTCTCCAGGCTCGGCGACACCTATGCCTTAAATCGCGGGTGAGACCACGCCGAGGAAAAAGTTTCATAAGGTGGAATAGAAAAGGCACCAGGAAACTTGGGAGTGAGCATGCGCCCTGCAACATAACGGTGTCAACAAGCTCGCTACCTGTCCGACCGGTTCCGGCGGCCGGGGCTGCCTGTTCCAGCCCTTCCTTAGGCATGAATGTTTGCAAAAGAATTTAACGTCTGATTCTCCCCCCCTCCCCTTTTTAAAAAGGGAAGAATGTTTTTTAATCAACCTCTCGCCCCAGTCCCCATCACATGCACCTCAGGGCAAACTCTTAGAGGTAAGCCGCCAGGTCCGCTTCCCAGGGCATCCATCCTAAGAGTTGGAGCTTCCTGCGAGTTGCACCCCCCCCCTCCCCGCCCCCAGGTGGATTTGTCTCCGACTGGCAAGCAAGAAAATGGCTCAGTTCCTCCGGACTTGGTGGATGGTTTCCGCGGCTGGCTGAAATCTCGGCGGGCGGAAAGTGGAGGCGGCGGGGAGACTCTCCAGGACTCTGATCTCGTAAAGGGGGGAACTTGGGGGCTTAGGCTCCCCATCATTTACAACAGTCCCCCAAATAAACACAGTAATAATAAAATTTAGAACACGTCGTTATTGATTTGTGCCATACAATCTAGGAAAAACAAGTCGGCTAGCTCTGCTAAACCAGCTTCCACCCCAAGACCTACCACCCCAAGAGCCCCATCAACCCAAATAAACACACAATGGAAACAAAAGCCAAGCGCATTTTATAAAAACGCGGCTTCGGAACAAATTCCTTATCCTTGCCCACTCCCATTATGGTCTCCCCATAACCGCCCGCTCCCCAAATTCCGAGGCTGGGTAATACGTCTCCCAGTTAAGTGAAGTTGGGCTGCTACTGGGGAGGTGGCTGGAGAGCTTTGTATTTATTTTTGGTTTTGGCTTTTCCTCTCTGCCTTTATACCTGGAGGGGGAGTTGGGAGAGAAGGAAGAGGAGTTGGTAAGAGAAAGATGCCAAGTTTCAAAGAGCAGCCGTGCCTGCATTTGGGGCGCGCGCGCTGTCCCCCTCACGGCCGCTGCTCGGGTGCGCCCGGGGACGCGCAGAAGTGCCTGCACCGCTGCGGTGGGCGCACTCCCCCCGTGGGTGGTCAGACTTGCGCGGGCTCCCGGGGCTGTGCAGGGGCGCGTCTCGCCTGGAGTTCCCTGGCGCCCGCAGCTCGCCCATCCGCCAGACTCACCTGTCTGTAATCTGACCCGCTGCGCGCCCAGCCCACAGGGCCGAGGAATCAACACAGCGGTTTTCCCCGTCCTCTTCCGCCCTGGAATGGCCCTTGGGGACACAGCAGCCTAGTAACGGATTTCTCGGCTCGGCGGGAGTACTCTCCCCGCGTACGGAGAGGGGGCGCAGCTCTCCTGGGTCTGAGAAGGGAAGAGAAGCGCCATGCCTCAGGGTCTGCCCTCAAGAGGTCACCCTCTCCTGGCTCAAGCCTGTCTGGACTCTAGATTTTCTGAGAACAATCAACTAAGAATGAAAAAGACTTTGATCCGGTTAAGCCCGGAGTGGAGAAGGGAGACATTTCTATAGCGGCACAAGGAAACGAGGCTTCTTTTTAGTCTATGAGGCTGATGGCGCAGCTTCTGGGAGAATCTGAGAATGTATTTTTATCTACCAACAAACGGAAGATTTTCTAGAAAGAAGGAGCTTGGTTGAATGAAAGTAAAATAAAGTAAAACTACGAAATCACAGAATTGCCTCCCATCTCATATAAATTTTTTAAAACTTTCCTTCGTTCAAAATTCCTTATATTTCGAAAAAGCCAGTCAACCCCATTAACAGTTTTTTTTTTCTTTTATTGGATTTCAGATCAATGAGTGCCTGAACTACTTTGTCCTTTATGTGAAAAGAATATTAAATGACAGACTATAAGGCTAGAAACCTCAGATTCGGGATGAAAATTAACAGAAATAACTACACTTTCTGTCAAGGATTGTTGGATGCACACTTACTATGATATTTGCTAGCTGTTTCTTTGGGAGAAAGGAATTCTAATGTGTTATCTTCCTCTCTCTCTCTCTCTTTTTCTTGATCGGACTTGAGAGGGATTTATCAATATTAACGTTTTCAATGTTTTGTTTTTGTTGACTTTATTTTATGATTAGTTTTCTAAGTATTATGAGGAGCTGATAGAGCATCCCCTAAAAGTAGAATAAGAAATAAGCTCAATTCTTTAAAAATCTCAAAGCTGGTAGTTGAAAGAGACAGAAGTCCTGATCTGGCCCACATCCTGCCCCCCACCTCTCCACTGAGAGGATAGGGTGGCCCTCCCTAGAGTCCTTAGTAGGTGTGTGTCCAGCCCTGCTTGAATCCTTACAGGGTTGGGAGCTCACTTTTTCAAAAAGCAGTCTATTCTGGTGAGGTGACAATACGGTTAGAAAGCTTTTCCTTCTGCTTTATGGAAGTCTGTTTCCCCACATTTCTATCTCTCCTCTGCATTCTGCCCTCTGGGGCTGCTGAGACTCCCTCAGCCTGTGCCCCCTTTCCCTGGTAGTTCTTCAAATGCGTGAAAACAGGCATGGGTGTTCTCACTTAAGACTTCTTTTCTTCAGTAATATGTTGTCAGGTTGAAAATAGGTGCAAACCAGCTCAGTGGCATCATTAGAGGATAAGGAGAGGTTAGGATGATGGGGAAATGGTCCTAAAAATTTTTTTTTTTTACTTTTTACTGAAGTATAAAATAGTGTTTTTAAAAAAGGCACAAATCATAAGTACACAGCTTGATCAAATTTTACAAAAAAAAATTGTAAGAGACAGCACCCCAGAACAAGACCAAGCTGCCTACTCTCACCACTCCGCTTCACATGAGACCGGCTTTTTTGTGGGTACAGTAAGACAGAGAAGAGGAAATAAAGGTATAAGGGTCATAAGAACAAAAGCAAAATTATCATCATTTGTAGTCAGTATGATTAGCTACGTGGAGAACAGAAGAATCTACAGATAAATGATTAGAATTAATAAAAGAGTTTAGTAAGGTTATTTTATAGAAAATCTTGGTGTGGGGCGCCTGGGTGGCTCAGTTGGTTAAGCGACTGCCTTCAGCTCAGGTCATGATCCTGGAGTCCCTGGATCGAGTCCCGCATCGGGCTCCCTGCTCGGCGGGGAGTCTGCTTCTCCCTCTGACCCTCCTCCCTCTCATGCTCTCTGTCTCTCATTCTCTCTGTCTCAAATAAATAAAATCTTAAAAAAAAAAAAAGAAAAAAAGAAAATCTCGGTGTGTGTCAGTTGCATGTCTAAATGTCAATAACATTTAGAAATCTCCCCAAAGTCATCTGTGGATTTAATACTTCAAAAAAAAGATCTTTTTGTGAGAATGACGAACTTGTTCTAAAGCTTATAACCAAAACATTCCTGGAGAACAAGGTGTATAGATTCATTCTATCAGATATCAGTAGTAATTAAAATAGCGTGACATTGGTGCACAGATAGACTGCCAGTGCAGAGTAGAGAGCCCAGGAACAGACCGCACACACTTTTGATTTATGAGAGAGGGCATTGCAGAGCAGTGGGGGAAGATGTGAAATGGGAATGACTGGTTATGCATTTGGGGAAAAATAAAGGAAATCGCATAATGCACACACATATCATCAATTTCCAGTGGATTAAACATTTAAATGTGTATGTGTATACATATGCATAGATAAATAGAGAGATAATGGAGAATATCTTTATGACCATAAGATAGCGCAGAACTTTACTTATTGATTGATTGATTCATTCATTCATTCATTTATTTTTCTTATTGAAGTACAGTTGACACACAATGGAGCAGGATTTCTTTTTTTTTATTTTTTAAAAATTTATTTTATATTATTTAAATTCAATTAACATATAGTGTACTGTTAGTTTCAGAGGTAGAGTTCAGTGATTCATCAGCAGTACATAACACGCAGTGCTCATTACATCACATGCCCTCCTTAATGCCTATCATCCAGTTACCCCATCCCCCCACCCTGGAGGAGAATTTCTTAAGATACAAAGAACAAACCATAAAAGAAAATATCTGATAAATCTGACTGCAGAAAAATTAAGAATGACTACTTTTCAAAAGACACAGTAAGGAGAATGAGAAACTAAATCATAAGTTGAGAGAACTTTTGCAACACATTTATCTTATAAATGATCAGAATTCTGATGTTACAAAGAATTCAAATGTCAGAAAAAGAACCATAATTTTTAAAAATGGCAAAAGACATGAACAGGCATTTTCCAGAAAAGAAAACATGAATGGCCCATCAACATATAAAAAGATGCTCAATCTCCGGGCCCCTGGGTGGCTCAGATGGTTAAGCGTCTGCCTTCTGCTCAGGTCATGATCTCAGGGTCCTGGGATCGAGCCCCACATCGGGCTCCCTGTTTGGCGGGGAGCCTGCTTCTCCCTCTCCCTCTACTGTTCTCCCTGCTTGTGCTCTCTCGCTCTCTCTGTCAAATAAATAAATAAAATCTTTAAAAAAAAAAAAAGACGCTCAATCTCATTAGTAAACAAGAAAATGCAAATTAAAATGACAATGAAATACTATTTCATGTTTACCAGACTGGCAAAATTAAAAGGTTTGACAATACTGCTAAGTGTTGCTTTGGATGTAAGAACAATAAGTTTATGCATTGCTAATAGGTATATAGACTGATTCAAACATTTTGGGAGTTTGATTTTATCTGGTAAAATTAAACATGCACATATTGAATGAGCCAGAAATTCCACTCCAACTTTTTAAATTTAGAAAAAGTCTTGCACTTTTCCACCTAGAATTACAGGCAAGAATATTCACAGTAGCATCATTTATCATATTCAAAAACATAAAAACCTGAATACAACTGGAATGTCCATCAATAACTAATTGGATTAATATATTGTGATAAATGCATCCCAGTGGAAATGAGTGGCCCACAGCCACACTCATTAACAAAGGTCAATTTCAAATACATCTTGTTGAATGAAAAAAAGCAAGTGACAGAAGAATTGTACTGTAAGATTCAAATGATTATTAGAAATGAATCAAAGTATGGGCGCCTGGGTGGCTCAGTCATTGCGTGTCTGCCTTTGGCTAGGGTTATGGTCCCAGGGTGTTGGGATGGAGCCCCACATTGGGCTCCCTGCTAGGCGGGAAGTCTGCTTCTCCCTTTCCCACTCCCCCTGCTTCTGTTCCCTCTCTCGATGTGTCTCTCTCTGTCCAATAAATAAATAAAATCTTTAAGAAAAAAAGGTGAATCAAAGTAAACAATACCTTGCTTAGGAATTCAAACCCACATGTTAAAACCATTAAGCACCAACCAATGACCTGAAAGAATCTCTAGAGAGCTATGCTGAATAAAAAAAGCAAACCCAAGGTTTTGTATTCTCTGATTCCATTTATATAACATTCTTGAAATGAGAAAAATATAAAAATGGAGAAAAGATTAGTGGTTGGTTGTCAGGAGTTAAGGATTTATAAAAGGGCAACACGGGGACTCCTGTGGTGATGGGAGTGTTCAGGATCTGTGGTAGTTGTTACCCAAGCTTACACATGTGATAAAGTTGTATAGAACTACACATACACACACACACACACACACACACACAAATGAGTACAAGTCAAACTGTATCAATCTGAGTAAGACCTGCGGATTGTCTCAATGTCAATATCCTGCTGATGATACTGTCCTCTAGTTCTATAAAATTTACCACTGGGGGATATTGAATGAAAGGTACATAATTGCATGTAAATCTACATGATCTCAAAATGAAAAGTTTAATTTTTTTTTAAGATTTTATTTATTTATTTGACAGAGAGAGTGAGAGAGAGAGCACATGAGAGTGGGGAGGGTCAGAGGGAGAAGCAGACCCCCTGCCGAGCAGGGAGCCCGATGCGGGACTCGATCCAGGGACTCCAGGATCATGACCTGAGCCGAAGGCAGTGGCTTAACCAACTGAGCCACCCAGGCGCCCCCAAAAGTTTAATTTTTAAAAAAATGTCAAAAGTTGCTGAGAGAGTAGATCTTAAAAGTTATCGTAAGAACCATGAGAGACGATGGACTCTGAAAAACAAACTGAGGGTTCTAGAGGGGAGGGGGGTGGGAGGATGGGTTAGCCTGGTGATGGGTATTAAAGAGCGCACGTTATGCATGGAGCACTGGGTGTTATGCACAGTGAATCATGGAACACTACATCAAAAACTAATGATGTAATGTATGGTGATTAACATAACAATAAAATTTTAAAAAAAAATTTTTTTAAATGGATGCAACAAATGTTGGCAAAGATGTGGCATACAGCTGACCCTGAACAATGTGGGGATGTGGGGCACCACCCCCCCAGCCCATACAGTCAAAAGTCTGCATATAACCTTTGATCCCCGCAAAACTTAATTACTAATAGCCTACAGCTCACTAGAAGCCTTATCAATAACATAATCAATTAACACATATTTTGTACATTATATGGCTTACATATTGTATTCTTACAATAAAGCTAGAGAAAATTAAAAAAAAGTTATCGTAAGAAAAAAATATATAATTATGTGTGGTGATGAATGTTAACTAAACTTATCAAGGTGATCATTTTGCAATATATACATGTATCAAATCACTAGACTATACACCTAAAACTAATAAACTGTCATATATCAATTATATCCCAATTTCAAAATATACTAGGCAAAGCAAGAAAATGATACAGAAGTCAAGATAGTGGTGATGATCATCTGGGGAGAGGAACAAGTATAAAATTAGAGAGGGACAGGGATGCCTGGGTGGCTTAGTCGGTTAAGCATCTGCCTTTGGCTCAGGTCATGATCCCAGGGTCCTGGGATTGAGTCCTGCATTGGGCTTCCTTGTTCAGCGGAAAGCCTGCTGCTCCCCCTGCTTGTGCTCTCTCTCTCTGTCTCTCTTGCTCTATCTGACGAATAAATAAATAAAATCTTAAAAAAAAATTAGGGAGGGACAAATAAGGGCAGGGTTTCCAAAGTACTAGTAATGCTGTATTTTTTAACCTAGAGGATAAGAATAATTGTTATTATTATTTAACTATGCATGCATATTATAATCACTCTTGTCTGTGTGATATATTTCACAATAATTTTTTAAAGATTTTGTTTATTTGAAAGAGAGAGAGCGCACGCAAGAGCAGGGAGAGGGGCAGAGGCAGAGGGAGCAGCAGACTCCCTGCTGAGCAGGGAACCAGATGGGGGGTGGGGGTGGGGTCTCAATCCCAGGACCCTGGGATCCTGACCTGAGCTGAAGGCAGACGCTTAACCAACTGAGCCACCCAGGCATCCCTATTTCACAATAATTTTTAAAAGAAAACCAGGGGCTCCTGGCTGGCTCAGTAGGTAGAGCATGCAAATTTCAATCTCAAGGTCATGAATTCAAGTCCCACGATGGGCATGGAGCTTACTTAAAAAATAAATAAATAAAAATAAATAAATAAAAGAGAAAACCAAATTAACTGGCATAGTGGACATGCAGCATGCTCGAGGAAGCTTAGTACTGCTTGTTCACTTACTTTTGGGTAGTTTTTTGTATGAGTCTCACTTCCTCACAAGGGAGCCAGAAAATAGCTTTCCCAGACTCCCTTGCTACGGGTACAAGAATGTGACCCAAGTTCTACGAGTGGGATATACCCACAGACTCCATTTAGGAAGGAGGCCCTGGTCAGGTCAGGGTGGCCATGTCCTGTGCTCAGGGAGGGTGCTGGGAGCTCAGGTGTTCTGGGCCCCAGATGGCAGCGACAGAGCCCCTACTGGAGAAACCAGGAACTGCAGTTTGAGCAACGTTTCAGGCTTCTCCCTTCTAGGACTGATTCTATGAGATTCTATGTGGAACCCTGGAGGTTCCACAAGCCACCTAACATCCTTTAATGAATTGTTTTCTGATTCAGCTAGCTACAGTGGGTTCTGTTGCCACATCTTGGCTTATCTGTTCTGTAACTGGCCCTGTCCCCTGGACAGCATTAAGACCTTCAGTTAGCTGTCTTCTAATGTAAGACAAGATTATGGTGTCTCATCATCCCCGCTTTACTGTAATTCAGAATAAAAACAACACTAACCCACAAAACATTGGTGCCTATTTTAAATCCCTTCTTTCTAGAATAATTTTCAAGGTTCTGGTTAAACTCATTAAAGCAAAATCCACATGTCTTCCCCTAGTCCCCTGTCTTTCATACTCCTGCTTTTCTGGAACCCTAAATGTTAACCTGCAGTCCTGCACTGTCCATCACAAGAACCACTGGTTGGTCACATGCGGCTATTGAGCACTTGAAAGGTGGCTGATCTGAACTAAGTAAGATGTGCAATCAATGTAAAATACACACCGGATTTTGAAAACTTACTACAGAAAAAAAAAAAAAGACTCTAAACTATTTCATTAATAGTTTGTATACTGATTTACATGTTGAAATGATAATATTATGGATATATTGGGTTACATATAGTAATAAAATCAACTTCCATTTTTTTTGTTTGTTATTTTGGGGTTTTGTTTTACTTTGTTTTGGCTTTTTTATGTGGCTACTAGAAAATTTAACATTACATCTCTGGTTCTTATCATATTTCCGTTGGGCAGAGCTGGTCTTAGACTGGCATGAATAGCCTGTGTTGTTCTGGAAGGCTGTCTTTAGGCATCCCCACATTTTCTTGGTCAGCACTGTGATTTGGGGGTAACAGGGAGGTAGCATTGAGAAGCCAACTACTTGGCTTTGAAATCTGTCTCTGCTACTGAGAAGCTCTAAGGATATGGCAAAATCATTTAAATTTTTGAGCCTCAGTGTCTTCATCCCTAAAATGGGACAATAATGTGTCTCTCACCTACCTCACAGGGTTACTATGAGAATAAATGGAATCATATTTGTGAACGTGCTTGTAGGAAGTATTTTTCTATTGTTCAAATAACAAGGGCCGATGTTAATCGAATGCCTTCTCTGATCAAGATGCTGGGTAATATGCCCTAGACATATACTGTTTCACTAAGCGATCTTTTTTTTTTTTAAGATTTTATTTATTTATTTGCCAGAGAGAGAGTGAGAGAGAGAAAGAGAGAGCACAAGCAGGGCGAGCAGAAGGCAGAGGGAGAAGCAGGCTCTCTGCTGAGCAAGGAGCATGATGAGGTACTCAATCCCAGGACTCTGGGATCATGACCTGAGCCAAAGGCAGATAAGCAATCTTTTATGAGAGAGAAATGCTCATTTTATACCCATTTCACAAGAGAGGTTTAGAAAGGTCAAGAACCCCTGCTTTTAAGCCCCTCATTAGGGATGCACCATGATGCCAAGAATGTGCATCCCGAGCTCAGCAGAAACAACGGTGAGCCCATCAGGGCCCTCAGTCGGTCTGGGATGTGCCATGTGGGGGACCCCCTTGCCGGCAGGTTCCTCAGTTTGTAAACACACCGAGTTTTCTAAGAACATGATCTCAGTGTGTCTTCCACACTAATGAGCTCTCATTGCTCCTGGGCACATCTGTGCGTGTGGGGAAGGGAAGAGTCTACCTGCGGAGGACACCTGGCATTTTCACCTGCCTTCTGGCATCTGATCTGCCTTCTTCCAGTGCCTGATGTGCAGTTCTGGGCAGGCTGACTCCACCCCTTCTGGGGGAGGCGGGCATCTAACCTGGTTAATTAGAGCCTTCTCCTGGGCCACAGTGATTGCTTCAAGGGCTGACATATGAGATCCAAACTGAGACTCCCTTTCCCTGAGGTTGAGAGAGGAGGGGATACAAGCCTGGGGCAGCTAGCCACCTTCTCCACCAGCAGCTGCCTGAGGTTGAAGCCAACACAGAGAGAGCAAAGCAAGAGATGGGAGAGCAAGACTGAGTCCTCATGACAGTCCTGGATCTATCCCTACCCTTAACGACTGAGCCACCCAGGCACCCCACTGATGTAACATTCTTTTTTTTTTAATTTATTTTTTTAATTTTTTTTAATTTGTTTGCGAGAGAGAGAATGAGAGACAGAGAGCATGAGAGGGAGGAGGGTCAGAGGGAGAAGCAGACTCCCTGCCGAACAGGGAGCCTGATGCGGGACTCGATCCCGGGACTCCAGGATCATGACCTGAGCGGAAGGCAGTTGCTTAACCAACTGAGCCACCCAGGCGCCCTGATGTAACATTCTTAAGATGCTTGTAGGTATATGTAAATCCAGATCCACAAACCAGGGTGGGAGACAATGTCACATGATTTTATTGTCTTTACTTTGACTCAAGGGTCCATCCCAATGTGGTGGGTTTGACACAAAGCCACCTTCTTCTCCCTCCCTTCTATAAACCCAGTGCTCTAACCCCTGAGCTATGAAGGCACCCCACCCCTCTAGATCCCACCTCTAGCAGGAGGGTCCTCACTGCTCTCTGAATCTTGGACCACTGTCCTCCTTTCTAGCCTGAGCGACCCCTTCTCTCCCTTCATGCTGTTGCCTCCATACCCCTGTTCCTCACTCATGACTTTAGGCTTTCTTTAAAGACTGCAAGAGAGGTGCCTTCTTAAGATTTCACTTTTGCGGGTGCCTGGGTGGCTCAGTCGTTAAAAGTCTGCCTTCAGCTCAGGTCATGATCCCAGGGTCCTGGGATCGAGCCCCCCATCGGGCTCCCTGCTCGGCGGGAAGCCTGCTTCTCCCTCTCCCACTCCCCCTGCTTGTGTTCCCTATCTTGTTGTGTCTCTCCCTGTCAAATAAGTTAAAAAAAAAAATCTTAAAAAAAAAGGACTTCACTTTTGCAACACAGACTTCCTCAAAGACAAGAAAGCATGAAGGGGCATTTACCTGATTGGTGTTAATGGAGAAAAAAGTAGTGCTAGAAAAAAACAAATTAATATCTCAATAATTTTTCTACCACAAGGCTTACTGATAATGAATTCATCATTGTCAATCACGTGCAAGACTCTGTGATTTTTGAGGTACTTTTGCTGGTCTACATTTAAGTGTTAACTTAGAAGTCTCAAGTGAGAAAGTTATTCTTTTTTTAAATTCTCTTTTGAGCTTCCTAAGTCCAGGAGAAAGTCTTAGCTTGGTGCTAATAGGCTTTTAACACATCTGTAACACTGACCAGACCCCCTTTAATGCAAGCCAACCTCAGACTTCGATCCTAGAGCACACAAGCAATGGGTACCTGGCTAAAATTTAATAACATAATTTTGTTGGTCTATATCTCTATTTTCAGCTTTCCTTCTGTTTATGGCAAGTGATATTGGATCTCTATTTCTAGTAGTGAATGCAAAATTTCCTTTCCAAATACATTTACTGAATGACTTATTTAAAGATGAGTATTTTTTTTAAGATTTTATTTATTTATTTGAGAGAAAAAGAGAGAATAAGTAGGGGAGAAGGACAGAGGGAGAGGGAGAAACAGACTCCCCGCTGAGCAGAGAGCCCGACACAGGACTCGATCCCAGGACCCTGGAATAATGACCAGAGCTGAAGGTAGCCACTTAATCAACTGAGCCACCCAGGCGACCCTAAAGATGAGTATTAAGTAGGTAATAGGTGCTAATCTAGATTGCCTAAGGATCAGATACCAAGCAGGGGTTAAATGCACAAGACTCTTATTAGGGGATATGCCTGTGAGAGAGGATGGAGAAGGAACCAGGAGGAGTGTGGCGGGCGGGGCGGGGGTGGGGGGCAGCAGTCAGTCTGAATAGACGGCTCACTCCAGTGAAGGAGAGGGGGAAAGGGGGGTTGAAGCATTGTACAGAGAGTGCCAGGCAGATCTAAGGAAGGTTCAGTCCCAGGCATCTCAGAGGCCTTCCATGTCTCCCCAGGGACGGGCCTGCCTCAGTATCCCTGCTGTGCTCCGACACCCGCTGGAACAAGCCATGGGAAGCATGACTTCGCCCCCAATGCGGTGATAGATTTCAGAGAGCAGCAGTGGGGACCCAGGGCTGACCACCTCTCCCTGCAGTCAGAGATGCAAGTGGCGCATTCTTATGGCCACCCTACGATGACATGGGTGTGGCCTACGTAGAGCTAAGATCCTACAGGTGACGGCAGAAAGAATGATTTGGGGGCAATACTGTTCTGAAGGAAGGCCCTGTCAAGTGGGGGAGGCTGACACAGTGATGTTCTCTCCTCTTCCTCCTTCTCTCCCACTGAGCCAGGCTGCAAAATGCCCCTTACCCTAAAGAAATGCATGCCCTAATCCCTGGAAGCCGGAATGCGATATTATTGGGCAAAAGAGACTTTGCAGATGTAAATAAGTTAAGGATATTGAGATGAAGAGATTATCCTGGGTTATTTGTGGCGGGGGCCTAAATGCCATCACAAGGGTCCCTAGAGGAGAGAGACAGAGGGATGTCACACAGAGAGGCAGAGGCCATGTGACCAGAGGGTCAGGGATGGGGTGATGTGGCCACAGTGGAGGAATGTCAGTGGCCACCAGACCCTTCAAGGGGGCTAGTGTCTCCAGCCCTGCCAACACTTTGATTTCAGCCCCTGGATACTGAGTTCAGACTTCCGGCCTCCGGAACTGGGAAAGCATCAATTTTTAAGTTTGGTGGTTTTAAGCCACCAAATTTGTGGTCATTTGTTACAGCCACCCCACGAAACAAATAGATCCCTTCCCTTCCTTCTTTCCCTTCTTTTCTCCCTTCCTTTTGTGCTTCTTCTCATTTTGATTTTCTTTAACCACTTTCTGCATTTTTTTTCTTACTCTTTTTATGGAATCAGCAAAAGTAATTTTACGTGCTAACTCATGTCCCTTATATTCCTGTTTTTCAAGAAAACTCTGATTGGTCCTGAAGGTTTCTCCTGCTTTGTTTTCTCTTTCTCTGACTTCCACACTCCCTCAGTAGGCCTTCCGCCATCAAAAGTTTCTCCAAACCTGTAACTCAATATCACGTTCATTTCCCTAACCTATGTTAGGTGATGAGGACCCAAAGGTGAACAAATCCTGGTCCCTGACCTCAAAGGGTCACAATCTAGAAAAAGGAGACAGAAATGTAAATTTAAAAGAGTCCTAATGCCTTTCTAGTGCTTTTTTTAAGTAATCTCTATCCCAACATGGGGCTTGAACTCACAACGCTGAGATCAAGAGTTGCATGCTCTTCTGACTGAGCCAGCCAGGTATCCTTAAGTGCTTTGATAAAAGTCTGTACTGAATATTGTTGGGCAGAGGATGTGGTTGTTAATTCTATTGCAGGGTGAGGAGTAAGGAACCTCCCTTAGAGGAGGTGACCTGGAGTCCTGACTTCCCAATCCATGATGGCCACCATCTCAAACATTGTATCAGACCTACTACCCACCACATACCCAACAATGACCTACACACATAAATGTGAGTGACATAAGTACAGCTTTCGCTTATTAAATATCCATTCCCCACTTTTTCCTTGATAATGGACCTCCGATATTCGATATTATGTGGCACAGTAATCTCCCGAGCTCCATTCTCTCTTTCTTAGCCTCCCTTTCATCTAGTTCTGGCCATGTGACATGTATATCCATCCAATGAGTCCTAAACAGAATGCTGTTCAGATTTGATGTCTGGAGGTGTGGCAGCCATCTTGTGACCATGAGGATAAGCATGATGATGAAAGCCCAGATGCCAATGTTGGCAGAGCAGAAAGAAAGAGCACGGCCTTTGAAGGCAACCTTGAACAGCTGAAGCAATCCCTACAGCTTTTCCTTTTCATATTTCTTATAATGAAAGAAAAATATCTTCTCTTGTTTAAACCACTGTCATTTCTTGCAGCCAAGGGAGTACTTAGCAAAATAATATTTTAAGAAATTCTGATTTAGAAAATCTTGGGAGGTAGGAAGAAAGAGTGGGAAAGACAGAGAGAGAGTGCTTTTATAATAGAGAGTAGCGTGGATTTCTGAAGACAATGAGATTTTCTCCCTGGCACTTCACTAAGGCCCTCCTTTGGAATCCTGGCAGGTTCTGTGACAGCTTTGACCAATAGAATATGGTCAAGGGATGGGCCAGGCTCATGGTTATAAGGGACACAAGTTTCCACTTCCTGTCTTCTTGAACGCTCACTCTGGGGGAAGCCAGTTGTTTTTTGTTTCTGTTTTTGTTTTTTTTTTGCTTTGTTTTAATATTTTTATTTATTTTTGAGAGAGAGAGAGAGAGAGCACAAGCAGGGGGAGGGGCAGAGGGAGAAGCAGACTCCCTGCTGAGCACAGAGCCAGACACGGGGCTCAATCCCAGGACCCTGAGATCATGACATGAGCCCAAGGTAGACACTCAACCAACTGAGCCACCCAGGCACCCCAGAAAGCCAGCTGTTATGCAAAAAGTCTGAGTATCCTGAAAAGAAACCCAAGGTAGCTATAGGGGAAGCCATATGGAGAGAGAGAAATACCTGACCAGCTCCAGCTGCGCCAGTCACCCCAGTCTAAGGCCAGGCATGTAAGTGAAGGCAACCCACGCCCTGGGCACCATCTAACTGCGGCCACTTGAGGGACCCCACCCAGCACCCAGCTGAGACCATCAATCCTCAGACCATAAGAGATAATAAACAGTGCTTCAAATTCCTCAAATCAGGGGGGATTGTTAACATGGCAATAAGTCCCGAGGAAGGTATACCCTACTATTGTCAGCATTTTAGAGGTGGAGAGGTGGAGAATAAAAGGGGTTCTCCAGTAAAAGCAAGCCAAGATGTGGCCAGCTCGGATGTGAGCCCCTGTTGTCTGACTCCAGTCATCCTGGTTTGGAGAGAGTTTAAAAAGACGGATGTGGCCGACAGTGTCAAGGGAGTGCAGGTCCTGGGGACATCGGCCTGAGCAGGTCTAGGGAAGGAATATGGGCAGATGGAGGACTGCATGGTCGGAGGCATGCGCAGAAAGTAAGGATGGGAGAAAGCCAGCAGAGATAATGCCTTCGAGAGGAAGGAGAGATGCAGGCTTATATCTAGAAAGAGTATCCAGTGTAGGAAGGGTTATTTTTATGGAATGCTTTTATTACGGAAATTTTCAATATTCATAAAGTGGAAAGAATAGTATAATTAAAACCCAGGTACCCATCACCAGATACACTAATCATCAAATGGCTCCCTCTTCTTTCTTCCTTTTTCTTTTTAGATTTATGTATTTATTTTAGAGAGAGAGATCGAGAGCTCATGCGCACTCGTGAGCATTGAGGGGAGGGGCAGAGGGCAAGGGAGAGAGAGTCTTAAGCAGACTTGAAGCCGAGAGCGGAGCCCATCACAGGTCTAGATCTCACAACCCTGAGATCATGACCTGAGCCGAAACCAAGTCAGAAGCTTAACCCACTACACCACCCAGGGCCTTTCTTTCTTTCTTTCTTTCTTTCTTCCTTCCTTCCTTCCTTTCTTTCTTTCTTTCTTTCTTTCTTTCTTTCTTTCTTTCTTTCTTTCTTTCTTTCTTCTTTTTAAGACTTTTTTTTTTTTACGTAGTCTCTACTGGGGCTCGAACTCACAACCCTGAGATCAAGAGTCACATGCTCTGTTGACTGAGCGAGCCAGGGGCCCCGTCCTCTTCCTTCATTTATGCCCACTACTGAGATTATTTTGAAATACATCCCAGATATATAATTTCACCTGTTAATATTTCTGTATGCATTCCTAAAATATAAGAACACCTAACAGGGGTGCCTGGGTGGCTCCCAGGGTCCTGGGATGGAGCCCCATGTCAGGCTCCCTGCTCATCAGGGAGCCTGCTCCTCCCTCTCCCTCTGCCTGCCGCTCTGCCTGCTTGTGCGCTCTCTCTCTCTCTTGCTCTCTCTGTCAAATAAATAAATAAAATCTTAAAAAAAAAAAAAAACACCTAACATACGTAACCACGATACCATTATTGTTGATGTGTCTTTCCATCTCTTTTTCTCTCCATGCAGTTAATTTGTTAAAGAAAGCAAATTGTTTACTTGGTAGAATTTTCCACAGTCTAGATTTTACTGATTCTATCTTCTTGGTATTAACATGTTCTGTAGATTGGTTGCCAACAACCTAGAAGCTTGATCAGACCCAGCATTGATTTTTTCCCATCGGGTGGTATTGAGTTCTTCCAACAAGAGACACAAAATATCCTGTCCTTCTTTTTTGTGGTTTTAGCAACCATTAATGAGCGTTGCTTATATGAGCATTATTTCATTAGTGACTTAAAGAATCCTGATGCTTGATTCTATCACTCTTTTCTTTATTAGCTGGAGTGTTGTATAAAAAGAAACTTCCCCTTGTCAACAATTGATCTCTGAGATGGAGTTTATAGAAAAGCTAAGATATTTATTCTGTTAGGGTCCTTTTCACATTTTTACATTGAAGGACACATCTGAAAGTTCTTTTAGCTCCATGGTTTTTCTTGTCTGGGGTCCTGCAGCAGACATCCCATAATCCTGCATTATGTCACTCCCTCCCAATGCCCCTGATGCTTTGGCCCTCTCTCCCTTGGTCCTACCTATCTGGAAAAAGCTCACCCTAAAAAAAGGCCTGTATCACCCACCTTCTTTGGGCCTGTTGCTGAGCTGGTGAATGTTGCTGGAGAAAAATCACAAACCAGGCTTGTTTAACAAATCTCAAGCACCCTCCACGCAGCTCCACAGCCCGACTATGTCTCTCTAAAAATGCACCATTGATTCTTAAGATGTGACTAGTGAGTCTGAGGAACTACATTTCTATTTTTATTTAATTTTAAATAACTTAAATATCCATTGTGTCATGTTGGCTAGCGGTTACTATATTGGACAGTGCAGATTATAGAACAATACCCGATTACAGAAAGTTCTATTAAGCTAGTCTAGGAAAGTTGACTTCCTGGCCCCCAAGATGACTAGTTCATACCTTCTCCCTTTGCCTCAAATCTCCTCCAACATTTACTGTACTCTTGCGGATAAAGTCTTCATTCTTTGTCAACACTACAAGCAAGTTTGCTCAATCTCCCACTGCTTATCTTCAAAATCTATGCACACTTGTTGCCTTGGGGTAAATGTCCATTCTCCTATCAGAGACAAAAGTCCCCACGATGCTCCAAATCCAGCCCCCTTTTGAGTTGCCAAGGGCTGTCCCTTCATTTGTCCCCTCTCTTTCTGCACCATCCATCTCCCCCCACTCTACTGGGTTGCTCCCACCAGCAAGCAAATATGCAGTTATCTTTAATCTTTAGAAGTCCTCTTTTCTCCGCACTCCCCGCTGGTTCTCTCGTGCCCATTCATACCCAAGCATAGTTCATTCCAAGAGTGGTTCTCAAAGTGTCCTCAGGCTAGTGGCATCAACATCACCTGGGAATTTGTTAGCAATGCAGATTCCCAGGCCCCATTCTAGACCTCCTGAGTCGGAAACTCTGGGCCCAGACATGTTGGTTTTATAAGCCCTGCAAGTGTTTGCTTGATTTCAAGAACCACAATCCGTGTTCTACAATAAATGCCAACATTTTCGCTTTGTGTTCACTCTTCCTCCCATGGAACCCCCTCCAGCCTGGCTTCTGTTCTCAGCTCTTCCTCAGAGCTTGGTCCTGCCCCTTTTCATCTTCCCTGTTCTTCCCCAAGGAAATCTCGCCCATTTCTTAATGTTACATCCCATGACCTTCAAAGTCATAAGTGCACTCCCCACCTTCCTTAGAGCTCCACATTTCCCCAGATCCAGTTGTTTATTTGCTGACTCCATCTGAATTATCTCCAAAATATCCTAGTAAGTTGGAAAACATCTTGATGCTCCCCCTCAATCTCTCCTTCCCCATGTCCCTACCCCAGGCTGCCCCATCTCGATAAATGGCATTCGTTCAGCATCCCCAGCCAGAAACCTCCAAGTCATCCTTGATTCTTCCTTTCCCTCACCACCCCTGCACATCCTTATTTGCTCTGCACTGTGTAACACACTGACAAATTCTGAGAAAGAGGACATGGACCTCTTGGTGGGTGGGGGGTATTATTCTGCCTTCTGCACCATTTTCTAGGAGGTGAGGCATCCCTCTCCACTCCTCAAGTGTGACTTCCTTCCAAAAGGGACAGTATAGAAAAGAGCAACTTTACAGTGGAGAAACCTGGCAAACACTGTCTCAGCCAAGTGGCCAAGGTCAACGGTGATAAGTCATGCGGATAATATGCGCTGTTGATAAGATGCGGTGAGAATGGCACTTTACCTCCCTTATCTTTCCCCCTGAAAACCCATAACCCCAGTCTAATCATGAGGAAAATCTCAGGGAAATCTAATAAGGAATATTCTATAAAATATCTGTACCCCTCAAAACTGACAATGTCATCAAAAACAAGGAAAGTCTGAGAAACTGTCGCAGTCAAGAGGAGCTTAAGGAGGGGGTGCTTGGGTGGCTCAGTTGGTTAAATGTCTGCTTACAGCTCAGGTGATGAGCTCAGGGTTCTGGGATCGAGACCCGAGTCAGGCTCCCTGCTCAGCGGGGAGTCTGCTTCTCCCTCTGCAACCCCCACCCCCAGCTCATGCTCTCTCTCTCTCATGCTTTTTCTCTTTCAAATAAATAAATAAAAATCTTAAAAAAAAAAAAAGAGTAGCTTAAGGAGACATGACTAGATGTAATGTGGAGTCCTGGATAGATCCTGGCACAGAAAAAAGGGCATGAGGTAATAACCAAAGAGATGCAAATAAAGCATGGATTTCAGTTAATAATTATGTGTCAGATGGTTCCTGGGTGGCTCAGTCTTTGAGCGTCTGCCTTTGGCTCAAGTCATGATCCCAGGGTCCTGGGAGTGAGCCCCGCATCAGGCTTCCTGCTCAGCAGGAAGCCTGCTTTTCCCTCTCCCACTCCCCCTGCTTGTGTTCCCTCTCTCACTGTCTTTCTCTCTGTCAAATAAATAAATAAAATCTTTAAAAAATAATAACGATGTGTCAATATTGATTAATTATAACAAATGGACCACACATTTAAGATGGTAATAATAAGGAAAATGGGTGTGGGGTGTATGGGAAGTCTCTGTACTACCTCTGTAATTTTCGTTAACCAAAAATTGCTCTAAAAAATAAAGATTATTTTGGGGGTCCCTGGGTGGCTCAGTCAGTTAAGCCTCCGGCTCTTGATTTTAGTTCAAGTCATGATCTCAGGGTGTGAGATTGAGCCCCGTGTCAGGTTCTGAGCTCAGCAGGGAGTCTTTCTGAGAGTCTCTTCCTCTTCCTCTGCCCCTTCTCCACTCATGTGCATGCATGCTCGCGCTCTCTCTCTCAAATAAATAAATCTTTAAAAATAAATAAAGATTATTTTTTAAAAATAAGAATTAAAATTTAAGCCCCCATTTAAAAGATAAATACTGTTTGTTTCCAATTCAATTATAAACTCCTTACAAAAAGACACACCTAATATAAACATTTTTTAGGTTTAAAATACCTCTTAGAAATGACTTAGAGCTAAACAATTTACCAGTGAGATCCTTCAAGTGTCCAAGTTATAAGGATCAACTAATCCCCACGTCATACAAATTACTGTATAAAAAAAAGAAAGAAACAGAAAAAAAGACATTTTTCTAATGCCCCCCATTCCCAAAAAGATCAGAAGAGCCAGACACCATGAATGAAGTAAACAGATCATAGTAAAATATTATTTAAAAATAGGAAAATAACCCCACCATAGTTAGTTAAGAAATCAAGATAGAGGCACCTGGGTGGCTCAGTCATTAACCGTCTGCCTTCGGCTCAGGTCAAGATCTCAGGGTCCGGGGATAGAGCCCTGCATCAGGCTCCCTGATTGGCGGGAAGCCTGCTTCTCCCTCTCCCACTCCCCCTGCTTGTGTTCCCTCTCTCACTGTGTGTCTCTCTCTGTCAAATAAATAAATAAGATCTTTTTTAAAAATCAAGATAAAGAAGCATAAGTCCTTTTTAAAGTTACCAAAGGAACTAATGGAAGGATTTAAAAATAAGATAATAAAAGGAGAAGCGGGGAAAGGAGGAAATATAAAGATGCTCAATTGTAATATTCATGTTGGGGAAATGGTAGTTGTCACCCATTTTGATACATCAACCAGTTGAAGAGTTAGGATTGTGGCCAGCACCTGCAGGGGATTTCTGGGGGCCCAGCGTTCATCCACTCCAGTTCCAGGAGCAACTCTGAGTTGTGTTGGGATGTCCACACTTCCCAGTCCTGGTCCGTGTGCTTCAGGTGGAGAGGTCTCAAACTCAGCTCATCTGTTCCTGTCAACTGAGTCAACTACGCCCTTTTGAGATCTTTAGCTTGTGGCCCAGAGCACTGTGCCTGCCTGCAAACTTTTTCTTCCTTTTACAGGACAGTACCTGTGAGATAGGCTCTGCTTGATGCGAAGGGGAGCTCTGGGTGCTCTCTTATCTCTATGGTATGGACTTGACGTTCTCTTTCATTTGTCAGAAGGAAGAATGTATCTTGCCCAGGGGGTCCAGAGAAGGACCCTACACCTGCTGTGGGTAAGGATCCCTAGCACGGGATGGGGGAAGGTTGGAGGATATTCATTGTCCTGGCACCCTGTGGCAGACACTGCTGGTACGTCACACACATCCCCTTGGCATTCACCGCTACACGTTGTGGCTACTTGCTGCAAACACCTCCAAATTCTCTTGCCTGAGGACTTTTTGGGGGGGAGCTGGGGTGCATAAGAGCAAGCTTAGCTGGTGTGCAGGACAAGCTGAAGTTCCGCAGAATTAATGGGCTAGAAGAAGCTCTATATCCATGGTAGATGAGTTGGATAACTACTCCAGTTTCCTTGCCCCTCTGTTGGGATAACTTTGAGGCAGGCTCTACACTGTATCCCAGAGTTCCCCAGTGGGATTGGGCTTCAGCCGCCCACAGAAGAAACTTGCTTGATAGCACGTCCTTTCTTCATTGGCTCTCTTCTCTTTCTTTTCCTGCTTCCCTACTCCCCTGGGATCATCTTCTAAACAAACTACTTGCATCTGAATCCTCAGCTCAGGGTCAGATTCTGGGAGAACACAAACTAAGATGCATCCAGTCCCACTGTCTCAGGAATAGCACCTGGGTTTTGATTTCCTTAAAATTCTCCCACCCCTCATTTCTCTCTCTCTCTCTCTCTCCCTCAGTTTCCCTAGTGGCCCCACTCCGGCTCCAGCTTAGGACAGATGGATCAGACTTAGCCAATCAACATTGATCTTTCACTAGTCACAGAGGGTAGCATGTTACCCATTCAGAACCAATGAGATGCAATGGGACTTTCATTTCACTGACTTTGAGCCCGGGAGGATGCTCAAGTTCAATGTAATGTGTCAGTTTGACTGGGTTAGGGGTGCCCAGAGGGCTGGTAAAACATTATCTCTGGGTGTGGCTGTGAGGGGGTTTCTGGAAGAGATTAGGATTGGATTCAGTAGCCTGAGAAGTCTGCCCTCATCACTGTGGGCAGCAGCATCCAATCCATGGAGGGGTGGGCACTGAATAGAACAGAGAGAGGAGGTGCTAGCCTACCTTGGCTCAGTGCCATTAGTACCTGCGTGCACAGACACATGATAGGATTGTTCTCTGCGTACATAGCAGGGAAAGCTGGTATAGGATGCTCTGGTCCCTGAGGGGCACCAGGGAGGGCAGCCTAGGGGAAGGAGGGATGCTAGCATGTCCAGCCAGAGCTCCTCCTTCCAGACTCTCTGAACCCAGAATAAAACAAGCTACCAGCAGCTCCCAGTGAATACTGCAATTAAACCCAGGTAAGATTAAAGGCAGCAGATTTCTACTTTCCTTCCAGGAATATCTGAGCCCAAACAGACAGATCAGGGTTTACATGAAAGCAGTCTGTCCCCTGAAGGTGACTCCAGGGAAACCAAAAGCCTCTCCCTACTCCAAAAACATCCATCCACTGATATTGGGACATAATACTTTCCCCCCCCCACCAAATATTGTCCCACGTCAAAATGCAGATGCCCCTAAGAGAGGCGGCTCTATTAGCTATTATCGGATTTTTTTTTTTAAGATTTTATTTATTTATTTGAGACAGAGAGAATGAGATACAGAGAGCATGAGAGGGAGGAGGGTCAGAGGGAGAAGCAGACTCCCTGCCGAGCAGGGAGCCCGATGCGGGACTCGATCCCGGGACTCCAGGATCATGACCTGAGCCGAAGGCAGTCGCTTAACCAACTGAGCCACCCAGGCGCCCCTATTATCGGATTTTAATTTATTATAGAATTTCACAGATTTTGTAAGACAGCGTGTAGAAAGTAAGATGGAGGAACCTGGAGGGAAGAGCCAGAGGGTGCCTAGTGTAGACTTTGGACTGACTACAGGGAAGATGGAGACTCAGGGAACGTTCTCTTTCTCAAAAAATTTAAAAAAAACAAAAACAAAACAAACCACTGTGCCCTGCATTTACAGTATGTTCTAAGCATTTACCTGATTCTCTCAGATCCACCTTAAGTCAAATCAAGTCACGCCCACTCATTTACAGATGCCCGGGACCTGGGCTCTACACTGGCACGCTGAATCCTTGTGAGACTCCATGACCCGTGGAACCTAAAATATTTGCTATCTGGCCTTTCACAGAGAAAGTTTGCTGAGCCCTCCAAGCCGGTGGTTCTCACACTTGAGGGTGTGTCAGAATCCCCCAGAGGGTTTGGGGCAAGCCACATGCCAGTCCCTGAGCCGGTCCACCTGGGGGAGGGCCCAAGAATTTGCATTTCTAACAAGCTCCCGGTGCTTCTGCGGCCCACCTTTGAGAACCAGTGCTCTTCACTACCTCGACACTTAGGAAAATGCCATTTCTTGCAGTGCTCCATTCTACAGTTACAGCTGCGGAGGCCCAGACCCCACGGCCGTCCTGAATGCGGCCCGCCAGGTACTTCCACAGCTGCAGCCCACCAGCCCCAAGTCCCGGTGGCTCGTGGGTCAGCGACGTCAGCTGCACCAGGTAACGCCTGGGAAAGGGCGGAGGCTTAGCTGTGGTAACAAGGAGACCCGAAAATATAGAAGCTTCGATAAGAAAGAGGTCTGCTTCGACAACGTCAACATTCCAGCGGATCCAGGATGACAGGGTGATTCTGAGTCATGTGGTCATTCAGAGCCCTGCTTTCTTGCCCTTGTGTGGCTCGGCCATCCCCTAGGATGTTGTCCTTCTCTGCTTGGTCAAGGAGAAGTCCTTGCCATCTCCAGGAGATGACCAGAAGGTTGCTCATACTATCCACTTCGGCCTACCTACCATTGACCCAATTCAGGAGGCCGGGCAATGCTCCCCTTGTCAGGCAGCCCTGTCTAGGGAGATGGAGGAGAGATCCGAGAGAAGGACCAGCAGGCTGCCCCAGAGCACTGCCCTATTCTCTAGTGACTTAAGAAAACAAAGACTTAGGGGCGCCTGAGTGGCTCAGTTGGTTAAGCGACTGCCTTCGGCTCAGGTCATGATCCTGGAGTCCCGGGATCGAGTCCCGCATCGGGCTCCCTGCTCGGCAGGGAGCCTGCTTCTCCCTCTGACCCTCCCCCCTCTCATGTACTCTCTCTCTCTCATTCTCTCTGTCTCAAATAAATAAATAAATAAATCTTTTAAAAAAAGAAAACAAAGGCTTAGAGCTCGCTCGCGCTCCGCATCCATGCCCAGCGCCTAGAGGCATGATCCAGGTTGATGCTGTCCTCACTTCCAGATCCAGGTTGAAGAAGTGCTACATTTTTCCAATTTTGCTTTTTTAACAAGAATTTTTGTTATGATTTTATTTTTAAGCAATCTTGCCACTCAACATGGGTCTCAAACTCACAACCCGGAGATCAAGAGTCACATGCTCCACCCACTGAACCAGCTAGGCGCCCCCCCCAAAATAATATTTTGAAACATGCATAAAGAAAAATGCACAAATAAAAAAAAAGTGTACTGGGGGCGCCTGGGTGGCTCAGATGGTAGAGCATTGAACTCTTCATTTTGGCTCAGGGTCATGGGATAGAGCAGAGCATAGGGCTCTGCACTCAGTGGGGAATCTGCTTGGGATTCTCTCTCTTCCTCTTCCCTGCCCCTGCCCCCACTTGCACTCTCTCTCACTCTCTCTCTCTAAAATAAATAAATAAATCTTAAAAAAGAAAAAGTGCACTGGAAACCCCCTCATGCTCCATCAAGTTACTATCCCCCTGTCAAGAGTAACCACTGTCATGCCTAAAGCACAGATTAGTTTTGCCTGTGTTTGAACTTCATATACCAAGTGTTGCTGGAGATGTGGAGAAGCCAGACCCTAATACACGGAATATCATACTGTATGGACTCTTCCATATCCAATGCCTTCACTTAACATTTTGTCTCTGAGATTTATCCAGTTATTGCATGTAGCAAACAAGCAATAGATGTTTATTGCATGGGTGTTGGGTTTGTTTGTTTGTTTGTTTTGTACTGCTGGGTAATACTCCATCAATGAATGCCTTGTTTATCCATTCTACCA
The DNA here is from genome assembly GCF_029215605.1 of Mirounga angustirostris. NCBI lineage: Eukaryota > Metazoa > Chordata > Mammalia > Carnivora > Phocidae > Mirounga > Mirounga angustirostris. Next base: position 95,417,678 of record NW_026991718.1, on the reverse strand, counting down.
TTGATAGACATTGTATTCCAGTATTTGACTATTACTAATAGTGCTCCTATGCACGCTGTAATGCATGTCTCTTGGTGGACATATATTGCATTTCTTTTGGATATTTACCTTGAGTGGCATTGCTGGGTCATAGGGACAGGGCAGGTGTATGATCAGTCTTGGTCCTCACTGCCAGAGAGTTCTCCAAATGCTTGGACCAGTTCCAAACCCATGAGCAGTGTGGGGGAATTCTGGTTGCTCCACATCCCCACCAACACTTACAACTTCAAGCAGTGAGTCTGATCCAGTTGGACTTGGCTGGAAAGTACATAGACAGACCATCTTTCACTTTCAAAAGCCACAGGATGCTAGGAGAGACACACGTGCAATGTATGACGAGTATGACACCTCATCCAGTGTTCTCATTCTCAGCACCAGGGAGTTCAAATTGGCAGCCCAACACACTTTATAGCCCAGGTATGAGATCTGGAGATTTCATATAAAAATATGGCTATTTTGCTTCTGGGAAAAAAAGTGGGAGATCCAGCAATACAAGGTCTGTGCTCCCTCATGACTGGAATTGCCTGCAGTTCAAAGCTGGTGGCTCCTGACCTTACATTCCCACCTTTCCCTACACCTGCCATAACTGACCCATTTCATTCACTTACATTAGCTTCCCGACCACGGTATATAATTGAGTTTCAGCACATGCAGTGAACTCCCCAGCTTCCCTCCTAGCTCTGATCAAGGCATCCAACGACAGCAACCAAGGCATGCTGTACCTTTCATAGGATATGAGGAATGTGTCAGAAATATCTTCTCTGCACCCAAATATCTCACTATTACAGCTTTTACTTTGTATTAATAATGTTCTAGGGGTGGGCGCCTGGGTGGCTCAGTTGGTTAAGTGACTGCCTTCGGCTCAGGTCATGATCCTGGAGTCCCTGGATCGAGTCCTGCATCGGGCTCCCTGCTCAGCAGGGAGTCTGCTTCTCCCTCTGACCCTCCCCCCTCTCATGTACTCCCTCTCTCTCATTCTCTCTCTCTCTCAAATAAAAATAAATAAAATCTTAAAAAAAAAAATAATGTTCTAGGGGTGCCTGGGTGGCTCAGTTAAGCGACCGACTCTTGGTTTTGGCTCAGGGTCCCGAGATGGAGCCTCGTGTCAGGATCTGCACTCAGTGTGGATTCTGCTTATCTCTCTTCCTCTGCTTCTCCCCTTGCTCAGTCTCTCTCTCATAAATACATAAAGAATCTTAAAAAAAAAAAAAGTTCTCTTCCTGAAAGCATATCTTAAATAGAATAAAAATTACTGGGAATAATGAAACTGTAAATTGTCCTTTTGATGGTGAATACTTCCTGTTTCAGGTGTCTTTTGCTGTGTAATCAACCATCCCAAAACTTAGTAGCTCAAGGGGCACCTGGGTGGTGCAATCGGTTAAGTGTCCAACTCTTGGTTTTGGCTCAGGGTCCTGATCTCAAGGTCATGAGATCGAGCCCTGTGTCAGCCTCTGAGCAGAGCATGGAGTCTGCTTGAGATTCTCTCTCCCTCTCCCGCTCATCCTCTCTTGCAAATAAATCTTAAACCCCCCCCAAAAAAAAACCTTAAAGGGGCACCTGGGTAGCTCAGTCAGTTAAGCATCTGCCTTCCTCTCAGGTCATGATCCCAGGGTTCTGGGATCGAGTCCCACATGGGGCTCCCTGCTCAGCGGGGAGTCTGCTTCTCCCTCTGCCTTTCCCCTTGGCTTGTGCTCTCTCTTTCGCTCTCTCTCACTCTTTCTCTCAAATAAATAAATAAAATCTTAAAAAAAAAAAAAAAGGAGGGGAGCCTGGGTGGCTCAGTTGTTAAGCACCTGCCTTCAGCTCAGGTCATGATCCCAGGGTCCTGGGAGAATCCCAAGCCCTCATCGGGCTCCCTGCTCAGCCAGAAGCCAGCTTCTTCCTCTCCCAATCCCCCTGCTTGTGTTCCCTCTCTCGCTGTCTCTCTCTCTGTCAAATAAATAAATAAAATCTTTAAAAAAAAAAAAAGGAAATACATTCACCCCCCCAAAAATTAATAGCTCACAACAGCATTTCATTTGAACATGATTTCAGGGGTCGGTACTTGATCAGAGCACAGCGGGAACAGCTCATCTCTGTTCTGTGATATCTGGGACCTCAGCTGGAATAGCTCAAATAGCTGAGGTCTCGTTGGAACCATCCAACTGGGGTTACATGTCCAGGCTTCAGTCCTTGCTGTTGGCTGGGTTCCTCCGTTCTCCCCTGTATGTCCTCTCCAGGAGGTTATTTTGGGCTCCTTTATAGCTTGGTAGTCTCAGGATAGTTTGACTTCTTACAGGGGGCTGGCTTCCCCTAGGGGGCAAAACAGAAGCTGCCAGACCTTCTTAAAGCTTAGGCCTGAAATGGCATCATGCCTGCCATGTTCTATTGGTCAAAGCAAGTCACAAGATCAGCCCAGATTCAAGAGGAGCTGCAGAAATAGACCCTGCCCCTCAGTGGGGAAAAATGCCAAGAATTAATGGCCATCTTTAATCTACCACACCTCCCTTACCTGCCTCTCTTTCTCTGTCCTCCATCAGCCCTCTCTGCCACTCTGCTTTCCACACACATGTATGGGAACTTCCAGTCACCATGCTAGTTATAGGAGTACAGAGATAATACATGGTCCTTGACCTCAAGAAGCTTACAGTCTAATGAGAGAAACCACAAACCGATAATTACGATGGAGTGAAAAATGCAATGATATGTGTACATATATGGTCTTTATTTTTTTTTAAATTTTATTTATTTAAGTAATCTCTACACTCAACATGGACTTTGAACTCACAACCCTGAAATCAAGAGTTGTATGCTTTCCTGACTGAGCCAGCCAGGCACCCCCGTATATGATCTTTAAAAGAGCGGCCAGTGTATTATTCATATTTGTAACCCAGCTAATTAAGGAGCTTGGACCAGAACCTCTATAAACACTGATTGAACCAAAGAATTGAATGTCATTAACACCTGAGCAACAAACGAGTTTATTTGATCACTTTCTATGAAGAGAAATAACTAGAGAGATGTCTTGAAAAGCTTAATGAAATTAACTGCCCAGTTATTAATTTGCCGACGGATAAAAATCTCAGGATTTAAAATTTTCTATTGTTTGGAATAAAATATTAATTTATGTGTGCAGAATTGTTGAAGCACCCCAGCACCCGGAAAATTCTCAGGGGGTACTATTTGGAAAAGACTGGATTGAGCATTCCAAGATCACTGGGATACACTGTGGGGGGAGCAAGTAGAAGGAAGGACCAACACAGGAGGAAGGGTCCTGAAGAGCAAGTGGGATGGTCAAGGGTAATTTCGCTTAGCTCAGAGTTCTGCCTGCAAGCCTACAACTTAACTGGCACTTGTCACATTGAGGCTAATATTGCTTGAGAAAACAAACAAACGTTTGTTTGTTTAAGCTACTGCTTATTACTTTTTTTGTCGGTCTCAGTCAAATGTCGAGTTTGTTTTTTTGTTTTTAACTCAACATATACATAGAAAGTGGAGCCTTTGGGCAGGGAGGATAGAGACATGGATGCTGCAAAACTGTCTTGGAGTAGGTTCCCTCGAAGGAGAGCTGAAAACAGGGGTTCTTGTCTGGGTCCTTCAACGGGGGGTGCTCACAGGAAAACCTTGTAAGGAAGTAAGGAGAACAGGAGCCGGCAGGTGGAAAAGCCAAACACGGTTGTAGTTTCAGGTAAAGCTCGCCTCCGCTTGATCCCACAGGGAGCTCTGAAGTATAAATCGAAACACTGTGAATCTGTCTGCCTTGAGGCAAGGGAACTGGGTTTTTGCACCCCATTAAAGCCAGCCATTGGCGGGGACCACCCTGTGTTCGGGGCCGGGGTGGGGGGGGGTGGTTTAAAATCCATGCAGCAGCTCTAATGGCCCAAGGGCAAGTGCTGGATAAAGTTGCAGGTGTGAGCCGTTAGCAACAGCACCTGCAGCAGCTATGGGATGGTAAAAGGGACCCCAGAGGATCCGAGCAAGGCACCAACAGCATCTGCTACAGAAGATGACTAATTCTTCCCGTGCATTATGACAAACCTTAAAATCTAATACATACACACCTATGAGAATGGCTAAAAGGTGACATACACGCTGACCAGAATGTTTCCCAAATTCTGGTGAAGACAGAGAACAACGGAAACTCTCTCACAGTGCTGGTTCAGTCGCTTTGGGAAAATACTTGGCCGTACTTAAAGAAACTGTGATCAAGCAATTCTTCTCCTACAGATGTACCCACAGAAGGGAGCACTTATGCCCATCAAAAGGCATGTAATCATGTCAACAATGCAAAGGAATGTTGATGGATAGCAAAGGAATTATCCGAGTGAAAGAAGCCAGCCTCCAACAGTTACATACCATATAATTCCATCTATACGACATTCTCAAAAAGATGAAACTATAGTGATGGAGAGTAGGTTGGTCGTTGTCAGGGACTAGGGATAAGGAGGAACAGGAAGTTCTCTGGGATGATGGGACTGTATCTTGATTGTTTAGCAATGGTATAAATCTATACACGTGTTAAAATTCATAAAATGACACTCTGCCCCCAAATAAATAAATAAATGGAATTTTTTTAAAAAAAGATACGTAGGAGAGTGTTCATAGCACTTTATTTATGACAGCCTAAGCTGTCCCAGGTGTCCATTTAGGAGAATAGATATGTAAATCATGCTATGTTCATATGACAAAATACTACCAAGAGCTGAAAAAGAATAAGCTACTGGTACATGCAATAGTGTGGATGGATCTCCCATAATATTAACAGACACAAAAGAGAACACATTGTATGATTCCATTTATATAATGCTCACAAACAGGCAAAATCAATCTAGGATGAGGTAGGTCAGGAACATACCTGGAAGGGGATATATGGGAATAGTCTAGAGTGCTAACACTATGTTCCATCTTGATGGGTGGTGGCTTCATGAAATTATTCACTTGTAAAAGATCATTAAGCTGTATAGTTAAGATTTGTACTTTTACTTGTATACGTGTTTTTAATTGATTAAAAGATTTAGATTTTAATCTGATTTGTCCATGTCTAGGTGGTGTTATCCAAAGTGCTAAACTTCACTATTGGCTGTTGGTTCTTCGAGGGCAGTCATCTTTTTTTTTTTTTTTAAGATTTTATTAATTTATTTGTCAGAGAGAGCACAAGCAGGGAGAGTGGGAGAGGGAGAAGCAGGCTCCCCGCTGAGCTAGGAGCCCGATGTGGGGCTCGATCCCAGGACCCTGGGATCATGACCTGAGCCAAAGGCAGACACTTAACCGACTGAGCCACCCAGGCATCCCTTTTTTTTTCTTTTTACATAAACTCTACACCCAACATGGGGCTTGAATTCATGACCCCAAGATCTAAGAGTTACATGATCTACCTGCTGAGCCAGCCAGACACTCCTGAGAGTGGGTTTCCTATCGCCACTTAACAAACATGGACAGGCACTGTGCTAGGCTCCAGGGACACAGCAGGGTGAAAATGCTGTTGATAGCAAAGGGGGAATGCTGATATTTGGAATCCCCCAAATTCAGGATAACATTTTGCTCCTGCTTGGTGAAAACACAGCTGCATGAGAAAAACAAATGACCATTTTCGTCAAGAGGAAAAAGATTTTTAAAAGTACCTATAATACCTCCCTGGGGGTGGGAGGGGATTAGACCGTACTTACTGCAGACCACTTCTAAAGGAAAAACTTGCCATGGACTGTAATAAAGCACAGATCAGAATTCATACCAGAATGATCAGAGGAGCAGGGGGTTTTGTGTGCCATTTAGCTTCTAGTAGAGCTTTCTGGAAACATATTGTTCTTTCTCTTTGTCCCCATGTTAGTTTGATTTATGCTTTCTTTGTCTTATGCCTTCATGTTCCTCGTGAAAATTTCCCAAATAAAAATGTAAGAAAAGTACTAACCCTCAATTCCTTTGTTTGAGGAGGTTATTTACATATGTTCGGTTTGAATGATGTTCTGATATAATTTTTACACGTATTTTTGCCAAGCTCCCAAATGCTTCCAAATACAGCCTACCCTTAAAATGCAAAAAGTCATTCCAAACAGGAAGAACCCAGGACAACTATATTTTTTTAACTTTTTAAAAAAAGATTTTATTTATTTATTTGACAGAGAGAGAGGGATCACAAGTAGGCAGAGTGGCAGGCAGAGGGAGAGGGAGAAGCAGGCTCCCTGATGAGCAGAGAGCCTGATACGGGGCTTGATCCCAGGTTAAGGAGACACTTAACCAACTGAGCCATCCAGGCGGCCCTTGACAACTATATTTTTAAATGGTTTAAAAAGCACAACATTGATGAAATCAATTACTATTAGAAAAGGATAGATGTTGCATGCATTTTCCTAATATTAATTCATTTATTCCACAAAGATCTGTTCATCTTTTTAAATTTTGTTTGTTTTACTGACCCTGTGGGAAGCACTGTAATAAATGATACACTGTCAAAGATGAATAAGACCCAGCTTTTGCCTCCAGGAATTTAAAATGTGACAGCAGTGAAGAAATCTACAGGTGTGGCAAATTAAGTAGTAATAATAGTACAAGAATTATGCAAACTACACAGGAGTATATAAGAATTTTTTTAAAAAGATTTTATTTATTTATTTGGCAGAGAGAGACACAGCGAGAGAGGGAACACAAGCGGGGGGAGTGGGAGAGGGAGAAGCAGGCTTCCTGCAGAGCAGGGAGCCTGATGCGGGGCTCCATCCCAGGACCCTGGGATCATGACCTGAGCCGAAGGCAGATGCTTAATGATTGAGCCACCCAGGCGCCCCTATAAGAATTTCTTTTAAGGCACCTACAAGAACATCAAAAACAGAAGTGACACCAGTAGATATAAGATGATTAAAAGTGATTGCAATGGCTGTATTTTATTGCCTTTTTGGCAAAAAGGAGGGAAAATATTTGTATTTGCTTACATATATTTACTCTGGAAAGATTCATGAAAAACTAAGACAGAGGTTATTGGGGCAGGAAGAGAACTGAGCAAATGGGAAGAAAAGCTTTCACTGAGGGTCCTCTTGGGAATCTTGTGAAATGAACAAATGTGTTTTAAAATGTACACAGAATTTGTTTTGTTTTTTTAATTTTATTTTTATTATTTTTTTTTACACAGAATTTGTTTTAATCAGTTATGGTAGGACACACAGATGTGGAAAGGACTTTCACAGCGGAAGAAATTTGCACTCGTCATCCCCTAGAAACAGGAAGTACAGCGTGCAGGGGAAGCACTCAGGGAAGCACCAGAGCTGGTCAAGAGGCAGAGGGAGACAAGAGGAAAAGGTGGGCAAGCATCTTTACTGTGGTTTCTGAGGAATGGCTGAGGTAGGGTGAGCAGGCTTGATACTGGCTAGTTTGATCATTTTCAGGGCTCTGGGGCATAGGGGTTGTCCTTACTTTCCTGTTACCTGGCTGGACTGTAAAAGCCTGACAAAGAGGTGGCTGGATTGGTGGCTTGTACGTGAAAGGCACACTTGCTGGTAACTCCTTCACTATCTCTAGGAATGGCTAGCCCTGGGAGGGGAAGCATCTCTGGGTTCAGCAAGATGTCACATCATCGGGAAATATAGAGAATAAAAAACATGTCTCCCACAATATGTGAAATGATTAAATATTAATGTGAATGTATTTGCTCCTTCTTGCGATAGTGGTCTGATACACAGCTCCACCTTCTCTGATACCCAAGATGGCCCCCAGTCTTCAATATTACATGGTGGTGCATGGTCACGGTTGATTGGTCCAGAGTAAGCTCAAGATGGACCAATGAGATTCTTTCTTCTGAAATCTGATACTTCAAACATAGAGAGGCAGGCAAAAAAAATTCTGGAGCTGAGTTTTTTCAAGGACAGTAACAATTATTTTCCATACCTGACTGCCCAATATGATAGCCACTAGCCATATGTGCCTATTAAGTACCTAAAATGTACTGTAAGTGCATCAGATTTTGAAGACTTAGTACAAAAACAAAAGGCAAAATATCTCATTAATACATTTTTATATTATTACATGTTCAAAGGATAATATTTTGGATATATTGGGTCAAATAAAATATAGAAAAATTAATTTCACCTGTTTTTTAAATATATATAGCACTAGAAAATGTAAAATGACATCTGTGACTCATGATCTGTCTCCTGGACAACACTACTCTAGATCAACAGAAATCTGTGAACATTCAGGGAAATTTTTCTTTTTATTTATCCAGTGAAAAATTTCTTTCATCTTCCCTTTCCCTGTCTTGGTCATTCAACTCTTCAATTATTTGAAGAACTCATATGCTTCAAAAATGTATGTGTATAAACTAGCTGGAGTCCATTTCTATTTCTTGCCACAAAATTAAATCATATGATGTTGCGAGTGTTCAGAAAAGGATTAACCCAATCAAAGAGGGGTGACCATAAATTAAACCAAGCAATCCCTACTAGGACACAGAGAACAGAAGTGACAACACGCAGACAAGCGATGTCAACACAGTTTTGAAAGACGGAAGGTTGATGGACAGGCAAGAAACATCAGAACACTGGAAAAGACCACAAATTAGAAGTACAAGAGATTGCTGAAGACAGTGGTGTATTAGTTATCTACTACTGAGTAACAAATTATACCTAAAGCTTAGTGGCTTAAAACAAATAGAATAATTTATCTTTGGTCATGGTTCCCATGGGTCAGGAATTCACAAAGCACACTGTGAAGACAGCTGGTCTGTGCTCTAGTGTCTGGGACTCAGTCAAAAGACTCAAAGGTGGGTGCTGGAGTTATCTGAGTGTTCATTTACGGGCAGTTAATGCTGGCCGTTGGCTGGGACTGAGCTGGTTGGGCAGAACCCATAAGTCGCCTCTCCACGTGGCCTGGGCTTCTTCAATCTGGGTTCCATGGCAAGCATCCCATGAAAGAAGAAAAGTCCAGGATAAAGTCCAAGGCACAGAGCATTACTTTTGCTGCATTCTGTTGTTGGTCAAGGCAGTTACAAAGATCCATCCAGATTCAAGAGTAGGGAACATAGACCCCCACCTCTCAATGGAGGTGTGTCAACATTGGTTTGTAAAAAGTATTTATGGAGTGGGATATATATTGGTGTGGCCATTTGGGGAAATATAATTTGCCATAAGAATAAGAGGTGGGACATATTACATGGATATCTATATAAGGAAGATGCAGTTAGAATCATAAGGCCTCTCCCATGTCCCATGCTATCCACCATCTTGCTTTGCCCAGCCCCAGGAATGAAGAACCTGAACCACTCAGGGACACTAGGCCCAGATGAGGCCTTACTGAAAACAGCAGAATTGAACAAAAGTCTACCTACTAATGGGGCATTTCTGGCATCCTTCTCCTGCTGGGCTCCTAGGATGTTGACTGCCAGACCTATTATCTCCCAGTCAGGACATTAGAAGATTCTTTTCTGGAGAAATTCTCAACATAAGAGAAAAAACCTGTAGATATAAACATTCAGGGTTCCCCAATGAAATGAAGAATGAGATATCTTAAAAAAAAATCAGTCCTTGTAATTGAAAAAAAAAATGATGAAATAGAGTCAACATTTCTTCTTTCTGATGTGAAATATCCCAAATCAACAAGGAGACCAAGAAACGGAAATACAAACTCATTGTCAGGAAAGTTTAGACTGCTCTGAAACCTTAAGCCAAGATATGGGGTTAGAACAAAGTGCAGGAAAGATATGGAGAAAGGATATTTGCAACTGCAGAGATTAGAAAATAATCAGCCTAGAACATTTTCCAAAATAAGTGTTGCGTCCTGAGACTCTAAAACCAACAACCTCCTGTTGCAACAGCAGGAAAGAGTTCTATAGACTGTTGGTGGCATCTTCCCTGGACCCTTCAGATAGAAGTCTTGAGACACACTCCTCAGGCCTTTTATTCCCATCATTGGCATCAAGAGGGAACCTAGCGTCCTCAGCTTTCCTTTCCTCCAGGGAAGAGGATCAGGGGAGATCCTCAGACCCCCATTCCTATCTATGCCCAACACTCATCCTTGCTTTACAACGTGCCTTGTACATCATTATGCCATTTATTCATGTTTGAGAAGCCTTGGAGGCCCAGCTTAGCCCTCATCACCTGCACTCCCATCCCAGAAAAGCTCTGCACATTCTTTGTTCTGTCCTATTCCCCACCACTGCCTACTCATTAAACCTCTCTCTTACTGTGCAACAAAATCCCCTGTATCCTTAACTTCTCTCAACAGTTCCCCCCTTCCTGCTCTAGAGGAAGTCTGACTTTCCCCTGAGGACATTTTATCCCCTTTGTCCCTCTCAAGGGTGGCTGTTTTTTTCTTCCACACTGGGCAGGAGGTGAGGTATTGTCTTCTCCTTGCTCCTCCTTGCTGCTTCCAGATCATTCTCCCTCTTTCCTCTGCAAATCTCAGCTTTAAATATCCTCTATCACCTTGTATCACCCACTACACCACTATGGCTATACCTGTTTCCCTGGGGATATCCCCCGCCCCTTATTTCTTGGCAATCTTAGCCCTTGGCTCAAAATCACTCTGTTTAAAACTTTCAATTCTGGGTGACTTCAGTATACTTGTAGGTGACTTTCCAACCTCTGGCCTTTCACTTTCCTGAACTTCTTCTACAACTTTGGCCTTCATCTTACCTCAGCCACTCATTTCCATGGTCACACACTAGACCAGTGCTACTTAGTGTGGGCCATGGGCAAGTGCTAGTGGACGAACTCTTGTTACTAGTCCTCATGAGGTAAGCACAGAAATTCTAGAGGAAGCATTCAGATACTTTCATAGCAATTTGACATTGCTGTGACATCCAACCATGTGATCAGTGCTTTTTGGGTCAGTGTATTTTTTAAAATGTCTTTAAAAAGAAAAAACTCCATTTGTTCCAGTTGTGTGTGTGTGTGTAGGGGGGGTTGTGATGGATTGCATGAGGAACAAAAAAGAAAAACACTTGCTCTATCACTGCAGCTGGCTAGCTGGCTTGAGATGCCCTGCCTAGACCTTGTCACTACCAATAACCACTTCTGTGACATAATCTCACTCTTCTTAAAAAATATTTTATTTATGTATTTGAGAGAGAGAGAGAGAGAGCAGGAGGAGGAGGTGCAGAGGGAGAGGGAGTGAGAATCCCAAACAGACATCCAGTTGAGCAGGGAGCCGGCTGTGGGGCTCGATCTTAGGACCCTGAGATCATGACCTGAGCTGAAGTCAGATGCTTAACTGAGTGAGCCACCCAGGCGCCCATTTGTTTGTATCTTTTTAAGTGTGACATAATCTCTCTTCTCATGCCTTCCACTTCTGACTTCCATGACTTACGGTATCTCCAACAATCGTTTGACCCACCAGAACCCCTAATCCATTAATCTGGTCACTTGTTCACTATCCCTCTTGCCTTTTGTTCCATCCCCATCCAGCTTACTTTCCATGACCAGTAATTATCATCACACCCTCCCCTTGCTTATCCCTCTTTCACTTCAGCATACTCACTTGGCAAAACCTCAAGACTGATTAAATCCACCTCTCCACTTGTTCTGGCTTCATGCCCGTGGAGCTGAACAAGCTGGGGAAAAACACTTTCAATGCACATCAACAGCTTCAGTTGGATCCCTGATACTGCCCAGGATTCATATTACATTCCCTTGTCCATTCACTCCCCTATTCTCCTAGATGGCTATTGCACAGATTCTCCTTTGTCCTCAAACAGCTGACACCTCCTTCTCTGTCTTCACTCTCAACTGTTGGCCTTGCTTCCTACAGCAAGGATCTTAGAATCTTAGCATGTATCTTCTACATCTCCTACTGCCCCATCTACCCAGCTTTACCACTGGCACCCGCATACTCTGTTACCATAGATGCTGCAGTCATTATTCATGCTCTTATCTAAAGCCAATCCCTCCCCTTGAACATTAGATCCCATCGTCTCTTGTTCATTCAAAGAAATCACTCCAGTGATTTCCCCTTCCTTCCCCACACCATCAATGTTTCCCTTTCTCCTGGATCATTCTCATCTGGACAAAAGTATGCTGTTGTTGCTCACATCTTAAAAAACAACACAAAACAAAAAAATTATCTTAATTTTACTTTAATGATCATCTACCCCTCTATGTCTTTACTTTGCAGCCAAACTCTTCTGAAGAGTTGTCTGTGTTACTATCTTTAGTTTTTTTCTGCATTCTCTCTTAAATCCTCTCCACTCTGGCTTTCATGTTCACAGAAAAAACCCCTGAAGCAGTTCTTTTCATGATCACCAACAACCTTCACATGGAGAAATCCAGTCTTGGTCCTCCTTTTCCTTAAACCATTAGCATTTGACACAGTTGATCACTCTTCTACTTCACCGGATCTTAGGACATCTGGTCTCTTGGTTTTCTTTCTACTCATTGGCCATTCTCTCTCAGTCACTTTTGCTGGTTCTTCACCTTCAACTACCTCATGCTGGAGTGTCCAAAGACTCTTTCCCTGGTCTCCCTCTATTTACATTTATTTCATTGGCGATGTCATCCAATCATATAACCTCAAATTCCAGGTATATAAAAACCCCAAATTTATATATCCATATAGACTTCAATCTCAAATTCTAGACTTGTGTATTCAAATGTTTACTCAACATCTCTGTTTAGATGTCTAGTACACACCTCACACTTATGCACAAACTGAACCTTTGATCTTTGCCCACAAGGTCCTGTATCCACAGCCTTTCCCATGGTGAACTCATTCTTCCAACTGCTCAAACCAAAAACTCTGGAGTCATCCTTGATAGTCTCCTTCTCTTAAACCCAACACCCAACCCACCAGCAAATCTGGTTGATTCCATCTTCAAAGCACATCTAGAATTCACCTACTTCTCATCATCCCCACTGCTTCCATCCAGGAGCAAGCCACCACCACTTCTTGTCAGGATTATCAAAACAGACTTAAGACTGGTCTTTTGCTTCTATCCTTACCCTCTACAGTCTGTTATCTACCCAGCTGCCAGAGTGATGCTTTTCAGTGGTAAATCTGATTGTGCTGATTCTCTTCTGAGAACCCTGCAATGGCACCCATTCCATTCAGAATAAAAGCCAAAATCCTTCCCGTATTCTACAGGGCACTAAATGATTTGACCCCACCATTACCTTTCTGATCCCCTCTCTTATCATTCTCAACCCTGACCATTCCACTCTAGCCACACTGCCCTCATTGTTATGCTGCAAACATGTTAGGCGTGACCCCTCTTCAGAGTCTCTGGACCTGCTATTCCCTCTGTTTGGAATACTCTTCTCCCAGAGGCCCACACAATTCCTCTGTCAGCTTCTGCCCTTCTTTGCTCAATATCACATAGTCAGTGGAGGCCAACACTGATCATCATATTTGTAATTGTAATCAGACTTCTTCTCCTCACTGGCACTCCTAGTCTTCTCACCCTGCTCGGCTTTGCTTATCACTTTCCAACATACAATTCAAGCTATCAATGTATATTTGCATCATTTGTTTTCTCCACAAGAATTCCTTAAGGTTAGATATTTATCAGATTTGTTTATATACATACATCCCAAGTACCTAAAACAGTACCTGACACTTAGTAGTCACCAAATAAATATTTGTTGAATGAATTTAGACTCATAGGTACAGGAAACAAATTGATTACAGGAGGGTGGGTGGGCAGCAAAATAAGTGAAAGGAATTAAGAGGGACAAACTTTCAGTTATAAAATAAATGTCATGGAGATATAATGTACAGCATGGGAAATATAGTCAATAATATTGTAATAACTTTGTAAGGTGACAGATGGAAACTAGACTTATCATGGGGATCATTTCATAGTGTATAAAAATATCAGTATACATCTGAAATAGGATATTGTATGTTAATTATACATCAATAAAAAATATTTGTTGAGGGGCGCCTGGGTGGCTCAGTCGTTGGGCGTCTGCCTTCAGCTCAGGTCATGATCCCGGGGTTCCAGGACTGAGCCCTGCATCGGGCTCCCTGCTCTGCAGGAAGCTTGCTTCTCCCTCTCCCACTCCCCCTGCTCACGTTCCCTCTCCGGCTGTGTATCTCTCTGTCAAATAAATAAATAAAATCTTTAAAAAATATATTTGTTGAATGAAGGAGTGAATGAATGAAGAGTGAAGACAGGGCTGAATAAGAAATCACAAGAGAATCCTTATTTGCAGATTCAATCTATCAGTGAGGCTGGGGAGGATGAGGGGATGAAGAGATATTCCTAATTGTGAGCAGAGTTGGTCTTGGTTGTTTGAGGAGAGGTAAAGACTAAAATAATTCACTAACCATGAACCTTATGTCATGAGTAGAATTCTTTTTTTTCCCATGAGTAGAATTCTTGATGTCTTATCTTATGTCCTGACCCTTCTTCCATACATTTCTCCTGCAAATAGCACCACAGAGAACTCACTTCCTTTAAAGATTAAATGATGATAATAATAATTATAGAAGAAGAAGAAGAAATGTTAAAGGATGTATACAGATACCCACAAGAAAACAAAGGAGAGGGGTGCCTGGGTGGCTCAGTCGGTTGAGCACCTGACTCTTGCTTTGGGTTCAAGTCATGATCTTATGGATTGTGAGATTGAGCCCTATGGCAGGCTCCTCAGCGGGAAGTCTGCTTGAAAGGTTCTCTGCCTCTGCCCCTCCCCCTGCTTATGCTCGTGCTCTGTCCCTCTCTCTTAAAATAAATAAATAAATCTTAAAAAAAAAAAGGAGAAAAATAACAGAAAAAAATGGTAGATGAAGAGCTCTCGCCAGAAAAATGTCACCTAGGAGTAGACAAAAATTTGACCATACATATTGCCATGACTTACAACATTCAACAAAGAAAACTCAAGAACACAAATTAGAGCTCCACAAGATTAATAAGCTATAATGAGACAGCAAAAGGAAATGAAGGTAGTGACATGTGTAAAATGGTGGACTAGAAAGCCCTACCTCAGGAATTTCGCTTCTTACTTCAGGAACTCATTTACCCACAGAAACATTGAGAAAACAACAAAAAGCTGTCTGAATAAACATGGTAGGAGCTCTAGAAACCAACAAAAGGTTTTAGCAACCAAGCAAACACTCAATCAAGAAAAAACCACCTTCTCAATGGTGAGAAAGTTTTGTGGTAAAGGTAAGTACATGAATAAACATAAAATCCATATCATATGATAGTATTTCATATTTTATTATATTAAACTTCAACATTTTACATTTTAT
The DNA here is from genome assembly GCF_029215605.1 of Mirounga angustirostris. Taxonomy (NCBI): domain Eukaryota; kingdom Metazoa; phylum Chordata; class Mammalia; order Carnivora; family Phocidae; genus Mirounga; species Mirounga angustirostris. Next base: position 95,402,492 of record NW_026991718.1, on the reverse strand, counting down.
AATTGCAATACTGTTTGTAATTCCACTTTCTAGTTGCTGCAGGATTTAAAAGACAAATGCACGAAAATAATTATGTTAGTGTGTACAAAATTACATAAAGATGTAATTTGTGACACCAAGACATAAGAACATAAAGAAGAGGGATAGAGCTTTATAGGAGTAGAATTTTTGTGTGTAATTGGGTTAAGTGGTATCAATTCAAATTAGATAGTAATAACTATAAGATGTTATATGTAATCCCCAGGGTACCACAAAAAAAATCTATAGAATATACATCAAAGTAAATGAGAAGGATATAAAAATATGTCATTGCCAAAAAATCAGCTAAACACAAAAGAAGGTAGTAATGGAAGAAATGAAGGACGAAAAAGTTATAAGACCTACAGAAAATGAATAGCAAAATGGCAGAAGTAAGTCCTTCTTTATCAGTAATTACTTTACTTTTTTAAAAGACTTTATTTTTAAGTAATCTCCACACCCAACATGGGGCTTGAGTTTACAACACCGAGATCAAAAGTCACATGTTCTACCGACTAAGCCAGACAGGTGTCCCCTATCGATAATTATTTTAAATAAAACAGATTAAAGTCTCCAATCAAAAGGCATAGATTGGCAGAATGAATTAAAAAACATGATCAAACTATATGCTCTCTACAACATACTCACTTTAGATTTAAAGATGCAGAATAATTTGAAAGTGAAACAATGGAAAAAAATATTCCATGCAAACAGCAACCAAAAGAGAGCAGAGGTGGCTACATTAATATCAAACAAGACAGATTTTAAGTAAAAAACTGTTATAAGAGATAAAGAAGCACATAATATATTGATAAAAAAGTCAATTCACCAAGAAGATATAACAGTTATAAACATATGTACAACAAACATTAGAACATCAAAACATAAGAAGGAAACATTGGCAGAATTGCAGAGAGAAATAGACATTTCTATAATAATAGTAGAAGACTTCCACATACTACTTTCAACAATGATAGACAATCAATAAGGAAATAGAGGACTTTAACAGCACCATAAACCAGACATATACAGAACACTCCTCCCAACAGCAGCATATACATTCTTCTCAACTGACTTCCTGAACATTTTCCAGAAAGACCATATGTTAGGCTAAAAAACAAGTCTTAATGAATTTTAAAGGATTAAAATCAAAGTATCTTTTCTGATCGTGATGGAATGAAGCAAGAAATCAATGACAGAAGGAAAACTGGAAAAGTCACAAATACATGTAAATTAATCACATGCTTTTACACTAAATTCCACATCAGAAACTAATATTACACTGTATGTTAATTAACTGGAATTTAAATAAAAACTTGAAAAAAGAAAAAATAAACAGCATGCTTTTATTTATTTTTTAAACTTTTATTTATTTATTTGAGAGAAACAGAGAGAGCATGAGCAGAGGGGAGGGGCAGGAGAGGAGGGAGAAGCAGACGCCCTGCCCAGCAGGGAGCCTGATGCAGGGCTCCCTCCCAGGACCCTGAGATCATGACCTGGGCCAAAGGCAGACACTTAACTGACTGAACCACCCAGGCACCCAACAGCATGCTTTTAAATAAAAAATTGGTCAAAGGAGAAATCACAAGGGAAATTAGAAAATACCTTGAGACAAATGAAAACAAAGACACAAAATACGAAAATGTATGGGATTCAGTGAAAACAGTGCTAAGAGGGAAATTTATAGCAGTAAATGCATACATTGAAAAAGAAGACATATCTCAGATCAATAACCTAACCTTACACTAAAAAGGGGAGCAAACTAAACCCAAATCTAGCAGAAAGAAGGAAATAATAGAGATTAAAGCAGAGATAGGGGCGCCTGGGTGGCTCAGTTGGTTAAGCGACTGCCTTCGGCTCAGGTCATGATCCTGGAGTCCCGGGATCGAGTCCCGCATCAGGCTCCCTGCTCAGTGGAGAGCCTGCTTCTGCCTCTCTCTCTCTGCCTGCCTCTCTGCCTACTTGTGCTTTCTCTCTGTGTGTCAAATAAATAAATAAAATCTTTAAAAAAAAAAAAAAAAAAAGCAGAGATAGAAGTGGCATAGAGAATAGAAAAAACAAATAGAAAAAAAACAACAGAAAAAATCAATAAAACTAAAAGTTAATTCTTCAAAAAGATCAATGAAATAAACTTTTTTTTATTTTTTAAAAGATTTTATTTTAAGTAATCTCCATACCCAGCGTGGGGCTTGAACTTACAACCCTGAGATAAGAATTGCATGCTCCACCAACTGAGCCAGCCAGGTGGCCCTAGACAAGCTTTTAGTTCAATTGACTGGGGAAAAAAAGATATAAAAGACTCAAATCATCAAAATCAGAAATGGAAGTGTGGACATTATTATAAATTTTGTGGAAATAAAAATATGAATGTTTATATGCCAATCGACAGGATAACCTAGATGAAATGGACACATTTCTAGAAACAATCTAACAAAATTAAATCATGAAGAAATAGAAAATCCAAATATACCTACATCATTGAGATTGAATAAGTAACCAAAAACCTCCCAACAAAGTAATGTCCTGGGTCAGATGACTTCACTGGTGAATCCTATCAGCTATTTAAAGAATGAACACCAATCCTTCCCCAATTCTTTAAAAAACTGAAGAAGAGGAAATACTATGCTATGAGACCCTGATACCAAAAACAAAGACACTATAAGAAAAGAAATGTACACACCAATATCCCTGATGAATTTTGATGGAAAAATCCCCCAGTAAAATACTAGCAAACTGAGTACAAATGATAATTGGCCCTGCAAATAAAAATTTGGATTTGTTAAAAAAAAAAATACCAGCAAACCAAATTCAGCAGCATATTAAAAAAGATTATCTGTCTTGACCAAGTAAGATTTATTCCTGGACACAAGCCTGGGTCAATATACAAAAATCAATCAGTGTAATACATCATGTTAACAGAGTGAAAGAGAAACCCACATAATCATCTTGGCTGATAAAGAAAAAGCATTTGACAAAATTCAACACACTTTTTAATAAAAAAAACTCCCCACACTTAATAAACTAGGAATGGAAGGATGCTTCCTCAACATGATAAAGGCCATATATGAAAAACCAATAGCTAACATCATCCCCAATGGTGAAAGACTGAAAGCTTTTCCCCTAAGATCCAGGACAAGGCAAGGATGCCCACTTTGCCACTTCTGCACAACCTAGTGCTGAAGTCCTAGCCAGGGCAACCAGGCAAGAAAAAGAAAAGGCACCTACATTGGAAAGGAAGAAGTGAAATTATCTCTATTTACAGGTGATATACTTTCATATGCAGACACCCCTAAAGAGTCTATACACAATAAAACAGAGCTAATAAATACAGCAAAGTTGTGGGATACAAGATCAATGTACACAAATCACCTGCGGTTTTTTTTAAGGATTTTATTTATTTATTTGTCAGAGGAGAGAGCACAAGCAGGGGGAGTGGCAGGCAGAGGGAGAAGTAGGCTCCCCACTGAGCAAGGAACTCCATGTGGGACTCAATCCCAGGACCCTGGGATCGTGACCTGAGCTGAAGGCAGACGCTTAATGACTGAGCCAGCCAGGCACCCCTCACCTGCAGTTTTTTAAAGATTTATTTATTTTAGAGAGAGAGAGAAAGAAAGAGCACAAGTGAGGGAGAGGGGCAGAGGGAGAGGAAGGCACAGAATCTCAAGCAGACTCCCCACTGAGCATGGACCCCCCCCCCCATGCGGGGCTTGCTCTCAGGACCCCAAGATCATGACCTGAGCCGAAATCAAGAGTCAGGCGCTTAACGGACTGAGTCACGCCGGCACCCCCAGCTGGATTTCTATACATGAACAATGAACAGTCCATGAAAGGAATTAAGAAAACAATTCTGTTTAAAACAACATCAAAAATAATTAAATACATAGGAATGAATTTAACAAAGGAGGAGAAAGACTTGTACACTGGAAACTCAAAATATTACCCCCCCAAATTAAAGAAAGATATAAATAAATGGAAAAACATTTCCTGAAGAATTGAAAGACTTAGCACTGGACAATATTCCCCTAAATGATCTACAGATCCTGTGCAATCCCTATCAAAATCCAAGTGATATTCCTTGCAGAACTAGAAACATCAATCTTAACATTCATATGCAATCTCAAGGGACCCCAAATTGCCAAAGCAATCTTGAAAAATATCAAAGTTGGAGGACTCAGATTTGATTTCAAAACTTATTATAAACCTACAGTAATCAAAACAGTGTTGTTCTGTCTGGCATAAGGACAGACATACAGACCAATGGGATAGAATAGAGAGCCCAGAAGTAACCACTCACGTATATGGTCAATAATTTTTAACAAGGGTGTCAAGTTCACAGCAAATGATGCTGGAGTATCTTGTAGTGCCAGAAAGTAAGCAAGTATGAGGAAAAAAAAAACAACAAAACCCATTGGTGGGGATGTGTCAAAGGGTACAGGAGCCTGCTGAAAGAGCTCCCAGCGGCCAAAACTGCAACAATTTGAGCCACAAGATAAAGAAATGCTGTGTTATAAACCAAAGTATAAAATAAGTATGTGTGAGTCCACACTGATATAAATGATTGACTACATTACTAAATGGGAGAGAAGAGACAAATCTCCTATACAGAATTCCAAATAAATTAAATAGATCCTCCACTGAATTCACAGCGATCAATTTCAGTGCCAGAGGAAAAATTGTGTTGGACTTACTGAAATGAAGTCTATTGATTCCAACACGTCACCTTCTTAAGGGATTTTCAAGGGCAGTTTCAACGGTGATTTTTGCTTTACATGCTGAGGGCTGACTTCAGAAGTTAAACCTGAAGATGGTGGGGCCCTGTTAAATTCCCTGCCTGTTAAAGCCCACTACAGGGCCATACACGAGGCAGAGCTCCATGTTTGCTTTTTAAAAGGCCATAAGGGTGGGGCGCCTGGGTGGCTCAGTTGGTTAAGCGACTGCCTTCAGCTCAGGTCATGATCCTGGAGTCCCGGGATCGAGTCCCGCATCGGGCTCCCTGCTCGGTAGAGAGTCTGCTTCTCCCTGTGACCCTCCTTCCTCTCATGTTCTCTGTCTCTCATTGTCTCTCTCGCAAATAAATAAAATCTAAAGAAAAAAAAATTTTTTTTAAATAAAAAAAATAAAAAGGCATAAGGGTGCTTTACAGGGTGTCACGTGATGTGACGTTTCCGCACTCATTTGGTGTTGAGGTTGGAACGTTCACGCAAAGGTCAGATGCTGGTGCTGATGCAGCTGACACCCTCCACCTTCTTCCTAAACAAATCGGCCTCCTCGCTGCCTCCTCTTTCTATCAGAGACCTGCCCTGTACAGCCTTCTCATCCATTGCCTTAGGTGTCTGCCCTCACCTGCTACATTCGCGCCCACCGTCTATCCCACTTTAAACCTATGCCTTCCTATTAATATCTCCCACTAGAGTACTGATGATTAATATTCCCTAAAACAGAAGTGACTTGGAAACCCAGCTTTCCCATAATAGCTGCAAAGACCTGGCCCCGATTCAAGCCCACAAAACACAAGCCAAATTACACACTGGGTGGTGAAGGCATTTTTCTTTTTTCTTTTTTTCCAAATCCTGCCCTTGTGTGAGTTAAAGTGGAAGAAGTATTGTGTGACCACATTGTTCAAACAAAGGGAGATGATTGCACTCCTCCAGCTTGGTTTTCATTTCTTGGTTCTTCCCCAAGCCCCTGATTTCCGACTATACTTCTTTTTGATGTCTCCTCTTCCTTAGAAAAGGCCGGAGGGGAGGGCAGAGGGCAGTATGGGGCTTCATCCCCTAGAAGTGCAGAGCCATAGAGGTTTCTAAGAAGGTCAGATTTATATTTTTGTCTTAGAAATTAAGCTCAGGCTGATGGCAGAGGTTGCGTCTCCCAGTGATTTTCCATAGGAAGAATGATCATGCAAGCAATCAATTTCAAAGGGACTTCAAGGGTTGAAAACAACTCAGCAAGGGTGGGGTACCCTCAAAGCCCACAGGCTTCCAGCACACCTGAGTTTGAGCAGATATGCTTCTGAGGCTTCCTGGTTTTTTTTTTTTAAAGATTTTATTTATTTATTTGAGAGAGAGAGAAAGCACATGAGAGGGGGGAGGGTCAGAGGGAGAAACAGACTCCCTGACAAGCAGGGAGCCTGATGCAGGACTCTATCCAGGGACTCCAAGATCATGACCTGAGCCAAAGGCAGTCGCTTAACCAACTGAGCCACCCAGACGCCCCCTGAGGCTTCCTGTTTTAATGTCACCACTGGCCCCGTTTCCAATGCCCATCAAAACCGACACTGAAGGGACAGGAGTTGTGAATGGAGCACTATTGTCCGTCTATGGGGAGAGCAGTGGTCATTCTCGGCACATCTAGGTCAGTCCAAAGTTGAGAGGGGTGGGAGCTCATATGATCTCAGGATACCAGGACACTAGGAGAAAGGCAGAGACATGAGGTTCAGAAGTTCTGGCCCAGAAAACAAATTGTGTTTAACTAGCCATGTTTCCAAATCTTTGTCCAATCCTGATATACATAAAAAAGGGGTATTTGTATAGCTCGCTGGGATCAGCTTGAGGGAGCTTGGATAATTCTAAATGGAGCTTCCTGGAAGGGTGCCTGGCTAGCTCAGTTTGTAGAGCATGAGACTCTTAAATGCAACTTAATGGATAATCATTATTTACATTGTCTTTATATATATTAAAAAAAATAAAGATAAAAACAAAAAAAATCTATGATACTCTATAATTATGAGAAGAAAAACAAAAACAAAGTGTGGGGGCAGATTTAAATATTGAATCCATGTAAAATTTCCTGGTAACAACTCTGTGATTTTTTTTTTAAATGAAAAACTACAGCTTGTTTCTCTGTCTCTTTTTTATACCAAGTTTTATGTTTAAATCTGCACAGAGGGGCACCTGGCTGGCTCAGTCCGAAGAAGGTATGACTCTTGATCTCGGTTTTGTGAGTTCAAGCCCACGTTGGGTATAGAGATTACTAAAAAATAAACTTAAGAAAAACAAAAATGAAAAATAAAATGCACATAAATTCTGATCAAGACTTTTTTTAAAAGATTTTTAAAGATTTGTGATTTAAGATTTTTAAATTTATTTGAGAGAGAGAGAGAGAGAGAGCACAAGCAGGGGGAGGGGCAGAGGGAGAGGGAGAAGCAGACTCCATGCTCAGCTGGGAGCCCGATGCAGGGCTGGATCCCAGCACCCTGGGATCATGACTTGAGCTGAAGGCAGACGCTTAACCGGCTGAGCCACCCAGGTGCCCTGAGCAGTCGAAATTGTATTTAAAGGCTCTAGTAGCTCTTTTCTTCCATTAACAATGGTAATGTTACATTTTTTTTTCTGATAATGTGACTGGATTTTGAATCCAAAAGAACTCGGTCACACCAAGTATTTGGAAACGATGAAACTCATCTATGATTTGGGCAAGCTTGGTGAGGGGCCTTACTGCTGCCCCCGCTGAGATGTCACCAGAAGGCCCACTGAGCTGCAAACGAAGAGACATTTCCTAAATATGTGAGCAAGGATTCAGGACCACTCCCAGCAGCAGTAGTGACAGGAGCTGTTCCCCTCCCCCCAGGGCCCAGGGGTTCCCATCTTAAGGCTCCCTGGCAGGGATACTCCAACTTGCATTATCGCCACCTGCCTGGCTTTGGTGCAGCCGTGATACTAATTCTTTGTCTCAACCAAAAAGCCAAGGAGGTAGCAGACATATCATCGTACCCATAGTACAGAGGAGGAAGCTGAGGCCCCAAAGGTCAGGGATTATCCCCCGAGTGAAGCCAGAATCCCTGCTTCCCACCTCTTTGTTCCTGCAGAGCCTCGCTCACAGAGACTATCTTCTGAGAACAATATTCTGCTGGATGCTGCAAGGCTCTCCTATCAAAAGGAGGAATGGAAGACCCCAAATCAGAATTCCAAGGGGCCATATGAATGGGGCACATCTCTCAGAAGTCCATTTTCCAGTCAACATCCCAGGGAGGTGAATGCTATTCTCCCAGAACCTATGGAGGGTTCCTGGGGGATTTTTCTGTTTTCTTCTGGTTCTCTCTCCCTCCCCTCTCCCATCAGTGCCTAGTCCTCTCTTCCTCTTTCCTCTCCTCCCTCTCTTGCTTAACTCTCTCCTCCCACTTTTTAAGTCGTTAAAATACAGGATTGGAAGATTCTAGATACACATATTCTCCTTGTATCTATTGACAGAAGATATATGTTCTCTGTTTTAAACTTTAAACCAGGCAAATTTAATCTTTTATGTCTTTGAAAACAAAATTAAAAACCAATTAGGTTGCTCTGTAACTTTCTGGCTGTGGGCTCTGGGCAAGTTATATACCGCTCTGTGCCTCAGTTTCCTCACCTGTAAAATGGGGACACAAACAGCACCCATTTTGTAGGGTCATTGTGAAGATGAAATGAGTTGATACATATAAACAGTCTTTTTTCACCTTCTTTTAACAGCTTCAGTGAAATTATTAATATATCATAAAATTTACCCTTTAAAGTACCCAATTCAGTGGGTTTTAGCAGAGTCAAGAGTTGTGCACCCATCCTCATGATCTAATTCTAGAACATTTTCATTACCCCCAAAAAGAAACTCATTTGCCATTACTCCCCATCTCCCAAATCCCCAGCCCTTGGCAAACAGGGATTTGTCTATTCTGGACACTTTAAATAAATGGAATCATACAATACCTGATCTTTTGTGCTTCTTTTACTTAGCATAGTGTTTTCAAAGTTTCAAGGTTCATCCATGTTGTAGCGTATAGCATATTCTTTTTTTTTTTTTTTTTTTGGCATTCTTAAATGAACTTTTTTTTTTTATTAACACATAATGTATTATTTGTTTCAGGGGTACAGGTCTGTGATTCATCAGTCTTACACAATTCACAGCGCTCAACATAGCACATACCCTCCCCAATGTCTATCCCCCAGCCACCCCATCCCTCCCACGCCCACCACTCCAGCAACCCTCAGTTTGTTTCCTGAGATTAAGAGTCTCTTATGGTTTGTCTCCCTCTCTGGTTTCATCTTGTTTCATTTTTACCTCCCTTCCCCTGTGATCCTGTCTTGTTTCTCAAATTCCTCATATCAGTGAGATCATATGATAATTGTCTTTCTCTGATTGACTTATTTCACTTAACATAATACCCTCTAGTTCCATCCACATCGTTGCAAACGGCTATATCAGTACTTCTTGTCTTTTCTTTTGATGTGTGTATATGTGTATGTATAATTTATTTTTTCTTCTTGGTGCTTTAAAATTTTTCTTACAATTTCTTTTCTTCCTAACTTTATTGAGGAATAATTTACAAATAAAAATTGTTTATATTTATGGTGTACAATGTGATGACTTGATACATCTACACATTGTGAAATAATGACTGCAATCAAACTCATTAACACATCCATCACTTCAAATTGTTACCTTTTTGGTGTGTGGTGAGGACACTTAAGATCTACTCTATTAGCAAATTTCAAGTATACAACACAGTATGATTCACTCTAGTCACCATGCTGTGCATTAGATCCCCACAACTCATTCATCTTATAAATGAAATGGTCAACAGGTAGATGAAAAGGTGCTCGACATCACTGATTGTCAGGAAAATCAGAAGACACAAATTATAACCACAAAGAGGTATCACCTTACACCTGTTAGAGAGGCTGTCATCAGAAAGACAAGAAGTAAGAAGTGTTGGTGAGAATGTGGAGTAAAGTAAGTAGGAATGTAAACTGGTGCAGCCGCTATGAAAAACAGTATGCAGATTCCTCAAGAAATTAAAAATAGAACTATCATGTGATTCAGCAATTGCACTTCTGGGTATACATCCAAAGGAAATAAAATCAGGATTTTGAGGAGCTATCTATACTCCCATATCAGTTGCAGCATTAATAGCCAAGATATGGAAACACTGTAAGTGTCCACTGACAGATGAATGGATAAAGAATATCACACACACACACACACACACACACACACACACAGGAATATTATTCTGCCCTGAAAAAGAAGGAAATCCATTTGCAACAACATAGATGAACCTGGAGGGTATAATGCTAAGTGAAGTAAGCCAGACACAGAAAGACAAATACTGTATGATCTCACTTATATGTGGAACCTAAAAAAGTCAAAGTCACAGAAGCAAAGAGTAGAAGAGTGGGAGCTGGGGGTGGAGGAAATAGATCCTGGTAAAGAGATAAACAGCTTTGAAATGCATGTAGCACATTAATGTGCTAAGTGCCAATATTATGAAGTGATTTTTTTTAACCCTCCCTGTGGGTGGGTGGTTCTCAATCTTATGCCTTCTACCTTGTAGTAGGAGCTCTGCGATTATTTCAGGAGCACCTCTTACTGAGATTCTCCAATGGTTAGGCAGGACTTTTCCATTTAGTTGGCATAAGTGATGATTTACCATTGAGAAAAAGAGAGTGAGGAATTCAAGACCAATCAGCACCTGGCTCCTGGAGGAGAGTTGCTAGAAGGTTCTGACAGAGAACTGGGTCTTGAATCTTCTATATTAGGTGATACTGACTCTGGAGCAGGAATCCACACCCATACTTAACTTTGGGGAACAGTTCATTGCTGTCTTAGCTTGGGCCACTGTAACAAAAATACCAAAGACTGCATGGCTTAAACAACGGAGATTTGTCAGTTATGGAGGCTGGGAATTCTGAGATCAGGGTGCCAGCCTGGTTGGGTTCCAGTGAGGGCCCTTCCTGGTTTGCAGACAGCCGTCTTCTTGCTATGTCCTCACGTGGTGGATAGCAAGCTTTAGTTTCTTGCTCTTCTTATAAGGACACTAATCCATCCTGGGGGCTCTACCCTCATGACTTTATCAAAACCTACCTACCTCCCAAAGGCCCCATCTCCTATAACTAGGGGGTTAGGATTTCAACATAAGAGTTTTAGGAGGGGACACAAACATGCAGTCCATAATGAATGCTACTTGTTAACCGTCTCCCCCTTTTTTTTTTAAGATTTTTTTATTTATTCATTTGACAGAGATAGATACAGCGAGAGAGGGAACACAAGCAGGGGGAGTGGGAGAAGGGGAAGCAGGCCTCCCGCAGAGCGAGGAGCCTGATGAGGGGCTCCATCCCAGGGCCCTGGGATCATGACCTGAGCCAAAGGCAAATGCTTAACGACTGAGCCACCCAGGTGGCCCTCCCTGTCTTTTTTATTGTGATTATTGGATATAGGGGTCTGCAGTCATTCTCTCATTTCAGTCATTTATGTGACAGTAATCACACAAAATACCCTGTTAAGGGTCATAAATATTTAAATAGATAATCCACTTTTTCGTTTGACATTGTTAACACATAAAGGATTTTTAAAAGTAGAATAAAACTACATTTAAAGAAGACAAATTGAAAAATTAGTCACAATAGAATGCAAGGCCATCTAACTCTGACAAATTCTAAGGCCATGTAGCTCTGCTGAAGGCTCACTGACTCAGAGAAAAATATCTGGAGTCCACCACAAGTAAAAAGCAGTCCAATATAGTTTTTTTTTCTATTAGAAAAGTATACAAATATACCTTGAATTAAAGTTCTTCTAACTCCACGGTCTATTAAGGCAGGAACCCAGTTTTCCAATTCAGTGGTACATCCTCCTCTGACTGAGAAAAATACTGTGGACAAAATGTGATTTGAAAAGAGTATTTAAATTTTTTTATTTTATTACATTTCTTAAGAGCAATAATCACCTCATGCCATTTATGCTGAAATAACAGAAACTGGAATAGCAAGGCACTACAGAAATGAATGATGGAGAAGCCCTTGGGTGATCCTAACCAAGACATGGCCCTAATCAACATTGTCCACAGTTGTTTCCATAGGAAGAAGCTTACTCCCTGTGAATTCCAGTGGGAAAGAATGACTTAATGGGAATACTCTTCATTGTCTGCTCTATCAGATACTTTATAGTTTCTGGAAAGCCAAACTTCTTTCTACCATAAGGAAAAGTGAAAATGATGTCTTGCACAATGCCTGACGCATTCTATCATTCATTCATTCATTTATTCATTTTCCTAGTAATGTGGGAATCGGGAATCCTGTCTTATTGGTGAGGGAACTGAAGTTCCAAAGGTATAAAGGCGATCTCTTAAAGATTACACGGGAAACAATTTGACCAGCGCTTTTCTCATCTGGAGGCAACGAGGCATCGCTGCTCAGTTAGCATGCTCTTTAGCCAGAAGACTTTCGGTTTTAAGAAAAATCAGAGCCTGACCAGGCAGCACACAGCATCAAGATGAAAACAGGTGACAGTGTCTACAACATTTAATTATGAATCTTCAAGCAAGAACTCCATCTTCTGGTGGCACCTGCCCCTCCAAAGGGGCAATGAGGCTGCGTTTGGGGAAGCTGGTATGGAGCAAAGGACCCGGCTCACCGTCGCGCTCAGAGGGGACAGGTGTGTGTGTGCGCGCCAGGGTCGGGAGGAGAGGCAGAGGCACTCCTGCCCCATGACCGCACCCGCAGCCACGTTTTCCGCGGAGCGAGACGCCGCTCGGCTCTCGATTGCTCGCGCCTGGCGCGGCGGGCGGCGCACCCGGAGGCCGGGGCTCTGCGCTCGAGCGGTCGAGCCTGACCCGTACCCGCAGAGAATCGCTCAGCGACTGCCCGGGGCCCGGGGCGGGTAGGAGGAGGCCGCAGTGGCCGGCGCGGGGATGTCGAGGAGCTCGAAGGCGGTGCTGGGCCTCTCGGTGGTGCTGACGGCGGCCACCGTGGCCGGCGTGCATCTGAAGCAACGGCAGGACCGGCAGGTCGGTGTCACGTGACCGCCTCTTCCGGGGTCCGCGCGCGGTGGCCGCGGCGACGGCGACCTTGGGCCCGCTGGTCTCTCTCCGCGTGGTTCTCCGCTGCTCCTCGTCTTTCCCTCTTTCGCGGGTCCGCGGCGGCGCGGCCCGCCTCCCCCGCGCTCTCGCGACTGCGGCCTGGCCGCCGCCCGCCGGGTCCTGGGCGCCGCAGTCCCCGCGGCCGCGTGCACCGGGAGGCCCCGGGCGACCCCGTCCTGGCCGGCGCCTGGGAGCCCCGGCCCTCGGCGCTGCAGCCGCCTGGCTCCCGCTAAGGCCCGCCCGCGGCGTGGTCGGCGGTCCGGTTCCCAAGTCACCGCCAACCTGCAGTGACACCGACTTTTAGCGTCTCACCTGGGCTGCTGCAAAGTCGAAGCGGGGAAGGGGTTTGCGTGGGGTGCACTCAGCAAGTTGTCGGCCTCTCCCCAACCCCAGGCCCAAGGTTGAGGCTCAATCCTAATGTGTTTCAGTGCTAGTGAGATTTTATCCCAGGATTAAGGAGGCTTCCCCGCATCCACTTTCCGTGCCTTTGGCCAAGGTAATTTGATGGATGCTTTTTTTTTTTTTTTTTTGGTCTTTTGTCTTTTAAGAAGCAGTTTGCTATGGAAACCAGATTCCGGGAACTGGAGATACCAGCCTCCATATTTTCTTTTTTTCGGTACTTGTATTTCTGGAAATAACCGTGACTTACTGATGGGTAGAATGGCCGTCCATTCTGTGTCTCTCAGTTCCTATTTTCTTTACTCTAGTTGGCGCATGTTTAATGACCGATCTCTGTGTGTTAGGCACCACACTAGGCACGTTGAGAAACAAAGATAAGGAAGGACAGGCGTCCCTGAGTCTGTAACTGATTCACAGCAATGCGGAACGTTGAGTGTGAGAACAAGCACCTAGGTCAGCGCGTGTGTTAGGGTTGAGCCTAGTTTGCTAAGGGTGGAAATGAACTGGATGAACTAGTAAACAGTCTTTTCTTGCATTGGGCTGAGCAGTGTGCTTGGTATACAGAGATGAAGCAGATGAGGTCTTTGTCCTTGTTGTTCACAGTTTGTGGAAATCAGAGAAAGGTGTGATGGTGTAAGAATTTTGGGGAGGGGGTGTTGGGATGAATCATGACGGTGTGAAAGGTTAGAGATTTGGGAATCAAGTATGGCTTCTGAGGGGGTAGCTTTTGGAACACAGGCAGGAGAGTTCCTCTTCTAAGAAATGAAAGGAAATGAGGGTGATCAAAAGAAATTTGAGATGCAGTAGAGGATTTAGCTCTGAGGTCAGTGAAGGCAGAGATTTTCAAAGAGTATGGGGTAGGATGGGTAAGAACTTGGTTCTGAACTAGCCACACATCTCATGTTCCTGGGAAGTTTTTTACAACCTAACCTACTCCAGACTTCTTAAATGAGAATCTCTTGGAGGTGGGGGATCCAGCTTAGGTATGTTTTAAAAGCTACCCAGGGAATTCTAACATGCAGGCCGGGTTGAATATCACTGTGCTAGAGAATGGAAGAACAGAAAGAGCTAGATACTTGGAAGTTAGGTGAAGAGAAGATTGACCAGAATAACCTGTGTTTATTTTACATCCAGTCATTCACCATGGACTTTCTTTCTCGCCTGGGAGGGAGTAAAACAGATGATTGACACTGTGGGTGTGTTGGAAGTTTCAAGGAAGCAAGAAATAAAATAATGACTGTAGTTTACTATCATTTTTGACTGTCTGCCACATACCAGGTACTGACATTCATCCTTACAGGAACCCAGCAAAAAGAGTAGTGCTATATGAGTAATGGTCAAGAGGTCTTGGTGGTTAGGAAGATAGTTAAGTGGAAGTCACAGGCAATCAGCATATATTGAAACTTGGAGGAAGGTAGCAAATGGTGGCCGGAGAGCAAGCTCCTAAGCCATATGCTGAAGTCTGAGAAAGGAAGGGTGGGATCTCAGAGGCAGGTGTGGGAAGAATGATTCCAGCCAATGGTGTGCGCTTTGGGAGGTGGGGTGGGAGTGTGGGTGGGTGTGTCATGGTTCTTGGAGCATAGGACCAAACACCAGGAGAGGGAGGAGTCAAATGTCTCTGGAGATGTGGTCAAGGAGCAGTGTTCCAAAAAGTTGGTTTTCAGTTGTATTGTCTGTTTCAGGACTCTTAAATTCCCCCAGACTCCTTGGTAAGAGCAAATGACACTCTAGGCTTGGAGGAGGTCCAGCAAGTAGGTACTTTGTGAGTTTTTAAAATAGACCTGATAATTTAAAACAAAAAAACAACCCCAAGCCTGGGCCCCACCCCCATTAATTCTACCTCACAAGGCCACTGTTAAAAAAAATTAGAGTATTTTGTGACCTAAAAACCGTAAAATGGTAATTATTAGTAATGACTGGATTTTTGCTTTAAAAAGTCTCACCTTAAGTGCTAGGTCCATGTTCTGGAATTTTCTGCCTGTCTTTAGTGCTTATCAAAGTAACTACCACTGATGGGCCTTTATTTTTTCGTCTGGTAGTAGCAGAGTCTCGGTTATATAACTGGTTGGTAATTCTTTATAATTTTTGCTTCTTCTCTTTACATACTAGAAAAAACCAAGTTCTTTCCTTTCTTGCATCCTATTTAAATTTCAGTAACCTTCTTTTTTCTTTCTTTGATGTTTATTATTCAGTGAGATAATTGCTAACATGAGTGTAGTTCATAGAGTTACTGTGGTAAATCTCACCAAGTCTTTTAAAGCATTGAATATCAATTAAGCTTTTAAAGTTCAACACAGGAGCAGTTTTTTCCTTTTTAAGTTAATGTTATTTCCCATTAAGTTTCTATACTGAATGTTCAGGAATTTCTTAAAATAATGATAAGAAGTCATTTTAGTGATAACACTAGTGGAGCACACTGCGAAATTAATCTGATGGTTTATTACATTTTACATTTATGCAGAAAGTTGAAATAGTAATTGGGTATTTGGAGTCTGAAAGTTTTCAGTGTATTTTAGTAGCACTGTTACTCGGATTGAATGGCACGAGGATGGGAACCACCTGTTCAGGGTGTTACTGAAATCTGTTTCTTACGTTTTTAGAGGCTTCATGATGGAGTGATCAGAGACATTGAGAGACAAAATCGGAAAAAAGAAAACATTCGTCTTTTGGGAGAACAGATTATTTTGACTGAGCAACTTGAAGCAGAAAGAGAGAAGATGTTATTGGCAAAAGGATCTCAAAAAACATGACTTGAAATGGATGTCAAATATTGATGGGACAGTGTCAAGTGTGGGTGTGCGAGTGTGGATAGAGAATAGCTTAGTGAGGTCTTTAACCTTTTTTTGGTCACTGTCCTTTCCAGCTTGACCAGAGAAAAGGACAGTGGACCATATATTCTAAATTACTGCTTTAAAAGTCCCTTCTGAGTCAAGAAGCAGGCAGACACTCTTCTGAAGAATTTCTGTCTGTGTGGTCCTGGTAGAAGCCCTGGTAAGCTTGGTGTCCAGAGCTTAGGATTGTTAGTGAAAAGCACTTTGGAACTGTGAGAGGAAGGGATGGATAGTAACATGCACCTGAGTAGTTTGATAAGCCGGCACGATGATGAAGCCACGAGAACATCTACCTCAGAAGGGCTGGAGGAGGGGGAGGTGGAGGGGGAGACTCTCCTGATCGTGGAATCGGAGGACCAGGCATCAGTGGACTTATCTCATGATCAGAGTGGGGATTCCCTCAACAGTGATGAAGGAGATGTGTCGTGGATGGAGGAGCAGCTGTCCTACTTCTGTGACAAGTGCCAAAAATGGATCCCGGCCAGTAAGGAGCTTCTCAATTCCTTTGATTTGTCAATTCCTGCATGAAGGTTGTTTTTCTAACCTGTGAGCCAAACATGAATGTAAAATGGACCTAAATAAAAAGATAATTATTATATTTATTATTAGTTTAGTTGGTTAATGACAGATTTATATAAAACATAGACACATTTGTATTAATAAAAATTACTGTCAACCTCTCACGTTGTTAAATTAACGTTCTTGATGGCAACCCAATAAAAATCAGAAAATTGGAAATTCTGCGTTATTTAAAGAATTAGCCACATTGTTCTAACAAGATCATGTTACGGATTTGGGGCCAAATAATAGGCCCAGTATAGAATTAAGGTTCAAGTTACTCGGGTAATATTTAACTCCCATGGAAGACTGCTGTTGTATGCTAAGTCAGAATTAGCAGATTGAGAGTATTTTGTGCTCTTTTTCTGGGACCATTCTTGTTTTCTGCTTGCTGGCCTCCTAGATCTGCTGGCAAGAGATACATACACACGTGCTCTCCTGATACCTCACTCTTTCAACTTAATCTTTGCATCTGCCAGCTTCCAGGCTCTCAAGGAGCATGCTCTGCCAGCCATCATGAGTCTTAACCAAAACAGGATTTTCCCATTAGGCAGAGACTAGTAAAGGAATTCTTTGTGTAATAGAGTTTGTAACTAGGTCAGAGGAATTTGTGTGTGTGTGTGTGTGTGTGTATACACATACATACATGTGAAATGGGTCATTTTCTGGTATGTGGAAATGTGTTTAAGATGGATTTAACTATTCAGAATAATAGTTACTATTAATAAATTAACATTTTCATAGGAAACAATGTAGAACTTTCTATGCCTTAGCTAGTGTTTGCTTCTGAGCAGTTTCTGCTTATTGATTCACGCACCTGCCTGAAAATCTCAGTGGCATTCCCCTTGTCCTCTCAGGATGTGTTTTAAGCTGTCTTTCACGATAGGGTCCCTACTAACTTCAGCTTCTCTCTTCAGTATCCTGTTGCCACACAACCAGCACTTTGCAGTTAGGGTGAGCTTTTCTTCTCCACAAACATTTCTTTCTTACCCCAAGGTCTTCACACATTTTCATTTCCTCTCTGGAATATGTGTCTCTCTAGCCCCCATGGCCACCCTGCCAAACACACAGGCACCCCTTTTCACCTGGCCAATTCTAGTCATCCTTCAGGCCCCCTGCAGACCCACTTTTTCTAGCCCTCCCATCTTCCTAATATGGGTTGGGCTTCCCTTCTCTGTGCCCTCACATTGCCCTATGGCACACACTGCGTTCCATTCCAGTGGTTGTCTTGTCTCTCAGAGCATCAGCATCACCTGATTCTGGTGATTCAAGGCAGAGACCCAGACCCCACTTTCAGAGAGTGATTCATTCCAGGAGGATGGAGAACACTGTGCTGTTGTGATGACCTATTTCCTCATCTGTGGCCCTCCAAATTTGTAAAATGCCAAGAGCACACCTGCCTTGGGTACTGTGTATTCCAGTTCCTACACCAGTACCTGGCATGCAGCAGGAACTCAGATATTTCTTGAAAGAATGTGTCAAGAGACCCATAGGAATCAGGAATGTCAACAGTTGGAAAATCAATGACAGCAATAAAAACTTGCTTTTTCAGTATCTTTCTCCTAAAAGTTAGGGAACCACAGATCTCAACAGGTATACGCTATGTTAGAAAAATAAAAATTTTTCTTCTACCTTCCCCATTCCCATCCTGCTGTCATGGGTTGGCTAAAAAAGGAAAAACATGGGAAGCATGGAAAATCTGGTTGATAAACGATAAACGCCGCTGTAAATAAACCTATGATGTGCCTTTTTGTTTTTCTCCTAGGTCAGCTGAGGGAACAGCTCAGTTACCTTAAGGGTGATAATTTTTTTAGGTTCACTTGTTCCGATTGCTCGGAAGATGGCAAGGAGCAGTATGAAAGGCTGAAGCTCACGTGGCAGCAAGTGAGTAAAAAGCTCTCCCCCTCGAATTCATGAGGTCGATCCTGCAAAGAATTTAGTGGAATGAATATTCAGAGAATGAGGAGCTTACTTCTAGGCTTTTGAGCGGTTTTGAGAGTCACTTTCTATATCACAATGAAAATCATATTCCAACTATATGGAGAAAGGAGTTCTTGGTAAAAATACTCAACGCTAACTTAGTGAATTAGGTTTGAGATTCTTGAAAACCTCAGATACACACAGAATTTCATTTATATATAATACCAAACTCTGATTTTAATGGAATTAAAAGGTTCACATTTTTTCTGGCAGCCATGTTTAGAACAATAAAACCATTTTTAAAAATGTAAAGATGGCCACATTAGAAATAGTTGAAAGGTATAATGTGGCAGAAGCCAACATAAATCTGGCTTTTCTGTATTTGAACACAGACATGCTTGAAAATTTTTTTTCAATGAATGCCTATGGCCACCTTTTAACCATCTTTGGTACCAGCACCCTAGTCCAAGCCAATTATAGCATGAACAATAGCTTTTTACTGATCTCCAGTTTGCATTAAATTTTTTTGGTTTTGTTCTTATATTAATATGTCTATAACAGGGTACCAATGATAACAGTAAGTTCTAAAAATGACTGGAGTATACATACTGAGTGCCTCGGACAAACCCGGTGCTGTCGTAGGCCTGGAGACTGCTGTGCTGAGTGAAACAGCTGGGGAGCTGGCATTCTAGGCATTTATTTTCAACAGTAAGCAGACAAACAAATAAGTTAATTACCCATAGCACTTTTTTTGCTAGGAAATAAGCAGGGTAATGAGAAAGAGTTTAGATGAAATGATCTTAGCCACTTAAGGTATTCCTTATAAACTGCAGTTGCTTTAGCAGCTTAGACTGTTATCTTAATTATCAGTGCTTCCCTAGGAGATGTACTAATGAAATCTGTCAGTGGTGAATTTAGGGAGCCTTTTTTGACTAGCCAAAAATATGCAAGTAGAAAATGAAGGGAAGTTTGTACTGAGGATATAACCTCATAAATGTAATTGTGATGTTTTTCTCAGCATGTACATGGGATATTGCATCTAGGCAAGGTCAGATTAATATTAATAGATTATTCTGATGCATATACCCACGACAGATTTGTGTTTGATCTGCAAGTAGCTTCTCAAAAAGCTGTAAAGTGGAAGAAATAGCAAGTATGTATAGTTTATTTGCAAGAATACGAGTTTTCTGTGGAGGTTCTTTTGAAAAGAACAACCAGCTTTTGGTTATATTGCTTAGAAGATACAATATTGGTTCAGTTTGCACTTTTAATTAGACTAACATCACTTGAAAATTATGTTTTCACTGCCAGAAGACAGATTGATGGGAGATAATACTCTGGTATGATGAAGTGGCAGATCAGACACTTGGTAGATCTGGTCTTGGTAAACTACTGACCAGTATTTCTAGTTGCACCTAAAAAACCGAGACTCTCAAGAAAGAGCTGAAAGAGAATCAGATGGTTTTGGATAGATTCTATTGCTGTCACCAAATAGGTGGGTTTTCTATCCTTTTAAAACTTAAACTTTGTTGATTTTTGCAAGTAATAAGTAGAAATGCTTGTTTGATCACAAAATACCATTAGTAAAGCAGTCTGGTCTCCTGACCTTTCTTCCATGCCCTTTCTTGTGTCCTCTCCTCCTTAGTGATTTGTGAACCACAGTTGGAAATGCAGGAGAAACTCTATCATGTGTTTGGGAAGGGTGGGGTACTTGTTACATTCTCATCCTGGACACTTACTCTTCCATGGCAGGTAAAGAATGTACCATGATCTGTACTCATTATTTTTCTAGGTGTTTTCCAGCTTGTGAAGTGCCTACTGTGGCTCAGCCAGCCCTGAGCTCCTCCCTGGGGACACACTGTTACTGATGGGCTTGGGCTGCTAGTGGGAGAGCAGAAAACCCACCTGGGATTCCTTTTCTTCAGATTACAGATTCCAGGAGAGGAGGAAAACCATGTCCTTCATATATTGAGTTTGTAGTTTGCGCAGTAAATATGAAGTGATTATAGAAAAAGTTATTTTCAAGTAAATATATGAATTTTAACTTTTTAAATATTTCACACATACCAAAAAAAATATGTATATATATACACCAGAAATAAAGTAGCAGACAATGTCTCTACCACTGAGATTAACAGTGAATACATGTGTCTGAGGTAGTCTAGGGGTCTGGGAGTAGGCAGAAGCAGCTCATTTCAGTCTCTCCTTAAAGTATTTCTTGAACAATAACTTTTTTAAATTGTGGTAAAATATATATAACATGAAAGTTTACCATTTCATCCATTTTTAAGCATATAATTCAGCGGCCTTAAGTACATTTACAGTTTTGCAACCATTGCCGCTATCCATCTCCAGAACATTTTTATCTTCCCAAGCTGAAATTCCATATCCATTAAATAGTAAGTCCCCATGGACAGTTTAACTGTTTTAAGGAAGATGTTTGTTGGCTGATGTAGACCTGTTGCAAAAATGCATGGAAGAACTTGAAAACTCTGTTGATGGGGTTAATTGTTTGGTGGGCTATCTATAGGTTTCCCGAGTCTAAGGAGGGGAGAGCTCGGGTAATGGAAGCGTCAGCAGTATTAGAAGTGTCAGCATTACCAGGCCCTTGGAGTCAGAGGTTTTCGCATGGACCATCGGGGGTCTCAAGCTGTGAGCACAGGTGCTGGGGAGCCTGAGACGCAGTTTACTAGCCCCCTTACATTTTCAGGATGCGCTTTCTGGAAAGAAGAATCAAGTTAGATTCTTTTCATGGATTCTTTGTCCCCTTTTCAATTTCAATGGCCCCAAATCAATCACTGTTTCTATTAGGTTGAAAACGTAGTTTTGAATAACTGGTATCATTTTGTCCATTTACACAAAATTACATAATTCAAAATTGCATATAGATGTAAGGAGAAATGCCTGAAAGCATAGTCATTGAATGTGTCAGAAGTGATTGTTTCTTGATGGTAGATTTAGAGTGATTTTTACCTCCTCCCTTGCTCTTCTATTATTGAAATCTTCTACAGTGAACATGTGTTACTTATATTTCTGGAAAACACTTCCCAATTCGGGGCCATGAATGCATTACCTGTAAACGAGGAAGCTGGACCAGATGAGGAGTTTTCACGTGGAGCTCCAGGGGTGTCTTGGAGCCTCTGAGAGTGGGCTGAGCAGCCAGGCCTCTCGGCTCTGGGCCCCTGTCTAATGCTAATGTCATCCAAAGAAATATTTCCATGTATGAAAATGGCCAAACACTGAGTAGATGGTGACTATATTATTTTCAGCTTTGAAATTCTGAGAGCCTTTGTTTCTGCTCCTTACAGAGCTTAGAAAAACATATAGGCAGGGGTGACTTTCAAAATATTTAATAAAGATCAGCCCCAGCAGTCAGAAAATGTGGGCTGTAGCAGGTACCTGGAGGCCTCACGGCCAGAGGTTATCACCTTACCTAGTGCCGCATTGTGTAAGGTGGAGAGATGCAGGGACAGGGCTGGGGGTGGGGGGTGTACAACAGGTAGATTGCTTAGTTGCTTAGGATGGCAGTTGTTTATCATAATCAGTTCAGCCACACCTCAGCCCTGCATATGCAGCGTGTAAGGAACAACTGTACATACTTAGGTGGATTAGTGCTATTCATCTAATGAAAGCAAAACAGGAAATAAAATTCTCTACTGAGACTATTCCAAGGTAGTATCCTTTCTTTAACCCCTCTGTTCCCCACCATTCCTGCTCAGATTATAAAACAACGAACATTTCCCCTGGAAGGTTAACATCCCTAGTCATGCTTTTCTCCCAGCCCTTGTTGTGTTTGTGTTCCAGGTTGTCATGCTGGCAATGTACAACTTGTCTCTGGAAGGAAGTGGCCGGCAAGGTTATTTCCGGTGGAAAGAAGATATCTGCGCCTTTATTGAGAAACATTGGACCTTCTTACTAGGGAATAGGTAATGTGATTTTTGAAAAACTTACACTTCCATGAAGAAGTAAAGAACAAAGTACATGAGGTTTGAGACAGCCTAACGAAGCCCCTTAGGAATTAGTACTTGTGGCAATTACAAAGAATATTTTAATTCCAGAAGATATTGTTACTTTTTTAAGTTAAAAAACTTATTTACGGAAACTAAAGTGGAAGTATATACTATTAAAAGTATAGGTTTCCAGGGACGCCTGGGTGGCTCAGTCGGCTAAGTGTCTGCCTTCGGCCCAGATCATGATCCCAAGGTCCTGGGATCAAGTCCCGCATCGGGCTCCCTGCTCAGCAGGGAGTCTGCTTCTCCCTCTGCCTCTCCCTTCTGCTTGTGCTCTCTGTGTGTCTCTCTCTCAAATAAATATATAATATCTTTAAAAACAAGTATAGGTTTCTAGACTTTTCTCATCCTACTTTAGAGGAAACTCTTAGTTTCTACTGAGCATGAAGAGATTTGAAGAGATTCTTAGAAAGTTAAAAAATAGAGCATTGGATTGCATGAGGCTGTTTAACAGTTGGATGAGTAACTCTGTAACGTGAGGATATAGGATCATTAAGTCCTTTTGAAATCAATATCTTACAGAAGGTCAGAGGAAGAAAAACAGTGGCAGTGACGGGCTGTACCTATTTAAATTGCTCCTCGTTGATAGACTCTTACCCGTTCGGTATTTGTTTTTATTAACTAGCAGGTAGAACCTGTTGATAAAGTTTTGGTATTATAGCACTTAGCAAAGTCTAGGCATGTTAATACACATACGGCTTGTTCATTCATTCCTCTCCATGATAGTGCATTGACTTTACTGCTGAGCATGCCTCCTTGGTGCTCTGCTTTGGCTCGGCAGACCTGGGTATGCCAGTGCACAGATATTGAGACCACATGTTTTAACTAAAGGTCCCTGCAGATCAACAAGATTTTTATTGCTATTAGGGATTAGCGAGTTTGCAACTGCATTGGCAAATTGTGTGAGATGCTGATTGTTAGTTGCCATCTGAAGTCCCGTGTGAAGTTCATAAATCTTGCCTAATTGGGTCAGTGTAGACGTGCCACAGGCTCTGATCACAATCAGAACAGGGAGTTTGTGCCTGCCCTCACTCTGAAGGCACTGCAGCCTCTGTTTCCTGGGGCACTGAGAAGCCAGCTCCGCCAGCATCGCTCGGAGCTCAGGGCGGGCAGCCGACAGGAGCGGCGGCTTTCTGAAGGCTCGGCTGCGGGGAGAAAATAGAAGAGATTCAGTACGGTTGTACAAAAGGAGTTATTTTTGTTCTTGAGTTATTTAGTGCTACTAAGAAAAGAATTGACAGTATAACTGGTTCTTTTCTTAAAGAAAGGAAATCTGTTGTCTTAGTTTAATGATTTAGCACTATTTATGGAACTTAATATACCCCATTTATAAGGCGCAAGAAAGGGAAAAAACCGATAAAATTAGATCTTGGAACATTTTCCTGATCTCTCAGTGGCATTCTGCTTAGTAGATTGTCTTCTGGAAGAAATTGAATTTAAATTGCCTGTTTTTAAGGATTTTGCCATATTTTAACATAAGTTGTTCAGTTGTTTCATTTGTTCATTTGTATAGCATGTTCTGAGAGGAATCAGCCAAGGCTTTTTTTCTTTTTAATACTTTACTGAAAGGCATTAATTACTCTCCAGTTTCTGTGTAGTTTAACCATTAAACTAGTGGGTTTTGGCCGTGTTAGTGTATCACTTGAATTACCATTTACTTATTTAAATCCAGTCACTTTTTTTTAAATAAATACATTCATTTTAAAAAGAAACTTCAAACCACCATGATAAGTAGAAAACCTGTATCATTTGCCATACATAGAATGACACTATAAAAATAGGTGTGCTAAAAATAAAACGGTGCTATTAAATTATAGCTGAATCCCAAGGCCTGTAAAGGCAATCAAGGCCCTCTGTCTTGATTAAAAAGGGTAGTAGCATGTGTTGGGGAGAACTTAAAGCAATGAACTTTCTCCTTGATCCCACCAGAAGGAATGAAAGATCACTAAAATTACTCTGTGTGGGGCGCCTGGATGGTTCAGTTGGTTAAGCTTCTGACTCTTGGTTTTGACTCAGGTCATGATCTCAAGGTCGTGAGATTGAGCCCTGCCTGCTCCATGCTGGGGGTGGATTCTCTCTCTGCTCCTCCCCTGCCTGCTTGCGCCTGCAAGCTCACATGTGCGCTCTCTCTCTCTAAAAAAAATCACTCTGTGATTCCTTGTCACTCAGTTTCCTGCCTCAGTGCTGTCCTTCACTTTGGGAACTCTGCTGTCAGTATCCGTGATTGGAAAAGCCACCTACCTGAAACCTCTCTCCAGAGGCAGTCACCACATACTCACATCTCTGTGTCTGAACATACACGGAATCACTATGCCCCAGGGAAGCAGCCTGCAGAGGACATGCACATTTAGAGTTTTTTCATAGCTACTGAAGATTTTAATTCTGCTATCCATAGAACATTCTTTAAATTCTTAACGATAAGCATTTCTCATTTGCCATAGAATCTAAGAGTATAGTATACTGTGTAATAAAGTATAAGATTTGAATACATTTTCTTTCAGATGTTTACAGGCTTTGCTTTTATGCCTTTAATGTTTTACTAAAGTTGAAATAGGTAAAGGTTTATTCAAATGACTTTATGTACCTATTGTGGAAACAAGTTTAAACGGATACGAAAGCTTTAATTAATTGCTGCAGCTTAATTGCCTTTGTATGTGTGATCATTTAATCTGCTTTTATAATCCTGGCCTTGAATTTTTCTAGGAGGTGTAACTTTTTTCTTTTAATTCCAGTGTAGTTTAACAGAGTGTTCTATTAATTTTAGTATATAGGAGGTATATCTTTGATTAGTGAAGAATACTTTGGGTTTTTTTTGTTTGTTTTTTAAAGATTTTATTTATTTATTTAGACAGAGAGACACAGCCAGAGAGGGAACACAAGCAGGGGGAGTGGGAGGGAGAAGCAGGCTTCCCGCGGAGCAGGGAGCCAGCCTGATGTGGGGCTCGATCCCAGGACCCTGGGATCATGACTCGAGCTGAAGGCAGATGCCCAACGACTGAGCCACCCAGGCGCCCCAGTGAAGAATACTTTGAATACTTTTCTCTATTACCATATTTCATTGATTTTTACGATGCACACATTTTTAAATTTTCACATCTCTGACAACTGGATACAAACTGGACACAATCTTGTAAGGGCTAGTGTGTCATAACTGATGGCTAGTTTTCTTTTTTTGTTGTACATAAAATGGTGTATCTTAAAGTCAATGAATCTTACATTTGATGAAATATGATAAAACTCATTCATAGTATTTAAAAAATTTTTAAATGATACGGCAAGGATTCTAGGGGGAGGGCAGAGTAGGAAGCACCAGAAGTATCTCCCCACCTAGAAAACAGTTGAAATGGCAGAATCTGTCTGATGTAACTATTTTGGATCACTGGGTCTGTTTTGAAGGCTTGCAACTTCCAGGGGGAGGCTTGGAAGGTAAATTGCATTGATTTTGGTGGATTTCAGCTCTTAGCACAGTGACATTTCCCCATTCCACACCTTTCAGCCCCGTGGCAGCCAGCAGTGCACTTGTTCCCAAAGCAGCTTATACACAGCTTGTGGGAGTCAGGGTAGACAAAAAGGACCCTGTCCTCCAGATACCAGGAATCTGCTCTGATCACTGATTGCTGCTTCTGATCACAGAAATGAATATGAAGAGGTGGGTTACACCTGCCCTGAATTGTTGTAGACCTTTTTCCCTCTGGCTGCAATGACTTCAAGGGGACTTAAAAGACCGGCACTTTCCTCCCTGCCTTCATTTTTCCCTTTGTCCCCTTTTTGGAGCCAGATATCGAAAACTGAGACAATCAAAAGTAACCACATACACAGAGGAAATTAGAAAGTCACCGTGTATGCCCAGGGGAATGACCAGAGAAGAACTTAAATTTATACCTCAGGCTGATCTTTGATACAGAGATACCCTACAACAATCAGAAAAACAAAAACCCTTAAACCTCAGGGAAGGAAAATAATCTGATTTCCAGAGTTACTACATTTTAAATTCAAATATCCAGTTTTCAACAAAAAATTACAAGGAATACAAAGAAACAGGAGAGTATGGCCCATTCAAAGGAAAAAACAATAAACCAACAGAAACTGTCCCTGAAAACGACGTACCGATAGATCTACCAAAGACATTTATTTATTTATTTTTTATTTTTATTTTTTTAATTTATTTATGTTTAAGATTTTATTGATTCATTTGACAGAGAGAGAGAGAGCACAAGCAGGCGAGTGGCAGGCAGAGGGCGAGAGAGAAGCAGGCTCCTCGCTGAGCAGGGAGCCTGACACGGGGCTCGATCCCAGGATCCCGGGATCATGACTCCAGCAGAAGGCAGATGCTTAACCAACTGGGCCACCCAGGCACGCCCAGACAAAGACTTTTAAGCAACTGTGTTAAAGATGCCCAAAGAAGTGATGTGGAGAAAGTCAAGAAAATGAAGTCTAAACAAAATAGAAATATCAGCAGAGAGATTAAAAACCTATAAAGAAACCAAAAAGAAATTTTGGAGCTGAAAAGTACAGTAGCTGAAATGAAAAATTCCTTGCAGGGATTCAGAAGCAGGTTTGAGCAGGCTGAAGAAAGAGTAAGCGAATCTGAGAATAGGAGAGTGGGAGTTACTGTGAGCAGAGCCTGAGGGACCTGGGGAAGGGACACCATCAGCTGGACCAACATACCTGCTGTGTGAGAAAGCAAGTGGAACGTGTCTCCCCACCCCACAATATCCTTTGGGCAAGAGTGGGGTTTGGAAAGGTTAGGAAAAGGTGTGAATGTGGGAGAGATGCTCTGGGACCAAAACACTGGGGCGGAAGCTAAGGTGTCATCGTCCCCATCAGAGAGTGCTCATGCCTATTAAAGTTTATATTTGTGGTTTTTGTTTTCTAGCACATCTTTGTCCGTAAGAATGCTTTTTTCTTTTTGCCTCCTTAACAATATTTTCCAACTGTTAAGGCTGGTCTTCTTATGAGAGACTGTGTTTCAGGATTTCTGGTAATTATGTTTTCAAGGTGGAAATACAACAGTTGCCTTTAAAAGCATTTTCAACGGGTATCTGAATAGTTGACGTTTTATGTATCATTTAAAGTTTTTGTTATATACTTCTTTTTTTTTTTTCAAAGCTGGTTATTCCCCCAGAGTTCAACTCTATTTGTGGAACAAACTGTATAGTTTTATTCCACTCTACTATGTACAGGCAAATAGGAGCAGACTGAGAGGTGCATCTGACTCCTGGGGTAAAATGAACTGTTTACCAGGGCTAATGATTCTCTTGCTTGCTTTCCTGAGAGCTGTGTTTAATTCACATATAAAAGCAACTTAAGTTCACTTCCGTTAGCCTGTGGAACTCCATAATCATGATGATTGTGATAAGTGTTTTATTATGAGCTTTGTTTGAATTATTTAATTTAATCCCCATAGCAGCCTTATGAGCTAAGTTCTGTTATCCTGATTTTAAAGAAGAAACTGAGGCAGCCAGAAGGTGGTAGAGCCAGACAGGCTCCAGAGCCTCTCTTTTTTTTTTTTAAGATTTATTTATTTATTTTCAGAGAGAGAGAGAGAATACACATGAGCAGGGAGAAGGGCAGAGGAAGAGGGAGAAAGAGAGTCTCAAGCAGACTCCCTGCTGAGCACAGAGCCCACGTGGGGCACAATCTCATGACCCCCAGATCATGACCTGAGCCGAAACCAAGAGTCAGAGGCTCAACTGACTGAGCCACCCAGGTGCCCCCAGAGCCTCTCTCTTGACTATTAGGCTCTGTTCCTTCAAAGATTGGAGGTTCCCTAGTGTATCATAGGCTTTGAGTCCTAGAGTTATACAGAGTATATTTTCTACATAATGAGAGAATTGAAAAGCCAATAATTTTTAAATTCTTGGACTGTCCAGGAAAAAGACTTCGACTTGGTGGAGCACAGTAGCAGGTTGCCTCAGCGTGGGAAGCCCGATGTTCTTCCGTTCAGGTGCTCAGGAGTTCGGAGAACCAGGATGGTGGAAGCTTGTTCACAACAAGCCCCCAACAATGAAGCCTGAAGGAGAGAAGCTGTCTGCCTCAACTCTGAAAGTAAAAGGTACTCTTGTGAGAGTGGTACAGGACATGCTGACCAGGCTGAAGCCAAGCAAGCGTGAGCTTACGAGACATCCTGCTTGTACCAGGCATAGCCCATCTGCCTCTCTGGAGTGACTCTGTCTGGCAATTTCATTATGACACATTTTGTGTGTGCTATAAATAAATACCATACAAAAAATATTTGATCATTTCCTAATCAAGTGGCCAGTTGTATATGTGCTCCCAAGGTGAGCATTCAAGTTATGAGTTCTGTAAATTTCCTTTGGTATCTGAAAGGTTCTCTAGTTCCAATCTCATTTAGTTTTACATCTTTTTAATATGGAAATTTTTAAACATACACCAATATGAATAGAGTAATGTAATGAATCCCTATGTACCTTTCACCTCGCTTTAGCAGTTAACTGCTAGCAGTCTCATTTTATTTAGATCCCTGGGTGCTTTCCCCCAACCCTCCACCCATCCCACCCCTTGGATTATTTAGAAGGAAATCCCAGGCATCAACATTTAATTCTTAAACATCTTAGTATGCTGGGCACCTGGGTGGCTCAGTCGGTTAAGCGTCTGCCTTTGACTCAGGTCATGATCCCAGGGTCTTGGGATTGAGTCCTGCATTGGGCTCCCTGCTCAGCTGGGAGCCTGCTTCTCCCTCTGCTCCTCCCCCCACTCGTGGGCTCTCTTGCGAGCTCTCTCTCTCTCATAAATAAATAAATAAAATCTTAAAACAAACAAAAAAATCTCAATGTGTTAATTTTAGGAGATAAGAACTCTTTCGTAGCCTATGATGCCATTCTCACACTGAAAAAAAAAAATTAACTCCTTACAGTCACACATTGATCAGATTTTTTTAATCTAAAAAGTTTTAGTGAGCTTTAAAATTTTAAAAATATAATTGAGAAAAAAATCAAATAGTATTGAAAAGTAGAAAGCCTGACAGTGTCCCTCTCCCCCACACCTACACCTACGCTTTTTCACTCCCCTGAGTAACCACTGCTATCTCTTGTGAATGCTTTTGGAAGTTATTTCTGCATATTTCAGCATTTTTATTGAAAAAATAAGTAAAGTCATACTGTAATACCTGCTCTTTATTCCCTCTTCCCCTTACGAGAATACCTTGGATATCTTTCCATTGCAGTACATGTAGATCTATCTTCTTTTCTTTTTTTCATTGTATCCCAGTGAGTGGCCTTAATATGGTGATATATAATAGGCCATTCCCGTGTTGATGGATGTTTTGGTTACTTCTACCTCGTTGTTGTTGTTATTTTGAACAATATTACAGTTGTACACATTTGTGTGTAAATTATTTGTGATAAATTCCTGGAAACAGGTTGCTGTATTGAAGGGCATTATTTATTCAGAATTTTAATTGGTGTTGCCAAATTACCCTCCAAAAAGTTGTAATAAAATGTGTGCCTTACTAGAAAGGCATGAAAATACCCATTCCCCATATTCTTGCTGAGCATTACCAAACTTTTTTTTTTTTTTTTAATATTTTATTTATTTATTTGACAGAGAGAGACAGCGAGAGCAGGAACACAAGCAGGGGAAGTGGGAGAGGGAGAAGCAGGCTCCTCACTGAGCAAGGAGCCCGATGTGGGACTCGATCCCAGGACCCTGGGATCATGACCTGAGCCGAAGGCAGATGCTTAACGACTGAGCCACCCAGGCGCCCCCATTACCAAACTTTTAATGTTTACCAATTTCAATAAGGAAAAGATAACATTTAATCATTTAAATTTGTGTTATAATCCCTTTTTTCTTAAGAAAGCTCTAAGTCTTAGTTTAGGGCATTCATTGAACATTTCTCTATTTTGAACATGGTGGTAAGTTCACAATAATAAATTAGCAAAAGAAGCTAAAGCTGAGGTATTTATTCTTAAAATTTAGGTATTTATTCTTTCCTGGCAGCCTCAAAACCAACTTTAGATCCCATCATTACTGTTGAGGGCCTTCGAAAACGGGCGAGTCGGAATCCTGTGGAATCTGCCATGGAATTAAAAGAGAAAAGGTCTCGTACTCAGGAAGCAAAGGACATTAGGAGAGCCCAGAAGGAAGCGGCTGGTTTTCTTGACAGGAGTACTTCTTCGACTCCGGTGAAGTTCATAAGCCGTGGCCGCAGGCCAGACGTGATTCTAGAAAAAGGAGAAGTGATCGACTTCTCATCCTTGAGCTCCTCTGACCGGACCCCTCTGACCAGCCCATCTCCTTCTCCATCTCTGGATTTCTCTGCCCCTGGGACCCCCGCCTCTCACTCGGCCACACCCAGCTTGCTTTCAGAAGCAGATCTGATTCCAGATGTGATGCCACCACAAGCCTTGTTTCATGGTAAGACCTGCCTTTCTTGCATCTTTGGTTTTATGTGTGGGCCATGATATAATGCATGTGTTTTCACCTCGTGGGCAGTGTGCGCTACATTTCTTCTTTCCTCAGTCTTGATCACACTGTCTTGCGCTCTGCACAGATGATGATGAGATGGAAGGCGATGGGGTCATAGACCCAGGGATGGAGTACGTTCCACCCCCTGCTGGGGCAGCAGCGTCCGGGGCAGTAGTTGGGGGCAGAAAGAAGGTCAGAGCGCCGGAGCAGATAAAGCAGGAGGTAGAGAGTGAGGAGGAGAAGCCCGACAGGATGGACATTGACAGTGAAGACACAGATTCCAACACATCTTTGCAAACCAGGGCTCGAGAGAAGAGGAAGCCTCAGCTGGAGAAGGACAGGAAGCCTAAAGGGCCCAAGTACACCCCTGTGAGCATCTACGAGGAGAAGCTGCTCCTGAAGCGGCTGGAAGCTTGCCCCAGTGCGGTAGCCATGACGCCGGAAGCTCGCAGACTGAAGCGGAAATTGATTGTCAGGCAAGCGAAAAGGGATAGAGGATTACCACTTTTTGACTTGGATCAAGTTGTTAATGCTGCTCTTCTGTTAGTTGATGGGATTTATGGAGCCAAAGAAGGAGGAGTTTCTAGGCTTCCAGCTGGACAAGCCACATACAGAACAACCTGTCAGGACTTCAGAATCCTTGACCGATACCAGGTGAGACTCGGGTGGGCAGTGGAGGTGGGGCAGGGAGCACCATGGAGTGGGCACAGCTGTGCTGGGGCTTAAACTCCTGAGTGATTCTGGGGGAGAGAGAAAACAGCAAGGGAGAAAGATACCAAAATTGCCGGGCTTTATGTTTTGAAACTATTCATTATGAATACCCCTTAATACATTGGGGTTTGTTTGTTGCCTTTTGGGTGTTCAAGACAGAGCCTTGACATTTTCTTTGTCTCTCCTTGTCCCTGGCGCATACTGAGTTTGCACATGGTTTGTGTCATAGCTCTGAGTGACACTTTTGTGGAGGGCATAGGATGTGCCAGACCATGTGCTGAGCAGGCTCCGAGGACACGTAAACATCTGTGTAGGTAGGAGACCATACATAAGAGTAGATGAGTGCGTGTCATCGCTGCTCAAGAATATCCAGAGGAATCCAGGTCTGTGAGTGCTCCTGGGAATGATTAATTCCACTCAGCACTTAAAGAATACACCTTTCCACAGCAGGAATGAGAGGTCTTATTTTCCTGAATCTTTGCTAGCTCTTGGTCCTAAGCAGCCTTTAACTACTTTTGCTAATCTGATGGCTGTGAAGTGAAGTCTTATTTTTTATTTATATGTCTTTGTTTACAGGTGAGTTTAAAACATTTTTCATGTTTCCTAGTTGTTTCTCTGCCGGTGAATTGCCTATTTGGATTATTAGCACATTTTTCTGTCTTCTTTGGAAACTAGTGGGCTGATACTGCCAGTGTTCTGATCTTATTCTGTAATGTACCATGTGTGGGGCTTTTTCTTCCATTGTGTTGGCCATGTGGTGTGTGGGCCCTTTCAGTTTGACACTCTCCTGGAATTCTGGAACATCTTCTTCATTTCCTGTCTTCTATTTTCTCTCTTCTGTCTTTTTAGAACACACCTATTATTTGGATATTGGACCCTCTAGACCAGGGAGTGGCAGGCTTTCTGTAAAGGGCAGACAGTAGATGGTTCTGGCTTTGCAGCCACACAGTCTGAGTTGCAGCTACTCTACTCTGCTGTTGTGTGAGAGCAAGATATAATGGATGGGCGTGGCTGTGTCCCAGTGCCACATCATTTACTACAACAGGCCCGATCTGGCCTGTGGGGTATAGTTTGCCGACAACCCCTACTCTAGATGGATCCCTTAATTTTTTTTTCCCTCCTATATTCTATCTGTCCTGGGAGGTAGTGACCTGCCGGCCTGCACCCTAGGGGTGAGTAGGGAGGGCCGGGAGCCTACCATTCAGCTGGCAAACTTCCCTGAGGCTCCCTGTTTTCAGTCCCACCCTTGGCTGTGCCACAAGGTCCGATAGTCCAGAATCTCTGCCGAGCTTCTCCGGACAGTCTAGCCTTCTGCCCATGGAGGGAAAGATTGTTTTTGGATGTGGGCAGTGGAGAGGTAATTGGAGGCTTTAACCTCTTAAGTAAAGAGACTCTCAGTCCATAGTCCTCTTGCCCACTCTCAGTATTAACAGGACCCGTTGCTTTGCTGTCTTTTCTGAGGCTCTGCCTGTAAATCATTCTGCTCCTGGCCTGTCTTTACTGCTGCCTTAGGCTCTGGCTCTCTGGTCTCAGCCATTTGTCCTTACTCATCCACTTTCGTTGCAGTCATCTCTCCTCACCTTTACTTTGTTCTTTTGGGTTTGTCTTTTTAATCCCTATACTTAACTTTTTAAATTGCAAAATGTGTTCTATAACTATAGAAGAATACATAGAACATATCAATATAGTTTATAGATTAATAAAATAAATGCTTTTGTATCTATCTCTTGGGTTAAGAGGCAGGGAACCTGCTTCTCCCTCTCCCTCTCCCTCTGCCTGCCGCTCCCCCTGCTTGTGCTATCTCTCTCTCTCTGTCAAATAAATAAAATCTTAAAAAAGAAAGAAAGAAACAGAACATTACAAGCACAATGGAAATTCTGTGTACTGCTTCCTCCCCCCTCCACTCCCCCCCCCCCCGCCAGAGGGAGCCACTCTGAGTTTTTTATGTCACTTTTAGTTTTAAAAAAGCTAAGTAGGAGGCACCCATCTAGCTCTGTAAGGACTTTGCCACTATTAGAGGGAGGCTTCCAGGAGAGGGTAAGCTGAGCAGTCTCTCTGGGTCATTGTTACAGAGTGAATTGTGCCCCCCCCCCCCCAAAGGATGTATTGACGTTTTCGTCCCTGGTACCTGTTAGTGTGA
Organism: Mirounga angustirostris; assembly: GCF_029215605.1. Taxonomy (NCBI): domain Eukaryota; kingdom Metazoa; phylum Chordata; class Mammalia; order Carnivora; family Phocidae; genus Mirounga; species Mirounga angustirostris. Next base: position 95,368,655 of record NW_026991718.1, on the reverse strand, counting down.
CCTTGTTTGGAAATAGGGCCTTTGCAGATGTAATTAGTTAGGATGAGGTCACACTGGAGCAGGGTGGGCACTTAATCCAATATGACTGGTGTCCTTATAAGAAAAGGAGAAGAGACACAGACAGACCCAGGGAGACTACCATGTGATGGCTGGGGCAGAGCAATCTGTCTGTAAGCTAAGGGACACCAAGAATTGCTGGCATCACCAAGAAGTAAGAAAAAACATGGAGCAGATTCTTCCTTAGAATATTCAGAGAGAGCATGGCCCTGCTTGACCCCTTGATTTCTGACTTCTGGCCTCTAGAACTGTGGAAGAATAAGTTTGTTATTTAAGCCACCAGGTTTGTGGGCCATAGATATGGCAGCCCCAGGAAACTCACACAGTCATGTTCTGGCTGTAGCTTCTATGACCCCTTTCTAGAGAAGTCAGTGTTCAAGGTCATTAGGCAGTCCTAGGAAACATAAGGCTTACCACAGTCTGAGCATCAGGCAGGGCTGCAGTGTATATCACACAGAGTGGCAGAAATCTGGGCAGGGGCAGTGGGGCCCTCTATTTCCTGCCTCCCAACTGATGTGCTTCCCTCTGGCTTGTAGGAGGTCAGAGTGTCCTCTGCTGATCCAGGGAGTGGGCATGGAGGGAGTAGAGGAGTCTGAGAGTACATGGTGATACCCAACTGAGCACTGATGAGATTCTGGGCTACAACTCCCTGGGTTTAATAGATGGTCCAGTATTTACCCAAAAAATACAAATACATGAACTCAGAGGGATACATGTACCCCTGTGTTTATTGCAGCATTACTTAATAGCCAAACTACAGAAGCAGCCCAGGTGTCCATCAATAGATGAGTGGGTAAAGAAGATGGGTTTTATATATATATATGTATATACATATATATGTATATAAATACACATACACAACGGAATATTACTCAGCCGTAAAAAAGAATGACATCTTGCCATTTGCAACAATATGGATGGAGCTAGAGAGTATAATGCTAAGCAAAATAAGTCAGAGAAAGACAAATACCATACGATTTCACTCATACATGGAATTTAAGAAACAAATGAAGGGGGGAAAAAAGATAAATCAAGAAACAGACTCTTAATTATAGAGAACAAGCTGCTGGTTGTCAGAGGGGAAGGAGGTGGAGAGAAGGGCGAAACGGGATGAGGATTAAGGAGGGCACTTACGATGAAAAAAATAAAATGACAAAACTAAATAAAAGATGATGTGCTGCAGCAGGGACTTAAGATGATGGCCTCAGTGTGCCTGCCCCTCGAGTGACACTTGTCACTCAGTAGTGGTCCAGGGACCTCCCTTCACTGGAGACTCACTCGCCCTTCCTCTGTATTGAATCTTTAGTTTCCTGTGCCGCAGCTTCACCTTTTTGTAGGTTTACCCCCTTGCTTTCATGGAGTGCATTCTTAGTGGCTTCTGGAGGAAAGCTGCCTGGGAAGTAAACTTGGGAGACCTTACATGTCCGAAAGGCCTTGAACTTAAGCCAAAATCCCAAGCCAGCGTTGGGTAAAGCTGAGAGACACCTGAGCAGTACTGGAGTGGTGCTTTCCCATTCTGAGGGAAAACGAGGCTCAACCTGGATCTCTATGTCCAGACCCATTATCTGGGAGCATCCTTTGATGTGGACCCCCACTGTCTCTTCCTTGGGGACCCTTGGGGGTCTTTCTCCCGGGCTAGTCAGTCTTCCAGTCTTGGAACCCTGGTTACCTCCTAGGGGCAGGGGGACTCTCGCCTTCAACTTGTGGGACTCATACCTCCATGCCACGGGAGCTGCCCCTTCAGAGAGCCGGTTACACCTTCTCTAGAGATGGGACATCCAGACATCTGTGGGGAGGCAGCCGCCCGGCAGCAGGGGAATGAGGGTTTGGGGATCAAACTGCAGTGCACCCAGCTTTTACCTGATCCTTATTCTATTGCCTTGTTTTTTCCCAGCTCCAGAGGAGTCTGGTGCTGCCCCCAGGTTTTAGGAGGATGCTGCAGTACAGATTGGCCTGGTTCTCACCTTACCCAAAGCCAGCTTGGAATTTTGGCTTTAAAGCAGTTAGTATTTGTCCATCTGCTTCCCAGATGTTTCCTCCCCTGATCTTTCTATTTTTGTATGCTTCTTTTTTTTTTTTTAAGTCTGATTCTATAGTTTTAGTGGGTTTGGGAGGGGATAAAATTGTGTGATTAATCCCCCATCCTCACCTGGAATTTTAGTATCATTTTAATGCAGTTACACAGGGGAGCAGCTATCAGTGCACCTGTTCAATCCATACTCCTTATGTTTTCTGATAAATACAGTCATAGCTATAAATGTCCCTGTAATACTGCTTTAGCTATAAATTAGGACTTTTGAAATGATGAGAGCTTATTATCAATCAGTACTTAGCAGTTTGTAATTTTTCTCATTATTTCCTCTGTAATCCGACTGACTTAGTGCTTTTTGCTTTTTTTTTTTTTTTTTGGTTTTTAGATATGTAGGAACTTTTAAGGTCTCTTTTAGTAATTGATTTAATTTCTAATCAGATTATGTTGTGGTCAGAGAAAATAGTGTATATGAAGTTGATTCTTTGCTATAAAGAAAGTTACATGCTCTATTTTTATTCTTTTTGTAGGTCCTAACGTACGACATATATTTCTTTTTCTCTGTTAATTTTTTAATATTATCATGTGGTCTTTCTTCCAAACAGAATATTTTTGCATGCTCTTATCTGTCTTTTTTCTTTTGTACTGTTTATTTAGATAACAGTAAACCTCACTAAATTGTTTACTCTTATTTCCCATAATTTCTTCCTAGATTAATTTTTTGTTAGACTACTTCCTTTAACAGTTTTTTATTTTTATTTATTTTTTAAGAATTTATTTTTTTATTTGACAGCAAGAGACACAGTGAGAGAGGGAACACAAGCAGGGGGAGAGGGAGAGGAAGAAGCAGGCTTCCCGCTGAGCAGGGAGCCCAATGCTGGGCTCGATCCCAGGACCCTGGGATCATGACCTGAGCCAAAGGCAGACGCTTAACGACTGAGCCACGCAGGCGCCCCAACAGTTTTTTAAAATACGGTCTTTTTTAGATTAATTTTGAATACCTGTATGCCTAAGATTATCTTCATTTCACTCTTGCATTTAAATGATTGCATAGCTGGATATAAAATTGTAGTTTTATTTTTTCCTTCCACATTTTGAAATTATTACTCCATTATCATCTTGCATATAGTGTTGCTGCTGAGAGCCTCACTGTTGGTCTTATTCTTGTTTCTTTCTAGGTAGTCTCCTGTTTTATTCTCCCACACCCTGGAAGCTTTCAGAATTTTGTCTTCGTTTCCAATCTTTAATTCTATTTGTGCATTTAAAAGTTTTTTTTTTATCTCATTTATCTCGTTTGACAGAGCTTCTCCTTCGGTCACAGGTGTCTTACATGCTGATTTGTTGTCAAAAACCACTAACCTCTGTGCTTCAGAGCCAAGTACAACACAAAGACAGAGTTTGGGATGAAAAGGAACAATAGCTTATTGCTTTGCCAGGCAGAGGAGGCTGCTGCAGGCTAAGGCCTTCAAAACTGCAAGCCGGTCCCAAGGAGGGGGTGGGGGTTTTATGGGGAAATACAGGATCTAGCTGGTTTTGACAGAATTGTGTATGTGCTGCCAGCCTCATTGGACATGTCTTCAGGATAGTACCGGGTTCCTGAAACAAAAAACTAGGAAGGGAAGAGGAGTGGTTGTGCAAGAGAGGAACAAGGTGACTTTAAAATCGAACTTCAGGGCGGCCTGGGTGGCTCAGTCAGTTAAACATCTGCCTTGGGCTCAGGTCATGATCCCAGGATCCTGGGATCAAGCCCCGCATCGGGCTCCCTGCTCAGCGGGAAGCCTGCTTCTCCCTCTCCCACTCCTCCTGCTTGTGTTCCCTCTCTCTCTGTCTCTCTCTCTCTGCCAAATAAATAAATAAAAATCTTTGAAAAATAAAAAAATTGAGCTTCACTGAAGCATTAGTGCAACCATTTTGATTTTTGTTCAGCTTTATGCTTTTAAGCGGTTTCATCTTGACACTTATCCTGCCTTTGTTCTCTGAGCTTCCCATATTTGTGGTTTTGGTGTGGTGTCTGATTAATTTGGCAAAATTCTCAGTCATTACTGCTTCAAATATTTCTTCTGTTCCTTTCTCTTTTGTTCTGGTGTCCCTATTATGTGTATTTTATACCTTTTGTAGTTGTAACACAGTTTTGGATATTCTGTTCCATTCTGGTTTTTTTAGTCTTTTTTTTCTCTTTGCTTTTCAGTTTTGGAAGTTCCTCTTGTCAGGTCAGAGGTTCTTTCTTCAGCCCTACCCAGTCTACTAATGAGCCCACCAAAGGCGGTTCTTCATTTCTGTTACACTGTTTTTGATCCCTAGCATTTCTTCTTGATTCTTGCTTAGCATTTCCATCTTGCTGCTTAAATTGCCCATCTGTTCTTGGGTGTTGTCTTAAAGTCCCAGTCTAATAATTCCAACATCTCTGCCATGTCTGAGTCTGGTTCTGATGGTTGCTCTGTTTCTTCAGACGGTGTCTTTTGCCTTTTAGTATGCCTTGTAATTTTTTGTTGAAAGCCAAATATGATATCCTAGGTAAAAGGAACTTGTTTGACTTTGGGATGCTAACCCCCCACCCCGCCACCATTTTGTCATTCAGCAGACCTAAGCTGAGTACTTCATGTGTGCCAAGCACCCCTCTAGCTGGGGATACTGCAGTGAAGTAGGGCAGAAGGTGCCCGCCTGATGGAGCAGTGCAGTGACAGGACTAACTCACCAAACAGGATCATTTCCTGCAGGGTGGGTGCTGTAGTGGGTGGGAGAGCAGAAGGCAGCAGTACCACTTGGAACAGTGTCCCCCGAGGTAGCACTCGACCCCATCCTCTCCACAAGGAGGAGCCGGGCTGAAGAAGGTTCAGGGCAAAAGGCCCGGGTGCAGGCCCCAAGGCAGCACAGTTTGATGTGTGAGGCTGGAGCATAGTGGTGGTGGAGGAAGTGTGTGGGAGATGAGGCCACAGAGATAACAGGTAGATCCTGCAGTCACAGGTAAGGACTTTGAATTATAAGGGAAGCCACATAGGAGTTTTGACCAAGGGAAGTGAATGTATTTTTTTTTAAAAGACGCATCTGGCTCTGTGTGGAGAATGGGTGGCAGTGATCCAGGCAGACATTGTGGGTAGGCTAGGTGGAAAGAAGTTAGGGTACTGGATGACATCTGTGGAGTTCCACACAACTCACCTCGAGACATGAACCAGATCGTCCATCATGGGCCAGTGGTTCAGTGATCTGTTGCTGCATTGCAAACCACTCCAGAACTTAGAGGCTTAAAGCAATGTTTAATCTTTCTTCTGATTCTGTGGGTTTACTAGGCTCAACTGGGTGGCGGTTCTACCCCATGTGCTGAAGACTGAGGTCATGCCCGTGGCTGCCTTTAGCAGGGAGTTCAGTCAGGATCGGAATGATCAGGATGGCTTCTCTTCCTCCAGAGCCCATCTCCATGTGGCCTCTAGATATTCCGGGGTCCAGCCTAGACACCATGGGAGCTGCTGGTCCTCTTAAGAACTGGGCTCAAGGTCCCAGAATGTTACTTCTGACGCTTTGTCATTGGTCAAGGCCTGTCCCAAGGCCTACCCAGATCCAAGGGGAGGGAACAGACTCTGCCGCTTGACAGGAGGAGCCACACGTCCCCACGGGCGCGGGAGGAAGTGTTGAGGCTATGTTTGGAAACTATATGCCATTGCTCTGAATTTCCCTCTGAAACCTATTTGAAAATCCTGGAACAATTTCAAAGTCATCCTTTGAAAATTTTGGTGTCCAGTTGGGGAAAGTAATGAGAGCAAATTATAAAAGAAGGAATTCTTGCTCTCCTTCCAACAAAGTTATTTTCTAGGCTAAAGAGCAAACGGACTCTCCAAAAACAACTCAGGTTTCTAAACTTCATCCAGCCCTTGGCAAACCACTTTATAAATGTGCCTTTTAATCTTCCATCTGGGCTCTTTGCTGTAAAACCCTAATTGCACATGTTCTGTTCCTACACGACTGAGGGCCCTGGAGCAGCACTTCCAGAGACAGACATCTCTGTTCGGGCTCCCAGAGTGAAACCTACCTGTTCTGTTTGGACACCCACCTGAGGAACCCAGAGCACCTCCTCGTTCGACCCCTGGGAGGGCCTCTCCGCTTTCGTGATATGTCATAGGGACAACGGTCTACATCAGTCCTGCTCCTGTCAAATATACCCAGTGGAATAGAGGCCTGTTTTACTAAACCAATATGCAGGGGCAGCAGTAGTTGGCCCCTCCCGCTCTGTGGATAACAGACTCCCGCAGCATGACCCACGTGTTGGGTGGGTTAATATCTGGTGACTGGATTGGAGGTATTATTAGGCAGAATGCAACCTACAGAAGCTGTAAATCCGGTGCTCAGTCCTGCATTCCACTCACTTAAATGACTTAAACTTTTTAAGTAACTTTAAAATTTTTTAAATTATTTCAATTTTATAAACTGTTACAACCAGCATTGGTTTTTCGTATCTGATTTTATGCAGAGGTACCTATGAGGTTTGTATTGAAATTTGAGCGTTCCAGGTAAGTAATACAAAAAGACCTACTTTCCGACACATAAAAATGTCCTACGTACTAATTATCCCTGTGAAATTAAACCAATCCTTTGAGTGACTTTATTTCTACATAACCAGCATTTCTTTCTCCTAGACTGCCTTGCCATCCAGGAAAGGGTTTCGGCACCAGACCACTAGGTTTCTGTATCGTTTGGTGGGATCGGAAGATCTGGCCGTGGACCAGAGTATCGTCAGCCCTTACACTTCTCGGATCCTGAAGCCTTATATCAGGTACACGGAGAAGAGCTGTGATGTTGAGTGTGTTGTGAGGAAGGGCGTTGGTGGCTTCTGCACCATGGTCCCCCACTGGAGTGAGTCCAGACCCTCCCCTGGGAGCAGGCATCAACATGGACTGAGTCTGTGCTCCATGTCCAGTCTTATCCTTGGCTTGTTTCGACTGTAGTTTTTTTTTTTTTTTTTTTGCAGAAAGGACAGTCCTTTGAAAGAAATGTAAAAAGCAAGAATAAGTTAACTCCATTAGATTTCATTATGAATATTATACTCATTGTGTTTCTTTTCAGTTTTTTTTTTTAATATTTTATGTATTTGAGAGAGAGAGTGAGCAAGAGAGAGAAAGCGAGAGATAGAGAAAGAAAGCATCAGCAAGGGGAGGGGCAGAGAAGCAGGCTCCCCACTGATCAGGGAGCCCGATGCGGGACTTGATCCCAGGACTCTGGGATCATGACCTGAGCTGAAGGCAGATGTTCAACCGACTGAGCCACCCAGGCTCCCTCTTTTAAGTTTTAAAGTTGTATATATTTAGTAATCTGTAAAATGAAAAAAATTAGAGAGACATCTCAGTTGGGCTTACATCTGGGGATGATGAGTCTTGTTGTCTAGGCAGTGCTGTGGAAGCTGAGCTGACTAGAGGCCCCTGGTGCTGTCTTGAGAAAGTGTGTTGTTTTGTTGACGGTACTTGCTTCAGAGTCATGTGATCCTCCTTGCTCAGCACCGCTGTCCACTGGGCTTGTGAGAGGCAGTGTGCGAGCCTGCCCCTGAGGCCCCGGCAGAGCTGGACCCTCCCTCCCTGGGCTCTGTCCTGGGCCACAGCACACAGGCTTGAGTCAGGCTGCTGTTTGGTCCCTCACTCTGTTCATGAAGGCTCGCCGCCAGCACAAGTAGGGTTCCTGGCAGGTGCAGAGGGCAAATTTTAAATTTCATACCAGAAAAGTAGCAGGCTTTCAAGTTGTCAAGCAATCTGCCATAGAAAGTAGCACAAGTTAGCTTAAAATGTCAAGCAGAGTAAAGAGTTTATGTGAATCACTTGGCTAGGAATGATATGGAGTATTTTTCTTGACTTGAGTTTGTTTTTTTCTGCGATCCTGGAGACGTGATTATGAAACAAAGCCACCCAAACTGCAGCTCCTGTCACAGATTCGTTCCCACCTGCACAGGAGTGACCCTCACTGGACGCCGGAAGCCGAGGCACCTCTTGATTATTGCTACGTCCGGCCAAATCACATCCCAACGATCAACTCCATGTGTCAGGAGTTTTTCTGGCCTGGTATGTTCCCCTCCCAAACTAGGCAGATCAGTTTTCTGTGTAGTTCACTTTAGTGATATTTTTAAATTAGTGTACGTCATGTGACTCTAAAACCTTTACTCATGATTTCATTTAGTCTGTCTCTGCTAACATAGAAATAGTAAAATATGAACACCTCTTTCTTCCTAAGATCAAGAAGAAGCCAGCAATTAAAAGTAATAAACAGTATTTTTGTATGTTTCTCTTCCCTGTCTGTCTCTGCTTCCAGAATAAAAGATTCATCCTGTTTTGCTTCTACATATGTTTAGATACCAGGTAGTGTCTACCAGTGATACACTGAGTGGTAGCTTGGGCATGTTGGGACACTTTTGGTTTTTTGCTTAATAATTCTGTAATTTTATTTATTTAGCTATTCCTTGGGGAGAGTGTAAATAAAGCCAAAGGCATTTTTAAAAAGCCAGCTACCCCAATTTGAACTTTTTTTTTTTTTAAAGATTTTATTTATTTATTTGACAGAGACAGCGAAAGAGGGAACACAAGCAGGGGGAGTGGAAGGGGGAAAAGCAGGCTCCCGCTGAGCAGGGAACCTGATGCGGGGCTCGATCCCAGGACCCTGGGATCACGACCCGAGCCGAAGGCAGAAGCCTAATGACTGAGCCACCCAGGTGCCCCCAAATACCCCAATTTGAAAATAAGAGTAAACCCAATATGATTTGTCATTTTACCAGCCTCAATATATTTCTCTCTGTAGACCAAAGCCACCAAGTAAAGACTGAACGCATTTTCAGTGCTAAATATAAACACGTTCTTTGTGGATCTGTCTTACTGTGCTGCTTTGAAACGTAAAGGAAATATTACATGTCTTCCAGATGTTAGATAAGATTTCATCGGGAGTAGAGCTGTGTCATCTTTGTTGTCTGATAATCATGTAATACTGCACGTGTGGTGGCAGAGTTGTGCTCATCTTTTAGGAGTGGTATGGGGGCCAAAAGGAACATTCTGGGAGCATCTACTACTTCCTGACCTTACTCTGGGTGCCTCCATACCTTATGCATGCAATCATTGTTTGCTTATCCCCTTTACTGTAAAATGCAGCCTTTGTACAAAAGAGCTTGTAAACTGTACACATATGAGGTGAAGAACACAACAGTATGAGGTCTTTGCTCCCACCCTGTGAGGTCTGGGTGTGCAGACGCTGAGGCCCACATCTAGAAAGGTGTCAGCGGACACACATTGTAGAGAAGGCTAAGTTCAAAGCCAGATATGTCCAGTTCTAGACCTGTGCGCTCTCTACTACCAGCCCTATCCTGCTTCTCTTTTAACATGTGTACTTAAAAAAGACGGTGTTAGTTTTGATATTTTCTAAAATTCACTTTATTTGTGTGATCTGAATGTATGATGTCTATGCTAATATCTTTGTCTTCAGTTTTGTTTTTGGTTTTTTGGGGTTTTTTTTAGCATGCAGGTGTAGTTGTAAGTCCAGACCGAACAGCTTGGTGTTGGTTAATTCCAGAAGGCACAGAGTTTGAATCTCCAATTATCTCTTTTCCTTAGGCATTGACCTGTCTGAGTGCCTGCAGTATCCAGACTTCAGTGTTGTTGTCCTTTATAAAAAAGTCATCATTGCCTTTGGCTTCATGGTTCCTGACGTAAAGTACAATGAAGCTTACATTTCATTTCTGTTTGTCCATCCTGAATGGAGAAGAGCAGGGATTGCAACATTCATGATTTATCATCTGATTCAGGTAAGCTGTCTGTGCTACCAGCTTGCCTCTGGGCTCCCCTGGAAGACGTGGAGGAGGTATGGAGGAATGATGCTGGGCTGAGCCTTCCCAGCACGGCCCAACAGAAGGGGTGGTCTCGGAAACCCAGTGAGAAAACACCAGTCACTATCCCTCCTGAGGCTCTTAACATACAGATAGAAATCTTCGCCCCTCTGAAATACGATCACCGTTTGGGCCCAGGCTTCAAAGAAACCAGTTTGTAAACACGTATAGTAAACAAAATGAGAAAAATACCAGAAGTGAGAGCCCGGAGCACTCAGAGGACCGACCCCCATTGGTACCTCCTGCTGCTCTTAGCCTGCCAGCCCGACTCTGAGGAGCGGAAGCGGAACTGTGGTCTTTGGGGGCTTTTCCGTACTGGCGTGTAGCGGACATACGAAACATTCTCCTCTCAGCTGCACAGTATAACGATGTATGTTGCGAACCAACACAGTGAGTCTGGTGACCATCCGCCACCACACATATATCGCTACAAACATTTGTTTTCTTGGGATGAGAACTTTTAAGATCTACTCTCTCAGCAGCTTTCAGATACGCAGTACAGTGTTGAGAGCTCTAGTCTCCATGCTGTGGGGGACAGCCCCCAGACTGACTGGTTTTATAACCTACAGGGCTGTTCCTTTGGACGCCCCTGCGGCAAGTTCACTGCCCCCCCCAACCCCGCCGCTGGCAACCGCCAGCCTGTTGTCTGTATCTGGGAGTTCAGCTTTCACTGTGTGTTTCTCAATTCCACGTATAAATGAGATCATGCAGTACCTGTCTCTGCCTGACTTCTTTCACTGAGCATAATGCCACCTATGCTGTTGCAAAAGTTTTTAAGTATTTTTAAACATTTTAGCAAAACTGTATCAACCAGGACTACGTATTCTATTATCGCTGATTATTCTTCACTCTGTTATCACTGTATGAGCTGTATAAGCTTTTGATACTTGATTTGAATATTGAATTATAATTCATCCTTTGATATATCTGTACCACTGTTGAAGAAAATATACCATATATTTATAAACTAACATCAGAAAAACATGTAAGGAATTTCCCCCCCAGAATCTTTTTTTTTTTTTTTTTAAGATTTTATTTATTTATTTGACAGAGAGAGACACAGCGAGAGAGGGAACACAAGCAGGGGGAGTGGGAGAGGGAGAAGCAGGCTTCCCGCTGAGCAGGGAGCCCGATGCGGGGCTCGATCCCAGGACTCTGGGATCATGACCTGAGCTGAAGGCAGACGCTTAACGACTGAACCACCCAGGCGCCCCTCCCCCCAGAGTCTTTCTGGTAAACTTTTATCTCAAAACCATTTGGCTGGGGGCGCCTGGGAGGCTTAGTGTGTTAAGTGTCTGCCTTCAGCTCAGGTCATGATCCCAGAATCCTGGGATGGAGGCCCGCATCGGGCTCCCTGCTAAGTGGGGAGCCTGCTTCTCCCTCTCCCTGTGTGCTCGCTCACTCTCTCTCTCTCAAATAAATAAATAAATCTTAAAAAAAAGAAACCATTTGGCATGGAGGATTGTGTGTTATGCGGGCAAGATTCCTTTTAAATAGAGGAAGGAGAAGATAAAATGTCATTTTTCCAATTTTAAAGATTTTATTTGAGAGAGCGGGAGTGAGAGAGGGCACGAGTAGGGGAGAAGGGTAGAGGGAGAGACAGAAGCAGGCTCCCTACTGAGCAGGGAGCCCAACGCAGGGCTCCATCCCAGGACCCTGGGATCATGACCTGAACCGAAGGCAGACACTTAACCTACTGAGCCACCCAGGCGCCCCATTTTTCCAGTTTTTAATGAAACGTGCTCAGTACTTCCCAGATGTCGCCAGGAACCTGGAATTGTTTTCTAGAAATTGCTTTCTTCCCTCCCCACTGGGCACTTAACACTCTGAGTTCTTTGTACCACACCCCATCCCCCACCACTCACTGCCACGACTCTCCCCCCGCCCCCATCCATCCTGCCAGGAGCACTGCTGCCTTTCCCTTCAGTGGCAGGGCCTGTGGGCAGTGCAGGGCTGACACTCCCGTGTGCGCCTCGGAGAAGGCCTGGTGCAGGGTCAGTCCTTACTGAGCGCTCAGCAGGTGGGTGCGGGAGTGTTTATCCTTGTGCCTAGGGCCCAGCCCTCAGCCAGACTGAGCCCCAGGCCCCGACAGTACTGCTCAGCCAGGCAGTAGTACTCAAAGGTGCCATGGTTGGACCATGCACGGAACACTAGCGTTGCTCCACGAAATTCATTTCATACACTCATAGTAGTGCTGTTGGGCCCAGAACATGAGTGAACAGAGAAAAGAGGAGAGCTGTCTACCTGAGAGGCCTCTTAAATCTAGGCCTGGGGGCAGGGAACCAGGGGTTACAAAATCTCAAGGACCCTGTCAACCTCAGTATTTCGGTGCCTTCCTCATTAGAAAACAAGGTCTTAGTTTATATGACTTTCGGGTTTTTTCTTGTGTAGCTAATTAAAGAATCTTAAGAACTTGCCTCGTATTAACAGAATGAAGATTATTTCCGCCCCCCCATCCCCCCCAGGATTAGGGCAGTGCTGAATACAGAAACCACAAGCTAGTTCTGCCAGTTTGGGAGGGATGGCAGGGGGCCTGTGGGATTCCAAAGGTCTGTACCGGGTCTTTAGGTTTCATAACTAAACAAAAGTCCTAATACCTTGTATCCAGCCTCATAACAGCATCTTTTCTAGTAGGTGTAGGAAGGGCATTTTTACAAGTTTGAGCATAAGATAACATCTCGTTTTAAAAAGCAGAACTTCTCATCTTGTTCTCGACTTCTTCAAGATTGTCAGTGTGCCAGGTATTGATATGTGTGATATTTGGAAGTGTAATTGAATTATAAATAAAATAATCCAGTTGACAATAAACTATCCCCCTGGGCCCTTTGCTTCAGAGCAGAAACAACCAGCACGCCATCCCTTTCCTCACTCTCGAACGTTTCCGTGAGCGTGTGGCTCGGCCGCAAAGTGACTGGGGCTCCCAGCTGTTGCTGGGTGTTGGGCATCCCAGCTGCCGGCCCTGCTGTCCCCGGTTGCCATAACTACCTACCTACACTTCACAGACTTCCCTCACCTACTCATTTCCCTCAGGCTCTTTGATTCTCATCTGGTACTTTTCCACCCTTTTGGCAGACCTGCATGGGCAAGGATGTGACCCTTCACGTCTCAGCAAGCAACCCCGCTATGCTGCTCTACCAGAAGTTTGGATTCAAGACTGAAGAATACGTCTTAGATTTCTATGATAAGTATTACCCCCTGGAGAGTACAGAGTGTAAACACGCATTCTTCCTGAGGCTCCGGCGCTGAGGTGAACGCGGCGCTCCACAGAGACGCATGAGCTGTTCGACGTGGGTCCTCACGTAGGCCTGCAGGCAGGTGCTCCTGTCCCCGTGGGCCCTAATCTCAGACCTCTCCCTGGAGGCTAGACAGGTGGTGGGCGGTGGCATTGAGGAGCGAGCAGCCCTTCAGCAAAAGCGCTGTCCTGTCCCATCTGCTGAGGCCTCAGCCTCCACCTCGGGACTCCGCTAGACCGACGTGCTCCGCAGAGACTCCGGCCTAAGGTAAAGGCTGAGGCAGTGTGGTAGCCGTGGACGATGGAGGCTGTGCCCGCGGGGCGCTAGCCCGTCTCAGACAGCAGGAGGTCCAGCACACAGGGAGGCCAGCACTCTCCCAGCCCGCACCGAGCCGTCGTTGAACCCTTGAACCTGGGAGGACTTCTGGGGCACTGAGCTTCTGCCGTCTCTCCCTGACTTTGGCCATAGTCGGAATAAACAGTGTTTGTGTGCACATGCGTGTCACCTGCTCTGCTGTTAGCATCTCTCCCGCCGGCGGACCCCTCCTCCCCGTGGCCGTGCAGCCGGTTTGGGGTCACAGGGTCTGCGCGGCTGGCTGGGGTTGTGGGTGGCGGAAGCAGAACCAGCGGGGGACAGAGCCTGTGGTACCTACAGGACTAGGCTGGTGGGTTTGGGGGACATGCTGGAGATGGACTGTCAGGCGGGGTGTTTTGGATCCAGCAGGAGCTTTTCCAAAAGTATCAGATGTTCTCAAATAAAAATCTTTCCTTGTGACAGTCTATGGCCAGAGCTTCAGTCTAACCAAGTTGCTTTCAAACTCTCTTTAATGAAGAGCAGTGGCTCTTAACTTTGGGGGACATGGATCCCTGTGAGAATCCAAAGAAAGCTGAATACTCTCTAGAAAACTCTGCGTGTACATTTAAAATCTCGATTCCGAGATCTGTGGCCCTCAGTCAGGAGCCTCTGTTCTAGGGCCGCACAGAGAGCTAGCCCCACGCGTTCTCAGGGAACGCGCGGCACGTCTGCCTGAGGGCTGCCCGGGTCTGTCCTCGGAGAGCGGCCCGGGCTCCGGTCTGCTGCGTGAGGGCCTGGAGAGGCATTTCCTTCCTCCCTCCTGCCCTTCTTCCTGAGGGTTCTCTACCTGTTAAAGATTTGGGGATTATGACCCCAACAAGTAAAATGGAGGAAGTGACATTTTCCAAACTTGGAAACCAGCTTGTGATTGTTGTACGTGAACATTTGCTGCAAAACGTGGCAGAAGCAGCTATCTCCTTAACTTCAAAGAGCTGAGGGATTCTGTGATTGCCTTAACTGACTCTTTGTTTTACATTTTTATTTTTATTTATTGAAGGATTTTATTTTTAAGTGATCTCTACGCCCCATGTGGGGCTCGAACTTCAACCCTGAGATTAAGAGTCCCTTGCTCCACTGACGGAGCCAGCCGGGCACCCCACGTTTTTAAATTATGCTGCAACAACCCCCCCCTCAGATTCAGTGATTATCAAGATTTTTGCCACATTTGCTTCATCTGCCCTTTGCTAAATATTTTAAGGTAATCCCAGATATCATATAATTTCATACCTACTTTGGTAGATATTTCTAAAAAATAGGGGTATTTTCTTACATAACCTTAATGCCTATTACCACTCACAAGGTGAACACATTTTCGGAATTAGCTAGTAGTCAATATGTAGTCACACTTAGGGATTGCCTCAAAAGTGCCTTTACAGTAATTTTTTTGGGTCAGCATCCAAGTGGGGGTCCCATAGGTGACTGATGGCCCTGTCTCCACAGTCTGTCCGTGCAGTCCTGCTTCAGCGTCCGGGCTGGGCTTCCTCCAGAGGTGGGCCTGGTGACCCTGGTATAGGAAGCAGCTGCTAGTTTTGATCTGCCGCTGGCCTTCCCCCAGGCTGACACTGCAGAAACCTCGAAGCACCCTCCAAAAGTGATACTTACTGATGCATAGGGTGGGGGCTGAGGCGTGGAAGAGCATTCTCAAATTACCGTGTTTGGGTGGACTTTCAGTTATAATTTATTTCGAAATTTCAAAATTCCCAAGTAAGGAGGAGGGCTTGTTTTTTGTTTTACAAAAGCGGGTGTGAGTTTTAAAAAGCTGAGGAACCCCATCTTCAGCTGTGTGTCCCTGAGGAGTCCGGATGGTCCTTGACCTGTAGTCAGGCCCCCCTGCCCCTGGGGAGGTGGCCTGTGGTAGCCGAGTGGGCCTTCAGGGCCCCCATGCAGATAGTGAGACCAGAATTAACCAGGTCCTTATTTACGCAGAGTCTTCCTAGGGAGGCTGAGCTCTTTGCAGCAGGATGTTTGAGAACCAAAACCATAATTCTGAATTTTCTAAAATTTAGTTAACGTACTTTATGCAAAATGCTCATCACCTAAAAGCCACACTTCCTAGGGGCCTTCCGTGGAACTGTCTCCTGCGAGTGGGCTCGGTGTCCCCACTAAACCCTAGGGGAAAGCATCCCGGGCCCACTCCACCAGGGCTGGGTTGCATGGCACACTTTTTGGTTAGGGATGTGCGTTTGCTCTTTACTAGCAGGAGATTGGGATAAAAAAGTATATCTCTGTACTGGGGATGGCCAGTGGTTGTAAGACTCTTCACTGGTACACACTTACCTCATACTTGTGCATTCACTAGCATGTGCTGGACTCTGGGAAACATGCTAAGTTAACTCAGACAGTATCTTACCTCAGCTTGTAAGAGGGTTGATGATACCTGCCTGGCAGGTTTGCCGCAATAGGCACAACAAGGCCCAGAAAATCACTAACGAAGGACGCTGAACTCAAAGCCAGGCAGTCTGGTGTTAGCCTGCGGCCTTCCCGGCTCAGGCCCCGCCCCAGGCGGTCAGACGGGTCAGCGTTTGGTTGGCTCACCACTCTCCGCAGTGCCTAGAACCACCCGGCGCAGGGCTGGGACCCGCGAAGGCTGGGGTGAGTGAGGAGAAAATGAAATGTCTTACTGTGTGCGTCTGGGCTTGGTGCGGGGACAGATCTCAGCAGTGGCCCTCTCTCTCTCTCTTTTTTTTTCCCCACTTCCCAAATCTCACATGCACAGACTCTGTTTCTCACAAACTAAAATTTTCTCACTTCTTGGCGTCTGCATGAGCACAGGCCCCTTCTCTCTGCCTGGATGGATAAAGGCGGCTCCTACCTCTTAGGTACCTCTTAGAACCTTACAATACTCTACACAGGTTCCACTGGGCTAGGGGAATCCTACCAGAGTAACCAGAGACCGTAACCAGATTTGGATTCAATGAGCTAAAGGAGAAGACTGAAGGTTGCTCAGGTTAAGAGCTGGAAGGGGCCCATGGTTGTACTGTCATGGCTGGTGTGCTTTGGACAAGCCCACGGATGTAGAGGGCAGCTCAGCCTCCCCTTCTAGCTTCGTTAGATGGTTTCTTACAGTGGGTGACGTTATAGCATGCGTCAGTGTCATGAAGGCCACCGGTCCAAGCATGGTTCCAGTGGAATGCCCTCAGCCCTCGGGGCAGCTGGCGCCCCTAGGTGTTTGTCTCCGGTGTCCTGCCGCCAGAGGTGTGCTGATAAGTGTTTGACCACTGGTGGGGCGAGGGTCAGGGAGACGTGAGCAGTAAGTCAAGGACCGATCTGCCGCATTTGCTGATTTCCATGGCGTAAACGCTCTCACCATGGCGGATCCAAAGCTACCAATGTGATGTCACTGAACCCAGAGCTGCAAAGTCATGCACGTAGCACACCATCACACAGCATTGCTGTCACATAGATAGAATGAATGGAAACCACCTCGAGAGCAGAGCTAACCGTCACATGGTAAAATCAGCCTGTGGTGAGTTTTGAGAATTTATTACCTTGATTTTGAACGTGATTCATGTAATTTTAAGTTTATGTAATTCAACATTTAATAATGGCTCACAAGATCACTGGAAATCTAACCATCAGCTCCTGCATGCAGCTTGCCCTGGGCTCTCAGAGAGCAGGGCTGGCTGCTCGCCCTACAGTCCTCCGAGCTGCAGACATATGGCCCTGTGAGCCCAGGTGAGGCCCGAGATGCCGGGGAGGCTGGGCCGGGGAGGTCAGGGAGGCTCCTGGAGGCCCAAGGAGCCCTCTGTTCCAGCCTTACGTGTTGATCCATCTCTCTGTCCACGGCCGCTGTGGCCTCTGAGCTGCCGCAGGGAGACCTCTCTGGAGCTTCTCTGGCACTTAAAAAGACTTCGCTAGAATTGTTCTGGATTCAAATTCCGTTCACATTTTCACAATTATCAACATTACGTGTGTCCAGGAGAAATACATCATGGGCTGCTAGACTATCATTTCAACTGTTAGAAATTTTTGAATTAAAAAAGAGAAGTTTCAATGTCACCTACTTTCATCAACTACTTTTCTCGTGGGTGACAGTCAAGAACTACAAGAGAATTAGTGAACACCCGTGGTCAAGAATTGGGTATAATGATTTCAAACCTAATATATTTTTAAAAAATTATCTTCATGGAAGCCAGACCAACTTTCTCCTGGAAACATTTGAAGAGATTTTTGGGGGGGAAATGGTACACACTTTCAATCTCCAGTGCCATATTCCTTTATCTTTCTCCTACTGATGTAAAGGTCGTTTTCTTCACTAAGCCCCGGCCAGATGTGCCCCCTGCCCCCCCTGCACCCAGCGGGCCGTGCAGATGTGCTTTGGCTCGGGCGCCAGGACGGACGGGGAGCCGGGCCGGGCCGCCTCTGCCTTCCCGTCACGACGGGACAACAGTCTCAGACCCCGTCGTGTCCGCCGGCCGCGCGGGCCAGGGGTCGGCCAGTCACCGGGGCGCGGCGGCGGCCGCGGAGGGAACGGTGTGTGTTCCGCGCGGTTTGCGGTCTTTAGGAGCTGTCTGTTTTTAACCAATCGCTCTTTAAAAACGGAAGCAACTTGATCAAAGTTACATCACGGAATTTTGAAACTATTAAAATGTGAGGGGAAAAAGTGAACGTAAGGAACAACGGAGAGGCCGCTTGCTGATGCCTCCCCACGTGGTAATTTCACTTGGGAAACGCGAACAGACTGCGTAAAATGTGCGCTTGCGTCCGTCCCGCCGGAGGCTTCGGCGCAGGCGTGCGCGCGGCGGTCTCCACTAACCAGCGCGGGGCCCCCGGGAGCGGAGGCTGCCGGGCGCCCTGGTCGTCCTCCCCAGCGCCTGGCCCAGGGCTGGACTCAGGGAGTCACTCGGTTGCCAAGTCCCCCCAGACCATGACGGCTTCCCTCCGGGAAACGAGCCCTCTGGACTCTTCATCACCTTACTCGCTTCCCCAGAGAATGACACCAGTACTTCCTAGCCTGGTCCTGCAAGGACCCCAACAGAGTGGGGGTCCTCTTTTTTCTTTAATTAATTTATTTATTTGAGAGAGAGCGAGAGAGAGATCATGACCAGGGGGGAGGAGTAGAGGGAGAGGCAGACTCCCCGCCGAGCAGGGAGCCCGATGCGGGACTCGATCCCAGGACCCTGGGACCATGACCTGAGCCAAAGGCAGACGCCCAACGACTGAGCCACCCAGGCGCCCCCCCCCCTTTTTTTTTTTAAAGATTTTATTTATTTATTTGAGAGAGAGAATGAGGTAGAGCATGAGAGGGGATAGGGTCAGAGGGAGAAGCAGACTCCCCGCTGAGCAGGGAGCCCGATGTGGGACTCGATCCCGGGACTCCCGGATCATGACCCGAGCCGAAGGCAGTTGCTTAACCAACTGAGCCACCCAGGCGCCCCGTGAGTGGGGGTCCTTTAAGGTTTAGGATTTTAGAATTACAGGTGTTTTATATTTACTCTTGAAGTAGATCTGTTTTAATGTTAAAATAACGGTTTTGGGGTTTTGTTTTGTTTTGTTTTTCACCCAGAGCCTTAGGTCGAGTTGGCAGTCTGGGCAGATGGGCAGAGGGGGTGTGCCTGTGCACCACACATCTGCACTCTTGTTCTCTTCCTCTGCAGAGAAGACTCCGGGGCTTCAAGACAGACCTGTCCTCACCTCGAACGACACCTTAGAATTCATGACATTTTTTTTTTTTAAGATTTTATTTATTTGACAGAGAGAGACACAGTGAGAGAGGGAACACAAGCAGGGGGAGCAGGAGAGGGAGAAGCAGGCCTCCCACAGAGCAGGGAGCATGATGCGGGGCTCGATCCCAGGACCCTGGGATCATGACCTGAGCCGGAGGCAGACGCTTAACGACTGAGCCACCCAGGCACCCTTGGAATTCATGTCATTTTGAGAGAGTTTCAAAGTGAAGATGAGCAGCAGTTGAAAAGCAAACATGCTGCTAGTAGGTTTACATGTGGCCAAAATGTCTAGGACTCCAGTTAAACTGAATATGGATAAAGGCTAAATTAAATGAAAAAGTATGTCCAACGAAAGGCATCGGGCTCCAGGTAGGATGAAAAGCAAGATCTGTGGGCGACTAGGGCGTCTGGGGCCTGGGCCTTGGGCGGTGGGCTTGTGTCTGAGCAGTTTGTCACTACAGCAACAGCATGGCCTTGCCCCTGCCCCTCTGTGTCCGCAGAGGCGTGAGAAACAGAGGAGGGGGCCTCGCTCGGGCCAAAGGCTCCTTGGACCCTGAATGGCGTCCTGTGGTTCGGAGCCACGCCATTCACTTCCACACTCACTCCGTGGCTGGTGCCTCCTTAGGCTTCCGTGCATGCTGACACTCCTTTGCCGGTCTCCCAGGAGGGAGAGAAAGCCTGGCAGCGGTGGTTTGCAAAGGCAGATGCATGTGATGTGAGCGCGTGCGTCTGAGTGTTTTTCTGGGGAGGGGCCTGACGCTTCAAGTGTTCACAGAGGTGTGTGAGCCACAAAGAAGTAACAAGCCCCGTTCGGACTGGAGGAAGGAACTTTCTAGAGCCGGCTGGGTGGTTGGGACAGAAGTTCAAAAGAAACGACTCACCAAACCTTTCCTTTCCAGTGTTTTATCTTTACTTTTGACATAATTGCAGGCTTGACATAAAGTTGCAAAACAGTACAAATGTTAATATTTTACACACTTACTCCCCCTCCACATGCACACACACGTGTGTACATACACTTTTTTTCTGAACCATTTAAAAGTAAGTTGCAGGGGTGTCTGGCTGGCTCAGTCAATAGAACATGTGACTCTGAGCCCCACACTGGATGTAGAGATTCCTTAAAAATAAAATCTCTAGGGGTGCTTGGGTGGCTCAGTCGGTTAAACGTCTGCCTTTGACTCAGGTCATGATGCCAAGGTCCTGGGATCGAGTTCCGAATTGGGCTCCCTGCCCAGCTGGGAGCCTGCTTCTCCCTCTCCTGCTCCCCCTCCTTCTGCTCTGTCTCTCTCTCTGTGTCAAATAAATAAATAAATAGATCTTTAAAAATAAAGTAAAATCTCTAAAAAAAATAAAAGTTGCATATATCAGGCCCCTTTTAATAGTACAGTATGCGTTTCTAAAAGCAAGAAATGTTCTACCCACCCGCAGCACAATGACCCAAATTGGGGAGGTTAATATGGACACCATTCTGTTCCCTGATCTACAGGCTCTAGATGGAGACTAGTCACTTCTGCAGAGCACTGGCTAGTTGATTTGCAGGGTGTCCCTGAGTCCGGGGGCAGTTGCTGTTCCCTCCTGTTCAGAGTCCTATGTGGCTTTGGCAGGAACGCCCTGGATGCGAGGCTGAGGTCTTCTTAGTGCACAGCTGAGGAAACCCTTGCTGTCCATTAGTCCCATTTCTGGCAAAGTGAACTCTGATCCTTCGGCTCAGGTCATGATCCCAGCATCCTGGGATGGAGTCCTGCACTGGGCTCCCTGCTCAGCGGGGAGTCTGCTTCTCCTTCTCCCTCTGCCCCTTCCCCCTGCTCATGCACACGCGTTCTCTCCCTCTCCTCTCTCTCTCAAATAAATAAATAAAATCTTTTTAAAAAATAAATAAAAAATAAAATTTGTGAAAGATCAGGACACTTTACCAAAGAAGATATGTGAAGAACAAATACACATATGAAAAGATGCTCCACATTATGACATCAAGGAAATGCAAATTAAAGCAACAATGAAATAGCAATACACATCCATTAAAAATTAGACTCAAATCCAGAACACTCACAACACCCAATGCTGGTGAGGATGTGGAGCAACAGGAACTTTCTCTCACTGCTGGTGGGAATGCAGAATGGTACAACCACTTTGGAAGACAGTTTGGCAGTTTCTTACAAAACTAGACATAGTTTTTTTTTTTTTTTAAGATTTTGTTTATTTACTTGACAGCGAGAGAGAGCACACAAGCAGGGGGAGTGGCAGGCAGAGGAAGAAGGAGAAGCAGACTCCCTGCTGAGCAAGAAGTCTGATGTGAGACTTGATCCTAGGACCCTGGGATCATGACCTCAGCCAAAGGTAGACACTTAACTGACTGAGCCACCCAGGCATCCCAAAACTAGACATAGTCTTAACCATATAATCCAGCAGTCATTCTCCTTCATATTTACCCAAGTGAGGTGACAATTTCTATCCACACCAACATTTATTCATAATTGCCAAAACTTGGAAGTAACCAAGATGTCCTTCAGTAGGTAAATGGAGAAAATACTGTGGTACATCCAGACAATGGAATATTTTTCAGCACTAAAAAAACACGAACCATCAAGCATGAAAAGTCATGGAGGAAACATAAACACATATTAATAAGTGAAATAAGCCAATCTGAAAAGGCTGGATAGTGTATGATTCCAACTATATGACATTCTGGAAAGGATAAAACTGTGGAAACAGTAAACGGATCAGTGGTTTCTGGGGGCTAGTGGGGGAAGGGAGGGATTAATAAGAAGAGCACAGAGGATTTTTAGGATAGAGAAAATTCTCTGTATGGTAATATAATGATGGATATAAGTTCATTATATATTTGTCCAAACCCATGGAATGCACATCAAAAGTGAACCCTAATGTAAACTATAGACTTTGGATGATAATGATGTGTCAGTGTAGGTCATCCTGTAACAGACATACCACTGTGATATGTGATGTTGATGATGAAGGAGAGGCTGTGTGTATATGGGGGCAGGGTTATATGGAAACCTCTGTACTTTCTGGTTAATTCAAATTCAAAATCCATTTTATGGATTCAAAATCCATAAAAAATTCAAATCCATTTAAAAAAAAACAATCCAAATTAAAACTGGGCAAACTGGGCAAATTGGGGGCGCTTGGGTGACTCGGTAAAGCATCTGCCTTCAGCTCAGGTCATGATCCTGGGGTCCTGGGATCAGCATTGGTCTCCCCACTCTGCAGGGAGTCTGCTTATCCCTCTCCCTCTGCCCCTCCCCCACTCTGGGAGAAAGAAATTATTCCTTTTTTTTTAAGATTTTATTTATTTATTTGACAGAGAGAGACACAGTGAGAGAGGGAACACAAGCAGGAAGGAGTGGGAGAGGGAGAAGCAGGCTTCCCGCTGAGCAGGGAGCCCGATGCGGGACTCGATCCCAGGACCCTGGGATCATGACCTGAGCCGAAGGCAGATGCTTAACGACTGAGCCACCCAGGCGCCCCTCAAATAAACACATTCTTAAAAAAAAAGGGCAAATGATTTGAAGAGACAGTTCTCTGAAGAAGATGTACAAATGGCCAATAAGCACATGAAAAGATGCTCAGCGTCATTAGTCATTAGGGAAATTCAAATGATGCTCACCAGCGTGGCTTTAATCAAAGAGACATAATCCATGTTGGCAAGGCTGTGCAGAAATTGGAGCCCTCATACACTGCTGGTGAGAATGTAAAATGGTGCAGTCACATTGGAAAACAGTTTGGCAGTTTTTCAAAATGTTAAACATGGAATTGCCATATGACTCAGCAATCTTCTCCAGAGAAATGAAAACATATGCTCACACAAAGACTTGTACATGAATGTTAACTGCAGCATTACTCAGAATAGCCCCCAAATGGAAACAACTCCAGTGTCCATCAGCTGATAAATGGATAAATAAATATGGTGTACAAATATGGTGTATGCATACAATGGAATACTACCCAACAATAAAAAGGAGCAAAGCACTGATAAATATTCCAACATGGATGAAACAGCTGGCATGAAAGCATTTCAAAACAATATGTTCACTGAAAGAAGCCACACACAAAAGAATACTTATTGCATGATCCATATTTCTGGATGAAATATCCAGAAAAGGCAAATTTATAGAGACAGAAAGATTAGGGGTTACTCAGTACAGAGATAGGAATGAGAAGTAGCTGTAAATGAGTACAACATTTCTTTTTGAAAATGGTCTAGGGGCGCCTGGGTGGCTCAGTTGGTTGGGCCACTGCCTTCGGCTCGGGTCATGGTCCTGGAGTCCCGGGATCGAGTCCCACATTGGGTTCCCTGCTCGGCGGGGAGCCTGCTTCACCCTCTGACCTTCCCCTCTCTCATGCTCCCTCTCTATCTCATTCTCTCTTTAAAATAAATAAATAAAATCTTAAAAAAAAAAAAAAAAGGAAAAGAAAATGGTCTAGAATGGGATTCTGGTGGTGGTCACACAACTTTGTAAATAGGCTACAAAGTCATTGACTCCTACACTTATAATGGGTCAATGTTACCGTATGTAAATTATAGCACAATAAAGCTGTTATTTATTTATTTATTTTTTTTGAGGAGAAGAGAAAGAAGAGGAGGAGCAGAAGGAAGAAGAAACCCCAGGTCCCTTTGCTTGCAGTCTGCTCCCCTTGCTGTGTTTTCCACCCAAGAGCAGCACTGCACTCAGTGCATTGCTCAAATTAAACCTTGAGACTTAGTGTACCCCATCCCACTTCGTCCTGGCCAATCAGGATGAAGTTCTGCCATTCAGCTTTCTAAATGTCTCTCCACTCTGACCCACCTTACTCTCCTCTCCCCACTTTCCATCACCTTCTCTCGGCATCTCTTGCCCGACTTGCCGTGTGAGCCTTCTCTATGTCCCACTACTCCCGTCCACCTTCCATCCTGCAGCCAGGTGGTTGGACTTCTTTTTAAAAAATTGGATGTTTTGTATGTCAATTATTATAAACACAATAGAAAACATTTTTTTAAAAAAAGGAAAAAACAATTTTGCGCTCTACAATTGCCTTCATTTTGGGGAGTCCACTTATTTTTTAAGCACAGTGTAATCATGATACACATAAAGTTTTGCGCCCTGAGAGTATCACTTAATGTTTATATCCTCATCATTTTTTCCAAGTGCTAAATGGTTTTCATGACCAATTTTTAGTGGCTCCATTTTCCTAGGTATTCTTCTGTTGATCCTCATTAAGATGTCTGCTTTTGTCAATAACATTGCCGGGACTTATTTGTGCTTAAGGATTTTTGCCATGGATTGGATTTGTTTAACTTCCAGATAGATTCCCAGAAGTGGAATCCTTAAGTCAAAGGATGTGAACATTTTTTGTTTGTTTTAGGATGTGAACATTTTATTGCCACTTTCTCCTCATCAGTATGGTTCTTAATGGACTAAGGTGTCAGTCTTGCCCCCAAACTACCAGGATTGGGTATTATCACTCAAAGCACTTTTGGCTAATTTTCAAATAAGCAATAATTTGTCACTTAAATTATTAATGTGCTTGAACATTTTCTCTTGTTTGTTTCCTAGTAGCACTTCTTTTATAAAGGGCACGTGGATGGCTCAGTCAGTTAAGTGTCTGCCTTCAGCTCAGGTCATGATCGCGGGGTCCTGGGATAGAGCCTCACATTGGGCTCCCTGCTCAGTGGGGAGCCTGCTTCTCCATCTGCTGCTTCCCCTGCTTGTGCTCTCTCTCTCTCTCTCAGATAAATAAAATCTTAAAAAAATAAACAAATAAACTCTTCGTGGCCTTTGTTAATCTCAAGGCAATAGGGGAATTTGGTGCTTCTCCTTATTTATTTATATCTGTTCTTTCTGCAGTCAAAATAGTGATTTTTCTGAGTCTAACCATACTGGTCCCATCTCGGGAGTTTGTGGGGAGGGTCCCTTGAAAGTTTCTTTCATATTAAAGAGGGAAGTGCTGAGAGGAGGGAGGGCAAGAGTAGGGAGGGACCAAAGCAAAACCAAAACAACCCATAGGCACGTCTTGCAGCATTTTTTCCAGACCCTCAGCTGGTCTTCAACCAACTGCACTACTTAGTTCTGAGTCCTGGGAACAAAGACTGTCAGGAAAAACTGGGCTGCTTAGTCTGATTCCCGTCTCTCTGCTCCGGTTAGGCTTTGAAATCCTGGCCACACCAGGAACCTGGCTTCCTTCTCTGGGCTCCTCCAGTCAGCCACAGTGGACTGCTCTTTCTGCCCACCCAGACCGGGCCCTGTTTTGAACCTTGCGGAAATTTCTGTCTCCTATCCTAATTCTCAGGTCATTTGAATCACAGAGGTATATGGTGTGGCTGTAAAAAACTTGGCAGCTGGCCAGCTCAGTGGTACAGCATGAGACTCTTGATCTCAGGGTCCTGAGTTCAAGCCCCACATTGGGTGTGGAGCCTACTTTTAAAAAATTTTAAAATAATAAATTTTTTTAAAAAAGAGCTTGTCCTCTGGACTGTTTGGGCTTGACTCCTGCACCTGCCACTTGCTAACTGTGCCTCGGTTTCCCTATTTGTTAAAAACATCATTTGTTGCGGCGCCTGGGTGGCTCAGTCCTTAAGTGTCTGCCTTCGGCTCAGGTCATGATCCCAGGGTCCTGGGATCGAGGCCCGCATTGGGCTCCCTGCTCGTCGGGAAGCCTGTTTCTCCCTCTCTCACTCCCCCTGCTTGTGTTCCCTCTCTCGCTGTGTCTCTCTCTGTGAAATAAGTAAATAAAATCTTTAAAAAAAAAAACAAAACATGTCATTTGTTGTGGGAAACACCTGTGATACCATGTGGACTATCTGGCATGCTGCCTGGTAGCTGGTGGGCACGCAATAATGGTGTTTGCCCTCAGGGGAGTGGAGGAAGCCCCAGTTAAAATGGGGTCGGTACTGTGCGTACCCCAGCCTTGCCCACACAAACCCCAGGGCCTGGGTCCCCTCCGCAGAGCACTTGATGTAGCAGGTCTGGGGCATGGCCAAGGCGCAGGGATTGTTAAACGCTTCCCAGCTTTGGCGATTCTACTGGATGCCCAAGATGGAGAACCCCAGGCTGGAGGGACTAACCGAGGATGGAAATCTGTGCACCTCCTCTCACACCCTCTGTACCCCCTGATACAACACCCTTGTGCTTGGCCCAGCCCTTGAAGGGCTCCCAGGTACGAGCTTCCTTATCTCTCTTTCTGAAATGCATACCTTCTCCAAGTTTGAAGGCTGGTCCATCTGAGCATTTGGTAACCAACCTCCTCTGACAGAAGCCAGAGAAGGACCCGCTTTCTCTTCTTTAGGTAGAAGCTGACGCTGTTCAATTTCATCTTGTGCTCACAACCGCCTTTTCTTTAGCCTCATAGTGGTGTTTGTTCTCACCCTCTCTGCCCATCTATAGACAGGAAACCAGACTCATTGGCTTTTGTGCTCTAAAGGTCTAAACCCTTGGAGCACCTTGGAGGATCCCAGGTGTAAACTAATGTTTGGGGAAAGCAAAGCTTTATCCCCAAGGTCGTCAGAGAGTCCCTGGGGCTGAAGATGAGGTCAGGAGGTGAGGCAGGGGGAAAGCTGTGCAGATGGATCAGGCAGGATGCTTTAGGCTGCAAGTAAGATAAGCCCCAACTCAAAGTGGCTCAAACCACCACCACCACCAATTATTGTCATTCTAGCGGAAGTCCAGAGGCAATATGTCCCATGGTCACATAACTTTTTAGCTTATTAACTAGGTGACATTGTGCAAGTAACTTAAACTCAGTTTCCTCATCTGTGAAAAAGGACTGTTGCGTGTATAATGACTTAATATAAGTAAAGGTCTCACAACATTCCCTAAATTGTTTTATAACCATTACCTATTGCATTGGTCAGTCATTGCTGTATAACAAATGAAAAATCTCAGTGGTCTACAGCAATAAATCTTTCTTTCTTTCTTTCTAAAGATTTTATTTATCATTTGACAGAGAAAGACAGCACAAGCTGGGGGAGTGGCAGAGGGAGAGGGAGAAGCAGGCTGCCCACTGAGCAGAGAGACCGATGTGGGACTCAATCCCAGGACCCTGAGATCATGACCTGAGCCAAAGGCAGACGCTTAACTGACTGAGCCACACAGGTGCCCCGTAGGTGTTTATTTCTTATGCATCTATGGGTTGTTAGGGGTTGGCTGGGCCACTGTAGATCTGTGTGTGCAGCTGGGTTAGGCTCGGGTCTGCCCCACACATGTTCCTTCTGGTTCCCGAGGCAACACTGCATCAGGTGCCAGGGGCAAGCTCTTCTCATGACAAAGGCAGAGGCAGAAGACACTGGAAAAACACAAGGCCTTGGTCAGGAACCACTCTGACCCCTTTCCTTTGGCCAAAGCAACTTACATGTCCCAGCCCAATATTGGCAGGGAAGGAAACTAACCTCTACCCATTCCAGTGGGTGGGTGTATAAAGTCACATAACAGAGGCACCTGGGTGGCTCATTCGGTTAAGGCACCCGATTCTTGGTTTCGGCTCAGGTCACGATCTCAGGGTCATGAGATGGGGCCCCGTGTCCGGCTCTGCACTGGGTGTGGAATCTGCTTAAGATCCTCTCTCTCCCTCTCCCTCTGCCCTTCCCCTTCTTCACGCACGCTTGATCTCTCTCTCTCTCTCAAAAGTAAATAAATAAAGTCACAAGATAAAGGACATGAATTATAAACAGTCTATAAAGGAAACATGAGTCTGTAGCTTAGATAGAAGTATTATTCTTTAACATTGTTATATTCAAAATATTTTCTCATTTCCCCATGACTTCCTCTTTGACCCATGGGTTTTTTAGAAGTGGGTCATTTAATTTCCATATCTTGCAGAAAATTTCCATATATCTTTCTGTTACTGATTTCTAGTTTAATTCTCTTGGGATAGGAGAACATGCTTAGTATTAATGTTAAATTTCTGAAGCTGATGACTGCACTGTGGGGACAAATACACACTGAAGTACTTAGTTAGGGGTAAATTTCTATGACATATGTAACTTACTCTCAAATAGTTTAGGAAAAAACTGTGTGTGTGTGTCTATGTGTGTGTGTAGATCCCAAGCAAGAGAGAGAAAGAGAGGGAGAAAGTGAGGGATGGGGGTGGGAACATACATGAATCATTTAGCAAATAAAAAATAAAATGAAAAGAAAGGATAAGCTAATAAACTTCTCCCACCCCACTCCTCCAGGTGTGTATCCTTCCATACCTTCTCCATACCACACACAAACTTATACTAATATGTATTCACTTAGATGGGATTTTGTTGTTTTATAAAAAAGGGATCATTCTCCGGGCATTAATTATCGTGCAGCTTGATTTTCTCCCTTAACAATACATCATAGAGATTCCTTCCAGGTCAAAAGACCTAGGTTTAAACACAGCTGCATGATATTCCAGAGGTGTACGATTCAACAATTTCTTCGCCCACCTCCCTAACGATGGATACTCCAGCAGTTTTTTGCTGCTACACACAAGGAAGCAAAAAGCATCCTTGTGCATATAACCCACTGTATGGGTGCCGAGGTTGTGACTCACGTCTGAAACTGGAATTAGAGTCGGCACCACAAGTTCTTCGTGATCTACTTACGCTCAAAGCTGTTCAGCAGTGGGAGGAAGGCGGGTCTCCAGGGGCCATCTGCTCTCGTCCGGCTGCATGCAGTCCCCGCCTTTTCCAGAGGAGGGCCAGAATGTCCGCGAGGAAGCGGGGCCCAAGGAGACTGTTGCAACCCGTGTGCTGGCTCGCGGCAGGTGCCCCATATTGGCATGGCAAGTGAGTCCCACAAATTCACACAACCTTTCACAGCTAGTCCATGAGTGCCTGTGGATTATGTAACTGTAAGAAGTTTTGCCTGGACATTGTCAGCAGAGCCCAGGCTTCTGTAGGTGGGGCCACACATGGTTCATGAGTGGCCTGTTGGATGCTCAGGTGGAGTCCACTTCTAGCACAGTTTGGCGGAGATTCCAGTTTGGGACCCAAGGCCCCACACCGAGACTAACAGTTAACATTTATGGACTGTTGCCTGGTGCCAGCCACTGAACTAAACCCTTTTACACAGACCACCTCATTTCATTCTCCCTGCAACTCTGTGAGGTACCAGAGGCATAGAATCCTGTTACATCACTTTCCTACTGCTGCAATAGTTCTGCATGAGACCACCCCAAAACACAGCCACTTAAAACAACCACTCGTCGTTGGCTTGTGATTCTGTGAGTGAAGCATTTCTGTTGGGCAGTCCTCCTGGTTTTGCCTGGGCTCCATCATGTGTCAGCCACAGGTCAGCTAGGAGGCTCAGCTTCTAGGAGTTGGCTGGCTGTGAGTGGCTGCAGCGATGGGGGGGGTTTGACCCGTGGGGCACCCCATCCTCCATAAGGCTAGCCTGGGCTTGTTTACATTGTGGGGGCAGGACCGAGAGGAAAAACAAGTGGGGAAGAAGAGGGGGGAAGACAAGGGGGTGCCAAGGCTTGTTAGGTCTAGCTCAGAACTGGCACAACATCACTTTTGCCACATTCTGCTGTCCAAAGCAAGTCACAGATTGGAGGGGTGGGAAAACAGCCTCCACCTCTCCGTGGGAAGAGCTGTGAAGTCACACTGCGAAGGGCGTGGTTACAAGGGGGAGTGGAGGCTCGTGGGCATTTTGGTAACTTATCTCACTGGCTTCTGCAGGTCAGAAGAGTGAGGAACGGAGAGGTGTCTTAAAAGCTCGCGAAGCCAGCGAGTGGGAGATGTGAACTTAGGCAGTCAGACACCAGTGACCACGTAGTCAACCTCCCTCCCATCTCTCCAAGCCCAAGTCAGGGCTTCCTGACTGTGAAGACAGCCCTCAAGGATGTCATCCTCTCCGAAATCCCCCAACACAGCAGTCAACCTCAAGAAGAAGAAAATCGGGCACCTGGGTGGCTCAGTTGTTAAGTGTCTGCCTTCGGCTCAGGTCATGGTCCCAGGGTCCTGGGATCAAGCCCCACATCGGGCTCCCTGCTCGGCGGGAAGCCTGCCTCTCCCTCTCCCCCTGCTTGTGTTCCCTCTCTTGCTGTGTCTCTCTCTGTCAAATAAATAAATAAAATCTTTTAAAAAAAGAAAAAAGAAGAAGAAAATCATCTCCAAAGACCCTTAGCTCCTCGAAGGAGAGACAGAAGTTGGAGGTGATGTGCCAGTGGGCTTGTGGATGGGTGACTCCATAGATGGTCAGGGGCCTCAGTGTGCATGCGATTGGATGGCTGGGTGGATGGGTTGTCATCAAGTACACAATGTGGTGGGCTCAGGACCGTGCAACCTCATCTCTGCTTGGGTTCTACTAAAGTTGAGGGGCAGGAAATAAAGAAATCAGAGCCTCCAGGTGGTCTTTCCTGGAAGCTCCAGCTGAGGGCCTATACTGGGATGAGACAGCCTTTGCAATCAAGGACACGTGAGCAACTTGGTCCTCTGAGCTGGGGACAGTGAGTGCAGAGCCTGCCTTCCTTTGGAGGAGCAAGGGCCTGGCCAATTTTTGAAGGTATTCTTTCAATCCCAAGGCTTGGGATAATAATTTTCCAGGTCTTTTTTTTTTTTTTTTTTAAGATTGATTGATTGATTGATTTTTGAGAGAAAGAGCATGTGAGCGAGCGGGGCGGGGGGTGGTGGGCAGAGAAAGAGAGAAAAAAATCTCTAGCAGACTCCCCACTGAGCATGGAACCCGAGTCAGGGCTCAATCCCATGACCGTGAGATCATGATCTAAGCCAAAATCAAGAGCCAGCTGTTGAACAGACTGAGCCACCTTGGGGCCCCTCCATTTTTCTTTTAAATGTGTATGTTTTACTGAGTCAGACTGATGATTTTTTTTTTAACCTAGGTATACCAGACACCTAGATGAAGAACACTGTGGAAAGTTACTCGTGCCTCTCCTTCTTGGCATGGTCCAAGGTCACCTCTTTTCTCACCTTTGTCCCATAGGTGAGTTTGGCTGGTTCCTGGCTGTCATAGAAATGGAATCATCCTGAATCCCATGCTTTCCTATGTTCGTACTTGTTAATTTGCAGGGCTGGAGCTCCCTGAGGGTAGACTAGGTCTTACTCACCGCTGGCCCATTCCCTTCCCCCTAGGCTAATGCTGAGCAAGGTGCACAGTGGATGTTCCTTCCATGAAGGCCAACCTGCCTCTCCACAGCACATGGTGAAGGGTAAGAACACAGGCTGCCTGCATTCAAATCCTGACATTCACTTACCACTGTGTGACCTTGGACAGTTACCTAGCCTCTCTGTATCCAACCAGGGAGACCAATAGCATTTGCCTTATAGGGTTATGGTGATAATTAAGTGCATCAGTATTTATAAAGCTCTTCCAAATGTCTGGAACATAATGAGGCTATTTCAGTGTTTGTTAAATGAAAACATGAAAATATGTCTAAAGGCAGGGCTCTGCCTCTTTTTTCACCACTGTCGCCTGAGTCACAAGTCACCAAACTACGCCTTTGCACCACAAGATTTTGTAAATAAAGTTTTATTGGCATACAGCCACACCCATTGGTTTGCATATTGTTTATGGCTCCTTTCACACCTACAATGACAGAGTCAAGGGGTTGCAGCAGAGACAATATGGCCCACAAAGCCTAAAACATTTACTATCTCGCCTTTTCCAGAAGAAGTTTACCGATCCTTGGTCTGGGTTTTCTAAATGCTCCACCAACAAGGCCATGCTGTAGCTTTAATGCAAACAAACTGCTTTGACGTGGGGGGTGAAATGGTTTCTGTGGATGTGGTGGTGGCATGTTTAAATGCCCTCAATATTCTCTCTGTGTGAAAGCCCCTTGACTTCCAAGGTTTTCCTTGGCCTTCATCCTGGTCTTCAAGAGCTGAGCCTCTGGGGGCCTTTCGTTTGGGGAGGTGGGGTGGGTTTGAACTTGTAATCTCTCAGAGTGGGAACAGGGGTGGAGAGAGCAGACACATCCTCTGGGAATGAAAGGCCCACACAGAGAGACAGCCGGCTCCCTCCCCACCACAAGGGGCACAGTCACAAAACAGTCCTGTTTGAAGTAGGTTATTAAGTGTTGGCCTCAGGGCTGAGCTCTGGCAAGCTTGCCATTTCTTCTAGCGCTTTCCACCAAGCGTGCATTGGTGATTACTCAGGAAGGCACCAGAGAGGAGATAATGAGATGCAATTTATTATATAAATCTGGGGCTGGTGTTAGCAGGCCGGCAGGGTTTACCAGGGCATCACCCAGGGCCTTTCAGAGAGTCGCTGTGATGTTATTCCTGGCAACCATCCACCCACATGTGGTTCATAAGATCACTTAACAAACTGCTGCCTTCACACACTCACTCATGAATTTGCCCTGTTTCCTGGGTCCTATTGCCAGCTGAAAAAACAAAACAAAATGGCAAGAAGCCAAAACTTACTTGACGGGAGCACGCAGGGGGAAAGGGATAGAAGACCTTAGTGTTTCCGTAGGAAAAATCCAGTCAAATATCACTGTGAGGGCAGGAGCATCTATCACAACAATCTTTCTGGAAAGCAAATTGGCAAAATGCATCAGGAACTTTGAAATAGCTGTGGCCTTTGACCAGGTCTGCCCAATTATACTAATGAACAGACCCCTCTATTAGTCAGCTACCACCACAATTCTGCTGTGTAACAAACCACTCCCAAACTCAGTGATTTACAGTGATAAACAGTTTTCTTGTACATGCGTGTCAAGAACTGTGAAGGATCAGAGGTTTTATCCTATGCCCAAGGTAATAAGTTAGCCCTGGACTGGCCCCACGGGCAGTGATGAGGCAGGATGGAGGCAGTGTCCTCAGGAATCAGAGGTGTCACAGAAGGATTTTGATTAGCTCATCTTCATATTAAATCTAATACATCTTCACTTCAAATGTTGGTTGCTGGAAGACTAAAGGAAGCAGTCTAGAACACAAAAGATATAACTTGTAGTATGTTTCTGCCACTGGGTCTCAGGGGTGATGGTGGGGTGGTCATGGGACCACCATTCCCCTCCTTGCAAAGTGGAAATAATACTCACCCTATTCCTTGCTCCCTGGGAAGACATGAGGATGACATGGATCAAGCAAGGACTCGGGGTTGCTCAGAAGATGCCAGTCAAGGCTCTGTGTCCCCCTCACTCCAGGGCAAATGCCTTGGAACAAGGCATTTTAATCAGTATACTCCCAGGGGGGGTGAAAGGGAACCGGGAAGTAATGGAATCTACAGGAATGTCACCCATGAGAGGCACTTGGTTTCTTTGGTTTGTATTATCCACCCTACCTAGAACTGTACCTCATGTATAGTGTGCTCAAAAACAATTGTTGAATCAGTGAATAATTTCCAATACTTATCCCCAACATGCAAATGAGGAAATGAAGACACAGAACTTATCTTCCTCTCTCTCCCTCTCCTAAGCCCACCTCCTCAGTCTATACTGTGCACCTGATTCCCTGGCTCAGGCTCTGCTCTAAGCAACCCAACAGAAAACAGCATTTACCCCATTGATAGTTTTCAGGGAGTTTCATGTGCATTTCTCCATCTGATATGCCCAACCTTCCTGTGAGGGTCCATTGATCTATCCTGATCTTAAACACTCACAGTACCTTGATAGGGGCATAGTCAGGATTCAGTAAATGTTAATTGCCCTCCTTTTTTGGGAGGGGGGGTCTTCTTTCCCATGCTTACCCAATCACCAAGTTGCATTAACTAATCTTTGCATATTCTGACTTTTTGTTCAATGAAACTAAAGCTGCAAATATCAATCAATTAATGTTTGTTAGACACTTATGGACTTTCTGCCAATGCCTCAGCTACCATAGAAGAGGGCAAATCGAGGGAGACATAGCCACAAAGTTTGATTTATTTTATATAAGCAAACATTTTTGCTAGTCATTTCCAAAACCAGATATATCACAGACGTGCCATCTGATTTTGGAAAGCACTAATAAACCCCCCAAAATATAGTGCCAATAAGCTCGATGATAATTGCTGTTCTTGCTGAATTTTTCTTGCCTACAAGCTGGCTTCTCTAAGCAGGTTCTCTAAACTCAATTTTTTATCTTAAGCTATGTAACTTCTCCTTTATATGGATCATATGGAAGTATTCTATACAGTAACAACTCACAAATTACTGTTTCAGTCAACTCCCAAATGAATAACTTCTGAAGACTTCACTTCCCCAGTTTGAGACTTGAATATAATCCAGCCTGATGCTGACTTCCTAAACATTGTCATGGATAATAAAGAAAACATGCTATTTCAAAAATCAAAGTTCACAACCCTAAGTTTGAGGCTCACTGGCTTGAGCAATTGCCTAGAAAATCTGAGATTCTAAATGGCAATTTGAATAAAATATATTATTAAAACAAAAGAGTGTAAGAAAAGAGAAACCAAGGAGCAAAAACCAGACAAGACAAATAAAGAACAAGTAGCAAAATGGTAGACTAAAATCCACCTATATTAATAATTCCATTAAATATAAATGAACAAAATACTTCAATCAAAAGGCAGAGATTATCAAACTAAATATAAAAGCAAGACCCAGCTATATCCTGTCTGTGTGTGTCTGTGTTCAAATTTCCCCTTTTAATAAGAACATCAGTGACCTTATCTTAACTTAATTAAATCTGTAAAGACTGTATTTCCAAACAAGGTCACTGAGGTACTGGAAGTTAGGACTGTAACACACCACTTTTACAGTAGGGATACAATGCAATTCATAACAGCTGTTTACACTTCCAATGCTTTCAGTACATTTTTAAATTAAGATTTTATTTATTTATTTAGAGAGAGGGAGAGCATGCACACGGGGAGGGACAGAGAGAGAAGGAGAGAGAGAATTTCAAGCAGGCTCCATGCTGAGTGAAGAGCCCAATGCAGGGCTCCATCCTATGACCCTGAGATCATGTCCTGAGCCAAAATCAAGAGTTAGACGCTTAACCAACTGAGCCACACAGGTGCCCTGGTTTCAGTACATTTTTCTCATCTAGCTTCCAGTTTCCCAGAAATGAAGACATAAAAAATTATAGAGATGTAAAGAAATACAAGAGTTCTCTTACACTCCTTTTATACTCTTTAAAAAAAAAAATGAAACAATACTTCCTTTGTAGCAAGCTCTCTCATTGACTGGGAAAATAAGATCTATCCAAAGCTCCAGGTTCAAGTCCATAGTAAG
The DNA here is from genome assembly GCF_029215605.1 of Mirounga angustirostris. Lineage (NCBI taxonomy): Eukaryota > Metazoa > Chordata > Mammalia > Carnivora > Phocidae > Mirounga > Mirounga angustirostris. The sequence goes on along the minus strand of NW_026991718.1, from coordinate 95,333,369 downwards.
CTTGGCATTTTCCTAGATCCTATTCTTGCTATGCAGCTTCCTATCAGCTAACAGAACCAAAAAAAAAAAAAAAAAAAACAAACAAACTAGTTTCAAGGACCCAGAAAGTGAGTAGTATCTTTGCATCACCTGGGGGAGGGTCCTCAAACCTCAGTCTTCAAGTTTTTCATTTCTTTGCTTTTTGTTGAACACTCTCTGGCTTTTCTGCTGGCTCCCATAGGAGGTGTCCTGGCAGTGCCCTGTCTTAAGCTTCTGACAAGTTTACCATGCATGGACGCAGAACTGCAGGCTGAGGAGCCTAAGGACTGAGACTAAACCAATCTCTATTTTCTTCACCCCTGCCTGCAAAATAAGAAAACCTCTGCACTGACAGGTGGCAGGTCCTGGCTGAGGGTGATGCTTCTTGGATCATATGTTTTTCTTGGCTGAATGCCAGAGCTAAAATACCCAAGAAACACTTGCAGAGAAAAATCCCTATGTTTGCTTGCTTTGCTTTCTTGTTCTTTCTAGACAAGATTTGAACAGTGTCAGGGTTGAGATTAGCAAATCCAACAGCAATAACAACCAGGAAAATGAGTTGGTGAGGCCCATTGGCTGGGCCTGCAGGCTGGGAGGCCCTCCAGAGGTGGTGACTTTCTGATTCTTGTGTGCATCCTTCCTGAGTCCTGCCTTCTTTTTCCTTACCTTTCCCAGCCTGGTTTCCACAATGAAGGCCCAGAATTGAGGGCTGTTCTGAGCTTAAGAACTGAAATGAGCAGAAATGTAATTCAACTGTTTTCTCCATATCCTAAAGAAAGAGAAACATAAATTCGGACTCATGGATAATTATTCTGAGGCAAAGAAAGAAAAATGCTGGTGTGGACTATGCATTCTCAGAGCTGTTACACTATGACCCATGGTGTGTCACGCACTGATCTAGATGTTCCTTAAATGGCCAAACAATAAAATAAAACCACAATATCTAAACTAATTACAGAGTTTCTAAATGGTGGTGATATTGAGGTCTGGGATATTATTCTAGTTCTCTCATGCAGATATAATTATGTTTTGTTTTATTCATGATTAATTAGACTGCAGTACTATTTGTGTTTCTATCCCAGGACTGGGGCAGGGAAAACCAAGATGAGCCTGAAGCATCATGGGGGACATTAGATAAGGAAAAATTTGGAGAGGATGGGGACATGTCAAAAGGCACAGGAACCAACCTGAAAGAGCTCCTAATGGTCAGTAAGAACAAAATAAATAACAGTAAACATCCATGGGTACATATTGATATAAGTAACTGAGTTTTAAAAATCAGTAAATAATTGGGACACCTGGGTGGCTCAGTCGGTTAAGCATCTGCCTTTGGCTCAGATCATGATCTCAGGGTCCTGGGATTGAGGCCCACATCAGGCTCCCTGCTCAATGGGGAGCCTGCTTCTCCCTCTCCCTCTGCCTCCCACTCCCACTGCTTGTGCTCTCTCTCTCTGACAAATAAATAAATAAAATCTTTTAAAAATATCAGTAAATAAGTAAATAAGGGAGAAAGAACAGCCCTTTCTTACAGAAGAATTCTAATTAATAAATGTAGAAGTCACAAAGAAAACAGAAAACCACCTTGAAGTCACCATCCTGACAACTGTCTGATGGATCAGGGAATGCTAAAAGCAGTCAGCAAACTCTGAGGAGAAACAGGGTATTTGCAGTCTTGAGTATCTCTGCGAAGATGTTCATTAATTGCAAAGAGAAAAAAGGTAATTTTATAGTGGACAAATCCAGCAGATGCCCTTATCCAAGAGATCAAAAGGAACAGTAAGTTCCTTAGCAGTAAGAGGATATGTCAGCATGATGACCCCCAAGGGAAAGCACCAGGCCGGGCACGATATCACCAGGGTGTGCCTGCCAAAAATGCATCACCTACATCTGATCCTGAGACAAACCCAAACTGAGGAATATGTTACTAAATAACTGATCAGTACTTCTCAGTAATGTCAGAGTCATGGAAGACAAGGAGAAATTGAAGAACTCTCTCAGATTGGAGGAGTTGAGGATATGGGACATGTAAATGCAAAGGTGGGGGAAACGGCTCAAGTTCAAATAAAGTCTGCAGATTGGCTAATAGTATTGTACCAATATCAATTTCTTAAATTTGATAGAGTTATGCACGGTGTTAATATTAGGGGAAGCTGGAGAATGTAAATGGGAACTCTGTTATTTTTGCAACTTTTCTCTAAATCTAAAAATTTTTTATAAAAGGAAAGAATAAGGGTCACCTGGGTGTCTCAGTTGGTTGAGTGTCCAACTCTTGGTGTCGGCTCAGGTCGTGATCTCAGGTTTGTGAGATCAAGCCCCCATCCTGGCTCCACACTCATCAGGAAGTCTGCTTGAGATTCTCTCTCCCTCTCCCTCTGTCTCTTCCCCCACTCTCATGAGCGCACACTCTCTCCCTAAAATAAGTAAATAAATCTTTTTAAAAAATCTTCTATAAAAAGACAAAATACATTTGAAAACAGGTCTCTTTTAGGTTCCATAGAAAAAGTTTACCTTTAAGGTTCAGAATGGTCTGGTTTCATAAGGCACCTATGGACTTACGGTATATAGAGAGAAGCAGACTTGTGGTCTATGGAGAAAGAACCAAAAACCAACTGTTAAGGTAACTGAGACTTTCCTTCTTGCTTTGCTCCTTGCTGACTTAGTATTAACAGGTTGTTTTGGTTTTCCAGGTTTGTACAAATGAACCCCTAGCTCATATTACAAATGATTGCAATTCCTTGCATGGGGTAATGTAGCTCATACAATAGTTTGTTCTAAAGTTTTAAATCTGTCTACCCAAAACTTGACAATGACATTTGGTTCTAGATTGGGACATTAAGATCAAGCTATCTGAATGAGTAAAGTCAAAAGCTCATTCTTAATTTTTAGAATAAAGGTATTTTCAAGGTTGTAAAGAGTTTATAAATAACTTTTCACAAGCAAATATTGATCTGTTGACAATCGTAAGAAACTGAATGTACTGTTTTGAAATATTTAAGGAATTTCATTAGGTTTAGATAAATTCAGACTACAAGTAACACTTTTCCAGGCTATTTAATCAAGTTACTCACAATGTACACATTCCTGAGAAGACCTGATTATAGTGACATTGTTTATTTCCAAATTTCAACTTAAAAGGTGTTTCTTCCCAAGAAACTGAACTTTTCTGTCAAATGCGCTTGATCGAGTAGGAGAATTGGGTTCATAAAATGGATTCATTGCAAACTTTATGTATAAATCATAGACATCAGTATAGAAGTTTTTTATTCCATCTTCTTGCCTTATGTCATGAAGCATAATAAATCTCATATGACCTGCAGCAAAATGCTGAAAGAGACCACTCATTGAACTTGTCCACAGGTTTCAAGTCCATGCTGCTGGACAGTCACATATTCTCATCTACGAGGTCGAGAGCAGCATGAGCTATGAAATAGTTCAGATGACGATGATCATCTTTGGAGTCTGCTTTTCCAGCTGGCGAAAATTCCATTTCAAAAATGGTGGCCAACAATTACAAGGTAGAAGCCTCCAAACATTGTCTTCAAAATACAGCTCCTGCAGGGAGAAGCCAACAACGGAAACAGCCAGTCACTGCCCCCATCCTTTGCTTTTTAAAATGTATGCATTGGGACTTTTCCACACAATCAATATTTAGACATATCTCATCTTACCTTGGATAGCTTTTCATTGTGTGGATATTCTAGGCCAGAGCCCAAACCCTGCCTGTTTTCATACCTGAGCTGAGAATAGTTTTAAAGTAGTACCTGCATAATAACCTCTATTCTGCCTTTTGGTGCATAAAGCCTAAAATACCATCTGGCCCTTTAAGAAAAGCGTGTCAATCCTCATTCTAAAATTCTAAGGTTGGCCAGCAGCCTACTGAAAGGCCATTTGAACTGTTTCCAATCCAATGCTATTATAAACAATGTTTCTGTAACATTTTCATTTAGCGGGTTTTGCCCTCAGGTATATCTGTAGGGTAAACCACTAGTCAAGAAAGAACTCCTGGATCAAGGGGTTGATGCATTTTTATTTTTGACAAATAATGCAAAATGGCCTTGGAAAGAAATCACAGCCGTTGACTTCTCATCAGCTGTGCCTCTTCCCTATCTGCCTCCAGTGTGAACTACTGATCTTTCTAAATTTTGCTGTCCCATTGTTGGAATTTCCATTCCTTTCATTGGAAGTTAGGTTGAGTACATTTTCTTTTCTCTTTCTTTTTTTTTTAAGATTTTATTTATTTGAGAGAGAGAGAAAGCAAGAGACTGAGCACAAGCTGGTGGGGAGGGTCAGAGGAAGAGGGAGAGGGAGAAGCAGACTCCCTGCTGAGCAGGAAGCCCAACAAGGGGCTCGATCCCAGGACCCTGGCATCATGACCTGAGTTGAAACCAGATGCTTAACCGGCTGAGCACCTTTTCATTTATAAACTGCATGTTCTTGTCTTTTGCTCATTTTTTTTCAGGTGGTTGGATTATTGATATTTACCAGCTCTTCTTGTTTTTAAATAACAGTTCTTTATATATTAAGGCAACTGGGTTTTTGTTGTATGAGAAGCAAAATTTTTTCCAAATTTTTTATTTTCAAAAACTTTTTAAGTAAGTATTTTTCCTTAAATAGACTTTATATGTACATAAGTGTAGCAGTCTTTTCCTTTATGGCTTCTGTATTTTATGTCTTACTTAGGAAGATCTTCCATATTTAGAGATGATCAAAAACAACCCTCGACTTTTCTTCTGGTGCTTTTATGTTTTTAAAAGTACTTCAATCCATCTGGAATTGACTTTGGTGTAAGGAGTAAGGTATGGCTCCAGCTGGCACTCAGCTGTCCTGAAGCCACTTATTGAATAATCCATCTTTTTCCCACTGCTTTGAAATGCCATCTTTCCATACATATTTGGGTCTATTTTGGAGTTCTCTAATTTGTTCCATTGATCTATCTGTACATTCATACGCTCTTTCAAGCTTCTTCTTTTTTTTTAGATTTTATTTATTTATTTGAGAGAGAGAGCACAAGTGGGGAGTGGGGGCAGAGGGAAAGGGAGAAGCAGACTCCCCTCTGAGCAGAGAGCCCAATGAGGGGCTCCATCCCAGGACTCCGGGATCATGACCTGTGCCTAAGGCAGATGCCTAACCGACTGAGCCACCCAGGCGCCCCTCAAGCTTCTTTATTAAGTATAGTTTTATTTATTTTAGGATTTTATTTATTTATAACACAGAGAGAGAGAGAGATCACAAGTAGGCAGACAGGCAGGCAGAGGGGGAGGGAGAAGCAGGCTCCCTGCTCAGCAGGGAGCCTGATGTGGGGCTCCATCCCAGGACACTGGAATCATGACCTGAGCCGAAGGCAGACGCTTAACTGACTGAGCCACCCAGGTGCCCCTAAGTATAGGTTTATAATGCCTTTTATTATTTGGAAGGGATAGTTTCCCCTGGTAGCCTTCTTTTGTAGAATTTTCTTGGCTATACTTGCATATTTTACTTTTCTTATGAACTTTAGAATCAGCTCATCTAATTTAAAGGTAGATATTTCCATCGAGATTGCATTAAGTTTTTAGATAAATTCAGAGAGAAAAATTACAATACGATTTTTTCCTATCTGAAAACAGGGTGTGTCTCACCAGTTGTCCAATTAAAAAAAGATTCTTTGCTAAAGTTTTAAAGTTTAGGTTTATTTAGATTCATTTTAATCGACTTTATTTCCCAGGTATTCTGACTTCAGTGGGTATTGTAAGTGGAATTTTTCTTCTATTGTATTTTTTAATCAGGTCTTTTGCACATCAAAAAGCAATTGCTTTTTGTATATTAGGTGTGTAAGTGGCCACATTACTGAACTTTCTTATTATTTATTTTTCAGTTGATTCTCCTGGGTTCCCAGATATGCAGTCACATCGCCTGTAAGTATTGATAATTCTACTTTCTCGTGTAAGTGAATCACGTTTACTTTTCCTCCAGGATCCATTGCAGATCCATGCAAGGAGCACCTGGTTCTCTCCCGGAAGTCTGTGTCTACAGCTCCAACGGGCTCTGCTCTCTATTCTGGGTCCCAGCGGCTGATTTCCCACCAGCATAAAACTTAACAGAAAATTATTTTAAGCAAAGGAAAGAGAGGATTGTATCTGGAGTTAAGATCGTGGATGCACTCTGCCAGATCGTAGAGTAACAACCCGTCTAAGGGAAGGAGATGGGTTAGCTGACCAGTCCAGCCCTTGTGGTAAGAGCAACCAGCTACCACCCAGCAGCCCACTCCGGGTGTGATTCGGGAGGGAAAGTTGGCAACACTTAATGAGCATTTACTAGATGCCCAATATGGGCACTTGAAGCCCAGTTGTCCTAGCATCTTTGCTCAGCATTCACAGATGAAAGAGTAAGGTGCCCCAGTCTCCCAGGCAGGTGGTGGCAGTGCTGATGCTGGGATATGGCTGCTGAATCCCTGTGGAGTGCTGGAGGGCCCAAGAAGGAGTCCTGGAGAGCTGAGGCTTTGGGAGGCTGCCACTCGGCCAGAGAGCCAGCGGAAGCTGGGGAGGAGATCTGGAGCCGGGGAGGAACATTTCCACTCTGGGCAGGCCCAGTGGAAGTCCAACAGGCAGGTGACTCCTCAGGTCCAGGCCAGGGATTTGGAAGAGTCCTATTTCCCAGACACATTGAGACTTAAGTCCTGCCTCACAACCCTCACGCAGCAGTGGGATCTCTGCTGGGTCCTGAGATATCCTTCCTGGAGCCCTGAGGAAGGCTAACCTAAAGATCCCATGTCATCATTCCTCCAGCTGGTATGAGCCCCGCTTCTCCGCTACCAGCCATTTCCCCTGCGACATGCCCTGGGCGCCAGTCCCTCCACCACACTGACCTTCCTCCCTGCCCCCGCTCGACCACTCTGCTACCCACCAGCTGGGACACCTTGGTCAAGTTATTTAAAACCTCTCTGGGCCTCAGTCACCTCATCTGTCAAATGGGTATGCTAACCGCCTCCCTCAAAGGGTTGTTATGAGGATTAAATGAAGTAACATTAACATATGAGTAAGTGCTATTTAAGTGTTTAAGTAAATTACCATGAGGAGAGAATTTTGTATGGGACATATTCTGAGTTTTAAGGAAGAAGGTAGTTTTATTTGAGGATGAGATTGGGTCAAAAACCAGATGATTCTTGGGGTGCTCCCATGTCCTCACCTGCTCGTTGTGCACCAGTTAGACCCAGAGTTCACCCCTCCTTGACAGTCTCTGTCCTGTGGGGAAGCAGGCCATGTGATGATTCTCATTTTGTCAGCTTCTTCTCCCACTAACAGCCATCAGGTCTTTGGCAGTCATTCTGTTTTTATTTTTATTATTATTTTTTAATATTTTATTTATTTACTTGACAGAGAGAGAGACACAGCGAGAGAGAGAACACAAGCAGGGGAGTGGGAGAGGGAGAAGCAGGCTTCCTGCCGAGCAGGGAGCCCGACGCGGGGCTCGATCCCAGGACCCTGGGATCATGACGTGAGCTGAAGGCAGACGTTTAACGACTGAGCCACCCAGGCGCCCCAGTCATTCTGTTTTTAATGTTATATATGTTTAGCAGTGACAAAACCCTTTTTATGACATAAACACATAGCAATGCGAGCGTACAATATACAACGACACACCGTGTGGATAGCACCAGACCAAGAAACAGAACGCGAGCAGCCCCCCTGGTCACTCCCCCCGGTCACTCCCCAGCTGCAAGGTAACCGCCATGTGAGTGGATGCCGACCCCGAAGTTGTGTCGTCACACTTCCCGTGAGCGGAATCCCACCGCATGCCCTCTGCCAGCTTCAGCCTTTTACGCTCCCCGTGATGTGTGTGAGACCCACTCACGCCGCGGGGTGTAGCAGGAATGTGTTCCTTCTTTCTCGTTGTGTGCATGTTTCTTTCAAGTATCTTGATTGCTTTAAAAGGTTCTGTTGTGTCCATAAACCACATTTTGTCCATCCTCCTGTTGGTGGACATTGGAGCTGTTTCCAGGTGGAGGATGGTACAAGCAGAACTACCGAGAACATTCCTGCCCGTGACTTTGGGTGGCTCTGGGCACTCATCTGTCTGGAGTGTACGGACATACAGGTGGACTTGCTGGCTCAGGGGCTATGGCTGTGATCAGCTTAGGAAACTGTGTCAAGCAGCTCTCCCGGGTGGTTACACCAACTCACCCCTGCCCAGAGTTAGTGAATTTGAAGAGCTGAAAGCTTTTTTTAAAATGATGAAATAATTCCTATATTTGAATAATTCGAATGAGGCCTGGTAGGGCTTGTAAGTGATCCCAATTGTCTTCATTTTCAACAGATTGTAAAATGCTGCTCAGGGAATATAATTTGCTTCCCATTTACTGATAGTAAAAGAGAGAAGGTAATTTATTCATCTAAAGGCCCAGAGAATGATGGAAATAAGCACAACGACACACCGTGTGGATAGCACCAGACCAAGAAACAGAACGCGAGCAGCCCGTTCTGTTTTAGGGAGATGGAAGGGGGAAACAAGCATTCTTGAATCTCTCCCCACTGTATTAGACTGTTAATTAATGAACAGAGTGCTAGTCGGAATCTTGCGCTCTCAGGCCAGCCTCCCGAGTGCAGGTGCTGGCGGCCCCATCAGCTAGCCGGGCATCCCAGGACAAGGGAGTGGACCCCTGGCCTCTGTGTCCTCATTTGTAAGATGGGAGTCCAGAAGTACCTGCGTCATAGGGTGGTTGTGGGATTGAATGAGATCTACGTGGAATGCTCAAAACAGGGCATGGCGTATCATACATGCTCAATTAAACACGAGCTATTGTTTTGATAGCCTCAAAAGAGTAGCGATCGTTGAAAATAGGATTCTGGACAAAACGTATTAAGACAAACAATGCTGTTAGCTGCTTTTCCTTATTACCACACAGACCTCTCCCAGCCAGAGCCGGGTTAGTCAGAAATACCACCCAAGAGAGTAAACACAGCAGGTGGTAAGAAGCCAAGGTTGTTTCAGAGTCTCGCACCAAGGCTCAAGTTCAAGACCAGTAGCACATTTGCTCGTTCTCCCTGGCAGAGTAGGGCGGGCCCCAAGTCTGGTGAGCCGTGTGTGCAGCCTGCTGCTGGTTGGGGAGGCAGAAGGAGGGTGGCTGTTGCAGGCCCCAGCCACCGGCATGTGGAGTGACTGGTGGCCTTAACAGCAGAGGTAGGACGGAAAAAGGTGGACAAGCCCTCAGGCACTCCCATGCACTTGAGCCCTGAAAGGGCTCCCGTCACAGCAGAAAACAAACAGTAACTGATCTTTTACGTGATAATCTCAAGGCATCAAGAAAAAGACAAATAACTCTCTCTGCTCTCTGTCTATAAAGTGAGCAATAAAAAAAAAAAAAAATTTTTTTTTCTGGGGGCGCTTGGGTGGCTCAGTCGTTAAGTGTCTGCCTTCGGCTCAGGTCATGATCCCAGGGTCCTGGGATCGAGCCCCACATCGGGCTCCCTGCTCCGCGGGAGGCCTGCTTCTCCCTCTCCCACTCCCCCTGCTTGTGTTCCCTCTCTCGCCGTGTCTCTCTCTGTCAAATAAATAAATAAAATCTTTAAAAAAAATTTTTTTTTCTGATAAAGAGAATGCAGGGTTCTTCATCCCATCAATTGCAAGGAAAAAAGAGATGGAGGGCAAATCTTTAGATTGGGACACGAAAAATCATATCACAATTGTATTGTGAGCTCCTTATTTGAATCTTGATTTAAAAAACAATCAGCAGGGCGCCTGGGTGGCTCAGATGGTTAAGCGTCTGCCTTCGGCTCAGGTCATGATCCCAGGGTCCTGGGATCGAGTCCTGCATCGGGCTCCCTGCTCGGCGGGGAGCCTGCTTCTCCCTCTGACCCTCTCCCTTCTCATGCTGTTTCTCTCTCGCTTGCTCTCTAAAAAATAAATAAACTCTTTAAAAAAATAAAAAATAAATAAAAAAAATAAAAAAAAATCAGCAGTCCTGAGTTTACTAAATAAACTTGCCCCCCACCTCAAAAAAAAAAAAAAAATTCTGCTTAAAGTCTGAATGTGTTATGCAACTGAAAATGTAAACACAACCGGATATATGATGATATTGAGAAATTATGATTAATTATTACATGTAATAACAGTAGGGCAATTATGTTTAAAAAGAACTTTCTCGGGCGCCTGGGTGGCTCAGTTGGTTAAGCGACTGCCTTCAGCTCAGGTCATGATCCTGGAGTCCCGGGATCGAGTCCCGCATCGGGCTCCCTGCTCGGCAGGGAGTCTGCTTCTCCCTCTCCCGCTCCCTGCTCTTGTTCTCTCTCTCTCATTCTCTCTGTCTCAAATAAATAAATAAAATCTTTAAAAAAAAATAAATAAATAAATAAATAAATAAAAAGAACTTTCTCTTTTAGAGACTGATGCAGAAATATCTAGAAGTGAAGTGAATCATGTCTGGGATTTGCTTCAGAGTTGGTGCGGGCCGAGGGTCACTGGGTAGGGTGACAGGCTGTACGGGCAGACAGCACCACTGATAGAGGTTGAAGCGAGGTTGATGGATCCTGTTCACCTCTGAACTGTCTGTGTGCCTTCAAAACTCATAATAAAAGTTTTTCTAAGCTGCTCTGCGGGGGCGGGGGGTGAAACATAAGGAAATGTATATTTTAGAAAAATTTCCGGGCGCCTGGGTGGCTCAGATGGTTAAGCGTCTGCCTTCGGCTCAGGTCATGATCCCGGGGTCCTGGGATCGAGTCCCACATCGGGCTCCCTGCTCCTTGGGAGCCTGCTTCTCCCTCTGCCTCTCTCTCTCTCTCTCTCTCTCTCATGAATAAATAAATAAAATCTTAAAAAAAAAGAAAAAAAAGAAAAAGAAAAAAAAGAAAAATTTCCATCAAAACTGCTAAAATAAAAATTGGCACTTGAAGAAGCAAAAAAAAGGGGGGGCAGGAAAACGGTAATGTATTTTACAAAGATGTTAATCCAAAATATGAAGGCTGCGTGCTGTGTGGAGCAGTAGAGGGAAAGTCGTGAGTGATCTAAAGTTGGCTACGTAGAAGAGCTCCTGAACGGGCTTATTCATCCACCTGAAATTTGCTGACGACCCACTGTGGGTAGACAGTCGGGCCCCGGGCCCCAGGGACGGCCCCCTGCGCGCCCTGGCCCTGCCACACCCCTGTGGCCACTGTCGACCCCGCGCCAGGTCCTAGAGCGGCACTCCCTGCACAGTGTCGTGGAACACAGTGCAGGCGTGGGGGACGGATTTGCTTCTGGGTGAGCAAATGGCAATTCTTTCAGAGAAGCACAGTCTGAATTCAGTATGACCGCAAGGGCCTGCCAGGAGTTAATGCTGTATGGGCGAGCGCTTGGCCTGTATGAGGTGCTTCGTGTAGGTACTCAGCAAACGTACTTATTGTTACTACAATAAGAATGCAGCTTGAGGTTTATTCTGATACCCCTGCCCCTTAAGTATGTCTGGGGCCAGCCTACATTTGCAAAATGGTGAGATTTCTGCCGTAAGTAGCTTGAGCAATTTTTTTTGCTTAAACGATAATTGATAAAGGCTGCACCTAATCAACTTAGCTAGGAACTCGGAATTTCAAAATGGCCGGATAGACCTTTAATAGTGTGTTTATAGTTCGTGTCCAGGGTCACATGCCACTGTGACACAAACCTCCATTTTCCTCCCCTGTGAAATGGGCACACCTCCTCAGGGTGGCAGGAAGGAGAAGCCATTCTTATTAAGGTGGAAAAGCCTTTGCATAATGGTGAGACTGGGAAGTCCCAGAGAGGGGGTCCCAGGTAATTCCTCTCCTTGCTGGGTTTGCCTGAGACACTTCTGCCTTCCTTACCGTGAGATGCTGGGTGATTCACCGGTTCAGTCTGGGAGCCGGCGCTGAGGGTCCTGCCCGTCTTCCCAGCCACGCAAGGATCCCTGACTTCTTGCTCTGCAACTTGGTGTCCTCAGCTGGGTTCTGAGTACTGGCTGCCAGCTGTGGGAGAGTAGAGGACCCAGGGGCTCCTTCCCAGGGGGCATAGTCAGGGCATTAGTCACCTAGCAAAGCTCTCACACATTGGTTTAGTGGATGTAGCAACAGACAGGTTCCACGCCGGCAACTTCTTTGGTATTCCAGGCTCTGTCAGCTCAAGAAAGCCTCATCAAGCCATTGCCATTTACTCAAAAGTACGGGGCCCATAAAAGCATAATGCCAGGAACGTGGGCTGCATGCTTGGCTCCGCCGCACTCAGACTGTTCTTTATTTTAAAAAGCCCTCTGGCAGTTTCTCCCCAAATCATTCGGGCTTAGGACGTCACTCCCTGGTCACACCTAGATTCTTGACTGATTTAACTTTTATGGGGAAAGTTTCCTCTGTATTATTTGCTTGGCAAATAACTGTTTGGCTCCAGTTTGGAGATGATTACAAGAAGCCTATGGAGAAGAAGTGAAGGCCCAAGTCACATGTGCTCCCCAAAGCTACCCCAGTAGTTTTTCAGAGGGGCCTGGCAGGGGGCACGTGGGGCTGGTTTGGGGTGAGTCATTCACCTAAAGATCTGGACACATCGCCAAGTTGAGGGCGATGCTGAACACTCGCACAGGGATCCCCGCGAACTCCCATGTCCCTGAGCTGAGGCCACAGGGAGCAGCAGAAATTTGGTGAATGGGAGAATGCTTACCCCTTCCAGAAAGCAGCCCTGCCCCTGTAGCCGACGGTTGCCTCGTGGGAATGAGTGCGCAGCTTTGCCAGATCTTTTGATTTGTCCAAAGAGGCCGGGAATCTGAAGTTGTGAAATTTCCAAGGGTGCCTGGGTGGCTCAGTCAGTGAAGCTGTGAAATTTCCAAAATTTTCTTGTTGGCAGCTATCAAAAAAAGCATTATATAAGCACGTGAAAAGGTGCTCCACTCGACTAATCATTAGGGAAATGCAACTCAAGCTACACTGAGACACCACTTCACACCCAGTAGGATGGCTATTATTAAAAAGAGGAGAAAAACAGAAAATGACAAGTGTTGGCAAAAATGTAGACACATTGGAACTCCTGTGCAGTGTTGTTGGGAAGACCATATCACAGCCGATGTGGGAAGCTATTCACCCAAAAATTAAAAATAGAACAACCATATGATCCAGCAATTCCACTTCTGGGTTTAGACTCAGAAGAATTGGAAGCAGAGTCTTGAAGAGATCTTTGTACAGCCATGTTCATGGCAGAATTTTCCACATTAGCAAAAACAGAGCAACACTCCGAGTGTCCACTGACAGATAAACGGGCATGCAAAATGTGATACAAGCGTAATGGAATATTATTCAGTCTTAAAAAAGAAGGATGTTCTGGCACATGCTAAACACGGACAACCTTGAGGACTCCTTGCAAAGCAAAATAAGCCAATCCCAGAAAGACAAACACGGTATGATTCCACTCAATGAGGTACTTAGCATTGTCAAATTCATAGAAATTCTCTAGAGCATAGGAGGCTTCCCAGGGGCTGGGGAGGGAAGAGTGGGGAGTTAATTGTTGAATGGGGACAGAGTTTCAGTTTTACAAGACGGATGGTGGGGATGGTTGCACAACAGTGTGAATGTGCTTAATGCCGTTGAACCGTACACTTAAAAATGGTTAAGTTGGGGCGCCTGGGTGTCTCAGTCGGTTAAGCATCTGCCTTCGGCTCAAGTCATGATCCCAGGGTGCTGGGATCGAGTCCTACATTGGGCTCCCTGCTCAGCGGGGAGCCTGCTGCTCCCCCTGCTTGTGCTCTCTCTCTCTCTCTGACAAATAAATAAAATCTTTAAAGAAAAATGGTTAAGATGGTAAGTTCTACGTTATGTGTATTTTACCACAATTAAAAACACTGGGGAAAAAGTGGTTAAAGTACAGTGCAGGCCAAACAAAACTTGTTTCTTGTCCCGGTGGGGCCTGAGGCTGCTAACTTGTACCCTCTGCTCTCTGTGACCCTCCACATCAGCCTGTTCATTCTGTCCACTTTCCTGCATAGCCCAGATCTGGAAGCCAGCCTCAAGAGCTGGGCACACTTAGGGTTTTTTGGGTTTTTTTTTAGTTTTCTAAAAATTTTATTCATTTGAGAGAGAGAGTGAGAGAGAAAGAGCACAAGAGGGGGTAGGGTCAGAGGGAGAAGCAGATACCCCGCTGAGCAGGGAGCCCGATGTGGGACTCAATCCAAGGACTCCGGGATCATGATCTGAGCTGAAGGTAGTTGCTTAACCAACTGAGTCACCCAGGCGCCCGCACACTTAGGTTTTAATCCTGGCTCTGCCCCTGACTAGTCACGAGATGTTGGATACTTCTACAGACAGCCTTTTCCCTGTGTTTGTTTCCCCCTTGAAAGTCTCTGAGGGACCAACTCCAAATGGCTCAGCCCAGGGCTAACATTCACGGCTGATTCCAATACACCCTGTATGATACCGACAATGAGCTCAACTCCTGGCCGTGTGAACTGGTTACCAGCGTGCTGATTTGGGAACGGTGCTTTAGAATGACAAATTCTCTCTGACTCAGGCTTACCCCCGGCCTTTAAAAGAAAGGCAGCAAAATCAGCAAGGCCAGCCAGCCGGAGGGCAGGTGTTCCGGGAGGGTCAAACTAAACGTTGGGAAGAAGAGGAAGAGGGAGAGGATGTATTCGCAAAACAGTTCTTAAACAATCTCCTCTCACAGTTTTCTTGTAGCATTTAGCATTTTCATTGTTGCCTGTTTCCCCTGAGGGACTCCAACTGACTTGCTTTTTCCGGCACTATAAAATTTAGTAAAAGTGAATTTGTTCTTTTGTAAAAGTAAATTTTTGAGTTATAGTTTTAAAATGTACCATCCTTTTTTTCTTTTGGACAGGCACTGAGGGTTCAAAAACAAGTAAGTTGTGCAGGGCCCCTGCCTCCAAGGAGTTTATATTCTAGAGGAAAGACAGAAAATTAACTGGAATTTTTTATCTTCTGGGCAAAAGGACGCAAGGCGGGTTACTTAGGATAGGGAAGTGAGCCCGCTGGAGAAGAGAGGTCAAGGAGAGTGTCCTGCTGGAGAGGGTGCCTGAGCTGACAGATAAGGAGTAAGCAGGAGTTAGCCTAGTGAGGAAATGGGAGCAGGGCAATGGGGAAGCACAGAGAGGAAACCCTCGGGCCTGTGACATAGGGTCTAAAATCAGGGCCAATATTAGTGCTGCCGTGACATCTGGTGGAACAGGGAAAGCCCCAAATGCCCCAACCGCAAGATCCCCACCCCATTCTGCTCCCGAGGATCAGGTCCCCTAACCAAACAACCTTCCTTGTCAAGAGGAGCAGGTGCACCTCCGGCTTATCTGGGAGCCCACGGAATTGTTCAAGCAAGCCAACCATATCCTCCCACTGAGCCAGAGGTCACCCCATCCTCTTGATACTATGAAGCCAACCTCCACAGAAAACAGGTTGTTCACTCTGTTTCCATGCAGCCCTGGTGTGGCATGCGGGGTCCTCCTCCCTGGGCTGTGAGTATATGCGACTAATGAACTGCCCTCCATCTCCATCTGTCCAGTCCCACGCGTGTGTACTTGGCCAACCTGAGACGGAAATCCCTCCTCACCAGCAGGATGAACAAGAGGTAATTAAAACAATGCCCATAAGGGGTGGTGCGTGAAGAACCATGAATCAGCATTGCGGGAGGATTTGGTGAGGCTGCAGCAATGGGGTGGTCTGCTTGAGGAATGAGACCATGAAAGTTCTGGTACCTTTAACTGAGCAGTGTGGATCACAGTGGCAGGAGCCCGTGGAGGGCACTGAGCAGGGGTGAGAGCTGGCCATGTCCGAGTTTTAAATCAATGACTCTGGCCAGTGTGTGGGCTGGGTTCAGAGGGGATGAGACCAGAGGTAGCAAGTCTGATTAGGGAGCTACTGCAATGTCCAGGTAAGAGATGGCAAGGACCCTACCTGGGACCAAGAGTGTGGGGTGCAGAGCCTTGGGGAGTGTTTGTAATGTAGAAAATGTAATCCATTTGGCCCCACTCAATCAAAAGGCTGCAAATGTGGGGCGCCTGGCTGGCTTAGTTGGTTTAGCGGCAGACTCTCGATTTCAGCTCAGGTCATGATCTCAGGGTCGTGAGATCGAGCACTGCGTCAGGCTCCGCTCTGGGCATGGAGCCTGCTTAAGATTCCCTTTCTCCCTCTCCCTCTGCCTGCCCCCTCTCCCTCTCTTTAAAAAAAAAAGAGGCTGGGGTGCCTGGGTGGCTCAGTCGTTAAGCGTCTGCCTTCAGCTCAGGTCATGATCCCAGGGTCCTGGGATCAAGTCCCACATCGGGCTCCCTGCTCTGCGGGAAGCCTGCTTCTCCCTCTCCCACTCCCCCTGCTTGTGTTCCTGCTCTTGCTATGTCTCTCTCTGTCAAAAAAATAAATAAAATCTTAAAAAAAAAAAAAAAAAGAGGCTGCAAATGTGTGCTGACCACGTTAGTGAATGAACCTATATTAATCAAGCTCTTGCTGGGGTCCAGCAGACCCACGGGGTAAGGTGCAGGATGAGCACTTCCCCAGGGTGGCCAGCCTGAAGGTGAGTGGGTGCTGTGGGGCTCACCTTGCATTCCACTCACCACGCATAACAGGGACGTTTGTAGGACATGACAAGGATTGCTGGGACAAAGATATACCCAGAACGGCTGTAGGTTAGGTGTCTGCAGGGTGGTCAGCTCTGGCACTGGTGAGAGAGGAAATGCCCACTGGGAGGCCAGCAAGAAACATGTTATATTAAATGACTGTCCAAATCACAGCTTTCATTATCCCGTGTTACTCACATATTATACTACATCAGTGCTCAAAAGTCTTGTTCCTGTTCTCAGACCAAGCATTTAAGATTCAAGTACAGGAAAGTTTCAAGTTGAAAAAAAAAAAATTCAAGAAGATTCCATCTTATTGATTCAAACATAAGCACGTTATGGAGCACTTATCCAGCTGTTATCCAGAGTGTCGGGTGGGTTTGGAAAAATCACCAAATAATTAAAACACATACATTAGATTCAGGACCTGGAAACTCTGCTAATTAGGTCGACATCTTAAATTCTGGTGACAATTTTTGTTTCATCTTCTCCCTGCCCCAAAGAAAATCACAAATTAAGGCTCACAAGGACTTATAGGATTTTTTTTTCCCTAATAAGTCCCCAGAAAGGTGTGGCAGAGTCTGGAGAAACCTGCTTTTTATGTGCTCCTGGGGTCAGCTGCCAATTCTCCCTGTGCCTTTTGGTAGTTTCTCAGTTTTCCCATCAATGTGATCGGTGAAAGGCGCCACACTCCCGTGGACAACACCCACAGCAACACGAGACTCTACCAAGTACTTTCAAGAACCCTGTCGTTTCCTCTTTTCTCTGTTACGTTCTTTTGGATTGTTCTAGGTATTATAATACGTGTTTTTAACTGATAGCCCACTTCAAGTTAATACTGACTGAATTCTGATAAAATATATCCATCTTTTGCCAGTATAGATCCATTCCCTTTGCTTCCTTATGATACTATTGTCTTAAATAGTACATCTCTATATGTTATATAACCACACATACTCACACACTCTTTGTATCTATTATTTATACAATATTTATTTTAGCATCTTAAGTGAGTAATTAAGTTACTACATAGTAACCTATGTAGTAATTGAACCACCTATGTAATAATTGAACCACTGTTATTACATTATTGTTAACTAAAAGTCCATAATTTACATTAAGATTCACTTTTTGGTTGTACAGAACTATAGGTTTTTGATAAATGCATATTGCCATGTATCCACCATTACAGTTTCAAAGAGAATAGTTTCGCAGCCCTGCAAATGTCCTGTGCTCTAACTATTCATCCCCACCCTCAACCCCCAAACCTCTGGTGACCACTACTGATCTTCTTGTCTCCATAGTTTTGCCTTTTCCAAATGTCATATAGGTGGAATCATACAGTATGCAGCCTTTTCAGAATGGCTTCTTCCATGTAGCAATATGCATTAAAGGTTCCATGCTCTTTGTGGCTTGATAGCTCATTTCCTTTCATTATTGAATAATATGCCATTGTGCGGAGGTACCACGGTAAGTATATTCAGTCACCTACTGAAGGTCATCTTGATTGCTTCCAATTTTTGGTGAATACAAATAAAGCTGGTATAAACGTTCATGCGCAGGTTTTTGTGTGGACATAAGTTTTCAACTTGTTTTTTTAAATACCTGGGAGTGTGACAGCTGGATTGTATAAGACTACATTTAGTTTTGTAAGAAACAGCCAGACTGTCTTCCAAAGTGACTGTATCATTCTGCATTCCCACCAGCAATGACAAGAGTTCCTGTTGCTCCACATCCTCACCAGCATTGGGTGTTGTCATTGTTTTAGATTTTAGCTGTTCTATCAGGTTTGTAGTGGTATCTCACTGTTGTTTTAATTTATAATTCCCGTGTGATGTATGGTGTTGAGCATTTGTTCATATGCTTGTCATGTATATAACTTCTTTGATGATATATCTATTTAATTCTTTTGCCCATTTAAAAAAGTGGGTTGTTTTCTTATTGACTTTTAAGAGTTTTTTGTATATTTTGGATAATAATCCTTCATCAAATATGTGTTTTGCAAAGTTTTTCTCCCACTCTATGATTTGTCTTTTCTTTTAATATAGTCCAACTTACCTCTTTCTTCTTTCATAGATGGTGCTTTTGGTGTTGTATCTAAAAGTTATTTCCAAACAGCATAATGCCCTTGAGGTCCACCTATGTTGTCACAAATGGCAGGATTTCCTTCTTTTTTATGGCTGAATTATATTCTATTGTGTGTATATACCATATTTTCTTTCTCCACTCATTTGTTGATGGACATTTAGAGTGTTTCCATTTCTTGGCTGTTGTAAATAATGCTACAGTGAATATGGGGGTGCAGGTATCTCTACAAGATCTTGTTTTTGTTTCCTCTGGATATATACCCAGAAGTGAGATTGCTGGGTCATATGGCAGTTCTATTTTTAACTTTTTGAGGAACCACCATACCATTTTCCATAGTGGCTGCACCAGTTTGCATCCCACCAAAAGTACACTATTCTTGCTACACGATCCAGTGTTGAACTATCTTTGCATCCTGGGGATAAATCCCATTTGATCATGGTGTATTATCCTTTCAACGTGCTGTTGAATTTGGTTTGCTAGCATTTCCTTTTTTGTTTGTTTGTTTTTGTTTTTGTTCTGTTGTTGTTGAGAATTTTTACATCTATGTTCATCAGGGCTATGGACTTACAGTTTTTTTGTAGTGATCTTATTCAGCTATGATATCAGGGTAATGCTGGCCTCATAAAATGAATGTGAAAGTATTCCCTGCTCTTTAAATTCTTGGAAGTGTGAGAAGTACTGGCATTAATTCTTCTTTAGATATTTGGTAGAATTCACCAGTAAAGCCATCTGGCCTTGGGATTTTCTTTCTTTGGAGGCTTTTGATTGCTGGTTCAATCTCCTTTAGTCATTATTGGCCTGTTGAGATTTTCTATTTCTTCATGACTCAGTCTTAGTAGGTTGTATGCTTCTAAGAGTATATCTATGTCTTCTAGGTTGTCCAATTTGTTGGCATATAATTGTTCATAAGAGTATCTTATGACCTTTTTTATTTCTGTGGTATCTGTTTAATGTCTCTTCTCTCATTTATAATTTCATTCATTGATTACTCTCTCTTCTTTCTTCTTGGTAACTCTAGCTGATGTTTTGTCCATTGTTTATATTTTCAAAAAACCAACTCAAAGTTTCAATGACCTTTTGTATTCTTTTTCTATTCTCTGTTTCATTTATTTCTGCTCTGATCTTTATCTCTTTCCATCTGCTAACTTTGCCTTAGTTTGTTCTTGTTCTTCTAGTTCTTCGAGGTGTAAAGTTAGGTTGTTTATTTGAGATCTTTTCTTTTTCCCAATGTAGGCATTTATCACTATAAATCACCCTCTGAGAACTTCTTTTCCTGTATCTTATACATTTTGATATGTTGTGTTCCCATTTGCATTTGCTTCAAGATATGTTTCGATTTCTTCTTTGACCCATTGGTTGTTTGGGAGTGTGTTGATTAATTTCCACACATTTATGAATCTTCCAGTTTTCCTCCTATTACTGATGTCTAGTCTCATGCCATTGTATTTAGGAAAGATATCTGATATGACTTCAACCTTTTAAAATTTGCTGAGACTTACTTTGTGACCTAACATATGATCAATCCTGGAGAATGTTCCATGTGCACTTGAGAAGATGTTTAGTCTGCTGCTGTTGGATGGAATGTTCTCTATATATCTGTTAGGTCCATTTGGCCTAAAGTACAGTTCAAGTTAAATATTTCCTTATTGATTTTTAAGTCTGGATGACCTATCCTTTGTTGAAAGTGGGGCACTGAAGCCCCCTGCTATGATTGTATTGTCTATTTCCCCTTCAAATCTGTTAGTATTTGCTTGATATATTTATGTGCTGTAATGTTGGGTGCATATATATTTACAACTGTTATATCCTCTTGACAAACTGACCCCCTTTTCATTATATAATGACTTTCTTTGTCTCTTGCAATAGTTTTTGACAGTCTGTTTTGATGGTCTGTCTGATAAAAGTATAGCTACCTTTGCTCTCTTTTAGTTTCCATTTGTGTGGAGTATCTTTTTCCATCCCTTCACTTTAGCCTATGTGTGTCCTTGAAGCTGAGGTGAATCTCTTATAGACAGCGCGCAGTTGAGTCTTGTTTTTTAAATCCATTCAGCCACTCTGCCTTTTGTTCCGAGAGTTTAATTTACGTTTAAAGTAATTATTGATAGGTAAAGATTTACTAATGCCACCATATTGTTTTCTGACTGTTGCATAGTTCTTTTGTTCCTTTCTTTATCACTGTGTTCCTTTCTTTATCTCTTTATCTCTCTTCCTTTGTGATTTGATGGTGATTTTCTATACTGGTATACTCTGAATCCCTTCTCTTTATCTTGTGTGTATCTACTATAGATTTTTGTTTTGTGGTTACCCTGGGGTATCTAAATATCACAGTCTATTTTTGGCTGATAACAACTTTGATGACATACAAAATCTCTACGCTTTTACTCCCTGTCCACATTTTATGGTTTTGATATCACAATTTACTTTTTTTTTTACATTGTGTACATTAACGAATTATTGTGGTTATAGCTATATTTAATACTTCCGTCTCTTAACCTTTATACTAGAGTTAAGTGATCAACACACTGCTATATTCTGAATTTGACTATATGCCTACCATTATCAGTGTATTGTATATTTTATATGTTTTCATGTTACTAATTAGTGGCAAGGGGAACTCTTTCAAGCCAGGGAGCTCCTCTTGACACTGAGTGGTGCCAGCCTGGGGGATGGGATGGTGGTAACAAAATAGAGCTGTTCTTCCTACTCTTTTTGTGCAGTTATTCTCAGGTTTTTTTGTTCCACTCTCTTGCTGAAACCTCTTTAGGGGACTCCTGGGCTCTCCCAGATCTGCTTTGGTTCATGGATACTTGTCTAACTGTTTTCCTTTGTCAGAGGATGGAGGTGCTGGGTCTCTTACTCCATCATTTTGGTTACTTATGTACATACCTTTGTTTTGTTTTGTTTTTAATTTTATTTTTAAGTGGGGCGCCTGGGTGGCTCAGTCGTTAAGCGTTTGCCTTTGGCTCAGGTCATGATCCCAGGGTCCTGGGATCAAGCCCCGCAATGGGATCCCTGCTCCGTGGGAAGCCTGCTTCTCCCTCTCCCACTCCCCCTGCTTGTGTACCCCTCTCTTGCTGTGTCTCTGTGTCTCTGTCAAATAAATAAAATCTTTAAAAAACTAATTTTTTTTTTTATTTTTAAGTAATGTCTACACCCAACATGGGGCTCGAGCCCACAACCCAGAGATCAAGAGTCATGCTCCACCAACCGAGTCAGCCAGGTAACCCCCCCCAACATACATACTTTTATAGAAAAAAATATACCGGGGCGCCTGGGTGGCTCAGTCATTAAGCGTCTGCCTTCGGCTCAGGTCATGATCCCAGGGTCCTGGGATCAAGCCCTGCATCGGGCTCCCTGCTCTGCGGAGAGCCTGCTTCTCCCTCTCCCACTCCCCCTGCTTGTGTTCCCTCTCTCGCTGTGTCTCACTCGGTCAAATAAATAAAATCTTAAAAAAAAAAAAGAAGAAGAAGAAAAAAATATACCTACTGATTTTTTTCACTTTTAGTAAATTACAAACGGAAGGATTTAATTTCAGATAAAATTATTCATTCAACAGATATTTACATACTTCTTATACATTACTATGTACAAGTGGATAGAGAAAACAGATGATGGGTGTATGGCTACCAAATAAAGAAAACAGATGACCAGTGTGTGGCTACCAAATCCTCACACGAATTTGGTCTTTAATGCACTCTAAATTAGGGTAAATGATCTCACTGTGCCATGTTAGTATTTTTAGTGATTATTTTATGGTGCCTATTAAAACCTTAATTAAAAATATTAAAGTAATTATATTACTTATCCCTTAGTTTCTCTTTCTGTATAATCACTGTTGGGGAAGAGTATCTTCCTCAAGGCATGATAAAAGATAAATGAAAGATAGATAATAGTGCAAGATATAAAATACCCAAATAATTAGGTTTCAAACTTCAAATTCAGGATTTCATTCTCATCTTGGCATTTAATTAGAGAAGCAACAAGATGCAATTAAAAGAGTGGTTTTTAGGGGCGCCTGGGTGGCTCAGTTGTTAAGCGTCTGCCTTCAGCTCAGGTCATGATCCCAGGGTCCTGGGATCAAGCCCCGCAATGGGCTCCCTGCTCAGTGGGAAGCCTGCTTCTTCCTCTCCCACTCCTCCTGCTTGTGTTCCTCTCTCATGGTCTCTCTCTCTCTGTCAAATAAATAAATAAAATCTTAAAAAAAAAAAAGTGATGAGTTCAAGCTTATCACCATATGATTTTCTTAGGGACACGTGGTACACCAAGGTGGCTTAAGATGCTTGCTGAGACTCACCGGCCCACGACCCACTTTTGGCAAAGGCTCAGTGTTCTCTCAGCGGTGGTCTTCCCAAAAGGCCAGCCCACACAGTAAGGCTTCTGGCACTGCTGCCCGAGGGGATTCTGCAGAGAATGACCAGTACAGCTGGGCTGCTACCGTTGCAGAGCTAACTAAGGTAGTCAACTGGAGGTCCAGAGCAGTGGTGACACTCCAGTGAGTGCTTTGGGAGGAATTGGAAAGTTGAATGGATGGAGTACCTGCAGGTCCCTCCTTTTCACAGCTGTGTCGAGGTCCGCTTTGGAGACGACGAAGGTAGACTTACCCGTGTCTGCCTTCTGACTTACCCAGACAACCAGGAACTGTCCCTTGGCTTGCAAGCATTCAGATAGCCGAAGGGCCTCACATGTAAGTTTGGGGTTATAAAGGAAAGACAAGATGAGGCTCTGACATACCCTCTCCCCTTCCTGTATTTATAGAGGGCAGGAGCTTGATCTTCTGGAAGGTCAGTGTGGTAGTTCTAAAATAAGTCCACAAATTCTTTGAAATGCCTCCCCTCGAAGGGTGGACCTAATCCCCTTCCTGTAGAATTCTCGCCTGCCCCTGCCTTTGAATATGTATGGGCTTCTGATGAAAAGAATGTGGTAGAACTGATGAGCCATCACCAGGTCATACAGCTTCCTTCACTCTTCTTTCTTGCAACCCAGTCACCATGTTGTGCGGAAGCTTGGGCCACATGCAGAGGGCATGTTTGGCCGTTTCCCTGGGTGCCTCAGGCCCTCAGCCCACAGCCAGCCTCAATTACCAGACATGTGAGTGAAGGAGCTTTCAGCTGATTCCAACCACAAACAAAGCTTTGGGTATGATAAACCATCCCCTTTGTGCCCTGTCTGAATGCCTGTCCTCCAGGAACAGTGAGAAATAAGAAATGATTACTATGCTGTAAGCCACCAGGTGTTGGTGTAATTGGTTATGCGGGAATAGAAAACCAGTATAGCCAGTTTGTTGTGACAAGTTAGAGCATCTTTAAAACAATTCCACAGTCGGACCCACTCACTAACACTTAGACACAGGCTGCAGATGACTGTCATCCATCTATTTTCCAAAGGCCATTGAAGGGTCGAGGCAAGGAAAGCATTTTTCAGTCTGATAAGGTAAAGCAGTGATTCTCAAGGGGGTACCATTCCCAGAGGCCATATTGGAAATCTGTGGAAGTGTGGTTGGGGGTGGAGCAATGTGCAAGGCAGTCCTGCAAAAGAAAGAACTAGCCAACGTCCCACACAGCTTTCCTATGTTCTTTGCCCCCTGGCTCCTGTTGCACCTGGCCAACATGAGGTCCTGAGAAGAGAATGGAGGGTAGAAGGAGAGAGTTCAGACTACTTAATATTCTGGTTTCCTCCCCACCCAGCGGTGGGTTGGCGGCGGCCCAGTTCCTGCGCCCACGGCTACAGGGCTGGTGTAGCCAGCTCCACAACTCCCTGAGTTCCATCCATTGCTGCAGGAACTTTTGCTAGCCACTCGAGAGCCTCCTCCTTCACTGATGGTTTCCTGGAAGCCTGCCTGTACCTTCATGAAACATCCTTCACTTCCTCCTTCAAGCGCGCCATCTGTGTCCTGCTGGGGAGCACATGGGTACTTTGTATGTCCACCATGTCCCTCTTCAGACATATATTTGTCCAGACATGTTATCCCTGTTTACATTAAGATTAGTTCCCCATTTCGCTTTACATATGCAAATAAGTCTGCTCTGTCTTACCTGAGCACTAGTTTTCAGTCTATCTTCCAACCTGAAATGTCATCCTTTATTTTTCTGTCCTTCTCATCTGGAATGTATTCGGAACTTCTCACTTACTTTTAAATCCAAAACTATTACTTACAAGTAGGTATAACTTTAACTTCTACATACAGGTATAAGCATTGGCTCTTTTATTATGCTTTCTAGTGTAGTCATGATAGAACAACTACATATGGAAATACATATTACATGGTATTTATAAACTACTTTTTTTCTACTTCTATTTTAGTTTGGAATATATACATATATTTACATATATATAGTTTGGAATATATATATGCACATGATATATATGATGTATATGTGATATGTACATGTGTATATATGTATACATGTATTTAATTATATACACTTATTATCTGTGAATTTCATTTCCAGACAGTAGAGGAGAGTTACCCCTTTGTATTAGGAAGGTTGTTAGGTCTCATAGGGTTGAGGACCTCTGACATAAGGGTCCCAGAGTGTTGGAAAAGGATTGAATGCAGTGTCCTCCGTGACATTGGCCTTGACTACCCCGCAGCCTCCTGAGCTACTTGTAAGATCTTGTGGCCTTCCAGAGAATGGCTATCTGTCAATCCATGAAAGGGCCTCCCATGTGCAGGAAGCTTTCATTTGAGTACCTTCTTCCAGAAGTCCAATGTGCATTCTGAAACCCACTCAACCACCTGGAAGGCTCAAAATTGTTCAAGCTGTGGATTGAAGTCAAAGTCTAGGGTGGAAATGCACCATGTGGCTTCCTCAGCCCACGTTTACTTGTCCTGTCCTCCACTTCCAAAGACACTAGGAATATGGGCCAACTAGACAAAGCGGTGTAGACAAGGTCATGAGGACCTTCTGAAGTACATTGATGAATGCAGGAGTGATCACCCTGGGCCATACCAGTGCCTCTAGGAGAAGACCAGTTGTTAAAAATAGTTGTGAAGAAAACGCATGATTATAACACATCATCCTACACATGGACTGGTATTCTTAATTCTCCAATCCTTTCATGTTCTCATGAAGCACCCCCTTCCTTGAGAAAGCTGCTGTTATAATGAAACCAGACAGGGACAAGGTACACTAGAGCAGATCTCACTAAAAACAATTAGACTCTTAACTGCTTTAATCATTATAGCTCCAAAATATCATCATCCTCTAAGGAGCTGAAAATCTTTTGCAGACATGACCCTATTTATCTGTATGACAAACCTATCCATAAGTAGTATCATCCCCATTATGCCTTATGCAGTTGGGACCATCTCAAGATCACCTGGAAAATTGACCATAAAGAAGAGACTGGAAACAGTCTTGTACTTTTCACTTTCCTTCCAGACCTGTTAGAGCTTGTGGCCCCTGGCTGCAAGGCATGTGAGACATTTGGGAAAATGCACCTGCATTTTGCCACCCAAATGTGAAAACAGCACTATCAAAGCCTAGTCATTTGAAATGCTCTACAAGGGCGAACAAAAAGGATTCTAACATATCACTAAAAGAAACGGTACGGTATCTCCGGCTAGCATGCCTGCCAAAAGCACTAGGGTCTTCTAAGTATCACACCATGAAAATAAGAGGGGAAAAAAGGAAGAAAAGAAATAGGAATAAAAAAGAAAGAGATAAAATCAAGAAACATTGCTTTTAACAAAACAGTGCAGGTAACAGAGAGATAGATTCCTTCTGGATCCCTCGGCGTTACAATACTCACACATGAAAGAGAATCCAAGAAAAGGAAAGAAATAATTTGCCTTTTGAAGACATCTAATTTTCATCTCCAATTCACTGCAATCTTCTTCTTATTTGGCATATCCTTCAGTGACAAACAAGAATCTGAAGCATCTTAGGGTCTTCTCGATTAACACATATTCCCTCAGCACATATGATGTATTCATGACCCCTATGGTTGACATAAATGTCTACCCTTGAGCTGGAAGTATCCTAGCCTATTGCTAACCCAAAACTTATTTCCTAAATCAGAAAAGTTAACTACGACTCTAGTAGAACATAGTATAAAAATAAAATAGAAATCGAAAGCATCTCTCTATTGCACTGAGTGTAGAATTTGGTTTCCACCTGGCCAGGTAACTCAAAACTTTCCTAGCATCTTGTCAGGTGGGATGAGGCACTAGACCTGGGTGACCTTGCACACACCATACCTGCTATGTCTGGAAACTTCACTGTGAAAGAATAGGGCCAAATTGGAAGACTTTCGGAGCCCCTTTCTTGAGCTCCCATCTGCTTATGCACGAATTTGCTTGATGAGACTACCTGCTTTTTTGGCCACACTTGGAACCAGCTTGTGTCGCCCTTTGTGATGTGTATCCAAGCCTCGCCAAATAATAATCTGATTGAACTTTGTGTGCCAACAGAAGGTTAAAGACCTTTCTACGCTTACTACATTGACGTGAATATTTCTTTACTTCATCACCTCCCCAGTGAGACTGAGGCTCCTCCCCTTTGAATCCCAGCAACCCAGCTGACACAGCAAGCACTCAGTACACGGCTCCTAGTTGTCTACACCTTAGAGCATTTGTCAAACCAATACAAATATCTAACTAATATATCAAAATAATATAATAGAAATGGATATATTTGTAGGAGATGCATAGTTCTTTTAAAAATTAATTCACTTAAATAATCATAATCTAAGATGACATTTTTTTCTTAAAAAAAAATTTCTGAAAAAACTTGTTCCTAGGCAACAAGAAAATGTGACATTTCATCAACGAAATTTAAGCAGGCAAGATAATGAGACCCATTCATATTTTGTTTTCAGTAGAATCTTGAACTCTGAGGAATTCAAAATATATAAGCAAGACTGATTTAGCTTTTTTTTTTAAAGATTTTATTTATTTATTTATTTATTTATTTATTTATTTATTTATTTGAGATAGAGAGAGAACAAGAGCACACACAACCAGGGGGAGGGACAGAGGGGAGAGAGAGAGGGAGAAAAGAAGACTCCCCACTGAACATGGAGCCAGATGCAGGGCTAGATCTCAGGACCCTGAGATCACAACCTGAGCTGAAACCAAGGATAAGTCGCCCAACCGACTGAGCCACCCACGTGCCCCTTGATTTAGCTTTTGTAATATTTTTGAATAATGAACCGGAAGAAGACCTTAAAATAACCATTTAATATCTGACCCCTTGCCAGAGTCCACAAATCAACTCTAGAATTCTGAATTTCCAATTCCCTGAATTAAGGTTTTTTTTCCTTGGTGTCTATCTTCCTAAAGATGGTCACTTTATAGTAACAGCACAGATCCTTTTATTTCATTTTGTAAAGCCCTAATCCAACAGGACTCCAGAATGTCAAGTGCATGAAAAAGGAAAACATTCTGGGGGCAAGTTCTGATTGTTAACGCTCTTGAGTTTTCCAGCTCTCTGAACAGCCAGGGACCTGCTGGGCAACAGCGGTCTCCTCCCTTCTATCTCTGAAGCTCATCAAAAGTTGCTCAACAGGCCCTGGAGTCACCTGCCTATCTCACTGTTCTTATCTTTCCATGTCAAGGTTCCAACCAAG
Organism: Mirounga angustirostris; assembly: GCF_029215605.1. NCBI lineage: Eukaryota > Metazoa > Chordata > Mammalia > Carnivora > Phocidae > Mirounga > Mirounga angustirostris. Next base: position 95,305,198 of record NW_026991718.1, on the reverse strand, counting down.
TTCTGAGCACTTTGTGGTGTCAGCTCTGAGGGCATTAGGTGATAAAATGAGGCCTGGCACCTCTCCTGGGGGAGCTTGTTCCTGTTGGGAGAAAAAGCCAGGAGAAACATGCTGCACCATACCATGATAAGGAACATCAAGGCAGGGGCGCCTGGGTGGCTCAGTCCATTAAGCATCGGCCTTCGGCTCAGGTCATGATCCTGGGGTCCTGGGATCGAGCCCCTCGTCGGGCTCCCTGCTCAGGTGCCTCTCCCTCTGCCACTTCCCCTGCTTGTGTGCTCTCTCTCCCTTTCTCTCTCTCTGTCAAATCTTAAAAAACAAAAGAAAGAAAAGAAACATCAGGGCAGAGGCTTGTAACATGGCCGGGAAAACCACACGAAGCGGGGGGTGAGTGGGGAAGTTTCGGAGAAGAGGCGACCCGTGAGAGGGACCTTGAAGGATGAATAAGAGTTTGCCGAGGGGGAAGAAGGTGATATTCAATCCACGGGGCATTGAAAGGTGAGGGGCTTGAAGCGCAACGTTTTAAGGAAATTCTAAGTAGCTTGAAATGCAGAGAACAGCAGGAGACGAGGAAGGGGGGTGCAGAAAAGAGGACAGTGAATTGGGTGTCTGGGTGGCTCAGTTGGTTAAGCGACTGTCTTCCGCTCAGGTCATGATCCCAGGGTCCTGGGATCGAGGCCCACATCAGGCTCCCTGCTCAGCAGGGAGCCTGCTTCTTCCTCTGCCTCTGCTTGCCGCACCCCTGCTTGTGCGTGCACGCTCTCTCTCTCTCTGTCTAATAAATAAATAAAATCTTAAAAAAAAAAAAAAAAAAGAGGACAGTGAATAGTGGCCAAAACTAGGAGTGAGTGGAGTAGGCTGGACCAGAATTGAGCTTTTATCCTGAAGGCAGTAAGGAGCGTCTGGAGGTTTATCAGTAGTTCAGGTGAATGGGCAGCGCTCTGTTTGGGTAGCAGGGGAGCAGAGGACTGAAGGGAGGTGAGGGCCTTCCGAATGCCAGAGCACTGGGTCAGAAGCCGTTGCACTCCTCCCTGGAGGCAATGCCACGGAGAGAACCCGACAGCTTTAAGAATCTAGGCCAAAGAGGCTTGGTGACTGATTTGATGTTGCGGTGAAGGGAAAGGGAGTTGTGGACAAAGAATCTTTTTTTTTTTTTTAAAGATTTTATTTATTTGACAGAGACACAGCGAGAGAGGGAACACAAGCAGGGGGAGTGGGAGAGGGAGAAGCAGGCTTCCCGCTGAGCAGGGAGCCCGATGCGGGGCTCGATCCCAGAACGCTGGGATCATGACCTGGGCAGAAGGCAGACGCTTAATGACTGAGCCACCCAGGCGCCCCGTGGACAAAGAATCTAAGAAGGTGGTTAATCGCCGGAGAAGCTGAGGGAAGAACAATGAAATCGGTGGAGATTGGGGACGAAGGAGGAGGTGGAGGACCAGGAAGGAGGGGACCAGGGTGAGTCTGAGACATGCTGACCTAGAGGTGCCTGACGGTCACGCAGAGACAGGCTCCTGGCACCGGAGACTAGGTCTGGAGTTCCAGAACGTTCCAGAACAGACGGATCTTACATGCTACAGGTAGAGTTTGGTTCTGATTGAAGAGATGGCAGGGCTCTCGTAATTCCGAAACGATGGAGCAGTGCACATTCAGAAGGTGGGATGAGAGCATGAAAGTTAATCTGGCAGCGGAAAACAATGGGCCAATGCCAGCCCAGAGGGGGATGTCTCCTAGGCTTTAAAATTTTGTTTAGTTTTGTTTTGTTGAAGGTGTGTGCATGCAGTTTTATTTGCTTGCTTGTTTGTGGTCGTCATCTAGATAGGAGCTGACTGTCTTCCCCCAAGAATGTACTTAATTGCTAGGATCTGGAATAGACTTATTATCCACTGGCATAAAAATTTATGTGTGCCTGCAGGTGAGAAGAGCTGGTGACTAGAGGAAGGGGTAGAAAGAAGGCAGTTACAAAATAAGGTTATGAAATAAGTTGCTCTCCTGTTTCTCGCTTCACAGGACTTGATGAGACCTACCAGGAGAGCTCTTTGATATCACCGCACAGGGTGTGCACTGAACAAAGCTAGGGAGTGCAGTTCACATCTTAGACCTTGTAGAAATGGATACCTAGCATGGAAAATTTAAAGAAGATGGGAGTAAAATGCCTTAAGGAAAGGGGCATCTTTTTCTAGAAATTCTCCTATTGAAGATGGCTCACTGGTGAGAAATGTAAGAGCAGTAACATATACTCATTTCACCCAGATTATTTGAAGGTTGAGGAAACATGACCCACTCATTCTCTAGTTGCTGGAATCATACTGTGGGTATCAGCCTGAAATTCAGTCTTTAGCCAGGACAAACACAATTCAAGACATAATCAGGTCTAAAATCTTGTTACAGTCCGATGCAATATTCTTTGACCAAAAGAGGTCTAGCATCTTCACCTCCTGCTTCCATGTTGTGGAAGTGGAGAAGGAAGCCAGAGTGATCTTGACTTAAGCTCTTTGCTAGGATTCATGTATCAATTCCTTAAGTGGAAGATGGTTACTTGCACGAACCCATGTCTTAATCCATTCTGGCTGCTGATACGATAGGCTGGGTGGCTTAAACAATAAACATTGATTTCTCACAGTTCTGGATGTAGACAAGGTCATGAGGACCTTCTTAACAGTCATCAGCAGATTCCATGTCTGGTGAGAGCCCACTTCCTGGAACTCTCACATGTGTCCTCACATGGTGAAAAGGATGAGGGAGCTCTCCAGGATCTCTTTTGTAAGGGCACTAACCCTTTTTATGAGGTCTCTGCCTCATCACCTCCTCTTAAAGGCCCCACCTCCAAACAGTATCACATTGGAGGTTAGGTTTCAACATACAAATTTGGTGGGGGGGGAGATACAAACATTCCATCTATAGCAGCATATCTTCAAGAATACTACAAATAATATTTTAAGGTTGTTAAAATTAACTCCAAAGAAAGAAACACAACTTCCATCCATTACACCTTCACTTGTTTATTTTTATTTTTTTAATTTATTCCCTGGAAATTGTAAGCTCATGAGAAGGTACACGCTGTCTTGTTTATCACCAAATCCTTAGTGCCTAGAACAGTGCCAGGCACATAGTAGGTGCTCAATTTGATTTGATTGGACTTTTACATTTTTTGCTGACTAAGCAAATTGAAACTAAGTTTTGAACGACTTCAGTCAGGATGAAAAGAAATCAGGCCAATTTAAAACTATAATGATAATCACGTTGATGACTATGGTGAACATTTACAGAGCAATGACTATGTGCCAGGCCACTGTTCTGATGGCTCAGCTGTATGGACCCATGGAATCCTCATGACTCACTGAAGGCAGAATAAGAAATTTCCCCCAAAACAGCCAGTTGGTGATTTAATTCCATAACCCTTGCTGTTGACCACAACAGGTGCTTTAGCTACCACGATTAGTTTGAACACTAATATCCTTCCACCCACTTGTACTCCCCCTGACACTGAGAAATACAAACTGAGCTGGCTTTCTTGTCTTTCTTTACAGAATGTTTTCTCTATACATTGAACTCATTCAACAGTCAGTTTCTCAGTTACCGCATTTTGCTGGTGAGAAAATTCCTGAATAGATAGCAGACTTTCTACCCCATGAGCAATTTCCTTTGAATATTATCTGGTGTTTGTAAGGGCCACACCCGTGGTTAGCTCAAATATGACTCTGCCTATGCATTCCGACACCTGAGACCCTATTTCAGCCCATCATCTTAAAATGCTCACACAGTATAAGCTTTAGTGGGGGCAAGGACTTTGTTTTGTTAATGCTGTGAACAAACAGTGGTGGGCATGAAGTAGACCATCAATAAATATGAATGAAAGAATGAATTCATGTTCTGAGAACCTTGGGGTATTATGTGAACTCCGCACCCCCCACAAAAAAAGACTAGCTATATTACGTATTTCTGTTTAATTTTAGAGCAGTAAATTGCATAGAACTATAAGAATATGAGTCCTTATTTCCATCTTCTTCAATAATATCCAGACTTAAAATACAACAAAATGTCTCACAAATATTTGGAAAGATACAAAAATCAATGGATTCCTCTGAGGCTTTGGCTAGTCGTGTTGTTCAGAGAGGAGGCTGACCTCTGGACAACTGAACACTGAATTTTGAGAAGTTGGCCGGCTCCCATTGTCCCCCTGGATCCCCAGGAGTGCCTGCAAGCAAGGGAATGGATCACTGAGTTTAGGGCGCCCCCTGCTGTTCAGTGTTGCCGCTGGGAAAACCGGGCAGGCCTTTCCATGGACCAGCAGCTTGGGTGGAAGGTCAGAGAACCACCTATTTCATTTCTGGAAAGGACCGCAGAGGCGATTAGTTCAAACCCACACATTACAGATGGGGAAACTGAGGCCCAAAGAGGTCAAATGTCTCACCACCGGGCACCTTGTTGGTTAAATCTCTTAAAGGGGTAGAAGTTGGATTCCCCTACTGTGCCTCCCAAAGAGGGAAATTGAACTTGGAACTCATCTCTTCTGCCTTTTTAAAAATTTAAACCATCATAAAAATGAGTTGCTGAAATCCAGCCAACAAGAGTGTGACATTAATGAAGAACTCACATTTAGAGGAGCTGCCGGGAATGGGACTATTACTGAGCACAGAATCCAGTTTAATACAGATCCAAAATGAAGCCATTGTGAGGATTACAGGGTAATTGATAGAATGTAAACTATGTGAATTTTTACAGAATAAAAATAGTCACAGAAATTGAGCGCTGAGGGAGTTTATTTCTATGCTGATTCCACATTTCTCACAGCACATCAATACGTCCTGCCTAAAATAGAAATATGTACTTTAAAAAAATACTCAGGGGCTTTATGTTTTTCATGATCTTTTCCTTTTCTTTAGAAGAATAACTTAGGGTGCTCACTTCGGCAGCACATATACTAGAAGAATAACTTAGGGGTGCCTGGGTGGCTCAGATGGTTAAGCGTCTGCCTTCGGCTCAGGTCATGATCTTAGGGTCTTAGGATTGAGCCCCACTTTGGGCTTCCTCCTCACCCTGAGTCAGGCTCCCTCCTCAGCAGGGAGTCTGCTTCTTCCTCCCCTCCCCTTGCCCACCCCTCCTCGTGCTCTCACTCTCTCTCCCCCAAAGAAATAAATAAAATCTTAAAAAAAAAAAGGATAACTTAAAGGAGGAGGGTTGTATTATAAATGTTTAGCTGGTGTTCAAAGTTCATTTAGACTTGTTTAATTTCTCCTTTTTTCTCTAAATTCAAGAAAATCTAATTTAATATGTTTAACTTAAATAAATCTCCTGCTCTCCCTGCTTGTTCTCCCTCTCTTGCTGTCAAATAAATAAGTAAAACCTTAAAAAAAAAATAGCATGATGGGGCGCCTGGGTTGCTCAGTCGTTAAGCGTCTGCCTTCAGCTCAGGTCATGGTCCCAGGGTCCTGGAATCGAGCCCCACATCAGGCTCCCTGCTCAGCGGGAAGCCTGCTTCTCCCTCTCGCTCTGCCCCTGCTTGTGTTCCCTCTCTCACGTTCTCTCTCTGTGTCAAATAAATAAAACAAAATCTTTAAAAAAAAAATTCATTCAATGGTACACCTAAGATTTGTGCATTTCATTGTAAATCAATTTTACTTAAAGAAAAGGACTGTAAACAAATACTGAACTCTAGTTAATGATATGCATGCGGATGTGTTTAGAGGTACAGTGACTGATATCTGGAAATTTGTAATGCATTAAAAATTTAGAGGGACTGATGGATGACAGACAGGTGTGTGACAAAAGCATATAGTAAAATGTTAACTGCAGTGGGCATCTGGATATTCACTGCACAATTGTCCCAACTTTTATTAGGAAATCTTCAAAGTAAAATGTTGAGACAGAGAGAATTAAGGTAGGCTCGATCATTTATTATTTTTAAATATAATGATACTCCAGCATATTTCATTCTCAAGATTCTACTTTGTTTTGTTTTTCGGATTTGTTTATTTATTTATTTATTTAAGAGAGAGAACACAGAGGGAGAAGGAGAAAAATAAGCAGACTCCCCATTGAGCAGGGAGCCCAATGCGGGGCTCGATCACAGAATCCTGAGATCATGACCTGAGCCGAAGGCAGACACTTAACTGACTGAGACACCCAGGAACCCCCTCAAGATTCTACTTTGTAAAAGGGCATTTATTACAGCTCTACCCAAAGAAGTCTGCAGAGCAGAAGCCTAATACCTGGGTGGTCCTTTTCTTTACTCCCATGGCTGGATGGGAGCTCCTTGCAGACACATCCTTCTTCCCCTCAGTCTGTGCTGCCGGAGGGCGGGGAGTGCCACATGGTTTCATGAACTCTGTGAATGGTGCCTGGTGGGCACTTCATTCATGTGTGGTCAGAGCAGCGTTTTGGAACCAGACAGGTTCAGATTTGGCTTCCGCATCTTACCTGCTACCACAAGCTCTGAGCTTCCATGTCCCCATCTTTGAAAAGGGAGTAATTTCTGCTTGGCTGTACTGAGGCTTCGATGAGATGATGTAGGTAGAGCACAGTATCTGGCTCCTGAGAATAGCTTTAAAAAAGTAGCCCATACCCAAGGTTGAACCACCTCTGGGTCATCAAGCCCTCAAGGAACTACTGGGGACAAAAACTCCAAAGCGTTTGGTGGTTGTGGTGGTGGTAGTGACTGTTCACGCTTATCGAGACTGAGATATCTCGTCATTCCACTGCTCTTTTGGTAGCTTGCCTTATCCACACCCTCCCTGTTATTTATGACATGCCTCCTGGGGACTGACAGCTCTGAGTGTGGGCCCCGACCAGGAGCATCTCCTTTGCTGGAGAGCTCAGGTCCCTGGGTCACGATCTGCATATTATCAGAATCCCCAGCATATTCATCTTTGAGAAGCTCTGGTCTGCATTAGATGGGATTTCTGATGACTCCCAGTCGCCCATTGATGATAAATCTCATTTGTTTTTTAGCAGAGCTACCCACCCTGTCCTTTACGCTCTTCATCTTACTTCTTTTTTTTTTTAAAGATTTTATTTATTTATTTGAGAGAGAGAGAGTGAGAGAGAGCATGAGAGGGGAGAGGGTCAGAGGGAGAAGTAGACTCCCCACTGAGTGGGGAGCCCGACGTGGGACTCGATCCTGGGACTCCAGGATCACGACCTGAGCTGAAGGCAGTTGCTTAACCAACTGAGCCACCCAGGCGCCCTCTTCATCTTACTTCTTATGGCCCCATATCTCTTCATTCTTCAGAACCTGCTCTTTACCGCTGCTGTGTTACTGTCATTTAAAAAAAAAAAATCTGATGATGCTCAGTCTTGTTTAACTATGAATATGATTTAAAAATTAACTTATTAAAGGACAATCAGCTTTTCTGACAATATTAAATATATGGGTACGTGGTTGCATTATTTATTGATAAAGTTCTTTTCTCCACCATTAGGTTTTATATTGTTATGACTTTCATAGGCTCACCAATGTTCAGGATCGAGTCTGGACACCACAGCCAGACAGGGGAGGAAACCTATGCAGCCCCAGCCTCCCTCACCAGCCTTGCCTCCTGCCACCCCCACCTTCACCCCACCCCTGATCCACTCCCCAAGCCGTCACAGCAATCTGTACCTCTGAAAAGCCCCAGTGACTGGGATCAGGTCTGTGCACGTCCATCTCTCACTGCTACATGGAAATACTGCTTAAGATGGCATTCTAGGAGAGCCTGCATGGCTCAGTCGGTTAAGTGTCTGCCTTTGCTCACGTCGTGATCCTGGGGTCCTGGGATCCGGCTCCCTGCTTAGTTCCCTGCTCAGCAGAGAGTTTGCTTCTCCCTCTCCCTCTGCCTCTCCCCCTGCTTGTGCTCGCACACACTCTCTCTCTCAAATAAATAAAATCTTAAAAAAAAATACCATTCTATTCCAATGCCTAGTGCTGACTGGACAACATGGAAGGAGTGCAGGCTTTGGAAACTCATCACTTTGTAACCCTCACAGTAAAGACTGGTTTTGGCAAGAATCATTAATGGATATATGGTCTTAAAGTGTCTCCCCAGAGATGGTCTTAGGTAGGAGAGAAAGAAGCGTAACTGTACAAGGCAGAATCAGGCACCACCTAATGTGATACCGTGAAGGACACAACCCATGCATGTCAGTGCTCAACCTGAATCTAATATGTAGGAACTCCCCCAGCAAGAAACGTTCACCTACCAAAAAGAAGGTCCCTCTTCTTCAAGATGCAATTGTCATGAAAGACAAAAACAAAAACAAAACTGAGAAATATTCCAGATTTAAGGAAAGGAGGGACATGACAACTAAAGGTAAAGTCCTAGACTGACTTCTGTACTAGAGTGGGGGAAATGTACAAAACACATTAACAGGTTAATTGTCAAATTGGAATATGGATGATAGGTTATGTAAAAGTATCGCATCCATGTTGAATTACTGAACCTGATAACTACTGTGGTCATGGAAGAGAATGTCCTTACTCTTGGGAAACGCATGCTGACATACCTACCCAACAAATGATTCAGGGGAAATGTGGGTGTATGCCTGTGTGTGTGTGTGTGTGTGTGTGTGTATACACACAGAGGTGGTTTTTTTTTTAAGATTTGTTTATTTCAGTGAGAGAAAGAGAGAGTGCAGCAGAGGAGGAGCAGAGGAAGAGGGAGAGAGAAACTCAAGCAGACTCCACCCTTAGCTCCACACAGGCCAGCCTATCCCACAACCCTGATATCAGACCTGAACTGAAACCAAGAGTCCGGTGCTTAACTGACTTTGCCACCCAGAGGTCCTGCCTTTGTGTTTCTTTTTGTTATTTTTTCCTAACTTGGGCTTTGTTGTCTGAACTTTTTCATTTTTTTCTTTCCATAATATAATCATTTAAGTCAGTGAATTTGCTATGATCAGAATTCTGATTTTCATATATAGTACCGTTTTGTTTCTAATGTAAAACAAAAATGACTGGGGCTTAAGAAAAAAGGCTTAGTTTATTATATGCACCACTGAAAAGTTTTCTAAGGTGTTCATTAATGGGGAAATTTCACATGTCTTAGAATGTTCAAAAGTAGAAAGAGTGTTTCATTGTGGCTGTGTTCATCAAGGACTGAAAGCTAGCACTCTGGACAGGTTGGAATGAGTCCATAAAACTGCTACATGATGGATTAAAAGAGTGTCCATTTTTCAGGTCACGAAAAATTCTTGAGTTAAATCCAGAAAGTTTTTGGCCTAATGGGGTCATTCAAAGTTCATGGTTCTTAACAGATTTCGCTGAAAGGAGACAGCATTTAGTTATCTTCTAGGTAAGTGCTGCTGTAAATAAAATATTTTCCTTTTACTGTCCCTCCTTTAGGTCCTTTCTCTTCCTAAAATGATGGGATGACCATGCAAATATATAATAATAGCCAAATGATCAGGGTTTCAGTTCTATACCTCTATACTGTTTTCAGTGTCGTTCTCACAGAATTTCTTTGCTTCTATCAGAGCTGCTTGAATTTCCTTTTGATATAAAATCATCTGTGGTTTGGGGCGCCTGGGTGGCTCAGTTGGTTAAGCGACTGCCTTCGGCTCAGGTCATGATCCTGGAGTCCCGGGATCGAGTCCCACATCAGGCTCCCTGCTCGGCGGGGAGCCTGCTTCTCCCTCTGACCCTCCCCCCTCTCATGTGCTCTCTGTCTCTCTCATTCTCTCTGTCTCAAATAAATAAATAAAATCTTTAAAAAAAAATAAAAAAATAAAATCATCTGTGGTTTGAACTGATGGGTTGGTAGTTCTGCCAAAGTATTTAATACTTTGTTAACAATACACTTGACAGAAGCAACCATTGGGAACAAGTATAACAATGGCCTAAGATTTGTAGGGGATCCTTCAACCAACTTCCTACTTGGCCAAACCAAGTCATGTAAACGAAAATTTGATGGTGGAGTTTGTCCTGCCTGGGATAACCAACCAGCTTGTTCTTGAACTTTATTATTCAGAAACATGTATCTGAATACAACCAAAAATGATGGTCACCACACAAATGCCAACTTGTTTGGTACATAAATATTCCAAGGCAATTCCCTTGTACCCAGCATCTTTGCAGCAAGTGACTTAAGGCTTCTCTGCTGTTTGTGTAGTAGTAGACACAGATTACATGGGCCAAGACTGTCACCATAAGAGACAGGTGCCACATGTATCCTACTAAGTTCAAGTGCTCCAGGGAGAAAGCTGGACACAAAGCAATGGAAATCAGTTGTCTCCTGGAAGGATTACACTTCCTCCTGGGAAGTCTGCACTTCAACAGGCACATTGATGAGAAAAGATTAAGTCATTTTGAGATCTCGGCAAGGAGTGTAGACATATTAAACTAAATAGTGACATAAAACCATTCCTCAGGGGCAGACTCCTTCCTCTCTTCAAAGCTGACATTATCCGGTGATCATACCTTAGAATAAATACATCAAGCCTGGAGGGGTAAAATGAGTAAATTTGATACATTCTGTAACTATTTCTCAGATGTCAGGAATACAATATAACAAAATATGTATAAGGTTATAATTTAAAGCTGTAATTAATTAAACCAGAACAAAGACATTAACTAGTTGAATGTAGTAAGTATTATTAGTTATATCCTGTAATCTAATATCAGCACAATTATGTATTACAAGGTTTTACAAATATCGTACAGCTGAAATATCTGTTGTATTGCCAGGGATAATAGTAACACTAGTCACACACCTTTAAAATTTTCAATCCATTAAACTAACTTATTTTATGTCAAAACTGGTTCCTGAACATCGTTAACCTGTGAGGTACTTTTTTGTGTGTGTGAGTTAAAGAGAAACGTAATTAACTTTGTTTATGGCTGAACTTTATCACAATTGCTGCTGAAGATTTTTTTAGGATACCCTAGTAAAAAAATGTACCTGACAAGTATTCCAGAGAAGGAATGACAAACCCAACACTTACTAAAATTCCTTATACAGCCATGGCCTTACTAATTCTTTATTGAGGTGTAATTGGTATACAGAAAACTGCTTATGATTAATGTATACAATTTGGTGAGTTTGGACATGTGTATACACTGTTACTATCCCCACAATCCAGGTAATAAACATATCCATCATCTCTGTTTCCTTGTGCTCCTTTGTGTGTGGCAAGGACACTTAACATTAGATCTACTCTCAACACATTTTTAAGTACACAATATCTTGCTGTTAACTATAGGCATTATGTAATTCGGCAGTTCTCTGGAAATTATTTGTTTTGCGTAATTGTAACTTTATGCCCTTTGTACAATTCCCCATGTCCCCTTCCCCAAATCCTCTGATAACCATCATTCTATTGTCTATTTCTATACTTTTGACTATTTTAAATGCCTCATATAAGAGAAATCACGTAGTATTTCTCCTTGGGTGATGGACTTATTCCACTTAGCAAAAAGTCTTCTGGGTCCATCTGTGGATGTAGTGTTTCCTTCTTAAGGCTGAGTGGCCTTACTGATTCTAACAAATTCTTGCTTATATAAAGGATTACTCCTAGAATTATAATGTCAGAAAAATAAATATAAATTTAGTGATTAAAAGTAGTTACCAGATGAACTTGGCTCTGCTGGCTCTGATGGAGTAGCTGGTACCAAACCAACATTTCCATGATAAATAACCCTAACAATGGAAAGTATGAGGTAACTGCTTTTAGACACTGGACCATAGGCAGCACAAGACTTTGATCCCGGAGAGGGGAAACTTGTAAGGGGAGTCCCACATTTCCCTGGCTGCCAGGCTTAGGGGAAATTTCTTATAGGGTGGTGGGGCCAGAGCATACTGGTCTCCCACTAAGGTGAGGAGGCAAAAAAGACTTCAGGGATGATAGTAAAGCAGATGAAATGAGTGAGGCAGATCTCCAAGGAGGCAGCTGTGCAGAAGGGGCAGAGCCTGTCCTTGCCTGTGCGGTGCAGACTACCCAAGGATTAATCACATGAGCTGCTGTACAGTTAAGAGGACAAAGATACTGGAAGTTGGGCAGGGCTGGCAACTGCAGAAGTTCTGATTCCCCCAGAGTGGAGAGACTTCATTAACACCTCAATCATTCAAGCTGAGAAACCAGAGAGGCCATGCCATAGGAGTAAAAATCACATCTTTTTTATTTTCAGGATAACATTTTATTTCAGTGAATCTCTCTCTCCAACAGTTTTCACCTCATATCTTATAATCTATAACTGTAATAACCCCAAATTTCAAAATTTTAGGTTAGATGAAAACATCTCTTTTTATACATTATTTTTTTTTCTTTTTTAAGATTTTATTTATTTATTTGACTCAGAGAAACACAGCAAGAGAGGGAACACAAGCAGGGGGGAGTGGGAGAGGGAGAACCAGGCTTACTGCAGAGCAGGGAGCCCGATGTGGGGCTCGATCCCAGGACCCTGGGATCATGGCCTGAACCGAAGGCAGATGCTTAACAACTGAGCCACCCAGGCGCCCCTATACATTATTCTTGAATAATAATTTAGCTGGTATATGATTCAAAATTGAGTTATTATTTCTTAGTGTTCAGAATATATGATTCCATGGGTTTTGGTCTTGGTCTTCACTGTTGCTGTTGAAATATCTATTCTCGGTCTAATTGCCATTTCTTCTTCTTCTCCTTTTTTTTTTTTTTTTTTTAAGTAGGCTCCACACCCAGTGTGCAGCCCAGCACAGGGCTTGAACTCATTACCCTGAGATCAAGACCTGAGCTGAGACCAAGAATCAGACCCTTAACTGACTGAGCCACCCAGGTGCCCCAAATTGCCATTTCTTTATAGCCAAGCGTTCTTTTCTTGCTTGCTCTTGTTGAGATATATTTTTTTGGTCTTTGAGTACTAATGTGTTTAGGCATGGCTTACCCTTTCCTCTTATTTCCTAATTTTTATTTTATTTTTTATTGAGTTCCTCTTACGCTGCTAGAGATTAAAAATTAATTTTGGAAAAAAATTCATCCTTTATCTCTTTGTTTATTGTCTCTCCTCCATTACCTATATTGACTCCTTCTTATTTTATCTTCCATATCTCTTACTGCTCCTTAACACTTTTTTCCTCTTTGTCTTTCTGTGCTACATTCTGTGTAAATTTGTGGCCTTTATCTTCCACTTGACTAATGCTCTCTCAACTATCTAATGTAATGTTTGACCCACCTCTAAGAAAAACCACATCTTACAGTAAGGTCTTCTTGAAACATGCTCTAACAGAAACTAAAATAAAGATGTAACATTTGCATGGGTGAAAGAACTTGGAATTTGAGTCCTACCACATTAGAGAGGCTTGATAAATACTTTGAACACCCAAATATCTACCCTAACAAAGCGTAAGATAAAGCCTATACAAGCTCAAAATGACCAGTTCAAAACTAAACTGCCTATAAGAACAAAGAATACACTCAAAGGAGAGGGACAGAAGAAAATTTAGTCTTGCTAACAAAAAATGTCCAGTATAAAATTGAAAAATTATTGGACAGCAATAGCCAAACTGTGGAAAGAGCCGAGATGCCCTTCAACAGATGAATGGATAAAGAAGATGTGGTCCATATATACAATGGAATATGACTCAGCCATCAGAAAAGATGAATACCCAACTTTTACATCAACATGGATGGGACTGGAGGAGATTATGCTAAGTGAAATAAGTCAAGCAGAGAAAGTCAATTATCATATGGTTTCACTTACTGTGGAACATAAGGAATAGCATGGAGGACATTAGGAGAAGGAAAGGAAAAATGGAGGGGGGGGAATTGGAGGGAGAGATGAACCATGAGAGACTATGGACTCTGACAAACAAACAGGGTTTTAGAGGGGAGGGGGGTGGGGGGTTGGGTTAGCCCGGTGATGGGTATTAAGGAGGGCACATACTGCATGGAGCACTGGGTGTTATACGATGGATCGTGGATCACTACATCAAAAACTAACGATGTATTGTATGGTGACTAACATAACGTAATAAAATTAAAAACTACAAAAAAAGAAAAATTACTGGACATGCACAGAAATATAGTTAAGAAAAAAAAAAAAAGCAGTCAACAGAAATAGATCCTGAGATGGCCCTGTGGTTTTACAACAGCAGTTCTAAATATAATAAAGGAACATATGCACATAATGAGTGAACAGATGGGGGGAAACTAAGCTGAAAGGTGGAAATTATGAAAAAGAACCAAATGGGAATTCTATAAGTGAAAAACATAGTAGATAAAAATTTAAAATTTACCAGAAGGGCTTAAAAGATTGAAGATGACAAAAGGTAGTGCTAGTGAACTTGAAAACAGGTAATAGAGGGACGCCTGGGTAGCTCAGTGGGTTAAACGTCTGCCTTCAGCTCAGGTCATGATCCCAGGGTCCTAGGATCGAGTCCCGCGTCAGGCTCCATGCTCAGCGAGGAGCCTGCTTCTCCCTCTGCCTGATGCTCCCCCTGCTCATGCTCTGGTGTGCTCTCTCTCTCTGACAAATACATAAATAAATAAATCTTTAAAAAAAAAAAAAGAAAGAAAAGAAAACAGATAATAGAGGTTAGCCAATCTGACAAATAGAAAAAAAATACTGAAGAAAATTGGACAGAGCTTCAGTGAACTGTGGGATAATCAAATGGTCTAACATATGTATAACTGGAGACCCAAAGGGAGAAGAAACTGAGAAAAGGGTTGAAAAGTATTTAAAGATATGACAAAGTTGCCAAATTTAATTAAAAATATTGGCTTATGGAATAGAGAATCTTAACAAGCCTCAAACTGCATAAATACCAAACAATAACATCAACACAATAACAAACTATCAATGTCATACTGCTGAAAACTGAAGAGAAAGCAAAACCTCCAAAACAGTGAGAGAACAAAGAAGCATTATATACAGGGGACAACAGTCTACATTAAAGCTGACTTCTCAATGAAATAATGGAGGCCAAAATAAAATGGAAGCACAACTTTCAAGTGCTAAAGGAAAATCTGTGAACTCAATTCAGTATCCAGCAAAAATAATCTTCACAAACGAAGGCAAAATAAAGACTATTCCAAATAAACCAATACAGGATTTGTTGCCTGCAAATCCACACTAAACATGCTAAAGAATGTTTTTATAGCTATAGGAAATTAAGACCAGATGGAAACTCAGATCTATAGAAAAGAATAAAGAGCACTAGAAATGGCAAATATATGACTTATTTTTTTCTCCTCATAATTTCCCAATGATACAACTGACTCTTTAGATGTAATGCTGTAAGATGGGGGTTCATGATGTATATAAAAGTTAAAGCTATGACACATACCAAGAAAATGAGGCTTCCTGTCTCCTCACAAGGCACATTAGTGAAGTTCCATTTTTTTTTGTTTCATGCACTGAAAACCATGATCTTGACCAACCTTAATAGGGCAAGTCACTTGCCCATGATCACATAGCCAATTGGGACCAAATACCCCAAGCCAAACCTGTTGACTCAGAATACCAAAGTGCAGGTGGGGCAGAGAAAAGGTTTTTATTGGATACCTCTGACATTCAACACACAATTTCTTGGGCATCCTTGGGCACACAGTCTGGCGCTCATTTAAGATTAGGCCAATCGAAAGAAGCGCGTGAATAGAGAAAGACTGTGTAAGCTTGAAAAAGCAAGCCCAGTGGGACGAGGGGTGGTTTCCCAGCAGAGAAAGAACACAAAGTATGCTAGAAACCCCTCTCGGGTAAAGATGAAAGTCTGGAAGAAAGGCAAGGCCAGGCAGTCTAAACTAGTGACCTAGAAAGCCATGGAAACAGCTTCTTCCCTAGTACCTCATTGTCATCTCCTAATTCCTGACCTGCTGACCAACTGCACTCAGTACCCTCTGACCTACACAGGGGCCCAGCAGATGTTGTGGCCCTTCCTGGACAGCTCCAGCGAGTGATGAGTTCTGGTTTGCAAAAATGGGATTCCCGCGCAGACAGAAAGAAAACAACATAACTATAAAATACAGGCTTAAGGAGCCATTTCAGACTCAGAGCTAAACTGGGTGAGTGAACTCTCAGCAGCAGAAAAGGGATGAGTAAAGGAAAGGAACCTCAGATCAGCAAAGCAGCACATTATGTCTACTTCTTGCTGGGTAGATGAAAAAGTCTTCCCTGCCTGAAGCAAGAGAGTATCTAGGAATAGAATCCAGCCTGGGGAAAAATGCCTGAAGTGTAGTAAACACCCACCCTCCCACACTCCACCATCTACCTATTCTCAACTGTACAAAAAAGCGGACTTTCCTTGGAGGGATGTTGGAAAAGCACATCTTTGTAGTGAGGTCCAATCCTGAGGCAAAGGTCAGCTATGCCTGGCAGCTGCATGAGAAGTTTAAACCAGGTCAGATTTGAAGCTGTAAGAGAAGCCATCAGTACCCAGTGAGACCAAGTTGCTATAGTTCCCCACCATCGCCTGTCTGTAGAGGACTTGTGCAGGACTCCATAGCCTCCACACCTCCTAGGTGAAAGCCACAGCCACACCCCTAAACACTACGAAATCCTGTTATACCAAATAGTCCTCCTCACTCTGTTGTCAGACTTGCCTATGATTCAAAGTGAAGAAGCAAGAAAGCTGCCCTGAGAAAGGCAGGGAAAATGTCTTGATACCGTTTTTCACTATAACACTGTTGTGGGGATTCCAAGACTCTGGTCTCTATCCAACCAACATCATTTGTCTACTGTCTAGGTACTGGTCTGGCTACCATGGGGTTTCCAAGCAAAGCAAAAATAGAATTCCTAAACTTGAAGTGCTTTAAACTTAAGAGAACTATACATGAAAATAAAACATAAATATAGAATCATAGTCAGATCTGAGTTTTAGGAATTTGGAGATTACTTGATCTAATGGTATTAGATTGAAAGATCTGAGCCCCTAGATTCCATTCTTGCTGCCTAGTGTGGTCTGAGTCAACATCATCTGGAAGCTTGTTAGAACTGCTGATGATTGAGCTCCACCCCAGTCATGCTGATTCATAATTTGCATGTTTACAAGACTCCAGGTGATAGGATGGACATTCACACCTGTGTTAAATGATCTACCCAGGTATGTGGGTTCAGCAACAGCAACAACTAATCAAGAATGAAACTTTCTTTCCAAAACAGAATCTGTCCTCTACATTATCAGATGACACTTTCCCTTCGAGTGAAAGCAGCTTTATTTACAAACAATGGATGCCAGGGGTTCAGGAAAAAGAGTTGGGAATTTGGTCTTGAAGGATCTGCAAGATTTAGAAGTCAAGGAAGAGGAAGCAAGGTATTCCAGATGAGGTAAGAAGTGGGATAGAGTGGGAGGGAAGTATCGTAGGGGAAAAGGAGATAGAGAAGAGAGGCCAGGAGTCTTTTTAGAAAGCAAGGAACCCTCAGAATGCCTGGGTGGCTTAGTTGGTTAAGCATCTGCCTTTGGCTCAGGTCATGTTCTCAGGGTCCTAGGATCGAGTCCTGCATTGGGCTCCTTGCTCAGCGGGGAGCCTGCTTCTTCCTCTGCCTGCCGTTACCCCTGCTTGTGCTCTCTCTGACAAATAAAATCTTAAAAAAAAAAAAAAAAGGCAGGCAATCCAGATTTTTAGATGGAAACTCTTAGTTATTAAATGCTAAGAACTCTCAAATATGAACCATAAGGCTGGCCAAACTAAACCTCTGTATGGCACATGTGAACAGCCACACGGCATCCTTGCCTACATGCACGGAAAATCAGCCAGACACAAGACCATTTTTCTTTTGAAAACCTCCCTCACTAAGGCCAGGCAAGTTTACCCAGTGACTATGCCTCTGAGGCTCTGACCTCACTTCCTGCTCTCTTCCCACTGGCCGGTCCTTCTCCAACTCTTCCTCTCACCTACTCCCCTCAGGGAAGCTCAGGCAGTCTCTTATCCTGGAAGTCTTCCTTGTTTTCTCATCTCCAAGGCCCCTGGGATCCCAGCCATCTCCACCCTTGGCGTACAGCAAGCATCACTGGACCCTTACACATAGACTGTGTAACCCTTGCATTGTTACTTTGAACCTCCATGGGTGTTAACAGCTAATTTCTTGGTGAATAAGTCATGGATGGGGCAGAGAGGAACTGTCAATAGAGGGCTCCAAGTAAGACTAGGCACTTCTCCAGAGCCAGGGATGAACTGAATTCACTATGAACAAAGCAGCAGGGCAAGTGAAGGGGATGGATTCATTTTCCAAAAGCTAAGAAGGAATTCTTGTAAATCCTTTTTTTCTCCCTACTTCAGGCCACGTGGACGTCCTAGAGAAGAACGAAATTTCTGAAAGCCTATCTGAGGAAGGTAAAGAGAAGTGAGAGGGTGGCCGGGTGTAAATACCCTCCCACGACTTCAGTGGGACTTGTTCTCCAGCTTCTAGACTGGGGTGTTCCTGACGCGCGCCGACGCAACCCTGTTCTCAACCACAGCCCGGAACAAAGACCCAAAGAGCTAAGCCGACAGCGGCCTCTACCCCGAGCTACGGTCTAAGAGTGAGGTTCCTGTCCCCCAGGAGACAAATGAGAGTTTGCCAAAACTCTGGGGACTCCAACAGAGGAAAAAGGTCTCAGGGACCCCGCAGTGGATATTTCGGGTTGAGGGCGTGTGCTCAGAATCCGGGTCTACCTCGCACCAGATGGGAGACCTCAGGAAGACTGCTCGGCATCTCTCAGCTTCGCTCCCTCCATGGGCCTCAACGGAGTTAAAAGGGCACGTGAGCTGGACGAGACCACGCCTGCCGGTCGCTCACGGAACACGGGACGAAGGTGTGCCACACTGCAGCTGGAGAACCCCGACCTCACCGCCCCACTGCCGCTGACCCTTGCCAATCCCAGAAGCCAAACCGAACCTCCTCTTGATGCGTCATTTCCGCCGGTCGGGAGGCGGGCCGGCACCGGATGCGGAAGTCACTGCAGGACTACACTGGGGAGTGTAGTCTTTGAGGCGGAAGCGTTAGAGAAGCGGTCACGGCAGGGCGAGAAGCTTCACCCGGGACCCTGTACATGTTTTGTAAACGTGATCTTAAGAAAAAAAATACCGGGGATCCAGGTGCCACGGTGGTCATTCTCTAATGACCAGGGCACGTTACCCAGAAACGGCTCCCTGGGAGGCCAATGGGAGCTGTGGGCAGCCAGTGCCCGTCTGGTTGCGCGGAGCATCCTGGGAGGTGTGGTCCCGGCGCCACGCCGAGGATGCTGGATAGTGTAGTCCCGGCACCCTACAGAAGTAGGTCCCCAGCTGGTGGCTGGAGTGACCCCTTGTTCTTTGGTGGCGCTGGTGAGTGAGGCTCCCGCGGGACTCTTGCAGCAACTGTGCCCTTCCTGGCGCAGCAAGGTAGTTCTTAAAGGCTGGTCTATGGGCTGAGGCTGGGGACGGTGCAGATGGCGGGGAGAGGAGGTAGTGGTGGGGACACGCTGTCGTGGCTCAGGCCGTGCTCTCCCGGATGTCTTATTTTGGGGGGTGTGGGCGCGCATCTCCGAGGAACGTGGGTGAAGCTCAGCCGCAAAGCCCAGTGGTGGTGGGTGCTGGCCTTGGGCCTTTCGTCCAGAGGTTCCTGCGGGTGGGGACAGGTTCGGCCTTGGCCGAAATCGCGATGTTGAGAGAGGGGGTCGCTCATGTCACAACTCCCCGGGTTTGCGGGGAGTTCAGTAAGTAGGCTTTTGGGGGCTGATATTTCCTAGGTGGTGGTGTGGGAGCCGTCCCTGGGGACGTGTGTCCGGAATTTCGGTGGGTGGATGTAGATCGTCCTTTTTTTGGGTCCAGCTACCCCTCAGTTTTGCCGAGGCGGGGCGACAGGCAGGCTGGCTTGGCCAGACGTGCCCGAGTTGCACTGGGTGTGGAGTGGCCATTTTGGCGCGATCCTAGGCTCTCAATTTGGCTGGTCGCCCCAGGGTTCCGGCTTTGGAGGAAGAGGTCGGGTTAGGGTGCGCTAGGCAAGTTTTTCAAAGGTCCCGAGGATCCTCGCTGACTACAGGAATCACAGATTCCCACATCTGGTGTGAACAGGCTTTGGAATTTGAAGGTCCATTTTAACTTTTTATGATGGAGAAATTTCAAACAGAAGTAGATAGAATTCCATAGACCCATTACTCAAATTCAGTGCTTATCACCTTATGACCAATTTTGATTCTTCTCATAATGCATACACTGAGAATCCTTACAACCCACAGAGATTAGCAATCACTGCCCTTACTGGTTAAGAATATGGCCTCTACAGCCAGATCTCATCCAGGCTCAGTCATTTCATAGCTGCGCCATCTTGGGCAAGAGACTGACTTCTCTGTGTCTCAATTTTCTCATCTGTAAAATGAAGATAAGAAATTGTACTTTATTGGGTGAGGAGAATCGGTGAAACTCCTACAGTGCCTGGAACAGTCACTGGTATATACTCAGTGCCCAATAAGTACTATTCTTATTAAGAACAAAGGTGAGGGAGGATCAGCTCAGCTCATGCTCAGTGTCAGCAGCATGTCAGGGCAGGCTGTGTTCCCAGCAAGCTTCCCACAGTCTTTTCTTCAGTGATAGGTCCATTCCTTTAAGGAGGAGGAGGCCCTACCCTACTGGAGCTGAGGGTTTCCAGTTACTCTTCTGAACCTTTTTTGTTCTTGATCTGCCCCCTGCAGCCCCTGCCTGCCCAGAGAGATCTGCCTGGTAGGCAAAGAGAGGACTCCCAGGCTCCTGACAGTCCAGCTTCAGGTGGGGACCCCTTCCCATTTGCATGCCGAACCTCGGTGGGTTTCCTTTGCTCAACTTTGACATCTTGTGCCCTACAGTGTCCCATTCCCAGGAAAACAAGATGACAGTTTTCACAGGGACTATTCTTCAGACCTTGTGTCCTCATTCGTGACCCCTTTGATTTCTCCATGCCTCTCTGCTTCATTATAAACTCTGTTGATTGAACTCAGATGCAATCCCACTGGAGAGCATTCCTGGATTTCCCCCAGGGAATACATCTGGTGTGTCCTTGTCAGCAGCAGAACACGCGACACTATCAGGACTCTTGGGCTCTCAGGCTGCATTGTGACTATCCAGCTGTCCCACTGGATTGGGTACCTCATCCTTCTCCTCTTGAGTCACTGGCACCTGGTTAGGCTAAGCGGGTGATGTAGTTTGAAGACTCGCGTTGTCATCCTTGCTGGCTGGAAGGGACGTTCACGCCTGCCGGGCGGGGCCGGGGGGAGGGATGTTATTGGAAAGGCGTGGGTTGGTCATTGTTGGAATGAGCCCTAAATGACAAGTTAGTGAGTGTGGCCTTGATCTGAGGGCAGCGGGGAGCAAAGCAGTGACATGATTTCCCCCTCCAGCTATGGCTGTATGTCTTTCCTTTCTGTTAGAGCTAAACTTGAAAGAATTGTCCCTGCTGCTATCTCCATGTCTATCCTTCCTTCATCTCTTAAATATTCCAATGAGGCCTATTCACCTCTACCCACTAAAAAACACTCTCAACGAGGTTGTGCATCCTGTGGCTAATGGCCACAGTCAGTTCTCAGCAACATTTTACATTGTTGTATCGTACTTCCTTCTTAAAATATCCTTTCACATCGTGGCTCCTGGTTTCCAGGTTTTCCTCTTACCTCATAGGCTGCTCCTCCTGTCCCTCTTCCCAGCTTTTCTTCTCCCAAACCCCCACTGTTCTTGGACTTCTCATCTTCTCCAGCCACACTGTCTCCATGGTGGCCCCATCTCCTCTCAAGGCCTTAAATGCCATCTCTCTGAGGTTCAGCCTAGGCCTGTGCCTTTCAGCCCAGATTCCAGTCTCCTGCTGTCTACTTCAAATTTCCTCTTGGATATGTCCTCGGCATCCCAAACCTAATGTGTCCAACAACAAACTCTGATCGCCTCCCCCAAACATGCTCCACCCCAAGAGAGTATAGACCACTCTTTCAGGGAGTTTAGCTCTAATAGGGAGCAGAGACATGACATCTCCTTCCTTCAGATTGCTCAGTGTCAAAACCTTGGCCTTTTTATACTCCATCCCTACTAAGCAAATCTGGACTCACACACAATCTCCAACCTCTGCTGCTTCCACCGTGGCCCAAACCACCACTATTTCACCTGGCTTACCTGGATAATCATAGCTCTTGAATGATCTCTTTGCATCTTCCCTCATCCCCCTAAAGTATATTAGTAAGTACAGCAACCAGAGGGGTCTTTTCAAATGTCAGTCAAATCATGTCATGCATTTGCTCAAAACCTTCTAGTGGCTTTTTATCTCAGTCAAAGTCAGAATCAGTATCCTACAAAGTGGGGTATGATCTCCCCCCATGTTTACACTCGAACTTTCTCTTTCCTACTCAGTCTCAAGCACAGCACACCAGCCACAGTGAACTCTGTACTTTGACCATGCACTGGCTCTTGCCTGCGATGCTCAGCATACCGGCCCCAGTGAACTGGCTCTTTTCAGACCTACCCACTTGGCTCACTCCTTCACATGCTTTAGTTGTTTACTCCGTCACCTTTTCAGAGGGACCATGCCTAACCACTATTTAAAATTCCAAGCCCCTCCCATTAAATAAATAAATAAATAAATAAAATTCCAAAACCCCACCCTGCTTCTGTTACTTTTCTCCTTCCCTGCTATATTGGTCTTCATCTCAGTCATCACTTCCTGATGTACTGTGTGTTTTACTCATTAATTTAGAATGCCCATCTTCCTCCTCTGGACTTTTGTGTCAATGAGGGCAGATGTTTTTTGTCTTTGTTCACTTTTATATCCCCAGTGTCTAAAATAGTGCCTATCATACAGTAGAAGCTTAATAAATATCTTACTGAATGAGTGAATGATCCAACCGTATGTACGTAGAGCTGATTCTGGGAGGAATGGATGAGGCTGACTGGAATGCTGGGAGAAGGTCTGCAGACCCTACCAGGAGGGACTATGGCCATTGTCCTCTTCCCCCAGCAGGTAGGGAGCGGGGAGGAATTGAGAGAGTTTTCAGAGGTAGAATCAGTCAGCCTTGGTAATGGGCTTTCTGTGGCAAGTGGGGAAGTTGTCCTGGTGTCTGAGTGAGGCATGTGGGCGAGAGGGAAGGTGCTTCTGTCATTAAGAAAGTTGAGGAGGGAGAAGGCATGGCATGTCTGGAAGGGTTCTGATTATTGATTGCTGCACAACAAACCACCCCAAAACTTAGTGGCTAAGAAGAATCAGCATGTTATAATTTCTCACAATTCTTTGGGTTTACTGGGATCAGCTTTGTGGTTCTGCTCTGTGTGAGTTATAGACCTGGCTGTGGCCACAGTCCCTTGGGGACTTGTTTGGGTTGAAACATCAGAGATGGTTCCTTCATATATTTGGCCCTTTCTGGGTTGGCTAGAAGGCTGGGGTCAGCTGGGACAGCTGGGCCTCACTCTCCCCATGTAGTATCAGGGCCTCTCTCTCTGCATGGTCTGTCCGGCAGAGGAGTTGAACTTCTTACATGGTATTTGGGCCTCTGTAGAGCATAAGCTCTTTAGCCTTCTTAAGACATAAACCTGTAACTGGCACAGTGTCACTTGGGCCGCATTTACTGGGTAAAGCAGGAACAAGGCCAACCCGAAGGAGCTCCCAGTGTTTGAAGCTGGAATGATTTGAGAAGCCAAATAGTGATGATATTCTATTATAACCCATGGGATAAGATATGAATCCATACTGATATAAAGAATTGAATAAATTTAAAAAATGGGGGAGAAGGGACAGCACTTGCTTACAGAATAATTAATGAACTTAAAATTAAAAAGGGAAAGAGACCGTCGTCATTTGGTAAATACCACAGTAGTAACTATTGTGGGCACATCCCACAAACGCTTGCTAACATTAGTGAGTGGACATTTGAAGAGAAACAGGGTATTTGTATAATCTCAAAGTATCTCTCCCAAGATACTTATTATAAAACCCCAGCAGACATCGCCTTAACCAAGTGATCAAGATCAAGGTTAATATCATCAGTAATAGACATATCAGTATCATCAACTCCTTGATGCAGTGCACTGAAAAGGACATGACATCACTTCTGAGATAATCTAGCCAAAAATGAACTAACCTCCTTCTGATCATGAAAAAAACATCTGACAAACCCAAAATTGAGGGATATTCTTCAAAAGTGTCGAATTCACGAAAGACAAGAAAAGACAGGAACTGTCACAGATTGGAGGAAATTAAACATACCTGGCAACTAAATACGATATGGGAACTTCATTTGAATCCTGGACCAGAAAAAGGACACTAGTGGAAAAACCAACAAATTTGATTAAGGACTGTGATTTAGTCAATGTCAATTTCCTGGTTTTGATCATTGTACTTTGGTTTTCTAAGATGTTAACATTAGAGAAAGCTGGGTGAAGGTTATATGAGAATTGATATTTTTGCAACTTCTCTGTAAGACTAAAATTAGTTCAAAATAAAAAGTTTTAAAAATCCATCAATCTTATGTTCTTGAGTTTTTTTTTTTTAAAGTAAGGAATGGGTGTTGAGTTTTTTTTTTTTTAAGATTTTATTTATTTATATGACAGAGAGACACAGCGAGAGAGGGAACACAAGCAGGGGGAGCGGGAGAGGGAGAAGCAGGCTTCCCGCAGAGCAGGGAGCCCGATGCGGGGCTCGATCCCAGGACCCTGGGACCATGACCTGAGCTGAAGGCAGACGCATAACGACTGAGCCACCCAGGCGCCCCTGGGTGTTGAGTTTTGTTAAAGAATATTTCAGCGTGCATAAAAACACTTGGTTTTTCTCCTTAGATATGTTGATTAATATGGTATATTATAGTAATGGATTTCCTAATACTGCACCAATCTTGGATTTCTGGGAATCCCACTTTGTCTTGGCGAAATATTTTCTTATTGTCATGTTGGAGTCTCTTAGCTGATATTTCTAGAATTTTGCTTCAATATTCATAAGTGATAATGGTCTTTAATTTTCAGTTTTTTGAACTGCCATCAAGTTTAAGTGTCAACATTAGAGTTGCTTTATAAAAAGAATAAGGAAGTTCCCTTCATTTTTCAGTGCTCTGGGACAGTGTTTTGAGCATTGGGACTATCTCGTTTGAAAGGTTGGTAAAAATCCCTTGTGACCATCTAGCGTCAGTTACATTTCCTTAGAAGTTATGCATTTCATCTAGGTATACAAATTTTTTTATAGAGGTCTGAAAAATACTCTTATATGACTTTTTAAAAATGTGTTTTGGTGATTCAGTAGTTATTTCCCCTATGTTATTTCTTACTTTCAATATTTATGCTTTCTCTTTTCTTAAGCTAGCCATGTTTCACTAATTTTTTAATAGGAATTAAGATTTCGGGGCGCCTGGGTGGCTCAGTTGGTTAAGCGGCTGCCTTCGGCTCAGGTCATGATCCCAGGGTCCTTGCTCAGCAGGGAGCCTGCTTCTCCCCTGCCTGCCATTCCCCCTGCTTGTGCTTGCTCTCTGTCTCTGTCTCTCTCTCTGGTTCTGTCTGTGTCAAATAAATAAATAAAAGCTTAAAAAAAAAAAGAAATTAAGATTTCACTTATTACACTTTTTTCTGTTCATTAATTTCTGTTCTTATCTTTATTAAAATATTTAAAGCTGTACATTTCCCTTGCTCACTGTTTTAAATGAATCCCACACATCCACAGGGTTTTCATTATTATTTTTAGAAATTCTGTGACTTCATTTGTGTTTTCCCTCCAACTCCCACCTAATGCAACATTCAGTAAACCTTTTCTACTTTCCCCTTCCCTTGTCTCTCCTCCCATTTTAGTGGCATTTCTACTTTATCAGAACACATGCCATATACCATTAGTATATATTTTTCTTCCCTGCTCTCTTACCCACTGTGTAGTGCTAGATCTACAATTATGTATATTAGATGCTCACCATCAGTTCTTTACCTAGTTTCCCTTTCCTGTCTTACTATGTTTAATATTCATCTTCCAGTAGATTCCTCACGAAGAGCTTCTCACAAAGAGCTTATGGCTACAGAATTCCCCAAGCTCTTGCATGTGTAAAATGGTTTCCTATAGGCTTCTTACTTGAAGAATCCCTTGGATGAATATGAAATCTCTGGCTCATAATGTCTTTCCTTTAAGTTTCTGGTAAATGTAGCTCCGCTGCTTTGGATGACTTTTTTTTCATACATTTTTTTAATGTGGTAAAATACATATAACACAAAATTTACCATTTTAACCATTTTAAGTGTATAGTTCAGCAGCATTAAGTATATTCACATTATTGTACAACCACCTCACTCTCCATCTCCAGACTTTTTTCATCTTTCCAAACTGAAACTCTGTACCCATTAAGTAATAACTCCCTTTTCCCCTTCCCCTGAGCCCCTCTCAACCATCCTACTTCTGTCCATGTGAATTTAATTACTCTAATTACCTCAGGTATGTCAAATCATACAATATGTGTCTTTTTGTGTCTGATTTATTTCACTTAGTCTGATGTCTTCAAGGTTAAACTATGTTGTACCATGTGTCAGGATTTCCCTTTTTTATCTGTGTGTGTGTGTGTGATTTTGTTTATCCATTCATCTGTTAATGGACGTTGGGTTGTTTCCATGTTTTAGCTATTATGAATATGGCTATAAACAAAAGTGTACAAATATCTGTTCCAGTTCCTGCTTTCAAGTCTTTTGGGATATCCCCAGAAGTGGGATTGGTAGATTATATAATAATTCTATTTTTAATTTTTTGAGCAACCACTATACTGTTCTCCATTGTGGCTGCACCATTTTATATTCTGAGCAGTGCAAGATGGTTGAATGATGATTTTGATAATTCTGATGAAAGTCTGGTATATTTTTTGCCTAAGATCCCTTAGGATTCTTGTTCTTAAAGGCCTGATAGCTTTTCTAGTAGATATCTTAAAGTGGGTAGTTGTGAGTAAACTTCCCTGGTACTCTGTAGGTCCTTTCATATTTAGATTCTATTCTTGAAGTTTTCTTGGACTGTAGTTTTATTTTTTATTTATTTTTTATTTTTTTATTTTTATTTATTTGAGAGAGAGAATGAGATAGAGAGAGAGCATGAGAGGGGGGAGGGTCAGAGGGAGAAGCAGACTCCCTGCTGAGCAGGGAGCCTGATGCGGGACTCGATCCTGGGACTCCAGGATCATGACCTGAGCCGAAGGCAGTCGCCTAACCAACTGAGCCACCCAGGCGCCCCTGGACTGTAGTTTTAAATATTGTTTCCTTTTGTTTGTTTGTTTGTTTTCTTCAGGAACTACAATTATATGGGTGATATTCCCTTTATTGTCTGATTTCCATTTCAACCACTTTCTCTCTAGCCCGTCTTTTGTTT
Source organism: Mirounga angustirostris (assembly GCF_029215605.1). Taxonomy (NCBI): domain Eukaryota; kingdom Metazoa; phylum Chordata; class Mammalia; order Carnivora; family Phocidae; genus Mirounga; species Mirounga angustirostris. Next base: position 95,278,035 of record NW_026991718.1, on the reverse strand, counting down.
CATTTTTATTCTCTCAAGTGGTTTTCCTGCTACACTTGAACGCCCATCCTGTTTTCATTTCAATCTATACTTTGCTGTCTTGTAACTTAATTTCGTTTCTCTCTGAACTTCAGTCAACACTTATTTTTCTTGCCCATTTCTGTTCTTAGCTTTTGAGTTTTGTTTCCAGATTTGCTGAAATATAATTGACATGTAACATTGTATTAGTTTAAGGTGTGCAACATAATGATTTGATACATGTATATGTTGGGAAATGATTATAACAATAAATTTAAGACTATTTCCTCAACATAGTTACAAATTTGAATTTTTGATTCAAGATGATTTCTCTTATGCCCAAATGTTTGAGGATATTGAATTCAGCTTGTAGTGTTTTGTTATTCTTTTTCTCTGTCACTGTTTTTTTTCTTTCCTTTCCTTTTTCTTTTTCTTTGGTAGAATTTTTTTTAGCTGAACTTTGGATTCTCATTTTCTGTTTTGGTTTTCTATAGAGGAGGACTGCACATCTGCATTTCTGTAAACAACTGTCAGATTCTTGTGTTTTTGAAGGGAAACTCTTCTGTTAGTGTAACTAGTATGATTTCTTTGCTGGATTGCAGCAGGAGGAGAGATTGTGTGTTCTTCTTTTTTTAATTCTCTTCTCTTTTGCAGGACCCTGTATTTCCCCCTTGCTTATTTTTCTCTTTACCTTGGAGTTTCCAAGAGGTGCCTTTTTCTTGCTTGTAATCCCCTTTTCCCTTGGAGCTTCCCCTTTCCAAGACATCATGTGTTCATTCTGCCTACGCTTTTAAGTCCCGTCCCTGTAGTAAGTATTCTGACCTATCAGTACCCATTTTCAGCATTTTCTCATGCATGGTAATTTTTCTTTTCTGATGGTTGTTTTCTATCAACTTTATTTATTTTATTTTATTTTTTTTAAAGATTTTATTTATTTGACAGAGAGAGACAGAGAGAGGGAACACAAGCAGAGGGAGTGGGAGAGGGAGAAGCAGGCTTCTGCGGCGCAGGGAACCCGATGTGGGGCTCGATGCGGGGCTCGATGCGGGGCTCAATGCGGGGGCTCGATGCGGGGCTCGATCCCAGGACCCTGGGATCATGACCTGAGCCAAAGGCAGACGCTTAACGACTGAGCCACCCAGGCGCCCCTTCTATCAACTTTAAATCTGCTGTTAATGCCTCTCTTCTCTCTTTCATGTAGTTTTCCCCCCTGAGCTGCTCTTCTCTCTGATGGCTTACTGTTGAAAGTAAACGAGATAGCTCACTGGTTTCGTGTTTTATGCTTTTTTAAAGATTTTTTTTATTTTTTGCTTTTTTTATAGGTAATTTATTCACAGGTAATTTGAAGTTAGAATATCCTCTGTCCAGGTATGCTGAAAGGATATATGTTTTGTGTAAATGACCTGTGTTTCAGTAGGAGCTTATCTAAGGTATTTAGCAATCTTTGACTTGATTGGACTCAAGCTCTAAACTCAGTCTCACTTGTGAACAATAGCAGAAACCTGCACAGCTCCATTCACCTTCCATCCATTGTTAGCCACTTGAGCTCTTTGTTTCTTGCCTTCTGCATTCAGCCAAAGTATTCAACCAACTTTAGGAGGTGCTTGTGTGTAGATTTGAGGCTCCATCCCTAGTTGCTCCCACTTTTCTAGGATTTTGCCATGCTGTTTCCAGAAAGTCTGGAAGCCACAGACTATTGATCTGTTCCTCCTGTGCCACTTGAACTGGGGAGTGTCCTCAGGTGAAAAATGAGTTAAATACAGGTCTCACCCAGTATGCATCCCTTCTTTCAAGGGTTGTAGCCCCTCCGGTTTCACGCTGCTTTTGGTCGCGGTATCTTCAATTTTCTTTATGTTTTGATTAGGGTGTATAGTTATTAGTAAAAGGGTTAGTTTGATACAAGCTGTTCTCAGTATCACAATCTAATGCTACTGGTTTTTAATTTACTCTTTCTTGTTCTTTTAAAAAACATTTTCTTCTCTTTTTCTCAGTTTTTGTTTTTTTCCTACTTTCTGGAGTAGAAAGCAAGTGAAAACAATTAGTTGGGTTTTTGTTGTTGTTGTTGTTGTTTTAAACCCAATACATTGACAGTTCAAAAAACTAGCATTTTCCCTTTGTGGTTTCTTATTTTCAATATTTATGTTTTCTCTTTTCTTAAGATAGCTGTGTTTATTTCACTAAATTTTTAAGAAATTAGGATTTCACTTATTACACTTTTTTCTGTTCATTAATTTCTGTTCTTATCTTTATTAATATATCTAAAACTGTACATTTCCTTCATCTCACTGTTTTAAATGAATCCCACACATCCACAGGGTTTTCATTATTATTTTTAGAAATTCTGTGACTTCATTTGTGTTTTCCCTCCAACTCCCACCTAATGCAACATTCAGTAAACCTTTTCTACTTTCCCCTTCCCTTGTCTCTCCTCCCATTTTAGTGGCATTTCTACTTTATCAGAACACATGCCATATACCATTAGTATATATTTTTCTTTCCTGCTCTCTTACCCACTGTGTAGTGCTAGATCTACAATTATGTATATTAGATGCTCACCATCAGTTCTTTACCTAGTTTCCCTTTCCTGTCTTACTATGTTTAATATTCATCTTCCAGTAGATTCCTCACGAAGAGCTTCTCACAAAGAGCTCAAGGCTATAGAATTCCCCAAGCTCTTGCATATGTAAAACTTGTTTCCTATAGGCTTCTTACTTGAAGAATCCCTTGGATGAATCAAGTATTATCAAAGTGTGGAAAGGGGCACACTAATATGTGGTCATTGACATTGTGAGTTGGTCAGCCTTTGGAGGGCAATTTGGCAGTGTAAGCACATGTGCAAAATTAAGCCCAGTAATTCCGCTCTGTTAGCACTCATACAGAAAGACTGACATGTTTGCAAAAAGGTATTGCTTATAACCTTTCGGTGATAAATACGACAGCCTGTCCATTGACAGAAGAATACTTTGTTAAAGAAAATGTGGTCTGCTGTTGGACAAAGTCTAACAATTATTAAAAAGAATGTAGTTTAAAAAAAATTTTTTTTAAATAAAAACAATGGAGTTAGGTCTGTGAGTACTGGTGTACACATAGCCCCAAGATATTAAATGCAAATAAGTCAGAATACAGATGGTTTTTATTTATGGGAAAGTAACATTGTTTACACATGTACCCAAATACAAATGAAAATGATGAGACAAAATGATAAAGAGCACTAATGAAATAGTTAACAGCAGTTACCCAGATGTGGGCCTGGGGCAAAGTCCAGAAAGAGAACTAAACTTTTTCGTTTATAATCTTCAGACTACTCTGGATTCTTTCTAATGCTAACAGAGATGTTAATCCCATGTATAATTACATCAAATGAAATTAAACCACAAGAATAAATTTCTTGAAAAATGTCTTTTGACTTCCCTATGAATGATTTGCCATTTTATTTCATTTCTTCCCTAATCACTTCATCGAAGTATCCATAATATTTATTTATTTAATCTGAGTTGTCATAGTTTATTATTTAAAATTGATCATTCATTCTTGCCAGTTTCTGTCCTTGGTTATTGCTTTGGATTCCACTAGTTTTGTTCTCAACACAGTGTTTTTCTGTCCTGGCTATCCATTGAAAAAACTGTATACTTTTTACTTTTTTAATGAAAATTCTCAAATATAAAAGAGAAAACAGCATAATGACCATCCTTACATACATCATCTTGATTTAACGCTTCTTAACATTTTGCCATATTGCCTAAGTTTTTTTGCTGGTTAAGAATTTTAAAATAGTTTTTATTAATGGAAGAATTCCAGACATGTTCAAAAGCAGCAAGAATAGTATAATAAAGCCCCAACTTTAACAGTCATCACCATGTTGCAATCTTGTTTCATGTTTTTATCTCATTTTTTCTGAAATGTTTTTAATCATTTCCATTCATAAATACTTCAATATGTATCTTTGAAAAACAACCAGAATACCATTTTCACAACCCCTCAAATTCGTAATGCTGCATTTAACATTATCTACTTCCAAGTGAATGGCCTCAAAAATATCCTTTTACATTTAACTTGTGATCAGGAGAGTTTGGAACTGAACCTATTGAAGGCCTGGCTTTCTGGACCTTTTTCCAGGGCCCTAGTTGAGAATCAGCCTGGTAACATCATGCCACCTGTCCCCCAACTGAGGCAGATCCTGCCTCACTCATGGGGAGAGCATTTCTACCTGACACCCTTTCATTTCTGTTTTCCTTACCCAGATCTGCCTTCTGAGATATCCTTCTTTAGGGATACCAGGGAAAATGGCCTCAGGGTCCCGGAAAGCCAGGGTAATGGTGAGTGTTTTCTGTATTTCCACACTGGCTGTCTCAGGATAGACTCATTTTCTTATTCTGGCTGCCTTGTTGGTACCTGGCAGAGTCTAGCATTAGTCTTGGAGGTGTGATTTACCTTACCTGAAGCCTGTTCCACCTATGATTTAAGTCACTCACCAAGTGGCTCACCCTGAACAACACACAGTTCTACAGGACAGGAGAGTCTACATTCCTTTGTTCAGCTTTAAAACTTTTATAAGCTGAGAGTGATATCAGGGAAAATAATGAAGTAGGAAGCACCAGGAATCTGTCTCCCCACATAGGCAACAATTTTATTGGCAAAATCTGTCTGATGTAACTATTTTGGAACTCTGGAGTCTAGTTGAATGCTTGCAGCTTCCAAGGGAAAGTTTGGAACAGTCAGTTTCAGCTCTTAGTGCAGTACTCATCACCCATCCCCCTCCCCCATGGCAGAAAGCCATGCATGTGTTCCTGAAGCAGTTTGCACACAGCTTGCAGAGGCCAGGGTGGGCAGTAAGGACCTTGTCCTTCAAATACTGAGGATCTGTATTCTGATTCCTGATTGCTGCTTCTCGTTACAGAAATGGGCATTACATTGTTACAACCCCCACTGGCTGAAGTAGGAGATTTAAAGAACCAAATCCTGGGAAATTTCTTTCCCTTTATTTTTTCCCCTTTTGCCTTTTTTGTCAGACATTTCAGGATGGAACATCCAAAACAACTGCATGTATAGGGGATTTAGAAAGTTACCATGCATGCCCATGGAAAGGCACAGGATCAGAAAAGCATAAGAAAGACTCAAGAAAAACCTAAGTTTACACCACAGGCTGAATCCTGGCACAGACAGCCTACAATAATTTTAAAACCCAGTAGATACTAGGGAGTCTGAGTTCTATAGAGTTGTCATATTATAAGATTCAGATATCCAATTTTTCACAAAAAATCAGGAGGCATACAAAGAAACAGGACAATATAGTCCATTCAGAGGAAAAAAATAAATCATTAAAAACTATCCCTGATAAAGGCCAGATGGTGGGACTTACTGGACAAAGACTTTAAAACCGATGTCTTAAAGATTCTCTTAGCTAAAGGAAGACATGAACAAAATCAAGAAGATTATTTTAGGACAAAATGGAAATAGAAATAAAGAGACAGAAGACATAAAAAGCAAATAAGAAGCTCAACAAACTCCAAGTAGGATAAAGTGTCAAAGAGAACCACACCACAATTCAGTGTAACCAAACACTTGAAAGCCAAAGGCAACATAGAATCTTGAAAACAGCAAGAGAGAAGCAACTTGTCACATACAGAGGGTCCTCTAAAATCTATCAGCAGATTTCTAATCAGTAACTTTGGAAGCCAGAAGACAATGGGTTGGTATATTCCATGCTGAAAGAAAAAATTGTCAACCGGGAATTCTATATCTAGCAAAAACTGTCCTTCAAAAGTAAGGGAGAAATCAAGACATTCCCAGAAAAAGAAAAAGTCATAAAGTTTGCAGCCACCAGACTTGCCTTGCAAGAAATACTAATGGGAGTCTTTGAGGGTGCAATGAAATGATACTAGACAGTTACTTGCTGCTATAGGAAGAAATAAAGTTCTACAGGTAAATAAATTGGCAGTTATATAAGCTAGTGTTATTGTCACTTTGGTTTACTACACTTTTTGTTTTCTGCATGATTTAAGAGATTAATGCCTTAAAACACAATTATGAGTCTATATTTTTGGACACAATGCATAGAGGTGTAATTTTATAACTTTAATAACTGACAAGAGGTGAGGATAGAGGTATATAGAATTGTGTATGCTATTGAAGTTAAGCTGATATCAACTCACATTAGGGGGTTATAACTTTAGGATGTTAAATTTAATCACTGTGATAACTCTAATGAAAATAGATACAGAATGTACACAAAAGGATATGAAGGGGCGCCTGGGTGGTTCAGTTGGTTAAGTGTCCAACTCTTGATTTCGGCTCAGGTCATGATCTCAGGGTTGTGAGATCAAGCCCCACATCAGACTCTGTGCTGGTCATGGAGCCTGCTTAAGATATTCTCTCTCTCTTCCCCTCTCCCTCCCTCTCTTAAAAAAAAAGAAAGAAAGAAAAAAAGATCTCCAGGAAACAACATAATTTTACAACTTAAGAGTCTAGAAAAAGAACAAACTAAACCCAAGGTAGCAGAGGAAGAAAAGAGTCAAGATTAGAACAGGGTTAAATAGAGAATAGAAAAATAATAGAGAAAAATCAATAAAACCAAAAATTATTTCTTCGAAAAGTTTATCAAAATTGACAAAACCTTTAGCTAGCTTGACTGAGAAAACAAGAAAGCTCAGATTACTAAAATCAGAAATGAAGTGGGGCATTACTTCTGATTCTACAGAAATAAGGGGGGTTATATGAGACTGTTATAAACTATTGTACCCCAGCAAACTGGATGGCCTAGATGAAATGGGCAGCTTCTTAGAAACAGAAAACCCCAGGACAGAATCATTAAGAAATAGAAAGTCTTTAAAAAAAAAGAAAAAAAGAATTAGAAAGTCTTGATAGACTAGTAAGGAGATTAAATCAGTAATCAAAAGCTCCCAACAAAGAACAGCCCTGGACTGATGCCTTCACTGGTGAATTTTATAATGCATTTAAAGAAAAACACCAGTTCTCAAACATTCCCCCCCCCCAACATGAAGAAGGAACATTGCCTAGCTAATTCTGTGAGGCCAGCATCACCTTGATACCAAAATCAGACAAACCTTGATACAAAACGAGTAAAGAAAATTACAGGCCAAGATCTCTTTGAGTACTGGTACAAAAATTCTCAACATAATACTAGCAAACCAAATTCAGTATATTAGAATTATATACTTTTCTACACTAGTAAAAGAATTCTATACACTGTATAGAATTATACAGCATATTAAAAGAATCCCACTAAGTCTAGTCCTAGAATGCTAGGATGGTTCAACCTGTAAACATCAATAAATATACCTCATTAACAGATGAAGAGCAAAAACCCCATGGTCATCTCAACTGATGCAGGAAGTATTGATAAAATCCAGCACTCTTTTATGATAAAAACACTCAATAAGCTAGGAATAGCTCATATATATGAAAAACACAGTATATGAAAAATTCACAGTTAACATACTCCACGGTTGAAGACTAAAAGATTTTTCTGTAAGATCAAAGATCAGATATGACACATATACCCACTTCTGCCACCTCTGTTGAACACAGTATCAGAAGTTCTAGCCAGAATAAATAGGAAAGAAAAGTTAAAAAAAAAAGTATCTAAATTAGAAAGGAAGAAGTAAAATTATCGGTTAGCAGATGACATGACTGTGTATATGTAGAAAAGATTCCAGACACACACAAAAAACCTGTTAGAACTAATATACAAATTCAACAAAATAGCAAGATACAAAATTAACACACAAAAGTCAGCTGCATTTCTACACACCAACAATGAACAATCTGAAAAAGAAATTAAGAAAACAATTCTACTTCCAATAGCATCAAAAAGAATAAAATACTTAAAAAAACTTAAGAAGGCAAAAGACTTGTACATTGAAAAATACAAAACCTTCCTGAAATAATTAAAGAAATGGAAAGACACCATGTTCATGGATGGAAATTTTAATATTGCTAAGATGACAACAGTACTGAAGTCGATTCAGTGTAATCTCTACAAAACTCTCAATGGCTTTTTCTTCTTTTCTTCAGAAATAGAAAACTTAAAAAAAAAAAAGAAATCAAAAACTTGACCTTAAAATTCATATGAAATCTCAAGGGACTCTGAATAGCCAAAACAATCTTGAAAAAGAACAAACATGAAGGGCTCACAGTTCTTGATTTCAAAATTTACTACAAAGTTACAGTCATCCAAGCTGTTTGGTACTGGGATAAAGACGGAATTACAGACTAATGGAATAGAACACAGAGCCCAGAAATAAACCCTCATGTATATGGTCAAATGATTTTGGACAAGAGTACCAAGACCATTCAATGTGGAAAGGACAGTCTATTTAATAGATTGTGCTAGGAAACTGTATGCCTACATGCAAAAGAATGTAGTTGGACCCTTAACCTCATACCATATACAAAAATGAACTCAAAATGGATTGAAAACCTAAACAGAAGGAACTAAAACTATAAAACTCTTAGGAAAAAAACAGAGGAAAGGTTCATGAAATTGGGTTTAGTGATGAGTTCTTGGATATTACACCAAAAGCCCAGGCAACAAAAGAAGAAATAGATAAATTGGTCTTCATCAGAATTTATAACCCCTCTGCAAATATATTTGCAAATCACTTATCTGATAAATGATCTAAGTGATTAACAGAATATATAAAAAACTGTAACCCACCAAAAATACAAACACCCCAATTCAAGAATGGGCAAAGAAAAGAATTTGAATAGATATTTTACAAATAAGTTATATAAATGGCAAATAGGCATGTGAAAAGATGATCACCATCACTAATCATTAGGGAAATGCAGTCTAAGTCCACAGTGAGATACCATTTTATACTCATCAGATGGCTGTTATAAAAACAACAACAAAAATAAAACAGAAAGCAACAAGTATTGGTGAGGATGTGGAGAAATTAGAACCCCTCTGCATTGCTAGTGGAGTTGTGAAATGATGCAGTTGCTATGGAACACAGTGATTCCTGAAAAAAATTAATATGACATTCCCATTTGCTCTTGTAATTCTACTTCTGAGTATATACCCCCAGATAATTGAAAGCCAGGGACTCAAACAGATCACTATACACCAATTTGTGAGGTAGTATTATTCACAGTCATTAAACAGTGAATACAAACCAGATGTCCATCAATGGATGAGTGGTATATACATAAAATCAAATATTTTTTAGTCTTGAAAAGAGAGGAAATTCTGAGTTCATGCTTCCAAAGGAATGAACCTTGAAATTAGCCAGACACAAAAGGACAGATATTGTGTAAGTCCACTTAACTTGCAGTACGTAGAATAACCACATATGTAGAGATGGAAACCAAAATGGTAGTTACCAGGGTTTGGGAGGAGGAGGGGTTATTATTTAATGGTTACAGTTTCAGCATGGGATGATGAACAAGTCCTGGAGATGGTAGCTGTGATGGTTGTACAACTATGTGAATGTACTTAATCCTACTGAAATGTACACTTAAAATGGTAAAAATAGTATAATATTTGTTAGGTATATTTTACAATAAAAATTAAAAATCTATAGGCTGCTACATTCCACCTCTTCTGTATTCTACCTTTTATTCCTCCCGGGTTGTCCTCCCTGTCCACATGGTGGCTTCCTCTCTTCCTTTGCTCACAGTGTCGTCTTCTCCACTCCCCACATGCTTCATCTGGAATACCTAACACTTCCCTCTTCTCCTCACTCTTGCCCATCCTTTAAGAGACGTTCCTGGGGCTGCCTCAGGACCCTTTTCCTGATGTCCATATTTCACTGTGCCCACCATTTTGAAATAGAGTTAAGGAGATGAGTAAAACTAGGCAGGGGGGTGAGAATGAATATAGAGATGAATTTGAAGGTTGAGTGGCCAAGAAGGTCCACCCTGAGCATCCACAGTGTGGGGCCATAAATTTAATATACTATTATCTACATTTCACTAGTTGACCACAGAGGTGGACCCCAAACCCAGGCAGTACGTTCAAGTCCATGCTCCTCACTATGCCCCACTTGTGCCTCTCAGACCCAAGGAGGCCAAGGGACCATGGCATTTAGGGAAAGGACTGAGTTATAGTTAGGCTGTGCCATTATTGAATTGTATGAACTTTAGTCATTCAGATGCTTCAATACTAACATGATTGGTAATATTACTTTTTTAAATTCTTAAAATTCAAAGTCTGTTACATTTTTACTTTTGTTTAATTTTTATTTATTGTTTGCTTTTCTATCTGCCTAGATTTAAAGTTCCTAAAAGTTAGGGACTCTTTTTTGCACATATTCTCCACACAGCCCAGCCAAGATCTTGAATGTAGATTCATAGGTGTTGTTGGCTGGATAGCAACAGAGGTTTAAAGGTCTTGGAACACATGGCATCAGGGTCACAATCAAAGGCAGAATATTTTTTTTTTAGATTTATTTATTTATTTATTTTTAAAGATTTGTTTATTTTATTTTGAGAGAGAGAGTGCACACGGGCACACACGAATTGGGGAAGGGACAGAGAGAGGGGGAGAGAGAGAATCCCAAGCAGGCTCCATGCCCAGTAGAGTCTGACATGGGGCTCGATCTCATGACTGAAATCAGGAGTCGGACACTTAACTGACGAGCGGGTGCCCCTAAGATTTATTTATTTATTTCAGAGAGAGAGACACAGAGAGAGAGAGCACGAGCAGAAGGAGAGGCAGAAGGAGAGGGAGAGAGAATCTCAAGCAGACTCCTTGCTGAGTGAGGAGCCCGACACGGGGCTTGATCTTATGACTTTGAGATCATGACCTGAGCTGAAATCGGGTCAGAGGCTTAACTGACTGAGCACAAGGTGCCCCCAAGACAGAATCTCGGTAGCTCACCCGTCTCCCACCGGGCAGCATCCTCCCTTCCCCTCAGCCTGAGTCGTGGGCAAGGCTGGCTCCTCAGTGAGCAGAGCTGTGTTTTCTGTTACAGGCACACATGGCATTCAGAGATGTGGCTGTGGATTTCAGCCAGGAAGAGTGGATGCTGCTGAGCCCCGCTCAGAGATCCCTGTACAGGGAGGTGATGCTGGAGAACTACAGCAACCTGGTCTCCCTGGGTAAGCCCTGGGATCTCTAGGGACTCACGTCCTTGCTGCAGGGTGTTTTAGGCTGTGCTTGAAGCAGCCATCTTGCTTTCTGAGTTGGCCCTTGTGCCCCTAACCTACAGCCACCTTGTTTTTTCTTTTCCTGGGAGCAGGAATTCCGTTTTCTAAGCCAAAACTTATCACCCAGCTGGAGCAAGGGAAGGAAACCTGGAGAGAGGAGAGAACATGCCCACCAGCCACCCGTCCAGGTGAGTGGGGAGTGCTGGGCAAACGGAGCACAGAGCTGCGGGCAGCTCGGCGTGGGAGACGGGAGGCATTGCGCCGGTGCTAGAGAGTAGCTGTTCTGACCTCCCGCGCTGTGGTTGGCGTTGCCTGGCATGGCCTCCCTTCTAGACCTTCATCCTCACCTGAGGGCAGGGCTCTCCTAGTGTCTCTCATCTCCTTCTGCCACTAGAAGTCTTTCTTCCTCCCACTGGGTTTGCCCTCTTTCCCTCACTCAGATCTCTTCTGTAGGCATGGGCTTCTTTTTTTTTTTGCCTTTCTTTCTAAAGATTTCATTTATTTGAGAGAGAGAGATAACAAGCGAGAGAGAGAGGGAGGGAACACAAGCAGGGGGAGCAGCAGGCAGAGGGAGAAGCAGACTCCCTGCTGAGCAGGGAGCCCGATGCGGGGCTCGATCCCAGGACCCTGGGATCATGACCTGAGACAAAGGGAGATGCTTAACCCACTGAGCCACCCAGGCACCCCTCATGGACTTCTTTCTGTTACTTTTTTTTTAAAAAGATTGAGCAAGAATGTAAGAAAAAACCCAGCAAGCTACAGAAAGAAGGCAAGCTTGCAGATGGCCATCTTCTCTTTATGTCCTCACATGGCTTCTCTGCGCGTGCACATCCTTGCTGTTTCTGCCTCCTCTTGTAAGGACGCTACTCACATTGGATAAGGGCTCTACCCTTGTGACCCCTTTAACCTTAATTACCACTTAATTAAGGTTTAACTTAATTACCTCTTTAAAGGCTCCATCTCCAAATACAGTAACATTCTGTATCGAATACTGAAATATAGATGTGTATACAGTTGATTTTTAAAAGTGCAGTTCATTGGAACGCCTGGATGGCTCAGTTGGTTAAGCGTTTGCCTTCGGCTCCAGTCATGATCTCGGGGTCCTGGGATCGAGTCCCGCGTCAGGCTCCCTGCTCAGCAGGGAGTCTGCTTCTCCCTCTCCCTCTGCTCCTCTCCCTGCTTGTGCTCTCTTTCTCTCTGACAGATAAATAAATAAAATCTTTAAAAAAATAAAAAAATAAAAGTTCAGTTCATTGATCAAGAAAATTGGTGTTCAGGTTGGTCCAGTACCATCACAACCTGGTTTCTCAAATTATTTGGTCGTTTTTTGCCTTCAGAAGGCTAGAAGCAGCTGTGATAAAACAATACACTCAATGTTAGCATCTTCTACACACAAGGTACTATACGGAGAAATTTTTGCTTCTATGCTGATTTCTGGGAAGATTTTTATTTAGATTAATTATGGAAATTAACAGGGCTTAAACTGGTCAGGAACCCCAGGAGGGAACATCTTTAAGGGAGTAGGGGACTATACTGTGTTTGTGTCATCCATTGCTGAAACCCTATGGCCTTGTAGAAATTCTGGCCCAAAGTCACCCTCTAATAAATATTTATTAGTGAGTAGAGGAACTCCAGGCATCTCACACACGATCTCTTTAACCATTTTTATGCTGCTTCCTACAACTAGGGGTTCTCCATTCTGAATGAGTGTTCTCTCCATCTGTCCCTTTGTTCTCAGGGGGAAATAGGGAAAGACCTGACATTTCCATACATTTCCATACATTTCCTCTGGTCAGATCTCTCTCAGTCAGAGAAGATACTTGTGGACACGGTTTCGGTCATGTGCGTGGTGGCGAGGAGACAGTTGCGGGAGCCGGGGAGGACTGTTGCTTAGTGGCCCTATATAAAAGAGCTGAAACTGCCTGGGATGATTTTTATAGCTGGCTACATGGGAGAGGCTTGGGAGGGGGCTTTCTGGGTTGTAATGGAAGAGGCTGGAAGAGCACGTCATTTAAAGGAAGTCTTGACTGGGTAGCTCTCAAGTTTTAAGCATTTTGAAGAGCAGGGAAGCGGGTCTCCCAGCAGACTGGGCAGAATTGCTCAGGCTGCCCCACAGCATCTCAGTTCTGACTCCGACTTTTCCCTCTGCAGCGGAACCAAAGCCAGAACTCCACCTCTGTCCTTTCTGCCCTTCGGATTTTTCCAGTCAGAAAGACCACGTGCAGCACATGCTGTGTAATCATCCCCCCTGGGTCTTCACATGCCTGTGTGCAGAGGCTCCTGTCGAACCGGGGGATCCGTGCCCAGGGGACCAGAAGCAGCAGCAACAGGCCTCTGATCGAGAGCCCTGGAGGGATAAAGCAGAAGGTCGAGAGAGAGAAGGCGCCAAGCCTTTGTTTGGCAAGACAAAGAAGAGGACCTCGGGGGCATTCTCTAGGCCACCCCAAAGGCAGCCGGTCAGCTCCCGGAGTGGCCTCAGAGGCGTGGAAATAGAGTCCAGCCCCGCCCCGACGGGGAACCCTGAGGAAGCAGACAGACTATTGAAGAGGATAGAAGTCTTAGGATTTGGAACAGTCAACTGTAGAGAGTGTGGACTGGGCTTCAGCAAGATGACAAACCTACTCAGTCACCAGAGGATTCACTCCGGGGAGAAGCCGTACGTGTGTGGGGTGTGTGAGAAGGGCTTCAGTCTGAAGAAGAGCCTTGCCAGGCACCAGAAGGCCCACTCGGGGGAGAAACCGATTGTGTGCAGGGAGTGCGGCCGCGGATTTAACCGGAAGTCAACGCTTATCATACACGAGAGGACACACTCAGGCGAGAAGCCGTATATGTGCAGTGAGTGTGGGCGAGGCTTTAGTCAGAAGTCAAACCTCATCATACACCGGAGAACACACTCGGGGGAGAAGCCCTACGTGTGCCGGGAGTGTGGGAAAGGCTTCAGCCAGAAGTCTGCTGTCGTCAGGCACCAGAGGACACACTTAGAGGAGAAGACCATCGTGTGCGGTGACTGCGGACTGGGCTTCAGTGACCGCTCGAACCTCATCTCACACCAGAGGACACACTCCGGGGAGAAGCCCTACGCCTGCAAGGAGTGCGGGCGCTGCTTTAGGCAGAGGACGACCCTGGTCAACCACCAGAGGACACACTCCAAAGAGAAGCCTTACGTGTGCGGAGTGTGTGGGCACAGCTTTAGCCAGAATTCAACTCTCATCTCACACAGGCGCACACACACTGGGGAGAAGCCTTACGTGTGCGGGGTGTGTGGGCGTGGCTTTAGCCTGAAGTCACACCTCAACAGACACCAGAACATACACTCAGGGGATAAGCCCATCGTGTGCAAGGATTGTGGGCGAGGCTTCAGCCAGCAGTCAAATCTCATCAGACACCAGAGGACACACTCAGGGGAAAAGCCCATGGTGTGTGAGGAGTGCGGGCGAGGCTTCAGCCAGAAGTCGAACCTTGTTGCCCACCAGAGGACACACTCAGGGGAAAAGCCGTACGTGTGCAGGGAGTGTGGGCGAGGCTTCAGTCACCAGGCAGGTCTCATCAGGCACAAGAGGAAGCACTCGAGGGAGAAGCCTTACATGTGCAGACAGTGTGGACTAGGCTTTAGCAACAAGTCAGCTTTAATCACACACAAACGGGTACATTCAGAAGAGAAGCCGTGTGTGTGCAGAGAGTGTGGCCAAGGCTTTATCCAGAAGTCACACCTCCTCTTACATCAGATGACACACCAGGGGGAGAAGCCTTACGTGTGCAAGATGTGCGGCCAAGGCTTCAGCCAGAAGTCCCACCTCAGCAGACACAGGAGGATGAAATCTGTCCACTACAAACCTCCACTCCAGCCTGACTCTGAGGCCTGTGCAGGACAATCTCCTGACCTCTTACACGGTCTTTGAGAGCGAAGGTAGTGGTACGGACTAAGTCATCAAAACTGTTACACTTTCATGAAATGGGGTAGAGAAGTGCATTCCGGGAGTGGTCAGAGGACATTTGACTTAGTTCACTTTCTCCACACTAAGTCTTCATGTTTTGTGGCCTTTTGTTCTAATAAACATTGCTTCTTTACAAATCGGTAACCTTGACTATATACCTCATTCACTCATCTGTAAAGATAGGGGACAAGGAGTGGTACAGATAGCCTGAACTCCTAAGTCCACTCTTCCACAAGAATTCAATTCCTTGGAAGACAGGAACTGAGTCACTAGAATATTTACTAGAAAGTCTGGTCCTTGGTAGAGGGGGGAGATCGAGGAACTGTATTCAGGGATTTCAGGTGAGGGGAGGGAATCTTCCAGGTGTCTTCCAGAAAACATGGCTTCCTCTAGCAGGTCCACTTTGATCTGCAACTACCCTTTTCCCTTGACTTCTGTGACAGCCCCCTTTCTCGCTTCTCTCCTCCTAGCTCTCAAATGTCTCTACTTTGCTGAATCCTTCCCTAACCCACCTAAAATGCTTTTTCTCAGGCTTTATTTAGTCCCTGGTCCTCCCACCATGGAGCCCCTCCAACAGTACATTGTCCCCAACACTCCAGTCCCTCAGGCCTGGAGTTTTTCAGCTGTGACCAGCCGGTTCCTTCCTCTCAGAGCCTGGGGTCTCCAGTCACATTCCTATCAGACCACCAAGAACATGGAGGATCTCCAACCACGCCCCAGCCACACCACCACACTGGCACTCCAATAATATAATGACCTTTAACCACATGCTCTCCTCAGTCCTCCATTAACAGGGAGAAGACTCTTGAAGCCATTCTCCCAAATCAGTCCTGGAATACCAGGGTTTAGAACTTAAGTCATGCTCCTCAGCTCTCAGGCGCAGGCCCAGGCCCCAGTGCCAGCCATCCAGGAACTGGTCCAAGGTCCCTTAGCTGCACACCCTCAGCGATTCTCCAATCTCAAGGTTAAAGATATTCAGCCATATTTAAAGACTCCTAACCATACTTTCACCGTGTTCTGGTCCAAAGTGGCTTTGCTCAAAACAAATGACCTTTAGGGTAAAGACCCATCTCAAGGATGCAGCTGTAAACCCTTTTTTAAGACTTAAGATTGAAGTGTATAGCTCCTAGACTCTCAGCTAGGTTTCTATGAATTGTAAAGATGTCATCCTACCACACCCTGGCAACCCAAACCAGAGAGAGCCTTCCCCTGAAGAGCTCTGTAGACGTGGTTTTATCTAATGGAATGAAATTCTGTAAGAGGCATGGGAAACATGAGTTTGTAATAGAAACACCAGCCTAGTCTGAAAAGGACAGAAAAATCCCTACTTCTCTCTCTCTTTTTTTTTTTTTTAAGATTTTTATTTATTTGAGAGAGAGAGCATGAGCAGGGGGCAGGGCAGAGGGACAGGGAGAAACAGACTCCCCGCTAAGCCAGGAGCCCAACACGGGGCTCAATCCCAGGACCCTGGAATCATGTCCTGAGCCGAAGGCAGACGCTTAACCAACTGAGCCACCCAGGTGCCCTAAAATCCCTACTTTTCTATGGACGGGGAGGCAGGCTGAGAAATCTAAGCTGCAAATACAGGCTATTTCGGAAGAATAACTCAGCGTAGACCTAAAAATAATGGAGAATCACTGCCAGGGAGCAGTACTGGACACTAATTAAGAAACTGATGGCCTGTGCCCCACTGAATTTCAAAATGTCTATGAACTGGTACCTGCTGTATATCTTTTATTTCACCATTTTTTAATAGAAGCATTTATTGTGGTTATATTTTATCCCTAAATCAACATTGAATGTCAGATACATGTCTAGCTCTCAAGTCTTCAGATAAAGAATCATCTATGCTTGGATATGGTTTAGATAACAAGTTTCTGAACTTGAGTCAATGCCATAATGGGATAAGACTTTGAGGGTCTTAGGGGTGAGTGTATATTTCACATGGGATGGACATGAAGTTTGGTGTTCAGATGGTAGACTGTGGAGATAATCTCCAAGATGGACATCAATTCCTTCGTGTGTGTGTGTGTGTGCACGCACGTGTGTGTGTGTGTGTGAGAGAGAGAGTCTGTTTATCCTCCCATGGATCTGGATTGGCCTTAGTGATTTGCTTGATCAAGAGAATATAGGAGAAGTGATATTATGGGACTTCTGATGCTAGTTCATGAAGAGCCTTACAGTTTCTACTCTGAATCCCACTTCCATGCTGTGAAAAACCTCAAAGCCTCATTGAGAGGCCTCATGAAGGTATTATGGTCAATAGCCCTAGCTGAACTAGCCAACAGCTAACATCAAGTGCAGTTGCATGATAGAGCCATCTTGGAAATCCCATTCTGCCAATCCCTCACACTTCAGGGGAGAACCATTCAGCTGTGCTCAGTCAACCTACAGAACTGTGAGGGATGATGATAATAAATTGTCTTAGGCCCTAAATTGTAGTGTTGCCTGTTATATAGCAATAGATAATCATAACACCTTTGAAGCATAGGACTGACTTTTCTAAAATGACACAAAATCTTGAAGCCATAATGAAAATAGGTCAAGTTTGGCTACACGAAATAAATTCTACAAGACAACCCAAAACAAAAGACAAACTGGAGGGAAATACTGAAGTCCATATTATAAAGAGATCTACAAAATATCTCTAGAAACGCAGTTTCTAAAATCAACAATGCAACAAAAAATAAACTGACTGATCAGACTCAGATCACAGTGTAGGAAGTCCTTTTTCATTTGAAAATGTACTTAATGAAGATACAAATGAAAACCACACAGCGATATTTAACCTGTCAGACTGGCAAAAATTACAAAAGTTGAAAACATACTCTTGTAGACTATGGAAACAGGTACACTTACGTGTTAATCTTGGAAGTATAAATTGGTACAAGTTTTGTGGTGGACAACATGATGATATCTACCAAAATTAAAAATTCATATTCCCCTTATGAGCCCATAACCTCAATGGAATTTATCCAATAGCTGTACACGTTCATGTGCAAAATGATTTACATGAGTTCTTCAGTGCAGTAGTAACTTCAAATTTTAGTAAGGAAGAAAACATTTACCAATAGAGGAACTAATTAAAGTCAACCATGCTTAAATAGAACAAGATGCTGTATATTGTCAAAGAATGAGAAGCATCTCTATGTACTGACATGGGAAGATCTCCAAGATTAACCAATGGGAGGAGGGTTGGGGGAAACAGTCTGAGAATGCTACAGCCAGTGTGCTATGTTTTACATTAAAAAACAATAGAACATGTTTTTAGAAAATAAGAAATAAGTTGAAGGACTACACTTCCAGTTTCAAAACTTACTAAAGCTACAGCAATAATCAGTGGAGTTTCAGCAACAGAAGCCCTACAGCAGAATTTTCTTCCAAAATAGTCCAAGAAATGCAGCTTTTCATATGAATTCATGCGAATAGTTTAAGTTTTGCACCTAAACTTACACACTTGCCTTTTCTTCTAAAATGGCCTAGAAAGACATTTTTCATCCAAATTAGCGCAATAAGTGGGATTTTGTGTCTGTAATACTACACCATGGTCTTGGAAATACAATTTTTAATTCAAATTCATTAAGTTTTATGGGTTTTTAGAAATAATTCTTATGCCAAAGTTTTTTTTTCTAAGATTTATTTATTTATTTGAGAGAGAGAGTAAGAGCAGGGCAGGGAGTAGCAGAGGGAGAGGGAGAAGCAGGCTCCCTGCTGAGCAGGAAGCCAGATGTGATGTAGGACCCTGGGATCATGACCTGAGCTGAAGGCACCCAGCTGACTGAGCCACCCAGGCTCCCTGCCAGACTTTTCTAAGATGACAAAAAAGTGTGACTTTCCATCTAAATATGCTCAAATTGTTAGGGTGGTGTGGTTATAAATTCTATGCTATGTTATTTTATAAAACTATCTAGAAATACACTTTCTCATCCAAACTCATTCAAATCATTGGTTTTAGGGGGTACAAATCCTTCATCAAATTTTCCTCCCAAATGGACAAGAAACATGATTTTTAAAATCCAACTTCATATAAATAGTGGAGCTTTGGGAAATAAGTCATATGCCAGATATTTGTCCCAAATGCCCTGGAAATGTGATATTTTCATCTAAATCTGTTCGAATTTGGGGGCTTATTGGAACTAGGTCCTACATCAGATTTTTTTTTCTAAAATATGCAGAACATGTGATTTCTTTTTTTTTTTAAAGATTTTATTTATTTATTTGACAGAGAGATAAACAGAAGAGCACAAGCGGAGGGAATGGCAGAGGGAGAGGGAGAAGCAGGCTCTGCACTGAGCAGAGAGCCCGATGCGGGACTTGATCCCAGGACCCTGGGATCATGAC
The DNA here is from genome assembly GCF_029215605.1 of Mirounga angustirostris. Taxonomy (NCBI): domain Eukaryota; kingdom Metazoa; phylum Chordata; class Mammalia; order Carnivora; family Phocidae; genus Mirounga; species Mirounga angustirostris. The sequence continues at coordinate 95,258,650 of NW_026991718.1, read as the reverse complement.
CTGAGCCGAAGGCAGACGCTCAACCGTCTGAGCCACCCAGGCGCCCCAGAACATGTGATTTCTGATCCAAATTCACTCAAATCTTAGTATCTTTTGGACATAAGTATTATGCAAGACTTTTATTCTAAAAGACCTGGAAATGTGATTTTTCAAATTGGCTCAAATAGTTTTTTATCATTTTTTTGGACATAATTTCTATACCAGATTGTCTTCCAGAGTGGCCTAAAAATGTGATATTTCATCCAAATGTCCTCAAATGGTAGGAGGTTTTTTTGGTAAGCCCTGTGCCAGATTGTTCTTTGCATATGGCCATAAAATATTATTTTTTATTAAAACTTCCTAATATCATGAGGTTTATTAGACATAAGTCCTGTGGCATATTTTCTTACAAAGTGGCCCTCAACCATATTTTTTAAACCTAAATTCACTCCAAAATGCAGTTTCTTGGACATAAGTTCTATGCCAGCTTTTTCTTCCAAAAAGTGGGTTCTTCAGATGTGAATCCCATGGTTCTTCTAAAATGGTTCAGAAAGATGGCTTTTCATCCAGATTTTCCCAAAATGTATTTTTGGACATAACCATATGCCATATTTTTCCACCAAAATAGTGCAAAAACAAAATATTTTATCCAAATCTGTTAAATCTTGGGAGGTTTTGGACATGAATTCTTCACCATAATTTTTTCCAAAAGTGGCACAGAAATGTAAGTTTTTAAATCCATATTCAAATTGTAGAGTGTTTTGGACATACATCTTAAGGCGATTTTTCTTCAAAATGGTCCAGAGGGCCCCTGGGTGGCTCAGTTGGTTAAGCGACTGCCTTCGGCTCAGGTCATGATCCCGGAGTCCTGGGATCGAGTCCCACATCGGGCTCCCAGCTCAGCAAGGAGCCTGCTTCTCCCTCTGACCCTATCCCCTCTCATGCTGTTTCTCTCTCTCTCTCTCAAATAAATAAATAAAATCTTCAAAATGGTCCAGAAATATGATTTTTAAATTTAGATCATCATAAAATTTAGATCATTTGGATATAAATCCTATGTCAGATTGTTATTTGAAAATGGGCTGGAAATATGATTTTCTAGTCAAAATTTTTATAAATCATAGATTTCTGGGTTTTTGTTACTCTTTGATAGTTTTCAAGTCCTAGCATAGCGAATTACTGTTTAGATGAGGATAAGTACTGGTGGACAAAAAAAAAAAGTTTAACGCACAAGTTTATACCATATATCCCAATATAAAATGTTTTTACTAAGAGAGTTAATATTTCTGAGTATGTGTGAGGCTGGACATCTTCTATTCCAATGAGAGTCTTTAAATGCTACCTACACATATCTGTTCTTTGGCTTGAGGCTAGAGGGTTGTTTTGTTTGTTTGTTTTTTGTTTTCTAGAGCCTGGTGTTATTTCTTGTATTTTCACATTTCTTCAATAGTACTGAACACCTAGTTCGTGAAAAGATTTATGTCTTAAAAATTAACCATGAGATACACACACACACACACACACACACACAATGGAATATTATGCAGCTATCAAAAAGAATGAAATCTTGCCATTTGCAATGATGTGGATGGAACTGGAGGGTATTATGCTGAGCGAAATAAGTCAATCAGAGAAAGACATGTATCATATAACCTCACTGAGATGAGGAATTCTTAATCTCAGGAAACAAACGGAGGGTTGCTGGAGTGGGGGGTGGGGTGGGAGGGATGGGGTGGCTGGGTGATAGACATTGGGGAGGGTATGTGCTATGGTGAGCGCTGTGAATTGTGCAAGACTGTTGAATCACAGATCTGTACCTCTGAAGCAAATAATACATTATATGTTAAAAAAAAAAAGAAGATAGCAGGAGGGGAAGAATGAAGGGGGGGAATCGGAGGGGGAGACGAACCATGAGAGACGATGGACTCTGAAAAACAAACTGAGGGTTCTAGAGGGGTGGGGGGGTGGGGGGATGGGTTAGCCTGGTGATAGGTATTAAAGAGGGCACGTTCTGCATGGAGCACTGGGTGTTATACGCAAACAATGAATCATGGAACACTACATCAAAAACTAATGATGTAATGTATGGTGATTAACATAACATAATAAAAAAAATAGGAAAAAATAAAAAATAAAAAATAAATTAACCACAAATGTTTCTGGTTCTGAATGTCCTATCATTTTTCTGACCTTTGTTTTTAAGGAAATAATACACTTCTTTTTTTTTCTTTTTCAAATTTTTATTTAAATTCTAGTTAGTGAACATGTAGTGCAATATTGGTTTCAGGAGTGGAATTCAGTGGTTCATCACTTACATGCAACACCCAGTGCTCATCATAACAAGTGCCCTCCTTAATACCCATCATCCATCTAGCTCATCCCACACTCACCTCCCTCCATCAACCCTGTTTGTTCTCTATCGTTAAGAGTCTCTTACGGTTTGCTTCCCTCTCTCCTTTTTTTCTTTTCCTCCTTCTCATATGTTCATCTGTTTTCTTTCTTAAATTCCACATGAGTGAGATCAGATGGTATTTGTCTTTCTCTGACTGACTTATTTCACCTGGCATAATACACTCTAGCTCCATCCACGTCATTACAAATGGCAAGATTTCATGTTTTTTTTTTTTTTTTTTTTTGATGGCTGAGTAATATTCCATTATATATACACACACATACCACATCTTTATCCATTCATCTGTCGATGGACATTTGGGCTCTTTCCATATTTTGGCTATTGTTGATAATGCTGCTATAAACATCGGGGTGCATGTGCCCCTTTGAATCTTTATTTTTGTATCCTATGGGTAATTATTCAATTACCCATAGTGCAATTGCTAGGTGCAATTGCTAGGTCATAGGGTAGTTCTATTTTTAACTTTTTGAGGAAACTCCATTTTTCTGAGAGTGCTGTGACATTGTATCTCACCTGCTGAACATCTCCCACCCCCAGCTCAGCAGCAGCCATGAAGAACGTGGCCCACCTTTGGGTGCAGGTTGTTACCAGAGGGAGCAACATGGACCTTTTTCCCGAGGAATCATGGCTGTGGGTTTTGAAGTGTCTGGTCAGTCCCTGAAGGATTGGCTGAAGGGCTTGCCTGTGCTGCATCTGACAGGCTTTCCCCAGACAGACACAGCTTCTCAGATGGCATATTGAAAGCACACCACACAGCAAAGCAGAGCCCACATTCTTCTCAAGTACCCTTGGAACTCTCTCCAGACAGAACATATATTATTATAACAAGTCTAGAGCGAGTTCAAAGGATTGAAATCAAAGTATGTTCTCCAGCCACAATGGAATACAACTAGAAGTCGGTAACAGAAGGAAGACTGGAAAATTGAGATTTGTGGAAATTAAACAGCATACTCCCATATAACTAATGGGTCAAAGAAGACATCACAAAGGACATTAGAAACTACTTTGAGATGAAGTGAGAACACTACACACCCAAATGTATGGGATGCAGTGAAGCCAGTGCTCAAAGCGAAATTCATTGTTGGAAATGTCTACATTTAAAAAGATCTCATATCAATAACAAATTTCCACCTTCAGAACCTAGAAAAAGAAGAGCAAACTAAACCCAAAGGTAGCAGAGGAAGGAAACAATAAGGATTAGAATGGAGATATATGAAATAGGAATAAAAATAAAATCAATGAGCCCTAAAGTTGGTTCTTTGAAAAGATTGACAACACTGACAAACCTTTAGTGAAACTAAGAAAAAAAGAGAAAAGATGAAAATAATATCAAAGTGGGGACCTTATTACTGGTCTCACAGAAATAAAAAGGAGTATAAGGAAATATTATGAACAATTGGATACTCTTGAACAAATTAGAGAACCCAGATGACATGGACACATTCTAGAAAAAGATAACCTACCAAAATTTACTCAAGAAGAAGTACAAAATCTGAACAGTTCTAAAACAAGAGATTAATAACAATTAATAATTTTTAATAATTAATTAAAATTAATTATTTTTAAAATTAATAATTTTTTGAAAGTCTGGTATGGATGTAAGAATCTCAAAAGCATAGAGATGAACAGGGTTTTCAGGCCACCTCAGAGCACATGGATGGGATAATAGTAAGGAAGTCAGCTTTGCCCTGGGATAAGTTATATTTCTTTACCTACTCAATAGTCTGGATTGGAGGAGTGATAGCCTACCTGCCTGCTCCCTATCCATCCTTGGAGCAAAGCCAGGGGAAGAACCACCCAGCCCCACCCCACAGGCCCAGCATCACCAGGAACAGGAGGAAGTGCCCATACTACCATCCCTGCTGGTCAGCCATGGATTAATACTGACCACCCACAAAGGCCCACCAGCTACTGAAGAAAATCAACCCTATTACATGTAACACGTATAAGTGAGCACAATACTAATGAGGAAACAGAAGGCAAGCTGAGGACAAAGCAGTAGCTAACACCCCACACCCCCCCCCATGGGACATATGTGACATTTCTCAGGCACCCCTGGCTGCCCTAAAGCTAAGGAAAGGAAAAACAAATAGTTAACTTATAGAGATCACAATCCTGCAAGACATGAGTCTCCCTCTGTTTACAAATGTCTTAGCGATCTACAAGAACAAAGCATTTCTATCAATGGCCTAGCTTCCAGAAGGGAATGTAGATACAATTAAATGTCCTTATAATCTGCAGCGTATTGACAGATAATTGAAGCGGGCAAAGTGTAGTGTTCCTCTGGGAAGCTCCCAACTATCTTCATGCCTTGCTAGAGGGGAAAACAACCTTAACTTGACAATGGCAAGGCCTCGGGTATCCTGTGAATCTTCTTTAACATATGAAAAACCTTTTGAAAACCTCCCTTCTCTTACCTCCCCCAACCCTAGTTGGTATATAACTATATACCTAGTTGGTATATAGTATAGTATATAATCAGTCACCCCTCACAACCCCGGGGCAATAGCTCTTTCTGCCCATGGGTCCTGTCCCCGTGCTTTAATAAACCACCTATTTGCACCAAAGATGTCTCAAGAATTCCTTCTTGGTCGTCGGCTCCAGACCTCACCCCACCGAACCTCACCCTATATTCCAAAATCCCATCACTACCACATCTGGTAGCCAAGCATACATATATTTGATCGTGTCCATGTGGTTTAAGAGAATAAAAAACATTCCAGTTGTTCCCTTGGGGAAAAGATGGACCATTAGGAGAGTTCCAAGGATGAAATGAATAATGAAACTGAGATAACAAATAGCATAATTTACATATATTTTTTATAAAAACTGGTGAGTTTATTTCCACAGGAGGGGAGTGTACCAGTTCAAATTCATATTTCCTCAATAAACTAGGGGTCTCTCCATGAAACATCAGTATAAGCCTCACTGAGAAAGAAAAATGGACAAATTAAAGCAATTAGTCTATTATTAAGGTAAATACTAAATACTCCATCTGAAAAGAAAGGGTGGGGGAGGGTAACTGTTAGAAATGGAGGAGGAGGAGAGGGAGAGGAGGCAGAGGAAGAAGGGAGGAAGGGAGGAGGAGGAGGGGGGAGGGGTGGGGGAAGGAGGGAGGGAGAGGAGGAGGGAGGAGGTGAAGGGCAGGAGGGGGTAGGAGAGGTGGAAAAGGGGGAGATGGAGATAAGGGGCAGAACAGAGGGCTTGGGTAAGAAGGGAGGAGAAATTTAGGGGAGGGGGCAGCAACGCAGAGTTTGCAATATTTAGCCAATTCCTTGAAGAAGTCTAGGCCCAGTCTGAAACATGTTAGATCAGGTTTGCATCCTAGTAAAAATCTCGCCCCACCCATCCCCAAAAAAGGATGTTTCAAGAAATCTGTACAAGTCTAGGCTTCCTTTGTCACTGGATGATGGATGTATTTAAGAGCTTTCCCAGCAGAAACCACCAGTCTGCCCAGCCCATTTAGGGGAAACAGTCCCAGGCCACCCCTGGCTGTGGATTCCCACCACATGCAAATTCTCAGTTCCCAGCTAATGGAGCAAAAGGCCTTCAAGAGCAGAAGGGAAGAAGCCAGGGGAAGGCCCCTCCTTTCCCCCCTCGGAACCGACCCCTGCCCCTCGCACTGTTCTCCCGAGCCCCCTCCTTTCTTGGGACAAACACCCAGCAGTGTATGTGGGCTGGTTCTCCCCTGGAAAGGCCAAAGACTGCATTTCTTTGTACAATTAAAGCCTGAAACATCTCTGCCCCTTTGTCCATGGCTTGGGGATCAAAAAAAGGGGAGGGATGAGCGGAGAAAGGACACTTTTTGCCTGTGTCTTCTATGTAAAGGAAACCTTCTAATGTAATTTACCTTACATTAGACCAGGCCAGGACGCCTGGAGCTGGGGCCCTGGCTGCCACTTAGTGAAGCCCCATGACGGTTCCACCAGCCACAGGAGAAGCCACTTTCAGACTGGAGTGTCCGGGCTCCCAGTGTCGCTGTTGCATGGAACTCAGAATACAGTGACCTCTAAATATATCATCACATAAGACAGAAGCTTCCGGAACACTGTGAACACAGCTGACCCATGGGTCACCTGGAAACCAACCATAGTGAGCACCATTTTAAGTTAAAATACTCTAGGTTACAGATAGCTTGAAGGGTCTCAGTTTGCAGAAGTCCTTGATGTTTTCTACCGAATATCCTCATGTCATTTTTGGCACCTCAGTTGAACAGTTTTTGGAGAAAAACCTTATCAGAGTATTTGATCTCACTTGATCAGGGCGGCTTTTTATTCCTATTACCGTAGCATACTGTCAAGATTCCTGTTCTCCATTAATGATTTATCATGTAAGACCCTTAAGTCCTCAAGAAAACTTTCTTTCTTTTTTAATTTAATTAATTAATTAATTTATTTATTTGATAGAGTGTGCAAGCAGGTGGAACGGTAGGCAGAGGGAGAGGGAGAAGCAGACTCCCCACTGAGCGGGGAGCCCCATGCGGGACTCGATCCCGGAATCTCGAGATCATGACCCGAGCCGAAGGCGCTTAACCGACTGAGCCACCCAGGCATCCCCGAGAAAACTATTTCAAAAACTTAAGATGGTACAGTGTGTTCCACATGGCATGTAGTGTTTTGGAAAGTGAATTAATACGTGGATGAATGTATAAATCATAAGGAGAAGCACAGAAATGCAGAACGGAGCTATCACCATAATTGAAATCATGCCGACCTCGAAGGACACCAGGAATTCCAATAGTCATTCCGCGCACACACAAATCTGAAGCTTAGCATAAATATTTTTGGAACATCTAACAACTTAACACTTTGTTGGTGTTTTCCTTTCTCCATTTCTAGTAAATCTGACACGTAGAGGTCGCCCTCTTCCAGCCGCCCAAACCCATTTAGACGACACTTGGTGGCGTCTGTTACGCGGCGCCATACTGACAGACTCAGACCTGCCCTCCAGCGCTTGGATAAGCCAGTGGCCCCAAGGATTCCCAGGGACACCAGGGAATGCTACGGGTTCTAAGAGAGTCAAGGAATGAAGACCTTCATTTCTCACGTATCGGCTTTCTTCTCTATAGCTTGTCACTGGCTCTGTTGGATCGGAGTTGGGCACACCCACTTGCTGCGCATGCGCCTTCAGGCTCCACCTGCTGTGTGCCGGAAGCTGCGTGCCTGTCGTCTGGCCTGAGCGTGCGTCCCGGTGGCAGAGCCTGGAGCACAGGGAAGATCCCGGGCGAGCGTGGAGCCCAGTGGAACCCGTCCCGACAGGCGGAAAGAAACAAGTGTCGCACTCTAAGCAGTCACCGTCGGGGGCACCTTCGTGTAGACCGCTCTGGCAGCTCTGACGGAAGAGTGTTGAGGAGTATAAAGCCAGGGGTGGGAACCTGGAGGAGAGCAATTTCATCAAACCTGCAAGAGATGACCTTGGCTAAGCCGGTGGTTGCAGGAAGAGGGGGAAAGGGAGCCAGGAGGAGTTTAGGAGACCCAGTCCGCAAGGCTTGGTGGCTGGATGTGAATGGGGGCTAGAGGGAGCTGAGGCCAACTGCCAGGCAGGCCCCTCCGGCACCTCGGGGGCTCCCAGCTGAGACAGGGTATAAGCAACAGGGCAAGGCCTCGGGCTCTGTAAGGGATAGAAATTGACAAAAGGGGGCACCTGACCGGCTCAGTTGGAAGAGCAAGGGCTCTTGATCTCAGGGTTGTGAGTTCCGGTCCCACCTTGGGTGTAAAGATTACTTAAAAATAAAATCAGTCTGTGAGTTTGAGCCCCGCCTTGGGCATGGAGCCTACTTAAAAATAAATAAAGGAAGAAAAGGAAGAAAGGGAAAGGAAGGGGCAAGGCCAGGGAGGGGAAGAAAGGGAAGGAAGGAAAGAAAGAAAGAGGCCAAACAGGAGATTTAGGCAAGGCTTTATTGGGGTTTATGCTCCAGGACGCCCGGAGGAGAGGTCATGGAGAGTTTCTTAAAGAAATTTAAATGGGGAGGGCGCCTGGGTGGCTCAGTTGGTTAAGCGACTGCCTTCGGCTCAGGTCATGGTCCTGGAGTCCCGGGATCGAGTCCCGCATCCGGCTCCCTGCTCGGCGGGGAGTCTGCTTCTCCCTCTGACCCTTCTCCCTCTCATGCTCTCTGTATCTCATTCTCTCTGTCTCAAATAAATAAATAAAATCTTAAAAAAAAAAAAAAGAAATTTAAATGGGGAAAAGGGTAGGTTTAAGCTTGTAGAGGCGGGGTTTTTCTTGGCTCTGGTGTAGAGATTATGCTTTCCACACATTGCCTGTCTCATTAGCATGTTAAATCTCCACCCCTGGGCGTGACTAATTTTAGACTATAAAAGTGAGAAAGGTAACTTGAGGGTACTCCAGGGGCTCACTGTGCATACTCCTACACCAACAGCAGAGGTCCACACTGGCGCAGACTGGTTTGATCCGCATCTCACTAGTTTTTTGCAGTGGCTGACTCCTTCCTTGAAGCTGACGTCCTGTTCTCTGCATTCCTGTCAAATATATTGCTCAAGAAACACAGATTCATGAATTTTCTTTTAGGGAGTTTTCACTTTATAGTATAGTCGCATCGCTTTAAGGTTTGGGGAGGGCCCCCAGTCCTGTCCCTATTTTATCTCAACGCTAGGGACACAGCATAGCAAGGTGAGCCTCACTGTAAGGTGATTTCTCTCCAGAATTTACCAAGGGCTCCAAATAGTTTGGTTTAACTTTTTTAATTGCAAAAAACCCCCTGAAAATGTAGCTTTATGGGTTTCCCCATAATAACTGCATCCCCTTGATTTATATTCAGTACCTGCACTTGACCCAAAAAGGGTGAAATCAGGCAGCAGGTCTGGAATTACAGCCTCCCTGTGCCAGTGCCTCTCAGCTTCCTCCCTGGCAGGAAGTCCCACCCTTGCTTGCAGAAGGCGGCTACCTCCTGGGGAGGGTAACATGAAAGAAGACACTAACAAAACCACACGGTTCCATAGTGCTGTCTGCTCCATTCTGTTGCGCGTGGAGAAACGTGGTAAAGAGAGATTGGACGTGCTGCTCGCCAACCAGGTCATCCAAATGGCACGCACAAACGTGAAAACCACCGTGTGGGCCTCACACTTCAGCTAAATGTGAAGTCATCATACCTTCTTACTGCAGAACTTTGAAAAATAGCGTGTAAGAAGCTTGGGAGGGGGCTTGAGTAACAGATTTCAGCTCATCTTAGGCCTCAGAGAGAGGCTTTCCATCTTGTGGTCTTGCATTTGGGTTCACCCTTGGCTGGGTCTCATTAAAGAGAGATGTGGGGACTTGAGCAAAGAGAGATATGGTCAAAGCCACGGGCGATACCAGAAGTCTGAAAGGACAAAAAGGTGCCTGAGCCTGGCTGTGACTTTATTTTAGGTGTCCTTCTCCAGGGGTGCCTCCAGATGCGCCCGGCAGAGGACTGGCTCAGACTGGCACGTGTGCGCCTTAAATTCTCCACATGCGCTACACTCGCTGTCTCTCCACAAGTCATGGCACATCCAACTGAATGGCAGTCACACTTCACTCCATTCTGTCTGTCCCCAAAGGGCAAGTACATGCTAATTGTTCACCGAATACTTTTTGATTGGATAAGTTCAATTTCCCTGTAAAGTTGGACTCTGATTTTAAGGAATTTAAGAAGAAAGCTGGAGAAGCAGGTGAAATAAGATTCCTCCTTTCACAAGAGATATTTCCCAAGGTATCTCTTGGTATATGGAGTAAAACCAGGATATCATTTTTACAAGGAGATAGATTTCAATATATTATTGAACAAAAATATTTATGTAAAATAGTCTATGTGTAGAGAGATGTTTAGAAAACTATCTCTGGGGTTGCCTGGGTGGCTCAGACGGTAAAGCTCTTGATTTCAGCTCACCTCATGATCTCAGGGTCCTGGGATCGAGCCCCATGTCAGGCTCCGTGCTTAGCGGGGAGTGAGAGTCTCTCCCTTTCCCTCTGCCCCCCCCCCAGCCCCCCACTCACGTGCGCTCTCTCTAAAATAAATAAATAAATCTTTAAAAAATAAAACTGTCATCGATGAAATATCATTGATGGTGGTATTTCGGCAATTCTTCTTTGAGTTTTCTGTATTGTTTTAGTTTTTTACAACAAACACATAATGGTTTACACAACTATTTCTATAAGAGAAACAGTAAATTACTTAGACTGTCAACATTTGATGAGGCTTAAATATCTACCTTAACTATAAATGTGGCTAATGTAGTACTACATTACCTGTCTTAGAACAACACATAAATCCACAAAAACAGGATATTATTTGGAATTTAAAATATTTATTTTGAAATTTTTAAGTTATAAAAGAGTCGACACCCAAATATTTTATAGTTTACTGACATACATACTTTTATTTTTATCTACAAACTTACAGCAGAATTATCAGATAAAAAAATAAGAAATATGTTTTTCAAACCTCACGGCCAAGACACCCCTGCCACAAAGCCTACAGTTTGGCTGGGAAACTTTGCCCATACCAAAAAGCCACACAATATATTACATCAACAACCATTTTCGAGAACCTGCCTCATGCCAGAAACTGGAATTAGGCACAAGATGCAGTGCGCACATATGTTCAGTGTCCCAGGGAGATGGGCATATGGCCAAGCCAGTTCAACACGGACTGGTCACTTCTGCTGGAGGGAAAAGCAGAGGCCGTTGCGGCAGGTGGTAGAAGAATGGCAGGGGCAGCCGCAGGTGTGCAGGCCCAGAGCTGAGAGAGCAGGCCCAGGTAACTTTTTCGGGCCCAGGTACAGTCTCAGTGAGGAGCAGCAAGGAGAGAGGCTGGAGTGATGGCTGCAGCCGCTAATCTAGGAGTCACTGCCAACGTGGGGAAGGCATTTGGATTTCTCATGAGGACAACTGTGGGCTACCTGGAGAAAGGCAGGACACAGGCAGGACAGGAGGAAGGAAGCTATGAGGGGCCTGGAGGGGTGGATGGGGGCCTGAGCAAGGCGCCGGGTTGGGACCCTGGAGCCTGGCATCCTAGCAGGTGCAGTGTGGGGGGTCCCAGCCACAGGTGCAGCTGGAGGCTCAAGAACGATGGGCTGGAGTGGCCTCTGGGGGTAGGGGGTGGTGTGTGATAGAGAGCCAAGCCGAAGTATCTGAAAGCCCGCTACACCCAAGTCAAAGGTTCCAGGAAAGAGAACTAGATGTAGGGGGTGAAATGAGATGCTAATTCATTCCAAGAGGAAAGAAAGTGTGTAGTGATGGTCCATATGTAGAGGAGGAAGCTGTAGAACACAGTAACTCTCGAAAGACACAACCTGAAAGTTACAGGCCTTCAGGCCTGAGGAATAAGCTGAGCAGCGGAAGTGGCTCCCAGCTGGATCCAAGGCAGGCAGGGATTTCTGCCTGACTGGAAGCCTGGTTGCAAGCTGCTGGTCTCACTCATGCAGGCAATGAACGCCATGACTGGTTGAGGGTATTTGCAACAGGAATTGTTCCCTGGTGGGAAGCAGAAGGAATGCAGTGTCTCCAGACCCGACAGACAGGAGGGGGGCCAAGTGGATCCAGGCCACCTGCAGCCCCCTCCACACCATGACACTTGAGAGCAACAATCAGAACCACTGGCTCCAGGCAGCATCTGCTTTCCCCCTGGGACTTTAGGTCTTGAGAAAGAGTTCAACACGCTGCTTCCTTCAGCAGGAAAGCTTTGCTGCAAAGTCAGCAAGGCGAAACCGGGCGCTTGTGACTTAGTGGTTCCCCGTTCTGAACCACGATCCTTATCTTTTCGGCCTGGAATCAAGTTCATTGATGGAAAACATTGAAGAGCGTGGTGTAGTCTCTACTGCTGTATAACCTATTACTACTACAAAAGTAGCTGCTTACAACAACCCACATTTATTATCCCAGAGTTCCCGTGGGTCAGGAGTCTGGGCACAGCTTAGCTGAGACCTCCGCTTGGGGTCTCACCGGGCCGAAGTCAAGATGTCACCTGCGGCTGTGATCTCATCTGAGGCTCAGGATTCTTTTCTAAGCTCACTGGCTGTTGGCAGAATTCAGTTCCTGGTGGTGGTAGAACTGAAACCTTCAAATCCCAGAGGTTGTACACCAGTCCTCCCACAACATGGCAGTTTGCTTCTTTGAGACCAACAGAAGAGAATCTCTGCCGTTTCAAATCTCTGACCTCTAGACTCTCTTTTAAAGGGTTCCCCTGATTAGGTCAGGCCCACCCAAGATGACAGCAGAGTCTTCCCACTTTTGCCATACAACATAATTTAATCATGGGAGTGGGCATCCCCTCATCTTCACAGGCCCTCCTGGCAGGGGGCTACATAAGAATGTGACTCACTGGGAGTCACCTTAGAACTATGCCTTCCACACCTGGTTTCCAGCACTGTGTAACTCCAGTTTGAAAGAAAAGAAGGAATACAGTCCTGGAACATCCAAGGGAAAACAAACAACAAATTAAAGCAGTGTGTTAGGGTTCTCCAGAGAAACAGAGCCAACAGTACAGGATGGGAGGGAGAGAGATTTATTGTAAGAAATAGGCTCCTGCAATTACGAAGCCTGGGAATCCTCATGACATGCCATCTGCAAGCTGGAGGCCCAGGAAAGCCAGTGATACAGTTCCAGTTTGAGTCCAAAGTCCTGAGAGCCAGGAGCACCAACAGTGTAAGTCCCAGTCCAAGGACAGGAAAAGATTGATATCCCAGGTCAATAGTCAGGCAGGCAGTGAAGTCTCCCTTCCTCCATCTTTTTGTTCTATCCAGCCCTCAACAGATTGGGTGATGCCCACCACATTGGAGAGGACCATCTGCTTCACTCAGTGCCCCAACTCAAACACTAGTCTCATCCAGAAACACCCTCACAGACACACCCAGAGATACTGTTTAACCAAATATCTGGGCACTCCCTGACCTAGTCAGGTTGACCCATGAAATGAACTATCCATCACAAGGAGCTTCTTCAAAGACGGGCATGGTGGGTGGGGGTGGGTGCCGGGAGAGCAAAGGGGAGGAAAATAGGAAATCATGTGTGAAGCTACATTTCTCTGTGCACTTTGATAGAGTCTTGGCTGATCTCAGATTCTGCCTAACTCACTCCACCCCCACATGTGGAGTATGAGAGTGGGTACCCAGGATACACAGGGACAGTTAGGAGATGGGGTGGGACTTGGAAGAAGAGCCTGGGGTTGCTTGTCTTGCTGAGAAGTGGATTATCGTGGGCAGGCAGTCTGAAACGGGCGAGCACCTGAAACCTCTGGGCATCTGTGATTTTTTTTTTTCTGATTACCATCTAAAGATAACATTGATTCTGGAAAGGTGGAAAGAGAAGAGGGGAATCAGGTAAATTAAATTACATTTCTTTAATGTGAGGAGTCAGATCCAGATATATTTGTTGTATAAATGCTGATTTAAAAATAGCTAAGGGGCGGAGGGTGCGGAGCAAGATGGCAGAGGAGTAGGAGACCTGGATTTCTTCTGGTCCCAGGAATTCAGCTGGATAGGGATCAAACCATTCTGAACACCTACAAACTCAACAGGAGATTGAAGAAAAGAATAGCAACAACTCTCTGAACAGAAAAGCGACCACTTTCTGGAAGGTAGGACATGCGGAGAAGTGAATCTGAGGTGATATTCGGGAGGATAGGCGGCGGGGGAGGGGCCTCCCTCCGCCGCTTCTGGCAAGTGATAGAGCCGCGGAGCACAAAATTGGAACTTTTAGAAGTCTGCTCCACTGAGGGACGTCACTCTGGTGGCTAAGCAGGGGGTGGAACCCTCATGTGACAGTGTGGTCTCAGGACCCTCGGGGTCACAGAAAGACTGGGGGTGTCTGAGTGTGGCAGAGCTCCCAGGTATCAGAGCAGGGAAGCCGGGGGCAGAGACGGAGCCGAGGAGCGGGCTCTCAGCTTGGGGTTGCCAGAAACCGTGATCCGCGGCCCAGTCGGGCCACTGCTCCTCCAGCAGGGACCCAACAAGCGGCAGATCCGGGGAGACTCACCTTCCTCCCCTGGGAGGAGCGGCATGGGAGTGCACCACAGGGATCTGCTGGGTTTGGAGACTACACACGGGGTCGGGTGCCAGAGACAGAAACGCTCAGTCACAGGCCAGGTGAGCACGGAGTGACTGACTGCTTTTCTCTGGGGGTGCACTGAGGAGCAGTGCCCCGAATTCTCGGCTCCTCCGGGGCGGAGATTGGGAGCCCGCCATTTTCACTCTTGGCCTCCAAAGCTGTACAGTAAGCTCGCAGGGAACAAAAGCTCCCGAGAGCAAACCCGAGCAGATTACTTAGCCCAGACCGGCAAGGGCGGGGCAATTCCGCCTCCGGCAAAGACATTTGGGAACCATGGCAACAGGCCCCTCCCCCAGAAGATCAGCGAGAACAGCCAGCCAAGACCAAGTTTACGGATCAACGAGAACAGCAGAACTCCAGTGCTAGGGGAATACTGCACATAGAATCCATGGCTTTTTTACCATGATTCTTTAGTCTTTCAAAGTTAATTTCTTTTTTTTTTAACTGTCTTTTTTTTTTTGAATTTTTCTTTTTCCCTTTTTCAACCAACATCTTATCAATCCCTTTTTAAAAAAACTTTTTTTTTTTCATTTTTAGAGTCATAGTCTATCCCTTCATAGTAGTTACCCATATTTTTGGCATATATATATAAGTTGTTCTCTCTTTAAAATTTTGAGATAGTTTCTTCTAACAGATCAAAATATACCCTAAATCTCTAGTGTATGGTTTTTTTCTACTCCCCTGCCTGATCACATTCACTCCTTTTTCTTTTTAAAAATCCTCTCCTTTCTTTTTTCAAACAACTTCTTATCAATTCCTTTTAT
Organism: Mirounga angustirostris; assembly: GCF_029215605.1. Classification (NCBI taxonomy): domain Eukaryota; kingdom Metazoa; phylum Chordata; class Mammalia; order Carnivora; family Phocidae; genus Mirounga; species Mirounga angustirostris. The sequence continues at coordinate 95,243,473 of NW_026991718.1, read as the reverse complement.
AAAATTTTTTATAATCTCCATCTTTACAGTCATATTCCATCCCTTCATCATATCAACCCTTATTTTTGTACATATATAAGTTTTTCTTTCTTTAAAATTTTGGGAGGCACTTTCTTCTAACAGACCAAAATACACCCAAAACCTAGTGTGTGGCACTGATCTATATACCAGCCTGATCATATTTGATCATATTCTGTTTTTTGTTTTGTTTTGTTTTGTTCTGTTTTTGTTTGTTTTTATCTTTATCTTTTTCTTTTTCTTTTTTTTTTTCCTTTTTTCTCTCTTTCCCTTTCTTTTCCCACTGCTTCAGGTCTTTTCTGATTTGTTTAGAGTATATTTTCTGGGGACGTTTTTACCCTCTCAGCATTTTGTTCTCTTATTAATCTATTCTCCTCTGGACAAAATGACAAGACGGAAAAAATCACCTCAACAAAAAGAACAAGAGGTAGTACTGACTGCCAGGGACCTACTCAATACAGACATTAGTACGATGTCGGATCTAGAGTTCAGAATCATCACTTTAAAGATACTAGCTGGGCTTGAAAAAAACATGGAAGTTATTAGAGAAACCCTTTCTGGAGAAGTAAAATAACTAAAATCTAACCAAGTCTAAATCAAAAAGGCTATTAATGAGATGCAATCAAAAATGGTGGTGCTAACTGCTAGGATAAATGAGGCAGAAGAGAGAATCAGTGATATAGAAGACCAAATGATGGAAAATAAAGAAGCTGAGAAAAAGAGAGATAAACAACTACTGGATCATGAAGGCAGAATTCGAGAGATAAGCAATACCATAAGACTAAACAACATTAGAATAATTGGGATCCCAGAAGAAGAAGAAAGAGAGAAAGGGGCAGAAGGTATACTGGAGCAAATTATAGCAGAGAACTTCCCTAATTTGGGGAAGGAAACAGGCATCAAAATCCAGGAAGCACAGAGAACCCCTCTCAAAATCAATAAAAATAGGTCAACACCCTGACATCTAATAGTAAAACTTATGAGTCCAGACATAAAGAGAAAATCCTGAGAGCAGCTCAGGAGAAGAGATCTGTAACCTACAATGGTAGAAACATTAGATTGGCAACAGACCTATCCACAGAGACCTGGCAGGCCAGAAAGGACTGACATGATATATTCAGAGCACTAAACGAGAAAAATATGCAGCCAAGAATACTATATCCAGCTAGGCTGTCATTGAAAATAGAAGGAGAGATAAAAAGCTTCCAGGACAAACAAAAAATAAAGGAATTTGCAAACATGAAACCAGCCCTACAAGAAATATTGAAAGGGGTCCTCTAAGCAAAGAGAGACCTTAAAAGCAACATAGACCAGAAAGGAACACAGACAATATACAGTAACAGTTACCTTACAGGCAATACAATGGCACTAAATTCCTATCTTTCAATAGTTACCCTGAATGTAAATGGGCTAAATGCCCCAATCAAAAGACACAGGCTATCAGATTGGATTAAAAAACAAGAGCCATCGATATGTTGTCTGCAAGAGACTCATTTTAGACCCAAAGACACCCCCAGATTGAAAGTGAGGGGGTGGAAAACCATTTACCATGCTAATGGACACCAAAAGAAAGCTGGGGTGGCAATCCTTATATCAGACAAATTAGATTTTAAACCAAAGACTGTAATAAGAGATGAGGAAGGACACTATATCCTACTTAAAGGGTCTATCCAACAACAAGATCTAACAATTGTAAATATCTATGCCCCTAACATGGGAGCAGGCAATTATATAAGGCAATTAATAACAAAAGCAAAGAAACACATTGACAACAATACAATAATAGTGGGGGACTTTAACACCCCCCTCACTGAAATGGACAGATCGTCTAAGCAAAAGATCAACAAGGAAATAAAGGCTTTAAATGACACACTGGACCAAATGGACTTCACAGACATATTCAGAACATTCCATCCCAAAGCAACGGAATACACATTCTTCTCTAGTGCCCATGGAACATTCTCCAGAATTGATCACATCCTAGGTCATAAATCAGGTCTCAACCAGTACCAAAAGATTGGGATCATTCCCTGCCTATTTTCAGACCACAATGCTTTGAAACTAGAACTCAATCACAAGGGGAAAGTCGGAAAGAACTCAAATACATGGAGGCTAAAGAGCATCCTACTAAAGAATGAATGGGTCGAACAGGAAATTAAAGAAGAATTTAAAAAATTCATGGAAACCAATGAAAATGAAAACACAACTATTCAAAATCTTTGGGATGCAGCAAAGGCAGTCCTAAGAGGAAAGTATATAGCAATACAAGCCTTTCTCAAGAAACAAGAAAGGTCTCAAGTACACAACCTAACCCTTCACCTAAAGGAGCTAGAGAAAGAACGGCAAATAAAGCCTAAACCCAGCAGGAGAAGAGAAATAATAAAGATCAGAGCAGAAATCAATGAAATCGAAACTAAAAGAACAGTAGAACAGATCAACGAAACTAGGAGCTGGTTCTTTGAAAGAATTAACAAGATTGATAAACCCCTGGCCAGACTTATCAAAAAGAAAAGCAAAATGACCCAAATCAACAAAATCATGAATGAAAGAGGAGAGATCACAATCAACACCAAAGAAATACAAACAATTATAAGAACATATTATGAGGGCGCCTGGGTGGCTCAGTTGGTTAAGCAACTGCCTTCAGCTCAGGTCATGATCCCAGGTCCTGGGATCAAGTTCCACATCAGGCTCCTGGCTCAGCAGGGAGCCTGCTTCTCCCTCTGACCCTCTCCCTTCTCATGCTGTTTCTCTCCTGCTCACTCTCTAATAAATAAATAAATAAATAAATAAATAAATAAATAAATAAATAATCTTTAAAAAAAAAAAAAGAACATATTATGAGCAACTCTATGCCAGCAAATTAGATAACCTGGAAGAAATGGATGCATTCCTACACATGTATCAACTACCAAAACTGAACCAGGAAGAAATAGAAAACCTGAACAGACCTATAACCACTAAGGAAATCGAAGCAGTCATCAAAAATCTCCCAAAATACAAAAGCCCAGGGCCAGATGGCTTCCCAGGGGAATTCTACCAAACATTTCAAGAAGAATTAATACCTACTCTTCTGAAACTGTTCCAAAAAATAGAAATGGAAGGAAAACTTCCAAACTCATTTTATGAGGCCACCATTACCTTGATCCCAAAACCAGACAAAGACCCCGTCAAAAAGGAGAATTACAGACCAATATCCTTGATGAACATGGATGCAAAAATTCTCACCAAAATACTAGCCAATAGGATCCAAGAGTAAATTAAAAGGAGTATTCACCACGACCAAGTGGAACTTATCCCTGGGCTGCAAGGTTGGTTCAACATCCGCAAATCAATCAACGTGATACAATACATTAACAAAAGAAAGAACAAGAACCATATGATCCTCTCAATAGATGCAGAAAAAGCATTTGACAAAGTACAGCATCCTTTCTTTTTCTTTTTTTTTTTTAAAGATTTTATTTATTTATTTGACAGAGAGAGACACAGCGAGAGAGGGAACACAAGCAGGGGGAGCGGGAGAGGGAGAGGCAGGCTTCCCACTGAGCAGGGAGCCCGATGTGGGGCTCGATCCCAGGACCCTGAGATCATGACCTGAGCTGAAGGCAGACGCTTAACGGCTGAGCCACCCAGGCGCCCCTACAGCATCCTTTCTTGATCAAAACTCTTCAGAGTATAGGCATAGAGGGTACATACCTCAATATCATAAAAGCCATCTGTGAAAAACCTACAGCGAATACCATTCTCAATGGGGAAAAACTGAGAGCTTTCCCCCTAAGGTCAGGAACGTGGCAGGGATGTCCACTATCACCACTGCTATTCAACATAGTATTAGATGTCCTAGCCACAACAATCAGACAACAAAAAGAAATCAAAAGCATCCAAATCGGCAAAGAAGAAGTCAAACTCTCATTCTTTGCAGATGATATGATACTTTATGTGGAAAACCCCAAAGACTCCACCCCAAAACTTCTAGAACTCATACAGAAATTCAGTAAAGTGGCAGGATATAAAATCAATGCACAGAAGTCAGTGGCATTCCTATACACCAACAACAAGACAGAAGAAAGAGAAATTAAGGAGTCGATCCCATTTACAATTGTACCCAAAACCATAAGATACCTAGGAATAAATCTAACCAAAGAGGCAAAGGATCTGTACTGAGAAAACTATAAAATACTCATGAAAGAAATTGAGGAAGACACAAAGAAATGGAAAAATGTTCCATGCTCATGGATTGGAAGACCAAATATGGTGAAGATGTCAATGCTACCTAGAGCAATGTACACATTCAATGCAATCCCCATCAAAATACCATCCACTTTTTTCAAAGAAATGGAACAAATAATCCTAAAATTTGTATGGAACCGGAAAGACCCCGCATAGCCAGAGGAATGTTGAAAAATAAAAGCAAAGCTGGCGGCATCACAATTCCGGACTTCCAGCTCTATTACAAAGCTGTCATCATCAAGACAGTATGGTACTGGCACAAAAACAGACACATAGATCAATGGAACAGAATAGAGAGCCCAGAAATGAACCCTCAACTCTATGGTCAACTAATCTTTGACAAAGCAGGAAAGAATGTCCAATGGAAAAAAGACAGTCTCTTCAACAAATGGTATTGGGAAAACTGGATAGCAACATGCAGAAGAATGAAACTGGACCATTTCCTTACACCACACACAAAAATAGACTCCAAATGGTTGAAAGACCTCAATGTGAGACAGGAGTCCATCCAAATCCTAAAGGAGAACACAGGCAGCAACCTCTTCGACCTCAGCCACAGGAACTTCTTCCTAGAAACATCACTAAAGGCAAGGGAAGCAAGGGCAAAAATGAACTATTGGGACTTCATCAAGATAAAAAGCTTTTTCATAGCAAAAGAAACAGTCAACAAAACCAAAAGACAACCGACAGAATGGGAGAAGATATTTGCAAATGACCTATCAGATAAAGGGCTAGTATCCAAAATCTATAAAGAACTTATCAAACTCAACACCCAAAGAACAAATAATCCAGTCAAGAAATGGGCAGATGACATGAACAGACATTTCTGGAAAGAAGACATCCAAATGGCCAACAGACACGTGAAAAATTGCTCAACATCGCTCAGCATCAGGGAAATCCAAATCAAAACCTCAATGAGATATCACCTCACACCATTCAGAATGGCTAAAATTAACAAGTCAGGAAACGACAGATGTTGGAAGAGATGCAGAGAAAGGGGAACCCTCCTACACTGTTGGTGGGAAGCAAGCTGGTGCAGCCACTCTGGAAAACAGTATGGAGGTTCCTCAAAAAGTTGAAAATAGAGCTACCATATGATCCAGCAATTGCACTACTGGGTATTTACCCCAAAGATACAAATGTAGGGACCCAAAGGGGTATGTGCACCTCGATATTTATAGCAGCAATGTCCACAATAGCCAAACTGTGGAAAGAGCCAAGATGTCCATTGACAGATGAATGGATAAAGAAGATGTGGTATGTATATACAATGGAATATTATGCAGCCATCAAAAGGAATGAGATCTTGCCATTTGCAACGACGTGGATGGAACTGGAGGGTATTATGCTGAGCAAAATAAGTCAATCAGAGAAAGACATGTATCATATGACCTCACTGATATGAGGAATTCTTAATCTCAGGAAACAAACTGAGGGTTGCTGGAGTGGGGGGTGGGGTGGGAGGGATGGGGTGACTGGGTGATAGATACTGGGGAGGGTATGTGCTCTGGTAAGCACTGTGAATTGTGCAAGACTGTTGAATCTCAAATCTGTACCTATGAAACAAATAATGCAATATATGTTAGGAAAAAAAAAAGAAGAGGATAGCAGGAGGGGAAGAATGAAGGGGGGGAAATTGGAAGGGTAGACGAACCATGAGAGACAATGGACTCTGAAAAACAAACTGAGGGTTCTAGAGGGGAGGGTGGTGGGAGAATGGGTTAGCCTGGTGATGGGTATTAAAGAGGGCACGTTCTGCATGGAGCACTGGGTGTTATGCACAAACAATGAATCATGGAACACTACATATAAAACTAGTGATGTAATGTGTGGGGATTAACATAACAATAAAAAATTTAAAAAAATAGCTAAGGGGCGCCTGGGTGGCTCAGTTGTTAGGCGTCTGCCTTCGGCTCAGGTCATGATCCCAGGGTCCTGGGATTGAGCCCCGCATCAGGCTCCCTGGTCTGCGGGAAGCCTGCTTCTCCCCCTCCCACTCCTCCTTCTTGTGTTCCCTCTCTCGCCGTGTCTGTATCAAATAAATAAAATCTTAAAAAAAAAAAAAAAACTAAGGTGTTGATATCTAATTCTTTTTTTTTAAAAAGATTTATTTAGTTATTTTAGAGAGAGAGAGAGCATGAGTGGGAGGGGCAGAGAAAGAGGGAGAGAATCTGTGAGCGCAGATCCCAAAGTGGGACTCAATCTCATTACTCTGAGATCACAATCAGAGCTGAAACCAAAAGTCAGATGCTCAACCGACTGCACCACCCAGGTGCCCCGATATTTAACTCTTAATACTTTATTGATACATACTTTTTAAACATTTGTGTATTTATCTACGTCATAACCTTCTGCTCCAGGTAGCCAAGAATGAAAAAAGGAAGTGTTTTCTGAAGCTGATTGACAACTACCATGGAATGTAAGCACTTATTTTCTAGCCAGTCTACTAATTGACTCTTACCAATTCATTCTGTTTACTTACTCATGGAAGCAGCTAACTTCCAAAATGGCCCCCTCATGGTCCTCACCTCCTGGTATTCGTGTCTTTGTGTGGTTGCCTCTCACAATGAAGAGAGCTGACCACAATAGAAAGCAGCGGAATTGATGGTGTGTAATTCCAATTGTAGGTGATAAAAAACAAGTGTCTTCTGCCTTGGTCTCTCTTAGATTGCTCACCTGAGGGGAGTGGGCCACTGTGTTGTGAGGCCACTCAAGCAGCCCATGGAGAAGCCCACACCAGGAAGATTGGAGGCCTCCTCACAAAACCAGCAGCATGTGAGCAACCCATCTGGAAGCCTATCCTCCAGCCCCAGCCAAGATTTCAGAAGACTGAGGCCCTGACCAGCTTTTTTAGGGCAACCTCATGAAAGATCTCAAATCAGAACCACCCAGCTCAGCTGCTTCTGAATTCTTAACCCACAGAACTGCCAGATAGTAAGGCTTTATTATTTTAACAAAGTTTTGGAGTAATTAGTTGTGCAGCAATAAAAACCTAATGTAATTAAATATTTACTGAGCATCTCTTGTTTGCCAGGCCCTGGGTCAAGAGATAGCAGATGGCAATTTTCCTGCAAGGGAAGTGGAGGGTCTCCAGTGAGCTGTGGGCACCGACCATGGTGGAAATGTCAAAATGTCAGCTGGAGCAGGGAGGGGGTGAAGAGTCTAGAATTTCTGAGCAAATAGGGCTGTTGAGGTAAGATGGTGGTATTAAATGAGCTCAGAGCAAGCCCTCTCTAAAGACAGCAAAATTATGAGCAAATAAGTAAAAACACACACACACACAAACCTCACACTATTCAAATTTTAGAGCAAGGGGTGTCCAGAGATAGAAGTTTCTAGAAGTTATGTGTCTCATACTCCATGAGGCTAACGTCTCCCTTAACAAAGCAGTCTAAGGGAAGGGTTCTTTTTTTTTTTTTTTTTTAAGATTTTATTTATTGGGCGCCTGGGTGGCTCAGTTGGTTAAGCGACTGACTTCGGCTCAGGTCATGATCCTGGAGTCCTGGGATCGAGTCCCGCATTGGGCTCCCTGCTCGGCAGGGAGTCTGCTTCTCCCTCTGACCCTCCTCCCTCTCATGCTCTCTGTCTCTCATTCTCTCTCTCTCAAATAAATAAATAAATAAATCTTAAAAAAAAAAAAGATTTTATTTATTTGACCGAGAGAGACACAGCGAGAGAGGGAACACAAGTAGGGGGAGTGGGAGAGAGAGAAGCAGGCTTCCTGCCGAGCAGGGAGCCCGATGCGGGGCTCGATCTCAGGACCCTGGGATCATGGAAGGCAGACACTTAACGACTGAGCCACCCAGGAACCCCCAGGCCACCTCATTTAAAGTAACCCTCCCCTCCCCTATCCTGGGAAGGGACCTGGTGGTGGGTTAGGGGTCTGATAGCAAAGCAGACATGAATGTTAGGTCACTCTGGTCCTTCTCTGAGGACATGTTTGGGGACCGGGTGGGCCGGAGTGGGGAGAAAGGGGTTCAGCTTTGCCAGAAAGTTATCTTCAGCCCTCTCTACTTGGGCATTTGCAGGAAGTGAGGCTCTTGCTACTCCGAGCAGCTCTACATTCACACAAATTGAAATAGTGGCGGCCAAACGAGAAGTTAACAACCGATCTGAATATAAAAACACAAAAGAAGGATGATGAAAATTGTATGACCCCAAAATCCAGGCAACTGGCCGAAAAAAAATGTGTAGCCTTATGCAAAAAAAGGACACAAAATGTACGTGTGTGTATTATCGATTTTATTCAAGTTGGGGGTAGGAGAAAGAATCAATAATCAATGACTTTGTAACAGAGGCTGTGATGGTCCTTTTTTTATGCGTCATCTTGCCTGGGCTCCGGTCCTCAGTTATTCACACACTAATTTAGGTGTTGCCAGAACTGTATTTTGTATTGTGATTAAAGTTCTTAGCTGACTTGAAGAAAGGGAGATCATCCTAGCAGGCCTGGGTCGGCCTGATTCAATGGGCTGCAAGCCCTGAAGGAAAGAGATCTCCCTGGAGAAGAAGGAGTTCTGCTGGTGGGCAGCAGCTTCGGCCGGCCATTCCTGAGCAGTGCCAGCCCACCCTTCCTGACACCCGCCCTGCGATTGGGGACTTGCCCAGCTGGCCTCCACAACCACCTACGCCCGTCCCTTGCAGTGAGTCTCTTGATACACATCTCCTGCGAGTCCTGCTTCTCCGTCTGAGCCCTGACTGATACAGAGCCCCAAGATTTATGCCTACAACTCATGAGACCCTGAGTTATACTGAAAGCCTTCTCCCAAATCTGCACGAAATATTTCACTCCTGTGTTTTATAAAGCACTCCAAAATACTCGGAAAAAATAGAAGATTATAACATTTGTGAGTCTAGCATTACCCTGGTTCCAAAACAAATAGCAAAAGTAAATAGAGTTCCATTTCAATTAATAAAAAGACATAATAACCCTGAGCAGATTGTTAGCAAATAAAATCCGAGAGTGGAATTCAGTTGAGAATGTGTTCTATTTATCCCAGCAATGAAGGCTTTATTTAAAAAGACACTATCAATGCAACTCACTCATGGGGAAAAATCAATTTAATGGATGCTGAAAATCATTAACATACAGTTTTTATCCCATCAGGATTCGTAGTAAGTTGGGAATCAGTGGAAATGAAATTTGGCTACTAGAAAACATATATGTGGCTGGCATTATATTTCTACTGGATACTGCTGCTCTAGATCCTAGAAAATATTCTGATTCTAGAGGATATGTTTCTCCAAATCAATAAGAAAAATATAAGGTACTCAACTGGCCAATAAACACATGGGAATTCATTCACATGGATGGTCAGTGGGGGGAATTTGGCAAACTCCAAGGCCACTAGAGCCCTGTGGGGATGTGGGATGAAGCCACAAAGTGAGGGTGGCTCCTCCAAGAGTTGCCGCCGAGCCTCAGAAGAAGTCTACGGTGAATCTAGATGCAGGGAGGTCGCCGTGGCCTGAGCCACCAGGTACCGGATGCTCAGCTAATTGTCACTCCATGTAGCACCCGGCACCCTGAGCCTGCAGGGTGGGCGCTCTGAGGTCAGTGTCACTGCCGCCCTCCCTGGCATCCCGGGACTGGCTGGCTGGTGGGTGGGGGCAGCTCCCACCAGACTTCCCCCTTCCGGCAGCCTGGGTCAGGGACCCATGCCGTGCACTCCGTGGTATACACAGAGGGGCATCCTCCGCACGCCCCTCAGGGCAGCGCTGACTACCTGGGGATAGGGAATGCGGGCAGCAGGAAAGGCAGCAGACTGCCTCCAGTCATTAGCAGAGAGCTGCCTGGCCTGAAGTCACAGCTGTCCTAGGGCAGTGGTGGTCCGGTGACTGAGCTACAGCTGTCCGGGCACAGCGGGATGATGGGCAATCCTCCTCCCCAGCGCCCTGCCCCAGGGCCGGCTGCAGCTTTGTGGGGGCTGTGTCTGTGTTGATGTCTCCTGCCGTACCACCCCCTTCTTCCTTCCACAAGGGCTAATCCCCCATAAACACGCATCCTCTTCTCCCCCATCCCCAGCTGTCTCAGTCTGTTTCTGGAGAGCCCAGCCTGGGATGCCTGGAACAAGTTCCATGCCAAAGGGCACCAGGGTCTCCTGCAGGTCACCTGTGACCATGAGGAGGGAGGAGGGAGACTGGGCCCACAGGTTCCGGTTTGTCCTCGCTCTTCACTCTCGGCACCCACCTTTCCTTCCCCACTGCGGCCCTGCTGAGGTACAGGGGCTCCTGGCCTGTGACCAGCCTCACTCACTTACTCCCACGACTGCATGCAGTCCAGTCCCTTTCATTGCCCCTTACTCAGCATCACTATGGCGGTTCTGCTCCCATTTCAAGCCTTGATACAGGGACCCGAGGAAAAGAAAAATAAAACGTCACGAAGGACAAGAAATAACATGAATTTTGAAATCTTGCCTGTAACATGTGTTTAACTTTACTTTTCCTGAAAACATGGAGTTCAATGTTTATATAATGCTTTACATAACCCTCCAGGATTTCATCAGAGAGTTCCTGGATCTGAACCTATGTTCTTGCATCTTGAGCCACCTGTTCACTCTGTACATGAGGCTTGAGGGAAGCCCAAAGGTGATTTTTGCTGGCAGCGGCCTTTAGCGAAAGGCAAGATCCCTGGTAGGAGATGTCGGGTGTGCGCTTTGCCTCGCAGGTACAAGGGCAGGCCCTGCCTCCAGGAAGCGTGGAAACCCAGGGAACAGTGGAGATGTGCTTCCTGCACTCAGGGCATGGAAGTTACCCCTGAGAGCTCCAAGAGGAGAGATTCTGGAACCCATGGGCCTATGGGGCCTCCCCTGTTCCCTGAGCTCTGGGCAAAATGGTCTTGAACTCCATACCCTCCTCCCTGAGTGTCAAATCCAGAGCCTGTAGGGTGAGCTGCAGCACCATCTGGGGCCCTCACCCACCTTCCTAGCGTGAGGGCCGCACTTCGCTTCCGCCTTTGGAATCTGGAACCTCGTGCCGTCACTCCTGTGGCCCACCCTGCATCAAACCATAAAGGCAGAGAAGTCTGGGAGGGGTCGTACTGCACCGGCTGAGCTGACACAGCGCACACCGCCCCGACTCACGGGACCCTGCTTACCTTGCCGCAGCCCTCCAACACAGACGGCCGGGTGGGACGGGGGCTGGCCAGTGCCCCCCAACCCCGCGTGGGGGCATCGCTTCCAGCGACTCTGAGCCTGTCCCCGCCCCACGCCCCAACTGCAGACAGTCGCTGCCGCAGGAAAGCAGTGCAGGTAGTGATGATAGCAACCACTCAGCAAAGTCGGTTATTTATTGTGCGGAATTAATCATTCAGAATTAATAAATATTCCATCAACACACTTTAACAGAAACTATTTAGGGACTACACTACTGCAGCGCTATCACCCAAGGACTGAAATAACAATCTGAAAAAAGACGTAAGTCAAAATGACACATTTCCTGCAGATGGCTGATTCAAGGCTTGTTTGTCAACCAAAGAACAAACCATAACAATAGGAATATTGATGAGCTCAACATCAGAAAGAACATTTTTTTTTAAGATTTTATTTATTCATTTGAGAGACAATGAGATAGAGAGAGAGCATGAGAGGGAGGAGGGTCAGAGGGAGAAGCAGACTCCCCGCCGAGCAGGGGGCCCGATGCGGGACTCGATCCCGGGACTCCAGGATCATGACCTGAGCCGAAGGCAGTCGCTTAACCAACTGAGCCACCCAGGCGCCCAACATTTTTAAAATAAACTTGATCTTTATGTACTCACTTGGAACCACCTACGAGATATATTAAGGAAAAGAACAAGATGCAACACATCGGAAGAGTGTGTGGTTTGCTAGTACTTGTCTTAAAGAGGGCAAAGAACGTATCTGTTATCTATATTTGTATTTTGTGTAAACCCTCTATGTGCAGATGCATATATTATATACATGTGCTTATATAATCCTATCCTATTTCTGGAAAGACACAGATGACACTGGTATCATTGGTGCCTCTGAGGAGGGGATGTGGGTGGCTGTGGGACAGGGATGGCTGAGTTTTTACTACATAACACTTCATACTTTTTAGCTTTGAATCATGTGCAATTATTATCTACTGAAAAACAAATTTATTTTTTAAAATTGTTAAAAGATTTATTCATTTATTTGAGAGAGAGCACATGTTTGCACAAGTTCAGGGAGAGGGGTAGAGGAGAGGGAGAGAGAATCTTATGAGCAGACTCCGTGCTGTGCATGGAGCCCAACGCGGGGCTCTATCTCAGGACCCTGAGATCACGATCTGGGCCAAAACCAAGAGTTGCCCACTTAATCAAAGGCACCACCCAGGCGTCCCCTGGAAAATAAATTTAAAAGAAAATTCTAAAATAAGCAGCAAGAAACCCTTAAAAAAAATACATGTTAAGTTCGTCACCATCCACAGCATATTGGGAAATGCCCACATGGTGGCTTACAGTGTCATATTAAAAAAAAAAAAAAGTCTTATGAGTTCCTCTCAACCTCAATTCTCAAACCACAAATACACATCTCAGAAAGAAACAAAGAGCCAGAACTGGATGGTCCTGTGCAGGCCTTTGGGTCTAAGAGTCATCCAGGCTGAGCTTAGCAGCAAAGAGCGAGGTGACGACATCATCCCCAGTTTGCAGAGCCAGGTCATACGGTGTCTGGCCATTCATGTTCTTCTTTTGGATGCTTGCATTGCATCTGCCAAGGGAATGGGCATGAATAGAAGGACTCAGGCACTTGAACCTGAGGGCCTGGCTCTTCCCTGACACAGAGGCCAGTCTGGGAGCCTCCTGGCCCCACCTTCCTAAACCTGTCCCCAAGAGGCCACTATGACCCCCACTCTCAAAGGAGGCTCTACCCTGAAACCTTGAGGGGCTCTGTGATTTCAACACGTTCAACTGCCAATCCTGCCCATCGGCTCCCATTGCATCGAAGTCCTACAACCAAGTATGTTTGGTGGGGGGACAACATCTGCATTGTGCTTTTAAGAGCCCTCAGTGCTGGGGACCCACAGTGGGATGGTGGCCCCCATTCACAGGGTTAACTGTTCAGGAACTAGGGCCTTCTGAAAGCATCATAGGTCAGCAGGGGCCCTCAGAAGTCTCTCCCAGAGGCCGGAAACATACCGCAGTAAAGCAGCGACACACTCCCTTCCTGCCAGGCCAAGCAGAGTTGCTTCATGAAGAGGTGTATTTTGGAGCCTGTTTGGGGGGGGGAGGGGGGAGAAAATCATCCTGCTAAAGCAGTTGTAATGCAGGATGCTGTGGGCTGCGAACAAAGTCACACCAATGACACCAACCCTCCTTTATCTTTCGTCTTTCCTTTCTCCCTGGTAGCACAACTGTTTGTTACTTCACCCCTCATGTTCTTTGGGTCTTTATTAGGCATTTACCACTGGAACTTACATGTATTCCCGGGGCTGCCACATCTGAGTAGACGCATGATCTTCTTTCATAACTCCCTCTAAACTGAGAGCAGAGCGCACCTTCCATTTATGAGGTGGGGAGGGGGCACCATGGCTGGATTTTCTGTGTAACCACAGTTCAGTCTGCGGAAGTAATGAATTGTGACTGCCGACTCTAACTCTGTACACTGCTCTGACTCCAACAGGGCAAGGACGCTAGAGGGGACACCCTCTTCTGTTCAGAGCAGAGGCGATACCTGTGAGTCTGTTCCTCTTAGTAGCTTGGTGTTATATCACCAGACCTTCTAGAACGTGTTTTGTACAGCAGGTACACCACGGTGTTCTGTGAATTTGTGTTTTAAAGAAACTCTACTATGAATGCACAAACTACTCAAACGGTTTATTCAAATCTAAGTATCACGGTAGATGAAGGTACATTCTCTCTTTGTAAATCATGAATTACCTAATAGACTAACTCTCCACAGCTGAACCTCTAAGAAGCAGACTGATGGTTACATCCACCCCTCCTGGCTACTGGGGCAGAACTAAGAGACAGAATGTTTGAAATTGCCAGTGAAGGAGGGTAGCTGTTGTCCAAAAGCAAATGGCACTTCTCTTTGCCCATCTCTTAGCAAGACCTTGAATCTGTGTTCTTGAAATCTGCCAATAAGAGGAATCAGCTTTGGTGGAGGATGTGTACCTTTCCTTAGCCATCCCTTTGGGTTGAATATGAGTGTATTCTGGTAGGAAAGAGACAAACATTGGAAACAGAAACACTAGGGAGGGGCTTTCTGCTACCTGCCAAGCCAGTGGACAGAAGTTACCTGGTGTAGACGCTGCTCCACTAGTCAAACAAGCTGGGAATGCGGGGAGGAAGAGGTTTTGTTTTTTTTTTAAGATTTTTTTTTATTTATTTGCGAGAGAGAATGAGAGAAAGAGAGCATGAGAGGGAGGAAGGTCAGAGGGAGAAGCAGACTCCCTGCTGAGCAGGGAGCCTGATGTGGGACTCGATCCCGGGACTCCAGGATCATGACCTGAGCCGAAGGCAGTCGCTTAACCAACTGAGCCACCTAGGCGCCTGAGGAAGAGTTTTTTAATCGTTGTTTGCTAAGGAACAATTCACTGAACCTTTTTTATGGGAAAGCCAGATCTCTGGATGGCTTGTATGTGAGGAGCAGTAGGATAGATGGAGTCCTGAGGTCATGTTCCTGGATCTACAGAGGTTCAGCCAGGGGGTAGAGGCCAGGCTGACCCAGGTCTAAACACTTCGAACTAACAAATATAAAGCAGACAGCAGAGTTGGCTTTCAGTGGAGAAATCTGCTTTCTTCTACTGGCATAAACTAAAGGGGAAGAAGAGATCTCTGTGCTCTATTTTGAGGGAGGGCTCTGGTCTAGCTTTCCTCCCTCCCCCTCCACGTGAGCTAGATTCTGCTAACCATGCTAATGCAGTGGGAGTGACAACAGGCTATTACCCACCATTCAGACAGATGGTACAACCGCAGAGTTAGACTTAGTAAAGATCACGTGTGGGTAAATGTCAATTTATAGAATGGTAATGAAGTAAGAATGGAAACTGAGGAACAGCAAGGAAAAACAGGTAATCTGTTCCATGTCCAGAGTAGTCCAGAGTAGTTTCTTCCTCTCAGCGGGACTTCTCATAAGTATCAATTCAAAATCTGTTCAAGAGATTCTGTATCAACCACAGACATTATACATAAGTGCTCCAAGAAAAGCTTGTCTGAATTGTACAAATATAAAATACACCTTCGTGGGTATTGAGGAGGGCACATTCTGCATGGAGCACTGGGTGTTGTGCACAAACAATGAATCATGGAACACTTCATCTAAAACTAATGTTGTAATGTATGGGGATTAACATAAGAATAAAAAAATTAAAAAAAATTAAAAATAAAAAAAAAATAAAATACACCTTCATGCCAAACATGGTGGCATTATTTTTATGAATAATGATAACCCAAGTGTGGGGCAAATGAAGAAGCTGACAGAGTATGAAGAATGTGAACCCCAGGGAAAGGTGAACAAGTAAATTCCAGCCACCAAATACGTCCACCAAATGGGCCAAACGTTCTGCTCTAAAATAAAACTAAAAAGAGGTGGTGTCTACCTGATATAGCTGTCCTATTGGGCAGAAACATAACAGTGCACACAGAAAAATTAACTGGCATATATTGTGAATAAAAACACTGGAGAAAAAGTTGAGACGGAGGAAAACAGAAGCAAAGCTATCTAACTTTGGCTCCGCGTGCTGGCTTGACACACTCAGCAGCACGATTCCCTGGCGGGCCTTGATCTGGTCTCAGAAGTAGGTCAAGGGGCAGCAGGGTCAGATGGCTGCAGGACCCCTAGAGAACTCCCAGTTTGGCAACTTGGTTGGCAGGCTATTAGCAGTTAACATGTGGAACCCATCCTCAAGGAACTGTCCACCCCACGTTTCCAAAGTAATTTCAGAGAACAACAGAATCCCAAGGCTGCGAGAGGTCAAGAGGCAGGAGAGGCCCGAGACCAGGGAAGTGACAGAAGTACCCAACAGGACTTGGTATCTGCCCATCCTACTTCCCAGCTGTGGAAACCAAGGCATCAGATCATGTAGTGAACTTAGATGTGCAGTGTCACCCCCAGTGTGTCAACATCCAGAGACAACTGGATAAGGTTTTCTTTGTACAGTAACTTCATGGCTACATTTCCATAGGGACTACACTGGGCCCGCTCTTCTCTTAGCGAACTCAACAGTTCAGATCATGATGAAAATAATGTGGCTTAACATCCCCAGAGTGAAGGATTTGCCGGCCCCCGCTCAGTGTAAACTCGCGAGCTAACAAAATTTATCATCATTTATAAAACCTACAAAAAATTCGGCAATCCAATAATCCACTTAAAAAGTTTTTGTTTTGCCCAGGTTTGAAAAATAGTGGCAGTGAAGTCTCTTATTGAGGCCCAAATGGGTTAAGATGGTTCCCGAGCAGTGCCAGCGGATCGGGGCGTACGTGTGGCTGGACGCTGCTAGAGCAAGGCCCCGAGGCGGCAGTTGGCCACACCAGGACTCTCCTTTGACGGTGTCTTACTTACGGGCCCCAGCGCTGCTCTGTGTCTGCTCCTCTCTGCACGAGAACTGGAATCACTTCGGGGCGCGTGTTCACAACAGCCACGGTAATCACGGGTCGCTCTTCACTGTCCCTGCAGTTGGGGTCTGCTCCCTGCAGCATAAGGGAAAGGACAGACTTGCCGCAAACCCTGCTCTCAGCAGCATGCAGTTGCCATCCTGCGAAGTGTAACGCACATGCTTGCCGGAACTAAACTGCTTTACATCAAAAGAGAAGAGAATCAGGACACCCAAGATCTAACCGCCCTAACTCGGGTGATAAAACTTCTGCACCCCCCATCAGGAGGGGCAGGCACCCCCCGAGCCTCACTTCTTTAGGAAACATGAAGGTCACATGGGGTCACAGGCCAGGGATTCTGTCCACCTTTATGCACATTATTTGGGCTCATATGACTTTTCTCTTTGCTATAAAAACTAGCAACCAGGAACAATTACTGAAAAGTTCTTGACTGGCCATTTAGTCCACCTCCAGGCAGTTTTAAATGAAATGGCACTGTGGTTATCACAATACTGAACAAGACTTGCATCTGGAAGAGACAGAGGTGAAATGCAAGGCTGAAATCCTCAGAGAGACTTGTTCTTTGAGTTGTACTTACCTCCTCAAGCAGCTGTTCAATCACAGAGACTCTCCCTTCCCCTGTAGGTCCGACTTCCTTCAGCAGGAGCCTGTTTTCAGGCTGCAGGGTTACACAAGGTCATTTCCACCGCCGTGAAATAGCACTGTCCCCCTTGCCCAGACCCAATTCCCAAGGCAAACACTTCCTCTCTAAGGTTAAGTTCTGAGCTCCAGGGACAGGTGAGTGTGAGTGTGTGTGTGTGTGTGTGTGTGTGAGCGTGTGTGTGGTCTTCTACACCAGCAGCACAAAAAAACCCTAGCTAATGTAAATCTTGCTGGTCTCTGAAATCTTGTCTCGGGGAAGGATACCACATTGACACTGTTTTATCTTTATAAAGGACAGGGATACAATGAGAAACCTCACCACCCCAGAAACCCCACACTAGTTTTATTACAAAGGAAATAAATATTCCTAAGAAACGCAACCAGGTGAATCCTAATATTTCCTCTGCACACTTTTATAAAGTGTTCAGAATCAGCCTCTGAACACTATAAAGTGTTCAGAATCAGAGTGTTCAGAAAACGTGCTCACCTGAGGCATGAGTGAACTGATAAAGTCGAATCTTGTTTGGGGGAAGAAAAAGCTCTCACCTGTCATCAGAAATCTGAAGAATTTATTATATGCTCTGTTTTCAAAATGTGATGAAATTCCCCTTTCTATGCAATCTTTCTTTATATAAAGGATTGCAAATGCTGGTTGCTACAAGGCTAAAGATGAAGAGACAGTCCAGAAAGCTGGAGACATTGCTTTCAGTATGTTTCCACCACTGGATCTGAGGGTGACCCGGGGTGGTAGGTCCCAGGACTCCCGTTTTCCTGTCTGTAAAGTAGAAATAATATATCTACCCCCTCCTGTCTTTTTGGGGAGCCATTAGGATGGGAGCCTGTGAGCCTTCTGGAAGAAGATCCCGGGTTCAGGCTGTGTCCCTTCCTCCCCCTACTCTAAGGTGATTAGCTTGGAACAAGGTACCTCTAATACTTTCTAGGGGTTCACTAGAAAGTCTGGGGGGGCACATTTGTTCTTACTGAATTCCATTCCTTATGGAAATTTATACTAGAATGCACTAGAATGTCACCCGCATGAGGTCTGAGACCTTTATAGCTTTTGTTCATGATTTATTTTCACCACTGAGAACTGTGCCTGGTATATGTATGCTCCAAATAACCACTGAATGAGTGAACCACTGGATGCTGTTATTATTTGTCTGATACTTATCCCCTAAACACCAATGAGAAAATAAAGGCACATAGCAATGGGGAGATTTGGGTCACATACAGTGTAAGTGGGTGTAGTCTCCAAAACTGTTAAAGTTTATGCAACACTATACTTCTCTTCTACTCAATATTTTAAACTGAGAGAAGGCCAAGAGTGCAAGGAATTATACACAATACATGTTAATATAATTCTAAGGTCTTCTTCCCAAATTTATTGGTGTTTATGAGATGCAAAGCATGTGGTGGGAAAACCCAAGATGAGGCGAGAAGTCACCTGCCTTTGGAGAAATCATGATACAAGCTGGACACCAGTACACACACCCCTGAGGGTGCCCTGAGGGCCTGGCTCCATGGAAGGTGGAGGAAAGAACCCACACGTGCCCATCTTCATCTTGGGGGAGACCCAGGCTTTGGGCTTGTTGCTAAGCACATCTGTCCTCCCTACTACAGCCAAAGAGGACTGACTGAAAGGCAAGGTGAGTGGCTGAACAAGGGCACCCACTGTCTCTTTCTCCAAAGCTCCAGTTAAAAGTGTTCAGTGTTCATGGCCTGTATTTTTGAAAAACAAAACTCTTAACAGCTGTGGGAAACTCTGGAAGGGTGCCATCAGTGGATCGGGAATTGTGAGGAATTCCAAAGATTGGAAGTAGCTGGAATTTGGCTGAGAGGGAAAACAAAGCAAAGAAAAACCAGCTGAAGATGCCAGAGATAGTAGTCTGTTCCCTCCAGGGAGCCCTGCAGAAGCTGAGTTAATCAACAAGGAGGGCCAGTGTTGGGCGCAGGCTGGATTCATGAGCGTTCTATGAAAGGGCTTTGCTGGTGAGTGGCTGAGATGAGTGGTGTCTTCCTCTCTCTCCTCCTTTACTTTTTTTTCCAGAGAGTTCATGATCTGCCTAACAAAGTCTTCTACTGGGAGTACTGGGCCCAAGAAGGGCAGAGCCCAGATCTCTGTGACAGACACAGGGAAGGAGAATAAGGAAGGAAGGACAGCTCCATCCAGGAATGAAATATGCTAGAGCCCTTCACAGCACCATCCTCACCTCCAGAGGAAAGGCAGCTTAGGGGACCGCAAGGCTTTCTCCTGCCCTCCACCGAAATACCCTCCAGGGAGGCTGGCCCCACAGCATGCCCATCCATGCCCATGGGGACCTGAGGCCCACACACCCATGGCAGGCACTGACACTACTCAAACTAGCCCTTCACTTGTCAACATGACCTGGCAACCAAGCATCATCACATATTTGAGACCAACCAAAAACAAGACAGACAAAGATGGACAGACAGAACTGACCCCAGAGGAAACAGAGGTGATTCCGGGAACTAATAAGAACTTTAAAATAATTCTAATTAATAATCTCGACATATTTTAAAGGATTCCATAAAATAAAAATACACTTCTAAAAAAGGAACAGAAAATGAAAAAGTATTCTTCCATTTAAAAAATCTCAAAGGAGGGCCACCTGGCTGGCTCAGTCAGTAGAGCATACGTCTCAATCTCAGGGTCGTGAGTTCAAGCCCCATGTTGGGTATAGAGCCTACTTTAAAAAATAGAATGGGGGCGCCTGGGTGGCTCAGTCGTTAAGCGTCTGCCTTCGGCTCAGGTCATGATCCTGGGGTCCTGGTATCGAGCCCTGCGTCGGGCTCCCCGCTCTGCGGGAAGCCTGCTTCTCCCACTCCCACTCCCCCTGCTTGTGTTCCGTCTCTCTCTGTCAAATAAATAAAGTCTTTTTAAAAAATGAATAAATTGGGGCGCCTGGGTGGCTCAGTCGTTAAGCGTCTGCCTTCGGCTCAGGTCATGATCCCAGAGTCCTGGGATCGAGCCCCGCATGGAGCTCCCTGCTCGGCGGGAAGCCTGCTTCTCCCTCTCCCACTCCCCCTGCTTGTGTTCCCTCTCTTGCTGTGTCTCTCTCTGTCAAATAAATAAAAATCTTAAAAAAAAAAATTTAAAAAAATGAATAAATAAATTAATTAAAAAATGGAATGGAATGGACTAAAATAAACAAGATAAAATAAAATGAAGTAAAATTAAAAAAAAAATCTCAAAGTAAAACATTCAACAGAAAAAAAAAAAACATTCAACAGACAGGCCTAAGAAGACAGCTATAAGGACAAAAGAGTACACATACTGTGAGCTGCTCCTTTTCTTGAAACTTTTTGGTCTTGAAATTCTTTGTCCTCTTGACTTTTTCAGTGGTGTCTGAGGTGCTCTGGCTGTAGTCACTCACTGAAATGACAGAATCAAGGACTAAAACGATGCCCCCCTGCCACTCCCACATATAAAGAGCTATCCTACTATCATGCCCCTCGAGAGGTCAGAAGAATAAAATGGCTTGTATAGAAATGTCTATTTTATTGACCCTCTCAAAAGGACTCCTGAAGCCACTCATCTCAGTCCAGGACCAGAGGATGACTGGGAAGGAGGGGAAGAAAAGGGGACTACGGTTTTTTAAGCCCAAAAGAAAACACCCCCCACAACCTACCTCCCCAAGCCTGTGAAAGATTTCAAAAATCTCACTCCTAACTTCAGAGACACCAGAAGAATAAAATGGCTGGAACATTAAAGGAAGATGTGTGGTTGGGCTGGCAAATTTTAAGCAATTCCCTGCTGTCCTTGCCAGGTCAGTGTGTTCCTGGTCGACTGTTTTAAAATCACTGTAAGGGTACAACTCACCCAAGCTGGACCTGCTGCCAAATGGCCCATCACCACCCTTGGTGACACTGCTCAGAAAGTGGCTGCTGAAATCCACGGCCTTGCTCAGGTAAAGGTTCTGGGCAACAGAAAAAACATAGGCACCGTGACTGATGAGGCTGCTGTGTCCCCACAGAAGGAGTGCTCTCCCTGCTAACCTGTTCCTCTCTTCATTAACGACCACTCTGTCTACACATATAGTCAAGCCGGAAGCTGGACATCCCCTCACTGGGACGCTTCGTCCGTTCTGCCTCTTAAGTGGCTCCTCAGCCTGGCCCCTCCTTTCTGTCATTATAGCCACAGCCCCCTCTTCATACACCAGGATCCCTGCAAGCGATTCCCAACCGGCTCCTGCCAGCCCACCTTCCACGTGGGTTGCTCCAGTCACCTTTCTACAGTTTATAAGTAATGGTGTTCTTCCCCTGCTTCAAACCCTTCCATGTCTTGGAATAAGAGTGGCAAGATGGGGAAGCTCAGGCTACAGAGTTTGAACCCTGGCTCTATCACTTATTAGCTCAGGGACCTTGGAAGAAGGTGGCTAAATTTCTCTGTACCTCAGTTTCTTCACCTGTAAAGTGGAAATATCATGGCCTACCTCAAAGGGATGTTGGGAAAGTAAAACAAGGAAAATGGAGGTCTATAAAATTAGGATAGATGATGCACAGTCCAGACCTGGAATTCTGATTCCACCTGGATCCATTCCACAGCATGGCATCCTGTCCCACCCTCACGTGGCTGCATCTCCCACCACAGGGAACCACCTGCTACTGCCTGAACACTAGAACATACAGGCTAAGAAAAAACATATTAAACCTGGGGATAATTACTCCACTTCTATCTGATAGACAGCGTATTGTAGATGCTCTTGGTGCCCACCCAGTTCCACTAACTGATTAGCATATCCCTCCCAGCTGCCGGGTGGGCTGCTAACACCTCACAGCTAGCCAACTGCCTCTACAGATGGGTGCTGCCTTGCTCTAGAGGTTACATCCTTCCTTTGCTTGCCTCACCTGGGACAACTTCATGGTGTGAGCCACACTTCAGAGCTCCTCATGGATCAGGCTGAAGCTAGACTTTATGTATGACCACTCAGCTCCTCCCCCTGCCTTGACTCATGTCCCTCACTCCCCTTCTCCTCATGTACCTCCCTGACCCAAGTTCTGCTGTAGCCACACAACTGAAAACATGGCATTCAGCGCTTGACTTGATTTCAAAACACTTTCGTGTGTGTCAGTGGACTGCATTTTCCCAGCCTCTGGGTTAGGCAGAGCCCATGTGCCTGTCCTAATTTTCAAGACACCGCTAGCCCCCTGTTGGGCACATGGTCAGGGCCTGATAGACACTAGTCCCCATGCTTTTTCTTGCCTTCTTTACCCATCTTCTCAATCCATTCCTTATTCTTTTGTATATTCTGACTTCTGGTCCAGTGAAACTACAGCTGCCAGTATGAATCAGTCAATGTTTGTCACACACTGCAGGCACTGTAGCAGAGTTCCAGTCACCATAGAAGAGGGCAGACCAAGGGAGGCAGAGCCACAAAGTTTGGTTTATTTCTTATAGGTAAATAGGTGAAAGTACATACAGGCAAACATGTTTGTCAGTCTTTCACCTATGCTCAGACTTTGGTGCATATAAGTATGCCTGAGAACCAAAGGACAGATAGGGTGGGTAATTATTCCTGTTCTTACTACATCTTTTTTTTTTTTTTTAAGATTTTATTTATTTATTTGAGAGAGAGAGAATGAGAGAGAGCACATGAGAGGGGGGAGGGTCAGAGGGAGAAGCAGACTCCCTGCCGAGCAGGGAGCCCGATGCGGGACTCGATCCAGGGACTCCAGGATCATGACCTGAGCCGAAGGCAGTCGCTTAACCAACTGAGCCACCCAGGCGCCCGTGTTCTTACTACATCTTTATGTGCCCGAGACCTGGCTTCTCTGAGGTTCAGTACAGTTATTTATCTATTTCTATGAAATTATTGGCCTTTAGCCAAGTCTTACAACATTTGGAATTTATGCCTTTTATGGATTTCACAGAAGCACTTTGATAGAGTGTAAGCTACAATTTACTAGTGTGGTCGATTTTCAAATGAATAGTTTCTAAAGGTTTTACTCACCTTGTTGGATACTTGAATATAATTCAGCCGGATGCTAACTTCACAGCCATCCTCATGGACAGTAGCGGAGATAAGCTTTTAAAAAAAGCATTGGAGAGAATTCACAACCACGCACATGGGCTTAATGTCCTGAGCCAAGAAATCCTGAGATGTTAAACGATAAATTTAATCAAATATTTAATGAACTCAAAAGAAGACAAGAAAAGAAAAACAAAGGAACAAAAGCTAAGTGAGATAGAATATAAGTAACAAAATAGCAGACACCAATCCAGCCATATCTATAATCCTATAAATTGTAAATGAACGAAATTAACGTTCCCATCAAAGAGCAGAGACTGCCAGACTGGATGAGAAAGCAAGACCCAAATTTATACTCTCTAAAGAGACACACTTTAAATTTAATCAAGCCACCTGGCTGGATGTCATCACCTGGGTGTCCTGAGGGGCCAGGCCTTGGCAATCAAGGGCCCAGTTTCAGAGTTGAGCAGCTTTTTCTGTAAGTAGCCGGAGGAATTTCAATCAAACAGGGGTCAGCAAATGCTTAAATAACCAGATAGCAATTATTTGAGGTTTTATGGGCTATATGGCAGTGACAGTAAATATTTGAGGGTTTATGGGCTATATGGCGGTGATAGTAAATATTTGAGGTTTTGTGGGCTATATGGTGCTTGCCTTTTTAGCACAAGAGCAGTTATGGACCATAAGTGAATGAATGAGGGTAGCCACGACCCAATAAAACTTGATTTACAAAACTGGGTGGCAGGCCTGATTCGCCCCACACGCCATAGTTTACAGACCCCTGGGTTAGGCCAAAGAATGAATAAGCCACCAAAATAGATTATCAAAGGAAACTGAACAGTACTTGACAATGAAATAGCTTCAATGTTGGCCTATTTGGTGGCAGAGGATCAAACAGGCTGATTTTCAAAGGTTCCTTCTAGTGTCATACAAACGGAAGAAGAGATCTTCCCACAGAGCTCTTTATAATGATGGGGTAATTCTAGAGAAAGAGCTTGGGGCACAGGGTCTGACAGACCTGCTTCAAATCCTGAATACCCTGAGACCCATCAGTGCAATCCTGGGCAGGTCACCAAACTTTTCTGAGCCAGTTTTCCTGGGTGTCAGATAAGGCTTGTTCAGATTATCTACTGCAGTGTAAAAAAAACCCACCCCTAACTTAGTGGCACTAAACAACCATTTTATGAAGTTCATGGCTTCCAACAGGGCACGGCAGGGATAGACTGTCTTTGCTCCACGCGTCTGACACCTCAGCTGGGAAAACTCAAACGGCTAGAGGTGGCTGCATGTTCGGAGGCTGGAATGACCTGGACTCTCATCACTCGTCTGCCTGGCTCCTGAGCCAGGATGACCTGAGGACTGGGTGCAGCTATGGTTGCAGAGGGGTGCACCTACATGTGGCTACTCCATGGGGCTTGGGCTTCTCACAGCAGGGTGGCTGGGCTCCAAGAAGGACTGTTGGAGGGGAGCATGCCCAGTAAGACAGGAAGCAGTGTGGCCTCGCAGGACCACACCTTAGGAGTCCCACAGCATCACTGCCACCACACTCTGTGAGCCCAACTGCCACAAGCCCGCCCACATTCGAGGTGAGAAGACACTGACTCCACTCTTTGAAGGGAAGACTACCAGTGAATTTGTGGCCATTAAAAAAAAAACAACAACAAACTGCTGCAAAAGTAATATTCCTACTTTGTAGGTTTGTTATGAGCCCTAGAGACTGATGAACACAATGCACATAGTGAGTGCATCGGGAAATGGCAACTCTTATGATTACTATTGCTGCTAATATAGACTGGATTTAAGTGCACAATTTGGCAAGACTAAACTCTTCTGGGTTTTTTAGCTCTGAGCACCAGAGTCTCCATAGCATGTGGGATCTAAAAGCATGGAATGTTCACAATTTACTATCTTAGGTCAGGTGCCCAGAAGCAGACTCGGAGACAAGGCTCGTGTGCAAGTGATTTGTTAAGGCAGCGCCTGCAGGGAAGGACATAAGGAAGTGTGGAAAACAGGACATGAAAGGGAGAAGAGCCAAGCAAAGTGCAGTCTCAGGTGAAGTCAGTGGAGGGAACCTGCAGCCTGATCCCATGGGACTCTCTGGAGTGGAAATTCCATCCAGAGCTCACCCACCTTTCCCATTCTGGGTTCTGCAATCAAGGCCCGGAATTCAGGGTTGTTCTGAGCATAAGACCTGAGGTGGGCAGAGATATGATCCAACTGTTTTCTCCAGTACCCTAAAGAAAAACAAGAAACCCATCCTCATGGATAACTCTTCTGAAGCCAAGAAAGAAAAATGTTCCTGTGCAACATGCATTCTCAGGTTATTTTTCTTTGCCAAACTTTGTGATGGTTTTTACTTACTGAACCTCAACTAGGTACCAGAATAAGTTCCATTTTTGCTCCCAGGTTTATTTTTTACACATGACTGATCACAGAATAGTACAGAATCTCAAAAAAATATATTTTGATGGCCACACATGGGGTCTTTTTCTTTTATTCTTTTAAAATTAATCATATTGAGGGACACCTGGGTGGCTCAGTTGGTTAAGCATCTGCCTTCGGTTCAGGTCATGATCCCAGGGTCCTGGGATCGAGCCCCACATCAGACTCCCTGCTCAGCAGGAAGTCTGCTTCTCCCTCTCCCTCTGCTCCCCCCATGCTATCACTATCTCTCTTTCAAAATCTTTAAAAATAAATAAATAAAATTAACCATATTGAGATAAATAACTTTTAAGTGTAGTTTGATTTTCAGCAAGCGTATATATCCCGATCAATATGAAGGACACTTCCATCACTCCAGAAAGCTCCCTTGTGCCCATCTGCAGTCTGCACAGGGTTTAAAACGCATTTGAATTCAATCATTGCCACCACTTAACACTTGGGAGATTTTGCATGAGTCTGGATTTCTGGTTTCTCATGTGCAGGCAGGAGATGCATTTATAGGAAATGTCCAGAACAAGCAAATCCATCAAAACAGAAAGATTCGTAGTTGCCAGGCACCTGGGAGAGGAGATGTGGGGCACGATTGCAAAATGAATACTGGGTCTACTTTTGGGGTGATGAAAACATTCTGGACATACAGAATGGTGATGCTTTTATACTGCTCCTAATGGGCTGAATATCACTAACTATACACTTCAAAATGGTTAAAATGGTGGATTTTGTTATGTGAATTTTAGAATGGTAAAAGGAGAAAGATAATGGTAGATAGCAATAATGACACAGACTAACATTTCTACTGTAATAACAGCAATCCATATATGCTATTTGATTTACAGACTAGACAATGGAGCTATGAACCAAAACATCAGAGTACTGGGGCGCTGGATGGCTCACATGGCTCTTGATTTCGACTCAGGTCATGATCTCAGGGTCCTGGGATTGAGCCCCATGTCAGGCTCTGTGCTCAGTGGGAAGTCTGCTTGCGGATTCTCTCTCCCTCTCTCTCTTCCCCTCCCCTTCTCTCTCTCTCTCGAATAAATAAATAAAATCTTTTTTTAAAAATTAAAACATCAGAATACTACAAGTTTAAAAGCTATACTATGAGGAAAATTACCTAAAGAAAAACAATGGAATTTACTTATGTATAGAAATAAATCTAAAGGAAGAAAAAACGCAATTTTCTTTCCAAGAAAGAGGGAGTTCCCTACTGACAAGAAAGTGTACCTTTTCCCTCACCTCTTCCTGGGCTGACAGCTGTGAGGAGAGGTTTATGGTCACTCATCTTCTCCTGCCTCTGCTTCTGAGAAGCCATTTCCTGTTCCTTTTTGGCTAGTAGCGTGCCAGATGGGTAGAACAGGCCAGCAGTCTGTGTGCCCACGTCCTTCCGAGTCCCAGCATCAGGTCTGGGTAAAGGAACATTTAGGGACTGCCAGGCAGATTGGGGCTAAGAGCAAGGCAGAAAACATAAAATACTAGAATATAATTTAATTAATTCTTCATATTACTTATAGAAAAGAATTCTAATCAGAAGTAAACATATCTCCAAGAAACTGTACTTTGAACTAAAAAGAGGTTTTCAGCCCTTGCCTCACCTTCCTTGCTTCTGTGTCTCTCAGCAATTCCCAGCCTGATCTATAAAACCAGCCTCATCTGCTTGGCCATTTACTATCTCAAATTCGGCCAATCAACTGAACTGATATTCTCTGCCTTGCTGCCCGAGGCTTGAAAGAAATCTAATCTCTCAGTTCTACAATCCAATAGAAGATAGACTTCACTACTCATCCACAGTCAACCACTAGTCACCAGTCTTTTCTCTGAGATACTCCTTCATCTGGATGTGGGGACTGGGGGGACCATCATGTAACGTTATGTAGGTTGTGCACTGCACAACATCACTGCATCTAAAGGGATACCATTCACATGGTGAGCATTATATATTTGCATATTTATTAGGACAATTTTTCTGGTAGATGGAAGAAAATGTCTTTCTAACAAAATTAGTATATTACAATCAATTTCCAAAAGATCGAAGTCAAGTGTCCTGAGGAAAGAACCCTTTGTCTCACTTGCATATGGTTCTATATGGGCTACTGGCAGCCCCAGGATCCATAAGTCTCAGGCTGGGTTAAGAAGGCCATGAACTCCCTAAAAATAAATGCAAAGTTGCTGAGTGCATGTGCATTCTCTCTAATAACTATCAATCTCCAAATTCTTATAATGAAGAGCTATAAAGAAACCTGAAAACCCTTTATGTAGCTTAGAGAAATTTATAAAAGGCTAACGCCAAGCTTGTTAGAGATTAAGTCCTTCTGAAGATAATCCTGTAAGATTTTCCTTAAACTGTGTGCTGTTGTTATAAATGGCAAAAGCAATTTCATATGCTTGATGTAAGTTTTCTAAAATATAAAAGAGCAGGAGCAAAGTTCCTGGTAGGCTACATAAGAGATTCATGAAGTATGTCTGTCTCAGGGCGCCTGGGTGGCTCAGTCAGTTAAGTGTCTTTATTCCACTCAGGTCATGATCCCAGGGTCCTGGGATTGAGCCCTGTGTCTGGCTCCCTGCTCAGTGGGGAGTCTGCTTCTCCCTCTGCATGCCCCACCACCCCTGGCTTATGCTTCTCTCTCTCTCTGTCTCTCAAATAAATAAATAAAATCTTAAAAAAAAAAAAAAAAGAAGTATGCCTGTCTCATGTATTTTAAATCCATTTCTCCCTCATGACATTGTATTGATTTCCATTATTTATATTATTAGTCTTGCAAATGCAATTAGACCTCCATCTACTATAGATAAATCTTTGAATTCTGAAGAAATCACTCAAGTGTTTAAAGCCTAAATTGATCGAATTTATTTACACATCGAGTTGAAAATCCAAAGGAAAGGTTTACATGTTTCGGCTGTCTTTCCCCGGGTTGATCCACAAGGTGGAGGAAACAAATTCAGTCTTAAGCTCGTCCCCCTGGCACCAGTGCTTCCTACAGTGGAGGCCTCACCTCAGCAAAAGGGCCAAGTTCTCCAGCAGCTAGAGCCAGGCTGTTGTCCAGGCTAAGTCTTGCCAAGGACTTCACGTAAATACCACAGGAACCACAGAATCGGGCAGATGGGTGATTGCTGGCCCCACATTTATGGCAAACAGAGTAGCAAGCAGAAATGCCCGGCTAGAGGACAGAAAATATTTTCACACTTTCATAAATATTAGAGTCCTAATTTTCCCACGTAAATTATTCTCATACCATACAATCCCCAGCCATCAAAATAACATATGCCTATACCCCTGACCCTGCAAGTCTACCTTCTAGACCTTATTCTCCTGACGGACAAGTACACAGAGAAGTATATTTAAGACCATTCCCTGCAGCATTGTGGTTTTAGAGAAAATAACTGGAAAACAACCTAAATGTCCAGCAATAGGGGATGGCTTAAATGTATCATGATACAGACAGATGGCGGTATGTTACAGAGCCACTGAAAAGAATGAGGAAGTTACTAACAAGGTACATTGCTAGGTGAAAGGAACAGAATTAGTGTTTCTATGAAACTACTAGTTTACTTATTAATGCATTGAATGGCTCAAAGAACACACACACTAGGTAACGGTGATTGCTTCTGGGGATAGGCGCTGTGGGCCTGGGATGAGAAGGGAGATTAACCCTTCACATGAAACCTGCCATATTATTTACATGCGACACTTACTCAAAGAAATGACTTTAAGTGTTTCATTAAAAAGGCAATGGGTGCCTGGTAAAGGCTCAGTGGGTTAAGCATCTGGCTCTTCAGCTCAGGTCATGATCTTGGGGTCCTGGGATCGAGCCCCATCTCGGGCTCCGGGCTCAGTGGGGAATCGCTTGAGGATTCTCTCTCTCCCTCTGCCCCTCCCCCACTGGTGTGCTCTTTCTCTTTCTGTCTCTCTAAAGATAAATAGACAATTCATAAAAGAAGAAATACCAAGAGTCAATAAATGATTGAAAAAGCTTAACCTCAAAGAAATGCAAAGCAAAACAATAACAGAGCTTTCTCAATTTAACAGAATCAATTATCTCTGTCCCCAGATTCTTAGGTAAACAGGTGCTAGTACTCAAATCCCAAGAAGTGATTTCTGCAAGGCAGGGGAAGAGGAGGAAACTGGCTCTCTCTAGGGTGGTGGTGAGGCCTCGGCACCAAGAAGCTCAGATTTAAAATACCCACCGTGGATCCACACCAGTCACAGAAGCAAGCCTCCCGGCGATTCCCGCGACCACACTTGGAGCAGGAAATGGTCTCCCCTTTCTGAGTGGACAAAGGAGGGGCTTTATCTCCACCGCGCATGCGCTGGGGAACACAATGGCTTTTATCAATAGGCAGATTAATACTATATTCTGCAATCTCCCTCTGAATCCAGGGGGATAAAGCTCGAAATCATTGCAAACCCTGGAATAAGGTATTTTTGCCCCAAAGAGTAAAACTACGATGAACTTCACCAATTAATAAATTCGTACAAAGAAGACACATTCCACTTTGCATGATCTCAGAGTCCTGGGATAGAGCCCCACGACCGGCTCTCTGCTCAGCGGGGAGCCTGCTTCTCCCTCTCCCACTCCCCCTGCTTGTGTTCCCTCTCTCGCTGTGTCTCTCTCTGTCAAATAAATAAAACCTTTTTTTAAAAAAGTGCATCTACTGTTCAGGGTGCCCGGGTGGCTCAGTTGGTTAAGCATCCAACTCTTGATTTTGGCTGAAGTCATAATCTCAGGGTTGTGAGATTGAGCCTGCATCCGGCTCTGCGCTCAAAGCAGAGTATTCTTGAGATTCTTTCCTCCTTCCCTCTCCCTCCCCCTCTGCTCCTCCCCCATTTTTGTGCCCTCTCTCTCTCAAATAAATAAATACATAAGGGCACCTGGGTGGCTCAGTTAAGCGGCTGCCTTCGGCTCAGGTCGTGATCCCAGGGTTCTGGGATCCAGCCCCGCATCGAGCCCCGCATCGGGCTCCTTGCTCAGCGGGGAGCCTGCTTCTCCCTCTCCCTCTGCCTCCCTCTCTGCCTACTTGTTCTATCTCTCTGTCAAATAAATAAATAAAAGCTTAAAAATAAATAAATACATAAAATCTTTTTAAAAAAATAAATGCATCTACTGTTCAAGTGGATTTTTTTAAACATAACATTGCTTTAAAGAAAGAAAAGGTATTTTTTTCCATTCATATTAACGCTGCTAAACAAAGAAAAGACATAAGCTATCGGACTGAATACACATTGTTACTTCTATGGCACTTCAGTGATATATACTCTCATTGCAACATCCAAACTCTGATACACCATTCAAAGAGAAATCAAATCCTGAAAACAAATTCAATTTTGTAATTGTTCCTGGAACAGTTTTGCTGATAGGTGAAACCCAGAGACAACTACATCCCTGACAGGTAATAACGTCAATTTCAGTTGCATGTACTCCTATTCCCTCACTTTAAATACTCCAAATAGGCTGGTAGAAAATCCAGAAGTGGGTACACACCATGTTCTCAATTTCAAACAACAGCATGGCCCAGTCATAAAGACATACCTGACCGTGAATGAAATACAAGTGGGTCTACTTCTCTGCTGGCTGCCACCAGCCTTCTGTGCAAAGTTATTAAATGAAATTGTAAGAAATTGCTGATTTTACTGAGTTAAGACTTTGAAAACTATTTTGTATTGGTGAATATATAAAGTCCTCTCCACATTTAGAAATGTTGCCTTCAGTATGTCTCTCCAACCTCCCACTTCTTCCTTCCTCTGCAGATTATATTTCTTCATTATTATTGAAATTGGACATTTAGCAGCCACCAAATAGATGCCTGGTCCATGCTGTCAACCTACCTCTTGAAATGAAGGCAGGGCCCCCTCACAGGTGACACAGTATTTCAGGTGAGCTGGATTCCCTGTGCCACAGGTGCGGCAGACTACTTTCTCCTTGAAAACAAAGAACGAGAAATACATTTTTCTCTGAGCAAACAATCGTGCAAAGAAATCATCAAGCAGTCTTTTCAATCAACCAGCTATGGACCCTATTTTAACACCCAGACCCTGAAACTGGATTGGTTTAGGAATGATTACAACATAGTGTCAGACAAATAAAAACCATTTTAAAAGAAACTCCCCTGGCCCTGCCCAAAGAAACAAAACTCAAAATGAACAAACTGAAAACAGGTATTCATTTGGCCTCAGAAAGACAAATAAAAAATTTTGCACTGATTATGTATGAGTTTTTTACTTTTTTTTTCCCCCAGTGAAAAACATGATGGTAGGCTCTTCATCTCACGGCCTGAACAATAAACAGAAAAGTCCAAGACTAGCAAAAGCTTACCTATGTGTTTACAAGTCATCTTGTAAACAGCCCATGGGGCTTCATGTTAATGAATTTAGGTTTACTCTATAGTTCCTCACTCAGAAATGCAAAAATGAAAAGACTGTCTTAGAAAATAAATGGTAAGTACAACTTTCCAAGTTAGGAAACTGAGGATAAGTAGCAATACAGAGAGGAAGGAAGGAAGGAAGGAAGGAAGGAAGGAAGGAAGGAAGGAAGGAAGGAAGGAAAGAAGAAAGGAAGAAAGGAAGGAAGGGAGGGAGGAATATTAAAATAGTCTAACTAGAGTTCAATTATTAGAGGTTTGGTAAAACCTGTTCAGTCGCTGGACTACTCTGCACTATCAGGATACTATCCCCTTCACTTATCAATGGTCAGTGACACTCAGTGTTCCTTTCTACTCCAGTGCCTACATTTCCCAGGTGTCCTGAAACTGACACCGTATGTTCTGAAGCTGTAGAGGCAAAGAAGACGATCAAGAGAAAGTCCAACTCCCAGGATTGTAGTTCCAATGCCACTAGGTAGGCTATGAAGTCCCTGGCCTTTCCAAGTCTGGTTAATTTCACTCTAGTAAAAGACTCCAAGTTCTTGCAACTCAAAGAACTCCTAAAGTGCAAATGGCCGACTGACTGCTATTCAAAATATCAGAGTATCACAGATTCGCTCTCTGTGGATCCTGACACTCCCTGGTTCCAGCATTCTTCAAAGTTGCTTAAAGTCTCTGTAGCATAATCTGCAACTGCCAGAGCTTTTCTGTGAGATTTAGGGCTGTGGTCTTCCTGGAGACTCAGAAAAGATCTGGTGACACTCAAGACACTCCTTGAGAAGTGAGTCAAATATCCTGTCCCTGTGTTAAAAAAAATACTGAGATCAAACAAAAATAACAAAGCTGTTTGCTGCAGGAAATATTCTGGAAAGACTGTAAACCAGTAAGGCTGCTTACTTATTCAGTCCAATAGCTTACCTCAGGATCCTCATGCTGGCAGGTCCCACAATCCAAAATTAGTATATCCCCACATCGTTAATATTTCTGTGTGTGTGTGTGTGCACGCACATGTGTGTTCGCATGCACGTGTAGTGAGAACACCTAAAATCTACTCTCAGCAAATTTCCGGTATACAAAGATGGATATGTTAATTAGCTTGACTGCAGTAGTCATTTCACTATGTACATGTATACTAAAACATCATCACCTTAAACATATAAAATTTTTATTTATTTTTTATTTTGAGAGAGAGAGAGAGAGTGAGCAGGGGTGGGGACAGAGGGAGAGAGAGAATCTTAAGAAGACTCCACACATAGCACACAGCCTGACGCAGGGCTCAATCTCACCACCCTGAGATCAGATCTGAGCCAAAATCAAGAGTCAGATGCTTAACCGACTGAGCCACCCAGTGGCT
Organism: Mirounga angustirostris; assembly: GCF_029215605.1. Classification (NCBI taxonomy): domain Eukaryota; kingdom Metazoa; phylum Chordata; class Mammalia; order Carnivora; family Phocidae; genus Mirounga; species Mirounga angustirostris. The sequence continues at coordinate 95,209,911 of NW_026991718.1, read as the reverse complement.
AAAATTTTTATTTAAATAAATTATTAAATTTTTTATTTAAATATTTTAAATTTTTATTTAAGTAAACTATTTTTTTTTTTTTATTTGAGAGAGAGAGCATGAGAAGGGGGAAGGGTCAGAGGGAGAAGCAGACCCCCTGCTGAGCAGGGAGCCCGATGTGGGACTCGATCCCGGGACCCCAGGATCACGACCTGAGCCGAAGGCAGTTGCTTAACCAACTGAGCCACCCAGGCGCCCTTAAGTAAACTATTTTTAAAGCTAGCATGTCATAACTTTGCCCGATCTAAACTAACTCTGCCCTATCCCAATCCTGCCTTGCAAAACTCCCTTTTAAATTTTTTTAACTAATAAACTTCATTTTCTAGAGCAGTTTTAGGTTTATATCAAAACTGAGCAGAAATTATAGGGAGTTCCCATATACTTACTCCCTGTTCCCACACATACATAATCTCCCTCACTGCTGACATCCCAGACCAGGACGGTACCCTCAGTACAACCAGTGAACCCACACAGACATGTCATTATCACCCAAAGTCATAACTGACCCTGGCGTTCACTCTTGTCAAACTCTTTTTAAAAAATCACCCACAGGCACCTGGGTGGCTCAGTTGGTTAAGCGACTGCCCTCGGCTCAGGTCATGATCCCAGGGTCCCGGGATCGAGTCCCACATCGGGCTCCCCCTTCTCTGTGGGGAGCCTGCTTCTCCCTCTGCCTCTGCCTGCCACTCCCCCTGCTTGTGCTCACTCTGTCTCTCTCTCTCTCTTTATGTCAAATAAATAAATAAAATCTTTAAGAAAAATAAAATAAGATAAAAAAATAAAAAATGACCCACATGCATCACTAAAACCCTATAAACACCTTTCCTTGACTTCTCTGTTCTGAGATACTATCAAGACAGTCAAAGTGGCAGTCTACGTACTGTTTCAGGTCCAGTAAACACAGCCTTCTTGGCCAGCAGGCATTTCTAATGGTTTTTTGGTGACTTTTTGACACCATGTCATGGCTTACTTCCTTGAAGAGCAGTGGCCATGATCCACAGATAGAAATAATTTTACATCATAATCACTACAATCATAGATGTCCATAGGGATGACTTGGGATTGAGGCCACTATCAGACTACCTTAAAGAAGATGCTAAACATCTGTGATGAGGACCTTTTTTTAAAAAAGTCATTACCCTCTGGCACCTGGGTGGCTCAGTCAGTTAAGCATCTGCCTTTGGCTCAGGTTGTGATTCCAGGGTCCTAGGACTGAGCCCCATGTCTGGCTCCCTGTTCAGTGGGGAGTCTGCTTCTCTCTCTGTCCCCCACTTTGTGCTCTCTCTCGACCTCTGTCTCTCAAATAAATAAATAAAATCTTTAAAAAAAAGTCAATACCCTCATATGCTGGGGCGCCTGGGTGGCTCAGTCGTGGAGCGTCTGCCTTTGGCTCAGGTCATGATCCCAGGGTCCTGGGATCAGGCCCCGCATCGGGCTCCCTGCTCAGCGGGAAGCTGCTTCTCCCTCTCCCACTCCCCCTACTTGTGTTCCCTCTCTTGCTGTCTCTCTGTCAAATAAATAAATAAGATAAAGTAAAAAATACCCTCATTTGCTACCTTATCCATAGCATTTGCAATGTGTCTAGTTGAATGGTTCTAAGCAATTTAGTGGACCCAACTTAGTTATTGGGGTAACATTTTTCCTTACAAGGTAGTTGGGAGATGAAAACAATTTTCTAATCTCCCAAATGATAAGCTCTCACAAAATGAAGTGTGGAAAATGTAGTAGGTCATTGCAAACTTCATCTCAAAGTGGATTTTGTAAGTTACCAAGCTAAAGTTCTGCTTGATGCAGAGTTGCAGTTACCCTGGCTTTAGCCCCAAATCACTGTGTGAACAGCAGGAGTCTCATAAGGAGGTAATTGCCCCAGTCACGTGAATAATCAGATCTTTTTCAGTAATGACTTCAAGAGGATACCAGCCTTAAGCCTGTCAGATTCTAGGAACCCAATATGACTGGAGACCTGGGGGTATACTATATGTGCTAGTTAGAGCCCAAATGAAATTGATGATCTCTTGGTAAAGGAGAATTCATGTGTTCTTGTGAAATGAGAGATGCTCAGATTAATTTTCAACTTTAGAAAATGGCCAGTGGAATACATTTGTTTAAAAACCAAAACAAAGCTTGGGACACCTGGGTGGCTCGGTCGGTTGAGCATCCAACTCTTGGTTTCAGCTCAGGTCATGATCTTGGGGTGGTGAGATTGAGCCCTGCCTTGGGCTCCTCGCTCTGCAGGAAGTCTGCTTGAGATTCTCTCTCTCACTCTCCCTCTGCTCCTCCCCTCCCCTCACATGTGCTCTCTCTCTCTCAAATAAATAAATAAATCTTTTAAAAATATAAATAAATAAAACCAATCTAAATGTGTGAATACATATGCATGTTTCTGTGCATCCAGAAAAATACATAGAAGGATATTCACTATCATCAGTTATTTTAGGAGGATAGAAATAGAGGTGGGTGGGGAAATTACACACTTCTTTGTATATCTTTAGACTATTTCACTTGTTACAGAAAATTAGAGAATTTTTGAAAATGCAAAATCCTCTCTTCTCCTGAAATACAGGCACCTGTGCCAGAGAGTAAAAGGAGAAACTTCGGCTACTATAACTTCCAATCCTGGCAGCAAAAAAATATATATCTGATAGAGCAAAATTCCTCAGCTTTGACATGGCCTTTAAATTAACAGAAGATAAGTTTGCACCAGTGGACTGTTGGCAGGAAGAGGATGGATGGTGCTTTGTATGCTATGTGGAGTGAGATGGAGACCAACACAAAAACAGCAAGAAGGTCTTCAGCAGGCCCTGCTGGTGCCTTGGGGAAGGTAAGTCTGTTGGCTTCTGAGAACAACAGGTGTTCCCACTGACCTCAGAGGTGCCTCTCTGGGTGAGAATGTTATCTAAAAATCTACCCCCGTGGGATGCCTGGGTGGCTCAGTCGTTAAGTGTCTGCCTTCGGCTCAGGTCATGATCCCAGGGTCCTGGGATCGAGCCCCGCGTCAGGCTCCCTGCTTGGCGGGAAGCTGCTTCTCCCTCTCCCACTCCCCCTGCTTGTTTCCCTCTCTCACAGTCTCTCTCTCTGTCAAATAAATAAATAAAATCTAAAAAAATTAAAAATAAAAAAAATAAAAATCTATGCCCGTGTAAGACCTGGGAAAGCCATTGGGATAAAGATTCTCAGCCCAGGGTTTCCAAACAGGTGTCCTTCTGTGAGTAGAAGCAGCAATACTGATTGGCCGTAAAAATCAGGCATCAGGCATTTCCCTTCAACATCAGATGTCATGGTGATAAAAGTCTCTCTAAAAAATCAAGTCTGATTAAATCCTGTCCCTGCTTTCCGCTGTTCAGGGTGCACTGGGAGAAATCGGAGCTGTTAAGTACGGTAGAGAGGCGCCATCTTGCACAACCCACAGCACCTCCAGCATTTCTGCTGCTCAGCAAAACCAAACTGCTTACAACGCTTCCAGTCTCTGTGCATCTTCCTGGAACAACCTCTCCCCTGACCTCCCACACATACACATAAGCAACTTTTCTTTGTCCCATTCCTTCCCCATCTGGCATGTGCTTGTGCATCCCACAATATCCATCAGGTGACACCCCATCTTCAAAGCTATCCCTGGCCCCAGCCCCTGATAAGAGTTAGTGAATTCTTCCTCTGTGCCCCCACCCACCCACCCACCAGACTGCTACCTCCACTGCTGCAAGTGTGGGCAGGATCAGGGGCAGTGGGTCTAGGGATCAGAGTCCAGGGAATGTAGGGTGCAGAGGCCCAGAGAGTGGTCCAGGAAGCAGCACGCTGGGAAAAGTCACATCAAAGGTGTCTTTGAAAAATTCCCTCAGCACCTGAGGGTTCACACTTGAGGTGTAAGGCAGAACCCAGAGAAATAGGGTGAAGCTGAAGGAAGGTTCATGGCTGCACCATCATGAGGGATGCCAGACTAGGCCCGAGTGGCTGTGAATCCTAGAGGCCGGGCCTAGAGACCACTCCTTCCTCAGACCCCTTCCCTCGATCTTCCCTATTCAAGGGACTCTAAAGTGGGTATCCAGAGACGATTCCTCAGGCTCATACCACTCCCTGCTCCATCCATCTAACAAAACGATTAGTAAATTTTCATCTACCTGACCTTGGCCCGGCCAGTTCTTCAAAGTCTCATTTCTGAAGGCTTACATTGCTTGGAATACTTAAAAACGTTTCAGAGTGAAGAGGAGCTTGGAGGTAAAAGAAAAAGTGGACGTCCCCTTTCTCTCATAAACTTCAATACAGTTTGCTCATATGAAAACCCACAAAGTCGTTTTAGGAGTATTACAGTCCCAGTTGTACATTAAATTCCTTATTACTAAAAACTCTTGCTGTTTTATGTCTCAAATTCTAAATCTATTTTATCCTTTAGTGACATTTACTTGAGATTAAAGAGGAACTGAATGGGACTGTAAACTGAAAAATGGGTAAAAGATACAGCTGTACATTGAAAGATTCTACCAAAAATATTTTCTTGGTATGACATTGTCTAGCAAAGTTTTCTGAATATATATGATGATGATACTTAACTTTTTCTTTCTTTTTTTTTGATACTTAACTTTTTCATCCATGTGACCAGCTATAATCATTCTTTTCTACATAACAGAGATCCATAATCAAATAAAAGCATAAAACAACTTTAAGGACAAGATTAAAAGTTCTTAACTGCAATATTAATTGCAACGTTGAAGTTTTCTTCCAGTCAACTCCAAATCCATGCCCTCCAAATCCATGTTCAGGGAACACATTTCTATGTATCTCTCTTAACAGTTATAGATCTTATTGGCAAGTAAAATTCTTGGGCAGCCTACCTTCCCAAAAATTAGAGTGGATTTTGTTCACAGATATTAGTTTATCAATTGTTCACCAACTTCATCAGCTGAAGACATTTAATGGCTTACATACCACTTTCTATATATTTTATTCGTGTTTTTACAGAATCACATTTCATTACCTTCAAGCGGAGGCTGGCCTGTGGCTGCAGCTGTAGGATAAGAGAGGCCTCACACACCACACAGATGGGAGTGTTCATGGGCACCATGTTTCCACATTCTGCACATAAGCCCATCTGCACAAAGAAAGAGGTTTGTCTTGGGATGCAAAAACTGAAGGTATAAGTAGATCTTCGAATATAAGATTTAATTTGCTTTTGGGGTGCCTGCATGGCTCAGTCAGTTAAGCATCTGGCTTCGGCTCAGGTCATGATCCCGGAGTCCTGGGATCAAGTTCCGCATTGGGCTCCCTGCTGAGCGGGGGAGTCTGCTTCTCTCTCTCCCTCTGCCCTTCCCCCCACTTGTGCTCTCTCTCTCTCAAATAAATAAATAAAATCTTAAGAAAAAGATTTAATTTGCTTTTGTAAAAAATGTTTAAAAATAATTACCTTTATTCTTATTTTTTTTATATTGTGAGTAAGAACATGTTTATTGTGGAAAATAGAAATGTAAAAAAAAAAAAAAGAAAGAAAAAATATCTTACAGGACAATGGAGTAAGGAAACCCACAAATCCTCTCTCCAAAAAGCAATTATAAAGTTGGATAAAACTGTCATTTCAGATTCAAAAAACCATTCCAGATTCTGAAAGTCACCAATTTCAGGTAAGAACACTACAAGTCCATGTGGTTCCTGCTTGAGGCTGTACCCATCCTCCTCTAGCTCTGTCAGTGTGGCAGCCTCACTGGGGCAGGACAGGCTGTGAAAACCAGCAGCTTCATAGCTGCTGCTGGGCAGGGCTCACTTGATTTGGGGCACTGTTAAGATGACAATCTCAGTGGCAAGAAAACAGGGAGGGCCAGTGGCTCTATAAGCCTGAAATCAGCATTCTGTTTGAGGCAACTAGTCAGGGATTTAACAGAAAGTTCCAGGAGCTAAGTCAAATATAGGGTGCTTGATAAGCTCCCCACATATCTTTAGTTGACTGGAAGATATGCACATGTATAGCATAAACCAGAGTGGGAGTAAGCCACTCATACATCGCTGGCTGATGGAAGCTACACATGGAGATGCAAGGGAGTTCAGTATAAAGTAAAAGCTGAGGCTGACTTGTAAGTAGCCTGAAGCTTGAATGTTCAACCCAGCCCACACATAGATCCATCAGCAGAGAGTGGAAGGCTTACTGGACCAAGGTATTTGAGTATAACTTCTGGCCAATCCTCAGTTGAGCACTAAGCTATGCAGACTCAGGGGTGACCCCAGGCTTAAAAATAAAAACAAGAACAAAAAACCTGATATCAGTGGCCACACATTTCAGGGGAGACAAACATGAGAAAAAAATTAATCCCAGTAAACAAAAATAAAAACAGCAGAAAGAAAAAGTAAGAAAATGTTAGAATCCAGAGTTGTTACAATGTATCATCTAAGATGTCCAGAATTAAAGAAAAAAATTATGAGGCACACAAAAAACAAGAAATTGTGACCTAAACTCAGGGAGAAAAAAAACAGCTGATAGATATAGTATCCCCAGATGTTGGATTTACAAAGATTTCAAAACAGCTATTATAAAACTGTTCAAAGAACTCAAGGAAACCATGTTTAAAGGATAAAGTATGGTGGTGATGTTTCAAAAAAATAGGGACTCTCAATAAAGACATAGAAATTATTTTTTTAAAAGGACCGTATCAGGGCGCCTGGGTGGCTCAGTTGGTTAAGCAACTGCCTTCGGCTCGGGTCATGATCCCGGGGTCCTGGGATCGAGTCCCGCATCGGGCTCCCTGCTCTGCGGGGAGCCTGCTTCTCCCTCTCCCACTCCCCCTGCTTGTGTTCCTTCTCTCGCTGTGTCTCTCTCTGTCAAATAAATAAATAAAATCTTTAAAAAAAAAAAAAAAAGGACCATATCAAAACCTGGAGTTTAAAATTAAAATAACTGAAATGGGAAAAAAAAAAAATCTCCAGAGGGACTCCATAGCAGATCAGAGATTGACAGAAGAAAGAACTGGTGAACATGAATATGTTCAACAGAAATTTTCCAATCTGAAGAACAGAGAGAAAAAGGATGTTAGAAAATAAACCATCAAACACCTGTGGGACAACATATCAACATACATGTAATAGGAGTTTTAGAAGGAAGGGAGAGAGAAGAAAAGGCAAAAAAAAAAAAAGAGAGAGAATTTGAAGAAATAATAGCCAAAAACTTCCCACATTTGAAGAAAAACATTAATCTATAGCTCCAAGAAAATCAATTCCAAGAAAGATAAACAGAAAGAGATCCACATTTAGGCACACTATAGTCAAATTGCTGAATGTCAGAGAAAGAGAAAAGTCTTAAAAGTAGCAAGAGAAAAAACTACTTATCACATATCAAAAACCATGGAGACCAGAGGTAGGAGAATAATGTCTTCAAAGGACTGAAATTAAAAATAACTGTCAAATAAGGGGTTTCTGGGTGGCTCAGTCTGTTAAGCGTCTCACTCTTGATTTCAGCTCAGGTCATGATCTCAGGGTTGTGAGATCAAGCCCTGCATCGGGCTCCATGCTCAGTGGGGTGCCTGCTTGAGATTCTCCCTCTACCCCTGCCCCTCCCTTTCCCGTCTCTCTCTCAAATAAATAAATCCTTAAAAATAACTGTCAAACAAGAATTCTACATCCAGTAAAATTATCCTTCAAAAGAGGATGCAAAATAAATATTATCATAGACAAAGACAGAGAGAAATGGCTAGCAGATGTGCCTTTAGTAAAGGAAGTCCACTAGGCTAAAACTACGTGACACTAGATGATAACCTGAGTTCACAGGAAAGAAATGAAGAAATGAGAGACCAGATTTAATAAATATGTGAGTAAATATAAATGAGTACATAAACATTTTTTCTTATCTTTAAATGACATAAGATCATATAACACTGCATTTTCAGTTTATTACATATATAGATGTAATATATATGATGATATATATTACAGAAAAGATAAATAAATGGGGAGGAAAAGGAGTATGGCTGTTGACCATTGGATAGCAAAGAAGTTCAACTGGGGTGACGTAGACCTGAACTGGCAAGCAAAAAGCAAAAACCTGGGTCCAATGAAACCTGTTTGGAAATCTCCCTCTGGGGAGCTGGTAGAACATGCTGGGAAGGCTGTACAGGCATGCTGCTATAACTTGCCAGCAAACTGCCCACTGGGGTGCCTGAGGACTGTCTGGGAGCTGGCTGAGGTGCCAGTGAAACTCACTGAGAAGCTGTTCGTGGGATGTTACCAAAACACAATGGGGCTCAGCAGAACTGGGTTCCTGCAGGTTAGCTGAGCACTGTCAGAGCAAAAAGAGAGGAAAGCATACCAGAACCAGGAAGAAAGGCCAAGTCCATTCTCCTGCAGTGTCCCTCCAGCAGCAATGTTCCTCTACTAACACAATTAACATCTAGCTAGCTGGCACAGGAGAAATGTTAAAAGGGTCCAGCTCCAGGACCCACAAGGCAGGGCAATGAAGGGTGGATCTAGAGCTGTAAGGTGCACTTCTCCATCTATCTAATGAGACTCTGAGTGTCTTGGATTAAGTTTACCACTTTAAATATTTGTAATCTTGGGGCGCCTGGGTGCCTCAGTTGGTTAAGCCTCTGCCTTCGGCTCAGGTCATGATCCCAGGGTCCTAGGATCGAGCCCCGCATTGGGCTCCTTGCTCAGCGGGGAGTCTGCTTCTCCCTCTGCCTGCTCCTCCCCCTGCTTGTGCTCTCTCTGTCAAACAAATAAATAAAATCTTTTTTTTTTTAAGATTTTTTTATTTTATTTTATTTGAGAGAGAATGAGAGAGAGCACATGAGAGGGGGGAGGGTCAGAGGGAGAAGCAGACTCCCTGCCGAGCAGGGAGCCCGATGCGGGACTCGATCCCGGGACTCCAGGATCATGACCTGAGCCGAAGGCAGTCGCCCAACCAACTGAGCCACCCAGGCGCCCAAATAAATAAAATCTTTAAAAAAATAATAAAAATAAATAATAAAAAATAAAAATAATAAATAAAATAACAAATAAAATAAATAAAAATAAATAAAATATTTATAATCTTTGATAACTTCTCCTCCCTAAAAGAACAAAGAAAGTTCTGAAAATCTGTTTTCCAGGGTGCCTGGGTGGCACAGTTGGTTGAGCGACTGACTCTTGGTTTCAACTCAGGTTGTGATCTCAGGGTCGTGGGATCGAGCCCACACTGGGCTCTGTGCTCAGCACAGAGTCTGCTTGGGATTCTTTGCCTCTCCCTGGCCCCATCCCCTGCAGACACTATTTCTCTCTAAAATAATTAAATAAATAAAATCTTTGAAAATCTGTTTTCAGGCAAGTAAAAAATAATTTTGATACTGCACCAATGAATGAATATAAGCAGGGAAAATCCAAACTGCTGGGATCTATTCATAGTTTATTTTCTGTATTATCTTCTTTATGAAGTTCAAAATACATTATAGCAAATTAAATTAATTTCTACAACAATCTTGAGCAATACCTTGGAATAAATTGTAAAAAAGATATCCATTTAGATTCTCACCCTTTGCTTGAAGGTATAACTCAATTCTAGAACTCTAGACTTAAACACACTGAATTAGTGGCTTTTTCTTAGTGACTATCTTTTTAAAGATGGTTATCTTTCAGTCAACATCATAGATCCTTTTATTTCATTTTGTAAACCCTACTCCATAAAAATACCCAAGTTTCAAGTGCATAAAAGATGACACATTTTGGTGAAGGTTTTGATTTTTAGTAAGCTGAGTATCTTTTCTAACTATAAACTCATTAGTAGGCTTATACCAATTATTATCTATACTTAACAGCCAAAATTTTTTAATTGATCAATCTATAGCTTATACCAATAGCATCTTTGGACAAAATGATGTATCTTAAGGATATACAGACTTGTAATTAGTACTTCTCTCCATTTATTTCTAGAATAGAAATATTACTGTACCCAGGTTATAAACTGAGTATCATCTGAGTAGGAAATATATATTTACCTATGCACATATCACTGAAACAATAAGATTTCAGGGCACCTGGGTGGCTCAGCTGGTTAAGCGTCTGCCTTAGATTCAGGTCATGAACCCAGGGTCCTGGGTTCGAGTCCCATATCAGGTTCCCTGCTCCACGGGGAGCCTGCTTCTCTCTCTCCCTCTGCCTGCCACTCCCCCTGCTTGTGCACACGTGCTCTCTCTCTCTCTCCCTCTATCAAATAAATAAATAAAATCTTTAAAAAAAAAAAAAACAATACAATAAGATTTCAGTATCCTTCTGAGCCTGTGCTTCTGTAAGGCCACCAAAAGAAATGGCATTGCAAACAAGGTTTTCCATTTTTAAGTAAGAGACTGGGCAATAAGAGATTAGACTGCCAGTAATTTTTTCAACACTGTTTATGTTTGTGGATCATGAGTGCCAGGTCTATGCTACTGCTCTACTAAAGATCAAATAAACCAATGAAAGAAGTTTTTAAAGATTCTGCTGCTCACCTGAGCTCCTTCTGGGGGTGGGAGACGACAGCCAAATATGGGTGGTACAGGAGAGCCACATTCTTGACAGAAGCGAGCAAAGGGGTCAGACGGGCGGGGGGCCAGGCAGTGGGCACACCTACAACAAAATAGGTTCCTGACTGGCCATGTTCTGATGGGTTCACATTAAGAAGTCAGATGAAAATCTCCAAGTGTGCAAACATTTTAGAAAATAAAAAAACAAAACAAAGAGCAGACCACTCTCAAAGGCTATGGAACAAGTTCAAGACAGGGGATGCTTCTCCAGTCATTTTATTACAAAGTGGCCTTCCACCTGGACCCACTGGTCCTTCACCTGGCCTGGCTTACCTTATTTCCCAACGTTTGGCAGAAGTTTATCAGCAGCCTTGATCCCACTTCTGACTAATCCTATGACACTGGATTTGGCATGCGTGAGGGTGATCCCCGAGAATTCCAGTAAAGTCTACCTTAACTGCAATTTTCTGACTTCCTACCTGACCTCTGAGCTCAGTCTGTGACAGGTCTTGCCTGGAGGAGGACCACGTCTTGACCAAAGAAGATATACAAATGGTCAAGAAACACATGAAAAAAATGCTCAATGTCACTTGTCATTGATTTTGATTTTGATTTTGATTTGTCACAAATCAAAACCACAATGAAATTTCACTTTATATCTATTAGGATGACTATTAGAAAAACAGAAAATAACAAGTATTGGTGGAGAAATTGACACCCTTGTGCATTTCTGGTGGAAGGTAAAATGATGCAGCTGCTGTGGAAAACAGTTTAGCAGTTCCTGAAAAAGTTGGACAAAGAATTACCATAAAATCAAAATTCCAGTCCTAGGTAAATACCCAAAAGAACTGAAATCAGGGACTCAGATACTTGGACACCAATGTTCACAGCAGCATTACTCACAATAGTCAAATGTGGTAACAACTCAAGTGTCCATGAACAGATGAGCAGATAAACAAATTGTGGTGTATACATAATGGGATATTTTTCATCTTTAATACGGAATGCAATTCTGATACAGACTACAACATGAGAACTTCGAAAATATGCTCAGTGAAGTAAGTCAGACACAAAAGGACAAATATTGTCTGATTCTACTTACATAAGGTAACTAGAATAGGCAAATTCATAAAAACAGAAAGGAGAACAGAGGTTACTAGGGGCTGGAAGGATTAGGTGAAGGAGTTATTGCTTAATGGGAACTGAGTTCTGTTTGGAATGACAAAAAAGTTCTGGAAATGGATGGTGGTGATGGCTGCACAACATTGTGAATGTACTTAATGCCAGTGAATTGTACACTTAAAAATCATTAAAGTGGTAGATTTTAATTACGTATATTTTACCACAATAAAAGTGTAAAGGGCCTCAAAAATAATCGATATAAAATAAAAGTAATAATGTAAGGATGTATATGTATAATATGTATAAATGTAACAATGTATTATGGGGTTCATAATATTCGCAGAAGTGAAATGAGTGACCACAGTAGCACAAAGGCTGTTGTTACTCAGCGCCTGGAAGTATGGGATCATGAGGTTCCTATGCTGTGTACAAAGTGGCCTAATCCTGCTTGAGGATGGGCTGTGATGAGTTAAAAATACGTATTAGAAACCAAAGCAACTACTAAGAACAAAGTTCTAGCTAATAAGCTAACAAAGCATATAAAGCAAAATGGAATCGTGAAACATACCCAACTAATCCAAAAGATGGCAGAAAAAAAGAAAAGGCAACAAAGAACAGATAAGATGAACAGAAAACAAATAGCATGATGGTTGATTTAAATTCAAACATATCAATAATCAGAATATACTCTTAACACCCCAACTAAAATGTAGAAATTGTCAGGTTTTTTAAAAAGCAAGATCTAACTAGATGTTGCTTTAAAAAAACTTAAAGAAAAACAGATAGGTTAAAAGTAAAAGGATGAAAACAGTTAGATCATGCAAACACTAAGCAGAAGAAAGCAGGGGTGGCTGTGTTAATATCAGACAAAATAGGTTTCTTTCTTTTTTTTTTTTTCAGACAAAATAGATTTCTGAGCAAAGAGTATCACCAGGGTTAAAGAAGGTTATTCATTATGATAAAGGGGTCAACTCAGCAAGAGGACATAAGAATCCAAAAGGTTTATACACAATAATAGAGCTTAAAAGTACATGAAGCAAAATCCAATAGAAAGCAAGGATAAGGAGACAAATTCATAATTATAGCCACAGATTTCTCAATCACTGATTAAGAAATAGACAGAAAAATCAGTAAAGATAGAGAAGAGTTAAATAATATCATCAACCAACTTAACCTAATTGACAGTTACAGAATACTCACTCTAGCAAAATGTACATCCTTTTGAAGTGTACATGGAACATTCACCAATCAAATCATACAATATATGTTCTCTGATCAAAAAAGGAATTAAATTTGAAATAAGTACCAGAGGATATAAGGAAAATCCCCAAATATTGGAAATTTAATAAAATACTTTCAAATAACCCATGGGTCAAAAAAGAAACGACAAGGATAGTTAGAAAGTTTAAACTGAATTAAAATGAAAACACAACAGGGGCGCCTAGCTCAGTCAATAGAGCATGTGGCTCTTGATCTCAGAGTCATGAGTTCAAGCCCCACACTGGGCATGGGGTCTACTTAAAAAAATTAAAAATAAAAATGAAATGAGAACACAACATACTAATATTAGGGGCTAACGCAGTACTCGGGGAAAATTTGCAGAATTCTAAATGCCTATATTAGAACGAAGAAAGCCTTCAAATGAATGAGTTCATCTTCCACATACTAAAGAAATTAGAAAAAGAAGAGCAGAGGCGCCGGGTGGCGCAGTTGGTTGAGCAAACAGCTCTTGGTTTCAGCTCAGGTCCTGATCTCATATGGGTCATGAGATCCAGCCCCATGTCCACCTCCAAACTCAGTGCAGAGTCTGCTTTACATTCAGTCTCCCTCTGCCCCCTGCTCCTGCTCTCTTTCTCTCTCTCTAACAAATAAATAAATCTTAAAAAAAGAAAAAGAAGAGCAAATGAAACTAACGGTTCGCTAAAAAAGAAACAGATAAACAGACTTATATTTATTAAACAAACTTAATATGTAGTTTAAAGTCTTCCTTAAAACTCTGGACCCCAGTGCTTTCACTGGTGTACCTGACCAAACACCTAAGGAAGAAATAATACCAATTCTTTTCTTTTTTTATTAACATATAATGTATTATTTGTTTCAGGGGTACAGGTCTGTGATTCAACAGTCTTACACAATTCACAGCGCTCACCATAGCACATACCCTCCCCAATGTCCATCACCCAGCCACCCCAACCCTCCTACCACCCAGTAATACCAATTCTAAACAAACTCAGAAAATTAAAGGAGAGAGAATACTTCCCAACTTATTTTGTGAACCCAGAATTACCTTGATACTAAAATCAGAGAAAGATACTGTAAGGCATGAAAACTACAGACCAATATCCCTCATGTACATATATGCAAAAAGTTCCTTATATTTTAGCAAATCAAATTAAATATTACATAAAATAGATAATACTTCAAGTGAGGTTTATCTCAGAAATGCATGGCTGATTTAAAACTTGAAAATCAGGGCACCTGGGTGGCTCAGTCCGTTAAGCGTCTGCCTTCGGCTCAGGTCATGATCCTGGGGTCCTGGGATTGAGCCCCACATTGAGCTCCCTTCTCAGTGGGGAGCCTGCTTCCTCTTCTCCCTCTCCCTCTGCCTGCTGCTCTGCCTACTTATGTGCTCCCTCTCTCTCTCTCTCTGTCAAATAAATAAATAAAATATTTAAAAAAATAAAACTTGAAAATCAGGGGTGCCTGTGTGGCTCAGTCAGTTAAGTGTCTGACTTTGGCTCAGGTCATGATCTTAGGGTCCTGGGATCAAGAGCCCTGCGCCTGACTCCATGCTCGGCAGGGAGTCTGCTTCACCCTCTCCCTCTGCCCTTCCCCCAGCTCATGCTCTCTCTGTCTCTCTCTCTCAAATAAATAAACAAAATCTTTAAAATAAAACTTGAAAATCAATCTTTGTAATTCACCACATGAACAAAAAAGGAAAAACCATATTACTTTAATAGGTAGAGAAAATGCTATAGACAAAATCCAACATCTAGTCCTGATTTAAAAGAAAAACAACCAAAAAACCCTAGGGGCACCTGTGTGGCTCAGTCAGTTAAGTGTCTGCCTTCGACTCAGGTCATGATCCCAGAATCCTGGGATCCAGCCCCGCATCTGGCTCCCTACTCAGTAGGGAGCCTGCTTCTCCCTCTCCCTCTGCCCCCCAGCTCGTCTCTCTATCTCAGATAAATAAATAAAATCTTAAAAAAAAAAAACAAACCTCTCAGCAAGCTAAGACTAGGAGAAAATTTCCTCAATCTGAAAGGTCAACAAAAAAAATCTACAGCCAATATCATATTTAATGTTAAGAAATGGAATGTTTTCTCCCTAAGTTCAGGAATAAGGCAAGAATGTCCACTCTCATCACTTCTATTCTAAATTTACTGGAAGTCTGGCCAAGGCAACAAGTCAAGGGAAAAAAAGAACAAAGAAAAGGGATCTGTATATGTGTTCCAGCTATAGAGATCAGACTGTTTTCGGTTTGCACAGCACCTCAGGGGAGGAAAGAATATATGAATAGGGAATATTGCCATCCAGGTGGCTTTAGGGTCCTGAGGAGTAGAGAAGGATGGCACAGGGGAGGTCTGGATGGATCTAATTTGTGTAGGAGTTCCCTGTAGATAAATTACTGATCCCCCAACTACTATCTCCCAGGATGTAACAGCTGAATTAATATGTAATCAACTGCACTGTAACTAAGGCAGGTGCACGCCCCACCCAATACCATTTCTTACCCTCTAATCCTACCTGATCTTTAACAAAGCATGAATAATTCTAAGGATCATCTCTATTTTGTTGTGCTTTTTTGTAACTTTTAAATAAATCAGTTTATAGTGGAAGAAAGGAAGGAAGGAAGGAAGGAAGGAAAGGAACAAGGAAGGAAGGAAAGAAGAAAGGAAGGAAGGAAGGATCCATGTAGAAAATGAAAAAATTTACATTTTAAAAGCAAAAAATTTTAAATTTACATTTTAAAATTTATATTTTAAAAAATTTACATTTTAAAAGCAATACCATTTATGACAGCATCAAAAAATACGAAATACTTAGAAATCAATTTGACAAAAGATATGTAAATCCTGAGCACTGAAAACTATACAACACTGCTGAAAGAAATTAAGGAAGAACTAAATAAACGATGAGATAACCTCATTTTTCTGGACTGTAAAGACTCAAAATTGTTAATAACATCAATTTTTCTTAAATTAATATATCAACTAAATGCAATCCAAATCAAAACTCTAGCAGACATTTTGTAGATGTTGAGAAGCTGATTTTAAAACTTATTTGAAAATGCAAAGTACCGAGAGGAGCCAAACTATTTTTGTAAAAGAAGAACAAAGTTGAAGAATGTGTAACACTTAGTTTCAAGACTTATTATAAAGGTATGGCAATCAAGCAGTGTGGTAGTAAATAAATATAGACAAACATCAGTGGATCAGAATACAGAGTCCAGAAACAGACCCACAAAATCTCAAAAGTAATCAATCAGAAAAGGACAATCTTTTCAACAAATGGTGCTGGAATAACCTCACACTATAATTAAATATGGATCACAGACCTAAATATAAGAGCTACAATTTCTAGAAGAAAACATAGAAGAAAATCTTATGAGTGGGATATGTCTTTGGTTTGGGAAAGACTTCTTAAATATGTCAAAATAAACATTAAGTATAAGACAAATAAATACATTGCATTTGATCAAAAATAAAAACTTTAGCTCTTTAAAAATAAACTTTCTTGGGGCACCTGGGTGGCTCAGTCGGTTGAGCGTCTGCCTTCGGCTCGGGTCGTGATCCCAGGGTCCTGGGATCGAGCCCCGCGTCGGGCTCCCTGCTCGGCGGGGAGCCTGCTTCCCCCTCTCCTCCCCACTCATGCTCTCTATCACTATCTCTGACTTTCTCAAATAAATAAATAAAATCTTTAAAAAAAAAAAAAACTTTCTTAAGCAAATAACAAGCCAAAACTGGGAGAAAATATTTGCAAAACATATATTAACAAAAGAGAACATGTACAACTCTATAATTAGGAGATACAGTACTCAATTTTTAAAAAGGGCAAAACGTTTGAACAGGCACTTTCCCAAAGAAGGTATATGGATGGCAAATAAACACTTTTAAAGATGCTCAAAGTCATTAGTCACTAGGGAAATGCAAATGAAATCCACAAGCACCATCTCACAAGAATGGCCAAACATAAAAATTAAAGCATTGGTGAGGATGTAGAGAAAGTGGGATTCTCATACACTGTTGCTGGGAATGTAAAATGGTGCACCTCCTTTGGAAAACAGCTTGGCAGTTTCTTAAAAAGTTAAACGTACAGCTATCATATGACCGAGGCATTTCATTCCAGATATGTACTTAAGGGAAATGAAACTATATATGCATATTATGACTTGTATACAAATGTTCTTAGCTTTACCTGTAATAGCCCAAAACTGGAAACAACCCAGATGTCCATCAATAGATGACTAAATATACAGATTGCGATGTATCCATACAATGGGATACTACTCAACAATAAAAAGAAATAAACACCTGATACGTGCAGCAACGTGGGTGAATCTCAAAATAACTAGGAAAAGGAATGGGGTGCCGGGGTGGCTCAGTTGTTAAGCATCTGCCTTCGGCTCAGGTCATGATCCCAGGGTCCTGGGATCGAGCCTGGCATCGGGCTCCCTGCTCCACAGGAAACCTGCTTCTCCCCCTCCCACTCCCACTGCTTGTGTTCCCTCTCTTGCTGTGTCTCTCTCTGTCAAATAAATAAATAAAATCTTAAAAAAAAAAAAACTAGGAAAATGAAAGAAGCTTGGCAAAAAGAGCACATACTGAATTATTCCATTTATGTATGGAATCAAATGCAAACTAAAACTACAGTGACGAGAAGCAGATCAATAGTTGCCTTGGGATAGGGAGGAGCACAAAGGAGGGACTTCAAAAGGGTACAGCGCAGGAAACTTTTGGAGGTGACGGACTTGTTCATTTTAATTATAGTGATAGTTTCAAGGTTATATGCACATGTCAATTGCAGCTTTTTTTTTGCAAAATGAATTAAAAAATTTTTTTACTTGAGTATAGTTGACACACAGTGTTTCAGTTGTATAACCACACAAGCACTGGTTTCAGTTGTATAACATAGTGATTCAACTTCTTTACATGTTAGGCTCACAAGTATAGCTACCATCTGTCACCGTACAATGCTATTACCATTGGCTATATTCCCTATGCTTTTATTCCTGTAACTTATTCATTCCATAACTGGAAGACTATATCTCCCACTCCCCTTCCCCCATTTTGCCCATCCCTCCAACCCCCTCTCCTCCGGCAACCATCAGTTTGTTCTATTTATAAGTCTGATTCTTCTGTTTGTCTATTCATTTTTTTTTGTTTTTTAGATTCTACATATGAGTGAATTCATATGGTATTTGTCTTTCTCTAATTTCACTCAGCATAATACCCTCTAGGTCTATCCATGTTGTAGCAAATGGCACGATCTCATCCTTTTTATGGCTGTGTAATGTTCCACTGCATAAATATACCACATCTTCCCTAGTCATTCGCCTGTTGATGAACACTTAGGTTGTTTCCATGTCTTCGCTATTGTACATAACGATGTGATATACATAAGGGTCAACTGTACTTTTTAAATAAGTACAGTTTTATTGTATATCAATATACTTTGAAAATTTATAAAAATTTAATGAAAGACAGTTGGGTGAGAAAACACCATTCTTATGTCTCATCCTTAAATTTTTTTGACAATGTCTCAGTAGGATTTAAGAAATAGTAAAGAAAATGTAATACTTACTTGAGAAAGTCTGTCTCTCTTTGAATTCTCATGATCTCCGTGCTTGTTAAACTCTTCTGGCCAGTTATGTGTGCAAAACTAGGGAGCTACAATTAAGGATACATATAAAATCACAGTAAAAGCTATGTACAGTAAAATTGCATTTTAATATATTGTCTTATCATATCCAGCACTCATCTTTTGAGAACCACGACGGGAGAATCATAAGTAATGATTACCCTAGGACCCAACATTAAAAAATTAGAGTGCTATCATGATTAGATATGTATATTTCACTAAAAACAGAGTTTACAAGAAAAGATATCTGAATTTACCATCAGACAGACCAGAGTTTAGAATTTAAAAACCTAAGTTGCCCTCCATTTTTCTCAAAGATTACATCCCCAGGAAAATCAAAGATTCACCTAAAAGAACATATGCAGCAACTGTCTGCTGTTATCCAAAAACATTTAACTCATTTGATATATTTTTATTTGAGCATTCACTTTGTACCAGGCACTGTGTTTGACACAGGGAGGGGGGACAAAGATAAATATTACACGGTCCCTACCCTTTAGGAGCTGAACTGGTGGACACACAAAATACTGAAACACTGTGGTTTCAGTATAGTAATGCATTTGTGTTGAGTCCCATGGGACCCTAGAAGAGAAAATAATCACATTCACTTGCTCCAGGGGAGAAAGGCTTCCCAGGATGCTAACACCTGAGCTGGGCCTGGGAAAGTAAAAAAAGATTTGTCAAATGGACACAAGACAATGGGATTCCCAAGCAGAGGAAACCCATTTGCAAAGGCACAGTGGTAGGGCAGTGCTTGGCCTATCCTGGGGCTCAGGGGTGTGACGTGCTTTAGACGTCTGAGTAACTGGAGAAGGAACATGGAGGGGAGGAGCTATCACTTAGGAAGGGTCTGACACCTGCTAAAATCGTATTACGTAGTCATTACCTCCTTAACATTTCACAATGATCTTATGAGGTGGATAATATTATCCTCATTTAAAATTTTTTTTGTAATAGTTTCTTTAGATATAATTTTGAACTTACAGAAAAGTTGCAAAGAGAGTACAAATAACTCCTGCATACCCAGCTTGACCAGGTTTTCATGTTAACATTTTGCCAGTGCACCTTCTCTCTCTCTCTCCCTGAATCATGTGAGAATGAGCGGCAGTTACAATGCCCTTCTGCCCCTACATACTTGAGTGTGCACGACGTTAAGAACAAGGATGTCCTCTTACATGACAATGCAATTATCAAAACCAGAAAAGTTAATGGCTACACAATACTATGATCTAATCCCCAGATCTTTATTCAAATGTCATTGTTCCTACCAATGATGTCCTTCACACTATATATTATTTTTCCTGGTCTAGGATCCAGTCCAGTGTCACGCTGTGCATTTAGTTGTCAAGTCTCTTTTGTCTCCTTTAACCTGGAATTGTTCCTCAGTCTGTCTGTATCTTTCATGATCTTGACATGTTTGAAGAGTAATGGGTCATTTAATCTGTAGAATCTCCATTAATTTGGTTTTGTCTGATGTTTCTTCATTACTGGATTCAGGCATGCATTTTGGCACAAATATGAGGGAAATGATATTATGTCCATCTCAGTGCCTTACACCAAGAGGCACATATAATCCCCATTTTTGTTTCCCTTGCCTTTGAAGACATGTCTAGCAAGAAGTTGCTGAGGCCAAGGTCAAAGAGGTTGCTGCCTATGTTCTCCTCTAGGACTTTGATGGATTCCTGTCTCACATTTAGGTCTTTCATTCATTTTGAGTTTATCTTTGTGTATAGTGTAAGAAAATGGTCCAGTTCCATTCTTCTGCATGTGGCTGTCCAATTTTTCCAACACCATTTGTTGAAGACACTGCCTTTTTTCCATTGGATATTCTTTCCAGCTTTGTCAAGGATTAGTTGACCATAAAGCTGAGGGTCCATTTCTGGGTTCTCTATTCTGTTGCATTGACCTATGTGTCTGTTTTTGTGCCAGTACCATATTGCCTTGATGATTACAGCTTTGTAGTAGAGCTTGAAGGCTGGAATTATGATGCTATCAGCTTTTGTTTTCTTTTTCAACATTCCTCTAGCTATTCGGGGTCTTTTCTGGTTCTAGTCAAATTTTAGGATTATTTGTTCCAGCTCTGTGAAAAATACTGATGGTATTTTGATAGGGATTGCATTGAATGTGTAGATTGTTCTGGATAGCATAGACATTTTAACAATATTTTTCTTGGAGGGAGGTGGGTGAGGGAATGGGGTAACTGGGTGATGGGCATTAAGGAGGGCACTTGATGTAATGAGCATTGTAATATGCAACTGATGCATCACTAAACTCTACCTCTGAAACTAAAAATAATCATCATCATCCCCATTTTTGAGATGAAGATGCTGAGGCTCAGAAAGGTTGAGTCACTTGCTTGAGGTCATGTCAACAGTATGTGAACTATCTCACATACCCAGGCC
Organism: Mirounga angustirostris; assembly: GCF_029215605.1. NCBI lineage: Eukaryota > Metazoa > Chordata > Mammalia > Carnivora > Phocidae > Mirounga > Mirounga angustirostris. Next base: position 95,189,045 of record NW_026991718.1, on the reverse strand, counting down.
TCTCTGACCCCAGTAGGGTCCCTGTCCACCACAATAACTATGGGCTACAGACTCCAGAATTTATGCTTCAGGCAATGGGGAGCAGTCAGAGGTTTTGAGTTGCTTTTGTGTCAGATCCAACATGGCATGGACAAAGTGGTGGTCTACTGGCCAAATCTGGCCTGCCATTGAGTTTCATTTGGCCCATATATATTGGTCCACACAGCGTTTAAAAATTTGATTTAATTGTTAACATTTAAAATTAGGTTATAACACATAAAGATGCAGGTTTCTGGATTTTCTTGCAAAATCATAAGATGTGGCAACACTGAGTCTGTAGGCCTTCTTGTACATAGTTGACTGGAGCTAAGTAGAGATAACTAACCCATTGAGCTGACTCAGGCATTCCATGTTGCCAGAGAACCCCTGACTCAGGACCTGAAACTAAAGCCCTGTGTCAGCTGTCATTTATCTTCCACCCAGGTTTTACAACACATTTACTCTGCTGCCTAGCCCCTAATGGCGCCCCCAGGTCAGATGCTTAGTTCAGAGACATCTTGTCTCCCTGGTGGTTGTTGACATGTTGTAATACCCAGCATCATTAATTCTGATGTTTGCTGAAGTATGCTTCAGATGGGATTGAGCTGGAATCTCTTCCAAATAGATTCCCTTTACAATTAGAAGAAAATCCAAACTCCTTGCTATAGGCCTCAAGATCCTAGCATCTGTGATTCTCAACTATGCCTGTCCATTAGAATCACTTGTGGGTGAATTTTATTTAATTTATTTAAAGATTTATTTATTTTTTTGAGAGAAAGAGAGAGCACGCGCATGCGAACGTACATGCACATGAGCTGGGAGGGGAGGGGCAGAAGGAGAGGGAGAAGCAGGCTTCCCGCTGAGCAGGGAGCCCAACTCAGGGTCCCATCCCAGGACCGTGGGATCATGACCTGAGCCAAAGGCAGATTACTTAACCGACTGAGCCACCCAGGTGCCCACTATTTTAAAATTTTTGATAGATGACTTAACATGTTTATTATCTGCATGCCCCACTCCCAATAAAATGTAAGCTTCTGAGTACAGGGGACTTTCCTGTCCAACACAGTATTCCCAGCACTAAAACGGTGCCTGGCACATGGTGAAAAGGCTGGGGGATACAGACTTAAAAGTATTTCATGGGAAGATTAAGAATATAGGAGGTATTTAGTACCATAAAGATTTTCTTTAGAAGTTACCTGAGACTGGCGGGTAGGTGGTCTAGAACCTGATTCTTCATGGTAAGGTGGGATTTCCAGTGGATTCTCTGAGAAACGAAGATCTTTCCATGTTTTAGAGTCAGTTCTTTCACCTACGCCAAGGTCTACAATTATTTAAAAAAAAAAAATCATTCTGTGAACATCTGTAATTCTTTTTTTTTTTTTAAGATTTTTTATTTATTTATTTGAGAGAGAGAGAATGAGAGAAAGCACATGAGAGGGGGGAGGGTCAGAGGGAGAAGCAGACTCCCTGCTGAGCAGGGAGCCAATGCAGGACTCGATCCAGGGACTCCAGGATCATGACCTGAGCCGAAGGCAGTCGCTTAACCAACTGAGCCACCCAGGTGCCCAAGAACATCTGTAATTCTATGTGTAATTATGCAAATATGTCTTCATAGGTAGAAACCTTTTTAGGGACTACTGTCATCACATCTTTAACTAGATATAGCAACTATATAAAGAAGCCCCCACTTGGTGAACTAGCCCTAGAAAAGAAAAAATTAGCCCGGACTGAGAAAATAAAAATCTGCCCTGCTACATTCTATAACATTCCACATCAGGCTGAGAAAATAGATAAATCCAATGGCAAGGTTAGCAGGAAACATTACTTCTCCCAAGGACACACTGTAGCTGTAAAATGTCATAACAGACCCCCCCCTTCTTTGAGTGGCTACTGTTTCCACATTTATTTTTGTAGTTTCCAAGGTGAACAAAACCCTGGTTCCCTTTGCAATCCATACCTGATGGTGCCAGTTCACATGCAGCCCTGCTTTGCTTCGAGTCTGTCAAAACTCTGCTCTCATTTAAATTTCACCCAGACTCCACCTGTCCCCCAAGCCCTATAACCTTGTCTTTTCCTTTGTTTGGTGTGATGCCCCACGGTTCTTCTGCAGGGTGGTCTCCCTTGTTGCAACGAGTCAACAAATCTCACTTTGTTGGACTCCTTGATGATCCCTCTTGGTCTTAAGCTGTTAGCGAGGACAGCACTAAGATTATAACTTACTTTTCTATTCCAGTGTTTCTTATTCCAACCCTTCTGCAGACAAGAACACGAGTAGTGAACCTGTTTGGTTGTTTAGAATACTAAAATTTATCTTCATCCTTCCATGTCATACCTGCAGACTTTCTAAGGTTAACATTCCAATTCTGTTTATTTTCAGCATTCTTATATTTCTTCCATAGTTTTGATCCCACAAATCCATTTTTCAATTCCTAGGAATGAAGAGATCGCATATCAATCACTTGATTACACCCATTTGCAATGTGAAAATGAAAAGTTGCCAGGTAGAGACAATGTCATAGTGTGCACTTCTTACTTGAAAGGGTTTACAATAGTTTTTACAAAATGACCTCTGTTTCACCTTACTCTGGAAACACACGGCTTTGTATCTGGGCCGCTTGGCTGGTAGTATGTCTGGTTGGTAGGCTCCACCAGTCAAGCAGCAGGCAGCAGGACACGAAGGCAGGATGTTACAGTCATGGGAGTCCGGGGAATAACAAAGGGACCACCAGATCCAGGAGGCAAATAAAAGGTGGGGTCAGACCAAGATAGGACTTAACCACACTACCTGCCCATGCACAGTCCTTATACTCTTCTCCATGGACTTTCTTCCCCATGGACTCAGTCCCTTATGCCTGATTCAAGCCTGAGCACCTACTGACCCAAGTAGGCTCAGCCTCTGCTGGATACCCCTGCCCATGGCAGATTCCTGTCCTGATCATACTTGAGTCCCACACTATGCCTGTACCCACTGCTCTGGTCCCGCAGCCACTTCTGGACTCTGGCCCGTCCTTGGGCTAAAGGGATCCCCTCCCAAACTTCTGGTCATCCCCATCAAGACCTCCATGACTGAGACTTTTTGGTTGATTGCCTTACCATGAGCTAGCCCATCCTCTGGCCCTCGGATCTGTCTCACTGGTGCTCAAAGCCCAGGGACTGAAGTTTCAAACATCCTTGTAGATAAGTCTAGTTCATCCTCCAGAGAGGCAAGGCTTTGAGCTTTTCAGGGATGAAGATTTCAACATAATCAATGGCTATGGTCACAGAGGGTTTCTACTAGTCTGATGTATCTGTTCAACAAATATACACTCACTGCCCTCTCCAGCTTACCTCTGTGCAAGGCAATGAGTATGGCAGACATGCTCTCTGCCACCTTAGAACTTACCCTGCATGGGGAAGGTAGACGATGAGCAAAGTAATCACATATTCAAAGCACCATATAAATGGAGAAGGCCTGAATGATGGGGGAGCAGTGATAGAACACAGCATACATAGTGTAGTTTGGCTGGAGAAATGTACAGGGGAGTCACAGAGCAAGAAAGGATGACTGAAGACAGAAACTGATCACTTTCTTCAATAGTAAGTGGGGGTCACTGAAGACAATGGAACATGGGCCATGATGCTGGGGAGGAATTTCTACTGTGCAGGATGGACTGACCAACAGGCAGGAAATCACTTTGCCATGGTGGCTACTGACCCCAGTTATAAGAACCAAGGAGCACAGGTGATGAAATGAAAGAGAAGATGGGAATCACTGAGAAAGAAGGAACCAAGAATGTGGTGACCATCTGAAAGTGTTACAGTTTCATTACTTGCCTGCTTGGAAGAATCTTTGAGAACATTTTCAACATGGTTTTCTGAAGAGACTGTATTTGGTGGCTCATAGCCCACCTGAAACACCTTTGTTACAATGCCACTCTGTCTGCAGTCCCTGAAAATTATTCAAAATAGAAAAAGTGTTACACGAAGCTTCAAAGAAAAGACGGCTATCTTGAATAACCACGCTGCCAGCCACACCACTTGATAAAAAACCAGGCCACTACCACCTTCAACCCCCACCACAACCCCACTCTGAGGCTCCTTGGTTGGTTTCCATAAATTACCATTTGGGCCCCTAGTTTGTTTATTTGTTTTTCTCTTCCCAAGCTTGAAATTCCTGCTCTTATGTTTTAAATTAACCAATAAAGAGTGAGACCAAGAGACCCTAAGCCCCCACCCTCAACCCCAATAAAAGCAGAACCCCAGGCCCATGAACTCTCTCTCACTCTCTCTACTGGTGACCTTGCTGTGTGGCCTCAGGTATGCTATGTAATTTCCAAGACCTGTAAGTAATAAACCTTGTCTCTGAGAGTCTCCTGGTGGTTCCTGCTGAGGATGTCTTGCAGCCATGATAAGAACCACAAGGGCCAGTCTAGCCACACACTGGTTACTGATGGGCTGAGGCCAGCACACGATAGTCTTCATGTGGACATGTTTTCATTTCTCTTGAATAGATATACAGGAGAGGAATTGCTGGGTCATGTGGTATCTCTAACTTTTTAGAAACTGCTAAACTGTGGTTGCTCCATTTTACATTCCCACCAGCATTATCTGAAGGTTCCAGTTTCTCCACATACTCATCAACATTTGATATTGTCAGCCTTTTTTGATCACCTGTACTCTTGATTATGTTCTCTGTAGGCATTTGCTTGTGCTGTGTCCCTAGAGTATTGGGATATAGGCTTGGCTGTTGGAACACAGAATAAAAACAACAGTGGCTTAAACTAGAGAGAATCAACAGGGTGTAATCAGCCCAGAGCTGGTACAGAGGTGCCATGGTGATGGGGGCATGGTGTCAAGTTTCCACCTTGTTGCTCCAGCTCTAGGACCTTGAACTTGTCTTCATGACCCAACATGGCTGGCCACATCCACATTCCAGCCAGTGGGAAACAGGGCCCACCTCTCCCCTTTAAGGGCACAATCCAGAAGTTGCACACATCACTTTCACATACATGTCACTGGCCACACCTGGTGATACGGCTCTTGCCAGTTGCAAGGAGGATTGGGAAATATCTTTCTTCCAGGCAACCATGTGTCTAGCTAAAAATCATGGGCTCTATTATTCTGGAAGAAGGGAAAGACAGATACTGGGGGACAGCCACCAGCCTCCAATGGTCATAATGACCATACGTCAGATTTAATATTTTTAACTCTCATGCCCACTAATTTGTGTTGAAAGCTCACAGCTGGAACACAGGTGATTCTGTGTGAATTCTATTCTGCCCAGGCACTTAATTCTTTTTCCATTTCCATTCTCTTCTTTCTTTTGTGTTCTTTGTCTGCTTTGCTCTTATTGATTTTCATATTGGTCTCTGATACATTTCATGTTTCATTAGCCTTTCTTTTGCAATTTCTCAGATCTCTTACATGTCAGATTTTTAATATTTCTTAAAAATTTTGAAGCTTTAATAAGTGTCCTAAAATACTTAACATTCTTTAATATTTATAAATGCATAAACATCAATTCCAAAACAGTTGAGAAATGTTTAACATTAAGCAATAAGGAAGTTTCAAGCTACATTTCTAGAAGAAAAAAAATGATCAGGAATACACAATTCATCTCAATTGCCATTATCTATCAGTGTGTAACAATATTTAAACTGCATGTTCACTGGCTGGAGTGATTTATGGGTGGCTAAACTTTGGGGAAGCACATGTTTTGTTTTCCTTTTTTTTGTTCTTAATAACAAAACCAGTTTTACAGTTACAGAAATCTGGATGCAGATACAGATGATCTTTTAGATGAACTACTTACTTAACTCATTCACCTCAACATCCATCTCACCTAAATGTTCATCTTTGGTCCCAGGTCCCAGGTCTGTCATCCAAGATACAGTTGTCCTCCTTGCTAGCATACTTCCTAGACACCACAAACATCTCTATCCAGGGATCCTTTAATTCCTGGATAATTGTGGGGCTCCCTGAAATGTGCGCTTCTAGCCCCACCATCACACTGAGCAGAAGCCTGACTCCCATCCACTTGCTCTACTCCTGGAAGGTACAGGTTGTCTCCCCAACCACATCTGGCCCCTTCCATGGGGACCCAGCCTGGGCTCTCACCCATGGACTTTGTTCCCTCCATGAGGAGCCCAGAAACTAGCTTCAACTGCCTGCTAAGTAGAAGGATTTCCTGATCGTGATATCAAAAAAGGCTTAAGTTTAGGGTTGGAGCTAGAAATCATACTCAGCCCAAATCTCATTTAAACACACATAAATTGGGGTGCCTGGGTGACTCAGTCTGCCTTCGGCTCAGGTCATGATCCCAGGGGCCTGGGATCGAGCCCGGCATCGGGCTCCCTGCTCCACAGGAAGCCTGCTTCTCCCTCTCCCACTCCCCCTGCTTGTGTTCCCTCTCTCATTGTGCCTCTCTCTGTCAAATAAATAAACAAATAAATCTTTTAAAAATAAATAAATAAATAAACACACATAAATTTTTGCTAGGATTGAAATCAGAGGCCTTAAATATATATATTTAGGAATAGCAATATAAGGTGCATTCGACATAAAAAAAGTTACATGTAGCTCTAGCCCCACAAAGATCACTATCCTCTCAATAAAACAGCAGAATTACTTGGATGATTGTAAGAGTTAAGAAGCTGGATCTGTAAGAATTCTGCAACTTGTCCAGGCCAGGTTTTCTCAATCTACTGAGAACTACTGAAATTTTAGGCTGGATAATACTTTGTTGTGGAAGGCTATCCTGTGCTAAGATGATTAGCAACATCCTTGACCTCCCCCCAGGAGATGCCACTAGCACGCTCCCACTTCCAGATGTGACAACCAAAAATGTTTCCAGACATGACCAAATGTCGCCTTTGGGGCAAAATTATGCCCAACTGAGAACTTCTGGTTTAGGAACATGAAGGGGTCAAGCAGAACCCACCTACTCATGCAGCCATAGATTTTTCAAATACAGGCATGCCCTTTGAGTTGGGTCACACAACAGCAACCGGTTAGCCCCTTTGTTAAGAATTAGAATAACAGGGCGCCTGGGTGGCTCAGTTGGTTAAGCGACTGCCTTCGGCTCAGGTCATGATCCTGGAGTCCCAGGATCGAGTCCCGCATCGGGCTCCCTGCTCGGCAGGGAGTCTGCTTCTCCCTCTGACCCTCCTCCCTCTCATGCTCTCTGTCTCTCATTCTCTCTCTCAAATAAATAAATAAAATCTTTAAAAAAAAAAAAAAAGAATTAGAATAACAACAAACAACAATAATAACAGCTACTACACGTGCAATGCCAAGTGTATACTAAGTGTATTACCTCTGATATTCACAATGGCTGCCAACTAAGTTTTATTAACCTCATTTAACGAATGAGAAAACAGAGAATCACAACTTATTCAAGTTAATAAGTTCCTCTTATTCAGTGAGGAGCAAGAGAACTGGGATTAAAGTCCAGATCTGAAGGCCAACAAACTCCATCCTCTGTCCCACACTCCAAACTACCCCTCTCAAAGCAGTGCTCTTCTTGCCTTTGTTGCTGCTTATGGAGATGACATCTGGATCTCTCCTCCACATATTATATACTGCATGGGGCTGCAGATGGATGCCCGTGAGATGGCCTGGTAACCTGCCAATCTGTTTATTAACCATTGTTGTAAAACTGGAAAGTCCCCCCATGAAAGAAAAATGATTGTTCTCAGGGGACTCTGACTCTCCCAGCTACCTACCTTCAGTTTGAGACAACTTTTACCTCAGCCCAGCTCAATTTATCTTGACCACCATATAAGGTAATTGACAGAGAAGGGAGAACCACGCAAGTTCACTGTCAAAACACTATAAAATGATATCAAAGATAGGAAGTTCCTGACCATAAAGGTAGCTTTTAAAGAAACAAGACAGTTGTCAGAAAGTTTACAGACCCTGGACTGGACCATCAATATGGACCATCAAAACCCAACACCTGTGGTGTGTGGGTGGCTCAGTCAGTTAAACGTCTGACTCTTAATTCTCAGCTCAAGTCTTGACCTCAGGATTGTGAGTTCAAGCCCCGCACTGGGCTCCATGCTGGGGGTGGAGCCTACTTAAACAAGACAAGATAAAACAAAACAACCCCAACACCACTCCTGCTTGCTGAAATGTTCCCAAGTTCCCGACTCCTCCCGTTCATCTGTGTTCTTTACTGACCATGCTCTGATGTGAAAATTCATGTACATATATTTGGACCCATGAAAGCACACATATGACAGTGTCCTTATTCCTTTTCTTTCATTCTAGAATATCAAACTTTAATAAAAATATATTTCAAAAAAAGTGGTATTGGTCAAATGTCTCTAAATGGAAACATCTTTTCCCCCCCATTAATGTGTCAGTTGCCACCCTTGGTTGCATATTGGAATCATCAGGAAACTTTAAAAATACTGATGCCTGTGTCCCACCCCAAGACATGTTATTTAGTTGGTCTGGAGTGTATGACCTGGGCCTGGAGATTCTGCAAAGCTCCCTGGGTGATTTCTGATAGGAACCTGTGGTAGATTGTTACAATCACAGTCCCTGAGGCATTATGTCTTTTATCTATCTGCATGCCCTGGTGCCCTGGTGCCCTTGCAGAATCCCCTCACACATTGACTTTGGGGGTTACCATGTGACTTGCTTTGGCCAGTGAAACATTAACAAGTATGACACAAGCAGAGACTAGAAAAACATCTGCATATCCAGGCTTGCCCTTTCTCTTACAGTTTTTGGAACTGAATGAAAAAATTCAGGTGACCCAGTTGGAGAACCAAGGCTCAGCCAACTGCCAGCACCAACCACCAGAAATGTGACTCAAGCTTTCTTAGACTCTCCAGCTCAAGGTGAGCCAAAAAACTGACTGCAGCCAGGTCAGGGACCTCAGGAAAGACCAGGAGAACAAGTACCCAGCTGAATGCACACCAAAATGCTGACAGAATAATGAGCAAATAAATGATTGTTCTTTTAAGACATTAAATGTCAGGGTGGTTGGTTATACAGCAATAGCCAACTGATTCAGCAGCCAAGGTTGAGAAGCACTGGTTACATAATAAGTTTGGAGATTCTTTATTATTTATATTTATTTATCACAAAAGCAAAGCTCACCGTTAAATTTTGGAAGCTACAAAAATTATCAACACAAACAACACAAACCATGACTGAATCACCAGAGGCAATGAATGCTAAAGTTGGGCTTGTTTGTTTGTTTTGTTTTCAAATGGCTTAATCATGAGAAGCAAACTAAAATCAAAGAGGGAGACAAACCCTAAGAGACTCTTAATCATAGAAAACAAACTGAGGGTTGCTGGAGGGGAGGGGGATGGGGGATGGTAACTGGGTGATGGGCATTAAGGAGGGCACAGGATGTAACGAGCACTGGGTGTTATATAAGACTGATGAATCACTGAACTCTACCTCTGACACTAATGATATATTTTATGTTAATTGAATTTAAATTAAAAAAAATTTTTTTTAATATTTTATTTATTTATTTGACAGAGAGAGAGACAGCGAGAGAAGGAACACAAGCAGGGGGAGCGGGAGAGGAGAAGCAGGCTTCCCGCAGAGCAGGGAGCCCGATGCGGGACTCGATCCCAGGACCCTGGGATCATGACCTGAGCCGAAGGCAGACGCTTAACGACTGAGCCGCCCAGGCGCCCCTAAACAAATTTTTTTTAAAAAGGAAAGCTTACAATAGAGAAGAATTACATGTTAGTACCTTTTGCAAACTGAGCTGGGACAGAAAGAGACTGGGGGGCTGCCCCTCAACCTGACCCCTTTGAAACAAAGACAGCCATAATGTCCCTGGCCATCTAGCTCAGGGAAGGGGGAGAGGGCTGGCTCCGTACAATGAGCACTCCTTGCCCTCCACTCACTCACTCCTGGCTGCCTCTGGTCGGTGCCCTTCTTCAGTTCTCTCCTAACACATTTTTAAGATTGATTGATTGATTGATTTAACAGAGGGGGAGAGAGAGAGAGCACAAGCAGGGGGAGCGACAGGCAGAGGGAGAGGGAGAAGCAGGCTCCCCGCCAAGCAAGGAGCCCGACACAGGGCTCGATCAAAGGACCCTGCGATCATGACCTGAGCCTCAGGCAGATGCTTAACCGACTGAGCCACCAGGCACCCCTGTCCTGACACATTTTTAAACAATGTCAAAATACTATAGTGCACTCATATATCCTAACTTGTTTTCACTTGTATCATATTTTCCCAAATCACTCAAAACTTCATGACCATAATTTTTCCTCTTAGCATGTTAGTGGCCTTAACACTCTCATTTCAAAGCCTTTTCTCCTCATTAAGAAATTAATTACTGTAAGTACCTAGAAAAAGGCTTGAATGAAGCAGTATAATTTCCATAAAGAAAATTTATTGCATTTAAATACGTTTGTCACTAATGTATAGAAGCACAAATCTTTCTGTCTTGAAGGCTCAAAAACATTTTTGTATAAGTACTTTCCCTGAGCTGAGCATACCTGAACTCCTATCAGTGCTTTCAGAACAGACACTAAGTGGGCAAAGAGCAAGATGGTGAGAGGCATAAAGAAGGACCTTATTTTAGACTCTTTTGAAAACTGTACTAACTCCTCTGAATTACATAGTTAGTAATTATTACTTCATCTTACTACTACCTGCAAGTTATAAAAGGGCCTGCCTTACAGCCTTAGGCACTGAAGTCTTTTGCTTGTTAATTTTTAATAATTGAGATGACTTGTTTTGACAGAAGTGGTTTGGCAAGTGAAAAAAGCCAATTTTTTCCAATTTTTAATAAAGAATAATAATGTGTATTAGGATTTTTGTTTGTTTCATTTTTATTTTGTTCTTTTTTAAAACTTTCAAATGCCAAAGCTGTCATCTGTGTAGAATTTGTAGTTCTCCTCAAAAGCCATGCAGTAGTTCAGCCACCAGGGGGAGCCTGGAAGACTTTTTTTTTTTTTTTTTTTTTTAAAGTACCTGCTCAAAGCCTGTTACTGGTTTGGGGCTTTAAGGTGTTCCAAAAATGTGGCTAAACCTGTCTTGCTGTGCAGAATAATTCCTCTATCACAGACACACAGACGTGCAAAGCACTTGGGTTTTTTTTTCTACAACACAAGGTTTCCAAGTTAAGTTGTGTTTCTATATTTGAAAACTATATGGTGGCTAACTGAACATAATAAAAAAATAATAATAATTTTAAAAAAAGAGTCTCTGAAAATTAGGAAAAGTCATTGAGAAGAAAAGAAAGGACAAAGAAACGGATAAAGGAGCTAATGTCCAACAAATTAAATTGACAGTAGCCATGAAGACCGATTACGTCAATACAAAATACAATAGAGAATGATGGTAGTGGTTGTAGGTCATGTCCTGTGGAATAAAAGGACCATCCACTAAAACCAGTATTTTCTTCACAGCTGGATGAATCACTTCAAAGGTCTCAAACCCTAAAAAGGCTCTTCCTTCCCCAAATCCCAATGTGGAAGTCAGAAGAAAAACAGTCTTAATATACATTACACCTTATCAAGCTGTACTCTCGTGATTTGTGCACTTTACAGTATACCCTGGAAAAAGACAAACAAAACCCAAAAGTTATAGATATGTTGAAATTAAAATAACTTTGCCTTTAGTGCCCTTCTAATACAGCACTTCTTCTCATAGGAAGAAATAAATAAAATTAAAATGTAACGTCATTATATTACCAATTATTTTCATCACCATGCTCTTAACTTACTTAGAGACTGCAACAGCTTTAACTTGTATTTTTCCATCAGGCAGAGTAATAGGCTTCGTATACTTAAATGTATTATTTTCACCATAACCAATTCTCTTTAGAAATTCAGGTTTGCTGCCATCCAGGGTATAATATATGTTGACATCAGGGGTGTCTGAAAAAACCAAAACAGGGTAACTGTAATTAACACTAAAGTAGCACAGTCTCTGTGGGTCAGTTAATTAATGAGATTTTTTATACATCATAGGAATGAATAACAATAACTAGCAATAAGTGAGTTCTTTCTCTGTGCCAGGCACTGTGCCTTGTATGAATTAGCTCAACGCATGTGTACAACCCTGTGTGACAGGTCCCATTTTATACCCACTTTATAGATGAGGAAACTGAGTCCCAGAGGGGTTAAGAAGGTTGCTCGATAACAGCAGAGTTGTGGTTTCACTTTGGCTATGGATCCAGAGCCCATGCTCTTGAATCACGATGCTATTGTGCCGTTCCAATAACGCACTGAGGCAAGTAGAGCAGGGCTCCGTTTTAAGACTACAGCACTCATTTAGAAAGCAGAAGCTAATTTTTTATTTTATTTTTTTTAAGATTTATTTATTTATTTATTTGTCATCCCTAATTTTTTATTTTTTGAGCATTGCTTCAGAAATGCTATTACTGGGGCGCCTGGGTGTCTCAGTCGGTTAAGCCTCCAACTCTTGATCTTGGCTTAGGTCTTGATCTCAGGGTTGTGAGTTCAGCCTACTTAAAAAAATGCTTTTTAAAAAGAAATGCTTTTAAGGAGTGCCTGGGTGGCTCTGTCGTTAAGTATCTGCCTTCGGCTCTGGTCATGATCCCAGGGTCCTGGGATCAAGCCCCGCATCGGGCTCCCTGCTCGGCGGAGAGCCTGCTTCTCCCTCTCCCGCTCCCCCTGCTTGTGTTCCCTCTCTCTCTGTGTCTCTCTTTAAAAAAAAAAAAAAAGAAATGCTTTTATTATATTTTATTTGGGCTTGGTAAATGATTCCCACACTTCTTGGAAAATTTTAAAAGGTAATAAACTCATACAATTCAAGGTTCAAAACGTCAAAAAAGTTTGCTAAGAGAGGAGATCTTAAAAGTTCTTATCACAAGAAAAAAAACTGTTGGTGATAGATGGTAACTACATTAATTGTGGGGGTGACTTTGCAGTATATATAAATATCAAATCATTACATTGTATACATGAAGCTAACATAAAGTTATACATTAATTATATCTCAATTTTTTAAAAAGTCAAAAAAGGATATACAATTAAAACCCTCTCCCACCCCTGACATCAATCAGATGGCCAAAGGCAATCAATGGTGTCTTGAGTATCCTTCCAAAAATATTTTACATCCATACAAGCATGTATATATTCTTATTTTCCCCTCTTTTTTAATACAAATGGTGACATAACATATCCTGTTCCACACACTTCTTTTTTCATTGAACAATATTATCTTGGATAGTTTTCTATACTGGTATACAGGGTGTCCTCACTCTTTGTTATGTCTGTATTGGGTTCTATCCCTATACAAATGAACCAATATTTAACCAATTCCCTACAGGTGAATATTTAGGCTCTTTTTCTTTTCCTTTCTTTCTTTTTCTTTTGCCATCATAAGCACTGCAATGAATATCTTTGCAAGAAGTTCTTTTAATATCTGTAAAATATGCGGGGCACCTGGGTGGCTCAGTCATTAAGTGTCTGCCTTGCGCTCGGGTCATGATCCTGGGGTCCTGGGATCGAGCCCCGCATCGGGCTCCCTGCTCCGCGGGAAGCCTGCCTCTCCTTCTCCCACTCCCCCTGCTTGTGTTCCCTCTCTCGCTATGTCTCTCTCTGTCAAATAAATAAATAAAACCTTTAAAAAAAAATCTGTAAAATATGTAGAACTAGTATTGCTCAGTCAAAAGATATTTTAGCTAATATGGTCAAACTTCCCTTCACGGACACTGAAACAATTTACATTGTTACCAGCAATGCATGAAAGTGCCTGTTCCCCCACACTCACCCCTATAGTGTGGTATTAATTTTTCTTTTATTTTTGCCATCTCCTAGGTGTAAAAAGAAACTCATAGTTTTAGCTCATATTTCTTACATTTTTGAGTAAGATTCATTCATTCATTCAACAAATATTTATCAAGTACCTATTCTGTGCCAGACACTGTTCTAGGCACTGGGGAATACACCAGTGACCAAAGACCCGGCTCTCTGGGAGCCTCTTTTTAGGAAGGACACACAAACAGTAAACAAAACAAACAAGTATATACATTATATCAAGTGGTAATTAAATGCCAGGGAGTAAATAAAGCAGGGGATAAGGTCTGCTCAGCTAGTAGGTAAAGGGATGGGTAGATGTATATTCCCCTATGTTTAAAATACATTTATATTTCCTTTCCTATAAAATGTCCTTTCACATCTTTTGCCCACTTTTCTATTGGGTTACTATTATTTTTGGTATTGAATTGTAGAACCTATTTATTTATCTATTTATTTATTTATTTAAAAGATTTTATTTATTTATTTGAGAGTGCGAGTGCACACGAGTGGAGGTAGGGGCAGAGGGCAATGAGAAGCAGACTCCCTGCTGAGCGTGGAGCCCCACCCTGGGCTCGATTCCAGATACCAACTGAGCCACCCAGGTGCCCGGAACCTCTTTATTTATTAAACATTTTAAATATTAGGCAATTTGGATACTTTATCATTCATATCATCATTTGTCAATAATAATCCACCTTCTCCCAAGAGTTATGGGCATATTCATTAAAATTTGTATTCTGGTTTGAGAATTTTTAAAAATACTACTAGCTTTTAAGATAAAGGGAGATATAGTATATTACACAATATTCTTAGCTGGAATTTGTCTAGGAAGCACAGGGGTCACCAGATTTATAGATATAGATTTTACACATTAACTATCAAATATATAATTGGGGGGCGCCTGGGTGGCTCAATGGTTAAGTGTCTGCCTTCGGCTCAGGTCGTGATCCCAGGGTTGTGGGATCAAGTCCCGCATTGGGCTCCCTGCTCAGCAGGGAGCCTGCTTCTCCCTCTCCCTCTGCTGCTCTCCCTGCTTGTGCTCTCTCGCTCTCTCTGTCAAATAAATAAATAAAATCTTTAAAAAATATATATATATAATTGGAATTTCAAAGTCTTTTTTTTTTATTTTTTATTTTTAAAGATTTTATTTGACAGAGAGAGACACAGCGAGAGAGAGAACACAAGCAGGGGGAGTGGGAGAGGGAGAAACAGGCTTCCTGCGGAGCAGAGAGCCCAATGTGGAGCTCGATCCCAGGACCCCGGGATCATGACCTGAGCTGAAGGCAGACGCTTAACGACTGAGCCACCCAGGCACCCCTCAAAGTCTTTTTATTATTATTATTATTTTTAAAGATTTTATTTATTTATTTATTTGACAGAGAGAGACACAGCGAGAGAGGGAACACAAGCAGGGGGAGTGGGAGAGGGAGAAGCAGGCTTCCCGCGGAGCAGGGAGCCCGATGTGGGGCTCGATCCCAGGACCCTGGGATCATGACCTGAGCCGAAGGCAGACACTTAATGACTGAGCCACCCAGGTGCCCCTCAAAGTCTTTTTAAACAAGTATTTGTTCATATGTTTTATCTACAAAGCTTTCCTGGGGCACCAAGTTGGCTCAGTCAGTAGAGCATGTGAGTCTTGATCTCAGGGTCATGAGTTCGAGCCCCACATTGGGCACAGAGATTAAGAAAAAAAAAAGCTTTTTCTTCTCCTTATGTTAACTATATATATACATGTTGTCTATAAATGTATATCAAATGTATACATTTTGATATACAAATATCAAATACAAAATGATTTGATATTTATATATACTGCAAAGTCACCCCCACAATTAATGTAGTTACCATCTATCACCAATAGTTTTTTTTCTTGTGATAAGAACTTTTAAGATCTCCTCTCTTAGTATATATATATATATATATACACGCCTGTCATTACCAGGATATGTATTCACTGCTTTCTTTCTGTAATAATAGTTAAGATTTATTTTGGCATTACTATGTGCCAGACACTGCGTACCTCACATAACATGTCAACTCATTTAATTCTCACAGTGGCTCTAAATGGCAGACAGTATTCTCACTAACAATGAAAAAACTGAGACTCAGAAAGGCTAAGTAATGTGTCGCTAGAAGTTGTCAAAAGCAGGATTTAATCTCCAGCATGTCTGACTGGAAAGCCTGTGTTAGTAGGTCAAATTACTATCCCAGCAAAATAACAAGAATCCTGGGATAGCGCAGGGAAGAACTGGGACATCTTACCTTGGCTAATGTGAGTCAAGGCATTGCTGCAACTGTCTACTGTTACAAATGAAAAGTTAGTCAAAGCCAACCACTTTAATCCAAATATATACCACTCTATAAATCACCAAGTACAACCCTGTTTCAAAATTTGGAACTTTTATAAAATTCCCAAGGCCTAATTATAGAAAGCATGCAAAGTGATAAATCAACAACCCGATGAACATTAAGAGTATGGCAAGGTTATTTTACATGCTTTCAAGTACATTTGATTCTTACCAGATTTCATTTCCAAAAGTGTATTGTTATCAATTTCATGGTTGGCTTTTCCGGGGGGAGGCACTCGCAATGGTATGATCTGAGGAACACACACTGAGCCTGCAGTCATCTTCCCTCCTTACATTAAAAAAAGTGGATGAAAATAAATTCCAATGGGCACCTTTTTGAACACAAAAGTTGAAGAGAAGTGCTTTGTTTAAGTACAGCAAAACTAGTAAAAACTAAGAGAATGCCACCAAAAACATTATTTTTAATTCAAATAATTATCATTTCAGCTGCATTTTTTTTATTCTTATGTTAATCCCCATACATTACATCATTAGTTTTAGATGAAGTGTTCCATGATTCATTGTTTGTGCACAACACCCAGTGCTCCATGCAGAATGTGCCCTCCTCAATACCCACCACCAGGCTAACCCATCCTCCCACCCCCTCCCCTCTAGAACCCTGTTTGTTTTTCAGAGTCCATCGTCTCTCATGGTTCGTCTACCCCTCCGATTTCCCCCTCTTCATTCTTCCCCTCCCGCTACCTTCTTCTTCTTCTTTTTTTTTTTTCTTAACATATATTGCATTATTTGTTTCAGAGGTACAGATCTGAGATTCAACAGTCTTGCACAATTCACAGCACTTACCAGAGCACATACCCTCCCCAGTGTCTATCATTCCAGTCACCCCATCCCTCCCACCCCACCCCCCACTCCAGCAACCCTCAGTTTGATTCCTGAGATTAAGAATTCCTCATATCAGTGAGATCATATGATACATGTCTTTCTCTTTTTGACTTATTTCACTCAACATAATACCCTCCAGTTCCATCCACGTCGTTGCAAATGGCAAGATCTCATTCCTTTTGATGGCTGCGTAATATTCCATTGTATATATATACCACATCTTCTTTATCCATTCATCTGTCGATGGACATCTTGGCTCTTTCCACAGTTTGGCTATTGTGGACATTGCTGCTATAAACATCGGGGTGCACATACCCCTTTGGATCCCTACTTTTGTATCTTTGGAGTAAATACCCAGTAGTGCAATTGCTGGATCATATGGTAGCTCTATTTTCAACTTTTTGAGGAATCTCCATACAGTTTTCCAGAGTGGCTGCACCAGCTTGCATTCCCACCAACAGTGTAGGAGGGTTCCCCTTTCTCCGCATCCCCGCCAACATCTGTCATTTCCTGACTTGTTAATTTTAGCCATTCTGACTGGTGTGAGGTGGTATCTCATTGAGGTTTTGATTTGGATTTCCCTGATTCCAGCTGCATTTTTGCTGTTGAGGTCTTGTGTGGGATTTTGATTATCTAAATACTTACCTCACATCTGGGAAAAGAGCATGAACAAATGGGATGGGGAAATGACATTATTTTAAATGAACAAATTAGATGAATACAAGAGTCCCCCCCCATCCATGGGGGAAATGTTCAAGACCCCCAGTGGATGCCTGAAACTACAGATAGTGCCAAACCCTATATGTACTGTTTTTTCCTATACATATATACCTATGATAAAGTTTAATTTATTAAATTAGGCCCAGTAAGAGATTAACAACAACAATAATAAAATAGAACAATTACAACAGCATACTATAATAAAAGTTATGTGAATGTGGTCTCTCTCAAAATATCTTTTTTTTTTTTTTAAGATTTTATTTATTTGACAGGGAGAGACACAGCGAGAGAGGGAACACAAGCAGGGGGAGTGGGAGAGGGAGAAACAGGCTTCCTGTGGAGCGGGGAGCCCGATGTGGAGCTTGATCCCAGGACCCTGGGATCATGACCTGAGCTGAAGGCAGACGCTTAACGACTGAGCCACCCAGGCGCCCACTCTCAAAATATCTTATTGTACTGTACGCACCCTTCTTGTGATGATGGGAGATGATCAAATGCCTACATGATGAGATGAAGTGAGGCGAACGATCTAGTCACTGTGATGTGGCATTAGGCTACCACTGACCTTCTGACGTCAGAAAGAGGATCATCTGCTTCTAGGCCCCACTTGACTGCAGGTAAGAGAAACCATGGAAAGCAAAACTGCAGATAAAGGGAGACTACTGTACATCAGAACAGAGACCAACAGTCCTGATCTGATCTGAGCTTCCCCTAAATCATTATCACCCTTTCCTGCCTCTTGTTAACATGCCACCTCTCTTGGCTTCAGGGCAAGTGGTCACCCAAGAGGAACAGAAGTAACTCTGTATGTGGCATGAAATGTTAATTTAGAGCCAACTCCCTTGGGAAAGTTCCAGGTTCAAGGCCCTGCTGTTGTCGCCAAGTGGTTCTTGCATTTGAAAGCTGCAGAATACCATGCCTCAGCCGAAAGTTGGCACTGATTTAAACAGTGAGCAACAAGCAAAAAGTCTCCCACTCTACCTCCTGTTTATAAATAATTAAGTATAAGTATGGAGGCCTTACTGATCTTTTTTGGTGGGATGGAGTATAATTCTTAATGCATAAAGGATAAAGGGGGGGAAGGAACCCTCACCTTAATACAAAAACCATTTACATCTCTATGCAGCCTTTTCAAATTTTAACAATTATGGATACATA
Organism: Mirounga angustirostris; assembly: GCF_029215605.1. Taxonomy (NCBI): domain Eukaryota; kingdom Metazoa; phylum Chordata; class Mammalia; order Carnivora; family Phocidae; genus Mirounga; species Mirounga angustirostris. The sequence continues at coordinate 95,170,221 of NW_026991718.1, read as the reverse complement.
AGTTTCACTCAGTTATAATCTATATGTTCATTCAATTTTTATAGTGTACTTCTTGCACCCTCACTCTTTTATTTACAATTTTCCACATACTTATATCATCTTATTTATTATTTTGTGGTTGGGCATTTAGGCTATTACTAGTTTCTTTTTAATTTTGGTTGGTGCAATTCTAAATAATGTTGCTCTGAACAACTTCTGGTTTTAATTTTGCCACAGACTACATTCCCTAAAGTTGGATAACTAAATTTAAGAAGTGAATTTAATGCCTGGTTGGATAGTTCCAGGTCAGAGGCTAAGAATTTAAATTGCAGATACTGATTTTAGAGTAATAGCCTGTACAGAAGGATTGCTGGACTCGGGGAAGGGAGAGAGAGGGAAGAAGAAGGTGCTGTTCCTCATTTTTCCATTTAAGTAAGAGGCAGTTAAAATTAAAATAGTTGAGAAATTAGTCCAAAAAAAAAAAAAATAGGAGAGTAATACGCGCCGTAATTAGGAGCTACCCTTGGGAGGCTGGGGCGGCCAGTGGGCCCCAAACAAAGAGAATCTAGAAGTAGACCGACATGCTAGGCCCAAATGACAGTCTGGGATCAACAGCAGCCGTAACCCCTTAACTCCTTCCATCAATACCGCCCCCTCGCCGCCCGGATCCGGAACCCCATCCGGTCCCTGTCCCTGTCCATCAGGGGCAAACAGGGACGCCCGCTTCCTTTCGGCTGGAGCGAGGGAGGCCCTTCTCCTCCTCCATCCCTCCTCCTCCGGCCACCGGGACCTGTATTGGAGCCCCGAGGTACCGCCACGGTCCCCAGTCAGGAAGCCCACCTCTCACCTCCTCTTGCCCTCTCCTCGGCCGCCTCCTTGGGTTTCCACAGACGCTGCCAGTCGGGCCCCGCCCACGAGAGCCGAGCAGGTGATTGGCGGAAAATGCCTTCCTAGCAACCAGCTCCGCCCCTGCCGCTAGGTCCGGAGACTGGTACCAGCCTCGAGCGCCTTTCCTAAGGCTTCACGTCAGGTCTCTGAGAATATGCCTTCACCGACATTGGAAAGTGCTCGGAAGTGGCGTCCCAACTCAGAGTGAGGGAACCAGGCTCGTTCGTCCGACAGGCATTGACATTCTGAAAACCAAGATGTAGTGGCGCGGGCAAGTGAGGCGGATCAGGCGTGCCTTGGCCACCTCAAGCCGACAGAACAAGTAAGGACCGGCTGCGACACGAGGAAGAAGGCCCCTGCCCAAGCCGGGCGCCGTTTTTCCCCTCTTCCCGGTTCGTCGGTTCCCCGACTGGCTATCTGGCGATCCCGAGCGTCTCTCCCCTCAGGGGCCGGGAACTGGGCAGTCATGGCTGAGGTGAAAGTGAAGGTGCAGCCGCCCGACGCGGATCCGGTCGAAATAGAAAACAGGTAAAACCAGTGAGGCTCGCTTCCCGGCTTTGGAGCCCCCCGCAGGCGGCCGGACGTTTGGGCAGCCGGACCCCTTCTCCCGGGACCCTCGGTAGATACCCGCGCGCGCAGGAAGGAGACTGGGGATTTGGAACCCCTCTCCCATCCGTGGAACGTAGATTTCTTAAGAAGTTCCGAGCGAGTTTGACAGTTTGTAACTTTCTGTATCTCCCCTTGCCCCGGTGCTGTTCTGAAAGTTGTGATGATGTGCTTCCTTCCTGCATTAAGGTGATCTACGCCCAGAGAGGATTCGGCGTTTTTTCCGTAGTACTTGTAGCTACATATTCTCATCCAGGATCGCTCTTGTCGCTAAGGGAATTCTCTAGACAGAACATTTGGGCGAAGTTAGGATGCAGTTTGTGGTTTTTGAAGAGACATTAAGCCAAATGGTTTCTGTGCAGTACTTAAGTCAAGATTTTAGGTCACATCAAGCCTCTCCTAATTTTAAGTTCGCTATCCGTGCACTATTTTTAGTTCATCACATAGTTTTAGAAGACCTTAACTTTCTCAGACTTAGGAAAACACGTATGATGATCCTATGACAAAGGTGGATATTTGGGCTTATTTTTGTTTGGTAGAGATAATTCCAAAAGCAAGCCCCAGTTATGGTGACTTGTCATAACAAATTTTGCCTTCCTACTGGAAGTGTCTGATTTACCTCCTCCTTGCAGACTTATGGCTGCCCAACGCACTGAATATTTATTTTGTCATACTTGTTCCATCTGAGAACATTGAAGCCTCAGCTTTAATATTTTTTTCTGTGTTTTCATTTGACTTTTGTTCTAATTTAAAGTTCATATTAGTGAGAAAAAGAAACAGTCCTCTTAAATAATAGTAATAATGTAAACATGTACTTTATTTTGCCCAGTGTCTAACATGCTTTGATTCAGAACCATCATAGAAACCCAGATGATCTGATTTTAGCATAGGGCACTTGGGTGGCTCAGTAGATTAAGCGTCCAACTCTTGATTTCAGCTCAGATCATGATCTCAGGGTTGCGAGATTGAGCCCCACATTGGGCTCCGTGCTGGGCGTGGAACCTGCTTAGGATTCTCTTTCCCTCTCCCTCTGCCCTTCCCTCCTTACCGCTCCCCCCCACTAAACCTCCCACTAAAAACAAACAGATTATCTGCCAAATGTGAATAAAGGCACAGTTTCTTTCTTTCTTTTTTTTTTTTTTTAAGACTTGGAACCTTAAATGGAATTTTTTTTAGCATTTTTTTTATTTTATCATGTTGTTAATCACCATACATTACACCATTAGGGTTTTTTTTTTTTAAGATTTTATTTATTTATTTGACAGAGAGATAGAGAGAGAACAAGTAGGCAGAGAGGCAGGCAGAGGGAGCGGGAGAAGCAGGCTCCCTGATGCGGGGCTCATGGGATCATGACCTGAGCCGAAGGTAGCCGCTTAACCGACTGAGCCACCCAGGCGCCCCTACATCATTAGTTTTTGATGTAGTGTTCCATGATTCATTGTTTGCATATAACACCCAGTGCTCCATTCAATACGTGCCCTCTTTAATACCCATCACCAGGCTAACCCATCCTCCCACTCTCCTCCCCTCTAGAACCCTCAGTTTGTTTCTCAGAGTCCATAGTCTTTCATGGTTTATCTCCCCCTCCAATTCCCCCCCCCCTTCATTTTTCCCTTCCTACTATCTTCTTTTTTTTAACATATAATGTATTATTTGTTTCAGAGGTACAGGTCTGTGATTCAACAGTCTTACACAGTTCACAGCTCTCACCATAGCACATACCCTCCCCAATGTCTATCACCCGGCCACCCCATCCCTCCCACCCCCCACCACTCCAGCAGCCCTCAGTTTGTTTGCTAAGATTAAGAATTCCTCATATCAGTGAGATCATATGATACATGTCCTTCTCTGATTGACTTATTTCGCTCAGCATAATACCCTCCAGTTCCATCCACGTCGTTGCAAATGGCAAGATTTCATTCTAAAGGCACAATTTCAAACTGTTCTGCTTGTATCCTTGCCCCCCCACCTCTTGAAATAGGTAAAAACATGAATAATATTGTTACTGCCTTTCTTCCTAGGATTATAGAATTATGTCACCAGTTCCCTCATGGAATCACAGACCAAGTAATTCAGAATGAAATGCCTCATATAGAAGCCCAGCAGCGGGCAGTGGCCATCAATAGACTGCTGTCCATGGTAAGGCAAATTCAACTAGTTCATGTAATCATTTATGTGCTGTGATTGTCATTACTTCCTAGTATGTGAAACCATTCGAAAGTGTCTTAGGTTAAGACTCCAAGCCAGGAAGCGGCTCAGGCTGCCTGAACTGAGGAAAGAAGAAATAATTACACATCATTATACAAGATGAATGAGGGGCACCTGTGTGGTGCAGTCGGTTAAGCATCTGACTCTTGGTTTCCATTCAGGTCATGATCTCTGAGTTTTGGGATCAAGACCCATGTGGGCTCTGTGCTCAGTGGAGAGTCTGCCTGAGATTTTCTCTGTCCCTCTCCCTCTGCCCGCCTCACCCGTGTGCTGCCTCTCTCTCAAATAAATAATTTTTAAAAATGAATAAAATAAATATATTTTGTTTTAACCGTTGTATTTGTTGACCTAATTGTCATCGTGTACACAGGGCACATAGGGCTAGTCTGCTCTCACCTTCTGTTTGCTTCTTGCTGCTGATGTTGGACCATTCTCTATGAAATATGCCCTCTGCCAGCTATCACAGAGTCAGTTCATTAGGGTTTCTCTCCACAATTTCACTTTGAGCATTTCAGGAAGCAGGAATGAGTCCAGTAACACTACAATGGGGTTTTTCAATGAAGCCCTTCTACCTGCTTTTACCTCTTCTCTTGTCCTGGGGCCTTAGTGTCATTCTCGTCCACTGTCCAAAAACACCCCACCTTGTGGCACCCCATCCTCTAAGTCTACCTATTTCTCCTTCCATTTCCCCTACATCAAAGATCCCCTGTCTTGGAAGCATTTCACTTTGATCGTAGTAGAAACTGGGAAAAAGATTTCTACACTAAGGACTCATGGAAATTTGAGGACAGGTGAACTTTCTGTTAAACTACTCCCTTCAACCTTCTAGCTTAATGGCTGGAAAACTTTTTCTATAAAGTGCCAGATAGTATGTATTTAGGCTTTGCAGGCCATGTGGTTTCTGTCACAAGTACTCTGCAAGAAAGCCATGGACCGTATATAAACAAACGAGCATGGCTGCATTCTAGTAAAATTTATTTATAAAAACAAGCAGTGGGCCAGATTGCTGACCTCTCTTTTAGTACTCAAACAATTGGTGATCTCTAATCAGTTCACCCTGGTGAAGGACTTGGCTCTAGGAGGGATAGTGGAAGGGATGCTGGAAGTTGTGGCAAGGGAAACTGTTTTTGTCCTCTGACTGCCCTTTCAGCCCTTTGCTTTCTGTCTGAAAATCATCCTCAATATCTCCCCCTCTCTTTCTCCACCTCTGCAGCCCCATCCACTGCCAGTCCTGTTGTCTGGAGGATATAAGCGGTGGTGGAGCTATGATGAATTTTAAGGGAATAAGTATTAGTAAATCACAAAGTGTTGCTGATTTTAGCTCTTAAACAGCTCTCAGATTTGCCCCCTCATTTCCATTCCTACTACTCCCGCATGTGTTCAGGTCTTGGCTTTCTCCTGGACTATTAGAGTGTATTCTAACCCGCTCTCCTGGCTCCGTCTGCCTTAGAGAAGGTAGCCTGATCATCTTAAACACAGATCTAGCCAAGTCACTTCTGACCCAGAATCTCAGCACTAGAGATTCAAGTCCAAACTCGTGGCTTTACCACACTGAGCTGCTACCTTCCTCACCTGCCTCATCTGCCACCACTCTGCCTCAAAAGTTAAGTTTCAGGGGAATGGATTGTTTTTGGTTCCCTGCGCCTCATGCCTCAGGTCCTTTGTCTTCCCTGGTTAGACCGCCCTTCTTCCCTTTCTTCACAGACTAACTCCTCATTATCCTTCAAGACTCAGCTCCGCTTTCTGTCTCCCAGAAAGCCTCCCTGAACCCCAGGTTGGGCCAAAGCTGCTGCTCTGAGCGCCTGTTCTACTCTTTACTTACCTCTATGTTAATGCCAACCAGATAGTTGAAATTAGCTGTGTGATTCTCTTTTAGAATTCATGTTGGTCCCCCGAAACATATATCACAGTACGGGTGTTCAGCAAACATTCATAGGCTGAATTAAACAACCTCCAAATGGAACTTTGTGTTTCAATTTTGCTACTTAGTGGGGTCCGGGGAGGAAGTTATTGCTGTTCATCCATATGTAAACCTGTTTGCAAGGCATGTGTCATCCCAGTCTTAACTCATGGGAATGGGGCCTCTCAATCATGGGTTCCCCAAACTGCCAGAAGCCCAGTGGTACAGCCACCTGAGTGCTCCGGAGTTCAGACCCGAGGAATTTCCAAATCACATCAGACAGGCTTTACTTTACTTTTGACTTGTTATATAAAACCAAAACTATTGCATCTTTGATTCATTGCTTGATCTTTCTGCCTAACTGTCCATGTAATACAATAGAAATCACACAAATCAGTAAATGTCCTATTAACATTGCAAATTTTATTTGATCATCATGTTATAGAATATTTATGCATGTTAGTCTTTATTTGAACTTTTTATTTATACAAATTATATTTTCATTTTTATGTTTATATTATATATACTTAGTGAATTTGTTTGAATTTGAATGTGGATTTTTATTTATTATTCTAAAGCTGCTGCTTTTTTAGAATTCATTATGCATTGGTCATATAACAAAGTCAGAATGTAGCATATAGGAAACTGTTAGGTATTTATATTTTGGAAAATGACAAACTAAGAAGCTATGTATGTTTTCAAAAATATATTACATGTGATATGTAGGCAAAAACTTAAGTCTTAAGTGAGGAACTAACAACTGTGCAGGGTAGGATATTTTGGTTTGTGTAAAATTTTTTAAAAAAATTAACATTTGTGATTGATTTGAAATATCTCCAAAATAATTCATTGTTATTTTCTATAAAAAACAAAACAAACTTTAGGGTCAGTTGGATCTCTTAAGGAGCAATACAGGACTTCTGTATAGAATAAAGGATTCTCAGAATGCTGGGTAAGCCCCAATTTTTTATTTTAAGAAATTTTAATTATTACAAATGTAATAAATGTTTTGGGGGGAAATGTCAATATAGAATTGCATAATGTAAACCTGTCCTGCATACCATCCCCACCTCTTATCATGAGTTCCATTTCTCAGAGATAACTGCTCTTAATAATTTGGTATATGTCCTTTCTTTTAGGTATATATATAAATATATAGAAATGATTATATATTTATATACTATATATATAATCTCTTTTCTTTTTTTTCTTTTTTTTCCTTTTTCTTTTTTTTTTTTTTTTAACAAAAATGGGATCATGCTATCCATACTGTTTTGCAACTTGTTTTTTTCACTTACTATATCTTGGACATCTTTTCATTCTGGTACATACAGCCCTGTCTCATTCTTTTTAAGGTAAGCTCTTATTTTGGTAAATAAGTCAATGTGATGACCTTGTCTACTAATTCATTAAAGTAGTTATGTAGATTATTAGATTATCCTGTATCTCTTTGCCTTTTTAATTCTATTTTATTCCCCTGCAGTAAAATGAAAGGATCAGATAACCAAGAAAAACTAGTATATCAAATCATAGAGGATGCAGGAAATAAAGGTAAGCATGTGAAGGAAGAAACAGGAAAAAAACATTGTCTTTAGGACCCGAAATAGGGACTGAGCGCTGGCTTCCCAGGGTACAGATCTGTGTATAAAAAATGCTGCCATGTATATTAAAAGGAGAGGAAATAGAAATACGTACTGTGCATATGCTTGAAGGACACCCAGGTGTGATGCTGCTGCTGTTAGCTCACAGGAGGCAGGAGCTAGGTGGCTGTTGCCCGGGATGGAAAGAAACTTCTGAATTCTGAGCATTGGAATGTACTATTGATTTCAAAATAAATCAGTTAAAACTTAAGGTTTTTTTTTTTTTTTTTTTTTCCAATCCTCACTTTCTAAACTTTGGAGACCTTCATTTCTTCATTTTATCTGTAAATTGTGGATAATACCATCTCTCTGGTTTTTGCAAAAACCAGAGGGATGTCCAGTGCAGTGTGGCGGTGTCCCAACAGAGGTCCCTCAGCAACTTCGGTTTTCTCTATCCCTCTTATAGACCTTTATCTAAATAGCTATTATTACACTTTAGGATCTATTTGATTCCCTGATATTAGTTTCAACAATGTATCAATAATGATATAATTGAAATCATATATCATTCTTATATATATTTTTTTTTTAAAGATTTTATTTATTTATCTGACAGAGAGAGACACAGCGAGAGAGGGAACACAAGCAGGGGGAGTGGGAGAGGGAGAAGCAGGCTTCCCGCCGAGCAGGGAGCCCGACGCGGGGCTCGATCCCAGGACCCCGGGATCATGACCTGAGCCGAAGGCAGACGCTTAACCGACTGAGCCACTCAGGCGCCCCATCATTCTTATATTATTAGGAGTGTAATACTTTAAAAATAGACATATGACAAAAGCCATTCTCTGTTTTTTGTTTTTTTTTTAATTCTTCCTATCTCATTACGCCTCTTTGCTGGGAAGAAAATAAGGTAACATGTTTAATATAAAATTCCACATACAACCCTTCTTTGAAAGAGAAATCCTGGCTTCCTGCACAGGGCTTATGGCTGTGAGAACCTCAATCTTCATTTTTCATCTCCTAAATATAGGGTATAAATAATGGGTATACAGGCACACAGATGCTTACATAAAGAGGTTTTTTTTTTTTTGCTCTCCGTTGACAGTGGTAGCTGACCTTGGCCCAAACTGAAGTTATAATCTAAATACAATCTAAAATAAAAATAATAGGAAACAGAAGTTGGGGTGTAGGAGGGGATGGAAGACACAATGTAAGTTAATTCAGCAACATTCAAGATTTTTCTTCCATTAAAAAGTATCTTTTTCACATGTTTTTAAAAAGGTGCCACACTAGGATTCCAAGAAATTTCTGGTTAGAAGATAAAGCACCTAACTTCTTTATCATTTTGCATACTTTTGTTGTTACCTGAGATTCTTACTCTAAGTCACTGTTTTTCCCATAGCTATGTGCTAGGAATGTATACATATATACATATTTTGCTAGTTTTAGCCTGCGATGTAAGCAGTAGGACTGTAGACACAAATCCTATGGTGTTGAACTCATTTTACTTTACTTTCTTACAGGAATATGGAGCAGAGATATCCGATACAAAAGTAACTTGCCATTAACAGAAATTAACAAAATTCTAAAGAATTTGGAAAGTAAAAAGCTTATCAAAGCTGTTAAGTCTGTGGCAGTGAGTAGTTTTCTCTTTCCTTACCCCAAGTGTTCACTGTATTGTTTTGCTCCAAGTATGTTTCAAGATCTTACTGTTCTTTAAGCTATGTCATGATTTAAAACTACTAGTCAAAAAGATTTTAAAAAATTTAGTCCATATTGTATTGGTTTGGAGACACTGCTTAGATTTATCACTGCCTAATTAACTCTTTGTGTCTCACCCACTCGAAAAGCTAAAACTACTATACTCTTCAGTAAGGAATTTTTGGAATCATGAACATTTTTCCTGGATTTTCAGCATGAAAGATAATTTACTTCATTCTAGCATGTTAGATTATTCATTCAACAAATACCTATTGTGTGTTTGCTCTGTGCCAAGCACTGTTGTGGGTGCTTGGGCTACATTAGTGAACAAGCCAGAGAAAGATCTCTGCCCTGGTAGAGCATCTGTTCCAAGACATGGTGTTTTTCGTCCTCCTCGTCCCATTCCCCCCACCCCATGACCTCCTTCAAGGGTTGCCATTCCAGAGCTGGCTCCATCAGGAACACCAGCTGCTAACCTCACTGACCTAGGCGGAAGAAGACCCGAGATTCCCCTAAACTAAAGTTTGCTTGAATACGGATTTCAGCAAATAAGAATTTGATGTTCATCAGAGATTTTATTTATCAAATGATATTTTTAACTTACCACACCCTTATTTATTTATTTATTTATTTTAAAGATTTTATTTATGTTTCGAGAGAGGAGCATGATCACAGGGAGGGGCAGAGGGGGAAAGAGAGAGAATCTCCAGCAGACTTGGTGCTGAGCGTGGAGCCTGACATAGGGCTCGATCTCACAACCCTGAGATCATGACCTGAGCCAAAATCAATAGCCAGACACTTAACCAACTGTGCCATCCATGCGCCCCCCAGTCCCTAATTTAGAACGTTATCTCCCTTCAGCATTTTTAATGGATGATTTCAAATATATACAAGAGTAGAGAAAATAATACAAGTCCCCACATACCAATCACCCAGTTTCACTTTGCCAATCCTTATTCTCCATCTTTATTTTTAATAACAGCTTTATTGAGATAATTGACGTGCCATAAAATGCACATGTTTAAAATGTACAATTTGGAAGTTTATAGTATACTCACAGAGTCGCACATCCATCACATTATTCTAATTTTAGGACATTTTCATCACCCCTGAAATGTGACCCCACTAGGAGTCACTCCCCAGCCTCCCTGCCCATAGGCCCTGACAACCACTAATGTAGTTTCTGTCTCTGTAGATTTGCCTTCTCTGGACATTTCGTATAAACAGAATCATACACTATGTGGTCTTTTGGGTCGGGTTTCTTTCATTTACATGATGTTTTCAAAGTTTCAAACTAAAGTATTATTAGATTATAACCCAGACTATAAAATAAATATTCATGAGTCCATACAGATGTAAATGTTTAAATAAATGACAGATCGAGGTGTCTGGGTGGCTCAGTCAGTTAAGCGTCCGACTCTTGATTTCAGCTCAGGTCATAATCTCAGGGTCGTGAGATCAAGCCCCACATCGGACTCCGCACTCAGTGCGGAGTCTGCTTGTCCCTCTCGCCTGCTGCTTGCACTCACTTGCTCTCTCTCCCTCTCAAATAAGTAAATAAATGACAGATCTTCCCATGAGTAGATAGAGGCAGAATAGACAAACCTCCTGTGCAGAAGAATTCCACGTAATTTAGGTGGACACTCCACCCTCAAGGAAGTAGAATGTAACTCCCATTCCTTAAGTGTGGACTGCATAGTGATGTCCTTCCATACATGGAAAGGCTCGGGGGGGGGGGGACGTCAGTTTACAGTGGAGAAAACAGAGAAACACTACCTCAGGCCACATGATCAAGGTTAACCTCAACACTGAGAAGTCATATTGATGGTGATCAGTCATCACTTGGTGACAATCAAGTGCCCTTGACAGGATGTGATGAGAAGGGCACTTTTCTTCCGTGTCCTTTCTCCCGTCTAGTCATGAGAAAAACATCAGACAGATCCCAGTCAAGGGATGTCCTACAGAATACCAGACCAGTAATTCTCAGAACTGGCAAGTTATCAAAAGCAAGGAAAGTCTGAGAATTTGCCAAGGAAACATGACAAGTAAATTTAATGCGGTATCCTGATTAGGTCCTTGGACCAGAAAAAGGATATTAGGGAAAAACTAAGGAAAACCTCAGTGAGGTGTAGACTTTAGTTAATAATGATGTATCAATATTGGTTCATTAATTGTAATAAATGCATCCTACTAATATAAGATATTAAGAGGGGAAACTGAGCACGAGATAAGTGTACCGTCTTTATAATAATTGTGTAAATCTAAAATTGCTCTAAAATATAAAGTTCTGAAGGGTGCCTGGGTGGCTCAGTCAGGTAAGCATCCGACTCTTGATCTCAGCTCAGGTCATGATCTCAGGGTTGTGAGATCGAGCCCCGCATCAGTTCCATGCTGGGTGTGGAACCTGCTTAAGAGTCTCTCTCTCTCTCTACCCACCTCTCTCCCTCCCTGCCCCTCCCCCACCCCTGGCTCCAAAGAAAAAAGTTTTGAGGGTTTTTTCTTAAATTTTTTTTTTTTTTAAAGATTTTATTTATTTATTTGACAGAGAGAGAGATAGCGAGAGCAGGAACACAAGCAGGGGGAGTGGGAGAGGGAGAAGCAGGCTTCCCGCTGAGCAGGGAGCCCGATGCGGGGCTCGATCCCAGGACCCTGGGATCATGACCTGAGCGGAAGGCAGATGCTTAACGACTGAGCCACCCAGGCGCCTGAGTTCCCAAGGTTTTTAATAAGTTCAGTAGATAGGTCTATCTCCGCTGTAACACTATTGCTATAAAATTAAAGGGTCCGAAGTATGTCTGTTTCTCTTCCTGAGTATAATTGAGTCTGGATATTTTCTTCTTCCTTTTTTTTTTTTTTTTAAGATTTTATTTATTTGCGAGAGAGAGAATGAGAGACAGAGAGCATGAGAGGGAGGAGGGTCAGATGGAGAAGCAGACTCCCTGCTGAGCAGGGAGCCCGATGCGGGACTTGATCCCGGGACTCCAGGATCATGACCTGAGCCGAAGGCAGTCGCTTAACCAACTGAGCCACCCAGGCGCCCTTCTTCCTTTTTTTTTAAAGGATTTTATTTATTTATTTGACAGAGAGAGACACAGCAAGAGAGGGAACACAAGCAGGGGGAGTGGGAGAGGGAGAAGCAGGCCTCCCGCGGAGCAGGGAGCCCGATGCGGGGCTCGATCCCAGGGCCCTGGGATCATGACCTGAGCTGAAGGCAGACGCTTAACGACTGACCCACCCGGGCGCCCCTTCTTAAATTTTTATTTTATTTTATTTTTTTAAGATTTTATTTATTTATTTGACAGAGAGAGCACAAGCAGGAGGAGCAGCAGAGGGAAAAGGAGAGGCAGGCTCCCCACTGAGCAGGGAGCCCGACCAGGGAGCCCAATGCGGGCTCGATCCCAGGACCCCGGGATCATGACCCAAGCTGAAAGCAGATGCTTAACTGACTGAGCCACCCAGGCACCCCAAGGGTTTTTTTTAAATCTCAGTTTTGGAAGACTTGGTTATCTTTTTTTTTTTTTTCCCAATATAGACTGATTCATTCATTCATTCATTCAGAGTGCGTGGGCACAAGCCGGGGGCTTGATCTCATGACCCTGAGATCCAGAGTCAGATGCTTAACCAGGCACCCCGGAAGACTTGGTTATCTTATAACCACATCTACTATGCATTTTTTCCTAGGCCTCAAAAAAGAAAGTATATATGCTCTATAACGTGCAACCGGACCGGTCTGTGACTGGTGGAGCCTGGTACAGTGACCAGGATTTTGAATCAGAATTTGTAGAGGTGCTTAACCAACAGTGTTTTAAATTCCTACAAACCAAGGTGAGGCATAATTGAGGAAACATCACTGCAGATCTTTTTTTAAAAGTTGCTTCATCAAGAATGTTTAATCTTGTATATCATATTTTATAGGACTTGAAAATATTCAAATCAGTAATTTTTACTTAACAATGTATTCTGCTGTTGATTTCACGCTATATAGTTGTATTCAGAAAACAGTGTTCTTGCTGAGAGTTATGTTTCTACCCTTATAGGCAGAAACAGCACGGGAAAGCAAACAGAATCCAATGATACAAAGAAATAGTTCATTTGCCTCATCACATGAAGTGTGGAAGTATATCTGTGAATTGGGGATCAGTAAGGTGAGAGCACAGTTTTTAATTTTCATCTTATTTTTTAAAGGTTACTCTTCATCACAGGAATGTAGTTTACAGTATATTCTAAACATAATTGGACCCAGACCCTTTTTTCAGGTGATACCTATGAACATTCTGCAGAACCCACTTTGAGAAAGCACTGTCTTAAGCCATTTAGACAAAGGTGAATGTCATGCCATCAGGCACTGTGGGATCTGTATGTACTCAGCTTGTGATACAGAGTAGCAGAGTAGAGGCCTGGCAGTGCATTGCACTACCAAAATGCAAAAGTCTGTTGACAAGCCCTTGACTTTCTCAGGGACATTTCAACATAGATACCAAATATCAGTCATCACATCCGTTGTCATTTATTGGTATTGTGTCCCTCTTGTAAGTCATGAGTAGTGGTGTCAGTATATGCTTTTGAAGACCTATACATAAAGACACCATGCTGGGTGCTTTTCATCATCAAAGAAGAAACTGAAGTGGCCACTTGGACAAGTCATTTTCATTTCCTAGACCCTAGATCTCTCATTTATAAAAAAAGTAGGCATTTGGACTATTTGATGTCTAAAATAACTTTCTGTTCAAACATTTTATAAATCCCCATCAAATTCTTGCCCCCAAAATGTTAAAAGACTTCTAAATTTTACTGAAGAGGGTGGACAAATAGAAAGTGTCAAATTCAGCATGAGGTTAGAGTTCTGTCCCTAGCATTTCTGTGGTTTATGCTAACCTGGGCTGTTGTTCAACCCATGCTTTTAATGACTCATCAGCATAATGCTTCCCCATTTCACCAAGGAATTGCAGACCCTTTACAGTTTAAAGACTCTCCCAAAGGATGTCTTCTTGTGCTTTTTGTGTCCTTTCTAATGCATCCCCTTTTCAGGTAGAGTTGTCCATGGAGGACATTGAAACGATCTTAAATACACTCATTTATGATGGGAAAGTGGAGATGACTATCATTGCTGCAAAAGAAGGCACAGTTGGCAGTGTAGACGGACACATGAAACTGTACAGAGCAGTCAATCCAATCATCCCACCCACGGGTTTGGTCCGGGCCCCATGTGGACTCTGCCCGGTGAGTTAAAGTGGTTTCACTTCATACCTGACTGCCACCAAGTGCAAATACCACCTAACTTACCAGTAAGCACACTCGTTTTCTGACACTCAGGGTTGACCAACAGCGGCTCAGACCTCTGTGTAACCTTGATGACGGGCCCTTGATGAACAAGTCATTGCTTTATATTCTTTTTTAGAATAACCAGGTTAGGGAAATTTGTGTTTTCTACTCATGGCCCTGAAATGGACAATTTTTAATGATGGCTGATCATTTAACTCTTAAGTAGGGAGGGAAATGAGATTTGCTGAGAACCCACCACAGGCCAGGCATATTCTTGAAGATTTATGGTCTCATGTAATCCTACTTCTGTCCCTTGGAGCTAGCGGTATTATTTCCGCATAAGCATGAAGCTAAGGAAGCTGTAGGGGCTACAGCTTCGAAGTAACAACCAGGACACAAACCCGAACATGTTCTTTCCCCCGCAGTGCGCCCCAGCACTCTTCATCCGGTTCCATGTAGTTCGCGCATGCCAGCTGCGTGGCACAGGCACTGCCTCTGCCCTCAGGGCATTTATATTCTTGGGCCGCTGGTGTAGATTTTATTTCCTTATACCAGCCCTTGTCTATATGCCTAAGCTCTCTGTGTGCTGGTTTCAAGTCCTAGAAAAAACAGCGAGCATATTGGGAATTCTGTTTAGCACCCTTCAAAGAAAGGAATGTAGCTAACATGAAACCTTTGGTTAGTGATGTATGTAGATCTGCTTTCCTGTTATCTGCTGATAGCCTTTGGCCCAGTGGGCAGGTGAGCAGATCATCTTAGTGCTACAGTGAAAGGTTTCTCACTCACTAACTTTATAATCACAAAGCAGGTCTATTATAGCATGTTCTTAAATACAGCCCTAGTCTTTTTTTAAGATTTTATTTATTTGGGGCGCCTGGGTGGCTCAGTCGTTAAGCATCTGCCTTCGGCTCAGGTCATGATCCCAGGGTCCTGGGATCGAGCCCCGCATCGGGCTCCCTGCTTGGCGGGAAGCCTGCTTCTCCCTCTCCACTCCCCCAGCTTGTGTTCCCTCTCTCGCTGTGTGTCTCTCTGTCAAATAAATAAAATCTTTAAAAAAAAAAAAGATTTTATTTATTTGAGAGAGAGAGAGAGCACAAGTAGGCAGAGTGGCAGGCAGAGGCAGAGGGAGAAGCAGACTCCCTGCTGAGCGGGGAGCCTGACGCGGAACTCGATCCCAGGACCCTGGGATCATGACCTGAGCCGAAGGCAGATGCTTAACAACTGAGCCACCCAGGCGCCCAGCCCTAGTCTCTTTCTTACTTTCTTTTTTTTTTTTTTAAAGATTTTATTTATTTATTTGACAGAGAAAGACACAGCGAGAGAGGGAACACAAACGGGGAGTGGGAGAGGGAGAAGCAGACTCCCTGCCGAGCAGGGAGCCCGATGTGGGACTCGATCCCGGGACTCCAGGATCATGACCTGAGCCGAAGGCAGTAGCTTAACCAACTGAGCCACCCAGGCGCCCCAGCCCTAGTCTCTTTCACTTTGAAAATTTTACTTTTATTTATTTTTTAAAGATTTTATTTATTTTTTTTGACAGACAGCGAGAAAGGGAACACAAGCAGGGGGAGGGGGAGAGGGTGCCCCGAAAATTTTATTTTTAAATAGACTTTTTGTTTTGTTTTGTTTTTTAAGATTTATTTGAGAGAGGGGGAGAGAGAGAATAAGTAGTGGTAAGGGGCAGAGAGGGAGAAGCACACTCCCCTTTGAGCAGGGAACCTGACATGGGGCTTGATCCCAATCCTGGGATCATGACTTGAGCTGAAGGCAGATGCTTAACTAACTGGACCATGCAGGCGCCCTGAAAATTCTATTTTTAATATTGCTTTAAAAAATGGGTCAGGGCACCTGGGTGGCTCAGTTGTTAAGCGTCTGCCTTTGGCTCCGGTCATGATCCCAGGGTCCTGGGATCCAGTCCCGCGTCGGGCTCCTTGCTCTGCGGGAAGCCTGCTTCTCCCTCTCCCACTGCCCCCACTTGTGTTCCCTCTCTCGCTATGTCTCTGTCAAATAAATAAATTCTTTAAAAAAACCCCAAAACAATGGTTGGGTCTTGGATACATTGTTAACAGAAATTTTAGTTGTAGGTGACATTTGAGACCTACAGTGTAATTTTAAAACTCTCATTTGATTGTAAATTTTTTTCTTTTTTAAAGGTTTTTGATGACTGCCATGAAGGTGGTGAGATTTCACCATCTAACTGTATTTATATGACAGAGTGGCTCGAATTTTAATAGAGAACTGGGAACTTTCCTGACATTTTGCAAATGAAGTTACTTTGGGAGCAGATAATTTAACTCATGATGGAACATCAAATTCCCTTGAAAGCAAACTTCACAATAATGGGTAGACTTGCTGCTATGAAAAAGTATTTTTTTATCTATGAAGACTAAATTTATATTGGTAGAGTAGCCAACAGAATATGAAGCAGGTAAGGCTAATAGTGAAATCCATCCTTCAATAAATAAAATACTTTGAACTTCAGGAAGACCACCTTCTGAAGCTTTCAAGACTTTTGATGGTTCATGGAAAAAGAAGCCAACAAATCCATATTTGCCATATACTACAGTAATGACTAAAGTTTAAAAATGCCCATTTTAAAGTTATTTATTAAGGTCTTCATTGGAAAATTTTGTATCTGGTTCACTACTGCCATTTGTTTTCTCTTTTCTCAGTGGTTTCATTGAGAAGGAATCAAAAGCGGTGAGGCAGGAATAGCACTTGGAGGCATGAGTGGGGAAGAGAATGGAACATCCCTTTCCACACACTATTCATTCCTTTTTACATCAGAAATATTCTTTCAGAGGATTATGCCTTTGTACTTACCTCAAATGCAAATGATGACTATTGTCAAAGATGTTTTCAGTGCATAAATATGATTATTCTCATCCTAAAGAGAATGTTTTCACTGGTCCTTCTTTGTCAAAGTCTTCCAAGTCTTACTCTGCAGCTCAACTGCCTTATCTGCTAGAATTGCCCCATAATCCATTGCGCTCCATTCACTTTATTGTGAGCAGGGTACCACTCCTCTTATTTTAGATTTGTTTCCGTACTCTCTTAAAAATCATGGTGTAATTGGTCTAAACTAAACAGAAAGCCATTATAATTGTTCTCAGTTCTAATGGTACCTTCAATCCTAGGTAATTTGGTGTATTGTTGCACAGAAGTTAGCTTTTTAGGATCTCAGCTGTTGTATTTTCACTTTGTAGTTCTCCTTAATGATTTCTGTGTCCAGGCCAAAAGCATGAGACCAAAGGAAAGGAATTCAAAGCTAGCTACTACTGAGGCCTGAGTTCAAACACCAGTTTGGATATACTCGAAGTGGTAAACATCAGAAGGGTTATTTTGAGATATATGGGATCAATAAAATAAAATTCAGCTCAGTAACCAAGAACCAGGTGGAGTCTGTGGCCAGCTCTATAGAAATAGAGTTCAATGACACTAGCATTTTGAAACAAAGTATTGGATGTACAGAAGATAGAGCCTGAAACTACACCACCCCCAGCGAGAGCTGGAATAGTAAGAACATTATCTGTCCTCCCTGGGACCTCGCCTATCACAGAGGCACTAGTCTTATTTAATGAAAAAACTGAACTTGGGGGAGAGGTACAAGTGGGGAGAAGGAAGCAGTTCATGACTTTGCATTGTGTCTTGATAGCCAAAGATTCTAAAGCTTACAGTCAGAGGCCACAAAAGTTCCCTGACTCACCAGAATAAAGAGACCCTTTAAATGCTTTTCCCACAGCATGTCTTTCATTCTGAATATTAACTGAAGGAGAAAAGAGACAAAAGTACTGCACCTCTGTTATATAGTTAAATGGATATTTACCTACCAGAAGTAAACTATGACCACAGTTTATGGAGCTGTAGACTCCCGACACCAAAAAATCAAATTGTGAATGAAGTCCTAATCCTTACAGTTGATTTCCATTTAGTACAAGGTATTTTGGTCACCTGAGAATAGATATTCCCTGGAGTCTGTTAGGGCCCTTCTATTCCGCTTAATAATGATCCGTTGGGAGTCAAATAATCATGAGAGACCATGATTCAATGGTTTAAATGGATAGTTTATGTGGGATTCTTCCATAAAACTCCTCTGAGCTTGGTTTGGTGAGGAGTAAATTTTATGGAGCCATGATTTTTATGGTGATCAACTGAGTAAACAAGTCAAACAAGTAATTTCAAGTTGAGTGACTTTTACTTTGAACCATTATTATTACATGGTGGGTAAGGGGAGAATAAAAATACATGCCCTAGGACGCTTGCTGTCCCCCAAACTTTTGATGACAGTATTCCATATCTGCTGTTCAATAAGGTAGCTGCTAGTCACTTGTGGCTGTTAAGACTTGAAATGTGGCTAGTGTGAATGAAGAACTGAATTTTAATTTTATAGCTACCTGTGGTTACTGGCTACCATATTGGATAGCACAACTCAACAGTCATAGGTCTAGATTAATTATAGGAATGAAGAATATCAAAATTAATTATTTCTCAATTGTATAGGTTTGTTGCTTTTCTGTGGAAGAAGAGGACAACAAAATATTATTAACTGTTATTTGTATAAGTTTGTAATTTTTTGACAAAGGACTTCAGAAAACAAGACTGAGAGTAAGTAGAGCAATGACTAATTCCAAATCAAAAAGAATCAAATTTTGGTTATAGGCTTGATCAAATCATTGCTAAACAACCTCTTTAAGAAAATTATTACTCAATTGATTTATTGAATTTGCTTTTCACTAACGTGTCAAATGAGTTGTTTTAAATCTTAATTTTTTTATTTATAAAAGTAATACATGTTCACTATAATAAACTCAAATAATACCCAGGTGTACAAAATAAGAAGGAGACTCCCACCACACCATATTCTAAAATTCCTATTCCCCAAAGAAATTGCCATTAAAAGTTGAGAGTCTTTATCTTTTTTCTTTGAGCACATTTAGAAACCAAGACTTTTCTGGTTAAAATGATGGCTTTGAATCTCCTTTAGACATAAACAGGGAATTCACATCTTTGCAGCAAACATCAGGTTCTGCAACACCAAGTATGAAGTCACTGGAAGTTGTTTGAGGCAATACTTAGGGATCATAATAGCCAAAAAATGTTGGGAAATAAAAGCATTTTTTTGAGGGAATATGATCAGAAAAGAAATCATGGAATGAGGCTTAAAAGAGAGGCAAAGGACCATGGAAGTTAAAAGGTAGAATTCTTTACAGAACAAAATTTGAGGTATGGAAAGATTCTTTTAAAAAATACTTAAGATTTTGTAACAAAATCCAAATTGTTCCCATGATTGCATCCTTTGACATTATGTTCATTTCTCAGGCTTCATAGAGAATCATTTAAAGCACCTGGCTAAGTTAATCCTAATGGCAGAGGTCACAAATGGGTGGCTTGGACTTTGTGTGTCTTGCACTGTTTGTAAATTTTTTTTTTTAACTGTCGTTGCCAACTTACATCATCCATATGTACATGTATTGGACACAACTCATATACATATGAACTGTATATACAAACATAAATATAGTCCCTAAATATAAAAACCACTGCATGAAATTTTTTCCTTGAAAAATCAGAAAATTGGCAACACTTTGCCCCCTTCCCACATGGCAACAATTTAGACAGGACATGAGTTCCCCATGTTACCCTAATCCCCACCACTCTGGTCTAGCACAGATCTGGTTGGCTATGCTCATGTATATATGTCCAGGCTGGGCTTACAGTCCCTGTCTGACCTGGCAGACCCCTGACTCAGATCCATGAAGGACCAGGGCAGGGTGTCAAAGATGGGAGGCCCTAGTCTAGGTTTAATGTCCTGGGCCAGCTCAAAATAGCTAGTGGTTTGAGCTCTAAGCCAGCACTCTGGACCTTTAGTCGTGTTTTCTTTCCCCCCAAAATAACAAAAGGTTCATTTCAAAGAGGAGTACCACTCTTACAACCTACACGAAACTACTTCATTTTAACCTGGACTGGGAATCAGGAAACCTGGATTCCATTTCTGCTTATTCACTTTGGACAGATAAAGGTAGTTAAGCTCTCCTTATGTCCTGACTCAAATGGGAAAAATACTGCTTTAGTTCATAGCAGTTTGCGAGATACAGATCCTATGGAAAATGGAAATGCTGTTTGTAACTTAGTTTGAACATTGAACTTCTGTTTTTTTCAGAACTTAATTTGACCTGTTTTATGTGTCCACTAATATGATCACAGATAATTTTTATCTATTAATAACCTGATAATTGCTCTACCCCTATACCGGAATGCAAAATAGCAGAAATCCCATCCTGTCTATGCTGGCACTTTCAGCATAGACTTTATCACACTAATCAGTTCATGAAACTCCGTGTTCTGAAAGTGGCCACGGTCACTGAATTTGTACAATTTGGCTTCCAACCTATCAGCCACTTCTTGTTGTTCTTTCCAGGGAAGGAAAGGATCATCAGTGGAGCCAAACTGCACAATATGAGCGCAGTTGGCTTTGATCTTCTCCCACTGCCAGGGACGATTGAAGTATCCTATGGGAAAAAATATATATATAATCTATTACCACCCATGGATAATTTCCCTTCTAGCCATTGTAAAATATCTAGCAGAGATACAAAGAATCAGAGCCTAAGTGTTAGAAGTCCTTTAGTTTTCAAATCTGTAGAGCTTGATACCATAACCATTTGGGAAGGGGGAGTACATGGCTCATAAAGTTAGGGTTCAGTGCATTAGAAAGTGGTCTATCCACTCTCAAAGGGCCTAATTTATATCTAAAGAAGGGCAGTAAATGTTTCTCAAATGCTACTAGAGGTTTTTTTTTAGCCTATCCAAAAGCCAGTGCTGTTTAACCTGAACAAACATCCCTGTGACTAGAGCAAGGGCTTTTCTGTACTGGTTTCTGCCTTCAAACTTACCACTGGCCCGCTCATTTTCATCCCCCAAGTCGGAGGTGTATGCAGACACTAACACGATAGCATATACTTGGTGTGTTTCTGCATACCTGGAGAAAGAGAAATGACGTCAGCTAATACTTAATGTTAAATCTGCCAAAAAGTCAAAACAAAACCCTGAAAACTCATTTGATTTAGCTTACAGAAAGCAGGTGCTATCAACTGTCGAGTTTAGCAAGAAAAATAGGAAGGAAACTGCAGAACTACAAGCCCAGTGGTTAATGGCTTACCCTTGGCCATTTGATGAGTTTCTACTGATTTTTCAAGGTAGTCCAAACCTCTTTGGTAATCCTTTCCAAAAAAACATAAAAAGTGTAATCATTCTCTTTGATGTGCCTATTAACCTACCTTCAGTATGCATCAGCATTGCTTTGTTGGTTAACCTGCAGATTCAGTCCCAGAGCATCTGATTCAGAGGGTTGGTACAGGGCCCAGGAATCTGCATTTTAAGACATGACACCTCCCCCAACCCAGATGACAAATACAAGTGATCTGTGAACCATATTAAGAAATTCTGTACCACGATGGAAATGTACTTCTTTTTGCCACACGCTCTACATTGCATTGTAGTACTTGTTTGTGTCGTGTTATATCTATCTTCCCCAATAAACCTCAGCTCCTTAAGGGCAGGTGTGAGTCTTCTTGATCTTTGTGACCCTGGTGTCCCGTACAGTGCCTGGCAAGCAGACACTCAGCTAACTATTTGCATGAAGTTCCCTCACTCAGCAAAGACTAGGCTAGGGAAAGATGTGGGGTAGTAATAGTTTCCAGAGGCCTTGGTGCCAGGAAAGATTTAGGGTTGGTATTTTGTTTTCAGGCGAAACTTTTTGCCCAACCATTTGTTTTGAAAAATGTCAAACTTACAGAAAAGTTAGAAGAACAAGAAGCACCTAGATTTATTCATTTTACCACATTTCACACCTAAACATGTCAACATGTATCGCCTAAGAACAAGGTTGTCTCTTATATATATCTCCACAGTGCCATTATTACAGCTAGTACATTTAACACGGAGATGGTAATACTATCTGTATTCATTTTTCCCCAGTTTTACCAAAAATGTTCTTTAAAACTGCTTTTCAATCCTAGATCAGTCAAAGATCACTGCATTTTGTTTTCATGACTCTCTAGTCACTTTTAAATTTTTTGTTTTAAATGACATTGACATTTTTTCCAGAGTTTAAGCCAGTTGTCCTGTACATCATCCCCTAAACTGAATTTGGCTGTTTTCCTCATGATTAGACAGAGGTTAAACATTTTTGGCAAGAATACTGCATAGGCAATGTGTCTGTCCCACTCCATCACATCAGAGACACACAATGCCAGTTTCCCTTTATTGGTGAGATTAAGTGTGATTACTAAGGTGACAGCTATCAGATATCCACTGTAAAGACACAATTGTCCCCTTTGTGATTAGTAAGTAATCTGTGGGGTGGTCCTCTGTGACTAAATCAGTATCCTGTTCCCCTACAATCTCATACCCCATAGTTTTGGCATCAACTTTCTCCTTGCCTACCTTAACTTTAGAAGTTAATTTTTAGAAGGTTGCGGACAATCCTGCAGTAAGTTTCAGGGATCTTTAAAAGAAGGCACACCTTTAATAGCCAATGGCCTGAGAAAAATTCAGTTGGCCTTGAGTTGGTATAGATTTCAGCATAAAGGGATTCCTTCATTTTCCAGACAACCCCTAACAGCTTATAAACACTAGGGCTGTACAGAAATTCTGCAGCTCCACACTGGGAAGCATTATCTCATAGCTCTGGTGTGGCAGAAAGATTATGGAATCTGGCAAAGTTCTCTGACATGCGATTCATATGGCATCCTGAGCAACTGCTTGGGAGAAGGGGCTACACAAAAACTATATTCCTTTGTCATCCAGCTTAGCAAATATGGAAGAAACCCAACCTTAATATGCTTACTCAATCAGCTAAATCCTATCCTCTAGGCCTTATAAGCCTAAAGGGAGGGACATGATGTTCTAACCGAGAGCATCAGGGAAGCGCCATGAATCCTAAGGACTGGGGGAGTTGCAGGGTGGGGTAACAGTCTCCACCCTCCAACAAATATTTACTGAGCACCTACCATATTCCAGACACTCTTCTAGGCACTGAGGTTTCAGTGTCAGAATGAACAAAGTCCCACCCTCACGGAGCTTACATTTCTATTGGCCAGAGATAAGAATAAACAGGACATCAGGTGGTGAAAAGTGCTATAGATAAAAAGGGGGATACCAAGATACAAAGGGGATATGAGCCAGTGGGGTGAAGTTGCTGTTTCATTTGAAGTGACTAGAGAAGGCCTTAGTGGAAAGAGACATTCGAGGAGAGACTTAGAGAAAGCCATGCAAGTATCTAGGAACAAGTATTCCAGGTAGAACAGTGGCAAGCGCAAGCCTAAGGCAGGTGCATACTTGGCATGTTCAAGGAACTGCAATGAGGTCTGCAAACCAGCTGGAGCCCAAATGGGGGGAGAATTCAGCAAGGATCGCACCTCATGGCTGCAATGGCCCCAGAACTGTGGCCTATGATGACAGTCTTCTCATCACAGTGCAGCTCCATCTCCATGAAGGGCAGCCAGATGCTCTCTTGAGCTGTAACTAAGGTTCAGGGTAAAGAAAGAGTGTCATTTGATAGGGACAGTCTTATAGTCTAATGCTGTCCCACCTTTCTAACCGATGACTACTCAGCACTTCTCAATTTAAGAACTGCAGGACCAAATGGGAGATGGGACTGTTTTAATAGAGCCAACGATTTATGTATTGCTGTTTGAAAGACTCAAATCCATAGTTTTGGCCCATCTATCTATCTGGTTTTGCTTTCATCTTTCACCATGTTCTCATAAGAAAATATCGGAGAAATAATAAAAATACAACTCTAAAGTTTTAATGTAAACTTTCAAACTTAAGAAAAAAACTCTAGGTGACATTCTCAAATTCATATGCATATATATTCTTTCTTTCCAAAGAAGAATTTCCTGACACAAGTCACAGGCACAGTCAGAACAAAAGTGGCAATGTTACATTTTGAAATATTCTGATCTCCTATAGGTGCTGTAAAGTTTTATCATATCTCTGTCTCACATGAAATACCCATAAATTTTGCCTGAAAATAATGTTGACTTCTAGAAGGGAAAATCTAGTTGCTTGCAAAGTTGAAAATTAAATTTTACCAAGCCCAGGTGCTTTTCTTTTCTTTTTTTTTTTTTTAAAGATTTTATTTATTTATTTGACAGAGACACAGTGAGAGAGGGAACACAAGCAAGGGGAGTGGGGGAGGGAGAAGCAGGCTTCCGGCCGAGCAGGGAGCCTGATGTGGGACTCAATCCCAGGATCCTGGGATCATGACCTGAGCTGAAGGCAGACGCTTAATGACTGAGCCACCCAGGCGCCCGCCCAGGTGCTTTTCTTGATCCTTATTAGAATTTTCTAGAATGTTTTTTGGTTTACACCCTTTTCCCCAAACTACTTGCCATCGTTCATTCTTAGGTATATATTCCCTTTGGCTTCTCTACTATGATATTCTTGTTCTCTACCAGGAAAATGGCGAGATCAAAACCCAAAAGATGAGACTATTTAAAAACACGTTTAAAACTTACTTGGGTCAGGCATGTTTTTAGCCAAACACTGGAAACCAGGTATCTAAGATATGAGGGGAAAAAAAAGCTATAATAAAGAGCTTAATTACAACTAATACCTTGCTAATAAGAAATGAAACACCTGGTATGATCTTTATCAATTCAATAAGTATTTGCTTATATTATGAAATGAAGTGGGTTAAGTGCCATATGAACAGACAATCCCTCCTGATAAACTCCATCTGTCTGTAGTTTTATATCCAGCCAGCTCTGTAGGCATCTATATACAGAGACCTGAATCCTCATTTGTACATCTCTGTTTATTGCTGTAGGCATATATCTACAGAGGTATCATGAATGAATGCAATTCTAGACAAACTGACCTGTAGTCAAACAGACTGTGCACCAGGGGTTAGGTAAAACATGGTACAGAAACATGGTACAGAAAGTTGGAGATCCCACCGTCTTGGACAGCTTCAGCCCTGATCTTTTTGGATTGTAGCTCTGGCCTTGGTTTTCAGCCACAACCCTGGAACTTTATTCTAGAAACATACGCTAGAGCTCTAGAGGATGGAAATCCAGGAAGCGGTCCTATTGCCTGGTTATGGAAGAGGTTAAAAAAAAATCAAGATGCACAAGACAACTACAGCTGGTCACCATTTTTATAAAGCTCATAAAGAAGCCAAATTAAACTATATATTGTTCAAAGTATACACACATGGTTGCAAAAATACGTTCATTTTTAAAACGGTTGGAGCAAATGAAAAAATTTTCAGGATGGTAGGGAAATGGGATGGGGGGAAGGTACATGTGGCTTCGAAGGTATTGTTAATGTTGCAGATTTTAGTTTGGTAATGGAGCCTCAGGTTTTCATTACATTGTACTTCATAATTTATATATATGTTACATCTAGCTTTTTTACATATTAAATATTAAGCAGGGAGCAGAAAAGGAAGATGTACAATTATCTGGGAAGTCCCAAATCTGAACCAGCACCAGATGCAGGGAGACCGACGGGGCTCTAGGAGGTGGTGCCTTGTACCCTAACGACTGAGCCCTCAGGGAAGTCTTCCAGAAAGTTTTACCCACCAAAATTCCGACCACTAGTTCTAGTGTTTGAGACAGGGCAGCGGGGAGAGGAATGAAAACACACTGGGCTATACTAAAGGGGGTGTGCTGAGGTGGGGTAGGGGCTGGTGAGCACACGTTCAAACTTCAGTCCTCAGTCCCCTCCATCCCCTCCAGCTCCAAGCTGACTTCCCAGCGCAGCCGCTCGTGTCTCTTACCTGCTCCAGCCTTTTCTTCACCCAGCCGTACCAGCCGTGCGTGGCCACATCCCCGCCTCCGTTCCCGGGAACAATAACTGCCTTGCTTGGGGAAGCCATGAGCCCAGAGGATCCAGTGTCCCCCAGCAGCCGAACCTGTAGTACCGGGAGCTCCAGACTGCATCCGCCGAGGAGCCTGCACCGTGGCATTCTGGGAATTGTAGTTCTGGGGCGCCGGCGGTCCTTACCGCACAAGGTGGCCAAAGCAAACCTGGGAGTTTCCATCATATGTGAACCACCTTTCACTTGCCTTTTACTAGCGTTCTCGTCCCCTCCCCACCTTATTTAGGACAGGCTGTGACATGCCCAGAATATGTTCTCTCTTTACTACAATTACGATGTATTTCTATAGGAAACTGTTTTTAGTTCCAAATATACAGAAATCACCTATTTATAGTTGAGGACTCCTGTTATTCTTATTACTTTTCCTTCTGATTTCAAAACAGTTGTTAGTAAAATAGTTACTGTCAGCCCTGGTTGTTATTTTTCATTGCTTCAAATGCTGTCCTCTTAAAAGGTATCCCCATTGGTGTAGGGCACGTGAATAACATACTTAAACCAATTTAGAGACTGGGGAAACTGAGGTAGCAATGAAGTGGTTTACCACCTGTTATAATACTGCAGTCCTGAAATTTTAGGAACCAGTCATACCTCATAGATATACCCAAATCTTTTATTTTTCTTAAAGATTTTATTTATTTGAGAGAGAGAGAGAGAGAGAGCATGAGCGGGGAGGGAGGGGAAGAGGGAGAAGAAGACTCCCTGCTGAGCTGAGAGCCTGATACCGATGCCGGACTTGGCCCCAGGACTGCAGGATCACAACCTGAGCTGAAGGCAGCCGCTTAACCGACTGAGCCATCCAGGCGTCTCTATCCAAATCTTTTATATTGAGGTGGGCAGAAGTGGGCATGTGTGGTTACAAACAGGAATAAACTTGGGGTACCTCTGTAGCTCAATTGGTTAAGTGGCTGACTTTGGCTTGGTCATGATCTCAGGCTCAGCAGGGAGTCCGCTTGTCCCTCCATCTCCCTCTGTCCCTAGCCCCCTCATGCTCTCTCTCTCAAATAAATAAATAAAATCTTTTTAAAATAAAGAAGCAAATGGGAATGAACAGGAAACTGCTTCTTCTTCCTTGCCCCTCCCATTGACTTACTCACTGTGTACATCACAGGTGTTTCAGCATCTGTTACTGAGGAACACTCTCACGCAGTTTATTTTTTGGACAGGCATAAGCAGGTGATCAAGGATACACTGCCCCACTACCACATTCTTTAGGAAGAACAAGACATAGTCTTTCTTCTTGAACCTGAGACTCTGAATTTCCTTTAATTTTTCTTTTCTTCATTCAATATTATTGAATTTTAAATGTAACCTTAATCACTTCAGAAGGAATGAATAACTGAGACACACAACACCATGGATTAATCTCAAAATAATTGTGCTGAGTGAAAGATACTAGACAAAAAAGAGTACATACCATATTATTCCACTTACTTAAAACTATGGAAAATACCAGGGGCACAAGGAAACATTACACATGTTCATCATCCTGATTGTGGTGATGGACGTCAAAACTTAATATATTGTACACTGTAAATATGTGCAGCTTATTGTGTGTCAATTATACCACGATGAAGCTGTTTAAAATTTGAATATAAATTAAAACAAGCAGAGGCATTCCTGTAGCCTAGAGATTTCTTGCTTCGTGGTTTTCGTTCAATAAACAATGACACTCCATTAACAGGAACTGTGGGCTGAAAAAGGATCTATCCTTCCTCAAGATTTAAGATTTGTCTTTCTTCTCACTCACAAGATAATTGAATCTTCCCTTGAGAAGGAGAAAAATAAGGTAATGGCCTCAACTGTCACCTTTCTCAGACTGTTTTTGTCGATAACGTTTGCAAAGATTATGTACTTACACATAAATCCACCTTGGTTTTTTTTTCTACTTTCTATCTCTTGGGTGAGCATTTTCTGAGCTTATCATTAACAAAGAAGAAATAGCTTGATTTCAAAACTAACATCATTTTTATGAATTAAAAATGCACATTTATGTCTGGTATATCATTTGCTAATATTGAAAGAGCCATTCTTAAGAACTTGACAAAGATGTTTTCATTTTTCTTTTCTTTTTTTTAAGATTTTATTTTAAGTAATCTCTACACCCAACATGGGGCTTGAACTCATGACCAACTGAGCCAGCCAGGTGCCCCTCATTTTCATTTTTCTGACAGACTCAGCCTCAGCCTCTACAGCTCTCTTTCTGAATCACCTTCCTTTGCCTGAACTTTTCTTTTCAGGTCAGAATCTCTCTTTAGGCAGTTTGCCTCTGAGTCTCCAAACTCACTGTCTAGACATTCTACCCTCTACTGTGGTTCCTTTTCTATTTCTTTCACATAGTATTATTGTTTTAACCAATAAGAAGAAAGGAAAATATAAGGAAAGCTTCTTTGGAGTCCTGAAGGACACCTGGGAGTTAAGTGAGAAAAGAAGAGAGGCAACCAATGATGTGGAAATGTTGGAGTTCAGAACAAAGGGTCAAGAAAGAATTCTTGAGATGTCTTCGGTCCCAAAAGGTGGTTTTATTAAAGCACGGGGACAGGACCCATCGGCAGAAAGAGCTGCCTTGGGTTTGTGAGGAGCAATTGATTATATACTTTCAAGTTGGGAGGGGGTTAGGGATAGTGTAAGTCTCTAAGGAATTTCAGAAGCAAGGTTTCCAGGACCCTGAGGAGGCTAGGTATTGTTAGGAAAAGATTCGTTATTACTGTCTAGTAAAACCCTAGTCATGAGACCCTTCGGATGTGTCAGTGGGCCATATGCTTGGAGGATGATTGCTAAAATAGATCTTGGGGTAGAAATAAAGGAAGTTTCCAAAGGAATTTTTATATGTTAAAGGATCTGGGAGGTTGGGATAGTGTTAAGCTAAAATGGCCTTTTGCCCTTAGGAAAGTATTAACATCCAGGCAGTTGAGTTCCTAGAGGAAGGTCACTCTGCCTGTTTCAAGGACTTGTCAATGGGCTGTAAGTAGTAAGGAAATTTTAATTTTTTCCTTTTGCCTTTGTTCCCCACATAAACCTGGCTGTTCTTAGCAGTGTGGAGGGTGTGCACAAGGGCGAGAGGTGAGACACAGCAACATAGGCTGGGAAAGACAATTGGTTCAGTGCTGTAGGATTGAGGTAAGTAGATCATGGAGGCCCTTGTACAGCAAGATGGGGCGTCTACTTTATCCTGTGAGTGATGGAAAGCCAGGTAGAGTTTTAAACAACAGAAGGTCTGGGTCAGATGTGTGACTCTGAAAAATCTATCTGGCAATCAAAGTGAGATTTGGGTTTGACAAAATTTGGGGAAAGAGATTATTCTGTGGGGCTGTTGTAGTAATTCAATGAAGGAGAATGAGGGCTTGAACTAAGTAGATAGATGGAATTGAGAAATAATTAGAATAAAAAAATCAACAGGACCAAGTGATTCATTATTAGTTTCAGGTTTAGGGTGTCAAGAGATGTAGGGAAAGAAAAAAATATCTTTTCCTTCTACCCTTCTAGGTTCTTGGCTGGGACTCTGAAACAAAAGACATATGAACAAGAGAAAAGCATGCAAATTGATTTTTAAGTATGTTTTACATGACATAGGAGCCTTCATAAGGAAATGAAAACCCAACAAAGCAGTTAAACCAGATTGTTTTTTATGCTAGGTTTGATGAAGAGTGGTAGGTCGTGAGGAAAATGCAATAGGATAAAAGGATATGAGGGGCGCCTGGGTGGCTCAGTCGTTGGGCGTCTGCCTTCGGCTTGGGTCGTGATCCCGGAGTCCTGGGATCGAGCCCCGCATTGGGCTCTCTGCTCAGAGGAAAGCCTGCTTCTCCCTCTCCCACTCCCCCTGCTTGTGTTCCCTCTCTCGCTGTGTCTCTCTCTGTCAAATAAATAAATAAAATCTTTAAAAAAAAAAAAGGATATGAGCTAAGGGTAGTAAACCGGAAGACACTTAGCAAGGCCTGTTCATTTTGATTCCTCTCATCATCTAAGGGAGGTATACGCAAAACTACCTCCAAAGGCTGAAGGAGCCATTAGACCAAAGAAAAAGCCTGGTAAGTCCAGCTTGACAAGAGATGGTTTACTAAAAGGACTCTAGTGTCTTGGGCAGCTGCAAGATGAGTAGATCTCTGCAAGCCCACCTCTCATAAGACTTGCTTTTTTAGCCATAGAGGCAGGGGAATATGTCCTGGGAGACCAGCCCAGAGGAAATGTTTGAGAAGAGTTGGGTCATAGTCATATCTCTAGAGCAGGTCAAGCAGAGTTAGGCCTTAAGGGTGTACTTAAGGGTGTGGTTAGACGAAAAGAAGGTGTCTTGAACCACATCACAGACAAGGAAGGACCAAGAATAACTCCTTAGTTACTAGGCTGACTGGGAGAAGAATGGTATCTCCCAGTGACATAGAAAGTACAAGAGATGGGTTAGTTTAGGGCAAGGGGAACAGTGAATTCAGTTTAAAAGATAAACTGAGCCATATTAAAATTATAAGAGCTTATCTGAGCAAAATTCAGTTTGAATCAAACAGCATCAAACCAGAAGAGGTTAGGAGCCCTCTGCCAACAGGAGTCAGGGAAAACACTTTTATAGAGAAGGTATGGAAGCAAAGAGAAGAAACTGATTGTCTAGATGGCTCTTTGTGATTGGTTGTCCTCAGTGTTTTGATTTCATAACCTTGAAGCATTTATATGCTTACATTTTAGTTTGCTTATGTAGGCTGCCATGGCCTTAGAGCCACATCAGTCTAATGGCCTTCTTGTTCAATCAACTTAAGAGGACATATGGAGATTGAGGTGCCAAGAATACCCAGAGACATCCAGCAAGTTGCTGAATATATGAATCTCATGTTAGGTAAGTATGAGCCAGAATTATAGAAATTAGATTATAGATGATGAATAATATCATGAAAATTGTGAAAGATTTTGAAATAGTCAAGAGTTTACTGGGTGAACTTCCATGGAATACTGGGCATTTTTTAAAGGAATCCCTGGGGTCATCTGATTGTAAGGGGTGAGTGCCTTTATCTTTGACTAAGCTATTTCACAACTCTGTAGAGACAGAAATTAATTTACAGAAAACAGGTAGGGATGAAGAATAGTTGGAAGAAAGGAAGGCAGGGACAGGCTCCCCATCCCCCCTAAGAGGAAACTACCCTTAAAAGGATTTTACACCATCCTGGAAGGAGCCCTCCACTCTTTCCCACACATTAGATGACAAAAACCTGATTGGATGACAAGTGCATGGAGGGTTAATCAAATTAAAACAGCCCGCCAACAAGCCCATAAAAACCCCTAGACTTAGAAACTCTGGTGGCAACCCTCTGGGTCCCCTCCTTTTTGGGAGCAGCGCGACCAAGAACCACCGGCACTGCAGGCACAGAAGGAAAAGATATCCTGCAACAATAGTAATGCAAACATTTCCTGTCCATAGCAATGCAAATGAGTCTTGTCCACAGAAATGCAAGTGGGTTTTGTGTGTTAGGAAATATGAATCTATAAATCAAATTCTTCCTTGAACCAGTCTGAACATCCTTACTTGTTCCCTCATTAATGAATGAGTTATGCAGAATCTTTGACACATGCTCATTTTATATTTGTATGAGGGCCAGAATTTTACCTTTTTGAAACTTTAACAATTTTGGAGATTTTATTTATTTATTTGTCAGAGAGAGAGAGAGCACGCACATGCCAGGGAAGCTGCAGGAAGAGGGAGAAGCAGGCTCCCTGCTAAGCAAGGAGCCCGATGTGGTACTCGATCCCAGGACCCTGGGATCATGACCTGAGCCAAAGGCAGCCACTTAACTGACTGAGCCACTCAAGCATCCCTGAAACTTTAACAATTTTGAAGGTTTCACCAACATCCTAATGGATTCACCTGACAAAACTGGGTAAATCATGTTGCTGAAGAGCACCTCATGGGCTGCTTACTTAAGCCCAGGCATGTTTTGCTTTTGGCTCCCAG
Source organism: Mirounga angustirostris (assembly GCF_029215605.1). NCBI lineage: Eukaryota > Metazoa > Chordata > Mammalia > Carnivora > Phocidae > Mirounga > Mirounga angustirostris. The sequence continues at coordinate 95,138,281 of NW_026991718.1, read as the reverse complement.
ACTGAACAGTGAATATGCAAGTGGCAATCGTACAACAATGGACTGACTCTTTCTCCAGGTTTCTTCTCTTTACTGATTTTGTATTTTTCTTTTTGTTTCCGATACATTTACAGCTGGTAGGTTTCTCACCATTGATGGCAACAACAATTAGGAATTTGGTTTTATATTCTGACCATTTGGTGATCTCATTAAGTTAATTAATGGTTTACATAGATATATTCTCTTTTGGATAGGAGAAGACAGAGAATCTGGTTGGTTTTTTGTTTGTTTGTTTGCCTTTTTTGTCTATTTATGAACTCAGATCAGTCAAGATTTCCATGCCCACTGGGAAGGAGAATGGCTCTTTGATACCTGATCTAGTGAGTTTTTGTGTTTCTGCATTCACTTCTGACCTGTGACTAAAGTGGTAGAACCAAAGCTGTACTCTCTGTGTGTCTGTGCGTCTGTCTTTATGGCTGTAATCCAGAAAGGTCTTCACATCCTGTGGAGTGTGAAATGTTTACTAAGTTTGGAGAGCTTTAATAAATTAGATGATTATATCTCTTAAAGGAGTTATGTTCTGATTCGCTTATTGAGATAAATACACACTTACATAAATCAAATATTTCTACACTTCCCAGAAAATAAAGAAATTAAATTTCCAATACTTTAGGGGTGGCTGGGTGGCTCAGTTGGTTAAGCAACTGACTCCTGATTTCTGTCCAGGTCATGATCTCAGGGTTGTGGGATCCAGCCCCACCAGGAGCTCCGCGCTCAGCATGGAGTCCGCTTGTCCTCTCCCTCTGCACCTCGCCCCCCACAAAAATAAATAAATAAATAAATAGATAGATAGATAAAATTAAAAAAAAAAACCCTTCCAATACTTTAAATGTTTAAGATTGTATTTAAAATATCCTTTTCATAAATTTCTAGTACTGAAAGAATCCAGGTTCAAATAATCAAAGCAAGCCTTGGGCAAATGATATTCTTTTAATGTTTGGTTAAAAAAATATGGCTGTCTTTTTCAGTGTAAACCATAATACAAATGTGTATGTATTTTAATTGAGTTTGTTTCCTGACTGAGAGAAAAATTAGTGTGAACTTCCTAAATTTATTCAAGTTTAATAATTAAATAACCTAACATTACTCTGACATAATGTTTTAGGAACTGGAAAAATATAAATTTATTCAACAAAACTGAATAATTGTTCCACAAACTTTTTATATTAAGAGTAATTATGTAAAAACAAAGAGTAATTATGTTTCATAGTACATCAACTTAAAACTAATTGGTGTTCTGTAGGTAATTTAAAATTTTGTACTAACATTAAGTTGAACTAATTAATGGTAACCCTTGGATGTCTAGATATATTCTAAGCATAATATTAAGTTTATATAGCTTTCTTATTTTCATATACTACAGAGAGGCTGTATTTCTGGATTAGATTAATAAATGTGCTCATTTTTGTCACTTATAAAAAGGTGTATAATGCCTTTGATGGTTGTAGAAAGCAGTGCTCTATAAAGTTAGGAGTTTTGTTAGTCTCCTAGGATGCTTGAATATGACAGCTCTCAATTATTCACCTTCTCGTAGATGGATGACAGGGACAGACACGCAGAGAGTAACTGTGCACTACTGCCAGTCCCTGCAGAGAACGCGAATCCTACACAGCGAACGAAAGGAGGAAACCTGGTATTAATTTAAGGAAGCATTTCTCTACCGGTCGAAATTCCCTAATCTAGCGCTAGTGGCCGCACTGTCCCTCCGCCCCGCCCCTTCCCGCGCTGATACCTTTTCCCGGCCAGCTTCAGTTTCCTCCGCACGGTGCCCCTCCTTTTTCCGGTGCCACACGTCATCATTCTCGCTTCCCGGTAACTAAGGCGATGAGAGGGACTTCCTAAGGTGAACGGAAGTTATGTTGGATCAGGGCGAATCCCTGAGGCGTGCAGGCAGCACCTAGGAAGCAATCCGGCAGACACTGGAGTTTTCTGAAGGACAAACGTTTAGAGGTGAACGTGGAGGAACTTAGGATCTGAGGAGTTTTGGTTTTGTGGACCAAGGCACGACTGTCTTGCCCTATTCCAAGATGGCGGCGCGGCTTCACTGAAAGTCTTGCTTCCGCTCCTCCGCCGGAGAGGCCCTCTTTGATTGGCCAGCGGACGGCGCCGTGGAGTGACACACAGGAGCGCTGACCAGTCGGGGGAGAGCTGAGCTGGACTTGGCGGTGGGAGCCGGAGCAGGGCTCTAGCAGCTGTGGGTGCGGACAAGGCCAGGTGAACGGCTCCTGCCAGGTGAGTGGGAGAGCCGGTGATGGGGGGTCGAGGGCACGGACAAGAGTCTCTGTAAGGACCGAGTTGGTGCTCCTGGAACGAAGCCTTCTCTCGGCGGGCAGAGGAACTGAGGGACTCAGTGACCCAGGGGTCTGCTGAGAGTGACGCGTTCCTAGTCTTGCGGTGCGGCCGGCCGGCTTCTGGCTCGGGAACCCCCAGAATCTCGGGGTGCGGAAGGATTCAACTTTTTTTCAGTTAAGAAACCGGTAATGCGGCTGAAATGACTTCTGCTTCGTGGCAGCTGGAACTAGGACCCGGGTTTTCCGACTACCCTTCAAGCATTAAACTTTGCTTAAACTTGGCTACTGTGTCCTGAAAAGTTATGCTTTGATGGGATGAGCGGTTCAGTTTTTCGTGTGTGTGTGTGTGTGTGTCTTTTTTTCTTTTGGCAGATACTGCTACAAAATCTTTAAAGTTCTTTCATTCACTCATTTATTCAGCTATTAACCTCTTCACAAAATCTTTGAGGATATGGTGTGAGCCGTAAATCGACCGCCCTAGAAAAATGCACATTAGCTCATGCACACAATTTTGCATACAATTTCAGAAGATTTTTTGACCCTCTGAAGTCCCCCGTTGGTTTTGTGCCCAGAGTTAAGAATCCGTGCTCTAAAAGAGGTGAGGGGAGGAGGCAGTGGGAAGAGCAGGTTTTAATATGTAGCTGCCTGGGGACATTGGATGGAGCCAGTACCTTTTAATAATGAATTGTTTTGAATGGGGAAAGTTATTTAATGAAACCTTTAGAGGTACTTCCTGAGAATTGTGATATTAGAACATGCTTTTATTCCCACCTGAGTTATCCCTTTGCCACTCAGGTAGCTGCAGAAGTGGGTCCTGTGTAAGGGTGCTTCAGTTTCCTGCCTTTGCTGGAAAGAACAAATACATGCTTTAGAGTTTCAGTTGGAGCAAACATTTGGAATTTTTGTGGTCTGGGTTGTGTGTAGTAAACTAATTGATTCATTTGCGTTTCTAGTCATATAAAAACCATTTCCTTAGTTCACATTATTTACAGTATGTGTGGCACTTCTCATAATAACATAGAGACAGTTATTCAACACTGCATAAAGTGAGCACTAGAGGCTACTAATAATGAAGATTCTTTAATTTGCCTGTTTTTCCATTTTTCTTGAGGGGCTTGTTCCCTTGAGCCCTAGTGACTGAAATGTGTGTTAGCCTTAGCCTAGATTTTAGGATGTAAACAGGATGTATGAAACATTCAATGGAGTTGGCAGTGTGGGGGTTTGAAAAGCTTAGTCTAAATGGTTATTTTATTAACCAGAATCTTTTGAGGCATGAGCATAAGCAACCATGGTGAGGAGAGAAGTCCTGGTGAAAGATTCACTCAGCATGATAGCAAACCTAGCGTTGTAATTTTGGTGATCCCAAGTAAAAATACTTTGGCTCAGAACTGGTGGTGGATTATGAATTGGATTCACACGTCAACATACGGTTTTTGTCTTCACAGTTAACAGAGAGGAGGGGAAAGGGCACAAAAATGGAATCACTTAGAATGTAAAATTTAATACGGTGTTTGCTTTAATAAAGCACAGAAGGAAGTGGATCAAGGGGGAAGGTAGCTGGATGCTGAAACAGGGTTTGAGACTTACTCTTGGGCAAGGGGAATTAGAATTCCCTTCTCATAGGTCACACAGAGTGACCTATGAGATGGTTTACATTAGTATTCAGCTACTTGCAGCTTAAAAATGATCAAATAATGGTAAACTCCCCACACCTTTTATTTATTTCTTTAAGTGGTAAAGAGAGTTGAGAAAGGAACAATAGTCAAAGATAACTGTGAAGTTAATTGGCTTTTGGGGATCAAAGGGAAGGGAAATGTCATCCTACAGTGACTGGTTCTTCCGGACTAAGTGTTTAAAAAACATTGCGTTAGACGACTGTCGACTATCTTCTTTTTTGAAGTTTAGTTGAGAATTTCACATAAAATTACAGCTTTATCTTCAGTTTCTTTTTAGACTATGGCAACATATCTGGAGTTCATTCAGCAGAATGAAGAACGGGATGGTGTGCGCTTTAGTTGGAACGTGTGGCCTTCCAGCCGTCTTGAGGCTACGAGAATGGTTGTTCCCCTGGCTTGTCTCCTTACTCCTTTGAAAGAACGTCCAGACCTGCCTCCTGTACAGTATGAACCTGTGCTTTGTAGCCGGACAACTTGCAAAGCCATTCTGAATCCACTTTGGTATGAATTCTTTTTAAAACTAGTGAGAAAGAGGAATACAGTAATTATGACTTTTACGTGATTCTCATAAAAGTGATTCAGTTTGGGCAGGTCATCAAATTTGAGTAGAGAAGTGCATCGTGAGATTCTTATGTGATAAATGCTTGTAAAGTCTTCCCGGCCTAATACTCCAGATAAAATTGGAACTTACGGGAATGAGGTGGAAGCAAAGGGAAATGATTTGAAATTCCCTTCTTTTCTTTTTTTTTGCTAATTTCAGTTTGCTTTTGGCTTAACTGTAGATTATATGGGTGCCTTTTAAAGCATTTTCCAAAAATGAAAAGCTTTAAACAGTTTTTTCATACTTACCTGGTATGGTGATGCTGTATGGCAGGAAGTGATACGCAGAAGAAATCACAACTCTTAATGATTGTTAAGTGTAATTTTTTGTACCTGAGATAGTGACCTATGATATTTCTCTTAAATGTGGGCATTATTTGAAATAATATTTTAAAGAGGTGAAGAGTATCAGAAATACTCTTTAAAAGGTAATACTTTTATATGAGGGAACATTTTTTACTGCATTGCCCTTGCTATTACTTGATGTAACCATAAGTACGATGCTGCTGCTCTTCTTGTGAAGAGATAGCCGTTGCTTGTTTTCTAAATGTAGAAAGGGGACAAAGAAGCAACTGAAGTGTATCTTTAACCAGTTCTAGGAAGTGTATCCACCCAGAAGCATGCCTCCCAACTTTTTCAAGTGAGCTCGGTGAGGTGAAAGTCAGCCAGGTTTTTCCTGTGCATGAAATGTGCTTTTAGTACTGAAATTTGGTAGTTTCACATATCTGAACAATAAAGATGTTAGAAAACTCACACAGATTATATTAAGATAATAGGGTAAAAGGGAAATAACCTGTAATTTATATAAAATCATGAAGTTTTAAATATTATCAAGGAAATTAGAAAAGAGGAAAAAAAGATTTACTAATTCTTCATTGCCACTGTAGGAAGGAAATTTTTGGTGTATTTAACAGCCAGAACTCTTTAACTGCAGTGGACATTTTACATACCTCCATCCATTCATGCACACACACACAAACATATCTATGTGATTTACTGAACTTGAGGCTTACATTTGAATGCTTTCTACATTACAAATGAAAATGGTACCTAGCTGTTATATTTATCTTTCTCACAGTCAGGTTGATTATCGAGCGAAACTTTGGGCCTGTAATTTCTGTTTCCAAAGAAATCAGGTATGTGAATTTTTTAAGTGTTTTTCTGTGTTTCATTTTGGTGGAGCTATTCTAAAAAAAATAAAGTGAGGTTGAATTTGTGTCTGCCCTGACAGTCATCAGTTTCTGCTAAACTCAAGGTGATAGCTTTTGTTAAGCATATTTGAACATTTGTGATTTCTCTGTTGAATGGTGACCTCAAGTTTCATTATGTGGGTTTTTATCATTTAGTGTGGAGGGACATAGAATTCCCTTTTTTTATGTGCTCTGTTAGCAGTGAATATTTTACCATAAGAAAACAGATCTATTGTCTAGGGGTGCCTGGGTGGCTCAGTCGTTAGGCGTCTGCCTTCGGCTCAGGTTATGATCCCAGCGTCCTGGGATCGAGCCCCGCATTGGGCTCCCTGCTCCGCGGGAGGCCTGCTTCTCTCTCTCCCATTCCCCCTGCTGTGTTCCCTCTCTCACTGTGTCTCTCTCTGTCAAATAGATAGATAAAATCTTTAAAAAAAACCCAAAAAACAAAAAACCCAGTTATGTTGTCTATATTTCGTTTGACTTGTTTATTCTAATTGGATAGTGTACATTATTGAATTTTCATTTTTTGATCTTTGTAAATTTTAGGGTCCAAGTACCAGTGTTGAGCCTCTTTTGATTTAAAAATTTTAAAACTACTAAACTTAGAAGGAGCTCAAAAATGATGAGAGACACTTTTGTTTAAAATGAACTCTGCCTGTAATTCTAAAACTGGATTGTGGTGATCTTTGCACAACTCTGTACATTTACTAAAAATCATCAAATTGTACATTTTAAATGTGAATTTTAAGGCATATAAAATACACCTCAATAGGGCACCTGGGTGGCTCAGTTGGTTAGGCGACTGCCTTCGGCTCAGGTCATGATCCTGGAGTCCCAGGATCGAGTCCCGCATCGGGCTCCCTGCTCGGCAGGGAGTCTGCTTCTCCCTCTGACCCTCCCCCCTCTCATGCTCTCTCTCTCTCATTCTCTCTCTCAAATAAATAAATAAAATCTTTTAAAAAAAAAAAAAAGGAGAGAAAAAAAATACTCCTCAATAAAGCTGTTAGAGGGCGCCTGGGTGGCTCAGATGGTTCAGCGTCTGCCTTCGGCTCAGGTCGTGGTCCCGGAGTCCTGGGATCGAGTTCCGCATCGGGCTCCCCGCTCTGCGGGAAGTCTGCTTCTCCCTCTGCCTCTCTCTCTCTCTCTCTCTCTCATGAATAAATAAATAAAATCTTTAAAAAAAAAAAAATAAAGCTGTTAGAAAAAAATTAATTGTTCCCAACATAGTATACAGTGCTTTAGTAGATCTTTTTTTTTTTTTAAGATTTTATTTATTTATTTGAGACAGAAGGAGCACACAAGCACAAGCGGGGAGGAGGGTCAGAGGGAGAGGGAGAAGCAGACACCCCGCTGAGCAGGGAGCCCGACAAGGGGCTTGATCCCAGGACCCTGAGACATGACCTGAGCCGAAGGCAGACCCTCAACCAACTGAGCCACCCAGGCACCCTCTAGTATAACTTAAGATATTAATAAATGCATTTATTTATTCTTATATTTGATTATAATTACAATTAACAGTCTCATTCTCAGATATGTCACACATTCTCAGATATGACACAGTAAGTCCAGTGATGAATAGACCAGTCAATGTACTAAGTATAGGCCTGGAAAGTATAAGCAGATACCATTCAAAATTTACCTCCACAAGAGATTTCAGAAATATATGCAAATCTTTTTTTTTTTTTTAATTTTATTTGAGAGAGAGAGCGAGAGGGCAGGAGCAGGGGGTGGGGTGGGAGGCAGAAGCAGACTCCCCGCTGAGCAGGGAACCCAATGCAGGGCTCGATCCAGGGACTCCAGGATCATGACCTGAGCCAAAGGCTGACGTTTAACTGACTGAGCCACCTAGGTGCCCCAGTATATGCAAATCTTAAAGACTTATCTACCCTGTTACATTCAGAATGAAGTCTGTGTTTAATATAAATTTTTTTTAAGATCTTATTTTTAAGAAATCTCTACACCCAATGTGGGGCTTGAACTTAGAACCCCGAGACCAGGAGTCACATGCCCTCTTGACTGAGCCGGCTGGGTGCCTCTTAGTATAATTTATTGTGAAAATCCTAAGGCATCAAAGACAATGTCAGCAGATCTAAAGGGCAGTCCACAGAATGGGCAAAAATATTTACAAATCATAAATCTAATAAGGGATTAATATCAGGTCATTCAAGGGAGAAGATAATGGGGAGATGTTTTTTACAGGTTCAGAGTTTCAGTTTTGCAAGATGAAAAGAATTCTGGAGATGGATGGTGGTGATGGTTGTACATTATGAATATTTAAGACCACCAAACTGTACGCTGAGCAAAGATTATTATGGTAAATTTATATGTATTTTACCACAATAAAAAAAATTGGGGAAAAATCAATCTATAAGCTATGAGTTTCAAATGTTTGTAGAAAATTTTAAAGACAAAAGAAAATGTCTGTGATAATATGTTAAGCATAAAGAGCAGGTTGTAAAATGATATATACGAGATGAGCTCAGCTGTGCTTAAGTAGAAAAAGTCTGAAAGGAAATACGCCTACATGTTGACAGTAGCTATCTCTAGTTGGTAGGAACATGAGGGTTTTTTTCTTCCTCTTTTATTTTATTTATTTATTTGAGAGATAGGCTGTGCGTGAGTGCGGGGGTGGGGGGGTGGGAGGGGCAGAAGCATGCTCCCTGCAGAAGCAGGCAGCCTGACAACGTGGGACACGATCCCAGGACCAGGGGATCATGACCTGAGCTGAAGGCAGATGCTTAACCAAGTGAGCCACCCACGCACCCCCTTTTTTTTTTTAAAGTTTATTTTTTCAGCAATCTCTACACCCAATATGGGGATTGAGCTCACAACCCTGAGATCAAGAGTCACACACTCTTCTGAATGAGCCAGCTATGCGCCCCTTTTCCTATTCCTTGTATTTTCTTGTACTTGCTGGTTTTTCTACAATATACATGCTTTACTTTATTGATGACAGCTAAAATAATAAACCCAAATAAAAGTGTTAGACTTCCACGTAAACTATTGATAAAATAGCTAAAACCTAAGCCCTTAATTTGCAGGGCAGCACATAAAAAATGGTTTATAACAGTGCATTTTTTAATCATCTAGAAGTTACAACATGCCCTAATACGTTAAAAAAAAGTTACAATGGGATATAAGTATAAGGCAGGGTTATTGATTTAAAATTTTAATATTTTGATATATATATTTATTTTTTTAATGCAGGCTCTGATTTAAGAGTTAGGATGAAAATTGAGTCTGTATTTCTTTTCTTTTCTTTTTTTTTTTTTAATATTTTATTTTTATGTAATCTCTATACCCAACATGGGGCTCGAACTCAACCCTGAGATCAAGAGTTGCATGTTCCACCAACTGAGCCATCCAGATGCCCCAAAATTTTGATTTTTATATTTTAGTTACATGTTCTATATTTTACAGAATTAATACCTGGTCATTGCCTTTTTTTTTTTTTTTTTAAGATTTTATTTATTTGACAGAGAGACAGTGAGAGAGGGAACACAAGCAGGGGGAGTGGGAGAGGGAGAAGCAGGCTTCCCGCTGAGCAGGGAGCCCGATGTAGGACTCAATCCCAGGACTCTGGGATCATGACCTGACCCGAAGGCAGACGCTTAACAACTGAGCCACCTAGGTGCCCTTTTGCCTATTTTTATAAATGGAAAATAGAAGGTATAACATAAATATCTTTCAGTCCTAATGAAAGATTGCTTTGTTTTTTTCCCTTCAGTTTCCTCCTGCTTACACAGGTATATCTGAGGTGAATCAGCCTGCTGAATTGATGCCCCAGTTTTCTACAATTGAGTACGTGATACAGGTAACTTCTTTGTTGTGCATTTAATGAGCAGTGTTAAATATTGAGTTTCTCTTGAAATACTTTGTCTTTGTCTTCAGTGTCCCATCCCTTCCTGGGCAATTTAAAGCTGTAAAGGCAGCAGGATCCTGAAGACTTGGTCCTGGTGCGTTTGCACTTGCTGGCATTATTTGCAGTCTTGATAGGCGGCTAGAAAAGGGATCACTGGTTGAGTTCAGCATCTGTCCCCCACAGCCTTCTCCAGCTTTGTGATGGTACTCCATCTTGTAGTCAAGCTTAAAAACCTTAGGTTCATCCTTGACTTCTCTTTCTCATGCATTCCATATCCAGTCCACTAGGAAATTCCATTGGGTCTATATTCAGAATCTATCCACAGTCCAACCACTTCTTTCCCCCCACTGCTTTTTCCTGGGTCAGCCAGCGCCACTCACTTAAATTACTGGGCCATCTCTTAACCCTTCTCCGTAATTTAACCTTTTCCCACTTATATTTTATCCTTAACCCAGAAGCCAGAGTAACTCTTTAAAAACATGTCATGTTACTTCTGTGTTCAGAAACCTCCAATGGTGAAAATGGCTCTCTTTCACCCAGAGTAAGAGGTAGTCTTCAAAGCTCTGTGTGGACCGGCCCTGTGTTATCACTTGGACCTCAACTTGTATTAGTGTTTCGTTCAGCCACATGGGCCTCATGACTTTCCTTGGGCATGCCAGGAATGCTCTTGCCTGTGGGCCTTTCCTCTGGCTCTTCCTCAGGCTGGAATTCTCTTTCCCCTATGACTGTATTGCTCCCTCCCTCTCCTCTGGGTTTTTGCTTTAATATTACTTTCTTAATGAGGCTGCCCTGATCTCTTAAGTAATACTGGAACCTGCCCCCTACCTCTACTCCTGGCATCTCCTTATCCTCTCCATTCCAGAAAGTCAGCAACTTGAGGCAGGCAGGTATCTTTGTTCTTTTGGCTCACTGATGTATCTCAGGACCTGGAACAGTGACTGGCACATGGAAGGCATTCAAAAATGTAGAATAAATTGTTGGATACAAACAGTTTTTACATTTAATTTGTTTTAATGTAACCTGTCATTTAATGAGGTGAGTAGAAGTTAGATGTCCTTATTCCCTGTCAGTAACTACAGATGAAGACTTGTTATTTACATACCTGATTTACTTTTAAAAGAGCTGGTTTGGTCTATTTCTATACTGATCATCATGCTGTATTTCTTTGCATAAAGCGAGGTGCTCAGTCCCCTCTGATCTTCCTCTATGTGGTTGACACGTGCCTAGAAGAAGATGACCTTCAAGCACTCAAAGAATCCCTGCAAATGTCCCTGAGTCTCCTTCCTCCAGATGCTCTGGTGGGTTTGATCACATTTGGGAGGATGGTGCAGGTTCACGAACTCAGCTGTGAAGGAATTTCCAAAAGTTATGTCTTCCGAGGGACAAAGGATTTAACTGCAAAGCAAATACAGGTTTGTGCTTTGCTCGTACCTAAGCAGGAGCAAGGAGATTTCTTAAACATGAGTTGGTCATTCACTCTAGTGTTATGGGAAATGAGTCTTTTTGGGTTTTTTAGGATATGCTGGGCCTCACCAAGCCTGCCATGCCCATGCAGCAAGCAAGACCTGGTCAACCACAGGAGCAGCCTTTTGTTTCAGGCAGGTGAGCTACCAACATAGAATGTTGCACACACAGTAGTGGGCATGCGGGCCAACCCACTGGAGTGAGGGAAGAAAAATGTTAGAACTTTTATTTTCTTATTTTTAGAGAAAAAAATGATTAAGCCTAAGAACGTTTAACGTTTCATGATCTATGTAACAATTTGGTATATATTTGAAGCTCATAACTAAGTTGCGGATGTACACATACATATGTATGCACACATTTGTGTGGTTAGATTTGCTCAGAATGTCTTTCCTGTTAGTATCGTACCATCACAAATGTTTTGAGACCACCGTATTCAAGCCTTCACCTCCTCTTACATATAGCTGTTGTCCTTTTGAGTCTGAAGTAAAACTAGGAAAACTGAAAGCTTCTGTGGGATGTTCTTAAGCAAACCTGAGACCAGGCACTTCCTTTCCTCAGCCTTTTGAGTGCCTGCGGCTGCCTGTGGCCAGGTTAACAGTCAGCAAACATGATAAAATGCATTGCCTGACATGCTGGGGACAGCCACTTACTGTGGTAAGAAACCATTGCTTCTCTCTGTATTTACTCCTAGGCACACAAGAAACACTTGAGAATCACTTTGAAGTGGATCTTTAGAATGATGAAGGTGGGGGTGCTTGGGTGGCACAGTTGTTTCAGCATCTGACTCTTGATTTCAGCTCAGGTCATGATCTTAGGGTCGTGAGATTGAGCCCCAAGTTGGGCCCCATGCTCAGTGAGGAGTGTGCTGGATATTTCTCTCTCTCCCCCCACCAACTCCCTCACTCCCCCTCTCCTTCTGCCCCTCCCTCCTGCTTTCTCTTCCTCTCTCTCTCCAAAATAAATACATCTTAAAAAAAAAAAAAAGAATGATGAAGGTGGTCCACGTACAGGAACTTTACATGGATTGAATTCACGTTAGACCTGTCTTTAGGATTTCTCTGCTGCTTAAATTTAATTAAACTGATTTGTTCCTATTTAAATTCAGCTTTTTTTCCGTGCTATCTACATAAATTGCCATATGTTCATTTTTAAATTATATTCTTGAATAAAATTGCTTTGAAGAAAAAAATTCCAAGTTTTTACTAGTCTGAGTAATTATTTTGAAGAGCTATAACTGTGTTACCTAGGGCTAAAGACCAGAGTACTTTATTAAACCAGGATTGATGTGTCCATTGAAAATCATGCAGATTTCTGCAGCCCATTCACAAGATTGACATGAACCTCACTGATCTCCTTGGGGAGCTGCAGAGGGACCCATGGCCCGTGACTCAGGGGAAGAGACCTTTGCGATCCACTGGTGTTGCTTTGTCCATTGCTGTTGGCCTGTTGGAGGTAACTCACAACTTACCGGGGTGCCTCAAACCATGCAAGTTTGTTCCCACAAGTTGTATTTGCTAGTCTTGTTTGAAAATGAGTTGTGACCTAAATCAACTGACTGTGTTAATTTATCATAAAGCACTTCAGTTATTATTATCCACAATGAAGGAGCCCCATAATGTTTTGAAAATACTAGAAGTTTTCATGAGAAACACAAGGCCATTAGGGCAATGGCGAGTGCTCACAGTGAATTAATAAAGTCTATGAAGCCACCAGGTTGGAATAACTAAGGCTGCTTCTCTGCATTGTCATCTGTGTTATTTCTTACTATCATCAGTATTCAGCAAGCTGAAGAGAACTGTATGGAATTTTTTTTAGGGAAATGGAAGCATACTCAGGGTGAGCTGTATGTTTCTAAAATGCTGCCATTTACTGTTCTAGGGTACTTTTCCAAACACGGGAGCCAGGATTATGTTGTTTACCGGGGGTCCCCCCACCCAAGGGCCTGGCATGGTGGTCGGAGATGAATTAAAGGTTCCTATTCGTTCCTGGCATGATATTGAGAAAGATAATGCACGTTTCATGAAAAAGGCAACCAAGGTAGGTGCTCCTGGACACAGGCTGTAATTCTGGTTACCTAGTGCTGGGTTTGGGCTGCTCTGGAGTGACAGCTACCTTGCTGAGGCCATGCTTTGTGGTCAGCAAATTGTTCTTGCTCAGGTGACCTTCCAGATCCCAGCTGCTGTTAAATTGGTGCCCCAGCTCTGAGTTCTTACTTAGAGTGGGTGGGCTTAAAACTGCTAAAAGTGTTTTGAGCAAGTTTATTGGGTGTTATAAAGAAAACTATCTCCATATTCTTTTTTTAAAAATTTTTTTATTGTTAGGTTAATCACCATACATTACATCATTAGTTTTTGATGTAGTGTTCCATGATTCATTGTGCATAACACCCAGTGCTCCATGCAGAACGTACCCTCTTTAATACCCATCACCAGGCTAACCCATCCTCCCACCCCCCCCAGAACCCTCAGTTTGTTTTTCAGAGTCCATCATCTCTCATGATTTGTCTCCCCTTCTGATTTCCCCCCTTCATTTTTCCCCTCCTGCTGTCTTCTTCTTCTTTTTTTTCTTAACATATATTGCATTATTTGTTTCAGAGGTACTGATCTGTGATTCAACAGTCTTGCACAATTCACAGTGCTTACCATAGCACATACCTTCCCCAGTGTCTATCACCCAGCCACCCCATCCCTCCCACCCCACCCCCCACTCCAGCAACCCTCAGTTTGTTTCCTGTATCTCCATATTCTTATGTTTGGTTACATCCCTTTGGTATAGTGAGACATACCTCGTGAATAATACTGTTTCCCAAAGGTAATTTTTCTCCATTCACAGCACTATGAAATGCTTGCTAACCGAACTGCTACAAATGGTCACTGCATTGATATTTACGCTTGTGCCCTTGATCAGACTGGACTTCTGGAGATGAAGTGTTGTGCAAATCTTACCGGGTATGTTGATAGCAAACACCTGGGAAAATGGAGCATGTGTATTTTATTTTATTTTTATTTATTTTTAAAGATTTTATTTATTTATTTGACAGAGAGAGACACAGCGAGAGAGGGAACACAAGCAGGGGGAGTGGGAGAGGGAGAAGCAGGCTTCCCGCGGAGCAGGGAGCCTGATGTGGGGCTCGATCCCAGGACCCTGGGATCATGACCCGAGCCGAAGGCAGACGTTTAACGACTGAGCCACCCAGGCGCCCCTGGAGCATGTGTATTTTAAGGAAAGAGAAGTGAGTGATGGAAGCATAGGAATGTGCAAGGCTGATTTAGATAAGTTTTCAGAATGCTCTAGGCTGTCGTGTCTGTAGCAGGGAGGGTATATGGGCCTCTTGGAGAAAGAAGCAGTGATTAGCAGGAGGTTGCAAGGTTCAGTTTGAATGAATCATATCAGAGTAACTCTACTTCTTCCTTAGAGTTGTCACAGAATCTATAACAGGGCAAGAAAGTGAGCACGTGTGGAGTGTGTGGCCTTCAGCAAGCCACTTCCTTGTGAGGGAGGGGGGCATAGGGTCTGAATGCCAGAGCAATTAGGAGACCCATCACCTGACTTAGTAATCATAAGTCTTGCCCAACTTGGAGCGCATGCTCAGCGTGGAGGGTGCGCGGCAGGGTGTGCTTAGTGCCTAAGTCCGCGTCACGCAGACAGGCCACAGCAGAGACCTGTAGTTCTCAAAGCACAGTGGGGCCTCGCCAGCAACCTTCAGGGTTCCCAGGGATGGATGAGAAGTGTACTTCCTTGGGCCTCGCCCCAGACTTGCTGAATCAGACTCTGAGGATGCAGCCCAATAGTCAGCTTTCCCACTCTGTCCAGGGCATTCTGGTACACGTGAGTGTGAGAACTTGTGTGCACCACTGGTCTGAAGGAGGCTGCACACCAGACTCTCCCCGGGAGCTTTATTGTTTATTTATTTTTTTACTTATATTTTTAAAATTTTTTGTTTGTTTGCTTGTTTATTTTAAGTAGGCTCCATGCTCAGTGTGGAGCCCTGCTGGGGAACTGTAAAAGCTACTTTTGCTCTGAGTCTTGTCCCTCAGTGATTCTCACGTAGTTAGCATAGGGTGTGACCCAGCGTCAACATTTGTTATCCTTCCCTGGGTGTTTCTAACGTGAAGCGGAGTTTGAGAACCACTAGGGTGGACCTTTAGTGTCCAAAGTGTGGTTGAACGCAGGCAGCATCAGCCTCGCATGAGAGCTTGTAAGGAATGTAGCATCTTGAGCCGTACCCTAGACCTTTTGTGTCAAAACCTGCATTTGAATAAGATGCCAGGTGACTTGCACAGAACAGTTTGAGAAGTACTGGCATAGAGCTGTGGGGTGTTCCTGAGATTCCTAAGATGTTCCTGAGATGCATTTCTAACAAGCTTCCGGGTGACACTGCTGGTCCTTACTGAGTAACAAAGGGCATGTGGTAGGTAGTCACTTGAACCAGTCCCAGAGAGCAGCAGATGTGTTAGGTGCCCGAGGCCCAAATGACACTGACAGAGCTATACCAGTGAGCCACATTTAATAAGATGATTTCCTGCCAGTATCCTCCAGGAGCCCTTGTCTTAGAGCATCCAGGGAAAAGCCTCACTGTTTGTGAACATCCCCGAGTTTATATGCCAGAGTGTGTGTGTGTGTGCGTGCACGTGTGCACATGCGTGTGTGTGTGTGCGCGCACGCGCATCTCTCCTGTGGAAGGGGACCATCACTTCTATCAGGTTCTCAGGGAGGTCTCTGCCTCCAGAATAACTTGGTATTTAGGTCACATAATCTGTTGCACTAGTATGGTGTCGGGGAAATGTATTAGCAATGACATTAAAAAGTCTCAGAGGTTTTAAGTTGTGGCTCAATGTTGGGATGACTTCCAGAAAAGACAAGGTGATTGTAGGCTGTGTTACAGGAATTGATTATCTTCAGAGAAGATCATAGTCTTGGTTTCCTTGGGGCCAGGCACACCCAGATTATATCATCTTCCATTCTGAGCATTTCAGTTTCAAAGGGATATGTAGAGGAACGGGGGGTGTTCAAAGGCAAGTGGTAAGAGTGGTGGAGAGTATTTGAAACTGTGTCATAAGGAGAATGATTGAAGGATCTAGAAAAGATACCACTGAAAACAGATGGGGCGTGAGATCTATATTCAACAATCAAAGGCCTCTCCTGTGGAGAGGGCATCAGATTTGTTGGTTGCGTGTATGACCAAAGGGGAGCTGCTGGGAAATAGAATTTCACCCAGTATGAAGAAAAACCTATTAACCCTCAGCACTGTCCATGCCTGGAATGGACTGCCTCTGGAGGGCATGCGTTCCTGATACAGGAGGAGTTCAAATCTAATCTGGGTGATAACCTGGCATGGTATGTTGTAGAGGGTTGGTGTGAGTCAGGATTAGGTTTGTGTGAGTGCAACAGAGGTAGGCAGCCAGGGCTGGGATATTGGTTTCATCTTCATTGGGGCTGAGGCCCTTCCTATGCTGCTCCACCACCTTTGTATTTTACCTGCAGTTCAAGATGGTAACTGGGCTCTCGCTGTGTTTGAGCAGCAGGAAGGAGGAAGAGTCAAAGACAAGCACCTTCCCATGAGAATGCCCCCCACAAATCACAAAGGCCATTTCCAACAAACAAAGCTGAGCTATATGGCTACGTGCAAGGCAGGCTGGGAGATGTAGCCTTTTTTTTCCGGGGAACCATGGAACCCATGAGTAAGGAAGGGGCAGAAAGGGTGGACATTTAGGGCCAAAGAGTCATCTCTGTCCCTGGAGGGGTCAGGCACTCTGAGATCGCTGGGCCAGATGATCTCGTGTTCTGCCTCGGTATGAAGTCCTGTTTGATGATTGATGGCTGGATGCATAACTTGCATCATGCTGTGTTTATCTGCCCCAATACATGAACTGCTGAAATTTTGAACATTATTTTCCTCTGACTTCAAAAAGGCATGAATATAGTTATTCATATACTAGAAGAGATAATTCATATACAGCGAAAGATTCAATGTTTTGAGGCAGTGAATTAACCTGAAAAGGATTTCCCGCAGGCTTGGGTATTTCCCCTACCAGAGAAGAGTGAGGGGAGCTGGACACATTTTCTCAATAGATACAACCCATTAAACCTGTGGGTTTATCAGTGAAGGGTTCTTTTGTTTTCTTTCTTTCTTTTTTTTTTTTTTTAAATAATTACGGATTCACAAGAAATTGCAAAAATAGTACAGAGAGGTCTGCCCATACTCGTCCATGTAGCAGCTCCCAGCGGTAGCATCTTACAGAAAAATAGTGCAGCGTCACAGCCAGGAACTGACGTTGGTATGATATGATGAACTATATTACAGACCCTACTTGAATTTCACCAGTTTGTACTGGCACTCATTTTTTTAACATGTAGGTATACATCGTATGAGACTGTATCATCTATCGATTTGTGTAACCACCACTGTGGTAAAGATTTAGAACTGTTCTAAGGAGTCCTATCTTTGATGTCTTGAAAATAGTGTCTTTTGTTTAAGTACACATTGAACTTGCTGTTTCCCATGTAAGTTAGTAGCATCTTCATGGACGTGGCTTTTTTTTCCTTCTTTAAATTACTGTTTGTGAACACTGGGGAAGCATCCAAATGGCTTTCGGTCATCTTAAATGTTCACTTGCTTCTTTCTTTCCTAGAGGGCACATGGTGATGGGAGACTCTTTCAACACTTCTCTCTTCAAGCAGACGTTCCAAAGAATTTTTAGTAAAGATTTCAATGGAGATTTCCGCATGGCATTTGGTGCTACTTTGGAAGTGAAGGTACGATAGCTTTCTGACACTTTAATGGAAGATTAGTGCTCTTACTTACTTAGTAGTCAGACTCACCTTGCTGGACACGGGCATCTAAAGGTAAATTAAAAGGTTCCCAGCAAAATAGTTGAAGAAGGTATATTGATTCTGTCCCTTTGCTTCTTGAAAATGACCTGTATATTAATTAACGTTCTAAACAAAGTGCTGTCTGATTCCCCTGCAGGCTCTGCTCTGTCCTGCTCTAGGACATCGGGCCTAAGAATTGGTGGTGGGCTGAGCAAAGAGGCAGCTGCATGGTGTTGAGTGCCCCCGCCACCGTTAGTATGGGCCACCATATTCATAGAACCATGTTTATATTTAGCACCTGCCTGCAGACTAGCCAGAGTACCTGAAAATTAGTGTAGCACTGTGAGTTTGGGTCTTGTTTTTTCTTGTAGGGACTGAAAGCCCTGCACTTGATTCTGAGTCATTGAGAAAACATTAGAAGGAGCTGTTACATAATGGGATTAGGATTATTACTTTGAGAATTGGAGATAATCATTAAGTCATTTAGATTAAACTTTAAACAATCTTCTCAAATGTTTGAGGTTTTTTTTTTTTTTTAAGTTGAAGAGGAATAGACTTTAATGAATTGAGATTTTAAAATCTAAGTATATTGGCCTTGTTATGTTGGAGTTCATGAATTAAGTATTTTTAAAACAACATAACAGTATATTCACTGATGAGAAATTATAAATAATTACCTCTAAGTACATGGGATTGGAAAAAATGTAGTATAGTTGGTAGAATTGTTATCTTCTATGTGTATAATTATTTCAGAGGTGAGGGGGTGCCTGGCTGGGTCAGTCAGAAGATCATGAGACTCTTAATCTCGGGGTTGTGAGTTTTGAGCTCCACGTTGGGTGTAGAGATTACTTAAATAAACTTTTAAAAAAAAAGTAAGGCATATCCTTTGTTTAAAAAAAATTTTCAAAGGTGAGAGTTGAAAATATTGCATCATTTTTGGAACAAAGTTAATGTAGTTTAAAGGAAGATCTTATTAAAGTTTGCATCAGATCATCATGGGCATGGAAAAGTTGTTAAGAGCATGATCCATGTAGGATTTCTTCTCGGTGGAATGATGATGCTGCCATATTTTACCTGTAAATTTTAATTGTGTCTTCTGTGAGAGGTGGTTTTCAGTGAATTTTAACTTTATATTCTTGTGTATTTCCATTTTAGACCTCTCGGGAACTGAAAGTTGCGGGAGCCATCGGTCCTTGTGTGTCTCTGAATGTGAAAGGACCATGTGTGTCAGAAAACGTAAGGAAAACTCCATCATCCTCACCTACTGTGCCCCAGGATTTAACCCATTATAACCCATTAGAAATGTCAGAGCAGGGTGATCTTATCTTACATCATGTCATCTGTTGGGATGTGTCTATGGTGAGGGGAGCAGGGCCAGCTCTTACTGACGACCACAACTCTGAGAGGTGGTGTCATATCTGTCTGTCCATCAGTCTATCTAAAGGGTCAGGGAGAGGCTCAGAGGGGTCTAATATCATGTTCTCTGGGTCAGAGATGATAGGGAGGAACTAGAGCCCAGGTTCCCCTGACCCCACTGTCCTTGTCTGGGTTTCTGTGCCAGTGAGCCACAACATATTCTATTTAGCAAGGCAGGCATTCAGCAAGAGCCTTCAAGAGTAAACCTCTGTGCTTGTTGCCCTTAGAGATGATACCTTTGTCTCACTTCTCAGAGACCATTTTGAGTTGGTTGGGCTCAAATGACACTGTTGTATGTGTAGATAGCTATGTTCTTTGGGTAACAGATGTTGAGAATATATGAAGAAGTTAAGTTACACTAAGTGGTGAGGTGGCTTTGCTGGTGGCTCACTTCCTCTGCTTATACTTTAGCTGCCAGGAGACAAGCCATTGGGTCCAGTGAGTCCTGTCCAGGGGGGTTCTGGGCGGGGGTTGTCCCAATCCCATCCTTCCCTCATTGTCCTCTTCAACGAGACAGTGGTCTGTAGAGCCAGATGTGGATACAAGGGCACAGATCTACCCCTGCCAATTTTGTGTCCCTTACAAGGTATTGACTCACTGTGGGATTCAACGTCTTTATCTGGAAAGTGGGGATAGTAATAGTACCTCACTTGACAGCACTGTTGGGAGGGTAAAGGAGTAAGTTCAGGTAAAATGCTCAGAAGAGCGCCAAAAGAGCCCCTGGCACAATGGAGGCTTACACCAGATTTCATCTTTCACGTTCTCACTTTGTCTTCATCAGCAGTGAACATTCACTTAGTGGCTACTTTGGTTAACCTTTTGTTGAAGTTGCCAGAGGCAAAGTGATTTGAGAGAATATTCCTGTAATCCCTTGGGCAAGGCAGGTGGCTGCCCCAAAGCCCATCTGAGGAGTCACCCATTACCCTAGTGTACTAAGGGACTTGTACCCCTAATTCCTGGCGGGGCTTCAGAAGGCTGCCCTGTTCCAAAATATGTTCCATACATTTAAATTCTGCCTAAGAAGGTAATTTTATGAATCAGTACAAGCCAATTAGCTGTTTTAAGATCCGGTAGGGATCAGCCATGAGATTTTGGGAGGGGGCCTGGAGGATGCAAAGAGAGGGGAAATACAATTCAGCATCCAGAGAAGTTTAAAGAAGAGCATAAGGAGTTCTGTATATGCACCATTTAGAGTCCACACTTGTTAACATTTAGTCATACTGGCTGTCCTCTTTCTTTGCAGTATTTGCTTTGTCTTTCTGGTCATTATCTGTCTGCCATGTTCACTTTGTTGTACTTCACAGAACCTTGGAACAACAAGCTGCAGAGGTCACGACACTTAGTCTTTCAGTGTGCATCTTCTAAAATTAAGGATGTTCTCCTACTGTGACATTTTATCAAACCTAAGGAAACAGTAGTTTGCTCATATCATCAGTGTCTAGTCATATTCTTTCCCTAATTTCTCCCCAAATATCCTTTGTAGCTATTTTTCCCACCCTCTAACTAGTATTGCATCTAGCATTATATATACTTAGTCTTTTAAAATCTGGAATGGTCTTCCTGTTCTGCAGGGTTTTTTGCTTTTTTGTTTGATGACAGTGATTTGTGCCAAGCGTCTGTGTCTTCTTCAATAGAGTATCACACATTCTCAGTGTATCTGATCGTTTCCTTGCGGTGGTGGTGAGGGGGTTTCTATCCTCCCTGTGTTTTCTGTAAAGTGAAAGTTAGATTAGCAATTAGATTCGGGTTAGACCTTTTTGTCCACCACAGTTCCTGAGTGATCTTACACCTCGCATGTTTCTTCAAGAGGCACTTCTGTCTGATCATGTGCTAGTGGTGGTGAGTTAGACTGTGTGGAGAAGGTGATGACTGCCCCACGTCTTTCTGTTATAAGGGCACATTTCCTTTTTTTTTTTTTTTAAAGATTTTATTTATTTATTTGACAGAGAGAGACACAGCGAGAGAGGGAACACAAGCAGGGGGAGTGCGAGAGGGAGAAGCAGGCCTCCCGAGGAGCAGGGAGCCCGATGTGGGGCTCGATCCCAGGACCCTGGGATCATGACCTGAGCCGAAGGCAGACACTTAACGACTGAGCCACCCAGGCACCCGGGCACATTTCCTTTTTGCCATTAGCAAGAAATCCGTTGAACGAGATCGTAGCAAAATATGAATATCTTGTTTGCCAATAGCCTTTCACCTAATGGTTTAAGCATCCATTGATTATCCTTATTTGAATCATTGTTTCATTGGAGATTTATTAAATGGTGATTTCCTGATTTTATCTTCATAGTTACTCTGGTAAAGGCGGGGTAAATGCTTACATAAGGAATTTGTGTGTTAGTGAGAAAATGTACTCTTGGGGCTCTGGAGGGTTTGTGGCCTGCTCAGGTATTGGTGCTTATAGAAGAGGAAGATTTTTCTTTTTCCTCTACCCATCTTGATTTCATTTGTTGGGCCCTGCAAACGAGACTGACAAAAGACAGGGTTTCACAAGAGAAAAAATTAACTCATGCATTGTGCATAAACATGTGCATACTCAGGAGTAACTCAGAGGGGTGGTTAGAACTTGGAATTATGTGGCATCTTAACAAAAGAAGAGTAAATTTATAGAAAAGTGACAAGACACAGGAAAGGCACTTTGAGCTTCTAGGGGTGGCACATGGTGGAAAAGCAGGTAGATGCGCGAGCTAATGGAAGAGAAGGGTTGGTCTTAGCAGATTTGTTGTGTAGATTTTTCTTGTGCCATCTCTGGGCTGATAAGCATCTAGAGTTGTCTTTGGTGATTGAGAATCATCCTGCCCTTCTTGGTAGGAGGAGGGCAGGGAGTTAGGTTTCTTATGTCTGCTGTTTTTAAATTACCTTCAGCTTAAAATAATCCTTGTCAGAGTGGCATATTTTGTGATGGCATACACCGAGCCCCTTGACTGGAAACTTTAAGAAGTTTCATATATTAAAAATTGAGTTGGTGGGGAACCTGGGAGGCTCGGTTGGTTGAGCTACTGACTCTTGATTTCGGCTCAGGTCATGATCTCAGGATCATGGGATCAAGCCCTGAGTCAGGCTCCGTGCTTGGTGGGGACTCTGCTTGAGATTCTCTCTCCCTCTGCCCCTCCCGTGACTCACTCTCGCACGCACTCTCTCTCAAATAAATAAATAAATCTAAAAAGAAAAAAGCTTAATTTTAGAGTCCTATAATACATCTTAAATTTTATTCTGGCTTGTAATTGTACTTTTTTAAATTAAATTTAAATGTTCATTTGGAATGAGATCTTCTAAGTAGCCTACCATTCTCAGAGTCAGTACTTTTCATCAGTGGTTAACCACAGGAATAGCTTCTTTGTTTTTTTTGTTTTAATTCCTCTTCTCACCCCTAGGAACTTGGTGTTGGTGGCTCGAGTCAGTGGAAAATCTGTGGCCTGGATCCCACATCTACGCTTGGCATCTACTTTGAAGTAGTCAATCAGGTGAGTTGGATTTCTTCATGAGTCTTCATGTCTCAGTGTTGTGTTTTCTGATTTATTACAGACCGGTGGCCTCTGGCTTCTTTCTGTGCATACTGATGCTACTTTGGCCTTGTGTTTGCCTGATACCAGTCCAGCGTGATCTTTTTTCTCCTTTTAGGGTTTGGTCAGAGTCAGACAGTGTATTGCTTTCACAGCTTAAATTGTTGGACTGATAAGCTCATCAGAAGGTGAATGGCTTTTACCAGCCATCATAATGTTTGTGAATTTTTTAGTGTGTCAGTTTTTTCCCCAGTATTCTATTTTAAAAAATTCTTTTTTTTTTTTTTTAAAGATTTTATTTATTTTATTTATTTGACAGAGAGAGACATAGCGAGAGAGGGAACACAAGCAGGGGGAGTGGGAGAGGGAGAAGCAGGCTTCCCGCCGAGCAGGGAGCCTGATGCGGGGCTCGATCCCAGGACCCTGGGATCATGACCTGAGCCGAAGGCAGATGCTTAACAACTGAGCAACAGTCGCCCCTTAAAAAAATTCTAATTTACAGAAAAGTGAAAAGAATTTTACAGTGAATGGTTGTACATCTACCACTCAGATTCTGTAGTTAACATTTTACTGTATTTACTTTGCTTTGCCACATATCTATTTATCCATCAATTAATCTTTTTGCTGCCTTTTTTTCTTTTCGAAAGAGAGGGGGTGTGAGGGAGGGGCAGAGGGAAAGGGAGAGAGAGAATCCCAAGCAGGCTCCATGCCCAGCACAGAGCCCCACATGGGGCTCGATCTCATGACCCTGAGATCATGACCTGAGCTGAAATCAGGAGTCAGATGCTTAACCGATTGAGCCACCCAGGTGCCCCTTACTTTTGATGCATTTTATTTTATTTTTATTTTTTTAAAGATTTTATTTATTTGACAGAGAGAGACACAGCAAGAGAGAACACAAGCAGGGGTGTGGGAGAGGGAGAAGCAGGCCTCCCACTGAGCAGGGAGCCCGATGCGGGGCTTGATCCCAGGACCCTGGGATCATGACCAGAGCCGAAGGCAGACGCTTAACGACTGAGCCACCCAGGCGCCCCATGTTTGATGCATTTTAAAACAAATTACACTCATCAATGTCTTTCATCTCTAAACACTTTAGCATGCATATCATTTACTTGAATTTAGTATTAATCTGGATATGGTTCCGGGCGCCTGGGTGGCTCAGTTGGTTAAGCGACTGCCTTCGGCTCAGGTCATGATCCTGGAGTCCTGGGATCGAGTACCGCATCAGGCTCCCTGCTCGGCAGGGAGTCTGCTTCTCCCTCTGACCCTCCTCCCTCTCATGCTCTCTGTCTCTCATTGTCTCTCTCGCAAATAAATAAAGTCTTAAAAAAAAAAAAAAAATTTAATCTGGATATGGTTCCTTTTTTTTTTTTTTTTACTTAGGAAATATTTTATTGTATAAAATTTACATTTGTTGAATACAGTGAAAAGCATGGCAAAAGAACTTTTTGTTAATCCATTTTCTTTGAGATTTTTTTGTGAAAAGTAAAGATTTATTTTCTAATACATTCGCAGATAATATAACTTTTTATATAGTTGTTTAACAGTTGTGTTGGTAATAAGTGTCTTGGGACATAAGGTATAAAACTGAAAAAAGATCAAAAAAGCACAGGGGGAAGACCACTACCAAAGAGTAATCTCCATGAACTTGGCATTTTCCACTTCAAGGCAGATGCTGTGGGGTCATCACACTGTAAACATGGTTTGATTATCTGAAGCCATTCGTTAAGATACTCAACAAGACCTAATGCATCTGGGATATTGTCTCCTTCTGAAACCTTCTGAAATTTCAGCAGAACCACCATTGGGATTTCTTTAGAACAGCCTTCATCATAGAGTGTTTTTGTGATACCTCCTCCAGGAATACGAATACAAAACTGAGAATCATCTATTTTAGGAATGCATGGGCTTTTTTCCATTTCTTCCCAGTTAAGGCTCATTATTTTAGTTTGAACACTTTTTTTTTTTTTTTAAGATTTTATTTATTTATTTGAGAGAGAGAGAATGAGAGACAGAGAGCATGAGAGGGGGGAGGGTCAGAGGGAGAAGCAGACTCCCCGCCAAGCAGGGAGCCCGATGCGGGACTTGATCCCGGGACTCCAGGATCATGACCTGAGTCGAAGGCAGTCGCTTAACCGACTGAGCCACCCAGGCGCCCAGTTTGAACACTTTTTTGCACAAAAGGTGTGAGTAGGTATCTGAAGGGAGTACTGCGAAGCTGTAGATCATTACGGTGATATGAATGACTGCTTGAAAGAACAATAACTTTGGCACAGTTACTACTTTTCACCCAGGAAAGCAGTTTTTCACAGAATGGCTTTGATTTATACTTAATAAAAATGGATCTTAACTGAAGAGCCACTAGCTTCTTTGAAGGCAATGAATATATTTCAGCATTTATACTGAGTTCTGTTGAATTTTCTTCTGCAGTTGCATATGGATTGTTTCTAACCATCGGCACAAGGCAATCATAGAAGTAACCAATCTTACACATATTTAGTGTAGAAATAATCAAATCCATTGCAAGCTGGCCAACATTTCCAACAGATACTGCTGGCATTAGGAAAGTGTAGCCTGTGAGGTCGGGGACCGACTCTCCACAGGGAACGAACATGGTCGCACAGAAGTGGGAGAACGGGGTCTCCTTTTTTTTTTTGAGGTGAAAGTCATGTACAGTGAAATGCCCAGATTTTAAGTGTACCATTTAGAATGTGTCAAGAACCGTGCTGTCACCACTGTGTCAGTCTTTTTAGGAAGAGCACAGTGGGCTCTGTGACCATTTGTGTTTGAGTCGTGCCTGTAACAGTAACCAGGTGTGTGGCCTGTTGCCTGCAGCACAGTGCCCCGGTCCCCCAAGGAGGCAGAGGTGCCGTCCAGTTTGTCACGCAGTATCAACACTCCAGCACCCAGAGACGCATCCGCGTGACCACCATTGCCAGAAAGTAAGCAGTCCCGGTTGAGCCCGGATGTTTTTCTTTTGAAGAGGTCATTTAGCATCTGTTAGTTTATCTTTGTAATTCCATTGAATGGTTCTCACCAATCCTGACTGGCTCATTTGATCAGAGAAGAAGGAGGAGGAAGAGGCTTTGCTGGCCAACCTAGTTAGACCTGCAGGCACTTGCCTGGAAGAATCCTCTTTTTGTAAAATATTAATTTTCGTTATTATCAGATAAGTAACCCATAAATACATCCTCCTTGTAAAAGATTCCAGCAGCTCATAAATGTAGAAGGAATCGGTCTCTTTACCCACTCTCCCCAGAGGTGAAATGCTCTTACTGCACGGGTAGCTTCACGGGCCCATTTCCATGGAGCTCTGTACCATAGTGTGTATAATGTGCATGTGTGGCTTCTTGTGTTGGCATGTTTGTAAGCTTTTCTCCGTACGTGTCAGGGACATCTTCCACGTCAGTACGTACCAGCTGCTCCTTCCCTGTAGTGGCCGCACCGCGTTGCATGGTTTGGATGAGACGTGTCCCTCCTCTCTTAAAGGAATTTCACATCCTACCTTCCTTCCAGCAGTGCTGCATTCATGTGTTTAGGTCTTTGTGTGCATTGGGTATTTCTTTCTTGCCGCTTCATAGAAGTAGAATTTTGTATCCCGCGAGACTACTCTTCTAAGAAGTGGATTTGTATTCTCCCCAATAGTGTAAGGAGAGTGTCCGTTTTCTCATTAATAATATTATCGATCTTTAACATGACAATATAGAGCAGTTTGCCACTTTTAATGTATTTTTCTGTTTATTAATGGGTTGAACACGTTTCATGTTTATTGGCCATGTATATTTCTTCTGTGATAGCCTTTGCCCATTTTGTAAAACCTATGTCTTTTTCTTGTTCATTGATTTGCAGGGACTTTTTATGTCTTTTGGATATGATTATTGTTGTTCATATCTGTTCCTGGTCTGTCTGTTGTCTTTCAGTTTTGTTCATAGTGTCTTTATCTGTCTAAAAAATTTTTGTATATGTGCTCGTTCTTTCTACCATGGATATGATGTGGAAAGTCATTTTGTGAATTTGTAAACATACAGATTTTTGCAAGATTGATCTAGAGGAAGGAACTGAAGACTTGGGTACCTTTTGGGTATCTATTCTTGTGCTATCTTGTAGAACATTGGGAAGTTCTCTGTAATTTTTCCTTTGTTCTTAAAGCCTTCAGAGATCACATGAGGGTAAATGAAAATGTATGTAAAACTCCTGTGATTCCTTATTGACAATTGCAGTTTGAATCTATGTCGCCTTAGATGAAGGAGCAGGACTTAGGTTTCTTTATCTTAACGGAAAGCTGGTTTTCTGGTCTCTCCCGAATGTAAGCGTGGCACTGATTCTGGAATTGTCAGTTGGGCAGATGCGCAGAGCCAGCTCAGGCACATAGAAGCAGCATTTGACCAGGAGGCCGCAGCAGTCTTGATGGCTCGGCTGGGAGTGTTCCGCGCAGAGTCAGAGGAGGGGCCCGATGTGCTCCGGTGGCTGGACCGACAGCTCATCCGACTGGTGAGTTGGCAACTGGGGCACCAGCTTCAGGCATAATCTCTGCTATGTATTTGAGAAGGGAACTCTGGCACATACACCTGTCACTTCATACAGTCAGCCAACAAGCACTTTGTGTTGCTTACTTTATGCCTAACATTGGACGTCCTGGGAGTGACATAAGACAAGTGTTACACATGCATTTTCCCCCTGCGAGGGCTTACATTAGCATTGGAAAGAAACAACATGCACAGGACATTTAGAGAAGGATGCAAATCTGTGTACGGTAAGGGTTGATTTAGATGAGTCCCTGTGGGTCTGTGGTTCTATATTTTCCTTCCAGGTTTAACAGATTTTTTTTTAGCAATAGGGGTCCATTGCCCAGTGAGTGTAGAGATGTGTGTGATTCTGGGTCTAATCAGGAGAGAGAAACCACATAGTCATTTAAACAGGGAAAGCATGAACAAGCTTGTGGGACGTGGCTGTGCATTTCAGCTTACGCTGAAGAGACCATGGGAGCACAGACTGGTGGGAAGTAGTGAAGGTGTGGCTTAATTGTAGAAAGCTTCATTTTATTTATGAATTTATTTTAATTTTTATTATTGAAGTATGGTTAACATACAATGTAATTTTTTTTTTTTTTTTTTTTTTTTAAGATTTTATTTATTTATTTGACAGAGAGAGACACGGCGAGAGAGGGAACACAAGCAGGGGGAGCGGGAGAGGGAGAAGCAGGCTCCCCGCAGAGCAGGGAGCCCGATGCGGGACTCGATCCCAGGACCCTGGGATCATGACCTGAGCCGAAGGCAGTCGCTCAACCGACTGAGCCACCCAGGCGCCCAACATACAATGTAATTTTAGCTTCAGGTGCACAATAGTGATTCAACAATTCTATTGGAATGCCTTGATTTTAAAGTTAAGTCACTGCTTAGGTGTGATTCTTATGCAGGGGCATGCCATCAGCATGATGCTTGTGTTTACATTTACCATTACCAAATGAGATAGACTGGAGGGTGAAAGGCTACTGATAGGGAGAACAGTGGAGGATTCTGGAGGCTCGAGAGCTGAGACCAGGGTGGTGGTAGGACCGTCGAAGGGGAGGGAAAGTTTGGAATCAGAATGTATGCTGAAAGAAGAATTGATAAAGCTTGTTAAAACTAGGTGGAATCAAAAACCAAAAAATTAACACTAACAAGTTTTGAGTGTGGGTGACTGCAAGGATGATGGAGAGGTAAAAGAACTGGAAGATGGGAAAGGGTGGAGAGAGGCATAATTTTTTTTTAATGTGATAAATAGTTCAACTTACTTTACTCATGAACTTGTGAAAGTATGTCCGAGGGAAGCTATCCTGTAGTTGGTTGGAAGTCCCTACAGGAGCTCAGGTTAGAGGCAGCACTGGACAGGGGCGGGGTAGGGGAGTGGATATGGTTGACATCAGTCTGGCTTTCCTGTTACTTGTAGCCGAAGCAGTGAGGATGGGAGCAGGGGGCCAAGACCTAGCCTCCGAGGAACCCACTGTTAGGACGTAGGGAGATGAAGGGCATCTCAAGACAGAGAAGGATCCATTGGAGAGGGGAAATAGGAAGGTGCTATGTTAGCGGCTGGAGGAGAATTTCACAGACTTTGGGGGAGCCACTTGACCTGTGGTGCTGGGGAGTCCAGGAAGGTGAGAGCCATACCAGGTCATTGGACTTGGTAAGAGAGGGTAACTGCCAGAGATGGGCTTTCTTTCAGTGGCAGAGGGTCCAGTTGTCTAGTGGCCAGAGGAGATGTGTGAAACAAAGAGGAAATAAAAGTGGAAGAGAAAATGTTGTTCAGAAACTTGTCTTTGAAAAAAGGAAGAAAATTGAGCTGTAGTGTTGCAGACTTAGGAGTTTTTCCTACGGAAGAGGCACCTAAGACAGCTCCTCGAGCCACTGACTGGTCAGAGCAGTCCTCCGGCAGCATCTCCTGGGAGCTGGGTAGAAATGCAGGATCTCTCCAGATCTGCAGAATCAGAATCTGTTTAGCAGCGCCCTGGGTGATGGGTCTGTCTGGCTATGCTGGAGAAGCGTTGGTCTGGGACCCTCAATCAGTCAGAGTTGAGACTGGAATGTAGCTCTCCTACTGCAAGGTGTTTTCCAGGTGACACTGACTTGACTTTTTTCTTCTTTGCTTTTCTTTCAACAGTGTCAGAAGTTTGGACAGTATAACAAAGAAGACCCCACGTCTTTTAGGTTATCAGATTCCTTCTCTCTGTATCCTCAGGTAAGTAATATGTATTTTTTTTAGTATATGTGCTACTGAAGTGAGCACTGTATTTTTTAAATACGAAAAATAAATTGTTATAGGAATAAAACTCTCCGCTCTCAGGCTAAAGTGAAGACTTGGTGGGTTTTGAGGCTCCATCTATAGGTGATGAAGGTTGTTCAGTTCAGGACAGATACTGTGTCTGTGTGCGAGACAGTGCCTCAGCCCTACAGAAGACAAATGACACGCAGGGAGGAAAAGAGAGCGGCTCCCCAGCAACCCCAGCAAAACAGGATTGTTGCTGAATACCACAGCAGAATCTCTTCATTTGTAGAGGTTCTGGGTAGGCAGCTACCTCAGCAGCTGCTCAAGAAAATGAAGCACCTGTGAAGGTGAATATAACAAAATGAGGCCACAGATCATGACAGATATTTAATGATATGTGTGTAGTGACGGTGCTGATCGTACCTGGGAATCAGCAGTAAGGAGCTCCTGTAAATGACCACATCGTGCGCGAACCAGGCATTCGGGAGCCGTTGGACAGTGAAAGGGGGGAGAGGAGTGGACACGGCATGAAACCGCTGTCAGGAATCTGTGTATTTATCTCTCCTGACGTCCTTCCTCATCTGTAAATGAGGAAGCTAGAGCCGGGCTCGGTGGGTGGTTGTGAGGATGGCAAGCCGAGGCGGAGAGTGTTGCCCGCAGGCCCAGGCGCCCGTCAGGCACTTGGTCGGTGTGGGTCCACTCCACAGCGGGGCCCACGACTCTCAGGTGGCCCCTTCACGGGCGCGGCTTTCCCGGAGCCGGAAGCAGAGCCAACTCTTCCCTTCCCTCGGAGATGCCTTAATGAGGAATAAGTGGAGAGCAGCACACTTTCGTTTTTAAATAAATTTGTGAGCACTCACATACCCTAGTAGGAACTATTCTTTTGATTACTCAATTTGGAAAGTGGACACAGGTTTCAGTCATGAACTTGTATAGCTTGAACTCTCAGGGTTGAAAGGGGGCCTTAGAGGTCCCTTCACCTGACCCCTGGCCCAGGGCAGGGCTCTGTGGTCCCTGACGCCTGCGCCTGTGGCCTGTGCTGGGGCAGCGGAGGCTGTCCGGTGTTGCGGAGGGCACCCCAGTCCTGCCAGAGTCCGAGCACAGCTCCGGAGCTGGCTCTGCCCCTGCTGACCCTGGAGGAGGCCCTGAAGCCCCATGGATGTTGGTGTCCTCTTTACAAGGAAGGAGTGGGTCTGGAGAAGTGGTTTGCAGTCTCTTTGAGGTTGTGGAGCCCTTTCTTGGAGAGGACCCCCTCAGAAGCCAGCACATAAGCAGACAGACTTGCAGCTGCTCTGGTTGTGCCCACCCTTACCACCGCTGCTGCCAGGGCACCTTCCACCGCCCCCCATCTTGGGCCCAGCGGACCCGCTAAGACCGAAGAGCACAGTTGGAAAACCACTGAATGGGGTGGTTTGTAAGATTCCTTTCGTCGAGGCATCTAGGTTAGAGGTCAAGCGCCCAGTCTCTGGAGCCAGATGCCTAGAATAAAGCGGTTCTGCCCCTCAGTGTGAGTGGCCTTGGGCAAGTTGCCTACCCCTCAGTTTGCTCACCCATAAACTACAGGTGGTAAGAGAACCTGCTTCGTGGGTATATTAGAAGAATTAAATCATTCTTTCAAGTCCTTTGCGCCTTGCATACAGGATGTATTGATTATCAGCCATGATTATTATGTAGGAACCAATGGTTCAATATTTGGAGTCTCAGGAAGCTTTATACTTCTCAAGGCAGCTCATTTTCATGTTCTGGCGCCTCTTTATCCCAACGTGGGGCTTGAACTCATGACCTTGAGATCAAGACCTAAGCTGAGATCAAGAGTTGGACCCTTGGGGTGCCTGGGTGGCTCAGTCAGTTAAGCATCTGCCTTCAGCTCAGGTCATGGTCCCAGGGTCCTGGGATCGAGCCCCGCACAGGCTCCCTGCTCAGCGGGGAGCCTGCCTCTCCCTCTCCCTCTGCTGCTCCCTCTCCCTCTGCTGCTGCCCCTGCCTTTGCATGCGTGCTCTCTCTCTGTCAAATAAATAAAATCTTAAAAAAAAAAAAAAAGAAACGAGTTGGACTCTTAACCAATTGAGCAACCCAGGTGCCTCGTTTTATTTTATTTTTATTTCTATTTTTATTTATTAAGTATTGGCTCCTCTTTAGAGAGAGCTAAAAGTCTGCCATGCCTCTTCTGATCTCAGGGTAAAGAACATACCTCTCCAGGCTCCTCTCTTATCCCTGTCTTCCCTCCACCCGTGATGCCAGTGCACCAGCCTGAGTGCCTCTCATCTGTAACTGCAGCTGGAGTCCCCTCCCTCTGGCCTCTTCATGAACATCTTTCAGACCCCAGTGGCTTGGGAAGCTTCCTGCTGCCCCTCCATCCCCACCCCATCCTACTAGTACTTTCTGGTATCGTGCTCACAGCTTTTTATTGTGGCTGCCCAGAGTGGGCCTTTTCCTCACGGCACTGTGGCCTCTCTAGAGCAGATATTCTGTCTGCACCCTGGCCCAGTGACTCCAGAAATAAATGCTTCTTTGCCTTTCCCCTTACCTGTGGAAGCTTTGACACACCCACAGGGCCCCTCCCCCTTTCTTAAAAATAATGTTTATAATTGTGGTGAAAAACACCTTCTTAACCATTTTTCAGTGTGCAGTTCAGTAGTTTTCAGTATATTCACATTGTTATGCAGCAGATCTCCAGAACTTTTTTATCCTGCAAAACTGAAACTGTACTTATTAAACAGCAGCTTCCCGTTTCCCTCTTCCTCCAGGCCTTGGTACTACCATTGTACTTTCTGCTTACCGGAACTCATAGGCCTTTGTCTGAAAGTCTAGCTTCTCTTTCAGTGACCTAAGGCAAGCTCGCTGTCTGGGTGTCTAAGAAAGTTACAGCTGTATGCATTTGTCTCTTTTTTTTTCTTTGTAAATGCAGTTCATGTTCCATCTTAGAAGATCTCCATTTCTCCAAGTGTTTAACAACAGTCCTGACGAGTCGTCATATTACAGACACCATTTTGCCCGACAGGATCTAACCCAGTCCCTCATCATGATCCAGCCCATTCTGTACTCCTATTCATTCCACGGGCCGCCAGAGGTGAGGTTTATGTGAATGCTTTTGTCAGAATTGGAATCATGTAATACAGGTTGTTTTTTTTTTCTAGCAAGTTTACTCTTAGAGCAAAGCTGTAAAAAAAAAGAAAACTTTGAGTCTTTATAGTAGTTTAACATTAATTCTGAGTATTAAAAAATACACATAGGAGAAAGTCACAGGACGTATAAAGAAAGCTATTATCTGTGGAAAGCAGGATTATATATTAAAAAAACTTATAAAAATATGTAGATACTTTTTTTTTTCCCAGTTACTTTGGCCCAGTAATTCCATGTCTTGTGCCTGAAGGAAATCCTCTTACATATAGGAAAAGCTTTGTTCAAAGAAATAGGAAAATGAACTATTATAACAGAAGATTAGAAAACAATCCAAGTGTTTAATAGTAGGAAAATAAGTAATCTGAGAAATATTTACAAAGTTTATGTAATGTGATAAAATACTAAATGTTATATGAAGGGGTACCTGGCTGGCTCAGTTGGTAGAGCAGGCGACCCTTTATCCTAGGGTCATGAGTTCGAGCCCCACATTGGGCTTAGAGATTACTTAAAAATAAAAATTAAAAAAAAAGAAGAAAAAAGATACAAGCATCGAATTTAATTATTCTAGAAAGGGGGCAGTACCTGGCTAGCTCAGTCGGCCGAGCATGGGACTCTTAATCTCTGAGTTGTGAGTTGAAGCCCCTCACTGGGTATAGCTATTACTAAAAAAAATAAAATTACATGAAAAAAATCAAAATAGAAACTTTCCTAAATAGTGTATTTTTTAGCATACAAGAATTAAAAACTAAGTGAAAATAAATGATGAATATTTGTTGGACCTGGGGACAAATTTTCAAATTTTCCTTAATGAGTACATTACTTTTATTATTGAAATAGAAATTATTATAAATGGATTTTGTAATAAACTTTTAAAACTCCTATTACGAGTTTTTCTTTTTCATACAGGCATCGCTGTTTTCAGTCAACTACAGCAATAGATTTGAGAGGATGTGTCTCCAATAGATAAAATACATTTCTAACACAAAACTGAGAATGTTTAGAATTATCTCTGGTTCCTGGAGCAAAAGATGTCCTTAATCTCTCTTCCCAGTTGATGAGGGATTATTTGGAGCCTCTTTCTAATACAGAGTTGATACTTAGAACTTCTGGGTCAGGGAGCAGAAAGCAGGAGTTTCCTTAAAGATGGAGAGAGCCGTTGTGCCAGGTGCCATTCGTACGCAGCCTCCTAGCTGTTGTGTAGACCACCCAGGTGGGGGGTGGAGCAGTCGCCATCGGGGGCACAGGGGGAAGACCAACGCCATCTCTCTCCCTTCTTCTTCAGCCAGTACTCTTGGACAGCAGCAGCATTCTAGCTGACAGAATTTTGCTGATGGATACTTTCTTCCAAATTGTCATTTATCTTGGTGAGGTAAGAAGATAACTAATTTCTTTCCTTACTATCATTTTGGCTTTCTTTTTCTTAATTTAGGTTTTTGTGACATTTGGAATAATTTGGGCTTAGAAGACCCGCTGTTTATTAGAATGAGTATAGCGGTAAAATCTTTTTTTCAGGTCCCTGGGGTATTTGTATATTTAGTAATTTTAATTATATTTGCTGTAAGTAAATCTCAGGTGGTCCTTTTAAATCACTCTAACTTACTGCTTTTCGAATTGTAAGACAAGGTCACTGTACTTTCCCTCATTCGACCCTTGACACACACTGCTATCCTTTTGGAGTTACAGTAGAGTTATTAGTAAACAGTAAGTTTGGGGACTCCTGGGTGGCTCAGTCGGTTAAGCATCTGCCTTCGGCTCAGGTCATGACCCCAGGGTCCTGGGATTGAGTCCCGCATCGGGCTCCTTGCTCAGCAGGGAGCCTGCTTCTCCCTCTGCCTGCTCCCCCTGTTTGTGCTCTCTCTCCTTTCTCTCTCTCTCTCTGACAAATAAATAAATAAAATCTTTAAAAAAAACCACCAAAAACAATAAATTTGGGACTGAAATTTTTCTTTGATGAAATAACATGGCACCCTGACCCTTACCCTGGTCTGTGGATCCCTAGGATGACTGTGGATGGCTTTCAGGGGGGAGTCCCTTTCTTCCTCAGAGGGGTTTCCTAAGAAAGGGAATGGCTCCTCTGAAGAAAATCCTTTAACTGAGCATTATGTTCATTGATAAATTCTTTTCCTACTGTTGTCCATTCTTTACCTTCAATAAATTGCTTTGGTGATTGACTTGACTTCCTAGTCTATCTATATGTTAGATGTGATTTCAAATGTTCTGCAAAGGTATACATTGTATTTCAGAATTCCCTTAATAACTTAGGATGAATTAGTTTTCTGATACTAATATGCGTTTTACAGTTTTTAACTTTTTTCAGCATTAGCACCCACTCTGCTAGGCGCTTGCCCATTGGGTGACCAACTGCCGTTCCCACTGGTTCCTATAGGAGCAATAATCATGATGTAGGTTTCTATGCCTTCAGCTCAGCCCTTAAAGACTTTCTGACCACAACCCCCATCCTGTTCATTCACACATTTATTGAGTACCATCTGTGTGCATGCAAGTGTTGGTTTCTAAAGACAAAGACAGTGACATGGTTCTCACTCTCCAAAAGCCCCATATCTGCTGGTTGTGGGTGTTCTGATGAACTCTTGGACCCAAACGAGCTTATGGGCATTTCCTCTATGCCACCAGTCAGTCAGAAATTAAGACCTGAAAAATGTTACTGGAAACTCTGAAAAGGGAAGAGCCGGCTGCAGAAGGAAGCACCTAAAGAGAATCTTCTTCTGGTATCAGACTAACAGTTCTGTTTTTAAAACCCATCGATCACTTGTTACATCCTCTTACTCCATTTCCCCCTCCACTGTTTTCTTTCTTAGTGTCCCCTAAATAACACGTGAAAGCACGTCAGGTTATTTATAAAGTTATATTAATCAGTCAGTGAATATTTCTTGATTTCATGTGTGCACAAGGCATTTTCTAGAGCTGTTGCCAATAGGGATAAAAGAGGGGGAGACACAGTGTCAGCTGAGGTGGGGAGATTGGTTTACCTTCTATGCTGTAGTATATTGCCTTCTACTTGCCTAAT
Organism: Mirounga angustirostris; assembly: GCF_029215605.1. Taxonomy (NCBI): domain Eukaryota; kingdom Metazoa; phylum Chordata; class Mammalia; order Carnivora; family Phocidae; genus Mirounga; species Mirounga angustirostris. Next base: position 95,102,532 of record NW_026991718.1, on the reverse strand, counting down.
GAACACCCATGCATTGATTCTTGCAGCTTTTCTCTCCCCCACCAAGAGTATCCTAACTCAGAGCCCAGGGGAGTTGGGGATGAGTCTGGGTGACACTAGGCACTGGAGTTAGGCGTAGAGGTGTGCCCCTAGGGAAGAGAAAGAGGGGATGGATTCCATGTAGGAAGCCAACAAATCCCTTTCCCTACCAGCTGGAAGGACATGGGCGGCTGGACCCAGTGATGGCAGTGGAGATGGAAAGGCCAGGTGGCTCCTTGGGACAGCTGTTCCCTGGGTGTTTTTAGCTGGTTGGTATGTACAGGTAGAAAGGGAAGAGGTGTGACTGATGGCTCTGACGTTTCTGGGAGAACTGTGTAGGTGGGGGTGTCCTGGCTGCATCTCTTTGCTTACTCATACTTGTCCTACCCAGCTCCCCTTGCTACCCACTGCAACTTGTCATTCTTGACATGACTTCTTCCCTGGAAACAAGTTCTGGGTGGTAGTGGGAGTATTAGAATGTCAGGAGTGTCAGAGAAGACTATTGTTTCTGTGTTTCCACAATGGTTTTGGTTGTTGGTTTATCTTGGTGCAGACCATAGCCCAGTGGCGTAAAGCTGGGTACCAGGACATGCCTGAGTATGAAAACTTCAAGCACCTCCTGCAAGCGCCACTGGATGATGCCCAAGAGATTCTGCAAGCGCGCTTCCCCATGCCACGTTACATTAACACGGAGCACGGAGGCAGCCAGGTGAGTGAGCTGTATTCCAGCTCTCGTGTTCTGGTGGTTTCATGATGTAAATGGCTATATATCCAAACAGCATGGTTAATATTTTATGTGGTGACATAAATTGACATTCAGGCAAACTTCCAAATATGACTTCTTAAATGAGTGGTAATAATACATTAATGTAGAAAGTAGAGGATTGCCAAAATAAAACACTTCATGCTTCAGGAACCCTAATAAATGGAGAGTCATTGGCTTACACTAATGAAATGGGTACCTTTGTGGTGTTAAAAAAAAAAAAAAGCTAATTTAACAAAAGGAAATGTGGTAAAAACTTTTTTCCTACTACACCAATATTAATGTCACCTATAATCTTTAAATCTCTTGTGTTTTTAAAGGCTCGATTCCTTTTGTCCAAAGTGAACCCATCTCAGACACACAATAACCTGTACGCCTGGGGACAGGTAAGAAATTGTCAGGTATCTGGGGAGGAGGCCAGGCTCCTTTTTGAAAAACTAGTTACCAGATGGATCTGTTTTGGCTTTAGAGACAGAATAACTCAGGTATTTTGCTGGGGGGGAGAAAAACCTTTCAGTACCATAGCTGAGACGGGAGGGGGTGCCTCGTGTGGATCCTCTTCTGCAGTACACAGCCTACTATGACAGATTCGGACCAGAGGACAGAACTCTGTGGCGTGACCTGCATTTGGCTCTCTTCATAGACACAGCAACATCTCCCCAGACATCCCCTTGCCCTCCAACCCCACTCCTCTCTTTCCCAAGGGTGTGGGGCAAAAACATCTGCTTACCACTGGCTCTGTCTCCTCCTCACTTTTCAGCCTCTGTCTCCTTTTTTATCTAATTATTCCCAACATTTATGTCTCTCTCAAGTCTTTCCTTTCCCTCTTCTAACTTTGAAAATTAAACTTTCTTTTGAGGTAGTTGTAAATTTACAAGCAGTTGTTAGAAATAATATGGAGAGATTCTCTGTGCTCTTCACCTGCATCCCCCAGTGGGAATATCTTGCACAACCGTAATGCAGTATCACAGTCAGGATATTGACATAGATAAGGTCCAGATACACGTTTCCATCACCACAGGGATCTCTCATTTGCCCTTGTATAGTCACTCTCACTTCCCTCCAGCTTCCACCTCTTCCTTAACACCTGGCGACTGCTGCCGTGTTCTTCACTTCTATGATTCTGGTGGCAGTCCTTTTCTTTAGGCATCTGAAAAATATTTTGCCACTTCTCTTGGCTTCTGTGGTTTCTGATGAGAAATTCATTGTCATTATTGTTTTTCCCCTGTAGGTAAGATGTCATTTTTCTCTGGCTGCTTTCAAGATTGTTTCTTTGTTTTTATCTGTGTCCAGTGATTGTTTACCAGCCTTTTCAGCTCCAGGTCTAAATACCATGTGTTTGGTGTGGATTTTTTTGGATATATCCTACTGAGAATTTGCTTGACTTCTTGATTCTGTGTATTTATCTCTCTTGCCAAAATTGGGTAGTTATCAGCCATTATTCTTTGAATAGCTTTTCAGCCCATCCTCCTTTTCCTTTCTCTCTAGGACTCCAGTGACATGCATGTCAAGTCTTTTGAGGTTCCACAGGTCCCTGGTACCCTGTTCATTTTTTCCCACCTGTTTTCTATTTTTCAGTTGGGTAATTTCTATTATTTTATCTTCCAGTTCACTGATTATTGTCTCTGTTCCTTTTCTTTAATGAACTCACACACCGAGGTTTTTATTTGTTTCTGTATTTTTCAGTTTTAAAACTTTACTTTGGTTTTTCTTTATGTCTACTTCTTTCCTGAGACCTTCTTTCAGGCTGTTTTCTCATTTGTTTCAAGTATTTTCAAGTAATTGCTCATTGAAGCTGCTTTGAAGTCTTTGTGAGATAATTCTAACACTGTTGTCAATTTGGTGTTAACACCTGCTGACTGTTTTTCATTCACTTTGAGATCTTGGCTGTTGGTATGACAAGTGATTTTTGATTGAAATGTGAACATTTTCATATTTGTTATGAGACTCTGGATCTATTGAAATTGGCTGTTTTAGCTGGCTTTTAGTCATGCTGCTTTGGGAGAGAAGTGGGGGAAGACATTGTTTCATTACTGCCAGATAGCAAACCAGGTTTTCCATTGGCCTCTTGACACGACACCTGGATGGGGGACAATTCATTGTTATTGTTACTGTTGAGTGGGGATGGGTGTTCCAGCTCCCCACCTAGTCTCCACTAATCCCACCATGGAGATGGCCTTGTTGGTGTTGGATGGTAGTGAAAGTGCTGACTCTCCACTAGGCCGCCTCTGATACCCAATGCAGGGGGCACGGAGGACATCTTACTACTGCCAGGTCTGGGTTGAAGTGCAGGCTCCCCGAATGGTCTCTACTGGTACCATGGCAATTAGGGAGACGTCCCCCTGGCCGTTGGGGAGGAAGTCCCCAGTGCCATACTTGGCCTTCTCTGAGAGCATCCTGGTAGGGGTGTTGGGGTCCCTTGTTACTGTCTTGTGAGGGTGGCAGTCTATGGTGCTCACTCAGCCTTTGCTGGTGTGGGTGGGGCCACAGTTTTTTCTGTCATCTTTGACTGGATTTATTATCTAACATTTGTTGTGTTGCTAGGCTACACTGGTCCTTTAGCTAGAGAAAGTTGGCTTTCTCTCTGTTTTTGTCTGTGTCCAGTGATTGTTTACCAGCCTTTTCAGCTCCAGGTCTGGGATATATGAGGCAAAAAGGAAACCCAAGGCACTCACCAGTGTGTTGTTCCTTGGGACTCAGGGCCCTGGTTTGTCTGCTCTCTTCTCTCCACCTTTCAAAGTCTTCTTATTTTTTTTTATATAAAATGCCCAGGGTTTCTAGTTGTGTTCAGTGGAAGGAATAGGGAAAAGCACAGGTACTCCTTCTTCCCAGAAGGCATCTTCTTATAAAATTTTAATTATGCTTATATTTTCCTAATAGTAGTACAGTATCATTTTGGAAAATTTGAATATGTTAAAGAAAAGATTAAGAAAGAAAATTAACATTACTTATAATGCCACTATCTAGAGTTAAGTATTTCCAGCTTCTTTGTAGGTAATATAAAATGTGTATATTATGTATATTTTTACTTATTTTTTACAAATTTGGGATCTTACTAGAAATCAAGGTTCCTCTTCAGTTCTTTTCCCTTCACATTACATAAATCATGAACATTTTCTGATAGTACTGATACCCATCTTTTCAGTGGAGATCCTGATCCACTCATTAGTAAATATGCCACCCTACAAGCTTCTGTTGTAAGCATGGCATGAAGAACATTGGGTTAGGTGCTGGCAGAGTGATGGGGAAGGTGAGACACAGGGTGTGTGGCCTGCAGGAGCTCATGCTTGATGGGCAGCCAGACTCTGGGTGAGTCATCAGAACTATGGAGAGGATTAAAGTAGGAGGGCATATGCCCGAACTGTGTAGTGGCAGGGATGGCCTGACCTCAGTGGTTTGGAGAAGGGTTTTGTGGGGAAATTATGCTTCAGTTGATAGAATAGTTAGCTAGGCAGAGGATGGCAGTGGCGAGAGTCCTCCTACCTAGCAGAGGGGCTAACACTGTGAATGTTCCAAGGTGGTGGAAGCGTCCTTAATAATTCATGAATTCTAACCAGCTTTTCAGATACCTGCCAATAAATCTTTACCATTAAATTTCAGGAAACAGGAGCACCCATCCTCACTGATGATGTTAGCCTGCAGGTGTTCATGGATCATTTGAAGAAGCTGGCTGTCTCCAGTGCTTGTTAAGCTGGAAGATGTGAGCAGAACATTGAAGAACACATCGGATTGTGTTCACAATTGCTGATAACGGCTTAAAAACATTCCTTTCACTTTACTTGTGGGTTTTAATAAATAATCAAAGGAAGCATTGTGTGTAACTCTTTAGATTATAATTTATTTGTATTCCTTATTGTGCCCCTCTTCCTGCATCATGAAGTTGTAAGGTCATAAATGTTTTGGTACTTGTAGATGTTTATATGCTTTTTATATCCTAACTTTACAGTTACATAAAATCAGAGGTAATGTATTTTGGCAACTTACTTAGGTGAAAATCATAATGATCAGAAAGGAAATAAATCTGGATAAAGAAAGCACTGGTTAAAATAATGCTAATACAAATTTGATTTCCTGAAGTTTCTGTGTGTGTATGTGTGTGTTTTTAGTGACTCCCCTGAGAGATATTTCCTGAACTTAATCCTCATTTTCTGTCTTAATGTTAACCGAGGGAAAGCTTGAAATATGTGAAACTTTATCATCAAGGCAGAGCTGTCTGGAGTGCACTGTCCCTAACTCACATGTAAACAGCGCAGCCCAGGTAGCCATAAAGAGTGGCTGATGGGCATCAGTGGCTGTAACAGAGTGATAATACGTTTATCTCGGGCATCAAGTAAAATAAACAGGTACTGTTTTTTAATCAAAGTAATATATGCATGGTTTTAAGAAACAAAACAAAACAACGTATCCTAAAGAGCTTTATAATAACAGTTCACTCCTTGAGCCTAGAACTACTCTTTAGAGGTGACTGGTTTTAACCTTTCCTTTCAAGTTATTTGTTGATGTATCAGTGTTAGGCAATATGTCTCTCAATTCCCATTTTCCAGAATGAGGACCTTTCTATACCTTTATTTTTATATTATCAAGGTTGGTAAAATTTACATTCCAACCTATAACTACAGTTATGTCTTCTGTTTCAAAGTTCATTCTGAAAGATGAAAAACTAATAAAGATCATTTACACAGTTGTGATAATGTAAACATTGTCTGTGTTCGAGTCAGGTAGTATTACATTTTTCTCTAAGGGTTTGCTGTCTCAGTCCCTAAACCACTTGAAGGAAAACATTCCCAGTGACAAAATCAGTCACTTACGTTCTTATATTCTAGCACTCCACAGGTTGGTTTGCTTCTTTTTTGCATCATAACTTCATGTATTTGTTCTTGTTTTCCCTAGAGTCTCTAATTTTTTTTTTTGGCGGGGGAAGAAGATTTTGTTTTCTATTTACTCAGAAATTTGAATTTCTTTTTTTTTTTTTTTAAGATTTTATTTATTTGACAGAGAGAGACACAGCGAGAGAGGGAACACAAGCAGGGTGAGTGGAGAGGGAGAAGCAGGCTTCCCGCTAAGCAGGGAGCTCGATGCGGGGCTTGATCCCAGGATCCTGGGATCATGACCTGAGCCGAAGGCAGACACTTAACGACTGAGCCACCCAGGCGCCCCCAGAAATTTGAATTTCTTATTCTACTGAATGAAGTCCATTCTTTATTTTTTTTATAAAGATTTTATTTATCCATTTGAGAGAGAGCATGAGAGCACGGAGGGTCAGAGGGAGAAGCAGACTACCTGCTGAGCAGGGAGCCTGATGTGGACTCAATCCTAGGACTCCCGGATCATGACCTGAGCTGAAGGCAGTCGCCCAACCAACTGAGCCACCCAGGCACCCTGAAGTCCATTCTTTATAGATCACTGATCTCCCCTTTAATCACAGGCCGATTGCTATGACAAGTCATCCAGGAATTTCTTTTGTTTGGAGGCCTGGGTTCTACAATTCCTTTTATACCATAAGTCATCTGCTATCTTAAATTACATGGGAGATAACTCACCGAATCTATTCTGTCTTCCTACTTGACAGCTTTGCTGGGTATACAATTCCAGGCCCCAAACAACTTTCAGAACTTTGGAGCTATTTTTTCATTCATTCGACAATTTGCTATGTATGGAGTATCTTACAGACACTGGGAATGTAGCCAATAAAATAAATTTCTGCTCTGGTGGAGCTTATGTTCTAGTTAGGGAAGGCCAACAATAAAAAAAAAAAATTAGAAGTAAACTATATAATTTATTAGAAGGTACTGAGTCCTCTAGAAAAACAAAGCTGGAAACTCCTATCCATTGGTTGTTGGGCCATCTGGATTGATTCTTCTTTATATTTTGAGTTTGTATTACAGCCTTTTGCCTTTGGTGTGCGTTTTGGGGGCCTTTCCTATCTTAAGGTGCTTAACACATTTTAAATGCCAAGGGCTTTTATTTTGTGTACCTTTTCCATAGGATATTTTTCTTACTTTTTGGATTAAAAAAAAAATAGAGAAGGAGCAGGGGGGAGGAGCAGAGGTAGAGGAAGAAGCAGACTACCCACTGAGCAGGGAGCCCGACACGGGGCTCGATCCCAGGACCCTGAGATTGTGACCTGAACCGAAGGCAGCAGACGCTCAACAGACTGAGCCACCCAGGTGCCCCAGATTTTTTTTTTTTTTAAGTAGGCTCCATGCCCAGCATGGAGCCCAACACAGGATTTGAACTCATAACCCTGAGATCAAGACCTGAACTGAGATCAAGAGATGCTTAACCGACTGAGCCCCCAGGTGCCCGATATAATTTTTAATTGAGATACATCATATAGAAGAGCACAGAAAACTGTATAGAGATTAAGGATGAAACTGTTCCACCTTGGGCCTTTCCATTTCAAATTAACAGAAGGTAGAATGTGATAGACGCACCTTGCACTGGTGTTCTCTTCAGTGACAATGAGTTTAGGTGCTGAGGTAAGGTGGCACCACTGAGTGACCTAATATAGAAACATTGCCATGCAGGTTCTACCTCTGGGTACTGGTGGCCGTTTCCAGAGAGAACATGGAGATGGGGAGTAGTGTATGGAAAGCAGCCATCCTGAGGTGGAAAGCATGGAGCCCAGTGTGCCCAATGAAGACTCTTAAATCCATCTTGAAGACAAGGAAAGCCTCTGACCTCTTAGGCAGGGGAAATGACCAGTTAGGGATTTTAAAAACAGGAGAGTGGCAGGATGGATGCGAGGAAGTTGGAATCCAGGTGAGGCCTGAACAGAGGCAGGTGTTTAGACAGAGGTGGGGTGTTAGGCAAGAGTCTGAAATCAGGTCTCCGGTTTGGGTGATATGTCAATCATTCTCTGAATTACAGAAAAAGAAGGAAGGAGTTCTTTGCTCTTTCTTTTCTAGCATTGATAAATTCAATCCTGGACATTTTGAGTTTAGGGAGCTTGTGAGAGATAACAATGCCCAGCAGGTTGGGAGTAATTAATATGGATTTGCTTTCAGGAGCATTTGGAGCAGATTTCAGTCATTAACAAATAAAGTAAATAATATGAGCAAAGTTGCTCAGGATGAGAAGAGAAGCAATCTTGCAACAGAACACTGATTTTTTTTGTTTTGTTTTTAACAACTTTATTGAGGTATAACTTATATACAATGAACTGCTCCCATTTAAAGTATATAGTTCAAAGAGTTGCTTTTTTTTTTTTTTTTTTTTTAAGATTTTGTGTGTGTGTGTGTGAGAGAGAGAGCACACACAAGTGGGGAGGAGGGGCAAGGGGAGAAGCAGACTCCCCACAGCGGGGAGCCTGACGCAGGACTCAATCCCAGGACCCTGGGATCATGATCTGAGCCCAAGGCAGACACTTAACCGACTGAGCCACTCAGGGGCCCCCAGTTCAATGAGTTTTGACAGATGTGTACACCTATGAAACCACCACCACCATACAGAACATTTCTATCCCCCCAATGGTTTCCTTAGGAGGCAAGTACTGGTCAGCTTTGTCCCACTGCAGGTTGGTTTGTTCCTAGAATTTTGTCTAGTTTCATTTGTTTCTGGCTTCTTTCACTTAGCATAATCCATTTGAGATTCACCATGTAGCTGCATATATCAGTAATTCTTTTTTATTGTGGAGTGGTATACCACATTTTGTTTATCCTTTCACCAGATGATGGCAATTTGGGTTGTTTCCCATTTGGGGCTCTTATGATTAAAGCTCTGTGAACATCCATTTACATGTCTGTGTGGATATGTTTTCATCTCTTTTGGATCAATTACTAGGAATGGAATATCTGAGTAATATGGTAGGTGTATGTTCAACTTTTTAAGAAACTGCCAGTATTGCAAAGAGGTTATGTTCCCACTAGTAAGAGGTCTGATTGCTCCAAATCCTTATAACTCTTGGTATTCTTAATATAAATTTTAGTCATTCTAATAGGTGTGTAATGGTGTCTTGTGGTTTTAATTTGCTTTTCTGTGATGACTAATGATGTCCCTGCACTTATTGTCCATTTCTAAAGGGTGGGAGATACCGAAGAAAATTATGTATTTTTTTTTCTAGTAGATGATCTATATATTTTTTTAATTTCTTTTTTATTCTTATGTTAATCCCCATACATTACATCATTAGTTTTAGATGAAGTGTTCCATGATTCATTGTTTGTGCATAACACCCAGTGCTCCATGCAGAATGTGCCCTCCTCAATACCCACCACCAGGCTAACCCATCCTCCCACCCCCCTCCCCTCTAGAACCCTGTTTGTTTTTCAGAGTCCATCGTCTCTCATGGTTTGTCTACCCCTCCGATTTCCCCCGCTTCATTCTTCCCCTCCCGCTACCTTCTTCTTCCTCTTTTTTTTTTCTTAACATATATTGCATTATTTGTTTCAGAGGTACAGATCTGAGATTCAACAGTCTTGCACAATTCACAGCGCTTACCAGAGCACATACCCTCCCCAGTGTCTATCACCCAGTCCCCCCATCCCTCCCACCCCACCCCCCACTCCAACAACACTCAGTTTGTTTCCTGCGATTAAGAATTCCTCATATCAGTGAGATCATATGAACCCTCCTACACTGTTGGTGGGAATGCAAGCTGGTGCAGCCACTCTGGAAAACTGTATGGAGGTTCCTCAAAAAGTTGAAAATAGAGCTACCATACGATCCGGCAATTGCACTACTGGGTCTTTACCCCAAAGATACAAAAGTAGGGATCCGAAGGGGTACGTGCACCCCGATGTTTATAGCAGCAATGTCCACAACAGCAAAACTGTGGAAAGAGCCAAGATGTCCATCGACAGATGAATGGATAAAGAAGATGTGGTCTACATATACAATGGAATATTATGCAGCCATCAAAAGGAATGAGATCTTGCCATTTGCAACGACGTGGATGGAACTGGAGGGTATTATGTTGAATGAAATAAGTCAAACAGAGAAAATTATGTATTTGAAGCCATGAAAGGACCAGGTGTGGTCAATGGTGGCAAATGCTTTAGAAATCAAATTTGATTATGGCTGAAAAGTAGTTACTGGATATGGCAATTTACTGAACGTCCATGCTGTGCCAAGCACATCACTTTTGCTCTCAAGTTGTTTGGTCTGCTGGAGTGGGGGTAGATTATGCTTTGAATTTAGAAGCGTATGGTTAAGAGACAAGTTGAAGGTGGGCAGAGTCAAAGGAGATGTTCTGCTTTTGAGATGTGGGTAGAGTTAGAGTGTAATTCCGAGGAGGCAGTAAAGAATAGGACCCACACCCCAGTGGAGAGATTACTTTTGACCAGGGGAACCCAAGGCTCACCCGGACTGGGTTCCAGAAAGGAAAATGGGGAAGAGCTGCGGGGGGAGACAGGCATTCTCCCGTATTTGAGAGCTGCAGGAGGAGTGGACTTAATCTTTACAAATACCATCTGAATCCTGTGTAAGGCAGGTGTTACAATTTTCCATGCGACAAGTTTGTTCAGAGAAATCGTCATTTGGTGTCACGTAGTATGCGAGGCTGTCCCTTAGCGGCGCAGCCCGGAAGCCCCCTAAGCCCCCACCTTAGGGTCCAATATCCCGGTGCGACTTTCGGGACTACACGCCCCAGGATGCTTCGGGGCCAGGGCAGGAAGCGGCCTCCCGGGATCGGCTCTCCATTGGAGGTGGCTGCTGTTGTGACGCGCCGACCGGAAGGCCCGCCTCCGCCCTGGGCCTCCCCGGGTCGAAGCCCTCCCGGAGCTGCACAATGCGCGCGGACCAGGCCACGTCTTGGTACCGGCGGATGTCCGTGGTCTACGCGGTGGGCGCCTGGACCACGCTGGGCTCCATGTTTTATTTAGGGCGGAAAAAACGCAAGCCACTAGGTACGACCCTCCGGCAGCCTTCGGTGGGGCGTCCTGACGGGGTCATTAAAGCGGCTTCGCTGTGCCGCAAATACCGGGTTTATTCTGCAAAACCACTGTTGAGAGCAATTCGCTATAATGGAATCTGCCTGGAACTACCTTTTCAATCTTCCCACGTACTTCTTGTGTATTTGAAGAATCTGTACAAGATTCCAGAGGGAAGGTCACCCCGGACGGTGGTTTATTTAAAGAGGTGATGCCTCGGTTACACGAGCCCCCGTCGCAGTTGGCGAGCAGTTTCAGCACTTCCGCCAGCCGAGCGGTATTAAAATCTTCCCAGTTACTGGGCGGAAAAGGAAATCCCCGAGCCTTCAGAAATGTGCTGGAAATCCGTAGACACCTGTCCGATTCTAGTTGCCTGGGGCTGAAGGGGCGGAGTTGATGGGGCGGGACTTGCTAAAGGCGGAAAATACCCTAAAACTGCGGTTGCACAGATCTGAATATACTAAAAGCCATTCGGTGGTACATTTCAAACGAGTTGATTGTATGATCTGTTAAGTGTTACCTCAGGAAAGCTGTTCTGTAAAAACCGTGCTGAAGATTACATTTGGTGATAAAGCTTATCAGCGGCCTGAAAGTACACGTGTCCAGGATTGAGCATTTAAACACATTTCAGGGTCTGTAGTGGTCATGTCATATTTATTATTTTTCGCAGAGAGAAAATAGTGTCAGGAATCTGACGGGGGTGGGGGTGATTCCTACCTTAATTTATTTTATTTCCAAGACTTGACTAATAACTTTAAGGACTGCTGTCTTAAAAGTTAAGGGGCGCCTGGGTGGCCCAGGCGTTAAGCGTCTGCCTTCAGCTCGGGTCATGATCTCAGGGTCCTGGGAGTCCCGTATGAGGCTCACTAGTCAGCTGGAAGCCCGCCTCTCCCTTTCCCACTCTGCCTGTTGTGTTCCCTCTCTCGCTGTGTCTCTCTCTGTCAAATAAACAAAATCTTAAAAAAAAATTAAAAGTTAATAATTCAGGTGTTCCATTTTTTTCTAAAGGTGATGAAGTAGAGCAAAAGGATGTCTCAAGAAATGAAATGCTTGAGCCCCCAAAAGGATTTTACTTGGAAACAATTGTCACATATAAAGAAGATTCGGTTCCAGTCTCTGACAAGATCCTCAACTTTCTGAAATCATGGACTGGTGGCCCTGGAGGGGAACCATGATTAGCTGCTGAATGCTGAAAACTGGGACTTTGGTTCAGCATATACATTTCATGGATGCCTTGATTTCCAATTTATGTTTATGGAGAGTGTATCCATTTAATTTAATTTTGCTGTAAAATATAATCACTCGTAGTATGCAATAAATATTTCCTTGAGGAAAAGTCAACTTGCATATTTCAGAGGTGTCCCTCAATACTTACATGAGTGAAAGGTTGAAGTTAAATTTCACATTGAGCTTCCGTAAGTTCAGTTTTCTGAGAATGTTTCATGTAACTTTATATTTCTCTCGTGTTGCCGGCAGACAAGACTTTAGCAGTCCCTTGAAGGTTTCATTCAGCTGATCTCCCACGTTCAGCCTGGGATTTATAGCAGCCCTTTGGGTACTATTGGGTACTTGGTAAGTACGTTATAAATTAGATTTTATAATTCCTGAATTAAATAGACTTGACCTTTTTAATAGGACCTGTACCGGAACCCGTCATTCCTTCAGCAGGCGTGGATTAAACCCCCGCTGTGGCTACCAGTATTCCAGACATGGGGGATACAAAGTCAGGACAACATGGGTCGCGCCCTAGAGTGCTGCACTGGTCTCTGGTCTCCAGTGTCTCTTACGGCTGCAAGTAACAAACCCACACAAGTGAGCTTAAATCAGAAAGGGGTGTTTATTAAAAATGTGTATGGACAGCTCAGAATTAAAGCCGACTATGTTTTTTTTTTAAAGATTTTATTTATTTATTTATTTATTTATTTATTTATTTATTTATTTATTTATTTATTTGAGAGAGAGAGAGAGAAACAGCATGAGAGGGGAGAGGGTCAGAGGGAGAAGCAGGCTCCCTGCTGAGCCGGGAGCCCGATATGGGACTCGATCCCAGGGCTCCAGGATTATGACCTGAGGCGAAGGCAGTCACCCAACCAACCAAGCCACCCAGGCACCCAAAGCCGAGTATGTTGAGGTCTTAGGAGAGCCTGGCACCTTGCTCGTGAAGGCAGCCAGCCAGCTGCTCCCTGAGCCTGCTTGGGCTCTTGTCGGCCTTGTTGCCTCTCTCACTACACTTCCCCCAACCCCCCTTTCTGTAGTAATAGAGCCAGGCCTAGGAGACCTCACTTTCCAGCCACAGTGACAAAGTCTGATCAGCCCCTTCCCAACCCAGTGTTTGGCTTCCACTCTTGAGAGACTCAGTCACTTTGTGTCAGAGCCCTGCCCTGTGGATTACTGAGTACGCCTGAGTTATTGAGAAAGGCATTCGCGGGGTACCTGGGTGGCTCAGTTGGTTGAGCATCTGACTTTGATTTCTGCTCAGGTCATGATGTCTTGAGATCAAGCCCCTTCTGCGTGCTAGGCGTGGAGCCCGCTTGGGATTCTCCCCCTGTTCCTCCCCCACTCAAAAGGGCGCCTGGGTGGCTCAGTTGGTTAAGCGACTGCCTTCGGCTCAGGTCATGATCCTGGAGTCCCGGGATCGAGTCCCGCATCGGGCTCCCTGCTCGGCAGGGAGTCTGCTTCTCCCTCTGACCCTCCTCCCTCTCATGCTCTCTCTCATTCTCTCTCTCAAAAAAAAAAAAAAAAAAAAAAAAATCTTTAAAAAAAAAAAAGTGGCATTTGTTTCTCATTTGAGTAATGTTTCTTGTTTGTAGCTATTTGGGACCCTATGAGGATTAGGGATGACTGGTAGGACAGGAATCCATCGTTTCTAATTTCCTGCTACAGAATTATCTGGTACCTTCAAACCTTTGCCTTGATTTCTCCTTGATGTCCGTTCTACCAGTGTTTTGGTGCAGTCAACCTAAGTGAGGAAAGATTCCAGGATAGCAGGTAACAGCTTCAGATGCCAGCAGCAGAGAGCCTCTTCCCAAGGGATACCAGAGGTCAAGAAAGGGTCAGTGCCGGTAGGGTAGGTGCCCTAGTGGACCACCGTGATTGGCATCAAACAGATGAGCAAGAAGCAGCATATGGTGGGCAGGGAAGGTGAGAGAAGGGAGTGAACCCGAAGCACGGAGAGACAGGAACAGCAGTATAACCCTTATGGGAGACATTCCCAACGCAGAGAAACACAAGAACGAGGACTTGGGGCATTTGGCAGGTGAGAGCTACCAATAGATGACACCCAGGATGAATGCTTCTACCTTCCCTCAGCTGGCAGTCAGTTTACCCAGGATCCATAAACTAGTGTGGCCCAAGGGGACGTTGGCTTAGATTTCCCTGGGACTTGTCTGGGTGTGTTAGCTAGATCTACCCTCACATCCCTCTCACACCAGCTCCGACCAAACTCCCCTGAACTAGAGATCCATATCCACCTAGCATTGCCACTTGGATGTCCCCTAGCTACGTCTAACCCCACAGCTGAAATCGCCGCCCTCACCCACAGCCCGCTCTCCCCTCCCTCTCTCAGAGAACACTCTGTTGTTCGAATCAGAAACCCACCGTTCTAGGTTTCCTTCCCCGCTCGCTTTTCCAGTCACCATGCCCTGTCCTTTGTACCTTTGAAACCCTCCTCCACTCCCTCTTTGCTGTGCAGCTGCGACTCCTAACCGTCTCCTCATCTTCACTGTCGTCCCCTCCAATTGGTTTCCACAGTATTAGCCAGCATGACTTCTTTGAAATTAATTTTTATCAAAGCAACAAATGCTTATAATTCTTAAAAACCAAAAATGCTAAAAAAAAAATAAGGAGGGGAGCCTGGGTGGCTCAGTCATTGGGCGTCTGCCTTCGGCTCCGGTCATGATCCCAGGGTCCTGGGATCGAGCCCCACATCGGGCTCCCTCCTCGGTGGGAAGCCTGCTACTCTCTCTCCCACTCCCCCTTCTTGTGTTCCTGCTCTCGCTGTCTCTCTCTCTGTGTCAAATAAATAAATAAAATCTTAAAAAAAAATAATAAGGAAATAAAGTTGCCTGCTTTGCCTCTCTAACCCCTATTCTATTTTTTTTTAAGTAACACTTTTGGCTTTCGGCTTGGAGGAGGCCAGGGTGCATCTGTGTTCCGTCATTCCGAACCCGGGTTCACCCAACACCAGCCACCTCCACCACGCCACCTTAGTTCGACCCCAATGTGATCAAAGTCATGTACCTGAGGTGCAAGGGTGGGGAAGTGGGTGCCACGTCTGCCCTGGCCCCGAAGATCGGCCTGCTGGGTCTGTCTCCAAAAAAGGTTGGTGATGACATCGCCAAGGCAACCAGTGATTGGAAGGGTCTAAGGATTACGGTGAAACTGACCATTCAGAACAGGCCCAGATTGGAAGTGGTACCTTCTGCCTCTGCCCTGATTATCAAAGCCTTCAAGGAACCGCCGACAGACAGAAGCAGAAAAACATTAAGCACGGTGGAAATAGCACTTTTGATGAGATTGTTAACGTTGCCCAACAGATGTGGCACCGATCTGTAGCTAGAGAGTTCTCTGGAGCACTGAAGAGATCTTGGGGACTGCCCAGTCTGTGGGCTGCAGTGTGGATGGCCGCCACCCTCATGATATCATAGGTGACATCAAGAGTGGTGCAGTGGAATGCCCGGCTAGTCAAGAACTACCAAGGAAAATATTTCAATAAAGGTTCATTTGACAACAAAAAATAAAAAATAAAAGTAATCACTTTCAACTACTAGCTATTTTTTCTGGCATGAGTTTTACTAATATCTTTGACTTATCAATTCTATATGGGGTTTGTTAATGAAGATTCGACCCCCCTCAACACTTTCTTTCTAGCTGTCTTCCCAATAAAAGGAATTGCAGTTTTTAGTTGAATCATTCATATTTACCTTGTTTTAGCTATGCAAATATAGTTTGTTGCTAAACCAAGGAATAAGCCGTAATTAAGTTTCTTATATAACTTTTCTTCCTGGAGTTAACTTCATCCTTTTTTTCCCATTTGCTTAGTCTCCTTTAGGCTTATTTCCACTTCATTCCACACCCTTCAACCTCTCAGTATAATTTCCACACAAACTTTTCCAGTACTTTAATGGCTCTTTTTTTTTTTTTTTTTTTTTAAATCTTGGAACTCTCTGTCCTGCTATACTCTGGACTGATTGCTCCTTAGTTCTGCTTCACACACACGTTTGTCATCTCCTTTTACATCTTATGTTGGATCCCCTGTTTTCTTGGTTCCATGTCTCCATAATTTTGTGAAGAAGTGTATAATTTTTTGGAGACTTTTTCATACCTGAAAATATTTTTTATTCTATTCTCACACTTGATTACTAGTTGGCCTGGATATAGATAAATGATAACATTTTTTTCCTCAGAATTTTGAAAGCATGGATCCACTGTATTCTAGCAATCCCAATATTGTAGGTGAGAAGTCCCAATCCTTTGACTGTGACCTATTTTTTTCCTCCCTGCAGTCTTGGGACCCTCTCTTTAGTGCTCTGAAATCTCAGTGATGCATCTCGTGTAGCTCTTTTTTTTTTTTTTAGAGATTTATTTACTCATTTTAGAGAGAACGCAAGTGGGGGAAGGGGCAGAAGGAGAGAATATCCAAGCAGACACCTGCTGAGCTTGGAGCCTGACACAGGGCTGGATCCCATGACCCATCAGATCAGGACCTGAGCCAAAACCAAGAGGCGGACGCCGAACCAACTGAGCCACCCAGGCGCCTCTGTGTGGCTCTTTTTTATTCATTTGGCTGATCACTTAGTGGACTCTGAATTTCTAGAGACTCTTACTCAGTTCGGGGGATTTTCTTATTTTTTTTAGCAATTTCTTCCCCTTCTGTTTTGTTGTTGTTGTTCTCTTTGTCTGAAATTCCTAATAGACGTTCCAGAACTTTTTCATTATTTTATAATTTTTCTTTACTACTCTTCATCTCATTTTTGCTCTACTTTCTTCGGAGAGAGGCATTCATTTATACAGTCAACAAATATGTGCTGAGCCCCTACTCTGTGCCAGGCGCTGCTGTGTGTGTTGCACACTATCTAAACAGTGACTTAGGGTGTTTTACCTTCTAGCCAGGGAAGCAGACAGTAAAACAAGCGAATACGTGTCTTCCATAATCCAACCTTTTAATTGAATTTTTTATATTGGCTACACCTCCAGCTGTCAAGAGCTCTTTCTTGTTCTCAGTTCTTTTTTTTTTTTGAGAGAGAGAGAGAGCTTGAACGGGGGTGGGGGAGAGGCAGAGGAAGAGGGAGAGAGAGAGAGAGAGAGAATATCAAGCAGACTCTACACCCAGCTCTGAGCCCAATGCGGGGCTCAATCTCATGACCCTGAGATCATGACCTGAGCCAAAATTAAGAACCGGACGCTCAACCGACTGAGCCACCCAGGCGCCCCTCTCAATTCTTTTTTTAATGGCATCCCATTTGCTGATGAATATTATTTTCTCATTGCCGAAGGTATTCTCATCTGTTTTACTCTCTCTTGCACTGTGCCAGAAGTTCCTTTTTGCTGTTTGATTTGCTCTCTGTCAAGTTGGAAGTGCTTGTCTAAAACCCCTTCTTCCTGGACAGGTCTGGATTTAAGAACTGTTTGCAGCTTCGGGGGGAGGCATTATGATCAGGGTATGACCAGCTTTCTACTGGTGGATGGTCTGGCAGTCAGCGTTCTTAGCAGCATACCAGAGACCTGGAGCAGTTCATGCGGAAAAGGAACTTTGGAAAGGACATGGAAGAACTCCCAGAATTGGAGGGAGAGTTGGGGAAACCTGGTTGGAGACAGCATGGCCAGGGACAGAACCCCAAGTGTACTGCTGGCTCGCTGCCAACTACAGGCACGGTGGGAACATGGGGCTGGGGGCAGGGCCGCTCCTGCCAGGACCCTGCCTCTGGTACCTAACCACGGGGTTTCTGAAGACCCCACCTGCTTCTCATCACTTACCTCTGAATCTGTTCTGTGCAGTGATACTTAACTGATGGTGTCTTGGTCACATGCCTGGGCCCTAGCTGCAAAGGAGCCTGGGAAAGGGAGTTTCCAGTTTCTTTCTTAGGGATGTGTGGACTTTGAAGGTGAGGAAGTTCTCCAGATATAGGAAGGATATCCACAAAATGCTGTGCAGGCAAATACCATGACAAATGTCCACTCCGGGCAGCAAGCCTGACTTTTATTGGGAAGTATCGAAACATCAGTGTCTGCAAGTCATTTTCCCCAGCGGAAGTTCCTCCAGTCTCGCACCTTCAGGTAGATGCCTGGCTGCAGGAATTCTGGGAGCTGGATGGGGGAGAGGCTTGGGGTACAGATTACAGATTTCCATGTAGTCCAGTGCCCTGTCCTCGGGCTGCCACCATGAGTATCTCCAAGCAGAAACCTCAGATCTCCTGAGTAAAGGGCAGGGAGTGGGGGTGGGCACCTGGGAGTTCTGCTAGGGAATCACTGAAGCCGGGGGTGGTCCTGGCCACACTACCCACGCAAAGTCCATCTAGCTATGGAAGGATGGCTATTATAAAGCTGAGGATTGTCAAAATATACTTTTTAAGGGGCGCCTGAGTGGCTCAGATGGTGGAGCACATGACTCTTGATCTCAGGGGGTGAGTTCAAGCTGCACTTTGGGTGTAGAGCTTACTTAAAATCTTAGGGGCACCTGGGTGGCTCAGTCAGTTGGGCTCCGACTCTTAATTTTGGCTCGAGTCACGATCTTGGGGTGGTGAGATCTGTGCTCGGCACAGATTCTGCTTGTCACTCTCCCTCTGCTCCTCCTCCTGCTCTCTCTCTCCTTCTCAAATAAATAAATAAAATCTTTTTAAAAATGTATATACTGGGCACCTGGGTGGCTCAGTTGGTTAAGCGACTGCCTTCGGCTCAGGTCATGGTCCTGGAGTCCTGGGATCGAGTCCCGCATCGGGCTCCCTGCTTGGCAGGGAGTCTGCTTCTCCCTCTGACCCTCCTCCCTCTCATGCTCTCTGTCTCTCATTCTCTCTGTCTCAAATAAATAAATAAAAATCTTTAAAAAAATGTATATACTTTTCAAAAAGTTAAAAACATGAATCTAATACAAAATCAGATGAGCAAATATCAAAGACTTGTTCAACTCATCAGTGAAAACACCAGTAGGATGATAAAGCTTGTTCAAGGAGAATGAAGCAACAAGGATAATTTAGGCACCAGAGAAAGAATTGTTAGAATAGGATTTCTGGTTAATGTTCTACAGGGGGTAAATACCTACACTTTGGGGTTTTGTTTATTTGTTTACCAGACAGGAATCACTTTTATCCTTATTGGCCAAAAATCTACAAGTTGATGTGTAACTTCACAAAACCCAGGCTTTTATTTATTTATTTATTTATTTATTTATTTATTTATTTATTTATTTATTTTTTATTTTTTTAAAAGATTTTATTTATTTATTTGAGAGAGAGAGAGTGAGAGAGAGCATGAGAGGGGAGAGGGTCAGAGGGAGAAGCAGACCCCCCACTGAGCGGGGAGCCCGATGTGGGACTCGATCCTGGGACTCCTGGATCACGACCTGAGCTGAAGGCAGTTGCTTAACCAACTGAGCCACCCAGGCGCCCAAACCCAGGCTTTTAGTCATAGGTAAATGATGGGTCAAACAGAGGTACATTCCCCCAGATAATTAAGGAATATTTGAGTGGGCCTGCAAAAAAATTCTTGGACCCAGTTCCAATTGTGTGTGTGTGTATGTGTGTGTGTGTGTGGTGGGGGGGTCCAGACACCAAAGCAATTCTTGGGAACCAACTGGGGGTCCTATGATTCAACTCCATGCTGACACTATTTACCCAGAGATGGTATCAGATCCCACAGGTCAAGGGCTCAGTCCTGTAAGACTGTCACCTCCCCCCAGATGCCAGTCACAGCCCAGGTCCTCCTCACCTGTGCTTCTGCCTGTGGCAATCGGCTTTTCCATCAACACCCTCCTTGGACTTCAGACACCAGGCTCAAGCCCAGATTGTTACCTGTTCTTTTGACCCACCAACTATAGATCAGAGGTTCCCATGATCCCCTCCTTGGATTCAATTAATGTGCTAGGGCAGCTCCTGGAACTCAGAGAAACATTTTACTGACTAGATGACAGTATGTAACTCAGGAGCAGACAGATGGAAGAGATGAACAGGGCAACGTGTGGGGGGAAAGGGCGCAGAACTTCCCTGTTCTTCCCAGCACGCCTTTCTCCAATCTCCATGTGTTTACCAACCAGGAAGCTTTAGAACCCTGTCTCTTTGGGTTTTTATGGAGGCTTTGTTACATAGGCATGACTGATTAAATCCTGGGCCACTGGCAATGGGACTCAATCTCCAGCCCCTCTCCCCTCCCCAGAGGTTGGGGGTGGGACTGAAAGTTCCAACCCTCTAATCACATGATTGTTTCTCCTGACAACTAGCCCTCATCCTCAGGTGGGGTCCAAAAGTCACCTTATTAATGTGACAAAAGACATATTTATCACTCTCATCACTTAGGTAATTTCAAGAATTTTAGGAACTCTGTACCAGGAATAAAGGAAGACCAAATACATATTTCTTATTTCAAATCACAGTATCACAGCTTGTTAAACACAATGCTCCAAATGACATTAAAAGCACTTGCTATCTTTCTTTCGGCTGATATTGCAAGTTTTGGATAATTTTCCTTTACAGCATCCTGGCAGAACTCCGTCTTTGGTGGTGTGAAGACTCAGTGACTCCGTCGTCAGGCCTGCCCAGTCACGGCTGCCTCACCAAACACCATAGGTGAGTTGAGGGTCACATCCAAGGTAAGGAGGTAATTTGAGTGGATTTCGTGGAAGGGATCAGTCATGCTTGGCTTGGGGGCAAGGGGGTGTCTTTCTGCTGATTTATCAGAGGGCTATCTTGCCATGTTTTTTTATTTTTTCCATCACAGATTCAGCATACGTTAAAATGAACATGAGATCCTCCTGGACTTAATCTATTTTCAGAGAAGAAAATTATACAATTGTGTACTGATGGAACCAGAAATACGCCCAAGTGGCAGAAGTCAAAGAAGCAACAGAGTTAAGGTTCTCCTAAGCATTAGTGATCCACCTGTTGGAAAAACATGCTTTTTGGGGGGCACTGTGCTCCCACGTGCTCTAGCAGGCAGAGTGTTGGGCTTTAAACATTCAGGGGAGCTCTGCTTTACCTGCCTGAATTAGACTTTTAAGATGAATTACAGGATCTATCATTTCCAAATGACAGATATGGCCCAGACAGAGATGATGGATATGTCATTGTAAAGATACGCTTATTTGCAGATTCCCCTCAAGATCAGTTTCTGAGAGCTATATTACGTTTATTCCTTGCCACAATCCGAAGAAGATATTCTCCCCCACTTTACAGATAAAAAGACGGAGGCTAAATGAAGTTAAACCATGTTTCCTAAAGTCACACAGAGAGTGGCAGAGCTGGGACAGAAAGCAAGGTTTTTCTGTTGCCAAAGCGTAAGCCGTTGGCATTATGTCAACCTCCTCTCATAAAACAAGAGAGGGAGCTATTGATGATAAGCTTTGGAAAGAAACACTGAAAACTTTTTGTTTTCCTAGAATCCAAATTCCAGAAAGCTCAAGTTACCAGAATGTTTTATGCTTTTGTGAGAGCCAGATAACAAGTGCAAAACTACCATCAGGGACCTATTAAAAATAAAAGTCCAGGGCGCCTGGGTGGCTCAGATGGTTAAGCGTCTGCCTTTGGCTCAGGTCATTCCCAGGGTCCTGGGATCGAGTCCCGCATCGGGCTTCCCGCTCCTTGGGAGCCTGCTTCTCCCTCTGTTTCTCTCTGTCTCTCATGAATAAATAAATAAAATCTTTTAAAAAAAAAAAAGTCCAGTGAATTTAGGAGTCCAGTTGAATTTAGTCCAGTGAATGTAGCAGTTTGGCTACATATTCTATCCATTGGCTGTATCTATTTGCTGTCTAATAGAATGGTGGTTGATGATTTGAGACACAGCAGCATCCTGTGTCATCATAGAAAGGTTGCATATGCAAAAGGAATTTTTAGTATTAAATTTATTTTATTTATTTATTAATTTATTTAAGAGTGTGAGCAGGGGGAGGGGCAGAGGGAGAGGGGAGAGAGAATCCCAAGCAGACTCCACATGGAACACGATCTCACAACCCTGAGATCAGGACCTGAGCCGAAATCAAGAGTTGGACGCGCAACCAACTGAGCCACCCAGGGGCCCCAGTATTAAATGTATTTCAAGTGCTAAAAACTGTCATATCCAGATATTACTATTACACAGAAGACATCTCCCATACCACAGCTAACTCAGAAGCAGAAGCTCACCAGTTCATTTTTCACTCATTCTTCCTTTATTCATCCACCTATTCATGTCATGTCTATAGAGAACGCACTATAGTCACTACCCTGGAGGGAATGTGAAAGTGATTACTCAATGCACAGCTCACAGGTGCGGGGGTGAGCAGTTATTTCTTTGTCTGAGATTTATGTCAGGTCAATAATATCTTCTATTTAAAATGGCTGGAAATGGACCGTTCATTAATACAATGTCTTCGGAAAAGTACTCCTATTTGGAATTTGTGGCAGAGACTGTTGACTTTTTGTTCCACAGGAGTATCTGCCAAAGTCTATGGCCTCTTTGAAAGGAAAGTGGGCCACATCTGTCCTGGGGTGTGAGTGAGTGATGAGCCATCTCCTGGGCATGTGCTTCCCTTCCCGAGGCCCCTCCTACTGGAGGAGCAGGGAGGTGGCTCTGAGACATCTCGACCGTTTCACCATTTGGATGAAGACGACTCCCAAAGAATGGTAGAACAAAAAAACAAGGGGTGCTTGGCTGGCTTAGTCAGTAGCGTGTGCTACTCTCGATCTCAGGGTTGTGAGTTGGAGCTCCATGTTGGGTGTAGAGATTACTTAAAAATAAAATCTTAAAAAAAATCCCAGCAACTCGGGACGCCTGGGTGGCTCAGTCAGTTAAGCGTCTGCCTTCGGCTCAGGTCATGATCCCAGGGTCCTGGGATCAAGTCCCCCATCGGGCTCCCTGCTCCGCGGGGAGCCTGCTTCTCCCTCTGCCTCTGTCTCTCTCTCTGTCTCTCATGAATAAATAAATAAAGTCTTAAAAAAAATAAAAATAAAAATAAAAATAAAAAAAACAGCAACAAAAAGAAAGGAATTGACTTCTCTGGGCCTGTGGAGGACCATATCAGTGCAGAGTTTTATGAGAAAAAGAGTCAATTTCTGAGACCTTCAAGCCACTGTTACTTGGGTCTCTGTTACAGCTGACGTAACTCTAAGCAAATCCCATCTCCCTATTAATTTATTAAAAAAAATTAATCTAACTTTCCGTGATAGAATAATTTCCTCTACTTTCCTGAGCCTCAGCTCCTTTTGATGAAGAGGCATCATATCTACCCTGTCCGCTGACAGGGTTATGACTTTCCACTGAGAAAGTGCTCTGTGTCCATGCTACAGTTACCAGGAGTAAAATATGCCTGAGTTAGTCCTGAGAATCAGGTGTGAACACCTTCCTGCTTTAAGTCCAGTCCCCTCCTGTAGTCCTCTGCCGCTTCGCTCTTGGTACCCCAGGGAGTCATTTGTCGCATGGAACTTGCCTGTCCCCTGAAAGAGGTCTTACCCTGGTGTTCATATACTTCTTCAGCAGCGCAGTTTAGCAATGTGTATCAAAATGGAAAATGGCGTATCCTCTGATCCAGCAATCCTGCTTTCAGGAATTTACGGAGATAACTGAAAAGATTCAGGCAGAAGCCTCTTCAATAAAACTTGCTCAACATGGCATTGAGCTGAAAACGACCGTTTGGTAGACACTGCTGATTGCCTTCCCGACATCCACTACTTCCATTCCTGCTTTATTACGGACCGGTGAGTATACCCCATCCGGTGCTTTAAGGGGGACTGGCTCCATCCGTAGGGCAGGTCCTGGTTGGCCCAAGTCAGTGTTTCTCAAAGGGGCATTACTGGCACTGTGATGGGTCAACCCCGTTTGTGGGCTGCCCCAGGTGTTGCAAAAGCCTCAACATTTCAAATTCTCTGGTCATTAAATGCCAGTAACAACCTCCAGACACTGTGACAGCTCCAGACCCCCCTCTTCACACACACCTCCTGTAACTCTCTGGAGGGCTGTATGCCCGGAGGCAAGAACCTTTTGTCTCAGCCAATCATGTGTGTGTGTGTGTTGGGGGGTCAAGTCCCATCTCCCTTCCAGTGATTGGGTTAAGCATGGTCATGTGATCTCATTCTGGCTAGCCAAGTGCAAAGGGCTTCCGGGCAAGATGTCCTAGCTTCAGAGGAAGGATCAGGAAGAGATGGTCTCCTGTACCTCTGGACATTGGGTCTGGATAGACTTCCTAGAACAGCCACAGCCATACTATAAGTCTAGGATACAAGCAAGAAGCCACGTTCACACATTTATTCATTGAACAATGTTATCGGAGCTCTGGGTACTGTGTTAGATGCTTCGGATACAAGGGTAAGCATGAGAGACATGAATAAAACACAGCCTAACAGGCACTAGAGTAATTGAAAGTTGCCGGAGGATGGGGGCACCTGGATGGCTCAGTCTGTTAAGCATCTGCCTTTGGCTCAGGTCTCCATCCCAGGACTCTGCTTCTCCCTCTGCCCCTCTCCCTGCTCGTGCTCTCTCTCTCTCTTTCAAGTAAATAAATAACATTAAAAAGAAAGAAAGAAAGAAAAGAAAGAAAGAAAGAAAGAAGAAAGAGAGAGAGAGAGAAAGAAAGAAAGAAAGAAAGAAAGAAAGAAAGAAAGAAAGAAAGAAAGAGAAAGAAAGTTGCCAGAATATGAGGGGAGAACCATGGGATGGTGATGGGAAGTAACGGGGAACAGGGATGCTTTTGTCTGTGTGGTCAGAGAAGTTCTGTCTGAGGAGGAAGCGTTTGAGCTGAAAACTTAAAGGAAGGAGAGGAGCAAGATGTACAAAGAATGGGGGGGGGGGGACTATTCCAGATGGAGGACCAGCAGATGCTGAGGTCCTGAGGTAGGAACAAATGGATTTATTTGAGAAATGTGAAGAAGACCAGAGTCTGGAAAGTGAAGAATTTATACTTTAGGAACATCACTTTGATTTCTCTATGGAGAATGTGTTGGAGGGGGACCAATATGGCAATAGGGAGATAAGTGAGAGAGCCGTGGTAGAAATCCGGGTGAGAGATGATAGGGAGCATGTGACAAGATGACATGGTGGTGGGGCGCCTGGGTGGCTCAGTCGTTAAGCGTCTGCCTTCGGCTCAGGTCATGATCCCGGGGTCCTGGGATCGAGCCCCGCATCGGGCTCCTTGCTCTGCGGGAGGCCTGCTTCTCCCTCTCCCACTCTCCCTGCTTGTGTTCCCTCTCTCGCTGTGTCTCTCTCTGTCAAATAAATAAATAAAATCTTAAAAAAAAAAAAAGAATGACCTGGTGGTGGAGAGAAGAGGGCACTTGGGGGTATGTTTTGGAAAGTGAGAAGATTTGTGATGGACCAGATACTTGGGGAGAGGGGAAGGGGGCAACTACCAGTCACTTAGGACTCTGGTAAACATTGGAGCCATTTGTTTAGATAGTGATGGCCCAGGTGGTGGAGTATGGAGGGATTAGGGAGTTCTTCTAACACCAACCGGTGTATTGCAGTTCCGTCCTGGCATTAACCATCCAGACAGCCCTGACCCTGCAAGTTTAAGGGCACATCCCCAACAAGGCTGCTCTTACTTCAGATGCCAGGTTCATTTCAGGGGTCCAGGCCGCTGTATTTCAGACCAATGGGCTACGGGTTTGGGAGTTTCTGTGACTCCCTCAGATTTGTCACAATGACTCACATGATGGGTCTTTCCGGTGACCAGCTCCCCTCATAAAGTCAGGTGTGATCAAGGGGTGCAAAGAACAAACACACTCCTATCACTTGGGGGATTCTGAGGATTTTAGAAGTTCTGTACCAGAAATCCAGAACAAAGACCAGACAAATTATTACACAAAAGGGGTGGATATCCTGAATTCCATTTAAAATCTATTCACTTTATGTCATCTCTGATTCATGGAAATGGAGATGTGAAGGTATTTGGAAGCACAAACTCACAGGAGATGTCTGGAGCAGAAATGAAAATGTGAGTCGGGGGCATGAAGGTGGAATTTAAAATAGATGAGAATGGAGAGGAAAGCCAGGGTGCAAGTGCAGTGAGGAAGACAGGGGAAGGAGGGAACCCTGGGGAGAGTAGTCATTGAGAAGCCAAAGGAGAACTCGTGCAGAGGGGAGGAGGCCCCTGGAAGAGGGACCTGCTTTTGCCTCTGGTGTTGACCTTTTTTAGGTCAATAAATGTAAAAAAAGAACTTGGGTGTTTTGGTATGTTTTTAAAACCTTTAATTAATTAATTACCATTTTTATTTTTAAGTAATCCCTACACCCAACGTGGGGCTCGAACTCACAACCCTGAGATCAAGAGTTGCACTCTCCTCCGACTGAGGCAGCCAGGGGCCCCAAAACCTTTTATTTTGAAATAATTTCCAACTTACAGAAAAGTAAGCATCCTTCCCTTCCAAATTGTCAACATTTTACTTGATTTGCTCTATCACTCTCTTTATTTTCTCTAAAGCATTTGAGAGTAAATTGCAGATATGATGTGCCTTTACTTCTAAATACCTCAGTGTGTATTTTCTATAAATAAGGATGTTCTCTTACATACAAATCAGGAAATTAATATTGATTTAATGCCATTATCAAATCCAACAGTTCTCAAAGTGTCCCTTTAGAGGATGTGTGATTGCCAACTCTTTCTATAATAATATATAGACAATATTTGCCTTTTTCACTCTTACTCCTTCAGGAGTGTACAATGGGGGTTTCCAGAGGTTCCATGGTGTGTAATGACCTCATTGCTCTAATGTTAACATATAATGAATTTATTATTGTTGTTTTTAAATGCATTATAAATCAATGCTTAATGATTTTTCTTTGTTGTAATTTCTAATACAGTAAATCTCTTTAGATATAACCTAGATAAACAAAAGCTATTTGGGGTGTTCAATAATTTTTAAGAATGTAAAGGGATCTTGACATCAAAATGTTTGAGCTATGCTGATTTAATGTAAAAATTTTTCAAATTTTAAGTTTTTCTCACTCTTTGGGTCTCTGGTTGGGTCTGACAATTAAGCTGACAAAGAAAACAACAGGAGAAAAGTTCACAGATTTATTTAAGTTTTACAGGACAGGGAAGCCTTCACAAGAAAATGAAAACTCAAAGAAACAGACTTGTATATTCTTATGTTATTTTTTTGTTTAAAGATTTTATTTATTTATTTGACAGAGAGAGACACAGCGAGAGAGGGAACACAAGCAGGGAGAGTGGGAGAGGGACAAGCAGGCCTCCCACGGAACAGGGAGCCTGATGCGATGCGGGACTCGAATCCAGGACCTTGGGATCATGACCTGAGCCGAAAGCAGATGCTTAACGACTGAGCCACCCAGGCGCCCCTTCTTATGCTATTTTTGATGGAGAGTGGACATCATGGAGGAACGTAATAGGTCAAGGAGTATGAGGTAAGCATAGTAAACCCGGAGAAACTTAGCAAGGCCTCTTTGTTCTTGCCATCCCTTTGTCTTTGCAGATCAGGGTGTAGGGAGGGCACCTCTCACACAAGGATTTTTGATTGGTTTCAGGGAAGAAGGATGGAGGGAAGTTCAGAGTGACTTTCCTGATCCTGCTGCTTTTTCAAGCTCCGTTAGTTTACAGTATTCAATATGCCAAGGTGCCATATTTTGGGGTACATGTTCTGAATGTCATCACACCACACCCACTAATACTATTAGAGGGCTTTGAGAAAAAGGCACACTGAAAGGGGCTTATTTATTTATTTATTTATTTATTTATTTATTTATTTATTTAAAGATTTATTTGATACAGAGAGCAAGACAGCAAGAGAGAGCCTGAGCAGAGGGGAGGGGAGAGGAGGGGGGAGGCAGAGGGAGAGGGAGTAGCAGACTCCCCACTGAGCAGGGGGCCTGATTTGGGGCTAGATCCCAGGACCTTGAGGTCATGACAGTAGCGGAAGACAGGCACTTAACCGACTGAGCCACCCAGGCGCTCCTGAAAGGGGCTTATTTTTATCAGTGATAATAATTTGTTAGAGTAATACTTGTACAGTCCTTTGCGGCTTTCGAATGATTTTTACACAACCCTGGGTGGGGGGAGCTGCTAAGTATTAGTATTAGAGGAATTAGAATTACAGGCTCATAGATCTCTGCACTGCCATGGCATGGCTAAGTCATATGAATACATACATGCCGTAGTTAAATGGCTATTTTAGGCAGCAGATTCTGTTCTGTCTGGTTTCTGAGAAGCCACTGAAGCAGGAAGACAAGGGAAAAGGAATTTGGGAGCATCAGGACAGAGGGGTGGAAGGGTGAAAGGCGGAACACAGGATTAGGATTCAGGACAAAGCTGGGATTTAGGGATGATCGGCTCCTAGGTTGAGGATGTGAGAAACAGCGGGTGGAGAAACTGCGTAGGGGCGGGGGCCGGGCAGGGGTTTCTGGATCTGGTGGGGGCTGGGCCCACCTGTGGCTGGGGCGAGACCGAGGAAGGGGCGGGACCTATACCAGGTGGGCGCGACCGGCGCGGGCGGGGCCGACCTCTGGGTGGGCGTGGCCTACGTGGGCGTGTCACGGCCGACGTGGGCGTGTCACGGCCAACCGGGGCCGACCGGGCGGTTCGGCGCGCTTCCTGGTGTCACCCGCAGAGGGCGCCGGCCGCCGAGCCGCCCGCAGAGTCGCGAGGCCGGAAGGAGCGCGGCGCCGCCCCACTCGCCCCAGCCGCCGCCATGAAAGCCGTGGTGCAGCGCGTCACCCGGGCCAGCGTCACAGGTCAGTCGGGCGGGGCCGGGGCCGGGCCCGGGAGGAGCCACCCCTGACCCCGCGCCCGGCAGTCACTGGCCGCCCCCGCGAGGGTTCCGCCGGGCCGTCCCCAGGGCCGCTACGGCCGCTGCGGGCCCTGGCCAGCTCGGCCCCCGCAGCCCGAGGTCCCCGGGTTGGCTCCGGGCGCCGCCGCGGCCGCGGAGCAGTCCACGTGCCCCGCGGACTCCCGCGCGGCCCTGGCTGCAGGGTTCTGCTTTGGGTTCACGATAAACGCGCCTTATTATCGTCTTTTTTTTTTTTGGCCCCGAGTATCGGGTGGCAGAACCTCCGAGCATCCCCATGGCCCGTTCTTCTGTGGAATGTTGCACAAACAACACGTAGGCAGCATTTCCGGAGCAAGGACCCCGATTCCCCCCTTACAACGTTCTGTTTTAAATTTCCCATTCTTGCCTATTGTCTACATGTCCCAATTTTTATGGAGCTTGACTGCCAATAAAATGCACAGATATGAAGAGTTGTTCATATGGATGAGTTCTGACAGTTGTGCACACCCACGTGACCAGCACCCAGGCTGGATACAGAATGATCCCCGCCCCCGGGACACCTCTCTTTCTCACTTCTCTAACCCTGCAGGGATGGGGTCAGAATCTAAAGAATTCTGGATGAAATATTTCTCTTTGCCACCAGTTTCTTGTGGACCAAGCCACCCAGCCGTTAGTCATTGCTGGATCGCTGTAGTCTAGCTCAAACATCAGAGATCCAGATGATTAATGTATATAAGGTAGTCGTTTTAGAAAGTCAAACCAAGATAAAAAGATGTTAAAAATTTTTTTAATGACTAATTTTAAGATGGTCTTCTAAGTCTTCGGGTTTTTTTCTTCAGACTTACAGTATTGTCTCAGTCCAAGTAATTCCAGATATCCTTTTCTTTAACCAGTCTACACCAAGTATGTGTTCTTGTGTCCACAAAAATCTAAATTTAAAAACAAAGCAACAAAATCCCCTAAAGAAACAACGCACCCAGCAAAACCATATATTTAGATCTGAGAGTCTACTTTTCAATGCTACCTAATGATTTCTAAGCTGTTCTGTTAACTGATTTTGGATATGGTCCTGGAGTAATAGGGAACACAATAGCTTTGGGATTTACACGGCTTTTATAACAAAGGTTTTTTGGCCTTTCAGTTAATATTTACATGAACTAAAACTGGGTAAATACATAGATGAAAAGATTTTTTGCTTTTTTGAGCAAAATCTTGCATTCTTCTCTGTGTGGTCATCATGAACAATGAGTGAACTTTGAGGAATTTAAGTTTTAATTTTCTCTTGCACTCTTCATTCTGCTGATCTGAAATATTGAGAACATGTATTTTGTGAGATTTGCTGAATAGTTTGAGTGATTTTAGTTTACTATTTAAATTGGTGCTTTTGGGGGCACCTGGGTGGCTCAGTTGTTAAGTGTCTGCCTTCGGCTCAGGTCATGATCCCAGGGTCCTGGGATTGAGCCCCGCATCGGGCTCCCTGCTTGCAGGAAGCCTGCTTTTCCCTCTCCCACTCCTCCTGCTTGTGTTCCCTCTCTTGCTGTGTCTCTCTCTGTCAGATAGTAAATAAAATCTTTAAAATAAATAAATAAATAAAAAGATTTAAATTGGTGCTTTTGGTTAAAAAACAACAAACCTGCATATTAAAAAAGGTAAGGGTATTTAAAAAAAAGAGAAGGGTATTTAAAAAAAGAGAAGGGTATTAATTGTGGGAAGTTTTAAATAAAATGGAATTCTCTCTCAGTGCTGGAGGGACCTTCAGGTTAGCCAGGCCTTCTAGTTGAACTGTAATGGAAAGATTTTCTTATTCCTTTAGAATGTGACTGGCTTCACTGAAACATGGCTGTACACAAATGGCATTTTATTATGGGGGTCTAAAATGTCACTTCTGATTTTATGGTTGGGACAGAGTACAATATTAGGAGTCATATCTAATTATGTGGCAGACTCACTTAATGAGATTGGTCAAGCACATTTTGATGCCTTAGCATGGTTATTGTGATAATCTAATTTTAAAAGCTTTATTATGGAACATTTCAAACATGTTCCTTTGGTTACACAGGTGGCAAAGTGTGGTAACTCCCATGTCCCATCGCTTAGCTTCAGCAGTGAAAATCTGAATAGAATCATAGAATGTTGGGAAGAGGATCTAAAATGGGCTTGAGTGAGTTAATTTGAGAGGTTGTGAATTCTTCTTGAAGAGGTCAGTGGTGATGCCAGTGTACATGGTAAATTGACCAAATATCTCAGGTCTTTTCTAGCCCTGTGATCTGTTGTCTAAATTAGTGACTCTCAAGTTTTTTCCCTTGGAAATCCATTTGTCTATAATAAAAGAACCCTTTGGATCTCCTAGTTCTTCTACTTGTCCCTGGAGGGGGGAAACAAAACTACTCCAAAATAAGAGAGCAAACTATGTTATAGATAGGCTTTGGGGCATAATTTTTTTCTTATTAAGGCAGTAATACATTATAAAAATGTTGAAACTCTTCAAAAAATTTTTTTTAAAGATTTTACTTATTTATTTGAGAAAGAGGGAGCATGAAATAGTGGCAGAGCTCGGAGAGGGAGAAGCGCACTGAGCAAGGAGCCCCTCTGGGACCATGACCTGAGCCGAAGGGAAACACTTAACTGACTGAGCCACCCAGGCGCCCCCCTTTTTTAAAAAACTTTTTTTTTTTTTAAAGATTTTATTTATTTATTTGAGAGAGAGAGAGCACGAGAGAGTGGCTGAGGAAGAGAGAGAAGCATGAAACTCTTCAGGTAGTGAAGAGTTTGAATAGTGATTCTACTTTTCGGAATCTGTTCTAAGAAGAGAATACTAATTGTAGGAAAAGATTTAGAAGGATGAATAGGCAGAGCAGGGAGGATTCTTAGAGCAGTGGAACTGCTCTGTATGGTACTGTAATGGTGGATACATGTTACTGTATATTTGTCCAAACCTATAGAATGTACAACACCAAGAGTGAACCCTAATGTAAACTATGGACTTTGAGTGATAATAATGTGTCAGTGCAGGTTCATCAGTTGTAACAAATGTACCCCTCTGGTGGGGGATGTTGACAATGGGGAAGCTATGCATGTATGGGGACAGTGAGTATAGTATCTTTTTCTTTTATTTTTGAGAGGGGATGTGGGGCAGAGGGAGAAGGAGAGAGAGAATCTTAAGCAGGCTCCATGCCCAGCGCAGAGCCTGATGTAGGGCTCGATCTCATGACCCTGAGATCATGACCTGAGCCCAAATCTAGAGTCAGACACTTAACTGACTGAGCCACCCAGACACTCTCAATCTCTGTATCTTTGCTCAATTTTGCTGTGAACTTAAAACTGCTCTAAAATGTAAAGTCTAAAGTCTAGTATACAAAGATTTTCCCCACAGTGTTATTTATTGAAGTGAGAATTTTGAAACAAACAATATATCCAGCCCAATGGGATGGTTAGTCGGTCCATTGGATGGACTGCAACTATTCCACTTGATGGGATGTAACTATTAAAAGATGTTTAGGAAAAGCTTATAACATGAAAAAATCCTTAGGCACTGTTAAGAAAAAGATGGGACACAAAAATTTATATACAATATTATTACAGTAGTTGAAAACAAATACAAAGTAAACCCATGGATAGAGAAAATATCAAAAGGAAATCATTGAAATATTAAAGTGCTTATCTTTGGGTGTTCTTTTTTTCCTTCCTATTTCTTATATTTTCCAAATTTTCTATAATGCTTATGCATTAATTTAGTGGTGGCTATAACTCAATAACCATTATATTTAAGCTTTTAAAACATACTATGGGGAAAATTTTAAAAAATACATTGATATTATAAGAAAATTATAGTGACTTCTTTAAAGAACAAATAAAGCCGGAAGCTTTTTCTAAAGCAACCCAAACAAGCGAACCACCCCAATTGTTTATTGCTTATTTCAGGATAGATTATTTCTCTTTTCAGCTTCTGAGTCATTGGCTCAAAGGACAGTAAATCACTCATAGTCCATTATAAGCCAAGCAACACAGAAGAAAATACTTCTTAGCATAAAAAGAAGAGAAATTAAGCTTTACTGATATTTGGGTTGGAATGTGTTGATGCTGATACTCCCCTGAGGTCTGCATGTCAGGTGGTCCCTTGTCAGATAGGTGGAGAAGAGGGGGGTTTCTCATTCTTTCCTTAGCTTGCAGGATATGGCAACACGTTCCAGTCTATGATGCCTTGTCAGGTATATTTACAGATACTATGATCCAGCAGAAGCAAACAGGAACATGGCAGAGTCTACCCTTCTCCGGACTGGAACATTAGGTTAATAGATGGTAAAATAACAAGACATCAGTAATCTAATGAGATTTGGCAAAAAGTTGGCCAAAAATTTTGAAAGATACAAAGATTTAACATTTGAAATATGGATTTAGGTTTACCATCATAATGATGCATCTTGGCCTAAGAACTGTGCCAGCATGAGATACTGCCTCTTGTTAGTAAAGCGTACATTTGAGTATAAATACGTACACAGATGTTTGGAATATATATTAAGAGGTTTGTTGTTTTGTGGATGAGGTGCATGAATGAAAGGGATTTGGAGGTCATTGGTTTAGAATACAAAGTTTAGTACCAAACTGGGAAATAATAGAAGTTTGCTGACTTGAAGCTTAACTTGTATTTATTTAATTATTATTTTTTTAATTTAAAAAGATTTATTTATGCATTTTAGAGAAGGGGGGAGGAGCAGAGGAAGAGGGAGAGAGAGTCTCGAGCTCTGGAGCTCGACGCAGGGTTTGATGCCACGACCCTGAGAACCTGACCTGAGCCGAAACCAAAAGTTGGATGTCAACTGACTGCACCACTCAGGCACCTTGAAGCTTACCTTTTAAACTGTGGTTTTTATGTATAATGTATTTATCTTTTCATAGTAAGTAGAAAAATTATTTCTTTATTTTTCTGACATAAATGTCTATTATTTTGTGCTGTCTCTATATTGTGTTACCATATTTGCTGATTCCCAAGAAAAGCAGGTATCTCTTTTCAGAGAATGAATACAGCTAAGCTTGATTCTCTGGAGAGGAAAACTCTGTTCTGTTTTTACAGATGGGCAAATTCTGTCATGGAAAGTTTGAGGTGTCTTACCCAAGGTAACAAGGATGAAAATATGGCCCTAAAATTTGGCTTAATGGTTATTCATTTAAGAACTCATTCATTCTAGATAAAAAAGAAGTTATAAGAAGTATGTGTGATGTTTAAACATTCCTTTGGTTACTTAAAAGTGCATCATGCCACCTGTTTGGTTCTGAGTCTTTTTTCCTTTTTGTTTTCTTTCTAGTTGGAGGAGAGCAAATAAGTGCTATTGGGCGGGGCATCTGTGTGTTGCTGGGTATTTCTCTGGAAGATACACAGAAGGACCTGGAGCACATGTAAGAGGCAGATTTCTGAGTCATTGCTGTTTGAATGGGCTATGTAGTGGTTATATCTCTATCTATCTCTACCTACCTACCTACCTACCTACCTACCTACCTAAGTTATATATATACATACACTGAGAACTTTGATAGTATTTTGTTCCTATGAAGTGAGCCCCTGTTACTTTTATCTGTGTCCCATTGATGTAATATGGTTATCTCCATGTTTCAGGTGAGGAGACCAAGGAAGAGTAGTTTGTTTGTCAGGTGACACCCACTAAGTCAGGAGCAGAGCTGGAACCCAATGGCCTCGGTCCCTATTTGCTCCTTTATCCATGAACCATTCTCTTATTGCAAAACTTAACTTCTTTTCATATGAATGATTTCTCTTTCCAATTTAAGCAGTATGATCTGGGCACCATTTATGCACTTAAAAAATGCTCAGTTCATTGTGTGCATAGGATCTGGAGCTCAGACAGTTAAATTACTTTCTTAAGATCATGAACATGTATGTAGAAAAAGCCTGAATTCAAGTTAGAATCTAGGCTTGCTGACTTGGAAGCTGGTGCTCTTTTTACTAAGATGGGGGAGTTTGTCATTGCTGTTCCCTGACTGGCTCTCTAAGTACAGGCCGCCTCCCCTGTCCCCGTGTTTGCCCTCCTCCCACCCCCAGCACCACATGGCACATTTGCTTCAGGTGTATGTGGATCTGTTTATTCTGCCTGTTGGTGCCCATACCTGGTGTAATTCCATCCAAATGTCCCTTTGTATTAGGTTGAAATCAGACTTGGAACTTAATTCCTGCTAAGGAATAAATGTTCCCTGGTTCTCTTCCTTGCCAAAGTGACTGCTCTTTCTTTCTTTCTTTCTTTCTTTTTTTTTAAAGATTTTATTTATTTATTTGACAGAGAGAGATGCAGTGAGAGAGGGAACCACAAGCAGGGGGAGTGGGAGAGGGAGAAGCAGGCTTCCCGCCAAGCAGGGAGCCTGATGCGGGGCTCGATGCGGGGCTCGATCCCAGGACCCTGGGATCATGACCTGAGCTGAAGGCAGATGCTTAATGACTGAGCCACCCAGGTGCCCCAAAGTGGCCGCTCTTTGTCATCCACATTTATAAGAAAGGCCCTCCTGGGGCTCAAGAGGCATGTGACACAGTTGTCAGGGAGGCTTTCGCCAGCCTTTTTGTATATTTGCAGTAACCTTGAGTTTTCTTCATGGTGTTTGCCCAGTGGTTCATTTTGAGTAGCTCCAAGAAAGGATGTAAAAAGGGGGTATCGTTTATTCCAGTGTAAAGATTGAATTCTTCTATAAAAAAATTAGAATTGGACCCATGTCTTGACATATCCACTAACTTGAAAGAGCAGGTAGTGAGTGGTTGTTCTTAGCTCCGGTTCCCGTGGGTAGCTGCTGGAGGGACTGACCAAAAAAAAAAAGGAATCCCAAAACAGCCCTGTGACTACCTCACATAACTTGCCCAGGGCCCAAATAACTTGCTCCTTTTGTCCTTATATATATGTAATACATATAATATTATGTCAATATTATGTCCTTATTTGACAGGATGTTGGTGACATTTTGGAGGTATGGAGTGTGTTGGGGGGCTTATGATTCTTTAGGTAGCTCTCACCACTGTTTTCCTCTTAGGGTCAGAAAGATTTTAAACCTGCGCGTGTTTGAGGATGAGAGCGGGAAACACTGGTCGAAGAGTGTGATGGACAAACAGTACGAGGTGCTGTGCATCAGCCAGTTCACCCTCCAGTGCGTCCTCAAGGGCAACAAGCCTGACTTCCACCTGGCAATGCCCACGGAGCAGGCAGAGAGCTTCTACAACAGCTTCCTGGAGCAGCTGCGGAAGACATACAGGCCGGAGCTCATCAAAGGTAGGCAGGAGGGTGAGCCCGCCCAAGAGAAGAGTCTTTGGGACACTTCCAGAAGGGGGAAAAGAGAATCTGCAATTACAGCATCTCCTTTTCCAGGAAGTTTGTTGTTTGTGCTTATCACTTCTTTAAAACAACGTAGTGGCTGCTTCTCTGCCGTGGTAAGATTCCTCTGAAGGCCCCTGATACTGTTTACCCTTCTTCATTCTTCTGTTCACCTGTGAAATGTTTAGCAACCCAGATGTGTGTTTGATACAGTGGTGTTTCATTTTGCTTGCTTATCATGTCCGACAGAGAAAACAATGCAAGCCACAAATATGAGCCACATGTCCTTTTCAATTTCTAGTAGCCATATTAAAAAAAAGTAAAAAGAAACAAGTGAAATTAATTTTAAAAGTATATTTTATTTAACCCAAATATATCCAAAATAGTATAATTTCACCTCACCATCAGTATAAAAAGTTGATTGAGATCATTTTCATTCTTTTTTGGTGCTAAAGTCTTCTAAATTTTGGTGTGTAGTTTATACATATAGCCCATCTCAATTTGGACCAGGCACACTTCAAATACCCAATACCCTTTGTGCTTAATGGTTGTCATATTGGACAGTGAAGTCATAGGTCTTCGCCTAACTGCTTATTGGCGGGAATGCCAACCTAGTTTGACTGAGGTTTAGTCTAGAAAATGCCTTGGAATAGTGGTCCTGGTTTATGGGAGATTAATGAATCTGAAATTATGAGTCTGTTTAAGGGGACATTCATTTATATTGTTTTCATGTTTCTGGGGGGGCAGATTGCATTTAAAACCATCATGTTTTGCCTTTTTCTTTAAAGCTTTTAGAATGTTTAGCCTCCTTTGGCAATACATCTCACTGTGAGGCTGTTCTTAGTAGAATGTATCAGTATCTGGCTGCAATATCTTTTGCTGCTATCATACTCTTTTGTAGACCTCTAAGACTTGTTAATAGTTAACTCTGTAGTATCTCCTATACTTTGACTTTCTCTGGAAGAAACAATGCTTGATCCCTTATTTATTGGACCTATTTTCAACCTGAAGGGTTAGAAATTACTGCCTGATTTTGAAGCTCTGTAGCAAAGCCCCACATTGAGGATTGTCAGCTCATCAGATTCACTTACGTTTAGAAGAGTGATATTCTTATCCCTCTTCAGCATTTCTTTCCTCTTACCCGTGTGAAGTGTCCGTTTGCCATGATTAGGATACCCCTGCCTTAAATCGAATCCCACTCTCTACTTGGGTCCTGATAGAGTAGAATGTATTTGCCTCTTCTGGAAATAATCCAAGTTTAGAGCTCCATTCATAATTCTGGTCATAGACGTCTCCAGTATTTTTTCCCACCCTGTGTCCACTGGGATCCTTCAGCATGGCTTTGCTGCAAACGTGTTTCTTCCCAAAATTAGTAATTAAGTCAGGTCATCTGAATAATTATTTCTGTTTGCTGAGCTGAGGATTAAATGCTGTCATCATTGTCTTCTGTGCTTGATATTTGTAGAATCATCCCATTTCTGAGTAATCTCAGACGTATTTTAGAATGTACTGAAGCCCTGTATAAAAGCGTAAATGAAGGCACTTTAAATGGGAGAACACTAGTGGTTGTTAAGGAATGCTCAAATGAAAACAAAACAGCTTTCATCTGAGTCCTTGAAGAGGAGTGTTTTGTGTATTATTAGGTGTTTTGTGTTCCTTTTACTTTTTGAAATGATATGTATTTTATCCAGATAATTCTCTGAAGTGCCTGAAGCAATGTAAACACTATAATTTTATAAGGGGCCACAATTTAAGTATGTGGGGATATGATACATCTGATCGTTTTGATAAAAATTGATGTGATTTATGCGGAGAGTTTTAATCAAAATTTATTTCCAAATCCTTCGGACTTTCAGAAACACTTCAGTGAAACAACAGTGCCTGTCTTGCTCTTTCAGCTTTTTATCTCTTTTATGGTCTTTGGTAGAACAGGATGCAGAGAGCATGTTTTACACGCTTGCTGTGTTTTGCTTAATTTTGAGTTTTTGGTTTCCAGCTCCAGTATGAAAAGCCCTCTGAGAGCTGAAAGGATGATGGAACACAAACCAACTGCTAATAAATACATTTTCTTTATTTTAGGATTCTCGGGGCTGCTTTGACAATTTTAAGACTTAAATAAAGTAGTTTAATTTCCTTTTTGAAAAAAAATTTAAATTTTTTTTCTAGTTTTATAATACAATTGACATGTAACACCCTATTAACTTTAGTTGTACAACATGATGATTTGATATCTGGGTATATTGTGAAATGATCACCAGTGTTATGTTCTGTTAGTTCATCACCTCATGTAGTTACAGTTTTACTTTTCTTGTGATGAGAACTTTTAAGATCTACTCTCCTAGCAACTTTCAAATATGTGATACAATATTGTTAACTTTGTTCACTTTGGCATACCTTATATTCCAGAGTTTATTTATCTTACAACTGGAGGTTTGAACCTTTTGGCCACTTTCACCCATTTCACCCACCTTCCACCTCCTGCCTCTGGCAACCACCAATCTGTGCTCTGAATCTATGAGATGGGTTTTTTAGATTCTACATGTATGTGAGATTGTATAGTATTTGTCATTCTCTGACTGAAAGCCCTAAGGTCCATCCACGTTCTTGCAAATGGCAGGATTTCCTCCTCCTCCTCCCCCCTCCTCCCCCCCTTATCCCCCTTACCCCTCCCCTCCCCCTCCTCCTCCTCCCTCCCTCTCCTTCTTCTTCTTCCTGAATAGTATTCTCTTGTGTCTATATACCATCTCTTCTTTACGTATTCATCTATCAGTGGACACTTAGGTTGCTTCCATGTCTTGGCTATTGACTTAATTAGATTTAGTGTTTATTTTCACTCCTTTGCTCTTTAATGACTAGAACTTTATTTTAAATTTACATTTAGTTTATTTCTCTTAACTTGTTGTTAAGGATTGAATAGCCGGAAGATTGTCCCCTTTATTTCCTGTTCTGTTCCCTACCCGCCCCACCTTTCAGGCTTTTCCTCACTAGCTGCAGCTCTTCCCCTTAGGCCCCGCCCACCTCAACTGTCTTCATTGAAATAGAGCTTATTGCTTTATGACTGAAGCATGTGGAGGTATGATGAGTTCAGGTTCAGCTTGGGCTAGGTGCCCTCTGTCATCACCGCTGTGACTGTTCTCTGGGATTCTCTGAGCCCTGCTTTCCCCCCGTGCATGTCAGCCTTGTCCTCAGGCATGCCTTCTGCAGGATGGTCATGATGGTTGCAGTCTTCACAGTTCACCATCCCAAGAAGGAGAGCAAGTCTTTGTTTCTGCATTTCAAGCGGAAGTCCTGAAGGTCACGTTGATTGGGCCAGCTTAGGTCACATGGCCACCCTTGAACCAATATGGGATGGACTGCGTGACTCAGTTTAGGTCATGTGTTTCGTAGAATACGGAGTTGACCTCCTGGGGGCCACCTGGAGCCACAGTGGAAGTCTGGGGCTGTTGGAAAGCGGGATAGGAGAAATGCCTTCTGGAAGGGCTACCTGAAAGTGCCACTTGTGTGTCCTTGACTTGTTTTGTTGGTGGCTTCTGGAAGGTGGGATTAATAGAAGGGGTGTGGTCAAGGGGAGTAGGCGGTCCTAGCAGAACTGCCTTTCTGGCAGTGGGGATGGAGAGGGGTCTGTCATAGATGTGTATGCAGTTAATGAGGGTACCCCCTTTTCTGGGTACCTGGGAGGGAGGAGCTAGTAGCGTAATTCCCCCAAATGGCTCTTTGAGGCCTGTTCTGCCCCATTTGGTCTTGAGTTGGTACTTGAAACCAAGCTGATCCACCACACCCACAGGACCAGAATTCTCAGCACCCTTGACCTGTTTGGGTGTAGTTTGTTTGGAACTCTCAGGCTTTGCTTCTGCATGGCACCCCTCCCCACTCTGGTCCAGTTCAGCTGGCCCCCTGACCCTTTGGCTTTGTGGGAGCATCTCCTCTTCTCAAGAACTTGCCTACCTTGCCTTATGCTCCTATTCACTGTTGCTGCATAGCATACTACCCCAAAATGCAATGGCTTAAAAATAACCCTTCTGTCTTCCTCACAGTTTTGTGGGTCAGGAATCTAAGAGGGGCTTAGCTGGGTGCTTGTCTCTGATCCATATGGTGTTGGCTGGGGCTGGAGGATCTACTTCTAAGATGGCCCGTGTGCATCTTGCTTCCCCCCTCTTTCCCACCTCATCTTATTCTCCAGGGTCTCTCCCCATCATTTGGGCTTCTCGCAGCCTGGTGGACTGTTGGGTAGCTTGATTTCTAACATTGTGGCTGGCTTCTCCCACAGTGAGCACTCCAAGACCAGGCGTTTCAAGAGACAGGAAATGAGAGTGCCAGCCCCTTGAGGCCAGGCCTGGAAAGGGGTACAGCATCACTTCTGCCATATGCTATTGGACAAAGCAGTCTCACAGCCCACCCAGCTTCCAGGGGAGGGATGGAGACCCACCTTGCAATGGAAGGGATGTCAGAATTTGTGGCCATCTTTAATCCTGCATGGCTCATAACTCTGGTGATTTCAAAGGGCTTTTCCTGTTCTCTGGCTCTTCCTCTGATAATTGATTTAGGGGGAAAAACCCAGTGCATACATTCATCAGCTTTTGCCCTCTGCTGCAGAATGAGCCAGAGGTTAAGGGTGCTTTATTGGACACCCAGAGTGACTGAGTGGGCCCAGGAAACTGGGTCCAGATGTGGCCCTCGGCAGCCCATTGGGAATCTCCATCCTTCAGAAAGAGCACTGAAAGTAGTGTTCAGTGGGAGGCATTACATGCTCTCAAAGTTGAGTATTAAACATGCATTGCTTCTATAGTTAGGAAAAAAAATAAATGTTATACCAAAACGGAATAGTTGAAAGAGAGCTCTCTGCTCTCAAGCTTCTTGTTCCAACACTGAGCCATTTGTAATGGGCCCAGGGAAGCAATCACTTGTTGGCTTTGTTGAGCAAATCAGAAGCTGCCATGGTATTAAAAAGAGCTACCTGTGTATTCTCTGTGGGGTCTGATCTCTTGTGGGCGGCAAAGAGCTAGACCAGCGTGGAAAGACATCTCAGGAGAGTAGCAGCTCTCTGAGTGCCTCAGCTCTGTTCACTCCGTGATATGGCCATTAGGTCAGTGGCTCCTTCAGGTTCGTTCACAAAGAGAAGGCACCAGGAGGAGGAAGCCCACATCTAGTGTTTGCTTTGTGGTTAGTGTGTAATTTTTATGGATTTGTTTAATTTCCTACTCTTTTTACTACAATAAAGCATGTTAGCAATCTGAGTGAGCTTTCAGTGGAAGCCTTTTATATGCTTCGGCAAGGACTCGGATGCCAGAGGCATTATTGTTAATGTAAATTTAGGAAATCACAATGTGAGATCACATCTTCATTTTTTTTTTTTTTAAGATTTTATTTATTTATTTGACAGAGACACAGGGAGAGAGGGAACACAAGCAGGGGGAGGGGGAGAGGGAGAAGCAGGCTTCCCGCAGAGCAGGGAGCCCGATGCAGGGCTCCATCCCAGGACCCTGGGATCATGACCTGAGCCGAAGGCAGACGCTTAAAGACTGAGCCATCCGGGCGCCCCGCATCTTCACTGTTAACAAATGGCAAGGCTGGTGGACTGTGGTACAGGCCGATCGCTCTTGTGAAGTCTCATGCAGATGTGTGACTGATGTTGGCCAAATTAGTTTTTAAATTTTATTTATTTATTTGACAGAGAGAGAGAGTGAGAGAGGGAACAGAAGCACGGAGGAGCTGGAGAGGGAGAAGAAGCAGGCTCCCAGCTGAGCTGGAGCCCGATGCGGGGGGTGGGGGGGGGCTCAGTCGATCCTAGCTGGGATCATGATCTGAGCTAAAGGCAGACAATTAACGACTGAGCCACCCAGGTGCACCAAGTTTTCTGTCACTCCTTCCTTTTCATTCATTCTCCTCAGTGATTTGCTTACCAGCTTCCTTTATTTATTTCTGCCTCTTTTAGGTCTTAGACGTACACTATGTCATCTCTGTGACTAGTTTACTAACTCCCCTTTGCCCCAATGGCAAACTATATCCATTTTTGTTTTTGTTTTTGTTTCTTTTAAAAGATTTTATTTTTAAGTAATCTCTGCACCTAACGTGGGGCTCGAACCTACATCTCCAAAATCAAGAGTTGCATGCCCCACCGACTGAGCCAGCCAGCCTCCCCAATCCATTTTTGTTTTTAGATCCTAGCTTTTCATGATTCCTTGATTTGCTTAGTTGATTTTCCAAGGTGAACAACAGCCTACTTTTTACCAGTTCTCCTTTCCCCACCTGTCTGGAGCCACATTATAAACAGTGTCATAGATGTGGTGGTGGTTCAGTATCCTGCGGTAATGGCAGAGCACTTGCCTTATGCATCACACCGTAGGTGCTCAGTTATTTTGTGTGATGAGTGCCCCTGGGCCCAGGGAGATGAGGGCAGGCTTATTTTGGTGGCTCTACTGTTCCATCCGTTTGCTTCCTCCTTGGGCTCCTTCTTCCTCCCCCCCCCCGTCTTTATTCTCCTTCACCCCTTTTATCTCATTTCCTGAGTCCCTCCATACTTCCGGTCATGAATTGTGGGGTCAGCCTCTTTTTCTTGCCCAGTAGAGTCTGTTATTGCAGCTCAGTTTGAAGACTTAAAGGCCATTTTTAAAAAAGAAGATGTAGGCATAGGCGTAAAGAAACTCACTATCGTCGTAATCTGAGGACATGAAGTAACCCAGGATGAAAGGAAGAGTCTGAATCTCTCAGCAGAAGTAGGACAAATTTAAAACCATATTGTTTTGGGGTCCACAAATTCAGAAATGTTGATAAATTAGTTGGCTCTCTATATTTTCTTCAAACAAAGGTGTATTAAATGATAGCGTACATGGTATCGTGTCTCAATTGCTTTTTCTTTCTTTGCTGTGCCCTAAGGGGATCCTCCAGTTTACTAATTTTTTCTTTGACCATGTCCAGTCTGGAGTTTATTTATTTATTTATTTATTTATTATTTATTTATTTTTTTATAAGGAAAGTTCTCTCTCTTTTTTTAAAGATTTTATTTATTTATTTGACAGAGACAGAGATAGCGAGAGCAGGAACACAAGCAGCGGGAGTGGCAGAGGGAGAGCAGGCTTCCCGCCGAGGAGGGAGTCCGATGTGGGACTCGATCCCAGGACCCTGGGATCATGACCTGAGCCGAAGGCAGATGCTTAACGACTGAGCCACCCAGGCGCCCTAGTCTGGAGTTTAGCCTGTCATTTGAGTTTTAAGTCAGTCACTTATTTTTTATTCTCAGTATTTATTCTTTCTAAAATTAACTTCTTTTTTATTGTGGTAAAATACATGTAACATAAAATAAACCATTTTAAAGTGTAGAGTTAAGTGATCAAGTTGTGTAACCATCACCACTGTCTAGTTTCAAAACAT
Organism: Mirounga angustirostris; assembly: GCF_029215605.1. Taxonomy (NCBI): domain Eukaryota; kingdom Metazoa; phylum Chordata; class Mammalia; order Carnivora; family Phocidae; genus Mirounga; species Mirounga angustirostris. Next base: position 95,059,316 of record NW_026991718.1, on the reverse strand, counting down.
TTTCATTACCCCAAAAAGAAACCCTATGTGCATTAAGCAGCCGCTTCCCATTCTCCCCCACCCCTAGCCCTGGCAACCAGGAATCTGCTTTTGGTCTCTATGGATTTGCCTCATCTGGATATTTCATATAAATGGAACCATACAATCAATATGCAGCCTTTTGTGTCTGGCTTCTTTGACTTAGCATAATGTATTCAAGGTTCATGTTTTGAACATGCATTGTGCATACATACATACATACATACATTGTAGTATATTATCAGTACTTCATTCCATTATATGAAGAATATTCCACTGCATGAATATATCACATTTTGTTTATCCATACATTCACTGATGGACACTTGGCTTGTTCCCAGCCTTTTAGCTATTGTGAATAGGGCTGCTATACACATGTGTGGACAAGTTTTTGTTTGAGCACCTGTTTTCAGTTCTTTTGGTTATATACTCAGGAGTGGAATTGCTGGATCATATGATAATTCTGTTTAACTTATTGAGGCACCGCCAAATTCTTTTCCACAGTGACTTTTTACATTCCCACCAATGAGGGTTCTGATTTATCTGCATCCTTGCCAATACTTGTTATTTCCTTTTTTATTTTTATTTATTTTTTGATTATAGCCATTCTGGTGGGTGTGAAGTGGTACAGCATGATGGTTTTGATTTGCATTTTTCTAATGGCTAATGATATTGAGCATCTTTTCATGTGCTTGTTGGCCATTTGTATATCTTCTTTGGAGAACTAGCTATTCAAATTCTTCACTCATATTATTTTATTTTATTTTTAATTTTTTAAAAAAGATTTTATTTATTTATTTGTCAAAGAGACAGAGAGAGAGTGCACAAGCAGGGGGAGCTGCAGGCAGAAGGAGAAGCAGGCTCCCCGCTGAGCAAAGAGCCCAATGCGGGACTCAGATCCCAGGACCCTGGGGTCATGACCTGAGCCAAAGGCAGACACTTAACCAACTGAGCCACCAAAGCATCCCATCATCACTCATTTTAAAATTGAATTGTTTGAGGTACGCCTGGGTGGCTCAGTCGGTTAAGCACCCAGCTGTTGATCTCAGCTCAGGTCTTGATCTCAGGGTTGTGAGTTCAAGCCTCGAATTGGGGCTCACAATGAAAATTGAATTGTTCGTCTTTTTTTTTTTTTTTTTTTACTGAATTGTAAGTAATTTATAAATTCCAGATACCAGACCCTTATTAGTAATATGATTTGCAAATATTTTCTCCCATTCTGTGGGTTGGCCTTTCACTTTCTTGATGGTGTCCTTTGATGCACAAAAGTTTAAAAATTCTTTCTCTTTTCTTTCTTTCTTTCTTTCTTTTTTTTTTTTGGCTCAGTGTGGGGCTTGAAATCATGACCTGGAGATCAAGAGTCTCATCTCCACTAACTGAGCCGCCAGGCACCCCTAACATATTTTTTTTTTATTGAAGTGTAGTTGACATACAATATTTTTTTTTTTTAAAGATTTTATTTATTTATTTGACAGAGAGAGACACAGCGAGAGAGGGAACACAAGCAGGGGGAGTGGGAGAGGGAGAAGCAGGCTCCCCGCAGAGCAGGGAGCCCGATGCGGGACTCGATCCCAGGACCCTGGGATCATGACCTGAGCCGAAGGCAGTCGCTTAACCAACTGAGCCACCCAGGCGCCCGACATACAATATTATATTAGTTTCAGGTGTGCAACATAGTGATTTGACATTTATATACATTACAAATGCTCACCTTGGTAAGTGTTGTTACCATCTGTCAGCGTACAAGTTATAACAATATTATACACTGTAGTCCCTGTGCTTTACTTTATATCCCTGTGACTTATTCATTTTATAACTGACAGTTTGTACCTCTTAATCCCCTTCACCTATCTCACCCATCCCGCACCCCTAACAGTTTTTAATTTTGATGAAGTCCAGTTTTATTTTTTTTTCTTTTGTGTTTTTTGGTTTCATATCTAAGAAACCATTACCAAAGTCCATTGTTGTGAAGGTTAACCTTATAGTTTCTTCTCAAGAGTTTTATAGTTTTAATCCATACAGGTAGGTCTTTGATCCATTTTGAGTTAATTTTTGTGTATGGTGTGAGGTAAGGATCTAACTTCATTCTTTTGCATGTGAATATCCAGCCTTTCCATCATCATTTGTTGAAAAGACTATTCTTCCCCATTGAATGGTCTCTGTACTCTTGTTGACTATATATGTATGGGTTTATTTATGAACCTTCAGTTCTGTTTCATCGTTATGTATGCCTGTTCTTATGCCAGTGCCTACACTGTTTTGATTACTATAGCTTTGTGTAGTAGGTTTTGAAATTGAAAATTGTAAGTCTTCTAATTTTGTTGTAATTGATTTTTGAATAGGTAATATGATCAGATAGTTCATACATCAAAATGATATGAAAAGGTCTGCCTTGGGAAGCCATGCTCTCACTCATGTGTCACCCACTCTGTTTCTCTTACTCTCTGTAGGCAAGCACTTTTAATTTTTTCTATCTTTCTAGTGTTTCTTCATGCACATGTGAGCAAATATGAATATATGTATCTTTTTATACAAAGGTAGCATCTTTAACAAATTATTATTATTATTATTTTTAAAGATTGTATTTATTTATTTGACAGAGAGAGACACAGGGAGAGAGGGAACCCAAGCAGAGGGAGTGGGAGAGGGAGAAGCAGGCCTCCTGCCGAGCAGGAGCCCGATTCGGGGCTTGATCCCAGGACTCTGGGATCACGACCTGAGCTGGAGGCAGACGCCCACCCAGGCGCCCCTTTAACAAATTATTTTAAAAAGGATTTCATAGTGTGTTCTAGAGATTCTTTCCTTATTAGTTCATAGAGAACTTCCTCACACCTTCCGTAACAGCTGTGCAGTGTTCTGTGGTGGGAACAGAGCTTAGCTTATTTAATCTATTTTAAATCTCATTTAATCTGTATTGTTGGACTCTTGGGTTGTTTCTGATTTTTGGCTCTTGAAAACAACAGAACAATGGTGATGTAATGAATAAATTTGTACATAGGCCATTTCATGTTCAGGCAGGCATACCTGGGGATAAATTCTCAGAAGTGGGATTGCTAGATAGTGCTCTATGGTCCTCTGTAGGCGTTGACCTTTTTTCAGTGTGTGAGACATGTTCTTCACCGTTTTTTTAACAGAGTGTATTTGATCTAGAATGTTGTCTTTCTTACAGGTGAAAATGGCATCTCCTTTTAGTTTTAATTTGCAGGATATGGTTGAACATTTTTCAGATCTTTGTGTGATTTATATTTCCTTTCCTGTGAACTGTTCATGTGCTTTGATCAGGTTCTTTATTTCTGTGAGCTTTTAATATGTGCTGTGAGTTGCAGATATTTTTCATCCATTTTGTCATTTGTCCTTTGTCCTTGCTTTAAGGGTTGTTTGCTGGATAGACCTTTGTTTTTTTTTAATTTAATTTATTTATTTTAAAAGATTTTATTTATTTATTTGAGAGAGAGAGTAAGAGACAGCATGAGCAGGGGGAAGGGGAAGGGGGAAAGGGACAAGCAGACTCCCTGCTGAGCAGGGAACCCAATGTGGGGCTTGATCCCAGGCCCCTGAGATCATCCTGAGCTGCAGGCAGACATTTAACCGGCTGGACCACCCAGGCGCCTGCCTGCCTGCCTCCCTTCCTCCCTTCTAAAAAATTTATTTATTTTAGAGAGAGAGAGAGATGAGCAGGGGCGGGGGGTGGGTGGGCAGGGAGAGAGAGAGAATCCCAAGCAGATTCCATGTGGAGCTCGGAGCCATGACCCTAAGATCATGAACTGAACTGGAACTAAGAGTTGGATGCTCAACCAATGGAGTCACCCAGGTGCCCCTGTGTTTTTTTCATTTTTTTAAGTAGGCTCCATGCCTAGCGTGGAGCCCAACATGGGGCTTGAACTCATGACCCTAAGATCAAGACCTGAGCTGAGATCAAGAGTCAGATGCTTAACCGACTGAGCCACTCAGGTGCCCCAAGGACAGACATTTCTGATATTAATTTTTTGAAATGTCTGCTGGATTTTGAATCATAGTTTCTTAGGATTTTTATGACATTTCCTACTCCAAAGTTACAGAGAAATCTGGCTATTTTCCCCCCTAGTGCTTTTATGCTTTCATTTTTTATTTTGAAATCCTAGATCCATTTGGAGTTTATCTTGTATACAATGTAAAACATAGATCCAAAGTTTATCTTTCTCAGGTGGTTGTGAAATGGTTTCCCAAAACAGTTATTTAAAAAACCATCTTTACCTCCACTAATCTGAGATTCTGACTTTATCCCATATGAATTCCTATATGTGTTTATGAACTGTTAAGTTTTGTTTCTAGTCTGTGGTTTTTTTTTTGGTCTATTTATATGATGAAGAAACACTTTCAGTTATTGAAGATTTTGGTATGCTTTCATATTGGGTAAGGTGAGTCTCACCCACATTGCTCTTTGGAGTTTTCCTGCCTATTCTTAATTGTTTTTCTGTATGAATTTTTAAATCAGCTTGTCTAGCTCTAGAAAATAATCTGTGTTATGTTTATTTGGATCACACTCATTGTATAAATTCATGAATCCTGTGGTGCATGATGATAATCACCCTCTAGCATGGTCCCTTACCTCCTTTGACTGTTTTGTGGCCATGGGGGCTCCCCACTCAGGGGAGGGTCAGAGTTTGCAGGCTTAGTCCTTCCAGTCTACCTTTGAGCCTCTCCGAGGCTACTTCTGCCATATGTCTTTTTTTCCTAGAGACTCTGAACTGGGTTAGAACCCTGCTGTGAAGCCCCTCCAAGGCCATTCTCTTCCAAAAGTGAAGACTTATTCCCTAGCCTGTGTCCCAAACCATGTCCAGTCACATCACCCAACCCAGCACACCAGAGGTTCTACAGTGAGGCTAAGTGATGATATTAATACGCTCCTTTAATATAATACATAGGAAACTCATAATAAAATGCCAACAACATGGGCGCCTGGGTGGCTCAGTTGGTTAAGCGACTGCCTTCGGCTCAGGTCATGATCCTGGAATCCCAGGATAGAATCCCGCATCGGGCTCCCTGCTCAGCAGGGAGTCTGCTTCTCCCTCTGCCCTGCCCTCTCTCATGCTCTATCTCATTCTCTCTCTCAAATAAATAAATAAATAAAATCTTAAAAAAAAAATTGCCAACAACATGGAGATGCACTGAACTTGAATGTAAACCTTCTTCCATTATTATAGTCCCAGGGAAAACTTTTAGGTCAAGCTTAAATTCTGTATCATATTCAGGTATAAAGGAATTGAAGTCTAAAATCAAACCCCATGGTCTGATGAGCTCAGAAGCCGTTCTTCCTAGTTTCTTACTTCGCTGCTCTCGATGGAAGGGTGTCCTTGCCTGGTGGGGTCCAGGCTCTTTCAGCACATCTGCGCCAGCACTGCACAAGGCTCCATGTAGGTCCTCTGGGGCCTCAAACACTGCATGTCCCTACTCAGGCTCCCTGGTGCCTCAATGAGGAGACCAGGGAGCCTTCCATGCAGTTATCCCGAGCAGAATGATGCCATGCCCGGGACCCCAGGAAAGACCAGAGATGTCCAAGCAAAGCCTGATGGCCAGAGAAAACCTTGCCTTCAGCCTGCCTGTTAGGCGAGGAGGGCTATGCCAGTTGCCTTGAATCTGACTTCAGAACTTCAGCTCAGATGAGAATTTAACCCAGAGAGAGGTTAATTTTGGGCTATTTCCCCTGGCAGCTCCTGTTTCCAGCTCTTTGGTTTGGAATTGGGGTGGCCCCTTGGTGGCAGGTGCCCTCACCTGGGAGTAGGCACTTTCATTTCCATCCTGGGCCACAGGACCTGTTCACCAGTTCCTCTGGCCATGGAGTCCCAGGCCTGAGACATCTGCTGCCTGGAGGAGGTGTTTCTCTTGAGTGGACTGAACAACGGCAGAGACAAGCAGAGACTCCTGATAAGGGAGACTTGAGCCTGGGGAGAAGCCACGAGATTCCAGGAATTGCCTTTCCCTCCATGGCCCTGGATGTGGAATGGAACCTGCCAGTGTTTCTAATGCTGCTGACTGAGGTCTAATGCGGCTGACAGGGCCTGTTATGTGACCCTTTTCCTGTAACTGAATCCTTTCCCCAGCCAAGTCATTTAGGAAATGCTGTTACTGGAGCTGCTGGTCTTTGCTGATAGCTCCCAGAGCCCTGGCCTCTGCTTCATAGGCTCCCTTGAGCCAGATCAGCCCCCTGGGGAATCCGTACCCTACTGGTGGTGCCCCGAATCAGCTGAGCCCTCTGGGGAGGTGGGGGTGGGGCACTCTACCCTCAGAGAAGCAGTTCCATGCTGGTGGACAGAGCTACCCTAGTGCCCATGACCCACCAGGGTCCACTCCCCCGGGTTCCAGGCGTGATGCAAGCCTGTGGGGTCTAGACCAAAATCCATTAGCTGCAGTGACCCTTGCCTTGCCACATGCTTATTTTGAGTCCCCCGGTTCCACACATTTGCTTGATTTCTTGGTTCCCAGCTGGTGCACCTAATGTTGGAGCCTCCATCAATAACCCTCTTCCCTGCCTGCCCAGGCTCTGAACAGCTTTAAAGTAGAACGAAGAGGAAGCCTGGGTGGTGAGGACTTTGCCTTAGTGACAGAGGGAGCTGCCTTTGGGGATGTGCTTAGGTGGGCTGGCCCAAGGCTCAGGACTTGTCCCCAGAGGTAGGCCAACTCTCAGCCTGGTCATGGCTGTGCAGGCTGGCTGTGGGAAGTGTACGGGCTTGCTCCCAGCCAATCCAAGAAACTGTCAGGCCTTTTGTTCTCCATTTTTCTTCAATAGCATGTTCTTTCAGTGTGGTTTTCTTGTCACCTGCCCCCACCCCCATTTGCCCATATTCTACCATGGACAGCGGTAGGAGTGACAGCAGTAACAGGGACCCAGATTTCCTGCAACCTGACTGCCGGGCTGTGGGCCCAGGGCCATGCCTGTACTAACATGCATCCTCCTTGTGGTGAGTGTCCTGCTGTCATCCTTGAACCAGCCGGGGCATGGAGAGGCAGGGCAGGGCTTCTCGGGGAGTGGTGACCATCATCAAGTATTGTTCAAAGGGGTGGGATGTCAGCCTTCGCAGGTGAATGGGGCTCACTGGTGTGGAGCCGGTAGAGGCCTTGGACAACCAGGTCACAGCAGGTTTGGGGTTCCAGCTGGAAACGTGTGGCACAAACGTGCTTGACATGTGCCTCTCCTCCGGCTCTGGACAGAACCCTGGGACTTTGAGTTAAGGATGACTTGATTATATCACCACTGGAGCCCAGCTGTAGTTCTGCAGATAGGTTTTTGTCTTTTAAGATTATTTTAAAAAATGTTTATTTCCTCTGGCCAGTATAATTTTTCATGGGGCTTTACTCTTTGATCTGAACTGGAAAAAATGTTCCCATTTTAAGACCTCTTAAAACATGTCTTTGGATTTATTGTCTGTACAAATGGAAATTCAGATAATAGTTCTGTTCATAACTGAAGAAAAACAGGAAAAGAAAATAAATTTCTTGCTACTTGGAGTGATAAACATGGTGAAGGATATGCTGTATATCCTGGCAACAGAAATTCAAGGTCGGAAATAATTCCTTTTCTCCTGAGTCTGCCTTCAGCTTCCCTGAGGAGAGCAGCGGCTGAAATTTGCTACTAATTGTAGCCATAATTTTAGCATGCAATTAAACACATGATTTCCTTCCCAGCTGATGTCTTTTTAGCTAGTCTGACATGGATAAAACAAAAGCCCTGTAGATTTAAATGGCCACTTCAATTTGATAGGAGTTGAAGAAAAGTCACCATTGTTTGAGCACGTTTGGCTGCACGATAGGAATGTGGTTAATCTTGCCTGTGAAAATGGTGAACAGCTTGGGTGCTTCTAATGTAGTTTCTAATGCTGCTGTCCGAGCATTGAAGGGAACCAGCCGTTGGTATGCCCATTATGCTGAGACCCTCCAGGAGGTAAGGATCAGTGGAGGGAGTGATACCGGCGGGAGGAGTCCGAGATGGAACTTGTGTGGTTGTGATGGCAGGAGCAGAGGTGCATGGAGGTCACCTCATGTGGTAGTGGGTCTGGTGTCCGAGGGAGCCCAGGACCTGAGAGCAGAGCCGCTCTCCAGGGAGGGAGTCAGAGAGGCCCCAGGCTGGCCTGCCCTGGCCTAGTGTGTCTCTTTGGTGCTTTTCTTTTCCTTGGTCTCTCTCAGAGGGTCATCTGCTCTGTAAAGGATGTTTTGTGTGAAATTAGGGCTCCTTGCCCAGGGGAGTTTGGGAACTACCAAGGTAAAGAAACTAAATAGGTTTCTCTACTCAAGGACATGTTGAGAGTCTGTTACATGCTGCTGTGCTTTGTGATTCTCTGAAGGAGAGTTCAAACAAATGTGGTTTTCCAGAAGTATGTGACCGTGGCATTCTTTATTCAAGGAATACCTGGCAGGGCAGTTTGGGAAGCATGGTTCTGGTTGTATGGAGCCTCTTGAACAGGACTTTTTATAACAATGAACATTACCAAGTCTTGAACATGATTTTTTATAACAAGAGCAAATGGTGATTTTGCACACACCGTGTGTGAGCCGTTGTCCCAAGCACTTGCATGCATGGTCTCATTAAATTTTCCCCATGTTTTAGGTCCTCTTGTTAGTATCCCTGTGATACAGGCAAGAAACTGAGCCATTGGGAGGTTAAGAAGTTGTCCAAAGCCTCAGAGTTTGTGAGGACTGGGCCTGTCCTTCTCTTCCCAGCCTGGGTCCTGGTTGTCCTTCAAGTCCTGGACCCTGTGTAGCCTCATCCAAGAAGCCTTTCTGATTCCTTCCCCATCCCCAAGGAGGACTCGGACCCTTCTCTGGTCTCCAGAGCCAGAATCCCTCAAGGTCTCTGCCATACTGCGTTGTCACCACGATATGCCCAGCTGTTCCCCATACTGGACCACAGGGTTCATGAGTGCCAGGGCTGTCTGTGCCTGGGAGCTGAGTCTTTGGTCTCTAGCACCATGCCTGGCACATAGTTGCTGTGAGTGAAAAGCAGTGAGTGGTTTTCACATGTGGACTGGATCTCATATGCTCTCTTTGTTCCTTAATGGTAGGTGGCAGCAGAAGAGTTCCTGATGGTTCTGTTTCTGAGGACTCATACTATTTTAATTCTGGACCCAATTCTTGTCTTACTTTGGATTTAAATGGATAAATTTAATATAAGTAAATTTAATTGATAAATTGTCAAGACCAGTGTGTTCTCTCGAGTAAGCATCTGTATGTGTCATCAGCAGTGTTTAAGCCCGGGGCTTAACAGAGGTACTTGGATGGATGGAGTTGACATTCTCCTATTCCACAGCATCATCTCTCAAGGCATATTCTTGGCTTTCTTTATAAATGTAATTCAGCATTTGGGGATTGATCAGACATGATTGAGTGGGTTTGGGTGTTAAAACAGAAGGTTTGGAATAGGACACAGAGAGGAGCTCTTTTCTGGGGCAGCCCGTGGCCATTGTGAAATGAATCCTAGGGAGCAGAATGGTTCTCACAGTGAGGGAGCAGGACCTCCCTTCCCACCTTACCCTTTTCCTTTTATAGTTAATTTGTTTGAAAATTTTAATTATGAAACATACAGAAAATAGATACTAGTGTACTCACTACCCAGCTAGTCATGTTTGTCTGAGGTCTGTCTCTCTCAAATCCCACCATCCCCTGCCTTCTCTTCGGTATGAATGTGGTTCTTGTCCTGTGTTTGGCTTTTCTCTTTCCTGCTCATGTTTTTTACATATATATATATCTCTTCATAAACAATATAACTTGTTTTGGATATTTGAAAATATCATATAAATGAATGAATGGTATTAAATGATATGTCCTTGTTGCAAGTTACTTTTTTTTTTTAAAGATTTATTTTATTTAGAGAGAGCGTGCGCGTGTGCACACATGCAAGTGGGGGGAGGGGCAAAGGGGGGGAGAAAATCTGCAACGGACTCCCTGCTGAGCATGGATCCCAACATGGGGCTTGATCCCATGACCCTAAGATCATGACCTGAGCTGAAATCAAGGGTCAAACCCTTAACCAACTGAGCCCCCCCAGGCGCCCCAGCAAGTGACTTTTTAAATATCACATCATGTGTTTGAGATTTGCCCTGTTGACTCATGTGGCTGCCACATAGTATTCCACTGAGGAATTAAAGTAGAGTTTATGCATTCATCCCCCCAGTGAGGGACAGATTCTGTCCACTTTTTCTGTTATAAACATTGCCAGACTGAACACCCTCGAACATTCCTTTTTTTTTTTTATGTTATGTTAGTCACCATACAGTACCTCATTAGTTTTTGATGTAGTGTTCCATGGTTCATTGTTTGTGTATAACACCCAGTGCTCCATGCAGAACGTGCCCTCCTTAATACCCATCACCAGGCTCACCCATCTCCACCCCCTCCCCTCTAAAACCCTCAGTTTGTTTCTCAGAGTCCTTAGTCTCTCATGGTTTGTCTCCACCTCTGATTTCCCCCCCTTCATTTTTCCTTTCCTTCTAATGTCCTCCATGCTATTCCTTATGTTCCACAAATAAGTGAAACCGTATGATAATTGACTTTCTCTACTTGACTTATTTCACTTAGCATAATCTCCTCCAGTTCCGTCCATGTTGATGCAAAAGTTGGGTATTCATCCTTTCTGATGGCTCCATTGTATATATGGACCACATCTTCTTTATCCATTCATCTGTTGAAGGGCGTCTCGGCTCTTTCCACAGTTTGGCTATCATGGACATTGCTGCTATGAACATTGGGGTGCATGTGGCCCTTCTTTTCACTACATCTGTGTCTTTGGGGTAAATACCCAGTAGTACAATTGCTGGGTCATAGGGTAGCTCTACTTTTAACTTTTTGAGGCACCTCCACACTGTTTTCCAAAGTGGCTGTACCAACTTGCATTCCCACCAGCAGCGTAAGAGGGTTCCCCTTTCTCCACAACCTCTCCAACATTGGTTGTTTCTTGCCTTGTCAATTTTTGCCATTCTAACTGGTGTAAGGTGGTATCTCAGTGTGGTTTTGATTTTCTGTAAGAATTTCTGAGTAGACTCCCTAAGGTGGAATTCCAGAGTTGTAGAGTTTGTTCAAGCATCACAGTGCCCTCCAAAGTGGTTAAATCAATTTACCTTCTCCCCATTCTATAGTCCTGTAACCCCACATTTCCCGACCCTGGTGTTCCCAGATCTTTTCATTCTTGCCAAGTCTGTAGGGCTTACAGTGGCACCTCTACTGTTTAGTTTTGCATTTCCCTCCCTACTTATGGAATTGGCCACCTTTTCCCGTGTTTACTGGCTAGTCCTACTCTTCATGTTTCTGATTACATTGATCTAGGTGACTTTTTAGACAGAGTAACCTCTCATAACTGTTTGCGTTGCTCTTTCAGATGGCAAGTTTGGTGCCTACATGCAAGTCCACATTCAGAATGATGGACCTGTGACCATAGAATTGGAGTCCCCGGCTCCTGGCGCTGCTACCTCTGATCCAAAGCAGGTAAGCCTGGACTCTGTTGGGGTCTGTCTCCTGGCTTTTGGCTTTGATTGAGTCCCTCAAGCACTTCTCAGTCTGAGGTGGAGGAAAGACTTCCTTGTAGCAAGCTAATATCCATTTTAATACATCCCTTCCCAAGAATGCATCTGTTTACACTGCATCTCCTTGGTGCTGTGGTGGGCTGGACAGCACTTCTCCCTTACCTCCTCCTGACTTCGGATTCCAGAGAAAATGTCCTTTCCAGAGCCCAGCTCTTCCCCGCTGCGAGGTGCCTTAGCCCCCACACGCCGCTGGGTGGCAGCAGAGTAGCGGCACAGCTCCACTGAGCCCTGACCTGGCCTCTGCACGGGTTTGGAATGGTTACCAGGAGTGGGTTTTGTCCCAGGCGTGGGTACATGTGCCTCCCGAGGTGCTTTGTAAATCCTTATTTTTCTGAAGCACTGTCTGACCTGGATTTGCTGCCAGCTCTCTAAGCTTTGAGGAAAAATTTTAATTAAAATAGAGAAAGGACATCTGTGATAGTTCTTGCAACCTGTATGGTTCTTATAGATGCTTAACACTTCTTGAGGCTTTAATTAATGTGTCTACTTAATAGCCTTCGAGACACATGGGAGCAGGCAGAGGAGTGAGAACCGAAGGGACATTTCTGTTCTTCCTTCTCCCCTTACCCTCCCTCCCTTCCTAGGATGCTGTGAAGTGGAATGATGCAGTAAGTGGGGGAAGTATTAGATAAATATAAAGCTGTATGACCTGTTCCAAGTTATAATGTTTCTTTCATTGATATTTATTGAATAAAATACTTTTGAGATACTCTTTTCACAAGAATAGAGTAGGAAAAGATAGCAGCCCATAGTCTGAATCTTTATGGACAATGTCTGATATCAAAATAGTCCCCTGTCCAGCACGGGTCTGAGGACTCTGGTTGCCTCATGCATGTGCCACTGGGGAACTTCTTCTTCTTTTTTTTTTTTTTAAAGATTTTATTTATTTATTTAAGAGCGAGAAAGCGAGCATGAGCTGGGGGAGTGGCAGAGGGAGAAGCAGACTCCCTGCTGAGCAGGGAGCCCGAAGCAGGACTCGATTCCAGGACCCTGGGATCATGACCCGAGCTGAAGGCAGATGCTTAACCAACTGAGCCACCCAGGTGCCCCTCACTGGGGAACTTCTTACGAAGATGTCATTGTGACAGCCAGGGGGACAGAGTACTGTCAGCCTTACAAAATAGCTGATGTGAATTATTTTGTGCCTACTTGCTTATAAATTCACCTCTTAAATATGAAAGTCTGTGTGTATGGCTGAAGTTGATCTAAGACTTGCCATCAGTATAACCTGATACCATCCAGAGGAGGATAGCAGACTCTCTTCCTCTTTGGGTCCTTACTATTATCAACCAAGAAAAACCTAATAGTTATGAAAAAGCAGACTGGTTTAAGTCAATTCACAGCATGCAGTTGATGGTCCTCTCCAATGCAGAAAGCTAAAAGGAAACTCCTGCCACCCCACCTCCACACATTCCTTCTGTTTTCTTTTTTCCTAAATTCATGGGACTACCATTTACCTTGTCAGCCAGGCCCAAATCTAGTGTCATCCTAATTTCATCCCTGCCTCTCCCAATACAATTTCCTATGTGCTGATACTGCTCTAATGTTTCTTTTTTTTAAATGTAGTAAGTAATTTAATCTTTATCATAGGGTATGATGAGGAAATAGAGGCACCATGCTTAAGTAGTAACTTAAGGTCACATAGCTGCTAAGAGGCAGAACCAAGATGCAAACGCAGTTTTCAAAATCAGGAAGCAAAAAATTATTGCCTAAGATCTGAGGTCACTGACATTGTTTTTGAAGAGAAATCTAATAGTCTCTGAATGCTTGCCACCTCCCAGCCTTTTTTGGAGAAAAATGCCTGTGGCTCCTGTGCTTTGGGGGCCATGGTTTATTTTTATTTTTAAAATTTTTAGTCCATTTATTGAAACTAAAAAAATAAGCGGTTTACCCGTGGGTGATTTTTTTGTTTGTTTGTTTAACTGTTTTGTTTTTTTCTTACTTCCAAGTTATTATTTTTAAGGGGAACATAATCTTTCTTACTTGTTGCTGATGCTTTGGGTTGATAGAGAAGCAGGAACATGTCTGACGTAGGAGTGCTGGACTTCAAAGGTGGTAATTGAAGTTCCTGGAAAAACTATAACATTAAAGAAAATCACAAGTGAAAAATACACATGAAAATTTAAATGTTTTATTTTGAAATAATTGGAGACTTAAGGAAAAGTTGGAGTCACAGTTCCGCTGGACGCTTTACCCAGTTCCCACTAACTTTATTGCCTTACATAATCATAGTACACTGATGGAACACTGAAGTTAATATTGATATAATATCGTTAATTGATGGAGGAATGTTGGGGTTCGGAGCCAGTGGCCAAGAAAGAATTCCTGAGATGTCTTCAGTGCAAAAAGGTGGTTTAATTAAAGCACGGGGACAGGACCCACAGGCAGAAGGAGCTGCACTGGGGTTGTGAAGAGCAACTGATTATATACTTTCAAGTTGGGAGGGGGCTGGTAAGTCTCTAAGGAATTTTGGAAGCAAGGTTTCCAGGAACCTGAGGGGGCTAGCTATTGTTAGAAAAAGGTCATTTATTACTAGTAAAACCCTAGCCATGAGACCCTGTAGATGTATATCAGTGGGCCATATGCTTGGAGGATGATTGCTAACATGTATCTTGGGGGTAGAGATAAAGGAAGTTTCCAAATGAATTTTTATATGTTAAAGGATCTGGGAGGTTGGGATAATGTTAAGCTGAGATTGTCTTTTGCCCTTAGCAAAGTATTAACATTGAGGCAGCTGAGTTTCTACAGGAATGTCACTCTGCCTGTTTCAAGGACTTGTCAGGGGACTGTAAATAGTGAGGAAATTTAACTTTTCTTTTGCCTTTGTTTCCCACATCATTAACTACACTACAAACCTTATTTAAATTTCACTAGTTTTTTTTTTTTTTCTTCTGATGTCGTTTTTTCTATTTCAGGGTAATCCACATTGCATTTAATTGTTATTTCTCTTCTCTAATCTGTGACAGCTCTTCAGCCTTTCCTTGTCTTTCATGACCTTAACGATTTTCAAGAGTACTGGTGTGCTGTTTTGTTGACGATTCCTCAGTTTGGGCTCTCTGATTACACTGAGGTTATGTGTTTTGACAGGAATAGCAAATAGCACAAAAGTGATGTGCCTTTCTCAGTGCATCGTAGAGAAGTACATGAGACTGATCTGTCTTATTACAGGTGGTGTTAACCTCGATCCCTTGGTTAAGATGAAGTCGGCCAAATTTCTCCACCCTACGTGGAGTATTACTAACCTTTCCCCCCTCATCTGCTCTCTTGCTTGTTCATAACAGATGGCTGTCTATCTGCTTCACAAAGAAGCCATCGGATGGCATTGACCTTGCTTCTCCACCCCCCTCTTCCTACGTATGTAGCAGAGCTGCCCTTCTTTGTGCTGAGGCCAGTGCCTCCCCTGGGCCAGGACTGCCTCTATAATTTGTGGGGCCCAGTGCCAAATGAAAACGAGGGGCCCCTTGTTAAAAAATTATAATAAAGAATTTCAGGATGGTCACAGCAGATCATGAAGCCAAGGTTGAGCCCTTCTACAAGCAAGGCCCTGTGAGCCTGTATCTGGTGGACCCAGACCACCCTGGGCTGTGGCGCCCTCCCCGGCCTCTCCTCTACTTTCCTGGCAGCCTCCATTAAGCCCTTTGTCCTCTTGTCCAGTCAGTCTGTCTCTCTCACTCATCCATCTAATTCCTGTGGCTTTTAAATATTCCCGAGCATTTCCAGTTGAGAAACGCCTCCATTTCCTTTCTGCTTGCTGCCTGTTCAGTGTACTGTAATCTGCAGAGGCTCCTGCCAAGGCCCCCTGAGCTCCATGTTGCCTGATTCTGTGCCTGGTGGGCACTGATCTGGCCACTCAGCAGCTCCTACCACTGTTGGCGTTTGCATGGTCTTGAATCTTGTTTTCTGGGACACCGTTCTCTCCCAGGTTTCTTCTTGCCTCTGCTTACTCTCTCTAGTTTGGTGTGATTGCTGTTTTGTAGTTCTGATTTATTATTCTGCTTTAACTCTATTTGGAGAAAAATTTTAGTCAAGTTTTTGTTTTCATTCTAAATCAGTGCCTCCTCTTTATAACATAAAGATATACAAGCATGATTTTTTTTTAACATCTCATGAGGCATGCTAGCTTATTAGAGTAAGAAAGTCTTTTTTTTTTTTTTTTTTTTACTGTTTTATTTTTAAGTAATCTCTACACATGTGGGGCTTGTACACATGTGGGGCTTGAACTCACAACCCCGAGATCAAGAGTCGCATGCTCCACTGACTGAGCCAGCCAGGCGCCCCAAGAAAGTCTTTTATTTTAGTTATTTCTGAGTCTTTCTTTTAGGAACGTTCTCTTCAAATGCATGTATTATGCTTTATCAATTTCATTTGTTTTACTAGTTAACTGGCCCCAGAGTCTCAGACCCTGAGACAGCGTGCAGATCTGTGTCCTCTTTCTCTCCAGTAGGTGGCGACAAGTAGACATGCAGGGCCCTGGTGATGGTGGGGGCCAGCCTCTTTGCCTGTGGTCCGTCTCTGCCTTTCCATTCTCGGAAGACTGGGTGTTGTACGCAACTAATGAATCGTTGAACACTACATCAGAAACTAATGATGTACTATATGCTGGCTAACTGAACATAATAAAAAAAAAAAAGAAGGGGGTTCCTCTTTGGGCAAATAGCTAATTTGCTTGTGTTTGTGTTGGTAGGAAGACTGCAGCCAAATTGTTTTCACCGATAGATAAGCTCCTCCTTAAGGCCCTTCGGCGCCTTCCAGATGCTTTTAGATTACTATCTAAGTTCCCTCCTGTCACTTAGCATGCCTGAGTGCCCAGGCTTCTGTGGCTCCGTCCACCCTGCTCCGCAGCCATCTGCCCCTTGGTCCCTACACTTTACCTGCTCTGAGAACAGACTGAGCTCTTTCCTACCTCTGGCTCCTGTCTCAGTGTCCGTGTTTCCTCCTCAGAAGGGATCCTCTGATCCCATCAGTCCCGAGCAAGCCCCTGCCAGCTACTCTGTCACCATACTCTGATGATTAATTTCACAGCACTTGGCCGTCTGTTATTATCTGCTTGTTTCCTTGTTCCTCCTCTGTCCACTGCACTCCTAGAACTCAAGCTCCCTTGGTCTTGTTCACTGCCATGTCCCAGGAGGTGAGCCTGGGTTGCGTAGTTTGTTTTGGACTTCTGTGTCATGGGCTGGTGAGCTGTGCTGTCTGTGAATGTCCCAGGTTCCGAGAGGGCCGATGCCACTGCTGGGGCGGTTAAGCCGGGCCGGCCTCCCAGGGTATCAGAGGTTTTCACTGACCTTTAAGGATGCAGAGGGGAGGAGGTATTCTCGGTTGTTGTTCCCAAACTTACACTTCAGTGAGGGGTAGATTCTTATTTTCACGAGTCCCAGAGCTCTATTTATGGGTGATGCAGTTACTTGCTGCTCGTGAAGCCTGGGCTGGTAAAGGTGACTAGTGGTCTGCCTGCCTTAACCAGGTCTCTGCTAGTTCTTGGAACTGGCCTTGCAGCCTCTTATGCTTTTCCGTGGCTGCATCGGCAGCGTGCCCCATACATTTATAGGCTGCTCTGTGGGTTCCATGATGTATTCTGACAGAAGAAGTTGCAACAAGAGCATAATGTGTTTGCTCTGAAAGATATTTCCAAAGGGAACAGGGCACGGAAGCAGTAGCAGAACCACCAGCTAGAAGCTCTTTTCCCTGTTGCATTCTTGCAGAAGAACATGATTCTGGGAGGAACATACTGATGATTATCTAGAAAAGATTGCTAGTGCGTGAGTTCTTCTGTGGGTGGCTAGATATTGGGAGATTTCAACACCCTCCTTAGCCATTCCTGATGGGAGAAGCTTCTTCCTGCTCTTGCTTTAATTTAAATGACCTTCCCCTTTAATTAGGGGGTGTTTGCCTGGGTCTCACAAAGAGGGGGTTGCATGTGTGTGTGAGCAGATGGGGAGAGGCATTTTGTAATTGAGGGGCTATTTCCTCAGGCCCAGGGTCTACCTAGTTCATAGCATTGCCATTAATTATTTATATTTTCATTTATTTTGTGTGATTGAAACCCTCACTTAATTGAAATGCTAGAAGGAGTTGAAAAAATGAACTTTTAAATACACATCTTTGAACTAGCTCATGTGTTTATTGACGCATTGCTGGGCTAAGTTGACCAGTGAAAAATGGTGCCAGAGCTTTTAATTTTATGCTTCTCTGAATATCATCATCACTTCACCTATAACTTTCTCCATAGACTTGTCTTATCAGCAAGGATCCATCCCTATGCCTGGAAACTTTGGAATGCCTGGATTGAGACATTTATGGCTTCTGTAGGATCAGAAAGAAATACGTAGGGTAGAGAGGTGGGTGGGGAAAGAGCTCCGTTTGGTTTTATTTATTTGTACTTCCAGTGACAGGGTAGCCTTTTTAGTAATCTGTGCTATGGAATCCTGAAGGTGAAATGGAGGATAGACTAGGACACAGGTGGCAGCCTACTGCAGGTGCACAAAGGTGGGCTTTTCATTCCTGAACGTTCCAGTTTGAGGTTCAAATCTAATGGGAATTATTCTCAATATAAGGAAGAATTATGTTGATGCCCATAAGTTTGCATTTTTCCATAGAACTACATTTATTTAGTGTAGGTCTTTACTTTTTTATTCTTTTTTTTAAGGCTCGAACTCCATGTGCGAGTTCCCTATCTCTATTAGTTTCATCTCGGTTTTCACATGACCTGAGCCAGGCTCGAGTTGTTGACTTGCCACAAGGATGTGCTTCCAAGTCTGGTTGCCAAAATGGTACCCAGATCCTCTCCTTTATTCCAGTCATTAGTTCATTTTGTCACATTGATTTATCAAACAAATGTTGACTTAGAGTCCTGTTTTGTTTATACTGAAGTGTTACTAAAACAGAAGCAGAAATTTAGTAAGAGCTTCTTCATTACGTTGTTTTTGTTGTTGCTCTTGTTCATCTTTGTCATGGTATCATGGTGGGAGTGCTGGTGACCCTGAGTCCTGGGACTTCGCCTGCCACACAGGCTTCCCAACAGGACAGGGCTGGTACCTGGCCAGACCTCTTGGGCTACAGAAATCACCCTTATTTTTCTTCCAATGTGAACACTCACTTTCCTGAATTAGGAAAGCAGCATAACCGTCTGGAGGGTGGGTTGGGTATGGAGGCTGGGTGGGCTCTTGACCTCCCACAGCCCTGCCCTCTGCTCACCAGCAACCACAATCTCTGCTAAGTCCCATCAGTGTGTGTGGGGGAGCACCCTGCCTGGGGCATGCAGACCTGGCTGGTCAGAAAGGTTGGAAACCTTGAAGATGTTTCCAAGCAGGCTGGCTTCTTCCTAGTTGGGGGAGCTGCAAGGGATTGCTTTTGTCTTATCATTTAAATTTCTTTCCATATAGACGATTGTCCTAAGTTGATATACTGTATAATTAAAAAGAGGCCTTTCCAAGAGGTACATGATTGTATCTCTGCTTGGGGACACATTCATTGATTGATTGACCGACCTTCATCTTACCTTCTTGAATCTGTAACATGTGTTACTGAAATTGCAAAAATTGAAAAGAGTTTGGGTCCCTCCTATTGAAATATGGCTGGTAAATTAAAAACTGTGATCCTCTCGACCTTTGACACATGAAACATGTGTAATCAACTAGATTAAACAACTCTCTCAGGGCACTAATGGGTTAGTGCATTTAAAGTTTAAGGGCTTTGCTCCTTTGTATGTATTTTGGGCAGATTCTTAGTTATTTTAACCTAATCTTATTTGTGGTTGTGTTAAAAACACAAAATCCTAGGGGTGCCTAGGGTGGCTCAGTCAGTTAAGTGTCTGCATTCGGCTCAGATCATGATCTTGGAGTCCTGGGATCCAGCCCTGCATCAGGCTCTCTGCTCAGCAGGGAGTCTGCTTGTCCCTCTCCCTCTGCCCCTCCCCCCTGCACATGTGCGCGTGCATAAACACGTGCGTTTTCTCTCTCAAATAAATAAAATCTTAAAAAAAAACCCCATAAACTCCTTACCTTACTGATTTGACCTGCCAGGGATTAACCAGCATCTTTTTTGGGGGTGGGAGGGGCAGAGGAAAAGGGGGAGAGAGAGAATCTTAAGCAGGCTCCACCCTCAGCATGGAGCCCAACATGGGGCTTGATCTCAGGACCCTGAGATCATGACCTGAGCCAAAGTCTAAAGTTGGAAGCTTAACCGACTGAGCCACCCAGGCCCCCCTAATCATCTTTTTTTTTATTCCCAGGGGAGGGAGGTGAATTTTATCCTTCCATGGATTTATACTTTGAGCATAGCAATACTTTAATTATACAGACTTAAGATTTTAATTGGGAATTTTTAGCTTTTTAGCTAATTTATTAGGAGCTTCATAGTTCCGGGTAATTGTAGAAAGATGTTTGGCAAATCAGTGGTGTTTTGTAGAAAGCCTTGTTCAAACATTTGCATTACTAATGGAGAGAAAAGAATGGTGTGGAAGTGATAGAAATAAAAAATGGGCTTTCATCAGATTATCAGAAGGCCCCCCAAAAATGAAGATACTGGTTGGCTGGGGGCTGTTGTGTGCAGGGATTCCATACTGTCTTTCCCCCAAAGTCACTCGGACTGTAGTTGTGTTCCTCTGAGAGCTGAGACCACAGGCTTTAAGCCATGGAGGGTGCATATTAAAATGCAGAGTCTTGGCACTTCTCCCCCCACCCCTGGTTTTCTGGACCAGAGTTCCTGGCATGTCTAGATGTGGAAGGCAGAGGAGTAGCAGATTTACGTTTTTAACTAGTTCTTTGTGTGTGCTTTGTACACTGACATTTGAGAACTACTGGACCAGAGAAAATTGAACATTGCCATTTTTATCTGCTCCAGGCATTGGTCTCTCTGGACCACCTCCCCCCCCCCCCCCCGGCCCCCCCAGATGCGACGTCTACAAATACTTTACAACCTGTGTTACTGCAGCTGCCAGGAAGCAAGATGGCTGGGCTTGTTATTGAGGTCACATATGAGGCTGTTCTTTTTCATCAGTGCCCCCTCAGTTCCTCCCCCCTACTCCCATACACACCACAGTGATGAAAATATTCCCAGAGCATGGTGCCTTCTTGACACAATTACAGATGTGTCAGGGAAAAGCCAATAGAACAACAGCTCAGTACATGAGTGACTGATGATGGGCCCCTCTGCCGAGTGACATTGAGGCATGTGCCAGTGGAGTAACTTGTTTCCCTTTTTTTTTTTTAAAGATTTTATTATTTTATTTTAGAGAGAGAGAGGGAGAGAGAGCATATGTGAGTTGGGGGAGGGGCAGAGGGAGAGAGAGAATCTCAAGCAGACTCTGCACCGAGTGCGGAGCCTGACTCGGGGCTCGATCTCAGGACCTGAGATCATGACCTGAGCTGAAATCAAGAGCTGGATGCTCAACTGACTGAGCCACCCAGGTGTTCTGGAAAACTTGTTTCTTAAGAGAGATGAACCCAGTGTGTGGATTGCCCAGTGGCTGGGTGAGATTGCAGTGGCATACACTCTTGAGATTTTTGGTTTGAAAAGCAGTGCATAGTTCTCTTGGTATTTTGGGTACCAGACATGCCTTATTCATTGGTTGATTTATTCATGGGACTTGAATAAAAACCCAGGGTGATCATCACCCAAGCCTTGGCTGGGAGAATTGCAATTTAACAGAATGCATGAATGTTGAGGCTTTGTGGGCAGTTGGCTAATCATTTACTTTTAAACACAGGGGACTTTGTTAGGGGTTCATATTTAATGATTTTTTAAAATATTTATTTATTTATTTACTTATTAGTGAGCGAGTGAGAGAGAAACAGCATGAGAGGGGAGAGGGTCACAGGGAGAAGCAGGCTCCCCGCTGAGCCGGGAGCCCGATGTGGGACTCGATCCCAGGACCCTGGGATCATGACCTGAGCCGAAGGCAGTCACTTAACCAACTGAGCCACCCAGGCGCCCAGGGGTTCATATTTTATGATGTATTACTTAAGTTCATGGTAAAAGCTTTTCACATTAAATTGTAGGACTAGTTTCCTGCAGATTGTTTATTGGTTTTTGATTGTTATTTTTGTTTTTCTCCTTGTTTCCTGGTCATCCACCTGAAATGAACTCCTTCCCTGTCTCTCCCCCACCCCCGCCCCCATCTTTTAAGGTCCATTTCAGGTAGTACTTCATTCATGATGCTTACCTTAGGGCCCATCCGGGTGGGCCCTTCCTGCCTTTGAATCCCCACTGCATGGTGTGGCACTGGTTGCATAGTGGTTGATACTTTTATTAATGGTCCATCCTTATTTTTTGTTCGTTTGTTTGCTTGTTCATTTATCCACCTCTGCATCCGTCATGTATCCATCCATCCGTCTGCCCATCCAACCATCCACTCACCCACCCACCACCCTCTCATCTCTGTGTGTAACAGATACTGATAGGGTGCCTGCTTTGTGCTGGCTTTGCGTGTAGTACAGCCCTGAGCCAACGTTGCGCCCTTCTGGAGCTTGCACTGTAGAGACATTTACAAAAACAAGCATAATTTAAAGTTGTGATTGTATAAAGAAATCAAAACAGGGTGAGGTATAGAGAATGCTGGTGGAGTGGGGACTACCTTAGTTATGAGGGCTAGGGAAGGAGGTGGAGCTGAGAGGGAGGCAGGCCCATGAAGCCTGGGGGAAGAATGTGCTTGATGGAGGAATCAGCGAGTGCAGAGCCCTGGGTTAAAAAGTGGAAGAAAGGCCAGTGTGGCTGGAGCTCAGAGGGTATCATGGAGAGGGTAGGACAATGAGGGCAGAACTGTGACCCAGGCCTAATGATGTGAGGCCTTGTGGCTAGGGTAGAAAGCCGGATGGTTGTTGGAACTTGAGAGCATTTGTGTGTATTTGCAGAGGTGGCTGAGCTGGACTGTAATGTAGGCTCCGGAAGGGGCAGCAGGGATAGCAGTTAGGAGATCTTGCAACAGGTGGATGAAAGACATGGAGAGAGTCTGAAGGCCCTCGGCCACTCTGGTGTTCTGCCTCCCACAGTAAGGCTTTTCTATAAATGATTCATGTTTGAGTTCTTTTATACCAGGGTTTGAGCAGTGGGATGTACTGTGAAGTCTCACCTCCTACAGTTCACTACTGGGAAGACCCCATTCCTGCCTCCAATTCAGGATAGTGAGGGGATTCCATGGCATGAGTTTCTTTGAGTTCCTAGGATGAGATCAGACATTTAGACATCAAGGGGTGTGATGCTCACCCCTGGTTCTGCAAGGTCCTTGGGCACAGTTTGGATATAAAGCCAGAACCTCTGTTTGATGATGTCAAACAACAAAGAAGCAAGTTTCAGGGATTTAGGTCCCCTTCTTCAAGTCAGCATGAAGCCACGTGTTTCATTATCAGCCAGCTTTCCTCCCAATGCAAAAAACTTTATAAAAAGAAATCATAAAGAGCCCAAGAAACATTTATGTTGAATTTGATTTATATATGCCATTTTAACTTGTATCTCTAGGGCAGTTTCTAAATCTAAGTATTCGGAACTTGTCAGAGGAAGAAAAAGATTTATTTTTGGAAAAAATATGTTTCCTGGTGTTCATTGATCTTGGAAATTATGGGAGGTAATTGTCAGAAGGGCAGCAGCGGCTCCAGAGGTGGAGTGGAAATCCGGGGCTAGAGGAGGTGTCGTGCCTGACCAAAGCCAGTGGACCGCTTGCTGGTATCAGGTCAAGAGTTTCATAATCGTCACTTTCTACCTGCTTTGTTCCACCATCTTAGTTATTTTTGTCAATACAAAACAAAAAAGAACACTTCTATGAAGATTCTTCACATTAAATATATTCCTTTGACTACTCTCCATAAAATGTGAAGTCAATTTCTTTTTCTATTTTTAAGCATGAAAGTGGAGCCAGGAAGCCTCAATTTCTGTATAATGGAAAGATCTAAGTTTGTGGCCTTGTTTCCATTCTCCACTCCTGCTCAGGCAGGAGCACAATGCCCACAGAATTCCCCCAAGCAGTGCCTCTGTTCAGGAATTACAGTGCGGTTTGACTGCAGGGAGGGCAAAGGCTGTTATTAACTGTTGGTGGTGTCATTGTTGGGTCATGAAACCTTCAGGGGATAAGTACAAGTCCTGTAAAATTTCATTTCAAAATCCAGACTAGATCTGGCCTTATGCTCTGTGGATTCTCCCCGCCCCCCACCCCAGTTTCATGTTGTCCCTGTGCCCCCTTCATTTTCTCCTGGGAAGAATCTCCCATTATTGTTTTTTAAATTTCGTGCAAGCAGTGTATTAACTGAAAAGTACCAGTTTGGAAATTTTTTTTTTTAAATTTTTTATTATTATGTTAATCACCATACATTGCATCATTAGTTTTTGATGTAGTGTTCCATGATTCATTGTGCATAACACCCAGTGCTCCATGCAGAATGTGCCCTCTTTAATACCCATCACCAGGCTAACCCATCCTCCCACCCCCGTCCCCTCTAGAACCCTCAGTTTGTTTTTCAGAGTCCATCGTCTCTCATGGTTCGTCTCCCCCTCTGATTTGCCCCCTTCATTATTCCTCCTGCTATCTTCTTTTTTTTTTTCTTAACATATAATGTATTATTTGTTTCAGAGGTACAGATCCGTGATTCAACAGTCTTGCACAATTCACAGCGCTCACCATAGCACATACCCTCCCCAATGTCTATCACCCAGCCACCCCATCCCTCCCACCCCACCCCCCACTCCAGCAACCCTCCATTTGTTTCCTGAGATTAAGAATTCCTCATATCAGTGAGGTTATATGATACATGTCTTTCTCTGATTGACTTATTTCGCTCAGCATAACACCCTCCAGTTCCATCCACGTCGTTGCAAATGGCAAGATCTCATTCCTTTTGATGGCTGCATAATATTCCATTGTATATATATATACCACATCTTCTTTATCCATTCATCTGTTGATGGACATCTTGGCTCTTTCCAGTTTGGCTATTGTGGACAATGCTGCTATAAACATCAGGGTGCACATACCCCTTTAGATCCCTACATTTGTATCCTTGGGGTAAATACCCAGTAGTGCAATTGCTGGGTCGTATGGTAGCTCTATTTTCAACTTTTTGAGGAACCTCCATACTGTTTTCCAGAGTGGTTGCACCAGCTTGCATTCCCACCAACAGTGTAGGAGGGTTCCCCTTTCTCCGCATCCCCGCCAACATCTGTTGTTTCCTGACTTGTTAAGTTTAGCCATTCTGACTGGTGTGAGGTAGTATCTCATTGAGGTTTTGATTTGGATTTCCCTGATGCTGAGCGATGTTGAGCACTTTTTCATGTGTCTGTTGGCCATTTGGATGTCTTCTTTGGAAAAATGTCTGTTCCTGTCTTCTGCCCGTTTCTTGATTGGATCATTTGTTCTTGGGGTGTTGAGTTTAAGAAGTTCTTTATAGATTTTGGATACTAGCCCTTTATCTGATAGGTCATTTGCAAATATCTTCTCCCATTCTGTTGGTTGTCTTTTGGTTTTGTTGATTGTTTCTTTTGCTATGCAAAAGCTTTTTATCTTGATGAAGTCCCAATAGTTCATTTTTGCCCTTGCTTCCTTTGCCTTTGGCGATGCTTCTAGGAAGAAGTTGCTGTGGCTGAGGTCGAAGAGGTTGCTGCCTGTGTTCTCCTTTAGGATTTGGATGGACTCCTGTCTCACATTGAGGTCTTTCAACCATTTGGAGTCTATTTTTGTGTGTGGTGTAAGGAAGTGGTCCAGTTTCATTCTTCTGCATGTGGCTGTCCAATTTTCCCAACACCATTTGTTGAAGAGACTGTCTTTTTCCCATTGGACATTCTTTCCTGCTTTGTGAAAGATGAGTTGACCGTAGAGTTGAGGGTCCATTTCTGGACTCTCTATTCTGTTCCATTGATCTATTTGTCTGTTTTTGTGCCAGTACCATACTGTCTTGATGATGACAGCTTTGTAATAGAGCTTGAAGTCCGGAATTGTGATGCCGCCAGCTTTGCTTTGCTTTTCTTTTTCAACATTCCTCTGGCTATTTGGGGTCTTTTCTGATTCCATACAAATTTTAGGATTATTTGTTGCATTTCTTTGAAAAAAGTGGATGGTATTTTGATGGGGATTGCATTGAATGTGTAGATTGCTCTAGGTAGCATTGACATCTTCACAGTATTTGTTCTTCCAGTCCATGAGCACGGAATGTTTTTCCATTTCTTTGTGTCTTCCTCAGTTTCTTTCGTGAGTATTTTATAGTTTTCTGAGTACAGATCCTTTGCCTCTTTGGTTATTTATTCCTAGGTATCTTACGGTTTTGGGTGCAATTGTAAATGGGATCGACTCCTTAATTTCTCTTTCTTCTGTCTTGTTGTTGGTGTATAGGAATGCCACTGATTTCTGTGCATTGATTTTATATCCTGCCACTTGACTGAATTCCTGTATGAGTTCTAGCAGTTTTGGGATGGAGTCTTTTGGGTTTTCCACATAAAGTATCATATCATCTGGAAAGAGTGAGAGTTTGACTTCTTCTTTGCCGATTTGGATGCCTTTGATTTCTTTTTGTTGTCTGATTGCTGTGGCTAGGACTTCTAATACTATGTTGAGTAGCAGTGGTGATAGTAGACATCCCTGCCGCATTCCTGACCTTAGGGGGAAAGCTCTCAGTTTTTCCCCATTGAGAATGATATTCGCTGTAGGTTTTTCATAGATGGCTTTTATGATATTGAGGTATGTACCCTCTATCCCTATACTCTGAAGAGTTTTGATCAAGAAAGGTGCTGTACTTTGGAAATGTTATTTTTTTGTTAGTGAGTTTTTATAGTATTCCTGGGCAGAAAGGTATTTTTATAAAAGCAGTTCTTTTCCTGTCTTTTATTTTTCTCATGTGCCCATAATACACCGTTTTTGTATCAGTTTTTGTTACATATAATATGTAAAATCAGTATCCTTTTAAAAAATTAAAAGTGTAAGATAGCCTAAGGGTGATTTTGACTATAATCTCTCATTTCCGGAGGTAACACCATTAGTAAGTTCTATGCCTTTTCTTCCAGACTTAATAAGAATTTATTTACACATTTACCACATATCCATAGAAAGTACGTCGTATCTCTGAGAGTGTGTATATCATAGGACTTTTAAAAAATTGTGGTAAAGGGTGCCTGGGTGGCTCAGTTGGTTAAGCGACTGCCTTCGGCTCAGGTCATGATCCTGGAGTCCCTGGATCGAGTCCCGCATCGGGCTCCCTGCTCGGCAGGGAGTCTGCTTCTCCCTCTGACCCTCCCCCCCTCATGCTCTCTATCTCATTCTCTCTCAAATAAATAAATAAAATCTTTAAAAAAAAATTGTGGTAAAATAAAAAGCATACCATTTTAGCCATTTTACCATTTTTGAGTGTACAATTCAATGGCATTAAGGACATTCTTGTTGGTTGTGCAGCCACCACCACTATCCATCCCCAGAACTCTTTCATATTCCTAAACTGGTACTCTACCTCTTAAACTCTAATTCCCCATTTCCCTCCATGCGTCCCAGCCCCTGGTAACCAGTATTCTACTTTCTGTCTCTGAATTTGATTATTCTAAGTCCCTCACATGAATAGAATCATACAGTGTTTGTCCTCCTATGTCTGGCTTATTTATTTATTTTTTTTAAAGATTTTATTTATTTATTTGAGAGAGAGAGTGAGAGAGAGAGCACAAGAGGGGGGAGTGGGAGAGGGAGAAGCAGACTCCCTGCCGAGCAGGGAGCCCGATGCGGGACTCGATCCAGGGACTCCAGGATCATGACCTGAGCCGAAGGCAGTCGCTTAACCAACTGAGCCACCCAGGCGCCCTGTCTGGCTTATTTTACTTAGCATAATGTCTTCAGAGTTCATTCATGTTGTAGCATGTGTCAGAATTTCATTCTTTTTAAGGCTGAATAACATTCCATTTTAGGTATATACCACATTTTGTTTAGCTGTTCATCAGTTGATGGACATTTAGGTTGTTTCCAATTTTTGGCTCTGGAGAGTAATGCTGCTGTGAACATGGGTGGACAGATATCTGGTCGATTTCCTGCTTTCAGTTCTTTTGAGTATATACATAGAAGTGGAATTGCTGGATCATATTCATAATTCTTTGTTTAATTTTTTGAAGAAGTGCCCTATCATTTTCCTCAGTGGCCCCACCATTTTATATTCCCACTTGCAATGCGCAAGGTTCCAATTCCTTCATATCCTTGCCAGTACTTTTTTTCTGTTTTTTTGATAATAGCCATCCCGATAGGTGTGAGGTGGGATCTTGTTCTGATTTGCATTTCCCTTTTTCTTTGTGATGTTGAGCATCTGTTCATGTGCTGATTGGCCATTTGTGCAATCTTCTTTAGGGAAATATCTATTCAGGTGCTTTGTTCATTTTTGAATCATTTCGTTGTTGAGTTGTAGGAGTTCTTTATTCTGGATATTAACCCTTTATCAGATGCATGATTTGCAAATATTTTCTCCCATTCTGTAGATTGCCTTTTCACGCTGTTGATAGTGTCCTTTGATGCATAAAAATTTTACATTTTTTTTTGTTTGTTTTTGTTTTTTTGTTTTTAAGTAGGCTCCATGCCCAGTGTGGAGCCCAATGCAGGGCTTAGACTCACAACCTTGAGATCAAGACCTGAGCTGAGATTAAGAGACAGACACTTAACTGACTGAGCCACCCAGGTGCCCCTAAAAGTTTTATATTTGATGAATTCCATTTTCTCTGTTTTTTCTTTTGTTGCCTGTCCTGTTGGTGTCATGTCCAATACATAAGGTTTCGAAGGCTTTCCCCTGTGTTTTTTTGTAAGAGTTTTATAATTTTAGCTCTTAATGTTTATTTTGACTTAATTTTTGTATATGATGTGAAGTAAATGTTGTAAAGTTTTACTTGTAGACGAGTTGGAAGAATGGACATTTTTCCTAAACCATTTGGGAATCAGTTGCTGACCTGATGTCCTATCACTCCCGAAAACGTGAGTGTATATTTCCTGCAAAGACATCTCTTACAAAACCCCAAAACATCCACGAAAAGCAGAAAATTACCACTGCTATTTCAGTACCATCTAATCCTCAGACTCTGTTCACCTTTGAGCAGTTATCCCAATAACTTGTCTTTTATAGTGGTTCAGAACCATGTGTTGCATTTAATTGTCATATGTCTTTAGTTTCCTTCATTCTGGAGTGGTTGCTCAGTCTTTCCTGACCTTGGCTCTTTGGAAGAGTGCAAGCCAGTTATTTTGAAAAATGTCCCTCAGTTTGGGTTTCTTTAGGACTAGCATCAGCGTGTGTGTGTATACATGTATGTGTGTATGTGCATGCGTGTTTGCACATGCTCTTGACCTAAATGGTACTGTAGTACATACACTGTTCTGAGACACGCTTCTTCTCCTACCCAGCAATATCATTTGTTTTGTTACATTTACAACTAGTTCATTCATTTTAACTGCAAGATAGGATTCTATCATATGAAAATGCTGTATTTTGTTTAGCTGTTCTTTTGATGGACTTATGGGGTTATTGGCAGTTTTTTGCTATTACTAATAAGGATGCAAAAGTCATCCTTGTTTACATTTCTTTTTGTGGATGTAAATTTCCTAGGCAATAGATTTTTATTATTATTTTTAAAATTTGAAATATTTCAAACATGCCAAAAGCATAGAGTAATACAGCAATACCCAACTTTAGTAAATGTTAATATTGGCTCTGAATCTTTACGCTGGTAAAGTCGTCATCCCATTCAGTGTGTGGGAGTTTTACTGGGATTTGTGCAAAGTTAGCATCTTACTGAGTGAGAATTATTATTACTGACAGATTGCGTCAAAAGTATGTAGCTTTATTCAGGAGAGAGATATTTTGGGAGAACCTGTCAGATTTAAGAAGCTGAAAATGTAGGCCTTCCACCCAGATGTGAACTGTGAATAAAATACCAGGTAGGCTCAGCCAACTTTTCTTTTAGGCTTCTTTCATGTCTGTCTTAATAGAATTTAATGAAATGAAACAGGAGGAGGAATCATGAAAGGTTAAGAATAATAGACCTGAAAGACTTGCTCATTTCTCCTTTTGGATCCCTTCCTTGGCTCTGGTGTTGGGTGAGAGCACGTCCGGGAATTCATTCCAAGCCTATTTCAGTACCCAGGACAAATTGGCGATAAATCAGTTCTATATGCATGCATGACATTAGACCAGTCAAGGGGAGAAGGAAAGGAATTAGATCAGAGCCCAGCTTACTTTAAAAGTCACAGGACATGGAATTCTCTAAAGATAAATAAATACATAAATTCAGGACTCTTGGATCTCTTGCAAGCCTTTGACCGACCAGAGCCTAAGGCACGTGGCCAGTTGTGTCTTCCTACAAGTCGTGGAAAAATGCAGTCCACTTAAACACCAGCTCCTGTGAGCTTTGGCGATGTGGCCTCAATACCTAGAAACGAAGTCTCCATGTTACTGTCAGTGGGTGTTTCAAGGTTTTTTTTTTAAATTTTTTTTAAAGATGTTATTTATTTATTTGACAGAGAGAGACACAGCGAGAGAGGGAACACAAGCAGGGGGAGTGGGAGAGGGAGAAAAGCAGGCTTCCCGTGGAGCAGGGAGCCCAATGTGGGGCTCGATCCCAGGACCCTGGGACCATGACCCTAGCCAAAGGCAGACGCCCAATGACTGAGCCACCCAGGCGCCCCTCAAGGGTTTTGTTTTTAATGCTAAATAACATCCTTGGGAAAATTCCTCCTGGCTTGTTGATTAACAGTGGAATACAAAGGAACCACAGAGATATCTTAACATCTACACTGTGTTGGGATCTCATTCCTGGCTGAAACAGTGTTTGGTGGGAATGTGGCTTTCACTTTTTATGTTGCGATGCCTGTGTGGCCTCCAGCCTGAAAGACAACAGTGAGAACAGTAACCACAGGTGGGAGCTGGTTTGGGGCTTTTGTGGATTTCTTGTCCACAGTATTTGAAGTACCATATATGTTAAGGCTGTAAAAGTGAAATATCGGTATTTCAGCATTCAGTGGAGTGGGCATAACTTGTTTCAGTCCTTGGTTTAGGATTGTGGTGTAGATGGTAATACTGAGGGGTTTTTTCTGCCTCCTTTCTAGGGATACAGGTTGGGTGTCTTTGTGTTTCAGGTTAGAGGGTTGGACTAGGTGGATCCTTGGGGACCTTTTTAGTTCCAGAATCTGAGATTACTCTAATGTTGATAGTTGGCCATTTATAGGACATCCTTCCTCATCTGCCCTCATTGTCTCTCTCTTTTGACATGTTTTTCCTTAGGCCTTTATTCTCCACAAGAAACCCACAACCCCAAATGGTTTTGCAGTCTCCACTGGAGACTGTTAGGCACCATGCAGGCTTTGGTCTCTGTGCACCCTGATGGAGATCAGATGCCTCAGAGGAGGGCGCACATGTTAGTAAAGCCGTAGGGGCAGATAGCATTTCGGGTTCCTCAGCTCTGACCTGAGAGAACCACTTACATTTGGATTTAACTTCAGCTCAGCAGAACAAAGTAAAGCCCTGACAGTGGGGGAAAGGATTTCCAGCTTTCTTTGCTCCTCTAATCAACCAACGTGAAAGTCTCAAAGGCCAAGCATTGCAGAAGTAACAAATGCAAATACCATTTGCATTATGAATATATATATCTTCCAAAATGTAGTGGTGTTTCCATTTGCTTTGAGTAGGAGGCTGATTTCTATACTTGATCCATACCTGTATATGTAGAAATTGGGCCAGTTACCTCTTTTTTTTTTTTTTTTTTCCCTTCTCACAAGTATTTGTTGAGTACTCTTCATGTGCCTAATTTCTGGTTTAGTCATGGGTACAAGAAAGAGAAGCAAGGTTTCTTTCTTTGAGAAGCCTGTCCTTTAATGAGATGGAAATCACAATGGGACAGTTCTGAGAGGACATCATTTTCCTGGTGCTGAGAGAGGGAGTGGAATGCACAGAGCTCTGGGTGGGGGGGTGTCATCGGAACAGGTGTCCGTGAGCAAGATACCCAGTACCTGGGTCGAGTTTCGAAGGGCGGAAGAGGGGCAGCTGGGTCTGGAAGGTGGGGCAGGGGCTGGCACATTCCTGGAAGAGCAACAAGGGGAGGGAGGCTTGAACCGGCCCGACAGGTTACAAGCAGTTTGAGTCTCGTGGGGACAACGCTGCTCATGGGGAGGAGGGTGATGAGCCTGGAGAGACAGGCAGATGGGATGGAAAGATGACGATGGTATTCAGGGTCCCAGTAAGGAGCTTGGAGCTTGGTCGTTTGGCAGTGCACAGCTATTATGGATAGTTCAGCAGGATGGGAGGGTCACGTTTGCTCTTTAGCTGTGACCCTCTTAGATTGGACTAGGCAAGACAGGAAAGGTGGGGACCTGAGAGGTGAGCACTGCATTGGGCCAGGCTAGACAGGATCCGAGTGCAATTCAGAAAGGTGGGGGGATAATGAGCCAGAAAGGAGGGGACTGCTTGATCATGGAGGATGTGTGGTTTCGGTTTCTGGTGGAATTGACTAGGGGATGGTGACATCATCAACTTAGAGGGGGCCCACATCAGGAGAATTGTTTTTAAAAGGTCTCCTCTATCCTTAAATTGCTGTGGCCTCCTGTCCTCGCCATCCTTCTTCATAACAAAGCCTGCTCTCCCTCCCTGTACTCCTGCCCTGCCTACCCTGATCACCTTACTTCAGATTGCAGCCTGTTCCTGCCCCCCACTTCCCCTTCCCCTTCTTGCTGTGTACTCAGTACCCCCTACCCTCTCCACCTCTTATTTCTTTGCAAGGCTTATCACCTTCTAAAATGTTATAACTGTGTCTGTTGGCTATTTATTTTGAAAAGCTTATTTTCTGTCTCCCCTGCTAGAATATAAGTTCCCCAGGGGCAGGGATCTTAGACCAGGTAAAGGAAGGCAATAGACAGTTGAAAATCGAATATGTGCTATTTACTGTGTAAGAGTATACTATGTTATTAAGTAGGCATTACAAATTAATAGATGGAAGGATTCTTAGTAAGTAGTAATTGGGCAACTAGTTGGCAATAATGGAAAATTAATCATTTTGGATCTTTTCTACTATACCTTAAAATAAATTCCGATGGAATTGAAGAGATAAATATAATTAAAAAAAAATCTCACAGAACACTGTGGCCTTCCTAGATATACGACAGTAATGAAAACAAATGGTGCTGGCAGAGCAAGAGAGACACTATTAGCAAACTAGATGAGAGACCTGAAAGAGTTATTTAGAAGTTTGGTATATAATAAGGGCAGCGTTTCAGATCATTGGGCAAGAGGTGGATTTTCAACAAAGGTGTTACAGCTGGCTAGTGAGTTTTAAAAATTGAATGCAGTAGAGGTGTATGGACTTGTGTGGGAAAACGCAGTGGCTATATTGTTGTATGAAATATAGGCATTTCTCCAAAGAATACTTGTAGTGTGATTCCGGTTATAGAAAAGCAAAGAATGTTGGTACATAATCCATTTATCTGCCTCCCACTTTCATGGATCCTTTGTATCCAGTTGTCTTAAACTCTCAGGACTGGGCCCCTTGAGAATGGCCTCACTGTGTCTTTTGGCCCCTTCTGCAGGCTGAGCTGACTACACTCTTGGCCGGTGTTGGAACTCATGGGTCCTGGTATAAGGGTGAGCCTGGGGCAGCCTGCCCCACCCTGAGACAGTTCAGTGTTATTTTTCTGGAAAGTGGTCTGAAGATCAAGACTTTACAAAGGTCCCCAGGGGATTCCAACATGCAGCTAATGCTCAGAACCACTGTTCTAATTGGATCTGGTAAGAATTCCTTCTTTTGGGATGTAACACAAGATGTAGGCCAGGAATGCTACGCCAAAGGATTAGGGCATAGGGCTCACCAGATTCTTATAGTTATATAGGGATGGGGGTGTAACTGCTGTATTTTTAACCAGCCCACTTATTAAAGAGTGCAGAATGTCTTCCAGGGTTATCTGTCCAGAGGATGGGAGGTGGGGCCTTCAGTTCCTGGGTCCTGTCCCCATTGGCTATCCAAACAGGTGAGCAGGATTGCATGGCTCTCGAGAAGGCTCTGAGGTGCAAAGACCCTCAGTACTTGCTTGAGGAGTCCTGCTGTCAGCTGAGCTGGAGCTTGCATGGAACTGTCTGCAGCAACCAGGGCTGATGTCAGAGGTGGGTCAAGGGGACAGCACTCAAAAGGGTCTGCATTTAAGTTTTTGTATATCCTCATGCACCCCATCCCTAAAATTAAGTGCACTTCTAGGCACTTTGTGGGATTGTCAATAAATATTACCAGGAACATAATAGTTGTTAGAGTAAAGTATTCTCTAAAGCAGTGAGAGAAAAGTCCCATTTCTGTTTTATATGTTTAGTCTGGTAGAGTAGCTCCTGGGAAGATTAGAAGTCAGTGGGGTCCTTGGCAATGCTTTCCTTTCTGGTTCCTGCTTGGCTTCTTTTTGGGAATGGGCAGGCTGAGCCTGGATGGGCCCAACCAGATTTTGGACCAAGTCAGGTGTAGCCTGGAGGCCTCAGGAGGTGGTGAGGGGTGAGGGGCAGGGGCAAACACCTTTCCAGGGATGTATGAAGCGACCCTTCTGGTTCCAGTTTTGTGAAGTGTGTCCCTGGACAGGGTGTCAGGGATGCCCATGACAAGGGCCTTGCCAGGTTCAGTATTTCCAGCCCCCTTGGGCACTTGGGTCTCACTTCTGAAAGAGCACTCCCACCATCGGTGCGGCATGCCTCAGATGTGAGGGATAAGATGGTGCTGGGGATCGGGGTGGGGGTGGGGGAGATGTTTGGGAGCAGGCTGGCTGATTAGCCTTAGAAATCTAATTTTTTAAAAAAGTTTTATTTATTTAAGTCATCTCTACACCCAACATGGGGCTTGAACTCATGACTGTGAGAGATCGAGAGTCCTGTGCTCTTCCAATTGAGCCAGCCAGGTGCCCCAGAAATCTAATTTTTGCCAGTGTGGCTGAAACTTCCTGAAGCAAAAAGGGCTCATTCAGCTGTGGATGTGGCTTGTAATGAGTGTGTTGTGGCCCAATACTGTGTTACCAGATATTAATTAAGAACAATGGCCAGATTCCATAAATTATCTTTGTTTGAATTTAAATATTGATCTAAAGTGTACAAATATATGAAAGTAGTAGCTCAGTTTAATTTTTGAGTATGAAATAAAAATACTCTAAAAATTAAAAAAGCTTATAAAACTGAATAATTTTACTTCTCAGTGGCTTATAATTAATGTGAGAGGCAAATCAGACAAGATAGCCTGCTTGTTTGAAAGTTAGATGCTAGTTCATAAACTTCTAATCTGCCTTCTAACTTTGGGTAGTAGCTCTGGTGTTCTTTTTTATTTTATTTTATTTTATTTCATTTTTTAGAAAGATTTATTTTAGAGAGAGAGAGCAAGAGCAAGAGAGAGAGAGAGAGCATGTGAGCATGGGGTAAAGGGGCAGAGGGAGAGGGAGAGAAAGTCTTAAACAGACTCCACACTGAGCGTGGAGCCTGACATGGGGCTCCATCTCATGACCCTGAGATCACGACCAGAGCCGAAACCAGGAAAGCTTAACCACTCACCACCCAAGCACTCCTATTTTATTTAAAAAATTTGGGGGCGCCAGGGTGGCTCAGTCGTTGGACGTCTGCCTTTGGCTCAGGTCATGATCCCGGGGTCCTAGGATTGAGCCCCACATTGGGCTCCCTGCTCGTCGGGAAGCCTGCTTTTCCCTTTCCCACTCTCCCTGCTTGAATTCCCTCTCTCGCTGTGTCTCCCTCTGTCAAATAAATAA
Organism: Mirounga angustirostris; assembly: GCF_029215605.1. Taxonomy (NCBI): domain Eukaryota; kingdom Metazoa; phylum Chordata; class Mammalia; order Carnivora; family Phocidae; genus Mirounga; species Mirounga angustirostris. The sequence continues at coordinate 95,024,057 of NW_026991718.1, read as the reverse complement.
ATCTTTAAAAAAATTTTTTTAAGTAATCTCTATACCTAACATGGGGCTTGAAATCAACCCCCCCCCCCCCCCCGAGCTCAAGAGTCACGCCCTATGGAGCACTGGGTGTTATATGCAAACAATGAATCATGGAACACTACATCAAAAACTAATGATGTAATGTATGGTGATTAACATAACATAAAAAAAAAAAAAAGTCACGCCCTATATTGACTGAGCCAGCCAGGTGCCCCTAGTAGTTCTGGTGTTCTTTCCAAAAGTTTCTTTTTCTTTTTTTTTAAAGATTTATTTATTTATTTATTTATTTATTTATTTGACAGAGAGAGAGAGAGAGAGAGCGAGAGAGGGAACACAAGCAGGGGGTATGGGAGAGGGAGAAGCAGGCTCCCCACGGAGCAGAGAGCCCGACGTGGGGCTCGATCCCAGGACCCTGAGATCATGACCCGAGCCGAAGGCCGACGCTTAATGACTGAGCCACCCAGGCGCTCCACAAACAGAAGTTTGAATGACATAAACCAGACGCAAAGGAATTTGTCTTATAAGATTACATTTAAATGAGTGTCAAGGAAAAGTAAAATTATTATTATTATTCCTTTTCTCCCCAAAGGTTGGATGGTATTGACCAGAGTCCCTCAGTCCCTGCTTGCAAAGCTGTTCTCAGAGCTTCCTCATTCTGTGGTATCTCTCTAGGCCAAAGCTCTGAGAGTCCCTGGCTTGTCTCTAGAACCGGTGTGTCTCACAGTCTGAGGCATTGTCTGAGTTTGACAGGATGGAAAAAAATTTTGTTGAGTAAAAGGTTAGCTTAATAAGAGAAGCTTCAGTTTTATTCGTATGCAAATCAAAGTATCTTAGACTGTTAAAAGGACCTCCTTTTTTGCACGTTACTCAGTATTAACAGTGTTCTTTGGTTAAGATTGTATTATTATTATTATCATTTTTTATTTTAAAAAATAATCATAGCTGGGAAAATGAATACATGTGTATGGATCATGAGTCTATATTTTATTTTAATCTGTAATTTAAATTATAAAGTTATTTCAAAGAGTGGTTATTAGGGTGTTTAGCTATGTTATGATAATCACATTTAAATTTAATTTTTGTAATACCAAGACAAGAACCCTGAATTTTAGGATTTACAATGCAGTGTAGGAAATGAGGGTCCATTGGGGGATACTTCCTATTCAGTATCTTTGTTTTCCAGACAAGCTCAGGAACTCTCTTAAGTTAATCTAGATACAAATAGCTTCAATTACCACTGAATCTATGTGAGTGATTAGAGTAGACTAATGAGTTAATCAGCTAACAGCCCATTCTAACCACTGATGTACTAGACTAATTGCTTTATTTGCCTGGGTTAGTTTTTTTTTTTTTTTTTAAGATTTTATTTATTTATTTGACAGAGAAAGAGATAGCAAGAGCAGGAACACAAGCAGGGGGAGTGGGAGAGGGAGAAGCAGGCTTCTCGCCGAGCAAGGAGCCCGATGTAGGGCTCAATCCCAGGACCCCAGGATCATGACCCGAGCTGAAGGCAGACGCTTAACGACTGAGCCACCCAGGCGCCCCTGCCTGGGTTAGTTTTTCCTGCCCCTTTTAGTGAGCATCATAATTTCTGTTTATTACAAGGGTTAGTCAGTTTTAATTATGGCAACTTTTCTGAAATACACATTTTTAAAACTTTGTATTATAGTAAACTTCAAACTCACACAGAGAGGATAGTGTAACAGATTGCCATGTCCACGTCATCCTGTATCAGTGACTATCATCCATCACAGAATGGTGTGTTCCCATGTGCATGGCAAGGCTGTGGGCCCTGCTAGTTGAGCTCCGCTGGAGGCAAGTGTGGACAGAGCACAGCACACATCAGGGGGACTGTTGTGGGGACTGTAGAGAATTTTTCACTGAATGACTGTCTTCTTTCCCTATTTGCTGTGTTCTTCCCTATTTGATTTAGTTTGTTTTCATTTTTTTTCTCAGACAGACAGGCAGTGTGGCAGTAAACATGCTTGTGTGTACATCTTGCCTGCTTGTGTGAGTATTTCTATAGGATAATGGAAGGAACATCTAGATACAGAGGAGGCTTAGATATTTTCATTTTCCCCTTTGAAGATATTATAACCTGATCAATTTTAGCAATTGTGCTTTTTTTGTTAGAAGTCCTGGGTTATTTTCTGAATGGAAATATCTTTATTGGGATTATCTTATTATTATTATTTTTAAAATTTTATTATGTTAGTCACCATACAGTACATCATTAGTTTTTGATGTAGTGATCCACACGATCCATTGTTTTCGTATAACACCCAGTGCTCCATGCAGTATGTGCCCTCCTTAATACCCATTACCGGGCTAACCAATCCCCCCTCCCCCCTCCCCTCCCAAACCCTGCTTGTTTCTCAGGTCCATAGTCTCTCATGGTTCATCTCTCCCTCCAATTCCCCCTGCCCATTTTTCCCTTCCTTCTCTTAATGTCCTCCATGTTATTCCTTATGTTCCACAAATAAGTGAAACCATATGATAATTGACTTTCTCTGCTTGACTTATTTCACTTAGCATAATCTCCTCCAGTCCCATCCATGTTGATGTAAAAGTTAGGTATTCATCCTTTCTGAAGGCTGAGTAATATTCCATTGTATATATGGACCACATCTTCTTTATCCATTCATCTGTTGAAGGGCATTTCGGCTCTTTCCACAGTTTGGCTATTGCGGACATTGCTGCTATGAACATTGGGGTGCATATGGCCCTTCTTTTCACTACATCTGTGTCTTTGGGGTAAATAACCAGGAGTGCAATTGCTGGGTCATAGGGTAGCTCTATTTTTAAATTTTTGAGGAACCTCCACACTGTTTTCCAAAGTGGCTGTACCAACTTGCATTCCCACCAACAGTGTAAGAGGGTTTCCCTTTCTCCACAACCTCTCCAACATTTGTTGTTTCTTTCCCTGTCCATTTTTGCCATTCTAACTGGTGTAAGGTGGTATCTCAGTGTGGTTTTGATTTGGATTTCCCTGATGGCTAATGATGATGAACATTTTTTCATGTGTCTGTTAGCCATTTGTATGTCTTCTTCAGAGAAGTGTCTGTTCATCTCTTCTGCCCACTTTTTGACTTGATTATTTGTTTTTTGGGTGTTGAGTTTGAGAAGTTCTTTATAGATCTTGGATACCAGCCCTTTATCTGTAGTGTCATTTGCAAATATCTTCTCTACTGGGATTATCTTAAATGCTAGCTGCTGCAGCACACAAACTCAGAATCTCTATGGCTTAACACAAAGTTAATCTCACCAAAGTATGATGTGGGTTGGAGTGGATCTAATCCTTTTGCTGACTCGTGGGTCCAGGCTCCCTCCAGCTTATAACACTGGCCTCCCGGGTAGGGGAAGAGAGGGATAGAGTCACTTATCAACTCTTATGCATCACCTCTGCTCATACTCTCATCTGAATCACTCACTTCATGGGAGGCTGAGAACATAAGGTGTAATGCATTCCCAAACACTTGAAGTCTGCCCACCAGGAAGTAGGAGGTTTGAAATCAAGCTAGACTCCTCTCATCACCATGTTGGAACAGCCTTTCCAAGTACATTCTGGAAAACTGGCACCAGAGCCTTTCAAGGAATGGATTTGGTGTCATTTACATTTTAGTGGCAATATTCTTTTTTTTGTTGTTGCTTTAAATGTATTTTATTTTTAAACTTTTTTATTTTGAAATAGTTTGTAACATCCGTGGGTGATACATTCCAAAATCCCCAGTAGATGCCTGAAACCTATATATACTATGTTTTGTAGTATTGAACCCTGTATATACTATGTTTTGTCCTATACATACATATCTATGAAAGTTTAATTTATAAGCTAGGCACAGTAAGAGATTAACAGCCATAACTAATGATAGAACAATTATAACAATGTGCTATAATAAAAGTTATGCGAATGTGGTCTCTCAAAATACCTTATCATACTATACTCACCCTTCTTGCAAAGATGGGAGATGATAAAATACCTACGTGATGAGATGAAACAAGCTGAATGACGCAGGCATTGTGACATAGCGTTAGGCTACTACTGACCTTCTGATGATAGGTCAGAAGGAGGATCATGTGCTTCCTGACCACATTTGACCATGGGTAACTGAAACCATGGAAAACGAAACCTCGGGTGAGGGGGGACTGCTATATAAAAAGTTGTGAAAATAGCACACAGGGTACTTGTATGCCTTTACCCAGCTTCCCCTAATATTAACATCTTTCATAACCATAGTACAATGGTTGAAACCAGGAGATTAACATGGATATGATACTAATCTACAGATCTTATTTGAATTTTGTCAAAGGGAATGGTCTTATAACTAAAGCCAGAGTTGTTCTCAGGTTCCTGTTGGCACATCCCCATCACCCATAGGTGGGCTCTCATTGCCCACAGGTGTCTCTTACTTTACAAATGAGCATGATGAACTGAGAATCCCCCAAGTACCCCAGGCTAGGCCCCACACTGCTGAGTGTAACCCAGCACTGGGCCTTTTGTAGTTCATGCAATATGCCAGAACAAACCAGGGGAAGGAAGGACTTTCTTATTTATCAGACAGTAGACAACTCCAGTACTCTTGGGGACTTTTAAGATAAATAAGACCTAAAACTGCTTTAATAGGGTTATCCTAATATGGGCTTAGACACAGAAGGGTCAGATTGAGGGAGTCTGGATCAATCAACAGAAAATCATTTTCACTGCTGCCTTAATTCAAGCCTACTGAGTGCCTGGAATCTTGTAGAGATATGGGTGTGTTAGTCCTCTATTGCTGTGGAACAAATTACCCAAAATGTAGTGGCTTAAACTGTCAATACATATGTATTATCTCTTAATACTTCTGTGAGTCAGCAATTCAGGAATAGCTTAGCTGGGTGGTTCTGGCTCAGGGTCTCTTGTGGGGTAGTTATCAGCTGGCCTTGCAGTCATCTGAAGGCTTGGTTGGGGCTGGAGGATGGGCTGGGGCTTTCAGGATGGTCCATGGGACTGGCAATTTGGGCTTGGCTACTGGCAGGAGGCCTCAGTTCCTCTCCACATGGGCCTCCTCTAGGCCTGTTTGACATGATTTATAACATGGCAGCTGGCTTCCTCTAGGGTGAGCAGTTCAAGAGGGAGCAAGGTGGATTACCAGTCACACACCATCATTTCCACAGTATCCTGTTAGTTACACAGGTCAGCCCTATTCACTGTGGGAAGGGAGTACCTAAAGCCTGAAAACCAGGAAGTGAGGATCCTTGGGGGCCATCTTGTAGGCTGGCTACCACAGTGGGAGATAGAGAAGTGACAAGGCTCTGTGACATTCAATTTGTCATTTATTGAAAAAATAGTATTAATTACAATTACATAATACTGGAGATTTGGTTTTCATGGCTATTGTAGTGTTTTGGATTTTAATGAAAAACAAATCAAAACCAAGAACCATCAAAAGAAAGTGGGCCTCATCAATGTCAAAGTTTGGTGGGCAGAAGTAGAGATTTTGAGTCAGAAGGCTTGAATTCCAGTACTGATCTCTGTTGCCTACAAGGTTGTCTTGGGGAACAAAGAGGATGATGAACCCTGCCCTGTGGAACTCATGGGCTGTTTTGAAGAATGAACTCGAGTGTGAGGGGATGCATGAATTAGACAGTGTGTTATGGGAATATTAGTTATGATAATGAGGGAGATTTTAAAGATGCAGTGAGATTCGTTCAATACTTAAACCTGGAAACAACTGAGTATATTTTTCAGACGAAATGTTTTAGGATTGAGCTTATTGATTTTATTTTATTTTTCTTTGTGCTGGATAAAAATACCAGTGACTATGAGTACCTTTATTATGAGGAGCTGTAAGGTCAAAGCCATGGGGTGGGTTGTGGGGGAACCTGCATAGTTCTGTAAGGAAGTTTAAATCCAGGGGACTGGTCCATTTGGAGTTTTCTTCAGGGCCTTTCCATCTAGGATTGGGCCTTTGCCCTGTTTGCCATTGCCATTTGGCCTGTCCCAAATGTTTGCCTCTGACTGCTTTTCATAGATCAGTGTTTCAAATCCAGGGATTTTCTTCTGGCTCTTTCATCATGGGGAATTCACTCAGGAGCCTCAGCCTGCTGGTGGTTTATGAGGTCTGTGGCTGAATGTATGGGCTATAATCCCTGAGACCTGAGGGACAGATCTTGGAGACATAGCTAGAAAGTGAACTTAAGGTCAGGCAAAGATTTCTGAAAATCCATGTTATAGGTGGGAAAAACTTGAATTATCATAAATATTTGGTGCCCAGTGTTTTGCTATAAGGTTTGCTTATTAGTGTTAGCCTATCCACACAAAGTTATTATTTATTCAGCCCCTTTCCATGGATTTCTAGGGTAAGAGCATTCCAGGGTGAGAGCCTAAAGGCCTGGGATGTGTGTGTATTAAAGATTTAACTGTAGGTCTCAATATCAAACCGTCACCAGTCTGTCTTCTACTTATACTTAATTTCTAATAATTAAATGCTTGTAATGCTTTATGTCTTTGCAGTAGATATTAATACATGCGAGTGTTGATGAAATTTAACTTTCTTTTCTGAAATGAAGGAATTGTGCCATCTAGTTTCATTTCTCAATGACCACTAATGATTTGTAGTTTGGGCTCAACCCCAGATAAACATACAGATAACCAAATTATCTGGGTAGTAGGAGTGTTAGAAGAGGAGGGTGACTTTGCTTTTCTTTTTTTCTGCCAGCTTTATTGAGATATAATTGATATATAACCTTGTGTAACCTTAAGGTGCACAGTGAGATGATTTAATACACGTATATATTGTGAAATGATTACCACATTGAGGTTAACACCTCCATCACCTCATAGAATTACAAGTTTTCTTTTGTGGCAGGAACATTTAAGATTATTCTCTTAGCAACTTTCAAGTCTATAAAACAGGATTTTTTTGTTTTGTTTTGTTTTTTGTTTTTTAGCATGGTGATGGGTATTAAGGAGGGCATGAATTGCATGGAGCACTGGGTGTTATATGCAAACAATGAATCATGGATCACCACATCAAAAACTAATGATGTCCTGTATGGTGACTAACATAACATAATAAAATAAAATAAAATAAAATAAATAAAACAGTATTATTAATATAGTCACCATGCTGTACATTACGTCCTCAGAACTTACCTTATAATGGACATTTTATACTCTTTGACCAACATCTCCCCATTTCTCCCACTCTTCAGCCCCTGGCAACCACCATTCTACCATCTTTATATGAGTTTGATTTTTTTAGATTCCACATATAAGTAGGATCATGCAGTATTTATCTTTCTCTAACTTATTTCACTTAGCATTAATGTCCTCAGGGTCCATCCATGTTGTTGCAAATGGCAGGATCTCTTTCCTTTTTAAGACTGCATAATATTCCGTTATATAGATAATAGGTAGGTAGTTTTCTGTCAATGGACACTTGGGTTATTTCTGTGTTTTGGCTACTATAAATAAAGCTGTAATGAACATAGGGGTGCAGATATTTCTCTGAAATAGTGATTTCATTTCTTCTGGATATATACGCAGAAGTAGAATTATGGGATCATGTGGTAGTTATATTTTTAACTTTTTGAAAAATCTCCCTACTGTTTTTTGTCATGGCTGTACCAATTTCCATTGCTACCACTAAGGGTTCCCTTTTCTCCACATCCTCACTGGCATTTGTTATCTCTTAGCTCTTTGATGATAGCCATTCTAACAGGTGTGAGGTGATATCTTACTGCAGTTTTCATTTGCATTTCTGATGATTAATCATGTCGAACATCTTTTCATATACCTCTTGTCCATTTGTATGTCTTCTTTGGAAAAATGTCTGTTCAAGGTCTTCTGCCCATTTAAAAAAATGGGATTATTGGAGGTTTCTTGCTGTTGAGTTGTATGAGTTTCTTATGTATTTTGGATATTAACCCCTTATCTTGTATATGGCTTGCAAATATTTTCTCCCATTCCTTTGATTGTCTTTTCATTTTGTTGATATTTTTGTTTTTCTTATCCCACTGGTTAAACATGATTGACTTAAAATAGTTATGCTTCTGTTTCTCTGAACACAGCCCATGTTAGCATCAAAGGAAGAATTTTTGGTAGAACCAGCTGCTAACCCGCTTATTTAAAGCTGGGACACTGGTTAGCAGTTGAAGATGTGACTGTGTGGTGCAACATGAGCCTGCACTTTGAGAAGTAGCACTCTGAGACATGGGATCTGGTTCAACACTGGCTTGCTCTGTGGCTTTGGACAGGTTACTCACCTTTCTGTGTAGCAAGTAGCTAAAGTGCCTGTACTGGCATCTCTGGCACATTTTAGGCACTGAACACAGAACTTTATAGTTCTGTTTAAGATGTCTGGGATGTCTGGATGAATACTTTCTTTAAAAAAAGAAAATTGATGGGGCACCTGGGTGTCTCAGTTGGTTAAGTGTCTGCCTTTGGCTCAGGTCATGATCTCATGGTCCTGGGATTGAGCCCTGTGTCAGGCTTCCTGCTCAGTGGGGAGTCGGCTTCTTCCTCTCCCTCTGCCCTCCCCCACTTGTGTATGCGCGTGCTCTCTCTCACATAAATAAAATCTTAAAAGAAAAAAAAGAAAATTGGGGCATCTGGGTGGCTCAGTTGGTTAGGTGTCTGACTCTTGATTGCGGCTCAGGTCATGATCTCAGGGTCATGAGATCAAGCCCGGCATTGGGCTCCACAGTGCATGTGGAGCCTGCTTAAGATTCTGTGCCCCTCTCCCTCTGCTCCTCCCCTTCCCAGCTCTCTCTCTCTAAAAAAAAAAAAAAAAAAAATCTGTAAGTACAGATAACTCAAATGTGCATGGCAGCTTTCTTAAGAAGAATTTAAAATTTCAAGGCACGTGTTGTGATGAGCACTGGGTGTTATACACAACTAATGAATCGTTGAACACTGCATCAAAAACTAATGATGTACTATATGTTGGCTAACTGAACATAATAAAAAAACAGCAACAAAGTAAGGTCTTTTTGTGTACCCCACAAAAAAATGTGGAACAGACATCTTTCTGGGATATAGTCTGATGTGTCAGATCCTGAGTCAGGTGCTGAATAACTTGACCAAAAGCAGCACCTGGTGTTGGTTTGCACTTTTGGCCCTGTTGCTCCCACTGTGACTGCTTGGGCTGACATGGTCTGGGGGAAAGGTAGGGGTGCTCTAAGATTTACCTGGCTTTATAGAATCTTTCCTCCCTCCTTCAGGAGCAACTACGTGTACATGTGCTTTTGCCATTTTATTCATGACGTTTAATTTCTCTGTTCTTGTCATATCAACTCAGCCTGAAATTGAGATCACTTAAACATCATTCTTTTAAGGTCATTCCTAGGTTTCTTTAATTTTTTTTATGTTTCATAGGGTTTCTTATGACTAGCTAAAACAGTATTTTTAAATACTTATTTAGCATAAAATACTTTTTATTTATTTTTTATTTTAAAGGATTTATTTATTTGAAAGAGGCAGAGAGAGAATGAGTGTTTGTGAGTGGGGGGAGGGGCAGAGAGAGAGGGAGAGGGAGAATCTCAAGCAGACTCCCTGCTGAGCACAGAGCCTGATGCAGGGCTCGATCTCATGACCCTGAGATCATAACCTGAGCAGAAACCAGGAGTTGGACACTCAACCAACTGAGCCAACCAGATAGCCCTAGCATAAAAGACTTTTTAAAATCGTTGCTCTTTTAACAACTTCAAGAAAATTGCCAAGCATTAAAAAATTAGATAAATTCAGGAGACATAAAAAGAGAAGTAAATTTGATTAGATAAAAATTAACCCTTCTTCTACCATAAGGAAATTTAGAAGATAAAAGTTAGACAAGGAGAGTCTTTTGGCTTTCAACTTGGAAGAGCCCAAGGTGCGCCTTTCTTTGGTTGTCCCAAATCCTGGTTCATCCGACATCAGCTGCCTAAGTTCAACCCCAGTGTGATCAAAGTCATGTACCTGAGGTGCACTGGTTGGGGAGTTGGTGCCACATCTACCCTGGCCCCCAAGATTGGCTCCCTGGATCTGTCTCCAAGAATGGTTGGTGATGACATCACCAAGGCAGCCAGTGATTGGAAGGGTCTGAGGATTACAGTGAAACTGACCATTCAGAACAGACAGGCCCAGATTGAAGTGGTACCTTCTGCCTCTGCCCTGATTATCAAAGCCCTCAAGGAACCGACAGACTGAAGCAGAAAAACATTAAGCACGGTGGAAATATCACTTTTGATGAGATTGTCAACGTTGCCCAACAGATGTGGCACCGATCTGTAGCTAGAGAGTTCTCTGGAACATTGAAGAGATCTTGGGGACTGCCCAGTCTGTGGGCTGCAGTGTGGATGGCCGCCACCCTCATGATATCATAGGTGACATCAAGAGTGGTGCAGTGGAATGCCCGGCTACTTAAGAACTACCAAGGAAGAGGAAAATGTTTCAATAAAGGATCATTTGATAACCAAAAAAAAAAAAAAAAAAGTTAAGACTAGGAGAAAATATTTTCAACTTTTTTTTTTGTCTCGCAACATCAACTTTATTTGTACAAATAAGGATATCATGGGAGTAATTTCTAAAACCGTGTCTCCTGTTTTCAACATTTTTAAAAAAAGATATATTTATCTTAGTGAGAGCATGCACAAGCAGGGCGAGGGGCAGAGGGAGAGGGAGGGAAGCAGACTTCCTGCTGAGTGTAGAGACCAATGCGGGGGTTGATCCTACAACCCCAAGATCGTGACCTGAGTTGAAATAAAAAATTGGATGCTTAACCCCCTATTTTCAACATTTTTTAATTGAATTTTTAATTGAGGTAATTACAGCTTCGCATACAACTGGAAGAAATAATACAATGAGATATTGTGTACCCTTTACCCAGTTTCCCTTATGGCAGTATCTTGTAAAAGTATAGTATAATATCACAACCAGGACATTGATTCAGTCCACCCATCTTTAGGGTGAGTGATTTCTCTTTTTGCGTATTGATCTAGCACCATTTGTTGAAAAGGCTGTCTTTTCCTCCATTTTTACCCTTTTGTCAAAACCAGCTGGACTTGCTTGTGTAGATCCATTGTTGGGTTCTCTTATTTTGTTCCATTGACCTATGTGCCTGTCTCTCCACTACTACCACACTGTCTTGACTACTGTAGCTATATAGTAAGCCTTAGTATTGGGCATAGTGATTCTTTCCATTCTATTCTCCTTTCCAGACTTGTTTTAGTTATTCTGTGGCCTGTGCTTTCTCCAATAAATTTTAGAATAAGCTTGTCTACAAAAAACTAAGCTGGGATTTTGATAGGAATTGCATTAAACCTGTATATCAGTTTGCAGTGAATTAACTTTTTTACCATGTTGAGTCTTCTACTGCAGAAACACGGTTCGTCTCTCCATTTATGAAATATTTTCTTTTTTACAAAGAACTAGTACTTGGAACCCATAGTGAGCTTCTACCAATCAAAAAAAAAAAAAGCCAAAATTCCATAGGAAACTAGGAAAAGGCTATTTTTAGTCAATTCTCACATGAAATACAAATGGCTTCTAAGATTTGGAAAGATGCGCAATCTTACTGGTGTTCCAGGAAATGCAAATTATAAGATCCCATTGTTGTGTATGATGAGATTGGTAAAAATAAAATGGGATAATATTATTAATTGATAAGAGTATAAGAAAATGGACATATTTTGATGTAGTCCCAATAGTTAATTTTTGCTGTTGTTTCCCTTGCCTTAGACATATCTAGAAAAATGCTGATTTTTCAACAAAAACAACTGATGTCAGAGAAATTACTTCCTGTGCTCTCTTCTAGGATTTTTATGGTTTCAGGTCTCACATTTAGGTCTGTAATCCATTTTGAGCTTATTTTTGTGTATGATATAAGAAAGTGGTCCAGTTTCATTCTTTTGCATGTAGTTGTGCAATTTTTCTCAACATCATTTGTTGAAGAGACTATCTCCCATTGCATATTGTTGCCTCCTTCGTTGAAGATTGACCATATAAGTGTGGGTTATTTCTGGGCTTTCGGTTCTGTTCTATTGATCTGTGTGTCTGTTTTTGTACCAGTACCCTACTGCTTTTATTACTACAGCTTTGTATTATATCTTGGAGTCTGGAATTGTGATACCTCCAGTTTCATTCTTTTTCAAGATTGCTTTGGCTATTTTGGGTCTTTTGTGGTTCCATACAGATTTTAGGGTTATTTGTTCTTGTTCTGGGAAAAATGCTGTTGGTATTTTGATAGGGATTGCATTAAATGTGTAAATTGCTTTGGATCGTATGGACATTTTAGCAATATTTGTCCTTTCAGTCCATGAGCATGGAATGTCTTTCCATTTCTTTGTGTCTTCAGTTTCTTTCATCAGTGTTTTACAGTTTCACGGTCTGGGTCTTTCATCTCTTTGGTTAAGTTTATTCCTAGGTATCTTATTATTTTGGGTGCAATTTTTTAAAGATTTATTTATTTATTTTAGAGAGAGAGAGTGCGTGCGTGAGCAAGGGAAACGAAAGCAAAAATTAACTATTGGGACTACATCAAAATATGTCTATTTTCTTATACTCTTATCAATTAGTAATATTATCCCATTTTATTTTTACCAATCTAATCATACACAACAGTGGGATCTTACCACTGCAGAGCCTGATGCAGGGCTCAGTCTCACAACCTTGAACCACAACGTGAGCTGAAACCAAGAGTTGGACGCCCAACTGACTGTGCCACCTAGGCATCCCTATTTTGGGTGCAGTTGTAAATGGGATTGTTTTCTTAATTTCTCTTTCTGTTGCTTCATTATTAGTGTATAGAAATGCAACAGATTTCTGTACATTGACTTTGTATCCTGCAACTTTAATGAATTCATTTATCACATCTAGTAGTTTGTTGATAGAGTTGTCCTTAGGATTTTCTCTATATAGTATCATGTCATCCGCAAATACTGAAAGTTTTACTTACCACTTTGGATGCCTTTTGTTTCTTTTTGCTCTCTGATTGCTGAGGCTATAACTTCCAGTATATGTTGAATAGAAGTGGTGAGAGTGGCTATTCTTGTCTTATTTCTGATCTTAGGGGAAAAGCTTTTAGTATTTTTACCACAGAGTATGATGTTAGCTGTAGGTTTTTTTTTTTTAAATATATGCCCTTTATTATGTTGAGATGTATTCCCTCTAAATCTACTTTGTTGAAGGTTTTAATCATGAATGGATGTTGTGCTTTGTCAGGTGCTTTTTTGGCATCTGTTGAAGTGATCATATGGTTTTTATCCTTTCTTTAGTTGATGTGATGTATCATATTGATTGATTTGTGAATATTGAACCACCTTCACATCCTAGGAATAAATCCCACTTGATCATTGTGAATGATTTTTTTATACATGCATTTTCTTTAAATAAACTCTATCTCCATCATGGGACTTGTACTCACAACCCCGAGATCAAGAGTTGCATGCTTTACTGACTGCGCTAGCCAGGCGGCCCTGATTTTTTAAAATATATTGTTGGATTTGGTTTGCTAGTATTTTGTTGAGGATTTTTTGCATCTATGTTCATCATTGATGTTGGCCTGTAATTCTCTTTTTTTGTGGTGTCTCTGTCTGGTTCTGGTATCAGGGTAATGCTGGCCTCATAGAATGAATTTGGAAGTTTTCCTTCCTTTTTGATTTTTTTGGAATAGTTTGAGAAGGACAGATATTAATTCTTCTATTTTTTTTTTTTTTTTTTTTAATTTTTTTATTCTTATGTTAATCCCCTTACATTACAACATTAGTTTTAGATGAAGTGTTCCATGATTCATTGTTTGTGCACAACACCCAGTGCTCCATGCAGAACGTGCCCTCCTAAATACCCACCACCAGGCTAACCCATCCTCCCACCCCCCTCCCCTCTAGAACCCTGTTTGTTTTTCAGAGTCCATCGTCTCTCATGGTTCGTCTACCCCTCCGATTTCCCCCGCTTCATTCTTCCCCTCCCGCTACCTTCTTCTTCTTCTTCTTTTTTTTTTTTTCTTAACATATATTGCATTATTTGTTTCAGAGGTACAGATCTGAGATTCAACAGTCTTGCACAATTCACAGCGCTTACCAGAGCACATACACTCCCCAGTGTCTATCACCCAGTCCCCCCATCCCTCCCACCCCACCCCCCACTCCAACAACACTCAGTTTGTTTCCTGCGATTAAGAATTCCTCATATCAGTGAGATCATATGATACATGTCTTTCTCTGTTTGACTTATTTCACTCAACATAATACCCTCCAGTTCCATCCACGTCGTTGCAAATGGCAAGATCTCATTCCTTTTGATGGCTGCATAATATTCCATTGTATATATATACCACATCTTCTTTATCCATTCATCTGTCGATGGACATCTTGGCTCTTTCCACAGTTTGGCTATTGTGGACATTGCTGCTATAAACATCGGGGTGCACGTAGCCCTTCGGATCCCTACTTTTGTATCTTTGGGGTAAATACCCAGTAGTGCAGTTGCTGGATCATATGGTAGCTCTATTTTCAACTTTTTGAGGAACCTCCATACAGTTTTCCAGAGTGGCTGCACCAGCTTGCATTCCCACCAACAGTGTAGGAGGGTTCCCCTTTCTCCGCATCCCCGCCAACATCTGTCGTTTCCTGACTTGTTAATTTTAGCCATTCTGACTGGTGTGAGGTGATATCTCATTGAGGTTTTGATTTGGATTTCCCTGATGCCGAGCGATATTGAGCACTTTTTCATGTGTCTGTTGGCCATTTGGATGTCTTCTTTGGAAAAATGTCTGTTCATGTCTTCTGCCCATTTCTTAATTGGATTCTTTGTTCTTTGGGTGTTGAGTTTGATGAGTTCTTTATAGATTTTGGATACTAGCCCTTTATCTGATATGTCATTTGCAAATATCTTCTCCCATTCTGTCGGTTGTCTTTTGGTTTTGTTAACTGTTTCCTTTGCTTTGCAAAAGCTTCTTATCTTGATGAAGTCCCAATAGTTCATTTTTGCCCTTGCTTCCCTTGCCTTTGGCGATGTTTCTAGGAAGAAGTTGCTTCGGCTGAGGTCAAAGAGGTTGTTGCCTGTGTTCTCCTTTAGGATTTTGATGGACTCCTGTCTCACATTGAGGTCTTTCAACCATTTGGAGTCTATTTTTGTGTGTGGTGTAAGGAAGTGGTCCAGTTTCATTCTTCTGCATGTGTCTATCCAATTTTCCCAACACCATTTGTTGAAGAGACTGTCTTTGTTCCATTGGACATTCTTTCCCGCTTTGTCGAAGATTAGTTGACCATAGAGTTGAGGGTCCATTTCTGGGCTCTCTATTCTGTTCCATTGATCGATGTGTCTGTTTTTGTGCCAGTACCATGCTGTCTTGATGATGACAGCTTTGTAATAGAGCTTGAAGTCCGGAATTGTGATGCCACCGGCTTTGCTTTTCTTTTTCAATATTCCTCTGGCTATGCGGGGTCTTTTCTGGTTCCATACAAATTTTAGGATTATTTGTTCCATTTCTTTGAAAAAAGTGGATGGTATTTTGATGGGGATTGCATTGAATGTGTAGATTGCTCTAGGTAGCATTGACATCTTCACAATATTTGTTCTTCCAATCCATGAGCATGGAACGTTTTTCCATTTCTTTGTGTCTTCCTCAATTTCTTTCATGAGTATTTTATAGTTTTCTGAGTACAGATCCTTTGTCTCTTTGGTTAGATTTATTCCTAGGTATCTTATGGTTTTGGGTGCAATTGTAAATGGGATCGACTCCTTAATTTCTCTTTCTTCTGTCTTGTTGTTGGTGTATAGGAATGCCACTGACTTCTGTGCATTGATTTTATATCCTGCCACTTTACTGAATTCCTGTATGAGTTCTAGCAGTTTTGGGGTGGAGTCTTTTGGGTTTTCCACATAAAGTATCATATCATCTGCAAAGAGTGAGAGTTTGACTTCTTCTTTGCCAATTTGGATGCCTTTGATTTCTTTTTGTTGTCTGATTGCTGTGGCTAGGACTTCCAATACTATGTTGAATAGCAGTGGTGATAGTGGACATCCCTGCCGCGTTCCTGACCTTAGGGGGAAAGCTCTCAGTTTTTCCCCATTGAGAATAATATTTGCTGTAGGTTTTTCATAGATGGCTTTTATGATATTGAGGTATGTACCCTCTATCCCTATACTCTGAAGAGTTTTGATCAAGAAAGGATGCTGTACTTTGTCAAAAGCTTTTTCGGCATCTATCGAGAGGATCATATGATTCTTGTTCTTTCCTTTGTTAATGTACTGTATCACATTGATTGATTTGCGGATGTTGAACCAACCTTGCAGCCCAGGGATAAATCCCACTTGGTCATGGTGAATAATCCTTTTAATGTACTGTTGGATCCTATTGGCTAGTATTTTGGTGAGAATTTTTGCATCCATGTTCATCAGGGATATTGGTCTGTAATTCTCCTTTTTGATGGGGTCTTTGTCTGGTTTGGGGATCAAGGTAATGCTGGCCTCATAAAATGAGTTTGGAAGTTTTCCTTCCGTTTCAATTTTTTGGAACAGTTTCAGAAGAATAGGTATTAATTCTTCTTGAAATGTTTGGTAGAATTCCCCTGGGAAGCCATCTGGCCCTGGGCTTTTGGTTTTTGGGAGATTTTTGATGACTGCTTCAATTTCCTTAGTGGTTATAGGTCTGTTCAGGTTTTCTATTTCATCCTGGTTCAGTTTTGGTAGTTGATACATCTCTAGGAATGCATCCATCTCTTCCAGGTTATCTAATTTGCTGGCATAGAGTTGCTCATAATATGTTCTTATAATTGTTTGTATTTCTTTGGTGTTGGTTGTGATCTCTCCTCTTTCATTCATGATTTTGTTGATTTGGGTCATTTCTCTTCTCTTTTTGATAAGTCTGGCCAGGGGTTTATCAATCTTGTTAATTCTTTCAAAGAACCAGCTCCTAGTTTCGTTGATCTGTTCTACTGTTCTTTTAGTTTCTATTTCATTGATTTCTGCTCTGATCTTTATGATTTCTCTTCTCCTGCTGGGTTTAGGCTTTATTTGCTGTTCTTTCTCCAGCTCCTTTAGGTGTAGGGTTAGGTTGTGTACTTGAGACCTTTCTTGTTTCTTGAGAAAGGCTTGTATTGCTATATACTTTCCTCTTAGGACTGCCTTTGCTGCATCCCAAAGATTTTGAACAGTTGTGTTTTCATTTTCATTAGTTTCCATGTATTTTTTTAATTCTTCTTTAATTTCCTGGTTGACCCATTCATTCTTCAGTAGGATGCTCTTTAGCCTCCATGTATTTGAGTTCTTTCCGACTTTCCTCTTGGGATTGAGTTCTAGTTTCAAAGCATTGTGGTCTGAAAATAGGCAGGGAATGATCCCAATCTTTTGGTACCGGTTGAGACCTGATTTATGACCTAGGATGTGGTCGATTCTGGAGAATGTTCCATGGGCAGTAGAGAAGAATGTGTATTCCGTTGCTTTGGGGTGGAATGTTCTGAATATGTCTGTGAAGTCCATTTGGTCCAGTGTGTCATTTAAAGTCTTTATTTCCTTGTTGATCTTTTGCTTAGATGATCTGTCCATTTCAGTGAGGGGGATGTTAAAGTCCCCCACTATTATTGTATTGTTGTTGATGTGTTTCTTTGCTTTTGTTATTAATTGCCTTATATAATTGGCTGCTCCCATGTTAGGGGCATAGATATTTACAATTGTTAGATCTTCTTGTTGGATAGATCCTTTAAGTATGATATAGTGTCCTTCCTCATCTCTTATTACAGTCTTTGGTTTAAAATCTAATTTGTCTGATATAAGGATTGCCACCCCAGCTTTCTTTTGGTGTCCATTAGCATGGTAAATGGTTTTCCACCCCCTCACTTTCAATCTGGGGGTGTCTTTGGGTCTAAAATGAGTCTCTTGCAGACAGCATATCGATGGATCTTGTTTTTTAATCCAGTCTGTTAGCCTGTGTCTTTTGATTGGGGCATTTAGCCCATTTACATTCAAGGTAACTATTGAAAGATAGGAATTTAGTGCCATTGTATTGCCTGTAAGGTGACTGTTACCATATATTGTCTGTGTTCCTTTCTGGTCTATGTTGCTTTTAGGGTCTCTCTTTGCTTAGAGGACCCTTTTCAAGATTTCCTGTAGGGCTGGTTTTGTGTTTGCAAATTCCTTTAGTTTTTTTTTGTTCTGGAAACTTTTTATCTCTCCTTCAATTTTCAATGACAGCCTAGCTGGATAGAGTATTCTTGGCTGCATATTTTTCTCATTTAGTGCTCTGAATATATCCTGCCAGTCCTTTCTGGCCTGCCAGGTCTCTGTGGATAGGTCTGTTGCCAATCTAATGTTTCTACCATTGTAGGTTACATATCTCTTCTCCCGAGCTGCTTTCAGGATTTTCTCTTTGTCTGTGAGACTTGTAAGTTTTACTATTAGATGTCGGGGAGTTGACCTATTTTTATTGATTTTGAGAGGGGTTCTCTGTGCTTCCTGGATTTTCATGCCTGTTTCTTTCCCCAAATTAGGGAAGTTCTCTGCTATAATTTGCTCCATTATACCTTCTGCCCCCCTCTCTCTTTCTTCTTCTTCTGGGATCCCAATTATTCTAATGTTGTTTCGTCTTATGGTATCACTTATCTCTCGAATTCTGCCCTCATGATCCAGTAGTTGTTTATCTCTCTTTTTCTCAGCTTCTTTATTTTCCAGCATTTCATCTTCTATATTACTGATTCTCTCTTCTGCCTCATTTATTCTAGCAGTTAGTGCCCCCATTTTTGATTGCACCTCATTAATAGCCTTTTTGATTTCTACTTGGTTGGATTTTAGCTCTTTTACTTCTCCAGAAAGAGTTTCTCTAATAACTTCCATATTTTTTTCAAGCCCAGCTAGTATCTTTAAAGTGATGATTCTGAACTCTAGATCTGACATCGTACTAATGTCCGTATTGAGTAGGTCCCTGGCAGTCGGTACTGCCTCTTGTTCTTTTTGTTGAGGTGATTTTTTCCGTCTCGTCATTTTGTGCAGAGGAGAATAGATTAATGAGAGAACAAAATGCTAGCAGAGTAACCACGTCCCCAGAAAATATACTCTAAACAAATCAGAAAAGACCTGAAGCAGTGGGATAAGAAGGGGAAAGAGAGAAAAAAAAAAAAGAAAAAAAAAGAAAAAGATAAAGATAAAAACAACAACAAACAAAACAAAAGAACAACAACAAAAGAAAAACCAGAATGTGATCAAATATGATCTATATGGTATATAGATCAGTGCCACACACTAGATTTGGGGTGTGTTTTGGTCTTTTAGAAGAAAGTGTCTCCCAAAATTTTAAAGAAAGAAAAACTTATATATGTACAAAAATAAGGGTTGATATGATGAAGGGATGGAAAATGACTGTAAAAATGGAAATTATAAAAAATTTTATAAAAGGAATTGATAAGAAGTTGTTTGAAAAAAGAAAGAGGATTTAAAAAAAGAAAAAAGAAAAAAAAAGGGAGAGGATGTGATCAGGCAGGGGAATAGAGAACACCATATACTAGAGATTTAGGGTATATTTTAATCTGTTAGAAGAAACTATCTCAAAATTTTAAAGAGAGAACAACTTATATATATAAGCCAAAAATATGGGTAACTACTATGAAGGGATAGAATATGACTCTAAAAATGAAAAATAAAAATGTTTTTTTTAAAAAAAGGGATTGATAAGATGTTGTTTGAAAAAGGGAAAAAGAAAAATTCAAAAAGAAATAAAAAGACAAAAAGACAGTTAAAAAAAAATTAACTTTAAAAGACTAAGGAATCATGGTAAAAAAGCCGTGAATTCTATGTGCAGTAGTCCCTTAGCGCTGGAGTTCTGCTGTTCTCATTGATCGGTAAACTTGGTCTTGGCTGGCTGTTCTCGCTGATCTTCTGGGGAGGGGCCTGTTGCCGTGGTTTCCAAATGTCTCTGCCGGAGGCGGAATAGCCCCGCCCTTGCCCCCTCCCGGCTAAGTAATCTGCTCGGGTTTGCTCTCCGGGGCTTTTGTTCCCTGCGAGCTTTCCGTACAGCTTTGGAGGCGGAGAGTGAAAATGGCGGCCTCCCAATCTCCGCCCCGGAGGAGCCGAGAACTCGGGCCCGCTCCTCAGTGAGCCCCCAGAGAAAAGTCGTCAGTCACTCCCGTCTCCCCGGTCTGCAGCTGCACTCCGTGCTCAACCGGCCTGTGACCGCACGTTTCTATCTCTGGCACCCGATCCCGGGTGGAGTCTCCAAACCCAGCAGATCCCTGCGGTGCCCTCCCGCGCGGCTCCTCCCGGGGGAGGAAGGTGAGTCTCCCCGGATCGGCCGCTTGTTGGGTCCCTGCTGGAGGAGCAGGGGCCCGACTGGGCCGCGGATCGCGGTTAATGGCAACCCCAGCTGAGAGCCTGCGCCTGGGCTCCGCCTCTGCAGCCGGCTTCCCTGCTGCGTTACCTGGGAGCTCTGCTGCCCTCAGGCACCCCCGGTTTTTCTGTGACCCTGAGGGTCCTGAGACCACACTGTCCCGGAGGGTTCCACCCCCCGCTGAGCCACCAGAGTGACGTCCCTCGGCGGAGCTGACTTTTAAAAGTTCCGATTTTGTGCTCCGCGGCTCTATCACTTGCCAGAAGCGGCCGACGGAGGCCCCTCCCCCGCCGTCTATCCTCCCGAATATCGCCTCGGATTCACTTCTCCGCACGTCCTACCTTCCAGAAAGTGGTCGCTTTTCTGCTGAGACAGTTGTTGCTCTTCTTTTCTTCGATCTCCTGTTGAGTTTGTAGGTGTTCAGAATGGTTTGATCCCTATCCAGCTGAATTCCTGAGAGGAGACGAAATCCAGGTCTCCTACTCCTCCGCCATCTTGCTCCGCCCCTTAATTCTTCTATTTTTAAATGTTTGGTAGAATTCCCCTGTGATGCTGTCTGGTCCTGGACTTTTGTTTGTTGGGATTGTTTGATTACTGACTGATTCAATTTCATTGCTGGTAATTGGTCTGTTCAAATTTTTGTTTCTTCTTGGTCCAGTTTTGGGAGCTAATATGTTTCTAGGAATTTATCCATTTCTTCTGGGTTGTCCAATTTGTTGGCATGTAATATTTCATAATTTCAGATATACTAAAGAATATTTCAGTTTTTTTCATAATCCTTTGTATTTCTGTGGAATTGGTGGTTATTTTTCCTCTTTCATTTCTGATATTGTTTATTTGAGTCCTTTTTCTTTTTCTTTTTTTCCTTTATTTATTTATTTTATTTATTTATTTTTAAAGACTTTTTTATTTATTTATTTGACAGAGAGAGACACAGAGAGAGAGGGAACACAAGCAGGGGGAGGGGGAGAGGGAGAAGCAGGCTTCCCGCTGAGCAGGGAGCCCGATGCGGGGCTCGATCCCAGGACCCTGGGATCATGACCTGAGCTGAAGGCAGACACATAACCGACTGAGCCACCCAGGCACCCCTTTTTTTCCTTTTTTTAATGAGTCTGGCTATAGGTTTGTCGATTTTGTTGATCTTTGCAAAGAAATAGCTCCTGATTTCATTGATCTGTTGTTTTTTGTTTCTATTTTATTTTTTTCTGCTCTAATCTTTATTTTCCTTCTTCTACCGGTTTTATGTTTGTTCTTGTTTTTCTTGCTCCTTTAGGTGTAAGGTTAGGTTGTTTATTTGAGATTTGTCTTGCTTCTTGAAGTAGGCCTGTTTTGCTATAAAATTCCCTCTTAGAACAGCTTTTGCTGCATCCCATGGATTTTGGACCATTGTGTTTCCATTTTCATTTGTCTCCATGAATATTTTTTTTCCTCTTTGATTTATTGGTTGACCCATTCATTGTTTAGTCACATTTTATTTAACCTCCACATACTCATGGTCTTTCCAGATTTTTTCTTGTGGTTGATTTCCCGTTTCATAGCATTGTGGTCAGAAAAGATGCATGGTATGACTTCAGTCTTTTTTAATTTGTTGAGACTTGTTTTGTGGCCTAATGTGTGATCTCTTCCAGAGAATGTTCCATGTACACTTGAAAAGAATGTGTATTCTCCTGTTTTAGGATGGAATGTTCTGAATATATTTGTTAGATCCACCTAGTCCAATGTGTCATTCAAAGCCACTGTTTCCTTGTTGATTTTCTGTTTGGGTGATCTATCTACTGATGTAAGGGGGTGTTAAAGTCCCCTATTATTGTTGCATTACTATTGATCAGTTCCTTTATGTTTATTATTAACTGTTTTATGTATTTGGGTGCTCCCATGTTGGGTGCATAAATATTTACAACTGTTATATCTTCTTCTTGGATTGTTCCCTTTATGATTATGTAGTGTCCTTCATCTCTTATTGCAGTCTTTGTGTGTGTGTGTTTTATAGTCTCTTTTAAAGTCTGTTTTGTCTCATATAAGTATTGCTACCCCAGCTTTTTTTTTTTTCACTTCCATTTGCACGATAAAATGCTTTTCTCTTCCTTCACTTTCGATCTGCATATATCTTTAGGTCTGAAATGAGTCTCTTATAGGCAGCGTGTAGATGGGTCTTGCTTTTTAATCCATTCTGTTACCTGGTGAAGACTTTTCAGAAGGCATTTAGCAATGTTGATCAAAATTAGAACCAAGACAGGGACACCTGGGTGGCTCAGCCGGTGAAGCGTCTGCCTTTGGCTCATGTCATGATCCCAGGGTCCTGGGATCAAGTCCTGCATTGGGCTCCTTGCTCACTGGGGAGCCTAGTCTCTCTCTGCTGCTCCCCCTGCTTGTGCTCTCGCTCGCTCTCTCTGACAAATAAATAAATAAATAAATAAATAAATAAAATCTTTAAAGATAAAAAAACTAGACCCAGACGTAAGTGGACTGAGCAATTTCACTTCTTTTAACCTCTCTTTCAGAAGTCTGTGCACATGTGCATGAAGGTATTGGTACAAGAGGGCTCAATATGGCATTATGGAGACAACCAAAATGCTCATCAGTAGAGGAAAGGTTAGACAAATCATATCTCATTTGTAGTGTAGAATACTGTGCACCATTTAAGAAGAATGAGGCTGACCTATTTGTACTGACATTCAAATTAGGTAAGAATAGGAAAGAAGTCAAATTATACCCCCTTCCATTTTTAGTACTACTTTGCTTTTAAACAGATATAAACTGGCCATCTGCTTATTTCTGACTTTCCTGTCACACTGTTGAACTGATACAGATGCTTCAGATAATTATGCTGTGGCTCAGGGAGTCTAAATTACTGATAAGTTAACTTTATTTTTATGGCTCTTATCTTGAAGTCATTTTTATTGCTTTCCTTGTGTACCAAAATGGGGAATAAATATCCAGGGCCGGGGGAATGGGACCATGCCGCAGGCAGGAATGATATGCCTCTGGCTATGTTGAGTGCTCTTGTCCTCTCAGTGCCCTGGCCCTTTGTAATCCTACTCCAGTCAGAAGGGCATTGCTAACCTCTTTGAGGAATGGCCTTTTCTTTGACAAGGTCTTAGTAGGGCTGGCATCTGAAGAAGTCTTGTTTTCATGATGCATTTGGGAGAAAAGTTTCATAAAAGGTATCCATACAACAATTGAGTAAATGCCTTGATCTATGTGCCTATCAAAATGAATTGATCATTAAATTTAATAAATCACAACATTTATTTTTTTTTCAAAAAAACTTCAGGACAGAATTGCTTCTGTGACCAGAGCCCTTTTCCAATTAAAAATATTTTATCAGGAGGTTTTTTTTTTTTTAAGATTTTATTTATTTATTTGAGAGACAGACAGCATGAGAGGGAGGAGGGTCAGAGGGAGAAGCAGACTCCCTGCCGAGCAGGAAGCCCGATGCGGGACTCTATCCCGGGACTCCAGGATCATGACCTGAGCCGAAGGCAGTCGCTCAACCGACCCAGGCACCCCTTATCATGAGTTTTTAAAACAAGAAGAAATAAGACAGTGAACACAGTGTATCCACCTCCCAGGCTAAGAAAGTGGGTTCTTGAAGATGTTCCAGTGAGGGGAGGGCTGGCCATTTTATTGCCCATTGTGCTGATTAACATTGGTATCTGGGGCTCAGCTCCATGCTGTTGTGGTGGCCCTTCTATAGCAGGGCCACATGGAGTGCTTATGTTTAGGGTTGGTGTGGAGCACCTGGTCTGGCTGAAGTGTCCTTAGCAGACCACCTCTGCCCACAAGTTGTTTCCAGTGTCCCGGGAGAGAGAAACAGGAAATTCCTAGCCTATTTTAAGAGTTTCTTTAAGAGAGGAATGTCCCGGGTGCTATGGCAGAGCACACTATTGTATGTGTATTAGTGTGTATATGAGAGAGAGAGGTGAGAGAGGGAGGGAGGATATATGTGTGGGTAAGTGAGAAGGACGTCTTCAAGGTAAGGGACAGGTTTTTGCAAAGACACAGGGAGAGAGAGCATAAGCATATTAGTTATTTATGGTTGGGTAAGAAAATACCTAAAAACTTAGTGGCTTACAGCATTTATTATCTTACATTGTTTCTGAGCATCAGGAATTCAGGAACAGTTTAGCTGGGTGGTTCTGGC
This sequence comes from Mirounga angustirostris, assembly GCF_029215605.1. Taxonomy (NCBI): domain Eukaryota; kingdom Metazoa; phylum Chordata; class Mammalia; order Carnivora; family Phocidae; genus Mirounga; species Mirounga angustirostris. The sequence goes on along the minus strand of NW_026991718.1, from coordinate 94,999,619 downwards.
TCAGAGTCTGTGGTGGGGTTGCAGTCAAGATGTCAGGCCAGGGCCACCATCCTCTGCAGGCTCAACTGGGGCTGGAGGGTCTGCTTCCAGAGTGGCTCACTCACATGGCTGGCAAGTTGGTACTGGCTGTTAGCAAGATTCTTAGTTCCTTTCCTGATGCTTCTTCCTAGAACTATTTGACTGTCCTCACAGCAAGCCGCCAGCTTCCACAGAGCAGGTGATCCGAGAGAGCAGGGTATAAGCTGTAACATCTTCTGTGACCTAGCCTTGCTGGCCATTTTACAGTGTCCTGCTGGCCACACCGGCCAGCTATAACTACTGTGACGGGGGTGGACACTCCGTAAGGGCATGCATACCAGGAGGCAAGGATTATGGGGGCACTCTTGGAGGCTGCTGCCATAGCCTGGTCCTGAATCTGCAAGCCGGTCTGTAGGCCAGGGGCGGGGGGCGGGGCAGCTGTGAGTTGGGGGAGCTGATTGGGCTGGGAATCCCAGTATAGACTCTGGACACTGCTTTAAGTACTTTCTATTTTATCTTCAAAGCCCTAGGGAGTCCTGGAAGGATTATAAGGAGGCAAATGACATGCTCAGTGTGCTTTTCAGTCTATAGCTCTGGTAGAGGTGTGCAGTGTGTTGGAGTGGGAGGCAGATGGGTGACCCAAGGGCTGCTGGTGGTGGTCTGTTTAGAGGCTCTGTAGTCCTTACCCTCCCTGGAGCATCTGGAGCTGGGTGAGGATCCCCAATTGTGGCAAATCCCACCTCTCCCTACCTCCTTCTCTGTATGGGAGACTTGGGCTATAGACTTAATAAGCCAGTGGCTTCCAGAGTGAGCTGTGGGGAAAAAAAAAGTCATTTAGAGTATGGGAAGTAAATATTACCACTTTTATTTATCTGTATCTCATTTTTTAAAATGTCTATTTTTAGGACTGTTTTATGATGTCCTTAGTGTGTGAGTACCACAGCAAGATGTATATAACTTAGAAGTTAGTGAATGTGCGTCATTGGGGTACGTGCCCCACATCTTTTACCAATACGGTAGATGATCACTGAGTTTCAAGACCTCCACTAAGAGGGAGGCTGGTCCTGGGGTGTGGGACAGGGTTGGCAGCTGTGCCCAGTGTCTCCCTCTATGACTGGGTGCTTTCACAGAGGCCCTGGCACACCTTAGCACTGTCCTCAGGAGACCTGTGCAGGCCCAGTGCCCACTTAGCCATCTGGTGGTAGCTGGCTTGCCCTGCAAGCCTCTAGCAATCGTCCCTTGTGACCCGGGTCACTTTAGGGAAGCCATTCTTAGGCATCCTCTGGCCTCAGAGTCATACCTGCATTTACATTAGGCTCAGAAGTGTTGGTGGTTCTGCCCTGGCAGGTCATTCAGTTTCTCTGAGGACCCCTGTTGGTTTGTAAAACAAGGGTAGTCCTCCTCTTCAGGGTGCTTTGGTGGAAGGGCCTCCTGCAGTGCCTAGCATGTAATATTCTTCTGCCTTCCCAGACCCCACATTATGCACAGTAGGCCAATACGGACTGAAGATTCCTTCCTGACAATGTCCCAGGTCAGGACTCCAGGGGGTTACTATCATTCCCTCATTTAGGCCCTGCGGCCCCAAAGACACATTGAGTTCCAGGAGGATCCTGGCTTACTCAGCTTGGTTACACATACTCTGTTTGAATGGTGTCCTGAGTTAAAAACATAAGTAGCTTTGATAACAAAGTGAAATGTCCTTAGCAATTGGGACCTCTGTTCCTGAGAAGCAGCAGTTTTTAGTGTTTGATGAAGTATACCCATCCTTTGCAGCCTTTGTGTGCCAGGCTTACTTTGTAGTCTGAAATTAAAAAAAAATAAGAGTCAATTCTCATAGTCTTTTCAGTAACTTTGAAGTATCTTTACAAAAGAATGCATCTGGTCTACAGGGCATATTTTTGTAATCCCTTGCATGTAATTTGCAAAATGTATCTTCTTAATCTTTTATTTTGAAATAACTTTATATTTACAGAAAAGCTGCAAAATAGTAATGAGTTTCTGTACACTCGTCTGGCTTCCCCTAATGTTAACATCTTACATGAGCCTAGCACAGTTATCAAAAGCAGGAAGTGAGCATTAGTACACCACCATTAAGTAATCGTCAACCATTACTTGAATTTCCCTGATTTTCCTACTAGTGTGTTCCCTTTTGTGTTCCAGGATCCCATCCAGGATCCCATCCGGATGCCACACTGGGGTTTGTTATGTCTCTTTGGTCTCTTCCGTCCTAGGACAGTGCCTTGGTCTCCATGTTATATTTTTGAAAATGTGTAAATCTGACTTTGTAGAAATCCTTTGAACATAATTTTGTTTTTTTTTCTCCAAGTCCCTGTTGCCCCCAGCTATGACCTGGCTGCTTCTTGGGTCACAGCCAGTTACATGCCTGGCACATAGTACTTGCTCATTGAATGGTAGCTGCTGTTGTTTTGACAATAAATGAGGCATGGTCATTGGCCTGCCACCAGTGTTACTGTTGGAGCTTATCATTGGACTCCTTATATGGCACCTGTGGGTAAAATGCTTTCTAGTTTACTCAGATTCAGGTTTCCCAGTGCAGGTGTGAGATGGGAAAGTGCCTCAGACTATGTGCTGTGAGCAACTGTTTTTAGTCTCGGGAGATCTGGTGCAGTAGTGGGGGCCGGAGTGGTGTTCTCTCTTACAGATGTGTTGTGCACCTACGAATCCACACCAAGCCTGAGAAAGCCCAGATCTCAATGTTCAGGTTTGTGCATGATAAACTGCACTGTTTCTGGGGAGCCTGATTGCTTATAAGGTGGCCTTTCCCAAGACTGTTGGGTGCTCTAGAAGTGTATCTGGGGCTGTGGAAGGACATATGCAAAAGTGGTACTCGGTGTTCACAGACTATGACAAAAAATTCTTTTCTTTCTAGGCCTGATATTGGGTATACATATATAGTAGTGGTAGGTAGATGGTGGGGGTGGGTGTTGTTTTATTCTAGAGTTTTCTGTAAAAGTGAATTAGTTACCTGGATTCTGGAGTTGTGCCCAAATCTTTGGGTATTTAACTCAAGAATCCCAGTGTTTGCGTGTGTGCACGCATGCATGCATGTACACATGAGACAGACACACGCACATACACACATACCCCTAGGGAGACAGAGACTGAGAGGTCTAGGTGTTCCCAGGACTGAGGGGGATCTCTGGGATGTGGGACTTTCAGTGCTAAAACTGGGACAGTCTCAGGCAAACTGGAATGGTTGGTTGCCCTATAAAGGACTTACTTGGGACAGAGGATGATGGGCATTGGTGATACCTACAACATTCCCAGTGGCAAGTTTCTAGTCCTAGTCTTCTGCCATTTGCTCTGTCCCTTTTTTAAAAAATTCTTATTTAAAAAATTTTCTTCTTATGATTACCAACACTTTATTATTCTTGTTTTATTAATTCCCTCTCTGTGTTTTGCTGGAGAGTTTTGAAACATTTCCCTGGTATCCTCCCATTTTTTTTACATTTGATGTCATTAAAAATAAACTTTTGTTTTGGGGTAATCTTAGATATCCAGAAATGTTGCTGAGAGTACAGAGTTCTGAATACCTTGCATCCAGCATATCCCATTGTTATCGTCGTACCTTTCCATGGCACATTTGTGAAAATTAAGAAATTGACATTGCTGGGGCGCCTGGTGTTTCAGTTGGTTAAGCGTCTGCCTTCAGCTCAGGTCATGATCCTGGGGTCCTGGGATTGAGCCCTGCGTCATCGGGCTCCCTGCTTGGCGAGGAGCCTGCTTCTCCCTCTCCCTGCCACTCCCCCTCCTTGTGCTCTCTCTCTCTCTCTCAAATAAATAAAATCTTAAAAAGAAAAAAAGAACTTGACATTGGTACATTACTATTAACTAAACTCCAGATTTTATTTGGATTTCACCAGTTTTTCCATTTATATACTCTTTCTGTTCCAGGATCCAGTCTAGGGCACATTACATTTTATTGTCTTTGGCAGTTTCTGACTTTGAGGGGTACTGGTCAGGCACCCCATAGAATAGCCTCAAATCTGGGTTTGTCTCATGTGTTTTGTGATTAGACTGGGGTTATGGGTTTTGGAAAGAGCATCCCAGAGGTAGGGTGCTCTTCTCGTCTCATCCTATCAGGGGATAGGTGACACCCATGTAACATCCCCGGTGATGCAAACCTTGATCACCTGGTTGATGTCGGGTTGGCCAGATGGCTCCACTACAGTGTTACTGTTTTTCCCTTTCTCTCTGCAATTCTGGGAAGTGAATCCTGAAGCACAGGGGCACCTTGAAGGGGTTCGGGAGGATGAAGCCCCACTTCCTGGAGGGGGAAGTATTCCATGTATTATTTGTAGGGTTGCAGGACACCCAGATGACTTTGATTTTCAGATAAACAATGAGTAACTTTTTGGTGTAAGTATGTCCCTTGCGATATCTGAACATCAGATTTAACTGGGCATCCTTTATTTTGTTAAATCTGGCAACCCTAGTTATTTGGAATTCTTCTGTAAGAAAAATGAGTCTCTTCCCCCACTACATTTGATTTTTGGTTTGGTTACACCATCTTTTTGGTATGGTTGTCTTCCCACTTTCCGTCATCCTTCAGTAGAGTTTGATATATTTTAGTAATTGCACTTTGTCTACTTAATTTTCTTTTAAAACAGCATGGCAAAATTGAGTTTTGCTCAAAAATGAATTAGTGTGTGTGTTTAATCAAAGGATTTTTCTCATTACATGAGCCAAAAAGCACATTAGTTTCCAACCCCCTATAAATCAAACCCAGAGGTGAAGGAAACAAGAGATTTGTACTGAATTTCCAAGTGTGGATCATGGGAGGTGCAGGGAAAAAAGACGCTGCTGTTCCTTGAGCAGCCCCAGGGAGCGACAGCAGCAAGGAGCGCTTGGATTCTGGCTGAACCTGGCAGTGTGAGGCCCTCGTGATGGCTTCCGATCCCTGACTTCTGGCCGGGGTGGGAGAACGCTAAGTGCATGTGGAAATGAAGGTGGACTGGGGTGGTGGCGATGCCGAGGGGATCTGGGTAGTTTTCCTTTCGCAAGAAAACCAGACCACTTGTTTCCTGCATGCGGTGCGCCTAGCCCATCAGAGGTGTTGCCTTTCAGCAAAGCGGTGGTGCTGCAGAACGCTTCCCGCCGTCCGCTTTCCTCGGCACTGTGTTCTCAGCAGCTCGCACCCGTCACACCGGGACCTGCTTCTCTGCAGCAGCAGGTGTTCCTGGAAGCGGCACGGGGCTGCTCAGCTCCTCTGGACGAGAGGCTGCAGCTGGCCGGGGGGCGGGGGGGGGGGCCCCTGACAAGCCTTCCCAGAGCCGGAGGGCCAGGCAGAGGGGAGGTTTTGGAGCTTGGTGAACGGAATGTGGTGGGCCCTGCTGACGGTTGCCTTCCTATCAGTTCATTTGAAACGATGGCACTTGAGAGGATTCATGTCACTTGAACGTGGGATCCTGCCTGGCACACTGTAGGTGTGTTATTACAGGTTTGTCCATCACATGGGTGCCCTCCTTCTTTGCAGCAGTTGTGACATGGGTCTGTCTACTTACAACTAAGCCCTGTCTCCCTTGTTAACAACGCACATCACTTGTCATTGCTTTACCTAAATCTGTTTTCCCGATTACACGGTCTCATTCCTCTTAGGTCTCCACAGAAAGTCGCCAGCACTCCTGGAGGTCTGATGCCCTTTGATCCACGTACCTTCTCTTTTTTCCCCACCAGGATGGGGCTGCCCACCGAGGGGTCTTTTATGCAGTCTTGTCTCTGGCACCTGGCACAGTCCTCGGCCTGCAGAACGCTCTCGTCCGATATGTGAGGAGTGAATAAATATCTACCTTAGGCTGAAATGATTTGTATGTCCCAAGTAAGAAATGCTTACAGGTGCGAAAGTGCCCAGAGCAACTTATTTTTTTTAGATTTTATTTATTTATTTGATAGAGAGTGAGAGAGCAAGAGCGAGCATGAGCAGGGGGAGGGGCAGAGGGACAAGCAGGCTCCCCACTGAGCAAGGAGCCCAGTGTGGGGCTTGATCCCAAGGACCCTGGGATCATCACCTGAGCCAAAGTCAGATGCTTAACCCACTGAGCCACCCAAGTGCCCCCAGGGCAACTTACTAAAAGATCCGCACCTGTGTACAGTTAATGACTTTAGTCTGAGGCTGCCAGTTCTTTTTCATAAGGAAACAAGAAGCTTCACTTTTAACATAGCTTCCTCAAGGTATTACAAATGTCTGTGTTTGGTTCTTGTTATCTTCTTGAACAGAGCAACATATGTCTGTCTATGTGTTTATATTTTTTAAGATACCAGATGTCTGTAGTACAAGTTTTTATTATCTGTTTTCGAATTTTGTTTTGAAACTTAAAAACACATTTTGAGATATTGCTGTAGAAATGAGCGCAGAGTGCTACCTGATCATAGGGTTATGTTTTGGCAAGCTCTTTTGAGTTTTGAATTTTCTTGAATTCCTGGTTATGGGATGCCAGCATGTGAAATACACGAATTGTAAACAGTGGGGTCAGTTTCTAACAGCTCTAAAAAAGAGCAGGCAGTTATATTTTCAGTGAGGATTTTGGAAGTAAAGGCTAAGTCCCGAAGAAGAACAGCCGGGTTCTGCGCTGTTTAGAGATGAGGAAGCCAGGAGCAGGGCACTGGGACAGTGGCACCATTTCTGGTTCCCCATTGTTGGGTAAAGTTCATCTGACCCACAACTGTCAGCAAAGCCCCATCCTGGGGGTGGCCCAACAGCTCAGCCCCAGCTCCACCTGTCAGTGGCCAGGGGCGTAGGAACAGAGCACTGCAATAATTATTATGAGGTGTGACTCTCTGGGTCGGTGCCCTTCTGTGTCTGGAGCCACGGTGGAATTGCTGAGTGAATGAGCTACAGCATCTCGTTTTTACACAGACCACAATCTCTTCTGGACTGCTCCCTGTTCTTTTATGAGGAAACCTAAACAGCTTTACTTGCCCTTTCCCAGATTTTCTGCTGCCTTTTTATAGCTGCATATGAGGTCACCGGAAGGTTTTCTTTTCAGCTTTAATGTTATTGAATTGAACATTTTTGCAGCTGTGGCTCCTTGTTTTCAGATATTTGTTTCCCTGAGTTCTGGGTAACGAGCGTCTTGGAGGCACAGAGTGTCTTTGAGAGGTGTAGCTTACCTGGGGTGGCTCAGCTTCATCCTCATTAGCAGTTAGGCGAGGATACTCCATAGAGCACTTGTTTTCAAACTTTATTAGTAGGGGCCCCGTTTGTAGACATATAATTATATGTCGAACAGCAATAAAACACCAAAACGAGCTGTGTGACATGGGGACTGGGATAGCGAGACGACAGAGAGTGTTGAGCTGTTTATGCAGGAGGCACTGGGAAGGGGTGTCTCTGAGGCCACTTCTGGGGAGCCCTTGGTCACACAGCCCGGAAGCCACAGCCCTGGAGTCAGGCATTTGTGGGCAGCAGGGTCATCTCATGAGATCGAGGGTCTGTCCTTGGTGCTGTCCGCCTCTCTCCGTCTGGACTGCAACCCTCTGAGCTTTGGACCTGCGTTTCACTGGAGGCCCGATAGTTCTGCTGGGAAGTCAGTCAGTCTCAGCATTTCCTCTGCTGTGTTCCTCTTTTTCCTGTCATATTCATGATCCGTCATTGGCTTGGGCTCTTGGCACCTGCTCCTTTTCCCTGGCCCCCCATTTCTCGTCTCTAACCCGGGCCTGTTTGTCAGTGTCTTGGTCATGATTACAACAGCATTAGCGGCCAGCGTTGATGGAGCAGTCGTGGTGTTAGGCTGCTGTCAGTGCCTCATCGTGTTATCCTACTCACCCCTCGCCCCAGCCTTTTCGTGGGAGGTGTGGATGACCTGTAGCTTCCATTTCTTGTATCGCTGCTGAACCGGAGTTCATTTCTCGCCTCACACTGGAATTTTCTAACTGCCCCTGATGAGTCTGCATGCCAAGGGTTTCTTTCAGTACATGTCTTGCATAGCAGCGTTTGCTGAGTGTCTGTCCAGCACTTTGATCTCAGCAGTCCCCTCCAAAGGTCCTTGCTGGCTCCACTTCCTTTAGGTAAAGATCAAACTTGAGCCCAGCACAGGTCTGCGTCTCTAGGTCTGGGTCCCATTGCTTCCCTGTAGGGATTGTCAGCAAGAACACACACTTCTTTTCTTGTCCCCAAGACCGTGCTCAAACTCTTTCCCCTGTATGGCTGCAAACGAGTGCACCTTCTTCCTGCTCACCCTTTCTTACATTGGAATGGCAGGCCTGTCTTGTCTGTGTACGGTCCTGGTGTGCACAGCTATTTGTTAGCACTTTCATTGCCTGGAAATGTGATGAGGTCATTTCCATTTGACTTTTCAAGAGCTCATTCCTTGTTCTGCAATTAAATTAGGAACTCTTTTCTATAAGAGAACCAGAACTTAAAAATCCCCCAAAGTCCCCATGACTGCACAGAGCAGGCAGTTGACAAATATTTGCTTTCTATTAGAGTCCTAAAGAAAATCATTCCTCAGGATGAAGCTTTGTGTCAGTGCATCGAACACGGTAATCCTGTTTCTCTAGTCTTGTTCTTCATGAATGTTCTCCCATCCAAGTACTAACCAGGCCCGACCCTGCTTAGCTTCCGAGATCAGACGAGATCAGGCGCATTCAGGGTGGTATGGCCATAGACTTCATGAATGTTCTCCATGAGAGGCTCACTTAAGCAGAAGAACAAGAAGCCAGTGGTGACATTTCCTAAGGTTTTTGTACATTGGGACAGTGGGAACACTGGTGTCATCATCAGTATTATCTATTAATAGGAAAATGTAAGTCTGGAGTTCTGGTGGCATTCATAATTAATTATTTTGCATCATTTCTTCTAATGTTTATGATGTGGACCAATTACACAGATTCTTGGTGTAACTGTGGTTAACAGCTTCATGAAAAGGGGAACTGAGAGTGGTCTTTGTCCTTCCTTAGTAGTGTCCCAAAACAGTCTCCACCATGTAAATGCACTTGAATTTGCAGAGTATACAGGCCTCCGCTGCCTTCTAGAATAAAGAAAGGAGGAAAGGGAGAGGCTGCACCTTCATATGACATTCTTAGATTGAGGGGCTCCTTCTCATTCTGTATTTATTTTATTTGGAGACCTTGGTCTCATTACAGTTTAAATCTTGTTCTCTTACTTTTGCAGCTTATTTAATTGAGACCATTTCAATGAAAAAAATGTTTAAAACATTGCAGTTGTAAAGAATCTGGGGTCATGCAGAGGCCTTCATTGATCCTTATGATGAACGAATGACTGTAACTCCCTGGCGAAGGGCCTCCTTTTCATTATTTCTCAAGGCCTTTATCCCATCTCGATCAGCGCGGGACAGCTTAATGTTTTTGGCCCATTGAACTCTGAGTTATGCTACTTTTAAAGCTTTGACTACATAACTGAGAGGCCAAAGCCAGAGTAAGCTGGATAGCATACTCCTGTGCTATTTATTGCACCGGGCAGTAAAAACAGCACCAACAGAGTCCTTTGTTTTACTTTTTGTAGGCTCTGTCATCACTTTAATTGGTTGTTGTTAGAACAGATGTTTTAAAAGGAATATTTTGACATGACTGTATTTGCTTATTTAATTTCTGATGACTTGAAGAACATTTATGTTTACATTTAAAAAAAAAAAAAAAGAGCCATGGGCCATGGGAGCAGAGCAACCCCATTGGCCCTTTCCAGACCTGGTCCTGGGGAAAGATAGTGAGGATGCCAGGGAGAGCTTTGCTGGGAAGAGTCTTGAGGGAAGGAACCATAAACTTGAAAACCCAGGGCCAGCATGCTGAAACCTCTCCATGTACAGTCAGTAGAACATTCAATAGCAATCCAAATGTCAAACCACCTTGAAAGATGACTTTTAAGAAATGCAAAAGTGAAGTTACCAGTGTTTTAAGGTAAGCCAAATTTAAAAAGAAAATTGTCCATCTGTTTAGAGAGAGCTTATGAACCAGTTAAAGCCTTCACAACTCTGATACCTTTGTAAAGCATCGAACTGACTTCAGACTTGGACATGAGCTTGGTTCCTATGCTGTAGCTAAAGAATCCAGTGATTATTTTTTGGTTCTTTTAATTTGGGCATTCAAAAAAGAGAGATTTGTTTCCACATTTGGGTCAAAATGTACTTTCTAAATTGCTGTTTCATAACAAGGTTGGCAAAAATAATTAATAATGTAGCTCAGTATTTTGAAGAATTTTAGATTCAGAAAAAGTCTCTAAGGATGGTTCTTTGCTCTTTATACTGTTTGGATACTCATCTCTGCCCTTTTACAAATTTGGATAGATGGGGAAACTCCATTGGTTTATCCTAAAACAGACACCTAGTAAGTCAACAAAACATCATCAGTGGAAGTGGTCACGACGACTCCTGTGGTCTAGCAAATTTCCTTCTATAGTTAATTGATACATTAGCTGATTTGGGGCTATACCATTATGATTGTACAGAAAATGTTTGTTACGGTAAGCTAGCCAGACAGATGCTGCTCAGCTCGTAATCAGAACTTTCTAGATGTAGAAGTCTCTTGATTCCAGGCTAGAAAGTGAGCCTGTTCTTTCATCTAGCTGGGTTCTCATTCTTTTTCCCATCGTACAGGACTTGTTCGGTGCATAACAAGCATTCGGTAACTGTTTGCCCAATTAATGAATTGCCAAGAGAATTAACAAGTGACCAGATGTCATTTATACCTGGGGGATGGCTTATTGCTGGGGTACCACCTGCTTTCCACAGTATTATCTATCTGTGAGTGTTAACTGATTGTCAGTCTGCTTAATCTGTCCAGTCTGTTTAAGCTCTAAGTTGAAATTCTGAGGTTTTCTTGGTTGGTAGTAGGACTTTTTGTTATTATGGGATATCTTAAACTGTTTGAGATCAATGGATCAGGGATGCCTGGGTGGCTCAGTTGGTTAACTGTCTGCCTTCGGCTTGGGTCATGATCCCAGGGTCCTGGGATTGAGTCCTGCATCAGGCTCCTTGCTCAGCGGGGAGCCTGCTTCTCCCTCTGTCTGCCACTCCCCCTGCTTGTGTTCTCTCTCTCTCTTTCTCTGTCTCTGACAAATAAATAGAATCTTAGGAAAAAAAAGAGATCAATGGATCAGTCTTTTTTTTTTTTTTTTGGATTTTGTACCCACCTAAGCATTTTAGAGTTAATAAAATGTTAAACCGTTTCTAAGTTAAAAAATGCTACAAATCAAAGCACATGGTAGAGCACATGTATGATCATATTTTCTTTTGTGATTGTTATTCATTTTTACATGTTACTCGGGGAGAGCTGGGAGGGACTTCATTCTTAGCAGGTTGCTACTCTTACATAACAGAACAGGAAAGGTCTAAAGTGATGAAAATTATTCCTGTCAAGTTTATGATTCTTGACCTTTATAGAATAACATCTATCTCAATTGATTAGAAAAAAAAGGTAGTTTCTTTGAGATACTGTCACTTATTATTTTCAAAAGAGCTTTAACTCTTTAAACTCATGTCACATGTAAATTGGCACTAAAAGTCTGTTACAGAATAAGAGAAGTTTATGCCTGGGGAAGCAAGCACAGAAGTCTTTCTCTCAGTTTGATGGCTGAGTGGGACTAGCATATTTTTCAGCCAAGTGTACCGCCTAGCCCCTCTGACGGCATTTATTTGGTTGTTTTCTCCATAAAATATGTGTCCAAAATGAAATAAAACCTTACACTGAGATACATTTCTGTATAGAATTCACAATTTAAAATTTTTATTTTATTTATTCTAAATTGATACAAACCATTTCAGAATCACCTTTTCAAAATCATTGGTAATAAAGGGGAGGAGATGCTTAGTTTCCCTTCTTAAATTAGCAAATTAAGTGTTTCAGGGTTTACATTTTTTCTTGTATCTGCCTAGACATCATAGAGAAAAGCATCCCTGTTGAGTGCGTGGTGGGAGTGGTTTCTTTAAACGTTCTTTTAAAATCAGTGATAACACTTAATCTCTTTTTTTTAACACTTAATCTCTTTTAACAAAGAACAAGAAATCACCTTCTACCCTCCGCAGTACCCAAATTCTTTTAGTTTTTTCCCATGTAGTCCTTTTTTTCTGTGCTTGTGTAGCACTTACCCCTCTAGATCTACATATATATTTACAAAATGGGATCACACTGTACTGTTTTATAACCTAATTTTTCTACTTCTAACATCATGGACATTTTTGCATATCTTCAAATAATCTTTTTCAAGCTCACTTTTAATAGGAGCCTTACCACTGTGTCATAAGAGGTAGTCTATTACCTAACTCAACTATTGTTGGACATTTAAATTTCATCCTAGCTTTCCATCTTAGGAGAGGTGCTGTGGCAAACTGCATTGTGTCCTAAATCTTGCTGTGTAGCCAGGGTTGTTTCTTGGCATGAATTCCCAGACCTATAACTGCTGGGGCAGACAACAGAGTCACGCTCAAGCTTTTGACCGGGAGCATGGTGTCTTTATTTTTATTTACTTATTTATTTTAAGCAGGCTCCACACCCAACATGGGGTTTGAACTCACAACACTGAGATCAAAAGTCGCATGCTCTATCAACTGAGCCAGCCAAGCGCCCCCCTATGTGATATCTTTAGAGTTAACCATTAGCTGGCAGAGTTTACAGGTGGCCCTTCCCGAGTATTGGGCTTAGCATATTAATGTGAATCTTTGCCCATTTGATAGATTAAAAAATAGAAAATGATAGAAATTTTATCAGAGTATGCCTCACTTAAAAAAAAAAAAAAGTTGGTTAATTTCTATTTGCCCAAAGAAATTGCATGGAGGTAGTAGTGAGGAGGTGGGGAATAATCAGGCCATGTGGAATGATCTGCCAGGCAGTTCAAGCAGAAACCCAAGCAGCCTCCCCTGCAAGCAGCTGTTTCCTCCACCTGCGCTGAAGCCAATAATTGGAAAATTGACTGTTTTATGTTTCATCCTTCATTTCTCTCTCCCCACTCTAACTGATGATTCTGTCGAGCCGCAGAACAGGCGAGAGCGGAGAGCAAAAGCACAGGGGTGCTCATCCCCAAGGTGATTGGTTTATTTTCAGAGCATCTAAGGTGATGATGTCCTGTGTGCCTTCGCTGACTGCCACTGGTTATTAGTAGGACGGCATTTTGGTCATATCTGTTCTCCGTATCTGCCGCTGGTTAACATAGGGCTTGGTGAAGGACAGACCTTGAGCTCCCAGTCTTTGTCTCCCGCTTGTGTGTACTGGACGACCTATAACTTGTTGGCCCTTGGATACTTCCATCTCAGGCCCCCTAAAAGGGCAGGAATGGGAAGAGGGGAACTACCATTTATTCAACTCCTAGCTCCTCCTTGCCAGGCATTTCTCTTGTTTTTGTTTTTACTAACTTCCCTTCCCCCTTCCAGAAAAAGAAAAGAAACAGGCATTTTGTATACATTATTTTATTCAGGTGACAAAGTAGTTAATCATGGTCATAAGTAACGTACAACTTAAAAATTTTTCTTACACATGAACTTTATGAGCAAGTAAATATTTTCTTATTTGGGGCCTTTGTTTTTCCTGCCTGATTCAAGAGTTTTACAACCCTTAACAACCCATGTGCATTTAAATGGTTTGAGGTTTCAGTTTGCTGTTTTCTATAAATGTAAAGAAAACACATGCAACTTCTGCCATTAAGGAGATGACATGCCAAATCTTTTTTTGTGAGCTAGAGCCCTGACTTTTGAACTGCTTGCTTAAGAACCTGTGTTGTCTCTGTGTAGCTTTGAGTGACTTAGGGAACATTTAAGGAAGTTTCATTTCCTAGTTTACAGTTGACCCTTGAACAACACGGGGTTTTGGGGTGCCAGCACCTCCCCTGCAGGTGACAGTCTGTGTATAACTTTTGACTCTCCCAAAACTTAACTGTTCAGTCTTCTGTTGACAGAGCCTTACCCATAACATAGTCAATTAACACGTTTTGTATGTTATATGTATTACATACTGTGTTCTTACAATAAAGTAAGCTAGAAAAGACAGTGTTATTAAGAAAATTGTAAGGAAGAGGAAATATATTTATAGTACTGTGTTTATCCAAAAAAATCTGTATATAAGTGGACCCATGCAGTTCAAACCCGCATTGAGAGTCAGCTGTATTTCACTGTTTTGTTTTTCCTCTTGGAGCTGTTTTCTTTTCTTTTCTTCTTCTTCTTCTTTTTATTTTTTTTGGAGCTGTTTTCTATAATTTAAGAATACTGGACACAGGGGATTAGGGGAGAGTGGTTGAGACGGGCTAACATGCCTTGAGTGTCCACCCAGTGCCACTCTGATGTCTCTCATGGTGAAAATCTGCCCTCAGGGAATGCTTTCCAGAAGGCCCATGTTTAGCTCTGTGTCTTGTGCCTTAGATGTTTAGCAAATACTGCTTAACGAAGACATTTTACTTTCCCAAAAGCATTCAGAACCTTTCACAGATAGTGTTTTGTTAAATTCTTCCAACATCTCAAAGGAGACCTGCTTGGATTTTACTGATGGGATGGGCAGAGAAACAGGGAGACTGAGATGAGAACTAGACCCCAAACTCCCTCTTCTTTTCTTCTCTTTCCTTGACTTTATCAAACTTTTATCTAAATACATCTACAAAAAAGGCAAAATTCAGGAGCATCCACTCTACCAAAGTCTTAAACAGTAATTTGAGAAATGTAGTTGCTGCTTTTAAAAAATTAAACCTCAGGTCTCCTTACTGGACATACGAGTGTGATCTTAAAATATACTTGGTGAGAGGAAGGTAAGGGCTCATTTCTGAAACACTGCACTCCTTGATGCTCTGGTCTCTTGTGGCGTAAATTATAAATGCAGGTTTTCCTGAGGTTATTGAGATGATGATATGAGAGCCTTATGAGTGGAAATATAAAGGAAAGGCTTAGAAAAGAATTTGAGACCAAGAGGTGCTGTAAGTGGTGGCAGGACAGCAAAAGCGACAAGGAAGTTAAAACCTGCATGTGTGTTGAAGATTCTGATGTGGACAGCCTCGGGTTAAAGGGATCTCCAGGGGCCCGGAGCCACCTCTGGGCTGGCCATCTGCAGGCACACCGTGCCAGCCACCGGATGGGAGGAAGTAGAGCTGATTTTAAGAGGGTTCTAGGTGAGGGATGGGCTGTTAACACCTCCACTGGTAATTCAACTTTACTGTCTGGGAATGTTCTTTCTTTGGAACTTAAATCTTTCCGCATTAACCCACTGCCTACTTTCCCACACCTCTCCCTGGAGACGTAGTTTGCCTTATGTTCTGACAGTTGCCGTTTTTTGGAAGCTCATCATAATCCATTTCAAGCAGTTGATGTTTTGAAACTTGATTACAGGTGAGGCCATATTGTAAACTGATCTTTTCTGAAAGAAGAGATCTGAAAAATATGTCAGAAATAATTTTAAATCCTAAAAGTTTATCTAAATACTTGATGTTGAGATGAAGTTTTTCAGGTGAACTATTTACCCTCTAGGAAGATAACATTTTACTTTTTTGATCCCATAGTTATTTTTTGTCTTGACCTCCCCATTTCTCTCCCTGTCCAGCCTCTTGTCACTACCTCTTCTCCTCCACCTGCATCACCCCATCTCTCCCCTGGTCACCCCAGATTCCCACTGAGAATTGATTTCCTTTCTTTTTAGTAAATTTTGGGCTTGGAATCAGTAAACTCTTCCAGACAGAGGTCTCCTCCTGTCCTGTTCCTTAGCTTTCTAGGAGAGCTCTTCATGTTTGACCTTACCATCCCTAGGATGGCTTCTGAGGAGTGGAAGGAAAAGGCGGCTAGACCGCAGGCTTCATGTTATGGGTTTTCTTTGAATACTAAAGAAATGTCAAATTTGCTAGCAGAGTAAAACCCACAATGAGCCCCATCTTTCTCCAAGTCCCTGAGTGCCCTAGGGCCTTCTTTCTGGTTTTCCTGAGACCATACTTTTGAGTTGTGAAAGCGTTTCTTAATTTACATTTTCTTTGATTGCATCTGAAAAGGCTTGTTGGCCTGACAACAGTTGCTATGGGGATGATACTTGTGGTTAGTGCTGTTAGGGCAGTCACCATTATTGAGAGCACCAGGTGCATATTTATTCACGGTGTGGAATGAGGTTCTGTTCTAAAGCACATGAAAGTGACTCACCCTAACCTTGTTCTCTATCTGATTATAGTCTAGGAGCCTACATACATCCATCCCAACTGTGGTGGTTGTAATTTGCCACTGCTGGCCTTAATTTTCTAAGGAGTCTGGAACTTGGGGTACTTTTCTTGAAGAACAGATATTAAAAGTGAGATTTTAAGTAATTACTGTCCCTGGTATGCTTTATATGTAATACTGACCTGTCTGATTGACAAGGAGGAAGAATGGATAAACCGCCTTTGAAAACTGACCTAATCAACCTGGCCATGCCAACTCTTAGATTCTTTTTTGGTAGGTAATAATTACCACCAGAATGTGTGAGGTGGGTGAGGGTTAGTTATTCCTTCCACCAATCTCCCTGCCAGGTGTATGATGGAAGCAAATATCAGACCAAATTCTGCTCTATAGGATTTATTAAAGAAACATGCATTAATAAGCCGGCACAAAACAGTTCCTACAGCCTGTTCTGTTAGCTTGCTAGAGCACCAATGCTCAAGAGGATGCTCTGTCTTCTAGATTTAGCGGCAGGAACTATTACTTATACCGTATACATTAGGCCCCTGGATCTGCGTTAGGATCCTGATCCAAGATGAGTGTACATAGCACCGCTCAGGAATTAAGTCTAGGGCCCCTTTCTCAGGCAAAGAGGCTACACACCTGGGTAGATACCCATACCCTGTTTGTGCAGGATCCAGGGAGTTTGCCTCAAATATTGTAGCCATTCCACATTTCATGAATACTGTTAACTTTCACTGGTGAGAACCCATTTCTGATACCTGTTATGCAGATTAACCAGTCATTAATTTGCTACTGAACTCCCACTTCTGACATTCATTTTCTCATAGCAGAGCCCATTGCCAATGTGTGGATAATGAAGCCCCTGGCTTCATGGTCTCTGGAATGTGGGTCCTGATTAGAACACAGGCTGCCCACTCCTGCCATGTCAATTTCTGGCAGGCCATGTGGCCAAGGGCTCAGTGTCTCTGCTGAAGGGAGACAGCAAAGGAACCATGCACCTACTTTTTGTGGCACTTGGAGGCAGCTGCCTTTCATAAGGTGACCTTGAGCAAGTGGGAGAGCTCATACTTTTCAGGAGGCCAAAGTAAAAATGAATCCAGTTTGGAGTTAATGATGGGTTCATCTTTGGCAATGTTATCTTAAGGTGGTTCCCTGAATTAGCAAGTTTATCTCTATCACAAGGACAGTTTTCTACACTTACAAAAGTCTTCCAGTTGGTCCCTTATTCCTAAAGCCACCATAGATAGCCACATAGACATTCTGTTTTAAATGCCTATCAGTAGTTTACTTGGCTCATAATAGTTTTCAACTGGTCTTTCAATAAAGTTGACAGGTAACCAGCTGCATGAAGTGAGCATTATCTATTCTTTATCTTAGTGATTTTTTTAGGCCTGGCAAGTGACTAGTAGTTATTTATTTAAGTGGTCCTGAGTACTTAGGGGTGCCTGGGTGGTTCATTTGGTTAAGCGTCTGCCTTCGGCTCAGGTCATGATCCCAGGGTCCTGGGATGGAGCAGAGTCAGGCTCTCTGCTCAGTAGGGAGCCTGCTTCTCCCTCTCCCTCTCCACCCCCCCCCCCCCCCCGCTCGCTCTCTCATGCCACACACACACACTCTCTCTCTCTCTCTCAAATAAATAAATATATATTTTTAAGTGGTCTTGAGTACTGAGCCACACACCCTTGTACCGGAGCCTCCTGATGGGGATGGGAGTCTGTTCTCTCTGGGTCACACAACAGCTGGGCATGCTGGCTGGCTGTCAATTTGGGACATTTTAAACAGATTTGTTTACAGGCTGGTTTGCTTGCAAGGTGTGGAATTATTTTAAGCATTACGGTGTGAAAATTAGGTGAAGCCCTTCACAGACACCTCATGACCAGATGTCTTCTACTTGAACCACATTAATTTGCCTGGATTGCACATGGTGTTCAGGTTTACCTTATTGGGAATTTTATGGGATCGATAAAGAGCGTTTCTATTTTTGGAGAAAGGTGTTTTACTGGAAGGTTTTCAATATGGAAATGAAGCGTCATTACCTATAGAGGAACGGGGATAGGGATTAGAGCAGGCTTCTTGTCAGAAACTGTGCAAGCCAGAAGAGGGTAGAGGAAAATATTTCAAATGTTGAAAGAAAAACCCACCAATCTAGAATTCTGCATTCTGTGAAGTTACCCTTCAAAAGTGAAGGAGAAATAAAAACTTTCTCACATAAAAACTGAGAGAACTCATTGTCAGCAGACCTGTCTTATAAGAAATGGTAAAAGAAGTTCTTTAGGCAGAAGGAAAATGATGTAGGTCAGATACTTGGGTCTCCATAAAGAAAGGAAGAGTATCAGGCAAGGAATAAATTATGGTGAAAGAAATTTTTTTATCTCATTCTCAATGGATCCAAAAGTTAACCGTCTATTCAAACCAATACCAGAATGATAGCATATGGACAAGTGAAATGAATGACAGCAGTGTCATAAGGGATGGGAGAGAGGAATTACGAATTCTGTTCTATGGGACCTGCACTAGATGGGTTAACACTATAGTGGTAATTTGAAGGTGACTTAGATTAGTTAAAAATGCATATTGTAGGCTCTTGGGCAATCACTGAAAGTTTTAAAGAGACATATAATTAATTGATCCCTTGAGAGAGTGAGCACACATTTGTGAAGACATGTGTTTATCTCTTCCTATTTTAGACAACAAATACTTCAATTCCCTGGTCCAGTTCTTGGTCAAACTACGACCATGAGGGTGATAGGTGACATGCTGTGTGTCACATTTGATAAGTGATAGTTCTTGCCCATTGTTGGACACTATGTATTGTAAAGTATGTTTCTTGGTTTGAAGAAATGTAACCTGGTGGTCCAAATGGGTACAGTATCTTTTGTTTCAATCCTTCAGTAATGTTTTGAACCATACCATCTGCCACCCAGTCTACAAAGCCCAGTTGCGAAGGTGTATATATATCAGGACCTATTTATAACCTCCTGGATCTCAGGCAGCAATTATTGATCATCGTGTTGTCCATTTGCAAGCTGCATGCCACCTTCCTTTCAGGTATCTGCCCAAGAGCTGCCCGACTTTCTTTCTTTCTTTCTTCCTTTCCTTTTCCTTTTCCTTTCCCTTTTCCTTTTCCTTTTCCTTCCCTTCCCTTCCCTTCCCTTCCCTTCCCTTCCCTTCCCTTTCCGTTCATTTATTTATTTTAGAGAGCGAGAGAGAGTGCAAGCGCAAGTGGGAGAGCAGGCAGAGGGAGAGAATATCCAAGTAGACTCCTGCTGAGTGTGGAGCCCAAAGTGGGGCTCAGTCTCACAACCCATGAAATCAGGACCTGAGCTGAAACCAAGAGTCAGATGCTCAACCAACTGAGCCACCCAGGTGCTTTATCTTTCTTGTTTATAGGACAATCTTTGTTGGCATGTTGTACCTCAGAGGATGCAAGAGGAATATTTTGACAGTCAGCCCATCTCTGTATGGCTGTAGCTCCCCTGTATCCATTTATTTCATGGAGCTAGGTGGCTATCCCAAGTGAGTACTCTAGGATATCCACTTGTTGGTTTCAATCACCTTCTGATCCTGGAAGAGGGTTCTTCTTACAAATTTTCATTGTGGCTTTAGTAGCCTGTGCCCCATATGAACATCACTTTAATAGCCCGGTTTCCATGCCTGTCTGTTTGACCATGTGGCAAGCCATTCTCTACTGTCCTTGAGTCTGTATGCACCCAAACTTCAGTGCTCTTATTGTTGTCTAATTCTTCCATTATTGGAAGGAAAACAGTATGCAATTAGGCCACTGAGCTGATTTTTTTTTTTAATTTTATTTATTTATTTGACAGAGAGAGAGAGATAGCGAGAGAGGGAACATAAGTAGGGGGAGGGGGAGAGGGAGAAGCAGGCTCCCTGCAGAGCAGGGAGCCCGATGTGGGGCTCGATCCCAGGACCCTGGGATCATGGCCTGAGCCGAAGGCAGACGCTTAACAACTGAGCCACCCAGGCACCCCCCACTGAGCTGATTTATCTTTAACCTTCTTTAATCAGACTTTTTCCATGAATTAGTTGTAGTGTGACAGCTTTCTAAACAGAATACTCTCCATCCATCTTGGAATACCAACTGTAAAACAAGCAGCTCTTGGTCAGTTGGGAGTTTTTATAGGGCACTGCCCATGTACTGATAGGCTCTGGCAGCTCTTTAGTTGGTTCCAGAGTTGTTGCTAGGGAAAACAGGCCACCTGCTCATGAAGGCAATAACTCTGCATTTCTCCAGTAGCCTATTCCTGTATAAACCATTTCCATTTAGTATGGCATTTTTCTGGTAACTCCTTTCCTTATTAGAGTGTTTCTTTGACTTCACCTAAGACATTCTGGGTGTTTCAGATTTCAAGATTATTTTATGTCCTTCAGTCACAGGGACAATTTTCATTAATACTCAGTAGCAAGCCAGTAATTGTCTCTCAGATGGCATATACCGTACCACCATGTCTAGAAATTTTCTGCTCCTAAATTCCGGTGGTCACTGCTTAGTGGCACCCATGGGCCTTTGCCACAAGCTCTAATCTAAGTGCAAAATCTAAATGTGGATCCTGGGGCCCAAAGGTATTGATAACCACCGCTCTTTGCAATTCCAACATAGCCTGATATTGTTTAGGCTTCCATTCAAATAAAATATGACCTTCTTTTGGGTGGTTTTGTTTAGGAGCCAGCAATATCCCCAGATGTGGGATACTTGTCCTCCAGATCTGAGCAGCCTGACCAGAACTGTGTTTCTTGCTTAGTTCCAAGAGTAGACAAGGACAGCATTTTACTTTTTTTTTTTTAAAGTAGGCTCCATGCCCAGTGTGTAACTCAAGGTGGGTCTTAAACTTACAACTCTGAGATCCAGACCTGAGCTGATATCAAGAGTCTGACACTTAACCAACTGAGTCACCCACGTGCCATGACAGTACTTTTAGCTACTTGTGGAATATCACAGGTGGCTCCTGCCCAAGTTATTTCTAAGAATTTTACTATGTGGTCAGGCCCTTGAATGTCTGCTGGGCTTATCAGCCAGCCTGTGTTAGTGTGGGTCACCACTACATTTAATTCAGTTCTAGCGGCTTCTTCAGTTTCTACTGTGAGACACCAGTCTCCTCGAGTTTGTAGTTTTTGTACCGTCAGATCCATCTCAGGAGCTGTTGATACTATAGGTGGTACTGCTCTGTTCGGGCTTCAGTAACCTACCGCTCATGTCCATGAGCTGTCTGCCTTTTCCACAGGCCACTCAGAACTATCATGCAGAACATTTGCTGGTACTTGTAGTATATCATTAATTAAGGCGAGAATTTCTTTTCATCTACTAGGTATTTTGTGTTGTTTCAAATTAACAATTCTAGGTAGGGAACATGTTCCTCAGTCAGACATAATGTCCATCCCAACAGTACATTCATGTAAGGTACAGTTCACATCAAGTCTGTCCAAACACTCGAGTTCTCACCTAAACTTTTATCTTAATTGCATCAACCCTTGCATTCCCATTTCCTCCCAGTCTAACTGTAGCCCCTTTCAAGACCTCACCAGCAGTTTTTGAATCACAGGGATTTTGACTTCGTGTCAGGGAGCCTCTGAAAAGTTTCTTCTTCACTCCCTGGTCATTTTACCCTCACATGTGCATATGGCCTTGGGTCCCCAGCCAGGAGTCAGGCCAAGAGACTGTGGCTCCTTCATCACTTCTAATCCCGATTAATCAGTCATAATGTCACCCCCAGTGATTGGGAGGTCAGGCTTCTCATTGTCGTCTTTGCCTTCTGGCTTTTAACATTCCTCCAAATGGTGGTAAATAGAGCAGATCTATTTAGGTCCCTTTAATGTTGGAGAACCAGCAGGGGCTTCCATCAGTTGGCCCAGCCTTCAATAATGTTATATTGAGACCTTTGTGTTGACCCCATCAGTGTCCAGTTTACTCAGTTTATTCATTCCTTCATAACAGTTTAAAGATTCCACTCTGTTGGGAGAGTCTGTTGGCCGTCTTCTTTGTCTTTTCCCATTCTCTTGTGAATCACTCTAATATATATATATATTAGCATTCTTAATACCCACAGGAGAAGCTGAGATAATAAATCTCATATGGCTTCTCAAAGTGTTCCCTGATTCCGCATTAGTGAGGTTACATGGGGCCTGTGTAAAGGGGCTCCTTAATCCCAGCATTTTTAATGACCTTGGGAAGGGGTACATTAAGTGGGTGAACATCCCAGCCATAAAGCCAATCCAGAATGGCTTGCTATTTGGCATTTAAAGGAGGGGCAGTGAGCCAACTCCTTACAAGTTAGAGCCATCATTTCTAAATTCCATGGGAAGCCTAACCCCCAGCAATGATCAGAGTGCATTTGCTCTCTAGACTATGGATGACTCATTGGCCATCAGACATCAAAGATTTGTCCTCCCTGCTCCTTCATCCTTTTCCCAAGCAGTACTTTTGCCATAACCCAGTGAGTCAGAGTCATTTTACTGAATCTCACTTCTGACACCTCTCACTCCTCTGTTGGGTCTTCAGGTCCTTCCTCAGGTTTGATTTTCAAGAAGGACTCACAGGATTGAGAGGTGGTTGCACTCGTGGTTGTGGTTTATTACAGTGAACAGATATAGAGTTAAATCTGGAAAGGGAAAAAGTACATGAGGTGAAGTCTGGAGGAAACCAGGTACAAGCTTCCAAGTGTCCCCCAAATATCTCATTCCCCCAGCAGCAATGTGTGACAATATGTGCAAAGTGCTGCCAGCCAGAGATGTTGCCCCACTGAATGTCCAGGCTTTTACCTGGAGGTCAGTTATGTAGGCATCCAGAACCTTTGTGGCTGACCTCAGGGATTGAAGCTCCATGCCCCCAGAGGGAAAGCAGCTGCCCCCACAAATGACATTGTCAGTATAAACTATCCAGACAAGCTTACAGTGTGATGCAAGGCCTCAGGCAGGCAAAAACAGTCTTATGATACAGAAGATTCCAAGGGCTCAGTTCCCAGGAGCTACCCAGGGCTGGTCAGGAAAATGGGCCTTTCTTGGTCATGTGCTGTGTTTGAGCAACCCAGGCCTGTGGAGTTAACCCTTTGTTGACAATCACATATGTTGGTTAGGGTTTAGGAGCTGAGCTAAATAGATCTTTAATGGGAGGATTTACATTAGTATGATTGGAGTTGGCTTTCTTTAACAGTTGTTCTAGCAAGAGATGCCAGAGCCTTCAAATTTCCCTACTGTCCTTATTTTTGTCTTCGTCACTTTGGGCTTCTCTAAGTACTCCTCTCAGAGAAAGTCTGTGTCTTCTAGTTCTTTGAGCTATAAACCACTGTTCCTACACTGGAACCCTGTTAGTGTGGTGGTAAGGAATAGGGGGGGAGCATTCTGTAATCTTAGTCCTGTAGGGAGCCTGTGTCTTGGGGCTGTGGGATGGTTTTCTCTATCCCCTCCTCCCTTCCTTGCGTGCAGCATTCCTTATCTGTTTCCTTGAAACCCTCACTCTTTGACTATTTTACTCCCACTTAGGGAACCTGGAGGGGGCTAGAGTGGGAGAAACTTTCCTTTCAGAGCTGAGGGTCTGAAAAGGTCTGCAAAGGGTAATTATAAATTCTTATGTATGTATGTATGTATGTATTTATTTATTTTCCTGGAGAGTAAGCCTCAGTTCTGGAGACATCCTTCACTGTCAGACTCTGATTCAGTTCCTGGTGGTGAGGCACACAAAGGTGGGAACCCCCCTGATACTGTGGACCCTGGAGTTTCTCCCCCACACTAGTGCACAGTCAGTCTCCAGCAGTTCACCAACATTACCATTTAAGTGTTCCTACCAGTTTATGGCTCCAGGGGCTTCTGTTCCAGGTAAGCAGACCTTGGCCATCTCTCTTGAAGTGTCTGTCTCTCCATGTTTCAAGGTGTAGTTTTCCCCACATCTCTGTTTGAAACTAAAGTTACATCCTAGTACAAGAACATATTTCCCTGATTCTCAAAAGATATTTGTTCATTCACTAATCCATTTGTTCATCTTTTAAACATTTATTGGTTATCTGCTATACCATGCATGGCTGGCCATTGGGGATGTAATGATGAACAGAACTGACACAGCGCCACTCCTTACTGATTGTTCAGACATGTGGGGGGTGAGGTAGACATTCTCTATTTAATAATTATATTATTCTCTAAATAATCCTGTAGATAAATATGTAATTATAAACTGTGATGAATGCCATGAAGTATAAATACAAGGTATCGAGAGTGTGGATCTGGGGAACCTGTATTCATCTGGAGTGTCAGGAAAGCTTCCCTGGGGAAGTGAAGTTGAGCTAAAGACAGAGGGGCATTAGTGAGGAGAAGTGGGATGGGAGGAGCATTCCAGGCAGCAGGGGCAGCATGTGCAAAGGCCCTGATAAAAGACTGCACGGTAACTCTTGGGACATTCTTATATAATAGCAGGGAAATATGTCGTAGTCTTTAGACCTAGCTAAATACACTTTGGGGCATAAAAATTTCCCCTTTGAGCATCTGGAAGGTTCCTTATCTGGAACAGTTTGGTTTACTATAATAGATAGTTGAATGTTATTTTTGTCATCATTTTATTCTCTAGTGTTTTGTATTTTAGCTATGATGCATTCCCAGAAATTACCTGAGTGAAGACGTTCTTCTTAAGGAAGTGGTGTTTAATTGGGTAACACATGTACCTGGGGGAAATGCCAGCAGAGCTTTGTGTAGGAGAGCTTGGAAGTCTTGGCCCCATTTGCCATTGATGGGGGGGTTGGGAGGGAGATAGAACATGTAGCAGTTGGAGCCATCAGTGACCAGGAGGGATGACCAAAAGAGAAATAAAAAATTCAGAACCCGCTGAAAGCATTACAGACCATTATGGGAATTGAAATTAGAAACATTGTGTGCATTTTTAATATTCTGCTAGGAAAAAGACCTTAGCCATATTAATATTTAATGCACGGCCCGTAATAGAGAGCTGAACAGCTCTCCATGGCCCCATTTGTTCCAGACTTGTCCAGAAAAAAGAAGTTGGGTTCTATTTTAGGCCTGTATTTGAGAACTGGATCCTGCCATGGAATGAGAGCCCTGAGGTCTGGGTTGCTTTTTCTCTCCTACACGACTAGGTATATTGTTAGAAGAAAAATGGTTTGCTTTGGGTTATCTGCCTCTCGCCCCCTTTGAATATATGTTATGTGCAATTTTCAGGGGCTGTACACATCTTGGTAATTATAAATTATTTATTTATTTACTTATTTATTATTTTAGAGAGGGAGAGAGAGAGGGGGTTGGGAGGGGTAGAGGGAGAGGGAGAGAGAGAGAAGCTTAAGTAGGCTCCACTTTGAGCAAGGAGCCTAACATGGGGCTTGATCTCACATCCCTGAGATCATGACCTGAGCCGAAATCGAGTCAGACACTTAACTGACTGAGCCACTCAGGTGCTCCTATAAATTCTTTTACCAGTTTTTCTCTCCAGACTTTCATAAAATCAGCTGTCAAGTTTCTTTAGGGTAGCTCTGTTAGGGACAGAGAAAGGGAGTGGAATACACATTAGTCTTTTTTTTTTCTCTCTCTCTTCACTTTTACATTCATTTGAGCAGTGATGTAGCTAAGATTTTAGTCTCTAGGCAGATTTATTTGGACAGTGGCATATGGGGAAGGTCAAGGGTCCAGAGAGGAGTATTTTATCACTAATTTTATTTAGAATTGCCAGTGCATGTTGACAGTACAAACCAGAATGACTTTGTCACTTTTATTACTGTTTCAAAACTATCTAGACCAGTGCTGTCCAATAGAATTTTCTGTGATGTTTTGAGGTATTCTGTGTTTGCATTGTTCAGTACGTTAGCCATCAGCTGCTTGTGATTGATGAGCACTATGAGGGTGGCTAGTGTGATTGTGGAACTTCAGTTTTACTAACTTTAAATAGCCGCATGTGGCCATTGGTTACCATATTGGATAGTGCAGGGCTAGGCAGTACCCCACCTGTTGCCTGCACGTGGACTGGATTACTCCCATTCTGCCCTTGGTCCCTGCTGTTTGGAGAATCTCACACCTGGTAAGGCATCAAGCCAGCCTGTAGGCTGCCATCTACCCACCACTGCCATGGTGTCAGTGTCATGAGTAGAGGCAGGAGACAGAAGAGGTTGTGCCCTTATAACAATTACCACCTTGCTTGCAACTTAAGGTGCAGTGATGAATGTATAAAAGAGCATACTTTTATTGAGTATATACTGTATACACCAAAGATGTGTGAGCCATACCCAAACTGTCTTCTCTTCCATAGTTTATTCTTCAGGTAGTGTCCACATTGCAGTGCAAGGACTGAATGGAGATTTCCCTTTCATGTGTAATGAAGTATTAACATGATACCTAAGACAAGGAGATTGATGTTTGCAGATTGGATGCTTTGTCAGTGATGGAGATAATGAAATGGTCTCTGACTTAGAGGAGAGTCTTTGGTGTGCGGATGTTGATATTTTTATCAGCTATAAACTCTCTTTATCTTTGCTTCCTTTGTCCGTTTCCCAGTAGGGGTGCCTTTCAATCAGGGCATTTGTGGCAGGCTAATGGAAGAAGAGAAGTCATCTCCTCTGCCTTTATCACGAAGTCACCTGGCTTCATCAGGACTAGAACAGGGCCCCACTGGTGGATAGGATTGTGTAGGGGAGAGTACAGATGCTCAGCCAGCCAAGATTTGGTCATCTCTGAAGTCAGTAGCTCAAAGTGCTGGAGGCGGGGTCAGTCAGGTTGGAGTCAGGAGGAGCTCTGCCAACATGCCTGGAAGGGATGGGTGTGGCTCTGAGCCTGGGCTCTTGGTAGGTGGCACCATAGGCCTAGAAGTTATGTTTACTTTTATAAAATCACCCCTGACTACCACACAGGATAGAGCTGCACATGAATTAATCAGTACTCTTCCTTCTTGAAATATCTCATACCTTGAATTCTTTTGGTTTGATATATGCTACTTGTACATTTGAACATTTTCTGGAAACATGACATGAATATTGATTCATCTTTTCTACTTTTAACTGGCACCCGAGTAACCATGACTCAAATTTCTTCATAACTGGTAAGTTTGGTAACAAAATTGTTTGCTTTCCTTTTTGACCTTTTCTTACTTTTTCTTGTGGTGGTTAGCGATAGGTAGGAAGGGAGGTGACATTTGTTCTCATGACTCACTGATATCAATGAAGAGAAAGTGATCAGTGAATAACATTGTTGTTTCCCACCAGCTTTTGTTGTAATCCCAAAATCGTGTCTTCAGCATGAGTCATGCTTATTTGATTCATTTAGTTTCTCCTGTTGTTCCTTCACTAAGCATCTTGAAAGTAGCAGCCTTAACACCCACCACGGATGCAGCGCCAGTGTGGTGTTCACACAGACGTGGGCTTGAGCAGGAGTGAAGCTTAGAGCAGAGGTGGGAAGCATCACCAGTGAATGTTGGTGTTGTGTTAGAAATCAGGAGAGGTTAGATCTGCGTCCACCAATGGGGTAGTCACCAGCCTCATGTAGCCATGGAAATTAAAAGTCATGAAAATTAAAAAAAAAAAAAAAAGAAAATCCTTTTTAGTCCCACTAGCCACATTTCAAGCACTCAGTAGCCACGGGTGGCTACCAGACAGCTCAGATGTGGGACATTTCCATCACAGAGAAATTGCTATTGGATAGTGCTGTGGTAGCCATTTTTTGGAATGGGCTTTATTTATCCAGTCAACAGGTAGTGCTGAGTATCTTATCCTGGTCAAGCCCTGTTCTGAGCATGGGGACACTGTGAGGAACAGGAAGGACAAGCCTTGGTGCTTGAGGACTCACTGTCTTGGTGAGGAGCAGGGTGTATTAAGCACAGTCAGAAAATCCCAGGTAATAAATGTCAGTACCTCTGTGGCCACCGCTCCCTGGGGACACACGGATTATGCTGGGGATATTGTCCCTATCTCCTCGGCAGGGAAGAAAGATAACTAAGCAGAGTTTTTACAAAAGAGGAGAATGATTAGTGCAAAGAAATCCAGCCCAGTGCATTCCTTGTTGTCAGTCCCTTACTCTCTGTTTCATTTTCTTCCATTTCAATAGTGGGGTTTTTAGTACTGTCTTATGGAGCAGTGGTGAAGGTTAAAAGAAAAAAGGTATTTGTAAAACCTAGTGCTCAGCACTCAGCGTTAAATAAATTGAGGCTATTATTACTCTAGCCTTTTCTACCATAAAAATGGTTTAGAAGCTTAAAAAGCAAGTTCAGCAGAGGCAGAGGGAAGGCAGGCCTTTTCCTGGAACAGGAGCAGTGGGGTCAGATGGAGCCGGCCTCGAACTATCTGTGAGAAATGATTGCACAGCCCAGCGAGAGGACACTCCCTAGTGAAATCCCTGTTGGAAGTGGGACACTTTGCAGACTCTGTTCTCACCATGTTTTTATGGATGTTGTTTTGATATTTATACCCAGGCTCCATTGTGCTCCATGTAAAGAGCACATCTCTCATGAATCTTTCTAAGAGTTCTCCAGAAATGAGAAAAATGTGGGCAGTATTTCTGGCCCCAGTACATTTTCCTGCCGTCAGAAGTGCATGGCTTTGAGAAAGTCAGGTCACTTGTCTAGGACAGTCTCATTGTGAGTGAAAGCAGGGATGAGAGAGGGGCTTGTCAAGATGAGGAAAGATGACACCTACGGTTTCCATGTCTTTCTACTCAGGTTTTGTTTGGTCTCCCCCTGCCCCTTTAGGTAATGCTGACCCCAGGTGTCCACCTTAGATTTGGGGGTCCAGTGGGAGTAATTGAAACATGCATTAATTAGTGAGGAAATTTATGGGAGCGAATAACACATTCCAGCAGACTAGAAAAATTACTGTACTCTTAGGTGAAATGTACTTTTTTTTTTTTAATTATGTTATGTTAATCACCATACATTACATCATTAGATTTTGAGGTAGTGTTCCATGATTCATTGTTTGCATGTAACACCCAGTGCTCCATTCAGGACGTGCCCTCTTTAATACCCATTACCAGGCTAACCCATCCCCCTACCCCCTTCCCCTTTAGAACCCTCAGTTTGTTTCTCAGAGTCCATAGTCTCTCCTGGTTCATCTCCCCTTCATTTTTCCCTTCCTGCTATCATCAATATCATCAAATAAATATCATTTCCCCCCTTCATTTTTCCCCTTCCTGCTATCATCTTTTTTTTTTTTTTAACATATAATGTATTATTTGTTTCAGAGGTACAGGTATGTGATTCAGCAGTCTTACACAATTCACAGCACTTACCATAGCACATACCCTGTCTATCACCCAGCCACCCCATCCCTCCCACCCCCCACCACTCCAGCAACCCTCAGTTTGTTTCCTGAGATTAAGAATTCCTCATATCAGTGAGGTCGTATGATACATGTCTTTCTCTGATTGACTTATTTCACTCAGCATAACACCCTCCAGTTCCATCCACGTCGTTGCAAATGGCAAGATCTCATTCCTTTTGATGGCTGCATAATATTCCATTGTATATATATATACCACATCTTCTTTATCCATTCATCTGTCGATGGACATCTTGGCTCTTTCCATAGTTTGGCTATTGTGGACATTGCTGCTATAAACATCAGGGTGCACATACCCCTTCGGATCCCTACATTTGTATCTTTGGGGTAAATACCCAGTCATGCAACTGCTGGATTGTATGGTAGCTCTATTTTCAACTTTTTTAGGAACTGTTTTCCAGAGTGGCTGCACCAGCTTGCATTCCCACCAACAGTGTAGGAGGGTTCCCCTTTCTCCGCATATCTTCCAACATCTGTCGTTTCCTGACTTGTTAAGTTTAGCCATTCTGACTGGTGTGAGGTGGTATCTCATTGAGGTTTTGATTTGGATTTCCCTGATGCCGAGTGATATTGAGCACTTTTTCATGTGTCTGTTGGCCATTTGGATGTCTTCTTTGGAAAAATGTCTGTTCATGTCTTCTGCCCGTTTCTTGATTGGATCATTTGTTCTTTGGGTGTTGAGTTTGATAAGCTCTTTATAGATTTTGGATACTAGCCCTTTATCTGATATGTCATTTGCAAATATCTTCTCCCATTCTGTCGGTTGTCTTTTGGTTTTGTTGACTGTTTCCTTTGCTGTGCAAAAGCTTTTTATCTTGATGAAATCCCAATGTTCATTTTTGCCCATGCTTTCCTTGCCTTTGGCGATGTTTCTAGGAAGAAGTTGCTTCGGCTGAGGTCAAAGAGGTTGCTGCCTGTGTTCTCCTTTAGGATTTGGATGGACTCCTGTCTCACATTGAGGTCTTTCAACCATTTGGAGTCTATTTTTGTGTGTGGTGTAAGGAAGTGGTCCAGTTTCATTCTTCTGCATGTGGCTGTCCAATTTTCCCAACACCATTTGTTGAAGAGACTGTCTTTGTTCCATTGGACATTCTTTCCTGCTTTGTTGAAGATGAGTTGACCATAGAGTTGAGGGTCCATTTCTGGGCTCTCTGTTCTGTTCCACTTATCTGTGTGTCTGTTTTTGTGCCAGTACCATACTGTCTTGATGACAGCTTTGTAATAGAGCTGGAAGTCCAGAATTGTGATGCTGCCAGCTTTGCTTTTCTTTTTCAACATTCCTCTGGCTATTCGGGGTCTTTTCTGATTCCATACAAATTTTAGGATTTATTTGTTCCATTTCTTTGAAAAAAGTGGATGGTATTTTGATGGGGATTGCATTAAATGTGTAGATGCTACTGATTTCTGTGCATTGATTTTATATCCTGCCACTTTACTGAATTCCTGTATGAGTTCTAGCAGTTTTGGGGTGGAGTCTTTTGGGTTTTCCACATAAAGTATCATATCATCTGCAAAGGGTGAGAGTTTGACTTCTTTGCTGATTCGGATGCCTTTTATTTCTTTTTGTTGTCTGATTGCTGTGGCTAGGACTTCCAATACTATGTTGAATAGCAGTGGTGATAGTGGACATCCCTGCCGCGTTCCTGACCTTAGGGGGAAAGCTCTCAGTTTTTCCCCATTGAGAATGATATTCACTGTGGGTTTCTTATAGATGGCTTTTATGATATTGAGGTATGTACCCTCTATCCCTATACTCTGAAGAGTTTTGATCAAGAAAGGATGCTGTACTTTGTCAAGTGCTTTTTCTGCATCTATTGAGAGGATCATATGGTTCTTGTTCTTTCTTTTATTAATGTGTTGTATCACATTGATTGATTTGCAGATGTTGAACCAACCTTGCAGCCCAGGGATACATCCCACTTGGTCGTGGTGAATACTCCTTTTAATGTACTGTTGGATCCTATTGGCTAGTATTTTGGTGAGAATTTTTGCATCCATGTTCATCAGGGATATTGGTCTGTAATTCTCCTTTTTGATGGGGTCTTTGTCTGGTTTGGGGATCAAGGTATTGGTGGCCTCATAAAACGAGTTTGGAAGTTTTCCTTCCATTTCTATTTTTTGGAACAGTTTCAGAAGAATAGGTATTAATTCTTCTTTAAATGTTTGGTAGAATTCCCCCAGGAAGCCATCTGGCCCTGGGCTTTTGTTTGTTGGGAGATTTTTGATGACTGCCTCAATTTCCTTAGTGGTTATAGGTCTGTTCAGGTTTTCTATTTCTTCCTGGTTCAGTTTTGGTAGTTGATACATCTCTAGGAATGCATCCATTTCTTCCAGATTATCTAATTTGCTGACATATAGTTGCTCATAGTATGTTCTTATAATTGCTTGTATTTCTTTGGTGTTGATTGTGATCTCTCCTCTTTCATTCATGATTTTGTTGATTTGGGTCCTTTCTCTTTTCTTTCTGGTAAGTCTGGCCAGGGATTTATCAGTCTTGTTAATTCTTTCAAAGAACCAGCTCCTGGTTTCGTTGATCTGTTCTACTGCTCTTTTGGTTTCTATTTCATTGATTTCTGCTCTGATCTTTATTATTTCTCTTCTCCTGCTGGGTTTAGGCTTTATATGTTCTTTCTCCAGCTCCTTTAGGTGTAGGGGTAGGTTGTGTACTTGAGACCTTTCCTGTTTCTTGAGAAAGGCTTGTACTGCTATATACTTTCCTCTTAGGACTGCCTTTGCTGCATCCCAAAGATTTTGAACAGTTGTGTTTTCATTTTCATTGGTTTCCATGTATTTTTAAAATTCTTCTTTAATTTTCTGGTTGACCCATTCATTCTTTAGTAGGATGCTCTTTAGCTTCCATGTATTTGAGTTCTTTCCGACTTTCCTGTTGTGATTGAGTTCTAGTTTCAAAGCATTGTGGTCTGAAAATATGCAGGGAATGATCTCAGTCTTTTGGTACCAGTTGAGACCTGATTTGTGACCTAAATGTGATCGATTCTGGAGAATGTTCCATGGGCACTCGAGAAGAATGTGTATTCTGTTGCTTTGGGATGGAATGTTCTGAATATATCTGTGCCATTTGGTCCAGTGTGTCATTTAAAGTCTTTTTTTTTTTTTTTAAAGATTTTATTTATTTATTTATCAGAGAGAGACACAGCAAGAGAGGGAACACAAGCAGGGGGAGTGGGAGAGGGAGAAGCAGGCTTCCCGCTGAGCAGGGAGTCCGACGCGGGGCTCGATCCCAGGACCCTGGGATCATGACCTGAGCCGAAGGCAGACGCTTAACCATCTGAGTCACCCAGGCACCCCATCATTTAAGGTCTTTATTTCCTTGTTGATCTTTTGCTTAGACGATCTGTCCATTTCAGTGAGGGGGTTGTTAAAGTCCCCCATTATTATTGTATTGTTGTCAATGTGTTTCTTTGATTTTGTTATTAATTGGCTTATATAATTGGCTGCTCCCATGTTAGGGGCATAGATATTTATAATTGTTAGATCTTCTTGTTGGATAGACCCTTTAAGTAGGATACAGTGTCCTTCCTCATCTCTTATTACAGTCTTTGGTTTAAAATCTAATTTGTCTGATATAAGGATTGCCACCCCAGCTTTCTTTTGGTGTCCATTAGCATGGTAAATGGTTTTCCATCCCCTCACTTTCAATCTGGGGGTGTCTTTGGGTCTAAAATGAGTCTCTTGAAGAGAGCATATCGATGGGTCTTGTTTTTTTAATCCAATCTGATAACCTGTGTCTTTTGATTGGGGTATTTAGCCCATTTACATTCGGGGTAACTATTGAAAGATAGGAATTTAGTGCCATTGTATTGCCTGTAAGGTGACTGTTATTGTATATTGTCTGTGTTCCTTTTTGGTCTATGTTGCTTTTAGGCTCTCTCTTTGCTTAGAGGACCCTTTTCAAGATTTCTTGTAGGGCTGGTTTCGTGTTTGCAAATTCCTTTAGTTTTTGTTTGTCCTGGAAGCTTTTGATCTCTCCTTCTATTTTCAATGACAGACTAGCTGGATATAGTATTCTTGGCTGCATATTTTTCTCATTTAGTGCTCTGGATATATCCTGCCAGTCCTTTCTGGCCTGCCAGGTCTTTGTGGATAGGTCTGTTGCCAATCTAATATTTCTGCCATTATAGGTTACAGATCTCTTGTCCCGAGCTGCTTTCAGGATTTTCTCTTTGTCTCTGAGACTCTTAAGTTTTACTATTAGATGTCGGGGTGTTGACCTATTTTTATTGATTTTGAGGGGGGTTCTCTGTAACTCCTGGATTTTGATGCCTGTTTCCTTCCCCAAATTAGGGAAGTTCTCTGCTATAGTTTGTTCCAATATACCTTCTGCCCCCCTCTCTCTTTCTTCTTCTTCTGGGATCCCAATTATTTTAATGTTGTTTCGTCTTATGGTATCACTTATCTCTCGAATTCTGCCCTCCTGATCCAGAAGTTGTTTATCTCTCTTTTTCTCAGCTTCTTTATTTTCCATCATTTGGTCTTCTATATCACTGATTCTCTCTTCTGCCTCATTTATCCTAGCAGTTAGAGCCTCCATTTTTGATTGCACCTCATTAATAGACTTGGTTAGATTTTAGTTTTTGTTTTTCTCCAGAAAGGGTTTCTCTAATATCTTCCATGCTTTTTTCAAGCCCAGCTAGTATCTTTAATATCGTCATTCTGAACTGTAGTTCTGACATCTTACTAATGTCCATATTGATTAGGCCCCTGGCAGTCAGTACTGCCTGTTGTTCTTTTTTTTTTTTGAGGTGATTTTTTCCGTCTTGTCATTTGGTCCAGAGAAGAATAGTTGAATGAGAGAACAAAATGCTAAGAGGGTAACAATGGCCCCAGAAAAATATACACTAAACAAATCAGAAGAGACCTGAAACTGGGGGAAAAGAAAGGGAAAGAAAGAAAAAAGAAAAAAAAGAAAAAGAAAAAGATAAAAACAACAAACAAAAAACCAGAATATGATCAAATATGATCAGGCTGGTGCATAGATCAGTGCCACACACTAGATTTTTGGTGTATTTTGGTTTGTTAGAAGAAAGTGCCTCCCAAAATTTTAAAGAAAGAAAAACTTTTATATGTACAAAACTAAGGGTAAATACAATGAAGGGATGGACTATGACTATAAAGATGAATATTACAAAAGATTTTTTAAAAGGAATTGATAAGAAGTCAGTTGAAAAAGAAAGAAGAGGATTTAAAAAAAAGAAAGGGAGAGAAAGTGATCAGGTAGGAGACTAGAACAAAGCCATACACTAGAGATTTAGCATATATTTTGGTCGGTTAGAAGAAACTGTATCCCAAAATTTTAAAGAGAGAACAGCTTATGTATATATATATATATATACACCAAAAATAAGGTTAACTACTGTGAAGGGATAGAATATGAGTCTAAAAATGAAAAATAAAGAAGTTTTTAAGAAAGGGATTGATAAGATGTTGGTTGAAAAGGGAAAAAGAAAAATTAAAAAAAAAAAGCAAAAGTTAAAAAAGATTAACTTTGAAAGACCAAAGAATCATGGGGAAAAAGCCATGAATTCTTTTCTTTTTAATTTTTTATTGTTATGTTAATCACCATACATAACATCATTAGTTTTTGATGTAGTGTTCCATGATTCATTGTCTGCGTATAACACCCAGTGCTCCATGCAGAACGTGCCCTCTTTAATACCCGTCACCAGGCTAACCCATCCTCCCACCCCCCCTCCCCTCTAGAACCCTGTTTGTTTTTCAGAGTCCATCGTCTCTCATGGTTCATCTCCCCCTCCTATTTCTCCCCCTTCATTCTTCCCCTCCTGCTATCTTCTTCTTCTTTTTTTTTTTTTTTAACATATATTGTATTACTTGTGTCAGAGGTACATATCTGCGATTCAACAGTCCTGCACAATTCACGGTGCTCAGCATAGCACATACCCTCCCCAATGTCTATCACCCAGCCACCCCATCCCTCCCACCCCCTATCACTCTAGCAACCCTCAGTTTGTTTCCTGAGATTAAGAATTCCTCATATCAGTGAGATCATATGATACATGTCTTTCTCTGATTGACTTATTTCACTCAGCATAATACCCTCCAGTTCCATCCACGTCATTGCAAATGGCAAGATCTCATTCCTTTTGATGGCTGCATAATATTCCATTGTATATATATACACCACATCTTCTTTATCCATTCATGTCAATGGACATCTTGAAAGCCATGAATTCTATGTGCAGTATTCCCCTAGTGCTGGAGTTCTGCCGTTCTCATTGATCAGTAAACTTGGTCTTGGCTGGCTGTTCTTGCTGATCTTTTGGGGGAGGGGCCTGTTGCCGTGGTTCTCAAATATCTTTGCCAGAGTCGGAATTGCCCCGCCCTTGCTGGGGCAGGGCTAAGTAACCTGTTCGGGTTTGCTCTCTGGAGCTTTTGTTCCCTGCAAGCTTTCTGTACAGTTTTGGAGGACGAGAGTGAAAATGGCGGCCTCCCAATCTCTGCCTGCGAGGAGCCAAGAACTCAGGGCCCCACTCCTCAGTGAGCCCCCACAGAAAAGCAATCATTCCCGTCTCTCCGATCTCCGGCCACACTCTGTGCTCACCCGGCCTGTGACTGAGCGTTTAGCACACGACCCCGTGTGGAGTCTCCAAACCCAACGGATTCCTGCGGTGTGCTCCTGTGCCGCTCCTACCTGTGGGAGGAAGGGGAGTCTCCCCGGATCTGCCACTTGTTGGGTCTCTGCTGGAAGAGCAGTGGCCTGACTGTGCTGCCGATCACAGTTTATGGCAACCCCGAGCTGAGAGCCCTCGCCTCGCTCCGTCTCTGCAGCTGGCTTCCCCGCTGGGATACCTGGGAGCTCTGCCACACTCAGGCACCCCCGGTCTTTTTGTGACCCCGAGGGTCCTGAGACCACAGTGTCCCAGCAAGGGTTCCACCCCCAGCTTAGCCACTGGAGTGACATCCCTTAGCGGAGCAGACTTCTAAAATTTCCAATTTTGTACTCTGCTCTTCTATCACTTGCCAGTAGTGGCTGACAGAGGCCCCCTCCACCATCTTCCCGAATATCGCCTTGGAGTCACTTCTCCGCACGTCCTACCTTCCAGAAGGTGGTCGCTTTTCTGTTCAGAGAGTTGCTGCTATTCTTTTCTCCAATCTCCTGTTGAGTTTGTAGGTATTCAGAAAAGTTTGATCCCTATCTAGCTGAATTCCTGGGATAGACGAAATTTAGGTCTCCTACTCCTCCACCATCTTTCTCCTCCCTGAACTATACTTTTTTATTGCTCTTCCTTAAAAAAAAATTAAAAACTAGAGAAAATATAATTTATTTATATTTAAGTTCTTCTTTTACTTCCAGTTAATTAACATACAGTGTTACATTAGTTTCAGGTGTATAATGTAGCAACTCAGCAGTTCCACACATCATCCAGTGCTCATCACAAGTGTACTCCTTAATCCCCATCATCTATTTCCCTCATCCCCCCACACACCTCCCCTCTTGTAACCATCAGCTTGTTCTCTATAATTAAAAGTCTGTTTCTTAGTTTGTCGCCTTCTCTCTTTTCTTCCCTTTGCTTATTTGTTTTATTTCTTAAATTCCACATATGAGTGAAATCATACGGTATTTGTCTTTCTCTGACTGACTTATTTTGCTTAGCATTGTACTCTCTGGCTCCATCCATGTTGTTGTAAATGGCAAGATTTCATTTTTTTTTCATGGCTGAATAATATCTCATTACATATATATATATCTCACATCCTCTTTATCTGTTCATCAATTGATGGACAGTTGGGCTGCTTCCTTATCTTGACTGTTGTAAATAATGCTGTTGTAAACATTGGGGTGCGTGTATCCCTTTGGATTAGGGTTTTTGTATTCTTTGGGTAAATACAATTGCTGGATCACAGGGTAGTTTTATTTTTAACTTTTTGAGGAACCTCCATACTGTTTTCTACAGTGGTTACACCAGCTTGCATTCCCACCAATGATATAAGGGTTTCTCTTTCTCCACATTCTCGCCAACACCTGTTGTTTCTTGTGTTTTTGATTTTAGTCATTCTTACAGGTGTGATGTGATATCTCATTTTAGTTTTGATTTGCATTTTCCCAATAGTAAGTGATGATGAGCATCTTTTCATGTGTCTGTTGGCCATCTGGATATCTTCTTTGGAGAAATGTCTATTCATGTCTTCTGCCCATTTTTTAAATTGGATTATTTGTTTTTTGGGTGTTCAGTTGTATGAGTTCTTTATATATTTTGGATACTAACCCTTTATCAGATATGTTATTTGCAAATATCTTCTCCCATTTCCTAGGTTGCCTTCTAGTTTTATTGATTGTTTCTTTCACTAATTTGATGTAGTACCAGTAGTTCATTTTTACTTTTGTTTCCCTTGCCTTAGGAGGCATATCTAGAAAAAGTTGCTATGGCCAGTGTCAAAAAGGTTACTGCCTTTGTTCTCTTCTGGGATTTTTATGGTTTTAGGTCTCACATTTAGGTCTTTAATCCAGTTTGAATTTGTTTTTCTGTATGATATAAGAATGTGGTCCAGTTTCTTTTTTTGCATGTTGCTGTTCAGTTTTCCCAATACCATTTCTTGAAGAGATTATCCTTCTCCCATTGGGTATTTTTCCCTGCTTTGTAAAAAATTAATTGACTGTGTAGTTGTGAGTGTATTTCTGGTTTTCTGTTCTGTTCTGTTGATCTCTGTGTCTGTTTTTGTGCCAGTATCATACTGTTTTGATTACTACAGCTTTGTAATACAACTTGAAGTCTGGAATTGTGATGCCTCCGGCTTTGTTTTTCTTTTTCAAGATTGCTTTGGATATTCATAGTCTTTTGTGGTTCCAAAGGAATTTTAGAATTGTTTGTTGGGAGTTTTTTGATTACTGATTCAATTTCTTTGGTGGTTATCAGTTTATTCAAATTTTCCATTTCTTCCTGTTTCGGTTTTGGTAGTTTATATATATAGTTCCTAGGAATTTATCTGTTTCTTCCAGGTTGTCCAATTTGTTGGCATATTGTTTTTGATAATATTCTCTTATAGTTATTTATATTTCTGTGGTGTTGGTTATTATTTCTCCCTTCTCATTTGTGGTTTTATTTATTTGAGTGCTTTCTCTTTTTTTTTTTTTGATAAGTCTGACTAGAGGCTTATCAATTTCATTGTGCTTTTCAAAGAACCAGCTCCTGGTTTCATTGATTTGTTCTAGTGTTTTTTTTTTTTTTTTTAGTTTCTATATCATTTATTTCTGCTCTAATGTTTTTAGAGAGAGAGAGAGAGAACAGAGAAGAGGGGCAAGGGGATAGAGAGAATCTTAAGCAGGTTTCGTGCCCAGTGCGGAGCCCAGTGTGGGGATAGATCTCATAACCCTGGGATCATGACCTGAGCCAAAGTCAAGAGTTGGACGCTTAACCAACTGAACCACCCAGGCGGCCCATAAACTGCTGTTTTTATGTGGCTTTTCCATGTCAGCTGCTGACTCTTTTAAGGGTGGCAACCCAACTATCACTCTCCTCCCTGCTCACCCAGTGCTGAGTCAGCTGTTAAAGCCTCAGGCTCCACGTCCCAGTAGTTTTACAAACTCAGAGAATTCAGCCCCTCTGGTTTTTAAAGCCAAATGTTATCGGATTAGTTTTCCCTGTGTGAGCTCCCTGGTTTCGAGGGCCAGTTTCTCTGCCCTCTCTGGGCCTCCAGAAAGACTCCTTCTGCCTTTATGACTTTCCTGACCTTTCAGATGCAGCTTCTTTTCTATATTTAGTTGTGGAGTTTGTTCTGCCAGTCCTTGGGTCACTTTCTGGTTTATTGACTTGGATGTGGATGATATCTAGTTGTAAATGTGGGATAGGGTGAGGTCAGGGTCCTCCTACTCTGCCATCTTCCAAGCTCCGATCAAGAAAATACAGTATAAGTGGCGCCTGGGTGGCTCAGTCGTTAAGCATCTGCCTTCGGCTCAGGTCATGATCCCAGGTCCTGGGATAGAGCCCCTCATTGGCTCCCCGCTCCGTGGGAAGCCTGCTTCTCCCTCTCCCACTCCCTCTGCTTGTGTTCCTTCTCTGTCTCTCTCTCTGTTAAATAAATAAATAAAATCTTAAAAAAAAAAAAAGAAAATACAGTTTAATACAAAATATGCATGACGCTCTTTTTTCTGGTTCTGGAAGCCTCAGGAAGAAGTTGACTGAGAGACATGTATGATGGTGGCCTCTCTCATTTTGATGCAGACTCTTGAGTAAATTTATCTTTTTTTTTTTAAGAGAGAAAGAGTGAGAGGGGAGGGGGCAGAGAGAAGGGGGCAGAGGGAAAGGGAGAGATAATTTTTTAATATTTATTTATTTATTTATTTATTTATTTATTTATTTATTTATTTATTTATTTATTTATTTATTTATTTAAGGTAGCTAACATACAGTGCAATATTGATTTCTGGAGTAGAATCAGTGATTCATCACTTAAGTAAAACGCCCAGTGCTCATCATAAGTGCCTTCCTTAATACCCATCACCAATCTAGCCCATCCTCCACTCACCTCCCTCCATC
Organism: Mirounga angustirostris; assembly: GCF_029215605.1. NCBI lineage: Eukaryota > Metazoa > Chordata > Mammalia > Carnivora > Phocidae > Mirounga > Mirounga angustirostris. Next base: position 94,959,737 of record NW_026991718.1, on the reverse strand, counting down.
AACTCTCAGTTTGTTCTCTATCGTTAGGAGTCTCTTATGGCTGGGGGTGCCTGGGTGGCTCAGATGGTTAAGTGTCTGCCTTCAGCTCAGGTCGTGATCCCAGGGTCCTGGGATCGAGTCCCGCATCGGGCTCCCTGCTCCTTGGGAGCCTGCTTCTCCCTCTGCCTCTCTCTCTCTGTCTCTACTGAATAGATAAATAAAATGTTAAAAAAAAAAAGTCTCTTATGGCTTGTTTCTGTCTCTCCTTTTTTCTTTTCTTTTCTTTTTTTTTTTAAAGATTTTATTTATTTGAGACAGAATGAGAGAGAGAAAGCACATGAGAGGGGGGAGGGTCAGAGGGAGAAGCAGACCCCCCGCCGAGCAGGGAGCCCGATGCGGGACTTGATCCAGGGACTCCAGGATCATGACCTGAGCCGAAGGCAGTCGCTTAACCAACTGAGCCACCCAGGCGCCCTGTCTCTCCTTTTTTCTTTTCCCCTTCCCATATGTTCTTCTGGTTTCTTTCTTAAATTCCGCATATGAGTGAGATCATAGGTATTTGTCTTTCTCTGACTGACTTATTTCACTTAGCCTAATATACTCTAGCTCCATCCACATCATTGCAAATGGCAAGATTTCATTCTTTTTGATGGCTGAATAATACTCCATTATATATATACATATATTCATACCACATCTTCTTTATCCGTTCATCAGTCAGTGGACGTTTGGGCTCTCTCCATAGTTTGGCTATTGTTGATAATGCTGCTGTAAACATCGGGGTGCATGTAGTCCTTTGAATCTGTATTTTTGTATCCTTTGGGTAAATACCTAGTAGTGCAATTGCTAGATTGTAGCGTAGTTCTATTTTTAACTTTTTGAGGAAACTCCATACTGTTTTCCAGAGTGGCTGCACTAGTTTGCATTCCCACCAACAGGGCAAGAAGGTTTCCCTTTCTCCACATCCTTGCCAAGGGAGAGAGAGAATCTTAGGCAGGCTCCATGCCCAGTGTGAAGCCCGACATGGGGCTCAATCTCACAACCCTGAGATCATGACTTGAGCCGAAATCAAGAGTCGTGGATTGCTTAGCTGGCTGAGCCTCCCAGGTGCCCCTGTTTTGAGTAAATTTTTAATAAGTTGAAACAGTTTTGGGTGACAGAGCAAAAGGCATTGTCTCAGGTTGGATGGGAGGGTGATCTGGGTGAACAACCTGCCATACACAGATGACCCAAGATCGGAGGCCTGATATGTTACTGAAGGCCCATATCATCATTCCAGCCCTTCTCCCCATCAGCTTTATTGAGATATAGTTTACATATTATTACATATATTATTGAGATGTAGTTTACATATAACATTGTAGCAATTTAAGATGTAGAACATAATGATTTCACATATGTATAGCATATTGTGAGATGACTTTATTATTTTTTTAATATTTTATTTATTTATTTGACAGGGAGAGATACAGTGAGAGAGGGAACACAAGCAGGGGGAGTGGGAGAGGGAGAAGCAGGCTCCCACTGAGCAGGGAGCCCGATGTGGGGCTCTATCCCAGGACCCTGGGATCATGACCTGAGTCGAAGGCAGACGCTTAACAACTGAGCCACCCAGGCGCCCCGTGAGATGACTTTAAATTTGAATAATTTCAGACTGAAAGTTGAACAAATAGAACAAGTTCCGATAATGCCCTTTGCCCAGTTTCCCCAAATGTTAACATCTCACTTCTCTGTAGTAGTGATCAGAACCAGCAAGTTACCAGTACCATTAACTAATCTACAAACCTTCATCAGTTGCCCATTGTCCCTCATATGTCCTTGTTCTGGTCCAGGATCTACTACAGAATCCCACATTGCATTCAGGGATTGTGTCTTTTTAGCCTCCTCTGATCTAGGACAGTTCCTCAGTCCTTGTCTTTCATGATCTTAACACTTCTGAAGAGCATGGGCCAGTTATTGTGTGAATGTCCCTCAATTTAGGGCTTATTTGGTATTTGTCATGATTCAGCTTATGTGTTTTGGCAGGAACACCACAGAATTGATGTGTCCTTTTCGTGCATCACATCAAGGGGCACTGGGGCGGGGGGGGGGGGAGTCAGTGTATCTTATTACTGGTGATATTGACTCTGGTCAGTCACTTGGTAAAGGTGGTATCTTCTAGATTTCTCTACTGTAGAGTCACTATTCCTTTATTTATTTTTGAAAAGCATATTATTTTTTTAAACACAGATGCTTTTTTAAAGATTTTATTTATTTATTTGGGAGAGAGAGAATGAGAGAGAGAGAACACATGAGAGGGGATAGGGTCAGAGGACGAAGCAAACTCCCCGCCGAGCAGGGAGCCTGATGCGGGACTTGATCCCGGGACTCCGGGATCATGACCTGAGCCGAAGGCAGTCGCTTAACCAACTGAGCCACCCAGGCGCCCCTAAACACAGATGCTTTTAAAAATGACTCATCTTTTGATCATCTTATGTATGTATGTATGTATTTATTTTAAAATAGGCTCCATGCCCAGTGTGGAGCCCAATGCAGGGCTTGAACTCATAATCCTGAGATCAAGACCTAAGCCTAGATCAGAAGTTGGACACTTAACTGACTGAGCCACTGGGTGCCCTTCTGCTGATATAAAAAAAAAAAAAATATATATATATATATATATATGTATGTATTTTTTTTTTTAAAGTTAACATGCTCTTGGTTAGAAAAGTCAAACAGTAAGAACTGTAAAAAAAGAAAATTCTCCTCATTGTGTATTTCTCCAGAAAAATTTTCCTATATGCACGGTGCTGACCGTTTTTGACCCAGTTTCAATAGAGTGGTGGGGGTAGGAGTCAGGGCTGGAGGGGCCTGGGGTGTGAATGGAGGCTTTGGGAAGGCTGATGGAGAAGAGGAGACTTGGAGCAAAGAGGGACCTGGGGAGGAAGGGAGGCTTTCACAGGACAGATCGTGTGGAGACTGGCTGTAAAATTACTTCTTGTACAAAAAGCACTGTACAGATGAAAGGTGGCACTACAGTAATGCCTAATGTTAGAAGGTAAAAAAGCTACTTCTGTTTTCCTGTAGTGTTTTCTGGAACATTCCTAACAAAGGTCAGTACATCAGGAAAGCACAAGTTGATTGGTTTTTTTTATTCGTTACAAAATGACTCATGGGGTGCCAGGTTTTCTCATCAGGGATTATGAGCCCCAGAAAGCTGCTGTTGTGGGGAGTGCTGGCGGGGTTTCTGTCCCCTGCCTGGTGCCTTGCACAAGAACACAGCCTTTTCTACATGTGGGCACCCTGGGCCAGAGAGAGAATGTGTCCCCTAACAAACTTGGCTGGATGAATTCCTGATAAATGAGATGTACCAATAGGTACCCTGGTTAAGGGAGCATAGAGCAAATGTCTTTAAAAACATTACAAATGGTCTTCTTTAAATAGGTTAGTTCCTAATAATTCATTATGTCATTTGCTAGACCCTGGCAGTATTCTTTGAACTTTTTAGGCCTTTTCAATAATAGAGTTTTTGCCCTTAAGACTTTATACCTTTCCTTCATCATGTACAATCTGCAGACAGGTTGGAACAATAGATCAGGGACACATCTCCAGGGCCCTTGGTTCCGCTGCCCTGTGTGAGCTGAATGCACTCAAGGAATCCCTCTGGCCTTGGAGTGTGCAGGAGCACAGTTAGGAACGGACCACATGGGTCACTTAGGAAATAGCATTTGGCTTGCCCCAGTGCTCGAGATGTAGTAGGTTGGCTTTCAGTAAATATTTACTGAGAGCGCGATGTTCTGTGTGCTTGCTTTGGCTTCTGCTTTCAAAGAATAATTTGTTAAGTCTTTCTGATTGCTGATTTGTACATCTATGAGATAAAATGCAGGAAGTAAATTGATGATTCTGAAGAGGAACAGAACTCATTTCTGGTTGATTTAAAGCATCATTTAGAGTTGCTTATTTTGCATAGAGCTAATGTAGTGCAGTGCCTGAGGTCCATTTTAAGGTCCTGTTATGTAACCTTATCATTTTTGATAAGAGAAATTTATCTGTAGTCACTTTAACCTGCTGCATAATAAACGTTTAGGGAGTTTCTTACTTCCATGTCGGTGGTTTTTAGGTAAGCATCTATTTTATGTCTTTTTTTTTTTAAAGGACCAGACCAAAGGGGAAGCAGAAGTGGTAAAAGGAGAGACTCTTCATTGGTCCCTTGAGCTACAACAGAGGGAAGGGCTGACAATCTTTTCAAAGAAAGGTTTTGGTTTCCCTCCCTAAGCCTCTAAGACTCCCCACCTGTGTATGACACCACCTCCCTCCTCCTTCCCTTCCTCTCTGTAACAGGCTCTCCTTCCTTAATTTTCATTTCCTTGGCAATTGAACCCTTCATTTGGGTGCCATTAGCTACCTCCCTGTTTTAAATTCCCCTTTTCCCACTTCCCAGTCTGGGCAGGTGTTGTGTCCAGCATGAATTGGGGAAGTTGGTGGATTTAGCAAGTGGTGTAGAATAAAGATCTGAGTCTGAGGCAGATCAGAGGAGCCACCCTGGGATAAGCACTAGTGGTCCCAGAGGATGATCAGCTGCAGTGGTCTGCAGTGGTGACCAAGAGTGGACGGCCTCAGATGTCTCTGTATCAGTACTTGAGGTGGGGTACCCCAGGGAGCGGGGCTGTCATGAAGGATGGAGATTGGAGAACAAAACCATCACTGCTTCTGTTGCAGGACAAATCATGTCTGGAGTAGGCAAGAAAGGGAATTGTTTATACATATTTTTTTTGTAAAGAATTGTCAGACTAATGTCCTTTTTAGCACACACCTCTGCCACATTCCTCCCTGTCAGCCTCAGTTCCTATCCCATGGGACCAGTTTTCCTCCCCGAGTACCATGACCGGTCCCGGGCCCGAGTGGCCTCTGGGCCCCCTGCTGTGCAGAGTCCGTCCCAGCTTCCTGTCCCTGCACTCTGGGTCCCCTCCCTTCTTTACTATTCTTGAATTGCTTTTTTGTTTGTGCTGAAGTCCTTCTTCAAGTAATTTTTTCTAGGAAGAATGTTTGGAAAGTGAACTTGCTGACGTAGAAATCTGAAAGATCTATGTCGTTCCTTACACTTCTTAGTTTGGATGGATATAGGATTTTAGGTTCAAAATCCTTTTCTTCAGAATACCCAAGTGTTTGGTTCTGCCTCTGGTGTTTCTGTGATGACGTTTGTGGACCACCACGTTCTCCTTGATTGGTTGGTAGCCTTTTTTTTTGCTTTCTGGGATCCTGTTTTTGTTCTTTGGTGTCCTGAAATTTTATGAAGATTGTTAATTTTCATCCTGTTTAAATCTGAATATTCTTGCCTTTCTTTAGCTCTGGGAAGATGTTTCTTCCTCCTCCTCCTCCTTGTTCTTCTTCCTCCTGTTATTATCATCACTATTACTGTTGTATCTCCTTCATTTACTTTTCTCTTCTCTTTCTCTGGGAAGCCTGAAGATCAGTTAATTGTCTTCCTAGATTGGCCCACTGTCTTAAATTTTCTCAGTATTTTCTGTGTCGTCTTCTGTTTCTTTTTTCTCCCTGGGACAATTATTGAACTTTATCTTCCAGTTCTTCCACTGAATTTTTATTTTTATTTATTTATTTTTTAAGTTTATTTATTTATTTTTTTAGTAATCTCTACATCCAACGTGGGGCTTGAACTCATGACCCTGAGATCTAGAGTTGCCCTCTCTTCTGACTGAGCCAGCCAGGCACCCCTGAATTTTTAATTTGGCACTCATATTTCAAATACCCAGGAACTTTTTTTTTGTTGTTCTAATGGCTGAATTTTCATAGCAGCCAGTTTTTGTTTTTGTTTTGTTTGCTTATTTTGTTTCTAGGGATATTAGATCTTCCTGATACTCTCTGAAGATGATTTTCCTTGGCGATTGAACCCTTCAACTGGAAGGGTTTAAATTGGAAATTTAAAATGTTCATTTCTGTTTGCTGAATTGTATCTGTTTCCTTGGAGTCAGTTCTTCTGTTTATTTTACTTTCTTCTCTTTTTTTGAATGGGTGCTCCCTCAAATATCTGGTTGTTTTGGTTGTGTGTCCATGCTTAAGAATGCTGACTGGAGTGGATTAATAGAGGTAGTTGGTGAGTAGTTAGTTTCACAGGTAGGTCAGTTTGGTCTTGAGCAGGCCTCTTCCCTGAACAGGAGGATAGCTGGGTGCTCAGCCTGTGTGCATATGTGGGCAGAAGCCTCAGAGAAATAATTCAGGCGCTCTCATTGCCTCAGGTTTTGAAGGGGGGACATGGAAAAGGTAAAAAAGGGCACCTAATCAAGGGTAAGTGTGAGACAGTAGCGTAGTCTTAAAAAATAAATGGAGACTTACAGGAATTCTAAGAACAATGTTGTTTGTTTGTTTATTTTTTAAAGTTATTTCTCCTGGAGACATTTTTGGCTGTCACAGCTGAGGAAAGGGGATGGGCTACTGGCTTCCAGTGAGTGGAGGCCAGGGATGCTACCAAACAACCCAGAATCCGCAGGACAGTGCTCACAACAAAGAATTATCTGGCTCCAAATGTCCGTAGTGCTGAGGTTGAGAAATGCTACCGCAGAGCAAGAGGATCAAGGAGAGTGTAGGGCAATCAGGGCAGATTGAAGGATGTCAGGAAGCATGTCTCATAGGATGTCAGTTTCTGTTTTGCTTGTCCACTCTGCCAGGGGGAGAGATTTGCGCAAGTTAATGTTTCCATCCCAGAGAATTTGTAAGAAAGATTGTCTAGACACTGTCCACTGCAGTGTTACTAGCCACAAGTGGCTATTTAGAATGAACTAAAATAAAAAATAATTGAGTTGCATTAACCACATTTCTAGTGCTCAACAGCCACTTGTGGCTATGCATTAGACAGTACAGAGATAGACCATTCCCATCATCACAGATAATTCTCTCTTTGACAGAGCTGGTCTAGACAGTATTGGTGATGTTTTAAGGAATTTGAAGACTAGAAGGGGTGCTGTTTGTTAAAAAATCTGGTTTTGTATTTCAAGGTATCAGGGGCTAAGGGGAATTGGGAAGAGGTCACTGAGAGGCACAAATTCGAATTTTAACAGACTGATTAATGAGAGTTTATCAGTGTCCTCACACATAGATATACATCCATAGTGCACCTGCTGCACCAACACACACACCCACTCACACACCCACAGTAACCCCTGGCCCCAGCCCATATCCTTTCTGCACAGTTGGTTCATAGCTACTGTGGGAAGAGGAATGGAACTGCAGTAGATGGAAAGTGAGAGCAGCTTTAGATGTTGTTCACGAAGTTCTCCAGGAAGGTTCAGGCCAAAGATGTTCTGTACCGAGTCCAAGGGCGCTGTTGAGATTATAATCCCAGCCTCATTTGATGAGTCCGAGATGTCTTGTTGGATCGGATGTTCTTCTGGAGGGTCTTATGTCACATTCGGATGTCTTTTACTAAGTAGGTATCTGTGAGAGAGTGCTGTCCCTCTAGCACAGGTCACAAGATGCATTCGGGTGCCAGTAGAATGTCAGATTTGGAGTTAGAGTGAGCACCCCAGGCAAAGGAGGTGATGCAAGGCCTCCTCAAACTGCCAGTAACTAATCAGTGATAGTGGGGGAGATTAACATTCACTGACAGTAATACATTTATTTTGCAAGTGCTACTTCACTGGGGGGATACCCACGAGGAGTGAGTCAGGACCATGATAGGTTATAGTGGAGGGAGAGAGTTCCAATATCTTTTCAAAAGGATGCTGAAGAATCTGAGCACTTTCATAACATGGTAATGAGCTCAAACACAGATGTCTCAGTGGAAGGGAGGAGGTGGATGGAAGTGATTTAGCTCAGTCATGACGGTCACCATGAGTTAGGAGATCTGCTTTGTGTGAGAATGACCAAATCGAAGACAAGGGGACTCGATGAGCCCCTGCTTCTCTTCACCTGTGTAATCTGCCAGAGAGTGTACTTTCTCTTCTGGGAGAAGGCAGTGACACTGTGCTCCCTTACAGACTTCAAAAGAACTGAAAAGAATTGAGTGTGGAGATGTTAGAGACAAGATGCCAAAGGACAGGAGCAATATTGGAATCTTAAATATGTTCTAAAATGGAAGAGTTTGCTCTTGTAGCCCAGTGTATTCTCAGCGTGTTTGCTGGCTTTTGAGCCGGTGTCCTTCTGAAGACACAGCCATTTGAATCCTTCTTGTGCACCATGTTTTCTCCTTGGCTCTCTATGCTGGTGGAGCCGTGACTGATCAAACGTGGAGCTAAGACTGTACTTGGAAAGGGGCCTGGCTTAATGCACATGGGTTTCTTCAGTTTTCTCTTTTTTCTTAGATTTGGATAAAGAGGATAAAGGTTAAGTGAGCTGTTCTCAGCAGTTGTGGTTCGATGCTAGAGATTTGACAGTTGTTGACCAGCCAGAGAGTTCCGAACTCTTTCCCTATGTCAGGGGCAAGGCCAAGGCAATTGTGCTTGTACCATCAGCTATGCTGGCCATACCCTGTGTTCATGGGAGGAGATTTGCCTTCCTGCAGAGAGGTTTATTTGGGGGCATTGCTTTTCTGTAGTACCTGGAAAGGTCTCTTCATGAAGAGCACCACTGCAATTGCAAGTGAAGAAAAATTAAAAGATAAAATCTCTTTGGTACTGCTTTAGATTTTCTCCTTGTGGTGATGTTTTCTGGAATAGAATCTTCTTCCTTTGATTTCCAAACAGGTAACTTGTCAAGTGTGTGGGATTGTTCTTGGGTTTGGACAGTTCAGGGTGTCATGGTTGACTTTAGAAAAGGAAAAGGAATATTGGGACTTCTTTACTGGTGGAGGATCCACTACCTTTAAAAAATGAGACTTGATGCTTTGACGATGATGTGGGAGGTTGCCTCCAAGGAGCTAGATTAATAGCTAATCTTTTGAAAAAATAACACAGAAAATGACCTTTCAGTTCTGTTCTCTGAGGCAGGTCAAGTGGAGTGCATTTGTAGGCAGAAAAACATTTTGTGTGAATTATACCCAAGGAAGCAGTGTGACTCAGTGCTCTGTAATTAGCCCTGTCCTGGTGTTTAAGCTTCTGAAAGGAAGCACTGCTTTTGTCATCGAGTTCTTTTTAATCTCTTTAGTGGTACATTTACATATTTTAATTGAATGTTTCAGCATTCCTCAGGTGAAGCATTTTTGAGCATTGCCATTGTACCCATCAGGTGTGGCCCCTAGAGAGCAGCGTGCCCAAGGGGGCTGAACAGCAGTGGGAGCCCAGGCCCAAGAAAGCGCCTGCTCTTAGTTGGCCTCCTTCACATTTTGTTTTTCTTGTGTGGTTTGCCATTTTTCACCCAGTCTTCATTTCCTTTAAGCAGTTAGTATCTTCATGAGAGAGACACAGAATCCTGATAACTCCAATCTTCTTGGCTCTCTTGGATATTATCAGGATTTCAGTTATGTTCAGAAAGAGCTTTCTTGATAGCCGGAGACGAAGAATGAAGTGGGGGGGGAATCGGAGGGGGAGATGAACCATGAGAGACCATGGACTCTGAAAAACAAACTGAGGGTTCTAGAGGGGAGGGGGGTGGGAGGATGGGTTAGCCTGGTGATGGGTATTAAAGAGGGCACGTTCTGCATGGAGCACTGGGTGTTATATGCAAACAATGAATCATGGAACACTACATCAAAAACTAATGATGTAATGTATGGTGATTAACATAACATAATAAAAAAATATTAAGTCCCATATTAAAAAAAAAAAGAGCTTTCTTGGGTAAAGCACATGGTGATTGATTATGGGAAGTCAGAGACCTGCTTGGTTTCAGCTCAGGTTCTTCAGTTTAAACAACCTTCTTTAGCGTTCAAAATCATACATAGTTGTTGTCTAAGTAAAATGCCTCAAAATGCATTGGAATAGATTATTTCTTTTTTAAGATTTTATTTATTTATTTGACAGAGAGAGAGAGAGCACAAGTAGGCAGAGAGGCAGGCAGAGGGAGAGGGAGAAGCAGGCTCTCCAAGGAGCAGGGAGCCCGACGTGGGGCTCGATCCCAGGACTCTGGGATCATGACCTGAGTCGAAGGCAGCCACTTAACTGACTGAGCCACCCAGGCGCCCTGGAATAGATTATTTCTTGAGTACTCCATGTCTGGGACTAATCTTGCTTGCTCTCTCATATATGCATCTGGTCTTACCAAATAAAGCTGTAGTGGTCGATGTCTGGGGACATGCCAGCTCTTTAGGCCAAAGACTACAGTGTACTATAATGGCCCCAGGACTCAAAATGGAGCCTTGGTTGCCTGAAAGGGGTAATGGCTCCCTTCAAGGTGAACTGGTGGCCGTCTCAAGGCATCATGTGTTAGTCCTGTTGGAGACTGATCCACTGCTGAGGGTGGATCTTAGAGCTGATTCTTTTCTCTCTGGACAAGTAGACTTTGCCACAGAAAATCTTTTTTTTTTTTTTTTAAGATTTATTTATTTGAGAGAGAGCAAGGGAGCACGTGCACGCATGTTGAGGGAGAGGGAGAGAGAGTCTTTTTTTTTTTTTTTTTAAAGATTTTATTTATTTGAGAGAGAGAACACGGGGGGAGCGGGAGAGGGAGGGAGGGAGAAGTAGGGAGGGAGAGAGAGTTTTAGGCAGATTCCGTGCTGAGTGCGGAGCCCAACATGGGGCTTGATCTCACAACCCTGAGCTGAAACCAAGAGTTGGACACTTAACCAAATACGCCACCAGGCACCCTGGCACAGGAAATCTTAAAATGCATGGTAACACACACATGTGTGTGCGTATCTTCATGCCGCCTCCTTTCTAGCCAGAAGAGCACTGAAGGTCTCCTACTTCTCAGAGCTCCTTCCCTTGGCCCTCCTGGTGACCTGCTGGTCCTCAGGAACCTGGCATCCAGCCCAGCCAGAGGCAGGACGGAACTTTCCTGTAGGACCTAGGCACCAGCCCGCAACACCTGGCCACTGGCCCGCAGGCATCCTAGGACAGGCGTCTTGTGAGTGTGTCTGTGTGAGGATTGTGGTGCAAGGGACACCTTTACAGACCTAGCGGTGTAGCTAGCTCTTCCCATGAGTGGGCAGGGCTTGGGGGATTGAGGGCCATGCGCGTAGAGGGTGGTTAGGAACTTGGGAGAAGATGGGGCATTCTCTCTGTCTCTTGAGATGTGGCTAGTCCCAACTGAAATGTGCTGTAGATGTAAAGTACACGCTGGATTTCAAGGAGTTAGTAAGAAGAGAAGGTATAATATCTCATTAATAATTTTTATGTTGATTACACAATATAATGTATTAAAATGATTTCACCTTTTTCTTTTACTTTCTTAATGTGCCCACTGAAAAATTTAAAATTATATTGGTGCCTCTTATTTGTGGCTTGTGTTCTGTTTCTATTGGACAGCACTGAAGGACAGTCTGGTGAACATCTTGACACAACAGTGGTATATATGCTGGCCTCTGGTCTTTAACGAAAGGGGGTTTTCTTTAGGACTCTTAATGAGAAATTTGCAATAAAAGCAAGGAATGTGTATGTACCTGTATGTCGATACATTCGTATATGGATGCATGTAAATTGCCTAGGACTGGGAGAATAAAATAACTAAAATCTTAAATATAAACTGTGAACAACTTCTCTCCACAATTCTTTCTCCACATCTCATTAGGGTATATTATGGGAAACCGTATGACAATTGATTGTGTAGTAAAATGTTTTGATCTCAAGAGAGCAAGAAAGTGCATTTACTGTTGAAGTAAAGTTTGTATGAATAAAAATGTTTTTATATACAGGGAGGTGATTTTACTGATCACTGGCTTATTGGTTATTCATTTTAAAGAGAGGAATGCAATGTAAGATTTTTTTCTCAAATGAAATTATTTGTTCATTTGAAATGATTCTTTGTGTCCCCCCCCCCATTTGTTCCACATGATAATTTTATGCTGTTATTCAGGTAAATAGGATGTATCCATTGCTACCTAGAGGGAGAGAGGCCAGAGGGAAAAACAGTTTTTCATAGTAATGGTTGAATTATAATTTTTAAAAAGTTAAAACCTAATTCTCCTACAAATGTATAGTGAGTAGGTATCAAGAATTATTTAACTCATAAATGAGGGAGCCAGCTGGATGGCAGTGGGATCAGGGGAGGCAACAGGAGACAGGTGGGAATGAACAATCGGGTACGGAATGTTAGAATAAGGGCACTAAGGTAAATACAGATTGATTAATGGACATCCAGCCATAATCTTGGGAATATCTCTTTGCCTCTACAGAAGTCATTTGCAGGTTCTCAGTCTTCTGATTCCAAGCTTCACAGGGTCTGGGCCCTAATCAGTAGTGAAGAGTAAGTCACACAAAGGTACATGCCCCGAGAGTGAGTTTGGTCTTGCCTAAACCATGCTCCACAACAATGTTGAAGGAGACCCCAGTTATCTTTTGGTTTCATTTCCAAATTCTGGCTAATTTTTTTTTTTCTATTTCCCAGTAGAATGGGCTTATTTGATCTTTTCCAGTGTTCACTATTCCCTGGGGCCTTTCCTACTCTTGTAAACTCCAAGGGGACTTAACGATATTTGAGGATCACATGAGGCCACAGTTACGCTTTCCCATCCTCCCTGTCCTCTTCCCCTGTCCATGTCCCCACTCATGCCACACCGGTTTATAGTCTGAATCTTACCACCTCGGCCTGATGCCTGGGGAGAGTTAAGTGGAGGGATGGCTTGCTTAGTTAGAGTGGTACTTTTGTTAGTTTTTTGTTTGTTTTTAATGTTTGATATTGGGGACCAATACAGTAAAAATGCACAGCAGCATCAAATTGCTGCAGAAATTTCTGAACACTCTCACTGTCTATACTTACGTCCTTACAGATCTGCACAAACAGTTTGGGGCAGGCAGTGGTCTGTTGGCCTCCGTTTGAGTAGCGTTGTCCTAGAGGGCGGTCTTTTCTAGCACTATGGTCAGGATAGAGATGTAGTTCCCTGTCGCCTGCAACAGTGGTGGGCCTATGAGTGGCTAGGGATCTGTAGCCCTCCGCCTCCTAGGTCACCAGCAGTCCTGCCGGCTGATCAAAGTACGTGTGTGAGTTAAGTCCGAGTGAAGGGTTTGCGGTGCACAGATCGCTTCAAGACAAGCCCCCTTGCCTTCCTTCCACTGAATTGGCACGGCCAAGCCCCTTCTAAATAGAAATTCTGGAGCCATTCCTACTTGCTGCCTCTAGGAAAAATGTGCTTTCTGTTAGGCCACTGGCTCAGACTCTTGAGTCTTCACAGGCTTTGCAAGAAAGTCTGAGGAATGTAGAGAGCATGTTATTTCCTAGACTCCCTTCCACAGAACAAGACACTTGGGAAAGACATGTACACCATAAATAAAACCCCATTTGCTCAAGGATATTTTTGGTCTTTTGGAAGAGGCTAACTTTCCTTTCAAAGGGCATCATCAAACTTTCTTCATTCATTATATACAAATGGACTTCTATTTAAAAGTTACTTTAGAAAGCACATCAAAGAAACTCCCTGCTATCCTATAAGTTTGGAAAGACATTTTCCTTCATTGCCAATCTTCATTTCTTTAGCCTCATGTTCCAGGGAGCTTCTGTAAGTGATTCTTGGCATTTGATGCCTGCTCAGGTCTGTGGGGCAGGCAGGTTGTTCTCCTGGATAGTAGGCCTGTTCCTGTGCAGACTTGACGGAACCGGGAAGTATTGTCATGGAGATCACGATGCCTCCACGGATTCTCTCTGCCCAATTTAGAACAACTGTCCACCAAACGGGTCTCTGTATCTACATTCTTTGATAGCACTGGTTATTCTTGATGGTGGAGCATGGTCTTCCCGTTGCCCTTTGGCTGTTGTTTCTCCAGTAAGGGAAAAGCACACGTCTCCTTGGAAATGGACTGGTGTACATTGTGACTCCATTGGGTCTGTGGAGGTCTGGGCATAGCTTTTATTTTTACCCCCACAGCTCTCTCCAGTTTGAGCAGTGCCCACTGCCCACCTAGCTTTCGCTTACTAGAGGTCTGCTATGCCTAGATGTGATCCTGTTTGAAGGCAGTATTTTGAAGACTGGTTGTAGTTTTATTTTTGGTGATTTGATGAGACAAGGTGAATGCCCAGGCCATGTACTTATGGACCATGGGCAGTATAAACATAATTAATAGAATAAGCGCAGTGACCTGGATATTAGAGACTCACGCTTGCAAACTGGGAGCCCACACCTGTGTGTTTGGCCAGTTCAGTATTTATACTTCTAAAGAAAACTCGTTGCCATTGTTATAAAAAGTTGAGATTTTCAGCTCTTCTCCCCCCAGTCAGACATGGATATACTGATGGCAGTGGGTGCTTGCCCTGAGTCACTGCTGCGTCTTCTTCAGGAGGCCTTTGCTCTTCTCACACTTGCCCTCTGTGTGTGCGGCTGTACCTTCCTCATTTCCCTGAGGCATTAGTTTTGGTTCCCCTGATTTCATGTGCCTTTGCTGCTGAGTTTGGGGATGCATATTGGTAGTGAACTCTCTTCTGAGCATGGGTCAGTTTCCAGAGTCTTCCTATTAGGTGGAAATTGGATATGGTCTGAGTGACCCTGGAAAATCCCTTGCACAGCCCATGGTTTTATATAGACGGCCCTCCACAGTACAGTGCATATTTATATAAATCTGTTTGGTATGCACTGGTGAGCGTGATGATATCCATAAGGGTGTCACTGATGGCAACTCCATTGGGCTGCCATTCCTCTTCGCCATCATCATCGTTTGGGTAAATATGGTTACTCATTTCCTCACTCTCCCATGGTCATTGTTTCTCCATGACTTTCCATTCCTTCTCGTTTCTTCCTGGAAGGTGTTAAGGAGCCTTACCACTCATCTGCCTGGCCCCTAAAGGTCGTATCTCTGCCTGAGACCTGCAAGTTCTATCCACAGGTCTTCCCATTGGTTCGGCAGCCCCTTATTCCCATTGCTGTGGGCAGATTCTCACCAAAGGTGATGGTGGGCAGAATGCCCTAGCCTATGGGGATCTTCCTTTCTTTTTTTCTGAGTGCCAGATGGTTGAATTCGTATAAATTAAATGTACTTGTGATGTAATTGATAATACTGGTATAGACTTGGCGTAAAAATCTTAAAAGTTTCCCTGGGAAATCTTACAGTTGAATAAAGGGAATGAAAGCAGCTGGTAAGGACTTAATAAGCCACCTTACACCCAGAAGTTAGGGGCTCGGGTGGGGTGGGGCATTTTCATTTGTGAGTGTTCTTCCCCTCCCCCCTTTTTAAAAATGCCTAGAAAACCATATAGAAAATAGGCACTCTGGAAACTTTGGGCCTGCATTCTAATTTCATTTTTGACTCTAGGATACATTAGTCTAAATCACTTTTTGTGGTTGTATTTGAGGATTAGGTCACTTAGGAAAGTACAGTGAGTTCCCTTCCATTATAAATGGGCTACCTATAATGTATTGTCTAAACTTGGGACACTTCTGAGACTGAAGAGGACAGTAGATTGTTCTGGGAAAACCACAATGTGTGGTCACCCTGATTATGAAGATCAGTTTGAGTTAGTCATCTTAAAATGAACATTTTTTTAAATTGAGAACAATTTTGATAGAATTCAGATTAGGTACCATGTTTTATATTCTCTCTATAATAGAAATAATAATATAATAGAAATAATAATAATTATAGAATATGTATTATAGAAATAATAATACAACAGAGAAATTTTTATTAAAACTAAGTAAATTGTCTTATGAAACATCTATTCCAAGGTCAATTCACGTAAAATAGAATTTTTGACAAAAAATACATTGTACTTTCAGAATCTTTTTTTTTTTTTTTTTAAAGATTTTATTTATTTGTTTGAGAGGGAGAGAATGAGAGCGAGCGAGTACATGAGAGGGGGGAGGGTCAGAGGGAGAAGCAGACTCCCTGCCGAGCAGGGAGCCCGATGCGGGACTCGATCCAGGGACTCCAGGATCATGACCTGAGCCGAAGGCAGTCGCTTAACCAACTGAGCCACCCAGGCGCCCGTACTTTCAGAATCTTATTAAAATATTTTGAGAAACTTTTTTATGGACAGTGTTTGAAGGTAAATAGGGACAGCATTCATCTTGTCAAGGATTCACATATAAAACAAGCTGCTTGTTTAAAATTAGCTCGAAGATTCATAGATGTCACTAAAATCTTTAATAATAATCAGTTTATTTTTACAAGATGGTCATTTCTAATAAAATTGTATCTCAAAGAATTTTGTACATTAGAAAAGCTTTACAAAATGTAAAAGATGTGGTCCATATATACAATGGAATATTAGCCATCAGAAAGGATGAATACCCAACTTTTGCATCAATATGGATGGGCCTGGAGGAGATTATGCTAAGTGAAATAAGTCAAGCAGAGAAAGTCAATTATCATATGGTTTCACTTACTGTGGAACATAAGGAATAGCATGGAGGACATTAGGAGAAGGAAGGGAAAAATGAAGGGGGGTAAATCGGAGGGAGAGATGAACCATGAGAGACTATGGACGCCAAGAAACAAACTGAGGGTTCTAGAGGGGAGGGGGATGGGGGGGATGGTTAGCCCAGTGATGGGTATTAAGGAGGGCACGTACTGCATGGAGCACTGGGTGTTATATGCAAACAATGAATCATGGGTCACTACATCAAAAACTAATGATGTAATGTATGGTGACTAACATAACATAATAAAAAAAACAACAAAATGTAAAAGAATTAGCACCTCAGTTATTTTAAATTGTTTCAGCCTTAGAAACAACTGAATAATTAAGACTTGCCTTAGCTTAGAAAGCTGTAGGAGAAGATTCACTGCACTACTTCTCAAACAACAGCCCTTAAATGAAGGTGGCCGACTGTGACAAATGTCACTGATGGGATTGCACATTGACGTGCTTTCTCAACCCAGACGACAGTACCGCTGAAGCCACGTGCCTCCCTGTGCAGAGTCAGGAAGGGGCTCTGTGCATTGAGAGCAATGGCTTATGTTTTCTCTGCATTCCCTCCTTTGGCCGTTTGTAGTTGGGGTAGATTTCAGATAGTTTTTTTTTTTATCGAGATGGATACTGGATATTTTTGTATTCCTGTAAATATTCTTGAGCTTTTAGTGAAGTTACTTGGAATCAGTTTGATTCTTTTGGGTCTTGCTTTTATGATTGATTGAGTCCAGAGCATTGCTCATCCTGGGGCCGGTTGTTCCCCACTACTGAGGCAAGACCTTGCTGAGCACCCTACCCACTGCCTCATGGATTAGGAGCTTCTTCCGTCTGGTGGGTAGGAACAGGCACTCTTCCCAGCCCTATGTGAGCACCAGGTACTGTAACCTGTAATGCTTTTGAGTGGTTCTTTCCTGGCCTTGAGTAGTCTCCTTAACCACAGGTGCTGCCTGGTACCCTGTCGAATGTTTAGTCTCTGCCTGTGGACCCCCAAGGCTCACCATGTAGCTTGCTCCTCTCCAGTGCTCTGTCCCAAAGCACTTAGCTGCTTTGGCCTCCAGGACTCCTAATTCCATCTACTCTATTTAGGAAGTTATCAGGCTCTTCTTCGGTTCCCTTCTCTGTACTGCAGCCTGGAAAGTCTCAAGGTGGTCGGCTGGCCCTGCTGCAGGACTCACCTTGTTTGTTTCCTGTGTCAGGGGTCACTGGCCTTTGCTGCCTTAGGTCCAATGTCTTGGAAACAGTTGTTTTCTATGTTTGTCTGTTCTTTCTTCTCTTTCCCTTTTTTTTGGGGTTCAGGTGAAAGGGTAAGTCTGGTTTCTGTTGCTCTGTCTTTGAAAGAAGCAGAAGTCTCAGGATGGCTTTTTTAAAAATCTTGATTCCCCCCCCTCCCCTTTTTGCCTTATGAGATGTTCTGGCTCACAGTTCAAGGGTGGTGTCTGGGTTGCCTTGAAGTCCTTCCTTCTCTGTTTTTTATGTAGGTCCAGACCTTGTGTAAGGACAAGCCCAAGTCCGGCTTCCTCCCACAGATCTTTCTTCACTGGTTCCAGTTTGCTTGGTTTCCCTTTCTTAGAGCACTTAGAGATTTTAGCAGCCAGTGGTGTGCCATCTCCATATTTGTCTTACAGTGATTAAATCTTACCTGTCCAGACTTTTTGAGCCAGGGGTCCATGTTTATACTTTCTCATGCCCCTTGTATTGATCAGCACAGGAATAAGCCCAGAAAGCATCAGCAGGTACTTGTTCATAGGAATACTCATCTTTGTGGCCAAAGGATGCACAGGAGTTGTTCATTTTGGGAAATACTCTGTGCGTGCGGGTTTGGGATGGAGTAAGGGTGAAGTGGTGGCTCTCACCGCACGGTCAGATGTCAACACGGCTGTACCAGTCTCCCTCGGTCTGGGTCTCAGGTGGCCTTTTATTTACCATGAGATTGTTAGATCGCAGGTCAGCATGGAACTTGACCTGAGTGACCATATGAAAACCAAATCTTAACAATTGAGACAAACACGGTAAAATTAGGTCATTCCCCTCTCAGAGCTCTTTTAATAAAGCAGCAGTGGGCTCCCTGTATCTATGTAGGTCCCCAGTGGAAATAAAGCTCCCAAATGCACACATGTGAGATGTGGAAGCATCCTGGGTATTTGTCTACTGCGGCTCTATCTCAGCTTAAAGTGGTCACGATCTTTTTTTTTTTTTTTTTAAAGATTTTATTTATTTATTTGAGACAGAGAGAATGAGAGAGACAGAGAGCACATGAGAGGGGGAGGGGTCAGAGGGAGAAGCAGGCTCCCTGCTGAGCAGGGAGCCCGATGCGGGACTCGATCCCGGGACTCCAGGATCATGACCTGAGCCGAAGGCAGTCGCTTAACCAACTGAGCCACCCAGGCGCCCTGTTTTTTTTTTTTTTTTAAGATTTTATTTATTTGACAGAGAGAGGGAGCACAAGTAGGCAGAGTGGCAGGCAGAGGGAGAGGGAGAAGCAGGCTCCCCGCTGAGCAGAGAGCCTGATGCGGGGCTCCATCCCAGGGCCCTGGGATCATGACCTGAGCCGAAGGCAGACGCTTAACTGGCTGAGCCACCCAGGCGCCCCAAAGCGGTCACGATCTTAAACTGACTCACATGGAACCTATTTTACCAATAGTTGTGCTGCCACTGGAGTCTTCTTTCTTAGTCCACACAAAGCCTTTTGTGTGCAGACCTCCCACCTTGCTACCCCACAGAAGGTACCAATTCCAGCAGAGGGATCTGGCACAGCTCTCGAGGTTTGACTGTCACTGGATCGCCCTGTAATGGGATTACCATTTTAATGTGTTCTCTTTCCCTCCCCTGCCTGGGCATTTCCATTTCCCCAGTGTTCCCTCTGGTCCTTGTACCTTGGCCGGAAGGGGCTGCTGGCGAGCTGCTCTCAGGGCTTGCCGCAGCCTCTGCTGCCCCTTGGTGGCCTCCTGCTGAGGCTGGCCCACGGGGCATCCTTTGCAGAGGTCACTCTTTGAAAAATGCCTCTTTGTGCTCCTCTTCCAACTGCTCTTTCTTCCTGGTGCGTGTCCCCTTGGCATTTTAGGAGCTGCTTCATGCAGTGGCTGGCTTTGTAAGTGTGTACCTAAAGACAATAGAAAAAGCTTTAATTTTAAACACCTATTTTCTTCCCTAAACCTTTTTGCTCTTTCAGAAATGTCCTCTTGTTAAAATCTTCCCAGGGCCCCTGGGGGCGGTTCAGGACTTGACTCTCCAGTTGGCTTGGATGAGCTAGCCTGCAGGAGCAAGCCAGGCTTCTTCTAGGGATATCGAGTTCTGCTTACGAGCTGGGGCAAGGACCTGACAGGATCACAGTGGGATAAGTGTGACTGGCTGAGATTCCCAGTGTTTCTGAATTGGTCCTCGGTGCAGGACTAAGGATTTGGAGGATCCTTGGCCTGGGTTCCTGTCCCCATCTTTATCTGACCACATTGCTCATAACTCCTTAGTTGGAGCCTGAGGCTGAGTCTTCTTCACTGGTCAGTCCTGGCCATTCTTTCATGTTTACTTCTCTCTGCTCCTTCATGCTTTGCCTCTGGGCTGAGAATTCTCCCTGCTCATCTGGGCTCTACCCATTCTTGAGCACCAACCCCCCCCCCCCCCCTCCGCCGGGCATGAGACCATGGAGTCCTTGTCTTCAGGAGCACACAGTGTTCTCTCCCCAAGGGTAAGGTCTGTTTTCCTGGCTTTGCATCCCTTTCTGGACCTGGCACGACTGTGGGTAGAGTGGATCATTATTAGATATTTTCATTGTCTTGATGCGGGTGAGCCCCGGTTCAGACTAGAGAAGCCTAACCTCAGGCCTCCACTCTCTTGTTCCCTAGAAATGTGAATCTGGGAAGGCCCGGAGCTCTCTGACCTTCGGTTCACCCGCCTATCAAATGGGGATGACTGTGAGGCCTCCTCAGCCCCTAGATCATTGTAAGGCTCAAAAGAAAGGATGAGAAAGGGGGGCTCTCGGGGGAGCATAGAGCGTTCTTGTGTCAAGTCACTTAATCTCTTAGGCCCCACTTTCCTGACCTTTGAAATCAGACGGCTGTCCTAGATACATATTTTTGAACCAAATTACCTTTGTGATTTTCCCATTTCGTAACCACCTGTAGGTTTGTTTATGTATTTACTTTGAACCGAGCACAATGTCATTAGGCTTCATGTGCTGCCGCATCACCACATGTATTGTATTGAAGCTGGTTTTACCTACATGAATCCCCCTATTCTGTGTGGATGACTTCTTGCTGTAGGGATAATTATTTTCACCTCATGTTCTTTTCTGCTTGGAATTAGCTTTAGAACTTCTCCTTGCCCCTGCTGTTCGCAGGTAGACTAATTAGGATAAGCAGGGCTTTCCCCCTTGGTTCAATTCAGTGATTCGTTGCATACATAGGCTGATTAAGCACAGATCCTGGGTGATAGGTTTGATTGGTTCTGCTTCCTTCAGTGCTGCCCCTGACCAAGGTAGAGGCCAGCCTGGTCACTGGTCATCCTCTAGGTTGGGCCCAGTGAGGCCGTCCTGTAGGAGGACTCAGGCCCCTTTGCTTGGTGTCCTGCTCAGCTAGGAGCACTTAAGAGTATTAGGTGTGATTTATCCTCTGAGTCCTGGAGAAGTTTTAAAATTTTTCCCTCAGAGCAAAACTTATTTCTTATTTCAACTAGAAGATTTGTCAGAATAGGCCATACATTCAGCACCTCAAAGGGAGACTGGACTGCTGACATTCCTGCCCCTTCAGCCAAACCTGTGTGCATGATATAAACCAATGTCTATTGCCATTTGTGTGTCTAGGCTTTTAAGTCTCTGGTTCTGTTGCCCAGGCCCATCCTGGATCCCAGGCTCTGAGGATCTTCCTGTCCTCAGTTGTATACTCGGCCACAGTCCGAAGACCAGTCCTGATCCCAGGCCCCAGGGGTGCATGAGCTGGGACTCTATCTTCAGCACATCTGCCTTTGGTCCAGCTCTGATAGTGGGTGTTGGCCCTGTGCCCTGGGTACTTATGTGAGTCCTGACACTTTTCTTTCCCCTGCCCCATTCTCTCTGGAGCCTGAAGATAGTAAACCTTGTTCCTGAGGTCAAACCCCAGGGGACCTCCTTGTGGAAGAATGCCTGTCCTGCTAGACCACTCCCTTTACCTGGGCCCTGCTTCTCCACAGTGTGCAGCATGCCAAGCTTGTCTTCTCACGTGTCCCATAAGTTGGGGAGCTCATTGGCACATCTGCTTCATCTCAGGGTGTGGCTCTTTCCACTTGTTCCCGGTATTCCTACAGCTGTGCCTGGCCCTGGGCTGGGCTACAGCATCAGTAGGCAGAGAACACCAAACTAAACCAAGACACCAAGTCAAACAGACATCTTGGAACTTCTGTTGGGGTGGGGGAATGGGTTGAAACGTTGTTTAAAAGGAGACTCTGGGATTTTCTATGGATATAATCTATAAAATGAAAACTAATCAAGAGCTGGCAAAGCTCTTTTTGCTTTCTTCCCTCGTTACAAATTCTTTGGACTCTGAAAATTTCCCCAAATTTCTAAAGGTTAGTGTATCAGGTTCTAATTCACAGGCTTTATGTTCTTTGCAAACAGCAGGGATTCATTTTCCTCACTGCTTTTTCCTTGGGAGGATTTTGGTGTTGAATCTCTGGTGTATGGATATTCCAGGTATATGTGGAGTTTGTCATTGGTGCTGACTCTTGTCTGACCTAGTTTATGTCATGTTTGAAATGCAAGTCGAGTCATTTGAAGTTGGACCTACCAATATACTTTAAGAGATTCTGCTAAGGAAAGGCCAACCCTGCCATGCTCTTGGTTTACTGGATGTTTCAAACTATTTTTCAGGCATTTGGCATTTAATAAAACCTAGCACATTTCAATGGTACCTTCTCCATCCGTTTTCAAAGCCTTGTGTTTTTTCCAGCAAATATATTCCATGTGATTCTTTTTACTCGGTTCATCTAAATCTTGGTTCAGGATCTTAAACCCTTTGATAATCCCAGAAGCATTTGGATTCCTCTCTTAAAAAAAAAAAAAAAAAAAAAAAAAAAAAAAAAAAAAAAAGGCTATAAGGTTTCCTCACTTTCCAGAAAGGAGAAACAGTGTTTTAAGACTGAGAGGGAACCTGAGCTCTAAAATGTTTCCAGATTCTGATTTGTGGCATGTGAGGTCCGACTGGTTGGGCAGCAGTGTTACCTTGTCCTGGCTGCTCCACACAGAGGCCAGACTTTCACTGTGACACTCACACTTTTCAGACATCTCCCTTGCCAACCCCAAGTCTCAGGAGGAGGCCCACAGACTTACCCAGGGTCTGCTTTCTGACTGGTACAAGGAGTAGACCTGACCTGTCTGAGACATTTGGGGCTTGCTTTATTCTGAAAGGAGATTTTGCAGTCTTTTAAAAATAACATAAAAGGCCAGCCTATGATTTTATAAATTTTGATTCAGGTGAAAGAGCAGTTCATTTTTTGTAATGAAACCAGTTTATCTCCTTTTGGGTTTGTGATTGCAAGAGTTCCTGTTACTTTAATCTTTCTGACTATCCCCTTAGAAAATTTAGAGCTTAAACTGAATGTAATCACCTAGGCCTTTTACTTAACTAGCTACTTTGTGTTTATTCAAAACTTCCTCTACAGAGGGGTGCCAGTGGAAGGGGAGAAATTAGTGTGCCATTCTCCTTTAAACTGGAAAAAAATATGGAGCTTTATAGGCCAAGATTAAAGATTTAGAAGGTAAAAAGACCTAGGAGAATATGGAAGAAAGAAAAGATCTGTCTGGGTTTCTAGGAAACTTGTTTATAAGCCTCTCAAGAAAACAGCCAAAGAAAACCAAATGGAAAGAAACAACAAGGGGTTCAGTTTAAGATTAGAGTTAGGTTTTCTTAGCTAGTCTTTATCAGTTTCTCCAACTGGATCTTTCTTTAGTTTATTTCTTTAAAAATACTCAATGAAAAAAATAAATAAATAAAAATAAAAATACTCAATGAGTTTTGAAGGTTCAGGTAACATTAGTTTAATAAAGAGATTTATTTTGGATGAAAAGTTGGAAATCCATGCTTATTAGTGGAATGAAGCTTACATTTTTCAAAATTAGAAATATGAAATAAAGAGCTCTCTTTAGGATACCAATAATTGATACAATATTATATTTATATTATCTCCCATAGAAAATTTTGATAATGTGTAATATATAATATATGCTACATAGATTATATTAGGTTGAACCGTATGAACTTGTTGCTCTTTGACCATATTTTATTACCAATATTGCAATTTTATATGGCTCAATCTAAAATAACGTCATATGTAAATTCAGAAAATTTTCAGAAAGAGGTTGAAGAGGGATGATGCCAGCTTGTTAACTAGAGCTCGCCAAGTTAAGGAAAACTTCTTGCATGTTCCCTTTGGCCCATATAGGAACCCAGAGTTAGGCAGGATGGTGGTGGAAGCTCTGTCTTCTTCACCTTGGCTGGAGGCCAGACCACATGCATGACTTGCCTCCCTCTCTTCCATGAGCAGAGAGCTACAGGCCTTTGTCCTTCCTTGGAGAGCATGTCTCCTATTTTGTATTTTACAACTTTCTGCATATATGGATATTTTCAATGTCTGTGTATTTCTCTATGTCTCGCCCTAACCTAGTTTCTAACAGCGCCCCAGGCAGAGTGCCTCTTACTTATGCACATCTAAAGATATATCCTAGACCAGTTTCGCAGAGGATCCCTTAAAACGTGGCTTCTGAGGGATTTGCTGCTAAAAATCTCCTGTCAGCTACAGTGGCTGGAACACTTATATGAAATGGGTGCCATAGAGTGTCATGTTATGACATATCTAATAATTATTGGGATGGGAGTTGTGGAAACAGGTGTTGTTTTGTGTTTACCAGAACATCACATCCTATGGATTGAGTTGTTTTTCTAAAACAAGCTGCCAGAGACTGAGAGGTGTACCAGGACTCATGCCTCTGAGGGGCACATGTGAGGGACAGGGAAAACTGCCATTTCCCTGCCAAAAGAGGTGCTGGCATTCCAAACCCTGGCCCTTGCTTTGACTTAAGACACTTATTTTTATGTAAAAGTATAGCAAAGCATTTAAAATCATTTTGTCAGAATAATTTGTTTTGTCAGAGAGTGGGACATTTTATGAAGTCGCAATCTGTTGATGTTCCAGAATTCCGATTCTTGAGGAGTCTGGTCTTAATCACTGTTGATCAGAATAGAGCCACACTTACTCGATTCAAAGGCTGAGACGGCATGGAGTGCAGCTTTTTAAAGATTTCATGTGGCGCAAACAGGCAATGATTTTCTCTTAGAGCTTGGACCTCAAAGTGTAATAATAACATCAAAGTGTAAATAACATTATAGTCTTCTCTGATTTGTGTGGAGACCCTGTCTGGTTTTTAAGTGTTAGATCCAGTAGATCATGTGTGAAACTCAGGTTGAGTACTCATTTCTCTCTGGCTTAGCAGGGACAAAGATGACCAGTAGATTTTTTGCCATTGACTGTTAAAGAACATTTCTTAACAACACAAATGCAGATCAGACATAAAACATTCTTAAACCAGGTCACCTCTTCTGCACCTACCTGCAGAAAAATCTTTTAAGCAAGTAGGCCTCTTTCCTTCAAGAAGTAAGATAAACTTGACCCTTTCCCCCTGAATTACCTTTCTAAGATTTTCAGGAAATACATGTTTAATTTATTCTGTTTTAATCTTTTCTCTTCATCCTTGTTGGATTTCTAGTGTTTTATCAGCAGATCCTCATTTTTACTCCTAACTGTTTTTTTTTTTTTTAAGATTTTATTTATTTGAGAGAGAGAGAGAATGAGAGAGAAAGCACATGAGAGGGGGGAGGGTCAGAGGGAGAAGCAGACTCCCTGCTGAGCAGGGAGCCTGATGCGGGACTCGATCCAGGGACTCCAGGATCATGACCTGAGCCGAAGGCAGTCGCTTAACCAACTGAGCCACCCAGACGCCCCTAACTGGTTATTTTTAAAAAGTTTATTTACATGTTAAGTGCGATTTAACTATTTCCTGGGCTCGATTTTGTTTCTAAGGACACATATTAATTTAGATATTATATCCAACAACCTTGTTAAACAAACTTTCTAATAGTTTATAATCTCTAGGCTGTAGATTCTTTTGGGTTTTCCATGTAGATAGTCATACCAGCTGAGAATAATGACAGTTTTTACTTCTGGCATTATAATCTCTTTGCCTGTTATTTTGTTTTCTTATCTTACTGCACTACTTAGTATTTCCGTAGGATGCTGAGCAGAAGTGATGAGAGCAGACTCCTTTGTCTTTTACTAATTTTGAAGAGGATGATTCTCTTGTTTCGCCATTGAGGTGGTGATTACTATAGGGTTGGGTTGTTGTGTTTTAATAAATACTCTTTATCAAGTTTAAGGAAGTTCTTTTCTCTTTCCACTTTCTTAACATGTGTGAATGTTGAAATTTATCAAACAGTGTTCTTCAATCTTAGGCAGCCACATGGGTCCTCCCCCACTGAACCTGTTAATATAGTGAAGTAGACTAATTTTTTAGTGTTAAACTATCCTTGCATTTCTCAACAAAAGCCAGCTTTGGTCATGACATATCATTATTTTGCTAGATTTGGTTTATTAATCTTTTGCTTAGGGCTTTTCTTTCTTTTATTTTTATCTGGTTTTATTTATTTATTTTTTTAAGTAGGCGCCATGTCCAGCGTGGAGTCCAACACAGAGCTTGAACTCACGACCCTGAGATCCAAACCTAAGCTGAGATCAAGAGTTGGACACTTAACCTACTGAGTCACCCAGGCGCCCCTGTGTAGGGCTTTTTTCTTTATGTTTATGAGTGAGCTTGGCTTATCATTTTCCTTTTTTTGCTCTATTATTATCTGGTTTGTAATTGAGTTAATATTATCTTCTTAGAATTAATGAGTTGGGTGTGTTCTCTCTTTTTCTCTCTTCTCTGTTTGGAAGCATGTATCTGATTAGAATGATCTGTTCCTTAAATGTTGGTAGAATATGTCTGTAAAACCATCTGGGCCTGGTGGTTTTTTGTGGGAAGTGTTTTTTTGCTCCCACTTTCAAAGCCATTCTTTGTTCCGTTTGAGTTTAAAAACATTCTGCAGACTGTGAAGGTCATTTGGGGTGATGGGAGAGACAGACGGGAAGCTGCAGGTGCCTGGCAGGCAGCGGTGGTTCTTCCTTAGCTCCAGCCCTGAGCTCTGTCCTAAAAGAGGGACGGGGTCACATCAGCATCTGTGCATCATGGGAGATGAGGAGACACCGTTCTCTTCAGGTAGCTCTCTAGAATTGAGTTGGAGCCGTCCTGGGGCTCCATGAGGGTCCTGGCACTATTTTCCTCTCACCCACATCTGTTAGCCAGGCTCCAGATGACAAGTCTGCCCTGGCCACCTATTCTTAAATGCACATGTTGTCCAGTACACACTTCATTCAGACCCCTCTCTTGTCTCCCTGTTCCCTTTCCTTTGGTATAGTCATGTGTTCTTACAACTTGAGTGGATGCATTTGCACCATAGTCTGTGAGAGTGGGGTCCCCTGGATGTAAGCCCTGACCAGCCTGCTCAGTCCCAGTAACTCTGCATCTTTTGGAATCCTAACATACCTGGGACACACTGGGTTAGAATCCAGTGGTGGAAAGGCACAGAGATGGTGCAGTCAGGTGCAGCATGGCTTATGGAATTGGGCACATGCATTTTAAACGAAGGTGACTAGGATGGTCATATAGGTGGAATGGGAAAGATTTTACACGTGAATTTAAGGTATTCACCATATTTGTTAACTTTTCTTGAGTGTATGCCTGATTAGAGATTAACAGTTTTATGTCGGGTTCATCTGGCCTAGATGAAATGTATTTTTTATTGACTCATTCACCATCTGCATGAATTTTGTAACTCGTGTGAGCAATCCAGCTGTATCATTGGGGACCGTACTCATTCATCATAGGCACACTCTGAAGGCTACACTGTTGAGAGCAGAATAAGAGACATCATACATCTACCGAGTCTGCAAAGTATGCTTTCAAGGAATGGACTGTCTTAGTGTAGAAATACCGGGTAAATGGCAGATTGGGGCTTTGCAAATCATCATTCAGATAGAGCAGATTTCAAGCAAGCCTGAATTTTGTATGTCAAGTTCCCTTGAAATCTGAAAATACTGTCCTATTTTTCTGTGAGCCTAAAACACAGACACAACATAAAATAAATGCTGGAGATTTAATTATTAAGTTAATGAAATCAATTTTTTGTGTGTCTGGTTTGTGGAAGGAGTCACATCGCTTTAGACTGGGGCTTCTCAAACTTGACACCATTGCCATTTTAGGCCAGATAGTTCTTTATTGTTGGGGCCTGTCCGGGCATTGCAGAATGTTTAGCAGCATCCCTGGCCTCTGCCTACTAGAAGCCAGTACTTCCTCTGCCCAGCTGTGACAAGCAAAAATGTCTCCCGACACTGACGGATGTCCTTGGCCCTGGGAAGTCCCTGGAGGGGGCAGGAGGAGTGCTGCTTTGCTATATAGTGAGACACAGACTGGTGATAATAATAGTTTTATCTTGGAAAACTTAGCCAGCTTCACCTACACTGCCTATGTGATGCATTCACCAAAGCAGGCATGTTCTAAAGGATTCAGTGTTTCCAAAATTTTTAGTTTGTGGAGTAGACTGTATTGCCAGGCTGATCACAGAAGAAATGATCATCATATTCCAAACATACTATTTTCTGCAGTGAGCTCTGATATTCAGCACATGGTTTGGGTTTCACATTGCACTATATTTGGTTTTGTGTATATACTTCTACATGGTAATATGCAGGTGTAAATGTGTAACGTGCACAGGAAGGTGCAATGTATAATAAAGACTGAATTATTTAATAACATAAGAGATTGTTACAGGTGAATTCGTATACGTCACATGCATGTTTATGCCAGTTCTTTTGTAGAGTAAAAACATTTAACCTATTGCTTCCTACACTTAATGGTTCTGTGAGTTTGTATATTTTGGCAATAGGTCTAAAAAAATTTTAAAGTGATGTAAATGATAGAGATATTTATTGTATCACATAACAAAGTGTTTAGAGGTCAGCCTTCATTAATACAGTGGTACAAGTAATGTCCTCCAGGTCTAGGTTCCTTACATTTTCCACTTACCTATCTAAGTGCATTGCCTTTATTCCTCCTACTAAGCGTATTTCTAGGAGCTGCATGCAGACAGATGGCAGTGCCCAGAGGCAGAAGGACTGTCTTTATCTCATATCCCTTTTTAAGACCTTCCCCAAAGCCTCTAGCAAACTTCCCCTCACATTTGTTGGCCGGAATTCTATTGCATACTTTTGTCTCAGTCAATACCTGGCAAGATATATGGGGTGCGTAGGCCATGATGGCTTAAAATGTGGCCCCTGAGGGATCTGGCTGGTCAAGGATGCACTCAGTAGGAGTTCTGTCAGTGGGGAAGAATGGAGGCAGAGTGCGTGGGCAGGAAAGGAGGGCGCCTCCTGCTGGGGTATGTCAAGAGTGGTGCCTCTGAGCATCATGTCCTAGTTCAAGAAATATAGCTGGGTATGCGGGGTTCCTGTTCTACAGAAGAGTGATACTCTTTTTTACCTTAATAAACAGAGTTTTCTTTTTTTCTGTTTTTGTATGAGCTCTTGATTACAAACATTAAAGTTACATCAGAGTATAAATGCCAATTTTAGGTATAGCATAGAGAATCCCATAAAGAGGACAAGATGATAGTAGTGAGTAGCAAAGCATGGGAAGTTAAGAATATCCTATATTAACACAGGTTAGAACAATTACTACCTGAAGGCTGGCATCAGGCTTTGAAGTTCAGAGTCTATACATGTTGACTTAGGTTGATGAGTGGCTTATGTTGTCATGGGGAAGACCAGCCTTGAGTACCCATCCGAATTGTATAGAGAAAGGAAGTACAGAGAAGAGAAACAGAGGCCCCACGTGTGTGACTTTTTAACACCAAGTGACCCTTCTTGCTAGCAAACTGGACCCCAGCAATAGCCTGGAATTTGGTCCAGAGTCCTTCCTCTTAGGGAAAAGCAAGGGAAAGAGGAGGAGAGAGAGATAGGCAGCTGGGTACATACTTTTGCTTCTTTCTGGACACTTTTAGCCCAAACAAGGGGCATGTAGAGGATGGTCCAGCTTCAAGCATGTTGACTTCATCCAGATGACTTCATTCCAGTTTAGAGATGTGGAACATGGAGTGTGTGGGGAAAAAGTCTCCTTGCTTTTCTCCAAGAGGTCCTCACGCTGGAAAATTTGTGGGGGAAATGCCATGTAAATTTAAAAAATGATCAGTGTTTGGAATGAGATGTTCCTCTTCATTCACCTGACTCTCAGCTTCAGGTCCGCACCTGCTGGGGACATGTGAAAACACTGGTCTGCGTTTAGGAAGATAAAATTCAGGCACCACATAGCAAGCCGTGTTTCAGTCCAGGAAGCCTCACGGTGTTCAGAAATCTGTAGTAAAAATCACGTATCTAAAAGGAGTGGATATGTAGGCTTTCAAGTGCTCAGAAAAGAAAAGGCTAGGGGACAGAGGTTGGGGTGGTGGTCCAAGACTTGTATTCCCTGAGCTTTCATGTTTTGTCTGTGACTTGTCCTCAGCCTTATTTGAGAATTCCATGGCCAGAAACCTCAGTTCTTCTACCATAATTGCTGATTGTTTTTAATAAATTGGCTCATACTAAGTGATATTAGATTTCAAAATTCCATTGGTAAATATTTTATTATTATCAAAACAAACAGTAACGTGAATATTGCCCTACAACTCAGTCACAGTTTATGTATTATGTTCCTAACCTGGAACATGATTTAGGATCTGTAATGGGCACTAAATTGTATATATTTTTTCATTTTTCTCCGAATTGTCCTAAAAAGAAGAGCCCTCCCTTCCTCTAGCAAGATTTTAAAGTATTTGCAAATATTATTTTAGTTTCAGATAAATGGGGATCTATTTCATTTTTGTGTAAGACTTCCAAGGAAGGAAATCTGTCAACTGTCAGCGACCTGTTGTAGGCCCTTCCAGAGCAACCTAGTCCTTAAATAATAGAAATTGGACTAGCATGCTCCCTCATTTTTTTTTTCAGTAGTGGAATGGATGTTAAATGGATTTATTTAAAAAAATTGTTTTTAAAGATTTTATTTATTTTTAGAGAGGGTATGTGTGAAAGCGCAAGCAGGGGGAGGGGCAGAGGGAGAGGAAGAGAAGCAGACTCCCTGCTGACACGGAGCCCGCCTCGGGGCTTGATCTCCTGACCCTGAGATATGACCTGAGCTGAAACCAAGAGTTGGATGCCTAACTGACTGAGCCACCCAGGCGTCCCTAAATGGATTTATATTTTTATGAGAAAATAGTTATGAAGCTATTCCTTAGCCTCTGTGGTGAAGTCAGAAGTTTGACATAATTTGTTTCTGTTGGGTCTGGTTCTGTTGGGCCCAGTTCTGTTGGGCCCAGTTCTGTTGGATCTAGTTCTCTGATCTGATGAGTGCATTGTGCCTTGGCAGGAGGCACTGTTGGTTTGTGTTTTTTTTAAGTATTTATTTATTTATTTATTTATTTATGAGAGAGAGCACACATGAGGGAGCGCACAAGTGGGGGAAAGGGCAGAGGGAGAAGGAGAGGGAGAATCCCAAGCAGATTCCCCATTGAGTGTGGAGCCTGATATGGGGTTCATTCTTTTTTTTAAATTTTTTAAATTTTATTATGTTAGTCACCATACATTACATCGTTAGTTTTTGATGTAGTGTTCCATGATTCATTGTTTTCATATAACACCCCAGTGCTCCATGCAGTACGTGCCCTCCTTAATATCCATCACCGGGCTAACCCATCCCCCCACCCCCTTCCCCTCTAACACCCTCAGTTTGTTTCTCAGAGTCCATAGTCTCTCATGGTTCGTCTTCCCCTCCGATTCCCCCCACTTCATTTTCCCTTCCTATTATCTTCTTCTTTTTTTTTTTTTAAGATTTTATTTATTTATTTGACAGAGAGAGAGATAACGAGAGTGGGAACACAAGCAGGAGGAGTGGGAGAGGGAGAAGCAGGCTTCCTGCCAAGTAGGGAGCCCGATGTGGGGCTCGACAGGACCCTGGGATCATGACCTGAGCCCAAGGCAGATGCTTAATGACTGAGCCACCCAGGCGCCCCCGGGGCTCATTCTTATGACCCATGAGATCCTGACCTGAGCCTAAACCAAGATTTGGATGCTTAACTGAATGAGCCACCCAGGCGCCCCCAGGAACTACTTTTTGGTGACATTTTCTGTAAGATGCTGTGGTCATCTTGAGTAGGATGACATGACAGTCCTACTTTGAACTCTCTGAGGTGCTTCCAGGTTGGCTCACCCTTAGACCTTGACTCCTAGTCACAGTCTGTCTGTTTTCAGTTGACTCACATCTCTTTCTCTGTGACAGCGGTTAGTGTCATCATCGTACTACATCAGCATTTTCTCAGACTTGGCCTCCCAGTTACAACTGTGCTTCAGTGGATGTCTAGCAAGAAACCTCCAAGGCATGGTCAGCCTTTTCTCTCATTCCTGCATCTTGGTCTGTGTCTGGTGTGGTGTTTATCCCTTGGAATTCAGACAGGCCTTCCTGGGTGGTCAGAGGCAGATGTCGAAGAGTGGCAGAAGCCTCCTTCCCTCTGTTCTACTCTTGGGCTCTTCCCATGCAGATGGGTGCTGTGGTCGTTTCCAGAGAACTGGAATCTTTGTGTGCTGCTCCCTCCCATCTGGATGGTTTTGTCTTAGTGGAGAAGGTTGCTTGGTGCCAAAACATTGGATTGTCCTCAAGTTCACTTTTTCGGGGTCCTCACAGGTTCAGGGATGTTTCTGAATTTATGGGTGTGGCGTGGGAAGGCCTCTGGCATAGCTGGTCTGTGAATAACTGATTGAACCTGAAATTTAGACATTTATCTTGCCAGCCTGACCTTCCTAGTGACAGCAGAGGCATTTTCTTTTCCTGCTTTGTCAAACTCATTCTTCATCTATTTGTCCAGAAATGTTCCTGATCTTGATGTCATAATTGAAAATTGTGCAATTTATTTGTCCACCTGTGAGGCCATATTTATATTAATTCTCATCATGAAATTGCACTGTATCAGTGATCTCGCACCACAAATACAGCAATGTTGGGGGGTGGTTGTCAGTCCAGGTTTTTTCTTACAGAGTACTGACATAATTTAGCCCAGTTAATCATTAATGTAAATGTCAGCTGCTGGCACCAAAATTTAGGTACCTTGTGCATGGACATGAAGAGAGATCTTGGAGATGTTTCTGAGGGACGCCTTGTTGGATGATTGGGAATTCTACTCCTCTTGTCAGGAAGGTGGTCTCAGTAGAGAATGTCGCTCTTTTGCCTGCTGAGGAAGATCCAGATTTAGTCCCAGGGCTTTGGTATGATTTGCTGGCATTTGTTGCACTTTTGCTCCCAGTCCAGACTGAGGAGATGGGGACACAGTATTTTTTTAAGACGTTAATTGCCAGTGGAGGGGTGGGGAGAAGGGGCTTGGGAGTGACTTCATCAAGAAAGGAAATGTTGGAGACTAAGTTTGGAGAATTACTATTTTTGTGAATTACTATTGGCTTTGTGAGCTGAGAGCCAGTGAGGACGGTGTGTGGGCTTCTGTGTGCTGGGGTCTGTGGCAGTGGGGAGTGGGTGGAGGGATAGCGTGCACCTTCCTAGGCAGGCTGTGGCAAGGTGCTGGTATTGGGCCTGGTGCTTGGCTGCATGCACGTAAGCCTGGTCAGAGCTAACTTGGGCAGGACGACTCTGGAGGCTGGAGGGGGGCCCTCAGTCCAGGTCTCAGAGAAGACCAGGATGCTGAATCTAAGGCTCTGAAGATGATTAGGAGTGGGGTGACACAGGAGTCTAGGCATGCATGTAGGCCTGGGCAGGAAACAGGGTGATGGGGTGGGGTTGGGAGAGTTTAGACATGCTAGAGCATGAAAGGCAAGGGGAGGAGAAGTGGGAAATGAAGCACTTTGAGGCCAGTTCACGGAGAACTTTCTGTAATGCACTGAGGAGCGTTGACTTGGTCCTTCGGAAATAGAACCTACTCAGAACCCTGGAAGGGTTCTAAATGGGGAGTGACTTTATTTTTTCAACAGTTTTACTGAGATATTATTCACATACAGTTCACCCACTTAAAGTGTATGCTTCAGTTCAGTGACTTTTACCGTGTTCAGAGTTGTGCAGCCATCAATGGATTTTAGAATGTTCCCATCACCACAGAAAAGCCAAGTGCTCTTTAGCTCTCACTTCCCGTCTCCCCCCCGCATCTCCAGCGTCAGGCAGTAGTGTGTTTATTTTCTGCGTGTCCAGATTTGCCTTCCCTGGACAGTTCAAATAAATGGAATCATGTACTATATGGCCTTTGGTGCCTGGCTTTTTTTTTTTTTTTCCACTTAGCATAATGTTTTCAGTGTTCCATCCACATTGTAAGATATAACACTAGTTCAGTCCTTTTATTTCCAAATGATATTCCATTGTGTGGCTCTACCACATTTTCTTTATCCATCCATCAGGTGACGGACATTTGTGTTGCCTCACTTGTTGGGTATTATGAATAATGCTTCTAGGGAGTGCTATTTACAGGCCATCGACTTGGCATTTTGACTGCATCTCTGGCTGGGTACAGGATAGATTTGAAGGGGACAAGGTGAGGCAGAGATCATTGTTAGGAAGTTGCAGAAGTCTCTGTAAATCCTTTTCGTACTTCTTTAGGTGTGGAATCTTGGGTTTTAGCTAAAATTCCATGCAGAACTGGAGTGTATAAAACATTAAATGAAGCTACCCTTGACAGTGGTATGGAGGCCTAGAATCTCTTGCCCTCAGTATCTTCCTTCCATGAAGCTAATGGCGTGGGGGTAGGGAGTTGCTTTTTGAGAAGTTACAAAAGTTGGTTATATTGGTCAAAGAGGGGTTTCCCATGGGCAGTGTGGCTGGCTGGAGGAGGAGGAGGCTAGGAGCTGGAGGCCAGGAGCTGGGAGGGTGTGTGTTCATGTGTGTAGAGGGGGTGGAGGGGGAGAGGCCTGGAGGGGTTTGGATTTGGACCCTCCACTGACTACTCAGAGTCTGATGAGCCCCTCTTGGTTCCCCCCCATCCCGCCTCCCCATCTGGCATAGACCACTTGCTGGACAGTAGCAACCCCTTAGCTACAAGGCTGGAGGGATAAGCTGGCTGAAAGGTTCCCCTGGGGTGTGGGAAGATGGAAAACAGTCACGATGGGGTGGCTTTTGGTCAGAGGCAGCAGCAAGGCATGGCTGGGGGTGGGCATTACTTCTCCCCACTAGCCCCTCTCCAAAGCAGCTCGCTGCAGGCAGGGGGAGACAGTGCTCCCTCTGCATCCTCAGTTTAAGTAAGTCCTGTAGCCCAGTGTGTGTCAAAGTTAGGGTGCATGTGAACGCCCTGGGGGTCTGGTCCAACACAGACTGATCTGCAGTTCTGGGTGGGACCAGAGAGTCTGTCTTTCCAGCTAGCTCGCAGGAAACTCTTGGAGCAGCGGGGGCCAGCCCCAGCTCCACACAGGTTGCTGCTGCTCAGCCTCTCTCTTTTGGTGTCTGGTTGTGGGAATTAGGAAAGTAGAGCGAAGTGGAATAACCAAAGGTTTTCAAGTCTTTGTAGGACCTCATTGGCACAAGACACTTGACAATCACACCCACTTAGGATAGGTCCTCCGCATAGCGCGGAGTGGGGCTGATGGGTTAGGAGAAGCACCTGTACTATTTCCTGGGTCTGGTGAGTAAGATGTGTATTTTGAGTGAGGAGAATCCAAACAATGGGATGGCTGTGTGAGCGATGCTTCTATTCTCTCATTTCATTGTTAGCAAACTTCCTCTCAGGAGGTGATATTCCTGATAGCATCCTGAAAAATGAGTTGTGCCTAATTACAAATTTATCTCGGAGTGGGGTGGAGCAGCTTTTGTTTGTACTGAAACTATAGCCGATGCTTTTACAAATAGTTTTCTCCCACACAAATTGCATTCATGAGAGTTTTGTGGGGGTTGGCTAACATTTCTTTTTAGAAGTAAATGGTAATGATAGCAAACATCAGATTTCAAAGAAAGTTTGAGTGCTATAGTTTTGGCCCCTAGTGGGGTATCTGTGTGTGGACCCTGAGACTAAGCAGGCCCAGCCACGTTGCAGGGGCATTCAGAGCCGAGGTTTCAGTCAAATCCTTGGGAATGTCGAAATAATACTACTGAAGAGCACTTTCTTTTCTCTGACAGGCTGCGCACTTGAGAATTGTAAGTTTGTGATCAAGAGTTTTTACCTTTTTAGATATTCTCTTTGGAGGCAAGTCAGATTGTTGGAGCTGTTTGGACAAAGCAATGACTAAAGATGAAGTGTCATTGGGCGCCTGGGTGGTTCAGTTGGTTAAGCGACTGCCTTCGGCTCAGGTCATGATCCTGGAGTCCCAGGATTGAGTCCCGCATCAGGCTCCCTGCTCTGCGGGGAGTCTGCTTCTCCCTCTGACCCTCCCCCCTCTCATGTGCTCTCTCTCTCATTCTCTCTGTCTCAAATAAATAAATAAAAAAAATCTTTAAAAAAAAAAAAAGATGAAGTGTCACTCTTGAGCTTAAAAAAATTTATGACAGTATTTGATAGCTGGGAGAGAACGTATGTAACACACATGCATGTAAAGAGCATAACTTTGAGGTGAACACCCAAGGATCTCCCTCCTAAGCTTAAGAGTAGAGCATGTGCCATAGCCAGCAGCCTTCCTGTCTCTCCCCCCACCGCACCTGCTCAGCGAAGACTACTATGTTGTGTCCTGTGTCGGTCAGCCTGGTTCCTGTCTCTTAAAATGGCTTTAAGCACATGCATGTCCCTAAGCAGCAGTGTCTGGCCTTCTTTTCTTTTCTTTTCTTTTCTTACTTTTAAGTAGGCTCCACAACCAGCGCCCAGCATGGAGCCCAGCATGGGTCTTGAACTCATGACCCTGAGATCAAGGTCTGAGCTGAGATCAAGAGTTGGACACTTAACCAACTGAGCCACCCAAGTGCCCCTGGCTTTCTTGTTTAATGATGGAGATAGGAGTTCTAGTTTTTGATTACTGCAGTCACAGGCTTTTCATAGCAACACTTCAAATCAGGTGAATCAATTTGTACAGAAGGTCCCCTAATTTAAATTGTTAAAGAATCCCTTTTCTTGGGATTTTTAGGTTCCTCCACAGTTTTTACTGTTGTAAAAATGAGTGCAGTGAACATCCTTTCGCATATATCTCTGTGTACTAAGCCACTTGGTTTCCACAAGATAAATCCAGAGAGGTGGATTTGCTGGGTCATACTGTGCTTAGTGCTTTGAAATGAGCTTTGCCAGGTTGTGCCCCTAAGGCCCAAATTTACACTCTCCACCAATAATATATAATGTTCCTTTCCTCAGACCCTTGCAAAGGCTGATTATTATCAGCCTGGCAACTTGGTGAATAATTATATTGGTATCTTACTATTTTTATTTGCATCGATTTAATTACTAGTGAAGTTGACTCTTTTCATAAGCTTAGTAGGTGTTTGCATTTCTTCATTTAAAAAAAAATTTTTTTTTTTTTTTTTAGAGAGAGAGAGAGAGAGAGCAAGCTGGGGGAGGGGAGGGAGAGGGAGAATCCCAAGCAGACTTCATGCTGAGCACAGAGCCCAATGCTGGGCTGTCTCACAACCCTAAGATCATGACGTGAGCCAAAATCAAGAGTCAGATGCTTAACTGACCGAGCCAGCCAGGCACCCCTGCATTTCTTCACATTTTAAAATATTACTTGTGAATCTGGATTTTTGGATCCCAGTAAGTTTGATTAATTTCTCATTTGCATTTTCTTTTTCCTATCCACCAGCTAGTTTTGGAACTTGTATAACTCATTTTATTGGTGATATTACTTAACACAATTTCCTTTATTACTCTCTTAAGAGGCTCTCGTTCTATGAGTAATTTATTTATGCATCTATTTTTTTTTTAAGGATGGGAATGACTGTAATACCTTCTGAATACTTGCATGTTTGCAAGTGTCCTGTCGATATTGAATATTTGGGTCACCATCTTTTACTCTTAGACTCTGCAGGTATTGTCCTGATGCTTCGTTGGCTTTCTTCCTTCCCTTTGCCCACCCATCTGTCTGTTGTCACGCAGTCATTCTTTCATTCCTCCAACACACTGTGGTTTGTTATTGTTTCCTGTGTCCTGGCTCTCTGGTGGCATTTAGTGGCATGGAAGAGAAGACTGGTGCCCTCTGTGGATTTCTTTTAAATTTCCCTGATGGTTGGTCCTTCTAGGACATACTCGAGCCTTTCCGTAGTCCGGGGGTTGTTCTCCGGTGATTTCTTTGCTTATTGCTTTTTCTGTATTTGCTCTGATCTCTTCTTTTGCAATTTCTGTCCTGCAGCTGACTTCTAAGTTTCTGCTCCTTTTGCTTATAGTCTTGTCCTCCCGATATTGGAAGGATTACATGAATTGATTTTTCTGAATCATTAACTTTTTTTATGGTATTGGATCTGTTGCTAACTATATCCGCTGTTTGAGTTTTCTTTCTTAAACAGATTTTAAATTTATTAAAGTAACTTTATGCATAATTAAAAAGCAGGTAATACTTAAAGGCTTATAATGAAAAATTTGCCTGTTTTTCCTTGTCCCGGTCCTGTTCCACACAAATGAGCACCTTTAACATGTTTTTTTAAAAGATTTTACTTATTTATTTGAGAGAAAGAGTGAGCGAGAGAGAGACCGTGAATGGGGGTAGGGACAGAGGGAGAGGGAGAAGCAGACTCCCTTGCTGAGCAGGGAGCCCGATGCGGGGCTCGATCTCAGGACCCTGGGATCATGACCTGAGCTGAAGGCAGACGCTTAACCTGAGCCACCCAGGTGCCCCACCTTTAACATAACATATTTGAAGCTATTTCTTTGGGTTCTTTCTTCTCTATCCCTAAATAATAAACTTTTATTGTTTCTTAATATATTAAATTCTGGCATTATTTCATGCTACTTAGCACTGTCCACCTCCTACCCCCTCCGTCTTTCTAGTATTATGATATCATTAATTTTTTTTGATATCATTATTTTTATTGAATTCAAGGTGTTTACATTGTCATGGTTCTGGAACTGTTACCACAGAGTCAGACTGTATCTTAGGTTTTTTTCTAGGTTCATGTGCTTGTCTTTCTCTTCTTGAAATTTTACTGACGGTACTGTATTTACTCCTGCTGCTCCAAATAGCTCTTTGCCACACATCCCTCTAGAGGCCTCTTCTGTGAGAACCCAGTTCTGGAGCCCTCGCCCTGCTCCCCATGGATGGGTTGCTCCCTGGGCTGCCAAGCCCTCATCTTGCCTAAGCCTGGCCATGATTTCCCTCCCAGAGAACGTCCACTGTTTCTCTGGGTCCCATGTCTTCCTCTTTTCTGGACTATTGTTACTTTGCACAATAATTCTTCATTGTTCCAAATCTGCTCCGTTGGCATTTGTACAGCATATAGACCAAGTGGGGCAGAGGAAACATCCCACTCCCCCTTTTTTAAAGACTTGCAAATTGAAGAAACATTTTGAATCATTTAAAGAGCACTATTAGTTCGAAATGCTCATGAACAGTTTTCTGTTACCAATTATGTGCTGGAATAGCAAAACTGAAATTGCTTTACTGTCTCCTTAAACTTTGCTACAGTTCATGATTATGAACCAGACATGTGCCAACAGCTTGATAGATGTTGACTTCAGTCTAAAGTAGATGTTGGTTGACCAAAGAGTTGCCTGTTATTTCTGCCTTCAAATGGCTTATGGCCTAAAAAGCAATAAATGCCCACAGGCACAGAGGAGGAGAGATGAATCCATTCACTTGGTGTGTGGAGTGGAAGAAGGCCAGCCTCTGGCCTCCCAAATGCTGTGGGTCGTTGCTTCTCTTTCAGTGCAGGGGAAATGGTTACTCCTTTCGTATAACTCTTGAAATTTTAAAATTAGCCACCATCGAAGCAAAAGCCCAGGCCACTGATAGAATGAAGAGTTGAGAAGTGTTAGAAGGGCAGTGATACCTTGTTCTCCAATAGAGTTAGGGAGTGGAGGGCAACATCATAAAAATCCTGGCTACTAGAATATGTAGTGTGCCATGGTGTTGGGTGATCAGTGTTCAGAGCATCAGCATATGTAATAAAATGTTGTGGGATTATACTCCAGACTCGCTCAGTCGTCCCTTCACATTGCTGCGTCCTTTAGGGCTGTGACTGGGGGGTGTGATCCCAAGCATTGCCACTGCCCTCCAGTATCCAGGTGTGTAAACCAGTGTAGGATGCTGGTTAATGGAGGGCCAGGTAACAAGTTAGAGTGAATTATCACATTAAAACATGGCTTATTTCAACGAGTTTAAAATGTTTCTGGTTTGGGTCTTCCCAGAGTAAGAGGATTTAGATATAGAGAGGTCTTCCAGGAAACATGTGAGACAGGGCAGGGAAGAGCCTACTAAGGCCTCATTGATGAGCCCTGGGGACCCTCTGGGGGACTGTATAGAACTTTTTCAGAGTTGGCACAATGATAGGTGAGGAAGCTGGGTTTTGAACAAACCCTCAACTCTCATTTCTCGGTGACTGAACTCTCTCCTAGAGGTGTTGACTTCCTGATACGCCTGGCCTACCCTGCACTCGGGGCTAGCCCCTGCCCCTGGCCAGGTGGTGTGCTCAGGCAGAGAGGTATAGGTCGAAAGTTGGCTTGCAGGCGGTTGTGTGCTGACACTGCAGTGACCTCTGGGCTAGGGGACACGGTGGGTGCTCGTAGTGTCTGCTGTAGTGGGCCAACTTGGGGATCTGGGGGGGCTGCACTGATAGAGAAACACATGCCTGGGCTGACCTTGAACCCCTTGGCGCATCCCACAGTGGCCTAAAACAAGCCCCACTGTGTGTGTCTGCGCAGTGAGGGAGTACACTGATGGGACTTAGCAAAGTAAGAATAATAGGAAAGACAACTGAACACCCCCATCCTCAACCCCCCATCATTTCTGCATGCCTAAGAGGGTTTTTGTAAACAATCGGGAATTAGAAAATAAAATTAGCTTGCACGACTTCAGATGGGAACAGATGCCTGACTGCTTGCTTTTTTTTTTTTAATTCCCACAAAAACCTCAAGCAGAGTTAATAATGTATGAAAATTAGGTACCATGTGTGCACTTTGCTTCGTAATGTTTTTATTAAGCAGCCCGTTGATTTAAAAATAACACGACAGTTGACATAATGGCAGATGCTGCGGTGTATATGGAAACATCCTCTTTGAATGTTGTCAGGTTTTCCATTACACAAGGAATTTTTTTAAAAAAGCTTTCAGAATTATCACATAATATGAAATTACATCAAATTACAATTTGATAAAACAAATTGCCCAAATACAAATTCCAATTGCTTTTAAAAAAAATGGCCTGATCAATTAGAGATAATCTATAGAAGTAGGTTTCTACAGGATGTTTAAAATTCCGCAGTAAATTCACACTTCTGTCTTGTCAAATTTTTGCCCGTATCATTTGCTGGTTGGAATTTGCCTTCTCTTCTTTCCCCTTCCCACCCTCTGCCACTCTGGCCTGTAACTAGCAGGAAGAAACAGGGAGAAGCAAAAGGTCATAGGCCCAGGGGTTTCCAATAGCTCAAGAGATGTCCTGGTTCTGAAGGCAAAGCTGGTCTGTACCAAGTTGATATGTGTTGGACCAGCAGATGGAAGTATCCTCCGCCCAGAGTTTGAGTGTGGGTCTCTGCCATTCTTTGAAGAATCCACTTCTGAAGGTGTGTCGGTCCATTATGGAAGGGCAGCAGGCTGCTCCAGTCACTGTGCTGGTCCCCTTAGGCTCTACTGCATCTCCACGGTAGTAATGCAAGGTTGCCTCTTGGTTTATGTGGTCTAGGAGAGCACACTGAGGCACAGGCAAGTCCGGTAGTTCAGCCTAACCCTCAGGAGGTTCGTTGCTGATTGAGTATTTCTGTATTCTACAGTGCTTCACTCATACATTACCTTGAAATTATTAGCTATTCAACAAAACATATATCTAGTGTCAGCTTGTTTTGTTTATCTGCAGAGTGAGCGAAGGACCACACAGGGCAATTTAAACAACTTGACAGAATCAGGACATTTTTTACTGGTGGTGGTAGTTGCTGGACACTAAGGAAAGACAGTGAGCATTGTGGAAAGTTCTAAAGCTATTGAAATGAGTTAACGGGGCTGATCAGTTTGGGGCATTTTGTCCTTTAACTCATGTCCTTCTAAGGGAGCCTGGCTGGGCATGTCCTTCCTTTGCAACCTCCTGTGGTTGCCCAGTTGTGTCTCCTGACAGCAGCAGGGCCACAAGTGTGGGCCAGCACCCTCAGAGTAATAATACCTTATGGTATTTTAAAAAAGTAATTGCAGAGGAGACATTTGATCTTTATGACTTGCACCATAAGACTTTCTTGGAATCTTTGCAAGGGGTTGGTTGGAACAGAACTTTTCCATCTCTACTATGGTCTATAAAAATCACAGTAACTGACTTCATGGAGCTTGAGTTTTTCTTTTGTTATTTTCTTCACTCTCTAATTAGATTTTGTTCATATGCGGGACAGAACAGGCTGGCAGGAAATAATCAGCACTAAAATAACTCAAAGATGGGGCTGTGGGGGTGGGCCCGACATTGCCCTAGCAGGAATAGAGGCCAGGTTTGCTGCCCTGGACCTGTGGCTCACCCCAGGAGCTCCTGTCCCAGTGAGCATTTGCTCCAAAAGGAGGCAGTTTGACTGGAGTCTTGGCTGGGAGTCTGGGAGACCTGGTGCTCTTCCCAGCCTGGCTGGTCCCTGGATGTGGTCTTGCGTGTGCTCCCTTTCAACTGACTTCACCTCCGTAGTTCTCAAAAGCAATGTGGGAATCATAATATCTGCCCTTGACTTCTTGGAATGCTAAAGGTGTCAAACTTACCATAATCTAAGGGGTTATTTATTTCCCGAGTGTGAAAAAAGACTTTAAAGAGCTGAAATTAAAATTTCAGGTTATGTCTGTGGTTCCTTTGAGGAAGGAGGTACTCCTTCTCTCAACTGTAGGCTCACAAAGGAGAAAGAAGGGGGCACCTGGGTGGCTCAGTTGGTTAAGCGTCTGCCTTTGGCTCAGGTCATGATCTCTGGTTCCTGGGATCAAGTCCTGTGTCCGTCTCCCAGCTCAGTGGGAAGTCTGCTTCTCCCTCTCCTTCTGTTCCTCCCCCTTGCTCGTGCTCTCTTTCTCTCTCCCTCAAATAAATAAGTAAATAATCTTTAAAAAATTTTTTTTGTTATGTTAATCACCATACATTACATCATTAGTTTTTGATGTAGTGTTCCATGATTCATTGTTTGTGCATTGACACATTGTCTGTCTGTCTCATTGTTCTGCTCCATGCAGAACGTGCCCTCTTTAATACCCATCACCAGGCTGACCCATCCTCCCACCCCCCTCCCCTCTAGAACCCTCAGTTTGTTTTTCAGAGTCCATCGTCTCTCATGGTTCGTCTCCCCCTCCGATTTCCCCCCTTCATTCTTCCCCTCCTGCTATCTTTTCTTTTTTTTCTTAACATATATTGCATTATTTGTTTCAGAGGTACAGATCTGTGATTCAACAGTCTTGCAAAATTCACAGTGCTCACCATAGCACCTAACCTCCCCAGTGTCTATCACCCAGCCACCCCATCCCTCCCACCCTCCCACCCCCCACTCCAGCAACCCTCAGTTTGTTTCCTGAGATTAAGAATTCCTCATATCAGTGAGGTCATATGATACATGTCTTTCTCTGACTGACTTATTTCGCTCAGCATAACACCCTCCAGTTCCATTCATGTCCTTGCAAATGGCAAGATCTCATTCCTTTTGATGGCTGCATAATATTCCATTGTATATATAGACCATATCTTCTTTATCCATTCATCTGTCGATGGACATCTTGGCTCTTTCCACAGTTTGGCTATTGTGGACATTGCTGCTATAAACATCAGGGTGCACATAGCCCTTCAGATCCCTACATTTGTATCCTTGGGGTAAATACCCAGTAGTGCAATTGCTGGATCATATGGTAGCTCTATTTTCAACTTTTTGAGGAACCTCCATACTGTTTTCCAGAGTGGTTGCACCAGCTTGCATTTGCACCAGCAGTGTAGGAGGGTTCCCCTTTCCCCTTTCCCCGCCAATATCTGTCGTTTCCTGCCTTGTTAATTTTAGCCATTCTGACTGGTGTGAGGTGGTATCTCATTGAGGTTTTGACTTGGATTTCCCTGATGCTGAGCGATGTGGAGCACTTTTTCATGTGTCTGTTGGTCATTTGGATGTCTTCTTTGGAAAAATGTCTGTTCATGTCTTCTGCCCATTTCTTGATTGGACTATTTGTTCTTTGGGTGTTGAGTTTGATAATTTCTTTATAGATATTAGATACTAGCCCTTTATCTGATATGTCATTTGCAAATATCTTCTCCCATTCTGTCGGTTGTCTTTTGGTTTTGTTGACTGTTTGTTTTATTGACTGACTTTTGCTGTGCAAAAGCTTTTTATCTTGATGAAGTGCCAATAGTTCATTTTCGCCCTTGCTTCCC
The DNA here is from genome assembly GCF_029215605.1 of Mirounga angustirostris. Lineage (NCBI taxonomy): Eukaryota > Metazoa > Chordata > Mammalia > Carnivora > Phocidae > Mirounga > Mirounga angustirostris. The sequence continues at coordinate 94,915,862 of NW_026991718.1, read as the reverse complement.
TTGCCTTTGGTGATGTTTCTAGGAAGACGTTGCTGCGGCTGAGGTCGAAGAGGTTGCTGCCTGTGTTCTCCTTTAGGATTTTGATGGACTCCTGTCTCACATTGAGGTCTTTCAACCATTTGGAGTCTATTTTTGTGTGTGGTGTAAGGAAGTGGTCCAGTTTCATTCTTCTGCATGTGGCTGTCCAATTTTCCCAGCACCATTTGTTAAAGAGACTGTCTTTGTTCCATTGGACATTCTTTCCTGCTTTGTCAAAGATGAGTTGACCATAGAGTTGAGGGTCCATTTCTGGGCTCTCTGTTCCACTGATCTGTGTGTCTGTTTTTGTGCCAGTACCATACTGTCTTGATGATGACAGCTTTGTAATAGAGCCGGAAGTCCGGAATTGTGATGCCACCAGCTTTACTTTTCTTTTTCAACATTCCTCTGGCTGTTCAGGGCCTTTTCTGGTTCCATACAAATTCTAGGATTATTTGTTCCATTTCTTTGAAAAAAGTGGATGGTATTTTGATGGGGATTGCATTGAATGTGTAGATTGTTCTAGGTAGCATTGACATCTTCACAATATTGGTTCTTCCAATCCATGAGCATGGAATGTTTTTCCATATCTTTGTGTCTTCCTCAATTTCTTTCATGAGTATTTTATAGTTTTCTGAGTAAAGATCCTTTGCCTCTTTGGTTAGATTTATTCCTAGGTAGCTTATGGTTTTGGGTGCAATTGTAAATGGGATCGACTCTTTAATTTCTCTTTCTTCTGTCTTGTTGTTGGTGTATAGGAATGCCACTGATTTCTGTGCATTGATTTTATATCCTGCCACTTGACTGAATTCCTGTATGAGTTCTAGCAGTTTTGGGGTGGAGTCTTTTGGATTTTCCACATACAGTATCATATCATCTGCAAAGGGTGAGAGTTTGACTTCTTCTTTGCCGATTTGGATGCCTTTTATTTCTTTTTGTTGTCTGATTGCTGTGGCTAGGACTTCTAATACTATTTTGAATAGCAGTGGTGTTAGTGGACATCCCTGCCGCGTTCCTGACCTTAGGGGGTAAGTAAGTAAATAATCTTAAAAAAATGAAAAAAAAAAAAAAGGAAAAGAGAAAGACCTTGACATGGTTTTCAGGAGACGTATGGGAACTTATGAGGACATCGACAAGAAGCTGTAGTTTTTTGCCATCATTCCCCCAGACAACGTTGGAAGCAAGTTTAAGACACCATCTCACTCTAAGACTGATCCTTCCATGAGGAATTCCTCGGCACCTGTTTTGCTCTGAAATGACTGGCAAAGAAGTCCGTTTTCTAGGGCCCCTTCAAACCTGCACCCAGTACCTAGGGGCCCAGCGGGCTCCAGGGTTCCCCAGAGAGGCAGGCAGAAGGGACAGCAGCGGCAGACATGGGTCAGCTCTGCCAGCTCTGCTTACAGCCTTCCACCCCGCCTGAGCTTTTCCTGGAGTGAGCAGAGTCCAGGGGAGCTTGGAGTCTGACCGTACACACAGTGCCCAGTGCTCAAGCTCTTTCATCAGGGTGCTCCTGGCAGCTCATTAGTGTCCACCAAAGGCTGAAGTGACTCACGGGGTGTTTGATGTCATTGTCACACTGGAGCATTGCACAGGCTGCAGTGATCAGCCTTCGAGGAGCCCTCTGAAGTGCTGTTTTGTGGGTGAAAGGATGGGGCAGGTAAGAACGATGCCCTGTTTGTTTGGTGCTCTCCCCGCACCAGCACCCATGCCCATGCCGCACTCTGTCCCCACTCGGGCCCTGGGCTGGCAGACCGGGCGGGGGATGGGGTAGCATTTACAGAAGGACAGACGGAGGCGTGGAGGATTGAATGGCCTGCCCAGGAGCTGCTGTCTGCCTATGAGACAGCTGTGCCCACACTGGAAGCCAGGACTCACCCGTAGGGCTGACACTCGGCGTCACTCGGCTGGGTGAGTCCTATGTGGTTGCCTCTTCCGAGAGCTGTGCAGGCACACAGCTGACGTGACAACAGTTCAAGACTCCCTTCCCTCTGAGGGTGTCCCTCTTCAAACAGAACAGGGCCCACTCGCTCTTCAGTGCACTCACTCATGCAGTGTTCAGTGTGCGCCACCCCGTACCAGTCACGTTACCGTGGTTGTCTGAATTAATGGGGAGCTCAGGAAAATGTGTTCCCAGGGCTCCCCCACACCACCAGCACCCCCGCCTGCTGTGCTGCTTTGCCCCATCTGGTCTATCCCCCAAGTCTCTGGCCGTAGTTACCACCAGCAATGTGTCGACTCACCTGCCATTCCCAGATGGTGACACTTCAGTTGCTCCTGGTGGTGCACCCGCCTTCACCTTGGCCTCTTGCTGTGCAGCCTCTCCTTGTCTTCTGTCATCTGCCCGTCCTTTTCTGCTCAGGAGGTCTGCACTGCCCGTGCTCTCTGCCTCCATGTGTCTGGCCGTGAAGAATAAATACACAGGATGATGCTGGTCTCTGCAATTCACATGCCTTCTCGGCCCTCCTGCAGGACATTGACTCCCAGCCCACCCTCAGCCCTGGCTTCCATTGGCCCTCCCTGACCTATGTCTGCCAGTTTCTTCCCAACCTCCCCTCTTAAGACCCACCACACCCTGGCCACTCTGTTTCTTACTGTGATGCTCGATGCTCTGGTGCTGACTGCTTGCTTTGGTCCCCCTGCTCTGTGGCTGGGCCTTGAGTGTCCCTGTCCTGCCTGCATTCTCTTGATGCTGGTAGCTGAACTGTTCCCCGCACTGTGTCAGCCTTGTGCCAGTGGATGGGCCTGGGGCCAGACTCCTCTCTCACCCTGGTCTGCCTCTCCAACTGCTGTTGACAGGCCACACAGGGTCTTTTCCTGAGGACAAGTGCTGGGGACATTAGAATGCTAACTCTAGGCCCTTGTTGCTTTGGGGAGTTTTGGAATGGTGGCTCTCAGAATGAGGAGGGGATGTCTGGAGGTACCCAGAGGCCTCTGGGGAGCTGTGGCAGGGCTGAGCTGGAGGAATCCACTGTCCTGGAGGGGAGGTCCTCCAGCTCCTTCCTGTTTAAGCCATACTCAGGTAGGTTTATAGCTCTTGCAGCTAAAAGCAAAATATCTCATAAAATACCTGCTGAACTAAATGAGAACGTGGATGTTCAATAGGTCATGTAACTTGCATACAGTTTCACAGCATGCAAGTGGCTGGCATGGGACCAAACTCTAGGCCTGTAGACACCAAACTCCACATTGTTTTCAGGGAGCCACACACTCTCTTTTGCTTAATTGATGAACTTCATTTAAGATGTATATTGAGCCCCAGCTGTAAGTCATGCCCTGTGCTAGGTGCCAGGGATACAGAGGCAAGCCCAGCTGACCCATTGCTGACTGTCTACCAGGTATATAGTTGGTGATCTCCACTTACTACGAGCCAGGCCCTGTTCTAAGCATTTGGCATGTATGAAGGGTAATATTATAATCCCCATTTTTTTTTTTTTTTGAGAGAGGGAGAGAGAGAGCGGAGTGTGAATGGTGCCGGGAGAGGGAGAGAGACCATCTTAATCAGACTCCATGCTCAGTGCAGATTCCGATGTGGGGCTCAATCTCACAACCCTGAGATCGTGACTTGAGCAGAGATTAAGAGTTGGACACTTAACCAACTGAGCCACCCAGGCACCCCTGTAATCCCCATTTTAAAGCAGAGGAAGCTGGGGGTACTGGCAACCCCTGCCACTCTGCCTGTAGCATACAGCAGGCCAGGCTGTGATCCTTCTTTGCCCTCGTCTTCATTGCTAGAAGATACGCAGGGACCTCGAGGCCATCTCTGTTTGCCAAATTAAAGAGAAACTGGTTCCGACACGGGTCCGGCTCCTTGGTGGTTTAGCAGCAAGCTGCCTGTACATTTCTGCCTTGATGGTTAAGGAAGTCGGAAGGCTCCAACACAACAATAACTCAGCCTTAATTAGCTGGGAACAAGGCTGGCTGATAAACCTGTGTTTATCAGGGAGGGAAACCTTGCTCTGTAGCCCCTGTACCCCCTCAGGTCCTGTCGGCTGTGATTTCCATCGCACGCGAATGTGATAGCAGGGCCAGACAGGGCCACTTCGGAAGTAGCAAGTGGCTCGGGTCAGCAGAGAGGGAGGGAGAAGCTGGGAAGATGACTGTACCTGTGGTGCCGGCAGCTGGCAGTGGTTTCTCTGTGGGACACTGATGATGATACAGCTGTCACTGGCTTGTTCAGAGCCAGCGGGATCACAAGGGGGTGGGAGGGAGTGCAAAGTGGAAGGCCCCAACAGGGGGCCCATATCTGTCCCATTGACAGGACATCTGTCAGATGTTGAAGAAGAAACGTGACTGTCCTTAGGTGGGACTTGTTCTCTCCAGTGTGGTTGCGGTCCCTACCGTGCCCTGTTGTCTGGTACTTTGTTACTTCCCTCAGTTTGCTAGCCGTCTCGCCCTTTAAGGCGTTTAGGTTTGCAATCCGTGCAGTAGTACGCATGTGCAACTGGTTTATTCTTACATTATGCTGTTTGAGCATGGACCTCTTTATGACAAGGAAAATCCTTTATTTGCTCTGGATTTAATCATGAGTTGGGGAGTTTGGGGGTCTAGGTATTTCCATCCCCCCTGCCTTAGCCCCCTCAGAACTTTCCAGGATCCACCACGAGAGGTACAGGCTGGCCATAAAATGGTTACTGGCCCCTGGCCGCGTCTGGGTGCCCAGAGCTGCCTTTGGAAGGTTGGATTTCTTCCTGTGATACTAGAGCCTGTATGGCTTGGACAGTGTTTCCTTTACATTGTGGACATCCTCATCAGTTAATTAAAAAACAAAGAACAAACGAAAAGTACTCCATTTCAGTGTTTGTAGATCATGTGTTCACAGGACTGTAGTGGTTTACATTCTCCTTGACATGCGTCTCCCTGTTAATTTGAAAGCTGTTGACATCCTACATGATTCCATATGCATTACTGTTTTCTTTTCTTCTTTTTCTTTCTTTCTCATTTGTTTCCTTTAAAAAGAAAAAATCCAACTGCTTTCTTGCCTTGAGATGTAAATTCCAAGTTTTGGCTGCCTTGGATTCCAAGTTTTCTGAGAAAAGGCTTAAATTTATTAGGTTAGTTCAGTGTTCTCACAGAGAACTTAGAGGCATGGAACCATATGTGGTTGGGGTTGTATTAAGATAAATAACATAAGAGAATCAGCATTACATTGTTCACAGAAACTCAGGCTATGCCTGTCACTTCAATAATTATCACACATGCTTTACAAGTGTGGTCCGTGGTGGGAGGGGACAGGGTTGGGGTGAAAGGTCAAATTGATGTTTCCACAGTTTCACACTCTGTTGGTGGCACCTCCGAGTCATTGCAGAATCAGATGGGCACTGTGGGCATCGGAGAAACCTCTGAGAAGCCTGCTTTAATTGGGAATTATTCCCTGTCACCCTCCCAGAGTCTGGCTTCTCACCAGCATTTAAGAGTAGAAAGTAAAGAACAGGTCGGTTGACAAACAGGCCTTCTCATGAGATTGAATCTTAGCAGCGGGGGGAGGCTTGGTTTGGCTAAGTCAGTGGTGGTACTCACATTTTCTATATTTACCTCTAAAGAGGGGACACAAAATGGAGAGGGTTTCTTTTTTTTTTTTTTTTTAAAGATTTTATTTATTTGAGAAGAGAGAATGAGAGAGAAAGAACACATGAGAGGGGATAGGGTCAGAGGGCGAAGCAGACTCCCCGCCGAGCAGGGAGCCCGATACGGGACTCGATCCAGGGACTCCAGGATCATGACCTGAGCCGAAGGCAGCCGCTTAACCAACTGAGCCACTCAGGCGCCCCTGGAGAGGGTTTCTTTTTAAAATAAAGATCATGCTTTCTTAGTGCCTAACTTGGAACATGTTCATGATTTTATGTGTGTGTGTGTGTGTAACTTGTCTGTAGATACACACGTAAACACAGACACAGACACTGATGTAAATGTAAGCTGCTGGCAGCCGAAGGTGGCTTATACAGTTCACTGAGAACATTGATTTCCAGATGTTTGGATTTCATGAACTAGGAATATAAAAAATAAAAAAGAAATGGGGGCGGTGTCCAGCATGGAGTGCCAACTCTATGTTTTCTAAGATCATTAACAAATTTCTTTAGTGATGGCTGTTAGCTAGACGTATGGGTGATCAGTTTGCAATATATACAAATATCAAATCATTTATGTGTACACCTGAAACTCCTATAATATATGATGATTATATATAGCTCAATAAAGTTTTTTTTAAATTGTAGTAAAATACAGATGAAATTTACCAATCCTAGCTATTTTTAAGTGTGCAGTTCAGTAATGTTAAGTACATTCACACTGTGCAATCCAAGATTATTTTTGAAAAAAAAAAAAAAAAGAGCAAGACAGAAGGACCCCCATCTACTATCCTCCTCATTTCATGAAGAAAAGGAGCATTTTTTTTTTTAAAGATTTTATTTATTTATTTGAGCGAGAGAATGAGAGAGAGAGAACAAGAGCAGGGAGCGGGAGAGGGAGAAGCAGACTCCCTGCTGAGCAGGGAGCCCGATGCGGGATTCGATCCCGGGACTCCAGGATCATGACCTGAGCCGAAGGCAGTCGCTTAACCAACTGAGCCACCCAGGTGCCCAAGAAAAGGAGCATTTTAACACCAAAAGGGGAATGAGGATGGAAGGCTGTTGTCTTAGATGCAAGAAATTCCTTTCTTATCTGTGGCAGAATAGTACAGAGAAAAATGCCACCAAGCACACAGTTCAGTAGTTGCTATTTTCATAAGAGTTTGTTGATGAAGGAAGCTATGTGTTGGTTTACATCCTGGTGCAAGCATTTTATTGTTAGTGGTTCAAGTGCCGGTAGCAAGCAGTTCACATACTGGCACTGGTCAGCAGCCCTGTTCTCTATCTGGTTATGTTTTAATGAAAGTAAAAGTTGACAGGATGGTGGAAGCCCATATATATTCATTCCACTATGATCCCATTCTCTTCTGTGTCTCCTCAAACTTAACTACTGTACTGAAGTTGGTTTGTATTCTCCTAGTCATACCAAATCAGCATAAGCCCGTTATCAGTGTATAGTGTTTTTTTGTGTAAATGGAATCCTGCTGCATATAGCCTTTTGAAACTTAATTTGGTTTGCATAATGTGATCTATTTTGATATATGTAGATCTGCTTTACAGTATTGCTTTATTTGACTATATACCACATTACATTTATCTATCCTTCTGTCAGTGGACATTTAGGTTGTTTCTGGGTTTTTGCTGATACAAACAACAGTGCCGTGCTCATTCCTGTGAGCCTTTCCTATGCACACGAATGGGAATTTGTCCAGGGGAGTTATTTGGGAGGAGAGTTGATGGGTCAAAGGTGAAGTGATGTCTTCATTCACAAAGTCTAATTAGCATGTTCACTAACCTCATTGTTTACTACAGCTTTTCAGGTAAATGGGGAGTGGGAAAGATAATATTATAAGTCAACCATTAATAAATTTGGTTTTCTGGACCAAATTGAGAGCTGCTGATTGTTGATCTATCTAAAGATTTAGTTCAAAGTCTGTCTATAATCAAGAGATGACATGGCAGGTTAGTTATAGTGTTTTCTTTGTGTGCTTGGATGTGGGACAGTGACTGACAGGGAGAAGCCAGCTCTTCATTAAGTTTCCCTCTTTTCCATGTGAACTATAAAATGTTTGCAGTCCTGATCTGGGAGGCAGATGAAACTGGGTGTTGCTGTCTCTCGTTACAGATGGCTTTTTTGGTCTAAGAAAATCCTGTGGGCCCAGACTTAGCCAGTGTGCTCTGACAAGTTTCTCAGCAGGCCTTTCTGGAGTGTCCTTGCTGTTGCTCAGAGTGTCAGATGATCTGTTTCTTTCGACTGTCTAGTCTGTGGTTTCCTTGAACAAATTGGGGAGAATATCCAGGGGAGAAGTGGACCCAGGTTCCTCTGGAGTCAGATGCCAGAGGCATGTCCCCCAGCTGGCCCAGAGGAGGTCTGAGAAGGCTCCCAGGGCCAGCATCCCTGTGTAGCCACCATGCGGCCTACTAGGAGCACTTAGGGTTTTGGCTGTGGGTACTTTCAGTCTCAACAAACAGAACTGAGATGATGTCTAAAATTGCTTAACGTCCTTTCTTCAGAGCCTTCTCTCTTACCTTCAGCAAAGAGAGGAGTGTGTTGATCACTCTTTAGAAAATGGTAAGTGGGAAGACAACTTGGTTAAAAAAAGCTTTAGAGATGTCAGAGGAAAAAAAAATAACAGAATAGAAGCTTTCTCACTTTTGGGCTCTTCTCAGTCATCAATGAAGCCTATTGACCATTTTTAAAAAGCACATGGCAAGATGAGTTACGGGTGGGGAAAGTCCGGAGAGGTCCCGCATGTGACTAATGTGTGTTAACATTTCGGGTGCCTGACTGACAGACATTTTGCAGCCCATTTGGCACATCTGAAACCCTGAGGCACACCGGGTTATCAGACAGAAGCGTGTTCAGTGGTTGCTGTGTGTGAAGTAATCGGTGTTTTGGATATACAGGCACATGTTTACGTTTGTAAAACAAGTCTTTTTACTTTTTATAATTAGCTGTCAAAGCTTGAAAAACAGCAGCAGAGGAAAGAAAAGACCAGAGCCAAGGGGCCTTCTGAGTCAAGCAAAGAGAGAAATGCCCCCCGAAAAGAAGACCGCAGTGCCAGCAGTGGGGCGGAAGGCGACGTGTCTTCCGAGCGGGAGCCGTAGACTTAGGGATGGAACTCAGGTAGGAGCCTCCCCTCCCTGCATAGCTCCGTCTTCTCACATTTTGAGCAAATGGTAACAAATGGAGAACAGAATGGCTTTTGAGGCAGAATTCATCTTGTGGGCATTCACCCATGGCTCCTGGGATCTGCCGCCTTCCCGGGTGGAGAGAAGAGTGGAGGTGCGGGTGGGGAATCCGTGGGCCTGGGGTGTTCTCCTTCCTCACTTGCCTGTGTTGGCCGACAACTGCTGCTACTGGGAGCGTTTCCAGAGTGTTCGCAGATGTGCGATCCAGACTGGGAGTCTCACCCCTGCTCCCTCCTCTCCACTCTTGCTCTCAGCAGCTCCAGCGGGACCGTGGTCACCTGCAGCCTGCTCCTCTCAGAGCTGCCCGTCTCCTGTTCTTCCATCCTTCAGTTCATCCTGCCTGGCACCTACTGCACTCCCAGTGTCCCTTTCCTAAAATTGGGCTTCATTCTCGTCACTTCCACACCCAGGAATGTGTCTTAAGTCCACCTCCTTGCCTTTGCTCAAGTTCATTCCCCCAGCGAGCACATTTTGGAGAGCCTCTTACTTGTCAGAGTTCACAAGTTCACGGAGAAGCATAGAACTAATTAGCAGTGTGGTTTATTGTGGAGGTGTGGTGGGAATGTGAGGCGGTGGAGAGGGAAGTCGGGGAGGCTCCTTGGAGGGGAGGATCCCAGAACCAGACCTCAGAGGACATATGGAAATGGGCAGATGAGGGGCGAGGGTGGGAGCTGCCTAAGCCAGGAGAAGAGTAGCTGCAAACACTGTTGGGTGTGGGACAAGGACAGAGTTTTGGAACAGAGGTGGAGAAGAATGGCTAAAGCGCTAGGTACAATTTGGGGTGGGGTTGTCTGGGGAACTTCTGTAAAATTAAAGAAGTAGGAGAGTTCTGGGTCATAAGGGTCTGGCGTGCAACTGGGAAATTTGGATTTCATTCTGGGATGGCGGGAAACCTCTGAAACGGTTTGAATATACAAGTGACATAATCAGCTCCAGAGTTTAAGGAGATCACGCTAGCAGCCGAGGGGAGTGAGGCTAGAACCAATAGGCCAGTTGGGAGGGGGTAGCAGAAATCAGAGAGGAGCGAGGTCTGGCCATCCATCTCGGAGCCTTCAGCTTATATATAGTCTGTGGTTTCAAACCAAGTCAGTGTACAGGTGTTGACTGGCAATAGAGGAGAACATTCATAAGATGGTTTTCTGCCTTCTCTTTCCCTTCTGAAAGGGAAGTCCATCTGTGAAATGACCTTTAGGATGCACACTGCCAGACACTGAGCTGTGTTACAGAGTCCGCAGTGATACTTGGGTGCAGTGGAGCTGGTTTACAAACACAGACAGACCAAAGAGCTCAGAAAGATTGCGTTGTGGACTCACTAATAGTTTTACAGGGAAGGAAGCACTGGATAATCAATCCTGTCATGTCCCCTTGACTTTTCCCCTAATCACCCCGTTTCCTTCCCTGTAACTATGGGGCATGACAGAGCCGTGGTCACTGGTCTTGGCTGATTTTTCTCACACTCACGTGAAAGTGAAGCAGGAATCAGAGGGAGGTTTTTTTCACACTCAGCCTCATTCGTCACAATCACAAGCCTCCCCCACCCCCTTTTCTTGGTCTGGACCTCAAGACATGGGTTTTTATTCATGAACTGGAACAGTTGGTGTCAGTTAGGGAGAGTCTTCTGAAAAGTGCTGTGTGGTGTCTAAATAATGTTAAATATTCACGAATACACAGTAACATTTACATGTGTAATTTGTGGCCTTTAGATCACATAAAACTTCCATTCCCACCCCTTCAGAACTTTGTGATGATTTGCTCATACCAGTGGTCAGTTTTGTCATCACAAATACTGCTGGTGCTTCTGACTTATAGTCTGAACAGAAACTTTCAGTCTGAGGGGTGAAGCACAGAGAGGCTCTTGAAGTTTGTTTTACAAGTATGCTCGTTAAGTTAGTCCAGCAATAACTCAGAAACTCACTGAGTTTTTATTTTCATCCTGCCAATTTCTGTGTGAAAATAAGTTGTGTCATTTTTGCTTCCTTGGTTTTTCTTCATTAACTAAAAGACTAAACCTCCTCCCTTCACCAGTGATGTTGTGAAAGGTAGGCAGGTAAAGCCATAATGCTGGGTGACCGTCCTAGCAGGCTGGGGCAGGAGGGGCAAGTCTCCCCATGTGTCTGTGGTGCTTCTTCTTAAGCCTCCCCTGCCCCCTGGGGATCCTGTTAGAGAGACCGCCCTGGCACTCACTCCTGCCCCCTGGACCAAGGATGAAGGACTGGCCAATCTGATGGCCAGGGAGTGACAGTCATTATAGTGGGTGGTTCCTTGGTTCAGAAGCAAAATCCAGACCCGACATTTTCTATTTCTCCTCCTTGGACCAAGGGCAGCTGCCCAGCCTGCACGGTGTTTTGCTCTCTTGGCCCTACTCTGACACGGCACCATGTGTTTTCCCTTTAGTTTTAAGATTATATAAATAATAGCTTCTTCCCCAGTGAGTCTTGGGACTTTACAATAAATTTTAAAAAATTGGATTTTCAGACTCCCATGATGAACTCAATGAATAGATAAGGAATAAATATATAATCACTCATCTCCCAGTAACCAAACCCAGCTTAACAATGTAAACATACACACACAAATTCAAATGTGTCTTGGACCTTGTATTTTCAAAATGGTTTTAAAAAATTCCTATGCCACCTAGTTGATTTCTTTCTTGACTATGTTATCTACTTGCTAATGTATTTTAGAAATTTAATGTTTTGATTTTTGATGTAACTGTTTCTGTTACATTACTTTGAATCTTTGTTTTATTTATTGAGGGGTACTGAATTCTACTTTTTATATCAGTGCAAAACATAACTTTCTACTTGTGTTAAATTTTGGCCTCAGAATAATTCCAGTAAATTAGTCTAGTTAGTTAGATTAGAATAATTCCGGTAGAAAGGTGTCCTGGACATTAGTATCCTGTGGCCAGTGGGCAGCTTGGGAATGATTTTGCCATTTCTGTAGGCAAGAAAAACACCCGAAAGCCCCATGCATAGAGGAAGAGACACTAACTATGTATCAAAGAACATCCTGGAGGACATGTTCACAATAGAAAACAGCACACAGTAAAACGGGGAAGAGGTGAAAGTGGGCGTTTCTTTCCAACATCTCCCAAAGCTTAAGAGGCAAAATTTCTCATAGACTTGTAGGTATTTATTTTTTGCTTTTCTAAAATCGGTGGAAAAATTAAAAACCTGTAATCATGTTTATTCTCAAGGTATTACAGATTGGATAGTATAGAACTTGGGGTAAATCATGCTACGGTTGACCCTTGAAACAACATGGGTTTGAATTCTATGGATCCCCTCTTATGGATTTTTTCAGTATATGTATTAAAAATTTTTTTGGAGATTTGCAACAATTTGAAAAAGTCCACAGACAACCCTGTAGCCTAGAAATATAAAAAAAAAATTAAGAAAAAGTTAGGCATGTCATGAATGCATAAAATATATGTAGGTACTAGTCTGTTGTATCAGTTACTACCATAAAATACACATAAATCTATTATAAAAAGTTAAAATTTATCAAAACTTACACACACAAATACTTAACAGACCATATGTGGCACCATTTACAGTGGAGAGAAATGTAAACAAGTGTGAAGATGCAGTATTAAATGGTAACTGCATAAAATTAACTATAGCGCATGCTATATACTACCATAATAATTTCCTAGCCACCTCCTGTTGCTAGTGCGGTGAGCTCAGGTGTTGTGCGCACCCGCTTCAAATGTGTGACGCTTATCATCTCCCCATGAGCAGTTTGTCTCTGCAGTAAATTGCAGGTCGTAGTAAAAAGTGACCTCTCACAGTTCTTGCATATTTTTCATCATGTTTAGTGCAGTATTCTAACCCTTGAGTAACACTGTGGGACCCATCGAAGTGCCACTAGTGATGCTGGGATTGCTCCCAAGAAGCAGAGAAAAGTCATGACGCCACAAGAAAAAGCTGAATTGCTTGATGTGTACCATAGATTAAGGTCTGAAGCTGCAGGGCACACCATCTCAGGATCAATGAATCCAGCGTAAGGAACATTGTAAGAAAAGGAAATTCATGAAGCCGTTGCTGCAGCTATGCCAGCAGGCACAGAAGCCTTGCACTTTTTGCAAAATACCCTTTTATCTCATATTGGAAATGCAGCTTTTATGTGGGTGCAGGATTGCTATAAGAAAGGCATACCGGTAGACTCAAAGATGATTTGAGAAAAGAAAAGGTGAAATCGTTATGCGACGACTTAAAGCAAAAGGAAGGTGAAGGATCTAAAACTAGAGTATTGAATGCCAGCAAAGGATGGTTTGATAATTTTAGAAAGAGGTTTGGCTTTACAAATACCAAGGTAACAGGAGAAGCAGCTTTTGCTGACCAAGAGGTAGCAGACAAGTTCCCAAACACCATTGAGAAGATCACTGAGGAAAAAGGATATCTGTCTGAACAGGTTTTTAATGCAGACAAAGTACCCTATTCTGGAAGAAAATGTCCCAGAGGACATTTATTAGTAAGAGAAGCAGGTATCAGGATTTAAGGCAGGAAGGGAGAGGCTAACTGCTGTTTTGTGCAAATGCAGTTGGGTTTATGATCAGGATTGCTCTTATCTATAAAGCTGCGAACCCCTAGCCTTGAAAGGAAAAGATGAACACCAGCTGCTATCTTTTTGGTTACATAACAAGAAGGCCTGGACCGTGAGAACCCTTTTGCTGGATTGGTTCCGTTGATGCTTTGTTCCTGAAGTCAGGGAGTACCTTGCCAGGAAGGGACTGCCTTTTAAAGTCTTTTTGATGTTGGTCAATGCCCCTGGCTACAGAACCCCATGAGTTCAACACTGAAGGTGTCAAAGTGGCCCTGTGGTCTCCAAACACCTGGTCTCTAATTCAGGCTCTAGATCAGGGGATCATGAGGACCTTGAAGGCTCATCACACACGGGACTGTATGGAAAGCATTGTCTGTGCTCTGGAAGAGAACCCCAATAGAACATCAAGAAGGTCTGGAAGGATTACTCCATTGAAGATGCCACTGTTATTATAGAAAATGCTGTGAAAGCCATCAAGCCTGAAACAATAAATCCCTGCTGGAGAAAATTGTGTCCAGATGTTGTGCATGACTTCACAGCATGTACAACAGAGCCAGTCATGGGAATCATGAAAGAGATTGTGGATATGGTTTAAAAAAAAAAAAAAAGGTGAGTTGAGGGGGTGAAGGGTTTCATGATACAGATCTTGGAGAAATTCAAGAGCTAATGGGCACCACAGAGGAATTACCAGAAGACGTCTTGAGGGAGATGAGTGTCAGGCGATGGGGAGGAAGACCTAGAAGCAGCAGTGGCAGAAAACAAACTGTGTTAGTCTGGCAGAAGGGTTCCAGGCATTCCTGACTGCTTTCGGCTTCTTTTATGAGATGGACACAAACTAAAGCAAAGATAGAGGAAGGATTGGTGCCATATAGAAATATTTTTAGAGAAAAGAAGAAGCAAAAATGTCAGAAATGATGAGATTTGGTGTTTCCATGGTTATACCGAGTGTGCGTGCCTCTCCTGCCTCCCCTTCCACCTCCTGCACCCCCTCTGCTCTGCCACCCTGGGACAGCAAGACCAGCCTCTCTTCTTCCTCCGCCGCCTGCTCTTCGTGAGGACTGCGAGGATGGAGACCTTAGGGATGATCCACTTCTACTTACTGAATAGTAAATAATCATCGTGCTGTACAGTTAGTAAACTGATGGGTTGTGTATGTGTGTGTCCTCGTGTGAAAACCTGGCAGCCGTGCAGCAAGGACTGATGTGTGTCATCGTCATCATCGCCCACGTATTCATCATGTGCAAGGCGCATGTGGAAGCAGAGAGCGGAAGGTGAGCGATACTAATATGAAATTGATGACACGTTTGTTCTCTTACTGTCTTATAACCTTGCCTTCAAAGAATTACCATACAGTGTGCCTCTCTGTCTTATAACTGGACAAAGTGCACACTGGCCTATCATCACAGGTAAGTGGTTCTTAAAACAACAGTATTTACAGTACTGTATTATGAATACGACTGTGATACCATATGCCAGAAACATTGTATAACGATTCATTCATTAGCCTATGGGCTAGGCTCCCATAAAGCAATCCTACCACTGCCTCTTCGTTCTCAACGCACTTAGTATTACACCTGTAAATAAATATGAATTTATTTTTCACACTCTCTTTTCGTTTTTGGTGTCTGCAGTTAGTGATGTGGATAACGTGTACAGTGACAGTGTTTTGTGTCCTGTAGGACAGACAATTCATCTTGTGAACAGATGAAAGCGTCTGGTGCCGATAGATACAGGACAGGACTGTGCATGTGTTTTCTCCTCATGATTTTCTTAATAACATCGTCTTTTCTCTTGCTTTATTGTAAGAACACAGTACGTGATATGTGTGGCATACAGAAAATGTGTGGTTTATGTCAGCAGTAAGGCTTTGGTCAGCAGTAAGCTATTAGTAGTTAAGTTTTTGGGGAGTCAGAGGTTCTATGGATTTTTCACCTGTGTAGGGGTTGGTGTCCCTAACTTCCATGTTGTTCAAGAGTCAAACAAACAAACAAACAAAAACTAGCCAGAGAAGGGACACAGTAGTGGGGGAAGCAAACTCAAGGGCACAGTGTTTTGAAAACAGTAGATGTGTTTTTCCTTTTCCCTGTAAATCAAGGGCATTGCGGCCCTGTCATCATTATGGCCCTGTGGTGGGGAGATGAGGAGAAGGTGAATGAGCAGGAATGATGTAGAGAGGATCCCCTGTCCGGCAGGAGGGAAGGTGAAGGAAAGCTTCAGCTTAGGAGAGGCAGTGGGAGAGAGAAGAGGGACAGCCGGTGGAGAAGCCCAAGGCCACACGTCGTGTTGTGGCTCCAGGCTAGAGTCCTCGGGCTGCTGGTTAGGTTGATAGGAAAGGTGGAGGCCTGGGGGCCTGTGCTCTGGTCCCTGGTGGGAGTCCGGGCAGGAGACTGCTGTGTAGGACAGCTGTAGGTCTCTGCGAGGCTGCTGCAGCTGAGTAGAAGGGGCAGCAAGACATGGTTAGGCAACAAGATGCAGCAGGAGTCGGTAGAGGGTCTCACCTGCCCCATGAGGGGTGTCGAAGAGAGGTGTGTTGGGGGTCCGTTGGGCTGACCGTGGGTCCCGGTGGAAGGAGTGAGGTGAGCCTGGCTCAGAGTAGAGTCTAAGAGAGCCAGGAGGGTCATGACCTCAGCTCTTGATAGCACTGCTGCTCTCAGACCCTGCAGGTCTCAACCACCATCTCCATGTGGCTCCCAGGGTGGGGTGTGAGGGGTCTGTAGTGCTAGTGAGGGCAGGAATGAGGTCAGGTCAGGCAGGGGCAGGGGCTCTGGCCCCTGAGCTATCAAGTGCTGCTCAATGGTGTCCCCGGGGCTCAGCACCAGGTGCGGAATCACACCAGCCACCCAGGCACAGAGACCATTTGAGGACTCAGATGTTCTGACACCCAGGTGAGCAGAATTACTAGGGGTTCAAGGTTGCCCCTGCTGCTACTCAGCGGGATGGAGTCCCGTGAGGACATTTGGATGGGCCCATGAAAATGCAGAAGCCACATTTTCTTTGCATATTTATGGAGCACTGTCTGGCTTTTTGACTGAGTGCGTGAGGCAAACCATTTACTTATTGGCAGTTGAAGGTGGGTGTACAGTTGGAATTCTAACCTGAGATGGCAGCGGAGGCCCGGTGGCTGGTGCTGACATCCCGGCATGGACAGATGTGAGGGGTCCTCTGAGAGCCCACTGCCGCAGCCAGCCAAGGGCCAGGGAGGAGCTGGATTCCCCCCCGACCTCTGGAATTATAGACATGTTCTCAGATTTGAAGACCCTAAAGGAGGCCAGGAGTAAATGACAGCTGGTCCTCCAATTATGTATTTGGGTTTTTTGTTGCCCATGGGCTTTTGTTGTCCCATCTGCTGAAATTTGTCATCCCAGTAGACCCACGAAATCACCACCAAATATTCAGATATCTCTAAGAGCTGAAATCGGTAGTGACAGAAGGTGACCTTGGCATTGACTGTGCTGCGCAGAAAAGCAGCAGCCCCGCCCCGGCCTCAGTGAGGGGAGCTGCAGTTTTTATTTGCTTTTCTTTACCAACAGAAACAGCCCTAGGGAGCCTCACAGGACCTAAGGGAGCAGCTTTGAGTTTCCAAGGCATGAGAGAGAAAGAAAAGGCAAAAGAAAATGGAGTGAGAGACTGCATGAGCTTGGGCATAGTTTTCTTTGAAAGTGAGTCAGAAACCTTCAGAGGACACTCCCAGGGTGCTGACATTTCTCTATCACATTGCAGATGTTTCTTATTTTATCATCTGGACATGGAAGTGCTAAAATGCACTTCTGTTTTTGTACTTGGTCTCATTCCTTCAGGCTCACTCACCTTGCTGGGAGGGTTCAAGGTTTCCTATGAGGCTGCAACTTCCTTTTCCTCCCTTTCTGGCCATAGCCAAAGGCGCATGGCAGCCTCTCACGAGGACCGTATGCCCTCTGCCTTTGATTGCAAGGTCAAGTATGGCCTCATTTGAGTATTTACTTCGCTGCCATCATTAGGGTGTGAGAGGAGTGTGCTCCTGGGCAGCACCCCACATTTCTGTCCTCAAATGTCAACACACTTGAAACCAAGCAAGGAAAGTGTTTTGGAAGCTGCCATCTGTTTGCTTTTTCAACTTGACCTTTGTCTGAATAACAAGATTTATCTGGCTGAGCACATTTCTTCCTAATGAGCTAGAGCAGTTATGTGTGTGTATTCAAGGATAGTCATGTTTTCACTGGTTTTCTTGTTTTGTTTTGTTTTGTTGTTTTTTGTTTTTTTCCCCTGTAGAAAATAGAATCTCTTTCATTTCCACAGCTTTCATTTTGCTTCCCTATGTCAACATTTATTCCCAGTTCAGGTGCTGTTGCTTCATGTATAAAACTATGCCTCTGAGGTGCGGTTTTTATTTTTTTAAACTTAAAATTTTTTTAGTGGTTGCCCTAGATGTTGCAATACACATTTTAAAAAAAGATTTATTTATTTTTTTCAGAGAGCGAGCTTGCGAGCAAGTGGGAGGAGGGGCAGAGGGCGAGAGAGAATTCTCAAGCAGACTCCCTGCTGAGCACAGAGCCCAATGTGGGGTTTGAACTCATGACCCTGAGATCAGGACCTGAACTGAGATCAAGAGTTGGACGCTTAACAGACTGAGCCACCCAGGCACCCTGCAAATCCAAGTTTCTGACCTATATCATGTTTCTTCTGCCTGAAAAACTTCTCTTAATGTTTCTTGAAATGCAGATCTAAGGAAGTCTATTTCCCGCACTTTTGGAGGATAATTTCAGTGGCACAGAATTTTGGGTTGGTGGTTTTTTTCTTTCAGTAGTTTAAATATTTTATTGCACTCTCTTCTTGCTTGCATAGTTTCTTCTGAGAAGCCCTTTGCAGTTTTCATACTTGTTCCGCTGTGGGTAAGGTGGGTTCACAGCTGTCCCCCATTCTTACCCCTTCCGCCTGTCCTCCCCTCCCCTTCAGCTTCTTTCAAGATTTTGTTTTTTTGCAGTTTGGAACATTCTTGGCCATTGTTACTACTTCAAATACTTCTGCTCTGTTACCTCTCTCTTCCTGGTATTCCAATTATGTGTATGTTACACCTTTTGCAATTGCCCCACATCCCTTTTCCCCCCATTCTTTTCTCTCTTTGCATTTCAGTTTGGAAGTTTGTAATAACCAGTTTTCAAGCCCACTGATTCTTTGGCTGTGTTCAGTTCTACTGATGAGCCTATCAAAGGCATTCTTTCTTTCTGTTACGGTGTTTTTTATTTCTAGCATTTTCTTTTGATTCTTTCTTGGAGTTTCCATCTCTCTGCTGTATTACCCATCTGTTCTTACGTATTGTCTACTTTACCCAGTAGAGCCCTTAACATATTAATCACATTTATTTTCCCTTGTCTGATAATTTCAACATCTGTATCACATCTTGAGTTTCACTCTGATGACTGCTTTGGGTCTTCTGGGCTTCTTGAACCTGTAAATGTTTGTCTTTTGATACATTTGGGAGATTTTAAGCAGTATTTCTTCAAAAATTATTTTCTGCCCCATTCTCTCTTCTAATCTGGAGGAGGTTACTGTTCCCAAACCTTAATGTTCTGGGTTTTGATATTATACAGGAGGCTGATACAGAGTAGGTACATTATGTTACTTTGCCAGCAGTAGGGTTGGATTTCCAAGCACCTAGGCTTCTACCTCAGTTTCATTTATTAGAAAATAAATTGGCAAGAAGCTGGCCATAGTTAGTGATTCTCCTTATTGCTGAAGCATTGAGCTAAGCTTACAGATAACCTAGAAGTATGCCATTTAATACAGTAGGTGCTACCTGTGTGTGGATATTTAAGCATAAATTAATTAAAATTAAACAAAATTTAAAATTCATTTCCGTAGTCACAGTAGCCACATTTGGCTAGTAGTTGTCATATTGGATGGTGCTGACACAGAAGAAGCCTGTCATTGCAGAAAGTTCAGTTGGACAAAAAAAGTTCAGTTCTGTAAGACTGGCTTGATTAAATACGTACAAATATACGTGAGCAATAGATAGCGTAGAAGTTAAGCCAAAAATAAAAATTAATTGCTGTTGGAGTTTCTTCCTTTAGCACACCACACCAAGCTTTCCTGTCTCTCTCCTCGCTCCCTCCCTCCCTTCTTTCCTTCCTTCCTTCCTTCCTTCCTTCCTTCCTTCCTTCCTTCCTTCCTTCCTTCCTTCCTTCCTTCCCTCCCTCCCTCCCTCTTTTCTCTTCTCTCATTCTCTTCTCTTTTTAAGTAGGCTCCATGCTGGGGCTTGAACTCACAATCCTGAGATCGAGACCTGAGCTGAAATCAAGACTCAGATGCTTAACCGACTGAGCCACCCAGGTGCCTAAAATTTTCTGTCTTAATCAGGAAATTGAATCACTGTCCCCATGTTCTCATCACCAAGTCAGGCCCATCTGCCCTTGTGTAAAGGCATAGAGTCTTCACTTGACAGTTCAGTTCACTGGAATCTCTACAAATGCTAAGTCAGGGAGAATCCTTCTCTGATAACGTGGACTTCTCAGACACTCACGTTTTCTCATAGAACAGCCTTTCTTTCTAAGTAAGTGAATTCAGATTAGATTCCTAGCTGTGGCCTGAAGTAAATACATAAAAGCTGGGTTCTTTTGACAGTGGTTTGGAGAGCAGGTCTGTGGTCTGTGTATCTTAACTCAAGCACTTACATCTTGTGGTTGCTCGAATGGCCTGAAGCCAGAAGCAGATCAGCTGGAAGTCAGCATCTTTGAGAGACTCAAACAGGCTGTTGAGTTATTCCTTTCTTCTGGTGCTGGACTATTCCCTCCTGCCCCTGATATTTGCAGGCAATAAAAGGGAACCACTCCAGAAACTTCTTTCCATAAGGCTATGAAATTGTGGTGCTTTGTTATCTCGGGCACTTACTGCTGCCTGTCAGGTGCGTCCAGGCTGCGTGTCATGTCCATCCTCAGATGGCTCACCTGACTCACAGGGACATCAGAAAAAGACACTTGGAAGTAGATGCCATCCTCTCAGTAGCCCTCACAGGAAGCCACATTACCCTTCCTCCAGGGTTTCTAAATTTCGACACCCTTTTGTGTAGTATCCTGTGTTTGTCCGCTTGCACGTGACTTCTGCTCAGTGCTTGTGACCTGGCAGGTGGACCTCACAGATAGCTCCCTCTCGCCTTTCCTGCTTTAGGCCGTGTGAGTGTTATGATCTCCAGCCACACCCACCTGACAGCCAGCATCCTGGCCCCTAGGTTTTTCCACGGTTATGTTTAAGAAAATGAGAAGGAACGTTTGTTACAAGTGAGGTTGGAAATAAAAAGCAGCATCTATTTGACCAATCCATGTATTATGGTGAGGCACTGGCTTTCAGGTGGAACAGTGTTTACTGTTGGCCACAAGGCTCTTGCATGCAGTTTCAGAGCTCATCACTCATGTTATTTTTCTTTTTCTTTTTTTTTATTATTATGTTAATCACCATACATTACATCATTAGTTTTTGATGTAGTGTTCCATGATTCATTGTTTGCATATACTCATGTTGTTACTGTTTGATATTATGATGAGGTGTGCCTACTGCATATCCCAGTATTAGAACAGTTAATTCTGAAGGAATTCTTAGTTTAAACCCTTCAGGTTAAGTGCTTTATGAAGTCCCTAGGCCTGAGTGGTTTACTGTAAACTCTGAGAACTCCTGGGATGAAAACTCTCAGGGTCCCTTCTAGTTCTGTAATTCTCTGGTAGGGAATTGGAATTTCTAAATTGTCTTTCTCATAAAATTTCTTTTGACAGCTATTTTGTATTACAGAATTAATGCTCATTCATCACAGAAATTTGTTTAAAATGCCAAAATGTTCAAAGAAAATAAAAGTCACCTGCCATTTAATCGAGGATAATCATTAACATAATGCTTTTGTAACATTTTCTCTAATCAGATAATTCTATATCTCTTTCTCTAATTTTACATAGTTAAAGTCAGACTGTGTATATAATGTCACTGCTTTTATCATCTAATGGAATATTGTGAACATTTTCCAGGTCATTTATTCTTCTTCAGCAAACCTTATCATTTCCATCTGCACATCAAACATTGGAAGCATCACTTTATTATCTCAAAGCTTTGAAACATGTAGAATACTTATTTGAAGTAAATGTAAAAGAATAATATATTACAGCAGGATCCCAAAGCTCATTTTAAGTTCAAAAACAAAGGTTTTAATCTGCACCAAGAAAATGAAGTTCCCCAAAGGTCAATGTGAGATCCAGTTTCAGGATCTTAGTTATTAATATTGCAGATGAGGAAAGAGGCATTAATACAGCCCAGGCGCCTAGATTTGGGTTAACATCATGATTAAAATATAGGAGCATATGAATTGCTTTTCCTGACTTAAAAATGGAAGTAATATGGTCCCCAGGAATTATGTTGTAGAATCCCTATCGCTTTGTGGTCTTTGAGATCTCTCTTAAGAAGCAGTACAGGACTGTGACTGGTGGGTTTTAGAGCATGAGGGTAGGCCTTGGGGAAAATTTCAGTCCCTTGTGTGGGTCCGTATAGGACTGGAGAACATAGCTGTAGTTATAATTAGCCTTTCTAGTGTGGGCCCATGGACCTCCATATCAAGCTGGGTGCAGGAATGGAAGGCTGTTAATTCTGTTGAGACATCTGCTCATAATACAACCCTTTTCTAAAAATGCGACCCGTGCTGGGTGCATCCAGAAGCATATTCACAGATGTGGTATCACTTTGCAGCCTACTATTATCAGAATCTTTTGCTTTTACTGAAGTTCACCCAATTAGAATTTAGATCTGAGGGAATAGAAACTGCTGTATTAAGTTTGGGGTTTAGTTAAATCCTTGGATGTCAATTGCCTGCCTCACAAATCTTGGCAAGACTAGCTGGTTTTTCTTGTAGCCTCAGAATTACAGAGGGAAACTTGAGACACTTGGGAGATTTTATACTGAAGAACCTACCATCCTTTGAGCAATATTAAAAATACCTCAAAAGCAAGTGTTTAGTTTATTCCCTGTTCCTATGCTTTATTTAAGTTCCCCTCTGCCTCCCTCTTGGTTGAAAGGATTTGGAAATGAGACTTTTATATCTTTTTTCAAGGAATTTGTCCATTTCTTTTGTGTTGTCTAATTTGTGGGAATAAAGTTGTTTGTGACATATCCTTTTTTATCCTTTTAATGTCTATAAAACATACTGATGTTGCCTCTTTGATTCCTGATATTCATAACTTACGTCTTCTTTTTTCTTGGTAAGTCCAGCAAGAGGTTTATCAAGTGTATTGGTCTTTCCATTTATTTTTTGCTTTTGTTTGAAATTTCATTAGTTTCTGCTCTAGTCTTTTTTTTTTTTCTTCTTCTTCTTGCTTTGGGTTTTATTCTGCTTTTATTCTTTTAGTTTCTTAATGTGGAAACTCAGATTATTGATGTGATAGCTTTTTTTTCCCTAATATAAGCTTTGAATGCTATGAATTTCCCTCTACATACTGCCTTAGGTGCATATCACAGATGGTGATATGTTGCCTTTTCATTTACATTCACTTTAAAATATTTTCTCATTTCTCTTTGATCCAAAGGCCA
Source organism: Mirounga angustirostris (assembly GCF_029215605.1). Classification (NCBI taxonomy): domain Eukaryota; kingdom Metazoa; phylum Chordata; class Mammalia; order Carnivora; family Phocidae; genus Mirounga; species Mirounga angustirostris. The sequence continues at coordinate 94,893,006 of NW_026991718.1, read as the reverse complement.
TTAAGAAGTGAGTTAATTCCCAGATATCTAGTGTCTCTTTGAGCTCTAAGAATGAGGTTCTAATAAATTGGAGACTTGGGTGAGAAGGTGTTTGGATTTATACATGACAACATGGCAGATTGTTCATAGTAAAGTGAAATACTGTCATGCTGTTGTCACTGTCTGAACTGAAAGGGTATCTTTAGCTGTTTCTTTAGGCTTGGTTATATTTTTAAAATAAGATTCGAATGCATATTTTGGGACCTTCTCCTGTAATGTGTCTTATCTTTGTTCTTTGTAGTGCATTGGGCAGAACTGGATCCTGAAAAATTCATGAAAGATGCTGAGTACCTACACTGCTTTAAGAATTTGGAACTGAATCATGAAAAGGAAGACAGAAATAAGAAACTGGGACCCCGAGTAGCCCTGCAGAAACAAAGCAGAACAAAACACCACCACCAAAGGAACGATACCGTTTTCTGTTGTTGCTGTGGTCTAATAGCAAAAGTGGATGCTGGCAGTGCAGGGGCCTGCACCCCATGCACATGGCAGCAGGGCATACACCCATGCTTCCCCCATGCAAAGACTACTGGTTCCTGTGATTTCTTGGCTTGCTTTTGAAACAGGTTGGCCCAACATCATTTGTCACCGAGTCCTCCCTTCACATGTGTCCATGATGGGTCTCAACTGCATTCATGCTGTCCATGTTCTTCCCAACACTGGCTAAGCCAGGGCCCGGGTTAAGGTGTAAAGAGAACAAACATTGGTGATAATGTATTGTGTAAGACCTTTGCATCTTGTAAATTTTCTCATTTTTCTAAAAAGAAATAATAAAATCCTAAACCCCAACAAACCACTTTATTATTAAACAAATCCTGCTGTGTTTCTGCTTAATGATTTTGTCTGTAGAAATACAATGTGTCTGACCCCACTCTGTGTATAATCTATACTTCTTCTCAAATAACCCTCTTGCAAGAGGCCTTCCCTCAGTGGCCTACACAGATCTCTGATTCAGTGGTGAGAGCCTATCACTGGTAATTTATAGTTGATGACATTTTATTTGGACATGAGATGGCAGAAAAGGGGAGTGTACATGGGAAGGTAATCCAATTTTGGAGTGGCCCAATGATCGAGACCGAGTGTGGCTGCCATCCCTGATTTATTTACCTTTGGGAGGTTCAAAAAAGGTCTCAGCATGTTGGACCATATAGACGCCCCTTTTCCAGGAGCTGAATGGTTGTCCATATATCCAACCAATATCTTCACAGTTATGTGAAGAAGGAACCACATTCTGCCAAAGAGTTTCTCAGTTAATTTTAATCTATTAGTGGCACAACCATAGTGGTCATTTTTAGACATTATATGATGTTAGTAGTTACATATGTGTTACCATATATAATATATACTTCTATAACATCTATAATATTTTAATGCTTATACAAACAGAATTATCCTCTCTTGAAATACTTCTTGCCTAAGTATAAAGGAGACATCTTTATTTGGCATTTTTGGAATGCTGAAACTCTATCTGTGACCTTTATAATAACTTCTGAGTCTGTCTCATCTGACCCAGTTGTCTACTTCAAATAAAAACATAGAAAATATGAGGAAAAGAAAAAAAGCTCAAATTATACCTCCAATGTACATTCAAGTACTTGGAACATGGAATTGGAAAGGGGTTTGCCAGACAGCCTTTCTCTGAACCAATACAGATGGTTTGGGATAATCCATGATAGCATGAACCTCTGGATTTGAAATCATTACATTCCAGATGCAAATCCCCAGTCAGCTTCCCCAGCTGTATGGGCAGCGAGGTCCAAGAGGCTCTCCTGTTTGAATGATCTGTGTAGGCTTTTATAGGATGAATTGAAATTCACTGTAAAGTTACTCCATACTACAGTTTTGTAAACTTGGCTGTAGGGTCATGGACTTGCTGAACACATTTGTCAGACATTGCTCTGCCACAACATTTTATCGCCACCAATTAATGCTTACTGAACAGCTGCAGCCTGCCCTTGTGCTAATTGGTCACGAGGATGGCATAGAAAGAAGAGCTAATGTGCTTGATATCTGCATAGTGGTAAAATGAAAAAGACCCTCATAGCCCACAGTCCAGTTCCTGAATCCCATTTTTAAAGGGACATAGACAAATTGGGGAATGAGCAGAGTCATGTGGACAGTTGGCTAAAGGATCTGAAAACCATGAAGGACTGAAGGGGAGAAACAAAACTGAATATTTGAAAGATATGGACAAGACACTTGGGTCAGGAACAAAAGAGGAGCCATGGGTATAAGTTGCATGAACACAGATGCTGGCTTGATACAAGGTAAAGCTTTCCAATGTGATTGAAAAGTGGATGGCAATGTTAGGAGCATTTAGCGTTTGGGCAGAAGTTCTGAGCTTACTTATGTGTGTGGAGAATTTTATTTAATTAATTTAAAAATGCTTCCTCACGGTTTGCAGTAAACCTGGTAAATGTCAGAATATGGTTGCTACTTTTGTAGCATTGGATTGAAGAAAGCTTTTCCATCATATTGAAGGCCTAGAAACTCCTAGAAACAGAAGCAGCAGCATGTACACTAAAGACTGGCTCAACAGGGTCAGATCTAACCACGGGGCAAGGTTGTGAAATAAAAATGAAAGCTCAAGAAGAAACCCCATGACATCCACAGCTGCATCCAAGAGGTAGTTAATTCTGCCTTCTACCCCTTCGCTATCTTATGGAAGATCATTTCTAACCCTTACTGTGGGACTCATGGCTAAAAGTAGATTTGGGGTGCAGTTCCACTTGCAGAGTATAAAACTCGGTCTTTACATCCTCCTAACATCTCCAGCTGCTGCTTGCTGTTTATTTTTAAGCTTGCTCTTTATTGTCCATTAAAACATCGTTGGAATGGGAGAGGAGAATCATCGCATGTATGGCTTCTCTGAGAAGGTTTGGCAGACTGCAGGCCTGTACTTTAAACAGAGCAATGTCCAATAACACTGAGCAACAGGGTCTGTTTCATTTGCCCTTCATGGTTTACTTTATAGGAGACCAAGCTCTTGGGAGATACAAAACATAGACCAAAGAAAGGCACCTTCTGGGGCTAGGCATAGCATCACTTCATGGTTGGTGGTCCTCGGGAAGGCATTTTCTCTACCAAGCTGCATCCTGAAGAGCTGGGTGCACGCCTCCAGATAAAGTAGTAGTTTGATTGTAGGGAACAAACGGTTCCACCAACACACCCTTTCCTCTGACATGTTGTCATTTTAGTCACTTCAAAGCCAGAGAGGTGATCTTTTCTGTCAAACTGGATTGTCAGATTCCCTTCCCTTTTTCAGCCAGGCACTGTCAGAATTCTTAATTTGCAATTCATTACTGATTCGGATCTTTTAGGAGTAGAGTTAACCTCATTTCAGAAGACATGGAATAATATCAAAGGTAGAGCCTCCCTTCGATCATACCTGAGAAGAAGGTGGAAAATCCGGGTTTTGAGGCGAGATTGCCTCTCTCCTTTGCTGCTGATGTCTTTATTCTCTTCTGGGGTTCAGACACTTGTGCATTAACTTTGTAGAGGTCTGGAAACCAAAACCTAATAAATTCCTTCAAAAGTATTAGTAATGGTATTTTAATTTGTTAAATTAATTTTTGATAAGATCATTCATATTTGTAGGGGCCCTTAAAATAACTTTGCTTGTTTTTTAATCTTCCCCAAGGGTTAGTGCATGAGAGACTCTGTCATCAAGCAGGAGATGTACTGGGGTGTCTATTGAAGGACATTCAGCAGATGGTCACCCTGCAGCAGGGGGTGGGCTCGGCCCAGGCCCCAGTCTAACGCAGCGGTCTCCTGGAGGGAGCTGAGGTCTGAAGGACGGACGAGGCAGAGTTGGCCAATTGAAAGTGGCATGCCATGGAGGAGGGCAAGCCTTCAGGTGCAGCGCCTCAAGGTGTGAGCGAAGGAAGGGCTCAGACACCTGCCAGCAGGCCGGTGGGGCCGGATTCAGGCAGATGGGGCACATGGAGGGACGTGGACCGACGCAAGTGGGGAGTGAGGAGCGGGGACAGGCCCCGCAGAAGTCTGGTAAGGCGTGATCATGCATTTAGGCTTCATCACGTCTTCTCCTTCTTCTCCAGCTCGATTTGCTCTAGTTCTGCAGTTTCTCATGTGACCTGGCCTTGAGAGTAACCTGGGGGACTGGGTGCAGCTCTGCTGGTGTGGGGTGACCGAGGCCACTGGACAGTGGTGTGGAGGTCTCAACAGGCCAAGGGGTGGCCCAGACTTGGGGTTGCATCCTGGCTATGCGGCGGAGGTGTCCCATGATCTTGGCACAGTGTGTCTGTTCCTTCAGCTCTTTGAACTTCGTCCTCTGTCTGTACCCCTGGGTTGTAAGGGTTAAGCAAGAGATGTACACAAGGTACTGGACATGGTGGCTCATGGTGGCATCTGCTTGGGGTGTCAGGCCACAGCCCTGTGCTGATGCGGCTCAGTGTGGCCAAAGCTGCTTTTTCTCAGGAGCTGCATCCTAGCTCTGGCCTGGCGCTCCCCAGGCCTCAGGCGACTGAAATCCCAGGTTTACTTCCCTTAGCCACTGCCTGGCTTGTGAAGAACCCAAACGAAGAACTGAATTCTGTTTCTGTTGGGCTAGGACGTGCTTCTGGACTGTGGAAATATTTCAAATGGTATGCTGGCTCTTCCTCTCAGCTTTATGCCATCTCCAGACATGTTTTCTGCACCTTTGCCCAAGTCTAGGCTTACCCCGATGCACAGGATAGAGTTGGCACTCCATTAGAAATCTTTTAGGTCAGTAGCTGCCTTCTTTATAGTCTCATTCAACCCCCGTTCCTCCATCCCACATCGCCCTTTCTTGCGGAAATCATGCTATACTATTTTCACGGTATTTTGGTGGTTAACCTGATAATCCTGTCAGAAAACAATGTTAGTACAGCACAGCATGTTTCTTGTGAGCTCGTGCAGGCTTCCAGTATTTGCTGTGTTCTTTACCACAGGCTTACAGACCATCTGTTTCATCATCGATTCTAGAATGTTTTCAGGAATCCGCATCTCACTGGCCTGTCTGCTGTGTCCAGAATCCATCTCTTAAAACTGGGATTTTTGGCATTTTTGGTTTTCTCTCCCCTCTTTTCAGAAGATTATTTTTCGGAGTTATGAGTAGTCTGTTCTATAATCGCATCTGTAAATTATTTCAGGACTTCTGAAGCTTCAGTTCATTCAGAGACCCTAGTAAGTCTGTCTCTTCATCCACCGTGGGCTTCAAGTCCCCTTTTATGATGTTTCTTTTGCTTTTTTGAGGTTTGAAACATTCGGCCTACAAGAGTAGATAAAATAAGTATTTTTTTTTAAAGATTTTATTTACTTATTTGACAGAGATGGTGGGAGAGAGTGAGAGAGCACAAACGGGGAGCAGCAGGGAGAGGGAGAAACAGACTTCCCGCTGAGCAAGGAGCCTGATGCAGGGCTTGATCCCAGGACCCCGGGATCATGACCTGAACTGAAGGCAGCTGCTTAACTGACTGAGCCACCCAGGCGCCCCTAAAATAACTATCTTAATTTGAGCATGTATCCAGGGCTGAAAGCTATTCTAAGCCCTTTATGTGTATCAATGCTTGTCGTCCCCACAGTCTGTTGTTCCCATTTTACAATTGAGGAAATTGAGACTCAGGAAAGTGAGCTGTCAAGGGCTGTGAAGAGTTTCAGACCTTGCCCTATTTCCAGAGTAACCGGGCTGGCCCGCCACACAAAGCCTCCTGGGGGCCGGCAGCACCCGCGAGACCCCAGTCTGCGACAGGGCTGAGCTTCCTTGCTCACAGCACTAGTGGGAGCTGGTGTCAGCATTTGCGTCAGTTCCTGTGCCCCAGCTTCCACAGGTGACACAGAGGGCCAGGTGACGCCTCCCACACGGTGGGTCATGCTACAAAAGGATCCAGAAAACTCAAATCTTTTATAATGCCTCGGGAGAGAGAGACACTCTGTCTCTTCCAAGGCTCTTTGCTACTTAAACATCCTCAGAAGTATAGTCCCCAAGAAGAGGCAGTCAACACCTGTGCTCACAAGTTGTACAGAAACACCAGAGACCATGAGAATTGTCGCCCAACAGGAACTTAACCCAAATCAGTCTGTCAGCAGCTAGTGGAGTCCGGGTTCAGAGCCAGGCCGGCAGGCCCCACTGGACTGCTGCTGCCGTGACATCGTAAAGGCACCCTCCTCACACCCTGGGTCTCTCACGTCGTCGTCACCCCCCTCTCCTTGCCACTCATTCCATCTCTGATGCATTACTTCCCGTTAGCTTGTCCAGACCCCTCCTCTGCCCTTCTCCGCTCTTCCTCGAAGCTGACCCTTGGGTGCTTGCTTCTGGCTTCTTGTCAGGTTTGGAGCAAGGGAGGCATCTGCAGGTGCTCTGGGGACTGAGAGAATGAGGGCTGGGTGTGGGTTCCCTAGCTCCTTCCCTCCAGGAGGTCTTCTCCCACAGCTGTTTCTAAGTCTTCCAGCCCCCCCCACCCCCGCCCCGCTCCCAGGGCCCACTGCCATGGCCCAGCCACCCATGTCAGGGTTTCCTTCCTAGTGAAATGTGCAGCCCCCTCAACTGCCCCTGTGTGCTGAGATTGAAGTCATGGGGGCTGTTGCCAGCTTGGAGTGAATTTCTTTGGAAAATTATGGGGACTTTTCTCTCCTAGTCCTTCCTATGTCATGTATGTTATTTAATAGTTTAACCTGAGCACTCTTCTCCCCTTTTACTTTGAAGTCCCCAGTGAGGTTCTGCGTTTCAAGTGCTCACTGTCCTGGTGTTGCAGGCCAGAGAAGGACTGGACCTTCTTCCTCTTCTAAAGCTCACCTTAGAGGAAGTGATGACGGCATCCCATGTGTCCTCAAGTCTCTTGGTTTCTATCCAGGGTATCAGAACTTTTAGACTTAACGCTGTCCAGTACAGTAGCCACCTCGTCACATGTGACTAAATTAATTGAAATTAAATAAATTTCAAATACTACATTTTATTTATCCATTTGTCAATCAGTAGACACCTAGGTAGTTTCCATATCTTGGCTATTGTGAATTATGCTGCCATGAATATGGGAGTGCTGGTATCTCTTTAAGATACTGATTCTGTTTCCTTCGTTTATATATCCAGAAGTACGATTGGTGGATCACGTGGTAGTTCTATTTTTAATTTTTTGAGGAACCTCCATACTGTTTTCTATAATGGCTGATCCAATTTATATCCCTGCCAATAGTGCACCAGGGTTCCCTTTCCTCCACATCCTCACCAACACTTGCTATATCTTGTATTTTTGGGTAACAGCGACACTAACAGGTATGAGGAGATATCGCATTGTGGTTTTGATTTGCATTTCCTTGATGACTAGTGATGTTGAGCACCTTTCTTTCTTTTAAAGATTTATTTATTTATTTGAGAGCGAGAGAAAGCGTCTGAGCATGGTGGGAAGGGGCAGTGGGAGAGGGAGAGAGAGAATCTCTAGCAGACACCTTGCTGAGTGCAGAGCCCAATGAGGGGCTCAATCCCACAACCCCGAGATTATGACCTGAACCGAAATCAAGAGCCGGACACCAAAACGACTAAGCCACCCAGGTGCCCCTATATTCATCAGGGACATTGGCCTGTAATTTTCTTTTCTTGTAGTGTCCTTGTCTGGCTTTGTTATCAGGGTAATGCTGGCCTCATAGTATGACTCCCTCCTCTTCAATTTTTGGAAGAGTATGAGAAGGATTGTTATGAATTCTTCTTTAAATGTTTGGTAGAATTCACCAGTAAAGCCATCAGGTCCTGGGCCTTTTTTGGGGGGAGATCTTTGATTACTGATTAAATCTCCTTACTAGTAATTGGTCTATTCAGATTTTTTATTTCTTCCATGATTCAGTCTTGGTAGAAAAAGAACAAACTAAGCCCAAAGTTAGCAGAAACAAAGGAAATAGCAAAGATCAGAACAGAAATAAATGAAATAGAGACCAGAAAAACAATGGAAAAGATCAGTGAAACTAAGAGCTGGTTTTTTGAAAGATAAACAATATTGACAAATCTTTAAACTTAAAAAAAAACAAGAGGATTCAAATAAATAAAATCAGAAATGAAAGAGGAGACCTTGCAATGGATACCACAGAAATACAAAGGATGATAAAAGACATCTATGAACAGTTGTATCCCAACAAACCAGATAACCAGACCAGGTTCTGAGAGCCTCCCATCTGCTTTCTGAGGGTAGTGCTGAACACTGAGTTTGGGTGATTTCTCCTGATCCCACAGAATTGGCCAGCCTTCTGTGCATGATCACTGGCTGTCTGCAGAGGCTTGCACTTGTTGCTCTTGGTAACACACACAGGGAGCTGGTCACAGGGGAAGGGTCTGCAAATGAGGTGTGTAGAGCATTAGGGCACCCCTGGACCAGTTGGGGGGATCTACAGGTGAGATATCTTTAGTGGCCCGTTGGTGAAGCAGTTAGTAGGATCCACATCTCTTTGATGTTTCTGCAGATATGACCCTTGTGCTGGAACAATTCTGTGCTATAACCAGAGAAGAATCTCCATTGTGTAGATGAGGTCACTGAGAGGAAACTGACTTGCTTGAGAGCAAAGAAAGAGTGACAGGGCCACGGCTTAAACCTATGGCTCCTGACTCTTGGGCCTTATAAATTAGTTTGTTCATTTGCTCATTCATTTGTTCATTCATTCATTTCATTCGTTCATTCACTCAGCAGTCTGTGTCAACTACTGTGCTAGTTGCTGGGCACACGCAGACAAATGTAACTGCTGAGGAGACAGACAGGCAGATGGAGACAGAGCACAGTGGCGAGGGCTTCAGTACAGGGCACAACAAGGGCCTTACAGGATGGCTGAGCAAGTATTCCAGAGCATCCCGAGAAATGACTTTGGAGGGGGACTTCCAGGGCAGGTTGGTCAGTGGTCTGGGACATGTAGGGGATTCTAAAGCAACAGTCAGACAGATTATAGAGCAGTGTATCTAGAGAACAAACATGGAGGAATATGGAGTATTTCTGGGAACCTCAAGGAAGATTTAATACCTGTATATGATGCCCATTCAAGACCTCACAAGTCTTTTCCATCTGAGTCTTCTTGTTGTCCATTAGCAGGTTATTCAGTAAAACTGGGGTGGTATTCTGAGGGCAACACCAATACTCCCAAGTTCTGGACCATTTGGTATGGTGTTCAGAGGAAATGGGCTTCGGTCTCAAGGGCCTTGTCTCTCATCTGAGCCAGGCACAGAGGCAGGCTCTGCCTTCTTTGTGGTATAATTAATGGGTGCTCCCTCCACCCCCTCACCTCCTGAGGCTCTATATGGGAGATGGGAAAAGCCAGTGGTGGCTCAGGGCTTGGCATTTGAAGCAAACAGAACAGAAAGGGCTATATGCATCTGGCCAGAAGCCCCAGGTCTGGCTTATCATCCTATGCAAGTTCTTAGAATCCCAGCTTGACCTCTGAGTCTCTTTCTTGTCTGAACATTGGCTGTGCCTCCTGCATGTGAGACTCAAGGCTGTTATACCTGAAGACAGGTACGGCAAGAAGGCAGCTGCTCAGCCAATGCTGGGTCGGCAGCAGAGGGGAAGGACGGGGTTGGGAGTCAGGGACTGATCCTTATGCCTGCTTTCCCTGCAAACTCTGGGCCCCAGACTTGGGTTCTAAAAGTTGTGGGCTGGGATCAGGTCAGGGAGCGAGAGGGCATAAGAGAGGCCTGCTGGGTCTCCATGGGCATCCTGCTATCTTCCATTTTTGGGTTACTTTTTGGCGCACACTAATGTAAGTGTTGCTGCTCAACAGGAAAACAAATTCCACATGGATAACTGACAGCAAAGAATGTTCTCTCTGTATTTCTCACTACTTTCTGAAGAAGGGATGCTTCCAAATAAGGACAGGGAAAGAGGAGGCCCTCCCTGCCCAGTGGGAGAGTCCCAGAGAGAGCCAAACCAAGCTGTACTTTGCTTGAGAGCAAGGCCTCCGGCATAATTGTGATCCTTCAACTCCAGCAACCATTTGCCTCTGAATAGAGTGGGGTTGGTCCCCTTGACACACCATATTCCAGATGCTCCTCCTTCCCCAAGAGGGCAATAACCCATTTTAGTAAGCTCACCCCTCTGAAAAGCAGTCTATATTAACAAAAAATAAACAATATTTTGGCATTTTGGGGCCAGTTATGTGAAGACACTAGAAATATGGAGAAAAAAAATCCTTAGGTTGCCAGGAATGTAGAATTACAACCTATTATGGGGTTTAAAGGATTACTTTTTAAGCCTTTTATTTGGAAATAATTTCAAACTTACAGAAAAGTTGCAAGAATAGTGCAAAAAACACCCTTATACCCTTTATGCAGATTTGCCTGCTGTTAACATTTTGCCCCTTTTGCTTTATCATCCCCCCATCCATATATGTATGTGTGTGTGTGTGTATACATACCTCAGTTTAATGCTATTTTCTCTAATTTATTGTCCTTATTCTAATTTTGTTGAATGGCCCAATAATGTTCTTTGTTGCTACATTTTGTCTTTTAGTACTAGATTCAGTCTAAGATCAGGCTGCCTTTCTGTAGCTTCTTTTTACTCCGGAGTAGCTCACAAGCAGAGCACTTCCCCACTGTGGGCCATAGTTTCCTCATCTGTAAGATATGGGGGCCAGAGAGGCTGACATCTGCATTCTGTGATTATTTGATGGCCTGGGGTGCCCCGCACAATGCTTTACATGATAGGTGTCTTTAGATGTTTAATGGAAGTCCTGCTTTCCAGAAGGACTGGGACTACCTTTCTATTTGAGGAAGCTTTTGTCTCCCATCCCTTTCTAAAACAAGACTGGAAACAAATCTAAAGGCTCTGTCCTGGTCTCTGAAAGATTATAAAAGTAACTATTTAAAATAATAATGGTAACAACGTATTTGGTGATTGTAGCATATGGATAAGTGAAATGAAAAACAGCAGTGTCATGAGGCATGGGAGGGAGAATACTCTGTTACAATGTACCTGAACTACATGTGAAGTGGAATAGTGTTTTTTGAAAGTGGACTTAGATTCATTAAAATGTATATTTTATTACTTATTTGCTTACTTGTTACTTAACTAGATTGCCGGTTTGTTATAAAAGGATATAACCTAGGAACATTTGGCAATGGCAGAATGCATAGGGCAGGTATGGAGAAAGGACACAGAGCATCCATGCCCCCCTGTCCCCCACACTGCCACAAGTTCACCAACCAGGAAGCTCTAAAATGTATATTTTAAACTCTAGGGCAACTACTATGTTTTCTACAAGAAACTTATTTTTTTTTCTTTTGAGAGAGAGAGAGAGAGAGAGAGAGAGAGAGAGAGAGAGAGAGAAAGAGAGAGAACAAACATGAGTGGGGGAGGGGCAGAGGGAGAGAATCCCAAGCAGGCTGCATGCCCAGTGCAGAAGCCAATGCAGGGCTTGATCTCACGACCCCGAGATCATGACCTGAGGTGAAATCAAGAGTCAGACACTTAACTGACTGAGCCACCACATGCCCCTACAAGAAACCCATTTTAAAAATAAAGATTGATAGGTTAGAAGTAAAGGGATAGAGAAAGATGTACCATTCTAAGAGTAATCAAGAGAAAGCTAGGGCGGCTATATTAATTTCAGACAGAGAAGACATCAAAACAAGGAAAATTACTAACAAGGATAAAGAGAGGCACTATATCATAATAAATGGGTCAGTTTTCCAGGAAGACATAACAATGTATGTGCCTAACAACAGATTGTCAAAATTTGTCAAGCAAAAATTGATAGAGCTAAAAAGAGAAATAGACAAATCCACTATTGTAGTTGGGCACTTCAGTATCCCCCTGTTAGTAATTGATAGGTCAAACAGGCAGAAAATCAATAAAGATAGAGTTGACTTGAACAGCACTATCAATCAACTTGATCTAATTGACATTTTTAGAACACTCCATCTACCAGCCGCAGAGGACATATTTTTCTCAAGCTCATATGAACACACATTTGGGTCATGGAACACCCTCTAACAATTTTAAAGGATTAGCAATCATACACAATTATTTGTCAGACCACAATGGCATTAAACTAGAACCCAGTAACAGAATAATATTTAGGAAATCCCTAAATATCTGGAGATTAAACAACACACTTCTAAAGAATTCATTGGTCAAAAAGAGTCTTAACAGAAATTTGAAAATATTTATAATTAAATGAAAATGAACATACAGCTTATTAAAATTAGTGGGATGAAGCAAAAGCAGTGCTCAGAGGGAAATTTATAGCATTAAATGCATATAATAGAACAGAAGAAAGTTAAAATGAATGACCTAAGCTTCCATCTTAGGAAAGTAAAGAAGGAAGAGTAATTAAAACCTAAGGCAAGGAGTAGAAAAGAAATTTAAAAACATATTCAGTATCCCACCTCCCCACATGACAGAGGTACCTCCACTGCTTGTGGGAATAATTGTTGTATTAATAGTAATAATGACATCAACAATGATGATGGGTAATACAACATAGTGCCCTTTATGTACCAGCTTCTCTTCTTTTTTTTTTTTTATTCTTATGTTAATCCCCATACATTACATCATTAGTTTTAGATGAAGTGTTCCATGATTCATTGTTTGTGCATAACACCCAGTGCTCCATGCAGAATGTGCACTCCTCAATACCCACCACCAGGCTAACCCCTCCCCCCACCCCCCTCCCCTCTAGACCCTCAGTTTGTTTTTCAGAGTCCATCGTCTCTCATGGTTCGTCTACCCCTCCGATTTCCCCCGCTTCATTCTTCCCCTCCCGCTACCTTCTTCTTCTTCTTTTTTTTTTCTTAACATATATTGCATTATTTGTTTCAGAGGTACAGATCTGAGATTCAACAGTCTTGCACAATTCACAGCGCTTACCAGAGCACACAACCTCCCCAGTGTCCATCACCCAGTCACCCCATCCCTCCCACCCCACCCCCCACTCCAGCAACCATCAGTTTGTTTCCTGCAATTAAGAATTCCTCATATCAGTGAGATCATATGATACATGTCTTTCTCTGTTTGACTTATTTCACTCAACATAATATGCTCCAGTTCCATCCACGTCGTTGCAAATGGCAAGATCTCATTCCTTTTGATGGCTGCATAATATTCCATTGTATATATATACCACTTCTTCTTTATCCATTCATCTGTCGATGGACATCTTGGCTCTTTCCACAGTTTGGCTATTGTGGACATTGCTGCTATAAACATCGGGGTGCACGTACCCCTTCGGATCCCTACTTTTGTATCTTTGGGGTAAATACCCAGTAGTGCAATTGCTGGATCATATGGTAGCTCTATTTTCAACTTTTTGAGGAACCTCCATACAGTTTTCCAGAGTGGCTGCACCAGCTTGCATTCCCACCAACAGTGTAGGAGGGTTCCCCTTTCTCCACATCCCCGCCAACATCTATCGTTTCCTGACTTGTTAATTGTAGCCATTCTGACTGGTGTGAGGTGGTATCTCATTGAGGTTTTGATTTGGATTTCCCTGATGCCGAGTGATATTGAGCACTTTTTCATGTGTCTGTTGGTCATTTGGATGTCTTCTTTGGAGAAATGTCTGTTCATGTCTTCTGCCCATTTCTTGATTGGACTATTTGTTCTTTGGTGTTGAGTTTGATGAGTTCTTTATAGATTTTGGATACTAGCCCTTTATCTGATATGTCATTTGCAAATATCTTCTCCCATTCTGTCGGTTGTCTTTTGGTTTTGTTGACTGTTTCCTTTGCTTTGCAAAAGCTTTTTATCTTGATGAAGTCCCAATAGTTCATTTTTGCCCTTGCTTCCCTTGCCTTTGGCGATGTTTCTAGGAAGAAGTTGCTTCGGCTGAGGTCAAAGAGGTTGCTGCCTGTGTTCTCCTTTAGGATTTGGATGGACTCCTGTCTCACATTGAGGTCTTTCAACCATTCGGAGTCTATTTTTGTGTGTGGTGTAAGGAAATGGTCCAGTTTCATTCTTCTGCATGTAGCTATCCAATTTTCCCAACACCATTTGTTGAAGAGACTGTCTTTGTTCCATTGGACATTCTTTCCTGCTTTGTCGAAGATTAGTTGACCATAGAGTTGAGGGTCCATTTCTGGGCTCTCTATTCTGTTCCATTGATCTATGTGTCTGTTTTTGTGCCAGTACCATGCTGTCTTGATGATGACAGCTTTGTAATAGAGCTGGAAGTCCGGAATTGTGATGCCGCCGGCTTTGCTTTTCTTTTTCAACATTCCTCTGGCTATGTGGGGTCTTTTCTGGTTCCATACAAATTTTAGGATTATTTGTTCCATTTCTTTGAAAAAAGTGGATGGTATTTTGATGGGGATTGCATTGAATGTGTAGATTGTTCTAGGTAGCATTGACATCTTCACAATATTTGTTCTTCCAATCCATGAGCATGGAACGTTTTTCCATTTCTTTGTGTCTTCCTCAATTTCTTTCATGAGTATTTTATAGTTTTCTGAGTACAGATCCTTTGCCTCTTTGGTTAGATTTATTCCTAGGTAGCTTATGGTTTTGGGTGCAATTGTAAATGGGATCGACTCCTTAATTTCTCTTTCTTCTGTCTTGTTGTTGGTGTATAGGAATGCCACTGACTTCTGTGCATTGATTTTATATCCTGCCACTTTACTGAATTCCTGTATGAGTTCTAGCAGTTTTGGGGTGGAGTCTTTTGGGTTGTCCACATAAAATATCATATCATCTGCAAAGAGTGAGAGTTTGACTTCTTCTTTGCCGATTTGGATGCCTTTGATTTCTTTTTGTTGTCTGATTGCTGTGGCTAGGACTTCTAATACTATGTTGAATAGCAGTGGTGATAGTGGACATCCTTGCCGCGTTCCCGACCTTAGGGGGAAAGCTCTCAGTTTTTCCCCATTGAGAATGATATTCGCTGTAGGTTTTTCATAGATGGCTTTTATGATATTGAGGTATGTACCCTCTATCCCTATACTCTGAAGAGTTTTGATCAAGAAAGGATGCTGTACTTTGTCAAATGCTTTTTCTGCATCTATTGAGAGGATCATATGGGTCTTGTTCTTTCTTTTGTTAATGTATTGTATCACATTGATTGATTTGCGGATGTTGAACCAACCTTGCAGCCCAGGGACAAATCCCACTTGGTCATGGTGAATAATCCTTTTAATGTACTGTTGGATCCTATTGGCTAGTATTTTGGTGAGAATTTTTGCATCCATGTTCATCAGGGATATTGGTCTGTAATTCTCCTTTTTGATGGGGTCTTTGTCTGGTTTGGGGATCAAGGTAATGCTGGCCTCATAAAATGAGTTTGGAAGTTTTCCTTCCATTTCTATTTTTTGGAACAGTTTCAGAAGAATAGGTATTAATTCTTCTTGAAAAGTTTGGTAGAATTCCCCCGGGAAGCCATCTGGCCCTGGGCTTTTGTTTGTTGGGAGATTTTTGATGACTGCTTCAATTTCCTTAGTGGTTATAGGTCTGTTCAGGTTTTCTATTTCATCCTGGTTCAGTTTTGGTAGTTGATACATATCTAATTTGCTGGCATAGAGTTGCTTATAATATGTTCTTATAATTGTTTGTATTTCTTTGGTGTCGGTTGTGGTCTCTCCTCTTTCATTCATGATTTTATTGATTTGGGTCATTTCTCTTCTCTTTTTGATAAGTCTGGCCAGGGGTTTATCAATCTTGTTAATTCTTTCAAAGAATCAGCTCCTGGTTTCGTTGATCTGTTCTACTGTTCTTTTAGTTTCTATTTCATTGATTTCTGCTCTGATCTTTATTATTTCTCTTCTCCTGCTGGGTTTAGGCTTTATTTGCTGTTCTTTCTCCAGCTCCTTTAGGTGTAGGGTTAGGTTGTGTACTTGAGACCTTTCTTGTTTCTTGAGAAAGGCTTGTATTGCTATATACTTTCCTCTTAGGACTGCCTTTGCTGCATCCCAAAGATTTTGAATAGTTGTGTTTTCACTTTCATTGGTTTCCATGTATTTTTTTAATTCTTCTTTAACTTCCTGGTTGACCCATTCACTCTTCAGTAGGATGCTCTTTAGCCTCCATGTATTTGAGTTCTTTCCGACTTTCCTCTTGTGATTGAGTTCTAGTTTCAAAGCATTGTGGTCTGAAAATAGGCAGGGAATGATCCCAATCTTTTGGTACCGGTTGAGACCTGATTTATGACCTAGGATGTGATCTATTCTGGAGAATGTTCCATGGGCACTAGAGAAGAATGTGTATTCCGTTGCTTTGGGGTGGAATGTTCTGAATATGTCTGTGAAGTCCATTTGGTCCAGTGTGTCATTTAAAGTCTTTATTTCCTTGTTGATCTTTTGCTTAGACGATCTGTCCATTTCAGTGAGGGGGGTGTTAAAGTCCCCCACTATTATTGTATTGTTGTCAATGTGTTTCTTTGCTTTTGTTATTAATTGCCTTATATAATTGGCTGCTCCCATGTTAGGGGCATAGATATTTACAATTGTTAGATCTTCTTTTTGGATAGATCCTTTAAGTATGATATAGTGTCCTTCCTCATCTCTTATTACAGTCTTTGGTTTAAAATCTAATTTGTCTGATATAAGGATTGCCACCCCAGCTTTTTTTTGGTGTCCATTAGCATGGTAAATGGTTTTCCACCCCTTCACTTTTAATCTGGGGGTGTCTTTGGTTCTAAAATGAGTCTCTTGCAGACAGCATATCGATGGGTCTTGTTTTTTAATCCAGTCTGATAGCCTGTGTCTTTTGATTGGGGCATTTAGCCCATTTACATTCAGGGTAACTATTGAAAGATAGGAATTTAGTGCCATTGTATTGCCTGTAAGGTGACTGTTACCGTATATTGTCTGTGTTCCTTTCTGGTCTATGTTGCTTTTAGGCTCTCTCTTTGCTTAGAGGACCCCTTTCAAGATTTCCTGCAGGGCTGGTTTTGTGTTTGCAAATTCCTTTAGTTTTTGTTTGTCCTGGAAGCTTTTTATCTCTCCTTCAATTTTCAATGACAGCCTGGCTGGATAGAGTATTCTTGGCTGCATATTTTTCTCATTTAGTGCTCTGAATATATCATGCCAGTCCTTTCCGGCCTGCCAGGTCTCTGTGGATAGGTCTGTTGCCAATCTAATGTTTCTACCCTTGTGGGTTACATATCTCTTCTCCCGAGCTGCTTTCAGGATTTTCTCTTTGTCTATGAGACTCATAAGTTTTACTATTAGATGTCGGGGTGTTGACCTATTTTTATTGATTTTGAGGGGGGTTCTCTGTGCTTCCTGGATTTTCATGCCTGTTTCCTTTCCCAAATTAGGGAAGTTCTCTGCTATAATTTGCTCCATTATACCTTCTGGCCCTCTCTCTCTTTCTTCTTCTTCTGGGATCCCAATTATTCTAATGTTGTTTCATCTTATGGTATTGCTTATCTCTCGAATTCTGCCCTCATGATCCAGTAGTTGTTTATCTCTCTTTTTCTCAGCTTCTTTATTTTCCATAATTTCATCTTCTATATTACTGATTCTCTCCTCTGCCTCATTTATTCTAGCAGTTAGTGCCCCCATATTTGATTGCACCTCATTAATAGCCTCTTTGATTTCTACTTGGTTGCATTTTAGTTCTTTTACTTCTCCAGAAAGGGTTTCTCTAATAACTTCCATATTTTTTGTCAAGCCCAACTAGTATCTTTAAAGTGATGATTCTGAACTCTACATCTGACATCCTACTAATGTCCGTATTGAGTAGGTCCCCGGCAGTCGGTACTACCTCTTGTTCTTTTTGTTGAGGTGATTTTTTCCATCTTGTCATTTTGTGCAGAGGAGAATAGGTGAATGAGAGAACAAAATGCTAGCAGAGTAACAACGTCCCCAGAAAATATACTCTAAACAAATCAGAAAAGACCTGAAGCAGTGGGAAAAGAAAGGGAAAGAGAGAAAAAAGAAAAAGAAAAAAAGAAAAAGATAAAGATAAAAACAAAAACAAACCAAACAAAACAACAACAACAACAAAAAAAACCCAGAATGTGATCAAATATGATCAGGCTGGTATATAGATCAGTGCCACACACTAGATTTGGGGTGTATTTTGGTCTTTTAGAAGAAAGTGCCTCCCAAAATTTTAAAGAAAGAAAAACTTATATATGTACAAAAATAAGGGTTGATATGATGAAGGGATGGAATATGACTGTAAAGATGGAAATTATAAAAAATTTTATAAAAGGAATTGATAAGAAGTTGTTTGAAAAAAGAAAGAAGAGGATTTAAAAAAAGAAAAAGAAAAAAAGGGAGAGGATGTGATCAGGCAGGGGAATAGAAAACACCATATACTAGAGATTTAGGGTATATTTTAATCTGTTAGAAGAAACGATCTCAAGATTTTAAAGAGAGAACAACTTATATATATAAGCCAAAAATACGGGTAACTACTATGAAGGGATAGAATATGACTCTAAAAATGAAAAATAAAATTTTTTTTTTTAACAAAAAAGGGATTGATAAGATGTTGGTTGAAAAAGGGAAAAAGAAAAATTCAAAAAGAAAAAAAGAAAAAAAGACAGTTAAAAAAATTAACTTTGAAAGACTAAAGAATCATGGTAAAAAAGCCATGAATTCTATGTGCAGTAGTCCCCTAGCGCTGGAGTTCTGCCGTTCTCATTGATCGGTAAACTTGGTCTTGGCTGGCTGTTCTCGCTGATCTTTGGGGGAGGGGCCTGTTGCCGTGGTTTCCAAATGTCTCTGCCGGAGGCAGAATTGCCCCGCCCTTGCCTCCTCCCAGCTAAGTAATCTGCTCGGGTTTGCTCTCTGGGGCTTTTGTTCCCTGCGAGCTTTCCGTACAGCTTTGGAGACGGAGAGTGAAAATGGCGACCTCCCAATCTCCTCCCCGGAGGAGCCGAGAACTCAGGGCCCCGCTCCTCAGTGAGTCCCCAGAGAAAAGCCGTCTGTCACTCTCGTCTCCCCGGTCTCTGGCCGCACTCCGTGCTCACCCGGCCTGTGACCGCGCGTTTCTATCTCTGGCACCCGACCCCGTGTGGAGTCTCCAAACCCAGCAGATCCCTGCGGTGCACTCCCGCGCGGCTCCTCCCAGGGGAGGAAGGTGAGTCTCCCCGAATCTGCTGCTTGTTGGGTCCCTGCTGGAGGAGCAGTGGCCCGCCTATGCCGGGGATCACAGTTTATGGCAACCCCGAGCTGAGAGCCCGCGCCTGGGCTCCGCCTCTGCAGCCGGCTTCCCAGCTCCGATCCCTGGGAGCTCTGCCACACTCAGGCACCCGCGGTCTTTCTGTGACCCCGAGGGTCCTGACACCACACTGTCCCGGAGGGTTCCACCCCCCGCTTAGCCACCAGAGTGACGTCCCTCAGCGGAGCAGACTTTTAAAAGTTCCGATTTTGTGCTCCGTGGTTCTATCACTTGCCAGAAGCGGCCGACGGAGGCCCCTCCCCCGCCGTCTATCCTCCCGAATATCGCCTCGGATTCACTTCTCCGCACGTCCTACCTTCCAGAATGTGGTCGCTTTTCTGTTCAGAGAGTTGTTGCTCTTCTTTTCTTTGATCTCCTGTTGAGTTTGTAGGTGTTCCGAATGGTTTGATCCCTGTCCAGCTGAATTCCTGGGACCAGACGAAATCCAGGTCTCCTACTCCTCCGCCATCTTGCTCCGCCCTCCCAGCTTCTCTTGTAAGCAGTTCTCATGTACTCACACGTTTATTACTTACGGTAACCCTAGGAGGAAATTACTATTAGAATCCCCATTTCACAGATGAGAAACTGAGGCAAAGAGCCAGTAGGTAACTTGCCCAAGGACACACAGCTACTGAGGGGAGGAAGCAGGATTTGAATGAGGCAGCCTGGCTCCAGAAAAGGCAGAACCACTCAGTTCCTGTTCCGTGTCTATCTTCTCCATAGGGACAATGACTAGTCTTCTAGAACAATTTATGTAGACTGGGAATATGTAAAGTATAGAAGGGGAGGCCTAAGATGCTATCATGGGGGTGTACAAGAAATACAGATGCAGTTATGACCCTAGGAAAACTTATTAATGTCTGAGAACTCAACAGAGGATAGGAATGCTGCTGGGAGGTTTGCGGCAGATAAATTCTCCAGAGGAATTTGTCTGGGGAATGCCCCACAGGGCTGTACTCCAAACAGCACATTTATCAATGTCTTGGATGAAGTCAAGCTCATCAAGTGGCAGATTCCAGAGTTGAAAAGAGAGCCTTAAGTGATGCAGTGATGCCAGCATCCACTTTGAATTCAGTACAATTAAATGATATTTGGGTAAAACAGACCTTGCAGAATATAGACTAGGCAGGACCTAGGTGAAGAGGAGTTTCTGTGAAAATGAATTTGGGGTTTAGCAAACCACAGCTACAAATGAGTTGGAAGTGTGATGTAGCTGCCCAAGCATCTGGTTCTGTCTCTAGCTTCACTGAAAGGGATGTGGTGTTTGTGCTGGGGACTCTTAAGCTGGACAGTGTATCGGAATCATCTAAAAATTTTAGATGCTTGGGCCCTACTCCCAGAGATGCTGACTCGATAGGTCTGTACTGAGAATGTTTAAGAGCTTTCAAGGTGTTTGGAATGGCAGTGGGATTGACAACTACTGGTCTCACAGGTCTAATAGTTGTTAATTGCCTAATAGTTGTTCCAGAAATGAAGTCAAGGTGGTTCTGAGCATCCAAGTGGGGGAAGTATGAAGAGCCAGGCCTTCCAGTGTCAGCCTGGTTCATGGTAGAGGCTGGAGGCCACACAGGCATTAGCAGTGTGTGTCCAAAGATGCCTCTCAAAGCTGTTACTTCACTTCAGTCTTGGGCCTTCAAAGCACTCTTAACCTTAGTCAACTCCACAAGCTAGAGGGTCCTTCCTTAGTTCTGGGTTTTCCTAGCTTTCATCAGAGATGTCATGAGACTGTAGGCTTGGGGCACAAGTGTGATTAGAAAGTCTCTTAAGGGGAGCCTGGCACACAGAAGATCCTCCCCTTGGAGCCCTGTCTGCCTTTCCTTTCATTTGCTGTCCAGGTGTGAGGCATGCACTGTAGCGATGCAGCCTTTTCAAGTGGGGTGATAGTGAACTTCAGTGATGGCCCTTCAGTATCATCACCTCCTGGTATTCAGCCTCTTGTGTAGTCCCCTCTTTCATTGAATCAGGGTTGACCTATGTGAGCAGTAGAACACAGCAAAATTAATGATGTGGGAGTGCAGGAGTAGGTCAGAAAAGGCATTGCAGCTCCAACCTTGTTTTCTTATATTGCTTGCTCTGAGGGGAAGCCAGGCACCACACCGTGTTATGAGGACACTCAAGCAGCCCCATGGAGATCCCCACAAGGACAGTAATTGACTATAGCACTAACTTGCCAGGTATGTGAATGAACCTTGGACATAAATCCTTCCACTCCCAGTTGAGCCTTCAGATGACTGCTGCATCAGCTAGTAACTTGCTGAACTGTCACCAAAACCACACACCTCAGGCCTTCTTTTTATTTTTTATTTTTTTTAAGATTTTATTTATTTATTTGAGAGCGAGAATGAGAGAGAGAGAGCATGAGAGGGGGGAGGGTCAGAGGGAGAAGCAGACTCCTTGCCGAGCAGGGAGCCCGATGTGGGACTCGATCCCGGGACTCCAGGATCATGACCTGAGCCGAAGGCAGTCGCTTAACCAACTGAGCCACCCAGGCGCCCCCAACTCAGGCCTTCTTATTACGTGAAAAAAATAAATAAACCACTAATCTGTCTAAGCCAGGGATTGGCAAACTACACCCCATGGGCTGATTGCCTGATTTTGTAAATAAAGTTTTTATTGGAACACAGCCACGTGCATTTTTTAAATGTATTGTCTATGGCTGCTTTCACATTACAGTGACAGAGATGAGTAGTTGTGACCAGAGACTGTGTGTCCCATAGACTGAAATATTTACTATTTTTTGGCCCTTTGAGAAAGTTTGCCAACCCTTTAAGCCATTGCTTTTTATTTTCTTCCTACCAGCAGCTGAACATAATATCTATATTATGTCCAGTCCACAGGACGTTTGTTCTTGAATAACCAGGTGACTTTAATGATGTGGAAGCTCATGGAGAATCTTGTCAGAAAGACTATCTGGTTTTCTAAGCTCTACACTGTCCAAAGGTTTAGCTCATCAATAGTATCAGTCAGGAATTGGAATCCATCTTAACTGATTTAAACTTTAATGAAAGGACTTATTAAGAGGTGAGGGAGGGTCAAGGGAGAAACACAAGATATCGGGGCACCCAGAAACTGTGACAGTGGGAAGCCATTGCCTCCTGCAGACCTCTAGGGGAAGAGGGAGGAAGTGGTTTTATCAGAGCCTCTTGGGTACCGGTGAATCCCACTGATATGTTAGAATCAAGTAATGATTATGGTTCAAACTACTCTAAGAATTCAGAACCCATTTGAACCAGCCATGTTGAAACAAAATTGGGTGCTAGAACAATTACCCAGAAGAGGCAGCCTCTGGGATCCCTCTTTACTCTAAGTCTACCATCTGAGTAATTGTGCAGAGTAGCTTGTGGCCTCATCAGTCTGTACAATTATTGCCTCTTTACTTGATTTTCATTGATAAACTGATTTTTCTGTCTTACCACAAATGCCCAAACCATGTTTTATTTGTCATTTTTTAAAGTTGTCATTTTTTTACCAGATTTTTTTTTAGCCATGAATATTATCTATAATTAAAGGGGAATTGCATTGCAATGAGCACTGGGTGTTATATGCAAACAATGAATCATGGGACACTACATCAAAAACTAATGATGCAATGTATGGGGATAATATAAGAATAAAAAAATTAAAAAAAAAAGAAAGAAATGGTTCAGAAAAAAAAAAAACTAATGAAGTACTGTATGGTGACTAACATAACATAATAAAAAATAAAGGGGAATCTGTGAGTTCATGTGGCATTTTTCAGCCCAAGAGAGGCTCAGAATGTTCAAATTCTCTCCAAAGTATAAAATAGTCTCTTCTCTAGAGATTTTTGAATTTTATGTTTGATAAGTCAGAATAAAAGAGGCCTTGAAAAACAGAACCAGACAGGGTCTTCTCCCATTGCCTTCCCAAGTGGGTCAGAGCCAAACTCTCAAAGTGATACCACCTTGTGATTTGAAAACATTGCCACGCTGATTCTTATTTTGGGTGTATCAATGGTCTTACCAGGCAGTACATGCTAGGCAGGACAGCCATCTTCCTTTTTAGGTGCTAAGTCCCAAGCCCAATCCCCACCACAGTTCAGATGTTTCAAAAGAGGGACCATAGATTTCTTCCCTTAAGGTGCCCCCAAGGACTCTGCCTGCATTACAAAAGGAACTTCAAAATACCACTCTGCTATATACATGCTTGTTTGTACTATAACTTGCCATGCCAGTTATGATTGCTGTTTAACAAATAACCCACAAACTTAGCTGCTTAAAACAGCCATTTTATTATACTTAATGGATTCAGTTGATCAAGGATTCAGGCAGAGCATGCCAAGGATGACTTCTCCCTGCTCTGGGATTTCTAAGGTCTTACCTGGGAAGATTTCGGTGCTGGTGGTGACTCAACATTTGGAGGTTGGAATCATCCAAAGGCTCCCTTGCTCTCACGTCTACTGCCTGAGATGAAAGACTTGTTGAAGTCCAGGACTAGCACCTTCACCCACAGCTTCTCCATGTGACTGGGCTTCCTCACAACATGGCAGCTTGACATCGTTGAGCTTTTTATATGGCAGCTTAGGCTCCAAGTGCTGGTGTTCCAGTGAACAAGGTGGAAGCTGCATGGTCTTTTGGGGATCCAGTTTTGGAAGTCACACAGCATCATTTCTGCTTTTGTTTATTGCTCTAAGCAGTCACAAGCCCACCAAATTCAAAGAAAGGAGAAATACTCTCCCACCCACTCTCCATGAAGGAATATCAAAGAATTTTAGAGCCATGTTTTAAAACCACCACATTTGCAAATGGAGGAGCAGCTTCATTTGCTTGGTAGAAAGTGACATCAAGTTAAATGTAACATTTTCTCATCTGGAGGTTGGAGAAACCCCACCCCATGCACAGGCCAGGCTGAGTGAAATTTTTAACTGGACTGCAGAGGCCAGAACTTTAAATTCCCAATAATGGATGCATGGCAGTGATGGTGGTGGTGTGGTGGAGTGTTATTAAAGAACTGTGGGTTGTATTAATAAAAGAAAGGGTAAGAACTATATGATCCTCTCAATAGATGCAGAAAAAGCATTTGACAAAATATAGCATCCTTTCTTGACAGAAACCCTCAACAAAGGAGGGATAGAGGGAACATACCTCAACATCATAAAGGCCATGTATGACAGACCCACAGCTAATATTCTCAGTGGGGAAAAACTGAGTTTTCCCCTTAGGTCAAGAACACAACAGGGATGTCCACTCTTACCACTGTTGTTCGACATAGTAGTGGAAGTTCTAGCCTCAGCAATCTGACAACAACAAATAAAAGGCATCCAAATCAGCAAAGAAGAAGTTAACCTTCCATTCTTTGCAGATGACATGATACTCTATGTAGAAAATCTGAAAGACTCCACCAAAAAAATTACTAGAATTGATACAGGAATTCAGCAAAGTTGCAGGATATAAAATCGATGCCCAGAAGTCTGTTTCATTTCTATACACCAACAATGAAGCAGCAGAAAGAGAAATCAAATAGTTGATCCCATTTACAATTGCACCAAAAACCATAAGAATACCTAGGAATAAACCTAATCAAATAGGTAAAAGATCTGTACTCTGCAAACTGAAGAACGCTTATGAAAGAAATTGAGGAAGACACAAAGAAATGGAAAAACATTCCATGCTCATGGGTTGGAAGAAGAGATTTGTTAAGATGTCTATGCAACCCTGACAGGAGAAACTTAGGAGATCATATAATGGCATCCTGTCAAGGGTAGGGTAGATGGAAGAGCTGAAGAAGAAGGATAAGGTTCTGAATAAGGTGTGGCCATTTGCTGGTTCCTAAAGGAGATGGGGCTGCCATCAGGCTGAGCAAACCATGAAGCCAGGAGCAGGAAAAGACAACATTCAAAGGAGACTGAGGGGAACTTAGAATGGATTGAAAGAGAAAATCAGATCTATCAATAGCTAACAAGAGGTCATAAAGGGAAACTACGGATTTGGGGGCAGGAAGGGAGAGGAATTAATTTAATGGAGGCCATGACTAACAGTTAAATGAGGAAAAGATTTAGAGATACTCAGTACAGTCCCATGAACAATGGGGCTAGAGTGTTGCTCTTGGTTTTTGAGAAGCAAAATAGAAGAAATTTCAAGGGTGACCAGCATGGACGTTAGATGTTTTCAGGTACTCTAAGGGAGGAAGCTGGTTATAAATATATATCAACAAGGTCATACTTTTGACACAGAACATCCCCAAGAGAAAGAGTTGGCCTCCCACCTACTGGCAGAATCCCTACTAATGGTGTGGTTGGCAATTGTTTGCATGTCTGCTAATATTCTGAGAATAAATTAGGATCCAGTGATTTCTGGATGTTGCATGACTAGCTGGCCATAGCAAGTTGGCTCTTAAGTTTATTTAGGGCTTTTATATTCATTATCTCATTTACTCTTATAAGCTTGTGAAGTAGGCAGGGAAAGTATTATCATGCCCATTTGGAGGATGAAGAAACTGGAAGGTTAAGTGGCTTCTCCAAGCCAGGCAGCAGCAGGACCAGGACTAGAATCCAAGTCTCATGCCTCCTGGTATTGCCAGGGCCTCTGGCCTCTCTCTTGCCACCTCCCATGCTGGGCCAGGAGGTCAGTTGTGCTGTCAGCTGGCCTCTTCCTGGGGCAGATGCGAGCAGTAATGTTTGACTGCTTCTTGTAGCTGGAGTCCATTTCAACTTCAGCCTTCCTTCCCTATGTGCATATACACCCACTTTGAGCCCCACACGTGATGTTGCTTTTACAGGTGCCAGAGTGTTTCAAAGGCTTCAGAGTCCTGTGCTCCTTTTCTGTCCCCATTGATCAGTTGTCTACTGCTGTGTTATAAACCACTCCAAACCCTAGTGGCTTAAAACAGTACCATTTATTATTTCTCATATTTCTATGGGTCATAAATCTGGGCAGTTTTTCTGCTGGTCTCACTTGGGCTCACGTATGTAGCAGAGATCATCTGATGACTAGGCCAGGCCTGAAGAGCCCAAGATGCCCTCATTCTCTGGATGTCGGCAAGACGCCTTGGTTCTCCTCCAAGTGGCCTGTAATCCTTCAGTAGGCCAGTCTGGGCTTCCTCACAGCATGGTGGTTTCAGGGTTCCAAGTAGGTGAAGGTGGAGGCTTCAAGGCCCCCCTAAAGCCTAGACTCATGAAACCATACAACTTGACATCAGCCATATTCTCTTGGTCAAAATAAGTCATAAAGCCAGCCTCGATTCAAGAGGGATAGAGAAATAGACTCCAAGGATGGAGTCTTGATGGGAGGGATAGCAGTGTCCCATTGCAAAGGGGCACGGACTAACTGGGGGCCATTATTATAATGATCTACCATACTCCATGATCTGCTGAATGAGGATTAACCAAAACATGCCCCAGTAGGAAAAAAGCAAGCTACTCTCTACTACAGCATTTGCATATCAGCAACTAGGGTTCTTTGGTAGCAAACAGAAACAGACTAGTTAATTTAAAAAGAACAGATGGGCATCAGGAAGCTCACCAACTCAAGAGTTGTACAATGAGACCTCAAAAGTGATAGGAAGAGAGCTGCTCTGGGTGGGGGTTGGGGAGTCTCTGAAGCAGGGATTGATGGACAGCCTTTGTCGGGAACCACCACTGGAATAACTTAGTTCCAGCTGATTTTATTTTTCTGGTCTCTGTGCCATTTGGAGGAACTGTGTGAAAAGTGGGAGAGGACCTAGGCAGGCAGAAGTGTCAGCCGTCTGCTGCTTCCTGGCCATTCCCTATGGGTGCTTATTTGGATCTGTTGGGCCTGACAGTGACTTGTGTATGAACGACATCATTCTGTGTCAGTGCCTCTGCTTCCCCCTCCCCATCCTGCACCCAAGAAGGAAAAAACCTTTTTTCTTCCTTCATACAAAATGTCATCTTAGATTAACTTTTGTCCCACTGCACCTGACTTCTTAAATGCAAGTGTTCCCTAAGGTTCTATCATTCACTCTCCTTTGTTCTCAGCGTCCTCTCTGAACCATTTTAGTCCCCATTTCCCTGTAGGTGACTCCTTGATCTAAGCCTTCCCTATTGCCCATTTTCAATTTCCTGTGGGAATCCTCCACCCAAATCCACTGGCCTCAGCCTGCTCTTCCTCCCAAAACATGCTGTGGCAGATACGACATTGTGGCTCGCTCAGCATCCCCTTCAATCCCCTTATGCATGTCTCCCTCGTAGAGTCTGGAAAGTTATAAATGACATTTCTCAAACTCCTGTGCAGCTGGGGAGCCATGCTTGATTGACTTCCACCAAACAGGCCCTTCCTCGTGAGACGTGGGGGGCAGAAGGGGTGATGTGAGTGATGGGGCTCTCTGGAAGCCACATGGATGGCCACGTGGTGCCCCATCTTGTGTCAGAGGCATTTGGTTCTTCAAGGGCAGCACAGGAGCTTCTTCTGTTCAGTCCTCTAGAGTCACAGGCTGTGCTTGGGGCAGCAGTGGGGTTTCTGCTGGAACATTCCTCCGGGGAGGTTTGTACATATCTCCTGGCCATGTAGCACCCAAGCTTGGTTCTTGGAATTGGAAATTTTGTGCAATACCTAATGGAATAAACATTTTCCTGCTTGTTAAAGTGGATTCTGTCGTCCGCAGCTAAGAACCCTGCCTGATATAAACACTCCCTATCTCCACCAGTGCTGTAGTATAGATATTGAACAACAGGCTCTTTGGGGGAAAAGCCCTGAACAGGGGTGCCTGGGGGGCTCCGTCAGTTGAGCGTCCCAACTCTTGGTTTCAGCTCAGGTCATGATCTCAGGGTCATGAGAACGAGCCTTGGCGCGTGTCGGGCTCTACACTCAGCACAGAATCTGCTTGAAATTCTCTGCCTCTCCCTCTGCCTCTGCCTCCCCTCCCCCACCTTGTACTCTGTCTCTAAAGTAAACAAATAAAATCCTTAAAAAGAAAAAAGAGCCCTGGACCATTTTGTATTTCCACCAGCAGTGTGTGTGAGGGTCTCAACTGCTCGCTCTTCTTGCCAGTGCCTGCTTTTGCCAGCACTTGATTGATATTGGTAAAAGAAACAGCGTAATTCTTAAAAAATGTTCCAGTATCATCACATGACTTTGGAGAGAAGGTAAGATCACACACACACACACACACACTCACTCACTCCTTCCATTGCAGTTAGGAAAGCGTGTTTCTTATTAACACTGGCTAGGTCTTTAGAGTACAGCTTCTTTCCTTTATTGACTTACATTGTCGCAGATCAAGAATTAAGGCAAGTCTTCAAGGTATTGTTTGATTTAAACCAGAAATACCTCTCCAGATTTAGAAACAGATTCCCTAATTGTTCCTGTCTCATGGCTGTCATCCCAGGTGGGTGGATGGACTGGGGACAGAGCTGTCTCCTCATCAGCCCAGGACAGGTTTCTTCACACCCTGAATTGTCTTTTGAATGGGTGTGTGTGTGGGGAGGGGAGACGATGAATAAAATGGCTCAGGTTCAGTCTCAGGACCAGTCTGTAATTTAGTCGTTACCTTCATGTTGAATTAGGAGGCACATTCAAAGACAAGAGGCCTATAGTTAGCAGCTAATTAACGGCCTTGAGGGAATTCTTATCAATTCAGGAGGCTGTGCTCATTTGAAACCGTTGCTGGCTTCCTCTGTTCATAAGCTGTGCCCTGTTTCCCCCACCCCTTCTCCAGGCATCCTCCCTGACTCCTCAAGTTGGTTGCAGAGCTGGGTGAGGATTTCCACTTGCATGCCAGCCACGATCCAAGTCTTGCTGAGGTCAGATATGACCTCAGGACCCCAACTTCAGTTTTGCATCTGCAGGAAATTTTCTTGTTTCACCTTCTAAGGCAAAGTTCATGATACATAATCCCTGACATCCATAGAAATCCTTGGTTATCAGCATCAGGGTCTTTTATAGAGAGACTAGGGCCCAATGCTGTGTTGTGCTCGTGGGTGTGTGTGTGTGTTGGGGGGGAAGATAGAGAGCAAGGTGGGTAGGGAGGGAGGTGGCAGAGGGGTGGTGAGTTCACTCATTACAGAGAACCAAATAAATTGTTTCTGCATAGTCCATCATTTCAAAATTTCCTGTTGCCTTTTCTTTCCTCCTTGGTGCTGATGACTGGACTCTATGGGATCCAGTGACTGGAGAAGGGCAGGCATGTGCTGAACTGCTCAGGTTGAAGCATCTCCTACTCTTTGCCTCTTGGGAAGTAGATACAGGAATTGCGTTCATTATCTTGTGCTCCAGTTTTGAGCCTTCTAGAAATAGGAATTTTGCTATCAGGCCTCAGGGCAGGGAATCCCTTCCCTTAACAATAAGGAGGAAACTAAAACAGCACACAGTGGGGCCTGTAAAGTGTATTGTTCTTGTAAAATATCAGACCCAGCCTGTTGTCTGGTTTTAACTAATGTGCCATACTATAGGTATAACTGTAGGTATAACTCTATAACTCACTCCTGAATTTTACGACTGCTGTATTATTGTTTTTTATTTTTGTATGTGATTTTGAGGTGACAGATTTGATTTCCCTTTGATTCCCCTCCCCACCTGAGATTTGACCCAGTGTATCCCTTAGCTTTTGCTATGTAATGAGCCACCCCCAAAACCTAGTAGCATCAAATGACACATATTTTTATTTATTTATTTATTTATTTATTTATTTATTTATTTATTTATTTTAAGATTTATTTATTTATTTGACAGAGAGAGACACAGCGAGAGAAGGAACACAAGCAGGGGGAGTGGGAGAGGGAGAAGCAGGCTTCCCGCCAAGCAGGGAGCCCGATGCGGGGCTCGATCCCAGGACCCTGGGATCATGACCTGAGCCGAAGGCAGACGCTTAACGACTGAGCCACCCGGGCGCCCCGACACATATTTTTAATAGACTTTATTTTTTAGAGCAGTTTTAGGTTCACAGAAAAATTACATGGAAGGTAAAAAGATTTCCCACGTACTCCTAACCCACTCCCTCATGCACAGCCTTCCCCACTATCAGTATCTTCCCCCAAATGAGTGCATATGTTGCAATTGATAAACCTACACTGAGACATCATTACCATCCAAAGTCCATAGTTTACCTTAGGGTTTACTCTTGGTGTTGTACATTCTGAGAGGTTGGAAAAATGTACAATGACATGTGTCCGCCATGCCATTATAGTATCATACAGAGTAGTTTTGCTGCCCTAAAATTCCATGTTCCACTTATTCATCCCTCCCTCCCACCCCTACCCCCTGACAACCACCGGTCTTTTCACTATGTCCAAAGT
This sequence comes from Mirounga angustirostris, assembly GCF_029215605.1. NCBI lineage: Eukaryota > Metazoa > Chordata > Mammalia > Carnivora > Phocidae > Mirounga > Mirounga angustirostris. The sequence continues at coordinate 94,862,709 of NW_026991718.1, read as the reverse complement.
TTTACCTTTCCCAGAATGTCATATAGTTGGTATCATCGTACAGTAGTTCACCTTTTCAGGTTGGCTTCTTTCACTTAGTAATATGTATTTAAGTTTCCTCAATATCTTTTCATGGCTTGAAAGCTCATTTCTTTATATCCCTGAGTAGTATTTTACTGCCTAGTACCACAGTTTATTTGTCCACTCACCCACATCTTGGTTGCTTCCAAGTTACGACAATTATGAATAAAGCTGCTATAAACATCCATATGTAGGTTTTTGTGTGGACATAAGTTTTCAACTCATTTGAGTAAATACCAAGGAGCACGATTGCTGGATCATATGGTAAGAATATGTTTAGTTTTAAAAGAAACTGCCAAACGGTTATCCAAAGTAGCAATACTATTTTGCATTTCCACCATTAGTGAATGAGAGTTCCTGTTGCTCCACATCATTGCTAGCATTTGCTGTTGTCAGTGTTTGGGATTTTGGTCATTTTATTAGGTGTGTGGTGGTGACACATATTTTTTAACTTCTCGAGATTCTGTGGGTTGTCTAGGTAGCTCTTCTCACATGGGCAACCCAGCTGGCGCTGGATAGTCTAGGGTGTTCTCACTTTTATTTCTGGGGCCTTGGCTGGAATGATAGGAGACCTCACTCCATGTGGTCTCTCATCCCCCAGTGGGCTAGCCCAGCCTTCCTCACATGATGGTGGAAGGTTCTGATAGCAAAAGAGGGCATGTCCAGGTGTGCAGCACTTTCGAAGCCTCTGCTTTCTTATGTTTGGTACATCCCATTGTCTAAAGCAGGTCGCGTGGCCAGGCCCAGATTGTAGGGATGCAAAAATGACCCCCACTTCTTGCTGGGAGGAGCTGGGAGGAGGAAACTTATGGTGACCACATTTTCCAATCCACAGCAGTTGGTGACTGTGTTGTCTAACTCAGCAAAGGAATCATTTCTTTAAATCACTCTAAATCCCCACCGCAGGTGGCACCTAGAAAATCAGTTTCTTCAGTTATGCCGGGCAACATTATGGAAAGGAGATTAGATACTCTCATTCTTCTTTTCTAATTACCCAGTTGGTATTGTTCCAAAGGGGCAGTCATCATTTCCTGAGACCCCAGCATTAGGAAGGAGCTCACAACCTCTGGTCCTAGTGTCCCATACAAGAAAAGCAACACATTTATTCTTGGCTTCATTTCTTAACTGCTGGGAAAAAGGTTGTTGAGGTTTAAGGGCTGATAATTAATCATGCCTCTTCCCCTTCCATCTTTGGAATAGTTGAGAAATAGATGCAAGCGTGGGAATTGGAGGTCAGAAGAGCACCTCTTCGCTGGCAGCACTGGACCAGAGAATGTGGTTTGGACTATATGGCCAGACAGGGCTTCCTGCTTCTTCCCTTCAGGACAGACCTGGGTTGCCCATGGGTCTGCAGAGCAGTTAGCTGGCCTGGCCAGACAAAAGGAGAATTGTTGCCTCTTACTTTCAGGTCATGGCAGTCAAGACAGAGGGATCAGAGCAGGGCTCGGGAACAGGGGATGAAGGGCCACCCAGGCTGTGGGTAGCTCTGGCTCCTCCCTCCTCACCAGCAGTCAGTGAGGAGTGAGGAGGGAGTGGAAAGAAGATTAGGTGGGAGCTTTCCCCAGTACTTTCTATTCTGACTTTTTTGCAATTTTCCTTTATGCATATATTTCTTAACTTTGTTTTGAAGCATAAAGAGAAGAGCACATATAGAGAAGAGCACATATCATAAGTGTATGGCTCAATACATTTTCACAAATTGAAAACATTCATGTAATCAGCATCTGGATCAAGAATTAGAAAATTACCAGCTCCCTAGAAGCTCTATGGAATCTTTTTTGGTCTGGCTTCTTTTGCTCACAATTAGGACTCTAAGGTTCACCGTGTTGTGTATAGATTTATATTGTTAATTTTTATTGCTGTAGTATCCTACTCTGTGAGTATAGTGTAATTTATTTCCATTCTATGCCCATGGTGGGCATATGTGTAGGTGCCAGATTTAGCTGATTTGAAACATTGTAATATGTGCCTTTTGTGAAAATATGCAGTTATTTCTGGTTGATATATCCCTAGAAATATCCCCTGGGGCCCAGTGATTCCACTTCTAGAGTTATATCCAACAAAAATGCCTAGCAATTTTAGATAGTGAAACTGTTTTCCAAAGAGGAACTATTTGGCACTCCTGCTAGCAGCATTATGAGAGTTCCAGTTGCCCACCTCCTTGCCTCCTAATACTTTGGAAGACGCACAAGTTTCTGTTCTACAGATGAGGGTGAAATACCGGGAGAGGGAGAAAATGAGTCCCTCAATAAAATAAGAATGAAAAGGGAAGAATTTTGCAAAGGATTTTTTAAAAAGAATTTTAAAAAACATGTCAATCCATCTTATTTTTTGATGCATTTCAAACCAAGTTGCAGACAATTAACAGATAGGTGCAAAGCACTACCCTACAAGCAGGAGAGTGATTTATGATCTAACTTTAGAAACTTGAGATGCTCTTAAAGTCTCACCCAGCTCTGTGGAGGAAGGGTTTGCAGACAAAATGTTCCCCCCGCAGAAATTGTGATAAAACACCAATTAGTGACTGCAGCAATGAAGTGGGAGTGTTTAACCTTTCAGGCGTGCCAACAATGTGCTCCTTAATTTGAAAATAGGGTACAAAGTGTTAGCAAGTGAAGAATAGTAATCGTTCATCACTCAACTTGACATATCTCCTTTGCAACAGAGGCAAGAGAAGGAATCCTCTCTGCTCCACTTATTCTGGCTTTCGTCTAACTTCTCTGAGAAAGGACCAGATGTTCTAATGAGGGGTACCAGACACTGAAAATATCCAGAGATGAGGAGAAACAGGCTGACAACTTTCCCCTTGAGAAGCCTACCTTCCCTCTGAGCTCCTCAGCGCACTTTATATGCATTACCCAGCAGCAAGTCTTATTATCCCTTTTTGCAAACTATAGAAAAGTGGTTCGAGGAGGCTAAAAAGGCTCACTCAAGTCTACAAGGGAAGCCAAATGTTCAGCTCAAAATAGAAACTGAGAGCTCTGGGAAATTCAGACAGCCTGAGAGGGTCCTTTAATCTCGACCCTTCCGTGTCTTTTTAGACAATAAGCCTTTCCTTGAAAGAGTTTTTATTCCCCTAAGGATAGGGCTGCCAACTCTCCCTCCAGGATGTTGTAAAAAGGTGACATTTAACAGTGGAAATTGAAACTCTAATTGACTTCTCTTAAAACAGAAAAACAAGCGCCCTGTATTCCTTCTCTTGGCCAGATGTTTGTAATTGTTCCCTTGGGATTCTACCTTGAGGGAAGCTGAAGAGGCAAAATAGAACAGTTCATGGGAATTAGTATCGTTATAGACTCAAGACTTGTTTTTGCTGCGTGGTGGAAGACATGGAGACCCCACCCAAGTAAAGAGAGGTTTCAGGAAGAGGGTTGTAGCTCATGTCACTAGGCCCTGGGACCAAAGAAGCCCCGGAATCTCTTGCAGTGATAAGTAAGGAGCTAGAGGTGAACCCTTCATTTCCAGATCTGGGTGTACGGGGACCTATGATTATTTAGATTAATTGTGTTACTTGCCTTAGCCTAATGGAATTTTAACAGAGATCATGTGAGCAAAGTCTTAAAATGTACTTGCGCAGGAGGTCTTGCCTTCTTGTATTTCAGTCATCATCATGAGAAGAACATGCCTCAGGGAGCCTGCTGGTCAAGGAGGCTGAGACACGTGGATGAGAACCTGGAGCCTAGCCCAACTGAGCCCAGCCTAGACCAGTCAATCTCTAACCTCTCGGCAAACATGTAAGCTAGAGACAACTGCTTATTATTGTGAGCCACTGAGTTTTGTGGTGGTTTGCTATGTAGCACATTATGTTATAGCTGACTGATACAGGCCCATTGAAAGAAGGAATGGTAGAGAGAGACTCTTAGTGACAAAATTTGCAGAAGTGCTGAGCTTGGGGTAGTCATATAGCAAGTACCTTGTAACTGTGAGAGGATCTGAATCCAGTGGGGGTGATTGTATTTTATATATCTGAGAAAGAAGAGTGAACCACACTATTTGTTCTGAATGTCTGGCCTGCCTGTTGATATCTTCCTCTTAATTGTAACTTTTATGAATCCTTTTCTACTGGCTTCATTCCCATCTCTTCCCTAGTCAGTATGTTGACATCTCTTTATGACTCAATCCTGGGCTGAACCATGAATACCCATATAACCACTGCCTAGATTCTACAACTAACATTTTGCTGTATTTGTTTTGTTGCATGTCTGTCTGTCTATCCTTTTTTCCATCCATCAGTTCATCTTATTTTTTTGATGCATTTTGAAATAAGTTGCAGACATCAGTACACATCACCCTGATGGTGAATTTTGACAAAGGCATGTACCCATCACCCATGAAAGTTTCTTCATGTCCCTTCCCAGTTAATCCCACCCTCACACCCCAGGATAAAGACTATTTTGTGTGGTTTTTTTCTCCCCTACTGTAGATTAGTTTTGTCTGGGTTAGTGTATAAATGGAATTATACACTATGTAATCTTCTGTGTCCAGCTTCTATTTAGCATAATATTTTTGATATTCACACATGTTGTTGTAACTATCAGTAATGGTCATCGTTTTAAAAAATGAATAATTAGACAAGATATTTGGAGACTCTCTTTACCTTAAGGTTTGGGGCTTCTGTGACATGTATACAGTTATAGTAACCACTGTTAAGTAATACACTTGAACCAAACATCCTTCTGAAACAGGCATCTCTCCTGCTGTCTGTCAGAGATCTGGCCCTTTGGTATTCACCCCCGCCCCGCCCCCCTTGAAGGTTGATAAATCTTTCAAAACTGCTGAGGGAATTTATTGAGATTTGTCCCATGGGCACAGTGCTTTTGATTTACTGACTTGAGTAAAATGTAGGGGCTGACTGAGCTCTTAGGATTAATTGGCATCTGACTTTTCCCCAAAGGGGTCCTCAGCAGTTTATCCTTCCCAGGACTCACAACAGTATGTCCAAACTGTGGGTTAGTGGGAATGATTGAAAGACTTGGAGAGTTGTCTTTCTTACTTTGCTGTACTCTGGTTCCATTGCAGTGAGTGGGGAAAAAAATGAAAGAAAATGAGAATAAAATGACAATTTTCCTCCACCGTAGCTAAAAGCCAGTGCTCAGCCTATTCGACCACTTTATCCCTTAGACTTAGTGTGAAGATTTAACTAATTTAACTAAGAATTAAAGCCTCACTTAGTGTGGCCTGGCTCCTGACTTTGTTCCGTGCCAATTTAGCTAAGCTGGAACTACACTTCCCAGAATTCCCTTCCCTGCGGTCTTCCACGGTTAGCGGGACAACTGACCCTCGCTCGCCTGGGAAGACGGAAGTGACGCAACACTGTAGTCTTTCCACCCTTGAAAGGCGGGCTTGGGGGCTCACGTGCTGTCGCAGGCCTTGGGATTGGCGCCCACCCTCGGCTCACCACTGGGCGGGGCACAGCGGCGGTGGTAGCCCTCCTGCGGCCCTTCTGACAACTGGGCAGGGGGCGGGCCTGCAGCCACGTCAGCTCCCTGGGGCCGCCGTCGACTTCCCTGACTTCTGGGCCAGGCTGCCAGCCGCGCTGCCCACACGTGGGCACCAGACACAGAAGCAGCAGCTGTGCATAAGCTGTGCAACCAGCTCCCACCCACAGTTTTATCACACATCCCGTATTCCGTGTTATTCTTGACGCTCCTGCCTCACTGGTCGAATCCTGAGTGGATTTCCCACCACAGAGGATGTGCAGCATTCACTGCTGGTTCTTCTCTCTTTTCCCCCTTAACACCCGGGTTTGGTTCCAAGATTCACAGTCCTCTCCGCAGCTGAGATTCAGGGAGAGCTGGCTGAGTCCAGCCTCAGGGGTGACTTGATGAACCTAAGGCAGTTTTGCTAAGGGTAAAGGACCCAGTCCTAGCCCGTGAGATGGGGGAGAAGTCACTGAAGGACTTCTAAAGAATAGGCCCTTTGGATAAAGAGGTAAGTATGGAAGGACATGGCTTTTTGTTGTTATTCTACTAGATGTTGCCCAAAACTAATGCTTCCACAAGGGACACTGGCCTTAGGAGAACATGTTGCAGGAAGATGGAAGGAAGTACCTTGGCCCGTGAAAGCTCACTGAGCTGCTCAAGAAACCAACCCTTATCCCCGGTTGCCTGGTCCCAGTTTCAGCACTGAATGAATGAAGGTCCAGTGTCCTGGGAAGCCCCTCAGTCCTGAGCATGCCCGATGGGTGGTCCCTCTTGCCCTGCCTCAGGACTTTAATGTGAGGTGATAATTCCCTTTACTCTTTAAGCCCTGTGAGTTGTGGCTCTTTTGGGTGCAAGTAGCTGAAAGGATTCTGAATGGTATGGGGCAGTACAAGAAGGTGCCTCTTGTTTTCTGATAGCAGTTGTAAAAGAGGTACTCTAAAAAATATTTTGTGTAATGTCAACGTCAGTGGAAAAGTGCTTCGTTTATCTCAGAAACTGTGTCATTTTGTTTCTTCAAATCAGTTTCACTAATCTATGGGCAGGTATAACTTAGTACATTTTACCTAATTAAAAAAAAGTTACCACTTAGGCATGCATATGATATATTAAAATATAAATATAACATTCTGTTTTAGTCTTTGTATGTCTTTGGGCCTTTTTTTTAGCTTCCTCTTAAAATAGGAGTGCCCTTAAAGTGATGGCTATGGAGGGAGGGGATATGGAGGGAGGGGGTGATCTCTCTTCTTTATGTTTAAAAGCCTTAAATAAGTTACTGGGACTTTAAGAAAATATTTTTAGATGAGTTTGATGTCATTTAGTTGACTTTTTCCCGGAAAGAAAGGCTTCCAGGGCTTGACACTGTCCTCCTGTGGGTGTGGTAAATTAATTGTATTATTGATCTTTACCCTTTCCTGTGTCTACACCTGTCCTAGCTTGGGCTGCTGTAACAAAAATACCATCCTGGATGGCTTATACATAACAAATAAACGAATTTATTTTTCACTGTTCTGGAGGCCAGAGGTCCCAAGGCCAGGATGGCAGCAAGGTGCCGGCTCTGGTAATAGCCCTTTTCTGGGTTGCAGACTGCCAGGTTGTCCTTTCAGCCTCATACAGTGGAGAGCAGAGAGGGGAAGCAAGCTGTCTTGTGACTCTAATTATAAGGGCACTAATCCCATTTATGAGGGCTCCCCCCTCATGACCTCATCCAGTCTTCATTAGCGCCCAAAGGCACCACTTCTTAATACTATCATATTATGGGGGGAAGTTTTCACCATATGAATTCTGGGGGTACACAAACATTGCGTCCATAATAACACCCTTTGCCACATGGCATGTGCCCTCCCACTATGACTCTGGGTTTGCTCATGTGTTGTTCTTTGGCCAACAGGTGCAAGCAGAGGCTGGAAAAGTAGTCACATAGTTGGGATTGTTCATGCTCTGCCTTGCCTATGACTGTGTGCCAAGGTTAGCCTGTTGGAGAATGAGGGTCACATGGCACAAGCACACCAGTTGATAGACAGACTGCCAGATGGGAGTGAGCCCAGAGGTGACAGAAGAATCACTCAACTGAACACAGCCTAAATTGCTGGTCCATTAACTCACAAGCTACATCAATGCTTACTGCTTTAAGCCAGGGAGTTTGGGGTTGGTTTGTTACACAGCATTATTGCAGCAATGGATAACTAAGGTATCTTTTTATCCATCAGGGACAATTTGGATGGGTTGTGAGAAGGGGCTAAATGTATTGGCTTTACAGACAGTCATACCTGATAGAATTTAACTCAGAAGTTGCCCAGGAATCACCCACTTAGACATGCTTATGTCCTATTCAAAGGTAAATATAACAGTACCATTTTAAGTATACATATGTGTGTGTCTTCAGGCCTTTAGCTTTGCTCAAAAAATGGGGTGCCTTCACATGGACCAGATCCCACCAATGGGCGCTGGTCTCTATTTCGCATGTATGATAGCCTCGAGTGAGTTATTGGGGATTTTTATGAGTTTGGTGTAATTCAGCAATTAAAATCAGGGGCAGCAACCACTAGATGCCCATGTAACTTTCTTATGCTGGTTAGGACAATATTGAGGTGGTTTTCCAGGGTGCTGATGTGAAATCATACGTGATCATTTAAATTTAAATTCATTGTAGGGGCACCTGGGTGGCTCGGGCAGTTAAACATCTGACTCTTGGTTTTGGCTCAGAGTGGTGAGATTGAATCTCTAGTGGGGCTCTGCAAGATCAGCATGGAGTCGGCTTGAGATTCTCTCTTCCTCTCCCTCTGCCCCTTCTCTCTCCTTCTCTCTCAAATTAATGAATAAGTAAAATCTTAAAAAATATTTAAATTCATTGTAACTAAATAAAATTAATCCAGTTCTTCAGTCATACCGGCCATAAGTCGATAGTTCCACAGCCACAGAGGGCTAGCGGCTACTGCTTTGGATGGCACAGACACAGAACATTTTCATTATCTCAGAAAATTTTATTGGACAGTGCTGGACTCAGTGTTTATGTTCACATTTCTTACTTACAACTTCTTTTCTGTCTAAACCTCTAGTTTCTGCTGACCACTTGATTCTGACAGCCCCTCAGTCTGTACCCTTTGGGAAAAATGAATTACTGTTTTCTAGATTATTTAATAAAACTCAAGCTAGCCTGTTTTGACATTTACAACGTCCAACGTTCTCTTCGTTTACAGGTCACAAAGCTAACTGACAGAGTATCCATGCTGCCAGAGCAGGGAGGCTTGGGGAGGAGTGAGGGCAGCTGAGGGGATCCCCCAGTTTGAGTTGTAAACTTGAGTTGTCCAACAAAACTTGAGGGGGACAGAGAAGAAAATGAAGCATGAAGAGAGACTATTGGACAAAATTGTGTTTCACTGGTCAGGCGCTTCTGAACTTGCCCTCTCCACGCCCACGCCAGCTGAGCTAGCATTTGCTAGAGGACAGAGCTCACAGCTTGTCTCCATTCTCTGCTTTCAAGGAGAAATTTTCCCCCAAAGCAACTTCTCCCCAGATCACTCCTGGCCTCTCTTCACCTCTTTACTCACTGGATGGGATGACTTTTTTTGTTTTACTTGTTTTTATTTTATTTTTATTTTAAACAATCTCAGTTACAAAAAATTTACAAGTACCCTAATTTCCTGAATAGTTTTTAGAGATTTTTTATTTTAATTCCAGTATAGTTATCATACAGTGTTATATTGGTTTCAGGTGTACAATATAGTGATTCAACAGTTCCATACATCACCTGGTGCTCAGTGTACTCTTCATCTCCTTCACTTATTATCTCCCACCATGTCCCCAGTGTTAACCATCTGTTTTTCTCTATAGTTAAGAGTCTGTTTCTTGGTTTCTCTCTCTCTTTCTGTCTCTCTTTCCTTTGCTCATCTGTTTTGTTTCTTAAATTCCATGTATGGATGAAACCATATGGTATTTGTCTTTCTCTGACTGATTTATTTCACTTAGCATTGTATTCTCTAGCTCCATCCATGTTGTTGCAAATGGCAAGATTTCATTTTTTATGGGTGAATAATATTCCACTGTATATGTATACCACTTCTTTATCCATTCATCTATCGATGGACACTTGAGCTGCTTCCATAATTTGGTTATTGTAAATAATGCTGCTGTGAACATAGGGGTGCATGTATCCCTTTGAATTAGTGTTTTTGTATTTTTTGAGTAAATACCAAGTAGAGTGATTACTGGATCATAGGGTAGTTTTATTTTTAACTTTTTGAGGAACTTCCATATTGTTTTCCACAGTGGCTGTACCAGTTTGCATTCCCACCAACAGTGCACGAGGGTTCCTTTTTCTCCACATCCTCACCAATCCCATTGTTTTTTGTGTTTTTGAATAGCCATGGTGAGAGGTGGTAGCTCATTGTGGTTTTGATTTGCATTTTCTTGATGATGAGTGATGTGGAGCATCTTTTCATGTGTCTGTTGGCTATCTGGATATCTTATTTGGAAAAATGTCTGTCATGTCTTCTGCCCATTTTTTAATTGGATTATTCATTTTTTGGGTGTTGAGTTGTATCAATTCTTTATATATTTTAGATACTAACCCTTTATCAGATATGTCATTTGCAAATATATTCTCCCATTGAGTAGGTTGCCTTTTAGTTTTGTTGATTGTTTCCTTCACTGTGCAGAAGCCTTTTATTTTGATGAAGTCCCAATAGTTTATTTTTGTTTTTATTTCCCTTGCCTTAGGAGCCATGTCTAGAAAGATGATGTTACAGCCGATGTTAGAGAAATTACTTCCTGTGCTCTCTTCTAGGATTTTTGTGATTTCAGGTTTCACATTTAGGTCTTCAATCCATTTTGAGTTTATATTTGTGTTTGGTGTAAGAAAGTGGTCCGGTTTTCATTCTTTTGCATGTAGTTGTCCAGTTTTCCCAACATCATTTGTTGAAGAGACTATCTTTTTCCCTTTCAGTATTCTTTCCTGCTTTATTGAAGATTAACTGACCATATAATTATGGGTTTATTTCTGGGTTTTCTATTCTTTTCTATCGATTTATGTGTCTTTTTTTTTTTTTTTTTTGCTAGTACCATACTGTTTTGATTACTACAGCTTTGTAATATAACTTGAAGCCTGGAATTGTGATGCCTCCAGCAATGCTTTTCTTCTTAAAGACTGCTTTGGCTATTTGAGATCTTTGTGGTTCCATACAAATTTTAGGATTGTTTGTTCTAGTTCTGTGAAAAATGCTGTTGGTATTTTGATAGGGGTTGCATTAAATGTGTAGTTGCTTTGGGTAGTATAGATATTTTAACAATACTTGTTCTCCCAATTCATGGGCATGAAATGTCTTTCCATTTCTTTGCGTTGTCTTCAGTTTCTTTCATTGGTGTTTTATAGTTTTTGGAGTACAGGTCTTTCATCTCTTTGATTAATTTTATTCCTAGGTATTTTATTATTTTTGGTGCAACTATAAATGGGATTGTTTTCTTAATTTCTCTTTCTGCTGCTTCAGTATTAATGTATAGAAATGCAACAGATTTCTGTACATTGATTTTATATCCTGCAACTGCTGAATTCATTTATCAATTCTAGCAGTTTTTTGGTGGAGTCTAAGGTTTTTCTCTATTTAGTATCATGTCATCTGCAAATAATGAAAGTTTTACTCTTTCCTTACCAATTTGGATGCCTTTTATTTCTTTTTGTTGTTTGACTCCTGTGGTTAGGACTTCCAGTACTATGTTGAATAGAAATGGTGAGAGTCGATATCCTTGTCTTGTTCCTGACCTTAAACAAAGGGGGAAAGCTTTCAGTTTTTTCCCATTGAGTATGTGTTCACTGTGGGTTTTTCATGTAGGGCCTTTATTATGTTGAAGTATCTTCCCTCTTAACCTACTTTGTTGGGGGTTTTTATCATGATGTTTGTGATGACTTTTTTGTATGCTTGATCTGGGAAGTATAGACTGAGCTCCTCCATGTCCAGAACTTTCCCTTGGTGGGCCCCTTACTGCTAGCCTCACAGGCAGAGGCCTCCCAGGATGGGGACTGATAGGTAGTTGGATAGCTCTGCCTTGCATTGTGGGATGTAGTTGGCAAGTCCACTAGAGCCTCATATTAAGTACTTTCCTTCAACTATGCTTCCCTCAGTTATCACTTAAGTTTTATTTATTTAAGTAATCTCTACACCCAACATGGGGCTTGAACTCACAACCCCAAGATCAAGAGTCAGATGCTTTTTAGCTGAGCCAACCAGGTGCCCCACTCCCTCAGTTATCACTTAAAGGTAAACTTTTGGTTTCCATCTGCCATTCCTTGTCTTAGTTCTCAATTTCTTTAGAATTTAGATGAGGAAGAGAAATGCTGTTTACTAGATGTTCCCAGTGACCCCGTAGTCTTGGTAAAGTGTTTTCTGCCCATGCTTGATTTGGGCTACACCTGTGCACCCATCTCCAGTTTAGCATGTGTCTGACCCCCCAAACCTGAAGTGTATCCAGCTAGTTGTTTGTGCAGATTTTACTGCATGGGGTGGGGGTGGGGCTTGATAGAGGCCGATGTGGTTTAAACTGAGGTATGAGGGAAGGACAGAGTTTGGATAGAATTAGAGGGCAGGATGCACAAACCTAGAGGCAGGAAGTTCAAAGACTGTTCAGGAGGGAAGTGTAAAACCATTTGGTCTACAGGGCTCCTGCAGGTACATGATGAGAGATAGTCTGGAGAGATAGACAGGGATCATCAACTGGTGATATTTCTCTTCACCTCAAAGTCATCAGCATCTTTGCTCACCTTCCTTTGCTTGCTCTGTGTTGGACAGGAAGAGGGATCCTTCATGCCCCTTTGAGGCCCACCCTCCTCTTCCCCGTCACCTCCTGCAGGATCTTGTTTCCTTTTGTGTCCCATCTTATGAGAAGAGCTAACCTTACAGAGCATTTATCTGTGCCACTTTCTGAGGATGCTCTCATTTCATCCTTACCACAAAAGCTTTGGCACTTGTGTATGCTGTTATCCTCACTTTGTGGTGGAGAAACAGAAACACCACATGGATGGGCAGCTTGCCCAGGGTCCTACTGCTGGAATCAAAACCCAGGCTGGGGTGAAGCTCCTATAGCACTATAGCTTCCTCCCATTTCCTTTGCATTTTCTGCTCCTTTTCTACTTCCCTTCTGCGTATAAATGTGTTCATGTCTCCCTTCTCCTAAGAAACACTTCTCTCCATTGTCCTGTCTCCTCAGCCTTCCCTCCTGCTTCTCTCCCTCCCTTTCCAGCCAAACATTTTGAGGGCTCTTTTTTTTTTTATTCTTATATTATCCCCATACATTGCATCATTAGTTTTAGATGTAGTGTTCCATGATTCATTGTTTGTGCATAACACCCAGTGCTCCATGCAGAATGTGCCCTCCTCAATACCCACCACCAGGCTAACCCATCCTCCCACCCCCCTCCCCTCTAGAACCCTCAGTTTGTTTTTCAGAGTCCATCGTCTCTCATGGTTCGTCTACCCCTCCGATTTCCCCCCCTTCATTCTTCCCCTCCTGCTACCTTCTTCTTCTTCTTCTTTTTTTTTCCTTAACATATATTGCATTATTTGTTTCAGAGGTACAGATCTGAGATTCAACAGTCTTGCACAATTCACAGCGCTTACCAGAGCACATACCCTCCCCAGTGTCTATCACCCAGTCACCCCATCCCTCCCACCCCACCTCCACTCCAGCAACCCTCAGTTTGTTTCCTGCGATTAAGAATTCTTGAGGGCTCTTCTTAAGGTCAGTGCTTCACCACCATCACTGCCACTTTGCTCCCAAAGGTGCAAAGGACTGTTTCAACCATTCCTCTTCCTTCCATTCCATCTTAGAGTCTGTCTTGAGATTGCAATTGAGATGTTGGCCAAGGTCCAGTCATCTGAAGGTTTGAGTGAGTCTGGAAGAACTGCTTACAAGACAGCTCACTCAATTGGTTGTGGGCAGGAGGCCTTAGTCCCTCAGCACGCAGACCTGTCCATAGGGCCACTGGGGTGTCCTCACAACGTGGCAGGTGATTTCACCTAGAGTGAGCAGTTCCAGGGAGAGCAGATAGGAAGCCACAATGCCTTCAGACTGTGTGAACATATTGTAAGACCACCACATGTATCTTTCTTGTGGCACTTGTAATAGTTTGCATTATATATTAGATATGTATATGTATGTTTTTCTCTCCTAAGCTAAACTGCTTTTTGGACATATTTATTTTTCTTTGTGTATTCTTTTTTTCTTGTGGTAAAAAATACATGACATAAAATTTACCATTTTGCCCATTTTTAAGTGTGCAGTTAGGTGGCATTAAGTACATTCACATTGTTCTGCAACCATCACCACCATTCATCTTTAGAACTTTTTATCTTCTGGGGCACCTGGGTGGCTCAGTCGGTTAAGCATCTGACTCTTGGTTTCAGCTCAGGTTGTGATCTCATAGGTCGTGCTCTCATGGGTCCTGGGATCAAGCTCTGCGTTGGGCTCTGCGCTCCATGGGGAGTCTGCTTGAAGATTCTCTCCCTCTGCCCCTCCCGCACACTCCCTCTGTCTCTAAAATAAATAAATAAATCTTAAAAAAAGAGAGAGAAAACTTTTTTATCTTCCTATACTGAAACGATGTGCCCATTAAACAGGAATTCTCCTTTTCTTTCCTCCTTTCAGGAAGAACCACTGTTCTTTTTTTCCGTTTCTGTGGATTTGACTATTCTAGGTACTTAATATAAGTGGAATGATACACCACTTGTCTTTTGTGTCTAGCTGATTTCACTTAGCATAGTGTCTTCAAGTTTCTTCCAAGTTGTAGCGTGTGTAGGAATTTCATTCCTTTCTAAGACTGAATAATATTCCATCATGTGTCTATCACATTTTTGAAAAGATATGTGTTTTTATTATTTTTTCTCATTTTAAAGAATTTAATTCCAAGATAGTTAACATACAGTGTTATATTAGTTTCAGGTGTACAATATAGTAATTCAACAAGTCTATGTATCACTCAGTACTCACAATGACAAGTGCATTCCTTAGTCCCCATCACCTATTTCCCCCATCCCCCCACCCACCTACCCTCTGGTTACCATCAATTTGTTCTCTATAGTTAAGAGTCTGTTTCTTGATTGGTCTCTTTTTTCCTTTGCTCATTTTATACCATATTTTGTTTATCCATTCATACGTCAATGGACGCTTGAGTTGTTTCCATCTCTTGGCTGTTGTGAAGAATGTTGCTATGAACATGAATGTACTAATATCTGTAAAGTGCCTGCTTTCACCTATGTACCAGGAGTGGAACCCTGGATCATATAGTAATTCTATGGTTAATTTTCTGAGGAGCCGCCATACTGTTTCCTATAGTGCTGCGCCATTCTCCATCCCCACCAGCAGTACACAGGGTTCGGATCTCTTCACAGCCTCGCCAGCCCCTGTCTTCCATCTGTGTGTATTCCTAACAGTACCAGCCCAGGGCTTTCCACAGTCAGTGTGCAGCAAATATGTTGAGGGGATGGATATAGTGGCAAACCTGATGACCCCTGAATTCTCACATTGTCCAAATTCTTGTAGAACTTTTGATGAAATTTAGTGAGGAAAAAATCTCAGGAATTCTGGAACATTTCCTCAGAACACCTGACCTTTAGAAAGGGGTCGTCCTGATGACAATGATGACAGTGAGTTGTGGGGAGCCCTTCCTGCCTGAAGTGAGCTGCCTTTCCTTCTTCAGTGCTGGCTAATTATTGCCAGATAAAGATGTGGATCCAAGGTTATGGATCCTTCCATGAATAAGAAAAGCCACAAATCTGGATCTTAAAATGTGAAATCTCTCCTTTTGTGTGTCAGTAGCTGTGGCAGATTGCATTGCTGGTCTGTTTTTCTCTTCTCCCTGCCCCTTGCCCTGTCATGGCCCCTTCATGGGTACAGTGTGCCTCCACAACCTTGTACTTTGCACCTGGGTCTGAGAGTTGCTTTTGCTGCTGGTCCATGGGCAGGAATGGCATTGAGCCAGGGCCGAGCCTGGGCCTTTCTACTTGCTGACCTTGTACTTCTGCCGTTACCACAGGAGGGACATGCCTGGCTGGCCCATTGGTTGCAGACAGAAGGTGAGAGACACGTGTGTCTAGAAGAGCAGCCAAGCCCATCTCAGCCCAGAGCAGCAGACCCCAGCCACCCAAAAGACATGTGAGAAATAACCATTTAATGTTATATGCTTCTAAAATTTTGAGGTTGTTTGTTTTGCCACATAATATAGCAAGAGTTAACTGATACAAGAATTAATAAGAAGTTAAAATTATGCATCATAGTGTAATAATAGCAACTGACAGATATAGGAACTAAAAAAAAAAAAAAAGGATCCAGTGTTCCAGTTTTGGCTTGTGCCTCTACTTTAGACAGAGCTCATACCAGTGGCAATGTGGATCTGTCCGTGCCTCTTTTTGTTTTTAAAGTCAGGCTTATTGAGGTATAATTTACATACTTAAATGCATCCCTTTTAGTATACAGTTCTGGATTTTGACAAATACATACAATTGTGTAACCACAAGCACAATCAAGAAAAGTTCAATCACTGTCCCCCACCCCCACCAAAAAGAAATTCTTTGTGTCCCTTTATAGACAAACTCACTTTCTTCCCCTAATGCACTGGTCATTTCTTTTTTCTTTTTGCAGTTTTGCCATTTTTAGAATGCTGTATGAATAGAATCATATAATATGTCATCCTTTGAATCTGGCTTCTTCCTCTCAGCATAATGCATCTGAGGTTCATCTGTGTTGTGGAGTGAATCAAGAGATTGTTCCTTTTTGTTGCCAAGTAGTATTCCATTCTATAATTATGCCATTTTGCTTATCTGATCTTCTGTTGACGAACAGAAGATGAAGGACATAAAAGATTTGGATTGTCTCCTAGTGTTTTGCTTTAATGGACGATGCTTCTGGGAACACTCATTCTATGTCCTTCTGTAGACGTGTTTTCATTTCTCTGAGGAGAAATGAAAGAGGAGAATCTATAGGTTGTGTGCTGAGTGTATGTTGGACTTTTACCAACCTACCAAGCAGTCTTCCATAGCAGCAGCAGTGTGTGCACTCCCACCAACCCTGCGCAGGAGCCCCAGTTGCTCCACAGCCTTGACAACGCTTGCCATTGTCAGTCTTTCCAATATTCATGATTTTAGTGGGTGGGAAGAGGTATCTCACTGTAGTTTTAATTTGCGTGTCCTTGGGGACTCATGATGTTGAGCACCTTTCCAGGTGCATCTTGGCCATTCATACTGGAATTCCTTTAATGGTAGAAATATTTATAAAAGATAGGAACTCATGAAGGGGACAAATATGGGCTTGGAATTGTGTTCCCCTCTGACATGCAGAGGCAGGAGTGGCAGCCTAGTTGGGGACCTGTCTGAATAATTCAGAAGGAACAACCCTGCCCTGAGGAAAAGCAGATAAGGGTGATGGGTGGTGATGGGGGCTCGGTTTACTGTTGGTGGCTCACAGCAATCTTACTGAGGATTGCTCACCTCTTCATTTAAAATCCTCTATGCAGATGTCCATACCAGGTGGCCTCAGGGTAAAGTCTTGGTTTTGGAAGCCACTGGATTTTGTTTAACTGCTCCATGTTGATCATACCAGCTCATCCATCATGTACCAAAGAAAATATGCCAAATCTTTTTTTTTTTTTAATTTTCTGCATTCTTCCCTGAGAGAACAAAGCTACCAGCAACTCCATTTAATGTAGCTTCACTTGTGTGTAAGAACAACATGGTTAGGAAAGGGCATAGGTACTCACTTGATGGAGCTCCCAATGGCCAAACCTGGGACAGTTTGAGCAAGCAAATACCTAATGATAATAATAGATTATGACCCACAGAATAAAATAAATATCCACAAGTCCCTACTGAGATAAAGACATATTTGAACAAATAAAAAAAATGGGGGAGAAGGAGCAGCTCTTCTTACAGCAAAATTTCAATCGTTAAATCTAAAGCGAGTGATGGGGATGGAAAATGGCCATTTGGTACACATCACATTGATGAACCTCTGATGGATGCAAAGAGAGGGCTGAAGTATGATATGAAACAGAATATTGGCAAAGTCTCAGTATCTCCTATAAGTTACTAATTACAGAGGGAGAAATAGTAACTACAGTGGAGCAAACTGATAGACAACACTTTGATCAAGGTCAACATCACCAGTAATGGGACACATTGATACTATGTAGCCCCTGATATGATGCACCGAGAAGGGCATAAGATCATCTTTGTGGTATTTGGACCAAAATGCATAACCTCAACCCAATCATGAAAAAACATCAGACTGACCCCAATGAGGTCAGGGGAACTAGCCAGTATTCAAAAGTGTCAAGGTCATGATAGACAAAGACTGAAGAACTCCCAGACTAGAGGGCACTAGGGCGACATAAAAACTAAATTCAGTGCAGGACTTTGGACCAGAAGGTGGATTCTGGACCAGAAAAGGGACATTAGTGGAACAGTTGGCAAAATTTGAGTATGATCTGTAGAATATTGTAAATATGGGTACAATAGTATTGTACCCATATTTCTTTCCTGGTGTAGATCATTGTACTGTGCCATGTAAAATATTAACATTTGGGGAAGTGGGGTGCAGGTGATACAGGAACTCTACTGTTTTTATAACCTTTTTGTAAATCTGACATTATTTAAAAATAAAAGGAATATATATATATATATATATACATATGGGTTCTAGAGTCATTCTACCTCTGTTTAAACCTGGCTACCCTACTTATTATCTGTGTGACTTCGGGTAAGTCACTTCATTTCTCTTTGCCTCAGTTTCCCCATCTGTAAAATGGGAATAAAAAGAGTACCTATCTCAGAGGGTTCTAATGAAGATTAAAAGTGTTAATACATGTGCAATGCCTACAACAGTGCCTTGGCTCAGAGTGAGGGATGTGTTATTATATGCCATGATCATTTGAGGCCAGCAGCATCTTCTATTTTTTTTTTATTAACATATAATGTATTATTTGTTTCAGGGGTACAGGTCTGTGATTCATCAGTCTTACACAATTCACAGCGCTTACCATAGCACATACCCTCCCCAGTGTCCACCACCCAGCCACCCCATCCCTCCCACCCCCCACCTCTCCAGCAACCCTCAGTTTGTTTCCTGAGATTAAGAATCTCTTATGGTTTGCCTCCCTCTCTGGTTTCATCTTGTTTCATTTTTCCCTCCCTTCCCCTATGGTCCTCCATCTTGTTTCTCAAATTCCTCATATCAGTGAGATCATATGATAATTGTCTTTCTCTGATTGACTTATTTTGCTTAGCATAATACCCTCTAGTTCCATCCACGTCATTGCAAATGGCAAGATTTCATTTTTTGATGGCTGCATAATATCCCATTGTATATATATACCACATCTTCTTTATCCATTCATCTGTTGATGGACATCTAGGCTCTTTCCATAGTTTGGCTATTGTGGACATCCAGCAGCATCTTCTATTGATCTTAGGGATATTCCTCCCCCCGCCCCTTCCCCGTTTTCTCACTGTGCCTCTGAAGCTTTCTGATGCAAATCCCGGTACTGATTCTTTCTCCAACCAGCCATTTTTCTTTAAAAGCATTTCCCCTTCCACCAGCAGCTAGGTAATGCCAAATCTAGCATCAGTATCTGTGCCTTAAGGATTAAACACCACTGAGGAATCAGAATAACTGCTCTGAATTAGGGTTGTTACCGGGAGAGGTCTGCATTGGAAAGACAGAGCTCATATCACCAAAGAACCTTCTGGGGCCACTTTCTCTTATTCCCAACATGGGGTCCAGAACTTTCTGGGCCTGTGAGACCAACAGCCCTCATTGGTTTGGGGGGTGGTGGTGTGGATCTGCCTCACAATTAGCTATCTGAGGCCTCACTCCATGTCACATTTTAGTATCTGTTTGGCCAATAAGACTGCAGCACACACACCAGCCTCATTCCCTGCTTGGGCCTTACCTTTGATGTCACAATCTGACTTGTGGATATTAATCTGGCCACAGCTGCTCACAAACCAGACGGCAAGGTCAAGAGGACCAGCACAGTAAGATGTGGAAGAGAATCGACCATCAACCCAAGATCAAAGCAGTGGATGGACCTCAGGCAGGCCAGTTCAAGGAACTGGGTGCAGCTCGGGAACCTGCCATGCCACACCCTCTAGAGCTGTCAGAATTCCAGAGCTTCCCTGTGTTTGAGGATATTAGCCATCACATCAAAGAGGTGGGGGCCCAACTGGTAAAGAAAGTCAATGCCATCTTTCAGCTGGACATCACCAAAGATGGGAAGACCATTCTGCAGTGGACCATTGATCTGAAGAATGGCTCTGGGGACATGTATCCCGGATCCGCCAGGCTTCCAGCAGACACTGTCTTCACAATCCCGGAACCTATCTTCATGGAGTTGGTTTTGGGCAAAATGAACCCTCAGAAGGCTTTCCTTGCTGGCAAGTTCAAAGTGAGCGGCAAAGTTCTGCTTGGCCAGAAGCTGGAGAGAGTTTTCAAAGACTGGGCTAAATTTTAAGCATGTAAAATACCAAGGAAATGATCATAACTTCTCTTCGGTTATAATGTTGAGCGGAAATCATGCTTAAACTGAAGATTAAAACAAAAAATATCCAATATTTTTACTCAAATTCTTCCTGTTCAGGTTTGATTAATTTTCCTGCTGATGTGTTAATTTTCAGTGAGGGTTCTAGAGCAGTAAAGAGTGTTGGAGTGTATCACCTAAAATCTTTGTCTTTTTCTTTTTTTAGATTCATGTATGTTATAATAGCCACACATAGAGAAATGGGTGGTTTTGACATTTGGATTTAAATGCTTTCATGATTGAGTTCCTGAGAATTTTGTTTGTTTGTGCTTTGGGGAAAGAAGTGCCAACCATCATTGTGTTGGTTTGCATTCCACTTGGTAACTTGGTTCTTCGAGATTTTAAATTTACAGAGCTCTAAGAGGGTGGCCTCCACAGCTATGTGGGTGGAGCAAGGCATAGAGGGGATGAGCTCTTGGTGTATCACGACTTCAGATAGATTTAATTCTAAGAGAATCCAGGGGCTTGGAAGATGTTCTAGGCTACTGGATCTTAAACTAGAGCATGCATCACAGCACCTGCGAGACAGGTAAAAGCCCAGATCAGGATTTCAGTGCCATAGGTCTGGGCTGGGGAGAATGTGCATTTCTAACAAGTTCCCAGGTGATGCTGATGGGACCACCCCTGGAGAACCCCTGTCCTAGTTCATGCTGCAGCTTTCAGTATTGGTTGAAACTATTCTGTTCTAGACCAATGAGATGTTGCCATTATTTAAATGAGATGTTTCCGTGACTTAAAGGATCTCCTGGAATCCCCCCCATCCTGTAGGCCATTTTTGAATTGTCAGGGGCTTGTGCACTGAGCCTTTTACAAAACCAAGGGTCATCCTGGGAGACTTTCCCTTCTGGAAGACCTGTCCATACATTGGGAGGGCTGGGAATGAAGCCAGCTGCAGCCTGATGTGACCTCTATGGGTAAGTGTGTGTGACACTTGTTCGCATATGATCTATGTATACTTTTACCTTGTATACCTTTATACTCTGAAGCCCACATGGAAGGTTCCTTAAAACAGCCATGCTCAAAACCCATGCCTACCAAATGATCCAGCTATTCCATTCTGGGTATTTTTCCAGGAGGAAAGGAAGCATATGTACAAGTACAAAAATGTGTTTGTGAGTGGGTTCACAGCAGTTGTATTTGTGATAGTTCTAGACCGTAAATAAGCCAAATGTCCATCAATAGGTGAATGGATGAACCAATGGTGCTCTGTCATACCCTGGAATACTACTCAGCAATAAAAAGGAATGAATTATTGATGTACATACAATGGCATGGACGAATGTCAGATTATTCTGAGTGGCAGAAACCAGAGAAAACCAAGTACACACTATGCGGTTCTATTTATGTAACATACTAGGAAATGCACACTGTGGGGACAGAAAGAGACAGGGATGGGGAGCAGGGAGGTTTGGGGGGATTATTAATGGCTACGAGGATGCTTGGGGGTGACAGACAGATTCATTATCTTGAATGTGCTGATGGTTTCACAGGTGTATATATAGGAAAAACATCACATTGTATACTTTATATACCCATGGGCAGCTTATTTTGTGTCAATATAAACTCAGTAACACTGGAAAACCTGCTGCCCTCATCCGAAGTGCAGGCTTTATAAAGAGGATTTAAAGCTCTACCTGTCTCGGGCGCCTGGGTGGCTCAGTTGGTTGGGCGACTGCCTTCGGCTCAGGTCATGATCCTGGAGTCCCGGGATCGAGTCCCGCATTGGGCTCCCTGCTCGGCAGGGAGCCTGCTTCTGCCTCTGACCCTCCCCCCTCTCATGTGCTCTCTCTCTCTCATTCTCTCTGTCTCAAATAAATACATAAAATCTTAAAAAAAAAAAAAAAAGCTCTACCTGTCTCTCAGCACCTGTCCTCTGACCTCATCACGTGCCTACCTGTCCCGGCCGTTACTGATTTAGATGGCTCTGCAGACATCCTAAGTTCCCACTGTCAGAAAAAGGCAGAGTGAGGGCTTGTTGCTAACAACATCTCCTTCTCTCAGTGGGAAACAAAGACCCACAAAATACCCTGGCCTTTGTTTAATTCATGTTCAGCCTTGTGGGAAGGGACTGAGGGCCCCTTACTGAGGGTTTATGAGTGGGGACACGGAGCACTCCCTGGTTTCTTTCCTCTCCCGGTCATTAGGTAAGTGATGTGTGTGGTGCTCCTGCCAATGCCCCTGCCTAGCCAAGCGGTGGGCATCTCAGAGGCTTCAGTCTTGCCTTGCCTAGTCCAGGCACCTCCATTAGAGCCATATTTATCGGTGTCAGGCATAGCCGGGCAGGTGTTTGGGATGCTGTGTTTAGGGAAATGGCTTGCCCAAGCTCGTTCCCTGAGTTGGCCCTAGCCTCTGGGGACCGGCCTTGAGATAGGGGTTGCTCAGAGATGGGTTGGAGGTGGAGAGGGGTGTGAGGCAGGGAGGGGCTGCAGAGGGTCACGTCTAGGCTGCCATCGGCCAAAGGGAGGCCCATCCCATAGGGTGGCCAGTGACTTATGACCCGTTATGACTTGGAACAAAAACATGACCTGTGCCAATGAGATACCTTTCTCAGGAATTTGGAACTGGGAGGCAGAGAGACAGAGCTACAAGTGAGCAGTAGGAATGGAATCCCGCCTGAAAGGCTGGGATGTGGCGTGGGGGGTGGGTGGGTGAGGGAGATGCTGTGGGGGATGGGTAGCTACCCTGGTAGGAGGTGGACTTGGAAGAGCCAAAGCCTTGAGTAAGGAGAGGGATCTGGTTCACATCTGAGAGAAGACTTCAGACCTTGGGAAACACAACAGCAAACCCCTTTTCAAAAGGAACAAAATTGCTCAGTGCTGGGATGCCATGTAGAACAGCTGGGAGGACTCAGATTTTGGAATCAGAAATATAGTTTTGAGCCCTGGGTTATAAGCACAGGGAATTACTGAACCACTCTGCACCTCAGCTGCCTCACCCAGAAATGAGGTGAGTGGCCCTTATGACATCAGGTTGTTGGGTGGCTCCTAGTAGGTCATGCCCAGTGTAGTCACTGGCCCAGGTGGGTTTTCCATGCATATGAGTGCATGCATGGACTCTTCTGGATGAGAGGGAAGGGGGTGACTTTCCCTGGCTCCCTACTGCCTCCCAAGAAAGTCCATACTTGGGGCTTTTGTGCTCTGCTCTGAGGACCTTCTTTCTGCCTTTTCACTTACACTCAGTTGATGTCCTAGAAGGTCACATCTGGCTCAAAACACACATCTGCATGTTGTTTGGTCCGTACAAGTTTGGCAGTACAGTGTTTATGGTGTTTGAATGAAGATGTTTTATATAAAAATTGGATTTCTGGATTCTCTTGAAAAACTGGATGATTTGGTCACACTAAGCCTGTATTCCTGCCAGGCAACAGCTCAGGAAACAGGGAATGGGGTGCTCTTGGGACGGGTTTGGGCCCCACCCTCCACGCTGCCTCCTTGATTCCCAAGCTGAATTTGGTGGTCCTCTCTCCTTGAGCCTGCATTGTTGTTTCCTCCATCTGCGCCTGCTTGGCTGAGGCCCCTGCAGGTGTTTGCCTTCATGACTGCACCCCCCACACACACATAATACATGGTCCCCTCTAAGGGAAATACCCTGTGTTCATTTTCTATTGCTGTGTGACAGATTACCACAGTTGAGCAGCTTAAAACAATACCCATTCATGATCTCACAGCTTCTGCAGGTCAGACATCTGGGTGGGCTCAGCTGGGTCCTCTGCTCCGGTCTTATCTCACAAGGGCTAAAATCAAGGTGTTGGCCAGGCTGGGCTCTCACCTGTGCACTTGGGGGAAGAATTGTTCCAAGCTCATTTGGTGGTGGCCTTATTCAGTTCTGTGTGGTTGTAGGACTGAGGCCCATGTTTCCTTGTTGGTTGTCAATCAAGGACGCTCTCTCAGCTCCCAAAGGTCACCCACATTCCTGCTCACGTGGCTCCTCCATCTGCAAAGCCAGCAGTGGCGTGTGTGGTCCTTTTTAGGCTTCAAACCTCTCTGAATTCTTCTGCCTTCATCTTCTGTCTCCTTTTAAAGGATTTGAGGGATTGTGTTGGGCCCACCCAGATAATCCAGGATAATCTCCCTATCTTAATGTCAGCTGATTAGTCCCCTTAATTACATATGCAGAATCCCTTCTGTCATGTCAGGTGATGCAATGGACTGAATGATTATGCCCCCCCCCCCCCCCCCGCCAAGTTCACATGAGCTCCCTCTTTTCCACTATGTGAGGCTACAGCAAGAAGACGTCACCTACAAGCCAGGAGGAGAGCTTTCACGTGATGCTGACCATGCTGGCACCTGATCTCAGACTTCCAGCCCCCAGGACTGGAGTAATAAATATCTGTTGTTTAAAACACCCAGTCCACAGTATTTTTGTTTATGGCAGCGTGAGCGGATGGGTCATGTATTCATGGGAATGGCATGTCATCACATCCTCAGTCCTGGGGTCCATATTCTGCCTATCTCTCCCCCATCCCCCCGAATCTACGATCTAAATCCTACCCACCTTTCGTTGAGGAAGCGGCCCTGATTCAGTTGTCATCCTCCTCTCCCACAGTGCTTCTGACCCTCTTGTTTCCAGCCCCAGGCACTGACTGTGGGTGGCTGACCTCCTGTCTGGGCCACCGAGACATCTTGGTTTGCTCAGGACAGTGTCTCATTTGGCTCGATGTTCAGTTAGCAGTGCTGCCTCCTTCAGCAGGGTCCCAGTGTGGATGACAAGTTAGGTGGCTCACCTGCACACCTCCCAGTCCCAGTATGCTCCTGGTTTCACTTTGTCTCATCCTTTCAATGCCCGATACCCACTGTACACTCCATAAGTATCTGTCGAATGGATAAATGAACTCCTTAAAACTTTTTTGAAAAACATGCATGTGGAAAAAGAATTCAAATAGCACAAAGGAATATACAGAGAAAATTCAGTTCTTCATGCTTTTCCTGACCCCCTTCTCCTAATTTTATACCAAGAGGCACCCACGGTTACCAGTTTCTTGTGTGTTCTTTCAGATATGTACACAGCCCCTTAATGTACAAGTTCCACCTTCCACTTTTTTGTTTTTACAGGAATGGTAGCTGACTACAGATGCTATTCCCCACCTTGCATTTTAAAAGGTTACACATAGGTCTCTTCTTCAAAGAGTGCTCTCCTGCAGGATTAAAAGTTTGACTTCACTTACCCCACTGAAACTCTTCTCACATTTTGCTGTGTTCTTTAGGAAAAAGCTCAAAATGGGCAGCTTTACTGGTGAAGGTTGCAAAATGGACTCCTCTCCATTAGAAGTGGGATTTTTTACCCTCATTGTTGAAGAAGTCCTGCCAATCCTCAGTGTCCCAGGGGCCATGTGTGGAGCTGGAGGCTGCCCTTGCCCATGGCTTCTCCTGACCCTCCCATCCTTCTGGCCTCCTGTCTTCTCAAGGGCACACAGAGAGTGCCAGGTGTGATGGGCTCCTGATGGGGGATGCAGAAGACCCTGGTGGACCTTTTCTCTCTAGGACCCGAAGTGTTGTCTGATCTGTGAGAGGGAGCCCGAGCTTTAAAGTAGGAATCAACAGATAGAGCTAGAGAATCAGGTACTTCTGCAATAGGTAGAGATTGAGGTAGGAGAGAGTGAGGCACTTGGGTAGTCCTAGGTCCATGAATGGGAATCCTGAGTTTCCCTGTAGCTGGGACTAATCCATTCATTTGCTTGAAGCCCAAAAGGGGACAAAATCTATTCTGATGAAGGACTTTTATCACTTTTCTGTTAGAGACACAGGAATGTCTCTCCTGGGAGACTGCCACTCCCCCGCTAGGCCCCCCCCCAGTTTTATGTGGGTGTTAATGAGACCCCACACTTGGCCAGTTTTTCTGTTTTCCTGCCTAGGGGTGGGAGGAGGGAAACCACCCCAAGTGATGACCATGGGACACCTAGTGCTGAAATGAGGAACTCCTTCCAGGGGACAGCTCAGAGATGTGGGTGTCAGCTCATATACTGGGCATCCTCAGAAAATGGCTCTTCATCTGTGTGTAGCCTGCTTTATACTCTTCAGGGGATTTGCATCTCTCTGATTCGGCAGGTAGTACAGGGGAAGTGTTGAGTGCAAGTGTTGAGTCATGTGAGCCGTGACTGAAGATAATCTTGTATTGAAATGCTATCATTTCATTGATTGAACAGCTCATTCATTCAGCACACTTTTATGGTGCGTCTGCCATGAACGGGCTCTGTGCTCAGCATTGAGATGCAGTGGTGGATGAAGCACTTCTTCTCGACCCAAGCAGACAATACCACATTGGAAAACAATCCTTAGGACAGGAACCTGGGGCTCAGAGAGGCTAAAGGTACTCCGAGGCTAGGCTGGTGGAAGGAGTTAGGTCAGGTCTTGGGCTAAAAGAGCTTCGCTGGGATGCTACCTCTTCAGCTTGGAAAAGGCTTGGCTATGTACCAGGCCTAGAAGGGATGGGGGCAAATGGCTCATGACCCCTGTTGAGATTTCTCTGATTTCCCATGCTAGGGTGTAGACCAGACTGATTCTGGAACCTGGAGCAGCAGTTAGGGCCCCCAATTTTTTGCAGCTGATTTCCTCACTTCCCAGGGAGCAAATGGTGTCTCAGCCCCCAAAGGTAGGTCTGTTCATCTGTGTTTAGGCATGAGATCCAGGAGAGCACCAGCAATGAGGGCAAGGTTTCTGTTCTGGAGAGTTTAAGTTAGGGCAGATTTTAGATTTTTAGCAGTGAGCTGCCAGATTTCATTTGTTCATAGACTGACTGATTAATTCATTAATCTCATAAATATTTGTTGAGCATTTGTCATGTGTTAAACACTAATGATATTAAGCTGGTAATACACCAGTTATTTATGAGACTAGGATTCATTCCCATTGGTCAGACCCTGTTCTGATGGGTTTCTTCTTCTTCTTTTTTAAAAAACTGATTTATTTATTTGAGAGAGAGAGAGAGAGAGAGCATGAATAGGAGGGGCAGGGGGAGAGGGAGAGAGAATCTCAAGCAGATTCTGCGTGGAGCGCAGAGCCCAATATGGGGCTCCATGTGGGGCTCAACTCGGGGCTCGATCTCATGACCCTGAGCCAAAACCAAGAGTCAGATGCCTAACCAGCTGCACCACCGAGGGGCCCTG
Organism: Mirounga angustirostris; assembly: GCF_029215605.1. NCBI lineage: Eukaryota > Metazoa > Chordata > Mammalia > Carnivora > Phocidae > Mirounga > Mirounga angustirostris. Next base: position 94,835,567 of record NW_026991718.1, on the reverse strand, counting down.
TTGGGTTTCTTCTTTACTATACTGTTACTAAACATTCTGGAAATCACTGCTGGTTCTAGATGCTGGGGCGGGGTGGGGGCGGGGGAGCGGACAGCGGCAAGCTGAGGTTCTTCTTCTCCCAGCCTTTCATTTTTCAGATGGGGGACATATGTGGGTGGTGGGGAGACAAACAATAAACAGTAAACAAATAACCAAGCCAAATGATTTCAGTTGACCTTTGATCAATGCAGGTTTGAACTGCACAGGTCCACTTATGCGTGGATTTTTTTTCCATTAACAAAAAAATACAGAAGTTCCTTTCTGTCACTTGTATCTGAGCTTGCAGTGACAGCCATGGCACAGCATCTTGCACCCAGTAGGTGCTTCCTGAATGTTTGGGGCATGAATCAGGAGGCAGGACAAGTCCAGAGGTACAGAAACAGCCCATGCTGGGAGCTGTGTGATTCACCTGGTGTCTGACCTGCTCCATGGTCATGGACTTTGGACCCCACTTGCTTTCAGAGGGAAACTCTTATGGCTGGAAGGAATTCTGCCCAGTGTCCATGCTGGCCCATCTCATGAAGTACCCACAAACAGCTGTTGAAGATCCTCTTTCTTACTTTTCTTTGGGGGAAAAAAAATTCTTCCAGACCTGTGACTTGGCTAATCACAAGAAACATCTGTGACCTCCTAAAAATATCTGCTTTGTACCATTTTGTGGAGCGCAATATTTATATAGCCCAGCAGTATAATTAAGTTGATGTTCAGTCAACTCTTGAAAACAGCTGGGGGCTCCTGAAGCCCAGAATGAGATTTGCAGGCGGCCCATGAAAGTGGCTGGGAAGGAGGCTCCCGGGGATGCTCCCAGGGCTTTGGTCGGGGAGGAACCTGGGGTGGCCCCGGAGATGGGGGCAGCGTGAGGAGTCGCAGAAAATACTGTGATGGAGGGCTGCTTGCCTCACTGGGGCAGTTGAATAATGGTTATTTCCATGTCTCTGTCTGGCAGCCTCTGGACTATTTCCTGCCGAGGAAGGTTTTCTCTTAAAGAACTAATCAGCAAGTGCCTCATCCCAAAGTACCTTTTTTTGTTGTTCTGTAGCTTGAGTAGATTAAGTGGGGTACAGTAGATTTTTCTGGAGATGCTCATGCTTTTTTCCAGGAAACTACATATACTAATCAGGATTTTAGCCAATAAAGAGGTGGGGCTGTGTGTGCTCTCTCTCCCCTCACTGATAAAAGAACATAGCTGAAGAAAGTTTTTAGACAAAGGAATCTCCCAGCTTTTCAAGTTTATCTGAGTCCCTGGTGGCTTGCAAGGCAGGAATGGAACCTGTTATGGCCAAGTGATCTTAAAACTCCTCTGAAGCATTGGGGACTCCATTCAAACATGGGTGTCTTCAGAAGTGCCTTCTAAGCTCAAGCTGGTTTTGGGCGTGGGATTCAGAAGGGCCTCTAGGGGAGTTTGAGGAGAAGTCTGGAGTTAGGAAGACAGTCCAGGAATTGCACCCCTCATTTTGACCACCTTCCTCCTTTGGAATCCTGCTCTTTACAGGAGGAAAAGGGACAACCTGTTGATGTTGCCAGTCCCTAAGCATGCATTCATTCATTTGTCTCCCTGGCAGGCACTGCATTAAGTGTTCAACGTGTATCACCTTAGTTCCTTGTCACCTCCACTGGGAGAGGTCCTGAAATTTTCCCCATTTCTATTCAAGGGTGAAGACCTGACAAGGTCTAGGCCTCAGAGACATGATGGTGCTTCCTTTACACTTCCAACACATATGACTAAAAATAAATGTGCTAAACCATAAATCAAGTGCAAGATAGACTGACCAAGTTCTGGGTTTTTTTTCAATGATGACTAGTTTGATGTCTTTTGAAATGTTATTATATATAATTTTAGTTCTTTTTTTAAACAATATTTATTTATTTTAGAGGGAGAGAGAGATCGTGCACGTGAGCAGGGCGAAGGGCAGAGGGAGAGGGAGAGAGAGAATCCTCAAGCAGACTCCCCACTGAGTGTGGAGCCCAATGTGGGGCTCAATCCCACAACCCTGAGATCATGACCTGAGCTGAAATTGAGTTGGCTGCTTAACTGACTGAGCCACCCAGGTGCCCCTAATTTATTTTTTCAAGTGAGCTTGAGTGATGTGATTCTGAAATTATTTAATATAAAATAATAACAAAGTCTCACTTTATGATACAAATATAAAACAGAGTATCAAGAAATTAAACTGTGGAAAGAGCTGAGATGCCCTTCAACAGACGAATGGATAAAGAAGATGTGGTTCATATATACAATGGAATATTTCTCAGCCATCAGAAAGGATGAATATCTACCACCTACACCAATGTGGATGGAACTGGAGGGGATTTTGCTAAGTGAAATAAATCAACCAGAGAAAGACAATTATCATATGGTTTCACTCATATGTGGAACTTAAGGAATAACGTGGAGGACAATAGGGGAAGGGAGGGAAAACTGGGAAGAAATCAGAGAGGGAAACAAACCATGAGAAACTCAACCCCTGGAAAACAAACAGGGTTGAAGAAAGGGAGGTGGGAGGGGAGACGGGGTAACTGGGTGATGGGCATTAAAGAGGGCACGTGATATGATGAGCACTGGGTGTTATATGCAACTGATGAATCATTGAACATTATATCAAAAACTAATGATGTAGTATAACTTGGCTAATTGAATTTAAATAAAAAAATAAGTACATACAAAATTAAAGTTGGTTGGGAATTGCAAAATTTGAAAGCTGTCAAGATAGAATGGTATGTGAGCTGTGTTTAAGATACTGTCCATGGCAGGGGGCTGTTTGAGCTGGTAAAGGGAAAACCCACCATCCTTTGTGAGGGTCTTGCCTTATGTGAGCTGGGATTTACATGAGGTCTTCAGGAAAGCATCTTTCTAATAAATACAACTGCCATGTAGCAAATTATTTTTTGGGAAAAAAACAAACAAACAAGTGCCTTTGAATTGCATGTGGCCATGCTAGGAACTCATGCCACCTACTGGGTCATCTAGGGGAAGAGAAACTGAGAGACATGTACTAGGGTGCAAGATCAGGATGGGGCCAGGATGTGAAAACACAGCTGTGTGATTCCAAATGCCTTGTCGAGAGAGGTTTAGTGTCCTCCCATAGAATTGTTTAAAAAACAGGGGCCCCTCGGTGGCTCAGTCAGTTAAGCCTCTGACTCTTAGTTTCCACTCAGGTCATGACCTCAGGGTCATGAGATCAAGCCCTGCATCCTTAAGGAGTCTGCTTGAGATTCTTTCCCCCTCTCCCTCCCCCTCTACTCCTCCCCATGCTCACACATGCTTGTGCTCTCTCTCTCTCTCTCAAATAAATAAATAAAATCTTAAAAAAAAGAATTGTTTAAAAAACAAAAATCAAAGAGCTAGATAGCACTTTGAAGTTCACCTAATCTAGGGCTTACCTTTTAGAATGGAATAAACTGAAATCCAGAGAACTGAAGGTTGCAAGGCCATGGTTGTTGTAATTCCAGGGGCTTTACCAGTCTTCCAGGGAATCTTCTTAAGGGGGACCTGAGCTCTATTTCAGGCTGGTTCCCAGCCTCGCTGTGTGACCACCAGGAGGAAACTTGCCTTCTCTGGGCTCCAGTCTTGCCTTTCTCAGGCAATTAGATGAGCTGGATTAGGTGGTCTCCCACTTTCCTGCCAGCTTCAGAGTTCTTTAACTCCGATTCCAGCTGCTTCTCATTGAGCTACTTCCCGTGTCTCTTGGGAAGGAAATTGGGGTGGTGGAAAGGGGCAGGCCCCATAAGTGATGGAGTGGTGTAGGTGAATCAGTAATGCAGAAGTGATCATTTTTCTAAGGGAAGTTTATTTAATAAGATCAAATAAAATTTCTTTTTTTTCTTTTATTTAAAGAAATAGCCAGGGTCAGAGCTCAAAACAATGGACTAGGGACTGATGAATTTTAATTGTTCCTCATTAAAAAGAATCATCCAAAGATGCTGTCCCATTTTCATACTCAGCATGCAGAACCCAAAATGCACTTGCACGTACCTATGCATCCCACACCCTGTGAGGCTCAGGCATCACGATTAGTGGGCATCAGTGAGCTGGTTCAAGGCAGTCAGTTCTGAGCAGGACTAAGGCAGTGGCTTTTTTGGGAATCTCTGAACAAATCCATCCTGTGGGTTCTTGGGCACAGGACCTTGGAAAACATTCTAAAATGTCACTGACCAGCTTGGCCGACATATTAATTTGTCTTCTATTTATGTTTTCTTCATCTTGAGCAGTGCTGTCATATACTGTTAGTCATAAGGCTCTCTCACATCTCCTAAATATTCTTTCTGAAATGGGCCCAATGTTGTTTTTGCGTGGCAGTGCACCATTTACTTATAGCCACAAAAACACTGTGTTACAAGCTGTTTCAACATCCTATGGCTTAACGGATGCTAAGTTACTCTACTGGATCTGTAGGTTGGCTGAGGGTCCACTAAGCTAGGCTGGGTGTGGCTGGGGTGACTTGACTCTGCTCCTTTGGTCCCTCCTCCGACCGGGGGACTGGTCCCGCCAGGTGTGTCTCTCTCATGATGATGGCAAGGAGAGCAAGCCTGCTTGTCCAAGCCTGTTCCAATCTCACATGCTCATCACTGCGGAAACATCCCGCTGGCCAGAGCAAGTCCTGTGGCCATACCCAGAATTAGAAGGGAGGGAAGTTCATTCCCCTATTAGAAGTGGGGGAAGAGAGTGAAATATTGGGACAATAATTGTTGTCAATAGCCACTGTTATAATGTACAGGTTGTGGTTTTAAAACATGCTTACAAATTCTTCGACATTCCTCCCATCTAAGAGGTGGAATCTAGGTCCCCTGCCTTTGAACCTGGGTGGGGCCAGGCCCTTGTGACAGCCTCAATGGATAGAAAGTAGCAGAGGTGATGCTGCATGGCTTCCTAGGCTTTTGCCAGTGTCTCGTGGACACACACTCAGTCCGTGTGAGAGGTCCTGCTGCTCCATGCAGGTAGCTGCATGGAGATACCATGTGGGGAGACTAGGGAGACCTGCCTTAGTACCCCAGACCTCCAGCGAGGAGTCCTTGGAGATGAACGCATTCACACTGCCTCACTCTGCAAACTCATGGGAGACCCAGAGTGAGTACTATCTGGCTGAACCTGTGAACCTCCAAACTCTGAGCAAAACAAGTGATTGTTCCTGGTTTAGCTGCTGTTTTGTGGTGGCTCATTATGTAGTATTAGATAACCAGAAAATCACGGTTATCATTTCCAACAAGGACTGGAACTGTGGGGGAATCACAGCTCCACTGCTTGCCACTCAGTCTATGCTTGGATAAGCCCTATGAGCCCTCAGTTTCTCCATCTATAAAATGGTCATGTTTCCAGCCTCAAATGCTTGCTGTCAGATTACATCAAACACCCAGTACAGGCCTGCATCATAGCAGGTGTCAGTTAATGTTGATCAAATAAATAATCACTTGCTGTTAAATTTGGCTCATAGAGTGTGGAGGACGGGGGGATAAAAACTGTCTGGAAAGAGATTGGGGGCCACAAAATGGACAAATGGAATGACTGTAACAGAGCTATAATTTAGCCTAGGCTGTAAATTATGGCTATCAGAGGTTTTGAGTGCATTATGTGTGTGTTCATGTGTGCATGCATGCATGCATATGCTTCCAAGTCTTCCTTTAAAAAGGAAGCTAATGAAAGTAGATCTTCAAAGTTCTCATAACAAGAAAAAACTTTGTAACCATGTTTGTTGGTGATGGATATTAACTGAACTTATTGTGGTAATCATTTTGCAATATATACAGACATCAAATTATCATGCTGAACACCTGAAACTAATACAATGTTATATGTCAATTACAGCTTAATACAACTAAGGTGTGGGGGGGAGGGAAGGAAGCTGATGCCTTTCAAAGCCTTGATTGACATGTGTGAAATGTGTTTCCCCAGGGCTGTCAAGGGGGCTCTTTTTTTGTTTGCCAAGCCTTGTTTTCATTAAGTTGTGGTGACATACAATATATAATTTGTTTGGGGTGATGCTTTAGTTTCAGGCAAGCTGTTGAAAGTGGAAGCCAATGAGTCAAGGTTGTCTCCTTTCTCCAGATCCTATAGCCAGTCTGTTTGGGTTTCTCTCTGGTCTCAGCAACCAAAGGAATCTTCCCTTTAAAAAACCTTTTTATTTAAAACCAAGCTTTAAAACTTAAAAAAAAAAAAAAAGACACCTTTAAACATACATACATGCAGAAGGTGCATACATCCAAAGTGTACAGCTCAATGAATTTTCATAAACTGAACACATCCATCCAGGTCAAGAAACAGACTATGCGCAGCATCCTAGATGTCCTGCTTATTCCCCCTCCCAGTCCCTACCTGATTTCCCCACCAAGGGAAACTGAAATCTCAACTTAAAATAACATTGTTTAGTCTCTCCAGTTTTTGTTTTTTATATAAACAGAATCATGCACTCTTTATGCTTTTGTATCTGGATCCTTTGGCTCAATGTGCTATCTGCACAGTTCATGAGTTTCTTGTACGTTCTTTGGCTCGCCCATCCTGTTTGCGGCACCATGTTTCATTTTATGAGTATACTGCAATCTGTTTATCTAGTCTACTGTGGGTGGGTAGTTTCCAGATTTGCTTCCCATCTACCTATCTCCCCAGCATGCAGATTATTTAACATTTTCCAAAACACCTACAACATTTACTGGGAACCTGAGGGTAAGAAGGAAGGTTCTTTTGTAAATTCAAATCCATTCCCATCCCGTTGCCCACGCTGCCCATGTGGCTTCATTGGCTCACTCACTTGGCCAGATTTCAAGGAGTAGTGTGTAAGAATTCATTCCCTCACTCCCCCAAAACTTCCCTTCCCACTGCCAGTGCCTGAATCCCATTCTTAGAGGCTCTTTACTTCCCCACTGAGGAAATGCAAGTACACTATAGGGAAGGCATGTTCTCTTGAGCCTTCTGTGTCATCTGTCCTCCAGGGAGAAGAAAGGAACAAAGCTTTTCCTGAGAGTTGACCCAGATGAGGGATCCAGTGACACTTGATATCTGAAGGAAGAGGTTTTTCATTTAAGAAGGAAGGGAGAGGGAAAGTACCATAAAGTGAGGGTGAGGGGGGCACCTGGGTGGCTCAGCAGGTTAAGTATCTGCCTTCGGCTCAGGTCATGATCCCGGGGTCCTGGAGTCAAGCCCTGCATCAGGCTCTGTGCTCGGTGGGGGTCTGCTTCTCCTTCTCCCTCTGCTGCTCCCCATGCTTGTGCTCTCTCTGTCTTAAAAAAAAAAAAAAAAAAGACTCTGCCTCTCCTCCTCCACTCTCTCTCTCTCTCTAAAATAAATAAGTTAAAAAAAAAGTGAGGGTGAGGATGTGGACTATAAATTCAGTGTGGCTCATGATTCTGCCTGTGTCTGGCTCACATTGGGGCACTGTGATTGAAGTGAGAGATTAGATCTGGGATCTGGTAAAACCCAGTACAAAATACTGTCTTTAGCCCCACCTGGTCTTCAAGTGTACTTTTATTGCTGTCTCACCAAGGAGGAAAAAGCATTGCAGTATCATTTGGAATTTATCTTTAACTTATTGAAAGAGCTCTTTCAGACTTAATTACATGAGGAATTTATCATCTATTCTTCTTGGGTTAACATAAAGAAATACAAGCAAAACAAATTGGTTAACATATTCTAGATTTCTCAACATTTAGAGTCCGATTATTCTGACTCACTTTTGACAACAAGTTGATTCCTGTGGTTCTCTCTCCCTCCCCAAGCAGTATTGTCCTCAGTGTCCTCAAGAGCTAGGTTGGTGTAGCAGTACCAGGTGTAAAATCCATACAAGAACTGAAGCTGGTTTTGCCATTATGCAAGGCTAGCCTGCTTTCAATTCCTGCTTTGCGTGGGGCTGCTAAATCCATATTTCACCTTCTTCCCATCCCCACCCCAATCAGGTGCTCTGCTCTCAGCTGCCATGACTCTGCCAGTTTTTTTTTTTACTATTTTTTATTGTTATGTTAATCACCATATATTACATCATTAGTTTTTGATGTAGTGTTCCATGATTCATTGTTTGTGTATAACACCCAGTGCTCCATGCAGAATGTGCCCTCTTTAATACCCATCACCAGGCTAACCCATCCTCCCATCCCCCTCCCCTCTAGAACCCTCAGATTGTTTTTCAGAGTCCATAGTCTCTCATGGTTCGTCTCCCCCTCCGATTTCCCCCCTTCATTCTTCTCCTCCTGCTATCTTCTTCTTCTTCTTCTTTTTTTTTTTAACATATAATGTATTATTTGCTTCAGAGGTACAGATCTGTGATTCAACAGTCTTGTACAATTCATAGCACTCACAATAGTGCATACCCTCCCCAATGTCTATCACTCAGCCACCCCATCCCTCCCACCCCCCACCACTCTAGCAACCCTCAGTTTGTTTCCTGAGATTAGCAATTCCTCATATCAGTGAGGTCATATGATACATGTCTTTCTCTGTTTGACTTATTTTGCTCAGCGTAACACCCTCCAGTTCCATCCACGTCATTGCAAATGGCAAGATCTCATTCCTTTTGATGGCTGCATAATAATATTCCATTGTATATATAGACCACATCTTCTTTATCCATTCATCTGTCGATGGACATCTTGGCTTTTTCCACAGTTTGGCTATTGTGGACATTGCTGCTATAAACATCGGGGTGCACGTACCCCTTCGGATCCCTACATTTGTATCTTTGGGGTAAATACCCAGTAGTGGCTCTGCCAGTTTTGATGCTGGTGCTTTTGACAGTCAAGCATGTGCAGGCCACAGTTACAATATGAACTTCCTAGAGGAAGTGGTTTCCAGGAACCTTTGATGATAAGATGAGTCCCAGCCTCAAAGCTGTTAGGATGGGAAAACAAGTCCGTCTTAGAATCAGGGCTTCACTGTAGCCCCATGGCCACCTGCAGGCTGGCTCCTAGGCGCCCAAGTCCAAAACTTCCTATAAGTCTGCTGCCTAGTCACCATCACAACCTGTGTCTGCACACTTGACTTTTCTACATCTTCTGAAAATATAGTCTGTAGAAAGATTACGTCGCTCCACTCCCCACACTCTTCCAAAAGTGAGCTTAGTAACACAACTCAGTGATTTGTCTGGAGCAAAATGGAAAGGCGCTGCCAGCCTTCAGACCCAGGGGGGCTGTGTGTGTGTTCATTATCTAGTTATGAAACGAGTGAGCATCAGAGCAGCCCCTGGAGGAGGGTCAGGGGTGGTGCTGCCTCCCGCTTCCACTCCTAGCCTTCCACACACGGACCCTCCTTGTAGGGCGAGCCGCAGTGTGCACTGACGAGGGACTGAACCTGGGAGGGGAGCCGAAGCACAGGCTGCATTTTCTGCTTGATTTTCCCAGCTTGCCCGGGGATATGCTTTAGGACTGGCAGATGGATTTTCTGTTCTTCAGTGCTGCTCCATTAAAGCCCTGCCCCTGAGACTCTATAAAAAACAGTTTGTATTGTCTGTTTTTTTGGACAGAGGTTCATTCAGGAACAGACTGAGGCAATTCCCCAGGGGAACTTGACTCTTTATTTTGAATGCTTGGGAGCCTGGAAATTTCATATTCATCTCCCTGACTTCAGAGCTTGCAGAGAAAGGATTTGGAGGGTGGAAAGGTGATGGCTTATTTTTCTTTGTAGAGTTTTGTAGGTGATGGCAGTATCATAGCCACAGATTGAGGGACTCTGCCTATGCTACGTGTACATTTTAGGCAAATTTAGTTTCTTAGCAAGCTTCCTGGAAATGTGTGGGAGAGGTCTACTCTCATTGAGGAGATGTGCTGAGCTTTGGAGAGGAAAACAATGCTTCTGGTCTGAATGAAACGGAAACCATCCTGCAGAGATGAAGAGAAGGCTTTTCCTGGATCCCTGCAGAGATGTGAAGGGAAGAGAGGAAAGGTGAGGGAGGTGGTGTGAGGCTGGGGGATGGCAGGAGACCCCACAGTGGGAGTGTGAATAACTGATTTCAGTTCTCCTCTCCCCTCTAGTGTTACATACTCACACCCTTGCCATGGCCTCATGGATTGGGGGGCACTGAGTATTTGCCCTACTCCTTGACTTTAGGTTTGCCTGCTTAACTTGATTTGGTTGATGAGATGTTAGCAATATGACATGAATGGAGGCTTAAAATGCTCTTGGGCAAGGATTTTGCTCTGTTGCATTCCTCCCATTCACCACGGTAAGAACATGCCTCAGATATTTACAAGACTAAGGGCAATGAGGAACCTGTGGAACAAACCTGGACCCAATCCACAATGTGTGCCATGTCCACCCAAAGTCTATACTAAATCAGCCAAACCTCAGCCAATCCACTGATATGTGATCAGGGAATAACTTCTTATTGTTGTATGCCACTGTGTTTTGGGATTGTCTGCTACACGGCTTGTTGTGGCAATAGCTGACTAACACAGAAATCTGTTTTTTATCCTCTCAAAACTTTAGTAAGGTCAATAAACTCATGAAATGCTTGAGACAAATTATTTTTCAAAATGGAAACCACTGAGGGGTTGGGTATGTACAAATTGCAAGACAGTATTGAGGGAGAAAGAAGCATTTGGAAGACAGCTCTAGATGTCTAGGGAGAGCTTTGGAACCTCACATGGGCATGGAAATTGGGGCTGAGCAAAGTTTTACCAGCTCCCTGAGAGGAATAGACCACCCAGTTGACATCCAGTTTAAATAAGAAAGGACATAAGCTAGGACCAAAAATATGGGTGTATTAGTTAGGGTTCTTCTGAGAAACAAAATGAACAAGACATGTATATGGTGACACAGAAAGAGAGAGAGAGTATTAAGGAATTGGCTCACATGATTATGGAGGCTGATGAGTCCCAAATCTGCAGGGTAGGCCAACAGGCTCGAGACTCAGGGAAGAACCAATCTTGTAGTTCATGTCCAAAGGCCTTCTGCTGGTGATGTTCCCTCTTGTTTGGGGGATGTCAGTCTTTTGTTCTCTTCAGGCCTTCAACTGATTGGATGAGGTCCAACCACAGAGACCAATCTGCTTTACTCAAAGTGCACCAATTTAAATGTTAATTGGATTAAATATTAATTTTATCCAACAACACTCTCACAGAAGCATCCAGAATAGTGTTTGAACATGTGTCTGGGCACTGTGTCCCAGCCAAATTGCTATGGAAAATTAACCATCACAGTGGGCTTTCATCTTTCTCTGGCCCTTAGGAAAAGAAACCTATTGGCTCCATGCTGACAAGTTATAAGTTAGCAATAAGAGGGCCAGCATCCAACCACAGTGCTTTTATTCACCTTGTGATCATATATCTCAGTGGAAATGATTGGGGCTATTGTTGAGGAAATTTGGATTGGACCCACTGAATTCACCAAGCTTTGTCAAAATATCATTCCTAACATTCTTAAAAATATCTCTTCCTGAATTATAGTATACATCCCAAAGTGCACGAATCAGTGTAGCTTAGTGAATTTTCACAAAGTGAACCAGCACTGGATCAAAAAATAGAACATTATGAGCACCCCAGCACTCCCTCTCATGTTTCTTTCTAGTTACTACCCTCTTCCTAAGGGTAACAGCTACCTCTCCCTCTATAACCACAGATTAATTTTGCTTGTTCTGTACTTTATGGCAGGTATATTTTTCAAAGATGTTTGTACTAACGTATCCCATCTTACCTCTTCTGAAAATGTGGTGCTGACCTTCTACTGACAGGTGGAGTCTCCATTCCCTCCCTTTGAGTATGTGTGGACCTGTAACTATGGTGGAAGTGACACCTTGTGGCTTCTGGGGCTAAATTGCAAAAGGAAATATGACTACTCCCTGCTTCTTTTGGGATACTCACTCTTGGAACCCAGCCACTCACAAGGCTATGTGTATATGTTCCAACCACAGCCCCAGTTGAGGTTCCTGTTGATAGACAGCATCAACTACCACACACGTGGGCAAGGAGCCTTCAGATGATACGGGTTTCAGCTTTCCAGTGTCCCCTTCTACCTCAGAGGGGAGCAGAGATGAGCTTCCTTATGGAGCCCAGCCCAAATTCAGATTCATGAGCAAATAAATATTGTTTAAAGCCACTAACTATGGTATTATTTGTTACACAGCAAGACATAACTACAACATGATTTATGTAGATGGCATCATACAGAATGAATATTTTACATTCAACATAATGTCTGCGAGATTCTTCCATGTTGTTGTATGTAGTTGTAGATTGTTCATTCCTATTGCTTTAAAGTATATAATATTATATGAATACGATATAATGTATGTATTCATTGTGCTATTGCCAGACATGAATTGTTTCTGGTTTGGGGGCTATTAATAAAAGCCAAACATTCTAGCACATGTTTTTTTGGTAAACATAAGTATGTATTTCTGTTGGGTATGTACCCGGATTTGGAACTGTTGTGTCTTAGAGTATGTGTTTCTTCTGCTTTACTGGTTATTGCCAAAAAGTTTACTGGTATTTTTTCTGAACAAAATATTAAAAACAATTTTCCAGGCTTGTTTAAGGACTGACCTGAAGCTTGATCCAGTGTAGGGAGGGAGGTCATATCAGAGGTGTCCTTGTCATCATTAGAAAAAGCTCTAGGTCAAGACTGATTTATTCACTCTGAGACCTCATGGCCCAGTAGACTTGCAAGGAACATAAACTTTAATAGCATCAATTTGCAGAATGGGAGCTTCCCAGTGTAGCATGACCTTGGAGTAGCCTTTTCCAATATTCCTCCTTGGCCTTCCTTTTAACACATCTTTGAAGACACACAAAGTCAAAATATGGCCTCATCTTTGGAAACTGTCATTGCCACAGTCCAAGGAAGTTACTTGTGGGTGTTTCATGATTAAGAAGATGCCTGAACCACACACCACAGGCTCTGCTCTCTAAAGCAGATTAGTTGAGAAAGATCCCAATGAAGGTAGGAAAAGGCTAAGTTACTCTTCTATGTACCCCTTAGTATACATTTTAAGTGAAAATTATACCAGGGGCGCCTGGCTGGCTTGATCAGTAGAGCATGCAACTCTTGATCTTGGGGTTGTAAGTTCAAGCCCCATATTGGGTGTAGACATAACCTAAAAATAAAATTTAAACAATAAAAAAATAAATGAAATTATACCCAGCTGGCATCAACCTCGCAATGCACAGTTGAAGTGATGGCAATGGGAGCCATGACCAAGATCACACAGGCCCAGGCAATGACAACTACATCACTGTTGCCATCTGGCCAGTAGCAATTGTGAAGATGCCCCAGATGGTGGCCTTGATTTCAGGGGTGATGAAATGTGAAACGAATGTGCATGTTAGAAGTGGTCCAACATAGCCCTTTGAATATCACTCCCAGCCACAGCTCCTTGCTAGGAGGGCAACCTATCTGTTGTACATATTGATTTTTACCTTGATCAGCTTAGATGATTAAAGATTAACTTGAACCTGATTTCTGATTCTATGAATAGCTTAGAAAAAGTATCAGACCCTCTTAGTGTCTCTATGTCTGAATTCATCAAATTGTCGGATGGGCATTTTCCTGAAAGGTAACAGGAAGAAGTGTTCCTTGTTCCTTATCACCACCAAAGAGACTTTGGGGTGCTCCTAGCAGGGACCATACCCTTGGGATTTAGATTTAGCCTATTTGGGCCTGGACATCACCCCCAGGTCTAGTAATGCCCAGGGAAGCTACTGAGATGTCTGAGGTGTGGACAGAGACAGCAGGACCAGGAAGTGAGAGGGAGAGAAAGATTGAGAAGAGAGAAGCCATGAGAAAGCAGTAGGCCAGGATGGAAAGAAAGAGGAGAGAAAGCTACATGTGATAAAGATTGGTCAAGCCCTCAGTGGCCACACAGCACAAAATAATGAACTTGAAAGATTCTTATGAGTCTATAAAATGGGATCATGATCATGATCATGATCATCATTACATCATCATCATCACCATCAACATCATCATCATTATTATCAACATCATCCTCATCCTTGTGTTTTCATGAGGATTCATTGAGGTGACAACTATAAGGTTCTTACCTCAGCACCCCAGATATGGGGTGGAGGGCTAGGGAGATAAATGCTTACTTAATCTAGTGAATGTTAAAATTCTACACAGTGATCTAGGTAATAAATAACAAATATTCCTCTGATAAACAAACAGTAAGTGTTTTCCTCTGGAAAAAATTCTGGCTAATTTTTCCATGTCACCACATATAAATGATCACTTTTCAAAATAGACTAGCACCAGATAAATGTAATTGAAGCAAATATGGTGACATATAAACCACTGTGGAATCCTGCAACACCCTAGGACACTGTTGGGACTGCCATTTGCATGGGCAATAGAGTCTATTGGTCAGAAGCTTATGCTCTGCCTGGGTTTGAATCCCAGCTGTATGACCTTGGATAAGTCCTTAACCCCTCTGAGCCTCCCATTTCTTACCTGTAAAAGGAAAATAATGGTAGTATCCATTACTCAGAGTTGGTGTGAATGCTAAATGTGGTTAGACAGGTAAAAACTTAAGCAGGTCGATCGGGGCGGAGCAAGATGGCGGAGGAGTAGGAGACCTGGATTTCATCTCCTCTCAGGAATTCAGCTGGATAGGGATCAAACCATTCTGAACGTCTACAAACTCAACAGGAGATTGAAGAAAAGAAGACCAACAACTCTCATCAGAAAAGCGACCACTTTCTGGAAGGTCTTTTCTGATTTGTTTAAAGTATATTTTCTGGGGACGTGGTTACTCTGCTAGCATTTTGTTCTCTCATTAATCTATTCTCCTCTGCACAAAATGACGAGATGGAAAAAATCACCTCAACAAAAAGAACAAGAGGTAGTACCGACTGCCAGGGACCTACTCAATACGGACATTAGTACGATGTCAGATCTAGAGTTCAGAATATTCACTTTAAAGATACTAGCTGGGCTTGAAAAAAAAAAAAGGAAGTTATTAGAGAAACCCTTTCTGGAGAAGTAAAAGAGCTAAAATCCAACCAAGTAGAAATCAAAAAGGCTATTAATGAGGTGCAATAAAAAATGGGGGCGCTTAGTGCTAGAATAAATGAGGCAGAAGAGAGAATCAGTAATATAGAAGACGAAATGATGGAAAATAAAGAAGCTGAGAAAAAGAGAGATAAACAACTACTGGACACGAGGGCAGAATTCGAGAGATAAGCGATACCATAAGACGAAACAACATTAGAATAATTGGGATCCCAGAAGAAGAAGAAAAAGAGAGAGGGCCAGAAGGTATAATGGAGCAGATTATAGCAGAGAACTTCCCTAATTTGGGGAAAGAAACAGGCATGAAAATCCAGGAAGCACAGAGAACCCCCTCTCAAAATCAATAAAAATAGGTCAACTCCCCGACATCTAATAGTAAAACTTACGAGTCTCATAGACAAAGAGAAAATCCTGAAAGCAGCTCGGGAAAAGAAATATGTAACCTACAAGGGTAGAAACATTAGATTGGCAACAGACCTATCCACAGAGACCTGGCAGGCCAGAAAGGACTGGCAGGATATATTCAGAGCACTAAATGAGAAAAATATGCAGCCAAGAATACTCTATCCAGCTAGGCTGTCATTGAAAATAGAAGGAGAGATAAAAAGCTTCCAGGACAAACAAAAACTAAAGGAATTTGCAAACACAAAACCAGCCCTACAGGAAATCTTGAAAGGGGTCCTCTAAGCAAAGAGAGAGCCTAAAAGCAACATAGACCAGAAAGGAACACAGACAATATACGGTAACAGTCACCTTACAGGCAATACAATGGCACTAAATTCCTATCTTTCAATAGTTACCATGAATGTAAATGGGCTAAATGCCCCAATCAAAAGACACAGGCTAACAGACTGGATTAAAAAACAAGACCCATCGATATGCTGTCTGCAAGAGACTCATTTTAGAACCAAAGACACCCCCAGATTGAAAGTGAGGGGGTGGAAAACCACTTACCATGCTAATGGACACCAAAAGAAAGCTGGGGTGGCAATCCTTATATCAGACAAATTAGATTTTAAACCAAAGACTATAATAAGAGATGAGGAAGGACACTATATCATACTTAAAGGATCTATCCAACAACAAGATTTAACAATTGTAAATATCTATGCCCCTAACAAGGGAGCAGCCAGTTATATAAGGCAACTAATAACAAAAGCAAAGAAACACATCAACAACAATACAATAATAGTGGGGGACTTTAACACCCCCCTCACTGAAATGGACAGATCGTCTAAGCAAAAGATCAACAAGGAAATAAAGACTTTAAATGACACACTGGACCAAATGGACTTCACAGACATATTCAGAACATTCCACCCCAAAGCAACGGAATACACATTCTTCTCTAGTGCCCATGGAACATTCTCCAGAATAGATCACATCCTAGGTCATAAATCAGGTCTCAACCGGTACCAAAAGTTTGGGATCATTCCCTGCCTATTTTCAGATCATAATGCTTTGAAACTAGAACTCAATCACAAGAGGAAAGTCGGAAAGAACTCAAATACATGGAGGCTAAAGAGCATCCTACTGAAGAATGAATGGGTCAACCAGGAAATTAAAGAAGAATTAAAAAAATACATGGAAACCAATGAAAATGAAAACACAACTATTCAAAATCTTTGGGATGCAGCAAAGGCAGTCCTAAGAGGAAAGTATATAGCAATACAAGCCTTTCTCAAGAAACAAGAAAGGTCTCAAGTACACAACCTAACCCTACACCTAAAGGAGCTGGAGAAAGAACAGCAAATAAAGCCTAAACCCAGCAAGAGAAGAGAAATAATAAAGATCAGAGCAGAAATCAATGAAATAGAAACTAAAAGAACAGTAGAACAGATCAACGAAACCAGGAGCTGATTCTTTGAAAGAATTGACAAGATTGATAAACCCCTGGCCAGACTTATCAAAAAGAGAAGAGAAATGACCCAAATCAACAAAATCATGAATGAAAGAGGAGAGATCACAACCAACACCAAAGAAATACAAACAATTATAAGAACATATTATGAGCAACTCTATGCCAGCAAATTAGATAACCTGGAAGAGATGGATGCATTCCTAGAGATGTATCAACTACCAAAACTGAACCAGGAAGAAATAGAAAACCTGAACAGACCTATAACCACTAAGGAAATTGAAGCAGTCATCAAAAATCTCCCAACAAACAAAAGCCCAGGGCCAGATGGCTTCCCAGGGGAATTCTACCAAACATTTCAAGAAGAATTAATACCCATTCTTCTGAAACTGTTCCAAAAAATAGAAACGGAAGGAAAACTTCCAAACTCATTTTATGAGGCCAGCATTACCTTGATCCCCAAACCGACAAAGACCCCATCAAAAGGGAGAATTACAGACCAATATCCCTGATGAACATGGATGCAAAAATTCTCACCAAAATACTAGCCAATAGGATCCAACAGTACATTAAAAGGATTATTCACCATGACCAAGTGGGATTTATCCCTGGGTTGCAAGGTTGGTTCAACATCCGCAAATCAATCAATGTGATACAATACATTAACAAAAGAAAGAACAAGAATCATTTGATCCTCTCAGTAGATGCAGAAAAAGCTTTTGACAAAGTACAGCATCCTTTCTTGATCAAAACTCTTCAGAATATAGGCATAGAGGGTACATACCTCAATATCATAAAAGCCATCTATGAAAAACCTACAGCAAATATTATTCTCAATGGGGAAAAACTGAGAGCTTTCCCCCTAAGGTCAGGAATGCGGCAGGGATGTCCACTATCACCACTGCTATTCAACATAGTATTGGAAGTCCTAGCCACAGCAATCAGACAACAAAAAGAAATCAAAGGCATCCAAATCGGCAAAGAAGAAGTCAAACTCTCACTCTTTGCAGATGATATGATATTTTATGTGGAAAACCCAAAAGACTCCACCCCAAAACTGCTAGAACTCATACAGGAATTCAGTCAAGTGGCAGGATATAAAATCAATGCACAGAAATCAGTGGCATTCCTATACACCAACAACAAGACAGAAGAAAGAGAAATTAAGGAGTCGATCCCATTTACAATTGCACCCAAAACCATAAGCTACCTAGGAATAAATCTAACCAAAGAGGCAAAGGATCTGTACTCAGAAAACTATAAAATACTCATGAAAGAAATTGAGGAAGACACAAAGAAGTGGAAAAACGTTCCATGCTCATGGATTGGAAGAACAAATATTGTGAAGATGTCAATGCTACCTAGAGCAATCTACACATTCATTGCAATCCCCATCAAAATACCATCCACTTTTTTCAAAGAAATGCAACAAATAATCCTAAAATTTGTATGGAACCAGAAAAGACCCCGCATAGCCAGAGGAATATTGAAAAAGCAAAGCAAAGCCGGCGGCATCACAATTCCGGACTTCCAGCTCTATTACAAAGCTGTCATCATCAAGACAGCATGGTACTGGCACAAAAACAGACACATAGATCAATGAAACAGAATAGAGAGCCCAGAAATGGACCCTCAACTCTATGGTCAACTACTCTTTGACAAAGCAGGAAAGAATGTCCAATGGAACAAAGACAGTCTCTTCAACAAATGGTGTTGGGAAAATTGGATAGCCACATGCAGAAGAATGAAACTGGACCATTTCCTTACACCACACACAAAAATAGACTCCAAATGGTTGAAAGACCTCAATGTGAGACAGGAGTCCATCCAAATCCTAAAGGAGAACACAAGCAGCAACCTCTTTGACCTCAGCCGAAGCAACTTCTTCCTAGAAACATCGCCAAAGGCAAGGGAAGCAAGGGCAAAAATGAACTATTGGGACTTCATCAAGATAAAAAGCTTTTGCAAAGCAGAGGAAACAGTCAACAAAACCAAAAGACAACCGACAGAATGGGAGAAGATATTTGCAAATGACATATCAGATAAAGGGCTAGTATCCAAAATCTATAAAGAACTCCTCAAACTCAACACCCAAAGAACAAAGAATCCAATCAAGAAATGGGCAGAAGACATGAACAGACATTTTTCCAAAGAAGACATCCAAATGGCCAACAGACACATGAAAAAGTGCTCAATATCGCTCAGCATCAGGGAAATCCAAATCAAAACCTCAATGAGATACCACCTCACACCAGTCAGAATGGCTAAAATTAACAAATCAGGAAACGACAGATGTTGGCGGGGATGTGGAGAAAGGGGAACCCTCCTACACTGTTGGTGGGAATGCAAGCTGGTGCAGCCACTCTGGAAAACTGTATGGAGGTTCCTCAAAAAGTTGAAAATAGAGCTACCATATGATCCAGCAATTGTACTACTGGGTATTTACCCCAAAGATACAAAAGTAGGGATCCGAAGGGGTACGTGCACACCGATGTTTATAGCAGCAATGTCCACAATAGCCAAACTGTGGAAAGAGCCAAGATGTCCATCGACAGATGAATGGATAAAGAAGAAGTGGTATATATATACAATGGAATATTATGCAGCCATCAAAAGGAATGAGATCTTGCCATTTGCAACGACGTGGATGGAACTGGAGGGTATTATGTTGAGTGAAATAAGTCAAACAGAGAAAGACATGTATCATATGATCTCACTGATATGAGGAATTCTTAATCTCAGGAAACAAACTGAGCGTTGTTGGAGTGGGGGGTGGGGTGGGAGGGATGGGGTGACTGGGTGATGGACACTGGGGAGGTTGTGTGCTCTGGTAAGCGCTGTGAATTGTGCAAGACTGTTGAATCTCAGATCTGTACCTCTGAAACAAATAATGCAATATATGTTAAGAAAAAAAAAAAAGAAGAAGAAGAAGAAGAAGGTAGCGGGAGGGGAAGAATGAAGCGGGGGAAATCGGAGGGGTAGACGAACCATGAGAGACGATGGATTCTGAAAAACAAACTGAGGGTTCTAGAGGGGAGGGGGGTGGGAGGATGGGTTAGCCTGGTGGTGGGTATCGAGGAGGGCACATTCTGCATGGAGCGCTGGGTGTTGTGCACAAACAATGAATCATGGAACACTTTATCTAAAACTAATGATGTAATGTATGGGGATTAACATAAGAATAAAATTAAAAAAAAAAGAAAAAAAAAAACTTAAGCAGGTCTTGTGCACATAGTTAGCACTCAGTACTTACCAGCTATTATATTTCAGTGGAGGGGTAGGTCAGGGTCAGATTCATAGGGCATCCTGGTTAGGTGAATGCTGAAAACCATTTATTTCAGGTCAGGCTAAAGGGGATGAAAGGCAGATTCTAAATTAGTCCCCCCCACCCCCCTCTCAAAGTCAGCCCTCATTGCTGATGCTGCATGTCAGGATGAGACTGGGGACACATGGCTCATATTGGGGAAGTAGTAATGAGCACTGAGCACAGTTGGCAGGCAGCAGGAGGCAAGTCGTTATGCCAGGATTTGGTCGACAGAAGCAGCAGCTTCCTGAATATCCACATCAGGGAAAAGATGAACGTGTTCTGGTTTCCTAGGGGCTGTGTCACCCTAGCAGAGTGTTACATAATTACTTTCCTTTCCTTAGCTTTCCTATCAAGAGACCATTTGTGTTTCCTTTGAAGGACAGCTGCTCCCTCCTGGTGTGCCTGCAGCCCCACTCCCACCAGTGCACCCGAGTGACTTACAGATGGTAAAGGAGTGGGTGTCTGCAGGTGGGCTTGACCAAAGAGCCACCATCTCAGGCTCCACTGTCCATGTGAGACCTCAAGGTTGAGGTGGAGGGAGCAGGTGGGACTGGCCTACTGCACACAGCAGACGTGCAGCTAGCTGCCCAAGGGACTTGTGTAGAGGCTCTTCTCCTTGGCCGTCTAGCATTAGCACCACTTCTTTTCTGGGTCTGCAGAATGTTCCACCTGCTTCCTCTGTCCTGACTGCTCTGTTGCTTTTTCTATGGAAGTAGCTGCTCCTGTGCTTGTGGTATGTCTGCCTTTCAAAGCTACTGCTGAGCTAGTGCACAAAAGGCAGATTCCAGAAGCAAAGACTTCCCATGTCTTGACTGTTCAGCTGGCTTCTGAGCCATCCAGGAAGTAGTGGGAACCTGCCTCTGTGGTGCTCTAAATGGGAAATTAGCAAACACAATATGATAAAATTGGCTTAAATTGGGAGGATTAACACTAAGGATATGAGATGGACGGGAGCAAAAACCGTAATCAGGAACAATGGCAGGCAATGAATGGAGGGAAATGAGAAACCCCTGGTGGTGCCCAGAGCCCAGTCTCGCTGGTCCTTCCCCCACAGATTCCTCTTCTCCAGGCTTCCAAGCTGATTTTGTTTATCAAACACTTGCTGCTGGCTTCCCTGCACCAGACTCTCAGCCACAGGACTGGGTAAGCTTGCATGGGCATCAATCCCCCTGGGCTCTGGGCGGCCCAGGCCCACTATCCTCAATGAAAGGATGGTGCAAACCCGGTCTTACTGCCCACTGGCTCCCACTTCCTCCCCCAGAGGACTTGACTGCTCTTGAAATCCACCATCTGTGCCCACGGTGTCCTTGGTATGGATGCAAGTTGGGTGTGCCCGTGTTGTCTGTGAGATTTGTGAACTAGCAAACGAGCAGACTCAACCCCGAGAGGGAGGAAGAGGGGAGAATGAGGCAATCTGCAGCCATGGTTGCACAGAAAGAAGTGGGATTGGGGCAGGCAGTGAGGAATTCTTTTTGGCAAGTTTCTGTATTTTGGGAGTCCTGAACTCAGTGATCACCTCTGGTCAGAAAGATCTCCAAGAAGCCAGGCCTCACCTCAAAACTACTATCATCACATGAGAAACGGCCTCATAGGGAATCTCGTTACAACCCTGAAAAGTCATTGAGCTCAGGACTCCCTGCTTTGAGAGTCAATCACTTCATTGTGGGCAGCGAAAAAAATACCTTTCTGATTAAATCAGAATAAGTAGGACAATGTTTTTTAGTCAATTGACCAGGCAATGGAAGTGGATATAGAGGTTAGCTTTGTTGCCCTACGATACACTGTTCAGAGTTTACTTGTTGCTTCAAAGGGTATAATTGGAAAATAAGCACCATATAAAGAAGTAATGGCTCCATGAAGAACCAAGAGCCTTGTTGGTTTTCTCTGGCTGCTGTGACAAATCATCACAACCAGAGTGGCTGAAAACAACACAAAGTGATTCTCATATTTCTGGAAGTCAGAAGTCTGAAATCAGTCTCTCTAGGCTAACGTCAAGGTGTCAGCAGGTTCCTTCTGGAGGCTCTGAGGGGAGAATCTGCCTCCTTGCCTTTTCAGCTTCTAGGGGCGCCTGTCTTCCTTAGTTTATAGCCCCTTCTTCCATCTTCAAAATAAATTACTCTGCTTTCATCATCATATCACCTTCTTGGACTCCGGCCCTCCTGCCTCCCTCTTAGAAGGACCTTTGTGATTACGTCTGGATCCATGCAGACAGTCTAGGATAATCTCCCCATTTCACATATTTGATAAATCCCCTTTGTCATGGAAGGTGACACTCACGGGTTCCAGGGATTGGGATGTGGACACATTAGGGAGTAATTATTCAGCCGACCACAGGGTCACTTGATCAGCCTTTTGGAAAATGAATTCTACATTCAGTTATGGCCAATGGTCCCCAATAGACCGTTTCTCTCAGGAAGTGGTAATGTCTTTGAATTTGACAATGCATTTCCTGATTTATGAGGGAGAAATTGGAGGCAGCAAGGCCCCAAAACAATGCCTCTTGGCAGCTCCTAAAAGGCTGAACATTTGAAAAGCCAGTGGACATATTGGTGGAGGTAGAGGTCATGCACACAAGCAGATGGCACCATGGGGTAGCATGTGCAGAAGGAGAAACAAGTTCCCAAATGTCAGATAAGTCACAGGTCATGGAGAGAACAGTGGAAAGCAGGGCACAGTGTCATCTTGGGTAGCCCAAGGTGAGCAGCTGGGTGGGGGCCATCAGAGCTACCAGAGGAGAATTGCTGCTTCTCCCCGAACACAGCTGGTGGGGTTTTCAGAGGTCCAGACTGATTGGTTTTCTCTCCCAGCTTTAGAGCACTAGTTTTTCTTCTTATATTTCTCCACTTGCTCCACCATCTGCAAATATGTAGGAGGTTTTGTATCAGCCATGTCAGAGGGAATTTCACAGCTGTCTATGCTTAGTCGACAGCCAGCAGACTGGAGGAGGACGGCACAACTGGCTCCTTCCACCCAACTAGTGCTTTCATGTGCATGGAAACAGGCTCAGTGGATGGTCAAGGAAGATCTGCTTCCTTCATGGACCTGCTGTTTCAGGGTGGGGCAGAGAAAGCCCAGAGTGTACCCAGATAGATTAAAAATAGAAAATGCAACCGCTATGGAAAACAGTATGGAGGTTCCTCGAAGATTAAAACTAGAGCTATCACAGAAACAGACCCATAAATACGGAGAACACGGTGGTTGCCAGAAGGGAGGGAGGTGGGGGGATGGGCACCATGGGTGAAGGGGAGTGGGAGGTACAGGTTCCAGTTATGGAATGAATAAATTACGGGGATAAAAGGTTCAACATAGGGAATACAGTCAATGATATTGTGGTAATGTTGCATGGTGACAGATGGTAACTACATTTGTGGTAAGCACAGCATAACACATAGACTTGTTGAATCACAATGTTGTACCCCCGAAACTAATGTAACATTGTGTGTCAACTACACATCATATGGTTATGATGCAATTCCACCCCTGGATATATCCAAAAGAAATGAAATCACTCTCTTGAAGAGATATTGCACTCCCGTGTTCATTGCAGCATTGTTCACAGTAGTCAACACATGGAAACAACCTAAGTGTCCACTGATGGATGAATAGGTAAAACAAATGTGGTATATATACAATGGAATATTATCCAGCCATAAAAAAGAAGGAAATCCTGCTATTTATGACAACATAGATGGACCTTGAGGACATTATGCTAGGTGAAATCAGTCAGAGAAAGACAAATACTGTATGATCTCACTTTTATGTGGGATCTTTAAAAAAAAACCTTTATAGATATGGAGAACAGATTTGTGGTTGCCAGAGGTGGGAGGTGGAGGGTGGGCAAAATGGGTGAAAGTGATCAAAGTTACAAACTTCCAGTTATAAAATAAGTAAGTCCTGGGGATATCATGTGCAGCATGGTGACCTATAGTTAACAGTACTGTACTGTGTATTTGAAAGTGGCTAAGAGAGCGATCTTAAAAGTTCTCATTACAAGAAAAAAAATGTGTAACTGTGTGGTGATGGATGTTAACTAGACTTACTGTGATAATCATTTTGCAATATATACATGCATCAAATCATTATGTTGTGACTTGAAACTGATATATTGTTGAATGTCAATTGTATCTCAGTTAAAAAATATACTTTGGGTAGGAAGTGAAGGTCCCAAGCCTCCCTTTGGGGCATAAAGAAGAAAATCCTGGGTGAACTGACCAAGTGGGTGGTCTCCTTCTCTCTTGTTCCATGCCCCCCACCAAAATCACACACACACAACCCTTTTGATTAAGCAGGTGGGATGCATGGCCATGATTCAACATGTGGCATCAGGAAAATATGTGTGAGAGAGTGAAGGTCTAGGAGACACTGTTTCTGGTCTGAATCTCCCTATTAAGACCCCAAACCTTTATGGACCATCTGTGAAATGAAAGCTTTATCTAAACCAATGGGTTTTGATATTTTGGGTGTCAGGACCTCCTCAGGAATCCCATACTCGTAGCTGCACTTTTCAACAGAAAGACTATATAAAACCATGTGTCCTGCTTGTGTCCCGCTAAAAGCAGACACTCCAAGACAAGGACTTGAGTGCTGGGGGTTTATATGGGAGGTGAGTCCAAGGAAATCTAAATATGAGAGTGGGGAAAATAAGACTGAAAAGATAGAGAAGCCACAAAAGTGTGTGCTAACCAGCAGGGGTGCCTCTGTGGCAGATAGGGGCTCCATGCCACTGGAGACCTCTGAAGAACTGCTTCTCACAGTGTGATCCCTGGAGCAGCAGCACGGGCATCCCCTGGGAGCTTGTTAGAGATGCAAATTCTCCAGTACCCACCCCAGACCTACTGGTCAGTCCCAGTGGTGGGGCTCAGCAATCCATGCTATGAAGCCTTCCAGGTGATTCTGATGTACACTGAAGCTTGAGAACCACCAGCAGAGGACACACCACAGAATTGTCCCATGGAGAGTTTGAGGGGTGGGGAAACTGGAGTGATCACCAACTCTCTGCTCTTACTGGTTGAGGTAGCTTGGCAATCTGGATTCCTTAGCACTCTGGGTTGCCCTGTGCATGGCCTGAGCAAGGTCTCCTGGTGCTTTCTCCAGCTCTTAGGTACAGAAGTTGTAAGATACAGGTGCTTAAGGTGGATGCTGCCAGTGTACACAGGAACTTTCCGCCACAGCTTCAGGTAAACTCAAGAGGCTATCCAAGGGGCTCTGGGGTGGGACAGCCATAGAGTATGCCCCACATACTGAGAATTCAGTGACATTATACATATTTTCAAATAGAGGTGCAGATAGTGTGTGTATACATATATTCATTAGATTCATGGCCTAGTTAGATCTGGAGAGGATGCTTATACTCCTTGTTTATTGAAATCATTATAGAGTATACCCATTTCATGGATTTACCAGTCTCATGCTGTGTAATAATGTCATTTTGCCTCATCATCCATGCTGTCATTAGTGTGGAGAGACATAAATTTTATTTTTCTGTGAAAAATGGCTCAAGAAGAAGTCATCAGCTAATGTTGGTCATGCAGGTGGAGAGAAGGTGAAAGTTCTTAGCTAGACAAGAGAAATAACTCTCAAGAAATGATAAGTAATGGTGTCATCTGTGTATTATTTAGGGTGTTGGTGCAGAAAGGTGTTGGACTGTGGCTTTCCCAAGCGTCAAAATCTGCTGTGCTGTGTCCTTAATGGTTCTCATTGATTCTCCCTATCCAGCATAGGGAGGGAGGTTGACAAGAATTAGGCAGGGTGCCGGGTCAGAAATTGGCTTACGAGACACAGTAATTATCTCAATAGAACTGAGTCACTAAAAGAGAAGCTGAGGCAAAACCCATTTGTCTGGTCTGAGCCATGTGGTAAAGACTAGGTAAAGGTTGGTGGACATTGAGGTGTGCACAGCTCCCCCAGTAGGACACATTCCAGGCTTACAGTTCCACAACAAATTGCCCACCCCCTCGCTGGATGGTGGGGCAGGAGTTTCCCAAGGGCTGGACAGTAGCAGAAGTGACCCATGCAGTGTTCTTGCTTCCTCACATCACATCCCCAGGCCAACCTTTTTCTTCCGGTGTGGCGGCAGTCTGCCTTTCCTGGGAAGCAGATACTGGATCTGGGTTAGGAGTGTAGAAGGTTTACTACAGAGTAACAGCTGAGAAAAGAAAAGAAAGGAAGCAGGATTGAACAGGGGAGCCGTTAGACCCCAGTGCAGACCTGGCAAAGTCTATACCAGCCAAGACTGCCCATCAGAGGAGTCTCATATTGGATGGAAATGTCTAGACCCTTCCTTGTTTCACTGCCTTGCTCAGTCATTGGCTGGGCACTGCCGCAAGAAGAATGTGAGTTTGGCTTGAGAATCAGGGTGGCCCCTGAGCAGTTAAAGCGGGAGGCTGCTAGTAGGACCGGGGATATTTGCAAGGCCTAGTGTAAAATGAAAATGGGGGCCCCTTGTTAAAAAACTACTAAGAATGTTGATGGTGGCAGCATGGCATTAAGCCAAGGGCGGGACCCTTCTAACTATGGGGTCCTGTGCAAATACAAGGCTCACACACCCATGAAGCCAGCTCTGGCTGTAGCTGACCATGCTGCTTGTACCTGCATAGCATATCCTAACTTGAAGGGGATCTGAGCAGTGCACCCCCACTTTGCTGCAGATCAGGACTTTCTGTGAAGTCAGGAGAGGTAACTCAGCCTGTCTCTGGGTGCCACCCCAGGGACACTACAAAGGCAGCCCTCAATCTGTGAAAGGGGCAGTTCTGCATTATGTTCTGGGTGGTTCCTCAGAGGGATCTCAGCAAGATTGGGCTGCAGTTGTCCATAGCAATAATCAAGTCAATAAAATGCATTTTATGGGCTTTCCCTTCTTCCATGTCCTACTCTGCCCACTCCTTCACCCTGGTGTCCTAAGATCACCTCCTAGATAAACTGCTTGCACCCAAGTCCTTGTCTCAGGCTCTGAAAATACATGGCTTCGTTCAGGACTATCTCAGGAATTGGTTTCTCTGGCTGAACACAGCTAGAGAAGGAAGAAGCTGATGTTAATTACAAAATAAGGGATGTATTCTCAAATATGTGGAGGAAGAAACTAAAAGAAGTAACTTTTGATTAATAAATAGACTATACCCATTGCTGGGAGCAATGAGGCCATCATTTGCTTTGGCTACCATGAGGCTCTCACCAGCCTTCTCAGTCAGAGACCCACATTCTCATGGCCAGTCATCTTTGAGACCATGGGACAACCATGAATTGAGGCTTTATTGCCAAGTATTGACTATCCCCTCTATGTAATGGGAGAATTACATACTCTCTAGAGAATGGAAATTGAAATGGGTCCTTTCCAGTAAAGATCTTGAGTAATTTGCGGAATGAAGGAGGGAATTTCCAAAGAGCTGTTAAAGTTAGGGCTACCCTGGATTAATTTTTCCCCTAACCTTACTGAAATATACTTGACATATAACATTATATTAGTTTTAGGTGTATCACATAATGATTTGATATATGTGTATATTGCACAATGACCCGGTATGTCTAGTTAACATCCATCAGCTCACGTGGTTACAAATTTGTTTCTTGTGATAAGAACTTTTTTTTAAGGGAGTGGAGGGGCAGAGAGAGAAGGAGAGAAAGAGAGTCCCAAACAGGCTCTGCGCCCAAGTGCAGAGCCCAACGTGGGACTCAATCCCACAACCCTGAGATCATGCCCTGAGCCAAAATCAGGAGTCAGACTTTTTTTTTTTTTTTTTTTTAAGATTTTATTCAGAGAGAGACAGTGCACAAGCAGAGGGAGTGGCAGGTAGAGGGAGAAGCAGATTCTCTGCTGAGCAAGGAGCCCCATGCGGGACTTGATCCCAGGACCCTGGGATCATGACCTGAGCAGAAAACAGATGCTTAACCAACTGAGCCACCCAGGCACCCCATGATGAGAACTATTAAGATCTACTTTCTTAGTAATTTTACAATATACAATACATATTGTTACCTGTAGTCACATACTGTACATGACATCCCCAGAACTTATTTACCTTATAAGTAGAAGTTGATACCTTTTGACCACCTTCACCTATTTTGTCCACCCCCCACCTCTGACAATCACTAATCTCTTGTTTGTTTCTATGAATTCATTTTTTTTAAAGATTCCACATGTAAGTGAGAACATACAGTATTTGTCTTTCTCTGTCTGACTGATTTCACTTAGCATAATTTCCTCAAGGTCCATCCATATTGTCACAAACAACAGGATTTCCTTCTTTTTTATGGCCGAGTAATACGCCATTGTGTGTGTGTGTTTGTGTGTATACCACATTTTCTTTATCCATTTATCCATCAATGGACACAGGTTATTTCTGTGTCTTGGTTATTGTAGAAACTGTGCAAATGAACATGAGGACACAGATATCTCTTCAAGATAATGGTTTTGTTTCCTTTGGATATAGTCCCAGAAGTGGAATTCCCGGGTCATATGGTAGTTCTAGTTTTAATCTTTTGAGGAACCTACATACTGTTTTCCACAGTGGCTGCACCAATTTACATTCCTACCAATGGTGCATGAGGGTTCCCTTTTTTTTTACATCCTTGCCAGCATTTGCCACCTCTTGTCTTTTTAAGGGCAGCCTTTCTAACAGGTGTGAGATAATATCTCACTATAGTTCTAATTTGCATTTCCATGATGATTGCCCTGGGTTTTTTATTTTCAACATGTGTGTATACATTGATCATTCATGTCAGGGTTCGATACTACTATTCATTATAAGAATATAGGTCAAGCAGAGTGGGGCTGGGTTCATGCTAAAGAAATGAGGGAATTATTGTTATAAATGAATTTTGGAGACTGTGGTGGGTTCTCTGATGAGCTGTCCAGATCCACCTTGT
This sequence comes from Mirounga angustirostris, assembly GCF_029215605.1. Taxonomy (NCBI): domain Eukaryota; kingdom Metazoa; phylum Chordata; class Mammalia; order Carnivora; family Phocidae; genus Mirounga; species Mirounga angustirostris. The sequence continues at coordinate 94,806,581 of NW_026991718.1, read as the reverse complement.
GAAAGCCTAATTGTCCCAGCTTCTGGGAGTGCTGCTGGCAGATAGCCTTTAGCTGTCAGCCCTTGTGGGGACTGACTGGTTCAAGGTCAGTCCTCCTGCCAGGGCCAACCTGCATCCAGTGATTGGTCGATGTGGGGTATGAAGGCCTGGTCCTCTGGTCCCTAAGGAGTCAGCACTGGAGGCCACTTGAGCACCCGAGTTCCCCATGAGATTGGCTGAGTGTTGAGACTGTATCACAGCTCAGCTTTTCCCTCTGCCCCACCCTGCTTGCACTCCCTCCTTTCTACAAACATTGACCCCAAGAGCCCTCCCTAGAAAGCCTCCTACAAGCTAATATTCATTTCGGAGTCTGCCTACCAGGAAACCCAACCCTTAACAGTGACAATATCCATGACATCTGTGTTAATAGCAACTCTCAGCTAGGGAAGCCCTCGGTTGCATCTTGCAAATTGGGTTTGTCCTAGGGTTAAACTTTTCTGTTCAACGGCCTTTCTTTAGTGGAAATTCCAAGAAGCCTTGGTGTTTAGAACACTGCTCTTCTTAAGTTTTCAGGGAGAGGGCCGGCGCACACTTTCCAGTGACACATCTGTTCTGCAGCTAGGGAGAGAGTTTGTTTTCTTTTAAATTGAGGTATAAATTATATACAGTAAAATGCAGATTTTAAATGCATAGTTTAATGAGTTTTGACAAATGTTTATGCCTGTGTAACCAATACCCCCGTCCTGATAGAAAACATCTCGCTTACCCCCCAAAGTTTACTTGTGCCCCTTTTCCGGTCAATAACGTCACCATCCCTTCCAGAGGTGACCCTTATTCTGATTTCTATCACCATAGCTTTATATGGCCCCTTATGCAATTTCACATGAATGGTATCATACAGCGTGTACTCTTTGGTATCTGGTTTCTTTCACTTAACATAATGATTCTGAGATGCACCCATTGTCTCAATCAGTTTGGGCTGCTACACAAAAATACCATAGACTGGATGCCTAAACAACAGACATTTATTTCTCACAGTTCTGGAGGCTGGAAGCCTGAGATCAAGGTGCCAGCATGGTGAGTTCTGGTGAGAGCCCTCTTCCTGGCTTGTAGCTGGCCATCTTCTTGCTGTGTGTCGTCATATGGCAGAGAGAGAGGAAGCAATGCTCTTTCTCATGTCTCTCCCAGCAAGGGCACTAATCCCATTATGAGGGCTTCACCCTCAGGACCTAATTACCTCTTACATGTCCCATTTCCAAGTACTATCACACTGGGCACCAGGATTTCAACATAAGAACATTCAGTCCATAGCATTCAAATTATTGCATATAGTACTAGTGCCATGCTTTTATTGCTGAGGAGTATTCATTGTTGGGCTGGACTGCAGCTTATCCATTTTCCTGCTGATGAACATTTTGGCTGTTTCTAGCCTTTGGCTATTTAAACATTCATGTAGAAGTGTTTGTGTGGGCATATGTTTTCATTTCCTTTGGGTAACAAGGAGAGGAGTTGGTGGGTTATAGGCAAATACATGGTTGACTTTATAAGAAACTGCTGAACAGTATTTGAAAGTGGTTATATTTATTTATCCTTCCCAGAGTGAGAGTTTGGCCATTTGATTGTCTCTTGATTCATAGACTTGATTCAATGTTGGAACAAATGGTGATCTTGCTGTTTCTTGCAATTTTCTGTCAAGCCCCTCTAATGTTAGAAGAGGAGAAAGTCATGCTTTGGAAATGAAGAGTGGCCCAAAGCAGCTCACCAAGCACCAGTGAGTCTCATGGTTTATCCTAAATGTTCATGGAAAGTTGAGTTCTACTCCATGGTGTAGCTGTATTTTTAAAAAATTTTTTAAAAAGATTTTTATTTATTTGAGAGAGAGAGAGAATGAGAAAGAGAGACAGCATGAGAGGGGGGAGGGTCAGAGGGAGAAGCAGACTCCTGGCTGAGCAGGGAGCCCGATGTGGGACTCAATCCTGGGACTCCAGGATCATGACCTGAGCTGAAGGCAGTTGCTTAACCAACTGAGCCACCCAGGCACCCCTGTATTTTTTTTTTTTTAAGCAAAAGTATTGGAGCTACATTCCCCAACCCCAGCGAGATGCTCTGAGGTGTCCTCTGGGGATTTAAACCTGTTCTTGACAAGCATACAACTAGACACCTCCTTTGTTTTACAGATTACACCTCACCTGCAGGGAGGTCAGCTAGCTTCTCTAAGGTCACACGGCCGTCTAATGAAAGAGCCAATTACTAGACCGTAATTTTCTTAACCAGCAGCTGAGAAAAATAAACTTCTGCAGAGCTGGGTCACTCCCTATACTCTGGTCACTCCTCCTTATTCCTCAAGTAGAGGCAGTGAGAGATTTGGCTGAATGCTCTTTTCTTTGCCAAGGAGAGTTTTGTAATGTTTTAGATCTTCTCCCCCAACTGATGAAGTCATTGTCTCTAGTAACTCTGAAGGGAGAAAAGGGCTTTAGTTTTCCAAGCAAATAAAACCACCTTTCCCTTTAAGCAGCTCCAGGATGCAAGCACACATGAAATTCACATGGAATAAACTGTTAATATACCAAAGGGGATGCCAGTAAGTGGCAATGGCGATTAGATACACAAGCATCAAACTGCAGGAAACTTGCCCAGAAATAGCAGCCTCTTCCAACCCCCTGATGTGGAGATTAGCGTGGAAGGAGGAGATGACAGTGACGTGGGAGACATCTGGCTCTGTGTTCTATCTATTGTTGGAGCAAGTGTCTCTTCTTCCCATTGTATGCAAGAAGTTAGCAGGAGCTAGCCAGACTCATACCTTGGAGGGATTCACACCATGGCAGCTGCACCTACAGGACCCTGCTGCTTAAGGGCTCTGAGCTGGCCTGTAGGTGTCCACCCCAAACACCAGCCCTCAGCAGACCCAGTGTACAGAGGGGGGAGTGCCACGCCACGATGGTTTCACCACCAGGCACCTTGTGATGGTGGAAAGAGAAGATGTGAATTCTAGTAGTGAATCTGCCATGAACTGTGTGACTTTGGGCAAATCATTCTACCTCACTGAAGTGTCTCCTCATCTATGAAAGAAAGGGTTATTTATTTACTCATTCATTCTTACTCTCCTGAGCTCAAAAGAGAATGATTAAGCACATGCTGTGTACCTGGCACAATGATAAGCTCCAGGGATACAAAATGAGTAAGATAGGGCTCCTAGCCACATGAACTTGGGTAAATTGCATTAATGCCCTAATTCTTCATCCCCCCCGTATCTAATTTAACCTCTTCACATTTGATTTTTAGCCCCTCCCACTAAAGAGCTGGAGTCTATTTCCTCAATCATTGACTTTGGTTAGATCATGGGACTTGCTTGGATCATAGAATGTGGTAGAAACAGCAGTGTGCCAATTCTGAGCCTAGGCCTTAAGAGGGCTTGGCATGTCTCCTTCTTGCCTCTGCTATTGCCACGAGAAGTACATGCCCAGGCTAGCCCACTGGTTCCAGGAGGAGGATGAGAGACACATGGAGTAGAGCCATGCCAGCTGAGGCCAACCTGATCAGCTGACCCTCCGTTAACTCACAGACACAGAAGCAAGCCAAGCCAGGATCAGCAGAGCCCCTCAGCCCAGATCAGCACATTCCTAGCTGACCTATTGGTTACCTGTTGGTGGCCATAGTTAGCTGTACAGAGCTCTTGGGCCATCGGACATGTCCATACAGTGGGATGGTTCTCTGATAGAGGGACATGGAATGGTGAAGAGGTGGAGGTGGGCTATATAGGTACAGAGGGGGAGTGAGACCTAAGTGGGACTCAGAGAAGGTCCAAGGAAAAGATATAGCCTTTACTCAGTCCTGGATGATGAGAAGAACATAGATGAAGTGGAGGGAAGGAGAGCTGGACTAAAGGTCAAAAACTGGTTGCATGAAGTGTGAATACTGTTCAGTTATATTTTATTTGACCTGCACAGAATTTTGGAATTTTTAAATTTATTGCCAACATTTAAAAATGGGAAGATTTCTCATTAAAATTCAGATTTTACCTTTTCTAGAAAAATGGAAAAATATGGTGACCTGGGCCTGCCTCCTTGCTTGGCAAAATGTCTTGGTGGAGAGTAGTGAATGCCTCTTTAGAAAAGTTTTGTCCCCTCTCATTCTATAGTCCCTTGGTCATTCCACTTCACTCATCTATTATAGGACTTCCTACTCCCACAGACATCTGAGTCTGCATATCCTTGATGTGATCATCTTTATGTCCCTGCTGGTTTAAAGTCACTTATTCCCTTGACTCTGTCCAGTTGAGCTTATCCCATCTTTGTGCTTTTTCCCATGGGTTTAACTTTTTTATTTCCAAGACTTTGAATCAGTCTTTTTATGTGCATCTGTTCTTTTTTTCATCTTTTTTTAACTAAAATTTAAAATTTGAGGGAATTATAGATTCGCATGCCACTGTAAGAAATAATATGGAGAAAGTTTGCACACCCTTTATCCAGTTTCCCACAATGATAATGCCTTACAATATTATGGTACAATATTACAATCAGGATTTTGATATTGATACAACCTACCCACTCACCCATCTTGTTTAGATTTTCCCAGTTTTACTTGTACTCATTTGTGTGTGTGTATTTAGTTCTGTATAATTTTATCACATGTGTAGGTTTGTGTATTCATCATTTCTGTAATGATACGGAACATTTCCATCCCCACGAAGACTCCTCATGTTGCCTTTTACAGCAATACCCATTTTCCTTCCATTCTCTGGCCCCACCCCTCCGTTCTTACCTCCTGGCAAACACTAGTCTGTTCTCTGTTTCTATAATGGGATTATACAGTATGTAACCTTTAGGACAGACTTTTTTCACTCAGTGTAATTTCCTGGAGACTTAAACAAGTTGAGGTGTGTATCAATAGTTCATTCTTCTTTACCATGAGTACATTCTATGGTATGGATGTACCACAGTTTAACTATTCATGTTGAAGGATATCTGGGCTATTTCCAGCTTTTGGCTCTTATGTATAAAGCTGCTGTGAACATTCATGTACAGATTTTTGTATGAACATAAATTTTCATTTTTCTGGGATAAATGCCCAAGGGCATAGTTTCTGGATCATATGGTAATTGCATATTTAGTTTTATAAGAAGCTATCAAACTGCTTTCCAGAATGGATGTGCCATTTCACATTCCCACAGCAACATGATCCAGTTTCTCCACATCATTGCCAACATTTGATGTTGTCACTCTTTTTTTATTTTAGTCATTCTGTTAGGTTTGCAGTGATATCTCATTGCGGTTTTGATTTACGTTTCTGTGATGGCTAATGATGTTGAACATCTTTTCATCATGTGCTTTTCAACATGTTCTTTCTTTCACCTGTGTATGTTCTTTGGTGAACTGTCTGCTTTTAAGGAAGCAAGTGATTTGATTTGGCTCCTGGAATCAAGGTGGATTCAAATTTTTCTGCCTTCTTCAGCCCTAAAAGCCATAATCCCCCCAGGCAGTAGTAGACTACTTTCTTTAGGGCAGTCAGCTTGGAAGCCCCCTCCCAGCTCTTGGCTTCAAGCCATGAACCTGGTATCTTGTCTCTGAACACCTTTGTTCCAATTACCCTAGCTGGAAAGTCCCAAACTGTGCCTGGGAAAACCCACACTGGAAACACTTCCTCTGCATTCATCTAGGGCTCTTTGATTCTTCATTCCATAGCACCTGCATCTTTGTTTTCCAGCAGAACGTGAATATCATGTTCTCAACTCCAACGCATGCTTATGTATGTTTTTTGGGTTCTGTGCCTGATAGCCCTTTAGGGGATAAAAGGCTGAGTGGGGGATGCTCTGCATGGAGGGTGAGAGTTAGGTTGGGTTACTCTAATGGGACACTGTAGGTACCTTGTCCATATCTTCTCAGCCCATCCCAGAGGTCACTTGCAGGCTGTTCTTGTACATATCTTGGCTTCTTGTGTCTCTCTGCCTCAGGGCTTCTGGCTGCAGGTGTGTAGTCTGTCCACGAACAGGGCAGACTGAAAGTGTTGGGGAGTTAATGCTCAGAAGCAACTCTCAACCAAAGAGTAAGTGTTGGTGGATTAATACCCCTGCTTCCTCCCCTGTCAGTGATACAAGTTTGAGGCATGTTCTTCACAGACTCTCAGAGGTTCCCCAGCAGGACTGAGGATGCTGCCATGTTTACTCGTAAAGGCCCAATGCCCCAAGAATAGTACAAAAAATCCTTTTACCCCAAATGTTAACATTTGTCTTATTTGCTTTATCATTCTCTCTTTCTGATTTCCTTTCTTTCCCTCTGCCCCAGTACATTGGTATACATATCCTAAAAAACAAGAAAATCCTCTTACATAACCACAGTAAAATTCTCCAAATCAGGGAATTAATATGGATATAATACTTTTGGCTAATCTGCAGATCTTATTCAAATTTCTCAATTTTCAGTTGTATGCCTTATGTAAAAAGAAACATTTTCTGATTTAGGTTCCATCCAGGATAATGCATTGTGTGTAACTACTGTGTCTCTTTAGTCTTCTTTAATCTGAAACAGTTCTTCAATCTTTCTTTGGCTTTCACAGATGAGCTTGATTCTTTCTTTCTTTCTTTCTTTCTTTCTTTCTTTCTTTCTTTCTTTCTTTCTTTCTTTCTTTCTTTCTTCCTTCCTTCCTTCCTTCCTTCCTTCCTTTCTTTCTTTCTTTCTTTCTTTCTTTCTTTCTTTCTTTCTTTCTTTCTTTCTTTCTTTCTTTCTTTCTCTTTCTTTCTTTCTCTTCTTTCTTTCTTTCACCTTGACATTTTGAGTATAGGCCAGTTATTTTGTAGAATGTTCCTCAATTTTGGTTTGTCTGATGTTCCTCATGATTAGATTCAGTTGATGTGCTTTTGGGAGGGACACCCCAGAAATGAAGTGTGTCCTTCCCAGTGAATTCTATCAAGAGGGAGATGTTGTCTGTTAGTTCCATAATTAGTGATGTTAAAACTGATTGTTTTGTAGAGTAGGAACTTAAAAAAGAGGAAGTCATCAATAGGACCCCTGTGTTTTCTTTTGAGTGAGGATTCATGTGCCATAGCCTGGTGGAATCAGATTTCCTTTAGACATTCTTTCATGCATGCAGATTATTTATACCTTGAGGGCAGGGCTATGCACATGGAAGGTGATGGATATGCCCACATATTAGGCCTGAGCTCTCGCCTCAGAAATTGTGTAGGATAAGAATTCTGCTCTCCTCTCCAGCCTCTTGGATTCAGAGGCAGCTGGGGAATGAGGTGATGGGGTAGAGACAGTAATGCTATGTCCCTCAGGCACTTTCTGTTCCACACAGCTCTGGTCTAGACATATTAGGCTCACAAATATGATTGGAAATATGCCTCTCCATGTAGGTTTTTGCTTCTTTGCCTATAGACCAAGCATTCCTGCTGCTATGTCTCTGTATTTGTGGTTTTCTAATGCACATAGCAGAATATCATGTGGACAAGTCACTTAAACCCTTAAATTTCAGTGTCTTCATCTGTATGGTAATCCTAATACATACTTTCTAGAGTAATGAAGTTAAGATGATATAATTGATATAAAATGCAGCATGCATCTGGAACACATAAATGCCCAATAAATACTATTATTGCTAATGATAATAACTTAAAAAAGCCCACACTGGGAGTTAGGGAATCTGGGTTTGAATCCCAACCCAACCTCTTCCCGACTTTGTGAACTTGTATATCTCCTAACCTCTGAGCCTTGATTTCCTTGTCTGTAAACTGAGGATAATAATATGTGTCCTGGCTGCCTCACTGGGCTATTGGAAGGATGAAGTGGGCCACTGTGTGTGAAAGCCATTTATCCAGTGAAAAATTAAGTAAACATGAGTAGACCCTGGCATTCCCTCTTCTACACCAGCTTAGGCTCTATACCCATGAGGAGGGGCTGGGCTGTTTGATAGCAATGGGGCTGGAAATGATTGTTGGTTCTAAGGCCCTTCAGTGAAACCACTGAAAATCATGCCTTGTCCCTCCCCTGAGCCCTGACTCTCTCTTAGTTTGGCCCCAAATGGCCCTTGGGACACCTTTGGTGGTCCCTGGCCCCTTGGTCGCTGGCTAGCTGCTTACTGTGGCATTGTGTAGGCTCATTCCCTATGTGGGTGGCTGCTAGATCATAGGGGGCCTTGGTCCTGCAGATCCCTATCTCTGAAATTGCTCTGGCCATTCTGCAGCCCCTGGGGTGGAACAGACTCCTCCTCTCATCTGTGTAATTGATACTCTTAGGCTTCCTTACAGTTTCTTACAGATCATTTTATCAGGTGTTCTCAACCTTGACTGCATATTGGCATCACCTGAGGAACTAAAAAACACTGGGTAGAACTCAGACATGAGTCTTTTTAAAGCCATCTCAGGGATTAAAGATAGAGGATTACTGCTCTAGACTAAATTTTTCTCCAAGCCAGAATTTTAAGGCTGTGGGGACTCAGGCAATCTGCTCCATGTGGACTTGGACCTCCCTCTAGTCCAGCTGCAGTTGGACTGTCTGGTTAGCCAAGGGATCAGCATGGTGGAGGAGTGAGACACCCCCTTAAGAGCATTGCAAAACATTTTGCAAGGATATTGCAAAACAGTAAATAACATTTATCAGCCTTTAGCCAGTTTTGACCCTACATGATTTTGGCCTGATGGGTCAAATTGGAAATTTGGGAATTGGGACTCTTCCATCTATAAAAGTATGACTCCACTACACAAAGTGATTTCACAATTCATTCAATCCCTCCCATGATCCTGTGAGGCAGGGGACTCATGTAAAACCCACTTAGTAACTGGAAAAACAGACTTGGGTGATGGTGAGCCGCTCAACAACATTAATTGCTGAGTAGTGTCATGTCCTCATCTAGATCCTGCTATTATAGTTTGTTACTCAACTACTTGTGTCTCCAACTTTTGTCACATTTTCCACAACTTCTAGCATTAGACTGGGCATATGGTGGGTATTTATTATGGCTGGCAAAAAGGATTTTTATCAAAAATGGCCAACATTTGTAAAGCATCTTATGGATTGCAAAGAACATTCACATCCATCTTATGGATTGCAAAGAACATTCATATCCATCCTCTTTCTATTAAAATATTTGCTGAGGAGTTATGAATAAGTGAATGGGCACAAGGTTTGAAATGGAAATTAGATGTTTGTACCAGCATCTTTTCAAACTCCCTGAATATTCAGGAGGGCAATTGCATGGTCCTTGCCCATGGACGACCTGCATCTCTAGTAGAGTTAAGTTCATGCCTTGATTCTTCATTCTTAATGCTCATTCTTCCCAGCATCCATCCTGTAGCATCCCATGGAATGGTAAACCTACATCTTAAGTTTAATCATGCCTCTGCCTCTGACTACCAGCATGAGGTTGGAAAAATCATTTCTCTGGGTTTCAGTATCTGCATGTGAAAAAGGGGAGAGCTGGACTAGATTGGTGGCAAATGCAAGGCAAGTATATGCATCTCTCCTCACCTAGGCACAAGCCAGGGACTGCTAATTGATTGTGCAACTTCTCATCCACTGCATTTGGATGCAGGCTCAGAATCCTTTGACTCCAGACTGCCAGGCAGCCATTACAAATGAACTGAGTTAGCATTGAGGAAGAAACCAATTAGCCATTCTGGCAATGGATGGTTTTTGAGTTCCCTTACAGCTATCCTTTGTTCTCTGGTTTTAAAAGGTCAGGACTGCGAGGAGAGCATCCTGCAAGCTGTTATCATCCTAAGGTGGAACTGGCAGCATAACTTGGGATGGCCAGGGCATTGATGATGCTCAGCAATTTCCTTAAAGCAGTGTTTCCCAGGTTTGCCTGAACATTGGAAGCATCTTGGCAGCTTTAAAAAAACTTGAGGTAGAGGTATATCATACATATGGTAAAGTGCATACATTTTAGGTGTGCAGCTTGATGGACTTTACATGCATATATATTTGTGTAACCACTATCCTAATCAAGACAGAACATTTCCTGCAACCGCAAAGGAGACCTTCTATCCCTTTTCATTAATACAGTAGGGGTAACCACTATTCTGTTTTCTCCTCCACAGATTAATTTCTGATCTTGAATTTTATATAAAGTGTGTGGTCTTTTCTGTCTAGCTTTTGAGATTCACCCATGTTGTTGAGTGCATTGGTAGTTAGCTTAGTTATATTGCCACTTAATATTTTATTGCATGAATATATCATGCATTATCCATTTCCCTGTTGATAGGTGTTTGGACTAGTTTCATGTTTGCACTGTTGTGAGGAGAGGGGCTCTGAGCATTCCATACTTACCTTCTGGTGGACATATGCTCTCATTTCTCTAGGAGTGAAGTGGCTTGCTGGGTCTGAGGGCAAAGGTACAGCTAATCTTCATTATTTGTAAATTCTGTATTGTGAATTTGCTAAAATATACTTGTAGCCCCAAAAGTTGATACCCATGCACTTTGGCAGTCATTTGTGGCCATGTGCAGAGTGGCAGAAAATTTGAGTTGCTCTTTCCAGCTGAGGTCAAACAAGGAAACTGCCTTTTTGTTTCAGCTCTCATTCTGAAAGCAACTGTCGTTTTCAGTATATATTTAGTGCCATGGGTTTGGTTTTTTTTTTTTTTTTGCATTTCTGTGCTTTTTGTTGGTAATTTCCATGTTTAAAATGGCCCCAAGCCAAATGTTGAAGTACTATCTATGTTCCTAAGATCAGGAGGCTGTGATGTGCCTTATGGAGAAAATACATGTGTTAGATAAGTTTCGTTCAGGCATGAGTGATAGTGCCATTGGCCATGAATTCAATGCTAATGAATCAACAATATATATAAGATAAGATGTCTTTAAACAGAAACACACATAACGCAAGGTTATGTATTGATTGGCTGATGAAAATGTTATGACCAGAGGGTCATGGAGGCCTAAGCCTGTATTTTCCCCAAGAGCAGCGGTTCAGTATTTACTAACTCAGCATTCATCATGACTTTATAGGATATAACTACTGCAAACAATGAGAACTGACTGTATGTTCAACTTTAATAAATACTGTTCAATAATTTGCTAAAGTGATTATATCATCTGAGGAGCTTTAAAACTCCTCTTGGTCAAGGCACACCCAGATCAATTAAATTAGCATGTCTGGTTGGGGGACCCAGAGACAGAAAGCCAGTGATTGTCACTGATAGAAATACAAGGAGAGAAAAAAAAAAAAAAAGAAATACAAGGAGAGAAGACAGGGCAGTCACAACAGGAACACTGTCTATATATATATAGCTGTCTCTCTCTCTCTATAGAAGAATAGTTGTTGCTTTCACTTGCATGTATTCTTTTGGGTTCTTTTTATTAAGTGTTTCACTCTCTCTGTATGGTTTGTGCATTTAAAAACATACAATCAATAGGAAAAAAACAATCGCTCGCCTGAAAGATAAATGACAAGAACTATCCCCATAGCAAGGTGCAACTCTAACTCACAGGCCTGGGCTTGATTATAAAGAGCAAACAACCACTTGGCCAACAGAAATAAAGAATTACCGACCAGGCACACGTGCATCTCTCAGCACCTGTAATCTTGAGCAAAGGTGGAGAACAGGGAAGTCATGTAGCAATCAGAAAGTTGCTGCAACAGGAAGCCAAGGTGACAACTGATTTCCAAGTGCAAAAGAATAGCTCTGTGTTATTAGGAAATCAGTATCTCCTGTCAAAGCCAGCAGTGCCAAGTTCTTCACAAACTTAGCTGAAAAAAATCAAACTTCCACTATCCCAAGAGGATTGGCTCTGTTGTTGAAATAATTATAACCGCTTGGGTTAGATGGTGAGATTGTAAGATCCACTCCTCATTTACCAAGACAACCAAGAGCTGCTTAAGGCACTTCCTTTACCTGGCCTTCTGGCACCACCTAAAGATATCTATGTATTTACCTCCAGGGCGGGAAGCTCCAGTCATTAGTACTCAGGGTTGAACTGGAAATTGCTGAAGTCCTGTCTGACTTGTCTAGCAATTCTCAAAGTGAGGTTCCCAGACCACAGCAATAGTATCATCTGAAACTTGTTAGACATGCAAATGTTCAGGCACCATCCCAGTAGGGTTGTCAGATAACACAGGATGCCCAGTTAAATGAGAACTTAAGATAAATAACAATGATTTGTTTGGATAAAAAACAATGATTTTTGTTTTTTTTTAGTGTAAGTATGTTCCAAGCAATATTTGGGATTGAGTATTTATAATATTTGGGACTGTTTAACTGAAATTCAAATATAACTAGGAGTCATGTATTTTTATTAGCAAATCTGATGACCCTATATCTCAGACCTATGGAATCCAAAACTCTGGGGGTGGGGTTCAACAAAATGTATTTCAAGGAACCTCCCCAGTGATTTGTATGTATGCTAAAGCTTAAGGACCATTGCCCTGGTTTCAGCTTTCTATCCTACCTAGTTGGTCAAGGAAAGGATTAATTTTACTGTAGTCATATCTCCATGCTTGGACTTCTAAAAATTAATTAATTAATTAATTAATTAAGTTCAATGAGCCAATATTTTCCTAACAAGAAATATCTGAGAGCTAAGCCCAATTTTTTTTCTCAAGTTGGAACTAAATAACTCATTATCTAGGTCCCTTTATAACTCATGTTGGGCAGGGCACCGATTAGTCTCAAGAATTGACTTTCTCTCTAGGTACAGGTGGATGCTTCAGGGAGCACCTTTCCTGGGTTTTGGTGGCTGCCCCCATTGCAGTTTGCTATTGCGTGGGACCTCTGACCAGACAGGTGGCAAGGTTGTCTGTGTCTGTGACCCATGGCAAGATCGAGGTACAGACTTCTTTGTCTTCATTGTTGCCACACAACAGTAGCTGTTGTACTTTTTTTTTTACCTCTGGGATCCCACGAAAGTCTTGTCTCATCTGAATAAGGTAACAGTTAATATAATGATGCCATCCTTATGCTTCTTTTCACAGCAGCACCTACTGCTTGACTATAGGAACCCGCTATTACAGAGTATCTGAGCAGGGTAGGTCCAGGGCAAAATAACTAGAGTCTGAGTAATGGTGATAACTAAAAATAACCAGTATTTATTGAGCACCTACTATATGCTAGGCATTATGCTAAGTGTATAACATATAACATCACAGGGCTTATTAGTCTTCATAATATCCTGTGAATTCAGGATTATTTTCCTCACTTTAAGGTAAGGAAGTTGAGTTTTAGCAAGGGTATATAACTTGCTTACATTCTCACAACTAGGGAACGAAATTTTTGAATGCCCATTTGTCCAACTCCACAGCTAGTGCTCTAAACCATAATGTCCATTGCTTTCCTCTTGGGAAATTAACATTAGTTAAAAGCCTCTGTGCTAAACACCACATTCATTGGCCCATATCAGGCCTGTACTATGGGCAGGCACTGTGCTAGGTGCTATGGCACTCAGAAGTACCTTAGATACAGTCCTTGTACTCTGAGAGTCATACATGGGTGATGGGGAATAGGTTTGAAATAATAACCAATATCTCTCCTCCTGTGTATTTATCCTCCCTTCTGGAGCCAGCTCTGCACTCATGCAAGTAGTGGGCAGCAGAAAACACAAAAGGAAGGAAACTCTCTTCTTGGCTTTTGAATTTTGGAAGTTTAATATTTTGGAGGATGGGAAGGACTCCCCTAATGGGTAAAATATTTAGGAGAATACTTCATAAGGGGAGCAAGTCTTTCCCATCTTAGACTAGAAATGGATTTCCAGGATAGAAGAGGGAGAGATGGCTCACAGAAAGTGAGGATATTTGGTCCTGTTTCCTGAGTCATGTCCTAGGAAGGCAATAGACAACCCCCAACCCCACTGGTGTAGACTACACGAACAGGGTGGCCTTGTACCCTACTGCCTGAGTGGGGCTCAGAAAGAGGGCAAATCCCAGGGTAGAAATGGCAATGCTAGTATCTGGGCAGGCAAGGCTTTGGATGCTCTTATGGAGTTTCATACACTTCAGCATGGCACAGTCCCAGACAGTGAACTTTTATGTACCCCAAATGGGCATTGAAATAGCATCAAGAACTTCTAGACATGAAAGAGCCACAGATGGGAACAAGGGGTATCTCCATGGCAATGTATATGGACCTATGCCTACCTTAGGACTCCTCAGTGTGGAGGGATGACACTGAAGATCAGATGGTCCTTACCCAGTAATGGCACCAAACTTAGCTCCCCCAAAACTTAGATGCCATCCCTGGAAAGTAACTGCAAGTTACTGAGATAAAATTTCTGCTATGGAGGCTGAATGGGGACTTGAAATAGAAATTAAGACTAGTGATAGGAAAATGGGAACAGTTGTCTGGCTCACTTGTGCCAGGAAAATTTGTGGAAGACTTTGGAATTGGTGAAAAAGATCACTGGGTATCCTGTCTAGGGCACCCTTCTAGGCTATCTTAGCCTTTCATTGCCTTAGAGCTATCTTACAGCTCTATACATTATAGCAAAACTATAGTAATTAAAATGATTCTTGTCCATAGAAATATAAATAATGTCAGTTAATTGCAATTGTCAATAAAATTAATTATTGCCCAGTAGGTATTGGCTAGTTTTGCATTTGTTTATAGACTAATTTCAGCATTTTTGATTGTCTATATATGTGGGTGTTTTTAAAATTCTCTTTTGAGCTGATTACAGCATCTTACTGGTTCCTTCATTAATTGAAGAGTTAAGTAAATTTTTGATGTGTATTCATTTTATAACTGTATGAGAATTGTAGTTTTACCTTTGAAAAAAAATTATCTTTGACTTCTGATTTCTGGTCTGTATGTAAGGAACTTAGAAGTCTCCACTCCCTCTAAACAACCAGTAAAAATCTGAGCAAGATGAAAAATCAAAAACTCTTCTTAGGTTTATCAGAGAAGTGAGGTCACAGGGCATACTGGTACCCCCAAAATTGGAGAGATGGACAGGTGGATACAGAGAATCACAACTTACTGGTTCAGAAACCCCCAAGCAAAGAGCTCCATGTGTACCAATTCCATGGTGGGAAAACCTGGATTATAATTGATGATTTGCTGTAGGCTCAGTGTGGACAAGTCTGAGAAATAAAAACTTCAGGGAGACCCAGACATTTGGGGCCCCTTATGCTTTTGCAAGTTTTACCTCCAGGAGCTCTACAAAATTCTCACAGTGAAGATGGAAAATAATCCCCTCAAGCTTCCCACTGGAGGAGCCATTTTGAAATCCCAAGACCATTCTGTTCTTCTCAACAAGATTTGCACTCAACAGAAGCTATTTTACCAGAGCCTAATCTATTGGGGTTTTATCAGAACCTAAGCAACCTAGAGGAAGCAAAATATTCAAGTCCAGACTCCATTAGCCATCCTACACCATGTAAAGGAGTGGGGAAAAAAACAGAAAAGCACTTAGAAAGTTCATAGCCAATGATTATATAAGTGAAATGAATAACAATGATATGAGGGATTGGAAGGAGGAATTAAGAAGGTTTTGTTATTGTAAGGTACTTGCACTACCTGTGAAACAGCACAGCATAGTATCATTTGGAAGGGAAAGCAACCAACAGGAAGTGTGTCATCAACTCAGCCACCTGTGTTGGCAAGTGGGGCTTGAGTCTGCTGAGCAAACTGTAAGCCAGTATAGAAAAGGCTACAATAGTTATTATACTCATGGCAAAGGAGCTGAGATATTAAAAGAAAATTATCCTCTAACACTTGTCTGAGTTGGAGGTTGAGACTCGTACCTGCTCGATGCTTTTGTGGAAGTAGAAGAGGCATAACGGTCACGGGCCAGATGGTTAGTTTTGTCTGGGACATGGGGTGGTAAATCAGGGAAACAAAGATGGTGATGGTGAAGGGTCTCAGTGAAAGTTTTGTGGGTAAGAAAGGAAGGGTCTCCCAAACAGAACACTAGAGGAGTGGAAGTGGGGAACAGTGTGGTGAGTCTGGGGGATGATATATCATCTGGCCACCCCATCATGCTAGCATTGGTGCTATAAAATCATGGGCTGGAGAGGGGGCAGGGAGCGGAGGGATGGACCACCACCAGTCAGAGGGTCTTATGTGTCTGGACTTTGTCTGGGAAGCAAGGGAGAGGCATGGAAGGTTTTGTGTGTGCGTGTGGGGCGGGGGGGGGGGGGGCAGTGGTTCCAGTCATATAAGGGCCCTGAAGTAGGTTGCAGGTGTGAGCAACAAAGGTGAAGGGAACAGAAGTGGGAGCTGGGCACACAGAAATGATCTATTTACTCAGATTACTACAGCAAAATACCACAGACTGGGGGGCTTAACCAACACAAACCTATTTCCTCACAGTTCTGAAGGCTGAAAGTCCAAGCCCTAGGTGCCAGCAGGTTGATTTCTGGTGAGATCTCTCCTTGGCTTGCAGACATCTGCCTCCCTGTGGTATTCTCAGTTGGCCTTACCACCTTGCCTGCCTGCCCCTGGGGTCTTTTCCTCTTCTTATAAGGACACCAGTCTTACTGGATTAGGGATTCATACTAATGGCCTCATTTAACCATAATCACCTCTTTAACAATCCTGCCACCTAATTATAGTCACATTAGGAGTTAAGGCTTTAACCTGTGGATTTTGGGTGGCACAGTTCAGTCCATGACAAATGGTGAGAAGGAATTGAGGCCATCTGGGTAGAGTCTCAACAGTGTCCACCAGTGAACACCTCACTGTACCTTCTTCAGTGATCACTTTGCATTGTGGGTGTGTAGTGAGCCTCCTTCACTGGAATCCCCCAGTCTTGCACAAGAGCCATCCCACCCCATGCCTGCACAGTTCACCATTACCATGTTCTCAGTCTTCAGTCATCTGCAGGGCTGGGTCACTTCATTAGAGTAGAAAAGACCTCTGAAAGGGCTGAGGGCATGGTCTCATTTTGCAGGTGCAGGGAACAGAGGCCTTGGGCATGCCAAATGCCTCCCTGGAAGTCTACCATCTTTGTGGTAGAGGGGGCTCACCATCCAGGCCTCCAGACTCAGCAGGGGATGAAGCCATAGCTTTCATTGGATGCTGCTTCTTTTTCTGTGTAGAAGAACGTATGGATTTTCTCCCCTCCCCACTCCCCATCAGATTGGGGAATTTGCTTCTGGCCACCAGGGATGCAAACTTTTACTTGGGGTTAATGGTATTTACACCAGTGTGCAACACCAACTGGCACTTTAGACAGTCTCTGCAAGTAAGCTGCTCCATAAACAAACAGGAGCATATGGAAATTTTCTGACAGGTTGAATATTTATAATTCAGATTGCTGAGTTGCCAAGCTGGAAATGTGTTTTCTTCTCTTACACAATGTCTTTGAGCTGGGCGGTAACTGGAGGTCAGATTTCTGGGGCTGCAGATGGGAAGAGACTTGGTGATTGGGTGAGCTGGCTGCACAGGGTGGGAGGGGGTCAGCAGTTCATTCACAGACAACAAGAAGGACACCTCTTGAGAAATCCCTTTCCCTTAACCAGCTGGTTTACACTGGCACTAGCCCTCCTCTTGAAAGAAGCAACTTGTTTGATAAGCAACACGCTCATACTGGGCTATGGTTTATGGGGGCTTCTGTCTGGTAGGGGTAGAGGGATGTCATCTCAGCAGAGACATCTCTCCCTCAATCCTGTTTGCCACAGCAAATACTCAGTGGGAATTCTTTTTTTTTTTTTTTTTAAGATTTATTCACTTGAGAGAGAGAAAAAACGCAGGAGGGAGGAGCAGAGGGAGAGTCTTTTATTTATTTATTTATTTATTTATTTATTTATTTATTTATTTATTTATTCATTCATTCATTCATTCATTCATTCTTATGTTAATCCCCATACATTACATCATTAGTTTTAGATGAAGTGTTCCATGATTCATTGTTTGTGCTTAACACCCAGTGCTCCATGCAGAATGTGCCCTCCTCAATACCCACCACCAGGCTAACCCATCCTCCCACCCCCCTCCCCTCTAGAACCCTCAGTTTGTTTTTCAGAGTCCATCAACTCTCATGGTTCGTCTACCCCTCCGATTTCCCCCGCTTCATTCTTCCCCTCCTGCTAAGGGAGAGTCTTTTTAAAAAAAATTTTTTATTTAAATTAAATTAAATTAACATATACTGTATTATTAGTTTCAGAGGTAGAATTCAGTGATTCATCAGTTGTTACAACACCCAGTGCTTATTACATCAAGTGCCCTCCTTAATGCCCATCCCCCAGTTATCCCATTCCTCCACTCCCCTCCCCTCCAACAATCCTCAGTTTGTTCCCTACAGTTAAGAGTCTCTTATGGTTTGCCTTCCTCTCTGTTTTTGTCTTACTTTTCCTTCCCGTCCCCTGTGTTCTTCTGTTTTGTTTCTTAAATTCCACATATGAGTAAAATCATATGGCATTTGTCTTTCTCTGACTGACTTATTTTGTTTAGCATAATACTCTCTAGTTCCATCCACATAGTTGCAAATCGCAAGATTTCATTCTTTTTGATGGGTGGGTAGTATTCCATTGCATATATATATATATATATATATATATATATATATATATATATATATATATACCACATCTTCTTTATTCATTCATCTGTCGGTGGACATCTGGGTTCTTTCCATATTTTGGCTATGGTGGACATTGTTGCTATAAACATTGGGGTGCATGTGCCCCTTCAAATCACTCTTTTTATATCCTTCGGGTAAATACCTAGTAGTGCAGTTGCTGGATTGTAGGGTAGCTCTATTTTTAACTTTTTGAGGAAACTCCATACTGTTTTCCAGAGTGGCTGCACCAGCTTGCATTCCCACCAACAGTGTAGGAGGGTTCCCCTTTCTCTGCATCCTCACCAATATCCGTTGTTTCCTGAGTTGTTAATTTTAGCCATTCTGACTGGTGTGAGGTGGTATCTCATTGTGGTTTTGATTTGTATTTCCTTGATGTCAAGTGTTGTGGAGCACTTTTTCATGTGTTTGTTGGCCATTTGGATGTCTTCTTTGGAGAAATGTCTGTTTATGTATTCTGCCCATTTCTGACTGAACTTTTTGGTTTTGGGGGGTATTGAGTTTGATAAGTTCTTTATAGATTTTGGATACTAGTCCTTCCTTTATCTGATAAGACATTTGCAAATATCTCCTCCCATTCCATAGGTTGCCTCTTAGTTTTGTTGATCATTTCCTTTGCTGTGCTAAAGCTTTTTATCTTGATGAAGTCCCAATAGTTCATTTTTCTTTTTTTCTCTTGCCTTTGGAGATGTGTCTAGCAAGAAGTAGGGAGAGAGAGTCTTTTTTTTTTAAATTTTTTATTCTTATATTATCCCCATACATTGCATCATTAGTTTTAGATGTAGTGTTCCATGATTCATTGTTTGTGCATAACACCCAGTGCTCCATGCAGAATGTGCCCTCCTCAATACCCATCACCAGGCTAACCCATCCTCCCACCCCCCTCCCCTCTAGAACCCTCCAGTTTGTTTTTCAGGGTCCATCGTCTCTCATAGGTTCATCTACCCCTCCGATTTCCCCCCCTTCATTCTTCCCCTCCTGCTACCTTCTTCTTCTTCTTCTTTTTTTTTTTCTTAACATATATTGCATTATTTGTTTCAGGGGTACAGATCTGAGATTCAACAGTCTTGCACAATTCACAGTGCTTACCAGAGCACATACCCTCCCCAGTGTCTATCACCCAGTCACCCCATCCCTCCCACCCCACCCCCCACTCCAGCAACCCTCAGTTTGTTTCCCGAGATTAAGAATTCCTCATATCAGTGAGGTCATATGATACATGTCTTTCGCTGTTTGACTTATTTCGCTCAACATAATACCCTCCAGTTCCATCCACGTTGTTGCAAATGGCAAGATCTCATTCCTTTTGATGGCTGCATAATATTCCATTGTATATATATACCACACCTTCTTTATCCATTCATCTGTCAATGGACATCTCATCTCTTTCCACATTTGGCTATTGTGGACATTGCTGCTATAAACATCGGGGTGCATGTACCCTTTCGGATCCCTACATTTGTATCTTTGGGGTAAATACCCAGTAGTGCAATTGCTGGATCGTATGGTAGCTCTATCTTCAACTTTTTGAGGAACCTCCATACTGTTTTGCAGAGTGGTTGCACCAGCTTGCATTCCCACCAACAGTGTAGGAGGGTTCCCCTTTCAGGGAGAGAGAGTCTTAAGCAAACTATGTGCTGAACACGGAGCTGGATACTGGCCTCTATCCCCTGACCCTGAGATCACGACCCGAGCCAAAACCAAGAGCTGAACGCTTAACTGACTGCCCCACCCAGATGCCCCCTCAGTGGGAATTCTTTACAGGATGAGTTGGTCACCTACCTAAGGAATTGGGACTTTCTTGGTTTTAAACTGTAAAGTCCCACATCCCAGAAACTCCCTCAGCTAGGATGGGCCACTCTATTTAGGCCAAGAAGAGGCAGACCTTCTCACTGGAATTATATTACATCCCGTAGTAACCCATTACATCTCCAGTGATCTCTAGTTTACAATTCCACTGGAGGTCAATGCATTTGGCTTCTAGAGTGTGACCACCTCTACCTCTCCACAGCCATTTTCTTCATAGACTCGATTTTCTGTTCCCGAAGGAAACACTTTGATTACCATGCACATTTTGTAATTTCCCATCTGCTTTTGGGCTGCCTTACTCAAAGACAAGTGGAAAATGTTATTTGTCACAAAAACAAGGCAAAATAACCACCCAATAATGTGCAACATTACATAGGAAACATTAGAGGATATTCCATTTGCCAGTATCCCCACTAGGGGCAAATAATTTCGCATAGACTATTTTCCCCTTATAAATGGACTTGCGTAATGGGTTTTTTTCCTCCTAGTATTCAGGGATTTGGGGCATGCTTTATCATATCCTAGTGTTCCTTGCTCTAAAACTGACCTTTGGGTATTCATCTGTAGGAGGTCTGTTGTACATGCATTTTGGGGGTGTGTTTACAGTTCACAATGACTTCCTTAAACTATGCTCCCTCACTCACAGGGCTGAACTGTGTTCACCCAGTATGATCCCACCTCTCAGGGCACAGTTGATTGGATTGGGCAATGCAGGGAGGCATTGAGCCCAAACTGTTTGTATCTCTGAGGGTGACAAGGAAAGGGGGATTCAAAGAGAAGAATGCAGTCATGTACAGAGAGAAGCAGAGACTGGAAATGAAGAGATAAACCTGCCAGGGCTTTCCAGGATTCCATTTCAGCCCTTCCTGGCCTGACTGCCATTCTTGCTCAGGATGCCCTTGTTCCTAATGCTGAGCCTCCTGTGTTACTTGAATCCATTTCTGTTATTTTTCACCACATTGTTGTGTATAGAACTGCTTCCCTAGGGCCATTGTCTTTTATTTATAGATACAAAATGGGCTATGAAACATGATCTGGGACCACACTTGCCGATGTTTGTTGAGCCCTTGGCTAAGTTCAGGGGAGACAGAGATGAGCACAGCATCTGCTGTGTGTTCCATCTGCCTAGTCCCTGTGAGTCTGCAGAGAACTGCATTGTGGGAAGATCCTCCATCCCTCACAGGACAAGGTACCATAGCAACCATGGATGCCTGGTCCCAAATGTACCAAACTTTGATGTTTTTAGTTCCAAACAAGAAAATGAAAAAGCCACCCAAATTTGTTTTCTCTCTTCAAAGGTTATTTTTTTTTATTGAGGGAAAAATAATAACAAGTCATTGAGTTCTTTTTTGTAAGGTAGATTTGGAGACATAGAGATTTTTTGAATAGATAGAGAGGCCCAAATAAAAACACAAAAATGTAACTGAAGCTCTGAGACTGGAGCACAAGGATCAAATAACACTTTACCAGAGGGGAGGGGAGTGGGGGCATGGGTTAAATAGATGATGGGGATCAAGAATTGCATTTGTTGTAATGAGCACAGGGTGATGTATGGAAGTGTTGCATTATTATATTGTATACCTAAAACTGATATAACACTGTATGTTAACTGGAATTAAAATAAAAACTTGAAAAAATAAAATAAAAACTTAAAAAAAAAAAAGGAAAGAAAGGATGCCATCAATGCCAAGGGCAGAGTTTGATTGATAAATTAATTAATTCACCAAGCAAGTGCCTACTATATCCCAACACTAACCAGGCCAAAGGAGCCTAGGTATGTGTAAGACACAAGTTACTGCTCTGTACATCTATGTGGTCTCATCTTCCATTCGTAGTGTCAACAAAAATACATGTGCCTACCTTCCCTTTAATAGGAGCTTAGAGAAGCAGAAGGAAGTGTGAGACACAGCTCATTCCCTCCGGGGCCTCATCATCCCGATGGGCTAAGAAAGCATATATAAAATAATGAGCTATAGCACAAAATGGTGTGTTCAAAGTCTGGGTGGTACAGCTGAGACCTGTCTGTGGGACTTAAGAGGGAGGGCCCAGTGGGCTGGAGTGATCTGGAAAGGCTTTATTTTTTTTTATGTATTTATTTATTTTTATTGTTATGTTGATCACCAAACATTACATCATTAGTTTTTGATGTCGTGTTCCATGATTCGTTGTTTGTGCATAACACCCAGTGCTCCATGCAGAATGTGCCCTCTTTAATACCCATCACCAGGCTAACCCATCGTCCCACCCCCATCCCCTCTAGAACCCTCAGTTTGTTTTTCAGAGTCCATCGTCTCTCATGGTTTGTCTACCCCTCCGATTTCCCCCCCTTCATTCTTCCCCTCCTGCTATCTTCTTCTTCTTCTTTTTTTTTTCTTAACATATATTGCATTATTTGTTTCAGAGGTACAGATCTGAGATTTAACAGTCTTGCACAATTCACAGCGCTTACCAGAGCACATACCCTCCCCAGTGTCTATCACCCAGCCATCCCATCCCTCCCACCCCACCCCCGACTCCAGCAACCCTCCATTTGTTTCCTGAGATTAGGAATTCCTCATATCAGTGAGGTCATATGATACATGTCTTTCTCTGATCGACTTATTTCGCTCAGCATAACACCCTCCAGTTCCAACCACGTCATTGCAAATGGCAAGATCTCATTCCTTTCAATGGCTGCATAATATTCCATTGTATATACATACTACATCTTCTTTATCCATTCATCTGTCAATGGACATCTTGGCTCTTTCCACAGTTTGGCTATTGTGGACATTGCTGCTACAAACATCGGGGTGCACGTACCCCTTTGGATCCCTACATTTGTATCTTTGGGGTAAATACCCAGTAGTACAATTGCTGGATCGTATGGTAGCTCTATCTTCAACTTTTTGAGGAACCTCCATACTGTTTTGCAGAGTGGTTGCACCAGCTTGCATTCCCACCAACAGTGTAGGAGGGTTCCCCTTCTCCGCATCCCCACCAACATCTGTCATTTCCTGACTTGTTAATTTTAGCCATTCTGACTGGTGTGAGGTGGTATCTCATTGAGGTTTTGATTTGGATTTCCCTGATGCCAAGCGATGTTGAGCACTTTTTCATGCGTCTGCTGGCCATTTGGATGTCTTCTTTGGAAAAATGTCTGTTCATGTCTTCTGCCCATTTCTTGATTAGATCATTTCTTCTTTGGGTGTTGAGTTTAAGAAGTTCTTTATAGATTTTGGATACTAGCCCTTTATTTGATATGTCATTTGCAAATATCTTCTCCAATTCTGTTGGTTGTCTTTTTATCCTGATGAAGTCCCAATAGTTCATTTTTGCCCTTGCTTCCCTTGCCTTTGGCGATGTTTCTAGGAAGAACTTGCTGTGGCTGAGGTCAAAGAGGTTGCTGCCTGTGTTCTCCTTTAGGATTTGGATGGACTCCTGTCTCACATTGAGGTCTTTCAACCATTTGGAGTCTATTTTTATGTGTGGTGTAAGGAAATGGTCCAGTTTCATTCTTCTGCATGTGGCTATCCAATTTTCCCAACACCATTTGTTAAAGAAACTGTCTTTGTTCCACTGGACATTCTTTCCTGCTTTGTCAAAGATTAGTTGACCGTAGAGTTGAGGGTCCATTTCTGGGCTCTCTATTCTGTTTCATTGATCTATGTGTCTGTTTTTATGCCAGTACCATACTGTCTTGATGATGACAGCTTTGTAATAGAGCCGGAAGTCCGGAATTGTGATGCCGCCAGCTTTGCTTTTCTTTTTCAACATTCCTCTGGCTGTTTGGGATCTTTTCTGGTTCCATACAAATTTTAGGATTATTTGTTGCATTTCTTTGAAAAAAGTGGATGGTATTTTGATGGGGATTGCCTTAAATCTGTAGATTGCTCTAGGTAGCATTGACATCTTCACCATATTTGTTCTTCCAATCCATGAGCATGGAACGTTTTTCCATTTTTTTGTGTCTTCCTCAATTTCTTTCATGAATATTTTATAGTTTTCTGAGTACAGATCCTTTGTCTCTTTGGTTAGATTTATTCCCAGGTATCTTATGGTTTTGGGTGCATTTGTAAATGGGATCGACTCCTTAATTTCTCTTTCTTCTGTCTTGTTGTTGGTGTATAGGAATGCCACTGATTTCTGTGCATTGATTTTATATCCTGCCACTTGACTGAATTCCTGTATGAGTTCTAGCAATTTTGGGGTGGAGTTTTGGGGTTTTCCACATAAAGTATCATATCATCTGGAAAATGTGAGAGTTTGACGTCTTCTTTGCTGATTTGGATGCCTTTGATTTCTTTTTGTTTTCTGATTGTTGTGGCTAGGACTTCTAATACTATGTTGAATAGCAGTGGTGATAGTGGACATCCCTGCTGTGTTCGTGACCTTAGGGGGAAAGCTCTCAGTTTTTCCCCATTGAGAATGATATTCGCTGTAGGTTTTTCATAGATGGCTTTTATGATCTTGAGGTATGTACCCTCTATCCCTATACTCTGAAGAGTTTTGATCAAGAAAGGATGCTGTACGTTGTCAAATGCTTTCTCTGCATCTACTGAGAGGATCATATGATTCTTGTTCTTCCTTTTGTTGATGTATTGTATCACGTTGATTGATTTGCGGATGTTGAACCAACCTTGCAGCCCAGGGATACTTCCCACTTGGTCGTGGTGAATAATCCTTTTAATGTACTGTTGGATCCTATTGGCTAGTAGTTTGGTGAGAATTTTTGTATCCATGTTCATCAGGGATATTGGTCTGTAATTCTCCTTTTTGATGGGGTCTTTGTCTGGTTTGGGGATCAAGGTAATGGTGGCCTCATAAAACGAGTTTGGAAGTTTTCCTTCCATTTCTATTTTTTGGAACAGTTTCAGAAGAATAGGTATTAATTCTTCTTGAAATGTTTGGTAGAATTCCCCTGGGAAGCCATCTGGCCCTGGGCTTTTGTTTGTTGGGAGATTTTTGATGACTGCTTCAATTTCCTTAGTGGTTATAGGTCTGTTCAGGTTTTCTATTTCTTCCTGGTTCAGTTTTGGTAGTTGATACATCTCTCGGAATGCATCCATTTCTTCCAGGTTATCTAATTTGCTGGCATAGAGTTGCTCATAATATGTTCTTATGATTGTTTGTATTTCTTTGGTGTTGGTTGTGATCCCTCCTCTTTCATTCATGATTTTGTTGATTTGGGTCATTTCGCTTTTCTTTTTGATAAGTCTGGCCAGGAGTTTATCAATCTTGTTAATTCTTTCAAAGAACCAGCTTCTAGTTTCGTTGATCTGTTCTACTGTTCTTTTGGTTTCTATTTCATTGATTTCTGCCCTGATCTTTATTATATCTCTTCTCCTGCTGGGTTTAGGCTTTATTTGCTGTTCTTTCTCTAGCTTCTTTAGGTGTAGGGTTAGGTTGTGTATTTGAGACCTTTCTTGTTTTTTGAGAAAGGCTTGTATTGCTATATACTTTCCTCTTAGGGCTGCCTTTGTTGCATCCCAAAGATTTTGAACAGTTGTGTTTTCATTTTCATTGGTTTCCATGAATTTTTTAAATTCTTCTTTAATTTCCTGGGTGACCCATTCATTCTTCAGTAGGATGCTCTTTAGCCTCCATGTATTTGAGTTCTTTCCGACTTTCCTGTTGTGATTGAGTTCTAGTTTCAAAGCATTGTGGTCTGAAAATAGGCAGGGAATGATCCCAATCTTTTGGTACTTGTTAAGACCTGATTTGTGACCTATAATGTGATCTATTCTGGAGAATGTTCCATGGGCAATAGAGAAGAATGTGTATTCTGTTGCTTTGGGATGGAATGTTCTGAATATGTCTGTGAAGTCCATTTGGTCCAGTGTGTCATTTAAAGTCTTTATTTCCTTGTTGATCTTTTGCTTAGATGATCTGTCCATTTCAGTGAGGGGGGTGTTAAAGTTCCCCACTATTATTGTATTGTTGTTGATGTGTTTCTTTGATTTTGTTATTAATTGCCTTACATAATTGGCCACTCCCATGTTAGGGGCATAGATATTTACAATTGTTAGATCTTCTTGTTGGATAGACCCTTTAAGTATGATATAGTGTCCTTCCTCATCTCTTATTACAGTCTTTGGTTTAAAGTCTAATTTGTCTGATATAAGAATTGCCACACCAGCTTTCTTTTGGTGTCCATTAGCATGGTAAATGGTTTTCCACCCCTTCACTTTCAATTTGGGGGTGTCTTTGGGTCTAAAATGAGTCTCTTGCAGACAGCATATCGATAGGTCTTGTTTTTTTAATCCAATCTGATAACCTATGTCTTTTGATTGGGGCATTTAGCCCATTCACATTCAGGGCAACTATTGAAAAATATGAATTTAGTGCCATTGTATTGCCTGTAAGGTGACTGTTACTGTATATTGTCTGTGTTCCTTTCTGGTCTATGTTGCTTTTAGGCTCTCTTTGTTGCTTAGAGGACCCCTTTCAATATTTCTTGTAGGGCTGGTTTCGTGTTTGCAAATTCTTTTAGTTTTTGTTTATCCTGGAAGCTTGTTATCTCTCCTTCAATTTTCAATGACAGCCTAGCTGGTTATAGTATCCTTGGCTGCATATTTTTCTCATTTAGTGCTCTGAATATATCCTGCCAGTCCTTTCTGCCTGCCAGGTCTCTGTGGATAGGTCTGTTGCCAATCTAATGTTTCTACCATTGTAGGTTACAGATCTTTTCTCCCGAGCTGCTTTCAGGATTTTCTCTTTGTCTCTGAGGCTTGTAAGTTTTACTATTAGGTTTCAAGGTGTTGACCTATTTTTATTGATTTTGAGAGGGGTTCTCTGTGCCTCCTGGATTTTGATGCCTGTTTCCTTCCCCAAATTAGCGAAGTTCTCTGCTATAATTTGCTCCAATATACCTTTTGCCCCTCTCTCTCTTTCTTCTTCTTCTGGGATCCCAATTATTCTAATGTTGTTTTGTCTTATGGTATCACTTATCTCTCGAATTCTGCCCTAGTGATCCAGTAGTTGTTTATCTCTCTTTTTCTCAGCTTCTTTATTTTCCATCATTTGGTATTCTTATTGCTGATTCTTTCTTCTGCCTCATTTATCCTAGCAGTTAGCACCCCCATTTTTGATTGCACCTCATTAATAGCCTTTTTGATTTTGACTTGGTTATATTTTAGTTCTTTTATTTCTCCAGAAAGGGTTTCTCTAATAACTTCCATGCCTTTTTGAAGCCCAGCTAGTATCTTTAAAGTCATGATTCTGAACTCTAGATCCAACATTGTACTAATGTCTGTATTGAGTAGGTCCTTGGCAGTCGGTACTACCTCTTGTTCTTTTTGTTGAGGTGATTTTTTCGATCTTGTCATTTTGTCCAGAGGAGAATAGGTGAATGAGAGAACAAAATGCTAACAGGGTAACAACGTCCCCAGAAAATATACTGTAAACAAATCAGAAAAGACCTGAAGCTGGGAAAAAGGTAGGGAAAGAAAGAAAAAAGAAAAAGCAAAAAAAAAAAAAAAAAAGAAAGAAAAAGAAAAGAAAAACAGGAAAAGAGATAAAAAACAGAACAAAACAAAACAAAAAAGACAGAATATGGTCAAATATGATCAGGCTGGTACACAGATCAGTGCCACGCACTAGATTCTGGGTGTATTTTGGTCTGTTAGAAGAAAGTGCCTCCCAAAATTTTAAAGAAAGAAAAACTTATATATGTACAAAAATAAGGGTTGATATGATGAAGGGATGGAATATGACTGTAAAGATGAAAATTATAAAACAATTTTATAAAAGGAATTGATAAGAAGTTGTTTGAAAAAAGAAAAGAGGATTAAAAAAAGAGAAAGAAAAAAAAGGGGAGAATGTGATCAGGCAAGAGAGTAGAACAAAACCATACACTAGAGATTTAGGGTATATTTTGTTCTGTTAGAAGAAACTATCTGAAAATTTTAAAGAGAGAACAATTTATACATATATGCCAAAAATAAGGGTAACTACTATGAAGGGATAGAATATGACTCTAAAAATGAAAAATAAAAATGTTTTTTTAAAAAGGGATTGATAAGATATTGTTTGAAAAAGGGAAAAAGAAAAATTCAAAAAAAAAGACAGTTAAAAAAATTAACTTTGAAAGACTAAAGAATCATGGTAAAAAAGCCATGGATTCTTTTTTTTTTTTTTTAATTTTTTTATTCTTATGTTAATCCCCTTACATTACAACATTAGTTTTAGATGAAGTGTTCCATGATTCATTGTTTGTGCACAACACCCAGTGCTCCATGCAGAATGTGCCCTCCTAAATACCCACCACCAGGCTAACCCATCCTCCCACCCCCCTCCCCTCTAGAACCCTGTTTGTTTTTCAGAGTCCATCGTCTCTCATGGTTCGTCTACCCCTCCGATTTCCCCCGCTTCATTCTTCCCCTCCTGCTACCTTCTTCTTCTTCTTCTTTTTTTTTTCTTAACATATATTGCATTATTTGTTTCAGAGGTACAGATCTGAGATTCAACAGTCTTGCACAATTCACAGCGAAAAAGCCATGGATTCTATGTGCAGTATTCCCCTAGTGCTGGAGTTCTACTGTTCTCATTGATCGGCAAACTTGGTCTTGGCTGGCTGTTCTTGCTGATCTTCTGGAGGAGGGGCCTGTTGCCGTGGTTCCCAAATGTCTTTGCCGGAGGCGGAATTGCCCCGCCCTTGCCAGGTCTGGGCTAAGTAATCTGCTCGGGTTTGCTCTTGGTAGCTTTTGTTCCCTGTAAGCTTTCTCTACAGCTTTGGAAGACGAGAGTGAAAATGGCAGCCTCCCAATCTCTGCCCCAGAGGAGCCGAGAACTCAGGTCCCCACTCCTTAGTGAGCCCCCAGAAAAAAGCAGTCACTCCCTTCTCCGTGGTCTCCGGCTGCACTTCGTACTCTCCCAGCCTGTGACTGAGCGTTTCTATCTCTGGTACACGACCCCCTGTGGAGTCTCCAAATCCAGCAGATCCCTGCGGTGCACTATCATGCTGCTCCTCCCGGGGGGAGGAAGGGGAGTCTCCCCGGCTCTGCCGCTTCTTGGGTCCCTGCTGGAGGAGCAGGGGCCTGACTGTGCCGCGGATCACGGTTTATGGCAACCCTGAGCTGAGAGCCCGCGCCTCAGCTCCATCTCTCAGCCAGCTTCCCTGCTCCGATACCTGGGAGCTCTGCCGCACTCAGGCACCCCTGGTCTTTCTGTGACCCCAAGGGTCCTGAGACCACACTGTCCCGCGAGGGTTCCATCCCCCACTTAGCCACGGGAGTGACGTCCCTCAGCGGAGCAGACTTCTAAAAGTTCCGATTTTGTGCTCCGTGGCTCTATCACTTGCCAGAAGCGGCCTGCGGAGGCCCCTCCCCCGCCGTCTATTCTCCTGAATATCGCCTCGGATTCACTTCTCCACACATCCTACCTTCCAGAAAGTGGTCGCTTTCCTGTTCAGAGAGCTGTTGCTATTCCTTTCTTCAATCTCCTGTTGAGTTTGTAGGTGTTCAGAATGTTTTGATCCCTATCCAGCTGAATTCCTGAGACCAGACGAAATCCAGGTCTCCTACTCCTCTGCCATCTTGCTCCACCTGAGAAGGCTTTATTGAGGAGGCAAGTCTTGTCCCTCAAATGAGAGAATTTTTGCTGGGCAGAGAGATGGAGGGAGGGTGTTCCAAGGGGAGGGTGTTGGAGGTGACACAGTGTATTCCTGTCTCAGCAGCTAGGTTGGCTGGATCGTGGCCTGGGAAGCCAGGCTGGGTATGGTTTGTGGAGACCCTCTGTAGGGAATGTGAAGCCATGAAAAGTTTGAGAATAAGGAGTGCCACATAGAAAGTTTGGCTCCATACAGCTTATTCCTCCTGGTGTTGACAGAATGTGTGGAGCACTAGAGGCTGGAGCCCTATTTGGATGTATAGCCATAGCTGGGGTGAGATGTGCGAGTGTTAGGACATTCTTTAAATGACCTAACAAAAAAAGCTGTAGTTGAAAGTCTGGAATCACCTTGCTTCCTGGGTCTGTGGGGTTTTCTTCTAGGGAGCCGATTTTATTTGATATGATGGGTTTTTCAGGACATGCTACTTCAAAATATGGCACCTTGGCATATGGAATTATCTCAAGCTGAAGGAGTTTGAGAAAACTATAGAAGCAGGAAAGTCACTGTGACCCCCAACCCCACCTACCCCTCACCCTTCTTCGCTGAAATAGGTCATAAAACTTCCATGTGAAAGATACCCTCCCTGTATCAGGAGGAAGTAAGACATTCTTATTACTAGAGCCTGGCATTTCGGGAGTCAAGAAATCTTACAAACAAACCTTGTTAAACTCACCCTTATCTTCATAATTTCCTCTTCACCATTTACTACCCCTAGCGCAAACCCCTTTGTCTCGTCAGTTCTTCACAAATTTATCATTTCTTTGTCTAAAAGGTATAAAAGCATCTTGTTCTGGTCACTTCTTCAGGTCTTCATTCTCTAGTGAAGCCTCCCATGTACATGTAAAAATTCAATAAAATTTGTATGCTTTTCTCCTGTTTATCTATCTTTGTCTTTTTAAATTTTTGGACCCATCCAGGGACCCTAAGAGGGTCGAGGAAAATGTTTTCCTTCCCTATAGATGCCGATACTGTTTATAGACATCCCAATGACTGAGGGTATATGAATAGGGAAGCTGTGGAATAGCGAGTGAATCTGGCCTGAGCAAGGCCACAACAGTGTCCAAGAAATGGTGTTGAGCTATATTCACCCAAGAGAGGAGACAAAGGTAGTTATATTGCTCAGAGGGCTCAGAAAACCCAACCGTCCAAGTTTGCAAATCTCGCAGTATTAGTACCCTGTCTGCCTCTGTGTTCACTGTTAGTGCATGCTAAGGGCTTTTTACTGCATGTACCTCCAGCTCTCCACCTGAGGGCGTTCTCTGATATGCTTGGTCAAAGACGGATAGGCAGAAGTTCACACCCCTGGAAAAAGCCCTCAGCAAACCATGGCGGTATTTGATAGGTTCATACCCCCAATTCCTCACCACTGTCCCCAGGATGGGACAGCTCTGTGCCATGTTCTACACCATCTTGATTGATCCTCAGTTGCCCACAGTGGGGTCCTGATCTATCCTACATCCTTTATTGACTGGCTTCTCTTCCCTGCCTCATTTCCTCATTCCTCTAGTGGTACTTCCTGGGGCCACCTCCCAAATAAACTATGTGCACTCAAATTCTCATTTCAGGGTCTGTTTTTAGGGATTCCAACCTAAGACAAATCAATCAAAACCAGATAACTGGTATTCTGCATCTAGATATTCTCCTTTAGCAGAAGGGAAATTGGAGTCACTACTTACTGGACCATGAGCTTTAATTCTTAGCCTTTCTGGGGAAGGGACTCTCTGGGTCTACTTATCCAGATATAGATAAGTTACTGGTAGCTTGCTGTGGGTGTCTCCCAAGTCCTATGCTTGCTCTGGGCCACCACCTTCACTTGAGTGTTGTAGTATCTTCATGTTTCTATCAATCAAGTGGACATGCAGGGGCAGTTTGTGAGAATCAGCTTTGCATTGTTTGGTAGCTCTGTAGATGGAAGAGGGTGTGTGGTTGCTGTGTGGCATTTGGAGGTAAGGCCAGATCTAGGGATGGAGGGTAGGTGGCAGCAAAGTCTTGGTCATATCTGTTGGAACTTAACATCCTCTTTTCCTTGTGTTAGAGATGTATTTCAGGCTCACCACTCCAGAGGTTTGAAGTTTTTTTCTAGTCGTGACTGTTTTTGAACAAGCTGACATCTGCATTCTCGAACTCAGCACCCCCTATGGCCGTATTGTTTCTGAAACTGTTTACACAGTCAAGTTTAAAAATTTAAAGTCAGGAAAGAGATGATTCCAATAAAAGCAAATTAGGGAGGACTCAAATCTTACAAATCCACTTGTCTGCACATCTGAGGCCGAAAATTTTTAGTGCATGTGAGTAAAAGTAATTGGTTAACTCCCACTGACTTTCCTTAGATCCTCTTTCTGAGCTTGACTCTTCTATGGCTTCTTACAGAGGCAAGTCAATGGGACTGAATGGTTTCCAAAGCAGAGCCTATAAAACATCAAATGTGCACCAAAAAATCAGGAAAGATGTAATTATTGATTTTGAAGATCAAAAAGTGATTCTAAATAACTGAGAATATTAGTACTATTGTCCTTTAGGTAACACAGTCAATTATAAAAAGAGCTATGAGAACATTTTTTGGGGGCAATTTTATTCCCACTGATGTTTTAAAATTTCTCTGTAAGATCACAGGTGAGCTCCAATCTCAGCTTGTCTGAGTGTCTGAAATGGGCCTTCCTAACCACAGCCATCATCATGAAATCCTACTTCTTTTTATGTTCCCTCTGGACTTCTGCTTATCAAGAGGGTGACTTTGAGGACAAAGTTAGCAGTGACATAAATAACCAGTCCATCTGTAATTAGCTTTCATGATGGGTCAAGGGGGCTTGGCCAGTGTTTTTCATCCCAGAGACCTCAGTAGAGTCAGAGAATGTGTACAGTACCAGAAGATCTTGATAACATGCTAAGAAGACAAAGGAGTCTCCCCTTGGTGTGATGAGAGCCTTTGATGAAGTGTTGAAATGACTTATATGGTAGAGGAGGGGGATTGGATCAAAATACCCCAAAGATACAGATGTAGTGAAAAGGAGGGGCAGCTGCACCCCAAGGTTCATAGCAGCAATGTCCATAATAGCCAAACTGTGGAAGGAGCCAAGATGTCCTTCAACAGATGAATGGACAAAGAAGATGTGGTTCATATATACAATGGAATATTACTCAACCATCAGGATGAATATCTACCATTTGCATCGACATGGATGGAACTGGAGGTTATTATGCTAAGTGAAATAAGTCAATCAGAGAAACACAATCATCATATGGTTTCACTCATATGTGGAACATAAGGAATAGTGCAGAGGACAATAGGGGAAGTGAGGGAATACTGAATGGGAAGAAATCAGAGAGGGAGACAAACCATATGAGACTCTTGACTCTGGGAAACAAACTGAGGGTTGAGGAAAGGAAGGTGGTTGGGAGTCGGGGTAACTGGGTGAAGGGCATTAAAGACGGCACATGATATGATGAGCACTGGTGTTATATTCAACTAATGAATCATTGAACATCATATCAAAAACTAATGATGTACTATACCTTGGCTAATTGAATTTAAATAAAAAAAAAGATACCAGAATGAGCACAATCACGAACCATGCCCCCTCCTGCACTAGATCTCTAGAAATTACAGAAAAGACATAAAACAATCCATTATGCTTCTGTAAAATGTCACATATTGCTTTTGATGGACCTGAAATTATGAGGAATGCTTAAAAGCCAGTAAAGAGATGAGATTAGATTGAAAGTGAAGTTCACCAATCAAAACATGTGCAGGTGAAGATTCTTTTTTTTTTTTAATTATTATGTTAATCACCATACATTACATCATTAGTTTTTGATGTAGTGTTCCATGATTCATTGTTTGTGCATAACACCCAGTGCTCCATGCAGAACATGCCCTCTTTAATACCCATCACCAGGCTAACCCCCCCTCCCCCCCCTCCCCTATAGAACCCTCAGTTTGTTTTTTAGAGTCTATCGTCTCTCATGGTTCATCTCCCCCTCTGATTTCCCCCCCTTCGTTCTTCCCCTCCGTGCAGGTGAAGATCCTTTAGAAGATGAGAGCAGTCAAGGGGTATTTCATGAGGGCTCCAGCAGAGCTCAGAGCTTGAGGTTGTCAGACACAGAGAGAGGGGCCCTTGGGGTCTCCTGCCCAGGTAATTGATAGGATATTGCTAGAGCAGCCAGATAGGTTGCCACTTATCTTTGTCAAGCAGCAGCAGGCAGGTGGGAACATCTGTAATTGGGAAAGAGGACAGTGTACCAGGTAAATGTTGCTGTCAGGAATTGACAAGCTACTGACACATAACATCTTTTTTTTTTTCCTATTTTTTTTCTTTTTTTTTTTTAATTCTTATGTTAATCCCCATACATTACATCATTAGTTTTAGATGAAGTGTTCCATGATTCATTGTTTGTGCATAACACCCAGTGCTCCATGCAGAATGTGCCCTCCTCAATACCCACCACCAGGCTAACCCATCCTCCCACCCCCTTCCCCTCTAGAACCCTCAGTTTGTTTTTCAGAGTCCATCGTCTCTCATGGTTCGTCTACCCCTCCGATTTCCCCCCCTTCATTCTTCCTCTCCTACTATCTTCTTTTTTTTTTCTTAACATATAATGTATTATTTGTTTCAGAGGTACAGATCTGTGATTCAACAGTCTTGCACAATTCACAGTGCTCACCATAGCACATACCCTCCCCAGTGTCTATCACCCAGCCATCCCATCCCTCCCACCCCACCCCCCACTCCAGCAACCCTCAGTTTGTTTCCTGAGATTAAGAATTCCTCATATGAACATATGCCAAAGGTTTTATTTAACTCATTAATTATTAAAGGAGTCAGTCAGTTGTTAAACAGGTTCAAATCAGAATTTGAGTTACAGAAAGTTATATCCTCTCTGGGACAAAATCCATTTATATTGCTATGGACAGGAACCATTTACATTGCTACTACTTGTCTTCAGTTTCACTGCTACCTTTACAGGTGTGTAAAATAGCCTAACCAATGGAAAGTTAGTCAGAGGCACTCATCTCTATGGAATTAGAAAGTCTCTGGAGGGTTCCCTTGGCCATGTCCAGGTTTCCACTGAGAGGATACCCAAGGATCTCTTGCTCATTCCCGAATCTTGGGCAGTTTTTCCTTAGAAAAGTATAATATTCTCTTGAGCACTGTGTGTTATATGCAGCTAATGAATCATTGAACACTACATCAAAAACTAATGATGTACTTACATTGGCTAACTGAACATAATAATTTTTTTAACCTGTTAAAAATACTAGAAGATAACCAATTCAAAGAAGAGGAAATATGAATGGTCAATTAATATAAGACTCTTGTATTATGCTCAATCTCATCAGCATATGCATGGGAAATCCATAATAAAACAACAGAAGAATTTTCATCAGTTATATGAGGATTTTTGTTTTAAAGATTTTATTTATTTGACAGAGAGAGACACAGCGAGAGAGGGAACACAAGCAGGGGGAGAGGGAGAGGGAGAAGCAGGCTTCCTGCTGAGCAAGGAGCCTGACATAGGGCTCGATCCCAGGACCCTGGGATCATGACCTGAGGCAAAGGCAGATGCTTAACGACTGAGCCACCCAGGCACCTGAGGAATTTGAGAAACAAGACAGAGGATCATACGGGAAGGGAGGGAAAAATGAAACAAGATGAAACCAGAGAGAGAGAGACAAACCATAAGAGACTCTTAATCTCAGGAAATAAACTGAGGGTTGCTGGAGTGGAGGGGGGTGGGAGGGGTGGGGTGGCTGGGTGATGGACACTGGGGAGGGTATGTACTATGGTGAGCACTGTGAATTGTGTAAGACTGATGAATCACAGACCTGTACCCCTGAAACAAATAATACAGTATATATTAAGAAAAAAATAAAAAACCCAGAATTTTCATCAGTTAATAACCAGGGTGGAGAAGCAAAGACTCCCATGCTTTGATGTTGGAAGTATAAATTGGTTACATTTGTTTTGAGTACTGTTTGGTACTGTCTACTGAAATTTTAAATGCGTGGGTGTTACCCCAGCTATTTCACATGTAGGTATATCTCCTAGAGAGACATTCACAAACATGATTCACAGACATTAACAATCATGATAGAACCATTCATTCATGTACCAAATGTTCATAAAATGCTTACTGTATGCCAAGCTCAGAGATGCTTAAGATAAATCAGTGAGCAAACCAGGCAAAGATCCCTGCCCTGGTGGAACTTGTATTCTCATGGGGGTAGGTGGACAATAAACAATTAATATAAGGACTATGTAAATTCTCTAGTATTTCAACAGATAATAAATATAAGAGAGTATAAGGGAGGAAAAATTTTCCTTGATGCTCTTAGGGTTCTTGGCTGGGTCTGAACATTAAACTAACAAAGATTAACAGGAAAAAAGCATATGCATTTATTTAAAATAAGTTTTATGTGACATGGGGACCTTTGTTAGGAAATGAAAACCTGAAGAAATAAGTCTGTGTATTTTTATGCTAGGTTTAATGAAGAGTGGACAGTCATGGAGGAATATGTTAGGTTAAGGAATAGGAGCTAAACATAGTAAACTGGGGGAAACTTACTGCTAAATTCAGATGCTTCTTGCCATCTCTTTGTCCTTGGAGATAAGAATGCTCTTTTCTCTGGGTATAGGGAGAGTACCTCTCGAGTGAGGGTTTATGACCTGTTCCAGGGGAGAAGGGTGGGGAGAAGTCAGAATGACCTTCTTGCTTCTACTGTTTTCTCAAACTCCTTCAGCTTAACATATTCAAGATGCAAAGGTGACTTATTCTGGGGTAGTGTGTCCTGAACTCTATCGGGGAATCAGAAGTACTTGGTGGGGGGTGAGAGCAGGGAATAGGTTTCAAAATTAAATAAGGCAGTTGGGGTGGGCCTCACTGAGATAAGATCTGAGAAAGCCTTGGAGGTGAGGGAAAGAGTCATGCAGGTGTCCTGGGGAACAACAGGGCAAAGATCCTGAGCTGGGAGCGGGCTTGGCATGTCTGAGAAATAGCAAGGAAGCCTGGATACTTAGAGCATTGTGGATGCAGGCAGGGCATTTCTTGTTCATTAAAAAAAATAGCATTTATTTAAGAAGCTAAAAATAAACTTAAAAATATTTAATAGCTACAGTCATTGACTTTCTCAAACTCTACATGATAATGCTTCAATCTCAATTTTTTGGTTTACTTTTGTTTTTAATTTTTATTGTTATGTTAATCGCCATACATTACATCATTAGTATTTGATGTAGTGTTCCATGATTCACTGTGTATAACACCCAGTGCTCCATGCAGAACCAGCCATCTTTAATACCCATCACCAGGCTAACCCATCCTCCCACCCACTCCCCTCTAGAACCCTCAGTTTGTTTTTCAGAGTCCATCGTCTCTCATGGTTCATCTCTCCCTCTGATTTTCCCCCTTCATTCTTCCCCTCCTGCTATCTTCTTCTTCTTCTTTTTTTAAATATATGATGTATTATTTGCTTCAGAAGTACAGATCTGTGATTCAACAGTCTTGCACAATTCACAGCACTCACCATAGCACATAACCTCTCCAATGTCTATCACCCAGCCACCCTATCCCTCCCACCCCCCACCACTCCAGCAACCCTCAGTTTGTTTCCTGAGATTAGCAATTCCTCATATCAGTGAGGTCATATGATACATGTCTTTCTCTGATTGACTTATTTCGTTCAGCATAACGCCCTCCAGTTCCATCCACGTCATTGCAAATGGTAAGATCTCATTCCTTTTGGTGGCTGCATAATATTCCATTGTATATATAGACCACATCTTCTTTATCCATTCATCTGTTGATGGACATCTTGGCTCTTTCCACACTTTGGCTATTGTGGACATTGCTGCTATAAACAGCGGGGTGCACATACCCCTTCGGTTCCCTACTTTTGTATCTTTGGGGGAAATACCCAGTAGTGCAATTGCTGGATCGTATGGTAGCTCTATTTTCAACTTATTGAGGAACCTCCATACTGTTTTCCAGAGTGACTGCACCAGCTTGCATTCCCACCAACAGTGTAGGAGGGTTCCCCTTTCCCGCATCCCTGCCAACATCTGTCGTTTCCTGACTTGTTAATTGTAGCCAATCTGACTGGTGTGAGGTGATATCTCACTGAGGTTTTGATTTGGATTTCCCTGATGCCAAGCAATGTTGAGCACTTTTTCATGTGTCTGTTGGCTATTTGGATGTCTTCTTTGGAAAAATGTCTGTTCATGTCTTTTGCCCATTACTTGATTGGATCATTTGTTCTTTGAGTGTTGAGTTTAAGAAGTTCTTTATAGATTTTGGATACTAGCCCTTTATTTGATATGTCATTTGCAAATATCTTCTCCCATTCTGTCGGTCATCTTTTGGTTTTGTTGACTGTTTCTTTTGCTATGCAAAAGCTTTTTATCTTGATGAAGTCCCAATAGTTCATTTTTGCCCTTGCTTCCCTTGCCTTTGGCGATGTTTCTAGGAAGAAGTTGCTGGTGGCTCAGGTCGAAGAGGTTGCTGCCTGTGTTCTCCTTTAGGATTTGGATGGACTCCTGTCTCACATTGAGGTCTTTCAACCATTTGGAGTCTATTTTTGTGTGTGGTGTAAGGAAATGGTCCAGTTTCATTCTTCTGCATGTGGCTGTCCAATTTTCCCAACACCATTTGTTGAAGAGACTGTCTTTTCCCATTGGACATTCTTTCCTGCTTTGTCAAAGATTAGTTGGCCATAGAGTTGAGGGTCCATTTCTGGGCTCTCTATTCTGTTCCATTGATCTATATGTCTGTTTTTGTGCCAGTACCATACTGTCTTGATGATGACAGCTTTGTAATAGAGACAGAAGTCCGGAATTGTGATGCCACCAGCTTTGCTTTTCTTTTTCAACATTCCTGGCTATTTGGGTTTTTTTCTGGTTCCATAGAAATTTTAGGATTATTTGTTCCATTTTTTGAAAAAAGTGGATGGTATTTTGATAGGGATTGTCTTAAATGTGTAGATTGCTCTAGGTAGCATTGACATCTTCACCATATTGGTTCTTCCAATCCATGAGCATGGAACGTTTTTCCATTTCTTTGTGTCTTCCTCAATTTCTTTCATGAGTATTTTATAGTTTTCTGAGTAAAGATCCTTTGTCTCTTTGGTTAGATTTATTCCTAGGTATCTTATGGTTTTGGGTGCAATTGTAAATGGGATCGACTCCTTAATTTCTCTTTCTTCTGTCTTGTTGTTGGTGTATAGGAATGCCACTGATTTCTGTGCATTGATTTTATATCCTGCCACTTGACTGAATTCCTGTATGAGTTCTAGCAGTTTTGGGGTGGAGTCTTTTGGGTTTTCCACATACAGTATCATATCATCTGCAAAGAGTGAGAGTTTGACATCTTTGCTGACTTGGATGCCTTTGATTTCTTCTTGTTGTCTGATTGGTGTGGCTAGGACTTCTAATACTATGTTGAATAGCAGTGGTGATAGTGAACATCCCTGCCGCATTCCTGACCTTAGGGGGAAAGCTCTGTTTTTCCCCATTGAGAATGATATTCACTGTAGGTTTTTCATAGATGGCTTTTATGATCTTGAGGTATGTACCCTCTATGCCTATACTCTGAAGAGTTTTGATCAAGAAAGGATGCTGTACGTTGTCAAATGCTTTCTCTTCATCTATTGAGAGGATCATATGGTTCTTGTTCTTTCTTTTGTTGATGAATTGTATCACGTTGATTGATTTGTGGATGTTGAACCACCCTGCAGGCCAGGGATACATCCCACTTGGTCATGGTGAATAATCCTTTTAATGTACTGTTGGATCCTATTGGCTAGTAGTTTGGTGAGAATTTTTGCATCCATATTCATCAAGGATATTGGTCTGTAATTCTCCTTTTTGATGGGGTCTTTGTCTGGTTTGGGGATCAAGGTAATGGTGGCCTCATAAAACGAGTTTGGAAGTTTTCCTTCCATTTCTATTTTTTGGAACAGTTTCAGAAGAATAGGTATTAATTCTTCTTGAAATGTTTGGTAGAATTCCCCTGGGAAGCCATCTGGCCCTGGGCTTTTGTTTGTTGGGAGATTTTTGATGACTGCTTCAATTTCCTTAGTGGTTATAGGTCTGTTCAGGTTTTCTATTTCTTCCTGGTTCAGTTTTGGTAGTTGATACATCTCTCGGAATGCATCCATTTCTTCCAGGTTATCTAATTTGCTGGCATAGAGTTGCTCATAATATGTTCTTATGATTGTTTGTATTTCTTTGGTGTTGGTTGTGATCCCTCCTCTTTCATTCATGATTTTGTTGATTTGGGTCATTTCGCTTTTCTTTTTGATAAGTCTGGCCAGGAGTTTATCAATCTTGTTAATTCTTTCAAAGAACCAGCTTCTAGTTTCGTTGATCTGTTCTACTGTTCTTTTGGTTTCTATTTCATTGATTTCTGCTCTGGTCTTTATTAATTCTTTTCTCCTGCTGGGTTTAGGCTTTATTTGCTGTTCTTTCTCCAGCTCCTTTAGGTGTAGGGTTAGGTTGTGTATTTGAGACCTTTCTTGTTTCTTGAGAAAGGCTTGTATTGCTATATACTTTCCTCTTAGGGCTGCCTTTGTTGCATCCCAAAGATTTTGAACAGTTGTGTTTTCATTTTCATGGTTTCCATGAATTTTTTAAATTCTTCTTTAATTTCCTGGTTGACCCATTCATTCTTCAGTAGGATGCTCTTTAGCCTCCATGTATTTGGGTTCTTTCCGACTTTCCTGTTGTGATTGAGTTCTAGTTTCAAAGCATTGTGTTCTGAAAATAGGCAGGGAATGATCCCAATCTTTTGGTACTTGTTAAGACCTGATTTGTGACCTATGATGTGATCGATTCTGGAGAATGTTCCATGGACACTAGAGAAGAATGTGTATTCCGTTGCTTTGGGATGGAATGTTCTGAATATGTCTGTGAAGTCCATTTGGTCCAGTGTGTCATTTAAAGTCTTTATTTCCTTGTTGATCTTTGCTTAGATGATCTGTCCATTTCAGTGAGGGGGGTGTTAAAGTTCCCCACTATTATTGTATTGTTGTCGATGTGCTTCTTTGATTTTGTTATTAATTGCCTTATATAATTGACTGCTCCCATGTTAGGGGCATAGATATTTACAATTGTTAGATCTTCTTGTTGGATAGACCCTTTAAGTAGGATATAGTGTCCTTCCTCATCTCTTACTACAGTCTTTGGTTGAAAATCTAATTTGTCTGATATAAGAATTGCCATCCCAGCTTTCTATTGGTGTCCATTAGCACGGTAAATGGTTTTCCACCCCTTCACTTTCAATCTGGGGATGTCTTTGGGTCTAAAATGAGTCTCTTGCAGACAGCATATCGATAGGTCTTGTTTTTTAATCCAATCTGATAGCCTGTGTCTTTTGATTGGGGCATTTAGCCCATTCACATTCAGGGTAACTATTGAAAGATAGGAATTTAGTGCCATTGTATTGCATGTAAGGTGACTGTTACTGTATATTGTCTGTGTTCCTTTCTGGCCTATGTTGCTTTTAGGCTCTCTCTTTGCTTAGAGGACCCCTTTTGATATTTCTTGTAGGGCTGGTTTTGTGTTTGCAAATTCCTTTAGTTTTTGTTTGTCCTGGAACCTTGTTATCTCTCCTTCTATTTTCAATGACAGCCTAGCTCGATATAGTATTCTTGGCTGCATATTTTTCTCATTTAGTGCTCTGAATATATCATGCCAGTCCTTTCTGGCCTGCCAGGTCTCTGTGGATAGGTCTGTTGCCAATCTAATGTTTCTACCATTGTAGTTTACAGATCTTTCTCCCGAGCTGCTTTCAGGATTTTCTCTTTGTCTCTGAGGCTTGTAAATTTTACTATTAGGTTTCAGGGTGTTGACCTATTTTTATTGATTTTGAGAGGGGTTCTCTGTGCCTCCTGGATTTTGATGCCTGTTTCCTTCCCAAATTAGGGAAGTTCTCTGCTATAATTTGCTCCAATTCTGCCTTCTGCCAGAATACCTTTTGCCCCTCTCTCTCTTTCTTCTTCTTCTGGGATCCCAATTATTCTCATGTTGTTTCGTCTTATGGTATCGCTTATCTCTTGAATTCTGCCCTCATGATCCAGTAGTTGTTTATCTCTCTTTTTCTCAGCATCTCTATTTTCCATCATTTGGTCTTCTATATTGCTGATTCTCTCTTCTCCCTCATCTGTCCTAGCAGTTAGCACCCCCAGTTTTGATTGCACCTCATTAATAGCCTCTTTGATTTCGACTTGGTTAGATTTTAGTTCTTTTATTTCTTCAGAAAGCGTTTCTCTAATAACTTCCATGCTTTTTTCAAGACCAGCTAGTATCTTTAAAGTGATGATTCTGAACTCTAGATCTGACATCATACTAATGTCCGTATTGAGTAGGTCCCTGGCAGTCGGTACTACCTCTTGTTCTTTTTGTTGAGGTGATTTTTTCGATCTTGTCATTTTGTCCAGAGGAGAATAGGTGAATGAGAGAACAAAATGCTAACAGGGTAACAACACCCCCAGAAAACATACTCTAAACAAATCGGAAAAGACCTGAATCTAGGGGAAACGAAAGGGAAAGAAAGAAAAAAGAAAAAAAAAAAAAAGAAAAGAAAAAGAAAAAGATAAAAACAAACAAAACCAGAACAAAACAAAAAAAACCCAGAATATGATCAAATATGATCAGGTTTGTGCATAGATCAGTGCCACACACTAGATTTTTGGTGTATTTTGGTTTGTTAGAACAAAGTGCCTCCCAAAATTTTAAAGAAAGAAAAACTTATATATGTACAAAAATAAGGGTTGATATGATGAAGGGATGGAATATGACTTTAAAGATGAAAATTATAAAAAATTTTATAAAAGGAATTGATAAGAAGTTGTTTGGAAAAAGAAAGAAGAGGATTAAAAAAAAAAGAAAAAAAAAGGGAGAGAATATGATCAGACAGGAAGACTAGAACAAAGCCATATACTAGAGATTTAGGGTATATTTTGATCTGTTAGAAGAAACTGTATCTCAAAATTTTAAGGAGAGAACAACTTATATATATATGCCAAAAATAAAGGTAACTACTATGAAGGGATAGAATATGACTCTAAAAATGAAAAATAAAAATGTTTTTTTTAAAAAAGGGATTGATAAGATGTTGTTTGAAAAAGGGAAAAAGAAAAATTCAAAAAATAAAGACAGTTAAAAAAATTAACTTTGAAAGACTAAAGAATCATGGTAAAAAAGCCATGGATTCTATGTGCAGTATACCCCTAGCGCTGCAGTTCTACCGTTCTCATTGATCGGCAAACTTGATCTTGGCTGGCTGTTCTTGCTGATCTTCTGGGGGAGGGGCCTGTTGCCGTGGTTCCCAAATGTCTTTGCTGGAGGTGGAATTGTCCTGCCCTTGCCAGGTCCGGGCTAAGTAATCTGCTCAGGTTTGCTCTTGGGAGCTTTTATTCCCTGCAAGCTTTCTCTACAGCTTTGGAGGAGGAGAGTGAAAATGGCAGCCTCCCAATCCCCGCCCCGGAGGAGCCGAGAACTCGGGGCCCTGCTCCTCAGTGCACCCCCAGAGAAAAGCAGTTAATCACTCCCATCTCCCTGGTCTCCGCAGCACTCCATGCTCACCCAGCCTGTGACCGGGCATTTCTATCTCTGGCACCCAACCCCGTGTGGAGTCTCCAAACCCAGCAGATCCCTGCGGTGCAATATCATGCTGCTCCTCCCGGGGGGAGGAAGGGGAGTCTCCCCGGATCTGCCGCTTCTTGGGTCCCTGCTGGAGGAGCAGTGGCCCGACTGTGCCGCGGATCACGGTTTATGGCAACCCGGAGTGGAGAGCCCGCGCCTCCGCTCCATCTCTCAACCAGCTTCCCTGCTCCGATACCTGGGAGCTCTGCCGCACTCAGGCACCCCCGCTCTTTCTGTGACCCCAAGGGTCCTGAGACCACACTGTCCCTGCTTAGCCATGGGAGCGACATCCCTCAGTGGAGCAGACTTCTAAAAGTTCCAATTTTGTGCTCCGGGGCTCTATCACTTGCCAGAAGTGGACAATGGAGGCCCCCTCACCCACCGTCTATCCTCCCAAATATCGCCTCGGATTTACTTCTCTGCACTTCCTACATTCCAGAAAGTGGTCTCTTTTCTGTTCAGAGAGTTGTTGCCATTCTTTTCTTTGATCTCCTGTTGAGTTTGTAGTTGTTCAGAATGGTTTGATCACTATCCAGCTGAATTCCTGGGACCAGATGAAATCCAGGTCTCCTACTCCTCCACCATCTTCTTCCGCCCCCCTCATTTTTTTTTATCATAAGAAGCAATTTGTTGTACTGATGTATGACAAAATTTTAAAGATTCCAAAAAGTATAAAGTCAAGTACCACTCAGAGATAATCATTACTCACATTTTAGTGTATTTACTTCCTACCACCCCCTCATACATATGCTGTTAAAGAAAAAAGTTATTCTGACACTTTTTTTAAATGGTAAAGAAGACGACTCAGGACTGTTGTAATGGGTGAGAAGGCTGTTGCCATAGCAGACAGAGATTGGGCTCAACTCCCAATACAGGAAGGATAGGTGGTGGTTTATCACCAATGAGCAGAATGTGAGGGGTCAGTGGGTGGAAAATTACCT
Organism: Mirounga angustirostris; assembly: GCF_029215605.1. Classification (NCBI taxonomy): domain Eukaryota; kingdom Metazoa; phylum Chordata; class Mammalia; order Carnivora; family Phocidae; genus Mirounga; species Mirounga angustirostris. The sequence goes on along the minus strand of NW_026991718.1, from coordinate 94,762,181 downwards.
AGAGAAGTCAAGGGCGGGGGTATTCTTACTGAAGACAGGCCAAGGTGATCCCATATCATGATTCTTGCTAAGACTGGGCCATGGAGGCCCAGGCAAGGATAGGGGCCAATTTCGAGGCCTAATTGAGAATAGGGCTCAGAGAAACCTGATTGGAGTTTGGTCAAGGAGAGCCTTTGACAGTGAAATGTGGACAAATGAAATACTTATTTAGGAAAGACCCTAGCCCTTCCTTCCATCTGTTGCCACACGAGCCCTCCCCAGCAGAATGGGAAAGCAGAGAAATGAAAGAACAAGGATAGTAGAATCTGAGTAAGCCAGTGGTCTTGAAGGTAAAGGAAGCAGAACAGAAGACAAACTCTGCTTGCCCTAAGGGAAGAGGGGAAGGTTGTGTCAGAGAAAAAGGATGGAAACCTGGATATTATATACAGTTTTCTCATAATATCTCTTGATGAAAAGTGAAGCCATAACATTAGGTATTGGGATTAGTATTTACAGTTCCCCAGGGAAGCACTGATTTTGACAGATAATCAAGTAGAGAGCTCCTAATTAGCACCTAAAGAAGCTAGTCCTGACTGTTAAGACACAAGATCAACTTTGTGTTGTCAGGCAAGTGGCTCTGTGTTTAATTTGCTGTTCAGGTACCAATCTGTTGTGTGACCCTGAATAAGTCACTCAACTGGCCCAAGGCTTTACATTCCTTATCAGTGGGTAAAGTGAATGAGTGGAGTCGGTCCATTTGTAAGCATCTATGAGTCTATAAAATTAAGGTTGTGAAATGAGATCTGTGTTTTCCCCTTGTCTTGGGCAGCCTCATCCCATTTCACTTTGGCAAATGTATGTGCTGTCCCATTCCTTCAAAATGGTGGCTTGCTTTTTGGAATCTGTTTGTTCCTGTGGTCTCTCTGGAAGAGTTCTTCCCATTGCCTCATTGCACCAACCTCAGAGTTCTCAGAAGGAGCAGACTAGTGATTATCAGGATGTGCCATGGTGTTCAGAATATTGAGTTTGGACTAGGGTGAACCTGAGGGAAATAATTTTTTAATAAGTTTGTGTGGTCAGTGAGATGATCCATGTGATGGGAAGAAGAACTTAATGAAGATGCTTCCTCCTTTCTCTTCTTCCATCTACCCTCTCCTCCAGCCCTGCTTTCCACCAGAACTGTACTACTTAATTATCCTTGCTGATAAAGATTAATTGTAATCATTCAGCTTGTGAATGAGTGAAAAGAGAAATTGCATGTGAGTCACCGAGGATCTTCTTCCAAACCTTGCTGGAAACTAAGCTGTGTTTTTTTTATGACTTCCATGCTTTTCAGGGACTCCAATTTTCCCCTGTTGGTGACCATTATGGTGCTTTACATAGAACAGTAAAACAACATGGCACATTAATCTTTGTGAATGACACAGTCAGACAGTGCCTTCATAAGCAGCAGGCTCTGATGCAAACATGGGCAAATGAGGCACAACTTTAGCTTATCTTCAACACTATTGCTTTGCATAGCTTTCCCCTTGTGGCCCACACGACACTTTTGAAGCATCCTGGACAATGCTAGCTTTGTCCCTAAATCCTGGAGGTAGGGACTGTCACATGTGGCCAGTTTAGAGCAGGATGTGGGCTTTTGACCTATACTCACAGCCCTCTCTGCTGCCCCCTGCTCTGGTCCACCATCTCTCCCCTGGATTATTGCAATAGCTTTGTGACTGGGCTCCCTGTTTCTACAGCTGCTCCCACAATGTATTTTCAAATCAGCAGCTAGAGGGATCCTTTGACAATGTAAGTTAGATCATGTCACTGTTCCTCAAAGCCTACCCAGGCTCTGCATCCCATTCTGAGTAAAAGACAGTCTTTACAAGGCCCCAGTTACTTCTCTACCCCATTCCTGGCTCCCTCTGCCTGGAAGAGTCTTTACACTGGCTGTTCCCTCTTCTGGGAATTCTCTTTCCCTCCCCTCCTTCAGGCTCTTCCTCAAACAATGTCATTTCAGTGAGGCCTTTTCTGCTCTAAAGATGCAAATTTATCCTCCAAACTCCCCTTCGTCTTCCCTGACACTTATCAACATCTAACATGCTGTTTTTAAATTTAAGGCAAAAAATTCACTGGTTATTTTCAAAACTGCCCATTTTACATACTATGATAAATAAATAATCTATTATCTATCTCTATCTATCTATCTATCATCATCTATCTATTATCTATCTATCTATTTCACAACTGACTGTTGAGCAACATGGAGGTTAGGGGTGCCAACCTGCTATGCAGTTGAAAATCTTCATATAACTTTTGACTCCCCAAAATAACTACTAATAACCTATTGATTGGAAGATTTACCAATCACGTAAGTAGTTGATTAACAAATATTTTGTATATTATATGTATTCTATACTGTATTCCTAGAATAAAGTCAGCTAGAGAAAAGAAATTGTTATTAAGAAGACCATAAGGACATATATTAAATCATTATGTTTTATATCTAAAACTAGTACACTGTTATATGTCAATTATATTTCAATAAACTAAATGGATATCTTAAAAAATCATAAGGAAGAGAAAATACATTTACAGTACTGTATCCTATTTATTGGAAAAAATCCACATATAAGTGGGCCCATGCAGTTCAAACCTGTGTTCAAGGGTCAACTGTATACTTACAACTATTATTATTTACTGTTTCTTTCCCCCAAGTGAAATAAGCTTCATGAAGTTGGGGATTTTTGTCTGTTTTTTTCCCTGTTCTTGGGATTATATCCTTTCGAACAGTGCTTCACAAATTTTAACATGCCCAGGAATCACCTGGGGATCTTTCTAAAATGTAGATTCTAATTTGGTAGCTTTGGGATGGGACCTGAGAACCTGCATCCCTAACAAGCTCAGGTGGCCCACATCTGGAATAGCCCGGCTGGCATCCATGTGGATCCCCACCTATAGGCAGGGCCACCAGTTGTTTTCTTTCCAAAGCCAAGTTCAATCTCCCACAGCTGGGTTGATGGTATCAGAATCACATGGGAGATTGTTCAGCTAGATTCCTGGGTGCCTACCTCAGAAACTGTGATTGAGTAGGTCAGAAGTAGGGCATTGTAATCTTGTTTTATAAAGCTCTCCAGGTGACTGGAATGTGCAGCCAGGATGGGTTACCACTGATATAGAGAAATGAAGAACTTCTTGCATGTACAGATGTGATTCTAATTTTGCCAAATTGTCATCTAGTGAATACAGAATGAAAATTGACATCTTGATTGAAAATAAAAAAAAATTATTTTTCCTCATTTGCATCATTTGGTTGGCCTCCAAAAGAATCTAATGATTTCAACAGAGAAAAAAGGAAAATGTGTATAATCAACTCCAAATATACCCATTCATCCCTTTAAAATTCTATTTAGTATTATGAAAATAACACAAGCACATGGTAAATAATTCAAACAGTAAAAAGATATGCAATGAAAAGCAAGCTCTTCCATCCTGGATTTCTAGTCTCATTCCTTGGGGGAAATTATTGTCGACTGTTTCTTGTGAATATTTACAGATAGTTTCTAGACACACACACACATACACACACCCATACACTTTTTTTTCTTGTTAAAAAGGGGGAAAGCACTTTGTGCCACGCTTTTCCTTATCACTGTGTATCTTGGTTGGCCACATATGTCATTGTATTTTTTAAGATGGCCACAACCCTAGGCTGTCCCTGACGCACTGCCCACTGAGATGTGGGATTTGTGATTCTTTCCTTGGGATCTGGGTGGGCTTGTAACAATGTTGGGAGTGACACTATGTCACTCTTTAAAAAAAAATTTTTTTATTGTTATGTTAATCACCATACATTACATCATTAGTTTTTGATGTAGTGTTCCATGATTCATTGTTTGTGCATAACACCCAGTGCTCCATGCAGAACGTGCCCTCTTTAATACCCATCACCAGGGTAACCCATCCTCCCACCCCCTCCCCTCTAGAACCCTCAGTTTGTTTTTCAGAGTCCATCGTCTCTCATGGTTCATCTCCCCCTCTGAATTCCCCCCCTTCATTCTTCCCCTCCTGCTATCTTCTTCTTCTTCTTTTTTTCTTAACATATATTGCATTGTTTCAGAGGTACGGATCTGTGATTCAACAGTCTTGCACAATTCACAGCGCTCACCATAGCACATACCCTCCCCAGTGTCTATCACCCAGCCACCCCATCCCTCCCACCCCAACCCCCACTCCAGCAACCCTCGGTTTGTTTCCTGAGATTAAGAATTCCTCATATCAGTGAGATCATATGATACATGTCTTTCTCTGATTGACTTATTTCGCTCAGCATAATACCCTCCAGTTCCATCCACGTCATTGCAAATGGCAAGATTTCATTCCTTTTGATGGCTGCATAATATTCCATTGTATATATAGACCACATCTTCTTTATCCATTCATCTGTTGATGGACATCTTGGCTCTTTCCATAGTTTGGCTATGTGGACATTGCTGCTATAAACATCGGGGTGCACGTACCCCTTCGGATCCCTACATTTGTATCTTTGGGGTAAATACCCAGTGACACTATATCACTCTTAAGGCTAGATCATTAAAAGTGATACAACTTCCACCTGGTCCTTTGGGATGCTCACACATGCAGCCCAATCACCAAGAGAGAACACACGGAAAAGCCATGTTTAGGTTTTCTGGCCAACAGCCCTAGGCCTACTCTGAGCCAACAGCTAGCATCAACTTCCAGAAATGTGTGGGAGTGAGTCTCAGATGATTCCAGCCCCCAGCCTCAGGCCACTCCTCCACAAAGCAAAAAGGAACTGCAAAAAAATTGGAGATAGCATTTCCTGATCCTATTTAAGGGTGACACAACAGGAGTTATAGGAGGATGCTATAACCTGAGTGACATTTGTGGGTGACCTTGAGTAAGTCATTTTGTATGAGTTATACTAGGTTAGTCAGCATAGCAAAAGCAAACAAATTTCACATCATAAAACTTCACATCATCAGTGTTTATTTCTCACTCATATGACAGTTCAAGGAGGAGCAGGAGGCTCTCCTCCACATCGTGACTTGGGGATCCAGTTTCCTTCCATATGGTGGCTCTTCCACATTTGAGAGCCTCCTTGGAATCCTTTACTGTATCCTATTCATTTAAATGGCCTATCAGTAAAGAAAGAATATGGAGGATCACATAGGAAATTGTATGGCTTGGCCTTCAGTGAGTTCTATCACTTCTGCCCACAATCCACTGGCCAAGACCCAAACATATGGCCTCATCCTAACTGCAAAGGAGTCTGAGAAAGCTGGTCTTCTTGACTACTCAGGGAGAGTATCTAGCTGGTTTCTGACACATAGTGTCTCAATTTCCTCTCTGTGAATGAGGATAATAATAATAGTGACATCACCAGGTAGCTGTGAGGACCAAAATGTAAGAAGCTGTTTTATCACTGAAGAAGTTGAAATGGCTGTACATATTTTAAGTATTATGGCATTTCCCATCAGAGAAATTATCTGAGATGATAGACACTTTACATCATCATTCTGGGGTCCTTGTGGGTAATGGGCAATGATAAGCCATTGCCCCTGCCCCGGGCTGTATTATATATAAACACTGGCAGCCAATGCCCTATACCAACAATTGCTTCTCCCTGGTGGAGAAACAACATATTATACAAAGCAGCTCATCCACATGTTATTTAAGCTCAAAGAAAGAAATATCAGGAACGCAGTCAGTCCTTCACCAGGCAACATTCAAGTGGGACATTAAGCAGAGAGGCACTTGTTCTTTCTGTCTTCAGCTTTGTACTATACCTGTGGCTACCCAGGCTCTGTTTCCAAAGCAAGAGAAAGATTAAGTAAAAGGAGCTGAAAACAAATAATGTCCACAAGGCTTTCTTGTCTACTTCTTCAGTAAGGTACTTAAATTGGGGGAAGCCCAGTCTTTTCATCTGTACAATGGGGATAATACTTGAGCTGCCTAGCTTAAGCACTGTGGAGAGGATCATTTAAGAAAATGCTCTGGACAGGGCTTTATAAACTGCGTAAAATGTATACTGTAAAGCGGTGTGCAATGGTGCTTTTCCAACTATTGCTTGAGAAGCAGTGGGCTGGCCTTATTGTGTAGCTCTAAAAGATCACAACATTTTACTGATTATAAATTTTCTGTATAAAACTTGGAAAATATGGGAAGGTATAATTATAGCTTCTGCTACTGAGTAATTTCTATGTCCAGTTGATTCACCTTCATGGGATGGGCAGTAGGATCCTGTCTTCCTGCTTGCATAACAAACAGCTGAGCAAACCTATTAGATTCGAGGTACTTATGCTGCTTACTTTATCTGTTTATTTCCAAAGCAAGCATCTCAGCAATTTCATGACATGTGCCAGGGCCTGAAAAAAGTCCATTTCCCTTGGCCCTATATGTTTCTCCCTAAGAATCTTTCCTAAAGATATAAGTACAGCTCAGATTTAAAAATCCAAAGATGGCTGCTGAAGGATTATTTACAAAAGTGAGATGTTGAAAGTGTAAACACCTATCATTAAAGTAATGATTAAGTAAATCATGGAACATTCTTGCAGTAGAATATTATGGGATTCCCTAAGAATAATGTTTAAGTTATACTTTTAATGATATGGGAAATTACTTATTACATAAATATTCACAAGATGGTGAATGCTAGTTTTATCTCCACTGGGTTCAAACTGTGGAAAAGGATGGGGAAGAAATAGGTCAAAAGGAACTGCATTGCTTCTGGATGGTAGAATTATGAGAAAGTTTCTTTTTTTGGTGTGTTCCTCACCCCCACCACCCACTTCTCCGTAGTACTTTTAAAAGTTTTTACATGGAAAAAAAAAAGTTTCTACATGGAGCAAGATTAGAAAAAATAAAGTAAAACACTGAGTTAAGTTTAAAACTACAAATTGCAAATTCCTCTCAAAAGGACATTCCCTGTCTCAACTCCATTTGTCTCACTTATTTACAGTTTCATTTGCTTTTTCTTATAAATGCTTATGTAGCCATTGGTGCCATCAGCACTAGGCGAAATTCAATTCCAAATATGTAAAGACTGGAGCCAGCCACTCACCAAGGCTTCATCTGCTGAGCGGATCTTCAGAGGAACTGAGAAGTAAGTGGTTCTCATATTGAATTTCCACCTTCAGGCACAGGTCAGAAAGCACAACCAAATGTTTTCCATAATGGCAAGCGTATCTTTCACAAACAAGATTAAGAGGAAAAGGGAGTATTAACATGGATCCAATTATAGCTGCAGCCTGTTGGAGATTAACCTCCATGAAGAATCAGATCAATTTAGAGAGGACAGTTTTGCTGAGGATGCAAACAGACTTGGTTTCCTTTAGAACTTGATAATCCCTGTGAAGGTTCAGGGGAGTGAGTTTCATGTGAATGGAGACTGAATGTCCTTTTGAGGAGTTTGCATAGAGGATAGTTAATGAAACAACTTATAGGCGGGATTTCCATTATTAGAAGTGGAGTGTCCATATGGGACAAAGCATTTCCAGGATCATCTTGTCTACCTCACCTGTTCTTGCTGGCTTCCCCCAAAGGCCTCTAGAAGACTAAGTCACATATGGAGTGACTTCTGAGCAGAAGCCAATAAAGTCTGATGTGTACTATCCATTTATGTCAGATACAAAGACAAGGATATTATTTGTTCTGAGTGTATTTCATGAGGCCTTGCAAAATTCCTTGAAACTGGGACCCTACAGATATTCACCTTGCATCTTTCCTGGTGGGGAAGATGAGTCAAGCACAGACTTTTCTTATTAGAAATTGCTTTAGGGTGCCTGGGTGGCTCAGTCATTAAGCATCTGCCTTCGTTCAGCTCAGGTCATGATCCCAGGGTCCTGGGATCGAGTCCCACACCAGGCTCCCTGTTCGGCAGGAAGCCTGCTTCTCCCTCTCCCAATCCGCCTGCTTGTGTTCCTGCTCTCTCTATCTCTCTCTGTCAAATAAATGAATAAAATCTTTAAAAAAAAGAAAATTATATTAAAAAAAGAAATTGCTTTAAAACTTTTGGGTTTTGCTTGGAGGGTAGACTTAGTGACTGCAATGGTGTTTGTTGATCCTAAGAATCTCAGAGATATCCACACTTGAAAGGGATCTTCAGTTGAACACATTTTGTTGCCCTCTGATCTTTTGTGACTAATGTCTGATGTTGGTTGATATATCAAGTAAGGCTGGTATTAAGCCTTGTGGTCTTGGACTTTTCTGGGACCATGGGTATTTGTTAAGGAGGGTGTTATACATGGGATAGTCTGGTTTGGGGCTCAACCAAAACTTGCACTGATTCACTTGCACTGATAAGACTTTCATTTCCTTGTCTCTCTCATGATGTGATTCCTGGCTCTTCACTTTACATTTCTCCTCCTCTGTCCCCATGAGGGGTTCACCAGCTCCCCTTACCTTCCTAGGCTTGTTCTCAAATTTCCCTTTTGTCTGTCTGACCAATTCTGGGTAAAGGCACTGCCCTTCCTGTTTGGAGCCCAGAGCCTCTGTGCACATAAGTTCTTATGATAGGTCCTGCCATGTCTCCTATCATGGAGTCCCTGCATGGTGACCTGACTTGTACCCCCACACCCTCCAGGTCCTGGAAAGCAGTTCTCCTTCTTCAGGATCCCTGCCAGATATTAGAGCCCTGACTTTGAACCCAAGTCTAGGCCTTTCTGGTACCAACCACTTCTAAATCTCACCACTTCCCCATCCTTCCTGGTGGGAGTGCCCACAGAATGGTTCTCATCTCTGCTATTTCACTCTGGGTCTCTAGCTTTCAGATCCCTTTCTGAGATTCGTCATACTATTGACCTACCCTGACAACAAGGTGCAGGGAGATACTTCCTACTTGAGTAGAAGCTTTTCAGGTGACTCAGTTCCACCCCTCAGATCCAAGAGATGAGGGTAACTAACTCAGGATGCTGCTACCCAGAAGCTAGATTAAGTTGAAGAGTGGATTTTCTTAGGTGGGGAGGCTTTCTCAATGACATCAACTTCTTATCCCCAGCTTTCTTGAAGTATAATTGACAAATAAAACTATATATAATGAAAGTATGTAATGTGATGATTTGATACATGTATACATTGTGAAGTGATTACCACAATCAAATTAACATACCTGTCACATCATATAGTTACCTTTTTTTGTGGTGAGAACACTTAAAATCTATTCTCTTAGCCAATTTCTAGTATACATTATTATTACTGTGGTCACTATGCTGTAAGTTAGGTCCCCAGAATATATGCATCTTGTTACTGAAGTTTTGTACTCTTTGACCAACATCTCCCCATTTCCTCCACTTCCCAGCTTCTGGAAACCACCATTCTACTCTCTATTTTAATCAGTTCAACTTTTTTTTTCTTTTTGTATTCCAAATATAAGTGATACTGTTCAATATTTGTCTTTGTTTGGCTTAACATTAGCTTCTGATTCAGAAGCAAAGATAGATCTCCCTGCATGACAGGCAGGTCACTCAGGAAGGCAAGATCAAATTACAAAGATGGCCTTGCAACCTCTGATGATTGTACTGTCAAAATATCCTCATCACCATCATGAAGTTTCATAGTCAACTGTGAAACATGTGCCCCTTCCTAAATAGAAAAATGAAACCCAGATTATCCAGGGAGAATATCCTTCATGTGTTGGGTAACTGGATCACATAGCTCAGATCTTGTCCTCTCAAATGTGACCTTCTTCTTGAAGATTTCTTACTCATGTTCTGGCCTGAGTAGAGACACAGCTCTTCCCCTTAATAGTATAATTAGAAAAGTCTGACTCTTAATAGAACTTCCCCAAAGTCTTCTGGATTGCAGAATGGAAATATACACTGAAATTAACCACAAATTAGATAATCTGGCTATAAAGTACAGAGTTTTCTTGTTTTGCTTTGTTTGATTCTTGGGATGCTCTGCAGGGGATGTATTCCTCCTTAGGCCCCAGCTTTCTGATGTATCAAACCCTGGGTAGATGTTGAGAAGTCTGCAGATGAATTTCAGCAAGGTCCATCAATACTTTGAAATTGCCATTGAATGTTTGTGTGCCTCTGCATTTTTCTGGGAATAGAATCCACAACTTTCATGAGATTCTTAAAGATGCGTTTGTATCTCTAAATGGTAGGTACCATCTTAGCCCCTATAACTGAGTCCCACACACCTGGATGTCTACTCAAAGTTAAGAGATTAAAAGCAGGAGACAATGGGTCGATCCTCTCTTTCCAGTTTTCTTCCTTGGGTGATTGGCCCTAAGAATGACCATCTCTTTCAAGGGGGACCAAACCACACTGCTAACCAATTCAAAACACAACTCCAATAAAAACAGTACTCTAACATTTGGGATCATGTTTATTATAGAGCCAGCCTCTGGCTCTCAACAAGGTCCCATACAAACCAAAGTTTCTCATTTTATGCCTGTAAAAACAGGAAAGAGTTGTTTAAAGACCTCACATCTTTTTCTTCCAATTTCAATTGAATTGGGTTTTTAGAATGTTTAGTAAATTTTGTTTTTATAGAGACCCAGTGGGGAGAACTTTAACTTTAATCTGTTTTACGTTCTCAAAAGGTTAGAACAATTAATATTGTGGAAACAGTACCACATATAGTCCCAGGGATAGCTATGAATATAAAATGATACATTAGTTTAATTCCTCCAATGAATGGCTTATTGTCTCTGTCAGCAAATGTGGCTTCATGGATAATTGGCAAAATCACACAGATACTTTTCCAAAGAATCCACATTGGGCTAGTAGGAGATCAGTGTCAAAGTCGCTGGTTCTGATGTGATTGATCAAACGTTGATAGTGATTGATAGAGTCCTTGCAAACTAAAATAACAGTTTTGAGTCCCATGGGAAGAATGCTACCCTTGGGATGGAGAGGCCAGAGTTATGGTGCTGCACTAGGTACCAACAAAGTATGTAAACTTAGGTGAGTTACCTGGTTTGGCTGGATGCTTACCTGGGTTCTCATCTGTAGAATGAGGCTCTCTGAGATCCAGTGTAGCTCCATGAGTCTATTGGCTGTACAAGTTTGAGTGGCTCTTAAAAGGCTTTGGAGGCAACACATGGCGTTAAGTATGGGCAAAAGGAGCCAGACATAGGGCACCAGTACTGTGGGTTGGGGTGGTGCTAAAACAAGTTTCAGTGGTTGAATTGAAAAATATTGGGACAATGATAATCTTATTTCACTCTCTAGGATGTTCAAGTGGACAGTCCAAAATTTATCCAATAATTGTATAATTTCCCACCTATCTTTGGCTTCATGAAGGCAAGCAAATTTGAACTGATTTCCAGAAATAAGAAAGAAGCATAAGCACAGTTGTTTATTAGCGATAGACTTTCACTTCCACTGTTATCTGTTTGCCCCACTGCACTCTCTCCTTTACTCATGGTAGTGATCTGAAATAACACTTATATGCTGGACAACTATGGAATGAACATAGGCTTCTATTTCCCAAGAAGACTCAGATTCACTCAGTGTCTGCCTCAGAGACAAGGCACAAAGTCCCAAGCTAGGAAAATATTGCTAAATAGCTCTACACTGGGACCTGAGTAATGGACATGCAGAGTGGTCTTCACTTGAAGACATTAGTCAGCACTTTAAGCAGCTTCCACATAGTCCTGTCAGTGATATGCATGCTTCTCTCAGTTCTCACTTGATAATTTATGTTTGCAAAACCTGCAGTGATTTGGCAAAAGCTGAGTGTCCCCACCTGCAATGCCTACTAGCAAATTCAGGTTTGAATTTCAGAAATGTTTTTGATAGTTGAAATTTACAGTGACCCCATTAAGACTGCGAATCAACAGAAGGCACCATTTATGAATATTTTCCAATGGGGTGAAGGAGAGCCGAGTACAGGGCCATAAGGAGACATCCAGATGAAAATAAAGCTCAATCATTTTATCCCTCATGTATTGAATGTTCTGCTGAGGCCCAGCCAGTGACCTAGAAATTCATGCCAGAAAGGTGATATTTCAAAATGTTTCTGAACCGTCCCTGGTGGTCTAGTGGTTAGGATTCGGCTCTCTCAAAATGTTTCTGAGTAAAAGAATTTTCAGTATATACTACTGTCAAATACAAGTTTTATGCTAAGCTTGACACAAATGCAAATCAGATACAGAAAGCCTATCCTAAATGAGTTTAAAGGGAAGATGAGTTCATAAATAATCAGGACATGTAGTGATATAGGTAGGGGTGTTTGAGGAAGTGTGAAGAGCTGGAGCCATGATACAGTCGCAGAAGTTGCCAGAATTTCCACAGGATATTGCACAGTAAACTGTAAGCTCAGCTTGGTTGGAAACCAGGTTGGAAGGATAGATTGGACTCAGGACCTGTTCATGATGTTTCTGTTGTCACAGGCTGGAACAACTTTAACCTTTTTAAAGCTAACATGGTGGCCTATTGTCTCAATGAGAGCTTCAGGGCTATTGGAGACCCCCAGTGGTCAGGAGGTTCCAAGGAGGCCATATCCCAGCAGGACTGTCTTTTGAAACTTTTGAGATACCACTGAACCTCCTATATAAAAAAAGCTCTAGAAACCATTCTGAACACCTACGAACTCAACAGGAGATCAAAGAAAAGAATAGCAACAACTCTCTGAACAGAAAAGAGACAACTTTCTGGAAGGTAGGACGTGTAGAGAAGTGAATCCGAGGCCATATTCAGGAATATAGATGGCAGGGGGAGGGAGCCTCCATCAGCCAGCTACCAGCAAATGATAGAGCAGCGGAGCACAAAATTGGAACTTTTAGAAGTCTGCTCTGCTGAGGGATGTCACTCCAGTGGCTAAGCGGGGGTGGGGGGGTGGGGGGGTGGAATCCTCGCTGGGACAGTGTGGTCTCAGGACCCTCAGGGCCACAGAAAGATGAGGGGTGCCTGAGTGTGGCAGAGCTCCCAGGTATTGGAGCTGGGAAGCTGGCTGCAGAGACAGAGCTGAGGAGTGGGCTTTCAGCTCAGGGTTGCAATAAACTGTGATCCATGGCACAGTTGGGCCACTGCTCTTCCAGCAGGGACCCAACAAGCGGCAGATCCGGGGAGACTCCCCTCCCCTTCCACCCCCGGGAGGAGCAGCACAGGAGCACACGGCAGGAATCTGCTGGGCTTGGAGACTCCACATGGGGTCATGTGCCAGAGATAGAAATGCTCGGTCACAGGCCGGGTGAGCATGGAGTGCGACCAGAGACAAGGAGACGGGAGTGATTGACTCCTTTACTCTGGGGGCTCACTGAGGAGTGGGGCCCCGAGTTCTTGGCTCCTCCAAGGCAGAGATTGGGAGGCTGCCATTTTCACTCTCATCCTCCAAAGCTATGTGGAAAGCTTGCAGGGAACAAAAGCTCCTGAGAGCAAACCCGGGCAGAGTACTTAGCCAGGCCCCCACAAGGGTGGGGCAATTCTGCCTCTGGCAAAGACATTTGAGAACCACAGCAACAGGCCCCTCCCCCAGAAGATCAGCAAGAACAGCCAGCCAAGACCAAGTTTACCGATCCATAAGAATGGCAGAAGGCCAGCACTAAGGGAATACAGCACATAGAATTCATGTTTTTTTACCCCCCTGATTCTTTAGTCTTTCAAAGTTAATTTTTTTAATTTTCTTTTTGTTTCTTTTTCTTTTTCCTTTTTTTTTTTTAAAGATTTTATTTATTTATTTGAGAGAGAGAGAATGAGAGACAGAGAGCATGAGAGGGAGGAAGGCCAGAGGGAGAAGCAGACTCCCTGCCGAGCAGGGAGCCCGATGCGGGACTTGATCCCGGGACTCCAGGATCATGACCTGAGCCGAAGGCAGTCGCTTAACCAACTGAGCCACCCAGGCGCCCCGTTCTTTTTCCTTTTTTCAACCAACATCTTATCAATCCGTTTTTTAAAAATCTTTTTTATTTTTCATTTTTAGAGTCATTCTATTCCTTCATAGTAGTTAAACTTAGTTTTGGAATAAGTTGTAATTTCTTTAAAATTTTGGGATACAGTTTCTTCTAACAGACCAAAATATACCCTAAATCTCTAGTGTATGGCTTTGTTCTAGTCTCCTGCCTGATCACATTCTCTCCCCTTTTCTTTTTTTTTAATTCTGCTTCTTACTTTTTTCAAACAACTTATCAATTCCTTTTATAAAATCTTTTATAATTTCATCTTTACAGTCATATTCCATCCCTTCATTGTATTTACCCTTATTTTTGTACATATATAAGTTTTTCTTTCTTTAAAATTTTGGGATACTTTCTTCTAACAGACCAAAATATGCCCCAAATCTAGTGTGTGGCACTGATCTATGCACCAGACTGAACATATTTGATCATATTCTTTTTTAAATCTTTTCCTTTTCTTTTTTCTTTCTTTCCTTTTCTTCTTCCCCAGTTTCAGATCTCTTCTGATTTGTTTAGTGTATATTTTTTGGGCGTCATTGTTACCCTGTTAGAATTTTGTTCCCTCATTCATCTATTGTCCTCTGGACAAAAAAAAAAGATGGAAAAAAATCACCTCAAAAAAAACAGGAGGTAGTACCAACTGCCAGGGACCTAATCAATATGGACATTAGTACGATGTCAGAACTAGAGTTCAGAATGATGATTTTAAAGATACTAGCTGGGCTTGAAAAAAGCATGGAAGATATTAGAGAAACCCTTTCTGGAGAAATAAAAGAACTAAAATCTAACCAAGTCAAAATCAAAAAGGCTATTAATGAGGTGCAATCAAAAGTGGAGGCTCTAACTGCTAGGATAAATGAGGCAGAAGAGGGAATTAGTGATATAGAAGACCAAATGATGGAAAATAAAGAAGCTGAGAAAAAGAGAGATAAACAACTACTGGATCATGAGGGCAGAATTCGAGGAATAAGTGATACCATAAGATGAAACAATATTAGACTAATTGAGATCCCAGAAGAAGAAGAAAGAGAGAGAGGGGCAGAAGGTATATTGGAGCAAATTATAGCAGAGAATTCCTTAATTTGGGGAAGGAAACAGGCATCAAAATCCAGGAGGCACAGAGAACCTCCTCTCAAAATCAATAAAAATAGGTCAACACCTGGACATCTAATAGTAAAACTTACGAGTCTCAGAGACAAAGAGAAAATCCTGAAAGCAGCTTGGGACAAGAGATCAGTAAACTACAATGGTAGAAACATTAGATTGGCAACAGACCTATCCACAGAGACCTGGCAGGCCAGAAAGACTGGCATGATATATTCAGAGCACTAAATGAGAAAAATATGCAGCCAAGAATACTATATCCAGCTAGGCTGTCATTGAAAATAGAAGGAGAGATAACAAGGTTCCAGGACAAACAAAAACTAAAAGAATTTGCAAACACGAAACGAGCCCTACAAGAAATATCAAAAGGGGTCCTCTAAGCAAAGAGAGAGCCTAAAAGCAAAATAGGCCAGAAAGGAACACAAACAATATACAGTAACAGTCACCTTACAGGCAATACAATGGCACTAAATTCCTATCTTTCAATCGTTACCCTGAATGTAAATGGGCTAAATGCCCCAATCAGTGGACACAGGGTATCAGATTGGATAAAAAAACAAGACCCATTGATATGTTGTCTGCAAGAGACTCATTTTAGACCCAAAGACACCCCCAGATTGAAAGTGAGGAGGTGGAAAACCATTTACCATGCTAATGGACACCAAAAGAAAGCTGGGATGGCAATCCTTATATCAGACAAATTGGATTTTAAACCAAAGACTGTAGTAAGAGATGAGGAAGGACACTATATCCTACTTAAAGGGTCTATCCAACAAGAAGATCTAAGAACTGTAAATATCTATGCCCCTAACATGGGAGCAGCCAATTATATAAAGCAGTTAATAACAAAAGCAAAAAAACACATCAAAAACAATACAATGATAGTGGGGGACTTTAACATGCCCCTCACTGAAATGGACAGATCATCTAAGTGAAAGATCAACAAGGAAATAAAGACCTTAAATGACACACTGGACCAAATAGACTTCACAGACATATTCAGAACATTCCATCCCAAAGCAACAGAATATACATTCTTCTCGAGTGCCCATGGAACATTCTCCAGAATAGATCACATCCTTGGTCGCAAATCAGGTCTCAACCAGTACCAAAAGATTGGGATCATTCCCTGCCTATTTTCAGACCACAATGCTTTGAAACTAGAACTCAAACACAAGAGGAAAGTTGGAAAGAACCCAAATACATTGAGGCTAAAGAGCATCCTACTAAAGAATGAATGGGTCAACCAGGAAATTAAAGAAGAATTAAAAAAATACATGGAAACCAATGAAAATGAAAACACAACTGTTCAAAATCTCTGGGATGCAGCAAAGGCAGTCCTAAGAGGAAAGTATATAGCAATACAAGCCTTTCTCAAGAAACAAGAAAGGTCTCAAATACACAACCTAACCCTACACCTAAAGGAGCTAGAGAAAGAACAGCAAATAAAGCCTAAACCCAGCAGGAGAAGAGAAATAATAAACATCAGAGCAGAAATCAATGAAGTAGAAAACAAAAGAACAATAGAACAGATCAACGAAACTAGAAGCTGGTTCTTTGAAAGAATTAACAAGATTGATAAACCCCTGGCCAGACTTATCAAAAAGAAAAGCGAAATGACCCAAATCAACAAAATCATGAATGAAAGAGGAGAGATCACAACCAACACCAAAGAAATACAAACAATCATAAGAACATATTATGAGCAACTCTATGCCAGCAAATTAGATAACCTGGAAGAAATGGAGGCATTCCTAGAGATGTATCAACTACCAAAACTGAACCAGGAAGAAATAGAAAACCTGATAGGACCTATAACCACTAAGGAAATTGAAGCAGTCATCAAAAATCTCCCAACAAACAAAAGCCCAGGGCCAGATGGCTTCCGGGGGGAACTCTACCAAACATTTAAAGAAGAATTAATACCTATCCTTTTGAAACTGTTCCAAAAAATAGAAATGGAAGGAAAACTTCCAAACTCGTTTTATGAGGCCACCATTACCTTGATCCCCAAACCAGACAAAGACCCCATCAAAAAGGAGAATTACAGACCAATATCCTTGATGAACATGGATGCAAAAATTCTCACCAAAATACTAGCCAATAGGATCCAACAGTACATTAAAAGGATTATTCACCACGACCAAGTGGGATGTATCCCTGGGCTGCAAGGTTTGTTTAACATCTGCAAATCAATCAATGTGACAAAATACATTAACAAAAGAAAGAGCAAGAATCATATGACTCTCTCAATAGATGCAGAGAAAGCATTTGACAACGTACAGCATCCTTTCTTGATCAAAACTCTTCAGAGTATAGGGATTGCGGGTACATACCTCAAGATCATAAAAGCCATCTATGAAAAACCCACAACGAATATTATTCTCATTGGGGAAAAACTGAGACCTTTCCCCCTAAGGTCAGGAACGCGGCAGGGATGTCCACTATCACCACTGCTATTCAACATCGTATTAGAAGTCCTAGCCACAGCAATCAAACAAACAAACAAAAAGAAATCAAAGGCATCCAAATCAGCAAAGAAGAAGTCAAACTCTCACTCTTTCCAGATGATATGATACTTTATGTGGAAAACCCAAAAGACTCCACCCCAAAACTGCTAGAACTCATACAGGAATTCAGTAATGTGGCAGGATATAAAATCAATGCACAGAAATCAGTGGCATTCCTATACACCAACAACAAGACAGAAGAAAGAGAAATTAAGGAGTTGATCCCATTTACAATTGCACCCAAAACCATAAGATACCTGGGAATAAATCTAACCAAAGAGACAAAGAATCTGTACTCAGAAATCTATAAAATACTCATGAAAGAAATTGAGGAAGACAGAAAGAAATGGAAAAACGTTCCATGCTCATGGATTGGAAGAACAAATATGGTGAAGATGTCAATGCTACCTAGAGCAATCTACACATTTAAGGCAATCCCCATCAAAATACCATCCACTTTTTTCAAAGAAATGGAACAAATAATCCTAAAATTTGTATGGAACCAGAAAAGACCCCAAACAGCCAGAGGAATGTTGAAAAAGAAAAGCAAAGCTGGTGGCATCACAATTCCGGACTTCCGGCTCTATTACAAAACTGTCATCATCAAGACAGTATGGTACTGGCACAAAAACAGACATATAGATCAATGGAACAGAATAGAGAGCCCAGAAATGGACCCTCAACTCTACGGTCAACTAAACTTTGACAAAGCAGGAAAGAATGTCCAATGGGAAAAAGACAGTCTCTTCAACAAATGGTGTTGGGAAAATTGGACAGCCACATGCAGAAGAATGAAACTGGACCATTTCCTTACACCACATACAAAAATAGACTCAAAGTGGTTGAAAGACCTCAATGTGAGACAGGAGTCCATCCAAATCCTAAAGGAGAACACAGGCAGCAACCTCTTCGACCTGAGCCACCAGCAACTTCTTCCTAGAAACATCGCCAAAGGCAAGGGAAGCAAGGGCAAAAACGAACTATTGGGACTTCATCAAGATAAAAAGCTTTTGCATAGCAAAAGAAACAATCAACAAAACCAAAAGATGACCAACAGAATGGGAGAAGATATTTGCAAATGACATATCAAATAAAGGGCTAGTATCCAAAATCTATAAAGAACTTCTTAAACTCAACACCCAAAGAAGAAATGATCTAATCAAGAAATGGGCAGAAGACAGGAACAGACATTTTTCCAATGAAGACATCCAAATGGCCAACAGACACATGAAAAAGTGCTCAACATCGCTCGGCATCAGGGAAATCCAAATCAAAACCTTAATGAGATACCACCTCACACCAGTCAGAATGGCTAAAATTAACACGTCAGGAAACAACAGATGTTGGCGGGGATGCGGAGAAAGGGGAACCCTCCTCCACTGTTGGTGGGAATGCAAGTTGGTGCAGCCACTCTGGAAAACAGTGTGGAGGTTCCTCAAAAAGTTGAAAATAGAGCTACTCTATGACCCAGCAATTGCACTACTGGGTACTTACCCCAAAGACACAAATGTAGGGATCTGAAGGGGTACATGCACCCCGATGTTTATAGCAGCAATATCCACAGTAGCCAAACTGTGGAAAGAGCCAAGATGTCCATCAACAGATGAATGGATAAAGAAGATGTGGTCTATATATACAATGGAATATTATGCAGCCACCAAAAGGAATGAAATCTTACCATTTGCAGTGACATGGATAGAACTGGAGGTTGTTATGCTGAGCGAAATAAGTCAATCAGAGAAAGACATGTATCATATGACCTCACTGATATGAGGAATTCTTAATCTCAGGAAACAAACAGAGGGGTGATGGAGTGGTGGGGGTTCGGAGGGATGGGGTGGCTGGGTGATAGACATTGGGGAGGGTATGTGCTATGGTGAGTGTTGTGAATTGTGTATGACTGTTGAATCATAGATCTGTATCTGAAGTAACTAATACATTATATGTTAAAAAAAATAGAAGAAGATAGCAGGAAGGGAAAAATGAAGGGGGGGATATCGGAGGGGGAGACGAACCATGAGAGATGATGGACTCTGAAAAACAAACTGAGGGTTCTAGAGGGGAGCAGGGTGGGGGGATGGGTTAGCCTGGTGATCAGTATTAAAGAGGGCATGTATTGAATGGAGCACTGGGTATTATACGCAAACAATGAATCATGGAACACTACATCAAAAACTAATGGTGTAATGTATAGTGATTAACATAACATAAAAAAAAAAAGTCCATGGTTCTGCGATTCTAAGACAACTTGTGAGCTCCCCATCTCTTCTCCTTGCTCACGCCCTCTCTCCCTTTCTCTACCCCTGCATTCTTCAGGGAAAATCCCCAACGCCAAGTCTTTCAGGTACTATCTTGGTTGTTCATAACTAGGTATAACCTCTCACTTCTTTTAAGAAGGAAGGACAGAGAGACACAGTCTTGGAGGAGCAAGGAGGGAAATAGAAAAAGACAGGACGAGAGAAAAGAGTTTGCATGAAAGGGGGATCAGGAGAGCGATCTCAGATTATGAGACAATGACAGAGGAGCAAGGAAGGAATTTCTAAAAATTGCTGTGGATTAAGAATTAGATCCCCTTTAACGTTCTTTGGCAGATACTTGCAAAGATTGGGATTACATTTTTTTTTATTATGTTTGTTTGCTAGACTGTATTTCTTTAAATGTGACAAAGTGCTGAGACTAGGCCATTGAAGGTCCTGGACCTTATATGGGTTACATAATAAAATAAAAATTACCCTCATGTTGTCACATATACTGTGACACTGTCTCTGTCTGTGTATATATGTATATGTGAGTATGTATGTGTGCAACTGGTGTGTATGTGGGGGTGTGTGCATGCAGTGAGTTTTGGGGACCCCATTCTATCCCTCAATGCTTTTGACGGGGAGTGTGGAGGGGTGACATGAAGGTCAGGTAATCAGCTCTGCATCTGGACTACAGGTTGTCCACTGTTGGTTAATCTACACCTAAGCCCCACTGAGGATGATTATTGCTCGTCAGATTTCCAGGCATCAGACTGCTTTCTGTCCCTTGCACAATCTCCTCTGTCTGCCCCAAACCAAACATTGATTTTTGATGGAAATCTACATTTTTTTTCAGAATTCAGGAAAATGTCCCAAAGCAATGCTGGTAGGAAGATGAGGAAATCGTGCAAAACTCAGTCCCATACATCTTCCACAGGAAATCCAATGACAACAAGTGTGTTTTTAATGAACATGGGTGGAGCCACAAGGGAGGAGAATGACACATAGAAGCAAGTGGTAGCTTTCTTTTTGTTGGATTCCTCTCCATGTCCTCCCTCCTAGAATTGCCACATTCTAGAGACCCATGTGTGGCCTCCCTGCCACATGACATCCCCTAGGACATATAGTCTGGTCTCTCTCCCCATTTCAACCTCTGTCATGCCACCTCTGCTTTAAAATGAGATTACACTGTACACAGCCCTGCAAAAAATATGAAAGGAGACTCTCTTTAAGTAGGAAAGAAAGACCAAAAGCAACAAGGACTAGAAATGAACTGAGAAAATCTCCAGAAACAATGACAAAACAAGTAATAAAATGGCATTAAATACATATCTATCAATAATTACTCTGAATGTAAATGGACTAAATGCTCCAAACAAAAGACATAGGGTGTCAGAATGGGTAAAAAAACAAAAAACAAAAAACAACCATCTATATGTTGCCTGCAAAGACTCATTTTAGACCTAAAGACACCTGCAGATTGAAAGTGAGGGGATGGAGAAACATCTATCATGCAAATGGCTATCTAAAGAAAGCTGGAATAGTAACACTTCTGTCAGACAAACTAGATTTTATTTATTTATTTATTTATTTATTTATTTATTTATTTATTTATTTATTTTCCATCTTTTTTTGTGTGTGTTCAATTAGCCAACATCATGGGGAGGGGGATGTGGAAACTGGGTGATGGGCACCAAGGAGGGCACATTTGTGATGAGCACTGGGTGTTATACCCAACTAATGAATCATTGAACACTACATCAAACTAGATTTTAAACCAAAGACTATAACAAGAGATGAGGAAGGGCACTATATCATAATAAAGGGGGCTATCCAACAAGAAGATCTAACAATTATAAGTATTTATGCCCCCAACTTGGGAGCAAGCACCCAAATATATAAAATAATAACAAACATAAAGAACTCACTAATAATAATACAATAATAGTAGGGGACTTTAATACCCCACTTACATCAATGGGCAGATCATCTAAGCAGAAAATCAAAAAGGAAAAAATGGCTTTGAATGATATACTGAGCCAGATGGACTTAAGAGATATATTCAGAACATTTCATCCTAAAGCAGCAGAATACACATTCTTTTTGAGTGTATATGGGACTTTCTCTAGAATAGATCACATACTAGGTCACAAATCAGGCCCCAACAAGTACAAAGAAACAGATCATACCATGCATATTTTCCAACCACAATGCTATGAGACTTGAAGTCAACCACAAGAAAAAATTTGGAAAGACCACAAATGCATGAAGGTTAAAGAACATCCTACTAAAGAATGAAAGGGTCAACCAGAAGATTAAAGAAGAAATTTAAAAATACATGAAAACAGGGCGCCTGGGTGGCTCAGTTGGTTAAGCGACTGCCTTCGGTTCAGGTCATGATCCTGGAGTCCCTGGATCAAGTCCTGCATCGGGCTTCCTGCTCAGCAGGGAGTCTGCTTCGTCCTCTGACCCTATCCCCTCTCAGGTGTTCTCTCTCTCTCATTCTCTCTCTTTCAAATAAATAAATAAAATCTTTAAAAAAAAATACATGAAAACAAATGAAAATGAAAACACGATGGTCCAAAACTTTTGGAATGCTGCAAAAGCAGTCATAAGAGGGAATTATATAGCAATACAGGCCTATCTCAAGAAACAAGAAAAATCTCAAATATGCAACCTAACCTTACACCTAAAGGAGCTAGGAAAAGAACAATAAATGAAGCCTAAAGCCAGTTGCAGCAGAAGGGAAATAATAAAGATTAGAGGAGAAATAAATGATACAGAAACAAACAAACAAACAAACAAACAAACAAACAACCCAGCAGAACAGATCAATGAATTCAGGAGATGGTTCTTTGAAAAAATTAGTAAAATTGATAAACCCCTAGCCAGACTTATCAAGAAGAAAAAATAAAGGACCCAAATAAATAAAGTCACAAATGAGAGAGGAGAGATAACAACCAACACCACAGAAATACAAAAATTATAAGAGAATATTATGAAAAATTATATGCCAACAAATTGGGCAATCTGGAAGAAATGGATAAATTCCTAGAAACAAATGAACTACCAAAACTGAAACAGGAAGAAATAGAAAACTTGAACAGACCAATAACCCACAAAGAAGGTGAATCAGTAATAAAAAATCTCCCAAAACACAAAAGTCCAAGCAGGATAGCTTCCCAAGGGAATTCTATGAAACATTTAAAGAAGAGTTAATACCTATTCTCAAACTGTTCCAAAAAACAGAAATGGAAGGAAAACTTCCAAACGCATCCTATGAGGCCAGCATTACCTTGATTCTAAAACCAAAGACCTCCACTAAAAAAGAGAATTACAGGCCAATATCCCTGATGAAGATGGATGCAAAAATTCTCAATAGCAATAAAAAAAAATCTCAACAAAGTACTAGCAAATTGAATGCAATAGTACATTAAAAGAATCATTCACCATGATCAAGTGGGACTTATTCCTGGGTTGCAAGGGTGGCTCAATATTCACAAATCAATCAATGTGATATGCCATATTAATAAAAGAAAGGGTAAGAACCATATGATCCTCTAAATAGATGCAGAAAAAGCATTTGACAAAGTATAGCATCCATTCATGATAAAAATGCTTAACAAGGTAGGGATAGAGGGAACATACCTCAACATCATAAAGGTCATATGCAAAAGACCCACATTTAATATCTTCAATGGGGAAAAACTGAGAGATTTTCCTCTAGTCAGGATCAACATAGGGATGTCCACTCTCACCATTGCTTCTTAACATAGTACTAGAAGTCCTAGTCTCAGCGATCAGACAACAAAAAGAAATAAAAGGCACCCAAATCAGAAAGAAAGAAGTCAGATTTTCCCTACTTGCAGACAACATGATACTCTATGTAGAAAACCTGAAAGATTCCACCAAAAAATTGCTAGAACTGATACATGAATTCAGTAAAGTTGCAGGATACAAAATTAATGTACAGCAATCTACTGTATTTCTATACACCAATAATGAAGCAACAGAAAGTGAAATCAAAGAATTGATCCCATTTATAATTACACCAAAAAATATATGATACCTAGGAATAAACATAAGCAAAGAGGTGAAAGATCTGTATTCTGAAAACTGTATATGAAAGAAAGTGAAGATGACACACACAAAAAAGGAAAAACATTCCATGCTTTTGGATTGGAAGAACAAATATTGTTAAAATATTGTTAAAATGTCCCGCTGTTGGTGGGAATGCGAACTGGTGCAGCCACTCTGGAAAACAGTATGGACATTCCTCAAAAAGTTAAAAATAGAACTACCCTCTGATCCAGCAATTGCACTACTAGGTATTTACCCAAAGGATACAAAGATATAGATTCAAAGGGATACATGTACCCTGATGTTTATAGCAGCATTATCAACAAGCCAAATTATGGAAAGAACTCAAATGTCCATCAACTAATGAATGGATAAAAAAAAATGTGGCATATATATATATGGAAATACATATATATGTATATATATGTATGGAAATACATATATACATGTGAAAATACACACACACACAATGGAATATTACTCAGCCACAAAAAAGAATGAAATCTTGCCATTTGCAGTGACGTGGATGGAGCTAGAGAGTATTATACTAAGTGAAATAAGTCAGAGAGAGACAAATACCATACGATTTCACTCATCTGTGGAATTTAAGAAATAAAACAGATGAACATGGGGGAAAAAAGAGAGATGCAAATCATAAAAAACAGACTCTTAACTATAGATAACAAACTGAGGGTTGCTGGAGGGGAGGTGGGCAGGGAGATAGGTTAAATGGGTGATGGGTATTAAGGAGGGCACTTGTTGTGATGTGCACTGGGTATCATATATAAGTGAATGAATCACTAAATTCTACTCCTGAAACTAATATTACACTGTATGTTAACTACTGGAATTTAAATAAAAACTTAAAACTACAAAAAATTTAAAAAAATCATAAAATGAAATTACACTGTACATACTGCTCAGTAAACTGCTTTTTCATATACTATATCATATATATCTTTCTAAACCAACAAACACACTTTTATAACATGTTCTCAATAATCGCAGACTATCCCATTGTGTATGAATATGTATGAATATGCCAGAATTAATTTGCCTAATCCATTTTGTGCTACATTTTACTTCCTGTATTTATAAAACATTTCCTTGGAACTAAATCTTTGAACAAATCTTATAATTTTCTTAGGATAAGTTTCTGGACAAATAAAGGCTAGGAAACAAACTGCTTTGTTTTGTTTCTTAAGCTGTTAAAGCTTTTGGTATTCATTGCCTCACTGAGTTCCAAAAATGAATATACTGTTTTTGTTAAATTGATAGCAATGTCTGGTGGGCCTGCATTCCCACTAACATTGTGTATTATTTAAATATATTTCTGAAATGCTGCCTCTGCTAAATGCTGTTAATTTTTAAGTATGGGTCTACATATTATTTGTTGCAATTGTGAGTGAACTCATTTTTAATTATATTTTTATAACTGATCATTACTGGTATAGAGGAGAATTACAGAATGTTCCCCCTATATTTGATATCCAGCCATATATGTCAACTCTCTTACAATAGTTTTCTGGTTGCTTATTTTAAGTTTTTCAAATGGAGAATAGTATGATTTGTAACTAATGATGATATCATCTATAAGTCTTCCTTTCCAAAATTCATTGTCCGTAATTTGTTGTACTTCATTCGCTAATGCAGTATAAAACAATATTGAATTACAGAAGGGACTATGGCAATCTTTTCTTGTTTCTGACTTTAATGAGAATGTCTCTAAAGTTTCTCATGAAATGTGATGTTTCTTTTTAATTGAAGATCAATGTTTAATCAATTAGAAATCTTTCAGTTGTTTTCACTAACAGAGAAGGAAACTCAAATTGGCCTATGAAATAAATGAGAGGTCCCACAGTGAGTTCAGGAGAGGCTTGTTCCAATCAATCATCCCTCTTCTCAGTCTTAGGTCCTGGTCCCAGGATGGCCGCCAGAGGCCTCTCAGGGCTGCATGTGTTCTTGTTCACATAGACTAGAAAGAGAACATCTGTCCAGGTAGCTGCTTTGGAGCTGGAAGAAATACCTTTATGTCACATTGGCCCAATGGACAGTCACTTACTCCTTCCTAAACAAGTGCTTATGGCCCAAGAGGACAGGGTATGCTAATTGGCCTTAAGCCAATTAGAAAATAGGCATGGAGTGACCCCAAACAGCAAGTGTCCCCTGTAATCATCTTTATTAAATTAAGCATCCATTCTTCTCATCCTAGTTCAGAGTTTTATCAGAAATAGATACTGACATTCATAAAGTGCCTGTTCAGCATCTATTTTCTTTCTCCTTAAGTCTTTCTTTTTTAAAAAATTTTTTATTGTTATGCTAATCACCATACATTACATCATTAGTTTTTGATGTAGTGTTCCATGATTCACTGATTGCGTATAACACCCAGTGCTCCATGCAGACCGTGCCTTCTTTAATACCCATCACGAGGCTAACCCAACCCCCCCCAGGTCCCCTCTAGAACCCTCAGTTTGTTTTTCAGTGTCCCTAATCTCTCATGGTTCGTCTCCCCCTCCGATTTCCCCCCCTTCATTTTCCTTCCTGCTATCTTCTTCTTCTTCTTCTTCTTTTTTTTTTTTAACATATAATGTATTATTTGCTTCAGAGGTACAAGTCTGTGATTCAACAGTCTTACACAATTCACAGTGCTCATCATAACACATACCCTCTCCAATGTCTATCACACAGCCACCCCATCCCTCCCACCCCCACCACTCCAGCAACCCTCAGTTTGTTTCCTGAGATTAAGAATTCCTCACATCAGTGAGATCATATGATACACGTCTTTCTCTGATTGACTTATTTCACTCAGCATAACACCCTCCAGTTCCATCCACGTCGTTGCAAATGGCAAGATCTCATCAATTTTGATGGCTGCATAATATTCCATTGTATATATAGACCACATCTTCTTTATCCATTCATTTGTCGATGGACATCTTGGCTCTTTCCATAGTTTGGCTATTGTGGACATTGCTGCTATAAACATCGGAGTGCACGTACCCCTTTGGATCCCTACATTTGTATCTTTGGGGTAAGTACCCAATAGTGCAATTGCTGGGTCGTATGGTAGCTCTATTTTCAACTTTTTGAGGAACCTCCACATTGTTTTCCAGAGTGGCTGCACCAACTTGCATTCCCACCAACAGTGGAGGAGGGTTCCCCTTTCTCCGCATCCCCGCCAACATCTGTTGTTTCCTGACTTGTTAATTTTAGCCATTCTGACTGGTGTGAGGTGGTATCTCATTGAGGTTTTGATTTGGATTTCCCTGATGCCAAGCGATGTTGAGCACTTTTTCATGCGTCTGCTGGCCATTTGGATGTCTTCTTTGGAAAAATATCTGTTCATGTCTTCTGCCCATTTATTGATTGGATCATTTGTTCTTTGGGTGTTGAGTTTAAGAAGTTCTTTATAGATGTTGGATACTAGCCCTTTATCTGATATGTCATTTGCAAATATCTTCTCCCATTCTGTTGGTCATCTTTTGGTTTTGTTGATTGTTTCTTTTGCTGTGTAAAAGCTTTTTATCTTGATGAAGTCCCAATAGTTCATTTTTGCCCTTGCTTCCCTTGCCTTTGGCGATGTTTCTAGGAAGAAGTTGCTGGTGGCTCAGGTCGAAGAGGTTGCTGCCTGTGTTCTCCTTTAGGATTTGGATGGACTCCTGTCTCACATTGAGGTCTTTCAACCACTTTGAGTCTATTTTTGTATGTGGTGTAAGGAAATGGTCCAGTTTCATTCTTCTGCATGTGGCTGTCCAATTTTCCCAACACCATTTGTTGAAGAGACTGTCTTTTTCCCATTGGACATTCTTTCCTGCTTTGTCAAAGTTTAGTTGACCGTAGAGTTGAGGGTCCATTTCTGGGCTCTCTATTCTGTTCCATTGATCTATGTGTCTGTTTTTGTGCCAGTACCATACTGTCTTGATGATGACAGTTTTGTAATAGAGTCGGAAGCCCGGAATTGTGATGCCGCCAGCTTTGCTTTTCTTTTTCAACATTCCTCTGGCTGTTTGGGGTCTTTTCTGGTTCCATACAAATTTTAGGATTATTTGTTCCATTTCTTTGAAAAAAGTGGATGGTATTTTGATAGGGATTGCCTTAAATGTGTAGATTGCTCTAGGTAGCATTGACATCTTCACCATATTTGTTCTTCCAATCCATGAGCATGGAATGTTTTCCTATTTCTTTGTGTCTTCCTCAATTTCTTTCATGAGTATTTTATAGATTTCTGAGTACAGATTCTTTGTCTCTTTGGTTAGATTTATTCCCAGGTATCTTATGGTTTTGGGTGCAATTGTAAATGGGATCGATTCCTTAATTTCTCTTTCTTCTGTCTTGTTGTTGGTGTATAGGAATGCCACTGATTTCTGTGCATTGATTTTCTATCCTGCCACTTTACTGAATTCCTGTATGAGTTCTAGATGTTTCGGGTTGGAGTCTTTTGGGTTTTCCACATCTGCAAAGAGTGAAAGTTTGACTTCTTCTTTGCCAATTTAGGTTCGTTTTATTTCCTTTTGTTGTCTGATTGCTGTGGCTAGGACTTCTAATACTATGTTGAATAGCAGTGGTGATAGTGGACATCTCTACCACGTTCCTGACCTTAGGGGGAAAGGTCTCAGTTTTTCCCCATTGAGAAGGATATTCGCTGTAGGTTTTCATAGATGGCTTTTATGAAATTGAGGTATGTACCCTCTATCCCTATACTCTGAAGAGTTTTGATGAAGAAAGGATGCTGTACGTTGTCAAACGCTTTTTCTGCATCTATTGAGAGGGTCATATGGTTCTTGTTCTTTCTTTAATTAATGTATTGTGTCACATTGATTGATTTGCGGATGTTGAACCAACCTTGCAGCCCAGGGATACATCCCACTTGGTCGTGGTGAATAATCCTTTTAATGTACTGTTGGATCCTATTGGCTAGTATTTTGGTGAGAATTTTTGCATCCATGTTCATCAAGGATATTGGTCTGTAATTCTCCTTTTTGATGGGGTCTTTGTCTGGTTTGGGGATCAAGGTAATGGTGGCCTCATAAAACGAGTTTGGAAGTTTTCCTTCCATTTCTATTTTTTCGAACAGTTTCAAAAGGATAGGTATTAATTCTTCCTAAATGTTTTGTAGAGTTCCCCCCGGAAGCCATCTGGCCCTGGGCTTTTGTTTGTTGGGAGATTTTTGATGACTGCTTCAATTTCCTTAGTGGTTATAGGTCTGTTCAGGTTTTCTATTTCTTCCTGGTTCAGTTTTGGTAGTTGATACATCTCTCGGAATGCATCCATTTCTTCCAGGTTATCTAATTTGCTGGCATAGAGTTGCTCATAATATGTTCTTATGATTGTTTGTATTTCTTTGGTGTTGGTTGTGATCTCTCCTCTTTCATTCATGATTTTGTTGATTTGGATCCTTTCACTTTTCTTTTGATAAGTCTGGCCAGGGGTTTATCAATCTTGTTAATTCTTTCAAAGAACCAGCTCCTAGTTTCATTGATCTGTTCTACTGTTCTTTTGGCTTCTATTTCATTGATTTCTGCTCTGATCTTTATTTCTCTTCTCCTGTTGGGTTAGGCTTTATTTGCTGTTCTTTCTCCAACTCCTTTAGGTGTAGGGTTAGGTTGTGTACTTGAGACCTTTCTTTTTACTTGAGAAAGGCTTGTATTGCTATATACTTTCCTCTTAGGACTGCCTTTGCTGCATCCCAAAGATTTTGAACAGTTGTGTTTTCATTTTCATTTGTTTCCATGAATTTTTAAAAATTCTTCTTTAATTTCCTGGTTGACCCATTCATTCTTTAGTAGGATGCTCTTTAGCCTCTATGTATTTGAGTTCTTTCTGACTAGTTTCAAAGCATTGTGGTCTGAAAATATGCAGGGAATGATCCCAACCTTTTGGTTCCAGTTGAGACCTGATTTGCGACCTAGGATGTGATCTATTCTGGAGAATGTTCCATGGGCACTTGAGAAGAATGTGTATTCTGTTGCTTTGGGATGGAATGTTCTGAATATGTCTGTGAAATCTATTTGGTCCAGTGTGTCATTTAAGGTCTTTATCTCCTTGTTGATCTTTTGCTTAGATGATCTGTCCATTTCAGTGAGGGGGGTGTTAAGTCCCCCACTATTATTGTATTGTTGTCAATGTGTTTCTTTGCTTTTGTTATTAACTGCTTTATATAATTGGCTGCTCCCATGTTAGGGGCATAGATATTTACAGTTCTTAGATCTTCTTGTTGGATAGACCCTTTAAGTAGGATATAGTGTCCTTCCTCATCTCTTATTACAGTCTTTGGTTTAAAATCTAATTTGTCTGATATAAGGATTGCCATCCCAGCTTTCTTTTGGTGTCCATTAGCATGGTAAATGGTTTTCCACCCTCTCACTTTCAATCTGGGGGTGTCTTTGGGTCTAAAATGAGTCTCTTGCAGACAACATATCAATGGGTCTTGTTTTTTTATCCAATCTGATACCCTGTGTCCACTGATTGGGGCATTTAACCCATTTACATTCAGGGTAACTATTGAAAGATAGGAATTTAGTGCCATTGTATTGTGTGTAAGGTGACTGTTACTGTATATTGTCTGTGTTCCTTTCTGGTCTATGTTGCTTTTAGGCTCTCTCTTTGCTTAGAGGACCCCTTTTGATATTTCTTGTAGGGCTGGTTATGTGTTTGCAAATTCCTTTAGTTTTTGTTTGTCCTGGAAACTTGTTATCTCTCCTTCTATTTTCAATGACAGCCTAGCTGGATATAGTATTCTTGGCTGCATATTTTTCTCATTTAGTGCTCTGAATATATCCTGCCAGTCCTTTCTGGCCTGCCAGGTCTCTGTGGATAGGTCTGTTGCCAGTCTAATGTTTCTACCATTGTAGGTTATGTATCTCTTCTCCCGAGCTGCTTTCAGGATTTTCTCTTTGTCTCTGAGACTCGTAAGTTTTACTATTAGATATTGGGGTGTTGACCTATTTTTATTGATTTTGAGAGGCGGTCTGTACTTTCTGGATTTTGAGGCCTGTTTCCTTCCCCAAATTAGGGAAGTTCTCTGCTATAATTTGCTCCAATATACCTTCTGCCCCTCTCTCTCTTTCTTCTTCTTCTGGGATCCCAATTCTAATGTTGTTTCATCTTATGGTATCGCTTAGCTCTCGAATTCTGCCCTCATGATCCAGTAGTTGTTTATCTCTCTTTTTCTCAGCTTCTTTATTTTCCATCATTTGGTCTTCTTATTGCTGATTCTTTCTTCTGCCTCATTTATCCTAGCAGTTAGAGCCTCCATTTTTGATTGCACCTCATTAATAGCCTTTCTGATTTCAACTTGGTTAGATTTTAGTTCTTTTATTTCTCCAGAAAGTGTTTCTCTAATAACTTCCATGCTTTTTTTCAAGCCCAGCTAGTATCTTTAAAATCATCATTCTTTTTTTTTTTAAAGATTTTATTTATTTATTTGAGAGAGAGAGAATGAGAGAGAGAGAACACATGAGAGGGGATAGGGTCAGAGGACGAAGCAGACTCCCCGCCGAGCAGGAAGCCCGATGCGGGACTCGATCCCGGGACCCAGGATCATGACCTGAGCTGAAGGCAGTCGCTTAACCAACTGAGCCACCCAGGCGCCCTAAAATCATCATTCTGAACTCTTCTTCCGACATCATACTAATGTCCGTATTGAGTAGGTCCCAGGCAGTTGGTACTGCCTCTAGTTCTTTTTGTTGAGGTGATTTTTTTCTGTCTTGTCATTTTGTCCAGAGGAGAATAGATTAATGAGAGAACAAAATGGTAACAGGGTAACAACATCCCCAGAAAATATACACTAAACAAATCAGGAAAGACCTGAAACCAGGGGAACAGAAAGGGAAAGAAAGAAAAAAGAAAAAAAGAAAAAGATAAAAACAAACAAAACAAAACAAAACAAAACAAACAGAATATGATCAAATATGATCAGCCTGGTGCATAGATCGGTGCCACACACTAGATTTTGGGTGTAGTTTTGCCTGTTAGAGGAAAGTGCCTCCCCAAATGTTAAAGAAAGAAAAACTTATATATGTACAAAAATAAGGCTTAATATGATGAAGGGATGGAATATGACTGTACGTATGACTGTAAAAAATTATAAAAGATTTTATAAAAGGAATTGATAAGAAATTGGTTGAAAAAAGAAAGAAGAGAATTTAAGAAAAAAAGGAAAAAAAGGGAGAGAATGGGATCAGGCAGGAGACTAGAACAAAGCCATATACTAGAGATTTGGGGTATATTTTGATCTGTTAGAAGAAACTGTATCTCAAAATTTTAAAGAGAGAAAAATTTATATATATATATACCAAAAATAAGGGTAACTACTATGAAGGTATAGAATATGCCTCTAAAAATGAAAAATAAAAAAGATTTTTTTTTTAAAAAAGAGATTGATAAGATGTTGGTTGAAAAAGGGGAAAAGAAAAATTCAAAAGAAAAGAAAAGAAAAGAAAAGACATTTAAAAAAAATTAACTTTGAAAGACTAAAGAATTGTGGTAAAAAAAAGCCATGAATTCTATGTGCAGTATTCCCCTAGCACTGGAGTTCTGCTGTTCTCATTGATTGGTAAACTTGGTCTTGGCTGGCTGTTCTTGCTGATCTTCTGGGGGAAGGGCCTGTTGCTGTGGTTCCCAAATGTCTTTGCTCGAGGTGGAATTGCCCCACCCTTGCCTCGTTGGGTCTAAGTAATCCCCTTGGGTTTGCTCTTGGGAGCTTTTGTTCCCTGTAAGCTTTCCGTACAGCTTTGGAGGATGAGAACAAAATGGCGGCCTCCCACCTCCACCCAGGAGGAGCTGAGAACTCAGGGCCCCAGTCCTCAGTGAGCCCCCAGAGAAAAGCAGTCAATCACTCCCATCTCCCTGGTCTCTGGCCACACTCCATGCTCACCTGGCCTGTGACTGAGCGTTTCTGTCTCCGGCACATGACCCCATTTGGAGTCTCCAAACCCAGCAGATCCCTGCGGTGCACTCCCGCACTGCTCCTCCTGGGGGAGGAAGGGGAGTCTCACCAGAGCTGCCACTTGTTGGGTCCCTGCTGGAGGAGCAGTGGCCCGACTGTGCCATGGATCACAGTTTATGGCAACCCCGAGCTGAGAGCCCGCTCCTCGGCTCTGTCTCTGCAGCCAGCTTCCCTGCTCTGATACCTGGGAACTCTGCCACACTCAGGCACCCCTGGCCTTTCTGTGACCCCGAGGGTCCTGAGACCACACTGTCCAAGCAAGTGTTTCACCCCCCGCTTAGCCACTGGAGCAACGTCCTTCAGCGGAGCAGACTTCTAAAAGTTCTGATTTTGTGCTCCACTGCTCTATCACTTGCCAGAAGCGGCCAATGGAGGCCCCCTCCCCTGCTGTCTATCCTCCTGAATATCACCTCGGATTCAGTTCTCTGCATGTCCTACCTTCCAGAAAGTGGTCGCTTTTCTGTTCAGAGAGTTGTTGCTATTCTTTTCTTTGATCTCCTGTTGAGTTTGTAGTTATTCAGAATGGTTTGATCCCTATCCAGCTGAATTCCTGGGACCAGATGAAATCCAGTTCTCCTACACCTCCGCCATCTTGCTCCCTCTGATCAGTGTACTCTTTTTTTTTTTTACTTTTGTACACATTTATTCATTTATTTATTTATTTATTTATTTATTTATTTATTTATTTATTTATATATTTTTTAAAGATTTTATTTATTTGAGAGAGAGAGAATGAGAGAGAGACAACACACGAGAGGGGATAGGGTCAGACGGCAAAGCAGACTCCCTGCCAAGCAGGGAGCCCGATGCGGGACTCAATCCAGGGACTCCAGGATCATGACCTGAGCCGAAGGCAGTCGCTTAACCAACTGAGCCACCCAGGCACCCCTATTTATTTATTTTTTTAATTTTTATTTTTTAATTTTATTATGTTATGTTAGTCACCATACAATACATCATTAATTTTTGATGTGGTGATCCACGATCCATTGTTTGTGTGTACCCAGTGTTCCATGCAGTACATGCCCTCCTTAATACCCATCACTGGCCTAACCAATCACCCCTCCCTCTTCCCCTCTAAAACCCTGTTTGTTTCTCAGAGTCCAGAGTCTCTCATGGTTCATCTCTCCCTCCAATTCCCCCCCCATTTTTCCCTTCCTTCTCCTAAAGTCCTCCATGTTATTTCTTATGTTCCACAAATATGTGAAACCATATGATAATTGACTTTCTCTGCTTGACTTATTTCACTTAGCATAATCTCCTCCAGTCCCATCTATGTTGATGTAAAAGTTGGGTATTCATCCTTTCTGATGGCTGAGTAATATTCCATTGTATATATGGACCACATCTTCTTTATCCATTCATCTGTTGAAGGGCATCTCAGCTCTTTCCACAGTTTGGCTATTGCAGACATTGCTGCTATGAATATTGGGGTGCATATGGCCCTTCTTTTCACTACATCTGTGTCTTTGAGGTAAATACCCAGTAGTGTAGTTGCTGGGTCATAGGGTAGCTCTATTTTTAAATTTTTGAGGAACCTCCACACTGTTTTCCAAAGTGGTTGTACCAACTTGCATTCCCACCAACAGTGTAAGAGGGCTCCCCTTTCTCCACAACCTCTCCAACATTTGTTGTTTCTTTTCCTGTCCATTTTTGCCATTCTAACTGGTGTAAGGTGGTATCTCAATGTGGTTTTGATTTGAATTTCTCTGATGGCTAATGATGATGAAACTCGACCATTCTCTAACACCATTCACAAAGATAAACTCAAAGTGGATGAAAGTCCTCAATGTGAGACAGGAATCAATCAAAATCCTAGAGGAGAACATAGGCAGTAACATCTTTGACATCGCCCACAGCAACTTCTTTCAAGACACATCTCCAAAAGCTAGTGAAACAAAAGCAAAAATGAACTTTTGGGACTTTATCAAGATAAAAAGCTTCTGCACAGCAAACAGTCAACAAAATAAAGAGACAACCCACAGAATGGGAGAAGATATTTGCAATTGACACTACAGATAAAGGGCTGGTATACAGAATCTATAAAGATCTTCTCAAACTCAACACCCAAAAAACAAATAATCAAGTCAAAAAGTGGGCAGAAGATATGAAAAGACACTTCTCTGAAGAAGACATACAAATGGCTAAGTGTACTCTTAATCCCCTTCACATATTTCATCCATCCACCCACCTCCCTTCTGGCAACTAGCAGTTTGTTCTCTATTTGTAAGAGTCAGGGTTTTTTGTTTTGTTTTGTTTTGTTTTTCTCTTTTCCTTTTTCTCTTTGTTCATTTGTTTTGTTTCTTAAATTCCACATAATGAGTGAAATCATATGGTATTTGTCTTTCTCTGACTTGCTGTTTTCACTTAGTGATGGTGCTAAATTCTGAGAACCACTGGCTAAGCAGATGCCGAGGACACGAAATGCATTTAGCTGTAATTAACCTGGTGCCACCTGCTTGGGTCTGGCCAACCAAATGTTGTACTTAAATGTTTAAGCAAGTTCAGATTTTGGGAGGAAGTATGCCTAAAGAAGAAGAGGGGAATGAGAAAAAGTTTTGTCTTTGATTTCTTTTTTCCAGATTTGGCCCAGTTTGGTAAACTATTAATAAATACCCAAATAAACCTTAAGCCAAATTATGGCTCAGTTTATCCTCTTGAACCAAATCAAATTGGCAGCTAATGCAACTGCTCAAATGACATTCCTCCTGGAGTCTTAAGGAATTGGTTGATTTATTCAATAAATATTTATTAAACATCTATGATGTGCCAAGCACTGTTCTGGATGTTAGTGATGTAGAGTGCTGAATAAGATAGACAAGGTCCCTGATCTCAAAGTGTTTATATTCCAAGAAGAAGACAGTAAGCAAACAAACAAAACAAGTAAAAGCCAGATAAGCAAGTAATTACCGGAACTATCTCATGATACAGAGTAAACAGAAGAAAATTATGTTATAGAGGGTGATGTGTGGGAAGGTACTATTTTTTGGCTAGAGTGGTCATTGAGGGTTTCTTTGAGGAAGTGACAGTTCAGTGAAGAACTAAATGGTGAAATGCATCCAACCATGGAACTACCTGGGTGAAGAGCATCCACACAGAGGGGATGACAACTGTAAAAGTCTTGAGGTAGGAACAGGTTTGATGTGTCCAAGGCCTGCCTGGAAAGAGGACAACATGGCTGGAACAGTATGAATGAGGAGGGAATGGTAGGAGATGTATCAAGAGGCAGGCAGGCAGGGCCAAATCAGGTAGGGTCTTTTAGGCCACAGCAAAAGTTTGGGATTTCATTCTAAGTGATGGGAAGCCTTTGGGAGGCTTAAGGCAGGGAAATGATTGGCCTAACTTCTGCTTTAAAAAGATCGCTGGCTGCTGAGTGGAGAATGGGCCTTGAGAAGCAAGAGTGGAAGCAGGGGAATGCATTGGGATACAGTTGAAAGAGTCCAAGGACCAGATAACATGACAGGGAATGGAAGTAGCCAGGTTCAGGAGACATTACAGGGGACAAGCAGATTGGACTGACTAAGGGGTTGTGACAAACTCTTTATAAGAACAAAATGGACCATTAACCTTATCATCTTTAAGCAAAGTGGACTAGAATTCTTTGTGTTGATGCCTGCTAATCTCTTACTCATCAGTTTGATCTTTGGTTGATCCATCAGTTTCTATCTTCTTTGGTTGATCCATCAGTTTCATCTTCTTTACAGAATCATGGGCACAGTGTTTTGAAAAGGTGGTGGCCTCTTAACTGGATGAGTGTCTGAGGAAGCATCAGTCAGAAGATACTCCATGGAGATGAAGTATAATCTTGAGTCTAAGCCCATGAGCTTAGGTTTATAAGGGCCAAGCAGGAGTTAAGAAGGGAGATCACCCCAACAGCTCCTTGTGCCTGTGTGCAGGTGGGACCAGCTGTTACCAGTGTGCATTTGTAGCATCCCCACCCTGCTTGAATTGGGTTTTCGTCTGGGGAACTTCACCTTTACCATGCAACCTGGCTGGGTTTATGTGCGCATTTTCCCAGCAGTGGGCTTGGAGGGTAACTCCCAAAGGGCTCTGTCCTGCAGGTTGCTTAACCTGTGGTCGACTGATAAATGTCCTTTGATATATATGGAATAGGAGCTGTAACTAGGAGATTCACAGTGATTCGCAGTCTGATGCTCAGGTCATTACTATGGTGTGCATTCTGTAAATTGTTCAGCATATGATTTGTATTCACTGATTTAAGAAAACCATGAACACTGTAACACCTCATTTATCCAGAATTCTCTGAAAATATGGCATTTCATGTAAATGCATTTTTCCATGTATGCCTTTAAATGTCAAGGCAACTTTTATGTCATGAACGTTTTGAGCACTTTGGAAGGAAGGCTTTCTAAAGCAGGTGAGTCTCTTAAGCAGAGTTTTACATGATTTAACGTCCCTTGATGACTCATGTTCACCCATTGTGACCATCAATCACTCCTTTGTGCTATATAGCAGTGACGCAGTGACTGCACGCCCAATGAAGCTGACTATTGTGTGAATTCCTTCACTACCTTTCTTTCTCTGTGGAGAACTAGACCCTCTGTTGAGGGTTTTATGTCATTAACACCTGCTAATGGCACCAGCACGAGCAAACAAGGATCACCCCTCACTGTTTCTTGTTAGAATATTGGTGCCTTTAAGAAGATAGTTTTTATTTGGGAGGTTTTGTCTAAATTAGCTAGCCTGCTGTTACTGAAAACAGAAGTCTCCAGACGCCATGCCTATGTTTTTCTGAGCCATGCCTACATTTTCTATACGTGACCACATTTGTGTATTGTTAATTAATTAATCAATACAAAAATATTTTTATCATTGGTCCTGGTTCATGTAAACTGAAGAGTAAAGAGGAGTTCTCAGGATGATAAAGTAAAATGCCTCCTGCGGTCATCTAAGCAGAAGCCAAAGGAAGAGATTTCACTGGAGGAGACCAGAAACCTCCAGTATGTAAAATAATGTTAGTAAGACCTCTGTCCCAATGCTGGGGCCATGCCACTCTCTCCCAGCCATGAGTTAGTCAGCCATGAATGCATGCTGATGCAGAGCTTTTGGGGCAATGCACACAAATTTTTTTAGAACTGGTTTGTGCACTAAAGAGAACCTGGCTCGTAGGGGAGGTTACATCATGGAATCTTGTAGAGGTCTCACTACCCTGCTACGATGTGTAAGAGCTGCCTTGCTCTAGAATTTGTGGCAGGAAGCATTTGATACAGTCATTTACATGAAAACATAAGTGGCATCTTTCTTACAGTCCCTGGACTTTGGCAAACAGAAGGCTTCTTCCAGTACACTGATGGATGTCCTTATCTTTAGCAACAGTGGATGCTCCATCAGTAAAATCGAAGGCAGCACAGAGCCAAGTTTCTTCTGACAGGCCAGATACTGGAAGTGTAGGTGGAAAGATTTGGGGCTGCTTTTTCAACCAAAACAGGAGATGAACCAGAGAGGTATCTACATTTTGCCTGCTGTTTTGTTCCCTTTCATTGGGGAAATATATGATTATTTTGTAACTATTGATACACAGATGCAGGTAATTTTTTTTCTTTTTTTAAAGAGAAAGGTCAAAGATTGTCATAGTCTGTGTCACATCAAACTGAAACAACTACAGCCCCTTCCTCTGTATTTCTGTGATAATTGGCTCCATGAGCTATAAACAAATCACATGAGGCTTGAACAGGATGAGGCCATCTGGGCTTGGGCAAAGTGTGCTTTCCTGGATGAGGGAAGGAAGAGGGCTGCCTGGGGCTGTTGGCTCTTACTTGAAGAGAAATCCATGGTCTAAAGACTTTCCTTTGTTCCTTGTTTCTTCACCTAGGCCCAAGGGACAGGCACTCCACTTGTCCTGCAGGGGAAGCTGTTGGCAAAGTCTTTGTGTCCTGTAAATGGTCAAATTGAGCCTTCTCAGTCATTACTGACAAAGGTTTTTGAAGCACCTCTTGGATAAGATCCTGTGCTTGGGTTGGGGTGATGATGCATATAATCTATGGGGCCATCTCTCAAGGGGCTTATAGTTTGGTTAGACAAACAAGAGGAATTAAAAAGACAAAATCAAAACAGAACAACAAAACAACTAAACAAATTAAACCCCAAAAAACAGCCACCAGCCCACCATTTCTTCCCCTCTCACCCCTGCCACGTAAGCATATTCATTTCATTGCTGATCTCTTTTCTTTTACTTGAGTATTTGTTTCTTTGTTGGGGAAGGGGCTTGTGGATTTCTTGAGCTGGAGATTATTAGCACTTTATGCCCAGTGATCAGATCTCTCTGTTTTCTAGGTGAAGGGAATGCTGTCCATAAGGCATAACCATCCAGCGAATGCTTTACAAAGAGCTTTCTGAACACCGCATTTCATTTGTGGAGGGAAAAAATGCCTGCATTTAACTTCTGGCTCCTAATCTTTGGTTGACAGAAACCAGGAAACTGCTCAATTTCATATGTTTACTTCAAAATACCCTATCTCAGCCAAATGTCTGGCTGCTCCATTCTATAAATGCAAGGCGCCACCATCATGCCTTGTATTTCTTTCCTCTCTCCCTATGTTGGCCGATGCCTGTGTCCAAAATGCAGGCTTTCAACAGATTGCATTCTGATTGACTGACCTGGATTTCTGCTGGGGAGCTGAATGCTAAAGTCAAATAGATCTGACCAAAACTTGCTTTGCTGAATTTTTTAAGTCTCTTTCAGAAACAGCCTCGGATATGTTTTATGAGATGGATAAAGAATATTATTTAAAGACAATGGTACAAGCCAGAGTCACATAAAGTCATGTAAAGAGGGTTTTAGAGTTGGGTGAAATCTCAGGTTATCTGCCTGAAGCTTTTAGCTATTCAAAAAGACTCATGTTCTTCTTTTGCAGGATCTGTTGAGACTAAGTTTCTAAGTTCATAAAACCACAGACCTCTGAGTGATTGGAGCTTGTCTTTTGACTGTTTGCCTTGGTATTTGTTTTGAGCTTGAATCTCAGAGCTATTTAAACCCATCTAAGCAAGGAGCCTGGTATCCAAAGTGAGGTGTGGTCCCATTGATTTCATAATGATACTTGGTGGTACTGGGGTAAAATCCAGGGATTCATAACCTCCTGACTGTTCACAAGGACACTGGTCAAGACCATCACCATTTCAGCTGACCCACCTGACCACAGTGGATTTCAGATGATTTCTTGGACTCTAACCATTTCCTCTTCCAATCCAACCACACTGTTTTCCCAAAGCCCCAGGATTATCATGGTACTTTCCCCAATTTAAACAATTTAATGGCTCCCTTTTGTTTTTCTAAGTAACCTTTTTCTTTTAGAATGGTTTTAAATTTACAGGGAAATCACAAAGGTACAAAGTTCCCATATATTCCAAACACTATTATTTCCTATTGTTCCCTGTTAATGTGCTACAGTTGTTACAATAATGAACCAATGCATACACCTTATTATTAACTGAAGTCCATAGTTTCCTCAGGTTTTCTTAGTTTTTTTTTTTTAATTTAAATTCAATTAGCCAACATATAGTAGTACATCATTGGTTTTTGGTGTAGTGTTCAATGATTCATCAGTTGGGTATAATGCCCAGTGCTCATCATATCATGTGCCCTCCTTAATGCCCATCACCTGGTTACCCCATCCCCCCTCTTGATTCCCAGAATCAAGAGTCTCTCATGGTTTGTCTCCCTCTCTGATTTCTTTCCATTCAGTTTTCGCTCCCTTCCCCTATGATCCTCTGCACTCTTTCTAATATTCCACATATGAGTGAAACCATATGATAATTGTCTTTCTCTGATTGACTTATTTCACTTAGCATAATACCCTCCAGTTCCATCCATGTTGATGTAAATGGTAGGTATTCATCCTTTCTAATGGCTGAGTAATATTCTATTGTATCTATGAACCACATCTTCTTTTATCCATTCATTTGTTGAAGGACATCTCAGCTACTTCCACAGTTGGGCTATTGTGCACATTGCTGCTATGAACATTGGGGTGCAGATGCCCATTCTTTTCACTACATCTGCATCTTTGGGGTAAATACCCAGTATTTATAAATTACCCAGCAATTGCTGAGTCATAGGGTAACTCTATTTTTAACTTCTTGAGGAACTGCAGCAACTTCTTGCAAGATACATCTCTAAAGGCAAGGGAAACAAATGCAAAAATGAACTATTGGGACTTCATCAAGATAAAAAGTTTCTGCACGGCAAGGGAAACAGTCAACAAAACTAAAAGGCAATCTACAGAATGGGAGAAGATATTTGCAAATGACATAACAGATAAAGGCCTGGTATCCAAGATCTATAAAGAACTTATCAAATCAACACCCAAAAAATGAATTATCCAGTCAAGAAATGGGCAGAGGACATGAACAGACACTTCTCCAAAGAAGACATACAAATGGCCAATAGATACATGAAAAAATGCTCCACATCACTTGTCATCAGGAAAATAAAAATCAAAACCATAATGAGATACCACCTTACACAGTTAGAATGGCTAAAATTAACAAGACAGATTTTCTTATTTTTAACCTAATGTCCTTTTTCTATTCCAAGATCCCATGCCATATTACATTTAGTTCTCACGTCTCCTTAGGCTTTTCTTAACTGTGGTAGTTTGTCAGACTTTCCTTGTTTTTGATGATTTTGACAATTTTGGGAAGTGCTGATAGGGTATTTTGTGGGATACCCCTTCATTGGGATATGTCTGATTATTCTTCCTCAGAATTATCCTGGGGTGATATGTTCTTGGGAGAAAGACCACAGAGGTAAAGTGCCATTTTTCTCACATCACCTCAAGGGTGCATACTATCAAAATTGCCTGTCACTGTTTATATGGACCTTGATCACCTGGCTGAGGTAGTGTTTGTCAGGTCTCTCCACTGTGAAGTTCCTCTTTTCCCTCTTTAGAAGGAAGTCACTGTGTGTAGCCCTCAGTCAAGGAGGGCACAATTAAGTTCCATTTCCTTGAGGGAATTAAAAATTATTCAGAATTCTTCTGCACAGAGATTTGTCTATTCTCCTTTTATTTTAATTTATGCAATCATTTATTTGTATCAGTATGGACTTTATTTTATACTTTTGGCTATAAGCCAATGGTAATTTATTTTTCTTCAAATTATTTTAGCTTTGACCATTAGAAGCTGTTTCAGTTGGCTCCCGTGTCCCTTTCACATACACTTATCATTGTGGGGATTTTTAAAAGCATTTCCTTACTTCCTTATGGTACAAAGATGCTCCAGGTTCGTCTTGTACTATTTTCTAACCCAGTCCTAGAATCAGCCATTTTTCAAGGAGCCCTAGTTCCCATTTTAATTCCAAAGCTACTTAGATAAGCACCTTTCCTTCCACCCCCTTTAGTGAATTTGCTTCATACATTTGTAACAGTTAGACTGATATATCACATTCTGCACTCCATCTTGGGGTCTCTTGATATCCTAAATAATTTTTTAAAATTTGCATACATTATTAAAGTTTATCTCTGTGCTGTAAGGTTAATGGGTTTTTGCAGATACATAGTGCCACATATTCACGCATTGTGGTTGTCTGAGTAATGACCCATCAAGGATGTCTACATCCTAATCCCTGGAATCTATGAGTATATGATTTTATGTGGTAAAAGGAATTTTGCATATGTTGTTAAGAATCTTGAGATGGGGAGATTTTTCTGGGTTATCTTGATGAGCCCACTATAATCACAAAGGTTCTTATAAGAGGGAGACAGTTAGTAGTTGGAGATGTGATGGAAGCAAGAGGTTAGAATGATGTAAGGAAGGGGGCTAGAGTCCAAGGAATACAGGCAGCCTCAGGAAGCTGAAAAAGGCAAGGCATAGATTCTACCCGGAAGCCTCCAGAAGGAAAGCAACTATTCTGACCTGTTGATTTTAGACTTCTCATCACTAGAACTGTAAGAGAGTAAATTTGTGTTTTAAGCCACTAAATTTGTGCTAATTAATTGCAGCAGCAATGGGAAATTAATATAGATATTAGTATCTGAAATGGGGTGCTGCTGTAACCTAAAAATGTGGAAGTGGCTTTGGAACTGGGTAATGGGTAAAGGCTGGAAAATTTGTGAGGACCATGATAGAAGAAGTCAAAGTTGCCTTTAACAGATAAATACGGATGTTAAAGACTTGGACTGTGAGGCCTCAGGAGGAAGTGAGAAACATGATAGAGAAAACCTGTATTGTCTTAGAGAATACCTATATTGTCATAAACAGAACATAAAAATATGAACATTAAAGGTGCTTCTGATGAGGGATCAGAAGGAAATGAGGAACATCATATTGGAAACTGGAGGAAAGGAGATCCTTGTTACATAGTGACAAAACTTAGCTGAGTTTTGTTCTACAGTTGTGTTGGAAGCAGAAAAGCAGAACTTGTAAGTGATGAATTTAGGTATTTAGCTGAAGAGATTTCCAAACAAAGTATTGAAAGTGAAGCCTAGTTCCTTCTTGCTGAGAAGAAAGAGATAAATTGAAAAAAAAAAGAATTTTATTAAATAAAAGGTACCAAAAACTTGAAATTTGGGAAATTCTTAGCCTATCCAGATTGTAAAAGACACCAAAATTAAAAGGTCCACTGTCAGCAATGTGTACTCTGGAGAGAAGTCAAGGTGTAGCTGGACAAACTTTTGCTAGTGTTTCAGAGGGAAAAAAGAGTACAGGATTTAGTCATACATAGGGCTCTCCGAAAAGATTAGATTTGTGACTTATGGATCCCCTCAGTCATCTCAACAGAAGCCAAAAATAGATGGAATTATCCAGGAAAGATCTATAGAAGAGTCTCTTGTCTAATGGAGTGAACCCCCATGACATACATGGGAGACCCACTGTTTTTTTTAATGTTATGCCAGCAGAAATTGTGGTAATTTGTTTTTATAGCAATAGAAAACTAACACACCTACCCAATATCCATGTTTCCTGTCTTTGTCAAAGTACCTTGTTTTTTAAACACTTTTTTGTTTAGAGCAGTTTAATGTTCACAACAAAATTGAGGGGAAGATACAGAAATTTCCTGTATACTCCTTGCCTCCCTGCCACACATGTATAGCTTTCTCTGTTATCAACATGCCCTACCAGAGTGGTACATTTGCTATAATTGATGAACCTACATTGACACATCATAATTACCCAAAGCCCATAGTTTGCCTCATGGTTCACTCTCATGTCATATATTCTATGGGTGTGGATGAGTGTATAATGATATGTATCCATCATTATGGTATCATACAGAGTATTTTCACTCCCTAAATATCCTATGTGTTCTGCCTATTCATTCTTCTCTCCCAACCCTCCAATCTCTGGCAACCACTGACTTTTTTTTTACATTACTAAATTTTTTTTATTATGTTCAGTTAGCCAACATATAGTATATCATTAGTTTTTGATGTAGTGTTCAATGATTCATTAGTTGTGTATAACACCTAGTACTCATCACAACTACAGAACACTTATGAAATATTTTTATTTTTATTTTTTTTAAAGATTTATTTATTTATTTATTTATTTATTTATTTATTTATTTATTTATTTATTGGAGAGCGAGCGAGAGAGAAACAGCATGAGAGAGGAGAGGGTCAGAGGGAGAAGCAGGCTCCCCGCCGAGCCGGGAGCCCGATGTGGGACTCGATCCCAGGACCCCAGGATCATGACCTGAGCCGAAGGCAGTCGCTTAACCAACTGAGCCACCCAGGCGCCCTTATTTTTTTTTTTTTTTTAAAGATTTTATTTATTTATTTGAGAGAGAGAGAATGAGAGACAGAGAGCATGAGAGGGAGGAGGGT
Source organism: Mirounga angustirostris (assembly GCF_029215605.1). NCBI lineage: Eukaryota > Metazoa > Chordata > Mammalia > Carnivora > Phocidae > Mirounga > Mirounga angustirostris. The sequence continues at coordinate 94,717,680 of NW_026991718.1, read as the reverse complement.
CAGAGGGAGAAGCAGACTCCCTGCCGAGCAGGGAGCCCGATGCGGGACTCGATCCCGGAACTCCAGGATCATGACCCGAGCTGAAGGCAGTCGCTTAGCCAACTGAGCCACCCAGGCGCCCAGAACACTTATGAAATAAATGGAGGAAGACACAAAGGGATGGAAAAACATTCCATGCTCATGGATTGGAAGAATAAATGTTAAAATGTCTATGTTGCCCAGAGCAATCTACACTTTCAATGCAATCCCTATCAAGATACCATTGACATTTTTCACAGAGCTGGAGTAAACAATCCTAAAATTTGTATGGAACCAGAAAAGACCCTGAATCGCCAGGGGAATGTTGAAAAAGAAAGCCACTTATTTTTTACTATGTTCATAATTTTGCTTTTCCAGAATGTCATATAGTTGAAATTATATAGTATGTAATGTTTTTAGATAGGCTTCTTTCACTTTGAAATATGTATTTAAGTTTCCTCCATGTCTTTTAATGGTTTGGTAGCTCATTTCCTTTCAGTGCTGAATAATATTCTATTGGCTGGATGTACTGGTTTATTTATCCATTCATCTACTGAAGGGCATTTTGGTTGCTTCCAGTTTTGACAATTATGAATAAATCTGCTATGAACATCCATGTGCAGGTTTTTGTGTGAACATAAGTTTTTGACTCCTTTGGGTAAATACCAGGAAGTGTGATTGATGAATTGTATGGTAAGAGTATATTTAGTTTTGTAAGAAACCACTGCCCAGATGTCTTCCTAGGTGGCTGAACATCTTTCATTTCCATCATCAATGAATGAGAGTTCCTGTTGTTCCACATACTCACCAGCATTGTTTGTTGTCAGTGTTCTGGGGTTTGGACATTCTAATAGGTGTATCTTGTTGCTTTAATTTGCATTTACCTGATGACATATGATGTGGAACATCTTTCCATTTGCTTATTTTTTATTTGTAAATCTTCTTTGGTGAGGTGTCTGTTAAGGTCTTTAGCTCATTTTTTAATCAATTTGTTCTTTTTCTTATTATTGAGTTTTAAGAGTTCTTTATATATTTTGGATAATAGTCCTTTATTAGATGTGTCTTTTGCAAATATTTCCTCCCAGTCTGTGGTTTATTTTTTTATTGTCCTGACAGTGTCTTACACAAATCAGAAATTTTATTTGTAATGAATTCCAGCTTATCAATGATTTCTTTCATGGATGGTGCCCTTGGTGTTGTATCTAAAAAGTCATTACCATACCCTAGGTCATTTAGGTTTTGTCTTATGTTATTTTAAGGAGTTTTATTGCTTTGCCCTTTACCTTTAGGTCTGTGATCCATTTTGAGTTAATTCTTGTGAAGGGCATATGGTCTGTATCCAAATGCTTTTTTTTTTTTTTTGCATGTTGATGTCCAGTTTTTCCAGCACCATTTGTTGAAGAGACTATCTTTGCTCCATTCTTTTGCTTTCTCTCCTTGTCAAAGATCAGTTGATTATATTTATGTGGATCTATCTTTGGATTCTATATTCTGTTCCATTGATCTGTTTGTCTATTATTTCACCATTCTGTCTTGATTACTGTTGCTTTACAGTAACTCTTAAAGTTGGGTAGTGTCAGTCCTTTTCCTTCAATGTTGTGTTGGCTATTCTGGGTCTTTTGCCTCTCCATATAAACTTCAGAATCAGTGTCAATATCCACAAAATAACTTACTGAGATTTTTATTGGGATTGCACTGAATTTATAGCTCAAGCTGAGAAGAACTGACCTGACCATTTTGAGTTTTCCTGTCTATGAACATGGAATATTTTGCCATAGCATTCATTTTTGTCTGATTTATTTCATCAGAGCTTTGTAGTTTTTTTCATGTAGATCTTGTACATATTTCCTTAGATTTATACCTAAGTATTTAATTAGGGTGGGTGCTAAAGAAATAGTATTGTGTTTTAAATTTTAAATTCCACTTGTTCATTATTGATATATAGGAAACAATGGACTCTTACATATTAACTTTGTATCATCATATTCTCCAATCTTGCTCTAATTGCTAATTAGTTCCAGGAGTTTTTCTGTTGATTCTTTAAGATTTTCTACAAAAATAATCATGTCATCTGTAACAAAGACATACTATTTCTTCCCTCCCAATCTGCATACCATTTATTTCCTTTTCTTTACCTATATCATTAGCTAGAACCTCTAGTATGATATTGAAAATAAATGGTGAGAGGGAATACTTTTGCCTTGTTCCTGATCTTAGTGGAAAGTTTTGAATTTCTCACCATTAAGTATGATATTAGCTGTGGGTGTTTTGCAGGTATTCTTTATCAAGATGAGGAACATTCCATCTATTCCTAGTTTACTGAGAATTTCTTTTTTCAGCATGAATGGGTGTTTGATTCTAAGAGCAGCAATTGTGCCCTACCACATTTCCCAGCCTCATTCCAGCTAGCTGTAACCATGTAAGTTCTGGCTATTAAGAAATAAGGAGAAGCTGTGAGGTAAGACTTCTAGAATTGTTCCTTAAAGTAGAGGAAAGATGGCCAGGGAATGCCTTTTTGGCCTTTTTCTCCTTCCTTTTTCCTATCTCTGGAGTGTAGATAAGATGGCTGGAGATTAAGCCATCATCTTGGACCATGAAGATAAGTCATGTATAAAGATGGAAGTCATGTGATAAGGAAGGTGGAACAGAAAGAGCTAAGGAACCTATGTCCTCGGTGATTTTATACCACATCTCTTATACCCACTGTATACAACCAACCTCTGGGATTGGGGTCTGTAATGGTTTTTCATTGCTATGTAAACATATTACCACAAATGTGGCAGCTTATAGTAAGTCTTAAAGTTGCTATAAGTTATTATATTACAGTGTCTGTGGGTCAGGAGTCCAGGTATAGTTTAGCTCTTCTCAGGGTCTTGCCAGGCTGAAATTAAGCCCTTGCCAGGGTCTTGTTGGCTGGGGCTACAGTCTCATCTAAGACTTGGTTGGAGTCCTTTTTCAAGCTCATCAGTTGTTGGCAGAATTAATTTCCTTATGTTGTAGGACTAGAGTTCCTATCAGCCGGGGACCACTCTTAGCAATCAGGAGCCACTTTCAGCTCTTTGCCATGTAGCTGCCATAGGTAGTTTGCAACATGGATGCTTGCTTTCTTCCAGGGAAGCAGGAGCAAGTCTATGACTTCTAATCTCTCTTCAGTCTACTATGATGGAGTCTTACATGATCTAACCTAATAAAAAGAGTGATTGTCCCATCATATTCATACTAAAGGAAAGGGGATTATACAAGGTGTGTATAACATGAGTGGGAAACTTGGGGTCCATCTTAAAATTCTGCCCATTGCAGTTGACAACCACCAGGGTCTGAAGGAGTGCTTAACAATACTTGTTCGTTGGTTGGAAAGTTGGCTTTTCTGTCTCAGACCTGGCTTTCTGGCCAGTTCTATTGCTCCCTTGCTGCTGGAACTGTTATAGTCAAGTTCCTCAGCTATCCAGATCAGAGAAGGGGTGCCACAGACAGAGTAAGAGTTAGGGTATTCTCATATTTCTGAAGAGTTTGGACAGGTCAATAAAATTATTACAAAAACAACAGTCATTAAAATTTACCAGGAACTATAGTGGTTTGCTGAATACTTTGCATGCATGAACTAATTGAATCCTCATAATAAAGATAAGCAATAGATGCTATTATTATCCCATTTTGCAGATGAAAAAACAGAAATCAGTAACTTTCTCAGGTTCACACAACTAGCAAGTAGCAGAGTCAGGTTTTGAACCCAGACAGACTGAAGTCAATGCCTATACCCAAATCAATGCTGATGGGCACACAAATCAAATAGGAGCTTAAATGCAAATTCTAATTCAGAAGTTCTTTTCTTTTCTTTTCTTTTTTTAAGTTGGCTCCACGCTGGGGCCACAACGCTGGGATCGGGAGTCAGACACAGACACTTAATAGACTGAGCCACCCAAGTGCCCCTAATTCAGAAGTTCTTGAGTGAGAGGCCTGAGATGCTGCATTTCTAACCAGCTCTAGATGATGCAGATCCAGGGACCACACTTTGAGTAGCAAGGATATAAACTATTATGCTGTGTTGTCCCACAACATTTGGTGGGCATGTCAAACCCTGATGTTGAGTGTGGGATTAGAAGGTGTAAATGTAGGAATCAATACAAACATCTTCAAATTCTCCAGATGGGAAGATGTTGGAATGAAGAGTGGGGGTTAAGCTTTAAGTATATAAGGAGTTATGAGAGGAATTTTTAGGATCTTAAATTTTCAGGAAGTGTCAATTCTGGATTTGCTCGTCTTCCACTTTCCCAGGTGGTTCAACTCTAGTAGATACAGATTTTTTTCTAGGCCTGGTGCATCCCCTTGAATATCTCCAGAAATAGAGTAGGTCCACAGTGTTTGCCTGTCACCTGGATGACACATGGGGAAGGCAGAGATGTGTACCCACAAATGGTGTGTTTGGGAGTAGTCCTTATGGTCTTGTTTATAGCTCAGAACTGGGAGATCATAAACTTTCTCAGGTTAAGTGGACTAAGTTAGGTGTGGCTCCTCAGGGATCAGATCCTAGGAGGCTGGGCTGCTCCCAACTATTAGGTGTGAGTTGTGAACTTGCCAGAAGCTCCAGGATAGATGAAGTGTTGTGAGAGAGAGAGAGAAAGGAGAGAGGCTTCGCTTAATGCGGATGGGCTGCACCTGAGAGGGGACAGTCTGTGGTGAGTCAGAAGGGGAAGTGGTTCCCAAGGAGAATACAATTCTCAGTTGATTTCTTTTGGTTTGTTTAAGGGATAGATGGGATGTGGAATTTAAGTAGCTGTACCTGGCCAGTGCAAACAGGCACCTGCATACTTTTGGTTCCAAGAAGGGCTTTCCCAGGTTAGCCAGCAGTGTTCCCCAACATGGAAATCTGCATGACAAACAAAAAGGGCTGAGCTTAACAATGAAGGTAATATGTATTACTCAGTACATGGACCCAGAGGTTTTTAGGTGCATCATTTCATCTATATCCTGTACAACGCTCATTTTACAAGTGGAGAAATTGAGTACAGGAAACAAGAAAATTGCTGAAGACCATAGAGCCAGTAAATGGTGAGATCAGGGTTTAAATCTCAACCTGTATCTCTGAAGTTTGTTTACTGAACCACAGTGGTGCACTTTCCCTAATAGATGGAGACCAACATTCTTGTTTTACCCAGGTGAGAAAACTGTGGCTTAGTAAATTTAGGGGATTTATCCAAGAGGCTAGGACCCCAGCCAAGGTCTCATAGTTAGCTAACTATGGTAGCACTCATATTTTCTTGGTAATCTCATATTTTTAGTTAGATTGAAAGCTTTCTGAGGGCAGAATCCCTGCTCTATTTCTCTCTGTAGTATGAGCTCCCAGTACAAACTAGGTATTCATCTAATGTCAAGTGAGTGAGCGTGCAGTATCAGACTTAGTTCAGTTGTTAGCTAAATTTGGTATTGGGTGTGAATTTAACATGGTCTTTAGTGGCTAGAACTCTATTTTACTGGGTGCTTGAAGGAGGAATCTTCTAGCAAGGGAGAGGAGCTTGGCTCCCCAGAGTTGTGGCAACCTTCTGTAGATGTTCTCATTACCCAAACCATTTTATCTTTTGACTCATCTCACCACTCTTCCTATAAGCCACCCAGTCTCTTATTCCTCCATCTTAACTACTCGTGGCTTCAGTCACTATGCAGCAGTGTCCAATAGAACTTTCTGTGATGATATAAATGTCCTATATCCATACTGCTTAACGTGGCAGCCAGTAGTCACATGTGGCTATCCCTGGAAATGTAGCTAATGCAACTAGGGAACTGAATTTTGAATTTTATTGAATTTTAATTAATTTAAGTAGTTACATGTGGCTAGTGATTACCATATTGTAAAAGGTAGATCTAGATTTAACTCCCACATTGCTTCCAATAACCCAGTTCTCTCCCTTGAGCCTCCAAATTAATTTTCATCTGACTACTGAACATTGCCTGACCTCAATGATGAGAAACAAGTTCCATCTAGAATGCCTTATTAACCCCATCCCAAGTCTGAGTTTTGTTTGGGTTCTTGACCTTACCCAGCTGATCACCTACTACCTGGTTTCTTAGCTGGAAGTCACCTTGGTGTTTCTTCCTGCTTTCTTCTACACCTGGAGACTCTCCATCCTGTTATCCTTCTTCTTGCCAAAGGCTCTGTTCTGATGTTAATCACCTCCTGCCTGGATCTTTGTGATGATCTTCCCATTGAGTCTCTCTTCTTTCTGCTTCTCCTGGCTTGTGGGTGATTACATCACTGGTCCCAATTCTTCACTCTATAATAGAATCGTTCACCCATCCATTTGCCATGGCTTCATGGTGGATGGACTTTGAGGTAAGGCTTTGTCATGTGACTTGCTTTGACCACTGGGATGTTCACAAGAGTGATTTGAGCAGAGGCTTGGAATGTGCTTGTGGATTTGGGCTTGCCTTTTTTGCACTTCTGCTGGCACTGTGAGAAGAAAATGCTTTGGGTAGCTTCTGGTCCAAGGAGGATGAGAGATACATGAAGTAGACCTGGACCCCACTCACAGTCTGGAGCTAAGCCTAGCCAATCCCAGCTAAGGTCACCTATACTTAGCCAAAACACAGGTACAAGAGTGAGAAGTAAATGCTTATTGCTGTATGCCACTATGATTTTGGAGTTTTTGTTACTCAGCAAAATCTAATACGCAATTTTTATCTAGTTTCTCTACTGCCAAGACTCCATTGTGAAACATAGATCTATCTTGTTATTGGTTTTTCCTGCAGGATAAAGTTCTAAATGTTTATCCTGGCATGGAAGCCCTGCCTTGCCTAGCCTCAGCTTCTTATTCCATCTCACCCTACCATGATGCTGGTTCATTTACCATCCAGAATACTTGAAGGTTTGAAGCATGGTTTGGACTTTGACTCCTTCATACTTTTGTTTTGTCTTTCCTTCTGCCTGGACTTTTATGCCATACCTGCTTTGTCAATTCCTACTTATTCTTCAAAGCCAGCTTAAATGCCACCACTTAGAAGTGTCACATTTATGACTGCATGGTACTTCATGGTATTACTGTTAGAAAACTCATTTCATGGCATTGTAGCAGGTTGTGTCTGTGACCTGACCTATGCTGATAGCTTTAGGGAAGTGACTTTATTTTATTCATGCTTGTGTCCTTTATATCTAAACCTAACTCATTTCTTGGCAAAAAGTAGATGCTCAAAACAGGTGTAATGAGTAAATTTTAAGGGACATCATTTGACAGTCTGCCCTTCTAGGCAATGTGATGAGCTTGTGGAGAGCAGATTAATTCAGAGGTCTCATGCAAGCAACATTCCTGTGGTTCTGAGAGTAATTCTGCCAGGAAAGAAGTTATGCTTGGCAGAATCTGTTAGATATTCTGCCTGTTCTGTTCCAGAATAGATGGGGAGAGAGCATAGTGACATAGTTGGATCACGGGACAAGAGAGCCAGTTTGTTGCCCTGGCTCTGTCACCAACTTCTCCTCCTATCTCACTGAGCTTCAGGTTCTTTGTATAATGAGGCTCTTGGATTTGAGAGTCTCCCCAGGTACTCCTGACTTTGATGTACAGCTGGGGTCCCCTCAGAATTCCTCAAGTCCCTAGGAGATATGAAGAGCCATGAAGGATGGGGCAGCTAGATTAGGGGAACTAGCCCCTCACTATGGTCAGGGTACTTGGTTCTCACCAACTTTCCTGTGCATATATTCCTAGTATCCATATACTGGGTAAAACTGACACCAAAACACAGTAGCTTAAAACAATAATTTATTATTATTTCTCATGCTTTTGTGGGTTGGCTAGGTTTATCTGGGCAGATTTTGCTTGGGATCTCCTCTGTAGTTGCAGTCAGATGATGGCTGGGGATGGAGTTATCTGGGGACTTAACTAGGCTGGACGTCCAACATGCCTCATCCACACATGGCTAGCAGCTAATGCCAGCTGTCAGCTGGGGCTGTCACTGGAGCATTGTGTGGACTGTCCATGTGGTGTGGGCTTCTCACAGTATGGTGGCTGACTTCTAAGTAAGAGCATCCCAAGAGTGAGAGTTCCTAGTGTGTCAGGCAGAAGCCGCAAGACTTCTTATGACCAGGGCTCAGAATTCACAGAACATCATTTTTGCCACATTCTTTTGGATAGTCAAGTCACTAAGGCCAGCCCAGATTTAAGGGGTGGGGCAGAGACCCAACCTCTCCATGGGAAGAATGTTGAGGAATGTGCAACCCTCTTCAATTCATCACAGCCTGGGAATGTGCTGAGATCTTGGAACTGGAAAATCTTTTAAGACTAGAAAAGCCCAGGTGAATGTGGCTAAACATTTTGGGGTGACTTGGGGGCTATCCTCAGGGTTGAGAAGGGGAAGTGTAGATTTCACCCTATTTTTAATCAGAGCATCTCTCTGAGGTTTGGATTCTGCTGTTCTTTTTTTTTTAAAGAGTTCCATGACTTTTATTTTTATTTATTTATTTTTTAAGATTTTATTTATTTATTATGTCAGAGAGAGTGAGAGAAAGCACGCACAAGCAGGGGGAACAGCAGGCAGAGGGAGAAGCAGGTTCCCTGCTGAGCAAGGAGCCCGATGTGGGACTCGATCTCAGGACCCCGGGATCATGACCTGAGCCGAAGGCAGACACAACCTACTGGGCCACCCAAGTGTCCCAAGAGTTCCATGACTTTTAAAGGTAATGTCATGATCAGGATTTGGTATGGGTCCCATAGCCTTAGCAAACAAATGTATGTTGAGTAAGTTGTCCCCTATGCATTTATAGGCCAGTCTGTGTACCCACAGCAGAAGACCGAGATGCAGGCTTGGCCTGACCTTATAGACAGAAGTGCTTTCTTAGATTGGGGCTTCTCAGGAGCCTGGGAAGAACTTGAGGAGACTCTCTTCACATGGAAAAACACACTTTGAACCTTTGTTAAAGTTCTCATTGGTCTAGATTTCTCTTAGTATTTTGTTAAAATTAACTACAAAATAGAGACCAGGTGTGAGAATTCCTTGAACAGACAAAACCATTTCACCCATATAAGCAAAACTAAATCTAGCTTATTTCATCAACATAAGCAAAACTTAGGTTATTTTTTGTAAATGTCTCTGATAATCATAAAAGAAACTTAAGTCATCTTCCTAAAACTAATGAGAGAACTTTTAATTTAATTTTTTAATTTTTTAAACAATTTTATTTAAATTCAATTAATTAACATATAGTATATTATTAGTTTCAGAGGTAGAGTTCAGTGATTCATCAGTTGCATGTAACACCCAGTGCTCATTACATCACGTGCCCTCCTTAAAGCCTATCACGCAGTTACCCCATCCTCCCACCTACCTCCCATTCAATAACCCTCAGTTTGTTTCCTATAGTCAAGTCTCTTATGGTTTGTCTCCCTCTCTAATTTCATCTTATTTTATTTTTCCCTCCCTTCTCCTATGATTCTCTGTTTTGTTTCTTAAGTTCCATATATGAGTGAAATCATATGATAATTGTCTTTCTCTCATTGACTTATTTCACTTAGTACCCTCTAGTTCCACCCACGTTGTTGCAAATGGTAAGATTTTTTTTCAAGATTGTATTTATTTATTTGATGGAGAGAGACACAGCAAGAGAGGGAACACAAGCAGGGGGAGTGGGAGAGGGAGAAGCAGGCTTCCCGTGGAACAGGGAGCCCAATGCGGGGCTTGATCCCAGGACCCTGGGATCATGACCCGAGCTGAAGGCAGATGCTTAACAACTGAGCCACCCAGGCGCCCCGCATGATTTCATTCTTTTTGATAGCTGAATATATTCCACTGTGTGTGTGTGTGTGTATGCCACATCTTATTTAACCATTCAACTGTCGAAGGACAACTGGGCTCTTTCCATAGTTTGGTTATTGTGGACAATGCTGTTATAGACATGGGGGTACAGGTGCCCCTTTGGATCACTATATTTGTATCTTTGGGGTAAATTCCTAATAGTGCAATTGCTGGGTCATAGGGTAGCTCTATTTTTAACTTCTTGAGGAACCGCCCTACAGTTTTCCAGATAATTACTTTTAGCCAATCCTCTGCTATCTGGAAACCGCATTATAATAACCAATCATTGTAAAGATAAACAACTTCCTCATTTTCACTTTATAAACCATCCTGTAATGCCATGCTCCTGAGCTTCATATCACTTTTAAATTTGAAAACTCTAGTTCACAAACTGTTCTTATCTGCCCAATAAAGTCTTACTAAATACTATTTATTGACCTAGTGGGTTTAATTTTGCTATTTCTAGATTTTTGACATTGTTAACTCAGTTTTCCACTTGAAGTCTGGGTCCACAGGTCCAACCTATAGCACTTGTCACACTTCTATCATCTGGTGTATCATGAACATTAAAAGGAGGTACTGACTGAAGGCCTTTTTGAAACAGCCTAAGACCATACACTTCCTGTGCTGTTAGTTGTCATTTGCCCCATTAGACTGAAATCTCCTTGAGGATAGGAAGTGGGTTTTCCCCATCTTTCTGTCCCCCTGGTATCCTATTTGCACACAGGAGGTTCTCAATGACTTTTATACCTAGGTTGGATGAACTTAAAAGTTCCAAGCTGTCCTAATGACTGTTTCCTTGGGAATCCGTTCATGAGTCTCTGAATGGCCCTGAATTCAGTGCTTTGAAGAAAATGTTTTGCACGTAAAAGGGAGAGGGCTATCTTTCCTCCTTTGATGGATTGGTGGCTGGGCTAGGGTGAAGAGAGGTGACTCACCACAGAGATTAGAGTGGACAGGGAGGGGAGGAAGTCTTGGCTGGTCATGCTGCTTGGGGAACTGCTCCAAGGATGGGCTTGTCATGCTCCTTGTCTGCTTTTAGTCATTGGGGTTATTAGGTTCTGTTGTACATGGCCCTAACTCTCAACTCTTAGAAGTATGGAAAGATAGGTTGAGAATAATCCAACTCCGAAACCTGCCATAAATTTGTCATGATTCAATTTCCCTTTTCAGGCACCACACTGAGTATGTATATTTATGTATGTCTGATGGAGGCCTGGGAATTAGATAACTTTAGGACAGTTGGCTGTTCAAGCACATGTCCTTGGCCCCTCTGGGTGTAAATGTCAGTGGAAAAAATGGAAAAGCAATAACTGGTCCCTGTAAGGGCAGCACTCACCCTGCCACTTCCCTCTCCCTCAAATTAGTGGTTGGTTCATCTCTTAAGAATGGCCAGGTTGAAGGGTTCTTCCTGGTGTGTGTGGCTGTTTGCTGGTGGTGACTTGGGGTAATAGGAGTGAATCTTTCTGGACTGATGAAGCCAGACAATACGGAGGTCTTGAGCCTTCAGTAATGGAATCTGTCTTGGTTTGAGTTTCCTCCCAAGAGTAGAATCTGAGACTGGGGCTTGGGTGCAGGTAGTTTTCTGGGAGGTGATCTTAGGAGGCAGAAGGGTGGAACCAAGGAGGATGAAACAAGGGAAGAGAAAGAATCAAAATGACGATATATTACTGTGAGCATCAAACAAATACTCTGTTTTACAAAGACCTCTAAGAAGTATAGAGAATGTCCCCCTGAAATGACAAGAGGCTGGAGCACTTGTCCACTAGTGCCTTCTTCCCACATTGGCTGTGGGTAGCCCCTAGAATGTTGATGCCCCGCCATCTTGACTGCTCTTATGCTGGGCCTAGAAAGGTCCTACAGTGTTTTAGAAGGATCTGGGAGAAGAAAGTGGAAATACAGGTGGGATGTGCTTGAGGATGTGCTTGTCAGTGAGAGGTGAGTCTGCACTCACAGGGAACTGCCCACCAAGCAGGCTAAAATCAGAGGTGAGCTGAGCAGATGTGATGTAGGTCATCTTCTACTTTCAGTAGGGATGACTTCTGATGATGTCTTGAACCATAAGGAGTAATGGGCCTGTAGGACTTACTCATTAGCCTTGACTAATTCAGGAATGTTTAAAATAGAATTGTTGCTAGTTAGAAGACCCACCACTGTTGTCTACTCCTGGCTTTCTTTTACCAACTTGAGGTATTTTCTCATCTGAGACCAAAAATATTCTATTAAAAACATGTGCTTCATATTTATCTTCAGTTTTACCATTTTCCACTTCATTTCATTTTTTTAAAAATTTTATTATGTTATGTTAGTCACCATACAATACATCATCAGTTTTTGATGTGGTGATCCATGATCCATTGTTTTCATATAACACCCAGTGCTCCATGCAGTATGTGACTTTCTTAATACCCATCACCAGGCTAACCAATCCCCCCTCCCCCTCCTCTCTAAAACCCTGTTTGTTTCTCAGAGTCCATAGTCTCTCATGGTTCATTCTTCCCTTTGATTCCCCCCCTTCATTTTTCCCTTCCTTCTTCACTCCATTTCTTTAAGGAAATCCAAATATTTGAAATATTTGAAGAGATAATGACCAAAAATTGTCTAAAATTAATGAGAGACCATAAGCAAGAGGCTCTGTGAACCAAATCAGGAGAAAAATAAAACATACACACACACACGTGCACATCATACTCAAACTGCTGAAATCCAAAGATAAAAACTGGCATCCAGAGAGAAAATAAATATTATATAAAAAAAGAATAAAAATAAAAGCATTTCTTCTGTTCCATTCTCTCTTTTTTTTCTCCTCTTGGGACTTCAATTATATGTATGTTAGACTGCTTAATATTGTCCCACAGCTTCTGAAAGTTTGTTCTATTTTTCACTCTTTTTTTCTTTTTGGGCTTGAGTATGTATAATTTTTATTGACCTATCTTTAAGTTCATTAATTTCTTGCTCAGCTGTGTGCAGCCTGCTGATAAGGCCAGAGGAAGAATTAATCTCTGAAATTGCATTTTATATTTCCAGCATTTCCCCTTGACTCTGACTCACTGCTGAAATTCCCTATTAGTTCATGTTCCTATTAAATTCATCAGATTTGTATTCAATGTTTCCATTAGATTTCTTAACATAGTGATCAGTTGTTTTAAAGTCTGTGTCTGACAGTTCTAACATCTGAGTCATGTGAGTCTGGTTCTGTTGGTTGTTTTATCTTTCTACATTTGTTTGTTTTTTCTTTTGTGTATCTCAGAATTTTTTATTGCATGCCAGATATGATTGTAGAAAAACAGTTAGAGACTGAAGTAAACAGTATTTATACCCAGAAAAGGATGTGCCTCTTTTTTCAGACCATCAGCATGGGTGTTTCAGTCAGTCTACTTAGGAATTGAGCTGAGTTTTTGATTTTGTTTCTGCTATCATTTCCTTCACTACACCACAGACTTCAGATTCCTCTATTGGTGAGATGCTGTTATCCTGTGCTTATGTGGGGATTGGAGTGCTTAGGGGGTTGTCTCAGTGTTCCTGTTTCACACTCAGCTTTCAGTAGTAACTGTGTGGTCAATTTCTCCAAGATCTTGACACTCCTGAATAATAGACTTTGTTGCTTGTTACTTGGTGCTCTTGATGGGGACTGGGGATGGGGAGTGTCTCACTTTGCTGGTCTAGCCTCAGGCTTAGGCAGTGTACCTGAGTCTCAGAGATAGGGATTCTTCAGCATACCTTCCACTGTCATGGAAACCAAACTTTGCAGGGTTTATCTGTGGTTGGATCTTGGTTGGGAGAGAGTTTTCTGCCCCCTTTCGGTAGTAGCAAATCTCTGCTTTGTATTGGTGTAGTATTCTGGGCTCAAGAGCATTTCTTTCCCATACTCCAGCAGGTTAAGGCTGTTGCTTCATCTGAAGGAGGGTCTGGGAAGTGTGTAGGTGTTGTGCTTATATTGCAGTGGCAGCAGATCACCACCTGCCTACCTGCACCACCTTGGGGCACTCATTCCAGTATCCTCTCTTGCACCAGTCTTTCCATGTGCTTCTGGTGAAGGCCCATAACAAAGAATTTGTGAGCAACTTAGGAGCTCTCTTTGTGCCTGGGACTTCCAGTAATTCTAAACTGATATTATGGCCCACACTTGACTTTTTAGAATTCACTAAAATTTTAGCTGATTTCTTCTTACCTACTTTTGTGGTGACCTCCTTTGTCAGGCTGTGGTGAGCTGACAAAGGTGAAACAGTTTGTGTGATCCCTGACTCCTCAGAGGGGTTTTCATCCTTTGGAATTTAGTTCACTTGCTTGACTTGTGACCTTAACACTCTGATGGGCTCAAAAAAGTTATGTTTTTGTAGATTTTCTGGCTTTTCCTCATTGTTAGAGTAAGAAGAAGTGTTCTCTTACGACTTTCTACATCCTTTGTGGAAGTGGGGCAGCTATTACTTGAATGTCTACTATATGCAGGAAACTGGGCCAGGTTCGGTTTGTTGACTTTGCACCATGACTTGTTTTTTTTGACATATCCCTCTTGATGGACAACTTATTGATTTGTAGAAAAACCACTTTCCGGGTTTCTCCCTCAACTTTAAACATCAGTCTTTGGGATAGCAAGGCCCCACCCCAGTCCTGTACCAACATTCTGGGATACCATCCTGGCCCTGGCCCAGCATCACTTGCTTGGGGGGGATGGTGGGCACATCTATTTTTCTATCTAAGGGTAGTGTGGCAGAGTAGGAGGAGATCAGGTATGTTGTCAGAACTGATAACTCCATGAGAGTGTTGACCAGATGTCCCTTCACTCAAGGGTGAGTTCAAGCAGATCTCCTCAGTTTCTCTTGTTTTTAATATTAGAGGTTGGACCAAGTTTCCTTAGAATGGATACCCTCCAGACCATGGTGGGCCAGTGATTCCTGGAGTTTTGGGATTTATAGGCACATACATATTTTCTCATTCAAGAGGTAATAAAAAGGCAACTGCTATCATGTGGGGTTATAAGAAATGCTCTGTGTTAAAAGTAGTGCTTAGGTTTGGGAAGGAGGAAACCACTGCTGAGCTTCTGTGGATTTCAAGCGGGGTTAGCACCCCTGTCCTCCACCATTTCATTTGGGCCATCTCAGACTTCACATAGCTTATTTCTTGGGCAGATCAGTGGTTGCCTGGGGGCCAGGGTTTGGGGGGAAGGCGGTGAGAACTTTTTGGGAGATGGAAGTGTTGCATCTTGATTGTGATGGTTGTTATGTGGGCCTGTTGTATGTATTTAGCAAGACTCATTGGACTGTTTTTATTAAATGAATGAAATGTGTGGGGTGCCTGGCTGGTTCATTTGATAAAGTATGATCTCAGGGTCATGAGTTCAAGCTCCACTTTGGGTGTAGACCTTCCTTATTAAAAAAAAAAAATGAGTGAAATGTGTTTTATGTAAATTATACTTTAATACAGTTGATTTAATAATTGAAAACTGCTGCTTCAGACTACTGTTTCTCAAATTTTAAAATGTCCATGCTCCTTTTGATTAGACTAACAACCTCACATTGTTCTTTAGTTACTTAGAACTTCAAAATAAATTAATTGTAGTAAGAAAGAGCAAATAAAAACAATAGTAATTTTAGAATATGCTCTGTTAATTTGGAGGTAAGACTAATAAGATAGGTACCTGGCTTCCAACTACTCAGAATTTGTATTTGCTTTTTATTGTTTTTACTTCATTTTGTGTGTGCAATTGTGTGTGTGTGTGTGTGTTTAAGAAATACATACTATTGATACATTTGAAGTTCCCTTGGCTACAACCATTTCATCTCAATCTCACTTCTGACCTCTGTCCTTGCATTTGCTCCCTTTCTTCTTGGAGGCAATAGTACAAAAGTTTGGTGGATATTCTTCCAGTCAATTTTTTAAAAAAGATTTTATTTATTTATTTGAGAGACAGAGTGAGCGAGAGAGAGCACATGAGCAGGGGCAGAGGAAGAAGGAGAAGAGTCCCCCCTGCTGATCAGGGAGCCCAGTGAATGGTTTGATCCCAGGATCCTGAGATCATGACCTGAGTCAAAGGCAGATGCTTAACTGACTGAACCATCTAGGAGCCCCTCTTCCAGTCTATTTTTTGACATCTTTTCATATACATATATATACCTAACAACAGCCCACAGTATTGTTTTGAATTTTGTTTGTCAATTTATGCATTCAGTTTCAGCAGATACAGATCATTCTGCAATTTGCTTTTGCAATCAACATTATTTTTTGAGACCTCCTCATAATGATATATATCTAGGTCTAGGTAATTTCTCTTACTGTTGTGCAGATTTCCATTATACTAATATACCACAACTTAGTTTATAATTTTCCATTTTTTGGTTATTGTTAGGAACATGTAGCATGATCTTCCTTTTTTCTAACTGCACAGTGCATCCCAAATCCCACCCAAGGATCCTGATGTTCACATTTTCCCCTTCCATTATTCTGACTCTATTGAGAGTCACTGTTCTAAAACAGGTGTTGGCAAAAGTTTTCTTAAAGGGCCAGAGAGTAAATATTTCAGGTTTTGCCAGCCAATGGGTAAAACTGAGATTATGATGTGGGTTTTTATATAGCCATTTAAAATGTAGCCAGTAGAAAAAGTAAAAACCATTGTTAGCTCATAAACTGTGAAAAAGCAATGACTTGCTAGGATTTGGTTCATGCACTATAGTTTGTTGATCCCTACAGACTCTTACAGTTCTAGACAATTTTCTGGTTCTAGTATGAATTTATTAATTAATAGATAAATTAATCCATGTGTTAATCATACACATACACACAGTTTTGCGCGCACGCACACACACACACACTGTAAGAAGTTAGGTGGTTGTCACATTCATACTTCTTGTTGAGGAAAACCCCAGGGGAAATGGTTGCCCTTGGTTTTTAGAAGCAACAGTCCTGGCAGTGGCTCCATTTTCTACCTCCAAGGTACCTCATGTTTCTGTGCCCTCTTAGCTGGTGGTGTACCCCTTTCTCTGGTGACTGGACACATAAAAATGATGCTTCTGTTTCATGGCTGTTTGTAGTTGTAGGAACACAAAGGTACAATCTTCCACACACCCTATGACACTCTTACAAGGAATGTGATTTATGCATTGGGTAGGGTCCCCGTGTTCTCAAGGACAAAATGCTCTGAGGTGTTTGGAGGAGCAATAGAAGGCAGAACCATACAAATGGGCAGAACTCTGGAAAACACAGACATTAGGGAGCATCAAAGCGTTTGACTTCATCTTTCTAAAGATAGGGTAAGAATGGGATATAAGCATGGGGGAAATACCTACCCCATGTTCCCCAAGATGACTAGGAAGGCAAGATTAATGGAATAGATAACAATAAAAAAAGACTCAGATTAAATCAGTTTTTCATAAAACCCAAATCCTAAGTAGAATTTGGCATGGCCATTTTCTGTCCTCCCAGTAAGACTACATTCAGATTCACTGTGACAGTTGACATCCAAGCTACTCTTTACCATTTTTGGGCAAAGGCCTGAGTGCTAGGACATGCTGGTACACTTGTCCCTGGACCATCAGACACAAGGGCCAATTTTGAGCATCTGTGAGTAGTGTGCCTACTTGAGCTGGCTGCTGACACTCCTTTTGGCCCTGTTGAATTGGGTGTGGTGGAACCTGTAGGCGTTCCCACTAGACTGAGTCTCCTCAGCAGAGACACCCTATCTTGATTCTTCTGCATTCCAGTCTCCCAGGCCTGCTGCATAGAAGAGCCTGAAGAACTTTTGGTTGAACAGAACTAAAATGCAGCTTGGGAGGGTCAGAGAGGAGAGGAGACTGACTGATTGCCCAAGAGCCCTGAGGGCACCATCAGTGACCAGTATTCCCAGGTGGATGCCTGCCTCACCTGAGCCCCCTATGAGCAGCAGTAGCTAACATCCATAGAGGGCTTTCTCTCTGCCAGACACTGCTCCAACCCTTACATACTTTCTCTCTTGTAGTCACCAGTACCTTTGGAGGTAGGTACCAGAAGCATCCACATTGTACAGATGAGGAAGACTTGAAAGTCTGAGGATGCACTTTGTCCCCAACCTTTATTCTTTGACATGAGGTCCATATGGGACACTGACCTTCAGTTTACTTCTTCCTGTGAATGGGCAGCTTGTCCCAGACCCTGGGCTGTCATGCTGGGTGAGCTGATAACAGGATCTGTGCACTTTGGAGAGCAGAGGTTCCCCAGACTCAAGACCTCGTGGAGCCCAATCTTCATTTGACAGTGAGGAGAAACTCCTGCTCCTAGTTTCCCCAGCTAGGTCTAGAGCCCCCCTAGGATTCTAAGACCCATTCATTCACACTGCCCCTCCTGCTGACAGAAAAGCATTTTCTAAAACCATTTTGCTCATGTGACCTATTTTCTAGGTTGTATTTTCCCAGATGAATATTTTGTGTGTGTGGATAAGTGGATGCCTTATAGAATTGTCATGGAATGTTTAGTCTAGGAGAAAAGGCTAATTTTTGGCAAGGATTCTGTGGCTGAGGGAGACTGAGGCAGCCCTGCCCTCCAACATCTGTAGTTGTCCAACATCCTGAGGTGGGGTCAGCCCGACAGCATTCTCAGGAGGCCTTCTCTGCCTGATTGCCTGGGTCCACAAGTCCTACATACTTATTCCAATGTTTAGGGCATTGTCTGAGAAAGTGATTTTAACTGTTGCTGGAAAGACATCTTTCTTCCCTAGAGTTTTGGATGCATATCATTTTCCAATTTTAAAAAACGAGAGTGATATTTTGCTGGTTGGGTCTGTGGAAGGAAGGAACAGGGTCATAGTCACTCTCTGGCTGCCTGTCCTTCCCTCTTCTTCCCATATACTCATCTCTGCTGTTGGCCTGGGAGAGCCCATGTCCTCACTTGGCTCCCAACCTTCACCTTCATGGCCCCGGGATGTTATATCTCTGTCCTGTCAGATTCGTCCTCCCTCAGCCTCTGGTTTCCAAGAAACAGAAAACCTGAGTGGCCGGTTTCTGTACCTTCTAGTTGTCCACATCTGACCTGGAACTATTTTGAGGTTATTTATCCTGACTTTTCCCCAGTGTCATCTGACTCTGGCATTAACCTGAAAAATGCCAAACCTCTCTGTCATTCCCTGGGCCAGACCAACATTTCCAGGCCAGGCCTCATTCTCTCTGGGAACTGAGAGCAAGTGGGTATCAGTGTGGGGTCTTCACCAGGGACCTCCCTCACAGTGCCTTATGCCCTCATCAAGGCTACAGTGGTGCCCACCCAATGGGCAGCACGAGGCAGTGGTGATGAAGGTAAACATGTCATGGGTTTCTAGACCAGACTGCACCACAAGATATACCTGCAGGGCTTACAGAAATATAGAATCTTGGGTCTTACATCAGTTAGCTTTTGCTGTGTAACAAACTGCTTCGAAGCATAATGGCTTAAAACATCAGCCACTTATGTAACTCATGATTCCATAGGGGGTTCTTTTGGTCTGTGCTTGCTCATCTGATCTTGGTGGGTTTCCCTTAGGCACTGTGGTCCACTGGAAGGTTGACTGAGGCCTGGCTTATCTAGGAAGACCTCCCTTACATCTGCTGGGGCAACCAAGGCAACTGGACTTCAAGTCTTTCAGCTTCCTGCAAGCCAGCTCAGGCTTGTTCACATGGAGCCACAGAATCCAGGAGCTGCCAGAGGGTGAGCCCTGAAGCACAAGCTCCTCTCAAGTCTCTGCTTGTGTCACGTTTGCTCATGGCCTGTTGGTAAAGCTAGTCACATGGACAAGCCCAGAGTCTTTGTGGAATGGGACCACTCAAGGTCATGGGTACGAGAGGTGTGAACAAATGGAGGGCATTACTGAAAACATCTACCACAGACATACTGAATTTGGAGGGTGGCCCCAGGAATCCCTAGTTTTCACTGGTGCCCTGGGCCATTCTCACACAAGAAGTCAGTTGGAGACCACTGAACACAATGATGGGTTGCATTGATGGGATGTGTGCAGAGGCGAGGCAAGTAAGAAATGCTTGATGTCGCAGGTGTGGGGCAACGGGAGACCCTCAGTCTGGGCAAGCTGCACAGTCCTCAAATGGAAGAAATTCAAATTCACTTTTCTTAACATACTGACCAGGCCAAACCATTTAGGTCCAAGTGGCACATGGTTGTAAGCCGGTGGCCCTGTTTTATCATGATGATTTCCCAAACTGTTGGAAAGACAGGTGGCCCTGGAAGGAGAGGCCCCTCATCACTCCACAGAGACCATTACTTGCATCCCAGCTGTCCTACCATGGGTACTTATGCAGGGCAGCTGGCACACAGGAGGCCTCCCTCTCTCCCTCCCTTCTTGGACTCAAGCTTACCCTTCCGCTGAGACCTTCCCTGACCGGTCTCCACTTTATTTCTCATTCTGGCACTTCCCACCATGTGCTTTCTCTGTTTATGGGTTTCTGCCCCTCTCTCCCAGGAGAACATAAGCACCAGGGACTCTTGTCTGTTTGTCCACCTCTGGACCCTCAGACCCTTGCTCTCAGCAGGCACTTCATGAATATTTCTTCAATGAATGGAACTCCCTCGCTCTCATTTTTAATTTTGATTATTCCTCTTTGTTGCTCAGGGTCTGGCCTCAGGAACAGTGCCAGCCTGGCTTCAAGCATCTCTCCCAGTGCTCTGTGCTTGCTCTATGGACTGAAGCGTGTTAAAGAGATAGAGTCCTCCTACGTATGCCCTTCTTCCCCCCAAATCATTTGCCCTGTAAGAGTTTTCTCTTGAAGATTCTCAGAGATGGATGAAACCTCCCATTGTCTCTGAGTCAGGCCTCATCTGAGGAGGAGCCAGGAGGGTGGGAGGGACTGTGAGACCTGGAAGTGAGTAGGTGTTTGGAGGCCTTTGCTTTAGGTGTTCTTCCTCTCAGTATTTGTTATTATTTATTATTATTATTATTGTTATTATGGTGAGAATATTTTTTAATTAAAAAATATTTTATTTATTTATTTGTCAGAGAGAGAGAGAGCCCAAGGGAGGGGAGCGGCAGGCAGAGGGAGAAGCAGGCTCCCCGCCGAGCAGGGAGCATGATGTGGGGTTCGATCCCAGGACCCTGGGATCATGGCCTGAGCCAAAGGCAGACGTTTAACTGACTGAGCCACCCAGGTGTCCCAATAGTGAGAACATTTTAGTTCAACTCTCAGCTAATTATAATTATATGATACAAAGTTATCAATTATAGTCACCCTGTTATACATTACAGCCTCATCTCATAGCTGAAAGTTTGTACCCGTTAACTAACCTCTCCCTACCCCTTCATCCTTCCAGCAGAGGCAACCACTTTTATACTCTCTGTTTTATGCATTTCACTTTATTTTTTAGGTTCCACATATAAGTGATACCATGCAGTATTTATGTTTCTTTGTTAACTTAGCATAATGTCCTCAAAGTCTATCCCTGTTGTTGTAATGGCAGGATTCCTTCTTTTCTCAGGTTGAATAGTATTTTGTTGTATATATGTACCCTGTCTTTACCCATTTATCCCTGACAGACACTGAGGTTGTTTCCTTGTCTTGGCTACTGTGAATAATGCTGTACCACCTGGTCTTTAGAATGAAGACTGTTAGGACTATAAGGACCATATCTATGAGAGAACTGGAAGGGGAGAGGAGTGTGTGTGTGGCCAGCATGGGGCATGCAACTCAGTGTATCACGGGGCCCCTTACTTACCTGGGGAGCATTTGAATTTGCTCCCCCAGATCTTATAGGTGAGGAAATTGAGCTTCAGGAATGTTAGAAATTCTGCCACAGTCCCAGAGCCAATTTGAGACCCCACCTTCCCGCTTCCCAGCCCATTGAAGTCCCACCACACCACCCTGTCTCCTCTTATCCTAAAGGGGTGAGCAAACCAGATTTTTCCTTACCAAACCAAATTCCAGCTTGACTGCCCCTGAAGTAAACAATATGCATGGGCCCAAAAATGCTTTTAGAAAAAGAGAAAAGGATTTAAGCATTATATAAACAGAAATCCCAGGAAGCTGCGGTTCAAATTGTTCAAGAGGGAAAGAGAACCCCCCCAAGTGGGCTTTTGATGAGTCTGTTTAGAATACAGGGGAGCAGGAGAACAACGTGGCAGGACCCAGTCTTCTCAGAAATGCAGTGGTGTTGGAATTCCTGCAGAGTGTTTGGGGTGAATCTCCTGCAGCACATATCTGTCTCTCTGTTACTGCTCATCCAACCGCTTGGGTTTGCATCTCTCTGGAAGCAGGAGGGAGCAGCCCAGGCTGTTTTAGATCACAGTTTACCGGCTGGAGATATGGCACTTTTTCAACGGCCAAATGTTCAAGGCAGACGCACCATGTTCCCATTAAGAAATGCAGGACTTATTGGATGAGAAATTTCACATAAAACATGAAAATCCAGCAGTTCCAAGTATCAGAGGAGTTGCAGATCCAAGTCTTTTTCCGATATGCCTCAAAGCATGTCCAGATGGCCCACTGGGAAAAGCGTGTTGCTTTATGATGCCAAGAGATGGGCCTGCAGAGGTCTCCCCTAGTCTGGGCCAGGTGGGGCGGGTGGCATCACTAACTGGGCCTGGACCCAAATGACACTTGTTCAGAGGAGAAGCGCTGTGCTTCATTTGTGGGATAATAGGTGTTCCACCCTAACCCCATCTCTTTCCTGGGGGTCTGGCAAGAGGGGAGGCTGGTCCGCCCCTGCCAGAGCATCCCAGAATATAACCCAATCGGCCATTATTGCACCAGGAGAGCATTTGCTCAACCCACCTTCTCGAGTGTTCTTGGCTTTTAAGGCCAGTGAGACACTGATTCTGCAGAGGCATTGGTGAGGATAAAGTGGCCTTTTATAGGTGCCTCTCAGAGGTGTCAGCCATTTTAGGGGCAGCTCTTTTTTTTTTTTTTAATAGTTAAAATGGCAAATTTTATGTTATATATTTTATCACAATAAAATTTTTTTTAATTCTTATGTTAATCCCCATGCATTACATCATTAGTTTTAGATATTGTGTTCCATGATTCACTGTTTGTGCATAACACCCAGTGCTCCATGCAGAACGTGCCCTCTTTTAATACCCATCACCAGGCTAACCCATCCTCCCACCCCCCCACCCCTCTAGAACCCTGTTTGTTTTTCAGAGTCCATCGTCTCTCATGGTTCGTCTACCCCTCCGATTTTCCCCCCTTCATTCTTCCCCTCCTGCTACCTTCTTCTTCTTCTTTTTTTTTTTTCTTAACATATATTGCATTATTTGTTTCAGAGGTACAGATCTGAGATTCAACAGTCTTGCACAATTCACAGCACTTACCAGAGCACATACCCTCCCAGTGTCTATCACCCAGTCACCCCATTCCTCCCACCCCATCCCCCACTCCAGCAACCCTCAGTTTGTTTCCTGCGATTAAGAATTCCTCATATCAGTGAGGTCATACGATACATGTCTTTCTCTGTTTGACTTATTTCGCTCAACATAATACCCTCCAGTTCCATCCACGTTGTTGCAGATGGCAAGATCTCAATCCTTTTGATGTAGGGGCAGCTCTTAAGGGGCAAGGCTGGGGACAAGAGACCAATAGGGGTGAATCAAGGAGAAACAGTGGTATGTGTGAAGGCTCAGCCCTATGCCCAAGAATTTGGGAACTGAGCAGAAATTGGAAATGCTTCCCTATTAAAGGAAGTCTACTTTGTTGTCTGAAGACCAAGAAAAGAATTTGACAGGGCTGCCAGTAAGATTCATTGTCAACTTCAAAAACAACAGAGGCAGAAGCACCTGCCAGCTTAATGGGGTTATTTCCCATTTCTACCTCAATTTTATATGTGCAACCAGACCATAGCCCTGAATTCCAGGTCTGTCTATCCAACTGCCGACTTGGCATCTCACATTTGACACATCTGAGATAAGTTGCTAACCCTTCCCATCCACCTCAGACCCTCCGTGTCTTTCCCATCTCAGTCAATGGCAAATCCACCCTTCCAGGAGCTCGGGCAGAACATCTTCCAGTCACTCGTGACTCTTCCCTTTTGCTCATACTCTACACGCAATCCATCAGCAAATGCTGGAGGCTGGACTTCTGAAACATACCAGAGTCTGCCGATGTTTATGGCTCCTACAGCCATCATTCTGGTCTGGGCCATTCTCACCTCTTTCCTGAAGTATTGTGGTAATCTCCTAACTGCTCAGCTGTGTATTACCACCTTTCCTCAGCAAGCAGACTGATTATCTTAAAAACATAAGTCAGATTATACCATTCTGCTCCGAACCATTCATGGCCTTTCTTTCTAACTATAGTAAAATCCAAATTCCTGACTGTGGTCCTGCATGCTCTGGCCTACCACCCCCTTTCTGACCTCCTCTCCAATCTGCTTCCCAAGTCCCTACCTGAGGACCTTTGTGCTTGCTGCATACTTCCCATTGAGCTAACTATCTTGGAGCAGTTAGATGATGGCTCCCACCAGATCTGCTATTGTCGATGCCCTGGAGCCTTGTCCAGTCTCACAGTGGCTTGGGCAGACACTGTGGTGCCTGTCCATATCCCGCCACCTATACTCACCTTTCTCATGTGGGTTGATGGCTTCCTGGTGGGGGCACCTCCCACCCCAGATGTGTGCTCAAAGCTTGCGTGGGACAGGCCAGGTGGGATTTGGAAAGTACCCCAGCCTCCTCATCCCCAGGATGTGGCAACTCTGAAGTCTGTTAGACCATGATCTCCCAGAGGGCCCCAGTAGGACTGAACCCTGTCTGTCCACAGTGTTATTTGACTCGATAACACAAGTGTTATTTGCTGCCTTCCCATCCTTGTGGATCTTTGTGTTTTCTGGGATAATCTTCCAAATAAATCATTGGCTTTCAGGTCCTCATCTCAGGGCCAGCTTCTGGGGCTCCCAGATGAAGGAAATGACTTCCAGGCTCTGCTGTCATGAGCGTCACCCAGGAAGACAGTCCAGATGGAAGATCCTGTCCACACCTTGTGACCCAAAGCCCAGCGTGCCAAGTCCCACTTTCCCAAAGAGACCGCTGCTCATGGCTTCCACGTGGACAAATGGCTGTGGGTCTTGAAAATGTCAAAACAGACACATTGTGAGGCCAGGAACGAAGTCTTACTGCCGTGTTATGTGTGCTTTCTCTCTACTCTCCCCTCATGTGCCAGTGGACCAGCCTCACTGGAGTTGAGAATTTGCCTTTCATCCTCTAGCAAGAAGAGAAAGTGACCCTAGTTCCCAGGGCCCTTGGAATTTCAGAACCCGGATTTTTTTTTTTTTTTTAATTCACGAGAGATAGAGAGAGAGAGAGGCAGAGGCAGAGGGAGAAGCAGGCTCCCTGCGGTGCAGGGAGCCCGATGCGGGACTTGATCCCAGGACCCTGGGATCATGACCTGAGCTGAAGGCAGACGCTTAACCGACTGAGCCACCCAGGCATCCCAAGAACCCGGATTTTTCAGAGCGTGCTGGTCACCATGTCTGTGAAACAAACCACCTTAAACCTAATGGCTTAAGACAATGACGATATTTATTTTGCTCACAAATCTGCAGTTTGGGCAGCACTTGACAGGGTCAGTGCATCTCTGTTCCCACGACAGTAGCCAGAGCACCTCCAAGGCCTAGGGCTGGGATCTCCACACATCCTGGCTGGAAGCTGACAGTGAATGGTAATGGGTGGTCCTCAGGCATCTCTCTCCGTCCTCTGCTGTCTTTCCACAAGATCTCTTCAGTGCCAGACTCAGGTAGCCAGACTTCTTACAAGGTGGCTCAGAGCTCCGAAGGTGCATATGCCAGGGGGAGAGAGCTTCTTGGAAGCCGTGCCACTCTTTATGGCTGGACTAAGAAGTCACACAGCATCACGTCTGCTGCATCCCGTTGGAGGGAGTGACAAAGGTTCACCCATATCTGGTCACCTTTGCCACACAGATCTCTGCTCTCAGGTCCACTGGTGGATCCATTGGTGGATCTCTGCTCTCAGGTCCACTCATGGCTAGAAGCTTCTAGTCTGCAGAGAACACCTCTGCAGGCCACCAGCGGCACTGGTTAATGATGGTGTAACAGGGGTCTTGGCTGGGTCGGAGCTGGGCCACCTTCTTCTGCAGGGAGGTCGGGCTACTTCCCAGCCCAAGTGTTTGCGTGAGTTCACAAACACAGTTTGTGTGCGTGAAGGAAATGGAAGGGTTTGGGCAGAAGAAAAGGAGAGACAGAGAGATGAGGGTAGGAAGGCAATGGCAGGGAGCTGGTTCCCTATCCAGCCTCCAGGACTGTTTGGGGCCCCAGTGGGAGAGCCAGAGGCAAAGGGCAGAAGAGCCTGTTAGCACGAGGCCCTTTCAGAGGTGGTAGGTGCAATGGCAATGCTTCAGAGTCCAGGCAATGAGGTGCAGCCCAGCACTGCAGAGCATGGAATCCTGTTCTGCCCTGGTGCCTGGGGCACTGGGCTTGAGGAGCTCCGGGAGGTGAGGTGTACATGGGTGTGTCCACGGAGGGCATGGACGGTGACTGCCAGGGACCGTGACAAGGGGCTGGAGCAGGACAGGGGGATATTTATTCTGGGCACATCCCAAAGGAATGGGAGGAGATGGGGGAGGACCTGTGTCCTTGTGTCACCAGATACAGGTGTGGAGCTGGGAGGAGTCTGGTAGTGAGATGAGCGGGCCCTCTTCGTGTTCACGGTCAGGTTGTTTGGGGAAGGTAACAGCATGGTAAAGAGACAGTCATAGCATAGCCAGGGTCAGTGCGTTGTGGTGGCAGTCTTGTGTGTCAATGAGCAAGTGTGTGTGTGTACGTGTGTGCACGGTTACCAAGTGAAAGTCAAAGCCTGAGTGGGTAAGGTCAGTGTGTTCACTGCAGGCACTGGGCCGCACACTTGGATACAGACAACCTCTCTTTCATGCTGTGGCTGCTGCACTAAGAAGCCCATTTCCGGGGCTGGTGGGCAAATCTCAGGAAGAGAAGGGTGGGAGTTTTGAGCTGGAAAGAGACATAGGGCTTCAGTGTTTCACTAAGGAAGAGACGGCACTCCTGGAGACATCCTGGGGACATCGGAGCAGTCTTGGACTTACCCTGAAGCCACTCACTACTTCTGTGCATGAAATTTTAACAACATGCACAGAGGACTTTGTAATTTCTTCAAGGAAAATTGTCACACTTCTAAATGCTACAGTGTCCAATGTATTTTATCATTTAAGAAAAGCCTTCCCCCCCTTATTTGGAAAAATACATGTTTACTTTTGAAAATCTAAGTCTGAATAGGCAAATAAAATAAAATCATCCCAAATCTTAACATTCAGTTATGTCCAATATTAATATATTATAGTATTATAGTATGGTAAAATAAATAATATAATAGTATAGTATCACACATAATATAATATATAAATAATATGATAAAAGACATTAAATTTTTAAATTACAAGTACTTGCATTTCTCCCCTCCTTTCCTGAGAAGGGAAGCCTTTATTATTCTCAGTGGGGAGGTTGGGGTGGGGGGGAAAGAAATTTGGGCAAGCTGAAAGAGGCCAAGCTGATCTATACATAAAGGGGCATGGAGATACCCTAAGGGGGAAAAGGTAAGAGATGGGGAGGAATTTGGAAGGAAAGAGAGAGAGAGAGAGAAGGGGAGGGGAGGGGAGGAGGAGAGGGTTAGTAAGGAAAAGACAGAGTGGTGAGTGAGGAAGAAAGGCTCAAAGGCTGGGAGTTTGGGGTGATGAACAAGATCAAAAAGAGAAGTATGGGTGTGAGGTGGCTGTAATGTAGAATAAAATTTTGAGGAAAGGATGGTAAAATAATTTTTTTAAAGAAATATTTGTCACCATACACCACCGGAAAACTTTAGTAAAGAAATGCATTCCTCTTCAATTCTTCCTTGATAATGACAGCAGTTTTAAAGCCTAAAGATGAGCCAGTTTTATTTGGGATATTTATATCCATCTATATAATTCCATATTATTAAAAAATCAAAGTAAGGTCTTATCCTACATATTATTTTATAACCTCTTTTACTTAATGGTATGTATAGAACATAATCCTTAATGATCACATAATACTCCATTATGGGTAT
Source organism: Mirounga angustirostris (assembly GCF_029215605.1). Lineage (NCBI taxonomy): Eukaryota > Metazoa > Chordata > Mammalia > Carnivora > Phocidae > Mirounga > Mirounga angustirostris. The sequence continues at coordinate 94,689,899 of NW_026991718.1, read as the reverse complement.
GTACCATAATTTATTTAACTCATCTCTCATTGGCCATTTGAATTATTTCCGTTTTTTTTCTTTTTTACTATTCTAAGCAATATAGCAATGAATAACCTTATAAGTTAATCTTCATGCACTTATATGGTGATTTACATATATGATGATTTCCTTAGGATACATTTCTTGAAGAAGATCTGCTGAGCCAATGGGAATATAAAATGTTATTGCTTTTAATACCCATTACTGGACTGCCTTACAGAAAGATTAATTGATTAGGATCTATTGATCCTAAGCTATCTTCCCTTTGTTCTGTAACTATATCTTGAGGGTAATTCAACTAAAATGTAAGCTCCAGGAAGGCAGCAGTCCTTTGAGACTCAACATATAATAGGAACTCAATAAATATGTTTGAGTGAATAAAATGATTGTTGGACAGATGGATGGATTCAGAGTCCTCAAGGTCAGGGATTCTACTTGCCTAAAGCCCTCTAATGTCTGATACACTGCCAAGCACAAGGTAGGGGCTTAGTGCTAAATACCTTAAAGAAGTTGGTCTCAGTCTAACCAAAGTGCCATCTGGGAGTCACAGTAGTTCCTTCCAATCTAAGAAATCAGATTGTTCACTTAAAGGTCCCTGATTCCAAAAGAAGTCTGTGGCCCCAAGAACAGGTTGTAATCCCTGGAGGATTGGGTCCCAATCTTCACACACCATCCATTCTAATGACCTCTGTTGATAAGTTTCTTTTGGGGTGGACCAATCTGAGTACATCCTTATCTTCTTCCAATAACAGATCAAGCCACCTTTTGGACATTGCTTTAAAATGCTGGGTTATGGGGGTGCCTGTGTGACTTAGTTGATTGAGCATCCAACTCTTGATTTCAGCTCAGGTCATGATCTCAGGGTTGTGAGATTGAGCTCTGCGTTGGCCTTGTGCAGGGTGTGGAGCCTGCATAAAATTCTCTCTCTCCCTCTGCCCCTCCTCCCCCTAAAAAGAAAGGAAGGAAGAAAAAAAGAAAGAAAGAAAGAAAGAAGAAAGAAAGAAGGAAAGAAAGAAGAAAGAAAGAAAGAAAGAAAGAAAGAAAGAAAGAAAGAAAGAAAGAAAGAAAGAAAGAAAGAAAGAAAGAAAGAAAGAAAGAAAGAAAGAAAGAAAATAAAACACTAAATTGTGAAGACTGAAGGAGAAGATGGATGGGAGGCATCTGGCATAGTGCCAGGCACAGAGTTTGCTCTCAAAAATGGCAGCCATCCCTGTGATTAAATCACTACCATCACTCTTCAGTGTCACCCCTGGTCTCATCTACTCAAGTAAAAAAAAAACAAAACCTAACACAATGTTAGTTTTTTAGTTTAATGCACTCTGTGTTGCTATGAGTTTGGTATCTTTTTTCCAATTCACAGTTCCAGAAACTGGAGTTTGGATAGGTAAATCGACATTCCTGCTATCTCACAGTTGTTAGTGGTCTGCCTGACTCTAGGCAAGAATGTGTGCAGCATCAGTTTTAGTCGTTGGGCAAACCCAACCCTTCGACCAATCCGCAGAGATGAAGAAGCGCGGAGCTGCCTGTGTGTCAGGGGCTCTGTTGGCTGCCTGGGTGCTTGTAAAGTTCCTGAGGAAGGTGGCAGCCATTTTTGTCAGGGCCCCTCTGACCACTAAGCAGGCAGAGGCCAGCTAGGTTTAGGAAACTCCACTGAGGTCAGCCAGGTGAGTTGTGACAGCTCAGGCCAGATGCTGTCTATGAAAAGGAAGCCGGTACCTAAAAATTCTCTCGCCAACATTGGGAGGTTTCTGTGAGGAAAGACAGTAGTAAAGATTTGCTGCATTAGGTTGAAAGTAAAGTGAACAAATGCTCATGTTGAAAGTGAAACCAAACTAAAGAGGCCAGGTTTTTTGGGTTTTTTTCTACTTTGTTTGATTCAAGGTGTGGACCTGGGACTTCATTTGGTCTGGATTCTTGTGCTTCTTAGTCAACCCCTGGGCTGAAGGAATGCAGGGAGCTTGTCTGGCCGGGCATGAACACTAATTCTGTCCTCCCAAACCCCACCACTTTTATCCCCTTTCCACTTTCCCAGCGATGCCAGCGGCAATGGGAAAGGGAATTAGTTCAAGTTGATCAGTTTTTCCTTTGAATATGCAAGTTTTTGCTCTTGGGGCCTTTGCTGTAAACCAGATCTCCAAGTCTAAACAGCAGCTGTGCCTATCCTGGTGTGAAGGATAAAGCTTGGTGTTTGGGGGGAAAGGGGACTTTGGTGTTCTTCTGTCAGCACTCAGATCTTGGTTGCTGTTGGGGCGGGGGTGGGGGGAGATTGTGTCTGGCATCACTGGCTTGTCTAGAGGACTGTTACATGGCCAGAGCAGAGCAAAGCTGAGATGTAAGCCGGGCATACACAGACACGACAGACTGGTTTCTTTTCACAACTCTTCAAACCTGATCTGCATGTATGTGTGTCTAGATACTTGAAAGATGGCATCTGTGTGGCAGACACCATGTTTCTAGGCTTCCCAAGACTGCCGTGTGACTTTGAGTGAGTTATTTGATGACAGGGAACTTCATTTTCCTTAAGTATAAAGGGAGGACCAGTGATATCCTAGGTTATGATAATATCTGTAAAAGTACCCAGCATTTACTGGGCATGTGATAAATTCACAATTCCATCTTTATTTCTCCAGCATCAGTTTCCTTGCCAATGCCCTGGACCACCTAACATGGATGCCTTCCAGGTAACTGATTGTAAGGACAGTCATTGCCATCTGTGTTGGTTTGACTTGCTGCCTTTCTCAAGGCATCCAAGGTCATCTTCTTAGGAAGTCTGAGAGACAGACCTCAGACTGTGTTCATTCTTTTCCAGATGGAAAATGGAAAAATGTGGTCAAGCATCCAAATGTTTGGTCTATAAAACACTCAAAACATTAAGATGTTTGGTATTGGGAGGGCAGGGTGCCATTGAAGCATGTGAGTGTCATAAAGTCACGACTGGTCTAGCCATTTGGGATCTTTGGTTTTAATCAGGTAACCCAGGTGAAGTAACCCAGGCTTTGTGGTTTAACTCCTTTCTTCTCTTCCCTAGAAAAATGTGTATTTGACCCTCACTCCAGAAGGTTAAAAAAGAAGGTTGCTTTGGAATTAGTTGATTTGCCGTGGCTGGATGGGATTCTTAGAAATTATAAATATCTGACTTTATGAGGATTCAAATTTAGATATTGGCTGCTTTTTTAGACAAACTTGGTCCAAAGGAAATTCTGAATTTACCCTAGAGAAAAAAAATAAAATAAATTATTTGTTTTCAAGATGATATAGTTCTTTTTTTAAAGCTAGATCTTTGTATACACACTGAGAAATTTTCATTTTTCATCTTCCTTAGAATTGAGTCTTAGTTTCAATGCTGTTCACAAATGAAAATCATAATGTTAAATATTTCTCTGAAAACAGAAATAGAATGAAAGTCCTAGCATCAGTGTTCCCTTCCTCCATGGAGTGGAAAGGGTGCTAAAAATGTGAGATCTACCTGTGATAGGTTGCTTGCACTGATGGTCTCAATTTTTCACTCCTGTCTTTGTGGGCGTTCTGCCCCACTCCTTAACTCCTAGGTCTGCTGTGACTTGATTTGGCCAGTGGGATGTTAGCATGTGTAATGGGTGACATAGCAGAAGCTTAAAAAATGCGTATACGTTGGGGCTTGCTTTTTTGCCATAGCCACGAGAACACACCTGACCTAGCTTAGTGGAGTATTACACATGAAATATAGTCACATCTTCCCTCATCCCAGCTGATGCCATAATGACAGATACAGGAGCCTCGCTGAAAGTAGCCACAGCCAACCAGATGCATGAGCAGGCCTGATCAAGATTGTCAGAAAGACCCAGATGGCCCACAGAATCAGAAGCAATAACAATGATATAAATAAATACTAAAATAATTATTAATGATAGGAATAATTATTTTAAGCTACTGCATTTTGGGGTGTCTTTTTATAGAGCGTTATTGCGGCAATTGAGAGCTCATACGTTGCTGTACCCATAGCTCTGTGCTCTGAAAACAAATGGACCTATCTGCTTCAGACTAGCTCTGTGACAAGGCGCATGTTACTTCATCTTTAAGAGCATTATTTTCCTCACCTGAAATATGGAGAAAATAAATCCTGTCTTGTCGGTGGTTGATCAGGTTGGTATGAACTATTACTGAACAATTAATAAATAGTTCCCTTAATGAATAGAGACTTTTGCCCTGCCTTTATCTTTATCAAGACCAAAGGGAGCAGGCAAGGAAATTGATATCTGGTTGGGCCAGTGTATGGTTTTTACAGAGACTCTTTTTAAATCCCTGGGATAAACCCACCCAGAGAGAAAGCCCTGGGATGTCCTACTTGGAAAACAAAAGGAAATTTTCGGCCAGGAAAGAACCTTTGAATCTGGAGTATCATTTTGACCTCATTTTTTATTTCTGAGAGAGGATAGGGTAAGGGCCAAAGAAACCCAGGGAAGTATCTAGATTAAATTTGTCTCTTTAATCCTGAACTTCCGGATAACCATGCAGGACCTGCTGACTGTCTCTTAAGCAAGGATATTTGAGTTGCAGAGGACAACTTACACAGTTTTGGGAGATAACTTCCATTGCCTCAGTGGGTCTGTTGAAGTGGACACAAGGAATGGAGCATCTGGGGCTCAGTGCCTGGTTAATGGAGTTGTGGAACTGGGACCGTTTTGGGGCCCATTCTAGGTTTGTGTTTCTGGCTAAGAGATAAGAGATCTGACCAGCGAGAATTAAGACCATGTTTCCTCTATGTTCCATTATGTTTCCATGCTGTGAGTCCTCTTTATTCCATAAATACTGTTCAACAGAAGTCTTCTATACCTCCATGTTCTGCAGAATTCACCTAGGGTTAGAACTTGGCTGAATATGCTTAATGAATGACTATTGGATGCATAAATGAATGGATCAATGAATGAATAAATTCTCCCCTGCTACAAGATGGTGAATTTGGGGCGTTTGAGTGGCTCAGTCGCTTAAGCGTCCCATTCTTGATTTTGGCTCAGGTCATGGTCTCAAGGTGGTGAGATTGAACTCCACGTCGAGCTCCACGCTCAGTGGGGAATCTACTTGAGATTCTCTCTCTCTCTCTCTCCCTCTACCCCGCCCCCCCCCCCCGCACATGCAGGCATGTGCTTTTTCTCAAATAAATAAATAAATCTTAAAAAGGAAAAGGTAGTCTTCCATAGAAACACATGAGACCATTGAATCTTAGGATCTGTACAGAAAGGGGCTCTAGCAACCACTTTGTTCAGTTCTCTCAAGTGATGAGGACGTAGTCTTGGAGAATTGACATAACCTCCCCTGGGTCACCAGGCAGGTATGTGCAGACTTTGGGATATGCCTGGGGCAGGAATCCAGCGCTCGCATTGACCATGCCAGCACTCTTGCCATTCTGGTCTGCTGGTCCCTTCCCCAAATTATAATGTGTGGCCAGGCAGTGTGCTGGGCTGGTAACCACATTCCTAGCATTTTAACTTGCAGTATATGTGCTGTTTCCTTTGGAAAGTTCCTTAAGTTATCAGAGATTCCCTAAAGTCCTGGATTTCATAATTATATATATTTATATACTTTAATTATTGTAATGCAATATATAAGATATGAATGTGTGTATAATTATTAAATAAATATTAATACAAATAGATAGACATAATATCCAACCATTGCACAAAATGATTTTCTGGGCGCCTGGGTGGCTCAGTTGGTTAAGCGACTGCCTTCGGCTCAGGTCATGATCCTGGAGTCCCAGGATCGAGTCCCGCATTGGGCTCCCTGCTCGGCAGGGAGTCTGCTTCTCCCTCTCCCGCTCCCCCCTCTTGTGTTCTTTCTCTCTCTCACTCTCTCTCTCAAATAAATAAATAAAATCTTAAAAAAAATGATTTTCTGTGTTAGTCAGTTAAGCTACCCCCATCCCACTGTGGCCTCACCATTTCTATGGTAACTAATGCACTGCCAAGTGGGGACACAGAAGGGAACTTGGTATAGAGGATTAAAAAACAACACCATATATGAGCATAAATAAAATGTGTCATTGGATGGGACACAGGAGAAGTCCATAATGTTTTTAATTGATGTCTGCCTAGGAAAACCCCCATATTTGACTTACAGCTTTGCTCTTATTCATAGCAATCAAAACCTCTGTAGCATCCGGGGCATCGAATCCTCTCTACTACCAGTGCAGGGGAAGAGAGAGGCTGTTTGCTACCTCGTACTGGCAGAGGACTTGACCTGAAATGTTTGGATTTTATTTTATTATTTTTTTAACTGTTTGGATTTTAAACTTCCCATTTGTCTGGAGCCTTCAAAGAATGCAAAAGGTTCCAGCTTCCCGCCCTGAGCAGGTGCTTGCCTGGTAACTCAGCCTTGCGAATTAGCACCTTCCCACAAGCCTTGGCCTTTATTGAGAGCAGCCTAGACTCCAGGAACGAGCTGGTGAACCACCATGGACTTTAAGGAGCTGGGCTCCCAGCCAGCCCCACCAGGACTTCTTTCTTCCTTTCCTTTCTTTTTTTTTTCTGTTCTCTTTCGATTTTTCTCTCTGTTAGTCTGCCTTTTTTCTCTTTCATTTCCACCTTCCTTTGATTTTCCTTTCTGTGAATGCTTCTAGCATCCCCTTCCTGTGATCCCTTACTTTTGTGTGGGTTGCCCATATGGCTGTTCTCCCCCCCAAGCACTTGCCTCCCCCTCCCTGCCACACCACAGTTCCCAGAGGACAGCAGCTCTGCCTTGTCCCAGCTCCTAGCATAGTGAGCAATGGCTGCCTTGTTCATTAGCCTGTCGGTGGCCCTCAAATTTCAGCAAGGCTCACAATCAGCCTAAACTGCTAGGCTCTGACCCCATAACTTCTGATTCAGTAAATCCTGGGTGGGAGGAAAATTTGCATTTCTAACAGGTTCCCTAGGTGGTGCTGCTGTTGCTGGTCTAGGAAGCATATTTTGAGAACCATTGGTCTGAGTCGAGCATTGACTCTTGACTAAATGAATCTTGTGATTCTCTTTCTCTCTCTCTCCTTTTTAAAATTAATTAATTAATTTGAGAGAGACCGTACATGAGCGGGAAGGGCAGAGGAAGAGGCAGAGGAAAGCTGAAGCAGACTCTATGTTGAGTGTAGAGCCCAAAGCGAGGCTCGATCTCACAACCCTGAGATCACGACCTGAGCCGAAATGAAGAGTCAGACGCTTAACCAACTGCGCCACCCAGGCGCCGCCCCCCTCTCTTTTTTAAGCAGAATTGGTATCACGCTGCACACATAGTTTTGTATTCTGTTGGTTTGCCCTACCATTACCCTATGGTGGGTGTTCCCCAAGCCCCTGTTCAGACCAGCTTTGAAAAGTTAAATCTCATTTGAGGGCATTGGTAATAGGGGAAAAAAGTTTTACTTTCTTCAAACCAAGTAGAACAATTTATGGGAAGTGAGTCTAAGAGTTCCTGCTGGAAAAGCCATCTTTGCCTTAGCCTGATCACACTAACCTGAGCTCACAAATCTTCAAGATGAGGCACAGCCCAGCTTCTGCTGCTGGGTTGTGCTCAAGCTGGACATCTCACTGTCGATGAGCTGTGCTACATCCCGGAGGACAGCGAGGGCCTGCGACTCATCCTGCTGATAGCCCATCAGGGGTCCTGGACGGTCCAGCCCTGGATCCTGGAGCCTGGAGGAGCTGAAGGAGGGGAATCATCAGTGTTGATGTGTGAGTCAGGGCTTAGAGAGGCTGGAATGAGTACAGGAACTTGCCTCTTCTGATTTCAAAAGTGAGCCCACAGGATGGGTTTCTTTGCATGAAGAAAATGCTGAAGGAGTCTTATCTCCTCTTTCCATGGAGTTTTTTTTGACTAAAGATTTTATTTATTTATTTGACAGAGAGAGACACAGTGAGAGAGGGAACACAAGCAGGGGAAGTGGGAGAGGGGGAAGCAGGCTTCCTGCCGAGCAGGGAGCCCGATGTGGGACTCGATCCCAGGCCCCTGGGATCATGACCTGAGCCGAAGGCAGACAATGACTGAACCACCCAGGCGCCCTCCATGGAGTTTTTGATAACCACGTATGTGATTTTAAGGGGGACAGCTTTTCCTCAAAAGAGAGCCCCATAGCATCCCCAAGGACATGAAGGAGTTCATAAAAGCTCGTGTCTGATTTCAGCCGCTGCCGTGGGGGATAGCCCTTCCAAGCTTCAAGGGTATGCGTGCATCCCAGATGCATGTGCTTGTGTATGTACATATGTGAGTGTAGTGTGCACCTGTGTGTATGTGGGTAGTTAATGCCCCTAGGGTAAATTTCACCCTGGAGGGTCCAAAGCCAGTGGGTAAATGCCCAGCTGTCTCCTTTCAGGCAGATGATTCTGGGGGACACTGTGTATGATTCTCACTGGGATTGAACACCCCCTTGCCCAGCAGCAACCTCAGTATATGCCCTATAATTGACCTTTCTTCCTCTCCTGTCTCACTCCGAGGGTTACTGCCCTAAAGAAATAATCTTTATCTAAGTTCTTGTCTCAAAAATCCTTACTTCTGGAGAACCCCAACCTTAAATAGGGGACATGGTTTGTTTGATCTCTTCTGGCAAATGGCCATGATCCTCCATTATGCTGCCTTCAGACATATCCCCAAGCCCCAAAAAAGCCACTGAATGAGAGAGAAGGGTGGCAAAGTTCAGGACAGTGGTTTGAACTGGGTGTCATGGAAGCCGAAACAAGGCTTCCAGGCAAAGCACAGGGGCTGCTGTGTGTGTGGAAGGAGGAGAGGCCATAGGAAGGCCTCTGGCATTGAGGGCAGCTCTTCATTATCTGTTTAGGGTGTGGGATTCCCAATTAAGAAACTTATAAACACGATTCTGCTGCTTAAAAACGCTCCAAAGCCACTGGGTTCGGGTCTAAAGCCCTCCTTAATGAGGGTGAAAGCTTTTCCCCAAAGCAGTATATCTGCTCTGTCCTTAGGGGGCAGATGGGAAGTTGAACCCTTAGCTTCAGGACATCCTGCCATTCTTGGTGATGGAGCAGGTGAGAAGGATTGGGCCCCAATGGCCATACACCGAGCCAGCCACCCCTGTGGGGTGAGGCCAGGAAAAAAACCTCACGATGCTGTCTCCACAGCATGCTTGCTCACCTAAAACCAGGTTAGAGCAACCATCAAGGACAACAAGGAAGGGGGAGAGAAGTCACAAAAATGTACCTCATTGCTTGAATTGGGCTTGGAGAAAAGTCCAAGCCCATAAGGTAGAGAGGGATTGGCACTTTGTCATGGTGGGTTTGTTTTGCTTACTTAGAAATGTGCACACTAGGCCAAAAAACTATACACCTCACACACACACAAATATATGTAGCAGATGTGAATGGAGTTGGAAGGCATTGGCCAGGGACCTCTCTGGGAGTTAGGTTTCAACGCCCTGCCATTTCTAGATGCAAAGTTCCTTCAGGGCAGTGGTTCTTAGAGATTAGCAGAAGGGTATTGGCCTGGCTGCCTGGACTCCACCCCTGGATAGTCTAATTCAATATGTCTGGGGTGGGTCCTGGCATCTAAATGTTTCTTACATGTTCCCTAGGTTATTTTGAGGTTCAAACACGTTTGGGAATTTGTACCGCATTAGGGCATGCTGGTTTTGTTTGTAGGTCATTCACATCAGGAGCCACCGTGGCCAATTCCAGCATCTTGAAAGCTGCGGGGCAACCAGCTGTGTGTACCCTTCGTCCCCTGGTGCCTGGGAGACACATCAGCCCTCGTGCTTGCAATGCAGGGAAGCAGCCAAAGCTCTCTGATGGGAGCTTCCTGAGATGGGGACAGAAGAGCTGGTTACAGCCCAGCTGGACTGAAATAGCTGCCAGTGACCTTGCTTGCAGCTCTTTCATGCCACTTGAAATGTCCCAAGTTCTAAAGTTTCTCAGGGGAGTAATCAAGGCAACCCATTCTCCTTTCTTCTATAAAGCCATGTACATCCCTCCTCCCTGATGAGATGTTCAAGGACGTGTCTGCACTTAGTCCTATTCATTCTGGAGCAAATAGAAGCGTGGACTGAGGAAGGCTTTGCTCAAAGTGGAGGTGAGGTCCTAGGGCATGAAGAACCAAGAAGGTGGGGGGAGAGGAAGGAGAGGTCTGTGACAAGAGGGAAGAGGGGTGTAGAAAGAATGAAATGGAGAGAGAAATGGAAAAAGACACAAAGGAATGGAAAAATGGGAGGCAAATGGCACCAGTGGCTTATTTCAGATTCCACAGGCAGCAACTAGCAGTGCAAGTGCTATTCTTCTGTATCCAGGTAGGATAGGGGTATCTGCCATTTCCTCCAACTCATTGGGGAGGGAGGGAGAGCTCCAACAGTGCCACTGATTAGCTGGACCACAGTGGAAAGTACTTTGATCCTTGCCTGCTACATACAATACCTAGATGCTGGGAGGCAAAATGGAAGGAGAAATGCAGGCACTCTGCATTTTAGGGAAAGGGCTGAAATGAAACCAGAGCACAATCTTCAACAGTCATTGCTGGTGCCATTATGAACCCAGAGGATGGCAGCTCTACATGAACTGTGGATAGATAGCTGACCTCTATCAGTTACTTCCTTTTGGGAACCTGCTACTCTCTTGGTATTTGATTCATTTCAGGCTGAAAGATATTTTGCTTGGGTTTAGCCTTGGTAGCCATGTTTATCTCTTTAGCAATGACTTATTCCTAACTATGAACTCTCTACATTTCCTCTGCTCTGAGGTGGGATCCATCTGGTTTACCTGGTTCACCAAGGGCTCTGGGTCATTGCTGTTCATTCAACGCATATGTATTAAGCTTCTCTGTTGGGCCAGACACTGTGGTGTTACTGAAGTTGTAATGGTAAGTATATCCTTACTCTTTTGGAACTTATGGTCTAACACATCAGTTCTCAACCCGGTATGTACACTACAGTCACCTCAAAATACCCCTGTCCAGGCCCCGTCTTTGACTTATTGCATCAGAATCTCCAGTGGGGATCCAACTAATTCCAAGGCTCACCCAGGCTTGAGGCCCATTGGAAAGGATGCTCTCTACGCATTAGTAATAATTGGATCCTAGAATTCTACCTTAGTCCCTCAATGGGGACATGAAAATCATCTGGTTTCCCATCTTTGCTCCTACTGCTGCTGGATGGCTCCTCTTTCCATTGACTCAGACTCAGTGCTCAGACCAGTCATGGGTTCGATTTCTGCAGCTTCAACAACAGCATTTCCTGTGTTTATCCTCCTAACCTGAGGGTGGAGTGACCTCTAGCTGTCATTAATGTTTGTGTGGCTTCTCGCTGTTCCATCACCCATGTAACTACTTCCCTGTAATGAATTCCCTCTGTTTGAAGTGTCTGGGGTTGTTTCTGTTTCCTGAAGGGACCCTGATGTACACAAAGTAAAATGTAATGGAAAGCATCTATAAAGTGGCAGATACCCCCATCCTTTGTGAGTGATGCATTTGGTGTACAAGGAAGCAGAGACCAAGATTGCTGGGAAAAGGATGCTCATATCCTGCATCTGAAGCATCTGGAACAGAATTTCTACCAGGTGGTCCATGGCCTACCTGCATCCAAACCACTTGGGGAGTGCTTCTTGGCTGCCACCTCCAACCTGCTGAATCAAATTATCTGACTGGGTTCAGAATTTGTCAATATAGGAGGTTTCTCCAGAGGTAGATATGAATCCTGATACATTTAGCCATGTTGCTATAGAAAGCTGCTAATGACCTGAAACTCTCAGGGAGCCAGCTGTGCTCCTTCAGGGTCCAGTTTCAGTTCCACCTCTAACTCATCATCCCTCTGAGCAGGAGAATATCTTCTCACCATATGGGACTGCTCCATGAGGAACAAGTGACCTGTGTTGGCAAAGCACCAACTCACATGCATTTCTTTCGAAAATCATAGTATTTTGGAACTGGAGGAGAGGTTCAGTGTATAAAAGCAGTGTGGCTTGTCAGAGAGCAAAGGACATGAAAATTTCAACTCTTTCAGACCCGTATTACAATCCATGCTCAGGAACCTTGGCTGCATATTTACCTTCTAATGACTGTCAATACTTTGACAGTAACATTTCCTTGTAGAGTAGCTGTGAAGAGTAAATGAGATAATAGCTTTCAAAATCCCAGCACATAGTAGGCTTCGACAGCAGTGGGTCCCTTCCCCCTTTTCGCCCTTCCTCCCTCAATTGATGTAAGAGTCCAGCTGAGGAGATTGAATCAAGAACTACTTGGGCTTCCACTTGCCTTAATCATTCCTACTTCTATTTCCTATCATGGTAAACTGGGAATTCTGCTGCTTGCTATGGATATTTCCTTCCTGTAAACTCCAGTGACACTCAGTATTTATTATTATTGTTTTCCTTAGGTATTTACTGCTTCTTTTCCCAAGCTTCCTTGAGATAGGAACTGCACTCCTTGTAGCTTAAAAGCATCTTGCTGGGGTATGGAGGGGTGCCTGGGTGGCTCAGTTGGTTAAGCGGCAGGCTCTAGGTTTCAGCTCAGGCCATGGTCTCAGGGTCCTGGGATGGAGCCTGTGCTCAAGCAGTCTCTGTGCTCAGCGGGGTGTCTGCTTGAGATGCTCTCTCCCTTTGCCCCTCCCCCTGCTCGTGCTCTCTCTAAAATAAATAAATAGATAAATCTTTAAAAATCCTTGCTGGGAACATTGTATATTTTCGCATATAAATGCAGATTGATTTCACTGACTCCTCCAGTGATGACTACAACCTCTCATAAAGGGTTGAATTTGCAAAATGTGGACCCCCAGAAGTGGAATAAATTGATTCTATGCCTGCAATTCAAATATATGTCACTAGGTGACAGTATAGTGCTGTGGGATTCTATTGATGTGACTTGGCCCCTCATCAGGCTTAGGGCACTGATGTGGCTATGCACTTGATCTGGTACAGGGGATAAAGGCCCTTTGTCAAAACAACATTGTAAAACATTTAGCTAATCATCAATTAGCTGCATATCCTGTGATTTCTCTGCCTACTTCCCCCCGCCGCCCGGCTTGCACTTGGTATTTTAAATTACATCTTTCACCATTTTCTTCATTTATATTCCATCTGCATCTCCAAATAACTCTTGTCATCCTATGGTCCTTAAGCTTTTATTAGAATGCCTATCTGAGTTCACTTACTTTTTAGAGTGAGGTGTTTTTCCTCTCTGTTTTTTAACTGCATGAATCATTTACTAAGGTTTTGCTTCCTTGGAAGTAAATGCTTGATTAATCAATACAGTAATATCCTTTCATTTTTTCCCAAGAAAATTCCAGACTTTGTAGGTGGAAAAGCTGTAGCCATTCTGCACTGGGAGGCTGTTTTCCTTCTTTAATATTTGGAACTGAGCAAAACAGAGCACAGAGAGAGAGAGTGCATGCTTTTGGATATGTATGACCAAGGGTTTCTTCATAGTGGCCTCACAAGAACTTTGTGTGGATTAATGAGACACACAACTGAAATGGTTTTCCTAAGAGTTGTACAATACTGTTATTACAAGGAAAACCTCTCTGTCCCTCAAAATGCAGTTTGAAAATTTTTGAGTGTGAGAAAGTGTGTGTGGGAGGGGTGGGTGGGATGGGGATGAAGTTCAAGTATGGAAGTCAGTGTCTGCCCATAAATGCCTTCATGCCTTATGGAGCTATTCCCTATCCTACCATCCTTGAGTTCTGAAGCCTGAGCCTGTCTCTGCCTATTTACTCCTTGGGACATCATCTCCAAGAGGAGAAACAGAATCTGTGTCCCATGCATGAAAACACAAACATCATTTGAATGGTGCCTAACAGAAAGCCCCAGCTTTGAAGTAATTCCTGTTGAAAGGAGGGAAGGCTAGTGAAAAATACTAATAGTGATACTAATATCTGATGCCATTTTGTGGCCGCTGGCCTAGCATTTTTATATGAATTATACCCCAGCCCCACTTACCATCCTGTTCTCTTGCTATGTAACAAATCATCCCAAAACTTAGTGGCTCAAAACCACTAAATTAAGTTTTATAAAATTTAAAGATCAGTTTTATTATATCTCATGATTTTGTGGGTCAGAAATTCAGGCCAGAATCCACCGACCAATTCTTCTGCACCACACACATCAGTTCAGGTCATTTGGTTGTTGTCAGGGGGCAGATGGGCTGGTCTGGAGGCTCCAGATGGCTTCATCCCTTGTCTGGGGGCTTGGTGGGATGGCTGGAAAGCTGGGCTCAGCTGGATGGTTGACCAGAGCACTTACACAGCACCAGTGTGTAGATTGGGGCTCCCAGAAAGAATGTTCCAAGAGATCCAGAAGGAAGTTGCAACGCTTCTTCTGATCTTGCCTTTCCATGGAATCCCCAAGAACATCACTCTCTGCCACGTTCTCTTGGTCAACAGGTCACTAAGGGAAGCTCTGATACAAGGAGGTGGGAATTAGATCACACTTCTCCCTGGGAAGAGCAGTGAAGGGTATGTGGCCATTTCCTTTCTCCCTTACCTTCTCTACATTCCCTTTTAGGTAGCAATTATCACCTCTAAAATACTATATAATTTACTTGTTTATTAAGTTTACTGTTTATTGTTAATCTAGCCACACTTGAACATGAGCTCCATGAGGGCAAGGGTCTTTGTTTTCTTCACTGGCATGTCCTAAGCAACTAGAATAGTGTCTGGAACATAGTAGGTGCTCAATTAATAATTGTTGGATGCTGAAAGATTTCATTTAATCTTCTTATTGCCCTTTGAGAAAGCTGCTAGTATTATCACTATTTCTCAGAAGAGAAACTGAGGCACAGAGAGGAGAAGTCACTTGTTCAGTCACACACAGGTAGCACGTGGCAAAGCCAGGGCTCAGACCTCGGTCTCTCTGATGTACTTTTGTAGATCAAAAACTAATTCTACATCAGGAAAGAAATCCAGCACACTAGAGAGCAGGCAAAGACTTGTAATCATGGACTTTCCTTATTTCTTAAGCCAAATCAGTGACTGGCTTAGGGTCCACGGTTTTCCTTGAAATGGTTTAGCTTATGTGTGGGCTTTGCCTTCTTTTTACCAGAAAGACCTATGGGAAGACTGCTGTGGAAAATTGAGTGTGGGGTGAGCTTTTTCCTCTCTCGCAGAGCTGCTGGTACTAATGGTCCAGGACTCATGGACGTGAAAAAGGCTCTTCATTTGATTGTGAAATCAAGCCAGACTCAACTGTGATGAGCTGCAGCTTTCTGCATTCCTGTTGAATAGTTCTGTGTAATAGCCTCCTGGCTATATTTAGACATGACACATGGTCTCTGTTTGTTAAGATGACAAGACAAATGAGGGAACAATGTCACCAAAGCCACCCCATGCAGGCAGAGCCTGGTGTCTGGAGTCATACCTCCTAGCCCCCTCTCCTCCCATTGCAAATGTTAAGTTCCCCAACATCTCCAGGGAGAAGCCAACCTCCCTGGATGATTTTATTTTGTCATTTCTGGAACCGCTTCACTGAAATGACGTCATATGACCTTGTCAAATACTGTGAAATCTTTTCCTGTCTAAATACAAGTATTTTGGTGCATGTGATTTCTTTCAGGATGGAGGGGCGGGATTCTGGCAGTTGGAGAAGTGCTCTATGGCTTGTCGTGTGATTCTCCTTTCTCTGAGTTGTCCCTCCCCAACCCCCCCACCCCACTGTCCCCTTTGCTAGATGCAGCCCCCTGTAGGGGGCCAGGCTGAAAGTGACGTTGATGTTTGGTGATGCTGGGCCTCTGCGGGCAGAGCAGAGCTGGGTCATACCAAGTGGAAGATGGAAAGCAGGGCTGAGCGGGGGTGTGTTGTAGCTGGGGTAGCAAATAGGGCCTGCCCCAGGGTGGGGCCCTCAGATGAGGGCAGACCAGGCCATGTGTCACACTTTTTTTCTGTCACCATATTCCAAATTTTAAAAATTGAGGTAAGATTCATAAAACATGAAATTCACCACCCAACCATCACCACTGTCTAGTTCCAGAACATTGCCCTCAGCCCGTGGAGGATCCCTTACCCATTAACGCTCACTCCCCTTCCCCAGTGCCTGGCAAACACTAATCTGCTTTCTGATTGTACGAGTCTGCCTGTTCCGGACATTTCATGTAAGCAGAATCATAGAGTATATATCAGCCATTTTCTTGTTCCCCCTGTTGGGGTGACAGTGAGCTCAGGTCAGGGGTGATCTGCTGGTATCTTCCCTCAGCTATATGTGGGTCTCCACAAGGGATGCTGGGAGCCACTCAGCTCTCCTGGTGCGGAGGAACAGAGCCTGGAGGAGGATACACCCCTCCTCCATGTTTCGGGTGGACAAGTCAGAGGTACCTCGTTGCTCACGGCAGTGACCGGCTCAATAAGGCACCATTGGGTTGTCATTCTTCCCCCTCAGTGCTGCCAATCCTATTCCACGAGCTGACTGCCCCACCTCTGCAAAAAATAACAAACAAAATGAACAACAAAAACAACTTCTTGCCTGTGAGCCCTTTCTCAGGCACTGTTTTTTGGGGGTTGTTAGGGAGGCAAACCCCAGAGAGGAAAACCCCCAGAAAGGGACTTTGCAGCCTCTGGACACAGCTGTCTGGGCCAGTGTGGATATGGGGAGGTGGTGAATGCAAAGGCACTGGGGTCTTTCTTAGTTCTAGCCCAGCTCTGTTCCTCAAGGGACCCTGCCCAGCACTTCCCATGCCTGTGCCTCAGTCTCCTCATCTGTAACATGGCTCAATAACATGTACTACCATAGGAGGATGCTGGGAAGCTTCAGCAAGGTAATCTGGGATGAGCGCTGCATGCAGGGCGTGGCCATAGTGAGTGCTGATGGAATTGCTGGGCCCCTTGAGCTCAGATACTCTACTGAGCAAAATGGATTTCCAGCCTCACCCTACTTGAGCCCTACCTGTACCCGTCCTTCCAGATATGTGCTGTCCGGGTGGTAGCCACATGTGCCTCTTTAAATAGCAATTATTTAAAATTAATCAAATAAAAAATTCAATTCCTCGGCAGCACTAGCTGCCTTTCAAGCGCTCAGTGGCCCCACATGGCTAGCGGCTCTCTCATTTGTAGGCACAGATTCAGGGCATTTCTGTTATCAAAGAAAGTTTTTTAGACATCACTCCTCCCCATGCTCTGAGCTCTTCATTCTTTAAATCTTTACTGTCCTTTCCCACCCCCATGCCTTTGTTCATGGCCTTCCTTCTGCCTGGATTACCCATCCATTGGCTGCTTCCTCTCCCCCAAATGTCACCATTGCTCTGGAAGGTGAGGCACCAGTGGGCTCTGACCAGCATCAGCCCTATGCTGTCAGGGTCTGCTGGTGGCTGGCTCTGCTCCACGCTACCTGACCAGCTGCCCCAGTTTCCTTGCAGCCAGCATGGCTCAGGTTCTGTTCCACCTGGGTTCATTCTGCATGCCAGGCTGGGGGAACAGCAGCCATCAGTGAGAAGGTGCTGTGCTCACAGTGATGGCAGAAATACAAGAGACTGGGGACAGACACACTGTCACTTCTGCCCAAATCCCATTGGCCAAAGCAAGGCTGTGACTGAGCCCAAATAAGGGGCAGGAAGTCCCCTTTGCCTTAGTGGGAGGCACTGCAAAGTTGTAAGACTAGGGATATGGATACACAGAAGAACACAGAATTGGAGCCAATTACTTTATCCATGATTTAGGAAGCCACTTTTCCTCTTCCAACTTAGTGACTCAACTGTTGATTCTCTTGCTTCCAAGGGGCTCTCCCCAATTTTTTCCCCTGACTCTGATGGCGTCCCATGCCCGTGATGACTCTTCCTCCGTCTCCCTCCACACCACACTCCCTGTGAACACCACCATCCCTTGGGTGTTGGGCTATCAGCTTCCAGAAAGTCACTGCCTAAAAATATGAATCACTGAGAATTAATACTTCCATTGAGATATTTGCAGGCTGACCGAGGACCACATTTACTCAGATCGGTGAGTCTTTAACCATGTATTATAGGCGGTGTAAGAGGTATTTGGGGGCTCTATTTATTGTCATCTGTATGTTGATAAACAGAAGCTGGGGCCAAGGATGTTTCTCTTGCAAGGAGCCCATTAGGGCACTGGTCTAGGAATCAGAAGACCTGGTGTGGGCTCCAGCCCTGTCAGGTCACCTTTGGGAATGTTTCTCCCCATTTCTGGGCTCCAGTTCTCTCATGGATAGAATAGGTAATCAAGCTAATGGTTGCTATGGCCCCTGATGGCCCCAAGATAATGTGGTTCTGAATCCTCACTCAGTCCCTGGTTGGGCAGCATATGGCCTTAGGGGATATGCCCTGCTTTCTGATTGCTATGTCTACAAACTTTTCCAGCCTCTGACTCTTATTCTCTGCCAGGAAGCTGACTTCCATAAAAAGGCTTGCAGGGTCTACTTTTCCCAGAAAGTGTGGCTGTAGAGACCTCAGAGTGGCCTGGGCCATGCATGGACACTATCCAACCTAGAATCCCATTGACCTTTGTCAGGGTGGGAGAAGACCTCACTGGGCATCAGTGTCATGTTGCAAACTCAAGTCCAACTCAATCAGACCCCAAACACGTTCCCAGAGCAAGTTCAGGATTACCCCCAAGGCACTGGGCTTCGGCAGTACAGAAGGCCCTGACACTGGCTTCCAGGGCTTCTGCCCATCCCTGCTACACCCACTCAAGTTTCAGAGCAGTGGTGTTTCATTTTCTGTAGACAAACCCTGGGCTTTTCTTTCCCAGGAATCAAACTAACATTTATCCAGAATGATTTGCTGCTAGTTTAGACGTTCATATTTGGAGATAAGGATGTTTCTGAAAAGGGCTCAGAAATAGCTGGAGAAAATCAGCTGTTTGGTTGCTCGCCTTGGACAATAATGGAAGCAGGCAGAATGATCCATGGCTCCTGGGAAGACAGCTCCCTCCAGAACCCCACCTGGGTGGCACTTCTCCAGGAGCATTTGCTGGAGGTTGGGAGAAAAGTTTTGGGGGATGCTGAAGGATGCAGGTGCTCCAGTCAGACAGGTGGATGCTAGAGGGGGGTAGATGCGGACCTAGACCACCAGGGAGGAGGTGGGGAGGGAAGCCTACCTTGATGGAGCATCTACCAAAACCAGGGCTCTTGCCAATGAGTCAGTCAACCCCTAGTCTGTGATTCATCTCCCATCATATACACTGAGCATGGAGCACCTACCAACCACGTGTCATGTACAGTGTGAGACTCTAGGTGTCATGAGTGAATGCAACCCTGGAGACCACCACTGTTACTGTAACTGTTAATTCTCTATATAATAACAACTACATGTGATACTGATAGAGTTCTGATAATATGCTGGGTGCATGATCTTCCTTTCTCACCCTTAAAAATAGGAATCACACTGTCTGCATTTTATAGAGAAGGAAATTGAGTTTCTGAGAAGTTAAATAATTTGTCTTAGGTTACAACTAGAACAGGGGGGTTCTGGGAGAATAACCCATCAGACCAGTGCAGTCCAGCAGGAATAAAGGGAACCACACAAGAAACTCTAAGTATTCTACTAGCCACATTAAAAACAGTAGAGAAAAGCAGGTGAAATCAATTTCAATTTTATTTAACCCAATACATCCAAAATATTATCATCTCAACATGTAATCTATGTAAAGATTTTTAATGAGCTATTTTATTCTTTCTTTTTTTGCACAAAGTCGTTGAAATTCGGTGTGCATTTCACCCTTACCAGCACATCTCAACTGGGACTTGCCGCATTTCAGCTGCTCAGCAGTCACATGTGGCCCATGACATTCATACTGGACAGTGTAGTTCTAGAGGCACCGACGGGATTTGATGGAAGCTGGGTGGGGGAGCTCCTTGAGAAGCCCCCTTGTCAGAGTTGGCTTCAAGGGCCAAGTGCCACCAGAGCTGGACCTCAGGACACAAATGTTGCACCACCATGTTTAAACTCCAGGGGGCGCCCTTCTTTCCACGCTGCTCCCAGGGAGCATCTGGGTGACCCTGGGATTAGCCAGATGGAGGAGGAGGGAAGGCTCAGCCCGCAGAGGGAATGATCCTAGAATGAGGCCACAGATCCTCCAGCACTACAACCTGTTGAGGGAACGAAAGCACCTGTGGGAGGAGGGGGCCCGTGGGAGTTAGACTGGGGAGGAGGCAGAAGAGGTTATGGCAGGACTTGAGTGCCACCCCAAGGAGGCTGAACTTCATTCTGCTGCTGGTTTGGAGTCGTGATGGGGTGACATTGTCCAGGGCTTGCAAGCTGGGTTGAAGGAGCTGAGACAGAGAGATGGGAAGGGACTCTCACATGAGCACGAGAGAAATGTTGAGGGGCTGGGCTGAGGCAGGGGCTGCATGGGGAGCATGGGCGTGCAGCAGAGACAGCCAGGACTGGACACTGGGGTTTATCAGATTGGAGTGAAGGTGAAGGAAGAATCCAGCAGGCTCCCATCTGCAAGGGTGTCTTTTCTGCAGAAATCCCCAGCTGCCTGGGGCAGAAGTAGAGGGAGCACACCGTGTCTGCTTCACAGAAATAAAGGTACTGATCTGACACCAATAGGCAGCTAGAAGCGCCTCAGATCTCCCTGCCACCTGCGTTACCTGCTCCCAGCACAAATGATCTGCCTTCCTCTGTCCTCTCATCTCCCTGAAGTTCCAATGAGTGGGCCCCCATTTTTATTTCTCCCAATGGCCTGCTGTTATATCAGGAACACCTTTCCACAGGGTCACCTGAAGATGCCTCGTCCAGAACACCAGTGGTAAAGAGAAGTACACAAGCCACAGCTCCAGTGTGGCTCCTTCTGGCTGAATTTGCCACATTTAGCGGTAGTCCTGGTTCCACTCACACCAAAGTACCTGCTGTGAGGGGCTTGAGATTCTGCATTTCCAACAAACTCCCAGCAGCCTTTGCTGCTGGTGCATGAACCACACTTGAAGTATGAGGGGCCAGAGCCAGGGTCCTCAGCTTTGGCCGCTCAGCACAGAAGCACCTGGAGAGACTGAAATGCCCGATGCCTGGGCTGCACTCCATACCAAGTAAAGCAGAACGTCTGGAGATGGGACCCGGCCTCAGTCATTTTTTATTTTATTTTTTTAATTTCTGCTTCTGCTCTCTTGGAATCCAGCCGCATGGGAAGAAGTCTACATTATCTAGCTGGAGAGAAAGGCCCTGGAGGATGAGACACTAATGTCAAAAGAGAGGCCACAGAAAGGAGAACCCAGGCCCAGATGTGAGCTATTCCAGCTAAGGGCTCAGACACAAGTGAACCCGACCAGCCCCAGGCCAGCTGCTCCCACTGACACCACAGGGAGCAGGGGTGAGCTGTCCCCACAGAGCCCTGCCTGAATTCCTCACCCACAGCATCATGAGTATTTTTAAGCCAAATCGTTGTGGTTTGTAAGTCACTGAGCTTGGGGCTATTCATTATGCAGTGGTAGCTAACTGATACAACCCGCAGGACCCTAAGTGCCTTGAGAGTGGGACCTATTTTGGTTTATAACCCCTCCATGCTTAGCATTTAAGTTGGGATTCAGAGAATACTGGAGAAATGCTGAGTGCCAGGGAAAGGCCCAAGTGAAAAATCACAGTGTTGTCCAGGCCAGTTAAAGTCAGGAAGTGATTTATTGTTTAGACATATGTTCAGTGAAGATCAAAGCAAAATAGACAAGGCTCCCTTCCTTCCCTGGAGGAGCAATCATCCTTCTGCTGGCCTCGGCTGACTCTGCTTTCTGTTTCTTCCTGCTCAGTGCATTCCCCATGGCTCCAGCTTCCAGACACAGCCCCGCCCCCCGGAGCAGTGGTCAGTGAGGGGTAAATGGCCTCAAGGGTCTCCCCGCAAGGTGCTCAGCCCGGCTTCCTGTGACGTCTCCACCGCAGTCCTGGCTCCTGTGCTTTTCCCAGGGACTGTGGCTCACCTGTCATTGCCAAAGATGCCAGGACTGGGGCCTCAGACTTCCCTGAAGGTGAGGGATCGATGAGTGCCCCAAGGTGGCCCAGAGAGGGAGCAGGTGGGAGAAGTCCAGAAGAGGAGCATTCCTGGGTCCCAGGCAGATTTGGGGGGCCTTCGGGGATCACAGCTCCTGGCCAGGCAGGCCTGACTCTGCTCTGGGACGTAGGCACAGCTTGGGGATGTGGTGTTAGAGATGAGGTTTTAGCTCCCCTCAGGTGGGTCTTGTCAGGGCTCCTCTCTTGAGCCCCAGTGCCTGCTGCTGTCTCCAGAAGCATCTGTCCTAGCCATGGGGGACAATGCCCCAAGGCCTGGGCTTAGGCACAGAAGGGTGGGGTTGGCCCTGCCCTCCACCCCTGGCCTTTATGTGAGTGGACACGAGGCTACAACTTTCCTTTGTCCTTTTCCAGCAGGTTCACACTTCCTTTCAGAGAGCAGTCCTGGAGAAAATATTCACTTGGCACCTCCCTGGCGCCTGGCTAGTGCCAGGTGCTGGGCTGTGTTCAGGGTGGATGTGTGAAGACCTCTTGGGGACATAGAGACTATTGGGTGGGACTGCTCAAAGTGGCCCAGGGGCTGGTGCCAGGCCATGAGCTCTTGGTACCAGTTGGCGACAAGACGGGCATGTAGAAACTTTCATGGCACTTCAACATTGCTGCAACATCCGTGCCTGTGACTTGGTGTTTTACAAAAGCATTCGTTCACCATGGACTGGAAACGAAATCACCACGGAGAAGCAGCAGTGTGCTGGGAACCATGTGGACAGCCGGAGAGCTGTTCCGGGAAACTGCCATCCACCGCACGCCCTGGGTTTTATACTCACGAAGCGGTGGGGACGGCGTTCAGTTTCCCAGAGTTCCAGCTGGCACCAGTGGTAGCCCTTCCTTATCTGAGGTCCCGCTACCTCAGTGGCTCTCACCGTATGGCCGTCAGGCCAGCAGTATCAGCAAGACGTGGGAGCGCATTAGAAAAATGCATTCTTTATGTCAGGACCCCTGGGCCCCGAGGCTTGATGTCCACATTCGTAAGAATGCTTACTGCTGCCTACCTCCCTGGGATAAGCACTCCGCAGAGGAGGGACTGCATCTGGCTTATTCCCTCCCGGATCCCAGGGACTTTATCCATGGCTGGCATCCTGGGAATGTTGGTGGAATACAGGATGAATTTGGAGACAAGAGGCTGTGTTCGCTTTCTGCGGCTGCTCTAACAAATTACCACACACTCGATGGCTTTAAACAAAATAAATGTATTCACTCACAGTTCTGGGGTCCAGAGTCTGAAATCAGTTTCACGGGGCTAAGGAACTGGCAAGACCACACTCTCTCCAAAGACCTCCAACATGCTCTTTGCCTCTTCCAGCTTCTGATGGCGGCTGGTGTCCTTGGCTTCGGGCCTTATCACTCCAATATCTGCCCCCATCTTAACATTGCCTTCTCTCTTATAAAGATACATATGATTGCATGTAGAACCCACCAGCGTAATCCAGATTAGGAGATTCCTCTCAGTATCCCTAATTGAATTGCACCATTTGCCACATAAGGACATCTCCACAGGTTGCAGGGTTAGGAGCTAGAAATAGGACTGAGGTCAGCATTCAGCTCACAACAGATGGAAATCATAATATGGTCTAGCTCACTGCACAAAATTGTTGGCAAGATCCAAGAACATTTGAATAGGATATGCATTGAAATGGAACAGTTCCCTTCAAACCTTTGTTCTTAGTGACTTCTAGAAGAATGTAGGATGCAACATAAAAGTGAGTTCTTGCACTGACAACCAGGATGCTTGCATGCATGCGGGAATTTGTTCTGGCCTTGGTCTTCTTGGCGTTGCTGGCCTGGTGGCTTCTCCTGGTGTCCCAGCCATGCTCTGACAGCAGTGGCTGCTTGAACTTATGTGTGTTTTGCTGAAAAATTAGATAAAACTAAAACAATCAGAGGGTTGTAGCCTGCTCACAGTTTTGCAAGCTCAGCAAAGATAGCCAAATTTGCTTTGTGTGCAGAGTACCATTCCCACTCTGACAGGAAGCTTCACGGTATCTTTCCAACAGGAGAATCCAGTGTCCAGCTTCATGGCAGAGGTGAAGGACGGACAGGCAGGGAACCAAAGGCTGTGGGAGGGAGGTCAGAAGAGAGAATACGGAATATTACTATAGGGCTCTTCCTGGTTCCAACCAGAATTCCCCAGGGAGTTTTAAAGTCCTGACACCTGGACACTACCCCAGAACTTCTGATGTAATTGGTCTGGGTTTGCCCTTGGGCAGTCAAGAGATTTTAAAAGCCACCTGGGTCATTCTAGTGTATTGGCCATGCTCAAGACCTCTGTGCTAGGACCAGGCTGTAACTCCATCCAGGCATGGCGGACATGATGGTCTCAGGTTTGAGGGTTCAGCCAGGTCATTGGATGGAGAGAGGGAAGGTTGGGGGTTTCCTTGGGTGATTTTATGTATAAAACACATAGCTCGCCAGGTGATTTGTGTATAAAACAGGAGCACCCCAGCTTTCCAGGGCTCTCTGGATTTGGGGAGCTGATGATATGGCCCCTGGAAATAACCTTGCATTTAAGCAGGTTTTGCCTCCCCACCCCGACTGAGGTCCCACCACAGATCAGTGCTTCTCAAACTTTAAAGTGCACATGAATCACCAGGGGATGTTGGTCAAGCACAGATTTGGATTTGATAGCTCTGAGATGCTGCATTTCTCAAGGCTCCTAATGCTGCTGCTGGTTCCCAGGCCCCACTGTAAGGAGTAAAGAATACAAACGTGGTCTGCTTTAGCAGCCCCCTGCCGTCAGGCTTTGCCCAGGAACCTTCTGGATCTCAGTGGTGTTACTTCTAGTTGGGATTCAGTGGCCTCTGGAAATGTTGGTGAGGACCATTGTCTCTACCTCCCCACCAGTCACCATGTTACACTGCCTGGTACTGTGCCCTGGTTTTCTCCAACATGCCATCTCCACTCCCTGGAGCAGTGGGTGTCAACTTTGGCTGCACTTTAGAATCATCTGTGGAGCTTTAAAAAATACGGATGCCCGGGTCCCACCCCCATAAAATCAGGTTTGATTCATCTAGGGTTTGCCCTCCACCCCAATGGGATTGTTAAATCTCCCCGGCCAGTTCTATCATAAAGCCAAGGCTGAGAACCACTGGCCTTGAGCAGTGGCTCCCAAGTGCAGGGCCTTGGCACAAGAAGCAGGATGTCCTAGGAACCTGTGAGAAATGGGAATTCTCAGGCCCCACCCAGACCCACTGAGTCAGGGAACTGGGGTGAAACCTGGCAATCTGTGGTCTAACAGCATTCCGAGTTACTGCGATGCACCCTGACTTTCAGGTTAGCGAGGCGGCATGAATAAAGCTTGTTTGTAACCCGACCATTGCTGAGCATGCATGAGAGGTGGGCACGGCTGTGCCTTCTTGGGAAGCCCTGAGCAAAGCCAGTTGCTCCTGAGCGGGGGTCCTAGGACCCTGTGATGCCAGGAGACTGTGGAGTGATTCAGCAACCTTCTCAGGCCCCCACATTTGGGGGCTGGCTGCCCTGGCCGCCTCTGCAGGCCACCTTCCAGCCCCAGATGCAGCAGCTATTTAAAGTCTCAGCTGAATAATATTTTCCATCGTGTGGTGCAGACTTTACTTAGGAGTCCTACAGGGCTGCTGGGGGTCATGTTTCTCAGCTTATCTATGACTGTCTGGACCTGAGTCCCTGGGACAGATCACTTGTTTCTGTTTTTTTTCCCCTCCTAATTGAGGCCTAATTGAGGGGTAGGGGGAGGAGGGAGGAGGGAGGAGAATGACCTGGAATGCCCCCTGCCCTTGCAGGAAGCCTCCCAGAGCACATGTCACTTTCACAACCCTCATCCCTAGTGAAAGGGTGGCGATGAGGGAGGGTGGGCCATTGCCCAAATTTACACCACTCATCCGTGACAACCTCAGCTCTCAAATATAAATCTCGGGGCCCAGCAAGCTCATTGTCCCTGCCCCAGCGGTGTTTAGGGGAGGCCTCTTGACCTCCTCCACATTCCTCCCTCATGGGCTGTGAGCCGGCCATCCTTGGGGATTCATTCCAGATTTAAGGTCAGGTGATTTAACTGCTGCCTGCTGTCCAAGGTGTGGGGAGTAGAGTCTGCAGAACACATCCTGAGAGGCATGGCACCCATCAGCCTCCCTGAGTGGGACAGGAAGAAGTCCAGACTGCCCCTTAGGCTCCTAGCAGAACTAGCTGATGAGCCCTCTCCCCAGATCCAGGACCAGTCTGTTCAGACACCTGGGGCAGATGGCCTGCTCTCCAGACACCCTCAAAGAGGGATCATCTGCTTGCAGGATCACTGTCTTTGGGGGGCACCTGGGACATGGGCCCTGAGCTGGAGATGTGCTCTTAGGTACAGCCCCTGGGGGATTAGGGTGCGCAGGGGGGTGATTGGTCTTCCACATTGTCCACAAAGTCCTCAGCCAGTCCCATGGGGGCTTTGGGCAGTCCTGGGTAAAAGCATAGGGCCTGGGCTTGATATTACCACCGTTGCCAATTTTGGGAAGGGTGTGAACATGGGTGGGAGCTGCCAGCCAGCTCTTGGGCGGCTGGGCAAGTCTGCGTGCCTTGGCCTGATGGAGGGCGTGGGTGGGCACACAGCACCCACCACAATCACATGCCAGTTAGCCAAACCCAATCCAGGCTGGCTAACAGTGGGCTTTGCCTGAGGGGCTGTGTCTCGTGAGGGAGCAGAGCTGGCGTGGCCATGAACAAGGCCTGGAAATACCTGGGCTTGACTCAGTCTCACTACTCATTAGCTGTGGGGCCTGGGGAAGGCTACATGATCTCTCTATGACTCAGTTTCCTCAACTATAAAATGAAAATATCAATGGCATTGATTTGTTGTGAGGACGAAAGGAATTATCATGTGGAAAGAATTTAACTCCATGGTTGGCAAAGTACTTAATAAACAGCATTTTGTTCCTGGAAAGGGTTGGTGTGCTGAGGAATCTCCCTGAGGTTAGAGAATGCCGAGTCTGAGGACAAGTATGACTTTGAGGTAGGAGATGATCAAGAGGGTGTGCCCCTGCCTGGCACACACACACACACACACACACACTCGAACCTCACCCCCCGCCCCTCGCCCTGGGAAAGACTGCTGTGGCAGGAATGTGGAGAATAGTAGCAGCCAATGCTCAGACTTTGAGTTTCTACATAAACCTGTGAAGCCCTATGAAGAGACTGGGAATCTCAAGGCAGAGCAGAGCAGAACAGGCTCCCCGCAGGTAGGGTACCAGTGAGGCTCTTCAGCAGTCAGGTAGACACATGGAAGGGTTCTAAGGTGTCCTTCCAGGTCTCCTGAGATATATGCAGATTTGATGGTGTCCTCAGTGGGGAGGACAAAGAGCATGTGGACTGTCAACCCACGCCTGCTGGGAACATGGCAACAGCCGAGAACCAGGCGGGGATGTGTAGCTCCGAAGACACCAGAATGGGCAGATGCTGACCATGGTCTAGAGGGCTCCTGTTGACCCCTTGATGCCGGGTGTGCCAACCCCCCACCCCCTTGGCCACTGGTTTTAGAAGCTCCCCAGGGAAAACTTCAGCTTCAATCTGAAATGACCGAGTTTACCCTGTCATTGAGATAAATGAAACTTCCTCACCCTCAGCAGGAGGAATGGAGGTAAAAAGTAGTGACTAAGTTACATTGTTGTAGGAAAAACTTTCCTGTATCTTTGGGGTAAATACCCAGTAGTGCAATTGCTGGGTCATAGTGTAGCTCTATTTTTAACTTTTTGAGGAACCTCCATACTATTTTCCAAAGCGGCTGTACCAATTTGCATTCCCACCAACAGTGTAAGAGGGTTCCCCTCTCTCCACAACCTAACATTTGTTGTTTCCTGCCTTGTTAATTTTTGCCATTCTAACTGGTGTAAGGTGGCATCTCAATGTGGTTTTGATTTGAATTTCCCTGATGGCTAATGATGATGAACATTTTTTCATATGTCTGTTAGCCATTCATATGTCTTCTTTGGAGAAGTGTCTGTTCATGTCTTTTGCCCATTTTTTTTTTGACTTATTTGTTTTTTGAGTGTTGAGTTTGAGAAGTTCTTTATAGATCTTGGATACCAGCCCTTTATCTGTAGTGTCATTTGCAAATATTTTCTCCCATTTCATGGGTTGCCTCTTTGTTTTGTTGACTGTTTCCTTTGCTGTGCAGACGCTTTTTATCTTGATGAAGTCCCAAAAGTTCATTTTTGCTTTTGTTTCACTTGCCTTTGGAGATGTATCTTGAAAGAAGTTGCTGTGGCCGATGTTGAAGAGGTTACTGCTTATGTTCTCCTCTAGGATTTTGATGGATTCCTGTCTTACAGTGAGGTCTTTCATCCATTTTGAGTTTATATTTGTATATGGTGTAAGAGTTTCATTCTTCTGTATATAGCTGTCCAATTTTCCCAGCACCATTTATTGAAAAGACTGTCTTTTCTCCATTGGATATTTTTTCCTGCTTTGTTGAAAATGAGTTGACCATAGAGTTGAGGGTCCATATCTGGGCTCTCTATTCTGTTCCATTGATCAATGTGTCTATTTTTGTGACATTACCATGCTGTCTTGGTGATCACAGCTTTGTAATATAGCTTGAAATCAGCAATGTGATGCTTCCTGCTTTGTTTTTCTTTTTCAACATTTCCTGGCGATTTGGGGTCTTTTCTGGTTCCATACAAATTTTAGGATTGTTTGTTCTAGCTCTTTGAAAAATTCCATTGGTATTTTGAATGGGATGGTGTTGAAAGTATAGATTGCTCTGGGCAGCATAGACGTTTTAACAATGTTTATTTTTCCAATCCATGAGCATGGAATGTTTTTCCATCTTTTTGTGTCTTCTTCAATTTCTTTCATAAGTGTTGTGTAGTTTCTAGAGTACAGACCCTTTACCTCTTCGGTTAGGTTTATTCCAAGGTATCTTATGGCTTTTGGTGCTATTGTAAATGGAATCGATTCCCTAATTCCTCTTCCTACCATTACATTGTTAGTGTATAGAAAAGAAACTGATTTCTGTGCATTGATTTTGTATCCTGCCACATTACTGAATTGTTGTATGAGTTCTGGTAATTTTGGGGTGGAGTCTTTTGGGTTTTCCACATAAAGTATCATGTCATCTGTGAAGAGAGAGAATGTGACTTCTTCATTGCCAATTTGAATATCTTTTATTTCTTTTTGTTGTCTGATTGCTGATGCTAGGACTTCTAGTACTATGTTGGAACAATAGTGGCAAGAGTGGGCATCCTTGTTGTGTTCCTGAGCTTAAGGGAAAAGCTCTCAGCTTTTCCCCATTGAAAATGATATGCGCTGTGGGCTTTTCAGAGATGGTTTTTATGAAATTGAGGAATGTTCCCTCTATCCCTACACTCTGAAGAGTTTTAATCAGGAAAGGATACTGTATTTTGTCAAATGCTTTTTCTGCATCAGTTGAGAGGACCATTTGGTTCTTGTCTCTTCTCTTATTAATGTGTTCTATCACATTGATTGATTTGCAAATGTTGAACCCACTTGCATCCCAGGAATAAATCCCACCTGGTCGTGGTGAATAATCCTTTTAATGTACTGTTGGATCCTATTGGCTAGGATCTTGTTGAGAATTTTGGAATCCATATTCATCAGGGATATTGGTCTGTAATTCTCCTTTTTGACGGGGTCTTTCCCTGGTTTTGGCATCAAGGTAATGCTGGCCTCATAGAACGGGTTTGGAAGTTTTCCTTCTGTTTCTATTTTTTGAAACAGCTTCAGGAGAATAGGCATTATTTCTTCTTTGAATGTTTGGTAGAATTCCCCTGGGAATCCATCAGGCCTTGGACTCTTGCTTTTTGGGAGGTTTTTGATTACTCTTTCAATTTTGTTACTGGTTATTGGTCTATTCAGATTGTCAATTTCTTCATGTTTCAGTCTTGGTAATTTATAGGTTTCCAGGAATGCATCCATTTTTTCCAGGCTGCTTAATTTATTGGCATATAGTTGTTGCTAATAATTTCCTTTTTTATTTTTTTGTTTTTAAAATTTTATTTTATTATGGTATGTTAGTCACCATTCATTACATCATTAGTTTTTGGTGTAGTGTTCCATGATTCATTGTTTGTGTATAATACCCAGTGCTCCATTCAATAATACCCATCACCAGGCTAACCCATCCCCCCAGCCCCCTCCCCTCTGAAACCCTCAGTTTGTTGCCCAGAGTCCATAGTCACTCATGGTTCATCTCCCCCTCCGATTCCCCCCCCTTCATTTTTCCCTGCCTACTATCTTCTTCTCCTTCTCCTTCTCCTTCTCCTTCTTCTTCTTCTTCTCCTCCTCCTCTTCCTCCTCCTCCTTCTTCTTCTTTTTAAAAAATATAATGTATTGTTTATTTCAGAGGTACAGGTCTGTGATTCATCAGTCTTACACAATTCACAGCACTCACCATAGCCCATACCCTCCCCAATGTCTATCACCCAGCCACCCCATCCCTCCCACCCCTCACCACTCCAGCAACCCTCAGTTTGTTTCCTGAGATTAAGAATTCCTCATAACAGTGAGATCATATGATACTTATCTTTCTCTGATTGACTTATTTTGCTTAGCATAATGCCCTCTAGTTCCATCCACATCATTGCAAATGGCAAAATTTCGTGGGGTTTTTTTTGATGGCTGCATAATATTCCATTGTATATACACACCACATCTTCTTTATCCATTCATCTGTCGATGGACATCTTGGCTCTTTCTATAGTTTGGCTACTGTGGACATTGCTGCTATAAACACTGGGGTGCACGTACCCCTTTGGATCACTATATTTGTATCTTTGGGGCAAATACCCAGTAGTGCAATTGCTGGGTTATAGGGTAGCTCTATTTTTAACTTTCTGAGGAACCTCCATATTGTTTTCCAGAGTGGCTGCACCAGCTTGCATTCCCACCAACAGTGTAGGAGGGTTCCCCTTTCTCCACATCCCCACCAACATCTGTCCTTTCCTGACTTGTTAATTTTAGCCATTCTGACTGCTGTGAGGTGGTATCTCATTGAGGTTTTGATTTGGATTTCCCTGATGCCGAGCGATGTAGAGCACTTTTTCATGTGTCTGTTGGCCATTTGGATGTCTTCTTTGGAAAAATGTCTGGTCATGTCTTCTGCCCATTTCTTGGTTGGATCATTTGTTCTTTGGGTGTTGAGTTTGATAAGTTCTTTATAGACTTTGGATACTAGTCCTTTATCTGATGTCATTTGCAAATATCTTCTCCCATTCTGTCGGTTGTCTTTTGGTTTTGTTGACTGTTTCTTTTGCTGTGCAAAAGCTTTTTATCTTGATGAAGTCCCAATAATTCATTTTTGCCCTTGCTTCCTTTGCCTTTGGTGATGTTTCTAGGAAGAATTTGCTATGGCTGAGGTTGAAGAGGATGCTGCCTGTGTTCTCCTTTAGGATTTTGATGGACTCCTGTCTCACATTGAGGTCTTTCAACCATTTTGAGTCTATTTTTGTGTGTGGTGTAAGGAAATGGTCCAGTTTCATTCTTCTGCATGTGGCTATCCAACTTTCCCAACACCATTTGTTGAAGAGACTGTCTTTGTTCCATTGGACATTCTTTCCTGCTTTGTCAAAGATGAGTTGACCATAGAGTTGAGGGTCCATTTCTGGGCTCTCTATTCTGTTCCATTGATCTATGTGTCTGTTTTTGTGCCAGTACCATACTGTCTTGATGATGACAGCTTTGTAATAGAGCTTGAAGTCCGGAATTGTGAAGCCGCCAGCTTTGCTTTCTTTTTCAACATTCCTCTGGCTATGCGGGGTCTTTTCTGGTTCCATACAAATTTTAGGATGATTTGTTCCATTTCTTTGAAAAAAGTGGATGGTATTTTGATGGGGATGGCATTGAATGTGTAAATTGCTCTAGGTAGCATTGACATCTTTACAATATTTATTCTTCCAATCCATGAGCATGGAACGTTTTTCCATTTCTTTGTGTCTTCCTCAATTTCTTTCATGAGTATTTTATAGTTTTCTGAGTACAGATCCTTTGCCTCTTTGGTTAGATTTATTCCTAGGGATCTTATGGTTTTGGGTGCAATTGTAAATGGGATCGACTCCTTAATTTCTCTTTCTTCTGTCTTGTTGTTGGTGTATAGGAATGCCACTGACTTCTGTGCATTGATTTTATGTCCTGCCACTTGACTGAATTCCTGTATGAGTTCTAGCAGTTTTGGGGTGGAGTCTTTTGGGTTTTCCACATAAAGTATCATATCATCTGCAAAGAGTGAGAGTTTGACTTCTTCTTTGCCGATTTGGATGCCTTTGATTTCTTTTTGTTGTCTGATTGCTGTGGCTAGGACTTCCAATACTATGTTGAATAGCAGTGGTGATAGTGGACATCCCTGCCGCATTCCTGACCTTAGGGGGAAAGCTCTCAGTTTTTCCCCATTGAGAATAATATTTGCTGTAGGTTTTTCATAGATGGCTTTTATGATATTGAGGTATGTACCCTCTATGCCTATACTCTGAAGAGTTTTGATCAAGAAAGGATGCTGTACTTTGTCAAAAGCTTTTTCTGCATCTACTGAGAGGATCATATGATTCTTGTTCTTTCTTTTGTTAATGTATTGTATCACATTGATTGATTTTCGGATGTTGAACCAACCTTGCAACCCAGGGATAAATCCCACTTGGTCATGGTGAATAATCCTTTTAATGTACTGTTGGATCCTATTGGCTAGTATTTTGGTGAGAATTTTTGCATCCATGTTCATCAGGGATATTGGTCTGTAATTCTCCTTTTTGATGGGGTCTTTGTCTGGTTTGGGGATCAAGGTAATGCTGGCCTCATAAAATGAGTTTGGAAGTTTTCCTTCCGTTTCTATTTTTTGGAACAGTTTCAGAAGAATAGGTATTAATTCTTCTTGAAAGGTTTGGTAGAATTCCCCTGGGAAGCCATCTGGCCCTGGGCTTTTGTTTGTTGGGAGATTTTTGATGACTGCTTCAATTTCCTTAGTGGTTATAGGTCTGTTCAGGTTTTCTATTTCTTCCTGGTTCAGTTTTGGTACTTGATACATCTCTAGGAATGCATCCATTTCTTCCAGGTTATCTAATTGGCTGGCATAGAGTTGCTCATAATATGTTCTTATGATTGTTTGTATTTCTTTGGTGTTGGTTGTGATCTCTCCTCTTTCATTCATGATTTTGTTGATTTGGGTCCTTTGGCTTTTTTTTTTGATAAGTCTGGCCAGGCGTTTATCAATCTTGTTAATTCTTTCAAAGAACAAGCTCCTAGTTTCGTTGATCTGTTCTACTGTTCTTTTAGTTTCTATTTCATTGATTTCTGCTCTGATCTTTATTATTTCTCTTCTCCTGCTGGGTTTAGGCTTTATTTGCTGTTCTTTCTCCAGGTCCTATAGGTGTAGGGTTAGGTTGTGT
This sequence comes from Mirounga angustirostris, assembly GCF_029215605.1. Taxonomy (NCBI): domain Eukaryota; kingdom Metazoa; phylum Chordata; class Mammalia; order Carnivora; family Phocidae; genus Mirounga; species Mirounga angustirostris. The sequence continues at coordinate 94,656,672 of NW_026991718.1, read as the reverse complement.
ACTTGAGACCTTTCTTGTTTCTTGAGAAAGGCTTGTATTGCTATATACTTTCCTCTTAGGACTGCCTTCCCTGCATCCCAAAGATTTTGAATAGTTGTGTTTTCATTTTCATTGGTTTCCATGTATTTTTTTAATTCTTCTTTAATTTCCTGGTTGACCCATTCATTCTTCAGTAGGATGCTCTGTAGCCTCCATGTATTTGAGTTCTTTCCGACTTTCCTCTTGTGATTGAGTTCTAGTTTCAAAGCATTGTTGTCTGAAAATAGACAGGGAATGATCCCAATCTTTTGGTACCGGTTGAGACCTGATTTATGACCTCGGATGTGATCTATTCTGGAGAACGTTCCATGGGAACTAGAGAAGAATGTGTATTCTGTTGCTTTGGGATGGAATGTTCTGAACATGTCTGTGAAGTCCATTTGGTCCAGTGTGTCATTTAAAGTCTTTATTTCCTTGTTGATCTTTTGCTTAGACGATCTGTCCATTTCAGTGAGGGAGGTGTTAAAGTCCCCCACTATTACTGTATTGTTGTCAATGTGTTTCTTTGCTTTTGTTATTAATTGCCTTATATAATTGGCTGCTCCCATGTTAGGGGCATAGGTACTTACAATTGTTAGATCTTCTTGTTGGATAGACCCTTTAAGTAGGATATAGTGTCCTTCCTCATCTCTTATTACAGTCTTTGGTTTAAAATCTAATTTGTCTGATATAAGGATTGCCACCCCAGCTTTCTTTTGGTGTCCATGAGCATGGTAAATCGTTTTCCACCCCCTCACTTTCAATCTGGGGGTGTCTTTGGGTCTAAAATGAGTCTCTTGCAGACAGCATATCCATGGGTCTTGTTTTTTAATCCAGTCTCATAGCCTGTGTCTTTTGATTGGGGCATTTAGCCCATTTACATTCAGGGTAACTATTGAAAGATATGAATTTAGTGCCATTGTATTGCCTGTAAGGTGACTGTTACTGTATATTGTCTGTGTTCCTTTCTGGTCTATGTTGCTTTTAGGCTCTCTCTTTACTTAGAGGACCCCTTTCAAGATTTCTTGTAGGGCTGGTTTAGTGTTTGCAAATTCCTTTAGTTTTTGTTTGTCCTGGAAGCTTGTTATCTCTCCTTCTATTTTCAATGAGAGCCTAGCCGGATATAGTATTCTTGGCTGCATATTTTTCTCATTTAGTGCTCTGAATGTTTCCTGCCAGTCCTTTCTGGCCTGCCAGGTCTCTGTGGATAGGTCTGTTGCCAATCTAATATTTCTATCATTGTAGGTTACATATCTCTTCTCCTGAGCTGCTTTCAGGATTTTCTCTTTGTCTCTGAGACTTGTAAGTTTTACTATTAGATGTTGGGGTGTTGACTGATTTTTATTGATTTTGAGAGGGGTTCTCTTTGCTTCCTGGATTTTGATGCCTGTTTCCTTCCCCAAATTAGGGAAGTTCTCTGCTATAATTTGCTCCATTATACCTTCTGCCCCTCTCTCTCTTTCTTCTTCTTCTGGGATCCCAATTATTCTAATGTAGTTTCGTCTTATGGTATCGCTTATCTCTTGAATTCTGCCCTCGTGATCCAGTAGTTGTTTATCTCTCTTTTTCTCAGCTTCTTTATTTTCCATCATTTGGTCTTCTATATTACGGATTCTCTCTTCTGCCTCATTTATTCTAGCAGTTAGCACCCCCATTTTTTATTGCACCTCATTAATAGCCTTTTTGATTTCTACTTGGTTAGATTTTAGTTCTTTTACTTCTCCAGAAAGGGTTTCTCTAATAACTTCCATATTTTTTTCAAGCCCAGCTAGTATCTTTAAAGTGATGATTCTGAACTCTAGATCTGACATCCTACTGTCTGTATTGAGTAGGTCCCTGGCAGTCGGTACTACCTCTTGTTCTTTTTGTTGAGGTGATTTTTTTCCATCTTGTCATTTTGTGCAGAGGAGAATAGATTAATGAGAGAACAAAATGCTAGCAGAGTAACCACGTCCCCAGAAAATATACTCTAAACAATCAGAAAAGACCCGAAGCAGTGGAAAAAGAAACGGAAAGAGAGAAAAAGAAAGAGAAAAAAAAGAAAAAAGATAAAGATAGAAACAAACAGAAACAAACGAAACAAAACAACAACAACAAAAAACAGAATGTGATCAAATATGATCAGGGTGGTATATAGATCAGTGCCACACACTTGATTTGGGGTGTATTTTGGTCTGTAGAAGAAAGTGCCTCCCAAAATTTTAAAGAAAGAAAAACTTATATATGTACAAAAATAAAGGTTGATATGATGAAGGGATGGAATATGACTATAAAGATGGAAATTATAAAAAATTTTATAAAAGGAATTGATAAGAAGTTGTTTGAAAAAAGAAAGAAGAGGATTTAAAAAAAAGAAAAAAGAAAAAAAAAGGGAGAGAATGTGATCAGGCAGGGGAGTAGAAAAAACCATATACTAGAGATTTAGGGTATATTTTAATCTGTTAGAAGAAACTATCTCAAAATTTTAAAGAGAGAACAACTTATATATATATATATGCCAAAAATATGGGTAACTACTATGAAGGGATAGAATATGACTCTAAAAATGAAAAATAAATATGTTTTTTTAAAAAAGGGATTGATAAGATGTTGGTTGAAAAAGGGAAAAATAAAAATTCAAAAAAAAAAAAGACAGTTAAAAAAAATTAACTTTGAAAGACTAAAGAATCATGGTAAAAAAGTCATGAATTCTATGTGCAGTATTCCCGTAGCGCTGGAGTTCTGCTGTTCTCATTGATCGGTAATCTTGGTCCTGGCTGGCTGTTCTCGTTGTTTTTCTGGGGGAGGGGCCTGTTGCAGTGGTTTCCAAATGTCTTTGCCGGAGGCAGAATTGCCCCGCCCTTGCCCCCTCCCGGCTAAGTAATCTGCTCGGGTTTGCTCTCCAGAGCTTTTGTCCCTGCGAGCTTTCCGTACAGCTTTGGAGTTGGAGAGTGAAAATGGTGGCCTCCCAATCTCCGCCCCAGAGGAGCTGAGAACCCAGGGCCCCGCTCCTCATTGAGCCCCAGAGAAAAGCTGCCAGTCACTCCCGTCTCCCCAGTCTCCGGCTGCACTCCGTGCTCACCCGGCCTGTGACTGCGCGTTTCTATCTCTGGCACCGGACCCCGGGTGGAGTCTCCAAACCCAGCAGATCCCTGCGGTGCACTCCCACGCGGCTCCTCCTGGGGGAGGAAGGTGAGTCTCCCCAGATCTGCCGCTTGTTGGGTCCCTGCTGGAGGAGCAGTGGCCCGACTGTGCTGCGGATCATGGTTTATGGCCACCCCGAGCTGAGAGCCTGTGCCTGGGCTCCGCCTTTGCAGCTGGCTTCCCTGCTCTGTTACCTGGGAGCTCTGCCACACTCAGGCACCCCCGGTCTTTCTGTGACCCCGAGGGTCCTGAGACCACACTGTCCCAGAGGGTTCCACCCCCTGCTTAGCCACTGGAGTGATGTCTTTTAGCGGAGCAGACTTCTAAAAGTTCCGATTTTGTGCTCCGCGGCTCTATCACTTGCCAGAAGCGGCCGATGGAGGCCCCTCCCCCGCCATCTATCCTCCCGAATATCACCTCGGATTCACTTCTCCGCACGTCCTACCTTCCAGAATGTGGTAGCTTTTCTGTTCAGAGAGTTGTTGCTATTCTTTTCTTTGATCTCCTGTTGAGTTTGTAGGTGTTCAGAATGGTTTGATCCCTATCCAGCTGAATTCCTGGGACCAGACGAAATCCAGGTCTCCTACTCCTCCGCCATCTTGCTCCTCCCCGTCCCAGCTAGTATCTTTAAAATCATCATTCTGAACTCTAGTTCTCACGCCTTACTAATGTCTGTATTGAGTAGGTCTCTGGCAGTTGGTACTGCCTCTTGTTCTTTTTGTTGAGGTGATTTTTTTTCCGTCTTGTCATTTTGTCCAGAGGAGAATAGATTAATGAGGGAACAAAATGCTAACAGGGTAACAACGTCCCCAGAAAATATACTCTAAATAAATCAGAGAAGACCTGAAACCAGGGTAAAAGAAAGGGAAAGAAAGAAAAAAGAAAACGAAAAAAAAAAAAAAAAAAAGAAAGAAAAAGAAAAAGCTAAAAGCAAAAAAAACCAGAACAAAACCAAAAAAAAAAAAAAACCCGAATATGATAAAATATGATCAGGCTGGTGCATAGATCAGTGCCACACAGTAGATTTTTGGTGTATTTTGGTCTGTTAGAAGAAAGTGTCTTCCAAAGGTGCCTTTCTTTTTAAAGAAAGAAAAACTTACATATGTACAAAAATAAAGGTTAATATGATAAAGGGATGGAATATGACTGTAAAGATGAAAAGTATAAAAGATTTTATAAAAGTAGTTGATAAGATAAATAGTTGTTTGAGAAAAGAAAAAAGAGGATTAAAAAAAAGAAAAAAGATAAAAGGGAGAGAATGTGATCAGGCAGGAGAGTAGAACAAAGCCATACACTAGAGATTTAGGGTATATTTTGATCTGTTAGAAGAAAGTGTATTTCAAAATTTTAAAGAGAGAACAACTTAAATATATATGCCAAAAATATGGGTAACTACTATGAAGGGATAGAATATGACTCTAAAAATGAAAAATAAAAATGTTTTTTAAAAAAGGGATTGATAAGATGTTGATTGAAAAAGGGAAAAAGAAAAATTCAAAAAAAAATAAGACTGTTAAAAAATTTTTTTTGAAACACTAAAAATCATGGTAAAAAAGCCATGAATTCTAGGTGCAGTATTCCCCTAGCGCTGGAGTTCTACCGTTCTCATTGATTGGTAAACTTGGTCTTGGCTGGCTGTTCTTGCTGATCTTCTGGGGGAGGGGCCTGTTGCCGTGGTCCCCAAATGTCTTTCCCAGAGGCAGAATTGCCCCGCCCTTGCCAGGTCTGGGCTAAGTAATCTGCTCAGGTTTGCTCTTGGGAGGTTTGTTCCCTGCAAGCTTTCTGTACAGCCTTGGAGGATGAAAGTGAAAATGGCAGCCTCACAATCTCCACCCCAGAGGTGCCAAGAACTAAGGAGCCCAACTCCTCAGTGAGCCCCCAGAGAAAAGCAGTCTATCACTCCCATCTCCCCAGTCTCCAGCCACACTCCGTGCTCACCCAGCCTGTGACTGAGCATTTCTATCTCTGGCACCCAACACTGTGTGGAGTCTCCAAACCCAGCAGATCCCTGTGGTGCACTCCCGCACTGCTCCTCCCAGAGGAGGAAGGGGAGTCTCCCCAGATCTGCCGCTTGTTGAGTCCCTGATGGAGGAGCAGTGGCCCAACTGTGCCGCAGATCACAGTTTATGGCAACCCCGAGGTGACAGCCCACTCTTTGGCTCCATCTCTGCAGCCAGCTTCCCTGCTCCAATACCTGGGAGCTCTGCTGCACTCAGGCACCCCCGGTCTTTCTGTGACCCTAAGGGTCCTGAGACCACACTGTCCCTCGAGGGTTCCATGCCCCGCTTAGCCACTGGAGCCATGTCCTTCAGCAGAGCCGACTTCTAAAAGTTCTGATTTTGTGCTCTGCTGCTCTATCATTTGCCTGAAGCAGCGGATGGAGGCTCCCTCCCCCGCCATCTATACTCCCGGATATCGCCTTGGAATCACTTCTCCTCCTAAGGCACGTCCTACCTTCCAGAAAGTGGTAGCTTTTCTGTTCAGAGAGTTGTTGCTATTCTTTTCTTTGATCTCATAGCTGTTGAATGGTTTGATCCCTATCCAGCTGAATTCTTGGGACCAGACGAAATCCAGGTCTCGTACTCCTCTGCCATCTTGCTCCCCTCATCTCTTGTTCTTTTTTTTGAGGTGAGTTTTTCCATCTTGTCATTTTGTCCAGAGGAGAATAGATGAATGAGAGAACAAATGCTAAAAGGGTAACAATGACCCCAGAAATATATGCACTAAACAAATTAGAAGAGACCTGAAACCAGGGGGGAAAGAAAGGGAATGTAAGGAAAAAAAAAAAAAAGAATATGATCAAATATGATCAGGCTGGTGAATAGATCAGTGGCACACACTAGATTTTGGGCGTTTTTTGGTATGTTAGAATACACTGCCTCCCAAAATTTTAAAGAAAGAAAAACTTGTATATGTATAAAAATAAGGGTAAATATGATGAAGGGATGAAATATGAATGTAAAGATAAAAATTATAAAAGATTTTATAAAAGGAATTGATAAGAAGTTGGTTGAAAAAAGAAAGAAAAATTTAAAAAAAAAGGGAGAGAATGTGATCAGGCAGGAGACTAGAACAAAGCCACACAGTAGAGATTTAGGGTATATTTTGGTCTATTAGAAGAAACTGTATCCCAAAATTTTAGAGAACAACTTATATATATACAAAAAATAAGATTAACTACAATGAAGGGATAAAATATGAATCTAAAAATGAAAAATAAAAAAGATTTTAAAAGAAAGGGATTGATAAGATGTTGGTTGAAAAAGGGAAAAAAGAAAAATTCAAAAAATAGAAAAAGAAAAAAAAGAAAATTAAAAAAATTAACTTTGAAAGACTAAGGAATCATGGTAAAAAAGCCATGAATTCTAGGTGCAGTATTCCCCTAGTGCTGGAGTTCTGCCATTCTTGTTGATCGGTAAACTTGCTCTTGGCTGGCTGTTCTTGCTGATCTTCTGGGGGAGGGGCCTGTTGCAGTGGTTCTCAAATGTCTTTGCCAGATGTGGAATTGCCCCACCCTTGCGGGGTCTGGGCTACATAATCTGCTCTGATTTTCTCTTGGTTGCTTTTGTTCCCTGCAAGCTTTGCGTACAGCTTTGGGGACAAGAGTGAAAATGGCAGCCTCCCAATCTCCACCCCAGAGGAGCTGAGAACTGGGGGGCCCCACTCCTCAGTGAGCCCCCAGAGAAAAGCAGTCAGTCACTCCCGTCTCCTTGGTCTCTGGTCGCACTCTGTGCTCACCCGGCCTGTGATTGAGCATTTCTATCCCTGGCACATGACCACATTTGGAGTCTCCAAACCCAGTAGAGTCCTGCGGTCCTCTCCCCTGCCACTCCTCCCGGGGGAGGAAGGGGAGTCTCCCTGGATCTGCCACTTATTGGGTCCCTGCTGGAAGAGCAGTGGCCTGACTGTGCCACGGATCCCAGTTTATGGCAACCCCGAGCTGACAGCCCACTCCTCAGTTCCATCTTTGCTGCTTGCTTCCTGCTCTGATACTTGAGAGCTCTGCCACACTCAGGCACCCCCGGTCTTTCTATGACCCCGAGGGTCCTGAGACCACACTGTCCCAGCGAGGGTTCCACACCCAGCTTAGTCACTGGAGTGACATCCCTCAGCAGAGCAGACTTCTAAAAGTTCTGATTTTGTGCTCTGTGGCTCTATCACTTGCCAGTAGCTGGCTGATGGAGGATCCCCCCCCGACCTATCTTCCTGAATATCACCTTGGATTCACTTCTACACACGTCCTACCTTCCAGAAAGTTGTTGCTTTTCTGTTCAAAGAGTTGCTGCTATTCTTTTCTTCAATCTTCTGTTGAATTTGTAGGTGTTCAGAATGGTTTGATACCTATCTAGCCAAATTTCTGAGAGCAGACAAAATTTAGGTCCCCTACTCCTCCACCATCTTGTTCCTCCGAGCAAGTGTTCATAATAATTTCTATTAATTGTTTCTATTTCCCCGAAGGTACAGATGTAGTGAAAAGAAGGGGCACATACACCCCAATGTTCATAGCAGCAATGTCCACAATAGCCAAACTATGGAAGGAGCTGAGATTCTCTTCAACAGATGAATGGATAAAGATATGGTCCATATATACAATGGAATATTACTCAGCCATCAGAAAGGATGAATACTTAACATTTGCATCGACATGGATGGAACTGGAGGAGATTATGCTGAGTGAAATAAGCAGAGAAAGTCAATTATCATATGGTTTCACTTATTTGTGGAACATAAGGAATAGCATGGAGGATTTTAGGAGAAGGAAGGGAAAAATGAAGGGGGGGGAATTGGAGGGGGAGATGAACTATGAGAGACTATGGACTTCAAGAAACAAACGGATGGTTTTAGAGGGGAGGGAATCGGTTAGCCCAGTGATGGGTATTAAGGAGGGCACATACTGCATGGAGCACTGGGTGTTATATGAAAACAATGAATCATGGATCACTACATCAAAAACTAAGGATGTATTATATGGTGACTAATATAACATAATAAAATAAAATTAAAAAAACAAAAATACAGAAATAAATTGTATGCTGAGATGGATGCAAGATGGTAGTTGTTATCTGTAAAAAAAAAAAGACAATTACATGGTTTCACTTATTTGTGGAACATAAGGAATAGCATGGAGGACATTAGGAGATGGAAGGGAAAAATGAAGGGGGAGAAATCAGATGGGGAGAAGAACCATGAGAGACTATGGACTCTGAGAAACAAACTGAGGGTTTTAGAGGGGAGGGGGCTGGGTGGAGGGGTTAGCCTGGTGATGGGTATTAAGGAGGGCATGTATTGCAAGGAACACTGGGTCTTATACACAAATAATGAATCACGGAATACTACATCAAAAACTAATGAAGTACTGTATGGTGACTAACATAATAAAAAAAATGAAACATAGGGAGATATGGATAGATATGTGTGTGTATACATATATACATATGTCTGTATGTTGAGTGTGTGTGTACAGATACTGATATGAATAAAAGTATGTATACATATTGAGAAAGAAAAAAGGTTGCTTTGGTGCCCCTGCATTCTGGACCTAAATGTTCATACCTGCCTGCCACCTTTCAGTCCTCTTTTGGTCTCTTGATACCCGTCACCCACTTGGCATTCCCACTTCTGAAAGTTTCTGCAGACCCCATCCAACGGACAGAGAGCAGTGTGCTTCGAAGATGAGAAGTCATATATGGAAGAGCATTTTATCAATGGTAATGCACCGTGCAAACGTAAGAGATGGGGGTAATGATATTTGTCCAGAAAGAGAAAAGCATTAAATTCAGAAGACACTCAGAGGGGATTATCTTGAGAAGAAATTCCTAATGCTACTTCAGATTGTTTCTGTTACTGCGCCATGTAAAGTCTTAAAAATCGTTTCCTGTTGCTGTTATATATGGCATAATACAGGTGGTTAAATAGCTCTTGAACAAGTCATATTGGCTAATTCCTATAATTGTAGGGCTTTTTTTTCTTTCTTTTTAGTTTAAAGCCCAGAGACACTGCCTTGGGAAGCTTCCAGCAGGTGATAGGCTCCATAGCCAACATAAGCCTGTCAAAATCCCATGTTTATGATGTTAGACTATCACATTTCCAAATGCAACCTTCTTTTCATTGGTTGACTGATTTTTGCAATTGTGAATCATGCTGCTGTGCACATTAGTGTAAATGTGTTTGTGTGGCTATGTGTTTTTGTTTTTTCTTGGGTATATACCTAGGAGTAAGATGGTTGGATCATATGGTAATTCCGTGTTTAATCCTTTGAGGAACTGCCAGACTGTTTTTCAAGGTGGCTGCACTATTTTACGTTCCTTTCAGCAGTGAATGAGAGTTCTGATTCTTCATGTCCCCTTCAATACTTATTATCTGACCTTTTAATTATAGCCACCCTAAACGAGTGTGAAGTGGTATCTCATTGTGGTTTTGATTTGCAGTTCCCTGATGATTAATGATGTTGAGTATATTTTCATGTGCTTGCTGACCATTTGTACTTCTTTAGAGAGATGCCTGTTCAAATTCTTATTTTTATTTTTTAAATTTATTTTATTATTTTTTAAGATTTTATTTTTAAGTAATCTCTACACCCAACATGGGGCTTGAACTCATGACCCTGAGATCAAGATTGTATGCTCTACCAGCTGAGCCAGCCAGGTACCCCTTTTGCTTATTTTTAAAGTTAAGTTGTTTCTCTTTGGGTTGTTAAATTGTAAGCATTCTGGATACAAGTTCCTCATCTGATATATTTGAAGATATTTTCTCCCATTCTGAGTTATCTTTTCATTGTCTCGAAAATGACCTTTGATCTACAAAAGTTTTAAATTTTGACAAGGTCCAATTTATCTATTTTTCTTTTTTGCCTGTGTTTTGGCATCATATTTAAGAAATTACTGCCAAATCCAAGGTCATATAGATTTGCCCCTATGTTTTCTACTAAGAATTTTATAGACCTCTTAAATTTAGATCTTTTATCCATTTTGAATTGACTTTCATATATGGTGTGAAGGATCCAACTTCATTCTTTTGCATGTGGATATCCAGGTGTCCCAGAACCATTTGCTGAAGACTCAGGTTTTTCCCTATTCAATGGCCATGACACCCTTGTTGAAAATCAGTTGACTTTAGAGGTATGGATTTATTTCTAGAATCAAAATTCTATTACATTGATCAATATGTCTGTCTTTATGCCAGTGCCACCCATTGTTTTCATTACTGTTGATTTGTAGTAAGTTTTTAAGTCAGAAAGTGAGAGTTCACAAAATTCTTTTCCCCCCCAAAGATCATTTTGGCTATTCTGGGTCTCTTGCAATTCCATATGAATTTAGGATCAGATTTTCCATATCTGCAAAGACACTCCTTGGAATTTTGTTAGGGATGGCACTGAATCTGTAGACCACTTTAGGAAGTATTGCTATTAAATCTTCCAATCCATGAACATAAGATTTCTTTCTACTTATTTAGGCCTCCTTAAATTTGTTCAGTTTTTTTATCTTTTACAATTATATACTAACCTATATTGATGATTTTAGTTTGGATAAAAATTACTGTGTCCATGGTCACTTGCATCTGGCATGAAGAACTGTCATAAATATTTTTTGTAAGGTGATCTACTAACAACAAACTTGCTCAGTTGTTAATCTGACAGTACCTTCATTTGCCTCTATTTTGTAAAGAACGCTTTGCTATTTTAGGATTCTTGGTTGACTGCTTTGTTTTGTTTAGGCACTTCGAGCATGTTATCCTACTGCCTTCTGACTTCCATGTTTCTAATGGGAAGTCAACTATTAATCTTATTGGTTCCCTTGTAAGTAATGAATCCTTTTTTTTTTTCCTGCTGCTTTTAAGGGTTCCTTCTTTGTTTAGCTCTCAGCATTTTTACTCTGATTTGTTTATTTGTGGATCTCTTTATTTATCCCCTGGAGCTTGTTGAACATCCTCAGTGTGTAGATCAATATTTTTCAATAAATTTGGGAGGTTTTCCAAAACTAGTTCTTTTTTTTTTTTAATTTTATTATGTTATGTTGGTCACCATACAATACATCACTAGTTTTTGATGTAGTGATCGACGATCCACTGTTTTCATATAACACCCAGTGCTCCATGCAGTACGTGCCCTCCTTAATACCCATCACCGGGCTAACCAATCCCCCCTCCCCCCTCCCCTCTAAAACCCTGTTCGTTTCTCAGGTCCATAGTCTCTCATGGTTCATCTCTCCCTCCAATTCCCCCGCCCATTTTTCCCTTCCTTCTCCTAATATCCTCCATGTTATTTCTTATGTTCCACAAATAAGTGAAACCATATGATAATTGACTTTCTCTGCTTGACTTATTTCACTTAGCATAATCTCCTCCAGTCCCATCCATGTTGATGTAAAAGTTGGGTATTCATCTTTTCTGATGGCTGAGTAATATTCCATTGTATATATGGACCACATCTTTATCCATTCATCTGTTGAAGGGCATTTTGGCTCTTTCCACAGTTTGGCTATTGTGGACATTGCTGCTATGAACATTGAGGTGCATATGGCCCTTCTTTTCACTACATCTGTGTCTTTGGGGTAAATACCCAGTAGTGCAATTGCTGGGTCATAGGGTAGCTCTATTTTTAAAACTAGTTCTTTGAATATTTTTTTCTACTCCTTTCTCTATCTCTTTTACTTCTGGTCCTTCCATTACATGTATGTTGGTGTCCTACATTTCTCTGAGACATTTATTTTTCTTCATTCTTTTTATCTTGTTCTTCAGACTGCATATTCTCTATCAGTCTATCTTCAAGTGCACTCATTCTTCTGCCGGTTCAAAGATACTGTGAAGTCCCTCTACTGAGTTTTTCATTTCAATTATTATACCCTTTAGTTATGGACTTGCCATTTGGTTTTTATTATAATTTCTATATCTTGATTAATATTTTTTATTTCATGCAACATTGTCATCACACATTCCTTTATTTCTTTAGTCATAGCTTCCTTTAGTTCTTGAACATATTTAAAATGGCTAATTTGAAGTCTATTTCTCTTAAATCTTACTTCTGGTCTCTCTCAGGTAGTTTCGTTGCCTGATTTTTTTCTGGTATATGAGTCATACTTTCTTCTTTCTTATCATGTTTTATAATTTTTTTGTTGGAAACTGAACATTCTAGATAATATATTGCTGCAAGTCTGGATATTGGTCTCTCCTCTCCAGGAATTGCTATCATCATTAGCTCTTTTTTACTTGTTTTATGACTGGCTGGATTATTTTAGTGAAGTCTATTTCCCTCTCCCTCCTCCCTTGCTACAATGTGAATCCTCTGATGGTACTTCTTGGGAACATATCCTTGGGGAAGCCCACAGTCAGCTTGGAATGATACCAATTTTGTATGATTTCGATTCTTTTCTAATATTTGTTAGGTTTGTTGTATAACTCAGGATTTGGTATACCTGTATGAATATTCCTTGTGTACTAAGAAAGAATGTTGTATGGAAGTGTTGTATAAATATTTATTAGACCCGGTTTTTGATGGTGTTTTTTAGTTCTTCTCCATCCTTGGTGATTTTCATCCTACTAGTTTTATCAGTGACTGAGAGAGGAGTGGTGGAGTATACAACTATAGTTGTGTCTATTTGTCCTTTCTGTTCTGTTTTTGCTGTCAGGCATTTTGATGCTCAGTTATTTGGTATGTACACATTTAGAATTATTACATCTTCCTGATGAATCTACCTTTGATCATTATATAATGTCCCTCTTTGTCCTCAGTAGGTTCTTTCTTCTAAAATCTACTTTGTTTGATATTAATAAAGACACTCTTTTTTTCTTTTAATGTTTACATGAAATACCTTATTCCATCCTTTTATTTATAACCTACCTATATCATTATGTTTGAAGGGAGTTCCTTGCAGGCAGCATATAGCTGCATACTTTATTGTTTGTTTGTTTTTCCTATCTATTCTGACAATATCTTTCACTTTTAATTGGTATGTTTAGGGACCATATATATCCAATATCATTATTGGAATGTTGGATTTAAGTCTATCATTTTATTATTCTTTTTTGTTCATTCCTTCCGCTTTTCATTCCTCTTTTCCTCATTTCTTGCCTTCTTTTGGGTTGTTTGAACATTATTTAATACACCTTTTTTTTTAAGATTTTATTTATTTATTTGACAGAGACACAGCGAGAGAGGGAACACAAGCAGGGGGAGTGGGAGAGGGAGAAGCAGGCTTCCCGCCGAGCAGGGAGCCTGATGCGGGACTCGATCCTGGGACTCCAGGATCATGACCTGAGCTGAAGGCAGATGCTTAACGACTGAGCCACCCAGGCGCCCAAATACACCATTTTAATTTATCTATTTTACTACACCTTTGCTTAGACATTCTAGAGGCTGTGCTAGGATTACAATAAACATACTTAATTTTTCACACTTCACTTAGAATCAATATTTACCACTTTCACTGAAATATAGAACTCCTTACTACTATATAGATCTTCCTCTTTATGTGGTAGTTGTCTTATATGTTACATCTACATACATTGAAAACCCCTTGAGAAAATGTTATAGTTAGTTCAATTCTCAAGGTCTATGATATACTTTTTATGATCAGATTGATGCATCTACAGCTTGTAGCTGAGCTCAAGAATCACAACCAAATTATGTGGTCGCTTTCCTGAACTCTATCTTGTCTGTAACCTCCTTCGTACTTTCTGTTCTTCTAAGGGCTCCCCCATTTTAGTCCTCCAGACAGAAACCTGATAGTATCTTGCTCTGCCACACTCTTCCCCCAAGGGCACCGTTGTCTGGGGTCAGGCACCAGGAAGACAGAGAGAAAAGAAGCAATAGGGGTTCACCCCTCCCACTTGGGATCACAGTTCCTCCTGTTGGTCAGAAAAGTCCTCTCTCTCAGAGTTGTGGGCTCTTGTGGGTCCTCACTTATGTTTCTGTTGGTGCCACCATTGGCACCAGATTGTTTGAAGTTGGAGTGTGAGAGAATGGAAAAAAGAACAAAAAGGAAGAGTTTCCATGCTCTCTCTGACTGCTAGGAGATTCTTTTTCTACTTCACAAGCCAAAACTAGAGGCTTCTTCTAGAGCTATTTGTCCATCCCTATGCCCATATCCAGCTTTTAGGCTGCAACTAAGTCTATAACTGGAGGAAAATAAAATGGAAAATCACTGCTAGTTCAATGACACTTGAATTCTGGTCTTCTTCCCCTATCTACTTGCTAGTGTTTACTTTTTGTGGTCCCCAAATAGCTGCTCCATGCATCTGTACAGATTATAGCTGCACTCAGTGGGGGCAACATGCTGGAGTTTACCTACCCCCATCTTACCCCCAACTGGAACCTCCTCTGGGTCCTTTATTTTATTTATTTATTTATTTTTGCCTTTTGGGGGTCACTCCCATATATCCCTCATCACTGAGAAGAACTCTTGTGACTCCCTTCCTCTTGTACTGCTCCTTTACTCCCAAGGCATCCTCCAACAACTGTTAGATTCCAGTACAAAAATCTGTGATTAAGTTCAACTGAAAGTATCATCAGCCTTAGAAACTCCTCTGCCCACAATGTGATAAAAGATCCGAACCCCTTCCCCTATGGTTGTTTGTTAGCCAGGTCCTAACTCAAACATTTGCTCAGCAAGAATTACATAATTGGCACTATACTAAAGGTGGAGGCCTTTTTGATCACTGGACATTTACCATTTCTTTATATAGATAATACGAACAAGATAAAGATGATGATAAGATACAGTTGAAATAATTCACCCAATCATAATGATAGAAGAGAAATATTCAACCAATATTTGTTAAATTAATAGCAGTGTAATTGGTATAGCCTTCTTAGAAGGGAATTTGGAATAAAACCAAAAAAATGTTAAAGCATTTACACATACTTGGGAATTTATCCCAAGGAAATAATTCTAACAACAAAGCTATATACTAAAAAGGTATTTGCTAAAGAATTATTTCTAATAGCCAGGAATTGGAAATAATCCCAATGTACCCAAACTAGGGAACATTTCATTAAATTATCATACATAAATAGTATGTCATGGAATATAGTCATTTAAAATGAATATTTTGAGCACTATGTAGGTGGGTACAAAAATGGATCAGTTATCTATTGCTGTGTAATTTTAACACTAACTAGGCCAGATTAAGCTTTTTGTTCCTGAAAGGGACCAAAAGGCTATGGATGCTACCCAAATGAAAGAGATAGGAAAGGAAGTTTCAACAGAATATTGTTGAAACCTATAATTAAATAAAAATAAAAACACGTTTCATGTTTGTACTTCACCCAGCATGTTAAAAAGACAAACACCTCCACCAGTAACATGTACTTTTCTATTACAACTTGAATAGATCCTTATTAATTTTAGTAGTTTTTTTTTGGAGGGGTTAGGTGTTTCTAAATATGCAAGCATATAATCTTCAAGTGAAATTAATTCTGCCTCTTTAATATTAGTCCTGAGCATTTTGTTTTACAGCATTAGGAAAAAACCTCTAAAATAATGTTCAATAACAGTAGTGTTATAAGATAATTTTCTGTGCCAGAATCCTTAACATAATTTATTATATGACTAATGTAAAGGAGAAAAATATGATTATAGCAAATCATATTTAGCAAATGCTAAAAAGGTATTGTATAAAATTCCACATTCAGTCCTTATGAAAGGTCTAAGCATAATTAGAATAGGAAGGTACAAAAAATGATCTTTTCTCCTAACTAACAAACATTCTATTTTGTATGCCACTACAAAAATATGTTCAAAATAGTCATTTAAAATGTCTCTATACTGGGGCACCTGGGTGGCTCAGATGGTTAGGCATCTTTGGTCTTTGGTCAGGTCTTTGGCCTTTGGCCTTTGGTCTTTGCCCTTTGGTCAGGTCATGATCTCCAGGTCCTGGAATTGAGCCCCATGTCGGGCTCCTGGCTCAGCAGGGAGTCTGCTTCTCCCTCTCCCTCTGCCTCTCCCCCTGCTTGTGCTCTCTCTCTCTCAAATGAATAAAATCTTTAAAAAATATTTAAAAATGTCTCTTGTATCATAGCATAATATTTATATATCATAATTTGATGAATTTAGTTCAGGGATTATTATGTTAAATTGAATATTCTTCAGAGTTCTCAGTACCTTTCTTTTTTTCTTTTCCAGATTCATCTTTGGTGCCATGTCTATGAACTCTTTGCTTAACCTCAGATCATAAAGACTTTCATCTTTTTTTAATACATTTAAAATTTTTTAAAAGTTTTTATTTATTTATGTATTTATTATGTTCAGTTAGCCAACATATAGTACATCCTTAGTTTTTGATTAGGTGTTCAACGATTCATTAGTTGCATATAACATCCAGTGCTCATTACAACATGTGCCCTCCTTAATACCCATCACTCAGTTACCCCTTCCCCCCATCCCCCTCCCTTCTGTAACCCTCAGTTTGTTTTCCAGAGTCGAGAGTCTCTCATGGTTTGTCTCCCTCTCTGAGTGAACTAAGTCAAGCGGAGAAATCAGAGAGGAAGACTTTCATCGATAGTTTCTTCTAAAAGTTTTATAGTTCCACATTTTACACTTAGAATTATGACCCATTTTGAGTTAACTTCTGTATAAGGTGTGCGGCTTAGATCAGTATTCATTTTTTTGCCTGTAGATGTCAGATTGCCAGTTTTGAAGACTGTCCTTCCTCCATTGGACAGTCTTTTGCAATTTAGTTTTGCTCCTCCCAGTTTCCCATAAATCAGCAGCCATTTTGGTGAGTCTGTTTTTGGACTCTCATTTTGTTCTACTGCCTTTATTACCATAGCTTTATTAAATGTAAGTCTTAAAGTCAGGTAGTGTGAATCCTCTAATTTATTCTTCTTTTAAAAAATAACTTGGCCCTTCTATTTTATTTTATTTATTTTTTAAGATTTTATTTATTTATTTGACAGAGAGAGAGAGCGAGGGCAGGAACACAAGCAGGGGGAATGGGAGAGGGAGAAGCAGGCTTCCCGCGGAGCAGGGAGCCCGATGCGGGGCTCGATCCCAGGACGCTGGGATCATGACCTGAGCCAAAGGCAGATGCCCAACGACTGAGCCACCCAGGCGCCCCTAACTTGGCCATTCTAATTCCTTCACCTTTCTCTATTTTAGAATCAGCTTGTCTATATCTGTAAGAAATTCCATTGAGATTTTGATTTATATTGCTTAAATTCCATATAATGTCAACTTATCCACCCGAAACATATATTCATCTGGGAATTGAATCATAATTCCTGGAATAAATCCTCTGTAGTCATGGTTCATCAACCTTTTAATATACTGATGAATTCAATTTGTCAATGTTTCATTTATAAGTTTTTTGCCTCTGCATTCACAAATAAAGTTGACTTAGAATTTTTTTGTTTTGTTTTATTTTGTACATCCTGTATAAGGTTTTGCCAGTGTGGCTAAGGTAGCGTCATTGAATGGATTTGGAAATTTTTTCATCTTTTTCTATGGTTTGGAATAGTTTAGTATAGGAATTATCTATATTTTTTATAGACTTTCTGAGGCTCTGCTTATCCACAAATATCTTTCCTTGACAGGTGATTGATTTTGTGGTTGGGTATGAGATTCTTGGAATATTGTCCTTATTCAGTCATCTTTAAACATTTTCCCACAGTCTTACCTCCAGTGTTGCATACAGAGTGTCTGATGCCAGCCTATCTTTTTTCCTTTGAAAGGAATCTGTCATTTCTTCCTATAAGCATGTAATATTTTCTTTTCTCTAATTGGAATTCAAGAATTTCATTAGGAAATGTTACTGGAGGTCTGGATTTCTTTCTTTTTTTTAAAATTATGATTCATTTTCCTTGGGGCTTTGCCACTCCTTTAACCTGAAGACTCAAACTTTTTTCTACCCAAATTTTATTTTATGATTTCTTTATTCTTCATCTGTTCCCTTTTCCCCTTCAACCCAACTACTGGATCCCTCTCTGTCTCTCCCTGTCATACAAAAACATTTTAGTCTTCCTATCATTGTGCAAGGGGTCTCTGAGGTTGTCTTGGCCCATCTACTTAGACACTCTGTAAGAGAGCTCTGTGTTTCTTCCTCTTCTTATAAAAGCACCAATCCCGGGGCGCCTGGGTGGCTCAGTCGGTTAAGCAACTGCCTTCGGCTCAGGTCATGATCCCGGAGTCCCGGGATCGAGTCCCGCATCGGGCTCCCGGCTCAGCGGGGAGCCTGCTTCTCCCTCTGACCCTATCCCCTCTCATGCTGTTTCTCTCTCTCTGTCAAATAAATAAAAATAAACAAAATCTTTAAAAAAAAAAAAAAAGCACCAATCCCATCATAGTGTCCCAATCTCATTACCTCATCTAAGCCAATTAAGCTCCCAAAGACCCCACTTCCAAATGCTATCATAGCATCTCCTCTGTCTTAGGCCCTGGAGGCATGGAGCAAGTCTGTGCAGTTCCCATGCCCATCAGAAAGTGAGGCACAATGTTCTTGGCTTCCTGGGGTTCCAGTTACTACCCCCAGGTCCTAATTTACCCGAGTGGAGGTGGATGATAGATGGGTTGTGGGGTCCTAGTTCCTGTCTCAGGGCAGCCATGAGACTCTAGACCACTAGATGCCACACAAATATATACATGGTCAAATCATATATATGAAATAAACTAGTTTAATGGTAACAATTTCATGCTAAATTGAATTAAACTGAATAAATACCTACCAAATCACAACCCACAACTTTCAATCGCCCACCAACTTTGCAAAGATTTTTGTTAAAATGTTTCTAGCAAATTGTATTTCTCCTTGATGACCTTTAGTTGTTCTTGTGAACTAATTAGAAGGTGTTATGCTTGTATATTTTGAGCAAATTGTTTCTCAGGCACTGACACTCTTCATTTGGAAGACTGTTTAACAGGTTATAAAATGTTTCCAAGTCTTTAGACTGTAGACAGAGTAGGCTTTTTACAGATAACACACATGATTATTTTTTTTAATCATATAATGTTGGGGATGTTCCAGATATCTTTTATAAAATGCTGTCTTCATGACACACATTTCTTTAAAAAAGCAGTTCCTTTTCCCTCTTTGTTTAAATGTCATCTTTACCTTGAATGGACAGGTATGGCACTTCTTTTAAAAAGAAATACTTGTTAGATAACAGAACAGTGACAGTCACTTGTCATCTCAGGAAAGGGCAGCAAATCTGAAATACTGTCTTTTTGTAAAAGAAGAGTATATAACTCATCTTAAATCTGTCACATCTTTTAAGTACTTTGCTGTGACATAATATACAATCTGTATGTGGCACAAAAAAGTTTCAAAGTCAGTCCCTTAGTCTGCTTCAGCTGCTATAATAAGATACCATGGACTGAGTAGCTTAAACAGCAGAAATTTATTTCTTACAGTTACAGGAGACTGGAAGTCCAAGATCAAGATGCTGGCAGATTTAATGTCTGGTGAGAGCCTACTTGCTGGCTTATAGATGGCCACCACCTTGCTGTGTACTTACATGGCTTCTCCTTGATGTATGCTCATAGAGAGAGATATAGATGATAGATAGATGATAGATGATAGATAGATAGATAGATGATAGATAGATAGATAGATAGATAGATAGATAGATAGATAGATAGATAGATAGTTAGATAGATGATAGATAGACAGAGACAGAGAACTCTTAGGGCTCTTGATTTTCTTACAAGGGCACTAATCCCATCATGGGGGCCCCACCCTCATGACTTCATCTAAACCTAATAATCTCCCAAAGAAGGCCCTACCTCCAAAATATCACACTCGGGGTTTACACTTCAACATATGAATTTTAGGGAGCACATTCAGTCCTTAACATTCTCTTCTATTATAAAGTATTATAAAAATTCTATTGATTTTAAAGGTCTTAATCTTATAAATTTGCCAACATCTTTGATATTCTATAGCCCTTGGCACACTTCTGGCTGCAACATATTTGCTGCAAGAGTTGGCCTGTGAATGAGGCAATGAGTGAGTGTGTATCACATGTAGTATTTTCTTGGCAGCCTTACCCCAGAATTCTTTTTTAATCTCATAAGCCTTGTATTTAATAAAGAACTCAATTGTTGAGATTATATCTTTCCTTGCTCATCTTTACTATAATGACTCACCAAAAGTACTTTTTTTAGATTTCATTATTGAAACCAATCTGGCAAATCCCATAAGCTAAAACTTGTTAGAAACATCTGTATTTGATCTATTTACAGCCTCCTGCTCTGCATGCTTGTTTAAATGCTTGTTTCTTCCATGGTGTTTTCTGTGAGTATTCCAGTGGTGTTTGCTGACAAATGGATGCATTGTAGTTTGTTACCATATTGTATTCTGTGCATTATTTGTCTTTTTTTTTATTGTTGTAGGAAGGCAAGTGTTCTTCCAAAGCTATGTGACTTTTTGTCCATCACTAATAAATAGAAAGATTTTTGAAATTTTGTACAGTACTGAACAGGGACTTTAAATATCAACAAAAGATATTAATATTTGTCTTCTCAGTTTTGATGTTATTAAGAAATGTCTCGCTAAACATGATGGCTTCATTCAGCCATTCTCAACTTAATGAAGCCCCACAGACAATGATTTGAGTGATTTTTCTGAATTCCTCCAAGGAAGGTACAGAGCTAGTTAGTACCATTCTAAGAGGCCTAGGGATAAAGTAATCCATTACATTCAATGGATGTTTTAGGGCATTAAGACTTATTTTCTTGGAACTCCAGCTGAGAAGTATTGCAAAAATCTTAAGACAAAAATATAATTTAGGGTTACATCCATCATTAATAATAATAGATATAAATATTTATTTTAAATAGGCTTATTTAAACTAAATAAAAATCACTACTAACCCTTCTGCATTATAGAATTCCCATCCTTCCTTCTGGATCCCTGGGGACATGCATGGCTGGCATATGGATCTATTGAAGACCTCATGTCATTCCATATATTAACTATTAGAAGGCTAAGATCTTTTCTATGTTTTTGAAAAAAAAAGTAGATATTGGTTTAAGTATTGAATTAGTTAAATATTTTATTCCCATACCCCAAAGAAGTGCCTCATTTTAGAGATCAATGGTTTAGGAGCACAAAATACCACTGTTTTGTTTTGTTTTAAAATCTTTTTTGAGTCACCATGCCAGCTTGCACTGAGAATTAGAAATTGGGAAGGTAGGGAGTGATTATGAAGTCCACATAATAGCAAAAGCTAGACAGGGAATCCCAGGAATCTGAGGTTGATCATTCTATTTGTTATGCAGCATTGTTGCAACAGAACTAATTCAGTTGAGGATGCCCCTGTAAAGTAGCTGTGGCTTCTTTATTCAGGTAACAGAATGAAAAGCACACAGCAGGACCAAACCCAACTTGGTATGTGGAGCTGAGCCCTGCTGAACCCAACAGAGCCACAGCTGGACTGCAGATTCAGGAGTAGTATTACAGCAAAATAATGGCAAATAAACCTCTGAATGTGAGTGTAGGAGTGTGCTCAGCTTTGATTTCAGCCTCCAAGACTCTTGTACTCTTCTTACTTAAATTCTGTGAAAGACATTAACACAGAGCACTCAGATGCACATATACATTCTCTAAACAGTATTCAGAATTACCTGGTTAGGACATGGGTCCAAAATATATTAGTGTTTGGCAACCATGTTGGACTATGAGCCAGTCCCCAAATAAAACTTGTTCCTTTTTTGGGGGGGGGGTTGTTTTAAGATTTTATTTACTTATTTATTTTAGAGAGAGAGAAAGAAAAAGAACCTGAGTGGGGTGAGGGGTGGAGGGAGAGAGAGAGAATCTCAAGCAGACTCTGTGCTGAGTGTGGAGCCTGACTTGGGGCTCTATCCCACCCCCCTAAGGTCATGACCTGAGCTGAAACCAAGAGTCAGCTGCTTAACCAGTTAAGCCACCCAGGTGCCCTTCCACAAGTACACCTTATTATTTCTCATTATTCATGCCTTTGGGATGAAAAATGTGTCATTCTGGGTTTGGTCAGTACAATAGACTAACTATGTCACAAGAAACAGGAACTGGGGTTTATGTGAATGTGAGAGTAGCTGAGGGAACAGCGGTCTGAAGGTCACATGGGAAGGAGGAGAGAGACAATCACTTGTAACTCACAGTTGGAAAAGACTGGAATTCTCAGAGATGTCTGAGAAACCACCACGTCTGGATACCAAAGTGTAAGCTTGAGATGAGGTCCACTAAATAGCCATGTACTGCAAAACTGCTGAGTTTGACAACATGCCTTCCTAAGAACTATTACCTCTGCTTTTACTTCTGCCTCCCCATGCAGCTCTCCTCACTATGAGATTTTCTCAGTCAAACCTGGAGCGTCTCATGGAGTGGAGTGCTGAGAAATGTGGCTGCCAGTCTTAGGTGGGACTTCTGGTGGTGCCAGCTGACCACAGATAATTCAGCAGAAAGACTGACATTTGTTGTGTGTTTTCTCTATGCCAACTACCAACTGACTCTATGTACGCAAGCCTGTTTAATTCTTTTTTTTTTTACATTTTTTTATGTTATGTTAATCACCATACATTATCATTAGTTTTTGATGTAGTGTTCCATGATTCATTGTTTGCGTATAACACCCAGTGCTCCATGCAGAAGTGCCCTCTTTAATACCCATCACCACACTAACCCACCCTCCCAGCCTCCGCCCCTCTAGAACACTCAGTTTGTTTCTCAGAGGCCATCATCTCTCATGGTTCATCTCCCCCTCCAATTTCCACCCTTCATTCTTCCCCTCCTGCTATCTTCTTTTTTTTTTCTTTTTAACATATATTGTATTATTTGTTTCAGAGATACAGATCTGTGATTCAACAGGCTTGCACAATTCATAGTGCTCACCAGAGCACATACTCTCCCCAATGTCTATCAAGCAGTCACCCCATCCCTCCCACCCCCCACCACTCCAGCAACCCGCAGTTTGTTTCCTGAGATTAGGAATTCCTCATATCAGTGAGGTCATATGATACATGTCTTTCTCTGACTGACTTATTTCGCTCAGCAAAACACCCTCCAGTTACATCCACATTGTTGCAAATGGCAAGATCACATTCCTTTTGATGGCTGCATAATATTCCATTGTATATACCACATCTTCTTTATCCATTCATCTGTCGATGGACATCTTGGCTCTTTCCACAGTTTGGCTATTGTGGACATTGCTGCTATAAACAGCGGGGTGCACATACCCCTTAGGTTCCCTACATTTGTATCTTTGGGGGAAATACCCAGTAGTGCAATTGCTGGATCGTATGGTAGCTCTATTTTCAACTTTTTGAGGATCCTCCATACTGTTTTCCAGAGTGGCTGCACCAGCTTGCATTCCCACCAACAGTGTAGGAGGGTTCCCCTTTCTCCGCATCCCCGCCAACATCTGTTGTTTCTGACTTGTTAATTTTAGCCATTCTGACTGGTGTGAGGTGGTATCTCATTGAAGTTTTGATTTGGATTTCCCTAATGCGGAGTGATGTTCAGCACTTTTTCATGCGTCTGTTGGCCATTTGGATGTCTTCTTTGGAAAAATGTCTGTTCATGTCTTCTGCCCATTTCTTGATTAGATTATTTGTTCTTTGGGTGTTGAGTTTGATAAGTTCTTTATAGATTTTGGATACTAGCCCTTTATCTGATATGTCATCTGTAAATATCTTCTACCATTCTGACGGTTGTCTTTTGGTTTTGTTGACTGTTCCTTTTGCTGTGCAAAAGCTTTTTATCTTGATCAAGTCCCAATAGTTCATTTTTGCTCTTGCTTCCCTTGTCTTTGGCGATGTTTCTAGGAAGAAGTTGCTTCGGCTGAGGTCGAAGAGGTTGCTGCCTGTGTTCTCCTTTAGGATTTTGATGGACTCCTGTCTCACATTGAGGTCTTTCAACCATCTGGAGTCTATTTTTGTGTGTGGTGTAAGGAAATGGTCCAGTTTCATTCTTCTGCATGTGGCTATCCAATTTTCCCAACACCATTTGTTGAAGAGACTGTCTTTTTCCCATTGGACATTCTTTCCTGCTTTGTCGAAGAGTAGTTGACCATAGAGTTGAGGGTCCATTTCTGGACTCTATTCTGTTCCATTGATCAATTATCTGTTTTTGTGCCAGTATTATACGATCTTGATGATGACAGCTTTGTAATAGAGCTGGAAGTCCGGAATTGTGATGCCGCCAGCTTTGCTCTTCTTTTTCAACATTCCTCTGGCTATGTGGGGTCTTTCCTGGTTCCATACAAATTTTAGGATTATTTGTTCCATTTCTTTGAAAAAAGTGGATGGTACTTTGATGGGGATTGCATTGAATGTATAGATTGCTCTAGGTAGCATGACATCTTCACAATATTTGTTCTTTCAATCCATGAGCATGGAACGTATTTCCATTTCTTTGTGTCTTCCTCAATTTCTTTCATGAGTATTTTACAGTTTTTTGAGTACAGATTTTCTGCCTCTTTGGTTAGATTTATTCCTAGGTATCTTATGGTTTTGGGTGCAATTATAAATGGGATTGACTCCTTAATTTCTCTTTCTTCTGTCTTGTTGTTGGTGTATAGGAATGCCACTGACTTCTGTGCATTGATTTTCTATCCTGCCACTTGACTGAATTCCTGTATGAGTTCTAGCAGTTTTGGGGTGGAGTCTTTGGGGTTTTCCACATAAAGTATCATATCATCTGCAGAGCGAGAGTTTGACGTCTTCTTTCCCGATTTGGATGCCTTTGCTTTCTTTTTGTTGTCTGATTGCTGTGGCTAGGACTTCCAATACTATGTTGAATAGCAGTGGTGATAGTGGACATCCCTGCCACGTTCCTGACCTTAGGGGGAAAGCTCTAAGTTGTTGCCCATTGAGAATGATATTCTCTGTAGGTTTTTCACAGATGGCTTTTATGATATTGAGGTATGTACCCTCTATGCCTATACTCTGAAGAGTTTTGATCAAGAAAGGATGCTGTATGTTGTCAAAAGCTTTTTCTGCATCTATTGAGAGGATCATATGATTCTTGTTCTTTTTTTTGTTAATGTATTGTATCACATTGATTGATTTGTGGATGTTGAACCAACCTTGCAGCCCAGGGATGCAGCCCAGGGATACACCCCACTTGGTCATGGTGAATAATCCTTTTAATGTACTGTTTGATCCTATTGGCTAGTATTTTGGTGAGAATTTTTGCATCCATGTTCATCAAGGATATTGGTCTGTAATTCTCCTTTTTGATGGGGTCTTTGTCTGGTTTGGGGATCAAGGTAATGGTGGCCTCATAAAACGAGTTTGGAAGTTTTCCTTCCATTTCTATTTTTTGGAACAGTTTCAGAAGAATACGTATTAATTCTTCTTGAAATGTTTGGTAGAATTCCCCTGGGAAGCCATCTGGCCCTGGGCTTTTGTTTGTTAGGAGATTTTTGATGACTGCTTCAATTTCCTTAGTGGTTATGGGTCTGTTCAGGTTTTCTATTTCTTCCTGGTTCAGTTTTGGTAGTTGATACATCTCTAGGAATGCATCCATTTCTTCCAGGTTATCTAATTTGCTGGCATAGAGTTGCTCATAATATGTTCTTATGATTGTTTGTATTTATTTGGTGTTGGTTGTGATCTCTCCTCTTTCATTCATGATTTTGTTGATTTGGGTCATTTCGCTTTTCTTTTTGATAAGTCTGGCCAGGGATTTATCAATCTTGTTAATTCTTTCTAAGAACAAGCCCCTAGTTTCATTGATCTATTCTACTGTTCTTTTAGTTTCTATTTCATTGATTTCTGTTTTGATCTTTATTGTTTCTCTTCTCCTGCTGGGTTTAGGCTTTATTTGCTGTTCTTTCTCCAGCTCCTTTAGGTGTAGGGTTAGGTTGTATACTTGAGAACTTTCATGTTTTTTGAGAAAGGCTTGAATTCCTATATACTTGCCTCTTAGGACTGCTTTTGTTGCACCACAAAGATTTTGAACAGTTGTGTTTTCATTTTCATTGGTTTCCATGAATTTTTTAAATTCTTCTTTAATTTCCTGGTTGACCCATTCATTCTTTAGTAGGATGCTCTTTAGCCTCCATGTATTTGAATTCTTTCCACCTTTCCTCTTGTGATTGAGTTCTAGTTTCAAAGCATTGTGGTCTGAAAATATGCAAGGAATGATCCCAATCTTTTGGTACCGGTTGAGACCTGATTTGTGACCTAGGATGTGATCTATTCTGGAGAATGTTCCATGGGCACTAGAGAAGAATGTGTATTCCGTTGCTTTGGGATGGAATGTTCTGAATATGTCTGTGAAGTCCATTTGGCCCAGTGTATCATTTAAAGTCTTTATTTCCTTGTTGATCTTTTGCTTAGATGATCTGTCCATTTCAGTGAGGGGGGTGTTAAAGTCCCCCACTATTATTGTATTGTTGTCGATGTGTTTCTTTGCTTTTGTTATTAATTGCCTTATATAATTAGCTGCTCCCATGTTAGGGGCAGATATTTACAATCGTTAGATCTTCTTGTTGGATAGACCCTTTAAGTAGGATATAGAGTCCTTCCTCATCTCTTATTACAGTCTTTGGTTTAAAATCTAATTTGTGTGATATAAGGATTGCCACCCCTGCTTTCTTTTGGTGTCCATTAGCATGGTAAATGGTTTTCCACCCCCTCACTTTCAATCTGGAGGTGTCTTTGGGTCTAAAATGAGTCTCTTGCAGACAACATATCGACGGGTCTTGGTTTTTAATCCAATCTGATAGCCTGTGTCTTCTGATTAGGGCATTTAGCCCATTTACATTCAGGGTAACTATTGAAAGATAGGAATTTAGTGCCATTGTATTGCCTGTAAGGTGACTGTTACTGTATATTGTCTGTGTTCCTTTCTGGTCTATGTTGCCTTTAGGCTCTCTCTTTGCTTAGAGGACCCCTTTCAATATTTCTTGTAGGGCTGGTTTTGTGTTTGCAAATTCCTTTAGTTTTTGTTTGTCCTGGAACCTTGTTATCTCTCCTTCTATTTTCAATGACAGCCTAGCTGGATATAGTATTCTTGGCTGCATATTTTTCTCATTTAGTGCTCTGAATATATCCTGCCAATCCTTTCTAGCCTGCCGTGTCTCTGTGGATAGGTCTGTTGCCAATCTAATGTTTCTACCCTTGTAGGTTTCATATCTCTTCTCCTGAGCTGCTTTCAGGATTTTCTCTTTGTCTCTGAGACTCATAAGTTTTACTATTAGATGTCGGGGTGTTGACCTATTTTTATTGATTTTGAGAGGGGTTCTCTGTGCTTCCTGGATTTTGATGCCTGTTTCCATCCCCAAATTAAGGAAGTTCTCTGCTATTATTTGCTCCAATATACCTTCTGCCCCCCTCTCTCTTTCTTCTTCTTCTGGGATCCCAATTATTCTAATGCTGTTTCATCTTATGGTATCGCTTATCTCTGGAATTCTGCCCTCGTGATCCAGTAGTTGTTTATCTCTCTTTTTCTCAGCTTCTTTATTTTCCATCATTTGGTCTTCTATATCACTGATTCTCTCTTCTGCCTCATCTATCCTAGCAGTTAGAGCCCCCGTTTTTTATTGCACCTCATTAATGCCCTTTTTGATATCAACTTGGTTAGATTTTAGTTCTTTTATTTCTTCAGAAAGGGTTTCTAAGTAATCTGCTTGGGTTTGCTCTCAGGAGCTTTTGTTCCAAGCCCTCTGTACAGCTTTGGAGGCTGAGAGTGAAAATGGCAGCCTCCCATTCTCTGCCCCAGAGGAGCTGAGAACTCAGGGCCCTGGTCCTCAGTGCGCCCCCAGAGAAAAGCAGTCAATCACTCTCATCTCCCCAGTCTCCGGCTGCACTCCATGCTCACCTGGCCTGTGACCGAGCGTTTCTATCCCTGGTACCCGACACTGTGTGGAGTCTCCAAACCCAGCAGATCCCTGTGGTGCACTCCTGCACCACTCCTCCTGGGGGAGGAAGGGGAGTCTCCCCGGATCTGCCACTTGTTGGGTCCCTGCTGGAGTAGCAGTGGCCCGACTGTGCCACGTTCAAGGTTTATGGCAACCCCGAGCTGAGAGCTCGCGCCTCAGCTCCGTCTCTGCAGCCAGCTTCCCTGCTCCAATACCTGGGAGCTCTGCTGCACTCAGGCACCCCTGGCCTTTCTGTGACCCCGAGGGTCCTGAGACCACACTGTCCCTCGAGGGTTCCACGCCCCACTTAGCCACTGGAACAACGTCCCTCAGCACAGCCAACTTCTAAATGTTCTGATTTTGTGTTCCACTGCTCTATCACTTGCCAGAAGTGGCCGTTGGAAGCCCCCTTCCCCCGCTGTCTATACTCCTGAATATCACCTCAGATTCACTTCTCCGCACGTCCTACCTTCCAGAAAGTGGTTGCTTTTCTGTTCAGAGAGTTGTTGCTATTCTTTTCTTTGATCTCCTGTTGAGTTTGTAGGTGTTCAGAATGGTTTGATCCCTATCCAGCTGAATTCCTGAGACCAGATGAAATCCAGGTCTCCTACTCCTGCACCATCTTGCTGCACCCCCTCTCTTCTGCCTCATTTATCCTAGCAGTTAGAGCCTCCGTTTTTTATTGCACCTCATTAATGGCTTTTTGATTTCGACTTGCTTAGATTTTAGTTCTTTTATTTCTCCAGAATGGGTTTCTCTAATAACTTCCATGCTTTTTTCAAGCCCAACTAGTACCTTTAAAGTGATGATTCTGAACTCTAGTTCCCACATCTTACTAATGTCCATATTGATTAGGTCCCTGGCAGTTGGTACTGCCTCTTGTTCTTTTTTTTGAGGTGATTTTTTTCCATCTTCTCATTTTGTCCAGAGGAGAATAGATTAATGAGAGAACAAAATGCTAACAGCGTAACAACATCTCCAGAAAATATACACTAAACAAATCAGAAAAGACCTGAAACCGGGGGGAAAGAAAGGGAAAGAAAGAAAAAAGAAAAAAAAAAAAAGAAAAAGATACAAACAAACAAAAACAAAACAAAACAAAAAACCAGAATATGATCAAATATGATCAGGCTGGTGCATAGATCAGTGCCACACACTAGATTTTGGGTGTAGTTTGGTCTGTTAGAAGAAAGTGCCTCCCAAAATTTTAAAGAAAGAAAAACTTATATATGTACAAAAATAAGGGTTAATATGATGAAGGGATGGAATATGACTTCCAGAAAGTGGTCGCTTTTCTGTTCAGAGAGTTGTTGCTATTCTTTTCTTTGATCTATTGAGTTCATAGGTGTTCAGAATGGTTTGATCCCTATCCAGCTGAATTCCTGGGACCAGATGAAATCCAGGTCTCCTACTCCTCCACCATCTTGCTCCTCCCCCTCCCTGTTTAATTCTTGTAAGAACATGGAGGAGTAGCAGTTCTTCCAGGTACTCAGATGCTGAGTGACCAAGACAGAATGGGAGCTCCAAAGTCCATGATCTTGGCATCATGGCTCAATGCAGTTCATAACCACCCATGTGGTTCCCTCCTTGCCTTATGGTGTTGTCATGAGTCCTATGAGTCTCCTCTGCTGGACTCTAGCCTCCTGGGAGAGGGGGATCTCTCTTATCTTTGGTTCTTCAATTAATTGGCATTTTTGTATATTTCAGTATTGCATCTGTACATAGTAGGAACTCAATAAGTATTTTTAAATTAGATTGTTTAGATCTAGAAACAAAAAGCCAAAAAAAAAAATGTGGGTGAGAAGGTGGATAATCATACTCACCAATAAACACCATGCTTTCTTCCTGCCACTTAGGGTATGTGTTTTTTGAAACAGGAATTCTTGCCTTACTCTCCAAAACCATTTTCTTGAGAGGCATGTATCTGGTTTGTCTCCTGGACTCCAGGCAGGGCCCCATTCCAGCCACATGTAAGACCATCTTTTATTTAATTAATTAATTTGTTTTCAAAGTCTTACTGTCTCTCCTGAATTTGCTTAGGAATATGGAGAAAAGAACTGAGTTCGGACTGAACATTCTTAGTTGTGGTCCGTTCTCAAACAGCACATAACTTCTCTGTGATTTGATGGAATATTTGCATTTAAGAGAAGCATCTGTTAGTTTGGTTTCTGGAATGTGCTTTCACTCTCAACCCGTCCAGTCTGTCTCTCCCAGCTTCTAAAAATATGATCTTATTTTTACTCTCCTTTCAACTTGAAACGGACATTGAATACAGACATCTTATACCATTTACACTCAGAAGGCTGTCAGCAGAGGTGCTTGGGGGAGAACGTGTTTAATCTTGAGAAGGAAACAGAATGCATACACACCCAGCAAACTGAAATGTTTTACCTTGGCTCTGGCTTCTACCACCTCCACGTGTGGTAGCAGCTACCAAGACTTAGCTATGAATCCATCATCGTCAGAGTCCTGTTGACGGGAATAATTGCTAAGGTTTTCCTGCTTTGTAGACTCTGGGCCCAGCCAAGTTACCAAGTCATCATTAGCCTAGGCTGCTGGTTTAGTTCTGTTTGCTGACTCCTCTTGGGGTAACTATTTCATGACCAGTTTACTGGGGATAAAATCAAAAGTACAACCTTATTCTCTGTTGGTCTCTTGTCTTCTGCTGGTCCCTTCCATCCTCCTTCTTTGGTCTCTGGAGCATGACAGAGTCATTCCACCTCCTATCAGTCCTTGAAATGGCTTGGAGGTCAATGGATCAATCACTGACAAAGTCATCCCTTCTTAGGCTGTGAACCATATCATTGGCGCATCTGGCCTTCTGCCTAAACCACATGACAGAAAAAATCGTTGGCATCCTTAAGGGAAGAAGTGCATGCTGCCTTGGGCTCTAGGCGTGTTGTCACTTGCTAGAGTGGCATGTCCCTAGTAGAGTCAGATAATTTAATAACTATCAATATCCCCCCCATACCCGGAAGCCAGACACCTATAACAAGAAAGTGTGCATGTGCTTTTCCCTCATATCCTCCTCCCTTTTTTTCTTCTCTCTTTTCCTTCCACTTCCTTTTTCTTTTTTAATGACTTCTAGGTTGAAAACTAAAAAGCCCACAGGCTCTCATGCTCCACTGGTGGAGGTGCATTTGGTATGACCACTTCAGTACACTATTTAATTACATCCAATAAAGCAAGAGCAATGCCTAAGAGTCCGTGGCCTTTTTAGTTTTTATGTATAATATGATCCAGGAATTCCACTCCTAGGAATAAACCCAATAGGAATGTTTACCTTTGTGCATCAAGGGACATGTCCTAGAATGTTCCTAGCAGTGTTATTCATAAGAGCCCCCAAATAGAAATAACACAACTGTTCATCAGTGGTAGAATTGATGACTGATTTGTGTGATATGCACACAGTGCCATATAACAGCAATGAGAATAAACAAAATGCAACTATTTACAATAACATGAATGAATCACACAAGTGTATTGTTCAGCACAGGAATCCAGGCACAAAAGAGTGCATATATTTGTGGTGAGTCCAGTTACATAACATTTGGAAACAAGAAATATTAATGTATGGTGTTAGAGGCAGGATAGGGAGTGGTCTGAGTCTGGAAGGGGCGAAAGAGTGCTTGGGTGTGGAGGCTGGCAATGCTCTGTTTCCTCGTCTGGGAGTTGGCCCAGTGGTGTGTTCAGTCTGTGTGGGTTCATTAAGCCATACAGTAGTCATTTGTGCACTTTCCTGTGTATATGTGTCTTTCTTCCATGATTTTAAAAGATATGAAAAACAAAAATAGAAACCTCATGGAAACAGAGTTTATGTATGTGTTGTTTCTTTCCCCCAGCCAAATTAGCTGTCCTCAGAGAGAGGAGTGATTGGCAAGCACCACACTCACTCTCCAGACTTGGCAGGATCCTCTAGCCAGTGGGTCCCAGCTCCTTTCCCCAGTCCTCCACCCCAAACTCACATTTCCCCTGTCTGTCTAATCCACATCACAGATGTACATTCACCTCTCCTCCACATTTCCGCCTCTACCAGGATCCCAGAGACTCTGGATCCATTCCCTAACTGCTGCCTCCTGTGGTTCAGGGCCTTAATCCCGCTAGCCTGATGCATCGTAGCTGTGGGTGCATATTGAGGGCCTAGAAGCAGAAACATAGCTCTATCTCTCCATATGCCTGTGCTATTGGAAATCCCCATATTACTTAACTCTTTTGGATGATGGCATTGAATGTTCTTACTTAAATGTTAAAATGGAAGTGGCATATTTATACTATGTTATAATACACTCATCAATTAGACTTTTCTTAAGGTTCCCTGTGAGCTAGAGGATCTTTAGGCAAGGTCATCAGATATTTGACCCTAAAGTTTTGAAGAATAGACTGAACATTTTGTTTTATTTTTGTGTTTAATAATTGTATTCTATCCTTTCTTGACATAAATTGTGGGTACCAGAGATTTATCTAGTGTGGTGATTTTTCAAACTGCTTTTTTATCTGGTGAGTTCTTCAAGTGCTATCTAAATTAGAAGCATGAGCACTTAAGACAGATTAGGGCAGAGTTTTTGACCCCTGGGGGTCTCTGTGTTCAGGTAAGTATGGGGGCCCTGTGGAGCTCACATTAGAACATCAGGTATGTTGAGTGAAATGACCTGCTTGAGGTCCCTCTGGCAAAATGGCAGAGCCAGGTCAAGAATCCCCCTCCCAAACCAGGGTTCTTACACCTCTTTGTCATGGGAGGCATTCTGGTTTCCTGTCTTGCCTCAGTGGCTGCAATTAGCATCTCCTTCTGTGTTTGAGTTTTAAGTTTTTGAAGCCTGGTCCCTCCTCAGATGTTTGTAATCTCTGTTTTAGGCCTAGGAGTTTCCTGCTAGAGCCAGGTGCTGGGAAATTAGGGCTTTCCTTGAGGAATTTGAGCATTGGCTTCAAAGTTCAGGGATCCTGGAGTAGGTTCTGCACAGAGAGGGGACAGAAAGACCAAGGGAGCTTGGAATCTGGGAGAGTGATCCAGCCTTCCATCTTCTGAATTGGTTGCATGAGATGGGTAAAATTGATGTACAGTGAGTTTCATCTTTGAATACACTATTTAATCCTTTAAAGTGTGTGTGTGTGTGTGTGTGTGTGTGTGTGTGTGTGTGTGTGTGTGGTCAAAACCCCACTAGCCAAAGATCCAGGAACACTACTGGAGGAACAAGGTTAGGTTTGTTTAACTTTCTACAGCAGGAGAAGGGGAAGGCCCACACTGGGGGTTTTGGGGGAATTGGGGAATTTCAGTAAGAGGAAATTGAGAGAGGCTTCCCATGGAATGTGAGGCTTGTTGGGTGATTCTAAAGATGGTTTAGGGAAGTAGAGGTTAGTTCTAGGTGGGATGAAGGAACAACCCTATTGTTGAGTGTCTTGGTAATTGTTATGCAGGAGGCAAAAAGATTAAAATAGGGCTAAAGTTGTCACTGGTAAAGGAACAAAGGTTAATTATTAGTTATTTTTGTGGTTGCAGAGTGTCTTTATCTCTAATAAGGTTTACATATGATTATGGAGAGGTCTTGTTTCTGTCTTGTTTCACTCAGTGTCTTTGTCTGAATATTATTTATATTCTGCAAAAGTTATTTACACTCAGTTGGTAGCACTAGACCCTGTTTGCTGCTTGATGTCAACTGGAATGGCTGTTCTTTAAATACACACAACATACACATATAGATATGTCCAGATCCATATTCATATTTATATAATGTGGGCATGTCATTAAATGATGTAGTATATTTCCAAGTACCTGGAATGGTGTGTCTGAGATATACAATCTGGAGAGACTGTCTTGCATAGAGGCTAATCACAGACAGACCTAGGGTTCTACTCCCTTAACCAAGTTCTTCACCAAAGTCTCAACTTTCTTATCCATAAAATGGGAATAATAATAACTATGACATAGATCTATAAGAAGTTAATAGGCATGTGCCTGCAAAATGATAGAAAATGCCCGGGAATAGTAATGAGCATACACATGGGTAACCCCTTTGATCCCTACAGCCATCTCTAAGGTGGGGACCTGGATGACTGGGCCAGAATTTTGGCAGAGCAACCTGATGCCAAAGCCTCGATCTTACAGTTGCTTCCTGGTACTTGACAGGGAAGGCAGACCCCTGTCTGAGACATGTGTGTATCTGGATGAGGGCAAAGCACTGCTCCCACCATGATAGGAAGGTCCAGTGTAGTCAGCTTGCCACAGGGTAGCTGACTGTTACCATATGTAACATTGGCTGGAGCCAAATGGAAGCCAGAGAGTTAAGGAAGTCATCAATGCTGTCCACACATGCCACTTTCTAAGGAGAGCCATTTGGAGAGGGTAGACAGTCACACATTGGTTTGTGAAGTCCCCAAGTCCAAGGCCCCTGCTCTGAAATTTTCTAACTAGTCTGTGATCTTTTCACACTTCCATGCTCCTCTCCTGGCACAGTGAAGCCCTCTTAATGGTCTTTCCATCTTGGTGGGAAAATAGGATGCCCCCTGTCCTTTCCAGGAATGTTTGCATTTTAACATTACTGTTTAAAGTGCTGCTGTGTCAAGCATGGCTCATTCCTCTGTGACCACAAAGTTGAACCTGTGGGAGCAGAGATCATTATTTGATTTGACTTCTTGACTTTTGAGAACCACACCTAGAGTAGCTGGCTTGCCTCCCAGGTGGATGTAGAAACCCCATGGAGATTCACAGAGGAATTTGGGGAATGCCTGATCTGCAACAATTCTCATAAAATTTTGATAAGATAAGCTAAGGAAGAAGAGCATATCATTGAAGTCTGGAAATCCTGGATTCAAAGCCAGGCTCTACCAAGTCCTAGAGGGTATGACTTTGGGCAAATTACAATCCCCCCGGGAGAGTCAGCTTTCTTCCTCTGTAAATTAGGAACAATTTAGAACGATCCTCCCCCAACCCCAGGTTGTTAGGAATTTAAATTCGATCATTCAGGTCTAACACAATAAGGTTCTAGTGGATGTCAGCTATGCTCCTTCTGCCCCACACACTGCTCCATGATGCACGAGACCCCACCAATCATCTCTGCATCGTCTTTGCCCCTTGTCAAACTGCAGAGTCAATATCTTGTATGTCTTGTTAAAGGTCTCAGGATCTGAGCCTCCCAAGAGGAAGCCAGACATAAAAAAATAGAAATGTTAGCTGAAGCTGTGGCTTTTTGCCAGTGAAGCCCACCACATCAATCTGCAAAGATGTGGTTCATTATTGCCAGGATGATGCAAGTAGTCTTAATGACATGGCAGGGACTCTGAGCAATGATTCTTAATAAAGCTTCCAGGGCTAGGGTCAACACCACCCACTGCTCAGATTTATTCCTCTCCTTCCTGAGCTCAGTCACGCATATCCAATCTGTACTTGTGGTTCCTAAATCCATCTGAAGGGGGGATTGTTTCATGGGCACCCTGTCTTGTAGCTAAGACATGGGCCTGCCTCTCCCACAAGAAAAACAGACCAAGGTGGAGAGCAAAGGCAAAGAACTGGTGTTCCTTAAGGAATATGAACCAGTGGCTTGAAATAGCTTGAACTGAACAATTTCTTTGTGCATCACCCACAGAGTTTAATAACGTCCTAAGGGGATTGGTTCTGTGCCCCTTCTATGGGGTTAAATGACCACAAACTTGCTATGCCGTGAACCTGTCTCTGACTAGCACAGCCTCATGGAGAGCTCTCTACTCTAAATATTTATAATTCTCATAGTAGGTTAATAACTGCTACTATGCCTAACCAACCGCCATCCCCTGCCTTTTTTCCTTGCTGGCAGAGGTATGCCTCCTCCTCTGCAGAAGGCCAGATACTCACTTTCCCAGATATCCTTTCACTTAGACTTGGGTATTGACCCAATCTTGACCAATGGAACCAGAGGAGCAGTCAGCTAAGGGTTTGGGAGAAGAATTTTCCTCAGTATTCAAAGAGTAGCACAGGGGAGGAAACACCCCTCTGCCTGCATTGGGACTATATACGTGAGGATGCAAAGTCAGCTATCTAGTGTCAGAGAAGGTAAAACCGAGAGAATCAGAGAGCACATTGGAGTCTTGACATGAATGAATCAGCCTTGGAGCTGCCTACCCCTGAATTTCCTGCTACATGGGTTAATCCACACACTTTCAGTTGATTGTGGCAGACACTGTTATTTATGTAAAAGTATTCACCCACATTCCTTGCTAAAAGAATCACCATTTTATTTATTTGGGAGGAGATTCTCTTAGCTTCTTTGCTGGGGGGTGAGGGGGGCATATAAATTATCCTGAACAGCAGGATGTAAAGGGAAGCCTTCCAGAAGGTTCTGGGAAATATTCTTCTTTTCTAATAGAGAAATATGTGAGTAGAAAGGTTTGCCCACCCTCTTCTCCTTTGAAAACAGTTGTATGAGGTAACATTCCCTGAGACTGTGGCCATTGTCTTAGGACCAGCAGAAGATCAGAGAGAACCATAGAGGAGGCTCCAATGAGCTGCTGAGCTGACCCCCAGCCATGTGCATTTAGGGTTTTCAATAAAAACCATTTAGTATTATTTAATTTGTAGCCATGGTTGGGCATTTCCCTGGTAAAGAGTTATTGAATTGCTCAAGCTTAGCTCATGGCCCTAGAGGGCTGGTGAGGAGGGAGGGGTCGATTTTAAGACTGATGCAGTTTAGTTTTCAAGTCCAAACAAAAGGGATGCACACCATGTTCTTAGAGAGGAAAGGGGAACTAGAATGAACCAAAATACCTAGTCAAGTGACAGAACAGCCCCCTTGGTTAGGGGCTCTGAAACTCAAGGCTGCCTAGGACTGTGGTCTGGCCACGGAATGTGATACAACATAGGGGACATCCTAGATGACCACTGGAATGGCTGAGGGCAGGAAGACTGGGGTGGGGCTGGGCACCTAGTGACCTGGGGGCTGCATCAGGAATGGTGGGAGAGGGGAGGCAGCTGTTGTCTCCAAGAGGCTGGACACAGCCATCTCTGAAGGAGTAGGGGAAAGTAGAGGTGAGTTTCAGTGATTTGCTGATGAAGGCTAAGTCAGTGACCATTTTATCGCCCAAATTCACAGCCCTGGACTGTGCCTCCAGATTGGTATGGTTTGGGAAAATAATGGATGCCCCTGTGTTTATCTTCAACTCCCCCACTAGTTTGTAAACACCTTGGAGGCAGGAACTTTAGTGATGTTTCTCTGATTGCCCTGTGTGTGGGCATCAAGTACTTGATTTTTTAATTTAATTCAACAAACATTTATTGAACCCATACTCTACCCCAGGCACTAGGCCGTGCGCTGGAGATTCAGCAATGAACATTTGTTGCAAGGAGGCTTGTGTGTCAATGCAGGCCAACAGTTAACCCTTGGGGGTGTACCAGTGGGGCTTCTGCACTGATCTGTCTTGACCAGTAAAGGCCAGAAGAGGAGGCCCTTTTGTAAGAGACTGTACCTGGGCGCACCACCTAAGACCTAAGAGGGAGGCAGAGATGGAAACAGTACTCTTCCTGATTATTTCTGAGTGGTGTGCTTGGGGCTGGGTTTTGTTTTTTCTTTCTTCCCAAGGCATTCTGCAAATTAGAAAATCACTCAGTCATGCTAATTGTGACAGCTTGAGACCTCTGTCAAATTACTGCAGTGCCTGTGCTCTGGGGAACACTGCCTTTTAAGTTGCAAAATTTCTTCTTTTACAATAATGAACAACTTTACCAGCATAAGAATGCATCAGAGGGTTCCCAAGAAAATAGGCTCTTTCCCACAGGCAGTTTTCTGCCTCTTCCTTGCTCCCCACCCACCTTGGGCTAGAGTAATTATGGAATGATTGGATTTTCCCTAGCTGATGGAGACTGGGGGTGGGGGTGGGGGAATTTACTGAATATATGAACCAGAGCCTTAGATAGTACCAGTTTCTCAGTCCTTAAGCAATTGTGTCTGAAGAGCTGATTAAACAGTGCTGGGCATTGAGAAATAGACACATTCCTTTATCTCATCCTCAATTTTCTCAACCTTTTACATTTATTAACTTCTGAGTTTGGTTGCTTTATAATAAATAGGAAAATCGGGAGTCTTTGTTTTCCCTCTTTTATTGCTTGTAGGTTCCCACATGCAATGGGATGAGCCCAACTTTGCTACCAGGGATGAACTGGCAGAGGTTCTGGAGCTCTGGCATGATGTAGAGGACTTGTTAGTTTTTGGACCAGGAGCAAGTGAAGCTCTGAGGCTTGTAGGTATGACCTCCAAAGAGTCAGAGACAGAATTAACAATCCTGTAGTCTTATTTATCCAAGACCACACAATTTGTTTTTTAAGCTTCTCATGGAATTGCCTCCTATGAGTGACTGGCTACATTATTTTGGAATTACATCCTAATGTTTGAGGAAATCATCAAAAGCAATACATTTAAAGGAAAACCACTTCTCTCCAATAATTAACTGTTCTGTCAAGAAGACTTTATTAAGCATTTGTTAAGTGCTGGCAATGTCTGTATCCTGGGAAAAGTAGAAGGCAGATTGGCCAAGAGTCTGGGGCCATGCTAAAATCAAAAACACAAAAAGCAATATGTGTTGGTGAGGATGTGGAGAAAAAGGAACCCTCAGGCACTGTTGGTGGGAATGCAAACTGGTGCAGCAACTGTGGAAAACAGAATGAAGATTCCTCAAAATATTAAAAATAGAGTTAGCATATGGTCCAGTAATTCCACTACTGGATATTAACCAAAGAATATGAAAATGCTAATTTGAAAAGATATGTGCACCCTATGTTTATTGCAGCATTATTTACAACAGCCAAAATATGGAAGCAGCCTAAGTGCCCACTGATAGATGAAGGGATAAAAAAGATGTGGAATACATATACAATGGAATATTACTCAGCCATAAAAAAGAATGAAATCTTGCCATTTACAACAACATGGATGGAGCTACAGAGCATAATACTAAGTGGAATAAGTCAGTCAGAGAGAGATAAATGCTACATGATTTTACTCACATGTGGAATTTTAGAAACAAAACAAACAAACAAACAAACAAAGAAAAAAAGAGATAAGCCAAAATCAGACTCTTAACTATAGAGAACAGGTTACCAGAGAGGAGGTAGGTGAGGGGATGGGTGAAATAGGTGAAGGGATTAAAAAGGGCACTTGTCATGATGAGCGCTGAGTAATGTAAAGAATTGTTGAATCACTGTATTTGTACACCTGAAATGAATATAACACTGTACATTAACTATACTAGAATTTAAAAAATTAATAATTTTTAAAAATTTTCTTGTTATGTTAATCACCATTCATTACATCATTAGTTTTTGTTGTGTTCCATGATTCATTGTTTGCATATAACACCCAGTGCTCCATGCAATACATGCCCTCTTTAATACCCTTCACCAGGCTGACCCATCCTCCCACACCCCTCCCCTCTAGAACCCTCAGTTTGTTTTTCAGAGTCCATCATCTCTTATGGTTTATCTCCCCCTCCGATTTCCACCCCCTGCATTCTTCCCCTCCTGCTATCTTTTTTTTTTTAAAAACATATATTGTATTATTTGTTTCAGAGATACAGATCTGTGATTCAACAGTCTTGCACAATTCACAGCACTCACCATAGCTCATACCCTCCCCAATGTCTATCACCTAGCCACCCCACCTCTCCCACCCCCCACCACTCCAGCAACCCTCAGTTTGTTTCCGGAGATTAAGAATTCCTCATATCAGTGAGGTCACATGATACACGTCTTTCTCTGATTGACTTATTTCTCTCAGCAGGATACCCTCCAGTTCCATCCACGTTGTTGCAAATGGCAAGATTTCATTCCTTTTGATGGCTGCATAATATTCCATTGTATATATATACCACTTCTTCTTTATCCATTCATCTGTCGATGGACATCTTGGCTCTTTCCACAGTTTGGCTATTGTGGACATTGCTGCTATAAACATCAGGGTGCATGTACCCCTTCGGATCCCTACATTGGTAACTTTGGGGTAAGTACCCAGTAGTGCAATTGCTGGATCAAATGGTAGCTCTATTTTCAACTTTTTGAGGAACCTCCATACTGTTTTCCAGAGTGGCTGCACCAGCTTGCATTCCCACCAACAGTGGAGGAGGGTTCCCCTTTCTCCACATCCCTGCCAACATCTGTCATTTCCTGACTTGTTAATTTTAGCCATTCTGACTGGTGTGAGGTGGTATCTCATTGAGGTTTTGATTTGGATTTCCCTAATGCCAAGTGATGTTGAGCACTTTTTCATGTGTCTGTTGGCCATTTGGATGTCTTCTTTGGAAAAATGTCTGTTCATGTATTCTGCCCATTTCTTGATTGGATTCTTTGTTCTTTGGGTGTTGAGTTTGATGAGTTCTTTATAGATTTTGGATACTAGCCCTTTATCTGATATGTCATTTGCAAATATCTTCTCCCATTCTGTCGGTTGTCTTTTGGTTTTGTTGACTGTTTCTTTGGCTGTGCAAAAGCTTTTTATCTTGATGAAGTCCCAATAGTTCATTTTTGCCCTTGCTTCCCTTGCCTTTGGCGATGTTTCTAGGAAGAAGTTGCTGCAGCTGAGGTCAAAGAGGTTGCTGCCTGTGTTCTCCTTTAGGATTTGGATGGACTCCTGTCTCACATTGAGGTCTTTCAACCACTTTGTCTATTTTTGTGTGTGGTGTAAGGAAATGGTCCAGTTTCATTCTTCTGCATGTGGCTGTCCAATTTTCCCAACACCATTTGTTGAAGAGACTGTCTTTTTTCCATTGGACATTCTTTCCTGCTTTGTCAAAGATGAGTTGACCATAGAGTTAAGGGTCCATTTCTGGACTCTATTCTGTTCCATTGATCTATGTGTCTGTTTTTGTGCCAGTACCATACTCTCTTGATGATGACAGCTTTGCAATAGAGCTTGAAGTCCGGAATTGTGATGCCGCCAGCTTTGCTCTTCTTTTTCAACATTCCTCTGGCTATGTGGGGTCTTTTCTGGTTCCATACAAATTTTAGGATTATTTGTTCCATTTCTTTGAAAATAGTGGATGGTATTTTGATAGGGATTGCACTGAATGTGTGGATTGCTCTAGGTAGCATTGACATCTTCACAATATTTGTTCTTCCAATCCATGAGCATGGAACGTTTTTCCATTTCTTTGTGTCTTCCTCAATTTCTTTCATGAGTATTTCATAGTTTTCTGAGTACAGATCCTTTGCCTCTTTGATTAGATTTATTCCTAGGTATCTTATGGTTTTGGGTGCAATTGTAAATGGGATCGACTCCTTAATTTCTCTTTCTTCTGTCTTGTTGTTGGTGTATAGGAATGCCACTGATTTCTTGTGCATTGATTTTCTATCCTGCCACTTGACTGAATTCCTGCATGAGTTCTAGCAGTTTTGGGGTGGAGTCTTTTGGGTTTTCCACATAAAGTATCATGTCATCTGCAAAGAGTGAGTGTTTGACTTCTTCTCTGCCAATTCGGATGCCTTTTATTTCTTTTTGTTGTCTGATTGCTGTGGCTAGGACTTCTAATACTATGTTGAATAGCAGTGGTGATAGTGGACATCCCTGCCAAGTTCCTGACCTTAGGGAATAATTTTTTTTGAAGGAAAAAAAAAGGAGTACAAAGCCATGGAGTTAGACCACATGATTATGAATCTTTGCCCCCCTACTTCTAGCTTGTGATCTTGGACAATTTAATTCATTTCTGTCCCCTCTCCTTAAGGACCCTCACAACAGGGTGAAGGCCTCTAGATCCTGAGTCACTGCACAGAGAGGAACTGCTCAGAGAGCCATTGCCTTGTACCACACTGTGGTGTGAGTAAGAAGGAAAATGGGTTGTTATGCTAAACCATTGAGATGTTAAGCTTTGTTTGCTATCACAGCAGAACCCTAGCTGACACTAGTTGTAATGGCCATTCTGGTTCTCCTGACCTTTACCTATCTGCTGAGCACGTCTTCTCCAGGCCTCCCCCCTGCTCTGATCCTGGCCCAACTATTAGCCTCAGTCCACCTCCTCTGCTGCTTCTCTCCTCTCTCTACACTTCTCTCCATTTCTAAGTGCAATGAGCTCCCTGGGTCTCTTGTCCTG
This sequence comes from Mirounga angustirostris, assembly GCF_029215605.1. Classification (NCBI taxonomy): domain Eukaryota; kingdom Metazoa; phylum Chordata; class Mammalia; order Carnivora; family Phocidae; genus Mirounga; species Mirounga angustirostris. Next base: position 94,614,716 of record NW_026991718.1, on the reverse strand, counting down.
CCATATCTTGGGTCTCTCTAAGCCAGGCAGACACTCAGGTCACAGAGGTAATACTCAGAGGACAGAGGTCAGATTTGGGTAGGGTCAAGGAAACTCAAGGATCTACCCCACCTTCTGTCTCACAGCCTCTGAATCAAAAACCAGGCTTTCCCAGAAGAGGCAGGCTTGTATACTCTATCCGACAATGTCATGAAACATGGCAGTCTTACATGGCAGAGCTAGCTCAAGGTGGAATGGCAACTTTTACAGCAACTTGTCTTTCCAGAACTTTTGAGATAGAAGAGTGTTCCTCAAAGTGTGTTTTAATAGACTCCTAGTCCCCCCAGGTGTTCTGTGAAGAATGTGGGGGCAGAGTTAGCTTGGAGAATATCACACAAAGCATTCCCATCTTGAAATTTCCCATACACACCAGCACACTAGGGTTTTGGTAAGTCCTGCGATAAAATCACCTTTTTAACACAATTTAACCAAACTTGTTCCACACTTCCTCTCATTTTGCTCATTAGCATTATTAGGAACAAATTTATAGAAATGATGAAAAGGAGCATTAATACTTATTCTCACAGCCCCTGACCTTCACAGCATCAACTGGAGCTGTATTACAGGAATTCTATATTGATTGTTGGGACAGCCGAGAAAGTATAATTCTTTAAGTTTCCTATTTTAATTTGAGTGATTTTTATAGTTTTACACTATTGTCTCTCAATGATGATTAATATTAAATCATGTAACTAAATTCAGTAATTACTAATAAAATGAAGCTATTTTGCTATTAATGTAAGAGTATCAAGGACTTTTCACTTGATGGGAGGGGATTGCTTACTTTTATGCACCTAGTTGTACCTCACTTTTCACAAAAATGGGTTCTGAGAGTATGTATAAATCGAACTTTTAAAAATAGCATCTCACTTTCTTGTTGGTTTACATTATCAGTATTGCTTTCATCTTAGTTGATACCAATCTGCATTAATTAATTTTTTTCTGTGTTTTGTCTGCCTAATGTTTTAATCCATTAGCTAATAATCAGTAAACTGCTAAATACACAAAAAACCTAGCAGGTAATCATTAAATAAATGATCATTCTCTACAGATGCCCTTTGTAGCTTTGGATACAGAAACTTCTATATTATAAACAATAAATATTATCTAAATGAATAAGTAAATTTGTTCTTTAAATTTAGTGCCAAGTATACCTAAATCTAGGAATATTTGAGCAAAACCTAAATTTATGTCTGCAGTCAGAAATGTATATCCTGGTTGGAAATCACTTCACATTTTAAGGAGAAGTGAGAATATATGCAGAAAGAGTAGAGATATAAAACTTTACTATGATTGCTAAAGAAGTTCTCAGAAGCAGTTTTAAGTAGAAATTGTGTTATGTGGTCATGTTGGGGCAAGAAAAATGAATTATACCAAGATTCTGTAGAGAGCAGAACAGGAAAGATAAGCTGCATTTCTCTGAAGCAACAAAATGTGCTGCAAATGTCCTATAATCATTTTATTCTTTGTGTTAACTCTACGTTGCACAATGCATCCTGTCCTCTGGTGTATTTGCCCAGCTCAGAAGCATTTGGGCAGGTCCTACTGTCCATCAACAGCCTTCAATGTGCGTGGCACCTTGCAGCACTGGCTTGCCCCAAGGAGGCCCTTCTTGTCCGCTGTTGACAAATACTGCCCCTCCAGGCAATGACTGTCTTCATGCAGGCTGGGAACCAGGGGAGACATCGCTAACTGCTTGGCCATGACACATGGCCTGCGCAGGCATGCGGAGGCTCTCTCTTGCCCTGCTCTGCCCTGCTCATCCAACTTGGCCACTTCCTCCAGCCTCCATCATCTGAGGGAAATGGAAGGGATTCCCTGCCTGCACAGGCACCAGCAACCTGCTAGGTGGTTGGAAGGAGGTTCCTACTGGTGGGTGCCATGTTACATAGGAGTTGCTTATCTAGATACAAAGTCTAGATTCAGGAGACACACTAGAAACTAGAGGCACTAAAGACTCTTTACTTGGTTCAAGTATTTCTCCCTGATGATGAGTGGAGGGATTCTTTTATTTTATTCTATCAGCATATAACATACATGATGTGCCTAAAGTGCATTTAAGAGTGTACGGCTCTGTAAACTTTACATGTTGTATTCTGTAAAGTCGGCTGGGGCTGCCATAATAAAGTACCACAGACTCGGTGGCTTAAACAGCAAGCATTTATTTCCCCACAGTTCTGGAGACTGAAAGTTCAAAATCAAGATGCTTGCAAGGTCAGTGTCTAGTGCGGCTCTCTCCTTGGGTTGGAGACGGCCATCTTCTCACTGAGTCCTTGCAGGGACAGAAAGAGTGAGCCAATGGCATCTTTTCTCATAAGGATGCTGATCTTATTGAATCAGTGCCCCATCCTTCTGACCCTATTTAACCTTAACTGCTTCACAAAGGCCCTATCTCTGATACAGTCACATCATGGGGAGGGTTTCAAGATATGAATTTTTGGGGAAACATAATTCAGTCCATAGCACATGTGTATATGCCTGTATAAACAAAACCCAAATCAAGATTCAGAATCCTTCTAGCTACCCAGAAGTTTCCTTAGTTCTCCTTCTGGTCAGTCATCCCCACAAGTAACCACTATTCTGACCTCTATCTCCATCAGAATGGAATCACACCATATATGAACTTTTGTGCCTGGCTTCTTTCCTTCAACATTGTGTGTTGAGATGCATCCATATCATTGTGTGTGTTCACAGTTTTTACTGATGTCTAATATTTTGTTATATGATTATGCCCCAAGGTATGCATTCTCCTCTTGATAAAGCTGATTTGAATGCTCTTACGTATGTCTTCTATTGAGCACAGACACACTTTCTTTTGGGTACATACTAAGAGTGGCCATAGAGTTAAGAATTGATTTAATTCAGTTCACTTAAACATGTGTGAGTTGGCACGAGTGACTTTTAGCTATAAATAAAACACAAGTGTCCCAGTTTCACTCAATTGCAAGTATAAATGGAAGCTCATTAACATCGAGGAGACGTGACCCCTATAGACTGCCTGGCTTTGAACCTTTGTTCTGTCACTTAAGTCAGGCTACTTAAGACCTCTGTGCCTCGGTTTCCTCATCTGTAAAAGGTTGATAATGATAACAGTATCTACTTACCGATAGCAGTTTGTCTATTTGACGCCCAGAGATTGTTTTAACACTCCCTCTTTTAGATGACAAAATAGGTCCCAGTATCAGCCATGTTGTAATCAATAATAATCATTCATTCCTTAATTTGTTTTTCAGTTTTTAAAATAAGTAACAATTTAAAAAGAATTAAAATTCAGTTTTAAAGATGTTATTCAAATTTGATGAAATATTCCATGGATGAACTAATATTTTCACTCACCAAACAGAACGAGTGTATCTTAAATGCTACACTCAGTTTCACTGTTTTAAGTTTTAGTCACAAATAAAAACCCCATCTGGTCACATAGAATTGAAGTGACTCATGGTCTGTCTCTTCACAATCACTGTGCTATCCTTTCTTTAGAATCTTCTGGCTACATTCAGACATGCAGGACCTCAGGAGTCAAAGAAACAAACTGAGCCCTAAGCCCCAAGCCCCAGGCCCCAAGCCCCAAGAATTCCCAATGGTTATGAACTTAACTCTCAAAGTGAATGCATGTGGCTGAGTCTCCAAGTGTCAGAGGCCAGCTCTAACACTGGGAATTCTCCAGATTACTTTCTTTATGGAAAACAATGTTTATTAAAAGGCAAGTAATGAAAATGGGCTAATTTGAAGCTTATATGTACAATATTAAAACTCAGTGGCAATTATTTTGGACATAGAACAATATTTGGGGAAGAGTATTTTATCGCAGAAGGTATTCAGAATGGTAATAATTAAAAAGGAGATGAAGGGGGCCCCTGGGTAGCTCAGTCAGTTAAGCAACTGACTCTTGATTTCAGCTCAGGTCATGATCTCAGGGTCATGAGATCAAGTCCCTAGTTGGGCTCTATGCTCAGTGGGGAATCTGCTGGAGATTCTCCCTCTCCCTCTACCCACCCCCCCCACTCTCCCTCTCTCAAAAAAGAAGAAGATAAACTTTTGGTTGGTGTTCTTTCTGCTGTAAAAGTCTTTTCTGACAATGCATCTGCTTAATTTTGTGCACCTGGGGCAGAGTTCTCCATCGCTGTGTTCCTGGGACTCTACTTTCTCCCAGGGCCACTGCGAGTCATTCAACAAATATTTACTGAGCACAACAGTGTGTAAGGTACTACTCCTGACACTGAGGCCAGAGAAGTGAATGAATAAGTGCTCCTGACCTCAAGGAATTTATGTTCTGGGGAGTAAAGGGAAGATAGTAAAAGGTACATGAATAATTACATCATGTATCAAGAGTGATAATGTGGTAAACACTAATAAAACAGGTTAAGGAGGACAGAGAGATGGGTGATTGTCTAGTTTTTGATGGATGATCAGGGAAGGCCTCTCTGAAGAAGTGACATGTGGACCACACAGACTTCCAGGTAGACAGAGGCCCAGGCTGAGGGCCCAGGAAGTGCCAAGCCCCAGGGGGGAGTGTCTTGGGGACAGCAAAGAGGCCCATGTGGCCGGACTTGGGTCAGAGGAGAGAGAAGTGGGAGATAAAGTCATGGAAGCAGGGCTGGGCCATGGGGCAAGTCCTTGCTGGCACAGTGGGGATGTTGAATGCTGCTCTGAGGGAGATGGGAACTCAGGGGCTGATATAGGAGCAGAGGAAGGACATGCTCTGAAACGTGTTAGCAGAATCATTCTGGCTGCTGTGTTGAAGATAGATGCATGGCTAGATGAGGGGTGAGGTCAAGGGCAGAAACAGATGTCTCTCGGCAACAGCCCAAGAATGACAAAGGAAGATGAAGATAGTTTGGACCAGGAACCAAGAATGGGGGTGGGAGAAGTAGATTTGCTGCTGGAGCATGTGCGTGTGTGTGTGTGTGTGTGTGTGTGTAATCATCCACGAGAGCTTTGGCCTTGCTTCTGGAAGGATGAAGGCACCATTGACTGATCCGGGGAATACCAGAATAACACGGAGGAACAGGCATAGAACAAAATCACAAGGTCTGCTGGACATGCTTGGTTTGAAATGCCTATTAGCTATCCCAGCAGGGCATCTCTGGGCTTGAGGTAAGATCCTAGCTGTAGTCAGTTTATATGCTGTGTGTAAAGCCCTGGGACAAGCAGAGGACATCTCATAAGTAATGAGAAGGAGGGGTCCCAGTGTTTAGAGAATTAGGGAGGGGAGGAGGAGCCAATCAAGGCAACATAGAAGAAGGAGCCAAGAGAGGAAGCCATCCCAGAAGCTTTGTGGAGGAGGAAGGAATGGTCCTGTGTCGGGGGCTAATGGGGCAGAAGGAAGGAGCTGAGAACTGACCACAGGGTCCCTGAGGACTGAATGAGGTGGTGCACTTGGGACAGGGCCCAGCCCATGAGAGCACTCAGTGATCATCACCATCCCCAGTATGGCCTAATGATTTTATGGTTCTTAACATTTTAAGAACTGTTAGTATAATAATGTTTCTCTTATTGTTTACAAGTCTTGGGAAGTCAGAAGGATGCTGGATCTTAGGGGGATGATTAAAGCCTTTCTACCATTTGAACAAGAGAGAAGAATTTGGATAATTCTTTATCATGATTATTTCTAGCGGCTTTCACGCAGTCAGGGGCCCACTCTGTCCAAATACAGCAGCTGCGATTCTGTGTTGCTGGTATGTTGTTTAGCTCTTCTGTGTCCTCTATGTAAGCACATCATATGAGCACATTTCTATGCTCTTTATGGTTTTGTATTGAATGTAGTGATGATGCATCTACCTTGACAAACTGCAAAGTGCACCTGTTTCTCCTCTTTCCCTTGGCTGCCTCTTCTCAGCACTCATTTTTCCTGCCAGATGAGTATGTTCATTTGTTTGAGGACACGCATGTAGCCCCAACAAAAAAAAATACCCAGGTGTCAATGGTGCATATCACACAAATACTCCAGGGGCAATGTCCTTGGAGGGTCTAGGCCCCTTGTTTGGGGTGGTGAAGAGCTGCTCCTGATACCTCACACCTGGACCTGCATCCTCCAGGCACAGAGAATGGTGGACAGCAGGCTGGTCACTTACTTCCATCACCTGGGGGCAGCAGGTGGCATCTTGGTGTGAGGGTATAGTCACACTTTGTTGCTATTCCTTCTTCTTGTGAACGCTACATGTTACATTGTTTGGCTCTGTCTGCTCCCCCAACTAGTCTTCTGGCCGCTGCCATGCTCAACAGCGTCTCTACTGGTGCATCTTTAGGACAAAGAAGACAGATTAACCCATATCCCCTCGAGCCCTGGGACAACCTGGACTCTTGAAGACAGCCTTTGGAAACAAACAATTGACTTCATGGCTAAGTATAAATTGGCCGCAATAACATATTTGAGATCCAGGGATGGAAACACTGCCTAGTTGGAGCCCATGTTGTAACAATGAAAAGCTTTGGGTCATTTATCTGCTCACGTGTGCTCCTGCACCTGAAATGGACTGCGGAGACCCTTGGACTGCTCACTGATTGTGCCTCTACATCCAATGCCTCCTTCGTATCCCCACTTGGATGTTGAATAATCATCTCAAAGCGAACATGTCTAAAACCAACCTTCTGGTCTCCCCTACTCCCAAAGTTCTCTTCCTGTGGCCTTCCTTGTCTCAGTAAAAATGACTGCATCCCTGAATTGGCTCATGCTCAAACCTTGGAGTCAGTATCGACTCCTTTTTCACTGTTCTCACAGACCACAGAAGAAATCCAGAATTGAGTCATGTTCTCAAGACACCTGAACTACCTTTCTTGCTCACCTGGAAGTTTCAGTATCTTCGTAACTAATCTCACAGCTTCCACCCTTGCTACTGTCCACTCATGCCCCCCTCCCACACCATTATCTATTCTCTGCCCAGCAGCCAGAATGATCCATTTTAAATATGACAGATCATACTCATTTCCTGTGTAAAACCCTCTGATTGCTCTCATCTCACTCAGATAACCTCCAAAGTCCTCACTCTGGCCTCAAGGCCCTGTGTGATCTGGCTCTATTTCTCCCCAGCTTCATCTTCTGGTCTCCTTTCCCCCCTCACCTACTCCATCCTGGCAACCCTGGCCTCCTTGCTGTTCCTGAAGCATGCCAGCACAGCTGACCTCAGGACATTTGTTCTTGTTCTTCCTTGTTTCTGGAGCACATTTCCCCAATATTCACATGGTTCACTCCCTCTCTCATTGGCACCTTCTCAGTAGGAACTTGCCTTACATCTGGTGTCCAATTCAGCCCCTGGCCCCAATCTCCTCATCATCTACACTCCTTCCAACCTCAAGGCTTTATTTTTCTCTATAAGACATATTCACTTGACATGCTGTAGCACAGAGCAAAATGGTTAACAACATGAACTCTGGAGATAGACCAGGTGCGGCACAGCTTGATTTCATTATAGAGTAGCTGGGTAATCTTGGGAAAATTAGTTATCCTGTGCCTCAATTTCCTCATATGTAAAATGGAGATACTCGTAGTACCAACGTCATAGTGAGTTAATATGCATATAGTGTTATACAAGTGTTGCCTATTCTTCTTATAATTATTAATTATTTGTGTTGTCCATCTCTACTCATGAGAGTATAAAATGCCATGAGGGCAGAAGTTTTGCCTCTTTTGTTCACGGCTGTATTCCTCATGTCTAAAATAATGCCTGGCATATAGTAGGTGCCCAATTAATATGTATGGAATAAATGAATGAATGATAAAAGATATAAAGCAGGCAGTTCATTATCTGTTACTTTGCAAATAAAAGTCTATTTTTATGATGTGTTTTTCCATGATGTGTTTTTTTAATTTTTTTTAAATTTTTTTATTCTTATATTATCCCCATACATTACATCATTAGTTTTAGATATAGTGTTCCATGATTCATTGTTTGTGCATAACACCCAGTGCTCCATGCAGAATGTGCCCTCCTCAATACCCATCACTAGGCTAACCCATCCTCCCCCCCCGAAGAACCCTCAGTTTGTTTTTCAGTGTCCATAGTATCTCATGGTTCGTCTACCCCTCCAATTTCCCCCCTTCATTCTTCCCCTCCTGCTACCTTCTTCTTTTTTTTTCTTAACATATATTGCATTATTTGTTTCAGAGGTACAGATCTGAGATTCAACAGTCTTGCACAATTCACAGCGCTTACCAGAGCACATACCCTCCCCAGTGTCTACCACCCAGTCACCCCATCCCTCCCACCCCACCCCCCACTCCAGCAACCCTCAGTTTGTTTCCTGCAATTAAGAATTCCTCATACCAGTGAGGTCATATGATACATGTCTTTCTCTGTTTGACTTATTTCGCTCAACATAATACCCTCCAGTTCCATCCACGTCGTTGCAAATGGCAAGATCTCTTTCCTTTTGATGGCTGCATAATATTCCATTGTATATATATACCACTTCTTCTTTGTCCATTGATCTGTCGATGGACATCTTGGTTCTTTCCACAGTTTGGCTATTTTGGACATTGCTGCTATAAACATCGGGGTGCACATACCCTTTCGGATCCCTACTTTTGTATCTTTGGGGTAAATACCCAGTAATGCAATTGCTGGATCATATGGTAGCTCTATTTTCAACTTTTTGAGGAACCTCCATACTGTTTTCCAGAGTGGCTGCACCAGCTTGCATTCCCACCAACAGTGTAGGAGGGTTTCCCTTTCTCCGCATCCCCGCCAACATCTGTTGTTTCATGACTTGTTAATTTAGCCATTCTGACTGGTGTGAGGTGGTATCTCATTGAGGTTTTGATTTGGATTTCCCTGATGCCAAGCGATATTGAGCACTTTTTCATGTGTCTGTTGGCCATTTGGATGTCTTCTTTGGAAAAATGTCTGTTCATGTGTTCTGCCCACTTCTTGATTGGATTCTTTGTTCTTTGGGTGTTGAGTTTGATGAGTTCTTTATAGATTTTGGATACTAGCCCTTTATCTGATATGTCATTTGCAAATATCTTCTCCCATTCTGTCGGTTGTCTTTTGGTTTTGTTGACTGTTTCCTTTGCTTTGCAAAAGCTTTTTATCTTGATGAAGTCCCAATAGTTCATTTTTGCCCTTGCTTCCCTTGCCTTTGGCGATGTTTCGAGGAAGAAGTTGCTTCGGCTGAGGTCGAAGAGGTTGCTGCCTGTGTTCTCCTTTAGGATTTGGATGGACTCCTGTCTCACATTGAGGTCTTTCAACCATTTGGAGTTTATTTTTCTATGTGGTGTAAGGAAATGGTCCAGTTTCATTCTTCTGCATGTGGCTATCCAATTTTCCCAACACCATTTGTTGAAGAGACTGTCTTTGTTCCATTGGACATTCTTTCCTGCTTTGTCAAAGATGAGTTGACCATAGAGTTGAGGGTCCATTTCTGGGCTCTCTATTCTGTTCCATTGAACTATGTGCCTATTTTTGTGCCAGTACCATACTCTCTTGATGATGACAGCTTTGTAAAACAGCTGGAAGTCCAGAATTGTGATGCCGCCAGCTTTGCTTTTGTTTTTCAACATTCCTCTGGCTATGTGGGGTCTTTTCTGGTTCCATGCAAATTTTAGGATTATTTGTTCCATTTCTTTGAAAAAAGTGGGTGGTATTTTGATGGGGATGGCATTGAATGTGTAGATTGCTCTAGGTAGCATTGACATCTTCACAATATTTGTTCTTCCAATCCATGAGCATGGAACGTTTTTCCATTTCTTTGTGTTTTCCTCAATTTCTTTCATGAGTATTTTACAGTTTTTTGAGTACAGATCCTTTGCCTCTTTGGTTAGATTTATTCCTAGGTATCTTATGGTTTTGGGTGCAATTGTAAATGGGATTGACTCCTTAATTTCTCTTTCTTCTGTCTTGTTGTTGGTGTATAGGAATGCAACTGATTTCTGTGCATTGATTTTATATCCTGCCACTTGACTGAATTCCTGTATGAGTTCTAGCAGTTTTGGGGTGGAGTCTTTGGGGTTTTCCACATAAAGTATCATATCATCTGCAAAGAGCGAGAGTTTGACATCTTCTTTGCTGATTTGGATGCCTTTGATTTCTTTTTGTTGTCTGATTGCTGTGGCTAGGACTTCCAATACTATGTTGAATAGCAGTGGTGATAGTGGACATCCCTGCTGCATTCCTGACCTTAGGGGGAAAGCTCTCAGTCTTTCCCCATTGAGATTGATATTCACTGTAGGTTTTTCACAGATGGCTTTTATGATATTGAGGTATGTACCCTCGATCCCTATACTCTGAAGAGTTTTGATCAAGAAAGGATGCTGTACTTTGTCAAAAGCTTTTTCTGCATCTATTGAGAGGATCACATGATTCTTGTTCTTTATTTTGTTAATGTATTGTATCACGTTGATTGATTTGTGGATGTTGAACCAACCTTGCAGCCCAGGGATAAATCCCACTTGGTCGTGGTGAATAATCCTTTTAATGTACTGTTGGATCCTATTGGCTAGTATTTTGGTGAGAATTTTTGCATCCACGTTCATCAAGTATATTGGTCTGTAATTCTCCTTTTTGATGGGGTCTTTGTCTGGTTTGGGGATCAAGATAATGGTGGCCTCATAAAACAAGTTTGGAAGTTTTCCTTTTTTGGAACAGTTTCAGAAGAATGGGTATTAATTCTTCTTTAAATGTTTGGTAGATTTCCCCTGGGAAGCCATCTGGCCCTGGGCTTTTGTTTGTTGGGAGATTTTTGAGGACTGCTTCAATTTCCTTAGTGGTTATAGGTCTGTTCAGGTTTTCTATTTCTTCCTGGTTCAGTTTTGGTAGTTGATACATCTCTAGGAATGCATCCATTTCTTCCAGGTTATCTAATTTGCTGGCATAGAGTTGCTCATAATATGTTCTTATGATTGTTTGTACTTCTTTGGTGTTGGTTGTGATCTCTCCTCTTTCATTCATGATTTTGTTGATTTGGGTCATTTCACTTTTCTTTTTGATAAGTCTGGCCAGGGGGTTATCAATCTTGTTAATTCTTTCAAAGAACCAGCTCCTAGTTTTGTTGATCTATTCTACTGTTCTTTTGGTTTCTATTTCATTGATTTCTGCTCTGGTCTTTATTGTTTCTCTTCTCCTGCTGGGTTTAGGCTTTATTTGCTGTTCTTTCTCCAGCTCCTTTAGGTGTAGGATTAGGTTGTGCATTTGAGACCTTTCTTGTTTCTTGAGAAAGGCTTGTATTGCTATTTACTTTCCTCTTAGGACTGCCTTTGCTGCATCCCAAAGATTTTGAACAGTTGTGTTTTCATTTTCATTGGTTTCCACGAATTTTTTAAATTCTTCTTAAATTTCCTTGTTGACCCATTCATTCTTCAGTAGGATGCTCTTTAGCCTCCATGTATTTGAGCTCTTTCTGACTTTCCTCTTGTTGATTGAGTTCTAGTTTCAAAGCATTGTGGTCTGAAAATAGGCAGGGAATGATCCCAATCTTTTGGTACCGGTTGAGACCTGATTTATGACCTAGGATGTGATCGATTCTGGAGAATGTTCCATGGGCACTAGAGAAGAATGTGTATTCCATTGCTTTGGGATGGGATGTTCTGAATATGTCTGTGAAGTCCATTTTGTCCAGTGTATCATTTAAAGTCTTTATTTCCTTGTTGATCTTTTGCTTAGACGATCTGTTCATTTCAGTGAGGGGGGTGTTAAAGTCCCCCACTATTATTGTATTGTTGTCCATGTGTTTCTTTGCTTTTGTTATTAATTGCCTTATATAATTATCTGCTCCCATGTTAAGGGCAGAGATATTTACAATTGTTAGATCTTCTTGTTGGATAGACCCTTTCAGTAGGATATAATGTCCTTCCTCATCTCTTATTACAGTCTTTGGTTTAAAATCTAATTTGTCTGATATAAGGATTGCCACCCCAGCTTTCTTTTGGTGTCCATTAGCATGGTAAATGGTTTTCCACCCCCTCACTTTCAATCTGGGGGTGTCTTTGGTTCTAAAATGAGTCTCTTGCAGACAGCATATCGATGGGTCTTGTTTTTTAATCCAATCTGATAGCCTGTGTCTTCTGATTAGGGCATTTAGCCCATTTACATTCAGGGTAACTATTGAAAGATAGGAATTTAGTGCCATTGTATTGCCTGTAAGGTGACTGTTACTGTATATTGTCTGTGTTCCTTTCTGGTCTATGTTGCCTTTAGGCTCTCTCTTTGCTTAGAGGACCCCTTTCAATATTTCTTGTAGGGCTGTTTTTGTGTTTGCAAATTCCTTTAGTTTTTGTTTGTCCTGGAAGCTTTTTATCTCTCCTTCAATTTTCAATGACAGCCTAGCTGGATATAGTATTCTTGGCTGCATATTTTTCTCATTTAGTGCTCTGAATATATCCTGCCAGTCTTTTCTGGCCTGCCAGGTCTCTGTGGATAGCTCTGTTGCCAGTCTAATGTTTTTACCATTGTAGGTTACATATCTCTTCTCCCGAGCTGCTTTCAGGATTTTCTCTTTGTCTCTGAGACTCATAAGTTTTACTATTAGATGTCGGGGTGTTGACCTATTTTTATTGATTTTGAGAGGGGTTCTCTGTGCTTCCTGGATTTTGATGCCTGTTTCCTTCCCCAAATTAGGGAAGTTCTCTGCTATAATTTGCTCCAGTATACCTTCTGCCCCTCTCTCTCTTTCTTCTTCTTCTGGGATCCCAATTATTCTAATGTTGTTTAGTTTTATGGTATCGCTTATCTCTCGAATTCTGTCCTCATGATCCAGTAGTTGTTTATCTCTCTTTTTCTCAGCTTCTTTATTTTCCATCATTTGGTCTTCTATATCACTGATTCTCTCTTCTGCCTCATTTATCCTAGCAGTTAGCATCCCCATATTTGATTGCACCTCATTAATAGCCTTTTTGATTTCAACTTGGTTAGATTTTAGTTCTTTTACTTCTTCAGAAAGGGTTTCTCTAATAACTTCCATGTTTTTCTCAAGCCCAGCTAGTATCTGTAAAGTGATGATTCTGAACTCTAGATCTGACATCCTACTAATGTCCGTATTGAGTAGGTCCCTGGCAGTCGGTACTACCTCTTGTTCTTTTTGTTGAGGTGATTTTTTCCATCTTGTCATTTTGTGCAGAGGAGAATAGATTAATGAGAGAACAAAATGCTAGCAGAGTAACAACGTCCCCAGAAAATATACTCTAAACAATCAGAAAAGACCTGAAGCAGTGGGTAAAGAAAGGGAAAGAGAGAAAAAAGGAAAAGAAAAAAAAGAAAAAGAAAAAGATAAAGATAAAAACAAACAAAAACAGAACAAAACAAAACAACAACAACAAAATACCAGAATGTGATCCAATATGATCAGGCTGATATATAGATCAATGCCACACACTAGATTTTGGGTGTATTTTGGTCTGTTTGAAGAAAGTGCCTCCCAAAATTTTAAAGAAGAAAAACTTCTATATGTACAAAAATAAGGGTTGATATGATGAAGGGATGGAATATGACTGTAAAGATGGAAATTATAAAAAATTTTATAAAAGGAATTGATAAGAAGTTGTTTGAAAAAAGAAAGAAGAGGATTCAAAAAAAGAAAAAAAAAGGGAGAGAATGTGATCAGGCAGGGGAGTAGAAAAAAACCCATATACTAGAGATTTAGGGTATATTTTAATCTGTTAGAAGAAACTATCTCAAAATTTTAAAGAGAGAACAACTTATATATATATATATATGCCAAAAATACGGGTAACTACTATGAAGGGATAGAATATGACTCTAAAAATGAAAAATAAAAATGTTTTTTTTTAAAAAGTGATTGATAAGATGTTGGTTGAAAAAGGGAAAAAGAAAAATTTAAAAAAAGAAAAAGAAAAAAAGACAGTTAAAAAAAATTAACTTTGAAAGACTAAAGAATCATGGTAAAAAAGCCATGAATTCTATGTGCAGTATTCCCCTAGGGCTGGAGTTCTGCCATTTTCTGTCTCTTTTTTTTAAGATTTTATTTATTTATTTGACAGAGAGAGACACAGTGAGAGAGGGAACACAAGCAGGGGAACAGAAGAGGGAGAAGCAGGTTTCCCGCCAAGCAGGGAGCCCGATGCGGGCTCGATCCCAGGACCCTGGGATCATGACCTGAGCCGAAGGCAGATGCTTAACGACTGAGCCACCCAGGCGCCCCTCTGCCGTTCTCATTGATTGGTAAACTTGATCTTGGCTGGCTGTTCTCGCTGATCTTCTGGGGAGGGGCCTGTTGCCGTGGTTTCCAAATGTGTTTGCTGGAGGCGGAATTGCCCCGCCCTTGCCCCCTCCCGGCTAAGTAATCTGCTCGGGTTTGCTCTCCGGGGCTTTTGTTCCCTGCAAGCTTTCTCTACAGCTTTGGAGGTGGAGAGTGAAAATGGCGGCCTCCCAATCTCCACCCCAGAGGACCCGAGAACTCGGGGCCCTGCTCCTCAGTGAGCCCCCAGAGAAAAGCAGTCAGTCACTCCCGTCTCCCCGGTCTCCCGCCGCACTCCGTGCTCACCCAGCCTGTGACCACACGTTTCTATCTCTGACACCCGACCCCAGGTGGAGTCTCCAAACCCGGCAGATCCCTGCGGTGCACTCCTGCGCGGCTCCTCCCGGGAGAGGAAGGTGAGTCTCCCCGGATCTGCCACTTGTTGGGTCCCTGCTGGAGGAGCAGTGGCCCGACTGTGCCGCGGATCATGGTTTTTGGCAACCCCGAGCTGAGAGCCCGCGCCTGGGCTCCGCCTCTGCAGCCGGCTTCCCTGCTCCGATTCCTGGGAGCTCTGCTGCACTCAGGCACCCCTGGTCTTTCTGTGACCCTGAGAGTCCTGAGACCACACTGTCCCACGAGGGTTCCATCCCCAGCTTAGCCACCGGAGTGACGTCCCTCAGCAGACCAGACTTTTAAAAGTTCTGATTTTGTGCTCCACGGCTCTATCACTTGCCAGAAGCGGCCAACGGAGGCCCCTTCCCTGCTGTCTATCCTCCCAAATATTGCCTCGGATTCACTTCTCCGCACATCCTACCTTCCAGAAAGTGGTCGCTTTTCTGTTCAGAGAGTTGTTGCTGTTCTTTTCTTTGATCTCCTGTTGAGTTTGTAGGTGTTCAGAATGGTTTGATCCCTATCCAGCTGAATTCCTGAGAGGAGACGAAATCTAGGTCTCCTACTCTTCCGCCATCTTGCTCCACCATGTTTTTTGTATTTTAAAAAACTCCGAGTATAATAGAGTAGGACATCCTAATTGAAATTCAAAACAATTCAGCAGAATAAACAATAAAAATAGTGAAAATCCTTTTCATATCCTCCTCCTCCTTTCCCCAGAGGTACTCCCCATGAAGTTTGCTTTGTATCATTATTTAGACTTTTTGTCTAATTATATATATGCGTTGCACATAAATATATAGTTTCATTTCATTTCAGGCTTAAAGAAAATGGCAAACTGCAGGAATGTGTAGTCTTTATGTAGTCAAATACATCAGTCATTTCCTTCATGGCATTGGGGGTTTTGTGTCTATGTAAGATCTTTATAGCCTCATATTCTTATTTTTTAAGATTTTTTTCCCTTCAGGGCTTTTAGAATTTTCTTCTTTATCCCTGAAGTTTAGAAATTTACCAATAGAGGCCTAACTATAATTTTAAAATTAGCATGCTTAGTAGGTTTTTTCAATCTCAAGATGCATGCCTTTCTTCAGTACAGATAAACACTCTATTCACATTCTTTGATTATTTCTTCCTTTCTGTTTTCTCTGATGCTTCCTTCTGGAATATCAGACCAATGTTACATCTACTGCAAGTATCCTGCAATATTTCTCTTGTATTTTCCATCTGGTTGCGTCTTTTAGCTCTTTGTTTTGGCTACAGAGACTCTGATAAAGAAAGGAAGACTTTTAAGTAAAAACATTTCCTGGTCTTTAATGTGGTTTATCTGCTCACATATAATGTCTTCTGTGGGATGAGTGTTATATAAGAAAATAGTCATCTTTCTCTCCCAGGAAGACTTTATGTCAGCTGGGGCTTCTTAGCCCTTGAAACTTCCATAAGATGGTCTTGAAACCCCAATCCGTGGCCTCCTGAGTCCCAAGATGTCTGTGAGTTCCAGTGTGTGCTCATGCTCTGATGGCCTCCTTGGTCTAGGGTCACTGTTTGTTGCCTGAAACAGCTGAGAAACTCAGTCCTTGCTTCAGTTTAAAAGTTACCTTCGCACGAAATTGTAAGATGTCACTAAAGAATTGGGGGAGATTGCCTGATGGAATGCACAGCAAACAAAGCAACACTTCACACCCTAATCTCTTTTCTTGACAGCCCATTCCAGATACTCAGCCATCTAGGGCTACTTGGTTACCTGCCCTCCCTTCAGCTTCACTGACTCCTCAGTCCCCTTTCTCTCCAAATTTTCCCCCTCTGTAAGCAGGGTCACTCAGCCACCTTCGCCTTCGGCTCCTGCTCCTAAACAAGTGTAACCAAGTGCTTCCACGTCCAGTGCAGACAAAGAGCTTCCCCCGACAGGATCTCTTCTCTTTATCAGGCAGTTTGGGTTACAAATGACAGTATTTTGTTCTGTTTTGCACGTCTAGAAGTGATGCTCAGTGATTCTAACTGAATGATTTTAGCATTTCATAGATGGAAGAGACCTTAACATTTTCTAGCAACTGTAATATAATTAATTACCCTTCTAAGTTCTATGTTTGTTGCCTTATAACTTCCCACCAAGTACATTTTTCACCTATCAGAGAACCTGTCCATGCATAGCTGACACACCTAGACAGTTTTCACTGTTTATATTCCACCGAAAATCTGGCTTCCTGTTGCTTCTAGTTTCTTTCCCAGATGAGTTACAATCAACAATATGTAGTGATCGATCAGTGATGGAGAGCAGGTCTGTGGGAAATGATGAAGAAATGCTGAGGTTCTCTAGTTGACTGGAAAGCTGGTACATCTGTTAGGAATTTGGCTACAAGTAATGGAAGATTTAAAAAGTAGAGGCCTGTCTGTCTCATGTAACAGGAAGTCTAGAGGTGGACAGCCCAGACCAGTTCAGCATATTGAAACATCGTCATTGACTGAGTGTCCTTTATATGCTATTCCCTCCTTACTGTGTGGCCTACTAGAGTCACAATTGCAAAATGGCTGCAGCAGTTCCCGCAATCACCTGCTTATTCATCATTGGCCAGAAATGTTTGCATGACCCTCCTAGCAGTGAGAGAGCCTAGGAGATTCAGTTTTTAGCTTTCATATGTTCCATCATAGAGGCAAGAAAAGGAGAGGAGGTTATAAATAGAATCTGGATGAGCTAAGCCACAGGGTCTGGCACATGTTGTAATGGCTTCTAGGGACACATGAGGAAGCATGTGTTCTATTGAGGAAGGAAGATTTGGTTTGGGGCATACTGAATTTGAGCTGTTGGCAAGTTTATCCCAAAAGACTGGTGGTCGGGTCTGCTCCAGCTTGGCCCCTTTTACCATTTCTTCATAATAAAAAAGTGGTATAGCTAGAAACCCTTAAGTTGGGGCACATGGGTGGCTCAGTCAGTTAAGCGTCTGCCTTTGGCTCAGGTCATGATCCCAGGATCCTGGGATTGAGTCCCGCATTGGGCTCCCTGTTCAGCAGGGAGCCTGCTTCTCCTTCTCCCTCTGCCTGCCACTCTGCCTGCTTGTGCTCTCTCTTTCTCTGTCAAATAAATAAATTAAAAATCTTAAAAAAAAAAAAAAAAGAAACCCTTGAGTTGTGGCTCCCTATTTATAAACAGCGCACAGGACACAGCCAGGAAATAAAGAAAGAAGTCAAGACACAGTTCAGGCTGACCAGCTTGTTTCATGTCCTTGGCCTTCATAATTGGTCAAGGTCACACATGACACATGAACCAAAGTGGACCAGTGAAACTCATTGCTAGGACTTTAGTGGGGACTGTTGGTAAAAAGAAACTTATTTTCCACTTGGGCTGTTGATAGTTGGACCTGCAGATGGCTACTTGGCTAATCTATGGCAAGATGGTGCTAAAATGGTACTGTAGAGATGGCCCTGCATCCACCATGTGGCCAATGGACCAGACAAGATGGTGCATGGAACAAGAAGGCAGCTTCTCCCAGATACAAGTAGTCACAGTGAGACTGGTCTGAGTCTCCATGGTCTAGACGCTTTCCTAAAGCAGTGGTGTCAAAATAACAAGAATGAGTATGATTTCATTAGAAATTTTATAATCTCTTACAAATGTTTGACCATTTTTACAGAAGGCCGACTCCAAGATTTGGGAAAAATAATATACAACAGTATATATCGTGGCATTGCTTTTAACAGTAAAACTTGGCAAAACGTGAATATCCAACAGCAGCATTCAAAACGTGAATATCCAATTCACACGTAAAGTGGATGGATGAATTATGGCATGTCCATGCATAGGCATGTTAGGTAGCCTTTAAAAATGATGTGCCAAACAATTTTTAGTGATAATGGAAAATGCTCATGATATAATGTTGATACAAAATTATATAAACAGCATAATTCTCATGTTATTTTTTTCTAAAAAGCCTTAATTTGCAGATATAAGAGATCAGAACGAAATACATCCACATATAATAATGTTTTTCTCTGGATGAGGAGACTATGAATAATTTTAATTTTCTTCTTTATCCTCCCCGTATTTTCCAGTGAGTTCCTACTTTCATGATCATTATTATTTGTTTAAAGATAAGGGGAAAAAAGCACAACCTCTGGTCATTATTTCAAATTTATCCCAACAATTCAGCTGTCCTTCCCTAGTCACAGCACATGGGAGTTTCCACTGTGAGTCAAAGTTGAGTCTATACCCAGATTCGTCTTCATTGCTGGGCTGTAGACTCCTTGACCTCTTTCCTGACCCCATGCTGACGTGTCTAGTATACACTTGAAATCTGAGCCATAGTTGCCGAGTTGAATTGTACAGCCCAAGTCTAGTGTTAAGTCTGTAGCAGGAAGAGAAATAAAGAGACGAGAAAGAAGCTGAGAAGTGATCCTACAGAAAATGATCTCCAGGCAGGTGTGACAGTATTTTGCTTTCTCTCTGTGCCTCACTTTAATCATCTGTGAAGTGGGAATAACAGCAGCACCCTCTTTATGGTGTTGATATGAAGATTTCATGAGTGAGTGGAGGTGAGGTCCTTGTCAAGGGTGCTGGGCACCTAGGAAGAGCTATACAAGCATTTGTTCTTCCTGTTATATGTTCCTGCTCAAATGTGGGCTCCTCCCAAATGCCTGTCAGTCCCATCGTGGGAACCGCCTTCCCCACACTTCATACCCGTGTACCTGAGGCTGTGCCTGGGCACCTCAGTCCCCCTCTCATGTGTCAGCTCATTTGCAAACTTCTTTACCCTCTGGGATCACAAACACCCTGTAGGCGGGGATTTCTTCAACTTTATATTCCCTTCCCTACATTGCACCTGGCAGGTACTAAATAAAACATATTTAATTAACTTTAAAATAATGTGTTTCCTTCTCCTCCCAGGTGCCCTAATTTTTCTTCTTAAATCATAACGTCCCTTAAACCCCAGTGTAAACATTCCCTGCTCTTTATTGAGCCAATTCCCAGAGAAAGGCACACATCTTACTGACTAAGGGCAGGACTTTGGGAATGGCATGGGAGGTCAGTGGTCCAAGGCACACGTTGGGCCATGCTAAGGACACGCTGGACCCAGACCTCCAGCTGGGATGCTCTCATTGCTCACCCCCCCCCCCCGGAAGCTCATCTTCAATATAGAGAAGAAGGGGTACACTTCTTATTTCCTATTTCCAGCCACCTGAGGGTAGATTAACTATGTATGCACACACTCAGCACATGCTCATGTGAATGAATATTTATTAATCACAAAATTCTTTCATAGCCCCAGGCTGCTCAGTTACCCTCACCCCAGTTTCCTGGCAGGTTTGTAGGGAATGGAAGCCAATTTTTTTTAAGTGTTTTTTTTTATTCTTATGTTAATCCCCATACATTACATCATTAGTTTTAGATAAAGTGTTCTATGATTCACTGTTTGTGCATAACACCCAGTGCTCCATGCAGAATGTGCCCTCCTCAATACCCACCACCAGGCTAACCCATCCTCCCACCCCCCTCCCCTCTAGAACCCTGTTTGTTTTTCAGAGTCCATCATCTCTCATGGTTTGTCTACCCCTCCAATTTCCCCCACTTCATTCTTCCCCTCCCGCTACCTTCTTCTTCTTCTTCTTTTTTTTTTCTTAACATATATTGCATTATTTGTTTCAGAGGTACAGATCTGAGATTCAACAGTCTTGCACAATTCACAGCGCTTACCAGAGCACATACCCTCCCCAGTGTCTATCACCCAGTCACCCCATCCCTCCCACCCCACCCCCCACTCCAGCAACCCTCAGTTTGTTTCCTGCAATTAAGAATTCCTCATATCAGTGAGGTCATATGATACATGTCTTTCTGTTTGACTTATTTCACTCAACATAATACCCTCCAGTTCCATCCACGTCGTTGCAAATGGCAAGATCTCATTCCTTTTGATGGCTGCATAATATTCCATTGTATATATATACCACTTCTTCTTTATCCATTCATCTGTCGATGGACATCTTGGCTCTTTCCACAGTTTGGCTATTGTGCATGTATAGCACTGCTGCTATAAACATCGGGGTGCATGTACCCTTTCGGATCCCTACTTTTGTATCTTTGGGGTAAATACCCAGTAGTACAATTGCTGGATCATATGGTAGCTCTATTTTCAACTTTTTGAGGAACCTCCATACTGTTTTCCAGAGTGGTTGCACCAGCTTGCATTCCCACCAACAGTGTAGGAGGGTTCCCCTTTCTCCGCATCCCTGCTAACATCTGTCGTTTCCTGACTTGTTAATTTTAGCCATTCTGACTGGTGTGAGGTGGTATCTCATTGAGGTTTTGATTTGGATTTCCCTGATGCCAAGCGATATTGAGCACTTTTTCATGTGTCTGTTGGCCATTTGGATGTCTTCTTTGGAGAAATGTCTGTTCATGTCTTCTGCCCATTTCTTGATTGGATTCTTTGTTCTTTGGGTGTTGAGTTTGATGAGTTCTTTATAGATTTTGGATACTAGCCCTTTATCTGATATGTCATTTGCAAATATCTTCTCCCATTCTGTCGGTTGTCTTTTGGTTTTGTTGACTGTTTCCTTTGCTTTGCAAAAGCTTTTTATCTTGATGAAGTCCCAATAGTTCATTTTTGCCCTTGCTTCCCTTGCCTTTGGCGATGTTTCTAGGAAGAAGTTGCTTCGCCTGAGGTCAAAGAGGTTGCTGCCTGTGTTCTCCTTTAGGATTTGGATGGACTCCTGTCTCACATTGAGGTCTTTCAACCATTTGGAGTCTATTTTTGTGTGTGGTGTAAGGAAATGGTCCAGTTTCATTCTTCTGCATGTGGCTGTCCAATTTTCCCAACACCATTTGTTGAAGAGACTGTCTTTGTTCCATTGGACATTCTTTCCTGCTTTGTCGAAGATGAGTTGACCATAGAGTTGAGGGTCCATTTCTGGGCTCTCTATTCTGTTCCATTGATCTATGTGTCTGTTTTTGTGCCAGTACCATGCTGTCTTGATGATGACAGCTTTGTAATAGAGCTGGAAGTCCGGAATTGTGATGCCGCCGGCTTTGCTTTTCTTTTTCAACATGGAAGCCAATTTTTAAAATTATTCATAGCTCTATGGTTCTATTCGAGGTTACTTTCAGAGTAACAGTAGGGGGAGACTTACATGCTGCATTCTAGAGCTGGAATCAGGAGCTCTCTTGGTACCCATGCTTGACCCTACTTCATATAGATCATCATTCAGGAGGTGTTCATGAAGCACAGAGTCAGCCCCCAATTTAAATTCTGTCTGTCTGAGTTAGTTGCTGGGTTATATCAGGCAACCCCATTCATTTGCACAGTCTGAATGCTGTCCTCCAGCCTAAGGAGAAGTCAATCTGTTGTGACCTGCTTTCTCCCCTTTTGGAGCAAGGTGAGAATTCACATGTAAATGATCCCTAGCATTTTTCAAACATAAATGTGAATTGGCAATAACCATTTGCTGTGTTGATTTAGGAGACTCTGGAGAAGGTTTCCTGTTTAATCTGCAAGTAAAAGTTCCACCTTTGATCGTGAGGCTGCTCATCATTTCATAATGGCACTGGAGCATATGTCTTGCTGGCGGATGACTCACAGGCTGAGTTGCCTGCCACCGGATGTCACAAATAATACTGCTATTCAAAAGAGGAGGGATGCTATGGGCAGGGCTCGGAAGTGATTTTTAAAATGAAAAACCTTATTTATATGTCCCCCAGAATATTCCAAGCCCTTTCAGGAGGACAATGCTCTTTGTTTAGCTGCTGAGGCGGAGGAAACAAAAACCACATTATGTGTAATATCCCTGAAGCTAAATTACAATATTTACCTCCACATGTTAACTTGAAGTTCATAATTATCTATGCTTAGAACAGAAAATGGAAGAAAAGGTTCAGTGAACACCCACCTGGGTGTTGTGAATGATGTTGTTCCAACAGAAACAAAAGTTGAGGAGGAGGATTTAGAGAGGAGGGAGGAAGCATGGTGCTTGAACATCCTTAGCTGAGACTTCAGGAGAATTGTTTGGAGCATAAGGATCTCTCTTGTCTACCCCTTCGGAGATGACTTGTGTCATTATTTCCCCCCTCCAAACCAGCAATGGTGTCCTGAATGCTCCTCTATCAAAATTCAGAAGAAAACAGCTCTGATGAAATGAGGCAAGCTCAGAGAGCATCCAGAATCTTTTGGCAAAGAATTAAGGCTAATTCAACAGATACATGAAAAAGTGCTCAACATCACTTGGCATCAGGGAAATCCAAATCAAAACCTCAATGAAATACCACCTCACACCAGTCAGAATGGCTAAAATTAACAAGTCAGGAAATAACAGATGCTGGAGAGGATGCAGATAAAGGGGAACCCTCTTACACTGTTCGTGGGAATGCAACTGGTGCAGCCACTCTGGAAAACAATATGGAGGTTCTTCAAAAAGTTGAAAATAGAGCTACCCTAACAACCCAGCAATTGCACTACTGGGTACTTACCCCAAAGATACAAATGTAGTGATCCGAAGGGGTATGTGCACCCCGATGTTTATAACAGCAATGTCCACAATAGCCAAACTATGGAAAGAGCCACGATGTCCATCAACAGATGAATGGATAAAGAAGATGTGGTGTGTATATACAATGGAATATTATGCAGCCATCAAAAAAAAAATGAAATCTTGCCATTTGCAATGACGTGGATAGAACTAGAGGGTATTATGCTAAGGGAAATAAGTCAATCAGAGAAAGACATGTATCATATGATCTCCTTGATATGAGGAATTTTTAATCTCAGGAAACAAACTGAGGGTTGCTGGAGTGGTGGGGGGTGGGAGGGATGGCGTGGCTGGGTGATAGACACTGGGTAGGGTATGTGCTATGGTGAGCGCTGTGAATTGTGTAAGACTGATGAATCACAGACCTGTACCTGTGAAACAAATAATACATTATATGTTTAAAAAAAAAAAAAGAAGATAGTAGGAAGAGAAAAATGAAGGGAGGGCTATCTGAGGGAGAGATGAATCATGAGAGACTATGGAATCTGAAAAACAAATTGAGGGTTCCAGAGGGGAGGGATGTGGGGGGATGGGTTAGCCTGGTGATGGGTATTAAAGAGGGCACGTTCTGCATGGAGCACTGGGTGTTAAACACAAACAATAAGTCATGGAACACTACATCAAAAAGTAAAAAAAAAAAACCAAAAACTGATGATGTATGGTGATTAACATAACAAAATAAAAAAAAGCATAATCTATAAATAAAAAAAAGAATTGAAGCTAATTCTGTGGAAGGCATATTCTATAAATAAAAAAAAAAAAGAATTGAGGCTAATTCTGTGGAAGGCTCCACTGTGGCCTTTGTGACCAGCTCCGGTTGGGTTGGGCAGCCAGGGCCCATGGTAACATATGATGTACTGCTGCACTCACACCCCCTCTCATCCTGGTAAAGTTCACTGCCAGCACCAGCACCTGCACCTCTCCCATGGTAGACTGTCCTGCCCCATATCAAGGGCACATGGGAACACACAAGTGCCTGGGAATTTAACTCCAGCAGTGGCAGTCCTTCACCAACAACTGATTGGTGTCCAGATGTAGATTCTCTAGTGCTCTTGTCTTGTCCTCCCTCACCCACAATTTGGACAACCCTGTTGCATTTCCTG
The DNA here is from genome assembly GCF_029215605.1 of Mirounga angustirostris. NCBI lineage: Eukaryota > Metazoa > Chordata > Mammalia > Carnivora > Phocidae > Mirounga > Mirounga angustirostris. The sequence continues at coordinate 94,590,549 of NW_026991718.1, read as the reverse complement.
AGCTCCCCTGCAGGAGTGAGCCAAAATCCCCCCATGGGACTTTGCTTGATGTTGCACACTGGTCCCATCTTCCCATTCCCTTATCAGAGTTTCCCAAAATTGTTAGCAAATCACTTTCACAAGAACCCATGGACCATTGCATGAGAAGCATTCCCATGTGCAAGAACATGAGACTCGACTGTTTGGGTCGTATATGGTTGGAGCAAGGAAGGGGGTCTGATCCAAAGCAGCCAGTCCATAGAATGAGTGAAGAGGTCTGCCTAATGGTACTGGTCCTTCATGTCAAATGGTTACTCCAATCATATCTGTGCTTACTCAATTCAAATGGGAGATGTACAATTAGTTAGTAACCCTAGGAAAAGCCCAAGAAGGAATGGCAAGGAGTTGTCTCACCAAAATTGTGAAGCATTAGACTAGTGACCCAAGGAGTCATGGGACAGCATTATATTGTTTGAACTTGTTTTACCCTGAATGGCCTCGATCCTGCATGTCCCTCCAGTCTTCTGAGGCCCAGCTATGGGGAGATTGAAACTATTTTCTGTCCTCTTTACTTGCTTGTACATTTTTTCATACCCTTTCATCTCCTACCCTACCCCACTGACCAACATGACCATGTTCCTGAAAAAGCTTAGTAAGTACAAACAAGGATATGAAAGAAAATCCCCACAATTCTAGGACCTAGAAATAGTACATTTTAAACTTTTTATGATTATGTGTATATATTTTAAACTTTTATAATTATGTGTATATATCTTACAAAATTAGGGTTATTATATTCCAGAGAATTTTCTGATGCCCTGAAATTTCTTTAAGTACATGTCTGCTATATTACATAATATTGCAAAGCAGGATAAACCATAACTTACTAAACCAATCTTCTATTGGACACTTATGTTGCTTCCAGATATTTACTAGTATAAATATTGCTGTGATGTCATACTTACACATGAACCTTAATGCTCATCTCTGAGTGATAGACTTACAGGCTCAGTAATTATGAATTTTCTATAAGCCTTCATATGGCCTAGTCCATGATTCCCACATCAGGCTGCACATTGGGGTCCCCTGGAGGCCTTCAGAAAATGCAGAAGCTGGACCCCACCCTCAGAGTTCATGATTTGAGTATTCTGGGGGGTGATCAAGGCTAGAAATTTTAAGATTTTTTTTAAAGATTTTATTTATTTATATGATAGAGAGACACAGCGAGAGAGGGAACACAAGCAGGGGGAGCGGGAGAGGGAGAAGCAGGCTTCCCGCGGAGCAGGGAGCCCGATGCGGGGCTTGATCCCAGGACCCTGGGACCATGACCTGAGCTGAAGGCAGACGCGTAACGACTGAGCCACCCAGGCATCCCGAAATTTTAAGATTTTTAAGGAGATTTTCAGGTAACACTAAGAAGTGGGACTCACTGTGCTACATTGTTTTGAGGGCTGCTTTTAGCTTTAGGAGAGGAGAGGTTTTAAATAGTAGAACAACAGTGGTGAGAGTGGGCATCCCTATCGTCTTCTTGACCTTAGGGGAAAGCTCTCAGCTCTTCCCCATTGAGAATGATATTCACTGTAGGCTTTTTGTATATGGCTTTTATGATATTGAGGTATGGTCCCTCTATCCCTACACTGTGGAGAGTTTTTATCAAGAAAGAATGTATTTTGTCAAATGCTTTTTCTGCACCAATTGAGAGGATCATTTGGTTCTTGTCCTTTCTTTTATTAATGTGATGTATCACGTTGATTGATTTGCGAATGTTGAACCGCCCTTGTAGCCCAGGAATAAATAAATCTCACTTGGTCGTGGTGAATAATCCTTTTAATGTGCTGTTACAGCCTATTGGCTAGAATCTTGGTGAGGATTTTGGCATCCATGTTCATCAGGGATATTGGATATTGGTCTGTAAATCTCCTTTTTGATGGGTTCTTTGTCTGGTTTGGGGATCAAGGATATGCTGGCCTCATAAAATGAGTTTGGAAGTTTTCCTTCCATTTCTATTTTTTGGAACAGTTTCAGAAGAATAGGTATTAATTCTTCTTTAAATGTTTGGTAGAATTCCTCTGGGAAGCCATCTGGCCCTGGACTCTTATTTGTTGGGAGATTTTTGATTACTACTTCAATTTCCTTGCTGGTTATGGGTCTGTTCAGGTTTTCTATTTCTTCCTGTTTCAGTTTTGGTAATACGCAAGTTTCCAGGAATGCATCCATTTCTTCCAGATTGCCTAATTTGTTGGCATATACTTGCTCATAATATCTTCTTAAAATTGTTTGTATTTCCTTGGTGTTGGTTGTGATCTCTCCCCAAATAGCCAGAAGAATGTTGAAAAAGAAAACCAGAGCTGGTGGCAACACAAACCCGGACTTCAAGCTTTATTACAAAGCCTTAATCATCAAGATAGTATGATACTGGCACAAAAACAAACACATAGATCAATGGAACAGAATAGAGAACCCAGACATAGACCCTCAACTCTATGGTCAACTAATCTTCCACAAAGCAGGAAAGAATATCCAATGGAAAAAGGAAAGTGTCTTCAAAAATGGTGCTGGGAAAATTGGACAGCCACATGTAGAAGAATGAAACTAGACCTTTTTTTACACCATACACAAAAATAAACCCCAAATGGATGAAAGACCTCAATGTGAGACAGGAATCCATCAAAATCCTAGAGGAGAACACAGGCAGCAACCTCTTCAACCTCAGCCACAGCAACTTTTTGCTAGACACGTCTCCAAAGGCAAGGGAAACAAAAGCAAAAATGAACAATTGGAACCTCAAGATAAAAAGCTTCTGCACAGCAAAGGAAACAGTCAACAAAACTAAAAGACAACCTAGGGAATGGGAGAAGGTATTTGCAAATGACATATCAGATAAAGGGCTGGTATCCAAGATCTATAAAAAACTCATCAAACTCAACACCCAAAATCAGATAATCCAGTCAAGAAATGGGCAGAAAACATGAACAGACATTTCTCCAAAGAAGACATACAAATGGCCAACAGACACATGAAAAAATACTCCCTATCACTTGGCATCAGGGAAAGACAAATCAAAACCACAGTGAAATACCCCCTCACACCAGTCAGAATGGCTAAAATTAGCAAGACAGGAAACAACAATGTTGGCAAGGATGTGGAGAAAGGGGAACCCTCTTACACTGTTTGTGGGAATGCAGGATGGTACAACCACTCTGAAAAATGATATGGAGTTTCCTCAAGAAGTTAAAAATAGAGGTACCCTTCAACCCAGCAATTGCACTACCAGGTATTTACCCTAAAGATACAAATGTAGTGACCTAAAGGGGCACCAGCACCCCAATGTTCATAGAAGCCATGTCCACAATGGCCAAACTGTAGAAAGAGCTGGATGTCCATTGACAGATGAATGGATAAAGAAGATGTAGTGTACATATATACAATGGAATATTGCTCAGCCATCAGAGAGGTTGAATACTTACAATTTAAATTGACTTGGATGGAACTGGAGGGTATTATGCTGAGCAAAATAAGTCAATCAGAGAAAGACAATCATATGTTTTCACTCATATGTGGACTATAAGAAACAGCGCACAGGACCATTGGGGAAGGGAGAGAAAGCTGAATGGGAAGTCATCAGAGAGGGAGAAAAACCATGAGAGACTCTTAACTATAGGAAACAAACTGAGGATTGCTGGAGGGGAGGTGGGTGGGGGGTGGGGTATTGAGTGGTGGGCATTAAGGAGGGCATGTGATGTGATGAGCACTGGGTGTTATATGCAACTGATAAATTATTGAACACTACATCTGAAACTAATGATGTACTATAAGTTGGCTAATTGAATTTAAAGATTTTATTTATTTATTTGACAGAGAGAGACACAGCGAGAGAGGGAACACAAGCAGGGGTAGTGGGAGAGGGAGAAGCAGGCTCCACGCAGAGCAGGGAGCCCGATGTGGGACTCGATCCCAGGACCCTGGGATCATGACCTGAGCCGAAGGCAGTTGCTTAACCGACTGAGCCACCCAGGCACCTGGCTAATTGAATTTAAATAAAAAACAAAAATAAATAGTAAAGGAGGCCTGTTGTGTGTAAGGAAAGAGAGTCATCGAAGTTGAGAACATTTCCTTTGTTTTATACTCAGACTTCTCGGCCAAGGCTGATGGCTTGCTTGATGGTGCCAAATGCCAGGGAGCATCCAGACACTGACTTCCTGCTCTACATGGTACCCTCCCCCCACCCGCCTGAGCGCTGTCCACCCATTCTCCCCGCCTCCCCGCCTATCCTGCTGAAGAGCCAATGGCAGCTCCGTGGAAGTTGATCTTGCCTTCCAAAGACCCTAGAGGAGCCAGCAGTAGGTTGTTGTAGGTCATTGTAAGGCTTGCCTCTTGCACCAGCTGTGGTCCCCTTTGTCGATATTCAGTCCCTGCACCTTCCCATAAGGAAAGGGAATGACTTCCTATGGGCTGGATATCCCACTTACCCTCTCTCTAGGTCCCAAGCTTTCCCATGGCTTTAAACCTTGCAGCCAGCTTTGATGCTGAGGCAATTTTGGAGACATGCCTTCACAGCCCACAATCAGATCTGCTTCTTCACCCTCATGCCTGGTGCTCTATGTGGATGCCTGGAGGAGCTGGTGACTGGCTGGATGTCTTTCTCTCTCTCCATGCAGCTAGCCTGGGCTTCCACGCAGCACCATGTTCTCAGGGTAGTCAGAATTTTACCGTCTTGGCTGGCTTCCTCCACAGTGTGTGTCCTAAGAAACCCAAGTGGAAGATGTGAGACTTTTTGTAACCTAGGCTTAGAATCTGCAGAGTGTCACTTCCACCACAGTCTATTGGTCAAAATGTGAGTCACAGGGCCAGCCCAGATTTAAGGGGTAGGAACTACATGAGGGTATGAATACCATGAAATGGTGTTCACTGGGGAGCCATCTTTGGAGATGACTTACCACAGCAACCTCACAGGATTAAGTGGGGTTATTAGAGGTGTCAGGAGAAGGCAGCGCCCCCTACAGGTGATATTCATATCATTCTCCTTTCGTCTTTCTTTCTGTTCACTGGACTGTTGTTTTTCCAGCAAATTCTCTTACACATTTCAGCCAGAGACTGGTAGTAGGAGTGAGGTTTAAGCAGAAAGCAAGAGTGACCTCACCCAGAAGTCAGGGGAAGAACCTCCTTTGGCTCTGAAATCCAGTGCTTCTTTTTCAGTACCATGTCCTCCCCAAACCTAACCCACTGGCTCCCTGATGTCTTATGAGTGAAAGCCGAAGTTTCTGAGACTTGACGTACCTAAGAGCACAGAAATACCAGGGGCCTTCCACCAGACTCCCTTATGAGCTCACAAGGCTTCTGAAAAAACAGTATCCAAGGGAAGTTGCCGTGGTGGAATCCAATGACCTCTTTATTAATGGCGGTTGAGGCAAAACTGTGATTTCTGAATTATCCCATGGGGCACATGGGAGATGTGTTCTTCAGTGGGAGTGCAAAACTCTTTTTCAGGAGCACAAAAAGAATTTATAATTTAATCACCACTGACCACTCTCTCTATCTATTCCCAGTAAGAGGCACTTAAACCTTCTGTGTAGATCCAGTCTCTTCAATAGAGCCAGAGACCAGATCTGGTTATAGTTCAAACTTCTCAGAATAAGAATCTCATTGAGTGTGGTGCTTCCTGTCAGAGAGGTCATTGTTGATCTTGAGTGGGCATCTGGTTGAGACCACTCCACTGGACAGCTCCAGCGAGCCATCTTGAGCCCTGGAGAGCTCAAACCTCAGGTCACCACCTGCAAACTTGGTCCCTAAACCTGAGCCTTGGAGATATTGCCATGCAATTCTAATTCAAATTTTAATCATGAATCCAGACTTTTAAGTCACAGTGCCAAGCACATGGTTGGGGTGACACACAGCAGGTACTCAAAGAATATTTGTTGAATCACTGAGTGAATGAATGAAGTCCAGAGATACAAAGTGACTTGTCTAGGTTCACACGATGAAATAGCGAAGTCGTTTCCTTCTCCCTCTTGCTGTCCCTTGGAAGTACTTAGTTTAAGGTTGATACGATTCTTGTGGTGCTGATCTCTCTCTTCCCAACATTCTAAGTATCTGTGCACGCCCCTTACCTTTCCTGTCAGGCAACAAGCTCCTCAAGGGCAGATGTTTTCTATACACTCCTCCATATCACTTAGGAAGCCAAGCTGAGCATCTTGCCTACAGTAAGAGGTCAACAATGTGTGTTCGCTCTGATGCTGTCAGTGTATAGAGCTTTTTGTGGCTTCCCTCACTGTGTTGCTGTAAGTTTTTTTGGTTACTTTTTGCTCTTGTTGGTACCTTCTAATTTGTGGCTTCAAAACTGCCAAAGGTAAGAAATCAAAAACCAAATTAGGTATGTGTGTGTGCGCACAGACACATGCACACACACACACACACAGTCAATTCTTGTTACTTGTGATGGTGGTTATGTTCTGTAAAGTCACCATGAGCACTGAATTGGCCACTACTAAACCACTGCTCCTGGAGGAAATACAGAGTTAGATGCCTGCCAACCTTCAGTCACAACACAGAACAATCCAGAGTCAGAGGCAGATAGTCTGAGTCCTGACAATGTGGTCCAGACCTGATCTACCCCTTGACATTTTAACTTTGTGAGCCAGCAAATAAGTCAGTATGAGTCACCTTTTTTGTCATTTCCATGTGAACGAGTCCTGATTAATTTACCCACTTAATAAAAAAATGCCTTTTTATTATATTCTAGAAATGAGATACAACTGATGTTGCTTTATTGTCAATGATAGAAAGCTCTCTACCTAATGAGGCATTTTATAAAGATAGCCCTTATGCAGTCAACCTCCCTGACACACAGGCATACAGAAGCATTTATTGTGCTCCAACTGTGTACGAGGCACTGGAGTGTGCTTTGGAGATTACCAGATGAATACAAAAAGCCTAAAACTTCAAAGACATCATGGTTTAAACTCTTTTAAACACCTAATTTTTTTTCTTTTAATTAATGAGGGAAAGATAATTTTATTCTTATTACTTATTTCACTTAGCTATTGCTATAATAGTGCCATATAGAAAAAATAACCATAAAGTCTTGGTGACACAGAGTAGCAACCTGTGCATGGGCTGGGGTGGCTTGGAGAACCCCAGCTGGGCTCACTTTTAGGTCTGAGGTTGACGGGTTTGACTGATCTAGACTGGGCATCGCTGGGAAGCTCTACTTCCTGCAGGTAGACTGGGATGCTTCAGCATCCAGCTACAAGGGCTGGGGGCGGGAATATGTGGGAAATATTCCACCCATTTCTCATGCTCCTTCCACCAGTGGTCTAGCCAGGCATGTTCTTCTCATGGTGATAGCTGAGGCCTTCTAAGTCATAGACTCACTTTCACCTTGTTCTGTTGGCTAAAGCAAGTCACATGGACAAGCCTAAAGTCAAGGGGGGCAGGGAAATAATCTGCTCTTTCAGTGGGAGAGATTGCAAAGACCTATAACAAAGGACATGGATATAGAGGGGTGAAGAATTGGAGCCAATAATGCCATTTACTATACTCATTTATTGATCTTAGATCTGCCTCCTAGAAATCCACTTAAGCTTAACAAAAGGGAGAATTGCTCACTTAAAGTGGCTTCCTAGTCTACTTTGGAGTTGCTCCTCAGATGAACTTAGAGATCTTCCTAGGGCTCTCTCCTTTCTGGGCCTCACTGTCCTAGAACGGGGAGCATGGCAGGAGTCATCTGTCTTTGAAAGGGCCCAGAAAGATGTCACTGGTGCCTTCATAATGTACTCTTATCATAAGGTCCCTGGAGGTGGGGCTCTGCATCACTCCAAGCTGCATTCTGTAAATCGCTAAGTTCCAGAGAAACCAATATTAATGGCAATGCATTACGTATGAATTTATCTTGAATTTGTGGACTTCTTTCCAAAAGCACCCTGAGAAACTGTTTGCATCAGGCTAGTTTTGCTCATTCCTTTGGTAGGACTGTCATCTGGTAATAGGATTAGACAGGCTACATTATTGCCTTTAATGTCTTGCTAGAGAGAGATTGATTTTCTTGAAGTGAAGTACGAGGCATCCTTTCTATTAAGCAAATTGAACTGCTTAGGTCAGAAAGGCTATAAGAAGGAGCAGTGGTGTGCTGATAAACCAGCTTTCTGGATGAAAAAGCCCTGATTTGTAGTATTTGTCAATTTCTGTGGCATAAACACTCCCCCGATGGCTGCTTTCAAGCTGCTTTCAAGCTGCCAACACGGTGATGTCCCTGGACACTGCCTTGAGAAGAGATGCGCCTGAACTGGTCTGCTCTGCTACCCCATTACCTGCATGGCTGTGCTGTGGTGATGGAAAAATGGGTTCATTTCCTGGGTGTTCCTTGAGGGAGAGGAGGTGGCATTTGTGTCCTGTGTGTCTAATTTTTGTAGAAGTTAAAGTCAGCACTAAATCGATCAGGATGAATCCACAGTGCTGACAAAAGGGCTTTGCTGGAATGGGGCTATAGAAAGTAATAGTAACACTGACTACATTTTCTTCCTGGTGCCTACACACCTGGCCCTTTTCTCAATCAGCGTGATTACACCACAACTCTATTGGAGAATCTGAAGCACGGATAGTTCAGTGGCATGCCCAGGCCACACTAATTAAGTAGAAACTGAGATTTGAACCCAGAGTCCTTGTTTGGTCCTGAATCTCTCCTGACACTCTCTCAGGGCCCAGGGAACTTCAGGATGGGACTGTGAGCTCCTGCTTACCTTCACATGTACTGCTCCCTTCATCCAGGTGCCCTTGTCCTCTTTCTCCATTTAGCAAATGAATACTTCCCCTGCAAAACACAGGGATGAGAATCATCCTCTCCAAGTGTGAGTGTGTGTCTGCCTGCCTGTGCTATGACTCATACTTGAAGCCCAATACCAGGCTCCATCCAGAGATGCACAAACCAGCCTTACACTAGCTAGCTCACAAGAGCCGTTTGGTAAATCATCAGGCATTCCGCAGACCATTATTAAAACTCAAATTATATAAACTTACAATGAAATGTACTATGTTAAAAATAAAGGGAACAAATACTGGTCACTCATCACTTCCTAATTGTTTTACTATAATCTGTACTCTTGGGGTTACTTATGCCTCTAGTATCCACAAAGTAGAAAAGTCCATCTCATGGTGGCTACTGTGCATCTCTTCCTGACTCCATGTTGAGTGACATCACATTGGTATCTTGAAATCTTTTATGGTGGGAATATTTATACAATGGAAATGAACAAACGCTGCAAGACAGGGTTTGGTTTGCTGTTTTGTTGATTGGCTAGGCTTTAAAAAGTAATGGAGAAAATATATATATATATTTTAAAGATTTTATTTATTTATTTGAGAGAGAGTGAGATAGAGAAAGAGAGCATGAGAGGGGGGAGGGTGAGAGGGAGAAGCAGACTCCCTGCCGAGCAGGGAGCCTGATGCGGGACTCGATCCCGGGACTCCAGGATCATGACCTGAGCCGAAGGCAGTCGCTTAACCAACTGAGCCACCCAGGCGCCCATGGAGAAAATATTAATAAGACAGATTAAACTTAAAAGTGTGTCGCATCTGTAACTGCTACATTGTGAATAGCATAAAGCTTAAAGACATTTTTTTCCAATATTTGAAACCTATTATTCATTTCAGGAAAGAAGTTGCTCATATCATTGGTGAACAACATGGCATTCCAACATACAGCTTTGTCCCACTTTTGTCTTACTCATTAATGTGAATAAAAATATCAACCAGCATTCACAATAGAACTGCACTCATATGTCAATTGTAACCACAGGTACAAGAATTAGACAAAAATCAATGAAAGCAGCTTTCATTTTCAGCCAAGATGGGGAAACAGGGACCGGATTCACCCTCCCACCTAAAACAACAACCAAAAATGGATAGAATATGTGAAAAATGGTTCATTGTATATCAGAAAGGACAGTGAGAAAGAGAGAGGAAACATATGATTACCCAGCTTGCTGTCTGAAGAGATTTCAAGGCAGTGAAACAGAGGAGGGGGCCCGTCGGTGGGGTTGGGGACAGAACCTGGTGGGCTCTCTGAGTTGAGGAGATGGAGGTAGAAGTCTGGAGAGGCCAAGGTGGTGATCCTCCCAGAGTACCAGGGAAGAGAGAGCTATTCAGCAGATAGTCTGTGGACACCTTCAGAGAGTGTCCTTCCAATATTCAGCTGCCTGCTGATCAGCATGATAGCTGTGCACTACCTGGTCTTTACTTGACCCGGGTTAAAACCTGCAGGGTTATCCATAAATAAGTGCTACAGACTCTCTCTACCTCAGTATGATAGACTAAAATTTACATATGAGTAGTTTGAGATTGGATGTCTCCTTGCACATGATAAAATATGGTAGGTTAGGCTTAAGTATCAGTAGACGCCCTTTAAAGTAGTTCACCTGGACCATGAAAAAGCCAGATTTATTCACAACACATCTGAGATGCAGCGTCATTAAAGGAGAGAGGTCGAATGACAGGTGGTACTTTGCAATGTATCAACAGCTAATGGAAATATATATATGCAAGATGCAGGTGTCTATATACATACACATGTGGGGGTCAGCCTGGGTCCGGTAGCTGGACATGAAGGTTGCTGTGCCTCTGGATTCAGAGTCATGGACAAGCTGGACAGAATTCTTATTTCTCCATGGCACTTAGTTAAAAGCATCTACTGAGACTTGTGATAATGATGTTAGTGTGCTGACCATCAGGCTGAATGGCAGGGCAGAATGCACAGGGGTAGACACGGCCACTGAGGTTGGGAGCACAGAGTCCCAGTACTGCAGCCTCTGAGCATGGGAGGGAGTAAGCTGGCTTTTGTCATTTCCCTGGAGTGTCACTCTTAGTTCTTGGCTGCTAAAATTATGTTTATATAATGCCTCTAAATTCCAGTCATCCAATTTGTGTATAAAGTCACAGAGTCACACAGAGACTGTAAATCTTACTGCTACTAAAACTACCTTTTTTTCCCCCAGGCTATTTGTCAACTGTGCCACATGCTTTTCCATACATCATCTCAATAGGGGCGAAAGGTTACTTAAGCTGAAATGCAGGCTCAGAGGGAAAGTTACTTCATGAAATCTCTCACAATCTCCCAGTGACGTCTGTCTTACTCTAAAGCTTGCATTTTTAACTTTCACATTACATAATGGTTCTTAAGGAACAATACTATAAACCATTATTATTTGCATAGTGCTTTACTGTTAACCATTAAATCAGATTTAATCATTTAATCATTCGCACACTCAAAACCATCCTGTTGCGTAGGTACTTTTCACCCCATTGCGTAGGTGAGGAAACTGAGCTTTAGGCAGGTTGCGTGTCTTGTCCTTTTGGAGTTGCGTGGGATGTGGCAGAGCTGGAATCCAATATTACTGCAAGGAGGAGAGAGTGTTCTTATATAAAAGACCAGACTGAGCTTGGTATGGATTATTCAGGAGAATATTAGTATACAGAATTGTTCTCAGCAGTAGTTGGAGAAAAGGGAGAGGTACCTCAGACTCTGCGATGTCTACAGTGCTGTTGTCACTTCAGGGAGCCACTTGGAAAAGACCCTTATTTTACACCATATACAAAAATCAACTCAAAATGGATTAAACAGTTAAATGTAAGTATAAATAAATAAATAAAACTCTTCATGACACTGGTCTTGGCAATGACTTCATGGATATGACACTAAAGGAACAGGCAACAAAACAAATAAATGTCAAACTGAAAAGCTTCTGCACAACAAAGGAAGTAATCAGTAGTGGAAAGGGAACCTATGGAATGGGAGATAATATTTGCAAACCATCTATCTGATAAGGAGTTAATATCCAAAATACATAAAGAACTCAAACAACAAAAAACTTACAACCTTATTAAAATATGAGCAAAGAACTTGAATAGACATTTCTTCAAAGAAGAAATGGCCACAGATATGGCAGGTGAGAATTCTACCATAGAACCAATGCTCCAGCTGACAAATGGCCAGGTGTATGAAAAGATGCTCAACATCACTCATCATCAGGGAAATGTCAACGAAACCACAATGAGATACCATCTCCCACCTGTAATGGTGGCTATTATAAAAAACAAAAACAAAAACAAAAGACGACAAATGTTGGCAAAGATGTGGGAAACTGGAACCCTTGCATACCATTGGTAGAAATGCAAAATGATGCATCAACTATGGAAAACAGTATGGAGGCTCCTGAAAAACTTAAAAATGGTGCTACCATATGATTTAGCCATCTCACTTCTGAGTATTTATCCAAAAGAACTGAACTCAGGATCTTGAATCAGTTATCAGTACCCCCATGTTCACTGAAGCACTGTTCACAGTAGCTGGGAAAAGGAAAGAAACATTAATATCCATAGACAGATATACAAATCAAGAAAAGATGGTGTGGACGCACAATGGGATACTTTTCAGCCTTAAAAAGGAAGAAAATCTACCATTTGCAACAACATGGATGAACCCTAAGGACATTTTGCTAAGTGAAATAAGCCAGCCACAGAAACACAAATACTGCATAATTCCATTTATAGGAGTTATCTAAAATGGTCAAATTCATAAGATCAAAGACTGGAATGGTGGTTACTGGGAGCTGGGGGGAGAGGGAGATCGGAAGTTGCTAACTGATAGGCATAAAGTTTCAGTTATGTAACATGAGCACACTCCAGAGATCTGCTAACAACATTGTACCTGTAGTCAACAGTATTGTATTGCATGCTTAAAATTTAAGAGGATAGATCTTATGTTGAGTGTTCTTAACACAATAAAATATTTTAAATGAACAAACAGACAAAACCACTTGACCTCTCAGAGCAATGCCAAAATGGGGAGGAAAAAAGTAAAGAAAAAAAAAGAAGGAGGGGCACCTGGGTGGCTCAGCTGGTTAAGTGTCTGCCTTCCGCTCAGGACATGATCCCGGTGTCCTGGGATCAAGCCCTGCGTCAGGCTCCCTGCTCTTGCGCTCTTGCTCTCTCTCTCTCCCTTTCGCTCTCTCTCAAATAAGTAAATAAAATCTTAAAAAAAAAAAAAAGAAGGAAACACAAGGACTACCTACTCAGATCTGGAATATTTTCTTTGGCCTTCTGCTTAAGAGAGCTGGGCCTCCAGATTCAGATGGTCTGGGTTACAGTTCTAGCATTGCCCCTTCTGGGTTGGGTATTTTGAAGCAATGTATTTAACCTAAGTTTTTCCAAATGCCATTTGAGAAAAACCATGCCTTACAAGGTTGCTGGAGGTTGAAACAGATGATCCGTGAGATCAAGCATCTAGTGTGGTCACTGTTCTTGGGAGGGTTGTTTCCAAAGCGTGTTTAGGCTGAGCAGACTCTGAGGGCCAGAGAGAGCAGTCACCTGCTATCTCGTGCATGGCATCCGTGGGAATGGTGAGTGCTGAGGGGACATGGAAGGGGTGCTGGCAGCTGGCAGTATCTGGCTGCAATCCCATCAGGTGATGGATGATGGGGGCCTGTTCTCAGAGGTCTGTATGCTGGGATAAGGTGAGATGCCCTACAAAGCTGGCACATGGGGTATTAGTGCCAATGTGTCCTCTCCATCCTCCTGGAGGGCTGACCGTGTGCCACCATGACTCCACCTCAGTGACAGTGGGCTGTGCTTAGAACTCTCCTCTTTCTCAGTAAGTATAACTCAGCGAACATTCCTCACCCCATTAAATATCTAGGTTTCCATTCTACCCTCTGCTTTCTCAACATCATATGCAGTCCTTTGTTATTTTAAGAAGTGAAATTACTCAGCCGAAATTTGTTTGAAGAATATTGCCACTCAGAGGTGTTGGAAGACTTGCATAGGGAATTCCAATTATTTTAACTCAAAAGTAATAAAGCTTTAGGTATTAAAAATATTCTACAATTTAAACATTTCCATTTTAATCGGCTTCATGCTCCTACACAAACACATCACATTTATTTTTTATTTATTTTTTTAAAGATTTATTTACTTATTTGTCAGAGAGAGAGAGAGAGCACAAGCACGGGGAATGGCAGGCAGAGCAGGCAGAGAGGGAGAAGGAGGCTCCCTGCTGAGCAAGGAGCCAGATGCTGAACTTGATCCCAGGACCCTAGGATCATGATCTGAGCCAAAGGCAGATGCTTAACAAACTGAGCCACCCAGGCATGCCCATATCACAGACATTTAGAACGTGACATCATTACATAATATTCTGAGTCTGGGTACCCGAGTTCTGGTTGTGGCAATGATTCGCTCCCTAGTGCCTTTGGGAAAAACAGTTTAGATCCCTGAACCTAGTTAAGAGGAGGGGTTTGGGAGAACCTTTTTTTCAATCTCTCTTAACTTTTAAAAATTTAACTAAATGCAAAATATTTTTTGTAATAAGAGGAATGACAAATACATGAGATCTTATATTCACTACACATTAGCTTAAGAATTGAAATCTTAACAATTTCTTTGAAGCTCCTGTGGACCCTCCCTTATCCTATCCATCTTCAACCCCTTACCCAGAGGTAATCACTATCTTGAATTTTCTGTTTATGACTACTTGGCTTTTATTTATAGTTTTATTACATATGTAAGCATCCCTATGCAATATGTTTCATTCTGCATGTTTTTTACTTTATGATTTGATTCATACTGTACATATTCTACTGGGACTTGCTTTGCCCCTCAACTTTGTTTTTGAGATTTTCCCATTTTGTTTTGAGTTGCTGTAGGTCACTCGTTTGCATTGTAGTTGTCCATTTACCATCTAATTTTAACGTTTTTATTTGTCCACTTTTCTTTTTTTTCTCTATTCTTGCTTTTTTTTTTTTCCTGGATTGTTTTCCTTCCTTGAACCCTACCCCCTACTCCTTTTTTAAAATCTCCTTCAATTGATTTGGAAGGTCTGTATTCCACACTTTTTCTCTATGACTTCCTCTTTTTCCATCAACCAGAGAAGTCTTTCTGCTTTTAAAGGGGCCATATGATTGGATCAAATACCTGGATAATCTCCCTATCTTATGGTCAGCTGTGCCATAAAACATGGTACAATCACAGGAGTGATACCTCATCATTCTCACAGGTTCCATGGATTAGGGCAGAACATCTTTGGGGTGTCATTTCAGAAATTGTACCACAGTTTGTTTCGACTGATAGAGTAGGTCAGAAATGCTCTGTATGGCATCTAAGCCTAGGTCAGGAGAGATGGCTCAGCCTTCCTCCTTGTGCACTGGAATACTATTGCTTGGAGCTCTGCAGCAACACATAAGAAGCCAACTAACCTGGGGCCACCATGTTGTGAGGAAGCCCAGGTAGGCACTCTGGATGGCAGTCCTAAATTCTGTGGCAACCCAGGCCAGGCCCCAGACCGGGGAGGAAACTGGCCTTAGGTGACTCTAGCTCCCAGCTGTTGAGTCTCTCCCAGTCTTCAAGGTCCCCCTGGTTGAGGTTCCAGACATAGAGGAGCAAAAACAAGATACCACCTCTGCACTTTATTCAAACTCCTGACCCATGTAATGGAGAACATAATAAAATGATGGTCTTACTTTCTACATCGGGAATAATCTGTTACACAGGAATAGTAACTAGGGCAAATCTGAAGGTAGAAAAAAACATTAAAAAATTCTCACTGACCTTTACTGAAGAGCTGGGTGGGGCGAGGGGCACTGCTGACCAGAACCCCTTCCTCAGGAGTTCTAATATGTGGTGACAAATTCAAGGACCTAAACTCATTTTAAAAACATTTGTTATTTACAGTTACCCTGTGCTGGACATGAGGCGAGGTGCTGGAAATATGGGTCCTGGACAGCGGGGGAGAACATCACTCCCCTCCCCAGGCTTGAAGGTTAATGAGGAGAAACTGACAGTGAAAATCCAAAACTTATGCATTCAAGATAGTTTTAGATAATGACAACTCTTACAGGGCAAATGGAACTTTCAGGTAATGATAACTCCTACAGGGTTAGGTGAGCCCCAACGCGGTGGAGGGGAGACCACTTCTGGTTGGGCCGTGAAGGAAGGTCTGTCTGAAGGGGTAGCAGCTGAACTCTGAATAACAGTCACTTCTGCTCTCATCCTTGTTTTGAAATGTGAATTTGTCCCCATGAGACTGTTATATCAGGAAACAAGTTTCAAATTTGCTCATGGGATTTCATCCGTAAAAACACTAGGTGCATGCAGACAACAGTTTTTTCTGTCTTCAGATTTGCGCCCAGCTGAACTGAGCTGTGTAGGAATCACAAAAGACAACCACGGGGCCCCCAAACATCCACCAGCTTCCTCAGTTCAACACATGTGCTGTGAGCCACACGGTCCACGACTAGCTGGACAACTTCTGTCTGATTTCAGATAACCTCCTTCATCCCATTTGCCATAATCCACAAGTTGTAGCCCTCCTGATGTCCACTTCCCCTAGCAAACTTCAGGCCCTTTTCAAGGGTAAGTGACACATTTATTGTCATATTTATGTATTTCTTAACCATTTATATGTGCAAAAACGACTATTTTTATTAGGTTCCAATCTTTTAAAATTTTATTCAGTTCCAATGTTTTTGAATGTGTCACTGACATTTTTGAACACTGTATCCCTACCCCCATGTCCCCCATAAATCCCGGTGGTTCTGACGCATAATTTTGCACACACGGGAATTTTAGGAACACACAGGTCTTGTAGCAGAGTCGACTGTACAAGAAGGACTATACAAGATCCTGTGAAGACTCGGGGACATCAAGTGTCCCAGAGGCAGAAAGGAGCTTCATGCATCTAAGGAACAGGGTGACCGCATGGACACGGCAGAGGGGAACAAAAGAAATAAGACAGCCGTGAGGGCGAGATCATCTGTGGCCTTATAGTGCATAGGAAGGAGTTGGGATGAGACAAAATGGAGGGATTACATACAGCATCAGCCGCAGAAGAGTTGAGCTGCATTGGAGAGGAGCAATAGAGGGGAAGGAGACACGGGGCCAGCTGTGTTCTCACCAATGCTGCCCCCTGTGGGCGGGCGAGTGCAAATCCTCTTAGGGAAGCCCCAGGATGGGAAGTGGGTTGGTTTCCTCCAAATTCAATTCTCTTCCACGTTATACCAGGGCCTAGCCCAGTGCTCAGCGACTGACTAGGAGAAACGTGGCAATTGTCGTGGATGGCATCTTCACCATTACCCGATCCCACTTCCACTCTGAGAGGGGAATGGTTTATCCATGTTCACAGTGGAGAAGCTGGAACTGGAAACCAAGTCTAATTTTTAATTGATTGGCAGTGTGGCTGAAGGCACATATTTTCAATTTCCTAGAGTGGGAAAGGGGGGGAGTAATGCCTTACATTACTAAATATTTAATAAGGGTGGCTCAGTCAGTTGAGGGTCTGCCTTTGGCTCAGGTCATGATCCCCAAGTCCTGGGATCGAGCCCTGCATGGGGCTCCCTGCTCAGCGGGGACTCAACTTCTCCTTCTGCCCCCCCCCCCACTCATGAGGTCTCTCTCTCTCTCAAAAATGAATAAATAAAAAATCTTTTTAAAAAACCCTAAGGGGCGCCTGGGTGGCTCAGTCGTTAAGCGTCTGCCTTCGGCTCAGGTCATGATCCCAGGGTCCTGGGATCGAGGCCCACATCCGGCTCCCTGCTCCGCGGGAAGCCTGCTTCTCCCTCTCCCATTCCCCCTGCTTGTGTTCCCTGTCTCACTCTGTCTCTCTCTGTCAAATAAACAAATAAAATCTTTAAAAAAAAAAAACCCTAAATATTTAATAATACCCACATTGAAGGGATTTAAAGAAATCATGTTTCTTGCTACCAATATCTTGTTCATAAGAGTTACAAACTTCTTTGACTGCATACTGGAAATTTTCCATTTTGGCCTTATTTTCACTCAGAAAGGTTTGAGTCCTTGACTTTCTAGTGGTCTGGAGGACAAAGTGGTGCTCTCTCTTTGATCTCCCTTTGACTGGCAGTCCATAGCAATCCTGAGAAGTTTTTTTTTTCTCAACACCAGCATGAAGTTTTAACAGGGTTGTTATGTAATTGGTGGAGGGATTCCAGTTGGGAAGCAAATGGTTGAAGAGAAATAAGAATAGCTTTATCCTATAGGCAGGGAAGCTGAGGCAATGGGAGATGGGGAAACAATGCATTACCTCTATTCCTTTTTCCCACCACCTCACTTCCTAAACTACTCCTTACCCAGATTGAGAGGGACCAGCATCCTCCAGGGGTTAGTTCTCAGTCAAAGCAATAAAGGTGCTGGCGAGCTCTTCCTTGGGCATTTAGTTTCTTTACATTCTATGGCTGCTGTTCAGGGATTCCATAATGAAACAGAAGTCTCTCTTGGTCTTCACTGAGGCTCACCCTCCTTAACTGTCAATACCCCTCCTTCTTCAGAAAGGGACCTAGCGGGGGAACTCACAAGGATCTTCGCTCTGATCTGCCAAGTTCATTCCATCATGACTGCTTGTCTTCCTGCTCATCCATCATCCAAATCCCATACATTATTTAAGGCCTGAATATTTCTTGCTTTTTCCGTGAATATTCCCCCAACTATTCCAGCACATACTGACTTCCCATCTATGCATTTCTGTAGCCTTTATGTTCAAGTTAGGAATTTTTATTTATAAAGACACTCAGATGAGTTCAAGATAAACAAAATACAGGTAGAATATGAGAAATTTATATAAGAATACAGAAAGGAATAGAAATGGCTAAATAAATAAGTTTCAGGATGGGTGTGAACTGGTCAGTCCTGAGAATGGGGCTGGCCTTTACTGCCTCTCCAACTCTTTATTCCTCCTTAAACCCCTCCTTCTTTACTTCTCTCTGTTACCTTTATCCAGTCCTTCCTTGCCAATATTCTTCTTCTGAGCTCTACTTTCTCATATCTTTGGTGTGCAAATGGCCCCAGATGGCTCCCCTGTCCTCAACTCTCTCTGTCCATTGGCACCTATAACTGACCAAGAAACTATCTCTCAATCTCTTATTCTAATCTTTGGGACAAGAAAACTTTTGTTGACCCAGATCATCCTTTTGAACCAGGGCCCACAGACCATGAGTCTGGACAGCCAATGGCTCACTCCCCTTGGGTCAGGTGTCTACCCTGGCTCAGTCAATTGTGACCCCCCAAATTAAGGTGCATTGTGTGATGTCCATTGATCTGGGTGAGTGGAAGGAGGTTTCATTAAAGAAGTGTCTGCAGAGTAGGGGATAAATTGGCATCTTTTTTTTTCTTTATTTTTTTTATTCTTATGTTAATCCACATACATTATATCATTAGTTTTAGATGAAGTGTTCCATGATTCATTGTTTGTGCATAACACCCAGTGCTCCATGCAGAATGTGCCCTCCTCAATACCCACCACCAGGCTAACCCCTCCTCCCGCCCCCTCCCCTCTAGAACCCTGTTTGTTTTTCAGAGTCCATCGTCTCTCATGGTTCTTCTACCCCTCCGATTTCCCCTGCTTCATTCTTCCCCTCCTGCTATCTTCATCTTCTTTTTTTTTTCTTAACATATATTGCATTATTTGTTTCAGAGGTACAGATCTGAGATTCAACAGTCTTGCACAATTCACAGTGCTTACCAGAGCACATACCCTCCCCAGTGTCTATCACCCAGTCACCCCATCCCTCCCACCCCACCCCCCACTCCAGCAACCCTCAGTTTGTTTCCCGAGATTAAGAATTCCTCATATCAGTGAGGTCATATGATACATGTCGTTCTCTGTTTGACTTATTTCGCTCAACATAATACCCTCCAGTTCCATCCACGTTGTTGCAAATGGCAAGATCTCATTCCTTTTCATGGCTGCATAATATTCCATTGTATATATATACCACAGCTTCTTTATCCATTCATCTGTCAATGGACATCTCGTCTCTTTCCACAGTTTGGCTATTGTGGACATTGCTGCTATAAACATCGGGGTGCACGTAGCCCTTCGGATCCCTACTTTTGTATCTTTGGGGTAAATACCCAGTAGTGCAATTGCTGGATCATATGGTAGCTCTATTTTCAACTTTTTGAGGAACCTCCATACAGTTTTCCAGAGTGGCTGCACCAGCTTGCATTCCCACCAACAGTGTAGGAGGGTTCCACTTTCTCCACATCCCCGCCAACATTGTCGTTTCCTGACTTGTTAATTTTAGCCATTCTGACTGGTGTGAGGTGGTATCTCATTGAGGTTTTGATTTGGATTTCCCTGATGCCAAGTGATATTGAGCATTTTTTCGTGTGTTTGTTGGCCATTTGGATGTCTTCTTTGGAGAAATGTCTGTTCATGTCTTCTTCCCATTTCTTGATTGGATTCTTTGTTCTTTGGGTGTTGAGTTTGATGAGTTCTTTATAGATTCTGGATACTAGCCCTTTATCTGATATGTCATTTGCAAATATCTTCCCCCATTCTGTCGGTTGTCTTTTGGTTTTGTTGACTGTTTCCTTTGCTTTGCAAAAGCTTTTTATCTTGATGAAGTCCCAATAGTTCATTTTTGCCCTTGCTTCCCTTGCCTTTGGCGATGTTTCGAGGAAGAAGTTGCTTCGGCTGAGGTCAAAGAGGTTGCTGCCTGTGTTCTCCTTTAGGATTTGGATGGACTCCTGTCTCACATTGAGGTCTTTCAGCCATTTTGAGTCTATTTTTGTGTGTGGTGTAAGGAAATGGTCCAGTTTCATTCTTCTGCATGTGGCTATCCAATTTTCCCAACACCATTTGTTGAAGAGACTGTCTTTGTTCCATTGGACATTCTTTCCTGCTTTGTCAAACATGAGTTGACCATAGAGTTGAGGGTCCATTTCTGGGCTCTCTATTCTGTTCCATTGATCTATGTGTCTGTTTTTGTGCCAGTACCATACTGTCTTGATGATGACAGCTTTGTAATAGAGCTGGAAGTCCGGAATTGTGATGCTGCCGGCTTTGCTTTCTTTTTCAACATTCCTCTGGCTATGTGGGGTCTTTTCTGGTTCCATACAAATTTTAGGATTATTTGCTCCATTTCTTTGAAAAAAGTGGATGGTATTTTGATGGGGATTGCATTCAATGTGTAGATTGCTCTAGGAAGCATTGACATCTTCACAATATTTGTTCTTCCAATCCATGAGCATGGAACGTTTTTCCATTTCTTTGTGTCTTCCTCAATTTCTTTCATGAGTATTTTATAGTTTTCTGAGTAAAGATCCTTTGTCTCTTTGGTTAGATTTATTCCTAGGTATCGTATGGTTTTGGGTGCAATTGTAAATGGGATTGACTCCTTAATTTCTCTTTTTTCTGTCTTGTTGTTGGTGTATAGGAATGCCACTGACTTCTGTGCATTGATTTTATATCCTGCCACTTGACTAAATTCCAGTATGAGTTCTAGCAGTTTTGGGGTGGAGTATTTGGGGTTTTCCATATAAAATATCATATCATCTGCAAAGAGTGAGAGTTTGACTTCTTCTTTGCCAATTTGGATGCCTTTGATTTCTTTTTGTTGTCTGATTGCTTTGGCTAGGACTTCCAATACTATGTTGAATAGCAGTGGTGATAGTGGACATCCGTGCCGCATTCCTGACCTTAGGGGGAAAGCTCTCAGTTTTTCCTCATTGAGAATGATATTCGCTGTAGGTTTTTCACAGATGGCTTTGATGACATTGAGGTATGTACCCTCGATCCCTATACTCTGAAGAGTTTTGATCAAGAAAGGATGCTGTACTTTGTCAAAAGCTTTTTCTGCATCAATTGAGAGGATCATATGATTCTTGTTCTTTCTTTTGTTAATGTATTGTATCACATTGATTGTTTTGTGGATGTTGAACCAACCTTGCAGCCCAGGGATACATCCCACTTGGTCATGGTGAATAATCCTTTTAATGTACTGTTGGATCCTATTGGCTACTATTTTGGTGAGAATTTTTGCATCCATGTTCATCAGGGATATTGGTCTGTAATTCTCCTTTTTGATGGGGTCTTTGTCTGGTTTTGGGATCAAGGTAATGCTGGCCTCATAAAATGAGTTTGGAAGTTTTCCTTCCGTTTCTATTTTTTGGAAAAGTTTCAGAAGAATACGTATTAATTCTTCTTATAATGTTTGGTAGAATTCCCCTGGGAGGCCATCTGGCCCTGGGCTTTTGTTTTTTGGGAGATTTTTGATGACTGCTTAAATTTCCTTAGTGGTTATAGGTCTGTTCAGGTTTTCTATTTCATCCTGGTTCAGTTTTGGTAGTTGATACATCTCTAGGAATGCATCCATTTCTTCCAGGTTATCTAATTTGCTGGCATAGAGTTGCTCATAATATGTTCTTATAATTGTTTGTATTTCTTTGGTGTTGATTGTGATCTCTCCTCTTTCATTCATGATTTTGTTGATTTGGGTCATTTCTCTTCTCTTTTTGATAAGTCTGGCCAGGGGTTTATCAATCTTGTTAATTCTTTCAAAGAACCAGCTCCTAGTTTCGTTGATCTGTTCTACTGTTCTTTTAGTTTCTATTTCATTGATTTCTGCTCTGATCTTTATTATTTCTCTTCTCCTGCTGGGTTTAGGCTTTATTTGCTGTTCTTTCTCCAGCTCCCTTAGGTGTAGGGTTAGGTTGTGTACTTGAGACCTTTCTTGTTTCTTGAGAAAGGCTTGTATTGCTATATACTTTCCTCTTAGGACTGCCTTTGCTGCATCCCAAAGATTTTGAACAGTTGTGTTTTCATTTTCATTGGTTTCCATGTATTTTTTTAATTCTTCTTTAATTTCCTGGT
The DNA here is from genome assembly GCF_029215605.1 of Mirounga angustirostris. NCBI lineage: Eukaryota > Metazoa > Chordata > Mammalia > Carnivora > Phocidae > Mirounga > Mirounga angustirostris. The sequence continues at coordinate 94,567,922 of NW_026991718.1, read as the reverse complement.
TGACCCATTCATTCTTCAGTAGGATGCTCTTTAGCCTCCATGTATTTGAGTTCTTTCCGACTTTCCTCTTGTGATTGAGTTCTAGTTTCAAAGCATTGTGGTCTGAAAATAGGCAGGGAATGATCCCAATCTTTTGGTACCGGTTGAAACCTGATTTATGACCTAGGATGTGATCTATTCTGGAGAATGTTCCATGGGCACTAGAGAAGAATGTGTATTCCGTTGCTTTGGGGTGGAATGTTCTGAATATGTCTGTGAAGTCCATTTGGTCCAGTGTGTCATTTAAAGTCTTTATTTCCTTGTTGATCTTTTGCTTAGATAATCGGTCTATTTCAGTGAGGGGGTTGTTAAAGTCCCCCACTATTATTGTATTGTTGTTGATGTGTTTCTTTGCTTTTGTTATTCATTGCCTTATATAATTGGCTGCTCCCATGTTAGGGTCAGAGATATTTACAATTGTTAGATCTTCTTGTTGGATAGACCCTTTCAGTAGGATATAATGTCCTTCCTCATCTCTTATTACAGTCTTTGGTTTAAAATCTAATTTGTCTGATATAAGGATTGCCACCCTGGCTTTCTTTTGGTGTCCATTAGCATGGTAAATGGTTTTCCACCCCCTCACTTTCAATCTGGGGGTGTCTTTGGGTCTCAAATGAGTCTCTTGCAGACAGCATATCGATGGGTCTTGTTTTTTAATCCAGTCTGATAGCCTGTGTCTTTTGATTGGGGCATTGAGCTCATTTACATTCAGGGTAACTATTGAAAGATAGGAATTTAGTGCCATTGTATTGCCTGTAAGGTGACTGTTACCATATATTGTCTGTGTTCCTTTCTGATCTATGTTGCTTTTAGGCTCTCTCTTTGCTTAGAGGACCCCTTTCAAGATTTCCTATAGGGCTGGTTTTGTGTTTGCAAATTCCTTTAGTTTTTGTTTGTCCTGGAAGCTTGTTATCTCTCCTTCAATTTTCAATGACAGCCTAGGTGGATAGAGTATTCTTGGCTGCATATTTTTCTCATTTAGTGCTCTGAATATATCCTGCCAGTCCTTTCTGGCCTGCCAGGTCTCTGTGGATAAGTCTGTTGCCAATCTAATGTTTCTATCCTTGTAGGTTACATATCTCTTCTCCCGAGCTGCTTTCAGGATTTTCTCTTTGTCTATGAGACTCGTAAGTTTTACTATTAGATGTTGGGGTGTTGACCTATTTTTATTGATTTTGAGAGGGGTTCTCTGTGCTTCCTGGATTTTCATGACTGTTTCCTTCCCCAAATTAGGGAAGTTCTCTGCTATAATTTGCTCCAGTATACCTTCTGCCCCTCTCTCTCTTTCTTCTTCTTCTGGGATCCCAATTATTGTAATGTTGTTTCGTCTTATGGTATCGCTTATCTCTCGAATTCTGCCCTCGTGATTCAGTAGTTGTTTATCTCTCTTTTTCTCAGCTTCTTTATTTTCCATCATTTCATCTTCTATATTACTGATTCTCTCTTCTGCCTCATTTATTCTATCAGTTAGCACCCCCATTTTTTATTGCACCTCATTAATAGCCTTTTTGATTTCTACTTGGTTGGATTTTAGTTCTTTTACTTCTCCAGAAAGGGTTTTTCTAATAACTTCCGTGCTTTTTTCAAGCCCAGCTAGTATCTTTAAAGTGATGATTCTGAACTCTAGATCTGACATCATACTAATATCCATATTGAGTAGGTCCTTGGCAGTCGATACTACCTCTTGTTCTTTTTGTTGGGGTGATTTTTTCCGTCTTGTCATTTTATGCAGAGGAGAATAGATTAATGAGAGAACAAAATGCTAGCAGAGTAACCACGTCCCCAGAAAATATACTCTAAACAAATCAGAAAAGACCTGAAGCAGTGGGAAAAGAAAGGGACAGAGAGAAAAAAGAGAAAGAAAAAAAAGAAAAAGAAAAAGATAAAGATAAAAACAAAAACAAACAAAACAAAACAACAACAACAACAAAAATAACAGAATGTGATCCAGTATGATCAGGGTGGTATATAGATCAGTGCCACACACTAGATTTGGGGTATATTTTGGTCTTTTAGAAGAAAGTGCCTCCCAAAATTTTAAAGAAAGAAAAACTTATATATGTACAAAAATAAGGGTTGATATGATGAAGGGATGGAATATGACTGTAAAGATGGAAATTATAAAAAATTTTATAAAAGGAATTGATAGGAAGTTGTTTGAACAAAGAAAGAAGAGGATTTAAAAAAAGAAAAAAGAAAAAAAAAGGGAGAGGATGTGATCAGGCAGGGGAATAGAAAACACCATATACTAGAGATTTAGGGTATATTTTAATCTGTTAGAAGAAACTATCTCAAAATTTTAAAGAGAGAACAACTTATATATATAAGCCAAAAATACGGGTAACTACTATGAAGGGATAGAATATGACTGTAAAAATGAAAAATAAAAATTTTTTTTTTTAAAAAAGGGATTGATAAGATGTTGGTTGAAAAAGGGAAAAAGAAAAATTCAAAAAGAAAAAGACAAAAAGACAGTTAAAAAAATTAACTTTAAAAGACTAAAGAATCATGGTAAAAAAGCCGTGAATTCTATGTGCAGTATTCCCCTAGCACTGGAGTTCTGCCGTTCTGATTGATCAGTAAACTTGGTCTTGGCTGGCTGTTCTCACTGATCTTCTGGGGAGGGGCCTGTTGCCGTGGTTTCCAAATGTCTCTGCCGGAGGCGGAATTGCCCCACCCTTGCCCCCTCCCGGCTAAGTAATCTGCTCGGGTTTGCTCTCAGGGGCTTTTGTTCCCTGTGAGCTTTCCGTACAGCTTTGGAGGCGGAGAGTGAAAATGGCGGCCTCCCAATCTCCTCCCCGGAGGAGCCGAGAACTCGGGGCCCCGCTCCTCAGTGAGCCCCCAGAGAAAAGCCGTCAGTCACTCCCGTCTCCCCGGTCTCCGGCCGCACTCCATGCTCACCCAGCCTGTGACCGCGCGTTTCTATCTCTGGCACCTGACCCCGGGTGGAGTCTCCAAACCCAGCAGATCCCTGCGGTGCACTCCCGCGTGGCTCCCCCCGGGGGAGGAATGTGAGTCCCCCCGGATCTGCCGCTTGTTGGGTCCCTGCTGGAGGAGCAGTGGCCCGACTGTGCCGCGGATCATGGTTTATGGCAACCCCGAGCTGAGAGCCCCCGCCTGGGCTCCGCCTCTGCAGCCGGCTTCCCTGCTCCGTTACCTGGGAGCTCTGCCACACTCTGGCACCCCCGGTCTTTCTGTGACCCCGAGGGTCCTGAGACCACACTGTCCCGGAGGGTTCCACCCCCCGCTTAGCCACCAGAGTGACGTCTCTCAGCAGAGCAGACTTTTAAAAGTTCCGATTTTGTGCTCCGCGGCTCTATCACTTGCCAGAAGCAGCTGACGGAGGCCCCTCCCCTGCCGTCTATCCTCTCGAATATCGCCTCGGATTCACTTCTCCGCACGTCCTACCTTCCAGAATGTGGTCGCTTTTCTGTTCAGAGAGTTGTTGCTATTCCTTTCTTCGATCTCCTGTTGGGTTTGTAGATGTTCAGAATGGTTTGATCCCTATCCAGCTGAATTCCTGAGAGGAGACGAAATCCAGGTCTCCTACTCCTCCGCCATCTTGCTCAACGTCTAAATTGGCATCTTTAATACAACTTATGTTCTGTTTCACAGACTATAATACTTAATGGTCCTTGTAATGCTTCATATGTCTTAATCTTATCTCCTTTATGAGATCGGTTCCAGTTGGCTCATCTATCAAATAGTCCCTATTTGACCCACATTCTCCACAGTATTGTTGGGAGGACCAGCACAACTGGTGCCTGCTCTAAATAGAAAATGTCAGCCTGAGTGTCCAGTGAAGAGCAACTGATTAAATAAATTACGTCAGTACTGTACAATGGAAAGCTATTCCACCATTTAAATGTAGTAGTATCAGAATATTTATGTGGCAAGATGCTTAAGACATTGTTAAATGGAAAAAATGAATTCCAGAAGTATACACTCATGATTCTATTTGTAAGCATACACACACACACACACACACACATTTATCCTCATAATTAGAAAGATGCTCACCAAATATCAACAGTATAACCTGGGCAGTAAGATTATTGATGGTGTAATTTTTATCTTATTTGCTGAGTTATATTTCTAAATTTTCTGCAATAAGCATTTATCACTTTTGCAATAAGAGAAAAAAATAATAGTTACTAAAGGGAAGCTAAAATAAAATGCAAAGCTGTTGTTTCCTTAAGGATAAACTGGCTTTTTAGATCCCGCTGCAATAAGTAATTTTTTTATTATGTTCAGTTAGCCACCAGATAGTACATCATTAGTTTCTGATGTAGAGTTCAATGATTCAATAGTTGCATATAACACCCAGGGCTCATCACAACACCTGTCCTCCTTAATACCCATCACCCTGCTACCCCATCTCCCCACCCCCCTCCCTTCTGTAACCCTCAGTTTCTTTCCTGGAGTCCATAGGCTTTCATGGTTTGTCTCCCTCTCTGATTGCCCCCCCTTCAGTTTTCCCTCCCTTCCCCTGTGGTCCTCCGCACTATTCCTTATATTCCACATATGAGTGAAACCATATGATAATTGTCTTTCTCTGCTTGACTTTTTTCACTTAAGCATAATCCCCTCCAGTTCCATCCATGTCGATGTGAATGGTGGGTATTAATTTGGGGTCCCCTTAAATCCTATGTGGAAAGGTTTATATAAATATATACACATCTACGCCCGAATGTGTGTGCATGTAAAAATATGATTGCCTGTCACATTACATTGAATGGCTTTCTTAGGCTGAGCTTCCTGGAAGGCAGTCGTTTATTTGAGAGGCAACCACAGGAAGCACTGGGAGAGAAGGAAAACAGAGAATGGAAGAGAGCAAGCAGCATTTGTGTTCAGGGAACATTGGCTTCCCATCCCCCAGAGGACCTCTGAGAGTGGGACAGATGTGCCTCGGAAGTTGCCCTTCCTGAGTAGTGAGCTAGCTCGTGCATTTGCCCACCACTCCCATGTGCAATTGGTTTAGAGCCCCTCCCAGAGAGTGCTCCTTCTGACACCTCCAGTCTCCACATGTCCAAGCAGAGCAGGCTCCAGGACAGGGAAACCCTTTGGTGTGGCAGACACAAGTGCCTGCAGTTGGAAAGCATTGGGTGGATGTGCATAAGAACGGTGTCAAGGGCATGTAGGGTGGGTCGCAGCAGCATCCACTGCAAAAGCATTCTGCCTTTCTCGATAAGCACCACCCCACCAGGTTTTTTTTTTAGAAAGAGCCAATAGGTTTTAGTAGAAACCAAAGAGAATGAGATATATAATCATTCATATGGAATTATCTTTGGACATAATGAAAACAAATAGGCAATAGACTGACAGGCAAGCTACTTCCAGGAATTTTAAAGGATCCATCTGTCTTATTCATGCATTGACCTTTCCTGTGAATAAGTTAATATCATTTCCACGTCACAATACTGAAGCTGAACTCTAGTCCCTGTGGTATAGTCCAGTGCTCTTTCGGGTAGGTTTTTTTTTCTTTCTTTTTTTTTTAAATTGTTATGTTATGTTAGTCACCATACAGTACATCATTTGTTTTTGATGTAGTGTTCCATGATTCATTGTTTGCATATAACACCCAGTGCTCCATGCAACACATGCCCTCCTTAATACCCATCACCGGTCTCACCCATCCCCCCCTCCCCTCCCCTCTAAAATCCTCACTTTGTTTCTCAGAGTCCATAGTCTCTCATGGTTTGTCTCCCCCTCTAAATCCCCTTCCTTCATTTTTCCCTTCCTTCTCCTAATGTCCTCCATGCTATTCCTTATGTTCCACATGAGTGAAACCATATGATAATTGACTTTCTCTGCTTGACTTATTTCACTTAGCATAATCTCCTCCAGTTCCATCCATGTTGATGCCACCCTACCAGGTCTTACTTGCATTTCTGTCCTGGTCGGCCTGAGATTACAGCAGGAAGGGAACACAAATGGTTGCAATATATAAAGTCTGCAAGGGAGATCCCATGACTGTGCTTGTTGCTACCCTATTACCTACCACCTGCTTGAGTCTTCGTGTAGAAAGCTGACCCCTCTGGTGATGCTGGGAATATTCAAAACAAACATAGTGAAATCCGGATTTCAACATGAATCCACTATGGCAAGTGAAGTTGAAGAATGCACCATGAAAACATGGTATCAGAACTTAGTTATGTTTACTTATGAGTTGGGCAAGGCCTTCTTATTTTTTATGATGTGTTTGAACTCTTCTGTGTATAAGACAGAGTCCATCAGCCCCAGTCTATAAAATCCTTCACAATTCATTTTATGATGTGTTTGGAATAGCACAACTGAATTATTTGTTGATGATTTGTCCTTTCTTTTTGACACCTCAGCTGGGGATTGTCCTCCTAAAAATAGAGTTGCTAACTTCTTGGAGATCTGTGACCACTGTTTGCTAGCAACATCAGTATATACCAGGACAAATAAATGATGATTTATTGGGGCCAAGGGAGTAGCAATAGAGTTCCGGACATCAGAAGCTCTAGGAGGAACATAGACTCTTAGAACTAGAACATAAACTTTTCATTTTATGGTTGGGGAAACTGAGGTTCAAGAGCACTCAGCTAGTGCGAGGTGGATCTGGAGTGAAACTACCACCTCCTCCTGTGATGTAGCCTGGGCATGAGGGGTGGCAGGTGGCACATACTGGTTGGCTGGTACTTGATACTGACTGTATCTTTCCATAACTCGTGTGAATTGTCCCATCAGACCCCAGGGGTGGACTCTGATGGAGTCTCCCTCTCCCTGGCCACTGGGTGCTTTGGCAGTGATGTCACCCTCTGTGGCTTTCCTGGGTGTGTTACTTTTTCAGGTTCTCCTCTTTGTCTCCTTCAGGGAAAACTGACCAATTTTTTAAGAATATTGCCAGTCAGGGGGTGCCTGGGTGACTTGGTTAAGTGTCCATCTCTTGATTTTGGCTCAGGTCATGGTCTCATGGTCTTGAGATTGAGCCCCCACATTGGGCTCCATGCTCAGTGGGGAGTCTGTTTCTCTTCCACTCCCTCTGCCCCTTCCCCTACTCACACTCTCTCTCTCAAATCAATCAATCAATCAATCAATCAATCAATCAATCTTAAAAAAAGAGAATATTGCCAATCAGCCAGAACAAGTTGTTCTGGGTTCCTTATATAATATTTTGGAGTGTGGGGGACAGAGAGGGAGAGAGAAAAGAGATGGCTGGAACCCTGCACACTTATGTTTGGGCCCAGGCTTCTTTCCATCCCAGTGGGGGCACTTTTGAGGATAGGTTGAATAATGTGTGTGAGGAAACCACACTAGAATGAGGTTGAATTAATCAGAGATGAAATGTTCAAAGAGAGAAAGGGGAGTTGGTCTTTTTGAGGATTCAAGCAGAATGTTAGAAGTCTAGGTACAATGTGTCAGGGCTAATCTGCCAGCTGGGGGAGGGAGGCAGGGGCCTAACACCAGGTAAGGACAAGATGGGTGGATATTCTAAAGCCTGTGCTTTGACAGTGCATGTGCAAATGGGGCTCAGAACTTGTAGGTTATTAACCAAGAAAATAACCTTTCTCAACCTCGATGCATTCATTGGTGAAATTGAAATAATTTACCTTGCATTTTATTTCTGGATGGATGAATTAGGACAAAATAGAAAAAGCACATAAAACAGTATCAAGATTGTAGTACGTGTTCAACAGATGTAATCTATCTATCTGTATTTATTATCTATCCATCTATCATCTATTATCTCTCTATATAATCTATTGTCATTTATCACCATCAACGAAAATAACAAAGTAATGACCAACAGACAAAACTTCCTGTTTCATTTCCTCCCTGGGGCTCTAAATTTTCCTCTTCACATCCTGCTCTGTGCTCTTGCTTCCCAGAGAATTTTGAGCTGAGTTTTAACTCATCTGCATGGCTGCTCTTCATTTGCTCTGCACCCATATAACCACGGGGCTCAATCCCTCCATTTGCTTGCTGCCATCCAACCACTCATGCAAGGTCTTTTGATGCAGACTTTACTGAATGTTCAGGGGAGCTTAGGGCACCCATGCAGTGGTAACACTGTGGCAGACCTGCTTAGTTCTTAGTAGCCACACCCATTTTTTGTTAATTACAGAACCCCAATTTTATTTAGTGCTCACATGCTCAATTAAAAGCAGTCAATTCCTTAGACTCCCTTGTAGCTAGGAGTGTGACACAATTCTGTCTAGCAGGGCAAGTTTTGGCTTTCATAATATAGACTTCCTCCTTTGCTCTTCCATCTTCTTCCTGTCTGGAAGGTCAATGTAATGCCTGGGGGTACAGCAGCCACTTTGTGACCATTAAAAAAAAAAAAAGAGCACATGCTAAGGAAGACAGAAAGACTCTTTGTTTTTGAGGACACTACAGAGCAGCCAGACCATCCCCGAATTGTCAACTTTGCACTTATTGTCATGAGAGAGAGGAAGAGAAAAAAAATAGTTCTATCTGTTTATGCCTGAGTCAAAGGCTATCCTAACATAAAGACAAATGCCCTCCTAAATCAAAGGCTAAATTTTTCTCTTTTGTTACACTGGTCTCTGGTTGTTTCTCTCAGTGTGGAGTCCAGTTTCCAGATACTTTCCTCATCCTCTATTCCCAGCTCCACTCTGGCTAGCGACTCCAAAATTTCCTCATGCTTTGTTATCCAGAGAGATTCAACACTTTTTACACCTTATTTCCCAGTTCCTTTGCTTCCTTAAGCAAAGAAATTCTAGAAGACTTTCAAGGAAAAAGGGCCATCCTGACATGCATTAGGACCCTTACTTTGGAAGAGAGAGTTAATTGAAGCCAGTATTATTCTATATTACATATTTTAGATAAACTAGTAAGATAATTTATTACGCTCATATTTTTAATTTTTAAGTGAACTTGCTCTCTGATGGGACAGTTAGTGTGTATAGGGACAAAGAGGATTCAGTTCAAAGAAAAGGACTAAGGAAGGATATTAATTCTTGGCTCTGATAAACAACCAAGAAAATGAGAAAATCAAAAAGCGTTTTTTACAAGGAAAAAGAAAGCCTCTATTTCCTTATGCAAAGCCTGAAAATAGCTGTGTTTGAAAACAGAGATATATATTCAGGGATCTATAGTACTTTAGACATTGCTGTATGTAGCTTCATTGTGCATATAATTAGGAATTATAGTTATCAGTATACAGGATTCTTTTAAAACAAAGATTTGCAGGTTACCAAATTCATTGTAGATGATATATCTGCTTCTCTTGGTTCCACACCTGACAAAAAAGGCATCTAATTTCTGGGCACAGAAAAGCTATCAGAGCTAAGCTAGGCTTCTCACTACCCGGCCTCCCCCTCATTGTTAACATCTCACATTGCCATTGTTTCTTTTTTATCATTTCTTTCCCCCCTTTGAATTCTAGGTTTCACCTTTTGGACTATGAAAAAAATAAATTCTCCCTTTCCCAGCTTGTTTTTTTCTCTCACTACAGCCTGCCCTGTCCCTTCTTTTGAAGGAGAGACAGAACTTGAAACATGGAAAGTTACCTTCCAAGAGGTACATTCGGCCTGGCCTGGGGACAGGGAAGGGCGATGAGGTGCCTGAGCCAGCCAGATGCTCACCTCCTGTGGCTCTGCCAGCACCTGGGGCATGGGCAGAAGTCTCCACCATTAGGAGGACCTGAGCAGAGTTTTCCAATGAGAATGCCAACAGAAGCTGCTTTTCTGTAACAATTCTGTTTACTTTAGACTGTTTGTACCAGCTTTTCAGCGGGAGACAAAAGCATGTTCATGAACGCTAAAGTAACACCACTTTGTTCTTGCACAGTTTATTTAAGATGGCAAAGCTCTCTAAAGGCATAGGGACCTTGGATCTCCTGATGATGTAAGTATACCAATAACTCTGTGGAGCCTGCTCTGCCCCTTGTTTAACAAACCCTGAAAGATGGTAGAAAACTAGACTTGCTACTTCATCCCGGTGGCTGGTACAACTCCTGTAGCTCCAGTGGGGAGAGGCCAGCATATTGTTACATGGTGCCATTTTCTCCCAGCCCAACTCCTTTCTGTGTATCAGTTACCTCCCCGAGGACAGCACTACTTTTTTTTTTTTTTTTTTTTGCCAGGTTGCAATTTCACACAGTCACACTTGGAATCCCAACAGAGACAGTGGGTCTGGTTTGGGGACCAATCAAATCCATTCTTCAGCCAGAAATGCTATCCATATCCTCATGCCTTAGCCTGGTATCCAGGCTTTTTCCCATCCTATGGGTTATGCCCCATACCCTATGCCCTATGCCCATACTGACTCACTGGGGGTACGGAGGTAGGGTCTACTGCCTTCACACCAGAACCTGGGAGCAGGGATCCCCACAGAAGGGGTTGTGGAAGGGCAAGCAAAAGTATGAGATTCTTACAAATGTGGGTGCTTTGAGGCACAAAAACACCTTCAGAAAAAAAGCAAACCTTAGGCTTATCTGTAGGGCTTTGTGGATTATACCTTCATAGGCATTCACTTAAAAAGTGTAAGAAAAGTTGGGAGATTATCCAATGTATTTTCCCCTTCCTGATCACACTGAGACTCTCTCTCTCTCTATATATATATATATACACACATACAAATATATACATATTTATATATGTATTTATAAACTATATATTCTCTAAACATATATATTTAGAGAGAGAGATAGAGCGCAAGTGGGTGTGGGGGAGGAGCAGAGGGAGAGGGAGAGAGAATCTTAAGCAGGCTCCAAGCCCAAAGCGCAGCCCAATGCGGGGCTCAATCTTACAACCCTGAGATCATGACCTGAGCTGAAGTCAAGAGTCAAACGCTTAACTGACTGAGTCACCCAGGTGCCACAAAAAGTCCTATTTTCTTAACAGTTCCATCAACAAGAGGATTCCATGCTCTCTCCTGACCCCACTTTGTGGTATTAATAGATCACTAACAGTTGGCCAAATCAAGAATGGCTATAAGTTTTCATTGGGCAAACACCAGAACTCACCCTCATAGGGTGCACAGGGAAACCTTAATGATTTGAAATATATTACAGACTTACCACCAGCTCTTTCCACTTCCTTCTGAAAATAGAGCTTGCCCACTTAAATAGTAATGGTAATGTTAACCTTAAAAATAAAACTTCCAGGTATTTTGCCAGCAGAAGATGAGTTTATTTGGGAATAGCAAAGAATTTCAATCCAGGACAAGCAACCTACAGTGAAACCACAGGCAAGTCTGACAAACACAAGGGAGGAACATTATTTTATGGAGAAGAAGGAAGAAATTGGGAGGGGTTGTTTTGAGCAAAAGCCCACTGGAAAGAAGCAGGAGTTCAGGGTGATCATGATTTCTCATTGGCCAAGTTATGTTGGGGTCTGTCATTGATGATTCTTCCTATAATTGACACAGAGTAATATGCTCCCCCTACCAAGCTCCCCCTTTAGCATCCCAGGTCCACTTTAGTGTAGTTTCCCCTTACTCATTTTCACAATAAGTAACCCCAGAGAGTCCTCCCACTTGGATTCCCACAGTGCTGCATGTGCGTGGAAGCCTCAACAAGGTCTAACCTGGAGCTTGCAAGAAAGTCACTAGGGAAAGTGTAGTGAAGCTGAGCTAGTTTTATTTAATTAATTAATATATTTATTTATTAACTGACAGAAAGTTGAACTTTATTTTTTTTCTTTTCCAAGTTTTTATTTAAATTCTAGTTAATGTATATGGTAAGATTAGTTTCAGGTATAGAATTTAGTGATTCATCACTTACATACAACACCCAGTCTCATCAAAACAAGTGCACTCCTTAATACCCATCACCTAGTATATACATATACAATGGAATATTATGCAGGCATCAAAAGGAATGAGATCTTGCCATTTGCAACGACGTGGATGGAACTGGAGGGTGTTATGCTGAGTGAAATAAGTCAATCAGAGAAAGACATGTATCATATGACCTCACTGACATGAGGAATTCTTTTTTTTTTTTTTAACTTGGCTCAACTCCTCTTTTTTAAAAAATTTTTTATTATTATGTTAATCACCATACATTATATCATTAGTTTTAGATGTAGTGTTCCATGATTCATTGTTTGTGCATAACACCCAGTGCTCCATGCAGAACGTGCCCTCCTTAATACCCAACACCAGGCTAACCAATCCTTCCACCCCCTTCCCCTCTAGAACCCTCAGTTTGTTTTTCAGAGTCCATCGTCTCTCATGGTTCGTCTACCCCTCTGATTTCCCCCGCTTCATTCTTCCCCTCCTGCTACCTTCATCTTCTTTTTTTTTTCTTAACATATATTGCATTATTTGTTTCAGAGGTACAGATTTGAGAATCAACAGTCTTGCACAATTCACAGTGCTTACCACAGCACATACCTTCCCCAGTGTCTACCACCCAGTCACCCCATCCCTCCCACCCCACCCCCCACTCCAGCAACCCTCAGTTTGTTTCCCGAGATTAAGAATTCCTCATATCAGTGAGGTCATATGACACATGTTTTTCTCTGATTGACTTATTTCGCCCAGCATAATACCCTCCAGTTCCACCCATGTTGTTGCAAATGGCAAGATTTCATTCCTTTTGAAGGCTGCATAATATTCCATTGTATATATATACCACTTCTTCTTTATCCATTCATCTGTCGATGGACATCTTGGCTCTTTCCACAGTTTGGCTACTGTGGACATTGCTGCTATAAACATCAGGGTGCACATACTCCTTAGGATCCCTACATTTGTATCTTTGGGGTAAATACCCAGTAGTGCAATTGCTAGGTCATACAGGAGCTCTATTTTCAACTTTTTGAGGAAACTCCATACTGTTTTCCAGAGTGGTTGCACCACCTTGCATTCCCACCAACAGTGTAGGAGGGTTCCCCTTTCTCTGCATCCCCGTCAACATCTGTCATTTCCTGACTTGTTAATTTTAGCCATTCTGACTGGTGTGAGGTGGTATCTCATTGAGGTTTTGATTTGGATTTCCCTGATGCCGAGTGATGTTGAGCACTTTTTCATGTGTCTGTTGGCCATTTGGATGTCTTCTTTGGAAAAATGTCTGTTCATGTCTTCTGCCAATTTCTTGGTTGGATCATTTGTTCTTGGATGTTGAGTTTGATAAGTTCTTTATAGATTTTGGATACTAGCCCTTTATCTGATATGTCATTTGCAAATATCTTCTCCCATTCTGTCGGTTGTCTTTTGGTTTTGTTGACTGTTTCCTTTGCTTTGCAAAAGCTTTCTATCTTGATGAAGTCCCAATAGTTCATTTTTGCCCTTGCTTCCCTTGCCTTTGGTGATGTTTCTAGGAAGAAGTTGCTTCGGCTGAGGTCGAAGAGGTTGCTGCCTATGTTCTCCTTTAGGATTTTGAGGGACTCCTGACTCACATTGAGGTCTTTCAACCATTTGGAGTCTATTGTTGTGTGTGGTGTAAGGAAATGGTCCAGTTTCATTCTTCTGCATGTGGCTGTCCAATTTTCCCAACACCATTTCTTGAAGAGACTGTCTTTTTTTTTTATTAAAGATTTTTTTTATAAATTTATTTATTCATAACAGACAGAGAGAGAGAGAGAGAGAGAGAGAGGCAGAGGGAGAAGCAGGCTCCCAAGGAGCAGGGAGCCCGATGCGGGGCTCAATCTCAGGACCCTGAGATCATGACCTGAGCCGCAGGCAGACGCTTAACCACAGAGCCACCCAGGCGCCCCGAAGAGACTGTCTTTTCTCCATTGGACATTCTTTCCTGCTTTGTCAAAGATTGGTTGACCATAGAGTTGAGGGTCTATTTCTGGGCTCTCTATTCTGTTCCATTGATCTGTGTGTCTGTTTTTGTGCCAGTACCATACTCTCTTGATGATGACAGCTTTGTAATAGAGGTTAAAGTCCGGAATTGTGATGCCACCAGCTTTGCTTTTCTTTTTCAACATTCCTCTGCCTATTCGGGGTCTTTTCTGGTTCCATACAAATTTTAGGATTATTTGCTCCATTTCTTTGAAAAAAGTGGATGGTATTTTGATGGGGATTGCATTGAATGTGTAGATTGCTCTAGGTAGCATTGACATCTTCACAATATTTGTTCTTCCAATCCATGAGCATGGAACATTTTTCCATATCTTTGTGTCTTCCTCAATTTCTTTCATGAGTATTTTATAGTTTTCTGAGTACAGATCCTTTGCCTCTTTGGTTAGATTTATTCCTAGGGATCTTATGGTTTTGGGTGCAATTGTAAATGGGATCGACTCCTTAATTTCTCTTTCTTCTGTCTTGTTGTATAGGAATGCCACTGACTTCTGTGCATTGATTTTATATCCTGCCACTTGACTGGATTCCTGTATGAGTTCTAGCAGTTTTGGGGTGGAGTCTTTTGGGTTTTCCACATAAAGTGTCATATCATCGGCAGAGAGTGAGAGTTTGACTTCTTCTTTGCCGATTTGGATGCCTTTGATTTCTTTTTGTTGTATGATTGCTGTGGCTAGGACTTCCAATACTATGTTGAATAGCAGTGGTGATAGTGGACATCCCTGCCGCGTTCCTGACCTTAGGGGGAAAGCTCTCAGTTTTTCCCCATTGAGAATGATATTCGCGGTAGGTTTTTCACAGATGGCTTTTATGATATTGAGGTATGTACCCTCGATCCCTATACTCTGAAGAGTTTTGATCAAGAAAGGATGCTGTACTTTGTCAAATGCTTTTTCTGCATCTATTGAGAGGATAATATGGTTCTTGTTCTTCCTTTGATTAATGTATTTTATCACATTGATTGATTTGTGGATGTTGAACTAACCTTGCAGCACAGGGATACATCCCACTGGGTCGTGGTGAATAATCCTTTTAATGTACTGTTGGATCCTATTGGCTAGTATTTTGGTGAGAATTTTTGCATCCATGTTCATCAAGGATATTGGTCTGTAATTCTCCTTTTTGATGGGGTCTTTGTCTGGTTTTGGGATCAAGGTAATGCTGGCCCCATAAAAGGAGTTTGGAAGTTTTCCTTCCATTTCTATTTTTTGGAACAGTTTCAGAAGAATACGTATTAATTCTTCTTTAAATGTTTGGTAGAATTCCCCTGGGGAGCCATCGGGCCCTAGGCTTTTGTTTTTTGGGAGATTTTTGATGACTGCTTCAATTTCCTTAGTGGTTATAGGTCTGTTCAGGTTTTCTATTTCTTCCTGGGTCAGTTTTGGTAATTGATACATCTCTAGGAATGCATCCATTTCTTCCAGGTTATCCAATTTGCTGGCATAGAGTTGCTCATAATATGTTATTATGATTGTTTGTATTTCTTTGGTGTTGGTTGTGATCTCTCCTCTTTCATTCATGATTTTGTTGATTTGGATCATTTCTCTTTTCTTTTTGATAAGTCTGGCCAGGGGTTTATCAATCTTCTTCACTCTTTCAAAGAACCAGCTTCTAGTTTCGTTGATCTGTTCTACTGTTCTTTTGGTTTCTATTTCATTGATTTCTGCTCTGATCTTTATTATTTCTCTTCTCCTGCTGGGTTTAGGCTTTATTTGCTATTCTTTCTCCAACTCCTTTAGGTGTAGGCTTAGGTTGTATACTTGAGACCTTTCTTGTTTCTTGAGAAAGTTTTGTATTGCTATATACTTTCCTCTTAGGACTGCCTTTGCTGCATCCCAAAGATTTTGAACAGTTGTGTTTTGATTTTCATTGGCTTCCATAAATTTTTTTAATTCTTCTTTAATTTCCTGGTTGACCCATTCATTCTTTAGTAGGATGCTCTTTAGCCTCCATGTATTTGAGCTCTTTCTGACTTTCCTCTTGTGATTGAGTTCTAGTTTCAAAGCATTGTGGTCTGAAAATACGCATGGAATGATCCCAGTCTTTTGGTACTGGTTGAGACCTGATTTATGACCTAGGATGTGATCGATTCTGGAGAATGTTCCATGGGCACTCAAGAAAAATGTGTATTCCATTGCTTTGGGATGGAATGTTCTGAATATGTCTGTGAAGTCCATTTGGTCCAGTGTGTCATTTAAAGTCTTTATTTCCTTGTTGATCTATTGCTTAGATGATCTGTCCATTTCAGTGAGGGGGGTGTTAAAGTCCCCCACCATTATTGTATTGTTGTCAAAGTTTTTCTTTGCTGCTGTTATTAATCTCCTTATATAATCGGCCACTCCCATGTTAGGGCATAGATAGATATTTACAATTGTTAGATCTTCTTGTTGGATAGACCCTTTAAGTAAGATATAGTGTCCTTCCTCATCTCTTATTACAGTCTTTGGTTTAAAATCTAATTTGTTGGGGGGGGGAGCAAGATGGCGGAGGAGTAGGAGACCTGGATTTCGTCTCCTCTCAGGAATTCAGCGGGAAAGGGATCCAAACATTCTGAACATCTACAAACTCAACAGGAGATCGAAGAAAAGAAGAGCAACAACTCTCTCATCAGAAAAGTGACCACTTTCTGGAAGGTAGGACGTGCAGAGAAGTGAATCCGAGGCGATATTCGGGAGGATAGACGGCGGGGGGGGGCCTCCGTCGTCCGCTTCTGGCAAGTGATGAGCCGCGGAGCACAAAATCGGAACTTTTAAAAGTCTGCTCCGCTGAGGGACCTCACTCTGGTGGCTAAGCGGGGGTGGAACCCTCCGGGACAGTGTGGTCTCAGGACCCTTGGGGTCACAGAAAGACCGGGGGTGCCTGAGTGTGGCAGAGCTCCCAGGTAACGGAGCAGGGAAGCCGGCTGCAGAAGTGGAGCCCAGGCGTGGGCTCTCAGCTCGGGGTTGCCATAAACCGTGATCCGCGGCACAGTCGGGCCACTGCTCCTCCAGCAGGGACCCAACAAGCGGCAGATCCGGGGAGACTCACCTTCCTCCCCCGGAAGGAGCCGCGCGGGAGTGCACCGCAGGGATCTGCTGGGTTTGGAGACTCCACCCGGGGTCGGGTGCCAGAGATAGAAACGCGCGGTCACGGGCCGGGCGAGCACGGAGTGCGGCCGGAGACCGGGGAGACGAGAGTGACTGACGGCTTTTCTCTGGGGGCACACTGAGGAGCAGGGCCCCGATTTCTCCGCTCCTCCGGGGAGGAGATTGGGAGGCCGCCATTTTCACTCTCCGCCTCCAAAGCTGTACGGAAAGCTCGCAGGGAACAAAAGCCCCTGAAAGCAAACCCGAGCAGATTACTTAGCCGGGAGGGGGCAAGGGTGGGGCAATTCCGCCTCCGGCAGAGACATTTGGAAACCACGGCAACAGGCCCCTCCCCAGAAGATCAGTGAGAACAGCCAGCCAAGACCAAGTTTACCGATCAATCAGAACGGCAGAACTCCAGTGCTAGGGGAATACTGCACATAGAATTCAAGGCTTTTTTACCATGATTCTTTAGTCTTTTAAAGTTAAATTTTTTAACTGTCTTTTTGTCTTTTTCTTTTTGAATTTTTCTTTTTCCCTTTTTCAACCAACATCTTATCAATCCCTTTTTAAAAAAAAAAAATTTTTATTTTTCATTTTTACAGTCATATTCTATCCCTTCATAGTAGTTACCCATATTTTTGGTTTATATATATGTTGTTCTCTCTTTAAAATTTTGAGATAGTTTCTTCTAACAGATCAAAATATACCCTAAATCTCTAGTATATGGTGTTTTCTATTCCCCTGCCTGATCACATCCTCTCCCTTTTTTTTCTTTTTCTTTTTTCTTTTTTTAAATCCTCTTTTTTCTTTTTTCAATCAACTTCTTATCAATTCCTTTTATAAAACTTCTTATAATTTCCGTTTTTACAGTCATATTCCATCCCTTCAGCATATCAACCCTTATTTTTGTGCATATATAAGTTTTTCTTTCTTTAAAATTTTGGGAGGCACTTTCTTCTAAAAGACCAAAATATACACCAAATCTACTGTGTGGCACTGATCTATATACCAGGCTGATCATATTTGATCACATTCTGGTTTTGTTGTTGTTGTTGTTGTTGTTGTTTTGTTTGTTTTTGTTTTTATCTTTATCTTTATCTTTTTCTTTTTTTTCTTTTTCTTTTTTCTCTCTTTCCCTTTCTTATCCCACTGCTTCAGGTCTTTTCTGATTTGTTTAGAGTATATTTTCTGGGGACGTGGTTACTCTGCTAGCATTTTGTTCACTCATTAATCTGTTCCCCTCTGCACAAAATGACAAGACGGAAAAAATCACCTCAACAAAAAGAACAAGAGGTAGTACCGACTGACAGGGACCTACTCAATATGGACATTAGTACGATGTCAGATCTAGAGTTCAGAATCATCACTTTAAAGATACTAGCTGGGCTTGAAAAAAATATGGAAGTTATTAGAGAAACCCTTTCTGGAGAAGTAAAAGAACTAAAATCTAACCAAGTAGAAATCAAAAAGGCTATTAATGAGGTGCAATCAAAAATGGGGGTGCTAAATGCTAGAATAAATGAGGCAGAAGAGAGAATCAGTAATATAGAAGAGGAAATGATAGAAAATAAAGAAGCTGAGAAAAAGAGAGATAAACAACTACTGGATCACGAGGGCAGAATTCGAGAGATAAGCGATACCATAAGACGAAACAACATTACAATAATTGGGATCCCAGAAGAAGAAGAAAGAGAGAGAGGGGCAGAAGGTATACTGGAGCAAATTATAACAGAGAACTTCCCTAATTTGGGGAAGGAAACAGTCATGAAAATCCAGGAAGCACAGAGAACCCCTCTCAAAATCAATAAAAATAGGTCAACACCCCGACATCTAATAGTGAAACTTACGAGTCTCATAGACAAAGAGAAAATTCTGAAAGCAGCTCGGGACAAGAGATCTGTAACCTACAAGGGTAGAAACATTAGATTGGCAACAGACCTATCCACAGAGACCTGGCAAGCCAGAAAGGACTGGCAGGATATATTCAGACACTAAATGAGAAAAATATGCAGCCAAGAATACTCTATCCAGCTAGGCTGTCATTGAAAATTGAAGGAGAGATAAAAAGCTTCCAGGACAAACAAAAACTAAAGGAATTTCAAACAGAAAACCAGCCCTACAGGAAATCTTGACAGGGGTCCTCTAAGCAAAGAGAGAGCCTAAAAGCAACATAGACCAGAAAGGAACACAGACAATATACGGTAACAGCCACCTTACAGGCAATACAATGGCACTAAATTCCTATCTTTCAATAGTTACCCTGAATGTAAATGGGATAAATGCCCCAATCAAAAGACACAGGCTAACAGACTGGATTAAAAAACAAGACCCATCGATATGCTGTCTGCAAGAGACTCATTTGAGACCCAAAGACACCCCCAGATTGAAAGTGAAGGGGTTGAAAACCATTTACCATGCTAATGGACACCAAAAGAAAGCCAGGGTGGCAATCCTTATATCAGACAAATTAGATTTTAAACCAAAGACTGTAATAAGAGATGAGGAAGGACATTATATCCTACTGAAAGGGTCTATCCAACAAGAAGATCTAACAATTGTAAATATCGCTGACCCTAACATGGGAGCAGCCAATTATATAAGGCAATGAATAACAAAAGCAAAGAAACACATCAACAACAATACAATAATAGTGGGGGACTTTAACACCCCCCTCACTGAAATGGACTGATTATCTAAGCAAAAGATCAACAAGGAAATAAAGACTTTAAATGACACACTGGACCAAATGGACTTCACAGACATATTCAGAACATTCCACCCCAAAGCAACGGAATACACATTCTTCTCTAGAGCCAAGGAACATTCTCCAGAATAGATCACATCCTAGGTCATAAATCAGGTCTCAAACGGTACCAAAAGATTGGGATCATTCCCTGCCTATTTTGAGACCACAATGCTTTGAAACTAGGACTCAATCACCAGAGGAAAGTCGGAAAGAACTCAAATACATGGAGGCTAAAGAGCATCCTACTGAAGAATGAATGGGTCAACCAGGAAATTAAAGAAGAATTAAAAAAATACATGGAAACCAATGAAAATGAAAACACAACTGTTCAAAATCTTTGGGATGCAGCAAAGGCAATCCTAAGAGGAAAGTATATAGCAATACAAGCCTTTCTCAAGAAACAAGAAAGGTCTCAAGTACACAAACTAACTCTACACGCAGAGGAGCTGGAGAAAGAACAGCAAATAAAGCCTAAACCCAGCAGGAGAAGAGAAATATCAAAGATCAGAGCAGAAATCAATGAAATAGAAACTAAAAGAACAGTAGAACAGATCAACGAAACTAGGAGCTGGTTCTTTGAAAGAATTAACAAGATTGATAAACCCCTGGCCAGACTTATGAAAAAGAGAAGAGAAATGACCCAAATCAACAAAATCATGAATGAAAGAGGAGAGATCACAACCAACACCAAAGAAATACAAACAATTATAAGAACATATTATGAGCAACTCTATGCCAGCAAATTAGATAACCTGGAAGAGATGGATGCATTCCTAGAGACGTATCAACTACCAAAACTGAACCAGGATGAAATAGAAAACCTGAACAGACCTATAACCACTAAGGAAATTGAAGCAGTCATCAAAAATCTCCCAAAAAACAAAAGCCCAGGGCCCGATGGCTTCCCAGGGGAATTCTACCAAACATTTAAAGAAGAATTAATACGTATTCTTCTGAAACTGTTCCAAAAAATAGAAACGGAAGGAAAACTTCCAAACTCATTTTATGAGGCCAGCATTACCTTGATCCCCAAACTAGACAAAGACCCCATCAAAAAGGAGAATTACAGACCAATATCCCTGATGAACATGGATGCAAAAATTCTCACCAAAATACTAGCCAATAGGATCCAACAGTACATTAAAAGGATTATTCACCATGACCAAGTGGGATGTATCCCTGGGCTGCAAGGTTGGTTCAACATCCGCAAATCAATCAATGTGATACAATACATTAACAAAAGAAAGAACAAGAATCATGTGATCCTCTCAATACATGCAGAAAAAGCTTTTGACAAAGTACAGCATCCTTTCTTGATCAAAACTCTTCAGAGTATAGGGATAGAGGGTACATACCTCAATATCATCAAAGCCATCTGTGAAAAACCTACAGCGAATATCATTCTCAATGGGGAAAAACTGAGAGCTTCCCCCCTAAGGTCAGGAACGCGGCAGGGATGTCCACTATCACCACTGCTATTCAACATAGTATTGGAAGTCCTAGCCACAGCAATCAGACAACAAAAAGAAATCAAAGGCATCCAAATCGGCAAAGAAGAAGTCAAACTCTCACTCTTTGCAGATGATATGATATTTTATGTGGAAAAGCCAAAAGACTCCACCCCAAAACTGTTAGAACTCATACAGGAATTCAGTCAAGTGGCAGGATATAAAATCAATGCACAGAAGTCAGTGGCATTCCTATACACCAACAACAAGACGGAAAAAAGAGAAATTAAGGAGTCGATCCCATTTACAATTGCACCCAAAACCATAAGATCCCTAGGAATAAATCTAACCAAAGAGGCAAAGGATCTGTACTCAGAAAACTATAAAATACTCATGAAAGAAATTGAGGAAGACACAAAGAAATGGAAAAACGTTCCATGCTCATGGATTGGAAGAACAAATATTGTGAAGATGTCAATGCTACCTAGAGCAATCTACACATTCAATGCAATCCCCATCAAAATACCATCCACTTTTTTCAAAGAAATGGAGCAAATAATCCTAAAATTTGTATGGAACCAGAAAAGACCCCGCATAGCCAGAGGAATGTTGAAAAAGAAAAGCAAGGCCGCGGCATCACAATTCCGGACTTCCAGCTCTATTACAAAGCTGTCATCATCAAGACAGCATGGTACTGGCACAAAAACAGACACATAGATCAATGGAACAGAATAGAGAGCCCAGAAATGGACCCTCAACTCTATGGTCAACTCATGTTTGACAAAGCAGGAAAGAATGTCCAATGGAACAAAGACAGTCTCTTCAACAAATGGTGTTGGGAAAATTGGATAGCCACATGCAGAAGAATGAAACTGGACCATTTCCTTACACCACACACAAAAATAGACTCCAAATGGTTGAAAGACCTCAATGTGAGACAGGAGTCCATCCAAATCCTAAAGGAGAACACTGGCAGCAACCTCTTTGACCTCAGCCAAAGCAACTTCTTCCTCGAAACATTGCCAAAGGCAAGGGAAGCAAGGGCAAAAATGAACTATTGGGACTTCATCAAGATAAAAAGCTTTTGCAAAGCAAAGGAAACAGTCAACAAAACCAAAAGACAACCGACAGAATGGGGGAAGATATTTGCAAATGACATATCAGATAAAGGGCTAGTATCCAAAATCTATAAAGAACTCATCAAACTCAACACCCAAAGAACAAAGAATCCAATCAAGAAATGGGCAGAAGACATGAACAGACATTTCTCCAAAGAAGACATCCAAATGGCCAACAGCCACATGAAAAAGTGCTCAATATCGCTTGGCATCATGGAAATCCAAATCAAAACCTCAATGAGATACCACCTCACACCAGTCAGAATGGCTAAAATTAACAAGTCAGGAAACGACAATGTTGGCGGGGATGCGGAGAAAGGGGAACCCTCCTACACTGTTGGTGGGAATGCAAGCTGGTGCAGCCACTGTGGAAGAGTATGGAGGTTCCTCAAAAAGTTGAAAGTAGAGCTACCATATGATCCAGCAATTGCACTACTGGGTATTTACCCCAAAGATACAAAAGTAGGGATCCGAAGGGGTCTGTGCACCCAGATGTTTATAGCAGCAATATGCACAATAGCCAAACTGTGGAAAGAGCCAAGATGTCCATCGACAGATGAATGGATAAAGGAGAAGTGGAATATATATACAATGGAATATTATGCAGCCATCAAAAGGAATGAGATCTTGCCATTTGCAACGATATGGATGGAAATGGAGGGTATTATGTTGAGTGAAATAAGTCAAACAGAGAACGACATGTATCATATGACCTCACTGATATTAGGATTTCTTAATCGCAGGAAACAAACTGAGTGTTGTTGGAGTGGGGGGTGGGGTGGGAGGGATGGGGTGACTGGGTGATAGACACGGGGGTGGGTATGTGCTCTGGTAAGCGCTGTGTATTGTGCAAGACTGTTGAATCTCAGATCTGTACCTCTGAAACCAATAATGCAATATATGTTAAAAAAAAAGAAGAAGAAGAAGGTAGCGGGAGGGGAAGAATGAAGCGGGGGAAATCGGAGGGGTAGACGAACCATGAGAGACGATGGACTCTGAAAAACAAACAGGGTTCTAGAGGGGAGGGGGGTGGGAGGATGGGTTAGCCTGGTGGTGGGTATTGAGGAGGGCACATTCTGCATGGAGCACTGGGTGTTATGCACAAACAATGAATCATGGAACACTTCACCTAAAACTAATGATGCAATGTGTGGGGATTAACATAAGAATAAAAAAAAATAAAAAAAATAAAAATAAATAAAAATAAAATCTAATGTCTTATATAAGGATTGCCACCCGAGCTTTCTTTTGGTGTCCATTAGCATGGTAAATGGTTTTCCACCCCCTCACTTTCAATCTGGGGGTGTTTGGGTCTAAAATGAGTCTCTTGTAGACAGCATATCGATGGGTCTTGTTTTTTAATCCAATCTGATAGCAGGTGTCTTTTGATTGGGGCATTTAGCCCATTTACATTCAGGGTAACTTTTGAAAGATATGAATTTAGTGCCATTGTATTGCCTGTAAGGTGACTGTTACGGTATATTGTCTGTGTTCCTTTCTGGTCTATGTTGCTTTTAGGCTCTCTCTTTCCTTAGAGGACCCCTTTCAATATTTCTTGTAGGGCTGGTTTCGTGTTTGCAAGTTCCTTTAGTTTTTGTTTGTCCTGGAAGCTTTTTATCTCTCTTTCTATTTTCAATGAGATCCTAGCTGGATATAATATTCTTGGCTGCATATTTTTCTCATTTAGTGCTCTGAATATATCGTGCCAGTCCTTTCTGGCCTGCCAGGTCTCTGTGGATAGGTCTGGTGCCAATCTAATATTTCTACCATTGTAAGTTACATATCTCTTCACCCGAGCTGCTTTAAGGATTTTGTTTTTTCCTGAAACTTGTAAGTTTTACTATTAGATGTCGGGGTGTTGACCTATTTTTATTGATTTTGAGAGGGGTTCTCTGTGTTTCCTAGATTTTGATGCCTGTTTCCTTCCCCAAATTAGGGAAGTTCTCTGTTATAATTTGCTCCAGTATACCTTCTGCCCCTCTCTCTCTTTCTTCTTCTTCTGGGATCCCAATTATTCTAATGTTGTTTCGTTTTATGGTATCACTTATCTCTTGAATTCTGCCCTCGTGATTCAGTAGTTGTTTATCTCTCTTTTTCTCAGCTTCTTTATCTTCCACCATTTGGTCTTCTAATTCACTGATTCCCTCTTCTGCCTCATTTATCCTAGCAGTTAGTGCCCCCATATTTGATTGCACCTCATTAATAGCCTTTTTGATTTCGACTTGGTTAGATTTTAGTTCTCTTACTTTTCCAGAAAGGGTTTCTCTAATAACCTCCATTCTTTTTTCAAGACCGGCTAGTATCTTTAAAGTGATGATTCTGAACTCTAGATCTGACATCGTACTAATGTCTGTATTGAGTAGGTCCCTGGCAGTCGATACTACCTCTTGTTCTTTTGTTGAGGTGATTTTTTCCGTCTTGTCATTTTGTGCAGAGGAGAATAGATTAATGAGAGAACAAAATGCTAACAGGGTAACAACGTCTCCAGAAAATATACTCTAAACAAATCAGAAAAGATCTGAAGCAGGGGGAAAGAAAGGGAAAGAGAGAAAAAAGAAAAAGCAAAAAAAGAAAGATAAAGATAAAAAGAAACAAAAACAGAACAAAACAAAAAAAACAGAATGTGATCAAATATGATCAGGCTGGTACATAGATCAGTGCCACACACTAGATTTTGGGTGTACTTTGGTCTGTTAGAAGAAAGTGCCTCCCAATATTTTAAAGAAAGAAAAACTTATATATGTACAAAAATAAGGGTTGATATGATGGAGGGATGGAATATGACTGTAAAGATGAAAATTATAAAAAATTTTATAAAAGGAATTGATAAGACGTTTGAAAAAAGAAAGAAGAGGATTTAAAAAAAAAAGGGAGAGAATGTGATCAGGCAGGGGAGTAGAAAAAAACCATACACTAGAGATTTAGGGTATATTTTGATCTGTTAGAAGAAACTATCTCAAAATTTTAAAGAGAAAACAACGTATATATATATGCCAAAAATATGGGTAACTAGTATGAAAGGAGAGAACATGACTCTAAAAACAAAAAATAAAAAATTTTTTTTTCAATCTTTTTTTTTAAGATTTTTTATTTATCTATTTGACAGAGAAAGAGACAGCGAGAGAGGGAACACAACAGGGGGAGTGGGAGAAGGGGAAGCGGGCCTCCCGCTGAGCAGGGAGCCTGATGCGGGGCTTGATACCAGGACCCTGGGATCATGACCTGAGCTGAAGGCAGACGCTTAACGACTGATCCACCCAGGCACCCCAATAAAAATTTTTTTTAAAAAAGAGATTGATAAGATGTTGGTTGAAAAAAGGAAAAAAAAAAAAGATAGTTAAAAAAAATTAACTTTGAAAGACTACAGAATCATGGTAAAAGAGCCATGGATTCTATGTGTAGTATTCCCCTAGTGCTGGAGTTCTGCCGTTCTCATTGATCGGTAAACTTGGTCTTGTCTGGCTGTTCTCGCTGATCTTCTGGGGGATGGGCCTGTTGCCATGGTTCCCAAATATCTTTGCTGGAGGCGGAATTGCCCCCCCTTGCCCGATCCGGGCTAAGTAATCTGCTCAGGTTTGCTCTCAAGAGCTTTTGTTCCCTGCAAGCTTTCCATTCGGGTTTGGAGGTGGAGAGTGTAAATGGCGGCCTCCCAGTCTCCGCCCTGGAGGAGCCGAGAACTGGGGGCTCCGCTCCTCAGTGAGGCCCCAGAGAAAAGCAGTCAATCACTCCCGTCTCCCCGGTCTCCGGCCGCACTCCATGCTCTCCCGGCCTGTGACCGAGCTTTTCTATCTCTGGCACCTGACCCCGTTTGGAGTCTCCAAACCCAGCAGATCCCTGCCGTGCACTCCTGCACCTCTCCTCCCGGGGGAAGAAGGTGAGTCTCCCCGGATCTGCCACTTGTTGGGTCCCTCCTGGAGGAGCAGTGGCCCGACTGTGCTGTGGATCACGGTTTATGGCAACCCTGAGCTGAGAGCCCGTGCCTCGGCTCTGTCTCTGCAGCTGGCTTCCCCGCTCCGATAGCTGGGAGCTCTGCTGCACTCAGGCACCCCAGGTCTTTCTGTGACCCCGAGGGTCCTGAGATCACACTGTCCGCGAGGGTTCCATCCCCCGCTTAGCCACCGGAGTGACGTCCCTCAGCGGAGCAGACTTCTAAAAGTTCCGATTTTGTGCTCCATGGCTCTATCACTTGCCAGAAGCGGCCAACTGAGGCCCCCTCCCCCACCGTCTATCCTCCCGAATATCGCCTCCAATTCACTTCTCTGCACGTCCTACCTTCTAGAAAGTGGTCACTTCTCTGTTCGGAGAGTTGTTGCTATTCTTTTCTTTGATCTCCTGTTGAGTTTGTAGGTGTTCAGAATGGTTTGATCCCTATCCAGCTGAATTCCTGAGACCAGACGAAATCCAGGTCTATTACTCCTCCCTGATATGAGGAATTCTTAATCTCAGGAAACAAACTGAGGTTTGCTGGAGTGGTGGGGGGTGGAAGGGATGGAGTGGCTGGGTGATAGACATTGGGGAGGGTATGGCCTCTGTGAACTGTGCAAGACTGTTGAATCATAGATCTACCTCTGAAACAAATAATACATTATATGTTAAAAAAAAAAAAAAGAAGATAGCAGGAGGAGAAGAATGAAGGGGGGGGAAATCTGAGGGGGAGACGAGCCATGAGAGACAATGGACTCTGAAAAACAAACTGAAAGTTCTAGAGGTGAGGGGGGTGGGAGGATGTGTTAGCCCACCATGTGTGGTGATGGGTATTAAAGAGGGAACGTTCTGCATGGAGCACTGGGTGTTATATGCAAACAATGAATCATGGATCACTACATAAAAAACTAATGATGTAATGTATGGTGATTAACATAACATAATAATTTAAAAAATTTAAAAAATAAAATTTAAACTAAACTTAAAAAAAAAATACCCATCACCCAGTTAGCCCATCCCCCACCCAATTCCCTCCTTCAACCCTCAGTTTGTTCTCCATAGGTAAGAGTCTCTTTGGTTTGCTTCCCTTTCTCTCTCTCTTTCTTTTTTTCCCCTTCCCCTATTTTCATCTGTTTTGTTTCTTAAGTTCCACATATGAGTGAAATCACATGGTATTTGTCTATCTCTGACTGACTTACTTCACTTAGCATAATACACTGTAGCTCCATCCATGTCATTGCAAATGGCAAGATTTCATTCTTTTTAATGGCTGAGTGATATTACATTATATATATATACACCACATCTTCTTTATCCTTCATCAGTCAATGGACATTTGGGCTCTTTCCATAACTTGGTTATTGTTGATAATATTGCTATAAACATCAGGGTGCATGTGCCCCTTTGAATCAGTATTTTTGTATTTTGTATCTTTGGGTAGATACCCAGTAGTGCAATTGCTAGGTCGTAGGGTAGTTCTATTTTTAACCTTTTGAGGAACCTCCATACTGTTTTCCAGAGTGGCTGCACCAGTTTGCATTCCCACCAACAGTGTAAGAGGGTTCTCCTTTCTCCACATCCTAGGCTGAGATAGTTTTAAACCAGGCTTCCAGATAAATGGAAGTGTGTGTGTGTGCATGTGTGCATGTATGTGCACACGTGCACACATATATGTGCATGCGTGTGTATATGCAAGTGGTACTTATCTCCAAATGGCATGTTTTGGTGAAAGCATGCGAAGAGGCAACAAGACTCTTGAAAACAACTATGCTCATAGAGCTTGTGATCATCACTTAAGAGTATCCGCCACCTGCCAGAGACTTAATCAGTGGTTGGCATCCTCACAAGCCTTCCAAGTGGGCATTGGTGGGCATTGGTGGCAGGTGATATTTGAGGGATTGACCAGAGCAGATGTTGCTGTTGGTGCTTTACCCACCACCTGGAAGGTTTGTTCACCTTGTCAGCCATTGTCATGCATACCTGGTGTACATTTACCTCCAGCAGCCAGTCCCTGGGTCTCTGTAAGAGGACTTCCTTCTGGCTGCTGGGACACACTCTGCCTGCACCTGGAGACTTCGAAGTTCTTAGGAAGTGTATTTTATTTTGTAATCTAACAATAAGTGGGCATATTTGACAAGAGGCCAATGCAGTGAGATGCCAAATTCACATCAGGTCTCTGCCACTTTTCCCTTTGCCTTTTAAGACAATGCAATATAATCTATATTCATCACAACCTGCAGATCTTGGGTTTTTGACAAATAAAGAAACCTGCAAAACTCACACCCCGTCAAGATAATGAACATATTTCTCAACATAAACCTTTTTTTGCATCTTCCAAATCAATTGTTACCTCTCTAAGACCATGGACAATCACTTTGTGATTTGTATTAATATCATTTAATTAAGCCTGTTCTAAATTATATTCTCCCTTGTGTCTGTTTTCTTTCTTTCAACATTATGTTTGTAAGATTCATCCATCACATTGTGTGTAGCAATAATTCTATCATTATCATGGCTGCATAGTGTTCCAATGTATGAACGTACAGTTGCTTTACCCCTTCTTCTGTTAATGGACATTTGTGTTGTTTCCAGTTTACGCCATCATGAATAAAGCTATTATGAACATTCATGTTCAAGTCATTCTATAGGCCAATTATTTTCTTCCAGATCGTTTTTCCTCCTCCCTCTTCTATCCCATTTAAGTATCTACTCCATTATGTGTTTGGAGGTGTTTTTTTAAAAAATTTTATTATGTATGTATTATATAATGTATGTTTCCACCATACATTATATCATTAATTCTTGATGTAGTGTTCCATGATTCATTGTTTGTGTATAACACCCAGTGCTCCATTCAGTATGTGCCCTTTTTAATACCTATCACCAGGCTAACATATCCCCCCACCCACCCTCCCCTCTAGAACCCTCAGTTTGTTAATCAGAGTCCCTAATCTCTCATGGTTTGTATCCCCCTCCAATTTTCCCCTTCATTTTTCCCTTAGTGCTATCTTCTTCTTTTTTTTCTCTAAATATATAATGTATTATTTATTTCAGAGGTACAGGTCTGTGATTCAACAGTCTTACACAATTTACAGTGCTCACCATAGCACATACCCTCCCCAATGTCTATCACCCAGCCACCCCATCCCTCCAACCCCCCACCACCCCAGCAACCCTCAGTTTGTTTCCTGAGATTAGGAATTCCTCATATCAGTGAGATCATATACAACATGTCTTTTTCTGATTGACTTATTTCACTCAGCATAATACCCTCCAGTTCTATCCACGTCATTGCAAATTGCAAGATTTCATTCCTTTTGATACCTGCATAATATTCCATTGTGCATATGTGTGTGTGTGTGTGTGTGTGTGTATCAAATAATCTTTATCCATTCATCTGTTGATGGACATCTTGGCTCTTTCCACAGTTTGGCTATTGTGGACATTGCTGCTATAAACATCGGGATGCACGTAGCCCTTCGGATCCCTACTTTTGTATCTTTGGGGTAAATACCCAGTAGTGCAATTGCTTGGTCATATGGTAGCTCTATTTTCAACTTTTTGAGGAACCTCCATACTGTTTTCCAGAGTGGTCGCACCAGCTTGCATTCCCACCCATGTGTAGGAGGGTTCCCCTTTCTCCACATCCCCACCAACATCTGTCATTTCCTGACTTGTTAATTTTAGCCGTTCTGACTGGTGTGAGGTGGTATCTCATTGAGGTTTTGACTTTGATTTCCCTGATGCTGAGCGATGTTGAGCATTTTTTCATGTGTCTGTTGGCCATTTGGATGTCTTCTTTGGAGAGATGTCTGTTCATGTCTTCTGCCCATTTCTTGATTGGATCATTTTTTCTTTGAGTATTGAGTTTAATAGATTTTGGATCCTAGCCCTTTATCTGATATGTCATTTGCAAATATCTTCTCCCATTCTGTCGGTTGTGTTTTGGTTTTGTTGACTGTTTCTTTGTGCAAAAGCTTTTTATCTTGATGAAGTCCTAATAGTTCATTTTTGCCCTTGCTTCCCTTGCCTTTGGTGATGTTTCTAGGAAGAAGTTGCTGTGGCTGAGGTCGAAGAGGTTGCTGCTGTGTTCTTCTTTAGGATATTGATGGACTCCTGTCTCACATTGAGATCTTTCAACCACTCTGAGTCTACTTTTGTGTGTGGTGTAAGGAAATGGTCCAGTTTCATTCTTCTGCATGTGGCTGTCTTTTTTCCATTGGACATTCTTTCCTGCTTTGTCAAAGATGAGTTGACCATAGAGTTGAGGGTCCATTTCTGGGCTCTCTGTTCTGTTTCATTTATCTATGTGTCTGTTTTTGTGCCAGTACCATACTGTCTTGATGATGACAGCTTTGTAATAGAGCTGGAAGTCTGGAATTGTGATGCCACCAGCTTTGCTTTTCTTTTTGGACATTCTTTGGGCTATACGGGGTCTTTTCTGTTTCCATACAAATTTTAGGATTATTTGCTCCATTTCTTTGAAAAAAGTGGATGGTATTTTGATAGGGATTGCATTGGATATGTCGATTGCTCTAGGTAGCATTGACATCTTCACAATATTTGTTCTTCCAATCCATGAGCATGGAACGTTTTTTATTTCTTTGTGTCTTCCTCAATTTCTTTCATAAGTATTTTATAGTTTTTTGAGTACAGATTTTCTGCCTCTTTGTTAGATTTATTCCTAGGTATCTTATGGTTTTGGGTGCAATTGTAAATGGGATCGACTCCTTAATTTCTCTTTCTTCTGTCTTGTTGTTGGTGTATAGGAATGCCACTGACTTCTGTGCATTGATTTTATGTCCTGCCACTTGACTGAATTCCTGTATGAGTTCTAGCAGTTTTGGGGTGGAGTCTTTTGGGTTTTCCACATAAAGTATCATATCACCTGCAAAGAGTGAGAGTTTGACTTCTTCTTTGCCAATTTGGATGCCTTTGATTTCTTTTTGTTGTCTGATTGCTTTGGCTAGGACTTCTAATACTATGTTGAATAGCAGTGCTGATAGTGGACATCCCTGCCGCATTCCTGACCTTAGGGGGAAAGCTCTCAGTTTTTCCCCATTGAGAATGATATTTGCTGTGGGTTTTTCATAGATGGCTTTTATGATATTGAGGTATGTACCCTCTATGCCTTTACTCTGAAGAGTTTTGATCAAGAAAGGATGCTGTACTTTGTCAAATGCTTTTTCTGCATCTATTGAGAGGATCATATGATTCTTGTTCTTTCTTTTATTAATGTATTGTATCACATTGATTGATTTGTGGATGTTGAACCAACCTTGCAGCCCAGGGATACATCCCACTTAGTTGTGGTGAATAATCCTTTTAATGTACTGTTGGATCCTATTGGCTAGTATTTTCGTGAGAATTTTTGCATCCATGTTCATCAAGGATATTGGTCTGTAATTCTCCTTTTTGATGGGGTCTTTGGTTTTGGGATCAAGGTAATGCTGGCCTCATAAAATGAGTTTGGAAGTTTTGCTTCCATTTCTATTTCTTGGAACAGTTTCAGAAGAATAGGTATTAATTCTTCTTATAATGTTTGGTAGAATTCCCCTGGGCAGCATTCTGGCCTTGGGCTTTTGTTTTTTGGGAGATTTTTGATGACTGCTTCAATTTCCTTAGTGGTTATAGGTCTGTTCAGGTTTTCTATTTCTTCCTGGTTCAGTTTTGGTAGTTGATACATCTCTAGGAATGCAGCCATCTCTTCCAGGTTATCTAATTTGCTGGCATAGAGTTGCTCATAATATGTTCTCATGATTGTATGTATTTCTTTGGTGTTGGTTGTGATCTCTCCTCTTTCATTCATGATTTTGTTGATTTGGGTCATTTCTCTTTTCTTTTTGATAAGTCTGGCCAGGGGTTTATCAATCTTGTTAATTCTTTCAAAGAACCAGAATCTGTTCTACTGTTCTTTTAGTTTCTATTTCATTGATTTCTGCTCTGATCTTTATTATTTCTCTTTTCCTGATGGGTTTAGGCTTTATTTGCTGTTCTTTCTCCAGCTCCTTTAGGTGTAGGGTTAGGCTGTGTATTTGAGACCTTTCTTGTTTCTTGAGAAACAAGTCCTCTTAGGACTGCCTTTGCTGTATCCCAAAGATTTTGAACAGTTGTGTTTTCATTTTCATTGGCTTCCATAAATTTTTTAAATTCTTCTTTAATTTCCTGGTTGACCCATTCATTCTTTAGTAGGTTGCTCTTTAGCCTCCATGTATTTGAACTCTTTCTGACTTTCCTCTTGTGATTGAGTTCTAGTTTCAAAGCATTGTGGTCTGAAAATAGGCAGGGAATGATCCCAATCTTTTGGTACCAGTTGAGACTTGATTTATGACCTAGGATGTGATCAATTCTGGAGAATGTTTCATGGGCACTGGAGAAGAATGTGTATTCCGTTGCTTTGGGATGGAATGTTCTGAATATGTCTGTGAAGTCCATTTGGTCCAGTGTATCATTTAAAGTCTTTATTTCCTTGTTGATCTTTTGCTTATATGATCTGTCCATTTCAGTGAGGGGGATATTAAAGTCCCCTACTATTATTGTATTGTTGTCAATGTGTTTTTATGCTTGTGTTATTAATTGGCTTATATAATTGGCTGCTCCCATGTTTGGGGCATAGATATTTACAATTGTTAGATCTTCTTGTTGGATAGACCCTTTAAGTAGGATATAGTGTCCTTCCTCATCTCTTATTACAGTCTTTGGTTTAAAATCTAATTTGTGTGATATAAGGATTGCCAGCCCCACTTTCTTTTGTTGTCCATTAGCATGGTAAATCATTTTCCATTCCCTCACTTTCAATCTGGGGGTGTCTTTGGTTCTAAAATGAGTCTCTTGCAGACAGTATATCGATGGGCCTTGTTTTTTTATCCAATCTGACAGCCTGTGTCTTTTGATTGGGGCATTTAGCCCATTTACATTCAGGGTAACTATTGAAAGATAGGAATTTAGTGCCATTGTATTGCCTGTAAGGTGACTGTTATTGTATATTGTCTGTGTTCCTTTTTGGTCTATGTTGCTTTTAGGCTCTCTCTTTGCTTAGAGGACCCTTTTCAATATTTCTTGTAGGGCTGGTTTCGTGTTTGCAAATTCCTTTAGTTTTTGTTTGTCCTGGAGTCTTTTTATCTCTCCTTCTATTTTCGATGACAGACTAGCTGGATATAGTATTCTTGGCTGCATATTTTTCTCATTTAGTGCTCTGAATATATCCTGCCAGTCCTTTCTGGCCTGCCAGGTCTCTGTGGATAGGTCTGTTGCCAATCTAATATTCCTGCCATTATAGGTTACAGATCTCTTGTCCCAAGCTGCTTTCAGGATTTTCTCTTTGTCTCTGAGACTCATAAGTTTTACTATTAGGTTTTGAGGTGTTGACCTATTTTTACTGATTTTGGGGGGTTCTCAGTGCGTCCTTGATTTTGATGCCGTTTTCCATCCCCAAATTAGGGAAGTTCTTTTCATTGATTTGCTCCAATATACCTTCTGCCCCTCTCTGTCTCTCTTCTTCTTCTGGGATCCCTATTATTCTAATATTGTTTCATCTTATGGTATCACTTATCTCTCGAATTCTGCCCTCATGATCCAGTAGTTGTTTATCTCTCTTTTTCTCAGCTTCTTTATTTTCCATCGTTTGGTCTTCTCTATCACTAGTTCTCTCTTCTGCCTCATTTATCCTAGCATTTAGAGCCTCCATTTTTTTTTTTAAGATTTTATTTATTTATTTGACAGAGAGAGACACAGCGAGAGAGCGAACACAAGCAGGGGGAGTGGGAGAGGGAGAAGCAGGCTTCCCGCAGAGCAGAGAGCCCGATGCGGGGCTCGATCCCAGAACCCTGGGATCATGACCTGAGCCGAAGGCAGACGCTTAACGACTGAGCCACCCAGGCGCCCCAAGAGCCTCCATTTTTTTTTTTTAAAGATTTTATTTATTTATTTGAGAGAGAGAGAATGAGAAAGAGAGAGCACATGAGAGGGGGGAGGGTCAGAGGGAGAAGCAGACCCCCTGCCGAGCAAGGAGCCCGATATGGGACTCGATCCCGGGACTCCAGGATCATGACCTGAGCCGAAGGCAGTCGCTTAACCAACTGAGCCACCCAGGCGCCCAAGAGCCTCCATTTTTTATTGCACCTCATTAATAGCCTTTTTGATTTTGACTTGGTTAGATTTTAGTTCTTTTATCTCTCCAGAAAGGGTTTCTCTAATATCTTCCATGCTTTTTCAAGCCCAGGTAGTATCTTTAAAATCATCATTCTGAACTCTAATTCCGACATCGTACTTATGTCCATATTGAGTAGGTCCCTGGCGTTTGGTACTGCCTCTTGTTCTTTTTTTGGAGTTGATTTTTTCCATCTTGTTATTTTGTCCAGAGGACAGTAGATGAATGAGAGAACAACATGCTAACAGGGTAACAATGACCCCAGAAAAATATACACTAAACAAATCAGAAAAGACCTGAAACCAGGGGAAAAGAAAGGGAAAGAAAGAAAAAAGAAAAAGAAAGAAAAAGAAAAAAGATTAAAAAAAAAGAATATGATCAAATATGATCAGGCTGGTGCATAGATCAGTGCCACCCTCTAGATTTTGGGTGTATTTTGGTCTGTTAGAAGAAAGTGCTTCCCAAAATTTTAAAGAAAGAAAAACATAGGTACAAAAATAAGGGTAAATACGATGAAGGGATGGAATATGACTGTAAATATGAAAATTATAAAAGATTTTATAAAAGGAATTTATAAGATAAGAAGTTGTTTGAAAAAGAAAGAAGAGGATTTAAAAAAAAAAGGGAGAGACTGTGATCAGGCAGGAGATTAGAACACAGCCATACACTAGAGATTTAGGGTACATTTTGGTCTGTTAGAAGAAACTGTATCCCACAATTTAAAGAGAGAAGAACTTATATATTTATACCAAAAATAAGATTAACTACTATGAAGGGATAGAATATGACTCTAAAAATGAAAAATGAAAAAGATTTTTAAAAAGGGGATTGATAAGATGTCGGTTGAAAACGGGAAAAAGAAAAATTCAAAAAAAAAAAAAAAGAAAAAGAAAAAGAAAGTTAAAAAAAAATTACCTTTGAAAGACTAAATAAAGAATCATGGGAAAAAAGCCATGAATTCTATGTGCTGTATTCCCCTAGTGCTGGCGTTCTGCTGTTCTCATTGATGAGTAAACTTGGTCTTGGTTGGCTGTTCTTGCTGATCATCTGGGGGAGGGGCCTGTTGTTGTGGTTCTCAACAGTCTTTGCCAGAGGCAGAATTGCCCTACCCTTGCCCGTCCAGGCTTAGCAATCTGCTCGGGGTTACTCTTGGGACTTTTGTTCCCTGCAAGCTATTCATACAGCTTTGGAGGATGAGAGTGAAATTGTGGCCCCCCAATGTCCACGCTGGAGGAGCTGAGAATGCAGGGCCCCACTCCTCAGTGTGCCCCCAGAGGAAAAGCAGTCAGTCACTCCCGTCTCCCCGGTCTCCCGCTGCACTCCGTGCCCACCCAGCCTGTGATCGAGCATTTCTATCTCTGGCACAGGACCCCATGTGGAGTCTCCAAACCCAGTAGATCCCTGCAGTCCGCTCCCATGCCACTCCTCCCGGGGGAGGAAGGGTCTTCTCCCCAGATCTGCCGCTTGCTGGGTCCCTGCTGGAAGAGCAGTGGCCCGACTGTTCCGTGGATCACGGTTTATGGCAACCCCAAGCTGAGAGCCTGCTCCTCGGCTTCATCTCTGCAGTCGGCTTCCCTGCTCTGATACCTGGGAGCTCTGCCACACTGAGGCACCCCCAGTCTTTCTTTGACCCTGAGGGTCCTGAGACCACACTATCACAAAGAGGGTTCCACCCCCCGTTTAGCCACTGGAGCGACAACCCTCAGCAGAGCAAAAAGTTCCAATTTTGTGCTCCACTGCTCTATCACTTGCAGGTAGTGGCTGATGGAGACGCCCTCCCCTGCCGTCTATCTTCCCGAATATTGCATCGGATTCACTTCTCACTTCCCCGCACATCCTACCTTCCAGAAAGTGGTTGCTTTTCTGTTCAGAGAGTTGTTGTTATTCTTTTCTTCTATCTCCTGTTGAGTTTGTAGGTGTTCAGAATGGTTTGACCCCTGTCTAGCTGAATTCCTGGGACCAGACAAAATTTAGGTCTCCTACTCCTCTGCCATCTTGCTTCTCTGGAGGTGTTTTTTTGACAATTCTAAATCAGAGTTTCCTTCACTTGATTTCAAAAGGTCCTGCCCTTACAAAGTAGCATACTGAAACATTTGCAGCTTAGAGGAGACAGAATTTACTCTGCCCAGACTATGAAAGACCTGTTTGGATAGGCACAGTGAGAAGAGACAGAGGAGACAGAGATGTGCAAGGGTCAGTGGACCCCAGAGGAAGCAGACAGGACTCAATGGGGCCACAGGGCCAGGAATGAGTGAACTACGGGCAAAGGGCTATGGAATTGGTCCAGAGTCTTGGTTACAGACAGACACTGAGCTCAGTTAAATTAAGCAGTAGAAGACTTTATTGATTGGGTATTGAGTAGCTGATAAAATTTAGAGACAGTCTATGGAACCATGATCAGAAAATGGAAAGAAGCTAATAGAATTGAGAAGGCTAGACCCTTAGCCACAGTCATAACAAAGGAGTAGCCAGGATGGGACGAGATGTGTGTCCTGAATGTTGGACCTGACACCACCACTTTTGCCATCTGTGTGGATGCATGCAGGAGCTGATGCCACTGCCATCTACTCTGGAACTCTGGGTGCTGGATGCCAGAGTTTTCTTTTCTGGAATTGCCACTGGCACTGGAATAACATGGAACCCTGCCCCACCCTTGAACCTAATAATGGCTTCTAAGGAATCCCTGCCTCCTTGAGCCCCTATCTCCCGACCATAGAACTGGCTTTTCTGAGGTCAGGTCCACACATCACTTACCACAGAGAGTGCTCACCTGGTCTTCTGTAATTTACCTCCTAGGAGACAAGTGCTATCATACAGTATGGATTTCCATACAGAATGTGGTGTGCAGATGCTTGTCAGAGCAAGGCACTCCACCACCCAGCACTGTCACCCTGAGGGGCCTTGTTCAAGAATGGGGAGCTGTGAGTATGCTACACATGCCTGACTCCATTCAACAGGCACCACCTGCATCAAGGCTTTAATTAACTGTCCTCAGATGTCCAGTGAGGACTTCCCCTCAACAGCCAGCTGATCCCCAAGTACCTGCTAATCAGGACTGATGACTGCTTGTGCCCAAGGCTTTGGTTGGTCTTCAGCCACCCGCATGGATCCCTCTCCACCTGTAAATCCAAGATTTGGCAGTGGGGATCAGAAGTCCTAAAGAAATGGTGGAGATGGGGGGCACTTGTGTGGCTCAGTCCTTAAGCATCTGCCTTTGTCTCAGGTCATGATCCCAGGGTCCTGGAATGGAGCCCCATATTGGGCTCCTTGCTCAGTGGGAAGCCTGCTTTTCCCTCTTCCCCTCTCCTTGCTTCTGTTCCTGCTCTCACTATCTCTCTCTCTGTCAAATAAATAAATAAATAAATAATCTTAAAAAAAAAAAAAAAGAAACGGTGGAGATGGGAAGGCAAATCTCTATTTCCTGAACTGCGGACATTTGCCTGGACAGACTAGCTAAATTCATTAAACTTCAATGATAGGGGATATTGAACATACAAGGGCCTTCAATCTGTGGATAAGTCTACTCCTTCTATACCCTGATCCATATACCCCAGGTATCATATCATATCATTTCATTTATAAATAATACAGTATATATCTGTGACATTGGAGGGCACACAGTATGCCCAAGACCACCCTCACTTTGGACACCCACTGCAAAATTAGAGAGGGTACTGGTTTATTACAGGCAAAGGATTAAAATCAGCCAAGGGTAGAACTACATAGATCAGGGTCCAGGAGAGTTCCAAACATGGAGCTTCCAGATGTCTTCCCCATGGAGTCATGGACAGCCTTATTTTCCTGGCATTGATGTGTGACAATATGAAGAGTCCCGGCAACCAGGAAGTTCACTTGAGCCTTGGAGTCCAGAATCTTTACTGGGGCCCCCTGGTTAACTGCCGTATGGTTGACCTCAGTCTTCAGCCCCTCGGGAGATTGAGTTGATACTGCATACCTCAAAACCCCATCATAATTCATATTGTTAGATTTGTTGGTATGGCCAGCCCCAACCCCAGACAAAGACCCTCCTATTAAGCATGACATTCCAAGGGTTGAGAGATTATCTTTCAGAAGCTGAGGGCAAAAGCCAGATTTCTCTTAAGGCAAGGTTAAATTCCTGATTACACAGTACTTCTGAATAAATAAAACTTGTAAAAAAACACATAACTGCTATACAATTATCGCACCTAAGAAATGTCCAATAATTCCTTAATAGCATCAAATAAGTAGTCAGTATTCAGATTTCCCTTTATTTCATGAGTTATAATTTTTAACAATTTTTTTTGTTTGAATTAGGAACCAAATAAGGTCTACATGCTGGTTGATAGGTATTTATTTATTTATTTATTTATCTATTTATTTATTTTTAAAGATTTTATTTATTTGAAAGAGAGAGAGAGAGTGCGCACACGTGAGTTGGGGGGTAGGGAAGGCCAGAGGGAGAAGCAGATTCCCTGCTGAGTGGGTAGCCCAACTTGGGACTTGATCCCAGGACCCTGAGATCAGGATCTGAGCCAAAGGCAGCTGTGTAACCTACTGATCTACCCAGGCACCCCCTGGTTGATAGGTATTTAAAGCCTCTTATTCTATAGGTTTTCCCTCCATACTCTTTCCTTGTAATTTATTTGTGAAGAAACTAGTTGTTCACCCTGTAGGATTTGGCACATTCTGGATTTCACTGACTGTTACCCATGATGCTGGTTGACATGTTTCTCTGTCTCCTGTATTCCTTGTAAATTGGCTGTTGAGTCTAGAGGTTCAATCAGATTCAAGTTCGATTGTTTTTGGCAAGACTACTTCACGTATGGTGATGTTCTCGTTATCTGGCACCTCTGTTTTAGTGATATTGGTAGCCACTGATGGTCATTGTTTAGATCCATTAGTTCATTATGGCTTGAGAGATGCACCAGCTCCAAAGAATGCTGAGTTGGGTCAGTGATCAAATAAAGCTTGCCACTCCTTCCCATCCTCACGTTTTTGCTCCTATCATTTAGGTGTGGAAGGAGACTGTTTCTGCCCACCAAGGTGCTCCTTACCAATCTACTGGGGACAATGATGAATTCAGTTTTATCTCTTCACTCCTTGGGGAAACTTTCTATCTTTGCTGGTCCATAAGCACCTTGACTGCTGCTGAGATGGTGACTCCATCTAGTTATCCTTCAGGCAGGAGGGCAATGGCCTGCAGACCTCCATCTCTGCTCTTTCTTCCCCCAGTACTTATTCCTTTGCCTGTCTTCCTCAGAGAAATGCCCTGTGGGTCAGCCTGAGTGTGTGTAACCTCATTATATGAAGGGTTATGAAGATGCTCTCTCAGGGCAGTATGGGAGAAAAGAGTGGGCTCCACCACCCCCTCCCTGCACAAGGGCCATGCACTCCAAGCCTTCAGAGGAGGGCTATGGCTGCCCTCTCTCCCAACCTTCCTCCTGTCCCTGCAGTCACACAGCTCAGACCTTAGAGCTCTGTGTCCCATTTCCTTCCCATGGGAAATCCCATCTCTGTGTAAGGCTCTCCTATGACTTGCAAAAACAAGTTTCATCATGTACAGATGTAGCTTCTCTTTGACCTGAGCACTGTTCACTCTGTAAAGGAGAACATGGGCAGGGCCAGACTGGAGGGGTGGTACCTCTGCCACCAGTTTTATAACCCCCCACAGATTTCCTGACTAGTTACTTAAGAAGAAAGCTCACTAACCAAGATGGGCACTATTTTTTGCCCAGATACAGCAAAGTCTAGTCTCTTACAAAGAATGGTGCTCCTCCCTCCTTACCAATATCCCTAGCATCACTGGGTTAAGGATCATTTGACCCTTTTCTGAGCCTGGCTTACATTGTACGTGCATCCAAACAACCACAGCAGTCCTCTCTTATCCACATGGGATCTATAGCTCCAACCTCAGTGAGCTTCTTTCCCCCTGGCAGAAAGAATGGAGGTCTGCCTACCTCCACCATCCTGCTGCTATAGAGTTAAGCAACCTGACAGAGAGAGCTTAAGTGGCTTGCCCACGGTAACACAGCTGGTAAATGGTGAAGCCAGAATTTAAACTCAGGTTTGTTTCTTTCCAAAGTCCATACTCTTTTCATTCCAACCTTTTATGCAATGACCTGTAATTAAGAAGGAGAAGGGGCTTGCAGGTCAAAATATTTGACTTAGTGGGGTTTTTTAAATATTATTTATTTATTTATTTATTTGAAAGAGAGAGTGAGAGAGAGAGTGCGAGCATGAGTGGGGGTGGGGGTGGGTGGGCAGAGGGAGAAGCAGACTCCCTGCTTAGCAGGAAGCCCAATGTGGGACTCGATCCCAGCACCCTGGGATCATGACCTGAGCCAAAGGCAGCTGCTAAACTGACTGAGCCACCCAGACACCATGTTTTGGTTTTGTTTGTTTGTTTTAATGTCTAATTAAAAGGCAGGCTGGGGGCACAAGTGGCCTGGGTGAAATGAAACAGAGGACTGAACTTGGTGCTGCCTAGGGAGCTTCTCCAGCTGAGTGAGCAATGCAAGGAGGGGCAGTGATGTGGGGCTGAGTGACAGCTGTGAAGCTTCCAAGGCACACGCAGCAGTTAGGGCAGAGGGAGGGTGAAGGTTGTACTCAGCTGGACTCTGGTGAGATACATTTTTAAAATTTGTGGCCTGGAAAAACTGGAAAAACTGAAAACTCGAAATTTAGAATTACTGAGGGATGGCCATTTCTGTGGGATCAAGTGACAAAATGAAAAAGAGTGCAGATGGGCATCAGACTGATTTAGCTGTGTTGACAGGATCCTAATCCTGAGAACCACTGGACACTCTGGGCTTTAGGAACATGTACTTAAACATTGAAACATACTCAGCTGCAGACGTCTTGGTTACTGGTCTCCCAACTTGGGGACTAGCCATCATACTGGGGACCTGACTAGCCTGACTGCCACCAGGCTTTATGGCCATGTCCTGAGGGGAGCAAAGCACCCAAGGGTGGGTAGAGCCTCTGCCTCTGGGAAGGTGTGAGCAGGTGGAGACAACCAGCTGTTGGGGAGACCACCTGAATTATCTGCACATTTAGAGCTCTCCTATAGCACTGCATGGTTGAAGAATCAGTCAATGTGTTTGTGTTTGTGCTGAGAAATGCTATATTTATCAAAATAAAAATATTGAGGGGAATAAATCATTCTTTCCATGGTAAAATAATCAGGGTCTTTGGTCCAAACTTCATTGCCATCAATATGCTTCTGGGAGAGGGGCTCCTGGGTGGCTCAGTCGGTTAAGTGTCTGACTCGTGATTTTGGCTCAGGTCATGATCTCAGGGTTGTGAGATTGAGCCCCATATTGAGCCCAGCACAGAGCCCTCCCACCCCCACCATTGGGCTCCACACTGGGTGTGGAGCCTGCTTAAGATTCTCTCCCTCTCTCCTGCCCCTCTCCCCACTTAAAAATACGCTTCTGGGAGAATAATGTTTTGAAAGTAAAAAAACAGTAAGATTTTTTATTTCTATCCCTTGTATATTACCCAGTAGCCATTTTGCAAAAACAGCCAGGTGAAAGGGGAAGGAGAGATGCCCTTCCAGGAGGCAGGCTTTGATGTAAGGATGTCCTGGCTGACAGGAAGTAGAAATGGAGGCTCCTCAGGGACCTGTGGGAAGAAGAGGTGGTGACAGGGAAGATAGTGAGATATATATATCCTGACCCTCCTCCTACCCTACGTCAGGTGGCTACTTAGAAGGAGAGGGACATTGGCCATGTTTCTCACTTGGAGTGTTAGGTCTTCTGATTAAGCAAAGGGGGAGAAGAGAATTTGAGTTTGCACTTCCAGGAGGCCTTGGTTCCCATGTGGCAGGGTTAGGATCCAGACATATCCATCAGCTTCTGTGTGTGGAGAATCAGCAATGAATCCTTGGGGAAGCTGACAGAGGAGTAGCCATGTTGGGGCAAAGTGACTGGTGGACAAGAGCCACAGGGAAGGCCACCTAGGCTGGCGACTTAATGTGACTTCCAAACAGATTTCTGAACCAGAGAGGGCTGGGCTGGGAAACCAATCAACAGGCTCTGACAGGGCTCAGGAGCTGGACGGAGAGTTTGTGGGCCACAGTTTCAGGCTCCAGTGCAAACAGGGTGCTTAGAGAACAGATGGAGTAGGGACCTCTCCAAGGAGGTCAGAGGAGCCACAGATCCCCACTCTTCCCTCAGCAGGAAGCCTCTGCCTGAAACACCACTCAAACGCCTTGGAAGGGCAGAGAATGAGTGGGCTACACATTCACCCGAAACACACTGAGTTAACTGAGGAGAATTTTCACTGGATTGGTTCAAGGTGAGTGTGCCAGGTTAGCCTAAATATAATGTGGCCCAGACCTGGTAGGATGTAGTGGTAGGTTCGTGTGGAAGCTGCCTTTCCTTTGAATGTCAACTTGTAGCTTTGTTGCATGGGAAAGCAAGTGGTGCGATGTAAGTATCCCTGCTTTCTGGGTTGAATTCTTGGATAGGTTGAGGGCACAACTGAAAACTGAGGGCATTTGCCTCATTTCCCTTTGGAAATGTGGAAGGAGGCCGCTTCCCAGGCAGCTACTGCACCCGCAACAGCAAAGATCCAGAGGCATGATGAGACAGAAAGAGAGCCTCAGTTCGGCTTCAAGACTCTCCTTGTCTTCCCTGTGGCAAGGACGTGATGCACTAGCTCCACATCTGGTGGAAGGATGTGGAAAGAAGTTGACAGTGCCAGCAATGAACTTACATGGGGATCACTGTGGTGACAGTAAAGTGACCCAGTAACTGAATGCCAATCTCAGAAGAGGCATCGGTCATTCTATCCACATCCTATTGGCTAGAACTAGTCACATGGCCAGACTTGCCTGCAAGGGAGTCTGGGAAATGCAGTCTTCCTGTGTGCCCTGGTGATAAATGAAATGCTCAGTGAATACATAGCATTACTTTGGCTGCACAGGCAATCCTCAGGGAGATGTGTAGTGCCAGGGAGATCCCAGACTGGGCATGGTAAGTACAGAAGCTCACCTAGCCTTCAGGTTCAGCCAGTG
Source organism: Mirounga angustirostris (assembly GCF_029215605.1). NCBI lineage: Eukaryota > Metazoa > Chordata > Mammalia > Carnivora > Phocidae > Mirounga > Mirounga angustirostris. The sequence goes on along the minus strand of NW_026991718.1, from coordinate 94,524,683 downwards.
TAGTCTTCAGAAGGGATATCCCCAGGGAGGATGCTGTCAAGCCCACAGGCAAGGGGCTCCAAAGAACAACAGCACAAGGACCTCCTACAGCAGCTTTCCCAAGGACAAGATAAGGATTTCCTTGTTCGTAGATGCCATAGTAGGGAAGAGAGGGAGGAGGGGCAGAATTTGGAAGATGCAAGCATTTATTTGAAAGAGGCTGTTATAAACTAAATGGAGACTACTTAAACTCAAAGAGAAAATTATTGTTGATTGTCAAGATTGGTTCCAGTTTACCCTGAAGGGTAGGGACAGGGAGTTTCCCCAGGGAGATTAACTGTTGCATTGTTAATAAGGAGACACACTTTCTAACCCACCTGAATATAGAGTCTCTTAAGTTGTTGCCTTGCGTAATGTTTTGTTTAGCTGAGCTCAAAACCCACACCAAGAAATGCATCTCACACATCCTCTTGACTAGCTTAAGGAATGCACTCACTGAGCTGCTCTTCTTTAAAACTCTTCCTGGGGTTCTGATGCTGGCTTCTTAGAACAGGACCCCTTTGTCCCTGAGCTTTGCCAGTGATCACAGACTGACTCTGCTTGGAGGCAGGAGGGTGGACCAGATGTCTTTAGTTGTTTGTTTTTTGTTTGTTTGTTTTTTAAGATTTTATTTATTTGAGAGAGTGTGAGCGAGGGAGAGAAAGACAGAGAGAGCATGAGCGGCAGAGAGAGAGGGAGAAGCAGACTCTCCACCGAGCAGGGATCCTCACGCTTGGCTCGATCCCAGGACCCTGAGATCATGACCTGAGCTGAAGGCAGATACTTAACCGACTAAGCCACCCAGGTGCCCCTAGATGTCTTTAGTTTAGTGAGTCTATGGTGGTCACCCAGGCAGCCTTCAGAAAGAATTGACCTTTAGTCTGAGTTTAACTACTGCAAGCTGAAAACTGCATGGCCGTAACCAGCAAGTATATTGACCAGAGTGAGGCATTAGGGACTTGTGGTGACTATGGCAGACTAAAAACCATGTGTCTTTTCCAATGATGTTCAGATTTATTTTTTAAAAATGAAGCAAAACATTGTGCTCACCAAACCAGAAGTGACTATGGACAACATTTAGGTTGCCAGTTTGCAGCCTCACTTTAATAGCCAATGTTTTAGAATTTTTAAGGCATAAAATGTAGACATAATTTTAAAAACTATTTGCTGTTGAGGAAGAGCTTCTTTTCATATTTGTCCTTTCATGAACTGTTCTGAAACTCTTAGAGGTTCCAGGGTCATAAGAACCCCAGACTACCTCAGGAAAGAATCAGTTACTATTAAAAGATCAGCCAAAAGAGAGGTGAGTTCATAGCCTTTGAAATTTCAGTCTGGCATTTTCATTCACCAGGAGACATGGGCTGGGGGTCCTTTTTATGGGTATTGAACTAGAGTGCTCTCCTGTCGATTCCTGAATGAAATACAAAGCAGAAAGACAAGAACCAAGAAAAAGTTAGAAATCGTTTGTTAAAAAAAAGAAGAAAAAGAAATCATGTGTAAAAGACTCTCAAGATCAGAGAGGCCACTTGGTGAATACAGACATTCTGCTTCCCCACTCAGCCTGCCTTGAGCTCTGTGGCTGTCAAGGCCCTGGTTTCAAACTACTTAGAATTGGACACAGTGATCCTGGAGACTTTGGGTCTCCTCATCTTAGGGAGAGGGTTGAGTTATCTGAGTTATACGAAGTAGTTGCAACTTTGTAGGTGGACACATGGAGTTCTCTAGCTGATGTACAGGATATGTGTAAGGGGCTGTATGTGAATGCTGAGTAGCCAAAGGGGTGGACTGTGCCAGCGACAAAGCTATTGTGTCCCAGATCCCTTCTATACTCTGCTGGGTGTGCTGGGCTGAGACCCGTCTCTGCTCAGACAGCGGTTAGGCTTCATCACTAGGGCATGAGCAGGAGACTGCAGGCTGGAAGGAAAAGGATCTTCCTTATGTGTTTCTGGCCCCTGTCAACAGTGTCCCACCCTGCTCTCCACAGTGCCATCGATGGTTTGTTCCTCTGGCAGCTGGGTCTAGTTGGCAGTTTTCCCAATGCCCACAGAACCAGCCTTCTCATGTCCCCCTCAGAGACACAGGCACCTGCTGGTCAGTGTCCTCTCCTCAGAGGACTCCATCCAGCCCCACAGGAACCCTCCTGCAAGATGAGGGACATGAATGTCAGCCTCCTGATGTCCCCTCCTCAGTAGTATGAGTTTTACCTGCCTGGGATCTCTCCTCTCAGCATGTATGTTATAGTAATTCCAGCCTCTGTCGTGTGTTCCTCCATGACCTCCATGATCTCTTTCTGCCTTTTCAGTTCTCCAAGACCTAGTGAACAATTCTTTATACTAAGTTCTCCTCATGAAGTGAACCAGTTTGGTTTCTATCTTCTGACTGGACCATGATTGATAAGATGAGCATTCAGAGGTAAGGGAGTGATGAACAATGTAGAATTGCTTATAATTACAATTCTACATGTGTCTATACTTAGAGACATCTGGTCCCAGTGTAGGTCCTCTGTTAGGGGTGTTAAAGTCAACTACAGAATAGAGGCTGGATTTAAGAATTCCTTGAGCAGACAAAACCACCTAAGCCACATAAGTGAAATTTAATTTACTTATTTGGCAAAACAAGTGCAACTTAACTTGGGCCATTCCTTGTAAATACCTCTGATAATCATAAAACAAATGTTAAGTCTATAGACTTGTTGAGTCACTATGTTGCACCTGAAACTAATGAAACACAGTGTGTCAACTGTATTTCAATTAAAAAAAATTGAGATGTGCTATAAGCATAAAATGCACATTGGATTTCAAAGATCTATTATGAAAAAATGAAAAAAAATCTCATTAATAGGGGCACCCGGTTGGCTCAGTCGGTTAAGTCGCTGCCTTCGGCTCAGGTCATGATCTCACAGGTCCTGGGATCAAGCCTCAGGTCAGGATCCCTGATCAGTGGGGAGTCTGCTTCTCCCTTTGCCTCCCTCCCATCACCTCTGCTCCTCTCTCTCCCTCAAATAAATAAATAAAATTTTTTTTTACTTTTTTTTTTAAATTTTATTATGTTATGTTAGTCACCATACATCATTAGTTTTTGATGTAGTGATCCATGATCCATTGTTTTTGTATAACACCCAGTGCTCCATGCAGTACGTGCCCTCCTTAATACCCTTCACCGGGCTAACCAATCCCCCCTCCCCTCTCCCCTCTAAAACCCTGTTTGTTTCTCAGGTCCATAGTCTCATGGTTCATCTCTCCGTCCAATTCCCCCTGCCCATTTTTCCCTTCCTTCTCCTAATGTCCTCCATGTTATTCCTTATGTTCCACAAATAAGTGAAACCATATGATAATTGACTTTCTCTGCTTGACTTATTTCACTTAGCATAATCTCCTCCAGTCCCATCCATGTTGATGTAAAAGTTGGGTATTCATCTTTTCTGATGGCTGAGTAATATTCCATTGTATATATGGACCACATCTTCTTTAACCATTCATCTGTTGAAGGGCATCTCGTCTCTTTCCACAGTTTGGCTATTGTGGACATTGCTGCTATGAACATTGGGGTGCATATGGCCCTTCTTTTCACTACATCTGTGTCTTTGGGGTAAATACCCAGGAGTGCAATTGCTGGGTCATAGGGTAGCTCTATTTTTAAATCTTTGAGGAACCTCCACACTGTTTTCCAAAGTGGCTGTACCAACTTGCATTCCCACCAACAGTGTAAGAGGGTTCCCCTTTCTCCACAACCTCTCTAACATTTGTTGTTTCTTTCCCTGTCCATTTTTGCCATTCTAACTGGTGTAAGGTGGTATCTCAGTGTGGTTTTGATTTGGATTTCCCTGATGGCTAATGATGATGAATATTTTTTCATGTGTCTGTTAGCCATTTGTATGTCTTCTTCATAGAAGTGTCTGTTCATCTCTTCTGCCCACTTTTTGACTTGATTATTTGTTTTTTGGGTGTTGAGTTTGAGAAGTTCTTTATAGATCTTGCATACCAGCTCTTTATCTGTAGTGTCATTTGCAAATATCTTCTCCCATTTCGTGGGTTGCCTCTTTGTTTTGTTGACTGTTTCCTTTGCTGTGCAGAAGCTTTTTATCTTGATGAATTCCCCAAAGTTCATTTTTGCTTTTGTTTCACTTGCCTTTGGAGATGTATCTTGAAAGAAGTTGCTGTGGCCGATGTCAAAGAGGTTACTGCCTATGTTCTCCTCTAGGATTTAGATGGATTCCTGTCTCACATTGAGGTCTTTCATCCACTTTGAGTTTATCTTTGTGAATGGTGTTAGAGAATGGTCGAGTTTCATTCTTCTGCATGTGGCTGTCCAATTTTCCCAGCACCATTTATTGAAGAGACTGCCTTTTTTCCATTGCATGTTTTTCCTGCTTTGTCAAAGATTATTTGACCATAGAGTTGAGGGTCCATTTCTGGGTTCTCTATTCTGTTTCATTGGTCTATATGTCTGTTTTTGTGCCAGTACCATGCTGTCTTGGTGATCACTGCTTTGTAATATAGCTTGAAATCAGGCAACGTGATGCCCCCAGCTTTGTTTTTCTTTTTCAACATCTCCTTGGCAATTCGGGGTCTTTTCTGATTCCATACAAATTTTAGGATTGTTTGTTCCAGCACTTTGAAAAATGTCATTGGAATTTTGATTGGGATGGCATTGAAGGTATAGATTACTCTGGGTAGCATAGACATTTTAACAATGTTTATTCTGCCAATCCATGAGCATGGAATTATTTTCCATCTTTTTGTGTCTTCTTCAATTTCTTTCATGAGTGTTTTGTAGTTCCTAGAGTATAGATCCTTTACCTCTTTGGTTAGGTTTATTCTGAGGTATCTTATGGTTTTTGGTGCTATTGTAAATGGAATTGTTTCTCTAATTTCTCTTTCTACAGTTGTGTTGTTAGTGTATAAGAAAGCAACTGATTTCTGTGCATTGATTTTGTATCCTGCCACATTACTGAATTGCTGGATGAGTTCTAGTAATTTGGGGGTGGAGTCTTTTGGGTTTTCCACATAAAGTATCATGTCGTCTGTGAAAAGAGAGAGTTTGACTTCTTCTTTGCCAATTTGAATACCTTTTATTTCTTTTTGTTGTCTGATTGCTATTGCTAGGACTTCTAGTACTATATTGAACAACAGTGGTGAGAGTGGGCACCCTTGACGTGTTCCTGATCTTAAGGGAAAGGCTCTCAGCTTTTCCCCATTGAGGATGATATTCGCTGTGGGTTTTTCATAGATGGATTTTATGAGCTTGAGGAATGTTCCCTCTATCCCTATACTCTGGAGAGTTTTAATCAGGAAAGGATGTTGTATTTTGTCAAATGCTTTTTCTGCATCAATTGAGAGGATCATATGGTTCTTCTCCCTCCTCTTGTTAATGTGTTCTATCACATTGATTGATTTGCGAATGTTGAACCACCCTTGCATCCCGGGGATAAATCACACTTGGTCGTGGTGGATGATCCTTTTAATGTATTATTGGATCCTATTAGCTGGAATTTTGTTGAGGATTTTGGAATCCATATTCATCAGGGATATCGGTCTGAAATTCTCCTTTTTGATGGGGTCTTTGCCTGGTTTGGGGATTAAGGTAATGCTGGCCTCACAGAATGAGTTTGGAAGTTTTCCTTCTGTTTCTCTTTTTTGAAACAGCTTCAGTAGAATAGGTATTATTTCTTCTTTGAATGTTTGGTAGAATTCCCCAGGGAATCCATCAAGCCCTGGACTCTTGTTTTTTGGGAGGTGTCTGATCACTGCTTCAATCTCGTTACTGGTTATTGGCCTATTCAGGTTGTCAATTTCTTCCTGTTTCAGTCTTGGCAGCTTATAGGTTTCCAGGAAGGCCTCCATTTCATCCAGATTGCTCAGTTTATTGGCATATAGTTGTTGATAATAATTTCTAATAATTGTTTCTATTTCCTTGGTGTTAGTCGTGATCTCTCCCCTTCCATTTATAATTTTATTAATTTGGGTCCTTTCTCTCTTCTTTTGGATAAGTCTGGCCAGTGGTTTATCAATCTTATTAATTCTTTCAAAGAACCAACTTCTAGTTTCATTGATCTGATCTACTGTGTTTCTGGTTTCTAATTCATTGATTTCTGCTCTAATTTTAATTATTTCTCTTCTAATGCATGGCTTAGGAGTCGTTTGTTGATTTTTCTCTAATTCTTTAAGGTGTAGAATTAGTTGGTGAATTCGGGATTTTTCTATTTTTTTGAGTGAGGCTTGGATGGCTATATATTTCCCCCTTAGGACCGCCTTTGCAGTATCCCATAGGTTTTGGACCGATGTGTTGTCATTCTCATTAATTTCCATGAATTGTTTAAGTTCTTCTTTGATTTCTTGGTTGACCCAAACATTCTTGAGCAGAGTGGTCTTTAGCTTCTAAGTATTTGAATTTCTGCCAAATTTTTTCTTGTGATTGAGTTCCAGTTTTAGAGCATTGTGGTCTGACAGTATGCAGGGAATAATCTCAATCTTTTGGTATCAGTTGAGACCTGATTTGTGACTCAGTATATGGTCTATTCTGGAGAAAGTTCCATGTGTGCTCGAGAAGAATGAGTATTCTGTTGTTTTAGGGTGGAATGTTGTGTAAATATCTATGAGGTCCATCTGGTCCAATGTATCATTCAAAGCTCTTGTTTCCTTGTTGATTTTCTGCTTAGATGATCTGTCCATTGCTGAGAGTGGAGTATTGAGGTCTCCTACAATTAACGTATTGTTATCAATATGACTCTTTATTTTGGTTAACAGTTAACAGCTTATGTAGATGGCTGCTCCCATGTTGGGGACATAGATATTTACAGTTGTTAGATCTTCTTGTTGGATAGACCCTTTAAGAATGATATAGTGTCCTTCTGTGTCTCTTATTACAGACTTTAGTTTAAAATATAATTTGTCTGATATAAGAATTGCTACCCCAGCTTTCTTTTGAGGTCCGCTGGCATGGAAGATAGATCTCCATCCCTTCACTTTCAGTCTGGATGTATCTTTAGGTTCAAAATGAGTCTCTTGTAGACAGCATATGGATGGGTCCTGTCTTTTTATCCAATCTGCAACCGTATGCCATTTTATGGGAGCATTTAGGCCATTCACATTGAGAGTGATTATTGAAAGATATGAATTAATTGTCATCATGTTGCCTGTGAAGATGTTGTTTTTATAGATTGTCCCTGTAAATTTCTGTTGTATATCACTCTTGGGGTCTTCTCCTTTTATAGAACCCCCCTTAATATTTCTTGCAGGGCCAGCTTAGTGGTCACATATTCTTTCAACTTCTGCCGGTCATGGAAGCTCTGCATTTCTCCATCCATTCTAAATGAAAGCCTTGCCAGATAAAGTATTCTTGGCTGCATGTTCTTGTCATTTAGTACCCTGAATATGTCTTGCCAGGCCTTTCTGGCTTGCCAGGTCTCTGTGGATATGTCTGACATTATTCTGATGTTCCTCCCTCTGTACGTAAGGAATCTCTTCCCCCTAACTGCCCTTAAGATGGTTTCCTTGGTTCTAAGATTTGCAAGTTTTACTATTACATGCCGGGGTGTTGGCCTATTTTCCTTGATCTTAGAAGGGGTCCTCTCTGCCTCTAGGACTCGAATGTTTGTTTCATTCCCCAGATTAGGGAAGTTCTCAGCTACGATTTGCTCAAATACATCTTCTAGCCCTCTCTCTCTCTCCACTCCCTCCGGGATTCCAATAATTCTGACATTGGAACGCCTCATGGTGTCACTTATTTCTCTGATTCTATTTTCATGGATTCTGAGTTGTTTTTCCCTGGACTCCTCTTTTCCCTTTTTATCTATTATACTGTCTTCTAGGTCGCTTATTCTCTCTTCTGTCTCAGTTACCCTAGCTGTTAGATTATCTAGATTGGATTGGATCTCATTGATAACATTTTTAAGTTCTGCCAATTCACCTTTTATTTCTGCCCTTAGAGACTCTATGTTGCCATTAATTGATTTCTCCATTCTAGCCATTGTCTTCACAATTGCTAGCCTGAATTCCATCTCTGACATCTTGATTATATCTGCATCCATTTGTAAATCTGCAGCATAAGTCATAATCTCTGAGTCTTTTCTGTTTTGGGGGCTCCTCCTCCTAGTCATTCTGTTGATGGGTGTTTGAGGGAATGTATAGAGTCGAAATTATTGACCAGAACCCAAGCAAGATGCACCTGTTTTCTTGGGACCTTAGGGTTGCTGGCCTCTTGTTTTCCCAGCCTGTCTTCTGCGGGAGGGGCCTGCCACGCTGTTACTCAGGCAACCCTGCTTGGGCGGAGTTGCCCTGCGCCCCTGTGGTGGGGGATGGGCTCAGTGGGAATCAGTCTTTGGGGCTTTTGTTCTCTGGTGCCTTTCCCTGGTGGCTTTCCACGTCTCTTCCATGAGTCAGAGCAGAAGAGACCGTTTCCAACCCTCTGCCTCAGAGCAGAGAGACCTCAGTCTGTTCTTCAGTGGGCTCTCCAGGCCACACCATCTCCATTTCTGTCTGTGCTGCTATAAACTGCAGCATCCTGGATTGTGTGCCCCTCTGCAGCACTCCCAGTCCTGCCTCCAGGTCGGGGCACGTCTCTGCACTTTGTGCTTCTAAAACCACCAGCTGCTCCCAGTTCGTGCGCGCATGTACGCGCGTGCAATTCCACGGCTTGGGGTCCTGTCCTGGGGACTGCAGTTGGCATCTGCACGACTCCACCGCTCGGGGATTCCACCCCGGGGGTTGCAGTTCACCAGAGGACGCCAGTGCACCGGGTTTCCATCTCAGAGGCTGCAGTTCACGTGCACGTGACCGTGGCTCCGGTTTCTGTCCGGGGGGCTGCAGTTCGTGTGCGCGTGACCCTGCTGGTCTGGTTTTCCACCCCGGGGGCTGCCCTAAAGTTCTTTCCCAATGCTACAGGTCTGCAAGTCTGTGCCCCATCCGCAGCGGGCGAGGCTGTCACTCACCCACGGTGTAGGATCCCCACGTCCAGGCACCCTCCCACCACCGTTTATCCTCTGATATCTGCCCTCAGGATCACAGCTCTCCGCTTCATACCTCAAAACCAACTGCCTGTGATATTCTGTTTGTAGAGATCCAGATCTTCTTACATCTCAGGCTGGTTTCGTGGGTGCTCAGAGTGGTCTGGTAGATATCCAGCTCAATTCTGGGGACCAGTTGAAATAGGGTCCCCTACTCCTCTGCCATCTTTCCCCCCCTTCTCCAATAAAATCTTTTAAAAAAATCTCATTAATAAATGTTGAAATGATAGTTTTGCTGTATCTGTTTAAATAAAATGAATTATTAAATTTTCTTTTAAAAAGAAACTTAAGTCATCTTCCTAAAAATGATGATCACTTTTAACCCATTCCCTGCCATCCAGAAACTCCCATTATAATGACCAATCATGAAAAGGTTAAACAACTTCCCCATTTTCACTGAATAAGCTACCCTATAATGTCATGTCCTGAGCTTCATATCAGTTTTAAATTTGAAAGATCCCAGTTCACAAACTGTTCTTATATGCACAATTAATTCTTACTAAATACTATTTATTGATTTGGTGGTTTTCATTTTGCCATCTCTGGATTTTTTTCCCCTACCCTGCTCCCCATCTGCTGCTGTCAAACTTAAGGGGCTAGGTCACTTGTCCCTAATAGGAATGCCCTCTACCCTGCTCAGCCTTAGGACACCAACAACCACATGGCCTCAGACAGGGAAGACATTTCTCTTTTCATCTCAGTGTAAAAGCTATCTTTCCAGGCGATGCATTCCATCCAATACAGACCTTTTTACAGTGATTTACCCTCTACGTGCTAAAATGTGAGTTTGTTGCCTGCCTCAAATAAGACAATTGTACTAGAATATAGTAAACCAGTATCCAGATGCACTGTGTTGTCCAGGCTTTAGGACACCAGGAGTTGGATGGACCACCCAGAATATGTTGGGTTCTCCCAGCCCAGCTCAGTTAATTGTCATTTCTACATTAAGTATGAAGTAAAAACGGGCTTCCTTGCTCCCACTAACTCTTCCTGACCTGCTCATAGAAAACTACGCATACCTTCAGAAGTATAGGCAATATTATGGGGCAATTTAAATTCATACAGGGAATGTGCACATTTATCCCAACTAAGCAACGAGTTCTATAAGCCCAGCTCTGCTGAAATATAAGTCAACTCTACATTCCCCAAAATACTTAACCCCTCATTCCCAACACCATTCAGGTTAACAGTGACCCTATCCCTATGCCTGAGAACACTGGGTGAGTACTTGATTTATACTTGCCCAATTTAAAGGCCCATGGTGTTGATTTTCTCCTAAGGGTAAAATCATGTTCTACTACTTCTTCCAGCATGGCTGAGACCTTTAAATCACTTTTTAGGATTATGGGGTGAAGAAAAGTGTTATTCTCAAGGCTGGCTATAGTTTGAGCCACCTAGCATAAGTTAAAGACAGAATTCCTTTCAGGGACAGCCATTCTGCAATTTAGTTAAACAGTTGTAATGGGTGTATGTTCTGGGTTGAATAGCGCCCCCTAAATTTATGTCCACTGGAACCTCAGGATGTGACTTTTTTTTTTTAAAGATTTTATTTATTTATTTGACAGAGAGAGACACAGCGGGAGAGGGAACACAAGCAGGGTGAGTGGGAGAGGGAGAAGAAGGCTTCCCATGGAGCAGGGAGCCCAATGCGGGGCTCGATCCCAGGACCTGGAATCATGACCTGAGCTGAAGGCAGACGCTTAATGACTGAGCCACCCAGGCACCCCAGTGACTTTTTTTTTCACATAAGGAAGCATTTATTTGAAGTTTAACATGAAATCATACGAATAAAATTTGTATAAACATAAATCCACATTGAGTCATCATACGGATAGCAAAAGACAAAGTAAAAACAAAGAAAACTAATTGGCGGCTATGTACAGTTGGACACAGTTATGTCTTGTACACTAGAAAGTCTTTTACAAAATAATCATCTTAGATCAACAGAAGACCAATCTTCAATGTCCTGGGTTAACTTTAGCAATCTCCTCCTGTTTTCTCCAACATCCTCCTTTAGTATGGCTGGTAATTGTTTTGGTGACTGCCACCCCCTCGGGACGCCTTGCCATAAGTGCTCTGTTGGCCACTGTAGTCTGCATATATCCCTGTCCATATCCATAGTTCCCATAGTTATACTCAGTATAATCATAGCCGCCATAGCCACTATAGTTTTGATCACCACCATAGAAACTACTGTAATTTCCATATCCTTGATCATAATAGTTACTAAATCCTTAGTTCCAGTTTTGGCCCTGACCTCGTCCACGACCCCTAGTACCACCTCGTCCACCAGCTGCAGCACCTCTTCCTCCTTTTTGTTGTTGCTGTTGCTGCCCGTATACCTCTTCGGGTTGTGCAACTTTGATTTCATACTTCCCAGAACCAATTTGATGATATCTGCTTTCTAACAATTTCTTTACTGGCTCTTCTTCTGTATATGTGATAAAACAAAATCCTCTTCTTTCATTTGTTTTTGTATCCATGGGAAGTTCAATATTTTCAATCTCTCCAAAGGCTCCAAAATATTCTTTAATTTGTTCTTCAGAAGTATCTGGGCTCAATCCACCCACAAAAACCTTTTTGGGGAGTTCTTTCCCTTTTAAAGTTTTGACCCTTTTGGGGTCTATCAGTTTGCCATCCAATTTGTGTTCTTTCAGTTCCAAAACCTTATCAACACTAGCAGCATCTTTGAAAAGCACAAATCCAAATCTTCTTAGATCTTCCAGTCCCTGGATCTGTTTTAATTGTATAGTCTACATTTTCCCCAAATTGAGACAAATATTCAGTCAGATCTTTCTTGCTTGTATCCCAGCTCAAGCCTCCAATAAACATTTTACCGTCATCCTGCTGATTCTTGCTCACGTTGATCTTGGATCCCTCTGCGAATTCCTCTATGTTGCAGTACTCGTTCATGTCCTCCATGGTGGTGGAGTTGTCGGCCGGGGGCTGCTGGCACGCAGTCCGGGTCACAGCAGCGGCGGCGGTGGAGTGTTGTATTCTCAGGATGTGACTTTATTTGGAAATAGGGTCCTTGCAGATATAATTAATTAAGATGAGGTGATACTGGATTAGAGTGCAGACTAATCCAGTGACTGGTGTCTGCATAAGAAGAGAAAACAGACCCATAGGGAGAATGCGATGTGACAACAGAGGGACACATTAGAGTATTGCATCTGTGACCTAATGCCCAGCATCACTGGCAGCCATTGGAAACTGGAAGAGGCAAGAAAGGACTCTCCCTGGAGGCTGGAAGGAGCATAGCCCTGCACACACCTTGATTTTAGACTTCTGCTCCAGAACAGTGAGAGAATAGTTTTTTATTTTTAAGCGACCCAGTTTATGATCATTCGTTACAGCAACCCTAGGAAACTAATACAGTGTGTTTGATTTTGAAGATGTTGTCCCCTTGGGAATAGTTTAGTTGTTTGTTTTTTTTTTTAAGTTTAAAATTTAAGTGGTTTTAAAATTTTAAAAGTAGAGCTCTGAATAGTAAGGCAGGAATTTTGAAGGTTTCTTTCGCAGGTGATTCAATGAGGAAGGTGAGAGTTCAGGCAGAGGAAAATGTGGAGGGACTGGTGACCACAGGAAGATAAATGCCGGGAAATAATCTTAGGATTCACTTTCTCCTTGAACAGTCCTGACATTAGGACACAAAAGTAATGCTTTTTAGTTCATGAACTTAAAGAGGAAGAGCTAGATTTCTGAAAATCATGGTATCATGATCTTTTGCTAATGATCAGAATCAAGTATATGCCATAGAAAAGAAACTAGCAAACCAGAGTGAGTAGCTCAAAGTATTATGGGACCATGTACCACGCAAACATGTCTAGAGGGGGAAAATGTCTGGCCAGACCACCTCTGTTCTCTCTCTTTGGCTGAGTGTGTTTGTTGCGGGAGAGAAACTGGTATACATGTGAATTGCAAATAGAAGGCATGATGCACTCCCTTTCTTTTTCTTTTTTTTTTTAATTTTATTTTATTATGTTATGTTAATCACCATACATTACATCATTAGTTTTTGATGTAGTGTTCCATGATTCATTGTTTGTGTATAACACCCAGTGCTCCATTCAATACGTGCCCTCTTTAATACCCATCACCAGGCTAACCCATCCCCCCATCCCCCTCCCCTCTGGAACCCTCAGTTTGTTTCTCAGAGTCCATAGTCTCTCATGGTTTGTCTCCCCCTCCGATATCCCCCCCTTTATTTTTCCCTTCCTACTACCTTCTTTATTTTTTTTTAACATATAATGTATTATTTGTTTCAGAGGTACAGGTCTGTGATTCATCAGTCTTAAACAATTCACAGCACTCACCATAGCACATACCCTCCCCTATGTCTATCACCCAGCCACACCATCCCTCCCACCCCCCACCAGTCCAGCAACCCTCAGTTTGTTTCCTGAGATTAAGAATTCCTCATATCAGTGAGATCATATGATACATATCTTTCTCTGATTGACTTACTTCGCTTAGCATAATACCCTCTAGTTCCATCCACGTCATTGCAAATGGCAAGAATTCATTTTTTGTTTTTTGGGTTTTTTTGATGGCTGCATAATATTCCATTGTGTGTGTGTGTATCTCACATCTTCTTTTATTCATTTGGTGATGGACATCTTGGCTCTTTCCACAGTTTGGCTATTGTGGACATTGCTGCTATAAACATTGGGGAGCACGTACCCCTTTGGATCACTACATTTGTATCTTTGGGGTAAATACCCAGTAGTGCAATTGCTGGGTGGTACGGTAGCTCTATTTTCAACTTTTTGAGGAACCTCCATACTGTTTTCCAGAGTGGTTGCACCAGCTTGCATTCCCACCAACAGTGTAGGAGGGTTCCCCTTTCTCCGCATCCCTGCCAACATCTGTCATTTCCTGACTTGTTAATTTTAGCCATTCTGACTGGTGTGAGGTGGTATCTCATTGAGGTTTTGATTTGGATTTCCCTGATGCCGAGTGGTATTGAGCACTTTTTCATGTGTCTGTTGGCCATTTGGATGTCTTCTTTGGAAAAATGTCCATTCATGTCTTCTGCCCATTTCTTGATTGGATTATTTGTTCTTTGGGTGTTGAGTTTGATAAATTCTTTATAGATTTTGGATACTAGCCCTTTATCTGATATGTCATTTGCAAAAATCTTCTCCCATTCCATTGGTTGTCTTTTGGTTTTGTTGACTGTTTCCTCTGCTAGATGCACTCCCTTTCTGTTCACTTCTCAGACATTCTGTCAGAGTCCTTGACCCAACTCCAAACTGACCCTCTTGGGCCCTCAGGTATGTAAAGTAATAGCCCCCCAAAGATGTCCATGACCTAGTCCCCAGGAACTGTGAATATTACTTTACATGGCCAAAGGGACTTTGAGGATGTGATTAGAGTTTCGGACCTTGACATGGGGGATTATCCTGGATTATCCAGATGGGCTCAATCTAATCACACAAATCCTTAAAAATAGAGCACTTTTTCAGCTGCGGTTAGAGAGGTAAAACATTGCTGGCTTTGAAGCTGGAGGAGGAGAGCCATGAGCCAACAAATGTAGGCAACTTCTAGAATCTGGAAAAAACAAAACAAAACAAACAAAAAAGCTCTTTTCCTATCATAGACTGGCCTAAACCACAGAAATATCTCACAGTTCTGAAGGCTGGAAGTCCAAGATCAGGGTGGCTGCCAGTTAGGTTCCTGTAAGAGTCCTCTTTCTGGCTTGTAGGTGGTATTTTCTCATTGTTCCCCCACTTGGCCTTTCCTTGGTATGTGTGCATAAGGTGAGAGATCTCTCCCTTCCTCTTCTTATCAGGCCACCAATCCTATTGGATTAGGACCACACCCTTATGATCTCATTTAACCTTAACTACTTCCTTAAAGCTCTATCTCCAAACATAGTCACATTGGGAGTTAGGGCTTCAATATATGAATTCAGCGGGGGAAAAGAGTTCAGTTCTTATCACTCCCCTTAGAGTCTCCAGAAAGGAGCCCTACCCACACCTTGATTTTAGCCCAGTGTTTAGCCATTACCTTTGTGGTCATTTGTTACAGCATTAGTAGAAAACTAACCCAGACTCCTATCCCTCTATTTGTCATCCTTTCATCTTTCATGGGCTGGGTTTGCAATGCAAACTGGACTACTATGTGCCAGGCAGTGTGCTACACACAGTGTTCCTTGTCCTTAAGCACCTATGAGGGGGCTGTGATTATCCCTACTACAAGTACCTTAAGCCCTTAAAGGGTGAAGATTCTGTTGGTCATGACCCTGCTGGTCTAGTCTAGTGCCTAAAACATAGTAGAAACTCAATAAGAATTTGTCAAATGGAAAAAGAAAAGAAATTTATGTTCAAAGAGGATCAGAAAGGATAACTTTCTCAGGATCAGGGGGTGATATGGATCCAAACCATCTAAATGAAGGTCATACATCTTCTACTAAGAATTGTGTGAGTCCTTAAATTACAGTATATACATATAAAGCAAGAAAAGATATTCAGTCAGTTCTCATTGTCGCAGATCCTTTTCATGCACTATTTCATCTGGGTCTTATGAGGCAGACGTTAACATAATTCATTGGATGGGTGAGAAAACCAAAGCCCAGAGAGGTTGAGTAATGTTCTCAAAGTTTTATGAGTAGTTGTGCCAGAAATTATTTCAAAACCCAAGTCTTTTAGGTTTTTGCGAAGTCAACATTTTTTCCACTGCCTCACCTGGAAATGTATTTTTTATTTTCATTTGTCTGTGTTCATGAGTTGCCCTAGGAAAGCAGGATCTATTGCTCTTTTTAGATGTTCTAACTGTTCATTGAAACCATGATTTTTTTGAAGGCAGGAGACACATCTCCTTTTCTCTTATTCCCAGTGGCAGCCCATTCCATGTAGCATATCCCACATGCAGGTGTCATTAACTGGCAGCAGACTTTCTGCTTCCAGATTTCAGAGGTATGCTTATACAAATTAGAGGTATTTCAAAATTTTAGAACAGCTGGAGGTATTTTTTTCTGAAGACTCAGTCAAGACAGGTTTTTTTTGTGTGTTGTTGTTTAAGAGACACCATGTAGGGGCTAGAACAAAATCTACCTGGAGGCAGTATGTATGGCCTGGTGGTTAGATGCATGGGCTCTAAAGTCAGGCAGATTTGGCTTTGGATTCCTGGACCACCATTTGCTAGCTGTTGGATTTGGGCAAGTTATATCACCTCTCTGAACCTCAGTTCCACATCCATAATACTTATTATTTCCCAGGTTTGTTTGTTTTTGCCCTGTTTTGGGTAAGGATTAAGCAAAATGAAATCTAGAAACCCAAAGAGGAATGTATGGTGGATCTAGAAGCCAGGAGATATGGATGGGCAAGGGGAGTGGACGTCTGAAACCAGTGGGATAAAATAAACAATTCCTCCAGAATTTGATAATGCCGGAGAAGTAGCTTTTATTTGAAAAGTAAACTAGAGAGGTGGATGGGAATGTGTCCTGGATGGTGCTGAACGCTATGTGTGTATGGAAGACACCACTGTGTGTTTATGTATCAGTCATTCTTCCTTCTTCTTGTTAACAAGCCTTCATTTTGTTCTGATATTGGCTGACTGGCCAAGTATTTTTGTGAGGTGCAGGACTCCCCTCAGACCCTTTGGGGTGCATTTCTCCACATCCTTGCCAACACTTGTTATTTCTTGCCCTTTTGTCCATGACCGTTCTAATAGGTGTGCATTCAATAGGCAGCTCAGAATAGCTACACTCAAAGGGATTCTCTTGCTTTCCAAACTCAGTTTGGCATCTTGAAAGATGTTTTGATATTTTTTCTTAACATTTTTAGGTATGCCATACCAAGAAGATTGTCTGTCTACATAAGAATTGGAGAGCCTGAAGAAGGCAGTGTGGAGAGAACTTGGATAATAGAGGAGAGCGGAGAAAAAAGAGAAGGATGACAAGAAAGGAAGAATGAAAAGGAGGAGGAGGGGGAGGACAAAGAGAACAATGTAGAGACAGAGAAAATAGAGCACAGAAGAACACGCAAGAACTAGGAAATGATGACTTCTTGATTTCCCTGTAGAATGCCAAACCCTTGTTCCTGGGACTGCAGTGTTCCTGCCCTTGGAATTTGGGAGACATCCTGGGTCTTTAAAAACATCCCCATATTTACTTGTTTAGGCATCTCAACTTAGTTCCTATTATTTTTCATGAAAAGGGTTTTCAGGATACACCATCATCTCACTTCTGAGACTAAGTTGGCTGGTCTTCTCTTTGGGTGGGTGGCTTCTCTACTTTGCTGTTAAGACATATAGGACTGTAGTCAGCAAAAATTATAAGAGCTTTCCAGGTCCTGGTCACACTGTATAATTTCAAATTCATAGTCCAGTTTAGAAAAACAATGTTCAGTGAAGATTGCTTAAAGGATGTCTACTCTTTCAGTTGTTCTAAATTTTTACTCCTCAATTAAACCAAAACTAAAGAAAGCAAGGTCCCACATGGAATCATTCTGGTTCCTCCTGATATTTATTTTGCTACATAGCACAGTGATTTGATGCTACCAATCTATATTTGAGTTTTTTATAAGAAATAGAGTCTATGTGGTTAATGGGTACCTTGCTTATTATTATAGATTCCATTGTGCCTCCACCCCCCAAATTCATATGTTGAAGTTCTAATTCTCAGTACCTCAGAATATGACCTTATTTGGAAATAGGGTAGTTGCAGATATAACTAGTTAAATTAATATGAAATCATTAGGGTTGGCCCTAATCCAATATGCCTGATGTCCCTATAAAAAAGTGAAATTTGGACACATAAATGGAAAATGACATATAAAAATGGAGGCAGAAATTGGGGTTATACATCTGCAAGCCTAGGAACACCAAAGATTACTCAAAGTATGAGAAGCTAGGCAAGAGGCAAAGGACATTCTTCCTCACAACCATAAGAAGGAAGCAACCCTGCCAATACTTCAATTTAGGACTTGTGGACTCCAGAACTGTGACAAGAAATTTCTGTCATTTAAACCACTCACTTTGTGGGTACCTTGTTAGAGTAGCCCCAGCAAACTAATACTGTGAGTCCACTGGCTGGCTCTTTCCACAGGGATGGTCAATGGTGGTCTCGAGTAGAGACTACACATGCATAGTGCTCTTTAGTCACAAGTGCTCATGATGACAAGTTCTTATGACCTGTTCAACTTGGGCTTAAGTTCAGTCATGATTGTACTTAATATTGCATTACTGCCACTCACTCACTAGGAAAGAATGGCTCAGGTGTGCCAAGAAAAGCATCAATCACTCACCTGCAAACTTTTGTACTTTTAGAAATGCCAATGGGAGCCTGTCATCTAGAAAAAAATCCAGTCACGCTTGAAGTGGGGCCAGTTCAAGAAAATGGTCGAGAGGTCACCAGATTTCTCAGTGGGTTATTTCCCACTCTTTGATTTTGATCTAGTAGTCAGAGTAGACTTTTTCTACTTTCTCACATAAATACATGGCAAAATAATTCTTTGCGTTAGAGAGGGACTTCCAGCAGTCCTCAGAGGGTATACAGGGCTTGGACTTCCTATCACAGCAGAGCACAGCCCTCAGCATGTCCCTGGTGTGGAAGGAGTATACTGCTCTCACATCTTGTGATAAGGGCTGACCCAGTCATACTCCTGGGTGGTGTATTCTGCAGTCTTGGCTAACCACAATACTTCTCCTCCAGTGCCTTCCATGAAGTGGACATTTTTGGTTACCTTTCTCAGAGTGGGTCTTAATCCAATATGACTGGAGTCCTCATAAGAAGAGGAAATTAGGACATAGATACATAGAGGGAAGACCATGTGAAGACACAGGGAGAAGATGGCCATCTACAGGCCAAAGTAAAAAAAAAAAAAATGTCTGTTGTTTAAGTCACCCATCTGAGGTACTTTGTTATGGCAGCCCTAACAGATTCAGAGTACAAATCAACCAGCAGCTCTAAGGTGTGGGTTTTGACTAGTTCTTGTCAATCAGGGTATTCATATTCCTATGAAAGCAGTGACTGGTTTACTTGTGAGAGCAACAGATTGAGTATTTGACTTTAATTTTCATCTATATTTACACCCTTATTACATCTTTATTGTGGGCAGAATGTACTTTCTTGTCCCTTGATGTTGGTTAGCCTTGGTCATGTGACTTCTTTTGGCCAGTAGCATTGTGAGTAGAATTAACATGAGGCCAGTTTCAAGTAGAGGTTTTAAGAGACTTTCTGTTTTCACTTCCCCTCTTGAACTCCTGTCACTTCTCTAACAATAATGGACTCAGCTAGCCTCAGGTCCTAGCAGAATGAAGGACAGTGGAGCAAAATCTCCCTAGCTTGAAGTAGAGCCATCCAGTGCACCCCAGCCTAAATCAGCACACCCCCACCCAGCCTGTAAGCATGTCAATGAGCCCAGATGACATTAGCAGATCTACTAGATAACCTTCACACACATGAGTAATACTTACTATTAAACGACAAGAGATTCTGTAGTTGTTACACAGCATTTGTCCAATAGCTAAGTGATACAATGAACATGTGACCTGAGATGTTTGATCAAAATTGAAGCCCAAGGTTTTTTTTCAGTGTTGGGAAAAGGCAGAGAGAAAGTTTTTTTCTCTCAGAAAGCATGTGGCCATGGAAATTTTTGGCTGTGATCTTGTAATATCCAGATTATAGATGATACTAAGGAGATAGAACAGAGAAATGAAAGGAATCTGTGTTCTTATTGGTGTTGTTGAGCCACGGATCAAACCAAACATAAGCCTTGAACTGCCTCTGAAACTCCCAGTTAGATGAGCAAAGAAATCCCCTTGTTAGATTTTCCATTACTTTAAAAATACAGACACAGAACTTCCGATTTCAGTTCCAACATGCAAGGAGCTTGGAAATGATCCTGTTCTTACAGCAAGAAAAATTCTGAACAAACTGAAAATAAACAGAATTTTCTTGGAACCATCAAGGATTTGAGATCAGAGGGTCATCCACCACTCCAGAATCTAGAGAGATAGCAAGTAGAGAAGCTGCTTACTTGGAGCAGAAGCCACTGGAGCCACAAATAGGTAGGAACACTTAAATGGTAATTTTGATGAGTTGCTGGAGGCTAAGTGTGGACTAGCTTAACGGTGATAATCTCCTGGAATCTGCAGTCTTAGAGGACCCGCACACTCTCTTGGATCCACTTCTAGGAATCCACCAGGTTCTTAATGGTGAAGGGCCAAGAAAGATCACCTCCTGGCTGTGGCAGGAGGAGAGGAGAAGTAAACATTGTGAGATATGCCCAGAGAGTCCTCCATAGCAAATGCTTGCTCTCAAAATCCAAAAGGAAGAATGTTGCCAGAATATAAAGGGAGGAAGAAAAGCTAAGTAACACTTGTGAAGGTCAGGGCACAGGGACATGGGCCTATTAACATTTTTTAAAAGATTTATTTATTTATTTTAGAGGGCAGGGACAGAGGGAGAGAGAGAGTCTCAAGCAGACTTCTTGCTGAGCGTGGAGCCTGACGTGGGGCTGGATCTCACGACCCTGAGATCATGACCTGAGCCAAAATCAAGAGTTAGATGCCCAACTGACTGAGCCACGCAGGCACCCATCATGGGCCTATTAAAAGCCTGATATTTAATCAAACAATTATGGCATGCTTCCTCTCCCCAACACCTTACCACCACATCAATAGGACTCTAGTATAACAACATTGGATTATAGCTGAAAAAGCTCCAAGGTACAGATTCTATTTAAGGATCCCAAAGGCAACAAGAGAGACAAAAACAAAGACATTAGACGTTAGACGTTTGAAGTCTCTGACATCTGCCATTACAACAAACATTAAGCACAACCCAACTCTTAGATTAATATAAAACTTACACTAAAGGTTTTACTTTAGTTCTTATTTATTTTTTTATTTATATTTTATTTTTAATAAAATATTGCAAGGCGTGCTAAAAGGCAAGAAAAAAAACAGTCTGAAGAGGAAAAGGAAGCATTGGAACTAGACTCAGATATGCCACAGATTTTAAAATCGTTACACAGGGAATTAAAAATAACTATGATTAATATGTTAAGGGCTGCAATGGAAAAAGTAGACAACACACAAGAACAGATGGATAATGTAAGCAGAGAGATGGAAACCATAACAAATAATCAAAAGGAAATCCTACAAATCAAAAACACTGTAATAAAAATGAAGAAAGCCTTTGATGGGCTCATTAGTATACTCACCACAGCCAAGGAAAGAAGCAGAGAGGTTAAAGATATGCCAATAGAAAGTTCCCAAATTGTAATTTCTTTAAAAAATAAGGCAGAACAAGATATTTCTAGAACAATGGGGAAATTTCAAAAAGTGTAAGATATACATAGTTGGAATATCAAAAGAAGGAAGACAAAGAAGATAAAATATTTGAAGTAATAATGACAGAGAATTTTCCAAAATTAATGGCAGACAAAATCAGAGGTGCAGGAAGCTCAGACAACACCAAGATAAATACCAAAGAAATCTACACTTAGGTATATCATATTTAAACTACATGAAACCAATGACAAAGTCTGGAAAGAAGATGGGAGTGTGAGAAGGACCTTGTCTCTGGAGAAACAAGAATAAGAATTATAGAGAACTTATTAGAAGTCCTGCAAACAAGCAGAGAGTGGGGTGAAATATTTAAAATGTTGAAAGAAAAATGTATAGAATTCTATATCCAGCAAAATTATCCTTCAAAGGTGAGGGAGAAATAAAGATTTCCCAGTAAAACAAAAATGGAGGGAATTTATTGCCAGCACACCTGTCCAGAAAGAAATGTTTAAAAAGTTCTTGATGGAGAAAGAAAGTTATATAAGTCAGAAACTTGGATCTTTTATAAGGAGAGGGAGAACATCAGAGAAGGAATAAAAGAAGGTAAAATTCTTTAAAATTATATTTCTTATTTTTTTTTCTCTACTTTTACCCATTTCACCCACCCTTACCCCCAACCTCTGGCAACTACCAGTCTGTTCTCTGTGTCTTTAAGTTCAACTATTTTTTTGGAGTCCACATATAAGGTAGATCACACAGTATTTGCCTTTTTTCTGTCTGACTTATTTCACTTACCATAATACCCTCCAGGTCCATCCATTTTTTCTCAAATGTCAGGATTTCCTTCCTTTTTATGACTGAATTATATATATACAATACATATACACAATATATATACTATATATACATATATACACAATATATGGCACATCTTCTTTATTCATTCATCCATCAGTGGATAGTTAGGTTGTTTCCATGTCTTGGCTGTTGTAAATAATGCTGCAGTGAACATGGGAGTGCAGATATCTTTTCAAATAGTTACTTCATTCCCTTCAGATAAACACCAGAAGTGGAATTACTGGATCATATGGCAGTTCTATACTTAATATTTTGAGGGTCTTCCATACTGTTTTCTATAGTGACTGCACCGATTTATATTCCCACCAGCAGTGCACAGGGGTACCCTTTTCTCCCACATCCTCATCAACACTTGTTATTTCTTTTCTTTTTGATAATAGCCATTCTGACAGGGTTGAAGTGATATCTCACAGTGGTTTTGATTTACATCTCCCTGATGATTAGTGATGTTGAGCATCTTTTTATGTACCTGTTGGTCATTTGTATGTCTTCCATGGAAAAATGTCTATTCAGACCCTCTGCCCATTTTTAATCAGATTGTTTGTTTATTTGTTTTCCTATTAAGTTGTATGAGTTCTTTATATATTTTGGACATTTGACCCTTATCAGATATATGATTTGCAAATATTTTCTTCCATTCTGTAGATTGTCTTTTTATTTTGTTGCAGGTTTCCTTTGCTGTACAGAGGCTTTTCAGTTTTATGCAGTCCCTTTTTTGCTTATTCTTAATTGATCTAAAAGATAACTGTTTAATTATAACAATATATAGGGTGATTGTAACATATGGATACATGAAAGGAATGACAGCAATGCCATAAGGGATAAGAAGGAGGGGCTGGGAATACTCTTTTGTTACAAGGCAGCTGTGCTACGTGAACTTGATACAGTGTTATTTGAAGGTGAACTTAGATTAGTTGTAAATGTATATTGCAAACTGTAGGGCAACCATTAAATTTTTTTTAATGAAATGTAATTTGTATGCTAAGCAAGGAAACAAAATGGAATCATAAAATGTTCAATTTAAACCAGAGAAAGGAGGAAAGAGAGGAAGAAAGTAAATAAACAAAGAGCAAGTATGATGAACAGAAAAATGTTGCAAACATGGTAGATATTAATCTAACTATATCAATAATCAATAAATGTGAGCGGTCTAAATACCCACATGAAAAGACAAAGATTGTCAGAGTGAATCTAAAAACAAAACTCAGATACACCTTGTCTACCAGAAACCCTCTAAATATAAAGACTCAGATGGGTTGAAAGTAAAGGGGTAGAGAAAGATATACCATACCCCACTAATAAAAAGAAAACTAGTAACTACATTAATTTCAGACAAAACTGACTTCAGAACAAGAAAAATGATCAGAGATAAAGGGGGGCATTACAGAACGATAAAGGGCTGAATTCTCCAAGGAAATGTAACAATTCTAAGTGTGTATGCACCAACACAGTGTCAATATGTGAGGCAAAAACTAATAGAACTTCAAGGAGAAACAGACAAATCCACTATTACAGTTGGTGACTTCAACATCCCTCTTTCAGTAATTGATAAACAAAGCAAGCAGAAAATCAGTAAGAATATAGTTGATCTGAACAGCACTATCAATCAACTTGACGTTTATAGAATACTCAATCCAAAAACAGCAGAATACACATTCTTCTCAAGCTCCCATGGCTCTTTCCCCAAGCCTGACCACATTCTGTGTCGTAAATCACACCTTAGCAAATTTAAGAGAATAGAAATCATACAAAGTATGTTCTCAGACCACAGTAGAATTAAACTAGAAATTCATAACAGAAAGATGGCTGGAAAATCCTAAAATAGTTGAAAATTTTTAAAAAATACTTCTAAATAACACATGGTTCAAAGAAGTCTCAAGAGAAACTTACAAATATTTTGAACTAAATGAAAAAGAAAATGCAACTTATCAAAAATACATACTCCTCACTGACATGCCCATCAAGTTAGACTCACAGAGAGTTGCTCGTGTGCTTTCAGGAAGCGTACTTCTTTTATTATCTATCTATCTATCTATCTATCTATCTATCTATCTATCTATCTATCTATCATCTATCTATCATCTATCATCTATCTATCTATCATCTATCTATCTATCTGTCATCTATCTATCTATTATCTATCTATCTATCTATCTATCTATCTATCTATCTATCTATCTATCTATCATCTATCTATCATCTATCATCTGTCTATTTTCGAAGTAATCTCTATGCTCAATGTGGGGCTCGAGTTCACTACTGTGAGATCAAGAGTCACATGCTGTACTGACTGAGCCAGCCAGGTGCCCCAGGAAGGATACTTCAATGAAACGGTACCTAATCCCAATGTAAGGATCTGACTCAATCACAGATGTGATGAGCCCTTCTGAGGTGGCTCAGGGCATTCAGACAGGCTTTGATGGGTGTTCAGAGCAGATACACTGTAGCAGAAAGCTTCAGAGAGCTCTTCGAGAGTGAAGGAACACATCTATACAGCTTGTTCCATACAGAATGTTCAAATGCTGTTTTTGATTATAAACACTGCAGCAAAGCTGTAAAACTTTTCAGACCATGAATTTAAAATATTCTAAAAATGACATCGCCAAAAGACCTGAGCCTCTGGTTGGCTAGCTCTCCCTTGGGCATTTTTTAGTTTAATTGGGTTTACCGGTAAGTGCAGGCACAAAGCATAAAGATGCATCATAGTTTAGCTTTGACCTCAATATTGGACTGTAGTCTGCTATTTGGCTTTGCCTGATTTCAGTCTTTGAAGTCTAAATAGCCTAATTTGTCTATTTCACCACCCTATTTTGCAACCTTATCTTCCGTTTGATCAATGATCACGTGATTGCATAGGGAATATATATCTAATTGGAAACAATGCCAGCAACAGGAATAGACATGTCCTTTAGATTTATCTTTGATATTTGAATATTTATTTCTGAATATAAGCAAACATTTTAGATGTAACTTAGAGTGAAAAGTCTCCAAAATTTGAAATTCTGTTAGTTAGCTAAAGTATAAGTGTGTGTTTATTATTATAAGAGTAAAGTGTTATACTAATTAATGGTAATTGTGAGGCATTACATTTATTTATAAAAGTAATTAGTATTTTCAGGGGCACCTGGGTGGCTCAGTCAGTTAAGTGTCTGCCTTCATCTCAGGTTATGATCCCGGGGTCCTGGGATCGAGCCCCGCATTGGGTTCCCTGCTCAGTGGGAAGCCTGCTTCTCCCTCTCCCACTCCCCTTGCTTGTGTTCCCTCTCTCACTGTCTCTCTCTCTCTGTCAAATAAATAAAATCTTTACAAAATAAAAAATAAAAGTAATTAGTGTTTTCAGATATTTTAACAGGGAAAGAGATTGAAAATTATTATGAATTTTTAAAAGAGAGGGGACTAGCTAAATAACTTTAATATGACCAACCATCTCATCCCTTCGGAGCAAACAACTGTTTATAAAAATTTGAATAATAATTGTATTGGTCTGTTTGAGCTGCCATAACAAGATCCTAAAGACAGGGTGGCTTAAACAACAGAAATTTATTTCTCACAGTTCTGGCGGATGAAAGCCAAGATCAAAGCGCTAGAATGCTTGGTTTCTAGTGAGCTCTCTCTACCTGGCTTGTAGATGGGCACTTGCTCACGTGTCTTCACATGGCCTTTCCTCTGTTCCCATGCTCCCGGTGACTCTTGCTGCTCTTATAAGGACATCAGTACTATTGGTTTAGGGTCTCATTCTTGACCTCATTTTAACCATAATTACCTCCTTGAAGATCCAATCTTCAAATAGTCATCTTGGGGGTTAGAGCTTCAATATAGGAATTTAGAGGGACACAAAATCAGTTCATAACAATAATAATAAGGAGGGTGCCTGGGTGGCTCAGTAGGTTGTCTGCCTTCAGCCAGGTCATGATTCCAGGGTCCTGGGATCGAGTCCCACATCGGTCTCCCTGCTCAGCAGGGAGTCTGCTTCTCCCTCTCCCTCTGCTGCTCTCTCTCTCTCTGTGTCAAATAAATAAATAAAATCTTAAAAAATTAATAATATCATAGTAAGGTAAAAAAATAATAATGTAAGTGGTATACTAGCATCCATAGCATTAAACAAGGTTAACTTTGTGAACTATATTATTTTTTAGTTATTTCATGCCACACAAGGTATCAGAAAGTCTTATGTGGGACTTCTTCATATCTTATGTTGACAAGTTAAAAGCAGAACTTCAACTTTGCCTCCTCAAGCTTCCACAGGAAGAAAAAGATTCAAAACCCTGTAATAAAACATCTTTAGTCAAAATGTAATTTTAAAAAAGAGAATGAAGAAAAATACTTTGAAGACTGTAAATAAAAATCCAAATAACAGAATTCCAAGTGCTTTAAGAAGAAAATTCTTTATAATTTTGAGTTAATAAGAGCTTAAGTTTGAAACAAAAATAGGTCACAGTAGTTGTTTTAGATAGTAGTCATTCTCAGTAATAGATGAAGGCAAGGACCCCATATGCAAAGTTCCTTTTAAAAGTGGGTTTTAAAAATATTTTTATTTTTTTACTTTTTAAAGATTTTATTTATTTATTTGAGAGAGAGAATGAGAGAGAGAGCATGGGAGGGGTGAGGGTCTGAGGGAGAAGCAGACTCCCTGCTGAGTAGGGAGCCTGAGGCGGGACTCGATCCCGGGACTCCAGGATCATGACCTGAGCCGAAGGCAGTTGCTTAACCAACTGAGCCACCCAGGTGCCCGGGTTTTAAAAATATTTTGCTGAATTAGAAAACTCTGTACTCAAAAAGGGTCATAAGATTATTTAACATGCCCCTTCTGTATCCTGCATCAGGCATTTGGACACGTAAGATCACAAAGCCTTCTTACATTTGACAGCAATGGTGAACAGTTTACTAAGAGTTTTTCAGTTTCTGCTAGTTCACATATAAGTCTGTTGAAGAACTATTTATAGAATGGAAATTCGGTGAAGGAAAGACCCCTGAAACCAGTGATAGAACATGCATGGCCAAGGTCAGGAGTGGATGAGGAGCTCACAAGCATGCCAACTTTTATGCACATCCTGCAATTGTGTGTTCAAAAAGTAATAAAGCAGTGAGTAATGTAAGAGAGTTACTGGTCTGAAGTAGATAGCTTGTGGGCCATGTCCATTGTCTTCTTTAATCACAGGCAGACTACAAGACTTACAAGAGATTATAGAACTCTTGTTGAGTTTTAAGAGTTTATGTATAATTTCCATGACAGTCTTTTATCACGATCCTTTTGCAAATGTTTTCTCCTAGTCTGTGGTTTGTTTTCTCATTCTTTTGACAGTGTCTTTTGCAGAGCAGAAGTTTTTGATTTTAATGAAGCCCAGCTTATCAAGTAGTTTTTTTCATAGATCATGCCTTTGGTATTGCATCTAAAAAGTCATACCCATGCCCAAGATCACCTAGATTTTCTCCTATTTTATCTTTTAGGTGTTTCATATTTTTTCTTCATATTTAGGTCAAGGGTCAATTTTGAGCTAATTTTTGTGAAGGGTGTGAGGTTTATAGCTAGATTTTTTTTTTTTTTTGCGTGTGGATGTCCACTCGTTGCAGTATCGTTTGTTAAAAAGACTATCTTTAGTCCATTTTTAATCTTTAATGTTTAATCTCCAAATATTTCGGGGATTTTTCCAGCTTTCTGTTATTTATTTCTAGTTTAATTATGAAAGTATACTTTATATGATTTCTATTCTTTTAAATTTGTTATTTTGTCAAAGATCGGTTGAATTTATTTATGTGGGTCTATTTCTGAGTTTCCTATTTTTTTCCCACTGATACATTTGTCTATTCTTTCTCAAGTACTACACTGTCTTGATTATCGTAGCTTTATAGTAAGTGTTGAAGTCTGGTAACATCAGTCCTCCAAGTTTGTTCTCTTTTAAAATTATGTTGACTATTCTGGGTCTTTTACCTCTCCATATAAACTTTAGAATCAATTTTTCAATATCCACAACATAACTTGTTAAGATTTTTTATTGGGATTGCATTGAATCTAAAGATCAAGTTGGGAAGAACTGACGTCTTGACAATATTGAGTTTCCTATTCATGAACATGGGCCAGCTCTTTTTTATATCATTCTTTGATTTCTTTCTTTCTTTTTTTTTTTTTTAAAGATTTTTTATTTATTTATCTGAGAGAGAGAATGGGAGACAGAGAGCATGAGAGGGGGAGGATCAGAGGGAGAAGCAAACTCCCCGCTGAGCAGGGAGTCTGATGCGGGACTCGATCCCGGGACTCCAGGATCATGACCTGAGCCGAAGGCAGTTGCTTAACCAACTGAGCCACCCAGGCGCCCTCTTTGATTTCTTTCATCAGAGTCTAAGAGTTTCGCTCATATAGTTCTTCTACATATTCTGTTAGGTTTATGCCTATTTAATTCTTTGAGTGCTGTAAGTGTATCATGTTTTTAATTTCACTTTCCACTTATTCATTGCTGGTATGTGGAAAAGTGATCAACTTTTGTGTATTTTGTATTTTGCAACCTTGCTATAATTGCTTATTAGCTCCAGGAGATTTTTTTTTTTTGTCTATTCCTTCAGATTTTCTACATAGACCATCATGTCATCCACAAAATAAAAGCAAAACAAAACAGTTATTTCTTCCCAATCTGTTTACCTTATATTTCCTTTTCTCATTTTATTGCATTAGCTAGGATGTCTATGATGTTGAAAGTGGTGAGAATGGTGAGAGGGGGCAGACTTGCCCTTTTTCTCATCATTGTGGGAAAGCTTCTAGTTTCTCACCATTAAATATAATGTTAGCTGTAAGGTTTTTGGTAGATTATCAAGCTGAGGAAGTTTCATCTATTCCTAGATGATAGTTTTTATCAAGATCAGGTGTTGGGTTTTGTCCAACTTTTTTTTTTCCTGCATCTATTGAGATGATCATGTGATTTTTTTTCTTTAGCTTGTTGATGTGAAGGACTACATTCATGATTTTCAAACGTTGAACCAGCCTTGCACACTTGGAATAAATCCCACTTGGTCATGGTGTATGGATTTGATTTGCTAATGGTTTTTGAGGATTTGTGCATCTATGTTCATGAGAGATATTAGTGTATAGTTTTTTTTTTCTTGTAATATCTTTGTCTGGTTTTGTTATCATGGTAATGCTGGCCTCATAGAGTGAGTTACAAAGTCTTCTCTCTCTATCTTTTGGAAGAGATTTTAGAGAACTGGTATAATTTCTTCCTTAAATGTTTGTTGGAATTCACCAGTGAATCCATCTAGGTCTGGTGCTTTCTCTTCTAGAAAGTTATTAATTATTGATTCAATTTCTTTTATAGATGTAGGCCTATTCCAGTTGTCTATTTCTTCCTGTGTGAGTTTTGGCACATTTCAAGGAATCGATCCATTTTATCTAGGTTATCAAATTTGTGGGCATAGAGTTGTTCATAGTATTTCTTTATTCTCCTTTCAATATCCATGGGGTTAGTGGTAATGACCCCTCTTTCATTTTTGATATTAGTAATTTGTCTTCTCCTTTTTAAAAAACCAACCTTGCTAGAAGATTATTGATTTTATTATTTTTGAATAATTAGTGGGGTTTTTTTGTTGATTTTCTCTATTGATTTCATGCTTTTAATTTCATTGATTTCTGTTGGTCTCTTTATTATTTCTTTTCTTCTGTTTACCTTTGATTTAATTTTCTTTTTCTTGTTTCTGAAGGTGGAAGCCTAGATTATAGACTTTAGATCATTCTCATTTTTTAAATATATATGCATTCAATGCTATAAAATCGCCTCTAAGCTACTGCTTTCCCTGTATCCCACAAATTTTAATAAGTTGCATTTTTTCACTTTCATTTCATTCAAAATATTTTAATTTTTTTCTTGGGATGTCTTCTTGACCCATATGTTAGTTGGAAGTGTGCTGTTTAAACTCCAAATATTTTGGGGATTTTTCCAGCTTTCTGTTATTTATTTCTAGTTTAATTCTGAAAGTATACTTTATATGATTTCTATTCTTTTAAATTTATTAAGGTGTGCATTATGGCCCAGAATGTGGTCTACCTTGGTGAATGTTCCATATGGGCTTGAGAAGAATGTGTATCCTGTTGTTGTTGGATGAAGTAATCAATGGATGCCAATTACATCCAGTTGATTGATGGTGCTGTTGAGTTCAACAATGTCTTTACTGATTTTCTGCCTGCTGGATCTGTGCATTTCTGAGAGAAAGATGTTGAAATCTCCAACTATAATAATGAAATCATCTTTTTCTCCTTGAAATTCTATCAGTTTTTGCCTCAGTGTTTTGACACTCTGTTATTAGGCGCAAACACCTTAAGGCCTGTTATGTCTTCCTAGAGCATTGACCCCTTTATCATTATGTAATGTCCATCTTTATTCCATAACTTTCCTTGCTCTGAAGTCTGAGCTATCAAAAATTAATATAACTATTCCTGTTTTCTTTTTATTAGTGTTATATATTTCTCCATTTCTTTCCTTTTAATCTATATGTATCTTCATATTTTAAGTGTGTTTTTTATACACAACATATAGGTGAGTCTTGCTTTCTGATCCTCTCTGACAATCTTTGTCTTTTAATTGGTATATTTAGACCATTGATGTTTAAAGTGGTTATTGATACAACTGGATGGATATTAACCATATTTGTTATTGTTTTCTACTCACTGCCCTTGTTTTTTGTTCATGTTTTTGTTCTCCACTCTGTTTCTGACATTTGTGATTTTTATTTAACATGTTAGATGACCCCATTTTCTTTGCTTTCTTAGCATATCTGTTATACATTTTTCCTGGTTGCTCTAGAAATATATATTTATAACTAATTCAAATTCATTTTCAAACAATGTTGCATGGTTAGTGCAAAATCTTATAATAACAAAATAATCCTAATTCTTCCCCTCCATCCCTTGATCCCTTGTATCATTACTCATTGCTGTCATTCATATATATATATATATACACATATACATGTGTATATATATGTATAAATACACACATATATATGTCAGAAATTGGATCTACATAAAGATATAGCATCAGAAGGAATGAGTGAAGGTAAAATAAAAACTTTCATCTTTCTTCTTATTTTTTTTAAAGATTTTATTTATTTATTTGACAGAGAGAGACACAGCGAGAGAGGGAACACAAGCAGGGGACGTGGGAGAGGGAGAAGCAGGCTTCCCACTGAGCAGGGAGCCTGATGCGGGGCTCCATCCCAGGACCCTGGGACCATGACCTGAGCCAAAGGCAGACGCTTAACGACTGAGCCACCCAGGCGCCCCTCATCTTTCTTATTCTTAGTTGATCTAACAGGTGACAGCAGTTTCTCCTATCAGAAATTTGGAAGTCCCTGATATCTGTACACCACTATGAGTGATGATGTGATAGCTCTTTATCTTGGAGACAGGAAAGAAACTAGCGTTTTAGTAAATGAGAAAATGAAAGCACATGGGGCTTATGACATTCTCCTAATGCATATCAGTAGAAGAGCCAGAAATAGCTCCTGGTTCCTTTGAGCCCTGCTTTTGGGCTCAATTCATTTATAGTTCTGGAACCAGAGACTGTTGCTTGGGAAGGAATAAAAGTGATTTGCTATGTGGAAAAAGGAGCCCTTGTTGTAATTTCAAGGTCTCTGAGGTTTCGTTAAATACAAAGAGAGAAGAGTGCATGTTTTAAAAACAAAACAAAACAAAACACTTTTGAACCATGACATTTGAAGTTGGTGGTCACCAGTAGCATAATACCCAAAGGTCTGACCAAAGATTTCTTCATGAAAACCAGTTGAAGTAATCAAAGACAAAATTGCATCTATCAAATACTTTGTTAATACTAATAAAATATGGATGACAAAATAAAAAATACAGTCTGTTTGATTATAATAAATTCCTCAGCTTGATTTATGTACTTCACTAACACCAGGTTTGGGATCATATAGACAGTTATTAGATTTTTCTCCTCTTGTTTTTAAAGCATGCTTGTTCCTTTAAAGACAAAATTCTGAATAATAAGCCTGGATTCCTTGACTGGTAGATTCATACTTATGGATAGGTTGTGAAATCTGATCTAGGAGGTCTTGAAGATGGATACTGTACTACATAAATAACTTCCTGGGATATCAAGGTAGGATGGAAACACAGCCTGTTTTCCTTTCCCCTCCCCTCCTTGTTTGTTGTTTGAACACAGCTCGCCTCCCTCCTCAAATTCCCACTTTACTCACAAACACGTAAGTCTTCTCTAATAGTTATTAAAGGCTTCAGGGATATGGTAAGTAACTTTCAGACAGAATGGTTAAATACCACACTAATCATTATTGTGCATAAGATCCACCAACGGATGTTAAAATTAATGGGTGAAAATTTGAAGTGAAACAAAATTTGCATAGTTTCAAAGTATCTTCCCCCAACCCCAGATATTAACTTCAAGTGATCAAGGTTCACATCACCAGTGACAAGACATCTTGACATCACAAACCCTTGATAGATTCAGTATCATTTCCTTGCTGGAAATGTATAACCTCATGCAAGTCATGGGAAAACATTAGACCAACCTACATCGAGAAACATTCTACAAAATAAACCATCAGTATTCTTCAAAAGCATCAAAGTCATGAAAGATAAGGAAACGCTGAGAAACTGTCATAGATTGGATGAAATAATTGGAGAAATAATAACTAAATACAATGTGGCATTCTGAATTGGTTACTGGAATAGAAAAAGAGCATGAGAAGAAAAAGTGATAAAATTTGAGCAAGGTCTGTAGTTTATTTAATAGCATTGTACCTCTGTTAATTTTATAGATTTGATTTTCATAGTGTACTATGATACTAAGATGATAACATTACTAAGGTACTATGATACTAAGATGATAACATTACTAAGGTACTAGTAGATACTAGATGATACTAACATGATAACATTAGGAGGAATTCATGAAGGGTCTACAGGATCTCTTTGTACTATTTTTACAACTTTCTGTAAGTTTAAAATTAGCTCAGAACAAACAAGCAAAGAATAAAACAGAGATAGAAACCAAGAAACAGACTCTTAACTGTAGAGAACAAGCTGATGGTTGCCAGAGGGGAGGAGGGTTAAATAGGTGATGGGGATTAAGGCATGCACTTATCCTGATGAGCACTGAGTAATATTAGAATTGTTGAATCACTATATTGTACTCCTGAAACTAATATAACCCTGCATGTTAACTATACTGGATTTAAAATAAAAAACTTAATAAAATAACATCAGAAAAAAATAGCTCAAAATAAAAAGTTAAAAAATTTGTTGCACTCAATTATTAACACCTCAAAGGACTATTTTTTCCATTCCTTCAATAATTTTTGTCATCCTACTCAAAAACTTGATATTTTTGGACATAATATTCCAACAAGAATATGACTAATGCAAATGATGGATGGAAACATTTTGAAAGAAAATAAAAAATATCATACCAAGTCAGGGTTGTATTCTCAAATTCTCATGCTGATTTTGAAAGTTTAATTTATACCCTTTGTATTTCAAATGAATTCTAGTTGTGTTGTGAACTAACGTAGTTTATGATAGGTATGGGATTTATCTTAGAAATTCTTTTGAATATTTTCTGCAATTTTCACTACTCACAGCTAAATGTTTAATGATGTGGCTGAAATTCTTAATCCTTAGGGACTTCAGTATCTATTGCTCATAGATTACTTTAAATGCTTAAACATTCAGAATTTGGTTTTGTTGGTTTTCCTTATTTAAGAGGTGTTTGAAAGCAAATGAGACATTGCAAGTTCAAAAAATAAAATAGTATATGTAATCTTGAGTAGTATAGTTTGTAGTTAACCATAAATATGGGTTGTTATGAAGTCCTAGAGGAAGTACCAACCCAATCCATGTTTCTCCATCTTTCCTCTGCATAGGAATCTTTCATGGATTTTGTCTAAAAGCAGATTTTTATTTAGCAGGTGTGCTGTGGGCCCTGAGATCTGCATTTCCAAGCAGTTCCCAAAGGGTGTCATGTTCCTGGCCCATGGATGACATTTTGGGTAGCGCGGACCTAAATGGTTGGAAAGGAAATGGTACAGATGAGTCCTGTCTACCTGAGGTATAAATTTTCAAAGAAGAGATTTACTATTAAACAAGTGACATATTTAAGTGGCGGAAGGCAGTATGGCCATAATAAAAGTTTGAGGAAATCTCTCCAGTGAATCGAACTCTGGGGACGGAGAGAGCTACAGGTGACGCAGCAGTCACCTCAAAGTCAGATGTTGCCTGAGCAGAAAGGGTGGAGACTGGATTCAGTCTGAGATTAAGCTGAACCAGTCAGTCAAGGGCAGGTAGGGTGGAAAGTAACCACTTTCAGGCGATCAGAAATCCCCCCAGGAGGATGTTTACCACTGCCACCAGGGGCGCGCTATCACCGCTTTTCAAGGTCAGCTGTGGGGACTGCCCCCTACCTTGGGGTGGCTGGTGTCCTGGGAGAATGAAATGAGATAAGGACCTGGATACAGCACTGTACAACATGGGGCCATCCCACTGACTTAGAGCCTGACTTCGGGTCTCTCCGGGGACAAGGGCTTGGTGATGGGTCATGTGTTTACAACTCTTAGGATGTTACCCTTGGCAGTTGAGTTGGGCTTAAAGTGGACTCTGATCTGCAGTTAGATTCCGGGTGCTGGGGAAGAGAGGTTTGCTGCGATTACCCTCATTACCGATAACACAGGGTTACTCAAGTGTGAAGAGCAACAGACTTTGGCATCTCTTTCTTTGGACTGTTTTGTATTTTCAAAACACAGGCTTGCCGCAACCTTCTGAAGAAGGGCTGGCAGCATCTTTCTAGTTATCAGTGAGGACATGGAGGAACAGGGAAGAAATGCCTGCACTTTAGATCTGCGGCCAAATCAGAATCAGAAGTCCAGCTTCCTGCTCTACCAGCTAAGGCCGAGCACCTGGGTGGGCTGTCCCACCTCTGCCATCCTAGGCTCCTCAGAGGCAAGCCTCAGGGCACAGGGCAGCCAGGAAATGCTGGGCAAAGTGGCCTGGAGCTCCTGACCTAGCCTTCTGCTCAGTCCTGCCAAAGTCAAACCATGTCAATTCCTCTAATTTAAGTCAACTGTCTTAACTACTTACACATGAACAGATTCTTTTAATTTTTCCTTATTTTTTAAATTAAAAAAAAAGGACATGCCGATGCCAGAAAAATAATTCCAAAAATATAAAACAGTATAAAGTAAAAAGTGAAAGACCCTCTTTATTCACTGATCCCCATCCAAAATCCTGTAATCCCACCTCCAGAAGTAACCATTGTCAACCACCTAAAAATATATATATATTTTATATTATATAAGTGTAATTTTTTATAACACAAGGATATTTATATATGTTTATATATTACACCTATTTATATCTCTCTATATAAATGTAGAGAGATCTCTATATTTTATATCCATGTATATTTATATCTATTTATATTTTGACATCTATTTGCCTATCCAGAGACACATACGATTTTGCTTAACTTGACAAAAAAGACCTAACACTATTCATAATACAGGATGATTTTGCTACTTAAGATGTATACCATATTTATCAGGATGAGGTCTTGAAATGCAAAAATGATAAAACATTTTATAGATCTATTTTCTTGATTAAAAACATGGGATTCCTAAGCCTAGTATTGATATGTTAACAGAAATAAGCCCTCAGGGCCCTCCCTGCTGTACTCAGTGTCCTGTGTGCCGAAGTTTCCAAATAAAACTAGTGGGGTTTACGTGTTTTCTTTTGGAAAAAAAAAAATTTTTTTTGAGAGAGAGAGCAAACGAGTGTGCGGTGGAGAGGGGCAGAGGGAGAGGGAGAGAGAATCTCAAACAGACTCTGGGCTGAGCATGGAGTCCAATACGGGGCTTGATCGCAGGACCCTGAGATCATGACCTGAGCTGAAATCAAGAGTCAGACGCTTAACCAACTAAGCCAGCCAGGTGTCCCCATAGGAGTCACTTTTATTTTTGATACCACTTGTGTGAAACAGAAGATAGATATAGCCATAGAGCTATAGGGTGTGTTCGTGTACCCTGTCTTTATTTCTTCCAAACATCCTAAACGAGTCAATTAAAAATATTGACAAAAAGGCTCAAGGTAATATATTTTTCATCTTTAGATTTGCCCTCCAGGATCCACCAAAAATACATGCCAAGCTGTATTCCCTAGAACAGCAGATCTCAAACCTTAACACAGAAGAACCCCTGGGAAATTGTGCATACTGCAGACTTCCAGGCTGGGGCTGGGAACTGACATTTCTAACAAGCTCTCTTGTACTTTCTAAGTCCACTGACATTTGATTGAAAGGCTGCACCATGGCTCTGCAAGGACTGGGTGGGAATCTCTCCTGATGGTACCTATTCTACTTAACTCTCATTTAGAAGAAAAAGAGGGTGGAAAAAATGCATAAGAAATGGGTTGTGCTTTTTCCATTCAAAGCTGTGTCCAAATCTTATGCACATATGAGGGCTTCTTTTAGGCTTTAAAAGGTCGACCCCCAAAGTTTGCTGGTTGACCTGTTGTCCTGCAGTTACCCTGGGGTAGTGTAACCAGTTTGAGAAGCAGCCTGTGACTATTTCAATTTCAGTTGAAGTTCCTTATAAAACAGCCAATCTGGGAGGTCATTTGTCTCTGATCCAGAGGCAGTGGTTTGCTTATTCTGGGCTTACATTAAACTTGGAAGGGAACTGAAGCATCAGGTAAAAACAATCCACACCTACGCAGCATGAAAAAAAAAAAAATAAATCACAGCTCTACACACCAGTGTGGACAGATCCCACAGAAGCAAGCATCCATTTACCTGAAGTTCAAGGACAGGCAACAATGACCTGCAAGGGGTTATTTTCAGAGGGTTATTGCCTGCTGGAGGGTTGGCACAAAGAGCCTTCTGAGGTGGGGGGGCGATGATCAGGAATTGTTCTAAGTCGTGATCTGGAACCCACATAGGGTGTACATACATACATACAATCATTGAGCTCGATGCTTAAGCTGCATGCATTTTACTGTATGTATACTATGATACCTACTTTTTTAATTTATTTTTTTAAGATTTTATTTATTTATTTGAGAGAGAATGAGAGAGAGCACATGAGAGGGGGGAGGGTCAGAGGGAGAAGCAGACTCCCTGCCGAGCAGGGAGCCTGATGCGGGACTCTATCCAGGGACTCCAGGATCATGACCTGAGCCGAAGGCAGTCGCTTAACCAACTGAGCCACCCAGGCGCCCTATGATACCTACTTTTTAAAAAAAGATGATGGGTGGTGTAGTCAGTTAAGCATCTGACTCTTGGTTTCAGCTCAGGTCATCTCAGGGTTGTGGGATTGAACCCCATGTCAGGCTCTGCACTCTGCACTCAGCTCAGAATCTGCTTGATAATCTCTCTCCCTTTCCTTCTGCACCTCCTGCTCGCACGCATGTGCTCTCTCATTCTCTTTCTCAAATAAATAAATAAATCTTAAGAAAAAAAAAAGATGATGGGCAGTCCACCAGGGAAGAAAAAAATCTACAGCCATATCTATGTAGCGAGTTCAAATTGCCAAACAAATGCAGACAGTTGGGCAAAAGGAAAATAAAAAATTGGAAACTATCATAAGATGAGCAGTTTCTTTTAACTCCAGTTGTAAACTGAACACTTAAAATAACGTGAGCCCCACCTTGCAGACAGGGTGCTCTCAAATGCCTCAGGACGTGCAATGTGGACTCACACACATACAGGAGTGATTATTTTGTGTTCTTCAAAATGCTGACAGCTCAGAAAGAGTCTAAAGGAGCAGTTTTACTGGCTTTCTCAAGAAAGGCAGTTTTTAAGAATGGGGAGGGAAACAAGAGTCAGGCTTTCCAGGATGAAGCTGGGGTTTTGTCCAAATCTGGGTGGCAGCACGGTCAAGGGCAGCAGGTCAATTCGGTCAGTGCTGTAGTTTACCAAGGTCAGGCGGTGGCAGGAGGCCTGGGGAACGTGGAAGGAGTACTGTACCTGAGGACTGTTCCAGAAACATTCCATGGAAGAGCCTCTCCCTTTTATTCCCCCCACCCACCAACATTTGGCTTTATTGTCTTAAAAGTTTTCTGTGAGGGGTGCCTGGCTGGCTCAGTCTGTAGAGCATGCGGCTCTTGATCTCAGGTCGTGTTTTCAGCTCCGCATTGGGTGTAGAGCTTACTTAAAGTAAGTAAGTTTACTTAATAAAGTAAAAGAGATGCAAAAAGGTTTTCTGTGAACCTCTGGTGCTCTTTCCTTTTTGCTTGGGCCACGTCTCCCTGCATTAAGGTGCAGCCCTGGTGAGTACCTCAGCCAGCAAAGTGGCTTCTGATTTTCTCGTTTCTTCCCATCCTTCCTTCTCATTCAGTGGCTTGTCTGACACATCTGGCGTTGTTTGGTGTTACGGAGATAGGACCTTGCTTTGTTGTGGAAACTGCTCTGTCAGGGCTGGGTGCTGTGGGCGAGGGGAGGCTGGAGGCCTGGAAGGAACACAGGAGGGCCCAGAAGCTGCTGGTTGTCTGGGTGCAGATAACGCCCCACTCACTGGCTGATGTAAGAGCTCTCCTGGGCTGAGCATCAGCGAATGTGGTCATGGGAGGCTTTTAATTCTTTGTTATAAAGGCAGAGCTAGGAGAAAGATGAATCACTTCTGTGCCCCCGCATCAGGCCCAATGTCTTTACACAGAACTGCAACTGGAATGTGGGTGGGAGGTAAAAACAGGGCACGCATGGTGACCCCCGGCACCTAGCCCTGGGTGGGGAGGTGCCTGGCTCATCCCTGGAAGGGTGAAGGCCCCAGCGCATCTCGGGCTGATGCCTCTCTTTCCAAGCACGCTAATCCTCAGACTGACATAACAGGGCCTGGAATTTTCTCTCTACGGCTCCCTGCACAAAAATGTGCAAACAGATTAAGAAATAAAAGGCAAAAGCTACCTCAGGATTGATGACGATCCTGATGGTGAAAGATAAGTAGCACATTATTATTTCAGCTCCTGCTTCTAACAAAATTCAATTTTGGGAAGGGGGGGGGTTTCTAAAAACCAGGAAAGAACAAGTAGGACAGAAATAGCTGTTTTCCTTGGAAGAGGAGCCCACTGAGGTCTGCCTCCCTTCCCCAGGGCTGACGGAAGACTTAGGAGTCTGCTGTCCCCCCACCCCCCAAGTTTGCCTGTTGGAGAAGAGGGTCTTCCCTGACCCAGGAAGAAGCCTTCCTTCTCCTTCCTGCAGAAAAGCCATTGCCTCCGGGTGAGCTGGTGGGGGGGGGCAGGTGGGGGAGGCGCAGGGAGGGGGGTTGTGGTGAGGGACCCACTTGCTGAAGATGCTATCAGGCTGGGGAACAGATTTCCCAATTTTTCTTCCTGGGTGGTGATTGGCTGCTCAGAGGTCTTTGTTTTACTCCAATACCCTCTTTGCTCTGAAATGTCACAACAGATATTAACTCAAAAGTCATTTCTATGTGCCAAAGGAGTGAGCTCTCTGTCCCTGTCTCTCCCTCCTGCCCTGCTTCCTCCTCTCACTCACTGCAGGTGCTGGGAGGATTTCTAGGGAATCGCCAGTTCCTGGTCTCTCCTCCCTGCTCCCTCTCAGATACCTCTTCCATCACCAGATTACACAATTTCTGGTGCCTGTGGCCATTTCCCCCCTGAGCTCGTGTTTGTGCCCCGGCCCAATTAGTTCCAGCTTTCCTCATTCACTTTTATTTTTCCTATTTACACTATTTGAGTGTCTTCCTTAGTTAGCTGAAGGAAAGACAGCATGTTCTGCACTCCTAACCTTCCATTTCTGTGTCTCTGAACGTTTGAGGGAGGTAACACCACTGGAGAATTCCCCCCACACACTCCAGCCTGGAGGAACTTACATAGTTTTAAATCCTCCTCAGTACCTGGGAACCAAAGCAAAAGAACAACCACACTGGCATCATAGGGAAGGTGATCTGTGTGTCTGGGAAAAATGCCAAGCTGAGAACAGGAGTAAATAAATGACATGCCCAAGAAGCAAGAGTCTTCTATAGAGTCTCTGTGAGTGAAATGGTCCCTCTGTGGAAAGGAAGCCACCTTTGAAGGTTTGCTTTGTCTTTTGCTGTGACCCTGCTAGGGACCCTTAGGCCACCTCACTCAAGGACAGTGCCAGGTGCCCCCCCCTTCCTTCAGCCACAGCATTGGGTTGGGTCCAGTGCGATCCGGGAGTGAAGTGTGAGCAGGGCCAGCGGGGGGAGCCAGGACACCCCAGTGAGCCAAGAGCTTCCAGAGAGTCCCGTTCCAGGTCCAGAGCCTGGCGCGCAGGGGAACCCCACAAGCGGGCGGAGGGAAACCCAGGAGGCCCGCGGGAGGAGGCGCGGCCAAGGGCTGGGCGCGCGCAGCCGAGCGCACTCGCGGCCTCTCCGCTCAGGGCAGAGGGTGGGGAGGGGGCTGAAGAGACCCTCGGTTTCTCCGAAGTTTCGGGCGATTCCTTCAACCCGGAGATCCGCCTCCCGGTGGCGTGCTCCCCAAGAGGGGGCCTTCTGCGCTAGCCCCCTCCCCCCCGGCCGCGGGGCCGAAGGATCGCGGACCGGGCTGCCTCCCCAGCTCAGTCTCCTCCCCACGCGCCCCCTCTCCGCCGCGCCGGCCAGCGCGGGCTGCGTCCCCGGCACTGCCCCCCGCCCGCGCCCGAGCCCGAGCCCGAGCCCGAGCCGCCGCGCCGCCGCAGGCTGCGGGAGCAGCGCCGCTCGTGCTCCCGCCTCGCCCGTGCTCCCGCCTCGCCCGTGCTCCCGACGCGCCCCGGCCCCGCTCGCCCCGGCTCCCCGCTCCCCGCGCGCGGACCATGGAGTGAGGGGGCGGGCGGCCCCGCGACGCGCTCCCGCAGCCGGCGAGGCCGGAGCCAGCCCGGGTGGCCTCGCCAGCCGGCGGAGTTGGCCAGCGGCGGGCCCTCCTCCCGCCGGTCCTTCCCCGCTCCTCCTCCTAGGCCGCCGCCGCCCCCGCCTCCCGGCCGCCCCCGCCGCCCCCGCCGCGCCGCCGCCCGAGGCCGAGCGCGGACGCCGAGCGTGGGAGCCATGGCGCGCGAGGAGGAGAGGGACCCCGAGCGCCGGGAGGCGGCGGCGCGGGCCAGCGGCGAGGAGGAGGAGGAGGAGGGCGAAGAGGGACTGAGCGACAGCGACGACGAGGACGAAGACGACGAGCCCGGCAGCGGCGGGGAAGAGGAAGAGGAGGCGGCGGCGGCCGAGCGGGAGCGCAGCGAGGACGCGCGGCTGCAGCGCGCAGGGTTGCCTCCCGCCGCCGTCCCCGCCGCGGCCGCCCGCGACAGGAGCGGCCGCCGCCTGCCGGGGCCGCTGCCCTGCCGCCCGAGGATGCCGTCGCCCGACGACGAGGACCGCGAGCGTCGCCGGAGCCGCCGGAGGGACCTTCTGCTGAGCCAGCTCTGCTTCCTGGCCTTGGTGGCGCTGCTGCTCTGGTCGCTGTCGAGCATGCAAGAGCATAATGGTGAGTGCTCGCGGCTCGCCCCGAGTGGGCGCTGCGGCTCCGGGAGCTCGGGGCTCCCGGGCCGGGCTCGGGGCGAGCAGGCTGGCGGGTGGGAGGGGGTGCCGGGCACAAGGACTCCCCCTACCCCCTGGGGAGGAGGGGGCCCTGGAGGCGAGGACCGCGCAGTGGAAACGCGGCCGGCACGTGGGGCCGCCCGACTGGCCCCGGGAACACTTACCTGTGCCTCTTGGCTCTATCCTTCTTACCCACCGGCTGGAGGGACTGGTGGTAGAGGCGGCGGGGACTGTTACCCTAAAGAAGCCCCCACCCCCCCCCAGGCCAGCAATAAAGTGGTGCTGATTAAGATTCGGTACCTGTGCAGGTAACCACCTGTACACCTTTGGCTTGTTGAGGGCACGAAGGGGGCTGGTTGACTGGTGAACACGTAATTCTCCGTGTTCCCCACATAGAACAGGCGGTATGTACCAGGTACAGAGCTCCATACCCACTTTTCCAGAACAGGTGCCCGGAACTTCGGGTAGGAAAAAAAGTGTTG
This sequence comes from Mirounga angustirostris, assembly GCF_029215605.1. Lineage (NCBI taxonomy): Eukaryota > Metazoa > Chordata > Mammalia > Carnivora > Phocidae > Mirounga > Mirounga angustirostris. The sequence continues at coordinate 94,482,596 of NW_026991718.1, read as the reverse complement.
GCCACCTGGCTAGGGTTTAGGAATGTACTTGTTCTCTTTCACTGACCACTCACTGGGAAGGCTGATCCCTTTTGTGCACTTGCAATTCTGGAAGAAATGATTTAGATTGCCCTGCCCATCACGCTGTCGACTGCTCTCATGGTGCCCTGCAGTGGGTCCGCCCTTTACCCACAACTTTTGTCTTATCTTTGTCCTTGGCTTTTCTTGAGCTGAAATAGACCTTGTGGAGAAATGTGCTCAGAACAGTTGTCCACTGAAAACAGTTTGGACCCTGGGGGGCAGCTGTCTAAATAACTGACCGAGAGACTTGGAAGAATAACTGTTGTAAAAATGGTTTTATATCCTAGCCGTTCAAGTGGCACAGTTCGTGGGAAAACAGCCGTAAAAATGGTTGTGAGAAAAAGCCGTTACAAATACATGCTTTGGTGTTAAGATAGCTGTAGCTCTGATACAAGGCGTTAGGAAGTGCAGAATAAAAGCCTTTCAATAGTGATGGTAAAAGGGTGGCATCAAATAAAAAAGGGATCTCCCCCAAATTGGCTGGTTGCATGCTTCCGGGGGGAGAGCAGATGGTCGGGCTTGGTTCAGGTCTTAACAGACCTCTTGACAGACTTCCTCATATATGGTAATATGAGAAAGTCCGCCTGGGTCTTCAGTGGAGCCGTTGGGACTCCACAGCTCTCTCCCTTTCTCCTGAATCCCAGATTATCTGGTGATGGGGGCCGACATCGGAAGGGGGCTTGCTGGGGAGGGAAGCTGGACCTCTCTCGGAGGGCAGTGCCAGACCTGCCAAAAGCATCTACTGACTGATTCTCACGAGGAGGGTTTTCTTTCACCGCCCTTTAATCTACCGGATTTTTATGAGTGTAAAGACAGTCTGTACTTGATGCCGCCTTTGGAAAGGACCATGTGAAGTCAATTACATGCCGGCCATTTTTCCTGCGTGCTCAGGCTCTGTGAGTCCTAGAGTTTCCACCACTGTCAGGCTATAAAAGACATTTTTCTGGATGGAGAACTGACCCATACGGTTAAGTCCATCAATAGCAGGGGGCTGCCTGGGCCCTGGGAAAGCTGGGATGTTCAGGGAGAAAGGGGGTGGCAGACACTCTGCAAACTTGAAACCTGGTGACTCGAATGTCATTTTGAAATGGTTTTCCTAGCAGTGACATTTCTTTTCAGGTGCCACCAACTCTGGACTTAGTTCCATAGCACAACTCTTTTCCCTGTCCCTTCCCTTGATCTCTCTCCTCCCATATTCTTTGTGCCTCTCTCTCCCCTCCCATAAATGTAGGGCTTCAGAATACCCCTACTCCAGCAACTGGCGGTAATAGTGAAAAGCTAGCAGTGTGAAGGGGGATGCCATCCAGCCCCCAAATGGCATGCCAGTCCTAATTCTGTCCCTAGTCACCTTTTCTTCAAGTAGATACTCATAATTTCATTACATGACACCTAGCTGATTCTCAGCAAGGCTCAGGTTTTTTGAGCTAATTTTTTTGAGCTAATTAATTAATGTGTGTGAATCTGCAAGTGATCATTTCGCTTGGGGGGTTGCCATTCAGCAAACTTAAGTATTTGAATAGTGACTTTTACCCTGCACTTGGGTGCTATTCTACTTAAGGGTCCTTTCAGTATGGATAATAAGTTTGGAATTTAGCCTTGTTTTAAAGACACTGTGTCTGGGAGAGGCTGAGTGCTTCGCTTAAGGTCACACAGCAGTTGAGGAGTAGAGGGCGGAACCAACCTGAGGTGGCCTGGCTCTTTGATCCCACCTCTGTTCCCTGGTATTCATGCCACCATCTGGGTGCAGCTTTGTAATATTTATATAACCACATGGGGGGTACCTTGCTAATGATCAAAGGGGGATATTTTTATTTATTCACCTTGAACGCCATGCAGTGATTAAATGTAACTTCTCAGAAGCCTGTTTTCTAACACATACTGATTTTTCTTTTTTTATAAAGAGGACAGTCCTTTCACCAAAGCAAGATAGAGAGGTGTTGTAGTTGTGTTACACAGTGTTGTATAACATTTCTGGTCATATGGAATCTGAGCTCCCTTTCTGGACATCTGACTGAACTCCAATATAGAGTCCTTTCTGCTGAGAAGGGACGCAAGCATTATTAAAGGAAGGGTTAGTGCTGGAATCAAGACAAAGGTTAACCCTCATGGCAGCAAAAGCAGTAATAGTAACTGGAACTTTGTGGGCTTTTAAGTGCCAGGCACTGTGCTAAAACAAGGACATTTTATGTGCATTGCCTTATTTAAGCTTGCACACGCTCTGCAGACGCTTGAGCCTTCAGCGGGAGAGGAAGCAAGGGGCCTAGGTGCTCTATTTAGTTGTTGCTGTTAAAGATCTCATTTTCCATCGGTTTTCAAAGCCAATTGAAATAAGGTGTCAGATTTGCTAACGAGGGTTTTCTTTCTCTTTTTCTTGTTTTTGCAGTGAGAATGGATTACTTGTGTGTGTTTTGAGTGGTTTGAAAGTGTTTAATTTTTCTTTGAAGTAAGGAAACTGGTCCCCCTTTTTCCCAGAAGTTGTATGAAAAAAGCCCAGAGGTTCTAACTCAGCAGTGATTATAGACATCCCCTCTAGAAAGTTCTTGGGTAGGTGAATAATGAATAAGGAAGAAATATACATATGTAATATATATAGTTCAAAGTTTATATATATATACACACACATATATATCTTGCCCAGTTACTATTGCTAATAAATTACCCCAAAATATAGTGGTGTAAAACTACCGTTTTATTTTTTTGCTCATGGATACTTTGGGTCAGGAATTTGGACAGGGTGTAGTAGGGATGGCTTGTCTCCACTCCATGTCTGGGGTCTCAGCTGGAAAGAGTGAAAGGCTGGGTAACTTGACAGCTGGGTCGGCAGTCATCTGGAGGCAACATCACTCCCATGTCTGGGGTCGATGCCTGCTGTTGGCTGGACCCTCAGCTGGGCTGTCAACCAGAACACCTGTGTGTGGCCTCTCCATATGGCTTCTCCATGTGCCTTAGTTTGAACTTCCTCATAGCACAGCAGCTGGGTTCCAAGAGGATAAAGTGGAAGTGCACAGCATTTTTCTGTCTGAGCCTCAAAAGTCACATGGTATGACTTCCACTGTTTTCTTTTGGCCAAGACAGTTACAGATGTCAACCCAAGTTCAAAAAGGGGGGACAGAGATACCACCACTTACTCAGTGGAGGAGCATCAGGGTATATCGTAAGGCGAGCAGATGGGCATGTGTGTTGGTGTGTACCATGGGCATGTGTGTTGTGGCTGTCTTTGGAAAACCAGGGGTCCAAGGGATAATAACTTACAGATCAGACACATTTCCCAAGGTGGTAAATGGTGAATAATACATGCATATTTGAAATACCTTCCAATCATGATAACGTGGCAGCGCATCTGAAGTCAGGTGTGGGGTCCACAGGTGGTATTTGGAAAGAGGGCCGTGTGGGTGTTTGAACTGCAAATTTCCGTTGCAGATCTGAGAGCACATCTTTAGTTTTGTGGCTTCCTCTTCCTCAGAGGACAAAGACCACAACCTCTCGATCCCTCCTGTGGCTGACAGGGATGCCTTGCTGGATTCTCCAGCTTTATCTTCCCTCCCTGCCTTCCCTTCCATGCTTCGCTACTTAGGCCTTTCTTCTGCTCCTGAAAAGGGTGACACTTCTTCTAGTCCCAGACCTGTCACACATGCTGTTCCACAGTCACCATCACAGCTAGTTCATCCTTCACCTCCAGGCCCAAGATCTTCCTGACCTGACTAGATCCCCTGTTTTGCTCTTTGAACACCCTCAATTTTCCCTTCATAGCATTTATCACAATTGGCAATTATGTATTTATTTGGTTTTGGTTTGAGTAATCTGTCCTGTTCACCAGATTCTAAGCTCCAGGAGGTCAGGGACCCTGTGACCTTTGCTCACGTTTGTCATCTGTGTCACCCGCCCACAGTAGATGCTCAAAAGATGCTTGTTGAGTAAAGAAGCTGTTTTGATTTCTGAACTACAGGACCTGTGTTAAAAACTAGTTACCACGCCTCAGGAGCTCAGTTACTGGCATACATTGTAATCTCACAATTTAGAATTCTGCCCCCATCCATCAAATTCAGTGTTGTTACCCATTTTTCATGGGCTAACACGGAGCTGCAGAATGTGAGTGCTTTGCCCAGTGTCACTTCATGAAGTGGCAGGATTTGAATGCAAGGCCACTTGCATCCAAGCAGGATGCCACTGCATTCCCTAGCCTCAGCTTAGGAGGACATGAATAGAAAATGGGAATCACGCTGCCTTTTTCAGTCGACTAGGGAGAGTAAAGGAGTAACAGAAGGTTGCTTTCATAGAAGCAGTATTTTAGAAACACATTGCTTTTCAACCTTTTCTATTTTCTGCCTAAACATATATAGATGTGTCTCTCCTGGCTTTTCTTAGCTGCTCATCAACCCAGATTTTTCTCAAAGATTTCCTTTACTTGCAAGCCTTGAATCCTTGTGGGAAGATTTCTTTTCCTTTTTTTTTTTTTCAATACCCCAGAGGGTTGGCAAAGCCAAAAGAATTGCAAAACCAGCCATTTGCTGAGAATTCCAAGGCTTGGTGGAAGTTGGCTGATAGGACAGGATTTTGGCAACTCTCTTTTTCCTTAAGGAGACTCCTTTTCTTTGAGTGAAATAAGTTTTTTGGGGGGATGATAGTAAACAGACCCTTGTGTTGGGGAGACTGAGGTACAGAGAGTTCAGAAGGCATCCTTGAAATCACATAGCAAATGTCTTGTACTGCCAAGAAGGTAATGCAAGTTTTTCTGCTCTTTTCCTGCCTTCAGTTTCTGTAGAGCTTTTTTGGCTTTTGTTTATCTTTGCGATGGTTTGAAACGTGGTATTCTCCTATAGGGTCTTAGAATTAAGGATTCAGTGGAAGAAGGTTTTCTCTGAGTGAAGTGGTGGTGGGCACTATCCAGCCAGTTGTAATCATGGAGTCCTAAGTTCTTAGGCATGGATGGTGTCTTCCAGACTCTCTCCTGGAAGGTGCACTTGTCCTGTCCTTGTCCTCATCCCTGGGGGCAGTGATGCTGTTCCCATCACTGGGAGTCCTGGGAGCTTCACCATCCTTCGTTGGTTTTCCCACCCCTACCCCCACCTTTGTAAGTGGTCCCTTAGGAAACTGTCTTCAGTGGCACCCCTTGAATGAATTCCTGCCTGAACTCTATTGGTTTAAGACCCAGGGACTTCCGTTCATCACTCAGCTTTTTCCTAGTTGTTGGGGTGATAGCGGTGTCTGAGATGGATACCCAGAATATTGTCCTCATGGTGGCTTAGACTTTAGTGGGAGGAGAGGTGTTGAACAACTAATTTTCAAGAATTACGAGAGAGACGAATGAGAAATATAGCATGGCTTGGAGGAGGTGTTGGTGGTAAGGAGAAGCTGGAACTTGGAAAATAAAAGGAATTAGGTTGGTAATGAATAGGGGGCAAAAAAGCTAATTTGTAAAAAATGGGCAAAAGATATGAACAGGCAATTCACAAAGCAATTGCAAATGACCAGTAGACACCAGTAAAAATCCTCAGCCTTAATAGTAATTAGGGAAATCTAATTTTAAAGATTTATTTATTTATTTGAGGGTGAAGGGGGGGCGAGAAAGAGAGAAAGAGTGTGGCGGGGAGGGGCAGAGGGAGAGAATCTTCAAGCAGACTCCCTGCTGAGCATGGAGCCCAACACAGGGCTTGATCTCATGACCTTGATCATGACCTGAGCCAAAATCAAGAGTTGGACACTTAACCTGCTGAGCCACCCAGGTGCCCGTCAGGGAATTCTAATTTTAAAAATGATGAAATACCATTTTTTAAGATCAGATTGGCAAAAATGAAAGCGTATGATAATGTCGGGTGTTGGCAGAGGTGCAGGAGAGACAGCTTCTCTCATTTACTGCAGGCGAGGATCTAAATTGGTTCCCCAAACACTGTGGGGAATTTTAAGGTGATAAGGTTTTAGGCACAGACCCCAAATGGAGCCTTGGCTAATTTTTAATGAGATGTGTAGAAAAGGGAGTGGTGGGATTAGAATGGCTGTGCCTAGGCATTTGAGCCTTGGATTGGAAACCCAACTTTCCTGGACCTGTCCGTGACTGTGAAGCATGTTGGTCATGACCCTTTGCACTCTAGACTAAAGACATTAGGTGGGAGTTCGAGTGAACAGGGGGAAAGGCCTTTGTCATATCTGGAGGTGTTCAAACCAATACAAGTTGCTTATTTGAATCATGAAATCTAGGCATTGTTCCTTGCTTGTCAATCACTCTTTATTTCCACGATAGCGAGAATAATTAATGTCTGCTCATCTGTGACCTAGTTGGTGGAATTTCACATTTGCAACTTGGTGTTTCTTTCTTCATTCCCCCGCTGCATTTCTGCACTGCTTGACCACAGCAAAGGCCATTTTCACTTGTGTGACATACTGTGAATTCTGAACAAGGAAGTAACAAGCAAGTTTCTTGAATAGGACTTTGATGAAAGAACAAAGGGGGTGGGGGTGGGGTGTAGGCCACCAGGAGAAAGGGGGTGCCCCCAGTTGACATCAAGAAGTCAGTAGCCCCATTTTTAAGAAGGAACATGAGATAATAACTTTTTGGACATTTTGATTTTGATTACTGGTAGGACATCTAGGTGGAGTATAGCTGATCATTAAAAGTGGAGGTTATAAGCAGTTGTTACCGATAAAGACCTGAGAATAGTATGCATGAGGGTGAAAATTGTATCTTTGCTCAACTCCGTGGGTCTCAGTCTTCTCTGTACATTGTAATCACTGGAGAACTTTAAACTTTACTCCTGCCTCCCCAAAATTCTGATGTAATGTTTCAGGGGGTAGCCTGGGCATTGGGATTTTTTACAAGTGAGACAGATAGCCCCAATGTGCAGCCAAGACAGGGCACCACAGGCGCTGGGCTGAATTTTTCTGTCCTAAACATGAATGCTTTGTTTTTTAAGCCTTCACCACTAATTAAAGCTGGAACTTTCCTCCGGTTTCCTTCATCTTCTCTGCTATGTACACTGCCATTAGATATTCTATCCGGTTCTCTTTTTGAAGAAATCTTTCTCGGATTCTTCCGGCTTGTTCCAGTCTGGACAGGTTGCTTGTTAAATCTGCTGCCCAGCTGTCATCTTGAGATCTCCCTTCACCTTCTTCCTGACTGTGGTTTCTTTCCCCCAGCTCTCCCTGTGTTGAAAGGACCCCATGTATGTTTCCTGTCTTTTTTGGTTTATCCCTTCATTTGGGGTATACATTTCTGGGGATCACACACTCCAGGTGCTTTCTAAGACAGGGGGGTGTGGAAATAGCAAAAACAAAGGTTTGAGACATTGTAGGTTTGAAAATACATTAATTCTAGCCCCACCCTTTGAAGATTGGGAGTGGGTCGGAATTCAGGCTGGAACACAATTTCCACACTGTTTTGGAGGCATTGCTCCTATAACTTGTAGGGTTGCCCCTGAGAAGTCTGATGCTGTTCCACTTTTAATTAATTCTTTGGTATGAAACCTGTTTGTTTTTTTTTTTCTTTCTCTCTCTCTAAAAGCATGTGTGCTCTTTGCTCCTAAGTTCAGGTCTTTCACAGTTAAATGTCTGATGTAGTCCTGTTTTCATGCATTTTCCTGGGCATTCACCTGGTTCTTTTAATCTGAAAGCTGACGTCCTTTGGATCTGGGAACTTGTGTGATTTCCTCCGTCCTAAGCTCTCTCTTCTCTCTGAATTGTTTGTTATTTGGGTGTTTGACTCCCGAGATTCATCTTCTGATTTTCTTGTCTCTTCTCTCCTACGTTTTTTCTCATCCTTTTGTTTTAATTTCCATAGGTTGCCTAGCTATATCTTTTAGTTCTACTGAGCTTTTAATTTCTGCTGTCATATTTTTAGTTTCTAAGAGCTCTTTTTTTACCCCCCTGTGGAAGTTATTTTTAGTAGCATCCTGTTCTGCTTCAATACAGTATCATCGCTTACATACCAACTTGGTTTCTCCAAGTTGCTGTTGTCTATTTATTTTATTTTTCATGTTATGTGCTTTCTTCGAAAGTCAAGTGATCCTTGGTGTCTCCTCATATTTACGTGAGGCCATTGAAATGATGCGCAAGGAGAAGAGTCTATTGACTGTTTCTCTGTAAGGTGATCCAGCCAGGCCACATCGCTGGGGCAGTGCTCCCATGTCTCTAGTTCTGAATCTTTATCAGTGGGTGGTCAGATTTCTCAGAGAGGGGTCACCCCGTGTCCTGTCTGGAGGGAGATCCAGTGGGAATCTAGTGGGAGAGGAAGTGGGGTTTAGGGGGTGTCATTCAGCGGAAACATTCTCCTAGGCTCAGTGAGTAGTCTTGAGGGTGGTTATGAGTATGACAGAGCTGCACAATTTAGTTTGATACAATGCAGGACCATCCTGAGTTATTTCAGGCTCCCTTCCTCCTGCCCTCCTCCCCCCTTTCCTGCCTTCCTCCTTTCTATCCCTTAACTCTTGTACACGCGAAACTGGTAAGAACTTTTGCCTCCTGGGAGGGCTTATGCTCAGGGATAAGGGAGAGGCATAGTTTTCACCATCTTCTTAAATTTAACTGACCTTTTTATGGAGATAGTTGTAGATACACAGGCCATTGTAAGAAATAATGCAGAGAGACTCCTCGTATGTTTTCCCCAGTTTCCTTCAAGGGTGCCATTTTACAAAAGTCTAATATAATATCATAACCAGAGTAGTGTGACTGATTCAAGCCACCAACCTAATTCAGATCTCCCGAGTTTCAGTTGTATTCAGGTGCGCATGTGTGTGTGTTTAAGTGTATGTGTGTAGTGTGTGTACGTGTGTATGTATGTACGTGTAGTGTGTAGGTGTGCGGTATATGTGTACGTGCGTGCGTGCATGTATGTGTGCGCAGTGGGTGCATGTATGGCATGCGTGGCATGTGTTTGTGTATGTACATGTGTGTATGCATGCGTGTAGTATGTGTGTACATGTGTGTACGTGTGTGTGTGTTCTGCACAGCTTTATCACCTGTGTCAGTTGCTGTAAGCACCGCAGTCAGTGTCGGACAGATCCACTGTCACAAGGGTAACTTGTGTTGCCCTTTTCATAACCACACAGCCTATGTACCTTTTTATACAGGAGGAACAGGCAAGGTAAGTAACTCCTATCACCTCCAAGAATAAAGTTAAAGCATTATAACTTCTCCAGTGAAAGGCTGCTTGTAAGTTGAGGGTGGGGAGAGGAGCGTGAAGTCCATCGATGTTCATGAGCCTGGGCCATGGAGACCTCGCTCAGTGATTGTGTTCCCTCCTTCCAGGGACGGCAGCATGTGCTAAGCGCCAGGTAAAGGCCGCGCGGGGCTGGTGACCAGTTTCTCTGGTGGATCATGTTTTCTGTCATTTGCACAGCGTTTCTGAATGAATGCTCCGTGAAAAGTTTACTCAAGCTTCTTTTTCATTCAGGCAGGTTAGCCAAGCTTTCTGCAATACTATTTTCCTCATTATTTGTTTCCTAGGGTATTAGAGATGGAAATCTTGGGACTCTTGTCTCTTAACATCTGACTTTATGTTTGAGGAACCTGATGTGAAAGAGAATTACAATCAGGGTCCGGACCCTGGTTTTCTGATTCTTTGCTTAGTAAATAACCATCCCCCCACCCCATAAAATGAAGGTTAGAAATATATTTAGTGCAGATGGACTCAGTGGAATTATTTCAAATTCGGAAATGTTTCTGGAGTGCTGGAATCTTGCTGGGAGTTATTTGGCATGCAGTGTAGTCACTAAATGGGGAAAATTAGGGAATTTCAGGGGGAGCTGCTGCTTGTAACAAAAGATTTGTTTTTTCAGAAATCCTGGCTCTTAGGACACACGTGGCTTGCTTCAGGAGAAAGTTAACATCCTTGGTTTACCTTCCACCTGGCTAGTCACCTCATACAGCCATGAGAATGATTGGTTATTTTGAAGATGAGTGCCCATGAATTTTTCTTATTGGGGTCTTTGAGTTGACAAGATTTCACCACTTTTCATACCTGGTGTTGCAATTCTGGTCTGTGATCTGAACACCACTTCCAAACAAAGCAAAGCTTCCTAGGACCTTAACACCCTAGGTTTTGAAAACCTGATGAAAATCCCCTTCTGAGTGGGATTTTACAGTGTGGTCATTTGAAATCACCAGTTTGTTGGGGTGAGTGCAGAAAGAAAGCTCATTGCACCTATTTTCAATAAATCTGGACCTGAGGACAGGTCAATTGCAGTATTTTCCAGCATTGTGGTATGTTTCTTCCCTTAGATATTGTAAAATTGATGGAATAATATATAAAATGTCTTGGATACTACTTTTGAAACTAAAAATATTAATATACAAGAAAACTGACAGGATGCAGAACAAAAATATCACTCCCTAGAAACTTTCTCATACTAACTCTTTGTAATTATACCCTTTCTCATCCCTAACCCCTGATCTGTTTGCTGTCATCATGATTTTGTCTTTGTCTTTTTTTTTTTTTTAAGATTTTATTTATGTATTTGACAGAGAGAGACATAGTGAGAGAGGGAACACAAGCAGGGGGAGTGGGAGAGGGTGAAGCAGGCTTCCTGACGAGCAGGGATCCTGATGTGGGGCTCGATCCCAGGACCCTGGGATCATGACCCGAGCCGAAGGCGGACGCTTAACAACTGAGCCACCCAGGGGCCCCTGATTTTGTCTTTTTGAGAATGTCATACACATCGAATCCTATAGGTTGCAATCTTTTGACATTGGCTTCTTTCACTCAGACTCTCAGATTTGTCTACGTTGTTGCATGTGTGGGCAATTCATTCCTTTTTATGGCTGAGTAGTATTCCTTTAAACAAGATGTACAACAGCTTGTTTATCCATTTGCCTATTGAAGAACATTTGGGTTGTTTTTAGTTTTGGTAATTATGAATAGAGCTGCTTATCAACATTCAAATCCAGGTATTTTTTTTTTAATTTCTTTTTCTCACCTTATTATACTGGCTGAGACTTCTAGTTCAGTGTTGAGTTTGAGTGGACATGCTTGCCTTATCCCTGATTACTTAGGGATAAAGCCTTCAGTCCTTCATTTTTAAGTATGATGTTTGCTGTAGGACTTTCATAGATGTCCTTTATCAAGTTGAAAAAGTTCTCCTGCTTATAATTTGTTGAGAATTTTTACCAGGAATGGATATTGAAGTTTGTCAGGTGCTTTTCCTGCATTAATTGATATGATCGTATGGTTTTTCTTCTTTAGACATTTAAAACGATGGATTGCATAGATTGATTTTCAAATACAGAATCAGCCTTGCATACCCTGGAGAAGCCCCACTTGATCATGGTGTGTTTTTTATTTTATTTTCCTGGATATGAATTGGTCATATTTTATTGCAGACTTTTGCACCTGTGATCACCCAGGGTATTGGTCATAGTTTTCTTTCCTTGTACTATATTTGTCTGGTTTTGCTGGCCCCATGAAATGAATTAGGAAGTATTCTCTTATTCTCTGTTTCCTGGAAGAGATTGTATAGAATTGGTAGATTCTGCTTTTTAACTTATTGTAAACATTTCTCCATGGCACCAAACTTCAAAAATAATTTTTAATGTCGTCCTAATAATAGTATTAAAAATCACAATATTTTTATTAGTATTTATAGTAAGTGATAATTTATTGAACACTTTGCATGCTTGAGGCACTGTTTAAGTGCTTTTACCTGTATTGACTCCTTTAATCACCATATCCAATGGAGTAGGTACCATTATGATCTCCATTTTACATGCAAAGAAAAATAAGACAAAGCATGTAAGTAACTTGCTTAAAGTTCCTATGTGGGCCAGGTAGTAGTTGAATTCAGGCTGTCTGATTCCAGACCCCATGGTTTTAACTATTACATTCTATCCTCTGGTTATAAGTTATTTATTCAGGCCTCCGTTTGGGATATTTAGGTATTTTCTATGTCCTCACTGTGATGAATGTTCTAGTACCGAAGTCTTTGATAATTGATGATGATTCTTTTTGGCTGGATTCCTAGAAGTGTTATGTCAGTGTCAAAGTGCATGCCTATTGTAAAGGCTGATAACATTCTATGTAATTTTCCAGGAATTTGGACAAATTAGAAGTTCCAATAGCAGCGTTTGAGAGTGCTTAATTCAGTGTTCTCTGTCAGAATTGAATATTATGATTATTTTACATATTTTAAATTCAATTTGATTGCAGAGAGATGGTATCTCATTGCTTTACTTTGCATTTCTTCGTACTAGTGAAGCTGAATGTTTAAAAAATGTTTATTGGCCATTTATATTTCCTTGTGAGAAAAACTTATTCATGTCTGTTCTCCATGTTTTTCTAAGGGGATAACTGTTTTTCTTAATGACTTGTAAAGCTCTTTATATATTCTACATATTCGTCTTTTATCCTATATCAGAAGTTTTGCCTCCCCCACCCCCTTTTTTGTTGTACAGAAGATTTTCATTTTTATCTGGTCAAAACTGTATCTGTTTTCTCTTGTATTTTTTCATTGTTTTATTCGTAGACCCAGGATCTCAAGGGTGTGTTTATTCCACATAATCCTTTGTCTTTTTTCTCCTATTTGTATGGTTTAATTAAAAAAAAAAGAACACCTCTTTATTTCATTTGGAACTTATCTGAGCTAGGATGAAGATTTTACTTGAACAGATGAGCAGATTTAACAGTTAAATTGTTTATTGAATAATCTTTCCTTTACCCACACATTTATGGTATGACCTTTATTCCGTGCTTATTTTCTTATGTATCAGAGGCAGATGTTATGATGTCTGTTTTGTTCTATTTTCTCATTAATTAATTGTTTTAGGCCATTAGCATATTAATTATCTGATAGGGCAAGACTCCTCTCCTCTTGTTCTGGGAGAAAAAATCATTTGCCATTATCACTTGTTTATCCTTCCAGGTGAACTTTAGAATCTCTGTTGAATTTTGCTCAAATGCCTCTGGGTTTTGACAAATCCATAAATAATTTGTGGAGAAATGGCATTTTACAGCATTGATTCTTTTCATTCCTAGTGTGCTTCATTTGATCAAGGCTAAAAAACAAATCTGTCAAGATTCATAATTATTTCCCTATCTCTTTCTTACATGTATTTGTGTGAACTATTGTTATTATTTATTCTGACTGTTGTTTCATTCTTTATATATTCTCTTAAAATATTTAGTTTTTACAATTTTTTCTTAATTCTCTTCTTTATATTTTATTCTTAAGTTTTAAACTATGTAATAATAATAAACACAAATTGTTATACAAACCAATACCTTATATTTTCCAATAGTTTTCTTTCTTTCTTTCTTTCTTTCTTTCTTTCTTTCTTTCTTTCTTTCTTTCTTTCTTTCTTTTCTTTTCTTTTCTTTTCTTTTCTTTTCTTTTCTTTTCTTTTCTTTTCTTTTCTTTTCTTTTCTTTTCTTTTCTTTTCTTTTCTTTTCTTTTTATTCTTATGTTAATCCCCATACATTACATCATTGGTTTTAGATGAAGTGTTCCATGATTCATTGTTTGTGCATAACACCCAGTGCTCCATGCAGAATGTGCCCTCCTCAATACCCACCACCAGGCTAACCCATCCTCCCACCCAATAGTTTTCTATTAAAGGGAATTTTTTTTTGATTTATTTTTTGATGATAAAAGTGCTCAAAAAGGAGGTTTATTTATTTTTTATTTTTTGTTAAATTTTTGTTTTAATTCTAGTAGGTTAACATACAGTGTGATATTAGTTTCAGGTGTACAATATAGTGATTTCACACTTCCATACAACACCTGGTGCTTATCACAAAAGGTGCACTTGGAGGGAATTTTTATTTTTTTAATTAATTTTTTAGAGAGAGAGAGTGTGCGCATGCAAGTGGGGGAGAGGGAGCGAGAGAATCGTAAGCAGCCTGTATGCCCAGCATGGAGCCCGACACAGGGCTCGATCCCATGACCCCAAGATCATGACCTGAGCCGAGAGTTGGATGCTTAAAGGACTGAGTCACCCAGGCACCCCAGAGGGAATTTTTAGGTTCATGCTGTAGTTGGGTGGTTTTTTTACTGTTGGCTCTTGGTTATGTTAGTTGCTTTTCATTATGCTGTGGAAGTTTCCTTTTATTTCTCATTTTCTAAGAGTTTTTCTTCTTCTTTTTTTAATCAGCTATGGATGTTATACATGGTCAAATGCCTTACTAACATTTGTTGAAGTGTTTAGTATAATGTAACATAAATAAATATCCATGTGAAGCTGCTCTTGAGGTAAACCCCAGATAGCCATGCTATTTTTTTCCTTTCATAGGATATTGGGTTTGATTTGTTCATACTCCTTTTGGATTTTTGCTGTTACATTCTTAGCAGATATTGACATACAGCTTCTCTGCCAGGTTTTGGTGTTAGTATTGCACTAACTTCACAAAACTAATCGATGATTTCCAAGTTTTCCTATGTTCCAGAATATTTTATGAAGCATAGGGATGGTCTATAACTTTAAAATTTGCAAGAACATTTATATAGTACTGCCTGGCCTTTACCTGGCCTGTAGCAATCTTCTTAGAAATAATTTTGGAGAAAGTCTTCAATTTCTGCCACTGCTTACTTTTCCATGGAGCTAATTTGTTTTCTCAGAAATGTCCATTTCATTAAGACTTTTTAAAATGAACCAAATTATGCATTGCATTTTAAAATTTCAACTTGTTCTCTAATTGTGATTATGTAGCACTTTCTCATTACTAACTCATGTGTTTCTTTTTTCCTTAATCAAATCTGATTGTATTTGGTTTATTTTATTATTTTTGGAAGATACATCTCGTGTATCTTTATCAGTTTTGCTTTTCCCCCATTTTCTGAATCAATTACATCTTTCATAGTTTTTTAAAAATCTTCTCTTAATTCCTTTGTTTTCTAATATCTCGAATGAAGTGCTTTATTTATATATTTTTATTCTTTCTTGCTAATGGTGCATTTGCCCTTGAGGGCAGCTTTAGACTCACCTTATAAGTTTCAAAGTGTCAAGTAGTCATTACTATACTTTTCAAATAGTCTTGTCATTGTAGTTTTATTTTTTCTGCAGTTATTTAGGAGAGTGATTTCTAATTTCAAAGTTTATGTGCATATTTTTAAAATGCCAATTTCTAATTGTCTTTCAGTTTGTCTGGAGAATATGATCTTTGATTGTAGTTTTCATCTGCTTTGGTTGTTTTTTTTTTGGAACACGAACTGTTTGCGATTGGATACTCATTTGTCTGTCTTTCATATCTATCATCTTCTCATTTCATCATTTCCCTCTTTTTGTCATTTCCTCTTTATTATGCAAGAGTTTCTACATTTTTTTTCCTCCTCAGTGGTTTTGTTTTCAGCACTTTGGGTCTGCTCTATTGCCTTTTATTCCATTTAGGCTTTGTTCATGCATTTCCATCTTTTTAATTTCATATCTTGTCCATCCCCATATTAACTAGCTGCCATTGTAATCTTAGCCTTTCTGCTCACTTTTAATTTTCTTTCATATAGCCCATATTTCTTTGCATGCCATTGAGATTACAAAATTGATTCTTTCTAAAATTTACTTCTTCTACTTTTAATAAATTATTTTTGGAAGTATAGTATTCTTTTTTAGGTTGCAGTGAATTTTCAGGTTTTTTTTTTTTGAGTTACCCACTTTTGAAAGGGAAGATCCAGGCCCCATGTGTACCTGTGAAGGGACTCTCCTGTCTCTCCAAAGCACTCACCCTGCCATATTGTGTCCAGTTACTATTAGCATATTTTCAGCTGAAGATATGTTCATGGTCTTGACCAAATTCCTTGTGTTTATGTTGACTTTTTTAGGGTGACTCAGCTTGCCTGAGAGGAGATCTCCTGGTAGTTTGAATATTTAGATGGAGCTTTATTCATGTAATTTCAATTAGTTGATAGTTCTTCCATCTCGAGACAGTGCATTAAAGTCTACCACCCTAGTTTGTATCTTACTGTGGTTCTGTCTCTTTTCCTTTCTGTTATTCTGCAGATGGTAATATTCCCCCATCCATCCAGTCTTTCCCCAGGTTGAGTTGCATTTCCAGGAATTGGAGTCTCTGCATGGATGGATATAGAAAGACATATTCATGGGGTGGGGGTCTCCTTGAAAGCATTTCCTTTCAGCAGCCTGGTTCTGAGATAGGGGTTCACACCAGGGGACCGGTGTGCCACAGCCCACCTATCACTTCCCACAGCTCACCTGTCATGTCCCATCCTTCTGTTTCAGGGGCTCACCCACACTCCATGCATGTAGGAAAGGGCAAATCACATATTGTTGACTGATGACCATATTATCCCAGGATGCCTGTTCAGATTTCAGCTTTAAAGTTTTAGTTTGTTACAAAGAAGAAGAAATTTAATTCGTGGATAGAGAGATTCAGGAGCAGCTAAATCTATCTAATATTAACTGACTGGTCAGTGTTTTTTCCATGGTCACACCTCTTTCACATATTTTATCTCACTTAATTATCTACACACAGTGATGAATTAGATATTGTAATCCTCTTTGGGTTAAATTGACTTGCTCAACGTCATGCAGGTAGACAATGGTAGTTTCCACCGTGCTGAACATCTTTGAGGAACATTTCCTGCCAGGAAGTTCAACAGAAGCTACCCCGTGTGGTAGGCAGAATAATGTTCCCCGCCCTGTCAAAGATGCCTGTGTCCTAATCCTGGGAACCTGTGAATCTATGGTGCATGGCAAGGGCGAATTAAGTTTGCTAATCAGCTGGTTTTGAGATGGGAAAGTATCCTGGATTATTCTGGTGGGTCCATTGTGATCACAGGGGTCCTTGTAAGTGAAAGAAGGAGGCAGGAGGGGTCGAGTCAGGGAAAGTGAGGACAGAAGCAGAGGTGGGGGTGGTCCACTTATTGGCTTTGAAGATGGAAGGGGCCATGAGCCAAGGAATCTCGGTAGTTGCTAGGAGCTGGGAAAGGTAAGGAATGGAATTCTGTGGAGCCTCTAGAAGGAACACAGCCCTGCTGACATTTTGAATTTAGCCCACTGAGACCCCTGTTGGATTTCTCACTTTTAGAACTATAAGATTTTGGTTTGTTTTAAAGCCACTAAGGTGGTGGGAATCTCTTGCCACAACCCTGGGAAACTAATACACTTCGTGTATCAGACTTTGTGGTCTGACTCTCTGTTTTTTTGTTTGCTTTTGTTTTTTCTTAAAGTTTTATTTATATATTTGGGAGGGGGGAAGGGAAGAGGGAGAGGGGGAGAGAGTCCTAAGCAGACTCCACGCTGAGCACGGAGCCCGAGGCGGGGTTTGATCCCATGACCCTGAGATCATGATCTGAGCTGAAACCAAGAGTCAGACACTTAACCAACTGTGCCTCCCAGGTGCCCTGTGGTCTGACTCTGAGAAACAGGAACAGGAAGTCCTGGAGTGATCCACTGTGTATGCACATCAAACAGGCATTTACCTGGGCAGTTACTGTGTCCTCATTTGATATACTGTATATTTATTTTCTCACTGTGCTGATGCGACCCTCTCAAGGAGAATGTCAGCTCCCGGGAGCAGGAACTTCCTCTGTTGTGTTCACCGTCTTATGCCTGGTGGCTGGTTTGGAGGAAAAGCTCAATAAATATTTGTTAGATTATTCCTTTTTGCCTGGATGATACTGTACCAACAAAATGGTCTCAGTTGCTTTTTTGTTGGAATACTGCCAACTGTATAAGTAGTAACAAAAATAAAAAGAAGAAACTGAGTTAAAATGATTACTTTTCAGTGTTTTTTCTAGTGTCTAGTCATATACATAAATTTTTTTTTTTAGAGTTAGCAAATACTCCTCTCACACTCTCATGGGATCCTTTCATAAAATAAGATAGGTGGTTATCAATATGATGCTTCATGTTGCATTTTTGTGACTTAACATATTTTAATAATGATAACCATCAGTTTTTGTAATTATCATTTCATGGGCTGGTTGGCATTCCATTGAGTATATAGGATATTCCATTGAATATAGAATATATGTATTAAAGTGTTTATTGTTGGTTATTTAAAATATTATAGGTTACTTAAAATATTTAATTATTACTAATTAAACAACCTAGCCCATGAGTCTGTTACAAGTCACTGTACTCTCTAGTTATTATTGTGTTTGTAATAATCTAGTAGGTTTGCTGGAGCTGCTGACAATGTGGAGTTATGGGGCTTCCACATGTTTCTGTATAGAGCTCTGTCCACTAGGTTCCCTGTCTTAGAGTGTTCTTTTTAAGATGTATTTATTAATTTTAGCGAGAAAGAGCAAGCGAGCATGAACGGGAGGGGCAAAGGGAGAGAGAATCTGAAGCAGACTCTGCGCTGAGCAAGAAGCCCGACATGGGGCTTGATCCCAGGACCCCAAGATCATGACCTGAGCCAAAACCAAGAGTTAGACACTTAACTGACTGCACCACCCAGGTGCCCCTGTCTTAGAGTAATCTGAATAGCTTCTTCATTTCTATTTACTCCTAAGGCATTCTCTGCCTGGTATCGAGTGTCCCACCTTGTCTCTTCAACCTCACATTGCAGTTCTGTGTAAAATTCTTCCTCGTCAGAAAGCCTTAGAACCTCTACAACTGGAGGCAAAGAGAGTGTTAATGAGTCAGTGATGGCAAAGAGGTACCAGTTTGGAAAACACATCAAGATGGTTATGAGACTCCAGCGAAGGAATCTCCTTAAAATATATCACATGATGACCTTCCCTTTTATAAGTAGACACCTTGTGTTTTTCTTCTTTTCTCTTCTTGATAGTCGCTTTGGTTTGCCTACATGCTGATTGCTCCTCTGATAACAAAATTAAAAGGAAAAAATGTTCACCATTGACTCAGTTTCACAAGAGCAATGAAAAATCCAGGGATGGGGGAAGGGATCTCTCCAGATGCCCTTTGGCTGTACAAGCCAGCAGTGTTAACTGAATTACAAACAACAGCCCTGAGCCTGGGAGGAGAAGGATGTCCACTCTGAGGCCGATCTGGACAGTTGTTTTGCCTAAGATGGCAAGATCATCATCTTTCAATCTCGAGCCAAGAACGCCATACATGGGCATATCTTGTTCTGCCTGGGAAGGGATGGTCCTAGAGGCTTCCGGGGTGCCATCGTGTCTCTTGATGGCCCTTCCATTTCAGTGTTTGCTTTTTCAGTGTTTTCTGATTCCCCTGGGAAGGAGAGTAGGGAGGAGAGAAGGAAGAAGGGAAGATAAGAGGAATGAATGCTTGCCTGGGAGCATGGTCTTTCGATGAACATTCTGAGTGTCAGTGCAGAATAAGGGTTTATTTTAGGAGACACCAGGAATGAAATCTTTTATGTTGATATTGTACAGGACTGATCTGTATTGTTCCACCATGAAGGACGATAAAACTTTCTGATCCTCCTGCATCTTTGTAGTTTCTGCCATGAAAACATTCGTGGGTGGGAAACTTGGCTCATCCTGTCCGGAACAGGAGTACTGGACAGTAAGTCTGGAGACAGGAGTTCAAGTCTCACTCCTGGAAGTCAGCTGCATGTGCACATGTGTTCTCCATTTCCCATCTGAAATGTGCGCCTTTGCGCTATGTTGTCTTTCCATTGGGAAACACTAAAACTCTCCAATTTTATCATTAATTTTAAATCGCTAGCCTCCTGGAAGATGTTGGAGATCTGCTTCCTTCTAAGACTAATTTACAGCCAGAGCAATATAGTTTTGCTTCTGAGCATGCCCTGAATCATTATTCATTTTTATTTCATAGAATTACTCTTATAAATGTGATTTTCTGTTGGTTTCACAGAGCCATTGAGATTACCCAGCTCGATGGATTTCTTTGGTATGTCATACATTTTTGCTTGTAGTAGAAGCCAGTGCTGTTCCAAGCAAGATCCTCGGATCTGTAACGTCAGTATCACCCGGCACCCCCCCCCCCCTTCCATGAGCTTGCTAGACATGCAGAGTCAGAGGCCCCACCCCAGCCTCCTGAATCAGAATCTTTGGGGATGGAGCCAGGAAACTTTGTGCTAACAAGGTCTCTTAATTGCATGTGAAAGAACATTGAGAAGCATCTATAAGCCAGGCTGGCAGACAGGTGCTGTGATTTTGCCCTGCACATGCGAGCATACCCCAAGCATATGGTCTCCTTCTTGAGTGACTCTACTTCCAACAGACCTAGTAAGCTTTATCTGAAATGCTGAGATAGAGACGTTTCTGTGTTCGGGAAGCTCGGGCTGCTCTGTCGAGGGCCTGAGGATGTCGAGAGGGAAATGCAGAACTTCTTGGGGGTAGAAAGGAGGATGCCCTTTCCTTAAGGGGTGGCATCCATTGTCCTTGGTACCCCAGGCTTACCTCCACATGTGGAGTGCCCTAAAAAGAGCCATAGGACTTTTAGGAAGGGGACAGCAGCTCTGGCTGGCAGGGTTGGGAGGCAACACACACCAGAGGTGGCTCATGAATTCACCTTTTTAAATTAGTTGTTATTACCAAAGTAGTTCATGGGTTACTTCCTGCTAATGAAAATTGAAGACATCACAGATAACACTAATGTCCTCTTTGAGCACCCTGCCTCTATCCCCAATATTTACAGCCCTGTCCAGGAGCCTACTGTCCTGGCTTATCCTGCTTGTTCTCATTCAACAATATGTGCTAGAGATTGATCCACCTTTTTTCAGTGCCAGAATGGTATTGCAGGATATCCAGTGCACCCTCAGATGCATCTCTTATCCTTTCCCTGCTCTTCTTTTATCAGCGGGAGCTACTTTCCCCAGCTCCTTGGCCCTCTGTCTTTCAGACACTTTGGCCAATGGGAGTACAGGATGGGGAGAGAAAGAAGAGCATCTCCTTCCCTTCTCTTTCTTCCCCTCCCACCCTGCTTCAGCAGCCTCTCTCCATGACTGCATTCATGCTGGAAGCCCCTCCTTTTATGGCCTGGCTCCCGAGCCCTAGTAACACCCCGTTTCCCCATTGCCCTTCCCACCCTAGGGATGCTAACCACTTCCTGCCATTGGTAATCTCTGGTTGCCCCACCAGCATGTTCAAGCCTCTAATTCTGTGGCCTCTACAGTCCGAGTTACCCTGTATGACTTTCTCTTGTGTTTGTTTTCCTCACTGTCTCATTCACATGGGTATATCAGGGATGATTTTGCTTTTTAGCTCTTCCCGTTCTGTTGGACATTTGAGGTGTTTTCATTGTTTTTCCCCATCACAGAAAGTGCTGGAGTTGAACATTCTAACACACAGCTCCTATGTCATGCCTAGGTGATGCCAAGCAGTGGGATCACCACATCAGTCATTCACTTTTGGTGTCTCTTTGGGTACGTTCTGGATCTCAGGTGCCTGCAGTACGTAGTGAATTGCTCTGCAGAAAGGAGCTTACTAACTGTTGAGTGAATGAGTGCGTGAATGAATGAATGAATGAATGAATTCCCATATGCAGATGGAGAAAGCATTGCCTCATTGACCTCACATGAAATTGCCTCTGTTCCATGGCCTGTTCACCTCGAACAGAGTACAAGTTATTTCGGGGTTCCCTTCCTTGGAGAAGCTGATCCAGGTTCCAGACCAGCATGGATGTCCAGGAGCAGTGTCATGGTTCGTGTGAAATGAGTGCTACAGAAAAGCTCCTCGGCTTCCTTATGGCAGGGTTTAGGGAACCAGGCGTCTGCTGTGATTCAGGAGAGTGTTGTGACTTTGAGGGTGGGTGTAGGTGTTGATAATGAGCGATGGGGGTTAAGAGGACAAAATAACTCAGGGGAAGCGAGAAGCTCATGCCCGCAGATGCTTGGATTCTACCTTGCTCCCCAGAGAAGCAAAAGGCTGGGCCGTAGTTCCTTATACGCTTCTCTACTCCACCCCCACAATGTTTTTAGATAAGAAAAGAAAAACCCTCAAAATGAGCATCAAAGGCCATATGGAAAGGCCAGCAGATGTGACAGGCAGACAGGGATGTGCATGTAGAAAAGGAATGGGGGGGTCCTTTGGGGACCAGGTTTATAAACCTGCTTTCTTCTTTTTTTAACAGTTGAGCTGGTAGAGTTTCCCCTTTTCTTCCCTAGGCTGCTGTTTCCAGGGAACTGCCCAGACTTCAGACACTTCCAAATCCTGCAATTAACTTGAAAAAGTAAGATTAGTTCTACTTTATAGTGCTTGGCCTATAAATGATGATAATGAGGAGTTAGGGCCACACAACACACATAGGATGAGCTCCGTCCTCGTAAACACATTTGGCAGTGATTGCATTGTGCCTCCTTCTCGGGAGGAGCCTTTACATTTTGAGTTGAGAGATCCTCCCAGTTTCAGAAGCTGCGGCTGCTCACTCGTGTTCCTTTTGCTCCCAAAGCAGAGCTCTTTCTGTGGTGGAAGGGGATGGCGTGATGACCCTGGGACCCGAAGTGCCCTCTGCTGCCAGCCTGGTGTGGGAGGTGGTGCGGTGGATGGAGCGGTCAGGATTTGGTTAGCCAGCAGCACTCTGCCCCTCTCCTGCCTTTGCCTGCTTTGCTGTCTGCAAGTCATCCTGGGAAGGGATTTCATGAGAAATTACCTTACAAGGAGGCCTGGCGTGGGATCCCTGTAAAGGCACAGGAATCTGTGCTCTCTGGGGTTCAGCATCTGCTCGTGTCCCTTGCAAGCTCGGCCTGGCTCCAGACCCTGCGAGGCACCCGAAAACCAGCTGGGCCAGGCTAGAATTCGGGGTGTAGATGTGGTCCTGCACAGTGCTCTCCTTGTGCAGAACCCTGACCTCTGGTTCTGTGTCAGGTCAGTACACATGCGCCGTAATTTGAATTGAGACGTTGACAGCCTGAGCATCCATGTGTGGCTGGATTCAGGCAGATTGGGATTAGCCCCTGGTGAGAGGAAAGTGGTGGAGTGGAGAGATATGACTCACACAGCTGTCCCGCGGGACTCTGATTTCATCCCCTTCTCACCAAATTGTACCCGTGTGACTCTCCCTCCCAGCCTCACCTCGCCTTCTGATGTCTTGCCTGCGTTGATGGACTTCCAAAGCCTGGGTCCCTCTGACGTTTTCCTGTGAACTTTTCTATGTTCAACCCAAATAGGAAATGACAAGGATGGTTTCCGTGCAGAGAGAGTAGGATTCATGTGGTTACTTTTAAAAACTCATTTGGAAGTTTAATGTATACACGTGTATATATACACACACACACGGAGAAAAGTGTATCTTTCATAAGTGTTTAGCTCGATGAATTTTCACAAATGAACAGCAGCTGTCAGATCAAGAAGCAGAGCAGGGCCTGTACCCCTGAAACCCCCTCGTGGTCCTTCCTGCCCTCCCCCAAGACTGACCACTGTCCCAGCTTCTAACGGCATAGATTAGTTTTGCCTGCTTTTGTATATTACTTCAGTGTAACCTGGTGTATATTCTTTTGCTGAATATATGCTTGTGAGATCCATCTATGTCATTTTAATTGGTTGTAGATTATTCACTAATGTGGTTCATTCTCATACCTGCCTTTCCGTGATCATGTGTGCACACTTCGATAAGGTCTATACCCTAGTGTGGAATCACTGAGTCTTGGGATGTGTCTATGTTTGGCCTTTGCAGGACCTAATAAGTAGTTTTCTGAAGTGGGTGTACCTATTTAAAGTATAACCTATTTTAAAGCAAAGTGGATAATTGAGTTTAAGCTTCATGGTCACATGTGGTTGGATCGAAAGGTTTCATGGGCAAAGAGAGTCCAAACCTTTGGGATGGAGAAGTTGCTGGCATCATGGCATCTTTACCCTTGTTTGGTGTTGGGTTCCCTGCAGTAGGCAAGAGGTGGCCAGACAGTCACATGTCTTGTCACCTCTGAGCAGAAACAACAATTATTATGATTTTGACCCTTCTCTGCATCTCCTACTTGTTCCTGCCCCTCTTCTCCATGGACTTCTCTTCTTCTCTCCTCTCAGAACATCTTCAAAAAGCAGTTGTATCCCCATCCCTGCCCTCCCCCACCCCCACCACACACACATTCACACACACACACACCTTGCATGTGGGAGGACCAGTTCCTAAGGTAGTAATGCAGTCAGGGGAAACACAATGTGGAGAAAAGTGTTAATTATACTGGAGACAGTATGATCACAATAACTGGAGCTCCTCAGAGAAAAGCTTATTTAAGAAGAAAAAAATAGTAAGAGCAAGTCTTCCCAAGTTACTGTGCCTGAGGCCAGGCTTGTACGAGACAGCCTCACTCTTGCTCTCATGCTGTTCTCGCACGTTCGTGACACGGTCAGCCCGTGTGCAGCACGCCGGCCGCAGAAGCCACCCAGAGACCCGGAGATGAAAATAACAAGGCAGGGCGCCTGGGTGGCTCAGTTGGTTAAGCGACTGCCTTCGGCTCAGGTCATGATCCTGGAGTCCTGGGATCGAGTCCCACATCTGGCTCCCTGCTCAGCGGGGGGTCTGCTTCTCCCTCTGACCCTCCCCCCTCTCATGTGCTCTCTCTCCCATTCTCTCTCTCTCAAATAAATAAATAAAATCTTTAAAAAAAAAAAATCTGGTTAAGGGCGCCTGGGTGGCTCAGTTGGTTAAGCGACTGCCTTCGGCTCAGGTCATGATCCTGGAGTCCCGGGATCGAGTCCCGCATCGGGCTCCCTGCTCAGCAGGGGGTCTGCTTCTCCCTCTGACCCTCTTCCCTCTCATGCTCTCTGTCTCTCATTCTCTCTCTCTCAAACAAATAAATAAAATCTTTTAAAAAAAGAAAAGAAAATAACAAGGCAGTGCATTCTCTGTACAGCACTTTGCCTTTCTAGCCAGCGCCTTCTGTGACTGGGGATCGCACCACCAGCTCCCTCCTCCAGCTTGGGTCTGGCCCCAGACCCTGTGGCTTCGAGTGAAGGGCCAAGGATCTGGGCACCCACCTGGCTGCCATCCCAGCTCTCCTCAGGGCACCTGTGTGGGGGAGTGGAGCGGAGGCGTGCCCAGGGACCTCTGCAGAGATCCAGCTCTCGGCCAGACCTCAGGCTCCTCCTGCCAGCCTGGGGACCCCGAAGGTCTCTGTTGTGGGGGCAGTGCTTCCTGGGAGTCGGTGCAGCGAATACATCTGTGCGGAAGCCGACTGGACACCACCCAGGGGACCTGTGGGCATCCTTGGCACGAGTCCAGACACAAAGGGGTGTCCTGGGGAGCAGAGCCAGCCTGGCTGGGAGCGAACATGCTAAGCCAAGGCAGGTGACTGAGTGGGCCTGGCAGGATTGCATGTCGCCATCCCTGGCTCCTCTCTGCCCTCTGACCCTGCGCAGAAGGTCTCTCCTTGACCACCTCTCTCCTGGACCACCACAAAGCCCAGGGCGGGGCAGCTGCCCCTCTTAGTTCTGTGGCCTGCTCTTTGGTGTGGTAGGGTACCATGGGCCCTGATGTGGGAGAGGAGCGACTTGGGACCATCCTCATCTCCATCTTCTGTCTGTCCCCTGAGGACTAATAGAGACAGCCACTTCAACGAGGTACGAAGACCATAGTTTCGGTACCTCCTGTTACTATTTTCTTCTATACTAAGTCTTAGAAGATTTGTCGACTCCTAAGGCCACATTAGTAAAGCACCAATCTGTTCTTGTTCCTCTGAAAATCATCAAGGACCCATGTGACTGACTACTTTTGGGGGCTTTCAGTCACCCTGCAGTACGTGGGCTGCCACCGGAGTTTACATAATTGCAGCTGAGAGCAGAGGCCGGTGGCATTTCCATTAGCCATCACGTTGGAGTAGATGTGAGGGTTCCATTCTTCTGACACAGCGTGTACATCCGCAGTACCACCTTGTCCTACTGAGAGGCGAGGGCGGGCTTTGCCGTGTGAGTTTGCATTGTGAAAGCAGACTCTTCCAGTCCTTTCCCCATTCGGGGTTGCTGGGAGCTCCAGGAGCAGTGACACTGTTCAGGGTGGGCTGAACTATGTGTGTGCAGATGGGCAGACAGGCCTGGGGAGGCAAGGGAAGCCAGCGTAGGTGCTGCCTGCAGTGACTCCTCATTTATGTTTACTGTATGAAACATACAGCGTATGTCCACTGCGCCTGCGCGCCCACCTTCCTGGGACTCTGCGCCCTTACGTGCTTATGCATCATTCCTTTCCCACCTCAGCCCATTTAACACTTTCCTAGGCTATCGTTCAGAGGACCAGTCTGAGTAAATGAATATGGAGTCACAGACCTCTTCCTGCAGGGTGTCCACTGTCTCTGGTCGTCAGAGCCTGGTTCTTGAGCAAGTGAATTATTGCAGGATGGGCGCAGGATAAAGCAGGATAGGGGTGAAGGCTCAACTGGGATGTAGTCTCTGCTGGGGTCAGTTGATCCCACAGGGAGCCCCAGAGCACAGCTACATCCCAGAGTTGATCCTGTTCTGGGGCAGAGTCAGCCATTCACTGGCCACTGGCTGCCTCTGTCGGGGGAGGGGAGGCGACCTGTCAGGCAAGGCAGCTGCCTTGGAGAAGGGGGCAGGTGAGCGCCATTAGCAACTAGCGCTCACAGTAGCTGGGGTGGTTGCCTGCGAGGTGCAGGGGACTGGGTAAGCGCCAGCAAGTAAGCACCACACGGCCCACGGGCTTGGCCAGTGATGGGCTGCTACTGGACTCAGGTCCTTGGACCCAGTGACGGTCGAAATGAGGCTGGACCCCAAATGTAAAGGCACAGGCAAGGCTTTATTAGGGCAACTGCTGCAGCTGAAGGGAGACACAGGACAATAGTGTCAGACTGGTCCTCTGAACGATAGCCTAGGAAAGTGTTAAATGGGCTGAGGTGGGAAAGGAATGATGCATAAGCATGTAGGGGCGCAGAGTCCCAGGAAGGTGGGCGCGCAGGCGCAGTGGACATACATTGTATGTTTCATTTGCATGTTAATCCTCCACCTCCGAGTGTTTTTTTTTTAAGCATTAAAGTGAGAGGAGAAGTTGGTAAAAGGTCACATTTGGCGGCCATCCCGTTTCGGTTCAGTTTGAACCCATTTGGGCTTGCTCCTTGGTCTGTGCTCTGCTTTTCCAGGAAAAGTGGTAACAGCCAGCAGGGAATGCCCCAGGTGCATGGGGACTTATCCCCAAGGTCCCTGTCTCAGGGCCACCACCTCTCCCAACACCATTCCTGGGAACAGGCCCCCTCTGGACCTGCCAGTTTGGATTATGCCAGTTGGACAGGTCTGTGTGGCCCTGCCGGGACCTCACGGCAGGTTTTGGCAAAGCAAACATTTTTACATGGTTGGATCCAAGAAGACCACGTAAGTGGGCAAAACTAGGCTTCAGAGATGTGGCTGTGAGAATCAGAGAGGTTTGGGGGGGCTCCAGATGTTTGGGGAGGCATTCTTGTTTGAGACGGGTAAAAGATGATTTTTTTATTGGCATTTTTGCGCAGCCGTGCGTTCTTGCTTTGTCCGTGTGCTCTGGGGCACCAAGATCCATGCAGATGCTAAGTGGGGCTTGGAAGCTCCTTCTGTTCTCAGCACACCCACAGCTCTGTGCTGTTGGTCCCCGCCACCTCCGTGCTGTCCCCACTCAGGCTGGGGACCATTTCTCAGAATAGTCTGGCTCTTCAGGCCACTCCATTTCTCCATTCTTAAGGCAGAGTTGTTGATCAGGAAAATATCTCCTGGTCTCACTGGGGTAGAGGCAGGCAGGCCAGGTCCAAATTCCCAAAAAACGAAAATGTGCTTCTAGGTAGATTTACTGAGCATGCCTGCTTGGGGGTGGGGGGTGGTGTCCCTGGGCTGGTATTGACAAGTGGATAACAGTGACTTAAAACTAGCGCTTCCATTGGTCTGTGTTGGTGGTTTGTGGAGACATAGTGCCGTTTTGAGCTCTTTCCCTTCTTGGCCAAGATACTCCTTCCAGACTTGTAATGGTGGCTCTGAGTTCAGAGCTTTTGCCACACTTAGCTCTCATTCAGGGCAATTGCGAAGAATAGTGAATCAACATCCTGAGAGAGTGGGAGTCATTTTACTGCAGAATGGCTGCCCTTTGTCTCTCTGGCAAAAGGGTGTTGAGAAATGAATGTTTAGGGCTGAGGAAATGCTGAATAATAAGTGAACTTGATCCCATCAGGAGGCAAGGGCTGAAAGGCTCCCTCTGATTGACCCAGTTATACCTTCAGGGTCCCTAGACTGGTGCTTTGGAAAAAGTGATTAGCTTAAGCGTATCTCTCTGTGCCTTGATGTTATCAGATTCCCCACCATGGACTTTTCATCTCAATAGTGAGTTGTAAGTTTGAGAATAACTCAAAAGGATTTCCTGGAAAAGGCAGAGGAGGGGAGGTAGGCTGCGGGGTTGTGAATGGGTGTACTGGAGACCCAGATCCAAGAGGAAGATTAATTTACAAGGGGAGGGGGGGAGGGATGCCAGGCCCTGATGGGAGTAAATAAAAACCCCAGTTCTTATAGGTGTTTCACCTTCATTCATTCCTTACTTCATTCATTCCTCATCCATTGAGTCAACAGATGGGTATGGGATGAGGTCAGTTTTGCTGGCATTGTGTTTGAGATGGCCCATATAGATTGAGGTTTGGACAATAGAGGTCTGGCCTGTGGGAAGGAGCAATTCTTCACTCTTTTCCCAGGACTGTACTGCAGGCAGCTGGGATTGCAGCTGACATTTTCTACACATTTCCATGTTTTCAAAGGACAAGGTCAGTTTTTGGGTTTCTTGATAAATTCATGGGGCAAGTTCCCTCACTCCTTGTTGAATGATTTTCAGAAATGGTAAACCTCAGCTCTCGTACAGATAGAAAATGAACATTTGTTAAAGATTTTATTTAACTCATGGAGGAGGAAACTGGTAAGATATGAGGAACATTTCAAATGGGAATCCAAAGAACAGACACCTTTATGGATCAGGAATGTTGAAATGAATATGCAAATAGAGGCAAAATTGGTTTCTTCCACAGTAGGGGAGAGAAGTCAACTTGCACATATAGATAATAGTTGTTGTGCATCTCTGTCAATTTACGGAATGGTAAAACAGTTCGAGGGCCGTGAAAAGTGAGAGACAACTTGGAAAGGTATGTTCTAGACAATGCTTGGTTTTCTGTTGAAGTGAAGATTTTCCCCTATACTCTTATTAAGAAAATCCAGTGTTCTAAGCATTAAACTTGCTCCCAAAGTGCCTTTCTTTCTCTTTTTAAATATACAAGTAGCAATGATAAGAGTTTTTTTTTTAATTTTTGAATGCATCATGGTTGTTTTTGTTATGCTAAAGCCAAGCTTACTACTTTCCAAACAACTTCAGCAGTTATTTTGGAAGAGAATTACCTTAGCCTGGTAAGGTTCTACTCATTAATATAGGTAGAAAGCGTTATTAATGAGTAGAAAGTGTGATTTATAGGAATTATGTATATGATTTATAAGATATTGGGTATATGAGTAACATGGAAACAGTGAATCTGTGAACAAGAAATGAATTGGCTCAGACAACATAGAATATTCCAGAGCACAGCTGTTGCAGTATCAGGGGGTTGGGAGGTCGGGGAAGAAGACACTTGTAGAAGCATCTAGAAATTCCAGAACACAATTCCTGAAAAAAATACTTGGGAATTTCTTCATGCATTAATTTTTAAGATCTGAAAACTTTTAATGTAATTTAATTGAAGACGATATTTTTCACAGTTCCAAAGGATCTAAAATCCTAGATGTTTCTGTCTTGTCTGCCTTCCTAAAGTTTATCGTGAAAAGATGTGTAGTTATTATGAAAAAAGGAAGGATTAGGGAATTTATGGCAAGACTTAATTTACATAGCCTCTTCTGGTTTACTGTGAAAATATTTCCTCATGACCCTTTGGTAGCCCTTGACATTGCTGACCCACCTCTCCTATTGGATACCTGTTCCTTCTTTTCCGGACCCTCTACAGTCCCTTGTTTTCCTTTGCTGGGGTTATTCTCTTTCACCGGCCCCCCTTCTTCCCCCTTTCCCTTTGTTCCTGGGATGCCCCCATGGCACTATATTCCTCTTTTCCAGCCACCTCCCCCCGGACACTGCACCCTCATGCAGAGAATCAGCTCTCATCTGGGTTCAGATGCTCAGGATCTTCATTCTGCTCCAGAACACCATACCAACATTTCCACCTGCTCCTGGGTGTTTCCACCTGAATATTCTTACACATCACACTGTTTGAAATGCAAGTAATCGAATTCCTTTGAATGAAATGTAGCTCTTTAAAAAAAAAAATGTAGCTCCTTTTTGAACTTACTCTCCCAGCCATTTATCAAACACCATCAATTCGTTTTTCTCAGGATCTCTCTTATTGGACGTTTTCTTTCATTGCATTGTTGCGCCATAATCCAGGTCTTCATCCCTTCATCACCGACTTGTTGCCACAGCTTCAACATTATCTGTATTCAGTCAGTATTTCTCTAGTGCCTTGAGAAGTGGATACCATGAGCCAGGCCCTGACGCAGTTGGTAGGGGTCCAGTGCTTCTCAGTCTGTAGAAAAGACAGACGTCAATTAAATGCTCACACTACTAAGTGTATGATTATAAGCTGAGATAAGTGCTGGAGGAAAGTGCTGTAAGAGCATGTAATGGGAAACCCTAAATTAGCCTTCAGGGCCAGACAAGCCTCCTTGGAGGAAGTGATCCCTGAGAGCATTGAGGAATGATCAGGCACTAAATATGCGAAGGCGACGTGGAGGGCGTGAGTTTATCAGGGGAGGAACCTAGTGTTTCCCAATTCCTGGAGTTGGTTGGAGGCGTGGTGCAGTAGCGAGACTGGGCCTGAAAGACCCATGTGCTGCGGTGATGTGAGTTGGGGCAGAGTGATGAGGGATGAGCTGGGGGCGGGAGGAGGCAGGGGCAGGCTGATGCTAAGTTGCAGTACAAATTCAGGTGTCAGCATGGATGGACCTTGAGGGCCTAGGCTACGTGAAATAAGAGAAAGACAAATACTGTATGATCTCACTCATACGTGGAATTTAAAAAAGCTCGGAGAAATGGAGAACAGAACGGTGGTCGATAGGCTGTGGGAGGGGGCAGTGGGAGATGTTGGTCACAGGATACAGACTTCCAGTTATGTGTAATATCTGGGGATCTGATACACAGCATGGTGACTGTACTTTACAATCCTGTATTATGTACTTAAAAGTTGTTATGAGAGTAGATCTGAAATGTTCTCATCACCTAGGTATATAAAGTAATTATGTGAGTTGATGGAGGTATTAACTAATGTTATTGTGTGGGAAGCATTTTGTAATACATACTAGCAGCAGGTCATTACATTTAATCTTTAAATTTCCACAATGTTATAAGTCAGTTATATCTCGGTAAAGCTGGGGGGTAGGGGAAATCAGGTGTCTATCTTCAGAGCCAAGGGGAGTCTTTGAAGGGTTTTAACCAGGAAGGGAATGACACACCCAGATAAGCCTTTTCAGAAGATCATTATGACTGCTGTGTGATATTCAGAGATGTCAGGAAGACAAGATAACCTGAAAATCCTCTTGATCCGAAACAACAGGAAGTGCTGGATAATATCATAGTGGAGCTGCACTTACTAGGAAGTAAGAGACATCGCTGGAGCTGTGAATAAAGGGAAAGCTGCATACCCAAGGAGCATGCTGGCCCTGCCTGCTTCATCTCCCTGGTGGCATTTGCCCATTTCAGTAAGCAAAAGATGTGACTTCAGTGACTACATGGGGACAATAGACAAAGCAAGGGGTGTAAATGGATTGGGAAAGTGATCTGAGACCTGACATGAAAGAGGAACCCTTTGATCAGTAAAAGGGGGACCATCCATTAAATCTGCTCCCCACAAAAGAAAATGCTAGAAAGTTTGTCTCTTTTGAGCTGGGCTCTGGTTGGGGCTGGGACAAGTCTTCTGCAAAGATCTCTTACTATGTGGATGGTGCCCCAAGTAGGTGGATTTCAATTTCGTGGTCCTGGAACCCCATGCCAAGAAATTAACATAATAATGAGTTCTACTCTGGCAATCACCCTGGGATGCATCTCAGTTTTCTCTGATATTGTAAGTAGAATTAAACCCTGAAGGTTTTAATATGATTGTATTCTTTCATATATATGGATCTACGTACACCTATATGGATACATATGTGGATATACACACACATGCATATATTAAATATATATTCACATACATATGAAATTTGAACATATTTTAGATTGTATAAAGCAATATTGACTGTGTAAGTACATGATCAGTTTGAGCAGGTGATCAGTAAAGCATTTTAACTTTTTGTACTTTTGCTGAAGAGAGTGATGTGTTAATTACAACCTAATTTTATTAAGTTAAATGTGTATGTTAAAAGTTGTGGGGAATTACAAAAATACTATGAATAGGGTATATGATTTCCTAACCAGTAGAGGATAAAATTGATATATAAAACCCAATCAGTCCAAAGAAGGGAGAAAAGAACAGATAGAAGAAGAGAAGAAGAATAAACAAAGATACCAAATGAGATGGTAGAAATAAATTCAGATATATGAACAATAATAAGTGAAGATGGACCAAATTCATCACAGATTGCTAGATTGGGTTAAAAAAATTTCATCTTTATGCTGTTTTCCCTAGGGGGCACATCTGCAAGATAAAAGCGCAGATGGTTGAAATCAAAAGGATGGGAAAATATGAAGGCAAATACCACCTAAAAGACACAAAAGATTGGATAAGGTTGGATATTATTATCCAATAAAGTAGATTTAAAGGCAGAAATTATGACTTGGGATAAAGAGATAATATTTAATGGTAAGTGATACAGTTAACTGGGGAGATAGAATAATTCTAAACTTCTAAGCACTTAATAACATAAAGCAAAAATGATGGGTTTTTAAGAAGAAACTAACAAAAAGGACAAATTTATAATCATATGGAGAGCTAATAATGCAATTTCCTGGGTAACTCACAGATCAAATAATAAAAAAATTCATAAAAGATATAGAGGATTTGAACAAAGTTTTGATCTGATGGACTATTACTCTCAACAATATGTAATACATACTATTTTCAACATTTATAAAAGGGAACATATATAAAAATTCACCTTGTACTAGGCCATAATACAAGCATCAAAATATGTCACAGGACTGATATCACACAGATTAAATTCTTTGATCACAGAGACATTTATAACCTTGTTAAATATACAGTATGTTACATTATATCATCATACATTGCATTTTATTATGTTATATCAGAATAAAGGAATATTAAAATTAAATATGTTAACCATTCAGTTTAAGAAGTAGGAGGAAGGAACAGTAAATATACTCAAATCAGAAGGAAAGAAACAGTAAAAAATCAGAGTAGAATGGATGAAATAAGAAGCCGAGTTATAATCGATAGAATTACCAAAACCAAACTTCGGTTCTTTATAAAGAACAGTAACATACACAGACTCATTGAAAACTCTGGCCAGCACAAATTAATAGTAGTATGCATGGAAAGGAGGACATAGGTACAGCTATGGCAGAAATTAAAAAGAGTAACTCTCAGTGTAGTAGGAAATGCAGATGAAATTGACATTTTTCAGGAAAGTACTTAACATGACTGAGGAAGAAATTCAAAACCTGAAGAGATTTGTTATATTAAAATAAAAAATTTTAATATTATTTAATCAATGTAAGATGTTTATTCATCTGTTTAGATGCATTAATGTAATTTTCCTTATGAACATATTAAAAAAGGCCAAAAAATGTGATCATCTCAACAGATGCAGAAAAATATTAAAAAACTCTCACCTACTATCTCCCTCTCTTTCAATTTCTCTCTCGCACTCTGCAAACCAGAACTAATAGGCAGGTAAAGAGTATCAAAACCTAACAATAAATATATGGTCATTAGTTAAGAAACTTAAAAGCCTTTTCTTTAAAATCAGGAATAAGCAAGAGGTCTCTTTATCTTTTGTGATCAACATCTTATCTGAGGTTTTAGCTAATTGTAGTAAGTCAAAAAACAGATTGAAAGTAGTAAAGGCAGTCCAATGCAAAAAATGTATTTACAAAGATTGTGATTTTCTAATTAAAAAAACAGATTATTATAGATTATTAGAATTAATAAGGAAGTTCTTCCAGATTGCTGGATGTAGGATTAATATACAAAAGTTAATTCTATATCTATTCATTGGTCATGGATAAGTAGAATAATATATACTGCTTAGAAAGCAAAACCAGTGATGACTCAGGTACCTTCTCTCTCAGGTACCATCAGGAAATCTTCCTGCTCAGGTACAGAAGCAATTCCTTGTACATCAGTATGCCTGACCTCCTACCCATCCTTACCAGAGGTACTTCCTCAGTTGCTTGGCGTAATAGTTTTCTGACTAAAAAATAAAAAACCTAAAAAAAAAAAATTAAATCTAATTTCTGAACTGTCTTCAGCTCTTTACACAGATCTATAACTTTCTCAGGACGTTCTTTGCAGGGAAGGATATAATTGCCGAGGTAATAATTTTATGGATGAGAATATGAGGCCCACAGCTACTGGAATTTTCATTCCTGGAGACAGAAGGCAGTTTCCAGCCCCAACCCACATGCTAGCCAAGGGCCCCATGCAGTCAGTTGAGCACTTAAATGTGGAATTGTGATGGGTTCTAAGTGTAAAGCACCTACCAGATTGTGAAGACAGTTCAAAGGGATGTGAATGTCTCATTCATAATTTTATATTGAATATGTGTTGTAACGGTAATACTTTTGATATATTGGGTTAATTAAAATGAATTATTAAAATTAACTTCACTTTTTAAAATTTTCTTCATGTGAGTACTAGAAAATTTGGCACATATACGGCTTGTGTTTGTAGAGATTTTCTTTCTGCTATTGAGCATGGTTCTAGGTTTCTCATTCCTAATGGTGTGGTTTGGGATGAGTTGCTTCATTTTCTCTGAGGCTCAGTCATTGTCTTTGTAAATAAGGGGATAAGTGCCTCATGTACCTTGAGTAGTTGAGAACATTCAGTGGAGAAACCCATTCCTCAAAGAAGTACTTGATAAATGACAAAGCTCTATCGCTATACTGGATGATTTTGTTTCTTGTTTGTTAGTCTATCTTTGTTCCAGAGCATAGCACAGTTCCAGAAATAAAACAAAAAAGGACTTGGAGAAAATTCACCACATTGCTGGCACCTTGTGGACTTATTGGATCCCCAGGGATCAGGACCAACCTCTAGGCAAAGCTTTGCTATTTGTCTTCTTTATGGGCTTCTGCTTTTAGAGAGACTTCTGTGTGCCTGACATCCTTTTAAGCCTGCCATGGTTGTACAGAATGGTGAAAATGACCATGCACATGGGAACTGTGCAGAGTAATCTCAATACTCAATAAGAAAAAATATGATGGTTTTGTAAACTTTGAAATTTTTTGGTTACATCATTAAGATGTGTCTTACTGTCAGTTATACGTGTAAGGTGAAATGAAAATAGTAAAAATAATGTTTATGTAGTACACTTAATTTGTTTTTAGAAATATTGATAATTAAAGTGCTTTTTTTTTTTTTGTAAAAACAACTTATCAAGAGTAGTTTAAATAGTGCTTAGGATATAGACTGAGCATCTTTTCTAGACCACGGAAAGTTGTCTTACTACTTCCTGAGTTTGGATCAGCTTCCAACATTTTATCTCTCTCCTTCCTTCGCTCCTTCCTTCCTTCCTTCGCTCCTTCCTTCCTTCCTTTTAAAGTGACTTCTTCCTCGCACAAGTTTTTACTGTCTTGAAGTCACTTTAAAACACATGCTGTCCCCTTCCTCCCTCCCTCCCGTCCTCACTCCCCCCCCTTTCCTTCCTATAGAGAGGGGGAGAGAGACAGAGCGGGTTGGGGGAGGGGCAGGGGGAGAGGGAGAGAGAGGATCTTAAGCAGGCTCCAGGCCCAGTGTGGAGCCTGATGTGGGGCTCAATCTCACAACCCTGAGATCATGACCTGAGCCGAAATCAAGAGTCGGACACTTAACTGAATGAGCCACCCAGGCGCCCCTTTATCTTTTGTTTTTAAATTGAAGTATAGTTGACACACAGTGTTACATTAGTTTCAGGTGCACAGCATCGTGATCAGACACATCGGTACATCACTCAGTGCTTGCCACCATGAGCGTCGTCACCATCTGTCCCCATACAACATTATTTATTACTGACTTTCCCATGCAGTACTTTTCATCTCCCTGACTTACGTATTTTATAACTGGAAGATAGATGGAGGGGATTAAGAGGGACAACATTTTATCTCTTGAGCTTCCACCATCAAAAAGTATCTCCAAGACCTCCTTCAATGTGAAGGCTTTGCCAGCGTCACTTCCTTAGAGACATCTTCATCCTTTGGGTCACCACTGCTTTCTTCATTTGTGCTGATAAGTTTGTTAGCGCTGAGCTCCTCTGGCTGCACATCTCGAGTCTCTGGACCACACTAGCGCTGAGCAACCCCGCAGTCAGCTCTTCCTTCTACCATGCTATGTCCTGGCCACGTTTCCCTCCTGGTGCTACCACTTCTCATTTCCTTGCTGCATTTTCATCTTGTTGGCCAGTTTCTTCTTTCAGTTGTTCATCTTACAGAATGTCACATGGGTTTATCACGGGGAGACAAGGGGGCAACACAACCACACGATTTGCAGTCTCTTGGAGGACTGAGTCAGCAATGCAGTGACCCATCATGACGGGTTTTGGAAACATTGACGTGCTGGGCACTGATCATGGTGTGCGTGGTATTTACATGGTGGTCATGGACAGGGGAGCTAGCGGTGAAGTTCGTACTTGGAGCAGTTCTTCACAGTAATATGTCGTGGTAACAGAAACTTGAACCGTGTTTTTGGGGCACTGCTGTTCTTCAACTCAACTGTGGCACCTGAAATTAGCGCCTCTCATAATTGTGCAAAATGAGGACTCCTATTCTTGGCATGCTCAGAAGTTATTCCTTGGGGCAGAGACACACCAACCCCTCAACTTTTGTCCCTTGTCCCTTGTCTGATCCAAAAGGCCACCTTTCCTATTTGTAGTTCCCAGATGTTACCTTGAGGGCATGCCAAGTGTGCAGGAGGAACTGTGCAGGGCTCAGTGTTCATTAAGTCATCCGACAACTATGTGCTCCGTACCTGTCTGTGCTGGGCACTGTGCTAGGCTCTGGCATGTTTGCTGGCAACTGAAAGTGCCTTAAATTGTTCTCATTTTTGGTTTTTGGCAGCTGACTTCCCAGCATATTTTCCAAACCACCACTTACACCATTTTCACAAGATTTTAAAGTGACTTCTTCCTCACACAAGTTTTTACTGTCTTGAAGTCACTTTAAAACACATGCTGTCAGAGCATCAGGTTCCTGAGATTGGGATATGGTCTGCATCTTGGTATGTCAGATGGGACAGTCCCTTTTCTAAATACAACAACCAACTAATGGACACAGTCTAAACTTGCATAGTTGCTGGTTAATTATTCAGAGCATGTTTCATCAAAGCCAGTCTCATTTCTCAGCATCTTCTTTCTTCAGTGTTTTTAATTCACCTGGGGATTATGGCTACTCTAAAGAGTGTGTTAGGGGTTATTTAGAATCAAATGTCTCTGCCTGGAGCATTAAATTCCACTGAAAAACTGCTTCAACCGGAAGAGAGGTGTGGCCAGAGGGAGAGGTTCATGATTTTAGAGCTTTAAAATTTTTAAAAAAATTCTTCTGAGATTCTTTGCCATTAAATACATTAAATAGTTTTGGCAAATAATGTATTTGCTTAAGAAATCCAGAGCACTCTTTTTTTTTTTTTTTTTTTTTTAATAAAACAGCTCTCTGACTCCTAGTGGTGATGGGAACCAAACGCTTACTGAGCTCAAAGTGTGCCAGGAGCTTTTCCATATCATCATACTTAATCCTCATAATAGCCTTATAGGATAGGAACCATTTATCTGCATTTATTCAGTTGAGGGACCTGAGGACTCGGCAGGAATTTAAGATGCCCAAGACTTAACATCTGTTAAGTGTTAGGGTTGAATTTTGCGTTTTGAGTTTGTCTGATTCCAGAGTGCTTATAGTTTTCTGTATAGAAATGCTTGTAAATGCCTGGCATACTGACCACCGCTCATGTATCCTGATCCCATTACAGACATCACCAATTGATAACCCATTTATTCTCCCTGCCTTACTCTATGCTGCTGCCCATAAAGATAATGAGTGATGCTCAGAATGGAAAACCCTTATCACCCCTTAAATGTTTGAGAATGTCTGGACTTAGGGAGACACTCATACAGCTGCTGGTGGGCAGCTTTCAGGCCAGTTTAGCCACTCACTACTGAGGGCCAGAGGTGTCCCCCCGCCTTCTAGCATTTTCCCTGTGCTCACTGTTTCTATATTTGGGATTCTAAGAGAGAGCTAAAGTATTCCCTGTGGAATAGGCACAGACAGGAAGAAAAACAATTATGAATTTAAATCCTGTCTTGGTTTGGGTTTTCCTAAAAGCAGACCCTCACACCAAGGACTTGGGCAAAAGGAGGTGATTCAGGACTTCTTCCAAGAGAGTGCATGAGGAAAGGGAGGCCACGTGGAGCAAGGGCCAACAACACAGGGTGCCTTCTTCAGCAAAATACTGCTGTGGGCAACTGGGGTCCACCCTAGATCACTGGGAGACCGTGTGGGACATGCCTCAGAGGCAGGAAGCTGGGCTATTTATCCACCATATCCAGTCCCCTACTGGTGGACAGCTGCTCACACACACCCCTCCCTCCCCCAGAATGAAATCTTCTACACAGCTCAGTTGCTTCTGTGCTGATCAGCCTCCCTTGGTGCTAGGGAAAACCCTCAGGCCAAGAAGCAGGCAGGTGAGCGCTGCAGCAGGCAAGTTTTGAGTGGACCCCTCCCTCACCAGGTATACTCACATGGGTGCCATGGAGGCCTGGAGCGGGGGTATCTCCAGGGCCCCCTCCAGCTGACATCTGGTGGGTGATTTTCCCACATGCTGGGCTGAAAGTTGAGCTGATCCCATTCCTCTCCCTTAGAGAGTCCCCCAGATTCTTTATATTCTGAACGCCTAATGTCATGGGATGGATGGACCCCAAATGGCCTATCTCTGTGGCCAGGCTGCATTCTTAGTGGTTACAGCCCAGCCGTGCGGATTTGAAATTTATGGTGGTGGTTGATTCCATCAAAGACAATGCAGAGTGCTGTGTGTAGCTCCTAATAAATTCCTTGTTATCTTTTACAACCATCTCCAGCAAGCATTGTTCCTCTTGACACAGTGGGGCCATGTCAGCCAGAGAGAATGTCATCCCAGACAACCATGAATTGAAGACCAAAGAGTGTTGGGGCCAAAATAACTAGCTTTGAAATGGAGCCAAACCGTCTTTCAGCAGTGGAAGGGGCAGATCCAAGGCAGGGCGATCTCAGATGACCTTGGCACCGATGAGACCCTTAGCTTTGGGAGGCCCTCGAAGTCGCAGGTAGCAAAAATCTCTGCGCCCAAAGCTTGGAGTAAGAAGAAGCCATGGTGGTGACAGGGTAATGATGTATTTGTGGTAATAGGCGCTAATTAACCCGGACGGCTGATTTTAATCATTGCTGTCATCTGAAATCAGCAAGCTGACAGAGTGGTTCAGTTTCATCTTTTCCAGTAGGCGGATACGCAAAAACTATTCTTTCCCCCTTCTCACTCTCCTATTTTAGCTTAAGAAAAACCAGCCTAAAATGAGAATGGAGAGTACATTTTCAAGAACCCCCTTACAGTTTCCCTTGAGTTGACTTGGTACCTTCTTTTGTGTGTGGGTTTATCTCACTGGATCACATGAACCAGGGAGAGATAATTCCACATTTCCTGTTTGACAATTTTTTTTTTTTAATGGGGCTCCCAGGGTAAACTTCTTTGGATCCTCCAGTAGAGCCTCCAATATGGGGGAAGGGTCAGCATATACTTAGAACTAATGTATTGGTAGCTCTGTGTTAAATTCTGACGAGATCCATGAAGAGGTGGTACTTGATTTCACAGTCTCATGGTAGGAGCTGTATGTGCATTAGATTTATAGAATTATGCAATGGGTGCTTTGCCTCTTGGAGTGAAGCAAGGTCATGTGGAAACATCTGGAGCAATTTCTGGATGCTTGGTCTTCCCACAGGATTAGGCAATAGTGCTGGTCCTAATATGCCCCCAGGCAGTGGACAGAATGGTATCATTTATAGAGGGCATCCTGGCATTTGCCTGGCGGCCCGTGGGCTCATGTGCCTTTTCCTATAGGAATGGGTGGAGGCAAAGGACAGACCTGAAGCTTCACATCCCCTGGGGGTCCATCTGGAGGTCCCAGGGCCCAGATCATGTCCTGGAAATCTCAGTCTGTGACCCAACATGTTGAGTGTAAATGACCTGCCGCTGTTGGTGTTCAGAGTTTGTCATTTTTAAGGCGTTTCCACTATGGGAGAGGTATGAAATTATTTCGGACTCCAGGGTCTGATGATGGAATATGTGGCACATACTAATGAATCCTTTGCCAGGCGTCACCCTGGCCCAGCCCCACTGTTACCCCCAGGGCCTGAGCTCTTCTGAGCAGTCAAGTTGGAATCCTCTGAACTTCCCAGATCCTTAAGCCACAGAGTCTGGCATTCACTTCTCTGATTGTTTCATGGTTGTGCATTTTGAGTCATCAGCATCTTTCCTTGTAGGAGCCATGTCTATACATCCTTCATGGTCTTCCGGGGAGCTGTGTGGAGTTGTGCCTCTCCACCCTTTGTCCTTCCAGACTTTCCTCCTTATGCCACATCACCCTTGTCGGGTACCTGCCATGGGCCCAACCCAGTTTGGCAGCAAAAGGAGCCGAGAGAAGTATATGAAATGTTCCTTTCCTCAAAGAGCTTCTGGAGTGGATGGAGAAACGAGGCATTCACATGTGAGAAAAACAGAAGATCTGACATTCTAGAATTAAATGTGGGCAAGAGCAGCCTGGAAGTGGGAGGGCAAAGAAACGGGGCTTGGGGGCAGAGAGGGAAGGTGTCACAGACAAGGAGGGGTGCAGGCTGACTGCCACTCCGAGTGTGGAGCAGATGTGGATGATGGGTAAGAACATCCTGCTTGATAAGCCAGGGGCCTCACCATCCTCTGCTCACGGCCAGGTCCGGTGTGCATGCTCTGTGTCTGCCAGACGGCCCGGTGAGAGACAGTAGGGAGGATGGGGACTGTGGTGCGGGCCAGGGAGCTTACCTTGTCCAAAGGGGAGTAGATGCTCTCCTAGGTATCCGCATGGCAGGAACTCAGGCCCATTCTGCCAGGTCTTCCAGTTTTTCAATAGAAGCTGGAAATCTGGCTTTCTCTGTGATATTGGGGAACTTTTATAAGACTGTCCGAGCTAAACTCAATGCATCTGTGCTACTGTCCAGCTAGACTGGAGCTCTGGCCTCTGCCATCACAGTGTGCTCCTTCTGCAGGGTGACAGAGCCTGGGAGTCTGGTATCCACCCATTTCCAACTGGAACCAGAGTCCAGTTGCCTTTGTGTGGCCACCCCTGGTGCCCCAAGGGTTCCCAAACAGGTCATGGCATCCTGACTTCATCCTCAGTGCAAGGGGAAAGAGGGCTCCCCTGTGGGAAAGCTGCCTTTCCCATACTCAATGGACTGCTTGCTCTCTTGTTGGACAGGGATCTCAGGAAGCCGGCAGTGGGGTGGGGTGGGCATGGTTTTGGGGACAAAAGCAGTGAATCCAAGTGTTGTGGTCTGTCATTCCTTAGCAACAAACTCAGCAGCTTGCCTCCCTGTTTAATAAATCTAGACCTTTGTGGCTCGTACAACAAGTGTGATGACAAGTAATAATAGCTCATAAGAAAAAGGAAGATTTTCTTTCTTCTTCTTTTTTTTTTTTTTGGTCATTCCTGATTCATGTCTCTAGCATGGGAAATCCAGGCAAGGGTGGCCACAGATGTTCTGTGGAGCTGGAAGGCATGAACCCAGGGGTGGTACTGCATGAGCTGGGAGGTCCGAGGGGGTCCATCTAGGAGGAGGAGGCTCCATGGGGAGCGCCCTGGGCTCCTTAGATGTCCCAGGCTTCTCGAGGGCATGTGGTGGTCAGGAGCCTGGATTCTGGAGCCAGACTGCCTGGGTTCAGATGACTGCTGTCCTGCCTCCTAGCTCTGTGACCTTGAGTAAGTTACTTAAACTCTTTGTGCCATAGTGTATTCATCTTTAGATGCAAATAATAATAGTAATAATAACAGTGATGATGCTGGTACCTCCCATACACGGTTGTGAGAATTAAAGCTGCTGTATGTGAACCACTCAGAAGACTCTCTGGGGGTTTGCAAGAAGTGTTTGTTATTATTACTTTTGTTACTATACCTATACCACATACG
Organism: Mirounga angustirostris; assembly: GCF_029215605.1. Lineage (NCBI taxonomy): Eukaryota > Metazoa > Chordata > Mammalia > Carnivora > Phocidae > Mirounga > Mirounga angustirostris. The sequence goes on along the minus strand of NW_026991718.1, from coordinate 94,440,465 downwards.
GAAGAAAGATGCACCTGCCCTTGCCCGTAAGTAGTAAATGCTTTGACTCCCTGGGTGGGGGAGTCAGGAGGGTGGAGAGGTCCTTTCTGTAGGGAGAAGGTGGGTTTGAGCTCTAGATATCTTGAACCCACATGTTCCCAGGCCCATTCAAGGGCACCGTGCTTCCTTCTCACCGACACTTTGGGCCACCTAGGGAGGACAGAGAAGAAAACCCAGCAGGCTAGACACTCTTCTCTCACAACAACAGTCCAAACCTGGCTGGCCATCGTTCTGTTTTCAGCCAGGGTACAGGCCCAGTGGGACAACAGCAGGGCACCCAGCCACAGTCACCCCCCAAAGAAAGTAGAGTCCAGATCTGCACTAATACTGGACTCACCGAGCACTTAAAAATGTGGCTTGTCTGACTGAGACACGCTGTGTGCGTAAAATATACAATGGCCTCTGAAGGCTTAGTACAGAAAAAAGAGTGTAAAATAGTTCACTAATAACTTTTATCCACACAATGGAATATTATTCAGCAATTAAAAGCAAGGAAGGCCTGATGCGGCATGTTATGCCATGGCTGAGCCTTGAACACATTTATGTGAAGTCGAAGAAGCCGGTCACCAAAGACCACATACTTTATAATTCCATTTATATGGAACGTCCAGAATAGGGAGATCCACAGACACAGAATGTATGTGATGATGGCCTCGGGTTAGGCCTGGGGGTAATGGAGAGTGACCACTGATGGGTGAAGGATGTCTTTCCGGGGTGCTGAAAGTATTCTAAAATTACATCACGGTGATGGTTGCACAGCTCTGTAAACATACTAGAAATCATTTAATTGTACGCTTTACATGGGTGAATTTTATGACAGGTAAGGTATGTCTCAAAAAAAGGTGGTAAAATAGTTTTATACTTACTACATGGTGAAATGATAATATTTTCGATGTATCAGGTTAAATAAAATACATTAAAATTAATGTCACCAGTTGCGCTATACTTTTTAAATGTGTCTGGGAGAAAATGCGAAATTGCCTACGTGGCTCATGGTATATTTCTGTTGGACCACACTGCACTGCACATTCTCGAAGGAACTTCCTGGTTCCAAAATTATATTCTTCCAAGAAACAATCCCCAGGTTTGGACTTCTGGTGACTCATCTGGTACCATGGCTAAAACCCAACTTGAAAAAAAGTTCATTTGGGCCTTTTTTAAAAACCATTTGCAAGAATAGGTTTTTGGAGAAAAATCCTGGAAGGAGGCACAGAGTCACATAAGGTGAGCCTGAGCACTGAGACCGTCACTTTCTCCTGTCCCCATCAGCCACCAGAGCCATCTGTAACTGTGGACAGGGCTGTTTTAAAAAATTTACAGTCTCAGCCTGAACAACGGTTTCCTCAATCGATCCTCCTCTTGGAAAGTTGACTCCGGGGCCATCGCTGCCCAGAGGAACAGGCAGTAAATCCCTGGTTGGCAATATGGCTTCACAGGAGCCGGTGCCTGGCTTCCTTATATCCTTATGGCCCAGCCGGAGACCATGGGAGTGTCTTTCATTCCCCCAAAGGCTCAGTGTCAAAACACAAACATTGGCCCCCAGTCTTATCTACAAGGAGGGCTGAAGATGATCTCTGGAAGTGTCTCTTGGCTTTAGTCCCCCCAGTAGCTGTTATTCACCAGATGCTGGTTGTCCATTACCTTAATGGGCCATCACTTACTCAATGATGAGCCTATACCCCTCCCCTAGGCCTTTTTTTTGGTACTCTGTCCACACTGCCTCTATCTGCCTGAGGGCTTCCTCTGGCTGCTGGATCCTGCTGGGCCCAACAGAGGCCACTCTGTTGCCTTTTGCTGGGTGCTGTAGGGAAATGCAGACTCCCAAGCTTTGTGGGGATACCTGACTCCTGCAAGAACAGGGAAGTATAGGCATGCATTAAAAAAAAAAAAAGCCCCTGGGCATGGCTTGTATTTCCCCTGTGAGGGGGGTCTTTTCCTTTTGCTCCTTCAGCCAACCCCTGGAAGGCTGCAGAATCTCTGAGCCCTTGTCACCTTCTGCATTCTTCAGCACCTGCTCTTGTGTAGGTCCCTGTTAGGAATGTTATCCCTAAACTCCTTTACCTCTCTTTCAATCTTTTTTCATTTAAACAGTCAGTGAAAGTGTTCATTGTCTTGGGGAGGCCCAGCTGCTGGAGGCTGGTACCCCTGTCCCACCTGCTCCCGCCCCTGTCATCCCACGGCTCCGGATGAGCTGCTTTCTGCACCATGAGCTCTTGCCCATTTCGGCATTTGGGCAAGGGCATGCGGAAGCAAGGGCTTTCTGTAAAAACCTGTTTTGCCATTTCTCCAGGGAGCAAGGCAAAAGCAAACCTTCTTTAGTTCCTGGGCTTCTTTTGAAATAACTGGTCACAGAGACATAGTCATAGAAACAGTAATGATGAGGAAGATAGAAGAGTGAACATTTTTCCTATAGCTTTTCCACTGAGTGTGAGCTTTCCAGAGATCCCCACAGAACAATAAGCAGACACAGAGCTTGCACAGGGGAATAAAGTGCAAGAGACAGAAAATTCGACCAAGGCCACTGTCCGCAGAAATCCACAGAGTGGTTTCTGGGACAGAAGGCAAATCATGTCGAGGCCCTATCTCATCCTGGCAATAATGCAACAAAAGAGCGCGCCATGTCAACAATTTCCATTTTAATATTAGTGCAGCGATAGGATCCGCATCATGATTAAATTAGAGTCAGGTACGTTTTCTTGTAACAGTGATATCCAGAGGAGGGATTGAAAATGGAGCTGCTCAAAGATAATCTGCCTTTGGATCTCCCAGGAGAGGATACTCTGCGGATGTGGCTTCGCTGCTGAGGGAAGGCCTCCCCAGCCTTTGGATGAGAGGATATGTCAGACAGTGGCTCCAGTAGAGGGAAACAAGTGTGTAGTCAGCCAGGCAGCAAAGCCCTGGGATGTCCTGCCTCCAACGCCCGGACGTCTCAGGAGCACAGGCTCTGGGGTTGGTTCTGGAATGGACGGCTTCCACCCGCTGGACACCGCCAGAACATTCTCTTCTCCGTGTTGGGTGTTTGCAGTGCACTTGGCCGCCATGTCAGTACCAGCCAAGGTGCTGTGATCACCCAGTGGCCAGAGCCCTACCCCGTCTGGAGGGGTTCCTCATCTACATGGGTCCTGACCACGTTGACATTATCTTTCTTTTTCTCACTCCCAGATACTATAAGGGGGATGGTACTGATATTCATGTACCTCTGGTACCTTCTTTAACATTATTTCCCCTCCAACATTTTATATGAAAATATTCAACCACTGAGCAACATGGAAAGAACACTCAGATCCTCACCACCTAGACTCCACCATTAACTTTTTAGCATAGTCACAACATTTTTATTTCATTTTTTTTTGCCATGGCGAAATCTCTTCATGATTTTCCCATCATGTGTTCCTTAAAACAAAACAAAACAAAATAGCCCTATCCCTCCCATGTCTCAGATGGAAATGTGGATGCGAATATAATGCAAAAGGGCATCTTAGTGAAACTGAGGCAAGAATCCAGGTGTTCCGAATTGAGAGCAGGTCAAGGGAAAGGCAGGGTTCCTAGAGTGGGAGCTAGAAGGTGGGGGTACCAGGCCAGGCTCTGCTGCTAAAAAGCCTGCATCCCTAAGGAGATCACCTTCATCCTGACAGGACAGTCCTCATGCTGACCTTGGACTAAGTGCTCCCTGTAGTCTAGTTCAAGGCAGGGACTGGACAGGGACCTTTGGCAGATTAATAGCCTAGATTCTGAGCTGTTGGTTTCTCATTTGGGAAGTGGGGATAACAACACCCACTTCACAAAGCTGTTGTAAGATGAAGTGAGGTATTGAGATGCTATGAAAATGCCCCCAAATGATGTCTGGCCAGGGTCGCCCCTATTATGAATACAGATACACATTTACCTTTGTATGGTGTCCAACACATGGTGCTCACAGAGGGTCCACTTATTATATTGCTGAAGGTACATCTGAATTCTATTTAGAAACAGTAGTAGTAACAAGAGCAGTAGTTCTTGTAGAGTTAAGTAAACCTGAACCAAAGACAGAAAGAACCAAGAGAAAAAAATTTCTCAGTTCACACCCTGAACATCTCTTGCATGCATCTGTGGAAAGAGCTGTTACGTTCGCCTCTGTGGATGAGAATTTTCTGGTTTATTGCTTCTCATAAAAGATTGAAGTGACGAGAGCACTGTCCCCCGCGGCCCTTTGGAGAAGGCCTGGGGGCATCATCGCTGTATAGGACATGATTATTGGAGCTCTGCCATCCTGTGGGGCGATGCCTCTGCCATGGATGGACACACTCCCCTCACTCGGTGACTTCCTGCTTATCATCTGGCAGTAGCAAAAGCTCACGCTTGTCATTGGAGGGGATGGGGTCAACTCGAGTCACAGATGCAGGGTGTTCCTAACTAAACACCAAGTCAGGGTGCCCCTGGAAGCAGGAGATGGTGGGGAAAGGCTCTCTGTAGCACTTCCGGAGCCTCCAACCCCTCCTGAGGCTCATCACGTGCTGCTGGCTCCTCGGAAATTAGATGCGCTTTTCATGGCTTCACAGAACTCTTCTGAGGCGAGGAATCCCCTTGGAGAGGTAGAAATTTATTCTGGGGACTCCTCATCCTTATCTAGCCTCCTGTCTGCTGCTGTTTGGGGCTGAGAGGCATTATCGCCGACTGTGAGGCTGTCATGATGGACGATGAGGGGGAAGAAGTGAGAGCGTGCCAGGTGCCACCACTTATTCCATGATGGTTTGACCTGATGGGTAATGGAGCCCTGAGAAGGGGGGCAGTACTTTGCGATGAGATTTCATTGCTTTATATTAGGAAGCTTTGTGTCTAGGGAGGCTCAGCTCTGGAACAGTTCACGTATGTAGGGCAGCTTCCAGAAAGAAGTTTGTGCTGTGGTAAGGTCACGTAGAAAGTTGCACAGCTATGTTTCAGACCAGAGTGTGATATTTCTCATGACGGTACTCATTATCTTCTTAACAAAAGGCTTGATATGATATATCAGTCATGGCACTTCATGCTGTCAGAAATAAAAAATTCAAAATGCCTAACACACTGGGGGATTTTTTTCGGAGGGTGTATCTGCAGGTAGGCCTATCAGTGGACCAGTGATGTCTTTAGGGACCCACTTTTTCCCTCTCCCATTTCTTCCCTTCCTTATGTGAGCTTCATCCCAAGACCAGTTTCTCTCCTTGTGGCAAAACGGTGGTAGAGGTTCTAGGAGTTGCTTCTTCATGCAGAAGGAGAGAGAGCTCTTTCTGGAGAGTGTGAGACCTTCATTCCCAGAAAGCTGCCAGCATACCTCCCCTCAATGTCTCATTGACCTAAATAGGGCCACTTGCCACTCCTGAACCAATCTTTTTGATTGTGGGCCCATCCCTGGAGATGAGGTGAGGTCAAGCTACCCCTTCTCCATAACTTGCTACTGCTACCCAGTGGGCAAAGAGTGGAAGAGGTCTTGAGAAAAGGACCACAATGTCCATGAGGGGCATTTACTAACCCCACCCACTGTGTCTGTGACCCCTCTGCCCTTCCAGTGCCCACTCATTCTTCTGCCATGAAGCAACTAGGACATGATTCCAGGAGTGATGGGCGTGCTCCTCTGTTCCCAGAGTCCCTCACTCCATCACTGCTTCTCGGCTTGTGTGCATATGTGTGTCCTTTTGTTGACCTCCAGTCTCTTGTTTCCTACTTCCTTCACTTTTAGAAACACTGGAAGAGGCCTTTTCTTTTTTCTTTCTGGCACCCTGTCAAAGGGCTTCCTGACCTTGGCTGGTGGTGGCTGTGATGGACGGGGTTTCTCTCAGCATTTGAAATGTCAGGGCCTCATGTTGGGAGAGCGCCTGGGCTGGAGGGAAGAGCTCCGACAGGTGCGCATGGAGCACCAGGAGCCACGTGGCAGGTCCTAAATACTGAACCTTGAATGTTGTTTTCAGCGAGTGTTTTCAGGGGGAAGTTACTGGCAGTCTGCTTTTGTCAGGACTCTAGAAAATTAACAAAGCCTGATTCTTTAGGCAAACCCCAAATCCATAGAAGTACCCTTGGCAGGCTTCACTGGGGATCAGGGCCAGGGAGGTGTTGCTCTCTGGCTGGAAGGTGAGAAGCAAACCTGCCCATTGCTCAGGTAGCAGGTGGTGGCCTGGAAGGTCCTGTGTGCATCCTGTCCTAGTCTGACCATTCACGTATTTTCTCCCCATCTCCCGTGTCCTGATGCTGGATCTCAGGCTTGGGACTGAAACCTGAGATGGAACGAACGGATCCTATCTTTCTTTCCACTCAACCTTGTTTCTCTCCGATGGCTGGCTTTGGTTTCCAACTTGGAAAGGGGCAAGCAGTGGGCCAATGAGTAGGAAAAAGTGAGAAGAACCAAGTGGCTTTGTGCTTAAATGAAAACTGCACTGGCCATCCTCTCTTTGGTCCTGTCCTTCTCATTGTGAGGCATCAAGAGAATATTTTTGTTCTGGCCTCAAGTTCCCTGGTGAGAGAAGAGAGAAGGAAAGGAAAACATTATTGGAAAATCTACATGTCCATGGCTCTGGACCAATCACATCTTCCCACTTGCTTCAAGAGGCATTCTTTCCAAGATGAAGCCAAGGTTACCTTTTGTAGCTGACATCATTTGGTGTCTCAACCTTTCTCGGGTTCTAGCTGCATCTGCGGTGGGTAGTTCGGTGTGAATTCAGACTCTCGTTGCAGTGGCCCTCAAGCATGGCTCAGGGTCTTTCCCAGTAGGTGGGAGCTGGCTTGGCCCACTCAAAAGTGCAGCCAAGAATTTGCAGGGGTTCATGCTTCTGGGACAACCTTTAGCTAACAGGCCATGGGAACCAAAACCCTCTTCCTTCAGGTAGGCATCCTGGATGCATCTGTGGGCTTCTAGTGGGTTTGTGCCCTAGTTTCCAGCAGAAGCAACCTCCATAGTGTGTCCTTATATATCTGGTGTCCATTTCCTTATCTTGCTTTCCACTCTCCCTCCCTCCCTCCTACATGGGATCCCCTTCAGAGGAAACTACTTGCACCCAAGTCTTTATCTCAGACTTAGCATTTGGAGAACCCAAACCGGGACACCTCCCAACATGGTAGATACTGCACTGCCATCTAAAGCATTACTGTAGTGTCTCAGCAACATTTGAAGCTTTTGTTTGTTTGCCTGGACCAACCTCTGGCCATTATCTGGCCCTGGCTGACAGGGTATTTTGGGGGGGTGGGTTGTGCAGACTCTCTCTCTCTACCATCAGTGGCCAGCCTTCATCCCTTGCAGCCTGTACTTGAACCCCTTATCCCCCAAAGCCATCTCAATCCCCATACAATTTCCTGGTGCTCTCCTATCTTTCTTAGTTTGGTTCATAGAAACCATCGGAGGGCTCTGTGTTCATGGTAGGATGAAAGACATTTATGAAGAGAAAAGGAAGAGCTCTCTGAGAGTGCACCCCATGGACAGAGTGAGGATGAAGGCCAGGGAAGTTTTGGGGACTGGTGTGTGATACAGATGTGGAAGTTCTAATATTTTCTTCCTACCCTTCAGTGAGTCATAGAGCCCATCTTGGAGTGCGTGACTCTGAAGGATCGGGACAGAGGTACCATGGGACTCTGTCAACCTTTGGTCCGATGACTCTACCCTGGATTTAAAACAATCCAAGCTCAAGGGACTTTAGAGGTCGGATCATTCATGCCCTTGAATTTTCAGATGCAGCAACTGAGATGAAGTGACTTAGCTTCTCCAACAGCCCGGAGCTAGTTAAGTACCGGCATAGAATCTCAACTCACCAAATGCCCAACATGGTGAACTCCTATGACCACAAGCCCTTGGGTCCCTGGAACAGATCCACTTGCCTTATTCAGTGGGCCAATAAAAGAAGATGAAGCAATTTTGAAAAGAGGAAACTCTGAAACCAGGCTGCTGGGGCCAGATCTTTCAAGCCTTTCAGAGGACTCTGAAGACAGATCTGGGGAAGCAGACATGGCAGGAAGTGTGTTCCAGGAGCCCACACAGCACTGTGGGGGCCAAAGCACCATCGCTGGCCACGGCTTATGTGGTGCTCAGTGAGGCGCCTTCTGGTCTCTGGGGATGTTGAGGGGTCCCTGCATTTCCGAGTTCAGAGGTGGAGAGACCAAGCTGGGAACCGTACTGGGAACTGGGCAGGCACGCAGTGACATCTGTGAACAAGTTAGGAGTAAAATAGTGCACACGAGTCAGCTGTTTAATCGCAGCATCTCATGCAGTGTGAGTCTGAGGTGGGCCCCGGATTCTGCATTTCTAGCAAGCTCCCAGGCGATGCTCACATGGCTGGTTCCAGGACCACTTTGAGGAGCAAGCATGTAATGGGAACGGTTTTGTCCAGGAACCTGGAAATCCTAAATTTCTGGTCCAGGTTTGCCACTAAAATTCTCAGCCTGTCATTGAAACATAATCCCCCGGTCAAAGGGCATGACCCCTGAGGGATGATACAGAATCCCCCCCCCCGACCCCGATCTTCCCTGGGGATTCCTGGATTACTCCCAGTCCCACCCAGATGGTGGCTTGAGTGAAACTCAGCCACACTGTGGCTCTCCAGCATTGCCTGAGTTCCAGGCTGGGCAGACACAGGGAGGAGGAAAACCAAGCAGGCTGGGTACCCCTGGAGATTACATGTGGGTTGGAGGGTGGGGAGGAGCAATAAGGACAGATTATGATTCTGTCTGTGATATATGATCTGAAGGAGGAGTAGCTCCCTTTCTGGGAGCTTGTGGTGAGAGAGGTCCTGGAAGGTCTGGGAGGGCTGCCTGGAGGAAGGGCTTCCCTCTGGAAGCAACGAGGGACTCAGAGTCTCACAACCAGGCCTGCCTTATTTGGCCATGGCACAGTCTGTATCTGGGGCCTGTTTGGACTCCTGGCTTATGCCTTTGGGTGGGTGCCTTGGGCAGGCCCTTGTCCCCAAGGCCACTCTTGTAGGAGCTCTGCCACTCTCTGTGGGCCTGGGGTGGGTATGTGAGCTGGGCTCGGGGTGAGGAGGGAAGGGAAGGTGCAACAGGGGTGGGGACTTTGCAGGGGAATAGAGACATAGCTGGGCCTTCCTTTGCCCCTCCTATGGGTTGGTTTGCCTAGGGACTGGTAATGGAACTGGTCTTTCTGATGAAGAACACGACTGAACACCACAGCATGGTCTGAAGCGCCAGCAGGCTGCTGTGTGCTCCCTGCCCTCCCTTTCTCCATCAGAAGCCCTGGCTTTCCTGCACCCCCTCAGTCCAGCAGTGGCAGGCAGGGACCAGTTCCCTCTGCCCTGCAGGTTCCCTGTGTGTGTGATGCTGGGATGACTCCCCCTTGAGCCGTGGGAGCAGCAGCTCAGGCTCCAGTGTGCCCCTTGCGGCTTCAGGGTCTCCCTGGCTTGAGATCTGCATTTCTATCCAGCCCCCAGGAGGTGCCCATGGCTGTAGCTAACCGACCACTCTGCAGGAGACCTCCAGAGGACAGGGCATCAGCGGCAGTGCCCGCCTCTGGGGCAGGTGGTTCGCGGTTACTCCTCCCCACTGAGTGAAAGGGAGGCCTTGTGGAGGGACCAAAAGACTTCAGCTTTCCACGGGGTTTTCCTCGAGGAGAGGTATTTTGCCTCAGTGCTGGGAGGTTTAAATTCATTGTGAAAGCTGCAGCTTGTGAATGCCATGCGTGGTTGGAGTGCAGGAGAGGGGAGAACTTGACCCAGCACACTGGGTTGTCAGGGTCCCCCACCCACCGGACTGTGAGTGTAAGCAGCTAGAGAGAGGAGAAGTTTCAACAGAGTGTGTGGCCTTCCCGTCGCAACGAGGTCTCTGGATCTGCCTTTTTCTGTCTTTCTGGAAGCTCTGAGGCAATGGAGAAGAACCAGTGCACAGCCCGTTCAGCCTCTGGCTTCTTCCTCTCCTGGTGGTTTTGGAGAGCTCGCAATTTCTCCAGTTTGTGTTCTTTTCCAAGGACCAAGAACAGTGCAGAGACACACTCTTTTTTTCAGCTGGGAAGTCCATGTGAAAATCCAAGTGCAGAAAGCCAGCGCCCCCATTGCTCCCTCTTCACCCTCGGAGGGTGAGAACCACTGGGCTCACCCTCGAGGGACTCTAGGAGTGGGGTCAGGAAGGGGGCCATGTGGAGGGTGCCACTGGGGGCCGGCAGATCTCGCCCCTGCTCATCGAGTCTGCAGAAGGCGGTCTGCTGGCTGCAGGCTTATGCAAACCTGACCTCCAACCCCGGGGTGAAGACCCGGGGTGCAGAGAGTGGAGACAGCTGTGTAAACTGCCGGGTGGGGTATTTATAGCCATGGTGAGGAGCGCTGAGCCAGCCTAGAGAGCCGGAGCCAGTCACTGTGGCCACTGGCTCCGTCTCTTGTTCTCTGTTAACTGAGTTTTCTGGACATTGTTTCTTCAGTGTTGCATTAGGCATCCCAGACTCAGTTTCCTCATCTGCAAATGGGGGGCTGTTGCCCTGATCCCCTGGGCATTTCAGAGTGGTGGCTCTCTCCATCCAGTGTTCAAGAAGAAATGCAGTATTCCAGTTTTCAGGGAGGGGAGAGTTAACACGACCTCTCAAAGTGAGCGTTGCTGACTCCTTGAGACCATGTCCCCTGGGCTCCTGGAGCTTTGGGACAAGGTGGGCTTTGGAGTCAGATCTGGGCTCGAGTCCCGGGTTGGTCGCTTAGCCCCATCAGCAGCAGCAGTGAGGCGCTGGAAACGCCGTGGGGAGCATGGGGTGGCGTGGTGCATAGGCAGGGGGCGCGCAGGCTGGTCGTCATGCGGCAGCAGCACCCGCCTCCCCATCTGCTGCCTGCCTGTGTGTCTGCGGGAGTCCCCTCCTCAGAGAGCAGAAAGCCTCACCTCCCTGAGGGCCCTGGGGCCAGGATTTGGGAAGGATGGAAGCCCTGTGGGTCAAGGGTACACATAGGAGAAAGCGTGTTAATTTTCGGGAGAAGGCTGGGATCTGAGGCACCCAAGGAAATCCATTCTTGGTGTCAGAAAACTTTGGATTCTCCAAGCCCCAGTCCCAGGGAGGAAGAAGGGGTGGGGGAAGAGAGAGCGAGGGAGTGAGAGAGAGAGAAAGGCAGAGGGGGGGTGGTAAGAGCAGGAGAGGGTGAGCACACAGCTCTGTAATGGAAACTTGGCATGCAGCCTCTACTTCTTTTCTTCCTTAGTGCATGTGGTTTGAGTCTCGGGTTGAGAGCGTCTTCCCCTTTCAGCAGGCACCCGACATGATCTCCATGGCCCACTCCTGTCCCCCACTTCTCAGAGCCTGCAGTTATGCACCCTGCCTCCGCCGGTGACACATGACATGTGAGCCTCCTGCCTCCTTCCTCATGTGCCCCCTCCCCTTGGACTAATTAGGCCAACATACAACTTCCAGGGCCTGGCAGATGAGGAGCCAAGAATGCGGTGGACAGGTGCCAAGTGTTTTTGTTGACATTGCTCAAGTGCAGCTTTGTGGAGCAGCCTCTGCTGGAGCAGAGAAGTCCAAGGAAGTCTGAGATGAGTGAAGGGAGAGCAGGGAGAAACCCAAGTGGGTGCCTCTTCCAATCCCCTCTGCTCCTCCTCCTAAATCCAACAAGAGAGCCGCCCAAGTCGTAACCCATGGGACCGGCTTAGTCTGTAAGAAGGCCACGCTGAGCGGAGCGCCATGCGTTCAGTGGGGTTTTTGGAACCTTTTTCTCTTCTGTTTGTGGTGGCTTCATGCGGTATATGCCTCACCACAGTTCCTGATTGTTTCTGAGGAAACGAACTTCCTGGAAGTAGGTTTAGGGAAAACTGTCTTCGCCCCTAAACTGTTAAAAGGTTCGGCTGCATTGTTGATCTGCTTCACTGTAGCTGAATAATGCAACCAGATGGACTGCATCCTCCCCAGTGATCTACAATGAATGTGGCCATTGGGTCACCAGACCTGGGTTCAGATCCCCGTTCTGCCCCTCTCATTGCTTGCCGTGTGACCTTGGGTGAGTCTTTGAACCTCTTCATGCTTTGGTTTCCTTATTTGCAAATGGAGCTAATAGTTCAAAATAAGACTGCTGTTAAAATGAAACATGGATGGAATTGAAAGTTCTTCGCACGTAATAGACACTCAATGAATGGGAGCCATATAGCTATTAAATGGTAGTTGGTGTGGTTGGCTATGGATTGGCTCTGATTTTAGGCATATCTCTTCTACCCTGATTTATTTACTCCAGAGGTAGGTCGATCCAGCACCAACTGCCCCTGCCTACCTCACCAGGATTTTGTGAGGACAAATTGAATGGGGCATAATATTGTTACACTTGGTTCTCAATGGGGAAGGAAGTGAATGCAGTACTTGCTGTCATCACTCTGATTTTCTCGGACTCTGGTCTCTGCATTAGTAGTTCAGTGGTTAGTGGTCAACTATATTTTTGTTGAGATAAAAATTTGTAGGTTTTGGAATCCAGAGGTGCTGCCTTAATAGTCTCTAATGCCTGAAGATATTGAATCATTATGTAAAAAAAAAAATCCTCTAATTTTCTGCTACAATAGCTGGCTTTATTTTTACATCTCCTAATTGGTATCAGCTTTTCTTTCAGAATTACAGAACCATGGAAACTTGGCCTGAGAAAGAACTTTGGAAGTCATTGGAAGGGACACTTGCTTCTTTGCAAATCTTTGGAGTCTTCCTAAACATTCAGATTGCAGTACCACAAAGCACTTTTCTCTGACCCCGATTATGAGAACAGCAGGGTGGCCAATCTGTTGGTCCATAGCGCGACTCTACCTTTGGATCTTACGCAGGCTGGGAAATGTCTTTGGTGCCCCGCCTGTATCTCTTCGTTCTTGCCTCTAGCGCCGTTTAAATTTTAGCACCTGCATCTTACTGTCTAAGGCCTTTTCCTGGGCACTAGAGCCCACCTGGGACACCCATATGCCAGGTGAGAGGTGCCAGGGAATTCATGGCCCCTGGGAATAGCCTTCAACCAGTGGCAGACCAGGAATAGGTGGATACATACTTAAGCTTGCTTACTCCTGAGTGTCTGAGATACCTGTCCACCCTGACCCCCAGAGCTTTCCAGGGAGGCCAAGCTCTAGTTGACTCATTTTGGTGACTGGCTTGAAGTGTACCATCTCTTGGCTGGTTCGCCTTCCCCATCCCATGTTCCTGTTCCCCTACAGGTGCTTCCTGGGATCACCCCCACCCCCAATAGGAAACACCTGTGTTCAAATCCTCATTTCCGGGGCTGCTGTGGAAACCCAGCCCGAGACAAATGGGTTGTCTTTCTCCACACTTTTGTAGGTTGTTTGTGACAATGCGGTGCTATACTCACATTTCAGGGCTGCTTGTTGGATTTTCAGGCCACTGACCTTATTGTTTCTTCATGAGTTTTTGAGATTTTTTTTCTCCGCTTGTCACCGTTCTTAATCCTAAGAATTAACCGTTGAGGTTAACCAGACGACACAAATGCCTTGCTTTCACCTTGAATTATCTCTGGTACTGTTCTCTTAGTTATGACTAAACTGGTGTATGTGGCCACCATGTAGGCTTTTGTATTTCAGAATCTAAACTGATTGTTTATCCTAGTTAGGCTCCACATTTCTACATTTGTGTGTGTGTGTGTGTGAAAGAGAGAGAGAGAGAGAGAGAGGGAGAGATATGCCTAAAATAGCTCTTCTGGCTAATATGTGTTAGTTGTAATGAGATACCTTGATAATTTTATATCTGATGGCAGATTCTGTTTGACTGAGGAAGACCTTAGTGCATGAGCTGCTGCAGTTACATGTGTCCTGTGGCTTAGGTGAGATTCCCACAAGCACTGTGATTTCCAGAAACTTCCATGAGTCTTATGTTGTCCATACCCAAAGTGGGAATAGTTATTTCAATACTTACTTACTGAGCACCTCCTCTGAGTCAGGAGTGATTCGGTGTTAGAGAGACAATAGTGGACAAAGTGGACAACATCCCTGCTCCCTCTTTCTTTCCCAAACAGTGTTGTGAGGTTCAAATTCAACAATGAAGTTGGAATCATTTGGGAAACTAAAATCACCATGGAAATAGAGGAATGGGTATGATGACCTTCAGCTCTTCATTGCCTATTTCAGAACACCACACTGATGTGGCTGGATGGGGTGCACCCTCTGGCCTTTCGTGAAGACCATTCAGCCCATGAATTAGACCCTTATCTTGTACTTAGATCCATTTTCTGCCCACAGCAAGTCTGGACACTCAAGAAATGTCCCTTGCCTCATGCCACATCTTTCTTTAGTGCTAAGCTACCAGGAAGACCATCTTTGCTTGCTGTTTCCACCTCCCGGTGGCCTTCTGATGTCAGCTCTGTTGTTTCTTGGCCTTTGTCTTACTTAATTTGTTTATAGTGGTCAAGGACATTGGCCGCTCCTGAAATTCCCTTTTGCTGACCTTGCCTTATGCCATTTCCCGTCCTCTTTCCCTTCCTTTTATGACCCACTGCTGAATTCTTTTAGTCTACTTGCTCTCTGAAGGAATGTTGAGTTCCCCACGATATCTTCTCTTCTCTTTAGTCCCCTCCACCCTTCTGGAAGACCCCATGCATCATGTCTCATACTCTTCCCTGTTTGCTTATGACCCTCCTGATGCTCTCTGTAGCTTAGCTCACTCCCCTGAGGTGTCTCCACCCACAGGCACACAGGTGGCTTACCTCCCTTTCTGTGCTCCACAGACACTTCAAGCTCAACAAGTCCTTAATGGAACATGCTCCATTCTCCCCTCCAACGTGCCCTCATCTTTGTTTTTCCTCCTGGCACATTGGTCCCTACAGTCATCTCAGCTGGAGACCTCAGCACTGTCAACCTGCTCATCCCGTAATGCATTCAAGTGGTTCAGTGTTTTCACATTTGTGCTTTCATCTCTTGTTTATGGAAGTCTTGTTATGTGGCATTCACTGGCCCAGACTCTAGGGATGTTGACATGGTGTCCTAGCTTGGGCAACCCTCCGGAAGCAGCCCCTGAGAAAGTGTTCAGTTGCGGGAGCTTTATTTGGGAGGAGTAGATGCTGGTGGGCTAGAGACAGTCATGCTGATTTCATGGACCTAATTGTGCCCATCTCTTCCCAAATCCATGTTTAGTGAGGTCACGTGGGTCATGCTGAAATTGGCCATGATGAGAATATTTACTCTATGGAAATTGGCCAGTGGCTCCAAACCAGGACTTTTCCCCCCAGAGAGCTGGTTGTTAAACATTTATCAGCATGTTACTGGGAGTGAGGAATTAAGGCAGGGGAGGACAGCAGTTCATAAATTGTGCTTTATCAGGAGAGTTGCACTGTAGATAGCTGGAGCATAATCCCAGGGGAGAAAATTCTGTAATCCAGTTTAGAATACTCACCTCAACAGTCATCCTGCTGGAGTGGGTAAGGTAGTAATACACCAGTCCCTACTAGTCAGTGGCTGAGGGTGGTCTCTGTTGGGCCCAGCAAGATCCAGCAGCCAGAGGAAGCCCTCAGGCAGTCAGGGGCAGCGTGGATGGAGTATAATGATAAGGCCCAAGGTGGGAGGGATAGGCTCATCATTGAGCAGATGGTGGCTGTTGAAGGCACTAGACATCCAGCATTGGGATAGGCCAAAACCCAGCTATTGGTGATGTGTGGCTGTGATCTTGTTCTCCCCAGACCTCGACTTCATGGACCTCCTAGGAGAAGACCGACAGTGGACGGTGGGGAGGAAGTTAATGCAGGTGAATGACACTCTGACTTCAGAAGATGCAGGACTCCGAAGCAGTAAGAACTGCACCGAACCAGGTAACAGTCACAGCTGCGCTGTGGGCAGTGGCTGCCATTTTGTCGGGTTATGGCTGAGGAAGAGCTGGACGCCATGCTTTCCCTTTGAGTTCTAACCCAGAGAGCTCTCAGGGACATTTAGGGCAGGTGTCTAAGAAACAGAAAGGTGATATTCCCAGGGGATTCTACCTCTGTATTCTTTTTCTAGGGCATGGGTGAAAAGGTAAGTCAGTCAGTGATCCTCCTGATTCCGTGCTGATATCAAATGTGGAGGCTGGTGCTCTCAAGTGGGAAACTGAGTTGGGAGCAGGATGGGTGAGGATGTTCTCTGGCCATCTTTGCTTTAATCCCTGGAATCCTCTGTGGCTGGTTTTTAAGCAAGAGCCTTGTTTCTGTCATAGTAAAGACACAGGGGTTGAACCATATCCTTAGCTGTGTTGTTGGTCTTCTTGGAAGAAATGAATATTCATTTATCAGCTGTCATATTTGATATCTGTTGTGTCTTTCCTCAGAAAGACCTGGAACGTTTTATCTCCAATGTATTGAACTTGAAAGGAAAGCAAACACAAAGGGAATGAAGGGGACTTGGAATTGTCAGAACTCAGCTCACCAGATCTCAGGAAAGGCGAGCACCCTCTGGATGGATGAGGGCCTTGCTAGTTTAGACCAGGGGTCAGCAAGCTTGTCTCACAAATGGCCAGACAGGAAATATTTTAGCCTTTGCAGGACATATGCCGTATCTATAGTTTTTGTTTTTTTAAAACATCGTTTTTTTGTTTTTTTTTTTAAAGATTTTATTTGACAGAGAGAGAGAGAGAGACAGCAAGAGAGGGAACACAAGCAGGGGGAGTGGGAGAGTGAGAAGCAGGCTTCCTGCAGAGTAGGGAGCCCGATGTGGGGCTCGATCCCAGGACCCTGGGATCATGACCTGAGCTGAAGGCAGACGCTTAACTACTGAGCCACCCAGGTGCCCATAAAACATCGTTTTATAACCCTTTACACATTTAAAAGCCATTCTTAACTCACAGACTGTACAGAACAGGCATTGGGAGGTATTAGGCCTGTGGCTCTACTTTGCCAACCCCTACTTGGGCTGTTTGGCTCTCTGGGACCTCCCTTCCCTGCATGATGGGAGCTTGGGTCCCATGCATGCCCCCTCTGAGGGGTCAGAAGCTCAACCATGTGTTGATCCCACATCCAAAGGCCAGTCTCATTTTTAGTGTCATGCTGGAAAGATATAAAGTCTTCATTGCAGCCCCAAGAACCTTAGACCTTTGAGAACAGAGGGTGCTCTGTGAAGCTGTACTTCTACCTTTTTTGGGGGAAAGGTGAGTAAAGGTGTCCTTCACCACCATACTGAGAATTTTAATAGTCCATTCCCAAGCAGAGCTGGAAAGAATTAATAGATTACCAGCAACCCCCCACCCCAAACCCACAACAACCCACAATGCTACATAATCTATATTCCTCAAGCTGGAGAATTCAGGAGTTACTGTGGCTATTATTAAATGCTTTGAAGGAACACGCTTGAAGATTAGTGAAGCACATGGCTGCTCCATGAGCTAGAAGCAGTAACGGGTGTGATGGGTTTGAGTGCCACACTGAGCCAGCAGAGCCCTTTGTAGAGAGATATGCCAAGAACCCTGGTTGCTGATCTGGTCATGTAGCCAAATATTTTTCGGGCTCTTCCTATAACTAAGAGGCAGGTGGTGAGTGAGATGTCAGAAGACTGGAAATACAGCATTAGGGAGGCCAGTCTGCACCTTTGGTATACCTTTGGTACGGGAAAGAATGGAGTCACATGCAGTACAGTGACTGGCTCCGTGTTGAGGTCAGCTACCACACTCAGGGCCAATGGTGATGGAAGGGGCTTCTGTTCCCTGTTGAGGGATGTGTTTTGGGGGAGGTGGTGCTGTCTCTGTGAGTGGCATTGCTCATTGTATCTAGAAGTGTTTTTCTCAGAGTGACAGGTGTAGAAGAATAAAGCACATTAAAAGCCATTGCAAGAGAGGAAATGACTCAGCTCCCAGGTAGAAAGGAAGATGTCCAGGTTTTTAAAAAGAGCACCAGTCCAGCCCCTGCTGGTGTTGACAGGGAGGACACAGAGGGAGAGAGGAGGAAGGGCTTCCAGAGGCCAGCGGGAGGAGTGAACAAGAGGTCATAATGCTGCTGAGAGCAGTCCAGAAAGAATAAAGACCCAGAAGGACCATTCTTGATGTCTTTGTTTGGGGGCTATGGGAACTGGGCTTGATTTCTGGGCCCTTGACTCTGAGCCAAAGGCTACAAGGAAGGTGATCATGCCTGAAATAGGAGGAGTCTTTTTTAAGTCCTGGCATATCAAGGGCATACTTGGAGTCTCTGTTCTTTACCAACCCTGCTTTGACCACCTCAAGCTGCAGTGACCATTCTGTTTGCTGAATGTTCTTTTGTACAAAATGTCTAACTGTGCTGTCCAATATGGACACTTAGTGGTGACTTAAATTCAAATTAATTCAAGTTAAATACATTAAAAATTCAGATTCTCAACTGCGCTAGCTACATGTGAAATACCTAATAGTTGTCTGTGGCTCGTGGCTACCATATTGGAGAGCACAGATCATAGCCCATTTCTATCTATCATCACAGAAAGTTCTATTGGACAGGCAGGTCTAGAACTTCCATTTGTCTTTGGACATATATCCCATCTTTCCAGCTTAGTTGCTGGAGCACCTCAAGGATATAAAGTGGACATGTAGATTTGAGAGCCCCATCTCTTCCTGGGTTTGGGGGTCACCATCCCCTGGATTTGAATCCCAGCTTAGAAGCTCTGGGCTTTGGGCCAAATAGGCTTTCTGAGCCTCTGTCTGCCTCTGTCTGCTTCTGTGAGAAATTGAGGTAATCATTCTGACCTTTCATGACTGATGTGCGAATTGGTAAGATGAAGTCATGAAGTATGACTGTGTGTGGTAGTTCTGTAGTAAGAGCTCACTCATGAAGTTCTGTCTGCTGGGGGCAGCCATCTGTCCATTACAGGTGGGTCATGGAACTACTTTCTCCAGTCCCTTCTCACAGAAATGGGCACGTTTGGCCCATCTGGTTCTGTCAATAGGCCACGTCCTCAGGTGGCCCAGGTCTGAGCAGTCAGGAAGCTGTGCCGAAAGGTTCAAGCACTATTTTCTAATACAGGCAAGCTTGAAAGATCTCGCCACGGTAATGAGCACGGCACCTCTGAGGAATGCTCTTTCTACAAGAATGTGGTCAAAACATGACCACAGACACACATGACCCCCCAGTAGCCTTGGTGCCCTTTCCAGAATGCTACTGGAAGTCTTCTCAGTCTGAATGGAACAGATATTTTACACAAAAGTGTTGAGAGCTACAGCACCTTCCAAGGTCTGGATTTGGAATTTAAATTTAGTAGTGTTCATCTTCCCTATCTCTAACTTACTGTGGGAGGGCAGGACTGAGCTGGACGGAGCCAAGGCCCAGTTGCCCAGGTTTCCTTAAGAGGTCAGAGCAGCCCTGTAGGCAGTGAAGATTGCTTGTACTGGTTGAATGCAGTAGTGTTTGCTCTCGAAAGTCTTCAATGTAGGGGCTAGGAAGGGAGCCATGTGGTTTCTGGACCGCCTCCCTTCCGCTTTGTGATGATGTCAGGAGAACAAGAGTGTACTTCCAAAGATGATGCATTAGGCTTCCCTCTGTGCTCAGAGGGGTGATTATTTACTCAGGGACCTGAGCATTTGGGGTGCCAGTGTGTGCCGTGGCCATGTGAATAATGGCGCCAGGGTCGTCGGCAGGACTTAATTTGGCTCTTGTCATAAGGTACACCTAGTGCTACTCGTCATGTCGCTGGGCTTCTCAGACTGTGTTCTTGGAACCCCTGGCTTTAGGTTCCGTTAGAGTAAGTAGATTCCGAGCCAGGAGATGGAATGACCTCCATTCTGGTTGTATTCCCTGTTCAGGATAGGGGGCTGGTTTGCTTCTCAGATGTCAATTTCCTTGTGTATGAAATAGACCTGCAACTAATTTATCCTTTCTACTCCTTCCTCTGTACAAATCCAGTAATTCCACAACATTTCAAGAAGAGAGATTCATGAAAACCTCCACCCCAAGATGCCCTGCTCCGCTTTCCCGAATAACTTCTTGGCATTTGCAAAATTCCATGTCACACCTCACCCCCTCCTTGGACCCTCTTTCCCCTTTCCCCTTTCCTCTTTCCTTCCCCTGCCCCATCCCCCATCTCTCTCTTTGCCTTCCTCTGAAAACCAGGTGCCCAGAGCACCCGCTCAGGCAACGAGCAGGATGCAGGGTGCCCAACATGGTGTCAGTGCTGTCTTTGGTTGGTGTGGTAACATGAAGATGACACGGTCTTCATATGACAGCTGCTGCTTTAAAGACATGTTGTTTTGCAGTATTTCGGATTTTTTTTTTGAAATGGCATTCTTCCCTTGCCCCTCCAAGACATGGCTTTGGTGGAAATTGGTAATTTTTTGTGCCTCCATAACTGCATGAAAAAGACTAAGCTCTGGGCTCCAATTTTTCTGCAATTGTTCCAGTCCTCTGTGAATTTTTAAGGTTGTTTTCTTAGCCTGACACTGCCGATTTCATCTAGAGCCTGAAAACCTATTGTTTTTTGGCAAATAAGACTTGAAACTGTTTACTCAGATGACCTATTAAGTGAAATTTAACTTTGAATAAATTTTATCCATGGAAAATTAAGTTAGCTAAATGTAATATTGAGAGTGGTGGACAACTGTAGCAGGAATGAACTCTTTGTAGTATTTATTTGTACACTTTGCAGAATTTTATTTATACACTTCGCAGTCTGTCTCCAGAAAAATCTATCATCATTTGGTTTTTAGTTCTTTGATGTTTTAAGGAAATGAGCTTTTCCTCAGAGTGCCTCCTTCAAATAAACTTTGGAAGAAAGAGCTATTTAAAATGATAGCCTTTTGTGTGGGCTTCACTCTGAGATCACTGGGTGTTCTTTTGAGAAAGGGCTCATCTTCCTCTCTCTGCCTGGCTTAATTGGGTCTAAGATCCTTGGGCTTGTGCTGTAGGCACCTATGGGGCATGCCAGGCATGTTTACTGGATCAGGTGTCTACTGGAATATCCTGAAAGCACGTGATCTGAGAGTCAAATAGGAATTGTGGTAGAAGAGGGAAGCCAGAGGTCCATATAAGAGAAGCAATACGGGTAAGTTCAAGGGGTGAGTATGTCCACAGATCAGCAAGCAGCACAGACTGATTCAGGTTGCAGGTCATGAACGAAGTTAAGTGTTGGGGTCCTACTGGTTTTTGACTTTAAACCATAACATCAAGGCCAGTTGGTCTGGGGAGGTGAGTGGGGGGATGAGTGAAATAGGTGATGGGGATTAAGGAGTGTACTTGTTGTGATGAGCACTGGGCAATGTATGGAAATGTTGAATCAATATAGGTACACCTGAAACTAATATTACACGGTGTGTTCACTAACTGGAATTTAAATAAAAACTTTTTTTTAATTTTTTTTAATTTTTTAATTTTTTTTAGATTTTATTTATTTGACAGAGAGAGACAGCGAGAGAGGGAACACAAGCAGGGGGAGTGGGAGAGCGAGAAGCAGGCTTCCAGCAGAGCAGGGAGCCCGATGCGGGGCTCGATCCCAGAACTCTGGGATCATGACCTGAGCCGAAGGCAGACGCTTAACGACTGAGCCACCCAGGCGCCCTTAAATAAAAACTTAAAAAAAAATGGCCAGTAGGTCTATAATCACAGGGCTGAGCATGACCAGTCTACAAAGCATGAAAAATCCAATCTCTCATCATTTACATAAAAAAAAAAGATCCAGAGGGGATGAATGACTTGCCTAAGGTCACAGCACTTGTCAGAAGCTGAGTAGAGGCCCCCCGCCCCACCAAACTGTCATATGTAGATACTCAATATATATTGATAATTAGATACAAAGCCTGACGTTTGCATGATTTAGAGTAGGCACTGTCCTGTAGAATTAGAATACAAGCTACAGATATAGTTTTAAATTTTCTAATAGCTACATTAATAAAGTAAAAGGAAGCAGGTGAAATTAACTTTAGTTATACATTTTAGGGGCTCCTGGGTGGCTCAGTGGGTTAAGTGTTGGATTCTTGATCTTGGCTCAGGTTTTGATCTCAGGGTTGTGAGTTCAAGCTCAGCATTGGGCTCCATGCTGGGTGTGGACCCTACTTAAGAAAAAATATATATATATTTTTTAATTTAATGAAATATATACAAAATATTAAGAATGACAAATCTCAAATTGCCTCAGTGTTTTATCCCTGGGTTTGAACCCAGGAAAGAGCAAAGGGTTTTGGGGTTTTTTTTTAAGTCTTAAAATCTGTTCTTTATTGTATTAGCTTACATAACTTTTACTAACTTCTCTCTGCAGTTATGAATTTCATAATGATTCACATAATAGCTGTTGACACTCTTAAGCGCAACAAGTTAGGAACTTATTGTGGTCTCCTCTTTAATTTGTATCAAAGTCGTTACTGAATTAGTTAGATAGGGTAAGAGTAGCTGCTGTAAAAATAAGTCCTGCAGATTTGGGAGTTTAACACAGAAGTTCATTTCTTTCTTGTGGAAGGTTCTGGCCTTTGGGTGGCCCTATTGCAAGAGGTGGTCCATGGACTCTGAAGCCTTCCATTTCGAGTGGCCCATCCTTACACTTGGTTCCCAAGGGTGTTGTGCTTCTCTGCTTTCAGAGGCAAAGGCATGGAGGATTGTGCATAGCTGACTTTGAGGGACTAGATCCTCACTCCTGCTCGCATGCCACTGGCCAGGGCTCAGTCACATGACAACTCCTCACTTTCAAGGAGGCTGGAATTTGTATATATTAGCAGAGTGCCCTCAAAGAAGAGGGAGCAGATCTGGTGAACAGCTAGCTAATCTCTGCTACCTTACCCCCCCCAACTTGTTTCTTTTTGAAAAAACAAACTTCTCAGTTTTCCTTAATGCTTATCTTATTTCAAAAGCCATATTCTACCCTCTACAGAAAAATCATAACCCAGACTAACATCTTCTGAGGTGGACTTAGCTCTTGGTTTGACCTTCATGATTCTCACTTGGTCAAGGTGGCACAAATCGACTCTCTTCTCACCTGTCCCAGTTGTGCCTATTTGCACATTCCATCTCTTCTTTGTAAATATAAGAACCCTAGGAAAAATAATGAAAGTTTGATGCATGAAGTCATTGGCAATAACGTAAGAGCTTAGGTTCCAGAGGAGATGCTAAATCTCACTTCTATCACTTTCGACCTATGTATGCCAGGTGAGTGTCTTAAATTCTTTGAACCTCATTTCCACCATCTGTAAAATGCCAGTCAAGATGCCCACTTCACAGAGGTGTGGTAGTCACAAAGCCAAGTAAGCTTCATAAATAGCTGGAACCTCAGTCATAGTACGTGCTTATTAAATGGTAGCTGTGTTATCTCTGTTACCAGATATATAATGGAGAGCAGACCCACAGAGGTCATTTATAGGGACTTTGCCACTCTGAGGCACATTAGAACATGGTGGGATTATGAAGATTGTTTTAAGGATGGATCGCTTATCGAGTGCAGTTCGGCCCCAGCACAGCATTCTCACAGCTGTGTGAATGAGACATGTCAGGAGATTAACCAGGAGGCTTCTGACTAATGCTGTTTCCTGGCCTCAGAGGCCACTATATAGACACATAGGATGAAATAAGGAGTACAGGATTTTCTACTGCACACTAATGAAGGGTTTAAAAGTTTCCCGTTCTGGGAGGAAAGGCCAGATGCTATTCATTTCTTTTTTTTTTTTTTTTTTTAAGATTTTATTTATTTATTCATGAGAGACAGAGAGCGAGGCAGAGGCAGAGGGAAGAAGTAGGCTCCCCACGAAGCAGGGAGCCCAAGGGGCTCGATCTCAGGATCCCAAGATCATGACCTGAGCCATAGGTAGATGCTTAACTGACTGAGCCACCCAGGCGGCCCTGCTATTCATTTCTTGTAGGTTCAGCATCCCTTTAGGACTTATTTCTTGAGACACTGAGACATTCTTAAAAGCCCCGTTCTTTAAAAGTAGCCCAGGCAGACTAATCCAGTGAACGGTGCATAGAATCTTCCTGAAACCCAGGTGAAGGATGATAAGCTCTGCTCTTAGATGCTTTTGTGGGCCTGCCTATTTGCTCAGGACTTTAGACTCTCAAAGCATTTTTACATTCACTAGCTCATCGGAGTGTGTTTGGCTCCTGGAACAAAAATACCTGATGGCCAGGAATGACTGTATTATTGATAGATAAATTAGACCTAGACCAAGGCCAGTTGGGTTAAAGAATTGATTCACAGTCCTAGATGTGGAAAGAAACTGAGGGACTCTTGATTCCAAACCTTTCCTCAAGCCAGGGCCCAGCTAACTATGGCCCTTGACCAAATCTGGCCTGGTGACTGTTTTTGTAAATAAAGTTTTATTGGAACACAGCCATATATGTCCATCTGTGTAATGTCTGAAGGCAGAACTGAGTAGTTGCAGCACAGACCTCAGGTCCTGCAAAGCCTAAAGTATTTACTCAGTGGCCCTGTACAGGAATGTCTGTAACCACCTGCAGCCCTAGACCCTGGGACTGGTGCCTCGGGTGGCCTGGAGGAGAGGTTAAGGCGAGAATGATATCCCCACCTCTCTCTCTGCTCTCCCTGACCCTTTCCCCAGATGATGCCTGTGGGCCATATTAAAACTAGTGTCCCATTAAGTATTTTTAACATCACTCCTGGGCTGGGGGCCTGTGACTCAGATACTCCCCTCTTTCTGTTTTCTCTCTCACCCATAGACACACAATCAAAAACCTTCAGCATTGTCTGTCCACATGTTAGGGACCTGTGTAAAGTAGAAGAGGTAACGTTCATCCCCATAAAGATGCTGGAAACCCACTGGTCTGGACTAACTCCTTGTTCCAAAGCATCCGGGTATCTGGACCCACCTGCCCAGTCTTTCTCACGCCTGGAATTGCTTCCCTTTGGGGTCAGAGAGTGAAGCGTCCATGAGGCGCTGGCCGCTGATGAGCATGGTCAGCCCCCACCACATGCAGAGAGTTTGCCCAGGTGCCCCCAGAGCAGTGAGCAGTGAACTCCCCTGTGTGAGGAGGCCACGGGGCATTGGGTGAGGTGGCTGGGAACACCTGCTGTGGGGTCAGCTCAAGGGTCAGTCACCTCCTGGCCCTGCTGCACTCCTCAGCTGTACCTGCATGGCCTTTTGACAGTGGCAGCAACAGCCGCTTCTTGCTCGTGGCCCCGGCTCCGTCTCCAGCCCTGTGGGAGTTTATTCTTGCCTGCCCCGGATTCCTTGGTGGCGCTGCAGCACCCCTGAGGTGACTGGGGCACTTTTTTTCTTGAATTACATGTTCTAAAATGATCTTGTACCACAGATAAACCCATTTCACGGGTGAAGCCAGGGCTGAGGTCGAGGGGCACGAAGGGGCATCTCCAGGGTCCACCTCTGGTTGGCAGTCGAATGAGGACCCGCACTTGCACTTCCCAACCTTTCCTGCCTCTGGCCAGGGGGCTGGGCTGTGTGCCCTCACCTTGTGTATGTGTAGAGTCGGCCTGAAATCACATCCGCAGATCCGGGTCACCAGGAGGATACCGCTCTGCTGTCATACAGGTGCTGTCAGGTACCTTAGGGTAGCAGTTCTCAAAGAGAGCAGACCAACGGCAGCGGCACCAGCCCTGGGAGCTTGTCAGAAATGCACATTCCTGGGCTCCAGCTGAGACTTCCTGGGCCAGAGCCGCTGGGAAGTAGGCCCAGCCACCTGGATTTTTACAAGCTCTCCAGGGGCTTATTAGGTGCACTTGAGTGTGAGGAGCCCTGGCTTAGCTCACTGGAGTCCCCTGGGGAGATTTTCGATCCAGGCCCCACCCCAGACCAACTTGAGTCTCTGGGACTGGAAACCAACCAGGCTTCAGTGGTTTGAAAGCTCCCTGGTGAGGCCAGGATGCAGTCAGGGCTGAAACCATGGCCTGAGGCCACCCACCTCCATGCACTGGCTGGCTCTGAAAAGCTGGCTGTGGGAGTCTGGTCAAGAGGAAGAGAACTGGGCGGGTGAGCCCAACGAACAACCAACCAGCCAGAGGGAGGGTGTCAGCCAAATATAAGACACCAGACCTAGCTTGCTCTAGGTTCCTCATTCCTCCTGCATTCATTCATTCATTCCTTGTGAGCCACACAGACAAGCGTTCGTTTTTAGACTCCGTTTTGGGGATCCCTGGGTTTTGTTTCTAAGATTTCTTCCCCCAAGAAACACCAGGATGGAGTTTCACCTAGCTGTATTTTAAAATGTCCATCTGGGGTGCCTGGGTGGCTCAGTTGGTTAAATGTCCGACTCCTGATTTCAGCTCAGGTCATGATCTCAGAGACATGAGATCAAGCTGCACATCGGGCTCCGTGCTGGGTGTGGAGCCTGCACAAGATTCTCTCTCTCCCTCTCTCTCTCTGCCCCTCCCCACCCTCTCTTTCCCCATATCTAAAAAAATAAAATAAAATGTGTGTTTGTGCGGGTCGGATGGGAACGTACCTGCCTCACTTTTCAGGGGATCTCATCTTGTGTTCTAGATCTTGGTTGGTTGCTGAGTGCTCACCTCTCCCACTCACTCTCTCCCTCCTTCTCAGACCCCTGGGCTGTCTGGGACCCCTGGGCCCACCCAGGGCTAACTGTGGGCCTGAGGCCAGGGCCTTGGGGTGCTGACTGCCTCTTCCTGGGCACTCCAATCCTGACCTGACTGGGACACTCTCAGGCCTGGGGTAGACTCTGGGAGATTCAGGGTAGGATGAGGCCCAGGCAGAGTCTCTCTCCCCAGAGGCTCACAGCAGCTCCTCTGGGCCTCAGACTTCTTAAAATAGGCTCTGTGGAGTAAGCAGGCAGTGTGGCTGAGGGCTGTGGGGAGGGCATATCTGAGTTAGTGAACTGAGTGTGTCTTCCACAGACAGCACACTTGGGCAACAGGCACCCAGCTTATTGCTTCCTCCTACCTGGGGCTCCCCATGGCCTGTGGGCCAGTGGCCACCCCTCCAGTCTGTATTCACTGGGATAGGTCCCATCTACGCCCATGACAAGGTTCACATTCCACCTTGGAGAGTAAGGTTAAATAAGTACATGTCTGGGATTTTATATTGGCGCTTCCGAGGTTCCTGATATAGTTTAAACCATTAGTTTGGCTGAAATTTCTATAATAGAACAATAAAATCCCTGAATTAAAGATTAGCAGCCTTTTTTAGAAGCGGACTCTGAACGAAATAGACATGAGCCCGGTCCAATGGCTTGTCCATCCCTGCCAAGGCCTTTGTGCACAGAGCTGAGCCTGGCTTCCCAGCCCTGAGTCTTCAGGGCCCACCCAATGTCCATGCCACTGGGATCAGGGGCACTGGGCTGAGAAAGGGAAGAGAACAGGATGCAGGGGACTGGGGACAGGCCACTCTAGAATGAGCATAGGTCTCGGGTCCGAGGAGTCATGCTGGACTCAGTTAAGCTTCCATCATCTCAGTCACTAAAAAAGTGCCCAGAGTTTCCACCCTGCCTTGGGATCATTGAGACAAAGAGGAGATAAGGGGTACCCATGGTTTATAATTAAAAAGTACTTCTGGGTGGAGTAGGGATGCAGACTAGGGTTCCACAGACATGGAGAAGAGTCCTGCTTTGATGCCTGTGGGCTAAGGGACCCTGGACCAGTCATGGAACCCCTCAAAGCCTTGGTTTCCTCCCCCGTGAAGTGGGAAAATTCAAACAGCAAGGGTTACCGTGAAGAGTCTGTGGAATACAGTATGTAGAGTGACATACAGCAGATGCTCAACCCATGAATGGATGCCCATATTTTGAGCACCCATTATGTGCTAAGGGGTTTCACACACAGGGCCTCAATTAGTGATGCATAGGAGATTGTGGTTATTATGCACAGATCTATTAGGGCACAGAGATTTCTACTGCGGGAGGAGAGTGAATGGACCTGACACGTACTAATATCATACAAGTGCACCTCATTTATTGCACTTCACTTTATTCTCTTCGCAGATACTATTTTTTTTTTTTTTTTTTTTTACAAATTGAAAGTTTGTGGCAATGCTCGGATGATGAGCAAGCCTGTCGGCACCATTTTCCCAATGACATTTACTCGCTTCGTGTCTCTCTGTCATGTTTTGGTAATTCTCACAATATTTCAGACTTTTTATTTATTATATTTGTTACGGTGGTAGGTGATTACAACTTGCCAAAAGCTCAGATGATGGTTAGCCTTTTTAAGCAATAAAGTATTTTTTAATTAAGTTATGTACGTTTTTTGATATAATACTATTGCACACTTAATAGACTACAGTAGAGTATAAACGTAACTTTTGTATGCCCTGGGAAACCAAAACATTCATGTGATTCATTTTACTGAAACATTTGCTTTATTGCTGTGGTCTGGAATTGAACCTGCAATATCTCTGAGATATGCCTTTAATACCTAGGTGGAAAGTAAAAATATTCTTAATTGTCAATTCCTCTGTGCTGGTTCATGAACAGCCTGTTAACATCAGCCCCAGCCTCCCAGTAGGTCTTTTTTGGGGAATGGGAATTCCATTTAGCTGCATTTATGTTGGTCTGTCCTGGGAAAATCCACAGGAAAATCACCAGTAATGGGAATTTTGGTCTTAGCAGACCGAGATTCGAGGTTGGCTGTACAGAATGGGCATCAGTGGATGAAGGAAGAGGCAGTGAAGGGCAGTGAGAAGGTAGGAAAGAAGCTGGACTTGTTCTGTGCTCAGTTCTGTCCACCTTTCACCATGCAAGTCTGCCCTTTGGACATATCTTTAAGTCAAATCATGTGAAAAGAGGTGACCTGTGTTCCATGGGCAACGATCCTTCCGTATTCCAGAAACATAGTTCCCCCACTGCCTGCGCCATTTTAACCACAAGTACGAGACCAATTTGTTAAATTAAATTCTAATTTAATACTGAATTTAAAGGAAGGAAAATCATAACACAGCTGTACCCATCCATCTAATCAGGTGTTTTTATCCATTGACCCTAGTTTCATGCAGAACATTGGCCTCCTTGCAGGAATGTGCTTGTGGCTTACAAAAGGATGTTTCCTTAAATGGGGCTGAGCATGAGTACTTTGGTGCTTGGTGGTTCCCAAGGGTGCAGAGTCTCTCAGTAGTAACCATTATGAATCTCGAATGATTGTCTTTTCAATGCCACAATTTCATGTGCTGTTTATTTACAAATTTGCATCCCTTCTCTCCCCATCCAGGCTCAAGAACCTTACCTTCAGGTACTTTTTTTTTTTTTACTCCAGCATTTTATTATAAAAATTGGCAAACATACAGAAAAATGGAAGAGATTTTACAGTGAACACCCACGACTCAACACCTAGGTTCTGTAATTTACATTTTACTCTGCTGGCTTTCTCACACACTTACTGATCTAGCCAACCCTGTATCCGTCCATCAATCTGTTCTTTTTCATTTGAGTGGATTTCAAAGTAATTTGCTGAAATAAACACACTCCCTCTTACATAAGTTTAGCATGCATATCAGTAACTAGAGTTTATTGTTCGTTTACCCTTCTTTTTGGGTAACATTTATACACAATGAAGTGCACACATCTTAAGTGCACCATCAGTGAGTTCTGACATATGCATACAGCAGTGCTTCCAACCTCTATCAGGATCTGGGACATACATTGTCCCAGGAAGCTCCTTCATGCCCTCACATAACCACTCTTATGATTTCTCTCACCATAGATTAGCTTATACCTATTCTAGAACTTATATACAAGAATCATAAAATATATATTCTTTGATATAAGTCTTCTTTGTTAGCACACTGTTTTGGAGATTCATCCGTGTTTTTGTGTATAGATACATCCTTTACATGCACACATACACACACGTCAATAAATATCTATGTATATGGATTACATTTACACAAGTGACAAACTTCCCATGTAAATGTTAATATGTTAGGTATTTTTCTCTCTAGCAAATGCTTTGTAGATTTTGGTCACTTCTCTTAGAAACTTATATTAGATCAACTTCCAAAGAGACCTTTATGATGTCTGGAAAATTAGTAAGAGCTTTGGTTGACCAGGGTCTAAATATAGATGAAAGCCAGTCATCCCTAATCCCACCCTCTCACTTCCCTCCAGAACAGAACCGTGCACTGGACCCAGAAGCCTTCTGGTTGTAGGTAGGGAAGGGGGAGGGGGTGGGAGGGGCGATCTCTCTTGTCCTAAGGCCTCTGGATGCAGCCCTGCACTTTCAGTTACTCAGTTACGAAAATAAATGGGAGAAGCCTAACCGTGAAGGTGGAGAAAACGGTCTGGTTCACTGAGTAAACAGCCATGTGCATTCTGCTGTGGAAGCTGCTTCCAGAAGGCCTGTGTGGCATTCTTTCCTGCTGGAGCTGGGCATGCTCCTCGTCACAAACAGCCACAGAGAAAGACATTCTCTAAGCACCTCCTCGGGAGGTAGATGCCTAGTCAGGGAACAGGACCAGCCCCACATTCAAGTGGGAACTGTGTGTGTGTGTTAGTGTCTTTAGAAAGGATGAGATCCTCATTTTCCCAAACAAGTTCTGACCCAGCAGAACATTTTGTTGGCATAAGTCTTCATTTGTTTATGTTCCTTGCCTGCTTGTCTGCAGTTTCTGACACACAAGTTGATTTGGAGTAGGTAATTGAAAGGCACAAGCCACTGGTACAATGAGGAACACCCTTGGTGATCATTAATTTCATGCTGTAGCCATCAACTCCCTTGACTCAGTTCTGGTTCCCTTTGAAGCAGACGCTGAGACAAGGGTTTGGGTACGTGTAGTTTATCTGGGAGGCGATCCCAGGAAACACCAGTAGGGAGTAAGGGAAGTGAGCAAGGGTGGGAGGACAAGATAGCCAATGTCCGAATGTCAGTCAGTTACCACTGGGGACAACAGGGTATAGATGATGCCTGTGAGATCTCCCACTCAGGGGTGAGGGAGCCGGGTTATGTATACGCCAGCTCCCATATACCCAGCCTGCCTCTCAGCCAGGCAGAGCAGTGTCCATGACCAAGGACCGGCCCCAGGTGAAGGAGTGCAGGTGCGGGCAGCTGGAAGTTGGGGCACTGTGCACCCAGGTGCTCAGAAGTGGGAAGGTGAGTGGGGCACCAACAGTGATTGCTAAACGCTGACTTCCTTCTTTCCCACTAAGCGGTTTTGTGTTGTAAAACAGGTTGGAAAGCTCATCCTAAACCAGGAAGAGCTCATAACGGCACTTTGCACTTCCTCTGTGTCTGCACGGGTTTGTCTCGCTAGACGCGGGCACTCAGACTCACCCCACTAGTTTTCAATGTGTCATAATGTATGCTCGTACAAGTGCTGACTGCTCGCCAGGCCCTGGTGCCACAGGCAGCAGGCTCAGGCTGCATGAACCAAGGAAGCTTTGCAGGCCAGGGTCCGCAAGCAGAGGGCTTTCATGAAAACCAGGAAACATGCCTTCCTTCCTCATTCATCTAAGATTGCCTCCATGCATGTGTTAGACTTCCGGAGACCTCAGGGAAGCTCAGAAGATATCAAAATCGAAAAAAGAGGAACCCACCAAGAAAATACTGCCTAAGCTCCTTCCATAAGCAGACAGAGCCTCTGCTCACCAGGCAGATCTTTTTATTTTGCGATCAATTAAAGCAAAAGAGTTACTTCTAGAAGTGTTGCTGGGGCCTAGGGCCTCGAACTTATGTAAATCCAGGGAGAAGACTTCATTTAAACCCTGAATAGAAATTGGGAAATGTGGTGTCACCACCAACATGTGGCCCATACTTTAGTCTCTAGCATGGGTGTTATTTTAGGGGAATACACTGGCTTTTCTGGCTTCAGAGTGAAAAGAAAATGGATCCATATCCTCAGGTAATCATTTAATCCGTCACTGGGCTCTATCTTATATCAAATGGAGTCCGTATTTCACACCACATCATCTTGACTCAGTATGTTTAAAGTAGAGAACCCTGTAGCCCTGGTCTTTAGGGCCTATATGCTTTCATATTCCAGAGCCCCCCAAATGTGGGACTTCCAAAGCCTTCTAGAAAAAACACATCCCACTGAGTAAGGTTCTTCAGCCCAAAGCCTGGCACAAGGGGAGGTCATTCCCACCTGGAATTGGAGGCATTTAGATCCCTCGAAGGCTATGGGATGCAGTTTTTGGCCACGGGAGGAAGGATTGTACCTTATGGTGTTTTAAACCATGACCCCAGGTGCTTTGATATTTCTCTGGGGATGAGATAGGCTCTCACTCTCTTCCTCTTGAGTATGGCTGGCCTTCATGACTCACTTAGACAGACTGTGGCAGAAGTTGTGTGGCTTCCAAGGCTGTGTCGTAAAAGGCAATACAGCATCCATTCAGCTCTCTCCCTTGGGACAGCCCTTGGAACTGGGCCACCATGCTAAGAGGAAGCCTGGGCATCATGGAGACCGCTTGCAAGTGCTCGGGCGACAGCCCCAGCCACTGTCCTGTGTGATCGCTGACAGCCAGCATCCACAATCAGACACGTGCACGAAGACACCTAGATGGCTCCAGTCCCAGCCACCATTGGACTGCAACCACATGCCATCTGGGTGAGGACTGCCTAACCAAGCCCAGTCACCCCCAGAACCATAGAGATAAAAATGATCGGTTATCGTTGCTGTTTGGGACTGCCAGGTTGGGCTGGTTTGTTATGCAGCCATGGTGATTGGTACGCTTATATACTCACGGCCGTGTTGCCCAAGAAGTTCCAGGGCCAGTAAAGGATCTCCGCCGTTTACTCACTGCTTTCATCTGGTGCGGTGACTCACTTCTTGCTCCCTGGGAAATCAGTGTCTGGGGAGAAGAGACAAGAGTGGGCATGTTTCTCGAGTCTCCAGCTCGCTGCCAGCTAGGCGGCCTAGAGATGCGTGAGGTTTCCAGCTGTTTGAATCTCAGTAGGTTGGGCATTGAGAGCCTGTTCTGGGTCTGGCTGCGAACACTGGGGGGCAGCAGTGGTGGGAAGCAGCCCTGCGTGTCCTCCTGACGCTCTGGGCTTCTGGGGCTGACTCTGCACACCGAATATGCTTTATTGTCATGACCTCCCTGGTCTGGCCTCCTCCTGTCAGAGGGTGCAGAGCAGTGCAACCCCACTGCTTCTTCCAGCGCTCCAGTCCTGGGGAGGGTGGGTCCCTGTGTGGGCAGCTGGAGGTCTCCCCTCTCACTTCTCCTCTGAGCTTCTCCTCCTTCAGCCTGGGAGTGGCTCCCCCATTTCTTCACTGTCTTGGGGAGATGTGAAAATGCATGTGAGAGAACTTTGAAAAATCTGCAAAGGTCTTATGAAACTGGAAGGTACTGGTAAGGGATACGAAAACAATTACTGGATCAGGCAGGAGCGACACACCAGTGTGGCGGTTTTATCTTCTTCAAAGACCGTAAGTTAAGGATCATAAACTCTCAACTAAAAAAATCATGTGGCCAGGACCCCATATAACGCTCGAGTTCTCTTTACGACATTGCCTGAAAATGGTCCTCTGTCATGTCCTTGCATATCCTCAGTGGCAGGGAGCTCACCCCCCCACCTCCTTTTAGAGGCCTTTTATTCCCTTGGGCAACTGGGAACATTAAAATTGTCTTTCTTGTGCTGAACCGAAGTGATCTTCCTTTTAGTCATCTAGGGTTCTACAAAATAAATCATCTTCCTTTTCCGCATAGCATCCGTATGAGGTTGGATATCAAGGCCTTCCTTGTTCAGGCTTTGGTCTTTTCAGTTTTTGAGCTCCTCCTCCCCACCCCTACTTCATATAGCATGGTTTGGAGAGCCTCTCACCATCCTGGTTACCTTCTGGACCAACTCTGAAAAAATCAGTCTCTATATATTGGGAAAGAAATCTTTTCATTAAATGTATTTCTAAGTGGTCACTAACTTAAATACAGTTGTTTACATCTTATATTTTAGCTTAAGGGCAGCAATCACTATTTTTTTTATTATGTTCAATTAGCCAACATATTGTACATCATTAGTTTTTGATCACCCAGTGCCCATCACCACATGTGCCCTCCTTAATAACCCATCACCCAGTTACTCCATTCCCCCCACCCCTTCCCTTCTGTAACCCTCAGTTTGTTTCCCCAGGAGTCCAGAGTCTCTCATGGTTTATCTCCCTCTCTGGGGTCCTAGGATCAAGCCCTGCATTGGGCTCCCTGCTCAGTGGGAAGTCTGTTTCTCCCTCTCTCTTTCCCCCCTCCCCCCAGCTTGTGTGCACGCACGCTCGCTCACAAATAAATTAATAAATAAATAAAATCTTTTAGAAAAAAGAAAAAGTCAGTCTCCTGTCATTGTGTTTGAACAACACGTGAAGAATTGGACCTGATTCAGTCCCTGCTCAGCTGTTAGATATAATTATTTCAGATGCGAATTCACCTAATGCAAACCCATGTTCAGATGCAAACCCATTAATTGCTAAGCTAGGATTTAAACCCATAGGTTCTTTCCAGAGACAGGGTCGAGTGTCTCCTTGGAGTCAGGGCTGGGCTAAGTGCTCTGCCTGCAAGTCTCCTTACCTCCGACGGACCACATGAGTCAGGCATTCCGTGAGCACCCAGGGCCGGCTGCCGAGCTGGAGTTAAAACCCAGCCGCACCCAGGTGCCCCTTCCCAGCACCGCGTACCCCTCCACGCTGAACGTCAGGCATGAATGTCGAGTTGACACATGATTTCCACAAGTACTAGTCTTTGCCTGCGGGTGCTAAACCCTGTGTGGGCAGGCACCAGGGCTGTTTTGCTCACTCTTCTATCCCCAGGGTCTACAAAATAACCCAGAACATGGTGGTTGCATCTCATATTTGTTGACGTTGAAACTTTGTTGAATGAATGATTGAATGAAGGAGTGAATCCTTCTGCTTGTAACTTCTCTGTGACAGTTGTTCCCCCCACAAACATTTCATTTTGAAAAAACAAAAGATTAATAGAGAAAACTGTAAGGGAAAATATAACAAACTTCAGTGTATTTACTGTTAGAATTAATAAGTGTTAACATTTTTATTTGCTTCTGATCTTTTTCTGTGTCTAAGAAATACAACATTGCAGATCAAGTTAACATCCTTTTTTTCTGCTTTGTCAGGTCTTCTACCTTCAGAAGCAGCCATCATCCTTATTTTGGGCATGGTTGGCCTGTGTTTAGTGTTTCTATCTCATGTAGATATTTGTATGCATAAACAATAACATTGGTGTGCTTTCGAATGCACATGAGTGTGCTTTCAAATGCACATGAGTGTTATTTGACTATATTAATATTCTGCAATGTTTTTCCCACTCATGTATATTTGAGATCTATGTGTATGCATGCGCTGGTCCATTCATTTTAACTGCCGTCTTTTTTTTTTTCCATTGTAAGATTCTATTGGCATTTTTCCATTCCCCAGTAATACATACGTGGCTTGTTCTCAGTTCCTTGCTGTGGGCAGTTAATATTCTCATCATCCTGAGTTGTCAGGCAAAGGGACTTAGAGCCAGCCGTGAAATGACCCCTCTAAGGTGCCACAGTTTTAACAGGTAGTAGAACCAGAGGATGGGCCTCTATTTTCCGACCTCAGGCCATGGTCTTCCTCACTGCACCACAGCTGTCTCCCTTTGGGAAAGGAGGTGACAGGTCAAAGGAAATGGGGGAGGGCTTTATCTCCTAAAAGCTCCAGGCTTGGGAAGTGACCTTTTTTAGAGACCAGCATAAGCGTTTGATGCAAAAGGAGGTCACCCCACCGGTTTCAAGGAAGAGAAAAGACTTGAGTGTCATAGGAGGGGTATCCCTGGTGCTGACTCTTGTGTCGTTGTCAGGCACTTGATGGCCCCCTGGACAGACAGGTCAGGTTAAGTCTTAGAACCTCAGAGCTGGCCCGAAATTCACAAAAGCAGCAAGAAGGCATGGGTGACTTTATCTCCTAGCTCAGAGGGTACTGGACTATGGGACCACTTCCGTCCTGGGGGTTAGCATCCGCCCCCTTTTTTTCTTTCCATTTCAAGTGAATATAGGGTTACTGTAGAGCAGGTTTAAAAACCACTTCACATAAAAAGAGACTAATCATTTCTATCCTTGTTTCTCTTTAAAAATTAGGGCTTTGAAAACATTAATCAAATTTTACAAATTTAGCAAAAGATGTTCAAGTTTCTGAGACAATAAAGATCTTCTTTTCCCTTCTCCAGAAATGGTATAATGGCCTTTAGGCCATCTGGCTCTGTGACTTGCAGTGGAGAGGAGAGCCTCTGGGGCAATTTGCGTAACTTCTCGGTTTCCTCATCTTTCAGAGCAGATGATGTTGATAACCACCTCATCGCCAGAACAAATTTGCCGGGAAGTGGGAGCCTCAGGGCTCTTCACTTGCAGGAGCCCTTCCAAGACCTCTATCTAATTTTTATTCATAATTTGGTGTGCTTTTTCAGGAAGAGGGTCTGCCAAACTGTATGTGCTTCAGCCCCATGTGTTCTGGATTCACCTTCTTGAACATAAGATGGTTGTAAGGATGCCTTATCGCATAATTAGGGCACAGTAATTGTAAGCCTTTGTTAGGATAATTAATTAATAGCATGCGCCTTGAGTGTAACCTCATGCCTGGAACTGAGTGGGGGCTCAATTAATAGCAGCCTTGGTTATTCTTTTCTCAAATTCGGCACACAGTTCAGTTTTTATAGGGTCTTTCATCTTCAAGGATAATGTGAGGAGGACCAGAGATAGCCACCCCGGCTGGCCTGCAGCCCCAGATTCTCTGTAATACAACAGACAAAAATTGCTTTAAGGCCTTAAAAGTTTTCTGCTTGTCTTCTCCATCATCTGGCTCCCCTGAATGGTCTGGTTGACCTCTGCATCCCATGGTGAGGTGAGCAGTCAGCTAGGCAGGGACGCACAGAGGCGTTGACCACATCTACTCCCGTGCTTTTTTTTTTTTTTTTCTCAAAAGACCATGAATATGAAAGTCCCTCAACTAAAAGCCAGTGGCAAACGATTTTACCATGGAAAAAATGCTTATAAGAGAATGCTGATCACTGAACAGAAGCTGAGAGTGTCTTCGGAG
Source organism: Mirounga angustirostris (assembly GCF_029215605.1). Classification (NCBI taxonomy): domain Eukaryota; kingdom Metazoa; phylum Chordata; class Mammalia; order Carnivora; family Phocidae; genus Mirounga; species Mirounga angustirostris. Next base: position 94,403,738 of record NW_026991718.1, on the reverse strand, counting down.
GGGATGGGATTGTGAAGGACAGGGAAGTCTAGTCTTAGACACTCTCAGAACCTTGGCTTCTAAATCCTCATACTCTGAAAACTTAGACCAGGATATTTGGGCCCCATCTGAATTTTATGACCTGATGAGTTATTTTGTTCTTTCCTTCTTGAATGCAACATGACAGTTGTGTTTCTAAATTTAACTCTTCCTGTTTTGGCTGCTTGGAGTATTTGTTCACAGAAGACCCGTGTGGGATGAGAGCAGCTCTCCCTGGGGCATGAAGTCCGCTGTGGGCTGTCACATCCCTGGGGCAAGAAAGCCTGGGCAGGATGGCCTCACCGGCCCATGGGGTCAGTGGCTTGTGGATGTCACCTTTCTTTTCTTGGGAGTGATATAAATATATGAGTGTGTAGATAAGTATTTTCCCCCAAGGTTAGTTTCCTTGGCATTCTGTTACTCCATCTTCTCGTTACACTCCTTTTTCTTAGGAAGTGCTGCCTCTTTCATGAGGAAATGTGAAAGATGGTTGCTCTTAGGGCATCATTCTGAAAGCCATTTATGGAATCTTCTTCTAGTTTCTAACCTCTTTGAACTTCTTCTTAGCATTCCTGGGTAGCCAGAGTCATTTGTAATTGAGGCACCTGAACCACAGGGAGCGTAAGGATTTGTCCAAAAGGACACAGCATGCTGAGAGCGGATGCCAAGCCCTGACTTGATGGCAGTGCTGCTCTTACTTGGACCTACCTCCTCGGTTCTGCTTGGCTATTTGCCGCTGGTACATCTACTCTTGGCTGCTGGGCATTTGGGCCAATGGAGGTGCTTCCTATTGACTGTTCATTGAGCTTTCTTTTGGAGGGGGATGGTATCTGGACCTTCCAAGGACTGGAGGTCCCCTGAGCCTTCTTCAGGCCCTGGCTGTTCTCTGTCCTGGTGAGGACTTTGGTTGGGTGGTGTTGGGAGAGGGCTGGGGGTTCTGGGCTAAAATGTGGGGAAGGATTTATAAGACAATTTGGTATAGAAACAGCAACTGGGATTTCTGTAAACTGGATTTGGGTCATCATGTTTCCATGAATTATAGGTGGGAACTTGAGTCCCCTCATCTCAAGATGGATATGTGATTACACTGGGTTGTTACAAAGAGTAAATGAGATCAGATTTGTGATCGCACCTACTGTACGTGGTGTACTGTGTGTACAGTCAATGCTCAGTTAGTGGTCACTCCCCTTTGAGCTCCCATTTCTTTGTCTATGAGATGCATGGAGTAGACTGGATGATCTTTAAGGTTCCTCCTAGTGCTAAACTGGGATGATTTTATTGCGAGAAGACATAAAACCTGTCCTCACGTAGATGAAGAGCTTCTTGAAATGTGAAAAGGTAGCAAACACCTCAGTGTAAAAAAAAAAAAAAGTTTTGTTTGTGAGGCACTTGCACAAGATTATTCACCCCAGGACAACCCCCTGCACCCCAAGGGCAGGTCTTACTCTAGCAGTTTCTGCTCTGTCCCTCGGGCCTACAGTAGGCCTTGGCACAGTGTGGGCTCTGGTTAGATATTTGGTGAATGAGTGAATGGACAGCATGACTGTCTTCGTGGCACATGAGACCCCAGCATCATGGTGGTCCTTAGAGCTGGCAGGAGAAATAGCTAATGAGGACAGTGGAGGGTAGGGCTATTGATGAGGAACTGGCTTCAGTTGTCACTTCTCCTGCTCTAGGACCCACTGATTTAACTTAAATAAAACAAAAAATTAACACTTGCATGGTGCATCCTGAAAATGTGTCCCATTTTGCAACAGTCTGGCTTGTTGGGAAAACAAAACTAGAGGCAGGGGCTTCCACGATCCCCTAAGTTTAGGAAACATGGCATCATATTCTTGGAGAGACCTCAGACACATTTCCATCAAAGCCTCAGAGAACTGCAGGAAAACTTGTCTGAATTTGTTTTAGCTCATGTTTTCCAAACCAACTGGGCAACAGAACCCCATTCTTGTAATTCTTGTTAACTACCTAGGAATCTAGGATTGGGGAGAAAACACCTGGGGAAATGCCCACGCAGGTGAATGTGAATTATGTTGCAAACCGTGCTTTTTACTCAAGACATGCAGTTCCAACTATATTCAAAACCAGGTGGTGATCCTCTGACATGTCTCATCATGGGCAACAATTAAAATTGTAGAGGTGCATCTTTGGTGCCCTGGGGACCTCTGGGCTAGTCATACATCTGTGGTGACCAAGCAGATGCTGGTTTACTTAACAGAACACAGCGTGGGAATATTTGCATTTTTCCTGTGTCTGATCTTAATGAAGAAACAAAGAAGTTTTAGAAGTGAAATATCATCATCTTTCTTCGTTACACTTCATCTAATATCTACCTAACACAGAGGTTGCCCCACAAGAGTATAACAAGGGACCTTGGGAAACAGATTGGGCTGCGGGTGCATGAACGCTAAGGTTAGTCCTTTTTCCCTTCAAGCTTGGCCACTGTTTACATTAAGGATGGATCATATTCAGCATATTTGACTTCCATGCTATGAGGTTTTCTAATGGGCAAATAAAGAAATGCTTTGAAAGGAGAAGGTCTCTTTCAAGGTGTATTGGCCCACCTTGACGTTACCAGCCCCTTGATGTTTAGTTTCTTCGAGTCTGCAGCTGTTATGTTTTGCTCAGATGGCCCTTGCAAGAAGAAAGCTCCTACTTAGACTGGCGAATGGCTTCATTCTGAAATTGCAAAAGACTGAAGATGCTTTTATTTGCAGCCTCCAGACACTAGCTGGTGGGAGGTGACATCTGTGGTATCTTCAAGCAGATGTTGGAGAACCAAATCACACCAAGTCCCCTGGCCATTTGCCTCATTGGCTGAGGGTCTATCAGGATAGATTTGATACGTGATACACTCTGTGAACCTTTATTGAGCTATAATACTAGTTAATTAAAATGTCTGAAATCAGCTGTGTCATGTGCACTGGGCTCCAGTGGGGGCTTTGTTCATTGTTGAGGAGTCCATGTTACAACCTTAGTACCTCATTTATCTGTATCATTGAGAAATCTTTCCACCTAAGTGGCTGCTGATGATAGCACCGTGTTGCATGTCAAGGAACTCAACAAGTGTTTGTTGAATATGGTTGAATGAACTAAATGAAACATCCTTTCAAACGCCAATCCATTTAAAGAAGTAGTAAGCAAATGAAGGGAAAATCGGAGGGGGAGACGAACCATGAGAGACTATGGACTCTGAGAAACAAACTGAGGGCTCTAGAGGGGAGGGGGAGGAGGATGGGTTAGCCTGGTGATGGGTATTAAAGAGGGTACGTTCTGCATGGAGCACTGGGTGTTATGCACAAACAATGAATCATGGAACACTACGTCAAAAACTAATGATGTAATGTATGGTGATTAACATAACAATAAAAAATTTTTTAAAAAGACAAAAAAAAAAGAAATAGTAATCATTTGATTGATGTCTTCCTCAAGTAAATTCTATACATTCTTGCCTCTGGGACACAGTGCGCTGAGTGTGGACTGGACTTCATCATAATACATTTAGGCCATCATTTTGTTAAGGAAAAAACATGAGCTTTGGTGTCAGGCTGACCAGACTGGAAATCCGAAGGCTCCCATTTTCTAGTTGCAGAACTTGATCAGATTTTTTTATCTCGATGGTTGGCTTCTTCATCTGTCAGGTGGAGGGTGGTGGTTGAGCTGATGGCATGGCTAGTACATTAAATTAATTAATGTAAATTAAGGGCCTAACTAGGTGGCCAGCACATTCTCCAGCCTTTTGGTACTTATCGCGAGGGACCAGTGCAGCAGCTTCAGCATCTCCTGGGAGCTGGCTGGGAATGCAGAATCACATCCTACCCAGACCACTGACTCAGCTGCTGCCTGCTAACAGGCTCCCCAGGTGATTCCCCAGCACACTGAAGTTTGAGAAATACTGGCCCAGAGCTCCCCTTTTCTCTCCTGTTTGGGAGAAAAAGCAATTAACCAGCTTTAGGTAGTCAAGGCCTTTGGCTTTCTGGAAGGGTGCTGGGTCCTCAGCATCATGAGAGTAACCTAAGGAAGGAACATGGCAACTTCTTTTTGATTCTTCTCCACAGAGGTGGGTTAATGTGAGATAGCCATGTACTGTTCATTTCTCAGCCGTACACAAGCAGATGTAGAATCATCTTTTGAGGGATGTACAGACAAGGGGCGCCCCCTTCCCCCAGGAGAGCTGGGCTCCCGCCAGTGCCCCATGCACCGCGTGCTCCTGGGAATGATTCTGGGTCATCCGGCTATGATGGGGCAGTAGAGCACCACTGTCTGGGCTACAGTATCCGGCCTATGCGAGTCCTGACCCTGCACAGCAGGGAGTCCAGCAGGTCCTGAGGGCCTGAAGCGGAGCCGGGTTCAATGTCAGAGGTAGCCCCTGGAGATGGGCCTGACCTTGCTGGTGCCTGGCGGAGCTGGACTTTACCTGGACACCTGACAGCCAGCCACTGATTATGCAGTTTCTTGAACGGATGGACCCTTGTTTTCATATTGCCTCTTCTAACGTCTTTCACTGTATTCTAAACTCTTGCTTCTCAGAGTGTGGTCCAACAATAGAAGAGGCATTGGCGTGCCTGGGAGCTTGTTGGCCACCCAGAAGCTCAGGTCCAGCTAGACCCACTGAATCTGAATGTGAATTTCAAACATTCCCAGAGGATTCATGTACATAGTAGAGTTTGACAAGTGCCAGGCTAGTGTATGCTCAGTAAGTACTAATTCTCTCTTCCTTTGTTAAACATTGTGTATAAAATAAAAATCAGTAAGTCTCCCCATGAGAGCTTGAGAAATGAGGAGCAAGATGTCAGAGCAGAAATTTTATGGAAACTCTCTCTTCCCTCTCCAGTGCAGGCCAGTTCTCTGGAAGGCTGGGGCCGCTCCACGACTGCCTTGTGGCTACCTGGGGAGGGACCTTACTGCTCCCGGCAGTGTTCTTCCTTGTGGGTGTCTGCAGCCTGGGCGGCAGACAGCAATGCTCTGTGTTGCAATCGTTCGGGCAGCAAGAATATAAACAGAGGGTGATGCTGCTTTCAGCTTTGTTACGTGACTTCGCTTGGGAGTCATATTTTCCAGATGTTGTGTATCGACATGCTCCCCGCTTCTTGCACTACCTGTGTGTTTAGCCATGTTCAGCTTTTCTGGGGAAAGGTCAAAGACAAGCTCCTAGGACAGCCCGGTGCTTTAAATCTTCTGGGAAAATGCATTTTTTGAGCTCATTCTAGGTTGTGTTTATTTGCTTTCCTGGAGTCTCTCTGAAAAAAAATTTTTTTCTCTCTCTGTAATCTTCCTTCCTTCCTCCCTCCCTTCCTCTCTCCCTTCCTCCCTCCCTTCTTTCCTTCCTTCTTTCTTTCTTTCCTTCCTGAAGAAGCACAGTTTGGGGCCATTGGAGCCTTGCTTTCCATTGCTCCCGTGTGTGTGGGCATGAACCTAAGCCCACGTTCAGGGGCCTAGGGCTGGGAGAGAACCCCAGACTTTCAGCGGGCTGTTTTGGGACAACGGGGTCCAGTGGTAGTTTGTCACCATGTGATGAATCATTCTGGGGCCACACACAGGAAATCAGGATGAGGTGATAACAAAGACAGACCCACCCTCTCTGAGCTTTCTTACTGGTCCAGGCACTCCCCTGGTGGCTAGGAGGCTTGGAGATAGACAAGACATGGTTTCAGCCCTCAGGAATCCCATGCTGAAGGTAGGGGGAGAGAAATCCAGTTACTTCCATACAGAGTGATAAACACTGCACTAAAGGTGTGCACGTTGGGCTGGGTGGAGGCCCAGAAGAGGGTGAGATGGATAGGAGGGTGCTGGTAAGGAAAGCCTTCCAAGAGGAGGCAGTGTTTGAGTTGACAAGTACCTCCAAAGGAAAATGATTGGGTTGGGTCCCCCCCCCCCCGTCCCCAGGAGGATGATGGTACTCGTTTGGGAAGGGGGGCTGACAAGACCAGGACAGCCTATTGTACGTTAGCAGCCACACACAACGCCTTTCTTTCCACTGTGGTCAGCACAGAATTCATTTTGCTGCACTCACTTCCCATGCTCATTAGAATACATCTCTCGAAAGGATTGCACAAAAGAAATACGGCTGCAGTTGCCTGATATAATCCTTGGCCCATCTGAGAACATCGCCGCCTGTGCTCTGTTTGTTACATGGGGACTTTTCCCTATGAATTCTCTCCCTTTCATCTGCTCTGAGCAATGAGTAATTTTGCACCCATTTCCTGCTCTCATGCTAATTCATGTTCCAAACACTAGAATAGCAAATGTAAGGGAGCCTATAATATAAGAACAATAAAGTCAGGGGTAGCTGGAAGGAAAATTAGATGTGAAAATTGCCATGTGAACCAAAATGACATTTGATTAATTTATGAAGGTGACGAGTTTGTTTTTAAGTGTCAGTGGATGTCCCTCAGGTCAGAGTATTGGAAGAGTTCTTTAGGAGTGGAAGACACGGGCTCTGTTTTCCCCTCAGTGAAGGGCTTCCTTCTTGCTTCTAAGAAATGTGTCTGTAATGTCAGCAGGCTGCCCAACATGTGGACAGGAATAGGGGAAGACATTCTGTGAATCTGCCCAAAGCTCCAGTAATATAGAAGCTTAGAACAGCTAAAGTGTATATAGCTTTTATATTGATGTCTTTGACTTTTTAAAATTACAACTCATCTAAGAATACATACTTAGCTTAGATAATCCAAATCGTGTATACTGAACTATATAGAGAAAAAGTTAAAATCCTTCTTTACCCACACCTTGCCTCTCCCAAATCTGTGTCCTGGAAAGATAGCCATTGCAAACAGGGTGGTTGGGAGGGCAGGATTCCTCATGACCTCCGTTTATTCACTCACAAGTGTGCATATATAGATTATTATAACCTACGTGGTTAATATCCAAAATATATGAAGAACTCAGCACCAAAAAACAAAACCCACAGATAATCTAATTAAAAACGAGCAGAGGACCTCAGTAGACATTTTTCCAAAGAACACATACAGATGGCCAACAGACACGTGGAAAGATGCTCAACATCATTAATCATCAGGGAGATGCAAACCAAAACCACAATGAGAGATCACTTCACACCTGTCAGAATGGTTAAAATCAAAAACACAACAAATAGGTTCTGGTCCAAATTGGTGACGTGGGAGGACCCTGAACTCACTGCCTCCATGGAACACACCAAATTAAGCCTAGCTGTAGGACAGTTCCTTTTAAAGTAGAACTGAGGGCCGAATCAACAGTGTCTGCACAACAAATGACAGAGAACAGCAAAAGAGAAGAGCAAGAGAGACAGCAGACCTGGATGCCTGCTACATGGAAAGCCCCAGGACCCCCAGCCCACACCAGCTTACAGCGCCAGCCAGCCAGCAGAAGTCAGCAGGCACACTCCGTGTGCAAGCGGTTGACCATACATAAGACCATTCCTTTAAGTTTAGAAGTAGCTGGTCCACTGAAACCATAGAAACAGACACAGAAAGCCAAGCAAAATGGGGAGATAGAGGAGTATGCTCCAAGAGAAAAAACAAGAAGAACACTCAGAAAAAGAACTAAATAAAATGGACATAAACAATATGCCCAATAAAGAATTTAAAGTAATGATTGTAAAAATGCTCAGTGGACTGGAAATAAGACTGGAAAACCACAAGCAATAAGAAGTGTTGGTGAGGATGCGGAGAAAGGGGAGCCCTCATGCGCTGTTGGTGGGGATGCAGACTGGTGCAGCCCCTGTGGAAAACAGTATGGAGGTTCCTCAGAAAATTGAAAGTAGAACTACACTGTGATCCAGTACTCCTGGGTATTTACCTGAAGAAAATGAAAGCACTGATTCAGAAAGATACATGTACCCTTAGGTTTACTGCTGTAGTATTTACACTATGGAAGCAACCCAAGTGCCCCTCTAAAGATGAATAGATTAATGGCTGAAAGAGAGATTTTGGGTGGATAGATAGATAGATCTATAGATAGATATAGGTATAGATATAATGGAATATTAGCCATAAAAAAGAATGAAATCTTGCTGTTTGCACCAACATGGATGAATTTAGAAGGATGGATAACGCTAAGTAAAATAAGTCAGAGAAAGACAAATACCATGTGATTTCCCTCATTTGTGGAATTTAAGAAACGAAAGAAAGAAAAGAAAGAAAGAAAAAGAAAAGAAAAAAGAGAAAGAAAGAAAAAAGACAAACCAAGAAACAGACTCTTAAATACAGAGAACAAACTCACTTTGGGTGGTTGTCAGAGGGGAGGTGGGGGGGGGGTGAAATCGATGAAGGGGATCAGGAACACACTTACCTTGATGAGCACTAAGAAATATATAGAATTGTTGAATCATTATATTGTACACCTGAAACTAATATAACAATGTGTTAATTATACTTTGGTTTAAAATAAAAAAAACCATACACAAAGATACATCTTACACCTTATTTTGCTATTTACACCATATTTTGTTACTTGCTAAACTATTGCCTGCGATGTTTTTGTTTTGTTTTGTGCACATCTTTTTGTCTAGATTTTTTTGGGGGAGGGGGTGGAGGGGCAGAGAGAGAGGGAGAGAGAGAATCCTCCAGCAGACTCCACATCCAGCATGGACTCTGATGCGGGGCTCAATCCCAGACCCTGAGATGGTGACCTGAGCTGAAATCAAGAGTTGGACGCTTAACTGACTGAGTCCCCCAGGCACCTTTTTTTATCTAGATGTTATGTGGACACGTGTGATGGGGAAGACAAGTTTTATTTCAGCACTTGAGTGAGCGAGGGAGTTGCTGCGTGCTCATGCTGTCACCCAGGGTCTTGGAGCTCCATTGGCCAGTTGTGGTTATGCCATAGCAGTGGGGGTGTTGGTGCTCGGGGTGACTTCCTGGTGTCCCCATGAGTTGGCACAGCCTGGCCATGCAGGTTTCCCTCGGACATCTGGCAGCCACCTGCCAGGTTTCCCCAGGACTTTATCAAACTGCAGTGTCAGGACAGACATACTGAGGGCAGGCAGCTATATTCTCTGGTGTTTTCACTTAGCTCTCCCTTTCTCTTTGCTTTCTTTATTCCTGCTCCGTGGTCCCCTGGCAGGAGACAAAGTGAAACAGAGGGTGTTTCAGATGCTAGTCCTCCACTCGGAGGTGGAATGAAGTCAGAGCCTCCCAAGGAAGAGCAGGGAGCGGCTGGTTCTTCGCCGGTTGCCCTGCGCTCTGCACCTGCCTCACACTGCATGGGCCCAGCAACCTGAGCCAGTCTGGAACCTAGCCCTGTTCTGGGCCATGTTCAACTCCAGCGCCCTCACTTGCCTCTCTGAGGCCTTTCTTTTCTTAGTTGACCTGGCAAGTCAGATTTTAACTAAGAATCTGAGGCTTTAAGCCTACTGTGGCTGCTCATTCTAGGTGGACACATGGCAGCTTCTGTTTTCAGAGTAGGCCCTGAGGATTCCTGTGATATCAGGCAAGGTTCTCTTGTGCTCTAACCCTGTCATCTTCCACCTTTTTGAGGCTGGTGACAGGGAAGTGTCTTGAAGACTAGTTTAATCCCGTTGGGGCTTTAGAAACTTGCACAGCCTGCCCAACCCCCACCCCTCAGTAGGAGATTATACATTTTAAAGGGTAGGCAGAGGGACAGGGCAATGCTAGACACCTGGGATGACTTGCAGAATTTCAAGTATGGGGGTGCAGAAAGGAGATTCTTCTGTGAGCATTTCCTGAAATAGCTTATGGTCTAACCATTCTGATAATTGATCCAGCTCACATTTGTGGATCTGGGGACTGTGGATGGATGGCAAAAGCTTTTGACTTGAAGATTCTCTGCCCCCAAGTTTTTCTCTGCTTTTATTGCAGGGTCAGAGGGCTGTAGACAGGATCCTTCCAGGGGCAGAATTTCCCAAGGAAGGTTGGAGTAAAGCTGTTTCCCGGTCCTGTTCTAAACCATCTTTCCTGGTGTTCTGGACACTTGTGTGTTCTCACTCAAGAGTGAGGGTTTTTCTTATCTGCAGGGTGCAGGGAGCTGCAATGGAAGGGTCTTGGCTGTGCAGGCAGCCACACCAGCATGCCGCCCATCCTCACGGTCTTCCAGAAAAAGAGTCAGCTAAGGCTTAAAATAACACACCTTGGCATTTGCCAGGCCGTGGCCTGCCGTTGTGTCTGGATGTGGGCAGGAGGCCTGATGTTTCAAATGTGTGATTTACACGGGGTGTCTGCAGTGCACAGAATTACCCAGAATTAGCAGTATCACCCTGTTGTCTGAAAACACTCACGGCGTGTTTGGGTGTTTGGTCAAAGGCTACACATAAAAAGTACTGAAGGAGAAATTTGCTTTGATTTTGTGGGTCATGGGGCTAGTGTGCTTGCAGTTAAGTTGCTTGCTTTCTGGAGCACCCACATTCTGTCCCAGCTCAAGGAGGTCATCTATTTTGTTTTCATCTTCCTGAAAAGAACAGGTCCTCTGTGTTGCTGTACTCACCCGCTCACCCTCACACCCATATCTGTTTCTAGCACTTTCACGCATGATAGGTCAGCTTCCTGTGTGCTGAGTAGACCTGTTTTTCCCTCTTTCCTACCAGACTGGGAATGTTTTAAATGAGGAATGGAAAGGAAGCTCTGGCAGAAGCCTGGCAGCATCCCCAGTGTGGGTTTTCCAAGAGCATGATACTTCTAAGAGCAGTCATCAGGCTGGGCGACAGAGACTCCCACTCAGGTGCAAAGTAGGAAGGGTTCATTGAGGGATTTTTCCATTAGGCACCAGATGGGAATGAAATGGAATGTTCTGGAAAGTGGTGGAGTCATGGTCCCACCTTAAGTAGGTTGAGTGGTTGGGGGCAGATCCTTTATCTTGCAGGGCTGAGGCTTCTCCTTCCTCCTGTCATGGCGATTTTGTGGGATGGTGTACCATGCTGGAGATTCTACCAAGAACACACATGCTGGTGATTTTTATGACCTGTGTGGATCCAGTGGCTCTGCAGGTTGGAGGGTGTCTACTGTGTTACAATTCTGAGAGTTATAACACCATAATCAGAATTCACGTTCTTTTATTCAGTCATGCACGTAAATGCTTGGGAAGTGCTAGCGTAAGGGGCATTCGCAAAGATGAGGCCCCAGGTCCAGCCTCCATGTACTTGCTGTGAGGCTGGAGAGAGAGAGGAAAAGAGAGGCAGAGAATGCAAGCGAAAGAGGGATGAGATGAAGCCGCAGACACAACCAGAGGAGGTAAGCTGGTCCTCAGGGTTTATACAAACAGCCAAGGAAGGGAGTTGGCCTGCAGCCACCAAACATCAGTGTTTGTGCCTCATGCAAGCAAGTGTGGTGGTCCATTTGACAAGACAGGGTTTCCCTGTTTAATCTGAGCTATGGTTCATAAATCAGTCAAATAAAAAAATTCAATCTTGAAAACGTCTAGCTGTTCAAAAACTGTGGAATTAAGTTATGCCAATCGGGCCCATAAATCAGCAGGAAGCTAAGTCATTCTGATTCCTCTGGAGAGCAGCAGAGGAGGGTCGAGGCCAGGTTGGCTGGGGGGTGGGGAGGGGATATGGTGGGGAGGTCACCTGACCTGAGGTGGGCCTCACAGAGGAGGCAGTGGGAACCACCTCAAGGTCTTTGCTGAGGAGGGGGACATTAGGTGCTCCCACCTCTCTTAGCAGAATTTTAAAATGTGGAGACCCCTTGATTTCCAAGTGATGAGTGAGTGTGGCTGCCCCCCCTTCATGGGTACTGGGATCATCTTGTTTCTGTTTCTCCTCAGTCACCAAGTGATGCTTTCATGTCTACTCTGCTTCCCACGATGATTCTTCTGTGACCTGCTGTATTTACCGAAAAGAGGCAAAAGGGAAAAAAGCACTTGAGGGCGGAGAAGCCACGCAAGGCCTGTGGGCCACTGCCCCTCACTCTTGTGGCGTCAAGTGGTAAAATCAATTCGGATCCCCAGCCACACCTCCGACTTCCCTCAAGCACCTCTCTGTAGGAAGCTGATAGGACGGAGCCCCAGGGGAACTGCCTTTCCCCACTGAGTTTCTGTGACAGGGACATGGCTCCTTTGGGGATCCCTTTTGTTCTCCACATGCTCTCCTCTTCTTGTCCAGGAAAGAGAATTGCTTTTCTGGCTGAATGGTCATGCCTTGTGTTATGGGGCCCCTCCCTTCTGAGGAGCACAAAGCCTTTTACATGTGGGTGGCCTCACGCCCCCAAGGTGGTGCCGTAGCAGATGGTTTGGGCTCTTTGAAGAAGCAGGTGTTGCCTGCACCCCGCTCACGCCTCTTCTGCTCTTCCACTCAGTGCACACTGGCCAAATTTCCCCTGCTGCCTCCTGCATTCCTTTGCTGAGAGGCTGTCCCTTGTGTCAGAGTTCATTTTGCTCCCCGAGTGGTAGGCTGGGAGGTCAAGGAGCCAGTGACCGCTGGAATCAGCCCTCACCCAGGGATCGTCGGGAGCTGGTGCATCGCCCCTCTGGTGGGATGCCCATAGTGGGCACCTCCTTGATGACACAAGCTCTATTGGGTGCCCTCCCGCTATGTCTCAACTTCCCATTCATTACTTGTACCAAATACCTTTTTTTCTGAGTGTCTGTTCTGTGGAATCTTAAACCAAGACATTTGCTGGCCTCCTTTTGTGCAGGCAGGTGATGGTGGACACAGGGAAGAAGTGATTAGCTGTGGTGAGCGTCAGAGATGCCCAGAGCAAGGCCTGGGCCAGGGGGTGGGGGGGGGAGGACCCCACTGGCACCTCTGCCTGGGGAGGCCATGTTGTTTCTTCACCCCTGGTATCGATGTGCATGACTTTTCCGGGAAAGCCAAGTTAGCTCCCCCGAGCCCATTTCTTGAGCTTAGCTACTGTTAGTACGAGACATGAAATCAAGAGTGGGAGACACGGGGTGTGCTTTTCCAGGTGATATTTTAACAACTGGTACGTCCATCCATACGGGTGTACACCAGCTGGCCTGTGCCTTTTTGACGGTGGGGCTGGGCGCCACTCACACCTAAGGAAGTTGGTGCACGGGGCCTGCCAAGACAGCAGCACCTCCTGAACTCTGGGGCTTTGGGTGGGGAGGGAATCCCAGAGCTCCCTCCTGCAGACTCCCAGGGGGAGTTGTCCTGGGCCTGCCTTGTGCCTGGGCAGCTGGAGGCATGGATTGGAAAGCCAGGTCCACCCAGCTTGCTCACCTATAATTTCATTTGCTTAAATCTGCTGGCATGTCCAGGCTGCACCTGGAGCCAAATGTGTTTAAATAAAAGCTGGGCCAGAGAAGCACCAATGCCTGTGTTCTGTGCTCAGCCGTCCCTTGGCTTTGTTTGCTGTCGGGCACCGAATGCTCAGGCTTGTCGTTTGGAGAGGCAGCGCATGTGTGGGTCTTTTTTGTTTCAATCAAAATATGGTGATTTACTAACATTATAAAGGTCGCGCTATGAAATTAACATGAGGGGATGCCCGAGTGGAACTTTAAAAGATGATTTCCACCTCATTTAAGAGATTGTTGCCGAATTGCTGTTCCAGAGCAATTGGGTTTGGACATCTGCTCATGTCTCTGGGAGGGATGTTGTCCCTTGTTTGGTTCATGCTGTGGTCATTCTGCCTTGAGTGAGCTGATCCTGCTGACGCTGTGCACTTCTGGCTCTGTGTCAACATCCTATGGAGGGAGCATTACATGTGCGTGCTCTCTCTATCCTTATATGCACATCCCCAGGCATGTGAGTTTCCTGTGTGTGTTTTTCTGCATCACCAACCCACTCTCCAAGTCTGAGTGGACACTTGTGTGTCCTACGTATTTCATTTGATTGTGACACGGTCCGGGCATAGTGTTAGATCCTCCAGGCTGAGGGCTCAGCCCCACAAGGCTGTCCCCACTTTAGATGCTTGTTGCAGGTCCAGGTTGTCACTTGGGCTTCTGACCGACTGGCTATAAATCAGAGGTTCCCACAACCCTCTTCCTGGGTTTGATTAATTTAATTAATAAATTTCAACTAGAATTTAATAGAACTCCGAAAAACGTTTACTTACGTTTACTGGTTTATTATAAAGGACATTCTGTATGGCAATTATATCTTAATGCAAAAATTAAAAAAAGGTATTAGAAAGAGTAAAGTTACAGACAGGTGAGGAGGTATGTAGGGCAAGGGCCAGAAGGGTCTTGTGTGCAGGAGCTTCTGTCCCCATGGAAATGGGATGTGCCACCCTCCCAGAACATGACTGTGTCCACCAACCTGGGAGCTCACCAAATGTTGCTGTTCAAGACTTCTGTTAGGGTTCCCTCTGCAGCCCCTGCCTTCCCTTTCCCAGAGGTTTGTGGGTGGGGTTAAACAGGTGAACACTAATCACTTGGTCTTTCTGGTGACCACCCCCATCCCAAGGCTCTCTAGGGGCCTCACCTTGAGCTATCTCATTAGCATATACTCCCGTGTGTTCAAAAGGGGCTTCTTAAGAGTGACAAAAGACATTGCTGTCATTCAGGAAAGTCCAAGAGTTTTAGGAGTTTTATGCCAGGAACCAGGGACAAAGACTAAATATATTACATTGGACATATTATTACTTATACACACACACACACACACACACACGTGTGAAACTTGTTTCTTGTTTTGGCAAAATCACTTGGAAGTTAAGTTGCAGGCAGACATCAAAACCCTGTGTCTCTAAATACTTGGGACCGATCTCCTAAGAATAAGGGCACTGCATTCCCACCCATGAACACAGTACCACTTAAGAAATGGAACAGTCACGTCGGAAGCTTTTGGAAAACAGTACAAATGAAGTTTTGATCGAACTAAGACATGAGTATCAGAAGCATGCAAAATTATTAGTAATGTATTGAACACGCATTTACCAAGTCACTGGTATGCCCTGATGGCTAGGCGTGGGACCAAGGAAGCCAAGGGCAAAAGAAAGACTGAATTGGTGAATGTACTGGAAATATGTGAAAAGGGCAAAAAAAGAAATTTGAAGAAGCTCAGGCTAAAGGACTTCAGTCTTGGAAAAGCTGCTTCTACTTCCCAGGTCATCAAGACAGATCATCTTTTTTTTTTTTTTAATTTTATTTATTTATTTGACAGAGAGAGAGACAGAAAGAGCAGGAACACAAGCAGTGGAGTGGGAGAGGGAGAAGCGGGCTTCCCGCCAAGCAAGGAGCCCGATGCGGGGTTCGATCCCAGGACCCTGGGATCATGACCTGAGCTGAAGGCAGACGCTTAACGACTGAGCCACCCAGGCACCCCAAAGACAGATCATCTTAAAGAGTGAGATGGTCTTATTCCGTGGGTCTCTAAGACATGTGCTACATTTAAATGTGTTTAAAATAACTAAAAGTGTATGTATACTTTTGTATATGGAACATCTCTTTTGCTTTTTTTTTTTCCTTTTCCTGCCGTTGACATTTTGACGAACTCAGGCCTGTCAGCTTGTAGAGCGCCCCGCACTCTGATTTTGTCCCATTGTCTAGCCCTGGGTAGATGCAGGATGAACATTTTTGGTAAGAATTCTCTGTATATGGGGTATGGTGTCCTTCTCAGTGTATCACGTCGGGAGGCACATGAGTGCCAGTGTGTTCTATAATTCCTTTGACCTGTTGGTTACGGTATAGCCACCGGACTGATGCTTTGTACCTGTGTGACTATCCCGTTTCCCAACAGGCTTTTGCCCTGTGTGGCTTTAGCGCCTGGAGATCATCCTTCCCTAGATCCGTTTGCAAAATGGTGATTTTCCTATTTAATCTCTTTTATATTAGCTGGCATTCCTCTCTAAAAAAAGAGTGCTTCTGCCCCATTTAGTATCACTAGGGATTCTTTTTTTGTCTATTCATCATCATTTTTTTTAATGCTCAAATTGTCCTAATTTTGGCCATGAAAGCCCATTCACGCCGACATGCTCCCTAATGACTTGCCGGACTCAGCTTGCCTTGTTCTTCCCTGCAGGGTATTTCAGACTTTCAAACACCTGGGGGTTTCTCTCTCTCTAGCCTGCACCTAGTTCTTCTGTAAAATCCAGTTAGACTATCACAGTTTTCTGGCGACTATGGAGCATTGGTCTTAAAAATCTGGCGCTCCTTTGTGTCCACGCGGCACACACAGGCGGCGCCATCCCCCTGCCGGACCTGGGCCCGGCAGCCGTGAGCTCCTGGAAGTCAGCAGACCCACGCGGAGCTCTTCTCTGAGCTTGTCCGGATTAATTCACATTGTCAGCTAGAGCTGATGAATTGACAGTGAGACACAAAACATGGGGACATAAAGGAACCTATTTTGGGTGAACGACATTTTCCTTTGGGGAGAAATATAATCTTTATTCTTCAGGTTTATAAAAGTTTGAGAAAGGCATTGTAAACAGAATGACCTAGACCAAAGTGTGACTGCAGATGTGCTAACTGGTGGTCGGAGTGTAAGTAGTTTCATCTAGGGGGTAGTTGTTTCTGGCAAAGTTGATCACTTCTTTTTTTTTTTTTTTAAAGATTTTATTTATTTATTTGAGACAGAGAGAATGAGAGAGAGAGCACATGAGAGGGGGGAGGGTCAGAGGGAGAAGCAGGCTCCCTGCCGAGCAGGGAGCCCGATGCGGGACTCGATCCAGGGACTCCAGGATCATGACCTGAGCCGAAGGCAGTCGCTTAACCAACTGAGCCACCCAGGCGCCCTGATCACTTCTTTTACATTTGAGACTTTCTTTGGTCAGTGCACCTCCAGAAGGAATGGGATCAGGCCCTGTGGCGTCCGTAGGACCAGACCTGCGCATTGAGGTGACCACACACCACGAGGCCAGCAGCGTTGTCAGCCTGCCCTTTGGAATGCCTTCTCCGTCTGCTCCTTCACTGTGAATCCCACCCACATCCAGTGGGTTCACAGAAGGTTAATATGGAGGTTGAGGCCTTAAGGGAGGCTTTTGCTACCATTTACACATTTTCTGCACCCTTCTGCCAGAAAGGTGCTGGAAACCACACTTACCTGCGTGAGAAACTAAAAGCTTGTGCCTCATTTGCCAAGATGGCAGAAGGATTGGCTTTAACTAGAAAATTGTTTCTTTTCCCTGCTCAGTTTGAAGCACTATTTTTTTTTCTTTTTTTCCCTTTTATTATGTTATGTTAATCACCATGCATTACACCATTAGTTTCTGATGTAGTGTTCCATGATTCATTGTTTGCATATAACACGCAGTGCTCCATTCAGTACGTGTCCTCTTTAATACCCATCACCAGGCTAACACATCCCCCCACCCCCCTCCCCTCTACAACCCTC
The DNA here is from genome assembly GCF_029215605.1 of Mirounga angustirostris. Taxonomy (NCBI): domain Eukaryota; kingdom Metazoa; phylum Chordata; class Mammalia; order Carnivora; family Phocidae; genus Mirounga; species Mirounga angustirostris. Next base: position 94,386,553 of record NW_026991718.1, on the reverse strand, counting down.
AGTTTGTTTCTCAGAGTCCATAGTCTCTCATGGTTCGTCTCCCCCTCCGATTTCCCCCCCTTCATTTTTCCTTTCCTGCTATCTTCTTCTTCTTCTTCTTTTTTTTAACATATAATGTATTATTTGTTTCAGAGGTACAGGTCTGTGATTCAACAGTCCTACACAATTCAGAGCACTCACCATAGCACATACCCTCCCCAATGTCTATCACCCAGCCACCCCATCCCTCCCACCCCCCACCTCTCCAGCAACCCTCAGTTTGTTTCCTGAGATTAAGAATTCCTCATATCAATGAGGTCATGTGATACATGTCTTTCTCTGATTGACTTATTTCGCTCAGCATAATACCCTCCAGTTCCAACCACGTCGTTGCAAATGGCAAGATTTCATTCCTTTTGATGGCTGCATAATATTCCATTGTATATATAGACCACATACTCTTTATCCATTCATCTGTTGATGGACATCTTGGCTCTTTCCACAGTTTGGCTATTGTGGACATTGCGGCTATAAACATCGGGGTGCACGTACCCCTTCGGATCCCTACATTTGTATCTTTGGGGTAAATACCCAGTAGTGAAGCACTATTTTTTAATCACTTTGCAGACCATTTAATTGATGTTACTGTTATTAACACCATCACGAGCATTTCAAACCAGTCTAACTGAATTAAGAATATTTGCTTTCTAATGTCACAGACAAGATGAATATCTGCCTCACAGGGTGGCTGAGAGGCAGGTGAGATCAGGCCCAGAAAGTTCCTAGTGCAACAACACCTGGTACAGGATAAGAGCTCAGAAAACATCGGTTTTGATTATGGAACATATTTGGTCTCTCTGATGATCTGGCCTTGGAACACTGCAGAATAATTCCACTTACTTCAGTCATTGGAAATCTCCTGGCTGTCTGCTATAATGGATAAGTTACAAGTGGGTGTCAGAGGGCACATGGGACTGGCCTTTCTCCTCATAGAGGAGGGCAAGTTCGCCAGAATGCTGCTTTCCTTGCTGTGAAAGCTGCACTCGGATCAATTCGAAACCGTTTCTAGTTTTAATGTTTTTCTTGCATACTGATCGTATCTGCAGCGAGATTGGGCTGCAAACATATTATCAGTTATAAATCCTTTGACGGTGACCGGGGAGCATTTTCACTGCTCTAATTGAGGAGTAGGAAGTTCTGGTTTTAAGAACACAGCTCTCTGATTCACACCGAGAGGTGTTACAATCCCACAAGTCCGCCAGTCCTCCCACTCACAGGGTTCTGTGGTGGCAGCTATGCTGGTTATCACCCTTTCCTGACTGCACACCAGGATGGTTTGACATCTTTACTCATCCGTATAATCAGAGAAAATCAAGTTGTTGGCTCTTAATGAGATGCCTTTAGGCTGCGTCTATAGAATGCCAATTATGCAGCTGGAAATGGAGGGGGGAAGGTCAATTATCTTATTTTTCCCCAAGACTTTAATGAAATCTGATATTTGCATTAATATTGTGACACATGCTGTCCTGGGGAACATCTCAGGCTTTTGTTTGGTGACTTAATCCTCCCGGTATGTTCACTTTTCAATCTTCACTCAGGCAGCTGACATTCCAGAAGCACAGCTTTTCTCTGTTGTGACAGCTCCTGGAGGTGAATGGAAGGTGGGGCTTTTTTTTTTTCCCCTTGAGATGACACCTTCTCATTCTTACTCCTACTCATTATTCTCTTGCATTCCTGAAATAGCTTAGGCGGCCTTTAGGTCAAAGTGGCATTCCCACCCCCCCACCCCCCAGAAAAGAGAGAAGGAGCCCAGACCGAGCCCTGAGCACTGACCTGGGTGGATGGCCCCTGCCCGTTTGCAGAGTTGGTGGCCAGTCCATGAACCCTGCTCCTTCCTCACCACTGCATGGGAGACAAGGCATGGTTGCCAGGGCTGTAGGGCTGTATTTCCCTCAGAATGTGGTATTCCTCTTGGAACATGCATTCTTCCTTCAGCCAGAGTTTGGGAAACAACATATGGTATGCTCCAAAGAGGTGACTTGGGGGTAGTTTCAGAAGGGATGTATTTTTACCAAGAAGTGGGCAGGATGGGGAACCAAGAAGAGATGCCAAAGCTTTCAGAGAGTAGCCGTGGCAAGGGGCCATCACCATCCCTCTGCCTAAGAGAGCAAGGAGGGGCAGGGACACCCCAACACTGAGCTGTGGGCTATGGAGGGGGGACTTGGTGGAAGCTCCGGGCCAGGAGAGAATGAGGGGGCAATAAGTGTCATGGTCTCTCAACCTTTAATCTCCTGCCATTGGCCAAATCCACCAGGAAGCCAAAGGCCAAGGGAACTGGATCTGGCCTTTTAAGGCATATAGCAAGAGTGGGGTGCCTGTGGGTTGTGGGTCAGGAGGAACGGAGGGAGAATTGCCAGCACATTCAGTTTTCCTTTTTTTAACACAGAACAAAGCTTGTTTCCTTTGTTTTACAGAAATGGATACTTTGGAAACCCAGGAAAAATAAATGCTGCCAATAATTAGGTACTGTTTAGAGACTCATTAGAACCAGACTTTGCACCAGGAGAGAGATGTGGCCTGACCATTTACTGTTCCCTACATTTATTTTGATTAACATTTCTTTATTTCTTTAATTTTATTTTTAAAATATCCTATTAATATTTAACTATACCCAGTATTGGATCATTTTGTTCTGTTATGATTCACACAATGGGAAGAGAATTTCTTTTCTTTTTTAGAGAGAGAAGGGGAGTGGGGAGGGGGGAGGGCCAGAAGGAGAAGGAGAGAGAGAATCTTAAGCAGGTTCCACACATGCCCAGCATGGAGCCCGACGCAGGGCTTGATCTCATGACCCTGAGATCGTGACCTGAGCCGAAATCAGGAGTCAGACACTGAACTGACTGAGTCACCCAGGCGTCCTGGGAAAAGAATTTCTAAAGGCTTTTCCTCTCATGATTGCTGGAGTGGTAGATTAAGGGAAATACCTTGAGTTTTTTCAGCTTTTGAGAAGGTCATTGTTGACTCCCTGTGTCTTCCCATTTCGTGGCTGGGCTGGAGAGGGACAGAGCAGCACATAACTACAGTTGCTTTGTTGCTGAAAGGCACAGCACATTGGTCACCAAGAGAAAGACCTTCTTTCATTTACCATGCACAAACCCCCCGGCTAGAGCTGTCAGTGAATGGAACGTATGAGATGACATGGGTGTGCAGTCACGAGATTTGTTACCTGCACAGACTTCTGCAGAATGAAGAAGAGAAACCTGTGTGTGCCATACCCAGATGCTGCTCAGTCTCAGTGTGAAACCTGATGTCCTCCAAACTCAGACTTCAGTGGAACCTTCCACACTGTGCTCCCAAGTGGAACTTGCTTCAAGACATGCTGTTCTGTCCTTGCTAACTATTTTACTCCACTTATATATGGTCTTTGTGGTCATAATAGCATTAGGATTGTACTGATTTGAACTTGTCGGCTCCCTGGCCTCAGGACACTCTGCATTCTTGGCTCACCATACTTTAATGGTTTAAATGTGTATTCCTTATTTTGTCCACTTTTCTACAAGATTCTGTAGAGACCTGTTCATTCAGTATATATTGGGCACCCACTCTACGTCACCCACTATGTGTTCTGGGACATGAGGACAAGGAACGAAAAAGCCCAAATTCCTATCCTATCATGGAGCTTGCATCCAGGCTGGGGGAGGGTGTGGTCAAGACAAACAGCAGATAAACACAAGTAAATGTCAAGTTTGCTAGAAAGTGATAGATGGTGTGAAAAAGGTGAACAAGATAAAGAGGTACCAGGGTGGTTTGCAAATTTAAATCAAGGTAGAAATCTTTGAGAAGGTGGTATTTTAATCACCTCTGAAGAAAGTGCAGGTGGGAGCCATGGAGATAGCTAAGGGTGAGCAGTGCAGGCAGAGGGACAGCAAACACAAAGACCCTGAGGTGGAAGCATGCTGGATGTGTGCACGGAATGGTGCAGAGTCAAGGTGGCTAGAGCAGACTGAGGGAGGAGGAGAGGAGCAGGAGGGAGGTCGTCAGAGGGGGGAGGCAGAACCAGATCACTTAGGGCCTTGGAGACCAGTGGAGGTCTTTGGCTTTTCCTGTAGTTGGGGAGCCATTTCTTGCTCTGAGAAGTTATGTTGCCAGGGTTATGTTTTCAAAGAATCAACTGGAATGTCAGGTTGATAATACAATGAAGGGAGCAAGGGTGGAAAGTAAAGTCTTAGAGGAGACTATTAAAATGGTCCTGGCTACATTTTGAAGACAACAACAACAGGGTTTCCTGAAGGAATAGATATGGATGAGATAGAAATAGAAGAATCGAGGATTCTTGACGTGAGCAAGAGTGGGTGAGGCAGCTGGTATAGGAGGCTTTGTTGGGGAGATGATACGGTGTTCTCTCTTGAAAATACCGATTTGGAGATGCATAGTAGGCATCCAAGTAGAATTAATGAGTAGGAGGCTGAAGTGTGCACTTGAAGTTCAGTTGGCAGGTTAAGGCTTGAGATCTGAACTGGGAATTCAGCATATAGAGGCTTATATTTATAGCCATGAGATGGAGGAGATCCCCTGTGGAGTGAGCATGGACAGAGAGGGGCCCTACTGGGAGCCAGAAAAGGAGACTGAGGGGAGCAGCCAGCCACAGGGGAGGTGAGCCAGATGGTGTGGTCAGACATAGAAGCCCAGCACCCAGAGAGAAGGGAGTGAACAAGGAGACTGAATGCTGCCCACACATCCAGTGTCTTTGGTGACATGTACAGGAGCAGTCTGAGTGCTGGTGGGGTCAAAATTCTGATTGGAATGGGTTCAAGGAAGAAGGGAGGGCAAGAATTGGAGGCAGATCATATAGGCAACTCTTTTGAGAAGTTTTGTTACAAAAGGGTGAAGAGAAATAGTATAGTACTTCATAGGAAAAGTGGGAATAAGAAGAATTTTTGCTGGTTGGGGAAAAAAAAAACCCAAGAGTATATTTGTATAATAATGGAATTTCCATCTCTGTTCAGCTGAACGTATTGACTTCTCAGGGTCTCTTTCTTTTTTACTTAATACATTTGTTCTACTTCATTCCACTGATGTGTCTTCCCTTCTCATTAGTAGATCGAAAGAGTCCTTATTCCTCTAGGAGACACACAGGTAGACATCCTTGAGCTCCAGTTTTGTTCTGTTCGTTGGCTGTGTGTAAACATATGGCAGTGCTCAACAGATAAGCCTGTTCTCTTACTTTGTTCCTCATAATATTTGATTGTTGTATTCCACTGGGTAGCTATGAAGGCTATTTTGAGTTTACTGTTATTGAATTTGTTATTCAATTTACAGGACAGTGGGAGGTGTAGAATCGTTCCTTGGGGAACAAATAAGACCTCTCCTAGATTTTCTACTCCAGAAATAAGTGTTCCCCTTCAGAGCTAAATGACTGAGGTCAATTAATTTGTAGTCAAAAACATGTTCATGAGTCCTGAGTTTGCTGTTTGGCTCATCCTGTCTACTTAATACATAGTGAGTGCTATCCTTTCACCTGTGCTGTTTCAAGGTCAGGAGTTTGACCTTGGCAGCATACATGGACTCTCCGTGATCTGACATATGTGAGATATTCCTTGTTCCAGCTTGGAGCTCTGTCACATACTGGACACCCCTTGAGCTGGTTGAATCAGTGTTTTGATAATCTAGAGTCCCTAAGCATGATTTTTATTGAAAAGGACTCTAATATGCATCATAGACCATCTTATACACATTCATTGTAGTGTGATTCCTGGGATAACCACATCACACACTTTTATTCTGAAATACAATTAGGCCTTAATGAGGGATTGTTTTAGCTGTTTTGGGGGACGAGGTATCAGTATCTCTCGTCCAAAGGTTTCCCTGGGCAGGGCTGGCTGGGGAGGGTCTGTCAGGCTCCGGGTGTGAACATTGTCAGACCCCATGGGTCTGGTTTCATGGTTCCTGAGGAGATGGACAGGGACTTTACAGAGTTGTGGCTTAGCCAATGAGATGATCCCCCAACTGTCCAGAGCCTCCATGTGGGGTGCTACAGATTGCATGTTTGTGTCTCCCCAAATTCATATGTTGAAGTACTAATTAGGTTTAGATGAGGTGATGGGGTTAAAGCCTCCATGATAGATTTAGCACCCTTATAATAAAAGGAAGAGCTCAGAGCCCTCCCCCACAGTGAGGTGGTGGCCAGGAATAGGGCTCTCCAGACAGACACTGAATCTGATGGCACCTTGACCTTGGATCTCTAGCCTCCAGAACTGTGAGAAATAAATATTTGTTCTTTAAGTTGTTAAGTCTATGTATTTTGTTACAGCAGCCTGAAATCACTAACAAGGAGGAATGCTTATGTCTCCATTAAGTCAAACTTTAGGGAAAGAAGGCACCTTTCAACCAGCCAGGGTCTAATGAATCTATTTAAAAATTAGCTACCTTAACATAGGACCCTGTTTGAAGGGGCTCTACTAGGACAAATCTGGGACAGTTTGAGTACCAAAACATATGAGGATAGGAATAAAGTATAAGAAGTAAGAATCCATGATCCCATGCTTATAATAAATAGTAAACCAGTTTATAATAAATAGATAAACCAGTAAAGAAACAAATCTGGGAGGAGGGAAGGCTCTTGCTTACATTTGAATGCTGAGTACTGATTGGTTATTGTAGAAAAGGTGCTGGATTAGGAAAAATCATAATTTTGCAGTCATCACAGTAAGGATTGAATCAGGTGAAAGTTACCAGTAGGTGCAAAATCCAGGGATAGATTTGATGAGGAAGAGGATATTTGTCTGCTCTTAAACTATCTCCCCATAAATTGCTTCTAAGTTGCAAGAGAAACAAAAGTAACTAAGTGGATAAATCCAACAACATATTTACTGAAATCACCTTGATTAAAGTGAACATCACCGATGAGACCAGGTGGTCACAGTACCCTGCAGAAGTGATACTCCAGAAGGCGCTTTTGCCTCCATGGTGTTCTCACCAGGAGGACGCAACCCAAATCTAATTATAAGGAAGCACCAGAAAACCCCAAACAAGGAATTGCATCAGAAATCAGCATCAAAAATGCTGATGTCATGAGCAACAGGAAGGTTGACGAGCTGCCCCAGAGTAGAGGAGACTGGGAAGACGGTACAGTAAGCACAGATCTTGACTTATGTAAGTTTGAAATTGCTTCCAAAGAAAAGTTAAAGATCCTTTGTTGAAGGCTTGATTGATCCACCCATTCATGCAGAATTCATTGAGCATGGGTTTCCCAGGCAGTGAGGCTTGCCGACAAACCCCTGGTTCTCAGGAAGCTTCTGCTCTAGGGGGAGATGACAGAATAGAGGAATACACAAAGATACACAAGAAGGTGTCAGATGGTAATCGATGTTCAGAGAAGGGAAACCGGGTCATAAGGTGGTGATGGGGGTCAATGGGAGGGGTCCTATTTATATCAAGGGCCATGGGGGGAATGATAACTTGATTGCGGGAAGGAGTCAGTCCTATATCTGCCCAGGGAAGAACTTTCCAGGCTGAAGGACCAGCCACTGCAGAGGTCCATTGGCAGGAGGGAGATGGCATGCTTGAGGAACAGAAAAGGACATTGTGACCAGGGGTTAGGGACAGGGACAAGGATTTGGAACCTGGGGCAGGGCAGGACCATCTAGGGCCTTGTTGGCCACAGTAGGGAGCTCGGATTTGATTCTAAATAGGAGGGGGATCCAATGGTTGGTTGAAAGAATGGAAGTGACATTAATGAATTCATGTTTGCAAAGATCACTCTGGTTACCTCATGGAGTATTGCTTGTAGGGAGATGCTGATTGGGGAGGAAGCCTCCACGAGGGACCCAGAGAGGCAGTGCCCTCTCTGGCCCCCACTGCTGTGAACATCTATGGGACTCCAGGGTGTCTGTAGGAGCACACTGTCTCTTTTTTGTCTTTAATACCAAAACAGATCTTTAGTGCACTCAGTGCTTCTCAGCAACTCTAAAAATTGACCAGATTTCTTTTTCCAACATTATTTTGACACATGCCAAGAATGACAAAAATGTATCTCTCTTCATTTTTTTTTTGCTCTTGAGCTACTTTCAGGCCTGAGTGTTGGGGAATAATAAATAGAAACCCTGAACATGACTAAAGAGGCCCCATTCCATGGGGAGAAAACCATTATGAGGTTCCAGAGAAGTATTTGGGGGTCTCACCAGAGCCCCAGAAATAGGAGGAGGTGTCAAGGGGACATCAGCCCCGTGACCACTGTGGCGCTACCTGGAATATTGTAAAAGAAATAAAGACTGTAGTTTTCTTGCTCATGGATTCCCACTACTGCTTCTGCCATCTGCCACCAGCCACCATTTCTGGAGTTTGGAATTCTGTAGTCCAGAGAGGACACAGAATAGCCCTGTTTCCCTTCCTGGTATCCAGTGAACTGTGGTTTTTCTTTAGCAGACTGAAGGGGCCCAGGGATGGGGTTCTTGTAGCTCTTAGGTGGATGTTTTGTTGAAGCGCCATCCTGCCAGAAAGCAGAATCATGAGGCTTAGGGAAAGGGCCCTTCAATGCAATGATTGATTCTTTAAAGATTGGGCAGACTCTTTTTAAGACCCTCATAAGACCCCAAACTTCAGGCTGTGGGTGTGTGTGTGCATGTCTGTGTGTCTAGGGTTTGGGCGGATGCACGGTGGGACAGTGGATGTCCCTAGAAAAACATTTACCTGTGATGTCAACAGTTCTGGTAGATCTTGTGATGGCTATACAGAGGGGTGCCCTTTTATCTTCCCTCTGGATGTGTTTGGCTGCTCTATGGCACTCTTCCACTATACAGGGAGCTCCAATTAGGGTCTGGGAAGCAGATTCTGGTGGGGGCTTAAATGGCCCCAAACAGATTCTAAGTGACTGGGGGAAGGTGGGAGGCTATTGCAAAGAGCAGTGTGGGAAGAGGAGGGAAGTATTTTACCAAAGTGGTTTGTGGCATCAGTAAGAATCAGAGAACTAGGGAGGAATGGAATTTTTAAAAAGAATACATTTTTGTGTGTGAATTTGCATTTTGTTGAGCAAACAAAATGTTCCTGAGTCCAGTCTTCGTGATTTTTTTTTGCAGTATAAATAGATAAATCAATAATTGAACATGGTAATTTTTTGAAAAATGGAAAGGAAGAAAGCAATACTAGTATAACTATTGCTTATTTTCTCTATGCTCAGTGATAGTAAGCGATCCTTCAGTGAATGTGACTTTGATTTTTGGATGTAGCCATCAGGTCGTCAAGCAGGAATAATGTGTGTGAGAGAGCTGACTGCCTATTACCATTTTGGAGAAAGAAGACAAGAGACATAGTCGTACAACCCTGTGAATATACTAAAACATGTTGAACTACACATTTTAAATGGGTGAATTACATGATATGTGAATTATATCTGAATACAGCTGTTAGAAAAAATAGCCAAAGAGAAGTAAACAGGCAGACAGGTTTCACTATGAAGAAATCAAATTTTAAAAAGCCATACAGGAAACAGAATTTACAAATGAGTACTCATCATCTCCATGGGACTTGGACAACTAATCTTAATGATTTGATGTGGGCCCAAAGGTCCTTAAGCTGGATGGTGGGAAAGCTTTCAAACCAGGGACATATTGCCTTCTGTATTCTCAGTGGGGTCAAATGTCTTTGGAGGATGATTTGGTTTTTGGAAACAGCTAAAAATGACTCAAAGGTAGGTTTAGTAATTAAGCAAATGATGAAGCTGAGAGAAATATCAACACAGTAAAAATAAAAATAATAAAGAATGCTATAAAGTAAGATGACATTTTCTTTTGGGAGCTCCCATTTATTGACTCTATCAATGACCATCTTTTTCACCAGTGAAATTAACAGGTTTTCAAACACCAACATTGTAGGACAAGGGAAATGTGATTGTCTTATGATTTGTGAACTCTTGTAGTTAATTGTCTTGGTTGGGTTCCTCTGGAAGCCAGCCCGGTCAAGCCAGTGACGGAAGTGTTCACGGCAGGTGATCACTGTGGGCATATGGGACTCCCTTGTCACCAGGAACATTCCTCAGAGTTGCCCAACCTAGGAAGTGAGGAAGATGGGGTGTTTGCCCACTGATTCTCATCTGTCACTTGTTGAGAACTGCTTCTTGTTGGCTAGAATTTGTTTGCTGGAATACCCTGCACTTAGGCTGAGTGTGCTCTTCTAGAGAGAAACAACACTCAGAGCACTCAGGCAGAGTTGGAATTGTTAGTAGCATCTACTACTTTAGTCTAAATCAGTGCTGTTCAATAGCATCTTCTTCAGTGATGGACATGTTCTGTAAGCTGGACTGTATAATAATAGCCACTAGACACTTTAAAAGATGACTAATGTGACTTAGGTTTGCTTCATTTCCAAAGCTTCATTTCCTAGCTTGTTTCTACTAAAGGTAAAGATTGTATATGTATTGTCTTCTTTATAAAGCTAAACAGCAATAGCTGAAGATATACAGATACTTGACTTTAATAATTCATATAGATGAAAGGCACGATGTCTGCAGTGACCAGTGTGGCTAGTGGCTACCAGCCTGGGCAGTGCAAGTCTAAGTAGAATATTAGAAAATGAACCTCTCAAAGTCTCCTAGTCTCAAAGTCTCAAAATTCGGTATCAAGAGGACTAGAATAAAATGAGTGGTATGTTTTATCTAAAGATATATTTTAATGGACTCTTTAAGTCTCTAGTCTGCGCTTTGGCTGAACAGATTTTCAGCTGCTCTTAGCAGATAGGTAGGACTCTGTGTGCTCAGCCACAGATAATTGCTAATTAAGGCAGTTCACGTTTTTTCAGTGCCTGCTGTAGGAAAGTTCTGTGTCTCTGCATCCTAGCTCTGAGGGGCAACTAACATGCTAGAACCTTTGCTGATAGGAATCTGTGCTGCAGGAATGCCCACGTGCTTGCTCAGGTAAATATTGTTGCAAGGGGGCTAATGGAATTATTCATTTGGTTTGATACTTATAATTGAAAAAAAGTCATTTGGTTGGATGCTTGTAATTGAAACAAAGTGGTTAGGTAATTTTGATTAGTCTTTTCTAGCTTCATTGTATTGACCAGCTTTTTACTTTGGGGATGATATGTTTGAAGATATCAATCAGATCACTGGGTTATATAAAGGCATTCAGAAGATTATTCACACCTGTGTCTGAAAAGCAGCCTGAATCATCAACAATTAATTGTTATTGAAAACAGGTAGTGGCATTATGGAAAGTAAATGACAGATGTGTGGGACACCTGACTTACTGCATTTTTCTTCCTTCCTTTGCCCAAGGCAGACATGGCTAATCAATCACCGTACTCTTTCTTGTGGACCCGAAATACAGCCTCTGGGTCTAACACAATGCTCCTGGCATATACTGCAAGTCAACTAAGATTAGCATGTTCGGTAAGAAATAATGAGTCATTTCTGTCCTACCTGATAGAAAAGAGTGGGTGATTCAGGTATCATTTACACCTATGAGACTTAAACATACTTGTTGTTTTTTCTTTTTGATCCTCGGGATTAAAGAAACTAACATTATAATCTGTTCCCCTCCCCTGTCCCTGCCCCTGGCTCTATCCCTTAGGCCAGGGCTCAGCAAACTACCTCTGTTTTTGTAAAGAAGATTTTACTGGACACAGCCACACCAACTGTTTGTGTTGTCCATGGCTGCTTTTTGGTACAGTAGTTCATTTGAGACTATATGGCCTGCAAAACCTAAAATATGTATTTTCTGCCCCTTTATAGAAAATGTGATGCCATATTAGACTCTTCTTTTGACTTTTGTACAGGGAGAAGACCTCTCCTTCCCATCTTCCCAGAGTTAGATTTGCCTGTGCTTGTCCCCTCCTGCACTGGGTGAAGCTGGTGAAGCTTATTGCTCATGCAACTTCCAGTCTGTAATATGTATATGAAATTGATATATGGCCAGGGTGCAAACTTGTTAACCCCAGCACATCATAATTAATTACAGAGATAGAACTTCTTAAGCACACTCTGTGAGGATGTGAACTTGGGATAAGTTGGCCTTGGGGTCGCATTTTGGATCTGCCACTTAGTGTGTGTGTGGCCTTGGTCGAGTTAGCCTGAGTATCTGTTCCCTCATATTAATATGATAGTATTTTTTTTAAAGATTTTCTTTATTTGAGAGAGCAAGACAGAGCAGAGAGAGAGCACAAACAGTAGGGAGGGGCAGAGGGAGAGGGAGAAGCAGGCTCCGCATTGAGCAGGGAGCCTGACATGGGGCTCAATCCCAGGATCCCGGGATCTTGACCCAAGCTGAAGCTGAAGGCAGATGCTTAACCGACTGAGCCACCCAGGCACCCAACAATAAGCATTTACTATGGCTCATGAGTCTGTGGGCCAGCTGAGTAGTTATGCTAGATCAGGCTCAACTGATCTCAGCTGAGTTGGTTCTTGTGTCCGTGATCATTGGTGGTCAGCGGGCCTGGGGTGGGGGCTGCTGGACTAGGATGGCCTCATGTGTGTTGACACCTATGCTGAGAAGTGGCACAGCATCGTTTCCACCACATTCTCTTGGTCACATCAAGTCACAAGGGCAGCCCACATTTAAAGGATAGCTCTACCAAAAGATGGAATGAGCTGAAACATCTGATTGCAAGGGGCATGGAAAGGGGTGAATGAAGAACTGGGGCATTTTTTTTTTTTTTGCAATTGATCTATCATGTTGGCTACTTCAAGATGATAAAAAATAAATCAAGAAATTGCAGACATTGTGCCTTTCATTCATACGAATTTTTAAAGTCAAGTATCCACATATTTGCAGCTACTACTACTTAGGTTGATAAAGAAGATAATGAATTTACAATTTTTACCTTTGATAGATGCTAGGAAACAAAGCTTTTGATTAGGAAGTTCCACATGAGAAACCCAGGATTTTCCTTGCCACATCATCTTTGCTACAGACTTTGGCCAGTGGAGCCTTTGAAGAGACAGGATGTTAATTTGGGGCTTGCCTCCCACAGTTTGTCATATAATAGGGTCAACAATCCTCAGAGCCTGTTGGCTCGTTGTGTATCATATTTCTCTGACATTTTAGTAAGCACTGCAGCCCTTAGGTTCTTTTATGAAGACGCCATCAAGCTCCCTGCTTCTCAGACTTAAGGAACTCCCAGAGGCCATGTCTGCACATTGCCATTAGGGCCACTTGAGAAGCAAAAATCGTGGCTGGACAGTGCACTGTTTTGGCCTCTGGGGTCAGGCCACCCTGGATGCCTTGGTGGTTTGATCTCATTGGCTATTCAATTTCAGTTTGGGTTTGGGCTTGGGCTCTGGAGCCCAACGGAACATGGAAACCTGGCTCCATCACTGTAGGTGTGACCTTGGGCAAGATGCTGAGCTGGAGAGCTGCAGGTTTTACATTAATATGATGGGAGCATCATGGCACTTATGATATGGGGCTGCAGAGATGATGCAAGCTAAAGCTCGCAAGGCATCTGACTTCAGTTTGTGGAATAAACACACACTTGGCGACAGCTCTTATTATCAAGATTATTTTTAGGGGTCTGACTCCACTGTAGTGTGAGCCCCTTGGTGATTTTTGAATCTGAGTTACATGCCCAATTTTGCCTCTTCGAAGGGGTCTTCACCGCCTTTCTCTGGCTGGCTCTGGAAGGCCCCGTTTGAGTGGAAACATCCATGGGTTGCCATGAAGATGTCATTTTTGATTCGCACAGGGACTTTCCACGTTTCGAAGGGGATAGCTTCTCCTCAGCACAGGGACTCTTGCCAAGCTTCGAAAGAGCTATAAACTTGCTGAATCGTGGAAAGGCATTCTTGGACACAGAGCTTCCAACAAACCAGTCCCTGTTTGTAATTAATTTGAATGCTTCCAGAGCTTCATGTTATACCCTCCCTGTTGTATTTCCATGGGGAGTTCATTGGGCCATAGCTATGGTTCGGAAAACCATGCACAGCCCTTGTTTTTATCGTGTGAGCTACATTTTAATGGAGGGCAGTAATTTTTTTTTGTCTGTACCTGTTTTCATTTGTCTTTTTTTTACCTGCTCAGCATCTGTGTGGCTATTCGTCCCGCAGAACGAAGCTTGTAAATAAATACACTCAATGAAGAATACCATGAGAATATTCATTCATAAAATATCTCTGAGTCCATATAACAATTTATAGGATAACTGAATATCAGTTCACTTATTTAGTCATTCAGAAATTATGCTATTTGCTGTTTTATAAGGAAAAGTAATAGGAACAGGTTAGGAAAACTGAACCTAAGGTATGGCAGTGTTGGAAGAAGCAGAAATTGTTAAACAAATACTGGAGTTCACATTTCACTTGGCTCCCACGTGGTGTTCCAGAGAGGCCCCACCCTGACCTACCTGCTGGGTAGAACTGTGTTCTTAACACGGGGCCATGAGGTTTGCCAAGTGCTGAGGGCTGAAGGCCAGCAACCAAGTGCAGGGAAGAAGACAGAGCTGAGCTGGGGATAGCCCTTGGCAGGTCCTGACCATGAGCCGGGTCACTCGGCTGCAACTCTGAGTTGGTGACACTTGAAGTGTGTGATCAGTCATGTTTAGGCAACAGTAGATTGGGTAGAGGGAGGCAGAGGAGTTCCAAGTGGAAAAAAAAAGTGAGTTTTGTATAATCTCCACAGGACTTTCTTGTGAGGGTTTGTGAGGCAAGGGGTTTTGACGAAGGGGTGTTCCAGCCAGGACCTCACACCCTTGCATGCGCTTTGCAGCCTGTCTCTGTCAGTGGGACTTGGGGCATGTGCATGACCCAGGGGGATGGTCTCAGATCTCTACATTTAGGAGGGTGTTATGGGTGGAATTGTATCTCTCCGTCAAATAGATATGCTGGCTTCCTAATCCCTAATACCTCGGTACGTAATTTATTGGGAGATAGGTTTTTTTTTTCCTCCAGAGGTGATCAAGTTAAAATGAGATCATCAGGGCAGGCCTTAATACAGTATGATGGGTATCCTTGTAAAATGGGGGCATTTGGACATAGACACACTCAGGAAGAATACCATGTGAAGATTAAGAAAGAGATAGCGGTGATGATTCTCCAAGCCAAGAATGCCAGAGATTGACAGCAGAGCACCAGAAGCAAGGCAAGCAGCATGGAACAGGTTCTCCCTCAGAACCCTCCAGAAGAATCCACCCCGCCAACACCATGATCTTTGACTTCTAGCCTCTAGGGTTGTGACACAATAAATTTCGATTATTTAAGATACCCCATTTATGGTACCTTGTTGAGGCAGCCCTAGCAAATAATACAGCTAGCATTGTGACAGAAGGCATGGATATTCTCACCCCCACAGCCTGCTTACTTTCCCCCTCTCCCCACAGCCTGTGCAGGGAGCACGAGTGGTGGGGGGCGAGCAGTGACGGGGCTAGGGGACCAGGGATTTCCAGGTCCTCTCAAACGAGGCTGGGAACCACTTGGCAACTGAGACTTGTGTGTTTCTAATAAACATCCAGAAATAATGTGATGAGGTCCCGATTTCTGCCTCTTGTCATCTCGATTTTCTGTTTGTAATAATAATAGTAATGTAAAAAGTGCAGTTGTAAGGTGTGATTCAGTGAGGGGCTTGTTAGTGCATTGGGTAATTGGTATGCAGGCCACACTTAGTCTTCACTCCCACTGAATGATGGTTTTATGGGCCCTTTTTTCTTGAAGGGGAGCTGAGGCTCCAGAGGGTAAGGGAACTGGCACAAGGTGAATGATAGGATGAGAGTTCTAGTCCGGGACCCTGGACTTGCAGGGTTGAGGACCTCCCCACTATTCTGTAGGATGAGGGCACTATTCCCCAGCTGGGGTCACCTGGAGAGTTCTGAAGGTACGCCTGGATCACTCCCAGAGGGGCTCATGTAATTGGTCTGGGAAGTTGGCCTGTGAATGGAGTTTTTTCAAATCTCCCAGCTTGAGATGCACCATGATAGGCAAACGAACAAAGCATTTTAGGTTGAAAATTTTAAGTTGGCTTATGGAGACGTTCTCAACAGAAGTTGCTGAGAATCACCTGCAAAATTTTTCCTTGAATACAGATTCTTGGGCCCCACCCAGGCGCACTAGATTAAAATTTCTTGGTGTGGAGTCCGGGAGTCTGTATTTTATGAATGCTCCAAAGGTCATTCAAGGATTATACAGGTTTGGGATCTAGACTTTGTTCTAGAGGGATGCTAGGCCATGAAGGGCTCTGTTGTCTTCCCAGAAAGCCAGTGCTGTAACATCCTACCTAGTGACCTAGGGAGCATGGCCATCTGTTCCCTTCAAACGCTCTAACGGTAGATGTTACAGTGTCACGCTAGAAAGGAACCGGGACTTAAAGATGGAGTAAATCAGCCTTCACTCAGTAACTGGAGGAAACTCCCCTTCACCCAGGAACCGTGCTTTGGAATTTGACAGCTTTGTCCAGTGGATGCAGTTTCCAGTCCATAAGAAAGCCCTAGAAGGCAGCCTTCTTTGAAGTCATGTGGCAGGTTTTTTTATTCTATAAATGAAGAAACTAAAGCCCGTAGAGGATGTGGCTCTCATCCAACCCCTGTGAAGAAAGGTGGGTGTAGGACTGGAGTCTCCTAATGCCAGCTGTGACATTTTTCTCCCAGTGTCTCTGTTCCTGACCCTGCACACATCTAGCTGCAATTCACTGGTCACATCTCCGAGAGATCTGTGTTCTGGATAGGGGCCTTCCTGCAGGAGTCACAGGAAAGCTGTTTTTGGTGAGGAGCTGTGCTAGAACCTGGAGGAATCTGCCCAACAAGAGCAAAAACACACTCCACACTTTGTGGCTTAGGTCAGAGGGAGTCCGTGTTTCCATTCAGGATGTTCTATAGAATGAATGATATGACCTTCCCTGGAAGGTTGCCCACACCACCTGGAGAGCCTCCTGAGTCCGCATCCTATAGACCTGTGCATGTCATCTTGTATGTATCAGGGACCCACTGTCCTAGGGTGGTTCACTGTTCCCTGTGTGAAGATAGCATCACGTGATGGAAATGAGCACAACACTTGGGCTTGGGATCCTAAGGTTTAAGTCCCAGCTCCACCCCTTAACTGCACTGGATAAACTCATTAGACTTGCTGGGCTTCCATTTTCTCATCTCTAATAATATCTGCTTTGGGGTATAGTAAGCATCAAAAGCACTTTAAAGCTTTATAAAATATTAGTTATTACTGTTGTTATTACTATTATTGGAATGTTAGTCTGCATTAGGTTTATATGGAAATTCAAGGTAGGACATCAACTTTGGTTTGTACCTACCAGAACAATTAAGTACCAATTTCTATTTGTGGGCCTGGTTTTCTCTTACCAGCCTCCAGATGATTTACTAATATAATGCCTTATACATGGAATTAAGCTGATTAGCTCCCTGTCCTCCTGAAGCTTAAAATCCAAGACATAAAATACTGGCCGTGGCAAAAGTGACTGGGTCATCAGCTAGAGCAAAGTCTTTCTATCTTGTCAAAGCTCTGTGGGAACCTGGGACAGAGCCATGACACCTGTACTCTGCCCTAGGTATCCATCATGATAAGTTTCTGCTGAGCTGGCCATGTTAACCTTTGGACTGATTAGATGGTATGATTTATGATCATATTCAGTTATAGACCAATCATACATTGGAATATTGAGTAGTCATTAAAAATTAGGTTGCTCAATATTGAGTGAGGTAGGGACATATTGACGGTGTTTTAGGTACAAAAAGCAAGTTACAGTATGGAAATATATGTATCAAATGATAAGAATGGGTTTCTTATGGCAGAAAAAGGATATTTTTATTTTCATCTTTGTATCTATTGGCATTTTTCAAGGAAATGCTAATTTGGCCTGATGAATGTAGCTTCACAAAAGAAACAACACTTGAGTTGGGTCTTGATGGATGTGTAGGAGATTGAAAAGGCAGAAGGGCCATCTTGAGAAATGGGAGTAGCATTTGTAGAGGCATAGAAGAGTGAAACCTTATGGCCTGTTCTGGAAATGATCAGCAGTTCAGGCTGGACCACATGGTCAGCAGTTTGGGGTTTGCACCAAGGTCTGGCTGGAACAAAGAGGAAGACTTGGGAGCTTTGGGAAACAATGTTGGATAAGTTTGTGAAGCCAGATTATGGAGGAGCTTATAGGCCTGGTGGTAGATTTCTCACCCATAAAGGGAAAAGGGATTGGGATGTGATTTTGCAGGTGTTCTATGCCTGGTAAAAGTGTTGAAGCATAAAGGGGTTTGCACCTGCCATTTTTTTCCGAAGTTGGGTCCTGGACATCACCTGTAGCCAAAACTGATATGGAACTGTTTTGGATCTCTGTTTTTCCACAGGCATGGAAATAAGCCCTGGTTTTGGGTTGGGTTTCCCAAGAATCAGACTCTGAGAATAGGATTTAACTAGTTTATTTGGGAAATGACCCAAATAGCATTGGTACAGGAGTGGGAAGTGAAACAGGCAAAGGACGGAAGCCAATAAATGAGGTAATAATAAGTAGGCAACTTTTTTGGGCAATAGGGGTTTCACCCCCCAGGGGACCACTGGGAGTCTTCATAGAGTACATGCAAGATTGATCTCCTCAAGGGGTGAGGACACCAGAGAGCATTTAAATGAACTCCTGTATACCATTGGTTGAAGGTTACTTCTGGGGGAATTAACTCCCCAGCACTCCTGGCCTTCTCCACATAATGGGCCAAACATACTCTGTGGCCAGAGAAAGCCCTCAGACATGGAAGGAAGACTGAGTGCCAAGGGAATATGGATAGAGGACCCATTACTCCATGTCACATAGAAGGTTTAACAGTAAAATTAATGCTGATAAAGTAGATGCTCTTTTCCTAAGATCAGGAACAAGTCAAGGATGTCTGCTTTCACCACTTCTATTCAACAGTCTACTGGAAGTCCTAGCCAATGCAATAAGATAAGAAAAGGAAATAAAAGGTATATAGATTGGGAAGGAAGAAATAAAACTGTCTTTGTTCACCGATGTCATGATTGCCTGTATAGAAAATCCAAAAGAATCAATAAAAAACTCGTGGAACTTGTAAGTGATTATAGCCAAGTGGCAGGATACAAGGATACAAAAGTCAAGTGCTTTCCTATATACCATCAATGAATAATTGAAATTTGATACTAAAAATACCATTTACATTAACAGCAAAACAATGAAATACTTAGTTATAAATCTAACAACATGTGCAAAATCTATAGGAGGAAATCTAGAAAACTCTGATGAAAAGAAACAAAGAGCTGAATGCATGCGTGGAGAGCTATTACATTTTTATGGATAGGAAGGTGTAATAGTGTTAAGATGTCAGTTCTTCCCACCTTGATCCTGACTAGCTTCAGTGCAATCCCAGTCAAAATCCCAGCAAGTTATTTTGTGTATATCAACAAAGTGATTCTCAAGTTTACATGTAGAGGCAAAAGACCCAGGATAGCCTACTCAGTGTTGAAAGAGAAGAACTAAGTTGGAGGACTGACACTATGGAGCTTCACTCTTACTGTAAAGCTAAAGTCATTAAGACAGTGTGATACTCTCCCGAAAGGAGCACAATGTGTGTGATTATGTGTATGTATTTACATACATAAATAAACTTCTGTGTTTGTTTTTTAGAGAGTGTGATATTGGTGAAGGGATAGGTAAATAGATCAATAGAACAGAATGGACAGGCAAATTGGAGGCAGCCAAGATGTCCTTCAATATGTCTGTGGATAAGCAAACTGCGGTACATCCATGTGATGGAATATTATTCAGCAATAAGAAGAAAGGGGCTGTCAAGCCACAAAAATACATGGAGGAACCTTAAAAGCATATCGCTAAGTGAAAAAAGCCAGTTTGAAAAGGCTACATACTGTATGATTCCTACTACATGACATTCTGTAAAAGGCAAAATTATGGAGAAAGTAAAAAGATCAGTGGTTGCCTGGGGTTCCAGGGGATAGAGGCAGGGACGTATAAATGGGTGCAACATTTAACCATCTTTATAAGATTTCTAGGGTGGAGGCTTGTGGGTGGCTCAGTCGGTTAAGCATCTGACTCTTGATTTTGGCTCAGGTCATAATATCAGGGTTTTGAGACTGAGCCCTGCGTTGGGCTCTGCACTGGGCGTGGAGCTTGCTTAAGATTCTCTCCCTCTGCCTCTCCCCTACTTTTGTCTCTAAAAAAAAATAAAAATAAAAATAAAAGTAAATTAAAATCTTTTAAGAAAAGATTTCTAGGGTGGTGAAACTATTCCATGTGATACTGTAATGCTGGATACATGACATTATTTGTCAGAACCCACGGAACTGTACAATATGAAGAGTGACCCCTTATGTAAACTGTGGACTTTAGATAATTATAATATATCAGTACTGGTTCATCACTTGTTACAAATGTACCACATTAATGCAAGCTGTTAATAATAGGGGAAATTGGGGTGAGGAGGGGATGTATGAGAACTCTCAATTGTTACCTTCCACTCAATTTTTTTGTAAACATAAATCTTTCTGCAAAACAGAGTCTATTAATAAAGGAGAATAAATAAAGTAAGCCATTAAGTAGATTGGTGCTTTAAAAAATATTTTTTAAAGATTTTATTTATCTGACAGAGAAAGCGCACAAGCAGGGGGAGCAGCAGGCAGAGGGAAAGGGAGAAGCAGGCTTCCCGCTGAGCAAGGAGCCTGATGTGGGGTTCCATCCCAGGACCCTGGGATCATGACCTGAGCCAAAGGCAGACTCTTAACTGACTGAGCCACCCAGGCGCCCCTGGAGTTTTAAAAATATTAATATTTGTAATTATAAATTAGAACAGTGTCCACATTTTTCCCATAAAACAATGATTGTAATGTGAAGACGAAAGGGTGACATTAAGGAGATCAGAGACACTCTGTTGGGGGTGTGTATAGTGCAATAGAAGACCCCAGGCTTGGGAGTCACTCCTGTCTCAGTCCCATTCTAGCCTGTCTCTTAGCAGCAGCAGGACTTCAGATAAGTGGTAACTCAGCCTCAGATTTGTCATCTGCGAGGTGGGGATGGTAAGACCTACTCTGTGGGGTGGTTGTGGAGGTAAAGGGAGGTAATGGCTGTAAAGTGGTTGGACAACTCTGTGCACAGAGCTCAGTTCCCTCCCAGCCTCGCCCAGCCTCCCAGAACCTCTCAGAGTGCTGTACAGAATGTTTCACTTCAATTCCATCAAGGGCTGTGCCATCTTTGGCTTATGTTCTGTGGTGGGGCTGCCAGCTGATGACAGACAGCTACTCTGGCAGGTCACAACAAAGTGGTAATTGACCTTGCTCCCCCTCCAGGACATCTGTTCAGGCTCTGCTAGAAGCCAAGGGCTCCCCATGTGGGGTTTCAGTTTCAAACTGCAGCACTCCAAACATTCTTTATGGGCTGGTAAAGGTGTTTCACACTTCAGATGGGCCTCTTGAGGACAGTTTGCTTTCTACAAGGATGATTGGGAATTCCCAGCTGATTGGAAGGTTCTGTTCAGTCTCATTTTGGCACTTCAGATAGACTCTCCTGTACGTGCATACATGGCCAAATCTGGATGAGCCATCAGTATGTAGCAGGGGGTAAACTGTCACTGTATTGGAGAGTGCAGATATAGATTATTTCCATCGTATCAGAAAGTTCTGTTGCGTAGCACAGGTAAGGAATATTCTGGCTCTCTCACTAGCTGCCTTTTTTTTTTTTTTAAATCCCTTGCATGCATCTGTGCCTTGCTGTTTTTGCTGCCACCACCCCAGTTCTGGCCCTCCATGCCTATTAACATGTTGACAGATTGATAGAGTTGTCCTTTAGCAAGTCTGATGTAATGCTATACCTTTGGCTTCTCAGTCGACAGAGCGGGTCCTCTGCGAGTACTCAAGCCCTTACCAGGACCCCAGCTCACCTGTGACACTTTATCTCCTCCCATCCCCCAGCATTACTCAGAGTGTGTGGCATGTATGCACCAGGTGCTTGGTATTTGGGGAGCTCATCTGTCCTCCCCCCAACCCCCCGCGTCTGTGCTAGGTGTCATTTCACTCTTCACTCTTAGGGTGATCTCCCTCCTCTCCATCTGTCCTGGCCAAAGACTTCTCCATTATGTGGCACCTTCTCAAATATCACCCACCCCTCAAAGAAGGCCTGCATGCTCACCCAAGCAGAGACAATTTGTCCCTCAGGGAAATGCTTTAGGTTTCCCTTCCTTGTGACACCTGGCACATCTTGCTTCATAGGAAATCATTTGTATGCATTACCCATCCTCACTTCCTCCTGGAAATATACCACTTTAAGGACAAGTGCTCTACACCCTTCATCTGTGTAGGCTAGCCCAGTGCTTTGCCAAGCAATGTGTATTTGGTGAATTTTAAGGCCCTCCTGTCAAGAAACATTCTCCAAAGTCACTCCTCCATGTTCTTTCCTAAACCACCATAGGAGCAAGCCAGCACACTTACATTGTCTCCATGTAAGGAGATCCTGCAGAATCTCTGTCTCAATCCCTGATCTCTCTGTCTCTAGACCAACTTGTAGCCACACTGGTCATGTGTCTACTTTTGCACACAAGGGGATTATATCACATACCAGGCACTATTGATGCCCAGCTTAGTCCCTCAGGCCTTAATACTTAATGTTTGTACTGCCCAAGCTTCTCATGGCTTGAATCTGAATCTCTTTGCCTGAGGGTTTTTGGAGGTTCTCCAAATCCTGGGAAAGTCACTCTGCTTCACAAAGTCAAGCGGAAGTTCCAGGGGATGAATATCCTTAGGAACTGTCCTCAGCCAAGAACTGATGTAGGTTGGTGTCTAAATACCTCAACTACCTCTCCCAATGGGTGGGATGGCCCTGAAGTACATACTTTAGATGGTTTCCCAGAGGTTCCCCAGAGGATGAGTTTCAGTTGGCCATAACGTCACTAACTTGATAACTTAACCCTTTGTTGGCTGCCTTCCTTCCCTGTCCCACTTCCTCACTATCTGGGTTCCCTTTACCTCCCAATAAACTAGCTGCCTTGAGTCTTTGTCTCAGGTTCTGCTTCTGGGGAACCCAAATTAAGACTGAATGACTGCAGAGTAGTCTTTATGCTGACACTCTGGCTTCTTTGGTTTTCTCATTCTTTGGTTTGCTCTAGTTGGTGTTTTGTCTACATAGTTTGTCACCTGTGAGGCAAACATCCCCAAACTCTTAGCTGGAATGATTGCCTTACTTATGTCACAGGACTAATCCTTGTAAGTTACATGTTCAGTCAGGGACTCAGCAGGATGAAGAATGTATCTTGAGGATGTGGGCACAATTTGGCATCTCCAGAAGTTCTGGAGAAAAGGGTGCAGAGACGTTCTTGGCTACAGTAGCTCTACCTAAAGCCAGAGATTACTGAGAGTTACCAGCTCTACTCTTTATAAGGAATGAATTCATGGCTAGGGAATTTATATATGAAAAATGGAAAATACTTTTATAATGTTAAATATAATTTTATTCTGTAGTTGGTAAAAAGAGCATTTAATTAGAATTTGGTGGAAGATATCAGAGTTACTTTGCAAAGTTTCAGACATTTCTTTTCTTTCACAGACATTTCTATCTGAATTTCTGATCTCTTGTCTTCTCTTTTTATTCTTTTCCTCCCTTTCTCTCTTCCTTTGTTTTTACCATTATTATTTGTGTTATTATATTTAGACAACATTAAGGTGTTTTTAAAAAATTCATATGCAAAGATAATTTAACTGTTTAGCATTTGAACTCATTAGAATTTCCTAAACAACAAAAAGGACAAATTTGTGGCACACAGGCTGCCATCTCCTCTCCACGGATCTTGCCAGAGATCAATAATCAATCACAACACCCTTCTCAACCTGGAGCTCAAGGAAGCCATTGCCAATTGATTGATACTAGCATAGGAGATGAAATTTTGTAATTTAATGTGAATGATTCGGGGAGACCAATTTAGACACATAATTGATATGCCTGCTTTTTTCAGTGGTTCTTTGTTAGAAGTCAGAAAAAAAGGATGGTTCTAGGACAACTTCTCCTTGGGTCCATGGGTTGTGCGTCAGTCTTGGGTATAGCCCTGTGCTAACTTTTTCATTAGCTTGAGAGAAATCCAAGAAAGATAAGAACCACAAGCCGAGTTTTCCACTCACCTCTGTCTGAGCTCCAGGGGTAGTTTAATAAAGACCTTTCACAGTATTTACACATGGGCTTCTTGCCCTTTCTCTCCTCCCATCAATTTTACACATATCAATGCCACTGGCATTCCCCATAAACTAGCTCCCAGATCCCTTGGTCATCGACATCATCCCTCCTCAGATGCTGTGATGTTTGGCTGGCTCTGTGATGGTCTTTGAGGGCTCAGGTCCAGGGCTGGCCTCCATAGAGTCTGTTGAGGAAGACAGAGACTTCCCCACATTCATACCTCAGTCTTCCCCAGAAACCTAGTTTTGGCGACGTGAGCATCTCTAATTGCTGCTCTGCCAAGTCTACACGTAGGGGTGGGCTAACTCCTTCATACATGTGGGGATCACTTCTCTTCTTGCCCACCTTTCTGCTAGGCCACCTTTCTGAAATCAAAGCTTATTTTTGCTCTTCCCTCTCTGTCTTATCTCTGCATCATGGGCCAACCCATCAGACTCAGTTGCAGTGTGTTCTCTATGTCTGCATGTATGACTACATAGGACCCCCATCCCTCTGACTGTCTGGCTTCTACCACCCTCTCCAGCTTCTCCTGCCTACTTGTCCTCATGTCCCAGCTTGACAAACAACTTGGAGAACTTCTCCAGTGTTTATTTGTAATCTAAGTAATTCAGCTTCTCATCAGCACTCATGTATGTATCAACGGGGGTAGTCACATTTGTCACTCCCAGCCTCCCCAAAATGCCTCTCCTGGGGTATTTGTCAGTGTCTTTTATGCCACTGACACTCTGACTAGAGGTTTAGCTTTGGGTAGCTCTCTTCTGTACACATCCTAAGGCTTCTGAAAATGCCTCTTGTTTGATTGCTAAGTTAACCTGTTTCCCACGGGTGATTGGTTTGGGACAGGCTGAATGCCATCATCTGCAGAGATTCCATGGGTTTAAACCAGCACAGAATTCATGGAAAACTTCTGTGACTGTTCACCCTCCATTGACCAGAGAGTGTGGCTTCGGAAACTCTTATCCTTTGTGTCATTAACACATAGGGGAGAAAACGGTCCCTCTGTGTTGTGGGATTCTAGGAGCAGAGCCTGAGATGGGGATCTATGAGCATGTGTTTTACTGAGGAAGAGCTCTCAGGAGAAGTCTACAAAAGAGGGAGAGAAGCAGGACATTGCAGGGGAAGGGGCCAGAAAGGATGTCCTTTAAGGCAGGTTTAGCCTTGACCTGATCCAGTGTGGGGGAGGGTTAGTGCTGTAGCCGAAATCATACCCAGAATTGTCCCTGTTTGAGTCGAGGGGGCTTAGCTTCTGTACTAACATAAGTCACTCATTGAACACCCCTGGAGGCCTGGGGGGCCCAGACTTCCAGGGGACTGTTCTGTGGACAGAGTCCCAGCTTTAGCCCCCACAGCTGGAGGGACACAGCATCAGCTGCTAAAGATCTTGGCTGGCACCAAGGGCAGCGATCCCCCCGAGTATTGTGCAGGAAGAAGAAAGATCACTCTTATTGAAAGGCTGCTGTGAGTGGGTGTGTGTGAAGAGCCTCCACATCCATCTCTTCATTTAATTCTTTTTTTTAATTTATTTTTATTTTTTTTATTTTATATTTATTTATTTTTTATTCTTATGTTAATCCCCATACACTACATCATTAGTTTTAGATGAAGTGTTCCATGATTCATTGTTTGTGCATAACACCCAGTGCTCCATGCAGAATGTGCCCTCCTCAATACCCACCACCAGGCTAACCCATCCTCCCAGCCCCCTCCCCTCTAGAACCCTGTTTGTTTTTCAGAGTCCATCGTCTCTCATGGTTCGTCTACCCCTCCGATTTCCCCCGCTTCATTCTTCCCCTCCCACTACCTTCTTCTTCTTTTTTTTTTCTTAACATATATTGCATTATTTGTTTCAGAGGTACAGATCTGAGATTCAACAGTCTTGCACAATTCACAGCACTTACCAGAGCACATACCCTCCCCAGTGTCTATCACCCAGTCACCCCATTCCTCCCCCCCCTCCCACTCCAACAACACTCAGTTTGTTTCCTGCGATTAAGAATTCCTCATATCAGTGAGGTCATATGATACATGTCTTTCTCTGTTTGACTTATTTCACTCGACATAATACCCTCCAGTTCCATCCACGTCATTGCAAATGGCAAGATCTCATTCCTTTTGATGGCTGCATAATATTCCATTGTGTATATATACCACTTCTTCTTTATCCATTCATCTGTCGATGGACATCTTGGCTCTTTCCACAGTTTGGCTATTGTGGACATTGCTGCTATAAACATCGGGGTGCACGTACCCCTTCGGATCCCTACTTTTGTATCTTTGGGGTAAATACCCAGTAGTGCAATTGCTGGATCACATGGTAGCTCTATTTTCAACTTTTTGAGGAACCTCCATACAGTTTTCCAGAGTGGCTGCACCAGCGTGCATTCCCACCAACAGTGTAGGAGGGTTCCCCTTTCTCTGCATCCCCGCCAACATCCGTCGTTTCCTGACTTGTTAATTTTAGCCATTCTGACTGGTGTGAGGTGGTATCTCATTGAGGTGTTGATTTGGATTTCCCTGATGCTGAGCGATATTGAGCACTTTTTCATGTGTCTGTTGGCCATTTGGATGTCTTCTTTGGAGAAATGTCTGTTCATGTCTTCTGACCATTTCTTGATTGGATTCTTTGTTCTTTGGGTGTTGAGTCTGATGAGTTCTTTATAGATTTTGGATACTAGCCCTTTATCTTATATGTCATTTGCAAATATCTTCTCCCATTCTGTCGGTTGTCTTTTGGTTTTGTTGACTGTTTCCTTTGCTTTGCAAAAGCTTTTTATCTTGATGAAGTCCCAATAGTTCATTTTTGCCCTTGCTTCCCTTGCCTTTGGCGATGTTTCTAGGAAGAAGTTGCTTCGGCTGAGGTCAAAGAGGTTGGTGCCTGTGTTCTCCTTTAGGATTTGGATGGACTCCTGTCTCACATTGAGGTCTTTCAACCATTTGGAGTCTATTTTTGTGTGTGGTGTAAGGAAATGGTCCAGTTTCATTCTTCTGCATGTGGCTATCCAATTTTCCCAACACCATTTGTTGAAGAGACTGTCTTTGTTCCATTGGACATTCTTTCCTGCTTTGTCGAAGATGAGTTGACCAGAGAGTTTTGAGGGTCCATTTCTGGGGTCTCTATTCTGTTCCATTGATCTATGTGTCTGTTTTTGTGCCAGTACCATGCTGTCTTGATGATGACAGCTTTGTAATAGAGCTGGAAGTCCGGAATTGTGATGCCGCCAGCTTTGCTTTTCTTTTTCAACATTCCTCTGGCTATGCGGGGTCTTTTCTGATTCCATACAAATTTTAGGATTATTTGTTCCATTTCTTTGAAAAAAGTGGATGGTATTTTGATGGGGATTGCATTGAATGTGTAGATTGCTCTAGGTAGCATTGACATCTTCACAATATTGGTTCTTCCAATCCATGAGCACTGAACGTTTTTCCATTTCTTTGTGTCTTCCTCAATTTCTTTCATGAGTATTTTATAGTTTTCTGAGTAAAGATCCTTTGTCTCTTTGGTTAGATTTATTCCTAGGTATCTTATGGTTTTGGGTGCAATTGTAAATGGGATCGACTCCTTAATTTCTCTTTTTTCTGTCTTGTTGTTGGTGTATAGGAATGCCACTGACTTCTGTGCACTGATTTTATATCCTGCCACTTGACTGAATTCCTGTATGAGTTCTAGCAGTTTTGGGGTGGAGTCTTTTGGGTTTTCCACATAAAGTATCATATCATCTGCAAAGAGTGAGAGTTTGACTTCTTCTTTACCGATTTGGATGCCTTTGATTTCTTTTTGTTGTCTGATTGCTGTGGCTAGGACTTCCAATACTATGTTGAATAGCAGTGGTGATAGTGGACATCCCTGCCGCGTTCCTGACCTTAGGGGGAAAGCTCTCAGTTTTTCTCCATTGAGAATAATATTTGCTGTAGGTTTTTCATAGATGGCTTTTATGATATTGAGGTATGTACCCTCTATCCCTATACTCTGAAGAGTTTTGATCAAGAAAGGATGCTGTACTTTGTCAAAAGCTTTTTCTGCAACTATTGAGAGGATCATATGATTCTTGTTCTTTCTTTTGTTAATGTATTGTATCACATTGATTGATTTGTGGATGTTGAACCAACCTTGCAGCCCAGGGATAAATCCCACTTGGTCGTAGTGAATAATCCTTTTAATGTACTGTTGGATCCTATTGGCTACTATTTTGGTGAGAATTTTTGCATCCATGTTCATCAGGGATATTGGTCTGTAATTCTCCTTTTTGATGGGGTCTTTGTCTGGTTTGGGGATCAAGGTAATGCTGGCCTCATAAAATGAGTTTGGAAGTTTTCCTTCCGTTTCTATTTTTTGGAACAGTTTCAGAAGAATAGGTATTAATTCTTCTTTAAATGTTTGGTAGAATTCCCCTGGGAAGCCATCTGGCCCTGGGCTTTTGTTTGTTGGGAGATTTTTGATGACTGCTTCAATTTCCTTAGTGGTTATAGGTCTGTTCAGGTTTTCTATTTCTTCCTGGCTCAGTTTTGGTAGTTGATACATCTCTAGGAATGCATCCATCTCTTCCAGGTTATCTAATTTGCTGCCATAGAGTTGCTCATAATATGTTCTTATAATTGTTTGTATTTTGTTGGTGTTGGTTGTGATCTCTCCTCTTTCATTCATGATTTTCTTGATTTGGGTCATTTCTCTTCTCTTTTTGATAAGTCTGGCCAGGGGTTTATCAATCTTATTCATTCTTTCAAAGAACCAGCTCCTAGTTTCGTTGATCTGTTCTACTGTTCTTTTAGTTTCTATTTCATTGATTTCTGCTCTGATCTTTATTATTTCTCTTCTCCTGCTGGGTTTAGGCTTTATTTGCTGTTCTTTCTCCAGCTCCTTTAGGTGTAGGGTTAGGTTGTGTAGTTGAGACCTTTCTTGTTTCTTGAGAAAGGCTTGTATTGCTATATACTTTCCTCTTAGGACTGCCTTTGCTGCATCCCAAAGATTTTGAATAGTTGTGTTTTCATTTTCATTAGTTTCCATGTATTTTTTTAATTCTTCTTTAATTTCCTGGTTGACCCATTCATTCTTCAGTAGGATGCTCTTTAGCCTCCATGTATTTGAGTTCTTTCCGACTTTCCTCTGGTGATTGAGTTCTAGTTTCAAAGCATTGTGGTCTGAAAATAGGCAGGGAATGATCCCAATCTTTTGGTAC
Source organism: Mirounga angustirostris (assembly GCF_029215605.1). Taxonomy (NCBI): domain Eukaryota; kingdom Metazoa; phylum Chordata; class Mammalia; order Carnivora; family Phocidae; genus Mirounga; species Mirounga angustirostris. Next base: position 94,357,308 of record NW_026991718.1, on the reverse strand, counting down.
CAGTTGAGACCTGATTTATGACCTAGGATGTGATCTATTCTGGAGAATGTTCCATGGGCACTAGAGAAGAATGTGTATTCCGTTGCTTTGGGGTGGAATGTTCTGAATATGTCTGTGAAGTCCATTTGGTCCAGTGTGTCATTTAAAGTCTTTATTTCCTTGTTGATCTTTTGCTTAGACGATCTGTCCATTTCAGTGAGGGGGATGTTAAAGTCCCTCACTATTATTGTATTGTTGTCGATGTGTTTCTTTGCTTTTGTTATTAATTGCCTTATATAATTGGCTGCTCCCATGTTAGGGGCATAGATATACACAATTGTTAGATCTTCTTGTTGGATAGATCCTTTAAGTAGGATATAGTGTCCTTCCTCATCTCTTATTACAGTCTTTGGTTTAAAATCGAATTTGTCTGATATAACGATTGCCACCCCAGCTTTCTTTTGGTGTCCATTAGCATGGTAAATGGTTTTCCACCCCCTCACTTTCAATCTGGGGGTGTCTTTGGGTCTAAAATGAGTCTCTTGCAGAAAGCATATCGATGGGTCTTGTTTTTTAATCCAGTCTGTTAGCCTGTGTCTTTTGATTGGGGCATTTAGCCCATTTACATTCAGGGTAACTATTGAAAGATATGAATTTAGTGCCATTGTATTGCCTGTAAGGTGACTGTTACCGTATATTCTCTGTGTTCCTTTCTGGTCTATGTTGCTTTTAGGCTCTCTCTTTGCTTAGAGGACCCCTTTCAATATTTCTTGTAGGGCTGTTTTTGTGTTTGCAAATTCCTTTAGTTTTTGTTTGTCCTGGAAGCTTGTGATCTCTCCTTCAATTTTCAATGACAGCCTAGGTGGATAGAGTATTCTTGGCTGCATATTTTTCTCATTTAGTGCTCTGAATATATCCTGCCAGTCCTTTCTGGCCTGCCAGGTCTCTGTGGATAGGTCTGTTGCCAATCTAATGTTTCTACCCTTGTAGGTTACATATCTCTTCTCCCGAGCTGCTTTCAGGATTTTCTCTTTGTCTATGAGGCTCATAAGTTTTACTATTAGATGTTGGGGAGTTGACCTATTTTTATTGATTTTGAGAGGGGTTCTCTGTGCTTCCTGGATTTTCATGCCTGTTTCTTTCCCCAAATTAGGGAATTTCTCTGCTGTAATTTGCTCCATTATACCTTCTGCCCCTCTCTCTCTTTCTTCTTCTTCTGGGATCCCAATTATTCTAATGTTGTTTCGTTTTATGGTATCGCTTATCTCTCGAATTCTGCCCTCGTGATCCAGTAGTTGTTTATCTCTCTTTTTCTCAGCTTCTTTATTTTCCATCCTTTGGTCTTCTATATTACTGATTCTCTCTTCTGCCTCATTTATTCTAGCACTTAGCACCCCCATTTTTGATTGCACCTCATTAATAGCCTTTTTGATTTCTACTACTTGGTTGGATTTTAGCTCTTTTACTTCTCCAGAAAGGGTTTCTCTAATAACTTCCATATTTTTTTCAAGCCCAGCTAGTATCTTTAAAGTGATGATTCTGAACTCTAGATCTGACATTGTACTAATGTCCATATTCAGTAGGTCCCTGGCAGTCGGTACTACCTCTTGTTCTTTTTGTTGAGGTGATTTTTTCCGTCTTGTCATTTTGTGCAGAGTAGAATAGATTAATGAGAGAACAAAATGCTAGCAGAGTAACCACGTCCCCAGAAAATATACTCTAAACAAATCAGAAAAGACCTGAAGCAGTGGGATAAGAAAGGGAAAGAGAGAAAAAAAGAAAAAGAAAAAAAAGAAAAAGATAAAGATAAAAAACATAAACAAACAAAACAAAACAATAAGAACAACAACAAAACCTGAATGTGATCAAATATGATCTATATGGTATATAGATCAGTGCCACACACTAGATTTGGGGTGTATTTTGGTCTTTTAGAAGAAAGTGCCTCCCAAAATTTTAAAGAAAGAAAAACTTATATATGTACAAAAATAAGGGTTGATATGAGGAAGGGATGGAATATGACTGTAAAAATGGTAATTATAAAAAATTTTATAAAAGGAATTGATAAGAAGTTGTTTGAAAAAAGAAAGAAGAGGATTTAAAAAAAGAAAAAAGAAAAAAAAAAGGGGAGACGATGTGATCAGGCAGGGGAATAGAAAACACCATATACTAGAGATTTAGGGTATATTTTAATCTGTTAGAAGAAACTATCTCAAAATTTTAAAGAGAGAACAACTTATATATATAAGCCAAAAATACGGGTAACTACTATGAATGGATAGAATATGACTCTAAAAATGAAAAATAAAAATGTTTTTTTTTTAACAAAAAAGGGATTGGTAAGATGTTGGTTGAAAAAGGGAAAAAGAAAAATTCAAAAAAAAAAGAAAAGACAGTTAAAAAAATTAACTTTGAAAGACTAAAGAATCATGGTAAAAAAGCCATGAATTCTATGTGCAGTAGTCCCCTAGCGCTGGAGTTCTGCCGTTCTCATTGATCGGTAAACTTGGTCTTGGCTGGCTGTTCTCGCTGATCTTCTGGGGAGGGGCCTGTTGCCGTGGTTTCCAAATGTCTCTGCCGGAGGCGGAAGTGCCCCGCCCTTGCCCCCTCCCGGCTAAGTAATCTGCTTGGGTTTGCTCTCCGGGGCTTTTGTTCCCTGCGAGCTTTCCGTACAGCTTTGGAGGCGGAGAGTGAAAATGGCGGCCTCCCAATCTCCGCCCCGGAGGAGCCGAGAACTCGGGGCCCCGCTCCTCAGTGAGCCCCCAGAGAAAAGCCGTCAGTCACTCCCGTCTCTCCGGTCTCTGGCCACACCTTGTGCTCACCTGGCCTGTGACTGCACGTTTCTATCTCTGGCACCCGACCCCGGGTGGAGTCTCCAAACCCAGCAGATCCCTGCGGTGCACTCCCGCTTGGCTCCTCCCGGGAGAGGAAGGTGAGTCTCCCCGGATCTGCCGCTTGTTGGGTCCCTGCTGGAGGAGCAGGGGCCCGAATGTGCCGCGGATCACGGTTTATGGCAACTCCGAGCTGAGAGCCCGCGCCTGGGCTCCGCCTCTGCAGCTGGCTTCCTTGCTCCGTTACCTGGGAGCTCTGCCACACTCAGGCACCCGCGGTCTTTCTGTGACCCCGAGGGTCCTGACACCACACTGTCCCAGAGGGTTCCACCCCCCCCGCTTAGCCACCGGAGTGACGTTCCTCAGCAGAGCCGACTTCTAAAAGTTCCAATTTTGTGCTCCGCGGCTCTATCACTTGCCAGAAGCGGCCGATGGAGGCCCCCCTCCCCCACCGTCTATCCTCCCGAATATTGCCTCGGATTCACTTCTCCGCACGTCCTACCTTCCAGAAAGTGGTCGCTTTTCTGATGAGAGAGTTGTTGTTCTTCTTTTCTTCGATCTCCTGTTGAGTTTGTAGGTGTTCAGAATGGTTTGATCCCTTTCCAGCTGAATTCCTGAGAGGAGACGAAATCCAGGTCTCCTACTCCTCCGCCATCTTGCTCCGCCTACCCTCTTCATTTAATTCTTAAAATAATCCATAAACAGGGGTGCCTGGGTGGCTCAGTTGGTTGAGCATCCGACTCTTGATTTTTGCTTAGGTCTTGATCTCGGGGTTGTGAAATCGAGCCCTGCATCGGGCTCTGAGCTCAGCAGAGCATCTGCTTGAGGTTCTTGCCCTCTTCCTCTGCCCCTCCCCTCACTCTCACATGCTCTCTTTTTCTCTCTCAAATAGATAAATCTTTAAAAAGCAACAACAAAAACAACCCATAAACACAGCATTGTTTGCCCTCAGTGGGACTCAGGAGCTTTCTAAGGTTAGAAAAATAATGAGCAGAGGAATCAGGATTTGAACCCAGACCCCACTTTCTTGGTTTCTCTCCTCAAGGCCCCAGTTGCCTGTCGTGAACCTCACTGCTAAATTGTTGCCTGCATCACGGACTCCTGTTTAAATATGTCATTTCTCAGTCCTTGATGGGGAAAAACACTGTACACCAATCTCCTAGGACGTTTTCCCCAAAGCCATCTTTTAAAGTCCTGACGGCTCTTTTTCAGGCCTCTGCCTTTATTTATATAGTTACGCATTTAGAAGTCACACTTCTTTGTCTGCTTCCCATACAAGCCCGCAGTAGATTCAAACCACCAGTTTGGGTGGTGGGTCATCTACAGGCAGTGGGAGGCTAAAGATCTTCAGTGGGAGAGGAGCATTTAATCACAGCAATCAGAAAAAAATTAAGTCTTGGGTCATTCACTATAGAAAAGCTTGCAGCTTAACACTCTTTAGCAGGCCCTAAGAATACCATTATATTATATCCCAGAATTAACTGGAATTTATTTGCTCATTTTTTAACAGACTTCTATTGAGTACCTACCATGTGTCAGATACCATGTGCTAGAGATACAAGGATTATCGAGACATGGTCCTTGTCCATACAGGGTTTGCATCATTAAAAACTGCTTAAAACAGAACAAGAGATGAGAGCAAGAGTCCTTTATCTCCTCAACCAGAGTAATAAAAATATATGACTGCATAAGCACATGAAAGGATGCTCAGCATCATTAGTCATTGGGGAGATGAAAAATAAAACCACAGTGAGATACCACTGCACACTCACCAGAATGGCTCAATGTAAAAGCTGACAACTCCAAGTGTTGCCAAGGATGTGGAGTAACTGGAACTCTAATATATGGTGAATGGAAATATAAAATGGTACAGCCACTTTGGAATTTTATAATCATTAAGCATACACTTAGCATATGGCCCAGCCATTGGGCACTTAGCTGTTGACCCCAAATGAAAACATATGGTTAATAAAAAGACATGCACACAAATGTTTACTGCAGTTTTATTCACAGTAGCCCCAAACTGGAGAAACTCAGATAGCCATCAACTAGTAAATGGATAAAGAGGGATAAATGCATGTTATGGGATACCACTTAGCATTTAAAGGGATGAACACTAAAAATACATGAATGGATCTCAAAAGCATCATGTGAAATTAAGAGTCCAGACACGAAAGCATACATACTGGATGATTCCATTTGTATAAAATTCTAGAAAACGCAAATGAATCTGTGGAGTCAGAAAACAGACTGTGGTTACATGGGGGTCAGGTGTGAAGAGATGCGCCCCACAAAGGGGCACAAGGAAATTTTGGGGGTGATGGAAATGTACACTTTAAATGGCTACAATTTATTGCAAGTAGATTACACATCAATAAATAAAGTTTTTGTTTTGTGTTGTTTTTTGTTTTTTTTTTTTTTGAGAGAGGGGGAAATAGTGTGCATGCATGGGGTGGGAGGAGCAGAGGGAAAGGAAAGGAAAGCACATGGAGCCTGACGTGGAGCTCCATCTCATGACCCTGAGATCATGACCTGAGCCGAAATCAAGAGCTTAACCAACTGAGCCACCCAGGCGCCCCAAAGTTGATTTTTTTAAAAAAGATTTTATTTAGTTATTTGACAGAGAGAGAGACAGCGAGAGAGGGAATGCAAGCAGGGAGAGTAGGAGAGGGAGAAGCAGGCTCCCTGTCGAGCCCAGGACCCTGGGATCATGACCTGAGCCTAAAGCAGACGCTTAACAACGGAGCCACCCAGGAACCCCCCAAAGTTGATTTTTAAAAACATCCAGCAGCATGCCTAGCACGTTGTAAGGGTTCAATAAATGGCGGAATTCATGAAAAAAATATATATATGTGGCCCACTGCATGCTGGGTTCTCACCAGCCTCACTCCTAAGATAAGTCACTTCTCCCGGGGGCAGCAATGAGGCATAGAAGCTCCCTAAGGTCTTCCTGGGAGGGCAGAAATATTGACCCAGCTCCTCTCCTCTGCCTGCAGCAATTGTGTTCTCTTTTCCATCTTGCAATTGTTTGCCTCCATTCAGATTTCCCAAGGCCTGGCCACACCTCAGGCTGGGCTGAGTCAGGAAACCAGCTGGTCCTCACGCCTCTGCTCCACCCAGGCATCCTTCTGGCCTGCAGGGAGGAAGCTGCACGTGGTTCCAATCACTGAATTAAAGACTCCGCCTTCACTTGGGTTTCTGTTCGGTTTGGAGGTCCCCTCCGAGCCTTCATCCATCAGCTCAGTTCTTGTGTTAACATTTTGATCTGGGTTTCAGAACACTTCACAGGGTAGCCCCTGATGAAAATCCAGTAAGACGAGACAGAAAAGATGGGGTAACAAGGATGGCACACTATAAAGTAGCTCAGCTTAATTCCTTGGCTCTGTGTTGCACATCTGCTAAGATAATCAAGTGCCACTTGCCTCTCCTTAAATTGGGATCTGATTTCTATCTCTGACTTCTCCAGCCTGGAGCCCTGGGGGGTCCCAGGGACCTTCCAAAGCAGCTGACCCAACTTCTTGGGAACCCCCAGTCCCTCTCCCCCTCCAGGGGTGCAAAATCCCCTTGGCAGTCTGGGGAAGGATACTGTTCTAAATACATTGGATAGGGGCGCCTGGGTGGCTCAGTCAGTTAAGCTCTTGAGAGAGAGGCAGAGGGAGAAGCAGGCTTCCAAGGAGCAGAGAGCCCAATGCGGGACTCGATCCCAGGACCCCGGGATCATGACCTGAGCCGAAGGCAGACGCTTAACCATCTGAGCCACCCAGGCGCCCAATCCATGTGCTTCTTTATTCTCAACATCCAATAGCAAGATCTGGTGGTGGGTCTAATAACTACTGTCATTTTGAATTGCTGATGAGCATAAATGCTATCTGGAAATATCTGCCACACTGCAGTGGGCTGTAAGGTATCTGACAGCTATGGGTGATAAAGTCAAAGAAATTGCTATAATACCTTGTGGCTCGCTACTTACATTCATATTAGAAGGAGATGCTACATTTCAGTTAGAAGTTAGTGAAAGAAAAAAATGTATTTCCTCATCGCAGTTCATAGGTTCCCTACATTCTACCCATAGATCCCTTGGTTAAGAACCCTCGGGACTAAGGCCAGACTTTCCCTCCTGCCTGGCCTTCCCACTGAGATGAATCATCTGTCACCACTGCTGCTGGCCGTATAGATCACCTCCTAAATTGAAAAAAAAAAAAAGTGACAAACTATTTCAGACATGAAAGCATATAGGGAATAATATAACGCACATCCATATATCCATCACCCACCTGAGAAATAGACTATTGCAAATACATTTGGAAATCTCCTTTGGACTTCTCACTGCTCCTATTTGCATTTCGTTCCCTGCCTCCCAGAGGCAACCTTTATTTAGAATTGGGTGTTTGTGGTTCCTGTGTTTATCTTTAGGCTTCTATCACAAATGTACATATCCATAACCAACATCCAGTATCAGTTGCCTGTTTTTGAACTCGGTCTAAGTGATTTCTCACTATGTGAGTCCTGCAACATGCTTTTTACCCTTGACGTTATGTGTATGAGATTTATCCATGTCAATGTATGGGTCTCAGTTTGCTTTTTTTTTTTTTTTTTTTTAAGCTGTGTGGTATCCTGTTGCCTGACTACCTCATGGTTTGGTTAGCTATCCTCCTGTTGATGGACATTTGGATCGTTTCCAGGGTTTTGACATGACCATGCCATGTTGAACATTCTTGCGGGTGTCCCCCGCAAAGATGAATTTCTCTAGCCGTGGAATGGCTGGATCATAGGGTACATGCATCCTTAGTTTTTAGGGATCCTACCAGACCGTTCTTGGTTGTATTGAGAGATTTACACTCTCACCAGCAGGAGATGTGAGTCCCTATTGTTCGCATTGTTGTAAATACTTGGTATTGTCAGACTTTTTAATACGTGCCAAGTCTGATGACGTGTTTCAATATGGCTTTAATTTGCATTCCTCTGGTTCCTGGTTGCAGTGAGATGAACGGTGCCCTCCCATGATATCAGGTCCTAACCCCCTGGAACCTGTGACTGTTACCTTATGTGGCAGAGTTTTTGCAGATCTGATTAAGTTAAGGCTCTTGAGATGGGGGGATTACCTTGGATTATTGGAGTGGGCCCTAAATGCCATCACAGGTATCCTTATAAGAGAGGCCAAGGGAGGTCAGACATACACAGAGCAGGCAGTGATGCAAAGGTGGGGGGCAGCGACCGGAGCACTAAGGTCATGAGCTGAAGAATACCAGCAGCTACCAGAAGCTGAGAAAGGCAAGAAACAGATTCTCCCGAGAGCCTCCAGAACCAATGTGGCCCTGCTGACACCTTGACTCTGGCCTTCTGGTCCCCAGTGCTGGGAAAGGATACATGTCTGCTGTTTCAGGGCCCCCAGTATGTGGTCATTTGTTACAGCAGCCCCAGGACACAAATATGCTCATCAAGTTCAGCTTCCGTTTACAAGTTTATTGGGCATTTGTATGCTTTCTTCTGTGAATTGCTTAGTCATAAACCTTGCCTGTTGTTTTTTTCTTAGTAACTGTAAGAGAACTTTACAAATCCTGGATATCAATTCTTTGTTAGTGTTACATTTTGTTTATGGCTTGTTCTTCTTCTATTTGATGGTGGTTTTTTGTTTTGTTTTGTTTTTTTAGAGAGAGAGCGTGCACAGGACGGGGGAGGGGCAGAGGGAGAGGGAGAGAGAGAATCCTAAGCAGGCTCCACGCTTAGCATGGGGCCCTATGCGGGGCTCGATCTCACAGCCCTGAGAGCATGACCTGAGCAAAAATCAAGAGTCAGCTGCTTAACCAACTGAGCCACCCAGGTGCCCCTGATAGTGGTTTTTGATACATGGTGTCCATGTTCACAGACTTCTGTCTTCCTTTTTAAAAAAAATTGTGGTAAAATACACATAAAATGTACCATTTTAACCATTTTAAAGTATACAATTTAGTGACATTTATTCTATTCACCATGTTGTGCAGCCACCATGTCTTTCTAGTTCCAGAACATTTTGTACCCATTAGCAGTCACTCCCGACTCCCCTCTGCCCCTAGCCTCTGGCAAACCCTAGTCTGTGTTCTGTATCTGTGGATTTGACTGTCCTGGACATTTCATATAAATGGACTCATATAATATGTGGCCTTTTGTATTTGGCTTATTTCATTTAGCATAATGTTTACAAGGTATGTTACATATGTATATATGTACAAGGTATATACAATTAATCCTTAAAGAACAGGATTTAAACCATGTAGATTCACTTATATGTGGATTTTTTTTTACAGTAGAGTACTGTAAATGTATTCTCTCTTCCTTATTTTCTTACTAATATATTTTCTCACTAACATTTTTTTCTCCAGCTGACTTTATTGTGAGAATACAGTATATAATGTAAGCTACAAAATGTGCGTTAATCAACTGTTTATGTTGTTGGTCAACAGGAGGCTACTAGTAGTTAAGTTTGGGGGAAGTCAAAAGTTATACACGGATTTTCAACTGCTCAGGGTCATCACCCCAACACCTGTGTGGTTCAAGGGTCAGCTGTATATATTATCATGCATCAATACTTCATGCCTCTTTATGGCTGAACTGAATAATATTCCATTGTGTGGATATATCACATTGTCTTTATCTGTTTACCTGTTGATTGACTTTTGGGTATTTCCCCTTATGCCTATTATAAATAGTCCTTCTCTGAACATTAGGGTACAGTTTTTTTTGTTTGTTTGTTTGAACGCCTCTGTGGTCAGTTTACTGAGGAACTGCCAGTTTTTCATAGCAGTTGTACCATTTGTGTCTTTCTTGATCCATTGTTTTCCTATGAGAAACATTTCTTATTCTTTCAGATTGCCCATGTTCTAAGAGTCTTCTGTCTCCGCACACATCCTTCATTTATACCCACACAGTGATTCAAGGAGAAATTTGTTAATGAACAGCCTACATGGGGCTCCAACACCTTCTCTACTCACCGAGGGCACCATTCTGGGAGCACGCCCCCTTAAAAGAGAGCAGTCAACCCCTGTGTCACTGACTCACATGGACACCTGGGTGTGAAGGGAAAGGAGGGACCCTTCCAGATTGCCATGTGGTGGGAGGTGAGCATGTCCTCAGCCCCGAAGGGATGGTAGTAGAACTATGAGGCACTTCCATAGATTTCTGTCATCTGGTGCCCCTTGGTCCTCAAGGAGCAGGTCCCCACCCCCACCTGCTTCAGCAAACTTCGTGAGTAGCTAGTAACCTGGAAACCTATGAAAGAGGAAGTGTCTCCCCAGGCAGGAATGAATGTACTGACCTTCTGCTTTCTGACTATTTGGAGACAGGACTGGTCTTTGGAGTGCTTTGGAGATCACTTAGTTTGGGTTCCCACCAAAGTCAGAAACATGGATTTGGGTGCAAGTACATTGTTTGGGAGGTGATCTCAAGAAATACCAGCAGGAAATGTTACTACTGAGAACAATGGGGCTCAGTTCCAGTGAGGACCCTCTGGGAGATAGTGATGGGTCACTGACAGGTGAGGAAACTGAGGTATTCACCTCCTAAATCTCATCCTGCCATAGATGAGGGTCACTTCTGGGCTGTAATGTCCCCTCTCCCCAGCATTTCTTGTCTGCCCATATAGAGGTTGAGAACCCACTTGGGGCCAGAGAGCATTCCCAGGCAGAGAGATGCAGGATGCTCTAGGCCCATTGGATGGAAATCATCCATGGAAGCCTCCAAGGTGGTACCAACACTATTTGCTATGGGGAAAGGGATGTGGAAGAAGAGTCTACAGATATGGCTGAGGAGTCAGTATCTCTATCTTAGGCCCAGGTAAAGTCATCTGATGTTTGAGGTCGGACATATGAATGAGAAGATCTTAACATCTCAACCTGTAAATGCCTTAACATCTCAACATGTGAATGTCTCCATTGATCCTGTGAATGTCTCTACACATCAGCATGTGAGAAGCTCAACATCTGAATTGCGAATGTTTTAATATGTCAGCCTGTGAATGTCTTAATTTCAGGACTTGTAAATACCTTAACACCTCATTGTGCAGATGTCTCAACATCTCAACATGTGGATGTTTCAACATCTCAAAATACAAATGTCACAACATCTGAGCCTGTGAATGTTTTAACCTCTCAACATGTGAATGTCTGAACATATTAACATGCAAATGCCTCAACATCTCAACATGACAATGTCTCAGCCTTTCAGCATGCAAACGCCACAAAACCAAATGTGCGAATTGTACCTCAACACCTCAACATGGCAAATGTCACCACAAATCAGCACCTGATATCTCAACATATGAACATGTGAATGTCTCCACATCTTAACATGTCTCAGCCTGTGAATCTGATGGTCACATCTCCACATGTAAGTGCCTTGACATTTCAACATGTGATGGTCAACATCACAACATGTGACTGTCTCAACGTTGGTTACAACACATGAATATCACAACACCACAACTTCAAAAAGATGAATGAGCCATATCTTCCTTTTTAAAACAAAATCAGTGTTTTTATTTTTTAAGTTTTTATTTTAATTCCAGTTAGTTAACATACAGTATTATGTTAGTTTCAGGTGTACAATACAGTGATTCAGCGCTTCCAGACATCACCCAGTGCTCATCATGACAAGTGCACTCCTTAATCCGCATCATCTATTTAACCCATCCCCTCTCCACCCACCTCCCTTCTGGTAACCAGCAGTTCTCTAAGTTAAGAGTCTGTTTCTTTGTCTCTCTCTCTCTTTTTTCCTTTGCTTATTTATTTTATTTCTTAAATTCCACACGGGAGTGAAATCATGCAGTATTTATCTTTCACTGACATATTTTGCTTAGCATTATGCTCTCTAGTCTTTGCAGATGGCCAGATTTCATTCTTTTTATGGCTGAACAGTATTCCATCACATGTATATGCCACATCTTCTTTATCCATTCATTAGTTGATGGACACTTGGGCTGCTTCCATAGCTTGGCTATTGTACGTAATGCTTCTATAAACATTGGGGTGCATGCATTTTCCTCTCAACACCAGAACCTAGTGAAATACTAGCACACAGAAATTTTAACTCCTGAAGAAATTCTGTTCTCTTACAGATCAGCACTGGATCTGTGGATAGAAAGAGATAGATACGTATCTAGATATCTATAGATATCTACGATAGATATCTACAGATAGAAAGAGAGCTGCTCAAGCTTTATAACAGTCCACTAGCACTCTATTTATATGGAAATCAGGCTGCTGGCAATATTAGATACTCCCAAATCCTTGTTGGGGGGAAATGCCTCTCAGCCTCCTGGAAAACACAACCCCAAGCCCCATGCACTTTCCTGAAATGGCTTTAGAATTTCTCACACCATCCCACCCAGATAATTACAGATAAAATGAGGTCACAGATTAGAAACAGAACCTGTGACATTTGTAAAGTGACAGCTGACAGCAGAGGGAAGAGAAAGAAAACCTGTAGAAAGTAGGCTCCCCAGGAGTGTGAGTGAAATTGAATAGGATGGGGCGCTGGGGAACTTTCTGGGGCAGTAGTCATGGTCTGTATCTTGATAAGGTTTTGGGCTACACAGGTGTGTTCATTTGTCAAAACTCAGTGAATATTCACTTAAGATTTGGGCATTTCATTGCATATTGTATCTCAATAAAAAAATACCATATATATTGACATGATACCCATGCTGAAATTATTCCAGAGAGTAGTGTGCTGATATGTGCAATATACTTTTAAATTCATTTTTGAAAGGATAGATTGATAATGGACAGAAGATATATGTGTGATAAAGCAAGTATTTTACAATGTTCTGTAAGAATCTAGGTGGTGGGTACATTCTTTCAACTTTTCTGCACATTTGAACATTTTTTTCAATAATAAGGTATTCTGGAAAAAAGTAGGTTTGGAAGACTTACAAGTCCAGCCATTTGAGGCTGCTTTACCCACATCACAGACTCTGAGAACATTGCCCAATTGTATCTCATTTTCATGCCTGATATTCATTAATGTCCTGGATTTTTTTTTAGAAATCTTACAATTCTGATCCATGTGTATTTAAGACACCAAAAAGAATGTAATTACTTTTGGAAATTTTACATTAAATTTTTTTGCATTAAGAAAAGAGTTCAATTATTAATTAGGGATAAAGTTTAGATACCTGAAAAATCCCACTTAAGTGAAATCACTCATTCCCTGACAGTGCAGGATACATGAGATGTTATATTAATAAGAATTTCTAGTTAGTGGATGACTTGGCTTCAGATTCAGAGTATTTTTACATGTATTGCTTTAGGGTTTTAGGGAAAAGGTTTTGGGCTGGAATCACCTGACTTTTGATTCTGTCTAGTTCATCCATTTGTTGAGTGTGTGACCATGGGGGCATTTCTTGATCTGTTTGAGCTTGATGTTTTTATGTGACAGGTGGGAATTATGATACCTAAAATATAGGCTTCTTGTACAAAATAAATCAAATACAGGTTTTCGCCACCATCCGATAGTAGAGCATTCCTGTGAAACCTTTTGTAAGCCCAAATAGTAAAGTGAAGAAGCAATTACCATTGATTTATACGGAAAAAAAATGTTTGAGCATTCCCAGACCCAAAAAATAACCTCTTTGGCCTCTGGTACCTTGGGACGCAACATGGTAAGGGATGCACAAAACAAATCGAGATAAAGCACAGATGCTCACAGACACAGTTCTAAAGTTCTGGCGGCCTGGTGCTGCGACGCTGAGTGTAGTTCCCGGGGGAGGCGCTGTGTGGCGCTGCTCCTGCAGCTCGGGGTGTGCGCTACGTCTATACAAGTAATCATGGTTCGTCTCCCCCTCTGATTTCCCCCCTCCTTCTCTTGATGATGAACCACGAGAGCCTATGGACTCCGGGAAACAAACTGAGGGTTTTAGAGGGGAGGGGTGGGGGATGGGTGAGCCCCATGATGAGTATTAAGGAGGGCACGTGTTGTTGTAATGAGCACCGGGTGTTACACGAAAACAATGGATCGTGGAAATGCCCAAATCAAAAACTAATGAAGTACTGTATGGTGACTAACATAGCATAATAAAAAAAGATAAAACAAAACACAAAACAAATGCTCAAAGCTACTTCCGCTTTTGGTCTTTTTTCATGTAGTGAAAATCCTCTTTGGATTTCTGTCAGTTAGCGAAAACAGGTACTGATGTTGGTCTTTCGTAAAAGTAAAGTGGTTAACGCGAACTTTCAAAAAGCGGGGCATACCCGTTATGCAGGCAGAGCACATTAAAGAGACTGACATGTAATAGGTTCTTAATCAGGTGGAGTTCTCAGACTCATAAAGTCCCTGTGAAATTTCTACATAGCAGAATGAATATTGTCCTGTGCATTTCCCAGAGAAGATAACTAGTGTTTGTGGAGGTGCAGTGACCTCTAAACCCCTAACCATATGGGTATCCCAAAGTAGATGGAGGACTCAAGCCAGCATATGTGAGTCCGTTGCTGTTTCTTTACTTTAGCCAGTGGTGGGTCAGGAGGGCAGCAATGGCCTTCCAAAGAGCCCTGGGTCCTTTTCAAATGCATTCCCCTTTGCTTCCCTTCCTTTAGCCAAAAGCTGTGGAGTTTCCATATACAGCAGTCAAAGAACAGTTGTGTTACTTACTGGACCGTTCCTCCTGAGACATCGAATCTGCCCCACAGCTGGTTGTCTTGGACAGGCTGTAACGAAGATTTGCCCATCTCTTTAGGTCCATCATACAGAATTGGCTACCGGCCCTATTTGCAACATAAAGGAAGAAAAAAGTGCCCATTTGAAAATAGTGTCAGCTGTTTGAGGGCTCCATCAGTGCTGAAAGAGAGAGCCCCAGAGCCCAGCATGTGTGTCTGGTGGGGGATGCCCACTTGGGGTGCCGTATGGCATGATAGATACCATGGTAGGAACAAAGTACAGTCCAACCAACCCCTGGAGAGCGGCCATGGCCAAAGAACACACACCCTCGTGGGGCTTATTGTTTTTAGAGCATGCTAGGGAATTACAACAGACTGTTTGGAGCCTTCACAATCGCTTATTTTGTATTGGATGTTTTAAAAAAGCAAAGGATTTTTTCTTTGTATGTGACATGTATGCCAGGAAAAATAGTTCCTGGAGAATGAAAACATCTCGAGGGGCAGTTTGCAACTTGAGAGGGGCAGTTGGGCCCAGTTGCAGAGATGCCATTTTCTCCCAAGCAATGAGGTTCCGGGGGGAAACAGATGCAGGCAGATGGGCTGATGTCAGGAGGTTTCCGGTCTTTAGTGAGGGCCCAGCTGGGTCTTCAGTGGGAGCTGCGGGTACAGCAGTGACCTTGCCCCCGGCCATGAAAGACATGGGCTCCAGAGCAGCTTGGTCCAAAACCTAATGGGGAGCAGGGTGATGGGAGTTCCACGCTGGGCTGATGCCCTGCAGCCTGGCCTGGTGTCCAGCTAACTTTGAAACCACTTGTTGCCTCAGCACCATGCAGGTGTCGCCCAGATCCCAGTTTCTCTGTGGGCAGTGAGATCGTCTGCAGAACTGCGAATCTGCCAGGTCAGGGGCTTCAGGGGAGTAGGCACAGAGAAACAGCAGGAGAAATGAGAAGAAGGAAGTAGCAGGAAGAGCCCAATTTGCAGACTACGCAGCGCCCCCTGTGGACCACAGAGAGGGCTTCTCAGGGCTTGTGTACATCACCTGCTAAGAAGGATGCCCACGGCTCGACCCCTCCGTGCAGCCACGTGGCTGGGTGCCGACAAATGCTCTCCTAAGAGGCCTTGCATTTGACACCAGTGACAGATGAGGAGGAGAGGGATGTTCCCCTACTGGCCCCTTCAGCTTGACTTTCCTTCCAGGAGTGAAAAGAATCATGAAAGCAGTGAGCATTTCTCAAAGAGCCATTCCTGGACCACCAGCCTCAGTTACCCCTGGGAGCCTGTGAGAAATGCACATTCTCCGGCTCCTCCCCAGACCTACTGAATCAGCAACTCCAGAGGTGGGCCCGGGAATCTGAGGTTTCAAAGTCCTCCAGATGAGCCTGATTAGCACTCCTAGTTTGGGATCCACAGGTGTAGAAGAACCCGGCTAGCTCCTGGAGGAAATGGGTGGGGATGCGGATTCCACTGTAGGGTGTCTCCTACTCTCATCCCCATTCTAGTTTCTCTCCATGGGCTTTAGTGGGGTTTCTATATGGGAGGGCCTTTAGGAAGATTTGAGGTAATGATCTGCCTGGAATGGGGGGTGGTTTTTTGTTTTTTTTGAAGTTGCTATATAGAAAAGCACCCATATTAAATGATATGTCAATAAAAGCAGTAATGATTTTGTAATACTGCTTCTGTTCACACTTTACATAAGAACGAGAAGACTAGTATCTTCTAGTCTAGAAGGACTAGTGATCCTTGTCTATGGGAGGTTGTGCTAGAGCCCTTCCCCCCCGGAGGCTCCATAATGAATACATCCAATACCAAAGGTTGCCTACTGTGTCGTTCAGGACACTGCCCTGTGAAAATGAAGATCCTTGTTGTTTTTTTTTTCTTTCTGACTTTTCCCTGACTTGTGGGTCCAGGTATTATTTATTATCTGGTTTTGCTCCCTGCCTCCAGGCAAGGACTATATTTAAGCCAATTCAAACTTTGCAAGTCTTAAAAATAACTCTCTCTTTGCTAACCCCTTCTAGGTTTGGCAAGGCTTTCCTTCAAACAGGAAATCCATCTCTTTCTACCTGCCCAGCCCTCATAATTAACTCGCCCCAGGATCTGTTCTTACTTTTTCAAGCTACAAGTCA
Organism: Mirounga angustirostris; assembly: GCF_029215605.1. Lineage (NCBI taxonomy): Eukaryota > Metazoa > Chordata > Mammalia > Carnivora > Phocidae > Mirounga > Mirounga angustirostris. Next base: position 94,340,748 of record NW_026991718.1, on the reverse strand, counting down.
ACAGGGTGATTTTGTGTGTGTATAGGGGTACAAGGGTCCTATTTTCCCCTTCCATTGCCAAGGGTCCTGATTTTCAGTGTGGAAGGTTAACCTCTTTAAATTTTTTTTTTCTAAAATTTTTTATTTATTTATTCATGAGAGACAGAGAGAGAGAGAGAAGCAGAGGGAGAAGCAGGCTCCCAAGGAGCAGGGAGCCGATGCGGAACTCGATCCCAGAACCCTGGGTTCATGACCTGAGCCGAAGGCAGACGCTTAACTGTCTGAGCCACGCAGGCGCCCTGGAAGGTTAACCTCTTTAAAGGCAAAACAGTCATCGTGGCCCCTTGTGAACAGACGCACCTTCTGTGAGTTCATCTTCAACTAATTTTTCCTAAAAGTCATCCCAGGCTTCTGGAAGTAAAAGTTACTGCGACTGTTTTGAAGAGTGACTTTTAAATACTGCATGCTCATGTCCACAATAGCCAAACTGTGGAAAGAGCCAAGATGTCCATCGACAGATGAATGGATAAAGAAGATGTGGTATATATATACAATGGAATATTATGCAGCCATCAAAAGGAATGAGATCTTGCCATTTGCAACGACGTGGATGGAACTGGAGGGTATTATGTTGAGTGAAATAAGTCAAACAGAGAAAGACATGTATCATATGATCTCACTGATATGAGGAATTCTTAATCGCAGGAAACAAACTGAGTGTTGTTGGAGTGGGGGGTGGGGTGGGAGGGATGGGGGGACTGGGTGATAGACACTGGGGAGTGTATGTGCTCTGGTAAGCGCTGTGAATTGTGCAAGACTGTTGAATCTCAGATCTGTACCTCTGAAACAAATAATGCAATATATGTTAAGAAAAAAAAAAAAGAAGAAGAAGAAGAAGAAGGTAGCGGGAGGGGAAGAATGAAGCGGGGGAAATCGGAGGGGTAGACGAACCATGAGAGACGATGGACTCTGAAAAACAAACAGGGTTCTAGAGGGGAGGGGGGTGGGAGGATGGGTTAGCCTGGTGGTGGGTATTTAGGAGGGCACATTCTGCATGGAGCACTGGGTGTTGTGCACAAACAATGAATCATGGAACACTTCATCTAAAACTAATGTTGTAATGTAAGGGGATTAACATAAGAATAAAAAAAAATTAAAAAAATAGAAAAAAAAATAAATAAATACTGCATGCTCACAGCATACATTTAAACTGATAATGATCTCCAAAGTGAATTACTTTCATACTGAGAGGTGACCTCTGGAGACTTGACTTTTCTTTTAGTTACTTCATTTTAGTGGATATTTTGACCATGATTGTGGGTTCTAGTCTCTCTTTCTCAACTGCCTTTGCATCCATCCTGATGACCAGAATCCTAAGACTTTTTTCTGTCCTCCAAACATCATTGTAATAAACTGACTCTCCATCCCTGGAGGGGCCCTAAAATTATGCCTTTCTCTTTGTGAAACCCTGAGTAATAGTAAGTGGGAATCTTTGGTTCCAGAGAGACTTTGGGTATGGTCAAACTTAAAAAATTTTAAATTATAAATAATTCAGGGGGAAAAGGGACCAACAGTCAGACTTCATACTGAGGGGGATGTCCTCAACTTGTTGAGAAATGAAGAGTGGAAAGTATGTGGAAGGTATAAAAGGTCCATAGAAGGTTCATAGAAGAGAGATAAAGGTCGAATGCCTCCCATTGTACACCTCTACACCTGCTCTGAACCCAGGCTCTCTCTCCTATGAAATAGGCAGGTCCATTGGCCAGCCCTGCCCTCTAATAGAACTCCCATGACAGAATGTTCTCTGCACTGTTCAGTAAGGAAGCCACTTGCCACGTGCATCTATTGAGCACTTGACATGTGGCTAGGGCAACTGATGAGCTACATTTTGACTTTCATTTAATTCTATTTAATTTACTTTTAAATGGCCACATATGGCTAACGGCTGCCATGCTGGGCAGCACAGAGCTGGAGGGAAGGAAATGAAGTTGCCCGGGCAGTGCCTGCTCTAGATAATTCCTCTGGACAGTGGTAACAAGGACCAGACTAGCTCCCTGAAGAGGACTTCCTCCCCCAAATTATTAAATCTGGACGTGGAGAAAGGAGAAGATCATTGTTTTACAAAGAAATTGAGATAATTGAGGCTTGAAATTTTCACTGAGGTGAAACAGAGTCTTCCTTCCTTATTAACAAGTAGGCTTGGGATAAATGCAAAGGACTAAACAGGAAGCCCTGAATTTTTTTTTTTTTTTCTTTTTAAAATCCTGTTTCATCAGCTAGGGATGAATTGCAGAAAACTCTGTGAGTATACAAGTGTTTTTATTTTTTTGTTTTTGGTTTTGTTTTGCTTAGACAAAGGGTGGAGTAGACAGTTGTCCACTTAGATGCCCAAGTTCTCAGAACCTGGTGGTCTCCCTGCCTTCGGTTTTACCTTGTGTAGAGCCACACTTTGTCTGGGGAGGGAGAAAAAGAGAGGGAATGAGAACTAGCTGATTGACCTTGTTGGCCAGGTTCAGGAGAGGGTCTGGTGGGAGGTGCCTGAAACATCCCAAGGTCTGGAAGATCCCAAGTAGCCTTGCACCCAGTACCATTTGACATTGGCAGTTTTTGTCTGAGAAAACTAATTCTATTTCGTAATGTTCCTTAGTAACAATCGACCAGCATCCATCACTGGTGTGTGCATTTCATGCTACGAGCTTCAGGAGAAACATCATTTATTACACAACATACAGTACCATAGAATAAGAAAGACAAAATATGTGCTATTGTATGAATGGCAGAAAAGGTAGTTATGGAAGTGTTAATTTTTCAGTAAAGAATGAGAGTGTGAGTGTAATTGTGTGTGTGCGCATGTACAAATTTAGGTAACGCGTTGGTGGCAGCAAGTGAGATAAAGACTTTGTTATTAGAGGGATATTGGGTTCCTTTTAAACTTGAGAGCCATCTTGCTGGTGTCTTTACTGGGGACTGTCCAGTAAGTGGTGACTGTGAATGCTGACACTTTAAGACAGACAAAGTACAGCCCAAGAGAAAATGGAGCAGACGGAGGTAAAAGCAGAAAGGCAAAGTCCACAGACTGCCCTGGGAACCTGGCACCCATGTTTGCTTCTCCCTCCCCTTTATGTTGGCTCTGCATCCTGGTCCTTCTTGGCACATGCCTTTGGCTGGGTGTCTCTGCTATAGCAGCACTCTTCAGCTTGGCTCTGGCTTCTGGGCTGGTGTGTGCCCTCTGTCCATGCTCTTGGCTGGCACCCCCAGCAATGGGCCACTGCATTCAACCGAGGTCCAGGCAGTGGCCCTCCTTCCTGCTCAGTGGGCACCACCCCGTTCCCTGTGTCGTCCCAGGCCCATCTGCTTCACCTCTCTCCCTGGGGCAAGCAGCCATGACAGCTGTTGGCCCCAGGCCCCAGCAGTGCAGCCAAATGATGCTTTATTGAAAGAAAAGCATTTAACAAAAAGTTAAATCTATTCTGGAACAAAAATGAGGCCCATGGTTTCTTAGCATCCAGGAGAAATTATCGGTCTTGACATGTTGAGAGGACACAACAGCCAGCTTGAAGGAGCTCTTACTGGCCTAATCTGGGACAATTTGAACATCAAAATAAATAACGATGGTAGCAGGTAATATATAATCTGTAGAACTAAATAAGAATCTGTGAGTCCACATTTGAATGAATGAATGAGTGAATGGGATGGAAATAACTCTTCCTTTGAGTAGGAGAAATGATGGAATTGGGAAAATCCCCATATGGCAACCATCATAATAATTGATTCAATCAAGAACCATAAACTAGGGGCGCCTGGGTGGCTCAGTTGGTTAAGCAGCTGCTTTCGGCTCAGGTCATGATTGTGGGGTCCTGGAATCGAGCCCCATGTCCAGCTCCCTACTCAGCGGAGAACCTGCTTCTCCTTCTCCCTCTGCCTGCCACTCTGCATACTTGTGCTCTCTCTCTATCTCTCTGTCAAATAAATAAAATCTTTAAAAAAAAAGCGGGGGGGGGGCACCTGGGTGGCTCAGTCGTTAAGCATCTGCCTTCGGCTCAGGTCATGATCCCAGGGTCCTGGGATCGAGCCCCGCATCAGGCTCCCTGCTCCACGGGGAGCCTGCTTCTCCCTCTCCTACTCCCCCTGCTTGTGTTCCCTCTCTCGCTGTGTCTCTCTCTGTCAAAATAAATAAATAAAATCTAAAAAAAAAAAATTAAAAAAAGAACCATAAACTAATACCATAACTAGTGACTACATGCTTGATAAGCAGGGTATTTACATTGCCTCAGGGTATATCCCCACTAGTAACTTTACAGGGGAGGAAAGTGGGTGGACTGACTCTAGTGGAGTGATGGAACACATCGGAATTGTGTGCTTTGGGATATGCTGCCCTGGGAAGGATGCAGCATCACTTCTGGGGCACTCCTTTCAAGAGAAACCAGCAGGAAAACCCAAACTGAGGGGCATTCTACAAAATAATTGGCCTAAAAGGACATGAAAGACAAAGGTAGAGCAGAGTGAGGAGCTGTCCTAGTTTGGAGACCAAGAGACACAGGACAGTTAAGTGCAACATGTGATCCTTGACTGAATCCTGTGCAGAATTTTTTTTCTTTTCCTATAAAAGATATTAGTGAGATGGTGATCAAAACGAATAAGGTCTGTAGATTAGATAATAGCGTTGTGATCATTGTTAATTTCCATAGTTTGACAGTTTTGCCATGCTTATGTAAGAGAATGTCCTCATTCTTAGGAAATATACTAGACTAGGTAGGTGCAAAGGGCATGGTTCCTGGATTGACTGCAAAGGGGCACAGAGGAACTGCCTACGGTGACAGGGTGCTCTGACTCTTGACTGGGTTGTGGATTACAAGAGTATCTACATTTATTGAAACTTCCTGAACTGTACACTGAACATATATGCATTTTCCCATATGTAAGTTATGCCTCGCTGAGAAGTTAAGTCAGAAAATAACTAAAATTTAAAAAAAAAATTCTAAAATTGTTCAGTTTTTAAAGCCATTGAGATGAGTATCAATCTTTCCAAATGGCTCTCTTGAAATTCTAGGGTATTCCCTGATCTAAGCATATTCTTTTTTAAAAAGTAATTCACTATTCCATGGTCATATATTGTTTCTCCTTGTAGCATTTGGCACCATATGACACACAATAAGTGTTAGCCAGTTGTTTTGATGGCCGGTATCTTGGACTTTATAACAAATACACTTCATCCTATTAGAGACCTGGCGGACAGGAAAGGCGTTTGTGTTTTTAGGGTGGGAGCAGCAAGAGACCCCAGGCCAGAACTTTCCAGGCACTCACAACCTCAGTGGAAACGTTTTTCCACCTTAGGAAATGCTCCTGCCACCCAACAGGCTGCAGAATTGGCAAGCCTGGGTTTGGAACTGGACAGTCTGCTTTTTGGAGTTTCCTTGTTTCCTTTTAAGGGTCCCCAGCCAGCTTCCCACCTTGTTTGCAGAGGTTGGAAAACATATCTGTTGCTTTTTAAGTCACTCTCCTGTGTTAGGAAGCTTTAGGATGTTGTAATCCTTCCACCTCCAAGTCAAATGGAGTAAAAATGTCATGCCACCCTGAACTAGGGAAAGGGCAAAGGGTATGGATGTGAAGTCAGGACTCTGAACCAAGAGCAGAGTTCCGGTCTGGGAAGCAGGGTCAGGATCTCACCCTGGCAGTCTCTTACTGGCTCTGGCTCTGGTTGTTCAGAAGAAGAAACCCGCCTTTCAGGTCTGATCAGCATATGGTGTCAGGGGCCTGGCAGGTCACTGTGGTGGTCCCGACTTTTATTACACACTAGTGTCACCCAAGCAACATTGTGACCATTATTGCAGATGACAAAACTGAGGCTCAGAGATGTCAAGTCCACTAGAACCTGGGCTTTCTTCCCTCCTCTCTGAGGATCTTTCCAGCATATCACACAGTCTTGGTGGGGGTCTCCCTGGAAGCAGACCCTGAGCAAAGATTTGAGTATAGGTCATCTGTTTGGAAAGAGACCCAGGGAAGAGAAGGAAGCCCTGGTGGTAACTCGCCCTTCTGGGGATTCTAAAAAGCAGTGAAGAACCTGTATGTGAGCATTTTTCGACCCATGGGGGAGGGAGCAGGGGTATATATACCCCAGCTCTCATTACTTGTTGGATGAGGGCTGCTGGGAGAGGGGTGTGTTTATTCCTGGTACATCACTCTGTCCATCACACATCTGGACAGAGAGATGCTGGTGCTGATAGGTGGAGATGAAGCTGCCAGGGACTGAAGTGGTAGAGACTGAGGAGATGTGGGGAGGGCACCCACAGTGTCTGCCAGGCTGCCTTTCAAGGACCAGACCACATGGAATTGACTTTGAGAGCTTTGAGGGGAAAAGAGCATCATGGGCTGGACTGTGAGTAGGATCTTGGAGCAGGCTCACTCTGCCCTCGCCACTGGTGGAAGCGGGGGGGTTGGGGGCGGGGAGACAGGGTTCTCCAGTTAGTTCCTTAAAAGGGGCAAACGCCTCCCAGTGCCTTCCATTAGGAATAACCCTCACTGTCCCCAAAATGTGGGGCAGGAACCCTGACAACATCCCTCCCACACCTCCTCATGTGGGATAGCCTCAGGCTGCCATGCCTTTTAGTGATGTCGTGATATCCTTGTTCATGCCATGACTCAGTCTCACCCAGCCATGGCAGCCCCGTGAGGGTGAGGGATGCTCTGGGAGGCCAGAGAGCACATTGAAAACAAAACAACAACAAAGGCTCCCAAGGGAAGAATGGCCGTGAACTTGGCCTCATTAGCACTATCTGGCAGTGGGTCCAATTATCTCCCTCACACGCTTATTATGGAAATGGTGAAACACAAAAAGAAACCGGTCGACCAAAAGACAGACAACTTAGCCTGGGGGAAGCTTCCTGTCTGTTTACTAGCAGTGGAATTATACTGTGGTGAGAAATCGGGGTTCCCTTGTCAGAGCCCCATTGGTCCCCTTCACTTCACATGCTCCACACCATTGAGCAGAGGACATGGGGAACCACCAGTGAATTTCCGCCTTTCTCTGTGGTGGCCACGGATTTAATCAGGTGGCATCAGGACGCAAATATTTGGACCTGTCTATGGAAAGTTCTTCTGCTCCACCATTTCCTGTGGTGGCCTGGGGCTGGTTGGGACCACAAGGGAAGTGAATTACATAGAGAGGGCACATGCCTGACTTAGTTACCAAAAAGGAAAGAAAGAAATCCTTTAGCTTTGTGATTTTTTTTTTGTCCCTTTTCATTGAAGGCAGATCCTGGCAATTAGCTCTGGTCAGGGGCCTATGGGTTGGCTCTCTGCCTTTGCCCCACTTTGTCTTTTCAAATGGATGCTTTTCGGTCTGGTTTTTGTTTGCTGCTGGTGTTTAGTTCCTGAGAGAGGATCTGACTTATACAAGCTAATTTCTCCCTCAGCAGACCCCAGAGGAAATCAAGCCAGAAGCAGACACCTCTTGTTGGGGGGTCTCTGCTCTATGCTGGCCAACATCAGCCCATTGTCACCTCCTCAGCAAAGGCAGGGTCCTGGGCTGGGCAGAGCTCTTCTTGAACCTGGCTGGAAAGTTGGATGGGAGACTGGTTGTCTGGAAAAAGCAGTGCACCATAATGGTTTATGGCATCAAAAGTTTGGAACACCAGAGAGTAATGGAAGTAAAAAAAGAGAGAGAGAGAAGGAGAAAAAGGTAAAAAAAGACTCATTCCTCACAGAAGAAGGGGACAGGCCTTTGTGAGAAAAGCCCTAGTAGGGACTCATAGTCATGATCTTCATCTTCAGCTAACCACATGACTTTGGAAAATCACAAGTTTCTGGACCTCGTTTCCTCATTGGAAGAATAAGAGTATAGGGCTGTGTGACCTCTAAACCCCAACGGGAAAACCAGGGAGAGCAGGGGCAAAAGCCAAGGGCCCAGGCAGAGGACATGGGCCAGGCCCGCTGCCAACCTTGACTGCATCACTTAACTGCTTAGGAACCCCAGGGGGTTTCTCTTGCATCTTCTTGAGTGCTGGAGACATTTGGGGGACCCTCTGGATGCCATGAGATGCCACCATGGATGCCATGAGAACTTCTCATACCCCTTGTCTGCTAGCATTATCTGTCTATCCTTCATTGAGGACATGAAGTCAATAAACTCAGACTGCCTTCTGAGATATCAGATTTACTGGAAGGTTTGAGGGAGAAGGATCACTTCTTAGGGCAAAACAGTGGCATATTTATGCTGTTCATATAAAATCTGCTTGAATTTTAAAGATAGATACTTGAGCAATAAGGACTGGAAATGGATTCCTTAAACCACTTTCTACAAGAGCCCTGTCATGGTCATGGGCATACCTATCCTTCATTCCTCTGTTCAGGGACACCTGGTGATCAGAGAAGCCACCCCTTTTCTCTGTGTCTTGGAGATCAAAACAGCCCTTATGTACCTGAGTACTTCATAGTGTAGAGCATGACCCAGCTCCATGGCTTTCCAGGTGTCACTTTGGTCTAAGATGGTGGTTCTTAGTTCTTGAGGAAAGACTGCCTACTTGGAAGATCTGGTGATAGCAGCTTTAAATTCTGATTTAGATTTTATGCAGAATTTGAGGGCACTCAGGGATCCATTTCATGCCCACTCAGTAGACCACTACTGCCTGGATCCCAGGTTAAGAAAACTTTGTCCAAAAGAATACAGGTAAGGGAAAAAACTGGGTGGGGGAAGAGCTTTAGCTACTGGTTTATATCATTTTTCTGACTGAAGTGGGCGGGCTTCTGGATTTGAAGGTGTCTGCTGAGGGATGACCTGTTTTGAGGCCAAGACCGTATGAAACTTTTAGAGGTGGTGGGAGGTAAGATGTGTGTGTAGGTGGGAGAAGTGTGTGTCTGTGCACATCTCCTAGTTCCCTGTTAGGGTTAATCACAGCTCTTTGGGGTTTTTCTTGAATGGGCCAGATAGTTGGATTAGGTTGTAAGGTTTTATCCTGTACTTGTCACTAGCTACTGACATCGGTCATCACACCATCATTTTTTAAGATAGCATGAGTACTTCAATGCCACAGTGTCTTTGCTTGAGAAGGGGCTTCAGGTTGGAGAAGTGTGGAGTGATTATTTATCTCATGGTCAGAGGGCAAAGCAGGGAGCCCTGATCATGCTTCAAAAGTGGGAAAGTCCCCTAGTTTCTTTGCTTACCTGACCCCAAGATGTTACTCAAATGTCACCTGGTTGTGACCATCCCTCTGCTCGAGTTTTCTTCTTTCTGGTCTTGTAGGAGTAATCCCAACCTTGTAGAAATGAGATGTTTCCCCTGAGGTGGGATGCTGGTGCAGCAGGTTGGATTCACACCCCTGGAAGTTTTAGGCAGAGTGCCTGCCCCCTACACACCCCAACAAGCAGGACCCTGACTATGGGATCAAGCTCCCCTTAGGTGCTCTGGTAAGACACAGAGAAATAAGAAAGCCAGGTGGTCCTCAACAGCCTGGAGCTCTGGGCGCAGGGTGGGCTCCCTTAGGTGTAGGTTAGAGAAGTTAGGAGGAATTTCTCAAGTGCCGGCCCTGATCAGTGGCAGGACACAGGAATTTAGTGACTGTCATGGCCCTGTCCGTGTCCTTCATCCGTACGTGTCAGGGCACTTGCATTCTTTGCTTGATGGCTTTCTCTGGCCACCTAAGTGTGGTTTGCCTGCCTTTGTGGTAGACCAGAAGCCAGAGCAATGAATGCTTCCTAGGGCAGCCCAGAGCCTGTGACAGATGGGAGCTGGTATATAACTACCCCAGATCCCTCACCCCTTGGAGGAGATAACACTGAGGTACCTGGTCTATGCATTTCCCCCAGAATTCCCCTAGGGGTGGGATTAAAAAGCCCTAGGCCCACAGTGATAACTGGCTTGTGGACCAACCAGCTACCTTGCCTTCCAGGTGTTACTTCCACACTCCCCTGCTGGCTCTCCTCCACCTCACAAATTAGCCCCTTGCGTCTGAATCCTTGTCTCAGAGTCTGCAGCAGAACCTAAACTAAGACCCAGATTCTTGGGCACCAAATCCTGGCTTTTCCCGTCTGGACAGCAGTGCTCCTCTCACTTCCTTCTGGTGTAATGGCCCACCAGGCTCCTGAGAGGGAACCAAGCTGTGTTCTGAGGCTAAGAACAGCCTGTCAGCCCTGTGATTCATGGTGTGTAGTTGGTGAATTTTCTTTCTTTTACTCTGAGGAGAAAGAAAACCGACTGGTACTCCCTGGTATATAGCCCACATTTGCCCCCCAGATCAGCCCTGTTTCTTATCCATAAAGGGAAGTTGTCTGAAGTGGAGATGGGGAGGGCAGAGACCCAGGAGAAAACCACTGTCAGAGCCTCTGGCAGGGAAGACACATTGGGCCCAGAGAGGCTATAGAGTTCACCAATTTACTGCATTTGTTCTGCACGTTGCCTACATTATGGGAGGGGAGGAAGTGCCATTTCAGACTCCACAGCAGATGTCGTAAATCATGGCTTTCTTATTTAAAACTGATTATTACAAGTTGGCTTGTTCTAACCCAATACAAGAACTCTGTGTGTGTGTGTGTGCGTGCGCAAGGACAAGCATTGGAAGAAAATATATGAAGATGAGGGAAAGTGGCATTTAAGGACATTTCCTGAAATACACTGTGTACCCATTTGTATTTTCTATAATATCATTTATTTGTAATTTTACTTATTGATGAAACTGCTAGTGTGGGAACAATGTTTTAGGTGCTGGGTGCCATTTCCAACAAGAAACCAAAAAGTGGAAGAAAAAAAGGTGGAGGACTATCTTTCTGTGTTCAAGGTTGCTACTTGCTGGTTGTTCTGGTGAGTAATAGTATAGAAAGGATAGGTAGATAAGAATAAATGGAAGCAGTCTTACAAAATGAGGCACGGGATTAATCTCCAGATTGCTTATTCCCCTGTTCTATGTGTCCTTAGCGTGGTTAATTGTGAGCAGGCTGTCATTCTAGCCTTCCTGGGAGACTGTTCCCAATTTATTCTTTCACTCTCTGCCATGAGCAAGCCAAGGGAAAAGATTATTCCCAGAACCAGAGTGTTCCAGGTTTTCTGAAAGGTCATTGCCACTTTTTTTTTCCTTTTTTTTTTTTTTTGGTAGCTCACAGCACGGCAGAAATGCTTGGATGTCAACCCTGTCCCTTTAACCACTGCTGCAAGCTGACTCCATTTATTTGAGATAAAACTTTCCTCCTGGTCCAGTAGCATTCAAGGCTGAATTGGCCATGAGACAGAGGACCCTGTGTTCCTAATTATTTCTGGATGAAATGTCCTGCAGGCGAGTGGAGATTCAGGGCAAGGATGGCCAGGTGGAGCAGTCACCAGTGTGCAGTGGATTGTAGAAATGGAGAGATAATTAAATTAAGAGTGCCAGGTGCAGGCATTGAAAAATAACCGTGGGTGTTAATTATGCAGCCCGGCTTTACAGTCCAGTGTTAGCAGAGGAAATGCCACGGGCCGGTTTGTCACATGGCAGCTTGAAAGGCTTGGGAGAGACATATTCATGATTTCTAGAGAATTTGCCAGCGCTGCCTACTTGGGATTCTGGGGAAGCAAGATTATTTATTAGTTGGAGTGTGTGTATTTTTTCTGTTTTGCACTGAGCCAAGGTGGGCACTTGGTGCTTGGGTCGTGGGAGTGGGGGGTTAAGTTTGAGCCACATGGAAATTTGAGTGTAGTGGGGATGGTGGTGGAGTATGTCGTTTCTGGCGCAGGCCCTTCTAGAAGTACTTATTCTTTCTCTGATTTGAAATGATTTTGGTTTTAGGGGTCTGGGGCAGTGTCTTCCTGTCGGGAAGATGAAGGGATAGTCATGGACAAGAGGGGTGATCGCCGATAGCGCGAAACAGCACCACAGCTAGGTTGCTGGTATATTGAGTGACAGAAGCCACACCTCAAAGTCCTTTCTGCCTGATTCCATTTTGGTGAAGTTCTAGATCAGGCTAAACTGAGCTATGGGGATGCATGGTGGGGCTGGGGTTGCACAAGGGAACTTTATAAGGTAATGGGAGAATGTTCCATTTCTTTCTTGGGCCGAGGGTTAGATGATGTGAACATTTTTCAAAATACATGGAATAGACACTTAAAATCTGTGCGTTTCATTGCATGTAAATTGCTCCCTGATGAAAGAAACATGAAAAGACCTCAGCACTGTGCCTTTCCGCAGATTTTGAGCCCTAATGGGTCTAGCCCAAATCTCGTGTTCACGGTATATCCTGGCCACCCAGGCTTTCCTTGTCCACAGAGTTGTTCACAAAAGCCTCTCATTAGAAGGAAGCCGAGTCTAATGCACGGACAGCGCACCATGGCCCTTGGGCCAAATCCGCTCACCCTCATTTTTGCAAATACAATTGTATTGGAACACAGCCACGCCTGTTCATTTATGTGTCCTCTGTGGCTGTTCTCATGGCACAGTGACAGAGCTGAGTTGCTGCAGCAGAGGCTGCTGGTCCACCGGCCTGCAATACTTACTGTCTGTCCCTTTGCAAAAAAGGTTTGTGGCAACTTGGTCTAAAGGACCGTTTCTTTGGGAGCTTCTCACGACAGCTCTGTGCGGGTGGAGGTTCGGGGCAGAGGATGCTGTCCTGGAAGGGGTTAAGTATAGCTGTTGAGTTGTGGTCGCAGTGTGGATAAGTTGTTCTTCGTTCCCTGGGCTTTGCTGGGCACGCATGGCGCCACGGATCCACAGTGAAGTACAGCTAGGCCTAGATGGAGTTTTAAAAAAAGTTTTCTGGGTCGCTGCTTTTAGGGAGGGAGACATAAGTAAGGCCTGGAAGCTCTCCGAGGCCAAAGCAAGACTCCTGTTTTAAACCTCTAAGCCTTTGGCTGTAAATGATCCTTGCTTGGAAAATGAAAGTCAGCTAATTGATTTTGATAAAAGTAGGTGTGGCCTGGTGAGACCTGGTTAGCGTGATTGGCAGTGTTTGTTAAGTAAATGAAGGAACTAATTGAACATATGAACCGATGTCACAATTTGGGTTTGCGTTTGGAGCTAAATGAGACATTTTGTTGAAGATAATCTTTGAAACTGTTGTTTAAAAAGGTTTACACCCCCTTCACACAGTGGGTCTGGGGGTTAGGACATACTTCACAGAGAAGAAAGTGGCACTTTCTCCCCAAGATTAATGCTTGTGACCAGGCAGGCAGTCCCTAGAGGCTCTGGTAATGTGGCACATGGGCCCCAAAGCTTAGGCTTTTGTAATTTTGCAATTGTTATTTCCTTCATCTGTCTGCTTTTCTTATTCTGTGGTTACCAGCATTAAAGAGTTCAGTCTTAGGGAAGAGGGGTCAATAACTTTTTTAATGAAAATAATTAAATGTGAAGTAGATTTTTATTCTCTTTAAAAATATGTGTGTGTCAAGTAATGAATCATGGAACACTACATCAAAAAGTAATGATGTAATGTATGGTGATTAACATAACAATAAAAAATAAAAAAATAAAAATGTGTGTATATATATGAATATATGATATGTTAATGATGCATGACATAAATGTGTAAATGATCCATGTATACATGATGAATATGTAAATGAGAAATATAATAATGATATAACTATGTAATTGGGGCCTTAAAAAATCCGGGCAGTGCTTGAGTGTTGCATTAGGCTGTTCCTTCATGGCCCCAGGTTACAGGGCTGGGAGCAGGTCAGGCAGAATTGCCGGAACTGATGAATTGCTGTCTAACTAAGAGGAATTCAGAAACAAGCAGATGAATTGTGAGTCGTGGAGATTTGTTCCACGGAGTAGAGAACTGCCGATTTGATCACGTGCGATTCATTCACTTAGTCGCATATGCTTAGGGCCTCCTAAGTGTGGCATGTCTTATGTCAGTAGAGTGAGAGGCCACGGGTGTGAGCTCACACTCCCATCTTGCAGCTACCTCTGTTAACTGGGAGCTAGTCAAGGATCAGATGCTTAGCAGAATTAAGCCAGCCACTCCTTCTGCTCCATGCTAGTGTCAAAAATAATTAAATCTCTATAAAGACCTCTCCTCCTCCCTTTTAGGTTGCTGTGCCTGATGGTGAGAAGAGCAGCACCATCAACACACACACACACACACACACACACACCCCGTAATCTCATCGTTTTTCCTTAAAGCTTCAGATACGAATTTAGGATTGAGGGAAAGTATGATTTTTCATACTTTTTAAAAAATTTTATTTTATTATGTTATGTTAGTCATAATTCATTACATCATTAGTTTTTTTTATTTTATTATGTTATGTCACCATACAATACATCATTTGTTTTTGATGTGGTGATCCACGATCCATTGTTTGTGTATAACGCCCAGTGCTCCATGCAGAACGTGCCCTCCTTAATACCCATCACCAGGCTAACCCATCCCCCCACTCCCCTCCTCTCTAAAACCCTCAGTTTGTTTCTCAGAGTCCATAGTCTCTCATGGTTCATCTCCCCCTCCGATTTCCCCCTCTTCATTTTTCCCTTCCTACTATCTTTTTTTTTTTTTAACATATAATGTATTATTTGTTTCAGGGGTTTATAAAGTATTTATTTCAAAAGTATTCCAATAACAGTGTTAACAATAACCCTGTGATATGGACACTGACTAGGTAGTATGTATATGCATTCCTTCATTGATCCATGCATTCATTAACTCATCTTTACAGATCACATTGCCATCTGCCAGGGGCCATGCTTGGTACTGGGGAGTAAATAGTGAGAGGAAAAAAAAGCCCAATTCTTGCCCACAGAGAACTCATAGCTTCCTAGGAGAGACAGAAAACTATAAATAATATTGAGATATAAGCTTGCCAGTTTAGAAAAGTATTATAAATTATTCAGTACCATAAGATCACACAGTGGGTCTGGGGGTTAGGACATACTTCACAGAGAAGAAAGTGGCACTGGGGTTGGAATCTACAGGGAGAATTTTGACCAGTGATGGTTGAAGGAAGTTGTGCAAGGGCCCTGTGGTCCAAAGGAACAGGGCATGTAAGAGGAACTAAGACAAGGTGAGTGAGAGAAATGCAGAGTGTAATACAGGATGGTTCCAGTATGGCTGAAGACATTGGCAGTGACCTGGCAATGCAGGGTTCTTGCGGGTTGTATTAAGGAGGTGAACTTGAGTCCAAGAATGGCGAGCAGCTGCTGTAGTGCTTTAATCAAGGTGGATTTACATTGGGAAAATGTACATTTGGATTTACACTTTGGAAAGCTCTCTCTGGCTGTGGTGCTGGTGTGGACCAGAAGGGGAAGACTCTGCAATGATGGCTTTCTGTGGGTTTGTTTTTCTTCTTTCACTTTTCCTCTGGGTTATGGGGCTCTGGGCTGATTTAGTCTCTGATGGTCTCAGAGCAGAAGGACTGGTTATAAAAAGGTCATAAGCGGAAGGAAAGGTGGGGTGGAATATTCTAGAAAGGTATTCCTTGGGCTGTGGAATGAGTAGGAATACCATATGTCAGCAGCAGGTACTAAATGGGGGAATTATGGTGCTAACAGGTAAACTGATGTTTGAAATGACTCCATCCACCAAACCTTGGCCTTAAAGAGTAAGTTCCTGTTTTAAACCAGTTTTTCCTTTGACATCCAGGATGAGGTGTAAGAGGTTTTCCTTGGCATCAACTCTTTAACCATAGGGCATTGGGGAATGATTTCTGACTCTGAAATAATGAGCTAGGTGAAGATCAAAATAGGTGAGACACCTGGGTGACCCAGACACTAAGTTGGGAGGAGAAGTATAAAAGTGCCTACCTCAGTGTCCTCCACAGTTGTTAGCTGTTATTATATGGCTGTTATTAATATCAGTACCACTGTTACCAATAGGAATACCCTGGCATTACTCTCTTACCTTTTACTATTCATTCATTCATTCATTCATTCATTTCACCCTATTAAAAAACATTATTGAGAACCAACTATACCAGGTATTATTATGGGTGTTGGGGATGTAGCAGTGAGCAAAATTACATTGCAGTCTCCATGCAGCTTACACTCTGGTTCAGAGAGGTAATAAATAAATAAAAGCCAAATAAATAAATGCATTAGCTGGCTGATGAGAATAAGAGCTGAGAAGAAAACTAAGGCAGGAAAAGAAGCTGGAGAGTAAGATGGTCCAGGCAGCCCCTCTGAGCCAAGAACAGAGTGGAGGGCATGGACTCTGCCAATGACTAGGGAAACTGAAGAGCAGGTGCAATAGCCCTGTGGCAGGAAGTGCTTTCAGGATTTGAGGGAGGAAGCTAGCATGGCTTGTGGAAGCTAACCTAGCTGTGTGCTTAGGTTTCCATTCTTACCTAACCACTAATCCCTAATAATGGAGTGGGCTCCTCTTTCAGGTAGAGGAGGTAGGCAATTCTGATAGAAGTGATTGGGACCTACTTCTGATTTTCTTTTTTTGTTCCTTGGGGCTCTGATCCCAGCTCCCTCTCACCATTTCTGCATAGGTTAGACCTTCAGCCATTCATACACTAGGCAGAAGTTCCCACAAGAAATGTCTGGAGAGGGCTAGCAACTTAAGGTATTGTGTCTCCTTTCTGACAATTTTTAAGATTGACAAAATTCCCCACTTGTCTAGCAGCATGGTCGCTGGAGGGGCAGGTGTCCTGTTAAACGTGGAACACAGAAATAAGCAGTGGGAGTTGACAAGCTGAAGTAGAAATGGAAGGAAATACATCTCTGGATGAAATGGAGCCACTCACGTGACATTAGAAATGTCTGCTCTGCATTCGATAGATGATGTTTTCTGCCACGAGCATCCCTTCCAACACTGATGCGGACGTCTGCCACGTGCCTGTTCTCTGCTGGGGCTGGGAAGCATTCTTCAGTGTGTCAGTGTCCTGGTAAACATGTCAACAATTTGTGTGATTCACTACACGTGAATAAATGCTATGAATTTGGCTGATCGATTGGTATGCGAGGGCCTGCAGACGTGGGAGAAAATGCCACTTCTTATCTGTGGGCGGACACGGAAAAAAACAGAAGTTCTCCTCAGGATGATAATTACACAATGAACGATGTGAGTCTGTGAAAAGTTCCAGAAACTCGATTACTGTTGATGGTGATAATATAATTAATTAAAGCCACTCAGGAATTAGTCTAATTTACTGCTGTGGGAGGAAGGTGGGGGGAAGAAAAGTAGGTTTAAAAGGAAAATAAAGTGAGTTTTATTTTTTTACATCTAAGAGAATGATTGAAATTAAGCAGCTTCCTCATCTTTTTCGAAGGGAACCTGGAGAGGCTGTTGTCTTTGCTCCTGGGGCCTGGCGGCTGGCAGACAGGCGAAGTGAGCACACGTGTCCCTCCTGATTCAGGAGCTGTCCAAGGCGTGGGTGTGACCAGAGTCTCTGTGCACAGCAGCCCTCTCCCTGGTGTTGTCAGGCAACACAGAAACCCCCAGAGTGCACCCAGATGAAATAAAGAGACTGCCCAGATGTGAAAAGGAAGAAGAGGGTTTAAGTCCAGCTTCCCTCCATTGCTCTTGTTCCGTCTGCTTCCACCTAGAAATTAATTTGTGAACAAACGGCATTTTTGGACCTGAAGAGGATCAATCAGGATGCTGTTGCCTGCAGCCAGGCTAGGTGATGGGGCTGCAGCTTCCTGAAATGCTCTGATACATTCACTCGAGTGTCTGCCCCATGTCTCTATGGCAAAGCCTGCAAAATTGCGAGCATTCAACTCTTGCAATTACCACTGACTCAGCTGCCAAAACATATTTTCCGTCCGTTTCTGACAGAGGCTTCTGTTTAAATAGAGAGGAGGAGAGATGATCTCTTTTCAAAGTGATTCCAGCCTGATTCTCCGAGTGCAAGTGGTAAAGTCACCAAGTCCAATTGGAATGAATTGATTTATCTTTTTTGGCAGCCCTGATCAGCACCCTCCCAAGAGGCTGGGCTATAAATGGGAGGTAATCATGATGATATACATATTTCTCTGGATGCTGCTTGGCTAATCCAGTCCATTTTCCATAGATATTATCACTTCAGACAGCTGCTATTCCATTGCTGGTCTTGAATTTTTTGTTTAACCCTGTACTTCAAGAAGAGAAATCTAGTGGTTTTTTAAAATGCAGTTGAATTGCCAGAAAAGATAGAGGAGCTCATTCTCCTTTAGCATTTTTCTATAGAAGTTTTATTCTTTCACCTGGACAAAAATGGAATGATCTGTGAAATGACATAAGCACATGAAAAACATGCACGTAATGATCAACTCACATTGCATGTACTGATGTTCTGTGTTTACACTGTAGATCGGTGGAGCCTTGGCTTGTTAATTTGCCTGTTTTCCTTGACTCACTGGGTTAGGGGCTTCACTGGGATGAAACTTGGTATTTGTATGACCCCCCCCCCCACATTACCCCTGCTGACTCCTAGTTAGAATCCTTGAGAACTGTTGGCATATGACCTGTTTTACCCACCACCTGCTTGTACTCCAAAGCTGAAAGCTTCCTTCAGGGGTTTCTTATGACCTCAGCACTTGTGCTTGTGACCTCAGCACTTTCAGTTCTTCAGTTCTTTGTCTTCATTTTCTTTCTCTGCCACCAGATCTAAAGGCTTCACAGAGTTTGGGATGGTATCTTAATCCATCTCTGTACTGCCCCCGCTACCAACAGCATGGTTAATACACAGACATTAAATCAAACATTTGTCCTTCCCCAGATATCCAGTGGCTCAGTTCACCTCACTGGGGGCTTTCTTGACCACCCTATCTAAGATTGTAGTTCCCATCAATACAGGCACCTTCTAGTTCTGCTTTGTCTTGCCTCATGGGATGTATCATCACCTCTAATACCAGATACTTATATGTTAATCTTCCCCTGCCCCCTACAACAAGTTCTATGAGAAGTAGGGATTTGTCTTGTTTATTGCTGAATTTCCAATTTAGGGCAGTGTCTGAAGCATAACAGATGCCCAATACACAATCAGTGAAAAAAATAATAGCTTAATTAAAGGAAAAGAAGACATAAAAATCTCCCATATCCACAGCTAACATCATACTCAGTGATGAAAGATTGAAAGCTTTTCCTCTAAGATCAGGAACAAGATAAGGATGCCTTCTTTTGCCACTTCTACTCAACAGAGTACTGGAAGTCCTAGCTAGAGCAATTAGGCAAGAAAAAGAAATAAAAGCCATCCAAGTTGGAAAGGGAGAAGTAAATTTTTCTTACCTTGCAGATGATAGATCTTTAAGAAGATTTCACAAAACAACTATTAGAACTAATAAATGAATTCAGCAAAGTTACAGGATACAAAATCAACACACAAAAATAAGTCATGTGTCTATACATTAACAATGAACAATCTAAAAGGGAAATTAAGAAAACAATTCCATTTGCGATGGCATCAAAATAAATGAAATACTTAGGAAAAAACTTAGCCAAGGAGGCAAAAGAATTAAAAACTACAAAACATTGCTGAAAGAATTTTTAATAGACATGAATGAAGGGAAAGACATCTCATGAGTTAGAAAACTTAGCATTGTTAAGATGTCAGTACTATCCCCAAATAATCTACAGATTTAATGCAATCTCTATCAAAATCCTGATAAGGATTTTTTGAGAAATAGAAAAATGTATCCTAAAATTCCTATGGAATCTCAAGGGACCCTGGGACCCTGAATAGCCAAAAACAAAAACAAAACAAAACTTGAAAAATAAGAACAAAGTTGGATATCTCATACTTTCTTATTTCAAAACTTACTACAAAGCTACAATAATCAAGACAGTGTAGTACTGGCTCCATGACAGACATATTGACCACTGGAATAGAAGAGAGCACCCAGAAATCAACCCTTGCATATATGGTTAAATGATTTTGATGAGGACACCTACACCATACAATGGGGAAAGGACAATCTTTTCAACAAGTGGTGTTGGGAATACTGGATATCCACATGCAAAAGAATGAAGTTGGACCCATACCTTATACCATATACAAAAATTAACTCAGAATGGACCATAGAACTAAATGTAAGACTTAAAACTATAAAAATATTAGAAGGAAACATATGGCAAAACTTCACAACGTTGGATTTGGCAATGATTTCTTGGATGTGACACCAAAAACACAGGCAACAAAAGTAAAAATGGGTACATTTGTCTTCGACAAGATTGAAAACTTATGTGCATCTAGGGACATAATCAGTTGAGTGAAAAGGCAGCCTACGGAATGGAATAAAATATTTGCAAATCATATATCTGTTGAAGGGATACTATCCAGAATATGTAAAGAACTTCTACAAGTCAAAAACAAAATAAAACAAGTCAATTAAAAAATGAGCAAAGGACTTGAATAGATATTTCTCCAAAGAAGATACACAAATAGCAAACAAGCACATGAAAGATGCTCAATATTACTAACCACTAGGGAAATGCAAATCAGAACTACAATGAGATACCACCTTACATCCATTATGATGCTACTATTAAAACAACAACAACAATAGGATATAAATATGTGAGGATGTGGAGAAATTGGTAACCCCTGTGCACTGTTGATGGGAATGTAAAATGGTGTTGCTGCTATGGAAAATGGTATGGTCATTCCTCACAAAAATTAAAAGAATAATGTTGAATAAATTTGGGTATAATCCAGCAGCCCCACTGCTGGGTGTGTATTCAAAAGAATTGAAAGCAGGCTCTCAGAGAGATATTTTGTACACTCATGTTTATAGCAACATTATTCACAATAGCCAGAAGAAGCAACCTAAATGTCCAGCGACAAATGAATGGATAAACAAAATGTGGTGTATACATAAAATGGAATATTATTCACCTTTAAAAGGAAGGAAATTCTGACACTTGCTACAAAATGGATGAACCTTGAGGACGTTATGCTGAGTGAAAGAAGCTAGTCATAAAAAGACAAATACTGTATGATTTCACTTACATGGGGATATCTAGAAGAGTCAAAATCATGGAAACAGAAAGTGGTGTGGTGGCTGCCAGGGACTGGGGGTGGGGGTGGGGAGAAGAGTCATTGAACGGGAACAGAGTGTCTGTTTTGCAAGATGGAAAATTTCTGGAAATTTGTCGTTCAACAATGTGAATAAACTTAAAACTAATGAATTGTATACTTAAAAATGGTTAAGATGATACAATTTATGTTATGTGCATTTTACCACAATTTTAAAAAATCGCCTAAAATTCCATTTTTAACATTTGGGTATGTAACTATGTTAGGTTTTGTAGATTTCTTTCCTCTGCATGTGTGTTTGCAAACGTGTACATGTACACACATACACACACCAACCATTTGTTGGCCTGAGAACGTTGTAGTCACATGGAGAGATACAGATGAAAGGAGAACAGAGAGGTAATTGAATAATTACAATGAAACCTAGTTGTGCTCTAGTAATTAAATGCTAAGAATGTTGAAGCACTGTGGGACCAGAACAGGATGATTTTGCCAAGGAGGAGGCATCTGAGTTAGTTGGGTTTTAAAGTATGAGTAGGAGTTTTACAGGCAGAGGAGGATCAGGGAGAGCATGTGAAACGGCAGTGGTTGTGAAAGACAGCAAAGAGTTTGGAAAACAGTGAGTAAGTCTATTGAGGTGGTGGGAGTATTGGGAGGGAAGGGAGCAGTGAGGCCTGAGCCCAGGGAAAGTGGTTCGAGGACACAATTGGTGGCTTTGATAATCTTATAGCAGTCAGCCAATGGAGGTGTTGCCCCTCCCTGCCCCAGAGGTGTTTGTTTGTGTGTTTGTTTTTTAAATAATGAGAATGACATTTGGGCTGCATGACATTAAAATGATCACCACGAATCCATTGTCACTGCAGGAGTTGAAAAATAACCCTTGAAGATGACCATTTACTGCTCTGAAATAGGAAATTACCCATATCCTGGTGCTTCCAGAGGATTAAGCTTTAAATGTATGTGGGGATTGACGCAAAGGGTAGTCTGCTTTTCTGTGGCTTTTCATATCTTATATACTTAAAAATAGACCAAGCAGAGAGTCCAAGGACTTATTAGTCTTTATTATCTAGAATGACACTATATAATAAAGATATAATGCAAGACACATGTGTACTTTTGAATTTTCTAATAGTTACATTAGGAACAGGTGAAATTAACTTTGATAATGTATTTTATTTAACCCATTTTATGGCTTGTTGAAATAATATCATTTCAACATGTAATCAATATAAAATTATAAATGAAGACTTTACATTCTCTTTTTTATACCAAGTCTTCAAAATCCAGTGTGTATTTTACACCTATGGCATGTCTCAATTCAAACTAGCCTCATTTTGAGTGCTCAGTGGCCACAATCACTGGTGACTCCTGTATGGGACAGAGCAAGTCTAGAATATGCTGTGGTTGAAAAGAAATAATAGCCATGTATTCTCTAAAACATGATCAGGATCATCACCCTTTTTTAACAACTTTGCTCACAGCACAGATCAAATTACTTCTCTGGCATTTAGGAAAGTTTAAGCTGATGGAGTATAATTTTCACTGGCACTCTTGTTTGCCAGGATCATATGGTGTCTCAAAAATATGCAGTCATGTCAAATCATGGTAATTAGTGCCAGAAAAAAACTTGTCAGGGGTATGCATTGCAGACTCTATCACCTCCACTTGCCAACCTTGCATACGGATGTTCTTTTGCATTTTCATCACAGCCAACAGCACTGAATTCTGCTTCAGGACACATACACATGGCCTGTATTAGTATGGGTGGGATTGAATTTAGAAGAGAATTTGGCCAGAAGGGTAAATGAGAAAGTGATCATTAATGTCACTGAATATCTGAAGTAGCAAACACACGAGGATATAGTAGATACTGGATGTGTGTTTGTATGTATATGTGCATTTCAGCCTAACTCAATAGAATTAATGCTTTCAGTCTCAATGTAAGCACATTCTACCCACTTTTCAAATTTTCCCTCATTCTACATCTTGCATATTTTTTTACATACAGATTTGGAACTCTAAAATAATGCATTATCTTTTTCCCATTAGCAAAATTTCTTCCGCAAGCCATATGTTTTTCTCCCCTCAAAATACAAATGATTTGTTTTTCATCATAACTAGTTAGGTCTTGCCAAAGGTATATGCAATAATCATTTGAGATGCATATCGTGAAGCTCAGTCCTCCAATCAAGATAGCAAACTAGTTGGAAACCACAACACTTGGAAAGAAAATAAAACCTGGGCGCAGGAGTTTAACAGTGTTTTCAAACTTTGAATGAAAACAAAATCCTAAAAACAACTTATTAGTGAAGAGACATTTATTGTCCTTAAAAGAAGGATTGGTTTTTTTCCTTGTCTCTTATTTCATTTTACCTTAAAAAGATTAGGCTTTCTTTTTTTTTTTGATGCTAATTTTTTTATTCTTATGTTAATCCCCATACATTACATCATTAGTTTTAGATGTAGTTTTCCATGATTCATTGTTTGTGCATAACACCCAGTGCTCCATGCAGAATGTGCCCTCCTCAGTACCCATTACCAGGCTAACCCATCCTCCCACCCCTCTCCCCTCTAGAACCCTCAGTTTGTTTTTCAGAGTCCATCGTCTCACATGGTTCGTCTACCCCTCCGATTTCCCCCGCTTCATTCTTCCCCTCCTGATACCTTCTTCTTCTTCTTCTTTTTCTCTTAACATATATTGCATTATTTGTTTCAGAGGTACAGATCTGAGATTCAACAGTCTTGCACAATTCACAGCGCTTACCAGAGCACATACCCTCCCCTGTGTCTATCACCCAGTCACCCCATCCCTCCCACCCCACCCCCCACTCCAGCAACCCTCAGTTTGTTTCCTGCGATTAAGAATTCCTCATATCAGTGAGGTCATATGATACATGTCTTTCTGTGTTTGACTTATTTCGCTCAAGATAATATCCTCCAGTTCCAACCACATCGTTGCAAATGGCAAGATCTCATTCCTTTTGATGGCTGCATAATATTCCATTGTGTATATATACCACATCTTCTTTATCCATTCATCTGTCAATGGACATCTTGGCTCTTTCCACAGTTTGGCTATTGTGGACAATGCTGCTATAAACATCGGGGTGCACATACACTTTCGGATCCCTACTTTTGTATCTTTGGTGTAAATACCCAGTAGTGCAATTGCTGGATCATATGGTAGCTCTATCTTCAACTTTTTGAGGAACCTCCATACTGTTTTCCAGAGTGGATGCACCAGCGTGCATTCCCACCAACAGTGTAGGAGGGTTCCCCTTACTCCGCATCCCCGCCAACATCTGTCCTTTCCTGACTTGTTAATTTTAGCCATTCTGACTGGTGTGAGGTGGTATCTCATTGAGGTGTTGATTTGGATTTCCCTGATGCCGAGTGATATTGAGCACTTTTTCATGTGTCTGTTGGCCATTTGGATGTCTTCTTTGGAAAAATGTCTGTTCATGTCTTCTGCCCATTTCTTGATTGGATCATTTGTTCTTTGGGTGTTGAGTTTGATGAGTTCTTTATAGATATTGGATACTAACCCTTTATCTGATATGTCATTTGCAAATATCTTCTTCCATTCAGTCGGTTGTCTTTTGGTTTTGTTGAGTGTTTCCTTTGCTTTGCAAAAGCTTTTTATCTTGATGAAGTCCCAATAGTTCATTTTTGCCCTTGCTTCCCTTGCCTTTGGCGATGTTTCTAGGAAGAAATTGCTTCGGCTGAGGTCAGGAAGGTTGGTGCCTCTGTTCTCCTTTAGGATTTAGATGGACTCCTGTCTCACATTGAGGTCTTTCAACCATTTGGAGTCTATTTTTGTGTGTGGTGTAAGGAAATGGTCCAGTTTCCTTCTTCTGCATGTGGCTATCCAATTTTCCCAACACCATTTGTTGAAGAGACTGTCTTTTTTCCATTGGAAATTCTTTCCTGCTTTGTCAAAGATGAGTTGACCATAGAGTTGAGGGTCCATTTCTGGGCTCTCTATTCTGTTCCATTGATCTATGTGTCTGTTTTTGTGCCAGTACCATACTGTCTTGATGATGACAGCTTTGTAATAGAGCTGGAAGTCCGGAATTGTGATGCCACCAGCTTTGCTTTTCTTTTTCAACATTCCTCTGGCTATGTGGGGTCTTTTCTGGTTCCATAAAAATTTTAGGATTATTTGTTCCATTTCTTTGAAAAAAGTGGATGGTATTTTGATGGGGATTGCATTGAATGTGTAGATTGCTCTAGGTAGCATTGACATCTTCACAATATATGTTTTTCCAACCCATGAGCATGGAACGTTTTTCCATTTCTTTGTGTCTTCCTCAATTTCTTTCATGAGTATTTTATAGTTTTCTGAGTACAGATCCTTTGTCTCTTTGGTTAGATTTATTCCCAGGTATCTTACGGTTTGGGGTGCAATTGTAACTGGGATCAACTCCTTAATTTCTCTTTCTTCTGTCTTGTTGTTGGTGTATAGGAATGCCACTGATTTCTGTGCATTGATTTTACATCCTGCCACTTGACTGAATTCCTGTCTGAGTTCTACAAGTTTTGGGGTGGAGTCTTTGGGGTTTTCCACATAAAGTATCATATCATCTGCAAAGAGTGAGAGTTTGACTTCTTCTTTGCCAATTTGGATGCCTTTGATTTCTTTTTGTTGTCTGATTGCTGTGGCTAGGACTTCTAATACTATGTTGAATAGCAGTGGTGATAGTGGACATCCCTGCCGCGTTCCTGACCTTAGGGGGAAAGCTCTCAGTTTTTCCCCATTGAGAATGATATTTGCTGTAGGTTTTTCATAGATGGCTTTTATGATATTGACGTATGTACCCTCTATGCCTATACTCTGAAGAGTTTTGATCAAGAAAGGATGCTGTACTTTGTCAAATGCTTTTTCTGCATATATTGAGAGGATCATATGATTCTTGTTCTTTCTTTTGTTAATGTATTGTATCACATTGATTGATTTGCAGATGTTGAACCAACCTTGCAGCCCAGGGATAAATCCCATTTGGTCGTGGTGAATAATCCTTTTAAGGTACTCTTAGATCCTATTGGCTAGTATTTTGGTGAGAATTTTTGCATCCATATTCATCAAGGATATTGGTCTGTAATTCTCCTTTTTGATGGGGTCTTTGTCTGGTTTTGAGATCAAGGTAATGCTGGCCTCATAAAATGAGTTTGGAAGTTTTCCGTCCATTTCTATTTTTTGGAACACTTTCAGAAGAATAGGTATTAATTCTTCTTGAAATGTTTGGTAGAATTCCCCTGGGAAGCCATCTGGCCCTGGGCTTTTGTTTGTTGGGAGATTTTTGATGACTGCTTCAATTTCCTTAGTGGTTATAGGTCTGTTCAGGTTTTCTATTTCTTCCTGGCTCAGTTTTGGTAGTTGATACACCTCTAGGAATGCATCCATTTCTTCCAGGTAATCTAATTTGCTGGCATAGAGTTGCTCATAATATGTTCTTATAATTGTTTGTATTTTGTTGGTGTTGTTTGTGATCTCCCCTCTTTCATTCATGATTTTGTTGATTTGGGTCATTTCTCTTTTCTTTTTGATAAGTCTGGCCAGGAGTTTATCAATCTTGTTAATTCTTTCAAAAAACCAGCTCCTAGTTTCGTTGATCTGTTCTACTGTTCTTTTAGTTTCTATTTCATTGATTTATGCTCTGATCTTTATTATTTCTCTCCTCCTCCTAGGTTTAGGCTTTATTTGCTGTTCTTTCTCCAGCTCCTTTAGGTGTAGGGTTAGGTTGTGTACTTGAGACGTTTCTTGTTTCTTGAGAAAGGCTTGTATTGCTATATACTTTCCTCTTAGGACTGCCTTTGCTGCATCCCAAAGATTTTGAATAGTTGTGTTTTCATTTTCATTGGTTTCCATGTATTTTTTTAATTCTTCTTTAATTTCCTGGTTGACCCATTCATTCTTCAGTAGGATGCTCTTTAGCCTCCATGTATTTGAGTTCTTTCCAACTTTCCTCTTGTGATTGAGTTCTAGTTTCAAAGCATTGTGGTCTGAATATAGGCAGGGAATGATCCCTGTCTTTTGGTACTGGTTGAGACCTGATTTATGACCTAGGATGTGATCTATTCTGGAGAATGTTCCATGGGCACTAGAGAAGAATGTGTATTCCGTTGCTTTGGGATGGAATGTTCTGAATATGTCTGTGAAGTCCATTTGGTCCAGTGTGTCATTTAAAGTCTTTATTTCCTTGTTGATCTTTTGCTTAGATGATCTCTCCATTTCAGTGAGGGGGGTGTTAAAGTCCCCCACTATTATGGTATTGTTGTCAATGTGTTTTTTGCTTTTGTTATTAATTGCCTTATATAATTGGCTGCTCCCATGTGAGGGGCATAGATATTTACAATTGTTAGATCTTCTTGTTGGATAGACCCTTTAAGTAGGATATAATATCCTTCCTCATCTCTTATTACAGTCTTTGGTTTAAAATCTAATTTGTCTGATATAAGGATTGCCACCCCAGCTTTCTTTTGGTATCCATGAGCATGGTAAATGGTTTTCCACCCCCTCACTTACAATATGGGGGTGTCTTTGGTTCTAAAATTAGTCTCTTGCAGACAGCATATCGATGGGTCTTGTTTTTTAATCCAATCTGATAGCCTGTGATTTGATTGGGGCATTTAGCCCATTCACATTAAGGGTAACTATTGAAATATACGAATTTAGTGCCATTGTATTTCCTGTAAGGTGACTGTTACCATATATTGTCTGTGTTCCTTTCTGATCTATGTTGCTTTTAGGGTCTCTCTTTGCTTAGAGGACCCCTTTCAAGATTTCTTGTAGGGCTGGTTTCGTGTTTGCAAATTCCTTTAGTTTTTGTTTGTCCTGGAAGCTTTTTCTCTCTCCTTCAATTTTCAATGACAGCCTAGCTGGATAGAGTATTCTTGGCTGCATATTTTTCTCATTTAGTGCTCTGAATATATCCTGCCAGTCCTTTCTGGCCTGCCAGGTCTCTGTGGATAGGTGTGTTGCCAATCTAATGTTTCTACCATTGTAGGTTACATATCTCTTCTCCCGAGCTGCTTTCAGGATTTTCTCTTTGTCTATGAGACTCGTAAGTTTTACTATTAGATGTCGGGGTGTTGACCTATTTTTATTGATTTTGAGAGGGATTCTCTGTGCTTCCTGGATTTTGATGCCTGTTTCCTTCCCCAAATTAGGGAAGTTCTCTGCTATAATTTGCTCCATTATACCTTCTGCCCCTCTCTCTCTTTCTTCTTCTTCTAGGATCCCAATTATTCTAATGCTGTTTCGTCTTATGGTATCGCTTATCTCTCGAATTCTGCCCTCGTGATCCAGTAGTTGTTTATCTCTCTTTTTCTCAGCTTCTTTATTTTCCATCATTTGGTCTTCTATATTACTGATTCTCTCTTCTGCCTCATTTATCCTAGCAGTTAGCACCCCCATATTTGATTGCACCTCATTAATAGCCTTTTTGATTTCTACTTGGTTAGATTTTAGTTCTTTTATTTCTCCAGAAAGGGTTTCTCTAATAACATCCATATTTTTTTCAAGCCCAGCTAGTATCTTTAAAATCATCGTTCTGAACTCTATTTCTGACATCGTACTAATGTCCGTATTGAATAGGTCCCTGGCAGTCGGTACTACCTCGTGTTCTTTTTGTTGAGGTGATTTTTTCCGTCTTGTCATTTTGTGCAGAGGAGAATAGATTAATGAGAGAACAAAATGCTAGCAGAGTAACAACGTCCCCAGAAAATATACTCTAAACAAATCAGAAAAGACCTGAAGCAGTGGAAAAGAAAGGGAAAGAGAGCAAAAAGAAAAAGAAAAAAAAAGAGAAAGATAAAGATAAAAACAAACATAAACAAACAAAACAAAACAGCAACAACAGAAAAAAAACAGAATCTGATCAAATATGATCAGGCTGGTATATAGGTCAGTGCCACACACTAGATTTGGGGTGTATTTTGGTCTTTTAGAAGAAAGTGCCTCCCAAAATTTTAAAGAAAGAAAAACTTATATATGTACAAAAATAAGGGTTGATATGATGAAGGGATGGAATATGACTGTAAAGATGGAAATTATAAAAAATTTTATAAAAGGAATTGATAAGTTGTTTGAAAAAGAAAGAAGAGGATTTAAAAAAAGAAAAAAGAAAAAAAAAAGGGAGAGAATGTGATCAGGCAGGGGAGAAGAAAAAACCATATACTAGAGATTTAGGGTATATTTTAATCTGTTAGAAGAAACTATCTCAAAATTTTAAAGAGAGAACAACTTATATATATATGCGAAAAATACGGGTAACTACTATGAAGGGATAGAATATGACTCTAAAAATGAAAAATAAAAATGTTTTTTAAAAAAAGGGATTGATAAGATTTTGGTTGAAAAAGGGAAAAAGAAAAATTCAAAAAAAAAAAAAGAAAAGACATTTAAAAAAATAATTAACTTTGAAAGACTAAAGAACGGGCGCCTAGGTGGCTCAGTTGGTTAAGCGACTGCCTTCGGCTCAGGTCATGATCCTGGAGTCCTGGGATCGAGTCCCACATCGGGCTCCTTGCTCAGCGGGGAGTCTGCTTCTCCCTCTGCCCTTCCCCCCTCTCATGCTCTCTCTCTCTCTAATAAATAAATAAATAAATCTTAAAAAAAAAAAAAAGAATAAAGAATCATGGTAAAAAAAAGCCATGAATTCTATGTGCAGTATTCCCCTAGCGCTGGAGTTCTGCCGTTCTCATTGATCGGTAAACTCGGTCTTGGGGGGCTATTCTCTCTGATCTTTTGGGGGAGGGGCCTGTTGCCGTGGTTTCCAAATGTCTTTGCCGGAGGCAGAATTGCCCCACCCTTGCCCCCTCCCGGCTAAGTAATCTGCTTGGGTTTGCTCTCCGGGGCTTTTGTTCCCTGCGAGCTTTCCCGACAGCTTTGGAGGCGGAAAGTGAAAATGGCGGCCTCCCAATCTCCGCTCTGGAGGAGCCGAGAACTCGGGGCCCCGCTCCTCAGTGAGTCCCCAGAGAAAAGCCGTCAGTCACTCCCATCTCCCCGGTCTCCGGCCGCACTCCGTGCTCACCCGGCCTGTGACCGCGCATTTCTATCTCCGGCACTCGACCCCGTGTGGAGTCTCCAAACCCAGCAGATCCCTGTGGTGCACTCCCGCACGGCTCCTCCCGGGGAAGGAAGGTGAGTCTCCCAGGATGTGCCGCTTGTTGGGTCCCTGCTGGAGGAGCAGTAGCCCGACTGTGACGCGGATCACGGTTTATGGCAACCCCGCGCTGAGAGCCTGCGCCTGGGCTCCGCCTCTGCAGCCGGCTTTCCTGCTCCGATACCTGGGAGCTCTGCCACACTCAGGCACCCCCGGTCTTTCTGTGACCCCGAGGGTCCTGAGACCACACTGTCCTGGAGGGTTCCACCCCCTGCTTAGCCACCAGAGTGATGTCCCTCAGCGGAGCCGACTTTTAAAAGTTCTGATTTTGTGCTCCGTGGTTCTATCACTTGCCAGAAGCAGCCGACGGAGGCCCCTCCCCCGCCGTCTATCCTCCCGAATATCGCCTCGGATTCACTTCTCCACACATCCTACCTTCCAGAAAGTGGTCGCTTTTCTGATGAGAGAGTTGTTGCTATTCTTTTCTTCCATCTCCTGTTGAGTTTGTAGGTGTTCAGAATGGTTTGATCCCTATCCAGCTGAATTCCTGAGAGGAGACAAAATCCAGGTCTCCTACTCCTCCGCCATCTTGCTCCACCCCCCTAAAATATTAGGCTTTCTTAAAATGTAAGTGGTTATAAAGGCAAAGACTGCTTTAAAAAAATGTGGTTGTTAAAGAGATAAGGGGAACAAGGTGAAGACTCTAAAGTTAAGGCTGGAGAAAACAGTGACGCTCTTTACATCTGTTATATATGGTGGAAATTTCCAGGAAAGAACACCATTTTTTTTTATGATGACAAAAGGCTGTTAATTCTTTTTTTTTTAATATTTTATTGTTATGTTAATCACCATACATTACATCATTAGTTTTTGATGTAGTGTTCCATGACTCATTGTTTGCGTATAACACCCTGTGCTCCATGCAGAATGTGCCCTCTTTAATACCCATCACCAGGCTAACCCATCCTCCCACCCCCTCCCCTCTAGAACCCTCAGTTTGTTTTTCAGAGTCCATAGTCTCTCATGGTTTGTCACCCCTCCGATTTTTTCCCCTTCATCCTTCCCCTCCTATATTTTTCTTTTCTTTTTTGTAACATATAATGTATTATTTGTTTCCAAGGTACAGATCTGAGATTCAACAGTCTTGCACAATTCACAGCACTCACCATAGCACATAACCTCCCCAATGTCCATCACCCAGCTACCCCGTCCCTCCCACCCCACCCCCCATGCCAGCAACCTTCAGTTTGTTTCCTGAGATTAAGAATTCCTCATATCAGTGAGGTTATATGATACATGTCTTTCTCTGATTGACTTATTTCACTAAGCATAACACCCTCCAGTTCCATCCATGTCATTGCAAATGGCAAGATCTCAGTCCCTTTGATGGCTGCATAATGTTCCATTGTATATATAGACCACATCTTCTTTATCCATTCATCTGTCAATGGATATCTTGGCTCTTTGCACAGTTTGGCTATTGTGGACATTGCTGCTATAAACATTGGGGTGCATGTCCCCCATCAGGTCCCTACATTTGTATCTTTGGGGTAAATACCCAGTAGTGCAATTGCTGGATCGTATGGTAGCTCAATTTTCACTTTTTGAGGAACCTCCATACTGTTTTCCAGAATGGTTTCACCAGCTTGCATTCCCACCAACAGTGTAGGAGGTTTCCCCTTTCTCTGTATCCCCGCCAACATCTGTCGT
The DNA here is from genome assembly GCF_029215605.1 of Mirounga angustirostris. Lineage (NCBI taxonomy): Eukaryota > Metazoa > Chordata > Mammalia > Carnivora > Phocidae > Mirounga > Mirounga angustirostris. The sequence goes on along the minus strand of NW_026991718.1, from coordinate 94,309,095 downwards.
TTCTTGACTTGTTAATTGTAGCCATTCTGACTGGTGTGAGGTGGTATCTCATTGAGGTGTTGATTTGGATTTCCCTGATGCCGAGCGATATTGAGCACTTTTTCATGTGTCTGTTGGCCATTTGGATGTCTTCTTTGGAAAAATGTCTGTTCCTGTCTTCTGCCCATTTCTTGATTGGATCATTTGTTCTTTGGGTGTTGAGTTTGATAAGTTCTTTATAGATATTGGATACTAGCCCTTTATCTGATATGTCATTTGCAAATATCTTCTCCCATTCTGTTGGTTGTCTTTTGGTCTTGTTGACTGTTTCTTTTGCTGTGCAAAAGCTTTTTATCTTGATGAAGTCCCAATAGTTCATTTTTGCCCTTGCTTCCCTTGCCTTTGGCGATGTTTCTAGGAAGAAGTTGCCGCGGCTGAGGTCGAAGAGGTTGGTGCCTGTGTTCTCCTTTAGGATTTGGATGGACCCCTGTCTCACGTTTAGGTCTTTCAACCATTTGGAGTCTATTTTTGTGTGTGGTGTAGGAAAATGGTCCAGTTTCATTCTTCTGCATGTGGCTATCCAATTTTCCCAACACCATTTGTTGAAGAGACTGTCCTTTTTCCATTGGAAATTCTTTCCTGCTTTGTCAAAGATGAGTTGACCATAGAGTTGAGGGTCCATTTCTGGGTTCTCTATTCTGTTCCATTGATCTATGTGTCGTTTTTGTGCCACTACCATACTGTCTTGATGATGACAGCTTTGTAATAGAGCTGGAAGTCCAGAATTGTGATCCTGCCAGCTTTGCTTTTCTTTTTCAACATTCCTCTGGCTATTAGGGTTCCATAGAAATTTTAGGATTATTTGCTCCATTTCCTTGAAAAAAGTGGATGGTATTTTGATGGGGATTGCATTGAATGTGTAGATTGCTCTAGGTAGCATTGACATCTTCACAATATATGTTTTTCCAATCCATGAGCATGGAATGTATTTCCATTTCTTTACATCTTCCTCAGTTTCTTTCATGAGTATTTTATAGTTTTCTGAGTACAGATCTTTTGTCTCTTTGGTTAGATTTATTCCTAGGTATCTTATGGTTTTGGGTGCAATTGTAAATGGGATCGACTCCTTAATTTCTCTTTTTTCTGTCTTGTTGTTGGTGTATAGGAATGCCACTGACTTCTGTGCATTGATTTTATATCCTGCCATTTTATTGAATTCCTGTATGAGTTCTACAAGTTTTGGGGTGGAGTCTTTGGGGTTTTCCACATAAAGTATCATATCATCTGCAAAGAGTGAGAATTTGACTTTTTCTTTGCCGATTTGGATGGCTTTGATTTCTTTTTGTTGTTTGATTGCTGTGGCTAAGACTTCTAGTACTATGTTGAATAGCAGTGGTGATAGTGGACATCCCTGCCGCGTTCCTACCTTAGGGGGAAAGCTCTCAGTTTTTCCCCATTGACGATGACATTCGATATAGGTTTTTCATAGATGGCTTTTATGATATTGAGGTATGTACCCTCTATGCCTATACTCTGAAGAGTTTTGATCAAGAAAGGATGCTGTACTTTGTCAAATGCGTTTTCTGCATCTATTGAGAGGATCATATTCTTGTTTTTTCTTTTGTTAATGTATTATATCACGTTAACTGATTTGCGGATGTTGAACCAACCTTGCAGCCCAGGGATAAATCCCACTTGGTCGTGGTGATTAATCCTTTTAAGGTACTGTTGGATCCTATTGACTAGTATTTTGGTGAGAATTTTTGCATCCATGTTCATCAAGGATATTGGTCTGTAATTCTCCTTTTTGATGAGGTCTTTGTCTGGTTTTGGGATCAAGGTAATGCTGGCCTCATAAAACGAGTTTGGAAGTTTTCCGTCCATTTCTATTTTTTTGGAACACTTTCAGAAGAATAGGTATCAACTCTTCTTTAGAGGTTTGATAGAATTCCCCTGGGAAGGCATCTGGCCCTGGGCTTTTGTTTGTTGGGAGATTTTTGATGACTGCTTCAATTTCCTTAGTGGTTATAGGTCTGTTCAGGTTTTCTATTTCTTCCTGGTTTAGTTTTGGTAGTTGATACACCTCTAGGAATGCATCCATTTCTTCCAGGTTATCTAATTTGCTGGCATAGAGTTGCTCATAATATCTTCTTTTTTTTTTTTTTTAAGATTTTATTTATTTATTTGACAGAGAGACACAGCGAGAGAGGGAACAAAAGCAGGGGGAGTAGGAGAGGGAGAAGCAGGCCTCCCGCAGAGCAGGGAGCCAGACGCGGGGCTCGATCCCAGGACCCTGGGATCATGACCCGAGCCCAACGCAGATGCTTAACGACTGAGCCACCCAGGCGCCCCTCATAATATGTTCTTATAATTGTTTGTATTTTGTTGGTGTTGGTTGTGATCTCCCCTCTTTCATTCATGATTTTGTTGATTTGGGTCATTTCTCTTCTCTTTTTGATAAGTCTGGCCAGGGGTTTATCAATCTTGTTAATTCTTTCAAAGAACCAGCTCCTAGTTTCATTGATCTGTTCTATTGTTCTTTTAGTTTCTATTTCATTGATTTCTGCTCTGATCTTTGATATTTCTCTTCTCCTGCTGGGTTTAGGCTTTATTTGCTGTTCTTTCTTCAGCTTCTTTAGGTGTAGGGTTAGGTTATGTACTTGAGACCTTTCTTGTTTCTTGAGAAAGGCTTGTATTGCTATATACTTTCCTGTTAGGACTGCCTTTGCTGCATCCCAAAGATTTTGAACAGTTGTGTTTTCATTTTCATTGATGTCCATGAATTTTTTAAATTCTTCTTTACTTTCCCGGTTGACCCATTCATTCTTTAGTAGGATGCTCTTTAGCCTCCATGTATTTGCGTTCTTTCCGACTTTCCTCTTGTGATTGAGTTCTAGTTTCAAAGCATTGTGGTCTGAAAATAGGCAGGGAATGATCCCTGTCTTTTGGTACACTTTGAGACCTGATTTGTGACCTAGGATGTGATCTATTCTGGAGAATGTTCCATGGGCACTAGAGAAGAATGTGTATTCTGTTGCTTTGGGATGGAATGTTCTGAATATGTCTGTGAAGTCCATTTGGTCCAGTGTGTCATTTAAAGTCTTTATTTCCTTGTTGATCTTTTGCTTAGATGATCTGTCCTTTTCAGTGAGGGGGGTGTTAAAGTCCCTCACTATTATTGTATTATTGTCAATGTGCTTCTTTGCTTTTGTTATTAATCTCCTTATATAATTGGCCGCTCCTATGTTAGGGGCATAGATATTTACAATTGTTAGATCTTCTTGTTGAATAGACCCTTTAAGTAAGATATAGTGTCCTTCCTCATCTCTTATTACAGTCCTTGGTTTAAAATCTAATTTGTCTGATATAAGGATTGCCACCCCAGCTTTCTTTTGGTATCCATGAGCATGGTAAATGGTTTTCCACCCCCTCACTTTCAATCTGGGGGTGTCTTTGGTTCTAAAATGAGTCTCTTGCAGACAGCATATCGATGTGTCTTGTTTTTTAATCCAATCTGATAACCTGTGTCTTTTGATTGGGGCATTGAGCCCATTTACATTCAGGGTAACTATTGAAATATATGAATTTAGTGCCATTGTATTTCCTGTAAGGTGACTGTTACTGTATATTGTCTGTGTTCCTTACTGGTCTATGTTGCTTTTAGGGTCTCTCTTTGCTTAGAGGATCCCTTTCAAGATTTCTTGTAGGGCTGGTTTCGTGTTTGCAAATTCCTTTAGTTTTTGTTTGTCCTGGAAGCTTTTGATCTCTCCTACTTTCAATGACAGCCTTGCTCAATATAGTATTCTTGGCTGCATATTTCTCTCATTTAGTTCTCTGAATATATCATGCCAGTCCTTTCTGGCCTGCCAGGTCTCTGTGGATAGGTCTGTTGCCAATCTAATGTTTCTACCATTGTAGGTTACATATCTCTTGTCCTGAGCTGCTTTCAGGATTTTCTTTTTGTCTCTGAGGCTCGTAAGTTTTACTGTTAGATTTTGGGGTGTTGACCTATTTTTATTGATTTTGAGAGGGGTTCTCTGTGCCTCCTGGATTTTGATGCCTGTTTCCTCCCCAAATAAGGGAAGTTCTCTGCTATAATTTGCTCCATTATACCTTCTGCCCCTCTCTCTCTTTCTTCTTCTTCTGGGATACAAATTATTCTAATGTTTCGTCTTATGGTATCGCTTATCTCTCGAATTCTGCCCTCGCGATCCAGTAGTTTTTTCTCTTTCTTTTTCTCAGCTTCTTTATTTTCCATCATTTGGTCTTCTTTTCACTGATTCTTTCTTCTGCCTTATTTATCGTAGCAGTTAGCACCCCCATTTTTTATTGCACCTCATTAATAGCCTTTTTGATTTCGACTAGGTTAGATTTTAGTTCTTTTATTTCTCCAGAAAGGGTTTCTCTAATAACTTCCATGCTTTTTTCAAGCCCAGCTAGTATCTTTAAAATCATCGTTCTGAACTCTATTTCTGACATCGTACTAATGTCCGTATTGAATAGGTCCCTGGCAGTCGGTACTACCTCGTGTTCTTTTTGTTGAGGTGATTTTTTCCATCTTGTCATTTTGTCCAGATGAGAATAGATGAATGACAGAACAAAATGCTAACAGGGTAACATCGTCCCCAGAAAATATACTGTAAACAAATCAGAAAAGACCTGAAGCCAGGGGAAAAGAAAGGGAAAGAAAGAAAAATGAAAAAGAAAAAGATAAAAACAAACAAAAATAGAACAACAACAACAAAAAAACAGAATATGATCAAATATGATCAGGCTGGTTGCACAGATCAGTGCCACACACTAGATTTTGGGTGTATTTTAGTGTTTTAGGTGAAAGTGCCTGCCAAAATTTTAAAGGAAGTAAAACTTATTTAAGGGTTGATATGATGAAGGGATGGAATATGACTGTAAAGATGAAAATTATAAAAAATTTTATAAAAGGAATTGATAAGATAAGAAGTTTGATAAAAGAAAGAAGAGGATTTAAAAAAAAAGGGGGGAGAGAATGTGATCAGGCAGGAGACTAGAACAAAGCCACACACTAGAGATTTAGGGTATATTTTGATCTGTTAGAAGAAACTGTATCTCAAAATTTTAAAGAGAGAATAACTTATGTATCTATGCCAAAAATAAGGGTAACTACTATGAAGGGATAGAATATGACTCTAAAAATGAAAAATAAAAATGTTTCTTAAAAAAGGGATTGATAAGATGTTGGTTGAAAAAGGGAAAAGGAAAAGTTCCAAAAAAAAAAAAAAAGAGGACCGTTAAAAAAAATAATAATAACTTTGGAAGACTAAAGAATCATCGTAAAAAAGCCATGAAGTCTATGTGCTGTATTCCCCTAGCGCTGGAGTTCTGCCGTTCTCATTGATTGGTAAACTTGGTCTTGGCTGGCTGTTCTCTCTGATCTTCTGGGGGAGGGGCCTGTTGCCATGGTTCCCAAATACCTTTGCCGTAGGTGGAATTGCCCCGCCCTTGTGGGTCCAGGCTAATTAATCTGCTTGGGTTTGCTCTCTGGAGCTTTTGTTCCCTGCAAGCTTTCGGTACAGCTTTGGAGGACGAGAGTGAAAATGGTGGTCTCCCAATCTCCACCCCGGAGGAGCCGAGAACTCGGGGCCCCACTCCTCAGTGAGCCCCCAGAGAAAAACAATCACTCTCATCTCCCCAGTCTCCGGCCACACTCCGTGCTCATCCAGCCTGTGACCGAGCATTTCTATCTCTGGCACATGACCCTGAGTGGAGTCTCCAAACCCAGCAGATCCCTGCGGTGCGCTCCCGTGCCGCTCCTCCCAGGGGAGGAAGGGGAGTCTCCCCAGATCTGCTAGATCTGCCGCTTGTTGGGTCCCTGCTGGAAGAGCAGTGGCCCGACTGTGCCTCGTTTCACAGTTTATGACAACCCTAGGCTGAGAGCCCGCTCCTCGGCTCCGTCACTGCAGCCGGCTTCCCCGCTCCGTTACCTGGGAGCTCTGCTGCACTCAGGCACCCCCAGTCTTTCTGTGACCCTGAGGGTCCTGAGACCACACTGTCCCGTGAGGGTTCCACCCCCTGCTTAGCCACTGGAGTGACGTCCCTCAGCAGAGTCAACTTCTAAAAGTTCCGATTTTGTGTTCTGCTGCTCTGTCACTTGCCAGAAGCAGCGGACGGAGGCCCCCTCCCATGCCATCTATCCTCCCGAATATCGCCTCGGATTCACTTCTCTGCATGTCCTACCTTCCAGAAAGTGGTCTCATTTCTGTTCAGAGAGTTGTTGCTATTCTTTTCTTTGATCTCCTGTTGAGTTCGTAGGTGTTCAGAATGGTTTGATCCCTATCCAGCTGAATTCCTGAGACCATACGAAATCCAGGTCTCCTACTCCTCCACCATCTTGCTCTGCCCCAAAAGGCTGTTAATTCTTGACACAGTCTTATGAGAACCTCAGAGATGGGAAGGGGGAGGAGTATTACATCGCTCTCTTAGAACCTCACAACAGGACGTAAGATTCCAGTAGCAAGTGAGATGCTAATAGGAAGTGAGAAACCTGTTTTAATGTCAAGTTTTGGTTGTTCATTGCTAACACTTAAAAATGCAATAGGTTTTTGCATATTGATCTTATATCCTGCAACATGCTAAATTCACACTTAGTTCTAGTAGCTTTATGTATATTAGCATTAGATTTTCTATGTAGAGGATCATGTTGTCTGCAAATAAATACAGTTTGACTTTTTTCTCTTCAATCCAAGTGCCTTTTGTTTCTTTTTCTTGCCTTATTGCACTGACTAGAACTGCCATAATTTGAATGGAAGTGGAGAGAGTAGATACTCTTGTCTTGTTCTTTATTAGGGGGAAAGTATTCAGTCTTTCACCGTTCAATATGATATAAATTATAGGATTTTTCTAGATGTCCTTTATTAAATGAGGAAGTTCCCTGTATTTTTAGTATGCTGAGAGTTTTCATCAAGAATGGATATTGGAAGGGTGCCTGGGTGGCTCAGTCGTTAAGCGTCTGCCTTCAGCTCAGGTCATCATCCCAGAGTGCTGGGATCGAGCCCCACATCGGGCTCCCTGCTCAGCAGGAAGCCTGCTTCTCCCTCTCCCACTCCCCCTGCTCATGTTCCCTCTCTCACCGTGTCTCTCTCTCTGTCAGATAAGTAAATAAAATCTTAAAAAAAAAAAAAGAATGGATATTGGATTTTGTTAAGTGCTTTTTATACATCTATTGAGATGGTCATGTGGTTCTTATTTTTAATTTGTTAATATAGTGAATTATATTAATTGATTTTTGAATGTCAAACCAGCTTTGACTCCTAGGATAAATCTCACTTGGTCATGAAATATCCTTTTTATGTATTTGTTGGGTTTGCTAAAATTTTATTTTGAATTTTGTATCTGTGTTCATAAGGGATATTGGTGAGTAGTTCCTCTTTTTTTGTAATGTCTATGTTTGGTTTTGGTAGTAACAGGATAATACTGGTCTCATAATATAAGTTGCATGGGAGCTGGAAAAGTTTGTGTAGGGTTGGTATTATTTCTTTCTTACGTGTTTGATACAACTTGCCAATGAAGCCATCTGGGCCTCAAGTTTCATGTTAAGGTTTTTAACTACAAAATCAGTTTCTTTAGTAGTTAGTTAGCTGTTCAAATTATCTATTTCTTCTTGAATGAGCTTTAGTAGTTAGCGTTTGTCAAATAATTTGTTCATTTCATCTAAGTTGTCAAATTTATTGGCATAAAATTGTTCATAATATTTATATAGTATCTTTTAAATATATACATATGCCTATGTACATACACATGTACATTCTACTCATGTCACCTCCCTTGTTCCTTATTTGTCTGAATAGAGGATTATCAATTTTATTAATGATCTCTAGCACCAACTTTTGATTTCATCAATTTTGTCTATTGCTTTGTTTTCTATTTCATTAATTCCCACTCTGATCTTTATTATTTTCTATCTCCTACTTTGAATTTAATTTTCTTTTCTTTTTTTTAAGAGATATATTTATTTATTTTATAGAGAGAGAAAGAGAGAGCACATGCACGTGAGCATGGGGGGGAGAGGCAGAAGGAGAGGGGAGAGAGAATCCCAAGCAGACTTCATGCTGGGCATGGAGTCTGATATGGGACTCAATCCCAGGACCCTGAGATCATGACATGAGCCAAAACCAAGAGTCAGATGCTTAACAGACTATGCCACCCAGGCACCCCTGCTTTTCTTTTTTTTTAACCACCCTGTTGAGGTATGTTTGACATACAAAAAGGTGTACATATTGCATGGATACAAGTTGTGGAGTTTGGAGAGAAGTACACATCTGTGAAACTCACCCACAGCCTATGCCATAAACATATCCATCACCTGCAAAAGTTTTCTTCTGCCTTCTTGAATTATTTATCATTATTTTTGTGTGATAAGAACACTTAACATAAGATCTACCCTCTTAGAAAAATTTAGCAAAAGTATACAATGTAGTATTCTTTTTAGAGAGAGAGAGAAAAAAGCGCTCAAGGGGGAGGGGGCATTGCAGAAGGAGAGGGGGAGAGAGAATCTCAAGGAGTCTCCACACCCAGCATGGAAACCAGCACAGGGCTCAGTCTCACCCTGAGATCATGACCTGAGCCAAGATCAAGGTTTGGATGCTTAACTGACCCAGCCACCCAAGCACTCCTACAATATAGTATTCTTTTTTTTTCTTTTTTTTTTTATTCTTATGTTAATCCCCATACATTACATCATTAGTTTTAGATGAAGTGTTCCATGATTCATTGTTTGTGCATAACACCCAGTGCTCCATGCAGAATGTGCCCTCCTCAATACCCACCACCAGGCTAACCCATCCTCCCACCCCCCTCCCCTCTAGAACCCTGTTTGTTTTTCAGAGTCCATCGTCTCTCATGGTTCGTCTACCCCTCCGATTTCCCCCGCTTCATTCTTCCCTTCCCGCTACCTTCTTCTTCTTCTTCTTTTTTTTCTTAACATATATTGCATTATTTGTTTCAGAGGTACAGATCTGAGATTCAACAGTCTTGCACAATTCACAGCGCTTACCAGAGCACATTACAATATAGTATTCTTAACTGTACACTGTATGCTGTATGGTAGATCTCTAGGACTTACTCATCTCACGTAACTGAAACTTTGGTTACACCCTTTGACTGACACTTCCCTGTTTCCTCCTGCCCATAGCCCCTGGAAATCATTAATCTACTCTCTGCTTCTGTGAGTTTGACTATTTCAAATACTTCATGTAAGTAGTATCGCATAGTACTTGCACTTCTGTGTTTGGCTTATTTCACTTAGCATAATGTCCTCCAGGTTCATTCATGTTGTCTCAAATGGCAGGATTTCCTTCTTTGTTAAGGCTGAATAATATTCCATTGTATGTATATGCCATATTTTCTCTACTCATACATCTGTCAATGGACATGTATGTTGCTTCCTTGTCTTGACTATTGTGAATAATGTTGCAATGAACATAAGAGTGCAGATATCTCTTTGAGATCATGATTTCAGTCCTTTTGGATATATATCTAGAAGTGGAATTGCTAGATCATATAGTAATTCTCTTTGGGGACTACAACAAAGTAAAATGCATCTGCACAGCAAAAGAAACAACAAAATGAAAAGGCAGTCTATGAAATGGCAGAAAGTATTTGCTAACTGTATATCTGCAAAACAATATTCAAAATATATAGGGAACTCCTACAATTCAATAGCAAACAAGCAAACAAAAAACAACACAAAAACAAAAACTGCACAAATAATCAAATTTAAAAATAGGCAAATGAACCGAATGGACATTTCTCTAAAGAAGACATAAAAATCGCCAAAAACAGATACATGAAAAGTGCTCAACATCACTCATCATCAGGGAAATGCAAATAGAAACCATCATGATATCTCACATCTGTTAGGATGACTGTGAATTAGAAAACACACACACACACACACAGGTAATTGTTAGTGAGGATGTGGAGAGAAGGGAACCCTCGTGCACTGTTGACAGGACTGTAAAATGGTGCAGCCACTGTGGAAACCCATATGGAGGTTCCTCTTTTCTTATTCTTTTAAGGTGGATGCCGAAGTCATTGGTTTGAGACTTTTCTTCTTTTGCAGTATAGATATATAGTACTGCATATTTCCCCTTACTTGGTGGCATTCCACAAATTTTGACATGGTATTTTTATTCTCATTCAGTTCAAAATGCTTTCTCATTCTCTTTGCATTCTTTGACATATGGAATATTTAGAAATGTATTATTTTGTCTCCAAGTATTTGGAAGATTTTTCAGATATCTTTTGGGGATTCATTTCTAATTTAATTCCATTGTGGACAGGGACAAACTTTGTATAACTTAATTCCTTTCCAATTAATTGAGACAAGTTTTACGGCCCAGAATATCGTTTATTTTGATAAATGTTCCATGTGTCCTTGCAAAGAACATGCTTTCTGCTATTGCCGGGTGGAATGTTCCACAAATGTCAGTTATGTCTTGTTGGTTGATAGGATTGTTTAAGTCTACTGTCTCCTGACTTATTTTCCATCTATTTGTTATATTAATTATTGAGAGAGGGACGTTGAAATATCTTTGTGCTCTGTTTTATTTTAGTTTCTATTACTGTATCTTGAAAGTCACTAATCTTTTTTTTTTTTTTTTGAAATGCCCAATCTGCCATTAATCCTGTCCAGTATGTTTTCATCTCAGATGTAGTTTCCATCCAGAGAAGCTCAGTTTGAATCTTGTTAACATCTTCCATGTCTCTACGTAACTTTTTGAACTATGGAATGCAGTTGTAACAACTGTTTTAATGTCCTTGTCTGCCAGGTCCAACATCTGTGTCAGTTTTTGGTTGGTTTTGACTGATTGCTTTTTCTCCTCATTATGGGTCTTATTTTCCTGCTCTTTTGCATTCCGGTAACTGGCTGCCCAGACATTGTGAATTTTACCTTGTTAGGTGCTGGGTATTTTTGTATTCCTGTAAATATTCTGGAGTTTTGTTCTGGGATTTGGTTAAGTTACTTGGAAACGGTTTGATCCTTTTGGATCTTGCTTTTTTTTTTTTATTTGTTTGGCAAGATCATGGTAGTCAGTGCTTAGGAGGGCTCATTGTTTCCCACTGCAAAGGGGAGAGCCTACTGTGCACTCCACCCACTGCCCCATGAATCTTGAGCTTCTCCAAGCTGGCTGGTGGGAATGGGCACTGTTCCCAGCCCTTTGTGAGCACCGGGCACTGTGACTTCTAATCCTTTCGAGTGGTTCCTTCCTAGCTTTGGGTCGCATGTGCTGGTAAGTACTTGGCTGAATGCTTCAGGCTGGTCCTCTACCTTCCAGGGGGCTCCTTCTTTGCAGCTCTCTTCTCTCCCCCAGTACCCTGTCCTGAGAGCTCAGGCTGAGCTCTGTCTCCTCTGTTCAAAGGGTCTGCCAATCTCCCTCTGTATTCTCTCTCCCTGTGTTGTGCAGCCTGGGAACTGTCTCAAGGCAGCAAGCTGGGGTGTTCCTCAGACTCGTGACATTTGTTTCCCATCTTTCGAGATCCCTGCCCTTCCATGTCTGATGCCCATTGTCTTGAAAACTATTGCTTCATATATAGTGCACATTTTCCTGGTTGTTTCAGGCAGGAGGATAAATCTAGTTCCTGTCACTCAGTCTTGGCCAGAAGCTTGATCTGGGGCAAATGTTTAAATCTCTGTGCCTGGGTTATCTCAGTTTCCACCCATGTCCCATAGGGCTGTCGTGGGAATGGAATAGTATGAAGCACTTAGATTACACCTGACACTTGATAAACTCCCTTCCTATTTTGGGAGGGGGACTGGCTGGGGTCTGAAGGGACTGCAGCCCCCAAGACAACACCTAGAGTGTCAGAAAAAAAACCCTGAGGTCAGAAAGTAGCTGAAGAACCATTCCACAGAGGTGGATGTTGCCGACAGTGACAGTATGAGGTTCTGTCTTCTCCCAGGGGAGAAGTACTTGGAGAAGTCAAGAACAGTTCAAGCAGCCAATAGCCCCAAAGTGGCTGAGGTAACTGTGAAAGATTTGGAGACCAAGGGCATTGTTACAGCTGATGTCTGTCTCAGGCTTGGTGCTCACAAAGTGGGGCCCTGTCTTAGTTCAGACTGCTATAAAAAAATACTATTGATCAGGTGGCATAACCGACATTGATTTCTCACAGTTCCAGAGGCTCGAAGTCCCAAGATCAGCATGAAGCATGATCAGGTTCTGGTGAGGACTCTCTTCCTGGTTTCTAGACAGCCATTTAATTTACATGGTAGAAAAAAAGCAAGAGAGCTCTCTGGGGGGCTGTTTTATTTGGGCACTAATCTTGTTCAAGAGGATTTCGCCCAGTGGCCTGATCACCTCCCAAAGGCCCCACCTCCTCATACCATGACATTGGGTGTTAGGATTTCAGCAGAGGGATTTTGGTGGGAGGTGCTGCACAAACATGTGGTTTATAACAGGCATTCACTCAGATATCTGTTGGAAAGCAGTTAGGAGCCTGAAAGAATTTACAAAAACTCGCAGATCCTTGGGGATCATCAACTTTGGAACCTCCTTTGGGCTGATGAGAATACTGGGAATACTGGGCATGGAAAGATGATGTGACTTGTCCCAAAGGATTTCCCAAAGGAGGTTGGTTAGGAACCAGTTTAGGGGCAGCTGCTCCGGGGACACTGCCCAGAGCCACTCGGCCTCACTGCTCCAGGACACGGCTGCCCGGTTCTCATTCCCAGCACCTGCAGTTCTTTGTCTGAGGGCATTCTTTGGCTGGTGAACCATGTTTTGCTTATCTAGTGGAAGCTGAAAATGTGGGAAATAATGCCTTTGTCTATGAATCAACAAACCACTGTGAGAGTTGGTGTGTAAATACCCCAGCTCCCTTGCCTCAGAATCGCATGGGTTACATCACCTCCTGGAATTCCCCAGGGAGGTTAGTCCTGGTTGGTTGGCCATGGTGGTAGCTGGTTTTGTCAAACACCTTCCAATGAATGCCATCACTGCCCTGTCTCATTCCTGCATACCCTACTGTGGTTCCTAGGCTCACCTCCCAAAAGCATCCTTGCCCTTGAATCTTGGTGTCAGGTGTCTGCTTCTGGAGGAACGCAAACAACGCCGGGGGTCAGACTGCATGAGGATTATTTACAAGCATCAGGAAAAGCAGGAGCAACTAAGGCAGAAATCCCTTTTTAATGTAATGTTATGAAAGAGGGAAGAAGGAATTACAGCTCTAAAGCTCTAATCTAAAGATTAGACAGAAGCCTGGGAGGAAATGATCACAAAATAATCAAATCCACAGTGATCTCAGTAGGAATAAGCCAGAAAATGAAGAGACTCCATCTCAGGCAAGCAGATTTGCGTAGGCTTTCTCTCCAGCTGTTTTTCCCAACCATGATATGAAAAGAGAGAGATGAACGCAGACATCAGAGCGATTCTGCAATAGCTTAAAGTTTTCTCCAGATGCAAATGAACCAGGGTCTCAGAAGCACAGAACTGTTGAAAAATCAACCAAGGACTTAGCCCAACTGCATAGAGTTGGGCACATAGAGAATGAGGCCAGATCCTCAAAGAGGAGGACAATGAGACAGCCAGGCACATCCGCACAATATTGAGAGGGCCAGCCTTGAAAGGAAGTGTTGCCAGCAAAGAGCATGAAAATAATGAAAACAAACAGAACATTTAAAATCTACTGGGCAGAAGAAACAGATCAGAGAAGTTAGCCTCTTTGACAGACAAAACCTTTTAAAATCTGACTTCTGTCCTTTCAGAAAAGATCCGCTGTGAACATCCGGTTGCAGCTAGTTCCGGTTTATGATGTTAGGAAGGAAGGCAAAACCCAGACAGAGAACGATGTGGTCCAGGATGACCCAGAAATACGACATGTGTTGAGCTTAGTGGATGTTAGCACAGTGCTGTCCAAAAGAGTGTTCTGTGGTGGTGGGAATGGTCCCTATCTGTCCACACTGTCCAGGACAGTAGTCACTAGCCACATAGGGCTGTTGAGCACTTACTTGAAAGGTGACTAGTGTGACTATGGAACTGGATTTCTAATTTTATTTCATTTTAATCACTGTAAATTTAAATAACCACATGTGACTAGTGGCTTCCATATTAGACAGCCCAGGTCTGGAAGATGCACCCCTGGGCAATGGCTAGCCCTTCCCAACTTGCCACTGGTGCATCCCTTGGAGCTATCACATAGGACAGAGAATGAGCCAGAGGACTGTGGAAGGGCCAGTATTGCTTCTCTACCTTTCTATGAGAAGTGTGACCCTGGCCTTGCCTTGTCCAACATCTTAAGGTATATGGGATCTACCCCCATAGTAATTAACTGTGATGCAACATTTTATGCAGCTCTTAGGCATTATCTGAATGCCTGTTAAATTTATCATTCATTCATGCATGCATGCATTTATTTATTCAAGAGGTAGTTACTGAGTAAGACATATGAGTTCAGGTCTGAGGACAACATCACAGACCCAGTCTCTGCCATCATCCTCATGGAAATGATAATCTAGCAAGAGGAACAGACATCAGACCAATGATCACATTGATTTATTTAATTTTAACTTTGGATAGTGCTATTAATAAATAGGACAGAGTGCCATGAGACAAGTAACAGGGACTCTGACTCATCTGAGGATAACAGGATGCAGAGGGAGTTATTCTGGCAAAGATGTAGCCATGGGTGGTCAGGGAAGGGCCATTCCAGGTAGTGAGGACAGCATATGGATTTTGGGGTATTCTGGGAGCCATAAGGCTGATGTAGCCAGACTTAAGGAATTATAAATATTGTTGGGTGGGAGAGACTTTAGGGGGCAAAAGAGTCAAGTAGTTTTAACAATCTTTTATTATTATTATCAGTGGAATCCATCAGTCAAACAAAAATTTGTGGGAGCTCTCATGATAAAGCAGATGAAGATGAAGGCAAAGTTTTGTATACACCTCGCACACGGAAGCACCTCTGTTAAGCTTCGGGGCTCAACATAACATAGTTGGAAAACACTGCTGGAGTCAACTCTTTTCTTGGCACAGATGAGGAAACCGAGGGTCAAGGCAAGTGCGTGACTTTATTAAGGTCCCATAGTTTGATAAGGGCCAAGGGAAACCAGCACTGTGGTCATCTGTCTTCACTCCCTCCCACCACACATTCTCTCTGCTTTACTACAAGGGAAGAATTCTGAGCCTGCCGCTGGGGATTCCTTGGTATCTCTTTCGGAACTCAGTTCCATTTAGCAAATATTTCTGAGCATCTCTTATATGTGCCAGGTGCTCTCCAGGGAGCTAGGAATGTGTTAGTTAACAAAACAGCCCGTGGTCCTTTGTGGAGCTTAATTTTTGTGTGAATTTGTCTGAATTTTATTCAGACAATGAAATACTGGGCTGGATAAGCTGATGGCCTTTCTCCTTGTCGAAATCCTTAGGGTCTTAGGACATTGCCCTGGGGGCAAATAAAAATGCCTTTACCAACATGCCATGGTGGTCAGTGAGAGCCACTGAGTACAAGGTACCTGGTAAGTAGACCTTTAATAGGCGCTACCAGGAAACAGGAGCCAAACGGGGGTCCCAGTTTCACCCCCAGCTCTTCTTCTGCACATCTATCGGCCTCCCCCCTCATGCATTTGTTAATTCACCTCAGTGCAAGCGGACGGTTTGCCAAGCTGATGACTGGGGCCTGAGTTTTCATTCTGTTCCACGCAGACATCATTGTGTTACAGCACCGTGCTGATGGGCCCTGGAGGCAGGTTGGTCAGTTGTGGTCTGTTGCAGGTATGAGCCAGCCATCCTGCAGCACACGCTGCCTTGTGGGAATGATAGCACAGTCGGAGAAGTGTAGGGGCTTCTCCCCTGGCTGCGCCATGCTTCTTTCCCCTTACTCCCAAGCAAGATGGTCCAGCACCCACAGCTTTATTTATTTATTTGTTTGTTTGTTTTATTTTTACGTAGGCTGCACACCCAATGTGGAGCCCAACATGGGGCTAAAACTCACCACCCTGAGGTCAAGACCTGAGCTGAGATCAAGAGTTGGACACTTAATCAACTGAACCACCCAGGCGCCCCAACACAGCTTTATCTTTAAGCCAGCTCAGTTTCTTTCCATCTGCTCTCCCAGAGTACCAAGAGCAGAGACAGCACGCACAGTGACACATCCCAGAGGGGTCGCTCCCCAGTGATGGTCCTCTGGCCTTAGGGTGAACTCTTGCTGGCATGGCTGTCTCTGAAAGTCAGGAGTCGCCCTTGCTCTCCTGTCCCCCAGAGTCTTAATTCCAAGATCTAATGTGTTTTACTATCATCCCTGGTTACTGTGTCACTGAGATGGCCCACTCCCAGCATCCCCTCCAGTAGCTGTGGGTATGACTGAGCGTTGGAACAGCCCCTTCCGTCCTTCTTCCCCCAGGCTCTTCCAGAAAACCAGGACCCACCAGTACCACTAGATCATCCATCTTGATTCCATCTTCCCATTCCTTCTGTGAAGTAAAGCTTACAGCTAGGAAAATAGATTCATGTTTGAGAAAACAAAATTTGGAGGAGTTTTCTATCAGTGGCCTCTTAGATGCTTCAAATTCCTTTTCAGTTTGACACAAGGGCATAAACAAATCACCACATGCCATCGGTACCCTGGCCACATGCATGGGGGCAAAATTGAAACATACAAGGCAGAGTGACAACTTGGGATTGATGGCCATGGTGGGGGCATAATTTCAGCTGCATCCACCTTCACAGGTGGTATTTTCCCTACATTTTCATCAAAAATCATCCTGACATAAGTAACCTAATTCCTAGGAGTACATTTGACATCAGCACTGTTTTCCAAATGGTTTAAAACAAAGCCCCAAACCTTTGAAGTATTTGAAGAATTTAAATTTTATTTCTACCAAGAAAAATTACCAAAAGTTGCAGCTGCTTGGGCTGATGGGACTGTTCTGGCTGGAAGGCGTAAAATTAAGGTGCTTTTTTTCCTTTTTGTAGAGAGAACTTTGGGTGAAATAATGGAACAGTGTTAATGCATGAATTTAGAAATATATTCATGTTTGTTCAGTGAATGATTTCCTGTGCTGAAGGATTGTATTAATAAATACTGTCAGCAAATGGAATTTCAAAAAGGAACCTCTCAAAATCTGATTTTGAATTGCTTTATAGAATTTGCTAAAATCTTGTGCCTGTCTTTCTTCTTTATTTGATTGCTTTGGAAAACTCTTAGAACTCAGTCTGAGAAGCTTGATGGCCTTCAACGATATTTGGGTGGCCCAACCCAAAGTACCCATATTTTAGCAGAATGTCTAGTGTTCTTAAATATATATGATTAGTGTGTGTGTGTGTGTGTGTGTGTGTAAGGGGGGAGTATTTGAATGTGGGTGCCAAATTATACCCCATCTGGAAGATTCCATTTTCTTTGAAATTCCACATGAGTATCCTTGTACTTACATGTGAGAACAATTGTGAAATTATAGAGGATTGGCACAGTTGATTTAGAAAAGGTGGGGCTTGGAGCTCAATTTTATAGCTTTTCTGTTTCTCTTTTCCCTTTAATGTCCAGACAGAGACTAAGAGAATTGACTTTTAGATCTTTGTCCAGAGATTCAGTCCAATTCCATTCAAAAATGTTTTTTGAGGGCCCTTTCTAGGCCAGTCCACTCTGAACAAACTCATCCCTGCCTTAACAGACTCGACAGTCCTACTGGGGAATAAAGCCACATGCGACTGATTTATTACAATATAGAAACATCAATGGAGCAAGAAGAGTAGGGACAAGTATAGGGGTATAACGAGAAGAGGGAAAAGCAGCACAAAAGAGGAAAGGATTAACTTTGAGAGTGTGGACACAGAAGGGATCCATGGTGTTCTCCATGTCCTCAGTGGCCAGTTCAGTCCCCCTGGCTGGAATGAAGCAGTGCTGTGACCTGGGCATCCCAATGCATGAGTGAAGTTATCCAGTTGCTTTTTCTATTGTATATGAGAGAAACCTCCCACGCCATCTAAAGGTATGAATGAGGTGACAAAGATAGAAGTATCAGCCTTGGGGGAGGTGGGGGGATGGATCCAGTAAGAGATAGCGGTTGGCAGATATGCTACTCCTGGGTCCCCCTCACAGACAGGCATTACTAATCAATCATGGCACTCTTTTCTGTTGGTCTCTGACAAGATGGTGAACCAGGTACTTTCTACCAGTTGGTGAGGTTGACTCTTCCCAGAGGATCCGTTTCTGAAGACTGAGTAGGAAAGTGGGAGTGAACTGGGTTTTTTGGTCAAGGGACGGTGGAGGCTCCCAAGGACCAGACCCAGTTCTTGTCACTGGGCAGAGGGTAGCCATCCCGGGGGAGAGCATTTGGACAGTGGTGTTGAGAGGCTGCCTAAGAAGGTCCAAGGCAAAGAAATAGTAATAGGGTTGTTTGTGGTGATCAATCGAAATGATGGTGGAGGGAGATTTGGGAAGAGTTGGACATGCTCTTCAGATGGAAGGTGTTTGTCATCTTTAGTTTCTCTGTGTCCCGATGCTGTGTCCCAATTTCCGTGTTCCTCCTGGGAGTCAAGAAAGGGGCGGGTTGTGCTCTGATGGTGCGCATTCCAGCTGCTTCAGGCGTCGACGGAAGCCACCTGGCAAAGCGGAGCTGCCTTTCATGTCAGAAACAGAAGAGGGAAAAATAACAACAAAGTTTTCCTGGCTTTAGAAGAGAACCGCAGGAAAGATGAGCAGGAGAAGATCTTCGAGGAGAATAAGTGAATCGCAAAAGGGTCTATTTTAGGAGGCTGGTTACTGGTGATTAATGTCAGGCATGGAAAGAAAAATCAGGAAAAACTAACCTACACCACAACAATAATAATGAGAGTAATCTCATGTAGATGTGTCAACTTCACCCCTTGTGTTTTATGTGAATCTATTTTCCCTTTCTCCACCATATTGATTGCTCAACCTTCTATAGCCCAGCAAGGAAATGTTGGCAGTGGCATGTTTCTGTTTTGGTGTCTGCACGCTAACTACCTAACCACCCCAAAAGAACTTGGCAGAAGTTGTCAGTGAGACAGGAGTAAGTCCTTACACTTCTTTCTGCCTTAGTGGGGTTTGGGGGAGGACAAGGTGCAGACTGCTACCAGTTCCAAGGGAACATAGTGGTTTTATAGGACTAACCCTGTAAAACCGGTTCCTTCTTTGAACATTCTTTCTGTAACACTTAAAAAAATACCTACTATTTGCAAAACACCTCTAAGAATAGAAGAGAAGGAGAACTCAAAAAAAGAAGTGAGAGAAAAATGTTGAGTAGAAATACCTTTAAACTCAGATACGGGAGGGTTTTTTATATTTTATCTGTTCAAGAAACACATTCTCATTGAAGAAAATTTGTAAAACACTGAAACTAGAAAGGAAATTGTCATCCTAATTTTATCACTCAGAGATAGACCACTAACATTTGGAACATTTGTTGTCATTTTCATGTCCTTAAAAGTTCTCTATAAATATGTTTTATTTTTATTATTTATTTATTTATTTATTTATTTTTAATATGGGTTTTTTTAAAGATTATTTTAGAGGTGGGGGAGGGGCAGAGGGAGAGGGAGAGAGAGAGTCTTAAGCAGGTTCCATAGCCAGTGCAGAGCCTGATGCAGGGCTCCATCTCATGACCCTGAGATTACAACCTGAGCTGAAACCAAGAGTCAGATGCTCAACCAACTGTATCACCCAGGTGCCCCTATAAATGTGTTTTTTCATGGCTACATCATATTTCACCATTTTCATATGAGATTAACATGTGCAACAATTTCCCCATTTTTCTTTAGAGTTGCTTTCAGTTTGTTTTTTTAAAATTCCAATATAATTAATGTACAGTGTTATATCAGTTCCAGGTGTACAATATAGTGATTCACTTTCAGTTTTTAAGATTATAAATCATTGTCTGATGACCATTCTTTGCCAGAATTGGCATCTCCGTTCCCTTTCATGTCATCAGAAGAGATTCCTTGAAGCAAGATGCTAGCCAAAAGTATATGGATATTTTCAAGATTTAAGAAAGTCTCTGGGTATAAAGTACATCCATATAATGTGGCAAATGTTATATAGAGTATTTCACCAAGGAAATGAGATTGGCTTTTATGTATTCTTTCATTCTTCATTCATTCATTCATTTATCAGGAAATATTTATTTAGCTCCTGCTATATATCTTCACTGTTCTGGGCAAAGTGTCATATTAATGAACAACAGAAACTGGGTTTAGTTGAAGGGAGAACACAGCCAAGGAACACATTAAAAAAGCAGATATTGTCAGAGAGTACTGGGTGAGGAGCTCATTGAGAATGACTGACAGGGAGGGGAACCTACAGCTTCTTTAGATTGTAGATCCAAAGAGGCCTTTGAGAAGGTGACCCGCAGGCTGGGACCTGAATTATGAGGGGACACGTTGCAGAGACCTGAGGGTTGGCCTTTCCAGGCAGAGGAGCAACAGGTGCAAAGGCCTGGCATGGGCCCTCTCTGTGAAGGTGAAGAGGGTCAGAGCCAAGACTGGAGGGGCAGCTGGGGCCAGACTCAGTGGAGTTAAGGAAGAAAAAATGAGCACAGATGCTGACATTGAGGGATCTGGAGGCAGGATGTACCCCATCAGGTGAAGACTAGGGTGTGCAGCTTTTGGCCAGGACGCATACCCTAAGAGTAAGGAGAACATTCTGTGCCTGTTCTGACCAATAAACTGGAAAGGATTCAGGGCATATTTGTGGGTAAGACACTGAGTCAGAAGGATTGCAGCCCAATTCAATTCAAATGTTTGTTTGGAGAAGAGGTTGAGGGAGATAAATGTATTTCCTTATACAATTATAGCAAAAAAGGGAAAATAACCCAAGTGTCAAGCTAGAAAAATGATGCAATAAATAATGATAGATCCATAGTATAAAAATATTATGCCACTATTTAAAATCATGGCTTTGAAGAATGTTAATAACATAGAAAAATGCTAATGAGGCTATATGAAGTTAAAAGAAGATCTAAAACTATATATAGTAGCACAGTTATATAAAAATATATAGAGAGGCACAAAATATGTATGAACAGAGTGGTCTCAGGTGTTAACAGTGGATGTCTCTGGATGGTAGGATTAGGGTTATCTTTCATTTTTATCTTTATAATTTTCTGCATCTTCCAAAACTTGAGTGATACAGACATTACATCTGTGATCTGAAAAATAAAATATATAGATGCTTTTTTGAATGCGAGAATTCAGATGAAACACATTGCACAGATATTCAATTATAGGACAAGAACAGCCATAATAAGAATAGGAGTGTTTGTTAGAAAGATGTTGAAAAGAGCCATAGAACAAAGGAAGTGCCTTATAAGGAGCCAGGAGACTTTATCAAACACCTTATTAAAGGCCTAGAAAAAATACTTACAGAGAAGCAAAGAGATGTTGTGCCCAAAGGGGAAAAGAAATAAACTGCCACCTGACAAACTGACAAAAGGCATTAGATAATGTCCTTGAAGAAAGTGACCCACTGTGTTGTCATGCCCCTCCCTCCACCAAAAAAAAAATTCAGAGCATGGAAGGAAAAGAGGAAGTCACAGCCTTGCTGTGCATCTCAGCACACATTTGGAGAGAAACAGGAAATGCTGTGCTCCATCCTGAGCTGCTAGGTGGGACTTAGGCCATTCCAAGCCAGGGCAGGGGCACCTGGGTGGCTCAGTTGGTTAAGCAACTGCCTTCGGCTCAGGTCATGATCCCAGAGTCCTAGGATCGAGTCCCACATTGGGCTCCCAGCTCAGTGGGGAGCCTGCTTCTCCCTCTGACCCTCTCCCCTTTCGTGCTGTTTCTCTCTCTCGCTCGCTCTCTAATAAATAAATAAATAAATAAATAAATAAATAAATAAATAAATAAATAAAATCTTAAAAAAAAAAAAAAAGACGGGGCAGAGGAAATGGGAGTGGGAGGTGAGGTGGGAAAGGAGGCAGCTGTGGGTTTTAATATTTAGTCAGACCCCATGGGGCACACCTGCTCTTCCAGGTAAGTGAACCAAAGTGCGGAGCAGGCAGGCCACTTGCCCAGCTCTGATTTCCAAGCCCGAGAAGGTTAGGCCACTCCTCGCTGGATGGTGGGGGTGGTGAGGTGAATGCATCCCCCAGTGAGCCAGGAAACGGGGTTGGGGTTATGGGAGGAGAGATGGTCACTGGAAGACAGACTTAAAAGATGAACAGCATTTGGGGTGGGAAGAAATATATCAGATCATGAAATCAAATCATAAAATGGCAGAACTTATGAGAGTATGCCCCTTCATCCTCGTTTCTGTCAAGTCTGTGTATTCCGAGAAGGCAGAAAGAACCACATCCAATTTTGCTCTCTACCACAGACCCAGCACGAAGAACACCATCTGGCACATAGTAGGTGCTCCATAAACACTGAAAATAAAGGAATAAAAAGAATCCAGTGAAGCACAAGTTGAAGGTACCTCAAGAGCTCACATTATAAACATCTTCACTCACACATTCACTCCTTTCTGCAAATATTGCAGATTTTCCTGCACAAGGCACCATCTTCAAAATGGAAACGACCCCATGATAAATTTGACCGAATCAGTGTGCATACACTGGATTGTGAAAGGGAGCTGAGGTGGATGATCTTCCTGGAAACATCTCTGCCCTTTAGAGATGGAGTCTCGTTCCTCCCTACATTCCTTGGACCTCAGAACAGCCGTGCATTTCTGGATCTGGTTCCTGAATCCCTTCCCTTCCAGTCCAGTTGACACCTTCCTCCTTACTGTTTAGGGCCATGTCCTGAGCAGAGCAAAGATGGGCAGGACTGACTCTATGTTGCCACCACTTTATTTCTCTAGCACGAGTCTTCAGACTCCTCTAGTGTCATGTTAGTTGGCAGGGAAAAAATGTCAGTATTTTGGAAATGTCAAGATATACTTGGATTCTGCCTTGGCTCTCACCAAGCTTGATGGTAGCTTAGGCCCAATTCTAGGGTCTGTGTCTTTTGAGGGCATCCAGCAGCAAGAAATGAGTTGGATTTTTCAAGCAGCTGAAGGCTCTGGCTGTCAGAATAGTCTTGTTTTGATGCATGAATGAGTCAAGCAAGCTTGAGGTGAAAGTGGCATAAAGGAAAATACATACAAGCAATGGGAGGTCACTTGGGGAGAATCTCATTTGCTTCCCCCCTCCAAAGGTTTGGCAATCTTTCCATCAGTGTGAATAATTGTGGGTTATTGTTTTGAGAAGTGAAAACCCAAGTGTTCCCCTTTAGCAGCCTTCAATGCCATCAGTCACCGATAGCTGCACACTCTAGCTTTGGGCATGGGGACATGAAATTTCCCTCGACACTTCCAAAAGAGTGGAATTTTGTTTCTTACCTATTTGATGAACTTATTTCATGTTCATCTCAGGACCTACCATGGTGTAAGAAATTCACAATGTGAGCTAAGGAAGGTAGTCAGCCCCCATTCCCTGTACTTGTTTTTCATCATATTTTGAACTCTGAGTATGCACATGGTCATAGCCTCTCTTCTGCAACAATTGGGGGAAACTTTTGAAGATACTAAACTACAGTATTCTTGATCGAGGCAGATTTCAATCCCAGTAACTAGGAATTTGGAGCATTTGACCTGTGATTTTGTTCCAATTCATCCAATGCATCTTTGTTTCAAGCCTAATGAAATTAATTCCTAATGAAATTATTCAGGGAGAAGGAGTGACCCAGACAAAGAAAAACACTCTGGCTTGGGCTGTTAAGACAGAGCCAGGAAGCTCATGGAGAAAACTTTCCTATAGGACAGGGTTGGGAAAATCATGAAGACTGTGATCATTGAATTTCCCACATGAGTGCAATGCCAAATAGGGAAAAAAAAAAAAAAAAGAGGAAGAGGAGGAGGAGAAGGAAGAGAAGGGGTACCACCCAAAGGCAACAGCATGGCCAGCCAGTCCTAATGAAATCATTTCAAGATCTCTCACAGCACAGTATAGGAAGCTTATTTTGGATGCCCCTTTGGCTTAATATCTTGCAAGATTGGAGGAAATGGGTCATTTGCTCACCCGCCTGAATCCCCTGTACTTCCCAAATGTGGAGTAACAGTTTGCAAAGCGTTAGCTATCAGCTTCTAAATGAAATTCCTAGTACCTGGCCAATTCATATTATTTGGTAGGCTTTCTACTTTTCAGTATATCTCTGTTGAACACATTGCAGTGTTTTCAGGATAAAAATAAAAGATGATCAGCACTTAATTTTTTGAAATTGTATAATGAAATGTGTCAAAATTTGGAAGCTCTGTGTAACTCAGTGAACCACTATTTTCCAAATGACCAATGGCTGATGTTACAAATCATGCATTATTAAAAGACCCATTTAAAAAAAAAAAGAACTGGAACAATGGCTTCACTGAGGAAGAGCCTTCTCACCTAACACTTGCCTTGGGAATGCATCATTCAGTATGAGTGATCTACTTAGGGAAGTCTACCCATGTCTAGCTGGGACACTCCCATAGTCTGTTAGCTCCTGAAGTAATGGTCAACTCTTTTGCCTTTGGCCACCTACTTAGTCATTGAGCAAGGTCAAACCCAGAAGTTTAAGGCTAAGGGAGTTGGCCTGGACCTGTAGGTAGTTTTACTTCCATAACTCAGACCTTTTTCCGAAAACAAAAGTAGAAAATGGGAAAATGAGAGCATGGGTTCATAATGCCTCATGGAAAGTCTTGGGCAAAGCCTAAATGCAATGGGTATTTATGGTATCCATAAATAAATGGTACCATGCCTCGAGCTCTCTGGTCTTGGTGACAAGGGAAAAGTGCCAAAAGAACTGGAGAAAATACTGAAAGTTTAGAAAAATTTCCCAATTCCTTTTCAAGGAGAGGATTACCAAGTTCCAGGTGAGCCCTTTGAGCTGCCCGGTGGTGTGGCCAGTCTTTTCAGAGTTCTGTCCAAGAAGATGCCCAAGGCTGTAAGTTCCAGCTACATTGATGGCCTCCTCTGGCCCCTGGTTTGGTTTCCCTCAAGAATGCTGACACGCAGTAATCAGCTTTTACTTTACCCTCAATCCACCTTTGCCACACAGACTAATGATTATGTTTTGATCTGCAACTTCCTATTCTGAAGCAAGTGAACAGAAGGAAGAAAGTCTCTAACATTCTACCATAGTTCCCTAGGACAAGAATATTTTAGTAAAGATTGCCACTGGAGTTACAGAATGTAGATGCACTGAAATGAAGCAACCAAGAGATTTGGCTTTGTAACATTTAAAAATTTCTCTCCATAACACTATCTCATTAGCAGAATTAATGGGTAAACACCAGGTAAATGTTTGAAACAAATGGGACAGAACAAAATGATGAATATTCCTAATATATAAAGAATTCATGCAAATCGATAAGAAACAACATTAAGACCCAAAATAGATACCCAGGTAAAGGACAAACAAATCTCCAAAGAGGAAATGCAAATGGCAAATCAACATATGATAAACCGTCCAGCCTGGCTGGTTTTCAACAAAATGCAAATTGAAATAGCAAGGGGACATCATTTCCCCTAACAAATTAGCAAAGATTCTACAATGATGGTCCAGAAAAAGGTGCAGTGAAACAGAATGGTATGTGTTACTCAGGAAAAGCACAGACTTTATAGAAAATAATTTGTCCATACACGTCAAGAGCTTTAAAATATGTGCATGGCCTTTGACCCAAGAAGTCAGCTTCTAAAGAAGGTATGTTGAAGAGGTCATCAAAAACGTGGACCTCGTTTATGTATGAAGGCACTCATAATGGATATTTGATTTATTTAAATACTTATTTAAAAAGAGCCAAAGTGCACCAGGTGATGAGAATAGCTCGGTAAATAAGGCTGAGCTGTTCCGTGAACCATACAGCCATTAAACATGAGGTGTGAGACCGCTTTTCATGACATGGAAAAACTCTTAAGATAGAAGTCTATTAGAAAAAAATAGGAAAATATCACTACATATGATTTCATCTGTATTTTTTTAAATGGGAAGAGAGTGGAAGTACCAAATCCTCATCACAATTATCTCAGGGTAATAATATTACAGAACCATTATATTCTTTTTAAATATCTCCCCCAGGTTTTCCAGAAATAGACAAATAATAGCGATCCCTCATAAGTATCATACGGCATACACTCCATCTGTGGACGACTAACCCATAAATTACACAGTGTGTTCTATTGCTTGGCCTTTCTGCCTTGCCTGTCAGAAAGCTGGGACCACATTGAATGCTCAACCAAAATAAGTAACAGTCTTGACTATGTATGCCTTTTCCCCCCACCTCTCTTTATATTACTTTGTATATTTTTAATTTATTTATATAGTGTGTATCTCTAATTAGAAACCACTTTAAGTTCTTTTTATTTTAAAAATACTTAGCAATCACATTATTAATACATACAAACGTGTTTAGGGGATTTCGAGTTAATGAAAAACATTGAACACCTTTGTGGTGTGTGTGTGTGTGTGTGTGTGTGTGTGTTCTGCTCAATAGTCTAGACACATTTGGGAATTTTTTTTTTTTTGTAGTACAGTTGACACAGTGTTACTTAAGTTTCAGTAGACACATTTGGTTATAATGTGTCCTCTAGCAGGAGAGACAGGTGGGAAGTTGTGCAAAGATCCTAGCAGAGTTGGAGGTATACACACTTGTAGGCATGCTGGCACACACATAATGTGCATACCTGTGTGAGCACACACACACACTCTGCTAGACCTTCCTTGTTCAGCAAAATTCCTAACCCCTAGCCACATTCTTGATACGCTACTTCAGAACTGTGTTGACGTTCTGCCTTTAGTTCCTGTTGTGTTCTGAGTGACAGAAGCCACCTCACATGGCTACCATCAACCTTTTCTCTTCTTGGAGGAATTCTATCTTTGATTTCATAGTGCAGCAAATTTATATTACAGACCCCAGGCCCGTCCCCACGCATCTCTGCAAAAAAAAAAAAAAAAAAGTTGAGGTAGAAACAAATGCTTCAGCCATACCATTCATTTTTCCTAAAATAAACAAAAGAACCTGAAAGTGTTCAGAATTCACCTTGGAGAAAAGGTTAAGCGTGAAACAGCCTTTCAGAACTAACTCTGGAGCCCTGTCCAGGAACTTTTGCTTTCTGTTGGCATGAGTAAACCTGCAGGCATTTTGGAGAATTTGCCCTGTCAAGTGAATCTTGTCATCATATGCCATTTCCAGGAGGGGAAACAGAGGGTAGGCGGTTTTGGGCTCCAATTAATGTATTAAATTAAAAGAAAACCGTCCAAAGCTCTATTGTGTTTTGGATCTTTTGTACCTTTCCTTCTGGATACGAAAGGTGGTCCATCATGATAGCCAAGCATGGATCTATGGGGTCTCAGGCCTGGCTTTGTGAGTTTTTTCAAATAAGAATTTTGTATATTTAAAGGAGAAAGCATGATGGTTTGCTATACATATACACAGTGAAATGATTACTACAATCAGCCTCATGAACATGTCCATCTCCTCACATCGTTACCTTTGTTTTGGGAAGGAGAGTACCCGAGATCTACTCACTTAGCAAATGTCCAGCACACAATACCGGATGATTAATTATAGTCACTGAGCTGTATGGCAGAGCTCTAGAATTTGTTCATCCCACGTAACTGGAACCTTGTCCCCTTGGAATGACAGCTGTCCCGCTTATCAGCTCTGCGAACTTGGCAGTGATGGTTAACTCCCCTAAGCCTCAGTTTCCTCATTTGCAAATACAAACAAAAATCACAGCTCATGTACTGTGGATTTTCTCTGTGCAGAGGGCTGGGCTGAGGGTCTTAACAATGTATTGACTCATCTCAGCCCCCACTTCACCGGGTGGGCGTTACATGGACTCCGTGGCAAAGAAGGAAAACCAGTCACAAGGAAGTGGAATTGTTTGCTGAAGTTCACATGGCTTGTAAGTGGCAGGGTCTACATTACAAGTAGGAAGCCAGGCCTTGGAGCCTTGTTCTTAACTGCCCAGCCTTAGCTGGTAACAACTCTCTCAAAGGATTCCCCCTGAGGATTAGGCGAAGTGGGACAGGGAAAGTGACTGATTGCCCTTTCACCCCCAATTCCAGACAGGGACATCCAGGAGAAGTCATACTTAGGGAAGGAAATGTTATATAACACCCCCCTCACCACCACCCCCACCACCACCATGCAACATGCAACATGAATAATGCTCTGGTCTCCAGTCAGGTGTTGCTTTAGCAAATCTGAAATTTCCATTAAGTATTTCTCTAAAGAGTGTCACATAAACTTGATCATACCTGGGATAGGCTGTAAAAAAAAAAAAAATGCCCCTCTCCAAGATAGGCTTCCTAATCCTCAGAACCTATAAATATTACTTTATACGGCAAAGGAGTGAGTATTAACCTTGAATGGCCAAAGATTTAATTAAATTAAGGGTCCTGAAAGGAAGAGATTACCTTGGCTTATCTGGGTGGCCCCCACATATTATCACAAGTGTCCCTATAAGAGAGAGGGAGAGGGTGACTGGACCCACACAGAGAAGGAGGCCATTTGAGGACAGGGACAGAGATTTGGAAGCTGGAAAAGACTAGGAAGTATTCTTTCCTGGAGCCTCTGGAGGGAGTGTGGCCCTGTTGACATCTTGGATTTTGGACTTTGGGTCTCCAAAACTGTGAGAGATTAAGTATCTGTTGTTTAAGGCTCCCAGTTTCTGGTGATTTGTTACAACAGCCCCGGGAAACTAATACAATGCCCCATCCCTAATAGGCTGAGGTCATTTCGGTTTATTTCTGTAGAGGCAGTCACAGTCAGCCTCCCATGGTTACAAGGGTGGTAAGAGGATTTACCTAGGCTCTTATAAAAAAGAACACCATCCGCAGACATGTCAGTGGAGGATATTATAGAAATTAAGGTGTTCAAATTATATTAAGGAGTGAATGCCATGAAATGCTTTGCCTGTCCATTTGGAAAGTTTTGGGAACTTTGCTCTGAAGTGTCTGGAGATCTCCTTGTGACATCTCCTAGAGTTGGTGGCAAGCTTCTGACAGATAGGGGCACAAGAAGCTATTATCCCCGTTTTACTGATGAGGACACTGGAAGCCAGAATGGTTAACTAAGTTTCCCCATGTTACCTCAGTGGAGGATTGAAAGAACTTTCTGTATGGATAAGAGAGTCCTATGTAATTATGAAATGTATTATTTGAGCTTTGGAAAAAACAGTCATTTGATTCAGGGAAGTGAAATTCCACTAATTTCATTTGCATCCTCAAGTATTAATTGATACATCACTGTATCTGAGCAAGCATGAAGGACTCAAAAGAAGTTAAAATCCCAGTCTCTGTCAGTATGGGATTGATCCAGGAGATGAGCTGTTGGCACATAGAACAAGTCAGAATCAAGACAACTGTTTGAAACAGTTGTGAGAAACAACATTTGTGAGAAACAAATACATGGGTGAATAATGCAGGGAAGGGAGTGTGTAGTTCTAAGAAAGACCACTCATGGACGAGTCAAAAACTTGCTGCATGCCCCAGCTCAGCCATGAACACCTTAGTGGTACCTAGACAAGTTCTCTCACTTCCCTGGATCTTGGATTCTTATCTGTAAAATGCTAGGACAGAGTGGGCTCCATGATTACTGAGGTCCCTTCTAGCTCTAGTAGAGATCCCTGAAACTAGTGGAGCTAAGAGACGGAACATTGTGTCACAACAGACGACAAAGCAGTTAATCAAGTCTGTTTGGGTCATGTCAGTAGGACCCAGAAGCCAATTTGGGAGGTTTCCCATTGGCTAAAGATGTGACGTTCTGAGCCCCACTTAGAGAATAAAGCCTCCAATGCATGGAACCACAGTCCGTCATGACACTTGAAAGGAGAACTCATTGATCACCTTTGGAAGATGCCCAGTAACCAACTCATTATTTTGAAAGCTGGTAAATAGCAAGAAAGAATCAAGCATTTATTTTGTCTTTCTTGTAAACCTGTACCTCGGGTCACCAAATAGTTGACAAAGAGACGTTTCTCTTTGTGAAAGCATTTGAGCTAATAACCAAGGAAGGAATGGCAAAAATGAGAACTTCACCATGTTGCATTGGCCAATAAAATGAAGGATCCAAGCTAAGATTACTGGTCACTGAGATCCCAAAAAGAGTGACATCCAGACACATCGTGCCTCCAAACAGAAGTACCTGGGAGTAGCACCGGGGAGGTGGTATGGCCAAGTTCCCACCTCTTTTGGCACAGACTAGGTAGTAAAAGGCCAATTTCTCATATTCCTGGCTATTTAAGACAGGAGAGAATAGTTTAGGCTGAGGTTCTGTTTATACTGAGTGAAGGGACTGGGGATCTGGCATAAAGGCCTTTGTAAGTGATTTAATTATTTAATGAGGGACCCAGTGCCTCCAAGCGAAAGTTCCTGAATCTCTGCCCAGAAGGAATGTTGGAGGTTTAACCCAGAGTCCATCCATCAGGTGGGCCAGCACTGCGGCCCCTCTGGAACCCACCTGGGGAGGGACATGGGGAAGCCAGGAAAGAAGGGCTAAGCCTCTGGGCTGGGCAGTCCCAACAGCTGACCTTTCCTGCCTCTCCCCACTGCAGGCAGTGAGTGAGTGATCTCCTCCTGCACAGTGTCATCTTTTGCTTTCACAGGCTTTTAAAATCCGAGGCAAGCCAGGCTCCGAGGCATTAACTCAGAGTCTCATGATGTCTTAGTTTGGGTGCCCCCAACAGCCAAGCCTGAACGAGGGATCCCAGCAGGCACGGTGAGGGAGTGAAGAAGTAAGAGGGGCGCCCCCATGCAAGATATATTGGGAGCCAGCTACCACCATGGGCAGCTGGGGCTCAGACCCCCTGGGGACCTCCAGGGATTGTCCCATCAAGGGATGAGGAAGAGGGAGTATTCTTCCACCAGTCATTGTCTGCCATTGGGGTGCTCACTCCCTGACACTTGTGGCCTGTCTTACTGAGCATGCTCTCTGGCCAGAGAACCCCTGCAGACAGAGAGACTTGGGGAGCCAGCTACCGGTAGAGCAACTTTCTGCGAGTGACTTCCAGGGTGAATAGAGTCCAACAGAACCAGACCTTGTTGGCCCCAACACCGTGGTGGTAACTGCTGCACTAGATCGATATCGGGGGTCTTTCATAAGATGTAGACTCGGGGAGAGAGGACAGGCTGGCCATGGCTGGACTCGCCTAAGCCCGGCAGGTGTCGTGTTGGGGGAGCAGACACTTGGTACCATGCACGGGTGACTGACATGATGTGCCCCAGAAAGAAACGGAAACACTTTTCCACTCATCATGCTGGCAGAGACGTGGCTTCTGACCCAGGCAGTCTGCCCAGTTCAGCATCTTTTGTGACCATCCCTTAGGGCTAATTCTGCTCCTTACCTGGCAGCTTTGGTGGAAATGCTTCCAGTGGATCTCAACCGTGGCTGCACATTACAGTCATCTGGGGACCTTTCAAATGATGGATGCCTCTGTCCCATCCCCAGAGTGACAGAAGTAATTGGTCTGAGGTGAGTGCTGGGACAGGGAGCTTTAACAATCTCTCCAGGTGTTTCCAATGAGCAGCCACAGCTTATAAGAAAATTGTAAAATCTTAAGCAGGAAGTCCCTATTGCAAGCATTATTTTAGCAATCAAGAGAGAAATTCTCACTTCTTTATGAAGCTCCACCCCCTGAGCTGGGGGGAGAAGGAGACCCAACAGAGGGGTGTGTGAGTAAGTCCCTTTTGCCTGCAGGCCTCTGATGGATTAAGAGAGTTCATAAGTGTAATTGATTAGTGATTGATTGGTAAGCGACTGGGAGAGATTCTCTGTTGGGAGCCCAGTCTCTGTCACCCCCTGGCCATAAAAGCCTTACCATCTGTGCCTCTTCAACTCCCCAAGCCTCTGTTTCCTCTTCTTTAAAATGAGGATCTGTGTGCTTGAGAAAACACATAAACCATGTGCCTACTGTGCTCGGGGCATACAAGGGCAGCCCCTGCCCCACATCCAGCTGGACAGGCCGAGGG
Organism: Mirounga angustirostris; assembly: GCF_029215605.1. Classification (NCBI taxonomy): domain Eukaryota; kingdom Metazoa; phylum Chordata; class Mammalia; order Carnivora; family Phocidae; genus Mirounga; species Mirounga angustirostris. Next base: position 94,277,206 of record NW_026991718.1, on the reverse strand, counting down.
TGGCCACATCGAAGCTGCTTTCGTGGAGCAGATGTTTGTTCCTCTCTGCGGTGCTGGGCAGCCAGATGTCATGTGAAGGAAACAGTTGAGGACCCAGACTCAGGAATGGAGATCACACTTCCTCCAGCTTTTCCTGCTGCCCCCTGCTCAGTCCCAACCACAAATGCAGAAAGCCAACAGCAGGGCAAATGCTATGTGATAAAATATCTCCACTCAGTCTGAAAGAGCCAGCTGTAATTAGGACAGAAGAAAATGTAGCCGGGCCATTTACAAACTTTGCAGGATGCTTTCCCTCCCAAAGAACAGCTAAGCAGGAGCCCCCTCAGAGGTGTTTTTAATGGGCCTAAGCAGCAGGAGGGCTTGCAGAATTGTTTTCTCAGCTCCCAGGGGTTCAATTTCTGTTTTGGTGTGGGCACTGAATGGTATTGGTCTTCTAGAACTCCTTTTGTTGTTATTAATAACACCACATCATCCGGAGTTTGAGCAAAGACAGGCAGTCAGGGAAGCAGGGATCCTGATATTTAGAGGGCAGCCTGTTCACAGACATCCCTGCCCAGCTCCTACAGTAGGGCCAGCCCTGTAGACGTTTGAGGGTGCCAGGTCCCAATGGTGCAATCACGATTTGAAGCCAGTTCTATCTGGGGAGCATACTGTTGAGTGCAGGATGCCAGGTACATCAGCAGATCATCTCAATATTACATGGTGCATGATTTAATGGGAGTAGGCATGGAGCCTGGAGGGAGAGGTGGGGAAGTGCAGAAAAGGTGTTTGCCCAGGAAGGAGCCTCATCTGGGATGAGTTTAAATGATAAACAGTTACAGTATGAAAAGGAAGGAAGGAATCCTTCATGGTGGAAGGAACCGCATGAGCTGTGGTAGAGCCAGGAGGAAAAGCATGGTGTGATGGAGGAACAGCAGACAGAGCAGCGTGGCTACAGCAAAAGGTCCCAGGGCTGGAGGGTCAGTTGGGGGGGGGGGGGGCGGGTGTTGAGGAGAGATGTAGCTGGGAGACTGAGCCAAGACCAAACAGCCAAGACCATTTGCTGGGTCAGAGTCTAGACTTCACTCTGAGAGTGACCGAGGAAAGTCCTTCTCTCCAACTTTTTATTTTGAAACTTCCAAACCTTCAGAAAAGTTGAAAGAATAGTACAAGTAACTATGCACCCTACACAGGGATTCTCACGTTGTTAACACCTGTCAGTATGTCATATTGACCTTCTTTCCACTTTTTTTTCCCCACAATCTTTGAAAGTAGATTACAGACATCATGACTAAATAATTGAGCATGGGTCTCCAGGAAGAAAGGACATTCATTTTCCCACATTAACCAAATTTTCCCATTAACCACAATGCCATTATCATACCCAAGGACCGAACACTGGTAATACACTGAATGTGTTATGTGACATCCGGTCCACAATTAAATTTCCTCTCTTTTCCCCAAAATGAACTTTATAGCTCTTCTAGTCTACATCTAAGGTCCAATCAAGAAGACATGTTGCCTTGGGGACACTGGCTCTTCAGTCTCTTTCAAGGTAGAATGTCCCCTACCTTTTGTTGTTTTGTGTTTCTTGACACTGTCCTTTGTTGAGAGTACAGGCCAGTGGCTTAGTGGAATGTCCCTCCGTCTGGATCTGTGTGATGGTTCAGTCATTACTAGATGAAGGTTAAACATTTTTGGCAAAAGCACTCCTCCAGCCTGGCCAAGTGTTCTGGGCTAAATTGTTCACTCAGCTGTCACCAGGGTCTCTCCATTGTCCAGAAACATCTTATTCTTTATAATTAAGGATGATTGTGCAATTCTGTCTTTTCCTTCTCCGTTTGTAGATTGGCATTCTCTCAGGAAAAGCTCCCCACCACACCCCATTTTAAAAAAATCATCACTGGAGGCTCATGGGATTCATATTTTATTCAGGGTGTTAGAAAATGCCACTGTGCTTGTTGATGCTCAAATTGTCCCAAACGGGGCCAGTGGGAACCCCTTCAAGCCAGCTTGTGTGTCTTTGATGGGTCCCCATTTGACTTTGAGAACTTTTGGGTTTTCTGCCTTGCTTGGTTCTTTCGTGTTCCACACTTGAAAATGAGCACTTCTCTGAGGAGCCCTGGTTGCTTCGAGAAAGGAATGATCGTTGGAAATCATGGCCTGGGTACCAGCTGTGCTCGGCAACTACAGAAATGTCATCGTTTCTAGGCCCTTAGAGTGGGGAGTGCTAGGAAATGTGTATTTTTTTAAAACTTGCAGGTATATGCAAATAACACCGATTCCTCACAAGGTTCTTTTTTCCCCACTTCTGTATCCCCACATTGATCCCCAAATTTATGAACTCTCATACTTCTTTGCTCTATTCTACAATATCCACAGTCATTCTGGATGACTATACTAGTCACACCACCACTAAAGCAGGCTTACTAGGTAAAATGTAAGATTTCTTTGCAGTTACTTTCCTTTTTAGAACGGATCTTACCAAGAGTGTATAATCAGAGTACCTGAATTCATTATTTGTGTGCGCAGCTATAATACCGATGTGTACGATTAGATTCATTTGAATACAATTTAGGGTTTGCTTTTTCATCTTCAGTTTTATTTTTTGGAAACATATTTTTTGGAAGTTTTTAATGTCCTAGGGATGGGCACTTGTTTGTTTTCAATATTTTGCTATTACAGATAACGCTGTGGCAAATGATTTTAATTTGTGGATATGTATCTTCCAGGTAAACTCCTGCAAATGGGCTTCCTGCATTGAAGGGCAAGTGCGCGTTTCATTTCATGAGATGTTGCCATGTTTCCTTTGGTACAGACTGTACATTTGAGTTTTCGTAGGTTCTGTTGGAGAATGCACCTGAGACTTGAGAGCAAATGAGGTCGGACATAGGAGATCACTGTGGCTGTTCAGATGAGTGACAGCCAGTGCTTCATCCAATGACAGTGAGACCGGAGAGGGAGATGGGGACTGGCTGAGGATGATCGGATGTGGGATAAAAGAAATAAAAGGACTCCAGAGTGTTTGGACTAAGGTAAGAAGGCAGTTGAGTGTCCACACTAAGGCAGATGTATTTCTGTGCATGCACGTGCATATATGTGTGCGTGCATATATATGATGGTGCACGTGGGTGCATGTGAATGAGCGTGTTTTTGCCCGTGTGTGTGTGCGTGCACATGCACACATGTGTAAATGTGTTTGGGAAACAGATGTGCAGAGGCCTGGAGCACAGGGTAGGCTGGGCTGGCAGCAGTGATCCCCTGGCACGAAGAGGGCAATCAACACCATGACCGTGGCTGAGATCAGTATGTCCACTCCTGCATGTCCCCAGCCTCTGGACACACAGGGAAAATGGGGCATTTATTTTACCTTTCTCAGATATAAGTGTGGACCTGGTGCCTTCGACTTAGTTGTACTCACCTGAAAGGGTAACTGGAATTTGAGGAAAAGTAGAGCGAGCACATTATGTCAAAGTGTAACTGACTGCAGTTAAAAAAAAAAAATGGATTTGACGTTTCCCGGCTTCTCAGATACCACACAGGCTTTAGTAGCCCCCGCAGGGGCGGGTGGGTGCACGCTGGCCCCGATCGGAGGCGGGGGCCATGAAACAAGCTGTTGGCCGGGACCTCATGAGCTAGTCCTGTGGCGCTTCTGTTTGAGACCCATCCTTGCCCTCGTCCTCCAGCAGGCCTGTCCTGGGCTGACCCAGGCATGATAAAGATTGCTCTTGGGAAAAAGTTACTTGCCAGAGTCTGGGAGCACTAGAAAGCAGTGGGAAATCAGTTCACTGATAGGCTCCTGTGGGATCTACAAAGGTTCCCTGGAAAGGGGTCCTTATCTTCCATCAGGAAACATGCTCTTCGTTTCTAGAGGTCACTTTATGTTTGGCTAAAGGTGCAGCCTTGGGTATTCATGTGCAACTTAAATAACAGTGGATAAATCCCCATTTTTAGAAGCTTATCAGAAATTCTGTTTTCTGCACACATGTAACAAACTAGCATATTTGCAGTAACACGTCAGGGATTGGGCATTGCTGTGCTCCTTATGCTTCAGTTACTCAAATCATTGAAAAATTCCTTCAAGCACCAACTCAGCAACAATAAAACACAACCCCTGTTGGTTTTCATTCATTCCAGTGCAATCTTTCTAATATGCTTTCCTGCCTCCCTATACTGTGTCTAGGGCCCATTACTTTGTTATTTCTTAATAACTCAGTAGAATTAATATAAGGACATTAGCCCGACCTGGTTGTGATTGTTGTAGTTTCTGTTCGCTCTCTTCAAGGTTGGCTGCCATTGGCCACTTCTCTTCCCTTCCGGTTTGCTTCTAATAGCTCTTTTCACACCAGTAAAGTCCAGTCATTCTCCTTTGTTTGCCGGCTTGAACATCCCGTGGGCTTGGACACAGCTACCCAGTCTGTAATAGCATTACTACTGTGTGTTAAATAGGAGTCACGAGACTCTGAGAGACTTCTTGAACATAAATGCCTGACTTGGGTTCATGGCACCGTTAGTGAGGGCTGGGAGATTCCCATGGAGAGTGAGGATGTGGAGAAAGTGTGGCTTCTGGAAATGTTCCTTTTCCTCAACCTGATAAAACCTACAATGTAGGGGCACCTGGGTGGCTCAGTTGGTTAGGCGACTGCCTTCGGCTCAGGTCATGATCCTGGAGTCCCTGGATCGAGTCCTGCATCGGGCTCCCTGCTCGGCAGGGAGTCTGCTTCTCCCTCTGACCCTCCCCCGTCTCATGTGCTTGCTCTCTCTCATTCTCTCTCTCTCAACTAAATAAATAAAATCTTTAAAAAAAAAAAAAAACCTACAATGTAACTGACCAGAAATAAGCTTTGGGTGGAATTGCTGGTATGAATTCTGTCCTTTGAGCAGGTGGGGATGGGCAAGCCCTCATTGTTGTCTGGCCGGCAGAAGAAAAGATGCCACCGACTGGGGTTCTGAGTTCTTATCCACCCCAGATTCTATATCACTTCTGGACTGTAGGGACTTGGGCAGGTTAGAAATTTCTCATCCTCCTGTCTCCTCCCTACAAATGAAGCTCTTACCTGCCTTGCCCAGGTGGTAACTGTGGAAACACTTCATATAAAGAGTGTGGTCTACATACACAAAATACCCTCATCTGCACTTTGGGGATATTTTAAATGGATGATAGACAAGTTATGGTATTCCATTTGTGACTTTTCTCAGCTGCAGCACACGTGGGACATTTTCTTTCCATCTACAAGTTCCCCTTTCTCCTCTAGGGAGAACCTCTCTCTGCCCATAAGAACTTTAAAAGGAAATATAATGCTGTTTTTAAAAAAATCTGAAATAACGCTACCCCCCCCCCCATGGGCTGCAATTATCAGCAGCCAGAGTTTCATTTCTCTGAAGGTTACCTGCCGGAGGAAGGGTGTGAACTGTGTGGGCAAAAGCAAACAGGTCAGCTGTCCCCCACTGTCCTCACCTTTATCTCTATTATCCTCAAGAAAAGAATCAAGGGGCTGGTGTGCATTGGCTGGCTGGTAGGAAGTTGCTGGCATTTGATCACTTTTAACATGCAGAAATGCCAGTTTCCAATGATTTAACCTAATGGTTTTTGGGGAAAGGGAATGACTCGCATGGTTCAGGGTTAGTCAATCAATACTGCAGTGTAATGCTGAACCTCTCATTTTTATGGTTGAAAAATCTAGGAAATAAACCCCAGGAGTGCCATGTAAATAAATGCAAAGGTAATAAATACACAGCATTTCAATTACTCTATTCTCCCTCCCCCACCCCCTCCCCCCAATCAGTAGATGCTGTTCTTTCTAGAGCCCAGGATAAAGCCACATGTTTGTGTGGAAAACAGTGGGAAATTGGACTTGAATTTACTCTGTCATTTTAATATACTGCCCCCTTTACTTGACAGCCAGGTTCACTGAAGGTTGTCTTCGGAGCACTGCCGATCTGCTAAATAAATAATGTGCTGGCACAGAACCTCTCTATGGTACATCCCAGGGGCTCATAAGTACACTGTCACAGGAGAGCGGCAGGGTGGTTACTCCATCTTCATTTCTGGCTGACCCATAAAAGGCATCCTCCGTGTTGCTGATTATGAACTTGTCATCTGATTTGAAGTTATGTCATCCTAAAGCAGGGAGAATTTCCTCACAATAAATCTCATTTTTAATCCAGAACTGCAGTGGGGAAAGCCTGTCTGTATAGTTTAGAGGAAAGCGGGGCGGAGGGGGGAGTGGCTGGAATTTAATAATAGGAAGGCAGCCTACCACTCCTGTCTGCTGGAAGGCATTTCTGGGGTACCCATGGGTGTGAGGTCCCAGGGAGGGAGAGAGGTTGGGTGGAGGGAGGGGCTCTTTTTGGTCTCTTTCACCCTCCCCAGGCCCCCTCTCCTTCCTGCCTCTCCCATCCCTACTCTCTCCCACCTTCCCACCCCTCTGGAGTCTCCTCTCCACCCCCACCCTTCTCTTCCCTATCCCCCTCCAAACCCTACCCCTCCTGTACCCACACCCCCCTCCCCTTCTTCAATCCCCTCCCCAACTCCCACCCTTTCCCTCCTCACCTCTCTTAATCCCTTCCCCCACACCCCAGCCTTTTCCATTGAGCTGAGATTCCCTGTGGCTCTTGTTGGGGTAAAGCCCATCTCTGTCTGGGTTTCGGTCCTGGAGCTATAATCTCGGCTGGCATGGGTTTTATAGAGACAAGCCACAGACCCCTGTTTTGTTTTCTGGGCTCACCAAGGAGAGGAAGGAGAATTAAGCAGAGAAGATAGGAAAACTAAAGGGTGTTCTCCTCTGGTTCTCTGTTCAGGCAGGTGCTGTCTCCAGTCAGACCAAGGGCCTGGAACCCAAAGAAAGGAAATAGGAGATGGGAGGGAAATTGGGTGAGGGGGAAAAGCATAGAGGGAAGGGAGGAGGGAGGGGTGGAGGAAAAGGGGAAAGGAGGCAATGGGGGAGGGGCAGGAGAGAAAGGGGGAGGGAAAGGCCATTCTCCCAATTGATTTGTGTGGAAATTAAAAACAGAACCTGTACTGCAGGTTTCTGCAGCCTTCAGGGAGAGAGTTAATGGGGAAAATAGTACAGAAAAATGCAGCTGATCCATGTTAGCAGCCCTGCTCCCTTGAGATGCTCCTGCCCCAGCCTGTGACCACACACACGTATGCCTGCACATGTCCACACATGCACACACGCTCACACACACGTACACACATGCACATGTAGGCAGGCACACACATACCTGCATGCATGTGCACATGCACTTACAGGTACACACAGGCCCACACTTGCACACATTATCACACACATGCATGAAGGCATGCACACATACACATAGAGACACACTCGTGTACAGATGCACGCACATAGAGACACATGCCCACTGGCACATGGGCACACATGGACCTACACAGGCACACACAGACATGCACAAACACTCATGCACGTACACACACAATCATGTGCACACATGCACACACACACACAGACACCATCACACCCTGCCCCATTCTTCCTGTTTTGAGTCTTGGCCTCTGTGGTTGTCTTCACCCTTGATCCAGGGGTGGGATCTCCACCAGGGTCGTGTCCTCTCATCCTCTGCCTGCCCTCAGGACCCCAGCCAGTCTTCTACTTCTGCTGGGTATGAACAAAGAATACCTTGGACTTTGGGGTGAGGTGGAACAGCCTTTGTACACCTGTGAAAGTTTGAACTGACCAGTTAATTAGTGGGAAGAAAATGTTGACATGAGTTCAGCAAGGCCTTGGGTGTGCCCTTGGCTGAGCCTCCAGCAGACGTCCCAAGGTCATCACGGGAGCCTCCGAGAAACAGATGCCAGAATAGGATGAAACATGCAAGGACTTTCCTAGGGAAGTGCCTGTAAGCGGGGGTGGAAAGGGGAGGGAAGGGTGTATGAAAGTGTCCTATGGGATGGCCGTGCAGCCCAGGGAAGGTTTTGCAGGACCATCAGGGAATCACCGAGCCATCGCTGGCCCTCACGGGAGTCCCACATCTCCTGGGGATGGGCCTGCCTTGGTGTCCCTGCCAATGTGGCTGTGGATCCTGTCATCCCGTGGTCAGTGGGCAAGTTGCGTCAGGTACATGGCCACAGAGCAGACAGAGAAAGAAGTTCACTGAAACTTTGCCCCAAGTCAGAAGCAGTGACCCAACTCCCTTTTGTACTGATTTGAAACAGAAAATCAACAATTCATTCAAGAAATAGGTTCACTTTTCAAATAATGACATATTTGGTCCAGTAGTCATTTGCTAACAAGAGTCTGAATTCCAGGGGGTTTTCTCTGCCCTTTCACCTGGGCAACACACAGGCACTCCTGTCATCAGCACTGAGGAATGCCAGCACTTTCAACTGGGTAAGGGAGCTCTTGGCTTGGAAACAGGGAGGTCTTTCTGGACGGTGAAGGATACCCTAAACATTGTCCAGGGTTATAGAATCATTTCATTTTAGGATCTTTAAAAATCAGTTTGAGGTAGGTTGAGTGACCTGGCTGAGGGAAGATACTTTGTCATTCTAACTTCCCCAGCAAGCCTGCTCCCCTCATGCTGGGGTCAGTGAAAGGCACTGGTGGGGTGACAGGAAGTAGAGGTCCTTACATGGAGGACAAAGAAGTGCTGAGTATGTCCATATAAACACAGCCCTTAGCAAAAGCTGACCCCAAAGCCAATATCCTGAGAAGATTAGTAGTCCCTTGACATCATTTTTATGAAACCAAACAGGTTTAGATGTAATTTTAAGGATCATCCTAATAAACAATGGAAAATTTCAGAGTTTTAAAAAAATGCCCAATCCATCATAGAAGACAAGAAAAAGTGCCTGCATATTTCTGGTCTTTGGTTGTTCTTTTTCTGTGACCATCTTTAAGGTAACCTGTAGAGCTTTCTCTCACTGCCCGCAATAATTCAAGTAGAGGCAAATGACCCCACAGAGAATTCCAAGCTAAGGTCTGATTCCAACACTACACACATATCTCAAGCCCCAAGACATTCATAAGCAAAGGGGGAAAAATCAGCCATAAACATGAAAGGAAGTTTTCATCCAGGAGCTGGGGTCTCTGGTCTGTCACGGTAGAGAGACTGTAATGTGACGCTGTGGGGACCCACTCATCTGTGTTGCCTCAGCTACTGAGGAGAAAGATTTGCCAGCTCTTAGTAGCCAGATGCATTATTTAACATGCATTCACCAAAGCATCTTAAAACATCAACGTAGTGCTGTAAATTATGAGAATTCAAATCCATGTGAATGTTGCAAGCTTTCGGTGATGAAAGGTGATGGTTGTCACTGTCTGCATCTTCAATCATTTTAGAAGGAGTATAATTCCCTTCTTCGGATAGTTCTAGTGAAGATATAGATATTTTATCTCACCTCTCTAGGAGGTGCTCCTGCTCAGGATTTAATGGAATATGAGCCTTCCAGGGGGTGCATCACGTGGAGCCTTTCAAGTTCTGTGTGGGGCACTATGGCCCCACATTTTATTAGTTGACTAATGACATGTGACCAAATCCTTATACAGAAAACATTTACATTTTATTTTCAGACTTTGGGAGTTAAAACTGGGTCAAATCTCAGAGAGCTCTTACACAAACTAATGAGGTTACAAAATCCAGATCCTCAGAAATCATGCTTGCAGTGGTTTTAATGAATGTTCCACAGGGAAAATGCACCAAGATTTTTTGTTTGAATCAGGCACTGCCTAAACTTAGGTCACTTTGGGTAAATTTCCTCCAATATGCAGAGTATTAAACTTGCATCTGCTTATCTTTGATTCTTTTGATTCTTTTTTCAGTCGTAACTGTAGGATTTGTGTCTTAGAAAAGCACGATGAGGCCACCCAGATTTTTCTCCTGTCTTGTAGGACATGGGCTTGGAGTTTGGTGAGTGACTTAGTAGAGAGAAATTCCCATCTTGGTTTAAAATATAATGTGTTCATAGATAAATGTGAGGTAGGGTAGGGCCACCAGTAGATGCAGACTGCCATTGAAACAGCTTGTTCCTCGCCGTTCTGGAGAGAAGGGGGCATTCCACACCATTCAGGGCCACCTGGGGAAGCACCAGGGTCAAGAGGGTGAGGACACATCTGCGGGCAAAACCTTTATTGTGGTTTCCATGGGAAGGAGTGGGTGAAGCAGGGTAAGCAGGCTTAGGATTTGCTAGTTTGAATAATTTCAGTAGACTCTGGGGAATAGGAGCTGTCCCTAGTTGTCTAGTGCTTGGCCCTGGTACCAGATTAGGGCAGGTGGATAGTGGCCCAGAATGTGACAGGGCACTAAAGGAGGTGGACTTTGGATTGGTTTGCATTTGAAAAGTGTACTCCATGTTTACTATTCATTACTCATATGTTTACTCAAGGAATTGGCTTCCCCTGAGAGAGGCTGTCCCTCCAGGGTCAGCATGGCCCCAGATGTCAAACCATTAGAATTTAGAAAATAAAACACATGATTAATGCATATCTCCAAGCTGAAAATCCTGTGGTTTATCAAACAAGACAAGTAAAGATTTAGGGCTGCATCTGTGCTCACAGAAACCTTCATCTGAGGGAAATTTTCTTGATATTGAAACCAAGAAATGACAGAACCTTATTCTCCCATGGAAGTCCACAAGCCTGGCATTCACCAGCCCCTGCTGGTCATGGAATCAAGAGGCTCTGGAAGGCTCTGTACATAGAAGTGGGAAGCTAAGCAAGCTACAAGACAAAGGGGGGCACAACTCTGAATTCAAGTGCACAATGAGAATAAATGCGAAAATGTTTTTTCAGATGGCCTCAGCCCAGGAAAATTTATGCTGCAGGAATAACATTTCAGCTGGTGGATAAGATGGAGAATATTGTAAAACCCCAGCCTATTCTGTTAGCATTGGTGATGAATGACCTTGTTTTTTTTTGTTGTTGTTGTTGTTGTTTTTAAGATTTTTATTTATTTATTTGAGAGAGAGAGACTGAGAGAGAGAGCACATGAGAGGGGGGAGGGTCGGGAGGGTTAGAGGGAGAGGCAGACTCCCTGCTGAGCAGGGAGCCCAATGCGGGACTTGATCCAGGGACTCCAGGATCATGACCTGAGCCGAAGGCAGTCGCTTAACCAACTGAGCCACCCAGGCGCCCTGATGAATGACCTTGTTTTGGAGAACTTGCCATCTGCTTAGAAAGATGGGAAGGTGAGCTGTTGGTAATTCCTGCAGTGTAGCCAGAGCATCTATCCTTTTTTCTTTGCATGTCTTCAGCAGCTCACATAGCTGCCTCTTGGTGGTTATTTGCTCTTGGCTAATTACAGAATGAAGGACTTACAGTCTTACAGCTAGGAAAGCGAGGAACTCACCCTTTCTCTTTTTTCCTAAGAAAACGGAACTCCTCTCCTGTCTCATTGGAGAGTCATGGATGCAGGGGAGGGAAGATGCTGACTGCACACCCATAGGGAAGGAACCCCTTCCCTTCTTGCCGACAGCATATAGATATTCCACGTCTTAGTTTTGGAAGCTACACAACCGGGTCAGGAGTCCCCTTTCCTTTGTGTTGCTGCTAGTTCTGGGATGCTTGCATATCTTTCAACAGCTGCTTTTTGACCAACTAATCCAGTTACTCTGACATGGGATTTTCGCGACTCATTATTACAAGAGGCTGCCCTCTCTATTTGGGGACAGTCTATAATCAAGAGATAAGAGACTTCTAAGTCAGGCAAGCCCAGGTTCAAATCCTGGCTTAGCCACTTAGTAACGAGACAAATTTGAGCCCATTACTCAACTTCCTTGAACCTGAATTTCCTCCTCTGCAAAATGAATGCAATAGCACCTACCCTGTAACTTCATAGGAAGGTCAGATGATACTGTTTTTGAAGGCCCTGCCGTGTTGTAGACTTATTGTTTGTATATTTTTTAATACTTCTACCCCAAACAACATACAAAAGTATTTTAATAAAAATATTTTATTGTCACGATTTATATTTTATGCTATAGCAGTAAGTACAATTTCAAGGTGGAATATTTTGGGAGGAGATTTATCTGCCCGGTGAAGATGTTAGGAACCCAGAATGATCTACTTGACTAGATGTTGTGTTCATCCATGGGTACTGGCCCTATTGAGGTATTTCAAGGCAATTAGTATGTGGTTTACCAAGCTGTCTGGCCAGGCACAGGGTGACCCATCGGAGTCCCCACTCACTCCTGGCAGGCACTGTCCGAAGGTGACTGCCCTTTTCTCAAGTGTCCCATGAGAGGTTGTGACAGCTTTCTTTATCTTTAGGGTGTCTTCCATCTGGAACAGTCAATGGTTATAGGAGAAACAGAACAGAGAGGAAAGTTTTATTCTACCACATTGTAGTGGTCGCCCATCCTGGTTCCAGGAATGAATGGAGAGAGGACCTAGATGTTCAGTTTGGTCACCTGAAACTCCCTGTACCCAGTGACATAGTTGGCCGTAAAATCTCCTTCCTACAAATGCTGACTTGTGCTTGGTAAGGAGAGGTTTGAGGTCTCCTCCATTCAGGTACAAATAAAGAGATGATAGTAGGGACGCCTGGGTGGCTCAGTTGGTTAAGCATCTGCCTTCAGCTCAGGTCACAATCTCAGGGTCCTGGGATCGAACCCCACATCGGTCTCCTTGCTCAGCGGGGAGCCTGCTTCTCCCTCTGCCTGCAGCTCCCCCTGTTTGTGCTCTCTCTCTCTGACAAATAAATAAATAAAATCTTTTAAAAAGAGAAAGCGAGGACACCTAGGTGGCTCAGTCAGTTAAGTGTCTGCCTTCAGCTCGGGTCATGATCCTGGGGTCCTGGGATCGAGTCCCACATCAGGCTCCCCACTCTGTGGGGAGCCTGCTTCTCCCTCTGCCTCTGCCTCTCTCTCTCTCTGTCTCTCATGAATGGATAAATAAAATCTTTAAAAAAAGAGAGAGAGAGAGATGATAGTAGCTAACATTTATTGAGTACCTGCCATGTGGCAGATGTGGTTCCAAGAACATGACACACATCAGCTCACTCAGTCCTCATACTCTATATCAAGTGAGGACCATTATTAGGACACCATGTGCTAACACAGTGTAGCACTTGGATTTGCCCAGATGAGGAAACTGAGGCCCAGAGAGATTCAGTGCCTGGCCCCAAGTTACACAGCTGGGGAAGGGAAGCTGCAGACGTGGATTTGTGTTGAGCCACTAATAGGTCTTCTGTCTGACCCATGATTCTTCAGAGGCTGTGAGTAGTCTCCTCTGATTTCCTTTCAACAAGCCCAGCCAAAAGGGCCCAAGCAGAATTTCATCTCCTGCTCTTGACACCATGGAGCCTGACTCTCTCCTCTGTGTCTCTGAGACTTCTGTGCGAATGTAGAAAAGAACGCCTGCTCTCCATGGGGTGAAACAATCCATATGCTCACGTGGATCAGAGGCCCTGCTACCCACATAGGCATCTCCAGGGGATGTCTTCCCTCCAGGTTCAGGCTGGCTGCTGTCAGGAACTTTGTAGCCAGTGGCCAGCTGCTGGAGCAAAGGCCCCTACATGGTTGTATGGCTGCACTTCTCATTGTATTGGCCTTGCTATCCCCAGCCTCTAGAAAGACCCTCTTTTTGACTCCAGTTAGAAAAACCCCAAGAAAGGGTACTGATTGGTTACAGCAGTTGCAATGGCCAGGGAAGTGAGGGACTATTTTTGGCCCAGCATCAGCCACATGTCCACCCTTGACCAATCACTGCAGCCAGAAGAGTGGGGTCCCATCAGAAGATAGCAGCCCTCTTTCTGGCTGACAGGATTAGAGGACAGGTGGGGGATGAGAATTCCCCCTGAAAAAAAAAGAGGTCAAGTTCCAAAAGACAGAACAGAGAGATGGGTAGAAAGAATAACAACGTGAGCAGCAAATATGGAAAAATAGTCCTCAGAGGGTGTCTCAGAATGAGACAAACAGAGCATAACCCTCTGCCAATATGTGGCAGAAGTTTTGGCACTGGGATATTGGGGAACTTCAAAAGGAAGAAGAGGAGTAAAAGGTGTGTGTGAGGGCTGATCAGGGAGCACGGAGGAGGGGTTGGCTCATACACTGCAGCTCTACCAGTTTTCTTCTGCTCATCAAACTACTACCTTTTTTTTTTTTTTTTTACCTTTCATACCCCAGTGTAAGAATTATCTCCTCTGAGAGGCTGATTTTGAGCCCTTGATTAAGTCAGGTTCCTCTTTTTCCTTCTCTTCCATAGATCCCTCTTTCCTTCAGAACACTTAAAATAAATTTTAATCATTGATTGAATTGTTTCTTTGTTTGGCTCCCCTGTATATTGCCAATGCTTGACAATCGGTAAGCACTCAATAAATATTGCAGGAATACTGTCCTTGTGAGAATGATGGTTTTATGGGATAATCAGAAGCAAATGGGCTGTGCCAGTGTGGAGAGGAGAGAAAGGAGAGAGGATACATAGAGGAAAGACATGAGAGTCTGAGAGTCAGAAGTCAGAAGGAAGCGAGAAGGGACTGGGCCAATGTAATGCCCTCAACGAACTCTGGGTTTCCTGGAATTTTCATGTGGTGTGAGGGTTTAGGCAAGTTTATCTGAGTGTCCAAGATGGTGATGCCAGAGGGCATCTGGGTTATCATGGCATGACCCTGCTCCGTGGTTGGTGTGACTGAGGGATGGGTTTGCAAATGGCTGACAGATGCCAGGTGGGCTGTGGTGCTTTGTGTAGTGTGGGTTCTGTTCCCTGTCTCGATTCTCCTCTGCCTTCTTCCCACTGCTCTTGGGGTGCAGCTGTTGGCCATGCCTGCCTCTCACATTGTGATTCCAGAAAACTCCACCGCCACTTCACCACACGATGGTGAAGGCACATCAGTGAGGCCAACACAGGGACCTGCTGTATTTTCAGGGCAGTGTTCTGTGCACACATCTAACTCCCAAATTGACCCAGTGGAGGTTTCCCTGAAAGGCTCTGGCATTGGTGCCCCAAGAAGTCTCCTCACTTCAAGGTTGAACCCAGTGGCCCCCTGTTTTCAAAATGTGAAATGATCATTGGGAAAAAGAAGTCAGTTGAGCTTGGCGAGTCCCCAGTGTCTGGGCACCATCCGCTCTGCTGTGAAAGGAAAATGCTGGCTTTTAAGCATACAAAAGGCATGTGATGGAGTTGGGAGAAGTGGCTTTTCACCACTTTCAGGAGGGATAAATTGAACTTTAAAAGGAGGCCTTCATTTCAAGGAGGTCTGGTTTGTACAGGGACTGTTTCTGAGTGACGTAGAAAGCTGATCTGGGAGACCTCCCACATTGGGTTCCTCCTGACCCATTGCCTGTTTGGAGGTGACAGGTAGTGTAGACAGCAAACCACTCCTTGGTCTTTGCCCCTACCTATCCCCACCACAGAGTGATTTGCAGCCTTCATTCCATGGCTGACCAAAGTACCTTCATCATGCCCAGAGATGAGTGCACAGCCAGAGTGAAGATGTTGTTTGGTTATGGCTTTCTGGAATTCAAAGCAGCTTCCTTAGAAAATTGGGCTTATTACCTCTAAGTGAGCACTCCTCTCCACAGTACAGACGTTCCTGTTCAGCTGCTGTTTGTGTCTCCACCATGGCATCCACTGTCACTGGCAGGAGTGATGACCCTTAGGAACACTGTGGCTTCCCTTAGGTCTGGGACCTCATCCTGTGTCAAGCGAGCCATGTGATCCCACTGGACAGCCATCCCCTGTCTGAGGGTCAAGCCTCACTCATCTTTCACTTTGAAGGCCTATAGGAGCATAGTACCAAAATTTTGTCTTTATATTGTTTCTTGTTTTTATTTAATTTCTTCTTCTGTAAAAAGAAAAACCCACACAAACAGAACCATATATGGGGAGAATAGCATAGCGCCTCTCAAACAGGTAGATTTAGGGGGATTTCTCTCTTAGAGATGTACTTGTGAAACACTTATGAATGACTTCTATCTCATGTGATTCTGTACACATTTTATTGGCATATGTAAGTGACTCCTTAGGACCCCACAAGAATGATTAGTCATAGCCAAAATTCACCAAAAACAAATCAGAACCCATTTCCTTCCAAAGACTTCTAAATCTCTTGCATTCTTCCTTTTTGTTTGTCCATAAATTATATCTGCCTAAAGTCAGAACAACTGATGGATTTAATCTGTGTAGTGGGTAAGTTCAGAGATCTCTGAATGAATCAGAGCTTATTAAACAGAATGCCTCACTGATCTGAGTGTCTGAGTTGACAAAGAACAAGACCTTTCCATGCGGACATGGCTGACTTCCTTTGGGGAGCAGGAAAGGAGAGAAAGGTTGACACTGGTTTTGCATTTAACCAGCGTTGGGTGGTTGTGTGTTGGAGGGGGTGATGTTAGTGGCTGGGTTCTGATTGGTGGATGTAGGGGTTTTATTCCCACATAAGAAGTACGCATTCCTATGGATTTTTTATACGTCCCTCTTTCAAATATAGGGAAAAGAATCAGACCTAACTTTGACAATTTTCTTTGCTAAAATATATGTGAATCCTTGGGCATTGAAATCAGACATCACTCTGGAATTTGTATTTTCTTCCTGTTTTGGTAAATTTCACTTATTTCAAAGCTCAGAGATACCAACTGTAAATTTAAGAGCAACAACATACCCCATACTTTGCTTCCAGCATACCAGAACCATCTGATCACCTGCCCTCCTGCACAACTGCTGAGCACCTGTTTGTCAGTTAGGTGATGAGGCTCTTGTCTGTAATCTAGGAGAGAGCTGGTGGGATGGGTGGGAGAAAAGGGATAAGGGTCTAAGGAGCTGTTATATCTCTGATTGTGGTAACTCTCCAAAATCCTATGCTGCAGAGCTAATGAGGAAAATAGTAACCCAGCCCTGCAGGCTCCCTAGTGAGAGCCAAACTGTCTTCAGCACCACTAACTTGGTTTCTAAACCATGAGATCAGAGAGAGAGATGGTGGCCACAGTTGTCATTCCCATACTGTGCTAAGCAGAAGAGATTAATGTACTTGAAAAAAAAAAATCCAGAAACAGTTCCTGGAGCAGAGGCCTGGCTGGGTTACTCTCTAAAGAATGAGTAGAGTTTCAACAACTGGAGATAAGTCTCAGTTCAAGAAACAGTGTCAGAAGAGGTAGAAGGAGACAATGGTGATGGTGGCCAGGGCTCTGCCAGGTATCTGAGGAGGCTGGATGGAAGATGAAGTCACAGGCCCCCGGGGTAGAGGGCGCTATTGCCAGTCCAGCACTGGGCTTAGACAGGAATTTCATCAAATGTGGTTGGCAGGTGCGTTAACAGCAAAGCCACTGGCTCTCTGAGCGAGAAGTAGGCTGGATCTCGAGACTCTGCTGTTATTGGATGTCACATCTCATACCAGTAGCACTGTTTCAGACCAGTCTGTGCAATAATGCCTGGGTCAGGCCATTTTTGAAATTAAGGTTGGAATCCTTAGCCTTCCTGCTGTCCACTGAGCCAGGGACAGGCTGACCTCTTTCTGGGCTGTCCCAACCTCACACAGTAGGAGCCCACTTCTAATCTCAGCTCTGATCCTGACAAGCTGTGACCTGGGTTTTCTCACCTTCGTGGGCCCTGGCATCCCCACCAGGGGGCCGGAAGTAATGACCTTCGGTGACTCACAGCCAAGTACAGGAACCTCATGGCCTGCTATGGATGCACAGCTCTCCTTTCCAGCTAAGGAACACTGTGCATCCAGAAGGAAAGGAGCTAAGGTCAGATTGGGCTGAAGTTGGTGTGGACTCACTCAATTCACAGTCCCTCCTTAACGAACCAGGGCATACTTCTTAGGATCCCAGGAAATAGAAATACTGTATAAATTTAAAATATGTATGCATGTATATATGCATATATTTAATGCTTATTTAAGATAGTTTAAAAGACTTTTAAACCTTTAGGTTTATAGAAAATGGGTGGAAAACACCATACTCCTCTTCACTTCCACCTCCCTTCTGGTAACATCTTGCATCACTGTAATTCATTTGTTACAATCGATGAATATACAATGATGCAACATGATTAACTAAATTGCGTGGTTTACCTTAGGGTTTGCTCTTGGTGATATATAGGTCTGTGAGTTTTGTCAAGTGCATAGTGTCCTGTATCCACCATTACAGTATCCTCCAGAATAGTTTCCCTGACCTAAAGATCCTCTGTGTTCTGCTTATTCATCACTCCCTCCCCCCAACCTCTGGGAACCACTGATCCTCTTACTGTCTCCATAGTTTTACCTCTTCCAGAATGTCATATAGTTAGAACCATATAGTAGTCTTTTTATTTTTTTATTTTTATTTTTTTTAAAGATTTTATTTATTTATTTGACAGAGAGAGACAATGAGAGAGGGAACACAAGCAGGGGGAATGGGACAGTGCTGAGCAGGAAGCCCGATGCGGGGCTCGATCCCAGGACCCTGGGATCATGACGCGAGCTGAAGGCAGACGCCCAATGGCTGAGCTACCTAGGCACCCCCATATAGTAGTCTTTTTAGATTGGTATCTTTCACTTAGCAGTATGCACTTAAGGTTCTTCCATCTTTTTGTCAATAGTTTGTTTCTTTTTTTTCACTGGATAATATGCCACTGTATGGATGTACCATAGTTTGTTTATCCATTCACCTCCTGAAGGACATCTCGGGTGCTTCCAAGTTTTGGCAATTAAGGATAAAGCTGCTAACAACATTTATGTGCAGGTATTTAAGTTTTCAGTTCATTCAGGTAAATACCAAGAAGTACAACTGCTGGATTATATGGTAAAAGTATATTTAGTTTTGTAAGAAACTGCCAAACTGTTTTCCAAAGTAGCTGTACAATTTCACATTTGCACCAGCAATAAATGAGTTCCTGTTGCTCCACACCCTCACCAGAATTTAGGGTTATCCATGTTTTGGATTTTAGCCATTATAATAGGTGTATAGTGGTATCTTACTGTTGTTTTAATTTTCAGTTCCTTAAAGACATATGATATTGAGCATCTTTTCATATGCTTATATACCACTTGTAAACCTTCTTTTGTGAGGTATCTATCCAGGACTCTTGCCCCTCTCTTAATCAGGTTGTACATTTTCTTATTGTTGAGTTTTAAGAGCTCTTTGTATATGTTGTCTAACGGCCTTTTATCAGATAGTCTTTTGCAAATATTTTCACCCAGTCTGTGGCTTGTCTTCTCATTCTTTTGACAGTATCTTTCACTGAGCAGAAGTTTTTAATTTTAAAGAAATCCAGCATATCAGTTATTTTTTTCATGGATCATACCTTTGGTGTTGGATCTAAAAGGTCATCCCCCAACCCAAGGTCACCTAGATTTTCCCTTGTGTTATCTTCTAAAGGTTTTATAGTTTTGCATTTCATGTTTAGGCCTATGATTCATTTTGAGTTAATTTTTGTGAAAAGTGTGATGTCAGTGTCTATGTTCATTTTTTTGCATATGGATGTCTGGTTCCAGCACTTTTTGTTGAAAAGGCTGCTTTTTTGCCCTAAATTGCCTTTGTTTCCTTATCAAAGATCAGTCAACTGTATTTGCGTGTGTCTATTTCTGAGTTCTCAATTCTATTCCATTAATCTATGTGTCTGTTCTTCCACCAAAAGCACACTTTCTTGATCAGTGTTGCTTTATAGTAAGTGTTGCAGTCAGATAGTATCAATTTTCTGTCTTTGCTCTTCTCCAGTATTATGTTGACTATTCTGGGTCTTTTGTCTCTCCGTATAGACTTTGGAATCAGTTTGTTGATATTTGCAAAATTATTTGCTGGGATTTTGATTGGGGTTGCGTTGAGATTGTAGATCAGGTTGGGAAGAACTGACATCTTAATATTGAGTCTTCCTATCCATGAACATGGAATATCTCTATATTTATTTAGTTCTTTGATTTCCTTCATCAGAGTTTTTTGTTTTCTTCATATAGATCTTGTACATGTTTTATTAGATTTATACCTATGTAGTTCTCCTTTTTTGGGGTACTATTATAAATGATACTGTGTTTGTAATTTCAAATTCTGATTGTTTATTGCTGGTATATTGGAGAACAATATAATTTTGTATATGAACTTTGTTTCCTGCAACCTTGCTATAATCACCTATTCGTTCCTGGAGTTTTGTTTTTGTTTTGATTCTTTGGGCTTTCTTGCATCTAATATCTGAAAAAAGCCAGTGTATTTCTTCCTTCCCAAATCTGTATGCCTTTTATTTATTTTTCTTGTCTTATTGAATTGACTTGGACTTCCAGTATGATGTCAAATAGGAATGGTGAGCAGGGACATCCTTGCCTTGTCCCTGATATTAGGGGGAAAAGCACCTAGTTTCTCCTCATTACTTTTACTGTTAAATCCTCCATGTGACATGGAGTTGTGGGTGCTCTACCTATATTCCCTTGCCACCCACTCTTCCTTGTGGAAAGGCTTTCTCTGGCTACAGAGCAGATTCAATCCATATTCAGGAAAGGCCAGGAATGCTGGGAGTTAAGAAAGTACCTATTTTCTCACCATTAAGTATGATGTTAGCCATAGACTTTTTTGTAGTTGTTCTTTACCAGGTTGAGGAAGTTCCCCTATTCATAATTTGCTAAGAGTTTTGTTTTGTTTTGTTTTGTTTTGTTTTACCATGAATGGATGTTAGCTTTTGTCAAATGCTTTTTTTTTTTTTGCATTTATTAATATGATATGATTTTTCTCCTTTGGCCTGTGGATGTGATGGATTACAGTAATTGATTTTTAAATGTTGAACCAGCCTCTATACCTAGAATAAATCTTACTTGGTCACGATGTATATTTTTTTATACATTCTTAGATTGGATTTGCTAATATTTTATTCAGAATTTTTAAATCTGTGTTCATGAGAGATATTCTATAGTTTTCCCTTCTTTTAATTTCTTTGTCTGGTTTAGTAGTAGGGTAATTGGTCTAATAGAATGAGCTAGGAAATAGTCTGTGTACTTACATTTTCTGGAAGAGATTGTGGAGAATTGGTATAATTTCTTCCTAAAATATTTAGCATAATTCACTGGTGAACCAACCTGGGCCTGGAGCTTTGTCTTTTAGAAGGTTATTACTTATTGATTCAATTTCTTTAATAGATACAGGCCTATTCAGATTGTCTGTTTCTCCTTATGTGAGTTTTGGTAGATTTTATCATTCAAGAAATTGATCCATTTTATCTGAATTGTCAATTTGTGGACAAAGGTTATTCATGATACACCTTCATTATCCTTTTATGTCCCTAAGATCAGTGGTGATGGCCCCTCTTTCTGATATTAGTGATTTGTGTCTTCTCTCTTTTTTTTCTTATATCATGGCTAGAGATTCATCAATTTTAACAATCATTTCAGAGAACCAGCTTTGGTTTTGTTTTTTCTGCTGTTTTCCAGTTTTCTTTTTCTGCCATTTATTTCTGCTCTAATTTTATTATTTCTTTCTTTCTGCTTACTTTAGATTTAATCTGTTTTTCTTTCTCTGGTTTCCTAAAGTGAAAGCTTAGATGATTGACTTAGAATCTTTCTTCTTTTCTAATATATGCACACAATGCTATAAAATTTCCTCTAAATACTGCTTTTGCTGCATCCCACAAATCCTGATAAATTTTTTGTGCATTTTAATTTTACTTAAAACACTTTAAAATATAGAAAAGCCCCAAGATAATTTAACATATTCTGTGTAGTCACCAACCAGACCTGACTTAGTCAGTAATCTTTCATTTTGTCTCTTTTTAGTAAAAGTCAACACAACACTACATGTGATATGGCTGTACTGTCCTTGTCACCAGTCCTAATCACTCCTCGCCCACCATTCCCAGAAACAACTACAATCATGAAGGTGGGGGGTTTCATTCCAATCCAGTTATTTCTTTCTTTTTTTTTTAAGATTTTTATTTATTTATTTATTTGACAGAGAGAGAGAGAGAAACACAGCGAGAGAGGGAACACAAGCAGGAGGAGTGGGAAAGGGAGAAGCAGGCTTCCTGCTGAGCAAGGAGCCGAATGCCGGGCTTGATCCCAGAACTCTGGGATCATGACCTGAGCCGAAGGCAGACACTTAATGACTGAGCCACCCAGGCACCCCAATCCAGTTACTTCTACTGACTTAGATGACAACCTCGATTTATCTTACATCAACAGTATGGATGCTGGCAAGGAGAGCGGTCAGTACAGAAGATAGCAGAAGCAGGATTCACAGTTATCTAGTCTGGAATGCAGAAATGTGTATTCACGCACAATGCATCTGTCTTAGTTTAGGTTCTTCTAGAAGCAGGCGCAGGGTCAAGAATTCAAGGACAAGTAATTTGTTTGGCATGCAGCTTGTGGAGCAATGAAGTTAGACAAGGAAGGGAAGAGCACCGGGAAAGAACACATCATCAGGGCAGTTGTAACTAGCAAATGGAGCCCTGGCCCTCTGGGGATATGGGAGGCAGCACAGAGCACACATGAGAATGAGGAAGTGGAATGTTCACCACAGCTCCCATCAACCAGTGACTGAGAGGGCTTCCTGGGTCCATTGAGCCCCTAGAATTTCTGTCCATGGACAAAGTTGGCTCTGACAGCCAGAAAGAGCCCTTGGGCACAAAGGTGCAGGTGCCGGCAGACAGGAGTCAGGCAGGTGTACTCTGCATTGGTCAAGGGAGGGGATGTGGTTCACCCACTGACAGCACCTGTTAAAACCTCTCATTAAACATCTCTTTGCTAACACTTAGCTTATTTAATAATTATGTAAAAAGAAAAAAAAAAAGGAAGAGCATGTGTTGTGTGCAAGGTCCTGGGATCTCATTCCATCCTTGTAAGAACGCTGCAAGGACGGTGGTGTTACTTTTTCCCGGTTGTCCAGATCTGGAAAATGAGGCTGGCCAGGCTTCAGTGTTCAGCAGTGGCTGAGGCCAGCACCAGAACTCTGACTCACCTGTCAGGACCCCAAGCTGCCTCTCAGAGAGAACATTCAGAAAGGGAAGGGCTGTGGTGTCAAAGGAAGCTTATCTTGAGCCAACTTTTAGAGGGCAGCGTACAGTGAGTGCTGGGAGCCTTTTAATTAAACACTGAAAAGCACAGGAGATTGAAAGTAAGCTGCTTCAATGGGAAAGCTAATATTTACAGATTAAAAAACATGTAAAAGTCTGGAAATGCAGGTCTCTCATTAGGGGTGATATAATTACCAAGTGCTCGTTTCCTAGCAATAAGGACAAAGATGTTAATTCTCGGTTCACAGTTTGCCTTTAGGCGGGTCTTGGATTTGGTTGCTGATTGAAGCCTGTTGCCAGGGGACATGTCTTTGGGTGTTCTGTTGGAGGCAAGTGTTCCAGGCATCACTCTGGGAAGGAGGGAGTTACCCTTATTCTCTGCATTCAGGTGATTTGGGTGAGTCCTTTGAGCAGCAAGTGATGGAAGGGAGACTACCCTTTATGTGACCTTGACTCATTCTACCAGAATTTCTGCCAGGGAAATCCCCTGGGCTAAAAAACAAAAAGACTTCAGGTTAGCTGCTAACCAGCTGTCAGACTTTGGACAAGTCCATGGAACTTTCTGGATTTAGTGACTTTTAGTCCATCCTGTTCAGCTCTAACAGTGCATGGCAGACAGGTGACTACATGCATGGAGCCTGCATCAAAAGCCCTGCATGCACTCATGGTGCTCAATGTCTGCCACCAGTGGCTGCCACTAGTTCGTGCCACCTTGTATCATTAAGTGGGTTCCCCACCAGGCCACGCCTGGTGGTTCACTACAGGGCTCCATTGTTCGACATCTTCCCTGTGACTTGGATGAGGCCACTGAAAGCATGCACACCCATCTATGGATCCCATAAAGCTGGAAGGATGGGCAGAAATGACCTTGTTGAATTATTTAAGATAGTTGTAGCTTCTGTAATAGGTAAGACCTCAAATTTCAGTGGCTTAGCACCATGGAAGGTCCTTTCTTATTCTTGCAAGGTCTGATGCAGTATCCAGCAGACACCCTTCCATATAGTGACTCAGGGACCTAGGGACCTCTGTCTTCAACTCACCATCTGCTGGGACCTCAGGTATTCCCCTCCATAGCAGATGGGGAAGAAGAAAGGGTGGAGGACCACAAGGGAGATTTGAAAGGGGCAGGCTTAGAAGTGGTGCGTATCACTTCTTCCCATGTATTATTGGCCAGAACTCAGCTATGTGGCCACACATGGAAGGTGACGTGGATGGGCATGCGTTTTGCTGTTGCTATAGCCAACTCTGCTTCAATCATGCAAGAGCAGAAGCAGGATTCACAAAGGTCTGAGAGCCTTTAATAATGGGGCATATCTTAAAAGATGAAATTTGGTTGAGATTAATATCTAATGTCAGGCTCTTAGTTTGGTGAAAGCCTTTCTACAGAAGTATTAGATGGAGAAGATGTGGCTCAAGAGCATCACACTTGTAAGTGGCTCTTAGCTTCCTTTGGTCTGCACTGTATGTACTGACTAGCTAATGTGTGTCAGGTGCTATGTCAGGTCTGTGTGGCAGGCACTGTACTGGGCATTTGCATGCATTATCTCATTTTTGTAGCTACCCTTGGAGTTGACAGTCCCCTCATCCTCGTTTTACAGATCAAGAATACAGGGCTCAAGGAGACCAGCTAATTTGCCCAAGGTCACATGGCTGCTATGGGGCAAATGAGATTCAAGTCTATGTCAGCCTTGTTCAGATTTCATGTCTTTCTAAAGGAATAGATTTCTGAAGCAGAGTGGAGTAATCCTGCTCTCCTCCCTGTTAGGTAGACACCCTGGGATATGCATGGTTGCCCTCAGTGCCATACTCTGGCAAAGGGGGAAAGGTGAGCTCGGGAGTGAGGGGCAGGCACGATGTCAAAGCCCTGTTCTGCAGGGGAGGCTGGATGCCTGGTGCTGTTTGATCTGGAGAAAGGGCATTTGGGATGGCACTCCATTTACCTGCAGGAATGAGAGTCTCAGTGGACTATTTTTTTAGAGCCCTGAGCAGTAGGACCAGGACCTGAACAGGTACAGTTCGGGGAGGCCAAGTTCTGTTCTGTATAAGAAAGAGCATTTTTTGCCTTTTTAATTTTTAATACAGAGACAGAAAGATGGCAGGTTCACTATCACTGGAAGTATTTGGGCCAATGCTGGACATGATTTGCTGGTGGTGTTTTGAAGGAATTCAAATACCCCTTGGGGGTGATGGCCATTTCTCAATGATGCTGCTCCAGGACACCCCAGTGCTGGATGGTCCACTTTCTCCTTTGCATACCCACTGTGCCCTTGAATGAGATTTGTTGTTGCACTTGGGACACCTTAGTGAACTTAATTTCTGCAGTAGATTTAATGTACCTTCACATCTCCAGTGCTTAGCACAGAGTGGGGACTTAATAAAGGCTTATGAATGAATGTTGGTTTGGATGGTAGGGACACATGATTTTTTGGGTCCCTTCCAACCCCAGGATTTCATACTTCCATGCACAAAATGAGCCCCCCTCTTCCCAGCACTAATCTGCATTTAGCTCCTCCTGCCCTAGCTGGTTCTGAGTCCTGGGGGAGATCCACTGAGTCTAGGGGGAGGTCACCTCCTCCTTCTCAGTGCAGGGTCTGGGGTCACAACCAATCCTGCACAGGCCAGGATGGCAGGACCTAGTCTCCAGACCCTAAGCTCACAGCTAGACACAGTGCCAGACTCAGTGCTTTGAGATTATTTTTGCATTACTGATAACAGTGTCCATACTGATAGTGGCCACATATTGGATGCTTATTATGTGCAAATAACACATGGTTACTTTGCACAACCTCTTTTAAATCGTCTTTATAATCTACATTTTCTAACGTAAAAACAGAATCCTAGGTTTCAGAGAAGATACATGGTGGATCTTGGATGCAAGCCTGGTCCTCCCAAGGACTGTGTTTTCCCGGCAGGATGTCACACAACTTCTCCAAACTTCCATGAAATCATAGCATCAGACAGGTTTTGATTTGCCCTTTCTCCCCAGAAGCAGCCTTTAATGGTTGTCAACCCTGGGTCAAGGTTGTGTTTGTGCCAATGGGTAATTGGATGAGGCCCCCACTGTTGTGGTTAGAGGTGTGAGATTGGACTCAGACCACCTTTGGGTCCAGTCTAGGCCCCACCACCTAGAAGCTTGTGCCAATCACATAGGCAGTTGTCAAGGATTTGATCAGGTAAACCACACAGAGCCACTCAGCACAGTCCTGCCACCTTGCAGATGCTCCATAAATTACCAGTATTGGAGCAAAAGTGAAAGGCTGGAGGTCATTTTTTCCTTTTCTGATCTTTTCTTTTTTTAAGGTTTAAGTATTTTATTTCATTTTATTTTTTTAATTTTAATTCCAGTGTCATTAACATATATTAGTGTCAGGTGTACAATGTAGTGATTCAACACTTCCTTAATGGAGGAGAAGCCTCACTTCCTGGGATGGAGTCACAACAGAGCAACCATCCTTTGGCCACCCTGTGTGGGCCATCCTGGATTGGAGACACTCAGGGACTCTGCCCGTATTACCCAGGATCCCCTGAAGGCAGAGCCCGAGGTAAGGACTCACGTGGTTTATGAGGGGAGTGATGGCAGGAACTCGAAGTCGGGGGCAGATGAGTGGGGCAGGAAGGAGGAGGCCCCAGTCAAGGGAGCAGTATTGAGTGTGCTGCTTGGGGTGAAAGGGGTTCCGTGGCGCTCAGGTGGGTAGAACACCCTGCGAAGTTGTCTCCCTACAGAGATGGCTGCGAGGAGGGTTCTCCCCCAGCCCCTACCCCCCGTGGCTGAGGCCCACTCCTCTGCACGTCCAGGGCCTGAGCAGCCTTGCTAGGCTTTGGGAGAGCCCAGAGCAGAAGGCCAAGAGCTGTTGCTGGCACTGGAGGTGGGACTCTGCCAGGAGAGCCGCGGTATGCACCTCAGCCACAGCTGAAATAGAGGGCCCAGGGTCCACTGGCCTCCCTGCCCCTGGGAGGGGCTGCCTTTTCAGGAAGCTCACCCTGATGGTGGCCTAGGCGGGGGCTTTGAGTCGGGAACTGGGAAAAAAGCCTCGGCCTTCATCAGGAAAACGGAAGGTCTCAGGTCTTCCCATCCGGGGTGCCCCGCCCAGTCAGATGCCCAAGCCTGGGGCTCGTGTGCTGAACTCTGCCAGTATTCTCACACTGGATTCTCTCCCTGTCCTCGAGCTTGCACGCTCCACCAGCTCCATAGTGCCTGGCACATGAGATGAATGAGAACCTCTTCCTGGTGGCCATGGTGGGGGAAAGGGGAGGAATATATTTCTACTGTAGGCTCTCTTGGGAGCCCCGCCTTCCTACCACTGCTCTATGGCTAGAGGTCCAAACTCTGTGCCAGGCAGGCAGAGAGCACTGCAGATACTCTCTGTGTTGAAACTTTATTGGAAAGAAACACTATGTAGAAAAGAAACATATGTATATAAAACATTATGTAGGAAATGGAATGCCTTTCTTTTTTTTATTATTTGTTTTTTATTTTTTATTTTTAGAAAGAGGGAGAGCATGCGCCACCTGGTGGGGGGCGTCATTGGGGGAGGGGGAAGGGGCAGAGGGAGAGGGAGAGAGAATCCCAAGCAGGCTCCACACCCAGCATGGAGCCCACCTCGGGGCTTGATCTCACGACCCTGAGATTATGACCTGAACTGAAATCAAGAGTCTGATGCTTAACTGACTGAGTCACCCAGGTGCCCCAAAGTACCTTTCTTTTTTTTTTATAACCTTCATATTCATTCATTCATTCATTCATTCATTCATTCATTCATACACTACTTCTTGAGCATCCTCACTTTTTCCTAAGGAACAGAGCTCAGGGGCCCAGTCCTCAAGACATAAACTGTCTGGGGTGAGGGGGCAAAGGTGTGTGTCAGTTTGAAAAGAACCAAGGTTGTGGTTCAGAGGAGCTGTGTCTCCACAGGTTAATGAGATCATAGCACATACCTTTCCTCTGGCTCATAAGAGGTTAGATGATGAAGCTCCAGAGGACATGATGGGGATCCCTTCCACTAAGCAGTAAGCTGGACTCACTTCTAACATTCAGACAGCGGTCAACAGGGAACATCCAAATTCAAGGCAGCTCTCAGTGACAGATGGGGCTGCATCCCCTATGCTTGTTCTGTCTTCTTTCTAAAGCCCTTTCACGGCCAATATGCTCCTCATTCTGATGCCATCTCCCCGGCCCTGTAGTGAGCAATGAGCAATCTTACTGTGGGGAGGAGAAGGTGGGAGGGAGGTAAAGAAGAGTGTGCACAGAGGAAGGAAGCCTTCCTTCTGTGCATTGTCACTTGTCACGTCCTGTATCAGAAGGTTGTCCTCTCGGCACGTGCCCATCTCCCTCATCATATGGTAAGTTCTTGAGGTTAGTGACCAGCTTTCTTGTGACCCACTAGCCCACAGAACACTTTCATGCAGACTGGAGAAAGGTGCCCCTTATGCTAGTGGCAGCCTTGTGGTCACTGGCATAGTAAGAAAATGGCACCTTGGTTCATGTTTTTTTAAGGATGCCTTTTGGAGGGGACTTCTGGGGTTCATGCTAGTGTTCTATTTCTTGACCCAGGTGCTGATTACATGGATGTGTTCAGTTTGTGAAAATTCATCAAACCAGCAACTTATGATTTACATACTTTCTTAAATGTATGTGATACTTCAGTGACATTTACAAAAACATAAGAAAGTATGTTTTTTAAATTTTATTTATTTTTTTATTATTATGTTATGTTAATCACCATACATTACATCATGAGTTTTCGATGTAGTGTTCCATGATTCATCATTTGCGTATAACACCCAGTGCTCCATGCAGAACGTGCCCTCTTTAATACCCATCACCGTGTTAACCCATCCCCCCACCCCCCTCCTCTCTAGACTCTGAAGAAAGTATGTTTTTAAAAATACACTTTCTTCTATCTTGGCTTGGCAAGGGCACCCAGTTGCTTCTTCGGCCAGGGGCCTTTGTGCACTGCACATCCTCCACAACTGTGCATGGCTGCCCTGACCTTACTCAATGTCTTATGTTTCAGGCGGGCTTCCTGAAACTGTGCCTGGCCTCCAGCAGGTCATCTTGTTAATGGGTGTCTACTTGATCTGTTCATCAGTTGTATTGAGCCTCTGTGGCCCTCTGAGTAGAGACAGCTCTTTGTCTCCTTCATTGCTACTGACAACTCAGCTGTATGGCCCAGTGGGGATGTCACTTGTGCGAACTTGAGAATTTTGTCACTTGAGCTAATCCTGCTTTTGCAAGAGCAAATGGAAGGTTGGCCAGCAGCTCCCTGTGTATGAGACATTTTGAATGATGGCTGCAAATGCGTGTAGGGCTGGGAGAGTCTCAAGGTCACTGGGGAGTTTGCATTTTCAGCTGTTGATAAATAACTATCAACTGGTTTCTTAGTGACTCCATCCCTTTCTAGTGCTGTTTTCCTCTTAGGGAAGAGTGGACTACACACGGTCTTTGTCATGTAATTGGATTCTCAGATCTCAGACCACCAAAAGAAAATCAGATTTCAGCTCATGTTTTTTTTTTCTTCCTAGCAGTGTTCGAATGGACTTTCAGCCCTAGTAAAGATTTACCAAGAGCAACCCTCCCCATCCTTATTTGCTTTTCTTGACATCCTCAGTCTGTGCACATGTCATAAGACAGGATTCTCTGTGTGGCTATTTTCAGGAGCCCAGACCACATCTCATCACAGTGCAAGAACATAATTCAAAGAAGCCCAGCTCTGCTCTGGGGTAGCATTGCGTGTGAGAGATAAGACACTCGGGGCTTATCCCACAAGTTTATTTCAGCCACAGACCAACAGTTGAGACGCCAAGGGGAAGAGATGGTGTACTTTTTAAAGAACAGGGTTAGAATTTTCCAGGGGGGGGTTACGATTTATCAAAGGTTCACATCAGAACCTACTATCTGGCCATCAGGCTCCCAGCAGTATTTCTGTCCTTATTGTATTTACAGTTGTCAATGGCAAAGTTTAAAAAATGGAAAGCACAGGGCTAATGTGGGATCTGAGGGGTGTGTCTGGGGGGAGGTGAGGTGTTGGGGAGACATATCATTAGAAAGGCAGGGAGGATGTTGAGAGAGGTGGGATACTCTGGATGCTTAACTGGAAAAATTGAGGTACTTGATGGGGCTGGGAAATAAGCAGAGGACAGCAGCTGACCCTCAGTGAGAGGACCCACTGGGAGCCTTAAGCTCTGCCCATCCACAGGGCATCATTGAGGGGCTGCCGGTAGATCCCTGGTATCACTCACCCTGATCCAGCCTTTGGAGAGAGAATGAGCTGATGCACACAAGGAACATACTGTCCACCACCAGAGTCCTTTGGGAGCCTGACCAAGTTTTCAAGGTCCTTGGCTGCTGGTCTCAAATGAAAAACTGCCAAATGTCCCAGGAGGTGTGAGGAGTGGTGGGGGGGTGGTAGGTTATAATGGCAGAGAGGAGCCTGGAGACAGGTGTCGAGCATTCAGGTTCTGATTGAAGCAGTTTTGCAACATTTGCTTTAGATGCTTCTGGTCTCCCTGGGCTGCCTTTGCCCTCCATGTGCCCGAGTCCAACCTTTCTTTTATGCAGGACCCCTGCATGCTCTCACTCCCCTCTGAGCTGCTCCCTCTCCCCAGCTCACGTACAGGCCCTGTTTCGTCCCTGTCCAATGGGGGCATCAAAAACATGCTCAGGAGAGGGATTTGAGGGGCTGAGAGTGTTCCCAGGCTGCCCTGTCTGCCTTAAACAAGACTAAAAATACACCTGAAGCCTTCATTTACTGCAAAGCATTTGGAAGAAGGATTGCTAACACCACCGACAGGGCCCCTTTCCATTTTACAAGGCAATGTCCCCAAATGTTAATGAATTACTCCTTTCAGAAATCTGACCACCTTGGTAACATTACCATCTCCTAGTTCAAAAGGCGGAGATGTTGGAGATTACCAAGTGTACTCAAAGCCGGTGATTTAGAGACAGCTCTGATGTAATTGAATATTTATGGACCCACAGCGTGGGGAGAGGCTTGGCAGCCACCTTGTGTACTTCCCAACCATCTAGGGAGTTGACTGTTACCAGGTCAGTGAAGGCAAGATGCATCAATGTTGTGTGGTCCTCAATCTGTGACTCCCTAATTTGTGATGGATTAAAGATTCACAGAGGGCATCTTTGGCACTGGTCATTAATAAATGCTCCTGTCATTAATAAATGTTCCTGTTTTGTGATAGGATTTCCAGGTAATTCAGGACTATGAGGTAGATATGGGGGGGGGCAGTTCTTGATTACAACATGAGATTTGTAGAATCTGTTATTATTTTCATTGGAGGCCAGACAGATAACTGGGCATGAATACAGTTAATACCTGGTGGACAGACTGCTTCAAAAATATGATTAATGGGGGTACCTGGGTGGCTCAGTTGGTTAAGCATCTGACCCTTGATTTTGGCTCATGATCTCAGGGTTGTGAGATGGAGCCCCTCATTGTGCTCCACACTCAGCAGGGAGTCTGCTTGAGATTCTCCTTCTCCCTCTCCTCCCCCACCCCACCGCTCTCATGCTCTCCCTCTCTCTCTCTCTCTCTCTCTAAAATAAATAAATAAATCTTTTTTAAAAAACGTGATTAGGGCATCTGAGTGGCTCAGTCGGCAGTTGGTTAACCGTCTGCCTTTGGCTCAGGTCATGTTCCCAGGGTCCTGGGATAGAGCCCCATGTCAGGCTCCCTGCTTAGCAGGGAGTCTGCTTCTCCTTCTCCCTCTGCCTCTCCAACCCCGCTCATGCTCTCTCTCTCACGTGTGCACTCTGCTCTATCTCAAATAAATAAATAAAATCTTAATAGCCTCAGTGTAGGGAGGGTTCCTCTATCATGGCACTTCCGCACTTGGCTCTCCAGCAAGTTCAACATTTTCCCAAATGATAGTGGATTAGAAAAGTCAAGCCATAAAGAATTTCAGCAAAGACAAAAAAGGCATAATTATCACATTTGCAAGAGACCCAAGGGTTGTAGTGGTAACCACAAAGTGTAACGAAGGACCAGGATGCCAGGCTGTCTCCACAGCCTGCAGATGGAGGAGATGAAATTTAATTGGGATAGCACAGAGTCCCACATAGACGCCCCGAGACCAACGACACAAGTGGGGGATGGTGAACTCTGGCTGAAGAGCACTTTCGGTAGAGTGCTTGGACCTTCTGGTTTTGTTCATGTTCCTACGATCTGATGTGCCTGAGGATGTGCAGTCCTAGAAAGAACCCAGGTAATAGCATTGCTGTCAGACCTCCCTCTCTTCCTACCCCCATCTCTTGTTCTGTGTGCCTTGTTATCAGCAAGGAGACTTTTAATGCCCCCTTGAACACTTCCTCCTCCTATCTCAAGCCCGTTCCTGAGCCAAGTATTCGTAAGCAGAGTGGAACCACCATTGTTGGTCACTGAAAGGCTGGCTGTGAGAACTCCTCAGCTGAGCAGAGTTGGGATCCTGATAGAAAGGAGGGAGGGGGGAGCGGGCTGCCGGGCAGGCAGCCGAAAATGCCAGCAACTCTAAGATTCGCTAGTTCTTTTTTATTTTCCGTAGAGCCTACTGCAGTGTTGGATCATTGGTGGGTCGATTAATTAACTATCGGCTTCTTCATCTTTCTCCCTCATGGTGTTCTCTGGTCATGGCTGTATGCTCAGCCTGAACATAGAACAAGCTGAAAATGCCTGGGACTCAGTGCTCCAGGAGCAGACTTCACCAGTGCTGTACAGGAGTTGGCAGATAAATGCCAACTTCCCTGCGTCTTTGTGGGAACAATTCAAAGGTGACTCAGCATCGCCTCTCAGAGTATCCTTGGTGGGGTTGCCCACTGAGGTTGCAAGCTGGGGACTACACCCTTCCCTCCCCTGTCTCACTTCCCCACTGCCTTCCTGCCACTTCCTGCCACCACTCCCCAAATCAACTGCTTATCTCAGAGTCAGCTTCTGGGGGAACCCAGATGAAGATAGAGGCTGAATAACTAGAACTATATTTGGTTGGGACATGAAAATGACAAGTGTCACCATCACATATCAATTCCTTCAGTGACGTCTAGTAGGCACCTGTTGTATACAAGGAACTACACTCTATTTTGGACATTCTTACACAAGCGAGTGAGCTTGAGTTTATAGTGAGTGTCCTGAAGAAGGTCAAGTATACAAGTCCCGCCCTGCAAGTTCTCTACACGGCGAGGCAATGCAGTGTCCCCTGAGAATCATGCCTTCTGCTCTTCTTCTCCATCTTTATTCATAAAACTCTTTCTTAACCTTGAAGGAGAAATTCTTAGGAAAAGAAACACGGTAGGAAGCTCTTGCTTTGGGCCCACAGTTAGGAAGCCTATTGAGGAATGTGTTCGTTCCCTGGCAGAGCGAGCCCGCATCCCATTCTTCAAACCCTGCCACATTGTCTTATGATGGCCAGCGTTTCAGTGACCACACTCTCTCCCGAATTTTCCCTCCACAGCTAGCAGTGGCTCAGAAATCCTCTGTCCACCTATGAATCCCAAACCCTGGTTACAGGGCACGGCAGGCTAGTGGGAGCAAAGAGTGGCTGTGGGCAGTGACTTCAGTTTGGTGGGGGTGGGGATGGGGGCTTTGACCCGAGAGTCACTGCCATGTCCGCGTCACCAGCCTGGGGACGTAGCGTGCTCTGGCAGGCACATTGTGTTCGCAGACGCAAAACACAACACCGAGACTTTGTGCAGAGCCTCCCCGTTAATGTCTTGGAAGCTTAAATATTAGAGCCTGAGCTTTCTCTTGGGATTAATATAAGGGGAGGCATGTGCCAGATACGGCTCCTCCATGAGCTCTGTGGTGCTATAAAAAGAAACACTGCAAAGGGCATCCAGAAAAATGTCTCAACCCAAGAAAAAAATGAATAATGTAGCACTTACCAACATGTGGCCTGGGATGTAAAGGGAAGCCCTCATGGCATCATCCCAGATCTTCTTGGAGTCTCACATTTATGACCAGAGTCTCTAGTGGAGGCAGGGAGACTGTACACAGGAAGGCAGAGTTCTGGGGCCTGGTTTACTGTGTGACCTCGGGCAGATCGGTTTACCTCCCTGGGCTTTAACTTTCAAATGAAGGCATGAGACTGGGTCATTTTCAATCAACTTTCTTTTTTTTTTTTCTTTCTTTATTTCCTTTTTTTTTGCATGGTACAAATTCTGGCTATACAATAAATTATTCATGGCCTCCTTTTTTTTTTTAACTCAAAATGAAAATGCTTTATTAAATTCTATTTGAAAAAAAAATGTGTATTCTAACAATTTCGATGTTTCACTTCACTGAATAGAAGAACACCAATGAGAAAGTCCATGCCCTAGTTTTTACCCTCTGAAATGTTAATAGCTATGCATATTTGAGAAGTGGTAGAGTGGGGGAAGCTTCCCAGTGTTCTGCCCTAAAATGGGCTCTCCATGCTGTCTTGTGAAGCCAGGCAAATGTGTGCATCCTGATGGCCACAGATCACTCATCATGGGACCAAAACCCTTCTGAGGACAAATACTCTCTGGGCCTGTGACTCTGGCCGGCTGTCGTCCCATCTGGAGGAGGGCGAGGGAGTCAGCTGGGAGAGCAAGCCAGGCAGTCCCCAGAGAAAGAACCCAATGCAGCTTCTCCGGAATTTCCTCCAGCTCATGGTAAGTGAGAATGGCAGCTCGAGCTATGAGGCTGGGAGGCGGCAAAGCCTCAGGACTAGGTGCCCCCAGGAGAATCCCAGAGAATCTGGGGAGCAGGAGTGGATGTGTTCCCCAGATTTTTCCTCCCCAGAAAAATCCAGATTGCCCACACTCTGCAGTTATATAATTATCCTGTTATATGTGACTTCTGCACACCTGGGTGGGTGGGGCTGCCGTGGGGGTCACGACATGTTATGGACTCATTCCTTCCACATCCTGTACAAAGGGTGGCTGCGGACCTGCCTGTCACACCCGCACGCGCGCACACACACACGCACACAAGTGAGCACACATACACACTTGTCCCCACACACACATACCTGTGTCCGTGTATGTGTGTGTCTGCATCCTCTCCATTCCTGGGCTCACTTGAATAAAGTCCAGAGGCAGGCTTCCTACACAGCCTTTAAGTGTAGCTATGTAAACATTCTTTTTAACCAACTCCAGCCTTATATTTGGCATTAGTCCAGGCTGGTTTTTTAAAATTTTCAACAGACCGGTTCTTTCACATCTAAAATGTGCCACATTAACCCTTTTTTTAATGTTCAGTAGCATTAAGCACATTCACATTGTTGGGCAGCCGTCACCACCATCTGTCTCCAGAACTGTTTTCATCCTGCAAAACTGATATTCTGTCCCGATTAAACAAGAAATTCCCCATTCCCCTCTTCCTCCCAGCCCCTGACAGACACCAGTCCACTTTCTGTCATTCTAAGAATGTGATGACTCGAAGTACCTTATGGAAGAAGAATCATATGGCTTTTGTCTTTTTGCGACTGGTTTATTTCACTTAGCATAATGTCCTCTAGGTTCTTCCATGTTATATAGCATGTGACAGGATTTCCTTCTGTTTTAAGGCTAATCAACGTTCCATTGTATGGGTATTCCACATTTTGTTTATCTCAGACTGTTTTTCACTGCTGATTGAGCAGTCTCTTTCATGTTGTTGATATATACCCTGTGATCATCAGTGTTCAAAATAAGAATTACATTTAATTCTGTGGGGAGGTGGAGAAAAATTGGTGAGTTTTTGCTCTGTGAGCTTTATCAAGGCACTTACCTTGATGGACTTGAGAATTGTTACCTGTAGACACTGGAGAACTTGAGATTATTGGACACACTTGCCTTGGCTCATGAGAGTGGTTCAAAGAGTAGTATTATAGTCAGACTTGCTCAGAACTCACTTCTCTCCAGCATGAGCCCAGGGGTCATCAGAGTATCCTTAGGTTTTGGAGGACTCAGGTGTGCAGGGTTCAAGCGTGGTGGGTGATAGATCAGTCTTGGTTGACTTGGTTGGGTGATGAACATGGTTTATTAAGTTGGGTTGCTTTTAATGGAAAGTATATACATTCCAATATATTTAAAGAGATACTGACCATAACCCTGAACATCCAGGCCAGTCTTGTTACAGTTTCAGCAACTTCTTCCCATTTAGTGCTTCCCTAGTAGCATCACTCCCTTTAAGGCTTCATCAGGTAAAACAGCCAAGTACAAACGGATTTCTTGCAAGACTTCCTCATATTAATAACCTACTCATGGCCTTTCTTCATATCTTTCAGTTGTGGGAGGAGTGGGAACTTGGGCATGTGCCTGCCACATTGTTCTTTTAAGTTCTGGATACATTTGAGACACCATGTAAATATTTATTGATTTTTATTGCACAGACTATAGATTGCAATATTAAATAGACTCTTAGTCCTGGATGGAACTTTAGAGAGTGGTTGTTCTTCTATCCAAATACAATGTGTGAGCTTTGTTAAATATTTAATAAATGGTCAATAACTATTTCTTTTAGTATAACCAATGTGATGTCTCTCTGGAAGTTGAATGTAGATTTGTGATCTTCAGTAGTTGAGAGAGACTCGGGGAACTCCTGGGAGTATCTTCTTGATATCAGCCACCTCCCACCCTAGCACTACCAAGGCTGAGAGATGGCAGATGCCAGACAAGCCTGCAATTTCTGCCATCCCTCAGCCCTGCCATCTCTCAAACGTTAATTTTGCACATACAAATCATCTGGCATCTTGTTAATCTGCAGATTATGACTCAGAAGGGCTGGAGTAGAACTGAGGTTCTACATTTCTAGCCAGCTCCTAGGTGATGCCACTGCTGCTGGTCCTACCACTCTGCATAAGCAAGGCTCCTGGCAGCACAGGGGTATAAGAGGAGCAGGGCTCGGACCAGCTGAGTGCGGCATGTAGGGCACAAAACGTAAGGGGGCACCGGCTCTCGGGGTTACTTATCCAAGGGCACTGAGGGCGGCTCTTCCTCTCTGGGTGTGCAGGTGCAAGGCTGCCTTGACCCCAGGGGCCTCCTTACATTCTGTGCCCCAAGTTCTTCTCTCACCCCACACTAGTCCTGGCCCTGAAAGGAAACTTTTGGTCCAGGGGATTGGGGGCATGATGTGCTGCTCTAACCTGCATTACCCTCATGGACCAGTGCAGTGGAAATGCCTGTGTTTGATCAGAGATTCCCAGTCCTTCTTGCTCCCTGAGTGGATTCTGGACAGCCAGCTAGGTGCACCTAAATGATCCACCACCTAACCTGGTCAGGGCAGGGCTCCCACGTAGCTCAGTGTGTCCGTTTGCTGCCCGGCTGGTGCAATCTTTTAAAAAGAACATGTTTTCTCCTGAGTGCTCCATGGTGTGAGGTGCACAATGCCCTCCATGGCAGCAGGCTGAGGGGATGCAGCGTGAGTCTGTGGTGGGACCATGCCTTGAACCCAAGGGGATCCTTCACTTGCTGTGTCTTAACCACTTCCTCAGCTGAAGTGAGACTGATGGAGCATGCTCAGTGTACGCTGTCTTATGTTGATGTTTTTCCCTCCAGGTGCTTATCGTGGGTAATTAGGCTCTCTGCCACATGTTAGCCATGTGAGGAGTCACTGCAAAGCCCCTACACTCTCCTCTCTGCAAGTCTCTAACTCTGCAGTGAAATCAAATTACCCGAAAGCAAAAGAAGAGAGAGATGAGTGGTCAGCTGACAACAGCATAGCATGGGCTTTCCTGGATGGTCCTGGTGAGGGGCTGAGGGTAGGGGGGGGCGGCAGGATGTACATCCTGCTGGAGTCACATGACAGGGAAGACCAGACTTTGGTTTTTCTCAAGCTAAGAGTTCATTTCTCAGCCTGTAGAGGGACTGGAGAACCTCTTCTTATCCTATACCTAGGTCTGCAGGTCCCTGAAAAGGACAAAGTGAGGCTAATGACTTCCACACCTGAAGAACACCCTCAGCATCCCCTGCCTTTCCAGATGCTGCTTCTCCACTCACATTGTGTTCGTTCCCCAAGAAGGAGCTTGGGATGGCTAAGTCTGAGTTCACTTCATGTTCTCTAGATGGTCTTGGATAAGTCCCTTGTCCTCTGCCTCAAGTTTGGCAGAAAGGTTTGGCTCTTATTTTCTCCACCAGAAGAAAAATGGGAAAGGAAAAAAATGCATAGACACATATACACATATATGCATATAACCATATAGCCATACACATATTACATATATACACACATATATACATTGTATGCATATAATATGCATGCCTTGAATTTTTTTTTTATTTACCAGATACTTGGCTAAGTACTTTACCTACATATCTCCTGTATATCCTAGCAGCAATCTTAACAGGAAAATACCAATACTCTTCTCCACTTACTTCCAAAAGATGAAGTAAAGCATTGAAGGTTGAACAGTTATGAAATGGCTGATCAAGAATTCGAATCTAGATGCTCTGACCCCAGTGCCTGGAATCTTAACCACTATGCCAGTAGTTCTTATATGTCTGAGTTTGGGTTTCCCCAGAAGCAGAGTTTGCTCTTTCCCTGAAAGTGCATATAATTTACTTGCGAGGTAACTTCAGGAATCACTGATGGATGAGTGGAGAAGTGAGACAGGGGAGGAAGGCAGCCAATACAGTTTGCTTTATCCAGCCAGTTACCTCTTTGGACAGCTGAAGCCCAACCCCACTGGGCGACTCTGGGAGACAGAGTAGAACACACACGCTTCAGTGTTACCCAGCCTGAGGGGTAAGGGAGCCGGGCTATTTGTCCACCAACTCTCGTTATTCACTGAATGATGTTCATTACCTGGCTGTCCAGGGCTGCCATGCACACAGATGGAGAAGGCTCTAGCAGCTAGCAGAGAAAGCTAGCTCGCATGGGTGCTGTTGGCATTAGGATCATCCCACACACCTGCACAGGTGCTAGGTGGTGAAGTGAGTGTCTTATCTTGCCCCACCCCCTGAAACCTGGGGGAGAGGAAGAGTGCCAACTGTCCCCCCATTTCCAAGGGGAAAGAGGAGCCAGGTGTGTAGACACAGTTCTCAGTTGAATCTCAAAGGCCAAGAGAAGCCCACAGCCCGTGGAAGCTATCAGCTTCCCACCCCTGGGGCACCCCCAGGGCTTTGTGCCCTGTCCCACTCCTGATCCTTTTCTCTTCCATACTCTCCTGCTAGCAGTCACTGAGTGATCCTACAGAAATCCAGATCCATATTTATCTGAATATACCAAGGGCACATGCAGAGCCCAACAATGTCACTGATAGAAGCCAGATCAGCTAAAGTATAAATGGTGGGAAGCAGAGAAGAGTAGTAAAATGACTGTTTTCAGAGCATCAGAGGCGGCCAGGGGTGTCTTGGGAGCTCTAGCACTCGAGGCGCCCGTTTATAACTGAACTTCAGAGAGGTGGAGAGGCGCTCTCCCCATCCAGCCTGTGTGGCAGGGGAGTTGTGCAAAAAGCACTTCTTGTTTCTTGTGTTCTGGAGCAGGGAACCAGCAGGCGGGTGGTCGTGGGTGCCCTACATATCTTGGGTCCCATGGTGAACCTGAGTCTCTGGGGACAGGTGTTGCTCTCCCAGAACATTCACTTGGGTCCTTTGGCTTTTGGAGCATGGGTGATGTGCTCTCACTATGTTCAGGAGGGCTGGTGGAGGGCGAAATACTTCAGCCTAGTTCTTTGGGCTTCAGCTCCTGCCCTGACATCTGGGCCATATGCCTCACACTCCCCTGCCTGTGGTCTCTCACTTTGGCCCCACTCATCAAGGATGTACTTGACGCCAGTGATCTTCCTTCTTGCAGCTCTCCCATTGCACACCACTGAGCCTACATCTTGGCAGCTGATGCCACCACCACCCCCTTGCCACAGCCCCCTGCCTTTGCAGTAGTCTTAGTGCTGTTCCTCAAAGGGTCCCAGTCCTCTTCTCTTCCAGGCACTTGGATGACCCCCCATGTCCCTGAAGCCAGGCATTGTCACGTGATCTGTTTTCAGCAGAAGCGCGGTGTGTTGTCCTACGTGGGAGCTATAAGAGCCAATGGTGGTTTGTCACGTCCTCCTTCCTTGCTTGGCTGGTTGCGGAAGCAAGGGTGGAGATGAAGCCTCCCAGAGTGATTTCTAGGAGCACAGCCTCCTGCTGACCCACATTGGGCATGTGGTGTGAATGAGAAATAAACATGTGCTGTGGTAAGCTTCGAGATCCCGAGTTGTATGTCACTGCAGCATAACCTCACGTATCCCGGGTGACACAGTCTTTGTTAGGTGCAAGTTTACCTGCAAGGTAGCCCAGTCTCTCTCTGTCAGGCATACCCAAGTTCTTGATTGCTCCGCCCATGCTCTTCCCAGAGTGACTTGTCTCCTGACTACGGTGGGCTTGTTTCCTTCCTCGGGTCTGGACTCCTACTGGACACTTCAGGCACTCCCCAAAATGTGTTTGAAGAAATTCTTCAGGTCAAGTCTCTTAGCAGTGCCCATCTCCCTGAAAAGGTCCCTCTTGTTCATTTTCAAGCAAGTGCCTCTTACCATTGCCTTAAAAAGAAAGTATCTGTGCACAGAGTTGGGATTCTGTTTGAAGAATTCCATTGTTAATTAGGGGGAATCACTGACAAATCCCCTACACCATCACTGGTGATGTTCTCAGTGGTGAGAACAGTGGGTCCATCTTCCCTGATGGACCACTTTGCAGGTCTCCCAAGGGCCACCATTAGTGTTTTTGTTCAGTTCACAACATGTTAAGAATGCCTTTTCTTGCCAACATAAAGAGAAGTAATCCATGGCTTTTAATAACTGTGTGGCATTTCCCTGCATGGAAGCTCCATGTTTATTTACATTGGTGTCTCTTGTGAGGCCCTTGGTTCACTGCCAGGTTCCCTGGGTCACAAACATCACTGCATCCTTGTTTGTCCACCTTGCCTTACAACAGATTCCTAGAGTGCTTGCTGGGTCCAGTAACGCCAGTATTTCCCGAGGGAGGTGGTGGACATGGGGACAGCTCCCTCTGCCAGGACATGTGCGCCCACCACAGTCCCTCCATTTTAGAGATATTGGGGCACTTGGGTGGCTCAGTCGGTTAAGCATCTGCCTTTGGCTCAGGTCATGATCCCGGGGTTCTGGGATCGAGCCCTGCATCGGACTCCTGCTCAGCGGAAGCCTGCTTCTCCCTCTCCCTCTGTCTGCTGGTCCCCCTGCTTGTGCTGTCTCTCTCTCTCTCTGTCAAATAAATAAATAAAATCTTAAAAAAATTTTTTAGTCTGGATGGATTCACGTTGAAGGTGCGTATTCACATATTTGTGTGGAGAAACCCCCAGAATCCCTCCACCGAAGCAGTGATCCCTCATCGTGGTGTTTTTCTAGTAGTAAATATCTAGATACAGGAGAGCTTTTTACGTCTTTTCCATGATTTGTTCTGTGACAGTTGCCCGGGCGAATGCAGAGCATGAATGAGACATCGGAGCAGGAGAGGGAGAGAGAAGAGGGGTGTGGACCATCAGACGTGGTGGGTGCCGGGGTGGGCTTGGCCAGGTCACAGGGGCAGCTGAGTGCCCTGCTGGGAAGCTAGGACTTGCAGACAAGAACCCTCTCCCCTCCACATGCAGACTGAGAAATTGAGGAGAAGACCCAGCTGCTAGGGGTGGCCTGGAGACGGAATTAGGACTGAGAAAGGCAAGGGCAAGGGATGGCAAGGGCTCACCCTGGCCTGCTGGAGGTCTCGCAGGGAGGGGGCTCAGCTCGAGCTGCACTGGCTTTGTCACATGGCTCTCCCCAAATCTCTGGGAGGCCGCCCCGGTGAGGGTGGGAGGCGGCCCTGGGGCTTTCTCTGTCCACTCTCACAGCCCTGCTGAAAATAGAAGGCCGTTCACACGGCATCCACAGACCTGGACACTCACTCCTGACTCACCAAACAACTGAGAAGGAAATCGGGACACATTTTCACCAAGGCCATCGGGAAGTTAATGGTTTTCTATTGACCTTTTTACAGGTTAATAGAAACTGTAAAAAGCTGCCACTGCAGTGGAAGGTTCTTCATCACATGGGCTGTCAGGGCAGGCATGGTCTCTGGGCCGGCCCTGGCTGCTGGAGGTGGGCTTTCTTGCCTCCTTGGAGCTGCTTCTGTGACTTGCCTACAACTCACCCACCTTCCTCTGCGATCACAAGCATGTGTGCACACCCCCACACACACCTGCACACTGCCAACGGATGTGTGTACGGATGTGAACCCACTCACATGTGTGCCCAGAAAGACGGGGGCAAAGGGAGAGATGGAGTCAGTTGGGAAAGCAATGACCCGGTGAAGCTCTGTCTTGTTTAGACTACCATGCGGAGAACTCAAGCGCTCGCTCATTCGTTTGCAGTAATTCTTCCTCCTGGGCCTGGTTTCTGGGGGCCTGTCTGTTTGTACTTACTGTTGTTAAAATTAACAATAATAATAGCACATTCTATGTACGGAGTACATTTGTCTCAGGAACTTAAGCCTTGCTTTTTAGCAAGTCTTTAAATATATTGAAGCTGAGGTGGTGGTGGGGGGGTGGAGGTGAGAGCATGCCCATTATACAGATTAAGAAACTAAGATCCACAAACACCATGAGTTCCCCTGTTCTTCATCCTATTCGTTAGAGAAAATATAACTCCGTATTTTCACCATATGTAGAAGTTTGGGTTTTCTTGAATATAAAAACCCAAAT
This sequence comes from Mirounga angustirostris, assembly GCF_029215605.1. Taxonomy (NCBI): domain Eukaryota; kingdom Metazoa; phylum Chordata; class Mammalia; order Carnivora; family Phocidae; genus Mirounga; species Mirounga angustirostris. The sequence continues at coordinate 94,234,770 of NW_026991718.1, read as the reverse complement.
TATAAATCAGCATAATTTCTGTAAAATGTCAAACGATGGCATTATTTCAGGCCGATCCCCTCCACTGCTGCTCCCTACAATAGCTCTTTTGATCAAAAAGTCTCCTGGCCGCAGGAAAGATGCTGCAAACCTCTCCTAAGTGGGGATTAAGTAAAATATGCCCCAGAAAAAAGGACAGTGAGCATCTGCGATGCCTGAAGAAGACACGGGGAAGGGAGTCCAGCCAGAACCACCACTTTTTTCAGCCTCTATGTGGTGGAGGTGGCTTGTGGGTGTTCTGTGTTTGCATCGGAGAGCAAAACATAATCCCTGCTTGAAGGGGGAAGCCTCCTATGCTTCTGGAATATTGCCCTGGTCATCCTTCCCTCAAAAAGTAATAAAGTATATGCATTTTCTGATTAGGAACAAATGTCAAAGTGTCCACCATGATGGACGTCTCTGATTTCCATGGTGCTGATATATCACGGCGGGAGCTCATGAATCTTTAATGGCTGGCCTATATTTAGGGGCTTTCAGTTTCTGAGGGCGATAAATGGTTCTGCAGAGACAGAGTTCTAGTGTCCTGTCTTCTGCCAGGGCTGGTGCCTATTTAAAGCACATCTCGTCTTTCTAATGTACAGACTTTCTGCTGACCACGAGAAAGTATCCTGGACCTGAGATTAGATTGTAAGTCCTTTCCCCAAAAAACGTGTTGATTAATTTAGGCAGCAGCATGATAATGATTATCCATGATGGGTCAGGCCTGTGCTAGTGGGTTGGGTGCCTGGCCTCTGAGCTTTTATTCTAGGCACAGGAGATGGACGACAGGCAAGAAGACAAATAAGGTAATCACAGGCTGTGATAATTGCTGTGAAAGATATAAGCAGGGTGGTGGGACATGTTCTAAGCACAGCAGTGACATACCCTGATGTGCATTTTGAAAGATCACTCTGGCTGCTAGGTGGGAAAATGGATCGTAGGGGGACAGACATGAAAGCCAGGACACCAATTAAGAGGCTGTTGTAGGGGTCCAGGGAAGAGATGGTGATGGTGATAAAGGTGGCGAGAAAGGGAGGATGTGCAACATATTTGAGACTGCAAGACAGAACTTGCTGGTGATTTGGACAGGATAGCAGAAGAAAAAGAAGCAAGAAAAACGCCTAAATATACAGCTCAACAACTTGGCGGATTGTTGTAACATTTCCCAAGACAGGGAAGATCGAGGTGTGAGTAGAAGGGGCGGGTTTGGGGAGAAATATCAAGTGTACTGTCATCTAAATGATCTAAATATAGATATCATAAGCACAGATGTGCCTAGAGTTCCAGCAAGAGGTCTGGCCTGGAGATACCCCAAATGGACAGAGACATGAGCTTGTAGGTGGTATTTGAAGCTATGGACTGACCTGGAAAGACAGCTCGGTTAGAGAATGAACCCTCTGATCCATCACCACTTGGAATCCAGTAGGAGAGGTACAGGTGATGGAAACCAAGGAGTGACCAGTGAGGAAGAAGGAAAAAAGAGTATGGCATTCTAGAAGCCAAGAGAGGTGAGGAGGGGTGGCCACCACCAGGGACATGGGGTCAGAGAAGCACTCGATGAAGGGTCCTATACCATGGTGCCTGTAGAAGCCTTGACAAGGGCAGTTCTAGAGGGAGGGTGGAGGGTGTGAAATGGGTTGAAGGAATCAGAGTAACTGAGTCAAAAGAGAAAGATGAGCAAGTTGAGCTTACACTTTCACAAGTTTTTCTTTGAAAACTGAGCACAGAAATGGGACAGCAGCTAGATATAGGATGCTGAACAGAGGAAGGATTTGTTTTTTTTTTTTTAAAGACTTTATTTATTTTAGAGAGAGAGAGAAAGAAAGAGTAGGGGGAGGGGCAGAGAGAGAGGGAAAGAGAGAATCTTAAGCAGCCTCCCTGCTGAGCTTGGAGCCTGATGCAGAGCTCAATCTCACAGCCTTGAGATCATGACCTGAGTCGAAACCAAGAGTCAGATGCTTAACCAATTGAGCCATCCAGGTGCCCCAGGAAGGATTTGTTTTTAAGAGATATTTTTGGATGGAGATTCTATGGCATCTTTGTTTGCTGATGGAAATGATAGAGTAGAAAGGAGGGGTTGATGTTTCAGAGCAGAGGGGAGAACGATAGGGGTAAAGCTGTCAAAAATCAAGGAGGGGGTGGCACCAAGAATACATGTTCACCAGTCTTCCTTCTAAAGCAGCAGGGATGTTCCCACTTTCACAGCAGGCAAGGGAGAATATGGGTGTAGACATAGGGAGGCTTGGGGATTTGGTGGAGGAAAACGAGAGTATGATTGCTTGTCTTTTTTCTGAACATAAGATAAAGTGTTGAGCTGATGGAGAGGACCCAAAGAGCAGGGAGCAAATTCACATAGAAAATGTAGTCTAATTGCCTGGCTTCCTAGGTGACCCTTGGAGTTTCAGTGGCCTGTCAATCCAGGTGTGTCATTTTCTCTGGCCAGATAAGTTGCTCAGGTGTGGCCCAGAATAGGTAGAGAGTTGGACTGAACCACAGTCTGAAGTTTTGCCCCTTGAGTACCACGCAAGATGTGAGGGGCAAGGAGGTGAGGGTATTTGAAAAGGAGGAATAAGAAGGATAGACAAGGCCATGAAGAAGGAAAGGTGATGGATAGTGAAAAAGGGGTTGTGGCAGTTGGGGTTCTAGAGTAAGTGGCCTGGACAGCTTTGGGGGTGGTCAGAAAGGATGCTTGAAACCAGGATGTTGGATGTAGTGATGTCATTTTTGATGACAAGAGTCAAGGCTTAGCAGGGACAGAGAACATGAACATTGGGGATAATGAGGTCAGGAAGGGGAGAGGTCAGGGCTTTAGATGGTTGTCCCCCTTGTTGTTGATGTCACCATGATGATGACAGGAGCAGGAATGGAGAAGCAGGGACTAAGCTGGAAGTTGAAGGGGGAAGAGGAAACATGGTCTGGAAGCCCCAGTTGGGGAGCTTTGATGGAAATAAAAGCTATCTGGAATGCTTGAGTTATCTCACTGTTTGGGCTTAGAGCAGTGTTTTACTGTGTACTGGAGAAGCTTCTTGGAGAACGACATGTCCCCAGGCTTGAGGACTCCCAGCTGCCCCAAGGGACCTACAGTGCTGGAGAAATAACAGCACCTCACCGTGCTTAACAGGGAGCACAGCATGCAGCTGCCCCCACTGCTGCAAGGCCAAGTCCATGATCACTCAGTGCATTCACCTGGGGGCCTCGGGGGACCAGGGCACCTGCCCGGCTCTGCCCATATGTCCCTGTGTGACTTTGGACCTGTGATGCCACCTCAGTTTACTCATGTGTCATGTGAGAGAGTAAATGTACTCCTTGATCTGGAGCCTTTTTTACTCTAGCCTTCCATGACTTTTTCATGTCTGCACCTGGCCTGAGGCCTCTGTCCATAGTCTTGAGAAAAACCAGCACACTTCAAGTTGTTTACATTGACAAAGGACACGATCCATTAATGAATATTAACAATATTAACACACTAAGCCCACCGAAGCATGTCACCTTTCCACCTTCACCTCTTCAAGCCTAACAATATTCCTGGGCAAAAGGGATGCCCATCGCACTGCTAAGAGGTATCTGTCCACACAGACGTCCTCCCTGCAACCTCAGAGGGGCTCTCAGGTCTGCCAGCGATGCAGCTGGCCATCCAGGTGGCTCCCACAGTCCAGGGCTGGATGCGCGTGTGTGGAGAGGCTTCGCTACCCTAGCCCTGCTCCGTACCTGTCTTGTCAGACAGGGGGTGGGGGGGGTGGGATTCAAACTAGGGTCCTCCGTCCTGCCCACAGAGGTGAACCCAAACATCGTCCCTTTCGTTCCTGCTGTGGAACTGCTGACGTATGCTTGGCATGTGGCTCAGAGGTTGAGAGTGCCCAGGTTTGATTTAAGATAGGGACCTGGTGGGTCCCTGAGCGGGGCTCTTATCTCAATGACTATAGCTGTGGAACTGGAGGACTAGCTCTCCTTCTCTGAGGAGGGAGTGGGTTGGAACTAGCAGGCCAGGCTGCCCTGCCCGGATGTGAAGAGTTGCTCCGACCCTAAAATGTGGGTCACGTCCCAGGCTGGGAAATGACTGCTCAGATACACAGCGCTACGTTTGTACACCAAGTGTGCCTGTGTGGACACGCGCCCACACCCGTGCACATACGCAAGACCACTCTTGGCTAACATCGAACTCAACAACACACAATCCCTGAAATTAGACCCCGAGGAAGACCGGCCCGCTCTGTGTCACCCGGGCCTCGCCCGGGCCTTGAATTAGGTAGGTCACACGTGCACACATTTCTTCGCTGATTTGTGTTTTCTTCATTCACATGTGAGTGATGTCAAACCCACATAGCCCCAGGCATTCAGGGAGGTGCAGGCTAGTGGAGGCGAACACACACACACACACACACACACACACACACACACACTGGCCACGATGCAGATGGACTGACATGCGATACCCATCAGCAAAACACCACGGGAGCTCAAAGCAGGGTGGACTTTGCCCCGAAGGAGGGCTCGGGAGAGGCTCCAGAGCCAGGTGGCACGGTGCAGGCAGGGTCTGGGGAAGGGCAAGGACAGCAGAGGGAGCGTCAGGGCCTTGGGGTCACATCAGGGATTCCGTGCCTGTCGTGATCTTTCTGGCTCATAGTATCTTTGGGGAATCTGAGGGAGAAGCAGAGTCAAGGGGGGGCCTCTGTGCTGATGCTGCACGTGGCCCTCTGGCGGGGGTTGTCTGCAGCTGTGGCATCGCCGGGACGCCCTCTTGACAGGGGAGCCCAGATTTGCCTGGTCTCCGCCCTCGACTGCTGTTCCAGTCACTCCACGAATGTGGTCCTGAAACATCCACAGAAACTGCTTCAGATTTCAACCTTAATTAATACGCCATTAAGGCTGAGTTTAGCACCAGTTTCTTCCTTAGGGTTCGCTGCTAATGCATTTCCGCTCTTGTTCTGGAAGCCAGGAAGCGAGGTGCTACCTCTGTGAACACTTCTGGTGTTGACTGCACGTATGGAAGTATGGAACTAGGGCGTGAGGCAGGGGAGTCCTGGGAAATTGGCTGTCAGAGACGGAAAAAAAGACCAGTTTGTGATTTGTAGCCTTGGCTGACTTCTCTGGTGTAGATACCGCCACAGTGGTCAACGTCACAGTAGGAATGATTTAACAAGTGGCTTGTAAAATTTCTGAATGCTTAACATATGGCTCTAGGGGCTGGTGCCCCCAGCCCATCACTGGGTGGTAGGAAGGGTGGTGTGAAGAAATGAAAGCATATGCAGTCAGGTTGGAAAAGTTTCCTTCCCTTGTTGTCACAGTAACTCTGACAGCATGCTCCATCCACAGCTGCTACTTACCTACGGAATTGTAAAATAGTAATGTTTGTATTGCTTAAGCCCAAAACAATTTTTTTAACTGAGTGGATACAGCCAATTTACCTACACCCAAATTGCAAAGGTGCTTTTTTAAAATACAGCAACATCTGAAATTTTTTTTATAAAAATAATAGTCTGCAAATCTCTGCATGACAGAGATTATTGCTTTGCAAAGGAAATTACCATGTACCATGTACATCTTTAAATACCAGGTAATCTTGGGGTTTTTTAATTATTCACTTGTGCAACTATTTAGCTTACTGTTTCTTTAAAAATTCCTCTTGTATAAAGCAGTGGTTCTTAATTTGGGATCCAAGAATCCTTGGAAGGAGCCACTGGGGTGACAGTTTAGGGACTCTGTGCAGATTTCATCATATTCTTCAGTATGTCCATTACTTAGAAGGTGATGGGCTGTCACCCGCCACGGGGCTCTGTCATGTACGTCATAAATGCATGGGTGGTCAGCTCTGCGGGTCCAAGCAAGGCATTTTCAAGTTTGAGGACACATTTAAAGTCGGCGCAGATTCAGTCTGTGTAAACAGTCGCCTTTTCCTGCTAGAGACGCTGGGCTTGCCCTGGGCTTCGCAGGGAAGGTGTACAGCAGAGTTTTGATGATGACAGTGATGTGACACCTCAGCTTTACTCACATATGTGGGGAAGGAAATCAAATGAAACAGAAACCAAGCTAAAGCCAAAACTCATTAGCCCCCTTCATGCACGAGGCTGCTCGGCTTGTTTATGCCCTCAAGTCTGAGGGTGTTACACTTGCTCACTCACCAGGGCTGTGAAGGACAATCCTCTGTGACAATATTCATCGCCATGGTGGGTCTCTCAAAAAGCTGATGTCCGTCTCCTTGTGCATCAGGATAACCAAGGCCTCTGCACCTGGCCTTCCCAAGGACAGAAGGATTTTCTGCTGGAGGGAGGGGACTGTGGCTGGCCATCCCCTCTCCTGCTGCCAGTCGCAATGAAGTGCACCATCCCTTTCCAGTCACGTGTGTTCACGCCCATGAGCACACAGACTACCCAGGCCCTTGGCGGGGGGGGCTCCCTGTCAGCGTCACTCTCACACATGTGGTGAGGCCCTGCGTGTCAGCAGGAGTGGGACCGCTCCTGAGGGAGGACCCCGGGAAGGCTGAGGAGGGCACAAGGAGCCTTGGGACCATGGCATGGAGCACTCAGCCTCCGAGGTCGCTGCATCGCTATTGGGGCTGAAAGGGCTTGCCCAGCCATGCAGGACTCCTGCTGCATCTGACACCGAGTTAGTACTTCTGGCTTCACCATGCCTCCCTAACCCCTAGAAGCCGAGTTTTGCCATTTTCAGAACCAAAGATGCAGGACCAAAGTGACTTGGTGGGGCAGGGTTTCGCTTATACATTTGCTATGGTTATACATTCAGCAGTACGTGAAGCCTCACGTCCACGTGACTCTTTGGGATTTTATTTCATGTGTTTGTATTTGTCCACGTGGTCCTAATTTAAAGAGAGGGGTTAAATTCAGTTTGTCAGTCATTGATCGTAAATGGAAAACTCACCAAAACAGAAACATTTTGCTTTGTAACTGTTTGCTGCATCCTAGGTGTGTGGGATTCTCCCAGGTACCCTCTGCAGCTGGATTATCACGATTTAGTAAATGCCCTGTGTTGTTAGTCAGCCCGCCACCCTCTGCCTGCCTTGCTCCAAGTGCATCCCTGAGCTGTTTGGTGGGTGATAATTTTGCAGTTCTGTGTACATTAATTCATATCATCTTCTACAGAAGCAATGCTTTCTTTTTTTTTTTTATTGTTACTTTAGCCACCATACAGTATAAAATCCTGAGTGAACAATACATCTTCATAGGGTTAGTATATAAATGAACTATATTCTGAGGAATATGATCATTTCAGTCTCAATATAGTTGCTATTTGGGGAATATAGTCTCTTTAGTGAATTGTGTTTCAGAACTAATGGGATAATTTCTTTTCTTTCCTCTCTTCATCCTCAGGACTTTAAAACACTTGTTCCTTAGAACTCTGTAGAATAAGTTAGACAAATATTATTTATTTACATTATAAAGGTGAGAAAAGGGAGCCGCAGAGTTTATGGAATTGGCTAAGGCATGAGCTCTAGATTGTTAACTCACAGTCTACTCCAGTCTGCCAAGGGGAAATAATGATTGTAGTGACAGTCATGGTCCTAACAATGACAGCTGGCCTTCCTTGAGCACTTTCTGGAACTGGTCTTAGTCCTTTGTGTGGCTTTTCTTTCATCCCATGACAACCTATGAACAAATAAGTACTATTATTATTATTCCCATTTCCAGGGTCACACAGCGAGCGAGTCACTCACCCATAGCCAGGCAGCTGGGGAGCTGGGAAGCCAGAATCTGAACCAGCTTTCCCTGACCTTACTCACTGCCTTCTAGTAAGTTCCACGTAGGTCTTGGAAGACCTACAAGACCATACAAGACCTTCCCAGGGGAGCTGTTGTCACTGCCACGGAGGGTCTGATAGCTCCGTTGCAGAAGCTGGTGAAGAGCTTGGGGACATGCCCTCAGGAAGGTGCAGGAGCGATCAGGTTGGTGCAGGCCTTGGCAGCAAATACCTCTCCCTGTCCTTTCCAATCAGATCAGTCTGTAATTCAGTGGTTGGGTCTGCAGAGACTTCTAATTAAAAGATGGATTTTTTTTAATGAACTTTTATTAATTCAGCAATCTGACTGAATGCTGAATTGCCATTTTTGCTAATAGAGAAAATGGTTTGGTTTATTTTCCAGAACAGGGAAAGTCACTCAACTTAATTAAACTGTCTGAGGAGATTTTCTACTTGTCTTCCTCAACACGGGCCCAAGAGTGCACTTCATAAAGCCTGTCAGCCATAGTGGCAACTCAAGTCGAGCTTTCCTTTTGAAGTTGGGATGGATTTGGTGTCAGCTACTTCTAAAATTCCCGGTGTGGTCTCCAGTGGCCCCCACCTGAAGCAAAGCCCATGATTGCTACATGATTTCAGATGATCGAGAACACCCCCAAGTCCATGGGAGTGGGGGGTTCTTCCACCACCCCTGGGCAGGGTAGCCCGGGAATGGAGGGTAGCATTTATTTCCCAATAGCTTAGAACTTCATCACAACCCAGATTTTAGGCTCTATGAGAGAGCACCATGAAAAGAAAATTATTAAAAATTCAGACCTGCCAAAGAAAATACTAACTAAATTTGGCAGTACATGAAAGAAGTATTTCTCATGAGCAGGTGGGAGTTATCTTAGTGATGCAAATATTGATTAATAGTAGAATATCTACCAATGCCATATTTTATAGAGATGAGACTCCATGGGAAGAAAACATCATGTGAAAAAAAATATTTGATGTTAAAGGGAAGGGCATCTCCCGATGTCAAAAATACTCTCTCTCTCTGACACCAATGGTTAGCAATGGAGGTGACCAGGAAGCATACATGATCTGTAAAAATCACATCCATAACACAGTGTCCACCATGACCATTTTTATTTAACGTATTTGCTTTTTAAAAGGTCCTGGTGAATAGCTATTGTCAATAGAAGGATGAATATGATTTGCAGATAATATAATTGTATACCTAGAAAATCATAAGAATTACTGATAATCTCTTAAAATTAGTAAGAAAGTTCTAAGTAGTCAGACACAAGATGCAGAAATCAATAACTTTCCCAAATATTGACAGTGACTATTAAACGATACATTGAATCTTTTATTCAGATAATAGCAATAAAAGAGAGGTAATATAACATATTAACTAGGATTAATTTTAACAGTGCACACCTTTATAAAGGAAACTTCAACATGTATCTAAATAGATAGGCTGAAACTGATATTAGGACAGGAACTTAGTCTCTAACAAAGGGAACAGAACAGCCTTGACCAGGGCAGAAGGGAAGGATTTTTAGCAAAGTGCATGGGGAAATTGGTAAATTACTTGGGAAGACTCAAGTTAGAGTCCCACCTCACCGTATATATAAAACCCTCCCTGCTCTCCCACCACTTTCTCAGATCCAGAGCAATCCACTCACAGACAGGAAAGTATGAACCATCTACCCTTCCAGCCTCTTTCTTGCTAGAATTGCAGCTGGTTATGTGAATGCACCCAGAACCTCATTTTGAGGAGCAATTGTTATAAATCCAAGATGCTAGTGGTTAATAATGACAAGCCTGAGCTTGCCTTGGATGCAAATCCTAGGCTTGATTAAAGACGGATAAAGGCAGTCCTGCTGTTCTTACTACTTAGCAAATGACTTCATTTTTCTGCTGTGCAATATAAAACAGAAATCTAAATGTAAAATGCAAAACTTTAACTCCTAGACAATAACACAGGAGAAAAATCTAGATGGCTTTGGGTTTGGTGCTAACTTTTCAGATAGGACCCCAAAAGCATGATCCGTGAAAGAAGATGGTAAGTTGGACTTTATTAAAATGAAAACCTTGAGCTTGTCGAAAGACACGGTTAGGAGAATAAAAAGACAAGCCACAGACTGGGAGAACATCTTAAAGAGTAAAAACACAGATCTGATAAAGGGCTGTTATCCAAACTATGTAAAATTCTGCAACCTGCTGTTGGAGAGGGCTGGGTGAATGCATGTGGAGGGCAGCTTCAGAAGAAGAGGGGAACACAGTGGAGAGGGTGCAGCCTTCACGGCAGGGAGGAAGGAGCAGGTGGGGGGTCATCGTCCAGGTATGGGAATCCAGAGCACATAGAATTCCAAAGGCAGCCCTTGGAGGAGGGATGCCAGCACTAAAGGCTTATTAATCCTCCTTTTCTCTGTTTGTATCACTGTCCTCACTCTTCTGGGCATCGTGCGGGATTTTTAGGAGCTGAGTCAGAAATTGTCAGAAATGACAATACAGGTGAGGGCTTATTTCCTTCCTGTGGATGAGCCCCCAGAGTGTCAGCTGGGGCATGGACTGGCACGCAGCTGTGGAGTATATAGGACACCATGGTAAGGACTCTGGTCCCCACTTGGTTGGCCGCTGAGCCGAGTCAGGGTTCTTATCGGGGTGGGAGTGAGCAGGAGAGATTGAGAAAGGATCGTTTACGGCTGGAGAAATGTGTTTGTCATGGCACAAGCAGGTGGGCCTCCTAAAGACCTGTCCCCTGTGGGGCTAAGGAGAAGGAAAGTTGATGGGTAGAAAAAATTTGTCAGGAAACAGGCTTCCTGATTGGGAAGCTGGTTGGACACGGGCTGGGGCCAGCTGAGTCTAGACCTTCTGTTGTGCTCCTGTGTAGGTGTTGCTGCCATTGGCAGAAATAACCAACGCAGGAGAAAGATGCAGGCGTTTGCAGCTGGAGGGACCTTCAGGGAGCGGGTTGCTGATTTAGTTGAAGGCGAGCTAAATTCACAAAAAGGAGATATTTTAATAGCAGATAAATTAATTACCTGGAAGTATTTTTGAGTTACAAAGTTTCTCTTCTACCGTGTAGGTGTGTGCTAAAAAACTCTGCAGAGAAAGAACAGTGCTTAACCCAGAGTTAAGAATGACAGGTTCCACAGTTCTCCAATCAGGGAGGGTCTTCAGCCAGTGGGTCAGCCTTCTCCTGGCCAAGCTGGCCTTGCCTGTCAGGAGAGTACCACCTGCCACGTGCCTGAAAATCAAGTGTCTGTGACATCACAATCAAGGCGAATGGCTTGATTATCTTCTTCCCTCTCTGACAGTTTATCCCCTTGGCCAGACTTATACATGAATATAGTATAAACTCTGTATACACTGGATACCGTATGTAAACTGTATATAATCTGTATAGTATAAAACCATTTAGACTTGATGCCAAAAGAAATTAAATTACTGATACTACAACTTGAAGGTATTGGAAGTGAATGAAAGAATCTGGTTGTCGTTTTCACAAGGGACAATCTATAGAGGGGATAAAAAGAACCCTACAGAGAAACAGAACCCCCAGGTCCCTGGATATTAATTCTCTCCCTTGAAAGGCCTTCAGGAATCCCATCCATGTGGTCAGCAAGGAGTTCTCGGTCATTCTCTATTATTGCCATCTGTCATCTTGATTATTTGTAGGGATTTCATTTAGTGATCTGAATCCAGAGGTTGTCCATCAGAGCCGGGAGCCAGGGGATGACCTTGTATGGCTGCTTCTGGTCCTGTCCTAGCCTGCCTGCATTTGATAAATGACACACCCCTCCTCCCACCCCTTGGGAGAAATGAAGTGCAGGCTCAGGGCCTTATCGATTTTCCATAACAACTGATGCATCTTTAGGACTCTATTTTTATTTCAGAAGTGGCCTTCTGACCCGATTCAGGTCTGTAAATCAGCTGACAAAATGTATTGCATGACCCTTTATGCCATGGCTTTTTCTTATATATGATGTGGAGAACATCCTTGGGGTTCAGATACACCCCCTTCTTCACTGGAAGGCATTTCTGAACTTTCATTTCAAGGATTTTTTTTAGAGGGAGAATGAAGGGACCACAGCCCTTGATCCGTTGTGGTTTGACAAGTGAGGCTCGGAAAGCTACAGTGTGCTACAAATGTGACTGCACTCCTCTCACCACCAGCTATTTCTTAGCCCGGTTGGGGTGAGGGTGAAGATTTCCACCAGGAGAGTCTGGCCTCTGTAAGAGCCGTCCATGGATACGTTCAGGCTCACCAGGCCATTCCCATTATGTGACAAGGAACTGGGCACCATGAGTATCTTGAGGGTGAGAACTGAATCAGGTTCCTCTGTGTCCCAAAACACAGCCCTGTGCCTGGCACCATCAACTCTTGTTGGCTGAATGGGGAACAGGTGGCCTTGGTTGCCAACACCAAGACTCCTTAGGAAACAAAACATCGTTGATGCCCTGGCCATAGAACCTTCGGTTCCCTCCTTTGGAAGACCACTCTGCTGTCTTGGAGCTCGTTATAGGTTTCGGACGACGGCGTGGCCTTCTCCCAGGCTTCTCCCAGGCTTCTCCCAGACCCAGGCCAGGTTCACTGATTGGCTACCCCTGAGTGGAGAGGGCAGAGTCCAGAGGGTCACAGCCCGGGTCACCTCAGTGTTCTGCGGCTGACGTACATGCACACATGGCTCCCGTTCTTACCAGGGTCCAGTGGGTTCAGCACCTACATCAGGAACGACTGACTGCAGACAGGTCGTCAGGTTAACTGCTTGTTGCCTTAGTCTTTCACTCTGTCCACTACCTGCCGCTCTTCTTGGCTTTGTAACTGCTCATCATTTATGTTTGTGGGAGGAGCCCCCACCTCCTGACCGGCTTTCCTGACATCACCCTTATGTGTTTCAGATGTCTTCTGTGCTTTCCATTCTCATAGATAAGGAGAGAGAATGTTCCTACTCATTTCTCTTAGCCTTAGCCTGGGTTGCCAAGGAGCAGCCCCTGGGCAAAGATTGCAGGTGCAAGAGGTTTACATGGGAGCGACCCCAGGGAACTTGGTGGGCCATGGGGAAGTGAGATGGGAGGGGAAGGAAATCAGTAAAAGGTGCATCAAGGAGCAGGTGGGGTTCAGTCCCACTAGGGAGCTCTGGGAGGTGGTTTGTAACCTCCAGCTCCCATCCTTCACTGGCTGGGGCTGCCCTTGGACCATTAACCCCCAGCTCTCTCTTCTGTCCCACTGTCCCACCTGCAGGATGGGAGATAGCCCCTGGGTGGAGAGTCTCAGGCTCTTGCATGAGGGCTGAGTGCTCAGGACACATGGCTGGGACATGAACAGCACTAGCTACACTCAGGTTTTGAGGCTTCAAAGCAGGCTCCCATACCTGCTTGCTCAGTGGACTGGGGCAAGCAGGCCAAACTCTGTGAGACTCAGTTCTTCCCTCAAAAAAACAGGGCCAGTTGTGGTACACCCTCATATGGTGGTTGCCAAAACTAGGAAACACATATAAAGCACATGGAGCCTGGCTGAGAAAGTTCAAGGATGTTTTAGCCATTAATGGTGCCATTACCATACCTGTCTCTCGCTGATTGTTTAGGACTGAAATTTGCTCATTGCAGTGTGATCAGTTGTCTGCAAAAACATGCAGCAAGAAGTTGCTGTTACTAGGAGACAGGGTGGGGGGATGGGGAGTGGGTGTCTGGCCTTAAGATGAGTGAGCTAAGGAAAGTCATTTCTCCTCTTTGAGCCCATTTTTCTCATTCAAGAATTTTGGACTAGAAGAGGGTTCTAATCACTGATGAGTCTGTGGAATGGCTGCTCGTGGAAGGCTGCGCTTCACTCCCTCCCAAACCTTACCTTGGGAACCATATTTATATCACTGGACACACAGCTGCCTGAATTTCCTTTTTCAAAAAGAGGAAAAAAAATGGTGCCCAATTTGGGACTGTCCAGGTTGCCTTGCTGACAGGTGGTGGGGTCCTTAGCTCTAGACTCGGTTCTGTGCCTTTGTCAGACAACTAGCCCACTTAGCTCCTGAGCCCCTGCTCACAGACGAGTCCAGAACATTCTGTAGACCTCACACTCAGCTGTGTGCGGGTCTCGGAGAAGGAAAGTTTCCTCAGAGGACCGTTGACTTACCTGAGCTCCCTGGGTCAGTGGACTCAATCTGAGAGCTGCATTTATTGCTCATGAACATTCGGGTCATGGGAGACCTATCTTTCCTGGCAGTGAGGCTCTGGTGTTCTCCTGGAAGGCTCTGAACTGGGTTTAGTAAGAAGAATCCGATAGAATTCAACAGATGCATATTGACCACCCTGTTTAATAAAAAGCCTCTGAAAATACTCTGGCTTCTTGACAGGAACATTAGAAAGGCTTGCCTTTCCTACAACTTACCATCTACTCATCTTGTAAGATTTCTTGTGGCTACACATTCAGTGAAAGAGCGGTCGTTGGTGGGGCATGCACCGCCATTGTAAGGGGTGCTCGGGAGTCAAATATGAATGAGAAACAGCTCCTGCCTGTGAGGAATGGCCAGTCAAGATAAAGAAACAGATACTAGAGGCAGAGCTTTCAAGAGAAGGTAGTACATTGCCATGTCTTGGCTTGTCAGTGTGCGGGATGTGGAAAGAGATACTGAAATGATAAACTGTATTTATTGAGCAATTACTGTGTGCTGGACACTAGTTTTAGCACTTTACATACATTAGTGCTTAGCTTCACACACACTCTATATAAAGTAAAGGAGGCAACAGTCACAATTTTAGATGAGGAAATTGAGGCCCAACATTGCCCAGCTGGTAAGAGATAGAGTCAGAACAAGAATCTGGAAGGCCTGGCTTTAGACCTTCCTGAAAACCCATCCTCTTGATATAAGAAGAACCTGGTAGGGATGGAGAGAACAGGCTGAGAGAGCTGGGTCTGGGGTGAGGGCATCAAGGCTCAGGAAAAGGTGGGCCAACTGTGATTTTCCAGTTGGGTGCCTGGGGACATTCATGGCCCTACCAGTTCATAAGGTGGATACAGGATGAGAGCCTAGTGGGTGGCTCTGAGATGCGAGATAACAGACTGGGTCTAAGGATAAATTGAGTAAGATGTTGGTGACATAGTGAGGAAAATGTCCAACGGTAGGGCGCCTAGGTGGCACAGTCAGTTAAAGTGTTCGACTCTTGGTTTTGGCTCAGGTTGTGATCTCAGGGTCGTGAGATTGAGCCCCGTATTGGGCTCAATGCTGAGTGCAGAGCCCGCTTGAGATTCTCTCTCCCTCTGCCTCTCCCCTCTGTGTGCTTGCTCTCTCAATAAATAAATAAATAAATAAATAAATAAATAAATAAATAAAGACTGTCCATGGGGCTCTCTGGTGAAGTCAGGAAAGTCAAGGCAGCATTTTAGTCCACCCAGAGATGGCCAATGAGTGTTCACCAGGCGACTCTCCCACATGACACTCTTCTTTGGAGGGGACACTAGGGCCTACTGTATTTGCCCCTGCTGTCATAGCTCTCCTCTGAACTCTAGACCTAGCTGACACCCCCTCCTGGAAAGCTACCCTCCACACATCCAAACTGACCCTTTGACCATCCCCCCAACCTGGCGCTCCTCTCAAGTTCCCATTCTCTGAACACCCACTCATTGCTGAAGACAGGGACCTAGTCATCCTCCTAGAGCCACACCCAGTGTCATCCACTAACAGATCCTGGGGCTGTACCTCCTCACAAGCTCTCAGATCTGGCCACGCATCCTCCACAGGACTGCCAAGCACTTCTTCCTCTCTCCTGGACGGTGCCGTTGGTCGCGTGGCTTCTGTCCCCTCCAGTGCTCCCACCACACGGCAGCCACAGTGATCCTTCTACACATTTAAGGCCATCATGCACCCCCTTTTGGAAAATGCATAAATGACTTCCCATTGCTCCCAGGGTAAAGGGCAGCCCTTCTAGTCTGGCCCACCTGGCCCGCGTGGTCCGGTGCTTCCCTGTCCACCTCCCCTCTCTCTGCCTCCCCCTGCCTTTCCCCCCTCCAGCCTCTCTCTCCTTCTTGAATCGCACAAACACATGTGGGTATCCCACCCCCACTCCAGCATTAATGGGCTTTTTGTCTTATCAGTTTGTCCTCTGCGTATTTCCTGTTTCCCTCCTACTCTTCTTCCCCCCCTCCACGGGCAGAGGAATCCCAGCCCTCCCTTCATGAGCACTTGGAGCCCCAGGAAGCATCTTCCTGTGCTCATCACAGTTGAAACTTTATATTCCTTAGTGAACTTAAATTGTCAATTACTAGACAATAATCTCTCTGTACCCAGTGCCTGGCAGATGGCAGGCACATAACAGGCTCAACGGATGTTATCTGAATGAATGAATGAATGAATGAATGAGGCAAGCTTGGGAAATCTCACTTCTCTCCCATTTGGGGATTGTTCTTGCCTTCTGTGAGGACAGACCGCATACCTTGCTGAAATATTCTGGACAGCGCACACTCTTCTGCTGAGGAAGGACGCCTGGGCAGAGTTTGAGGATCTGGCTCAGCCGATGCAAGGCTCTGCAACCGTGTGCATGGAACTGAATTGCAGAGTTAATGATTCAGGGTGAAGACCAACTTAGCAGACAGGAAGTGTGCTGAGTTCCAACAATGCACCGTGGGATGGCTGGGGTCTTCCCCTCTCTGAAGCATGGCAGAGCCAGCCCAGCCTTCTGGTTGAACTCACGTGTCAACACACCTTCTGTCTCCACCACAGGGATCGGGGCTCTGCAACAAGAAATTACCTACTAATGATTAGCTTGTTTGCTTGCAATTAATGACTGCTGAGGGCAGGCACACCAGGGCCAGTGATCAGTCCTGATTCATTGATCAAACTGTCCCACTGACCAGGGACTCCGGGAAGCACCTGCACTCAGTCACCAATAATTCCCCTCCTACCCGTTGGAGGGGTTGACATTTAACAAGCAGTAGCTCCTTGGCAGATTTTTGACTGAGCTTGGCTTTCCAAAGTAGTGGGAAAGGGGACCAAGAAAGAAAAGGAGCTATTTGCAATGGAAACAAAAGGAAAAGAGATTCTAGAGGCAGCCAGCCTAGGACGCTGGACACAGAACTGGCTATCACATTTCAGTGGCTTGTGGGACTGCGTGTGGTTTGACCAAACCTAAATTTAGGGTTTGGAGTATTTTGGCAAGATCTTAAGGGTAGGTAGCATTTTTACCAGATGTACTAGCTGTTTTTCTTACCTCTGAGGTTAAATGATGTTCCAAATGCCCTGAGAAGCTGCCTCCTTTGTGCATGCACCAGAGTCGCTGTATCCGGGAGCAGGAGAGAAACCAATGGGTCAACATGGCCAGGGGGCTGAGCCAGGTGCCCTGGGGCCTGAGCTTACACAGCCACTGTGTTGGGAGCTTTGAGAGGGGCTCTCTCTGCTCATGGGCCAGCCTCCCGAAACTGCCAGGCCAGGTTGAGTCCACACTGTTAGGCCTGGTTCCAGCTTTATTCTGAGGTCACCTCAGAAGGCAAAACCCCAGAGTATGGTAGGATGCCGAGGACAGATTCAGTGATAGACTTAAAGGCTGAAGAGAGAGGATTCCTGGAAACTGAGGCCCCAAGGGTGTTAAAGGGTCAGCTGGAAATAAATGGCATTAAAACATACTGAAGAAATTAAAAATAGAATTACCATATGATCCAGTAATTCCACTTCTGCGTGTTTATTGAAAAGACTTAAAAGCAGGGTCTCAAAGAGATATTTGCACACCCCGTGTTCATAGCAGCATTATTCACAGTAGCCCAAAGGGGGAAGCAACCCAAGTGTCCACCAACAGTTGAATGGATACACAAAGCATGGCATATATGTACAATGGAATATTATCCAGCCATAAGAAGGAAGGAAATTCCAAGACATGCTCCAATATGAGTGAACCTTCAGGGTATTAGACTGAGTGAAATAAGCCAGCCACAAGAAGACAACTGTTGTATAATTGCACTTATATGGTATGCGGTGCCTAGAGTGGTCCAGTTCAGAGATGAAAGGTAGAATGGTGGTTGCCAGGGGCTGGGGGAGGGGGGGGATGGGAGGTCCTTATTTAATAGGGACAGAGTTTCAGCGTTGCAAGATGAAAAAGTTCTGAGGATCTGTTGCACAACAATGTGAATATACTTAACACTACTGAGCTGTGCACTTAGAAATGGTTAAGATGGCAATTTTGTCATGTGTACTTTACCACAATTGAAAAAAAATGAAACCTTAAAAAAATACAGAAAGATACACAATCCATCAGTTATAATCAAAAGTGCAAATTAAAGCTGCATCGAACACCATTTTCCCTGCATTAGAGTGGCAGAGGTGAAGAAGCTAGAAAATTTACTGTGTTGGGAAGCAGGCACTCTCATACATTGCTGGTGGGTATAAAAATTGGTACAGACTTTGGAGGATATTTTATTTCTAGCAAAGTTAAAACATGTGCATTGCCTTTAACCATCGATTCCCCTTCTGGGAGTTTATCCTATAAATATACTTGCCCAGGTACACAAAGGAGCATGCAGGGAAATGCTGCAGCCCTGTTTGCATAGCGAATGACTGGAAGCAGTCTAGGTGCCCATCACCAGGGTACCACCCAGGAGATGGGTCTTTCCTTTGCACCAGGCAGTAAATGAAGCAGCTAGGTTGATGTCCCCACATGGGGAGTTTTCCAAGATGTGTTAAATGAAAATAACAGCATGCAGACCACCGTGTTTCACTAGCTACCATTTGTGTAGAAAGAAAGGAGGCCGGATTTATGCCTTAGTGCTCATATGTGCTTAAGAATATTCATGCCAGGGGCCCAAGAGGACTGGGCATCCTGGTAGTCTCTGAGCCTGGAGTTGGGGTGACCGGGGCCATCATTCCTTCTTATATCTTCAGGGATTCCCTTCCATAAACTTGTGTTCCTGATTCTAAACATTTACGTGCACACATCACCTAGCCATCCAGCCATATGTACACTTTCAGAGTTGGCTGTGATAATGAAGGCCCAAGACCTAGCAATTTCTCCAAGAGGCCTGTCTGGGCCACGGCTCTGTGGGCTGGACCACCAAGATTCACCCACTTCCAGAAAATGCCCCTGTCCGAACAGTCTCCACGTTGCCAGAACCAGTCTAGAATCTTCACAACCAGAGATACATGTGGAGACTGCACGATTCAGGTGTCCCTATCTGTCATTCATAACTTCTTCTGCATTTACTGAATCAGTTTTCTTCCTCTTAAAGCTTCTGTGATTGTTCTCATACTGGAAGAATGAGTTTCGGTTGTGAGAAACACAAAGGGGGTGAAGCAGTGTGGGGGCAAGATCTCTTGAGGGTGTGCAGCAGGGTTCATGCTCATGGAACTTTGGGTTCCACACCCATCAGGGAGGGAGAGAGGAAGACACAGAATGTGGAAGACCGGCCAGGCTGGTGAGGGGCTCCATTGCCACAGATCTGCTCTGAACCCTCTCCAGGAGAGGGTGTGTTCCCTCCAGAAGAGAGAGAGACAGACAGAGAGCACACCATCCAGGACAGAAGAGAGAGTGCTATCCAGGTGGCCAGAGCAAACACCTTTGTCTCATTCGGTTGTCCCCAAACCGGGCTGCCTTCCACATCTGGGGTTAGCCCTGGGGGTGAACCATTGAGGACCATTGAGGACTTTGGATAATGGACCATGTTGCTACAGGGACTGGAGCAGTGGTGGTTGGGGGGAGTATGATGGGGCAGGGACAGAGTTGACACTCAGAGGAGGCCATGGTCCAGTCCTGTCTGTGCCATGGACTCCTGCCTCTTTGAATGGTAGTTAAAAGTACGGACACTGGGATGAGTCAAACCTGGGATTGAGTTCTGGCTCCAGATCCTTGAATATGATTATGTAAGTGCCTAATCCTCAGTTTTATTCATCTATGAAGTGGGGAAAATAATATGGATACATTCTTCATAGATGACTTTGGAAGATCTGTTAGCTAAGTGTGGAGAATTGACTATTTTCTTACTACCTTTCTTTGGCATCTCCCATAGAACCAAGTGCTCAGAACACGGGAGATGCCAGAAAGATTCCTCTGGGATTGAATTAAACACCCTGGAATATGCTAAGAGGGTCTCCGAGCCTGGAGGTGTCCATACTATTGGGAATCCTCCTCGCATCCTCCAAGAGGTGTGGGGCGGGGGGGCTCTGTCCCCTCTCCACCTGCACTTCCTCTTTTCCTTTCCCTGGTCATTGTTTTCATTTTCCTCATCCCTTTGTTCCTCACTGCCCTTCAACCAAATCTGATTGGTTTCCCTGGCACCAGAATCAGTACTTTGTAATAATGGTGAGGACAACAATGGCTCTTTAGCGTTTCCAAACCAGAAAATGTCTTTGCCTGCTTTGGTAGATGGGGAAACCAAGGCTCTGAGGAGACCCCACGGCTCAGCTGCAGTGGACCCACAGCTTTTTGGAGAACTCACACTAGCCTGTGGTGCAATTGAGCATCCATATTAGAAGACAGCAAGAAGTTCCATCTTGAGTCTGTCACAGTCCCTAAATCCACTCAGTCACTGAGTGCGGAAGAGGAAGACCAAAATCTGTACAGCACACCAACCCACCCAGTGAATTTAGAGGATGAGACATAGCTACTGAATTCTGGAAATATTTGCTGATCCCCAAGGTGCTGATACCACTCCGAGGTCATGAAGCTCTGTGCCAAGCCTCTCAGAATGATGTCTCTTTGTGGTTAGCTGCCTCTTCAATTTTATTGTCAAATTCCCTATGGAGTTTTGTTCTGTTTGTTTGTCTTTTCCTGATGAGGCTAGATATGTGGGATGCTTCCTTCTTCCAATTTAGGCTAAATTGAGGGATGTATCCACAACCCTCTCTGCATGTTTATATCATCACATCCCAAACAGTCTCTTAGGTCCTCGTACCCCCTTCTCCAGAGACTGATGGGGATGGGAAGGCATCAGCAAGGGAAACCTCGTATACACAGCTCAAGAAATTAGCATGGCCCGGGGAATGTGACTGTTCCTATTTACTCTGGTATTTGCCCCATGGATACAGCTGCAGTTATGGGACCTTAGGCAGTGCTCAGTTCCCTCATCTGGGCCAAGCAGAGGCCAGAAGACAAGTGCTTTGGAGCGCCGAGCTGGACCCCTCACCTCAGCTCTGTTCCCTCTCACCTCCGAGGATCGCTTGTACCTCCTCCTTCCTGCCTGGAGCACTTCAAGGACGAGACTGAGAAGTCACACAGGGGTCTTGATGTAGGAAGGTCAAACAAAACCAGGACAGTGTTTCGTTAGAGAATTTCATGGGTTAAGTTCTGTTCTGCATCATCCCGTGACACCATGAAGAATTACTAGACTCTCAGTTCCATTCACAGGGACTAGTAAGTAAAGACACAGCTCCCTTTCTCAATAGGATTGACCCACTGACTCTGAGCTTTTTAGTTTCTCAATGTATGTGAGTTTTCATGTTTCAGAATCCTGAGTTCAGATCACAGGTTGTAATGGCAAGTATTCCATTTTATTTTATATTATTTTAATTACGATTGCAGAAAAATCATGACTACCTGATTACATAATACGTGACCCAAGAAAATTAAGTAACACCAAGTAATATATTCAACAGAGGCTCATATCCTGTTTTCAGTTCATAATTTACATTTACTAAATACCTGAAGTGTGGTAGATATAGTCTAAACATTTACATATTTTGCTCTTTCATGAATTTTTTCCCCAACTTATTTTGTCAAAGGAGCTCAAGGGTCTTTGGAAGCAAAGTAAAAGTGAGATGTTGTTCCAGGAATTCTATCAGCCAGAAATCACTATTCAGAGGCACCAAGGTGTTTAACAGTGAGTTTTAACTTGTTGAGTTTAATAGTGGTGCTGAGGATCTCTGGGTCCTGAATTGTGTTTGGAGCATGAAAGAAAAATCAAATTATGTCCAGAAAAGTGTTAGTGCTGAGTGTACTTTATAGCATGTTGTCTTTTTATTTAGATGGCCTGCATGTTAACACACAGTAGGTAGCTCTCTCTTTCTGGAATGTGCCATTCCCTTTACCATACTGAATAACAGAGTTTAATGCTGCCCCATTGTCTTTCTGAATACAACACTAGATCCCAGAACCTTTGGGTAGAAGGTAGTAGAAAATATCTCTGGGAATAAAGTTCCTATCATCTATGGGTGTGCATGTGATCCTGAATTGCTGTATTTTTTCCTAACTTTATAAACTGCCAAAGACTGCCAGGGATCCCAGAAACTACGCTTCCTGATCATCAGTGGTCCCGGACTGATCACATGAACAGTTGCTGGTTCATTCAAACTGTCCTCTTGACCCCAAAGGCCCCCTCTTCTCCCATCTGTCCCTAAGGACAGTAATGAGATGGAACTCACAGCTTGTGGCCCTTTGGGAATGGAGAAAGTGGCTCCTGGTCTACTTCCCCAGGATAGAAACTCTTCTCAGACTCGTAAGAAAGCCAGCAGTTGAAAAATGTCTCCTGACCCTCGCTCCATCCTACTCCATCCACAAAGCCCAAAAGAGAGGCGGGTCAGAGCCCGAGGGTCCTATGGACTTCCTTTGTTGCTGAACTACCTAGCTTTCTGGGGAAAGAGATTTCTGGGAGTTATCATCTGAGTATTTAACTACCTTAAAAAAAAAAAAAGCTTCAAGACCTGGACACCTGCTAGAAGATGACAATGATTTAGTGACTGACACAGAGCTATTAAGATCAGGAGGTAGGGTGAAGATTCTACTGAAGACGCTAGTGTTGAAAATGAACATTGCCATTCAGTTTGGTTGTTCCATACCCTTCTCTCCAGGACCCTTTCCCCAGGGACACAAGATTGCATGGGCTCTTTGCACAAAACAAAATGGGATCTGCCCCTGGGGCACTTGAGGACTTATCTCCTCTCCCTTGTTCTTTGCCTTCCCTCAGAGGTGTTAAAAATATGCATCTGTGGATGTTATATGGGTGAATGACTGGCTCTGGGGCAAAAAATTCTCTTTCTCCCCTCCAATCCCTAGTGGCACTTTTAAAACTCAGATTGTCTCTGTTTTTCTTTGCAGTGAGCAGAGTGTTTTATTCATATTTTAAAATGTGGAACTTTAATAAAACTCAGTTTTGCCTTTTCCCCACTTCCCATGCATTAATAACTCAGTTATGCTAGCAACCAAGTACTAGCACCTGTACTTGGCCCTGCTGTTGCTCAGGGAGGATAGGTCCTCACTGCCAGCCTTGAATTTGGATGACAGCGTTACCAGCACCAACTGCCTTCCCCCAAGACCCTCATCTGAGCTGTATGGGGCCATCCCACCAAATGGCATTAACTCTTTCCTGCCCTTCAGGTGTGTCTCTCCTTTTTCTGCTTTCTCCTGGTCATTGTTTTCTCCTGTGCATAAATTCTCCCACGACCCTTATATTTTTTAGCTGTATCATTTATGTAACCAGCCTCTTCAGTGCTCCCTTCCCCAGCCTCGTTTGCCCTGTTCCCCAAGTGGCTGAGCTAACTGTCTTCTATGCCCACAGTTGTAACCTCAGGGCTGAAGTGCCCAACCTTTGTGTCTGAAGGACAAAGGCAACCTGATGGGGACTGAGCTTCTGGTCCTCCTGGCTCTTGTGTCCCCCCTCCTCTGTTCCCACTGTCTGAGGATGGGCTTTCCCGAAGCAGCCCTGAAATGAGGATTTGTATGCTATCTCTAAGGACGGACAGGGAGTGGGGCAGGAAGAGGAAAAGAAGGAACCAAAGTGGGGTGTGACCTCAGTAAGAGTCCTGCCCAGGGTGGCTTCCCCTGATCCCATGGTGGCTCTCAAGTATCAATTATGCCCTCTGGCTGTCCCAACCCCAGGCAAGTTTGCTGCCTCTGTGAGGGCCTGGGCAAGGGAAGGGTGATGTGTTAGCAGCCAGACTCTTCTGCAGGTGCCCTAGGGCCATCCAGATGCTGGTTGTGGGGAGCTGGAAGCATAGGAAGGGGGTGCACATCCAAACGAGGGGGCTGACAGGTCTCCACTGTTGTCCATGGTGAACCAGGAGAGACGCAACTCTAGGAGTATTTCCGAAATAGAGCCTTCTTGCCTTGACAAAGTCATACCTGTTCTTCCTTATCCTCTTGGCCAGATGCTTTTTTTCTGGTAATGAGGACAACATTGTGATTAAAAGTGTGGGTTCTAGGATCAAAGGAAACTGGGCTTTAGATCTGGCTCTGCCACTTGTGGCCGTGGGCAAGTCATTTGCATTTCTGGAGTCAAATCTTCACATCTGTGCAACGGTGACAGTTCCATTTATCCGCCAGTGTGTTTGGAGGACCATTTGAGACGGTGTGTGCATGGCCTACCACCAGGACCCAGCCCACGACACCCACTCAGTACATGAGAGGTCTTAGAGTCACACATCTTGCCCAGTTTGAGAGCAGAGGAATTGGGGAGGTTAATGCTACTATGGGACCCTCACTCAGTGTGGACTTTGACCCTTGAATTTTGAGGCCAAGGTGTCCATACTTTAGCTGCTTGTATCCAATTAGTTACATGTTTGCCATGGACAATTATTTCCTTTATACTTTTCTTAAACTCACTTTTTTTTTTTAAACTCACTTTTTTAAAAGAGTTTATTTATTTGAGAGAGAGCGCAAACGGGGAGAGGGGCAAAGGGAGAAACAGATTCCCTGCTGAGCAGGGAGCCCGATGCGGGGCTCAATCCCAGGACCCTGAGATCATGACCTGAGCCAAAGTCAGACACTTAACTGACTGAGCCACCCAGGCACCCTTAAACTCACTTTCAAAAAAAAATTTTTTTTACTACCGACAAGAATTTTTTTTTTATTTTAGTAAATCACAATGTTAACTTTCCCAGCTTTATAGAGAACAAGATTACCCAAGTATACAGAGTTAGAAATTTATTTTCATGCCAAAAATCCCTGTAAGATGGCTAATTGTCCCTTTCTGTGGATATATCCAATTATGGTCACTTACTCCTGAATCATTCCAATGCACAAACAAGAAAATTCATTCGTGGTAGAGGGGATGAAAAGCAGTCATGGACAAACATCTGCACATACATAGACAGACATCATGTATGTGCAGTGCCCTCCTTAATCCATTCCAAAATTGTATCAGTAGAACAACACTGTACAATAAACACTCTTGCTTAAACATACACACATAGACACCAGGAATACCCTGACAGTACAAGTTTGGGTAAATTTCAGTGCTCATGAGAAACAAACAAACAAAAAAAGGCTTCCACACCACTATAAATACAGAATTAAGGAATTTATTTTTAAAGGTTAGTTTATATGTCTTCCGTAAATGAACACAGATACTTTTATAGTAACATTAAAATAAGCATTATATAACTATCGACACAGTTTGTTCTTGTGTGGCCCAATATCATCTCATGTACCCCCCAAAACACCCCAGGCATTCCTGCTGATAGTACTTTGTTCATCAAATGCTATCCAACCACAGCGATGGACCTCAACAGCCCTATAGCCCGGGGAGCCGTTACAAGTCTGTTATTCCTAATCTTTCCGATAACGTTTGATATTTGATTGCTAGTGTCTGACTCCAGGTAGAGAATTATTTTTGGACCCCGAGGTTGCTGGTGGGGCTGACAGGTAGCTCTCAGAATTAAATGGTTGGGTCTGGCCTCGTCGTCACCATGGTGACAGGAATCAGCATCGGCTGGCCAGGTAACCAGCTGAGTGGGGAAGGTTTATAGGTGTGAGCCATTTCTTTGTCAACATCTCAGGGTCTCGCATTCCCGCCCCCTGAGTGGGTCACACCAGCAGTCACCATCCCGGATGTCCCCTCTGACATCTCAGTTGGGAGGTGCTGAAAACCATGGAATGTAGTCTACTGTACGTACCTTGGAAGAGGCACATGATGCAATGATGTATTTAAAAAAGAGAGAAAGATAAGCAAACAGGTTAAGCATTGCCTGTTTACTTAGTGAACACAGCGCCTGGTGCAGAGTAGGTGTTCCAGAATTTTTATTGAACAAATAAACCAAGTACTAAAACCATTCTGCATCATAGGCAGGTATCCACTCCTGCCAACAGTATCTCCCATTTTCTGTACTCTTTAGGACAAGGTCAAGGATAAAAGAGTAAAATAATCTGGAAGTGCAAAGCACTGTTGGAATGTAAAGGGGTAGGTGGAGGGGTGGGGAAAAGGAAGAGGTTATGGGAGTTTCTTGGGGAAAGGGGACCAATCAGAAAATGGGAAGGGTCAGGAGTCTGAATTAGGGGTCCAGTTTTGGGAGCATGCCTGTCATGTCAGCTGTCTGCTCAGGCACGGCCCCAGCCCTCCCGCCCCCAAAACACTGCAGTGCAGCTGATGAGGGGCAGGCTGCAGGCGGTGCACTGTGCTGCCTGCCTCTTTGGGTCCTCAGAAGAGATGTGGTCTGTTGGGAAAATTCTCTCTTGGGCGTGCTTGCTGTACACTGTATCTCTTGGCTGTGGCTCCTTTGGCCTGGCTTGCTGCATTCCAAGTTAAAATAGCTCACACTCCTGGGTGGGAACGACGAGCCTCCCCAGGGCCTGTGGTGTAGATCTGCGTGGAGGGAGAGAAAATCTGCTGCTGCTATGCTTCCCTTTGATGGGCATCTATCTGTGCCTCTCACCCTTGGCCACCGGGCCAGCATGTGACAGCAGACATGCCGGTTGTGTTATATGAATATCTAGACCCCGGCGCAGCCCATCTCCTGTCACCCCCAATCAAATCAATCATACATGTGGACAACATTTTAAATTTTTTCATCCTTGCCATGAAGGAGAGCAGTATTTCCCTCCAGATGTCAAGGTGGGAGTCCTGCCATAGAGAAGCACTTCTATGGTGATAGGGCTCTGTCTTTAAGAGCTACAGAATTAGCCAAGGAAAGCTTTGTAAAGATGAATCTTTGGGGCATCTCAATAAGGATGCCTGGTTTTGTCCAAACTCATTACCTTCCAAGTGATGGAATCATCTGGGAAAGAAATCTCTTATTAAAATCTAAGACCTCCCCAGAATCCATCTGCAAACTTCAAAGGGAGATTTGGGGGAAGGAAATCCTACCCAATTTTAACTATTCCACGGATGTTTGTAGGGGGTTGGAGGGGAGGAAAATCGTTTCTTGGTGCCAAATCAGAATTTGGTTCTGTGCTATGGGTCAGTTTCCAGGGCACACTGCCTGGGCAGCAACTTTTCTCAGGCCGGGGGCTTAACTTGGAACAGAAAGAGCTAGAGCCCCTGGTCCAGCTCTGGGCTGCAGTGATTTGAGGGATTAAGAGAGGCAAAGCTTCCTTGGGCCATCCCAGAGTGCACAGGGATTCACCTTTCCCAGATGGTGCACATTTTCCATTTCAGTGAGATGCCCCATTCCCTTGGAGTCTTATAAGCAAAAGCCAGCCCAATGGGCTATCTCAGATGGAGCCCCTAAGACTAGAGATCCTTGTGCAGGGGATTTATTGATGGAGAGTTCTCAGGAGAAGGCAAGCAAGAGAAGCAGGATCAGGTAGGAGGACGAGTCAGCAGAGCTGTGTTCTCAGCTGGAGGCTGGCCTCCACCTGATCCCACAGGGCTGTGGCGCATGAATAGCAGCACGGAGCTGTCCCAACTTGAGGCAGGACATTGGTTGCACCCCGCTCTTGGTGGGAGGACTTCATCTTGCAGGCATTTAGGGTGAGGTAGCACCCATTCACCGAGAGCAATTCTCAGGAGAACACAAGCTGAGCCATTAGCAGACAGCATTTTTGCCACCAGGCTGTGGGTGCACCAGCCTGGTGAAGGAGATCCTGAGCATGCATCAGAAGGTCCACTCCAGTGGTACACACTCACCCTGTTGTCCTGCTTGACTTCCCACAGACTGGGTGTAATAAAACCACAAGCTTTTGTTACCTTTACAAGGAAGCACCGTTCATCAGTCTAAGAGATTCATTTTCCTTTCCAAACCATTATACCGTAGCAGGTTTTAGACATGTTTATAGAGGGATGAGGAGGGGAGTGGATGCATAAGTTAACATAGCTGGTCAGACATTATTGCCTCCCCTAGCATAGAGCCCCACCAGCCATGGATGTAGCCACTCAGCAATTCAGCCAGGCTTGTTAAAAATGAGAGCATAAAAAGAGCTGATTTCATCCATTTTATGGTAGTATCATTCCCCCCCACCCAAGGAAAGGCAAGGTTGGCCAACGTGTGGTCCATGCCTTTTGTGTGGAAGATGTTTTCAAGACTTTACTCCCTTGTATATGCCTAGTCTTGCCCCTGACCACTACTTACGCTTCTTGTCTTTTCTCAAGCTCTTGCCTTTCTGTTATTTGGAAGTGGTCACAGAAAATTACAGCCTTTTCCATTCTCAAACCCAAGCTGCTACGTTCTTTCACACACATACCCCATGAGGTTCTAATATCCAGCTCCTCCACAAGATCCCAGATTTGGGGCTGGATGTTCCGTTGTCACCTGAGTCTGTTTCCACTTCCAGTGGGACAACCACAAGCTCCATTCTCTTGACTGCTTGGATATGAGCTTCCTGGTAAAAACAATTTTTTAAAAATGATGTGACAGGAGAACGTAGAAACGTCTGGAATGTGTTCAAGACCAGTGAAAACCCTGTAAGAAGACATTCTCGCTGCCGACTCTTGGTTCAGACAAGTCAGATGTGCCCCTAGGACACCCCTGGCTCCCATCAGCTGGCACCAGGCATGGAAACTTTGGCCACGGCTAGTTGTTTCTGTGGCTTCTCTGCTCCCCTTCTCGCCGACGATTTCCCAGAGCAAGTCCCATCTAGCATCAGTCCGTCCTAAACATCAGCCAGCTCATCTCCATGCAGCAAGGACTCATAGGCATGCTGCGATCTCAGTACAAAAAATGCTCATCCGCTGAGCTCCCATAGGCCCCCGAGGAATTGACAGGCTGATGAGTGATGTGTGTGGCTTGTTTGGGACCCTATCATTTGAAGGAAAGGATGGAATGCTGTCCCCATACCCAGGGGTGTGGGGAACAAGCTGCTGCCCACCACCCACCCTCCAGCCTCCACTCATGTGGTCTGGATCCCAATCTCTGTGGTGATTTAGTGCAGGATTCCTTTGGGATGATCAAGGGAATGTTTGTGGAAGAAGCAGCATTTGTGTGGTTCCTGGGTTAGCCTGGGTTCCCAGAAGCTGAGCCTGGCATGAATGTTCATGCAAAAGTGATTTTGAAAGTGCTCCCTGGAAACACTGGTAGAGAGTGAGCAGTGGGCCAGGGAGGGAGGAGAGAGGAGAAGGATACCGTGTCGAGCAGACATGCAGCAGCCACTTTGGCTCAAGGTAGCCCTGGGTGCTGGCTGTTGCATATGAAAGCACCCAGGGAGTGAAAGGAGGAAAATGGCAAAAGGATACGCAGGGAGGGGGGGTCAGAGTATGGATACGGCTTCAGGTCCCTTCTAGCAATTTCCAGAAGAGTTTACAGGAGCCATAACTGCCCCAGGTCAGTTCTGCCCCAGTGTCTAAAATCTCACTATGTTGTAAGTTGGGATCTTTGGGGAACCCTGATACCAACTCTTTTCTGCGTTGCCCCTGTGGGTCCCAACACACTAAGCAGATACTGGGGCACCAGCATCCCATGGCCATAAAATGTACAAATGATAAAATGGGGCTCCAGGGCACAGATAAAGTGATGCAAAAGGTGCCAACATGCTTTCCATCAGGATGTATCTCAGCTAACAGGAGGATCTGAGTTAACTCCTAGCTTATTTTCAGTCTATAACAAATGCCAAGATGCAGGTAGACATTCCCAATACTTAACTAAGGCAAAACTCAGAACCAGTTCCTTTTCGGTAGAAGGGGAGGAAGACATTTTGTCTGAACAGGAAGCCCTTAGATGGAAAAAACTATCCATCGCAAGGCCTGCAGTGGAGCAGAATCCCAATGCATGCCAGAGTTACGTTCTCTAGCCCGAGGCTTAGTAAAAGCCTGATCAGGAACACTGGCCAATTTTAGTCTTGGGCCCCATTCTGGGTTCTAATGCACCATGAAATTCAATGCAATCCCCTGTCCTTTCTTAGATTCTGGATGAAGTTTTTTCCTTTGGAAAAGAAACAAAACTGGGCTTTGCATAAGTACGGGCTTGATCTCTCTGGGCCTAGGGGAAAACATGAACTAAGCCCTGACTCATGTTGATCCTCAAGAGGCCACTTGACTTAAATCTGGCCCCAGGATGGTTCGCTAGACCTCAGTCTCCCCCTCTATAAAGCACAGAGCTCTCGGGATGGCCATGAGGATGAGGAAAGATCATGTAAGGGAAACGGTGATACATTAACACATTAGTAGCTGTTTGTGTTTCCCTTGGAGAACTTGGCTGTTCATTCAAGGGGAAATCCATTGAAGAGTACCCATCTCGTTAGAACAGAGAATGGCTCTGCTCTTCCCACCTCCGTACCTCCGTCTCTGCTTCCTGTCCACTTGGAATGTCTCCTCTGCAGCCATGTAAGCCCTTTCTTCTTGGAGGCTCCACACATCTGAGTCACCCATGCAGTCTTTATCCACTGAGCTGGCTCATGCTGATACTTTTCTTCCTGACCCCGAATACCATTCACTCTCTGATTCATCTTCATCTAGATAAATATTTGTTGTGAATATGGTCATAGATATAGTTCTCATTTTCAGATAGAGGTGAATAGTGGCAGGTTGCATCTTCCAAAATGGACACAGCAATAACTCCAGGACCACGTGCTCTCCCAGAATCTTGTTCCTCCCCCTGGAGGCCAGCCGTACTTTTGTAATGACCCTCTGCATGACCTCCTAGGCTAGATCATAAAAGGCCATACAACTTCCTCCTCTAGCTCTCCATCTTGAAACTTGTGCCTTGTAGCTCTGAGCCACCATGGGAGAAGTCCTCAAGCCAAAGAAACCCTGAGGGAAGGCCATGTGGAGAAACCACATTGAGTTAGAGAGAGAGGCCAAGGAGCCTGAGTGGTTCCAGCCCCCAGGTGTTTGAGTCTCCCCAGCACAGGTGCCAGAAAGGCAATGAGTAAGTGTCACGTTTCCAGTTCCAAATGCTAAATCATTGCAGTTGCATGAACGGCCACATCAGGGCCACTTACCCCAGAAATGTGAGACATAATAAAAGAAGTGTTGTTGCCTTAAACCGCTACATTTTGGGATAGTCATTATGCAGCAGGAGGTATGTATGGGATACATATGTGTGTATAAATGTGTATATATATATACTACACACACACATACACCTAGACATGTGTGTGCACATACATACATACTTATGTTTGCCTGTTACCATCCTCCAATTTGTATGTTTGTGAACTTAAATCTGACTTCTTCAACAGGTCTGTAAACTCCATGAGGGCAAGACTGTGTGGTATACTTCCTAGTTATCCTCTGCCAGAGTTAGAGCCGCATGGCCGATGTATAACCACTGCACTATGCATCCTTGAGTGAAATTGACAGGGAAACACCTGGGCACACATCTGTGTCCCTGAAACCTTGCCATCCTTACAGAATGCAACTGTGATCCTGAAGAAATCGGAGTCTCTTTGGTACTTGAGTCTTTCTCATAGGAACCCTGTATCTTTGGAAAGAACCATTTGCCTGAAATCACTGAGAGTAAGCCAGCCAATTTGCTTCTGTGTCATAGACTCAGGGAAAGACAACACTGCTCTCACCAGCCCCTCTACCTGTGGCACTTGACAGCAAGCCTCTTGGAGGGGATTAGGCAGGACCTTGTCTCCTCGGTCCAGGACCCCTACGGGATTTGCAGCTTCCATCTTCAGACTGAAAAACAGCCCGTTTGCCTGTCTCCTCATCTTAATGTTACCTAGGAGATCGGAGATTTTTTATGCAAATATCTGTGACAGTCTGGTCCTGCTTATTTGGGCTATGGCAAGAAAACTTAAATGTTGAAGTCTCTCGTAGAAGAATAAAGTTATTTGTATTCCTCCCCAACAACAACAACAATAACAACAAAACCATGAATCTCAAACATCAAAGGGGTCATTTTTTAAAGAATTATTTTATTAGATTGTCTCCTTAGGTCTATATGAAATGCCCTGAAATTCAGTGTTTATGTGAGGAAAGATGGAGGAAGGAATGATACAAACTCTTCCATCCTTTGAAAGTCTGCCAACTCCTTTTACCCATCCACTGTATGAATTCACTGTCCAAGCAGCTCAGGTGAGCTGCACACCAGCATCCTCAAGTACACGTTAAACCAGTCTTTGGATGATGGGGGCAGCAAGGGGTCTTCATTTTCTCTGACCAGCCTTTTCTCAAGTGAGCCCACGATTTGTCCGGATTTATGACAGTAAATACATACATTTGCATCTGGCTTCTGTGACATGAAGACCGAGGTTAATGCATCACGGTTTATGTTGCCTCTGCATTTTTTTTTTTTTGGTTTCAAAATAATGATGTTGATTTCTTTTTTTTTTTTAAAGATTTTATTTATTTATTTGACAGAGAGAGAATGAGAGACAGAGAGCATGAGGAGGAAGGTCAGAGGGAGAAGCAGACTCCCTGCTGAGCAGGGAGCCCAATGCGGGACTCGATCCAGGGACTCCAGGATCATGACCTGAGCCGAAGGCAGTCGCTTAACCAACTGAGCCACCCAGGCACCCGATGTTGATTTCTTTAAGGATTTCTTTGAATGTGCTTTCAATTCCGACAATCCTACAATGACATGCAAGCACAGAGAAAGACACAAGCTAGCCACCAATGACACTATATTCTAAGTTCAGGGGTGGGGCAGGCAAAGGTCATTGACTCGTAACAGGGAACATGATGGGGTTCTGGGCCAAGAACAAAGTGGAACCTCTCCCTCCTCCTTTGTGGATGACTTCTCACTTTACTTTCAACAGAAATTGTAATATTTATTATTTTGTTCTTGACTAATTCAGGAATTTAGCAGAATTTTCCTTTTCTTTCTTTCAAAAAATTAAGCACTAATATGTTTATGTGCTTGATATAATGGCCAGATTTAGTCAGAAGTTTCATTTGCTGTCCACCTCTCTTTCCTATTTCTGAAGCTTCACAAATTTGTCTGGACTTGAAAGGCACTTATTAAACACCTACTTTCTATTGCTGTGAATTTCAATTTGCCAGCTTCATGGAGAATGTCAAAATTTGACACGTATGGGAAAACATATGAGAACCTCCAGACTCCAAAAGAAGTAGAACATGATTTCACTCCCTTGGTGGTAACTGGTTTCCAATATCCTTTGTCCCCTAACACATATTCTTGTCTCTGAGCCTTCGAGTATCACCTGTCAGAGACATCAGAACTGCCACAGATGCTTTTCTGGGTTGCCTTGACCTTGAAATATTTGTAGTTGAGGGTTGTGGAAGGCCGCATCATCACTTCCTATAAACTCCGCTGTATTGAGGACCCTCTTTGTCCAATCTCTGGTTTATCTATATAAGTTAGTATGCAATTAAATTACCTGCTGGCCCTTTATCAAATCTTGCCACCCCATTCCAGTAACCTTCACTTTCCCCAGGTCCTTATTTACTCTTGGGCCACATGGTTCCTTCAGGTTGCCTTAGTTCCATGGAGAACTTAATGTGGCTAATAGCAAGTTTTGGGGATCTTTAATGTGAATTTAGTTTCCTGTAAATTTCCTGCCACAGGTAACTGATATAGAATATATTCTGGATTTTGACTTCCATTAATGGTAGAATAGCTTCCAATGGTAGAGCATTGGATTAATGCTCCTGTAGGAACAATTATGGACTCTAGACAAAATAAAGAAAAACAATTGTTTAAAAACTCTGGAAAGTGAGTAAAACAAACAGAGACTGGAGGGAGTATGAAACTTGAAAGAAGAAAACCACACCTGTCTGCTTTTCCCCTGTGAAACTCCCTAGTGTTTGCGGTGCATGGGGGATAGAGCTGAAACAGAAAGCGGGGATCTTATTGGGCTGAGGTCTCTGAGATTGGAGTTTGGAGCTCCTGGAGAAGCTAGAAATTGGGGGGGGCATCCCAGAAAGGAAGTATTCACAGAGGAGAAGCCCTAACATGCATATAAATTCCCCTGAAGTCTTTGACTGACCCCTGCACTCATGTCCATGCTCAGGGGCACACTGAGCAGCAGGGGGAGACAACAGCTAAAAGGCTGGAATTGCATAGTAGGGATTTCAGGGCCATCTGCTCTGGAGAGACAAACTCTGGAGTTCAAGTCTCCAGTGTTTAAGGGGCTTGGTAAACAGCTCAGACTTCCCATTGAAATCCTGTGAGGATGACATCCCAAGATAAAGAGCATAATCAGAACAGACTTCTGTTAGAAAAAAGCCTAAAACCACCACCAGAGATGACCCTCCAGTAATTTAACTGCCTACTAGAACAAATTCAACACTGTTCCGAGGAAGACAACAGAATCCAGAGTCTCTTCAGTGCATCATCTGTAAAGTCAGATATACAATAAAGACTAGACATACATCAAGTAGATTCTAAATTATTTTGCTTTAATCTTGTCTGCTCTAAACTGTAACCAGCCTTGCTCTGCTAACTACAAGACAGTATGGTGACCTTCTTGAAGGATCTTTCTTGGTCCTACTCTTGGTCTAAACCCTTAAAAGCCTAGTTTGGAGGACAAAGTACATTGTGAAAGCAGAAGGTATTTAGTCTGTTTCATTCAAAATTATAATATGCCATCACTACAGCCAAAAAAAAAAAATGAAGAAAAATTGATACAGGAATTACTTTTAGTCTTGGATTAATTATAATCTTCTCATAATTTTCGTTCAGATGGAGCCATCATATTTGGAATGTAGACTTTAAATGCACAAACTTAGTGAGGCAACAAAAAAGCCCTGGTTTCAGACCTACCCTTAATAGAGTTTCAGATGTAATTAGATTCTTGAGTGTTTTGACCCAAAACTATAGGTACCTAATATTTAATATATGGCAACATAAAAAGGAAAATGATTTCCTCCAGGTAACATGTTAATTTTTCTTCCAAGGAGAAGCAGAGGTTGCCAAGTACTAAATGAGGAGTAAACACAGCTTGTATTTTGCCAGCTAAATTAGCCAGTAGTTTGTCTATTTATTTACATCTCTTCCTACAACTAACTCTGACTTTTTTTAGATATTTATTTCATTATTATAGACCAGATTTCAAACTACTATATTTTAAGTGTGTAACAACCTAATGCATCTGCTTGAATATATTTGATATCTTTGGGAGATTGTATTGAAATATTTTTAACCTCCCCCAAACTTTACATAGATGATACTCAAAAAGAGATGCACATCTAAGGAAATTATGGCAGTAATCACTATGACTAGGAGCAAGGAGTGCCAGTTATTCTTTCATTTTAGGACTTTGTCAGCAAAGCTTCAGTGAAGGGAAATAAGAAGCATACATGCCCCCATTCCCATTCCCATAACCAATGTGACAGCATTGTTAATAGATCAAGTTCCTCTCCCACACTGCACCGCATCTAAGACTCAGCCTAACAGTCAGTCATTACCACTCAACTGATGAACATGTGAGATGAGATCTATTTTCTATCTCTGAAACTGATGATTATGGAATATCATCAAAGGTGAAAGAGAAAAAACAGGTTTTGAAAGGGGAAAACAGAGGAAAAACTTTAACTGTGCTTCTCACCAAATCCTGTTATTACCTTTCCATCTGTAGACCAACAGAACACTAAACGTTACTTCTAGCTCTGAAATTTGATGGGTTAACACTTTTTTCAAAAAAAAAATCACTGATTTTGGAGTCTCCGGTCATTTAGCATGCACACTTCATCTCTGCTATAAAATAAACACACAAAGGATGAAAATTGTCAATTTATATTCTCATGGGGAGTTACTACATTCAAAAAGAACTGTTTTAATTGCATTTGTCTTAAGAAAGCTTTTTCATGCACCCTCATTCCTTCCAAGGGTGCTGAGGAGGAATGGCCATTTATTTTAACAATGTGCATCCCCTTAAGGAGCTATGTAGTTGGTTTCTGTGCACGTCAGTTTGTTGGTCTGAATTTCTCTGCATCAGTAAGCAGACATGAGAGCATGAGAGATGCAACACCTGGGTCAGACCCTAGTCCATCCATCTACACGTACTCTGACATTGGCACCAAGGGACATTTTGAAGAACAGAGCAGTCCATGAAGGGCATAAAGTTCTGAACACCATAGGACTATATGCCATAAATATTCCATTTCCTTTAATGAGAATTCATAATTGATACAGCCATGGTAATCCCACATGAGCAACAAATACAGGTTGTAGGCTCTTGCCCCTACAAATAGGCCTCCTGCTATGTGCTGCCATGTTTGTGGCCTGAGAACACTAAATTAGTCATGGGATCACTGTATTTTCTACAGTAGCTACTGGCTTGGAGACATGAGCAACACTGATTTCATAGCTTTTTATTACTGATAAAGAAGTATGTTTCCAGTTCATCAAATTACATTGCAGTGCCTTGCCAGGCCAAAAGTCTATGGTAACTAATGATTGGGGTTCTTTAGTTGCAAAGAATGTCTGTTCCCTTCCAGGAGAAAAGCTTGTGGGATGATTTTTTTAAATCTCCTGCCAATATGGATATGAGAAAAAGAGCTCTGAAGTGGAAATCAAGGAACTTCTCATGGGTGTGTTGGATCAACTTCAGCACCATCAAAAAGGGGCAGACAGTCTTCCATCCTGCATTCAGGAGTTAGGTGTTTCCATGCTGTTGTCAACAAAGCAGGATGCATCATTCCCCTATAAATGTATAGAAATAAGGCCACTGAAAACTGTTGCCATTATTGGGGGGGAATTTACATGAATATGGATGAGTTCTCTGCTGGAAAAATGAATCTTTGTTGAAATGGAGAGGTGCTGAAGTGCAAAATTCTTAGCTTCCCTTGTCTAAATATGGGTTCATCAGAAGGAGGCTCTGAGGCAGATTCAAGTACAGGTTTATTTGGGAGATGATCCAGATAGGGGAGTCAGGAAGTGAGACAGGGAAGGGAAGGCAGCCAATCAAAAGAGTGTTATAAAGCCAATTATCACAGTGAGCAACCAGAGCTTAACCTAGCTGAGGGTGCTAGCAAACAGTGCAGGACACACCTCAGAGTTATCTCACCCATGTGGTGAGAGAGCTGAGGTATTTATACACCCACCCTTTCATCAGACTTTGGTTGAGGGCTTCACCTGGGGGAAAGAGCAGTATTAATTCTCCAGCATATCTAGCCTGCAGTATCTGGGCAGAGAACCCCATCTCTGCTTTGGGGAAAGCCCTCGACAAACAGATGCAGGTGCTGGTAGTTGCTTAGCATAAAAGTGGTAGCATCCCAGGAATGTGGGCAGTGTCCCAAGACACTGATGTCTTGGGAAACACCCCTTATCCATATTTCTCCTTCTCTACTATTTAATAAAGTAAAAGGATTTATCATTTGATAATTACTTGCCTGATTCTAGGTACTACATGTTTTGTAAACATCATCACGATTAATCCTCATAATAATTACATAAACTGGTATTGTTTTCATCCTCCCATTTTGCACATTAAGAAATTAAGACTGAAAGAGGTTAAGGAATTTCCCCAAGGCCACAGAAATCTTAAGTGGTGAAGGAAGGCTTCAGGTCCAGGTCTTTAGGCTCTTACAAAACCCTGGCTGCCTGTGGTAAACAAATGTCACCACATAAGCGTTTGAAACAACTTCTCTCAGCAAATTTGATTGGTAGTATCTTTTTGATTGACAGCTTGATGGTCCCAAATTGAGGCTCTTGATTACCATGACCTATGGTTATATCCTCCTTCACAGAGATGCTGTTTATGGTCTCATTTCCATGCACACATCGACCCATTTGAATCCAGACTTTGTTTCTGGCTTTCAAAGGGAAGAAGTTGTGCCCTTCAAGGGGAAAAAAAAAAAGGTCAGTTAGCCCTTTCTGATACAGGAGACTCAACATGCTAGAAAGTCAGACCCCGATCATGATCTCAGGTTCTCCACTACCATCTGTGTGAATTTGGGCTCATGATTTGTCTTTTTTGGGTCTTGGTTTACTTATCTGTAAACTGAAGATAAAGATTCCTATCATAGAAACCATGACAAAGTGAAAAACATATTTACAGACTCAATAAAGATTAGTTCCATCCTTAAATATTGGGATGATTGCAGAGAGAGCTGAATGTTCCCTGGCCTCCAACCTACGCTTTGGTCCACTCAATTGGTGACTCATCAGTGACCAGGATGGTGCATCCTTTGCCTTTCTGTAACTAGGGTTGAGTGGGGAACCCGGCGTGTGTGAAGGGCTGAGTAACTCTGTGTTTAGTTGCAAATGATTGATTTGTTAATACATTTTCCAATGTTGTTGAGACACAGATTCCAAAGACGACCTCCCAGCAGCCTGCAGTTCTCTGGGACATCCTGTACTCTCCCATTGCCATATATGTCCCACCCACCCTCCACCCCCTCACTTCTGTGGCTTGCTGAACCTCACTGAGCGTAAGAGGAGGGTACCGAAATGTCTCTGAAACTTCTCCAGAGACTAAATATTTAGAGAGTTAAGTTGAGAATATATCCATTTTCACACAGATCCCTTTGTGGATAATTTTGTTCAGGGGCCTTCAGTTATGACATATGTGTTCATTTAATCAACAAACACTCTTAATTAAGTGACTTTTCTGTGCTGGGCACCTCACTAGGCACTGGGAATGCAGAGAAGAGAAGGATAAATTCCTTCCAACCTTAATTGTCCTCCACTAGTCCATTGGAGAAGACAAAAGAAACCAAAAATTGATTAGGCAAGAATGTCTCATCATGTGCAGAATGCTGAGCACCATATTAGCTCTCGCATTACTCAGTGTGGACTTGGCTACACTGGGTAACAAACAGCCCCAAATCTCTGTGGCTAAGAAAAGAAACATGTTATTTTTTACTCATGCTACATGTATAAAATGTGCATGTCAGAGGGGTGGGATTCTGATATCAGTTGCACAGGGAATCAAGCTGATGGAAGATTCATCCTGACGTATGTTTCCGTGAATATTTAGACAAGAAAATGCAAAGCGATGAATCAGACACTAGCTATTAAAGCCTGCCCAGAAGTGTGACATATGTCATTTCCTCCCATTTCATTGACCAAAGCAAGCTGCATGGCCCCATCTACCCTTAAAGGGAACCTAGAAGTGTGTTCCTTCCAGGTCTCCAGAACAAGGAGAAATAGGTTATTTTTTAACAGCCCAAATAGCCACTCCCAGTTGCTGGGAGTTCTACTGAACTTTTTCTCCCAAAGCCATTTCTTAGTTAATAATTCTGTCTTGTGTTTTAACAAAAACCATCCCCTGGAAGAAAGTCCCTCTAAGTTTGTTCACACTTGTCTTCATGTGATATTTATTTTTCTCTTTCATGGACCCTGGCCCAGTGGGTGCTGGCCACAGAGAGAAAAATGCAGGGTTCCTGTCTGCAGGGAGTTCACAGTGTGGGAATCAAAGGTGACTGTAGTTGGGTTGGAAAACCACTTGTTGGGTACTTGTATAGGACAAGGGCACCACAGAAAGACTCTGGAAGACTCCATGGGAGGCTGAGTACTACCACAGCTGGCTGATGGTGTTCTTCCAGTGTTAAAGCCAGGGGAAGAGGGAGCAGCAGGCTTTATGGGATGGAGCACCCAGATGGATGAAAGTGTCTAATGCAGAAGCATAAAGTCACCCATCATGCATGGGAGAAGTTGGGCAGTGTCAGCCCTAAATTCTTGGAGCGACTCCCAAGAGGCCAGTCGATAAGATGCTCAAGGTATTTTCTTATGAAAAGTCCCCTGGGAACACTCTTGCACTGTTGGTGGGAATGCAAGTTGGTACAGCCACTTTGGAAAACTGTGGAGGTTCCTCAAAAAATAAAAAATAGAGCTACCCTATGACCCAGCAATTGCACTCCTGGGTATTTACCCCAAAGACATAGATGTAGTGAAAAGAAGGGCCATATGCACCCCAATGTTCATAGCAGCAATGCCCACAATAGCCAAACTGTAGAAAGAGCTAAGATGCCCTTCAGCAGACGAATGGATAAAGAAGATGCGGTCCATATATACAATGGAATATTATTCAGCCATCAGAAAGGATGAATACCCAACTTTCACATCAACATGGATGGGACTGGAGGAGATTATGCTAAGTGAAATAAGTCAAGCAGAGAAAGTCAATCATCATAGGTTTCACTTATTTGTGGAACATAAGGAATAGCATGGAGGACATTAGGAGAAGGAAGGGAAAAATGAAGGGGGGGAAATCGGAGGGGGAGATGAACCATGAGGGACTATGGACTCTGAGAAACAAACTGAGGGTTTTAGAGGGGAGGGGAGTGGGGGAATGGGTTAGCCTGGTGATGGGTATTAAGGAGGGCGCATATTGCATGGAGCACTGGGTGTTATACACAAACAATGGATCATGGAACACTACATCAAAAACTAATAATGTACTGTATGGTGACTAACATAACATAATAAAAAAAAAAAAAAAGAAAAGTCCCCTGGGATGAAAGGCCAGTGTTCTGATGGTTGTAGCAGCCTAGATTCCTTTTGCTCTAATGTGTTAAGGTAGCTAAATTTTTGGGTCTTCATCTTGGGTGGCTCCATGTGATCAACATGAGATCAGTGTGTCTGTAGATGCCATGAATGTCCCTGCTACATTTTTTTTTCCCCAAACGAAACAGAAAATACTCTCATTCCCTTGCAAACCTCCATTTGGACTCATCAAACTCAGGCCTCAGGAAAGCAGCCAGGAGAAGCAGGACGGCAGAGTGCTGTTGCCTTGGTAAGGGGAATCCACTCCGTTCAGGGCTCTGTGGTTTCTATGGGAACAGCACTGCTTGCCTTTGCTGGCTCCCCGGAGCTGGCGAGATGTACTAAAAGGAAAATTGGGGGAGAGAAAGATAGGAGCAGAAAGAGACTTTGAGGATTTTGAAGGTATTTGGGGGAACCCTTCACTGGATGTGTAGCTGTTCCCAGCACACCACATAGGCCATTTAGCTCCAATGCAACCTGAACAGGGGAAGCATGTACCTAGAGGCACATGCCTTCATGCAGCCCCCTCGGACTAAACACCATCCTGGAGAAACAGATGCCAGCGCAAAGCAGGTGGGAATTGGCAGTAGGAGGATTTCGACTCCAAGACTAGAAAAGAATGTGTCCTTGTCCCCAGGCCGGACCAGCATCCCATTGTTGTTATAATTATGAAGACTCACGATAGGTGGCCCAGGAAGATGGTGGGAGGCATTTTACATGCTTTGCCTGCCCTCTTCCCAGCCGCCCTGCAAAGCTGGCATTCACACACCCATTTTACAGATGAAGGAGATGGGGATGTGAGAGAGGAAAGGATAACCTGTGAGTTATATAGGTGGTATAGGAGGGATCTGAACCCAGACCTGATTCTCCATGCTGGGCCCTTATGCAAAATCTAACCAACAGCCCAAGGGCAATGTCAGGTTCCCAAAGGTGGGTAACCATCCACCTCCCAACTTGACCAAAAAATGCCCCTGGTTCTTTGGATTTGGGTGTGAGGAAGCACACCAAATGGAAGGCACCTGGGATGACATTGGCACTGCTATTAGCTCTGCAGGAGGCTCTAGCAGCCTTACCTTGTTTTGTAGACGAGGAAACTGAGGCCAAGGAGCACTGGGAAGAGGCTTCTAGTCCAGTGTGCCACCCTGCATCTGTACACTCTTGTCTTGGCCAGCTGTAGCTGTTCTGAAACACCATTTCTCAGGTGTGTTTGGGGCCTCAGGGTCTGTGCCCACTAGGTAGGGAGTTTGCTCAGCCTCAAGGAAGCAAGCTCGCTGCTGCTGGCAGCCCTTTTCTTGACCAGTTGGGCCAGATGGACAAGATGGGCATATTCCATTCCCAGTCAGTGTCCAGGACCTGCTTCCTTTAGCATTCTTCATCCTGCTGACACTTATTAAACACCTGCTGTGTGCACTAACTGTACTCTGAGCTTAGACTGGAGGGAGCAATGAAGAAGAATTGCAGGCCATTTTTCAGATGGCCAACAGTTATGCAGATGGTTTCTTGAAGCATCTGTGACCCTGTCTCGGGCCTTCTCTGGTCCCATGAACACACTGACTTGACCAGTGCAGAGCTGACAAGTGTTAAGGGCCAGCCCTGAAGGGTTTAGGACAGCCTTCAACAGTGATGGATGAGCATGTGTGGACAGCATTGAGGCATATTCTACACCATCTCTCAGAGGGGCCTCAGCAAGTTTGAACCTACTGTCTTAGCCCCTTTCCTGATCTGTCTCCCTCCTCCCCTGTAGTGGGATCACTTCCCAAATAAACTGCTAGCATTCAGATCTCTGTCTCAAGGTCTGCTCTTGAGGGACTCAGCCTCAAACATAGGCATGTGGAACCTCTGAAGGAAGGCTTACTGCATGGAAGGCAAGAGAAGAGGGCCTCCAGCTCAAGTTTTAAAAATCTTTTCTTGTGACTTTCGTCGAAAGACGATAAATCCATAGGAGGAAAATAAAATCTATGTATTCTTCTTTGTAAATTGTGCATTAGCTCTTTGAAATTATTGTTATAATTTCATCACCAGCCCATTACATGTTTTCACAGAGGACCTATAATGAATAACTAGCCAGAGTGGGATCCATGTCAGAAGCTTCCTGGGGAGTACTGAACCTGGTCATTCTTTCCACATTGCTGTGAACCACCAAATAAGAACTTTGTTGTTATTCTTGAAGCAGACTGATTTGAGAACACTTAACTGCCTCTCCTCTGCCTTTCCCTCCCCACCCCGCCCCCCATCACACCCACCCCTTATCTCAGCCACTGACCCGCCAGGTTCAGTTTCATGAGGAAGTTTGCCAGTGGCCTGTTTGGCCAGGACTTCGGTCAGTGCCTCAGCCCTTCCTGAGCCAGCACTTGGCTCTGTGGGTCCCACCTCATCCAAGGGCATAGCCTCCAGCACGGTCTTCTCCAAGAGCTTCTGCCAGGTTCCAGGGTTGGCTGGCCATCAAGACTTCTGCCAAGACCCTTCCCCAACCAAAACATGAAGCCTAGTGGGTCCATTTATTCATGGTCATCACACTCATCCACTTGGCTATTTGTTGAGTGCCAGGGGGATTTAAAATCAAAATGCCTGGATTCAGAACATAATGTATCACTTACTAACATGGTACCCTTGATCGAATCATTACACTGTGGGGGCCCTGGGTTACCTCACAGATGAAGCAGCAGAGAAACGGGGAGGATGGAGCCGACACGAGAGTGGACACCTTGCAGATGCAGACTGGTGGGACTGCAGTGCATGGCCTTCACTCCCTTCACACGCTGCCCTCAGCCCCATTTTTGTTCAAAACCACATTACTCCTCATCTAGGAAGCCTGAGGGGCAGGAAGTAAAGAAGTAGCTGGCTTTAACATGTCAGTGACAGATCATACCTCAGCTCCCGCTTCTGTACCCACCTCTACTCCTCATTGATGATAAGTAGTCCCAATGCATGATGCTTTGTGTGGCACCCATCACAGGGTGGCTTTGGTTTCTCGAGAGTGATGGCTGTTGTGATCCATACATTAACTTAGCATACTAGTCCCATCTCAGATTCTCTGGGGGTAGGA
Organism: Mirounga angustirostris; assembly: GCF_029215605.1. Taxonomy (NCBI): domain Eukaryota; kingdom Metazoa; phylum Chordata; class Mammalia; order Carnivora; family Phocidae; genus Mirounga; species Mirounga angustirostris. The sequence continues at coordinate 94,191,627 of NW_026991718.1, read as the reverse complement.
GGGCAATAGGATGGTCACATTCATACCATGAACGGGCCAGTGCAGAAAAGCACCATGGCAGCTACACAGAGAAATAGGGGGAAAAAAAAAAAAAACAGCGTACCTTTTCCCTCTGGTATGTGGGGGCAGAATGTAGATCTGATTAGATCCTCTACTTGGAGGAAATCCCAAGAAGGAAGAGGCCACCTAGCAGAGTAAGATTGCAACTAGATGCCAGGAGCTGGGATAACAGCAGTAAGGGGCATTACCAGGCCTGCATCTGCTGCATGGGTGGCCCTGCTCTGCAACTTTCCAGCTGTGGATCCTCGAGTATGGAATCGAATCCTCTGTCCCTTGGGTTCCTTGTCTACAAAATGTGAATAATAGCCTTCTGTGAGGACAGAAATGGATAGTGGGTGTAAAGGGCAAGGCACAGTGCCTACCAGGAGCAGATGCTCAGTGAACGTGTCATCTGCCCACCAGAGCCTTCATCTCAGCCAATCTCGGCCCATCACCAGCCAGCCCATCCCAAGCCCCACCTCCCCAGGGCACCAAAATGTCTATATAGTACAAAGGGAACATCAGAAAGGAGAAGTCACAAAGATGTGGATGGTGGTGGTTGTTTTTTCAGAACCAAGGATTGGGACAGAAGATCTGGGCAAGTTCAGGTGAACATGGGGACCAGTCAGTGCTGGAAGGTCTCCAGCCACCCTGCAGGGCCTTTCCTCTCCTTATCTTTGCTCCACTCCCCACCACGAGGGTGGCCCACGGACACCATCAATGTCCTGGGTTTGGGAAGTGGACAGAAAGGGACATTTCTGATCCATACTGAGCAACTTGGGGAGGGCAGGGAAATGTGAGAGCCATGGGATGGTTATTCGGACTAAAATTTATTCAGGTGAATTCAAAGAGAAGTTCAAAGGAGGAAGTGTGAGAAAGCATCTTCTAAGAGTGTACTACAACCTGTGTGCACAAGGAGAGCCAGGTGTGGAAGGAAGGACAGGCAGGAATTGACAGGGGCCTGCAAAGGCCAGGTCTCTCCAGGTCCAGCCTATCTGGGCACTATTGGCAGCAGGGAAGTTTCAGGGAGGAGGAAGTCAAAGGATTTCTCATCAGGGAGGCTGGAGGGCTTCCACTAGCTCTGCTCACTGGACAAGAGCACACCAGCCAGAAGCATTAGGCCCATAGAAGGAAGATGGTAGAACAGAGACACCTCAGGAAAGTGGCTGGAATCCTTGCAGTGCCCAGGGCCTGAGGGATAAACTTCAAGCTTGTTCTGTGAACCCTGTCCCCTCCTGGTAATTTCTAGACTGTCATTTGATCTTCAAAGTGAAATCCTCCAGGCTGGCCCTCATTTTTCCCATCCATTGATCAAGAGGACTCAGTGCAGCCTGTTTGGAACAGCTTTAGCTTGGAAAGCCACTTGGGGGGGTGGATCATGACCTCCTTGTCTTTCCATATCTCCGCTACTTTATCACATAAAGGATAGGACAAAACTAGCAAGTGTGATCACACTTGTGACATGCACAAGTGATCCATGCTTAATATGCTGGATGTACCCTCTGGCCTCACCACCACCGCCATGGCTCTGGCGAAGACTTGACTTGCACGAAGTCTTTATCTGGTGTTGCCCTGGAAGCAGAGAGCAGAACTTTCTCAAGGAGTAACCAAAGCCTTGTGTCTTGGACAAACCCCCTTGCCAACAAGCTGTAAACCAGAGACGTGTTTTATGCACTCTCCCCCGGTCTGCAGCAAGACTGGGACCCAGGCGTCCTGAGTGGTCACCCACTCACTCATCTTTGACTCTCCTCCTTCCCTGGTCTCCTCCCCTTCCTCACTTACAGTGTGTCTAGGAGTCACCTACAAATAAACTATGTACCCCCAAATCCTTGGCTGAGGGTCTGCTTTGGGGGAAACCAAAGCAAGACACGTGGTAAGCAGGTGTCATCTTGTACATCCTCCCCATCGACTGGTGATAGTTGTCCCACCTGTGCACTGGAGAAGGACGAAGAGCTTGTGAAGCTCTGAGAGAAAGGCTGCTTTCATCAGCTGGCCTCATTTGCTGAAGACGGGGCCAAGGGCAAAGAAGTGTGCACAGCTTCCCACGGAGCCTGGTCTGATGCATCTTCCAGAGAGGAGAGCCATGGGTCCCACAGGAGGCTTCATGAAGGCCCTGGCCATGAAGCTGATGGGATTTTATGAGCAGAAGGGAGAGAAGATCATTTGGAGTGGGGGATATCCTGGGCTGATGGTATAATCTGTGCAGATAAAGATATAAAAAGAAAGCAAATGCAAGGTGTGCTCAAGGAATGGCAAATTATCCTGTTCTGGCGAGAATATGTGAGCACACACAACAATGCTGACCGTCAAATTTCCAGCAGTGAGAGCATGGCCTGGCACACAGTAACTGCTCAGTTAGTAACTGAGTGAATGAGCAGGTGCGAAGTATAAAAGGGCGGGAGAAGAGTAGAAAGTTCTAGTGGGGAACAGCCAGAAACAGCTTGGCACTGCCAGTGTACAGACGAGGCTTTCATCTCCTAGGAGGGAAGGTTTGGAAGTAGGGAGGGGGCACGAGCAGCTCTGTGCTTGATAGTCCAGGTCAGCGGTGGCAAATGTGGGTCAAATTCGAAAAGGGAATGAAAGAGCAGTGAAGGTGTTGCACCAGGCCCAAGACCCCAAGCCAAGGCAGTCCTGGTGGGAAAGGAGGGATAGTTTAAAGCAGGGACCTTAACCCTCTGTGTGCCATGGGCCCCCTTGGTAATGCAGGGAAGCCTACAGACCTCTGCTCAGAAAACCAATTTTTTTTATTCTTATGTTAATCCCCATACATTACATCATCAGTTTTAGATGTAGTGTTCCATGATTCATTGTTTGTGCATAACACCCAGTGCTCCATGCAGAATGTGCCCTCCTCAGTACCCATTACCAGGCTAACCCATCCTCCCACCCCTCTCCCCTCTAGAACCCTCAGTTTGTTTTTCAGAGTCCATCGTCTCTCATGGTTCATCTACCCCTCCGATTTCCCCCCTTCATTCTTCCCCTTCTGCTACCTTCTTCTCCTTCTCCTTCTTCTCCTTCTTCTCCTTCTTCTTCTCCTTCTTCTTCTTCTTCTTCTTCTTCTTCTTCTTCTTCTTCTTCTTCTTCTTCTTCTTCTTCTTCTTCTTCTTTTTCTTTTTCTTAACATATATTGCATTATTTGTTTCAGAGGTACAGATCTGAGATTCAACAGTCTTGCACATTCACAGCGCTTACCAGAGCACATACCCTCCCCAGTGTCTATCACCCAGTCACCCCATCCCTCCTACCCCACCCCCGACTCCAGCAACCCTCAGTTTGTTTCCTGCGATTAAGAATTCCTCATATCAGTGAGGTCATATGACACATGTCTTTCTCTGTTTGACTTATTTCGCTCAACATAATACCCTCCAGTTCCATCCACGTCGTTGCAAATGGCAAGATCGCATTCCTTTTGATGGTTGCCTAATATTCCATTGTATATATATATATCACTTCTTCTTTATCCATTCATCTGTCAATAGACATCTTGACTCTTTCCACAGTTTGGCTATTGTGGACATTGCTGCTATAAACATCGGGGTGCACGTACCCTTTCAGATCCCTACATTTGTATCTTTGGGGTAAATACCCAGTAGTGTAATTGCTGGATCATATAGTAGCTCTATTTTCAACTTTTTGAGGAACCTCCATACTGTTTTCCAGAGTGGTTGCACCAGCTTGCATTCCCACCAACAGTGTAGGAGGGTTCCCTTTCTCCACATCCCTGCCAACATCTGTCCTTTCCTGACTTGTTAATTTTAGCCATTCTGACTGGTGTGAGGTGGTATCTCATTGAGGTTTTGATTTGGATTTCCCTGATGCCGAGCGATATTGAGCACTTTTTCATGTGTCTGTTGGCCATTTGGATGTCTTCTTTGGAAAAATGTCTGTTCATGTCTTCTGCCCATTTCTTGATTGGATTATTTGTTCTTTGGGTGTTGAGTTTGATGAGTTCTTTATAGATTTTGGATACTAGCCCTTTATCTGATATGTCATTTGCAAATATCTTCTCCCATTCTGTTGGTTGTCTTTTGGTTTTGTTGACTGTTTCCTTTGCTGTGCAAAAGCTTTTTATCTTGATGAAGTCCCAATAGTTCATTTTTGCCCTTGCTTCCCTAGCCTTTGGTGATGTTTCTAGGAAGAAGTTGCTGCGGCTGAGGTCGAAGAGGTTGCTGCCTGTGTTCTCCTTTAGGATTTGGATGGACTCCTGTCTCACATTGAGGTCTTTCAACCATTTGGAGTCTATTTTTGTGTGTGGTGTAAGGAAATGGTCCAGTTTCATCCTTCTGCATGTGGCTATCCAATTTTCCCAACACCATTTGTTGAAGAGACTGTCTTTTTTCCATTGGACATTCTTTCCTGCTTTGTCGAAGATGAGTTGAGCATAGAGTTGAGGGTCCATTTCTGGGCTCTCCATTCTGTTCCATTGATCTATGTGTCTGTTTTTGTGCCAGTACCATACTCTCTTGATGATGACAGATTTGTAATAGAGCTGGAAGTCTGGAATTGTGATGCCGCCAGCTTTCCTTTTCTTTTTCAACATTCCTCTGGCTATGCAGGGTCTTTTCTGGTTCCATACAAATTTTAGGATTATTTGTTCCATTTCTTTGAAAAAAGTGGATGGTATTTTGATGGGGATTGCATTGAATGTGTAGATTGCTCTAGGTAGCATTGACATCTTCACAATATTTGTTCTTCCAATCCATGAGCATGGAACGTTTTTCCATTTTTTTGTGTCTTCCTCAATTTCTTTCATGAGTATTTTATAGTTTTCTAAGTATAGATCCTTTGTCTCTTTGGTTAAATTTATTCGTAGGTATCTTATGGTTTGGGGTGCAATTGTAAATGGGATCGACTCCTTAATTTCTCTTTCTTCTGTCTTGTTGTTGGTGTAGAGGAATGCCACTGATTTCTGTGCATTGATTTTATATCCTGCCACTTGACTGAATTCCTGTATGAGTTCTTGCAGTTTTGGGGTGGAGTCTTTGGGGTTTTCCACATAAAGTATCATATCATCTGCAAAGAGTGAGAGTTTGACTTCTTCTTTGCTGATTTGGATGCCTTTGATTTCTTTTTGTTGTCTGATTGCTGTGGCTAGGACTTCCAATACTATGTTGAATAGCAGTGGTGATAGTGGACATCCCTGCCGCGTTCCTGACCTTAGGGGGAAAGCTCTCAGTTTTTCCCCATTGAGAATGATATTTGCTGTAGGTTTTTCATAGATGGCTTTTATGATATTGACGTATGTACCCTCTATGTCTATACTCTGAAGAGTTTTGATCAAGAAAGGATGCTGTACTTTGTCAAAAGCTTTTTCTGCATCTATTGAGAGGATCATATGATTCTTGTTCTTTCTTTTGTTAATGTATTGTAGCACGTTGATTGATTTGCGGATGTTCAACCAACCTTGCAGCCCAGGGATAAATCCCACTTGGTCGTGGTGAATAATCCTTTTAATGTACTGTTGGATCCTATTGGCTAGTATTTTGGTGAGAATTTTTGCATCCATGTTCATCAGGGATATTGGTCTGTAATTCTCCTTTTTGATGGGGTCTTTGTCTGGTTTGGGGATCAAGGTAATGGTGGTCTCATAAAATGAGTTTGGAAGTTTTCCTTCCATTTCTATTTTATGGAACAGTTTCAGAAGAATGGGTATTAATTCTTCTTGAATGTTTGGTAGAATTCCCCTGGGAAGCCATCTGGCCTTGGGCTTTTGTTTTTTGGGAGATTTTTGATGACTGCTTCAATTTCCTTAGTGGTTATAAGTCTGTTCAGGTTTTCTATTTCTTCCTGGTTCAGTTTTGGTAGTTGATACATCTCTAGGAATGCATCCATCTCTTCCAGGTTATCTAATTTTCTGGCATAGAGTTGCTCATAATATGTTCTTATAATTGTTTGTGTTTTCTAATTTTCTGGCATAGAGTTGCTCATAATATGTTCTTATAATTGTTTGTATTTCTTTGGTGTTGGTTGTGATCTCTCCTCTTTCATTCATGATTTTGTTGACTTGGGTCATTTCTCTTTTCTTTTTGATAAGTCTAGCCAGGGGGTTATCAATCTTGTTAATTCTTTCAAAGAACCAGCTCCTAGTTTCGTTGATCTGTTCTACTGTTCTTTTAGTTTCTATTTCATTGATTTCTGCTCTGATCTTTATTATTTCTCTTCTCCTGCTGGGTTTAGGCTTTATTTGCTGTTCTTTCTCCAGCTCCTTTAGGTGTAGGGTTAGGTTGTGTACTTGAGACCTTTCTTGTTTCTTGAGAAAGGCTTGTATTGCTATATACTTTCCTCTTAGGACTGCCTTTGCTGCATCCCAAAGACTTTGAACAGTTATGTTTTCATTTTCATTGTTTTCCATGTATTTTTTAAATTCTTCTTTAATTTCCTGGTTGACCCATTCATTCCTCAGTAGGATGCTCTTTAGCCTCCATGTATTTGAGTTCTTTCCAACTTTCCTCTTGTGATTGAGTTCTAGTTTCAAAGCATTGTGGTCTGAAAATAGGCAGGGAATGATCCCAATCTTTTGGTACTGGTTGAGACCTGATTTATGACCTAGGATGTGATCTATTCTGGAGAATGTTCCATGGGCACTAGAGAATAATGTGTATTCCATTGCTTTGGGATGGAATGTTCTGAATATGTCTGTGAAGTCCATTTGGTCCGGTGTGTCATTTAAAGTCTTTATTTCCTTGTTGATTTTTTGCTTAGACGATCTGTCCATTTCAGTGAGGGGGGTATTAAAGTCCCGCACTATTATTGTATTGTTGTTGATGTGTTTCTTTGCTTTTGTTATTAATTGCCTTATATAATTGGCTGCTCCCATGTTAGGCGCATAGATATTTACAATTGTTAGATCTTCTTGTTGGATAGATCCTTTAAGTAGGATATAATGTCCTTCCTCATCTCTTATTACAGTCTTTGGTTTAAAATCTAATTTGTCTGATATAAGGATTGCCACCCCAGCTTTCTTTTGGTGTCCATTAGCATGGTAAATGGTTTTCCACCCCCTCACTTTCAATCTCGGGGTGTCTTTGGTTCTAAAATGAGTCTCTTGCAGACAGCATATCGATGGGTCTTGTTTTTTAATCCAGTCTGATAGCCTGTGTCTTTTGATTGGGGCATTTAGCGCATTCACATTCAGGGTAACTATTGAAAGATAGGAATTTAGTGCCATTGTATTGCCTTAAGGTGACTGTTACTGTATATTGTCTGTGTTCCTTTCTGGTCTATGTTGCTTTTAGGGTCTCTCTTTGCTTAGAGGACCTCTTTCAAGATTTCTTTTAGGGCTGGTTTTGTGTTTGCAAATTCCTTTAATTTTTGTTTGTCCTGGAAGCTTGTTATCTCTCCTTCTATTTTCAATGACAGCCTAGCTGGATATAGTATTCTTGGCTGCATATTTTTCTCATTTAGTGCTCTGAATATATCATGCCAGTCCTTTCCGGCCTGCCAGGTCTCTGTGGATAGGTCTGTTGCCAGTCTAATGTTTCTACCATTGTAGGTTACATATCTCTTCTCCCGAGCTGCTTTCAGGATTTTCTCTTTGTCTATGAGACTCGTAAGTTTTACTATTAGATGTCGGGGTGTTGACCTATTTTTATTGATTTTGAGAGGGGTTCTCTGTGCTTCCTGGATTTTGATGCCTGTTTCCTTCCCCAAATTAGGGAAGTTCTCTGCTGTAATTTGCTCCATTATACCTTCTGCCCCTCTCTCTCTTTCTTCTTCTTCTGGGATCCCAATTATTCTAATGTTGTTTCGTCTTATGGTATCGCTTATCTCTCGAATTCTGCCCTCGTGATCCAGTAGTTGTTTATCTCTCTTTTTCTCAGCTCTTTATTTTCCATCATTTGGTCTTCTATATCACTGATTCTCTCTTCTGCCTCATTTATCCTAGCAGTTAGCGCCCCCATATTTGATTGCACCTCATTAATAGCCTTTCTGACTTCTACTTGGTTAGATTTTAGTTCTTTTACTTCTCCAGAAAGGGTTTCTCTAATAACTTCCATATTTTTTTCAAGCCCAGCTAGTATCTTTAAAGTGATGATTCTGAACTCTAGATCTGACATTGTACTAATGTCCGTATTGAGTAGGTCCCTGGCCGTCGGTACCACCTCTTGTTCTTTTTGTTGAGGTGATTTTTTCCATCTTGTCATTTTGTGCAGAGGAGAATAGATTAATGAGAGAACAAAATGCTAGCAGAGTAACAACGTCCCCAGAAAATATACTCTAAACAAATCAGAAACGACCTGAGTAGTGGGAAAAGAAAGGGAAAGAGAGAAAAAAGAAAAGAAAAAGATAAAGATAAAAACAAACAAAACAAAACAACAACAACAACAAAAATCAGAATGTGATCAAATATGATCAGGCTGGTATATAGATCAGTGCCACACACTACATTTTGGGTGTATTTTGGTCTGTTAGAAGAAAGTGCCTCCCAAAATTTTAAAGAAAGAAAAACTTATATATGCACAAAAATAAGGGTTGATATCATGAAGGGATGGAATATGACTGTAAAGATGGAAATTATAAAAAATTTTATAAAAGGAGTTGATAAGTTGTTTGAAAAAGAAAGAAGAGGATTTAAAAAAAGAAAAAAGAAAAAAGAAAAAAAAGGGAGAGAATGTGATCAGGCACGGGAGTAGAAAAAACCATATACTAGAGATATAGGGTACATTTTGATCTGTTAGAAGAAACTATCTCAAAATTTTAAAGAGAGAACAACTTATATATATATATGCCAAAAATACGGGTAACTACTATGAAGGGATAGAATATGACTCTAAAAATGAAAAATAAAAATGTTTTTTTAAAAAAGGGATTGATAAGATGTTGGTTGAAAAAAGGAAAAAGAAAAATTCAAAAAAAAAAAAAAGAAAAGAAAAAAGTTAAAAAAAAAATTAACTTTGAAAGACTAAAGAATCATTGTAAAAAAGCCATGAATTCTATGTGCAGTTTTCCCCTAGCGCTGGAGTTCTGCCGTTCTCATTGATCGGTAAACTTGGTCTTGGCTGGCTGTTCTCGCTGATCTTCTGGGGGAGGGGCCTGTTGTCGTGGTTTCCAAATGTCTTTACCAGAGGCGGAATTGCCCCGCCCTTGCCCGGTCCAGGCTAAGTAATCTGCTCGGGTTTGCTCTCTGGAGCTTTTGTTCCCTGCGAGCTTTCCATACAGCTTTGGAGGCGGAGAGTGAAAATAGCGGCCTCCCAATCTCCGCCCCAGAGGAGCTGAGAACTCGTGGCCCCGCTCCTCATTGAGCCCCCAGAGAAAAGCCGTCAGTCACTCCCGTCTCCCCAGTCTCCGGCCACACTCCTTGCTCACCCGGCCTGTGACCGCGCGTTTCTATCTCTGGCACCCGACCCCGGGTGGAGTCTCCAAACCCAGCAGATCCCTGTGGTGCACTCCCGCACGGCTCCTCCCAGGGAAGGAAGGTGAGTCTGCCGGGATCTGCCGCTTGTTGGGTCCCTGCTGGAGGAGCAGGGGCCCGACTGTGCCGCAGATCATGGTTTATGGCAACCCCAAGCTGAGAGCCCGGGCCTGGGCTCCGCCTCTGCAGCTGGCTTCCCTGCTCCATTACCTGGGAGCTCTGCCACACTCAGGCACCCCTGGTCTTTCTGTGACCCCGAGGGTCCTGAGACCACACTGTCCTGGAGCGTTCCACCCCCCGCTTAGCCACCAGAGTGATGTCCCTCAGTGGAGCAGATTTCTAAAAGTTCCGATTTTGTGCTCCGCGGCTCTATCACTTGCCAGAAGCGGCTGACGGAAGCCCCTCCCCCGCTGTCTATCCTCCCGAATATCACCTCGGATTCACTTCTCCGCACGTCCTACCTTCCAGAAAGTGGTCGCTTTTCTGTTCAGAGAGTTGTTGCTATTCTTTTCTTCGATCTTCTGTTGAGTTTGTAGGTGTTCAGAATAGTTTGATCCCTATCCAGCTGAATTCCTGAGAGGAGACGAAATCCAGGTCTCCTACTCCTCCACCATCTTGCTCGGCCCCCCCCAGAAAACCATTTTTCAATGCATGTGATCAACTCTATAAGCTTATAGAAGGAAAATGATCATATTGAAATGAAGTTGTTAGAGTATTAGAAAATAAACTTGCATCAAGTTGGTTCATGTAGTTCCTCATGAACACTTTAAATCACAAGGGGTGATCTAAAAACCTACCAAATTTTGCAGCAGTGAATGAGAGCTGCTGTGAGCATATAGTGTAATGTATCATGAAAACTTATCTGTTGGGGGCCAAGTCCCCAGTGCCTCTCACACTCCTGAGGTTTGTCACCTACCTTCTTATCTGAAGGAAACACTAAATTCCAGGTAGAGATGTGTGAATGTAAAGATGTAATTTTTTCTCATCTAAGTTCATGGATTCTGCATTAAAACAAGGACTGGCACGACCGTCCCAGTCCTCCAGCACTGAAACTATTGTCCTCTGTTCTGAGCTGGTTTTCTCTCTCCATTTTTCAGCCCTGCACGAATTCCCCAATGACATCTTCACCAATGAGGATCGAAGACAGGGGGCGGTGGTTCTCCATGTGCTCTGCGTAAGTACCCCTTTGGGGGCTCTGCCTGGAGGGTCCTGAGGGGAGGCCTGGCCGGTGGTGGGTGGGCATATTGAGGTGCACACCTGGCGTGGGTCCTCTGAGCCCCGTGGAGGACAGTCTCTAAACGCACCCTCTGTAGGAGGCTGCAGGTTCGTAAGCTGGAAGATAACGACATATTCTTGATATCAGAGTCTAAACCATGGGCTCCAAGCTCAACCGGACTTGCTCTCTACTATTTAACCTTACTCTCTCTCCTCCAGTGCCACCCTCTTGGGGAACCCTTTCCTAACCAGCCTCTCTAAAATGCCATCGTCTTTCCCCATCCTGGACTTTGTTTTTCTCCATACCACTGATCACTATCTGACATAGTATGCCATCATTATTTGTTTCTTGCCCATCAACCTCACTCACACGCAAGCCCAGGAGAATTGGGACTTGGCTTGCACGTGGCTTCTTTCCCAGACCTGTTTCTGGCATGCAGTAGCGACAAAATATTTGTGAAATTAACGGATTGCCACTGACACAGCATCTGACATAGAGTAGGTGAGCAAGAAACATTTGCTCTGGTTCCTAATGTCCACCACTGCCCTAGCGCTTCCTCAGCAGATCCAGGGGATGGGAGGCCTTCAGTTTTCCTTGTCCCCACTTGGAGAGCATGGGGAGGGTGTGTGCGTGAAAATACATCTAAGGAGTGGCTGCAGAATCAGAAAGATGCAGGCCAAATTCTGGACTAGGTACGTCACTGGGCTTTCCCATCTCTATGGTATTCACTCTCTTCCAGAATGCTCTTAATTCCATTTTGGTTATTTATTGCAGTGAAACAAATTCTCCAAATTTAGTGACATACCCAGTGACCACTCTCCATTACTCACGGGTTCTGAGCGTCGGGAGTTCAGAAAGGGCAGGGAGGGAATGCTGTGCCATAGGACCTCAGCCTGGGAGGGGACAGTTCAGGTGGCCGGCAGTGACCCCAGCAGCAGGGCTAAAGTCCCTGGTGCCAGAGAATCCCCCGCCCAAGAGCGTTTCTCCAGCATCGCATCTGGTGTCCGGGCTGTGGTAACCAAAGCACCAGCTCGGCTGGGACTGTTGGCCAGAGTGCCTCCATGGGGCCTCTCCATCATGGCCCCATGCCACAGCCCAGCACTTGGAAAGGGACATTAGGTGAACAATCCACCAGATAGTATTACAGTCACAAACCCACAATGACTCAAGGGCAGGGGACAAAGACCTTCCTTTTCAGTGCACACGCTGGGCTCTGGAGTTGGACGGGGCATGGGTTTGGAACCAGGACTGCTGTCCTTTTTTTGTGTGTGGCTTCTGACAGATGTTTAGCCTCCCTGGACCCAAAGCTGCCCTAAGCCTGATTCCCCTTGCGTGAAAGCAGTCAGCTCTTCAGGTCTTTCCCCACTTGCCCCAACTGCCCAGAACCCTCCCCTTGAAGAAAAGGCATGAGAAGTCTTTTTTTAGCAAAGACATTCTCTAAAAACACCAGATAAGGTAGACCCTTTGCCATCCTCCCTGCCCTTTAGGAGAGTCACAGGTGCAGAGCGATTAATATGGATGCCAGCTGCCACCTTTGGCACCGAGGAGCCTCCCCTGTCTCCAGGCTGAGGAGACCCAGTCCCTGAGCTGGAGCCAGAATTCCCCTGCAGCCATTAGCACCCGCATGCTTTGATGGCCGAGACAGGAGATTTCCACTCTCAGCACAAACAGCACGAGCTTCCATCCTTCCAAGGTGATGTGGTGGCCTGTGGCTGGCCGGGACCTTGTCCCCACCTTCCCTGGTAGATCCTCTGAATCCAACTGAAGGCAGAGCAGGGTGCATTTGCCTTGCACTTCATGAGCCAAGAGTAGCCATAAGGCCTCTGGTCTCCGTGATAATACAGTTCTCAGGGGGTACATGTAGGCAAAGCAGGACAAAAACAGATAAATCCCCCTTAGACACTCCCTTGCAAGAGTGGATGCAAGCCTGCAAGTTAGCACTTTGTCGTCACTAGTATTTAATACCACAGTTAGCTCCTGTCCTGGACCTTGCATCCTAAAAATCACAGGGGCAAGGAGTCCAGGGGCCACAGTGAGCATCCACCCCTTTAAGACCATACTCTTGGCAACTCTCTGCTCAGAGGGCCTGTGCTTGCTGCTACAGCCTCAGCTCTGCACCTTGGAGGGAAGAGACTCTGGCAGAGAAGCTTGAACCTGCTTCCTGGGGCACCCACACACATGCAAGGGGTGCAGGGTGGAGCCGGTCTCCAGTGAAGAGGAGGGCACCTCTTTTATGTGGCAGAGGCACATGGTAGGGTGGACCTGCTTGTGCCCTCCCAAGGACAGGGACCAAATCTTGTGTTATCCTCCCCACAAGGATATAAGATGTAAACCTCATGAGGAAGCCTCTTTGTATGGTGTCTGGTGCTTGAACAACAAAGGTTGCACAGTTGCGTGCAGGAATGAGAGATTTTTTTTTATCCCCTTCATGTACCATGGTGCCTCGAGCTCTTAGGATGCTCAGAAACTGTTCGATGAACATCATTGGATGTAAGAAAAAACACTGCCAGGGCCCACCTGTGGCATTTCAGTGGCCAGATGAATGCATGAGTCAAAGCTGCAAGGAGCTAAGTATAGATTTCCTGCTCTCAGCCATCTAGAAAGCATTTCTGAGCCCCCGCATACAGTAGCGCTGGACTGGACCCCTCTGGAAGCCTGAGATAGAGCCTCATGCTGCACCGGCCCACTGTCTTGTGGGGAGACCCATTTAGGGACAGCTCCCCCACATGCTGCTGTGGGAGAGCAGAGAAGGATACTTCCAACACTGGAAGGTGCAGTTAGGTTGGAGTAGGTTGGCATTTACCAAAGGGGAGAAAAGGAACTCTAGGCAGGAAAGGAAAACCCATGATCAAAGATGTAGAGACTCAAGAATGCAGGGCATCTGGAGTGAACAGAAACTAAAGGCAGGGAAGATGGGGGGCGGGCATTACCTGGGAGGCGCCATGAGGTGACTCAGCTGCTGAGTTGGAAGTGGAGGGAAGCAAATTCCTGACCTCACCATCCCTCCTTGCCTAGGGAGTAGGGTCAGGCATGGCCAGAGAGAACCCAGCATGGTCTGTGCTCTAGTAAGGTGACGAAGACCCAGGCTCACTCTTTCTTAATTTCCAGCCCCAGGGTCGGCTTATTTCTTCCTGCCTGACCATGGATCACAGCCAGCCTATGGGTTGCCCTCCCCTGGGTCAGGTCTTAACCAATCAGCCTGATCAAAGCACAGGCCTGCCTTGCAGAGGGTGGGGCAGCTCCTGAAGGAGGAGTCTGGGCCCTGCAACCCCAACACCAAACTAACCCCCTCCACCCAGGGCTAAAGCAAAGGCTGATTTGGCTAGGTGGGGGTCCTTTCTGGGGAAAGCCCACATCCCAGGCAGTCTGTTCCCCTTTCAGTCCTGGGGGAGGAAGCTGTCTGGAAGGGGTCTCAGCAAGGGATGTCATTTCCTTGTGGCCTGAGTTTCTTCCAGTTCTCTCTGCTATTTAATTTTAATATCTGGAGTAGTTTCTCTGGATGTGCTCCTCTCCCTGGGGCCCAGATTACTTTTGTTAAGAGCCAAGGAATAAACTATTTGCTGCAACAGCAGGTTATTAGAGGGCAGAAGGGCCAGGCTACCAGCAGGAGGTGGAGGGGACCCCTTCCGCTACCCACCCCTCACACCAGCCCTCCAAGAGTCAGCTTTGCATGTCAAAGCTCTCAGTCCACCTCCGCCCCAGGAGTGATTTTTGTCTCTCCAAGGCTATTGCTCTGCTTTTTTGGCTCTAAGACAACTCAACTTTTATACACCAGCCCTATCTAATAGAACTTTACGTGCTGGTGGAAATGTTCTCTGCCCGCGCGGTCCAGTAGGGCAGCTGCTGGCCTGTGTGTGGCTGCTGAGCTCTCCAAGTGTGGTTAGTGTGATTGAGGGACTGATTCTTTATTTGTATTTCATGTCAATTAACATATTTTCAAATAGCCACTTGTGGCAGGGGACTGCCCTGGAAAGCCTTCAGATGGATTCTGATTCAGCACCTTCCCTTCCTTTTTTATGTTGTCAGCTTTAAATCAAGAAGCAGAGACAGGAAAAAAAGGTTGCCTGCAAAGAGGTGCTGCTCCCTCACTCCATCCTCTTAAGGGCTAGCCTGGGGTTAGCAGTTCAAACAAATGGGATGCAGGGAAGTCATTGCCAGGGTCCAACGGGATGTTCGATGATGAGACAGGACACCCAGAGTGAGGACGCTTGTCTATCACCCACAAGCTCAGTGCTTTGGAACAAGTCACAGAATTTCTGACCTCAGTTTCCACATCTGTAGAGTGGAAGGTGCATAGTAGGTGCTCAGTAAATGGTGGTTTTTTTATCTTCACCTTCTCTCCATCCCACACCCCTCTAAGGGCAGCTCCCCTGTGATTAACCTGTTACAAACACCTGTCATGGGACCAGAGCCAGATCCATTCAGAGGCAGCCCTGTCCTGAGCAGCCAGACATGGGGCATCAGGGAGGCCTTTCTGCAGCTCATGTTTTGCCAGGCCCAGGGCTCTGGGAGAGAGGCTGCTGCTGTGAGGGTTTTAGAAATTTAAAGGAACCTGTGTGATCTGGTCAGCAAGGTCCCAGCAACAGTTCACTCGCTGGGCAGACGTGTTTAGTTAAGGAATTTCACCCTGGAAGAGAAAAATGATTAGAAGAGCTTGTGGAATTTGCTGTTTACTCTTGGAAAAGTGCTGAGCATGTCCTTAATTTGTCAGTGTCAACACAAAGCTAAAACTGGCGTCCAGAGAGGATTAGCGCAAAAAGAGTAAATTATTATGTTTCAATAGATCTTAAGTTCTTCCCTCCCCTCCTTGCTCCTGGGACACACTTCAGAAGGCCCAGCTTTAACCATTAGGTCCCATGGGCTTGCTGGGAGATTGATGTCCCCAGGACCGCCGAGCTGGATAGAAAGTATGAGGATGGGTTAGAGCACGCTCTTGGAATGAAACCCATCTGCGTTCCAGTCCTGGCTCTTCATTTATTAGCTCCATAGCCATGAGCAAGTTGTTTTGCCTTACCAAGCCTCAGTTTCCCTCATCTGTCCCTAGAGATAAGTACGGCACCCACCTCATCAGGTTGCTCTGAGGAATACATAAAGACAGGCACGCCAAGCTCAAGAGTGTCTGCACTGCATAGACAATACCTCACATCTACCCCGTTAGTACTTGCAACCTGTGTGTGCCCCCCTCACCTCCCATCTTCCAGCCCCCACGACTCTGGGCTTTTTCTGGTCCCTGGAGCCCATTCTACCAGAATGCAGGACAGCCCAGAAGTTGCCCTCAGATGGAGTGGGCTTGGTTGGTAAATACCTACATTCCTTCATGCCTCACTTGGGCTAAATGAAACATTTGTTCTGCGCTCTCCCAGAGGTGCTGGAGCCGGAAGTAGCTCTCTGTGCCCAGCCAGTGCCTTGCTTGATAACACCTTGATTATCTGCCCAGTCTGCCCCAGCCCATTTTCCTGCTTGTCTGTTGCTGCTTTCTGGGAACTTCTGCCTCCAACTAAAGGACTTGCCCTGGAATCCTGGTATTCAGCTCTGCTTCTAAGGCACAAGTTGAATAGATACAACCTACCATTATTGTTATGCAAATTAGGTCCCTCTCTAAAATGTGAGCGGCAGAATTTGGAGATTCCAGCCCCTTTTAGACATCCACAGACCAAGAGGTAACATGAATTTATCTACTGTCTCTGTGATTCATGTCCTGAACCCAGTGCAGTATAGGAAGAGCTTGGGAATGAGCCTTGGAGCATTCAGTATGAAATCTGGCCCCTAACAGTAAGGGCAGAGAACGTGCACAGGACTTAGACACCTAACATTTCCCCGTCGGGGCCAGACACCTGCAGCCTGCTGTATGCTCCTCTCCATCTTATTTATTTATTATTTGCTTCACTCATCCCCACTGTCTGTATTTTTTTCATTTATTTTGTTATATGGAAAATAAATTTTATTTATGTGTTCCTCTGAGATGATTTTGCCAACAGCCACAATTTGTACACAGTAGCTATGTGTTGACTATTTGAAATTTTGTAGTAGTTTTTCCTTTGAAAAGTATACATACCAAAGCTAAGTGAACAATCAGGTACTACTATTTGGATTTATCATATGTCCTAGTTTAAAGAACTAGTCTGTAGCAAATATTCAACAAAGCAATCTGGATAATATAGTCCATTAAGTGCTCTAATTTATCAGAAAATACTCCATGTATTTTAAATGTTGGTGACCAGTGGTGTGGATCTTTGTCAATGGTTTCCTGATGATTCTTTTCTCTGGAGAACCTCAGTAGAAGACTTCCTCTTTATCATGCCTCGAGGCATCAAAATTAGTGCTATCTGGAGGGAACTTTGTTTTTTATTCCCTCTATCTATCATGTCTCCCACCCTAACCCTGCCTCTGGTATAATATAGAGATTCCAGATAGGAGTTTCAAGTTTAACAAAGAAACCTGACCTTAAAGCCCAGAAGCCTCTGCACCCAGGGACCCAGATCTGCAGCCTTTTCCACAGTCTGTGAGCCAGTTTCCACCTCAGATCGGTACCAGGGGAGCTCCTGTGGCCAAGATGCCTGTCTCCGGCAGGGTTCCCCCCGAAAAGTTGGCCCTGAGACAAGGAGTCCAGGACAGGTGCTTCCTCTGGGGGATGCTGCCAGGAAGCACCCTGCAGGGCGAGGCAGAGGAGAGAGGCAGCCAATAAAAGCTGTGCGGTAAGGCCAGTTACATGTCATGGTCAGGGTGGCTGGAGCTTAGCCCCATGCAGACTGGCAGAGCTTGGAGAACCTGCTCCTCTGATCACCCTAACTGAGGCGCAGGGAAACGGCAGCCTCCCGCCAGTCACTGCCGAGGGCTGCACTTCTGGGGGAGCTGAGCTGCTCCAAAGCCCTGGTCAGTAGACGGAAGTTGTTCAGTTGGTGTGCCAGGAACGTGAGTGCCAAGGACAAGGGTGGGCATGGCACGTCCCAGCCAGGCCGCCCCAGATAGGAGCAGACTTGCACCCGTGCCCACACCCTGAGCTCCTCCTGAAGATCCTGGCCAGTGCCTTTCTCTGCATCTTCTCCCCAGGAGCACCTTCAGAGTCAGATGCCAGCAAGCGTCCTCTGTGTGAGTTCACCCGCTTGGGAACTCCCGAGGCTGCCTATTTGGCAGATGGCCCTGTAGCTTTCCACGGGCTGTCTGAACCCACTTGGTGTGGTGGGGAGTGGAGCAAGCTGGTGTCCCTTCACTGCGTGAACTGTGTGGAGTATCCCGATACCTCCCCGAGGAAGACCAGTCAGTGCTCCCCTCACGTGTGCCAGACTGCCTTCCCCCGCAAGGGCCTTGTCTTGTCCCAAAGTCTGTGTTCCCTTCCATGTGTTCCCTCCAGCACGGTGTCCGACACTGAACTTGACAAGCTCTGTCAGTTCTACCATTTCTCAGGATCCGTGCGAAGATCAAGACTGCAGCACTGCTGCAGACCGCCTGCATAACCTTTATGACTCAGGGCCTCAGTTTCCTTATCTCTGTCTGCAGATGAGGTTAGCACCTACCTCATAGAAGTTCCGCTGCCAGACTAAATTCATATCTTTCAATAGTTACCCTGAATGTAAATGCGCTAAATGCCCCAATCAAAAGACACAGGTTATCAGATTGGATTAAAAAACAAGACCCATCGATATGCTGTCTGCAAGAGACTCATTTTAGAACCAAAGACACCCCAGACTGAAAGTGAGGGGGTGGAAAACCATTTACCATGCTAATGGACACCAAAAGAAAGCTGGGGTGGCAATCCTTATATCAGACAAATTAGATTTTAAACCAAAGACTGTAATAAGAGATAAGGAAGGACACTATATCCTACTTAAAGGGTCTATCCAACAAGAAGATCTAACAATTGTAAATATCTATGCGCCTAACATGGGAGCAGCCAATTATATAAGCCAATTAATAACACAAGCATAAAAACACATTGACAACAATACAATAATAGTAGGGGACTTTAATATCCCCCTCACTGAAATGGACAGATCATCTAAGCAAAAGATCAACAAGGAAATAAAGACCTTAAATGACACACTGGACCAAATGGACTTCACAGACATATTCAGAACATTCCATCCCAAAGCAAAGGAATACACATTCTTTTCTAGTGCCCATGGAACACTCTCCAGAATTGATCACATCCTAGGTCATAAATCAGGTCTCAACCGGTACCAAAAGATTGGGATCATTCCCTGCCTATTTTCAGACCACAATGCTTTGAAACTAGAACTCAATCACAAGAGGAAAGTCGGAAAGAACTCAAATACATGGAGGCTAAAGAGCATCCTACTGAAGAATGAATGGGTCAACCAGGAAATTAAAGAAGAAATAAAAAAATTCATGGAAACCAATGAAAATGAAAACACAACTATTCAAAATCTTTGGGATGCAGCAAAGGCAGTCCTAAGAGGAAAATATATAGCAATACAAGCCTTTCTCAAGAAACAAGAAAGGTCTCAAGTACACACCTAACCCTACACCTAAAGGAGCTGGAGAAAGAACAGCAAATAAAGCCTAAACCCAGCAGGAGAAGAGAAATAATAAAGATCAGAGCAGAAATCAATGAAATAGAAACCAAAAGAACAGTAGAACAGATCAACGAAACTAGGAGCTGGTTCTTTGAAAGAATTAACAAGATTGATAAACCCCTGGCCAGACTTATCAAAAAGAAAAGAGAAATGACCCAAGTCAACAAAATCATGAATGAAAGAGGAGAGATCACAACCAACACCAAAGAAGTACAAACAATTATAAGAACATATTATGAGCAACTCTATGCCAGAAAATTAGAAAACCTGGAAGAAATGGATGCAATCCTAGAGATGTATCAACTACCAAAACTGAACCAGGAAGAAATAGAAAACCTGAACAGACTTATAACCACTAAGGAAATTGAAGCAGTCATCAAAAATCTCCCAAAATACAAAAGCCCAAGGCCAGATGGCTTCCCAGGGGAATTCTACCAAACATTTAAAGAAGAATTAATACCCATTCTTCTGAAACTGTTCCAAAAAATAGAAATGGAAGGAAAACTTCCAAACTCATTTTATGAGGCCACCATTACCTTGATCCCCAAACCAGACAAAGACCCCATCAAAAAGGAGAATTACAGACCAATATCCCTGATGAACATGGATGCAAAAATTCTCACCAAAATACTAGCCAATAGGATCCAACAGTACATTAAAAGGATTATTCACCACGACCAAGTGGGATTTATCCCTGGGCTGCAAGGTTGGTTCAACATCCACAAATCAATCAATGTCATACAATAGATTAACAAAAGAAAGAACAAGAATCATATGATCCTCTCAATAGATGCAGAAAAAGCTTTTGACAAAGTACAGCATCCTTTCTTGATCAAAACTCTTCAGAGTATAGGCATAGAGGGTACATACCTCAATATCATAAAAGCCATCTATGAAAAACCTACAGCAAATATCATTCTCAATGGGGAAAAACTGAGAGCTTTCCCCCTAAGGTCAGGAATGCGGCAGGGATGTCCACTATCACCACTGCTATTCAACATAATTTTAGAATTCCTAGCCACAGCTATCAGACAACAAAAAGAAATAAAAGGCATCCGAATTGGCAAAGAAGAAGTCAAAATCTCACTCTTTGCAGATGATATGATACTTTATGTGGAAAACCCAAAAGACTCCACCCCAAAACTGCTAGAACTCATACAGGAATTCAGTAAAATGGCAGGATATAAAATCAATGCACAGAAATCAGTGGCATTCCTACACACCAACAACAAGACAGTAGAAAGAGAAATTAAGGAGTCGATCCCATTTACAATTGCACCCAAAACCGTAAGATACCTAGGAATAAATCTAACCAAAGAGGCAAAGGATCTGTACTCAGAAAGCTATAAAATACTCATGAAAGAAATTGAGGAAGACACAAAGAAATGGAAAAACGTTCCATGCTCATGGATTGGAAGAACAAATAATGTGAAGATGTCAATGCTACCTAGAGCAATCTACACATTCAATGCAATCCCCATCAAAATACCATCCACTTTTTTCAAAGAAATGGAACAAATAGTCCTAAAATTTCTATGGAACCAGAAAAGACCCCGAATAGCCAGAGGAATGTTGAAAAAGAAAAACAAAGCTGGTGGCATCACAATTCCGGACTTCCAGCTCTATTACAAAGCTGTCATCATCAAGAGAGTATGGTACTGGCAGAAAAGCAGACACATAGATCAATGGAACAGAATAGAGAGCCCAGAAATGGACCCTCAACTGTATGGTCAACTCATCTTTGACAAAGCAGGAAAGAATGTCCAATGGGAAAAAGACAGTCTCTTCAACAAATGGTGTTGGGAAAATTGGACAGCCACATGCAGAAGAATGAAACTGGACCATTTCCTTACACCACACACAAAAATAGACTCCAAATGGTTGAAAGACCTCAATGTGAGACAGGAGTCCATCCAAATCCTAAAGGAGAACACAGGCAGCAACCTCTTCGACCTCAGCTGCAGCAACTTCTTCCTAGAAACATTGCCAAAGGCAAGGGAAGCAAGGGCAAAAATGAACTATTGGGACTTCATCAAAATAAAAAGCTTTTGCACAGCAAAAGAAACAGTCAACAAAACCAAAAGACAACCAACAGAATGGGAGAAGATATTTGCAAATGACATATCAGATAAAGGGCTAGTATCCAAAATCTATAAAGAACTCATCAAACTCAACACCCAAAGAACAAAGAATCTAATCAAGAAATGGGCAGAAGACATGAACAGACATTTTTCCAAAGAAGGCATCCAAATGGCCAACAGACACATGAAAAAGTGCTCAATATCGCTCGGCATTAGGGAAATCCAAATCAAAACCTCAATGAGATACCACCTCACACCAGTCAGAATGGCTAAAATTAACAAGTCAGGAAAGGACAGATGTTGGCAGGGATGTGGAGAAAGGGAACCCTCCTACACTGTTGGTGGGAATGCAAGCTGGTGCAACCACTCTGGAAAACAGTATGGAGGTTCCTCAAAAAGTTGAAAATAGAGCTACCATACAATCCAGCAATTGCAGTACTGGGTATTTACCCCAAAGATACAAATGTAGGGATCCGAAGGGGTACGTGCACCCCGATGTTTAAGCAGCAATGTCCACAATAGCCAAACTGTAGAAAGAGCCAAGATGTCCATTGACAGATGAATGGATAAAGAAGATGAGGTATATATATACAATGGAATATTATGCAGCCATCAGAAGGAATGAAATCTTGCCATTTGCAATGACGTGGATGGAACTGCAGGGTATTATGCTGAGTGAAATAAGCCAAAAAGAGAAATACATGTATCATATGACCTCACTGATACGAGGAATTCTTAATCTCAGGAAACAAACTGAGGGTTGCTGGAGTGGGGGGGTAGGGTGGGAGGGATGGGGTGACTGGGTGATAGACACTGGGGAGGGTATGTGCTCTGGTAAGTGCTGTGAATTGTGCAAGACTGTTGAATCTCAGATCTGTACCTCTGAAACAAAGAATGCAATATATGTTAAGAAAAAAAAAAAACAAGATAGCAGGAGGGGAAGAATGAAGGGGGGAAATCGGAGGGGGAGACGAACCATGAGAGATGATGGACTCTGAAAAACAAACTGAGGCTTCTAGAGGGGAGGGAGGGTGGGAGGATGGGTTAGCCTGGTGATGGGCATTAAAGAAGGCACGTATTGAATGGAGCACTGGTGTTGATGCAAACAATGAATCATGGAACACTACATCTAAAACTAATGATGTAATGTATGGTGATTAACATAACAATAGAAAAATTTAAAAAAGAGAGAGAGAAGTTCCGCTGCCAGGTAAGAGAAAGCAGGTAACATGCTTAGTCCAGTGCCTCGGACATAACAGGAACAAGAAAACGTTAGCTATCACATTACTTTCATTTTCTACCCTGGATCTGTCTTGGGTCCCCTCGTGTCTGGATGGTGGCCATCCACATGATCTTCCTGGCTTCAATCTGTTCCCTTTCCATCGAACTTCAGCACTACTCACACCAGATCAGCATCCTGAGTGCAGTCTCCTGATCATGCTCAGAAGTCCTGGTCATGCTCAGAACTCTCGCCTGGTCACATCCCCCACCAGCAAAGGGAGGGAGGGGATTGGCTGTCAGAGTCACACCACCTGGGTTCAAATGCCAGCCTCACTGCTCTTTTTAGGTACATTAATAGCTTTGGGCAAGTTAACTTCATTCTCTGTGCCTTAGTTTCCCTGTAACATGAGGATAATGGTAGTATCTGCCTCCGAGATGCTATCTTAATGCCTAGAGCACAACCTGGCACTTAGGAAGTGCTCCTAATTGTTAGTCATTGTCCTTACTGTTATTTCAGAGTGTACCCACCATCCATGTGTCAACCAGTGTTCAGTCTTTTTTCTTCTCTTTTCTTCTGTGTACCAGTATATGATAGCGTAGCAAAAAATGGATTCTTCACCACCCACCAAGAAATCCCAGGGGCCTTCCTGCCCCTGCTTCTTGGCCAGCTCCCCATTATCTTTAGTCTCCTTGCAATTCTCCTTCAGGCTCCAGCTGGATGTCATCTCCTTGAAGCTTTCTCTTACTTCCCATAAGGAGAAGTGGGACTTCACATTGGCTCAGATCTGCCTCCTATTCTAAATCCCCACTTTCTTTGTTCTTCCCCCATGGAACTTCATGCAGGCGGCCCTCTGTTAATAACGTGTGTCTTGCCTCCCCCTCTTCCCAGATGAGTGTTAACGAGCTGGGACCATGCTTTAGTCATCTTTATGTTCCCATAGCACCCAGCATGGCACCTTGCAGACAGGAAAGTGTAGTGTGTGAGTAAAGGAATGAATGAAATAGGCTTAATATCTTAGCTGCCGAGTATAGGGTCTGTTCACGAAACTGATAAGAGTTAAGCAATGAAAATAGTAACGATGCTTTCATAAGGCTCTGGGGGTTCATCAATCCTGAGTATAATGAGATGGTCTTTTGGAGATAGATCTTCATTGAGAGAAGTGTACTGAGTTAAATGGTGAGGATACCCCAGCATCCAAGGCAGGAATGAATGAGTTAAGACAAGAACCCAGAGGCTTCCTACTCCAGTGGCATGCCTTTCTTACCACGATGTCAGTGCTGCCCAGGTAGCTTGGGCATTACAAAAATCCAGTGATAGCAGAAACCCACCCCTACAGAGATGTGTCTGTTTCACTATGACTCAAAGTCCTTTCTGAACATTTGCACAAAGTTATAGTAACTAAACAAACATCATCATTAATGATAATCACAATGTTCTCTAACTCCGTTAAGCTAAATTCTTTCTCTAAAGATTTGGCCTTGATCTACTGAGGCATTATTTCAGCAACCAAAGGCAGTACCCACATATGAAAGGCACTCAAACCGTGTTATCAGTTAAAGATGAGCAGAGGTGGGCTTTGGGACCATGGCTTTGGTTCCCTAAACCCATTCAGCCTGGGGGACCCAAGGATGAAAAAGGCCCGTTTGCCTTCCCTCCCTTTCCCTGAGATCCCAGGGAACTTCTTGCTCTCTTCAAAGGCTCCTGAAGATTTTCCAGAACTGTTCCTGTTGCTGCTGGTACACTCTTGTTCTTATACTTTCAGGAACCACAAAGACCCCCAAAGATAACTTGCCCTTTAAATGCTTACCAGCTGTTCCACTGTTGAATTTGAAGCCAGTTTCCCTAGTTTAGTGGACATGTGTAATAAACTGTCAACCATCAACTCTCCCACTCACTGAAAAGTGGGCCCAAGATCGCACCCACTTACCCAACTCTTTACCCTTGTGAAGCTGTGTGTCCTTGACAACCTATGGCACTCTCTTCAAGAGTTTTATTTCCTAAGGTTCTCTTCACATTTCTCCCATCAATTCTAGGAGCTGTTTGCAAATAGATTTCTTTGGTGACATGCTTTTTCACTTAGAAATCTCAAAGCAAGTATGCAAATCAGGTCCAAATGTGGCCCTCATTCTTGGGCCTTTGGTTGGGATGCTTTTCAATGATTGTCCTGACGTATCCTTAGCTCCTTGCCAGCGAGTAGATTCCAGAGGTAATCATGGAATCTGTCTTGTCAGCTATTTCTTTGGTGCTCTGATGGTTCCAGTCTTATGCGCAAAGGTGGAAGGCAGAGGATCTATTTTTTCCCTTCCTGAAGTTGTGAGAACTGTCTTTTCCTTTGTGCTGTGGACTGTGGGGATTAAGGCAGACATGTATTTTTGGCAGTTAGCATAATGCTTTTCAGCAGATGAAGCTGTGATGGGACCAGCAGTTTTGGCATTTGCTGGGCCCTCTCATCCTCTCCTGGACTCAGGCCCAAGTTCATTTGACTCCATCACTTTTTTTAGTTTTATAGAGTTGGCTTGAGGCTAGACCCATTACTCTCCTCAGTAGAGGGACAGGGCCTGGAGGGTAGTGTTATCCCCAGGCTCATATGCATGTAACACATGAGAATGGACACATTCCACACACAGATGCATATCTATGGATACTATTACCCTTTTTAGAAAGACAATTGGAAATAATTTTTAATATATTAGGCATGACTACTTAAAGTGGGATTCTGGAGACATGAAGGTTGTGTGTGTGTGTGCTTGTAATCTCTCTCTTGGCAACTCAGCATGGGTTGACATGCAGGCAGAATATAGTTTGAAATGGAGCCATGAATTTTTAAAAGAGAGCTGCCTTTCATTCTCCCCTGTAACTCATTTATCCTTTAGTTTGGCCACCTCAGCAATTGTCACCACCACCATGCACTCCCCCTATTGCTCAGGCTGGACTCAGGAATCAGCGTTGACTCCTCCCCTCCCCCACACCCATCATGAGTCCTGGCCATTCCACCTTCAACCTGTGTCTCCATCCCATCCTCTCTCCACCTCCACTGGCATGGCCATCATCCAGACTACCATTGTCCCTCATGGGGACCAGGATCCCCCCTCTCAGGTACACATTGGTGTCCTTTAAAAACATACATGGGCATCAGAAGTGCACTTCCTGGCCCTTCTGACCTATCCAAATTCACCTCACCTGAAGGACATGCCACGCTTCAACCCCACACACCTGCCCTCCCATTGCTTAAACGTTTCAAGCCCATCCCACCTTAGGTAGCTGGGTATATGCCCTTCCTCTGATTGCACTTGGACCCTCTGTACTGCTGTCTCATGTACCCGCATCTCAATCCTAACTCGCCTGTGAATATTCACTGATGGCCAGCCGCCTGAAAGTTCTGCTCCACTTTTTGCTCTGCTGGCCAAGGAACCACAATTTTCTATACCAAAAATGGCAAGAAAGTGAATCATCTTGTCTCTCTTCTTATAGTAAATAGACAAGTCAGCTCAGAGAGGAATCTGTTCAGACTAGAAAGGGCTCAGCATGACTGAAGAGATAGTTGACCATGTCATCCCTTACCAAATTAGCTAGCCCTCATTTAAAAAAAAAAAAAAAACTGTTGGAAAGGAAGGAAAAAGCTCTTCTGTGAAAGTATTCATATAACTTGATTTAGTGATGGTGTTGCCATGGAAACACAGCATG
Source organism: Mirounga angustirostris (assembly GCF_029215605.1). Taxonomy (NCBI): domain Eukaryota; kingdom Metazoa; phylum Chordata; class Mammalia; order Carnivora; family Phocidae; genus Mirounga; species Mirounga angustirostris. The sequence continues at coordinate 94,165,499 of NW_026991718.1, read as the reverse complement.
ACAAGGGAAGGAACTGGGGTGTCCTGCACTGTAGGACATAGAAAGACTTCAGTTTTTTCCCATTGTGATATTTCTCATGACAAGATGCAAAGAAATCATACTCACTGGGTATCAACAGGTTAGCCATGCTGCTTTAGATGTCTTCAAATCAGTTGAGTGCCAAGGGGCTCTCTCTGTTTGTCTTTGGGATAATTGGGTGATGACACTGGTACTATTACCAAAGAAGAGAAGGTATGACTGGGGGAGGATGTCAATATCTTAAGCTTGTTAAGTTCCATGATTGCTCAATGGTGGGGGGCCTTCTGTCCAGAGCCACCAGTGACCAACTCTGTGACCTTGAGTGAGTCTTTAGGATCTTGGGTTCTTCAACTTTTTAAAAAACTTTTATTGTTATGTTAATCACCATACATTACATCATTAGTTTTAGATGTAGTGTTCCATGATTCATTGTTTGCGTATAACACCCAGTGCTCCATGCAGAATGTGCCCTCTTTAATACCCATCACCAGGCTAATCCATCCTCCCACCCCCCTCCCCTCTAGAACCCTCAGTTTGTTTTTCAGAGTCCATCATCTCTCATGGTTTGTCTCCCCCTCTGATTTCCCCCCCTTCATTCTTCCCCTCCTGCTATCTTCTTTTTTTTCTCTTAACATATATTGCATTATTTGTTTCAGAGGTACAGATCTGAGATTCAACAGTCTTGCACAGTTCACAGCGCTCACCAGAGCACATACCCTCCCCAATGTCTATCACCCAACCACCCCATCCCCCCCACCCCACCCCCCACTCCAGCAACCCTCAGTTTGTTTCCTGAGATTAAGAATTCCTCATATCAGTGAGGTCATATGATACATGTCTTTCTCTGATTGACTTATTTCGCTCAGCATAACACCCTCCGGTTCCATCCACATCATTGCAAATGGCAAGATTTCATTCCTTTTGATGGCTGCATAATATTCCATTGTGTGTATATATATATATATATATATATATATATATATATATATATATACCACATCTTTATCCATTCATCTGTCAATGGACATCTTGGCTCTTTCCACAGTTTGGCTATTGTGGACATTGCTGCTATAAACATCGGGGTGCACGTACCCCTTCGGATCCCTACTTTTGTATCTTTGGGGTAAATACCCAGTAGTGCAATTGCTGGATCATATGGTAGCTCTATTTTCAACTTTTTGAGGAACCTCCATACTGTTTTCCAGAGTGGTTGCACCAGCTTGCATTCCCACCAACAGTGTAGGAGGGTTCCCCTTTCTCCACATCCCTGTCAACATCTGTCGTTTCCTGACTTGTTAATTTTAATGGCTTCTTCAACTTTAAGTGAGAAAAATATTCTCAAGGTCCAGTCTGACTCCAAGATCCACCCCCCCTCAAAAAAAGACTCTGAGATCTATAGTTTGTATAGTAAAAGCCCCCAAGTGACTTTCTCTTTCTGAGGAGGCTGGAGTTCCTGGACACACATGGGAGTCTTGATATTGCCCAGCTAACACTTGCCAGTCAGTCATTGGGAGCTTCAGCCCTGAGGTAGAACCAAGTACTCTCAGAGGCTCTGTACCTTCTTGTCATGGGTGAACGGGCATGCTTCCATGGCTCTGGGGTTAGATTAAGTCACATGACCAGTGTAGGCAGAAGAGAGGCTTACAGCTGCTCCATATAAGGAATAAGACTCCTATACAGAAATAAGAGCCAGTGTCCCCCCTCAAATAATATTAATGGCTACAGGCAAAATGCCAGATGATGCCAGACTTGGTTTGCCAGTGGCCCACTGCGTCCACATCACTTCTTGGCAACCCACAGCACCAGGATGGGACCTGAGCGAAAGATCACTCAATGTTTTTTGCTCCTCTGCTGTAAGCTGGCCACCAGGTTTATGAGCCAGGGATGCCCCCATTTCATTTTTCAGCTGCAGATAGGCCTAGCAGCAGTCCAGGTGCATCAGAGTTGCCCTGAAGTTCAAAAAACAATCAACCAAGTTGTTAGGAATTTCTTATCTCCTACTAAGATGCTTACAAGGTGGGTGGGAGAGAGAGAAAAGGGACAGGTGTGAATAAATAATGTATAGATCCAGCCGTCCAGTTGTGTTGCTCCCAGGCCAAGAAGAGAAAGAGGAGGGGAGAAGTGTGCTGGGGTCTTCTGCACACCTTCTCCTCTGATCTGCCCCCCCCCCCCCAGTGTCTGTCACCCTCCCTGTTTTGTAATTGAGTAAGCCAAGACCTGGAGAAGTCACTAGTCCCCAGGAACAAATTGCTTGTGTCATGTTTAGACCAATGCGTGTGTTAAATACCTTGAGCTCCATGAAACGAAGAAATATTTCCTGGGAGCTTTGTAAATGAGTGGTGCAGAACGGACATAGGGAGGGATAGATAAGCATGGTCCTCACCTCCTAGAAGTCTGACATCTTGTAAGACATGAACTGGGAAGCATCATACAGCAGGGAAAGGTGTAACTGTGTGCGTGTTAGTTTGTCCTGCCACGTGGCTGCTCTCATTCCCGTTGTGTTGATGGAGGGGTAAGGCTCCGAGGTGTTAAGTGACTTGCCGCATATGATGTATGGTATTACCTTCTGCCATTTCACAAGGTGAGGAAACTGAGGCACAGAGAAATTAAGCAACTCGCAGGGCACATAGCTCGGGAGTCAGAGCTGGAGTTTGACCCCAGGCCTTAAGACTCCAGAGTGGGGGTGGCAGCAGGGAGACAGCCCCCTTTCCAGGACAGTGACTTGAATGGTGAGTTTGGAAGGGGCTGTAGGCTTGATCAGTGGACACGTCTGCTCAAGCTTTTCAGTCTTTATTCTAGATGTGGCTCTAGAAACAACCTCCTGATGCCTATGAATTGCCAGAGAAGCCAGGGGGTCCTCGGGAGTGGGCATGGGGCCTGTGGCCATGCTCTCAGGGTAGTGTCAACCAACCTCAAATCCAGTACCAAGTGGGATGGGATTCTTGGACAGGCTTTGCATCCCTCCATGTCTAGATCCCAGAGTGACTAGGGTCTGTCCTCACCACTCCTTCATCTACACCCCCAGAAGAGGGGCCACCAGGCCAGACTCTTGGTCACAGCTTGGGCCTGGGCCTCACTCTGGCCCTTTGCTCTCATCTGAGCAGCTGGGTTGCATGAGAGAGTGGGAGCCTGGGGCCGGTGGTGTTTGCTGGGCTCAGCCAGCTCTATCTGTTACCCTCATTTGTCTGAAATTCCGGAAGACTTTGAATAGCATGCATGGTAATTACAGAATTCCCACATATATTGATGAGAAACAGCTACATAAATAGCATAGCTTGGTATTTACGAAGTGCCAGTTTTCTGTAAATATAGAATTTTGGTAATTACTGCCAAGCAGCTCGTCCACCTTCTGGAGCCAGCACTTGTCTTATTTCAACTCTTTCTAGAGGACACGTCACATCATCTCTGTGGCCAGTCTCAAGGCATCAGTGGGCACAAGTCCATATGCAACCAGGCAGTCTGGAACCAGCGATCCCCAATCTATTTTGGAGTGTGGGGATTCCTTTTTGACAGCCAAGGAGTGTGTTGACCACTCCTCCACCATCTATACACAGACGCCTGCCCACCCTTCCAATAAGTCAGACTTCTCAGTGAGCCCATGGTCTACAGATTGGAAACCAAGCCTCCTTTACTGACCTAGAGCAGCATATCCCATCATGTTTTCTCAGGGCACTACTGAAAGGAAGATGGTCATAGGTATTATGTGGAAAATAAGGATTCTTTAATAGAGTGTTTACGAAATGCTAAGGTAGGGATGCCTGGGTGGCTCAGTAGGTTAGGTGTCTGCCTTCAGCTCAGGTCATGATCCCAGGGTCCTGAGATCGAGCCCCGCATTGGGCTCTCTGCTCAGTGGGGAGTCTGCTTCTCCCTCTGCCTGCCGCTCCCCCTGCTTGTGCTCTCTCTCTCTCTGGCAAATAAATAAATGAAATCTTAAAAAAAAGAAATGCTAAGGTATTGTGTATTTATTTTCTGAATGCAGGATTTCTCACAAACTCTAAATATGCTGCTTTGGGCCATAGCTCTCTGTATGGGAAGTGTAATAGCAGGGCTTTCAAAACTGACCACAGATTTCACAGAGTATTTCATAGGAGCTTGCAAAGCATCTTATTTTGAGGAATGATGACTGAACATCCTCAGGGCTCTTTAACTGGTCTTGGCTCAGCTATCAAAGGAATGGTATTGTATCTGTTAGCTTTTACTGCATAACAAATGACTCTCCATTTTAGTAGCTGAAACCAAGAGCCGTTTATTCAGCTCCTGGTTCTGCTGGTCAGCAATTTGGGCTGAGCTCAACTGGGTGGTTCTTTTGATCTTGGCAGGCCTTCCTCATGTGTCTGTAGTCAGCAGCCAGATAGCTTGGCCTTAGGCAGTTGACCAGCTGTCAGCTGGGACAGTGAAAGCAATTGGGCCATACGGTATATCAACTTCCATCAGGCTAGCCTGGGTTTATCTACATGGCAGCTGGACAGGGTTCCAAGAGAGCAATCGGAAGCTGTACTACTCTCACCTCTGCCACATTCTGTTGTTCAAAGCTATTCACAAGGTCAACTCCCATGAATCCTAAGCCAAGGAGAAATGAGCATGAGAAATGGAGGGTTCTAAATGTCTAGGGTCTTTGGAGAGGTGATTTGTTTGAGAGAACAGGCCCAGAGTAATTGTTGAAGCTGTGATTATAACAAAGAAAAAGAGTTTTGGACCTAGACTGCATGTTTATTTGGGGTGCCAGAGAGGGAAGGGCCGCTGATAGAGATTACACAGGACTAAAACCACCCTGCAGTCCACTCCTCCATGAGCCCACTAGAGGTGAGTCTAAACTTCTCACTCCCAATGAAATAGTATTCTTAGGCTTCAAAGCCCACCAGTGAGAGATGACCAGGAATACCCATTTAGTCACCCAGAGAACAAAGTTAGATTCTTTCAGCCTGCTGCAGCAAGGGAGAACATGCCCAGGGGAGCCTTGGGAATGTCTCTGGAAGGGGGAAGTTAGCCTTGGGCCACATACCTCTGAGGAGGGATGGAGGAAGAAGGGGTGGTGGGATCCCAATAGGTGGGATGGTGGTTATTTGGGATTTGGGGTTCAGTTTTATCATTCCTTAGAATTTGTCAGTCTGTGTGGAAATGTCAGAATTCTTTTGGGATCATTGTGATTTGGTTGCTGGTGGGCAGATTTTTGTTTCCTCACAGGCCAGGATGGAAGTTGGTCAGTAAGAGACTGTGCCATGTGCCAGCCTCAGCAGCACATGGCTCTGGGCTGCTTCATTATGTCAGAGGCATGGCAGTCTCAAGAGTGAACTCCCAAATGGGGCAAAGAATTAAGCTGGCAAGGTGCAACCTTGGCCTTCCCCTGAGACTTTCTGTTGACTAAGGGAAACACTACACAGGTGGCCACTGCTCAGAGGAGCCCTTGCTTTGTCAGCCTTCAAAGTAGCACATGGATTGAAGGAGTGACTCTTGGAATATCCCTGAGCAAGCCATTGGACTTCCAGTAGTAAAACCAGTGGGTGGCTGCCTGTCCCTACCAAGCTCATAGACATTCGGGGAAGTTTGTAGAAAATCATGCAGGGAGCACTTTGAGAGCACATGAGCACACATGGTGCCTCTGGATGAATGACAAAGGGCCAATGACAAAATGGCACCCCTTCCTGAGTGGAACAAGGCAAACAAGGCATGGGACTTAACCACATAGTGGAGGCCAGCAGCTCACACCCCTCAGCTGAAAGCCTCGTGCAGTGCCCAAACTGCACAGCTGTTCTCAGCGTCCAAATTCTTTGGAAGAAAGTTTTCTATTCATCATCTGTAGCAGAGTGAAGAGTGTGGCCATTACTCTGCTTCATTCAGGACTTTATGTGAGATCATTGTTTGTTCTAGCTCATAGCACTTAATAAGAAGATTCTTTAACCTACATCCATCAGTCAACAAATATACAGTTGATTCTCATTAGTCACAGATTCTGTATTTGCATATTCACCCACTTGCTAGAATTTATTTGTAATCCAAAATCAATATTCACGCTCACAGACGTGCACAGAGTGGTGACTCCACGTGCAAGTTCTCGGTTGAGGTCGAACGAGGCAATGCTCTGCCTTCTTGTCTCAGCTGATACTGTCAACAAGCATCCTCTTCAGTCTTCTTAGTGCCAGGCTTTGTGCATTTTTGTGCTTTTTGTTGGTGATTTGCTGTTTAAAACTGCCTCCAAGCATAATGCTGAAATGCTGTCTAGCATTCCTAAGCACATGAAGATACGATGTGCCTTACGGAGAAAATACGCTTGTTAGATAAGCTTCATTTGGACATGAGTTGTAGTGCTGTTGTCTGTGAGTTCAATGTTAATGACTTAACAGTATTTATTAAATGAGGTGTTTTTAAACAAACACACATAAAACAAAGTTCTGTATTAATCATTTGTTGAAAATGATGTGACTATAGGCTCACAGGAACCCTGCATTTCCTCTGTGAGGAATGGTTCAGTATTCCCAAAGTCTGTGTTCACAGCGATGGTAGAGGACATAACTACTTTGAATAAGGAGACTCAGTGATGTGGCCTCTGCCTCCTTGGGATTTCCCAAGTCTTCAGTGGCTGTTAATGGAGAGATGACCCTGGCCTTCCTCAGCAGAGAATGGAGAGCAGGAGCAAGGAGCAAATCAGAAGTGTATCAGGCAAGATCATCATTTTATTTCAAGCATTTGGAATTGCCTGAAAGGCAGAGACACCTGTGTTCATGTACTAATACCAAGACACATTCAAGAGCCAAATATTAAAGCAATCTGGATTGTCTGTGTTAATGTTCCTCTCCATTAATGCAAATTTGAGAGTTAACAGTATTTTCATTTGCATTGTAAATTTTGAAACTGGGTCTCTCTCTTTAGTTAATACACTCCAGATTCCTTCATCCTCATAATGATGAGGTATCCTAATAAAAACTAGACCTTTTGGGGGTGCCTGGGTGGCTCAGTCGGTTAAGCGTCCAACTCTTGGTTTCAGCTTAGGTCATGATCTCATGGGTGATGAGGTGGAGCATCAGGTACCATGCTCCGTAAGGAGTCTGCTTGAAGATTCTCTCCCTCTGCCCCTCCCCTCCTCTCAAATAAATAAATAAATCTTTTTTAAAAATTGGACCTTTTGTACAAGGGGGCCATTTCTCCTTTTTTTCCTTGCCCTAAATCATATTGGCAGAGCATCCTTTTTTTTTTTAAAGATTTTATTTATTTAGAAAGAGAGAGCACATGAGCAGGGGGAGGGGCAGAGGGAGAGGTAGAGAGAGAATCCTCAAGCAGACTCCCCACTGAGTATGGAGCCCACTGCAGGGCTGGATCCCAGGTCCCTGAGAGCAAGAGTCGGATGCTCAACCAACTGAGCCACCCAGGCGCCCCTTTCAGAGCATCCTTATAGACAGTCCCTGAGAGAAAGGGCTACTTGGGAAATGTGACGTGTGCTCTGCACAATTGTTTACTCTTTTTTGGCTAGATTAGGAGCACTTGTATTTTACAAATCATAACAGATTTTCTGTGTTTCTAATTTCTCATCTGACTCTGCATCTCTTCACTCTTCTAATTCCTTTTATGTCCTTTCCCTTCTTGCCTGGCATTTTCAAGACTTTTTTTCCTTGTTATATGCCTACTTTAGTAGCAAGAATTTCATTAACCATGGACAAAAAAATACCAACTCACCAACTGTGTCTGTCGAAGAGACTTCCTGACGGTCACTTCTCTTACTCCTGAGCATGCTCATGTCCTCCTCCAGGTTCAGAAGCTCAGTTCTAAGTAGAGAGCCCAGTTCCAACCTCATCCTTACCCCCATTAATGTCCCTTCCCAGGCTTCTCTCTTATTTCCCTTTTATACCTCTTTACCCAATGGCACATTCCCAAGCCTAGTGGTATTTTCAAATCACAATAGTATGTGTGTGTGTGTGTGTGTATCTCCATCAAAGAATGCATATCCAGAATATGCAAAAAACCTGTTACATATCAATAAGAAAAAGACAGCAACCCCAGGAAAGGAAAAGCACAAAAGTCTTAAACAAGCACTTTCACAGAAGAGAAAATTCAAATGGTCAGTAGGCATATGAAAAGTTGCTCAGTCCATCATTCATCAGGGAAAGGTAACTAAAACCAGAATAAAGTACCATTCCACATCTACTGGCATGGCTGAAATGAAAGATTGACAATCCCAGGTGTCGACAAGGATGGGGAGCCAATGGAACTCCCCTCTGCCAGTGGTGGGAATATAAATTGATGCAGTCACTTTGTGAAACTATTTGGCAGTCATTACTGAAGCTGAGCAGCAACATGGGGTTGCTCAGTGACCTAGCAATCCCACTCCTGTGTTATCAACAGAAATGTATAGTATGTGTGTACCAGCTGTATGAGAATGTCTACAGAAGCACTGTTCGTAATAGCCACACACTGGAAACTACCCAAATGCCCCTCAGTAATGGAAGAGAAAAATAAATCCTGCTATGTTCACACTATGATAATGATGCACACTGATCTCTAACTACTTGCAACACTGTGGTTGAATCTCACAAACACAGTACTGAGCCAGACACAAAAAAGTGTGGACTGTAGGATGTCACTTATATTAAAGTACAGAAACAGAAGTCAGGATAATGGGTGGCCTTAGGGGTTAGTGACTGCAAGGGGGATTATGGGGTGCGGGTCATGGTCTGTTGTTTCTTGATCTAGTTGCTGATTCCGTAGGTGTATTCATTGTATAAAAACTTGTTGAGCTGTTCATTTATAACTTGTCCATTCCATTAAGAAGGGAAACATAAAATGAGGACCCCCAAGTCACTGGGGAAACGGTGGCTGTAGCCACACCAGAGCTCAGAGATGCTCCCTGGCCTGCCCAGCCCCCACTCTGGGCAGCCAGCTGGGGTGTGGTATATACCATATACCATGTAATCTTCCCCATTGTACAGATGAAGAAACCAAGACTCAAAGAGGACAGATGGCCCATCCAGCGTCATTCAGGGACTACATTCATGGCAGAGCTAGAACTGGAACCAGGGACTCCCAGACTCCAGAACTTGCCTTCCAAAGGAAGGACCCTTCTGTCATGAAGAGGAGAGCAGGGGACTCAGCTGGTGCTCCTAGCAGAGGTCCTGCTCTGGCACAACCGGAACAAGCCAGAAGCAACCGGAAGCCTTCCGCACAGTTGTCTCTGCCCAGGTGCCCATTTTAAATGCAAACGAATTCTGTGATCTGCCTTGAAAATGCAAAAGCTGTTACTTTACACAAATATGAAACCAGAAGGTTCTCAGAGGCCGGTAACACCAACTCCTCCACATCGTACATTCCAAACAGTATGGGAGGGATGAAGCCAGAGCCAAAGTGAGGAGTAAACATCACATGTGTTATGGGTGGGTGGTTAATGTTGCATGAAGACTGGCAAAGCGGATTTCCTGACATTCTGCTTCTACAGCAGTGCCGCGGGAATGGGCCCATTTGCGTTTGATTGGCCTTATTTCCAGAATTATTTTCAGAAATGGGAAAGGAACCTGAAGAAAAAAAACATCTCCGGTCTTCCTTCCCTTTATGGCATGGTCCTAGCTCATTTGTTACAATCACCAAAGATCAATGACAAGTGTTCATAAAAAGAAAATTGATCTGAGTAACACTGCCACCGCAAATGTATTTGAAATGTATAAATGTTGAAGTAACTTACAAATTACAGATAATTTCATACCGACATCCTCCCTGCACCCAGCCCCTGCTTCTTGTGGGAAAATCCCACAAAACCATCCATGGTGAGAGCCTGACACTGAAGGCTTGAACCCCAGCTGCTTGAAGAAGCACCCACATGTATGGCTCACATCCTGATTTTATAGCAGATTTTTACTCTCTTCTTTCTTTTTAGTGAACATATTTTGCTTAAACCTTTCAACACTATGTACCTTTTAAGCTAAATCCATGATGGAAACTTTTCAGATGAAAAAGAACAGCTTGTGTGCAAGACAATCATAGTAATAATGGTGATGATGGCATTGCACCAAGGAGACATTTCTAGAAGACATTGGCACTGCTGTAATCCTCCTCCACCCCCATACATGTTTTGTTCTCCAGGAAATGGGGGTTCTGCTGCACCCAGCTCTCTCCTTATCTTTCTCACTTCCTTCCTGTGGTCAAAATAACGCTTTCATGCACAAGCACTGTTAAGTGCTCACCCCTAGGTTCAGACAGGCCCTGCAGGAAGAGGATTTGGAAGTGTGATCCAAAGACATGGGACCTCCCCCCGTCCCCCCACCGGTCTGGAATCACAGACTCCTCCCTCACATCTCAGGATTAGTCTTAGGATGCATGGTCTCATTTCTTATCATTTATAGGGAGACCTGTGGGATGGGAGCTATGTAGAGTCAGGCTATGTGGGTCCCTCTTCTCCCATGGTCTCCTGGTTTGCAAGTCCTTGGCTGCCACAAAATAGTCAACGTGCATCCTACAGTGGACAGGCTACCAGGCCCTGGGGAGTAGGGGGGTGGGGCAGCAGGGGCAGGATGAAGAAAAAGCTTCCAGTCCTACCCACCAAGAGTTTACAGTCTGGTAGGGATCCCAGCCAATGGCAATTCCAAATGAGAATCCAAAGGATCCTATGCAGCAAAGCATTATCACATCAACCAACTGTGGGGACCTGCAGCCAGGCTCCAAGGGGACATCGGAAAGGGAGATGAGGGTTTCAAGGCAGTGCCTCAGGAGACACACCTGAGTTGGGTGCTTAATGTGCTTAAGGCCCAAGTGAGAATTGCACTCTAATCTATGTTGAAATCCTAGAGCTTGTGAAGTTGAGAGATTGTGCGTGTATGTATTTCTTAGGTCCTGAAAATATGTCAGTGAATAATCACTCTTTGGGATCAGGGTAAGCCACTGGTCATCTTTTTGCAAACTAAGCCTGCTGTTTTCAGACTTCCTCTTACTGAGAATGCAAATGTCAGGGTATGATTCCTGCATCAGGGATGGTCAATGGGCTGGAACCCAGGACTGGTGTTTCCAGGTGAAAGCACCTCTGTTTTGTTTTTGAAGCTGCAAACATTTGACTTTTCCTGTTGTTGTTGTTCCTTATGACTGCAAGGTGAGTGTTAGAGATGGGGTAAAGTCTGAGTTTGGGGCTAAATTAGGTTCCTGGACTCAATTCCAACACGTGGGAGGAAGCTGGGGATGGGGCTCCCACCCAACACCCCACAATTCTCGGACACCAGCCACGTGTCCAAGAATTCAACTCAATCCAACTCAGTTTTGACACTGTCTACCCAGAGAACAGCATCTGAATCCACAGGTTAAGGACTCAGTCCTGCAAGACTGCCCCCTTCCCCACTTCAGACACTGTGCTCAAGTCCATGGTGTCCTCTGTGCTTCTGAATGGCCAGTTATAAATCGGAGGTTCTGAGGCCCCCTTCCTTGGGTTCAATTAATGTGCTAGAGCAGCTCACAGAACCCAGAGAAATATTTCACTTGATCACTGGTTTATTATAAAAGGATATAATTCAGGAGCAGCCAGGTGGAAGAGATGCACAGGGCAAGTATGGGGGAAAGGGAGCAGAACCTCTGTGGCCTCTCCAAGCACCCCACTCTCTCCAAATCCCCATGTGTTCACCAAACCGGTGCTGGTGCTGGGGATGCAAAGGTGAGTACAAGGCAGGCTGTGTGATAGGCCTCCTTGCAGGAGCACTGGGGAAGGAGTCCACCCCTCCCCCCCGCCCCATTCCCTCCCTTGCGATGGGAAGTCCTCACAGGCTGTGAGAGGAAGCACAGCATTTTGTGTTCTAGGAAAACCAGTGACTGTGCTTTGTGGTATACTGATAAATGTTGGTTGAATTGATAAGTAAACTAGGTTTCCAGGGACGGTCTATTGTGCTGTTCTTTGCAACGAGGACAGCAGAATTCTGATCATCAGAATCCAGTGCTGCCTCCGGGCACAATTTATGGCTGTAAGTAGGAGGTTTACCTTCACATACATTCCAGAATGTACTCATTGAAGTGAATTGTACTCTCCTCAGAACGGTAGCCTGGGAGGCCACGCATTTATTCTGCTGATGCTGTTATTATCTCAAGTATTTTTGGAGCTCTTCTTTGCCAGGTGAAGAGTTTGGGAGTTTATCAGTCCCCATAGAAAGTCAAAGTCCTGACGTTACATTCATACTTCGTTTGAACTGCAAATGTGATTACCTGACCATCCACTTAAATTCACATATTTTACCTCCGGAGGATTTTTGGCCAAAATCAAACCACCTTCTATGGACCTCATTTGCTGCATTGAAGTTGTCAGAAAGGACAAGCAGCAGGCTCTGAAAGCAGTTCCAAAGGACAGTAGTGACAGCACAGAACCCCTTCCTCAAGGGCCCCTAAGAGGTACTCAGTTCGCACTTGGCTCTATGGAAGCCCAGCCAGGTAACATGCTATAACTTGCCCTGGAGACATAAAAATAGAACAGCATAGAAGGTGGACATTTTTCCATTCTCTATTCTGAGATTCCAGCCATCCAGGCCTGACACAGCAATAGCATCAAGAGGGAGCTTGAAAGAAAAAAAACAATATAAGCGTTAAAATGACACCGGAAATTCTAGGACTTGTGCATAGATATGCCTGCCAGGAGAATTCTGTCCATGAGACATTACTCTTGCACCAGACTAAAATTCACAGGGTTCAAGGTTGTGGGACAGGAGGTTGGTAATCATAATCTAACACCTGCTCCTCCTGTTTAGAACATGTCTTTGCCAAGGACAATAGCAGAGTTAGGAATTAGGCATGCTTATGATACCCATCAGTGCAAAACTCTGATGAGGTTTGCTGGATTTATACATGCAAGCCCGAGGTTCAAGCGTAGCTTCCTTCTCTCCTGGCCGTATCTAAGATGGCACAGTTTCCAGAATGGACCCGACAACCCCTGTGGAACAGAAAGAGAACAGGCACATGTGCAGGTCATTTTGAATAAACAACCTACCTGTGAGTAGCAGCGCATGCTCACCAGAAACTTGAACTCTGACTTCACATTAGCTTCCTTGCAGGAGACGATGAGAGGAATGAGGAGGAAACACAAGTGCAGGAAGGAAGTGTGGATGCTTCCTCCTATGCCACCAGATTCAAGGATTTAGAAGAATAAAGCTGTACGGCACTTAGGACCATAATATCCATAATTAAATTCCTAATTAAAACAAAAAATTTCATAGTTAAAAAAAACTTAGTAGGTGAGAGACCCCATGGGGTTTAAAAACAATCCCACTTGTTTGTTATGTTTTGTTTACTTACTGGGCTCAAAGTGGTGAAGGAGAAGGGGGAAAATACAAGAAGTGGTTAGCTATAGTGAATGAGCACTGGCTATTATATGTAACTGATGAATCACTAAATTCTACCTATGAAACTAATAACACACTATATGTTATTTAAAATTGAATTTAGGGGTACAGGTCTGTGATTCATCAGTCTTACACAATTGACAGCACTCACCATAGCACATACCTTCCCCAGTGTCCATCCCTGAAACAAATAATACATTATATGTTAATAAAAAAAGATAAAAAATAAAAAACAAAAATTTATTTTAAAAAAACTAAAGTAAAAAAAAGTGGTTAGTAACTCAAAATGCTTATAATGTAGGTGGAAAGACAACACATAATTACATAAAACTCTGTAAGAGCAGATGCGAGTTAGCAAGCCGTTCAGACAGCAAGGGCAGACCAGGTCTGGAAGAAAGGAATTCCCAGTTTCCGTGTGGATGGCAGGCATGTCTGAATGCTCAGCTCCTGCCGTCAGAGATGCTCCCCCTGGAGTCGGCTGGTCTCGCTTCCATGCTTGTACAGAGCTGTCCCCTCTATGCAGTTTGTGTTTAATTAAGACCAGATAAAAGGGCTTCTTTTTTTTTGACTCCTGCTCCCATGCAGAGTCAAAAGGAATCAAACATCTAGGTCAGCCACACTTCCTGGTCCTGGGAAGGCAGTGATGTGGTGAGCAGGTCTCCTGAGACAGAGTTGGAGATGCAGGGGGCTGGGCCCTGCTGCTTGGCAACCTCCCCACTCCTCAGTGTGTTCACGAGGCCACCTGCTCCCCACTGGAGCATGTGTGGAGTATTTCTGCAATGCTGGGGCAAAACGCAATACAAGTTTGGAGCCATTGCTTTTTGGGGTTCCTGGAGACCAAGGACTTGTTGAAGCATTATCTTCATTTTTACTGACACAGTTTATTGACGAGTGGGATGCCTTCATTTCCCTGGAAGTAAACACCATTCTTTAAAATCCGTGAAACAGGTAGCTGGCTTTCTTACTGGCTCCCTTCCCCAGGATGCAGCTGGGAGGAGCATTCTGTGGCTGGTGAGGAATCCTTCACTGCACCCTTCCTACACCCCTGAGCTTGTGCAGGTACCCAGAACCAAATTTATCAGAGCTGAGAAAAGAATTTTCTGTGACTGCCAAGAACCAGGCCACATTCTCTTGACATCACATGATACAAAACTCTTTCCCCACCCCTCCCATCTTATTTTTTTTAGCAATAGGTTATAAACCAAATTTCATCAATGTGTAAAATAGAGCTGCATCACAGAGGTTGTCTGGAAGTACCAAAGCCGTGGTCCCTGCATCCCATCACTCCTCATCCCCTCATCCAGCTCCCATCCCCGCCCCCTACAAGGCAGCTCCATGGAGACTGAGACCCAGAGAGCATAGTGTGCCTTCATTTTCAGGGATGGCAGACTAATGATTTTTATGGTCTTTTCCGATTTGGAGGTTCTCTGATTCTCTACAGCATAATCATACAACACATCAAGCCATCTGCCTTTGGGAGTAAATCCCAGCCTTGCCTCCCACACCTTGCCCCTTTGCAGCCTCTCCTTTCTCTGAGAGTGGAGCTGCCCTTTCTACTGTGCTGAGCCTGGAAACCTGGTCCCATATCCCTTGATGAAATCACCACCTGGCCTGCTCCGTCCTGGCTACCCAAAGCTTGGTCCATGGACCACCAGTATGGGTGTCACCTGGGTGCTGGACAGAGTGCAAAATCTCTGGCCCCATCCCAGATCTACTGAATTAGAATCTGCATTTTAACATTACAGTGTGAGAAGCAGTGGCACTCAGCTCTATCTACTTTCCATCTCTACCACCCATTAACCCATGGGCTCTTGCCTAGACCTTTGCAGTCACCTTGCCTCCAGGTTGGACAGCTCTCTGGTGTCATTCATACCACGGAAGAGTCTTCCATGGGATCCAGCTGAGGCTAGCATTCCCACCCCCCATCCCGGGGCCCTCCCTACCCACCCACCCACTACACCCCATGGTGTGATCCAACAACCCTGACCTTCTTCCATTTCTTCAGACATCTGTTCTCTCTTTGGAAGGTTAACTACTGTGCATTCCTAAGATCTCAGTGGAGTGGTCACCTCTCTGTAGCCTCTTCTGACCCAGATCAGATTACATCCTCTGTTTGTGAACTAGTAGCATTCTGTGCCTTTCCTCTGATAGCTGTTATCACAATATGAAATTATACATCTATTTGTGGGATTGTTTAGTTAACATTTCTCTCCCTACCTGTCGCTGGTCTCCATGTGGAGAGGTACCATGTCCATTTCACTCATCACTCCATCCCCAGGGCCTAATTCAGTGCCTGACACATGATGGATGCCCCACAGGCATTAAGCTAAGCAAAAGAGGACTGGTACAAAGGACTAGATACTGTATGATTCCAGTTATGTGAAGCTTCTAAAAAGGGGAAACTAGAAAGATCGAAAGAAGATCACTGGTTGCCTTCAGATGGAGATGGAAGTAAGGAATGGCTGCAGATGGACATGAGTGGGGAGACTCCTGAGGGGGGCAGGGGATGGAAGTGTCCTACAACTGGACTGTGGTGATGGTTGCTTGACTGCATAAATCTGCTAAAAATCATCAAACTGTACAATTACAATGGGTGAGCTTTATGGTATATATAAATTATAACTCAATAAGGCTGTTCAAAAAGATGAAAAAGAAGCGGGAATCTCACGGGTGACTGCATGGACATAGCTGCTGTCATATCCCCCTCTCTCTCCTTCTTCCAACCAAGAGATATGCATGCTCAGCAGCAGCTGGGGGAATGACCAGGCCAAAAACAACTCCCTCCCTCACCCTCCCCTTGCCCTGAGCTGAGCTCACATACAGATGCTGAAATTGCAGTTCCTTTGATGGTGTCCCAGAGCCAGGGCAAGAGAAGATTCATGATTTCTAATAACCATCAGCCCTGGTTGTAGCTCTGTCCTCTCTCTAATTAGACAAGTCTCCTTTGGACACAGCCCAGAAATCAGAACATCTTTGCAGTTATCACTGCAAAGTTTAGCAAAATAACCAGGTATTGGGAGCTACGGTGCAGGTAAGGCTTTTTGCCCCCAGATTATCAAAAATGCCCAGCCAGTGTTAGTTATGTTACAGTTCTTCTCCTGACTGCATTCATTTCTGCTCTGAATTTACATGGTTTTCTCAGTTACCATGTGGATCAAATCGGGTCCTGTGCATGAAAGATATGTACCTGGCCTGTCAGGCTGACATGCAGCCCTTCTCAGCTGTGATTGGGTCACTAACTATTCTGATTTGTTTGTACTCATCCTTAACTGGTGTTGCACATCTAGAATGTTCCCCATGTTTATAAGGACCACGTTTGACACAAATTAGCAGGCTTCATCTCCATTTTAAGTTCTTTTTTTCCCATACCCTAACACTATAAATAATGACCTTGGAAAATTTGTGTCATTTATAGGAATACAGCAGTAATTTTTCTAAATTTTGGTGATATCCAATATTCAACTCATATAATTAT
Source organism: Mirounga angustirostris (assembly GCF_029215605.1). Classification (NCBI taxonomy): domain Eukaryota; kingdom Metazoa; phylum Chordata; class Mammalia; order Carnivora; family Phocidae; genus Mirounga; species Mirounga angustirostris. The sequence goes on along the minus strand of NW_026991718.1, from coordinate 94,148,723 downwards.
TTTCATTCCTTCTTATCAGGGAAGGTGTGTTTGAGAGAAATACAAATAAAAGCTTTGGGTTGCCAAGACAGCACTTACTAAATTTAGCCTTGACAAATTTCTGCAAGTTACTTTTGTCATGCTATTCTAGAATGAAACCTAAGAATTATAGCAATTTCCTTTTATTACCCATTCTAAATTTTTCTACTTTATATGTATCTTTTTGGCTCTTTAAAAGGCAACAGATAAAAAAATTTTTTAGATGGAAAAACATTTGTTCTACTAATGTGCCATTTGAGAACCCCTCCAAAACACACATAGTGTCACTGAGTTAAGTTCTGTTGTGTCTTTTAGACTTGACACTTCTCGTAAAGAGGAGGGGAAAAGGAAGATCTGCTGGCAGTAGTTTCCAAAGACTTTCCTTAGTTCGTGCAATGAAACAAATGAACAACTGGCAATTGAAAAGGATTCTACCTTCTTGACTTATGCATAGCAACACAATCACAACTAGAGGAAAATGGGGTTTGGTGTGTGTGTGTGTGTGTGTGTACAAGGAAAATGGAAAATTCATTTCTGTATTTTGAATTTAAGTTAAAGACTAGCAGTATGATGTCAAAATGAAGTTAGGTATCTTGGCCAATATATTTTCCTTTTGTCTTTGCACAAAGAGATTTAGTTCCTGGCCTTCTATCTGTAGCTCTTGTAACCCTTATATTTCACCTGTGTAGAAAGGTGATCACTAAGTCTGGTTGAGAGAAGAAGTGCCTTCAAAACTGTGACCAATTTAGGAACTGTGTTGAAAAAGTTAAAAATTAATTAAGAGCAAATTAGAATAAAGGTGAGAGTGGTAAGTAAATTTGACCCAAGTTGGCAATGAGGTCTGGGAGTAAATTAAAACCATTGGTGGAGGAGCGAGGGGGTGGCAATTACATAAGACACAGACCAAATAGGCTTAGGCTCTGTGTCATTCCAGTTCTGTTCAGCTGCAGGGAATAGAAAACCCAACTGACTATGGCTTGAACTCATAGATACCTATTTTTCTCAAGGGGAAAAAAAGTTCAGAGGAGTCATGTCAAGGGCTTGTGCAATGCCTTTGCAGCGTTATTAATGTGCCAAGACCCTCCATTTTTCTGCACCGCTTCTCCTTAACCCCCATGGTTTCAAGATGGAGGCTCCACTTGAGAGAAAAGAACTGATGGATGTGGGACGTTAAAGGGAATACACTTGGAAGGCAAGAGGCAGTGATCAGAGTGGAAGGTATCAATTTGAGATCGAGGAAGGGACAGGAGGTATTAATAATGATAGGGTCTACTATGGTGTGATTATAGAGGTGAGTGTCTGAGGGAGGATGGAAGACAAGACCCTCAGAGCAGAAGAATTCAAGAAACCAGGAGGGTGTTGAAAAGAATGTGTGCATGTATGATGAAATCCCCAAAACCTGAAACAAAAGTGGTGTTATTTTAAAATTAATTATCATTCCTGCTTCCCCATCCCACATCTGTATGATCCTCCATGGCCCTCATGATAGGTATAGAAAAATAAATTCCACTGGTGGAGGTACCATGACATGCCATGAGTCTTGTTTATTCTTCGCGTGCTGTATCCTCCCAGCCCCCTTTAAAGACCATGTACTGCTCTGTATTGGAGGCATAGATGATGGTAGCTGGGGAATGCCCTGGTCCTTTGACTCCTGGGAACTAAAGCACTCCAATGCAAGGCTCTTCTCCTGCTCATCACCCACCCTGTGGGACACACTCAGCTTTCTTCCTAGTGAGTCCTAGAATCGATTCCAAGAGGCTACTTCATTACTTTCTTTCCTCCTTCCCTTCACTCCCTAGAGGACCAGATAGCCTGACCCCAGCTGCTTGATCCATTCTTAGGGCTCAAATTATAACGAAATCTCTCAAAAGCCAAAATATGGAAGAATAAAATAAAAACAAAAACCCGAAAGTTGATTTTGCTGACCATGCAAGAAGCCACCCACTTCTTTGCTTGCTTATACTCGTTTATTTGCCTGGAAGTGATTTTCGACTTAGTTCCTTTGTCCCTAAAAAGTTTCTGTTTCCTTCAAGATCTACCTTCATGGAAACTTTTTTTCCTCTCTCTTCAAACTTCTCATTGTTCATACATTCTGGGAATATTCCTGTCTCCATGAAGAAACAGTTGGGGTAGCCTGTTCTCAGGCTTCAGCCAGGAATAGAAAGGTAAGCTGGTGCTTCTAAGCCTCTCCCTCCAGTAGAGGAAAAAAAGACATGAGAGGCTCTTCTTCCATATCCACAAATATCCACAGACAGACCAGTTCTTCTTTTTTTGTTTTTTTAATTATATTATGTTAATCACCATACATAACATCATTAGTTTTTTATGTAGTGTTCCATGATTCATTGTTTGCATTAACACCAGTGGGCTCCATTCAATATGTGCCCTCTTTAATACCCATCACCAGGCTAACCCATCCCCCCACCCCCCTCCCCTCTACAACCCTCAGTTTGTTTCTCAGATTCCATAGTGTCTCATGGTTCGTCTCCCCCTCCAATTTGCCCCCCTTCATTTTACCCTTCCTACTATCGTATTCTTTTTTTTTAACATATAATGTATTATTTGTTTCAGAGGTACAGGTCTGTAATTCAACAGTCTTACACAACTCACAGTGCTCACCATAGCACATACCCTCCCCAATGTCTATCACCCAGCCACCCCATCCCTCCCACCCACCCCCCACTCCAGCAACCCTCAGTTTGTTTCCTGAGATTAAGAATTCCTCATATTACGATGGACTCTGAAAAACAAACTGAGGGTTGTAGAGGGGAGGGGGGTGGGAGGATGGGCTAGCCTGGTGGTGGGTATTGAGGAGGGCACATTCTGCATGGAGCACTGGGTGTTATGCACAAACAATGAATCATGGAACAGTACATCTAAAATTAATGATGTAATGTATGGGGATTAACATAAGAATAAAAAATTTAAAAAAAAGAATTCCTCGTATCAGTGAGATCATATGATACATGTCTTTCTCTGATTGACTTATTTCGCTCAGCATAATACCCTCCAGTTCCATTCACGTCATTGCAAATGGCAATTTTTCATTCCTTTTGATGGCTGCATAATATTCCATTGTATATATAAACCACATCTTCTTTATCCATTCATCTGTCGATGGACATCTTGGCTCTTTCCATAGTTTGGCTATTGTGGACATTGCTGCTATAAACATCAGGGTACACATACCCCTTCAGATCCCTACATTTGTATCTTTGGGGTAAATACCCAGTACTGCAATTGCTGGGTTGTATGGTAGCTCTATTTTCAACTTTTTGAGGAACCTCAACACTCTTTTCCAGAGTGGCTGCACCAGCTTGCATTCCCACCAACAGTGTAGGAGGGTTCCCCTTTCTCCGCATCCCCGCCAACATCTGTCCTTTCCTGACTTGTTAATTTTAGCCATTCTGACTGGTGTGAGGTGGTATCTCATTGAGGTTTTGATTTGGATTTCCCTGATGCCGAGCGATGTTGAGCACTTTTTCATGTGTCTGTTGGCCATTTGGATGTCTTCTCTGGAAAAATGTCTGTTCATGACTTCTGCCCATTTCTTGATTGGATGGGATCATTTGTTCTTTGGGTGTTGAGTTTGATAAGTTCTTTATAGAGTTTGGATACTAGCCCTTTATCTGATATGTCATTTGCAAATATCTTCTCCCATTTAGTCTGTTGTCTTTTGGTTTTGTTGACTGTTTCTTTTGCTGTGCAAATGTTTTTATCTTGATGAAGTCCCAATAGTTCATTTTTGCCCTTGCTTCCCTTGCCTTTGGCAACGTTTCTAGGAAGAAGTTGCTGCGGCTGAGGTCGAAGAGGTTGCTGCCTGTGTTCTCCTTTAGGATTTGGATGGACTCCTGTCTCACATTGAGGTCTTTCAACCATTTGGAGTCTATTTTTGTGTGTGGTGTAAGGAAATGGTCCAGTTTCATCCTTCTGCATGTGGCTGTCCAATTTTCCCAACACCATTTGTTGAAGAGACTGTCTTTTTTCCATTGGACATTCTTTCCTGCTTTGTCGAAGATGAGTTGACCATAGAGTTGAGGGTCCATTTCTGGGCTCTACATTCTGGTCCATTGATCGATGTGTTTGTTTTTGTGCCAGTACCCATACTGTCTTGATGATGACAGCTTTGTAATAGAGCTGGAAGTCCGGAATTGTGATGCCGCCAGCTTTGCTTTTCTTTTTCAACATTCCTCTGGCTATTCGGGGTCTTTTCTGGTTCCATAGAAATTTTAGGATTATTTGTTCCATTTCTTTGAAAAAAGTGGATGGCATTTTGATAGAGATTGCACTGAATGTGTAGATTGCTCTAGGTAGCATTGACATCTTCACAATATTTGTTCTTCCAATCCATGAGCATGGAACGTTTTTCCATTTCTTTGTGTCTTCCTCAACTTCTTTCATGAGTATTTTATAGTTTTCTGAGTACTGATTCTTTGCCTCTTTGGTTAGATTTATTCCTAGGTATCTTATGGTTTGGGGTGCAATTGTAAATGGGATCGACTCCTTAATTTCTCTTTCTTCTGTCTTGTTGTTGGTGTATAGGAATGCCACTGATTTCTGTGCATTGATTTTGTATCCTGCCACTTGACTGAATTCCTGTATGAGTTCTAGCAGTTTTGGGGTGGAGTCTTTGGGGTTTTCCACATAAAGTATCATATCATCTGCAAAGAGTGAGAGTTTGACTTCTTCTTTGCCAATTTGGATGCCTTTGATTTCTTTTTGTTGTCTGATTGCTGTGGCTAGGACTTCCAATACTATGTTGAATAGCAGTGGTGATAGTGGACATCCCTGCCGTGTTCCTGACCTTAGGGGGAAAGCTCTCAGATTTTCCCCATTGAGAATGATATTCACTGTGGGTTTTTCATAGGTGGCTTTTATGATATTGAGGTATGTACCCTCTATGCCTATACTTTGAAGAGTTTTGATCAAGAAAGGATGCTGTACTTTGTCAAAAGCTTTTTCTGCATCTATTGAGAAGATCATACGGTTCTTGTTCTTTCTTTTGTTAATCTATTGTATGACATTGATTGATTTGCGGATGTTGAACCAACCTTGCAGCCCAGGGACAAATCCCACTTGGTCATGGTGAATAATCCTTTTAATGTACTGTTGGATCCTATTGGCTAGTATTTTGGTGAGAATTTTTGCATCCATGTTCATCAGGGATATTGGTCTGTAATTCTCCTTTTTGATGGGGTCTTTGTCTGGTTTGGGGATCAAGGTAATGGTGGCCTCATAAAATGAGTTTGGAAGTTTTCCTTCCATTTCTATTTTTTGGAACAGTTTCAGAAGAATGGGTATTAATTCTTCTTTAAATGTTTGGTAGAATTCCCCTGGGAAGCCATCTGGCCCTGGGCTTTTGTTTTTTGGGAGATTTCTGATTACTGCTTCAATTTACTTAGTGGTTATAAGTCTGTTCAGGTTTTCTATTTCTTCCTGGTTCAGTTTTGGTAGTTGATACATCTCCAGGAATACATCCATTTCTTCCAGATTATCTAATTTGCTGGCATAGAGTTGCTCATAATATGTTTTTATAATTGTTTGTACTTCTTTGGTGTTGGTTGTGATCTCTCCTCTTTCATTCATGATTTTGTTGACTTGGGTCATTTCTCTTTTCTTTTTGATAAGTCTGGCCAGGGGTTTATCAATCTTGTTAATTCTTTCAAAGAACCAGCTCCTAGTATCGTTGATCTGTTCTACTGTTCTTTTAGTTTCTATTTCATTGATTTCTGCTCTGATCTTTATTATTTCTCTTCTCCTGCTGGGTTTAGGCTTTATTTGCTGTTCTTTCTCCAACTCCTTTAGTGTAGGGTTAGGTTGTGTATTTGAGACCTTTCTTGTTTCTTGAGAAAGGCTTGTATTGCTATATACTTGCCTCTTAGGACTGCCTTTGCTGTATCCCAAAGACTGAACAGTTATGTTTTCATTTTCATTGGTTTCCATGAATTTTTTTAATTCTTCTTTAATTTCTTGGTTGACCCATTCATTCTTTAGTAGGATGCTCTTTAGCCTCCAGGTATTTGAGTTCTTTCCGACTTTCCTCTTGTGATTGAGTTCTAGTTTCAAAGCATTGTGGTCTGGGAATATGCAGGGAATGATCCCAATCTTTTGGTACCAGTTGAGACCTTATTTGTGACATAGGATGTGCTCTATTCTGGAGAATGTTCCATGGGCACTCAAGAAGAATGTATATTCTGTTGCTTTGGGATGGAATGTTCTGAATACATCTGGGAAGTCCATTTGGTCCAGTGTCATTTAAAGTCTTTATTTCCTTGTTGATCTTTTTCTTAGATGATCTGTCCATTTCAGTGAGGGGGGTGTTAAAGTCCCCTACTATTACTGTATTGTTGTCAATGTGTTTCTTTGCTTTTGTTATTAATTGGCTTATATAATTGGCTGCTCCCATGTTAGTGGCATAGATATTTACAATTGTTAGGTCTTCTTGTTGGATAGACCCTTTAAGTAGGATATAGTGTCCTTCCTCATCTCTTATTACAGTCTTTGGTTTAAAATCTAATTGGTCTGATATAAGGATTGCCACCCCAGCTTTCTCTTGGTGTCTATTAGAATGGTAAGTTGTTTTCCACCCCCTCACTTTCATATGGGGGTGTCTTTGGTTCTAAAATGAGTCTCTTGAAGAGAGCATATTGATGGGTCTTGTTTTTTTATCCAATCTGATGCCCTGTGTCTTTTGATTGGGGCATTTAGCCCATTTACATTCAGGTTAAATATTGAAAGGTATGAATTTAGTGTCATTATATTGCCTGTAAGGTGACTGTTACTATATATTGTCTGTGTTCCTTTCTGGTCTATGTTGCTTTTAGGGTCTCTCTTTGCTTAGAGGACCCCTTTCAATATTTCTTGTAGGGCTGGTTTCGTGTTTGCAAGTTCCTTTAGTTTTTGTTTGTCATGGAAGCTTTTGATCTCTCCTATTTTCAATGACAGCCTAGCTGGATATAGTATTCTTGGCTGCATATTTTTCTCATTTAGTGCTCTGAATATATCATGTCAGTCCTTTCTGGCCTGCCAGGTCTCTGTGGATAGGTGTGTTGCCAATCTAATGTTTCTACCATTGTAGGTTACAGATCTCTTGTCCCGAGCTGCTTTCAGGATTTTCTCTTTGTCTCTTAGACTCATAAGTTTTACTCTTAGATGTCGGGGTGTTGATCTATTTTTATTGATTTTGAGGGGGGTTCTCTGTGCCTCCTGGATTTTGATGCCTGTTTCTTTCCCCAAATTAGGGATGTTCTCTGCTATAATTTGCTCCAATATACCTTCTGCCCCTCTCTCTCTTTCTTCTTCTTCTGGGATCTCAGTCATTCTAATATTGTTTCATCTTATGGTATCACGTATCTCTCGAATTCTGCCTTTGTGATCCAGTAGTTGTTTATCTCTCTTTTTCTCACCTTCTTTATTTTCCATCATTTGGTCTTCTAATTCACTGATTCTCTCTTCTGCCTCATTTATCCTAGCAGTTAGAGCCTCCATTTTTGATGGCACCTCATTAATAGCCTTTTTGATTTTGACTTAGTTAGATTTTAGTTCTTTTATTTCTCCAGAAAGGGTTTCTCTAATATCGTCCATGCTTTTTTCAAGCCCAGCTAGTATCTTCAAAATCGTCATTCTGAACTCTAGTTCCAACATCTTACTAATGTCCATATTGATTAGGTCCCTGGCAGTCAGTACTGCTTCTTGTTCTTTTTTTTGAGGTGATTTTTTCCATCTGTCATTTTGTCCAGAGGACAGTAGATGAATGAGAGAACAAAATGCTAACAGGATAACAACGACCCCAGAAAAATATACACTTAACAAATCAGAAGAGTCCTGAAACTGAGGAAAAAGAAAGGGAAAGACAGAAAAAAGAAAAAAAAAATTAAAAAAAAGAATATGATCAAATATGATCAGGCTGGTGTGTAGATCAGTGCCACACACTAGATCTGGGGCATATTTTGGTCTGTTAGGAGAAAGTGCCTCCCAAAGTTTTAAAGAAAGAAAAACTTATATATGTATAAAAATAAGGGTAAATATGATGAAGGGATGGAATATGACTATAAAGATGAAAATTATGAGATTTTTATAAAAGGAGTTAATAAGAAAAGAAGTTGGTTGAAAAAAGAAAGAAGAGGAATTAAAAAAAATGGAGAGAATGTGATCAGGCAGGAGACTAGAACAAAGCCATACACTAGAAATTTAGGGTATATTTTGGTCTGTTAGAAGAAACTGTATCTCAAAATTTTAAAGAGAGAACAACTTATATATATACCAAAAATAAGGTTAACTACTATGAAGGGATGGAATATGACTCTAAAAATGAAAAATAAAAAAGATTTTTTAAAAAAGGGATTGATAAGATGTTGGTTGAAAAAGTGAAAAAGAAAAATTCAAAAAAGAAAAAGAAAACAAAGAAAATTTTAAAAAATTAACTTTGAAAGACTAAAGAATTGGGGAAAAAAGCCATCAATTCTAGGTGCAGTATTCCCCTAGTGCTGGACTTCTGCCATTCTCATTGATCAGTAAACTTGACCTAGGCTGGCTGTTCTTGCTGATCTTCTGGGGGAGGGGCCTGTTGCCGTGGTTCCCAAATGTCTTTGCCTGAGGCGGAATTGCCCCGCCCTTGCCAGGGGCTGGGCTAAGTAATCTGCTCAGGTTTGCTCTTGGGAGCTTTTGTTCCCTGCAAGCTTTCCGTACAGCTTTGGAAGATGAGAGTGAAAATGGAGGCCTCCCAATCTCTGTCCGGAGAGGCCAAGAACTCCGGGCCTCACCCCTCAGTGCGGCCCCAGAGAAAAGCAGTCAATCACTCCCGTCTCCCTGGTCTCCGGCCGCACTTCATGCTCGCCCGGCCTGTGACAAAGTGTTTCTATCTCTGGCACCCGACCCCATGTGGAGTCTCCAAACCCAGCAGATCCCTACAGTGCGCTCCTGCGCCGCTTCTCCCAGGGGGAGAAAGGGGAGTCTCCCCGGATCTGCCGCTTGTTGGATCCCTGCTGGAAGAGCAGTGGCCTGACTGTGCCGCAGATCACAGTTTATGGCAACCCAGAGCTGAGAGCCTGCGCCTTGGCTCCGTCTCTGCAGCCGGCTTCCCCGCTCTGATACCTGGAAGCTCTGCCGCACTCAGGCACCCCTGGTCTTCCTGTGACCCTGAGGGTCCTGAGACCACACTGTTCCAGCGAGGGTTCCACCCCCCGCTTAGCCACTGGAGCGACGTTCCTCAGCGGAGCAGACTTCTACAAGTTCCGATTTTGTGCTGCACTGCTCTATCACTTGTCAGTAGTGGCCAACAGAGGCCCCCTCCCCCACTGTCTATCCTCCCGAATATCACCTCAGATTCACTTCTCCACACGTCCTACCTTCTAGAAATTGGTCGCTTTTCTGTTCAGAGTTGCTGCTATTCTTTTCTTCGATCTCCTGTTGAGTTCGTAGGTGTTCAGAATGGTTTGATCCCTATCCAGCTGAATTCCTGCAACCAGATGAAATTTAGGTCTCCTACTCCTCCTCCATCTTGTTCCACCCCCCCTATTTTGCTCATTTTAATTGTTTACCTTCTTGTTTTTGAGTTGTGTTCTTTATATGTGTGAAATACAAGTACTTTGTAAGATGTATATTTTGCAGTTTTTTTCCTCCCAGTCTGTGGCCTGCCTTTTCATTTTATTAACAGTGTCTCTCTTTTTTTTTTAATCTTTTATTTGTTTATTTATTTTAAAGATTTTATTTATTTATTTGACAGAGAGAATTAACAGTGTCTCTTGAAGAGCAAAGTTTTGTTTTTGATGTGTTCCATTTTATCAATATATTTTCTGTCTCAGTTTTTCTTTTTATATTCTATCTGATAAACCTATATGTAACCCAACCTCACAAAGATTTTCTTCTGTATTTTAGTCCAAAATAAGTTTCAAGAAGCAATAGCTCCTCGCATTTTTTGTTCAGTTTTTCTACCTACTCTTTTTTTTATTTTATTATGTTATGTCAATCACTATACATTACATCATTAGTTTTTTTATTACATTATGTTAGTCACCATACATTACATCATTAGTTTTTAATGTAGTGTTCCACCTACTCTCTTAATTGTAAATTTAGAAACAAATTCTTCTCCACTCATTAAGCACACTAAGAATCATTAATCCTTTGGACAGTGAAGGGATGCATGTAATCATGATGGCAAATTTGATTCTTTTGTTACCATAAATGCTCATGTGTTGGCTTCTGTGAGGCACTTTCTACTCATATTCTTGTTTGGGTGCTCCCCAAACAAACCCTGAGACAAATCTAGGGTGAAGACAGTGTGTGCTGGTCAATATTTAACAACTTGTCCCCTGGGGGTGGGGAGAAGCCTGATTTGTAACATTTGCCAATATCCATGGTGTAAATACCTACACCATAACCAATTTTAAGCTATCAGTACATCAACAGATATGCAGATTTCCTGAAAATTTAATCATTGGCCCTTGTGAGCTGATACAAGCCTGTTCCAGCACCCCACCAGGTGCAGGCAGTTTATTTGAGGTGATGCTCAGGATGCAGAAGTGAGGGAGTGGGGGGAGCAAGACAGGGAAAGGAGGGGAGTCAACAGGGGCATTAAAAAGCTGGTTACCACTGTGAACAACTGGGGCTCTATCCCAGTGAGGACTCTCAGAGAAATGGTGTAGACTCTGACTCAGAATTGTCCCAGCCAGGACTGAGCAAGCTGGGTACTGATTCACAGATTCCTTCTTCTGTCTCTCTTTTGTTGATGATGGTCACTGAGTTGTTAAAACCTGGGCACTTTCAGGCTTCTCTGCTCATTGCTAAGGAAAGTTATCTAGCACTGGTGGCTTCCTCAGACAGAAAAGCAGAGAGCCACAGGTGAGGTGGGAAGCTGCTCTGGGTAGGAAGCTGCCAGTGTGTCTTAAGTTGCTCACTGTCAGAAGTGAGACTGGAAGAAGCACCAGTGTCCACTCCACGTACCACATACTTTTTCTAAACACTGAATTACTAGTAGTGAACAGCACCTCCCATTAGGTCCACAGTCAAAGGCACAATTCCCTGCCCAGTGCGAACTTAGGTAATGCTTTCTTTATTGGCTCATATCAGTGAATTTAAAGTCACCACCAGACCAGACCAAGTGACATTGCCGTTCCCTATAGGAGCCACAAGGTCACTTCTTCTGTTCAACTGGTATGTTCTGTTTAGAAATGGAGAGGGGAAATCACTTCCTTGTCCATTCTTAAAAACATGGGTAAGGTAAATATGAGTAATGGAATCTAATCAAATAATTTCCTCATCCAGGCCACTTAATAATTGGATTTCTGTATGTCTGAGAGGAAGCCTTGTCTTACAAACCAGTAAACAAGTCATATTCAAATACTTTCTTTTCTCCAGATTGTCTCACTTGTGGTGACATCTTGAGCTTGAGCAGCTGTCTACATGCCCAAGGTCATCCCTCTGATCTTCCCTTGTTGGATGTCTGACTTAATGTTTCTGTGGTTATGTAGATCAGAGAAAGTCTTATCATGACAAATATAAGATGTTTTCTGAAATGTGAAAGTCCAGTCTTTCTTGGGGCAAAAAGAAGTTGGCTATGGCTCTGTCTTCTCCGCTGGGGAAACTTCCCACAGACGGGGAACAGATGGGCCTAGATCGAGGCACCATCTGCTTTTCAATTGTAATTAACATTGGTTCCAGGGGTGGGTTGGATTTTACCATAGCATTGGCCGTCCCCCTTGACCAGTGGGGAATCCTAAATCATGTGTTTGTTGGAATGTGAAACTTGGGTTGGGTTTCTTCGGGTGGGCAACAGCTCTTATGAGACAGGAGAAGAAAAGGAAGCCAGGCTGTGCAGCAAATCATTTCTGTGTGCCTGCTTCCATGCTGAAGTGGCCACCACAGATGCAGTCAAAGAGGAAGAAGCCTTCTAATCTTTTCTTGTGATTCCATGATTCCATTTCAGTTCAATTGGTCCCACTTTTCTAACAAGTTGATTGAAATAATAATGACCTCTGGCAACAATAATATTATTCAGCATTTATTGAATGCTTGCAACATTCCAGCCATGATGCTAAGAATTTTGCATGAATTATCTAGTTTCAAGACAACTGTATGAGATAGATACCATTATTTTTCTCCACTTTACACAAGGAAAATTGAAGTCTTAATGAGGTTTAAAATACTCACTTCAGGTCACACAACTCAGATATGGAACCAGGCTATCCAATTTTGCTTTGTAACCATGGTTATTCATAGCATCCACCAACTTATTTACATTAGGGGAGAGCAGGAGTTAGTGGCTGGCAGATTTCTCCCAATCCTGTTTTGTAAGTTGCAGAAGAGAACTGCAGAAACTCAAAGATGACTAGTATTCTTCCATCCCTTTATCACCTCAACAGAACGTATCTCTCCTGTGTTTCAGTGTGCTCTCCCTCCATGCCATTAGATAATCTCTGGGACTCTTAGTTGCAACTCTGCTTCTTACTTTTTCTGAGTCCTGAGAGAGGCAAATGAAAACATGATTAAATTTTAGCTCTCTGCCTTGAAGCCACAGCTCATAAAGTTGGTGTCAGCATCTACACACCACAGCAAGAATCAGTCCTTCTCGTTATCAGTGACATTGTTCCTCCAACAACAGAGAGGATTTTTAGTGGGATGATCTGGGAGCATCTTTGTCTTGAACCCTGATTGCCTTCTAAGGACACACCAGGTGAACAGAATGCAAGAAGGACATCTCAAGACTGGCAGTCATTTGCACTGTTGTCCAGGTACACAGGATTCCCTGGAATACCCCCTGAACCTCAAGCCAGCCTATGTCAACCATGGGGAAGGAGCCCTTGTGCCCAGCTAAGCTAATTGTCTGGCAAGAGAGATTTTGAACCTCCTAGTTAAAAGTCTCTTGTAATCATTTGGTAATTATTTTAATGGGTTGTCATTGAAGTATGAAGTTGGAAATACTGTAATATGAAGCTTTGGTCTGGCTTTGTTAGCTGCACTAGATCTTAAGTAATAAAATGAAGGTCAGAGTTTAAGCCCCCCACAAGCCTATTGGCTTTGTTCATTTATACACACAGTCCCAGACTGAGCCCCTACCCGTAGGCATCCAGCCATTAGTCCTTCATACCATTCACAAGCAGGATCAGGCTGGGGACACTAGATGACCCAGTATAGCCCTTCACCACTAATGGGAAATTGCCTTCTGTTCCGGGAGCATATCCTGTGATACTGGGTCAGTTCTGATAATAGGACACAGTAAAGACACAGTTAAGGAAGTGGTCCCAACCTGGGAATGCTGCCATGGCTTTCAGTTGGGTGCCCAAAGCCAGATTGCAGGGTGGCCATCTGGGCACCTTCTCAGGAGTGCCAATCTACTAAGAGCACTAAAACATCACTATAATAAATGGGAAAGATGGTGCCACTTAACTCCGGCTTCCACATGACACAACTAAAGACAAATAGATTAATCCCCTCCACCTGAAGCAAACAGCTGCCTAAAGTGGAATAAAAAGGATGTTTCTGCCTTTTGCTACTACTGTCCTCTTTCAATTACATGTACTCTGTAAGTGCTCATAACATCCCACCAACTGAAATTTTAAATTTGCACAGAGCATAGTATCTACCAACATTGAATAAAAATGTGTTTCATTATCTAAATATTAAACACTGAAATTTTGAATTCACCAACAAGAAGTTGCCTACTTTAGAGTAGTTCTTGCTACAAAAGAAACTTGAAAGAGATAACAATTACAGAAAAATGGGGGAAGATTTTTCAGGATATTTTTCAGAACATTGGCTCTGCTTACACCAGTGGAAATGAATTAGTAAGGGGCTTCATTTATATATATATTTTATATATATAATAGTTATATATATATAAAATATATATAATAGTTATATATATAAAATATATATTTTTTTTATTAATAGAAGATTTAGTTTTCCCCTCCCTTCTCCACTAAATAAATATTGAATAAATATTTAAAGAACATGGGTTTGAAGAGGCGCCAGATTATGAGCCTGCTTGGATGGCCTGTGTCTCCAGCCAATTCTGTGTTTGGAAGTGCTGCTTGCTCACCCATGATTGGCTTGCAGTTCCACTGTTTGATGTTATCTGGCAGTTGTGGTCCCCACCAGCTCCCAAGACTATTTGGGGAGAGAATAACAAGAAGATGACAGAAAGGCAAGAATGCAAATATCTTGCTAACTTTAACCAGCCTGGTGTCTTTCAAAGGCACAGTGTTGTGCAATAAGCTTATCTCTAACTCTGGCATGAAAATCCCTACCCTATTGTGGTTTTCCTCAGAAAGGCTTGGCTCAGGTTACTAATAAAAACTTTGAGGCAAGAAGCAGGTTTCTCACCACACCAACCTTGAAGTGAAGAGTTCCACCATCTTGCAGAGAGTTGGGGAAATTTTGAAATTCCAAAGTCCTCCAGAAAAGTTAAATTCTCTAATATTTGCAGTATATTTCTAGGGGAGAAGTCATTGTCCTCATTTTCTCAAACAAGCCTGAAGAGGAAGAGGCCACTGTTGGGAGACAAGCCAGCTGTCAACCAGTCTGTGCATGAGATTTTGAGAACTCCCACAGAGTGTGCCACCAGGGTTTAATGGGGAAGGATGAGGTGGGGATGTCACTGAGAAATGAGAGAGGAAGAAAGGGAAGAAAAAGATCTCAAGAAATCTTCAAGACAGTGGGCATTCTGAGCCTCCAGACCACTCCTCTTCTCTTGCTGCTAAAAGCAATTGGAGTTAGAGCCATGAACTCTGGCTTGGATTGGAGTCATACAAATGGGGTTGAAGTCCAGTTTCAGTCATGGACTGGCTCTGTGATCTTGGGCTTATATTTTCTCTGCCTCAGTTTTCTTGTCCAAATGGTAGGGATGACAGTAGTTTCTATTTCATGGTGTAGTTGAGAGATTAAGCTTTAAAGTAATTCTAGGCCCATGTTCAATACTCAATAAATGTCAGCAATCATACTTATCACCATCATCATCATCATTGTCTCTGTCATCATATCACAGTCACTCTATCACCACTGCTGTCATCAGTGTCACCACATGGTGAAATGATTATCACCATCAGTATCACCATCATCATCATCATCACCATCACTACCACCATCACTGTCATCAGCATCATCATTACATCATCATTACCATCTTCATCATAGTTACCATCACCATCCTCATCTTCATCATTATTATCATCATCACTGTCATCATTACCATCACCATCCTTCATCATCATCACCATCACCATTACCATCACCATCACCATCATTCATCTTCATCACCATCACCACCACGATCACTGTCATCATCATCATTACATCATCATCACCACCATCACCATCACCATCAGCACCTACACCGCCAGCACCAGCCATCATCGTCACATCATCAAATCACTATCTCTATCACCATCACCTTCATTGTCATCATTATCATCATTACTATCACTATCACCACCACCCTAACCACCAATATTACCATCACAATCACTAATACCACCATCACCATTACAACCATAATCACCAAAACCACTTTTATCACTATAGCATTCACCTACTGGAGTCAACAAGTATTTCCTGTTCAAGGCAGACAGTCTGCATTTATGCATCCAAATATCAGCCCAGAATATAAGAGCCTCCCCAAACTGACCTTTGCCTATTTCTGCAGCCTCATCTGTCCGCTTTCTTGCCCACAATCTATACTCCAGCAATAGTGCATAATTTGTCCTTTTCAGTACAAACCATGTTAATTTATGATACCATCCTTTTATTCATGCTGTTTTTCCCCTTACCTAGCCACTTCTTTGCTTGGCTTCTCAGACATAATGTAACCGTCTACTCCTCCCAAGAGTCTTGCCATATCCTTCCGCTCACTATCTAAAATGTGGGTTAGTTGTCCTTCCTCTAAGCTCATGTAGAATCTCGTGAATAGCTCGTGTTTAGCTTTAATACCAAATGCTCTGCTTACATATTTAGCAGACATGTTGGTGCTCCATCAGATCAACCTGAGTCCTACATACTAGTTTGTGGCTTTTGGATGCTGTGCTTCTCATGGATCACCCCTGTGACCTTCTAAGATCTGGGCTGCTGGAGCTGCTTCACCAGGGTTCACTGAGTGGCAAGTGCCTGGTAATTTGTATTCTCTGGGGTGGCAGAGCCTAGGGCCTGGCCCATAGAAAGAGCTCATTCATTCAGGCATTCATTCAAGAAACATTCCAGAAACAGTGTCAGGCACTGAGGTAAGCCAGGGGATATAGAAGTGAACAAAACTGTCCCAAACCTCTGTCCTGGGTGCCAACCAGATGTTGTTGATGCTTTCATCAGCATAGACTCTAGGCTTGAGGTGTGGGACGCCTGGGTGTGGGGCTCTTGAAGTTCACACATGGGTTCAGTCTTTCAGCCACCAGGTAGTTAGTGCCTATCTCCTGGAATAAACTGGAAAGGAGGTGGAAAGATGGTGCCTGTTATTTTGGATTTCCACATGAGGAAAGTCCTAGGGGACAGTAGTCATAGGTCCTCATCTGAGCCCTTTTGGGAACTTTGAGATAGAGCATGAAGCTGTGGGAAGAGCCCCGGCCCAATGGTCCAGGGATAGGAGTTTCAGAACAAGCCAGTTGGAATGACTGCAGAAAAGTTATTTAACTGCCCAGGGCCTTATTTTGCTGATCAAAGGAATGGGCAGTTGGACCTGACTTGAGATCACCATTCTGACTATTGACAGGTTTCATTTGGTTGTCTCAGTGCTTTACAATTGTTGAATTCAATCATTCATTCATTCAGTACTTAGTAAGCATGTACTATGTGCCAGCCCTATTCTAGGCACTTGGAATACATCAGAGGCTGAGACAGGCAGAGCCCTCTGTCCTCATGGAGCTTATATTCTAAGGAAGGAGGCAGACAGGAAAATAAACATAATAAGTAAATTGTTTATTATGCTAGAAGCGAATCCATATGGTGGAAAAAGAAATAGTGGAGCACAGACAGTGAGGAGGGGAGGTGCAGGAGAGACATGCTGCAGGGTGAGGGTAGGTTCAAAGAGGGTGATACTTGAGCAAAAGTGAAGGAAGTAAGGGAAGGAGTCATGTGGATGGCTGGGGAGAGAATGGGCTGCCAGTACAAGGGCCCTGAGGTACAACTGCCCAGGCTTATTCATGCAACAGCCAGGAAGCCAATGTGCTTGGAACAGAATCAGCAAAGGAGAGAGTCGGGGGTGAAGCCAGAGTGGCTACATTAGTTTCCATTACTCAGAATGAGGAGATTTTACTTAAAGTCCAAATTTGCAGCTTCTCTCTTGGAAAATCAGAAGCTCTGGCCACACTGAGCACATATTCTCATGCAGTGTTGGCCAGGGCATGGCATAGCACAGGCTGCCCACCTGAGATGGACCTCTACTGTCCAGCAAGCCACAGACCCCACCTCATCCACTTTTCTGATTCCTTCACTTTGTGGGCCCCTGTGGGCAGTTGAGGCCATGGTGCCAGGCGACAGCCGGTGACAATACCAAGGTCCCCAAACTCGTCATCACTCACTGAGTCTGCCCCTTCCTTCACTGTCACTATTTCCCTCATCCCTGACTCTGTGCTTATTCTTGTGTAAGCTAAACAAAGACTTCTTCTGGGTAAGACTTTGAAAAGGAAGCCCATATAGATGTAGGGAAATTACCATTCCTGATTCTGCAAACAAGGCTCTTCCTTTGGAAAGAATTAATGGACTTTATGGGGTTTGTGGGTGTGCTTGGGGAAAAGGCTGCAAGGGAACAAAGAAATGTTTTTACTCTTCCACTCAGACTTGTCTCCTGTCCTGACAGCAGGGCTTCAGGGAGATTTTATTTACTTTTTTGACACAAATGAACTTATTCACAAAACTCCAAGCTGTGTCGTGGTCACACCACCTCACACGCATTCAGATGGAAACCGTCAAAAAACAAAATAAAACAAAAACCAGAAAATAGCAAGTGTTGGCGAGCACGTGGAGAAATGGGAACCCTCCTCGTGCACTGTTGGTGAGAACGTAAAATGGTGCAGCTGCTGTGGACAACGGTATGAAATTTCCTTGGAAAATTAAACATAGAATCACCACATGATCCAGCAATTCTTCTACTGGGTATTTACCCAAAAACATTGAAAGCTGGGACTTGAACAGATAATTGTACACCTGTGTTCATAATAGCCAAAAGGTGGAAGTAACCCAAATGTCCATAAATGGATGAATAGATAAACAAAATGTGATATATACATACAGTGGAATATTAATTCAGCTTTTAAGGAAAGAGATTCTGACACATGTTACAACTTGGAGGACTCTTGGGGACATTATTTTAAGTAAAATAGGCCAGTCACAAAAGGACAAAAACTGTATGATTCCACTTAGATGAGGTACCTATAAGAGTCAAATTCATAGAGACAGAAGGTAAAATGGTGGTTGTCGGGGCCTGGGAAGGAGGGGGAATGAGGAGTTAGTGTTTAATGGGTACAGAGTTTCAGTTTGGGCGGATGAAAAAGTTCTCAAAATAGGTGGTGGTGATAGTTGTATAATGATCTGAATGTGAACGTGAATATATATAATGGCTTTGAACTGCATACTAGCAAATGGTTAAAATGGTGAACATTGTATTGTGTATACTTTGCCACCATAAAAAAGTTAAAATTAAATTTTAAAAAATCAAAAATACCGAATATGTATTATGTACCTATAGAGAGAGATGGAGAAAGAGAATGATCCATTCCCTCTCATAGAAGTTGGCCCTTCTCCTCCCCCAACTGGGTTTGCTCTCTTCTGTCTTATGTGAGGAAAAGCAAAAAAAAAAAAAAAAAAGCTTACTTAGAGATGGGAATGGCCCGCAAACCCCAGGAAGCAGTTCAGCCCATAACCCCAAAAAAGGGTGTGTCAGGGAGCCCCTATGGGGGTTCAGACCTAGCCAGCCAGAACATGCCTGTCCCCCCCAGACCCCCAGGAATTCTGGGTGTCCCCGTGGGGTGCAGTGTGCATGGCGCTATATGTGTGTTCTCTTTCTTCCCAATCACAACTTCCTACCTGTATTTTTATTTTTCTTCTGTTTTGATGCTTTACACTCATTTGTGTTTACCACTATTTTATCGTATCTGTTTTTATTGTGAGTCTTCTTAAATCCCCAGTGGAGGGAAGGAAGTAGTGAAGGGCTGATGTCTTCATGGATGAATTGTGGTTGGCTTTAAGAACCTGTTTATGTCCCTTTCCACCTCCTTCTTCTCTTCTGGCCCCCCTCTCCCATCATTCTTCCCCTTTCTTTTTTGCATCTCTCCCCAATTTTCCTAGGTCGTTCTTCTCTTTCTGCACTGGCACTTTCATTGTCCACTCTTCTCTGCCCCACTCTGGACCCCAGAAGGCCAGCCTCTAAGGACCATATCTACCAGGCTTCCATGCCTCTGGGGAGGGGTGAGAGAGAGAGGTCGGAGCATTTCTTCCCTGCTCATTCCTGGCTTTCCAGACTCTGGCAGCAGCTGCTTCCTCACCCTCTGTGAGAATCCATGAGCTGAGCAGCTCATCCCCACTCACCAGGCTGCAGCAACCTAGTTCCCTCCTCTTGCTCCTTCAGGCCACTTCAAGGCAACAGCTTCCTGTGTTGCTAGGTGCTGGGTGCCTTGCTTTCTCTGTCCATTCCCTTAGCCCTGCCTGTACTACTGTAAGGAAGCCCTTCACCAAACTCTCTGCAATTAAAAAAGAGTTCTCTCTGGTTAAACCCTTTTGAGCGACCTTCTGTTTCCTACGCAGATTCTGACAGATGCACCAAGCCTCCCCACTATTCTGGACTTAACTCTCTCAAGGGGTCCCGCTGGGGGCCTGCAGAAGTGGACCAGGAAACCCCTAGACCACCTGCATCAGAACCATTTGGTGCTGATTAGAAATGCAGATCCCTGGGCCCTCACCCAGACCTGCTAAATAGGTTTTCTGGAATCGGGCCTGGGGGACCCTCATTTTGTCTGCATTTCCCAGATGACTCTGGTATACTTTAAAGTACATAGCAATCTAGAAACCTGCATGATCCTTTGTTAATATGTTAAATCAAGATCTAATGTCAGATCTCATAACTATGTTTGAAGTTGTGATATGTGGTCATGCAAATGCATGTGGTCTCTGCAGTGCTGGTCATGTGATATGAAAGGTCTGTGATTTCCAGTGGGGACATATTCCCAGGTCTTGCCAATACTACTGGGGCTTATTGCCTATATTCTTAGTGGAAGGAAATGCTGAATTCCACTCAGAGGCTAGTGAAAACAAAGATGCAATCTGTTTCCATCCACAAAGACAAACTCCTAAGTTGTTCTAAGTATTCCCTGGTGGGGTAGGGGGTTCGGGGACCCTTGGTTAAGAGCCCCCATCTCACAGGAGGTCTCCATAGAAGGGGATTTGAGACCCGGCACAGGTTAGAGAAGTAGATATTCCTTATTTAAAGGACAATTCCTTAAATAAAGAGACATCTCTTCCTGAGATGCTGTGTGGCATGGTGGTTAGGAACATGGACTCGGGAGGCAGGTCCCCTGGGTTTAGATCCTGCCTTCACCACCTACTAGCTGTGTGACCTGAGCCAAGTTACTGAGCTTGATTCCCACCCGTGAGACTGGATTAAATCCAGTGTCCCATCCTGTACCATTGTGCAGGCGAACAGAGAATGTGTGAGCCTCCTGTAAGGCCCACGTGGGCATCAGTCCAGCTACACAAACCTGTCCCCAGAACTTTCCTTTAATGAACATGGGGGAGAAGTGGCAGTTATCACCCCCACTTTTTTGAAAAGCTAACAACCAAAAGAAATAAATGACTTCCTCAGGGACTTAGGAACCAATATCTCAGGAGTGGATACCACGGGAGAGGCATCTGGGGTAAGGAAGAGACAGAGAAAGAGAAAGAAGGAAGAGAACACACAGGGAGACAATTGATCTTCTCCCACCAAAATATTTCTCCCGAGATGGCAAAAGTCTCATTCCCAAGGCTCCAATATAGTCACTCCAGTGTGGTGACCTACAAGAACACTGATCAGCTCTGGGCCTTATATGGCCGTCATAAAACTCCTTTCAACTAATGTAATTCTAGGATTTACGCTAATGGAGCAGGTACATTACCATACTCATTTTCTTTAGCATTTGAGTTCCTGCAAGAGAAACCCTTTCAGTTTCAAAGACCTTCACAGTGCTAACTGACAAAACAACCATGCGGGTAGGACTAAGGGATAGAGTCCCTATTTTGTGTTTGTCTCAACTGACAGATAGTGATGCTATCTTCTAGGAGTGCCTAGGGCATGCACCTGGGCCCCAGCTCCTTGTGGCAAGCTCTCACAGACATCTCCCTGACAGGAGCCAGTGTTGTGGCTGAATTGGCCTCTGTGGTTCTTTTTATGAATGCAAGGCATCCCTCGGCAACAACCATCAGGGAACTCTGGAAAACTAAGATTTATTACTTATAGGTTCTGGAGGGTACACGGTACAGCAGAGCCGCACAGTGAGGGGCATGGTGAGAGAGTGCAGACCTGGGGCTCTGTCTTCATTGGGGTCCAGGTTGGGATGCCTAGGGTTTCATAGGCTTACTCATTATTGGTGAATTTAAGGCGTGGGAAGGAAGAAGCAGGGTCACTCACACGTTCAGTCATCTAGGTCACCCAGGGCTTTCTAAAATGGGAACCTCATGGTAGGGCAGCCTGCCTCCTTACCTAGTTGTGTAGCTGGCAATGTGTTTATCTGAGATGGATGTCTTTGAATTACATGCCCTTACGCTAGTCCCTCTGGGTTTTTGGGAAACTGTTGTTTCTGAGAGTAGCCCATCTTGATTGCAAGCTGCATTTCATTCTTTCCACAATCTTCTTTAACCCCCTCGCTTGTTTTAATTTGGGCTCTCCCAGAAGCAGACTCTGAGACAAGGGCTGGAATGCAAGTGGCTCTCTGGGGGTGGAGAGAAACATCAGTAGTGCAGTAGGAAGCGGGGCAGAGAAGGGAGGACTGCTAATAAAAAATGGGTAGTCAAGTTTGCAACAGTGTGGACACCTGAAGCTTAGTCATCTGGGGAACCCAGGGAGACAGCGCCGGTTATTCCACCCAGAGGGCAAGGGAGCCAGGGTACTGATACACCAACTTCCATTGGTCAGGGTGGGAGGGCTCCCAGGGGGCAGTTATACCCTAGCACTTCTTGACTGCTTTGTGTAAGGTTAAATCAAAAGTCTTCAGGGGCGCCTGGGTGGCTCAGTCAGTTAAGTGTCTGCCTTCGGCTCAGGTCTTGATCCCAGGGTCCTGGGATCCAGCCCTGCATCAGGCTCCCTGCTCGGCGGGGAACCTGCTTCTCCCTCTCCTCCCCACCTGTGCTCTCTCTCACTATCTCTGTCACTGTCTCTGTCTCTCTCTCTCTCTCTCTCTCTCAAATAAATAAATAAAATCTTTTAAAAAAAGTCTTCAAACAAATTGAGGCAGATTCTGACGTTCAAAAGATTCTCTAAATTAAAAAAGCCTGAAGAATATGGTAGGACCAGGGGGCCCACATAGTCATCTGCTACGTTCCTCTTCCCTGCAACTGCAACTCCCCTCCCCCAAATCATCATAGGGTTCATGCAGAACCCTAGTCTGGCTGTGAAGCTCAGAGTTTCTCTCTCTAGTCCCCAGAGAGGGTGAGTGCAGGAGACTGTTGTCTGTGGTGGTAACAGAACCCAAAAGTGAGCATGTACATCAGTCCCACCAAGGCATCATGGGGCCATTAGAGACCAAGCCTGTAATGAGGAGAAATGATTTTAAAAGAAATACCATTCCTCCCCCGCCAAGTTTAATCATATATTATCACTTGAAACTATGAAAAAGACAAAGAAGGGAAAAGGAAATCTTTTTTTTGTTTAGTATTCAGACCATCTTCCCTAGGAGATTTAGAACAATTTCTACAAAGGCCAGAGTTATATAGATCTTCCCTAGGAATTGCTAGTCCAGCACCACCTTCACTGAAATTAAAGACAGAGTGACATGAGTACAGATGATGTAGTAAAAGGAAATTGTCTGTGAAAACCGCTGACTATAGATTCCACATAAAACAGCGGGGTTAATGTCGCACCGTTCAGAGACATTTGCCCTCACAATTCAGAAGCCCTTATGTATATTGACATTTCAGCTAGAGCCTGTTCACCTCCATTAAGCCACAGGTCGTGATAATTTCCTGTTACTTTAGGTGCTTTCCAGTTTAACCACTATGGCCAACGTTGCTCCAGTTCTATTAGTCCCAATCAACCTTTGGAACCACCTAATGAGATGATATTTATCTTCCAAAATCCCAGTTCAGTGACACTTCCTCTGTGAAGCCTTCTCTGGCCTCCCTTCACTAGCTTTGCCCACCAGAATGAACCCTCTATGTCCAGAATCAGATAGGGAGGGGCGGCTGGATGGCTCAGTAGGTTAAGCGTCCACCTCTTGATTTCGGCTCAGGTCATGATCTCAGGGTCGTGAGATCGAGCCCTGTGTCAGGCTCTGCTCTCAGCATGGAGTTTGCTTGTTCGTCTCCCTCTGCTCCCGCCCACCCCAACCACTTGTGCTCTCTCTCAAATAAATAAATAAATAAATAAATAAATAAATAAATAAATAAATAAATAAAATCTTTAAAAAAAAAGAATCAGATAGGGAGGCACACGGCTGCAAGTGTGGAAACCTGACTAATGGACATTGAGGCAAATGGGGGTTCATTTTTCATTTTCTCACATAAGAAGAAGTACAGATGAAGATGGTTTCTGGCATTAGAGCAGCTGGTGAATGGCATCCTTAAGGCTCCACCATCCTTTGCATGTTGGTGTGTATCTCTTGCTTGTTGTCTCATGGTCATATGATGGCTGCTGCCACTCCAGACATTACGTTTGAGTGCAAAGCTAGAAAAAAAGGGTCACTTTAGTTCCATCTGTCCCTTATTCTCATTGGCCCAATCATATGATCATGGCTAGTTCCAGGGAGACTAGAAAAGCTGAGGATATTGTCAGTCAGAACTTGGAAGGTACTTCTCATTATTGTTTTCACTGTGGCTGTATCATCTTGGCTGTATCTGTTGCCTGTTGCCATAATAATGCCATATAACAAATGGGCTCAAAACCTCAGTGACATACAACAGTAAACATTTATTTAGCTTGTGGGTCTTTGGGGTTCGGCTGAACTTTGGGGATCAGTTGACCCACATCTGGGGGTTAGCTGCTTGTCAACTGATCTCTGGCAGCCTCAGCTGGGACCAGGGCAACTTGGCTCTGCTCTGTGCGTCTCTTGTCCTCCAACAGGCTAGCTAGGGCACATCCTCACAGCACATGTTGCTGTGTGAGGTGCCTGGCCACACCCAAGCCCTTTTGCTCTTCCGTTTCCATGTACTCCCCATGGTAGCCTCATACGCTAACTTGAAAGCATGGTGTGTTTGGTCTTGCGTTGAAGGCTAAGGGAGGCCAAGGACAGTCACTCAAGGTCACAATGGGGGATTTGATGTGAGGTCCTTGACCCCATCCTGGGCTTCCTCCGAGGCTCCAGGCTGCCTCCTTCTGCAGCTGCTGTGCTAGTCAATGCTCCACAGGCATTTCCCTTGTTGGCTTCCAAAGGTGACACCATATTCTGTGGGCACAGCCCTGCTTGGACGCATTCATTTCATATAAACAGGGCCCTCATTCTGTGCAAGCCTGCCCTAAGATGGGGTATGAATGTGGGAAGAGCACAGCTGCTGCCCTCTTCAAGAGAAGAGAAGCCAGGTACATGAACTTAAAACAGGGCTTACGGTCCAGGCAGCACGTAGTCAGTGCCAAAGTACAGATGCCCACAGCGAGGGCCCAGATGAGTCCTCAGGGAAGTGAGGAACCCTGTGATCATGAGCTTGGAGTTGAAGCTGAAATGGACCCCTCCTCTCCTCTCCTCTGCACACACCCCCCACTCATCATTTCTGGAAAGCATCCCACACATGCTTGTTCTGGCGGTAGCCAACCCACAGGCTCAGATTCCAGGGGGCGCGGCCACACATCTGTCGCCCTGGGGTATTGGCTCACCTCAAACATTTTTGAGGGTTTAAGTCTGTCCTGTATTTTTTAGCATACCTTGTAAAAAATTATAATATTAAAAAAGAACATCACCCAACAGTTCCAGCATTTGGAAGTTTATCCTAGAAATGCAAAAGGATGTATGTTTAAAGATGTTAATTGCAGCAGGGTGGATAGTCCATTTATTTATAGAGGAAAACAGGAAGCTGCTACAAATAAAGAGGTAACTAAGGTTTACTCCTGTTTGTGCTGATCACATTGGCACATTTATGTAAATGGTATATTTGTATGTGAGAATGTAATCAAAATTAAGCTTATAAAATAAAAACAAATAAGAAAGAGCATCAGTGATTCCGACCACCAGCCCCCAGAAGTGGATGGCTGGGATTCCAAAACCATCCCTCCCTTTGTGTAGTTGGAGAGGTCAGCTTACTCGTAGGCCAGCTGAAAATAGAAGGTGTCGATTGGACAGCAGTTCAGGAATGGCCTCTGTTGGGGGAGGCAGCTGGCCTCGGTGAGACTTGGAGAGTCCTGGGGTCACATCCAAGGCCTGCCATTTGCCGTCCATGTGTCCTTGGACAAGCTACCGTACTCTCGGAGGTATCTGGGAAATGGGGCCAGTAACTCCCTGCCTCCCCCAGGAATTAGAGAAATTACATGGACAGCCCTCATAAAGTACCTGGAATGTGCCTGCCATTCCTGACCCAACAAATAGAAGCAAATGTTAATAATATTGCTATTAGTCATTATCACCGTATTATTACATCCTTTGGAAATAAAGGAATGGCCAACTTAATGCAAAAGTGCCTCACTCTAAAATATTCAGGCCAGTTGTATTGATGGTGCTATCAATATCATCAGGCTTTCTTCAAGGTTGAAGAAGGTTCTTCAAGGTTGTATCTTCAAGGTTGACTTTGTATGTTTGTTTGGTTCCTTTGTTCTGTTGGTTTTTTGTTTTTGTTTTTTTAGTTTATTTCTTAGTAGTAGTAGTAGTAAACCCTTTTTTAGAGCATTTTTAGGTTCACAACAAAATTGAGTGGAAGGTACTGATTTTCATATCCTTCCTACCCCCCTACCTGCACAGCACCTCCCCCTATCAATACTTTGTTCTATTTTATTTGTTTTTCCAGTGGGAACCTGACTTCCAGTGGTAACATGGCAGGAATTAGAGCAGAGTTTCTTGCAAGCAAAGTGGCAGGCTGGGAGGTACTGTATGGCTGGAGAGGAGCCCCATTGCCTGGCAGGCCCCTTCAGGTGTCCAGAGGGGCATCTGATCGAGGGTGGGCATCCCCATCTCACACTCCCCTGTGCAGGGGAATTAATGTGATAGTCATCACCCTTGAAAGCACGGAGAGCCTGGAAGACCTCTTCACGTCTCAACCCAATCCAGGTGTTGATTTGTGTTGTTAGATGGAGCTTCTTGCTTCACAACAGGATCAATACATGATATTGGAACATAGTCTTAAAGAGATGATTTACAGACTTGGCTATTTCAGTGAGTTGAGTATGACAGCTATAGACAGCTTATTTAGATCTTGCTTAATTCACAAATGTGCAATTCTGTATTCCAATTACTGCATCTGTCTATCCTTTCAAGATAATGATAAAGCCCGCATATCATTGGATCAGCCAAATCATACAGGAAAAGGGGGGTTGAGTCCATTGCAATTTGGGAATGTATATTCTCACTCATCCACAAGCTGTAAATATAGCATTAATTTTTTTAAAGTGACATTTTCTTCCCCCAAAAGTCCACAGACAACTAATTTTGTACAGATTATGAATAGACCAATCAATAAAAGTTATTTTTAAGGCTTCTCTGCATGCCAGACATCCCAGGCTCCTTGGAGATTAGAAACATGTAAGACAGAATCCTTGTTCTAAAGTCTCCACCACCTACAAAATTCACACAAGAAATATAAATTCAAGGTGGACAAACAGAAAATATGGATAGGGATTATAAAAACAGAGTCACACCAACAGAGGGAGAAGCTATTTTGATTTATGGCCTTACAAACTCTTACATGCAAATATACTTATGTGAGTGTGTGTGTGTGTGTGTGTGCTTATACAATAGATAATACTCAAAAAGAGATTGTACTCACTGTTTTATAATATTTTTCATTTAGTAATGTATTGTAAATTCCTTTTCTTGTTCTTAACTGTGGACTTAAATAACCTCTTTTAGCAGGATTTCATTGAATGAAGAACCACAGTTTATATAACCAATCCCCTATTGTATATTTTGTTAGGCTTTATAATTTATTATAGTGAGCATTTTGGAGAGAATATCCCCACTGCATATGTTTTTGTGCACTCATCTGGTATTTCCACAGAATCAAGTGGTAAGATGCATTTTAGAATTTTACAGTCTGGTCAGAGAGCCCAAGCACATAAGTGTGAAAAGGAAAACAAGTTCATAAAGTAGGGGAGGGGTGGCTAAATTAGTGCAACAACCAAGAGTCAGAGGCCAGAGAGATCATTTCATGCTTGGGTTGCTACAGAAGCCTTCATGAAGGACAGCTGTGAGTGACAGAAACTCCGCTTAAGTCATCTTAAGTGTAAAAGGCATTTTATTGGCTCATGAAATTGGAAAGTCGACTTTGGCTTCAGACTGAGCTGGGTCCAGAGTTCATGTGGTGTCACTGAGCACCTGTGTGAATGTGTGTGTCTATCTGTGTAAATGTGTGTGTCTGTATATATGTATCTGTGTGTGTGTGTGTGTGTCTGTCTGTCTGTCCCATCTCTTCGATGGTCTTCTTACTATGTGAGCTGCATTCTTGGACAGATCCAGACTTGGGTGGTGTTTATATCTCATAAAGAGAGAGCCCCTCTCTCCCAGCTTCTCTGTCAATCCCTCCTTGGCCCCTTGCAGACCTTTTGCCCACCCACCACTGTGTGACAGAGAATGGAGTATCCGGGCAGCTAGCCTGGGTCATGTGCCTGCACCCTGTGCTGAGGGAGGTTGGGAATGTGTGACTGAAGGTCTGTCTGGTGGAGCAATGCTCAAAAGGAAAAGATGTTGAGAGATGAAAACATGAAAGTGGTGTCACTGCTGAGGATACTGGAACTTGAAGGATGACCCACTGTACCCATTTGATGCTTTGGGCTGCAAGTAACAGGAAAACTCCAAATCAGACTGGCCTGAATGCCCTGTTACAAAGTCCAGAGGCAGGCATGCTCCAGCACCATGTGCTCAATGGCTTGGTGATGGCATTAAGTTACTCAGGGTCAACTTCATCTCATGTCCAATTTCCCTCAATATGGCCTCCAGGAGCAGTCAGGACTTCCAGCTTCCTTGTCCATAACCAGTGCCAGAAGTTGAGAAATGGCACCCACTGGCAAGGACTAAAGACCTTTCCTGCTGTCTCATTGGGCCAGCCCAGGTCATGTGTCCACCCCTGCACCATCAGTGGGAAACACTGCATACTGATTGGCCAGTCAGTATCTACTCCTGGAGGAATGGGTGGAGTCACCTTCCCAGGGGATACGGTGGATATTGGAATGAAACTGGGGTCCCATTAGGACGGAGTGAAGGATGGATGCTAGGTGGTCAACCAACAATGAATGGAATCCAAATAAGAATTTATTAATTAGAGAAGAAACCTGGAGTTAAATAGGTAGAGAGGTAATTTATGGCCAAACAGTAGAATTCCAGGGTTTCTCTGGTCATAGCTGACAGGAAGCAAGATTGCAGAGCTTGTCCTGCAGGGAACAGCACAGTGAACAGCCTCACTTGAAGTATTCGTTTATTTATTCCTTCATTGCACATATATTATTGAGTCCTGGGGATAAATAAGATAAAGTCCATATTCTCGTGGACTTCTAGTGAGGAAGACAGACAACAAACAAATTAATATGTCAAGAAAAACAAATCAGGATAAGGTGGATACAGAGAAATGGGAGGGAGCGGAGTCCCAGTCCCTTGCTTAGGTTGACATTGAACCAGAGACTTGAAGGACATGATGGAGTGAGCCAAGGTCATCTGAGGGGAGCGTGATTTGGGCAGAGGGAACAGCATATGAAAAGGCCCTGAGGCAGGCATCCACAGTACGTTTGGTGGACAAGGGGGAGAGTGGTAGATGATGAGGTCAGAGGAGAGGTGAGATCACGGAGGGCCTCCCAGGCATTGCAGTCTTTGTACTTTGAGTGAGATGTTGTGTCCATGGTACCAGAGGGTGTTATTGAAGCAGAGGGTAGCCAGGCCCTCACCCTATGGCTCTGCGTTGACTCTGACTTTAACCCCTTCTTTCCTCTCTTCCAGGCCATGTACATGTTCTATGCGCTAGCCATTGTGTGTGACGACTTCTTCGTCCCCTCCTTGGAAAAGATCTGTGAGGTAAGTGCCGTATATTCTCAGCATGTCTGGGCAGGGGGTGCAATGTGCTGCTCCAGCCTCCTTCATGGAGGTCCTGGGGAGCCCTTCATGTCTGGGCAGGAGCACCAGACATCAGCATGCATCTGAGCGACTGACAATATTAGCACAAAACTCCATCAGTCCATTTAGAACATCAGGGTTCTGACCCATAGTTGGGCTTTCACCCATATGGCCAGCTCTCCCTGCTCCGTTTGACAACTCGTGGTGATATTTGTGTTCTACTTCCCTGTTCTCTTTTCCTCTTTTAAATACCTCTACATCTCCCATCTTCCCCTCCTCTGTTTCCTTCCACATCCGTGACCTCCCTCGTGGGGTCCTTGCAGAGCCAGAGGTCTTCAGCCACACACCTCCACCACCCTGCCCCTCTCTGTACATGTGCAGAAATGTGCCAAGCAGAGACCCGAGAAGCGAGACAATGAAAGAACTGGCCACAGAGAACAGGAAAGGGACTCTGTTCTCACTCAGCCTGGGGAACGTCAGGTTGAAGACCAAATGACAGCCCTTTCATCAGAAAATATTCAGCATATTTAGAACACTTTCATTCTCTCGCCTCTTTCATCTCCGTCTGTTTTGAAATGTAGTTTCCTTTATCCGGAAGCTTTCCACTTTATTTTTAATTTAGAATCCTGTTTTCCAAAAGGCTCTCTCCCAGACACGCCTCCCATCTGGGACTCGTGTCCTCGTGTAGTTCTCAGTCATCCTCCCCCTTGGTCATTCTTCCTCTTCCCTCCCCCCAACCCCCACCCCCCTGAATGGCTGATTCATTAGTTCTTGGGGGGCAGCAGAGGACCCAAGTTGCATTTCTGTGAAGTGCCCAGGTGATGCTGAGGCTGTTGGTCCAGAAACCACACTTGGAGATCGTTCACTTAAGCAGTTTCTTCTACATCCTAGAAATCTGTTTGGTTTTTGTACTTTAAATAAATAAAAGAGAATCAGACCACAGGAGCCCTGGAGGGGCCCCGGGAGGAGGTTTCTTTATTGGGCAGAAGGAGAAGGAGAGCGATGAGGTGGCATCTGAGATGGACAGTGGGCACGTGTGGGAGCCCTTTGTCCCAAGCAATGTCACCTGAGCACAGGGTCACCTTATGTAGCAGGAGGGGAGGTGCTGAAGCACCCGTAACCAGGGTAATTTGTGATCTCTGAAATACCACCACGTGGTGCTCTATTCATTATGCAAAGCAAACTACTCTCTTTCCCACACAACTTTTTTTTTTTATAACAAATTTACGACCCTACATAGACATGTACATATGTATTCTTGTCAGGAGGTGTTCTACTCCATAGAGGAAATCCGTAGCACCTGTGAGCACACCCCCTTGGGGAGGACATGATATGAAATAGAGCATGGTCCTTGCCATCCACAGGCCATAAGGCACAGAGCAGCTCCGGGATGAGGCACACAGGGGGCTGGATGAAATTCTGTGAAGTTGGAAAGTAGAGAGAGAGGAAAGGGGAGGGACAGCTTGATTGGGGTGGGGGGTAAGGGAGGGGCTTGTTCAGGGACAGGAGTGGAGCAGCCCTTGGAGGCATTTTTCACATTTCAAGGCAACACATTTCAAGGAAGGATATTTGTGCAGAGGAGAGTCTGAGCTCCGGAACCATGGGAGGACAACCCAGGACTGGAATTGGCTTCTGAGGAACCCTGGGGAAGGTGAGGCTAGGGCATCAGTGGTTACCAGGGCTCAGGAGGGAGTCGGGAAGGCTCTTGACAACTATGTTCTGATAGATAGAGGCGTCCAGAGGCAGGAAGACCCTACTCCTCCCGAGCTGGTGATTCGGAGCATCAGCAAGCTGTTGCCAGGGCCCAAGTGAATTAGAGATGAGAGAGGAGGGGATGTAAGGAAACCTGGGGGAAGAAGCAAACTCAGTGTTTGAAGGAGAGAGAGAGGAACTGGAAATGAGCTCAAGGTGTGGACTCTATGTCTAATGCCCATGATGGACCCTGAGCTGGAACAGACACAGCAGTCCCAAGCTCACAGCTCCTGGCAAGTCTTGACTGACCAGCAATGAGTGTGAGCTCTGTGTTAGGTTACCTTCAGGGACTTCATGTCCGGGGTCTCACCTGCACCCCTCACAGCCACAGCTTTCAACTTGAGGTATCAGCACCTCCATCTTAGAGTCGCATGTGAAGTTGAGCTGTTCAGTCCAGAGTGAGGGATCCCCAGGACTCCAGATCAAAGAGCTCCATTAGGGCTCCCACTGCAGCCTGTTGCTGGTCCAGGGAGCCAGTGGCCTACGCCAAGGCCATGCTGCCCCTCCATGGCTGAGCAAGGAAGTGCAGCTGCCCGTGCGCTGGGAAGAGGGACTGTTGTCATTCAAGACTAGCATCTCCTGGCTGGGACCCAACAGGGAACAGGCTAGTTACTGACAGCCAGCAGCTTACGTTCTGGGTCATGATTGAATGCAGAAAGGCTAAACACCCTGACCAGCCTCAAATATATATATATTTGTCTCATCTTCTTGTAGATCACCTTTTGGGTTAACAGACAGAGTAACCTGGAGGGTTCATTGTACAGGACATCTTGACAGGGCACCTCATCCTTTCCACTCGGTCTCAACCCCACCCCCCTATTCTCCTAACTGCATTAATGATGAAAAGTAGGTTTCAGGAGGGTGACCCCTCCACCCCCAAAGCTGTTGTAACCTCCTAGAATCAAGACTTGCAAACTGATTACCTCATTTAGCCTGGGATATGCATAGTATTGAAAAAAAATCAGGATGTTTGCATAAAAATGTGGATTTGGCCATCTCTTAAGAAGTAAGGCTATTTGGCAACATGGAGGGAAGTGAGTGGCACACCCTTTAGAAAGGAGGCAGATGCCCATAGTGCCTCACACCAACCCACCGCACTCCCCCCTGTCGTCTGCACAACACCTGGGGCTTCTGGGTTGGGGATTCCTAGATCTGTCAAGAGCCTTTAACTCACAGAGATATGCAGCCCTCTCCCTGATCCTGCCCCTGAGGAGGATGGCCAGAGGAGCTGTGTCCCAGCAGGGGATGGTGCAGGAAAGGCCAGTTGTGGGGGACGGGGGAGGTTATGGGAGGCCCTGAGCTCGGGACCTCAGGAGTCATGATTGCCTCTGTTCCCAGGGGAATCCCAACTCACCTATGCTTTGTCCTTGCTCCTCTGTAGCGCCTGCACCTCAGTGAAGATGTGGCCGGGGCCACGTTCATGGCAGCAGGCAGTTCGGCCCCAGAGCTGTTCACATCCGTCATAGGTAGGTGATGACCTTGGGATATCTCAGCCCTGCCCTCTCTTAAGGACAAGGACTGTGGGGACAGAAAGGCTTCCAGCAGGTTGGCTAATAGGAAATGAGACTCTCAAGACCCCAAGGAGCAGAACACCATCTTCCCACCCCTCTGTGGTTGCTGTTACTATTTTGCTCAAGTGACAGTTTCACTTTGCATGAATGTGTCCCAGTTCCTGTGCCAATGCCTCCATGGAACAATAGCCCCAGTGCAGATTTTAAAACTCTCTCCCATCCTCGGCCGTTTCCCGTGGACCCTGAGAATTGTCTAACTAACATTTGTGAAAACAACCCCACGCCCACATTAGAATGCAACTGGCCACAACAGCCCGGTTGACATTAGGTCTGTTTCAGGGGTCTTCATCACCAAGGGTGATGTGGGAGTCGGGACCATCGTGGGCTCCGCGGTGTTCAACATCCTGTGCATCATCGGTGTCTGTGGGCTCTTTGCTGGGCAGGTAAGGCCAGCGGCAGAACGTGGCGTGGGCTCGGAGGGGACAGCGTGGAGGTGGGGCGGGAACGCCGTCAGCATGGGGGCCAATGGTCTTGGGCAGCAGTGACATGGGATCTCACGCCCCAGGAGGCTGCCCACCTGGGACTGGAAAATGTCAGGCACCATTGTTTGGTGTCCTTGTTGATGGCATACAGAGCACCCAGGTCCACATAAATAATTAACCAGCCTGAAGGTGCAGGCTACGAATCTGAAGGTGTCAAGCTCATTTTGAATGTCATGATCTGAAGTGAAATGACCTAAAAAGATTTAAGGTATGGCTTTGACTCACTGGCAATAAAGCAGATAAGAGAGAGAGAGGAAACGACAGATTTTTTTCTGCTAAAAACCATTTGTAGCTGTCACAGCAGAGGACAGCTTTGCGACAGCCATCAAGTAATTTATTTACATGGTTACTTTAGCTTACTTTTGGGATCCTGAGGTTCTTTGCATGCCTGCATTTTGTCTATGGAGGCTATTCTACTTCCAGGGGCACCTGGGGTCTGGTGTCTGTTTGGAAAGTCCTGGGAAGACACCCAGAAGTCACCTAAGTGCAAGGCTCAATGGTAGCCTCGGCGAGGCTGAGGCACCCAAGGGTTTGCGGCTCCGACGTCCTAATTCCCTCACAGGAACTTTGATCCTGAGCTCTGCCCAGACAGCCAGACTTTGAATGTCTTCTAGGAAAAGCACCTTCTAGAAGCCCGTTTAGGGCACTCCGCTTGCATTACTGAAGAGCCTGGTGATCCTAACCAGCTCCCTCGCTGTGGAGGACACAGGGTCCTGCTAAAGGTGTTGGCTGGTTTGAAGGCTAAAGAAAGCACCATTTGAACCTTCTTCCACACCCTTTTCTGGGCCCCTGTGCTGTCCAGTCAGCCAGCCAGGGGCGCCCACCCTGTCCGTCTCTCTAACTCGAACTGGAGAGTCTCTGCAGGAGGCACCTGGGACACCGTTGCTGTTCTTCACTGCCTGTTTCTAAATGCCATCATTTCATGCCCATTGATTAGTTCAGGTTGCCTGATGAGTTGGCTGCTTCTGGGTGACAGGCAGAGGGACACCTCGATCTCTCCAGGAATGGGCTCCAGAGCCCACAGGTGTGTCCATACGTGGTGGCTGAGTTCTGCCCAATTTGCTACTGACATTTTATTTTTTCTCATCCTTTTGATCCATCATCTCTAGTCTTAGATTTTGTGGACCCACAATATGGTGTTTTTTTAGACCTCTTATAAATATTGTTAGTGCCCCCCCCAAAACCAAAAACCAAAAAACCAGTCTCTGTCTTTGCCTTTGGTACACTTGCGTGGATCTCGTCTTGTGGCCGTCTTCTCGTTGCCCTGCGGAGATGAATAGTCACATCCTGCAGAAGAGGCTATTGCTGTTCACACTCTCTTAATTAGCATTGTCACCATGAGCAGTATGATTATTAGCCCGGCCATTATTCGTGTTGTCATTAGTGCATTAGTCATTTGTACATGCGGCTTGATGGAAAGGCAAGCCCAAAGGGGGAGAAGTAACATAAAGAAATGAAACAAATGACAGGGAGGTATCTAGTAAATGCCAGGCAACTAATTACATATGAAGTGGCTTGCATTCATTTGTATTCATAATTTATTAGCAATGCGGTTAATCAGTGCCTTGGTTAGAACACCTGCTTAAAAGGCAGATTGCTTCCTGAACTTCAGCACATGCTGAAGTGCTCAGTCACTTTCCCCCACCTGGAAGGTCTTTGCAAGCTCATCTCTTGGAGAGAAGTAGCCGCCACGATGTTGTTAGAAGTTGCCTGCATGATGACTCTGGATGCCACAGCACTTCCTTCTGGTTTTCCTTGTCTCGTGCCCAATTGGAGGTTGCTAAGGCCATCCACCTCTCTTCTTTCAGCAGTTTGTAGAATCCTGGAAGTCTTTGCAGACAGAGCAAATTATGTTTTGGAAAGAACATGGGTCGGGGACTCAGACTGGCCTGGGTTTGAATCCAGACTCTGCCCTTTGCTGGCCATGAAAACTTGGAGAAGTGACTTTATCACTCCTCTGAGCCTGTTTCCCAATCTATGGAGCGGGAGGATATAAGCCCACCTACCACCTAGCATCGCCATAAGGGTGAAACAGAGCATGTTCAGCATTAAGCAGGAGTCAGCCTACCTGGTAAATGCTCAATAAAAGATACCATTATCAGCTCTCAAAAGAATAAGGATCCATGAGGTCCTCACCTCCAAATCCCACCATAAGTCACTGTGATCATTTGGCCAAGAAGTTGGTGGAACATCCCCCTGGGGCCAGGTGGGGAAGGGAATGAAGGTCAGGGAGAAGGCGTTCTAAATGAAAATCAAAAATGAGGAGATGTTGATAGAAGAGCGATCTCAGAGGACCGGGCTTCGCCTCCATGCTGTCTCATCAGTGGGAGGGAAAGGAAAACTCGGTGAGAAATAAATCCTGCCTTACACACGGAGAAGCATTCCCAGGTGGTGGGGCCGGTGCAGTGGAACACCACAGCAAGGGATGGATATTGGGAATTGAACTGATTAATAAATCCAATCATGGGTCTCACTTAGCATGGTTATTTATGTGGCTCCACACTTTCATTTGGCTGGGAGAATTCCCCGCAAGGGCCCACGGGCCTCTTTCTAATGTATTCTGGCCTGAAGGGCTGCTCATGACCAAGTCTGTTACTCATCTGAAATCAAAGTAATTAAGCAGTAAGGTTTGAGTTCCTGTCTCAATTAGGGTTCTGATGAATTCGATGTAATTAAATGTCTGCCGTATTTGCAGTTTGCAAACATACCCAGCGCTCTGGTGTTCGCCTAAGGTGCTTTGGGGAGTTTTAAGGGACAAGAAGAAAATTGCTCCTTAGAAAGTGGCTTTTAGAGCAGTTCTTGGCATCCCCACAAGACGCGTACGGGGCTGTGGTACAAGCTTGCTTTATTTAAAAACAAAAAATAATAAGAGAGAGAACACCAACTCTCGATGCAACATACTAATGTATTTTGCATATTGTGTGGCAAGAACTTCATGCCAATTTTGCAAAAAAAAAAAATGTACTTATGAATTTAAATCCATCATCCAGTGCATATTAGGCTTTAAAGACATAACCACCAAGAGAGAGTAAACAGTTTAAGTGCATCCCAGATTAGGACAGTCATATTCCGTTTATTACAGGCCGGCAGATGGCTCCAGTTTATAATAAAGAACTCCAGCATCAGCACTCCTGGCATTCTCGAAATGTGCCTGATGTTCCCTGGAGAGGTCCATCTAACATTGGCTAACTTCACCTTGCTCCAAATAACACCCTATCCATGCTGGCCCCTTTACACAAACCCAAGTAGCACCCAGAGGTTGCACATCTGAATTGAAGCCTGCCTTCAGTTGGGTTTCCACAGGAGAATCTAGGCAGTGATTCCAAGGCAGGGAGTTGATCTGAAAGGTGACCCCAGGACATGCCAGGGAGGGAGTCAGTGAGGCCAGGAAGAGAAGGTAGCCAAGGAAAGTGTGTTTAGCAAGTAAGTTACCTCTGTGGGCAGCTGGGATTTACTTCTTCTGGGGGAATGGGAGACTGTCTAGAACACAGGTCTCTAAGGTATCCAACCCAAGAGAAAGGGAACCGGGTTGTTTATCCACCAGCCTCCTCCAGTCATTGGTAAGGACTGTTCCTGCTGGACATGGGCAGGGTGGACTTTGGGAGAAAACCCCCAAGCAAAGAGACATAGAGGCTGGGCCCTGGAAGGACCCGAAATGGTAAAGGTAAAGAGATAGGAGTGCGGCCCATAAAGCATTTGCTAGAAACTCAACTAAGTCTTTAAAAATAAGCCACCCGCACGGTCTCATTTTCAACTCTCCTGGATGAAACACAAGCTTCGGCACTAGGCTGACTATTAAGAGTTCAGGGCCAGGACGTCTTGCATTTAGGGAATTTCCTCTAGTGCTAAAAATAGCAGCTACCATTCTCGGTACTTGCTGCTTCCAGTTAGGACGCAGAAGACCTTGGCTCCCATGGGAACACCAAAAACTAATCTGGATAATATAAAAATCATACTCGTATATGAGACCATCAGAGAACAGTGGAGGCAGGAGAGACTTGATGAACTGACTTCCAGATAGAGGAGTCCTCTATCAGTGATCTGAGTCCTGGCAGATCTAGATGCAGGGAGAGCAAAAGGATGTGAAGATCCAGAACTTTGTGGGGCAGAGATGAAGCCAGCCGAGCTACTGGTGGTACTGGAGATAGCTGGGATGTCCTGGAGTCTGAAATACTATCACGTACAATAATAATATGCTCAACAGAGGATGATAGTCCTCTCCACCCCACCCCCAAATTTGCTGGGAAAAACACAAATGAAGGCAGGACTGAGAAGCAGAAAGAGATCATTCCATCTGCACAGTCTCTCACATTCTCCCAGTCACCCAAATCGAGGAATCCCAAATCCAACCCTAAGAATTAGGAGACTACCCCTTCCTGCATAAGCTGGGTGGGAGAGGTGGGGCTGACCAGAGGTGACCCACAGATCAGCCCCAGTCAAATGAACACTTGCTGAAATCTGAATAATCACTTCCTTGCTTTAGCCAGCAGATGAGAGCAGAACTTGACATTTCTGGGGGAAAGAAACAATCAGTATCATTCTTCAATTCTCACTTTTCTTCTGTATATAATTTCCAGGATGCAATAATAAAATCCAAAACCTGTGAGGAGGCAGGAATAGGACTCATAACCAAGGAAAAGCAGCAGCAGAAGCAAATCACAGATGATACAGATACAAGAATTAGCGGAAAAGAATTTAAAGTATCTATCTTAAATAGGGACAGATGGGAAAAAAATGAATGGATGGGGAATTTCAGCAGAGAAGTGGAAAAAAATAAGAAAAACCAGATCGAATTTTATATATATATGTATATATATATGTGTATAATTATATAATAAATATAATTTCAATCTGGTTTAATGTTAATGTTATATATATAGTATATATATATACATATATATATATACACACACACACACACACACAACCCTCTCATTTATTAAACTTTCCCAGTGTGCAGGCACCACAATGTGCTTTATAAATATTTGTAGAAATACACCTACTGAATTTTAAGACAGTATTATCATCATTTACATCAAGGGAGAGGGTACCTGGTACAAGAGGGGCTACCTTGAGCTGGTGAAGCCTGGATTAGAGCCCACATCGGCTGACTGTAAAATCCTTTCTCCTTCTTCGTGGGGAGCCTATGACTTAAAACTCCCCAGATGTTGTTATTGCATTATTATGGTTATCTCTAGCATTTCTGTGTTCTCCAGAAGTGGGTAGTGTGGGAGCTGGGGACAATGCAAAGAAGGGACCTGTCCGCACAATGGTGGTGCCCTGGGATGGGTGCTGGAAGTACTCAGCCCAACCAGTACTCGGCTAGAAGATTCTCTTATAATCAGATGGCATCATCTACTGCTGGACCTTCACTTCCACTAAACAGATTGGAGAATTCAGGCTGATAAACACAGTAGGAGACCCACAGACCACCCGGTTTACCCTGTCCACCTTGGTTCCTTGCTTATCATTCTCCAGACAAAACCCAACACATCACTTAACCATGTTCCAGTTCTGAGGAGCATCCAGATTCCCCAAGAGGCTGAGGGACCAAACAGGTGAGAATGAAAAGCCCCACACACATCCCTGGAAACAGGGGCTAGAGGTCTGTAATTCCTCCTAGAAAGGGAGATGAAAGTACACAAGAGTGATTCATGGAGTACTAGAGGGGCAGGTCCCGCCGAAGGCCTCACCCTGGATGCAGGATGCTTTACTATTTGATCCAGTGAGTAGAAGAGCAAAATTTGTGGTGTGGGAGGAAACAAAGGCTAGAGTCAGGTCTATCTGGAGCAGTCCCTGGATCTATCACATTCCAGTGAAATAAGAATTTCTCCTAGTGACATCAGCTGGCCACCTGCCTCAGGAGGACCTTGCTCGAAAGCAAATCTCTAGACCTAGTTTGAGACCAACTGAACTCAGAAGAGCAGATGTACCTGCTTGAGCCCCATCTGCAGGCTCAGCTCAGCTCAAATTCGTGGACCACGCTTGGCCGTGGGCAAGAGGCAGCCCTTGTTGGGCAGTTGGCCCAGGCAATGTGAACTATCCCTGCTTGATGCCCCAGTCCTATAACTGGCTGTCAGCCTTCACTGTCTCCTGGTCATTTCTTTTCCCTGGCCCATTCCCAATGCCCCTACAAGGCCAGGTACTGACAGGACTCCACACCTGATCTTCCCCCTGACACACACTTGTTCCCAGCCCCGAGTTCCATTAAAGTCACCCACCCACCTCTGCACTGCTCCATCTTGATGGCCTCTGCATCCTCATCCCA
Source organism: Mirounga angustirostris (assembly GCF_029215605.1). Classification (NCBI taxonomy): domain Eukaryota; kingdom Metazoa; phylum Chordata; class Mammalia; order Carnivora; family Phocidae; genus Mirounga; species Mirounga angustirostris. The sequence goes on along the minus strand of NW_026991718.1, from coordinate 94,109,290 downwards.
GGTCTCTTCGTTACCTTTGACTTTGGCTTATGGCACTTGTCTCTGGCTTATTCTACCTCCTTGAAATGATCTCCTGAAATCAGATCCATTCTTGGACCCACATGTAGATTAGTTAAGAGGCTTTCAGGTTCAGGTAACAAAAAATCCTCATCTCTAACTGGCTTCTTAAATGAAGGGACTTTATCGGTGTCTCTGAAAATACAGAGGAAAATGGATATCAGGCATGGTTTGCTCAGGGCTCCAGCCCACTTTCTGTGATTATCTTATCACTAACCTTCTCTGGCTCCTTCCTCAGACTATCCTTCGAGGCAAAAGATGACTGTAGTGGTTTCATGACTCATAGACACACATCACATTGACCAGAAGAGAAGAATGTCTCTCTACCCACCATACCTCTCATCCCCCACCTGGCATGATCAAACAAAAATCTGAGTGGGCCAAGTTGGGTCACCTGACCACCCCTGAGCCAGTCATTGTAGCAAAGGAACTAGAGTAACCCAGTTGGCTTAGGGTAATCAAGAACCACCTTCCCATTTTCTTCTTCTCCCCAGAACTAAAAATGTGATTAGTTCTGCCCCAAGTATATAGCTTTTGGTGGAGAGTTGTAGGCTATAGAGTAACATTCCCTAATTTATACTTAGGGAAATTTACTTGAACTACCCTGGGGGGAAAGGCACCCTATGGAGATAGATGGTGGCAGGGAGACCAGTTAGGAAGTCTGTGGTGAAGCATGAGCTGAATTTGGGGCAGTAACAACTATAAGAAGTGGTTGTTAGATGTAGAATATTTTTGGAGTTGGTGCCAAGATTTGCTGATGAATTGGAAATGGGGGTGACAGAATGAGATAAATCGTGGAAGATTCGGGATTTTGGTCGTGACCCATGTAAATGGGTCTTGGCAATACAAACGAGTACAAATTGGTCATGAGAACTGAGGAGAGTTTGTTTTCAAAGAATAGCCAGCCTGTTATCTAACGTATTCTAAAGTCTACCCTGGTGTGTCAGATCTAGAAACTTGGTAAGGGGGCCAAAATACATTGTGAGGTTTTTGTTTTTTTTTAATTCAAAGTCTGATCAGCCATCTGTTACTCACCAGCCATTTTGCTGGCCAGCTTTTGTCACTAACAGCCCTACTCAGCCTGCCTGAGCAACCCAGCCCAACTGTCTTAGAGAGCCACTGCTCCTATTGGTGTCATTTGGGGTGAAAGCCTGATTAGCGCCTTCTAGGACCTCAGATGCAGTGACACCTGAGTCCTGGATGGCACTGCCCATCTCATGTCAACCTCAGTCTTTGTGAATTTACAGCTGACACCTGGGAGCTCCATAGACTTCCTTGATGGTTGTCATGATCTTGCATTTGGTGAAGTCAGATAAGAACAGTTGAAATCCCCAGCATTTACTGTGCTGTGGCTGGACCCACCATTTTCTCTATCATTTTCTTTCCCCTACATACCCTGGGTCCAGATAGAGCTGGGATATTGTATTAGATCATACTAGGCTGCAGTACCATGCAGGTGTCTTTATTCCAGGTTCTCTGAATTCCCAATGAGCCCTGTCTCTACTTGCTAATTCATTAGGACTCAGTTTGCAACTTGAAAATTGAGGAAGCAGGAGGAAGAAACCAAGGAAAATTTTGTGGATCTTTTTGCCCTTTTTTGTTTTAATATGACCAAACACTTTTATAGTTCACTCTTTTCTATTCCAGGCCAATCTCCTTTTATTTATGTGAAGTAAGACATTTATGCCCTCCTGATCCAGCTGATCTTTCCTGCAGGGGAAATATCACTCTGCATTTAAATGGAAACCTTAAGATTGGACCTGAGCCTGAATCTCCAAGTGAGAAATAAACAAATGTCATTAACCTTTCCAGATAGCATGCAGACCATTTGGGGCAATGAGAGAGCTCATGTACCAAATGTCTGGCTTTTACAGGCAAAGTCAGATGGAGTAAAGGTTGGCCTGGGGCTTTCCTCCCCCTGACTCAACCAAAGGGCAGCTTATGTTTACACGGCAGGAAGGGGGAACTCTCTTTCCCCATAGTAGATAGACATGAGCTGCCACTCTCCAGGAGATTGGGGAAGAAAATGGCTTTGGTGTGCTTTATTTGTGATTTTTTTTCCACCAAGATCATACAGTAGCTATAGTTGGGGCATGGAAAATGAGAATTAGGGTATTTGATGCAGTAGTCCCCAATGGGGGGATTCAGGGCTAGGTCAGCTGTTAGACAACATGAGACCTTTGGCCTTCATCATGTCAAGATCTTGGTCATTATACAGTAAACCTTATTTTTCCATTCCCTTGCTCTGTCTCTGATCACCACGACATGCAGCTGCTAAAAACATGGGTTCTAGGTTCCCCATAGCATCTTTGCCTTTTTTTCCTTGTTTTTTAATTATATATAACATTCTTCTGCTTCCAGCTACCACCTATTTTTATTTTCAATTAAAGACTGTTTTAGTATTAACAGCTCATCTTTACTGGGATTTCATCTGAGTTAATACAAAATTTTATAGATATAAACTCAGTTCATGCTTCCATCAACCCCATAGAGTAGCTGTTGTTTTTCTCATTTTACAGATGCGAAAATTGAGCCCAGAGAGGGAGGTGGGGAAACTTGCCCCAGACCACACATCCAGGAATAGCAGAGCTGGGATTCAGAACTAGGCCGTCTCGTTCTAGAATGTGTATCCTTAATCCCTGTGGAACAAAAACCAGCAGAGGAAAGCAATGTGGGGTCTTTCATGGCGGAAGGTTGTAGAAAAACACGTTTTGCCACTGAAAGAAGAGGCCCTCCCAGATTGTCAGATAGCTCTTCTTTCTGGTCTCAAAGTGTCTACATGTATGGGGTTTCCTTTAACTCCTTCTGTTTTAGAACTTTTTATAGAAAGTGCTGAGACCGGCAGCCTGGGGGGCTGTCTCTGAGTGAAAAACCAGATGATGTCTCCTTTCAGCAACAGAGACTCTGTTGTGAGCTGCATTTATACATGCTCTGACTACAGCAGGTGTTGAAATGTGTTGTGGGATGAAATGGACGTCAAGACTCTCTAATACCACTGCTATGGTGCAGGGACCTTCCACAGCACAGAGCAGCAGAAGGTTGGCCGTCCTGCTGCCCCACATTGATTGGGGTTGCCCCTGATTGATTTGCGCAGCCCATTCTGTCCTTGGCCTATATTCTTTCTTTTAGGGGAGTCCATTCTATTTCAGGGAAAAGGAGGAAAGATTGAGAGGGATAGCCAGGTGAGTTCTTACTTGACCTGGGGAGGCAAGGTGTGTCCCTGGTGAAATGTCGGTTTCCTTTTCAGAAACACATTTATTTTGGAGCCCTTGGGTGGCTTGGTTTTGCTTGTACCACTTGTGAAGGCCCAGGGGCCAGGTTGAAGGCCCACGGGAGTCTTCCTGAGAGAAGCTTCCGTGTTCTCTGCACAAAGCTGTGAACCAAATTGCTGCAGGGAACAAAGGATTCTTTGGGGCTGAGGTTCTAGGTAAAGATCTAGGATGTTTCCAGACAACTTCCATGCAAGGGCCATGAGATGGGAACAAAGGGGCAACTTGGGGGAACAGAAAGGAAGGCAGTGCTTCTGGAGAGGGGGACCTGGGGGAGAGCCAGGGGTGAAGCAGGGCCGGCTCCTAAAGGTCCCAGTGAGGGGTTTGGTTGCAATCAGGACAGTGTTCTAGGGAAATACTTGGGGGCACTTTCCCTGGTGAAACGTCACAGAAATCTGCATGTTAACCTAGGTCTGTCGAGGTGTTAGATGGTTCTAAACCAGCCTAATGCCACAAGGGCAACATCTCTAATACCACCCAAGTGTGGGTCCCCACCATGTCTGCCTTTGGATGTTGGCTCAAAACCCCCAATCGCTGCCTCTGAGGAACTTCCCCAAGGAGCCCCCCCACCCTCCCTCACTTCTCACCAGCTCTGTATCCTCACATCAAATCACCCCCTTTTTGTTCAGCCTTGGTTCCATTCCTAAAAGAGTATGCAGTCCATTAGCCTTAGCCACCTTCTCCTCTTTGTCTTATTCTAAATCCTTTTATCCTTCAAATTCTCAGCATTCCCCTCTTGCTGAGACTTTTCTGATTAGCTAGTCCCAAGCCCAAGTATTTGCCTCCCCCACTCAGGGGCCCATTTCCCCTTCCTCCTTCGCCCATGTTGGAATACTTGGTCTGACCAAGGCTTATGCCACTTCCAGGTGCAAGAGTTAAATTGGAAAGTCATTCAAGTGCTGAAAATTTGGAATTTGCTTGGGTGGTCTGGTGGTTTATTATGAACAACAGGTTGGAATATTTGAAACTGAGACTGTCTATAGATAGGCCTCTTTGTTTGTCTGCCTCTCACAGTCTTCTCTCAGGTGTTACTTTTGAGTTGTAATTTGACAGATTTCTATTCAGGCTGAGCTTCCCCTACTTTCCAGACTCTCTCTGTGGTGCTTAAAGTGAGTGTACCCTGCTGTTTTAGTCTCCCCCAAATGAAAGTTGGCCTAAATCCTAGTGAAAGGGGATAGGCTTTACTGAGAGCAAGGCACAACACGTGCATTTTCTTGTTTATTCCTCATAATAAACATCAGGGTATAGTTACCCCTAATTTGAGAAATGAAGACATTTGACAAATGTGGTAGCCAGCCTCCAAGATGGTGTCCCACTTCTGGTATTCTGGCCTCTTTGTTCCCCTCCCACACTGAACAAGGATAACCCATGTAACCAATAGTGTATTGTGGAAAAGGCAGTGTGTGGCTTTGAAGGCTGGCCATAGAAGGCATGAGAGATTCTACCTCCCTTTCTCTCTTGGAAAACTTGTCCTGGGGGAAGAGGCAGCCATGTTGTGAGGATACTCAAGCAGCCCTGTGTTGAGTTCAATGTGGGGAGAAACTGAGGCTTCTTGCCAACAGCCCCAGTGTACCAGCCCTGTGACTGAGCCACTTTAGAAGCAGCTCCTTCTGCTCCTGTAAGTTATCAGATGACTGTGGCCCCAACAAACATCTTCCTTGCAACCTAGTGAGACCTTGAGCTAGAATGACCCAGCTGAGCCACTTCCAAATTCTGAACCCTCAAAAACTCCATGAGATAATAACCGTTTTTTGTGTGTGTTTAGTTGCTAAGTTTGCTGGTAGTTTGTTACACATGGTAGGTAACTAATACAGTAAAATTTACCCCCATTTGGTAAATGACAAAACAGGCTCGGAGATATCAGGGATTTGCCAGGAAATGGCAGAGCAGGCACTCGGGCCCACACCTATTTCACAGAAAAGTCCATGCTCCCACCTCCTTGCATGACTGCCTGTGGCATCTGATTTTTGACAGGCAGATAATACCAGGTAAAAGCAACAGACCTCATTGACTTCATCTCAATCTTGCAATGGTCTTAGATTTGGGGAACCCTAAGATACTATGGAATGGTTAGAGACAAATCTGTATGAAGTGCTTGATTGATCAGATTTAATTAAAGCTCCATACTCACCCAGTTCAACTACAGCTGTCTGATGTTTAGACCTTCACCCTGTGTTTATTTCTAGCTTTTTCTCTATAAAATTTTACATCACTTAAATCCACTGCCTAAATAGTCTTTTTCCAATTAGAATTTTTACTAAGCTTTCTCTGCAAAAAAGATCTTTTCTTTTTTCCCTTTCTTTTCTTTTCTTCTTCCTTTCTCCCTCTCTTCCTTCCCTTCCTCCCTCCCTCCCTTTCCTCCTTCCTTCCTTCTTTCCTTTCTTTCTTTATTTAAAATGTAGTTTTGGGGGGCGCCTGGGTGGCTCAGTCGGTTAAGCGTCTGCCTTCGGCTCAGGTCATGATCCCAGGGTCCTGGGATCGAGCCCCGCATCGGGCTCCCTGCTCCGCGGGAAGCCTGCTTCTCCCTCTCCCACTCCCCCTACTTGTGTTCCCTCTCTCGCTGTGTCTCTCTCTGTCAAATAAATAAATAAAATCTTTAAAAAAAAAAAATGTAGTTTTGGTGTTAGAATGTAATAGCAACATGTGAGTTTCTGAAGCTGATGTCAACCTATTTTTAGGATTTTTAGCAATTTATATTGACTGCCATTAAGAGATGCAGGTCCAATTCCATGAGCCTGCCATTGAAAAGATATTCTTCCCAGCACAGGCTTTCTGACATCCACCTGTGGAGTCTCTGTTTAGAGACCTGATGCTTCATCCTCTTCTCCAGCAACTCAAAACCACCAAATTGTCAAAGCTTCAGTTTTCACCACGAACCAGTCTGGTGAACTTGCCAAACCAAAAGAAAACTAGTACACCCTAATAGCTTTGAAAAGGAAAAGGAAATTCTCCCTATCAGGCTGCTTTTTTCCCAGCTCTTCCACTGAATGGTGGCTGGAAGCAGCAGCACAAGGTTTAGTGGGCTGTGAAGGGAAGAGGCTGCCCCTTGCCTGTTCCTGCTCTGAACAGCTGTGCCCACTCTCTGAAGCCAGTTCTGACACCCAGTTCGAATTCCTAGCCTGTCAGTAGGTGGGGCCTCCTGATGCCCCCAGGTGGGCTTGCTGTTTGGCTCAGCAAAAGAGAGCTGGCCAAACTAGCCAGCCCCCCATTCTTTCTGTCCCTGAAATAAAAGTGGGTCTGTGACATTATACCTGGAGCTCTGTGCTCAGCAAACTCCTCCCCTTGAGAGTTATTCTGGGTGCAGATGAGGGCAGGCTGCCTGCTTGGGTTCCACATGAACATGCTGCTCGCTGGTGTGTGTGGACTTGTCTTGTTCTAATTACTACCTGCTGAGTGCTTAGGGCTTCCAGCATAGGGGAGGGGGACTTCTGTTACTGAACAGAGCTTCTTACAGCAGGGATGATTCTGGTTGAGAATGGTTCAGGCAGTGCCCACAGAAGTAAGGGCAGTGGGTATTGATCTTATTTTTTATTCCATAGCTCAGAGTGTTTAAAAATTGTTTGGTGCTGAAATGCAGAAACACATTTCTTATAAGGTATTTCAAGCTCCAATGAAGTTCTAAGACTTCTCTGTAAATTTGAATCTGAACGATTGCTTTGCAAATAGGATTCATCTGATGTCGAGGAGTGAATTTTTAGAGCGCAGGGAAGTATGCTATGACCTCTTCTCTGTCCATAAATATAAATAGAAGGCATTTGTATATCCCTTATGTGTAGGAGGGAGATCAGAGGGGGCATAGGCCATGTGGGACTGAGGATGTAGAGGGAAGAAAGCCAGGGAAGGTCACGAACCACAGAAGAATGACCAGGGCAGATGGATGGGCTGATGCTCAAAAGCGGGGAGTGGCTTGTCCACACACACAGCTAGTAACTGTCCCCCGACTATGAACTGAACTGAACCCTACTCTTGTGCTTTGGGTCCAGCCTCCTTTGGCTGTTCCAGTGCGTATGTGCACAATGTGTGACTAAGCTGTGCTTTGTACCTGGTTCACCTGTCAGTCCTGCCCTTCTGCAGCCCCTCAGGCCCCTTCATGAATTAATGAACAGACACGTGGGCATGAAGGAGAGATGGACAAGTTGAGTGGGTCCAGAGAGTTATCTTAAAGGAAGCCACCAGAAAGATGAGTCAACTCAAAGATACTCTTGGAGAACCTATAAGATATGACTTGCTTCCTTCTCCTGCCCCCACTCCCCAATACACACACACACACACACACACACTTACATATCTATAAAGTGATTTACTATAAGGAATTGACTCACATGATTGTGGAGGCTAAGAAGTCCCAAGACCTGCAGGGTGAGTCAGCAAGCTGGAGACCACAGAAAAGCTGATGGTATAGCCCAAGTTCAAAGGCCTAAGACCCATGAAAGCCATGGTGTAAGTTCCAGTCCAAGTCCAAGTCTGAAGGCAAAAGACCAATGTCCTCACCCAAAGACAGGCAGAGAGAAGAAATTATTTCTTTCTCAGCTCGTTACTCTCATCAGGCCTTCAATAGATTGGATGAGGCCCACCCACATTGGGGAGGGCAGTCTCATCCAGAAACACCCCTGCAGACATGCCTGGAAATAATGTGTAACCAAATATCTGGGCACTCTATGGACCAGTCAAGTTGACATATAAAATTAGCCATCCCACCATCCCATCTGAGTTCTTCAGGTGCACTGAGTGTGTACCCCTTGGGTTCTGTCTCACACTTTAAGCCTCAGCCTCATGGCAGACATTCCACATCCAGTCTGTTGTTGAATCTGATTGATTCCTCCATCACAGCATTTCTTGTATCTGTCCCTTCAAGTCCATTGACAATATCCAATGCAGTCCATGACTCTGGACTGCCAGAGTCCCCTCACTCTTGTCTTTTTGCCTTTTAGCTCCTCTTCCTCAAATACATTTTCACATCTACTAAACTTCCTGAATCTCCTCACTGATGTCATCTTTTACCTGCAAGGCCCACCTTCCATGGTCACATCCTGGTGGCCATTTCCCATTTCTGGCTGTCTCTTACCTATCCACATTTTCAGCAGAATTGAACAGCTTATTGTGTCTGTTTCCATTTTCTTACCTCTGGACAAGTGCCTACATATATGTTGTTCCTTCTAGCTGAAATGCCTTTCTCCTCTCTGTTCACTCCACACCATCTCCCAAATCTGAAAGTGCAAGTCATTTTTGTTCTTCAGGGTTCTATTCAGTGTCAGCCCCTGCAAGAAGCCTTCCCTGATTTCATCTGGTGGACAAATCTCCTCTTCTTTGAACTCCCATAGCGGTTTTTCAGTTTGGTTATTGAAGTGTGCAGATGATAAGCTCTAGTAAACTCCTAAACTTGGCTGTCCAAATGGATTCTTCTGGTATTTGCTTTCTCTGATGATGGTGATATGGGGGTGAGGGTGTAGGGGAAATACATACACTTGTGTGTATCTATTAGCAGTGCGGCTTAAATACACCTTTAAGGCAACAAGCAATGTGAAGTTACAGGTTGGTAAATGATTAACTGCCAAATGAATTGTACCATTTTTAAGATCCCAATGCATTATTCTACAACATGAGTTAAATGTGGTCCTTTGGTATCTGTGACATTTGCTGGTGTCTTATGTCCACACACAGTTCAATAAAGAAGTGTAACTAAGTCAACAGCTTTTCTTTGCAGATTAGCAACACTTGCTCCATTTTTCAGGAATGCTTTTATAGTCTCTATGGAATCACCATGTAACAATAAGGCTTTTAAAAAAGAAGAATGATATTTTTTAAATAGATAAAGAGAGCATAATGTATAATGGAGCCAGGGGTCCTCACTGATCTATATACAGGATTCATTACCTGATCCCCTACTGTTAAGCGGTTTGCATAGAGAAGCAGAGTTGTTAAAACACACAATGTTCACTAGTGAATTGAGCACTTGAAAAAAATGAGCCCCCCTCATCCACCCTTCCTTGCTTAACAATAGCGTCTCTTTCCACCCCCATATCAGTCTTTTTGTCCAGTTTATGGCTATTTGTTGGACAGTGTATCATCCCACAGAAATGCAAATCTCATGAAGTTGACGCATGGAGAATTGTTTACACCCCACACACAAAGTTATTATTAAATGAGGATCTCACAATTGAGGACGAACATAAACAAGGATGATGACACAGGTTCTATACCCTTCCGAAAAAAATGATTCAACTAGTAAAGAATTAGGATTAGAGACTTGGAAAACTAGACAAAACCCTTGAATATTTTCCCCAAAACTCTCTCTATGGTTATGGGAAAGTGGACATGAAGGGGCATTGTTATCTCATGCTTTTCTACTGCGTTATGGGGAAATTACACCAAAGAACAATCAACATTTGATCCCTCCCTCATTCGTTATAACAAGCAGGGCATGGTTGCTCTTAGAATACAAATTTTTAAGGAAACCTTAGGTCTCTATTTTATTTTTCAAGATAAAATATCAGTGCAACTTTCTTTCATTTCAAGTAGTCTGCATGAAGTCATCTTTCTCCTCTTCTGGTTATCCCCATGTATATTATATTTAAATAATGGAAGACATTTCTATCTCTGAAAAAGTACTTGGAGGTCAAAAAGCATTTGGTTTGGGGGTGTCTGTATTTCTGTGAGTCGGTGGAAGAGGTAACAGTAACTGAACTTTGTGGGGTTTGCCATCTGAATAAGCATTTGTTCCTCTAAATCATAACTGTGGATCCTTGATTTATACCCACTGAGTTAATATGCTGGTGTTGGATTGCATACCAGGAAACTCAGGTGGAAAACTATTTGTTCGTGTTCCTTATGAGCCAGCTACAGTCTGTCGCTCAGTTCTGATAAAATAAAACTTTTCCTGGAAGTTGGTGCTTTTTTCTTATTCTTTCTTCTCTTTTTCTTCTCTCCTTCCTCTTTTTCCTCCTCCATTGTCCTCCTCCTTCTCCCCTTCTTTTTTTTTTCTTTTTGGGTTTTGTTCTGTTGTTTTTTGTTTTTGTTTTTGGTTTTTTTTACCAAATATTATTTCACTTATGCAGAGATAGCTTGGGATCTTCTAGCTACTCTTTCTCTTCTTCAAGTTGTAGAATGTGAATACTGAAAATGACCTTAGTGGTGAGCTAGCCTACCCCGCTCATTTTAAAGATGCGAGAACTCTGGCTAGAGACAGAATGGTAGAGCTGGATTGGGCCCCTTACCCCATCCAGTCATGGCTCTAATCCATGTCCTCTAAGCCACGCCCTGCTTCCTGGTGGGAATGGCCATGAAGGGGAATGACACAGAATATAGGGACACCAGATCTTGGAAACTTTCCCCCTGTATACAGTTTTGTATTTCCTAGAAGTAGACCTTCAGACAAAATTCAAGAGCAAGTAATTTATTTGGGACTGGATCCCAGGAAACCCGAATGTGAAGGAGACCAAGGAGACAGAGAAGCACCCACAGGTTTGTTGTTAAGCAGGTTACTGCCCTAGACAGCTGGGACTCAATCCATGGGGAAACTCTGGGAAATGGTAGAAAACATGTACTCGGAGGTGTGACTCCATAGCACTTCCAGCCTGGCCCATGTGAAGGCAGAGTAGACAATGTTCTGGCAAAGCTGCAGGTGCTGGAAGTTGGAAGTCCAGCCTATGTGCATGGAAATTGTTGATGCTGATGGGATATGGGCAGGAGATTAGCTATGTCTTCCACACACTGTATCACAGAAACACACCATAGAGAGAATGGGATCCTCTTTTCCTGCTCTCAGGGAGGAAGATACTAGTTTTACAGATGCTAAGTTCCTTTTTCAAGAAGGATAGGAGGAAGGGGGAACTAGAACACACGACAGCCCTAAATTTTTAAGTGACTCCCTTTCAGCAGGAATCCTTTGGGGCAAGTCTCACCAACACACAAAACCCCTGCAAATTCAGTAGGTTTGTGGATACGTTTAGGATAAAAGGCCAGTTTTAGCCAGCCTGTCTCCACTGCAAGATTCTATGCTTCTCTGCCTGTTTCTCCACCTTTAAAATGTTGGTTAATGGGGCGCCTGAGTGGCTCAGTTGGTTAAGCATCTGCTCAGGTCATGATCCCTCTCCCTCTGCCTGCCTGTCTGCCTACTTGTGATCTCTCTCTCTCTCTGTCAAATAAATAATCTTTTAAAATAACATAAAATAAAATAAAATGTTGGTTAAATCCATCACTGACCTGGTTCTTGAGACAGAAAGGAAATGAAATGGTTGCAACATGTTCAGAGATTCTTTGAAAACAGTGATCAGTCTGATCCTCACCTAGGATTCCTGATATCTCAATCAGCACCCCCAAGGAGAATGGCCCATACACAAATGATTATTGCCATTTTCACCCATAAAGCCACTGGAGGCCAGATTAACATGGGGAAATTTACCTGACTACTCCTGAGTCTTTGTCAATGCTACACCTTCTCCAAAGCCTTTTTGGACCTTTGGGAATTCAGGTAGTTTACACCTCTTCAGCCACCCTCCAAAAACCAAACTTCTTCCTGAGTGAAAAGAATAAGAATCTAGAATCCAAGGGTTCAAAGGACACATCTCTCAGTTCATATTTTCTCCCAATATAGTATCCCTTGAATAGATTCTTGATCCCCTCGAATCAGGTGTGTGCTCCTTCACTTCCCTATAACTGCTCTCATCAAAGTCACAGTGACCTCCGGGTAGCTAAATCTGAAGCTGATTTGCAGCCTTCTCACTTGCTGTAACAGCAGTGAGTTGTTTCTTCCTGGAGAGACTTCCTCTCCTTGGCTTCCAGGCTCCACACAGCCCTGGCTCACCTCCCCGCCGCTCCCCCTCGTCTCCTTGGTTGGTTTGTCCTCATCTCTCCACCGGACAAAAAAACAGAGTGCTCTGTCTTCTGACCGATTCTCTTTTCTCTCCACACTCATTTCCAGGCTTGTGGCATTAAATGCCATCCACATGCTGATGATCCTAGACCCCTATCCCCAGTCACCTATGGGACTTCTGAAATATGTTCAAACCTGGACTCCTGACTTCCTGCAAATCTGTTCCTCTAGTGGTATTTCTTATAAGTAAATGGTGTCTCCATCTTTGCAGAGGCTGAAAGAAATCTTGGAGTCATCCTTGGTGACTCCAGACCCCATAATCCATGTCCAGACTATCAGGAAATCCTCTTGGCTGTGCCTTCAGAATACATCCAGAATCCGACCTCCTCTCACCACCTCCACAGCTGTGGTTCTGGGCAAGCAACCGTCATCCCTCCTCAGGATTGCTGCATAGGCCCTTGGGTGTTCTCCTTGTTTTTTCCTCATCCTTTCCAGCTCTGTGCCCCACAGAGTAGCCAGAATGACATTTGAAGCTCTAAGGGGGAGCATATCACCACTCAGCTTAAGCTCTCCATTAGGCTCCTGTCACACTCAGAATGAAAGCCAAATAATAGCCTCCAGGGCCCTCTGACCTCATCTCCTAGAACTTGCCCCTCACTTTGTTCTCTCTGGCCTCCCCACTGTTTCATAAACTCACCCATGCCCCTGCCCTTGCACCTGCTCTTCCTCCCTTCAGGAACACTCCTGCCCCAGATATCCACACACTCACTCTCCCACGTCCCTCACACATTATTCAAATGTCACCTCTTGTTAGATCTTCCCTGGTCATCATGCTGAAAAGTTCACACGTCCCCACCCAGAACTCTCAATCCCCTTTCTCTGCCTCATTTTTCTCCATAGTACATATCATCATTAACATGCTATATAATTTATTATATATTTATTTATCGTACACCTTCCTCCCATGGGATGCAAGTATCACCAGGGGCAGGTAGGTTCATTGATGTTGCTTCCTGCTCTATCCCCAGTGCCTAAACAGTGCTGGATATCTGTCTGGCAGCTGACTGATGAAAGAACAGACATCACAGTCAAGTGTCCATCCATTCCCAATGGGTTGTCATTTAGTGATACAGAGCTTATAATTTTGCAAAGTGCTCCTACTATGAATTTTTGGAAGATTTCTTCCTTATAGTATTAAGCTCAAATGTCCCTCCCAGAACATGTGACAACTGGTCCCATTTCTCTGCCTTATCTGCCAAAGCAAAAGAGATCTTTTCCCTCCTTAATCAATAATGAAAGCCAGATCTCAGATGAACCCTTCAGATGGACCCTCAGGCTTCAGTTCAGAATGGGAACTCCTCCCTGCTTTCTCAATTCACCTAATTGCTCTTCTGGAACTTGGTCTCAAGACACCTGTCCCACCTCTGGATATTAACCATAGTCAATGTCTCCACTCCAGAGTGGGATCCAGACCTGGGGTATACTGTTCACTAAGTGTGTAATGACCAGTGCTGAGCACAGGAAGATACCACCTCCGCTCAGCATATGAAATGTCCCTTCAGGCAGCTGGAGCCTGTGTTGGTCTGTGTGGCAGTAGGCTCTCACTCTTTTTTTCTTTTAAAGATTTATCTATTTATTGGAGAAAGAGAGAGAGAGAGCCTGGACGGTGGGGGAGGAGGAGCAAAGGGAGAGAAAGTCCCAAGCAGACTCTGCGCCGAGCATAGAGCCCAACGCAGGGCTCGATCTCATGATCCTGAGATCATGACCCTAGCCAAAACCAAGAGTTAGATGCTCAACCGACAGAGCCACCCAGGCGTCCTGACTCCGACTCTTGGTTCATGGGAACTTTTGAGCCGCTCAGTCTCCAGGTATTTTTCCCATGCACCACCCTGTCCTATATTTAGGTATGAGATTCTTTGCATTCATTCCTCCCACACCACCCTTGTTTGTCTTGGCACAGGCTGCTAACATCTTTTTAAATCATGATTCTCTACTGTAGTGCATTCCCGTCTCCTGGGTGTGCATGTCCACAGATCTGATAAACAATTTCAATAGTGTGTTGAGGGTGGAGGCAGTTCGCCTCTGGTGAGTTTCCAGGGAAGATTGGTCTTCCTCCAGCTCGTAGATATGAGCGCTGATGAGAACAGAGCTGGAGCAGGTGGCCCAGCACTGCCCACCATGAATGTTGATCATCTTTGGGTAGGTGATAGCCTTGAGAATGGGCCTCTCTGATTCCCGACTGCAGGAGAGTAATTGACTGATTTCCCTGGCTGCTGTGTTCTGAAATCCATCACTGCATTTAGGCCAGGGCAATGCTCCCCATGGCCTGCTCCCAGGAATATTAAGTAGTTCTGGGAGACCCAGGACTCCTCCGACCCATGAGCCAAAATCTCTTAAATGCCTTCTAAGACTCTTCTACAACCTGAACTGTCTGCATCCTCTCTTGAGTCCGGTAACCCCCACGGGGGTTTTGTATTCTTTGCCATTTCTGTAGACCTGTAGGGGTTGGCTGGAGTGGCGTCTTGAAAAGATTGAGAGTATGATTAAGGGCTTGGAATTTGGAGTCGCACTGTGGGGACTGAGTCCATTTCTGCCACCTGCTCCCGAGACATGAGCAAATTATTTAAATCTTCTGTGCCTTAGTTTCCTTACCTGTAAAGTGGGTTAGTAATAGTAGTAGTACCTTGTGGGGTTATTGTAATAGTTGCATGAATTAATACGTGTAAAGTACCTAGAATGGCACCAGGTATATAGTAAATATTCGGTAAAAATGACCCTGCTAGTATACTCATGCCCATGCAGTATCTTTCTACTAGAAGGCCCTTCCTGCAGGGCCTGGCCCAAGCCCTTTCTGGGGCAGCTGTCTCTCAGTGCTGCAGGCCCATCGACACTCCTTCATGCAGACATCAGTGTTTACCACAAAACCTTGCTCTTGATCCCATTCTGCTTTTCTTACCCTCTGTGCACATGTCATTCAGGGTCACCACGCTGGCCTGTGGGCACTGGGAGAGCAAGTGCTATCACTCATACTTCCATTTCCCATCCAGTGCACAGTACACATCAGGCTCTTATTAACCAAAGACCCAGTGCAAATTGTGGACTCAGAGAAGTGCAGTCATGCTCCAAGGCCCCTCTGGATACCATGTGGATTCTGATTAAAATGCCACCAGTTCTGCAGCTGCCTGTGATCTTGCTTCTGTTGACCTACATAGATCCCTGACTTGGATCACTCTGCTAAGAACATAAAGACTGGTCCTGAATAGTGAGCCTGAGTTGGTAGGAGTGTTCAAGGAAGATCAGGTGAGCCACTAGGGTAGCATCTCACAACCCAAATTGAAATTTGCTGGTGGTATGTGTGTGTGTATGTGTGTTTTGATTAGTGAACCTTTCGCTGTTTGCTCATCATCCAAACCATAATCCCTTTTTTTAAGCTATAATCTTTTAAGCTTTAATTTCACCGACTATGAGGTCTTTAGCTTCATCCTCACAGACCTTTATGGGATAGATCATTCTTACCAAATGGTTTAATCCCTTTTCCAGTTGGTTTTCTTATTGTTGGGTTCAGTTTGGCTTAGGTTTCTTTTTTGTCCTATTTTAAAATCAGGGCAAGACCAGTCAGAGCCTAGACACTTTAAAATGAATTAATTAGCTGCTGCTACCAGTTGGGTTTTCCGCAGGCAGACACTGAGACAGAGTTTTGGGTGCAAGCTGTTTTTAGGGATTAATACCTGTGAAGGGAAGAGAGAGGAAGATGAAGTCAGGCTGTGATGCAGGCTCTCCAAAGCTAAGCAGGAAGAGTTCTGGAACAGATATGGCCCACATTGGGCCCAAACTTCCCAGCCTATGTGCCACTACCTCTCTCGGTCAGTGGATGAGTGCCACCCAGGATGGATGTGACCTCATGCAAGGCTGCTGTCTGCAGAGCCAGCCCAGGGGAGATGACAGCTGGAAGCCACTCGACCACACTCCTGCAGCTGGGCAGCAAGTCCTTCCCTGAAAGGAGTTTGAGCGTCACCTCTCTGTGCCTCACATCTGTGCTCCAGCAGAGCTGTCCAGGACCTCTGAGCATTCATGTGCACCCAGTCAGGGACAGTATGTTGGGGAAGTACGGTGGGTTCTCGACCACATTTTAGCAAGTGCTCTGACCTCCCAGTTCCCAGGCCCTCTGTCTGTCTTGAGACAGCTGGCCTAGACCCGCCCACCAATGCCAAGGCCACCCAAACAGTGGGCACCTGAAGAAAGGAAGCTTCTGTGTTCAAATCGCCCTGAAGGAAATGGGTCCCAGGGAGGGTCTGGTTACCCAGAGGGCATTGGAAGGCCTAGGAGCCATTTAGGAATTTTGATCAATTGATGCTGAGCCACATCCATAAGGACATCAGCTCCTTTCCAGCATCAGACTCCTCCTGATGTCCTCTTCAGCCAAGAGCACAAGCATGGCTTGGCCCAAGGTGCTGCTTATGCAGCTGAGAGCTCCTCCAGGATCTCTTTGAGGAGTGGGAAGAAGGAAAGGAGCAAACCACCTCTGCAGATGCCTCCAGGCCCCCACTGGATAGGAGACCTATGGGCCACTCACCCACTCTTTCATTCAGTATTTATTGGGCACCTACTTATGGTGAACCAGGCCAGTGAAGCCTGTGTCCATGTGGGCCTTACATTTGGGTGGAACATACAGCCTGTCAGACACCATGCTGAGCATTGCATGGCAGGTCAGATGTCCTATGGGACAAGGTTCCAAATGAAACTGATTTCATCAGGCTCCTCTGGAGCAGACCCAGTCCTTCATCTGGACTCCAGACTCTGATGAGGTGTGAGAATGGGTCATGGAGAGTGCCTGGTGAGTTCCATGCCAGTGCATTTGTGCCTCCCCCCACCCCCGGTAGTTAAGAAGAAAACACACCCCTAGAGCACTTGGAAGTGTTACCCGGAGATGTTGGGCAGATGTTAGCCCGCAGGACTATGACAACATAAACATATGTCCATGCCCTTCTTCCCACTGCCCGCCATCACTGGCCAGCGAGGAACAGAAGCAGCCTCCCAGTCTTGAAGCAGCAGGGTGTTGAGAGGTCTAGTGGAGGTGACCTTGACATTAAGGCCTTTTCTTCTTACATGGGCACACAGGACATCAACCAAGACGTTTGTTTCAAGACAGATCTGGGAGGGTAAATGGTAGTGGAACCAAGACTTGAGTGTGGGACATCAGTTCTAGGGTCCCCTCTCTGAGGTTTAGAGCAGGGGAAGTCTCCTGGGAGAAGTGTGCCATCCAAGGTCTGTATCCTGAACCACCCACCTGCCCACATACTCTCAGTGTCCATCGCCGGCCCCATGCACTTTCTGCCTCTCACAGCAGCAACTGTAAAAAGAAAGATTTAATAAAAAAAAAAAAAAAAAAAAAAGCAGGGGTGTCCCAGAAGGAATTTCTGATGCCTGGTTCAGCCAAGGCTGCATATTATGTAACTGTGGAGTGATGAAGTCAGGGAGGCTCTGGAGGGCTCTGTGACTTCTCTTTTTGATCTCTAACTTCCAAGCCAAATCCCAGGGAGCTTTAAAACTCTCCTCATCCTATTTTAAATAATTTCATTTCAAGTGGGTTTTTTTTCCCCTCACTTTGAATGGCTTTCTCCTCCCATTTCCCCTGAGCATCCACCTTGAAATTTGCAGGTGAGGAGTGCCAGCCTATCTTAAAACATATTGATTACTAATGGTGGAGAAAGTTGGGGAAGAGGATCACTGATGGAGACCCCCACTTTCCAGACCCAGGAGTAGAATGGGTGGGAATGTGGACCAGAGTCAGGGTAGCTAGGTTCAGATTCCCGTGTCACCATGTATTAGTCTGCTAGGGCTGACTAACAAAGTACCACACACTGGGGAGCTTAAACAACAGAAATCTCTTTGCTCACACTCGTGGAGCTGGAAGTCTGAGGTCAAGGTGCCAGCTGGGTTGGTTTCTTCTGAGGCCTCTCTCCTTGGCTTTTAGATGGATATTGATCTTCTCGCTGTGTGTTCATGTGGTCTTCCCTGGATGAATGTCTGTGTCCTAATCTCTCCTTATACAGACACCAGTCATATTGGATTAGGGCTCATCTATAGGACCTCTTTTTCCTTAATCATCTCTTTAAAGGCCCTATCTCCAAATTAAGTCACATTCTGAGATACTGCGGATTAGAACTAAGACATATGTATCTGGGGGACACAATTCAGCCCATAACAACCAGATACCAACTAGGTGATCTTAAGTATTTTTTATGCCTCATGTGCCTCTGTTTCTTCATCTGAAAAATGGGCACAGTGATAATGCCTACCCCACGGAGCTGTTGTGAGGATTAACTGGGTAGATACTTCTTGGATTAAGTAGTAGTTAGAACAGTGTCAGGAATTGTTATTTCAGAGGGAAGCAGAAGAGATTCTCAAATATAACCTTTACATTCTAGTGATCTGTCAGGACAAGGCATGCCTGACTCTGTCCTCAGAATTGAAAGGGTCTATGGTCAGCTGTTTTTACTCTTTGAGAGTGCTGAATGGTTCAGATTCCCACAAACCAAAACGTAAAACTGTGGCAGGGTGGACCATCAGAGTAGACCAGAGCTCCCAGCCATCTCCCCAGCATTGCTTCCTGGCACCCATACATCTCCCCATGCCACTCCTGCCCAACTGTGGTGGCTTGAGACATGGCAGCAAATTCCTTTACCTTTCTCCTATCCAAAAATAAAAGTCTAGTTACCTTCTCCTTGACTGTGGGCTGCCTAGTGCTTCACTTCCATAAAATAGAGTGAGATGGAAGTGACATAGGCAATGTCACTTCTGGCTTTCCAGACTGGATCAGAAAAGGCAATAGGGCTTCCCCTGCTCTCTCTCAAGGTTCCCAGGATATGGACTTTTGGAGCCCTGAGACACCAGGAAAGAAGCCCAGCTACCCTGAGCTGCCATGCTGGAGAGACAGTACAAGGATAGAAAGAGAAGCCCAAGGAGCCCCAGATTTCTTGCCCCAGCTATTTGAATGTTTCCAGCCCAGAAGTCCCAAACATGAGAATAATCAATCTTCATATGATTGCAGTCCCCAATCCCCAAGCCACACCAACCAGTGGCAGCTAGAGCAGATGAGCTCTCTCCAGGGATCTACAGGATCTATGAGCATGGGAATGGTTGATTTATGCAATCACATTTTGGAATAACTTGTTATGCAACTGACCTATCTGGAGCACCAACTTAGCTAACATCCAACCACTTTGGGCAGCCTTTTGTGGGGTGCTTCTCTGGACTGCAGTCCCTCCCTTTGATGCATTAGGTTACAGATGTGTGATAAGGAGCTCTAGGCCCCATTTGGGTTTGGGTTTAGGTTATTGGAAACTGACAGAAGGAACATTTTTTTATTGCCAATGACAGTTGATAGGCCTAAAAGAAGAGCAGTTCTGGTTATGGCTTGTCAGGCAAGTGATAAATTGTGGGTGCAGATTAAATGATGGCAAGGGAATATTTTAACTGAGAAGAAAGTTGATCGAAAAGGAAAAATGGAAGGTGGGGGATAACTATGGTTTTAGGGCACTTTGTCCTTCAGAGAAAAAAAAATACTTAGCACCCACCAAAAGGGTCACAAAACCCCTCTGCTACTTCCCCCCCACACAGCCCACCCCCACCCCACAAAGGCCCTCATTCGCATTTTCAGAGGAACTAGACGAGTTTTCCTTGGTTGACTCACTCCATAATCCCCACAGTTAATTCAGCAACTGGGAATCCCATCAAAATCTGCCTAGCCTGAGGGTCTCGCTGTACATCCAAGCTATAATCCTGCAAAGCCTCCCCATGTCACCTTGACTAGTTAAGCAGATCTTTTTATCATCAGGGCAGCTTCCAGCATGTTAGAAATAAGATTAAATGGTGATTCTTTTCCCTTTGGGATAAACGAAATGATGAATTGGGGAGTCTTAAGAGCCTATGTGCTGTCAATCTTCTTTGGGGTGAGGCTTGAAGAGATAATGATTGCACTTGAACATCTCAAGTTCAAAGCTCTTCAAAACCAGTACATTCTGCAGTGCTCTGTCGTGGGAAACCATATAGATGGTGAGAGATTAGGCGTTCTTGAGAGAGACGGGAAGAATAAGAACTGACATCACCGGAACCTTGACACTGAAGCTTTGACAGCAAGGCAGAGGTTCATCTGGGGGGCAGGCAGCTGCAGCATCCATACCAGCTGTCATCTGATGTCACTGGGACACCCAGCACATTAGTGAAGGAAATTGGATGAGACCCCACCTGCTGGGACATGATTGGGTCTTCTGTCTTGTGTTTGCAGATATGAGATATGAGCTTCTATCCTAGCATGAGAGATCAGAAGGTAGAGCATTTGTTGAGCTGGAAAAAGCTGCAACTCTCACCTTGTGAGTCTGCCTTACATGGAGAAAGAGAAGGTTGAGCTTCCTGGCTCTCATTCATCTGCCAGAGTAAATGTTGGCAAAGCCCAAAGACATTTTTCAAGGGACCTATCATAGCATCCTGCAGAATGACAGTATCACTGGCTCTGAAAAGGTTTCTTACCTGAAAAGTACAAGTGTAAGAGCTGCTGGTCTCTTTCTGGTATGGGTTTGATTTGAAAGGTGCCTATAGGATTTTCTATTCTCTTTCTTTAGCGGCCAATTCCAAGTTCATTTTCCAGACTCTTCACTTTCAATGTCTGGAGGTAATAAAAGGAGGCAAAAAACATAATTTCTGACACCCCCCCAAATTCCACCAAACTTCCTGTTTTTAAGGATCCCTCTTGATGGGCATCTGCCCAGTTGTGCCTTCCTCCGTTCTGGCAGCGGTCTTGTATGGATGCTTGAGTGGATTCCCAGAGATTGACATTACCAAACCAATAGAGTCAAAGTAGGCTCATTTTCCCCTAGATCTCTTAGCTCCTTGAATAGGTATCCCCATCTGCCCCCTCAGCAGTAGCCCTTAGCCCTTAGACCTAATTTCCTCAGCTATGTATATGGGTAAAGGTTTTGTTTTATTTATTTATTTTTTAACTAAGGATGCTTAATATTGTTCACCAAGAACTGGATTTGGCATTCTTTCTCAGAGTGTGTTGGTTCTGGTCCCTTGCAGAATAATACTGAGTTCTCAAACATGCAGTGAAATGAAGTGTTCCTTTTTATGAAGTTCACACTCCTTAGGTATACCCCAAATGTCTGTTTACTTCTAGACCAGCATTTCTCAAATTTTAATGAGCCCCAGATTTCTTTAACTAGAAAAGGCAGATTCTGATTCACATGGTCTGGGGCAGGGCTTTTACCATGCTGCCCAGAACCACATGTTCCACTGCCTTTCCTTCAGAAACTCTTCTCTCAGCTGGTCTGCTCATGGCAGATCATTACCATGAAGCACCAAAGCCCAGAAATGCCAAGTCTCCTGGTTGCAAATGCAGACATGTGGCTCTTAGCCCTTCTATCTAATGTCAGGCATCCACTGGGCTCCTTCTTGTGCTGACAAAAAGCAAGATGCAAGGAGGTGATGGGTTCCCAGGGGCTCTCTTAGGCAGCTCCTGCAAAGTTCCTGCTGTGCACTTGCAAAGTCAAGGACAGAGAAAGGGTACCAGATGAGAAAACAAGATGATTACTGAAGCACAGGATTGCACTGTGCAAGCACCACAGCCTTCAGGAAATTGGGAAGAGCCTTTGGAGCTCAATGCAGGATGGGGCGATGGAGCTGGATGCTGAGATGTGCCAAGACGGTGACCAGAGTGAGCACACACTTATTGGAGACATGGGATGGGGCCATTAAGAGGCTAGCTTGCTGGTAGCTGGAAATCAGTACAAGTTTAAAGGAATACAAAAGAAGGAAACTGAAGCAAAATGTCTGGGTAATGTCTAGAGAGTCTCTCTGAATGATCTGGTACCAGTGCTTAAAGGTCATCAAACCAGCAGCCATAATTCATACCCTTTGAGGAAGAGTTTCTGATCAGAAAGAGCTGAAAAATGAAAAATCTGTTTCAGAGTACACGGTCCAGAACATTTGCACTCTCATTCTTAAAGTCCGTATAGACTTCTGAGAAGGCCTTTTTCAACACACCCCACTTTTGCCTAAACTGGGGGATAACATATCTGAAAACAAACTTCACATTCCAGCCATCCTGGATTATTTTCCAACCCTGGAGCATTAAGATGAGTTCAGATGAGTTCAGTTATAAATATTTTCTGCTTTTTGTTTTGGTTTGGTTTGGGTTGGGTTTTTAAACAATAGGAGCCACCAAATGTTGTAACTTGAGTTCTGAGTCTCTAATCAAGCAGGAGAAGGGGGTTCCTATAAGCGGCTGCTGCGTGCTCCAGAACTTGCCCAGGAGGCTTGAAAACACTGCAGGCCCATTGTACTAGTGTCCATTTTCTTTGGATGGTGGCAACTCTTGCCATAAAAACCTTCCTCCGAATGAGTGGTTCTTGGCCCTGGAAATTTAACCTCTATCACTTTATGTGCTGACTGGCAGCACCTGGTTTGCTCAGCTCTGAAGCAGGAGCTGCAGGAGGGACAGCAAACCTGTGGTTCTTGTTGGAGAGGCTTAGCCTTTCAATAGGCTTCGCTTTTTAATGAGTAATATTTATTAAAGCTTCATAATGTAGTGGGGTTGGCCAGCACACTACCCTCTAGAATTGTGCTGCCCAGTTTAGCAACCACTAGCCACATTTAAAATTAAATTAAATTAAATTGTGTGAGGGCACCTGGGTGGCTCAGTCGGTTAAGCGACTGCCTTCGGCTCAGGTCATGATCCTGGAGTCCCGGGATCGAGTCCCACATCGGGCTCCCTGCTCAGCGAGGAGCCTGCTTCTCCCTCTGACCCTCCCCCCTCTCATGTACTCTCTCTCTCTCATTCTCACTCTCTCAAATAAATAAATAAATAAATAAATAAATCTTTAAAAAAATAAATTAAATTGTGTGATTTTAATTAACTAAAATTTAATTTAATTTTGAAATTCAGTTCTTCAGTCACACCAGTTACATTTCAAGCACTCAGTAACCACATGTCAATAACAGTTACCATATTGGATGGTGCAGAGTATAGACCATTTCCATCATCACAGAAAGTTCTGTTGGATGGTAGCTGCACTTGTGGTGAGCATAGCATAACACATAGAGGTGTCAAATCACCATGTTGTACCTGAAACTAATGTAATAGTGTGTGTTAACTATACTATAATACAAAAAGTTTAAAAGAAAAAAATAAAATGGTTGTTTTAAGTCACTAAGTTTTTCTATAGTTCATTACACAGCAATAGATAACTGATACTATCCAGAACTCATCCATAAAGTTAGAACTCAGTGAGTTTGAGCTGTATGACTGATTAACCAGCTCATTTTCTCTTCTCAAGATCTGGATAAGTGGTCTAGCAGTGTCTCAGACAGAATTATTGGCTCTGATATTTATTTATTTATTCTGGGTCCCAGATTGAGACAGCAGCAGCTACTAAAGGGAGGGTCTTCTTGTGGTGATGGTAAAAATATAATAGAGTGAGTAAAATATGACAGACCTCTTCATTCTAGGCTTAGAACTGATGAACCCTCACTTCTGCTCTCATTCCAGCATCCAAAGAAAATACATTCTACCTTTTATAAGAATTGCAAAGTTATGTGGAATAGAGTGTAGATCCAGAGAGAAGAATCAGAGCCAATAGTTCGGTCTGAGACACTGCTAGACCACTTATCCAGATTTTGAGAAGAGAAAATGAGCTGGTTAATCAGTCATACAGCTCACACTCATTGAGTTCTAACTCCGTGGATGAGTTCTGGATAGTATCAGTTATCTATAGCTGTGTAATGAACTATAGACTGTATCCCTATGCTGTATCTTTCACCCCTGTGACTTATCCATCCCATAACTGGGAAGAATAAGTTCCACTCCCCTTCACCCCTTTTTGCCGATCCCCTCCATCTCCCCTCTCCCACCGCTGGCAACCATCAGGTCTTGGTATTTATGGATCTGTTCTTCCTTTCTTGTTTGTTTGTTTGTTTGTTTCATTTTTTAGATTCCATGTATAAACAAAATCATATGGTATTAGTCTTTTTCAGTCTGACTTATTTCATTTAGCATAATACCCTCTAGGTCCATCCATAAAACAACCAGTTTATATAGTTGATAATTCTGTGGGTCAGTAATTAGAGCTGAGTTCAGTGAGATGATCCTTCTGATCTGGGCTTCTCTTGGCTGGGTTTGTTTAATGTCTCAGGCTGGGAAGGCTGCTCCTTACATTCTCCAGCAGGCTAGCCCAGGCTTGTTTACATAATGATGGAAGAATTCCTACTGAGAGTCAAGCTCAAGGCCTCTAGAGACTGAGGCTTGGAGCTGGTACCCCACCACTGCTAAAGAAGCCCAGATTCAAGGGAGGGAGTAGGGAATAGTTTCACTTCTTGTTAATAATAAATAATCTTGGCTCATTTTTTCAGTCTGTTAGATGGATCTAGCATATATATTCCATGATTGGAAATAAAAATATGAGGCTTACTCTACATCCAAAATTTACTATATAGAGGTATCCTGAGGAATGCAAAGTAAAAGTGCAGGTAGAATTCAGAGAAGGATGTGTCTCTTTCCTCAATTTCTCCCCATGTAGTGGGGCATCATTGCATGCCCTATCTTGCTTGATGAGACAACATTAAAAGCATGTTGACATTATATGATATATTATGATAGCAGCCAGTTATTAATCCAACATCACACCAGCAATTCCCTGCGTCTGAATTTACCAAGACAATCCCCATGGATGTCCATCCTCAACCAATACCACCTGTCAAGTCTTTTCTAAGAGATGGAGTTGCAGCTGTTAATAACAGCTGTCAACAACAGCTGTAACAACACTAAACCCCAAGTTTCTATAATTTCATTCTTTCTGGGACCCAAAGTGACTACAAGCATATATTGTGTCATTGATACCTACCCTACAGGAACAGTTGGCCACAAGTGAATGCAAGTAGTAAATCCTTAAAATATATACCTTTTCCATGGAGTCCTAGTTTTCTGCTTCATCCCACCAAGAGTTTTAATGGAACACTCTCCCGCTTCAGACATTTTTTATCTATTCATCTCGTTGAAATTTCTTTTGGACTGCCCTTTCTCTATTTTTGCTGAATTCTATCTTTCTTCCCACTTATCTGTGGGAATAATTAGTTCATTTTCCATCACTTTAGTCCACCTGCCCATAGCTTTGTATGGTGTTAGTGAATCTGTTTTAGTAATAGTTACTATTTTTTAATATTACTTGGATTTATAAAATATTTCAACTTAGTCACTTACTCCACTAAAAATCTTCCAGAATTCAGAATGAAAGGGAAATTAACATTTATTGAGTACCACCTACATCCAAGCTCCATAGTAAGACTTACCATTATCCTGCTCATCCTCCCATGTTCATCCTCTACCCCTTGTGTAAGGGGTAGATTATTATTTTCATGTTTCAGCTAAGAAAGCTGAGGCTCAGAGCAGTGAAGCACCTGACCTAAGCCCTAGGATGAAAGTGAAGAAAAGCAAGAATATTATTCATGTCACTTTTCCTGATAACAAAGCTGTGACATAACTTACATATAGAGTAAGTCAGAAATTTTTGTACTTTGTTCATACTAGGAGACCAAAAAAATGGTGTTTAATTGAACAGAATAAAAATCCATCTTTAGGGTAACAATGCAGCTTATTTCAAGAGTAAGTGATTATTTCTTTGTTCTATCCTTCTGGTTCTGAGTAGGTCTTCCTGGGGAAACATAAGAAACATTAAACTTAAGTAATTAGTGCTTCCTTGTAAATGGTTATTCCTGAATTCCAGCACTCTGTATACACCACAACCTAAAAACTTTACATAAAATTACTCTGGGACTCTTGCTCCACCCCATGAGTATTCTAACCACCAGGCATTAGGAGTAAGGATAAATAATGTTGATGTAGAGGAAAAATATTCATTTTCATGGCCCAAGTCCCTCAATTCTGAGATGGCCTTGATTATTTCAGTTACTAGCAATATGTCTATTTGATCATCTCCCCTGTCCTTTTCAAAATGAATATGGACTGTCATGGAGAGCCAATTGATTCCTGGGAAAAGATCAGATAGAAAGCTTTAGGGGAGATCATGGACAAGAATCTAGATTCCCCAACTTCTAATTGAGGACTCTTCCAACAAGGTTATATAACCAGAAAATGCCTGACTTAGTGGAGATCTACAGATCGACCAGGAGTGAAGCCCATTAGAGCTCTTCAAACTCCCTTGTTAACTGCAAGGCAAAGCTGAGCCAATTTAGTGCCAGAGTCAGAGTGTGAGTGCAAAAGGCACTTAAGAAAGTTCTAAGGAAATGAAGACACTCATTTGGGGATTCATTCTATTGCCTACTACAAGGATGCAGTTACCTGTCTGTGTTCTTTCTGAAGAGTGACACAGTTGCACAGAAGCCATTATTTCTAGTCACTATCTCCCCATTTTTACATGTAAAAATATTGTTATTGTTATTCCATTATGTCTGGATTTTCCATTTTCTTGAATATCTCTCCCACTGTTACTATAGTATCCCCACCATGCAAGATTTAGGTTTTTTGGAGAAGAGGGAATTCCTTTACTTAGTTTCAGCACTCATAAACTTAACATGATTCTTGAGCATTCTGCTTTTACAAGCCTTAAAACCACTTATACCTTCTATGGACATAAAGGACTCCTGACTCTTGTGTTTACTTGGCAGATGGGTTGAAGATGGATAAAAAGGCACAGGATGAAAACTATTAAATGTTCTTGGGGAAAGAGGATTATGATAAAACAGATAAGGGAGCAAAAAACTGTAAGATTCAAGAAAGGAAAGAATAAGGTATGCCTGACCAACATTATTTTAATTGTTCCACTATATTATTTAGCAGAGAAAGGAACACCATGTTGCCTTCCCTTAAGAAGAATGTTCAGTTGAGGGATTTGTGAAATATTTATCTGTCACATTTGTTGAACAATTATAAACACTGAGCAGTGATGAGTGACAAGAACTTCATAAGAAGACATGTATTAGCAGAAGTAGAAGCAAATTTGAAGTAACTTTACATAATCAGCTGCCAAGATGAACAGATATCTTAAAGAAAAAACCTGCAAAAGTGCAAGTGCTCATATCACTAATGAATACAGAGAGAAACAGAGTGACATTAGCAAGAGGGTAGAATAGGAAGCCTCAGACAGTCCTTCCCCATGGAGACACTGATTTAACAATAATATGGGCCAGATATATAAGCCATATAATTGCCTTTGTAAGAACATCAAAGGCCAGTTGAGAGGTTACAGCACCCCCAGATGAGTGCAAGGCCAAAAAGGAGATGCATTGGAGTGGGTAGGAAAGTCCATACACTTACCCACTAAACTCCATCTCACTCCCAGCATATGCAGCATGATTAGAAGAAATCTCCCAACTCACTCTCTCTCCCTTGGGAGGGAAAAGAAAGATGGAACACATGTCTAATGTTCTGGCTTTTCAGGGTGCTTCCAAAGAGTGGTTTCTATTTTACCTGACTCAGAGCACTGACAAGAAAGGTGGTAATACACTTTGGATGGCCTGGGGGACACTGAGAACAAAGGTGAGCCTCGACTTGCCACAGCATCAGAGAGATTGCAGACTGCAGACAGACACCAAGGGAAGTTGGTGAGTAGAAACAGGCACATTTTTTCAGCTGGGAAATTATACACACAAGCCTAGAGAAGACACAGCCCAGAAAAGGTTGGAGAAGGCTACTGAATCTCTAGCTGGGCTGACTGGTGAAGATTTTCCCCTACATGAAGATAATCCATAAAGACGAAGAAGTGGCTGTTCTTTTCAAATATCCAAATCTCAACAAAAGATCACAATGCATACAAAGAAAGAGGAAAACATGGCCAAATCAAAGGACCAAAATAAATCTCTGGAAACAAACCCTAAAGAAATAGAGATCTATGAGTTATCTGACAGAGAATTCAAAATAACCATCATAGGGCACCTGGGTGGCTCAGTTGGTTGAGCGACTGCCTTCGGCTCAGGTCATGATCCTGGAGTCCCGGGATCGAGTCCCACATCGGGCTCCCTGCTCAGCAGGGAGTCTGCTTCTCCCTCGGACCCTCCCCCTCTCGTGCTCTCTGTCTCCCATTCTCTCTCTCAGATAAATAAATGAAACCTTTAAAAAAAAAATAACCATCATAAAGATGCTCAATGAGCTAAAAGAGAACACAACACACACACAACTAAATGAAATCAAGTAAATGATGTATGAACAAAGTGAGAATATCAACAAAGAGAGAAACTATAAAAAAGAACCACACAAACTCTGCAGCTGAAGAATACAGTAACTGAATTGAAAAGTTCACTAGAGGAGCTCAACAGCGGACTGACTATCAAGCAGAAGAATCAGCAAACTTGAAGGCAAGCCATTTGAAATGATCCAGTCAGAGAAGGAAAGAAGAAGAAGAGGGTGAAGAGGAAGAACAAGAAGAAAGAAAACTGAATAGAGCCTAAGGGACTCATGGGATACCATCAAGTAGACCAATATAAGCATTCTGGGAGTCTCAGAAAGAGATTATGGAGAAGGGCAGTGGGTGGTGCAGGAGTGAGCAGAAAGCCTATTTGAAGAAATCATGGCTAAAAACTTCCCAAATTCAAGGGCATACAAATTCAAGAAGCTAAAAGAACTCCAACCATAGTTAACCCAGAGAGACCAACACTAAGAGACATTTAATCAAACTATCAAAAGGCAAAGGCAAAGAGAAAGTCTTACAAGTCATAAGGGAAAAACAACTCATCATGTACAATGAAACTCTCATAGAATTACCCACAAAAATTTTGCAGGCCAGAAGGGAGTGGAATAACATATTCAAAGTTCTGAAACAAAATAAATAAGTAAATAAATAAAATTGCCAACCAAGAATACTGTATCTAGCAAAACTATTTTTCAAAAATAAAAGAGAAAACAAGACTCTCAGATGAACAAAAGCTGAGAGAGTTCATCATCACTAGACCTGCCCTATAAGAAATGGTAAAAGGAGTCCTTCAAGTTTAAATGAAAGGGTGCTTGATAGCAATATGAAAGTGTATGAAAATATAAAGCTCTTTGGTAATGGTAAATACACAGACAAATATGGAATCCTACAGTATTGTAAAGTTGGTGCATAATCACTTTTAGCTCTGGTATAGAATTTAAAAGACAAAAGCATAAAAATGACAATAAATTATTGATGAGTAGAGAGAACTAATCTCAGAAGCTCCATGTACATGAGACCCTGTGGAAAGCCACTTTGATTTATACTCAGAAAAGTTTCATTTTGAGTAAAGTTGTCCAGCTGGAGATGAGGGAAGCAGTCAGAGATAAAAGCATTAGATAAAGTCACATAACAAAAGTCAGATAGTGTGTGACTTTGAAGAAACATCTGTTCAGTAATAATATTAATAACAGTAGGTTTTGTGACAAGAAGAAGCTACCTGAATACTCATGAGGACCCTCCATGTTTGACTTGAATGATCTGGGTTGACTTGTGATATATGACATGAGTTTGCTCAATTTCCAGAATTCTCAGGTCATTTGCTGCTTATGCTGACTAGGTAACTCTGGCTGTTTTGAAAGCCATTCTGATGATGAAAATAAATAACAGGTTATGATCAAGGAGACCATTTGAGAAAGAAAATGACCCCAATTCTTGTTCTGGAACAGAATCCCAGAAGGATAACAAAATATAAATGTCCTGAAATGTTCTTTAGCTAAAAGGTGTTTTTTTCTACAATGGTATGCAGTTTTCCTTTTTTTCTTTCCGACTCAGCAATATTTAGCTTCATTTTCTTATTTACCTTATTTTTCATATCTATGACAAAAGCCAAACTCCATTAAACCAAAAACATTTTTTAAGTATCTAATCAGACTACAATAGAAAAAGACTGACTTGCTACATAAGGCTAGCCAGCTACTATTCCCCAGAGTGAAAATGTGCCACAGAACTAGAAGAGCAAGGAGGGATGGGTCTTCATGGACAGCGCTTGAAAATGGCTTCATGGACCTTTAGGTGTTGACCCTCTAAGAGCTAATTAATTGTGCAGATGGAATGTGTTAGCTACTTAGAAGTAAAAACTAATTACATTAACAATTATGTTGAACATGGTCACCATGACCTTGTCACTATGGATTTTTAAGTATTTTTTATAAAAAATATTGTGAGTGATGTACTAAATATTGCATTGTTTTACAAAATAATGTAAGCACATATCCATCGTGGAATGATCAACATGAAGTCAAAATAGACCAACTCTTCCTTTTTATTATTTTTTTAAGTCTGTAGAGTACTAACACCTCTTGCTTCTCCCTCTGTCATGTTTCAGACCATCAGGAAGAGCAAAGGAAATTAATAGTGGGAACATCATTCTGTGTGACATCTGTGTTTGTACAGAAGGAGAGTAGGTGGAAATTATGAGCTTGAAGGATTTTGCAGTTATCTTTCATTCTCTTGTAATTAGTAAGCCTCTCTGTGGGCAGTGCAGGGACTGTTGGACCACACTTTTAGGCTCAGAAATGAGTGTTACAATATTCTTTATGACCAAGAATGAGTCCCAGGTTCTTCTGTAAGCTTGGGCTGTGGGTGCTGAGTCACTCCACAGGGCCTCCATCCTGAGCCATGCCAAAGCTTCCCTGTGGGTAGCTGGAAATGATGCCAAGGTTAAAAGTGTGGGCTTCAAACATGGATGAACCTTGCAAACATTCTTCTGAGTAAAAGAAGCCAGACACAAAATGACAACCACCATAGGATTATACTTATATGGGGTACACAGAGTAGTCGAATTCATAGAGACAGAAAGTAGGATGTGGTTGCCAAGGACTGTGGGGGAGGAATGGGAATTTATAGTTAATGGGTACAGAGCAGAGTTTGCTGTGCTTGCACAACAGAGTGAATGTACTCAGTGCTGCTGAAGTGTATGCTTTAAAAATAGTTAAGATGATAATTCTTATGTTGTGCATATTTTACCACAATAAAAAAGTTAAAAACAACAACAACAACTATGTGGGCTTCAGGCTCTGGCAAATGGGGATCTGGACCTGACCCTGCCACTCTTAGCTGTGGTGAGTCTCTCCACTGTTCTAAGCCACCATTTACCTCTCTGTAAAATGGGACCAACCACATGGGCCTGCAAAAGATTGTAGGAAGAATTGGAGGCTGTGGCAGATTCATTAAAGACACACTACTTCTCACCCACAACCTCAGGTGCAGGGCTCTGGGGCCCCAGTTGGCCTAAGGAAAGCCAGACATTTTTTATCTCAGGAAAACAATCTGAACTATACTCTAATTCAAACTACTTGCCAGCCATGGGATTGGTGGAGGTTAGCAGCACCTGACACATGGACACATGTGTATTCATTTCCTATTGCCACTCTTACAAATGTAATGGCTTAAAATAACACAAATTGATTTTCTTATAGTTCTGGGAGTGAAAAGTCTAAAGTTAGATTGGCCATAGGGCTGTGTTCCTTCTGGAAGCTTCAGGGGGAGAATCTGTTTCTCTTGCCTTTTTCATTCCTGGGCTGGGGCCCCTTCCTTACATCACTCTAAACTCTTGCCCCCATCACCACATTTTCTACTTTCTCTGACCCTCCTTCCTCCCTCTTGTAAAGACCATTGTGATTACATTGGGCCCACACCAGAATCCAGGATAACCTCCCCATCTCAAGATCCATAACTTAATCACATCTGCAAAGTCCCTCTTATCACATAAGCTAACATATCCCCAGGCTCCAGAGATCAGAATGTGGACATCTCTGGGGGGCTATTATTCAGCCAACCATACCAGGCAATCTGGTTTGTTTGTTCTTTTCAGGAGTCTATCAAACTGCCCCTTTATGTTGTCCCTGAGCCTAGCTCAAGGGTTGAAGAGCAGTTGTGCTGTGGTTTAGATCAGATTTGGGCATACAACCCTAGACTAGTCTTTTTTAAAAAAATGTTCAGCCTGGTCCTACAACTCCTTGGGCTGTTCAGACTTGAGAGCAGGGCCATGTAGACCCATTGCAGAAGTTTGTCTTCATAGTGAGTTGTAAGTTCCTGAAAGATAGGGACCTGCCTTCAATTTTATTTTTATTACTTGAGAAAAAATAGTTTTTTATATATATAATGCTTACAAGCATGGGCTTTTGAGTCAGTCAGCTGGCTCCATTACTGGACATACAAAGCTTGTTAGCAAATTATGCTGATCCTTGGTTTTCCATGTCAGTAAAATGGAGACATTATGTAGCACAGCATTAGTCAGCTGGGGTTATCCTAACAAAGTATCACAGCCTGGGGGGCTTAAACAACAGAAATTTCCTCACACCTCTGGAGGCTGGATGTCTGAGATTAAGGCATTGGCAAGGTTGGTTCCTTCTGAGGCCTCTCTCTTTGGCTTGTAGATTGCCGCCTTCTCCCTGTGTCCTCACATGTCTTCCCTCTGTTTGTGCCTGAATTTCCTCTTCTGTAGAGACACCACCCATAGTGCATTGGAGCCCACCCTTGTGACCTCATTTTTTAACATAATTACCACTTTCAAAACCCCTCTCTCCAAATACAGTTGCATTCTGAGATTCCGGGAGTTAAGACTGCAACCTATAAATTTTGGGGGGTCACAAATCAGCCTAAAACAATCCATCTCAATGAATTATATCACAAATTAATTAAAGCATGTAGAGAAAAGCTGTTAGGATGGTGCCTGGCACTCATAAATATTCCATAAAATGCCACTGTTGTTGCTGCTATTGTTTTTGAAGGAAGTTGGCCAATACTCCCTCCCACTCCTTTCTATATCTGTTGTAAAATAGTTCACATGTTTATAAATTCTTTTTAAAAACTTCCTGTGTCTTCCATTTCCTTTTGGGCTCCCTACTTATTTTTATATACATGGCCATTCCTAAATACTAAGACAGTATTGCCACTGAAAAGGGATGCATTTTCAGGCTTTTTGAAGTGGTACTCATATGCTATATAAAGGGAAGCTGCTTATCTCTTTGAAATGCTTATAACCGAGGTATACCTGAGTCAACTTTTTCAGTGTGGTGGTTCTGGCTTTGATTTTCACAGACCACTTTTGATTTGGTTCACTCATTCCCTATAATTCCTGGGATCCAGAGTTTTATCATTCATAGAAAAACTGAGAAAACAAGTTGTTCATTTATGGATCCCAGTCACCTAGCTGTCACCAGGAACTCTGCCAGGGAAACTCTACTTCCTCTAAGGAAGAAACAAAGGGCTTACATTATGTGGATCTAGAACATTTATCTAGTGTCCATCAAGAGACTTGTGTCAAAAGGGCAAGAGAAACTTTAATTACAGTACCTCAGAACCAGTAACATCCTAAATATCCATCAACAGGTCAATGAGTAAACCAAAGGGATGTTGCTCAACAATAAAAAGGAGCAAATCATCATTACACACAACAACATAGGCGAGCTCAAGAAGCAGATGCAAAGGTGAACATACTGTTTGATTCCATTTATATGAGGCTCTAGAACAATGAAAACTTATTTATGGTGACAGAAATCAGATGAGTAGTTGACCAGGTGGGGATAGATGGTGTGATTGACAGGAAGGAAATGGGGACACTTTCATGGATGATAGAAATGTGCTATATCTTGACTGGGGTGGTAGTTAGGTTACATGGACATACAAATTTGTTTATAACTCACTGAGCTATACATTTAAAATGTATGCACTTAATTGCCTATAAATTAAGCTTTCAAATTTTATTTAAAAACCAATCAATAAATAAAATAACATCCTGCTCCATGCAGTCTTCTCCAAATTAGAAATTGAGGTTATATTAACACAGCCCTGAAGCCAACTGGCCTTTTTGGCTCTCATTATATTCTTGTGTGCTTTACCCACAAAGGGCCAGATTGGAAATAAGAAAGTGAGGTTGAAAGCTCTTGAACAGAGAGCCATGGAACATTATATATTGGAATAATGCATAAGCGACCAGGATGCCTGGAACAAATAACTTTTTGCTGATCCACTGTGAAAATTCAGCAAACTCAAAAGCCCTCTAAATTCCTCATTTCATTCCTGAAGACTAAAATAGGTTCTCATACTTATTTGCTGACTAACATTCAGTCCAGAGCCTTTTAAGAAAGAATTCTTATAAATTATCAGCAAACGTTCTGCCTGAGTTTCAGTGCTTTAGATAGTAAGCATTGCAATTTGCCAGTAGATACTGTGCAACAGAGAATATTAACTTCTGCCATTCCCTTTTCAATATTCAGAAAAATTGGGCACTGTTTAATACAATATCTGCTATGTATTTACAAAGGGACCATAAATGATATGACTAGCAAATGGATCCAAATTCATCATCTGGATATGCGAGATAGTATCACCTTATGCTTACCTCATGGAGTTTTTGGTGAAGAAATAAGAAGTTGGAATAACTTGGAAAGATGAGAATCATTGTATTATGTCACACTTGCTTTCATGTAGATCCATGAATGTCTACCTGAACATCAGTGAAATTCCTGATTTATCTCTTCTCTATTTGGTATGACTTGTGTACTCTTAAAGGAAGCCATTTTGGACTGGTATTCTCTCTCTTTATCTCTCCCATTAATATAAATTCTCTGTACTCCCACCCCATTCTTGCTTTGACCCCAAAGGAATTTTTCTTATCTTTTCATATTTTAGAAGACTTTGTTCAATGACAGGGTAGGAAAAGAGGAGTTTAATTGGAAGAAAGAGCTGGATACCTGCCAGACACCTCGAGCTGGTTTTGGTGCTCAGTGGAGAAAGGGAATTGAGAGGTAGAATGTAATAGAAGCAATCCTTAAAGATATGAAAATTCTGAGCATATGCAGAGCTGACTGTCCCAGGAAACAAAGTATGTTGCAGATTCAGGAAGACCCTACCCCCTACCTCTGAATGAAACCCAACACTATGCTGACACTCAGTACTTTTGGTAAATCTAAAGACAGAAACTATGGCATGCACACTGACTTTTTTTTTTAGGCACATAGTCTCAGTAAGCTTTTTTCTAAGAAGATTTGCAAAAAAAACAGATGTAGAAACTGGGAAAAGACAGGAAAAACAGGGTGCAAATTGTATGGCAATTATGGGTTAACAAGTGGGCCAGTACCACACCTGCAACACCTTTGGGGTACTCTTAGTTTTGTAGGAGCACTTGGGTGAGGGGGATGAGAGCCAGCTCTAATTGAGTTTATCCAGTCAGTACACATGAGACTATCTCTTTGACGGCTCTATCCTTCTCCTTCTCTTTGTTCCTCTCCCATTCTCTCTCTCTTTCTTGTTCTCTTTTTCAAGGTTCCTTATGGTTGGCTATATGTTTGAGCTATTTCCAGATTCACTTAACCTTCTGGTTTCTCATCTGGTAAATGAGGAATCAGGGTCATATCATGTACAAGAGTCCTTCCACACTCACCAAACTGTGATTTTTTTAATAGAATGGCAGAGAACATAGGTTGTGAAAGTGTACCACATAGTTGCCCAAGGTGGGGTTTATATCCCCTGCACCTACTTACCAGGGAGAATCTTTACACCTGGTGGGGTGGGGGACAATGTGAAAACTGGAATCTTCCATTCCCTTCCCTATGTAAAACCATAGGTTGGGTTCTGGTGCATATTTCTTCTAGCTTCCATTCTGACAGGAGGTGACATGAAGGAGTGATGAAGGGCATGGAACCCAAGCAAGATTTGTTTGAAATCCAGTCCCCTCAGTTATTAGTGTTGTGACCTTGACAGTTAATCAACTTCATTATGCTCTCATTCTCAACAATAAAATGGGGATGGTTACAATATGACCTAAGTCAGAAATTTGTAGCAAAGAGTAAATGAATTTCCATAAATGTTTGAAAGAATCTCTGGTACATAATTTATACAATATATAATTTATTTATTTATACAGTATAAATATAATTTAATTTTTACAATATAAAATTTATACAATATTTTAAAAGCTACAAATTAGAGCATATGTCACATTGAAATCATTGTCTGATTATATTTCTAATGTTCCTTATTAAGTCTGTGCATCCCATGAAGACTAGACCAAATAGTACATGATAATAAATATTTGACTAATTTGGGCAAATTTTAAAAATCTAACCAAGATAAAAGAAAATTAATGTAGTCAATTTCAAAGCCTGTGTGATTAGGAAAAAAGGACATTTGTGCCTTTGTTGCCTCATAGACACAGCCTGTTTCTAATTCATTACTGGGTATGAAATGTGCCCATTTTTGAATGGAGGATCTGTCTCTTCATCTGAACTACCTCATAGTTGGTTCTCAGGAGGGACATTTACCTGACACCCCCACCCCCACATCTACAAGCTTGTTGAAATAACAGTTGTGACACACAGAGGGTATGAATCCATTATTATTTCCCAAAGACCAGGAAAGCATGACAAGAGTGTCTAGACACTTTCATGAATTTCTAGAGGACAGAAATCAGATGTGATTGTTCTGATCCAGAGCAGGGAGTCTCAATCTGGAGCACATATAGGAAAGAGTTAAAATAGAATTGGCTCCACTTGAGCTCTCAGAGCTCTGAGCACAGAATCAGAAGGTGTGGTATATGCAGAGGTTGGTGAAGAGGGAATAATTAGGATAATTAATTAAATGACTATACTTGTGCTTCAGGCATCTACTGCTGTGTAACTAGCCACCCCAAACTTGGTCATGTAAAACAACAACCTTTTAAATGTGTGTTCTGAGAATTTGGACAGAGCATAGCAGGGATGATTTATCTCTGTTCCACAATGTGTAGGGAAATACTGGAAATATTAGGAAATACTAAGAAAATACGATGTCACTGGAAATTCTGGACTGGCTAGAAGTGACTTGATTGGCTAAGGCTGGGATCATCTGGAGGATTCTTCACTCACATTTAACCCTGGACTGGGGTGACTTGAAGCTGGGCTTAGCTGGGACTGTTATCTAGAATACCTACATGTGGCTTGGGCCTCCTCACATATGGCAGCCTTGGGCTGTGTCAAATGACTTTCATGGTAGCTCCAGGATCTCAGGGTTAGTGTTCTAGAAAATAAGGCAGACATTGTGTGGCCTCTTATGACCTAGCCTCCAAAGTCATATAATGCCACTTCTGTCATACTGTATTGACAAGCCCACCTGGATTCAAGAGGAGAGGACATAGATCTCCAATTCTTGATGATAGGAGTGTCAGAGAATTTGTGACCATGTTGGAAAACCACGCTGCTTTAGAATAAGTGAATCAGCTGGTTCTTTCTCATCTCCATCAGTTGACCAGTGTCTTTCCCAAGGCAGGACCAGAAAAATGGTCTTTAAAACAAGTGAATATCTGTCTAAGATGGCTTATAACTTCTGCTAGAAAAGAAGGAAAAGTCTGAGCTATCTCTGGACCTTTACAATGTCTAATATTGTAGAGGAACTCAACAGAAAAGTAGGCAATACAATCACATTCAAGTATTGTATCTCCTCTTTATTTTGCCTTTTGGAGTCCCTACAACAATGACCACACACCCTCACCTGAAGCTTGCCTGTCTGTACACACCCTACATACCTTCAGAGAGCCAGCAATCAGCTCTCTCATTTAGAGGACTTTGGGGAAGCAGACCTATATACCTGCAAAGAAAATTCATGCTGGTTGCCATATTATTCTAGTTCCTATGTATGAGTGTGCTTCCAAAGACTGTCAGGTATTTGAGAAAACTTCCCAATGGAAGGACCCAAATGGATAAACAGAAGAGCTCTCCACCAAGTAACCAATAATTCAGGTGATAGAAATAAACTTTAAAAAATTTTTAATTTGTATTCTCAAGGGTTCCACAAGGATATTAAAGATATAAAATCAAAACAGGTTGCTCTAAAAAAAAAAAAAAGGAAGGGGATGGGAATTGAGGAGGGAATAATCAGTAAAAAAATAAATTGTTTAAAAAAATTTATAATGGGACTTCCAAAATGTAAAAAATATGAAAAGGACTTAAATAATAGAATTGATATGGTGATGACCAAAACAAAGACTTTAGAGACATAAGAGTAGTGGCATTTAGAGCCGAAAGAAAACATGATGGAAAAATTAAGAATCCTGGAAGATCAAGTGGGGGCTCCAATATGAAATTTAGCTAGAGTTCCAGAAGAAGAAAGTATAGAAATTAGAGGAAAAGTCAACAAATATATAATAATAGGAAATGTCCTCTAGCAGAAGGAAAACAAAAGTCTACATATTGAGAGTTGACACAGTGGTGAACAAAGAGAATGAAAATACATCTATACCTAGAAACATCTGCATGAAATGTTGAAACATCAAGGCTAGAGATCCTAAAATTTTCAGAAAGGAAACAGGTCATGTACAAAGGAATAGAATTGGACTAACACTGGATGCTAGAAGACAACAGAAATATACTTCATTAGGAAAGATAATAAATTTAGACCCAGAATTCTATAGTTAGCTAAGCTGGCAATCAAATGGAAGGTAAGATAAAAATGTATTTCAACAAAATAAAGCTCCAGAATTTTACCTCTTACCTAACCTTTTTTTTTAGGAAGCTATTTAAGAATGTGCTCCAGCAAAATGAGGGTAAAACCTAAAAAAGAGGTTGGCAAAATTAACACAGAAGTCCAACAAAAAGAAATCCCAAAAAGCAAGCTGAACAAGCAGGTCTAAAAAGAAAATGGTTCAGATTTTCAGAGAGAGAGAGTTCTAAGGTCCCCAAGAAGAAAAATGGAATTAATTGCAAGTCATATATTTTTTTTAAAAATGTGTCTTAGGGCACCTGGGTGGCTTAGTTGGTTGAGCATCTGACTCTTGATTTAGGCTTAGGTCATGATCTCAGGGTCCAGGGATCACGCCCCACATTGGGCTCTGTGCTGAGTGTGGAGTCCACTTGAGACTCTCTCTCTCCCAAAAAAAATTTAAAAAAAAATGTATCTTCACATGTTGGTAATATGGGGAAGAAGGCACGCATCAAGTCTCCCAACAAGGAAAAAAAAGGTAGTTTCCAACCTCAAGACAAAAATCTATGCAAGAAAAGTACTGTGAATATATAAAGCAAACTAAAATGCAGAATCTCTTTTTTTTTAAGGATGATGTTCAAGATGATAAACTATTTTATCTTGACATAAGAACATTATCTTTTGAATAACAAGTGGGTGGTGACATCGAACCTGTAAGAAAAGATTATGTTTTTAGCATGCTATTTGGCTCTACAGTGAGCAATATTCACTTTTTAGTCATCCTAATATAACTGCTATTTATTTTTTTCTGCATTTACACTCAACCTTCAGATAAAACGTGGACAACTAAAAAGATGGTGATAGAATGAAAATGATTTCATGTTGACAATGTAAAAGTCAAGTTATATTTGAGAGAAGTTTAAATTAGAAGGTGGGATAAGAAGGTAGCTCGAGACAGGAATGTGAGCACTCTTCTCCTACCTAATATGGAATCAAGACATACTTCCAAAAGCTAATGGAATGTGAGATAGAGGAGGAAAACTTCAAAGATTTATTAGCCCTAATAATAATAATATAACTTTCAAACATTAGGAGTGTAAGAAGATGTAGGGAATAATATAAATGAGCTAAATCTTCATTTTTCAAATGATGATGTCTAAAGTGGATAAATCTAGAAAGAATTACTATGATCCCTTTATATGGCTTTATAGAAATAAGAACCAAAAGGACCAAAAAGGAAAATGACTAAAATTGTATACTGCTGGGAGGTGGGAGGGATGAGGCAGGGATGGTTGTTTTTCATTAATAAGACCCTGTAAGTACTACTTAGTTTTTGTAATACGTGCCATTTAATTGCCTTAATAGGAGCATAAAGTCATTAACATAACTCCCAGAAGAATTAATTCAAGTAACAGGGGAGGGGGAAGGGAAGGTAGGAGAGAAGTCTATTATATAGACTTTAATATTGTGCCAGGTAGAGTTCTAAACCTGGTACATGTATCAGCACATTTAATCTGGGTAATAACCTTTGACAGGAGCTGCTATTATCATCTCCATTTTGAAGATGAGGAATGGAAGCAGAGACTTGAAGTAAGAGCTTGCCCAGGGCTGTGTAACCAGTAACTGCTGGAGCTGGGATTCGAACTCAGGGAAGCTGGTGCAGGGTCCTTGCTCTTCACCATTCTGCTCTATGCTGTTATCATTCCTGTGGGATTGTTTCCTCGCCTTTCCTTTTTTTTTTTTTTTTAAGATTTATTTAGTTAGTTTAGAGAGAGAAAGGGAGGGGCAGAGGGAGAGAGAGAATCCCAAGCTACTCCCCGCTGAGCGCAGAGCCCACTGCAGGGCTCGATCTCATGTCCCTGAGATCATGACCTGAGCTGAAACCAGGAGTCCGATGCTTAACTGACTGAGCCACCCAGGCGCCCGTTCCTTGCCTTTCCTAATGAGAGGTCAGGAGCAGTGGAAGATATGGAGGTAGAAGCAAACTATTTCATGGTAACTTTGTGACACCTAAAATTACTAAAAGCAGAAATGTTAAGAATGGCTACTTCCGGTGAGTGACACGGGGTGGGGAGGTGGAAGGCACGGGGAGGCAGAAAACTTTTACTTACCTTCATGCTCAGTCTACCGCTTGATTTTTTTTAACCATAATCATCAATTTTGTGTTTTAAACTTTGTGTTACCCAGAACTTAAAAATTTCAGTGGACTTTTATTTTAAAATCAGATAGGAGTAGGAAGACATTTATAGAAACTTAAATTTATGTTTCTTGTCTCCCAAGATCGGAGATAATTTGTATAAATGTGTGTGATTTATGCATACAAATGCACCCTTTGGAAATTTGATTTAAACATTTTATTACTTTAAGTGTTTGTTTCATTTGAAGGGAAATATATTAAAATTTTCCTGCCAATGCTTCTATCCAACTTAAAGCTCCAGACAAAGATTAGTCTTGTGACCGTAAAATGAAGCTGTGTGATCCCTGAGGCCAGGTCCTGAAATGCTATAGAGCTTCTGCTTATTCTCTTGGGACACTTGCATCCAGAGCCCTGAGCCCCCACGGAAGTGTCTGACTGCCCTACAGCTGCTATCCTGTGAGGAAGCCTCGGCCGCATGGAGAGGCCATGTGTAAGTTCGGTCAGTAGCCCCCGCTGAGATCCCAGTCCATGGCCAACAGGAGCCACTGGTCACGCAAGTGAGCCAACCTGTCAATGACTCCAGCCCCTATGACTGTAGCCCCTGATCTTTGCATCTTTCCGGCTATAAAGTTAAATCCAGCAATTCTACACTTTTTGTTTTACACTGACATGATTCACAAAGTGAATTTTTATTATAAATTCCAAAGAGATATTAAAACAAATCTACTTTATAAGCAGAGTGATGTATGGCAAACACTCCTTGTGTGTAGACAATGAAATATTCATAAGGAATATATAAAATTCGTTGTCATTTGTCATAACCTCATACACAGAGAATGAGGTTTTCATCCATGTTGTGTGGGACTGGGAAGTGCTGGGCAGTTTCTCATTTCTCATTATCTGTGCATCTGTCAGACTAACAGGTCATAGCAGGATGGGACAGAGGTGTCAACTCCAGCTGCTCAGGGTAATATCACCTGAGAATGAAAAATTCCAGTAGCCAAACCACAGCCCAGCTCAGCTGACTCATCTCTGAGGGTGGGACCCAAGCATGAGTATTTCATATGGCTTCCAGATGGTTCCACGAAGCAACCAAGGTTGAGAACCAGGCCTCCCTGAGTCTGATTCAGAAGTTCTGGGGTGAGCCCAGAAATCTGTATTTGTTGAACAGACCCAGGTCATTCTTATGACCAGGTAAGTTGAATAATCACCTGTAAGGGGCTGACCATGTGGGCTCTATGGGACTCACACCTGGCTCAATCACTTTCAAACTGTGAGCCATGGGTAACTGTGTAACCTCACTAAGCCTTAGTTGACTCATCTCTAAAATGGGAGTTTTGAAAAATTGGAAGGAAAAAAGGATATAAGGTGTTTGGCATAGTGTTTGGTGCAGAAGAACCAATTTTAAGACATTGGCTATTATAAGCAGGGGCTCCA
This sequence comes from Mirounga angustirostris, assembly GCF_029215605.1. Lineage (NCBI taxonomy): Eukaryota > Metazoa > Chordata > Mammalia > Carnivora > Phocidae > Mirounga > Mirounga angustirostris. Next base: position 94,067,203 of record NW_026991718.1, on the reverse strand, counting down.
CTGCCGACCAAGGCCTCTTGGGAAACAGCCCTAATACTGGTCCCTGAAGGTTCCAAATTATTCAAAGAGACCTTTTCTTGCCTAGAAATGAGATGGGATGCTCCAGATAAAGCCACAACTTGCAAGTACTGCACACATGCCCAAGATCCCTTTCACCTCCAAATTAGAGGATTTTCTCAGACATATTGAATGGATCCTTGCGAGTTGCTGAGGGTCAGGTGTGGGTAAATATTATCATTCCAGGTAGAGAACTGAAATGCGAAAGAGCATAGGCCACGCCCCCGATCACGGGACACCATAAGGGTGAAGCTGGGGAGAAGCCTCTGGAAAGTGGGGAGAATGAGAGCCGGGGAGGAGGCTGTAGATGGAGGGGCGGGGCCCCGTCCCCCCGTCCCCAGTCCTGGCAGACATCTGGAGACCACCCCTTGCCTCTGCTTTCTCCTCACGGCGTGAACATGTCTCCCTACTGTGTACTTCCCACACTGCGCTTTGATGACTTTTCCGAGTCCATGAACAGCGAAGGTACTAACTGCTCTCCACTTACACGGTCATCTGCAAGGTGAGAAAATTAACCATACTACTTAGATAACCTCTCGCCATATTTTTGGTTAAGAACTATTTTTCGGCTTTTGGGGAAGAGGCTTTGGTTGGCTGGCTGGTGTTACTGGCTGTCCCCTCCCACCTCCCCACCACTCCATTCCCTCAGCTCTCAGCTTTATTGCCTAATGCAGAAGAAGCCAGGATGTGTTATTGATGTTACCACATTTTAATTCTCGGTTTCTTTAACTTGGGGAGAAAGTATCATCCAAGCACTCATTAAAGAAATGTTCTTGTGTTCAATTTGCCCTGGCTTCAGAATCGATTCATGAACATCACCTGCTGTCCCTACCCTGAATCACAGAAATTGCTTAAAATAGATTGCCTGACAGATCAGCTGGAGCCAGATGAGCCACACAGACGTGGCAACCAGTATTTTTTTAGTATGAAAATATCACTGCACTGCATCCACTCACGAGTAGGGGACAGGTGCTTCCTTTGCAACCTACAGCCCCCACGGGGGTGGCCTCCCACATTTCCTTTGAACACATACTCCATTATAAGTCAGATTAACTCCTGATATTGCGGAAGTCCTATTCTTTGTCAAACAGTGGGGATAAATCTTAATTTTTAAAGTACAGGCTCCATGTTGCCTCTCCTCAATAACTTGAGGAAGCCAGGGAAACATGGATCCTTCCAGAGATGAAAGGGACACTTTAAATCCATACCCAAGCCTCTGGGCTGAAAAAAAGCTGGCTCTCCTGTTTTTCGGTCCTCTTTGTCTTGAGCATTTTAATATTCAGAGACTAGAGGGAAATGGTGTGTCTGTCCCCCATGATTCTACCACCGGCTTCTCCATGTGGCAGTATTATAGACACCAAACACTCATGTAATAAATAATGTGTATGATTTTAGCCAGGGTCTTACTTCCAGAAGCCTAACTAAAATATATGGTCATGGCTGTCAGATTTCTGAACTCACATGATATGTATTAATTTCCTTTTTCATCAACACTTCAAATGCAAAGAAGCCCCAGAGCATTTGGGGGACCCTACTACCTCTGATGATGTGTCACAGATTAGGACAGAGATGATCCCTCAAGCTTGAGATTGTCCTTCTAGGTTTCATAATCCGTGAAATGAAGAAATATTTGCCTCCTATGTATATTTGGCTACTACTCCCAAATGGTATAAATTTAAAAATAAATTTAGCACCACTCTGATTTGGATTCTTTATACCATCTTTTCAGCAGACGGAGTAGGAGAGTGTACAAGGGAGCCGGAATTTCCCTGGCATGGTTCTACAAAGGGATTGGACAAGCATCTTCAGCAGGCTTGGTGCTAGAAATGGACAAAGTAGGAAACACCATACATAGAAGCGTTAGGGTGCTTCTAATTTGCAGCCACAGCTCAAACACATCCAGCTGCTCTTTGGTGCAAAGATCCAGCACTGTGTCCAGCCCCACTGCCCAGGGTGAAGGCCAAGAGCCACCCCACCAGCCTCTCACTCTTTACATTTCAGTTCTGCAGGTGTGACCCAGACTCAGAAATTCACTGTCCTCTGGGCCAGCACTTCTCACACTGTAACGTGCACATGGTCACATCACCTGAGGGTCTTGTTAAGATGCAGATTCTGATTCAGCAGATCTAGACTGGGGCCCGAGAGTTGCATTTCTAACAAGCCGTTCCGGACCACACTTTGGGTAAATAGCAGGAGGCGTGCACCAGGCTCTGGCGAGAGCATCTCTTCAGGCAGAGGACTTACACCCATTCTGCATTTCCTGGGCTGAGGTAGAAGAATGAATGTTTGTGAGCCACTTCAGTTCTTCCTGGAAAATGATATAAATATAGCCAGGTTTCTCTCCACGATAATGGATGAAACAGAAAGCACACATAATTGAAATCATCAGAGAGCCCCAAACAGTGCTTTTGCCATTAGTTTCAAGCCCCTCCATCCGAGTGCTTAAATCAGCATACCCAGAAGGGACTGAGAGCCACCTCACCTCCCGCCACCTTTCTGACAGAGGGACAATTAAGTAAATGATGAAAAACCAGGAACCGAGAAAGAGTAGACCCTCAAGAGTTCCTTTTCCAAAAACTAGATTAGAGGAGTCTGTGAACTTGAGTGAGAAAAAAAATTACATCTTTATTTTTACTGACCACTTAGGTTTAACATTTCATTTCACTATTCATGAGGCACCAAAACAGCAGTAGCTACTCGTGACTTTGTCTCCACCAGAAATACAAGATATTTTCATGCTACATTACAGCTATTGCAGATTATCTGGGATTGCTCTCCTTGCTCATCACTACATTGAATGACTAACTCTTCTTACAATAAGGAAACTTCCTGGCTCTTGTTAATAAAGAAGCACATAGATCACTAATATCTCCATTTCTCCATGTTTTGATAACCGGATTTTGGTAAATCGGTTTCTTTGTCATTCTTTGTTATTTATATCTTTTACTACGCAGTTCTGAAAAGGGGTCCATAATGTACGAAGGCGTGCATCACACAAAATGTTTAAGACCTCCCTCCCCCAGCACAATGTTGGGCTGTAAAGAAATGGCAGCCAGTGTGTTCAGCATGGTCAACACTAGTTAAAATAATTCTTTTAGGTCAGGGATCACAAATGCATATTCCTGCAGAGCCCACATATATAGGAAAATGAGTGAAGTGGTCCAGTCTAAAAAAACAACAGCAGAGAGAAAGTTATATATGGCAACTGACTCTTGCCTTTGGAGTTGGGGACAGTGGAGTTGAGGGGACTGTGGCAAGCTGAAGAATGTAGTCCTATCTAAAGAGGGCATGTCTGACGGCTCCACACTGACATGAGAACACCCCCAGGTTGCCAGGTCTTCAGATTTTTCCAAGAGAAGCCAAAAGTCTTGGTGTTGTGGAAATCCTCCCCATTAGACACACAATATTGTAATGTATATCTTGGCAATGACTGCAATTAACAAGAAACAGAGGGGAAAAGATATGCTGAACAGGCCAAACAACCAGAACAAAAGAGCAATCAATATCCAGCATGAGATAAATAGACAAGATAGAAAAAATTCAGCTTTCCCTTTGCCTTAAGAATATTTCAAAATCACTAAACCTCCAGTTTTGTACTTAAAGAAAGGCAAAATTGTTGTCTTAACCAACACCCAAAATTTTGTAAGGAGGGCTATGAGATTTAGCAAATAAAAATAGAGGGCACCCAGTTAAATTTCAATTTCAGGTAAGCAACAAATATATTTTTAATATATTTCCCAGGTGATATTTGAGGTCATACTTACATTTTTAAAAATTACTTATTGTTACCTGAAATCCATATTTAACTGGGTGTCTTGTATCTTATCTGGCAACTTTACTCATTAGCCAACTCCCAGTGTGATGGAGTAGTTACTACTAAAACTAGTGTGTAATATTGACAACCAGCACAGCAATTGCATTTTTCTTTTGATCAGGTAGCATTTTTATTGGAGGACCACATGCATTCAGGAAAGTGCACATATCATCCCTACCGCTCATTGACTTTTCATACCCAAGCACGCGCAGTAACCAGTACCCTGATCCCCTGATCAAGAAAGAGAACAGTCCTGGCCTGCAGGAGAACCTCATGCCCTTTCAGGCTCTATCCCTGGCCCAAGGGGAACACCATTCCAGACTTAAAACAGCATAAGTTTGGGGTGTCTGGCTGGCTCAATCAGTAGAGTGTGCCACTCTTGATCTCTAGGGTGGTGAGTAGAGATTACTTAAAAATAAATAAACTTAAAAAAAATGGCTTAAGTTAGTATGCTCTGCTTTCAAACCTTATGTAAATGGGATTGGGCTGTATTTTTAAGCTTACAAAACTGTGTATGTATGGGGTGCCTGGATGGTTCATTCGGTTGAGCATCTAACTTCAGTTCAGGTCATGATCTCGGGGTCCTGAAATTGGACCCCACGTCGGGCTCTGCAGTCAGCCCAGAGTCTGCTTCTCCCTTGCCTCTGACCATCCTCCCACTAGTGTTCTCTCACTCTCTCTCTCTCTCAAATAAGTAAATAAAATATTAAAAAAAACACAACCTTGTGTGTGTGTGCATGTGTGAGAGAGAATGCTTACTCTGATTATTGGATTATTATGTATAAATTTATGTTTTGGGGTACAGGAGACACTGCTGGTGCTCTGCCCATGATCCCTTGCCCTTGCCATTTCATTTCCCACCAGCCTGACTTCCAACTACCAATACCTGCATTTCTCTTTCTGCAGGCTCTCCTTGGTCACTGCCCCTGGGCAGGGAGTGCCAAGGATTAGCAGTCCTGGGTACAGCCCTCAACCAGTGACTAATGGGAGCGGGTGGATAAATACCCCAGCTCTCTCTCCCCTTGGGTGAGACAACGGGAGAGGCGCATTCTTCCTGGTCTCCCAGAACTCCCCACCAGGAATCAGGATTGTACCCCAGCTGCATCTGCTGTAACTTGCTTCTTGTCTTCCTTCCATCAGCTGCCTCACTTCCCCCAGACCCCAGCACTGTTTCCTAGAACCACCTCCCAGATAACCTTGGTGCACTGAAATCCTTGCCTCTGGCTCTATTTCTGGGTGGAGCCAAGCTCACACATCCAGTGACATGAAATTACCCTCAGTACCCTGCATTTATTCAACTGACTAGTACCTGGTGCTGGTACCTAGTGCTGCCAGATGCAGTGGTGAGTGCAAACTCTACACCCCGTCCTAGCATGGGCAGAGGGCTCCAGTAGCACAGCAGGCCACAGTCCTATGGCCACAAGTCCAAGATTTTCTTCCCCAAGGCAGAGCTAGCTGACTCCTTGTGAATTCTGTTGTGTGTGAGCACAGTCAGGGCTACCACATTTTGAAGGCCTACCAGGCAATAACTTGTATTTAACATGAAAACAACTGCAGGTAATGTTTTGGATAATTGAGAAGGCACTCCAGAGTCCTGGGTGCTCCAGGTCATGATGAGCATCTGTGGTTATTGTTCAGTACAATCAATGAAGAACGAGCGTTCAAGAGATTACCGTCTGTCTGCACTGTCCTGGTGTGGCCTCATTTTTACTTAAATATATCTCCAATAGCAGCTTGTTTACTTGTCATTTGCTTTCCCCACATACATCTCAAAATGAGATTTCTTAGGAAAAAAAATAAAGTTAAACATATAAATGTTTGCGAAGATTAATAAGCAAAGGTTCACTGTATTTTGCAGAAGCATGGTCTTTTTACATGGCCTGATTGTTACGGTCCATTTCTGACAATAAGCCAGAATGCAGGAGCCTTTTATATAAAAGGGTTTTTTTCCCGGGATCGAAGGATTTAAAAAGTGTACTTGAATAATGCACAGATAGCAGTGCCAAGCCTTCCCCGTGGGAGGAAGACCCAGGCCAGGCCCTCGCCAGTTCTGGGCACCACTGGGTGTGCTCAGACTGGGTGGGGAATGCCCCAGAGCCCCATTCTTGCTGCACATCGTGTGGTTGCCTTTCCTGAGATAAGAATTGGCTGTAGAAATTGTGTCAGCTCAAAAGCTTGGAACAAAACTCATGTTATGATTTTTCAAATCCCTTTTCCGTGAAATCTGTGTGAAATAACAGTATTTCTGAGATGTTAGTTGTATGTTTTATGTCATGTAACTATTATGCTGTTCTGACTGCTTCAATAGTTTTTCAAAAAGGCAAAGCGCTTACAAGTCGGGGGTATTTGTGCCTTTTTAAAATGTGTCTGCAATGTCAGATTCTGCTGTTCATCGAGAAAAATCATCATATGTATTACATTATATATATTTACACTATATGTTTGTGTATATGCTATGTGTGTATATTATCATGTATATAAATAGCTGTATATAGATTTGCAGTATATATCCAGGAATATACAGAAAACATACCATTTTATCATAAACAATTACTTTTAACCTCCTAGAAGGAGCCAGAATTCCAGAAGATTATCAGTCAACATTTGAATAAAGGAGAATGTGTTTTCCTCTGTTTTAGAAGGGTGGTTTTTGTGTTTTTTCTTCTGGCATTATGACACTCTGAAACCAAATGAAATCATAAAAAGGAAACTAAAGCTGCATATTTAATAGAAAAAGTGTGAAATGCACTCCAGAAATAGAAAAGATGATCAAGAAATATCAAGATGAAATTTCAGTTGGGAGGGATTCCTTAGAGCTAGGCGGGAAATAGAGCGTCTGCCTTTAATTTATGGGGGGAGTTTGCCAGCAATGGCCTTCTGTAATCTGCACCATCTGCATTATTGATTAATGAGGTCAAGGGCAGAACTACTCACGGTTGGTTTCCTCCCAGGAGCCCTGTCCTGGTCTCTTCACCAGAGTGACTTCTCGGTCTTCCTTGCAGCCACTTTGCAAAGTGCTAAGGAGGTACTGTCCTCCCATAAGTACCCCCCCCCCGAGTTGGGTGAGACCTGCCAACAGATGACAAAGAGGCTCCCATTTTGATGAAGAGGTGCTAATAAATGTGTTCAGGATCAGAGTCCGATGGTTGCTGGCTTCCATCTAGAGATAAAACACCCTTCACCGAGAAGCAAAGGGAACCACTTAGACCCCATGCACCCCAATTTGTGGAAAAGTGAAACATTCAATCACCAAACAACGAGCTGTATTGAGATTTGTTTGCTTGCTTTAACTAAACTAGCTAGAGTAGTTTCCAATTTATTTCTCAGACTCTCTCCCTCCTGGAATACATCCATACCATATCCATATCTGTGGTCCTTATGGTAACTCCTTTCTGCTTGGATTACTTGGCCTGAATCTCTTTAAAGCAGTATATATTTTAAATTGAGCTGTGGTCACTGCTTTTTTTGTCTCTCACCTGCAGTTTTTCCCTCCTTTGGCTACCATCTCCAAAGTCATAGAGAAAAGATGATCTCTATGGGAGGCAATCACAAATGGGTGTCTGCTTTTCATCCCTGCCTGCAGTGAGGCATTGTGCCATGGTGTGAGGAGACAGGGGCCTGAGACCCTGGTTTCCTCCTGGTTCAGATCCCAACCCTTCCCACCAGATTGCTGGTCGGCAGGATGACAGTGCCCACCTTACTAGGTCACTATAGGATTGAACGAGATAACCCTTCCTGATCTCCGGATTTGCAGAAAGTGTCAGGTAAATATTTGCTGTTGTGATGAGTGGCGGTCACAGAAGCGTAAGGTAGAGGTAGACAGGAGGTCATGGTCAGGCTCCTCAGTGGTGCTTTAATTCCTTCTAGAGTGTGGAAAGTAATTATTCTCTGGTTTGACTCCTTCTTACTTGTCTTCCAGTTCATTGCTTCTATTGAAAAAAGTTGGTTTTGCTCAAGTGTGGGCTCTGAATCTAAAGCTAAATTTGATGATGGTCCAGCGATTGAAAGCTATTCTGGAGGATAAAATAATCACTACTCATCCAGAGTTGGCATGTAGGCTTAATGCGAGGTATATTTCTTGTAGCAGTAAATCTAAGTGGATAATTTGTATTATACTTTCTTATTTTTTAATTTAATTATACTTTAATTAATTTTTAATATGTACAGAGCTTAAAGAGGCAACCAGTTCTAAAAAGCTTATTATGAAAGACAACTCTCTTCCGGTCCACCAGCACCATTTCCCATTCTTTTGACACAGTTGTGTTTTTTAAATGACATATAGTTGACGCATGACATTACGTTAGTTTCAGGTGTCCAGCATCAGGATTGGTGGGCATGTCCTCCAGTAGCTTTTTGAGAAATGATACATAGGAAGTAAAGGTTTTGAGACAGTTACACTTTTATTTTTATTCTTCTCTCGCTCTTAGTGAATAGTTTGGGCACAGAATTTCAGGCTGAAATCATTTTCCTAATTTTGAAGGCATCACTCCATTGTCTTCTAGTTTCCAGTGCTTTTGTTCAGAAGTGAAATGTCATTCTGGTTTTGATCCTTTGTATGTAATCCCATTTCTCTCTCTGGTGGTTTCTAAGACCTTTTTCTCTGTGCCAGTATTCTGAAAATTCATAATGATATGCTTCAGTGTATTTTTTTTTTTTTTTTGGTCCATTGTACTGAACACTCAGGAGGCTGTTTTACTCAGAAAATGCACATCCTTAACTTCTGGGAATTTTTTAAAAATTATTTATTTGGTTATTTTCTCTCTCCTGTTTTCTGAAAATTCTGTCTACAAGTGCCAGGTTTCCTGTTTCTGTTAAGGTGAGGGAGGTACAGTCACTGGTCTGCTTGAAGTAAGGGAGATAATTTGTGGATTACATTTTCAAATACTCTTTCAGTGATCCTATCTTCAGACCCTGCTTCACCCCTATTTCTAGAGCTTTGCCCACTGCCAGCTGAGTGGACCATCATTCTTCTGCTTTCCAGCATCTGGGATGCCTGAGTGGTTCAGCTGGTTATGCGTCTGCCTTCGGCTCAGATCATGATCCCAGTGTCCTGGGATCAAGTCCCACGTCAGGCTCCTTGCTCAGACTTCTCCCTCTGCCTGCCACTCCCCCTGCTTGTGCTCGCTCATGCATACACTCTCTCTCTCCCTCTCTGACAAATAAATAAGATCTTTGATCAGCTCATACACTCTCTTTTCCTTGGGGGTTTATGCCTTGTAAAAAAAAAAAAGTAATGTATGGTGATTAACATAACAAAAAATTAAAAAAAAAAAAAAACCTTTACTATTATCTTGTTCTGGTATAACAAGAAAGAGCAAAGGTCATGGTATGTTTCCAGTCTGTTATCTTTAACCCAAAGCCCAAGTGATTTTTTTTAAGGAAATTCAGAATTGATGTTTGCCACATGTTTTAAGTCCATTTTCCTAATCATCAGACACTGAATAAATATTCACAACCTTTTATGACCTGCTGGAAAATGGACAATTCCAGTCCAATGTAAGCTATTCCATAGATGACCACGGATTCTAAGAGCATACAGTACAAGGAGAGAGCATGATAAGAGGGCAAAGAATACTTTACATTCGTTCTAAAGTGATTTCTGTGGCATGAGCTCTCTTCTTGAGAACCCCATCATCCATAACTTAGATCTGCAAATACAAGACCTAATAAGGCAAAATCAGCAACAGAAAAATACCTAAGTGTCCCTATAATAAGTGGAAGAATGTGTTCATAGGAGACCTCATTACTCATTTATGGTTCTATTTAAGTCCTATCTTTCATGTTATTTGAATCCAGAAAGCCTTTTCTGGTTTGACTTTGCCTGATCTTTTCTTTATAGACAGATACAGTCATCAGGGAGAAAAAGGCTCCAAATGTTGTCTTGTCCCCGAATCCCTTTTTCCTATTGTCTCTGGTGCAGCATGTGGCTGTCATTGGCCCAGCCGACAGCTGACATTTGCTGTGTCCTTCTTCACTTACGAGGCCAAGGGCAAAGGCAACTAGACAGGTCCTGTGGCCGAGGGGTGGTTGACACTTGTCTTGGGAGGCAGGAGGGAGTTCTGGGTGACAGCCAGGAAGCACTTCCAACCCCATTCTGCAGACTCTTCCACCCTTCTTTTTGAGAGTCTGCCAAAATGGACCCACTCCACAAAGCAAAGAAAAAATAGCAGGTATCCCTCAAAAGGAGATTTGGGAGGACTTACCAAGGAGAAATGACTTTTCCTCCAGAACAGGGATCTTAACCTGGCGTCTGCAGCTCCCCACTTGCCAGCTGCCTCTCCTCCCCATGGCCCAGCCCTGCTCGTTGCCCTCCTGTGTCTCACCCAGGGGCCTCCTTCTCCTGCAGGAAGTCTGGACACAGCAGGCCAAGGCTGTTGTAGCCTCCGGCCATGTGCCTCCTGGCCTCATCACAGCAGAGCCATCATATCCTTAAAGGGACATTGCCCAACTGCTAAGAATAACATTTTCTCCAGATAAATATGCAAATCAATGTTTTAAAAATTCTGACGAAACAAGGAGTCAGTTGCCGACAAGGACAGACATGTAATAGAGGGGAGAGAAGAGGGCGGCAGACTGGGCTTGTCCCAGCCCCTTGGGAAGGGCAGCGGCTGCCCAGCCCTGGGGCTCATTCCATGAGCCTGAGCTGCAGCAGACATGAGAGCCTTGACAAGGACACAGGGTACGTCACTCCTCCATCCCCTTGGCATGAGGGATGCTAAGGCTGGTGGGTTCCTGGGAGACACAGGTCTTTGATTCCACTTTGCTGAGCCTTCCTCATGCTGCCCAACAGCCTGGGACACGTCCACCCAAACTTCTATCCCTCCTTCACAGGGGTCAGACCCAAGGCGTGGTTGGGTGGCACTCTTACCTTCCCCCCTGGCTCCCTCCCCATTTCCTCTCATGAGTGTCTTCCCCTCACAAAACTGTTGCAGGTTTAATCCCATCTTGGAATCTGCCTTTCTCAGAAGATCCAGACTAATATGCCCAAAGACCTTCAGTAAATTCATATCGGCAGGCTGATTGACTGGGACTAGCACAGGAGACAGAAATACTAAATTGTGTTCTCGGCTTATCACTGGCCAGAGCCACCAGGAGCCATGCTTTCTCCTTTGCACCATCAAATATCCTGTTTCTTACTGTCTTTTGCCCTTTTCCTTCAGGTTGTGGCTCTTTCCTCCTGGTGCCTGCTGAGGGATTCAATCTACTACACGCTGTCTGTGGTGGCACTCATCGTGGTAAGTGTGTGACACACCCCTCACTTGAGTCCCCTTGCCATTTGACTCTTAACTCCTCCTTCTCACCCCTCGGGATTATGTGCAGCTCCTCTGCATGGAGCAAGTTCAAGGTCTCTGGTGACGAATGAGCGAATGGATGTCTACACACGGAGGTGGCTTCTCTTTCTTCCGGCTGCTTTGATCACCCAGAACCCCAGAGTGATAGTTTGGTGCTCAGAACAGGAAGGTTGACTCTGGTTATCTGGTTCCATGAGAGTCCTCTGCTATTTTCCTGTGACTCCCTGACTATTCCCTCTCACTTTCTCACGGGCTCCTCTGGAACTCTCTTCAGCATCAGTGTCCCTGGGTTTGGACCTTACTTCCCCTTCTCCACATGCTCTCCCAGGACAGCGCCCATGGCCATTACCACCTTTGTGGTGGACACATCCACACTGTATTCTTGGCAATGGCATCCCCCTGAGCTCCAGTCACAGAGAAGCCCCTCTCTACTGGACATCTTCCTATCCCAAACTCAGTGTGTCTCTAAACTTACTGTGACTTCCCCAAGACTGGACCCTCTTTCTGTATTTCAACCCCCATTTCTCTCCTAGCCACCCAACCTGCAGATGATATTAAGTTGACCTTTTCCCCGATTCAACCTTCCTAATTTGGCTTCATTGTAGATTTTCATCTTGTAAAAATCTCTCCAGTGTGTCCCTTTGTAGCCCATTTTAGTTGAGGTTTTTTGTCTTTGGCCTGAACTGACACAGTCTGTCGTGTGTCAGTATGACAACGAGAAGCATTGCTGCCACCCACCCCCCCTTCTACCCCAAGGTGAGTCCTCAGAGTTGTCCAAGTGGTAGCTCTACAAAGAACATGCTTGTGGCTCCATGTCACCTGTGGGGACGATTCCAAACCCCTCAGCTTGGCAAGCCGAGTCATCCAGAAGAAGGGTGGTGAATCGGAAAGACACTGAAATGGGAGTTAGGACATCTGACTCCTAATCGTGGCCCCCTCCCTTCTGGCTAGCTCTAATGACCTTGGAAAAATCAGTCTCCTCAAGTCATAGTCTTCTTACCTACAAAACAGGAATAGATCCACTGAAGTGTTTACTCCCCTATTTACCAAGTACTTGCCTGTAGGTTATTTGTCAATATCTATACAAATAAGTTGAAAGTGATGTTTAATACAAGACTTTCTACAAGGAACCTGTAGATATTTCAGCCAACAGCAGTTCCTGACAGTGAAGATCTTGGGTATACAACCACAGTCCCCTCATTCCAGGGGCCATTGATAATCAGAAGGGTCAAGACCTGCCCAAGCAGCAGAGCATACAGATCCACCATGTTGGAACTGAAGATATGCCTCCTCTGTTGAACTTCCGGTTGGTAGACTTAAGAACACACCTGGATTCTATGTTCTCATTCTCAGTTACTACCTGTAGGTAATGGTAATGGGTAAGGTATGATCACCCCAAATCTAGAAGACTCTTCTGTTCACACAGAATTCTCAAACACTTGTTGCAGCGAGCTTTGTCCTGCGACGTGGGAGCCCACGTTGATCACATGCACCCTCTGCTCTCCTGCCTTTGGGGTAATTTAGGATGGCTTTGGAAGTTACTGTTTCAAAAGGCATGGCTTGGGGATGGCATAAATGGATGCAACTCTCTGTTTTACTGAATTCTGGAATGAGATGACCATTCCCAGAAAGAAGAGGTGATGAGGTGGAAGGCAGAGATCTCCCCGGAGCATGGACTCAGCATGTCCACTCCCAACAGTGAATTGCCCACACTGGCTTCTTTCTCTGTTTTCAGCACAGATACCTCTTGGACTCTGTGTGAAATAATTGTCTTGGGTCGGATTTATCTGAATATGCCCAGGATTTAAAAAAAAAAAAAATGTAACTGTTGCTAATGATGTGTGAGGAAGTAAAGAGTTTTGCTTCTTTGGGCTGCAGGTGATGCTCACCCAAGTGGGGTCTTAAGCAAAGCTGTCCTCTGCCCCACGTGTGGCCCGTGAATCACAGAGCTGAGCCAGCCAGACACCCAGGCTGCCGCAGTTCTGTATTTCCCTCAGATGGTAACAAGATGCAAAAGCCAGTGACTCTTTGCTGTTACCTGCAGATTTGGACTGTGTATTTACAGCCTAGCTGTGAAGGCTAGAGTTTTCTGATTTTGAGAAAAATTACATTTCTCCACTGTTAGGAAGTAATGGCAGAGATAAAGCTTGAGTCCTCAGGGTTCGGTCTTGGTTCTTCTTATTTTTACCCATGTTCCGCCAACTTCTGTACACCCTGGAAACACCAAGCATGCTTATCTAAAAAGTGCAACCCGGAGATCTTAATCCAGTAAGTTCTGGGGTAGGACACACGAAGTTCCATTTGAGCCAGATCTGCCCTGCCCCTCAGGGGATTCCGATGCACCACACTCACTTCCAGAAACTCAACTGCAAATACAGTTGGGCACCATTTCCTTGGGATAGTCACCTGCTGTGTAATGATGATCGCTTCCGGAGGAAATGTTGAGATTCTCCAACACAAGGCATCATGGCAGCTTGTTTGTCTGGATTGCTGACTGCTGTTCATTCTCAGGGCCATTTTCACATGATACCTAAAACCGGGGTGAGGAGTAGAACAGTGTTCCACACAGAAGCACAACATTTAGCGAAGTGCATTTCTCAACGTCCCCAGATCTCAATGTCCCCAGGCTGCTACTTGTTTTTGTCAGGGTGTTCTATTCTCCTCTTTCTGCATTTTCCCCAAATGTTAAGAAAATCACTTTTCTTCTGGCCTTCTTTATAGAATAGGCTTCTCTAATAGGACCCTGCAGTGGGCACTTAAAATTCCTGTATTTAAACACCTTCCTCCTATCCACAAAGAATTACCAACCATCTGTACAATTTATTTTATCTATTAGGGTTTGGTTTGGGGAGGGGTTGTGTTTTTTTTGTTTTTTTTTTACACTCTTGCCCTTTTTATGGTTCTGAAATGTTTAGGAGACAGAATTCCCAGTCTCCGGAGGTGATGCAGTAAAGAGCTTGTTCACCTAGAGGGCAAATCTGGACTAAGTGGGTGCATGAGAATCACCTAAGTGGGACCAGATGTCGTTTCTTTGTACAACCCTGTGAGAGCCCCTACAGCCCCTTCAACCCCATGCAGAGGAGCCCCAAGGATGAACCATGGGGCCGGAGGACCCAGAGAACAGGGGAGAGAGCTATGGGAGGGATGCTCATACTGCTGGGCCAGGAGAGTGCAGACAGTCGCAATTACCTGGGTCTGAAGCAGGTCTGAGCTGGAGAAGACCAGAGGGCAAACACACACGGAAAACAACAGAGCTTAAGACTGGTAACTTAGAGACTAGAGACTCGTTCCCTTGGGCATTTGGGTTTTACCTACCTTGGCTCTGTGCTATTTTCTGGTGGGTTTGGTGTTGTCTTTCAGGGAGAAAGCAGAAGAAATTAGGAACGTGTTACTGTCGAAAGCAGTTATGATATCAAAAACATGCAGTGTGTGTCTCTCTGCCCTTCCTGCCCCATCAGGCGTCCCCCCTTTAGCCCTGGCGACATCCTGTACAGCGAAGCCTCAGGCCCTGGGGAAGCTGGACGAGGCCCAGCAGACTCACCCCATGACTGTAGTCTCTCTCTGCAAGACAAGTGCCACCTTTTAGGTCCTAAAAGCATTCTGGGTTCTTTGCAGCATGTCCTTGTGTGCATCTACCCAGCAGATAGTCTGCACATCCTTACAGACCCTCTTGCTGCTTCTCTCCCATTCGAGTGACCCACCCCCGACCAATGTCCACCACCACAGGCAGCTCTGCCTAGCCCTACCCTTTCTCCAAATTCCAGCAGGCCACACAGCTCTTTTATTGAAATGTTACTGTAATTTACATAATCATGTAATTTACATAAATGCAAATGATTCATTACATCCTCCATCTAACAGCTGCCCTAAAAAGGAATACTTTATTTTTACTCTCCGTCTCTGCTTTGAGACGGGGGATTGTGAGCAGTAAGAGAAGGGAAACCTCCTGGGGGAGTGGATAGGCCTCGGAGACAGGTTCGGACCGCTGAACTGGCTCACAGATCCAGAGTCAGGAGTGCTGCCTACCCAGAGAGGGGCCAGGTGGGCCACTGGCACCAGCTGGGGGCCCTCGGGGCCCCCTGAGCACGGGCACAGCTGCGAGGCCCCTCCGAGGTAACGCTTCCTTTCTTCCTCCAGGGGGCTGATCGCAGTCCCCCCTCTTGAAGTGATTTCGCGGGGACAGAGAGAGAGACAACTTAGCTGGCCCAGCTGCCAGAGGTGGCCTGGGCGGCATCATCCAGTGGTGTAGCCACTGGGCACATGTGGCTGTTGAGCTCTTGAAATACAGGGAATGAAACCAAGGAACTGAATTTTAATTGAATTGAAATTTATGTAACCACGTGTGGCTAGTGCACACCATACCAGATAGCACAGTTGCAGAGAGCAGATCCATCCGGAGAAAATATATGCACATTCTCACAGGCATCCCCGAGTTTTAACCAGCATACACTCGATACTTACCACAGGCCTGGGTACGATGCTGGGTCTGTCCATGAAGAATTTCCAGTTCAATACTCACGACTCTGCAAGCTAGCTAATTACATGAGTCCCATTTTATAGATAGCAAAACTGAGGCCCCAGAAATTCAGGGATTTGCCCAGGGTCAGGGAGCTGCAATAGCTCAGGTTTACCAGAGCAGGTGTCTAAAATGGTACATCTCCACCCTCCCCCACCCCCGGCCCTGGCAAAGAATTCGGATTTCCCCTCCAGTAAAATCTGCCTCTTCATCTTTGAAATCATCCTGATTTACCCTCACCTGCTGTGCAGACCACCAGTTGAGAGGAATGCCTGCTGCACTTACTTCACATGTTTAGACTGAAGGGAATAGCTTCTGCCTTCCCCCTCCTGATTCCTCTTTCCTTAAGACCGCTGATCGTAAATGATCCAGAATCTTATGTCACCCTATCCATGATAGAAAAGACATCTATCTCACAGTAGTTGATGACTGTCCTTCCCCACCCCCCATCCCTGCCTCCACACGGGCCTCCATCCAGGCCCTGCCCCTCTGGCTCACCACCCTCCCTTCTTGGACCCCTTCCTTGCAGGGAGTTAGCCTCTTCACTCTGATTCAGCAACATTCATGGTACCCCTTGTTATATCTCAGCTCTCCTTCTGGGAAAGTGAGAACCAACCACGGTAGCTAGAAGATTCTCAGAGGGAATGAATGTGAGAATTTTTTAAGTTCCTTAAACAAGTCAGCTGTGGTCATACAAAGGGTCGCCTGTGTCCTTACCCTGCCACTCAGAGGAAGAAGAGCGTGCTCTAAAGGCTGCTGGGGTGTACCAGGAAGCTGGGCCTTCCTTGCTCTTGGTCCTGGAGCAGGGACGTAGGTCAGGCAGACTGTGGGATGCACAGAGGACCCTCTTCTCTCTCACAAGGAAAATGACTTGGAAGTTTCAGTTATATGCCTGTGTTTGGTTTCGCACTGCTCAGCAAATATAGCCCTTTGGGTTTGGCAACTATCCTCCCCTGTATCCTAAATCCATCCCCTTATCTGCTTTCCTTCATCCCATAACCTGCCTCTTCATATTTATGTGAGGTGACCAGCTCTGCTCAAGCCTGCCTTGAGGTAGTCCTTATCTCCTACCCTCCTGCAGCCCCCACCACTGTTGTGGGCTGGCTAGAGATCCTGAGGTCGAAACTCGTGTTTAACTTTCAAGTGTAAACCATATTGGTGCTTAACAGCAGCTTTCCAGTGCATTCCATTGGATTCCTCTCCTCAGAAGGAACGCCATATGCACCCCCAGTCCCCAGAGCTGAGGAAGTCAGAACTCCCATTTGGGCCCATCTCCTGAGGGAGCCTCCATGCTGTTGAGTGTGAAGTCGGGGGAAGTGCAGTTTCCATATCCAGCTAGGGAGGGATGATTTTTCAGGATTTTAGTGTCTTGAAAGAGAATGGTGGTGTTGATTGTCTCCTATTACTTTCGCTGCTTAAAATTCTAATGGTGCCAGTGATTATAACACAAGCTATGGAAATTGTAGGTTCTTCAATGCGCCCTCTTCTGCTCCATGGTTACAGCATAGAGTAAGCCACTCCATGGACTGACACACAATGTGGGGACAGCCACCTGCCTCCCTGCTCAGAAGCCAGCCCTGCTGTCTGCCGCCCGCACACCTGGGCGACTCCTGGCCCGTGTTTTCCCTGCTCTTCCGTCTTGAGCAGGCCACTTCCTTAACAGTTCCTTGGGATGCTTGGTCATCCAGGGATTCACCTGCCTGATGTAAGCCCGTCTCTCTTAGAAGAATTCTAGAGGTGGGCGCCTGGGTGGCTCAGTCGGTTAAGCGACTGCCTTCGGCTCAGGTCATGATCCTGGAGTCCCGGAATCGAGTCCCGCATCGGGCTCCCTGCTCGGCAGGGAGTCTGCTTCTCCCTCTGCCCCTCCCCCCACTCATGTGCTCTCTCTCATTCTCTCTCTCAAATAAATAAATAAAATCTTTAAAAAAAAAAAAAAAGAATTCTAGAGGAGACACCAGGGCTGAAAGCTGGTTTCCATGGTACCCAACTATTTCTCTGAGGCCTGAAGGAAAAGAGTGGTTTGTTGTTGTTGTTTTCAAATTCGCTCCTGCATGTTCACATTTAGCTTGTCTGTGGAACATGTGGAAAGCTTACGGGCGAAGCCAGAGGTAGCGTTGGATGAACCATACTGGGGTCAGAGAGCAGGTCCCCTGACCAGCTGTGTGCAGCAAATCTGGAGCCCAGATACCAGTTAGCACCATCCGCATGTGGTCACGGGGGCAGCACCAAACACAAGAAGCAAAGCCAAAGAGCTACTTTCGCAAGCAAGACTTGTTTTCAGAAACCCAACTGGGATAAGGGCAAGTCAGTTCCAAAGGCCACACAGCAGGTCCCTCAATTGCAGCATATCCTGGGGTTTGAGTGGTGGCATGAGTTGAGGGACCTGCCCCGCGAGGGACCTGGATCGTGGGATGGCGTCCTTTATTTAAACTCAGAACGTGTCCTGCCTCCAGAACGTTGGCTGAAGACTCCGTTAGGAAGCCTTCTGTCTTGAGGTGTTTACCCTCTTTCCAGGAAGTTTAATGGAGCCTTGAAATGGACTTGATCTGACTTCCTTCCAATCCCCCTCACTGCCTTGGCAGAGTGGACAAGCAGAGGGTAGGACGTGAGCACCACCTAGTGGTGACCAGGTGGAAGTGGGGGCCCAATTTCTTGTTTCTGACAAGTACCTATATAAATGATTTCAGGGGGTTTTCTACCCTATTAAGGCCGCTGTAAGGTGTGGGACAGTTGTCTCGTCTTCTTTTACCCACAGATAGAACATGGAAATAAAGAAGGATATGCAACATTTGTCTATAAAATGGAATAAAATAAAATATCTGTTAGCAAAGTAACATCCATTCCCTGAAACCATCAGCAACATCAAGTGAGAAAGTCGCCTGTTCTTGTCATTTTAGGACTTTTCAGACCGAGTGATTCCAGCATTCCGTCAGGGTGGTCCAGGAACTAGAAGGAACATCCTGTGAGCAGTGTCAATTTCCTCATTTTCAGTCTTCTGAGTGGGGGATGATCAGTGGCTAGGCCTCATCCAGGTGCCACCAGCAAGGCCCAGACACATTCATAACTCACCATCCCCCTCCTTTCCCACCACCAACAATCCTCTTTCCATGTAGATTTTCCTAAAGGCCTGACTTCTAGTTCCTTTTCTCTATTTTACTGTTCTTTTTTTGAGTCCTCTCATTCTTCCTCCCAATCCTCTAGAAGAAGTCAGATAAATTCCAGGTGGTGTTTGCTCATTAGCCACCAGGCAGCTGAGGGCTTCTGACTCTGAGTGGTCAGTGAGGGGGTGCCCCTGCGTCAGTTATATGGAGGCTTCCAGATCATCTTCATTTGTTAAGATTTGTAGGGAGACCATGGGCAGTTCTCCTTGTCTGCCTCCCTCAACACCGTTCCCACCCCTGACTTCCCTGGCCACCGCCTCTACCTAATCTTCAGACTCATGATGTTCTGTCCTTAATTGTGTATCTAGTCCAGACCCCACTATTCCCTGATTTATTGTGTCCTCTGTAAATTCCATTCTCATTTTGGGATCCTTTGCACAGTTCAGCCTATACTGATTTTTCCCCATTGATATGATCACTGAAATAATCGCTAAAGACCCATTGATCTGTGCCCCCACCTGTCACTCAGATGGCATAGAATAAGGGCTTCCTGAAAGCTGCTTTTATATTATAGAGTATCACCTGCCTTCCCTGATAGACGAAAATTAAATTGGCGCTTTAATAAAGTCTTTACCAGTATCTCGTGCTCTCTTAAGTGGCCATGAATTGATTGCTCCAGCACAATGCTCAAGACTGATACTAAATAAACTTCAATTAATAGAAACATTTTCCAATTTAAATCATTTGTTCTGTTCCCTGATTTCTTGATGATTTTTTTTTTTTTTAAGCTGGGGGTGGTACAAAAGGATCCGTGAATGCCTTCCAGGGGTGGACTGCATACCATCCAACCTGGATCGCAGGATGGCTTCCTTTATTTAATTCTCTTCCCATTCTGATTTGACATTTTCATCCAAATGTCAACCTGTTGAATCTGATAACAAGAGTCACAAAGCTGCTGAAGCCAACGTCTTCTTCAGTGTCTTGTCAGGAACTGTGAGCTACAAATAAGTGGGTCCCCTTTCTTCTCATCTTCTCTTTGCGGCTTTGGGATAATTGGAGAGAGGTCCTCTCTGGTGCCTTCAGAGCCACACCTGTTCAGCTGTGCGGTTTTCTCTGCATGTCTCACAGCTGCTGCTTATTATCATCTCCAGGGACTGAAGCGATGCCCACGTCTTTGGTTGAGTTTACAATCTCCATGCCATAATGACCCCTTGCACCCAGAGGTTTTTGCCTTGGAGTCTCCAGAGGGCCACGGGCCCCGAAAGAAAAGCGCTAAGAGCTGGTCGTACCCAGAGCAGTCGTATCCCGTGAAGGTGGAAAGAGCGAGCTATGAAGCAACCCTCAGCTTCCACTTGTTTTCAACAGCGTGCCTTTGAGGCACGGAAATGTGTCATGGAAAGAAGACTTAAGAGCCAGGCCTGAGTTCTAGAACCAGCTCTGCAGCTAAATGAGCACCCTCAGGAAAACTCGTGTTCTCTGTGGCTCCATTTCCCCATATAAATCAAAGGGCCAGGATGACACCACTTTAATCCCCAAAGTGAGAAGGGATTTGGGCTCTGGCTTAAGGGGGAGGCAGATCTCAGTTTGGCACTGGTCCCTCTTTCCAGCCGCCTCTGACCCTTGCAAATCTCCTTGAACAAAAGGGCAGGCCCGTGGCTCAGGGCATGGGCAGCCTGCGGGGCCCCGCTGGGGTGTGCAGTCACTGTCGTCACTGCATTGACTTCCCACCCTCTGCACAAGGGCGGCAAGTGGAGTGGAGTCTCTGATTCTGGTTGTGATGCAGAGTTTTCTTTGAAAGTCAATTCTTTTAAGGAAACAAGTCAACCAAAAGAAAAATATTGAGTACATAGAAATCCGAGGGCTTGCCTAAAAGCTTGAAGGTGCTGTAGAGAGCCCAGAGACGTGCAGACGTCTTACAGGTGGCCCCCAAGTGGCTGATGTTTGGAAGCACCCGCCAGGCTCCCCTATCCCCTTCCAGATCTAAAATTCGACAGTGCATAGTGCTCTGCACAGAGGGGTGGTCGTGCTTCTCTGCCCCTCCACCGTTGGACAGAAGTTGCAGAAAGGAAGGGATGACCCTGTGCTTCTCCCCTCCGCAGCGTGCCGCCCCAGCCTGCCAACAGCACCTCCTCCCACTAACGTTAGCCAGAAACAGAACCAGCGCAGAGGGAAGTTTATCTGCAGATTCTTCTGGTTGCAGGCCAGCCGCAGCCGGATCCCCGCAAAGCAGGCCACGTGGCGGGACAACGTGCAGTCGTAAAGTGTGTGCGTGTGCGCGCGTGTCTAATTGTCTGTCCTTTTTATTTTTTTTACAGTTCATTTATGACGAACAAGTTTCCTGGTAAGTGCCTCTTTTTCCCTTCCGGTTTCCCCTGGCTGTGTTGCGGAGCCGAATATATGGAAGACCAGTCAGGGTTTAGAAAGAAAGGGGAATGTCGGGGCAGCTTGGAACAACCAGCACCTCCTGGGACCCCTCTGCGGACCTCAACAAAGACGTTAGATTAGCTTTCACAGAGCAGAGACCTTTTCCCCTGGGCTGGGGTGGTGGCCTTCCACTTGGGAGGCTAATATCCCACTGTCTTTGTCACCCAGGTTAGTGACAAACTTAGCTGGCCTGACTCAGCTGGCCTCCTGCAGTCAGTCATTTGCTGGGCCCTGGTTAGGATTTGACTGGTCTTTACAAGTCGTATCCAGACCGCGTTGGCGTATTCCAAATACCATGTATGTCTCGGGAACCAGAGATGGAGGCACTTCCGTTATCCTTGACCCATTAAAGTTCTGCCTGACATTCAAGATGATCTTAGATCTCTGAAAAATCAGTGACTTTTTTTTTTTTTAAGATTTTATTTATTTGAGAGAGAGAGAATGAGAGACAGAGAGCATGAGAGGGAGGAGGGTCAGAGGGAGAAGCAGACTCCCCGCCGAGCAGGGAGCCCGATGCGGGACTCGATCCAGGGTCTCCAGGATCATGACCTGAGCCGAAGGCAGTCGCTTAACCGACTGAGCCACCCAGGCGCCCCACTTTTTTTTTTTTTTTTTTTTGATAGATACAAAACTTTAGCCAGGTTACGTCTATGGGAACATTTGCATTTGGGTCAACTACTCAAATCCCCATTTCTCAGGTGGGTTTTGAGCAAGTCAGATATCTTTGGAATAGAAATAGAAATTGGGTGTGTTGTGCATTCTTGCTTCGTTTTTCTCAAATATTTAATCTGTAGATATAGAGAAATACGAAATCGCATCTTAGGGATAGTGTGGCAGTCAGTGTAGCTAGGTAAGTAGACCAACTTTCGTGGTATTATTTAAAGCTAAGAGTGAGCCTTTGTCAAAATGCGCACTAGCCCTTTGTGGGAGTGACATCTCTTTGTCTTAGGATCTCTGATTTTCAGAATTTGGGCATGGTAGAGGAACTTGCCCCATTGATGGTAAATGTGATTCACCATGCCAAGGTATTAAAGTGTAGTTTTGCCAGCTCTCTCTCCTCTGTCCAGGAGGGGCAAGGAGGAGGCCACTAGGAGAACTTGCTTTAAGATGCATCATCTTTATATCAACCCATTAAAAAACAAGAAGGTCTTCTTTGAGAAGCCTGGACCAGCAGGCTAAAAAGGATTAAGATGTCTGGGAGCACCTCAGGTCAGAGGTCAGGGAGAACCTCTTCATGGGATCTGCCTGGACAAGTCGCCGAGCAGAGTGGTGACATCTTCCCTCCATGTCCTTGGGGATGAAGTGCAGCACAAGAAAACTTACAAAACTATTCTCACTCCAAATGATGGCACACTTAGCACAACCACCGCTCTGCCTTAGCAAACAGTAGATGCTTACATGTTGTTCAGTGTTGCTACTCTTAGCTCACAACACTGCCATAAAGACAAGTTATGATTGCAGTCAATCTCAGAAATTTTTCTGCTGTTTTTACACAGAAAACCTTAAGAAAGAGGATAGCTATGGTGGTTTACTGTTGGTTTTTCTTAGAGCTCTCTCTTCTCTACCTCCCTGGCTTTGCTGATGAAAGCAGGCCTATTTCAGTCCTCAGAATGTCTTTTAGGATCTTTCAGATGGTGTGGATCAAGAAAGGGAGAGACTGGGGCGCCTGGGTGGCTCAGTTGGTTGGGCGACTGCCTTCGACTCAGGTCATGATCCTGGAGTCCCTGGATCGAGTCCCGCATCAGGCTTCCTGCTCAGCAGGGGGTCTGCTTCGTCCTCTGACCCTATCCCCTCATGTGTTCTCTCTCTCTCATTCTCTCTCTCAAATAAATAAATAAAATCTTTAAAAAAAAAAAAAAAAAAGAAAGGGAGAGACTGTTTCCTCTGCATTCCAAAGGCCAAATCTCCTGTGGATGTACGAGGTTAGAACCCTGGGTTCTGGGTTAGCACCCTGGGCCTGCGCTGAAGGGCTCAGGGTCTGAGGTCCTTGGGCCCTCAGCCTGAGCACTGAGGCTCCCACATGGAGGAGACAGGAAGGCCATGAATGAATGAGTTGCAGATTCCCAAGTATGTTTCGTTCCAGCCTGGGCTGGGTTAGAATCCTAACTCGTGCACAGGAATAGCTGCAGGGAAGAACAAGGGGGAAGCTTCATGGCACCAGGACATCATTCCCAGACTGCTGGCCTGTTACGTAATTATTGTTATTATGTGGATGCGCTGACGGAGGACATTCTTCACATGAGTGAGGCTGAGAGATTAAAGTCTGCGCCACTGGCCCATAACTGCTCTGGGACTTCCAGGGATCTCAGCTCCTCATTTAAATGCAAAATATATTGAACTTTAAGGTATTTTTCACTGTCCACCGAAAATACTGGGTATTTTTCGTACCCTGCCAACCACAAGCATTTGTTTTGCTGAAAGGGTGTGTCTAAGAGCTGACTTCTCTGATTTCTCCCTTTAACACCAGATTCTTCAACCTGTGCAATTAAAACACAGCAATACTTCACAAATACCTTTAACAGTGAATTCTATTCCTTGTTGTAGAACATTCCATCATGTCTTAGCGATTTCCAGGGCGGTAACCAATTCATCCCAAATCCTCAAAAGCAAACTAATTTCACTTGTGTATCTTTTGAAATGAGAGTACTCTGTAGGACTAAAGGAGCCTTGTTGAGTACAATACACGGGGGCAAGACTTCCCCATCATCCACAGCTCAGACGCCTTTACCACTCCTGAATCAGCATTCTGCAGCAGATCTCAAGCAGCCAGGGAAGGGCAGGCAAAAGGCTTTTACAGCAGAAAACCAGCTCCAGTGGGTTAAAGAAACAGTGGTTTATTTTTCTTACATAACAAGTACCCCAGCTGTTGGTGTACGATGGCTCCGCATTTCTCTTGGCCTCTCCCTCGTGGTCCCAGGAGGGCTGCTGCAGTCCCAGGCATCAAGTTTAGATTGAAGCCAAGAAGGAGGAAACAGGAAGAACACCTTTCCACCTTATATTTCTTTGGTCCCCACTATGGCCAGGTGGAATAGAATTACAACTCTAGATCGATCATGATTTATTCTGGAGATGGACCCACCCTCCTTCAGATCCAGTAGTCCTCATTTGCTGTCTCAACCTCGTAGGCTTCTATTAGCAAACAAAAGGCAGGTGAATATAAGTTTGGTGCTTTTCAGTTACATAACTACCCCTAAAGACATTTAAAATAGGAAGCATCAGAGATCCACCAAGTATGAAGGATGTTCAACCTGAATCCATAATGACAGCTCAGCAAGGCCCACAATATTGCTGGAAGGAATTTGGACTATGTCTTCAGTGAGTCTGAAGGCCTGACAAGAAAACAAAAGGATCCAGGTTGATGTTCTTGTTTCTTCTTTGAACCTCAAGCTGTAACTTTGGGAGAGAAAAGAGAGCCTGGGGACGTGACCTGGAGAATATTTACCTGTGTGGCACTTGGAACCAGCATTGAATGTTCTGGACCACAGTTAGGAAAGCAGAGCCATGCCCTTTGGGTGAGAATGGGGAGGAACAGGGAATAAGCTTCCCAATACAGGAAAGAACAATCTTTGGCAGGAGAACCAGGGGCCAGTTGAAGGTGGTTCCAAATGGAAGTTTGCAGGAAGGGAAAGAACAAACCCAGATCATGCCACAAGACCAGGTCCTTGGAGGACAGTGGATGAGCTGTGGTCAGGAGAGGCAGGTGGAGAAGTGTCCCTGGGTGGGGGGGGGGGAGAAGGGGGACAAGAGCTGTGTGACTTTAGAGGTCTGCATGTGGAATCTGTCCAGTTCCACCCCTGTTTCCTAAACACCTCCTGAATGCGAGGCTCTGTTCCAGAACCAGAAATAGAACACAGAACCAAACTCGGCCCTCACCTTGGGTTCTCTGGGACTAGAGAGGAGGCAGACAGTAGACATGTAATCACGGGGTCATTTGGAGACACTCATGGCATGGGGAGGGCGGGGGCGGGGGGTATCCCTGGGACTCTGAAGAGCATTGAGCCAGGACTGGATCAAACACTCAGGCCCTAAAGCAGAGAGGACAGCAGCTGGCTAGTATCAAGGCCTCACAGAGCCTCGTGTATTTCCTCTGGAGCAACCACTGGGTGAGCCCTGTCTGGGCGCCCACCAAGCAAACCTGAAATGTCAGCAGAAGCAGAGAACACCCATCTCATGGGCATCCCTGAAATCTAACAAAAGAGAACTTTACTTGAACATTGCAATGGAAGGGCTTGTTTTGAGGAAAAAAACAAAAAGGCCTAAAGGAATTAGAGAGTATCCATCTACCTGTTTACAAAGTGCTGGACTTCATTCAGCGTAGCTGAAATATTTCACGTTGTGGGTCTGTTTCCTGGTGACCCCTTCCTGAGTCTATTAAAATGCATCCAAGTTACATGGCATCCCTTTGGATCTCGAGTATCTCTGCCTTCAAAATGAACACTGAATAAGCCTCATTTTTCCCAATTAATTTTATGCCACACATACACTGGTTTCAATAAGGACCATGTTCAAGAGGTATTTTGCAACTGAAAATGGATTTCTTTTAAAGATTTTATTTATTTATTTGAGAGAGAGCAAGAGAGAGAGAGTGAGAAACAGCATGAGAGGGGAGAGGGTCAGAGGGGAAAGCAGGCTTCCCGCTGAGCAAGGAGCCTGTTGTGGGACTTGATCCCAAACTCCGGGATCATCACCTGAACCAAAGGCAGTCACTGAACCAACTGAGCCACCCAGGTGCCCCTGGAAATGGATTTTAAAGGAAGTCTCACCCTGTGCAGATGAGCTGAGGGCTGCTCTGTGCTGTGGGGAGAGGAGAATAGTGGGCCCCCAGGGAGGGAAGGCGAATCAGCTGTCAGGGGATCTGTTCTAAGTCTCTGGAAAATGAGAAATGGGATAGCTGAGGTGGGGGTCAAGTATGAGTGCTGTCAAGTGACTGCCTGAAACAGGCATTAGTAAGGAATGAATAAATAAATAAACAAGGGAAGCACAGACAGGTCAGTGGTTTAAAGAACATACACAAGGTCATGTGATAGAAAGTGAAGGAGTAGGCAGGGAAGACATCTTGGAGGACGTGACATTTCCACGGGCATTTGCAGGATAAAAGGGGCCAGCCAGGGAGTGAAAGGAAGAGTATTCTTGGCAGGAGGAATAGTGAGTGCAAAGGCCCTGTGGAGAAGGAAAGAGCTTCTGGCATGTGCAAACGAAGGGAGGCCAGTGTGGTGAAACACAGAGGGGGCACAGACAATTGGACGAAGCAAAAGAACTGGGTTTTACAGAGAAAGGGCACCTTTTGTTTTTTCTTCTCAAGTATGTTGGGAAGCAGCTGGAGAGCTTGAAACAGAAGAATGACATGATCAAGTAGCCTTGCAGACACCAGTTCAGAGCTGCCATTCAGGTGGCCTGGCGAGTAGCAGTGCAGAGGGCAGAAGCCAACAATTCAGGAAATATTTTGGACGTGGGGTTCTGAGGGATGTGAGGCGAGGGTCAAGGAGTGCTCCTGACTGATTTCCAGATTTGGAGCTTGACCGGGCAGGGAGTGGTACAGTTGACTGAGGTAGCAAAGCTCAGGGAGCATGAAGCCGGGAAGTAGGAATTCCAGATTCCGCTCCAACGTGCATTTAGTCGCCACGTGGAGAAACCATGTTGACCATGGGTATAAGCCCCTGCGCTGGGGAGAAGTGTGGGGTGGAGGTGTCGGCTGGTGTTTACAGCAGGATGATGAGATGACGTCATCTAGGTAAAAAGAGAAGAGGGTCCCATATTTGGAGTTTCACCTGAGGAAATGGAGGAGGCAGAAGGAAGGAGAAGGTAGGGGGATGACAGGAGGAAAAGCAGCCGTGCGGCCTCTCAGAAGTTGGGGGAAGAGCATGTTGCATGCAGGAGGACAGGTGGTCAACCTTCAGATGCTGCAGGGAAGTTGAACAGGGTGGCTGAGAACCATCCCTGGGCACGTGCACATGGAGGTGGCTGGTGCCCTGGACCAGTGTGTCAGAGGATGGATGGCTGTGGATGTTAGACTCAAGGAATTTGCCAAGTGAGTGGGAGGTGCTGCAGGGCAGTGCGCACGATGCTTTGAGAAGGTTTGCTGAGAGAGGAGCCGAGAAATGTGGTGGAGAGTGGAGAGATTTGGAGCCCCTGACTTCTCTTAGTAGCAGCAAGAGCACTTTTATACCAGATACGCGCACACACACAGTTTGCATAGTGATTCTGAACCGATGTGCGGGACTGAAATACCGTGACAGGTGGACCCAGCCTCCCCTCCTACAACTGTCTCACTGCTTTCCAGCACTTTGGGGTTATAAACACCGCTGCAACAAAACCCCTGTGTGCGGCCTTTTTAAATTTGACCACATATTTCCCCAAGGGTCAATTTTTAGACACAGAACTTGAGAAGAAAACAGGAAGGGAAGGCATAACCTAGAATTTCTTCACAGACCATTCTCCAGTAACCTTTTCTCGAAACCAGAATTACTCCCTCAATTCTACAGCTAAAAGGGGAGCTTAAAAATTAAATTCCTTGGTTTTTGAAACTGGAAGTTACTAAAATGAAAAAAATAGAAGTATTCAAATTATCCGAAGTTCAAGGTACATTCCAGTGGGTTTATTTTCTACTTTCTCTTGACCATTTTCCACTTGTCCATTCTTATCCTACTTGCTGGCACCTCCCTGCCCAAGCATCCTTTCTCCCTCCTTCCCTCCCTCTCCCTCCCTCCCCCTCACTCTCTTTCTCCCTCCCTCTCCCTCTCTTTCTCCCTTCCTGTCTCCCTCTCTCTCTCCCTCCCTCTCTCTCTCTCTCTCTCTCCCTCCCTTCCTGTCTCCCTCTCTCCCTCCCTCCCTCTCCCCCCTCTCTCCCTCCCTCCCTCTTCCTCCCACCTCTCCCTCCCTTCCTCTCCCTTCCTCTCCAAACCTCCTCCTTCTCTCCCTCCCTCCCCCTCCCTCTCTTTCCTCCCCCTCCTTTTCTTTCTCCCTCCCCCTCCATCTTCCTCCCTCTCCCTCACTTTCTCCCTTCCTATCTCCCTCTCTCCCTCCCTCTTCCCCCTCCCTTCACCTCTCAATCTCCTCCTTCCCTCCTCTCCCTCCCCCCTCCCCCTCCCTCTCTCTCTGTGCCTTGCTCCTCCTATCCAGCAATCTCTGGGTCACCCCTGTGAATTCCTCTAGTTTGCCCTTTGTAAATATATATGAATAGTTTTACTGAACGATTAAACTGTGGATGGATTCATAAATACAGGCTTATAATCAGCAATATTATGGTAGACTTGTGCTCTCGCAGAACTTTTGGGTGAGTGAATAATGGAAGGGAAGGAGCATTTTCCTTTTAGGTAGAAAAGGAAAATAAAGCCCCTTGAAAGCTGTGTCTACAGACCAGGAAACACTTGTAACCAGTCTGCACATGTGCCTTGTCCTCGCCCTGCTTGCCAGGTGTAGCTGCCCTTCACGTGGCGTGGATGTTTAGCGATCAGCTGGTGTGTTGCACATCTGCCTGTGGTGACTTTCTGTAACTAGCCATTCTTGGTTTTACCCAGGTGGGAGTCTTTAGTCCTCGTGCTGATGTATCTCATCTATATCGTCATCATGAAGTAAGTAAAATGTTTTCTCGGTTTTCTTTCCCAAAACTCTTTCCTACATTGAGAATGATGGGATGATGTGGAAAGAGGAATGGGGGCAGGGCAGGTAGTGGGCTGGCTTTCAGTGCTGCCGATCACAGACTCCTGGGTTCCCTCAGCAACCTGCTGTGCAGCACTGTAAGTTCTGATTCGAAGCAACAGCAAAGACCCTTCGAAACCTCATGTGATAACAGAATCAAAGCTTTACGTGTTTAATTGGAGAAATCTCTCAAACCTTTGTACCCTCTTTAATACCTGGCAACCAAGTTTTGGGCTGTTTTCACTCTCTTTCATAACAGTAAAGGAGGTAAAATTCACTAAGTCATGCTTCTATATAGGGTGACAAAGATGGGACCAGAGCTAATTAAGAGATGACTAAAACCATGGATCGAATACCTGCAGACTTGCATTATTCATAACATATTCATCACCTACCATTGTGTAACAAATGAGCCTGAAATGTAGTGTCTTAAAACTACAAGCATGTGTTATCTCGTTACAGCTTCTGAGTCAGGCATCCAGGAGCACATAACCAGAGAGTTCTAGCTCGGGGTCTTCCTTGAGATCGTAGTTAAGAGGTTGCCAGGGTGGCTGTCATCTACTTAACTGGGGCTGCAAAATGACCCACTTGTGCTGTTGCCGAGCTGATGCTGGCTGTTGGCTGGAGCCCTCAGTTCCTCAGCATGTGGGCCTCTCCTTAGGGCTGGTTGAGTGTCTCCACAGCACGGGAGCAAGTGAGTCAAGAGAGAGAGCAAGAAGGACCCCCAGTGCCTTTTCTAATCTGGTCTCACAAGTCACATGCTGTCACTTCTGCCATATTCTGTTAATTAGAAGTAAGTCTAGCCCACACTCGAGGGATCTGCTTCACCATTTGAAGGGAGGAGTGTCAAAGAATTTGTGGACATATTTGAAAACCACCACTTCATAGGTTCTTTCCCCCGCCCCTAGAGTCTGGGAGGCTTACTGTTTGTATCAAGAATTTTATTAGCTGGTATTTCCCATACTCTAAGGCAAAAAGTAAGCACCATGGCTGTGAACCTGCTGGTTCATCTTTTTGCCAAGTACCATTGAGATGAGGAGCTCATAAATAACGTAGAGCCATTCCGTGCTGCAGCGGCTGGACCCCATGGGAGCTGTTTCTTTCATTCCAAATTAACCCGTACTTTCCCCAGCATTTGTGACTACCTTCTCAGGGGGCAAGAAAGTACCACACAGTCAGAAATTGCCAGTTAGACACATCAGGTAGCAGCCTGGAATTTGACATGTCAAATTGTCTTTGCTGTTAATGACAAAAAATAATTCTGGCCACTAGTGTCCGAGAGACCTTTTTTGAGAAATCAGCATGGCCATCGGCAAACATTGCACCAACAGTAAAGGTAGGAACTGGTTCAGCTGATGTCCACTGTGGGCTGTAAGCAGTCTGTGGCCAGTCCACTCAATATGGCATCCAGCCTTCACCTCAGGAGCTGTCCAGTGGTCAGTGTGGACTTGTTACTGGAAGAGGGTATTTCTAGAGTATCCTGGTGTGGGGTTACCATGGGATGACTGATGAAGAAATCAGGTGCTTTTACCACTACTCAACTTCCATTTAAAAATACCAATTGATGGGCTCCCATGAAAACCAGAGTTGGCCCAAAGGCCTTCCAGAGTTTCTAGACTCCTAAGGAAAAGTCTTTGAAGGCATCTTGCTCCTCCTTCTCTCAAATAGCAAAACCATTAGGAAATCAGTGCCACTATAGGAAGGTCTCAATAATACATACATCTTCTTTCAGTGTGTTTTAAATTTGATTATTTCACCTTTTTTTTTTTTGTAATATGTTGAGGCCCTAAGTTTGAGGTCCCCAAAAGTCAGGAGTCCTTTTCTTCCCCTTTGAAAGGGTGAATCGGTCAATTATTCCAGAAGAATTGACTGAGTGCTCTATACTCAACACTGGTCTTTGGTTTTGAATCCGAATGCACATGTCCCATAGTGCATTCACTGGGGGCTTCACAGAATAAGGAGGGCTTACACCAGAGTTGGTCCAAAGGGAAGGAAGGTTGAGGAATTTTGCTAGTATGCATCTTGTGACCACTGCACCCCTCTACCAAGCCATCATAAAGCCCATGAGTTGCTGGCAGGGCATGTGGATATTAAGATAACACGGTGAATAATTTCTCTCCTCTCCCCCAAACTGTGCCCAGTGTGAAAGCTAATGAGGTGTGTTTCTGCTGATGCCTCAACTTTCCCAGCCTTCCAGCTGTTCAAACCAGCAGGATACAAATAAAACAGGGAATGGCAGCTACTGTGCTCACAGAATTTTCTGCATAAATTCTGGTCCTAAGTTCTAAATTGAAATCTCTGCTCTTTAGCCATCCCTGTCCACAATCAGAGGCTTTAATCATGGGGTTTTATAAAATCTGATTTATAAAATTGCATGCTTCACAATAAAATAGCTTCAGGGTGCAAGCACAAAATTTAAAACATTCAATTAAAAATATAAAACTGAGTAGCAGCAGTTAAAACCCGCATATTTTAGAGTCGTCAGCTGCCTCCTGGGTGGATGACTTTAAACATTCTGTCTGAAGGTCAAAAAGCAATTTCAGTTTGGCCAAGTAGATAGAAATCTTAAGGGAACATGCATGAGGCTTACCTGGCCTTGGTGAGGATTGATTTCTGTACGTCTGGGTCCCTTCTTTGGGAGTTAGTCCCCAGGTTAGGCAGTGTAGTCTGGTGGTTGAGATCAAGAGTTGCACGTTCAGCCCTGCCTGGTCACACCTCACAGTCTGCCACTTGCCAGCAGTAAGACCTTGGGCCCAGTTATTCTGCCATTTTGAATCTCTGCTTCCTCTCTTAAAAACAGGGTTCCTAACGCCTCCTACCACAAAGGTTGTAAGCATGAAATGGGACAGCATAGTTAAGTTACTAACCAGTATCTGATTTCAAGAAAGGTCTCATAATAAGACTAGACATAGTGTTATTACCTTGTTATCCAAATCCAAATAAATGTGTAACACACGGTTGTACTTTCAAGGCAAAGCTTCATGCAAGTCGATATTTCTGTGGGGAAATGGATTTTGAGTCAAGATGACAGAAATTCTGCCTCTCCCCCATAGCTCTATCAGTAAGGCAAGACATTCTTCTTCAGTCTAGAAAGTGGGGAGACTTTTTCATTAAGAAGATTTGAATATTTACAAAAGCCAGCAGAATGGTATGACAGCCCCCCACGCTCATCATCAGCCTGACAGCCAGAAGCCCACACCCCTATCCATTTCTTTCCCTCCATGTGGTGTGAAGCCCCAGAGAGCATGCCAATTCATCTATAAAAACCTCAGGATATACCTCTAAAAGGACACCTTTCACATAACCACCACATGATTATCGCACCCAAGATTAATGCTATTTCTTCAATATAATTAAATATCAAATTGGTGTTCAAATTTTCAATGATCTCATGAATGCCATCTTTTACAGCTTTCTTTTAATCTCCTAAATATTTTTAAAATCAGAATCCAAATAAATCCCACTCATTATCATTGGTTGCTCCAACTTTTAATCTATGAATCCCCCGTCTGGTTTTCTTTTTCCTTGCAATTTATTCTTTGATGAAGTTGGATTATTAGCTACACAGTTTCCTGCAGTTTAGAAATTGTTGATTACATCCTGTGCTGTGGTGCGGCCTGTTCCTTTGACCTCCATATTTCCTGTATGCCAGCCATCAGTCCAGTTCAGGGTAGACTGTGTCCCAAGTGGTGGTGAGTTCTGCCACCAACAGGCACATTAATGTCTCTTGTCTCTCGGTCTGTGATGTTGGCAGTCATCAATGCACAAGATCTGGCTCCATTATTTCTTTAGGGTTGCAAAATAGTGATGTTCTGGTTCCGTTCTCCCTCTCGGTATTAAGCCTGAGAGTGCCCCAGACTGCCCCAGGACTGGCCTGCCCACTTCCCTTCTCACAGAAATCACCATCACTTTTGACTACTTTTCTGTTCTCCCTCATGCCATGGAGGATGAACTGTAAGCTCCCAGGGAGTACAGGAAGGGGCTGTCCAACCACAGAAGGTCCCTCCATCTGTACCATGATGGCCCACCCACCCAGAGCTGCTCTGACTGAAGAACAGGCATTGGTTACAGTAAAGAAGACTCCAGAGAGTCTGTAGCAGTAAAGGGGATGTGGAAGAGAAGCCTGTGGGGGGAAACGCAGCTTGAGTGGCCTACCAGCTGGCCATTTAGAGCTGCCATGACTGGCTGCGGTTCCTCTGGGAGGCCAGAGATCAAGCTGGGGAACACCTCAATGGGTTATGCCATGGCCAATAAGGCACCGAGGTCTTTAGGTGTTCGAGTGGTGCAAAAGACAGCAGTGGCTTCCAAAGCCCTGGAAACTCTACCTGGCTGACTTTCCCCAAGAGTTTTCTAGGATTCCTCTTTGGGAGTCTTCCAGTATTAAAGATAAAGGGACCAGAACATTTAGCTGCCAAAAACATGCTAGGAATTTATATAGGCTTCTTCCCTTCCAACACACATGTAAGAAGGGCTACACAATGTTTTCACCCAGTTATTCTGGACAATCATAGCCCAGAATTGTTTCCTAAAGCCAATAGCCCACTGGACCTGGAATTATGGCCCAGCATGTACAGAGATTCACAGGACCCCAACCTATGATCTTAAAAAACCAAACACAGAGACCTAGAGTGCCAGCCAGCCTGTAGCCTGCAGACCATGATGCACTGTGACACCTGCTCCTTCCCCCGCCCAGCAGACCCCTAACAGCAAAGGTCCTGGAGCCATGACCTTGCCCATCCTGCTGAGTCTCATCATGGCCCTTCCATGCATGGACTGCGGGCAAGGGAACTCAATCCCGGGATGCCGCCACTGACCTTGAGAAGTTGCAAAGAAAGCAGTGTGTCTCTATTTACTTATGTGATGTTGGTTTTATTTTCACTTACCATATATCCTGAAATCGGAAAAGAGGACAGATTGCATTTTTCTATAGGGACATGGAAGACAGAATAATAATAATGATAACTTGAGGCACGGGGTCCCTCACAATGCACCTAGACTGAGAGCTGCAGGGCACACACAGCTGATGGGCTCCTTCTGCTTGTTACTTTGTTCAGATATAACGCTTGCATCCATCAGTGCTTCGAAAGGAGGACAAAAGGTGCTGGAAACATGGTCAACGGCTTGGCCAACAATGCTGAAATTGACGACAGCAGCAACTGCGACGCAACTGTGGTGCTACTCAAGAAAGGTACCTATGGACAACCTGGGTCCCTGGAGGGAGCACTGGGAGGCTGCCTGGCTGCCCACTGTCCAGGCCACCCCTGGGGTGCCACGGCTGGCCTGGCGGGAGGTTGCCTGCACCAGAGGAGACCAAGGGAGAGAAGCTTCCAGGCCTCCCTGCCTCCCTTTGGCTACATCCTGGGGCAGTCATACCTGGTGATGAGCCACCTGGGAAAGCTTCGTGGAAGTTCTTGGCAAAACATTTGCTGGCAGTGACATGGGGGATTTAGGACAGGATGTTAAAGGAGACAAGAGCAGGGGTCTTGAGGTATTGACTCTGCCATATTTTGACTGTGTTACCATGAAGCAAATTAATGGAACCTCTGTGAGCTCAATTTTCTCTTCTGCAAAATGGGGATAATTATTGTAATGAGTAAAGGAGGTAAAGTATGTAAAATACCCCATTAATGATAGTTGCTGTTAGTATATTATTATATCCACATTCATTTTCAGGCTACATTACTTCCGTTTCCAAGCTGCAGAATAACATAGAAAATTACCACCTCCCTTTTTTTTTCAAAGTAGTTCTTATATTCAATAGATTCTCATTAAGCAGTTGATACACTAAGAGAACTAAGATAGTGCTCCCTAACAAAGAATATTCTTTCTCAGAGGAACACAGAAAATTATCATTTACTTTGCCTTAGAATGTGTTTGGTTTTTCAATTGCTTTTAACCTTCTCTAAAAATGTGTGGGTTTATTTCTTCTTGGTCTCATATGGTTGCTTTGCAAGAAAAACACAAAAGAAATTTGAAAATCTATAGGTTATTCAAATCTGAGTTTGAAATCTGAGGTAATTATTAGAATGTGAAAATCGATTATTTGATACATTTTTCTAAGTATGTTTAACAAAAAACTTGAGTATTCAGTGCCATCCCATATAAGGATTTCCTTGAATCTCTTCTCTTTTGGATAGTTTATAACCATAAAAGGAATACTCTTAGGGAACCAAAAAGAGCTACCTCATATTACTCAGTGTTTCCAGAGATCATTTCATGGTTTAGTGGCTTGGAAAACAGGGGTGACCACCAGGAGAGCGTGTGGCCAGGTACCTGTGAGCTGTGTGCTCATATCACATTTTTGTAGAGAGGGGCCTTAGACCTTATTCATCAGGCCTTCCAGCAAATGTTGTGTAATAATTTGGGCCACTCTGGACCTTGGGCCTCTGTCATGTGGCCAGTTCACCTACCTGCCCCTTTGTCAGCCTTACTCATAGGCTGGGCTGCAGCAATGTGCGCTTTTCCCCACTAAGCCCTCCACTTGGCACTAGTCATTTCTGCAGCTTTTAACAGCTCAGAACTTTGAACGTTGTTGACATTTGAAAGGCATAAAGGGTTACTAAAATTATTGGGGTCTTTCCTGTGCCCCAGGTCTGAGTGGTGGGAAAAAAACCCTTTGAGGACACAGAGGAATTCTCTTAGGTTATCACTCTTTCTTACCATGCCAGTGAATGATGCTTATATTGTTTCAAGTCATTTCAAAAGAGCTATCAATGAGCTTCATGGAAAGAAGAGTTCGACTCTTCTCCATATTTTGTGCACTACAACCCTCCTTGGGTGGGTGGATGGATGGATGGATGGATGGATGGATAAATGAGTAAACAGGAAAGTGGGAGAGAGAGGTGAGGGAGGAACGGAGAGAAGACTAAATAAATATCTCTTTTCTGCTCCTAACCTCAATGTTATCCTTATTTTGTGTTTTTTATTTCCCTAGCCAATTTCCACCGCAAAGCGTCAGTGATTATGGTAGACGAGCTGCTGTCAGCCTACCCTCACCAGCTTTCTTTCTCTGAGGCTGGACTTCGAATTATGATCACCAGCCACTTTCCCCCCAAGACCCGACTCTCCATGGCCAGTCGCATGTTGATCAATGAGGTATCTGGGAAAGCACACTCCATTGCCACTGGACAGTGATGGGAGACTTTGGGAAGGGGAGAAAGTTTCTTGGTCTGAGAGTAGAAATACCAAGCTCAACATGTAACACAATAATATCCCTCAGCTATTTCCCAGCATCTTTGTTCATGGGGCCAGCTGTGCATCCTGGTTCTTGCTCTTCCCTCCATGTGTTGGAAGACATGATCAGGCTCCCAGTTATATAGAAAAACTCTCCTGTCCCCTTCTACCTACCTTTTTCTTCTCATCTTCCATTTGGGTGAAGCCCTCTGATGTGAACTTGCACAGAAGTACTTGCTAAATCAAGGTTGCCTTACCTTTAAAGTAATGCAGTCTCTGACGTGAATTTTCCTGTGTATCCCTTTTTCTGGAGTGGCAGCCTTATTGATACACTAGTCCAGACACATTTGTGTGGCTTTCTCACCTATGGTCCAAGGGATTCCTACAGTCTGGAGAAGAAAGATAATACTGCAGTGCACAGGGAATCAAGAACGCTGGTAGAAAAGAAGGGTGCCTCTGAGACATAGGAAATTTCCTCTAAAGGGATTTGCAAGCTCCAGTGGGTCATAAAAGGTTAATCCTTCCTCCTGGAAGGATGTTGTCTGAGTTGCTTATTACTTTGAGGAATCCCTTAAGACTTCTCTGCAGAATCTCCTGGAAGAATCATTTTTGTCAGCTGCCTGAAAAAGATCCCGGTGTTCTGGGTGTAAGGATCTAGAGTCCCCCTGACTGTGGTAAGAATGTGCCTTTCTCTTTCCAGAGACAAAGACTGATAAACAGTAGGGCCTATGCCAATGGAGAATCCGAGGTGGCCATCAAAATCCCAATTAAGCACACCGTGGAGAATGGGACAGGGCCCAGCAGTGCCCCAGACAGAGGCGTGAATGGGACTCGGAGGGATGATGTTGTGGCCGAGGCTGGTAACGAGACAGAGAATGAGAATGAGGACAATGAGAACAACGAGAATGACGAAGAGGAAGAGGAGGATGAGGATGATGACGAAGGACCGTACACGCCATTCGACCTCCCCTGTAAGAGGTCCTATGTCTAGGCTGGGGTTGGGAGCTATTTTGAGGCCACTGAGTAGATGCCCTTGACTTTGGTGATCTTTTTGACATTCAATTCAAAGAACTATCTCTATATGAACATAGAAGTATTTATATTAACTTCTACAGTGGGCAAGACTCTGTTTTAGAGGGTCCAGAGATGAACAAGATGGGAACACACGATCACTGGTTGAAATGTGGGTTCTTTGACCAAATGTATAATTTGTTGGCACTTTGTGAAGGAAGACCCTTAGCTTAGCTTAGCTGTTCTGTGGGACCTTTTGGTGCTAAGGAGGAAATGCACTTGACACATGTTGGGAAGGCAGCTTGGTGCTCAAGGGAAGAGACACTTCACCCATCTTCACCCATCCCATTACATTTGGCCAGAGGAGCTGTCCTGCCAAGGCCACCCTAGGGGGAAACATGCAGACTTCCCAGTTGGCCTTTGTTTTCCTGCTCACTTCTTGCCCTTTACCCCCCACACCCCATTCAGTTTTCTCCTCTCCTATAACTTGCTTGTTTCCAGGACAGACACCACAGGAGATAGACCTGGGCAAAAAGCTTCCTGGCCCCAGCTAAGTCTCACACAGTGAGGCTGGCCAAGGCCATCTCCCTGGTATCTTGAAGGGGAAGCACAGGCATATATAGTTTTCAGGACCCCAGCCACCAAAGCAGCGTCCTCCCCTGACTGCTACCCAACAATGACTTGGCCATTGCAGAGACCTTGTCCCCTGACCCCACCCATTAGTGGAATGGGTAGACCAAGTCCAAAGCCTTCTGCCTATTTGCTAGACCTTCCAGAAGTTTCCGGCTGCTTTAGGAAAGCACCCTGGTCAAGTGTGAGAGGCTTAATTAATAAGTGTGTGACTTCTCAAGGATGTTTAAAATTACAGGAGACCTGTGAGTTCTGGGGAAGTATTACTTGACCCACTTGAAAGGTCATTTAATGATAGGATGTGGGTGTGGAGTGCCAGAGTTCTGTGTTAATTTCAGATGTAAGGCCTTTCTGTGTTCCAGGGGATAGCAAGTAAAACTAGGATCAGAACTGCTCCTGTGTCCCCTCAGGGCCCCTCAGATCTCAACCTCATCAAGTGCTTCCCAAAACTAACTAGAGAATATCCACTCAGATCCTATACCCCAAAGTCCCAAACCACCCAGCCAGAGTTAAATCATTACTTGTTAGAAGCTTATCTGGATAGAAAAAAAGCATGCTGGCTCTTTATCCATTTTGCCATCTTTGACTCTATTTCTTGGCAACCTTCTTCCCTATCAACAAGACAAAAACATTTCAGGATTAAGCAACCAGGCTCTCTGTATCCCCCTTATGAACTTTTGTGTTCATTTTCTACTGCTGTAGAACAAATTACTGCAAATTGAGCGGATTAAAACAACACCCGTTGATTAGCCCCCAGTTCTGTAGGTCAGAAGTCCAGCACAGCCTGGCTGGGTTTCAGAGGCTCCAAAGACCATATGAGAGTGTAGACAGGGCTGTAGACCTTCCCAGAGGCCCTCGGGAGAATCACTACCAAACACTTGCAGATTATTGGCAAAATCCGGTTCCCTGTGGTTGGACGGCTCAGTCCTGTTTCCTTGCTGCCTGTCAGCAGGGGGCTGCTCACTGCTCCTGGAGGCCTGCATTCTTCAATCAGCAATGGTGCTTTGGGTCCTTCTCACACTTCTGGTCTCTTGGGTTTCCACTTGTGCTTCTGAGTGCGTAACCTCCCCATGAGGAGGTCTGTGGTGCCACACAGCAGAGCAGTCGTGGAACGGTAGCTCAGCCTCCTCTTCACAGGTTCTGAGAATCGGGCACAGACTCTTGGGGGCCCACATCTAAAATTCTGCCTAGGCTGGCCTTTGCTTTCAGAGCTCACCATTGGCAGCCCATAACCAAGCTCCAAAAACGCCTATTTTGCTAAAGTCCTTCACTGATGAAAGAAACTCTCGGACCAGGTGAAGAGTCTGTAAGGGGCAAGTGTTGGCCCCCCAGAAGCCCCAAAGCCCCATGTACACCCCTCCAGGCGGACGACCAAAGACGTGTGTGTGACACCAGACAACTCCTCTGACTCCCACCAGATCTCATTACTTAGTGGGACAAAAGGGCCCCTTTCAGGTCACTTCCTTTTTCTCACCTGAATGGGATAAACGCCAGACCTAACTGTGAAGTTTCAAGCTATCTTCTAACTGTTGCTCACCTCCCCTCCACAACTCTGTGGTTAGCTGCAGATGAGGCGGCCCCGGGGCGTCCAGCCGCATCATCTTGTCTCCTTGTGTGCTAAGAGATATGGCTGCAGGTGTGGGCTCAGAAACCCCCTGCCCAGGCACCCTGCCTCCTTTGGAATGTCAGGCATGAGAGGAGAAAGGATGCTCTGCATGGTCCTGCCAGTCCTGGGGGTCTCTGCTTCATTCCAGGGCCCCGAGCTGCCGAGAAAGGAGGTGGAACCCCAAGTTCTTCTAGACCAGCCCTGTCACCTGGGCATCCTTGATAAAATGCAGGCTCTGATTCAGGAAGTCTGGTGGGGGGCCCCAGATTCTGCATTTATCACAAGCCCCCAGGTGACACTGGTGCTGGTTGTTGGCGGGCCACACCTGAGGCAGTGCGGGTGTAGCACCCTGGAGTCACACCAGTGATCTTCACCGTTCTCCTGAGCCTTAGGGGAGCCTCATTCGGAGCCAGGTGCTGCCTCTGAACTGGAGAGTGGGTTTGTCCAGTTATGATCCTCTGTTCCCTCCCACCACCAAAGCCAAACCCCATTCTGGGACTCAGGAACTTCCATCTGAGGCTCGTGGGCTGTGTGTCCAACAAGCACCCCCTAGGGCAGGCAGACCCCTCACAGCACTGAGCCAGCCAGCAGAGGCCACTCAAGGAGCGGGAAGGACCCAGTCCCAGTGGGAGCCCCACATCTGGTTCCTCTGCACTAAGTTCCTTTGGCCTGAAAAAGCTTTGCGCACATGATGAGGACATTTTTCCCTCTCATGGTAACCTTGCAGGGCCATGGCTCTCTGTTTCTGTCACTTAGCTGTAGGGCTCTCTTCTCTCCAGGACTTGACTATAGTGAGTATAAGTAATGAATAAGTAATTATGTGGAAGTATGTAAATATAGGCATTTATAGGATGTATGTATGTGTATACACATATATTGTGCATGCATCTATGTGCACATGCATGTACATATATGAATAAAAGTGTGTGCATATATGCAGTGTGCACATGTATGGTTATCATCTTTACATTAACATGTTTATTCATACAGTGTATACATTTTTGTATTGAGTTGTATCCTTTTATGGTTTATGCACAGATATTAACATAC
Source organism: Mirounga angustirostris (assembly GCF_029215605.1). Taxonomy (NCBI): domain Eukaryota; kingdom Metazoa; phylum Chordata; class Mammalia; order Carnivora; family Phocidae; genus Mirounga; species Mirounga angustirostris. The sequence goes on along the minus strand of NW_026991718.1, from coordinate 94,026,891 downwards.
CTGTGTTTTTATATGTGCATATAATGTACGTATGGGGTAAAATTCATATAATATATATTTGAATATACACCTGTGCATAGTATGTGTGTATGCACATATATATACATATAAATTGCACATGTATTCTTATCTCTTGCATGAAGAAAGCCTTACTATTGACTGACAGAAATAGAAATGTTTACATGTGGGCGCCTGGGTGGCTCAGTTGGTTAAGCGACTGCCTTCGGCTCAGGTCATGATCCTGCAGTCCCAGGATCGAGTCCCGCGTCGGGCTCCCTGCTCAGCAGGGAGTCTGCTTCTCCTTCTGACCCTTCCCCCTCTCATGCTCTCTCTCTCTATCTCATTCTCTCTCTCAAATAAATAAATAAAATCTTAAAAAAAAAAAGATACTTTAAAAAAAGAAAAAAAAGAAATGTTTACATGTGGGCACGCCTGGGTGGCTCAGTCAGTTAAGCGTCCAACTCTTGATTTCGACTCAGGTCATGATCTCAGGGTCGTGAGATCGAGTCCTGCATCAGGCTCCATGCTGGGCATGGATAAGATTCTCTCTGTCTCCCCCTCCCTCTCTCCATCTCCCTTCCCCCTGCTTGAACTCTTTCTCCCTCTAAAAAAGAAAAAGAAAAGGAAGAAATGTTTGCATGTGTACATAGGCAAACATACTTCCACAGAAAAAGACTGAAAAGAAGTATACCAAAATATGAGTGTGTTTCTCCTAGATGGACTTCTTTTTTATTTTTTCTACATTTTTCATTCTAAAACACTACATTTTTATTGCCTATATAGTTAGAACAAATTGATATATTTAACTCTAGGTCCATAAGAATGAGCAATAATCTTTTCTTCTCAATAAAAGTAAGCTTCTTTAAAAATTCAGTAAGGAGTACAACTTAAGAACAGGTCCTTTGCTTTTCAGAGCCAAGGCACACTCAAAGGGGTACTGTACTGTAACGCTCAGAGTCCCCACTGCATGTCCCAGCTGCTGGCTGCCTTCCAGGAAATCACATAATCACGGGTACATCAGGTTCATGCACAGGGAGTTTGGTTTTCTCAGCTCACTGCTCTGTCCTCAGTACCCAGAGCAGGACCTGGCACAGACTGGCGGCGTCGGGGGGGAGGACCTTCAATGAATATTTGTTAAATGAAGGATTAAACCTATCCCCTGGGGGGCCAGAGGGGGGCTCTGGACCACTAGCAATGGAAGAAAAGATGGGAAAATGTCCAGAAATACTGTTGACTCAAAGAGGAAAGGAAACCATTTTACCCCTTTATTCAGAAACTGAAATTTAAGGCAGCTAGAATGTGCACATATATTAACATCCCTGTGTTTCCATGTGCATGTAATATATGTAGAGGCTAAATCTACATAGTATATATGTAAATTATATGCACCTATGCATAGTATAAGTTGTACATATATTCTTAGCCCTGTATGAAGAAAGCCTTACTGTTGACTAACAGAAATAGAAACATTTACATGGGGATGTAGGTAAACACACTTTCAGGGGAAAAAAGACTGAAAAGAACACACCAAAACATAAGTATGTTCCTTATCTAACCCCTGCTCCTCAAAATCACTTAAATAAAAGCACGTTTCTGTATCACTTGGTTTGCTCAAGGAGTTATATTTGTTACATTACATTTAAAGTTACCTTCCAGATGATACCGATTAAATTTCTACTGTAAGTTTGTTGTTACAGTGGAGCTGTAACTTAGAGAAAGCATCTATATCATGAAATGGAGAGAACTGTTTTCTAGATATAAGGTCCCTCAGGGTCAAGTCAGAATTTTCTAAAGCAGCCGAGAAAAAACTCAAAATTCACTTGTGCCAAATGTACTGCTTGCATTACCTTTGTACTCAGTATCATTTTCTAAGCTGCCACAGTCTCAAGTTCTGATTTCATTTTTTTTTTAATTTTCTGAGGAATTACAAAGAGCCAGATTGCAGTCATTTCTCTTCCCATTTGTGTCTTTGTAACTTTGATTGGGTGTGTGTTTTGAAGCTGGACCAGTCTCTCTGTGTGAGGGCATTAGGAAGACTGCAAGGCCAGTGAGGGGGTCCCCAGAGCCCCAGGTGGATAAATGACATCACCACACTACAGGATTTAGGAGCACGAAGAATTCCAGGATGCCTTTGGGATCCAAGGGTCTGACGATACGCTGGAGTCCACAGCATCTGGAAGCCCCTCATGAAAAACCTCTGACAGCTTTCTTGCTTTGAAATCCAGCCAAACAGTCTCAATGTTGTCATCATCTGTTCCCAGCTCCATATCTGCATAGCAGCTAATTGGAAAAGTGCTAGATACTGGCATAAAATTATGAAATAAATTTCATTTAACATTTTATTAATCACTGTTCAAAGTGTAATTTAAAAAATACCTCCTTCACTCTGGTGGGAATATAAAATGGGATAATCATTTTGGAAAACTGCCCGACAGTTTCTTGCAAAGTTAAATAAACACCCACCCTGTGACTCAGCAATTCTACTCCTGGGTCTTCGCCCAAGAGAAAAAAAAAACATGCCCACAAAACAAAGTGTACAAGAATGCTCATAGCCCCTTTAGTTGTAATACCTGAAAATTGGCAACAACTCAAATTCCCGTCCACAGGAGAATGGATAAATTGTGTATTCGTAGGATGGAAAACTACACAGCAATTAAGAATGAATTCCTGACACACGAATGGATCTCAAAAAACATGTTCACTAAAGGAACGTAATTGACTAAAAGACACGAATGGCATGTGATTTTAGTCAATTATGTTCCTTTAGTCAACATGTTTTTTGAGTGTACAAGAATGCTCATAGCCCCTTTAGTTGTAATACCTGAAAACTGGCAACAACTCAAACAGCTTTCCACCAGCAACAAAACCTGGTGTACAAAACCAAGCAGAATAAAAACAGTTATCCACCGCTCACCTGCTAGTTAGGCACCCAAATGACTGATGAGGCACTTCTGAGGATACAGGGCTGGGAGGATGGTTGGTGCATGGGGCCAGGTGGGACAGGATGAGGAAGATTCTCAGACACAAAGGGTGGGGAGTGGGGGTGGGGTGCAGGTGAAGGTCGGGGAGGGGAGCTGGAAGACCACCAGTTGGCCTGGGGTCTGTTCTCCCCATGGGTAGATAAAATCTTGCCGGATTATAAGGTGTCAGTGGTCACAGCGCCATCTAGTGGAATTGCTCAACATTGTCAACTCACGAAATCCTGAGAGATGATTTGAAAGCTCTCAAGGTGGGGTTTGTATCTCAAGCTGATGTGAACTTGCAAATTAATCATTGATTTCTGGCTCTCTAAATACCTGCTGCCACGGACGAGGTGATGGACTGGCTAGTGATGACCTGATCCTATCATCTCTGTGTTGCCTGAGGGCCATGTTTCAGAGATATCCATAAATGCTTATTTTGGTGACTTTGTTGCCATGAGTTCCTTGTAACCTCAGATTTGACAAACCTATCAATTCTCCTTTAGCCTTTATTACCATCCTGCTTAATTGCTAACACCTCTGGTAAGAAATATGTATCGTATACACTCTCTGCTTCAATAAAGAACATCTCTGCCTTCCAGAAAGTTCCTCGAGCCTCTTTCCAGTCAACCTTCCACCCTCTACCACCATAGATTAGTTTTTCCTGTTATCCACCTTCAAATAAAGAAAATCACATGGCATGTATCCTCAGAAGGGCCTCATCTGTCATTTGGGTGCCTAACTAGCAGGTGAGCGGTGGATAACTGTTTTTATTCTGCTTGGTTTTGTATGCCAGGTTTTGTTGGTGGTGGAAAGCTGTTTGTGTTTTTTATGAAAAGAACAACATAATAAGGCTGATTTCACAGGTCATCAATTAGGATGTAAATGTCTGAGGCAAGTAGCATGGAGGGCTGGTAAAACAGAGAAATGAAACTAATTTTTGTTTTTATCTTTTTTTCTTTTCCCAGCTGGAAAACTGGAAACAGTGAAGTGGGCGTTCACCTGGCCACTGAGTTTTGTTTTATACTTCACTGTACCCAACTGCAACAAACCCCGCTGGGAAAAATGGTTTATGGTGACATTTGCTTCTTCCACGTTGTGGATAGCAGCCTTCTCCTACATGATGGTGTGGATGGTGAGTGTACGGAGGACCCCACAGCATTGCTAGACCTCTTTAGAGAGAAAAATATGCTCAGTCAGAGGGGAATAGGAGGTGGGGTTTCAGCCCAGTAACTGTATCAGTCAGCAAATACCTCAATAAGCTGCATAACAAACCACCCCTAAACTCAGTGGTTTAGAATCACAAGAAGTTCCCTCTTGCTCACATATCTGCAGGTTGAGCATGGTTTGACTAATCTTAGCTGGCACTGACTGAGCAGTTCTGCTTCAAGCCACAGCATGGTTATGTGTGATTCAGGCAGCAGATGGGTTTCATGCCTACCCCTTACATTTGCTCATTTTCCTTGGACCCATGGCTACCTGGGGAATGCTCTTCTCATGGCAGATTGTTGGAATAATAGAAGGCCAGTGGAAACATGCTGTGCCTCCTAGGGCCTTGGCCTGTGACTCTGCCCAATATCAATGGAGTGGGGGAAATATACCCCACCTGCTCTAGCGTGGCAAAGCCACAGGGCAAAGAGCATGAAGGAAAAACGGGAGGAATTGGGGAGTAATAATCCTAGCTGTCATTGTCACTTCCTCTAACTGAGTCACAGTTTTGTCAACCAGAAAATAAGGTCATTGGACCAGGTGACCACTCAAGGGTCCTTTCTGAAGCTAAAACAAGGATTCAAGGACTGGCATTGGTTGTGGGGTTATGGCTCAAAAGAGCCTCTGCCCAAAAGCCATTTTAGGAAACACAATCATCCAGAATGCATTGCCCATTTATGACCGTACTTTTCCATTCTGTATTTCCCGGGACCATCCTAAGTTCAAATATTCTGTCCCAAAATCACCTTTTCCCAGAAACTGTTTCTCCTCTCTCAGTCCTCCTGCCTCACCTGAAAGGAACATGTATAAAATGCCAATCTTTGGTTGGAAAACATGGACTCCATAATTGCACCCTGGTCCCCAGACCTGCAGTCCTGGTCTGCTCTGCGAGATGTTCTTTGCCCTCTACATTGACAATGAGAGCAGACATTGCCCCCTGAGCAGACCACCCAGATTGTAGCCTTTTGTGCTTCTTGGGCAGAGGATCCACTGATGTGTCAGGTTGGCATCAGCCCCCGACTCACCACCTCTTCCTGCTTCTTCCAGGTCACAATCATTGGATACACACTGGGGATTCCTGATGTCATCATGGGGATTACCTTCCTGGCAGCTGGAACCAGTGTGCCCGATTGCATGGCCAGCCTCATCGTCGCCAGACAAGGTGGGACCTCCAGTTAGATGGTGACAGGGATGGGGGAGGGAGGAAGGCCTATGGGTGAGGGGAGCTTTGGGGGATCCACATGGCAATTACCAGGGTGATGGGTGACTTCAGTGCTGTGTTGGTCAAAAAGCTAACTGGCATCAAAAGAACAGGGAAACAAGCCAGAAGATCTACCCTTAAGAAAGGCAGAGACATTTTCTAGGTAGCATGCAGAGGCCCTTCTGGAGAAGTAATAAATACTTACGTAACGAGAGCTAATCTTTGCTGAGTGCCACACACTGAGCAAAGCAGTTTAGATACGTTATCTTATTTAATTTAAACAACTCTGTGGGGTGGGGAAAATCAGACCCCCATTCTATGGGTAGGGAAACCAAGGCTTAGAAAAGACAGACCCCATAGCCTAAGGTCTACCCAGCTGCAGTACCCCAACAGTGGTGGTTACCACAGGTCAGTCCTCAGTATATGGCACAGCCTCCCCTCCTTCAAATCCAAGCTCACAGATGGACACCCCTTCCAGATGGCCATGCCCTTTGCTAGCACCCACTCTAATTTATATGCCTGATTTGTGCTAGATTGCATTTGTTTTCAACAAACACAATGTGTAACTACAACACTTAGCATAGTGTTCCCCTAAAAGTCCTCACGAAATTCTACTGGTTATATTATTTTTCTTAATAGTGCTCAATTATTTAGAAAAAGAATTGAAGACAGTGTAGAGCAGTTGGGCGATGGTACTAAAATATATCAGTTTCACGGTGAGCTCATGAAAGGCTTAATAGAACTGTCAAGTTTATTCCTTTCTAGAAGGAAGTTTCAGAATTTGGGGAACTATATTTGGTTTTTGGAATCATTCACATTTCGCCAGTGATCATGTTTGAAGGTCAACAGACCTTCTGAAGGTCAGAATGTGCATTTTGTTCTAGTCTGTTCTGTTCTTTTCCATTCCTTTCTACTGAAAATACATATTCTATTGAAAATACAGGCGGTAGCTTGGGAGGGAACCACCTTAGCAAATGAGCCAACAGACCTGCCAGCTAAGTCTCTGGCTGTCAGACCAAAGGGTTAGGAGAGTGCCTTGGGGAGCCCCTGTACTATCCTGAGATCAACCTCCCTCATTCAAGTTGACCTCTTGTCCTTGCAGGCATGGGAGACATGGCCGTGTCCAACTCTATTGGGAGCAACGTGTTTGATATCCTCATCGGCCTTGGTCTCCCATGGGCCCTGCAGACTCTGGCTGTGGATTATGGATCCTACGTAAGTGGGTTTCCCCTGTGATTTCTCTTTAAATCTTGGGCTCTGCAGACTCTGTTTTCAGGGCAAAGGAGATGAGGAAATACTAATGCTGGGAGGCAAACAAACTCTTCCTCATCAAAGTCCTTCCAAAACCAGGCTTGCGGGAACATTCAGGACTCAAGTACAGGGTTGGCAAACTTCTTCTGGGAAGGGCCAGATAGTAACACTTTAGGCTTTGTGGGCCAGATGGTCTCTGTCACAACAACCCACCTCCGCAGCTGTAGCCTGAAAGCAGCCATAGACAATGTGCAAATGAGTGAGCATGGCTGTTTCAATACAACTTTATGTATAGAAACTGAAATTTGAATTCCATATAATTTTTACATGTCATGATCTATGGTATAGGATTCTTTTCATTCTTTTCAACCATGGAAAAATACAAAAATCATTCTTAACTCATGGGCCACGCAAAAATAGGAGGCTGACCAGATTTGGCCCATGGGCCATCCTCTGCCACCCCCTGTCTAGTGTGTTTGCTTTGTGGGAAAAATAATTTCATTCATGGAGGAAGGGATACAAAATACAAGATGACCCCCCTACCAGGGGTCTGGCGACAGACCCCGTGAAGATGGCCTCCATGCTTTTTCTCAAGGCTAAGCTGATTGTGACTTCAGGTGGATTTACAGGTGAGTGACACGGAGGGTCTAGCTCTCTTTCCCAATTTGTTAAAATGTTTGCCCTCCGCTAATGGCAACTCTGTCCCAGACACTCATTATCCAAGGACTGAGGAAGAAATTGCAGTTGGGAGATTTTTGCCTAGACATGGGAATAAAAGAGTAACATGCCTCCAGATTTGTTAGACCCAACTCACTGCTGGTGTTTCTCCAGATGTGCTGCCGAGCATTACCTTAGTCTATCTGCACAATTTGTTGTTAAGCAATGCTATATCCTATAGAAAATACTGTGGCTCATTTTATCAGATGACGGTTGTCTTCCAAGCTGCTTGACAAATGGCTGTTTCAACCAGGGAAGGTATCCAGACAGTTGCAATGAAATTGAAATCCATGCAGACAGTCCACGTGTTTTTGGTTCATCTGAAGTTACCCACTGCCTGAGAAATTTCACCAGAGGGTAAAGATAAGCACAAGAAGATGGAAAGAAGCAGAATATGTTCTAAGGAGTGAAGATCTCTGCTCTGTTGTCAGTGAAATTGGGTAATGACATGGTGAGAGAGGCCACATTCCCTGGGGGGGGGAAGCTGCTTTCAGGAGGTAACTATGACATGAAATCTGAATAACTAGAGAGAACCAGCCAGGGGGATATTGGGGCAGTGTGGAGCATTCCAGGCAGAAGGAACAGCCAGTGCAAAGGCCCTGAGGCAGAGATGCACTTGGCATGTTGGAGAGACAGAAGCAAGTCCAGTGTAAGTGGAGTAGAGTGAGCATAGGGGAGGGTCCCATGGTTTGACAGGCAGTTAGGAGGCTAGGCAGGGACAGATCATGTGGGTGCTCATCAGACAATAAAAAAATGATGATATTCAAACTTCCATGACAATATGGATTTAGAAAATGATGTTTTTGATGACTTTTATGAGAGATTCAGCAGCATGAGTTTTAATCCTGCCCTAAGGTATAAGGACCCCTTAGCCTTGGCTAACTGTAATGTAAACAGATATCCACCAGGAAGGCCAGTTCTTCAATAGCCCCCAATAGTGCACTCTAAACCTCATCCCTCCCAGACTACTTGCTGTCTCAGACATTACAGAGAGCCAGGCCAGTGCCCCTCAGAGTCATTGTCCCTGAAGGTGATCTCCTTCAGAGGCAGACTACTCTGCCTCAGAGGCACACATTCATTCTCCCATTGGAAATGATGTCCCTTCTTCCAGGTGTGTCTCATTCAGAATTCCTCTCTGGACCCTCCCCATCACCACCACCAAATGGGGCCTCTCTCCATAGCCTTTCTTTCTATCTCACTCATGGCCCTTGTCCTAAATCTTGAATTTGTTTCATCTTCTTAAGTGATGCATATAAGAGAGACACTGAAGAAATGCCCTCCATGTTGGCCACTGAAAGGACATCATCCATTAGGTGGTCACAGGGTTCCAGATAATGTTCCGAAGGATTTTATGAGTGACATTGTTGTCAGTCAGGCACTTATGAAGGGACTCACATCAACCAAATTCACAGGAGTTTGATGTCTGTGCTAGAATGGCAATAGATGGTAGTAAGATATACAAGTGCCAGATAAAAAGCATACTTATTCTGGACAATTTGTGCTCCATTTTCCTGGAGAAAGATCTTAATGTGGGAGTTATTTTGTTTTTCAGGTTTTGTTTAGTTTTTTTGTTTGTTTTTTCTTTTTTTTAATTGAAGTGTTAGTTGACACAAAATGCTAGTTTGAGGTGTACAGCATAGTGATTCCACAAGTCTCTGTGTTATGCTGTGCTCACCACAAGTGTAGCTGCCCTCTGTGACCCTACAACACTATTACAATACCACTGACTGTTCCCTATGCTGTGCCTTTCATCCCCATGGCTTTTTCATTCCACACTGGAGCCTGTACCTCCCACAGGTGGGAGGTATTTGGGGAGCCCCATGACCACCCATTGCTTTTGGAGCACAAAACAACATCATCCGTCAGTAACATAAAGAATATTCCAAGGGTCACATTCTTGGAGATTGGCTGAAGGTCAGTCATGGTTCTAGGCTCCCCTAAAAGCATGCAACGTTTAAGTCACCAGACCTGCTGCATTAACACATTCTGCATAGAAGATCAAATTAGAGTTTATATGTTAGAATAAGTACCACTGCTACTATATCACAAACCCCCAAATTTCCCTGGGGTAGCCCAGCAAAGCTTTATTTCTTGCCCCAAATCCATTGCAGATATTTCCATTCTGGCAGCTCTCATGGATCTCCAAACAGAAACTCAGGGACTAGGGCTTATTTCATTCTGTGGTTCTATCCTCTTGGAGTCCTTCTCCAATAGACGCACAGAAAGCAGAGAAAGCAAGGGCATGGAAGATTATGTAGATCTTTTTTTGACAAGAACTGAAGGTGATGTGCGTCCTGCCTGCTCCCACCCATTGTTCAGATGAGTCAAATGTTCCCACCAAGAGGCAAGAAGTATCCAGGACACTTGTTTAGCTATTTTAGGAGAGGAGATGCAGGTGTCAGTGGACATTAGCAGCCTCTAAAGTCTGGGGCATCAGGTTGAGAGTGGGAGCCAACAAGAGGGTTTGCTGGATAACCTTTTACTGGAGCTGTTGAATTGTTGTTGTCTGAAGCATAAACCCATATCGTAGGGTTCTCTCCCTGCCACGACAACCATCCTGGGGCACATTGGCCAATCCTACCTCTTTGAGCTCCTTTTTTCTGGGTCATATGTGGACCCTTCCTCTCCCAGTTAATATACCTTTCCTGTACTTAAGTTGAGAACAATATTATTGATTGTATTGAATTTCTCTCATTAAAGTCACTGCTTCCTTAAAATACAAGTTCACCTTGATTCTGTTTTGCCATTCCTCAAATAATTTCTTGGGTTTTCTACAGTCAAGTCATCTTAGCTTGACTTTGTTATTCTTTTTTTCTGATTATAAAAATAGCTCATGGTCTTTATCGAAAATTAGAGAAACTCTAATTAGAGAACACTCTGGAGCAGTGCCTGCCCAATAGAACTTTATATAATGATGGAAGTGTTCTGTATCGTACTGTCAAATACAGTAGCCACTAGCTCCATGAGACTTTTTAAGAGCTTGAAATGTGGTTGGTTCAAGTGAAGACCTGGATTTTTAATTTCATTTTAATTAATTTCAATTTATATAGCCACATATGGCTTATGGCTGCCCATGTGACTCTGCAGATTCAGAGGATACAATAAAAAACATGCATAGTTCAATCCGTAAATATCAACTGCTAATATTTTAGCATATTTTTCTTTCCACTTTGGTTCACATAGCTGAGACTTCACTGTAAAATTGCTTTTTTTTACTCCTTATGATAGCAAACACATTTTCCTTAAAATCTTATAGAAACATCATCTTTAAAGACAACCTCATATTCTAGTTACACCAAAATTTACTTAACCATGCTGCTGCTGTTAGACACATACTGCTTCAAGATTTTCACGGTTATAAGTAATGATGCAACATACATCTTTGTATATTGATCTTATTGATTTTAGAGATCTATAAAAATTCTACGTAAAACTGTATTTGCATTTGAGGTTATTTTCCTAGAGCTGGAGTTGTTACATAGAATATGAACACTTTGAAGCTCTTTACACATGCCTAATTATTTTTCCGAATGACAGTATTCCTTACATTTTAATTTGTCTTTATTTCATTTCTGAGATTTGGAGGACAGCTTCATGGCACAGTACTATTCTTTTTTTTTTTTTTTTAAACACAGGCTTTACCCCGGCATTCTGACCACAGGAAGCTCCATGAGGGTGAGCTTCCTTGTGGCACATAGTATGGGGCATGTACATACTTGAGCCATGAAAAAAGTGTCAAATATATTGGGAATAGCACAACCTAACTTCCTTTGGAAATGCTACTAGTGACCCTCTGTCATTATTTAATCATACTCAGTCTTGGGTGTCTCCCTCCCTCCACAGGCTGCTCTTTGTAATGTTCCATCTCTCATTTTATGGTTCACATTTAGATCCCATCTTTACTGGCACCCCAGACTCTGCCTAGCTTCTATGCCCCTTAATCCAGCTCAGAGCACTGGGTGTGGATCTGTTGAGTTCCCCAGCAAACCCACCTGGTGTGTTCTTGTTTCATTTCCTCACTTACCGCTTATCAAAGTTATGAAGAAGTAAAAGTCAGACCTGTGTGAATTTTAACTACTTTTTGTTGCCTCTGGTGAAGACTAGAGAGTAGTGGCTAAAGAGCAGGCAGCAAAAAGATGAAAAGAAACCATACTCTAAATATCCTGGAAAATTGATCCATGAATAATAGACTTTTACCACATTGACTCTCTCCAGCAGCAGGGGATGCACAGACAGGGGCAGGGGATGCACATCCTTCCAGTGTCCCTAAGATCCATTGATCCATTGTGTTTATTTTTTCTTTACTGTGGTTACAACGTACAATCGTATAAGGTAAAATCAAAACCTTTCCAAACAACAACAACAACTCATTCTAGATACAAACCAGTTCCTCCCCACAGCTTTGAAATCTCCCTGACTGAACATGGACATCAGACCTGAAATTCCAATTCAGCAAAGCAAATTGTCTGCCGTAAATGAGCCCCACTGATCTGCCCTCCTTTCCCATCCTTCTGACATGCTCCCAACACTCTTCAGAGAGCAGAAAATTAAGCATAATTTTCATTCAGTAATATCCACAGCCATGAAAACATATGCTTTTCAGGTTCCAAACTTTAGTGACAGGGCAACATCATGAAGACAAAAATTCAGGCCCTCTTAGATGTTTGGCTCAAATTCATGTTTTCCATCTGTAGATGACATCATTGGGTCACTCTGGTCATTCTGCTGGGATTGTGCAAGGAGCACATCTAATCCTGTGGTTGAAGATTACCCTGAACTGAAGTGCAGGGGAAAATATAGGAGAAGAAACAGGCCACTTTGGTGATCAACAGCCATGGCACATAGGAGAGTGCTCCTGGGGGAACTTTTGGTCAGAAGACTGGAAAAAGACATGTCATGTTATATTTTCATCCAAATGCTATTTCTGTTCTCAGTTCCAAAGAGATCTTCATTTTATGCCCAGGATACAAGCATCCAATGTAGGCCTCGCTTTGAAGCAGAAAATCAGTAATTAATCTATAAACTGTTCATGAACCTCAGGGAAATCAAGATTTTTTTATATATGGTGTGAGGTAAGGGTCCAGTTTCATTGTTTTGAATGTGGACATATGTTTGTTTTAGCAACATGTGTTAAAAAGGAGATTTCATTTTGAACTTTTAAAATTCAAAGGACACTATTTAACTTATTTTTTTATTTATTTTTATAAAATTTGAGTATAGTTGGCCCACAATATTACATTAGTTTCAGTTGTACAACTTAGTGTTTTGACAAGTTAATACATTATGCTTTGTTCACCACAGGTATAGTTACTGTCTGTCCCATTACATCACTATTACAGTATCATTGACTGTATTCCTTATACTCTTTTACTCCCATGGCTTACTCATTCCATAACTGGAGGCCTTCACCCATTTTGCCCAACACCCCACCTCCCTCCCCTCTGGCAACAATCAGTTTATTCTCTGTACTTATAAGTCTAATTCTGCTTGTTGTTTGCGTATTCACATTTTTAGATTCCACTTATGAGTGGAATCATAATAGTACTTGTCTTTCTCAGCCTGACTTATTTCACTTAGCCTAATACCCTCTAGGTCCATCCATGTTGTCTCAAATGGCATGATCCCATCCTTTGTTATGGCAGTGTAATATTCCACTATAAATACGTGTGTGTGTGTGTGTGTGTGTAGGTATATATGCATACACACACACACACACACTACATCTTCCTTATCAATTCATCTATTGATGGATGCTTAGGTTCCTTCCATGTCTTGACTATTGTAAATAGGCATGCATTTATCTTTTTGAGTTAATGTTTTTGTTTTCTCTTAGTAAATATCCAGTAGTGGAATTACTGGATCATACGGTATTTCTATTTTTAACTTTTTGAGGAACCTCCATACTGTTTTCCACAGTGGCTGCACCAATTTACATTCTCACCAACAGTGCACAAGGGTTCCTTTTTCTCCACATCCTTGCAAATACTTCTTATTTCTTGTCTTTTTTATTTTAGCCATTCTGACAGAGGTGAGGTGATATCTCATTGTGGTTTTGATTTGCATTTCCCTGATAATGTGACATTAAGCATCTTTTCATGTGTCTGTTGGCTATCTGTATATCTTCTTTGGAAAAATATCTACTTACTTTTCAGTAATATTCATGACTTAGGAGCTATTAGGAAGCTATGTAGTCTAGAGCCCTGGACTTTATAAGTAGTAAAATCTTAACTATCAGGAAAAGTTTTGAGCCTAACTGAGTCAGAATGAAAAGGTGAATGGTCAAGAAGGAGGGAAGGACAGCCAGGTGAGCTGAATTAGGGAGAGACAGAGTAACAAAAGCATCCTCAGATCCTAGTGGCATTCTTTAAAATGCTACTTTTTTAGTATTTTACTCAGATAGTTTGATGTCTTTGGTTGAGAGGGCATTCAATGAAGAGGAAATACCATAAGCAAAAGAATACCTCAGGTCCTGACCACATGCCTAGCTCTCTAGCCCTTTCACATGCTGCCCAAATACAGCATCACACTGCACATTGCATAATCTCTTCTCCATGTCCCTGTTGATCTATTCTCTTTCCTATCTTGTCTGATAGTTATGCACCCACATCATCTACCTGCTACTAGAGTCTGAATGTAGGACCATGTCCACTTTATGTTTGCCATTCACACTGTACACTTTGCCATCTTACACATAGCAGGACATTTTACTTGTTTAAATAGAGAATAAATTTTATTTCGTCAAAGGTGGGGGCAGGCAACTCCTCATACATCAATAGCTCCTGAGAGCTTTACCATATTTCAGCTCAGGTAAAAAAAAAAAATTATATTCATGGTGGTGATTCTGAGTTATCAAGAAAAAGTTATGAAACATATTCATCAAAAACAGTTAAGTTGTTGGCCTATAGAGAGATGGACTTTAATTTTCTGGGAGACTTTACTTCTACAGGCTACATCTTTGCCTAGTAATGGTAGACCAAAATAGTGGCCCAGGATCTGGCCCAATCAAGCTGTGTCTTTTGGTTTTCCTGGAAGCCAGGGGTCCCAGAAAATAACCATCTGGAACCAGATCACCTCACAGAAGGGGTAAAGGAGCTGCTATGAGGGGCTTCTCTTGTCCTTTTCCAGTTCATTCTTCAGGTGTCAGCTTGGATGTCTACTGTGATCTCCCAAGCTTGGCTCAGGTCTCATTCCTGTGTTTTTAGGCAGCTCCCATCATAGCTTACCTTTGACCCTTTGTCTGAGTCTCCCCCAGACAGGTGATCTCCCTGAGGGCAAGAACTGTACCCATCTTATGCATTTGTTTTTCCTCTATGCCTGTTAGTGCCTGGTACTTAGAAGGTGCTCAAAAATATTTGTTGGATGGATGGAAGCATGCATGGATGCATGGATAGATGGATAGATGGATGGATGGATAGATGATCCTAACTTTTTCACCTTGGGTGGAAAACATGTGAACAGAACAGAATAAAGCAAAAGGATGACCTGAGAAGAGAGCAAGGGGGAAGAAAACAGCAATAGGAATAGCTTAGGGGCACCTGGATGGCTCAATCAGTTCAGCATCCAACTCTTGGTTTCAGCTCAGGTCATGATCTCATGGGTCACTCAGTGGGGAGTCTGCTTGAGATTCTCTCCCTCTGCCCCTCTCCCCACTCATATATGTGCTTGCTCTCTCTCTCTCAAATAAATAAATCTTTTTTTAAGTCCTTTTTAAAAAAAAGAATAGCTTAATATTCATTGAGTACCTACTATATGCACACATGGCCTCATCTAATCCTGACAATAGCTAAATAAAGCAAGGATTACTTCTTCAACCAAATTGTTGTTTGTGCAGCTGCTAAATGTGCCAAGAACTTGGTGAGGTGCTGGGAACACAGAATGATAAGATAGAGTAGATACTTCCCCTTAGAACGTGCACCAGGGTGGGGAAGACAGACAGTCAGTGAGTGACAAGTACATGAGTGTGCTAACTTGGGAAAGCAAAAGCCTCATGAAGGTAATGATGTGATAGGGTGGGTGGCACACATCACTGTGGATTCTTTGGATAGGGAGGTGGGTTCTGTGCTGAGGAGCAAAAGATAAAGAAGAGCTGGGTGTTTGCAGGGCAGGGGGAGCATTCTAGAAAGAGGGGGCTGCAAGTGCCAAGGCACTGAGGCATGCTGTGTCTGAGACTAGAAGGGAAGCCAGGCAATAGAAACGCAGGGGTGAGGTGGGCAGGGGTCATGGGTTTCATTCTAAGTGCACTGCTGTCCCAAGTCCTCTTCTGCAGATCAGGCAACCACAGCTCAGAGTTTGTCACAGTCAAAAATAGGCAGAAAGAAGACAGTGAGACTTTTATCTCTCCCCAGAACACCAGAGACTAAAGCAGGAGGGAAGACTATTGCTAAAAGTAAATGATGCCACAATGCCACCATGCACAGTTGAGGGCACAGGAATGCGGGGGATGTCGCTGGGGTGGGATTTTAGACCGTATCCATCCCTGAGTTTGAATCTTCTCTAGAAGAGAAGAAAGGATCTGCTTATAAGGCTAAAGCAAGCTCTACAGCTTTACATAAAGAAAGAAGGACCTGACAAATCATAAAAGACTCTTAATCATAGGAAACAAACTGAGGGTTGCTGGAGGGTGGGGGGAGGGAGGATAGGGTAACTGGGTAATGAACATTAAGGTGGGCACGTGATGTAATGAGCACTGGGTATGATATAAGACTGATGAATCACTGACCTCCACCTCTGAAACCAATAATACATTATATGTTAATTAATTGAATTTAAATTTTTTAAAAAGGAAGGAAACAACTCCTGACCTGCAGATTCCCATCCTAAAACACCCACAGACATCGTGGCAGCTAAAATTCTCACTGCTCTAGGCCATGGTGCATTATATGTCTACAATGGTTTTCCTACTGAAGGTTGGAGGAAACATTCTGGATCCTTCCATGAGGATTACATGTTTATTCAGTCCCTTGGTCCCCACCTGGCTTTCACCAGGCCCCCCCTGGCCAGCCCCCAATGCCCAGCCACATTTGGGGGACATCTCTGTGTAACCTCATGATGTGATACAGAACTCACTTGGAAAAATAGTTTCAGTTTCATGAAAAAGCAAACTTAAGGGTTTATTTGCCATGAGCATTTTGCCTTCCCTCTTCACCTCCAACTTTTCCTGGGAGAGAGGCTTCATTTCTGGAAGGACACTCAGGGACCTTCTTCCATGTAGCATGGCAGTAAATCCCATGACATCTCAGCATCCCTCACATCAGAAGCTAGAAGCCTGCGTGGGTTTAATCGCCCCTCCTGCCCTCATAATGGACCTGCTGACAATTCTGAAGCAATTTTTCCATCTCTACTAGATGGGGCTTCTAAGTCATAATTACTGGATAATTACCATCAAGACGGCTGTTTTGTGCATAGTATTAGGTTCAGGCATTTGATGGTGAGGAATAAATGCAGTTTTACAGATTTTGACATTTCTTAGCACTTGTGGTTTGCTCAGAAGCCAGCTAGCTACCTAAGTGCCTGAAACATTTCTAAAAGTCAGAGTTTGGAAAATGAGCACTTCTTGTCCCATTTTTGTGATGAATGTCTGTTCCACATGCTCTAACAGATTTAAGAAGGTCACCAGGCAAGCTCTGGGAAGTAAGGACAAAACTCAGATCTCTGAGCTAGGGCTTAGAAATGCAAAATGAATCCACAAAGTAATAGAGGGAGAAAGAGTTTATTATTTTTTTTTCCAAGCCAAGAGCCCATCTAACTCCAGAATCCACAAAGGTAAAAGGAAGAGGTGATCAGAAACATTCTTATCCCATACTTTCTGCCCAATTCATTCTTTTTCTGATCAAACATTAACGAAATGCTTACTGTGTGCTAAGCTGGTAACCCCCAGTGGGGATGCCTCGGTGAGCAGGCCAGACACCGTCCTGTGCCCCTGGGACTGTAGCCTCTGGAAAGAGACAGTTACACAAGAAATACCAAAACAAAGTGTGATGCACGCCCCCCTAGAGCTGGTTGTGTGGGAGTTGCTCGGTATATGGCAGGGGTTAGGAAGGTAAGGAAGTGATGCTTTTTCTGAGAATCTGAGATTATCAGGAGCCAAGCAGGTAAAGAATGTGAGAGGAACAGTTTGTAGAAGACCAAGATCCAAGAAAGCTTCACACACTGAAGGATCTGAGGGTGGCACCTGGGATGGGGGGAGAGGTTTGGGGGGCAGGAAGTGGCAAAGTGGAGGGATGAGTGGCTGGGGTGAATTTAGAGATAGGGAGGGACCATGTGCTAAAGGATATGGTGAGCTAAAGCCAAGGCAGTGGGAAAATGAAGGAGGGAGTGGTGTGATTGCATGTGCCTCTTAGGAAGAAGATTCTGACTACTACACAGAGAAGAGTTTGGAGCCAGATCAGACTGATGACAGCAAGACCTGTTACAAGGCATTTGAAGGAGAGAGAAAATATAGTGACCTAGACTAGGATAGTTGTATAAGTTAGCTATTGCTACCATAATGCTGTGTAACAAACCATCCCCAAACTCAGCAGCCTGCATACATTATCATGTATTTCTCATTCATGCATCGGCAAGGTGACAGGTGTTTGGCCAATCTAGGTTTAGCTCCAAGCTTCAGACGGGGCTATTCCTTGTATCTCTCATCCTCTTTGGACCAGTGACTTCCTGAGACACATTCCTTGCAGGATGAACACATAAGAGGTCATGTCAATGATGGAAGTATATTTCAAACCTATGTTTTTGTTAAATCCACTAATATCCTATTGGCCAAGCAAATCACATGGCCAAGCCCAACTCCAAGAGGCAGAGAAATGCCTCTGCCCACCATGAGGCTGTGGAAAGGGGGTGGACACAGAACTCTGACAGTAGGGCCCTGGAGCTGCCTCTTACAGGCTCTGGAGAACTGAACGGCTCTTTGTAACCTTGCCTTCAGTGAGGCCATATTGGTAACTTACACCCAGCCAGAGTGGAGTGTTTCAGCCATGGAAAGAAGCAGAATGCCAAAATGCCACTAATAAGGCCAGTCTACAAACTGTTCCCACAGCATCTGGTTAGGGAATTTGGGGACAGTTTGCTGGCATCTTACTGAATGGTTCTTCTTGAGGTTGTCCTAGCAGAGCTCCTGTATTTACAGTCCCCCATGGATGGGCTTCCCTGGGTTGCCTAAGGCCTGAAGCCTATTCATTTCACTACCCCAGTTTAGATCCTCCCAGAAACCATTCAATCCTGAGACAAAGATTTGAGGTGAGGTGGGTATTGGGGAGGGGCAAGAAACTCCCAACAGAGGAGTGGGGATGGGCAGGGAGATGGGCAGGGAAGGCAGCCAACCGAAGTCATGGTGACTGGAGCTGAGTCCCTGGAGGGTGGGGGGCTCTAGCAAATGGTGTACACTCCCATCTCAGAATGACCACATCTGAGGGGCAGGGGAGCTACGTGTTTATGCACCCACTCCAAGAGTCATTGGTACAGGGTAGCTTGGCACTTCCGGAGTTCAGGAAAAAGCCCTTGAGGCACAGACACTGGTATTGTTGTGGAGAGGCAGCTGGTTCCACAAAAATGGTAAGAAGGGGGCACTGGGACATGGATGGGGTCCCAGAGGTATCTGCCACACTGGCATCTGTGGTTCTTAAAGTTTATTCAGGATGGTTTCAGAAACGATAAGCAGGAAAGGTCAAGATGCCACTTTTGAGGGTTCTTAATGGGTGAAGAGAACTCTAGCATTTTCCCTGTGCCCTGCAGGGTGCAAGGAAAAGTCTAGAATTTACTGTCGGAATTCCAATTTTCAGTCTACACTGATCCCTTACCAGCTTCCTGGCCTTGTGTGATATTATGATTTATAGTAAGAAATACATGTTTGATCTTCATCCCTGTTTCTAGCACAGAGCTCCTAAAACTTCTGGAATTTTCCCAGTGATGAGAACTATAAGGTGTCTTCTGTTATGTAATGAGGTGACTTTCCTATCCCATCTAAGGGTGGGAGCTGGTTGCCAGGAGAACCAACCACGTGATTAAAAAGTTGAAACTTTCAGTCCTACCCCTGACAGGGAGAGGAGAGAGGCTGGAAGTTGAATCATTGCCAATAGCCAATGATTTAATCAATTCCCTATGCAGTGGAGCCTGTATACAAACGCAGAAGGACAGGGTTCCGAGAGCTTCCGGGTTAGTGAACACGTGGAGAT
Source organism: Mirounga angustirostris (assembly GCF_029215605.1). NCBI lineage: Eukaryota > Metazoa > Chordata > Mammalia > Carnivora > Phocidae > Mirounga > Mirounga angustirostris. The sequence continues at coordinate 94,007,386 of NW_026991718.1, read as the reverse complement.
TTGGGGAGAGTGGTTTGCTCCAAGACAGCATGGAGGCTCTGCTCCCTTTCCCCATACCTCGCCCTGTGCATCTCCTCCATCTGGCTGCCCCTACAAGTTATACCTTTTATAACACACCCGTCATCTAGTCAATAAAATGTGTTCCTCAGTTCTGTGAGCCACTCTAACAAACTAACCAAGACCAAGGAGGGGGTCCTTGGAATCTCCAATCTATAGCTAGTCCATCAGAAGCACAGGTGAGACCTGGACTTGTGATTGGTATCTGGGGGCAGGCAGGGCAGTCTTGTAGGACTGAGCCCTTTCCCTGTGCGATCTGATGTTGTCACTGGGTAAATAGTGTCAGAAGTGCATTAAATTGTTAGGGCGTCTGGGTGGCTCAGTCAGTTAAGCGTCTACCTTCCGCTCAGGTCATGATCCCGGAGTCCTGGGATCGAGTCCCACATCAAGCCCCGCATCAGGTTCCCTGCTCAACAGGAAGTCTGCTTCTCCCTCCGCCCTTCCCCCTTGCTCATGCTCTCTCTCTCTCTCAAATAAATAAATAAATTCTTTAAAAAAGAAGAAAAAAAGAATTGAGTTAAATTGTAGGACACCCATCTGGGGTCACTGAAATGCTTGGATGTGTGGGGAAAACCCACACCCACACATCAATGGGAATTGGTGAGCAGAATCTTACCTTGGCCAAGTGCTGAACTTCCCAGAGCATCAGTTGTCTCATCTTTACGTGGGGAGAACAAACCCACCCTACCTACCTCCGAGTCGCCACTAGAATTCCACACAGCCCTGTGTTTGTGAGAGCCCTCTGGATGGGACAGGACTCAGGCACCAGCTGCCATTGAAGCACCTCTTCTCTGTAGGCTTATTCACTTTCTCACCTCATTTAATTGTTCTGGGAAAGAGATTCCCACCCAGCGATATTTTACAACATCAAACCAAGGCTAGACACATCCATTTGGAACCTACACCCACACGAATGTTCAAACTACCCAAATCTGAAAATGCAAAGTGACATGCGCATGCATTCCAGGTCATAAATAAATTAGCAAAAATATAGGGGCTCCTTATTTTTCCTAAAAGAATTCCTCTGGATGTGTACAGTTGACTTCAAACCATAGAGATATTTTAAACTATAATATGGGGAAGTCAAAATCTTTGAGGCTAGAGATTTTGGATCCCCAAACTGTAGGATTTAGGGAACTACTTATGAACCGTGTGCAGAAATAAAGCTAGGTCTGAATGGGTGTCTGTGTGTGCATGCAGATGAAAAAATATACATGCATCATGGGCTAAATTTCTGTTGACTTGGCAACCAGCCAGCCTTCTGTTTTCTCTGCAACAATTGCCATGAGGGAATTAGAGAATGAATTCCGTATTTTGAAGGAAAGAAATAAAAACAGTGTTCAATGTCAGGGCAGTTGTACCTTGCATGCTCTTTGGTGGGCATTGCCATGGAGATTTGCTGCATTTGCACTTAATGGACCCTGTATCTGTGACTCAGGAAGCAGGGAAACCATTGTTTAGATCAACACTATGCACGGCTAGAGCTTCAAGTCTTTTGCAAAGGTAGTTCAGAGATGAGACGGGTCCGTGCTATTGCTGGCTTGCACGATCCAAGAAACTAGATTTTAAGGGGGTTGAGTTAAATTTGCTGCCCTTTGGGAAACTTATTGGGGTGATGGAAATGTTTTATATCTTGCTGAGATGTGGGTTACATGGGTACATGCATTTGTCAAAACTTAGCCAGTAGGAGAGATTTGAGCCTTTACTGTATGCAAATTATGCCTCATTTTTTTTTTTTTACAAAAAAACCTATTTTGGTGCCCTCTCACTGTGTTGCTTAAAAAGATCAGCTTAAAACCACCCCCACATCAGTCTCCTCATCCAGCTCTGAAATCTTGGCCCTTGCCACCCAGCCTTACTACCTCCAATGTGCACACACACCCCATGTGTGTGCACACACGTGCACAAGCATACACACATGCTCAGCATCACCCGCAGATGTTTATTTAAACGTACAATATATGTAGACAAGTGGGGAGCTAGGTGCTAGGTGGAAGGAGGAAAAACTGAAGACCCAGGCATCTGCCATCAGAGCAGTGGGACGAGCTGGGGAGGTAAGAAGGCTACCCAGGCAAGGTCAGGACATGATCTGCATCAGAAGTGAGGATAGGGCCTGCGAGGGCTCAATGAACTTGGAAGAGACAAAAGGACTGAGGGAGGGATGGGCAGAATAGAGGGAGGTAAAAAGGAGGTATGCACCCCATCTGACAAGACTGAGGGTCCAAAAGGGAGACAGAAGTGTACTAAGGTGAGGAAAGTGGATCTCCCCTGTTTGGAGAGGCTCCTAGTGCAGCTAGAGAGAGAGGATCCCGGTGCATGAGTGTGTTTGAGGTCCCAGCAGACCCCCTGGCTGTCTTCATTATCTCCATTCCTGCTTCTCCTGTGGGTGAGAGGGGCCACTGTAGGTCTCTTTTCGTTGTGTTTGTGAATTATAAAACCAATGCATGTTAATAGCCCAAACTAGAAGCAAGCCAGATGTCCATAAACAAGAGAATAATTAATAAGCTGTGATATATTTATGCTGTTATAAAAAGAAATGAGCTATTGATGCAATGAAAAATACGAAGGAAATGAAGAAATCTTTAAAAATTATGCTGAGTAAAAGAATCCTGGTGTAAAAGAACGCACATTATAGGGCTCCTTTTATATGAAGTTTCTTGGACGGGCTAAGCTTAGAAGCAGTGATTGATCCTGGGTGAGACTGATAAGGGAACAAGAGAACTTTCTGGGGAGGATGGAAGTGGTCTCTATCATGGCCACAGTTGAGGTAACATAGGTATATGCATTTCTCAGAACCCACTGAACAGTGCAATCACGATTTGTGAATTTCACCATATGGAAATTACATCTAGAAACAAAAGACCTTTGAACTATAATCAAGCCCTTTGGTAAAATGATATAATAAAATGGTGTCATTCTTTCAATTTTTCTGAATGCTTGAAAACTTTCATAATAAAATGTTAGGTGAAAAAAAGGCTATACGCATTCTTAAAAAAAAATAATAAAGTGGGGAAAGGGGACAGTGAATGTTGGACAGGATTGCATTGCTCCTGGAATACCACCCAGAAATGGCAGCCAGGGTCTCCCTGCTCCCAGCCTCTCTCTGAGCAGTCCACCCTGCTCCATTTCACTTCTGCAAGGAAATAGATTCATTGTCTGTTCATTGGTTACATATTGAAGCATGTGGTCTTTGCTCAGCCCTGTGCCCAGCAGAGGATAAAGTCAGACGTGGTCCCCCGTCCTTATGGTGTTTGTCATCTACTGAGGCTTTGATCAGGGGCCTGCTGGGTGGTGGGTTTATAAAAGAAGCAGCCAGGGGTACCAGGGAAGGGATTAGGCAGCTCATGAGTTGAATGGAGAATAATGGCCCAGACACATTGAGAACTCACTATACACTGGATCCTGTTCAAGCTTTTTAACATGGATTAATTCAGTTAATCCTCACAACCACCTCATGAGATGAGAATTGTATTATCTCCATTTTACTTCTCAGAAAACTGGGGCATGGGGAAGTTAAGTCATTTTCCATGATGATATAGCAACTTGGTGACCGAGCAGGGATTCAGAAGGGGTTCGGTGAACTGGATCTGGAGTCCGTGCCCTAAATCGGGGGTCAGCAGACTTTCTGGAAAGGGCCAGAGGGGAAATATTTTAGGCCTCGTGGGCCATATGGTCTCTATGAAACTTCTCGACTCTGCCACTGCAGAAGTAGACAATATACAAATGAATGAGCTGAGCTCCAATAAATTTCATCTACAAAACCAGGCGATGGGCCAGATTTTGTTGGCCAACTCTTGCCCCAAACCATCCATAGTCTCCAGTGATTGGGAGATGTTCAAGTTGGACCCACAGGCAACTGAAGGAAACCTAATTCCTGACTGTCATGTACATGTGGAGGTGGGGATTCAGATAGCAAGGAATCAATACAGGCTTTGAGAGTCCCGGTCTGTAATGAATGAAAAAAACAGAAGTAACCCCTGGGTGCATGTGGCAATCTGTTACCAAAGGGACACTGCAGAGGAAAAGGTGAAAACGTAAAAAATACTCAGAAACCCCACCAAGTCAGTTGTCCTTAGTCTTTGGAGCCAGATTTACAATTTTAGAAGCACCACTGTTTGAGATTTTATGTCAGTGGAGGAAGAGTAAAGTTCCAAAACTCTAATTGAATATGATTGATTTTGAAGACAGAAGGCTTGGCCAAAGAGAATTTTCCTGCTTAGAGCTTGGCTGTCACTGGCTCTTGGTTTCCTAGGGGCAGGAAATCACTTTACTCAATTCTTGTTGCTGACAAGGATTCAACCCTAGAGCTCAAAGGGTGAGCTGGGCTGGGAATGCACTGGCCACGTGCTTAGCAGAATCCATGCAATGTTGACAATTAAGAGTTCAAAAGGGTTTCTGAGAGAGATGATTTGAGTCCTTTGCTCTTAAAAAGGCATTTGGTGGCTGGGAATAATTTCCAGCTGCAGTTCAGCAGATGGTTGGCTCACATGGATTGTGCCAGCAGGGGAGAGGGTCAGAACATTACATAAAGAGATATGTTATGCTCCTGGGTCCCCACACAAAGGTTTTGACTGTTAAGGGCATGGAGTTTCCTGTCACCAAAAGGTAAACCGAACACACCCACCTACAGAGACACCCACATGTTCCCATACCTACACCCCAGGGTTGAACTGGTAAAAGGGTGGCAAGAGGCGCCTTGAGCCTTGTCAGAAGGGCCCCAAACCACTTCTACTAATAACCACTCAGTTCTCTAATGAAATGATCAACCTGCCTTGCTTTTCCTTCCTGTGGATACAGATGGAGCCTTTGACTCCCAGCAGGACAGTGTATGTTGGTGGGGAGCTCTATGGTCCCCAAACCTCCATGCAGATAAGACTTTCCAAGAGAACTGGTGAAAATGAATGTCAGAGTCCCAGCCCCAAAACCCATGGAGATCAGAAGTGGATTTAGCCTCAGTAGTGGCTTAAAGTCAGTGTTTCTTAAACTTTCTCACACATCAGAACCACCTGGAGGGTTTATTAAAACACTTGGATGGGCCCATCCCCATAGTTTCTGATTCAGGAGGTCTGGGTGCAGCCTGAGTTCCTGCATTTCTAACAAGACCCCAGGTGATGCTGGTCCAGGGAGGACGCTTTGAGCATGGCTGCTCTAAGGCATACTTCCTATTTCAGGGTAGCCTACCTCATGACCTTGACCTAGGACAAGGCAGAAGGGACATCTTCTCTACACTATGAAAGAAACTCTGTAATATTTTTTGGCCCGGTTGGCCTCTAAATATTGGGCCCTGCCCAATACCGCAGCCACTAATCACATGTGTCTCTTTAAATGTAAATCTGAATTAATTGAAGATAAGATTAAAATTTTTGTTCAGTTGTATGAGCCACATGTGCTTAATGGCTGCCATATGGGACAACACAGATACAGGACATTTTCATTATGGCAGAAAGTTCTACTGGACAGCGCTATTTTATAAGAATTCCAAAAATTGTTTCTCTCTTTCTCTTCAGTGTTTGGCAGCTAACCCCACTGTCTTACTCTGAAAGACAAAACAAAATCCTTTTACGAATATCAGGAATGGAATGTTAACTCTTTTATCTTCTTTGCTTGCTTACAAGAGCAAGACTCATCCATCTCTTCCCATCAAGTCTGGGGGCAGTTCACAGACAATTTAATGCAAAAGAGATAAAAAGTTTAGTAATATTTTTTCAAAATATTGCTCGCATCCCTCATGTCACGAGATTTATCCTAAAAGTTGTATGTCAAGAATGCTCCCTGGAGGCCAGGTCCACAGGGAAGTGTTGTGGGCACCAAGAATCAGGCCACACACGACAGGGAATTCAAGTGGCCATGGGGCAGCCCAGTGGGCACTGCCTCTGGAGGGATGAATGGGGTTGGACTGAGAGGGGACTAGACAAGGGAGCCCCTGGCTGTCCTAGGAAGGTGCACGTCCCTGCTCCCAGAGGCAGAGCATGGCTGTCGAAGCTCCCTTTTGTTTGCCATCCTAAAACAGAGATTTGCACTGACCACTATTCAGAGTTGCTTCAGCCCCTGCACTGAACAGATGCCTTTTTAGAAGCCTAACAATGCATCCTTTCTTACAGATTCGGCTAAACAGCAGAGGACTCATCTACTCCGTGGGCTTACTCCTGGCCTCCGTCTTTGTCACGGTAGGGCTATAGCTCCTTCCCCTCTCCAGTTCCTGTGACTCCTCTCCCCTTACCTCCACTCCCACCCTTGAGTTCTTTGGCTACAGAGTTTGTTTGGACAACAGATGGGCTTGGCCTCCGGGTGGATGGGGACAATCGGCCTCCAGATGTCCCATCTCCTTCATGGCTGTTTCCTTTAGAAGTGGATCCTAGCAACTCACTAGAAAGCCTTCCCTCTTTAGGAAAGGAGCCAGCCCTCTTCTGAGAAGCGTGGTCCTGCCTCATGCCAAGCCCAAGCCATTTTATCAAAAGCAAAGGGGAGATACCACTTTTTCTGCAAGATTAGTCAAGAGAAGGGTAGATTCCAATTATCTGTTCCAGGTTAATAAGCATCTCCATAAATCCATGGATTTGACCAATACTCAGAGACTAAGAACACATTGTTTTACTGACAATATACTTTTATGCCATTCCGCTATCTTGGCCATTATATCTACTTGTATAATTTGATATTCCAACTCAGCTGACATGTTTTGGTGGAAATTGATTCACACCAACACATGGACTGGTCCACATGAAGTATCTGTTAACATACAAGTATGCAGTTGAATTTTCACATTAGAAAACATTGAGACGCAATGTGTTTCTTCTTAAAATTTTCAAGGAAACAGTCATTGAATTACACTGGCATGTGAACATCCATATGCTAGAGAATAGGAATTCAGAAGAGCAGACAGGAAGCTGAAGGTCATCGACAGGATCAGGCTGTGAGTCAGATGTCAAGGATTTGCTAAAGCAAATGCTGCCTTACACAAAAGTGAGAATCTATGCAATCCTTTGTTCTGTAGCTTAGGAGGTTCTTTGGGTCTCATGTGACTTAGGCTTATGGTACCTGTCATAGCCACACATTGTGCTCAATGCTTTGCATACATTTTCCCATTTGGAGCTCACCACATGCCCACCAGATAGACACTACATCAACCCCATTACAAAGATGAACATCTGAGGCCTCTAGAGAAATTGACACCAAATGAATGAACGGGCAAGCCATCCGACATCAGAGTGCATGCTTACAGCTACATTTGTACAACCTGTAGGAGATGGGGCTAGCCACCACCTGGGATGTTGAAATGGGGTTGCTGGAAGATGGAAGAGAAGTAGATTTGTCAGGAGTAGGGGAAGAGCAATTTCAAACATCTTGAGCTTGCAGTGCCTGTTCAACACCCAAGGGAGAGTCAAAAAACCACTGGAAAGATGACTCTGAGTTCAGAAGAAACGTCCAAGCTGGAGGCCCCAGAATGTGGATGGTATTTAAAGCCGAGCAATTAGATGCAGGCAGCAAGGGGGTGAGCAAGAATAGAAAAGAGCAGAGGCCCAAAGTCTGAGTCTTGGTGCCCTCTGGTAGTTAGAGGTCAGGATGATGATAATAAAACACCAAAAGAAACAGAATGAGCTGTTAGAGAGGTAGGAGAAAAACCAGGAAAGTATGGCATCTAGAAGCCAAGTGGAGAAGGTATTTCAGGGTGGAGGGAGTGATAGGCTCTGTCACGGGAGATGAGTCCTGAGCATTGGCCATTCAAGTTAGCAATACAACGTTATGGATGATCTTGATGAGAGTGTGGTTGTGTGGGGCAAAGAGGCAGAAGGTTGAGTAGGACAAGTTCACAGAGAATGGAAGGAGAGAAATTGGACACAGTGGTATTTACAACTCTTTCAAGTCATCTTGCTATAAAGAAAGGAGAGAAAAAATGTAGTTGTTTTTTAAGAGAGAAGTAGCAGCATTCTGGTATCCTGGCTGGAGTAATCCAGGGGTGGGGTGGGGAGATGGAGATGAAAGGAGGGCAGTTGCTGGGGCCATGTTCTTGAATGGTGGGGGGGTGGGATTGTATGTGAAGGAGTGGACCATGGACAGGGCCATGGGCAGAGGGGCCTCACTAGCAGGAGAGAAGGCAAGCAAGTGGGTCTGGTGTTGGGAGCTCTGTGGATGGAACATGGTCATGTGCTGAGAGTGAAGGTAGAGAAGGCGGTGTGGGGTTCTGAGAAGAGGGGAGAGGCTGGAAACACCATCCAAAGAAGGGGAAAACAGTGCACTTAGGGAAATGTGGGATGATTGCCATAAATGGCCCACTTGACGTTTGTAGGCTTGAATTTTTTTTTTAATTTTTTTGTTATGTTAATCACCATACATTACATCATTAGTTTTTGATGTAGTGTTCCATGATTCATTGTTTGTGCACAACACCCAGTGCTCCATGCAGAACGTGCCCTCTTTAATACCCATCACCAGACTAACCCGTTCTCCCACCCCCCTCCCCTCTAGAACCCTCAGTTTGTTTTTCAGAGTCCATCCTCTCTCATGGTTCGTCTCCCCCTCCAATTTGCCCCCTTCATTCTTGCTCCTGCTATCTTCTTCTTTTTTTTTTTTCTTAAGATATAATGTATTATTTGTTTCAGAGGTACAGATCCGTGATTCAACAGTCTTGCACAATTCACAGTGCTCACCATAGCACATACCCTCCCCAGTGTCTATCACCCAGCCATCCCATCCCTCCCACCCCAACCCCCACTCCAGCAACCCTCAGTTTGTTTCCTGAGATTAAGCAGTCCTCATATCAGTGAGGTCATATGATACATGTCTTTCTCTGATTGACTTATTTCACTCAGCATAATACCCTCCAGTTCCATCCACGTCATTGCAAATGGCAGGATCTCATTCCTGTTGATGGCTGCATAATATTCCATTGTATATATATACCACTTCTTCTTTATCCATTCGTCTGTCGATGGACATCTTGGCTCTTTCCACAGTTTTGCTATTGTGGACATTGCTGCTATAAACATCGGGGTGCACGTACCCCTTCGGATCCCTACATTTGTATCTTTGGAGTAAATACTCAGTAGTGCAATTGCTGGATCATATGGTAGCTCTATCTTCAACTTTTTGAGAAACCTCCATACTGTTTTTGAGAGTGGCTGCACCAGCTTGCATTCCCACCAACAGTGTAGGAGGGTTCCCCTTTCTCCGCATCCCCGCCAACATCTGTCCTTTCCTGACTTGTTAATTTTAGCCATTCTGACTGGTGTGAGGTGGTATCTCATTGAGGTTTTGATTTGGATTTCCCTGATGCCAAGTGATGTTGAGCACTTTTTCATGTCTGTTGGCCATTTGGATGTCTTCTTTGGAAAAATGACTGTTCATGTCTTCTGCCCATTTCTTGATAGGATTCTTTGCTCTTTGGGTGTTGAGTTTGATAAGTTCTTTATAGATTTTGGATACTACTCCTTTATCTGATATGTCATTTGCAAATATCTTCTCCCATTCTGTCGGTTGTCTGTTGGTTTTGTTGACTGTTTCTTTTGCTGTGCAAAAGCTTTTTATCTTGATGAAGTCCCAATAGTTCATTTTTGCCCTTGCTTCCCTTGCCTTTGGCGATGTTTCTAGGAAGAAGTTGCTGCAGCTGAGGTTGAAGAGGTTGCTGCCTGTGTTCTCCTTTAGGATTTGGATGGACTCTTGTCTCACATTGAGATCTTTCAACCATTTGGAGTCTTTTTTTGTGTGCAGTGTAAGAAAATGGTCCAGTTTCATTCTTCTGCATGTGGCTATCCAATTTTCCCAACACCATTTGTTGAAGAGACTGTCTTTTTGCCATTGGACATTCTTTCCTGCTTTGTCAAAGATGAGTTGACCATAGAGTTGAGGGTCCATTTCTGGGCTCTCTATTCTGTTCCATTAATCTATGTGTCTGTTTTTATGCCAGTACCATACTGTCTTGATGATGACAGCTTTGTAATAGAGCAGGAAGTCCGGAACTGTGATGCTGCCAGCTTTGCTTTTCTTTTTCAACATTCCTCTGGCTATTCAGGGTCTTTTCTGGTTCCATACAAATTTTAGGATTATTTGTTCCATTTCTTTGAAAAAAGTGGATGGTATTTTGATGAGGATTGCACTGAATGGGTAGATTGCTCTAGGTAGCATTGACATCTTCACAATATTTGTTCTTCCAATCCATGAGCATGGAACGTTTTTCCATTTCTTTGTGTCTTTCTCAATTTCTTTCATGAATATTTTATCATTTTCTGAGTACAGATCCTTTGCCTCTTTGGTTAGATTTATTCCCAGGTATCTTTTGGTTTTGGGTGCAATTGTAAATGGGATCGACTCATTAATTTCTCTTTCTTCTGTCTTGTTGTTGGTGTATAGGAATGCCACTGATTTCTCTGCATTGATTTTATATCCTGCCACTTTACTGAATTCCTGTATGAGTTCTTGCAGTTTTGGGGTGGAGTCTTTTGGGTTTTCCACATAAAGTATCATATCATCTGCAAAGAGTGAGAGTTTGACTTCTTCTTTACCAATTTGGATGCCTTTGATTTCTTTTTGTTGTCTGATTGCTGTGGCTAGGACTTCTAATACTATGTTGAATAGCAGTGGTGATAGTGGACATCCCTGCTGCGTTCCTGACCTTAGGGGGAAAGCTCTCAGTTTTTCCCCATTGAGAATGATATTCGCTGTAGGTTTTTCATAGATGGCTTTTATGATATTGAGGTATGTACCCTCGATCCCTATACTCTGAAGACTTTTGATTAAGAAAGGATGCTGTACTTTGTCAAATGCTTTTTCTGCAACTATTGAGAGGATCATATGATTCTTGTTCTTTCTTTTGTTAATGTATTGTAGCACGTTGTTTGATTTGCGGATGTTGAACCAACCTTGCAGCCCAGGGATAAATCCCACTTGGTCGTGGTGAATAATCCTTTTAATGTACTGTTAGATCCTATTGGCTAGTATTTTGGTGAGAATTTTTGCATCCATGTTCATCAAGGATATTGACCTGTAATTCTCCTTTTTGATGGGGTCTTTGTCTGGTTTGGGGATCAAGGTAATGGTGGCCTCATAAAATGAGTTTGGAAGTTTTCCTTCCATTTCTATTTTTTGGAACAGTTTCAGAAGAATAGGTATTAATTCTTCTTTAAATGTTTGGTAGAATTCCCCTGGGAAGCCATCTGGCCCTGGGCTTTTGTTTTTGAGAGATTTTTGATGACTGCTTCAATTTCCTTAGTGGTTATAGGTCTGTTCAGGTTTTCAATTTCTTCCTGGTTCAGTTTTGGTAGTTGATACATCTCTAGGAATGCCTCCATTTCTTCCAGGTTATCTAATTTGCTGGCATAGAGTTGCTCATAATATGTTCTTATGATTGTTTGTATTTCTTTTTTTTTTATTCTTATGTTAATCCCCATACATTACATCATTAGTTTTAGATGAAGTGTTCCATGATTCATTGTTTGTGCATAACACCCAGTGCTCCATGCAGAATGTGCCCTCCTCAATACCCACCACCAGGCTAACCCATCCTCCCACCCCCCTCCCCTCTATTAGCCTCAGTTTGTTTTTCAGAGTCCATCATCTCTCATGGTTCATCTACCCCTCCGATTTCCCCCACTTCATTCTTCCCCTCCCGCTACCTTCTTCTTCTTTTTTTCTTTCTTAACATATATTGCATTATTTGTTTCAGAGGTACAGATCTGAGATTCAATGATTGTTTGTATTTCTTTGGTGTTGGTTGTGATCTCTCCTCTTTCATTCATGATTTTCTTGATTTGGGTCATTTCTCTTTTCTTTTTGATAAGTCTGGCCAGGGGTTTATCAATCTTGTTCATTCTTTCAAAGAACCAGCTCCTAGTTTCGTTGATCTGTTCTACTGTTCTTTTGGTTTCTATTTCATTGATTTCTGCTCTGATCTTTATGATTTCTCTTCTCCTGCTGGGTTTAGGCTTTATTTGCTGTTCTTTCTCCAGCTCCTTTAGGTGTAGGGTTAGGTTGTGTACTTGAGACCTTTCTTGTTTCTTGAGAAAGGCTTGTATTGCTATATACTTTCCTCTTAGGACTGCCTTTGCTGCATCCCAAAGATTTTGAACAGTTGTGTTTTCATTTTCATTGGTTTCCATGAATTTTTTAAATTCTTCTTTAATTTCCTGGTTGACCCATTCATTCTTTAGTAGGATGCTCTTTAGCCTCCATGTATTTGAGTTCTTTCCAACTTTCCTCCTGTGATTGAGTTCTAGTTTCAAAGCATTGTGGTCTGAAAATAGGCAGGGAATGATCCCAATCTTTTGGTACCAGTTGAAACCTGATTTAGGACCTAAATCCTAAGGTCCTAAATCAGGTCCTAAATCCATGGAGAATGTTCCATGGGCACTAGAGAAGAATGTGTATTCTGTTGCTTTGGGATGGAATGTTCTGAATATGTCTGTGAAGTCCATTTGGTCCAGTGTGTCATTTAAAGTCTTTATTTCCTTGTTGATCTTTTGCTTAGATGATCTGTCCATTTCAGTGAGGGGGATGTTAAAGTCCCCTACTATTACTGTATTGTTGTCAATGTGTTTCTTTGCTTTTGTTATTAATTGCCTTATATAATTGGCTGCTCCCATGTTAGGGGCATGGATATTTACAATTGTTAGATCTTTTTGTTGGATAGACCCTTTAAGTAGGATATAGTGTCCTTCCTCATCTCTTATTACAGTGTTTGGTTTAAAATCTAATTTGTCTGATATAAGGATTGCCACTCCAGCTTTCTTTTGGTGTCCATTAGCATGGTAAATGGTTTTCCACCCCCTCACTTTCAATATGCAGACAGCATACCGATGGGTCTTGTTTTTTAATCCAATCTGATAGCCTGTGTCTTTTGATTGGGGCATTTAGCCCATTTACATTCAGGGTAACTATTGAAAGATATGAATTTAGTGCCATTGTATTGCCTGTAAGGTGACTGTTACTGTATATTGTCTGTGTTCCTTTCTGGTCTATGTTGTTTTTAGGGTCTCTCTTTGCTTAGAGGACCCCTTTCAATATTTCTTGTAGGGCTGGTTTCGTGTTTGCAAATTCCTTTAGTTTTTGTTTGTCCTGGAAGCTTTTTATCTCTCCTTCTATTTTCAATGACAGCCTAGCTGGATAGAGTATTCTTGGCTGCATATTTTTCTCCTTTAGTGCTCTGAATATATCCTGCCAGTCCTTTCTGGCCTGCCAGGTCTCTGTGGATAAGTCTGTTGCCAGTCTAATGTTTCTACCATTGTAGGTTACATATCTCTTCTCCTGAGCTGCTTTCAGGATTTTCTCTTTGTCTCTGAGACTTGTAAGTTTTACTATTAGATGTCGGGGTGTTGACCTATTTCTATTGATTTTGAGAGGGGTTCTCTGTGCCTCCTGGATTTTGATGCCTGTTTCCTTCCCCAAATTAGGGAAGTTCTCTGCTATAATTTGCTCCAATATACCTCCTACCCCTCTCTTTCTTTTTCTTCTGGGATCCCAATTATTCTAATGTTGTTTCGTCTTATGGTATCGCTTAGCTCTCGAATTCTGCCCTCGTGATCCAGTAGTTGTTTATCTCTCCTTTTCTCAGCTTCTTTATTTTCCATCATTTGGTCTTCTATATCACTGATTCTCTCTTCTGCCTCATTTATCCTAGCAGTTGGCACCCCCATTTTTTATTGCACCTCATTAATAGCCTTTTTGATGTTGACTTGGTTAGATTTTAGTTCTTTTATTTCTCCAGAAAGCGTTTCTCTAATAACTTCCATGCTTTTTTCAAGCCCAGCTAGTATCTTTAAAGTGATGATTCTGAACTCTAGATCCAACATCATACTAATGTCCGTATTGAGTAGGTCCCTGGCAGTCGGTACTACCTCTTGTTCTTTTGTTGAGGTGATTTTTTCCGTCTTGTCATTTTGTCCAGAGGAGAATAGATTAATGAGAGAACAAAATGCTAACAGGGTAACAACGTCCCCAGAAAATATACTCTAAACAAATCAGAAAAAACCTGAAGCCAGGGGAAAAAGAAAGGGAAAGAAAGAAAAAAGAAAAAGAAAAAGATAAAAACAGGAAAAAAAAAAACAGAACAAAACAAAAAAAACCAGAATATGATCAAATATGATCAGGCTGGTGCATAGATCAGTGCCACACACTAGATTTGGGGTGTATTTTGGTCTGTTAGAAGAAAGTGCCTCCCAAAATTTTAAAGAAAGAAAACTTATATATGTACAAAATAAGGGTTGATATGATGAAGGGATGGAATATAACTGTAAAGATGAAATTTATAAAAAAAATTTTATAAAAGGAATTGATAAGAAGTTGTTTGAAAAAAGAAAAGAGGATTTTAAACAAAAAGAAAGAAAAAAAGGAGAGAATGTGATCAGGCAGGAGAGTAGAACAAAACCATACACTAGAGATTTAGGGTACATTTTGATCTGTTAGAAGAAACTATCTCAAAATTTTAAAGAGAGAACAACTTATATATATATGCCAAAAATAAGGGTAACTAATATGAAGGGATAGGATATGACTCTAAAAATGAAAAATAAAAATGTTTTTTAAAAAAGGGATTGATAAGATGTTGGTTGAAAAGGGGAAAAAGAAAAATTCAAAAAAAAAAAAAGACAGTTAAAAAAAAATTAACTTTGAAAGACTGAAGAATCATGGTAAAAAAGCCATGAATTCTATGTGCAGTATTCCCCTAGCGCTGGAGTTCTGCCGTTCTCATTGATCGGTAAACTTGGTCTTGGCTGGCTGTTCTTGCTGATCTTCTGGGGAGGGGCCTGTTGCCATGGTTCCCAAATATCTTTGCTGGAAGCGGAACTGCCCCGCCCTTGCCCGGTCAGGGCTAGGTAATCTGCTTGGGTTTGCTCTAGGGAGCTTTTGTTCCCTGCAAGCTTTCCGTACAGCTTTGGAGGCAGAGAGTGAAAATGTCGGCCTCCCAATCTCCGCCCTGGAGGAGCTGAGAACTCAGGGCCCCACTCCTCAGTGAGCCCCCAGAGATAAGCAGTCAGTCACTCCGTGCTCACCTGGCCTGTGACTGAGCGTTTCTGTCTCTGGCACCCGACCCCGTGTGTAGTCTCCAAACCCAGCAGATCCCTGCGGTGCACTCCCGCGCCGCTCCTCCCGGGGGAGGAAGGTGAGTCTCCCCGGATCTGCCGCTTGTTGGGTCCCTGCTGGAGGAGCAGGGGCCCGACTGTGCCGCGGATTACGGTTTATGGCAACCCCGAGCTGAGAGCCCGCGCCTGGGCTCCGCCTCTGCAGCCGGCTTCCCTGCTCCGATACCTGGGAGCTCTGCCGCACTCAGGCACCCCCGGTCTTTCTGTGACCCCTTGGGTCCTGAGACCACACTGTCCCGTGAGTGTTCCACCCCCTGCTTAGCCACTGGAGCGACGTCCCTCAGTGGAGCAGACTTTTAAAAGTTCCGATTTTGTGCTCTGCGGCTCTATCACTTGCCAGAAGCGGCCGACGGAGCCCCCCCCCCCCCCCCCCCCCCCCCGCCATCTATCCTCCCAAATATCGCCTCGGATTCACTTCTCCGCACGTCCTACCTTCCAGAAAGTGGTTGCATTTCTGTTCAGAGAGTTGTTGCTATTCTTTTCTTCGATCTCCTGTTGAGTTCGTAGGTGTTCAGAATGGTTTGATCCCTATCCAGCTGAATTCCTGAGGCCAGACAAAATCCAGGTCTCCTACTCCTCCGCCATCTTGCTCCGCCCCCTGTAGGCTTGAATTTAAAGTGAGATTCTTCGGCATGGCCAGGCATTTCCCTCCAGCCTGGGTCAGCAGCACGGAAGCAATGTGGAGTCCCTGGAAGCTGGGCTTGAACCCAAGGCTGTGGCTCCGCCATGGGAGCGCCAGAGAGGCCAGTGAATGTGGTGGATGCCAGGGGTGGTTCTAGTGATTGCTGGTGGGATTTTGGCAGGGTAAGATGGGACAGGGGTGGGTCCAGGGGGTGGCATGCAGCGGAATGGTGGTGGAAGCTGTGAATTCTCAGTCCTGAAGGTCTGCAGAGTTGTGGGAGGGAGGGTACCAGATGGACAAAGATGGAAAGAGGAGATGGCAGTCAGAGAGCGGATGAAGGACAGTGAGAGCATAGAGTCGTTTCTGTTCTTGCTCATTGCCGGCTCTCGGCTGCGTGGCTGTCCAGCAGAACTTGTCTGGTGGCCTGCACCTGCACCTGCCCTGACAGCAGCCACTGGCCATGTGTGGATATGGAGCACGTGACATGTGGCTAGTACAACTGAGCAACTCAGTTTTTAATATTATTTGACTTACGTTCAAATTTGTGCAGCCACATGAGACTAGTGGGTGCAGTGCAGGTGCAGGGTGGGAATGGGGTGGAGGACAGGTGTTGGGAAGATCCTCTCCATGGATGGTGAAATCGCAGGGAAGGGCGTCTGGGTGCTGTAGATAGGAGTGGCAGTGAGTGGGACTCTGGGATCTGGGGAAGGGGGAGTGGGAGAGGCCGGGTTTGCAGTGTGGACTGTAGCCAGGTGGGATGGAGTGTGACTGTTGGAAGGCTTTAGATTCCAAGCTGGGTGTTTTGGGGGAAGCAGCAGTGAGGAGCAAGGGGTACAACTCCCTTGCCTCCAGGCATGGGAATGGAAGAGATGCATCCTCAGGAAGAGCCAGGGGCTGCTTGGGGACAAAAGGGTGAAGAGTCAGAACAGGTGATTCGGGCACAGAGCAGTGCTGCGTTGGAGTCCAGGGCAAGTGTGGTGGCCGCGGTACCTGAGTCGATTGGTCCCATCATTATGACTTTTTAAAGTTATTTTAAAGTTCTGAATTCCCTTCTTCTTGATTTCAGTGTTCTGAGTTTCCAAAACGTGAGCGATGGGCTTGAGAGGCTCAGAGACACTCGGTGCCCTGCAAGACATTGGCGGCCCCTCCCCCAGCCCCCCGCAAAGCACCCCCCCCCCGCCGTGCTTCCTCTTCCCGTGACCCTCTGACCCCGCTGTGTGTGTTGCAGGTGTTTGGCGTTCACTTGAACAAGTGGCAGCTGGACAAGAAGCTCGGGTGCGGATGCCTTTTCCTGTACGGCGTATTCCTGTGCTTCTCCATCATGACGGAGTTCAACGTGTTCACGTTTGTGAACTTGCCCATGTGCGGGGACCACTGACCCGGCCGGCCGCCCGCCGAGCCTTGGGCCTCCTTTTCTGTGCAATACAAGATCCAGCCGCACCCCGAGTCACGCGGGCCCCACCCGGGGCCGGGGCCTCCGGCTCTCCCGCGCTGGTCACAGGCCTCTGCTCCTGCCTCGGTGGCCCAGGCTGTCCCCTCCCCTCCCTGCTCCCCCTCCTCCTCCCTGGTTTCCTCCCACCCACCCCTTCCTGTCTCCTCCGTGTGAAGACTCTGACATCCGCGTGAATTTTCAAGCTCCATTTTTGAACAGTGACTGAGATTCTAGGAAAAAAACAAAAAACAAAAACAAAAACAAAACTGGCTGCTAACTGGCCCAAGCCAGGCAAAACTTATTACAATCCCTCCTCCTTTTTTAAGTTATTGGATGGAAGACAAACCTAATTTATGACCTGAGACTGTCAAAGGAATAGAGAGGAGAAGAGGGTATATCGATGCTAGGGAGTGTTCGGGATTTCATTATGTTTTGAGGTAATGCCTAAGTGACTGGGTTTGGGGAGGTTGTTTTACTTGGGGGGGGGCTTCCCCCTTTTCTTCCTTTTCTTCCAGAGACGGAGAGCTTCTCTTAAATCTTCTTTCACTGGGCTCTGGATTAACAGACGATCCACAGGTTGTCCCTGCCATGTGTTCTGGGATCATATCCCAGGCATGGTAGAATATGCATGGATTTGGCACTTAGTAGAGGAACACGTGGGCGGGGCCACCAAGAACACATGCGTGATGTTTCATATCCGTGGACGCCTCCCGGAAGTCCTGTAGGCGTTACCTAGGGGGCACGAGGCTTTCAAGGAAGAAGACAGCTTCCCCCATAGCCATTAGGATCATCTTTTTCTCACTAGGTTCCTTCTAGTCTCTCAAGCAATAGTTCTAGCCTGCCTGAGGCCTTTGGATGAGGGGCCCTGGTTACACTCCCCATCCGTGGGGTGCCAGGCAGTCAGCACCAGAAGCTTCCCAGCCCGTGAGTCCCTGAGATGCGCGCTCGTCGCTTGGTATTTGGGGTGACAGGGAGTGACCCAGAGGCCACCACTGCTTTTCGTGCAGGAGTTACAGACACTGGTTTCTTGGAAAATGGAGAGAAGCACACTTTGCACAGACGTCGTCACTAAAGTCCCGATTTGCCACTCGGTATTGAGTACACTGGACCCTGACAGCTGGCTCTTGGGCCAGCGTCCTTCCTCATGGGACGCCTCCACCAAGCTGCCCCAGCTCCACCCCTCCCATCCTGGAGGATGGCCAGGGAAGGAGAAAACAGAGAACTGACTGACACCTTTGGAACCACAGAATGTGTTCAATGCAAGACTCGCTCAAGGGCATAAATTATTGTGAACATTGTTGCCAATCACTGCTCAACAGCCCTGCTAGATTTTGTATGATGCTGGATTATTATGCAGACTAATTCCACCGAGTTGAGACCCACCCATGCTTGTTACACTTGTATTTATTGAAACTGTGGATTCTTGCCCCTGCTGCCCCCTGTATTTACTTTAAGCACTGATCACTTATCATTCATTCAGTATGGTTTTCCCCCCGTCCCTTCTACACATTCTGGTGTGAATTGTAAAAATAACCTGCTACAAATGAGTTGAATGTTTCTGTCAATGGTGCAAACCAAGGCCAGCGTTAGCCGATGGGGCACCTGCCCGAAGGAGGAACGGGAGAGGAAATCACCAATTTGGGCTCTCAGAGCTAAGACACACGTATTGATTCTGTTGCACATTTTGCACTGGTTTATGGAGATTGTTTTCTTGGACGGATAGTGTAAAATAAACTTCTCTGTTCTGTATCCTTCCTTGAGCATTGCGCTTTACTTCCTCTCCTAGAGTGTTGCCTGTTTTAACCGCACTGACCTGTATGCATGGAAGGAAATGGCCAGGTATTCGTGCTTCTACTCTTTCTGGGTAGGCTCACCTGGAAGGCTGGCAAATGTCTGGTAGATTGCAAGTGTGAAGTCACAAATCATGGGTCTCCTCTAAATCTCACAGGGACTTTGTATCTGTCATCCTGTAGAGTCCATGCAATGCTCTCTTAGGAATTCTTTCAGCTGGAGTGAGAGGAAGAGATTCCAGCACTACTGATAATGTTCAGCAACGTTCAAGTTCTTTATCCTGTCTGATCTGACTACTTTTCAAATGTGAAAATTCAGACTTCCCTGAAGCTAACTCCGGAAAAGAGAGACTAACACATCCTTGTAATAAGCCACGTTCTTACCCTGAGCGACTCCCAAGAAATAATTACCCAGATCTAAAAGTAGACCAAGGTTAGTGAACAAGCCAGGTTTCCACCTGGAGCAACAGAATTCATTTATAGGGATCAGAAGAAAAATTGCCAGTAAGTCACAGCACCAACTTCTGTTTAACTATGTAAAAAAAATGTATTCCCCTAGGGGTGCCTGGGTGGTTCAATCGGTTAAGTGCCTGACTCTTGATCTCAGCCTCAGGTCTTGATCTCAGGGTTGTGAGTTCAAGACCTACGTTGGGCTCCACCCTGGGTATGGAGACTACTTAAAAAAAAGTTATATATATAATATGTTTTTCCCAGGTTGGAGGGAAAAGGTGTTGACATCTAAAAATGCTTTACCACTCTATTTGTGCATTTTATAAATATATGCTGGACATGGACAGGGTATTTTCATTATTCTGATTGGTACTTTTTATATTGGTCTTCATTAGCTTTAGTCTTAGGCAAAACATTTGATCTGAAGCTTGATTGTTTTTTTTCTTTCAAGCATGCTTTCTATGATATCTTTAGAAACTGTAGTTCCATGCTAAATTTCTCAAAGACAGAATCATGGGATAAGGTAAAATTCCCATGCATAATGATTGCCAACCTAGGAACTGGGAAGGTTTCGCATATGAAATGAGCACTTGGCCTATTTCTGCTCAGATCCCTGCCATGCACGATTGTGTCTTGAGTTATCGACTGAGAATGTGGTTCTAAATGAGCTGCTCTCCAAAGATACAAGATAGCTGATGTTGCTATTTTCACTGCTCCCACTGTTCTGGGATTTATTTGGAAGGGGTTAGAATGGATGTAAGGGAAGAATTTTGATTCAATAGGCCATACCTGACAGTAACACCAGAGTCACACCTCTCAGCAATTTTCTGGAGTGTGCTGGTGAACTCCCCAGGCTGTGATCTTGTGTATAAGGGGGCAAGGGAAGACGGATGCTGGAGTTTGCACTTCTTCCTCAGCACATCCTAGTTGACCCCCAAGGAGGAACGGCCAGAAAGTCCTCTTTTTCTGGAAAATACATTCCCAACCATGTCCTGGCCTGCTAGGACCCCTGCCAGCACACATACCTGTTAGGTGGCTTTGGATGACCTGAGAGGCCACGACATGGGGAAGTTTCCAAAAGGCTTCTGTCTCCCTTCTGAAGGAAAGTACTGGCCCTACCTTTTTAGGGGTAGTGCCCTTTTGTAGGTACATGTTTTATATCTACTTCCAAAAGGAGCTGGCTGGAGGGTAGGTGGGTGATTATGTTTTCCTAAGTCTACTGCTACTGATGTTTATAGTTTACAGTCATGAATTCGAATGCTAGAGATTTGAGATTCTTTATGTCACTTTAGGCACACAGGCTTCAAAGAAAAGCCTAAATGTTTAAAAATGGGGAGAGAGGGTTGATAATATTCTAAGGTCCAAATGGTTTTGAATTGTGGTATATAAAATAGGAATAACATCCAACTTGCAATAAAATGTAATAAAACATAGCCTTAGAGCTTTACCTAATTGGTCATGAAAATATTCAGATTGTTGGGAGAAACTGGAAGTGGGAAATTGGTGTTAGTGATGCTCCTTCTAAGATTTATTTATTTTTACCTTTCCAAATTTGGATGATTGTCCCATTAACAGGCTAATTATCCAATTATTCTGACCCATTTTGATCAGCTATTTTGAAGTAGATGGGACATTTCCATGTTGAATTTTGTGTGGGCTCATACTAATTACTGAGTCTCATTTACTTTTATATTTTCTGCAATGGCTGCTCAACACACACACACACACCATCTATCTGACATCAAAACTCTCTATGAAAACAGTCCAATGGATCTTTGAAAACTTTCCATATATCCAGCTGTCTGTTATGATACAACTTCAGGAGGAATTGGGTGGGTTCAGCCAACGTTTCTCTGATAAATAAAAAGCCATGTGTCCATTGCATCATCCTCCAGAGATGTGGAGCACTTAGAGATGCTGAAAAAGTCAGGCACTGAAGCCATGGACAAGTAGAGGATTAGCAACATGGGTAAGATAAATGATGTGATGCCCCAGAATTGATTCACATTGAGCTTTATGCTTAGTTTCAAAACCCAGTGCAGAGCAATAAAACTCCACCAAAAGCTCTCAGATGGCTTCCTGTTGCACTCAGAACATTTATTTCCTTAATAAATTGTGGCCAGTAGTCCCATTAATTTTTTACTGAGCTTCAATTTGGCAAACACTCTTACTAAGTTGTAGAGATTTTAAGTGTAGTGAATAGTTGTAGTTACTACTCATTTTGGTTTTGGTCTTTGCTTTTGCAACAGGTAGGAGGGAAGGGAAGATTTAAGACAACATTGGCATATATGCCACTTCAGGGTTTTCCTGCTAACATAAACTTACGTAAATGTATGCATATATACATACATTACAATTCTTCCTTTCAAGACTTCAAACTTAACCTGTTTATCAAAAACTTAATTTGAAGATATCACATCTTCTGGTTTATTGAGACAATTCATCTAGTAACTGATTCCAGAAAACTGTATACAAAACCTGGAATAAAGTGTGGCGAGGAATTTCAGGATCCCAGCAGTTGTTTTGAGGGATTCTGAGCCATGCCCACAGGCCATTGCTGAAAAGAGATGCACCTGGGCGCAAAGGTGCTTTCAGCAGAAAGCTAATACTTTTAAATTCTTGCAGAAGTAAAGATGTGCTCTACTCACTTTTGTACCCTTCTTTTTGATACATAAATCATATGTATCATCTCTCTCCCATGCTTGGTGCAGGATGATACATTCAGATGCTCTGTCCATCATCAATTCTATAACCACCAGTGGGTTTGAACCAAAATGACCACTGCTGTAGTTTTAGGAGAATTTGTTTTGCTGACTTTTACAGGTCCAAACAACCAGTTCCAGAATCTCTAAAAATTTATTGTCATGTCAGGTTGAATTATTCCGTCCAGTTGCTTAAAAGTCAAATACTCTATTCAACTTTATGTGTGAAAAAATGCATTTACCTACATTCATTCATGGTCTAAAATCCAAGCTTCCCAAATTTAAGCGCCAATCGGAACTACCTGGAGACTTAATCAAATATAAATTTCCAGTTCAGTAGGTCAAAGAATTTGCATTTCTCACCAACCCCCAGATGCTGTCACTGCTGGGTTTGCATCCCACTTTGAGAACCACTGGTGTAAATAATGTCCTTTGTCCAGAAAGCCTATACTAGCCTCTACCCATATTACTGGTATACAGCTTATGCAAAACACACACACACACACACACACAGGTGTACTATTTCTTTCAAAATTCTTTTTTCTTTCTATTTCCACTGAGATCTACAAATGGCTGAAGGTAAGAAAAGAAATTTGGGCAACTCCATAATCTACATTCTCTATTATCCTGCAGCATGTTTGCTTCCTACCAAAAACAACTTTTAAACTAAAACCAAACCAAAGTTAATGATTTAAGATGAGATGAGAGAAAGCCAAGATTCTGGGTGGAGTTATTAGCTCAGTAGAGATGGGCATAGGCAACCACTAATTCATTCAAGGTGAAAAAGGTTTAGTTATAAACTCCAACAAGAGAGGGGCACCTGGGTGGCTCAGCACCTGGGTGGCTAAGTCGGTTAGGTGTCTGCCTTCAGCTCAGGTCATGATCCCTGGGTCCTGGGATCAAGATCCCCATGGGGCTCCCTGTTCAGCAGGGAGTCTGAGTCTCCCTCTCCCCCTGCCCCTACCCCCACTCAAGCATGCACGCACATACATGCATGCATACTCACTCTCTCTCTCTCAAATAAATAAAATCTTAAAAAAAAAAAAAAGAAAAAAAAAAACCTCCAACAAGAGAAACTAGTGAATACAGGAGAAATTCCCTGCCCATGAACTCTCATTCACACATTACAACCACGTACAGCTAACTTTCTAATCTAAAAAGGTTATTTTGATGCAAATCTATCCAAGAAAGATGTCATGGCTCAGAAAAGAAAGAAAAGGTTTACACCAGAGTTGGCCTTCAAGGCCCCAAATGCTTCAAACAATCACGCATACCCACTTTACACTCTTGCCTAAGAAACCAAAGTAGAACGGTGGTCAGCCACACACCTCCTGCCCGGCGTGCAGAAACCTCCATATGCAGGCTGTGGCCCCAGTCAGTGTCCACGTGGGAAATGATTGTGACTCCCAGGTGAGGGACAGGTGAGGGACAGGCATGGGCTTGGTTTGTGCCTATGGCCAGACCTTAACTCAGACATGGGCTTTTGGCTTTTCTACAAGAACCTCAGGGAATACCCTGTGCTCTAAAATGACATGGTCAAAGCCACATTTTTCTATCCACTAAAAGTTTTGCTCAGAGTCAGAAAGTGGGTTTAGATATTGGTATGCATAGTCGGGAGGGGAGGCAAGGAGGAGGGGAAAGTCTTCCTTTCCAGAAATAAAATATTTTATGCTTAGCCTATGGCAGCAGTAAGGGCATTGTGCCCCAAAGCAAGGAGATGTTCTACATCACTCCCTAAATCTCCCTGTGCACTATGCAGCCACAGTCAGCCTCTGTCCCTACAGGGGGCATCACCAATCATGAAACATGCTCCCAGGGTAGCAGTGCTAATGTGAGACCCAAACGGGTCATGTTACAACCAAATGCGAAGTTTCCTGTTTCCTGAATGCAAAGACCCCTCTGTCGTGGAGGCAGCCCTTTAGACTTCGAGCCAGGATTTCATCTACCACCTGAATATTAAATCACAACACGCCTTAGGAGGAAAAACAAGTTTGAATATATAAAGGAGATCCATGCCAAGAAATTCACTCATCTATTATAAATGAAGCAAATCTGTTATAAATGAAGCAAACCAATCCATTGGAGTTGAAGGCATTGGGTTTCAATGGGCTTTGGATGAACATGGTAACAGAATTGTAAACATTATTCTCAAAAGGGATCTAATAGAAATCCAAATTTTAAACTACATTTTAGTGTTTGTTTCAGAAAGAAATTATGTCCCTTTAGTGTTTTGACATGGGTTGACTGGCTACACAGAAAGTTTATATATACATATATAAACTTTATACATATGAATTCTGGAACAAGAGAGCCTTTAGTGTGAGTACGTCATCAGGGAAATCGATGTCATATGTCACTCTTACTTCTGAGAGTCAGCAGTTGTGACTCAGTGGTCTGGAAAACAGTGAGGACCCATCTCCAATACTGCCTGGTCCCTTTTTCTTCTCCTGAGCTTTACTACTGTCCACGGTCCTGACTGTTCCCACTTGGCATTTTTTTACACGTCATGGGCTCTCTGGCCTGATTTCTCCCTTTTGATGGCTCGAAGGCAGCCAGAGGTGTGTCTCTCAGAGCTTCTCATTGCCAACTGAGCAGCAGTGTGACATGTACCATCCAAAGACCTCAGAACAGCGAGCGGAAGTCACAGCATAACTACAGGTTATGTTTACCTGCACAATCACAGGTCCTGTGATATGTGGAATAAAAACTGGAACATTTTTTTAATTGAACTGTAGTTGGCATACAAATTATATTAGTTTTGGGTGTACAACATAGTGATTCAACATTTATATAGAGACATTATATATACATTACAAAGTGATCACCACAATAAATCTAGCTACCATCTGTCACCATAAAAAGTTGTTACCTATTATTAACTATATTCCCTACACTGTATATTGTATCCCCATGTCTAAAAACAGAGAACATTTCTAACCCAACTTTCAAACTCTAGATAATGACATAGTGGCCATAATAGTATCCTTCTTCCTGTGAAAGCCATAATTCAGCAGAGCCAGCAAGGTCTGGACCCCAGGGCAGAAGTCCTGTCCTGTCCTGTCATATGGGCATCTGAATTTCTCCCAAATGACTGATCACATGATCACTGAGGTCCCTGCCAACACAGACATTCTATTAATTTAGACCAGAGAAAAGATGATTTCCCTCTTGAAATTAAAATATATGTTATGTAAAGACAGCAAGCCTGGTATGAGTTTTGAGATAAAAGGAGTTAGCAAGTTATTCTGGATGCTACAGTGCCCCTGTAATTGGAATTCCGTCTTAACTGTTGCTGGGATTTTTTTAAATGTATATAATTTGGATAGCGTCTCTTAGAAAAATCAAAACTCTTTGACAAAATCCCATCCCTTGTCATGCTCAGGAAGAATTTTTAGGGTTTCAGAGACTAAAAACACAGTCATTTCAAAGAAAAGGTGACATATCTGCTTTTTGCTGGTAATGGCTGGAAATACGTTTATCCTTTCCAAGCCCCAAATGTAGTGTGAGTTCTAGACCTCTAAAAAAACTCCAAAGGATTTACCATCTGGGGGAACAAAGAGATCCACAGGACGCATGGACTGCTGGGCTTCAGGAAGCAGTGATGAGCAGATGACATGTGTCAGAACTTTCCAGTAGGGCTGGTGGAATGTGCCCAACCTTAGTTTGCTGGCCTGGAAAAGAGGCCAGGCATCTTTAATGAGGCCATTTAACATACATCAAAGTTGGAGAACTCCTCATGTAGTTGACTTCCCTTGCACATGTAAGTCAATCTGGGAACAAAGACTATTTTAAATGGTTACAATATGTAGAATAGAGAGAACATTGCAATCATTGTGATTATAGGTTATTCATTTTCTTGTAGGTCTCCTGACCATCAGAAGGTCAG
Organism: Mirounga angustirostris; assembly: GCF_029215605.1. NCBI lineage: Eukaryota > Metazoa > Chordata > Mammalia > Carnivora > Phocidae > Mirounga > Mirounga angustirostris. The sequence continues at coordinate 93,981,376 of NW_026991718.1, read as the reverse complement.
AGTTACTTTTTATCTTTGCTCACACTTAAAGTTCATGATCTGATGCAGCACAAGGTGTCACAAATGTTTATTAGGGCTTGGAGGGGTTGAGATTGAGGGAGAGCAGTGGATCTCTGCACCCACTGTGTGCTTTCCTTGGGGAAAAATGACAGGGCTTGGTTCAATGCTTACTAAGTTTTGGCAGTCTCCTCCCAGAGAAAAATCATAGTCATAATTGGTAAAATCTGCACAATATATTAGTAAGTATTAAATCAGCAGCTTGTTAAGGAGATCTCCAGGCATTTTTTGGACATGGATCGTAAAACGGGTTTGTGATGGTCCAGCTTGATGCAATTCAGAAGACCTAGCCACACATACTCTGCTGATGTCACGCGTGCTTTCCACAGTGCCAGCAGAGAGCAGTTAGGCTGGCCTCTCCAAACAAAGTGGAGGCCCTGCTCGTATAGAGAAAATTCCTACTCAGGTTCCCACACCAGGTACAATATGCTAATGAGGGAAAGAAGGGGGAGCGCCACATTGTCCTGATTGGTTGGGAGGGCCTCGTCCTGATTGGTCGATATTGGCAGGCAACTCATGCAAACCCATCGTGCTTTTTGGAGAGGAGTCCACTGGTTTAGGTTCAGCTTGTATATGGGGCGGCATCCTGCTTCTGCTCTGTAAGCGCAGCGGTTTAACAATAACAGCCAACAGAAAGCCCCGCAGGTGCATAAGGTTTTTTACTTGGGGCTTGTTCCCAAGGTCCCTGACTGTCTCAACTTCACTGGGCAGAGGCCCCAGTTGCTTAATACCTATTAGAATTTTTTTAAAAGATTTTATTTATTTATTTGAGAGAGAGGACGCGAGAGGGGAGGGTCAGAGGGAGAAGCAGATTCCCCACTGAGCAGGGAGCCCGACGCAGGACTCGATCCCGAGACTCCAGGATCACGACCTGAGCTGAAGGCAGTCGCTTAACCGATTTTTAAAATAATAATAGTTTTTAAAGCCTCAATCTTGTTTCTCAGAGACATCACCGGAAAATGGAGGCACTGAAAAAATCTGTGCATAGATGTAACCAAGGAGCCTGCTGGCTGCTGGGATGGAGGCAGCCCCTACACTCCACCCCTCCTGCTGCGGAAAGTCGTGCATTTTGACAAGCCCAGAAAACATTTCCTAACCCTCCTCACTATGCGTGTCAGTGCAGGTCATGGTATCGAACTCCGGCCTAAAGCAGGGACTCCGCATCGTGGTCCCACATTAGAATCACCTGGGGTGCATTTAAGACTCCCAATGCCCATCCCACTCCCGCCTCCCAGTGCCCATCCCACTCCATGGTTCTGATTCGGCTTAGCTGGTTACCTGTGTCGGGCTGCCAGGTGTTTCTACATGTGTCCATGGTTCAGAACCAGAGCCCATGGAAGTATAATCAGACCATTTGTGATATTGTGCAGATCCAAGAAGAACTGTTGTGTGTTCCATAGGTTTTTGCTGCTCAAAGAGTGGGTGGGCGTTAAACTAGCAGGTTTAACTAGAAAGATTTTTGGAATTCTTAAAAACCAGCATTGTCAGGTAGCACTTTCTGGACTGATAGAAATGCCCTACATCTTTGCTGTCCAATAGGGTAAGCTGTCGGTACATGTAGCTGTTGAGCCTTTGAGAGGTGGCTCATGCAACTAGGAATAAAATGTTTAATTTAAATTTACAGTTAAAGAGCCACATACAATTAGTGGTTGCGTTATGGGGCAGAGCAGGTAGGGGATTACTAAGGGGCTGACTTGGCCAAAAAAGATTATAGTTCCTTCCATAGTACAGAGCAGGTGCCCCGTCTGCTTTGCCCTCGCTCATGAGGCCGGCTGTCCTGAAATAGGAGGTATGCCTTAGAGCAGCGGTTCTCAAAGCCTGGTTGCTGGACCAGCGGGAGCATTATCACCTGGGAGCTTGTTAGAAATGCAGGATCTCAGGCCCCACCCAGACCTACTGAATCAGAACCTGCATTTAAACAGGTCCCCAGGTGATTTGTACCAACATTGAGAAGCACAAGTTTGAGAAGCTCTGCATGTAGATAGCCTGCCCTCCAGAAGACACATCGCCATTTGCAGACAGCCTCTATATTAGTCACTGGTATCAGTGTAATAAGAATTGTCAATTGGCGGGGGAGGCAGGGAGGGCCTGGGTGGCTCAGTCAGGTAAGGGTCCTACTCTTGCTCTCGGCTCAGGTCTCGATCTTACTGTCATGAGTTCAAGCCCAGTGTTGGGCTCCATGCTAGGTGTGGAGCCTACTTAAAAAAAAAAAGTGCCAATTGGGGATAGGCACAGATTATGGAGAACAACACATTTGAAATTGGGGATAGATTGGTGAATTTGGAGGATGAAAGAGTTATATTTCAGTTCCAGTAAGTTGGGGGTAAAGGAGAAACTACAGAGAATTGAAAGGCCAAGATCTAACTCAGGGTATATCTCACCTCATCTTGAAATTCACCCCACTCTTTAGATGTGGACCCGTGGGAGATATGCTGCCAGATACCTTGTTAATATTAGAAATTCCTGCATCGTACTGCTCAACTAAGCAGGCCTGTCTCCTTTCTACAGTGAAATTGGGAACCGATTCTACTTTTTACCTTCCGAAGTCCCACCAGATTTTTGCTTCACTTGCAAGACGAGAGGTTTCCAATAGTCTGAGGCTCTTAAAAACAACAACTAAAGAAACTCAACCAGCAAAGTCATTGCACTTAGCAAAAAGGGGACAGGAAATAGAACAAGAAGGAGAGTGGTTTATGTAACAGCAATTTTTTTGTAATAAGTGTGGGGACAGGTCCCACCGGGAAGACATTTAAGCTGTAATTTTTGAAACGAAAATTGGGCCCCAGCTGGATAGTGGGAAGGTTCGAAGCCAGGAGCCAGCTCAGCCAGGAAGTGGAGTAGCAGATGACTCAGCCCACAGGGCATGGGAGGTTGGGATGATTGCTTCACCCAGGGGAGCACCAACAGTCATCTGCCGTGTTGGTGGTGGTGTGTAGTCATCTCGGTGAGCGAGAATAAAAATCGGTCTTCCTGCAGCTCATGAGAGTCATTTAATCGCAGTTCTGCATGCCAAAATCTAGATATTTAGCACCCACCACCCCTGAATTTTCCTTAGGGTTGAATTTTCCTTGCCTTGGGACCTCCTGTCCCCATACTCATTTCCTCACTTAGCACCCCCAATCCAAATATAAAACTAAACAGCTGGGAATTGGTTTTAAATGCCTCTTTCACAGCTGTTCAGATCATCCCAAGTACCTTAGAAATAAGATTCAACTATTTAAAATTAACATTCATCTCCCCCCCATACAAAAGCGACCTTTTTAAAGATTTATTTATTTATTTGAGAGAGAATGAGAGTGAGCACGAGCGTGGGGAGGGGCGGAGGGAGAGGGAGAGAATCCGAAGTAGACTCCCCACTGCACAGAGCCCCACGAGGGGCGGGAGGGCTCCATCTCACAACCCTGAGATCAAGATCTGAGCTGAAGCCAAGAGTGGGGTGGTTAACCAACTGCACCACCCAGGTGCCCCCAAAAGCTGTTTTTTAAGAGCTATCATTACAGAATCTCATTTGCAAATAAGCACAAGATGAAAACAAATGAGGTACTTTATTCTGGCATTTTATTTGATTCTACCCACATTCGAGAGCAAAGCTGTTGAGGGGATTTGATCTGTGGCTTCCTCCCCCAGGACCTACAAGGTCCTGGCACAAGAAAATACACTACTGGCAGTTTGACAGATAACTTCTGATGTTCTGCCGCCAAAATAAGGATACAGATAAAAAGTCCAAACATGTATCAAAAGTATCCATTCAAAAAAGTTTTTCAAAATTACTTTCCTGCAAAAATAAAATAAGGGAAGAAATAGAGGTTGAAGAGATACTAACTCACGGACGTGGGAACCAGTAAGAGTGTAAAGCTGGTCCAAAGAGTATGGGAGGTTGTGGAGACTTGGAGCTATACACAAAGACCCTGAAGAGAAAAGTGAAAAGTGCTACGTACAAGACCAGTTTAAGGAGCACCAGAGCAACCAGACCTTGGTGATCTATTTCACCTGAAGGAAATTATTTGCCTCTCTCAAACAAGACCCACAAGTTAACATTCTGAGCCTTAATCAATAATAGTGAGGCAAGCAGAAGTACATTCCCCAACATGAATCCATAATCTCTGAGTGGATATGTTGAACAATGGCTCAGTATGACACCGAAAGGACAGACTAGCCTTACCCCTAATCCCAACCCTCTCTTGGCCTTTTTTCCAAGGGCTGGATAATGTCATGGAACTCCAACTGGTTTCAGTTGAAATCACTTATTATATATGCATGTTCACAAGGGATTCAGCTAAACAGGCCTGAGATTCCTCTAGTTTCCTAGCATGTTCATTAAAAGCATGGCTTTTCCCCTCCTTAAAATGTTCCCTTTGTAGCCCACCAGCCCCAACATGGTACAAGATACTAATTCAAAGGAACTTCATGCAATAGCTAGATTCCTCTCACTTGCAAACATGCCTTTGTTCCCACTCTGTGGTGCCCACATTTCATTCAAGGCAGCAAGAAAGTGTAGCAGGAAACATTCAGCTGAGCACATTCTCACCCACAAGCAAGTGAGAAATGAAGCAGAAATGTTTGACTGGGTTGAATTAAAGGTTCTTCTCTATCTGAGTGTAATATATGCATGAAACAGTGTAAAATTGAAACACTTACGTGATTTAATGTTAATTTCTCTTTGGGGGGACTCTACAGTTTAAAAAAAGAAAGGAATTAATGAATTATGAAGGTAAAAGTTCATTCTCAAATATTATGTTCCCTTCAAAGAAATTTTTCACCCTAAAGTAAGATGAAGTAAAAGAAAAACTTTGGTTATCTTTTTTAAAAAGATAAACTGATTTTTTTTCATACTTATGAGAATATGATTTCTCTATATTTGTTTTTGCCACTTATTGTAGAGGACTACTGTGTTTTTCACTCTTTCTCCACTTGGATGCATTAATCAGGAGCTTAGGAGAAGTGGGAGCATCTATTTTTCCATTTTTTAGGAACCTAAGTATTCATAAACCTGTCTTTCAGCATTTGAAAAAGTATTGGTAAACCTAGGGAAATTTCTCAGTGCTGTTGTTTAAAGAATAACAAGATTCATCACATGTCACTATCTGAATTATCTTTTACTTTGATAATTATTGATTAAATTGTGTCTCCTGCCCCCAAAATATGTTTGAGTCCTATCCTCTGCTACCTGTGAATGTGACCTTATTCGGAGAGAGTCTTCGCAGATATAAACAAGTTAAGATGAGACCATATTGGATTCACATGGGCCCTAATCCAGTGACTGGTCTCCTTATAAGAGGGAAATTTGAACACAGACACACAGGGAGAATGCCATGTGACCACAGAGGCAGAAATGGAGTTATGCCGCCACAAGCCAGGAAATGCCAAGGACTCCTAACGATCACCAGGAAGCTGAGAGATTGGCATGGAACAGACTCTCCCTTGAGCCTCCAAGAAGGAACCAACCCAGATTGATTTGGGACTTCTAGAGCTGGGACGGAATAAATATCTGTTGTTGTAAGCCACCCAGTTTGTGTTCATTTGTTACGGGGGCTCTAGGAAAACAATTCCATGATGATTCCGATAGCTACACAAAAATAATACCAAGTTTATAAGCACACTAGGTCTGTTTGATTGGATCTTAACTAGTTAGGAAAAAGCTATAACTATTGGAAAATTGCACAACACTGTTTCAGTTCTGTGTCCATTTCCAGGTGGGGCTGTGGTACAAACAGGACAGATAGGACTCCCCAGTTTTGCCACCTCTGAAACAGTGTTTCTATGGGACATCAATTCCAGGTGACACCTGGAGATGTCAAGGCCACAGGGCCATTGCCCATCACCTACACACACAGCCCTCCATAAAGTCTCAAAGCTGGGAACGGATCCATCCACGATTCTGCCAGAGGTAGTGGTTGGCCACGGGTTTGTGGGATGAGGCTTAGACACCCCAGCAGTTGGAGATGCTATCTAATGGGGATGGGGTGCATATGAGAGACCAAGACTTCTGCAGCCTCTGCTCCCATTTGCTCTTACGTGGGTGGGCTATAGACCCATGCCAGAGAGCAGGCAGAAGATGGAGGAGCATTCTCCCTATGACTCATCCCCTTCAAGGGGCAGAGGCTGAGCCTGGGGCCAGGGTGGGACAGGAGCAGACAAGCTCAGGACGAATGGGAGGATCACAGTCCCAGCCTTCATCTGGAAGGCTAGTAGGGACACAGACCATGTGGCTACTGGAGTATGCAATGGCCACTTCTCACTTGCTGTGCACCAAGTGGCCACCCAAGGGAGCTTCTAGCTTGAGGGACCCCCTGTCCTCAGCAGTCATTTGCCTTCATTAGCCAGGTTTTGGGAGACCAGCAAAAGAAGAGCCCAGCAGATAGGATTATCTGAGACACAAGCATGCCAGACCTGCCCTCAGAGGAGACCAGTGGGGGAAACTAAGTCATAGTCAATCCCAGGCTTTGCCATCACTACCCCCCATCATCAGCCTTTGGGGGTATATTCCAGGAGTCAGCTGGCTCAAGGGTGGCATTTTTAGTCACTCTGGCATCTGCTGAGATGTGCTCTTTTTCTCTGCCTTTCTTCATTAGTCCATGTTGGTCCCTGCGGCCAACTCGCAGGTGTGATAATTCCATGGATCTGTCTTAGGTCCATGTGCTTCTGTCTCCTCATAGATATTTCTGCTGCTTTCATATCATGTCGAATGAGGGAGGACCCTGGAGTCTTCCCACTTTGAAAGGAGATGCAGAGATCTGTTTCCTCCTGATCACAACTGGGACTTACCAGGGAGCAGGGCATTTACACCTTTCCTTCAGAAGGCTCACACTTACATGATGCCTGGCCAGAAGCATCCTGGGTTGATTCATCATTCAGAATAGTAACATCATCTTCAGGTTCAGGGTGCATCTTATGTGCCAAGGACAAAGTGCACTAGAATATAAGAATTGTAAGATATGTCCACTGACCAGCACCAGGTATATTCCAGAAGTATTGGACACTTAGAGCTCATACAGCAACTAAACAAACAAATGAAAGCAGAAACAGACCCATAAATACAGAGAACAAATTGATGGTTAACAGAGTTGGGAGGGGTGGGAAGATGGGCAAAATGGACAAAGGAGAGTGGGAGGTAGAGGCTTCCAGTTATGGAATGAATAAGTCACAGGGATGAAAGGCACAGCATAGGATCTAGTCAATGGTATTGTAATAACACTGCATGGTGACAGATGGTGGCGACCCTTGGGGTGAGCACAGCACAATATATAGAGCTGTCCAATCACAGTTGTACACCTGAAACTAATGTAACATTTTGTCAACTAGACTTTAATTTAAAAAAAAGTTCCTACAGTAAGCCACCTTATTATTTCCATCCTTCACTTGATACTCTGAATAAACATGGATGAATGGAAACAATCCAGAAGATATTGGAATATTCCCAATCATTTCTCTTCACTAGAGAAGTGCTGTCATAGCTTGCTTAAGAGCAGAACACATGGAAGACACCTGACGTTACTTCTTCAGGCCACCAATGACCCCTATGAGAGCCAGTTTCCCCATAATGTAAGTCAAGGACCCCCGAGTCCCATCTTCAAGGGTCCGCCTTTCCTTTAATATCCAAACAACATGTCTGAAACTAGAGTTCTACATGGCAGACTGATCATACACATTTACCTCCCTCCCCTGCCTGCATCCCCCTAAAATGAAAGTAGAGAGTGCAAACAGAATTCAATCCATCACAACAAAGAGATCTGTGTGATCTCCATCAGAAAATTTGAGCCAGTGATAAATTTAATGAAGACAAAAGCAGATGAGAGGATCCTGGTGGAGGGGCACCTGAGTCACTCAGTTGATTAAGTGATCGACTCTTGATTTTGGCTCAGGTAGTGATCTCAGGGTCATGAGATCGAGCCCCACATCAGGCTCCCACTTAGCGGGGAGTCTGCTTGAGATTCTCCCTCTCCCTCTGCTTCTCCTCCCCCTCCGCTCCTGTGTGCTCTCTCTCTCCCTCTCTCTCTCAAATAAATAAATAAATCTTAAAAAAAAAAAAAAGAGGATGCTGGTAGATAAAATAAAGCAATGAATAACAGATCCAGCCCCAGACATATTCCCATGAATTTTACAACTTTCTAGAGGAAAAGAAAATCAGATCAATTTTAAAGAGAAGGAGATTCAGGCTGACAGCGTCCATTAGTTAGATCTCTTTTCAACAACACCAGATGGTAAAGCACAATGAAGAAATGCCTTCAAATGAGGGAAAAGTATTTTGAGCCTAAACTGTCACTGTTAATCAAAATATCAATTAAGCACCAGGGCAAAATAAATATGTCTTCAGACATACACAGACTCTGAAAGTTAGCCTTCTGGAAACCTTCCTGAGTTAGCCTTCTGGAAACCTTCCTGAGATAAACCTTCCTGAGATAAAGTGATGGGGGAAAAAAAAAAAGAAAGAAAGAAGAACTGGGGCGCCTGGGTGGCTCAGTCATTAAGCATCTGCCTTCAGCTCAGGTAATGATCCCAGGGTCCTGGGATTGAGCCCCGCATCGGGCTCCCTGCTCAGCGGAAAGCCTGCTTCTCCCTCTCCCACTCCCCCTGCTTTTGTTCCCTCTCTTGCTATCTTTCTCACTTTTAAATAAATAAATAAAATCTTTAAAAAAAAAAAAAAGAAAGAAAGAAAGAAAGAAAGAAAGAAAGAAAGAAAGAAAGAAAGAAAGAAAGAAAGAAAGAAAGAAAGAACTGAGATCAGTAAACAGTGGATCTACCCCAGAAGTACAGAGAGAAAGAGCTTTGGGACTATAGTTCTCAGCAGATCTAGAAAAGAATCAATTCAGACTGGAGCAGAAATATAGAAGTCTCTGGAAGAATGTTTTCAGAGAGAAAGTGGATTCCCTGCAACAGTTAGTGTAATTGAAAGTCTGGATATTTCTGAAGATCTGTGATGGTAAGTGTGCTCTGTTGACAACAAAAACAATAAAAAATAAGGGAAGGAAGGAAGGAAGGAGGGAAGGAAGGAATGAAGGAAGGAAGGGAGGGAGAAGGGGGAAGGGAGGGGGAAGGGATGGAGGGAGGGAAGGAAGAAGGGGAAATTAGAAACTTTGGGAGGGAAAGAACCATTTAAGGAAATAAAACTTCAAATATAAAGTCAACTGAAATGTAGCATCATCATGATTTTGAGGAATTGAAGGGGGTCAAGAGGAAAATTCATTTGACTTTGTTGCTAGAAACATCATGAATGTTTGATTCATTAGAGAAGGAAAATAAATCAGCCCATTATGAGGCTGTAGAGTGAACCCCGGTTATAATGATGTTAATGTGGTTTATTGTTGTTCAGTCTTTAGAATCAACCTGTAAACAAGGTCTAGAAAACAGAATTATGATTATAGAGCAGAATGCACAAGCAAAAGTAAAAATGTGTCTGATAAAGATGATGGAGGGAAAAGCTCTATCCCAGAGGCAGTCAGGAAAGGCTTGTCCTCTCTGCAACGCCTCCTGTCTCGTATCTGAGTTATGTTTGCTATTCCACAGGCTATACGCAGTTCCCCAGCTCCACACCTTGGGCCTTGCGTCCCTCTCTTTTCTTCCACCCTCGCTGAGTCGATGCTCGGGCTCCAGCTCACGTTTCAGTTTCCCTGGGCTGTCTCCTTTGGCAACCCCAGTCTGTAGTGATCTCACTGTACATTTGGGAACTGCTTCACAGACTCAAACGGACTTACCAGACGGAGGATTTGAAGAATGGTCTCTTCATACTGCTTATAAAATCAAAACACATGCAAAATGTGGTAGCAAAGGGAAATTTCAACTGTTCATTTGGAAAACTCTCCTAAAAGCAAGGAATCTGATCTATCTTTGAATTCACGTACCTGATTATTTTCAACTTTTGGAACAAAAGCGATATAGATCCTTGTGCTCTGGCCACCACTTTTTATTAATTACACTGAAACGGGGCACCTGGTCCTTTCCTTACCGGGAAGAGAAGAGGACCAAGCCCCATTCTCCATAAGCTCCTTGCTGTCTGGATGTAGATTCTTAGGCCCTTGTCCTCAGCTACGTGCTGGCATTACCTGGGGGGCTTTTAAAACTCCTGATGCCTGGGCCACACTCCACATTAATTACATCACAATCTCTGAGGAGGGAATGGGCGTCAGTGTTTTTTAAAAAAGCTTCCCAGTGATTCCATGGGGCTCCTGGGTGGCTCAGTCAGTTAAGCGAACAACCCTGGATATCGGCCAGGTTATGATCTCAGGGTCATGAGGTTGAGCCCCACGTCAGGCTCTGTGCTCAGCTAGGAGTCTGCTTCAGACTCTCTCTCTCCTTCTGCCCTCCCCCCACTCATGCACTTGCTTTCTCTCTCTCTCTCAAATAAATAAAATCTTAAAAAAAAAAGCTTCCCAGTGATTCCAGTGTGCAGCAAGGCTAAGAACTGATTTAAAGGCTGCCACTTTTAGAATGGTGACTCTTCTAGAGCTTTGGCTGCATATTAGCATCACCTGGTAGCTATAAAGCTGCTCATGCCTGGTCCTACTCTAGAGACCCTAATTTAATAGGTAGGGGGTGAAAACTGGCGTCAGGAAAACTCTCCAGGTGATTGTGCTGTACAGCCAAGGAGGAGACCCACTGCCTGGCACGTCGCACGCATTAACAGTGAGAGAGGATTCGGTGACACACTCCATAGCAGGAGCTGGAGCCGGAGGATGCAGCACCTCTAGAGAGGAAGCCGTGGAAGCCCCTTATTTACAGAAATCGGCCACAAGAGCCTGATGCAGGTGTCAGAGATTAACAGGGCAGCACAAATCCTGCTAAGGTGAGGTGTTAGTGCAAAGAGGGACACAGGGACCAATGGTCCTAGGGCATTCCTTCCTCCAGGCTCTGGGGCCACAGAGCAGAGAAAAGGGGAAATGGCTTTCTCCCAGTGTTGCTCCTCCTACTGGTTTAAAGGTGAAACCTGAGGGGGATGTTGTCTGGTGGAAGCCAGTAAATGGGAATGACCAGCAATCGTTTTTCAGGGCCTAGGGAGCTGCTGGTGGGGCTCATCCTTTCCTACCATGGTAAGAAGACTCCTATGCGGGGCGCCTGGGTGGCTCAGTTGGTTAAGCGACTGCCTTCGGCTCAGGTCATGATCCTGGAGTCCCGGGATCGAGTCCCGCATCGGGCTCCCTGCTCGGCAGGGAGTCTGCTTCTCCCTCTGACCCTCCTCCCTCTCATGCTCTCTGTATCTCATTCTCTCTGTCTCAAATAAATAAATAAAATCTTTAAAAAAAAAAAAAAAAAGAAGACTCCTATGCGGGATGCAAAATGCCCCATGATCTCCACCCCTGGAGTTATGTCCTATAATCTTCTCTTCCATTTGGGCAAGACCTGAGATTTGCTTCTAGCCAGCAGAATATGACAAGTTGTCATTCCTGTGATTACATATGCCATGTATACATAACACCATCTTACCAGCGTGTGTTAGAGGGAGAGACACTGTCTGCTGACCCCGAAGACAGGAAGCGCCATGTGAGCTGCCTGTGGAGCGGGCCACACGCCGGGGAGCTGCAAACTGTCTCCAGGAGCTGAAAGACTGAACGTACAAACGGACAACAGCCAGAGTGATAGAACTCTGACCCACAGTCTGCGGCAACCAGCCCAGGAAGTCCAGTTGCTGTTTATAAAGCAGACACGTAAGAAGTCAGACTACGATCTCTAGCAACTGGTCCAGGAAGCCACACTTTGGCCTCTGTCATGACTGGTCCCAAACAGCCAGCGCTTGATTCATAACTGACCGCTTCCTAATTTTGTTCCTGTTTCCAACTGGGGACCCACGAGAGAAAGCCAAATATGCGCTCCATAACCAGTCCCATAGGACGCTGGCTGCTAGTGAGCCTGCTAGCTTGAGCAGTGAGCTCAACCTGCTCTGGCTTCCCAGGACCAACAACCTGCAATCAGGGCACACCTGTCCTGAAGCCTTCCCTTTTTCCCAAAACTTTCCAACTTTCGGCCTGCCTTTGAGTCTTCGCCAAGCACAAATAATCATGACCAACTCCCTTGCTCGAGCAAGTTCTGAATACATGGCTTTTGCCTAGTCTCACTTGGTTGGTCTTAATTTATTTCCACAGAACTGAGAGCCTCAGTCACGCAGCTGCGAGGAAGTGAATTCTGCCAACAACCACAGGAGCTTAAAAGGGAACCCGGATAAGAGTTCAGAGGTCTCAGCTAAAGCCATAGCCTCAGCCAACCCCAGGATCGAAGGTTTGTGAGACCCCAGGGCAGAGAACCCAGCCAAGCTGTACCCAGAGTCGTGACCCACAGAAACTCTGAGAGGATAAACGGGTGCTGTTTTAAGCTACCGTGCGTGTGGGCATTTGTTATGTGGTAAGAGAAAACCAGTACACATATCCTTAAACTCACGAGAAGCAACAAGGCCTAGAGCTAAGCTTTGGCCCTTCTCCAATACACACACCAGTTAGAATAGTCAGTACCTTCAGAATATCATGGATGCTCTGGCCAAAATATTGTATGCCCGAGGAGTAAAACTGCCCCAAAAGGGGCAAAATGTACCAACATAGACCATGTGAAGCAGAATTACAGAAATGGTGATGCCAAAAAATGTAAATAAGCATGATAAACATATTAAGAACACAGGGGAAGAAATTAGCCGTATAAAACAAGAATCAGACATCACACATAAAGGAAACAAGTGGGAATATTAGATATGAAAGATTATTTTGATATGGAAAATGAGAGGGGCGCCTGGGTGGCTCAGTCGGTTAAGCATCTGCTTTCAGCTCAGGTCACGATCCCAGGGTCCTGGGATTGAACCCCTCATCAGACTCCCTGCTCAGTGGAGAGTCTGCTTCTCCCTCTCCCCGATTGTGCTCTCTCTCTCTCAAATAAATAAATAAAATCTTTAAAAAATATATGGAAAATGATAGTGGTGGAATATAGGGGTGGAATAAAGAACCCCAGAACCAGTGTGTAGGAAGGTGTGATCCATGTCATCTCCAAGAAGGCAGCTGAGGAAGATGGGGAAGCTAAAAGGAAAAGAAGACAGAGGTAAACATGCAGATCCAGGGTGCAGGAGATCCAGAAGGAGAGGAGGAAAGACTTGAAATAATGTCCTTAAATTCCCTAGAATTAAAAAAGATGATAGTTTGCAGATGTAAAGGACACCAAGGATACTGTAGAAAAAGAAAAACTCTTGGACCCCGTTAGGGTAGAATTAGAAGCACTGAAGGCAAAACTATTATGTTTAAGCTTCCAGATGACCAAAGCAGATCGTCTTTGCTTCCTTGCTTCTTGCCTGCAATGGAGCAAGAATTCAATTGACCTCAGACTTCTCAACAGCAGTCTTAAGCTCAAGAAGACAATGGAATTATATTTTTGAAGTGTTCGTAAGTATAACTCTGAACCTAGAAATTTATAACTAGCCAGGCTTTCGCTGAACTGTGAGGACATAATAAAAATATTTTCAAGCATATAAAGGGTATTCTGTGCCAGAAGTGCAGATATGTAAAGGACCAGAGAGAAAACAGCTAGGGCGGAGGCTCTGGGGCTGGATCAAGCTCCATGTGTTCAAGGAACCAAAGGAAGGCCAGAAGTTGAGTGGCAGGAGATGGGGTTAAAGAGGACCCCAGGCCAGAGTGTGAGACTCTGCGAACCTTGAGAAAGATTTTGGATTTCTTCTAAGAAGAGTGGGTAGCCAGAGGGGTGAGCAGGAAAGCGACAGGATCCAATTTCCCTTCTAAATACACCATTCTGGGTGTTATGTGAAAACAATGAATCGTGGATCACTACATCAAAAACTAATGATGTATTGTATGGTGACTAACATAACATAATAAAATTAAAAAAATAAATACGCCATTCTGCCTGCTATGTGTAGAATAACCAGTAGGGGGCAGGAGTGGATGCCAGATTACAAGCGGAAGGCTTCCTGAGGTAGTGGAGGGTGGCTTGGCCTAGGTTGGTGGCAGAGGAGGCACAACCAAAGTGTAACCTTATTGTATCCAAATGTAAAACAGGAGGGATATGTAACGGAGCATGCCCAGTCGGTCCTACCTTCATAGTGTCGGGGAGGCAAACATTTCCTCTATCGTCTTAAAATCTCTGGCTGGGTGGGAGAATTAAGTGGACATAAGACAGACCAGCAAGAACAAAGCACATACATTTTATTTTACGTTTGCATAGGAGCCTTCCCAGGAAAATGAAGACCCCCAGAGTGGTTAGGCCTAGGTGCTTATATAGTAGGTTGAACAAAGCAGTGCTTCTGATATAGGGGAGTGAAAAGGAGGAGAAGGCTATTTTCACAAGGTGGGTCTGTCCAGACTCTTCTTGGCCTCGACTCCCCATCTCTGCTGATGACAGTGTTCCTTTCCTCCTGGTACAGGGAGGGCAGCTTTCACATGGGAGTTCTGTGTCCTGTTTTCAGGAAAAAAAGGGGAGTTCAGAGCACCCTTCTTGCCCCTTTGGCTTTCAGGTGCCTTTAGCTCAAATTAGTCAGTATGTCAAATGGACATATTTGGAGTGACGTGTTCTGAACCCCTTTCAGTAGCTTACCGGAAATCCACCTGCTTACCTCTGTCCCAGCCCCTACCCAGTCACCATCTCCACATTCTCCACGACACCTTGCCCAGGACCTGCTGAGCTACCTCACTTGTCTCCTTCCAGTCATTGCTGTCTCCTCCCTTCCATCCCTGCTCCCTACGGATGCCTTTGTGGTCATTTAAAAATGGAAACCAGATCCAGCCATTCCCATTTCAAACCCTCCCAAACTATCCCCGAACCCCTCACTCCAGCCTTCTTGAAAACTCCTCACTTCTCGAAAACCCTTTACTCTCTGCTCCTCGAAGCTCACCTTAGGGCCTTGGTTCTGGCTGTTCCTTCCGCTTAGACTGGAACATTCTTCCCCAGAAATCCGCCTGACTGGGTCCCTCTTTTGTCATTTGTCTCAGCTTAAATGTAACCTTGGCAGGGAGGTCTTCTCTGATCACCCAAACAATGTAAGTCCTTGAGCTACTCTCACAATACAGGTTTTTATGGCACACATCATGCCCTGTATATCTTCATTTCTATGTGTTTGTATGTTTATTGTTTGTCCCCCCTCCATTAGATGGTAAGCACCTTGAGTACCTGCCACCCAGTAAATAATCAAGATTTATGTGTTGAATAAAGAGTGAATGAACCACTATGGTGGGTTTTGTTTTTGTTTTTTTAATGAGGGAAGACTATATAAAGATATAAAGTTCAGTTCTTTTAACCAAAAAGCATAGAACTTAGGCAATGGCAGGGTTTTATAAAACCTCAAAAGCATAAAACAAGGTACAAAAATTAAAGCAAATTTACCAGATGGGTTCAAACATACAATTCAATTATGGTATACATTGTTCCAAAAGAACTCATCTGTAATAGAAGAAAGGTTTACAATACAGGATAGATAAAAATGCATTGGTTGAAGGCAAACACAAAGAAAGCAGAGGTCATGATAGGAATTTCTGAATGAATCAAGGTAAACACACTGAATGGGGCAAAGGAGGTTTATAATAAACTACACGATCCAGGGTGAAATTATAGTAATAGGAGTATTTAGGTACTGGGTGACAGCATGAAAATGCTAGAATACAAATAACTGTAAATTGTAATAGATTGTACAGATTATATTGTAAATGTAAATAGAATTGTAAATTCTAAGAAAAATATCAGAACTCCAATTGAAATGGAAGTTGTTTTTTTTTTTTAGATTGTATTTATTTATTTTAGAGAGAGAAAGAGGGAATCTAAAGCACTCTGAACTGAGCATGGAACACAATGCAGGGCTTGATCTCATGACACAAAGATCATGACCTGAGCAGAAATCAAGAGTCAGATGCTTAATCAACTGAGCCACCCAGGCGCCCGAAATGGAAGATCTTAATACATCTGCCCTAAGTCCATTATATTCCAGAAAGGGAGGAAGGAAGAAAGCAGGATATAAATTAGGAGACTGGCAAATAAAATAGTAAAAATAAACGACATCGTGAATTAGAATAAATGTAAAAGATGAATTGACATTTGATTAATTGGTGTTCAGTTCCAAAATAGTTTTTGAACACCTGCTGTATGCTAATTGTAGAACTGGGTTATGGGGGTGTTTAATATGCCTTCTTTTCTGATAAATATAAAAATATTTTTCAAAATGTATCATATACTAGGTCACAAAGCCTCTTAATTTCAAAGAGCAGAAATTATAGAAGCTACATTCTTTGTCCACAATGCAATAAATCTGGAAATTAATAGCAAAAATTTAAAGAATAAAAATAAACCTCAATACTCGGACATTTTTAAATGGTTTAAATAATGTCAAAGGAAAAATTAAAATATCAGGTAATTATATGTAAGTTCACCTTTACACTTGTGCTTCTAATTCTCTGGGTATCCAATTTTATATATAAAATTAATGCTTTTTTGATTAACAAAGTAATACACCATTTTAAATATTCAGACAGTTCATAAACATACAACTTGAAAAGTTTAAGTCTCAATAATCCCACACTCCAGAGGCAATCACTGACTTCTTTTAGATTTTTCTTTTTTAAGATTTTATTTATTTGGGAAAGAGAGAGCGAGTGTGGGCAAGGGGAGGGGCAGAGAGAGGGAGAAGCAGACTCCCCGCTGAGCAGGGAGCCCAATGCAGGGCTTGATCCCAGGACCCTGGGATCAAGACCTGAGCTGAAGGTAGATGCTCAACCAACTGAGCCACCCAGGTTGCCCTTTCTTTTAGATTTAAATAAAGATATAAGTAAAAATATAAATAAAATATGTATCCCTGCCAAATACCCCTTCTGTGAAGAACCACCTCTCTTTATGTGAACTGCATCTTTGGAAAGGAAATTTCTAACTACCATCTAACTACTAGATAATTCCTAACACTAGGAATTGGTTAACTATTCACAGATACTCTCTTTTTATTTTCTTTTTAAAGATTTTATTTTCGAGTCATCTCTATACCCAGTATGGGGCTCGAACTTACATTTCAAGATCAAGAGTTGAACTCTCTACCTACTGAGCCAGCCAGGCACCCCTCCATGGATACTCTTTGTCTCCCAGGGTGGCCTTGGGGATGGACCAAGGTAATGTCACCCCATACCAATGCAGACCCATGAATAAAGAATTGCCATCATTATTATGATGATTATTCTATAGCTCAGACTCTGGGGTACAAAAGTGATCTTTTCAAGTCATTTTCTGTGCATAAGAAACCTCTACTTCTACAACAGAGAAGAGAAATTGCTCTGGGCAATGCTTTCAGAAGCAATGCTGCTGGGTTTACTTTAGAGGAGAAATAACTTCATTACTAGTGACATTTTCTTGGCTAGCTGGTCCTCAGCTGACCAAAGTGCCCCCAGAGCACTTGTGATCTCTGCAGCTGACCGGAGTGGTCACTTCAGTCCCAAGGGACCTGGGTAGGACGTCAAACCTGCCAAATGTGAGGTAAGTCCATGAGAAGGTCCAAAGTTTGTTGTTGTTGTTTTTAAAGAGTTTATTTATTTATCTAGGAGAGAGAGAGAGTGCGTGCGCGTGCTCAAGCACAAGTGGGGGGTAGGGGCAGAAGGAGAGGGAGAAGCAGACTACCCGCTGAACAGAGAGCCCAACACGGTGCTTGATCCTGGGAACCTGAGATCATAATCTGAGCTGAAGGGAGATGCTTAACCTACTGAGCCACCCAGGAGCCCCTGAAGTTTGTTATTTTAATGTTGTTGTTTTCTTGGAGTTTTCTCTGACAACCTGTTTTAAATTGTAGCCTCCCCACCACCCTCTTTCTGTTCTTGGGCTAATTTTTCTCCATGGCAGGTATCATCAACCTTGCTACATATTTTCTGTGCCTGGTTTATTGCCTCTGTCTCAGCATTAGAATGGGAGTTCCATGAGAGCACAGCATTTTGTCTGTTTGGTTTACTCTAGCCCCACTGCCTACAATAGTGCTTGAAACATAGTAGCTACTCAGTAGATAGGTTCTTGTTTTGTTTTAGAGAGACAGAATGCGCCCATGCACACATGGGCCTGGAGCAGAGGGAGAGAGAATCTTAAGCAGGCTCCAAGTCCAGGGAGGAGGAGCCGGGTACGGGGCTCAGTCTCATGATGCTGAGATCATGACCTGAGCCCCTGAGCCGAGATCAAGAGTTGGATGCTTAATGGACTGAGCCACCCAGGTGCCCCCCAGTAGAGAGTTTCAGGTGAATAATCTCCAAATCCATCTCTACAGTAAAAGAGGTTTTCCTGAGGGGGTACGGAGCCAAATGAGCTCCAAGTTTTAAAACAGATTGAGCCTGTGGCGCCATCCATGGGGCAATGTCCACAAGATGAAGGAAGTTTTCAAGAGGGTGAATGAAAAGAGGAAAAGGGGGAAGGAACGGGAGGTAAGGAGCAGAAGACATACACCTTCAACAGTTACTGCAGGAGCTTTGTATATAAAATGGAATCTTTCTGGGGCAGAAGGGACAGAAGAGCGAAGGATACGGAGCTAGGTCTGCCTCATTCCACCTCTTTGTTTTACCAGTGTATTCAACCTCTTAGGAATTCCTGACAGTCCTACCTTCAAAATAAATAAGGATCCAGCTACTTCTCTCTACGTGCACTGCCGTGACCCTGCTCTGTGCAACCTCCCTCTCCAGGAGGATCATGTCAGTAGCTCCTAACTTGTTTTAACTTTGCCTGCACAGCCGGCTCTCCCTATGGCATCAGACTATTCTTTCAGCAATAAAGATCAGATCGAGCCACCCCCTGCTCAGACCCTCAGGAGCTTCCACCTACCGCCTCAGAGCCTTTGACCTTAATGCTCATCCCAGGTATGTACTCCTACCTCGCCTCGTCCAGGTCCCTGCTCAAATCCTACCTTATTAACCGGGCCTACTCTGACCATCCCACACATTCAGTTCTACCCTCTGCACCAGACACCGGCACTCCTCAGCCTGCTTATTTTCCTTTTCCTTTTTTTCCCTACTGCTGACCTCTTCTAACACTCTAGGGAACTGACTTAGTGATGTTTACCCTGTCTCCTGCTCATGCTTCCCAGAATGTCGGCTCCAACAGGGCAGGGAGATCTGTTTTGTTCCCCAGGGCATCTCAAGCAGTAGAGCAGTGCCTGGCACATTATCAGATGCTCAGTTAAGTATTGAATCGGTGACTTGGAACATTAAGATAAGTACAGTGGATTATGACTTCCTGGGGACTGAGCTGATTATGAAAGAGAAATCTTGGGGATTTTACAAGGCAGGAATCACAAGAACCAATGCCAATGCGATTCTCCTCTCTGGTGACTGGTCTAAGGCAGAACCAGAATAAAAATAAGGACTTTGTTCCCTTTTTCTGCTTCTGTCCCAAACAGGTGTCTGAGGCTCCTTCTGCGTCTCTGGCTACTTTGGTAACTCTCACACCGTTAGCAATTTCTCCCCAAAGGTGTTCTCCGTGGCAGGGGAGTGGGAAAACACAGCAGCTCACCAGGGACCGGCCTGGCTCCGAAGAAAAGACTGCAGCTCCCAGCTCCCCGCCGGTCCGATGTAGTTGTGGAATGTTGGTGAGGTCTGGAGCTGACTGCCAGGAAAGAATTCCTGAGATGTCTTTGGTGCAAAAAGATGATTTTATTAAAGCACGGGGACAGGACTGGTGCTCAGAACCGCTGCAAAGGGGTTGTGAGGAGGGGCTGATTATATACTTGGGAGCGGGGGAAGGTGAGGACAAAGGGAGGTGGCCAAAAGGACTTTCATATGCTAAAGAAGACTCCCAGGATGCTGGAGGCCTGGCTATTGTCAAGCTAAAGTTGTTTCTCCTGCTAGTAAGGCGCTAACATTAAGGTGGTTGGGAGCTTCCTGGAGGAATGTTATAGTCTGCCTATCTCAGGTCCTTGTTGGTGGGCTGCAGGTCATTAAGAAATTTAATTTTACTTTCCCTTCTGTCTGTTTTCCACATCACTATGGAGGGGAGGGTGATGTTAGGGCTCCAGGAAGTTGAGTTATGAGTCTCTGAAAGTTAGGCTACCAATAAGAATGCTTTTTCCTTGTCTATCACTAAGACATTGGTGCACTGATGGAGACTTCAGTCCTGCAGGACTGTGATCTTTATCAGTTAACCATTTGTTTTTCCCTTTTCTTAGTTATAGGGCAGCCAAGAATGCCTGGGGACTGTCACAAGTATCCCACCTGGGGAGGGGGGGGAAATGTTTGCAGGATGTCAGCTTGTGCTTTGTCCTCAGCTTGCCTTCTGCTCCCTCATCACCTAGGCCTTAAAAGGGTGGCTCAGAACTGAGCTAAACCACATCCTGCCTCCCAGCTGCTCTGGCTCCCTGGGGTCCGGGTGGGGTTGGGCAGCACTGCACACTCAGAAACCGACCCCGGCCGCCCGCTTCCCAGCGGGGATGCAGCAAAACATCCCCCAGCGGGAGCCCGGCAAGCGCCGGGCCCTGGAGCGCCTCGGAGCCCGGAACAAAGGGCAGAAGCCCACCCAGGCCTCCCCCACAGAGGCTTCCCAGCCCCCTCGGCTGATCCCGGGGTCTGCTGCCAGGCGGCGGGGCTGGCCCGGGGGAGAGGTGCGCGCGCGGTTGCCCGGCTCAGCAGTGAGTGCAAAGAAAGGAGAAGAATCTCCAAGAACAAAACTCGGGTCCTCCCCGGGGAGCGCAGAAGAGCCGGGCGGCGGCGCCAAGGCGCGTCGGGAGCTGCTCCAGCCAAGTTTGCTCCGGGTTAGATCAACTTTCTCGGTCCCCGGCTTCGCCTGGTTGCAGCCAGGGTTCCCGGTCACCCACAGGCGCCTCGGCTGCACGTCCCGAGAGGCGGAGGGGTGAGCGCACGAGGGCAGGGGGCCGTGGGACCCCGGGTCGCGCAGGCGCCTTCCTCACCCCCTCGCCTCACCCCCGCCCCGTCCCCTCCCCTCCCCGGGCGTCGGAGGGTGGCTGGGGGAGGGGGATGGCCAGCGCCGGAGCCGAGGGAGGGCCGGAGGCAGACACAAAGCCCGTCCCTCCCCTCCCCTCCCCCTCCCCTCCCCTCCTCTTCCTCCTCCTCCCGCTCCGCCCCGGCGGGGAAACCCAGCCCCGCGCTAGTCCGCGGGGCCACCGCTCGCCCCCGCCTCCAAGACCTGCGGGGAGGGCCTGCGCGAGGTAAGGGGCGGCGGCCGCGGAGACCCCACCCTTGGTGTTGGCACCCAGCACCCGGGGAGGCTCCGGGGCGCGGGCGGGGGCTGCGCGGGGTTCGAGGCGCGGGGTGCTGCTGCTCGCACTGTCTTCCCCTTCGGAGGGGACCTGGAGGGAGAGAGCGAGCGTCTTCGGGGGGCTGTGGGAAAGGGGGGGGCGCCGGGGAGTGCGACGCCTGCACAGGACCAGGGTGCCCTGGGGCGACGGCGGGGCGATCGCTGGTCACGGCCGGGTCATGGAGTATCCTCAGCCGACCTCTGCGGGGGTGGAGTGAGGAGCAGCGGGAGGGTGCGGGCGCGGTGGCTCCAGGTGCTGGGTGTGTGCGTGCACGCGGGAGGAGGGGGAGGGACCTTTGTCGAGTTCTACCTGCGGGGGCCGCCTATGGGGTGTCAAGTGCGCCTCGTGCCTGGGAGCGCGGGCCGGGCCGAGGGTCGCACAGCCCGGGTGCCCAGCTCCGCCCGGGTGAGTGCGCCCAGTGAGTGCACCGGGCAGACGCCCGGGTCCGAGGCTTCCTCCTACCCACCCCCCCCCCCGCCCCGGCAGGGTCCATGAGTACGACCTGGGGGCGCTGGGCTGTCGCGGGGATTGATGGCTGCACAGCAGGAGGAGGAGGAGCCCGGGGTTCCTGCCGGGAAGGGACGGGGCCACTTGCCCATCCTCAGGCCTCCCCACCCCCTTCTGGGCTCGGCCTCCACCCTTGGCCTCGGCTTCCACCAGCAAGGCGTCCGCCCACCCGTCACTGGGCCCCCTCCACGATCGGGGGACAGCAGAATTTGCAGAATTCTGCTTTAAAGCCTGTGATTTGTTGCCAAGAAATACAGGGCAAGACCCGGTCCCTTGGGCCCTAAGAGGCGCCTTTCTTCGCAGAGATCTCGAACCCTTTGGGTTTTCCTAATTCAAAAGAGGAGGCTGCACACAAACCGGGCATACAGTGGAATCGTACTTTCTTGCAGGCCTGATGGTTTCCGGAACATTGGGGTTTCTTAGGAACGTGCTGTCATCAATAAGGAAACCTCAGAGCACTCTTCCAGCAACAGGGCTTTGTCAATATTGAGCAAAAATAAACACTTGGCAGTACTCAGCAATTAACATGGTATTTTAAGGCAGTATTTTAAAAAAATAAAATTTAATGTAAAAAATCCACATGAACAAAATACCAAATTTCAAATAAAGACAGGTTTTGTTATGCCCCTGCATTATTGTGCAATGGAGACAAGTGGTTTCCAATCACCCTGTTTGTCAGGTCCCCACCAGGGGGTTAATGGGGGTTGACAATGGCCTGCAGCAGATTAGGCAATGCTGGCTTTATATATAGTCTTTATTATTATTATTTTTTTGACTGTACAGCTTTTTATTAACTTTTAATGTAGTTCAAGTATGCGATAATTTGATAGGTGTGCAGACATGTATGCATTTTCCTTTTGGCCTCAGGTTCCAGTATGTTTCTAGAACACCCTTGAATTCCCTGTGCTGGGGTACTAGAATAGCTCCATAGAGGGCGTCAGGGATCAGGGATTGGGTGGAGCCTGGAACAGTAAGGGGCCCTTGCATTTGGGGCTGGAGAAAGCAGCTGGTGGTTGACAGGAATTGCGGGGTTTAGGGACTGCTCTCAGCAGTTGGAGGCTGAGGGCATG
Source organism: Mirounga angustirostris (assembly GCF_029215605.1). Classification (NCBI taxonomy): domain Eukaryota; kingdom Metazoa; phylum Chordata; class Mammalia; order Carnivora; family Phocidae; genus Mirounga; species Mirounga angustirostris. The sequence goes on along the minus strand of NW_026991718.1, from coordinate 93,958,573 downwards.
AGAGTAGAGCAACCTGCTACCAGGACCTCCTTTGGTGGCATTCTGCAGACAGGTTAGCTAAGTAGAGAAGGAGACCTAAAATAACCCACACTTGAACCCCTCACAGGGGCAGCAGGGAGGAGTTTGACTCCCTCTAGGGCTCTGGTATGTGCTTGTTTGCTAGAGAGAGCTTCCCAGCAGCCCTTCTATCCCCACATAAGGCCTCTCCTCCCCTTCTCCAAAGTCAAGGGCCACTACCCACTTCAAAGAGGAGTTAATTTCTCCAGAATCAACCTCTTTACTGGGCTGGATCCTCTTCCTCTGCTTAAAGGAGACGGATAGCTTATTTCTCTTCTGTGTGAGGGCATGCAGCACTGGGAGGTCAGCCTTAATGGGGCCCATTCTTCACATACTCCCCACGTTATGTCATCTGGGTATTATGTCCCACTCCCCATGTACATCCAGCCCTCGGAATGATCCTTCAAGATTCTGATGGTTTCTGCTGGGAAGGTTTCCTGACGTCCCCCCTCCTTTCCCTGATAAGACACCCCCTCAGCACCACCACAATTCCTTGGGTAGCACTCAGGAGCGGTATGCAGGGTACCCCACTTGCCCACTGTCAACAAGGTCAAAAGCTAGATCCTAACTCCTCCTCCCTGCCTCCAACACCAAGGAGCGGGTGTTGAAAATAATGAACAAAAGTATCCCTTGGTAAATGCACAGCAAGAAGTCCATCCTTAGCAGATTGATCATATTTTTATAGCACGTTGCGAAATGCTTTTACAGATAACACCTCAGTTGTTTTTCACCATAGTACTATTAATTCCATTTGTTAGGTGAGAAAACAGAGGCCTGGAGAGGTCAAAGCACCAAAGCTGGGACCAGGGCTCCAGGCCCAGTAGGGCATCTCGCTGAACCACAGCTGACTTGCTAGAGGTGGTTGTGCTCAGAGGTATACCCCAGGCAGTGTCTGTCAAGAGCAGAATTTAATCAAGTTGTGTTTAGGGTACAACTTTACTGAAGAATTACGATAGATAGATAGACAGACAGACAGACAGGCACCTGGGTGGCTCAGTTGGTTAAGTGTATGACTTTTGATTTCAGCTCAGGTCATGATCTCAGGGTCTTGAGATTAAGCCTCTACTGGGGCTCTGCACTGGGCGTGGAGCCTGCTTAAGATTCTCTCTCTCCCTCTGCCCCTCCCTGCTTGTGTGCTCTCACTCTTTCTCTTAAAAAAAAAAAAAAAAAAAAAAAGATTCCTAAAGAGTTACAGTGATAGAATGCTAGAACACATTAGGAAAATGCTAATGTTAAGCAGGGTTTCCTCTGCAGGACTTTTTAGTGCCTGGGTCTAGGGGACTAGGGACTAGACGTGGGACTCTTAAGGATGACGCCATAATATCGACTGTTTACCAATTTCATTTGGCCACAGAACACTCTTTCTCATGAAGCATCTTTAGGATCCAGTGTTCCAAGGAGTCCACTTTGGAAAATGTTTAGTTGACCCCAAATGCTTTTTTAGTTCACCTTCTGACATCTAGGCAGTTTCCAGGGAGCCTTGGTGCTTCAGATAGCAAAACATCTATATTCTGGACATTAAAAAGGTGCAGTAATCATACCCCCCCAGCCCCACCCCTTGTGAGGTATTAGTTTGCAGCTGCTGTGTGCCTGATTGACAGGAGTCCGTTCTCCAGGGTTTGGTCAGATCTGAGGGAGCCGAAGGAGTCAAGTAAACAATGCAAACAGGCTCTGGGGAGCGTGTCTTCATGCTGCTTAGAAGCCGGCAGATGTCAACCAGCTTTGCCTGAGCGAGCGTGCCTCCAATGCGGCTTGTGTGTGGAATGGCAGCATAGGGATCTGGAGCCGAGACACATCTTGCTTGATCACCTCCACGGAGTGGGAAGGTGCAGCCAGGGTTTTCAGTTGTCTCACTTCCTCTCTCCCTGGGACCTGGCAGTGTGGCTTCTGTAGGATGTCTACATTTACTCATGAAAAGGTAGCTGCTGATGGGAGCCACCAGCTCGCAAGCACCCATTGTTTGGAATCTGGTGTTTTTAAGAAAGAGTTTGCCAGCAACCAGCAATTCTGCACTTGTCACGAGGGGTAACCCTGGATGTTCAGCCTTGTTTGCACTAAAGGGAGGAGGTGAACAGGGGAAGCCAGGGTTCATATTTCAGGGTTTCAGGGGAGAGTGGCGGGCTAGCAGGGCTCACTGAGGAACCTCGGGAAAGGTGACACCATCATCAGAGGGGGCGCAGCTGCAAGCGGATATTCAAGGGTCTCTAGTGCTGATTGAACTTATCTCAAGATTTGTTTCACAGATGTTTCCAAAGCATAGAAAGGAAGTAGTCTCTGGGACCTGTACTGGACATTAGCCAGGCCTCTGTATTGATTAGGGTGGTATCACAGAAGTCAAGGAAAGGTGTGTTTTGAGAAAAATGGACCTATCAGGGGTGTGTGTGTGTGTGTGTGTTTGTGTGCATGCCCTCCTGCATTTGGGGCCAAGGAAGAAAGTGGGAGGGAAATGTTGAGTGTGTTTTTTGTTTTTTGTTTTTTAAATATTGTGAGTTTAAAAGTGTTGTGGAGGAAGAATTTACTCTGCCCTTCAAGATCCCTCTAGCAGGACTAAGAATCAAATAGATGGGGTTCTTGTGAGCCAGATTAACAGGAGAAAATAAAATTTAATTACATATATACAGGGAATCCACACAGACATGAGATTCCCAAGACAGGCAACATGAGGCTAAGGAGAGGGATAGGAGGGTCTGAGGTGCCCTATTATGCAGGTAAGTTTCTTAGGTACAGAGGCATCTCTGGTACCTGCAGGCAGTTTTCCCAAATCCGCTGGGTTTTGATTGCTTTGACGTCAAAATAATCTTCATGCCTGGTGGCCCATCTTGGGGTGGCCTCCCTTGGCCCATACAAAAGTCCTGTATGTTACCCAGATAGAAATTTTCAATAAGCAGCTGGAGAAACAGAGTCATTGGGGCATGGTGGGGACTGAACATGGGAGCTGATGAATTTACCCACAGAGAGACCACAGGCCCAGCAGAAAGGGGTCAAAGCAGAACCGGGAAGCCCACATCCAGGAGCAGGGATGGAGTTTGTGAAGTCAGGGATGGGGATGAAGAGGAAGAACCTGCACCAGAGAGCCAGACAATCCAGAGTTTTCAAGCTGCGAGTTTGTGGCCAGCATCTGTTGTGATTGATCGGGGCCCAGTCTATCCCATGTCGTTAAGTATTTTTAATATCATCCCTGAGAAGTGTGGAGTGGCAGCTGAGACTGTGAATAGAACCACACAAGTTAATGCAGCTGCTAGCAAACCAACTCAAAAGCATTATTATTTTGAATGAATGCCTGATTAAATGGCATTGCTTTTTGTGGTAGAAACAGTTTTTGAACTTGTTAATGGTTTGGCAAAAGCCTAAACAGAGTCATTTTGTTTTTTTAATTTTGTGAAAATCAGAAAATAAAGTTGGATATGGCAAGGGGGTTGTGTGGATAAGGCTATAGATACTCCATCCTGTGGGACATGTCTTATTCTGATAAAGGATCTTTGGTGGCAAGGACCCCCCTCTGAGTAACTGTAAATTCTCCCAAAAGTTGTAGGAAAGGTTATAAAGCTACACTGGTTTGTATTTTGAAACCATCTATAAGAGTGTTTCAGATGATGTTGCTGAGCTTCATTAATGTCCAAATGAGAAATAAATTCAGGAGGTATTTTAATTACTGCTGTGAGCTTATTTCTCATTTTTATTTGATCATGACATGTGGTCAAATGATAGTAAATGGAGATACTAACCTATAAGCGCTCACTCCCCTGAAATTCTCAAAAGTGGAGTATTTCATAAATCAAACTTGGTGGAAACATTTTTATTTTAGCATTTTTAATGAATTAACTATTTTAATTGAGTAGGTTAACACAGTAAATGATATAAATGGACACTTTGGTTTTCACATATACGATATCGTGTTCTAGGTCAGAAATACAAAGTACCAAAATCCAATTAGCTAGTTTAAATAGGAGGTGAAATGAACTTTATTTGCTTTATAAGACATTTTTTTTTAAAGATTTTATTTATTTATTTGAGAGAGAGAGAATGAGACAGAGAGAGCACATGAGAGGGCGGAGGGACAGAGGGAGAAGCAGACTCCCTGCCTGAGCAGGGAGCCCGATGCGGGACTCGATCCAGGGACTCCAGGATCATGACCTGAGCCGAAGGCAGTCGCTTAACCAACTGAGCCACCCAGGCGCCCAAGACATTTTTTTTTAAATTGTTGAAATCACCAGAGTTTTCCCCCCCTTGCATTTAACTCCAGTTTGATTACAAGAATACTTAAAAATGAATGGAGGCAGGTATTTCTCCTGTGTGGTAAGCAAAGGACACCTTCATGGGTGGGATTGCCCATGAACCTTTGAGTCCCTGGAAGTGAGCCAAGATGTCCCACCTCCCCGCGGGGCAAAACCAGCTGCTGTGTCTTGGAGGACCAGCCTAGGTTTTGCCACTTCAACATGTGCGAGGGTGACGTGGCATCTAAACAACACCCCTCATCCCACTATTCGGACTTTTCTTGTCTGACTACGGAGTGTTCATGACTTTTTGTCCTACAAAAAGCTTCAGCATTTTGTATAGTCAAATGCTTGCACTTTTCCTTTGGGTTCCTTTAACGGCTCTCGTGCCCAGAAATGCTTTCTGCATCCTCAAACAACTCACTGTTTATATTTCCTTCTAACTTCAATGGTCTCCATTTTACAGATTTCTATAATCTTTTGGCATGTGGTTTATGAAGTAAGAATCAAGTGAACTCTTTTTCCCCCCAGTATCATTTGGTGACTAGATTCACCTCTCCTCGGCTCTATAATCTGTGCCGTTTGGCAGGCAAGTCCTACTGCACCTACCACACCTTTATCTTTCTTTCTCTTTTTTCCAAATTCTCTTGGCAATGTCCACCATTAATTCTTCCAGGCAAAATGTATTCCATGGGGTTTGTCTGGAATTATACTAAGCCTGCACACTGATTTGGGAAGACTTGATCATTTTTGCTCCTCTTCTAGTAAATGGCCAACTGAACGCAACCTGTAGACATTAAGTGTGTATATTCAGGCCACGCTGGCTTCTGGTTTCGGTGCTGTTGGCAGGTGTGGGGTCCTGGCTGACTTCCGGGACTCCATGGTTCCCTTGGGATCTGAGATCTGACCAGTGCAGGTGTCCCTTATAATTCCTGCCTCCCGGGCCCTCCCGCCTGTCAGGGGATGCTTAGTGATGCTAGCAAGGAAGGGACAGTGTAGTTAGTGCCTGACTCAGGAGACAGACTTGTGCCAAATTTGACCCTGAAAACTGCTAATTGAAGTGCTTTGTTATTTTCCTTTGTGATTGTTTTTCCCCTGGCAGTTTAGGGGTCTGAATGAGAACAAAGACAGATGCTCTGTCTTTTTAAAGAAGGTGTTTTCTTTTTTTATCAAGTCTTTATTAAACAAACACAAGGGTGGTAGGGGGTGTATTTCAGAGGCTCCTCTGGATCAGCGCCCTGAAGGAAGGAGATTCCACTCCTGTTTTGTGGCATCTGAGCAACGGAGCAGAAGTGGGAGGAAGAAAGGGAGAGAGGGAGGAACCAATGAGATGAGCAGACAGGAAGGGCCCCACAAAGTTGATGAAGGTGCTTTCCTCAAAGCTTCTCACCCCTCACTAGAATGAGGTCTGATATATGAAGTTGCAGTCAGACCTGACAGCTCTTTGTCCCTCCCCCAGGGTGGGAGCCCTCCCCTGGTCATCTGTCCTTGGGGCCCCCCACCCACTCTCTCTGTATTCTGGGATTCCCGTCCTGACAGAGACTTAACACGTACTTGGTATTACACACAGTCTTTCTCTGGGCACATCTCATACCCCTTATGCCTAGTATTTTCGACTAATGTCTTTCCCTAAACAGTGTACACGGTGACCTTGGGCTGTAAGGTATTGTAAATGATACAGGTAACCTATATTGTAATGTTGGTTTGGTCGATCCCTTTTTCTTAAACTGAATTTTCACTGAATTTCCTATCAGGGTTGGAGTCATATCAAAGAGCAGGGGCCAGGACAGGGCACAGTGACCTCTTTCTATTCAAGCATGCTGCGGTGGCATACAGAAGGGGCACTTTATCCTGTCCTGGGTGTCAGAAAAGGATTCACAGTGGAAGGGATTAGCTCTGACAATGGGTTATTTGGTGATGGCTAGTAGCCAGTGGGTTTCAGGTAGAAGAGTGTCACGTGCAAAGAATGAGAATCAAGAGGAGGGAGGTGCATTTGGAGAAAGAACTCTCCTGATCATTATGGCTCCACTTAGAATGTGAGGGTCCTGCTTGGGCTCTGGGGAGTGTGGAGAGAGGGAAGGTGTGGTCTTGACCCTCTCACGGCTTCAATCCAGGGAGGGAGGTGAGAGGGGGTGTGGGACCTGTGGAGGACAGTTTAAGACAGTCTCATGTCCTAAAGAATCAGACTGGGGACACGGGGAGAGTCGGGGAGGGAAACCTATCATCCGCACAGTCTTGTCACAAAGCCATGCTCAGGCTCTGCGGGGAATTGCGCCCTATTTTTGATTTAAGGAGAATCTCAGCTTTCTTTGTCTCACAGGAAATAAGGGGAGGTCTTCACGGGAAAGTTCTGGAGACTATGTAGGGCCCACCAGAGTGGCTAGATCAGAGGCCAGCTGCCTGGAGTAGTTCTACCCCTGTATCGGTCAGTCTTGGGCCAAGGGCTGCCCCTTGCACTTCAGCTCTCTCTGCATGAAGGCAGAGCAGGTCCCATCAGCCTGAAGCCATCCTCCCACAGAAATGGGTGCTAGCCTAAGGAGGGAAAATGGTAGAGGGGTCTGAGGGCACATGGGCAGACCACTGGCAGCATCTGTCCCTATGTGGGATGCTTGTTCTCAACCTCCCAGCCAGGGGAGGGCAGACAGTTGGGAAGAATTAGCCCCCCTTCATTTCTTGTGATGTTATGAAGAGCAAGAGTTCCTTATTAACCCTCTGCCATGAGGCTTATGCCTCCATGGCCCATGAGTGGGCACACTGGCCCACCAGAAACCATCTTCGATGCTTCCCAGCTGTGTTTATTTCCCACAGTTTTACTGCAGACGTTTATGTCCTCAGATCATATTAGAAATATTCAGTGTAATCACAGGATGCCTATAACTATGTAAATGTCCTTCTTGGACATAGTTAGCTCATTGTATCTACAATCATTGGCTCCTGGTTCCTTGAAGACTGGGGAAGTGTAGGATGGAGGACATCGAGAACCATAGGTCTAGGAAACCAGAGAACGTTTAGATCTGAAGGAGAATTTCTTAATCATGTCAGGAAATGGCACCCAACACCCTCACTGTCCAGGCCAGTCGTTTGTCAAATTCTTGCTCCATAAATACATGTAATCATCAGAGAGCATATGCACCTCCTGCCTCCATCCTTTCTGCCCCATGGCCACCATCATCCTCTCCTCCCATTTCTGGTGGGTGCAGGGCATAAGACAATGGGATATGTGATTTGTTTCAAACTAGCCAATCACAGACAGCCTCAGAGAAGAAGCACACTGTTACCAGGGAGTTGCAATCTAACATGCAGATCCTCCCGTGATGTCCCACCAGTAGGGGAACTCCATGCATCTGCTCTTTTGAACATGCAGCACCTGGAATAATGGTTGAGACAGAGAAGTCAGAATAACATGCCAGGACCCTGTGGAATCTGTTGAGATTTTAAGCATCGTGGTTCAGGATCTCAAGAGATACATCATGATAAGGTGTAATTTGGACGATTGATATAAGGTAGAAATCAATCTCTTTTAGTTTTTTCTAAGGCATTTTTCATTTAGTGTAAGAATCAAGAAACCAGGGCGCCTGGGTGGCCCAGTCAGTTAAATGTCTGCCTTTGGCTCAGGTCATGATCCCAGGATGCGGGGATCAAGTCCTGCATCGGGCTCCCTGCTCCCTCTTCCTCTGCCCCTCTCCTCTGCTCTTGCTCTCTCTCACCCTCAAAATAAGTAAATAAAATCTTAAAAAAAAAGAATCAAGAAACCATTAAAATCATAATTGCAAGAAGAAAAAGTGATTAGCTGTAAGGATGAAAGAAAATGAATAGCACAAAAGTGCAACATTTTAGCTACTATTTTACCATGAATCCATGTAAACTTGTGAGTCTTAGCTGGTCTTTAATATGGAGGAATTCTTTACACATCCCACGAAAGACGGTATATAACAAAGGTGTGAAAGGCTTAAAGCCTTCGGGGAAAGCTGTACTCAGTTGTTCCAGAGGGGAAAAGAGCCTGGTATAAGAACCAAGACTTCATAGTTCTCAAGGATTAATATTGCTTTTATAAAATAAACATCATTTTAGAAATAGTGATAAAAATCGATAAACATAGCAAAATAGTTGTTGAAGGCTGATTGAACCGAAGGTACCTTACAACAGTATGATTTAGTATTACTTATGTAACAAAACTGCCTTTGAGGGAAATTTTCTTTTGGTGAATGCTGGGAAGACTGACCAAAATACGATACCATTTGACTTCAAACATTTTTATACACCATACGAAAAGCCTACCACAGAAGCAAGGAGAGTGCCTTTTGACCGATAAAACATTTTCTGATAAAACATTCAACAGAAAATCTCTGCAAATGAACGTTGGTGAGGGAGCACAGTTTGCCTTGCCCTTAGTCTTGAGGAGGAATTAGGAAATCTTGTTTCTCTTGCAGAGTTGCTTTGGCTCAGCCACAAACAGGCTCTACAATCCATTTATCCTGCAACCTGGTCACTGTCCCTTATCTGCATCTGCCTCCTTCCCAGCGTGGATTCCATGGTCTGGGATTAGAACCTTTCCTTTGCATATACCTTCTTTGTCTTGCCTGCTCTCTCAGGAGACTCCCCTGCCTGAACCTAACCTTGGCGGAGATACACCTTCCCTAGTCAGTGCCTGCACCAGGCAGGTGGATGTGGATGTGGACGCTCCATTTTTCATAACCCATCCACTCTCCTGCTCAGATCAGTTTTTGACAAACTTTTTTTTTTTTTAATCACATCCATATATATATATATAGGAGTGATACAAAGTTTGGGGAACTAACACTTACTATATTTCCCTTTCCCTCTGATCCTGTCGGTTTCATTTACTTAAAATGTTCCAGTGGCAACCTTCTAAATCGATTTCACAACCCACTAATAGGCTTTCAAAAAAAATGCCTTCGATTATTATTTCACTTGGATTCCTCCCTTCTCAGACTTCCCAAACCCTCCTCGCTCTGAGTTGATGACCTTACTTCTTATTTCACGGAGAAACTAGAATGAATCCGAAGAACTTCCATCAGTCCCCACTTAAAACTACCACCAGACCTGCACCTCTGTCCACATGTGCTGCCCCACGTCTGCCCCAAAGCATAAAGCATTCGTACTCCTCTAGGGGGTCCCCCCCTCGGCTGGTACGGCAGATTCCGACTTTGCTTGCATACTCAAGGACATTATTCCAGCAGTTGTCCCCTGTCTGTCCTGGATCATCAAGTCTTCCCCCACCCCCCCCCTTGGGTCATTTCCATCCAGGGCACAATCATCCTGCAGTATTGCCCATCTTTAGAGAACCTACCTTGACCCCACATCTGCTGCCAGCTCCTGCCTTCTCAACTTGGCTTTACAACAGAGCCTTCCATTCTTTCCTATATGCAGTCCCATGAAGATGTTGCCCGCTGTACTGATCTTGTCAAGGTCCCCATGACCTCCATGTTGGCAAATCCGGTGGTCAGTGTTTGGTCCCCATCTCTTTCAATTTTCCAGCAGCATCTGACACAGAACCTGTCCTTCCTTCTTACAAATACTTAGCTGTGAAGACTACACTTTCTCTTGCTTCTCCTACTTCACTGGGGGCTTCTCAGCCTCCTTTGCTAGCTTCTTCTCATTTCCTTGATCCCTAAACATCAGAGTGCCTTGGGGCTTGGTCCCTGGGTCTCTTCTCCTTCCCACTGATACCTGTGCTAGGTGAACTCCTCCAGCCCTGCTGCTTTAAATACCTTGTGTGTGTGAATGGTCTCCAGATGAGGTCCCTCCCCTGAACACAGCCTCTGTAGCATATCCAGTGGTTTTCGTGGTATGTCCACGTAGGGAATCAGTCTGGGAATCACAGGCTGAACGTGTCCCAAACAACCTCCATGTCCTGCTCCTCATCTTTTCCCCATCTCAGCAAATGGCTCTATTCCAGGTTTTCAGGCTCAGCACCTTGGGCTCCCTAACCCCCCACCGATACCCCACATGCAGTCCGTCAGCAGTGTTGTCAGCTCTGCCTTCCAAATAGATCTCTTTCTGACTGCTTCTCACCATCCCACTGCTGCCACCTCGAAGCCCGCATCATCTCCCACCTGGAATCTTTCAGTATCCACCTCACTGATCTTGCTTTGTTCTTGCCTCCCAGCCATGTTTTTGTGAACATGTTCACAACCATCTTTTAAAAACGTAAGTCAGAGCCTTTCATATCCCTCCAGTTTCCATCTCATTCAGAGTAAAATCCACAAGGTTCTCTGCCACTTGCCAGGCCCCTGTCTGCTCCTTACCATTCCTGTCCGCTTACCTTGGGCTCTCTTTACCATGCCTGTCCGCTGCTCACTGGTCCAGCCACACCAGCCTCCTTGCCCAAGTACGGAGGCCTGCGCCCCCCTGTGCCTCCACACTGGCTCTTCCTTGGGTTGGGATTTATCCTTCCACATACCCATGTGACCCGCCCTTCACTTCCTTCTGGTCTCTTCCGAACGTCCCGAGAGAAGGTGGCCCTGAGCACCTCATATAAAATAGTAAACCTTCATCCCACCCTCATGACCCACTCCATCCCTATGCCCTGCCTTATTTTTCATCAAGCATTTATTTTCGCATGATATAGATTAGGAAAGTCAAGGTTTTGGCTGTTTTGTTCCATGTTGCCTCCTCAGCACCTAGAATAGTGCCGGCATAGAAATACTTGTTAATAAATATGTGATGAATGCCACATTGAAGGCAGAAAGGTGCCTGAAGCCTTTGGCTAAAGAGGCCAAAATATCCCTTTGGGCTAAAAAGAAGAGTGTGCCTTGTTCTGAGGAAGCCTTCACCAGTTCCAGCAGGACATATCTCATGCTCAGTTGCACAGTGCAAGGCCTCGTGGGTCACACAGAAGAATCAGGAGGGAGATGGGCTACAAAAGTCCTTCTTCTTTATCCTTTTCCCCAAACCCCAAGAAAAATTTCTGCAAGGGAGAATTTTTAAAATTACAGGTCGTATTCCAATTAAGTTTGAGATAAAAAATCTAGAAATTTAAATGTAACCCACCTCTGAGGATGGCACTGGGGGACAGTAATGTGCTGAAGCTAACAAAAGGGCCAGACTCCTGAGAGTCGCTTAACTTCTGAGGAGAAATTGCTCCTGCAAATGCTGGTTATAGACCAGTTTTCAACCCATGTGCCTGGCTGGTGGAGCTAAGCGGGACCAGCTACGTAACTTGTGGGCTCAGTGCAAATGAAAATGGGAGCCCCTTGTCTAAAAATTATGAAAAATTCCAAGGTGGTATCAGCAGAGCATTAAACTAAGAATGGAGCCCTCTGGGAACATGGGTCACACATCCCAAAGCCCGTCCTGGAGCCCTGTAGAGCATGAGACGTAAACTTCCACTGACAGGAGCTCCGAGGTCCCCGTTAATAATTATATCAGCTGAAGGTACAGAGTGCCCAGCATGTGGCCGACCCTGTGCCCAGCTCACACATGCTGGCCTCACTTCAGAATCTTAACCAGCCTGTGAGGTGATCACCTCATGTATCATCCCCTTGGTATCCATGAAGTAGTTTTAATTTCCCTCTTTTTTCATATTGTAGAAACTGAGGCACAGAGAGGTTAGATAACTTGTCTGTGATCACAAAGCACAAAATGGAAGAACCACAATTCAAAACAGGTCTGTCAGACACCAGGACCTAAGCTCTTAACAACTACCCTGTAATATCTTTACAGATACCTCCATGCAGAAAGAGGAAGCTGTATTAGTTTCCTAAGGCTGCCCTAATAAAGTACCACAAACTGAGTGGCTTAGAACAACAGAAATCACTTGCCTCCTAGTTCTGGAGGCCAGAAGTCTGAAAGCCAGGTGCCAGCCAGCAGCACCAAGCTCCCTCTGAAGGAGCAGGGAAGAAACTGTTCCCTCCTTGCCTCTCCCAGCTTCTGGTAGCCTCAGGCATTCCTGGGCCTGCAGACCTGGGGCCTCTGGCCGGCATCCCCACAGGGCCTTCTCCCTTGTGTCTTCAGGTCGCCTTCCCTCCCTGCAGAGTTGCCTGTCCAGTGTCCCCTTTTTATAAGCATACCAGTCATTGGACGAGGGACCATCCCTCACGACTTCCATCTTGACTAAATTTTCGTAGACCCTATTTCCAGATATGGGCACATTCTGTGTACTGGGGATTAGGACTCCCATAGATCTTTTCAGTGGGTTGGAGCGGGGGCACACAATGAACCCATCACAGGGGGTAAAGTAGAGACTGATCACATATCCGGGAATGGTGACCAACGCAGCCGATCAGAAGAGACATTCTCAGTAGTGAGTCATTAACTACATGGTCAAAGTGCCTGACAGGAATCGCCTCTCTCCTATCCTGTTCCACCAGGGCAGGGAGCCCTCAGCACCCTCTCAGGAGTGGGTGAATGCCAAGCATGGTCGCTGATGGCTTAAAGAAGTGGGCAAGCAGAGTGGGTGGTTCTTGACCATTGATTTGGAGATGAGCTGTCCATTCCACCTCCGCAGCTGGTTTCAAGTCATCTCCCGATGGCACTGTTGGGTGCCGGGGCCTCCTGAGAGGCGGGTGCTAGATGAGCTACAGCTTCGCCTCCTGCTGGTTTAGGGTGTGCTAGAGGCCGGATGACTCTGGGAGATGAGTAACAGAACTTCAGAGTTTCCAATAATACGTTAAAAAATAACATCATTGAGTGTGTAAAAATAAAAGAATGATTTTCTGTAGGCATTTTCAATTCCTTCATGTGCCCCAAAGGCAGAAGACAAGGGGAAATCATAGCTTTTCCTGAATAAATATTCCTCTCCCATCCTCTGTAGTCTCTGGCTCTTGATTTTTTCCCCACTTTTTCTCTACTTGCAAAAATATTGCTTTTATCACTTGCTACTCCAAGAAAAATACAATGTGCCCAGTCCACATTCCTATCTGACTTCCTTTGGAAATCTTAAGTCAGGGTTGGTTGAGTGCTTTGTGCTGCACTCTGGCCCTGTCCTCTCAAGCAATCCCCAGGCTCCCTTTCCTGCTTCAGTGAACTGTGCTTGGTGGCTGGGGTCAGGAAGGGAGAAGTGACACTCAAGTCAGGTTAGATGCACCATGTGAGCTGAGTTCAGGAACTTGAGCTTTGCCTTGACCAGTTCTCTGGGAGAAAAAGGAGGGGAACCTGCAAAGGCCTCCAAATCCTGCCTGTGTATGAGAGTAGTTATTCCACAGACAGAACCCCAGGGTTAGAACAAAAGAACCCCCAAGGTCATAGAGACTGGTGCTGGTCAGCGGAAAGCAAGGACATGACCATGAGTTTTATATAAAACTAAATTGATGCCTTTTAAATTATACGTACATAATATATTATGAATTATATAATATTATAGAATATATTTTACTATTTTATTTTTGCACACTCCATGACGTTATTTTTTTATTTTAATTCAATTAGCCAACATATAGTACACCATTAATTTTTTTTTTTAAAGATTTTATTTATTTATTTGTGAAAGAGAGAATGAGAGACAGAGAGCATGAGAGGGAGGAGGGTCAGAGGGAGAAGCAGACTCCCTGCTGAGCAGGGAGCCCGATGCGGGACTTGATCCCAGGACTCCAGGATCATGACCTGAGCCGAAGGCAGTTGCTTAACCAACTGAGCCACCCAGGCGCCCGTACACCATTAATTTTTGATGTAGCGTTCAGTGATTCATTAGTTGCATATAACACCCAGTGCTCATCACATCACATGCCCTCCTTAATGCCCATCCCCCGTCATCCCATCCCCGCCCCCCTCTGTAACCCTCAGTTTGTTTCCCAGAGTCAAGAGTCTCTCATGGTTTGTCTCCCTTTCTGATTTCTTCCCATTCAGTTTTCCCTCCCTTCCCCTATTGTCCTCTGCACTGTTCCTTATGTTCCACATATGAGTGAAACCATGTAATTGTCTTTCTCTGCTTGACTTATTTCACTTAGCATAATACCCTCCAGTTCCATACACGTCAGTGTAAATGGTAGGTATTCATCTTTTCTGATGCCTGAGTAATATTCCATTGTATATATGAACCACATCTTCTTTATCCATTCATCTATTGGTGGACATCTGGGCTCCTTCCATTGTTTGGCTGTTGTGGACATTGCTGCTATAAACATTGGGATGCAGGTGCCCCTTCGGATCACTACATTTGTATCTTTTGGGTAAATACCCAGTAGTGCGATTGCTGGGTTGTAGGGTAGCTGTGTTTTCAACTTTTTGAGGAACCTCCATACAGTCTTCCAGAGTGGCTGCACCAGCTTGCATTCCCACCAACAGTGTAAGAGGGTTCCCCTTTCTCCACAACCTCGCCAACATTTGTTGTTCCCGGTCTTGTTAATTTTAGCCATTCTGACGATGTGAGGTGGTATCTCATTGTGGTTTTGATTTGTATTTCCCTGATGACAAGTGAGGTGGAGCATTTTTTCATGTGTCAGTTGGCCATTTGTATGTCTTCTTTGGAGATAAATCTGTTCATGTCTTCTGTCCATTTCTTGACTGAATTTTTTATTTTTTGGGTGTTGAGTTTGATAATTTCTTTATGGATTTTGGATACTAGCCCTTTATCTGATAAGACATTTGCAAATATCTTCTCCCACTCTATAGGTTGCATTTTAGTTTTGTTGACTGTTTCCTTTGCAGAAGCTTTTTATCCTGATGAAGTCCCAATAGTTCATTTTTTCTTTTGTTTCCCTTGCCTTTAGGGATGTGTCTTGCAAGAAGTTGCTGCAGCTGAGGTCCATGATGTCATTTTTAATAGTGACGTGATCACAGTCACTGTATTATTAGGAACTTTGAGGTTCTGTTACTCATCTCCCAGAGTCATCCGGCCTCTAGCACACCCTAAACCAGCAGGAGGCGAAGCTGTAGCTCATCTAGCACCCGCCTCTCAGGAGGCCCCGGCACCCAACAGTGCCATCGGGAGATGACTTGAAACCAGCTGCGGAGGTGGAATGGACAGCTCATCTCCAAATCAATGGTCAAGAACCACCCACTCTGCTTGCCCACTTCTTTAAGCCATCAGCGACCATGCTTGGCATTCACCCACTCCTGAGAGGGTGCTGAGGGCTCCCTGCCCTGGTGGAACAGGATAGGAGAGAGGCGATTCCTGTCAGGCACTTTGACCATGTAGTTAATGACTCACTACTGAGAATGTCTCTTCTGATCGGCTGCGTTGGTCACCATTCCCGGATATGTGATCAGTCTCTACTTTACCCCCTGTGATGGGTTCATTGTGTGCCCCCGCTCCAACCCACTGAAAAGATCTATGGGAGTCCTAATCCCCAGTACACAGAATGTGCCCATATCTGGAAATAGGGTCTATGCCGATTTAGTCAAGATGAGGTCATGAGGGTGTCCCTCATCTGGTGATTGGTGTGCTTATAAAAAGGACAGGTGACTCTGCAGGGAGGGAAGGTGACCTGAAGCTGTCCTCTCAAGCAATCCCCAGGCTCCCTTTCCTGCTTCAGTGAACTGTGCATGGTAGCTGGAGTCAGGAAGGGAGAGGTCCTATGCGGATGCTGGCAGAGATGGCAGAGACCAGAGGCCCCAGGTCTGCAGGCCCAGGAATGCCTGAGGCTACCAGAAGCTGGGAGAGGCAAGGAAGGAACAGTTTCTTCCCTGCTCCTTCAGAGGGAGCTTGGTGCTGCTGGCTGGCACCTGGCTTTCAGACTTCTGGCCTCCAGAACTAGGAGGCAAGTGATTTCTGTTGTTCTAAGCCATTCAGTTTGTGGTACTTTGTTAGGCAAGTCAGCAGTCTAAGGACTATTTGTATCAGGTGACCCACCATTGTTTAGGTGGGTGTGGGGCTCTGCATGTAGGATCCCATCCTCCAAGTGTGGTCCAAGCCTCTGGCTCTGCTCCTGCCCTGGTTGTTGAGAAATGCCTGGATCTGGTATTACAGTGTGCCTCTGGAATAGGAATGCTAATGCTAACAAGTATTTCTGTGATCCTTATAGTTTATTAAAGACTTTACCAGGCATTCGCAAGCCTCATTCCTTTCTGTGCCCTAAGGTTTACCAGTAATTTCTTTGCAGTTACTTGGTAACATAGGAAAAGGGGTGTGGGAAGGAGGTAGGAGTATGAAGGGGAAGGTCAGGAAGGGAATATCCCCTTCCCCCCCATCTTTTGTTTGTAAGGCCCTATTGCTGGTGGACTGCCAAATTCTCATCTTTCTAAAAAATTATTTAAATTCAATTTAGTTAACATATATGTATTATTAGTTTTCAGGGTAGGATTTAGTGACTCATCAGTTGCATATAACTCCCAGTGCTCATCACATCACGTGCCCCACTTAATGCCCATCATTCAGCTACCTCATCCCTCCACACACCTTCCTTCCAGCAACCCTCAGTTTGTTTCCTAAAGTTAAGTCTCTTACGGTTTACCTCCCTCTCTGTTTTCATCTTACTTCATTTTTCCTTCCCTTCCCCTATGTTCATATGTTTTGTTTCTTAAATTCCACATATGAGTGAAATTATATGGTATTTGTCTTTCTCTGACTGACTTATTTTGCTCAGTGTAATACCCTCTTCTTCCATCCATGTTATTGCGAATGGCAAGATTTCATTCTGTTTGATGGCTGAGTAATATTCCATTTTACACACACACACACACACACACACACACACACTACATCTTCTTTATCTATTCATCTGTCGATGGACATCTGGGCTTTTTCCATAGTTTGGCTATTGTGGATTTGGCTGCTATAAACATTGGGGTGCAGGTGCCCCTTCAGATCACTATGTTTGTATCCTTTGGATAAATACCTAGTAGTACAATTGCTGGGTCGTAGGGTGGCTCTTATTTTTAACTTCTTGAGGAACCTCCATACCGTTTTCCAGAGTAGCTGCACCAGTTTGCATTCCCCATTAGCAGTGTAAGAGGGTTCCCCTTTCTTCGCATCCTTGCCAACATGTGTTGTTTCCTGAGTTGTTAATTTTAGCGATTCTAACTGGTGTGAGGTGGTATCTCATTGTGGTTTTGCTTTGTATTTCCCTGATGCTGAGTGATGTTGAGTATTTTTTCATGTTCTGTTGGCCATTTGTATGTCTTCTTTGGAGATATATCTGTTCATGTCTTTTGTCCATTTCTTGACTGGATTTTTTATTTTTTCAGTGTTGAGTTTGATAAGTTCTTTATAGATTTTGGGTACTAGCTCTTTATCTGATAAGACATTTGCAAGTATCTTCTCCCATTCCATAAGTTGCCTTTTAGTTTTGTTGACTGTTTCCTTTGCTATGCAAGAGTTTTTTATCCTGATGAAGTCCCAATAGTTCATTTTTTCTTTTTTTTTTCCGTGCCCCTGGAGATGTGTCTAGCAAGAAGTTGCTGCGGCCAAGGTCAAAGAAGTTGCTGCCTGTGTTCTCTAGGATTTTGATGGATTCCTGTCTCACATTTAGGTCTTTCATCCATTTTGAGTTTATTTTTGTGTATGATGTGAGAAAGTGGTCCATTCTGCATGTGGCTCTCCAATTTTCCTAGCACCATTTGTTGAAGAGGCTTTTTTCCATTGGATATTCTTTTCCTGCTTTGTTGAAGATGAGTTGACCATAGAGTTGAGGGTCCCTTTCTGGGGACCTCTGGGTTCTCTCTTCTGTTCCATTGATCTATGTGTCTGTTTTTGTGAATACCATACTGTCTTGATGATTACAGCTTTGTAATTCAGCTTGAAGTCCAGAACTGTGATGCCTCCAGCTTTCGTTTTCTTTTTCTTTTCTTTTTTTTTTTTTTAAAGATTTATTTATTTGAGAGAGCGAGAATGAGAGAGAGAGAGAGAGTACATGACGGGGGGAGGGTTAGAGGGAGAAGCAGACTCCTTGCTGAGCAGGGAGCCCGATGCGGGACTCGATCCAGGGACTCCAGGATCATGACCTGAGCCGAAGGCAGTCGCTTAACCAACTGAGCCACCCAGGTGCCCCTGGTTTTCGTTTTCAACATTACTTTGGCTATTTGGGGTCTTTTGTGGTTCCATACAAATTTTAGGATTGTTTGTTCCAGCTCTGTGAAAAGTGCTGATGGTATTTTGATAGGGATTGCATTGAATATGTAGATTGCTTTGGGTAGCGTAGACATTTTAACAATATTTGTTCTTCCAGTCCATGAGCATGAATGTTTTACATTCCTTTTTTTTTTTTTTTAAAGGTTCTATTAATTTACTTGAGACAGAGAGAGGTGGGGGAGGCACAAGTTGCAGGGGGGGGGCGGTAGAGAGAAAGGAAGAAGAAGACTCCCCGCTGAGCAGGGAGATGGATGCAGGGCTCAATCCCAGGACCCCAAGATCATGACCTGAGCTGAAGGCAGATGCTTAATGGACTGAGCCATGTTTTTTCATATCTTTCTGTCTTCCTCAATTTCTTTCATAAGTGTTCTATAGTTTTCAGAGTACAGATCCTTTACCTCTTTGGTTAGTGTTATTCCTAGGTATCTTATGGTTTTTGGTGCAGTTGTAAATGGGGACTAATTCCTTGATTTCTCTTTCTTCTGCCTCATTGTTAGTGTATAGAAATGCAAATGACTTCTGTGCATTGATTTTATATCCTGCAACTTTGCTGAATTCCTTTATCAATTCTAGCAGTTTGGGAGTTTTCTCCATAGAGTATCATGTCATCTGCCAAGAGTGAAAATGTGACATCTCTTTGCCAATTTGGATGCCTTTTATTTCTTTTTGTTGTGTGATTGCTGAGACTAGGACTCCCAGTACTATGTTGAAGAACAGTGGTGAGAGTGGACATCCTTGTCATGTTCCTGACCTTAAGGGAAAAGCTCTCAGTTTTTCCCCAATGAGGATGATATTCACTGTGTGTCTTTCGTATATGGCTTTTATGATGTTGAGGTATGTTCCCTCTATCCCTACGAAAGTTTTTTTTTTTTTTTTATCAAGAAAGGATGCTGTATTTTGTCAAATGCTTTTTCTGCATCTATTGAGAGGATCATATGGTTCTCATCCTTTCATTTATTAATATAGAGCATCACATTGATTGATTTGTGGATGTTGAACCACCCCTGCAGCCCAGGAATAAATCCCACTCAGTCATGGTGAATAATCCTTTTAATATACTGTTGGGTCCTATTAGCTAGTATCTTGGTGAGAATTTTTGCATCCATATTCATCAGGCATATTGGTCTGTAATTCTCCTCTGTGGTGGGGTCTTTGTCTGGTTTTGGGATTAAGGTAATGTTGGCCTCATAGAATGCATTTGGAAGTTTTCCTTCCATTTCTATTTTTTTGAACAGTTTCAGAAGAACAGGTATTAATTCTCCTTTAAATGTTTGGTAGAATTCCCCTGGGAAGCCACCTGGCCCTGGAGTCTTGTTTGTTGGGAGATTTTTGATTACTGATTCAATTTCTTTGCTGGTTATGGGTCTGTTCAGGTTTTCCATTTCTTCCTGTTTCAATTTTGGTAGTTTGTTTCTAGGAATTTATCCATTTCTTCCAGATTGCCTAATTTGTTGGCATAAAATTGCTCATAATATTCTCTTAGAAATGTTCATATTTCTTCGGTGTTGGTTGTGATCTCTTCTCTTTCATTCATGATTTTATTTATTTGGGTCCTTTTTCTTTTCCTTTTGGTAAGTCTGGCTCAGGGTTTATCAATCTTATTAATTCTTTCAAAGAACCAGTTCCTAGTTTCGTTGATCTGTTCTACTGTTGTTTTGTTTTATTTTGTATGTTAATGATTTCTGCTCTAATCTTTATGATTTCCCTCCTTTTGCTGGACTTAGGCTTTATTTGCTGTTCTTTTTCCACCTCCTTTAAGTGTAAGGTTAGGTTGTATATTTGAGACTTTTCTTGCTTCTTGACAGCCTGTATTGCTATATACTTCCCTCTTAGGACCACCTTTGCTGCATCCCAAAGGTTTTGAACTGTCATGTTTTCATTTTCATTTGCTTCCATATATTTTTTTAATTCTTCAATTTCCTGTTTGACCCATTCATTCTTTAGTAGGATGCTCTTTAACCTCCATGTATTTGTGGTCCTTCCAAATTTCTTTTTGTGGTTGACTTCAAGTTTCATAACATTGTGGTCTGAAAATATGCATGGTATGATCTCAATCTTTTGGTACTGGTTGAGAGCTGATTTGTAACCCAGTATGTGATCTATCCTGGAGAATGTTCCATGTGCACTAGAAAAGAATGTGTATTCTGCTGCTTTAGGATGAAATGCTCTGAATATATCTGTTAAGTCCATCTGATCCAGTGTGTCATTCAAAGCCCTTGTTTCCTTGTTAATCTCTGCTTAGATGATCTGTCAATTGCTGTGAGGGGGTGTTAAAGTCCCCTAAAGTATTATTATCAATGAGTTTCTTTAATTTTGTTATTAATTGGCTTATATATGTGGCTACTCCTACATTAGGGGCATAAATATTTACAGTTGTTAGATCTTCTTGTTGGATAGACCCGTTTATTATGATACAGTGTCCTTCAGCTCTTAGTATAGTTTTTGGTTTAAAATCTAATTTGTCTGATATAAGGATGGCTACTCCAGTTTTCTTCTGATGTCCATTAGAATGAGAAATGGTTTTCCACCCCTTCACTTTCAATCTGGAGGTTTCTTTCAGTCTAAAACAACTGTCTTATAAGCAGCATATTGATGGGTCTTGTTTTTTTATCCAATCTGTGTCTTTTGATTGGAGTATTTAGTCCCCTTACCTTCAGAGTAATTATTGAAAGATATGAATTTAGTTCCATGGTATTACCTGTAAAGTCCCTGTTCCTGTAGATTGTCTTTGTTCGTTTCTGATCTTTGTTACTTTTGGGGACATTCTCTGCTCAAAGTATCCCCTTTAATATTTCTTGCAGGGCTGGTTTAGTGTTCACAAATTCCTTTAGTTTTTGCTTGTCCTGGAATCTCTTGATCTCTCCTTCTATTCTGAATGACAGCCTTGCTGGATAAAGTGTTCTTGGCTGCATATTTTTCCCACTTAGCTCATTGAATATACCATGCAGTCCTTTCTGGCCTGCCAGGTCTCTGTGTACAGGTCTGCTGCCAGCCTTATGTGTCTACCCTTGTAGGTTAATGAGATCTTGTCCCAAGCAGCTTTCAGGATTTTCTCTTTATCTTTGCAGTTTGCAAGCTTTGCTGTAATACGTTGAGGTGTTGATCTATTTTTGTTGATTTTGAGGTGGGTTCTCTGTGCCTCCTAAACTTGAATGCCTGTTTTTTTCCCCAGATTAGGGAAGTTCTCAGCTATAATTTGTTCAAATAAACCCCTGCCCCTTTCTCCCTTTCTCCTGCTCCTTATCTTCAGGGACTCCTATCATACGGATATTATTTTGCTTTATGGAATCACTCAGTTCTACTTTTGTGATCTAATAGGTTTCTTTCTCTCTTCTTCTCAGCTTCCTTATTTTCCATCATTTTATCTTCTATATCACTGATTTGCTCTTCTGATTTGTTCATCCTCGTTTTTATGTCCTTCACTTGGGACTGCATCTTGGTAACAGCATTTTAAATTTTGGTCTGACTATATTTTAGTTCTTTTATTTCTACAGTAAGTGATTCTCTAGTGTCTTATATGCTTTTTTCTAGCCCACCTAGTATCTTTATAATCGTTGTTTTAAATTCTAGTTCAGACATCTTACTTATATCCATTTTGAGTAAATCCCTGGCAGTGAGTACTACCTCCTGTTCTTTCTTTTGGGGTTAATTTCTCCATCTTGTTATTTTGTCCAGAAAAGAAAAGAAGAAAGAAAGAGAAAACAACAACAAAAAAAGAAAAAAAGCCAACAACAACAAAGAAACACTAGTCATGGGTGTGTTTTCATCTGCTTGTTAAAAGAAATTAGATCCCAAAATAAGAAAGAAAGAAAAACATAAATGTGTGTGTGTGTGTGTGTATTTGAAAATAAAATAAAACACAATGAAAGTAAACAAAAAATAAAATATATATAAAGTATATATAAAAATTAAATAAGAATAAAAAAGAATTGAAAAAATAAGAAAATAACTGAGAAAATAATACTAAAAGTCTAAGGAATAAAAATACAAAGAATGCTATATATTGTTTTCCCCAAGAGCTGAAGCTTTGCAGCCCTCTATGATCAGTAAACTTATTGTGAGCGAGTTGTTTATGCTGGTCTTCTGGGCAAGGGGCCTGTTGCACTGATTCTCAGGTGGACTTGCCCTAGTGGAAGTGCACCTCCAGTGAGCAGAGAGGCAGGACTTTGTGTAAGTGGCTCCAGGTTGCACTAGGTGGTGCTGTTTTGCTCCCTGACTGCTTTCAGCACAGATAGGCAAGATGAATATGGCAGTGCCCCACTCTCTAGCCCTGGAGCTGAAAGTTCACATCTCCCCCTCTTTAGTGCGCCCTTAGAGAAGAGCAATTAATCCCTCTTGTCTGCCCAGTTTCCTTCAGAATTCTGTGTTCACCTGGCTTGTGACTGAGTGTTTTTATCTCAGGCACGGGACTATTTTGAGTCTCTAAACTTTACGGACTCCTGTGGTGTGGACTGTGCTGCTCCACCCTGGGGATGGAGGGGGTTTTTGCTGTGGTTCTGGCACTTGCTGGGCCCCTATCCAGAGTGTGGTCACCTGACCATGCATGGGTTCACAGTTTATGGCAACACTGAGCAGAAACCTGGCTCCTAGACCACTGTTCTCAGCCAGCTTCCCTACTGTTGTGCTTGGGAACTCTGCACTCAGGCCCCCCTCCCCCGTTCTTCTTGTGAGCCCCCAGGGATCCTGAGACCATGCTGTCCCACCTGGGA
Source organism: Mirounga angustirostris (assembly GCF_029215605.1). NCBI lineage: Eukaryota > Metazoa > Chordata > Mammalia > Carnivora > Phocidae > Mirounga > Mirounga angustirostris. The sequence continues at coordinate 93,935,624 of NW_026991718.1, read as the reverse complement.
TTCTGCCCCACTTCGCCTCCTGAGTACCTTTAAGCCAGGGATGCCCCCCACTGTAGGGGACTTGTAAAAATTCTGATTTTGCACACCACTGCTTATAATACTTTGTGGTAGTCTCTTTAAGCAGGCTTCACCCTCCACCATATCCTCAGATATATAGCTCTGGATTCAAGTCTCCACAACTACCTTCCAAATGATGGTCACTTTTCTACTGGTAGACTTGCAGCATTTGTTTTCTCAGATCTCTGATTGATTTCTCAGGTGTTCAGAATGATTTGGTAACTATGTAGCTGTAATCCAGGGACCAGAGAAACTTAGGGTTCCCTATTCCTCCACCATCTTAACTGATCCCCCCCAAATTCTCATCTTTTATTAGCAAATAATTTCAAGTAAAAGTTGGGTTATAGTTTTCCTCTTTATTATTGCAATGTGTGGTTTGAACTCACAACCCTGAGATCAAGACCTGACCTGAGATCAAGAGTTGGATGCTTAACCGACAGAGCCACCCAGACACCCCTCTTTTTTATTATTTTTAATAGTAGTAAAATATAACCATTTTACCATCTTAACCATTTCTAAGTGTACGTTTCAGTGACATTAAGAGCATTCATACTGCTTTTCAACCATCATCACCACAGAACTCTTTTCACCTTCTGAAACTGAAACCATGTACTCCTTAAACACTAGCTCCTCACCTCCTCTCCCCAGCTCCTGGCAACCACCAACCTACTTTCTGTCTCTGTGTATTAGACTATTTTATGTCCCTCACCTAAGTGGAATCATAAGAGTCTTTGTCTTGTTGTGACTGGCTTATTTCACTTAGCATAATGTCCTCAAGATTCAACCATGTTGTAGCGTGTGTTAAAATACCCTCCCTTTTTAAGGATGAATAATATTCTATTGTGTATATGTATACATACCACATTTTATTGATCTGTTCATCTGTCCATGAGCACTTGCTTTCACCTGTTGGCTGATGAGTGTTCAGATATCTCTTTGAGACCTTGTTTTCATTCTTTGGAGAGTATACCTGGAATTGGAATTACTGGATCATAATGGTGATTCTGCTTTTAATCTGGGGGATTGCTCTGCTGTTTTCCACAGCAGCTTGCATCATTTTACATTTCCACCAACAGTTCACAAGGGGTCCAGTTTCTAAACATCCTCGCTAACACTCGTTATTTTGGTCTTTTGATAGGAGTCATCCTAATGCATGTGACGTGGTGTCTCATTGTGGTTTTGATTTGCATTTCCTTAAAGATTAGTGATGCTGAGCCTCTTTTCATCTCTGTGTTAGCTATTTGTATATCTTGTTTGGAGAAATATTTATTCAAGTTCTTTGTCTATTTTTTAATCCAGTCATTTGTTTTTGTTACTGAGTTGTAGGAGTTCTCTGTATATTTTGGATATTAATCCCTTATCCACTATATGATTTGCAAATATTTTCTCCCATTCTCTGGGTTGCCTTTTCACTCTATGGTTTGTGTCCTTTGAGACACAGATGTTCTTAATTTTGATGTAGTCCAATTATTTTTTTTTTATTTTGTTGCCTGTGCTTTTGGTGTTCTATCCAAGAACTCATTGCCACATCCAATTTGTATTTTCTTCGAAGAGTTTTATGATTTTGGCTCTTATACTTAGGTCTTTAATCCTTTCTGAGTTAATTTTTGTATGTGGCATAAGCTAAGGACCAACCCTTTCTTTTGCATGCAGATATCCAGTTTTCCTAACACCATTTGTTGAAAAGACTGTCCTTTGCTCATTGAATAGTCCTGGCACTCTTGTTGAAAATCATTTTACCATTTATGCATGGGTTTATTTGTGGGCTTTTTATTCTATTTGTCGGTGTATATGTTTGTCCTTATGCCAGTACCACACTGTTTTGGTTACTGTAGTTTTAGAGTAAGTTTTGAAATCCGGGAAGTCCTAAGGGTTTTATAAATTGTTGATTGGATCTGACCCCCACATAGCCTGAGATTCCAGGAAATGACTATTTAAAACCAAACCCTCAAGTAAACTGGAGCGGTCTTCACTCACAGCAGAAACATTCTGCGATATTTTTCTCTAACTTTGTGTTAATTTCCAGCTGAGAACTGACCCTCCTTTCCATAAGGGGGATTTCCTGTTCATGTAAAATCTTTCCTTTCTTTGGCGCAGTTTTCATTCCACATGAATTCACATGGAGCAGAGCCTTACTTTGTGGCTTCCTTGGGCTTTTACTTTGCCTTTTTTTTTTTTTTAAGTAAAATTTTCCTCTTTTAGAAACAAATAAAAACATAATTGGATGTTGGGAGGCTTGAGACCTTTGATTACAATCAACACATGCTACAATTCAGTCCTACAAGGTGTGATTTTCCTCCAAATCTAATGAAATTCTTAGAAAGGCAAATAATGCTACAGAAGCTGTATTTACAATAGAAAAAAAAATCATGTCTCTGTTTGGGATCTACCTGAGTATATTTTCATTTATTGGGAAAGAAAAATAAAGTCTCCTGATACAGAAGCAATCAACTTTAGAAATGTAAAGGGTATTGCCCCTGGGCATTTACAAATCTACAAATTGTCTACACCAATGTGCCTCCCTGCCAGATGTTGTAAAAAACGGGCATCATTCAGTGACCAAACAATGGTGAATTAAAGTTGCATGAGCATTTGTGTGGACAAAGACCTTTCCATTAACAGAAATACCCTAAAGCTCATTGAATCCTACCACCTAACTTTACAGAAGGGGAAACTGAGTCCTAGAATAGTTAAATTATGGGTCCAAGCTCTTGTAACCAGCACACTTAATATTTTGGGGCTGCTAGCTATGTGCCGGCACTGTGCTGTGTGGGTCCTTTATTTAACTGCCGCTGAGACGAATAATAGTACGTTTGATTTTAATCTCAAATCATTAGTTGCCTTTTTATTTTCTTTCTTTCTTTTTTTTTTTTAAAGATTTTATTTATTTGCGAGAGAGACAATGAGAGGCAGAGAGCATGAGAGGGAGGAGGGTCAGAGGGAGAAGCAGACTCCCCGCTGAGCAGGGAGCCCGATGCGGGACTCGATCCTTGGACTCCAGGATCATGACCCGAGCCGAAGGCAGTCACTTAACCAACTGAGCCACTCAGGCGCCCCTCTTTTTTTTTTTTTTTAAAGATTTTATTTATTTATTTGACAGAGAAAGACACAGCGAGAGAGGGAACACAAACGGGGAGTGGGAGAGGGAGAGGCAGACTCCCCACTGAGCAGGGAGCCCAATGCGGGACTCGATCCCGGGACTCCAGGATCCTGACCTGAGCCGAAGTCAGTCGCCCAACCAACTGAGCCACCCAGCGCCCCTATTTTCTTTCTGAGGAGAAAACAGTCTGATCTAGAAGGGAAAGACATTTCGTATTTTTATTTATTTTTCTGAGATATGTGATGTTGTAAATTACACTTGTACTTTTATAACTGAGTTGTTGTTAGGCATTTGGATTATTTTAGTTTGTTGCCCCCAGTGTATTAGCTGCTCTACTTTCAAACTGACGACTTTCTAATTTTTTCAAGTTAAACAAGTAAAAATTTAAGTTAAAAAAAAAAAAAGACCTACCATCATTTATGCTCTTTTGCTCTTGATGTCACAGAGGATGACATTAGATGAATAAAACCTGGCCATAAATCACTCTGAGTAGAAGAATGATCCAGAAGAGTTGGACTCTGAATGTGAGGAAGCTTTAAAGACCTCAAGCAATTAATTTGGCTTATCAGTTTCTTTCTATGTGTTTTTGTTGGTATGTTTCTTTCTTTGTCCAAGAGTGACATGATTTTTTTAACTAAGTTGAATAGAGCTCTTCTGATGAGAATAAAATAAAAGTGCTGTGGTGAAAACTGTAATTCCCACTACATTGGGAGCTTTACTTTGTTCCATTTGGGGCCCCCACATAGTTTGTGAACATGAGCTCCATGTTATAGATAGGTAAACAAAGGCTCTGAGAAGGTAAGTGAACTTGTCCCAAGTCACAGAGTTAGTTAGTGGTGCCAGGCCAGGATTTGCAAGCAGGAGTAGCAGCTGGTAAAGCCCAGCGCGGACTTTCCATGACCTGTCCCCAACATGGCCCGAAGCCACATCCCTGATGCTTAGCTCCCTGCAGATGCTCGGCAGGGAGAACCTGAGCCCCAGGAAATACGCAGGCCCAGCAGCCGGTGCTTGGGCCACACCAAGCAATGGAATATGTGTGCTGTGCACATTTGGAGGAAAGGCATCTATTCGGAGAGCTGGGACCTCAGAGGACCCCTGGGGGTGCAAGGGAAACTGAGGCCCGGGGAAGCCACAGGCATTGCCAGCTAGCGTCTGGGATTGTGTCCCAGGCCTCCGGACTTTTCTATGACTCCAGGGCTTTCCCTTCTCCTTCTTCACAGCCGAAGACCAGCAGTGGAGAATTCGGATCTCGGGTTAAGGGAAATTACAAAGTCAGAAGGTAGAAACAGCCAAAAGAAAATTATAAGTAACTTAAGAGAGAAAATCAGGCCACACAGCTGATCCGGTGAGGGTGCTAATGGCAATATTTTGGAGGACCCATTCATTTGGATTACCACAAAGCTGTAAAAGGAGATCTGGTGATATTCTTTGCATTTCTGGGTCCAGAGAAGCAGTGTCATGCCCAGGAGGGCCCTGCAGTGAGGATCGGAGAGGGTTTGATTTCTGGCTTAATTCTCACTGAAATCCAGCCGGTCCTCCTTAGCAAATGGCCGCTCCTATGTGTCAGGCACTCAAAGCACAGATAGAAATAACAATAACAATGACAATAATAATAGAAGTAACAGTAGTTAATCTTAACTGAGTGTTACCACACACGGAGTGTTACTGGGCACGCAGCTAAGGGCTCTTCTTATATTGTGAAGGGTTGGGATAGATTTGAAGAAAGAAAACAGCAAGATCAGATGTTAATTAAGGAGCAGTGTTCAAGGAAGCTTCCAGGTTGTCTTTTCAGACTTGTTTTTAAGCACAGCTTGGCCCACAGTTCACGGGTCAGTAGGGCTGAACCTCACACTGGTATAATTAATTTGCTCAGGATCCTAGGATTAAAAGACAGGGAAGCCAGGATTTGTATAAGAAATGTAATTCCCTGTTCCAGGACCCGTGTTGCCTGCTAGGATGAAAACTGTTCATTGTGGCTGCCCTTGTCAAACTCTAGCCCAACAGGGAGGCTCAGAGAAGGGTCCTCAGACCCAAACATTAGGAATATGCGTATTTTCACATACTCAAACACTAAGAGATTTTCTAAAATAAATTCTGTGCCGGTGAGACAACCCAGCTCTCAAAAGTATAGCAGCTAGGGGCGCCTGGGGGGCTCAGTCAGTTCAGCTTGGGATTCTCGGTTTCAGCTCAGGTCACGATCTCAGGGTCCTGAGATCGAGCCCTGGGTCAGGCTCTGTGCTCAGTGGAGAGTCTGCTTGTCCCTCTCTCCCTTTCCCTCTGCCCTTCCCCCTGCTCATGCTCTCTCTCTCTCAAATAAATAAATCTTTTTCTTTTAAGATTTTATTTATTTATTTGACAGAGAGAGCAGGAGGGCACAGGTAGGGGCAGCAGCAAGGGCAGAGAGGGAGAAGCAGGCCCCCTGCTGAGCAGGAGCCCAATGTGGGACTCAATCCCAGGGCCTGGGGATAATGACCTGAGCTGAAGGCAGACGCTTAACCATCTGAGCTACCCGGGCGCCCAGCAAAGAAAGAAATCTTAAAAAAAAAAAAAAGTATCCCAGTCAATGCTGACAGAACTCAAGTTATGCAACTGATCTGGTTTTTTATTGGAATCGGCATATTTTGTGCCTCTAGGGAAGGAATACACTAAATCTGAAGTCTGCGGAAGCAGAGCAAAACCAGCTCAATTCCAGGAGTGGGAATTGTGTTTGTCCTAAGGAGGCAATGTTATGGCTTCTGTGCTGGTAATACTATCATTACTGGATAATGCCTTTTATTCCTGATTATGAAGGTCACACCCACTCATGTATCGTTTCAACAAGTTAGAAAATGCGAAGCCCCAAGCTCAGGAGTTGGATTCTCTGGCCTGCGTGTCATGTGATTGAAACCATGAATCGTTAATGGGGGTGGTGTTTCTCGAGAAGTGTCATCCACCAGGCTGGCAGCTACATCACTGGAAAGCTGCATATGCCTAGCATTCTGTTAAAAGGAGAGCATTAAAATAGCACGGCCTAGGGCTGTGGGCGGAGAGCGCTTCCCATCAGGGCCATGAATTTGTGGTTTTGGAGAAGAAGTGCCTCTATGAGAAAACACTCACAAGGGGAGCTGGTGCTTCATCCTCTGCTGGGACATCACATGCCCGGCCGTACTCTGAACTCTGCACGCACTCTCGCTTACAGAACAGCCGACCCAGTGTGAATGAGGGCTGTCACCGTGAGGCCACCATGAATCAGTGGGCTGGTAGGTGAGGTACGCAGTGCTCCAGGAGATGGTGCTGAAACCAAAGGCCAGGGGTAGAGGCGGTAGGGTGTGGTGACGTAAGTCCATGTTCTAGAGCTGTGGTACCTCCACTTCCTAGCTGTGGTTGTCTAGGGAAATTAATGAACCTCTCTGAGTCTCAGTTTCTTCCTATGTGAAGTGGGGATAAGAACGGCCCCTGCCACGAAGGAGAGTATCCAAAGACTTATGCATGTGTAATACCTCACTTGGATGGACATGGTCTCATGATCGGCCCATGCAGTAAGGTTGATACTAGAGGTCCTGAATGGGGAGGCAGGGCCTTTGTTCAGTTGACTTCACGTCTCCTCCTGCTAGAGAGGTGGAAGATGGCTGCAGCTTGGTCAGATGTTTGCATTTGTTAGGAGAGACTAGCCAATAAACCTCCCTCTTTCAGGAGCTTAACCCAAAAGTGAATGTCTAGCCAGTGTGTGTGGGGGCTGTCTCTTCTCCAGGTGACGACTCAGGGAACCAGCCTGGTCCCACCTTGTAGAATGTCATCTGGAAGACACAATTTCCAGGGTCATAGCAGAAAGGGAGAGGGGGCTGGAGATGGCGTAGGATGGGTTTTAAATATCATAGCTAGCTGGACGGAACCCAGTCACATAGGCCCTCCCCAAATGCAAGAACCTCAGGAATAAAAGGCACATGGGGAGCCCCTCTACCACAGGGGCTCCCCTGTTGTAAGCAGTGATCTAGAACTTACTTACTGTATTATTGCCAAGAGAGACAACACTGATCATGATTCTGATGAGGTGACTTTCTGGAGTTTGGGGAAAAGGGTGTTCTGACTTTGGGGATCTGTTTAAAGAGCAGCCATGCTGTAGCGCCCTGGACATCTTACCTCTGTCCGCATACCATTCACCATGTTTTAGGAGAGGCAGGGGACTACAGAGGAAGAGGATGTGCTGTTCTCCTTTTTCCCCAGGAAAAGAATTTCCAGGTACTCCCCGGTAGCTAATCTTCCTTAACCCTGTGCTTGCGCTTACGATGCTACTTAGGGCTAAAACACGCTCACCGCAGGTTATTGATGACTCAGCTCATTAAAGAAAGGTCACATTTCACCCATTAGGTTGGTTTCTAAGGTAGGGTGATAGACATTTTAAATAAAGCCCTGTAAAAACAAAAACAACAACAACAACAACAAAAACCTGTTTAATTCTTTGAGGTTTTAATGCCTAAATGGTTAGCCATTCTTTATCTTTATTCTGTGACCAGAACCCACAGGCCCACGTAAGACAAAGTAGATATCTACAGGAGGGTTATTTGTAAAATATCCTGTGGATTGATCACACTAGACTGGCTTGTCTTTCTCACTAAACATCTTGAGGGAAGTGTCCAGATGGCGCTTGCCTGTTCCTCGCCGTGGGCCCGGCACCTAATCCAATGCCAGGCACGAAATGTATATTTTAAAATGGTGATTATTGTAAAATAACGAAGCTTAAAAATAGCTGTTGATTTGATTCACTGATCTCTCCAAGAATTCAAAAAAGCAGTGATCCTGCTTATAAATATTCATCTTTTTCTCCTGCATTCTAACTGCTTTCCTGGTTTGTATTAGGCATGAGCTTTGCATGGCTTCTTCTAAAACATGACCCCAGTTGGCTGTCCTTGTCTTAATCATTAAAGTAGGCCCCAGCTGGTGCGTGGGTGTATTTATTTCATGGCCACTCAATGAGTATTTCATAGGCTGGGATGGCAGCTCCCAGCTATACCAGGAGGGGAACCTGAGTGCCAGCTAGCTTTGTGACAGAGTGAGGGAATGATTAGGTTTTAAGTCATTTCCACTTCTCCCCATATGACTACTCCTTCAGCGTGCGACCTCACCAAGAATTCACAGCAAAGAGGCTACTGGTGGTTAGTGTTCAGTTTTCTAGAACCCCCATGGTGGCAGTGGATGGGAATTCTATAGAATTCAGCTCATCCTGCCTTACTTCTCTATCCCATCATAAAACAACAAGTACCTCCATTATATTAGGAGTGGGAGTTAAACCTTCCATGTTTCACAGGGTTTACATGAATGTGGTTTTCTCAAACTGAATTCCTCCTTGTTCATTCATTTCACAAATATTTACAGAGAGGTTACTATGTACACAGGCCTTGGCCATGGAATGCGGAGGGACCACCTCACCACTGTCCCTTTAAATCCTCAGCCATGACCACACTAGCGGCCCTGGGGACAGAGAGTATTCCACGCTGTGTCCTGCACACTCCCATTAAGACCTTCTTATGTGCATCCCTGGACCCTTACAGCTAGACTCCTCTCCTTCTCACGCTGTTTGGATCAGTGACCCAGTCTGGGGCTGTCTTCCTGGCTCTGAACTGTCTATATGGAGACTCTGAGAGGCTGGAGAAGAGGAGCCAAGTTAGGGGGCCTTCTCAGTCTGGGTCCCCCCAGAAGCCTGAGCATTTGAATGTAAGTAGTTTATTTGGAGGGTGGCCCTGGGAAGCATGGGTAGGGGAGAAGGGAGGTGAGCTGAGAGGGAGGCAGCTGATCCAGGGTGCATTATCAATCAAATCAGTCCTGTGGATAAGAGCTTACCTTTGCCAGAGCATGAACTCTGACTCAGTTATCTTGCCCATTAGGTGGGGGGCAAAGGGGCCGGATGTTCCTAGCTCCCAGGAGTCATGGATGAGGGCTGCTGGGGGGTGGGGGGATTAATTCCCAGCACTTGAGGCTTGCTGTGCTCCTGGTCTAGGCAGCATCTACTGTCTACCATGGGGGCGTGGAGTGAAAAACCATACGTATCTGAGCAAATATGGTACCTGGAACCAGGAGGGCTCTGCTGGAGCCCAGTGAATTACCTGCATTTCAAACTTGAAAATCTCAGGGCAACTTGAAACACAGGTAGGTTTCTCCAGTAACTTCTACTACCTACAGTTTCATTCTGGGTGGCAGATGCTGTCAAAGGCTTGACCCTTTGCTGATATAGTTGGGGCAGGTTTGGCTGTTTTGGTGATGGCTGATGATATATAAGAATAAGAGTTTAAGAGTTAGCTTTGGGTGTGTGTTAGGAAGTCAGAGAGTATTTTAAGCAATCGGTTTTGTGTGCGTGAATGCCTGTTAGTTATTACAGAGTTCCTTGTTTAAAAAGTTATATATACTGCTGTGCTGAGACATTCCTGCATTGTGAAGAGTAAATAGGTCTGGGTAAAATGGATATATATTTAATGCAGTAAATGGCATTACTATTTAAACATACAGAACTCCAAGTTGTAGTAGAATAATGGTGATTGCCTAGATCCAAATTTTTGTATACCCTCTCCCCAAAATCCCTCAAATCAACAAACAGAGCCACATGCCCTCGGTATTACTAGGAGACATCAGTTTACAAACTTCAAGTTACCTGTATGGAGGGAGATAAACACCCAGGTCCAGCTGGGCGGCTCTGGAGCCCACCCCTGTCAGGAGCACTGGATAGACAGTGGAGAACAAGTGGAGAAAAGGACAGGAATTGAGGAGCCTGGGGTGATGCAGCCCAGCCAACATCACCCCCTAGAAAGTCAAGTCCCATCCCTAGTGGAAATACTTGAATGCCGGTGGGATCCGCAGTGATAGCCCTGGGAATGATGAGGTTTCAAGACAGAAGGGGGAACCTTGGAAGGGCACTTACCGCTTTGAGACTGAGCGTTGTGGAGAGAGAAAAACGAAAGGGATAAAATTAAGAGCCGCCCAGAGATAAATAGGAATCACAAAATCAGAAGAGACCCTCTCCCAAAAGCAGCGCCGTTCACGAAGGAAACTGCACTTCACCAAGTCAACAGCAGAGGGCGTGTTTGAACCAACAAACTTAGGTAGCCACCCCAAGCCCTGTTTCCGGTCTGCATGAACTCCTTGCTGGTCCAGGAAGGAAAATATTGTCGGAGGAGCAGAAAACAGCAGACAACATGCAAGCAAAGCTGCAGTCAGAAGGAAACAGTTTGAGAATCAAAACATTTCAGAGGATGAATGTTCTTACCGCCTCTAAATGCGCGCGCGCGCACACACACACAGACACACACACACACCAAAGTAGAAAAAAAACGGTACAGTGTTCAGCATTAATTATCCTGAGTTAAGCATTTTCACATATATATTCATATATATATATGTATGTGTGTGTGTATGTGTATATATATATGTAGGTATATATATGCATATATACCTACATATTTATATATATTTATATGTGTATATATGTTTATATATATTTATCAGTGTGTGTGTATATATATATAAACTCTGAATCAAAAATTTAAAAAAATCAGAACTAAAATAGACAAAACCCTGGAAGATGTGAAATGAGAGTTGACTGAACTTGAGAGAGGAGATGAAGAATTTGTTTGCAGATGCTAATTGGACAGCAATTGACCAATAACCTGGCACCTTTTGCGAGTTGCCCTTGTCCATCCATGGTTCTTTCTTTCCTGAGCTCCAGGCCAAAACACGTATTTCTTGCCTGTAACCGTACTTTCTTCCAATGGGAAACATTTTGTCAGGCCAATCTTGTTGATAGTTTGAACTTTCCAAATTCTCCATTAAATACAACTCTAGGAAATACCCAAATATTTTCCTACAGCAATTCAAGTGGTACTTGTTATGTAGATGAAACTTTTGAAGGACAGCTTCATCTGTCTTGGTAAAATGTCAGGTTTTCAGAGATAACAGACTTTTCAGAGATGTTTCCAAGTTGCGATGAATGACCACAGTAAATTATGCCATATTTTACAGTTCACAAAGTAATTTGTATATACTATGTTTATCTTTAAAGTTGCGTGTTTAAACAGATGTGATGGTTTCTTCCCCTCCTCTGTATAACCGGAAACAGATTAGAAATGCTTTCTCTTGGTTTACATATCTGAAAAATGAGAATGGCATGGGTTCTCTCATACATGATATTTGCAGTACACGGCTAACACTAGACTGTGGGACAGATTGAATTTTTCCAAAGATGGTTACATCATTGCCCAACCCACATGTTCTCTTAGCCAGCTCCCCGTCAAGAGGGAAGTCTAATCCCTTTCCCGTATATCTGGATACATTTGTGTCTCACTTGTAACAATAGAATGTGGCAGGAATAATACTGCATTACTTCTGAGGATAATTTGGAAGAGATAAAGCAGTTTCCACTTTGCTTGCTGGAGCCCTGAGCTGCCATATAAGTAATTATACCTGTCCAAGACCACCATGCTGTGAGGAAGCCCAAACTAGCTCCTGGGAAGAGACCACATGGTCTGAAACTTTAGGAAGTTGGTTGACTCTGTGCCTCCCCCCAACCCACCGCTGCCCTTTGTTCCAGCTCCAAGTAACATCTGGCTGCAACCACATTCAGAACTCTCAGCCAGAACTGCCCAGCCAAGCCCTTCCTGAGTTCCGGACCCTCAGAAACCATAAAGATAATAAAATGATTGTTGTTTTAAGTCACTTAAGTCTTGTTTTATTATGATGTAAGAGATAACTATTATGCATGAAGCCTCGAGGAATAAGGACTCTTTCTATGCCTAGACTCTTTGCAGTGGTTTTGTTTTGGATAATTTTTAAAGAGACAGTTGATAGACCAGAATATGTCTCTTGAGAAGAATTATGCACCTCTCTAGATTTTGCATATAAACTAACCTTTCCACTGGGAAACAATTGAGTTATTTTCAGGTAATTATCTTTTGTAGTTGCAGAGCTTTACTATTGCTTTTGACAAAAGTAAGTGATAGGACAGAATGCTGGAGAGAACTGTTTACTTTGTTCTGGAATGGGATAAAACTTTAAGAACGCAGGAATCGAGAACATGACTACCATTTTCAGGGCTTTCTGATGAAGCCCAAATTCAGTAGCTTTCCTGTTGGCTACATGGTGGGCAAACATGTCCAATGGTCTAGGCCATGATAAAGAGAGGTGACCTCAGAGGGCTGGGGCAAGAAGATTTGATTCCTAATGGCATAGTGACAGTGTTATGGAATCAGAGTGCCTGGTTTGGATGCTGGCTCCCTTGCATAATGATGGTGTGGCCATGGATAAGTAAGCCCATTTCACTGTGGCCCTGTTACCTTATCTTGTTACAAAGGTTGTCACAAGGATTGAGTGAAATAATACCTGGGAATGGCTTAATACAATGTCCAGCATATAGTGAGTATTCAGTGCTCTCAGGATTTTAAACTCCAGATCCAGAGACCTAGATCTAGGGAAAGGGAGAATAAAACGCAGGAACTGAGAACCATCCAGAGATTAAAGTTTGACTCAGATACGTGGTTAGTGGTGACCACAGCACTGTCCCATGCAGTAGATAGGACAGTTCTAGACCTGCTTGATCTGTCCAAGGTGATGGTCTTTCCCAAATAGAAGGGTGCTGTTCTTCAACCAACAAAAGCACTATACTCCCTTCCTGAAATGTCCAAATAAGTTATCAAGTTCCTTTGTAGAATTTAACATTTAAATTTAAAATACTGAGGGCGCCTGGGTGGCTCAGATGGTTAAGCATCTGCCTTCGGCTCAGGTCATGATCCCAGGGTCCTGGGATCGAGTCCCGCATCGGGCTCTCTGCTCCTTGGGAGCCTGCTTCTCCCTCTGCCTCTCTCTCTCTCTCTCTGTCTCTCATGAATAAATAAATAAAATCTTTAAATTTAAAATACTGAAAGCAAACTAGGATTAAAAGGCAACCACCTTGGGGTGCCTGGGTGGCACAGTCAGTTGAGCATCTGACTCTTGGTTTTGGCTCTGGTTGTGATCTCAGGATCATGGGATTGAGTCCTGTATGGGGCTCTGTGATCTAAGTCTGCTAAGGTTTCTTTCTCCTTCTCCCTCTGCCCCCTGCCCCCCACTCTCTCTTGCTCTCTCTCAAATAAATAAATAAATCTTAAAAAAAAAAAAAAAAGTTAGCCGCCTTAACGGTCTATTTTACCAGAGCACTAAGGCAAGGAAAAAAGAAATGAAAGTTATTAAAATTAGAAAAGAATAATTAAAAGTGTCATTCAGAGATTAATATACTAGCAACGATTAGAAAAGTTTAAAAAAAATACGGTTTACCATATAAAAAGTACCGTAAAAAATATCTAGGAAAAAATTTAACTGCAGATGTGCAGGAATGCCACACCAAAAAGTACAAAACATTGGGAGAAATTAATTAAGATCTTAAAAAATAGAAGCATATACCATGTTCATGGATTGGAATACTTAATATTTTAAAGATGTCCGTTCTCCTTAGATGACATATAGATTCTTTGAAATTTCAATTAGTGTCCCAGTAGGGTTTTTTCCTGTATAAGTTGACAAGTTGATTACAAAATTTAAATGGAAATGAAAAGTAATTATAATATACAAGGAAATATTTAAGAATAACAACAAATCTGGAGGTTTCATTTTACCAGTTCTAAGACTTGCTCTAAAACTAAATAATTGAAATTGTGGCATTGAAACAGAGATAGAAGGATCAATGGAACAGAGAGTCCAGAGACAAACCTACAGATAGGCAGTCACTTGACTTAAAAGAAGGACTACCCTACAATTAAGCGAGGGAGAGGAGAGTCTTTTCCAAGTTGATGTGAGATCACTTGTAGATTTGTAAGGAAAAAAATTAAACTTGATCCCTATGTTGTACACAAAAGTTATTTCAAGATGGATCATAGACTTAACACTAAAACTATCAACATTCTAGAAGAAAACATAAGAGAGTATCTTTATGACCTTTGAGAAGGCAAAGCTTTTTAAAAACAGAACCTATAATAAAAGAAAAAGATGGATAAATTTGACTTCATTAAAATTAATTTTGTTCATCTAAAATGTCCTTAAAAGAGTGAAAAAAGCAAGCCACAAACTTTGAAAAGATATTTGCAATACATGCAGGGACTCAAATCCAGAAGTATGTGTATGTGTATCAGACAACCCACTTTAAGAATGGACAAGAGACTTGAGCAGACACTTTATAAAGGAGGGTATCAGAATGTCTACTAAATATTTGAAAAAATAATGTTTAGCCAGAGATGGTCTCATCTCAACCAAATGCTGTTCTCAAATAAAATAAAATAAAATAGAAATTAAAATAACACACCTACCAAGATGGCTGATATTAAAATGACTGACAACATACAAAGTGTTAATGAAGATGTATAGAATTTTAACTTTCTTACATTGTGGGGGAGAAGATATATTGGTACAAGATTTTTGAAACAATGTTTGGCTATAATGACTAAAGCTGAATATATATCTACCCTATGACACAGATTATACTGTGAAGGTTACCAACAGAAATGAGTGCTTATGTCCACATGTATTTATTTATGATAGCCAAAACTAGAAACTTCCATTATCTACATAATGATGGGAAGGAATGAACTACTGACACATAACAACATGCAGACAGAATATTGACTTAAAGAAATCACAAGAGTACATATTGCATGGTTCCATTTATATAAAGTTCAAAAACAGGCTAATCTAATCTATGCCAGAAGTCAGAAAAGTGGTTGTCCTTTGGGAGTACTGAATACGGAAGGCTTGGGAGAACCTTCTGGAACGGTGTGAAAAATCATCAAGCTGTACCCTTAACAATTGTGCACTTTACTGTATGAAAGCCAAATATATCTCAATAATATATTTCCCCTTCCTTGTCTTTTGTTATGTGACAGTCTTTGAGTTTTCTTCCTATTCTTTTATGACATTTCTGTCTTCACTAGCTTTTCTCTCATTTTGTACAAAATTCTTTCCACAGTTCCATTATTTTCTTTTGCTACAGTCTGTGTCTTGGGCATCTTACCTGTGGCCTCACCTGTCTGTTTTCTGTAGGGGACCCTTACCCATATGTATTTTGCTCCAATCTGCCTCCTCCCATGGTGTCATAGAACTGACAGGGACTTCTAACTATTATCGAGCTCACCACCATATGCTTTGGTCCCCTCGATGGCATCCCCTGGGGTTGTCCAGTGTATGCTTCAGTTTCCTTGATGATGAGGCAATCACCCCTCTGCCAAAGTGCTGTCCAGGGAGTCCTTACCTTGACTTAGAATGTGCCTTGCCCTAGTATCTGTCCTTTGGTTCCTAGGTCTACCTCTTACCTGTTACTGGTCAAGTCTGAATCCTCTTTGACAAGATGGAAGGAGCCTTCCCTGCTTTTCCTTTTTGTCAAGTCAAGCAGTCAAAGCTCCTTCAAGCTTTTTCCCAAACTACAGTCACACATTTCATTTCTCTCCCCTTCTGAACAGACCCCAATTTTATCATCAAAGTGTGGCACCCAGAATTAAATAGAAGACCTCAAGGTGATCTGACTTCTATGGACCATCGTCCCCTTTGTTGTAGTTGTTCTTTTCTGGATATATAGTTGGGCATTTGTCTGTGTTAGTGCTCCAACTGCCTGGATTTGGATTTCTCAATCTGGATCTCCCTCAGAACATCAGACTCACCTTATCCAAAAATGAAACAATAATACACCTACTCACAGCAGTGATTCCTCTATCTTATTAAGACCAGCAGGTCAGGTTGCTCGCTTCCCACACAGGCAATTTGACCCTTAGCTCTACTAATCATAGGGCACCTGTTATACAACTACCTTACATTCTCTATTTGCATATGTGGGTTGGGGGAGGGGACCATTTATCCTGATGCAGATTATGCACTTATTCCTGTTCATTATTCAACTCGTATTGGACTTCTCCACTTAGAATCACCTTATCTAAAAATACAATCATCATCCACCTGCCCACACCAGCCCCTTCTGACTTCCTTATACTCTGGGTGTCTGTAATGGTTGCTTCCTCCTTGCATCTGCCGTAAGAGCTCTTGTATCTGGCACTTCCTTTCCAAGTTCAAGTTTATAGTTCCCTAGCTCGGCTCTTCATTATCTGCCCTAGATTGTCCTTCCACCTCCAGCATCCACCCCTAGACAGAGATTTCAGTGGCTCACATAGGTTTACCTTATACAATGGAAGCCCTCCCCTGAGTCCAGGCCTTTGCCTGACCTACCTTTCCCTCTGAACTCTCAGTTCCCCCAGGGTTGGCCCAGATTCTCATGCCTTTGCCTTGGCACATCTGCTTTTAGCCAGGTGGTTCTGTCTAAACTAAATGCCTTTCCTCGTGCTCCCCCACTTGAACCTGCACCTGTCTTGGCCTCCCCTTCAGATGCCTACATCTAAAACAGGACCCCATTTGTGTCCCTACAGTGTCCATCTTAGACCTGGAACAAAATCCAGCGAATGTGTGTTAAATTGAATAAATATATGAATTACTTGCCCCTTTCATTAATCGGCAGAATAGAGATAGAAATAGTTGAAAATTACCATGGATAAATACGCTTTCCTAGAAATACTAGTCATTTCTGAAGCCAAGAGGTTTCCAAAATAGTGAACATATTTATGAGAATATTCAAAATAATCTTGTGGATATTACTTAATGTAATCAAATGTATTTGAATAAAAGTCAAAGAATCTAATTTGGAGGTCCAGTGCTAAGGTTTAGATTGTTGGAAGTTCAGCAAAATTCTTAGCTTGTCCTTTGAAAGAAGACATTCCAGAGGAAAAAAAAATGATCGACCTGGAGAGGAAGTATGCCTTGCACTTGGATGTAAGTACACAGAAGTGAGGAAAATTTCATATAGTCACGGCAACCTGGCTTCTGGGGGAAAAAATTGAAATCATTGGTTAAGGAAAATTAGCCAGGATGTCCACTTTGAAGTGATCTGAATTAATCTAAATTTTCTCCATTACCCAAAAGTCTTTGGGAAGGGAATAAAATTATATCAGATTGAATCCTGGTTTTTCATAGGTACTATAATTTCTATTACCAAAAAATATTTCTCCGAATGTTGATACTCCTAGAACTGTCACCAGGAGATGTTTTATTTGGAAATGTTACTGTTCTCATGCAAACGTCAGCATTTGGAGTGACTGATCAGTACAATTGGGGTCTTTAGCCTGCTTTTCTTGTGCTCTTTTCAGACAACAAATGGGTAAGGGAAGAAGTCTTCTAAACTTACTGGAAATGTGATGTTTTGGAATTACCCATGATTACTATCTTAATTCCTTCCCTCCCTCCCCTATCAGTTTTTCTCAGGCACTATTCTATGGTTGGGGAAGTCGGGGTCAGGATCCCTTTAGGGACAAGGTCAGAGCAGAGGACAGGGTCAACTTGACAGTATGAGCTGAAAGAGAGAGAAACTACTCTTTGTAGGTAGAGGAACTGCCCCGGGAAGATCTTCAGAGGTTTCCTCCACCAGAGGGGAAACTGGACTTCCAGGTGCTCTCTTTTGCTTTGCTTTTAGATTCCACCTGGTCAATAATGGCCATCCGCATCAATTTACCCAATTCTTATTTCAACAACAAGATTTACATTTGTAAAAGGCATGAGAGGAGTATAATATGTTTAAATATATAATATGCTATACATTAATCAAATACTGACTGAGGTCTCAAAGTATTATTTTCCATGAAGATTTAAATGAGCAGATTCATCTTGGTCTTCAGAGAGAATCATGTGGATCACACAGAATCATAATAGTGATAATACAATGCAGTGATCCTTGCAGTGAAAAAGGTATATAAATTAAGATGCATTAACTAAGTGCAGTGATGGTTCCAGGGAGTGAGGGATACATGTGTTCAGGAACTCAGAGCAGACATGGGGTGTGATGGCAAGGACCAGCAGATGGGGCAGTGGTGATTGATGAAGCAAAGATGAATCTGGGCTTTCCACTGACCAGCTGCTCGTGCAGCCCATGAGCACCTCTTCCAGGTACAAAATGAGAATCGAATGCTGCCCACTTCATAAAGCTGCTGTGATGTGGCTTAAGGGAGTCACATGAAATGTACTTAACACAGTACCTTGCCTGTAATCAAGTCTTAATAAACACCAGCAGTTGCCTGCTGTAGTTTGAGATGGATCTTAAAGGATGGGCAGGTTTGTAGCAAGAGTTGGTAGTAGAGGGTAAGGTGTTTTACGCTGAGCAGCCACCGTGTGTGTGTGTGTGTGCGCGTGTGCGTGTGCGTGTGTGACGTGCACCAGACAAGGGATAGGGGATATCCATGTGGTGTTAGTGACCAGTAAGGTTTTGAGGGCTATTGCATAAGGAAATGCTGCCCAATAGAAATAAAAAGTGATGGGGCGCCTGGATGGCTCAGTCGGTTAAGCATCTGCCTTCAGCTCAGGTCACGATCTCAGGGCCCTGGGATCGATCCCCGCATTGTGCTCCCTGCTCAGTGGGGAGTCTGTTTCTCCTTTTCCCTCTGCCCCTTCTCTCCACTCATGCTCTGTCTCTCCCTTTCTATCTCAAATAAATAAATAAAATCTTTTAAAAAAGAAATATAATGTGAACCACATATATCATTTTAAAATTTCTAGTGGTTAATGTTTTTTTAAAATAGGTAAAATTAAATATTTATTTATTTAATTTTATTTATTTATTTAACATAGAACGAGAGAGAGAGAGAGAGCGCACAAGCAGGGGAGCAGGAGAGGGAGAAGAAGTCTCCCCGCTAAGCAGGGAGCCCGATGCAGGGCTCGATTCTGAGACCCTGGGATCATGACCTGAGCCAAAGGCAGACACTTAACCGACAGAGCCACCCATGTGCCCAAAATTAATTTTAATGATATATTTTCTTTAATCCAGTATATCAGTTTCAACATGTGAGCAATGTAAAAATTTTTAAATGAAGTGTTGTACATTCTTTTTTACTAAGTCTTCAAAACCTGGTGTGTGTTTTCTACTTACAACACATCTGAATTCAGACGCGCCACATTATAGGGGATCCACAACCATGCGGGCTAGTCACTGCGTCGGACAGCCCAGCCATACGGAGTCTCACTCTGATAATAGTAGCACCATTTTCTTTGCACTCTTTCTCTCCGTCGTCCTCCCTAAAGAGATAGATGGCAGTGCCTTTCTCCGATACAGTTAATTTAAGGAAATGGAAAAGAGGGAGAAAACATGCTCTGGGTCACCGTCTTTCACAGCTGGTCTAATCCTGAGATGGTCAGCCATAAAAGCTCTTTGGTTAAAGAATTTTGGGAGACACTAGAACATAAATTAACCCTTCCAGATTATAGTCACATAGAGGCTCTAGAAATCTTGCAACAAAAAAACTACCCCTGTTTTACTTTGTGTAACTCCACATTTCCCAGTTCATTAGGATTATAAAAAAATGTTTTCTTTTAACACATACTAACTTTGGTAACATTGTCTGGCAGCCTGTTTTCTTCAGTCTGTTTTACCTTGAGGGTTTCAGTTTTTAAATACTTCATAAGGGCTTTAGAGCTTCTGTTGAGTATTAGGTGTGTGCAGTCACACCTAATAGATGCTTAATCAGTATTTGCTGATCAATGAATACTTGTGATCAAGACACTCCCCCATAAATTTAGCTTTTTTCCATAGAGAAATGAAATTAAAACAAGATAATTTAAAGTTGTGAAGGTGAGAAACACTTTAGTATTCCCTAGAGAAAGTCTGATTTGCTAGGCAACCAGTGTAAGTTTGAAATGAATTTGCATTTCTCTTAGGAACACGACCATGTTAAAGTTCAATGACCAAGTGAGAACAGACGCCCTTTGCTGAGGAAATACCTCTGTGTGCCCTCGGTGAGACCAGCACAGCAACCCTTCCAACTCCTTCACTCCAGCTGATTGGAAGCCTCCATCAGTCAGCTGCTCTTTTTAATGATCAGTTATATTTTTCTTATATAAAGATGATCTTTATGTGGCTGGTGTTTTACATTTCTGTATGGAAGATTTTATAACATATGTCATACATATCCACCGTTAGCTCAGTTTAATATCTATACATACTTAAGATTTGTTTGGGTTTGCTGAGTTCTTGTATTTTTCTGAGTCAAAATCCCTGTGGAAGTTGGCTAATAGCATTTTGCCTGGCAGGTTTTTTACCTCAGGGGCTCAGAACGCTTTGTCTTAAGCACTCAGGGATGCTACTGCAGCAACATTAGTGAAAATTGAATATTGGTGGCAACATTTAATTCTCTTTATTTTGCCTGTGCATTGAGAGCACCAGATACCTGACAATGGTCTGATGTCACAAGCATGGTAACTAAGATACTGCAATGACAGCAAATCCCCTTCTCCTGATAGCCAGATGTGCTTATTAGCCTACCTAGTGCATTATTTTGTTAAATCAAAATTGGAAATGTATGCCAGGATGCTAGAACTCAGTCAACAGTATTAATGCAAATACCTACTTCAGGCTCCATACTGTGTGATGCACGATGGTGTATGAGCAAAGGAAAAACTAAGACCAGCACCCCTGAACTACACACATTGAAACAACGTCATTGAGTTCGAAGAGTGGTAAGCTTGGGGGTCCACAATGCAGTTGTTTAAAGATTTTTCAAAAAATGAATACACAGGCATATTTGTGTACGAGAGGTAATGTACATATCAGTTTGACCTTTCCTGTTTTGTCACATGAAAGATGTGGATTATACAGATTTTCAAAATGGGCATCTGTAAATATGGACTTATTTTCAGGGCTTCACACATGGTTTTGGGAATTTCTGAAATATATGTTTATTCTGAGGATAGTGTTTACTAATTAACTATTCTAGGTCATCTAAGGCAGCGTTTTTCAAACTGTGGGTCATGACCCCCTAAGAGATTGTGAAATAGGAAGTTGGGCACATCCAGCCTTGTTTTATTTTTTTTATTATTTTTTTATTGTTAGGTTAATCCCCATACATTACATCATTAGTTTTAGATGTAGTGTTCCATGATTCATTGTTTGTGCATAACACCCAGTGCTCCATGCAGAACATGCCCTCCTCAATACCCATCACCAGGCTAACCCATCCTCCCACCCCCCTCCCCGCTAGAACCCTCAGTTTGTTTTTCAGAGTCCATCATCTCTCATGGTTCATCTACCCCTCCAATTTCCCCCCCTTCATTCTTCCCCTCCTGCTATCTTCTTCTTCTTCTTCTTTTTTTTTTCTTAACATATATTGCATTATTTGTTTCAGAGGTACAGATGTGAGATTCAACACTCTTGCACAATTCACAGCGCTTACCATAGCACATACCCTCCCCAGTGTCTATCACCCAGTCACCCCATCCCTCCCACCCCACCGCCCACTCCAGCAACCCTGTTTGTTTCCTGCGATTAAGAATTCCTCATATCAGTGAGATCATATGACACATGTCTTTCTCTGTTTGACTTATTTCACTCAGCATAATACCCTCCAGTTCCATCCACGTCGTTGCAAATGGCAAGATCTCATTTCTTTTGATGGCTGAATAATATTCCATTGTATATATATATACCACATCTTCTTTATCCATTCATCTGTCGATGGACATCTTGACTCTTCCCACAGTTTGGCTATTGTGGACATTGCTGCTATAAACATTGGGGTGCACATACCCTTTCAGATCCCTACTTTTGTATCTTTGGGGTAAATACCCAGTAGTGCAATTCCTGGATTGTATGGTAGCTCTATTTTCAACTTTTTTGAGGAACCTCCATACTGTTTTCCAGAGTGGCTGCACCAGCTTGCATTCCCACCAACAGTGTAGGAGGGTTCCCCTTTCTCCGCATCCCCGCCAACATCTCTCATTTCCTGACTTGTTAATTTTAGCCATTCTGACTGGTGTGAGGTGGTATCTCATTGAGGTTTTGATTTGGATTTCCCTGATGCCGAGCGATATTGAGCTCTTTTTCATGTGTCTGTTGGTCATTTGGATGTCTTCTTTGGAAAAATGTCTGTTCATGTCTTCTGCCCATTTCTTCATTGAGTTCTTTGTTCTTTGGGTGTTGAGTTTGATAAATTCTTTATAGATTTTGGATACTAGCCCTTTATCTGATATGTCATTTGCAAATATCTTCTCCCATTCTGTCAGTTGTCTTTTGGTTTTGTTGACTGTTTCCTTTGCTTTGCAAAAGCTTTTTATCTTGATGAAGTCCCAAGAGTTCATTTTTGCCCTTGCTTCCCTTGCCTTTGGCGATGTTTCTAGGAAGAAGTTGCTGTGGCTGAGGTTGAAGAGGTTGCTGCCTGTGTTCTCCTTTAGGATTTGGATGGACTCCTGTCTCACATTGAGATCTTTCAACCATTTGGAGTCTATTTTTGTGTGTGGTGTAAGGAAATGGTCCAGTTTCATTCTTCTGCATGTGGCTGTCCAATTTTCCCAACACCATTTGTTGAAGAGACTGTCTTTTTTCCATTGGACATTCCTGCTTTGTCAAAGATGAGTTGACCATAGAGTTGAGGGTCCATTTCTGGGCTCTCTATTCTGTTCCATTGATCTATGTGTCTGTTTTTGTGCCAGTACCATGCTGTCTTGATGATGACAGCTTTGTAATAGAGCTTGAAGTCTGGAATTGTGATGCCGCCGGCTTTGCTTTTCTTTCTCAACATTCCTCTGGCTATGCGGGGTCTTTTCTGGTTCCATACAAATTTTAGGATTATTTGTTCCATTTCTTTGAAAAAAGTGGATGGTATTTTTTTTTAATTTTTTTTGAACTCCTTTAAATTTTATTATATTATGTTAGTCACCGTACAATACATCATTAGTTTTCGATGTAGCGATCCACGATCCATTGTTAAAAGTGGATGGTATTTTGATGGGGATTGCATTGAATGTGTAGATTGCTCTAGGTAGCATTGACATCTTCACAATATTTGTTCTTCCAATCCATGAGCATGGAACGTTTTTCCATTTCTTTGTGTCTTCCTCAATTTCTTTCCTGAGTATTTTATAGTTTTTTGAATACAGATCCTTTGTCTCTTTGGTTAGATTTATTCCTAGGTATCTTATGGTTTTGGGTGCAATTGTAAATGGGATCGACTCCTTAATTTCTCTTTCTTCTGTCTTGTTGTTGGTGTATAGGAATGCCACTGACTTCTGTGCATTGATTTTATATCCTGCCACTTTACTGAATTCCTGTATGAGTTCTAGCAGTTTTGGGGTGGAGTCTTTGGGGTTTTCCACATAAAGTATCATATCATCTGCAAAGAATGAGAGTTTGACTTCTTCTTTGCCAATTTGGATGCCTTTGATTTCTTTTTGTTGTCTGATTGCTGTGGCTAGGACTTCCAATACTATGTTGAATAGCAGTGGTGATAGTGGACATCCCTGCCGCGTTCCTGACCTTAGGGGGAAAGCTCTCAGTTTTTCCCCATTGAGAATGATATTCGCTGTAGGTTTTTCATAGATGGCTTTTATGATATTGAGGTATGTACCCTCTATCCCTATACTCTGAAGAGTTTTGATCAAGAAAGGATGCTGTACTTTGTCAAAAGCTTTTTCTGCATCTATTGAGAGGATCATATGATTCTTGTTCTTTCTTTTGTTAATGTATTGTATCACATTGATTGATTTGCGGATGTTGAACCAACCTTGCAGCCCAGGGATAAATCCCACTTGGTCATGGTGAATAATCCTTTTAATGTACTGTTGGATCCTATTGGCTAGTATTTTGGTGAGAATTTTTGCATCCGTGTTCATCAGGGATATTGGTCTGTAATTCTCCTTTTTGATGGGGTCTTTGTCTGGTTTTGGGATCAAGGTAATGCTGGCCTCATAAAATGAGTTTGGAAGTTTTCCTTCCATTTGTATTTTTTGGAACAGTTTCAGAAGAATAGGTATTAATTCTTCTTGAAATGTTTGGTAGAATTCCCCTGGGAAGCCATCTGGCCCTGGGCTTTTGTGTTTTGGGAGATTTTTGATGATTGCTTCAATTTCCTTAGTGGTTATAGGTCTGTTCAGGTTTTCTATTTCTTCCTGGTTCAGTTTTGGTAGTTGATACATCTCTAGGAATGCATCCATTTCTTCCAGGTTATCTAATTTGCTGGCATAGAGTTGCTCATAATATGTTCTTATAATTGTTTGTATTTCTTTGGTGTTGGTTGTGATCTCTCCTCTTTCATTCATGATTTTGTTGATTTGCGTCATTTCTCTTCTCTTTTTGATAAGTCTGGCCAGGGGTTTATCAATCTTGTTAATTCTTTCAAAGAACCAGCTCCTAGTTTCGTTGATCTGTTCTACTGTTCTTTTGGTTTCTATTTCATTGATTTCTGCTCTGATCTTTATTATTTCTCTTCTCCTGCTGGGTTTAGGCTTTATTTGCTGTTCTTTCTCCAGCTCCTTTAGGTGTAGGGTTAGGTTGTGTACTTGAGACCTTTCTTGTTTCTTGAGAAAGGCTTGTATTGCTATATACTTTCCTCTTAGGACTGCCTTTGCTGCATCCCAAAGATTTTGAACAGTTGTGTTTTCATTTCATTGGTTTCCATGTATTTTTTTAATTCTTCTTTAATTTCCTGGTTGACCCATTCATTCCTTAGTAGGATGCTCTTAACCTCCATGTATTTGAGTTCTTTCCGACTTTCCTCTTGTGATTGAGTTCTAGTTTCAAAGCATTGTGGTCTGAAAATAGGCAGGGAATGATCCCAATCTTTTGGTACCGGTTGAGACGTGATTTATGACCTAGGATGTGATCTATTCTGGAGAATGTTCCATGGGCACTAGAGAAGAATGTGTATTCTGTTGCTTTGGGGTGGAATGTTCTGAATATGTCTGTGAAGTCCATTTGGTCCAGTGTGTCATTTAAAGTCTTTATTTCCTTGTTTATCTTTTGCTTAGACGATCTGTGCATTTCAGTGAGGGGGATGTTTAAGTCCCCCACTATTATTGTATTGTTGTCCATGTGTTTCTTTGCTTTTGTTATTAATTGCCTTATATAATTGGCTGCTCCCATGTTAGGGGTATAGATATTTACAATTGTTAGATCTTCTTGTTGGATAGATCCTTTAAGTATGATATAGTGTCCTTCCTCATCTCTTATTACAGTGTTTGGTTTAAAATCTAATTTGCCTGATATAAGGATTGCCACCCCAGCTTTCTTTTGGTGTCCATTAGCATGGTAAATGGTTTTCCACCCCCTCACTTTCAATATCGGGGTGTCTTTGGTTCTAAAATGAGTCTCTTGCAGACAGCATATCGATGGGTCTTGTTTTTTAATCCAGTCTTTTAGCCTGTGTCTTTTGATTGGGGCATTTAGCCCATTTACATTCAGGGTAACTATTGAAAGATAGGAATTTAGTGCCATTGTATTGCCTGTAAGGTGACTGTTACCGTATATTGTCTGTGTTCTTTTCTGATCTATGTTGCTTTTAGGCTCTCTCTTTGCTTAGAGGACCCCTTTCAAGATTTCCTGTAGGGCTGGTTTTGTGTTTGCAAATTCCTTTAGTTTTTGTTTGTCCTGGAAGCTTTTTATCTCTCCTTCAACTTTCAATGACAGCCTAGCTGGATAGAGTATACTTGGCTGCATATTTCTCTCATTTAGTGCTCTGAATATATCCTGCCAGTCCTTTCTGGCCTGCCAGGTCTCTGTGGATAGGTCTGTTGCCAATCTAATGTTTCTGCCCTTGTAGGTTACAGATCTCTTCTCCCGAGCTGCTTTCAGGATTTTCTCTTTGTCTATGAGACTCGTAAGTTTTACTATTAGATGTCGGGTGTTGACCTATTTTTATTGATTTTGAGAGGGGTTCTCTGTGCTTCCTGGATTTTCATGCCTGTTTCTTTCCCCAAATTAGGGAAGTTCTCTGCTATAATTTGCTCCATTATACCTTCCGCCCCTCTCTCTCTTTCTTCTTCTTCTTCTGGGATCCCAGTTATTCTAATGTTGTTTCGTCTTATGGTATCGCTTAGCTCTCGAATTCTGCCCTCGTTATCCAGTAGTTGTTTATCTCTCTTTTTCTCAGCTTCTTTATTTTCCATCATTTCATCTTCTATATTACTGATTCTCTCTTCTGCCTCATTTATTCTAGCACTTAGCGCCCCCATTTTTGATTGCACCTCATTAATAGCCTTTTTGATTTCTACTTGGTTGGATTTTAGCTCTTTTACTGCTCCAGAAAGGGTTTCTCTAATAACTTCCATATTTTTTCAAGCCCAGCTAGTATCTTTAAAGTGATGATTCTGAACTCTAGATCTGACATCCTACTAATGTCCGTATTGAGTAGGTCCCTGGCAGTCGGTACTACCTCTTGTTCTTTTTGTTGAGGTGATTTTTTCCATCTTGTCATTTTGTGCAGAGGAGAATAGATTAATGAGAGAACAAAATGCTAGCAGAGTAACCACATCCCCAGAATATATACTCTAAACGAATCAGAAAAGACCTGAAGCAGTGGGATAAGAAAGGGAAAGAGAGAAAAAAGAAAAAGAAAAAAAAGAAAAAGATAAAGATAAAAACAAAAACAAAAACAAACAAAACAAAATAACAACAACAAAAAAAACCCAGAATGTGATCAAATATGATCAGGCTGGTATATAGATCAGTGCCACACACTAGATTTGGGGTGTATTTTGGTCTTTTAGAAGAAAGTGCCTCCCAAAATTTTAAAGAAAGAAAAACTTATATATGTACAACAATAAGGGTTGATATGATGAAGGGATGGAATATGACTGTAAAAATGGAAATTATAAAAAATTTTATAAAAGGAATTGATAAGAAGTTGTTTGAAAAAAGAAAGAAGAGGACTTAAAAAAAAGAAAAAAGAAAAAGAAAAAAAAAGGGAGAGGATGTGATCAGGCAGGGGAATAGAAAACACCATATACTAGAGATTTAGGGTATATTTTAATCTGTTAGAAGAAACTATCTCAAAATTTTAAAGAGAGAACAACTTATATATATAAGCCAAAAATATGGGTAACTACTATGAAGAGATAGAATATGACTCTAAAAATGAAAAATAAAAATGTTTTTTTTTAAAAAAAGGGATTGATAAGATGTTGGTTGAAAAAGGGAAAAAGAAAAATTCAAAAAGAAATGAAAAGACAAAAATACAGTTAAAAAAAATTAACTTTGAAAGACTAAAGAATCATGGTAAAAAAGCCATGAATTCTATGTGCAGTTTTCCCCTAGCGCTGGAGTTCTGCCGTTCTCATTGATCGGTAAACTTGGTCTTGACTGGCTGTTCTCGCTGATCTTCTGGGGAGGGGCCTGTTGCCGTGGTTTCCAAATGTCTCTGCCGGAGGCGGAATTGCCCCGCCCTTGCCCCCTCCCGGCTAAGTCATCTGCTCGGGTTTGCTCTCCGGGCTTTTGTTCCCTGCGAGCTTTCCGTACAGCTTTGGAGGCAGAGAGTGAAAATGGCGGCCTCCCAATCTCCGCCCCGGAGGAGCTGAGAATTCGGGGCCCCGCTCCTCAGTGAGCCCCCAGAGAAAAGCCGTCAGTCACTCCCGTCTCCCCAGTCTCCGGCCGCACTCCGTGCTCGCCCGGCCTATGACCGCGCGTTTCTATCTCTGGCACCCGACCCCGGGTGGAGTCTCCAAACCCAGCAGATCCCTGCGGTGCACTCCCGCGCCACTCCTCCCGGGGGAGGAAGGTGAGTCTCCCCGGATCTGCCGCTTGTTGGGTCCCTGCCGGAGGAGCAGGGGCCCACTGTGCCGCGGATCACGGTTTATGGCAACCCCGAGCTGAGAGCCCGCGCCTGGGCTCCGCCTCTGCAGCCGGCTTCCCTGCTCCGTTACCTGGGAGCTCTGCCACACTCAGGCACCCCCAGTCTTTCTGTGACCCCGAGGGTCCTGAGACCACACTGTCCCGGAGGGTTCCACCCCCCGCTTAGCCACCAGAGTGACGTCCCTCGGCGGAGCAGACTTTTAAAAGTTCCGATTTTGTGCTCTGTGGTTCTATCACTTGCCAGAAGCGGCCGACGGAGGCCCCTCCCCCGCCGTCTATCCTCCCAAATATCGCCTTGGATTCACTTCTCCGCACGTCCTACCTTCCAGAAAGTGGTCGCTTTTCTGATGAGAGAGTTGTTGCTCTTTTCTTCGATCTCCTGTTGAGTTTGTAGGTGTTCAGAATGGTTTGATCCCTATCCAGCTGAATTCCTGAGAGGAGACGAAATCCAGGTCTCCTACTCCTCCGCCATCTTGCTCCGCCCCCCCTGTTTTATTTTTTTAAAAGATTTATTTATTTATTTGAGAGAGAGAGAGAGAGAGTGGGGGAGGGGCAGAGGGAGAAAATCTCAAGCAGACTGCCTGCTGAGTGGGGAGGCCCTTGTGGGGGTTCGATCCCATGCCCCATGAGATCATGACCTGAGCTGAAACCAAGAGTCAGATGCATAACCAAATGTACCACTCAGGCGCCCCCAGCCTTGTTTTAAATAAAAGTGAATGGAACAGAAAACATCCGGATGTAAGAGCTAAGTACTGTTTTATAAAATGTTTGTTTCTGGAGCACCTGAGTGTTGCCTACTTTGACCTACTCTTGGTTTTGGCTCGTCTCGGGCTCCATGCTTTGCGTGGAGTCTGCTTGAGATTCTCTCTCCTCCCTGTGCCCTTCCCACTTGTGCTCTCTCTCTCTCTCTCTCAAATAAAAAAAATACTTTAAAAAATATTTGTTTCTGCTTTGAATGTATGTTTATGGTGTGGGTTATGATCTGAAATGTATTTATTACTGTGGACAGAAGTCAAAAGAGTTTGAAAGTCATTAATTGCTAAATCACTGGTTCTTCACCTTCGCTGCACACTGGAATCACCCAGTGGGCTTTGAAAAATAGGACTGCATGGGTCCATGCCCCAGGGATTCTGCTGTTTTTGCTTTGAGGTGTGACCTAAGCATGGGGCATGCTTAAAACTTCTTAGATATGTAGGTAGGAAGAAGAGCCCTTGAAGAGCTGAGCCTTCAAGACAAGCTCTGCTAGGTAATTTCATTGCCTGCCTCTGGATTCTCATTTATTTAATTTGCCTTGGGACCAAGTTGTCCTACAAATTGGAATTGTGGCAGGGTCTAGGGAAGGAGCAGAGTGGGCTTAGGAGATAGATAATGGCTGCCCCAAGTGAAGAACAAATGCAGTCTTGTGGGGTAAAAAATAAAAGTTTCACAGTAGTTCAGATAGAGAAATGTGGAGGGAGAATGTAGAGTGAAAAAGAGACAGGGATAATTAGAATTGTGTGAGCATCCCCCCTGCCATTCCACTCTGTGAGTGAATGGCCCGGAGTCAGCGTGACATGGGACCCCCAGAGCTTGCTGTTGCTCTAGGTGGTCATTTATGGGTGCCTCTCACTACTGCAAGTCACTCCACACACCAAACTGCATTTAAGGGTAATTCCTTTCCTTTTTTCTTTTATTTTTTTTATAATTTTATTTTTAAAAATTTTAATTCCGATATAGTTAACATACAGTATTATATTAGTTTCAGGTATACAGTATAGTGATTCAACAGTACTGTTTACTACTAACCTACTTTGTTGAGGGTTTTTATCATGAATGGATGTTGTTCTCTGTCAAAGCTTTTTCTGCATCTTTTGAAATCATCACAGGGCTTTTATCCTTTCTCTTATTGATGTAATGTATCACATTGATTGATTTCTGAATACTGAACCATCTTTGCAACTGGGGATAAATCCCACTTGATTGTGGTGAATGATTTCTTAATTTAGTGTTGGATTTGGTTTGCTAGTATTTTATGAGAATTTTTGCATCCATGTTCATCAGGGATATTGGCCTGTAGTTCTCTTTTTTCAGTGGAGTCTTTATCTGGTTTTGGTTTCAGGGTAATGCTGGCCTCATAGAATGAATTTGGACATTTTCCTTCCTTTTCTATTTTTTGAATTGTTTGAGAAGAATCAGTATTAATTCTTCATTATGTGTTTGGTAACATTCCCCTTTGAAGCTATCTATCTGGTCCTGTACTGTCCTTTGTTGGGAGTTTCTTGATGACTGATTCAGTGTCATTGCTAGTAATCATTCTGTTCACATTTTCTATTTCTTCCTGATTCACTTTTGGGAGGCTATGTGTTTCTAGGAGTTTATCCATTTCTTCCAGGTTTCCAATTTGTTGGCATGTACTTTTTCATAAAATTCTCTTATAATCCTTTGCATTTCTGTGGTGTTGGTTGTTCTTTCTCCTTTTTCATTTTTAATTTTATTTATTTAAGTGCTCCCTCTCTCTCTCTCTCCCCCTCCCTCCCTCTTCTCTCCTTCTTTCTCATCCTACCCCCTCCCTCTCTCTCTCTTTTTATGAATGTAGATAAAAGTTCATCAATTTTGTTGATCTTTTCAAAGAACCAGCTTCTGGTTTCATTGATCTGTTTTATTGTTTTTATAGTTTCCCTGTTTCATGTATCTCTGCTCTAATCTTTATTATGTCCTTCCTTCCACTGGTTTTGGTTTTGTTTGTTCTTCTTTTTCAAACTCGTTTAGGTGTAAGGCTCACTTGTTTGAGATTTTTCTTGCTTCTTAAGGTAAGCCTGTATTATGAACTTCCCGTTTAGAACAGCTTATGCTGCATCCCAAAGATTTTGGACTATTTTGTTTTCATTTTCATTTGTCTCCATGTATTTTTAAATTTCATCTTTGATTTTTTTGGTTGCCCCATTCATTGTTTAGTAGCATATTATTATTATTATTTTTTAAGATTTTATTTATTTATTTGACAGAGAGAGACACAGCGAGAGAGGGAACACAAGCAGGAGGGAGTGGGAGAGGGAGAAGCAGGCTTCCCGCTGAGCAGGGAGCCCGATGTGGGGCTCGATCCCAGGACCCTGGGATCTGACCTGAGGTGAAGGCAGACGCTTAACGACTGAGCCACCCAGGTACCCCTAGTAGCATATTATTTAACCTCCATGTATTTATGCTCTTTCCAGACTTTTTCTTGTGGTTGATTTCTAGTTTCATATTTTTGTGGTCAGAAAAGATGCATGGTATGACTAATCTTTTTGAATTTGTTGAGACTTATTTTGTGGCCTAATAGGTGATCTATTCTGGAGAACGTTCCTTGTGCACTTGAAAAGAATGTGTATTCTGCTGTTCTAGGATTGAATGTTCTGAATACATTTGTTAAATCCATCTGGTCCCATATGTCATTCAAAGCCACAGTTTGTTGATTTTGTTTGGATGATCTATCCATTGATGTGAGTCTGGTACTAACGTTCCCTACTATTATTGCATTACTATTAATTACTTCATTTATGTTTGTTATTAACTGTTTTATATATTTGAGTGCACCCATGTTCGGTGTATAAATATTTACAATTATTTTTTCTTCTTGTTGGATTGTTCCTTTTATGATTATACATTTTCCGTCTTTGTCTCTTGTTACAGTCTTTGTTTTAAAATTTTAAGGGAAATTCTTGGTTTATTCTCTTATGGTAGTCCTTCCCTCACAGAAGATGAAACTCTGCTATATTCATGTTACAAGGAGTGACTGAGTTTTATCAAAACATCATCATCTAATACATTAAATTAATCTTGTTACTTCTAATTCTGTTGGTTTACATTCTTGTTCTTATATGGCTTCCTTTGCTCGGTGTGACTGTGTGGCTCACCGTGAATATAGTGGGCCAGTAAATTAACTCCCAACTTCTTGTATATCTGTTAGCAAAGATTAGAAGACATTGTGAAATGATGTGAATGGGCCTTAAAGCTTACTTCGACTATTTATCAGTAACCTTATCTATGTGTGAAATAGGAGTCAGAGGAAAACCTGTATTAGAAAGGAAAGTGGGGGGGTGCCTGGGTGGCTCAGTTGGTTGAGCCTCTGACTCTTGGTTTCAGCTCAGGTCATGATCTCAGGGTCCTGGGATTGAACCCCGGGTCAGGCTTTGCACTCCGCAGGGAGTCTGCCTGGGGATTCTGTCCTCCCTCTGCCCCTCCCCTTACTTGAGCACTCACGCGTGCTCTCTCTCTAAAATACATGAATAAATCTTTTAAAAAAAATAAGGAAAGTGGGATTTAAATTGTTACCTAAAAAAGGTGAGGATGATAATGATGGTGACCACGGATATTGGTGACGGTGGCAGTGAACATTTATTGAGCTATTCACTAAGTAACTTGCAGTGGGCCAGTGTTTTCCATGGATTACTTTACCTGATCCCTAGAACACCCCTTTGAGGTAGGTGCTATTACAGGACCCCATTTTACACAGAAGGAACCCAAGTTAAGTGATTTGCCTGAGAGATGCAGCTGGGATTCAAGATCAAATGTGTTGCCCCCAGGCCTGAGAACTGACTCTTCTCTGGAGTGAGGAGAGGGCCAGGGAGGCTGTTCCAGGCCAGAGGCTGAACTTGATTCCAGAGAATGAAGGGAACGCATGTGACATGACATGCTGGAGAGGGAGTCAGTCCAGTTACACAGCCTGATGGAAGAGCTGAAACTATGAAATATTACCAAAGAGTAACAAAAATAATATGAGAGAATCTTCTTATACTGATGTAGGGAGTTGATAGGACATCTTGAGCATGGAATAAGCAAGGTGGAGGATGACACACAATGAACATGTATTTGGAAAAGAAACACATTGTGTGTATGTGGGAGAGAGAAAGAGAGAGATATTAAATCTTCGAATGCACAGAAGTGATCTGGAAAGATATAATCCCAAATTATAACTGTCCTCCTTTGCCAAGGATGTGGGCTCCAGGTGTTAGTGGTGATGGTCAAAAGAACTTGAGCTTTGATCTAATATTTGTGTTTTGTTTCTGTTTGTTTGCAAGCAATTTGACTGCATTTGTGTGCTTAGGTAATTTTGCAAAGGTTAGGGCTTTGATACAGAAAAAATGAAATAGGGGGATAATTCAGAATTTCATATTCAGGTTGGTCCTATCTCCAAAGTCCTAGACTGGAAGATTGCACAATTCTTTAAATTTGTAGAAGTTGTTATGATGCAAGGGCATAATGGAAAACAATTTGACACTTCATTGATAGAGAAGACAGCTTGGTTGCTAATTAGCTCCATTTTTTTTTTTTTTTAAGTGAAAGAATATTTGGGAGTTTTAGAAATCTGAGCATTGGTATAGGGATTTAGAGAACATTCTGGTAAAGAAAGTCCGTCTTTAGTTATCTGGCCCAGAGGTGGGAATGAGGGCCAGACAAGGAAGGGAAGGCCATTGGCTGCACTCCTAGCTGTCACTGCATCCTTCCAGAGCCCAGTGAGGCAAGCCCTCTTGTGGTTGTGCTCGGTATTTTTTAAATGTTTCCAAAAGGGGTGCCTGGGTGGCTCAGTCGTTAAGCGTCTGCTTTTGGCTCAGGTCATGATCCCAGGATCCTGGGATCGAGCCCCACATCAGGCACCCTGCTCGGCGGGAAGCCTGCTTCTCCCTCTCCCACTTCCCCTGCTTGTGTTCCCTCTCTCGCTGTGTCTCTCTCTGACCTATAAATAAATAAATAAAATCTTTAAAATAAAATAAAATAAAATAAAATAAAATAAAATAAAATGTTTCCAAAACCCTAAACGGCTAATTCTGTGTGTTGTAGATGGAGACAAGAGATCTGGACTTCTGAACTTCTACTGGAAAAGATAAAATGTGCAAGCCCTTCAGGATGCTGGGGAGGCTGGGGCTGAACTGAAGAGGGAGACAGGGACATGCCGGCGTGAAGGGTATGTAACATTGACATTATAAAACCCAGTGTGTGGCAACCTGGGGACGTTCCTCGATTTCTAGGTTCAGCTGTGCGTCAGAGAGATTGTGCGCTCTAGCTCGGTTATATTGGCGTGAGTGTGACTTCTCTGACAGGGGGCAGCTGTGTACCTGTTTCCAGGTGTCTGAGGGATTCAGTGTAGGATGTATTGGTCGCGGGGCCACACCAACACCAAGGTGGTTGAGGAGAACATAAACTATAGCTCCTGTTGATGGAGCACGGACTATGTGCCAGGTGAGGCTCTAAGCAGTTTAATGGATTAATTCATTTAATTCCCACAACACCACCGTGAAGCAGGCACGGCTGTTGTCCCCTGTTGTAGAAGTGGGACCACCAGGGAGCACAAAGAAGCTGGTTGCTCGCCAAGAGGGGTTGTGATGGTGGGACCCCATCCCAACATAAAAGCCTTACTCTGTCTGCTCTCTCCCTCTCTTGTACATTTCTTCCTGTCCCCGCTTTTCTCTTTCTCTTTTTTCGTAGCATCATAGGTCTCCATATAACAGGGAATTAGCATCAAAGGGATGTCAGTAGACATCACTGGCAGATCTGATCTTCCAAGAATGGCCACAACACTATTGCTTGGAACCTTGCCATGCTCCCTCAGGCAGGGAAGGCTACCTTCCCTCTCCTGGAGTCGGGGTAGAATTCAGTGACAGAGAGAAGGTGGCGGAGGGACACAGAGTGGCTTCAGTGCCAGATCATCAAAGACGACATGGCTTGTACCTGGCTATCTTCTTCTCTAGGCACACCTGTCTTTGAGATCAGCCACCATTGGCCCAGTCCCCATAGAAAGGCCACATGTAGGGGTTGCGGCCACCAGCCCCACCTAAGGCCACACTGACATGTGAGCGAGGCTTTGGGTGGCTCCAGCCCCAGCGTTGGAGCTGCCCCCGCTGATGTCGAGCAGAGAAGAGACAAACTGTCCCTGATGAACTGTTCCTGCTCAGCCTTGCCCCCATAGCAGATTCGTGAGCAACACTAACATGGTCATCGTTTCGAGGTGTCTCATTCATACTCACTGCAACACCATTTAAGGTAGAAGGCATTACACTCATTTACAAGTAAGGAGATAGGGGCCCATTGAGATGATGTGACTCACCCAGGCCCCACGATGAGGTGGGATTTGAGTCCAGGTCTAGTCTACCCAAGCTTAGGAGATCCACCACTACCCAGCTGTCCACTCCTTCTGGATCAAGAGCTGGGGCCTTTGCTGCCACTTAGACACTGCTGCTCTCAGAGAAAGCCAATCCATTTGGCAAAAGAGGACAAGACAGTAAAACAGAAGAACTAGCTTTACACAGTCTGCTGTGACTCTGCTTCCTTAATTTGAACCCGAGGTAAATGTTGCCAGTCCTGGCTCAGACATACAGTTCCCTCAGGAAGCCAGCTACCTTCCCTCCATGAGCTTAGACTCGATGGGATCTGCTCATGTCCTGCGAGATACTTTTCCGTATCATGTGAAGTAACATTCGTGTGACCAGATACTTCTGTCACCAACATGGCTATTTCTTGTTTGACTTCAGGCTCCCTGAGGCCAGGGATGGTCCTGTCTCTGGTCTCCTCACCTCATGTCTTCTAGCACAGATTCTGACTCCCAGAGGACAGTGAATAAAGGCATGAGAAATAAATAACCACAGAGCATCAACTAAGAATTTTCTCAACAATGATGACAGTAGAGCGAGGAAGTGCAAAATTCCAGATATAAATACCGACGTCTTATCTTGCGGCTGATGATTTGTCTTTTGAAGTCAGAGGTTTCTTTTTCACTTCCTTTGTCTTTCCTGTTAGATAAAACATCTTCGTGTTTGACTTCTATAAAAAAACGACTTCAATGAAATGCAGTGGTCAATTAACAATGGCAGGAACTGGCAGCGCTCTGACACATTCTATTTCACTGCATTGTTATCCAAGTGAAAAACATTTTCAGATGTGCGACATGGGAGATTTGATTTTGGTGCAAATGCTGAAATAGGACGTGTAGCTTCTGCATTCGTTCTGGGCAGCCTTTACTCATAGGAATGGGGGCCCTTGTGTCTTTGATCTTGTATTTAGCTATGAGCACGTCATTGGTGGCTGCTCGAGAACTGTGAATAACTCCTATCTCTACCTTGTCCAGAATGTCTGCTTGTTTACCCTACACTTCGCAGGTGTAGGGCTCCAGTTATAAAGGAGGTGGCAGCAGGACCAGAATCTGAGGATTGTTTTTCTTTGTTGTTGTTATTATGAGGGATGAATAAATGCATGCAAAGTGTGAGGCCAGTTTAAGTCTTTAATCATATTTTTTTATGGCCCAATCCATCAGTTAGCTTTTGCTGCCTTAAAAAAACCACCCCTAGAACATAGTAGCTTAAAATAATAGCCATTTATTTAGTTTAGGATTCTGCAGGTTAAATGGTTTGGGCTGGGCTCCGCTGGTCTGGCTGGCTCAGCTGGGCTGACACATGCGTCTTCAGTCAGCTACCAGGTTGGCGATGGCAGCCTCGCCTGGGAGGGCACACCTCTGTTCTGCGTGTCTCTCATCCCCCCGCAGGTTGGGGCTCTAAGAGAATGAGCACACATGGCTTCTTGAGGCTAGGGCTTGAAATGACACAGGGTCACATCTGCCAGATTCTATTGGCCAGTCCAGACTCAAGAGAAAAGAAATCGACCCCAGCCCTTGATGGGAGGAACTGCAAAGCTGCCTTGCAAAAGGCAGGCATGTAGGAAGAGTGGAGAACTGTGGTCGTCTTTGCAACCCACAACACCACATGAAATGCCAATATTGTACCGAGGGAATTAACAACATTACGACAGAGAATGAAAGGAGACCACGTGCATGGCTGATAACTTACGAGAAAAATGGCCCTGGGCTGAGAAGAGAGGACAGCAGGAAGAAGCTCAGATGGATACAGGATAGCAGAGCCACCAGCCATTTTCCCCTTTCCCCTCCCGCCTAACTCTGTGGAAGGGGGATTGAGAGGGAGGGGTGCGGCAGAGCACAGGGGGCGTAGTTGGTAGGAAAGACTCTTTGCTTTTGCTGTTCTCTTTCCTCCTATTGTCAGTGGAGTGGAGGGAGGGAGTAGCAGGTGATGAAAGTGTGGCTCTCTCATGTCTCACTTGGGGGAGCCAGCAGAGAGGGAGGGGAAGGGTCAAATGGTCTGTCTTCCAAATGGCTTTGTTCCCATGGGATCTCAGGAAGGCTTCAGCTACGAACACTTGGCCTCGTGAGACTACCACACGTTCACGGTCACATTTCATCATCACAACAGCCCTGTAAGGGTGGGATCATTATTATCCTCACTTTACAGATGGGGAAACTGAGTGCTAAGAGGTCAAGGAACTTGCCCTCGCAGTCGCAGTTGGGCATTGGCAAAGATGGGGTTCAAAGCCCAGCTGTGTGATGGCTTCCATGGGGCACCTGGCTGAACCCCGCCATGCCGATGTGGCCTGCGGGTTTGACAAAAATGGCAGCCCTCAAACAGGTGTGATCAGAGCACTTGGGGTTTACTCCCTCCCCTTTCCCTGGCCTCCATTTGGATCCTGGCCTGAGGAGCATGCTATGGAAGGGTAGCACTGGTGGGATGTCATCACCAGCGGAGAATCTGGCAAGCAGCAAGTAAGCAGCTATCTTTGGGAAGACCCCCAGCTTCCCCTGGGTAAGCAGGGATGGGTCATTTTCAGTCCCAACTGGGTGATCCATCTCCTCCTCCTGGCTGAGTCCGGAGGCCCCAGAGGCTGGGTTTGAGTGCCCTATTTCACAGGACCCAGAGTGTGCTCTGGTAGGGTCTAGAGCAAGCCTAGGCCTCTGCTCACCAGACCAAAATCCTCAGGCCACTACTGGGCCCATCTGACACAGCTCTGCTGGAAATACCTCCCATGCCTTAATTAACCACGCACACGGAGGAACACAGCCTGACTGGTGTCTTTCGCTGGACGCCTCTCTGATGTTCTCTGGTTCTCAGGCTTCTCCTTTTTCCATGCAAGAGAATCTCACCAATTAAATATAGCAGAGAATGCTTGTTTTTCCTGTTGCTCTCCTTGCTCACTGTTTAGTTAAAGGCTAGTGCTGCCATCCACTGGCTGAGAGTTTTAAAATGATTTCATGAAGAATTTCTCTCTTTTCCTGTCATTCTTCTTTTTCCCTCTGTATTTTCCTCAGTTCTACTGGTTCTTTCCAACATGCAAATGCAGCTTCGAAGCCTGATAGTAATAAGGATAAGTGAGTCTTGTTGGAAATAGTAGCATTGCTTTAAGGCTTGCGATGAGTCAGGTCCTGTTCTAGGTATGTCACCCGTTCTTTCCTCACATGGCCCTGAGAGGTAGTGAGGCCCTGTCTTTGTCCCCATTTTACAGATGAGAAAATGGAGAGCACTGAAGTCATCTGTGTGTCATGGTGTCTGGCATATTCGAGGGCTCGATGAGTGTTAGCTTTTATTTGTAAAAATGGGCCGTATCTTAGCTTGGGTCAAGAATTTGTGTGCAGGGGCGCCTGGGTGGCTCAGTTGGTTAAGCGACTGCCTTTGGCTCAGGTCATGGTCTCAGGGTCCTGGGATCGAGCCCCACATTGGGCTCCCTGCTCGGCGGGAAGCCTGCTTCTCCCTCTCCCACTCCCCCTGCTTGTGTTCCCTCTCTCACTGTGTCTCTCTCTGTCAAATAAATAAATAAAATCTTTAAAAAAAAAAAGAATTTGTGTGCAGTGACACGTGGACACACAGTGAAGGAGGGGGTGGGGTTGGGAAGGGGGGAGGCCATCAGGATGTGACCATGAGCAGGTGACAAGGTAGCTGGGGCTCAATCCCACTGGAGATCTGTGACAGATGGTGTAGGATACATCTTGGAATTATCCCACCAAGGGACGCGGAAGCTCGGGTATTCTTGGAGAAATCATGGGGATCTTTTTAAAGCAGTTGCAGACTTCCTCATTGTAATCCTGTCTGTTGCCACCCATTTGTCCAGGGAAAGAAGCAGGGGAAAGCTCTTGTGCATTATTCCCCTTGGCTTCCTGAACTTCCCCTTTGTTCTCTGCCTCTGCTGTCACTGGACAACATACCACCCCCAAGCTCAGTGGAAAATTAACAATGAGCATTTATTTAGCTCATGCAACTAAAGGTTGGCTGCGGTTTGGCTGATCTGGGTTGAGCTCAGCTGGGTGGCTCTGCTTCCGGCATACATCCAGCTAACCTTGGCTTCTCTTGGCTGAGATATGGTCTCGGGCCAGCTCCATCTGAGTGCATTCTGAGTCAGGCTTCTGGGCAGTTGCTACCCAAAGAAGGCTCTTCTCATGACCATGACAGAGGCACAGGGCTGCAAGTGGAAACCCAAGGGGCCTCTTAACGGAGACTTCTGTATTATCTTATTGAGTAAAGGAAGTGACATGGCCAAACCCAAGTTAAGAGGCAGAGAGGTACATTCTGCCTTCACTGGGGAAGTTTCTACTGCTGGCCTTGGCTTAGAATCAATAAGGCACTCTTTGCCGGCTGCTAAACTGTGCAAATACAATGTGAAATTTAAAAGTTTTACCACTGCCAGTCTTCGTTATCACTTTGGGCAAAATCCCAAATCTTTAACGATATTCTAATTTGTTATTAATGGGAGATGGTTATTAAAAGCTGTGCACCCTCGGGTTCCAGAAACCTCTTTGCTGTCTCAGACCTCAGCTGGGGATTGTTGCCTTATCTCGTACCGTGACTGCTCATCATGGACTCACAAGGTGTCTGGAGTTGTTGAGCTCTTCCATCCCAGTTACAACTGGTTACCACCTAGGCAGCTGCCTCAAATGGTGCGACTTGGCATCTGCCTCTACCAGTTGCTCAAGCTCAGAGTGAAATAAGAGCAGCAAGTGGAATGAATTGTCAGTTATATTGATGTGTGTATTTTCCTACATTTTGGGAGAAGGCTGGAATCCTGTAGAAAATCTCATTTCTCTGCTTTTCTCAGTACCTTGGCTCTCCTATCTGGCATGATGACAATTTGCCTGGAAGGAGAAGAGGCAGAGCTTTTATGTTGGTTGGAATTTGCAGCCATAAATTTACAGGACTTTTTTTCCAAGTTAGCATGGAAAAGACTTGCCGTTTTATGCTTTTTGTGAGTTGTAAGTCGCAAGGCATATGCTCAGGGTGGCTTGACTGTTGTGTTGTTGGCCCTGTAAAGAAGGTCTGTGGAAAAAACCTAAGCCTTGAACAATT
Organism: Mirounga angustirostris; assembly: GCF_029215605.1. Lineage (NCBI taxonomy): Eukaryota > Metazoa > Chordata > Mammalia > Carnivora > Phocidae > Mirounga > Mirounga angustirostris. Next base: position 93,895,720 of record NW_026991718.1, on the reverse strand, counting down.
AAACGTCTTTGCAAACACTCGTAAGTTATTTATACTGTGTCCACATACTGGCCAAGCAAGCAAGCAAGTGAACACAGACCTTGATGCTAACGTCTTAACCATGGCACCTTACTTTGTCCCATTAGAGCATTCTAATTAATGCATTAATGAAATCATATGTCCCATTAATACTAAATCGAAATGCCTGTGAGCTTAGTGGTTCACTTCTGTCTTTATAAATGCACAAGGGTGGAGCAGAAAGTACCAGATGTGTGAGCCAATAACCAAGTGTCACTTCTTAGTGGGAAGGATGGTGGGGGGAGTGGGTAAATGAGACAGGGAAAGGAAAGCAGTTGTGTTAATGGGCAGATTACCACCATGGGCAAGCGGGGCTCTGTCCTTTGGGGGAGCTCTGGGAGATGATTCCACCTCAACTCAGAGTTGCTTCACCAAGGAGCGCGGTCGCTGGGGTATTTTATCCACTGATTCACATCCATCATTGGTGAGGACCATTTCAAGGGGCAGTAACTCTCTGGTCTTCTGGGCCACCCATGGGTGAGTCAAGTATGCTGCTGTCAGAGTCTTCAGAAAGAGTACCACTGGTACTTGCTGTGGAAACTCTAGACTTGTTAAGAGGATGGTAAGTGCTTGAGGGGACCTGGTGAGGCACCATTAGCATCTGCTACGGGGCATGCCAAAGATTTTCGGGAATGGAAGGAGAGAATTTATCTTTTGAAATGGAGCACAGCAGAAGCTAAATACCTCGAAGGACTTTGGACTGAATGGGGAAAGGTGAGTATTCCTTTGCTTGGCTATTTAATTTATTTACATCTTGGCACAGCCCTACAATGAAACATTATATGACCATGAACAAAAGAGGGAGAGCTAATGAGCTGATATGAAACTCCATTCAAGAGCACAGTGCAGAACAATATGTAGAATATGCTGGATTTTTTTTTATGCAGGCACTTTTATTGGTTTATAATTTACATATCCTAAAATTCACCCATTTTAAGGATACAAGTATGTGTGTTTGGGTAAATATATAGTTTTCTAGAAATTTCATATAAATGGAATCATACAGTAGGTAGACTTTTGCATCTGACTTTCACTCAGCATGGTGTTATTAAAATTATTCACATCATATGTCAACAGTTTGTTCCCTTTTTGCTGTGCAGTAGTATTTCATTGTATGGATATGTCACTTTTTGTTTATCTGTCCTACAGTTGATAGAAATTTGGTTTGTTTTTAGTTTTATTATTCCAAATAATGCTGCTTAGGAACATCCACACGTAGTCTTTATGTGGACATATATTTTAATTTCTCTTGGGTAGGTACTTAACCAGCGAAATTTCTGGGGCATATGGTAAGTATATGTTTAGTTTTTTAAGGAACGCCACACTGTTTTCAAAGAGACTATACCATTTTATTACATTCCCACCAACACTGAATGAAAGGTCCGGTTTCTTCATATCCTCACCAACAACTGGTAACATCAGTCTTTCTGACATTGATCATTCTGATAGAAGCCTAGTGGCATCTTATCTCCGGTTTAGCATTTCCTAATGACTAATGATGTCCAGCATCTTTTCATGTGCTTATATGCTACTCACAGATCTTCTTGGGGGAAATGTCTCTTCAAATCTTTTCTCATTTTTGTTTCTTTTTTTTTTTTTAAGATTTTTTTTTTTTTTTTTTTTGACAGAGAGAGAGCAAGAGAGGGAACACAAGCAGGGGGAGTGGGAGAGGGAGAAGCAGGCCTCCCGCGGAGCAGGGAGCCCGATGCGGGGCTCGATCCCAGGACCCTGGGATCATGACCTGAGGCGAAGGCAGACGCTTAACGACTGAGCCACCCAGGCGCCCCTGTTTCTTTTCTTATTGATTAAAAAGGTCTTGGACTATTGTAATTTTTTTCTGTAAGGTCAATATTTTTTCCAAATAGAAAATTTAAAAAAGAAAAATCCTAGTCCCCATCAGTGTCCCCACGCCCCGTCAGAATGGTACGCTCAGGAATTGTTTCGTGGTGTTTCATCCTCAGTAAAAGAATTAAGAGGAAGGGAGAGATCAGATTTTCAATCTTCTGCCAGAAAGAGTCATTGTCTGGTAAAGACACAATGGATCGTTATTAAATCAAGACATACTTCCTTGACAACTTTTTTTTCTGTAAATGGGAATTTGGTGACTTAAAAATGTCCGGATGTTAGATAAAGGAAAAACATGAAAAGGCTTATTATTATCTTTCTTTCTTCAGTCCCTACAGAAGTTACCCAGCTTCTTCAGCCTTTCCCCCCCACGTTTGGGTAAGAGGCACTTGCTATGTGCCTGCCTGCGGGTGTAGGGCGGGACCCTGGGAGCTGAGGGGTGAGCAGAGTCGGTCCGCGCCTGGGCACGGGCGCTTGCGTGTTCCCCAGCCACACCCGCTCACACCGACCTTGATTGCGCGCAAGCACGTGCGTCTGTGGAGTTGCCTCTCTTTCACTTCCCACCAAACCCATTACTTCTACAATTTCTCCCATAATGAAAGTGAACCAGATATATGCCCGTAAATTTATTGAGTCCAAACAGAAATTAATGGGCCAGTTACCTAATAGCAGATGAAGTAAAGAACAATGCGATGGAACAGAAAAATGTTCCAGTCCACCTGCCATCTCCTTGACTTTCAGCAGGTTGGCTTGTACTTACTGGCTTTTAATTTTTCAAATAGTTAGTGTGTACCGACTGGTCATTCTTTCATTCATCCATTTTATCTTTAGGAAATCCTACAATGCATCAGACACTTTGTGAGGCCAGGATCAGCCTGACAAAGTGCTTCCCCAGGAGCCTCCCACCCTAGTGGGAGAATTAGACAATACATAATCAAGCAAGTCAATACACACATGTCAGGTTATAATCAACATTACAAAATGAAATGAAATACAATAAGGAGGTAGGAGACAGATGGGTTTATAAAAATTCTGGAAGGGTATACTACAAAGGATTAATAGAGCTAATCATTTAAATTTATTTATTTTAGAATTTATTTTCGAATTTTCCTATAACAAACTCAGATTGCTTTTGTAATAAAAAGGTTATTCTAAATTTACAGAAAAACATTAGATTTGAATGTCTGCATGGTTAATCAGATCACTTGTATCCTCGTTTTATGACCAAAAAATGTTGAAAAAAGTCAACTGGAAAATAACACATAGCCTTTATTATCTGAGGGTGTGGTTTCTGCATGTTAGGAATTTTGATATTTGGAAATACAAGATAAATAAATTACAGAAAACCAGACGTGTTTATAAAATGCCTTCCCGATGGGTAATTGGAAATGATGAATGATCCCTTCAAGTCTTGGTAGATGGTAAATTTTGCCAAGTAGGTCAAAATAGAAAATGGTAGCATTAATGAAAGATGCAAGGACCAAAACAGCTGAGCTCAAAATGCTGTTTCTGACATTGTTTTATTTTGTTTTTACTGGCAAATGGGAGTGTAAAAGTGTGTCTAGGAGTTCAGACAACACAATATAAAGTGGAGATGTCAGTCACTTAGTTACCTTGGCCCAAGAAAACTCCCAAAGTTGGCAAATTCAGACAACGATAAAGCATTTGAAGGCTTGACCCAGGCTGTTTGCTGGAGGCCCAGCTCTCTGGAACAGATGCCTATGGGTATAGGATGTGGGGGTGATCACATTGCTGGCTCCTCCTTCCTTCCTTTCCACTCTTCCCAAACCTCAGGGCTCCACAGGCCCAACTCTGCCTTTTGACTGATTGGTGCCACTTCTCAAAGGGGTGACATTTTATTTCATAACATCACCACTTAGATCATAGCAACCGCTCGAGATAATGAAGTGGGAGAATGAGGTTCTTGTCTCATGCAGTCGAAAAATGAATCTCGCCGACAAAGGAAGAGTGAGTAAAGCAATAGAGTTTTATTTATTTATTTATTTATTTATTTATTTATTTTTAAAGATTTTATTTATTTATGTGACAGAGAGAGATACAGCGAGAGAGGGAACACAAGCAGGGGGAGTGGGAGAGGGAGAAGCAGGCTCCCTGCAGAGCAGGGAGGCCGATGCGGGACTCGATCCCAGGACCGTGGGATCATGACCTGAGCTGAAGGCAGTCGCCCAACCAACTGAGCCACCCAGGCGCCCCGCAATAGAGTTTTATTAAGCAAGGATACAGAAAAAGCTCTCAGGAGTGAGAAGGGTCCCAACAGGGTTGCCACCGAGGGCTTTTAGCATTAGTCATTTATAGAAAGCTAACCAGGGAACTTAAATCTTTTTGACTTCTGTACTAGTGACACCATTGATTAAGGATGAGTGATAACATCTTTAATGGCTTACTTCTTTTTAGGGTCTGGTTATTTTTTGTCGATCTCAGGTGACTGTCATAAAAAAAGACACCTCCCCACCCCCCCAGACACCTAGGGCAGGGTGGTCTGGTGTGTTCCCTTATCTCTGGTTTCTGTACACCTCTGCAGTTTTGGGATTTCTGTGAGCCTGATCACATAGTCCCCTGTCTCCCTACCTAGCCCCTCCTGTCCCTTACTCAATAATAGTGTGGTCACACAACTCCCCATCCAGACACCCACCCAAAACCTTCTTGCCCCACACTGTCAAGTCATTCAATTTCTGGTCCATGCCGATTTCAAAATCCATTTGGCCATCTCTGGTGCTGGAATAAACTAAATCTTATCCAAATACGAACTTCATTTTATATTTTGTAATCTTGGTCACATTTTCTTGTAACTAACCAATTCACATTCATATTTATCTAGTTAAGCACCAGCAAAGAAACTCAAAATTTGTGCCCACATGGCTTGTACTTTAAGTCTAAGCTCTATGGCTCTACTCATTGCTTCCAGTAAGTTCCATGATTTCAGAGTGATTGATCCCAATATATATAGGCTTGTTTTTTTGTTGTTGTTTGTTTATTTTTTACTTGCTTATTGATTAGATTCTTGGGGAGCCCAACTTCCATTCCCTTATTTTGCATTCCTAGGCAACTCATTACTGAAAAGTTAAATAATGCTGCTGCAGAGAATGTTATAGTAATGAGGCAGGAATTTTATCTACAAAGATAAAGTGTACTTTAAGCAAAAGCTAACATTTTAAAGTTTGATAGTATTTAACAAAAATTAAAGAAGGTGTCTAAAGGACTGTTTGAGATTGAATGAAAAATAATATATTGGTTCCTTTTTTCTTACAACAAATATCAAGTCCACTAAAAATAATTCATTTCTTCAATAAAATACTTCGATTAAAAATGTAGATTTATTAGGCTTTGTTTTGAAAATCTGCCCTCTTTTTCCTTCTTTGGACTTTGAAAAAGCAGAAGTTACGCTGACATGCTCAGTGTAGTATTTGCTGATGTTTGAGTGTGTGTGTGTGGTTTTAATTTTTAGTTGTTTTTTTTTCTCCCTCAACCTTTTCTTTTAGTTAATGTGAATCATATTGTATTTTCCACTCCTGAGCACTGTGATTCATTGCCATCTATTTCCTCTGGAGCTCACTACCCCACAGAGTCCTCTGGGAAATTGATTAGTCACCCCCCGAGCAAGGCACCTTACGTGCCTGTGGTCAGCATCTGCTCCAACAACTGTGTCTTTTGGAGGAAGATGAAAGTTGCTGTAGCATCTTCCTTTGGGGAAGTAATAGGGCATCAATTTGGGAGTTTGTATGGCTTGTTGCACTCCTGGATTCATCTTCACAATTTAACATACAGACAAGTTGGATATCACAAAAGACGAATGTGTCATTTGGTTAAGAAGCTTTTCAGGCAATACTTCTGGCCTCAGGAAACACATAGAAGAGTTGGTCATGGCCCCTTGCCCGTGGCATGTGCATAGAGTATTTGTGGATAGGTTGAGTCTTAATATATGAATGCAGTTTTGGAAAAGTTGGAATAGATTCATATATCTCAAACATATTTTTATCTAACCCACTTGGGTCTAACTTCAGAAAGTTTTAAGCCAAAGGATTTTTCTTCATAGGCCAGGCTTATGAAGACATTCCTAAGTTCATACCTTAATCATATCAATTAGTTTTTTTTAAAGATTTTATTTATTTGAGAGAGCAAAAGTGAGAGAGATCACAGAGAGAGAGGGAGAAGCAGAGTCGCCCCTGAGCAGGGAGCCTGATGCGGGCTCGATCCCAGGAGCCTGAGATCATAGGCAGATGCTCAACCGACTGAGCCACCCAGGTGCCCCAATCATATCAGTAATTGTCTTTTTTTTTTTTTTTTAAGACTTTATTTATTTATTTGACAGAGAGAGAGCAAGCACAAGCAGGGGGAGCAGCAGGGGCAGAGGGAGAGGGAGAAGCAGTCTTCCCACTGAGCAGGGAGCCCGATGCGGAGCTTGATCCCAGGACCCTGGGATCATGACCTGAGCTGAAGGCAGACGCTTAATGACTGAGCCACCCAGGTGCCCCTCAGTTATTGTCTTGAGGTTTCAACTTGCATTGAGCCTTGCCGATTGACAGTTTGTGACTGCCTATCCGCAGGATACAGTTGTGATCTTACCTCCATTTGATACCACCTGACCTAAGAGCACTAGGACTGCTACCTCTGCAATCAGAAGAATTCTTTAATTTTGTTAGAGTAAAGCCTCTTCAAGTTTATAGAACCAGAGCGGTTGAAGAGCAGGGACAAATGGTTAACCAGGTAGATAGGCTAAACAAGGTGTCAGAAAGTCCATTTCTGGGCTGAGCCCTGGGTGGCATTGGGAAAGTACTTTTGCTTTGCTAGGCCTTAGGCTTCTTATGAGTCTCTTAGCATGGAGAATTGGAGGTGGGAATGGAACAGAAAACAGGGCACCCACATAAGGGTTAGACATGGGTGACCTGTTATCAGAACTGGGTCACACAAACAAAAGTCCTGACCATATATTAGATGAACACAGAGAAGTAGAACGCTTTAATCTTTGCTGTAAAAAGTATAGCCAGTTCTATCTCACTGAGACAGCGGAGCTCTTGTCTGGATATTCCACTCTTGCCTGTCCTGTTGATTGTCTGGAAGCTCTGGGGAAATAGAGAACATAGTCACCTTCCAACTTGGAATTCAAATGTAAGAGTTGGCCTGCTGTCAAGACAGTCTCGGAGAGCCACGTTCCACCCCAGCTCTGACACTGGCCACCAGCGGGACCTTGGGTAGGTCATTTAGCCTCTGAGCCTCACTTTCTTTACTGACAGAATTAGACCGGGGCCAATTCTACCTGAAGGCTTGGGGTGCTGTGTGGAAAAGGGTCCTGAGGTACCCCATTGGGATATATATCACCACTACTGATGATCAGCGTCTGTGATGTCAGGGAGAGAGAAAATCTGCTGTCTGCCATCCACGCACTCAGTGAGCCTTTGGCCTCCTCTCGTGCTAACCGCACTCTGAGATGTTGCGACTTACCACAGTTCTGGACGCCATATTTGTTGCTCACTAGCTAGTCTGAACATTGCCCAGAAACCTTATAGGCACAGAAACTCAGGCAACCACAAGGGGCGGCCCGGGCCTTAGGTTGTTTCTCCTAATTGGATTCAGAGCTTGGTTTCCTGTGTAAACCACAGTGCCAGGATGTTGCTCCACCCTGGGAGCTAGTGCCTGGTGGGAAACTGGAATATTCCCTGATGTTTTGGAATTTGTAGGCCAAGGAAAATACACTCCTTTTTTCCAAAGGTACCTTTGATGAGCTTGGAACTAGAAAGTGAATGGTCTCGAGTGGTGATTCCCATGGATGATGTGTCCGTAGCTGGGGGTACTGGGTGCCTGACTGGTCCCCTCCACCAACAACCAACCAATCCTGGGCAACTCTGAAAAACTGATTTTCATAAAGCTTTTTTGTTTCAGTTTCCATTCCCACTGCAGTGTTCTGTTTTAATGATCTTGTCACTTCTGGCTCTTAGAATAAGGAAGAGTTTGTTTCCATGTGAGTCAAGTAATGTCTGTTCTCTCCAGCCTTTTCTTTATTTCATATTTTAGACATTTCATAGAACTTAGGTTAGGGGACGAATTGGACACGGCGTGAGCTGGTCCCAGAACGTTGCTGCAGGCGGTACTGATAGTGCTCATCTAGAGGAGCCCTTTGGTTTCTACCTCAGATCTCATCCATGTCATTCATTGGCCATGCTGCAGACCCCCAACAGCTCTGTTAATCCACTGCTTGACTGTGTGTCTGAGCTCCAGACTCCTATCTCTAACTCCTTCTTGGTCATCTCTGCTTTGGGGACCCACTCTGCAAACTCAGATGGTCCAAAGTCGAGCTCTTTTTTTTTTTAAAGATTTTATTTATTTGTCAGAGAGATAGAGAGAGGGGGAGAGAGCAAGCACAAGTAGGGGGAGCGGCAGGCAGAGAGAGAAGCAGGCTACCTGCTGAGCAAGGAGCCTGATGTGGGACTCGATCCCAGGACCCTGGGATCATGTACTGAGCCGAAGGCAGACGCTTAACTGACTGAGCCACCCAGTGTCCCCAAAGTCGAGCTCTCTTGTTTCTCTCACCATAGCTGCTAGTTTTCTAGAGGCCATATGTTGGTGAATTGTACCACCTCCACTTGTTTTCTATAGCTGAAACCAGAATGTGATCTTGGACACTTTTTTCTCTTCCTACCACCTACATGTATCAAATCCTGTACCCCCGGAATAGATTTCACATATGTACATACCTCACCCTTTATATTTATCTTACATATATACTACCCGCCCCCCCCCCCCATTGGCCCTCCACATTGTCACTCTCCTATTCAGAGGTATTCAGTGGTGCCTTGTCATCACCCATAGGGTCAAACCTAAATGTGTTTGCATGGCCTACAAGACGATCTATTCTGTCCAACCTCAATTCCCCTTCCACTGAATACTTGGGGCTCTTAGCAATAGTGAGCAACACTGGATTTATGGTTTCTCCAAAGCACATCACCCCTCACTTTGTATGGCATTTCTTGTGCTTTACTCTGTGCCTGGAACCCCTTCCACTGCCTACTTATCCTTCCAGGCTCAACTCAGAGGTTGCCTTCCTTGTAAAGGTCTTCTGGGCTCCCTCAGAGGAACTTAACACTTCTTGTCTTCTGTTCCTGTTGCACAGGTCATGAATCTCAATTTTAGCAATGGTCTTGTGAGTGTCTCAGTGCAGAGGGCAGCGTTTTAATACACATGTTTTCTCATATTGACTGCCTGCTATATCGTAGGTGCCCAGTCATGCTGCTTAAATAGAATGGTTGAATGACTTGTGGGCCAAGATACACCCATCCTCAGTGCCTAGACTGGGAAAGCAAGACTTGGAAAGGTGAAAGCAGCATTAGAGCTGGCTCATTCCTCTCTCACATTTTTGGAGGATGTTTTCATACTACACAGGAACATTGTCTCCAGGACCTTCAGGCCCACAAAGTCCATTCCAGTCTCTGTTCCATCCTTTAAGGTAGACCCAAGTGTATTTTATTTCTAGGTGGCACAGAGGTCTGAGCTTCCTGGGAGCTTTGCAGACGAGAAATGCTGCAGGGCAGGTATGAGACAGATTGACCAGTTCTCCAAGACTGAGGAGGAGGCCAAGAACTGCCTGGATCTGATCAGTGGAGGTGGCAGCACTCTTTTTTTCTTCCTGTGTTTTCTCAGAGCTTATAGATGAATGTCCTATAATGAATCCAAAGAATGGAAAGAATTTTCAAGGGCTGGATCAGTGGAATAAATGGAAGAGCCCATATTTGTATGAAGTAAGGAGATCTGAAAGCCTAGAATAGATTCTAAACTGATATCCTGATTTTATCTTCAAAATTCTCTTGCTCAGAGCCTGTCCTTACTCCTATCCTGATCCTCACTAAGTACCTGTATTCTGTTAGGTGTTAGAATTATATTAACTTACTGTGATGAGCAGCAGGTGTTGTATGGAAGTGCTGAATCACTATATTGTACACCCGAAACTAATATCACACTGTATGTTAAGTAACTGGAATTTAAATAAAAACTTAAAAAAATAGTTATATTAACTTAGAGCTCTAGTAAAGGCTCAGCTAATGATCCTTATTCTCACAGATTTACACTAATGAGACACATACACACACACACCATTATCAGTCCCAAATGCTGAAGCACTGTATACATCTATTTGGATGAACATAATGAATTTTTAATTATGTATGATCACTCTTTATTCTCATTATTATAGTTACATAATTTTGACAATAATTTAATAATTTAATTCAATTTAATAATTAAAAAGTGCTTCGCATGCATTTAATATATTATTTCTTCATAATGTACTCTGTAAAAGGAGGTGGCTGTTTTCCTAAACACTTATCTTGGCCTAGCAACTTAGTAAACCAAACTTTTAAAAAATCTTTTAAATAATTTTTAGTGACTCATTAGAATCATTACACTAGCTAGCACAGATTAAGGACTTACTATATTCCAGGCATTATGCTAAGAAGTATTTTTCCATAGATTATTGCATTGCATACCCATTTTACACTTGGGGAAACTAAGGCATAGAGGGACCAACTGCTCAAAGTCTCCCTCTTAATGAATCCCTGAGATGGACCCCTCCCTGTTTGACTGTCCAATATAGTTACAGAGCCATAGCAAGGAGATGTTGCCAGGGCATTTCTTACCTTAAAATCAAAGTTAACTGATAATGAACATGGTAAGGAAGCAGAAGGTAGTTAAAATATTTATGCTCTGAAATCTGAAGATTGAGTTCAGTTCTCTTTCACCCTTTAGTAGCTGTTTGACCTTCTCTGAGCAAAAGTGAGTGAATAGTAATAAAACCTGCTTTGTTCCTTCTACAGCCACCCGGAGACTGTTGTAAGCATCATGGGAGTTACTAACTGTATAAAAGTGCTTTGAAAGCCAGATCTTAGTTAGGTCCTACTTTGGGAGCCTGAACTAGGCCTCCCTCCAGATGACACTTTCCTTCTCGTGTAAGAGTCCTGGGGCAGGGAAGGAAGCTTCAGGTCTGTTTCTTACCACCACTTATCAAAGTTGGTGGGTGGTATGTCTACCCTTCGTTGAACATGAGATGATTTTAAACAGATCAAAAATAAATCTTTTTTGAGCTTAGGGATTCATTTTAAGATTATTTAAAATATATTACCTAGCACATCAAATTGTGATATCACCATGATTATTGCTTAGGATGAGTCAAATTTATTTGTCTTTAAATGAAATTAATTAAAAAAGTAAATAAATAATAGAACAGTATTCCATGGATGTGGCAAAAATTAATGCAGGCAGACATAGAGTTGTGGTATATCTAGTTACACTCAAGTGTCCTTCAAGGCCCTCTGGTGCCCAGAGCCCTTCCAGGGGCCTGCAGGCATTTTGAATTAGTAATTTTGAATTCTTTCTTATAAAGGGGGCTTCCAAAGTAGAATAAACCTCAGGCTCCCTGACACCTGGATCTACCCCTGTGAGTTGGACTTTATAACAGTTATAGGAGCTTCTTAGAATCTCAGGAAGATAGTTTTTTATCTTTTAGGTTTTGGTTTCTTCTTCATCTTCTTCTTCTTCTTTTTTTTTTTTTTGCAAGTTCTGGCTGTCAGAGACACAATAGGAGTCAAGAAGAAAAATGGTCTTCAGCAGTTTTTAAAAAATGAACTCAAGACAAAAGGTATAAAAGCTCAGGTCTCATCAATCATTTCCAGATAGAAAGGAATACTCAAAGGTCAGCCTCTTAAACCACTGGTTGGAAGCTATACACCAAGGATCACCAGGCTGGTACACCCCTCTCCAGGCTGCTATGGGTGTTGAAGTCTAATGGCATCACAGCAGCCCCCTTCTCCAGAGACCTGCTCTTGGCTGAGGGGAACCTCCTCACCCAGGAGGATATGCCCAGCAGGGCAGCCCAAGTCATTGACTGGCCAATACAAGGATGTAAAGGCAGGTCCTATGCCTCAAGTGGGATAAGTGTGGTTCATTTCATGCTACACAGCTTCCAGTGGGGTCAGGCTAGTGCTAGACTTTACCTGTGAATACAGACTTGCTTGATCCTTTGTCTTTCCCTATTCTGTTTTCCTCCCTCCCTGCCAAGACACCACCAATAAGCCATGTGCATCTGAATCCCCGTTTCAGGTGCTGCTTCTGGGGAATCTGACCTGAGCTGCCCTGGAAAGCAGAGAGCCCCTGTTTGCTGGGGAGAGCCATGCATAGGCTGTTCAAGCATTTGGAGGGGCTGTTGAGGAAGCCTTCTCTGCTTTCCAGGGCATCCATCCCATTTATAGGCAAACTCTGATCCTAGGTCTTCCTTAGGCTGAGCCCAGCAGGTTGAGCCTAGTTTTCGGAAGACAGCTCTTCTGCCCCGCTCTACTCCCCTTCCCATTCTTCTCTTTATTCTGAACTTTCCCAGGCCATTCAGCTAATCCTACTGTGGCCAGGTTTCTGTTCTTTTCTCACTTCCTGTCTTCTCTCCTCACCTCAGTCCGGCATGGCAGAGTACCACTGTTGATGCCCACCCAAACTGAGCCCTATGAATTGAGCTGTCATGTTTACACTGACTGAGGACTCAGAGCAGGACTTCCTTCAATGGAGATACTGCTTTCAATGAGCCCACATAGGATAGGCATCAGAGATTCAGTCAGTGCCGCCATCACATGGTGCTAACATTCAACTTTGATCCAGAGTCTCTTCCTTCCACATGTGTACTTGATAGACTCCACCTTCCCCCAGGATGTGCTGCAGCCATGTGTTTTGTCCCTACTCACAGGATTTCACATTTCTTTCTGCTAAATTTCATTTTGTGAGCGTATTATCTCAGCCACTTGAATTGTATTTTGTGTACCAATCCTGTCATCTGGTCCCATTTTTCTGAAGCATGTTACAAATGCCACTAGGGGTAGCCCAGATGTTTAGGTGGTACCCAGATGAGCATTTTCTACACTTTTATTTCATTGTTTCTTTTAATTCCTATGAAGTTAATTTGTACTATAAGATACACTTAACACATCAAATACATAGCTTCTTTTTTATATAAATTTAAGTTTAAAAAGAGTCTATTTAAAGAAGGTCCTTCAGCCCATCTGGTACACGGTAATGGGAACTGCGAGGGCAGTACCTGAATGACCAGTGTTCAGGAAACACTGACTTAGAAGATGTGACATTTCTCTGTCCTGTAACCCATTTGTCAGCTTAACCTTCACTCAGCTCTTATCCTAATTCAGCTTATTAATAAACATCCTGAACAGGACAGGCCTGGAAAGAAACTAGGGACTTGCTCCCGTGTGGCTGCAATCCATCAAGTATGTGTGGGCATTTAACTATTGTACTGTCATCTTCTTAGGCACAATTTTCCATCTTGCTCAAAATGTGTCATTATTTGTTGGCTCCTTTCATGAAATTCAGCTCCATAGGTAACAGGTTCTTAGTAATTTCCTAGTCTAATAGCCCTGCCAAAAACATAACAAGTATGCCCCAGCTTGACATAGCTTGCCTTTGGACACCCAAGCTGACCCCTGAGAATGAGCACTTTTTGCCAAACCATTTTGCCAATAGTCCCAACCATAGTCATGAGTAAGATGGCCCTCCAGCCCACAGCCGCATAGCTGGAAGAGTCCACTGCCTTCTCTGTTTTTGAAATCGGAGGTCCACATTATCCACCAGCCTTGACCCAGCACCTCTTCAATTGCCTATGAATGCTTGAAGATAACCACAAATCATCTCCCGTGCATTTTATTTTTAACTGTAGCCAGGCATATGATCCCACCAGATAGGGAAATGGAAATGTCTATGGAATATCCAGATACTTGAGGATTCAGTCCTGCACATTAATGCTGCCTTCCTCTTCCGAGTCTTAAGCCTTACCTCTTTCTTTTAATGTTTATTTTTTTATTTTTTTATTTATTTGAGAGAGAGAGACAGAGATAGTGAGAGAGAGAGCACAAGTAGGGAGGAGAGGGAGAAGCAGGCTCCCCACAGAGCAGGGAGCCTGATGTGGGCCTCGATCCCAGGACCCTGGGATCATGACCTGAGCCGAAGGCAGACGCTTAACCGACTGAGCCACCCAGGCGCCCAAGTCTTACCTCTTTCTTTATTTGTTCATGTTACAGGCATTAAATACTCCAGTGGGCAAGGAATTGAGTCAGTTTGCTTCTCTTTTATTCTGCTGCCATTCAACCTTATCTTGTTCCAAACCTTTTAAAAGTTCCTTTATGGTTTTATTTAGCTTTGTTTTATTTGCAAGACACTCCTTCCTGACATTATTCATATAGCTTTGCCTCAGTGGGTGGGATTCAGCTATGCCTCTGGAGCCTGTACCCATATTTTGTCCTTTCTGGCTGTGAGTTCATTGCAGAGCTATCTGTGCAAACACATCAGCTTGTTATGATTCTTTTGCCTCTAGCTATGTACTTACTTGTGTTCGGGGTGTCAGAACCCCATTGCCACAAACTTCCCACCCTATTTGATGAGAAGGAAGACATTTTTTTATAAACTCCAACTCACCTTTAAACTTTTTGAAATCTCTGCTCATAACTGCAGAATTCTCGGCCAGACTAGGTTTCTCATTCTGAGCTGAGCTGAATGTAAGGATGATGTGAGAATTCTCTCTTGGTGCCCATGACTGCCACTTCTCCCATCAGTTCCTCCTTGTGATTGGGAAGAAGATGAGAATAGCACCCCCTCCCACCGCTTCCTCAACCTTCTGAGGGTTGAGTCTGCCAGCAAGTTAGGTCAGGGGTGTGTCATCTGCAGTTATCACAATGATACTACGAGAATGTGGGCGCAAAATTGAATTTCCCATCAGGTTGGTCTTCGGTCTTTCTTCCTGATTTCTGTAGCGGGAATGAATCACTCATTTCCTGCGTTTGACAGGGGCTGTGGTGTCCTGCCATTACAATAGCACTGTTTTTCATTCATCTTCATTATTTTCCAACATGAAGACTCATGCATGGATGCATAGATTCGTTCTTGACTTACAGAGACAGCTTACTGACTCTCCAAAACAAATGAACAAAATCCATTACTTATGAACAAAACATGACAAAGTATGTCCTACCTTTGTTGTATTCTGATTAAGAGTCCCATTCCTTATGGTCTCACTGACTCCTGTGAGGTTCTGTTGAGCTGATCATTTCCTCCTTTCCCCCTAGATCCGGTCTTGCTTCTCCCTGACTCTGCCCTGTGTTGCACCTGGACTGGCCCAGCTATGTTTTCTCTGGCTCCCTTTGTGAACTGGCTTCCTGCTAGGTTTGGCCAATGCAAAACCCTGATGGATATTGTGGGTGGAAGGAAGGGAAAAGCCAGGGCAATTCACCAAACTTGGTTTCTTAGTGACTCAGATTTGTGCCTCAGCAAAATGACAGGTTACCTGGGGTTATCACTGGAGAGTTAGGCCCATGAAATGACCAGTCACAGGATGAGAAGAAGCATCGGTGAGAGGTTCGTGGAGGTTATAATTGATTTTGGTCTTAAAGAGTACATGGGTATTTTCCTGGCAGTCATGACTGACATGCTCAGAAGAGGAAGAGTAGATGAACGATTATGGAGAAAACGGGGATTCATCAGGTAGGACTGTAGAACAGAAGGCATCAGTCATGAGATATGAAACAGAAGAAAATATGTTGGGTCCGATGTATGAAGGACCTTTGGGAATAACCTTGCTAAGGAATTTGCACTTTCTCCAATAGGCAAGTTCACTGTAACCCTAGAGTTCTAGAATGGGGAGGAGGAAGAAGACCAAGCTATATTAGAACAACTCCATTTATAATCTACTTTATGTACCAGGCTCCTGCAGAATATTGTATTTGATGAAAGTATGTTGTGGCTTGGAAAGTTCCAGGTGCACTGTTGTGGGTGATAGGAATATGGTCAGGGTGTTCTGATGCATACAACTGAATTGCCTGTAGTTGGCTTGTGTAGGAAGGGATATTGAGGAACAGAGGTCTCAGAATCATAAAAGGGGGTCAAGAAGTGGGCTTTAGGCTGAGCTTTACCAGTGACTCACGGAGCGACACAACAGAGTCGCCTACCAAGCGTCAGTGAGCTGGTGAATCAGGAGATCCCTCCCCAGCTGCTCTCAGAGCCACACTTGCTCTGCCATCGCCAGTGACCCCGTCTCTGTCCCTGCATCACTCAGTTCCTAGCAAAGCTTTGCATGAGCCCTTCTACTTGGCGGAACCTAAATCACATGATTGCATCCCAGCAGCAAAGAGGCCAGCAAATGAGGGTTTTGTTTTATTTTCACATTCTTTGTTAGAAAAAGACCTATCCTGGGGCGCCTGGGTGGCTCAGTCGGTAAGTGTCTGCCTTCGGCTCGGGTCATGATCTCAGGTTCCTGGGATTGAGCCCCATGTCCTACTCCCTGCTCAATGTGGAGTCTGCTTCTCCCTCTGCCCCTCACCCTGCTCGTGCTCGCTCTCTCTCGCTCACTGTCTCTCAAATAAATACATAAAATCTTTTAAAAAAGGAAGAGACTTATCTTATAAGACATTATCAAAGTGTGGAGAGTATGGTCAAGAGATTTGGGGCATATACAAATGACAAGTGTCCACTTTAGGAAGGCACTAATTTTTTTTATTTTTAATTAAAAAAATTGTTTTTAAGATTTCTTTATTTGAGAGAGAGAGCGAGAGAGAACACAAGCAGGGGAAGGGGTAGAGGGAGAGAAACTCAAGCAGGCTCCCTGCTGAGTGGGGAGCCCAGTGCGGGGCTTGATCCCACAACCCTGAGATTATAACCTGAGCCAAAACCAAGAGTTGGCTGCTTAACTGACTGAGCCCCATGCACTAATTTTTTTTAAAGGGAAGGCATATAAGATGATGTCTGTTCAGGCTGCTTTAATAAAATATCACGGTTATTATAAATTACAGAAATTCATTTCTCACAGTTCTGGAGGCTGGAAGTCTGAGATCCGGTGCCAACATGGTTGGGTAAGGCCCTCTTCTGGGTGTCAGACTTCTGCTGTATCCTCACATTAGGGGAAGCATGAGGGAGCTCTGTGAGGCCTCTTTTATAAGGATGTACTCATGGGGGCTCTGCTCATGATCCCTAATCACCTCCCACCTAATATCATCACCTTGGGCATTAGGTTTTCAATATATGAATTTGGAGGGACACAACTATTCAGACCATAAGAGATGAAATTTTCATTTAAAAATATCGTTTTGATGAATCACTCAGTTTTTCAGCCAAGGCCAATCCTGATGACTGTCTGAGTCTGAGACCACTGATGTCTTTAGCTAGCCTCACATCTTATTTTAACAGGTTCTCTGAACCCAAGATAGCTGTTCATCAACTCTTATGCCAGGTCACAAATACTTCTTTCCTTCTATGGCATAATCCTGGAATCCTTTCTTGGTCCCTCTCTCTCAGGTGTCATTCTTGCCCAGTTTGGAGAGGACCACCTGCTACCTGAGGTACAGAGCCTCCTCCTGTGTTACTTGAGGAATACCCTCAGAATGTAACAACCAACCATAAATCCCAGCCCTTTGCAATGTTGTTTCCCGCCGGCTGTAACATACAAGCCAACGTTTATCACAGCATCCTCAGGCCACTAATTCAGTCTCCAGGACCTTAAACGTGGTTTGGACAGCATTTCCTGTTGCTGTGGAATAAAGCCTGTGCAATTGCCATATGATGTGTCTCTAAAATGAGTGCAGTGTTGTCAGTGTTGTGGACACAGTGATGTGCCACCTTCCCCTTCAGGGAAGGACTTGTTCCCCAGCTGCTGGGTGTGCCGACCACAGGCAGCCTTCAATGTCGGGGGTGCTTCAGTTGCAGAGAGCTGCCTAGTCCAATGTCACGGTCATTCCCAGGGGGACCCACATCCAATGACTGATGGCTGTAGGGGTACAAAAGCCCAGCCATCTCAGCCCAACTCAGGACAACTCTGACTGGGACTCCAGCTCCCTGTGGGGCTGGTTGAACCTGTCCGCCAGCTCCATTTCTCCCTCTGCCTCTCCTGCTTCCTCCACCTGGATCCCACAGGCCTTGGTCCCATGGACGCTCCTTAATAAATCTGCACACTAACTTCTGGCTCAGAGTCTGCTTCCTGGGGACCCTAACCTACAATAATTAGCATATGCAGGAAGCACATAGACAGATGTCCCAGCGTGGCATGGACCAATCAAATGCTCCATCCGCCAAGGGCATTAAATTCCCCTGAAATGTGCAGCTGCCAACTACTCTCAATCAGATAACATCCTGGTGCTCAGAAGTGGTTTCACTCATTTAAAAACTCAGTGTAAATTTTACATCAGAAGAAAGAAAAACCTTCAAAAAATGTTTTGAACTCTAGTTAATGATCCACATGATGAAATATTTAGGAACAGGCACAGGTGTCTGTAGTTTTCTCTGAAATGCACCAGAAATCAGATGGATTGACAGAGAGATAGACAAATGGATAAATATGTGATAAAACATGCATTGTAAAATGTTAACAGTAGAATCTAGGTGGTGTGTAAATGTTCACTGAAAAAAAAAATCTTTCTATTTTGCTGTTTTTGAAGTTTTTATTATAAAGTATTGGAAAAACAACTAGGTATGGTGTTCCTAGGAAGGGCAGACTGGGAACTTTTTATGAATGTATTTCCAAGATAAGGTTAAGCCCATCTAGTACTGACGATCCAATCAGTGTAATTTCCTTGATAATTGGATCCGTCATTTATTCAGCAAACATTTACTGAGTGTGTTCTATGAGCATGTATATGCAGATGTTCCATGAAGGAAAAAGAAATATAAGAGCTTTATTCTGCAGTTTTGTTATAGTAGATAAAACAAATATGTATAAAACGTTAAGTAATAATAGTTCGTATCACATCACCCTTGACATAGACTTTTAAAATGTATTTATTGGTTCTACTACAGAGATGATGTTTCAGGCAATTAATAATAATAACAATAATAATAGTGGCCACTTACATTGTGCTCACCTCATGCCTGGCCATGTTCCAAGGGCTTCACATGTTTTGATACATTTCATCCTTAACACTTTTGTGGGGCCATGAGAATGTGCCTCACAGACTTCCAACTAACAGGGGCGTGATTGACCAAAGAGCCAACTGCTGCACTTGGTAATCCATCGCCCTGCAGGGATATTAAGGCCAGTCCATTCCTGAGAGACACAGAACTCCTCTGACAGCCGTCGCTGCCTCCATGATTCTAGCAGCCTTCTCCGACTACACCGTGGTCAAGGATGCTCCTCCACCCTTCCCCATGGCTCTCCCAGCCTCCCCAGGCTCCCTTCCCATCTCTTCCACAGGCATTTCCCCTAATAAAATCTTCACACAATTGATCCTGTCTTGGTGTCTACATCTCAGAGGACCTGGACTAACATGATATTGTCCTATGAGCACTACTATTATCATTTCCATTTTGCAGGTGCAGAAACTGAGACACAGGGAAGTAACTTGCACAGGGTCACACAGCTGAGCTAGAATTCTGACCTGTGTCTCTGATAACCTATTTCTAAGAAGGTGATACTCTAGGGTAGGTCTTGAATGTTCTGAGTTGGACAGGCAGTATCTAGGGTTTATAATTAATAATTATAATAATAATGATATTGACAAGTGCGGGCATACCTCAACCAATTTAATCCACACACCAACCCACCTTGTGAGTAGGGATTCTCTCCATCCACATCACATACCTGCTAAAAGGCAGAACTGCGTCCTCCCCACTGTGATTCTGCCTCAGGGTCTTGCTCTCCACCTGAGGTGCAAGGAAGAGATATTGGAACTGGAAGATATTGGTCACCGTCATGGCTGCCCTGCTGTTATTACTACCATTTATTGCTTGTCATATGCAGATATTTCCCTTAAAGCTTCATTTGTCCCCATTTTACAGATGTGGAAACTGAGCCTCAGAGAGGTTAAGTAATGCTGAACATAAAGCCCACGTGCGGACACACACACAAGCACACACGCAAACACATGTGCACAAACGATAAATTACAGAGCTGGGGTTTTAAGCAACTGGGGCTTCTGAATGAGTCCAAAGCCTTTACATGTAATAGCAGCAAAAAAGGAAATACTTGAGAATGAATTTAACTCAAAAACCATGAGGAACTGTTCAAAGAAAATTAAAATGCCTCAGGGGAAAATAAAAGCACTGAGAAATCAACAAATTTTAGCATTATCTCTTTCCTAACCTTGGCTGATTTCATAAGTGAGAAACAGCTTTTCATTGTCAGTTCAGTTTGCATTTTTATTACTGGGAAATTTCAACAGTTTCAAATTAACCACATATCTTTTCTACCCTGTGGCTTTTTTGTGGGCTTTTTTTTTTCTGTTCATATCTTGTGCAAATTTTACCTTTGGGTTGTTAGGATTTTTTATTGATTTATCTGAATTATAAGTTTATTATTTTTTGTCAAATTCCTAGCAACTATTAAACCATCCTTTTACTTTGCCTTTCAATTGTGTTTATGACGTGTGTTGATGTACATACTTAATTTTTAAATGTAATTAGGTTTATCAATCTTTTCGTTTTAAATTCTTTTTCTCCCTCTGGAAGGGAGTGTATGCTGACAATGATCTTCCCTATTCAGAGATGACAGAGAAATGCCTGTATTTTCATCTGTTTTTATTATTTATATATTTAATTCTATAATATCTGAAATGTATATCAAGGAGTGGGGAGAAAAAGAAAGACATTATTCAGCAGGCTGAAGCAGTAACTTTACAAAAAAAATCAAGGTTTTGTTTTGTTTTGCTTTGCCAAAAAACTTTCAGAGATGTTAGAGAAAGACCATTATCATGTGGTTTCACTCATATGTGGAACATAAGGAATAGCATGGAGGACTTTAGGAGAAGTAAGGGAAAACTGAAGGGTGGGAAATCAGAGGGGGAGATGAACCATGAGAGACTATAAACTCCGGGAAACAAACTGAGGATTTCAGAGGGGAGGAGGGTGGGGGGATGGGTGAGCCTGGTGATGGGTATTAAGGAGGGCACATATTGCAATGAGCACCGGGTGTTATAAGCAAATAATGAATCATGGAACACTACATCAAAAACTAATGAACTACTGTATGGTGACTAACATAACATAATAGAATAAAGAAAGAAAGAAAAAGAAAAGAAAAAAAAATCACATCTCTCCCATTGAGAGGCTATTTTGTTCTTTTAATATGAAGTAACTTTTGCTCGTTACCTTCTAACTTACTTTTAAAATAACATTCCGCATTGTCAGTCTAACATTAGTTTATCACCCTACATGTAGCTGCATTTGCTGTGTGTCTTGAAGAATAGGGAGATGCCCTGTGGAGTAGATACTGTGGGTACTTAACTAATTTACTCAATCCAGGGTAAGAAATTTCCTCAATCAAGTGACTTTAATAAGACCATTACTTTTTTTTTTAACTTCCAAAAAAATTGAAATATGATCCACATGGCATAAAAGTCGCCCTTTCAAAGCATACAATTTAGTGGTTTTTGGTATATACTCAAAGTTTGGCAATCATGACCACTATCTAATTACAGAACATTTCCATCACCCCAGAAAGAAACCCCATAACCATTAGCAGTCACTCCCCATTCCCCTTTTCTCCCAACCACTGGCAACCATTAATCTACTATCTTTCCCTGTGGATTTACCTATTCTGGACATTTTATATAAATGGAATCATAATATATGGCTTTTTGTATCTGTCTTCTTCTGCTTAGCATAATATTTTCTGAAGTTTCATCTATGTTGTAGCATATATTAGTACTTCATTCTTCTCTATAGCTAAATAATATTCATTGTATGGATATACAGTAGTCCCCCCTTATCTATGGTTGATATGTTCCAAGATCCCCAGTGGATTCCTGAAACTATAGATAGTACTGAACTCTATATATACTATGTACTGAGCTCTATACATACATGATAAAATTTAAATTTTAATTTATAAGCTAGACACAGTAGAGATTAATGACAATAACCAATAATAAAATAAAACAGTTATAGAAATATACTGTAATAAAAGTTATGTGAATGTGGTCTCTCTTAAAACATCTTATGGTACTATACTCATTCTTCTTCTTGTGATTATGTGAGATGATAAAAAGCATGCATGATGAGCTGAATGAGGTGAATGACGTAGGCATTATGATGTAGCTTTAGGCTGCTATTGACCTGGCAGTAAATCACAAGGAGGATCATCTGCTTCCGGACCATGGTAGACTTCAGGTAATTGAAACTGCAGGAAGTTAACCAAGGATAAAGGAGGGGGGTGGCTACTGTACCACATTTTGTTTATCTGCTCATCAACTGATGGACATTCAGATGTCCATTCAGCCTTTTTTTGGCTATTAGGAATTATGTTGGTATCAACATTCACGTACAAGGTTCTGTGTGGATATTTGTTTTCACTTCTCTTGGGTATATACCCAGGAGTGGAATTGATGGATCATAGGGGAACTTTAGGTTTAATTTTTTGAGGACTTGCCAAACTGTTTAGCATTTACATCATTTTACAATCCCACCAGCAATGTGTGAGGGTTCTAATTTCTCCAGACCCTCAGCAACACTTATCATCCCTCATTTTGATTGTGGCCATCCTGATGGGTGTGAAGTGATATCTCATTTTGGTATTGATTTGCATTTCCCTAATGACTAGTGATATTGAACATCTTTTCATGTGCTTGTTAACTATTTGTGTATCTTCTTTGGAGAAATGTCTCTTCAGATTCTTTCCCCATTTTAAAATTGGGTTATTTGTCTTTATATTGTTGGTAGACTTGTGAGAATTTTTAAATAAATTCTGGATACATGTCTCTTATTGGATATGTAATTTGTATCATAGCTTTATAGTAATTTTTGAAGTCAGGAAGTTTCAAATTCAGAGTTGAGTCCTCCAATTTTATTCTTTTTTCAAGATGTTGTGGCTATTCTGTATCCCTTGCATTTTGGCAATTTCTACAAAAAATGTTTTGAAAAGGATTGTGTTGAATATGTAGATCAATTTAGAGAGTGTGAGCCATCTTATTATCTAGCTTGTGAACATGGACTGTCTTTCTTTTTGTTTCCATCTTCCTTAATTTCCTTCAAGGATGTTTTGTAGTTTTCACTGTATAAGTCTTACACTTCTTTTGTGCAGTTTATTCCTAAGTATTTTATTCTTTCTGATACTATTGTAAATGGATTTATTTTCTTCATTTCACTTAATTGCTAGTACACAGAAATACAATTAATATCTGTGTATTGATCCTTTATCCTGCAACCTTGCTAAACTTCTTTTTGGTTCTGATTTGTTTTTGTAGATTCCTTAGGATTTTTTGTATACAAGATGATGTCATCTGTGAATAGAGATAGTTTTACTTCTTCCTTTCCAGTCTACATGTTTTTTGTTTCTTTTTATTGCCCAGTTGTCCTGGCTAGAACCTCTACTACAATGTTGAGTAGAAGTTACAAGAGCAGACATCCTTGTCTTGTTCACTTTACATAGTTATCTTTTTTTCTTTTTGGGGGTAAGGACATTTAAGTTCTGTTCTCTTAGAAAATTTCAGTTATACAATACAGTGTTATCAACTATAGTCATCATGTTATACATTAGATCCTCAGACCTTATTCATCTTACAGCTTCAAGTTTATATTCTCTTACCAACTTTTCCCTAATTTCCCCAACCCCGAGCCCTTGGCAACCACTTTTGTACTCTCTGTTTCTATGAGTTTGACTTTTTTTTTTTAAGATATTACATATAAGTGATATGTAGTATTTGTCTGTCTCATTCATTTCTCTTAGTGTAATGCCCTCAAGGTCCATCCATGTTGTTGCAAACAGTAGGATTTCCTGTTGTCCATGACTGAGTAATATTCCATTGCATAAATATACCACATCTTCTTTATCCATTCATCCACTGATGGAACTTAGGTTGTTTCCCTACCTTGGCTATTGTGAATAATTCTGCAATGAACATGGGAGTACAGATATCTCTTTAATATTCTGTTTTCGTTTCCTTTGGATATATACCCAGAAGTTGGATTGCTGGATAATGTGGTAGTTCTATTTTTTACTTTTTTATTTTTTGAGGAACATCTATAGTGTTTTCCATAGTGACTGCACTAATTTACATTCCCATTAACAGTGCACAAGGGTTCCCTTTTCTCCACATCCTTGTCAACATTTGTACTTTGACTGATTTTTGTATGTTGAACTAACCTTGCATTCTGGAGTTGGACCCCCCTTGGTCATGGTGTTTAAACTTTTATATATGTTGCTGGATTTGTTTTGCTATTATTTTGTTGAGGATTTTTACAGTGATATTCATAAAGGATATTGGTTTGTAGTTTTCTTGTGATAACTTCGTCTGGTATTGCTATCTTATAATGTGGCCTCATAGAGTGAATTAGTGTTTCTCCTCTTTTTTGGAAGAGTTTGTGAAAGATTGGTCTTAATTCTTCTTTAAACATTTGCTAGGATTCATCAGTGGTCATCAAGTCCTTAGGCTTTTCATTGTGGGAAGTTTTTTTTTTTTTAATTACTAATTCAATCTCTTTATTTGTTATAGGTCTATTCAGATTTTCTATTTCTTCTTGAGTCAGTTCAGTAGTTTGTATCTTCCTAGGAGTTTGTCCTTCCATCTAGGTTATCTGACTTGTTGGTATACTGTTGTTCATAGTATTCTCTTGTAATTCTTTTTATTTCTGTAAAGTAAATGGTGATGTCTCCTCTTTCATTCATGATGTTAATAATTTGACACTTTTGTTTTTCTAGTTCAGTCTAAAGATTTGTCAATTTTATCTTTTTAAAGAAACAACTTTTGTTTTTGTTGATTTTTCTCTATTTTTCTATTCTATTTTTCTATTCTAGTTCATTTCTAAATAAATGAACTAGAGTTCATTTATTTACATTCTGATCTTTCTTTACTTCCACTTGTTTTGGGTTTTGTTCGGTATTTAAAAGCAATTCTTAAAGTGAAAGGTTAGGTTTTGGATTTGAAATCTTTTATCCTTTTTTTTTTTTTAAGATTTTATTTACTTATTTGAGATAGATAGCATGGGGGAAGGGGCAGAGGGAGAGGGAGAAGCAGGCTCCCCACTGAGCAGGGAGCCCAACACTGGGCTGGATCCCAGGACCCTGGAGATTACAATGACTATATTAACCTGTAATAGTCTAGTTTGGATTAATATCAATTTAGTTTTCATAATATATAAAAACTGCTTCACCTTTGTGCTAATGTTGTCATACATATTACATCTTTATATGCTATAAGCCCATCAACACAGTTTTACAATTACTGTTTTATGCATTGTCTTTTAAATCAGATAGGAGAAAAAAACTATTTCAAACAAAAAATAGATTTGTACAGTCCTTTATATTTTTCTATGTAGTTACCTTTACTGGTGCTCTTTAGTTCTTCATGTGAATTCAAATTACTGTCTACTGTCCTTTCATTTCAGCCTGAAGGACTTCCCTTAGTATTTTTTTGTAGGGCAGTTCTGGTAGCAATGAATTCTCTCAGTTTTTGTCTATCTGAAAGTATTTTAAATTCTCCTTAATTCTTGGAGAACAGTTTTACTGGATATAGAATTCTTGGATGGCAGGGCTTTTCTTTTGGAACTTTGAATGTATTATCCCACTCCCTACTGACCTGCATGGCTCCTGATGAGATCATATCTTCAGGTCAGCAGACAATATAGGAGGTAGCAGAGCTGGCAACTTTCTCATTTCAGTTTCCATTTCTTCACCTTTCACAGAGAAGGGCCATGTTCCTTAGTAGCTACAAGAGTCTGGGGCTGCTCTCAAACTTTAGAGGCCTGGAGGAGCCTCGAGTCCTGGAAGAGTTCGCAAGTCTACTGGGGGGAAAAATATAAAAGAGAGAGAGAGAATTATACATTAAGGATCCTGCAAATAGAGATAAATTAATATAAAGGGTAATTTCTACTTTTTAAGTGTATTTAAGAAAGTAAAAAGGGAGGAGAAAGAAAAGAAAGAAAGAAAGAAAGAAAGAAAGAAAGAAAGAAAGAAAGAAAGAAAGAAAGAAAGAAAGAAAGAGGAAAAAGAGAGAAGGAAAGAAAGAGGAAAAAGAGAGAAGGAAAGAAAGAAAGAGGAAAAAGAGAGAGAAGGAAAGAAAGAAAGAGAAGGGAAGGAAAATAGAAGTTGGGCACCAAAGAATATGGTTGCATTTATATGAAGTCCAAACAGGCAAAACTAAAAGAGGCTAGAAGTCAGGATAGTGGGTCTCTTTGGTGGTGTTATCTGGGATAGGACAAGATAGAGGCTTCTGGAAGGCAGGTGGTTTTTTAATCTTGGTGTGCAGGTATAGACTTGTATATAAATTTATAGAGCTGTCCACTTAAGACCTGTGCATATGTGTCACATCAACCCCCCAAATTAAGGGAAAGAACAGTTCTGGAAAGATAATATTCCAAACTATAAATAGTGAGGGGGTAGGAAAAGTAGAATTATGGGTGGAAACAGGTTGGGTAATGTCACTGTCTATCTGTTTGGAAAAAAAAATTTTTTTTGCAATGATTGTGTATTAGATAAAAAGGATTTCTGCTTTGGAAAAATATTGTATGAATAAATAATTGCTGGGGGAGGGAATGCATCTAATGATCAATTTAGTGCTGGGAGAAGATGAAGATGGAGTAGGAGGTCTTTGGGGCATGGATGTTGCAAAAGGCAGGGGAATTTCACTGCACTTTGGGGAGGATGTGGTTGTAGGCACTCCCTTCCTCACTGGGCATCATCCTGGGGCCTGGAGCTGGCTGTTTCCATTCAAGTCTCTTTCCCGTTATGGCTAGGAGAAATCACACCCCCAAACATAAAAAAGTGTAAACTGATGGCCTGGATAAGTCCATTGCAGACAGGTTTGACAGTTTTCTGGCCTGGGAGATTGGATAACCCAGCAGGTCTTGGCATACCCATATTCCGGCGTTTGTGTTTCCAATGTGGGATGTGGCTCTGGGTTCAGGGCTGATGCTGGAGGTGCCACCCCCACCTACCCCATAAACTGGATCCTTGAGGATCTCACGCAAGCCTTCTCCTCTAGTCTCTGTAACTCCAACCAGTGACCTGATAACACAAGCTGGTCAGCTTTGTGTTCTTGTGAAACCTCCACCATCATTTTTGATCTGGACATGAGTGGACCATCCTGTTTATTAAGAGCAGGATTTCAGCAGGAACTGTTGGATGAGATTGTTTTCCCAATGGGATGGGCCCAATTCTGATTGTGTGCATGTGCCTATACTCATCACCTCACAGATGCACCTGACATTTGTTCTTTTATGCCCTTGTCTGCTTTAACCTATGTCTCACCACCACAAGATTTTCATTGGTGGAACAAGATAACAGGTGAGCAAAGCTGCTGGGCACAGAGTCCCTCTGGTTGGTATATAACTGCCTAAATACTTATGAAGGAAATATAATAAAGGCAAAGATGGGGAGGGACCTCCTTTCTCCTGACCATGACAGTAACTGGCCCTATCCATGCTTTAAAGCTTGCCTACAGCTTTCATGAGCTAGATCCCTTCTACTGTCCCAACCCCATTTTGAAATAGGAACTATTGCCTAGGTGTTACAGATGAAGAAATGGAAACTCAGGAAGGTTCAGTCACCTGTCCAAAGTCACAAAGTCAGTTCAGCGATGGAGCAGGACATGTCTCCTGGCTCCTGGCCTAATGCTCTTCCTCTGGTCGACCTGCTCTGGAGTCTGCTATGCTATAAGGAATTGTTGGACTAGAGGAGGCCGTGTTCTGTCTTCTCCTTCCAGTCAGCTGCTGGAGGGTCTAAATCAACCCTCACCCCTGGCTTCTCTTCTAGGCCTTTCTTCCTGTGCCTCAGTACCCCCGTCCCTCCCACCTCTCCCAGTATGAGGGGGTTAGCAGGGCCCTCCCCTTTGCCACTCATCCTCTGAATGAATCATGTATTGTTACAATGAACACGTATTATTTCTTAACCAAGGGAACAAAAACACGCCACAAGCTAATATTTCAAGACCATCAGTGTCAACCTCAAATTTCATAAACAAAGGCTCTGAAACTCAGACAACATGCCTGGTCCAAGGTCACATGGTATGTCACCGGTGGAACTGGCTGAGTCTAGATCTCAGGGCTTTTGTTCCCATGGCTCTTCTTTTGGTGCCATGCCTAGGCAAGAGAGTAGTCAGGCTTATCAGTGCTTACCTGGGCAGGAGTTTGGAATTGGCTATTTCTCTGTCCCTCATAAGGTGCCTGAGTTTCCCCTATGTGACAGGGAGCTGGCAATACCTGGGGGGAGACAAACTGAAACCAAGAGCTACTCCCATTTTCTTATGTTTTTAATGTACAAACACATCATCATTCCCTTTCCATAAAGAGCCCTTCCCCACAGTTTCCAGGAATGCTTTTATTTTATTTGTTTATTTATTTTTAAAGATTTTATTTATTTATTTGATGGAGAGAGAGAGAGAGAACACAAGCAGCAGGAGCAGCAGGCAGAGGGAGAAGCAGACTCCCCACTGAGCAGGGAGCCCGACGCGGGGCTCGATCCCAGGACCCTGGGATCATGACCTGAGCTGAAGGCAGATGCTTAATTGACTGAGCCACCCAGGTGTCCCTCCAGGAATGTTTTTAAATTGTTGACACAGCCCACTCATAGGTTCCTTTCGAGGCTAAGTTACCATGCCCCTTAGGCCAACCCAAAAATACTTATGAAAATTAAGGAGATGTTTTTACCTATCCAGTCACACCCTGAATAGCTGGGAGAGCGGTCAAGTCTCAGAGCCATACAGTTGCCCAACAGAGCCTCTTCCCTGCAGGTTCCTCAAGGTCCCATTGGGACCCCCTCACTGTGCTTGGGCTCGTCCAAAGCAATCCATCAACGCATGTCTTTTTTTTTTTTCTTCTAGGAACTCACAGATTTAAAATCTTAAAATGTGGTGAAGGAATTTTTTTTGTTGTTGAGAGTTGACACATAAGTCAGATTCTAGAGAGTTCCCACCATCTCCAACATGGGACTTTCCTCCCACTTTCTTCTTCTCTGGCTCCTCACATTCCTTATGAGGTCTGTTTTCCACGGGCATTTGGTCATATGGGCCGTTATTCAAGCTTTCATACCTACCAGGCAAGGACTTTTTCAAAAGGACATCATTAGGTTTTTTGGCATTGCCGCCTTGAACATGAGTTGGCTTTTGTTCTTTCAGTTCTGTTGATGTGAATTGACTCTGTACCTTCACCTGGAGTTGGGGGTCGCAGATGCAGCCCCATAGGCTTTGCTGACGAATGGAATAAAAATGAAATGATGATTTGAACCATAAAGGTAGAGTTTCTTTTTCTCTACTAGGAAGTGTTCATACTTATTTTAGAAGATGATTGAGGTGTCCTCATTATGAAGGAGCTTATCATGTGATGAAGGTGACCTTTTCAAAGATCAGAATATTTGGGAGCCTCCCGCAATGGAGAATCAGGGGGAGACTCTGCACCTCCTGAGGAAGGCAGGGCTCTTAGAATGATAGACACACATGGAGCTTAGCTGGTGTTTGTCAGGACCTCCTCTGTCTCTCTTCCGAGGCAGGGTCCTGTCAGGGGTGTTCATTGATTCAGTAATAAGGTCCCTGTAATGTTAAGTGCTGGTGATGGAGAAGGGAACCAGGGAGAAGCAGGATCGGATGGCACAGTGTTGCAGGAAGCTTTCTGAAGGGAGGCAGAGCTGGAGAATGCTCTTGACTGAGTGAGGTTCAGAAAAGCAGAAAGGAGTTTTGGGGGGAGTGGAACACAGCATAGTCCAGGGCTACGGAGGCACCTGGAGAATTTTTGTGAGGAGAGTGAGCCCAGTCTGTATAATTCTGGAAGGTCTGCCAAGGTACCCTAGGCAATTTTAATGATTGCTTCAGAAACTCTGCAACCTGGAAAAGGAATAAAAGTGTGTCACTCGGCCAGTTGTGTTCAGACCAGGCAGGGCTGCCTGTGAATAGACGGAGGGAGTGTCCCCGCCGAGCATCTCACACACACCCCCTTCAGCCAAGGCAGCTTTGCCTGTATCTGGTGAACTTCTACCCAGAATTTCACTTGAAAAAAGAGATATGCTGCAAATAAAAATGTTGGAATTCACCAAGCCATCATCATACTTTAAATACAGGGAAACTGAGGCTCAGAGGAGGGAGGCAACTCCTTTCTATTTTTTTTTTAAAGATTTTATTTATTTGAGAGAGAGAGTGAGAGAGAGAGAAAGATCACAAGCAGGAGAGAGGGGTAGAGGGAGAAGCAGACTCTCCGCTGAGCAGGGAGCCGGATATGGGGCTTGATCCCAGGTCCCTGGGATCATGACCTGAGCTGAAGGCAGATGCTTAACTGACTGAGCCACCCAGGCACCCCAACTCCTTTCTAGGTTATACAACTAGTCAGACACAGCTTCTAGATCAACAGAGCTTCTACATTGTATAGATAGTCAAAGACAGCTCCTCTTACCTCTGATCCAGTAATCTCATACAACCACACCCCACCAGCATGTTCAAAAAATAAAATGGCAAGCAACATTAAAGAAGAGAGTCACTTCCTTTGAGTTTGTTTTGAGAAGAATGAGTCTTGTCAGAAGTAGAAAATTATTCTGACAAAATCACTTTCAGTCTTCAAAATGTTTTCAAATAAAAGGTGTTGACTTTCTAAAAAATACATTTTTTAGTTCTGTATAACATGACAATGAAATGTCATGGCTCGTTCATAACTTTGCATACAACAGGATTCAGGTAAATTAACAAGATTCAGGGTACAAATAGTTTAGATGGGGATGCTAAAAGAATAAACTTAGTTCCCTGTTTGTCAGTCATGTTTAAATCCTCAAGTATGTCAAACTCCAATGCCACAATACTTTAAGAGAGAATAACTCCAGAAATGATGTCGATGGAGTATTTTTCCAGTTTGGCTGGTAAGACTGGAAACAGTTTGTAATTGCAATCCTGTGCTCTTGGGAGCTACCCATTAAACACTTCATCGTCTCAGATATTTAAAGGATAAAAAACATCTCTTGCCTCTGAGTCTGGGGTCAACAATTCTGCCAGGATAGAAGCTAAAGGATCAAAGCCCCTCAAGATTGAACTGAAACCACTAGAATATAATCTGAAACATAATTGTTCTTACTTCTGCTAAGTTTTTTTCTTTTCTTTTTTTTAAAGACTTTATTTATTTGAGAGAGAGAATGAGAGAGAGAGAGAGTGCTTGAGAGGGGGGAGGGTCAGAGGGAGAAGCAGACTCCCTGCCGAGCAAGGAGCCTGATGTGGGACTTGATCCCAGGACTTCAGGATCATGACCTGAGCCGAAGGCAGTCGCTTAACTAACTGAGCCACCCAGGCACCCCTGCTAAGTCTTTTTCTATTGTCAGTAGCTTGGAACTGTTACTCTCAATATTAGCCTGTCAGAACTCCAAAGTTATCTTGGTGTCTCAAAGTTATGTCTACTGCAGGGGGCACAGGCTCAAAAACCAGGTAGGCATGGAAAAAGATACATGAACAGTGTGTGATAACTGGGGACCCCCGTTCCTTCTGGGGGGGAGGGGACATCTTTTGTTCCATCCAGCTGACTGATTGTCACATGGGAATGTAGGACCAGTGTTGCCAGCCCTTGTAGTTTTTCAAAAGAGGCCAAAAAATCGTATTTGTTAAGTGTCATGTCTTCATTTTTCAACATTGGCAATGATTCAGTTTTTCTTCTGTGTCTGTTTTTGTATCACTGGGCAGCCCAGAATTAGCATTCAGCCCTGCAGCCAACCAACCTTCTTTTATTGCTAAGTAGAATAATGACATTGCTGAATTGCCGAAGGTCTTCTTAAGGGATGCTCATCAAGTCCTCTTTTTTTCTTTCCTTCTTCATCTCAAGCATTGTTTGCAGTTTGTGTTAGCTCCTGTGTTAGCATCATTTCCCCCACAAACAAAAGTCCAAAGGGTCCTGAGGCTCCTCACCAACTCCTTCTGCTCTTTCTCATGAAGCTGTGAGTTTAGGCAGTTAGTTCTTCTGTGCTTTGTCCTAGAGATAAGTGACAAGCACGAGTTGCATGATTTCTGAATGCAGTTTTTCATTTCACATGTTAAGGAATCAGGGAAGCTTGTGCCGAAAAATGCCCGTGCATTTGAAGGGGGCGAGCCCGGCTGACAGTGGGATCAGCGAAGGGGTAGAGGCGCTGGAGCTCCAGCTTCGGGGAGCGGGAGGGTATTCTAGAACTGTGCTGTCCCACACAGTAGCCCCTGGCCATATGTGGGCCTGTTGAGCACTTGGAATGTGGCTTGCACAAATTGAGATGTGTTGTAAGTATAAAATACCGGATTGGGAAACAGTATGAGAAAAAGAGAACATATCTCATTCTTTATATTGATTACATATTAAAATGATAGTATTTTAGATTCATTAAGTAAATAAAATATTAAAATTAATTTTACCTGTTTATTTTTATGTTTTAATCTGGCTACTAGAAAATGATTATATTCTACTGGGTAGTGGTACCGTAGAACAAGGGTCTGCAAACCTTTTCTGCAAAGGTCCAGGTAGTAAATATTTTAGGTTGCTCAGGCCATAAGGTCTTTGTTGTAACTGCTCACTGCTAGTCTAGTGCCAAAGTAGCCATAGACAATATGTAAATGAATAGGTGTGGTTGTGTTGTAATAAATCTTCATTTACAAAAACTGGCGGAGGCAGATTTGCTGACTGCTGCTTGGTGAGAAGATAAAGACCTGTGGGCAGGAGGAGACGGGGTCGCTTCGGACGGTCTGATGGCATGCTGTTTGTTGCTCTGGGTGCTGGTTAAGTGGGTCTGCTAGCTTTTCGAAAGTTCATCAGGCTGTTTATGTGTCATTTCTGTATTTTTCCATATATACATCATACCTCAATAAAAAGCTGACTTAAGAGCCAGGAATGTGTATCTGCTCTTGTCAGTCAGTGACAATCCTCTTTCCACTTTAAGAGTGACATCATTTTTCCCATTCTCCACTGGTAGTCAACCACTTAGTTGTCCCACACAATCTGGCTTTCCCCCCAGGTATCTGTAACTCCTGTCTTATTGTACAAATTCGTTCTATATAACAGTCACTACCTTTGGGAGAATTGTACAGGGACAAAAGTCAAGCCCCTGGCCCTTTGGGGAGATGTAAGGGGACAGAATTCACTGGATTGCAAAAGCTGAAGCTAGCTGTATTGGGGCTGCATATGCTTAAGCCACCAGATTTTGCCACTTAAAAAAAAAAAATTCTGGTTCCCTATGAGCTCATCCTGTCTGCAGAATGAATAAATGGGTTTAATATTTTGTCATTTAAATACAGACAGTCAGCAAAATATGGCTTTCCCTTCTGGACCTCGATGCTGACCAATGATCAAGGCACTTGGGTCGGCATGCCTGCTCAGACCTCAGGAGAACAGCGGGAAGACCGGGGCTGGGGCCTGGGCACGAGAACTCAACACATACCCGGGTTCAGTAGCTGAGAGAACGTCTTTCTACCCCCAGCTCTTTGCTCCTGCACTGCCTCGAAGTTGCAGAGAGAGGGCTTCCAGAAGTGGAAACATTTTTAAATAAATCTTTTAACTTTTCGCCTGTGGATACAGCTGCGTTGACACAAAGCCACGTTTGAGGCATGATGTCTCGGAAGCCTGGCACCACGGAGTGTTTTTCTCCTGGGACCCAGAATGGCTGGCTTTTAAGAGTGGTCCTGTGTTCAGTTTTATCAATGTGGTGCTTGAACTGGGCCTTCAGCTGACCTCCAAAAGGAAATAGTTTTAAAAGGAAGAATTTTAAGTCTGCCAAGAGTCAGATAATGGCACAGCACAGAAAAAAGCAAGGGTTTTGTGTGTTTTTTATTAAAATACAAGTCTCTTAATGCCTTGAAATAGCAGCCTCTAGAAAATGCGCAGCTTAATATATCAGGCTAGAAATTATAGCTTTAAAGACCAAAATTTTTCCTCTTTGTTGATTTATTGGAAAGAAACAAGTTCTTTCCTCCTGAACCTCCTCCTACCTTTATTTTTGGTTTTATACAAGTGACTGTTCTCCTTAAACTAAATTTCAGAGCACTCTGAAAAAGTCCCTGCTGTGTTCATAGCCTCGTGCCTGAAGAGCTTTTAGCCTGGACGCCCTGCAAAAATGTGCCTTGAGCACAAAGGCCATTAACATTTGGCTAATTCTGTATGATCAGCTTCTTTCCCACCTGCACATCCTTCTTTTTTCCCAAAGCGTAATCTATTTTTTTAAAAAGATTTTATTTATTTGAGAGAGAGAGAGAGCACTAGAGAGAAAGAGTAAGCATGAGGGAGAGGGAGGAGCAGACTCCCCGCTGAGCAGGGAGCCCGATGCGGGACTCAATCCCAGGACCCTGGGATCATGACCCGAGGCAAAGGCAGACGCTTAACTGACTGAGCCACCCAGGGGCCCCCCAAAGGGTAATCTAGTGAGGACCCTGGAAGATGAGGGGGTGGGTTTGTTCACTGTGTCAGCACATCAGGCATGGCTCAGTGGAGGCTGTCGTTTCTCCTCAGGGTGATCGTTCCTAAGGAGAAATACTGTGTATCTGCCTCATTGGTGTGGACTCTGCCTGGATGCTAGACAGGGGACAAAAGCCAACATTGCAAATCACTTCAGGGAACACGTGATGTAGAGTTCTCACAAACCGGTTGGCCATCATGGTCACCTTACTTTCTGTTTGTAGCAGCCCCATGAATAAGTGGAGCTGCAAGGAACAGCTGAGGCCTGGGGACCCTGAATTCAGGGTCACGTATCACCCAGCACGTGCCTCTGGTGCGGTATGTCTGGTTCCAGGAAGGTCTCCGAGGGTGCACACCGGGGTTCGAAATGGCTGGCGGAAGAGGGTCTGCCTGCACTGCAGTCTGACCCTGCGCTCCAGGCCTGCTGGGAACCAGGACAGTGAGAGTTGAGAGTGAAGCAAGGAGGGCAAAGCGAAAGCTCAGAGCAGATGAGATGAAAGTGAGGAAGGAAGCCAGATGGTGTGGGGCTGATACTGGGCCACACAGGGTCCAGCCCCAGAGGGAGGAAGGATTTGCAGTTTCAGTAGTTCTAGACACAGGCGAAGTTGGAGCCAAGTAGAGAGGGAGAGGATTGGGGCAAGTTTCCAGCCCCTGGGGAGGCCTGCTCCGGTGCCAGAGACCCAGAGGGACAACGAACCCCAGGCTCCCGAGAATTCCGGGGTGGGGTGACTGCGTGTAGTTGGTGGACACTGGCAGCTGCAATGTGAATGGCTGGGATGGTGGGTTAGTGAGCTATCATCTCAATAATGCTGCTTAACAAAGCACCCCTGGACTCGGAGGTGAACAACCACAAAGATTTCTTTCTTGCTCTCACGTCTGCAGGTGGGCTGGAGCTCAGCTGATCTGGGCTGGGCTCAGAGGGGGTTGTCTTCAAGCCATGCTTTGGGTCAGGTCTTCTCCATTTGTCTCTCATCCTCCTGGACTTTCTGGGATGTGTTCTTATAGCCGTGGCAGAGGCACTGGAATGCAAACCCAACTGCATGCCTGCTCTGAAAGCCAGGGCTCACATCACTGATTCTGTTGGCCAAGGCAGGTTACACCACCAAGCCCAACATCAAGGGGTCACAGAAATAGACTCTGCCTCTGCTGAAGGGAACTGCAGTCATGTAACAAAGGGTGTGGGTAGAGAGAGGGGTAAAGAATTAGAGGTGGGTTACATGATCAAATCGATTTTTTTCCTGCTTGTTTACTTTTTTTTTTAAAAGATTTTATTTTTAAGTCATCTCTCCACCCAGCATGGGGCTTGAACTCATGACCCTGAGATCAAGAGTCACACACTCCATCAACTGAGCCAACCAGGCACCCCCAGCACATGTAGGTTTTGATCATTGCTCAGGATGAATCCCATGAACTAAACTCACGCAGCTTGTAATTAAGTCAGAATGCCAATTTATTGATTTGTGATGAGAAACCTAAATATGTTGTGGACTAGGTAACTCCTGTCGTCCACTCAGTGTATTCTTTTCTTGTAGGAGAGCTACTTAGAGCATCAAATCATCACTTCAGTTTTGCTTATAAACATGGGGACAGAGCAACGGGCATTGGTCGGGGAGCTTAATGGCTGGAGTTATCCAGGTCTGGTCTCCAGTGGAGACCTCCATCTCCACTACAGGAAAATTCTGCCAAAGGGGTACTTGGGCAGGTCACCCCCCTTTAGGTGGAGATGGTGCCAACTTACTTTTTTGCACTACTTTTTCTAACCTCTTCTCTGACCACTAATAACCTACATTCTTTCTTAGGTACAATGTAACTGACTCAACCATAGCTTTAGAGATGATAATAAAATTATTCCTCAGTGACTATCAGCTGATAACCATATTGAGAATTAACACATTTGCCAAGACTCCCCAGCCACTCAAGTACTGCTTAGGACAAGGTGCTTTACTTATTCATTAATAACTCTAAAATTGCAGTGGATATCTTAGAATCTTTATTGGCCACGAGGTCATGAGATGGTTCTCATTTCCTGTGCGTGTACAAACTTGTTTGTTATTCTTGAGTGCCTCATTGGATAGTGGTAGCCTCAACATTTCAGTCAACAAAGCATTGAAGGACCACTTGAAGAAATAAGAGTCTAGGTTGTTGTCTGAAAATCTCCCATTGACCCCTCTGCAAGATCAAGAAAATACCAGCATTAGATTTGCACATTTGATGTCAGAAACCGGGGAGAAAATCCGAGACAGTAACAGAGCACTCCTAAGAGATTGTGCACAAAAACGCTCTTGAAAGATTAGGCTCTGGATATGAAGGAGTTTTAGGGTTATATTAATCAACCTATTTGCTTATATTTTCCTTTTAATGTATACAGAAAATGATATTTGATAGCACTGTGTGTCTAAATAAAGCTTCTAGCTTTTAAAGGCTCTTTCAATAAGATTAAAATAAATTTGAAATGATCAGAAAGCATTGTGTCATGGTTTAATTGGCAATGTGTGTCCTACTAGATGGTATGTAAAATAATGGTGGTCTTAACTATCAATGGTGATTTGGATGCTGTCAAATTTGGTATTTTTCCACTGGAGCATTCTATTGGCCGGTCATCAAAAATGGAACTAGAACCATGAATGGAGTAACTCCAGACCTGCAGGATGGCTAATAATGAAGAAACAGGAAGAAAAACCACTCTTTAGCTTTTTAAAGCCTTCATGTTTACTGGAGTATTTTAGCACTATCTGTCCTCATTTTTTAAAAAAAATATTTTATTGGGGTATAATTTTCACACAGTAAAAATAAAATCTTAGATGGACAGCTCAGTAAACTTACAGAGCTCTGTAGCCTACCACCACTGTAGCCATCACTCAGATCAAGGTGTAGAGCATGTGTATCACCCCAGGTAGTTTGTCAATAACACTCCCAAATGCGATGGCCATTATTCAGATATTTGTCATCATGGATTCATTTTAGCTAATCTATGGTATAAAATACATACACTTTTGTGCCTGGCGCCTCTTTCTCAACATGTTTTTGAGATGCACCCAAGTTATGATATATATCAATAATTTGTTCCTTTTAATTCCTGGGTATTTATCCATTATAAAATTATAAAAATGTACCACAATTTATTTATCCATTTTCTATTAATGGATATTTAAGTTGTTACTAGTTTGAGCTACTATGGAATGAAGTTGCCATGAATATTCCTGTACATATGTCTTTTTGTAGACACACACACTCATTTATCCTGAAGGAGCATTCCTTGTGACAGGGTAGGCATAGATATCAGTAGACATTCAAGTTTTCCAAAGTAGTTAGACCAAATTTTACTCCAACTGGCAGTGTGTGAGAGTTCCAGTTGCCCCACATCCTTGCCAAAACTTGATGTGGCAGTCTTAAATTTTATCTGTTCAGCTGGTGACGTGGGTGCATCTCATTATAGTTTTGGTTGAGATTTTCCTGATGAATAACAATATTGAACACCTCTTTTTTTTTTTTTTGCTTTAGACTTGTATATTCTCTTTAGTGAAGGGCCCATTCATGTCTTTTGCTCCTTTTAAAAATTTCTTTTCTTTTCCTTATTGGTTTGCAAGTTTAAAAAAAAAAATACCTTCTGACCATAAGTTCTTTGTTAGATATACGTACTTACACTATCTTTTCCCATCCTGTGGCTTGTCCATTCACTTTTTAATGATGTGTTTTGTTGAACAATGTTTCTAATTTTAATGAAATATAATTTATCTTTTTTGCATTATATATCCTTTTAAAATGTTGTTGTTGTTGTTGTTGTTGTCGTCAAGATAGTTCTTGCTTTTTATGTCCTTGTTAAGAAATCTTTGCCTTACTTCCCCGGTCTGATAACCCGTTTACCATGCCAGTTCAGTTACATGCCAAAATTAATGTATTTTCTTGAGAATAGAAATTAGGTCAGGCTAAATCTGGGTGAAACAGGAAATGCCAGAGGTTAAGTTAGGAAGGTGAAATCAGCAGATGTGCAGAATAGATTGAAGCAGAAAGAGGCCCAACACAGTTAGCTTTTTGGTCCAAGGAAAGATGAATTCTAGAGGCTTTGTGGTTGGGAAAGCAGATAATTAACTGTGTTGCTGTCCAGCCCACATTGTATCTCTTCGAGTATTTTGAGAGTCTTGTCAGACTCCTTCATAAAATTAAACTCTTCAGTGTTCACAGCTTCTGATTTATTGCCTAGAAACACTAAAAAGTTGACCAAGTTTATGTTTTAGGGACATGATGTTAATGTCTAGCAGCCATCATTTTTCTTCTAAGTGCTCAAAACCCATTATCTTAATAATCCTTTCTTGACCATATTCAGGAAATAAAACCTCCACTTAGAATAACATTTATCCATCCCAAATCCTCTCACTCTTCCCCCATTTTTTATAAGTTTTCCTAAAAAAGATTCATGTCAATAATTCCATGATCTCATCTATTTTCCTATGGTCCTGGGTAAATGTTTGGGTTTGCTTGTCATAATGAGACCCTGGCAGGTCCTGGACAGAACTGCCCAGGCAGAAGGGATGAGTGCCAGGTGGGAGTTGGCAGGAAACACAGGACATGGTAGGGAGAAGATGGGGCAGCTGTGAAGTCTGTGGGGGACAGAAATCTATGTCTCAAAGTAGGGTTGAGATCAGGTAGCAGCAGCTGAGTTGAGATCCCACCGCTCAGGAGATGAGCTCTGGAGGCCATGGTTCTGTGAGGCTTTCCTGGGAAGGGAGAGTAGCTGTGCAGTGAGAACGTATCTCCCTGCCAGCCTATTCCAAGAGTTTTATCATTAGAATGTTGGGTCACCAGAAATGGAGCTGAGTTTCCTAAGTTCCTAGTAATTGGCAGGAACAAGATGGGAGTAGCCACTTAACATCTAAGAAGGTGAACTGGATGGGGCTGCAGAGATGTCCTTGGCTGTCCACCCTCAAGACAGGGTAGATGAGCATGGTGTAGTAGAAAGAGAGGACTGGTGGGAGTCGAACATACCTGGTTCTAATACTGGCTCTACTACCTATTAATTGTAGGACACGAGGCAGGATGATACTTCCATCCTAAGACTGACAAGAGGACCAAATAGGGTAGTATGTATAAAATGCTAATTTTCCCATTTTCCTCCTACTTCTTCCCTATGCTCCACCCAATGGATAGCTGTCAGTCCTTATCTTTCTTGCCCACTATGCAGCACTGGCTCACATGAACAGTCATAATATTTTGAAATAAAACCTTCCCTTGGCTCCCAGATAGAACCCCCTAGTCCATGACGACAGCCACCATGTTGAATAAATCTGCTAGGGCTGCCATAACAAGATACCACAGACTTAGTTGGTTTAAACAACAGAATTCATCTTCTCACATTTCTAGAGGCTGGAAGTCCAAGTTCAAGGTGCTGGCAGGATTGGATTCTTCTGAAGCGTCCCTCCTGAGTTTGCAGATGGCTGTTCTCTTGCTGCCTCCTTTTTTTTTTTTTAAGATTTCATTTATTTATTTGATAGAGAGAGACACAGTGAGAGAGGGAACACAAGCAGGGGGAATGGGAGAGGAAGAAGCCGGCTTCCTGCTGAGCAGGGAGCCCAATGCGGGGCTTGATCCCAGGACCCTGGGATCATGACCTGAGCCGAAGGCAGATGCTTCACGACTGAGCCACCCAGGTACCCCTCCTCTTGCTGCCTCTTCACATGGTCTTTCCTCTATGTGAGTGCATCCCTGGTGTCTCCCTGTATGCCCTAATCTCCTCTTCTTATAAGGTCAGATGCCTTAGGGACCAGCCTAACAGCCTCATCTTAACTCTTACCTCTTTAAAGGCCCTGTCTCCAAATACAGTCACATTCTGAGGTATGGGCTTTGGGGCTTCAATATACAAATTTTGAGGGACAAAATTCAGTCCATAGCTCATGTGTGTGCTGACAAAACCCACACTTGTTTCTCCAACATGTACCCCTCCCACCTTAAAAGCCAGATCCATTGATGTACCTGCCTCTAGATCTTTCCTCCTAGATGTCCTCCTGTCAACTCAAACCCAACAATTCCAAAATCCAATGCATTATCTTTTCCCTAAATCTTTCCCTTTCTTGCTAACTTATGGATTCATATAGGAGGAGCACTACCTCATATGAGTCTTACCAATTTGTTGAATCTATTTGAATAGGAAAAATCAAGAAGAGCAGCATGGATGTGCAAGGAGAGGGGTAGTATAAAATGTAGCATAGTTTAAGCATGTAGCCTCTGGGGTCCTCACTTATCTCTACCATTTGTTTCCTGTTGACTTGGAGAACATTATTTCACATTTTTATGTCCCATTTCAGGCTGATTAGTATGCCAACCTCTCCTGGTTGTTGTGAGCATTAGATGAATCTGTGTACTCAGTCTGGTACCTTGGATCTTATCTCTCCCGTTCATACCAGCCTGACTTCTGGCCCCTGGCATTTGCATCTCTGCCAAAAGAGAGCAGGAGCAGCTCTCAACCAATGACTGATGAGTGTTGGTGTATAAATACCCCAGCTCCCTCACCCTTTCAGATGGGATCACTCTAAGGCTTATGTTTGATGCTATTTGCCAGAGTTTCTCTATGAAATTAAACTCCAGTGAAATTGGCATAAAAAGCATCCTCTCCTTCTGTGTCTCACTCCCCATTCACCTACCAGTATTTCCTGGGATTATCTGCCCTAGGAATTGCTTGCTCTGGAATCCCTGTCTCAGGGTTTGCTTCTGGGGGAACCCAAACTACGACAGTATGCTCTGGTCTGAATGTGTCCCCTCAAAAATTGTATGTATTGTATTGAAATCCTGATGCCCAAGGTGATGGTATTAGGAGGTGGGGCCTTTGGGAATTGCTGCGGTCATGAGAGTGGAGCCCTCATAAATGAGATTAGTGCTCTTATAAAAGAGACTCTGCAGTGCTCGCTTCGGCAGCACATATACTAAAAGAGACTCTGCAGAGCTCCCTAACCCCTTCTTCTATGTGAGGATACAACAAGAAGTCTGCAACCGGGAGAGGGCCCTCACCCAACCATGCTGGCCGCCTGATCTAGCACTTCCAGCCTCCAGAACTGTAAGCAATAAACTTCTATTGTTTGTAATAGCTTGGCTCAGTGCCTAGCATCTAGCAAGTGCTCAGAACCATTGTTTCTGCCATTATCTAGTTGTTCATCAGTAGGAAGCAAAGA
This sequence comes from Mirounga angustirostris, assembly GCF_029215605.1. Taxonomy (NCBI): domain Eukaryota; kingdom Metazoa; phylum Chordata; class Mammalia; order Carnivora; family Phocidae; genus Mirounga; species Mirounga angustirostris. The sequence continues at coordinate 93,854,330 of NW_026991718.1, read as the reverse complement.
TGCCCCTGGGTGGGAAAGCAATCTTCTCCATGCTGCAGAGAGAAGCCCTGTGTGGCCATCATGAGGCTGTGAGAGCCCAGTTAATAATGGTCAGTTTATAACCTGTGTGTGTTCTTAGTGGGGGCTCTAATAGCCCCAAAGAGCCAAATGTTGTTGGGGGAGGGGAACAACAACAAATCTTGGTCTTTCTATGTATAAATCACAGATACCTATGACATATAAACAAATATACGGTATATTTGTAATATTAAAATTGAATGGGAGGATCATTAGGAGAAAAATGTCAAAAAAAGCTCCCCAGAGAGGAGCAATGACAACAAGGACAAGGGCCCTGCTGGTTTATAATAGGCAAAAAAGTTACTAATGACATTCCCCTGGCTTTCAACCATCCTGGGTGGCACTGTTTAGTTTGCAGGGTTCATGTCCTCTTTTCTGAAGTGGGGAGTTAACAGTTGAACTTGCATAAAGTTGTTTAGTTAGGTTTGCCCAGGGAGGCACCAGGCTTTTGGCAAAACATCCGTCTGTGGTTAAGATTGTCCTGGTTCTTATTACAACCAGACTTGGTTACATTTCGAGAACCAGGAGAATTGGCTCTGAGGAATAAGACAACTGGTTCATCCAACATGGTGTGCTTTGAATCTTTCCTTCGGACTTCTGCAAAGCTTCTCCTCTTGGCTGACAGCACTGAATTTGGCAAGAAGAAAAAAGGACTGAATTCCTTTGTTCCAGCCCATATTTCTTTTGCCAAAGTATGATTATTAAAAAGTTTTAAAAATAAAGCTCTCCTACAGACATATAATGAGCCTGGCTTAAAGATTTATTTCACTCATTAGGAAGGCATCAGCAGGATGGTCAGGCTAGTTCAAAGTAGGATATAGAAGATGAATATGTATATATGATTCAGTTCAAAGCAAGACGGTTGAAATATGCTCATCTAACTTAGGTACAGAACTAGTTACCTTTGTACAGGGCAATCAAACCATAATCTTTGGAGTTGTTCTTTACTGGACAAATGTAATTTGTGAATTATATTTGCATGATTGTATCTGGATGTTTTGGGCAGTTTTTCTTAAATTATCATCCAGACTCACCTTGACATTTTCTTACCAGTCTCTATGGTCTACAAAATTTTAACAAGCTTTAGTTCTTCTATTTTCCTTTTCAGTATCTGAAAGGCCACCTGAAAAATTTGAATTAACTTGTCCCTTTTACATCAAAGGCACCTGGGAGCCAAGTGCATTCAATGGTTTCCTGTGTTTACAACACCTTTATATGCCTAGGCATCTGCCTATTTCCATGGTGTAAATACTCCAGCCATGGGGAATTTCCATCTACGAATGTGATGTCATTGAAGGCAGAGTTGAGAAGAAATGTATACAATCACTTTTGTGGGCCAGCATTTTCAAGTTCCAGCACATCAATGAGTGTGTGTTCTGACATACATTTCATGGATTGTGGTCATGGTATTCAAATTACTTTCCAACAATGTAGAATTATGGTCACTCAGTAAGTATTTCTGAAGAGCCTGAAAGATCAGCTCATCCAATGGTCCTGAAACTATAATCTCTGGAACCCTAATAATATTCATTGGGGATGCTTCACAGGTTACACAAACTTTAATTCAAATTTATATTTTTAAAAATACAATGGAAGAATACACATACATACACATGTAGCAAACATATAAAGAAATATGTGGGACTGGTGAACACCAAGGGTAGAATTTTTGTAACTTCCTGAGATAGAAAAGAGGATATGATGGTGAGGAATTCACAGGGGTTGTGAGTACAGAGGTGTGCGATACTATCTTTAAACTTTGTTGTATATCTTTTTTAAAAGATTTACTTATTTTAGAGAGAGCGAGCGAGCGTGTGCTTGTGCAAGGATGGGGGGAGGGGCAGAGAGAGAGAGGGAGAGAGAAACTCTGCGCTGAGTGTGGAACCCAATGTAGGGCTCAGTCTCACAACCCTGAGATTAGAACCTGAGCTGAAACTAAGAGTCGGATGCTTAACCAGCTATATCACCTAGGCACCCTAAACTTTGTTGTATATCTTAAATACCGTGTAACAAATTCACAAGACATGTACCCACAAATACATTTTATATCAAATTTCAAACCTCTAAAACCACTGTCAAATTTGCTACCAGACGAAACTTATTTTGTACAAGTGGTAGAATAAAGCTTTCTCTTGCCTTCTCTGTTTAATTACACATTTTCCAATGTTGCATGGGGAGCTTTAATGGTCAAAACATTAAATTGTCACTGAGAATCTTGTTTTATTTTATTTCGTATAATGAGAGAGTGGAATGTATTTTTAAATTTTGAAACAATTTCATACTATTTAAAATAGATTTATTTATTTATTTTAGAGAGAGCGAGAGAGAGAGTACATGCATGCCAGTATGCTGAGCTGGGCTACTGAAGTGCCAGGGGCAGAGGCAGAGGGAGAGAATCTCACGCAGACTCTGTGCTGAGCAGGGCGCCTGATACAGGGCTCGATCTCAGGACCCTGAGATCATAACCTGAGCTGAAATTAAGAGTGGGATGCTTAACCAACTGAGCCACTCAGGCGTCTTGAAACAATTTCATACTGAATAAATGTTGCAAATAGTACAAAGAAACAAGTAGTCCATTTATTTATCCAGATTAGTAAATTGTCAACATATTACCACATTTATTTTGTCATTCTCTCTCTCTCCCCTACACACACACACACACACACACCTTTTTCTAAATGATTTAAGAGGAAATTGCATGCATCATGTCTCAGTACTACTTCATACTTCAGTGTTTACTTCTTAAGAACAAGGACATATTCTTATGTCACCACAGTACAGTTGTCAAATTCAGGACATTTAACATTGATGTAATCCTCTTATCTAAATTTACGGTCCAAGGGTGCCTGGGTGGCTCAGTCAGTTAAGCGACTGCCTTCAGCTCAGGTCATGATCCTAGAGTCCTGGGATCGAGTTCCGCATCGGTGTCCCTGCTTAGCAGGGAGTCTGCTTCTCCCTCTGACCCTCCCTCCTCTCATGCTCTCTCTCTCAACTAAATAAATAAAATCTTTAATCTGTGGTCCATATTCCAGTTTCCCCAATTATCTCAATAATGCCATTTATAGCAATTTTACTCTTTAGACTCAGGATCATGCACTGCATTTAGTTGTCATTTCTTTTTAGAGCTTTTCCATCTGAAATGGATCCTCAGCCTTTCTTTGTCTTTTTGCTTAAAGATTGTATTTATTTAGTTAAGAGAGAGAGTGTGTGTGTGTGTGAGAGCGAGAGAGAGAGCACAAGCATGGGGAGCTGCAGAGGGAGAGGGAGAAGCAGGCTCCCCACTGAGCAGAGAGCTGGACACAGGACTTGATCCCAGGACCTTGGGATCATGACTTGAGCTGAAGGCAGTTGCTCAACTGACTGAGCCACCCAGGCGCCCCAGCCTTTCTTTGTCTTTTGAGACCTTGACATTTTTTGAGTTCAGGCCCATTGTTTTTGTAGAGTGACCCTCGGTCTGGCGCATCTGCTGTTCCTCACAGGTGGATTCAAGCCATGTGCTCTTGGTGGGAATGCTACAAAAGTAATCCGCATCCTCCCCAGCGCCCGATTTCAGGAGGCACATGTGGTGGGAGACTGCTGGCTGGCGAAGGTGCTGTCCTCCAGGTTTCTCTTCAGTGGGAGATTTTTGAGAGCCATGATTTGACTACAGATGAAGGATGAGTCCAGGGGGTCTTATTTAGACTTTCCTGGACCGTGGCTCCACAGTTGCTCTGAAAATGTCAGCCAGCTGGGTGAGCCAGCCTGCTTTCTAAGCTGGGCAGCATTTTTGTGGCCCCGGGAAAGGGCAGCATCAGCAGCCTGCTGTGGCGGGGGCTGCAAAAGCCATCATGTCTGCATGTCTGGTTTGCGGCACCCTGGTGCTCAAAGAGCTGAACTCAGTTCCACGACAGGAGCCTGCACCAAGCGGGGCCTCCAGGACGGTTGCTCAGTGTGGTTGTTCCCCTGTTTGGTGATGTCATACGTGTGCAGTGCGGCTTTTCTGAGGTTTCCCTACTTTCCTGTGCACAGTAAAGACCGTCTCTTCTCTGAGCCAGGGCTACCGAAGTGCCAGGCCACAGACTGCGCATGGCCTGACCCAGGCTGGGACAGTGGCCTCTCACAGAAAAACAGGAAATTAGAACTTAGGCACTTTTCACATATTGGCTCATTTACAGCTTTCTCAGTGGTTCCATGTGGCTTGAATAACAGGGTCATTTTCTTTTTTTCAGAGTCAAATACTCTTAACTAATTAAGATATCTTTTATTGAATAACATTTTATTTTAGTGAATTACTTCCTGTCCAGAGCCGTTTTAAGTTCCAGCACAGATTCACTCAGGAACTCATTCCACAGATTTTCACGGGGCCAAGGGAGCATGATGGCACAGGCAGGGCGATGTTACAAGCTTGTCCATGTTTTATTTGGTATGCCCGGCACCCTCTAAATGTTAGGGGCCACACAGGGCCTGTGGGTGGTAAATAGAAACATGGAATTATAATGTCATGAGAGGCTGTTCGAGGGGCTGTGATGCCCAGAGAAGGGAAGGCTTTGTGGTGGGGGCCCCAGGGAAAGTTGCTTGGAGGAGGCCATCCTCGGGCTGAGTCTTGAGAGGTCGAGAGCATTTGCCAGGTGGTGAGGGGGGCATTTTAAACAGAGAGACTTTTACTGATTTGAAGGTGTGGCAGATGAGGGTGGCCTCGTGGAGGGTCAGAAATGGGAATAAAGGTTTGAGTCAGGTTGGGGAAGACCCTGTGGTATACGCTACATCAAAGAGCTTGGACTTCATGTCCTAAAGCTCAGGGTTGGTGTCTCATCTCGATTATTAGATTTTGCATTTCAGAGCAAGCAGGGTTTCTCAAACTTGAGGGAAGCGTTTCTGGGAAAGAAGACCCTCACTCACCCTTCTGAGGGACCTGACCTGTCTCTGGATGTGTAGATGTGGGACTCTGAAGACTGGAGCTGCTACTGTCTTGTCACCGAGGGCCACACTGGGCATGGCCAGCCCTGACCCCAGGAAGGCTGAACTGGGAGACAGAAGAAAGCCAGGGAAACAGGGCCTCATGGAAATCATGGAGCCACTGGTCTGGCCCATGCCTCGTGACACGTAGACTTCAGCATGTCCTTTAATCACTCGTATTGCTTGGTGAGTTTTAAGTTTTCATTTTGAAATGATGCCAAACTTCCCAAAAACAGTTGTAAGAAGAGTTCAGAGAACTCCTGCTTACCATTTATGCAGATCTGCTGATCGGTCCCTGTTTGCCCCTTCAGCTGTACCAGTTGAGAGCACGTTGTAGACTTCACATCCCGTTACCACTTACTACTTCCATATGCTGTTTTTAATAACAGGGGTGTTCTCTTTATTCCCCCAGTCCTATCGTCCAAGACTGAGGCTTAGCCATTGATCGGAACTACAGATACTAATTTTTAAATGTTGTCAGTAACATCCTCTGTAGCATGTTTATTTCTCCAGTCAAAGATCATGTGTTTTTCAGAGGTTCGGGCGTTTTTAATCTGGAATGATTTTTCAGTCTTTCTTTGACTTTCATGACTTTGATCTTTGTGTAGAATGTGGGTTTTTATCTAATGTCCCTCAGTTGGGGGTGGTATATGCTGTTTCCTTGTGATTGGATTCAGGTTCCACAGCCCCTGTTGGAATGCACTATAACTGAGGTTGTATTCTTGGGGCGTCACATTAGGAGGAAAGGAGCATCTGTCCACCCTCACTGGGGATCTTAACTTTGATCACCTGGTGGAAGTCTAATGTAGTTTCTCCACTGTAGAGTTAATATCATTTCTTATGCAATTAATGAGTGGTCTGGAAGGAGACGTTACCGTTTATTTTTAAGCCAATTTGAATTGGATTTTCTGTTACTTACAACATAAAAGCTCCTCACTGATTCAAGGGCCTATTTATGTTGTGGGATTAATTGCTGATGACCATGGGGAAACAAGCAAGGGATTATGATGAGAAGAATAGGAGTTTCTTAAAAGCTTTAATTGTGGGTCAGGTGGGAGCAGAGCTGGACTAAAGTGCATGAGTATTTTGTGAGGATGAATCGAAGTCTTTGAATTTATTTTGGAAAAAAAAAAGATTTTCCATTGATACAAATCATATCCTCTGTAACAAGTCTTTCAATTGTGGAAAATTTGCAACAATTTGAAAATAAGTCTTTTATTTCATTTTTTTCATTACTCTAAACTGGATAATGTTAGTTATACTCACAAAGGATAGTGGTTATTTACAGGGACATACAAACTTTATTCAAAATATGTGTACGTATTTTTTTCTGGGTTTCATATTGGCAAAAACATTTCCATTAGTTGTAAATTCAGTACCAATGGAACAGGATTCCTAAGAGAAGTAGTGAACCAGACTCTGAAATAAGAATTTCGGTATAGGCCATTTCCTGGGAGGCGATCTCAGGGAACACCAGTAGAAAAGAAGGGACAGGAGAGGAGTGAGGGGAAGGGAAGCAGTCATTAAAGTGTGTTAGTAAAGCAAGTGTGTGCGTGTGTATGCACATGTGTGTGTGTTGTGTGCGTGTGTGTTTGCATCCATCCATGATTGTCCGTGATTGTCTTGGTGTGGGTGCTCCCCAGAAATAGACCCTGAGATAAGGATTTAAGTGCAAACAGGTTTTTGGAATTTGGAGGGGATGCTGTTGGCAAGTTTGAAAGTGAGAAGAAAGGCAGCCACTAACTGGTTGGTTACCAAGCCGGTGCCCACTGGGGTACCTGAAGCCCAATCTCATGAGATACCCTGAGAAACAGTGTAGAGCATGCACATCACAGCTCTCCCACCTGAGAGATGAGGGAGCTGGGTCAAGGTGAGGCAAGTCATTGTCGCTCATGAGCAGCAGTGAGGGCACCATGCATGGTGTGGCTTCAGCATCTTCCCTGCCCGGGGTTGCCAGCTGGTCGAGTTGGGACAGTGTGACCGGGAGTGACAGCATGCAATGTCACCTGGGAAAGTACTCCGCCAGGATTGGCTTATGCTTGTCAGGAATGTTCCCTGTCTCCACCCATGTGGATCTCTGAGATCTCTCTTCTGGAGAGGACAGTGCCAATCTACACACACTCACTACTGAGATTAGAAAATTGGGCTGGACACAGATCAAAAAGGGACCCTGAATACCTACCCAGGGAATATGGATATTCAATTCTAAAAACTGGCTTGCAAGCAGGGAAGCAGGATGCTGGGAAAGGACCGTCCCTTTGGTGTGGAATGTTCCTGCGGCACGGAAAGGAGCAGACAGACAGCGGGGGCGCACAGACATTAGGGAGCTGCTGAAACCATTAAGGTTGCTGCGGCCCAAGGTCTGAGTGCTTGCGGAGAAGGGGAAGGAAGATGACAGCCGTTTCAATGAGAAGACTCTGCAGAACTGGGCCCTGATTGATGTGTGGAGTCAAGCGAGGTTTCAAGCCTGGGGCCCTCATTAGCAGAAGGGCGCAGGGACTTGAGAGGAACGGAATGTTAAGTGGAAAGTCAGCATTCAACATGCAGAGCTGCATTTCAGAGAAAGAAACCAAAAATGAGTGCTTCTTTTTGTACTTTTTTGTAGACAGGTATTTCTGAGTTCAGAAAAGCAGGTAGGAAAGCAGGAAGAGGACTAGGCTAAGACTGGGTTTTGTTTCACTTTGCTTTTTTTCTAAATTGGAACCAGACAAAATAGATAGTTGCAATCTAGAAATAATGCACACATCTGCCAACTGAATGACTTGACTTCTGTCTGCTCTCCTTGTATACCTCGATGAACTAATAAAGGGGATAGAAAATAATCAGAAACAGGGAGCAGGAAGGAGAAGGAAACACTCAAGCCCTAACTGAGAAAAGAAAGCCTTTGGCTTGTGGAGAAAGCCGTGGTTAAAATAGAAGCTTCCGGCTGGAGGGGAGCCTCACGTTTGTACATAAAAGTGCCATGTAACGTGCGATGTCATAACAGGCAGGAAATGGAGATATATGGCTAAGCCCTTTGTAAATCAAAGTGCCATGTGCCACTGGGTCTCTGTTCCCGTAGTCGTGGGCGTTAGCTCTGTTATATCCTGTCCCCACCATTTGGGTGAGGCCAGTGAAGACTGTGAGTGGGGATAGTTTGGCTCAGCATTGAAGCAGACATAAACTACCTCTCCTGGCTTTCACAAAAACACTTTCAGCCTTATAGAGAAGAGCAAGAGGGTAAGGTCTTCAGGGAGATAAAAGCATTAACCTCTTGTCTTCCCTTTGGCTGGAGACCTATTACAGCCACCCAAAGAGAAGGAGGCCTTGTTTTGCCAAGATAATCAGCTTTGGGGTGATTCTCTGGCTTGTTGTCCAGTTTCCTATTATCTGCAGTAACTCGAGGTCAGTAGAAGCTGATTGTAGAAGGTCCCCAGGCCCAAAACAAGTGTGCATTTGGGGGCTTGATCTCAGACACAAGGTTGAAGTATTTTTCAATGCTTACTGAGTGTGTATTGACCTCCAAGATGACGATGCTGGCAGGGGAAAGGCAGCTGGTTTAGGACTGAGACAGGATTGGAGAAGGACTCCAAGATGGTAGACCCATAGTGAGGGGCTGTCATGTTCTAGAATAGCCAAAGGAAAGAGAAGGTGGAGAAAGGAGTATCATAGACAGGATGCTTTTAAGGAGAGAGCATGACCTCTTAAAGTGGAATTACGAGCTAGAAGGGAGTTAGGAAGCCTTAGGGCCTTTGAATGCAAGCCTGTCCCTCTTCCGCAAGTGCCACCAGGTATAACTAGGGTCACTTGGGACTGAGCCCTACCCTTCTGCAAACCAAGCTTAGGTGAGCGTGGGGGAAGACCCAACCAGTAGTGGAACCTGTGTCTGTTCTCTCGTGGACGCCAGTATGATCCAGTCCGCCCTGAGACCTGGGCAAGAGAGGCCTCTGTCCTGTCCTGAGCTATACACTTTGTTTCACTCTGGCTTCATCACTCCCCATGGGAGGAGAAGTCCACTGCATCAAGGCTTATGCCAGCCTGGAGCCTACATTTCCCTGCCCTTCTGGCTCCAGATGCACAGCACTCTGGAATCCCTGCCCACGTGCTCCAAGCCTGGTGGCACAGTCTGCAAGGGCTGGAAGTTTGGGGGAGGGAATTCAAGATGGATGGGAAGGCTGGGGTGTCCACAGAGCTTTCAGAAGAAAAGGGTGACAAACCATGGGGTAGGTTCAGGTTACGGATTGTCCACATGTCCCCACATTCAGCATAGAACCCTGAAGAGTCTGAAAATTTTAAATTGAAGCCTGACCTTGCAAGTCCTTATAAAGGTACATCTGTCTTGGTAGGAGAATAGAATGCATTTTATTTAACAGTATGTAGTCTTGATGGATAATTTTTAAAAATTCAGACATGAAGTATGTGAGCCTCCATTTGTCTTCTTGCCCCAGGCCCTGCAAATATTCATGCCCACCTAGCATCCCCTTGGGAGGCATGAGACCCCAGACAAGGTCAATGGCTCAGGGCCTCCACTATCCACTAAGGCTATCCATCCATGGGCTTGTTTAATCCTGCATCCTTTGCTCTTCTTTTTCCAGAAGTCTGACTCCAAGGTCATCATGATGACCTAAAGCAGTCTTCCTCAGGTGTGAGTTTATGCTCACCTTCAAATACTCCCTGTGGAAAAGGGGTGATCCAGCTGCTTCCCCACCCCTTGGCCTCCATACTAACCATGCCTGCCATAATCATGGGTCAGACACCTGCACAAAAGGATAGGATTTGGGTCAACCATAGGGAGGAAAACCCTATGCTTCAAAGAGAATATGCAGAGCCTAGCAGAAACTACTTGGTAGTTTGGTAGTAATATGAAATTGGATTTGTGAAATGCCCCAATCATATGTACTTGTCTCTCTCAGCGAAAGACATGAATGCAAATGGTCAGCCAAGAGAGACTAAAACATGCCTGAACTGCCAACGCACAATTTTAGACACAAAACCACCTCCTTGGTGATGGCAGCAGATATCATCGAGAGCCTTACCATGAGAGCTTATGTGAGTTTCCATGATTCTTTTGTAGATTCATGAAATATTAATTATTTTGGAGAATAGCTGTTTTTTTTTTAAAGATTTTATTTATTTATTTGACAGAGTGAGATACAGCAGGAAAGAGAGCACAAGCAGGGGGAGCAGGAGAGGGAGAAGCAGACTCCCCCTGAGCAGGGAGCCCAATGCGGGGCTCGATCCCAGGACCCTGGGATCATGACCTGAGCTGAAGGCAGACGCTTAACGACTGAGCCACCCAGGCGCCCTGAGAATAGCTGTTTCTTTATGCATTATCCTTGATAATTTCTGGATTCTGGCTGTGACATGGTATTAATCATCTACTACGGATAGAGAGTATCATGGTATTTTGTTATTTTGATATTGGATGTTGTGCTTCTGCTGACCATCCCACATGGAATCTGCTGGCTCAGAAGAAGGGTATTCTTCAGAGGAGACTGGCCACTTAAGAGCAAGGATGGGAATTTTAAGGCTCTAATCCCCATACACATGGGTGCAGGTACATGTACAAACACACAAAGAAGTCTATTTGCTCAGCCAGCTATATTTCATTGGGAGGTTTGCATCTGTTCTGTTCAATTTTTTGTTTGTTTTGTGGTCCCCAGTGAAGATGTAGTTGTGGACACATACCTGGAGACTCTAGAATTCTGATTTGTGCAAAAACGAAAGAGCCGAGAAACATGATTGGGTAGGGAATTGCAGAGGACAAAGTGGGTCTATATGTGATAGAAAAGAAGGGCCTTCAGATCACAGATTCTGTAGGAAAAATCCAACAACAGACAGAACATGTGGATTGCCTAAACCAACATCCTTGTGCTTCAAAGTAGTATAAAGAAGGATTTTTCCAGCATGTCATGTGGATTGATGCATGGTATTTGAGCTTATCTTGTCATTCTTGAAGTTATAGTTCTTCCTATCATCTTATGCTCTTGACAGAGCCATTCCTTAAAAACCCTTCCTTTCAGCCTCGATGACTTCTTTGTCAAATTTCATGCACTTACTTATCCAAGAAACATTTGCTGACCATATATATGCCAGGCACTCTGTCAAGTATTAGAGATTCTACACGGAATAAGGCAGATGGGATCTCCAATGTCTGATTGGCTAAAGGAAGATCTTTTCTTCTCCTCTTCTTCAACCTGTAAAGAAACAGAACCCACTAAGTCTAAAATAACAGATTAAACATCAGGTTTTCCTGATGGGACCACTCAACTTGGTTGAGATGATAGCCAGACATATTTCATGTCTTACCAGGAACAGATAATGTGGTTTCATTTCAGTCTAGAGATCTAGTTCTTACTTTGCTCTCTTTTATTACCTCAGTGTACAAGGAATCAAATAAAAGCAACCTCTTCAGAGAACTTGGGGTTTAGAATGGGTAAAGGAGTCATTTCTCCTTGCTCAGGAGAGCTGATTGTTAGACTTTTATCAATTTTGCAAAGTTGTTGATGTCCTGTTCATAGCTTAAAATTGGCCTTGTTGAGAGTATTTACCCCACAAAATAGGCAAATGCTAAAATTGGGGGCTTTTAATCCCCAGAAAGCAGTAACAGCATTTTCTAGCACATACCTGATTGAAGAGGCAGGTAGGTATCCTAATGGTGAAGTGGAAAGTTTGGAAAGACATCAACATGTACAGGATCCAAATGAAGGAAAAAGAAGCAGATCAGTACATGAAATTCTAGGCAATATGTGACCCAGGGGCTATTTTAGTCTATAGGGATGATATCCTTCTTTTTGTCCTTTAGAGGTGGTTGTCATGACATTTTAATCTAGGACTATTTTATTTTATTATGGCAGGAACACTTAACATGAGACCTACTTTCTTAAAGAGGACATTTTTATGCAACCCTTTAGACTGTGTGTCTATTCTTTACTCTTCAGTCCACTAATGGCAGAGGCCGTGAGTAAACAAAGCAAATTAGAAGAATAAAGAACTTTGAGTTTGGAACTACAGTAGTCTATTGCTGAGCAACAGAATATTCCGCGAGTTCTGAGAATTGCTTCCACTTTTCTCACTGATTATCTAAGAAATACAAAGTATCCAGTACTGTAGCCAATATATAATGAAATAGATGAAGCTGCACTGACCATCATTTGTGATAGATCCAAATCTGACTGATGAATTGCATTTGTTTGGAATTTTTGAAAATGAAATAAACCTTGGTCCGAGAGATATTATACAAGGAGAAAACTTTATAAGAGTTTAAACTATGTAAGTCCTATTTGTTATTTTCTAAAAATGTGCAGACTCATTGAATAATCTTGCAAAATGTATATTCAAAATTTAACCCAGGAAAATTGGAACTTGATAGAAATAATGAAAAAAATTACCACCACCTTACGGGGCAGGAACGTTGAGCAATAGATTTTCATGAAGACAAAATTCTGTTAGCTCAATCACATCTTTGGTGTAAAGTTTACAAGGAACAGAATTAACCCCTAAAAACCATTTTCCTTAAAATTAAAATAAAATGGATATCTGTGTGGAAAAGTAAAGACTCCCAACCCCCTACCTCACACCATACACAAAAATTAATTTGAGGTGGATCATAGATCCATGAATAAAAACTAAGACTATAAATCTTTGGAATGAAACAGAATATTTACTAGCTTTAAATTCTTAGAAAAGAAGAAAGGTACAAAATTAAAAAGAACTGAAGAAAGCTTTAAACAGTTTAACTGTACTATGTAAGAAATTGACCAAGGACTTAAGATGGCTGAATGGAGTGTGGTCCAGAAAATATTTTCTCCATGAAAATGATCAATAATGGTATAATTCCAATGGAAATATTTGTGCTTGTTAAGCATTGAGTTAAAATTTCCTTGACGACACAAAGACTGGATTAAAATAACAGGATAAAAACATCTTTACAACAACCCACAACTCTGTCTCAAGATTAGAAAAGCTGAATCCATTCCATTTCATTTAACTCAGGAACTTAAATTTAAAAAAAGAGAGAGGTGGAGCGCCTGGGTGGCTCAGTCGGTTAGGCGTCCAACTCTTGATTTCGGCTCAGGTCATGATCTCAGGGTGGTGAGATAGAGCCCCACGCCAGGCTCCACTCTTGGCATGGGGCCTGCTTGCGATTCTCTCTCCCTCTGCCCACCCCCTCATAAATAAATAAATAAATAAATAAATAAATAAATAAATAAATAAATAAATAAATAAATAAATGAGGTAAACAGACGGTAAAGCTTCCTTTCACCTGTGGGATTTTTATTTTTTATTTTTTATTTTTTTAAAGATTTTGTTTATTTATTTGAGACAGAGAGAATGAGAGACAGAGAGCACGAGAGGGGAGAGGGTCAGAGGGAGAAGCAGACTCCCCGCTGAGCAGGGAGCCTGATGTGGGACTCGATCCCGGGACTCCAGGATCATGACCTGAGCCGAAGGCAGTCGCTTAACCAACTGAGCCACCCAGGCGCCCTCACCTGTGGGGTTTTGATATAAGAAGTAGAAATGTGCCTTCTGTTTGTTCTTTTCAGCCCCACATTGAAGCATCTTCCCTTAGATGGTTCAAAGGCTTCCCTGTCCTGTGTTCATCTAACTGGCAAGTTCTGCTCTGGTTTGACAGGACTTTTTATTTATCAGTGTGTACTTTATTCCGAGATGTTTGACTTAAATATTTGATAAGATGATGAAAAACATTTTAAAGTTATACCTGCTTCCGAGAACTCATGGTTATCTTTCTGAAGCTATTCTGGTCAAAGCATATTTGATGGAAAGGAATATAAATCCACCCAAACTACTTGAGAAAAGGGAACATTTATTGGCAAGATACAAGATGTGTTGAACCTTGGCACTGCCAGGCCTGGTGGGAACTATAAGGCCAATGGCCTGAGCTCAAGACTGAGTTGCACATGTGCATTCTCCCTTCCTGGCCCACTGTGTACTGGTAGCCCCTCGTATCTGCTCACTCAGGATAGATGCTCTTCATAAACTGAGCTGGCATATGGCTCCAAATCCAGTGTTTAAGCATCAGCACCTACCCTGCAACGCTCAGCTCAAAATCTTGAATGGAAAATTCTACTTCATCTGAGAACAGCCAATGAAATACCAGCGTGGGTCAGTTGTAACATGACTGGTCCGATCAGCTGAGGGGATGGGGTGGGCAGAATCACTCACATTGCTTATCAGGCAAACATGGGCAGGGCAGGTGCTCTACAAGGGGTGTGGGTGGGTCAGGCAGGGCATGTGAGTGAGGGGAGCAGATCCACGGGCACTAGAGAACCAGAAGAGCTTATATCCCATCTAAAGAGAACACTCAGAGTCGGCCAGTTGTGGCCATGCTGGAATGATAGCTCAGTGTGACCAGAGAAGCTACATATCTACATTTTATGCAAAAAATGTCCTGATTTTTAAAAAGTGGCCATTGTAGCAGCCACTGTCAAGCCCTTCCCATATCCCTTGAGTACTTAACATTTCCATGCAGGCTGGCCTGATTTCCAACTGCCAACTTTGCCTAAGGTCTCTCTTTGGCCACTAGAGCCCATTCTACCCACACTAGGGTCATGGTGGAAATACTGGTGAATTAAGGCTTCCTGAGGGCAGCTTTCAACCAGTGACTGGGGGCAGTTGGACATTTCCTCAGCTCCCTTGTCGCTCAGTTGAGACTACTCTGAGGTATGGTCTATACTGGCTTCCAGAGTTCTCCAGAAGAGTTGAAGTCCAGTTGCCCAGTGGCTACGTGCTTGGTCTTGTACTTTGTATTGGCTGCTCCTCTTCCCCAGATCACTTCCCCTCCCCAACTAGTGTTTCTTGAAGGTACCTCCAATAAATTACTTGGACATGAATTGTTGACTTAGGGTCTCTGGAGACCATTCATTCAAACTTTTTTTTAAAGTGTATTACTTAATCTGTTATATCTTCAGTGTAGACTCAATTCAAGAGCTGCTAGGTTATAAACCTCCAATTAAAATTAACTACCTACACAAAATTAACCACCATACACTTTTTACCATCATGGCCAGAGAGCCTTAGAAAAGAAAGTTCTAAACTCAGGTGCTCACAGGTTGGCAAATAAACCCTGAGGAAGACCTAGAGTGTATGGCTCCCTGTCTATGGCCCCCTTTGGGTTAAGAGCCCCTGTGGCTTATGAGGCTTCCTCATTGTGTACGTGAAGTCACTGCACAGATGTGCAGTGTGTGTTACCACTTACCACGTAGAGCTTTTCAAGTGAGGAGGTTGAAAAGACACATACTTTTGAAATGCCGAAAGAGAGCGGCCTGGGAGGTAGGCACCCCCTCTCCCTTCTCAGCCCTGTTCCAGGTGGGCAGAGTGCACCAGCCTTGAGGACTGAGCCATGCTCAAGAGAAGCACTCATTCAAGGGAGGAATAGGGATCTCTTCAGGGATATGGAAGAAGGGGAAGCAGGAAGCTAATTCTTGAATGGTCCAAGGGGTAAAATGAGGGCATTGGGTGGAAGGTGAGAGAGGCAGTTTCCCACCCAAGAAAAGCAGGAATTTCTTGCCAGTTGAGCTGCCCACCTGTTGCCCAAGGTGGCATGCATTGCCGTTGGTGAAATCCACATTTTGGCCACGTGGGCACCAGCAAAGCTAATGCAGCATGGATATAGCGAGAGTCTCTGTGAGGCACCAGTTTTCCAAGGATGGAAGGGGTAGACCGCCAGTGGAATTAGCCCCATTGTCAGGCCAGTCTTATGAGTGGCAGAAATGCTCCTTGCTGAAAAAAAAGAAAAAATTATTTTATGATCCTTGGTTACTTTGGGGAAAATTGAGGTACTGAACATTGTTCCCAGTTCTATTTAAAAACACAGTTACTAGGGGCACCTGGTTGGCTCAGTCTGTGAAGAGTCCAACTCTTGATTTTGGCTCAGGTCATGATCTCAGGGTCATGAGATTGAGCCCCACATTGGGCTCTGCACTCAGAGGGGAGTCTGCTTGAGATTCTCTCTGTCCCTCTCCCTCTGCCCTACCCCACCCCCCACGCTTGTGCTCTCTCTCTCTCTCTCAAAAAATAAATAAATCTTTAAAAAAATGAAATAAAGAATAAAAACACAGTTATTAGTAAGAGGACTGGGAGTACAGCTTTTTGCTTTTGATTTATTCCCACAATTTGGTTTCTTTTTTTAATGAAATAAATTCATAATCTTAAAACTGTTTTAGAAAAAGTTTGACTAACAACTGAGGGAAAAGCAGTGCTGGACAGTGATACAAAATGCTTAAAGAAAAACATTTTTAAAAATTCACATAATTTGAAAAAAAAAAAATTCATGCAATTTGAATTGTTAACCCAGAGCCTGGAATAGAGCTTTTTCTGTCCAGCTTGTAAAATCCCTGGTAATACAAAGATAATTATGGAAATATTCAGAGACCTACCCTGGATCCAGACACAGAGCCACCCCACTAGCTTTTACCTCTTAGTAACGGTGAAAAGCATTTAAAGACAGACCTGCTGTCGTCAGAGTGACATAAGGAACTGGGCAAAACAGGTGATGTGCATTTCTCGGAATTGGCCTTGACCTGACAGATTCCCAGGGGTGAGTCACTTTCTCCTTCTTCAGTCAGTTTGGCTGTAAAATAATTATGATAACGAGATCTTGTTTACTAAGAGCTGCAGTCCACTTTGCCTCGTCTCATTTGGCTGCTAGGAGGGAGAAGAAAGGTAGTGATTAGAAGGCTTTTGTGGCCAACTGTCAACGGCAGCTCGGCGTTGAGAACCCATGCCTTGAAGAGGCGAAGGCTCTTGTAAATTGGACTTGTGAGTTGCGGGTGCCAGTGTAAGTCCCTCTGCTTCTCCTGTGGGTCTGCGCTTGTGACCTGAGGCAAATAAGCAGGAAGGGTAGTTGGACTAAATAAACGGAGGGGGGACGAGGAGGGCAGGGGAGGAAGGAGGCTACACCCTGGACACTCCTGTCTTGCCAAGATCTGGCCTGTGGCCAAGGAGAGCAAAAGCGGCCAGAGTGCCAGTGGCTCAACCCAGCCCCACTGGTCAGTGACCTGGAAGCTAGGCACTTGGTGTCCCTCTCCCTGTGCCCAGCCTGCAGCCAGGGTCTGGGCGGTGGTGCCTCCGTGCCCATCCTCAGTGGCTTGCAGTAGAATGCACTGGACAGCCAGCCCGGAGCCCTGCCAGACCACTCAGTGAGTCCTCTACGCTGAAAATTCAGGATGGACCTTCTTCACCTCAGCAGTGGTTCTTGGGGCCACATGAAAAGCCACAGCTAGGTTTACTCTCAAGTGGCAGAGGCTGGTGTTTCTGAGAGAGAGGAATATTCACTTCCTGCCTTTGTCCTTTAGCTGACTGGAGCAACCCGCTTCGTTTACATTCCTTCAGTGGTGTTATTGAAAAGGCTTGGCAGCTTCAAAATGTTTGCAGTGTCCCATTAGGGCTTTTTTTTTTCCTCCCACTTTTTTTTTTTTTTTTTTTTTTTGCTAGCTTTTAGCTAGCATCTAGAAAGATCCACTGGATGGACGTGATGGGCTCATTTTTCAAGAATCCACTTTACCCTTCAGGGAATCCAGGAAAGGAGCAAGCTCCCAACATATAAATCTGGAGGAATTTTACAACCTCTCAAACTACTGCATCTTTTTTTGTTTCTCTGTCTAGCCTGTTACTGGGGGGGTTTTAGGACTGAACGGCTGGTGTAACCCCTTGGGATAAGGAGGGGTGGGGAACCATGAATGGAAAGAAGTTGTCCTTTTAAGTTAGATTAAAATTTCTGTCCATATTGAGCTAAGGTGTTAGAGGTTATGGTTTGGGAAGGGAACTACTGCTACAACAGGAAGGACCTTAGGCCAGAACTTCTCTTGGGCCCCAAGAGCTGAATTTTTTAAAATGAAGATAATCAATGATGTGCTGTCCACTTGGATTTCCTTCAGTGGGAAGGACCCGCTGTTGTGCTTGCCCACCTGCCTTATCACCTGCTGTCATCTCCCTCCTGGAGCAGCCTTTTGAAGGAGGAGGGAGGTGACCTGCATTTGTTGGAGAAATGTGACAGGTCTGCCCCGTGCACACGGAATCCAAACTGGCTGTTTCACTGAGGACCGCTGGAGTTTGAAGCACATGCAGGCGATTCTCAGGCAGCTAATTAAACTGGTAAACCTCTGGAATCCAAACCGCTCCGCTGCCATAGGCAAAATTCCCTGCCTGTCATGGCTCATCAGAAGGGGTTTGTCTGTGGAAATCCTCTGAACGGAACAGAGGGACTTAGGTCTGGCTGAGGAATGAAGTCTTGGCTCTTACCAGAAAGCTCTTTAACTGCTGTACGATGTCAAATCCCTCACTGAGAAAACGTCTGAAAGGAAAAGAATTTTAGGCTTGGTTTCAAGAAATGTTCTTTTTTTTTTTTTTTAACGTGTGTAGTTCTGCATTGAAACAGTTAATCATTTGCTCCCCAAGGTTATGGTGTGGCTCCCATTCCCCTCTTGGTTCTGAACACAGCACTGTGTTTTCATTCTGGAGTTGCTCCAATCTGTCGATTTTGCTAATAAGTGGTGAACTTCAAAGGCCTTGGAGCTGGGGCTCCATTCAGCTGCTGAGTCCGAGAACCTGAAGCTTTGGAGTCAGCAGAATTGCAAAGGAAAGCTCACCAGTCTTCTCAGGAGGTTTTGGAGCATTGGCCTTCATCCCAGCAGGATTGCAAGTGGAAAGAAACACAGCGAAGGCATCTCCAAACCTTTAAAGTGACCGAGCCATGGAGAAAGGACTAAAATAGGTGAAGGTTCCAGAAAGAGGGATGGGTGTGCACTGCATTACTGTCTTCCTAGACGGGATTCCACAGATCAATGGAGCCCACTATGAATGTGAACACTGAGGCTGATCTTGGGGCCAAAATGAGCCCCTTTCCAAAGACCATTACTCGCTAATGCGAATGTAGTTCTCTGCTAAGTAATTATGCCTTTCCACTTGTTGAAAAGTCTCTTTGGAGCTGCTGGCTCTCTGTCCCCCAGCTAATAATGAAACAGCTCTAGCAAACTGGCACCAGCGACTGTGGCTTCCATGTCTCCCCACCCCACCCCCGCAGTTGAACCCCTTTTAATATTCCTTAATGTGGTGTGACATGTTTTCACTTTATTGTCCTTATACCGACCGTGTTGGTCATGGTGAGGACGAGCTTTATCTTGGGCAGGTTATGGTGAGCGGGAGAGCAGTTTTATATTCGCTCCTGGTCCAGCCTCCCTGGGTAAGGAAGGTTTGGGGATGCGCCCCCAGGTCTTCGATGCATGCGGGCTGGGATGAGACCAGCTGCTTGGGTGTGTATGTATTTTACTTAGAAGTGGACACTGCAGGCTTTGTAGCCAGGAGGGAGGCTTATCGGGTTTCGATGCTCAAGTGAGGGAAATTCCAAGCTGAAATGGCCACAGTTATGATTCAGAATCATATCATGCCTTTAAATTTTTCTCTACATTCCAAAGTGCCCCGCCCCCCTCCCCTTGGGTTATCATGGAGCTGTTTCTGGGCTGTTTCTTATACAAACTAATCTCTGTAAACAGGGACACAGGATTTCACCCCCATCTTTGATTTCTAGGGAGAAAATAAAGGGATTTATTCCCAGTGCCCTTGTGTTGACCCTTGCCTGGGGGAGAGGGCTAGCAGAGCTGATGATGACCTCATCCCATTCCAGCAGGATTTCCTGGGACATGCAGGGCCTCATTCTTCTGCTGTCCGTCTGTGTTCAGCCACATTAAGTCCATAAGCTTCAGAGCAGATTACCGTGACATCTAATATCGGTCCCTTTAGGACTCGAGCGTGAGGTCAAGCAAACACACAAAGCAATCATTATCCTTTCCGCAGTGCCAGAGACCTTCTGCGTCAGCTGGAGGAGCGGGAGGTGGGGCAGTGAGGTGGGGCACAGACTAGGAACTGTGCTGTCTGGGGCAGGAAATCAGCCTGAAAGAGGATGGAAGGGCTTTGGTGGGAAATAAATGGCACTGTGTTGTTGACGGAAAAAGATCTTGGCAGGACCGTTGTTGTGAGTGTTCTGTGGCTTAGAAAGGAATTTCCTACAGGCTGGACTAACCATTAAAAATGTCTCTACCTTCAGGAGTCCCGGGCGTGCAGTAGAGTGTCGCAGGGGGAGATGTCAGCTTGGACCATGGGCGCCCGCGGTCTGGACAAGCGAGGAAGTTTCTTTAAGGTAAAAGGAAGCCTTGATTGGGATTGCTAATTTTGCCGGGCTGCGTGGGGAGCTGTGGAGGGAAGGCTGCTCTGAGCCCGCTATGGCAGGGGGGGCAGCTCGCCTGAACCCAGCTGCTAGCTGTTACCGGGTTTACTGGTGTTTTGGTGACTTAGGGCTTCCAAGACAGGCCCAGGACCCAGGAGCTGCGAGATGCCACCCTGTGTAAAACAGTTGAGGCAATCTTTGTCAACTGCTCAGCTAGCTGGATGGGTTTTATGGTAGAAGCTGGAATTTGCCTTCCAGAGAATCGATGCTGTAGGCAAGTGTGTTTCACACTTTGCTTGATTGTATGAGTCACTTAAGTTCTCATTAAAAAACAGCCACAAAGAACAGATTCCCAGGTCTCACCCTAGGCTGATTGAATGTTATTTGTTGCTGTATTTTATCACATACCTAGAGGCCCATTGTGATCAGGCAAGAGAGAACCAAAGCAGCATGATTGCAACTGTACCACATTCCTATTTGGATATTGATGTGAATGGGTTAAAATTACCTTGCTAGCTTAATGAGTGAGACAAGATTCTAAATGGGTGTTTGATACGGTCTGTGTCTGTATGTTGTAAATTAAGACTTGGCAGTCATTTCAAATTTGCAATTGGGAATTCATTTCTTCTTTATGGCTTTTACTTTGTATCCTTTCACTCACCCTCAAAGTAACACCTACTGTAGAACATTTGGAAAACCCAGAATCATGTAAATGAGTAGAAAAATGGAGGTCAAATGTGCATTTCAAATCTGTCATAGGCAGGTGTTCAAGCACCAGATCTTTTTCCTCAAAGGAGGAATGATATAGGGGCCTCTTAATTACCAAGGAAAACTGACAATGTTTACTAATTATCCCATCCTGATGGGTTGTAAGTATGTATTAACTTGCATTTATATGCTTCCCACTTGCAAAACACTAAACCGGATTTATTGTATCAATTTTGGACTCCAAAGAAATCCACCAGAAGAGCCTGTTGATACAGCAAAGCTAAATTCAATCAGCTGACGGCAGTGAGGACAGACATCACCTGGACACAGTTGCATTGGTGTGCAGGTGGGACTGCAGGAGGCATCTTTGATAGGATTTACAGGTCTGGGTACGCACCCTTGGAGCTGCATTTTTCAAGGCAGAGGATTGATCCGGTTTCAGCAGAGTATGTGACATCATAGTTCAGGATTGGTGGATTCAGCAAGACAATGGTCTTGAATAGAATCTTGGCGAGTTAACTACTGTTTGATAAGCAAGCTTTTCCCAGGTGAGCAAACTGTTTGCCAGGACAAATTGTTTTGTAGGAATTTCCTGCAGCAAACAGTAAAGTGATTTATTGGTTTAAAGTCTTAACATCCTGGGCAAGAATATCCTGGAAGAAATAGTTCTGTTGACACAGATGGTCTCCATTCTCTGTCCTCATAGTTCAGTGATGTGGACTTAGCAGTCTCCGTTCTTTATCCATTTACCCAAGTTTGAATCAAACCTGTACAGAATCCACCCACATGAGCCAGACGAGGGGCTCATCCCGTCCCCTGTAGACCAGGCACTAAACCCACCAGGCTCCTGACTTATCTCCAGTTCCTCAATCCTGCCTTATGCAGAGATACTTATTTCATCCTGGTCGAAGGGACGAGCCCACCCCACTCCTTAACCAAGGCACTGCCTACATCATCTTAAGTACTGGCTAGTCTGCAACTACCACCTTACGCTCAGGATGCACGTGGTGGGGGGGGGCGGCGGGGGTTGAATCTGACATAGCAGTTGGATTTTATAGCCATAGCAAAAGGAGAAAATCAAGTATGGTCAAAATTGCCTTTGGAAAATTCCTGAGAGAGGGTCCCCAGTGGACTCACTCAGTACTACCTATTAAGTCCATGGTAGTCAGTGTGTCCTGCAGTCCTGGGGAAAATCTTTCTTTAAATTTTTTTTTTCAGTTGGACAACAGGTAAAGCAGTGAACTTGAATTCCTGGGCTGTGTCCTATGAAAGAATCAGTCAGGCAAGAGGTGAGAGGCCTGCCTGACCCCGTCGAGGACAAGTCCTGCTTCATCTTCCCTGAGTCAGATGCCCTTGAGGAAATTGTTGGCAAAGTGGCTTATACTATTTAACTTGGTATTGTCTTTCTTCTTAATTTTCTTTTTTCCGGAGCTTAAATTGTTTAATTTGTTTAAGTTACATACTCCAAGTAAATGATATAGTTACTTTGTGCTTCTTTCCTTTCTCTTCTTTATAGACATTGTTATTTTTCACTATGGCTAGTCCATAATTAATGATAGAATACTATTATTTTTTTTAAATTCTTTTTTTTTTTTTTTAAGATTTTATTTATTTATTTGAGAGAGAATGAGATAGAGCACGAGAGGGGGGAGGGTCAGAGGGAGAAGCAGACTCCCCGCCGAGCAGGGAGCCTGATGCGGGACTCGATCCCAGGACTCCAGGATCATGACCTGAGCCGAAGGCAGTCGCTTAACCAACTGAGCCACCCAGGCGCCCCGATGGAATACTATTATTATTAGTTATTATAATAGTAAATAAATATTATTGATGATTTCATGATTTAGGCATGGAGTTATCTGTAAGGATGAAGTCAGCTGCCCTTTGGACATTTAATGCTGACTCTTTGGAGGTTCGTCTTAAAAATGCTAGGATGGAGTTCAGTTTGCTGGGATGATTTGTTGCTCAGCACCTTCTGGGACCCATTGGTTCTTCTTTTACTTTTCATGCTTTATATCAATTCACATTTATCAAGCACCTGTGATCAGCCAGGCTCTGTACTAGTCACTAGGGAGAGAAAAACCAGAAGTGATCCCTGACTTCATGGAGCTTTCAGTCTGGTAGCAAATAAATGTATTGATCAAATAATCACAATGCTAAACACATAATAATATCAAAAGAGAAAACAGGGGCACCTGGGTGGCTCAGATGGTTAAGCGTCTGCCTTTGACTCGGGGTCATGATCCCAGGGTCCTGGGATTGAGCCCCATGTCTAGCTCCTAGCTCAGTGGGGAACCTGCTTCTCCCTCTGCCTCTGCCTCTCCCCCTGCTCATGCTCTCTCTCTCTCTCTCTCTCTCTCTCTCTCTGTGTGTCTTGAACGAATAAATAAAATCTTTTATAAAAAAAAAAGAGAGAGAGAAAACAGTGCTTCATGTGAGACATACAAGGGGCTCTGAGAACGTATAACTCTGAGAATATTCCAGAGAAATCTTCCCTGAGGAAGTGTCCTTTGATTTGAGAGTTGAGGTTGACTCCCTATTATCTAGGAAGGTGGGGTAAGGCACCCTTGTGTCTTGCAACTTATCTGAGTCATTTCCGTGAGCCAGGACAGATAGGAAACCACAAATCAAAGCTTGCCACCAGTGGTTAGTTACTCTGGTTTAAAAACACAAGTTGGGTAGGGGAAGATAATGATGAAAAAGAGGTCTGGTGATTGTTTTTCAATTATCTACACTTCACACACAATCACATGAGCCCTAATAACCAAGAAATGGATAATATGCATGTGGAATTCATCTGTGAGCCAAGAATGTCACCAAGTATTCTCATGCTTCCTGAAATTGTCCTATCCGGTTATAGGGCATTGTTGGTGTATGTGAAGAACAGCATGGCAGGAATATAAGAGAGTCATTCCAAAATTTAGCTCTATCCCACCTCCCTACATAATATGGAGTCAACCTCAGCTTGCAAATCAAAGGCCACTTTCTCAGGAAAGATTTCCCTGGAACACCACATTGGGTTACATATTCTCAGAGCCCCATTTACTTCTCACATGAAGCACTTGTTTGACAATGTCCCATGGTTATTGTTCATGCGGAATCATATCCCAGAAGCCTGGCCCCAAAAGTCCTATACTGGACAAACACATTTTCCACAGTCCTTCCTAGCACCATCGTGAATTTTCCTCACCCACTGGTGAGAAATGCATCTTCCTGCTCTACAAGGTGTCTATGAAAACCTATAGGGGGAGGCAGGTGATGCCCTGAACAAAGCAGCCAAAGGTATCCACACCTCACTATAGAAGTTGACGCCCATTGCTGTCAGATTTCCAGGGTGCGTTGCATGAAAGAGGAAGTCATCATCTAGGTTGGCAAAGCTCTAGGGGGTCCTGCACTAGCAGAGAAGCTCACAATCAGGTTTGATCCCTCCTTTTCCGAATTCCACAGCTTCCCCCGAGCCACCCCCACCCCCACCCCGTCTGGGTGCCCAGTGCTGGCAGATTCCTCTCAAGTCACCAAAATCCTCACCCTCCTCTCTCCCCTACCTCCACCTCCCCACTTCCCTTCTCCTTCTTTCATATTGAGGATCTACAGAGGATGCTCATAATCTATCTGCAGGACCACCCAATGTATTCGGTGTATTTGTTTGTTTCCAAACCATTCCATTCATCCACTCCAAGCTGGGCCCAGGACCAGGTCTGCCCTCTTCCCCTTGATATTCTAGATCTTCCAGCTATGCTTCCCCCCTCTACCTCCACTGGCCCTGCCACTGTGCCATCCTGGGTCTGCTCCTGTGGTACAGACCTGCCAATGCCCAGACTCCAGTCTTTGTCCGTACTTCCTCCTCCCACCTCTCCCCGCTGGGCTCCCAACTGCCCTTCCAGGCTGACATAGACACTTTACCCACAGACGAAGGAACTCACATGGTCTGAGCTGGCATCTACCTTTATTTTTGTCTGAAGATAAAATTGTGGTAGAAGGCCTAGCGGTGGCCCCAGCGTAGGACCAGGAAGTAAACTTCCATCCAAAACTTGACCTCTGCCATGAGCAATTTGCTCTGTCCTTTTGTTGCTGTGTCCCTGACCCCGAGGGGGAGCCTCTATAGCAGAGAATGATTCCAGAAGCGGGCCAGTGTGTACTGCCCACTTGACAGTCTGATTTCTTCCAGGAATGCCTGGGCGAGCCTGTCCTGTGCTACCTTCAAGTTAGTAGAGTTCTCTGTTCCTCAGGTTCCCAGCCTTTCTTTGCCTCTGGGACAGGGGAGCTGTTGGTCTTAACTGACCAGGACGAAATGTGTTTTGATGACAGGGACCCTGCCCTCCTGTGCCTCCCAACTGCCCATTCTGTAGGGAGATGCCCTGAGCCGGGCTCACAAACCTGCTGGCCAGTTGCGAGGGCCCAGCTCAGCAGCAGAGTCTAAGTTTGAGAAATCCTCTTTTGGTCATTTGGAATGGCTTGGATAACAGGTGCATCATGTGTGTCTTTCAGACGGTCCAGAGAAGCCATAGAAGGGAGTTCTCTGGCACCATAAAGAATAGAGTGTGACGAGTTTTGAGGAGACCTGATTGCTAAAATCTGACTTTACAACCAGATAAACCAGGGGTGATGATTCTCTTCACCCCGACTCCCTTCCCTTCACTATTAGTCCCTCCTCAGCATTGGAGAAGTTATCTCTTTTCAGAAATTCTGTCTGCAGGCAGATTTTCAATCATCCAGAAAGGGCACAACCTCACACCTTGGGTGTCAGTGATTTCCTCGCATTCACATTTCCAGACTACTCTCAGTGTCATTTCTTTGCCCAGGACAGCAATTCACTGTTGTGCGACAGGGGACAGAGATAGCAGGGGCTTGGAGAATAATGGATGGAACCCAAATCACATTTTAGTCAGTAATTTCAGGAAACAAATCCTTTCATGGATTGGTGGACACTTAAAAGCCAAAGGTACAAGTGCCACGCCCTTGATCTCCTAGCCTGCACCCCGGGCCGTGAATAGACATCACCTCACAGGCCAGGCATCCAGGGAGGGCCAGTGCTGCAGTCCGCAATCAGGAAAGGACTAGGCGCTGTGGTGAAAACAAAACAGAGATTAGAGATTTGGTCAGAGCAGATGACGTATTGATAATTATTCATAATAATATTGCAGAGCAGAGCTGACGTCAGTATTTGGTGTATCTTTTGTTTTCCACAAATAAAATTCTTCCTGGACACTTACACTTCGTAGAAATACAAAGCCAGCTACAGGGGTTGTTCTAAATGTTCTACTAGCTACATTAAAAAAAAAAGTGAAATTGATTTTAATAATATATTTTCTTTAACTTAGTGTATCTAAAATATTATCATGTAAGTATCTAATCAATATAAGAGTATTAATCAGATATTTTACTTTTTTTTTTTTGGTACCATGCCTTTAAAACCCAGTATGTATTTTACACTGAGCACATTTTGATTCCGACTAGCCACAGTTCAAGTGCTCAGTCACCACATGTGGCTGGTGGCTGCCTTAGTGGACAGTGAAGAGTTACATTTTATCTTGTCTGAAGTGCTTCCTGTTACAGATGGGTAAACTGAGGCCCGGGGAGGTTGAAGTGCGGCAGGTTAGTCTATAGGAGGGATGGGAACTGGACCTGGCCTGACTTTCTCCTGAGGCACCCTGCCCTCTGGAGCCCCACCCCTTGAGGGGTCCACTGTAATCCTTTTCCTCCTACTCCAGTGAGATTTCCCAGGAAACTCCTTCTGGAGAGGTCACAGGGACAGGGACCTCTCTCTCTGGAAGAGCGGTTGGCTTTTTCTGGATTCACATGAGCGTCTCTCACCATCTGCTCCAGATCCCTCCAGGACACACATCAGTCCCTCAGGGCGTGACTTTCTAGGAATGTCATGAATTTACTTATTGGACAGCGTTTCCCATTTGTGTTTTCAAAAAGCAATGGATTTCAGGTTTTATGGGGTAGTCTTTCCAGCACATTTTGGCCATTCATTTCTGATACTAAATATTGCCTTTGGGATTGCAATACACTCTCACTTGCTTTAAGGAATTTTGCTTTTTTGTAAAGTCAGGAGTAAAATAGATTTCGCTGGTTCTCCTCAACCATGTATTTCTCCAGGCTTACTTGTAACTCTGAGTGTTCATTATTAGGGAGTTGCCAAAGAAGGAGATATAGATTTAAAGGACTGTTATGTCAATGTATAATTTTCAAAAAGTTAAAACAGGACTCTCATACAATATAGAATGAACATCTATCAACACTTTATTCACCCCATGCATGAAACCAGGAAACAAGCATCAAGCTGGTTCAAAGAACATTTTCACAAGTGATGTATCTGTAGTTGACTTAAGAAGTCCTTCTGTAGTAAGTTTACTGAGGTAAAATCAAAACAGGACTGGTTAAAGTCCTACAAGCAATAAAACTCTAACCGTTGGTATAATCTTTTTTTTTATCCCCCTGAACCGAAATTCCCAGGTTGACATGTAACCACCCAGCGCCCAAGCCCTTCATTAGTAACACATAACAAAGTCAAATACAGGTACATGCCCCTAGATCACTAAATAATCTTTAAGTGATTTTGTCAAATAATGCTCAAGCATAATGCTCAAAAACAGAAGGGCTCTTCCACCTGGAAATTTTAAAACTTTCTAATAAACTCTTGGGTATAAGGGGAAATACAAAATGAAATTACAGAATTTATTAAAAAAATAGCAGAACACCACCTGTCAGAATCAATGGCATAAACTTAAAGCAGCAGTCAGAGGAAAATTCATAGCATTAAACATTTGATCAAAAAAAAATACGCCTTACCCACTTTTTTTTTTGCCTTATTTTCAAGTTTTAAATAGTGTTTCTTATTCACACTGAAATGGCTTATGCCCTGTGTCTTCCACAACCCTCCCCTTCCCCTGTCCCTGGCTTTCTCCAACCAGGAATTGTGCCTCAGAGAGTGAATTTCTTCAGTGAGGTTGTAGAACTATGGGAAAGTTTGTTCTGAGTTGATTGATTTAAATACCTTAGAGGAGAATCTTCCTGTTTGCTGAGGAATCGTGGATGTATTAATAGCACTGATTTCTGGGCTCTTTTTCATAATGTAAAAGTCTCACGATGCTATTTTGGATATTGCTCTGACACCTAAAGTCAGATCCCAGAGGCTGACAAAATCCTTGCACATGAGCCTGTCACCAGTAAGTTCACCGGACTGAGGTGAAATGTATGGAGTCGAATTTCCCAGGATAATAGTCTTTCAGATGTCTTTACATGGTAAGCAGAAAAACCACTTTCACAACAACATTGGAAGCTGTATTGTCTGTTGCTATGTAACTATTTGTCTCAAACCTTGGTGACTTAAAACAACAAATATCTATACCTCACTGTTTCTTCAGGTCAGAAATCTAGGTTTAACTGAGTCCCTCTGGTGGTAGGTCGCTAGGAGATTGCAGTCAAGTTGTCGGCTGGGCTGCATTCTCATCAGACTATTTGAATGGTGGGGAGCCTACTTCAAACCCACTTGGCAGGTCTCCATCCCTCTCCACAGGGCTGGCCTCAGGATGAGGCCACTGGCTTCTCCCAAGGCCAGTGATACAGGAGAAAACAAGAGCGATGAAAGCTAGAGTCTGTTTATCACCTAATCTTGAGAGTGATATACCATCACTTCCTCCATGTTCTGTTCATTGGAAGCCAGTCAGGTAGTCCAGCCATCCCTCAAAGGTGTGAATACCAGGATGCGGGGTTCACCGGCTATCTTAGAGATGAAAACATTGGGAAACAGTCACAAAGTCAAAAACCTGTAGGACCAGAAAGAATGACAGGAGTGGCATGAATGGGCAGGCCTGCCTGGCTTTGGGCAGGTAATTTTGTCGGGAACACAACTGGCTGGAGCCGGGAGGGGGTGCTGCTGACTCAGTTCCAACCAGATGCTGACACACGAGTGAATGTGCGTCCTCTGATATTTTTCAAGAGAGGCCAGAAATCCAGATTTTTATGTAAGAGAACCCCAATTTAAAAAGTATACTGAGGATGGAAGAAAATGCTTCGGAGGCAGGCTTTGGCCTGGGGGCTGTCAGTTTGAACTCCTACTTAGTTAGCTGAGAGAAGGATCAGCCAGGTGGAAAGTTCAGTCTCCTAACACTGCTGACCCCCCCGGGAGGCTCTGGGGGTGTGCAAGGGAGACAGATGCCACAGCTGCTGTTTCTCTTGGGGGCTTCACATGCAGCAGTGACAGAGCCTATGAGTTCTAGCTGAGCTCTGAGAGACATGATCATCCATGGATGGACTAAGGGATACATAGGGAAAGGAGCAGCAAGTTTCTCCAGGCCTTAAGACAGTGCCTAGGGTCAGCCCAGCCCATGGTCACCAAGTATGTAGGGACCTTAAGTTGTAGAGACTCCTCCTCCCACTTTTGGGAGCAGCTTCTCACATTTAACTGATAGGGTACTGAGAGCCCACTGTCCCAGATGTTAGAGGTATCAAGAGAGGAACTAATGTGGGATACAGAGTCTTCTTTCTCCTTTGTCTTATCTTCTAAAAAGGAGAATGGCTTGCCAAAAATATCCCTCCCTCCTTCCTGTAATTCCAAATGGAAAATCATTTTGAGTTCATAAGTAGCACTTAACTGGCAGAATATCAGATGATTCATTAGTCATTCACAACCTGGTATAAACTGGGACTTTATGAACCACTAGCTGCAATCAGCCTAGAGAAGAAAGTTGAGTTCATATGTACTGAGAAGGGGACAGAATAATGCAAATTGGGATTTCCGAGGGGAAGGGCAGACCTCAGGGACCCACTGTGGATAGGTCATTCAGCATGGGCACCAGTCGCCCAGAGTGCAGAGGGTGCAGGAAGTAGTAGGTCAAGATATAGATGATCATGTCTTCAGGACAGTCTCCAAACATCGTTGCCCTGAACCTGGAAGCTGAGTGGTTCCACATGGGCCCTTTATTTATGACATATCTTTTACCACCAAAAGAAAACTCTTTCTCTATTCACAACACTCTGACACCAAATGTGTGGGCTTTTTCCACACCAACCCATTCTCCAGTTCTCTGTGGACACCAGCTGGGTATTCAAGTCTGACACTAACTACCCTGGGTTAGCACAAACCTCACAGGTTAAGGGCTCATTCCCACAAGACTGCCCCTACTTCAGACACCAGTCACAAGCGGTGGGTTTCCAGATGATCCAAATTTCTGTCCAACTTGGCTACAGATCAGTGGTCCCACAAGCCCTCTTCAGGTTCAGTAATTCACTAGATTGTCTCACAGAACTCAGGGAAACACTTTATTTACAGTTACCAATGTATTATAGAATACAGATGAACAACTAGATGAGATACATAGGGCAAGATCTGGAAGGGTCCTGAGCACAGGAGCTTATAACCCTGTGGAGTTTGGGGTGCACCACTCTCAGCTTCACTGATCAGAAGCTCTCTAAACCCCTGCATTTAGAGTTTTTATGGAGACTCATTATGTAGGCATGGTTGATTAAATCATTGGCCATTAGTGATTAGCTCAATCCCCAGCCCCACTTTCTTTCCCAGGGGTGGGGTAGGGGTGGGGCTGAAAATTCCAATGCTCTTATCATAGAGTTGGGTCACCTGGCCCCCACCCTGGAGCTATCCAGGGGCTACCTGCCACCAGTCATCTCATTAACAAGAACTCTGGCAGGATTCAAAGGGGCTTGCAAGTGAATAACAAAAGATACTCCTAACACTTCTATCACTTAGGAAATTCCAAGGGTTTTCAGGCTGTGTCAGGAGGCCCAAGGAGAATGAAAACCAGCACAAAGACAAACGCTATAGGCACAAACCATTCCTCTTAAGGTGGTACTGCTAAAGGGCGGATAGGAGTTTTTGGTGACAAATCCAGCAGTCTGAAAGGCAGAGTTTAACCCCCTTAACAATGTCCTGGGAGATACAGATGTTGACATCTTTTTAGGCCAGTGTCAGAGTAAAGGAAAGTGAAGAAGAAAGGGTTTTATGTTAAAAACATGAAGTCCTGATCTTGGGAGGATGCAGTCTATCTTCATGTCAGCTGTTTCTCTTCCTTGTCAATTTGATTCCGAGGTTTGCATCGTCTGTGCAGGACCAGATGTCAGGTGGGACCTTGTTTGGCTAGAGATGCATATCCAAGGTTTAAGTCCCTGATGTTTGGCTGCTGTCTGAGTGGTGAGGAGGACCTGGTTTAGTTCCTTCCAAGGAGATTCAAGGGCAGTCTCTGTTTTTACCGATTCCAAATCAGAAGGGTGGGAGAAAGTTGGAAATATTAGTGTTGAGAGTTGTGACCAGATTTTCAAGGAAATTAGAAGAATTCAGGGTAGGTCCATACCAGAGCCTCCAAGAAAATTAACAAAATTAGAATTGAATATAGATAATGATGTAAACATAATTTCTTTTCTCTCCAATTACCCTCATTTTTTTGATAGTAAAACCAACTTGTTGTATTCAGTTTTGCCTGATTATTTCTATAAATGTAGCAAGATCAGTGATTGAGAAAGTTTTTTTTAAAGACTGCTTTGTTGGAACCTTGTAATCAAGTTAGCAGGTGGACTTTTACATCTGTCTCAAATGTGACAAGCCAGTCAAAGCCTTGGTAATATATACAGCCAATATTTCCAACTGTGTCCTGTTCCAAGGAGAACAGATTCTTATTGAACTTATGGAAATAACTAATTATTTTGTCATGAAAAGAATACTCAAGAGTTTTTTTAATTCTGGAGGCATCAGGTAGGGAGAAAGAGTAAATGTTTCATCTTTGGTCACAAAGGTATATCTTAACAAATTGTTAATAGTCTAAGAGAAAAGAGAAAGGGATCTCCTAAAATCTGGAAAAGCAGAACAACAGAAAACCAGCGATGTTTTAAACAAGGAGTCACAAAAAATTAGAATCATCTCCCTCAGTTTATTTTTTATTCCGCTTGAAGTCAGTATTTCCACTAGTTCTGGAAATTCTTACCCAGTTTAATTGTATGACCTGAAAGTTATCAGAAACATATATTCTAGAGTACTTGTCAGATTCCTTTCCATGAACCTCTCTGAAGATGAAATACAGTTGCAGGAAGTTTTGTAAAAGCCTCTGACTACAGCAATAATTGTAAATGACAACAGATTCCAATATGCCCATTATTACAGATCTGATGAGAATTCATTATAATGGAATTGACAAGGATATTTGATTATTTCTGTGCCATTCCACATCTTGAAATAATAACTAAAATAACAAGTGATAACATACAAGGACTTACCAGATTTTTGGAATGCTTCTATTAATAACATTTACCCATGCAATGTGATCTAAGAAGGTTTATCATCACTTACTTGACATCCTTCCCATGTAATTTAACGCATCAAATAAACTAATTAGTTTAACATCTCTTTTTGTAAGGAGAGAGAACAAATCCTTTTCAATATTCCAGTGACCCTCTGGAAAATTTCAAAGTTAGTTCAAGGTCAAAAAGACTTTATTTTGAATTTGGTTTTTGGAGAAATTTGTCAAAAATATCAAAAGGTTTGCATACTTGGCCAAATAGGATCATAGGTCACTGTGAAACAATACTTACTTATCTATTTAACCTAAGTGACAATTAAAGACTTCACAGGCAAATATGGAAAGTTAAATAGTCATAAAAAGCCTTAGCTTTTTTTAGGGGCGCCTGGGTGGTTCAGTCAGTTGAGTGTCAGACTCTTGGTTTCAGCTCAGGTCATGATCTCAAGGTCTGGAGATGGAGCCCCAGTCAGGCTCCCACTCAGCAGAGAGTCTGTTTTCCCTCTCCCCCTGCCCCGTCTCCCTGCACCCCCGCTTGCACGCTCTCTCTCTCTCTGAAATAAATAAATAAATCTTAAAAAAAAAAAATTTTTTAAAAAAAGCTTTGGGTGCCTGCGTGGCTCAGTTGGTTAAGCGTCTGCCTTCGGCTCCAGTCATGATCTCGAAGTCCTGGGATCGAGTTCCACGTCGGTTCCCTGCTCAGCGGGGTGCCTGCTTCTCCCTCTGCTCCTCTCCCTCTGACACCTTCGCCACTCATGCTCTCTCTGTCTCTCTAATAAATAAATAAAATCTTTAAAAGAAAAAAAACTTAGCTTTTTTAATATTGAAAAGACTCATTTTTTCCCTAAGTAATCAAAGACCTGATAAAGACAAAACAGAATCTTTGTTTTTCTAACAGATTATTTTAAAGGTAAAGAAAACTTTTGTTTACAATTCCTTATTAGCAGGGCAGGGTTACTTGGGTTAAGCATCTGCCTTCAGCTCAGGTCATGATCTCAGGGTCCTGGGATTGACCCCCGAATCAGTCTCCCTGCTCAGCGGGGAGCCTGCTTCTCCCTCTCCCTCTGTCCCTCCCCCTGCTCATGCTCTCTGTCTCTGTCTCTCTCTCTCTCAAATAAATAATTAAAATCTTTTTTTTTTTTTAAAAAAGCAGGTCAACAATCTAAGAAAACTGTCCTTTTAACACAGAGAAAAACCAAATTCTAATTTGTATACTTTTGATATTAAAACTCATTCTTAGCTATGTTTTAATCTTAGCCAACTTGACCACACATTAAAATTCCTTTTCAGAGATTCCTTTATCACAAAACTTCTATAACTTTTTTCCTATATTCAGATGTTATCCTAAGTTTTCCCTCTATAAATAAGAAGCCTCACTTTAGGACAAAATTCCTTTTTTTTTTTTCCCTCAACAAAAATGTATTTCCATTCCTCATACCTCTTTCTTCTTTTTTTAAAAGACAAATTTATTTTAGAGAGTGTGTAAGCAGGGGAGGGGGAGGGAAAGGGAGAGGGAGAGGGAAAGAATCTCAGGCAGACTCCCAACTGAGCACAGAGCCTGTTGTGGGGCTCAATCTCACCACCCTGAGATCATGATCTGAACTGAAATCAAGAGTCAGATGCTTAACCAACTGAGCCACCTAGTTATCCTTTATTTTTTTTTTTCTTTAATCTTGCTCCCTCTGGCAACCATCAGTTTGTCCTCTGTATTTATGGATCTGTTTCTGCTTTTTGTTTTGTTTTTTAGATTCCACACATAAGTGAACTCATACAGCATTTGTCTTTTCTGGCTGACTTATTTCCTTAGCATAATACCCGCTAGGTCCATCCATGTTGCTGCAAATGGTGAGATCTCATTCTTTTTTATGACTAAGTAATATTCCTGTGTGTGTGTGTGTGTGTACCACATTTTCTTTATTCATCTATGGATGAATACTTGGATTACTTCCATATCTTGGCTATTGTAAATAATCCTGCAGTAAACATAGGGGTACATACATCTTTTTAAATTAGTGTTTCCAGTTTTGGGGGGTAAATACCCAATAGTGGAACTACGGGATCATATGGTATTTCTATTTTTCATATTTTGAGGAACCTCCATACTGTTTTCCACAGTGGTTGTACCAATTTGCATTCCCACCAGCAGTGCACAGGGGTTCTCTTTCTTCCGCATCCTCACCAACACTTGTTATTTCTAGTCTTTTTTTTTTTTTTTAAGATTTTATTTATTTATTTATTTGAGAGAAAGAGAGAGAGACAGAGAAACAGCATGAGAGGGGAGAGGGTCAGAGGGAGAAGCAGGCTCCCCGCCGAGCCGGGAGCCCGATGTGGGACTTGATCCCAGGACTCCGGGATCATGACCTGAGCCAAAGGCAGTTGCTTAACCAACTGAGCCACCCAGGTGCCCTATTTCTAGTCTTTTTGATTCTAGCTATTCTGACATGTGTGAGGTGGTATCTCACTATAGTTTTGATTTGCATTTCCCTGATGATGAGTGATGCTGAGCATCTTTTCATGTGTATATTGGCCATCTGTAGGTTTTTTTGGAGAACCGTCCTCTGCCCATTTTCAATTGAATTGTCTATTTTTTCCTCATACCTTTTTTTACTGAAAGCACACATCCTACTTCTCTTGCATATGGAGATGTTACCCTTCTTTTTAGTAGCTTTAACCACATATATTAATTAGAATTCTTAACCCTTAGTAGCCTTAACTAAGAAGTAAACGATTGTGAAGTGTCTTTTACATTAGCATTCTATGAATAGGTAATAAATACTTTTTATGATTTTTAGAAATATGTGTTTTTCATAGTATAATTTTTTTAAAAAGCATGAAACATATTTACTAACAGACCCAAATTTATCTTTAGTTTCTCTATATTAAGGAAGTCAAAAGTAAATAAACCTCTGTTCAGTAATTAATGTTTCATTATTTTATCTTATTTGGAAATTATCTAGATATTCAGTGAATTTAACTTAACTCATCACTTAATGTAGCAAAACTAAGATTTCAGGTTACCAAAATGATTTGGGGAAACTTTTTTTAAGATTTTATCTGTTTATTTGTCAGAGAGAGAGAGCTCAAGCAGGGGTAGTGGCAGGCAGAGGGAGAGGCAGACTCTTCGCTGAGCAAGGAGCCCGATGCAGGACTTGATCCCAGGACCCTGAGATCATGACCTAAGCCAAAGGCAGACGCTTAACCCACTGAGCCACCCAGGAGTCCCTTGGGGAAACTATTTTAAAGTTTACCTAAAAACTTTATCTTATTTACATCTATTCAGTTTACTTGTTTTTAACAATTATGTTTAGATTACCCACAAAAACTTTTATAAAACATTAGACAAAGTCATTATTTCAAGTTATTGTTTGCTGACAACTTTTATAACAGGGATAACAAGAACTTATTTGGCTAGGAAACCTAGGTAGGATAAAAGCTGTTTGTCTAATTTACCAAAAATCATCCTAGATCACATGAACCTGAAAAACATTTGTATTAGTTTCTGTTCTATTTCTGAGATTTAGAAATGCTTTATTTATAAGTGCTTATTTTAAAGTCAATTAAGTAGAGCCATTTACAAAATAATTTTAACAATGCCATTCAGAGGTAGAAAATGTCACACATCTACAATAGATACACAAAAACATACAAACAGAGACCTTCCAGTGGTTGTTTTAAAAATTTTAGACAGGAAACAGGTATGATAATAAAAACTCACTATTTTTTAAAAGCACAGTTGGATCCAAACTGTTTTCTGGCCAGTGGAATAAGCTAAGGTTACCTGATCGGAAGGCTAAAATTTTTTTTGCTAATATTTGTGGAGAAGACACAGGATTTTTCATTCATCTAAATTTTGAATGACCTTTTCCCCCTTTTGTTTCACTTCTGATAAGAATTACTTCACAGAGGTTTGTGCTTTTAATATTTTTATCTCAAAGTCAGGGGGAAAATGCAGGTTCCTCCAAGAAGGAGCTTGGTTTTCTAAGGCTAATAATTTACAAGCCTTTTGAAATAGGTAGGGGAGGTTTTAGAATTGGTAAAAGGAATGGGTAAACTGTGAATGACCTCCAAAGGTGCATTTCTAATTTTGTAAAGATTTGTATGAGAAAGACAGTTGCTTTTTAATTCCTCAGAGAACTGGCTTGTAGCTTAGATGTTAAGGACTGCCATACCCATCCATCTGTGTTAGAATGCAGTATTGTTTTGGTTTTGGTTTTGGTTTTGGTTTTAGTTTTAGTTTTCCCTTGGCTATTAAGGGGAAAATGTAGCACTTTATCTCTGAGTCCATTGGCTCTGGGAGGGGCTCACAGAGGGCCCTCCTGCAAAGGTAGATTTGGAGGTGTCTATAACGTCATTACCTTGGTGGACTTTTGTTAATGATCCTGTAAAAGCAATTCAGACAGAGGGTAACTAGAATGAGTAAATAAAGGAGGATATAAGGAAGCATTAAGAATTAGGTCAGTCTTAAGAGTTTTTTGTGTTAGGTACCTCTGGGGTCTTTTTAATTTATCAGCTTTTTGCAACGAAACTTCCGATGAAGCTAGCTTTGAAATTTTGAAGCGTTTGCTTTAAGTGCGCTCCTTAAATGATCTTGTTAACTGGAATGTTTCCCATGATGGCCACTGTAATTCTAGGTTGTAATTCCCTTGAGGGCTGGAAGCAGTTTGGTAGGACCCTAGCCACAAATTCTGTCCAGTCAAATCTAGCCTCAAATGGGGTGCAACTCACATTTCTGTCCAGCCTTATTTTGGGGTTCCCAACCTGACCGTTACCTAGCCAAGTTCAGTAAGACACAAAACAAGCTTAGTACGATTTTGCCATTTTTGTAGATATTTATAGCTTCCGGGGCTATAGTTCTTAGATATAAAATAAGCAGGTGTGCTGGAAGGTGGTACATTTCACTCTTTGGGTTTTAAAGGATTGCACTTAAACAAATTTTATTCACCTGAGGCCTTCTGCTGGACCCAGTTCAGCTCAATTTGGACCCAGTTCGAGTCCTGCTGGTAACCACCACCAATTCTCAGAGTGGCAAGGGCTAAGGTTTTCCACTCCAAGACCTGGGAATGGTGGTCTGAAAAGGTAGGGGATGGGCTGGGGCAGAACCTTCTGCCCGGTCAAACTGACCCTCCCTGTAGAGGAAAGCCAATCAGGTCAAGAGGCTCTCAGAAGCGGGAGGAGCTTCCCCAAGGTCTTCAGAAGCCGTGAGACAGACTGGGGACTCAAAGGTCACAGGGTACCATGCCTGTATTTATCATTGTCCCTGAATGCCACAGGGAGGTTCTCTGGGGATCCCATTGCTGCCACCAATCAACATGTTAAGCAACAGAAATTCAGCTGAGTAATCTAAAAGATCAAATTGGCGGTATTGAATGATGCATGAATCAGGTGGCATCCCATCAAGCAGATAGAAAGGAGCCCTGTAGAGCTGCCGCAAAGGAAAGGTTTTTAAAGGTAGAGGGAACAAAAAGGAAGTTATTAGCAAAGAATCCATTGTTTTAGGCAATGTAGCCCTCCAGAGGGGAACACAAGGGGACTGTCGGTAAATTTCCTAGTGCTGACCAGGAAAAATTCCCTGTTGTCTGGCTGAAGGTTACCTTCCATCAGGGGCAGGGAGGGTGTGGGAAGGTGCTGAAACTAAGTTAAGTATCAAGTCTTGGTTTGCTGATGTGGGGCCCTTAACATAAATGACTCCATTTTGGACCTGTGGTTTTCTTTTTAATAGCATGCATATTAGGAAGCATTTGATCCTTGAAATGTGGTCCCTGGACAGGCAGCATTAGCATGCCCAGAGTTTGTTAGCAAGGCAATCTGGACTACTGGTTCTCAAGGTGTGGTGTAAGCTTCGAGCATCAACTTTGGCTGGAAACTTCTTAGAAATGCAGATTGTTGGGGGCGCCTGGGTGGCTCAGTTGGTTAAGCAACTGCCTTCGGCTCAGGTCATGATCCTGGAGTCCTGGGATCGAGTCCCACATCGGGCTCCCTGCTCAGTGGGGAGTCTGCTTCTCCCTCTGACTCTCTCCCTTCTCATGTTCTCTCTCACTCTCTCTCTCTCAAATAAATAAATAAAATCTAAAAAAAAAAAAAGAAATGCAGATTGTTGGATTCCACCCCAGACCTAGTGAATCAGACGCTTGGGGGTGGCATCCAGCCGTCTGTGTTTTAACAAGCCCGCCAGGGGATTCAAGGTTGAGAACTGCTATACTCTATATTTGAATAAGTAGCCAGGACGGTACAAAAAGCATGGAAATGTCTGCCTTGCAGAGCTGATTTCATGTTCCTGTTTGGAGAAGGGAGTTTATCGCCTTCCCCACTAGGCTGTAGGCCTCGGTCAGCTCAGATGCAGTGTTTTCATGATGTCAGTCATTCTCCCTTTGTAGGTGGGTGTGACTACCACTGCAGATGGGTGTTCAGGTGTAGGTTTTCTTTTCTGTCTTCTTCCCCATGATATTTCCACATTTCATTTGCTCTTTCAAAAGCAGCGGCAGAGACACTAGTGAAGAACCTCAGAGGCAGGATGACCCAGCCGCCCAGAGCTCTGTTAACAGACAGAAGCAAAATCGCCCCACCAAGCCCCCGGCACCTGATGTTGCCGTTTACCCATAGATGCTGGAACTTTCTCTGGGCTCAGATTCACAGATGTGGGCTCCTCCCCTCCTCGGTGAAAGCTTGGGGGAAATGAACTCAAACTCTCTTGTTGAGTTCCACTGCCATTTGCCAGAGGAACAGAAATCACGCAAGGCAACATGTCCTTTATTAAATGCCTGGCATTTCAGGAAAAACTGCTGTTTGGGGGCCACTTCATAGACACAGCCCAGCCTTCCTCTTTATTCAGTGACATTTTGAAAATAATGTTTAATTTCAGAAATGGTATTCCAGGCATTGTTCTGAGCACTTATAAACCCATTCACTTACTTAACCCTCGTGCCGGCCTTACGCCCATTTTACAGATGAGGAAACTGAGTTGTGGATGGGTTATGATACCTGCCCAGGGTCACACAATTTGTGTTTTTTGTTGTGGTTCCATGGTGATGGTGCTTCAACTTGGAAGGAACTTCATAGAGATGGGATCCAGCACCCTTGGGGCTTTAAAATGCTGACTCTGTGCCTCAGCCAGCTCTGAAATGAGAAGCGGGTCCCCCTTCTCCCCCCACTTTTCATGTCATGGTCCCTGTGTTAGACGCTTATTCATTGAGGTGTGAACCTGACTCTGGTTTCCCTACTGGGCACCTACAGTTGTCCCTTTCAGATAGCCGCCACTCAGAGTTTCCTGTCTCAGAAAGTGGGCATTGTTCTTCTCAAAGACCACCCCGAATACATCTTTCATCAGAATTGGGTTTACTAACTTGCTGCAGCCAGGGAGGACACACCAGAAGAAGTGTGTGTGGGGGGGGAGCGGTGGTCTCAGTTAAGAGGGGCTTGGAAAGGGCTTGTTATAGGATTTGAGCTTGTGCTAATTATTTATTTTGAGAGATAGAGTGAGAGAGAGCGAGCATGAGCAGAGGGCAGAGGCAGAGGGAAAGGGAGAAGCAGACTCCCCGCAGAGCAGGGAGCCTGATGCAGGACTCGATCCCAGGTCCCCGAGATCACGAACTAAGCCGAAGGCAGATGCTTAACCGACTGAGCCACCCAGGTGCCCCATGTGCTGGCTAATTCTAAGGAAGGAAGGGTTACAGATTTAGGGAAAAAAATACAGGATGCCCAGCTGAATTTGAATATTAGATATAGCATATATATAGACAATGCATTCTGTGCAATATTGGGGACATACTTATACTAAAAAAATTATTGTTTCTCTAAAATTGAAATTTACCTGGACACTGTATTTTATCTGGCAACCCGGAAGGAGGATTTGAGTGTTCTCAGGAAGCTAGGACAATTTGGGTGATTGGGTAGCTTAATCCTTTTTCTCTAGAAGGCAGGAGAAATAAAGGGAGCCCGAGGTAGCGGTGGTAAAGCAGCCAACACTCAGAGTCAGAAGAGGGGGCCGTTTAGTCATTTTTGTGGCTTGGGCATTCTGTGTTCTGTCTTGTTTCAGACCTGGTGGCTAGTGGCCTTGTTGAAGCCATGTGTTGACATTCTGTGTGCATTACTAATGTTCACTTGGGAACAAGCCAGAAACATTGCTTACTTTCGCATTTAACTTCCAGATTCTGGGCTTGTTTCAGAGTCTCCCCAGATGCTAATGTCTCAAAGATGCAAGTCACTTGAGGTTCTGGTCTGGGACAGCCAGTTCAGTCTAGGCCGCTGGTTCTCCAGAGATAGTTTTTGTTGTTACACCATGGGTGGAGGTGTAACTGGCTGACTCCCTACAACGCACAGGCTGCACCCCACAATGAAGAATTATCTGGCCCCAAGTTTCCATCATGCTGAGGCTGAGGAATCCTGGTCTGCAATGTAAATTCGGAAATACCTCATTTCTGAGGTCTCTCTAGCTATCTCTGGGGCATGCCTTCCAGAACTAAAGGAAATGAAAGCAAGAAAAATGTGCACGTGTATTTAGGACCCACTGTCCTGAATTGGCATCATGTGGGACTAGCTCAGTGCCTGGCCTTTAATAGTAGGTGTTCAGTAAATATGCTGAATGCATGAAAAATGTGTAATGCATATATGTGTATGTTATGTATGCATTGTTCATTTATTCAGCACCTACAGTGGCAGGGCTGGTTCTGGGTACTGAGTGTGCAGTGATGTGGGAAACAGATAACAGAGCAACCTGTAGGGATGATTGGGGAGGGCTGGCATGCTGGCCGGGTGAGGAGTTGGCAGTTGGATGCCATGAAGGGTTTTGAGGAAGGGAGCACCATGATCCAACATACATGCAACCCTCTGAAAGTTCACTTGGTGTTAGTGCCCTGTCTACATTCCATCAACCAAGAAAACAGAAGTGCAGCTCAGATCTTGCCTGGGTCCCTCAAAGGACCCAGAGTCACCTCTCACCCAACCCACTTGCAGCCGGCTCGCTAGTCATTCCCTGCACCTTGCCCATGTGCCCAGGAGCTCCCTCCCCTCTTCACTCTTTCAGAACTCCTCCCTGAGTCTCCTTTGCCTCAACCCCACCTTCTCATCTTTATCATACACAGCATCTTGGCCTGTCTGCAGTCCTGAGCTTGATGTTTTCCTTCTCTGTCCCTTAGTTTGAAACTGCACAGCAAACACGGGGCCAGAGCTGACTCCCCACTTAGAAGGTGGGAGAAGGAGGAAGATCACAAACTCTTATGTATCTGTTGTTAGGCCTGCCCCATACTTTTGAAAATCACCCCTGTGCCTGAAAGATGCAGTGAGGGCTGGAGAGGAGCAGCAGAGGGAAGGCGACAGATCAGGACAAAGTCAGCAAACTGTGACCCTGCAGACACCTGTTTTTGTAATTGCAATGCAGGCACACCTATCCCTCTGTGTATTGTCTACTGCTGCTTCCGTCCACAACTGGGGAGCTGAGTTGCTATAGAGACTATCACCTACAAATCCTAAAATATTTACATTCTGGCTTTCTATAGAAAAAGTTTGCTGACCGATGACTTGGGAGATAATTGCATTTTTGTCACAGAATTCCCAAAGTCAGTCTTGCGGGTGGGTAGCCATGTCACCACTTTACAAATGAACAGACGCATGCCACTGCCAATGAGAACTTGCTCTCTGAGGGCTGGGCCCCTTCTCTTTCCTGAATCACACTGCCTGCTTCATATGGGTCATCAGAAACAGCTAGAATGAATACACCAGAGGTCTCAACCTCAAATGCCTCCCGGGGCCAGGTGGATCATGTAAACCAGTAAAGCCAAGCCAGGTGAAAGTTGATAAATGGCAACGATATTTGATTGCAGTACTGAGGACAATAGGGAATGGTGGAGACTGTAGCAAACTGAAGAGCAGATGTCCCACATCAAGAGGGCAACATCACCAGGATAGCACTGTGTTTCTAATTTTCAAGAAGTTAAAGCCTTTGAACTTTTAAACTTGGGCTTTTGTGTAAATCTCCTGATTTTTGCATGAAATACATTTCATGTTTCAATGTTGGAACTGTCTTAACCATAAAGATAGGACAGGCCCATGTGAGGCAAGCTGGACAAAACATAGCTAGTGTGTCCAGAGGTCACCAGGGACATTGGAATGACCATCAGAGATTCCTTGCTGCTCTAGGAAAGACAGCAGGGAGTTTTCCTGGGCCCTCACCAGGAAAAGTTCCATATCAGCCATTAGCCTTGCGTTCTGGTCAAGCCTTCAGCTGGATGCTAAGAATAGCCTCATACTCCACTTATCTGCAGAGGGAAGGAAGTGCCCAGGAGTCAAAGAGGATATGGAAATGCAGGAAGGCTGAGCTACCTGAGGAGGAGGAAGGTGGGTTCCAGGAGAGCCCCAGGGTCTGAGAGGAAGCTGCTAAATTCATCCTGGGCATGGCCAACAGGGGTGTCCCAGGAGTGCACATGTCAACCTTTTCAAATGTAATAAAGCTCAATTTTACCTTTAGTGCATCAAAGATAGGTGCCCCTAAATGCAAGTCAAAATTGCAATGAGATATCACGTCACACCTGTCAGAATGGCTAAAATCAAAAACACAGGAAACAGCAGGTGTTGGCAAGGATGCAGAGAAAAAGGAGCCCTCGTGCACTATTGGTGAGAATGCAAACTGGTGCAGCCACTGTGGAAAACAGTATGGAGGCTCCTTAAAAAGTTAAAAATAGAACTACCTTATGATCCAGCAATCACGCTACTGAGTATTTACCCAAGGAATACAAGAACACTAATTCAAAAGGATACATGCAGCTTGATATTTATAGCAGCATTATTTACAATAGTCAAGATATGGGAGCAGTCCAAGTGTCCATCGATTGATGAATGGATAAAGAAGATGTGGTACATATATGCAATGGAATATTACTCAGCCACAAAAAAGAATAAGATAAATACCATATGATTTCACTTATATGTGGAATTTAAGAAACAAAACAAATGAACAGGTTGGGGGAAAAAAGAAAGAGAGAGACAAACCAAGAAACAGACTCTTGGGGCACCTGGCTGGCTCAGTCAGTAGAGAATGCCACTCTTGATCTTGGGGTCATCAGTTTGAGTCCCTCATTGAGTGTACAGCTTACATTTTAAAAAAAGAAAGAAAGAAAGAAACAGACTCTTAACTATAGAGAATAAACTGATGGTTACCAGAGGGGAGGCGGGTGGGGGGATGAGTTAATAGGTGATGGGAATTAAGGAGTACACTTGTCGTGATGAGCACCGAGTGATTAAAATAAGAACTTAAAAAAAAAAGTGAGGGAAATTCTGTGAAAAGGTCATGGGTTGCAAGTCTGAGAATCCTGGCTACTAATCCCTCCTACAACCATCACCAGCTGCTTGCCATGGGAAAAACTCTCAGAGCCTCAGTTTCCTCATCTGTAAAATGGGACCAAAAGTCCCTATCACACCAGGACAATGTGAGGATTATATGTGATGTATAGTATACTACCTGACGCAGAGAAGGCCCCTCGTTAAGTGGTAGCTATCATTGGCTAAAGCTAACAAAGTGTATTTCTTTACCTTTCCTGTGACATGTGACACTGACTTCCTGGGACTTCCCCAAAGTTAGGACAGCTTCAGCTTCTCCACCATCGCATCCACAGTGCGATCTTTTCAAGACCTGACAAGGATCCTCCAAGAAGCGTTATGTTAGGTTCTGTATCTAGGAACTTGAGAAAGATTTTGGACATCAAAGGGAGGGCAGAAAACATAACCCACCGGAAACTAGAATAATGCTTTGGAATGAATCTCTTGTTCCCAGCATGCAAGAGAATGAGGGCTGGGAACAATTGGAGTAACTCAAAGACATCATTTATGACTAAGTACAAAGCTTTCCAGAATCAGACTGAAGAGGCAGAAATTACTCCCAGGTGAAAGAGATGCATGCTCTGCCTCTGAAACTAACAATACTTTATATGTTAATTAATTGAATTTACATAAACATTTTTTTTTAAAAAAGAGGTGAATGCTTCACCTTCCCTTCCATTTGGAGAGACTGTAGTCATTTGTCGAGTATCTACTACAGTTGACCCCTGAACAACTCGGGTTTGAACTGTGTGCATCCACTTACACGTGGATTTTTTTCGATAAATGTCGTACAGGGCTGTAAATGTATTTGCTCTTCCTTATGATTTTCTTAATAACATTTTCTTTTCTCTAGCTTGCTGTATTGTAAGGATACAGTCTGTAATACAAAATGTGTTAATTGACTGATTATGTTAAGGCTTCCGGTCAACAGCAGGCTCTTAATCAAGTTTTGGGGGAGTCCAAAGTTATACTTGGATTTTCAACTGTGTGAGAGGGTCAGTGCGTCAACCCATGTGCTCAAGGGTCAGCTGTATTTGAAGGAGCGGGACTTAGGCTGTGAGTGACAGAAAAAAATACAGGGAACACCATGCTTGCTGTCACGGTTTTGCTGTGAATCTACCAAGGGACATAAAACAAAATACACCTGTTACCAGAGCAGTCCGTTCTGTTATCTCCTCTGGGCTCCCTTCACTGTCTCCTGCACCCCAGCCACTCACCTGCAGTCCTTTCCTGCTCTACCCCCAAGACCATATTAAATGCATTTAGAGTTTCCCAGATACTGAAAAAATTTTGA
Organism: Mirounga angustirostris; assembly: GCF_029215605.1. Lineage (NCBI taxonomy): Eukaryota > Metazoa > Chordata > Mammalia > Carnivora > Phocidae > Mirounga > Mirounga angustirostris. The sequence continues at coordinate 93,809,617 of NW_026991718.1, read as the reverse complement.
TCCACCACCCTTTATATATAATTAAAAATAAATTTTTATTTTTCCCAAGTGACCCAAAAGTTAACTCTGATGAAATTTAAATTGTTTCTTTTCTGGGAATGTGACAGCCAAGTGCTGGGTGAGTCCATCAAAGATGAGCATTTTTTGAAGTTTATTTATTTATTATCCCTACACCAGCGTGGGGCTCAAATCCATTACCCTGAGATCAAGAGTTGCACGCTTGACCGATTGAGCCCGCCAGGCGCAGCAAAGATGAGCATTTTCGTGTATATGTGTGCTGCCAGGTGTCCCATGCTGCTGGCATGGGCTGATTGGGGTTGGGGCTCTTACGGCCACGGATGTGCTGGGCACCTTCCTTATGCTATTTCCCTGCTATCCTCCCACCAAGTTACCCCTGCCCCTTTTCCAGATGAGGATTTCCAGATGGCCCCGTAGGTCCTACAGGTGGGAGGATCCCCAGCTGGCCTTGCCACCAGGCAGGTGTGGTTTGAGGGCTCATCAGTAAGCTCAGCAGGCCTGCCTGGTGGCCACTGAGCATTGACTGTACTGGGGGCTCCGCTGGGTATACCTGGCATGCTCAGGGGCCACGGCTTAGCCAGGTGTCGGGGCTCAGCAGCCTTGGGCAGGAAGAGGTGCAGTCTGCCCTGGCTAACACTTCCTCTGGCTCATGTTCCGAGGGCACATTGACGCAGATTTTGAGGATAAGGAACATAGCTTACTGAGCTTTCCAAAGGACAGATTTCCCAACAATAAGAATGTGATAGTGAGCTTTGGAGATGTGCTAGCAAAAATTGGGGAAGTGGTTTCTGGCAGCTGGGTTTTCATTCTTATGTGCATCGTTTTAATTTTTTTCCCCCTTGGGGTTGGGGGTAGAGAAGGGAGGTTATTGGTATATTTTACAGAAGAGTTGCAAGAATAGCACGAGGGATTCCTTGTATTACATACTTTCATGTATAATTTCATGTACATATGTATTATATAATTCAAATTTCCATAGAAGTTGCCAGAATAATACCAGGGACTTCTCTATACCCATTACCCCAGTTCCAGATTCCCTAGTTGTTTACATTTTACACCATTTGCCTGATCACTCTCTTTCTCTCTTTTTTTTTAAGTAGGCTCCTCGCCCAACGTGGGGCTTGAACTCACAAACCTGAGATCAAGAGTCATGTGCTTTACCAACTGAGCCAGCCAGGCACCCTCTCTTTCTCTCTTTCTACATATACACATGCATAAGCAATTGTATAACTAGGTAACTATTCCATAAATATGTAAATTTTGCCTCTATAGGTAGTCATATATGTGATATAGTTTCTGAACCATTTGAGAATACAGTGGAGACATCACACCCATTTAAACCCTTCCATGTGTATTTCCTAGGAGCGAGGACATTGCCTTACATATGCACAGTAAATGATCAAACCCAAGAAATTAAACGTGGCAACAACACTACTCTAGCCCACACTCCATCTTCAATGTTTGGTGATTGCCCCAGTTATGTCCTTATGGAATTTCTTCTCCCCTCATTCTGGATCCAACCCAGGCTCACTTGTGCATTTAGGGGTCATGATTCTTGAATCTTCAAATGACACCGTTTATTCATTTTATTATTATACATTGAACTTGTTAAAGTGTAACATACATACAGAAAGTTTTCATATCAATATCCAGCTTGATGAATTCTTACAAAGTCAACCTCCCTGGTACTGGTTCTTAATGGTGCTTTATATATGATGTCAAAAACATCAGTCGTGGGGCGCCTGGGTGGCTCAGCCGGTTAAGCGTCTGCCTTCCACTCAGGTCATGATCCCAGGGTCCTGGGATAGAGCCCTGCGTCCAGCTCCCTGCTCATCAGGGAACCTGCTTCTCCCTCTCCCTCTGCCCCTGCCGGTACCTTCCCCCTCCTCCCGGCTTGTGCTCTCTCTCACACGTGCTCTCTCTCTCAAATAAATAAATAAAATCTTTAAAAACAAACAAACAAAAAAACACATCAGTCCCTTTGTTATCAGAATAGACGATTCTCAGGACATGAGCCCAGTGCATGGTTGTGCCGCCTTTGCTCATAGACACAAAAGAGACACAGGGGGTTCCACCCAGCTCCCCAGCTCTGGGACCAGCCTCAGGTCTCCTGCTGTAAGCCCATGCTTCTACTGGTGGCCAGGTCTAACGCCTTGGGGCATCTCAGCCCAGCTGCCTGATTCCAGGGGGCCTGTCCAATATTAGAAAGATTCCCAGCATCCTTGGCTGGGATGATAATTCCTAATCTTTGTGTGTGAACAGCAGGCCTTTCTTCTCCATCCTGAGTGTCTGATGTCATCAGGAAACAGGACACCCCAAGATGTGGAAGAGGCATGGCAGAGGGGGCTGCATTTTGTCCCCCCCCTCATCGAGGCACCATCTGAGTGTGCCTGCCCAGGGTTGGCCCTCAGTCCATATCTACATGGACTCAGTGAAAGTGCTGTTAAGAGGGTTACTCTTCTTTACATTTCACTCCTCTCTTGGGTATTGCTTTAGGTGATTGTTACCTTCTTAGGGAACCCAGAGTTTAAAGGGTGCTGCTGGGTTATTAGAGATCATTTCCTCCGAAGATGGTCTCTACAGCATACATTTGTAAAAACACAAAACAAAAACTCTGATACCCTGTTTTCTGACTTTTATGGATTCTGAGTTTTTAAAATATGGTAAAACATATACAACATAAAATGTACTACTTTAACTATTTTTCTAAAGATTTTATTTATTTATTTGTCGGGGGTAGGGGGGCAGAGAGCACAAACAGGGGGAGTGGTAGCCAGAGAGAGAGGGAGAAGCAGGCTCCCTACTGAGCAGAGACCCCGAGGCGGGGCTCAATCCCAGGACCCCGGGATCATGACCTGAGCCAAAGGCAGATGCTTAACCAACTGAGCCACCCAGGCATCCCCAATTTTAGCTGTTTTTAAGTGAACAGTTTGTGACATGGAACGACTCACAACAGTGCATTCACAACATTGTGCAAACATGACCACCATCCAGATCCAGAACTTTTTCATCTTCCTGAACTAAAACTCTGACCCCATTAAAGACGAATTCCACATTCCCCTCCTCCCAGTGCCTGGTAACCACATTCTACTTTCTGTCTCTGTGCATTTGACTATCCCAGATACCTCATATAAGTGGAATCATACACTATTTGTCTTTTTGTGACTGGGTCATTTCATTTACTGCAATTTTCATCCAGTTGTAGCAAGTGTCAGGGTTTCTTTCCTTTTTGAGGCACAGACATATTCCATTGTCTGTATATATACCATTACACATATATTTTCTTTATCCATTCATCCACTGATGAACGTTCGGGTTGCTTCCCCCTGTTTAGCTCTTGTGAGTAATGCAGCTACGAACATGGGTCAGATTCTGTTTTTAAAGAACATGTTCTTAGTTCCCTTGCCCTGAATCAGAATATTAAGACTTCTCTGATTAGGGGTGCACCACCCACAAGGTGCATGTGCGTGTGCGTGCGCGCAAGTGTGCGTGCGTGTGTTGTGATGAGTACAGGCTAGGGCTGAAGTGAAACCCAAGTCTGTCTTGCAAAATGCAGCTCCCTATGTTTACTGGCTGGAAGGGGCCAAGGGCTTTAGTAACAGTGCAACCTATTTAGTGATCCGAAGGGCTATACTGAGAGTCAGGTGAGTTATGTTGAGTAAATGCAAGTTGTCGGTATTACTAGCATCTATGAGCACGCACCAGACACTTGTTCCTGTTCCTTATTTCTGTCTTACCTTCCTGATCACATTGTAAGCCTTTTCTAGGACAGGAATATGTCTTACACCTCTTTTGGTGTCCATTTAGCCTATTACCCTAAAGGGAGCAGGTCTCCAGTAAATGAGTTGACAGTGACTCACATTTTTTTAATTTTATTTAAATCCAAGTTAGTTAACATATAGTGTATTAGTTTCATGGATAGAATTTAGTGATTCATGAGTTGTTTATAACACCCAGTGCTCATTACATAATGTGCCCTCCTTAATGCCCATCATCCAGTTACCCCATCCTTCCACCTCCCCTCCAACAACCTTCAGTTTGTTTCCTAGGGTTAACAGTCTCTTACAGTTTGCCTCCCTCTCTGCTTTTGTCTTGTTTTATTTTTCCTTCCCTTCCCCTATGTTCATCTGTTTTGTTTCTTTTATTCCATGTATGAGTTAGATCATAAGGTATTTGTCTTTCTCTGACTTACTTTGCTTAGCATAATACCCTCTAGTTCCATCCACATTGTTGCAAATGGTAAGATTTCTTCTTTTGATGGCTGAGTATATATATATAAGGGAATATATATATGTATACACACACACACACACACACACACACCCCATATCGTCTTTATCCATTCATCCATCGATGGTCATCTGGGCTCTTTCCATATTTTGGCTATTGTGGACATTGCTGCTATAAACATTGGGGTGCATGTGCCCCTTCGAATCACTATGTTTGTATCTTTTGGATAAATACCTAGTGGTGCAATTGCTCGGTCATAGGGTAGTTCTATTTTTAACCTTTTGAGGAAGCTCCATACTGTTTTCCAGAGTGGCTACACCAGTTTGCATTTCCACCAGCAAGCAGTGTAAGAGGGTTCCCCTTTCTCCACATTCTCGCCAACATCTTTCGTTTCCTGAGTTGTTAATTGTAGCCATTCTGACTGGTGTGATGTGGTATGTCGTTGTGGTTTTGGTTTGTATTTCCCTGATGCCGAGTGATGTTGAACATTTTTTCATGTGTCTATTAGCCATCTGTATGTCTTCTTTGGAGAAATGTCTGTTCATGGACAGTGACTCATGTTTCAGATTTACCTATCTACCCATGCTGTGCATTGACATCACCAGTGTCCCAGTATGTACTTTCCCATCATCAGAAAGATTTTTCTTTGTGCATTTGCACGAAATAGTTGCTGCTGTCTCATCTGCAGCTGGACAGCTGAATTAAATTAGTGGACTGAGGGCTCCTGGGTGGCTCAGTTGGTTGAGCGACTGCCTTCAGCTCAGGTCATGATCCTGGAGTCCCGGGATTGAGTCCCACATCGGGCTCCCTGCTCAGCAGGGAGTCTGCTTCTCCCTCTGACCCTCCCCCCTCTCATGTGCTCTCTCTCTCTCTCATTCTCTCTCTCAAATAAATAAATAAAATCTTTAAAAAAAAAAATTAGTGGACTGAATTCTTAATAAAACAATGGCAAGAATTTATTTCACCAATATATATTAGGCATCCATTATGTGGCCAGTTGGACAAGATGCTGAATATACTGACATCAAAAGCATTGGTCTTGTCCTCATTAGAACCTTGTTCATCTTGTGGGCTGTCAATCAGCAAAGGATTTTGTTAGAAGTGTAGAATCTCAGGCCCTACCCCAGACCCAGGAGTCAAAACCTGCATTTTAACGAGCCCCCCAGGTGATGCATGTACACATTTCAGTTTGAGAAACACTAGTCTGGTGGATATTATTCTGTTAGTTTTATTTGTAGTGATAATAAGAGAGTTACCAACCTCTTTATCATAGTGTGTGTATAGAAGAGATGAGACCAGGTTAGCACTGAAACACTGTGCCCAATTCTGGTCACATAACCTAAATCAAAGCAGGATTGTAAGAATACTCCAAGGCACCCCCCATATACTCATTACCTGGGAACACTAGGGAAGAGTAAAGGTCCCCAAGGGCTGGTGAAGGCACCTGGGTGCCCAAGATAGAGGAAATAGCCTAAGATGTCTTGCTCTGAATTTATAGCAAAAAGAAAAACATTGGTTGGGTTTTCCAGTAGCAGATTCAGAGACAGGATGTGTATGCCAGTAGTCTATTTGGGAGGAGATCACAGGGGGCTCAGGCAGGAGAGTAGGGGAGTGGGACAAAGAAAGGAAGGCAGCCTCTGGGTCTTGGTCTTGGGAAACTGTGTAGTGAGTATCACGTTGTCCCTCCAAGGGGGAGGAAGCTGGGGTATTTACGCACTAGGTGACAGTCACCCTGCTCTGAGCTCTTCTGGCCAGAGCATCTGTAAGCCATGGGGAGAGACTTCTAGGTGTTTTCAGTAGAAAGTCATCAGAGCCTACGAGAGCGGTGGCCTCCGAGGGTTGTGGGCAAGGCACTAACCACACCTGCTGGTATATCCGATCTGAAATCAGGAGGCCAGGGTGCCTCCGCAGACCTGTGTATCAAAGCTCCAGTTCCTGATGAGGACAAACCAACTCTTCACATTTTAACAAGTTTCAAAGGCTCAGTGATTCATCACCTCAGAGTTACTAATCATCTTCACAAGACCGAAATGACCGAACCTTCACATTTTCTTAAAGTCCAAATTCCCTTTTCATAATCCCTCTGCTGTCTTCCTTCCCTAAACTAAATATATGCGCTCAGAGGGCCTTATCATACTCAACTTACAGAAAATAAGTTTTTAATGGTCTATTTCAAAATTTTCACTTTAATGTTGCAAGTCGTAGATTCATGCTTCCTCTTCAGTTCCTTTGCCTTTGGATCTTTACTCCATGCCTTCTAGTGGGTTTTCCGTGGTTTTGCTTTTGTTTCAATTAAAACTGAAATTCTGCATACAGCAGTTAGTGCCCCCAGAGGCCATGTCAGTGTCCCCATAAGTCAGCACTTCTTTAAGAGTTTCTGCAGAACACTGCTTCGCTGAAATAGTCATCGGCGAAGAGTCCTAGGGCAGCAGGTCTGTGGAATTCTGCACACCCCGTTGTCTTCCTGGTGACCCACGCTGCACACCAGCATCTTCAAGCTCCTGAGGAGCCCACTGCGACCTTGTTTGAGTGAATGTTTGGCCTGGTTTCATTGGATGCTGCCAGTGTTATCTGGGCAGTCACCCTGTTTGGAAATCCCTCCTGCTCACATCTTACACTGCTGGTGCTGAGCAAAAAACATCTGGGGAAATGCTAATTGGAACACATCCCCGGACTCTCTGGTGCATTTGAACTTGATAGGCGCTTGGAATGGGTTGAGTCGGAAGCAGTGGCACACAGGAAAATTACAGCTCAGAGCTTACTCCCTTTTTTGTAACTAGGAGAAAAAAAAAAAGAGAACACTTCCCTAAATATAAACTGATGTTTTGGAATGAGGAGGGCCTTCTGTTCCCTGGCAGGCAGCTGAGTAGATTCGTCAAAAAAGGTGCACTGCCTGGGGGAGGCGCCACTCTGCTCGGCAAGGCCCTGGCCTCAGGGAGTGAGGAACATCATTCCATCCTTCGGCCATGGCAGGATGTCTTATTTGCTTTGTTTTATCAAGGCCTGCACCAACCAGCTGATGTATCGCTGGTACTAGGTTTGACAAATATAAATCCCTATCGGCAGAGTAGTGGATTGCAGGGCCTCCGTGCCCTCAAGAAAACTTGTCTAATTGCTGTGCTGTTAACTCCAGGCTCAATATATGAATCGCACCCATCGAACTGCTCTTTTACTTCTGTTTTTCCCAAAATGAAGATAGCTATTTTTCCTATGGGGGAAAAGTACGCTTATTGCAGAAAAATTGAAAAATATAAAGAAGGAAGAGAAGATTACCTGTATTTTACCACCACTAATTGCTCCACCTGGAAATGAGCCCTGTATCTATGTGCTAAGGCATCCAGAATCTGGCTCTGTCTGCTGTATTACATAAATCCATAGATAAAGATATTATAAAAATGGGCTCAGAGAATACATGCTGTTTTGCATCTTTTCTTCCACTTAATAATTTATCACTATATTGATATATTGACATATATATAAATATATAACAGAATCACCATTTTAAAATTTATTTTTGAGATAGAGTTGGCATATAATGTTATGTTAGTTTCAGGTGTACAACATAGTGATTTGACAATTCTATACAGTACTCAGTGCTCACCATGATAAGGGTAGCTATCATCTGTCCTTATACCACATTATTATAATATTATAGACTCTATTTCTTATGCAGTGCTTTTATTTTCAGGACCTTTTTATTTTACAACTGGAAGTTTGTACCTCTTAACCCTCTTCATCTGTTCCACCCATCTGCCCACCCACCTCCCTGCTGACCACCATCAGTTTGTTTTCTGTATTTAAGAGCAGCAGAATCACTATTTCAATGACTGTGTAGTATTCTAGTATATTGCTGTACCATATTTTAACCAGTCCTCTGCAGTTAGCCATTTAGTCCTGGTGCACTTTTATGAATGATGCTGCCAAGAGCATCCTTTGCTATATATCTGATTATTTCTTTGGGTCAATTCCTAGAATTAGAACTGCTGACTTCAACAGATTTTGTACATAAATTGATGATGTATATATTCAGATTGGTTTCCGGAAAGGGTTAGTCATTATTCTCCTCCAGGGCTTGTAGAAAGCCCAGTGAAGCTCAGTAGGAAGCCGGGGGTGGTAAAAGGGAAGTGAATGTGACAATATTTATGCCACTGCACTCTGAGAGGCAAAGGAGGCCAGCTCGCCATCAATAAGAGAGTGAGCCAAAAGAGGCATTAGAAATTCATCGATTTCTTCATTTTTTAAAAGTTTTTTATTTAAATCCCAGTTAGTTAACATACAGTGTAATATTAGTTTCAGGTGTACAATTTAGCGATTCAACACTTCCGTACAACACACTGTGTTCATCACAACAAGTGAGTTCCTTAACCCCCATTGCCCATCTAGCCCATCCCCCTGCCCACCTCCCCTCTAGTAACCATCCGTTTGTTCTCTATATATAGTTAGGAGTCTGTTTCTTGGTTGGCCTCTCCTTCTCTCTTTTTTTCCCCGTGCTCATGTGTTTTGTTTCTTAAATTCCACATATGAGTGAAATCATATGGTATTTGTCTTTCTCTGACAATGTATGTTGTCATTTCGCCTAACATTATACTCACTAGGTCCATCCATGTTGTTGCAAATGGCAAGATAGCATTCTTTTTGATGGTTGAGTAATATTCCATTGTATATATATATATATATATATATATATATATATATATATATATATATATATATCTCTACATCTATTTAATGCTTGAGGAAACTGAAGTCCAGAAAGGTTAAGGAACACCCGTCCCCCCATGCACACACAAGGCCTGGGACCCACAGTTAGCGAGTGTCTTAGAATGGATGGCCCTCAAAGATAGAGATAATAAAAACTTCAGAGATGGGTGCCTGGGTGGCTCAGTTGGTTAAGCAACTGCCTTTGGCTCAGGTCATGATCCCGGAGTCCTGGGATTGAGTCCCACGTCGGGCTCCCTGCTCAGCAGGGAGTCTGCTTCTCCCTCTGACCCTACCCCCTCTTGTGCTCTCTGTCTCACCCTCTCTCTTTCAAATAAATAAATAAAATCTTAAAAAAAAAAACCTTCAGAGATAATTTTCAGAAGTGAAAACTATAATTCTCATAAAAATACTTAGGGACCGTGTGTCAAAGATCAATTTAACTCATTAAAGAAATAATCAACTGGATGTTAATGCCAATTCCAGATGGCAGAGACTGGTCAGTAGTCACGGGACAAAAGAATCCTATGTTGAACCAGCTCTACCCTCCGCCCTTAGCCAGCTTTGTGTGTCTAACTTTGTCAGGTTAGATGTAAGCTTGAGACGGCTAATATGCAACAATCTTTTGACTTTGAAACAATTGTAATTTCATATGGCTCAACCTAATACAAAAGTGGCTAAAGATGTCCAGGGCAATAAAGTTAAAATCTTTTTTATCTTTTCTGCTGAACAAATATCATTTGCAACTTACCAATCTTCCACGTGTTCTGCATCTGACTATACAGAGTCTGGGCTTTCATCAAAAGAAAAGAGTCAAACAAAATGGCATTCCAGGTGACCCGTAGGTAAGTTTATTATCCAGTGTCCAGCTATGACTTTGAAAGGGAACTTTTTTGGCATCAAGTTTTGCATAGTTTTGTTAACTGTAAGAACAAACCCTTTGTGGCTGAACTGATTTATGGATGAGATTAATCACAGTGGTAAACCACCCAAAGCTCCACTGGCCTTGGAGTTCCTCTGAATGCTTGAAGGCCAAAGGGGCACCACACTCAGGTTTTAGTGCATATTTCCCATGGCAATGAGCTTCAAGCTTCATGTTTCCCAGGGACCTGGGGCAGAAGTACCTGCTCAGGGTGCAGGAGTCTGCTCTTGCCAGGGTTCCAGTCATGGTCAAGATAGAATGCCTTCCATGAGAGCCCTGTCATACCTGGAGAGAATGCTAGGTGGAACCCAGGAGGCCTGAATACCTGCTGGTCATCTTGCCAGCCCCCATTTTGTAAACTCCAAGATGCTAGTCCCCACACAGCAGGTTTGTCACTGACAAGACAGCAAAACAAGCCACTTACAACCTCAGGCCTCTCCAACTTGAGCTCCAGAAGACACAGTTCAGCACATTTCAGTTTCAAGATTTGCTGATTTCCAAAATGTATCCTCTCTGAAATCATTTGTATGCTACAGTCAGTAGTGTGTCATAGTTATAATTGGCAGCTTTTTTCTTTCTTGATGGCATATAAAATAAGTGTGCCTTATAATTAGTAGTAACTTTAATTTGATGGAGCACACTGTATTTTTGTTTTTCTTCCCTATTGCAGACCCAGAGCCTGATGCTTAAACATTTCATAAAAACATAAAGAAAAAAATGCAAAATCAGATTTAAAACACAAATGCTGAAACTAACCAGGACTACAGAAGATATCAGTGCTGACTCTTAGAAAGAACCCTGTCCTTTGTGGCCCTTCTACCATTGAGCTTGTTATTTAATGTTAAAACTCAAAGCCACGAGCAGAAACATGGTGATAATCTGTGACTTCTGAGTCATTGAAGAATCTAACACAATACTGGCCTCAGACAACTGACCGGGTAAATTAGGACTTCGTCAGAATGACTGCTCAAGATGCAGCCATATACGTTACTTCCATATTTCATATATTGAACTACAGATGCTGTGTGTCTCTTAAAAAACTTCCCCCACCCCAGGATACACTAAATTTAAAGTTATATCAGTGTTTGCAGAATCATTTCAAATATGGTGAAAAACAAAACTCAAAAAACTCTGGGCTCAGCCTCTAGGAGTTGAATAGAATGAGCAGCATCTATGCCATGTGGTCCTCCCAGATCCTCACGGCCTGTGTATACTTGGTGTTGATTGTCTGGCAAGGCAGAGCCAATTTGGGCCTCTCTTATGGGTCAGTAGAAACAGTTTACAAATTAGTCATTAGAGGGACCATGTTTTAAAGCCAATGGCTTCTGCTCTGTGAGAACTTAACGGTGGATCAGAATAGAGTGTATTCCAATGTGCAGCTACATAGATGTTTGTTGGTGGTAAATAGTTGAAAAATCTTGAGCAGTGCCCTTTAGTGGCTACCACCATGTCAGTGACTTCCCCACCATGTCCAGCTGAGCTTCTCATGGACTGGCTGGAGCTCCACCCACTCCGTGTCCTGATTTAGCCCTGGTCTAGGAGGAAAATGAACAGGGAAGTTACCAAGAGGAAGGCAGAGGAGGAAGAGCACTCATTCATTCAACAACTCATGTGTGCCAGGGGCTGGCCTGAGCTCCAAAGATATAGCAGGGAGCAAAAAGACATGGTTCCTACTCTGAGATTTACATCCAGGTGGGAGTATTTGAGAGAGCCTCTGGCTCCAGGAATAACCCACAGGCAGGACCATCCACCTCAAATGGTGAAAGAGGAAAGCCAAGAGTGAAGGTTGGGGGCTATCTTAAGTCAGGTTCCCCAGAAATAGGTGCAGAGCTAAAGATTTTTATGAAAGTGGCTCCCAAGAGAAACCCATAGTGGAGTGGGGCAGGGAAGAAGGTCAGACAAGAGTCCAATTTCAAGCAAAGTCCCCTTGAAGATAACTTTGGCTCCATCTTAAAGGGAGCTTAGGGACAGTATAGGTCTTCTCAGCTGTCTCCACCAGAGGAGAGGGAGCTGGGGCATTTATACCTCATCACCCACCTGTCATTGGTCAAGGACTGACTCTGAGGGTCCTTCTTGGTCCCTGTGCACCAGACAAAGCAGGTCTGGCTACCTGAGCCGTGCTTTGACAAGGGCCTTGGGGCTGGCTGTGTAGGGCCAGGTTCCCTTCTCCTGACCACTCTTGGGAAGCATTAGGGGCCCCCTCTGGTGGAAACACTGGTCTTGGGAGAGGCCACTGTGCTGCCTGATGTTTGCAGGGGTTTTCAGATCTGAGGAAGCTCCAAGAGGCTAAAGGCTATGAAAATCTTGTCCATCAATATCTTGAGGTGTACCCAGAAGGTACCGATGCACACAAAGGACACCAGGTCCTGAATTTTCTGGAAATCTCCTAATTTCAAATGTTTCTATCCATTTTATGACTACTCGTGCTTGTTGGGCCCCAAGAAGCCCCATCGAATTGACGTGCCTCTAGGGACATAGCATGTGGAGGTCTTTCTCATGGGCATTGTACAAAGACCTGTGTCCCCCAACAGACACAATCAGCCAACACATCCTGCTACCTTAATCCCACTCTGTACTTCTAGTACCCTCTGAACCAGGCCTCTGACTTTTTTGTTATGGGTGGGCAATGTAATTGGTAAGCCCACTCCCCACCAGCAAATACTAAAAATGCACATCTGCTGTGGACTTTGTCTGCATCACCTCAATGCACTCTTAAACAGGCCCAAGAAGCAGCCCTCAGCATGTTCTCAGCTCACAGATGAGGAAATTTAAGGAGTCAAATGATTTATCCAAGGACACAGTGCTTGAAGCTGCAGAGCCAAAGGAATTCCAAGCCAGTCATTTAGTCAAATTCTGCTTTTAGATATTAGATTTGTTCACTTGTGTTTGTTTCCTCTAAATACTGATATTTAGGAAACACAATTCAACTGAGTAAACTTGAAGGTCTAATTGGCCAACAGTTTCTGAATGGGGCAGCACCTTGTCCAGCAAATAGAAAGAAGCTCTAGGGAGCAGTATAAAATGAAAGATGTGCATAGGCAAAAGGGAGTAGGGACAAGGAAGTCATCAACAAAAGAAAGGTTTGTTTCAGGCTGGTCACCTTCCTCTGGGGGAAGGGCGGGGATCTGTCCTTTAGTTTACCTGTGTTGATTAGGAAATTGCAGACTGGTTTAAAATACCATTCCTGGGAGAGTCTGGAACTGGAGTTAGGTTAGGCGTGAAGTCCTGGTTTGCGACATGGGGCTTTGCACAAGGGACTCCCTTTGGGGCCTAGTATTTCTATTTTTAACACTACTCTTTTCTATACTCTGAGCTAAAAACAGAAAGTTATTCACATCAAACCATTCGTTTCACTTTACTCAGAGGAGGGTACAGGGGAGGGTTGCAAATTACCTTTTTCTCTGTGTATGTGGAGGTATTTTTTCTCTCTTAACTCCAAAGTAGAAAATGGAATTAAAAGAGAATGAATGTTGTTTTTAGTAAATAGGAAGGTTCTGGCTGTGATTAGGGGATGTTTTAAATCAGCAGGGCTAAGATGGACTTTTGCAAAAATGCTGTTGAGTTCATTTGCTCTCCATTTGGAATTAAAAAAAAATCGAGGGCAGAGTTCTATCCCCTGCCTCACAGGTCATCCCCAGCCTCTGCGTATGTTTGAAAGTGGCAGCCCTCTGGCACATTCCTTGGCCTGCAGAAGGCACCTTGAGGCAGATATAGCCATCTCAGAGTGCGGAGTTTAGGGATTTGGGGAACCCAGCGTGGGCCATATTTGAGTTATCCCTCCCCTCCTTGTCCTGACTTCATACCACACATAAAATTAGACTCCAGATGAATTAAAGGCCTACTTATAAATAAATATATTATATGTAAATAGGCAAAACTATATGTAAATCTCAGCAGAAAAGAAAGGAAACTTTATAACTTCAAGATAAGAAATGTCTTCCTAGGGGCACCTGGGTGGCTTAGTCGGTTAAGCTTCTGACTCTTGATTTCAGCTCAGGTCATGATCTCGGGGTCCTGGGATTGAGCCCTGAATAAGGCTCCACGCTCAGCGTGAAGTCTGCTTGGGATTCTCTCTCTCTCCCTCTAGCCACCCCCCCCGCCCCTCCCGCTCTCTCTCTCTCTAAAATAAGTAAATAAATCTTAAAAAAAAAAAGTCTTCCTAGACAAGGGTCAATAAACAGGAGCCATAATGAAAAATTTTTATTCTATCAACATTAAAAGCTTAAGGAAATAAAAACACAAACAAAAAACAGTATGAGAGAAAATCTTTTAAATATTTGAGACGAGATGCATATCCACAACTCGTGCAGTTTAATGAGAGAAACCAAGAAACCCCAAGATGGGCAACAAATAAATGAACAGGCAATTCTTCAAAGGAAGAAATACATATAACAACAAAAATATAATCTGTGCAAAGCACATTAAAGCAGTAAGAAGCCACTTACACCCATCAGATTGGCCAAAGCTGAAAAGTTTCATAAAATCAAACACTGACAAGTGAGGGGGACACTTTCAAAGATGGGGGAGGCAGTGCAGTTTGACACAGCCACCTAGAGAGCTACGCAGCGCCACCTCATAACCTCTTACGTGAATGAAGCTCAGTACTTTCTGTGAGGTTTCACACAGTACACAAGGGTGTTTAACACAGTGCTGCTTGTGACAGTAAATCACTGGAAATGACTTAAGCGTCTGTCAAAATAGAATGGATACCTGGTATATCCTTATGTATATCCCCATGTGGTATATCCCTAGGGTGGAAAACTATTCCCACTTAAAATGAATGAACTAGGCAGAATGGCTAAAATTAACAAGTCAGGAAACGACAGATGCTGGCGGGAATGCGGAGAAAGGGGAACCCTCCTACACTGTTGGTGGGAATGCAAGCTGGTGCAACCACTCTGCAAAACAGTATGGAGGTTCCTCAAAAAGTTGAAAATAGAGCTACCATATGATCCAGCAATTGCACTCCTGGGTATTTACCCCAAAGATACAGATGTAGTGATCCGAAGGGGTACGTGCAGCCCAATGATTATAGCATCAATGTCCACAATAGCTAAACTATGGAAAGAGCTCAGATGGCCATCGACAGATGAGTGGATAAAGATGTGGCCATCAAAAAAATGAAATCTTGCCATTTACAACTATGTGGATGGAACTAGAGGGTCTTATGCTAAGCGAAATAAGTCAATCATAGAAAGAATTAGCATATGATTTCACTCATATATGGAATTTAAGAAACAAAACAGAAGAACATAGGGCAAGGGGTAGAAAAATAAAACAAGATGAAATCAGAGAGGGAGACAAACCATAAAAGACTTTTTTTTATTTGAATTCAATTAGCCAAGGTATAGTACATCATTAGTTTTTGATACAAAGTAAAAGACTCTTAATCATAGGAAACACACTGAGGGTTGCTGGAGGGGAGGTGGGTGGCAGATGGGGTACCTGGATGATGGGCATTAAGGAGGGCATGTGATGTCATGAGCACTGGGTGTTATATGCAACTGATGAATCACCAAACTTTACCTCTGAAACTAATAACACTATATGTTAATTAATTGAATTTAAATAATTTCTTTAAAAATATTTTTAAAAAAAGAATGAGCTAGGGCTTCATGTATCAATGCGGATAAATCCCACATTTCATTGTGTAAAATAAGGGAACCACAGGACAAAATACATCAGTATAATTCCATTGGGTAGAAAAAGCACAGAACAATACCATTCGAAGATGGTGTGCACAAAACTAACAGTGCTTACGTCTGGGTAGGTGGAAGGCTTATGGGTGATGGTTAAGGGACATTAGCTTTAACAACAATTTATGTTTTTCAATGAGAATGTATTCATGTTTTTTGTTTGCTATTATAATTAAATTTCAAAAATATAAATGGAAACACCCCGGAGGATGTGGCACACAAAGTTTAGAAAACAAACAAACAAAAAGGGTTCTGAGGTGCCTCACCATCATTTTCTAGACACTCCTCTGCAAGTGGAAGGAAGAAGCCTTCATTATTTTGTTTCTATGGTGACAGTTCCTGGGAGCAAAGATCATCTCAAGGTTGATAAGGAACCCATTATTTTCCAGACTACTTTAGAAGAGCCCCAAACATGGGATGTACCCACCAGACCATGAGGCTCCCCCGGCTCAACAGAAATAGACAGGAGAGGGATTGTTTGGGTGATGTGGTTTTTCATGACCTGGAGGTAGGTCTAATCCCACAGGGCTGATGGGGTCTGTAAAGGCACATCACACTCCAAGGCCAAGCTGATGCACGAGGGGAACAGAAATTCCAGAGCTAAGAACAAAACACTTGACTTTTCCCACACCCTAGGTTTCAAGTCTTCGCCATATCAGCAACACATCCCCTTTTCAAACCATGATAACATTCCTGAGTTTGACTTGCCATTTGAAGAGCACTGTATCAGAACTTGCTCTGTAAACACTTTCTCCTTTTAATTCCACTTGGCCTTCAAGAGATTTTTTTTTTCCTTTATCTAACGCTAAAAGAAAGAACGCAAGATTTGGAAGGCCTCCCTTTTCCCTCCCTCCAGCCTCCCAGGCGAGCAGGGATGGCATCAAGACTTCTGTCCCCGGTCGGGGTAAATAGGCGTCTAGGGGGCAGATGTTAAGATTAGAGACTTCTGGGCAGCTGTCAGAGGAAGACTGGATGCTACAAACACTGGTCTTTTGTGATCCAGGTCCGCTCCCAGTAATGGAATGGCCTCTTTCCAGGCTGGGAGGTGTCTGCATCTATTTGAAGCGTCTTCTGGTATCACTCTGCTTCCTGGCAAGGCTCACAATTAATAACAAGTTTCAGGACCCAACCAATGCGGGGCCGCTCAGGTGGGATTTGAAGGCAGGTCTTTCTGAGCCCAGAGCCGGTGCCCTCACCACTGGTCCACGCTGCCACTGTGGCCCCTCACAGGAGGTTCCCACCTCCGGGGAGATCACCAGAATGATTACAAAGTGGTACAAATTAGTGTAGATCCCGCTCTAGCCTGGGACGCTGCAGGCCCCACCTTGCCCTGGCCGAGCCCTGGGTGTGATCTCAGAGGGAAAGAACCTGGGCCTTTCCTGGATGCCAACTGGCATGAATATTACCCAGGTGAACAGTTCAGGCTCCTGGCACTTTGTTATGCACAAACGTTCACCTGGGAGGGAGAGGGGTCAACAGAGGTTTCTGAGTAGAATGAGGGAGGGGACCCAGAGACCCCACCCCAGGCTTGCCTGCCTTGTCTGTGTGTTTCCTGGTTTGGGGCCTTCCTCATGACTTGTAGTTTTCTGGAAATGATACAGATGCTGTGTTTTTGGTAGAACCACTGTCTCACTGATTTGGTGGCCCTGCACCCTGGTGTCCTGTCTTGCTTCGATTGCTCTGAATAAGAGCAGCTTGGTCCCGTGACCGTCTTCCCAAGTGTCCACACACATCCTGGGCCAACAGATAGGGTTGTGAAGAGCAGTGCTTGCATGGCAGATGCTTAAGCAGCCCCTTCCCTTTCTTATAGGAATTCTAGACAGCTACGGGGATGTGGTGGGGTCTTGGGTTGTGTGAGTGGATTTGGAGAAATTTCGATTGCGACACCAACTTTGATAAAGCACTTAGGTTGAAACTGTTGTTGTCTTAAACACGAGAAAGCTTAGCTTAAAATTGCTCCCCGTCCCTTTGTGGGTGGCAGGTTATCTCTGTTTAGCCTCAAAAATAAAGAGTATTAAGAGCATAAAAGATGAGATCAAACATCTACAGGTATCAAAAATACAAACAAACACAAATGTATCTGGGAAAATTTGGGAAACACCTCAAATTCAATCATTGACACCGGGGCAGACCTCAGGGAGGAGCAGATGTTTGGGGATGACTTTGGTGGGTGGAGGGGCCTGGTGGGTATAACAACAGATCATTCAGAGAGTCTGTGCCCTCAGGTGGGTGGGCTGGGGCAGAATGGATGGTGACAGGAGAGGTGGAGGGGCGACAAGACCCTCCGCCAGCTGGGAAGGGTCTCATAGTCTTGCAGGCAGGGGGGTGCCTCCGTCCTCGTCCACCTCTGTGTCTTAGGCGTCACTGCACGTCCCTTCTGCATTACAGATCAATGGTGGTGTTCATGATTTGCCATCTGAGTGTGGCTGAGTGAGAACCACAACTTCTAGGTTCTTTGTGTTTGGTTAGGTACACAGAAGGAAGCAAGTGTGGCGTGTGGAGGTCTTGAGACACTACTGAAGGTGTCAGCAAGGCCAGTATCAGGAGGAACAGTCTGGCCAGAGAAGATCAAGGGCTTCTCCTGGGGAAGGCTACGTTTACATTCACATTAATGTGGTGGCCGTGAGGGTGACTGAGGGTGAACAGGCTGATTGTGCCTAGTGACCTGTCTCCTTGCTGGGGATGGGAACTCTTTGTCCTAGGTTTGCCCGAGGCTGTGGGTGACCCTCCTGTGTGTGGCTCTCCTGCCCAGGACCATAGCCGTAGCCCAGAATGGGAGGGTGACCCAGCCCAGATTGGGGGGTCTTCAGCACAGACACTCAGACTGCCCTTGCTCACCCCACTCATGCCTACCTTCTCAGTCTTTCCACCTCCTTCCATTTTCATGCACATCCACCCCTTTTTCTTTTCCTAATAATTTTGATTATGAATAAACCTACAGAAATCACATATACTGCTAAACACGTGTCTCTCAGCTCTGTCAAATCTTATGATTTTGCCATTTCATTTTAAGAAATAAAATCTCATTGTGGTTGAGCCCCTTGACCTGTGAACGTCTTCATCCATTCTCCTCCAGAGGTAACCACTATCCTGGACTAAGATTATTATGGGATAACCCCCATATCACACATTGGAGTTGTCTATCTATGTGTATATTTATAAACACTATAGTATTGTAGTTTTGAATGGTTTTCAATTTTATATACTGGATGTAACCCTTTTCAAGTTTGTTTTTTTATTTTTGTTTTTTTATTTTTTTTTTGCTTTTATGAGAAGTTTTTGAGCATTTTTTTTTAATAAAGATTTTATTTATTTATTTATTTGAGAGAGAGAGAGAGAGAAACAGCATGAGAGGGGATAGGGTCAGAGGGAGAAGCAGGCTCCCCGCCGAGCCGGGAGCCCAATGCGGGACTCGATCCCAGGACTCCAGGATCATGACCTGAGCCGAAGGCAGTCGCTTAACCAACTGAGCCACCCAGGCGCCCTTGAGCATTTCTGTTTATATGTGTTTGATACCTATAGCTCTGGTTCATTAGTTTTAACTGCTATGTAGTATTCTATACCTCAGTTTACCCATTCTCTTACTGATGGACATTTAAGTGCTTATAATTTGGGGTTTTTTTTTACAAATAATGGAACAGAAATATTCTTATAAAGGTCTCCTTGCACCCATGTGCCTGGATTTCTCTAGAGTGTGTATCTAGGAGGTCTGTGTGTCTCTGACTCTGTAAGACATTGCCAAATTACTCTTCAAAGTGAGCTCTACAAATAACACTCCTCTAGCAGCATTTGGGGTTCCTGTTTCCCCATATTCTCAAATATTGTCAGACTTTTAAATTTTTGCCAGTGGGATATATATAAAAGGGATCTCCTGGTCATTTTCTCTTCCAGGTCCCCAGTGCTTCTAGAATGTTTGCCTATAGCTTGCATCCCAGGCACACACAACAGGGATGGATCAAGCATGGAGGACTTGGCTGGCCTCCGTTCTTCTGACCTCCAAGCATTGGGAGTGTGTAGAGCTATTTGCAGGGACCCCTTCTCTATGTCCACCTTCCCCTCAGATATTCTCTCCCTGTCTCAGGGCTTTGGAATGCCAGCACATAAGCTAGTGACTTCCAAATGTATAAATATCTCCATACTGAATGTCAAAAACCACTTACCAAATTTATTTGATGGCCAATAAGAAAATCAAGACGTAACTGATCTAATATCCAGTTCGATTTCTTCCTCAAACCTAACCCTTCCCCATTTCAGTCAAGGGCACTGCCATCTATTTATTTGATAAGTCAAAAACTTAGGAGTTGTGTTGATTCTTCTCTTCCTACCGCTCCTATATCAAGTCCATCAACTTCTATCAATTTCTGTGTTAAATTGTTCTCGGATTTCCCCCCTTCTTTCTAATTCCCCTGCTACCACCTTGGTCCAAACCACCTGGACCACTCTTGCCTGCATCCCTTCAGTTGCCTCCAAACTGGTCTTGCTGTTTCTCCTCTTGCCCTTACAAACCGTCTCTAGCCAGCAGCCAAAGTGATCTTTTTAGAACATAAAACAAAGAAAATGTCTTCCCCTCCTAAAGCCCTTTGATGGTTCTTAGTGTAGAAAACTCAAATGTATGGGTACTGTGATCTAGAATGCCAACGAGCTCTGGTCCCTGCTTGCCTCTCCTGCCACGTGCCTCCCCAGCCTCTGGGACTTTCTCTGTATGGAGGTATCTTCCCTTGATCTTTTCATGGCTCCCTTGTTGTTCAGGGCTCCATCACTTCCTCAAAGATCCACCCTCACCATCCTATCCCACCTAGAGTGGTGGCCACTTAGCTACCCCCTACAGCATCACCCTGTTCTGTTTTCATCCTGGCACTTTTCAGCGCTCAGGGCTGTGGTCTGTACTCCACTGGACTATCATCTCTGCGAGAACTGTCCACCTTATTCCGTGCTTGTAGCGCCTGGCATGAAGTGGGTGCCTGTAAAGGTTTGTTGAATTAATGAATGAATAGATGGGGTCAACAGTTTAGAACAGCCTGTAAGCTCAGATGAAGTTTCTGCCAGCGCCTGGGTGGGATAAATCTGCTTGAGGCAAGACAACACTTATCTTCAGCTAGAATAGTGATTTTCAAACTTTATAGCCCTAGGATCCCTTTATCCATTAAAAATTATGGAGGACCCCAAAGAGCTTGTGTTCACATGGATTATAGCTACGAGATGCTTGCTGTATTGGGAATTAAAATGGAGAAATTTTAAAAAATATATTTATTTTGAAACAATAATAAATCTATTACACGATGACATAAATAACACTTATGTAAAAAATAACTATGATTTTTTAAAATTAGGGAGCAGTGACACACTTTGAGAACAGCTGCTCTACACATAGAGTGCCTAGTTAGCACCAGGAAGGATTCTGTTGGATGAGTGATTACGTGGGCTCAGGAGTTTAGACCAGCCTTCAGGGGCAGATATAGCCTCTTCCCAGCTGTGTGGGTAGAAGATACAAGTGTGCATGAGCCTTCTGCAAGAGGAGGGCACATCTCCCTCTGTGTTCCCCCTGTGGTTCACCCACTCCCCACCCCGGGCAGCCCTCTCTCTTCCCTTTCCCCACACAGTCTTCTTTATCAAAAAAATAAATAAAAAGCAAAGAATAGTATGAATAAGCTTAATGTCTGGAAATTGCAAACTATGTATGTCTTTTAAATATTCTTATTTCTGGGGCATCTGGGTGGCTCAATCAGTTAAACATCCGCCTTTGGCTCAGGTCATGATCTTAGGGTCCTGGGATCGAGCCCCGCATCAGGCCCCCTGCTCAGTGGGGAGTCTGCTTCTCCCTCTTCCTCTGCCCCTCTCCCCGCCACCCCGCCCCTACTTGTGCTCTCTCTCTCTCAAATAAAATCTTAAAAAAACAAAAACAAAACAAATACACTTATTTCTGTAGCCAGAACAATGATTGTATAAATTTTAATTCAGGGAATTCCTCTTGAGTTTTGACTTTGACAAAATGAATGTGGAAGCCTGGTTTTACCAGGATTTGTTTATTCCTCTTTGTATTCATGTTGAGAAAGCAAACTGGGTGTCATATCCGTTTTCTTAGGGCAGTACCGAAACCTAAGTTCTTCCTCTTTTTTTTTAATAAAAAGCTGCTCCCACCCTCTTTATTTTTTTCCTCTGGGTGAAGGAAATTCACACAGCCGGGATTTAAAAAAAAAAAAAAAGGTGGTCTTCTCTGTCCTCCTATTGAAGCGGCTGAAGCTCCCCAGGCTCTGGGCACGCCTCTTCCACTGCCTGACGTCACACTATTTTTGTCTTTGAATAGCTCATTGACACAATCGTCTCGGAGATCGGAGAACTGAAACAGGAGATGGTGCAGACAGATGTCAGCCTGGAGAATGGACTGGAACCCAACGAAGCCCGCAGGTGACAGAGACGATCAGGTGCCGGGCGTCAGATGGGGGCTAAGTGGACCCTAGCAGCTACGAGGACTGCCATCTCGGTGGCTTCTCAGAAGTTTGGGAACTGGGAGTGTGGTGGCCTCTCCCGATGAAGCTCTCTGTAGGAGGTAGGAGTGGCCTAGGAACCAGTTGTCTGTTTATTTTAATCACTTTGAAGGCACTTGAACTTTACACCCTCTCAATGCCTCCTGGCACCAGAACCCGGAAACCTAAAGCTCTATCTGTCGTATCCACCTACTCACAGTGATGGAAACAATAACGCAGCAGGATCCTCCGTGTGCAAAACAGAATTCAGTGTAGCCCGTGTCAGTCTCCAGAAGGTTTAAAGGGGCGCCCTAAAGAGGATGGACTCATTTTGCGTTCTCAGGTCAGAAAAAAACCCCAGCGCTTATCATGGGCATTAGCCTAAAATGTGACCCAGTGTGTTGGAGTTTGGATGTGGTTGTAAATAACTAAGAAGAGTGGGGGGCAATATACCATGCTTGTTAAGCATGACGTTTTGTGTTCGTATTGTACCCGATCTGAGTTAGTTGTAAGGGACTGGTTGTTATTGGGAGAATGGGAGTGCAGAGGTCAGGGTGGGGGTGGTAGGCTGGAGGAGGTCACTCCAACCTCATCTTGGCTCTTGGATGCTACAATTCATTGCTAGGAAAGGCAACAGAATATAATCACTAAAAAAACGACATGGTGCCTTGGAGGCCAGGCTCTTTATTAGCTTTCCCCTCTTTCCCAGGATACGGGTTGAGGCAGCCTGGTGCAGTGTGAGGGTGAGATTCACGGAGTGGGTTTTGCTCACGAGTCATGAGACAGGCAGGAATCCTGCAAGGGCGGGTGAACCAGGTGGTGCTGGTTGCCCAGGCAAGTTTCAAACCAGCCCAACTTGTTCCCTGCCCTAGACTGCAGGGAAAGCAGACAATCACAAGGAGGTACTTTGCAGCTGAAAGGTGGTGCTTTAACTCTCCTGTGTCTCTGGAGGAACCGTATTCCCCCTTAGCTGTGGAAATGCCCTGTGCCCTCCATTTCTTTCCCTTTTCTACAAAAGTGCTGGGGGGTAGACCAGATGGTCCCCAAGCTTCTTGCAGCAGCACCCTGGCATTCTCTCTGATTTCCCTGGACCCCAATGGCTAATTTTTGATTTTTGATTAAAGACTCTCCACCTCACGTTCAGAATAGTGCCAAACTCCATGGAAGTGGATTTTCCTTTCCCCTTTGCCTTACTGAGCTAAAATAAATTTTGGAGTTCGGTTGGTGCCAAAGGGCAAAGAAGAGAGCTTTAGTGGCTGATTTCTCTCACATCCAGGGAACACAACACAGCAAGATAGTCCCCAAGCTCTGCAGATGATGGACACCAGTGGCAGTACCCCTCCCCCCATGTATAAGGCCCAGGGATGTTAGGTTTGCCGGAAGACGTGATGGTACATCAGTGGCCATCACATCACGATCTTGACATCTGACAGCAGTAGGTACTGGGCTGGGTGAGCAGGGCTGCCATCTTGTCGTTAACATCTCTATCTTTTCCTTTTCAAATTTAAGAATGACTGTAAGCATTCCGTAATAGCTATGTTTTTCAGATTAATGTCACTTATTCTTGAATGCTATGTTGGTTAACAACGAATTCGTGAAATTTCAGATGCATTTTACTTGGTGCTTTTTTTAGTGGGGAAGAAAGAGAAAAGGCAAGATTGTCTTAATTGAACAATGTATATGGTGTTTACCATGTGCCCACCACTGTTCTGAGTACGTCACAGCAGCCAGCTCATTGACTCTCCTAACTACCCTAGGAGCTAAAGCTCCAGGATGGCCCTCATTCTACTGTGTGGGACCTGTCTGACTAATGAGGCTGTGGCTTCTGTGCTGGGGTCTCTTGCTCATTTTGCCAAAGCAGGAAGTCGTGACTTTGCTGTTAATTCCTCTGTTTTGCCCGACAGTGTCCAGGTGGCCAGATATGGGAGAGGTAGGGTAAAGAGGACCTTCCATTGTTTCCAAAATAAAAGAAGAGCAGAGCTCTGGCCACAGGGAAGCAGCAGGTCAGCCTGGCACAGAGCAGCCCAAAGGGCAGACGAAAGGAAAGGAGAGGGAGAGTGAGAGTAGCGGAGCCACCTCAAGTGAAACCCCTGTAGAGAGAAGACAGATTGCCCCCCTCCCCCAGGACCTTGGCTGGGCACGTTCCAGTTGCTTCACAGATGCATGGACGTCGCCTTCCTTTGTGGCATCCTCAGCAAGTGTGAGCTGTGATAACAGCCTCACCTACCCCAGCCACAGTCACCACAAAGTGTCCATGGTCCCTTCGATTGTTGAACACTGGGCTAAGTGTCATGCTGGTGCCCTAGGTTAGGAATGCTGTTTCTCTACCTGCATTGGCTTTTGGTTGCTCCTTTGTAGTTAATATTGAGGTAATTTTTAATCTTTTCATGTCTCATGGACCCCCTTCTCAGATTAATATTTTCAGTGCATAAAATAAAATATGCAGGAGGACATACATAGGGAAAACAATTCTACTGCAGTAGAACGATCAGAATTCTTAAAATGCATGATTTCATAGCATAGGTACTTCTTTATTAACATGTTAAATAGCAAGGTCTAGAAAACACTGTCCTCTGGAAGCAAAGATGGCCAGAAACAGTACTTCTTCACCAACAATGAAAATGTTTGGGGTTTCTGTTGGTGACAGAGTCTCAGCTACTGTGCAGACTACTGGGATTTGTTGCCTGCATTCAAAATGGGAGGAAGTTAATTTCAAAACCAGGTTAGTGAAAGTAAGGATGTCACTTTTCTATCCAGTGGTCAGTTCTGACCTCCTGACCGATCAGCATCATCCCACACGGTTGATCTACCTTCCCTTTCAGGGACACTCGATTGACTTGGCTTTGGGGACACCATACTCCCTGGTTTCCTCCCTCCTCGCCTTCTGCTGCTTGTGGTCTCCAACTGGTTCCTCCTCATCTCCCGCACCTCCTAATCCTAGAGCACCCAGAGCTCAAGCCTACAGCCTCTCTTCTCCTCTCCACCCACCCCCCTTCTCTCTCCCACTAACCTTGAGCAAGATACTTAAAAGTCTCTGTGCCTCGGTGTGCACATCATTGAAATGAGGATAATAATAGAGCTTGACTTGAGGATGGCGAGAAAGATTAAGTGAGTTAATATCTGTAAAGAACTTTGCACAATGCTGGCAGCAAGTAAATACAATATGTTGTTTATTAAAAGAGACCTCTTTTAATTTCATAGTTAATCCCATCCAGTCTGTGACTTTGATACCCTGTGTATATTGGGAATTCCCAACTTATATCCCTAGGCTGGTCCTCTTTTGAATCCAGGTGTTTGCCTCTAGCTGTCCATTCAGCCCAACGTCTGGCATCTCAAACTTACAAAGACCAAGACTGAGACCTTGGTTTTCTTTCATAACCCTGCTTCCTCCCTGGTCTTCCCCATCCCAGTGACCATGCCTGCAGGTGCTTGGGCCTCACAGAGGGCTTTTGTCTCTCCATCTCTCATACCTGTGCTCCTGTCCATCTCCAGACCCTGACAGCTCTACCTGTAAGATTCCCCCATCAGCACCACTGCAGGAGACACTTGCCCAGTGCCTCTGCTTTCACCCATCCTACCTTCCTGGGCTGTTATTTAAGCAGCATAGAGAAGGATCTGACTTTTGTTAACCCAAATCCAAGTCATGTCACTTCTGTTCAGAGCCCTTCAGTATTTTTCATTCATTAAAACCAAAATCATCGCCATGGCTTTTGAGATGCTCCAGGCTCTGACTCCTCCCATCCCCTTGCCCTCCTTCTTACAACCTCTCCCCTCTCTGTCCCTCTGCTCCAGCCCCACCGGCTCCTTGCCCAGAAGGCTCCTACCTCCTGGCCTTGGCACTTACTGTTCCCTCTGCCTAGAATTCCCTTCCTCCAGGAAGCATTCACCTTAGGACCCTCATTTCTTCCGTCACCTTAGCTGACTTGATTTTTCTTCATAGAACTTGTACAGATCTGACATATATGGTCACTTGCTTAAATTGTGCATTTTCTGCCTCCCAGCACGAGGAGGGAAGCACACTGAGAGCATGGGCTTGGCCTTAGAATAGTGTCTGGCATGTAACATACACTCAGTAAGTATTTGAATGGACGAATGAAAGATGCCAGCCCTTTGGAGATTCTAAAGGTATTAAAGCATCAGAAGCCACTTGCAGAAACAAGACATTACCCTGTAAAGCAGTTAGGGGACCCAGCTGGTGCATAAAAAAATCAAAAGTTGAACATGTGTGATGGGCCTTAAGCTGACTCCCTAGCAAAGAAGAGGGACCAGGGCACCTTCCCATTATGTGCCAGCCATGCTTCCTCCCTCACTTCTGGGTTCAGGGCTGTTGTAAACATCTTCCAATAGAAGAGCATCTGATTAAATCAATTCCATGCCCTCTGCTAGCGTTTTACCAGAAAGAGGCTAGGAAGCCAGGAGAGAGATCAAGGATTTCTTGTTTCTGCTCTCTCTAAATGCTATTTCTTATTTCCTCCTGCTCTTCACTTCATTGCCCCCAAGACTGGAGTGTGGGGAAATAAAGGCTTTGTGCTTTCCTCTCCCTCCCCCATGATTTTGCAGTCTGCTTTCAGTTGGGGCTAGCACAGTAGGCCTGATGTAGGCAGTGTTCCACCCTCATTGCCATCTGGACCCATCATCTCTAGGCTAAGACAAGTCTCTGAAGTTCCCTTTGTCCACAGGTAGAGTAGAGGGATTGAACAAAGCAACTTCATGAGATGAGGCTCAGGCTGGCTTTGCAGGATGCAGGGGGCCTGGCTGGACCGGGTCATCAAAGGCTATTGTTAACTTTGTTTGCCCTCTTCCTCTCCTTCCCTCACTCCCGTTTTACCTCACTGGTACACTCCAGTCTGAGTGGACCACTGGGCGGTGGGGGGGATGTCCAGGATCTTAAAACTCTACCCCCAACCAACTCTCCCCCACCCCGGAATCAGATGCACAGAATTAAAAAATACCTTGGCCCGCTCTGCCCAGTACTATAGTATAGCAGTTGGTCACCACCACTGACTTCTTCTGGAAGGGTTTGTGTGCCCCAGGAAGTTCTCAGTTTCCCAGCAGCTATGCAATGGCATTGATACCCAAACCACAGGAAGCTCAGATTTCTGGTCCCTGGTACAACCCTTCACTTTTTCCACTTGACTGATGTTAGAACACAAGGTCAGAAGAGAAGATCCATGGCTTACAGTCTGAGGAAGAGATGCCCAGTGTTCTACTCCAGGAAGTCTCCTGAAGTACCACGGTGACCGTAGTAGTTGCTCTGTGGCCTTCTGGAGCAACCCATCCTCACTTAGTGCTGCTTTATTAAAAAAAAAAACAAAAAACCTTTCCACTGAAGTAAAACATGATTAAGAAGAAGCACACCAGTAAGTATGCAGCTAGATTAATTTTCAGTGGTAAACATAGCACATAGCAGCACCCAGATCAAGAAACAGAACATTCCTAGCACCCCCCCCAAGTGCTGTGCACCCCAAGGGGAACCACTCTCCTGACTTCTATTGCCATAGATTCGTTTTGCCTGTTTTTGAACTTCTTATCACTGGAATCATACAGCATGTGCTCTTTTAACTCTGAATTCTTTCATTCAATGTTTTAGGTAGTATTCCATTGTGTGAACCCAACACAGTTGGTTTATCCATTCTACTATTAATGGATATTTGAATTGTTTCCACTTTGGGGCTGTTTTGAATAATGCTGCTACATACATTCTTGTGCATGTTTTTTGGTGATACACCTCAGTTAGGAATATAAGAGTGGAATTGCTGGGTTGTAGGATTATTAAATATTCAACATCAGTAAATGGTGCCCAAGAATTTTCCAGTCATTATAGTCATTCACACATCCACCAACAGCATATGGGAGTTCCAAATGCTCTGTTTTCCAGGTCTACACTTGGTATTGGCTGCTTTTTCGTTTTAGCTATTTGAATGGGTGTGTGGATTTAGAGCTTCTGGAAGCATGATGGATGAAGACAGGTAAGAGTACCTGTATGTTGTGACTCAAGTACTGATCTCAGTGCTGTGGGAGTCAGGAATGGGAACTCTTTAGTTTTAACAGAACATCATTTAATAATTCTGGCATGTTATAAGTTCAAGACTAAGGTCATGAGGCATGTCTACAGTCAGTTCATTGGGTGATATTTATGGAAAGCTTGAAGTTATGGAAAGGATTATTTGGGGGGAGGAGATAAAAAGAGAAGACAATCCAGAAAGTATGAGTGTAGTGTAAATACATATGTACCTTTTATTGTTTATATTTCTGCTTATGAATCTTAGATCATAAACTCATAACAGAAAAAAACTTGCCAATGAAATACTCCCCTTGGATTCTTTTGCTTTATGCTTTACTTTGTTCCGTACTTATATGCAGAAATATTCAGCATCTCATGAATTAATTTGGCCAAGGTCATTAGCTGCACCATAACTAAGAAATGTATGTGCGTAAATCCAGTAGAGCCATAGTGGGAGTTTTAATTCTTCTCTGAAACTCAGGATACATCTGCATCCAATGCAATTTCCCATATTTAAAAAATATGTTCTTTTTTTAAATATATGTTCTCAACTGCAGTGACTTCAGACACAGAATTTAATGTCATTCCCTATTACTCCTTTCCATCTTTTCCTCTTGAAAAGTCAGATACAAAGTGATCACTCTTGGTTAATCTATACCTGCTTTCTTCTGAAGATTTTGGAGAGTGTATTCATGAGGTTGTTGAGAAGCAAGTTTAAGTCATCAGATGCAGAAATCAGTTTGCATTTTGTCTTCTCACAGTTTCTGTGTCATGGGTACTATTAGCCAGCAAAACAAATATTTCCCCTTTGTCATCTCTGGAAAGCTGCATGTGCCACGGGTCGTTGGTTCAGAGCTGGGTGCCTGTCCTCAAGTCCCACAGCATCTGAGAGCAGGTGACTGTCCTAGAACCAGTCACACCTGTCATAAAGATTGGTTTTCCTCCTTTCCTGGGAGCTTCCGTCTGGTTCAGCAGAACCTGGGAAGCTCACGATAATCACTGGCTACAGAGTATTGGGTATATCTGCAGTATCTTAGGTCTCTTGAAAAGGGTGTTTGGTGTTATCAAAATATATAGTTTCTTTGGGGCACCTGGCTGGCTCAATCAGAAGAGCATGTGACTCTAGATCTTGGGGTCGTGAATTCGAGCCCCATGTTGGGTGCAGAGATTACTTAAATTTTCCTATCATGCCCACTGGGATATTCTGCTATGACTAGCTTGATTCATCTCCCCCCACCCCCCCAAACCCTTAAACTATTTCTTGATTTGAAGCTACTGCTGGGTGTTTATGATATGGTTTCAAGGAATTCTATGAGGATTGACCAACTCTTTGCTTATACTGTTACCAATGTAGCAACAATTAGGTTCAACTTCAAGAAAATATGTATTAAGTAGGTGCTGTTTGTTAAAATACCAGGACAGTGGAGCCTGCCGGGAGAAAGGATTATAAGCAAGTATCATAGAATGCAATGAGGATATAATAGTGGATTATACTAGATGTTCTGGGAACCTGACAGGAGGAAGCAGGTAATTCCAGGTAAGAGGTGGTTTTGGGAAAGATGAGCCCCCACATTAACCTTAAGTAAAGAATGAGGTAAGCCTCCAGATCAAAAATGCCCAAACACCTGTTTAGTCTGTTTTGATTGGTGATATCTATTATATTGGGGAAGGTTTTTAAAAAGAACATTTAAGATTTATTTTTTGATGACCAAGTAGAACATGTACATTATAGAAAAAGCATAATATAAAAAATAAAAAGATTACCATGAATCCCTGAGACAAAACCACTTTTGATTGTTTTTTGACTGTCATATTTCTTTTCCTTTGTGTATCCCTCCAATGTTTTTCTCTGCATTTAGATGGCAGGTCATGCATGATTTTCCACAGATTTAACCAGGGTGTTTCTGATCATCCTGAAAATGCAGTGTGTCCTAGAAATTGATTCCATTTTTGTTGAGGGATAGCGCCTTCCAATTTAGCGGCTGGCTTCCCTGTCCACAGTACCCCTGGGCGCACAGTTTTAATGATGGCCTACTCTAGATAGTTTTACCCCTTACAGACCTTGCCTTGCTATTATACTGGTAGTTGATCCTACCACAAAATATTTGCTTGGTTAGAAGGCAGTGGTGATTTAGTCCAGCTGTGAAATAATACTAGTGTGACCAAAAGCACGTAAACACTAAGAACTGCAAATCCATGAAATGCTTGCCTTTCCGTGAAGCCTCGTGCATGCCACTGCTCAGGGTCAAAGGTCAGCAGGCCAAGACTTAGAGCCTGCTGGCTCCTTCTCCTGTTTTCAGCTCCAAGGGCAGCCAGGACAACGTGTTCTTTGTTTCTGTTTCTTAAGTTTTACAGGAACCAATGAAGGCCCCTGCCAGCATTGGCTCCATATCTGCCCTTTTCATCTCTAGTGGGAGACTCAATGTCAGGAAGTTCATAAGCCATAAAAGTTACCAGATCTTTCTCCTCTCTGAAAATGGCGGTGCCTCCTCCTGCCTGGAGGCGGATGTGCATTTTTGTTCCCATTTCTGCGTTGTTCTCTCCTCCTAGTCCTCTGCAGATAGAGCTGAAAAATCACCGAAGGCCCTGAAAGTTTTGCACAAAAATCCTCTGTGGTGTGCTTTTAGCAATCCTTTTGAGGAAGCTGAGGCCTCCTCCCTCAGAGAGCAGCAGAGAGAGTCGAGGGCAGGAATAAAACTCGCAACCCAAAATATATTTAGTCTTTTTCCTTTTGGAGTTTTAAAGGATGAAAAAAGGCCTCGAGAAATTAAAATATCAACTTGTATGCTATAGAAGATCTCACAAGTCAGAGAGCTGGACCCTGTTCTGGCAGTTTCTAGCATTTTGACCTTGAGTAGGGAGCTGAGCCATAGAATCTCTAATACCCCTCGGACTCAGGGGCGCCTGGGTGGCTCAGTCGTTAAGCATCTGCCTTCAGCTCAGCTCATGATCCCAGGGTCCTGGGATCGAGGCCAGCATCGGGCTCCCTGCTCAGCAGGAAGCCTGCTTCTCCCTCTCCCACTCCCCCTGCTTGTGTTCCTTCTCTCGCTGTGTCTCTCTCTGTCAAATAAATAAATAAAATCTTTAAAAAATAATAATAATACCCCTCGGACTCAGATAAACACGCTGTGATCCTTATAGGGATAGCCTTTCCCCCAGGCCTCCCCCATCACTTTTTCCATCTTGAGTGTTGGGTAAAAGTTTCCTCAGCTCACCTGGCAATTTTTCTATTGACCAAGAAATTTGCCAGGGCCCACGTATGGCCAGAATGAATTTGAGCCTCCCTTCCTCTCCAGGATTAAATATTTCAGACTAGGGGTTGAATTCAGCTTCACAAATTCCAAAGAAGTGTTTTCATGATTGAAAGTAAGATATCACTGGACATACGACTAGTAGGTATTTTTTATTTATTTTTATTTATCCATTTGAGACAGAGAGATACAGAGAGAGGGGAGAGCAGGGGCAGTGGGGAGAGGCAGAGGAAGAGGGAGAAGCAGATTCCCTGCTAAGCAGGGAGCCCAACATGAGGCTCAATCCCAGGATCTGGAGATCACGACCTAAGCAGAAGGCAGACGCTTAACCATCTGAGCCACCCAGGCACCCCTAGAAGGTATTTTTTTAAAATATTTTATTTATTTATTTAAGAGAGAGAGAGAGAAAAAAAAAAAAAAAAACAAGCAGGAGGAGAGGCAGAGGAAGAGGGAGAAGCAGGCTTCCCGTAGAGCAGGGAGCCTGATGTGGGGCTCAATCCCAGGACCCTGGGATCATGACCTGAGCCAAAGGCAGACGCTTAACGACTCAGCCACCCAGGTGCCCACTAGTAGGTACTCTTGAAATGGCAGGTTGTCTGGGAATTTGTCATTGGTTCTGTATATATGTGTGTGTAACAGAAATTGGAACTGGTCCTTGTATCAGCAACTTTTATCAGATGGCTCGCTTCCATGCGAACAGTTGTTTTCTTGTCCCTCTACATAAGGGTCCTCTTCTATTCCTATTTTTTTTTTTCAGAAACCGTTGATGACAGACCCCTCACTTCTCTCCCCCAAAGATCAAGGAAGCCCTTGATTCATCTCCCACCAAGCCTGTCATGTTGGTCACTGCTTGATATTTGGGGTGTATTTGCTTTCCTTTTGATACGTAGACAAGGATCTACTGCTCCATGAGCAAGGCCATGGCAGACACAAGACTCCAACTTCTGTCTGGTGCTTAATTCTTAAGAAGACTCTTGCACTGGTCTCTTGTAGCTGGAAGCCTGAGCCCTCGGGCAGTGCCATGCCCCAGGCTGCACCTTTCTTGCCTTTGAGGCCCGTTGAAGTAACATCATGTGAAAAGGCTGAAGTCTTCACATGGGCAGAATGAGGAAGGGAAGCTTCCATTACAGAAATATCAAGAGAGGAAGCTTTTCATCCTTTCTTTTTCCCATCTATAAGTTGAGATGGCAAGCACTAGGGTCCAGGTTGGGGCTAGACCCTAATGGTGGATGGAGAATGTTCCAGCTGCAAGGACCCACCAGGGGCCATCCTCAAGAAGGTTCACATTAAGTGCTAACCAAACAAGCTCCGGAATTGTGTTTATAGAATAGTCTTTGTGTATCCTAGAATGGAAATGCGTCACCTTGCATTCTTTTTTTAATTTCTGGAAATTAGGGGACAGTGAAAGAGACATCCTGGAAACTCTGCTGAACAGAATCTTTACTCATAGTTCCCAGGACATTTCAGACTCTTAGAGTCCGTTCTTTTCAGGCTTTGTCTGTCTTAGTAACAGATTCCTTTTTCCAGTAAGACTCCATCTTTAGATATGGGGAAACTGAGTCTGAGTGACCTGTAATAATAGGCCAAGGCTTCACAGTTAGGAAGAGTCAACGGAGGCTTTGATCGCAGAGGACTGTAGGTGCTCTTTCTACCAAACCCCTGGAGATTATGAGGCTGAGGGGAGGCCAGAATCGGGCTTGACCAGATAAAACCATGCAAAACTTAGTACCTCGATGTTGACTCACATGTGTAGGAAATTCTCATGTTGATGCATTCTGACTCCAGGTAAATGAGAACTTTGTTGAGAACTGATGCTAAAGCCCCCCATAGGTGTGTGTGTGGGGTTCCCACTCTGGATTTTTCCATACCTCAACAGAAGGCAGCTTTCCTGCCAATACTCTTTTACTCCTATCTTCTCTGTGTTCAACCAGCTGGTACATGTCAACCTCTTTTGTTGGAATTAAATCTCATTCCCAGTGTTGGGATAAGGCATTCTGTATTTGGGAACCTTGAATGGAGCATGTATCACTAATGCACTGTGTTAGTGGATGTCAGCTAAAACTCAGCATTGACTTTTATATCCAAAGCCCACCCCCTGCCAGCTGGTGGGAGGTTGGAGGGGCTGTCCATGAAGGAAATTCATGAACAGTGAAGAAGGAGCTGCGAACACATTGGATGTGTTGTTCTGGAAGGACTTGGGCTGCTTCCTTTTCTCGCCGCAGGCCTTCAGATGGCCAAAGACCAGGGGGATCTTGGTAGCTGTGGTGATTTTTGCCACCCATTTCCTGATAAACACAGAAACAAGAACCTTTTGTCTCCTGAGATTGGAGCTGAGGAACTGGATTCTATTGTTGGGTCTGGCTGAGGGAAGGCCTGAATCAGAAGTTAGGCATGGGGGATCCAGGAAGAAGCTGATGGAGAGACCTTGTGCTCATGATGTTTCTCGTTGCCCACTGAGCTTCTCCCCTTACTCACTTTCAAGGAATAAACCTATTGTTTGCAGATGACCTCCTACCCAGTCCCCCATCATGCATAGAGCGGGCATATGATCAGTGCCTACCTGGGGGGTGAAGCTAGGCTAGTGAGAGAAATAAGTGTAATGCAGAGCAAAATGGGGTAAGTGCTCCAGAGGTGCATACACAGTGGGTGAAGGAATTAAATGTGCCAAAAGATTACTTGCAGCTGCAGGAGATGGGAAGGGAACAGGATCTGACCTTGGTTTTGACAAGGGGGTTGGAGCCAGTGTCCAATGGGCACTCCAGAATAGCTTGAACCCAGTCAAGGAGGGAGCTAAGCAATGGCAAATAGATGCTTTTTTGGGGATCATCTTCCCCCCTTGAGTCCAAGAGCAAGGTTTATAAACATTAATATGGAGGAAATATTCTTATGTTTTAATACAGATTGTCTCAGCCCAAATTCCACCCACTGTGCCACAGTTTTTCTCTTACTCTTGCACCATCTTGCCTATTATTAATGTACCTAACATTTTTCTTTAAATTGACTCACCTTTGACATATATTTTAAAAAGTAAATTTGGTAAACCAGTCATAAAAAGACAAATAGTGTATGATCCCACTTATATGAGGTACTTACAGGAGTCAAAATCATAGAGACAGAAAGTAAAGGGTTTGTTTCCCAAAGTGGGGGGAGTTATTTTTTTACTAGGCATAGCTTTCAGTTTTGCAAGAGGAAAAGAGTTCTGGAGATGGATGGTAGTGATGGTTGTTACAACAATATGGATATACATAACCCTACTGAACTGTGCATTTAAAAATGGTTAAGATAGAGCGCCTGGGTGGCTCAGTCGGTTAAGCATCTGCCTTCGGCTTGGGTCATGATCCCAGGGTCCTGGCATGGAGTCCCACATCGGGCTCCTTGCTCAGCGGGGAGCCTGCTTCTCCCCCTGCCCCTCCCCCTGCTTGTGCTTTCTCTCTCTCTCTCAAATAAATAAATAAAATCTTCAAAAAATAAAAAAATAAAAAATAAAAATGGTTAAGATGGTAAATTTTATGCTGTGTGTATTTTACCACAATAAAAAAATTGGGGGAAAAGAAGTAAATTTAATATCCCTGCCATAATTGCGGACTACACTAAATACAGCAGCTATTTTTTTTAAAGATTTTATTTATTTATTTGAGAGGGAGAGAGTGAGAGAGAGCATGAGAGGGGAGAGGGTCAGAGGGAGAAGCAGACTCCCCACCGAGGGGGGAGCCCGATGTGGGACTCAATCCTGGGACTGCAGGATCATGACCTGAGCTGAAGGCAGACGCTTAACCAACTGAGCCACCCAGGCGCCCTACAGCAGCTATTTAAATAAGTATTGGACATTAAAATAAAAACTGTGCCTCCATGTGTGACTTTGGTATATCCAACGTTCTTTGGGAAATAGTGTCAATTTTAATAAACCATAGAGAATTTATAACATAGCAAAATTTCCCACCAAATATGGTTTTGTTTTGTTTTTGAGCTCTTCACTTTGTCGCAGGACTGGAGCTCTTTGTTAGGGAGGCAGGCAATAATTAAGCCCTGGACAAAGGCACCTTGGAAGCCAAGGCTCTGCTTTTGTTGTTTATTTTTGCTTTGTTGTGTTTCATTGATGGGCTCAGCAATTTATTGATTATAATTAACCCTATCAATTTGTCATGATTCATTCTATGATGTTTATTAGACGCTTAGCATGTAAACAAGGAACAACTATTAGTTTTCTAAAAAGTTGGGAAGGTCCACTGGAGACCTTCAAGGACCCAGCACTCAGGTTAAGAAGAGCAGGAAGAGCAGAGTCTTCCTAAAGGTTGAGTTATCAGGGAGCATTTTGCTGGAAATCCAGGTAAGACCTGGGTGGATCCTGCCACTCACCACTTAAGATACAAAGCTGAGGTGGCCTTTCTGGGTTACTCAGCCCCAAGTGCATGGCCAGGATTGGTCTGGAAGGAACAGGCAAAGCAAGCAGGGAGTCCTCTTCCAAGAGAGAATCACCTTCCACACCTTGCTAAAGCCTGATAGAGGAGACCAGGGGTGGAACCTGGGGCCAGGAATTGGATAGTAGAGAAGAAGACAAAAGTCAAAAGCCAAGCTATATTTTAGGAGGTCGTGATAGTCCTTCCTTCAACCTATCCTGCTGACTTGGTCGTCTAAATGTCTCCAGATGTCCCAGTTTACAAGGCCCATTAATTCTGTAAGTGGAAGCAAAACAGAATACCTAAATAAAATATAAGAGTGGCTTTTCCATGAAGGTAGACCACATTTGGTAGTACCAAATTCCAAGGCAGACAGGATAATGTTTGTGGGGAGGCACACATACTCACACATGCAGACATGCTTCTGCATGAGCCAGAGAACCGTAAGAAGTGGTTTAGTAGAGCATTACTTTGATTAGAGTCATCGCCTGCCTTGTTTAATTCCAGAGGACTTGCCACTGATTCTATGAAAGGTTTTTAGAAGCTGTTAATTAACTAAATCCATCTCTTTTTAGTTGAACTATGATCTAACAGTCTGCTTTAGAAAGACAAATTCGTAGTATATTTTGTCTTTATCTGAGACAGCTTTGGTCTTTAAAAAATAATCAAGAGTATCTTACCATGGTTGTTGATGTAAATTGTCCATTTAAAAAATATAATTGTTCAGGGTCGCTTGGGTGGCTCAGTCGGTTAAGCGTCTGACTTCAGCTCTGGTCATGATCCCAGGGTCCTGGGATTGAACCCTGAGTGGGGCTCCCTGCTCAGCGGGGAGTCTACTTCCCCCTCTCCCTCTGCCCCTTCCCTCTGGCTTGTGTACACACATTCACACGTGCGCTCTCAAATTCTCTCTCACACACAAATAAATAAAATCTTAAAAAAAAGAAAAAGAAAAAATATAATTGTTCAGCTTAATGAAGGTGTGCTTTTAACGCACACAGAGGTTTGGCTTTTTGTTTTTTGTGTATACTTGTTTTGTCCCCATGTCCTGAGCATAGAACCATCCAGAGCACTGCACCTGTGCTGAGACCTTTTAGTCAAATGGAAGGTACCACCTTGTTGATGGTAAAAATTTGGCATTATGCCTTGTATCTAGCCCCCTAAAGCTTTTTTTTTTTTTTTTTGCTCTTCATTGGCTGCAATAAGATTCTGATGTATAGAAGGTTTCTAGCTATATTTACTGCACCTGTATTTTTTCCTACAGAGACAAACTACATCTGAGTTTTATGTACTTTATATATTGCTTGGTTCTTGATGTCATTTACTTGAAAAAAGACTGGATTGTAAAATCAAAGTATAGTCCTCCTATGTGATGTTTGGGACCCTGGTCATTGGAAGCTGCATTGATAGGTCATGCCATCCTCTGGAGTTGTGGATTAGGACAAGAAAGAGCATCATTTGGAAAGTCTGCTGCAAATTATTTTTCTCTGAGATGAATTTGATTCTGTAAAATTTAATAAAAGTAGACCTAATGTCTTTCTGCCTGTCCTATATTAGAACATGCTTTCTGCAGTTTCTTGCTCCTGTCTAGGCTGCTAACACCTGGGCCTGGGAATGAAGGGAATATAGCCAAGTGGAAAGCCCACACTCATCCCACACTCAAAAGGGCCTTAAGTTGGGTGTGACCAGAATGTAGCTGTTGCTGGAGAGGCCTGTCCCCCACTGTTTCAGAGGCGTGAGGCCGTGGTCCATTGGAATGAGGCCAGATACAGTATCTGAGGTGCCCAGAGTTTGTTCTCTGCTCCTAGAGGCACATTGGTTGGGCATTCTGTGGTTTGCCCAGTATTTTCACATGTGGGTGTGGGTCTCACTGAATCCATACCTGAGCTTTATCTCCCCATGAAAGCAGGCCTAGATGCTTGGAAATAGTAATAATAGTCAATAAATAAATGAATTTCATACTCATAAACCCAGGGAGATGGTAGATATTTTCCCCAACGTATTATTTTGAGAAATTTCAAACATTATAGGAAAGTTAAGAATAGTACTGTTCACCTAAATTCACCAATCGTTGAAGTTTTGTCACATTTCCTTTACCTCTATATTCCTCTCCCCCTTTTTTTGGAGGGGAATGGGAGGCTGACCATTTGACATTTACTTTCCAACATTTTCATGCTTTGACCCTAAATTCTTCAGTTTGCATCTCTTAAGAACAAGAGCATTTTCCTACATAAATAACAGTATCACACTCAGGAAATTATTAAACATTAATACAGTGTATCTGTTATACACCCTTATTCAAATATCCCCAATTGTCCTTTATAGCTATTTTTTATTCTGATGCCATATGTTATCAATTCTGTGCACTCAATAGATTTATCTCTCTTATGTCTCTTTATTCTCCTTTTATCTATAATAATCCCACAGCCTTTTAAAAATTTTTCGTGACATTGATAATTTGAAGAGTTCAGGCGAGTGGTTTTGCAGGAAGTCCCTGAATTTGGATTTGTCTGTTTGGTTTTTCTTGTGTAGATTCAAGTTAAACATGTTTTGGGGCAGGAGGATGAACTAGATGTTATTATAACATTCTCAGAGCATCATACTGGGGGGACATGATGTCAGGTGCCTGATTATTGGAGAAGTTAATGCTGATGGCTTATTCAGATGGTGTCTCACAGGGGCACCTGGGTGGCTCAGTCAGTTAAGCGTCTGCCTTCGGCTCAGGCCATGATCCTCAGGGTCCTGGGGTCGAACGCTGCGTCAGGCTCCCTGCTCAGCGGGGCCTCTGCTTCTCCCTCTCCTCTGTCTCTAGCTCACTCTCTCTCAAATAAATAAATAAAATCTTTAAAAAAAAGAAAAGTTGGTGTCTCAAGATTTCTGCATTGTCGGGGTACCTTTCCTCTTCATGAAAAGTAATCTGCGGGCAGATATTTGAAGACTGAATGTTCTGTTCCCTAACAATCTTTCATGTGCTGATGTTAACGCCCACCCAGGATTATGGCTTATATCAGTTCTACACTGTGCCGGAGATGTTATTTACCACTTGCTGATTAGAGAGACAAAGCTCAAAAGGGGAGGTGGGTCTCATGAGCCGGGTGGCTGACCGTGACCATGTCATCATTAGAATCTCCTGAATTATATCACAGCGATTTATCTTTTATAAACCACTCATTCTTTGCCCCCCCCCCCATATGTGCAGGCAGACATCTGTTTTAAGAATCACTGGTTTCTATTAATCTCAGCAGCTTCTGTTTTAGGTTGAATTCCTAGAAGCAGAGCCCAAGGTGCAGATTCCTGTGCCGTGATTTACTGAGATAGGGTCTCAGGAGCAGCCTATGAAGGAGTGAGCAGGGCTGTCTGGGATGAGTAGGAAACCAGGCAGAGATATGGGGGCAACTGGAGGGTAACCTCAGCCTGATGCCACAGGTAGCTCTGCCACATGAAGAGCACCCCGGGGTTGTCTTGCCTGTAGGCAAAAAGGCCATTCCTCTACGCCCTGTATCAGTATGTCATTAGTGCATCAGATCCCAGGGGAGCATGTATACTTTTCCAGGTATGACCAGGACAAGGGGGCAGCCAGCACCCACCACAGTGGGGGCATAGGTCCCCAGGCTGGTAAAGGGGAACTGGGCAGCGCACCAACAGTGTCCAATACAGATTCATTTCCCTCATTAGTTCTTTCCTGAAGGTTGTCTCTGATAAAAGCCAATCGGTCTTTTTTCATTCTTTCTTTCAGTCTATCTTATGATAATACACTATAAACCCCAAATGTCGGAGGGTGAAAGAAAGGTGTTAGCTTAGTCATTTGCAAAGACAAGATCTAATTTATGGTTGCTCCTTGATGAAGCCCCATGAATCTTATTCACTGTCTTCCTGTCTGGACCCGGGCTTTTTAGGCTGAGGTTGGTTGTGAGGACAAAGACCTCTTGAACAACTGAGTTGTCACAGGACGTGCCCTTCTAAGGTAGGAAGAAGCATCCACATATTTACTCACCGCACACATGAGTGTTAGGATTGCCATGTTAGAGATGGTAGAATTTGCTCTTGGTAAAATATCACCAGCCTGAGATGGCAGGGATGGAGAGTTTACTTAGGTTTGGAGAATTCTTTCAGGGGCATGTTACCACCATCCTCACCACCCCCCAAAAGAAAAAACCACCCCACCTCACTGGTTCTGGGTTCCAGTGCACATTTTACTCTTAGATCTCAAGCAAATGCTCCTCAGACTGCAGCATCAGCATCTCCTGGAGCTTGTTAGAAATGCAGAGCCCCACCCCAGGGCTGTGGAATCAGACCCTCTGGGGCTG
Organism: Mirounga angustirostris; assembly: GCF_029215605.1. Classification (NCBI taxonomy): domain Eukaryota; kingdom Metazoa; phylum Chordata; class Mammalia; order Carnivora; family Phocidae; genus Mirounga; species Mirounga angustirostris. Next base: position 93,769,633 of record NW_026991718.1, on the reverse strand, counting down.
AAACCAGGAATCTGTAGCTTAACAAACCCCAGGAGATTTCTCTCTTAGGCTCAAGCGCCAATCCAGTGCAGTGGTTGTAAACTTGGCGGCAAGTTGGAATTGCTTGGGGAAATTTTTAAAATTCTGATGCCTGTGTTCCACCCCAAAGTGTCTGATTTATTTGATCTGGGGTGCAGTCTGGCCATCAAAACATGTTTAAGCTCCAGGCAATTTTATAGGCAGCCAGCATTGAGAATCACTGCTCTAAAGTTGCCTCCATTTACCTCATGTGAAAGGAATTTTAATGCCACTTCATTTTGAAGAGTGCCTTCTTATAGCTGCAAAGATTCACTTCAAAATACCTGGAGGCCCTGGGATGGCATTTGCAGAATGAGAAACTGCTCTTTTTTGGCACAGACTCTCCCATCTGGAAAGTTGTAGCAAAGGTAAAGGAAAACTTTAAGGGGAAACAAAATGTAAATCTTGAATGGAAGCATGAGATTCTTCAGATCTGCAGAAAGTCAAGAATGTGCAGGGAAGGGAAGACATTAGGATGGGGGTCTGGCCAGCCGGTGCACTATCCTTGTGGGTATTGATACTGAGCCTGCTTACCCAAAAATGATTGCCTTAGGTTGGCTTCTTCTGTAGTCAGTCCCACCTCTTAGGAGTGGAGTGGTCCACATGGGAAGAGCACACTTTTTTTTTTTTTTTTTTTAACATTTTCCCACTCTTGCCTATCATTTGGCTTTATCCTCATAATTCACAATGTTGAAAACTTCATTCAGGCCACACATTTGGGTTTAGATGTTTGAAGACCATTTGAACCCTAACCTGAACTTGCCCTTTCAAATGTGAATGATCAAGTCTATTATTTTTCACTGGCCACTCCAGGACCAATGTTGATGACCAGCTCATTGAGAGTCAGGGCGTGGTAGAGGGAAAGAGACACCAGAGCCAGGCGCTTTTGGATTGGAATTCCCACCTACTCACTCTCACCAGAGGCATATCCTTGCTTTGAGCAGTTACTCAAGCAGTCTGGGCTTCCCTGTCCCCCACCCCCCGCCTCCCCTTTTTTAATGCTGGATTCCTGGTACTTGCCTTTGGGGGCTGTTTTAAAGGAAATGATAGAATGTTTGCAAAGGACCTGGCACATAGTAGACCCCACATTGTTATAAGCTCTCCTGTGTTCATGATCTTACTTGTTACCTGTAAAGTTGGAGGAACACCAGACCTCTTGAATTTCTAGCTCTTCCATTTCATGGGTGTTTATAATTCTGGACAGCCCAATACCTTCTTGGGCCTCAGTTTTCTCATTTGTAAAATGGGGATTACATACTCAGTCACAGGATTAGCGTTGGCACCCAAAGACAACTATGGAAATCAATATGATATTTTTTTAGCTGAGATTTCATTCACAGATCATACCTTAAAGTGTATAATTCAGTGATTTTCAGCACGTTCACAAAGTCGTACAGCCATCAACACGTCTGGATCCAGAACATGTTCTTTACCTCAAAAAGGAATTCCACACTGATTAGCAACCACTGCCCATCCCGCCCCCGCCCCCAGTCCCAAGCAACCACTAATCTTTCTGTTTTCTCTATTTGTGTCTAGTCCAGATATTTTGTGTAAGTGGAATCACACAATATTTGTCTCTAGCTGCTTCCATTTAGCATGAAGTCTTCACGGTTCATCCCATTTTGGAGCATGCATCAGTACTCCATTCATAAAAAGAATGAATGAATATTATGACTGAATAAAATTCCATTGAATGGATAGACCACATTTTATTTACCCATTCATTAGGTGATGGAAATTTGGGCTGTTTCCACTTTATGGCAATAATGAACTTATGTTAGTATGATTTTATAAATAGTACAGCATTATTCAACTGTAAGATTTCATTACAAATAATATTAGTAATAAAAATGCCTAGATGTGTGAAAAGAAATGAAATCCAGTTCATTCGGGTACAAAAATGAGTGTGCACGAGTGAGTGTGAATGTTTTGTTTTTGCTTTTAGAGCATGCCATGGTTGTGCTTATGATATATGCTTTTGAGCCATAGGACCTCATGCTGCCATATGGAACGTAGCATTTAGGGTTCTGTGCTCAAATGGTGAAATGGTTTAATGCCAGAAGACAGACTCAACAGCATTCAGGATGTTTAGAACCTTCTGAAAACTGGGTTAGAAATAGAAGGTCTGTTGGGTCTGTCAATATTCTGTTTAATAGTATAGATATGGAGTGAGAACTAATATGGCTTCTGCCCCCAGAAAGCTTTCAGGCTGGAGGGGAAGACAAGCGAGGTGGGGATGAAAGATGGAGTATGGGCTAGGACAGCTCTAGCCTGGAGACTATAGGATGGTCTCCTCGTCAGAGAAATGGGGCTGCGGCCATTTGACCCCTGCCAATTCTCTTTCTCCTAGCATGGTAAGACACAAGGATGATGGCTTTTCCGAAGAAAAGGATGTGAAGACCTATCCGCGGGACTCTGGCTATGACAGCCTCTCCAACAGGCTCAGCATTTTGGACCGGCTTCTCCACACCCACCCGATCTGGCTGCAGCTGAGTCTGAGTGAGGAGGAGGCAGCGGAAGTCCTCCAGTCCCAGCCTCCAGGGGTAAGACTCAGAATCTCACAGAATTCTGCTTTTTTAAAGAGAAAGACTTGGAGTTCCAGAAAGTTCTTCCTAGGCTGTAGGGAGCATGGCTTCCAGTGTGCATCAGGGTCACAGTGCAAGGGGGATTGTGGGATGTATGGAGGCAGCTCCGAGGAAAAGAGTCCTTCATGGTTTATCTTTCTGTCTTCATTGACTCAGTTACCAAGGGAGGTCCAGGAGTGGGCAGGATGACAGGGCATCTGGGTAATGAGGAGGGCCCCTGGCTGAAGGCCCTGGCTGACTTCTTGGGCCTCAGCACTGAGGATGAGCCTGGTTGTGGAGTCCTCAGTTGCCACTGCTGTTTTCATTCTAAGCTGGAAACCCTGCCAGTGCCCAGCCATCCAACTTGGTACTTCAAAAGTTCCAAAGTTCTGCATCCATAGACTTGTCTGCTCTGGCTGCTGATATAATCCTGTTTCTCTTGGGTTTCCTCAGTGGTTTCACACAGGGCTCACAGTCCAGCTACCATCTACCCAACAACACCAGTCTCTTAATCAAGACCACTCGATGACTCTATAGAGGTTCCTCAAAAAATGTCATTCAGTGATTGGTGTCCTTTTGCTGTTCGATATGGTAGGCACTTGCCCAGTGTGGCTATTTAAATTTGCACTAATTAAATTAAATTAAAAATTCAGTTCCTCAGTTGCACTAGCCACATTTGAGGTGCTCACTAGCCACAGATGGCCGGAGGCTACCATATAGGATGGTGCAGAATATAGAATGTTTCCAACACAGAAGGTTTGTTGGACAGCACTTACATACCATATCTACTTCCCAAAAAAGGATAAATACAATAAAGCACAGATAAAGTAAGACTTGGAACAACTCATGACAAGACATAGAAACTAAGAAATAGATGGAGAAGCAAGGGAAATAAAGGGAAAAAACAAACTCCATCATAGCTGGCTGAGAATGGTTGTAGCAATTGGGCTCAAAAATAAACTTTGGGTTTCCTAACAGCCAGAGCCTCTCCATTATCACTTTTTGACTTATAAGTGGGTCTTTGTTTCTCATCTGACAGAAACAGACAGGACTGAGACTTCTGTTGGAACATGCTCAGGGTGATTAGGTGCAATATTCGATCATCTTTGCGGAAAATTCCTTGGCCAGCATGCGAGGTCGCTGCCTCTAGTCTGGGTCTGTGTGATCAGGACCCACGTCTGTGGGGCCCCTTCTTTTTGGAGGTTGAGTTGTCTGTTCCTGCATTTCTGCACAAAAGTTCTGAAGAGGGAGGTTGCCCTGTTGCTAGGCAACAATTCCCTTCCCTGCTCAGCTTCCCTCCCAGCGTGGGGCACATCCATTCCTGCTGAGACCTGTGGGGAACAAGTCAGGTGGAATGTTCTGTCTGTCTACCTCCTTGATCCCTGGACAGGACCTGTCTGACGAGATAGGGCAAGCTGAGGGCAGGCGGAGGCCAGGCGGAGGACAGGAGCAGCATGGATCAGGAGAGGCCAGAGTGCATTAGAAGCAAGAACGCTGAAGAGAAGGAAAAGCAGGTGTGAGAGGAAGGAAGATTTGAAAGTCCAGTCGTGGTATCATGGGTCCTTGGGGCGCCACCATCCTTATTTCATCTACATCTTAGGACAGGAATCGGCTAACTTTCTGTAAAAGGCCAAAGTGTAAATATTTTTGGCTCTGGGGATGCCTGGGGGGCTCAGTTGGTTAAGCGTCTGCCTTCGGCTCAGGTCATGATCCCAGGGTGCTGGGATCGAGTCCCACATTGGGCTCCTTGCTCAGCAGGGAGCCTGCTTCTCCCTCTGCCTGCTCCCCCTGCTTGTTCTCTCTCTCTCTCTCTGATAAATTAAAATATATATATATTTTTTGGCTCTGTAGGCCATACAGTCTGTCAGAACCTCTCAGCACGGGGTGTCTGGGTGGCTCAGATGGTTAAGCGTCTGCCTTCAGCTCAGGTCATGATCCCAGGTCCTGGGATTGAGCCCCACATCAGGCTCCCTGCTTGGCGGGGAGCCTGCTTCTCCCTCTCCCTCTACTGTTCCTCCTGCTTGTGCTCTCTCGCTCTATCAAATAAATAAATAAAATCTTTAAAAAAAAAAAAAAAGAACCTCTCAACTCCACCTTGTAGTGAAAATGCAACCATAGACAGCATGTAAATGAATGAGTGTGACTTTGTTTCAATAAAGCTTTTTTTATAAAAACAGGCAGCAGGATAGATTTGGTCCACAGGCCCAACTTTACCAAACCCTGTTCTAAAGCTTCAGACATTCAGGAAATAAGGTTATACTCTCCCTGACCCCCAAGGTTTAAGAGATCCCCACCTGCACAGGGGAATAATACTTCTACTCCACCAACCAACAGCTGGCTCCCAGCAGTGCTTTGTGCTTTTGTACCCATTGGGATAGTGTTTAGGAAATATCTGTTTCAGTTTTAGGGTGTCTCAGAAACAATGACTCCCAGAACTGGCTATTAGATGTATTCTATCCCATGGCTGCCTCCCCGTGGGTGCTGGGAGAGAAGAGAGAAGTCAAAGGTCTTCCTAATTCCCTCTCAGCAGACACCCAATCCCCATAGCCACCCTACCACCCTCCACCCAGAAGAAGTTTCTTAGGAGCTATTGACTGGACATATGGAGGGAAGTGAAGATTAGGTGAAATAGTAAGAGTAAGGGAGCAGAGAGCATGGTGTCCGAATGCAGAGAGAAGGGGAGAAGTGGTTAAAGAAATAAGACAGACAGGATCCTTGGAGAAGGATCATGTACTTAATCCAGAAGGGAACCAGAACTCAGCCAGGCTGTCCCACTGCACACTGTAGGGGGCACCATTTGATTTGTAGCCCAGGTAATTGGTGCCCCCTGGAGTTGTGCAGTGCATAGCGGTATAGGGCATACTTGCCTCTGCAGTGTTAGAGGCCAGAATGGTGGCCCAAGATGGGCAGTGGGAGTTGAGTTGGTTCAACGCACATGTCTGAAGACAGTATTAGAAACTGCAGGGAGATTGTCACAAATTGGGGCGAGTCAGGTGTAAATGGACCTGCAGCCCCAGGATTGGCTTCAGTGAACCTCAGGACATACCTCCCCACCTCCCTAATGGGGCAGCCATTTTTAGCTTCAGCGGTTGTCACCGTACCTGGTCTTACCATATCATCCTGTTTTCCAGGAGAGGCTAGAAACTCAGATTTTAATTTTAAAAACCTGCTTTTTCACTCTTGGTAACAAATTTAATTTTCTTTCTTTCTTTCTTTCTTTCTTTCTTTCTTTTTTTTTTTTAAGATTTATCTATTTATTTGAGAGAGAGAGAGATAGTGTGCAGCGAGGGGCAGAGGGAGAGGGAGAGAAGCAGACTCCACTAAGCGTGGAGCCCAAAACAGGGCTTGATCCCACAACCCCGAGATCATGACCAGAGCTGAAATTAAGAGTCAGATGCTCAACTGCCGAGGGAGAAGCAGATGCCCCACAAATTTAATTTTCTCTCATTAATACACCTATGAGCCAAATTAGCCAATGAACTCCCAATTCACCTCCTATGGTTTAGCCATGTTACCCGTGTTTAGAATCTGGGTTTCAGCATGATGCCCATATAAGACACGGGCTGGTGAACACGTAACATGAGCTATAAAACAATCACCAAACTGATAATGCGTCTGCAGACTGAGGGAGCATTAGTCTCATGGAGAAGCTTCTGTCAAAGGGAAAGTAGGATTCTTTTGAAGTGAGGTATCAAAGGAGGGCAGCTGTGGCCTGTTTGTTGAGATTCCCGGGTTGAGCCTTGTGGTTTAGTTATGAAGGTCATTCTAGTCATGGACATCATGTGTGCAGGAACTCCTATGCCCAGTTTCTCACCTTCTAGATATTTCCTAAGCTTGCATTTTTTTTTCCCCTCCGCCAGATCTTCCTGGTTCGTAAATCCACCAAAATGCAGAAGAAAGTTCTCTCCCTTCGCCTGCCCTGTGAATTTGGAGTCCCACTCAAGGAATTTGCCATAAAGGAAAGCACGTACAGTAAGTGGTCACTGGATGGCGAAGCCCTGGTTGACGGGAGGGCCTGTGGTCGCCCGAGCAAGTGGAAGTGGACAGAGCTTGCCCTTCGAGACAGACAGACATGAATCTGAGTCCTGGCACTGTTACTTCACTCAATGACTGGGCAGGTAGCCTACCCTAGGAGCCTTGGTTTTCTTATCAGGACAATGGAGTGATCGCAGCATCAGGGAGCTGTTAACGGTTTAATAAAACAACCTGTGTGTGCAAAGCGTGCAGCCCACTGCTTGGCACATGGCAGGTTGGCTTTCTTGTCCCCTTCCCAGTTAAGTAGAGCATGGATTTGGTTCCTAGATTTGCTGATGACTAACCCACAGGACAAGCCACAGCAATTGGGCCTTTTTATGGGATGTCATGCGAAAGCATGTGTCTGCACATCTTTGTAAATTACCCTTAAGCGGACGTGTTCCCTCCAGACAATCACTGTTCAGTCGTCTGTGAAATGCAGCTCATCAGAGGCAGAATCCAGCCCTCTGAAAAAATCAGCCGGCAGAAGTTTTGAAGGAAGAGTGGTGGCTTTGGTTTTCTTCTGCTATTTGGCAATCCCTGAAAACGTGAAGTCTCGGGAGGCCGCGTTTTAAATATAAAAGGGGACACACAGTGCTGGTGTACGGCAGCCTCCAGGAAAGGATCCGTAGTGTCTCTGTGCCCCAAAGGGGAAAGCTTCACTGACAGCACAGGTTAGCAAGCTGAGGCAGGAGAGGTGAGTTTGGAAGCCCGGCGACTCTGTCAATAGCAAGACTGAGACCAGGACATTTGCTTGCTTCCCGATTTCCACCTAAGCAAGCCTCAGTCCCTGCATTTGAAGAAAACGAAGGTACTGAGGTTAGTTTAAGGGCAAGGAAGAGATTATACTTAGCCCGGAGTTCATAGTCTCCCTGAACCAAATGGCCTTCACAGAGTCTAGAGGAGACGTTTCCAGCAGAAGTAAAACCTGCCAGCCTCTTTGTGGCCAGCCTCAGGTTCAGCTGTCAACCTGGGCCTTGAGATGTGTTTCCTCCAGGCTCCACAAGGTCACTGATGCACGGAAAACCTCCACGAGCGGTCAGTGACCCTGGCGCATGGCTTATACCTCAAATTTTAAGTGAGGGAAGGCAATGCTGAGGTGGCTTTTGGAAGTTGGCTAGCCAAGAAGTGATAGATGTAAGTGGTTTTTACATCCCTTCTAATATCCAAAGTGAAGCATGATAAGTTAGCCTGGAAGCCCCCTCTTTGTCCCCCTACAGTAAGTACAGTTAGTGTTTGTACTTTAAAACTTTCTTGGTGTTCATCTCAGATTCCTCCCAGCTAAAGATTTTTCCTCTTGATTGTGTCAAGACTTTTATCAATTCCCTCTTCCTATCCAGGGGACTTACAGTGGTTGAAGAAGCTGGTCTGAGCAAAACATTCCTTTGTAACTAGTTACCACAGATCTTGGTGCAGCCATGATAGCCCCTTCCTGGCCAGGGCCTGGCTTCTCTATGAACGGAGGTGGATTGAGAAAGGAAGGGCTTGCTAGGAAAACAGATATTTTGTCACAACATCTGGACAGTATGGTTTAATAATAAAGACCAGCTCATACTTGTATAGACTGCTTTCACATGAATTACTCCATTTTTAATTTAATTGTATTGTATTGTATTGTATTTTTTTAGGTAATAAACAGATTTTACTTGCATAACTGGCATTATGACAATCAAGCCTGTAAGGCTAGAGGCAAAAGGAACTGCACATGAGTACTATACTGTAGTTATAAAAGTGGCTTCCCACAGGGGGACAGGTTAACAGTTCTGACGCCACTATACATGTATACTGGACTTTATGAAGTAAATGGTGGCAGATGGTGGGAGGCATGTTTCTCACTGTTGGAGGGTAAGTTACAGATAAACAAGCGCAGGAGACTAGAATGATCCACATGGTAAGGATTAGTGTTGGATCATCAGTAAGAACTCAGGTTTCTCTTGATACTGATACAGATGGTTACATACAGGGAATATTTGTAGTTACATGTATTTACACAGGTTACTATACACTCATATATTTGGTCTGTCAGCTGAGAGAATAACACCTAAAAGAAGCAATACCCCAGTAGGAACCAGCACACCTAATGCCCAGGTCTTGGTGTTTGCTTATTTGTTTACTTTTATTTATTTATTTTCTTTTTACTTAAATTTGACATGGTTAACATACACTGCAATATTGGTTTCTGGAGTAGAATTCAGTGACTTATCACCTACATACAATTACTCCATTTTTTAAAAATTTCAGTTCCCACTCCTACCCTTCTGGAAGAGAGGGAAAGTACTATTCTTGTCCATTGTACAGATGAGAAAAGCAAGGCTCAGAGAGGTTAACCTACCCCACATTGGCTTCCTCCTACTCAGCTCATGAAATCATGGTGCAAGTGTATGTTTCTGTTTCTGTCTGTCTGTCATGGTGCACGTGTATGTTTCTGTCTGTCTGTCATGGCGCATGTGTATGTTTCTGCTTCTGTCTGTCTGTCATGGTGCACGTGTGTGTTTCTGTCTGTCTGTCATGGTGCACGTGTATGTTTCTGCTTCTGTCTGTCATGGTGCATGTGTATGTTTCTGTTTCTGTCTGTCATGGTGCACGTGTATATTTCTGCTTCTGTCTGTCATGGTGCACGTGTATGTTTCTGTTTCTGTCTGTCATGGTGCACGTGTATGTTTCTGCTTCTGTCTGTCTGTCATGGTGCACGTGTATGTTTCTGTTTCTGTCTGTCATGGTGCACGTGTATGTTTCTGCTTCTGTCTGTCTGTCATGGTGCACGTGTATGTTTCTGCTTCTGTCTGTCTGTCATGGTGCACGTGTATGTTTCTGCTTCTGTCTGTCATGGTGCACGTGTATGTTTCTGTCTATCTGTCTGTCATGGTGCACGTGTATGTTTCTGTTTCTGTCTGTCATGGTGCACGTGTATGTTTCTGCTTCTGTCTGTCTGTCATGGTGCACATGTATGTTTCTGTCTGTCTGTCATGGTGCACGTGTATGTTTCTGTCTATCTGTCTGTCATGGTGCACGTGTATGTTTCTGTTTCTGTCTGTCATGGTGCACGTGTATGTTTCTGCTTCTGTCTGTCTGTCATGGTGCACGTGTATGTTTCTGTTTCTGTCTGTCTGTCATGGTGCACGTGTATGTTTCTGTCTGTCTGTCTGTCATGGTGCACGTGTATGTTTCTGTCTGTCTGTCATGGTGCGTCTGTAGAGGCATAAGTGCGTTTGCGGGTGCTACGGAGATACTAAATAAGCAAAGACAACATACGCACATAACAAGCAACACGAATGAGGATATGCAGTGTTATAAGAGGGAGAAAAATGCATCTGATTGAGGAACAGAGGAAATCTTCACAAAGCCGAAGCTATTTGGAATGTTTTTGGAAGGATGACTGCCTGAGTGGCATTTTGGCCGACACGGCGTGAGGAGTGGTTGGCAAATACATAAGTATCTGAAGTCAAACCACTCGCTGTCCTGCCATTTGGAAGATGTGCAAGATGGCTCACCGTCTTGCCAGCACATGGTCGCTGGGAAGCTTGTGCACTTGGTGGTGGTGGTGGTTGCGGGTGGGGGCACTTGAAGTAAATGGGGTTTAGAGTCTTCCCTACCGACTTTATCCCAAAGCTAATTTCCTGGAACCTTGTGTTTTCCTCCAAGCTTTGTACTCCTTTTGCCTTGTGTCTTAACCAGAGGTGGCCTGTTTTGGAAGAGAGGAATGTGACCCAGGAGGTCCACCCAAGGAGGGTCAAGGGCAATGGGGGCTCTGGCGTTTCCTCAGCACTGTTGTATGCTCATGGCCTCTCGTGCTGACCTGAGTGGCCCCTTGTCCCCTGCCCAACTTTGCGTTTGAATTTTTTTTTTTTTTAAGATTTTATTTATTTATTTGACAGAGAGAGACACAGCGAGAGAGGGAACACAAGCAGGGTGAGTGGGAGAGGGAGAAGCAAGCTTCCTGCTGAGCAGGGAGCCCGATGCAGGGCTCGATCCCAGGACCCCGGGATCATGACCTGAGCCGAAGGCAGTCACTTAACCAACTGAGCCACCCAGGCGCCCCATGTGTTTGAGTTTTTTAAAAAGATAGTTGTGCAGTTTGAGCCCGTGCTGGTCTGTTTACCAAGCACTGGAGCCTGTGCTCCGAATGAGTCAGGGCCTGAACTTCTAGGCCATGGACTCTCTGCTGGCCTGTTTCTGGTGACACACGTCCTCCCCACAGCTGGTTCTGATGAGCCGCACAGAGCACAGTGAGGGTCCTACATGCACAGCGGACAACACCCGAGGGCCTTTCGTTTCCCAGAACAATGCTCCGGGACACTCAGCTGGTTTCTGAAATCTCTTTTGCAGCCTTTTCCCTGGAAGGCTCAGGAATCAGTTTTGCGGATTTATTCCGGCTCATTGCTTTCTACTGCATCAGCAGGTAAGACTCTCCACCTCTTATGATTTCAAGTACCTGCTTGGTGTATGCAATATAAACAGCCCCGGGGTTTCTTTTTTTTTTTTTTTTTTTTAAGATTTTATTTATTTATTTGAGACAGAGAGAATGAGAGACAGAGAGCATGAGAGGGAGGAGGGTCAGAGGGAGAAGCAGACTCCCTGTCGAGCAGGGAGCCCGATGCGGGACTCGATCCCGGAACTCCAGGATCATGACCTGAGCCGAAGGCAGTCGCTTAACCAACTGAGCCACCCAGGCGCCCGTACTTTCAGAATCTTTTTTTTTTTTTTTTTTAAGATTTTATTTATTTATTTGAGAGGAAGAGAATGAGAGCAAGCGAGTACATGAGAGGGGGGAGGATCAGAGGGAGAAGCAGACTCCCTGCCGAGCAGGGAGCCCGATGTGGGACTCGATCCTGGGACTCCAGGATCATGACCTGAGCCGAAGGCAGTCGCCTAACTGAGCCACCCAGGTGCCCTATTGAGGTGTATTTTATATGCCTTAAAATTCACATTTAAAATGTACAATTTGATGATTTTTAGTAAATGTACAGAGTTGTGCAAAGATCACCACAATCCAGTTTTAGAATTACAGGCAGAGTTCATTTTATTTTATTTTATTTTATTTTATTTTTTTAAAGATTTTATTTATTTATTTGAGACAGAGAGAATGAGAGAGAGAGAGCACATGAGAGGGGGGAGGGTCAGAGGGAGAAGCAGGCTCCCCGCAGAGCAGGGAGCCCGATGCGGGACTTGATCCAGGGACTCCAGGATCATGACCTGAGCCAAAGGCAGTCGCTTAACCAACTGAGCCACCCAGGCGCCCAGCCCCGGGGTTTCTTGATGAGAGTGGGGAAGAGAGGTCTGGGAGGCTTGCTGCCTTTTAGATGTCCCTAGAAGGATTGGCAGATGGGCTACCGAATTAAAACAATCACCAAGTCCCCTCTGCCAGGCTTAAGATCAGAATACTACCCTGGCCCCTCTGAATTAATATGCCCGTGTCTTCAAGCTGTTCCCATGGTTCCTTTCACCTAGACCTGTCAAGCAGGGGAAATACACACACATGTACACATACACGCACACACAGAAAGGGACCCACGATGCAGACCTCTAACATTTAAAGGTCCCTGACAATGTTTCTGAAAACTCTCCAGGGGATGCAGTTCATGCTAGAAATACAGGCTCCGTAAACCAGCCCATAAATCTTACATCACTGTCCTATGGGCCCACTTGGTGCTCATGCCCTTTTTGTAACTAAAGCAACTGTGTTAAACTAGAAGTAGTTCAGCCCCAGATCACCGTGTTAGTAAGTGTGGGGAGGCTGTGAGTTGTTGAAGGCTCCCCCCGTTTCTTTCCTTTCCAGCCATCATAGTTTGTCAAATGGAGGGTTCATTTGGTGATTCAGAATCCATAGTCTTCATCTGCAGAGGCTGACGTTGCCTCCACGTAGGGCCACAGGGCTCAGTTGGCCCCCTTGGCTTCTCTGTGTGCCTGGTGCAGCCGATGGAGTGCAGACAGGCATGTGTTCCGGGTTGTTTCCAAAGTTCATGTCTCCTAGCCATCCCAGTCTGAAATGGAGAAGCTTATGTGGGGTTCCATTCCTTTATATTAGTTTAAGGGTCAAGTTAGTTCTCAAAGACGGAGTTAGACGTTTGTTGTACCTGTTGGGCTAGACCCTCCCAGGGGCAGGCACTGAGCTGTTGATCCCTAGACGTCACCAGGCCAGCAAAGCCACACAGTCAATGGCCTGAGGGTGGGGAGGCACTATCAGTGGGGGCATCCGGTGCTGAGTACCCGGAGGAAGAAAAAAGGGGCTTCCTCTAGAGTTGGACCCAGTGGGCAAGAGCCCTTGGCTTATGTGAGGATGAGTATCGGCTGCCCAAAGAGAACAAAAAGCCAGTGCAGAAGCCTCCCCACTAGCCCCAGGAATCTACACCTGGTCTGGATTGAGGCCAACCAGTTCCCAAAAGTGAATTTCAACACTAACATGTTGATCAGAGGTGAAGTTGGCCAATGCTTACTCTTCAGAGTTGGCTTGTTGACTGTCCTGTTGTTGTGAAAAATCGTTACGCTTATAAAGGAGTATTTGGCAGCAGCACCCAAAAGATACCATCTCTCCCCTCAGTATTCATGACGCTGGTATACCTGCTGTCCACGGCTGTTTGATGGCTGAAGGAGGTAAAGCACAAGAAAGCCTTCTCTACGCTACAAAGTATGATACCAATATAAAGTGCTGATGGAAAAGTCCCCACGTTGACATTTTGTGATCAGAGAGCCCTAAGATTCATTTTCCTATTTTTTCCCCTCAAAATGCAAAAGTTCTTCATGTTTTTGTTTCTCCTCTAATGCTTTATATTACTCATTTACCTAAGTCAGTGTTCTTAGGCATCAGTACTTGATTTGACCCAGTCTGACCACAATATTTTTGAAATGTTCTAGTTGGTTACTGGTCCGTAAATGTATTCACAGAGAAAAAGTGGTTGGGTTTTCAGCCCCGGTGTCCCCCGGAATGCATATGCAGACGTGCACTAGGCTAGAGAATTCATGAATCAGTCAGCATGTGGCTTGCCACATCAGGAAGGTACATGAAGAGTCAGGCTGAGGACACACATGAGATGCAAGCATTGGCCATGAATTCCTGGTTGCTCCCTGGCACTCGGCATCCTCAGTGTCATGGAGAGCGCCGCCTCGCAAACTTTTCTGCACGCTGGAATCACCTGGAATCTTGTTAGAATGCAGATTCTGATTCAGGGGGTCTGGGGCAGCGTCTGAGAGTCTGCTTTTCCAACAGTCTCCCAGGTCATGAGGCCAATGCTGCTGGTCCTACAGTTACACTTTGAGTAGCAAAGGGCTAGAGGAAATAATAATTCTTAATTATCACTGATTAAGTATAATGATAATTTCAGGGGCTTTCTTTATAGGTGCCAGGTCCCATATATACACTATTTCTAATCCTCGTGGCAACCCTGGAAGACACCATGGCTCAGAGAGTGGGACACTAGCCCATGATCATTCAGTTAATATGTGGCAGATACTGGATTTAAACCCAGGCCTGCCTTGATGCTAGAGCTCATATCTTGCCACTGTACAGCGCCCCTCCATGGACCTTGGGGTCCAATGTACCTGGGGTCCCGGCCCCACTTAATTCCACATTAGCTCTGTGAGTGGGTTCAGGGACCTCCGCATTTATGCTATCCTGCGCTCCTGATCCACGGAATGGGAGACCTCAGAGATTCTTCCCAGGGGCCTGTGTGGGTCCGACGTGAGGTACAGTGCTTGATGCAATAGTAGGTGCTCACTAGTTAGTCTCCTCCCCTTTAGAAACATGACATTAGAGCAAAGGTTCACAAGTAAATTATGTGTGTCCTAAAACTCTTGAGTGAAACATTTATACCTAAGTTGGCTTTATTTTGTCTGCTACGTAGGTTTTAGAATCCGGGCTCCTTTCCTTAACAGGATGAAGTAAGAGGGAAGCGACTGTGTGTGTGTGTGTGTGTGTGTTTGTGAGGAGATGCTATGTTTTACCCTTAGCTAGTGCAGTGGAAGAGGACTCGTGCGCAACATCTAATTTTCCAGGAGATCAAAGCGGAAAACCACCCATTAGTAAAATACAGGCATGGTTTCCTGTCATACGTGCCCTTAAGAAAAACCAAAACCAGCCATGTGATGTTTAGGCTCCGGGTACTACATTAGGCAAGGTAAAAGCTTAAAATAAACATAGGTTGGTTTTGTCGTATGTGGCTTTCCCCCCAATTGTCTAAAGAAAGAAGATTTTAATTAAGTTTGTACAGCCATAGAAACATATATTTATATGATGCTTTGGCGTTACAAAGGTCTGCTTCCCATTAATCTTCCTTTAAGACTATAATCTGAGTCATTGCCTCTCCCCGGTCGGGCAGCAGCTATTATAAACGCTGCCATCCCCTGAGGCTTCGCCTGCTTCATCCAGAACAGATGCAAGTGGACAAGAAGAAGGAAGTGTTCACACCATTTGGAGGCAGACGAAAGGGTTCCTGGAAATGGGGTGACCCAGGCTTGACAACTCAGGAAAGAGCCGCCTCCTGACCGCCAACCCCTATTATTTATGTGAGCAGTATATTAGAGGCCATGCGACAAATCACATTGTATTCATGTTTTACTCTTTTCATTGACCTTAGTAATTTGTTGTTCATTGTCAACAGCTTCAGGGGTTCCAGAATTCTCTGGTCATCCAGATTTAATCTGATTCAGTTTAGAATGTTGCTTAATCTTACTGTAAACAATGAGTTGTTTGGGATAGTTATTCTCTTCAATGGAAATTTTCACAGCATCTTGTGTAGACAAAATATAGGCAGAAGCTCTACATTTTGTCCCTCACTTACTCCGCCTCAGCCATGATGGCCTCCTTGCTGTTCTTCATATATGCCAGACCCTCTCCCACCCCAGGGCCTTTGCACCTGCTGCTCCCTCTGCCTAGAAAGTTCTTTCTTTCATGGTTTACCCCTGGCCCCCTTTAGATCTTCAGTCAAATGCTGCCTGCTCATGAGGCCTTCTCTGGCCAACTCTCACTGGCCAACTCTCAGTTGAATACTCTTTGTTATTCCCCTTTTGCACGTTTTTTAAAAATCTGTGGCATACATCCCCTTCTTATGTATTCTATGAAATGCATATTCGTTCATTGTCTTTTGGTGTCCACTGGAGTGAAACTCCATGCAGGCAGGCAGGGTATTTTGTCTGTTCGTTCTCAGCACCTAGATGATGTTGAATGAAGGAATGAATTCCTTTTTTTTTTTTAAGATTTATTTATTTATTTGAGAGAGAGAGAGAGAGAGAAAGAGAGAGCATGAGCAGGGGGAGGGGCAGAAGGAGAGGGAGAGAGGGACCTCAAGCAGACTCCCCGCTGAGCACAGAGCCTGACGCAGGGCTCGATCCCAGGACCCTGAGATTGTGACCTGAGCCAAAACCGAGAGTTGGCTGCTTAACTGACTGCGCCACCCAGGCGCCCCTGAGTTCTTTTTTTGTAAGACCAATACCACCACTGAAAAAAATTTATTTTTGGATAAGTCACCATTGTTATTGCATATTCATTCATTCATTTATTCGAAACATGCTTTCTCCCTGTCGGTATCAGGCAAGGCCTTGTGTGAGCCCTGGGGAGCGGGGAATCACCAATGTTTATCCCTTGTATATGAAAATGAGCAGATGTTTGTTAGGTCTGCTTTTGCCCCTTTGGAGAAAGCAGGAGGTCATGGTCCATGTACTTACTGGTGGTGACACTATTCACTGGCCGTGGAAGGACCCTGGTGGCAGCTCCGCTCAGCTCCTTCCTGTTGGGCCTTTTGGTCTGTGATGGTGGGTGCGTGTGTTTGCTGGTGCACACATGATCCCATGCTGCTTGGGGGCAGGGTTGTTGCATGAAGTCATTTCCATTTGCCTCCCTACTCAGCACGGTGCAGGGGCAGCAGCAGCAGCATCGCCTGGGAGCGTGGCAGAAATGTCCAGCCTCACCCAGACCTCCTGAATCAGAGCGCGCAGTAAAACAAGACTCCCAGGGATTCATGTGCACATTACAGATAGAGAAGACTACCTTAAAACAAGAGGCAGTTTTGTCTCCAGCACACAAAGCACAACGCATGGGCTCTAGCTGGAAGATGTCAAAGTAAAACCAACAGATAGTGGTGGAGAAACTGCCGTGTGTAAGGAAGTGAGATCATAAATCTTGGTTTAGGATTACACAGTCCTGTTCAATGAGTTGGGGCCCAATGTTTGGAACATGCAGCAAATGAGTACATAATGTTTTATGTGTATATATGTAAGATCCATCAACATAAGGATTCTGATATTAACGCTAGATACATTTCAACTACCCCGGGAAGGAAATTTGGTCCTCGCTACCGATACCAAAACCAGTCAGCCTGTCATCTCTCAGGTTGTCCCGAGTGTGTTCCTAGAGTCAAGAATAGTAATCCTGCGGTCCCGTCCCCAGTAAAGACAAGGTCTGGTTAGGTAGGATGTAGTGTCTCCTTAGGACATTTCAGCTGAAGCTAAAACATCTCCTTAGGACATTTCAGTTGAAGCTAAAACATCCCTAGGATGGATATGCAAACAAGAGATAGAAACAAGACATATAATTACAAATATTCTCTCTTTTGAAAAATCAGGGACGTTCTGCCGTTTACCTTGAAGTTGCCTTATGCCATTTCAACAGCCAAGACTGAGGCTCGGCTTGAAGAACTAGCCCAGCTGGGACTAAGTAAGTGGGTGCCCCTGCCCAGGTCTCTCCTGAAATGAATCTATGGAGCAGAGTCAGTGTTAGGCTGGCTGGTGATACACTGTTCCATCGAAAAATAATCCCCAACTCCATGGCAAAACGTGGCCTGCAGGTCCATGAGGTCCCTGAATCACACCTGCTGAGAGTCTTTTTCTAAGTCAAATATTGAACTGTCTCTCAGAGGCAAGCCCTCCGTTTGCCTGGGTCGCCTGGGTCACCCCCACATCTCCCCAGTGACTCCCATCAGGTTTAAGCTACCCTAAACGTCCAAGTCCTAACGGAACACAAACTTCTGTAATGGGTTGTGTCTTTCTTTCCTTTCTGCGGCATCCTACTGGGAAAGGGGGTGCTTGGCAGAAAGGGAAATAGCACAGCACATCTCATGTGCACGAGTTTTGTTCTGGAAGAACACACGGGAATCGACAGCACTTCTGTGCTTTGGGGAATTTGACCGTGCAGGCATCTCGAGTAACATCTGTCTCACTTCCTCTCTTGTTGTTCAATTTCAGTCCTGGTGTCCTGAGTCATGTCCCCTATGCTGCCACGCATCCTCGCTCTGGCCAGCTGGGCACTGGCTTCCCCCTCCTGCCCCTTTGCCAATGCCCCTAAACGCAACATCATGCTTCTGGACAGTGGTTGACAATGGATCGGGACATACATTTCACCCAATTTCACTTCCTTGTGCCATTGCCATGAAGAATCTTTGTGGGTTTAACTTTGGGAGGGGAGCTTTCCCCCTAGATTGAAAGGGGAGATTCTCTTAAGATTTTTAGGACTTCAGTCTTCCAAAAGAATGACAACCAGGCCATAGTACTGGAATGGAAATTTGAGAGGCTGAAATGCAAATACCAGGGCTCCTAGGACCCATGAGACGCCTGGAGATAGATTCAGACTCCCTTCTCAAACTTAGATTGCTTCAAAAGAATTGCTACATGTGTCTGAGGCCTGTCTGATGGGCAGTTAGGTAGCGGGATTGG
Source organism: Mirounga angustirostris (assembly GCF_029215605.1). Lineage (NCBI taxonomy): Eukaryota > Metazoa > Chordata > Mammalia > Carnivora > Phocidae > Mirounga > Mirounga angustirostris. The sequence continues at coordinate 93,751,358 of NW_026991718.1, read as the reverse complement.
GAAACCAATTCCTGGTAAAAATACCAGGGTAGGATAATGTCCCTGCTGAAAAGTTACACCATCTCTTGCAGTGGAGTTTCAGACACCTTTGGAGAGCGTTTAAGACATTTCTTGAATTTAAGTGAATATAACCAACTAGATCGCAGGCCTCTTGAAGACCTGCTCCAGGTCTGTTTTCGATGCTGATCTCCACCCACAGAAACTCCTGGTTCTGTGGTCAGTGGGCAGTGCCTGCTTCATGCCAGGGCTGAAGGACTGAAGTGTCATCGTCAGCGCTTGTGTCCTGCAAAGATAAATGCAAAATACCTTGTTCTCGTGGCCACTGACCAGAAGCAAATGAGGTCTAATTAATATATACTCAATTTGTAATTGTCAGTGTACACATTATTCATTTTGTGAAGAGACAGCACTTTCTACAACTCTGTTCTTCATTTATTTGTCCTTCCAATAAATGTTTCTGGAGGATCTGCTCTGTGACAGGCTCCACACCAAGAAGTCAAAAGTTAATAGTGTCCATCCCTCTCCTCCCCCCGACCCAGGTCTATAGTCCATATGGGAGAAACAGGAATATGGGCGATAAATGTACTAAACCTTATAAAATCTGGGAGTAGTGGCAGTAAAAGCCTAAGACGGACCCAAAGGTGGTAGGAGCCATTCCACCCAGACCTTACACTTGGGCAAGGGAAATGCATAAGTGGCAAGCCAGTGTGTAATTTTAAATTTTCTAGTAGCCCCATTAAAGAAAATTAAAGAGACACAGGTGAAATTAATTTTTATAATTTATTTTATTTAATGTAATAGATCTGAAATATTTCAACATAGAAGGAGTATTTTTAAAAGTACAAATACAATAAAAGCAGTATTTTAAAGCCATTAATGAGATATTTTACATTCTTTTTTTTCATCCTAAGTGTTGGAATCCAGTATCTATTTTATCCATACAGCACATCTCGTAAATTTTCATCAGAAACACATGACCTGCATTTAGATTTCATTAAATTTACAGTTGAAAAACTGCATTCACATAACATACCCTAGTTCCAAAACTACTTAAAAGTTTGCCAGTAATCAAATTGCACATGTGTTCTTAAATTTAATTGATCGACATGAAGTGAAATTTGAAATTGAATGCCTCTGTCACAATGGCTGGATTTCAAGTGCTCAATAGCTCTCGCGTTGGACAGCACAGAGCCAGAGGGAAGGAAAGGAAGGGTGAGAGGAAGCAGGTGACACTATCAGGCACGTTTACGACACAGCGAGGACAGGACAAGGGCTTCTCCCAGTGCCAGGCTCCCTGCTGTCCCCCATGATCAGCCATTCTGGGCCCATAGGAAAGAAACACATTTTAGGCAAACACAGCAAGGCAAAGCTGTAGCAAGAGAATAAACCTAATCCAACTGGAAATCACAACAGATGACGTTTATCACCATCACTGTCTCCCACGACTTGTGTGGAAACGTGAGCTCCGTATGTAGGTGACATAGGGCCGTAGCTGCGTAAGCAATGTGTACTACTCCGAAGACTATTGAGTGGGTGTTTTCATAGTAAGGAGGTCTCAGATTTAGGGAGTATGGGCAGCTAACCACTACGATAAATGGTTGAACTTGCACTTAGCGTTTGCATAGGTCTGCTGTCCTTTTTTTCTGCTGATGGGTTCCATGAGTGTATTTTTCCTCCTTTTGGGATTTTAATGCTGAACGCGTAAAACCCCAAGCGGATTGTGTAACATCCCCCAGGCCCAGCTGCTGATCCGGCCCATTAAAGGGGAACTGCCAGGTCCTCTGGAAGGGACCTCCAGGAGAAGTGGCTTGGAAAGGGTGGCTTGCTTTTCAAGTAAGTTCAGTTTTTGTAAAGCAAGTCAGGGAGCCCCATGGCCTTTTCCAGGCTTATTCTGTAACAGTTCCAGTCCTTTCCTCACCTGTGCAAAGCCTGGGTTGGCTTTGTATGTTAGCCAAGACGTTTCTCAAGGGCTTTGAAGGTGAAAAGACCCTGGAGCCTTTCTGTGAGCCCACAGCTTGGGCCTGGCAGCACTTCTACCCTTTCCAGTAAGGGAATGCAGTTAAAGCAAAAAAGAAAAGGAAAAAAAAAAAACACACACACACACACACACACCCAAGTGTGGCGCCTCCCCCTTCAAAGACGTGTGTTGTCATGCAAGTGTACTTTTTTTTAATTTGTGAAGGAATGGCCCGAGAGTACTGTATTTACATTCTTGTGTTCACTGATAATGACTTTCAGATTTTTGGAGCTCTCCAGCTGACAACAAACCCCCAAACCCTCCACCTCCCCATAGGCCTCTCTCCTCAGACGGTGTTTGTCCTGCCTCTCGTCAGCTCTGCCTTATAAATGGAGTGCATTCTATAAAAACCAGGACGCCTTCGGAGCTGGAGTGCAGCCAGACCAACGGAGCCCTGTGTTTTATTAATCCTCTTTTCTTGAAAGTGCACAGCCAGGACCTCGGTGGAGGCCTGAAACGGCCCTGCACAAGGACTCCCAACGCGAATGGCACCGAGAGGCCTCGGTCCCCCCCACCCAGGCCCCCGCCACCCGCTATTAATAGTGTCCACACAAGCCCGCAGCTGTCCAGGACTGAAACCCAGGCGAGCATGCCAGAAACAGTCAACCATAACAAACATGGGAACGTAGCTCAGCTTGGAACAAAACCAACCCCCATCCCTCCACCCCGGCTGAAGAAGCAGGCTTCTTTTCTCGAGGCGGAAGGCAGCGCAAAGACGTTGCCCGGCGGCCGGCCGTATTCCGGCCGGGAGCCGCAGCCCGAGGAGCCGGGGCCCGGCACAGCTGGCAGGCCAGGTGGGGCCCCGCCTGCCGAGGCCCCGGGGGATTGCACAAGGGCCGCAGGTCCCGAACCCCGGCCCCCGTGGCGTGGAGGCAGGCAGAGGCTGAGCGACATGAGCATTTCCACTTCCTCCTCCGACTCGCTGGAGTTCGACCGCAGCATGCCCCTGTTTGGCTACGAGGCAGACACCAACAGCAGCCTGGAGGACTGCGAGGAAGAGAGCGACCAGGAGACCATGGCCCCCCCCATCAAGTCCAAAAAGAAGAGGAACAGCTCCTTCGTGCTGCCCAAGCTGGTCAAGTCCCAGCTGCGCAAGATGAGCGGGGTGTTCAGCTCCTTCCTGACCCCCGAGAAGCGCATGGTCAGGCGGATCGCGGAGCTGTCCCGGGACAAGTGCACCTATTTCGGCTGCCTGGTGCAGGACTACGTGAGCTTTCTGCAGGAGAACAAGGAGTGCCACGTGTCCAGCACCGACATGCTGCAGACCATCCGGCAGTTCATGACCCAGGTGAAAAACTATTTGGCTCAGAGCTCAGAGCTGGACCCCCCCATTGAGTCGCTGATCCCCGAAGACCAAATCGGTAAGTCCCCACGTGGTTGTTGTTGTTGTTGTTGTTGTTTAAACACAGAGAGTCCCATCACCTCATAGCACGGTGCATCCCGTGGCAGTTCTCTTGGCTGAAGTTTTCTCTGGAGTTCAAAACAACAACACGCTCCATGCCCTCCACCCATCAGCAGGGCACGGTAGCTTCTTAAAGCAGCGCTCACCTTAGATGTGACTCGCCGGCTGCAAGCCAGGCTTGCTGCAAGTGTTTCAGGGAGCTACAGATGGAAACCCCAGAATGGTTCTGTTCAGGGGTAGAGTTTGCCTTCTGAGGGTCGGGTGCCCCCCCCTGATTTGGGGCTGTGTGTGTGACACGGCTGTGTCGTGATTCCTGAAAGTGGGTCTGCGGGCAGTGCCTGAATAGAAAAGTATTTGTGCTGTCTTCTGGGAGGGTGTTTTCCTCTGCTTTGTTTGGGAAGGATACTTTCCACTGAGGGATCGTGTACGTTTTGTAAGAGTGCGGCCATCACGGGTTTGCCGCTGGATGAGTTTCCATAGTGACCATGACTGTGTGACAAGTGACAGCTCAGTAACCACAACAGACCCACATCTGGAAGCCCCCTGGGACCACCATCCTGTCACCCTTCTACCAAAAGGGTAAACGCCCTGCTGGCTTCTGAAGCCACAGAATTCCTTAAACAACAGGGTTTTGGAGTAAGGAAAAAAAAAAAAAAAAAGGAAAACAAAGACAAGTTTATTTTGTGTATCTTTCAAATAAGTAACATATTTGGAGGTCACGTGAAAGGTATTTTCTCCAAAGTCAAGAGGAAATATTTTCTTTATAACCTCATCGAAGGGCTGAATTGTTAATAGTTACTTTGGCCAAGGAAAATTTGAATTTGGCAAGGCATCCTTTTTTCCAGGGCAAAGAGTGTTGCAAGGATTTTTTTTTAATTTCAGAAGGTTGACTCTAACAGGCTAATTTCAGAGACCTCATTCACTGGGCAGCCACAGCTGAAAGAGCTAGCAAATATTTCCAGGCAGTTCCTAAAGCTAAACCCAGATTTCTTCTTTCTGATTGGGTCTGTTGAAAGTAGTAAACAGTATGTGGTAGAGCGGTCTATCTCTCTCTCTCTCTCTCTCTCTCTCTCTCTCCCTCCCTTCCTCTCTTTCTCTCTCTCCCTCTCTGTCTCTGTCTCTTTCTCCTTTAAGTAAGTTTCAGCAGCTCTTTGATTTTCTCACAAAGGAATCAAAGCCTTGTTTGTTTTCTCGAGGTTTGACGGGGCGGGGTTAGAGCTGGGTGTTGCTGAGGAGAGACGCTGGAAGGAATGCGCCCTTGTGGTGTGCTTGGAACTGAGAAAGGTTTCTAGGGGCAGGCGGAACAGCCATCCAGGCCATCCTGTGCCCCGTCCCACCAGAGCCCGCCTCTCAGGGTAGACCAGCTCACATGCCATATTCACAGGGACGCTGAACCGGTGGAAGAAGCTTCCTCTGGGGGAGCCCAGTGCAGGGAGCCAGACGGGAGCTGATGTCAGCACCAAGCTATGTGGCCACAGCACCAACCATCCCACAGAGACAAGGCTCCCGAGGGAACAAGGGCCTTCCCTTCCTTCCCTGCTGAGACTGTAAGCACCAACCAGAGTGCTGTTCCCTGGGAGGCTCTTCTGCCAGCTTCTTTGAAGAGCCCAAAGGGCTCATTTTCTCCAAAAACAAACATACACTTTGCTGCTCTGGAAGGATGTGGCTTTTAATTTAAAATCTAAGGTCATGCAGAACGTGCCCTCTTTATACTAAGGTCATGACAAGAAGGGACTTTGACATCTCTGGAGCCTCTCATATGAGCCAGGGTTCTGGCCAGGTGATGTCAGCAGGGCCTGGCCTCACCCCTGTGAAGCAGGCACGGCCATCCCCTATGGGGTGGAGAAGCAGGGCTTTGCCAGGTGGAGCCGTTTGTCCCCAGGCCACACCAGCTAGTCACTAACAGGTGCGGCGTTTGGGAGAGGAGGCTCACCCCTTGTTGAGGCAGCTCAGACTACAGTTCTGTATGGAGGTGTGGGTGTGACCAACTAAGCATTGCCCCACTTTTTTTATTGGCTTGTTTGTTTTGGTTTTTTAAACTTTTGCACCTCATCACATGTTGCCTCCGCCATGAAAGCATCGTTCTGTGTTGAAAGTACAATGAATGTGCTGGGCTTTTGAAATTAAGAGGAAGGTGAACCAGAGCAGAGGTCAACCTGAGAAACTCAACACTTGCCCAAATGGAGAGAAAGAGGTGACCCTAATGATCAGAAAACCGATCCCCTTCAATGTGTAAGGCACTCGGTTAGGATGCCGACAAAACACTGGACTTAGTCTAATTGTCTGTGTTTTACATATTCATGAAGTGCTCACTAGTTTACTAGACTGGTTAATACAGTCACTCCTTTGAGCCCCATAACCAACTCAAGGTTGGTACATTTATGTAGATAGAGTTCATGTTTTGCAAATTCAAGAACAGAGGCCAAAATATAAAAAGTGACTTGTAGAGGGTTTCACTGCTGATAAGTAGGGGAGCTTGGATTCAACCCAGATTTTTTCTCAGTTGTTTGGATGGTCCTTCCATATCTCACTTCCTGGGAGGAAGTAATTCACTTTTAATGGATTCACTCTGAATGGATTCACTTTGAACACCATCTCCGGAATACCAAGCCTTAAGTTGGTTCTGGACAGGTGTCTACTAATGCTCCTAAGGCTTTTCAAGAATGCCAATCTAGTCCTGTCCTCCTTTCCCACAACTTCTGAAGGTGATAGCTCTGAACCAAGAGGTGGGAACTTAAATTTAAAGCCTCCATTTACAGAATATCCATCCTGAAATCAAGGAAGATGGAGGGGGCATTTCACTGGCTTAACCCATGTAGAATTAGAGCTGTCATTCATATGTGAAAAATGACTGTTTGAGTGCATACGTGTCTACATTTAGTATCTGGAAATGGTGCTAGTCTGTCTTCTTCAGAGAGTGGTTCTTCAGTTGTCTAGAGAAAAGCCAATGAGAACACCAAGCAGCTGTCACTCACTGCCACCTTATACTCTTGTTGCAGCCCTTTCGGTCAGCACTTTCTAGGTGAGTGTAAAATGATAAATAGCCAGTCTCAAAAATAAAAAAAAACTACCACTCTAAATGGTTGTGTCCTAGTATGGAGAATTTACATTCTGTTTAGACTACCCTTTAAAACACTGTCAGAAAGCCCTGCCATTTCGAGGTCTTGAATAAACAAATATTAGTTGATTGACATCAGCTTCACTCTCCTGGTTGGGGAATGAAGCCAGTAGGGATAAGACATGCTGAGTTCCCAGGTGAGTCAAGCCCCCTGTTCCTTCCAGGGCCACATATTGTTTCCCTTCTGGAGACCTCTCCACTCACTCTCATTCCCTCGTACCCCACAAAGTGGTACAAGAAAGGACAAACAGATGCTTTAACAAAAACTGTACACACTTTTAGGTCCTACGCGAAAGTCCAGGGATCAGTAACTTCATCGACAGTGAGGTATACTCATGACTGGTGTGTCCTACCCTGTAAAGTAGAGACAGGGTGTGACATTGCTCATTATTCTATCATAGATGTGTTTCCTCTTTGGTGAGCTTGCCCATCATACCAGTCTTGCTCCAGTCTTTTGCAACCAGTGGGAGAGATTAGTTCAAAATTTCTGATTGTGAAATCTCCACTCTGCAGAACTTGTTGCATTTTTGTGGTCAGTGTTTTGATTTTATTCAAGCAAAACAATTTTTATTTCTGATCTGACGTTAATCTTGGGAAATCCCTCTGTTTTCAAGGTTTGTTTCAAGAAAAACAAAATTTCTCCAACTCCAAAAATTTTAGTCATCCCAAATTTTCTATTTCACTCAAACTGCCCACCAGGGACTGTCAGCAATCATTTAAAAAAGCCAAGTATTTGTATTCCTAAAAGTCAATAGCAAAAAAAGCAAGACAATAGTGTTCTGCTTGATTTAATTGCTGTGTACTAAAACTTGTATTTTCTCTGAAGAACGTTTTAATTATGTAAAGAAAAGGTATCTTTAAAGTCAATTCATATTCATGTGAGTTTTGTTTTTTTAATAAAGGACAGTACTGAGAAGTGGTTAGACACCAGAGAGCATAGCATGAATAAGAAAGGGGGCTTGAAGTGACTCCCTAGGAGTTCAGCAATTACAACTACTTTGCTTCCTCAAGCTTCAATATCTGGTGTGACTTGTTTTTTAGTTTTTATTTCACAGTTTGGTTCAAGCCCTTGAGTAATTATCTGCTCTTTTTTAGATTAAGGATCATTCAGAGATGTGACCAGAGCGGCATATTGGTGCCAAGATGAGATTAGAACCTTGAATCTGACTTCTGATCTAGACCATGTGACCATAATACCTGCAAGGAGCGAATGGCCTTGTACGGTTAGCAAAGGGTAGAGAGAAAGGAGAAAGATTGACCTCTTGCAAGATATAAAAAGAATGCCTACATTAGTTTTGAAAATTAGTTTAAATAGAAGACCCCAGCAGGAAGCACTTCTTTTTTTCCCATGGGGCATCATTTGTTATACAGTTGTTGCCTTGGGACATCAAAAATTGGTTTAATTATATCAACTAAAAGAAGGGTCACAACCCTGGAGTTAAGGATCTCTGTTAGAAGTCCCTGACTCCATTATACTCTGTGCAAGGAAATGGGTAGCTCAGTAATTCAGAGAAAGAGAGCCCTTGCTAACAAGGTGGGAACTGGGATGGCATCACAAAATAAGGTGCATGGAGATGTCTGTGCTAGAGTGTTTTCTGACTACATCCTGAGAATCTTCCATCTCAAGAGAGAGATCAGCACCTGCTGGGCAAGAAACCTCACCAGGCAAAAGAGGAATCTTACAGCGATTGAGAGCATGAGCAAGGGGCCACTTGAAAGGCTATGTTGATTGAAATGGAGGCATTTGAATCTTTAAGAGTTGGACATGTTTTCCACTACTCTTCTGCCAACAGAGTGGCCCCGATTGGCTCTTACCTGTAGATGGGGCCCTCACCATCCAGGGACCCACCCTCAGGCTTGCCTTGCTTCCCCAGTCTCTCTACAGGCCAGGGCAGGAACACCCCCCACCTTACCTCTCAGGGACAATGTCCACTTTGGAGATCCTCACTTATTGGGCAGGCTCGGGGGCTTCTTTTAGAAACCAGAAGTCATAGCCCACCCCTCTGTCAAATCCAAGAGAATGTGTTAAATGCATACTGTGTTTTTAATAGAAGCAAGTGAAAGCCCCCATAATCCCTCACTGGTGTGTGGTTCTTGATGGTTTATGGAGCAATTTTATGCATAGAAGCCCCTTAAGTCCCCTTAATGCCTTTGGGGGGGGTCCCCTTATCCTCATTTTTAGAGCTGAGGAAAGGAAAGCTTAGCAAGGTCAAGCCCGGGTGCAAATGGGACTGAAACCAAATCATGTAGCGGGCTTCTCACACCACGTGGGGCAGCTACACTGCCTTTCTGGGCCATTTATGAGGAGGGAGGAAGACTGTGGTGGCGAAATCACCATACCAGAGGGGACCTGCTCTCCACAAGACTTACCATCGATGTTGTTACCCTGACTCACCAAGTTCTGCTCTGTAAAATGCCGGCTCTTCCCTCCATCCCCTCCATACTCTTCTGCAGAAGCAGGACACTAAGCACTGCCCACAGCCAAGGGATGAGGCTAGAATTCAGCTTCACCTCCGAGGCCAGAGGAGCTACGTAAATTATTCCGAATTTTTCTGTAAGGAAGGTTGGGCTCTTCTCCACTGCTTTGTTTTGTTTTTAATATTTATTTATTTATTTGAGAGAGAGAGAGCAGGGGTAAAGGGAGACAGAAAGGGAGAAAGAATCTCCAGCACAATCTCCACTGTACATGGAGACTGACATTGGGCTTGATCCCAGGACCCTGACATCATGACCTGAGCGCAAACCAAGAGTTGGATGCTTAGCCAATTGAACCACCCAGGTGCCCCCTCCACTGCTTTGGTTTTTACTGGCCTTTTACTAGAAGGTCCTGAAACCAGTCTGATGGATTTTTTTTTTTTTTTAAGATTTTATTTATTCATTCATGAGAGACAGAGATAGAGAGAGAGAAGCAGAGGGAGAAGCAGGCTCCCAAGGAGCAGGGAGCCCGATGCGGGACTCGATCCCAGGACTCTGGGATCATGACCTGAGCCAAAGGCAGACGCTTAACCGTCTGAGCCACCCAGGCACCCCCAGTCTGATGGATTTTATACATAAACTATGATGTGAATATAACCTATACTTTCCATAATGCCTTTCCTCGAAGCCCACCAAAGTGAACAAAAATATGAGTGAATCACCATGCAGTGCTTGCCATCTTTATTTTGGTGGGGTCTTCCTTTAAATGATAAAGCGCCCTGTGTTATTTTATGGGCTGAAGCATGCATTGCTCACAAAATGTAAAGCAAACCAGGTTACAGGACATCCCTGCAGGGTGACAGGAGACTGCAAGGATGGGGTGACTGCCCCACACTTGGGGGATGGCTTCATTGCCAGAGTCACGCTTCCCATATTCTGCAGGGGTAAGGAGAGGAAACATAATTTTCATGAAGCCACCCAAAGGAAGCGTTTTCAGTTCAATTCAGAAGTCACTTCTGGAGCCCATGCTAGCTGTGGGCCTCTAGCTAGGGACTGCAGCTGGCTGATGTGAGCACCCCCAGGTCTGGTGTTCAGAGGAGAGAGGTCTAGTTTGCTCTATGCCATGGCAGAGGTCACAGAGAACACCAGGGGCCCAAGGAGTAGGGAGGAGGTGGACTGACAAGGCTGCATGGGAATCCATGTTGGGAAAAGCAAGGAGCCCACCAGCCACAGGGAACAGCATATGGAAAGGTGCAGAGGCACAGAGGGGCCGCAGTACTGTTGCCTTCAGTGAGAACATGGGTTGCCTCTTCACGAGGATAGGGAGCAAAGAAGGGAGGGCAAAGCAGGGGTGTACCCCCAGAAGCTGAGTCTTCAGGGTGTTTGAAAGCATTTTAGGAAAATCACTCCAGGCAGGGTAAGAGTCCAACTCTTTAACAATCTCTGTAGCCCAGGTACCAACCAATCAGACACTGGCCATAAACACCTGCAGGCCAGTGTGACAAGCCAGGAGGCCAGGGGTATGGAGTAGACAGACACAGAGCAGGGACAGCAGTGTGACCCCGGCCTTCCCAATTAGTAGACCAAAAACTGTCAGCGATGAACCGAAGCCACCCTTCATCTCTCGTCCCAGATGGGGCTGGGGGCTCTCCACCTGTCAGGTGGAAAGACACACCACTGCCAAAGGCATTCAGCTCATCTGGGAGTCTGAGCTATTAGAGGGGGACAGAATGAGGCTGTGACAAAACACTGGCAAGTTCCGGGCGGAAAACCCAGAGGGCCAGACTGCAGATCTGCTGCCTTTGTACCTGTAGGTGGGAGAGGCTGAGGAAGAGTAAGAGGGCACGAGGGAGAAAGATGGACAGGAAGCCAGGCGGCTTTTCAATTAATTTATCAAAGCACTTTCAGTTCCTACTTCCAACCAAGTAAATCACAGTTAACACAGAAGAAAACAAAACCAAACAGGCCTGAATCATTAAACCTGGAGTCCCTATCCCAAAGTATGCACCCCGCACTCAAAAGGAACAGAGGGGGCCAGTGATTCTTGCCCATTGACTAGGTGGCAGGTGCATAGGAAGTGCTCACCCTGTGGGATCTCACCCGATCCTCTCAGCAATCCCACTGGGAAGCTGTGAGTGATCCCATTTTATAGATGAGGAAGCTGAGGCCTGGAACGGTCATCTTCTTCCCTCAAGGTCACAAAGTAGAAAACGGCTCATGTGGACTTCACATGTAACCCGAGAGCCGCTTGAACACCAGGTGGTCTGCTTTTTAGGAGTAGTTGGTACAGAGGAGTAGCAAAGTTCTGTTGTGACTGTCTGGGGGTCCCATCCCAGCTCTGCTAAGACAGGATGGATAAATTTCTCAGCCTAAAGGCAGGAGCGTCTGGTGGTTCAGAGTACAAGCTCAGGCAGGACCTCTGCTGCTGATGAGCTGTGTGTGCTTGGTCATGTGTCTTAACATCTCTGTGCCTCTGTTTCTTCATACATAACATGAACTTGACACCATTGTGCCTGCCCCCCCCCCCCCCCGCCCCGGGTTGTTTGATTTCCAACTGGCAGTGCCTAAGACATGTTGCCTGACACTTTCTCGTGCCCCCAGAGCTCTTGTCCAGAGCAGATGGAATGGCTGGGAGATGAATGCCCTCTCCACTCTCCCGGAGCCTGAAGGGACAGGTGTATAAATACCTCAGCTGCCTCCGCTCTGAGTCATGCTCTACACTGTATCTTGGACTTCTCACGGGGTTGAGCTGGTTGAGCTCCAGCTGCCCCCAGTAATAACTGGCTGCCTTCTCTCCCATCCCACTCCCCTCATCTGCTACCAGTGCTTCCCAGGCTCACCTCCCAAATGAACTACTCACACTTGAGTCCCTGTCTCAAGGTTGGCTTCTGGGAGAACCCAAGCTAAAACAAATAGGGATTATGTACTCATTTCAGCGGAAGAGCGGTTTAAATCCTAAATCTGTGTAAAGTGCGTAACAGTGCTTGCAACACACAAACACCCAGTCAATGTCAGTTCTAATCCTTAATCCAATTAAGCAGTCAAAGGAAGATAGGTTAGCACATGAAAGAAAATACCCAGCTCGTTTCACTGTTCTCGTACAGAGCCCCTCGCGCTGTCTGACTTGTTGGCCCCAGCGACAGGCTTGCGGGGCGTCTCTATCACCCTGGGAGCATCATTTGACTTCTAAGCTGCATGTGCACCTGCACAATGGGGATGGCCTTGGGGCCCGCCTCCCACTGCTGACATGAGGGTTAATATACAGGGGGGTCATACGTAGAACCCCCTCGGATGACCCCCCCTTGGAATAAGAACTGTTCAGAGGAAGCTCAACACATTGTAGCGATTACACAAGTGTAACTTCACCATTTGAAATTTCAAACAGTAGCTTCGATTTCTGTCGCTTTCTTTTAAAAAAAATAAACAACCAGAATGCCAGAACTCAAATAAACCGAGAGGCCATGTGACCTCATCTTTTATCTTTGTCAACTAACTTTAGGTTGCAGCCTGTACATTTTGGACATTATGTCGCTTAGATTCTGGGTACTGTTAGAATCTCCTGGAGAATGCCATTTATTATTTTGTTTTGTTTGGGCCATCATTCAGGGTGCTAGTTACTTCTCGCCTTTTGTGGGCAATGAGATGGCAGTTCAGAAGTTCAAGGCAATGACAGAGAGGTGAACCGACTTGGCCAAAGCCACTTAGGAAGATAGAGCCGGGCTGGCTGCCAGGCTTCCTGTTCCTAGTGTTCTTTCAAAGACACGCGCCTTCTCTGGACTTCACCTTAACCTCCCGGGCTCTCACTTCCCCCTAGGCAGCAGTGGATAAGCAGAAAGTACTCAAGCTGATGCATGAGCCAGTCTTGTGATGGTTCCCTGTCTGAACTCTGACCTTCTCTGGTATCTGTGCTGTCGATCAGAGTGAAGCAACAGAGACAGGGCTTCTGTCTTCCATTCCTGTTAAGGAGTGACCACCGCACCAGAGGCCAACACATCATACGCTTCCTATACATTATTACATTGCGGCTCATTAAGCCAAGGAGCATCTAAGCCTCTGCCATGCTCTTTACCATTTCCCCCTCACGCATGAGCCTTGGGAACAACTGATAGGGTCTATCTAAATATTTTCGGAAAATTCGCTTCATTTTATTTTGGTCATTCAGCTAACATTTGGTTTCGAAAATTCAAAACACTGTATTTCAAACAGTTCTCTAGTATTTTCTTGTCCTTTGTATGTTTGTTTGTGGATAAATGCAATTGACAGGACCAGATTTCTTGGGTTCCAATCCTGGCTCTCCTTCTTGTGAGCTGTGTGGTATTGATCTCCCCGGGTTTGTTCCCTCATCTAGAAAATGAAACACAGAATAGTCCTCCCCCCATGGGGTTTGTTTATTTGAAGAGTCGGTGTATATAAGGTGTCTGGAATAGTATCATTGTTCTCACAGTTTAAAAGATTTTGTTTTCTTGGATTTTAAGCAACCACAGATAGTAGAAAACAACAGGTAGTAGTAACTTACAAGAAATGTGACCGATCTGTCCTTTTTTTTTTTTTCTTTCCTGGGCTAGTCCACATTCTGAAAGATTTTCTGTTCTTTTTGTTTCCCCAAATCATTTTTCCCTCTTGCTTTTTGAGCAGAATCTGTTTTTCCTATTGGAGAGAACCAGGTGGGTTCCAAATCCCTGTTATTTGAACTTTATTTTTTCTATTCTTTGTGCCTATTAAGGATTTCAGGAGTGCAGGGTTTAGGAGTAAAGTCCTAGAAAAGAATGCAAAGAGACCAGTCTTATTTCTAAATTATGATCTTTAAGAAGTATACTTAAAAAAAAAAATCTAACACTGGTCTTTTGTTTTGTTTTGTTTTTGATTTTAAGAGAATGGGCACTGGGCAATGGATCTCAGGTTTTAACCATCCTAACAAAAGATTTCCACAGCATCATTCCTGAGAGTGGGAGTCTATGGCACAAAGACCAGTGTCCTTCCCTGGTGGCAAAGATGAGTTGCATGAGGGTCTCTGGCTCACTGGTAATGGGCTTTGTGCCCTTGTCCCCCAGGAACAGCACAGAACCTTGTGTAGATGATTCATGTCAACACTCTGGCTCAGAGATGATCAGGCTCACCCTGAGGTTAAAAGTTGCCCTTGGGATTCAAGGTAAAAATCTCAAGCTGGTCTCCCGTTGTTTTCTGTTGGTTTGATTTATACAGAATTATTGTAACTTACATTCATAAAATGTACAAATCTTAACTGCTCAGCTTGGAAGATTTTCACATATGAGCACACACAGGTAGCCCCCACCCAGATCCAGACATAGAACCTCTCCATCTCCCCAGAAGGATCCTCCCACAGCCTCATGTATTCCTAGGGGTGACTGCCATCCTGACTTCTGTCATCATAGATTCAATTGTGCCTGCTTTTGAACTTTATATAAATGAAATGCTAAAGGAGATACTCTTTTATGTCTGGCTTTTTTCACACAGCAATGTATCTCTGAGATTCATCCAGTTGCATCAGGAGTAGCAGTGTGCTCTTTTCCATAGAATGAATCTTCCATTGTCTGAATTCCATTTTCTGAATTCCATTCTACGAATATATGCTTCTCTCCATTCCACTGGGATGGGCCTTTGGATGGCTTCCAGTTTGGGGCGATTATGAATCACGCTGCTATCCGTGTTCATGTACAGTCCTAATTAATGATTGGCATGACTTTTGCCCCCATTGGTGACCTCATTCTAACAGGGTAGTGGTCACTTATAACCATGAATGGGGCTTGTGTGACCTTTAGATAGAGAGGAATAAACAGGTGAATGTTTTTAAAGCGCCTTGACCTTGAGAATTAAGAGATCATTTACTTTGGAAAGCAATGTGATTGTTTAAAATAGCTGTGCAGCCTCAAGCAAGCCATTAGACGTCTCCAGATCTCTGCCCCCTCATTTGTAAAATAATATTAGTATTTTGCAAAAATAAAAGAGTTGTTGTAAGAATTAGATGAGCTAATAAGTAAAGCACTTACAGCCTAGCCAAACTGAAAGCTCAGTGTCAATTGCTATCATTGGCCTTTCAATGTAATGATCATTTAGGGTAAAGTCAAAGATGCTGTAACGTCATAGGGTTTATTAACACAACAGAACCAATATAAACCAAGTAGTTCGTTTCAGTGCCAGATGTCAAGTGAAAATGTTTATTCTGTTTTTCTTCTTACTTTATAACCTCTTTTGCTTCAACCTTGACTTCTATAGCTATATAAAGCTCTAAATTTAAGCAAAGATCGCCTGGATATAGAGGCGGAGGAAAAAATAAATAAAACTTGGGCTGGAGAAGCAGATCATTATGGGGTCAGCACTAACTTTGGCATGAGTTTTAACTTTCGGTTATGGGAAAATTGTTTTTCCCATGTTTGTGCATCCGGCTTAGATTTCTCTTTGTTCCTGACCTTCTAATAATAGGTGGTAATTTGGATGCATTGTGATCTGAATCAATGTCAGGCATTCCCAAAGCCAGAGAGATAACTATTTCTAGTTTTATAAGGAAGCAGATCCATGGGCTTCCAAAACAGAATCACATTAAAGTCTCATAGTTGAGGTCTGGCTACCCAGGTAGCTTTGATGAGAATAGGCAAACATTTGAGATTGGAAAGCTGATGTTGAAAAAGCAGAGAGATTATGATTATATAAGTCATCATCAGTCTGGATCTCCAGATTTATGGTCACTTTACTGTCAGCCAAGAAAGCTACTTCATTGAGCAACCATTCAAAGAAAGAGGGAAAAATAATGCCTTCCACACCTAAAGGTATTTCCAAACATACAGAAAAGTTGCAATCATGTCTACCCTTTATCCTTATTCCCTGAACATTAGCTCTTTGTCATGTTTCATTCTCCTCCCTTCTCTTTGCACATGCATGCACACACATGCACATTTACATGCACACACATACACCCTTCTTTTTTCTGAACCATTTCAGAGTTAGTTGCAGACATTGTGTCCCTTTACCCCTAAATGCTCAGTGGGTATTTCCTAAAAACAGATATCTTGTTACAAAACTATAGGAAAATTACCACAGATTGAGTGTTCCCACTAGTACCTAACCTGCAGACTTTATTCAGATTTCATCCAGTGTCCCACTAATGCTCTTTATAGCAAATGAAATAAAAAATTTGGAGTCCAGAATTCAATCTAAGGTAATATGTGTATTTAGGTGAACTTATTTTCTCTCAAAATATTTGAAGAAATCTTAAATCTTCTCTCTTCTCTCCTTTAAAAAAAAATATTTATTTACCTGTCAAACAGATGATCAGTGGAGGGACTGGGTCAAAAGAATGTCTTCTAGAATATTCACCTGTGCTCATGAGGGAGGGGGCATAAAAGTAGTTAAAACAAAATCTATTTCATTGTATTGACTGTGCAAAAACAAAACAAAACAAAACACAACACCAAAAAAAACCTGTAAGAATTTTTTTTTTTAAAGATTTTTTATTTATTTATTTGAGAGAATGAGATAGAGAGAGAGAGCATGAGAGGGGGGAGGGTCAGAGGGAGAAGCAGACTCCCTGCCGAGCAGGGAGCCTGATGCGGGACTCGATCCTGGGACTCCAGGATCATGACCTGAGCCGAAGGCAGTGGCTTAACCAACTGAGCCACCCAGGCGCCCCTGTAAGAATTTATTAGGGAAGATTCACTTTCCCCGGCTTTCCAGAAAATGTGCTGGAGTGTGAGGAGCGGTGGCACTGCTCAGTTTTGTTGGTTGGGCAGGTGTGAAGTGATAACCTGTCTGCCCAGTAGCCAATGCAGAGTTGCAGATGTCCATTCTGAGAAAGCAGACCTTGCATTTCTTCTTCCTTCAGACAATGGTCACAGTAGCTGTACTTTCTTTGGCAGATGTGGTGCTGGAAAAAGCCATGCACAAGTGCATCTTAAAACCCCTCAAGGGGCATGTGGAGGCCATGCTGAGGGACTTCCACATGGCCGACGGCTCATGGAAGCAACTCAAGGAGAACCTGCAGCTTGTGCGGCAGAGGAACCCCCAGGAGCTGGGGGTCTTTGCCCCAACTCCTGATATTGTGGACGTGGAGAAAATCAAAGTCAAATTCATGACCATGCAGAAGATGTATTCACCGGAGAAGAAAGTCATGCTGCTGCTGAGGGTCTGCAAGCTTATTTACACTGTCATGGAGAACAACTCAGGTGAGTTGCCCAGGCTTCCGGCACTTCCCACCAGGGCCAGGGACGTGGCCGGGGACATGTCAAGCTCTCCGATTCCCAGTTCCTCTTTGTTTTGATCTCTTGATTTCACCAAGCAGCTCACAAAAAATACAAGTGTCACGCTGGTGTCTGGCAAATTGGTCACTTGCAACAGATGGGTATTACCAAGAAAGGTAGCTGTTGAGGCAACAAGATTCTTGTATGATGCCAATTTGTTAAAGATTTAGTTCAGGGCAGTGGATGCGGCTTCAGTCTCTGGAGACTGAAGTCAAATCCTAACTCTGTGAATGAGTTCATTAACTATGGGGCTTTGGCTCCCTTCATCTACTTCTAAACTGAAGTTTCTATACCTGTCATTGAATCTGACCCTGTCCTTCATAAAGCGGGGATTAGATGAGGCAATGCAGGCATAGCCCCAAGCACGGTGGAAATATTAGCAATTATCATTACTACATTTTGGCCAGTGAGGTTTTGTGTCGATGATCTACGTCCAGCATGGGTCAAACACAGAGCAGTCAATAATGATAATGACTCCAGTACAACCATTTCATTGGTTCTCCCTTATTTGCTGAAGCAATGTCATTGAATTCACAAAAGAATTACATGGTTCAAAAGTAAGTCCTCGGATTTCCTCAGTTCTGCTTCTTATAGACCCAGGAGTCACCATGATTCATGGCTAGTGATTGGACCCTGCATAGTACTGGGGTTTCAGTGAGCCTGTGATTGACTTTTCCTCTAAGTAAAATTGCTTCATGGAAAAGCAACAGAGAAAAAACACAGGCTGTATTAACCACCACTTGGGTAGATGGGAATGTGTGTCCACTTTGTACATTGTTGGGCAAAGACATTAAAATGTGAGCTCTTGAGCCGGTCGTGATAGCGTATGAACATCACCTCTGAAATTCGCAAACATATTTCACGTACAAGAAGGGTATTTTCTGTAGTTCAGATAACCATTTGTATAAGTTCTAAAATGGTGTCTGCACAGGATTGTGCTCTTCTGATGCACAGTTTCTCAGCCTTAGCACTAATGACATTTAAAATGGATAATTCTTTATTGTGGGGGCTGCTTCCTGTTTGGAGTTTATAGGCATTCTGGATGTCATTTGCACCCTACCCTCTAATCATGACAAAGAAAAATGTCTCCAGACAATGCCAGCTTCCCCTGGTGGGGAAGTCACCCCAAGTTGAGACTCACTTATATAATGAAAAGTAGCAATAAGGACTAAAAAATTTTTTTGCAATGTATTAATTGTATGTATCTACTTGACATATACTGAATTTGCACATTTAAATAAATTAACTGTGTGCTCATATTGAACAGAGCGCAAAGTTTTTTCCTGGTCAGAGTTTGGTCCTGTCATTATGTTGATGATTAATTTCCACAGAAAGCAGTGAGCAACACAGTAGAATTCACAAAGGATTAACATAGTAAGTAGATATTTAGTAAATGTTTTATAATACTACTTGCTGAAAGTTAAACTATTTGCAAGTACTCTGTTCTGTTGCATAACTTGATGCATGTCATGAAAGCATGGAGAAAATCTTTCATGTGTCCATTGACTCGCAGACATTTCATTCTGAAATTGTATGTTAGGGCTGGTCTCTGACATGAGCAGCCAGGAGGGTCACAGGCTGCATAGGATTCCAGAAACAACCACCTCTGTTTATGAATAGCACATTTCCCCGGATGACTCCTAGCTATCTAATAAAAGCAGTATGCGTAGGCTATGAAAGAAAGAAGTGTTGGTAAAAATATTCCCATCTTCCCCTTTCTTCCGATCCCAGGGAGGATGTACGGAGCTGATGACTTTTTACCAGTCCTGACCTACGTCATAGCTCAGTGTGACATGTTGGAACTTGACACTGAAATTGAGTATATGATGGAGCTCTTAGACCCGTCGCTGTTACACGGAGAAGGTAACAATCGCTTGAAGCCATGGAAGGAACTGGGGTGCCTTTTTTTTTATTTTGTTTTCATTTTTTTTTCTTGAAGTGAAATTCACATAGCAGCAGATTAGCTATTTTAAAGTGAACTATTCAATGACATTTGGTACCTTCACAGTTTTGTGCAGCCCACCACCTCTCTTTTGCCCCAAATAAAATAATAGATTTTCATCACCCCAAGATAAAACCCCATGCCCATTCAGCAGTCATGGGGGTGCTTTTTTGACATTGTAATGGTTAACTATGGTTTTAATTTTTTTTTATTATTTAAAAGAATGTGCTGACTCTTTTCTAATTATAAAAGTAATTCATATTCATTGTAGAAAATATAGGAAAGTCAAAAAACTAAAAAACAGAACTGGGCCATAAATATACTTCACCGAGATTGGTTAATTGCGATAAAAAAAATACTCAATAGAAAAAAAAATGCCATTTTTAAAAAGAAATGGTTTCCTTAAGGAAGAAGGAAGGTATAAACCTTTATGAGAGAATATGTTCACTACCAGAAGAATATCCTGTTGTTCTATCAGTGAGATGGATGAAGGCTGGCCTTTCGTTTTCATCTGTTTAAAAAATTTTGTTCTCAAGATGAAAACAGCATTGATTTTCTTTTCTATTTAAATAATTGTATCTGCTCACTGCTAAAATACAAATGCAGTGGAGTAAAGTTGCTTTCAACTTACCTTGTCAGTTCAGTCTCCTTCTTGTACCTGCCTGACCCCAACATGTCTTAGCAGAAGTTCCTTCTCCTTGCTCATTGGTTAGGTATTTTATCCTGGAAATAATTGGGATGTTTGTCATTGTGGTGCACAGCCTTGAAAAGCAGAAATAACTGGGGCTCTTATGTGAGCTTGTCTTTTTAAAGGAGAACGAATCAGAGTCTTTGCATTGTGAATTCCATTAATCCATTTTCATGAGCCCAGATGGCCCCTGAGTGGTGAATTGTTGCATAGAACTGTTTTTGTTTTTTGCTTATTCTTTTCTCTGCTGGGTTTTAGTCTGGCCTTAAGTAAAAAGGTCCATGTGCTGATTGGATTCTGCAGAGTATGTGTCATACCGGGATTTTCCTTCCCTGGAGGGAAACTGAAGTGCACTGTCACCCCCAGAATGTATCTCTTAACCCCCTAAGTCCTCAGTGCTTGGCCTTTTTTTCCAGAGGGTCTGTCCTCCCTGGAGCCCCCAAGGTACAAGGTATACCCTTCCCACTCCTAGAGGGATAGTGCTGACTCAGGATTAGTGATGAATATCTTTTCATCCTAGTCCCCCACCCCAGAGAGATATAAATGAACTTCTTTGATCCCTTTAGCCTCTCCCCCATTTACCCCTCCCCTCACTAATATTCATCACCCTGGAACCAGACATTCCATGATGAACCCCCAAGATCCTGCCTGGAGCTTTCCTCGCCTGTTCTGGGATTTAACAGGAGAGGGGAAAACGCGTGGTTTTGTCCAAGGACCAGTAGAAGCATACCTTAGTCTCCATGCCCTGCTTTCTCTTCTTCTACTGCATTATTATTACAATTTCATATGCGTCTGGGTGTTGTTTTAGTTTTAGTTGTTTGGAGCTCTAATCATGCTTAATTCTAGGAATGAGTATGTCAAACTCTTGGGACTTTGGGGGAAGGGCATGTCGGTTTCACTCAGAAAATTACCATTCTGTAGCTGACAATGTATACTTAGGACAAACATATGCTTACATCTTGTGGCCCGAGGACTGAGACAGCCCCTTCCTGCCACCCGTCCCAGCATTTCCCCAGAGCGAGGCACTGCCTTGGGCACCTGTTGATGACAGATGGGCAGATGGCTGTCCTCACCTGCAGGAATCACATAAGAGAGAAAGACAAGGACCCAGAGAGTGAACGTTTGGGGCCACCAGTGAGCTTGCACTTAAACTAGAGCCCGCCTCCACTTACCGTCTTGGGCTTCTTGGCTTCATTCCTTGGGAAAACAGGCCAGCCCAGTCGGGTTGGCTGCAGTTACAGACCCGGCCTGCCCGTCAGGGACCTGAAGCTCTGCAGACAGGCGGAAGACATGCGTTACCAACCCAGCCCTCTGCGGCCTGCCCAAAGTCCTCTTTGGTTTTGGGGGCAGCAGCCCACGTCTCTTTTCTGCTGTTTAAGCAGGTAGTTTCATTTACGGAAAAGGCGTCACAGAATCCCTCTTAAGTGCACAGCTCTTGTGGCAGGGTTATAGTTTTGCTGAAATGTAACCCTTCCTCTAATTGCATCCACATGTTTCAAAGTGTGGTCAACATTGGGCTTCCAGAATTTTGAGTTTTCTCCTTAGTGCCCTGGACAGATCAGAGCTCTGGAGTCTAAAATTTGACATCCAAAGGGAACACCCTCCCTCCCAAACTTGACTGTAATGGTCCCTCCAAGCCCTACCTCCAAAACTGACACCTCTACACAGCCTTATGTGAACGTTTACGTCCCTGCTGATTGCTCTTGAAATCCTCTGTGTAGCATTTAAATTCTGTACCACCGAGTTTCACACTCAGCCGTGTGCTGATTTGTTAACGGGGCAAATATTAGTAAAAATCAGCTACTCAGAACTCTGTACTAAGGTGTGGGAGGTTCCATAGGGAACTTGCACTCAGGTGGTGGGGCCTTTAAGCTGTTCAGGGAACTCGAAACAAGTATCCTGTTGTGTGCATGGGACCTGTATTGCCCAGAGTGGGCTAGGTGATGCTACACTAAGATATAACCCCCCATATCTCCGTCAGTGACCTGAAAACCACAAAGGTGTGTTCCTTTCTAAGTTACACGTCCGATGCAGTTTGCGGGGGCTGTGCTCATTTCTCGGATGGTAGACCAGTTGCCACCTCAAACACTGTCATCACTTGGTGACAAGAGAGAGAGTTCTTCAGAGTCTTGCATTAGCAGCTAAACGCTTTGACCATGAACAAAACTCATTTAATCACAACTAACTTGGAATCCTGCATGAATAAACCTGCTATACCTGTTTTCTTTAATAAATTCATAAACTTCTGTAAAGCAGGGACTCAGATTCTGTTTCTTACAAACCTGCCTCCTGCTCTATACCTGGCTTGGGCTCACAATAGAAATTCAATAGATATTTTGACAAAAGTGTCTCTCAAGTTAAAATATGGGGAGCCCAATTAGGGAATTTTTAATAAACATTCAGAGCGCCCCCTAGTGGTCCACTAGCGTGGAGCTTACAAGTTCACCAAAGGCATCAATTTACAGTTGAGGACCAAGCTATGAACCCACTTACATGCATCTCAAGGTGTTGCGAGGCTTTTAACACTCACTAAATACAATAAATCATTCGTTAAGTGCGCTCACTTGCCTTCACTTGTGAATTAGTTTTTCCTAAATGTGTTACATTAGCCCCCAAATAAGGGTAAAAAGGGGAATCAGGAAGGAAGAAGTTTGAAGAACCCATGTTATTGCGAACACACTTGTACACTGTGCAGTTCTCTTAAAGTGTTTAGTTTACTTAAAATTTAGGAAATACTAATTCCTAAAAGAAAAGCCCAAAGCAAGTATTGCCAAGAGATGTGGGGACTCCTGCACAAGAAGTAAATGATTCTAGGCCCGGAGTGCTCGACTCCACTACCGTCGTGTGTCTCCCCGCCTCCGTCAGGCCTCAGTGCCCAGACCCTTCCCGATAAAGCACTTTCACAATTGACTGAAATAATCTAGAGATTTTGTATGTCTCACCCATCAGAATGGAAATTCCGGCAGTGAAAACGGGCGCTGTCAGCCTGGCCCGACGGCGCCCCCTAGCGCCGGCACAGGCCGGGGGTCCTCCAGTACATCCATAGGATGGACGGATGGATGGACGGATGGATGGACGGACGGGCAGAGGAAGGTGGGAAGGGCGCGCGCTCTTGGACGCGAGCTTCTGGTCCCACAAGGAAATGCATATGGAGACAATAGGAAGCATGGCCTCTGATTCTGTTGTCCCCACCTGTTACCACCAGAGTATAAACCCCGGGATAACTCATTCTTTCTGCCCTTCCCAGGAGGTTATTACTTGACAAGCGCCTATGGGGCGCTTTCTCTGATAAAGAATTTCCAAGAAGAACAAGCCGCGCGGCTGCTCAGCTCAGAGACCAGGGACACCCTCAGGCAGTGGCACAAACGGAGAACCACCAACCGGACCATCCCTTCGGTGGACGACTTTCAGGTTCGTGGCTGGCAGTGGCAGCTCGGGTCCCGAATGTCACCCTGCCCTCCAGGGAGGCAGCGCCGGCTCCCACAGCTCACACGGCTCGGGGCGCCTGAGGTCCCCCCTTTGTCAGATCATCCGGCGGAAAAGGGATATTTTCTTTCTTTCTTTCTTTCTTTTTTTAAGATTTTTTATTTATTTGCGAGAGAGACAATGAGAGACAGAGAGCATGAGAGGGAGGAGGGTCAGAGGGAGAAGCAGACTCCCTGCTGAGCAGGGAGCCCGATGCGGGACTCGATCCCGGGACTCCAGGATCATGACCTGAGCCGAAGGCAGTTGCTTAACCAACTGAGCCACCCAGGCGCCCCAAAGGGATATTTTCAACCACTCTCTGACCTTGTTGTTTCACTTCTCTGTTTTCTTTGAATTAAAATAATAATAATAATAATAATACATATGGGTTTGGCCCAAGTTTTGCTGCCCTTAAGAAAACAAAGTCAGATTAAGTCGAGATTTCTCCCAGAATGTTCTGCATGGATGGGGAGCACCTGAGCAGACAGAAAATCAAAAAGAAGGAAGCCCTTGGCACAGGCAGTGGGTATTTTATTTTATCAGCTCGGCCGAGTGCAAGTAGCACTATTAGGCACTGCAGTTGACCTGGTCTCCCTGAAAGGAGGGAGAGGTGATGTCTTCCCTATTCTTTCTTTTTCTCTCCCGCCCCCCTCAAGACGGAAGACTCCAGAATCTCACGGGCAGCATCAGCTCCGGCAGCCAGGCGGGGCCAGAGTTTCAGAGTAAGCATCTGAAACAAATCCTGCTTGGATCCCCATCCAGAGTTTTCCATGGCCATGAGCTGGAAGTGTGGGGTTCCTAAAGAGCTGGGTTCTCAGGGACAAAAGGCAGATTAAGGCGGTAGACTTCTTGCCCAACACAACTCTTGATTTGCTCATAGTCAGTGACATTATGAATAAGTCCGCAAATGTCTTTGAATAGTGTTTTCAAAGTTTTGAACCAGATTATAAAACCTGACTAGGTTCTGTTTCTGTGTGTCACGTGGGGAATTTCCAAGCAGGACAGATTAGTCTCTATGTCCAGAATCGCCTTCCTTGCCTTTTTGTCTTCTTGATGCTCTGAAAATACTCAGAGGTTCAAAGTCAGCCCATCGTGGAAAGGCAAGATCAGCAAGTCTTTCTCCAAGATAGCACTGTTCTCAGAAATACGTTCCCAAGAGCATAAACCTAAAAAGAATGCCTACTGCACTCCCACCCCCACTCCCTTGAAAGGGTTGTTGAACTATGCATGTGTTAAATGGTTTAGCATATGCAGGCTCATGGGATACTGTGATAATGGCTGGGTGTCAGGAAAATTCCTGAGGTCCTACAGCCTCTGAGGAGAAGAACAGAAGAAATGAGAAAAGCTCATGTTTCCATCTCCCCGCCTGCATCTGGAGCTTCTAACCCAGGACCCCCAGATTCCACAGAGCTCCTCCCCACTGGCCTTTCTCATCCGGGATATACACACCTTCCTAGAATATAACCCAAGAGAGGAATTGTCTGTCAGTGCTCAGCTCAGTTGTAAAAGCGAAAACGCAGAAGCAGAGCTCTGCTTGGAACTCCTAAATCAGGGTCACGGACACGCATGATGGTCTCCTCACATTGGAAAGACGGCACACCACGGTGGTGAAGACTCTAGAACACTGGCTTTCCCACTCATGAGCTGTGTGTCCTGAAGCAAGTTACTTGTCTCTTCTGTGCCTCAGTTTCTTCTCTGGTCAACTGGGGATGGTGTAGACTTCCTTACCAAGTTCTCTTCAGGTGTCAGTGGGTTAATGCAGACCGAGAGCGTGAGCCACGTGTTGGGGGCATTGGGATGGGAGAGGAGGGGGCTGGTAAAATAGAACATGCGTATACTCCAGGGTGTTCAAATTCAAGATTGTCAGAGCCCTCTTACACGTGCAGAGCTCGGTGTCCTTCCCAAGGGCCTTTCCTTCCACCCACCCAGTAAACCCTCAAGGTAACCACGTGGGACTCTGGGCCGAGAGCATCATTTCCCTTCACTCTGGGGCGCCAGATTTAGGAAAGGGGAACGTATTTGTTTTCTGTCTGGGCATTCTCAATGTTATCTGGTCACCTCATTCCTGGTGAAGTGGAAAATGAGAAGGATCCTGGAGAGCCTGGGATGAGCGTAGGGTTCTTGATAGCAAACCCGGGCTTGGCGCGTGTGAGGTCACAGGTTGATGGTCCGTCTGGATGGCAGGTGCTGGCGCTGTTCGCAGAGCCCCGCCTGCAAGAATTCCCTTCCATTTCCCTGCAACAACCCCTGCCCTCAGTCAGCTCCATCCCCAGAGCCTTGTGGCCGACTTTTGCCACATTGCCGTCCCCCTGGAGCTCAGATGAGGTTGAACCACCTGGAATTGCCACTCGGGGAGGTGAAAAATGGTCAAACATCAGCAGTCTCTTGTGGTCCCGGGGAACATTCTTGCCTTTATTTAGGCGTCATTAGAAGTAGTCCAAAGTGAGCCCAGTACGTGCTCTTGTGTCCTCGTGTTTTAAACGTGACTTCCGGTGCGGGCTCTTTTGCTGGCTGGTTTACTTTTCAGGCTGGGGATAAACCCAGCATCAGATCCGGGTCCCACCCTTAACCGGAGCTTTCTTAGCCTGGTTTTCTGGGGGACACTAAAAGATCAGAACAGGCCTGCTGGACTTCCTGCTCCTTGTATTTATTTGCCGCACATCAGAATACAGCCACTCAGTCCGTATAGTTCTTGCCTCCATTGTCCAAATTCCGATCAGCCTCCTCCGTCCCACCCGAGGCCTTGCGTCCTGCCGGGGCCGTCCTGCGGGGCCCTTCTGCAGAGCCAGAGCCGGGCGCGGCTCACGAGTTAACCTTGCCCTTGCACCGTCGTGCTGGCTTATTGCTGTGACTCGTTTTCTCTTCTGATTGGTCTCCCACATCTCTCTACCTGCAGAATTACCTCCGAGTTGCGTTCCAGGAGGTCAACAGTGGCTGCACGGGGAAGACCCTCCTCGTGAGACCTTACGTGACCACCGAGGACGTGTGCCAGCTCTGTGCTGAGAAGTTCAAGGTGGGGGACCCTGAGGAGTACAGCCTCTTTCTCTTTGTTGACGAAACGTGGCAGCAGCTGGCTGAGGACACTTACCCTCAGAAAATCAAGGCTGAGCTTCACAGCCGGCCACAACCCCACATCTTCCACTTTGTCTACAAGCGCGTCAAGAACGATCCTTATGGCGTCATTTTCCAGAATGGGGAAGATCTCACCACCTCATAGAAGAGACGAGACTCCCCCATGGCACATCCAAAGGGGGGTTAGGAAACTTGCCTTCTGGCTTCCACGTGCTTGTGCTTGAAAAGCAGTCAGTCACCTCCTTGGGGACCCGTCGGTTCAGTGACTAAGCCATCCACAGGCTGACTGGGCCAAGGGCGTCCTTAGCCACATTGCCCAGGCAAGGTAGCTGAGGTTCATGAAACGGTAGGATTCTCCTTCAGAGATGGAAGAACTGCATTCGATAGTTTAGGTGTCCCGAGATTGTTTGCTACCGACCCCCCCAGCCAGGTTCTAGGTGGGCTCACATGTACGTATATGTCCTGAATAAACATTTAGGGTGCAAGCTCTTCTCTTCAATTCAACAGCAGGTGTTTGCGAAGCCTGTCCGATGCAGTGCATCAGG
Organism: Mirounga angustirostris; assembly: GCF_029215605.1. Classification (NCBI taxonomy): domain Eukaryota; kingdom Metazoa; phylum Chordata; class Mammalia; order Carnivora; family Phocidae; genus Mirounga; species Mirounga angustirostris. The sequence goes on along the minus strand of NW_026991718.1, from coordinate 93,724,442 downwards.
TATATCTCAGTTCTGTGGATGGCTCTATCTTTCCTTCCTCCCTTCCTTCCTTCCATCCTTCCTTTTTCTTTCTTTTCTTTGTCTTCTTTTTTTTTTTTTTTTACAAAGAGCCTTTGTGTTTTTATATATTTCATAGAAATTTTTATAGCAGTTGCAGGTAAACTGTCAGGATTGGTTTTTAAAATATTTTTGTAACTTTAAAATATTCTATAATTATGCATGTGATTTTAACATTTAATATTCGAAAAGAAATCTCTTGCTGGATTTGAGAGTATCACATTTTTAAAATGTCTCTCTTCTGTAACTGGATTTTTGGCAACTTTGTGGAGAAAGACTGCTGGATTTCTTAAAGCAATATATTACTGACACTGGCCACAGAATGCCTTTGGAAATCTGATGTACTGTTACCTTGTTCACGCTCAGTGGTATTGTGCTCTTTTGTGTGTTAACCAAGTGATGCTGAGGATCAGGAGAGAAATGAATGTAGAGAGAGGTGGAGAGAGAAAAACAGACTCTAACAAAGGACTAATGGGTGAAGTCTGCGGGTTCAGACTCCTGGAAGGAAGTGGTAAAAGGAAATGGAAGGATCCACTTATGCTGAAATACTGTAAATATGCAGTGAGATTTGGCAAAATCTGTCCAACGTTATTTGCTTTTGGAAACAATTTTGAAAACCCCCAGAGGAGGGGGAAAAAAAATAAGGATAACACTCCCCCCACCTTTTCCACATAAATCAAAACTAACAGCATCAAATTATTTGGGGGCAGAAACCACATGTGTATAATGTGACTTCCATTGAGTGAAATAAGATGCTGTTTGGAAAAGAGGTTGCGATGCCCCCAAAAAGCCCATCTGTGTTATAAGAATGTATGGTGAAGTTAACTTTATGTTTTATGAGACCTGTTTGGGGGTGCACCAAGTATGAGGGTCCTGTATCAACGTGACAAAGGTAGTCACAAGAACATGTTATTGTACTGTGTAAAGATGCATCGTCATCTAATTTGGTTGGCTTTGTACCTTGTACCTTTTTTAGCTTTTGCTGTACATCTAGAACCCTCAGCACATACTGTGTTGTACTTCCTTTTGTAAATGATTTTTTAAAATGGAATTTTGCACATAATACATTGTAATACTGTATGATAATCATGTGTGAAGATTTTTGAAATATTGAGTTGTCTTTTTCTTTTTTCAAGAAGCAGAAGATAATTATGCGCCACCTGGTGTTATACAAATCTGAAATGCACACCAGGGTTTGTGGTGAGACCATCCGCAGAGAGGAAATGGAAAAGTTTGCATTTTTGCAGGAGCCCATATACTGATAATGAGGCAAAAATCCAGGAGCAGAAGGAAAAGATAGTGTTCCAGTCTGAAAGGATTTCCAGTGTTATCTAGGACAGTAGGTGGCTTCATTGGACCTAGAGAAGAATCACTGTTAATCAGGAGGGCCCCGCAGACAACCCCCCACCATTCTTACGTGACCTCTGAAGTGCCCTGTCCGAGAGTTAAGTGCTCTTTCAAAATTCAACAGGGCAGGTGCTCTTTTTTGCCACCATTTTCCTGTGCTTGGAGTTATCCTGGCAGCTAACAAGTGCTTGATAGGTCCTTCTTGACTGAACGAACTTTTCTAACCCATCAGTAGAATGGATTCTTAAAGATCAGAACAACAGCTGAATGAACTGCCTGCTTTTTATATTTACAATGAATTAAAAATGGGGACAGTTCAACCCACATAGCTGTCCTCCCCACCCTCCAAATTCAGGTCATTGTTCTGGTCCTTAGAAATCAGTGCACAGCGATTTAAAGCAAACCTCAACATCTGAATGGGAGGCAGCCTTCAGTGAGATGAGCCGAGAGATCAAAATAGGACAGATTCGTGTGAGCAGAAGAAAACATCACAAGACAGCCCCTGGTTTTGTCATTGGGCAATGCTTCCCTGCTAAAATTACAACATAACATGTGTCTTGACTTTTTTCCCCCCACGCAGACATTTCTCACTTCTCAAATTGCCAGGAAACAGATTTTGGTGCAGTTTGGAAGGAATAAGAGGAGAGTAAAAATACACATGATGGGTGGAGGGAGAGGAGAATGTATTTCCAAATCTGAAATTGTTATAAAAGTTGAATGCTAGCCAGAAGGAAAGATTTTTTTTTTTAATGTTGTGGATACTGCCAAAGATTCCCCCCCGCCCCCAGGGACACAGGATAGAAATAGAAACTTAATAAAGTAGTTCAGTATTATGTGGAAGTTACAACTTTAGATCTATAAGAAAACAAAAGGCAGAAAACACAACTGTGAATGCATTCATTCATAAATGTGACTTTGCTTCCATTGGGCCGCTCCTACGTTCATTTCGAAGAGACTAGAAAGGAGAGCTTTCTGGTTATTGACAGCACTACCTGGTTACTCCCCGAAAGTCAGAGAGAAATGGCTCAGTACATGGGACACAGGTTTTTTTAATCACCTGGCCGTATCTGATAGGAAAATCCTAAAAATCATCATTTCTCAGACCATGTTCATGATGATGAATTTGAAACCAAAGGTGTTCCTGGTTATTTAGTTCACCCAAACCAAGTTGGAAATGTGAAAAATGCATACGACGTTGCAGATTCATGAGCGGACGGTAAGAACAAAAGGAAGAAGTGGAGGGAGGAGGAGACTATCTGGTATTTGTGTCAGAGAACAGGTTTTTATTTGAAAAAGATCTGTTTTTCTCCAATATCAAAGGATGGGTGGTAGATGGCACAAATTTTTCCCACGTGAACACCGACTTTGCCAGGAGAATGGGCATGGGAAGGTTTAAAAGTATTCAGAATGATCTGGTGGAGGTTTAATAGAGTGGTACCCACTGTCTGCCCTCAAACCCCCAACCCAGTGGGAAAATCTCCATTTTTGATTGAACCCAGGCAGTTGGGGGAATGGGGGCAGCTTCTTGTCTCGATTGTAAGATACTCTCCTACCATGGAAGATGCCTGAATTCTGAGACACGCCACACAACAGACATTTATAATTGCATTACAGAAATGAATCATTATTTCCCTTGACCAAACACGGCCCTCCCGTCTCTCGCTCCCAGTCTGGAGGGGAAGGGGGCCCAGAGCCCACGGACCAGGGTGGTCCAGGCTGTGGCTGACCTCTGATTGTGGTTTTCCTCTGGGATGTGTGGTGGAGATGAGGAGGCCCTGCCCCTCTGTAACCAGCCCTCGGGCTCCCCGGGGAAGTGTCACCTCCCACAAGTGAAGGCGGTTCCCCTCATTTAGCTCTATTCCTCTCCTTTCCTCCCATTTCTACCCCCTGGCTCCAGAGGGCACGTTGCCCTCCTCCAATAAACTTCAGTGAGGGCCATTACAAGGTTCTTTGCCAACAGGGGGCTCTGGCTGGGCACCTCTTTTCCCCAATTCCTGCCAGAGCCTCAGAGTGTGACCCAGACCCCCACTGCAAACGTTGTCTGCCCCCCCATCTGGCACCAGGACTCGGGGTTCATGGGTCCCATTGGGATCAGGTTCTCAGCCTCGGCTGCTTCTTCAAATCACCTGAGGGCCTTTAATATTCCTGATGCCTTGGCTTCCAGACCATCAGAATCTCTGCAGGTGGGGCCCAGGCAGCCGTTCTTACTAAAACTTCCAAGGTGACTGTATCGTGAAGTCAGGCCTGAGAAACACCAGTTTAGATGAAGATGCAGGTCTGAAGATACAAACACACCTGGGAGAGGTAAGCCCTTTTCTACGGCCATGAACCCCTAACCAAGTGGAGGCTCTCAATCTTATTTGGTTGGCAGTAGACCATGGAATAGGTACGTCTAGCATGGCGTCGTTCTAGAGAAATACGAAGCAAACCACATAGGTAATTGTAAATTTTCTAGTAACCACATTAAAAAAAAGGAAAAAGAGGGCACCTGAGTGGCTCAGTCAATTAAGCGTCTGCTTTCGGCTCAGGTCATGATCCCGGAGTCCTGGGATCAAGTTCCACATTGGGCTCTCTGCTCACAGGGAGCCTGCTTCTCCCTCTCCCTCTGTCTGCCACTCTGCCTACTTATGATCTCTCTCTCTCTGTCAAATAAATAAAATCTTTAAAAAAAGAAATAGGCAAAATCAATAGTAATATATTACCACGCTCCTAATAATTTAACTCATGATATCCCAAAGATCATACTTAAACAATTAATTTAAATATTAAAGATGCATTTTCTTTTTACGCTGTCTTCAAAATCTTGCGTATGTCTGGCACTCATTCCGCAGCTCATTTCACACCAACCAGCCACTTGTCAAATGCTCAAAAGCCACATGTGGCTAAGCAGCTACATGTTGGGTAGTGCAGTTCTAGCATAATAACTAGGAAGAGTTTGAAAAGCTAAAAAATAATGAGTGTATGTATATATAAAATTTAAAAAGCATCCACCGCTTACCTCCATTAGAAAACACATGTGCCCCCTATCAAACACACACTTCTTACGGCTGAGGTCGTCACAGCATCTTTGGCTCCTCCGAGTGTCCCCAGCCAGCAAGAACTCATCCGTGCTGAATCAGAGCAGTGCCAGGCACCCCGCGTGCATATTAAATATTAGTTGCCATTATCGCGATGCGAGCCATGTCTTCGAAATTTTTCCACTACTGTTTTTTGTACTTATCCGCTTCGGGTATTACCTGCTGGCAAGTTTCTGGTGCGATAGAAGAAAGGCAGGAAGAAGCAGGTCTCAGAAGTTAAGCAAGATATATTGGGGTGAGCTGCCTAGTGTGGGAGGAAAAAAATGAAGTGAACGGCATCCTTTAACTCTGTTGGTGCTGATGAGGGCGGCGGGTGGTGGTGGCGGCGGCCAGGTGTGTGCGTGCTCGTGTGTGAGAACTGGGAATATTTTCTCAGTGTTCCCTACTGGCCTAGAGAATCCACAGGGCCCATAGCCAGCGGGGGTTTGTGCCAAGAAGGGCGAAGGGGAGGAAGGGAGGTTACAAAGACAAGGTGTGTCCGCTTCCCAGTCTGAGTGAGATGCTGAGGGGACCTGTCTCTGCCCCCACAGGGCCTACGGCAGCCCTTCCCAAAAAGGAATTATTACCTCCATAGAAGTGTAACTCTGGTCAGGGATTATTTGGACAGCTTTTCCACTTTCTGTTGTATTTATTATAATCACTTGTTTATTTCGATATTTACATAAGCATGTATATCACTTACCAGGATTACTCCTAATAGCATTATGCTCTTCCCAAAAGAATAAGGTATTTGATGTGAAGCTCTTTATCTCTGATGAGCATGCTTCGCATCTCCTGCCCATTCTACAGATCATGAGAAAATGGACTCGCTTTCTCAGATTGGGCTTGCAGTTCGTTTTCTCTTCCTCCCTGGCTTTCACCTTCGCAGTGAACAGACATGCGTCCACTCTGAACGGAAAGAAGGAAAACTGGCAAAGAACAATAAGCTGACAAAGACTCTTTAGCCAATCAAAAGTGAATATAGGTGAACTAGCTAGGACGTTGAAAAGCTTGGGTTTTTACCAGCACGATACTTGGCAAACTGCAAAATCTCATTACACAGATAGCTTAACATTTTGCTGCAAAATATAGTCCATGGGCCAACCATCGCATCTCCCTGGCGCTGGTGTGAGTCCCGGGCCCCTCCCAGACCTGCGGAAGCAGAGCCCGAATTTTAGCAAAATCTGCAGATGATGCATGTGCACACTGTACTTGGATGGGGAAGCGTTAGTTCCAGGCGGGTCTGGGGCGATGGCGTCTGTGCAGCTAATACATGAGACAATTTGTAGGTGTGCTGTCTTACCACACGGGAGGAAAGAAGGAAATAGCTGTGGGGCTTACTTTATTATTTCTTTTTAAAGATTTATGTATTTATTTGAGAGAGAGCGAGCACGCGCACACGGGAGTGGGGGGGAGGGGCAGAGGGAGGGAGAGAGAGAATCTCAGGCAGACTCCGTGCTGAGTGCGAAGCCCAGCGCTGGGCTCCATCTCACCACCCTGAGATCACGGCCTGAGCCGAAACCAAGAGTCAGATGCTCAACCGACTGAGCCACCCAGGCACCCCCATGAGGCTCACTCTATAAAAAGACATAACCTCACTCAAATCCCCTGCATTATCTATCACAAAAGGTTTAAAATGCCACTTTCAGGAAATAAATATTTACCTCAAGGTTGGTTACTCATTGCGTTCTTGCTTTTGTGGGGAAGAGACCTGAAGGGTCTGGGGAAAAACCAAAAACGAGATGGGTTGATGAAGTCAGATTTACTAGTTTTGCTGGTTTTGTTGGGTGTTGTCTTCTTTTACCTCTGACTGTGCGAAGGCCGACAGAAACTGGGAAAGTTCTTTCTGTCTGGGCCAGCTGCTCGCACATGCGTGTGGGCACACATGTGCGTGCAGGGACATCTTCATGTAGTCCGGAGAATTTAGTCGCACTGTCTGCACGTGATGTAGGACGTTCATGAGCTTTTTTATTCTCTGAAAGGACAGCCATATTTCTATTAAAGGCATTTCAGTCCCTGAGGACGTGTTCATTAAGAGGGCCATTTTACTCACCTTTACTCACCAAGGTTGAAAAGCATGGAAGATATGTTTAATTAAATGTATTTGGTGACCAAGGAGTGAGTTGTTCAAAATGTCTTTGGAAGAGTGAGTTCCTTTGGCCTCGCCAGCCAGCGATTGCAAAGGGAAAGGGTCAGAAGACTTGGAGGTTAAATGTTTGAGGCCTTCCATATCCTTCTGATTCTTCTGATCTTCATTTCTCTAGGGCCATCCTTCCCAACAGTACTGAGCCCTCCTGCGCTTTTCTCCATGACGTTGGTTCATTCACATGATTTTGCCCTGGCTTTTCTGGGGGAAAGGGAGGGTTTGTTTTAAAAAAAATAAACATAGTGCACAGTTTACAATGTCAAATATTCACTGGTACATAATGAAGCAGCTCCCCACAACTTGTTTCTGGTGCCTCCTCCCCTAAGCAGCTTCTACAGCTGTGTCTTCCATTCTTTGGCTCCATATTTCTAAAAGCATGGGTATGCAGATGTGTATTGATTTCTTTTCCAATATTAGACATTAATTACTCAGTCCCTATTATGGAAGGTGAGGATTTAATCTCTCATATCTCTTACCACGTATTTATACACGTGCATGTTTTCTTCTCTATCCTCCCCAAATAATTACATGACACTTTGGATAAATTCATGTTTTTTATTATCATGACAGTGTAAACATTGTTAAGAGCTAACCTACAATGCAGTAGGATTGGAGATCCTTGAATCTTAGAGTTGTTTCCTTTTTATCCCTTTGGCTTGCTTGCTTTTCATGTACCTACCACTAATTCCTCCTCAACTTCTACTCCATGGCTGAGAAATCCCTTGCTAAAAATTTGGAATAATCCATTATTTCCTGTTTTATTTTTGTTTATTTTTTCATGGAGATATCTTCCTAGAGCTGAGCTCCTGTTGTAATATGGACCAGTTGGTCTCCAGGACTCGATAAAGCTGTCATCCTGGGAATTCTCCTTACCATTCTATGGAGTTAAACATCTTATTTCCTATATCCAGATCCCTTATTTTGTCTTTTCTCTTTCTTCACTCACTTTTTTGTTTTCTTGAAGTACACTATTCAGAAAAATTGGAGGTGAAATATTTGAGGCTTTACATATTCTTCCGATTCTTTTATCCTTACTAGTGCTTGATCATTTGGCCAGGAAGAGAATTCTATGTTAGAAATTGTCTCTCAGAATTTTGAAGGTTAGAAATCATTTTCCTTCATTTGACTTCTGACTTGTCAGAGGTGCCATTGACAAGTCAATACCATTTGATTTCTAATCCTTGCTTCTATCAAGATATACCTTGTGTGTACCTTACACAGTTGTCATAATGACCTCCAAAGAATCATATCTCACTTTACCTATAACATTGGATGACCTCCTTCCACTTGACTATGGGCCCAGCCATATCACCTACTTTGGTCGGAAGGACAATAGCAAATATGAGGCAAGTAAATGTTTGAAAAGCCCCTTTTATTTTATTTTATATTTTTAAAGATTTTATTTATTTATTTGACAGAGAGAGAGAGATAGTGAGAGCAGGAACACAAACAGGGGGAGCCAGAGAGGGAAGAGCAGGCTTCCCGCCAAGCAGGGAGCCCGATGCAGGGCTCGATCCCAGGATCCTGGGATCATGACCTGAGCCGAAGGTAGATGCTTAACCGACTGAGCCACACAGGCGCCCCTCATTTTGCAATTGCTGGGTTGAAGGGTAGTTCTATTTTTAACTTTTTGAGGAAACTCCATACTGTTTTCCAGAGTGGCTGCACCACTTTTCATTCCCACCAGCAGTGTAAGAGGGTTCCCCTTTCTCTGCATCCTCACCAATATCTGTTGTTTCCTGAGTTGTTCATTTTTAACCATCCTGACAGGTATGAGGTGATATCTCATTGTGGTTTTGATTTGTATTTCCCTGATGCTGAGTGATGCTGATCATCTCTTCATTTGTCTGTTAGTCATCTGGATGTCTCTGGAAAAGTGTCTATTCATGTCTTCTGCTCATTTCTTAACTGGATTATTTTTTGAGTGTTGAGTTTGATAAGTCCTTTATAGGTTTTGGATACCTATCTGATATGTCGTTTGCAAATATCTTCTCCCATTCCGTCAGTTGCCTTTGAGTTTTGTTGATTGTTTCCTTCACTGTGCAAAAGCTTTTTATCTTGGGGCACCTGAGTGCCTCAGTTGGTTGGGCGTTCTCTTGATTTCAGCTCAGGTCATGATCTCGGTGTCATAGAATCAAGCCCCACATTGGGCTCCGTGCTGGGTGTGGAGCCTACTTGGGATTCTCTCTCTCCCTCTTCTCCTCCCTCTCACCGCCCCCCAATTTGCATGCATGCTCTCTCTTTCTCTTAAAAAAAAAAAAAAAGAAGAAGAAGAAGCTTTTGATCCTGATGAGGTCCCAATAGTTCATTTTTGCTTTTGTTTCCCTTACCCCTGGAGATGTGTCTAGCAAGGAGTTGCTGCCGCCACGGTCGAAGAGGCTGTTGCCTACTTTCTCTTCTAGGATTTTTGATGAATTCCTGTCTTAAATTTAGGTCCCTCATGCATTTTGAATTTATTTTTATGTATGGTGTAAGAAAGTGGTCCAGTTTCATTCTACTGCATGTGGCTGTCCAGTTTTCCTAACACCATTTGTTGAAGAGGCTGTCTTTTTTCCATCGGGTCTTCTTTCTTGCTTTGTCGAAGATTAGTTGGCTATACAGTTGAGGGTCCATTTCTGGGTTCTCTATTCTGTTCCATTGATCTATGTCTGTTTTTGTCCCAGTACCATACTGTCTTGATGATTTTAGCTTTGTAATATAGTTTGAAATCCAGAATTGTGATGCCTCCTGCTTTGCTCTTCTTTTTCAACATTACTTTGGCTATTCAGGGTCTTTCCTGGGTCCATAAAAATTTTAGAATTGTTTGTTCCAGCTCTGTGAAAAATGCTGGTGTCATTTTGATAGGGATTGCATTGACTGTGTAGATTGCTTTGGGTAGTATAGACATTTTAATTATATTTGTTCTTCCAACCAAGAGCATGGAATGTTTTTCCATTTCTTTGTATCTTCAATTTTTTTCATTAAGTGTTTTATAGTTTTCAGAGTACAGATCGTTTAACTTTTTGGTTAGGTTTATTCCTAGGTATCTTATGGTTTTTGGTGCAATTGTAAATGGGATGATTCCTTGATTTCTCTTTCTTCTGCTTCATTATTGGTAATATACCTCATTTCCATTTTCCAGAATCTTTTTAGAAACTTTTAGAATCTTCTCTTTATCCCTGCTATTTGGAAATGTCAGTGATGTGCCTTGATGTGTATTTTTTTCATCAACTGTATTGGAGACTCTGTGGTCTCTTTCACTCTGGAGACTCATATTTTTAAATTCTGAGGACATTTCTTATACTGTTACAATTATCATTTCTTCCTCTCCATTTTCTTTTTCTTCTGGAAATCCTATTATTTGAATATTGGACCTACTAGATTGAGCTTTTTTTTTTTTTAGCTTTAATCCCTATTTTCTGTCTCTGTCTTTATTTCGTATACTCTTGGGGGCATTGCTGTAATTATTAATCTTTTTAAACACAATAACATATTTGCAATTTCCAATTTTTTTTTGTTTCTGAATGTAATTTTTATAACAGTTTGTTCTTTCTTTCCATGGATACAGTATCTTCTTACCTCTCTGTGGATATTATAGTAAGATCTCCTTTAGTGTTTGTTTTTCTGTTTATGCAGTTCTATTTTTGTTTGATTGTTTTGATCTCTGTCTTTTGGGTTAGAGCCTCTACTCAAATGCTCAGTGACTTTGAACTATTCATAACTAAATGTAAAGCACCACAAAACTTGTTGGAAATCATGTATACTGGGCAGAGTTTGTGAATGTGTGTCCCTTCTCTTGGAATGACTATGTAGCAGTCTGCTCATTTTGTCTGAAAAAAATGTGAATATCTATGGGGCTTTTCTCTTGGGTCAGGCAGTTTAGTCACAAAAAAATTCTCTAATATCCTACTGGGGGTGGCAGGGTGGGGTTCAGTTTAGCTGCCAGCATTCTGGGAGCAGAGCAGGTAAAGCGTTTGCAAGGGTTCATCATTCAGGATGCCAGCTTTTACTTAAAATCCCCATCGTCCCATAGGGTATCTTAACCTCACCCTTCATGCTCGTGCTGTGAACTCAAGCACACAGCTTCTTGTGCCTCTCCAGGGAGTAAGAGTCTTATCTTCTCTCATTCTGGTACCTGGCTTGTCTAATTCCCGAGGCTCCACGGATTCTGCCCCTGGAAGTAATTGCCTTATTTCTTGGCTTTCCCTCTTGCAGTCACTGACCTTTTGGCATTATTCTGTCTGCTAAATGAGTTTATTAGCATCCATAATTTTTTTGCAACTTCTCACTGTTATTGTCTCTTCCTTCATTCTCTTTGTTCTTATGGATTTATATGTTGAAAAAATTTTTTTCTAAATTCTCATTTTAGTGAGGTATTGGTAGAGAGTGGATGTATGGAGTCTGTCTTGTTTCATGGAAACCTGTAGTCAGCTCTTGATATGAGTGGTGAGCACAATTGAAAACCTGGTTAGCAGAACTGAACGTAGATTATTACGCTGATGGTCAGTCAATGCATCTACCCTGCTCAGTTATTATATGTAAAAAATAAATTTGCTATCTGAAGGCAGCAACCCACCCAAGCTGTTTTATTGTCAAGCACATTGCCTAGGATTTGTCAAAATATATATATTTACTGTGCTCTTTGTCCTTTCCACATGATCTGAAAGAAAAGAAATGGAGCAACAACAGATGAAACACCGAGCTGTTTGCTTGTTTAAATGTGGAATTCTGCCATGGTGGATGCGAACCTGGGTCAGCACTATTTACAGAAGAGCACATGGTGTTTTGTCTCAATGAGCAGGAAAATGTTTTGTGATAAAATGTGGTAAAAGCTTGTAGTTTTTTCCAACTAAGCAGTAAAAGGAATTACACAATGTAAAATGATAAATAAAAAGTTCTATGAGTCATTTTTAACGTGGGGAAAATGTGCAGCCAGGACTGAAACAGTGTTTCTCCTGCATGTTAAAAATAAAATTGAAGGCACTGAAACCGAAATCAATAACAGCATGTCCCAGGAGCTCAAAAAACCGTGAGATTTTATGGGGTTCAATGCAGTTCATGCTTTTTATCGAAATGGTGGGGACAATAACGTAAAAACTGTTGACTTTATTCTTTTAAAGTCATGTTTATTGAGGTACAACTTACAGTAAAATTCACTCTATTTAGTGTATGTTCTATGAATTTTGACAGAAACACTCAGTAATGATCAGTTCTATAAAACTCGCCCATAATTCCCTTCTGCTCCCCCCCACCCCAGTCTCTGGCAACCACTGATCTGTTTTCTGTTCTTATAATTCTGCCTTTTTCAAAATGTCACATAAATGGAATCATACCACACACAGAATTTTGACTCTGGCTTCAACATTTGTATATAGGTTTTTTATATGAACATAAGTTTTCATTTCTCTGGGATAAATGCCTGGGAGTGCAATTGCTGGGTTAAATGGTAAGTTGCATATTTAGGTTTTAAAGAAACCACCAAACTGTTTTCCAGAGAGGCTGCACTATTTCACATTCTCACTGGCTATGTGGGAGCGATCCAGCTTTGATTTTTTTTTTTAATTTCAGTGTTTAAACTGCTGAAATGCACTAGGAGATACACTCCAGAGATTCACTAGGTTTAAAATGTATGCACTGTTAAGAATGTTTTACTTCTGGAAGTGTTATGACACTCCAAAGTAAACTAAGTCACCACAAAAGGGAAAACAAGAATCATCTGGCCTACTCTTTTCCCCCAGAAACTTTAAACACCAGAAAACAATGGAGTAATGATGTTTACAAAGTCTTCAGCTTTAAAGGAAACCTTTAAGTACCCATGTTTCTATGGTGCTCAGCAATCTCTTTGGTTTTAATTCAATGTGAAAGGACCAAAAAAGAAAAAAAAAAAAGATGACTAGATGTTCTGTCAGGGACACCCTTCCAGGTTAGCTCTGTAAGCTGCAGAAAACTGATGATAAAGAAACTGTTTCTTGTACACAGAAATAGAAATGCATCATACAAGTCCAGATGATGCACTAGATTACTGCTCTGCAGATATCAACCAGTTTCACATTTATTTGTACGTACATTTCAGCATACTAATTGCCTTGTGCACTTCAGTTTTTTTTTTTAAATATTTATTTATTAGAGAGAGCTCCAGTGCACAAGTGGGGGGAGGGGCAGAGGGAGAGAGAATCCTCGAGCAGACTCCTCACTGCACATGGAGCCCAATCCCAGGACCCTGATATCATGACCTGGGCCAAAACCAAGAGTCAGTCGCTTAACCAAATGAGCCACCCAGATGCCCTGCCTTGTGCACTTCAAATTCTCCCTTGAAGTGGTTGTAACAACTTACTGGTTCTTTCATTAATTAATGAATTACGATCTTTGTCATGTGCTCATTTTATATTTGTATGAAAATCACAAATTATCCTTTAATTTACTCAAAGTGGCAACTTAGATTTGCTGATAGGAAAATGCTTCTAAAATGTCTCCCTGTTTAAACACCTGGCAGGCAGTAGCTGAGCTCATGAGGTCATATTCTGCCCTCTGGGTGCATTTGTAGGATGAGTTTGCATGCTCCAGGGACTATTACCTGTGTGTTTACACTCACTTACATTATTGAGGTTTTTGGAAACAATACCTGGAGATGAGCTTGGACCTTGGGAGATCCTTCTTATAGGCCTACCTATTTCTTCGGCCATCTGCCCTCTCCTTCCATGCCTGGCCCACATATCTGGTCAGGGGGCCGTTGAGATCCCTGTGGAGCAACTAGGGTCCCAGGGCAGTTAGATGTGAGGGCCTTGGAATTCAGACCTCTTCTTGAAGAGTTAAGTGGGTTGGTTTGACCTCTGCAATGTGTCCCTCAAGACCTCAGTAATTGCTTAGAAAAGGAGTGAGGTGAAAGAACCTCCAAAAGCAGGCAGCACATTTCTTAGCCTCTGCACCTGTGCTGTCCAATATGGTGGGGCAGCCACTACCTATAGGGCTATTGAGTGCTAGAAATGTGGCTTATGCTACTGAAGAATGGAGTTTTTAACTTCATTTAACTTTAATTAATTTAAGTTTAAATGCAAAACTGATGTTCCTTTCAGTTATTTGAAAGCTCAGTATGATTGGAACCATTTGAGTATGCAAATCTACTTTTCAACATTTTATGTACGCATTTGATGAAATCTAAATACAGAACAAGTATTTCTGATGACAAATCACCTCCCAGATCGAAATATGCTGCAAATGTAAAATACACACCAGATTTCAAAGACTTAGTCCAAAAAAAAGTAAAACATTCCGTATTTTTTAATTGATTACATGTAAAATGAGAATATTTTTTATATACGAGGTAAAATAACATATACTGTCACAATTCATTTCACCTTTCTCTTTATGTTTGTAAACGTGGTAGTAGAAGATTTGAGATCACACACGGGGCGGGCATCACCGGGACAGGCAGCTCTGGATCATGAATTCTCCCATTCTGGTCCATTTATTACGGGCCACCCAAGTGTTCCTGAACCCCGCTTTTCTGCTGTGATGTCCTAACCCCTGGCAGCTTTCTGTCTCCTTCCTAGGAGATCACACTACTTCCTCCAGGGAGTCCCACGGAGGAGTTTTGAGGTTCCGAAGAGTAAGACCCCCGTGACTTTACAAGAACGACCCTGCAATTCCAGACGCCGCCGCCAGAGAGAGCCGTATCGCTGCCGTGGTTGCCGAGCAACTCGTGGCCCGGAAGCAGTTCTCCAGCCCGCCCCCGCCGCCACCGCGCGCAGGACAACTTCCGGCGGGGCGGGCGCGGGATCCCCCTGAGCCGGCTTCTGCGGCGGCGGCGGCGGCGCAATGACCACGCTCCGGGCCTTCACTTGCGATGACCTGTTCCGCTTCAACAACATGTGAGTGAGGCGCCCTGGGCCGGCGTTGGTGGCCGCGTCCCCTCTCCCGGGCCGGGGCCCGCGGGGCTACCCCCGCCGCCCGCCACTGGCTCCTCCCTGGAGCCGCCGGGTCGGAGCCGGGGCCGGGGCGGACGTGCGGACCTCCTTGCTGACCTTGGCCGAGGCGCTGCAGCTTCATCCCGCGTCCTTGAGTGCTCGTCGGAGCCGGGGCAGCGCGCGGGCGGCCTGTCGCGGTGGCTGTCCCGATGCGCCGGGGCGAGTGGTAGGTGGCGGAGCGGCCCGAGTCCAGCAGTGGACTGCCGCCGGCGGCCAGTAGCCGGGCGGGTGATGCGGCTTCGTCTAATGCGCAGCGGTGGGCATGGAAGCGCTGGCCGCGGGGCTCGTTGCGAGGTCAACAGCCAGGTGTTGGTTGAGAATACGGACGTGGTGCAGCCCACCCGCTGATGGCTCATTTGTATCCGAGTGAACTTGCGAGGCTGGCAGCGACCGCCGCCGTTTCTTCCTTGGCCCGGGTTCGTTTTTGTTCATTTCGTTGCTGAAGCGGCGCGTTCAGCCTGGACAACCGCTTTCAGGTGTGAAGAGTCGGGGCGGGGACACATGCTGCTGGAGGCCCAGTGTGTGTACTTTCTTTTAATCCGAGTTAAGGCAGGACTTGTGACTTGCAGGTACCTTTTTTTTTTTTTTAAAAACAAAACATTTTATTACATAAGTTTCTGAACATTTAAAAAGTTGACAGAATTTTACCCTGAACACCTATAGACACATCGGCTAGATTCTACAGTTAACCTTTTGTTGACTTCCTCACATATCTGTCCATCCATCCATCCACCCACCAGTCCAAAATCCACTTTAAAGACAGCTGGGCAGTGTGTGAAAACTGAGGATCAGGTGGTTCGGATTCAAGTGTTAGGAGGATGGGAAGAACTTGAGAGGAGTTGGCTAGAAACCGTTCAAAGAGGGGATGAGCCTTGAAGGGTGGATAAAATGTTGACAGTGATGAGGACGTTCTGGAGAAGGAAGCAGGTGTGACGGTGGGAAAGTTCGCCAGACAAGTGGGAGACAGGTGTGACTGGAGGAGTGGGTTTCTCTAACTGTGCCATCAGAACAGCTGGTGAAACTGGACTTTTGCTCTGTCGTCGGAGGTTTCAGGCTTCATTGTTGGGAAGAATTTTCTCATGGGCCTCTTTCAATCAGAGCAGTGTAACTCAAGTGACTTGTGTTGAGCTCCCCCTGTGCTTGCTGGGCACTGGCACTGTAATAATCATTTAATTCTCACAGTTCTTTGAAGTAGGTGCTCTCGTTATCCGCATTTTTTGTATGAGTAAACTAAGGTACTGAGAGTGTAAGAGAATTGTCCCAGGTGATAGATCCTGTGGTGGGAGTGGATGAAGCAAGGAAGTTAATCCAAGGAGATTGGCTCTAGAACAGTGGTTCTCTAAGAGTGGTCCCAGACCACCAAGAACACTTTGCAAATGCCTATTCTCGGCTGTTTAAGGACCAGTGCTCCAGAGCCCAAGCTCTTCACCACAGGGTTATATGGAATGTGAGGAAATTAGAGGCGGTATATCAGGCAGGTAAGTCATTTAGGATGTCTTGGCAACAGCCCAGAGATGATGACTTGACAAAGGTTTGGGTTTGGGAGGTGCAGGCCTGGGAAGGGATAGTGTGCCTCGAATTTTTAAGAATAGGGCAAAACCATATATATATTTTTTTTTTTAAGAGAGCGTGCACGCACGCGCGCACACGTGCAGGGGGCTGGGGGAGGGGTGGAGAGAGAAGGAGAGCGAGAATCCTAAACAGGCTCCACGCTCAGCTCAGAGCCCGATGCAGGGCTCGATCTCACAACCCAGAAATCAGGACCTGAGCTGAAATCAAGAGTCAGACACTTAACCGACTGAGCCATCCAGGCGCCTGCAAAACCTTGGTTTAACTGAAGGGGAGGTGAGGAGTTGAGTCCTGTGGATACTGGGAGCCGGAGAACTTCCAGGCAGCGAGGGTACAGGTACCTGTTTCTGACTGGAGGAGGCAGCCAGTGTGGATAGAGCAGAGTGAGAGGGTGAAAACAGGGCTAGGTCTTGGAGAGACCCTCCTAGGAGTTGGGCTTCTCTGCTAAGTGCATTGAGATACCCAGGTGCAGAAGTCAGGTAGGTAACTGGACTAAAGATAGTAATTTGGGGGGCCCCCACTATGTAGATGGTATTAAAACCAGGACACTAGGTGACATCAGTGGTGGAGTGAATGTGGATAGGGAAAAAGAGGCTCCAGGTGTTGAAGGAGACCTTAGTGGCCCACTGAGGTGGGAGGAAAAGCTGATGGTGAGTCTTGGAAGCTGAGTGAGGAGAGCATTTCAGGTGGAGGCAGTGGGGAGCCTTGTCAAGAGTTGCTGATGGTTAAGTGTGCAGTATGCCTGCACATTTATCCCAGGAGAGAAGAGCATTGCGGGAGCGGGGGCCTGGGCAGTGAGAGGGTGTGGATCTGCCCACCAGCATTCCAGGCATGGTTACAGGAGAGCAAGTAGAGGGGGGTGCAGATGCTTGTAGGTGTGTGGTTCCATGGTGGGACCCTGGTGAAGGTTTCTTCCTACTGTTGTATTTTCTGTGTGAAATAGGAAGCAGCTGAGATTGAGAAGGGGTGGCCTGTTGTGGAGAGTTGAGGCAAGATGAGAGGGTATAAAGTAGTCCTTGAGAAGTGTGGGAGACTGTATTCCCACACGGTGGAGCAGGGATTGTCCAAGGCTCTTCAAGCTTCTTTTTGCAAGGTCAGAGTGATTTTCAGGGTATCACCAAAATGGTTTTTTATGCCTTTTTCATTCTCTCACAAGTGTACAGTGGAGTTTTCAGTTGTGTGACTTGCAGTACTAAGCATAACAGACACAGATGTGAGAATCCAGCTGTCTTCTCTTCAGACAGACGTTACAAAGATCTGTAAAATTGTTAAAACAATGCCTTTCTTGTCGATAAATTGTGTTTTTGAAAGTAGAGTGACGGGGCGCGTGGGTGGCTCAGTCGTTGAGCGTCTGCCTTAGGCTCAGGTCATGATCCCAGGGTCCTGGGATTGAGCCCCGCATCGGGCTGTCTGCTCAGCAGGAAGCCTGCTTCTCCCTCTCGCCCTGCTTGTGTTCCCTTTTTCGCTGTGTCAAATAAATAAAATCTTAAAAAAAAAAAAAAAAAGTAGAATGACTTCTGGTTTAAAAAGAAAGGTTATTCATATTAACATGTAATTTATTATTTTAAAATGAATATTTTAGAAAGTTTAAATATCAGTAGATATAACCTACATAAACAAGTTCTTTGGGGTCCTCAGTAATTTTTGAGTGTAAATGGGTTCTGAAACCAAAAAATTTGAGAACTACTGGCCTAGAGAAGTGCCTTGGTGTAAGGGTCCCAAGGAAGAATCTGACTGGATATACAAGAGGAAGAGTTGTGGGTGGCTGGTTTTGAGCCTGGCAAAATAGTGGTTCCGTTAGTTGAATAGGAAAGTGAGGGGCAGAGCTCTTTGCAGCCAGCCGTAAAGGTGCATTTTAAGAACTGCTGATTCAGGAGTATTGTGATCAGATATGCTGGTGAGACAGGTGCTGGGCAGCACCAAAGCCAGATGTGGGAGTCTTCCTCCAAAAGTTAAGGGATGGGGTGGTGGGGGAGAGGAAGTGAGAATGTAGAAGAGCGGGGAGCAAACACCAAGTGGTGAGAGGGCCCAGACTGAGCAGGTGAAGGCCCAGACACAGGAGGGAGGGACCGCTGTCAGATGCTGCGGGAGCTAGTCTTACTTTCTGTCTGTGATTTACATGCCTTGTTGGGCCCCCGTTCCATTAATGACTTACTGCTAATTAGAAAATGGAAGGTTTTGATGCAGACATATTAACTATAAAGTAACTTGTAAGGAAGAAACAGTTAAATATTTATAGGTATCTTTATAGAGGCTGTGATGGCTCAGTTTGGCCATTCGGTAGCTTACGCTATCCTCCTTAGCCCTAAAGTTGGTTTTAAAGTTGTGGATTTGCCATGTTTTGTTTTCCTGGTGCATGTTTTTAGTTTCAGTGGCTTATTTAAACTGGTTTTGTCAACACTGCTTACTATTGACATTTCTTTTCTTTCTTTTAGTAACTTGGATCCACTTACAGAAACTGTATCCTTTAAAAAAAAAAAAAAAAGTTAAATGAAGGCTAAGAGTAAGGAACACGGAGAAACAAAAGAAAAAATAGACTTGAGTACCAAAAAACTTTAAAACTTATAGGCCAGGAAACATAAGCAACATTGAAAGTAATTTAAAAAACCAAATGAACTGGGGGTAAGAGTTGTCTTAAATCTGCCTGACAAGCTGCTAACAGAATGACCTCATAAATCTACAGCAGTGCAGCTCCCCTGCCTACCTTGCCCCTGGGCAGTAAGTATGGCTCCATACAACCGAAAGCAGTGACTTCAAGATGGGTTATTACTCTCTCTGAGTGAAGCCTGAAGGTGACGAGCAGTCTGTGGTGGTTTCATGAAGTCATCGGCGACCAGGCTGTGCACTTTAACCACTATCTCACTCCCAGGGTGGCCTTGGCTTTCCTGTCCCAGATAGCTGCCCGAGCAAACAGCATCACATCCATGTTCCTGGCAGGAGGATCAACAGAGGGGAAGGTGAGAGTGACCTTCCCTTTCAGGGGTACCTTTAGGAAGTACCACACAGGCCTTCTGTATCCCATTGACCAGCAGCCCCTGCCACACTCATCCAGCTATAACAGTCGGGGGAGGAGCCCAGCTTTAAATTGGGCTTGTTACTAAGAAAGGATTTGGGGTAATAATTAGCTGTATCTATCATGTTCCCCACTGAA
The DNA here is from genome assembly GCF_029215605.1 of Mirounga angustirostris. Taxonomy (NCBI): domain Eukaryota; kingdom Metazoa; phylum Chordata; class Mammalia; order Carnivora; family Phocidae; genus Mirounga; species Mirounga angustirostris. The sequence goes on along the minus strand of NW_026991718.1, from coordinate 93,705,173 downwards.
AAATGGGCAAAGATGTGTAAAGTTGGGGTGCTCTGGGTTATGTTGCACTGATAGACAATCCCACATTCTCAGTCGCTTTCTAGCTTTTACTCCATGTCCATTGCAGGGTAGGAGGGTAATAGTAACTGATAATTTAACAAAAGAGGGCATATAAGAAGCCAATGACGTTATTAAGAGTTCAGTCTCACCAGTCAAAAGATATGTGGATTAAAACCAAAATGAGATGCCATGCTTTACCTATCAAATTATCAAGGATTAAAAAAATGATAAAACTCATGCTGATGAGGGTAAGAGGAGCATTCTCATAAATTGCTAGTGACAGTATAAATTGCTGCAGTCTTTCTGGAAGGCACGTTGGCAGTGTAATACGTAGTACTAATTCCATTTCCCAGAAGCTAAAAATAAGAGAGTCAGTCAGGGGAGGAATTGTCAAACTGAGGTGCATGGGTCAAATTTGGTCCACTGCCTGTTTTTATTTTTGTAAATACAGTTTTATTGGACACAGCTACGCTGAATAATTTACATATTGTCTGTAGCTTTGTCCGTGGCTTTCACAGAGTAGTTACATCAGAGCTGGTCCACCCAGCCACGAATATTTACTGTCTGTCCCATTATAGGAAATGTTTGTTAACCCGAGTATGTCATTACAAAAAATTTTATTGCAGAATTCTAGTATTAAAAATTTAGAATAGCATTCACACACAACAAGGAAATGGTTAAATTATACTGTATTCATGAGGAATTTAAAAAGATTTTTGAGAAACTGAAAATAACCCACATGTCCCTTGTCAAGAGATAGGAAATTTAAATTGTTTACCCAATGGAGTGTACTGTACATTATTAAAGATTAATTATAGGTATAGGTAATGAATGACAGGGGTACATATCAGAAATAAAGCTGAGTGAAAAAGCAAAAAAATCACCAAAAGGTTTCATTTTATATTTCAAAAATTATGACTTTTTAAAGAGACCTCCATGTTTAAAAAAAAAAAAGACTTCTGAATGACACAAAAATTTTCACTGTATAATAAGGTAAAGTATTAGGATGCGAAATCAAGTTACAGCGTGTGTGTCTACTGACACTTCAAATTTACAGTAAAAGTCCCATAATCCAGGTGAGGCCATGTTTGAAAGTAACCTGCCAGGGCTTGGTAGTTGCTGAGCCAACATCTGGCCTCCTCCTGGAGCTGGAGGAGAGGTGGTAATGGTGTGTGTCGGTGGCTGAATGGCAAGAAGACTGGCCGGCCTGCCCTGTTACTGGTTATGTTTGAAGAGTGCTCAAAACAGTGGTTGTTGTTCAGAGGAGAGTCTGAAGAGTTTACAACTGAGCAGATTTTACAGAACCTTAAAAAAAATTGTGATTGGTGGTGGCCCCTCATAGAATTGCATCAGCAAGCTTACACTAAGAAGAAATAGAAGAATAAGCACATGTCAGTAAGGATGCCAGGATTGAAGAGTTTCGTATTGAGCAAATTATTCAGGCTTTCACTCTTAAGTCAGCTTTTATTTGTAGTACCAGAGAGAGAGAATTTGAATCAGTGCAGCGGAAACACTAGGTAATTGTTGACTCTGGGAGTGAGTGCTTAACTTTTAAAGTTACTTTCACAGCCACACAGCTGAAGCTAAAGTAGGAACTAGTCATTAATTTTCTAGTGCAATTATGGAAAAACAAATGTACTGAGCATCTACTTTGTGCCAAGCACCAGGGATAGAGTGAACATGACATTCATATCCAAAAGGGAGATAGTAAACAATATCCAGTGATAAGTGCTGTGCCGAGATTTAGATACAGTGCAATCAGTATGGACACAGATGATAGAACTTCAGACTTCTGGCTCTCTGCTGTTAGATGGTGTTGTTGCCACTTATATTTTTGAAGTTCTGTATTCAGGCAATTTTGTTATAAATTATTAGTGCTGACCTAAATATTTAATGTACTGACATGAATATAGAAATCACACATATATAGACCTGGGGATAAAGTAACAATGTACTTTTCAAAGGAACTTTCTTCACAATATTTCTTTTATGAAGAACTTTGTACTGTCCGTTACTTTCCACACTCCTTAACGAGACTCTAGTATGGGATTCCTTTTTACTTACAGTACCTTGCCCACTGGCCAGAGTACTTCATTGTTGCGGAGGCACCTGGTGGAGAGTTAATGGGTTATAGTAAGTATAATACCACTAGAACTTTTTTGGGTAGGCAGTTGAGATTTTAATATAGATTTCAACTGATTTAGATTGATTGCAGAGGTGGAAATATAATCATGATGCCTATAATTTTATTTCCTTTAACCACTGACAGCTCGACAATGCTTTCTACATTTTAGGCATTGTGCTCTAGGCCTCAGGGGTAGATACAGACAGACATGACCTCAGGCTTCATGGATCTTTCATTCTGTGCTTATGTTACATGTCTACATGGTTTATTTGGTACATAACACAGGAATTGTAGCATCTCCATTGAATTAGTAGCATTACTAATGAAAATTTGAGCTGTGGGTTATCTCAGTTTTGGGTACACATACATAACTACATGAAATGTAGATATTTAAAGAAATAGATATTCTGGTTCTGTGTTCAAAATTAGTTGCATTTTTAGTTTATTCCTTTTTTTAAAAAGAAACCTTTCTCTAAGCGAAAGTCAAATTAAGAGCACTATTAACCATTAGCTAGATGACTTTACGTGTTACTTAAAAATTAAAACTTTGTCATTAGTTTCCTTTATCATAAAAATGTGCCAACAGTCATTCTGTATTCATGTATAAATCCGTGTGTTTAATTACTGAGTGCAATCTTTTGTTGGCAGTCATGGGTAAAGCGGAAGGCTCAGTAGCTAGGGAAGAATGGCACGGGCACGTCACCGCTCTCTCTGTCGCTCCGGAATTTCGACGCCTGGGTTTGGCTGCTAAACTTATGGAGTTGTTAGAGGAGATTTCAGAAAGGTGAGATCCTGCTTTTCAAGTGATCATTTATAAACCCTATTTGATTTTTCTTATGGTGAAAATGTATAAGATTTTTTTTTTCTGTTCAGCCTGAATGTTGTGCTTCACAGTTTGCAGGGTATTCACATATTCAGAGTAGTAGTGTTGTCCCTATTTAGCCATTGAAGAAAAATCAGGTGAAGTGAGTGACCTGCCATGGGCTTATGTGCTGGTAACAGGTACAATCAAAGACTAGTCCTTAAGGTTTTTTTTTTTAGTGTTCTTGCCACTGTGCCAGATATTCCCAAATTCTTTGTTAACGTTGCCCTTGGCATATCAGTGATCTTTTTCATAGTGCCCCTATGGCCAAAAAAAAAAATAAATCCCTCAGTTCAGACTTAAGCAGTTATGTCCTAACTGCTTAGTAAGTATTTATGGCCTAACAAACTAGTAGCTGTTTGGAAAAAAAAAACAAATTGAAAGAAATAGTATTTTTATTTCATTGTTAATTGTGGTTACCAACTAATGAGATGTGTGTGCCTTTTGGGAATTGCATGACTTCTCAACCTTGGAAACGGATTCAACACAACCACCTGCATTCTTGTTTCATACTGATTTTCTTGTGGTACTGGGGGTTTTTTTAGTCACAGGAACTGCCAAAACCTGGCTTCATAAAACCTTTGATAAAACCTGTCATCAAAAGAAATGTAACACCATGTAATGCTGCATTTGTGATTATATCAAGCTAGTAGTTTGCCAGTATCTGACATGTAAGGTTTGTCTGTGTTTTCCCCAAACATTTGAAATATCCCACAGGGCCACCTTGGAGCACTCTGGAGCACAGTTTGGGAACTGCCAGCATTAGGGCTTTTTAAAAAAAGACCTATTGTGTATGTCAATCTCACACCCTCATTATGTGAGATAAAAGTAATTTAATTAAAAGACTCCTGCCAGCTCCCATTCTAAAAGAGATAAGAGATGTGTGTATAAGTTTAATCAGTTGTCAAGCTACCATTTATTTTTTTCTCTACTTTTAAATGCCTAGCAGTATATAGGAAAGGGAATATTTGCTGAGAAGGGCTCTTGAGGTTTTCCACTTAATGGATTTTAAAAAGGCAAGTTTTAAAGAAGTAACCATGGCCTGAAAATGCTCTGGGCCAAGTTAGGGCAAGAGGAACTTGAGCTTATTCAGAGAAGAGAGAAAATAGTATTAGCTGAAAAAGAAGTAAGTTCTAGTACTTGAAAATTTTTAGTTTTTACATATTTGTTAATGGCATTATCTTATTGAAAAAAAGTATTTGGCATTATTATATAGTGGACAGGGAGTTAAGAAATGGGTTCTAATTAGTTATTACTGTACACATATGATTTTATGTACTTTTGGGATAAATTCTCTCTCAGAGTAGAAAACCACTAAATTCCCTTCTTTACCAGTTTCTAAATCTTCATTACTTTGGAATAGTTGCTATAAGATTTTTGTGTGTGTGTATATGTACCTATCTACATACGTACATACGTGTATTTTTAACTGTATACATTAAAAACCAGAAAGAAAAAGGAAATTAAAGTGGTAAAACAAATAAAAAGCCTGAAATGAGATGTTACTATGAATCCAAATATAATCCGTAAATACAACACTAAATGTTAATGGACTAATTACTCCAGTTAAAAGACAAAGACCTGATGACATTGTTAAGTGAAGCCAGCCACAGAAAGACAAATAATGTGTGATTCCATTCTTATGAGATATCTAAAACAGGTAAATTTGGAGAATCAAAGAGTGGAATGGTGGTAGCCAGGGACCAGGGGAGAGGGGAATGGGAAGTTACAGGCATAAGTTTCAGTTAAACAGAATGAATAAGCTCTATAGTCTGCTGTACATTTACCTGTAGTTAACAATGTGCATTTAAAATTTATTAAGAGGGAAAAACCTCATACTGAAGTGTTCTTACAACAGTAAAATAAAGACAAAGACTGTCAGAACTGTATTCTATTTACAGGACATATATGTAAAGATTAAAGACAAAGATTGAAAGAAATTTTTAAAATTATCATGCAGATTCTAACCAAAAGACAGTTGGTATACTTAACAAGAGTCACATAATAGTTCAATAATTATCAGAGTAAAAAAGGGTCATTGCTTATAGGTGAAAATATTTAATGCATCAGGAAGATGTAATAATTACAAATTTTATGTACACAGTGATATAAATTCAAAGTAAAAATGCAAAAATTGATAAAAATACAAGGAGAAATAAGCAGACATTATCATAATGGGAGATTTGAACATGCTTCTTTCTAATTGATAGAACAATTAGACAGATTGATTAAGGGCATAGAATAGGGGTGAGTACTTTTCCTGGGCCAGATAAATATTTAGGCTTTACAGGCCCGTTAATATCTCTATTGTGTGTGTGCGTATGTATGTATGTGTGTATGTGTATATTAAAACACCCCTTCAAAATTTTAGTAACTGTTCTTAGCCGGAGAACAGTACAAAAATAGGTTGCAGGCAGACCCCCTTCATCAACAGATTACAACCAGTAGCTAAAAATCTTTCCAGAAAGCTATGGATTCTCTGGCAAATTTTACCAACTATTTTAAGAAGTAACAACAGTAAGTTTACTTTTACACAAACTAAAAAAAAGAACATTTTTCAACTTTTTTTTAAGGCTGAAATAACTAATACTTATGTAAGAAAACCCAACAAGAAATAAGAGGAATGAAAATTTGAAGAAAATATCAGTCTTTATAGATGCAAAAGTCCCAGAAAAATCTTAGCAGAATGGATTCAGCAATTCATAAAAAGGATGATCTATCAGGGGAAGGAAGGTTGTTTTAACATGAGAAAATCTGTAAATGTATTCCACCATATTAACAGATGAAAGGAGAACATTTGTTAGTAAGTGCAGAAAATGCTTTGATAAAATCCTATTGATTAAAAACTGTTAGCAATGAAGGAAATAGAACTTCCTTAACCTAAAAAAAGAATATCTACCAAAAACCTGTAGTAAATCATTTCAGTGATGCATTGAATGCTTTCCCTTTGAAGAGAGGGATGAGACAAGAAGGATGCCTACAGTCAGCCCATCTTCAGTAATTTACTGGAAATCCTAGACAGCACAGTACAGCAAGAAAAATAAGATACAAGGACTGAGAAGAAACAAAACTCTTTGTACACATAAGATTGTACAAACAAAACCACAAGAAGCTATAAATAAATGTTTAGAATAAAAGTTAAGCAGAGTTGGACAGTCAGTATAAAATTTAATTTCAATTTCTATACAAACAGTAAAATTTAGGAAAAGATGCCAATTACAGTGGCATCAAAATACCTTAAGCCCTTTGAGAAAAATCTAACAAAAGCTGTGTGAGACTTCACTGAAGTTTCCAACACTTCCCTGAGAGACAGAAAAGATGACCTATCTTAGTGGAGAGAGAACTAGGTCAGTGGCATGGAGGGCTAAACTGGTGTTTGATCCATGGAGCCAATGTAATTGCAATCAACATCGCCAGTCTTTTTTGTGAGACTTGTTAAATTGATTCTGACGCTTACAGGGGAATGGAAGGAGATAAGATCGTTTGAACAACAACAAAATGGGCAGGTTTGCCCCTCCAGATATCAAGCAGTAATGAGCGAGCTCTGTGTCACTGCTGGCGTACTTGTCCAGACCAGTGGAACAGAATCGAGGAACAGATGCAGGGATACGTGGATTTTGACACACTCCAGAGGAGGCAGCTGCAGAGCAGCAGTGAAGGGACACTCTCTTCAGTAGGGACGGTGGCACAACTGGATATCCATGTGGGAAAAAAAACTTCCCAGATTACTACCTTACCATACACAGATCAGTTCCAGATTTATTAAAAACCTAGATGTGAAAAGCAAAACTCAAAAGCCCTTTTAAGTAACCCATGACCTCAGGGTAGAAAAGAACTTCTTAAATAAGCTATAAAAAGTCTGACTGTAAAGGAGAGGCTCATATGCATCTTCACTGAAGTAACTTTGTTTATCAAAAGTTACATGAGGATAAGTCAAGCCACAAACTGGGAAAAGATTTGCAACAATCCTTTACATAATGTCAACTATCCAGAATACATAGAGAACCACAGTTGGGAAGAGGAAAAAAAAATGTGTAAAAGACCAATAAGGACTAAAAAATGAGAAATCTAATTGGCCTACAAAAATATATTTAGCCTCATTAGTAATAAGAAATGCCAATTAAAATTACCCGGAGATACTTTTATGAGATTTTCAAAAATAAAAATGTCTGATGCACCAAGCCTTTGTCACTGTGGGAATGGAGTCTTACCCTCCTCGGGGGAGTGTGAGCAGACTGGGAAATGGGTATTACCTAAAAAAGCTGAAGATGCCCCTATGAGCCAGTGATCACACTCCTAGTTGTAGACCTTAGATATTGTACCATGAGACATACAATAAAAATATTCATAGCAGCATAGTCTATAATAGTAGAATCCCGACATGTTTATCTGTGGAACCATGGACAACTTACAGTATATCCATCCATACAATGGAATGCTAAACAAAGGGAAGATGAACAAGATCCAGCTACACCAGGCTGACTTGCACATTACTGAGGGGGGCAAATCACCAAATGATATACAAAGTACGATAGTATTTATATAAAGTTCATAAATAGGAAAAACTGTACTAGGTGGTGAATCTACAGCAAAAACCAAGGAGCAAATGAGAGTAAGAGTCAAGACTTGGAGACCTCTGGGTAAAGGGGATGGCTGTCAATGCCCAGAGAGACCTGAGGGCTTCAGGGCTGCCAGTGTCAGGCAGCCCGTATCCTGTCGTTACGCGTGGGCCATGGGCACACAGGTGCCTGTTATTGCTCAAAATCTTTAATTTGCACGTATAGGTGAAAATATTGTATCACTAGTTGATAAAATGAGCATGTCATTTACAGTGATATAAAATACACAAGACAATTATGGTTTAAAAAAATGTTTTAAAAGTTTATCTTTTAAAGAAAATACAGGTTTTAAAATGTTAGTATGCTAAGAGAAAATCATCTCTTTGTACCTCAAAATAATTGTCATAAATCCTCAGTAATAAAAATGGATATGAGGTAATCAGCTGCAAAGTCCTATTATTACCATTCTTTGAAGAGTAGTCAAAGCCAACTAAAAACAAGTGTTTTTAAAAATATGTAACTGACATTTCCCCTTTTTTTTTCCTTAAAGAAAGGGTGGATTTTTTGTCGATCTCTTTGTAAGAGTATCTAACCAAGTTGCAGTCAACATGTACAAGCAGTTGGGCTACAGTGTGTACAGGACGGTCATAGAGTACTACTCGGCCAGCAACGGAGAGCCCGACGAGGATGCCTATGGTGAGCTCCCTTCTGTGGCAGTCTCCCCCAAGAGAAGCCAAAACACTTACATTCATTCTACACACTAGTCATTTTAACAAATGGAAAAGAATCATAGTATTTGTTGGACTTAATATTTTAAATTTGAGCTATAATATTTAAATCTCCTTTAACCTGCCTTTATGAACCTATCAATGGTTAAATTACATTAACCAATGGTTAATTGCTATCAGTCATTTTATTATGTTACCGGCATGTTAATTTTACTAAGAGTTTGTCAAAAGAACATTGGTATGAAGAGCTGAGTACTGGTGACTGGGAGTCTCACTTAAAAACATTTGTCTCTGAGGACCTAGGAAATGGGGTAGGGGACAAACCTCTTATGAGAACTTTACATACACACTTTGACATAAGGTATTTTGGTATTTGGGTACTTACATTAAATTTTGCTTCCTAACAGATATGAGGAAAGCACTTTCCAGAGACACTGAGAAGAAATCCATCATACCATTACCTCATCCTGTGAGGCCTGAAGACATTGAATAACCATGGGCAGTGGTTCTTAGGCTGATGCTCCAGATATTTTATGGACAATATTATTTTCATTGGATGATCTTGGAGCTCTATTAGGAGAAAAGTAATCATTTAGGTCTCACAGACTTCAAGAAAATACAGGTTATAGACTTGAGTCTCATTGTTTCCAGTTAGCAATATCCTACCTACTAAAGCTGTTCACTGTAATAAAATTCAGTCAAAAAGGCAGCTGGGTCAGATGGAAACATTCCACTATTTTGTTTCATAATATTTACTATATGCTAGGGAAAAAACTTGCTCCAGTCTCCTCCTAAATTCTGTGCCTGAGAACCACTGCTACATACATATTTTTTATTTTGTATCGAACTGTTAATTGAAGCTTTAAAAGCATATATGAAATGTATAAATCTAAGATGTATAATAAAATGCACTGTAGACTATGAATGTGTTCTGGAAGCTTGTTGGTCATTTATAAAATTACATCAGGATTGAGAAGAGCCACCATTTAGGATATGATGTTTCTCTTGTTTGGCTTACGTAGAAAGCATTTTTAAAATACATGCTTGAAACAGCCCCTGCCCAGCAATATTTAGGCATCCTTCTTATTGCATAGTAAATTCTTCCCAGATACTTGTTTACATACTGTTAAGTCCCAGATCTTTTCCTTGTCTAATCTCACACTACTTTGCTTAAATCCTGCCTTTGAAAATATAAAAAGACACTGAGGTTTCTTTAAAGGGGAAAAAACCTAATTCCAAAAGAAAGGCCATAAAACTAGGTTGTGGGCGACCCATGTAGTTTCATGTTTAGTTTTCTTTACTTGTAATACCTGAAAATATCCAGTGAGTAAAAGAAGTGGCTAAAGAAAACCCCACAGAAACGATTACTAAAAAGCTTTTGCCTCTTAAAGGACTTACCCTGGTGGAGTTGAAGGTGAGAGACATCTTTCATGTTCTCCCATGAGAAGGTAAACTTTTTCCTTCACGCATTTCATGCTGGCACCAGCCAGAAAGTGGCGGTAGGAGTTTACATTGGGAACCTGACTATTAATTTTTGTTCTTATGCAGCATAAACCGGACAGAATTATAGAAGACTCTGATAAGTCACTTAATTAGCATTTTGACCTGCTTTCATCTCACTCCTTGACTCTGTACTTAGCTAAAGGGTATTAAAATCAGAAATGTTCCTCCTGGCTAACCAGACCTCAGTACTCCATAGTCAGGACCCACGTGACACCCAGCAGCTGGGTGACACTGGTCCAGAGCTGGAAGCACTGAGGCTGAACACAGGTGTGCCTTTGATCCTGGCCGTCTTAGCCGCCTCTGCCCTCAAACACTAGCTTACTTTCAAGATACAATTCAGTACCATACTGACTAGCTTTTTTTATTCTTTAACATTTTTGTACATTTAGTAAGCCTTACCCAATTAAATCTGCAAATAATAAAGTTGCTAGTTGCCCTCCCAGGTGAAAAAATACTCTTGAAGATGACAGTTCGAGTCAAATAACTTGGGCAGTGAACAAAACAAAAAAATAGGCCTGAGAAATCAGGCCAGATTAAAGAAAATAATCAGATCAGTTAATTAAGGCAAATATTTTTTGCTTGAGGATATGAGCAGTGCTTCAACAAATGTGTTAATATCTCTGTGCTACTTTAAGTTTTCTTTTTTGGCATTACAGTTGGTTACCTTTGGTGTTTTTCACGTGTTCTAAACCAAGCCTAAGTTAAATGTATCCTGGATTACAGTAGCTACCTTCTGCTGTAACACACTAGGGGATGTTTATTGGTACTACAGGTAGAAATGATTCCCTCGTCCAGTAAGGTTGGGAAACACGCCAGCATTGCTATTGGGGTTCATCATGTACAGTAACGTATCCAAGGCTCTGAGAAGCTGAACTGTAAAGAGAGTTGATTAACAAGGCTCAACCTTAACCTGGGGTTTCCTAAATTTACTGGAGCAGGGGGCACTGTTTTTCACAGCACATGTGTTACTATTCTTTAAGCCATTACAGAGCTCAATCAGTGGGGGAAACTGATTACAGCATGAAATTTGACTAAAACATCTTGGTAACAAAAAGACCTTGGTCGGAAATACTATCAATTATTTCCCAACTGGTGTTTTCAAAAGCATGTAGTACCAATGGCCACTGTTAAGAAAGTACGGGTATTTAGAAGTTAAATTAATCCAAGCACATTCAATTCTACAAGGATGAACATGTTTAGGAAAGTGGCTGGGAATGAACATTTTATTGAGCAGTCACGATGTGCCAGGTATATTCTTTTTCTAATCTTCAAAATGAGTTGGCAGACGGCCATTTTATGAGAGAAGAAACTAAAAGATTAAGTTATAGATTACTAAGTGGCAGCTGGGAATGGAACTCGAGTCTGTGTGACTGAAGATGTGAAGAAGTTAGAGATTTCAGGTGAGTGCACTAAATATCTTTATGAAGAAGACAAGCATAAAAAAAACTTTAAAAGTTACTGTAGAATGTAACTTGAACACTTCTAGAAAAACACTTTGAAAAGTGCAGGTCCATCTAAAATAGTTGAAAGCATTACCTCAATTAGATTTCCTAATGCATGATATGGACAAAAAAATGTTTGGACTCCGATAAAGGAAACTAATGGTTCAAAAAATTTTCTTGCAACCCCCCACCCCTCACTAACCCAAGAACATTTTAAAAATAATTCAAAAAATAGCTATCAAAGACTCCAATTCCTTACTGGTGAAATATACAAAAACTTACGGAGTCACAAGAGTTCCGAATGGTTAATTTATAAAAATAATAAAACACTTATCAATATGAACAAGAGCATCAGGATTCACTTTCATCAATGTCCTTATCTGGGTCTTGCTCTGCAGCCTCCTTTTCCTGTTGCTGTTTCTTCCAAAGTTTGGCCATGGCCAGAAGCTTGAGGTTGGGTTGGTTGGCAGCATCTTCTGGAAAGATGTAATCATAGTACTCTTCCCACCCTGCATCAGACTATGGAAAAAAAGTAAAACAAAAGATAAGCCAACATGTGGCTGAAATACACTGCAGTTACTTTAAAGTGGAGAATTTTCACTGCAAAACCCTGGAGTGTTCAAATTCAACTTATGTTCATTTACAAAACACCACCAAAGCCCATTACAGAAAGAACAAGGGCTGGGCCTGCAAGATTGGGTGAACAAGTAGCTGTGGGGTAACCAGGTGATGCACATTAACAAGGGCACAGGGTGTAATGAGCACTGCGTGTTATATAAGACTGATAAATCACTGAACTCTACCTCTGAAATTAACAATACTTATGTAAATGTTATGTTGATTAATTGAACTAAAAAAAAGAAGTAGCTGTTGGGGTTGGTGTTGCTGCAAGTCGACCAGCTCACGGAGAGCTAAAAACCAGTGGAAAAAGATCCTAAAAATTAAAGCACAGCTCCTCTATACTCAACCAAGATACTCTTTTTTTTTTTTTTCCATCTTGTAGTTTTCTAAGATTTTAAATTTTTAAAGACTGGGACGGGTTGGGTGGGTTGGCTGGTTAAGCGGCTGCCCTCAGCTCAGGTCATGATCCTAGGGTCCCAGGATGGAGTCCCAAGTCAGGCTCCTTGCTCAGTGGGGAGCCTGCTTCACCCTCTGCCTGCCACTCCCTCTTCTTGTGCTCATTCTCTCTCTCTGATAAATTTAAATAAATTAATTTTAAAGACTTACATCATACTCAGTTCGAAAGCCGTCAATCTGTGCACTACTATTCTGACTCCCTGCCCTTACAGCCCCACCTCAGACTGGTCACTGATGTGGCTTCCTACACACTGCTCTAGTTCCAGCTTCCACCATCACTTGCTCTGCTTATAACAGCTTCCCAACAGATCTTCCTCCAATGTAAGCCAGCCCCTGGGTCATGTTGTTTTGTGCATAAGAACCTTCCTATAGCTGTGTTTCCATGGTAGCCAGGCTGCAATGGTCTCCTACTCCAGGCTGTCTGCTCCCATGCTCAGATTGTACATACGGCACTTAGAAGTACAAATTTCAAAGTCAGATGCATTTCTGCTCATCTGACATGAGATGACCAGCTCCACAGGCTCAGTTCTTACCCCGTCATCAGCCTGGACCTTTCTTCTCTTCTTGACTTTCTCTGGCATGAGTTTGTCTACTCTCTCCTTATCTGATACTGTTCCAAATTCATCTTCAAAGCTTCGCCAGGATTCCAGCAACATAAGTCTCTCTTCCTTTTCTTCACAGTTCCTCATGGTTTTGTTAGCCTCTTCATAAATTTGTCTGCATTTAGCCAAACTTCCTTCTTTCCCTGAAGACAGCTCAAACTGTGCAAAGCTGATCCATACCTTATGAAAAATTATTATAGAAGCAAATTAACCATGTCATCCAGAAAACGATCATGTAATAATGCTAATTTCTAGTTAATGACATCTGAACATACTAATGTATTCATCTGTAGTATTCAAAGAACATATTGATTATATGCTTCAATAATGTTGAAGCAGTCTGCTTCTATATCCAATTAGGTGTTTGACATGGTCTTAAAATCCTGAAAAGAGTTTAACTTTTTATTCAATCCTGTGATATTCAAGTTAGTCCCATGCAGTATAAATATTGACCTGGTATAAGCTTTATATTCCAAAGTCCTCTGAGACTCATGGGCTCTTTCTAAAAGCAAGAAAAGCACTAAAAAAAAAAAAAAAAAACAACAACAAAAAACCTGATACACTTAAAATACAGAAATACGATATTTCCTTCAGAACTGCTGATTTAGGCAAAATCAAAGATAATCAACAGAATGCAGGATACCTTGACATGTTGTGTCCGCTGAAGCAATCTTCGGTAAAGATTTCGTGTTCTCTCAGTTTCTTCCTGCTCAATTTCAAAATCAATATATGACTTCCAAAGCACCTAAGGAAGAACTTAATAAGTCAGCCTTGACATTTAAAGAGCAACATGTCCCTATCAGCTTAACGACCATTCCAACCTAGGACATCCAGGAACCTAGGACTTCTATGAACAATTAAAGAACAGGTAGCATCTGGACACAATAAAAACAGTGGCATTTACAAGCTGGCCAAAACTTGGCTACCATTCTGTATTATTAGATAAAAGGCTTTGGATTCATTTTTGGATTCTCTTTCAGAGTTTTTCAAATGCTGGACTTATCAAGAAAAGCTCAGAGACTTGCCAAGTCTCCCAGACACTGCCATGATCCTGTCACATACAACTGACATTGCCGGGAGAAAACATGGCTTGATTAGCCAGGATTTACTCTTCTTACCTCCACTGTAAATTCCTTGATAGCTTTGAGTTCACCTCAACAACTATTCAGTAAACAGCAGTGCACCTACTAGGTACTGCCTGTCAGGGGACAAGGATGGAGTAACATGTGGCCCGGACGCCTGGGAGCTGAGGCCAACTGACAGAACCATAATACATAAAGACCTGCCCTAATTCAGCCGGTGGGACCCAAGGCATAAAATGCAGAGTCACATTAGGGCAAGACTCACAAAAAGGTGGGTGAGTTCAGTGGCTCTCAAACAGGTCCTAGTTGTGGCTTGGCGCCACCTTGTGGCTTAAGTTTAAATAGGGAAGGGACAGGCGAGGATGGTGGCAGTAGTTTAATTTCAGAAATATCCTGGTTTAGATAGAGCTTCTTTTGCTGACCCAATCTGGGAAAAACTGTGCCAGGAGAATCCTTGGATGTGCAGTCTCAACCTTCATCTGCCCTATTCTCCAGAGCTGCCTGCTGCGTATTTCCTTGCCTGGCCGTCCCTGTCCCATCCCCTTTAGTTAGCCTTCTATTTGAAGAAGGGAGGAAGAGAGCCAGTCACCTGCCCCATTATATCCCAACTCATTCTGGTGTCATCATGGGGCTTTGCTGGACTCTGGTATCCTACTAGAGGGCTGCTTCTCCCACTCCCATCCTTCTTCTATCCCCTCAACAGTAAAGTACTAATCTGGAGTAGACAAGACTGCAAGTGAGTTTATCTTTATACTCTAAAGTGCACAACATGTAGACGGTCATCTAAAGCAGTACTAGGGCAATATCTAAAACAAAATCATATTCATCTCGAGATTCTCACCTCTGGCATGTCTAAGCGTGGCTGACTGATGGCTAACTCATAGATTGCCCGGGCTCTCTCAATATCACCAAGGATTGTTTCTAATTCTGCAAATTTAATCCAGGAGGTACAATTTTCAGGTCCAAATTCCAAGAACTTTTCATAAAGCTTCCGGCATCTGTCAAATTCTCGAAGCTGCAGCTCCAATTCTATGTAACCTTTAAATAACTTGTTCTTTGGACATTTGCCTATGGAAGTTCCCTGGAAAATAAAATGACCAAACCACTGTGATATGTGGGTTCAACCTCTGTACAGATATCACTGACCTACCCCAGCAACTCTTCTCTGCTGAGGAAGAACCCTCTCTGGTATCACATTGTCCACACTGGTGTTTGACAGAAGGCCAATGGAAATCCTCTACTTCACCTAGGGGTCAAGAGGGCCTATGCCCACTGGTGCCTGTTCAGCAAGAGAGGGCTGCTGAACTGTCTGCACAAGTATTCTGGATTTTAATTAAGTTTCTCAGGAGCGCCTAGGGAATACGGATGTCAGATGGATGAAACCTCCTTTAAGTAAAGTGGTAACCACAGAATGAAAGCTGCCTCGCTGCCCAAAGCCAGGGCAAGAGTGGCTTACAGAAGGACACCTGCATTTAAACAGCATTTGATCTTATTAAGAGACTTTAGAACAGCTGTTAAGAGGAAGGTGCATGTAATACCCCCTGGTTTTGCACAAGATGAGTCTACTCAAGAGCTGATTTAAGATCTAATGTGATCTAACGTCAGATCTTTCCAGTCTGAGAAAAGATCTGGTAACTGGCAGCTACAGATAAAGCTTCCAATGTTAAAAAAGAGTAATTTAAACATTATCACCTGATTTTTTTTTTTTTTAAGATTTTATTTATTTATTTGACGGAGAGAGAGAGTGAGCGAGAGAGGGAACACAAGCAGGGGGAGTGGTAGAGGGAGAAGCAGGCTCTCCACCAAGCAGGGAGCCCGATGCGGGGCTCGATCCCAGGACCCTGGGATCATGACCTGAGCCGAAGGCAGACGCCCAACGACTGAGCCACCCAGGAGCCCCTCACCTGATCTTTCTTCAAAAGGCCATGCATCTTCTGACACATCTCAGGTTATAAAGGCAGAATACTTCTGTTGCATTCTTAGTAGGAACTGTCCAACTTGTAAGCACTAAGATTTAATTTCCTTCTCAAAGAAGTCAGTGATGCATCTTGATCCTTCCCCTTTTTTTCAAGATTTTATTTGAGAGAGACAGAGCGCGTGCGCACACACAAGCATGCATGCGAGCACAGGGAGGGAGGCAGAGGCAGAGAATCCCAAGCAGACTCTGTGCTGAGCACAGAGCCCAGTGCAGGGCTGGATCTCAGAACCCTGAGATCATGACCTGAGCCAAAATAAGAGTCAGATGCTCAACTGATTGAGCCACCCAGGTGCCCCTTGATCCTTTCTTTACTTACCAAAGCTCTTCTGGCAAATGGTAAATTTTTCTGTCTTATTTCAAATTGTGCATATAGTAACCACATCTTGGCAAATGTGAACTAGAAAACGAAAGCACAAAAAACATCTAAAAGAGTCGTTTCAATTACACTGAAGTTAAAAATTTAGTAAGAGGCCACATGCAATTAGATTTCCCTAAATATTCAGAGCTAGGACAGATGTATTTTCTTGTTTTTAAGCAAATATGATGTTGTTTATTTCACAAAAGTTACAGTAATCCAAATACTTTATCGTAGTGCATGGCCCTGCTGCCCCTACTGGGAATTGGCTTTGTTTTCTGGGTATGCTTGTGAGCAGGCAGAACATGCCATCTCTATTCTAGAAGGTAGTTCGGTCAACATCTCTACTTGTTTCTCATGATGGGAAATAGGGCAGAGATAATGTCTCAACCATTTCTAGAACTCGCATGCCAGTGTTCACCCATGCACACTTATGTATGCTCTGATGCCAACAAACACCTGTTCGTTGTTTCCTGCAGATGCTGTGTGCTCTCTGGATGTGTGTCTTCCTCCTTCCACTCGGTCATTCCAGTTACCCACCCTCTTCTGAATTTCTACATTTTCTATATTATTCATTTGTCAATGCAGGCTGTCCTCTCAACCAGACTGTAAAGTGTTTTTAGAGACAAAGAGCATACTTTTGAAACCTAAGTTTTCAGGGTGCCCCGCACAGCAAACTATTCAAACAGTAAGTATTATTTCACAAGTAACAGAAACAGGATTTTGAAACTTTGGAACAGAACATTTAGAGCAAACATACCTTTTTATGAGGAATTAATTCCAAAGAAGCTTGATACACCTGTCTCGTCCTCTCAGGATCCTGTATTAGGATAAGAAATTTTCACCGACTATTGGAAGTCTGTTACTAATGTTAGTTTTGCTAGCACTAGTAAAAACGTACACCCCCACCCAGAGTGTTTTCACAGGGTGCTATTCTCAAACCCTGATTTCATCATTTATGATCAAATGTGAACTACCTGTGGCCCTCAAACTTTGGTTAAAGAATCACCGAGATAACCATCAATCTTTGAGAGCTTGTCTGTGGAAAGGCTTTTCGCCTGATAGCAGAAAGAGATGTTTTATAGTCTCAGATCAACAGCACAAAGCTAGTCTCTCCCAATTAATTTATACACACCTGATTTCTGAAAATCCCACTTGATCTTTTACTAGAAGCAAAGACGTGTCATCTAGCTGTGATCCCTACTTAGGAGGCAGCCCAGAAAATGATACAAAATAAGCTAAAGACTGCTTCATTGTTCCTTCCAAGTTCCAAGTGATAATGTGGTGCCTCAGGTTTGAAACACAAAATGCAACAAAACCAAAACACCTCACCTGGGCCCAGGACAGGTATACAGAGTTTAAAAGGCTGCAGAGAGACTATGTAACTGTATGGCTGAGAATTTAAAACGAGATTCCTGTTTCCGGGATTGTACATGTCAGTACCCACCGCTAGCCACGATGGCCGAGGTGTACGCACAGGGGTGAGGCAGCCAGGGAGGGGGCAGCTATCAATAGCCGAGGCATAATTCCATTTTTTACCTTGGCCTCCAATTCTTCATAGAGTGCATAGTTGACCCACAGATAGATGTAGCGCTTCCAGTGCCGCTTCTCTTGAATGGGTGGCACATTGGCAATGGCTCTTTCATAGACTTCTCGAACGGTTTCTGCTTCTGCATCACTTTCCACCAAGCGCAAATAATCAAACCACGCATCATAATTGTGTGGATTAGCCTAGAAAGACCACAAGTTTAATGAATAAAAACCAAACCAAGAGCTATACTTGCTGGACTCTGTGAGGTTAAAAAAAGACACTAGATTGACTTCCTGTATTTTAGCAACTGTTTAGCACCTATCTCATTTAAAAATACCATTCCTGGGGCACCTGGGTGGCTCAGTCAGTTAAGTGTCTGCCTTCAGCTCAGGTCATGATCTCAGGATCCTGGGATGAATCCTGCATCGGACTCCCTGGTCAGCAGGGAGTCTGCTTCTCCCTCTGCCCCCACTCATGTTCACACTCTCTCTCAAATAAATAAAATCTTAAAAAAATACTATTCCTGAGCTTTCATAAATAGGAAAGAAAAAGGAACATAGGGGACAGATTATTTGCCAGGTGTCCCACAGCAAGGCTGCTTTCATATACAACCACCACCCCCTAAGATAATTACTCAATAATTAGACACCTACTTTTATAAATGTATTTGTTTATATACCTGACTGCGTATTATTATGTCTAGATTTAAAATTACAGTGGATGATGGGCATTGAGGGCACATGATGTGACATCGCAACTAATGCATCATTGAACATTACATCAAAAACTAATGATGTATTACATGAAAAACTAATGATGTATTATTACATGTTGCCTAATTGAATTTAAATTAAAAAAAAGAAAAAATTAAAAAAATAATAAAATTACAGTGCAATCAGAACCATGGTCACAAATGTGAAACCTGCCTTCTCAATTAATAGTCATTTATCTTGAATATATCTTGCTGACTTCATTTAACACCAGACTCAGTCCTTTAGTGATATCCTAATTCATCTGACTCAGCAAAAGTTTTTAGATGCACAGCAGACCAGTAAAGGAAAATGTTACTATCTTTGACTCAAATCAAAACAGTACATTACAAATAAAGAGATGAGAATGAAAACACATCTACAATATATGTTTTGTTCAAGCAGTTAAGCTAAACGGTAGTGTAGAAAAACTGGTTCAATCTCTGCCTCTTCCATCTTCAGAAAGGAGTTCACATGGATTCCTGGTTTTTGCTCAAGTTCTATGGCACACCAGCAGCAACCAACACGGTGACTTTCAACATGTGGGTGGCAGAGCAAACCCAAGTGCTTCTTGCTGCCCTCTCCTATGAGCCCTGCAGACTGCTGCTGGAATGGCTGCCAATCACTGCAGACGCGTCAGCAAGAGCGTGATCCCTGGAAGCCCCCGCCTGCTATTCTTCACTTCACCTGAGCTGCTGCTGGTCGGCACATCTCTGTCACCCGCAGGGTTCGGCGTCTACACCAGCACTCACCTTCACCTCTTCCTCATACTGGAATCTTCGTTTGCTCACAATGATGTCTTCAATACCCCGTCGATCACCGAACTTCTTCTCAAAGATGGTATAGTTTTTAAAGAGTTCTTGGGCCTCCTGCTTTGAAATTCTATCCAGGGCATACTTGTAGATCACTCGTACCCTTTCAAACTAAAAGCAGACAGGAGGATTACTTCTACAACACAATACTCTCACGTGAGCCACAACATGGAAGGTAATTATGACATCATATACTACTCCAAAGTAAGACTTTTCTTCTCCCCCCTTGTTGAGGTATTTGTCAGGGTGTACTGACACTCTCCTTTGAGCTCCATACTTAATAGTGTCTACCTGACTCTGCCAGTTGGGTGTCATCTGTGCATCTCAGACTAAACAGGCCCAGAACTGACCTCCTGTTCCTCACCATCAAACCTGGGTCTGTCTTCCCGGTCTTGGTAAGCAACACCTACCGCCATGCCCTTGCTCAAGCCCCAAACTCCAGGAGTTCTCCTTGATTCCTCTCCTGTCCTCATCCCCCACCTTCACTACTTCAAAGAGCCCTGCCATTTTTGTTTTCCAAGTTTATTACCCATAAAACCCTTTAATGAGGAGAGCAAATGACGAACTCTCAGTTTACACACAATATTCTATATATATATCTATAAAGGCTTAATTTTCAAGCAAAGCACAACACAATTAGGACACTTTAGTACAATCTATAATCACTCAGTGCCCAGTCTGCAGCTAAGACACAAATGTATGCTGTTATCTTTGAGAGATTTTGGAAACATTTTTTCCAAGGATAAGTGAATATAAAATGGAATGAACTCAACGTGCACAACAAGTAATCTTTCCTAAACTGTTATGCAATGTAAATGAGTTCTTCAAGTGTACTTACTTCTTTTTGATTTTCTTCAAATTTGGCAAAGGCAACATAAAGGTGTTCATCCATATGCTCATCTCCAAAGAATTCAACAGCTCTCTCGTACACTTTCCGTGCGTGGGCAAAATAACCATGTTTTTCTTCAAAGCGGGCATACTTGATCCAGTTCTTAACATCAGGGTGCACGAGGACAAGTTCACAGGAATTAAGGAAATATCCCGCCAGACAACAAGGCTTAAAAAAAATCAAACAAAAAACAAACCCAACCCCCCAACCACACAAACTATGACTATAAGGTTGATAAAACACGTGCAAAGGCGAAGAACCACTAAACTGTGACCTCTGAAGGGGGCCTCATCTTGTTCATCTGTCTTCCTCCAGGGCTTACTCAGTATTTCCATAGTGGGTACAAATGGGGGTTTGGAGAAATGAAGAAGCTGAAGCCTGTTATTAACCATGCCATCCTGCATGGTTTAACTTGTCTAGGACTCAGTTTTGTCATCTGTAAATACAAAAAAAGAACCCGAACCCAACCACAGTGGCTTGAAAGGAGGAAATGTGTGTAAAGCTCTTAGCAGTTTGGGGCCAAAGGAATGTGCTCAATAAATGGCACCTACGTATTATATGCTCAATAACATTAGTATTGGAATTAACGATTAAGAAAAAAAATGTTACAAAAATAAAACTGCTAACTAGAGGCAGAAGAAAGAGGTTTTTTTAGGGTTTTTCTCTTTTTATTGAAATATAGTTGACATTGAAAAAAGTTTTGAATTACCATTTTATTTCTTAACAGATGAAATCTATTTTTCATCTACCTCACTTGGGAAACTCATTAATTCCAAAGTAGTAATACGTTAAAAAATGGCAATGAAATTAAGGGCATAGGCTCTGAAGCTGCAGCTGGGTTCAAGGCCCATCTCCGTCACTCCTGGAGAGACCCCGGCCACGCTGCCTGTCAGCTGTGCCTGCATCTCACACCCCACAGACTGGAGTAGTTCTCGCACTGCAGGGCTGTCCAAGGATTAAGTGTTGATATTTGTAAAGTGCTTACAATAATGCCTGACATGAAATAAGCGCTATAAAAGCTTCTGTTAAACTAATCATATTAAAACAGGGCAGAGGTCATAGAGACCTTAAAACTGTATAATAAAGTTGATGCTTGGGCGCCTGGGTGGCTCAGTTGGTTAAGCAACTGCCTTCGACTCAGGTCATGATCCCGGAGTCCCAGGATCGAGTCTCACATTGGGTTCCCTGCTCAGCAGGGAGTCTGCTTCTCCCTCTGACCCTCTCTCCTCTCATGCTCTCACTCTCTCAAATAAATAAATAAAATCTTTAAAAAAATAAATAAAGTTGATGCTTGTTTTTCTGGGTAGTTATGTTCTATGAAGTCACTTAATTAGCAAATACCAAATAATTCTCCCTAAGGGAAATAGGTGTATACACACATACACACAGCCCTCATATAGATTACAATCTTAAATCCTGAAAACAACTCCTCTTGGTAGATTCGATTTTGTTTTATAAAGGAATAAATAAGGTTCAGAAGCGTGAAGTGACCTGAGGCCACCCCCCTAACACGTGCCAGAGAAGGGACTCACACCCATCCAACTGGCCCTGGAGCCAGAGCTTGTTGGGCTACACTATGTTGTCCTCCTGTCTCCATCCTTTGGATGGACTCCAGTAGTGGTACTAATGACCAACACCCTAGAAAAACCTAGGAAAAAACCCCCGGACAAACAGGACTGGCTACAGCAACCAAAGCCCTGGTATGTCACTTTCCACAAGGGAACGCCAAAATATATACAAACCCAAAGTTTTGCCAAAAAAAGCTCAATTACCCAGACCACAAACTTCTATTTTGACCACACTGTGTCTCTAGAAAATAGTTATGTAGCTCATGAAGCAGATGAAACTTGTATCTTTGACTTCCGGGCCTATGTTGATGAGGATCCGTATGTCCAGACCATGACTCTACTGCCCCGGGCGGAGTAGCACCCTGGACAGTAACAGCACCACTCAGACTCACTCAAAGGATACAGCGTTCGGGGGGAGCATGGAAGATGGCAGAGGAGTAGGGGACCCTATTTCAACTGGTCCCCTGAATTTAGCTGGGTATCTACCGAACCATTCTGAACACCAACGAAATCAGCCTGAGATTTAAGAATATATATCTGGATCTCTACACGCAGAAAATCTCTGGTGGTCTTGAGGTATGAAGGGCAGAGCCGTGATTCTGCAGGCAGATATCGAAAGATAAACAGAAGGGGGAAGGAGCCGCCATAAGCTGGCGCCGAGAAGGTGATATAACACCAGAGCGCAAAAGCATCCCACGCTGGGGACCAAAGACTCACAGATCCGTAGTGCCAGGGAAGGACTTTAGTCCAGCCCCCAGACAGGATCTAGGAGCTGCGGGTGTGCAGGGCAGCTCATGGTTTTAGTAGCACAAAGGGCAGAGACATGCCCGGCCTTGGGATCAACCTCTGGGAGAGTTGCTGTGGGGCGCACAACCAGGGAAGCTGAGGTTTTTAGCGGTGCAGATAGAAACAGAGACTGTGTGTCCTGGAGAGCTCAGTGAAGAGCAGACTACCATTTCTCTGCTCTGGGACAGAGGTCTGGGTGCAGTCATTTCTGCTCTCTCGGAAGAGACGCCAAGAGACGTGGAAAGCTGCCAGAGAACAAAAGCTTGAAAAACTGGTTTTCGCTGGGCCCACTGCCACTTCCCCCCACACCAACAGGGGGCCAAGCAGGGTTGCCTGAGTAACAGTGCGGCAGGACCCTCCCCCAGAAGACAGGCTGGAAGAACAAGAGGACAACAACCCTAGGGGTCCCCTATAAAATAGGTACAACTTACTTGGGTCGTGGTTAATACTTTGAACTTTGTACATTCCCTCAAACATCCCTCAACAGAATGACTAAGAGGAGGAACCCCCAACAAAGAAAAGAATCAGAGACTGTGGCCTCTGCCACAGATCTAATGGATATGGATATAAGCGAGATGTCAGAAATAGACTTCAGAGTAACAATTATGAAGTTGATACCTAGGCTTGAGAAAAATATTAGTGACAATATAGACTCTCTAAAGGCAGAAATGAGATCTAATCAGGCTGAACTTAAAAATGCTATGAATGAGATGCAGTTTAAACTGGATACTCTGACTGCCAGGGTAAACAAGGCAGAAGAACAAATTAGTGAGCCAGAAGACAAGATGACAGAAAAGAAGGAAACTGAGGAGGCCTGGGAAAAACAGCATAAAGCCCAAGAGATCAGACTGAGAGAGATTAATGACGCCATGAAATGTTCCAATGTTAAAATTATTGGGATCCCTGAGGGGGTGGAGAGAGAGGTCTAGAAGATATATCTGAGGAAATCGTAGCTAAGAACTTCCTTAATCTGGGGAAAGAAACAAGCATTCATGTCCAAGAGGCAGAGAGGACCCCTCCCAAGATCAAGGTGAACAGATCAATGCTCCGACATATAATAGCACAATTCGCAAATCTTAGAACAAAGGAAGCAATCCTGAAAGCAGCTAGATGGAAGAGATTTCTTACTTATGGAGGGAGGAACATCAGAATTAACGTCAGACCAGTCCAGAGGGACCTGGCAAGCCAGAAAGGGCTGGCAAACATATTCAGGGTACTAAATGAGAAGAAGATGCAGCCAAAGATACTTTATCCAGCCAGGCTGTCATTCAGAATGGATGGAGAGACAAAGAGCTTCCAGGACAGGCAGAAACTGAAAGAATATGTGACCACCAAGCCGGCCCTGCAAGAAATATTAAGGGAGGGGGTTCTATAAAAGAAGAAAGATCCCAAGAGTAATATAGACCAGAAATTTACAGATACAATCTATAGAAACAGGGACTTTACAGGCAACATAATGGCACTAAAATCATATCTTTCAATAGTCACTCTCAACATGTACGGCCTAAATGCTCCCATGAAACAGCACAGGATCGCAGACAGGATAAAAAGACAGGACCCATCCATATACTGTCTAAAAGAGACTCATTCTGAACCTAAAGATATATCCAGACTGAAAGTGAGGGGATGGAGAACCATTTTTTCATGCCAATGGACCTCAAAAGAAAGCTGGGGTGGCAATTCTCTTATCAGACAAATTAGATTTCAAGCTAAAGACTGTAGTAAGAGATACAGAGGGACACTATATTGTTCTTAAAGGGTCTATCCAACAAGAAGATCTAACAATTATAAATATCTATGCCCCCAACATGGGAGCAGCCAACTACATAAGCCAACCGTTAACCAAAATAAGAATCATATTGATAATAATACTTTAATAGTAGGAGACCTCAACACTCCACTCTCAGCAACAGACAGATCTAAGCAGAATATCAACAAAGAAACAAGATCTTTGAATGACACATTGGACCAGATGGACTTCATAGATATATACAGAACATTCCACCCTAAAACAACAGAATACTCATTCTTCTCGAATGCACACAGAACTTTCTCCAGAATAGACCACACACTGGGTCACAAATCAGGTCTCAACCAATACCAAAAGACTGAGATTACTCCCTGCATACTTTCAGACCACAGTGCTTTGAAACTGGACCTCAATCACAAGAAAAAATCTGGAAGGAATTCAAACACTTGGAAGCTATCAAGACCATCCTGCTAAAGAATGTTTGGGTCAACCAGGAAATTAAGAGGAACTTAAACAATTCATGGAAACCAATGAGAACGAAAACACATCAGTCTAAAACCTATGGGATACTATAAAGGCAGTCCTAAGGGGGAAATACATATCCATCCAAGCCTCACTCAAAAAAGTAGAAAAATCCTGAATGCACAAGCTAACCTTACACGTAAAGGAACTGGAGAAAGAACAGTAAATAAAACCTAAACCAAGCAGGAGAAGAGAAATAATAAAGATTAGAGCAGAGATCAATGAAGTAGAAACCAGAAATACAGTAGAGCAGATCAATGAAACTAGAAGCTGGTTCTTTGAAAGAATTAATAAGATTGATAAACCTCTGAACAGACTTATCCAAAAGAAAAGAGAAAGGACCCAAATTAATAAAATTATGAATGAAAGGGGAGAGATCACTACTAACACCAAGGAAATAGAAACAATTATTAGAAATTATCATAACTAGGGGCGCCTGGGTGGCTCAGTTGGTTAAGCGACTGCCTTCGGCTCAGGTCATGATCCTGGAGTCCCGGAATCGAGTCCCGCATCGGGCTCCCTGCTCGGCAGAGAGTCTGCTTCTCCCTCTCCCGCTCCCCCCTCTTGTGCTCTTTCTCTCTCTCACTCTCTCTCTCAAATAAATAAATAAAATCTTTAAAAAAAAAAAAATTATCATAACTATATGCCAATAAATTAAGTAACCTGGAAGAAATGGATGCCTTCCTGGAAACCTATAAACTACAAAGACTGAAACAGGAAGAAATTGACAATCTGAATACACTGATAACCAGTATTGAAGCAGTAATCAAAAACCTCCCAAAAAATAAGAGTCCAGGGCCAGATGGATTCCCAGGGGAATTCTACCAAACATTTAAAGAAAAAATAATACTTATTCTCCTGAAGCTGTTTAAAAAAATAGAAACACGGGGGCCTGGGTGGCTCAGTCGTTAAGCGTCTGCCTTCGGCTCAGGTCATGATCCCAGGGTCCTGGGATTGAGTCCCACATCGGGCTCCCTCCTTGAGGGGAAGCCTGCTTCTCCCTCTCCCACTCCCGCTGCTGGTGTTCCTGCTCTCGCTATCTCTGTCTCTGTCAAATAAATAAATAAAATCTTTAAAAAAAAAAAAATAGAAACAGGAGGAAAACTTCTAAACTCGTTCTATGAGGCCAGCATTGATGCTAAAACCAGGCAAAGACCCCATCAAAAAGGAGAATTACAGACCAATATCCCTGATGAATATGGATGCCAAAATTATCAACAAGATCCTAGCCAACAGGATCCAACAGTACATTAAAAGGATTATCCATCACAATCAGGTGGGATTTATTCCTGGGATGCAAGGGTTGCTCAACATTCGCAAATCAACCAATGTGATAATAAAATAATGTAAATATATAATATAAATAATATATATAATACAACACATATATAATATATAATAATATAAATAATATAATAGCAATAATATAATGTGATAACATTAATAAAAGACAAGAAACATATGATCCTCTCAATTGATGCAGAAAAAGCATTTGACAAAATACAGCACTCTTTCCTGATTAAAACTCTTCAGAGTGTAGGGATAGTGATAACATTCCTCAATATCATAAAAACCATCTATGAAAAGCCCACAGCGAATATAATTCTCAATGGGGAAAAGCTGAGAACTTTTCCCTTAAGATCAGGAACACGACAAGGATGCCCACTCTCGCCACTACTGTTCAGCATAGTACTAGAAGTCCTAGCAACAGCAATCAGACAACAAAAAGAAAGAAAAGGTACTCAAAGTGGCAAAGAAGTCAAACTCTCTTCGCAGATGACATGATACATTATGTGGAAAACCCAAAAGACTCCACCTCCAAATTACTAGAACTCATACAGCAATTCAGTAATGTGGCAGGATACAAAATCAATGCACAGAAATCAGCTGCTTTTCTATACACTAACAATGTAACTGTAGAAAGAGAAATTAGGGAATCGATTCCATTTACAATAGCACCAAAATCCATAAGATACCTAGGAATAAACCTAACCAAAGAGGTTAAGGATCTATACTCTAGAAACTACAGAACACTTATGAAAGAAATTGAAGACGACAAAAAAGATGGAAAAACATTCCATGCTCATGGATTTGGAAGAATAAACATTGCTAAAATGTCTACGCTGCCCAGAGCAATCCATACTTTCAACGCCAACCCTATCAAAATACCACTGGCATTTTCCAAAGAGCTGGAACAAACAATCCTAAAATTTGTGTGGAACCAGAAAAGACCCCAAACCGCCAAGGATATGTTCAGAAAGAAAAACAAAGCTGGGGGCATCACGTTGCCTGATTTCATGCTATATTACAAAGTTGTGATTACCAAGACAGCATGGTATTGACACAAAAACAGACATGTAGATCACTGGAACAGAACAGCCTCCAGAAATGGACCCTCAACTCTACGGTCAACTATGATAAATCAGGAAAAAATATCCAATGGAATAAATGGTGCTGGGAAAATTGGACAGCCACATGCAGAAGAATCAAACTCAACCATTCTCTTACACCATACACAAAAATAAACTCTAAGTGGATGAAAGTAACCTCTTCAACATCAGCCACAGCAACTTCTTTCAGGACACATCTCCAAAGGCAAGGGAAACAAAAGCAAAAATGAACTTTTGGGACTTCATCAAGATAAAAAGCTTCTGCACAGCAAAGCTTTTTCTCCCATGGAATGGGAGAAAATATTTGCAAATGACATTACAGATAAATGGCTGGTATCCAAGATCCATAAAGAACTTCTGAAACTCAACACCCAAAAAACAAATAATCAAGTCAAAAATGGGCAGAAGACATGAACAGACACTTCTCCAAAGAAGACATACGAATGGCTAACAGACACAGGAAAAGTGTTCAACATCATTAGCCATCAGGGAAATTCAAATCAAAACCACACTTAGATACCACCTTACACCAGTTAGAATGGCAAAAAGTAACAAGGCAGGAAACAACAAATGTTGGTAAGGATGTGGAGAAAGGGGAACCCTCTTATACTGTTGGTGGGAATGCAAGCTGGTACAGCCACTTTGGAAAACAGTATGGAGGTTCCTCAAGAAGCTAAAAATAGAGCTACACTACGACCCAGCAATTGCACTGCTAGGTATTTACCCCAAAGATACAGATGTAGTGAAAAGAAGGGGCACATGCACCCAAATGTTCATAGCAGCAATGTCCAGAATAGCCAAACTGAGGAAGGAGCCAAGATGCCCTTCAACAGATGAACGGATAAAGAAGATGTGGTTCATATATACAATGGAATATTACTCAGCTATCAGCAAGGATGAATACCCATCATTTGCATCGACATGGATGGAACTGGAGGGGATTATGCTAAGTGAAATAAGTCAAGCAGAGAAAGACAATTATATGGTTTCACTCATATGTGGAATATAAGGAACAGCATGGAGGACATTAGGGGAAGGAAGGGAAGACTGAAGGGGGAGAAATCAGAGGGGGGAGATGAACCATGAGAGACTATGGACTCCGGGAAACAATCTGAGGGTTTCAGAGGGGAGGGGGGTGGAGGGATGAGTTAGCCCAGTGATGGGTATTAAGGAGTGCATGTGTTGTAATGAGCACTGGGTGTTATACGCAAATAATGAATCATGGAACACTACATCAAAAACTAATGATGTACTGTATGGTGACTATCATAACATAATAATAATAAAAAAAAAGAGAACAAACTGAGGGTTGATGGAGGGAGGGGGTGAGGGAAGGCTAAATAAGTGGGTGTTAAGGAAGGCACTTGTTTTGCTGAGCACTGGGTGTTGTATATAAGTGATGAATCACTGAATTCTACTCCTGAAACCAATATTGCACTGTATTTTAACTAACTAGAGTTTAAATAAAAATTTGAAGAAAAAAAAAGGATATAGCGTTCATAAATGGTGCGGGCCCGGTCCACCTCTTTGTATCGCAGCTCAAAGTTGATGTAAGAGTGCCAGGCTTGCTCCTCAGGCTGCCATTCCATCCAGCGCTCAAACACCTGCCGGGCGCCAGCAATGTTTCCCAACATCTCCTCCATGTATGTGTACTTGTACCTTTAACAAAATCATCCCCAAATATCTGTCATGGTCAAAGTTACTTAGGGGAAAAAAAATGATCTTTTGCACTTTGTAATTCTAACTTTGTTAAATATGAAGACTTAGAGCTTTATCTTCCCTAAAGCTTAAATCGAACATGTTTTCTTATCAAATATAGATCTGGAAAGGATGAACCACAGCAAATAAAAATACATTTTTCTTAAAAATTGCTTAGTTCAACAGTAAGTTTCTTATGCATAAAAGATTGCAACCCACATTTTAGTTTTGATTACACAGCTATTACATGTAGTGATTATGACTTAATATACTACAGGATATTAAAAACTACTTACAGTACGTTTAAAGAAAAAGTAGAATGTAAATTAAATACATGTGATTGCAACGATGTGAATAAAATAAATACACAAGACTGCAGAACTTTTCTAGCCTACAAAAAGCTGCTTTTGGTAGATCAGAAACTTACCAGAACTGGTTGACTCGAGGCAGAGTTGTTATGGCCCGGTCCCAGATATTTCGGGCATGGTTGACCTGGCGATTCTTCATTTCCATTTCTGCATATTTCAGCCAGAGTGTAATATTTCGGTAGTCTACATCTAAAGCACGCTCGTATATGGATCGAGCCCTTAAGAAGCCAGATTTGGAGAACATCAAAAGTAGTTTATATACAACACATGGGGCAACTATCTCAAACCATCTGCAGTGCCCTGCTATTTTATCATGTGTCCACCATGAGCCAGGTTTTGGGCATAAGAAAGTGAAAAGACATGTTTTCAGGAACCTTACAAACTCTTACAGAAAAACAGACACACATGTAATTTCACCACAATATGGTAAACATTATAATCAAGGTTTACACAAGGAAACAAAAGGGAACAAATAATAATGTCTGATGCGAATGGCTAAGTAGGAGGTAACTGCAGAGTTAAGAAGTTGAGGAAAACTCCAGAGGCCAAGGTGGGTAGGGAAGAGTGCTCACTGCAGGCAGAGAGAACAGCCTAGCGTAGAGCAAGGAGACACAATGTGTTCGGGGAGTGGCTGGCACATGGGCACAGCTGGGGCAGTGGGTATGCTGGGAAAATGCGGAAAGCCTGGGCAACAGGAAGGGCCAGGTTGTGACTTTTATCTTGTCGGTCACTGGTTTCCAGTGAACAATTTTTATTTAAAAAAAATCCCAATACAGAGAAAGCAGATGAAAGTGCGCTTCTCTGACTGTAGCGTGCGCTGGAGATGAGACCCACCTGTAGTGTCTCCCCTGCTGCTCCCCCAGGACTCGCCTACCGCAGTGCCCCTGAGGCCCCTCAAGGGAACCCTAGGAACAACCTGGAACCCACGGAACAACCTGGAAAACTACTACCAAAGGGACACTCTTTCACTTGTGCTTTAACTTTTTCTACTACTTTTCTCTCTCTTAACTCAGGACATCTTTACATTTGAAATTATAGACTCAGCAATTTTACCTTTGAATCTCCTTTAGACTCTCTTCCCATTGTGCATATTTTATCCAGTTACTAATCACAGTCCTGTTCTTTCTTATATTATCTTCAAAAGTCTGGAGGAAGGGAAAAAGGATCAAATTGAAGGGAAAAGTAAGTAAAAATGACATCATCCTTTGTCTATTAATCCTGTTCTAAAAGTTTTATTTAGTTTGTTCTTATTTAGGAGAAATTACATCCTGGAATCCTCGTGAGAAATAAGAAACTCACTAATGAAGGTTATAATCTCAGGTGTTTCTTTAAAGTCTTACACACAAACAGAAAAACTTTAGATATAAAGAGTTATTAGCAGATTTGTTGATATTTTCTCTTATTGCTAATGACTAACTGATACTTTAATATACTCTATACTTGTTCCAAGTATGAAAATGTTTTTTTGACTATTTCAGTTCTCTTGGTAATGTCTCACAATTTCATATATCACTAATAAGTAGATACAACAGGGTTAGTGGTTTAAAATTACCCTAGGGGCACCTGGATGGCTAAGTCGGTTAAGTTTCCGATTCTTGATTTCGGCTCAGGTCATGATCTCAGGATCGTGAGAATGAGCCCCCAGTGGGGCTCCACGATATGAGTGTGGAGCCTGCTTAAGATTCTCTCTCTCCCTCTGCCTCTGCCCCTCCCCGTGCTTGCACGTTCTCTCTCTCTTGAAATAATAACTAAAATCTTTAAAGAAAAAAAATTTACCCTAGAGTGAGGATTCTAGAGTGAAGAGGTCAGATTCCCAAGTCCTCTCATGGCTCTTTTCCAAGTCTTAATTCCTACCACGGAAGGTGGTACAGAGACAGGACATAATGTGGCCTTGGTTAAGTCCCACCCCTTCCAGCTGTCAGACATTCCACTTATCTGCCATCCATCTTGGATTCAGCACCAAAAATTAGATCTCTGGAGGATTTAATTTCTTCATACTTTCAAAGACAACTCATGGCATATTTCCTAAAGTTGAGCAAAATGCAATTATCTGGTAACCAGAAGTTGCACTACGCATGTGGCTAGAAACACTAACCTAATTTTATCTTATAGCCTCTCTAAGCAATGAGGAACTTCATAAACTCTGACCTATAAACTCCTAAAAATGTTATTAATAGACTGGAAAATGACAGACTGACCTTCCTTTTTCTTAGTTTGTAATCGTTTAGCTCTTCTTCATCTGTGATCTTCTGTTGAGGTGGAGGTGGAAGAAGTTCAAGCTCTCTTTCTTTAGCTTCTCTTAAGAGTTGCTCAGCAGTTATCTGTACCTCAGCTGGGGCTTTGTTTTTCACCTTTTAAGACAGAAGACATTTTCATTTTTAGGTAGATGCTCATCACACAACATTTAGGAAGCAAAGAAACATTTTTTAGGATGTGAACTTTCTAAGTATTATTACAAGATGCCCTCTTTGTATGACAGGTTTTCATTTCTCTATGAAACTAAAGAGAAAACAAGGTTTTCTTTCGCACGGTATTTATTACAAAGCCATAGGTAAGTATGAAGAGAAAAGGGAGCAAAAATAGTAAGTGTTCCCTTTTAGATTAGTGTAACAATACGGGTGCCTGTGTGGTTCAGTCGTTAAGCGTCTGCCTTCAGCTCAACTCATGATCCCAGGGTCCTGGGATCGAGCCCCGCATTGGGCTCCCTGCTCAATGGGAAGCCTGCCTCGCCCTCTCCCACTCCCCCTGCTTGTGTTCCCTCTCTCGCTGTGTCTCTCTCTGTCAAGTAAATAAATAAAATCTTAAAAAAAAAAAACAATAAACTTTGAGGCTGCTTAGGTAAAATTCTCACTAGAGGTTTTGTTTTATCAAGATGTGTGCTATATCTTTTCTAGTGTTGCCACTTCTGTTTATAGAATTTTTCAATTATGTCCCAGGTGGACGATGACACCTCAAACTGCATTTGTTTTTTTCATGGCATTTCAAGTCAAAGATATTATTCAGTAAATTCCCATCATTAGACCATAAGTTTCTTGAAGTCTTAGGGCTATGCTGTCCAACATAGTAGCCATGAGCTAATGTAGTGAGCCCAAATAGAGATGGGCTGTAAGAGCAAAATACACACTGGATTTTGAAGACTTCATATGAAAAAAAAAAAACCAATAAACTACCTAATTAAATTTGACTACATGTTGGAACAGCAATATCTTGGATATAATGGATTAAAGAAAATACAGTTAAAATTAATGATGACTCTTTTGACTGCTTAACATAGCTATAGGAAAACTTAAAATTATATATGTGGCTCACATTGCATTTCTGTTGCACCACTGGTGCCCAATAAAAATTTTATGGAATTGAGGGGCACCTGGGTGGCTCAGTCAGTTAAGCATCTGTGTTCGGCTCAGGTCATGATCCCAGGGTCCTGGGATCAACCCTCATCATGCCTCCTGCTCAGTGGGGAGCCTGCTTCTCCCTTTGCCACTCCCCCTGCTTGTGCTCTCTCTCTCTCAAATAAATAAAACCTTTTTAAAAATTTATGGAATTGAATTATAAGGGGCGCCTGGGTGGCTCAGTCGTTAAGCGTCTGCCTTCGGCCCAGGTCATGATCCAGGGTCCTGGGATCGAGCCCCGCATCGGGCTCCCTGCTCGGCGGGAAGCCTGCTTCTCTCTCCCCCACTCCCCTTGCTTGTGTTCCCTCTCTCACTGTGTCTCTCTCTGTCAAATAAATCTTTAAAAAAAAAAAAAAAAAAAAAGAAATATTAACTGTTTAATGTCATGTGTAGAATGATTTTGTTAGTAATGATGATGGCTCATGTGTAATCACAGACATTGTGCTATGTGACATATAAATTATCTCTGGGGGTCATCTAAATGGATATGTAAAGGACACGCTCAAGAGAGCCACCTGGGCTGGAGAAACAGACTGGAGTGAAGGCATCTGAAAAGGTTCAGGACAAAGCCTGTCACATATGAAACACTCAGTAAGTATCAGCCACCGATAGAAATACCAGATAACATCAAATTTATTGTTTAATTAAATTAACGCCACTACACAATCCCATGCCCTCTCATTCCTTCCACTCTCAGCTGGGCTAACTCCTAGTCAGCCATCAAGTGTCAGTTTAAATATCACTTCCTCAGCGAAGTTTACTCTGCAGACCCCTCACACAACCCCCATTACTCCACGGCATATTCTACGCTGCCTCACTAGCATTTGGCAAGCTTGTAATTTTACACTGACTCGTGTCTTATGTGAACGCTGCATATCGCCGCATTAGATCGTAGTTGCCCAGCGCCTAGCGCACCGCCCAATTTCTGCCGAGTGACC
Source organism: Mirounga angustirostris (assembly GCF_029215605.1). Classification (NCBI taxonomy): domain Eukaryota; kingdom Metazoa; phylum Chordata; class Mammalia; order Carnivora; family Phocidae; genus Mirounga; species Mirounga angustirostris. The sequence continues at coordinate 93,671,428 of NW_026991718.1, read as the reverse complement.
CCACTCCTCCCCCAGCAAAAACACGTCCTAGAACGAAGGCCACGCCAACGCGGGGTTTGCCCCGGGGTGACAAAAGCCTGTACCCCACCACCGGCTGACCATTCCCCTCCTCCTTCCCCTTGGCCTACATGGGGTAGAACTGCTGGGCACCACCCTCTCTCTCGCCGCGAGCCCCAAGGAAGCTGGAGCAAGCCCCACTCCGGGGCCTCCTCCCTCAAAGCCGCTCACGGTCTCCTACCTTGGCCACTTTGGGAATCCTCTGCTTCCCGGCTGCGGTGGAGGCCGCCATGGCTGCAGCAGCCGACCTCGCGCCAACCTGGACCCCAGAAATAGGCCCCGAGCGCTGGCCGGAACCCCAAAGCTTTCTGACAACAAGCGGAATCCCGGAACAGGAAGCGGAACTAGCTGGTATGACCTTTCACTTCCCGCACGCGCCGTGACGTAGGCACTTCGTTTCTGTGGTAACCGGGCTGAGCGTCCTCCTCTGAGCGCTGTGTCTCGGAGTTGCAGGTGAGGTGGGTAGCGCTGGCCCGTCCGACAGGGACGCGGGGACGGAGTCCAGGGCGTCAAGGGCGCATCCCCACGTCAGTCTCCAGAACTGGGAGGACCTGCGAGGACAGGTGGGTCGGTCGAACCGTGGCGCCGGGGAAGGGGAATAGGAACAAAGCTCCGATCCGGAGGCTCGGGGGCGGGGGAAGAGAGGCAGGCCAGAAAACTACCTTTCCCAGTATGGTAAGGGGCGAGCTGCTGCGTCCCTAAGGTGGCCCGGCGCCGCGCTGCATTCTAGGCTTTGTAGGCTCTGAGGTCTTCTTTTCTGGACAGTCGTGCACAAATAAAATATAAGGCTTGTAATTAAAATAACTGAAGGTATTTTAAAGCCAGATAATAGAAGAAAATGAAAAGAAATCATCAGAGTACTAGCAAATAAGCCATCCTTGTGGTCAGATAAACAGATGTTTACATTTTCTGTGAATGTGCCTTAATTACGTAAATTCTCTTAGCCCCGATGTCCTTAGTTATGAGACGAAAATAATAGTATCTATTTCATCAGCATTTAAGAGAAAATCTAGTAAAATGCTCCGTAAGTGTTAGCTGGTATAATTCTTGACCTGTCTTCAAAACAAAAAGTTAATTATATGCAAGCGAATTAAAAAAAAAAAAAAACACGACTTTTTAAAATAGTAGTTTTAGGTTCACAGAAAAGTTGAATGAAGGTACAGAGAATTCCTGTTTCTCACGTCTGTCATTCCCCTTTCCCCAATATTTCTCACCAGCGTAGTACATTTGTTATAGTTGATGAACCTACACTGACACATCATTATCACCCAAAGTTCACAAGTTAACATTAGGGTTCACTCTTGGTATTATACATTCTGTGGAATTTAGTGACCTGTATCTACCATCAAAGTATGGTAAAGAATAGTTTCACTATCTGAAAATTCCTTTGTGCTCCACCTGTTTATTCCTCCTTCCTCCTTTGCCTCCTGCAGCCACTGATTTTTAAAAATTGTCTGATAGTTTTACCTTTTCCAGAATGTCCTATCATTGGCGTCATATAGTAGGTAGCTTTTTCAGGTTGGTTTCTTTCACTTGGTAATATGCATTTAATATTCCTCCATGTCTTCATGGCGTGATAGCTCATTGGTTAAGAAATGACAGTTGCAAGTCTCTTTTGGTGTTTCGGAAAAAAAATTATAAAAATGCTGTGTGTATTTTATGTATTTGGAAAAATCACACCTATCTCTATGAATAGTGCTTTTGAGAAAACTTGAACTGAAGTCATTTGCAACCAGTATAAAAATATTTGCCATAGCCCTTTACTACCAATTTTATTATTTAAATATTTGTAAGTTATCTCATGTTTCAAATTTTAAATAAGTTGATTGAGATTTTATATCACTGAAATAAAGTCACCTAACAAAGTAAATAAATACCTATTAAAGTAAAAAGATGTTTCCCTTATGTGATGTCCCTTAAACTTGTAACTATGCATAACTGATTTAACAGAATTTAATGTTAATCATCTCTGGCCTCTTTTGAGAGATACAGACACTGTGAATGTTTTATTTCTGGTTGCCCTCCTTCCATCTTACAAGTTTTTATTGTCTGGTAATTTGATGCTGTTTGTTTTTTAAGCAAAATGTATCATCATTATTACTTTTTTTTTTTTTTGCCTTCAGTGCTCCTTCAGATACACCTGCTTGTTTGTTTCTCTCTCCCTCCAGCATTTTATCTTATATTTCACTCCCTTCTGATTTTAATTTTATTATTCCTGATACACGTCTTTTAGGAGTTCTTTCAACCAGATTCTTTGAGTGGTAATTTCTTTCCATCTTTGTAGTAAATTGTCTTTTTTTAGCTTCCATCTTTTAGTGATTGTTTAGCTAGGCATAGAATTCTAGGTTAATGGCTTTTTAAAAATTTTATTATTTTATTATTTTATGTTAATCACCATGATGTAGTGTTCCATGATTCATTGTTTGTGTATAACACCCAGTGCTCCATTCAGTACGTGCCCTCCTTAATACCCATCACCAGGCTAACGCATCCCCCATCCCCCTTTCCTTTTTATCTTTACTGCTTAAAAGATACTATTCTGGTGATTGGGAAACTGTAGCGCATAGGTCAAATTCAGCCCATAGGCTCTTTTTGTATGGCCCATAAGCTAAGAATTGCTTTTAAAATATTTTTAAACAACTGAAAAAATCCACAGAGTATTTCAGGACACCCTAAAATTATATAAAAGTCAAATTTCAGTGTCCATCCATGAGTAGAAATTTTTTAAAGATTTATTTGAGAAGAGAGAGCAAGAGCGGGTGCACAAGTGGGGGGAGGGGCTGAGGGAGAAGCAGACTCCCTGTTGAGCCTGGAGCTGGACTTGGGGCTCAATCCCAGGACCCTGAGATCATGACCTGAGCTGAAAGAAGTCAGATGCTTAACTGACTGAGCCACCAGGGGCCCCTAGAATTTTATTAGAATACAATTATGCTCATTTGTGTTCATATTGTTTCTGGCCCATATGCTATATTAGCAGAGTTAGGTAGTTGCACAAAGAACATGTGGCTCGTGAAGCCTAAAATATTTATCATCTGGCCTTTTACAGAGGGAGTTTGCCAACCCCTGTACTGTTGGCTCCTATTGTTGCTGATGAGAAATATAGTCTTAGTCTAATTCTTACTCTCTCATAGGCAGTTTGTCTTTTATCTGGCTACTTTCAGGTTTTCTGTTTTTCGCATTTTGTAATTTCACTACTATATATTTAGGATTTATTTTTTATTTTTATTTATTCTTATTTTCCTGCTCCTGAGGATTCAGGTCTTTCATCATTTCCAAAAAAAATCATTAGCCATTATTTTCAAACAACATTTTATTTACTTATTTTTGGAATTCCTATAAGACATCGATATTCTTTTTATTCTGTCTTACATGTCTCTTAACTGCTTTTTATATTTTCTTTCTATTTTTCTGTGCTTCTTTCTAGAAAATTTCTTCATAGCTGCCTTCTAGTTCATTAATTCTTTTTAATCTTGTTTAATATGTTTTTAACCCATCCAGTTAAAGTTTAAGAATCATATTTTCCATTTTTAAAGTTTTTGTTCTTTTTCTTAATTACCTGTGTTCATGACTTTCCTCTTTCTGTATTTCTAATAATTGTAAACATACTTATTTCATCATCTCTTTCACAGTATATTATCTGAAGTTTTTGAGGACTTGCACACTACACAGGTAGTGTGGGTTAGGATGCACACCTACTTTGGTCTAGGATTTGGACTCCTCACAAATAGCTTTGTTTTCTCCCCAGAGCTATCAATAGAGAAAGCTGCTTTGCCACCTTCCTGCTTAGGTTCAGTTTTTTTAGTCTCCCTGTTTATCAAGAGGTTCACCCCTCCAAAGTCCGGGTCGGACACATGGCTTTGGTTTCAGTTCTTGGTTTTGAATGAGGCCCCTGCTCTCCCCACAGAGGGTGCAAACTCTTGCCCTGAGGGCCTGAATCACATTTGATCATTCCCTGAGCCACTGCACACAAAGTCATTGCCACCTGGGTGGGGGAATTTCCCTTTGCTTGTTCTTTCTTTCCTTGTTTCCTTTTTCCCCAAAGCTCACCTCTTTAGTTATGCTTGCTTATTTTATTTTATTCAAAATTTATATGTATTTGTAGCATTAGCCTACAACATCATGTTTCACAAACAGGATGTCTCTTTCCAGTTTTGCTTTTAAGTTAAAACCAAAACCAGGAATGACAACACTTATGGCTAGCTTTGACAAGAATGTAGACTACTAATGTCCATTTCTACCCAAAGTAGGTAAAGGATATTTGCAAATATGAAAAATTATTGTCTCTGCTAGTGCCATGTCTTTGTAGCAGGCACCGAATTTCACATTCACAGGGACTGTGGAAAATATTAGAGTATTTAATTGCTCAGATGGTAGTCAGCCAGATTCTGATTGCCTCCTTTGAAATAACACTGTCATTTTATTGCTTGGTAATGCTTCTCCCCGATTTGGAGTGAGAAGGCCTTTAGGTGAGACACTCGCCAGTGGATTATCTCCCTCCTGGGTCATCGTGCCCATCCAGCATGTATTGGGTTCCCCCTAACATAGAAGGTACTGTCTGAAATTATATACATGCCAAGCCCAAAAGAGAGGAGATTTCAGTTGGGACCAAAGGGTTTCACACCAGAATTTCAGATGAAAAAATTCTGGATATGGATAGCAGTGATGATTGCACAGTGATGTGAAGGTACTTAATGCCATTGAACCATACTTAAAATGGTAAAAATGGCAAATTTTGTGTTATGTATATTTTACCACAATAAAAAACGTCATGGCCTCAGCCTTATATATAAAGATTTATGTTTTTCACACTGAGAAGGTATTATGCATTGAGAAGGTAAAATGAAGAATGCATTGCTGTATATAAAAATGCTTTTTAAAATTAAATGTTAAAGATTGACATTAGAGTTAGAACTTGGAATCAGCTCATATTGCAGCTGGGCTGTGTAAAGCCATCTTAGAAAGGAAATGTCATCAGGTCATCAGAACTTGACGGCCACTTAACTAAAGCTGTGTTCATTTATCCAAGAAGGAATGTGTTTATTGCAAAGGGGATTGATTAGTCTTGTGGTTGTCAACAACGTAGAGATGCCCAGGAAACTGTGAAGGTGCCACCTAAGCATTAGCCGTCTCTGGTTTCCTTGGCTTGGCATCTCTGTAGTAGATGAAGATCCCCCAGACTTCAGGAGCTTTGAGTGACTTCTTGATGTCCACTATTTTGAATCCTGAGAACATCTGTGCTCAGTAGTAATAATATTAATGACGATATGGCTAATATTTACTGAGCATATGTCAAACACTGCTTTTAGTGTTTTGAATATAACAACTCATTTATGAAACCTTTTACAGTATGCATATTATCTCTAATTTACAGATGAGAAAACCAAGGCACAGAGAGTTTAAGTAACTTGCTCAAGGTTACACAGCTACTAGGGGCTAGAAACTGGGTCTCATCCTTGGTACTCTGATTCCACAGCCCGTGTTCTTGGCCATGGCCCCATGTAAACCACTTTCTGATAGCCAGGCTTTCATAGCCATGCAGTTAGGTGTTCTGTAAAGAGAGAGTGCCTGGATGGCTTTGCCATGGCAGGTGTGGAGGTTAAACCAGCTTAAACAAATGTTTGCTTATTTACATCCCCAGAGTGGGAAGAAGATTTCTGATTTTGGAGATGTTATTATAAATATCAAGGTTTTCTTCCTTTGCAGAATGTGAAGATCTGCCATTCTGAGCTCACATTTTCACAAGACAACATAAGGCTGGAGTTGAGAGTACATGCGCTCCCCAGTTCACCTTAGTTACCCTGACACCAAGGCCGGGAGGCAGTGGCCACATAGCACACACCTTGTTCTATCAAAGGAGAGGAAGACAGGCTTGTATTTAGCCTACATGACTTTTTTATTAACTGTCTGGGCTGCAGAAACATCTGGACTGTCTGGCTGTTGACTTTCCCATTGTAAATGAAAAATTGGCATTTTGGGCTACTCCTTTCAGTTTCTGTGAGCTCGGACAATGTAGGGCATCCACAAGAGCTAGGTCTGCTTGGCAAGTGCTAATGGAGGCCTGCGGAAGTATGGGGTGGTGTGAATTCACCAAGGAGAAGGCCACCGGGTGAGGATTCTTGGCTGCCACCCGCCATCTTTCTAAGCACCCCCTGCACCTTGCACCCTTAACATCTGAGTGTTGATGGTTAAGAGCAGTCAAACCGCAGTTAAGTGAATACCAGTGGACTGGGAGGGCAGGGGACCCTTATCCACAGAGGCAGCCTGCAGGCTACTTCAACAGCAGGAGTGACAAGGGGTTGGACTAGAAGGAATGCCCAAGATTCGGTTTCTGACTAAATATGGGTGTCCTGAGGCAAGTCACTTCACTTCATGGGCCTCAGTTTGCTCATCTGATGAAGGAGGAGCTTGGTCTAGTGCTGTCTCGGATCCCTGCAGTGCTCAAGTTCTTTGATACATTGACAGTTATACAAGGATGTATCTAAACAACAATGATAACAACAGAAAGACAAATGATATAATAATGTGTTTTGGAAGAAAACCATACACATCATATAATTCCACTTACGTGATATTCAAAATTTAGCAAAGATCATCTATGTGATAGAAGTCAGAATCATGGTTACCTTTGAAGCGGTGCCATGAGACAGCCTTCAAGTGTGCTGGAAATGGTCCATATTGTTCCTAGGATCAGTACAGTGGTGAATATTAATGTGCCTGTTTTGAGTATACTGGCTAATACATAATAAAATGATTATCCCGAGGAAAAAGGAAAGGAGGAAAATGGAAGGAATGGAGGGACAGACAGAGGGATGAGGGAAATAGAAAGACACACACATATATTAAGACATTAAGAGAGAGATTGAAATCAATCTGTGGCCTGCTGTTCCTGTCAGCAGCATTCCCCAAAGTGTCTTTCTGGAACATTAGACTCTCCACTGTCATTGTCATTAGAAATTCTCCTCAGAGAGGGTGTGGGAAAGGCTGGGTTATACAAAGAAAGTAGGTACTTTATTATGGAACTTCTCAAGGACTATAATGGGCATGGTGCCCCCTCAGGAAGGCCATCATAAACAGCATTTCCTACACTTAATTGACCATAGAACTTTTTTTTGGTCTCAAAACCTCTCTCAGGACTGTTGCTTTTCAGGGCTCCAGTTTGGGGAACTCTATTTGGAACATGGGTAGAAGCTGCCAGTATTTCCCCTATAACTCTTGCCCACATGCCATGGTGGCCAATTAAATAAAAAGGGTTCTGAATCAGTAAATAACTCCTTTCAATGTTTTTCAATCCTATTGTTAGAATATTAAAGCAGCTTTGTTGGGAACAAAGAGTACAGTTGCAGAAAATTCTAGATGGGCCAATTCTCAGAAACATCATTTTCCTAGAGAGAAACATGTGGCTAGTTTGTGATGACAGTCGTCACAGCCGACCCCCAGGGGAACATGTGTACCACCAGCGCTCAAATACCATGTTCACTCTGACCATACAGAAATTGAATTAATGTCCGATTTTGTAAGTACTGTAACCAGACTGGCTTCTCATCTCAGATTAATGGTGGGCTGTTTTCTCTCTTTTTGGGACAGGAAAAAAAAATGTCAGTGCTCACTTCTCCAAGAGGAAAGGTAGAAGTGGTTCATTGCCGAAGAACAGAATCACAGGATATTTATTGTATTAAAAACCTCATTAGAAAATTTACCCAGAAGTTGTTTGGGAGGCTTAATATCATCTATCTTCTGTAAGTATATCGCTAAGCAAGCCAAGAATGTTTATCATTTTTTTTTTTTAACTGGGAAAATTACTTTCTTCGGGGGTATGGGCAGATGTCTGGTCTCAGAACTTCTGGAATTGCTTCTTGGTGCCAGTGGCCTTCATGACTTTGAGCACAGTGAAGCATACAGTCTTGCTCAAGGGCCAGCACTTGCCCACTGTGACAGTGTCACCAATCTGGACATCCCGTGTTCACCTGAAGCAGGGGTACAGGTGCGCAGACCTGTTTTTGTGGCATTTCTCAAAACAGTTGTACCTTTGGATGTCACAGAGGTAGTCCCAGCAGATGGCAGTGGTTCTGTGCAGCTTCATCTTGGTCACCACACCAGACCACTCTCGGATGGAGACATTACCAGTAAAGAGGCATTTCTTGACAATATCGGTGCCCTCTGTGGCCTCCTTGGGCATCTTGAAGCCTAGACTGATGTTTTTGTAGTATGGTGGGAGCTTCTCCTTGCCAGTTTCTCCAAGTGGGGCCCTCTTCTTATTTTGAAAGATGGTTGGCTGCTTTTGACAGGCACGCTCAGTCTGAATGTCTTCCATCTTCCCAGCCACCTGAAGAAAGGCTGTTTATCAATTTTATCACACATGAGGAAGGGATCCCACTCCTTATCTTATGGGGCTTTATGGTGAGGAAATGGACAGCAAGAAAATCTGTCCTGCTGAGCAGGAGATCTCCAGGAACAACCAATCTCTAAGTCTCATAACCTGCAAATTGAAAGGGTTTCTCATGGGTTTTGGATTCAGGCAAACTTGAGTTCAAATCTCAACTGCCCCACCCACTAGTAGAGTCACTTGGGGTAAATTAATAATATCTGCTGCTAGTTTCGAGAACTTATTTTCTGTCAGGTGCTGTGCTTTACCAGTATTGTCTTATTTACAACTCTGAGATGGCCACTATCTTGCCCATTTTACAAATGAGAAAATGGAGGCCTGCCCAAGGTCAAGCAGTTAGTAAGTGACAAAGCCCAGATTTGCTCTTAACCATTGCTATTAAAATGGTCTTCTAAACTTCAAAATATGCATAGATTTTTTCCCCTTGGGTTTTTTTTTTTTTTTGGACACTAGAATGTAAACATTCTATAATCTATTCCTTATTATTTTTATTGAAAAAGATAAAAGCTCAGTATTTTGGATTTTATAAAGCTTCATATTAAATATAATTGAAATGTTTAAACTAAGGCCCGCCTAAGACATTAAAATTTATAGCTTCTGATTATCGCACTGATGAATGTAATGCAAATGGACACAATTTTGTGGGAGAGCAGCAGGGCAACATGTATAAAATGCTTTAAAAATGTGTATATCAATTCAATGATTCCATTTTTTGACATTATGGTGGATTAAACACCGTAATGATGTCCTCTGGATGGAAACATCATGTCGATACACACACACAACACACACACACACACAACACAAAAGTTAAAGACTGTGCAGAGAACATTATCAAAATGAAATCAGAAACTTTTGGAAAACAGCAGGAACAAGTGCCACCTTCTTGAGGATTTTTGCTGCATTCTAGAAACCTCCTGCTTCTGTTTTGACAGCTTTGCAAAGAACAAAAGATATATATTCCCTCCACCTAAGGAGGGAAGTATTAGATCCTTTTGTATAAAACGGGGTTGCTCATTCTAAGGATGAATGAGACATAAACCCACTGCTGAAGCCAGGACAGTAAGGGAAGTAGCCTTTTCAACCTCAGCATGGAATAAACAGGGACAAAGCCTTTAAGAATTTGTGAGCATGTCCTGATTTAAGGTCCAAGCTCATTGTGTGGCCCCCCAAAACTTCAAAACTTCCTAAATAATTACTGCATTTTCAGACAAAAACTATGTTTACCAGTAGACGGAATAAAGCAAATAAAGTGGGGAATTTGATTAAAAGTGGTCGCAGATTAGTAGTGTGTCCAGGAAATTGGCTGCAATAACACAAATCAGGTCTGAAGGATGGAGTTTCAACTCAGACTTCAAATAATGCACCGAGATAGAGTTCTAAGTGATATGCACGCACAGTCAAAAATCACAAATATAGGGGCACCTGGGTGGCTCAGTTGGTTAAGCGACTGCCTTCGGCTCAGGTCATGATCCTGGAGTCCCGGGATCGAGTCCCGCATCAGGCTCCCTGCTCAGCAGGGAGTCTGCTTCTCCCTCTGACCCTCCCCCCTCTCATGTGTTCTCTCTCTCTCTCTCTCAAAAAAATAAATAAAATCTTTAAAAAAAAAAATCACAAATATATAAGGAAACATGCACCATTAGGGAGAACCAACAATAAAAGATATAACAGAATCAGACCCTCAAAGACTTCAGATGTTAAGTCAGTCAGAGAATAGAAAATAACTGTGCTTACTATGTCTTATAGTGAAAAGATACATTTAAATAGACCCATAAAAATTAATAGTGAGATTTGAAAAAAAGTCAAATAAACCATCCAGAAATGAAAATGTAGTTAAAATTAAAAGGCTCATTGGATGAATTAAACATCAGAACAGACACAGTTGAAGATAGAAGTAGCAAGTAGCAAACTGGAAGACTGATGCCAATGAATTATCTAGAATTCAGCACAAAGAGACAAAGGCAAAAAAGTAAGAATGGAACAGTTAACAGTTACAGTTGGGTCTAATCAGATTTCTAAAAGGAGACAATGGGAAGTAAAAGAGGCAATATTTGAAGAGATTATGGCTGACAACTTTCCAGGATTGTTGAAAAGCACCAATGCTTAGATCTGGAAAACTCAGTGAAACCCAAATAGGATAAATGTACAGAGAAACCCACAGCTAAGCACATCATAATGACAGAGCAAAATGCCAGAGCTAGAGAGAAGATCTGAAAAATTGTCAGAGAGAAAAGACAAATTACCTGCAAACAACTGAAGATTAGACTAATAATGATTTCTCACTAGCAACAATGATAGCCAGAGATAGTAGAATATCTTCAGTATTGGAGAGAAAATAACACCAAACTAAAATTGTATACCCAGGGAAACGGGTTTTCAATACCTAGAGGAAAATGAATGCATTTTCAGGCCAACAGAAACTGGGTTAGTTTATCAATGAACCCTGAATAAAGGGAATTCCTCAGAATATACTCTGCAGAAAGAAGAATATCTCAGCTGGAAAGACAAAGATAGAAAAAAGTAAACAAATATATGCGCAAATATGTTGGTAAGTCTAAGAAAAAAATCAAACTTACATAAAGCAGTGATGATAATGACTAATCTAATATAGACACTAAATGTAAATAGTAAGTTATAAGATATAAATAATAACTTAGGTAAAATACAGAACAAAAATAGCAGATAAATTGGCAGATGCATGATTAGAATGAAAGTACTCTTGGGGCGCCTGGGTGGCTCAGTTGTTAAGCGTCTGCCTTTGACTCAGGTCATGATCCCAGGGTCCTGGGATTGAGCCCCGCATCGGGCTCCCTCCTCAGTGGGAAGCCTGCTTCTCCCTCTCTGACTCCCCCTGCTTGTGTTCCCTCTCTCGCTGTGTCTCTGTCAAATAAGTAAATAAAAAATCTTAAAAATAAAAAAAAAGAGAGTACTCTTAAAGTATTATTCAAGAGGAGGGTAGGATTAAAAGGTATTCCCCTTCCTTCCCAGAAACCACACATCCAAGCCTATTATGGGTAAATTATTAATTTCTATTGAAAGACATCAAGGAAGACCTATTCTATCAAGGAAGAGGTATACCACATACTTGGATAGGAATATTTAATAACATAAAGGAGTCAATTCTCCTCCAATCAAAATCCTAATAGGATTATTTGTTGAAGTTGACAATATGGGTATGGGTTTATATGGGAGAGCGAACGGCCAGAGCAATTTGAAAGAAGAAAAATAAGGTGGGGAGATTTGCCCAACTAAAAACTCATTATAGGTATAGTAATCAGGACAGTATGGTAATGGCCAAGGAATTAGAGATCCCAGAAAGAGACCCACACATATATGAAAACCTGATGACCAAGCCAGTGGGGAAAGGATGAACCATTCAATAAATGGTGCTGGCACAATTTGTTGCCTATGTGGAGAAGAGAATAAATGTAAAGATCAACCTCCTGTCATACAAACAAACAAACAAACAAAAAAAAGAAAGAAAAGAAAGAAAAAAAAAGCCAATTCTGGGTGAATTTATGATTTAAATGTGAAAAACAGCTAACATTGTTGACGGAGTCTCCTAGATTCCAAATTCATTTATCCAGCTTCCTGATGGATGTCACCCCTTGGATATCTAGTAGGTACTTCACACCCAGCAAGATCATCACCTGCCTCCAAACTACTCTGTCCATACTTTCCCCATTTCGGTAACCCCAGCAGCTCCAAACTTTCACTTGCTTGGACCAAAAACCTTGGTGTCACCTTCACTCTTGCTCTTACCTCCCACACCAGCAAAGCTGTCAGCTCTACCTTCAGAATACATCCAGAACCTGGCCTCTTCTTTCCACCTCACTTCTGCTGAGATGAGGTACAAGGCACCAGCATTCACACTCGAGTATTTCAATAGCCCCTCTCTGGTCTCTTCTTCCACCTTGGCGTCAGCCCTTGCCCAACACCCCCTCTCCCCTGACCCAGCCCCAGCAAATTATTCTTAACATAATATCCAGAACAACACTGTTCACACCAACCAGATTCTGTTGTGCTCTGCTCAAAACCCTCCCCTGGTCTGTCATGTGCTCAAAACCCTTTTCCCTTCTGACCTCACCTCCCTTGAGCTCCACTGAGTTCCTCTATTTTTCCTGGAGCACTCCAGGCATATGTGTGCCTCATCCTACAGTTACAGAGGCGTTTCCATTGCACCTCAAATGCTGCCTTCTCCTGGAAGTGCACCTGTGCATCCTCTTCCCCCTATTGTTCTTCACAACACTTGTCCCCACCTGACATTCTGTGCATTTCAGTTTTTGGTGTTTTTTTGTTTTTGTTTTTGAAAATTGGCCTGTCTCCATTCACTAGAACGTCAGCTCCATGAGGGGAGGGATTTTTCCCTGTTTCCCACTCTGTGCCCAGAGCCTGGAAAAAAGCTTAGCACTTGGTATGTATTCAAGAAATGTTTGTTGCATTAATGAATAAATCCACTACTAGCCATGTGACTTTGCATAACCTGCCTAAGCCCTAGCATCTTCGTCTGTGAAATGGACAGTTTATACCTAATTTACAGGATGAGTGGGATGGTGAGAATATTTGTTAAATACAGGGCAGTGCCTAGCTCCTAGGAGGTGCTCATAGCTAGTTTTCCCCTTCCCTGTGGTTTTGCCTATAAGGGAGCAGGGACTAGGGTCAGAAAGAGGCAGGCTTTCTGTTATTCTCCTTTCCTTCCTTTCTCAGCAACCACACAGCCGTAGAACAGGATGAGGCACTGCTTTCTGAGTACGATGGAATTCTCTTCCATATATATTGTTAAAAGAAATCAATAAGCTGCAGAACATGGTACAAAGGGAGGCATGATTGCCTCTGAGATGGAAAAGCAAGTGGCAGGGGGCCACTATACACCTTAATGAGTCTTGAATCTTTACCATGTGAATAAATTTCTGCATACAAAGGAATTATAAACCCCCAGCTTGGTAGCAGATGTGCACTTGTGACTTGCCCCTCCTGGGGTGACGTGTGTCACAGTTGGCCGGAGCAGGAGGGGATGTGGTTGGGCTGTCCGTGTGATCCCCAGTGATCCATGTGATCAGTTGTCAAGGGCCCATCCTTTTAGAGGTCTTCAGAGCATGGCATGGGGGATGGAGGTGGGGTTACAACTGGGGCCTTTCTACAGATTTTTTTCAAAAACCTTCCCACAAATCTGTTTTCTCAAATCCTGTACACAGTCACATACTAATTACCTGAAAGTTCTTGACAGCCAGTTGTTTCTGAAGGTGAGCTTCACACAACGCTGCTGGGCCTTGGAGTGGCTGTCAGGGTACCTCGAATCCACAGATCTCATGTGTTTATGTATTTTCTGAATTAGCAGATATGAAAAGCATAATTTATGCCATGTAGGAGTGAGTGAAAGTTTTTTTTAATGTTAAAATGGGATCCTAATAACTAAAAAGGTTGTGACCTGCCTCAGAAACCAGCATATCTTCAGAAGTAAAAGTAAATTTACATTTTCATCAGTGTCTGCCTGGACCATGCAGCCTTTCATTTTTCCTGTTAGGTAACTCCCATCCCCTTGCCAGGCCAAACGCAAAGCTCAGAGACCCATTTTACAAGCATTTCTAAAACAGTGGTTTCTTTCCTGGTGTTACTGCATTTCATTATATTACCTCCCGGCTCAGTCACAGATACAGGAATGAATACAACTGACCTCACCTAAAAACCCTGTTAAATGGTAGGGGAGAAAATGAGCGGATTGGGCATAGCAGATGAGTGGGGACAGGGCCAAAGTAATCGGCCACATCAAGTGCACGTGTCACGGTGCAGGGAGCCGGGAGGGGAGAGAAAACTGTGACAGGCTCTGGAAACACCCAGATCTGTGCCATTCGTGCTGCTTAATAAGGCAGAAAATGGGGATACTGTTTCACTCAAAATTTCCATCAAGTGTAGTTAAATAAAATGAGTTTTGGCTGAACTTGGAAAATTCGCTAAACCAAGTGAACAAATGAGACATTACTTTAATGAAAAGAACTCTGATTTTGCTTGCTGGATAATATTCTTGAGCTTTAACTTATTTTGTGTGAAATATATACGTGTGTGTATATGTGTATTTTTCTGATTTGGCTTATTCCAAAGAAGAATTCTAAATCCAACTTTTAAAAACAAGCCTCTTCCCCTACCTTTTTCCTCCTCTCCCTTCTTTTTTCCTACAGTGATTTTTTATCTGTCCCATAGAGGGCTAATGTTAAGAGGTAATAAGAAGTGGAAATTATACATACAAAAGGATAATGCTACAAAAGTTACTTTCTTGCCCTCAGCCATTTGGAAATTGAAGTGCATTTTCCCATTAAAACGACGTTATTCATGGCTGGCTTCCCAGGCCAACCCACAAAAGCCTGTTTAATCTATAATGTCTGTGTGATATAGTACTGTGCTAATTGTACTATGGAACCCAACCACTACCCTAGGTTCCCATGGATAAATGTGTTTCAAGTTCAAATTGGGATTCCAGGAACACATTTCCCTTGTTTCCCTGAGGGGAAGGCAGCTGCCTTATCCCAGCTCTTGCCCAATTCCTCCTCCACCATCACCACCACTATTGCCGGGTCCTGTGCCCTGGGCATTTTCTCATCTGAATTAGAGTGAGGACTGTCACTGTGAAGCAGTAGGTCATGGCTCTGGGAGCCTGGGGCAGAGGAGCCCAGAGGATCAGGAGCTGGAGGGAGCTGGAGTGGGAAGAGGGGCAGAGCTTCAGTGAATCAGAATGGAGAGACTGGGGGACTGCATCCTTTTGCTAATGAGCTAATGTGCAGATAGTGTATTCTTGGGACCTGAGGGCAGTCTGCTATCTTCTTTCCATGATAGCCAGTGCTAGGGCAGGGCCCTTGCAGCAGGTGCACCCAGAGGAAGTCTCCTATGGCTGAAGAGTGGACCTCCTATGAAGGGGGACAGTGGCTGTAGGTGCTGAGATCAGCATGCCTAGCACAGTGTTTCCCAAAGATGTCCGTACCTCTGCTGGTACCCAAGGTGATTTGTCTTGATACACCCAAGAACAAGTTTTGTTCTAAATGTGTATCTTGATTTTTATGGTTCATATTCTGTTTTATAGCAAGGGATACCAGTTTTCCATTTATGATGTTGTTGCAAATTTCCTATTGAAATCATCTAAGCCAAAAGTGAACCGATTGAATGAAGAAAAAATGAAGTACAGGAAGTGCATGTGTGTGAGAGATTGCTCTTTGGTGAGTGACTCTAGTAAAATGGTATGCTGTCAAGTGGAAAGAAAGCAGACTACAAACAGTATGGGTTATGTGATTCCATTTTTAAAAACACACAAAGTACATTTCATTGTATAATTTTTCTCAAAAAAGAGATTGAGTCTGGTGAGATAGACACCAAAATATTGACACTGTTTGGTTACCTATGGGAAGTGGTATGAAGGATGACTTTTCCAATAATTTTTTCTCTTCTTGTGAGTACTTTCTGTTTTCGATTGCAGTCACAATTTGTTTTATGATGAAAATGTAAGTGGAAAGCATATGGAACTTTCTATGCTCTCCATTATCTTTTCTCCTCCTTCAGTTACATGCTATCCTCTTAGGCCCCTTACTAAGGAATGTGGGTAACTTATGCCTTTGTTTTTTGAAGGAACATTTAAATCTTTTTTCCTCCAACTTAAGATACCAGTAGATTCCACTCAGCTGAAAAAGTGAAAACGGCATCTCAATGTCTATACAAATGGTTCTCCAGAGCTCTTGCTGTCATGCCAGGGGAGCGGTTGGGAAGGACCATCAGGATGTCCCTTTGGGACAGCCACCAGAATAAGAGTTGGAAGACCTGCTTCTCCACCCTTGTCATTTTTAACTTGCTGGGTTGCCTTGGCTTAAGCGAGACCCCTCAGGGTCTCCACTTCTGCCGCTGGACCAGGTGATAGATACTCACATCCCGTAAAAATCCAGCAGCCCAGGGAATTGGGCTCAGAGTTTGGAGAAATTGGTTAAGATAGCTCACAGAGGTGGTGGGGCTAAACTCTCAGCTTCACTGCTTTGCATAGGTGACCAACTCATTCCAGCTTGCTCAGGACCTGTAGCCCTAATGGTCCCATGTCCTGGGGACCATCTCAGTCTCAGGTAAACAGGGACAGTTGGCCACTCTAACTTTACATGTTTAGGCCAACACAGTGGAATTGACTACATGGGAAGTATAGGGAAAATGACAGTCATACAATTTCCCCAGCCAATTTCAAGGGAAGGGTATTGGACACTTCATGTAAATATAACACCTTTCTAACAAAATGTAATTTCCATCTTTTTAAAAAAGATTATTTATTTATTTGACAGAGAGAGAGATAGCGAGAGCAGGAACACAAGCAGGGGGAGTGGGAGAGGGAGAAGCAGGCTTCCTGCTGAGCAGGGAGCCTGATGCGGGGCTCGATCCCAGGACCCCGGGATCATGACTTGAGCCGAAGGCAGACTCTTAACTGACTGAGCCACCCAGGCACCCCCAAAATGTAATTTTCAATAAAAATTTAGTTGGTAGCCCCAGATGTCCTGAAAGATGTGCTCTCAAAGTTGCTGCCACATTTTTCCCACCTCTTCCAAAGGTTTCATACCTTATGCAGTGGTTGCTAGGCTTCAGTAGCTGAAGGAGGGGAAAAAAAAATAAACCTCATCATCTCCCTTTTGGTAATCTTAGTCATGTGTGCGGTTTTAATCATTTCTGCAGGGAAAAGGCAAACCTTGCTGTTACCCTCTGCAATGACAAGGAGGCGATCATGGCCCAGGCTACCTTCGTGGACTATCCCAACTGGAATGTCTCCAATCAGGACAACTGGGTATCTGTGTTCCGGGAGCTTGACAGTGAAATCCCATGCACAGTAAGCAATTACACACAGTTCTTATTAGAACAGCCTTAATTTTGAAGGGAAGCCCTGTGTTTGCACATGTCTTTCCAGTTTTGAGACTGAGCAGTTCCAAACTCACGACAGAAAGTGACATCATGACAGTTAGAAACAAAGTTAGCTAGCGAGGAAGAAAGGTGAGTCTAAGAGCAAGAGGCCAGAGAGGATGCAGAAAGGAAGGTAATAGCCAGATCAGTCAGCTGGTGGCAAGGCCTTGGTCACCTCTACTGGGAGGACTAGTGGGAGCCCAGATGTGTGCTTCTCAGGTCTTCACGCTGTGTCCCCAGCATCAGTGCCCAAAGTCTTTTTTTTATTGAAGTATAGTTGACACACAATGTTACCTTAGTTTGAGGTGTACGACAGTGATTGGACAGCTCTATATGTTATGCTATGCTCACCCCAAGTGTAGCTACCACCTGTCACTATACAATGCAATGCCATTGACTATATTCCCTATGCTGTACCTTTCATCCCCGTGACTTATTCAGTCCATAACTGGAACTGCACTTCCCACTCTCTTTCACTCATTTTGCCTATCCCCCCACCTTCTAGCAACCACCAGTTTGTTCTCTGTATTTATGGGTCTGTTTCTGGCTTTTTTTGTTTGTTTGTTCGTTTGTGTTTTAGATTCTACATATGAGTGAAATCATTTGGTATTAGTCTTTCTCTGCCTGACTTATTTCACTTAGCGTAATACCTTCTAGGTCCATCTATCTTGTCAAAAATGGCAAGATCTCATTTTTTATGGCCGAGTAATATTCCATTGTATGTGTATATATGTGCGTGCGTGTGTGTGTGTGTGTGTGTATGTATGTATGTATGTATACCACATCTTCTTTATCCATCCATCAATGGACACTTAGGCTCAGTGTCTGAAGTCTTTGATATGTTGGGAGGGCACCTGCCTTTATACCTTTGCTCCCATAACAGTGATAATAGAGCCTCAGATTCCTGTTGCACTCTGTAATTTTCGAGGTGCCCTTGTGGACTCTGGCTCATTTGATGTCTTCATCAAATGTGGGCACATTACAACCTGTTGGCAACCTGACTTGGTAGCTGGTGCTGAGTCTGAGCTTTCTCTGCCCTCAGCCTGCTAGAGCCAGGCCTGCATATGGCTCCAGTTCTGTGGAGAGCTAGAGGCCATGATTGTGGGTTGCATGCTTGCCTGTCAGTGGAATTCAAGAGTGTGTCCCCAGAGCCCTAGGGAATGCCAATTGCGTGAATGAGTGAGTTCACCTCCCCGTATACACGTGTATGTGCACACACATACATGCCCACGTGCACCCCAACACATCATCTAGCATTTATTCAACTAAGTAATGTCTTCCCCTTGTCCTTTGCTTCTCCTTTTCCTCGCTACTCTATACACCCAGTTACATTTTCAGAAAAATTATCTCAAACTTGGAAATAGGCCAAAAAGATGCTTTCAGTCCAATGCTTGTATCTCTGATTGATTTTCTATTGACCAGGCTATTGTACAGTTCTACAGGAACAGTGATTAACTTTGATTTTTGTCCATTGGAGATGTGAATAATTTCTGTCTGGTGGAAGAGATCACCTCAGAATTTATGGTTTATGGCCTTGTAGGACATTAACTATTTTGTATCTAGCCTAGCAATCTTATTCTAACATTCCCTCATTAAAATACCTAAAGTAGCCAGCTCCTCAAGTGCAGCAAATTGTTTTTATCATCCCACTGATCACCTCCTTAATTGATGGGTTGAATAAATCTCTGACATGCGCTTATTTGATGTTTGTATTAGGGTCATGATATTACCTTATCAAACATCATAAATTAACACCCTTATTCATAAATTCATTCCCCTTTTGTTTCTTTGCTTGTTCTCTTAAGATTGTTTCTCTTTGAACTACTTTTAAACCCCTTCGGCAGTATAGAGCTCAGCTATCCAGTATGGTGGCCATCAGCTATATGTAGCTATTGAGTACTTGACATGTACTAGTCTGAATTACGATGTGCTGTTAAGTGTAAAATATACACTTAATTTCAAATATTTAGTAGGAAAAAAGAGTGTAAAATATCTCACAATTTTTATTTTACTTGTCAAAATGATATTTAAGTATGTTAGGTTAAATAAAATATATTGAAAATTAATTTTATGTATATATCTTTATTCTTTTTTTATGTCTACTAGAAAATTACATATCCTGCTTGTATTTGTGGCTCAAGTTATTTTGTTATTGGCAGCATTGGTATAAAGCCTTAAGGCTTAATGTATTACTTATCCCAGGGGTATTTGCAACTGAAGTAATGCTTTTTATCTTAAAGCTAAAGAATAAAACTTGAATTGTAGTATTTTTGATGGAAGAGAGAATTTGGAAGATAAATCAGCCAAATAATAATCTGTGTACTCCTTAGACTAGTCCTGTTGAGAATGTACAGCAGATGTTAAGTAAGGTGGTTGTGGGATCAGCAGGTAACACATGGAAAGTGCTCACAGTGGTGCTGTGGCTATTGCTATCTGGACTGTAGGGTTTGTATTGTTTGCCTTTTGGGAGTTTTCAAGCTCCTGAACCAAACTCATGATTCTTCTCTTGCCGTTTTATGTCTGATAAACACCCCTTCTGAGTATTTCTAAGGCATGCACTATCCAACAGGAGGGGAGACCAAGGCACACGAATGTGCAGGTGGTAACCCAAGGCCGTCTATAAAATTGCTCAGAAGACAAGAAACACAGAAAGCACTCTTGTTGTCCTGATTTCTAGGTGCAAGCACCACCCTCACCGGTTAACCACCTCACATTTGCATTATCTCTGGAATTTGAAGATTTGCCCATAAACACTGGGGTACTGAGTTAGGCAGACCAATGTGTGGATGTACAAAATAACTGCTCATTTTTGAGACCACTTAAAATGTCTTCAGAAGTTAGGAGACAAAGCTCTTTAAAAACTGGAAAGATTTAACCTAAAGTCCTGTTCCAGTCTTGCTACTTTGAGTTTCCAGCTCTCAGGTTTTCTGGCTCCCAGGAGTAATATTTGATTCTGACTCTGGGAATGTTGAACAAAACAAGCTATTGGATTCATAACGTGGCATCTGCCTTCCATCCTTCAAATTCATAAGAGAATCTTTCTCTTGTGTCACTTGAATAGAACAGCAGCTGCTGACTCAAGAGCCCTGGGGAATGGGTGATTGTCTTTCACTTGGCATAGACACCCCCGAGGACAAGACTACTGAGTTAATAATCGATCTCACTCCCCTGCAGGCACTTCCCTGCCCCTAGCCCCATTCGTGAGGGCAGGAAGAAGGGCTGGATGCATTGGACTCATTTACAATCCCTGTTTCCTGGAATAATTCTAAGCTCGGAGGACAAGGCAGCAAATGGAGTCAGTAAGATAGCTCGAATGCTGCCTGGGTGTCTCATCACTACAGACATGAAATATCACCCCCCAAACCGGGCAGCTCTGAGCCTATGGCCACCCCCCAAATCCTCCCCCCCACCTCCCACCCTGCTCTGACATGGCCCGAATGCTGCCTCAGCCTTTAATCATGTTCTGCTTTCTTGTGCAGCCTCTGAACACGTTGTTCCTGCACCTCTTTGTGGCTGTGGATGAGTATTCCGTTGGCTGCTGCAGAGAGATTATTCGGTGAGTGGCTGGGGTCTTGCAGACAGCGATGTCAAGGGACTGGCCAGCAGCACCGTAGACAAGACATGTTAATGCCAAAATGACATGAAAGAGACTATGTGCCTAGTTTGAAAATATTTTCAAAGGACACGAAATTCTTTGAGGTGTTTAATTTGTTTGTAACTTAGGGCTGTATTAAAGCCTCTATGTTGAACAGCAGTGATATTTCTGAAAGAAAACAATCTATTTCTTTGAGTCAACACATCTTTCACTACCATCATTGAGGCAAACATGTAGTGCAGTCGTTTAAAAAAAATGGATTTGGGGAGGAAGAGTAAAGTATCATAAGTTTGCATGTTTCTAAAAATAGTTTTCCTCAATCTTATCTTTAGAAATGTTTATTAACCTGACAGACTGCAGAAGCATCCTGAATAATCTGGAGTGTCGAAATTTGATCAGTCAGGCTACCAGGTGATGGTGCTGTGTCTCTGCCAGCCTGCACAGACATTTGGGGGTGGTGGCCTCAGCTTTCAAGTCACTTTGTAATGTCACACCACACCATCCAGATGCTGGGTCAAAGGTTAATGTCAGCAGAAATCTGGCGTGCCATGTGAATATGACACTCTTTCTTCTCTCTACCTCCATGAAACAGACAGAAAAGAGGCTGGTTGGAATTTAAAGAAATGTAGAGAAGGAAAAGAAATTGCCTTGAAGATGTTCTTGCCTTTGCAGGCAGGGAGCAGAGGAGCCCAAGTGGATTTATGAACATCTGATGTTTTTAGTGAAGGCATGTGTCTCACGCAGTGCCAGCTAATGGGATTTCTTTGCTATTAACACCTGTCCCGCCCTCTCTTCCCCTTGCCAGGACCGTGTTTAAGGCAGTGCCAGAACTGCACTTCATATTCCTCATAGTGCCATCCTACATGAGCCTAGGTAAGGTCTACGCAACCACCTCCTGTCCCCAGTCGCCAACATAGGAAACTCACGCTTAAAATGGCACTTTGGGGAATGGGAATAAGAATGGTCTCCAGGTCCTAAACGTATCACGTGCCTATTTGATCGTAACAATTAAAATACAATTTAGAATGGAAGTTACATTTTGTTCTGTAGTACGAAAGTTATTCCTTGGTAAAAATGACAAAGAAATGTCTCCATGATTTAGGCTCGACTCTCATAACTGTGTTTGAGCAAGTGGGGAACATTCCAAGTCTGACGTATGACGAGGACTTTGCCGTGCATATATGTCACAGGCACAACCATTACCCTCAGCTGCATGTCCGCAACGCCAGGTAAGCCTGGAGCAGTGCCTTTTCCAACCTCAGGTTTACCGGGACACTTACCTTACAAAGAGCCATGAAATTGCCAGTTCATACTGTGAGTGTTTATAGCTTGGATTAAATTATTTTTTAATGCCCGTAAGTAACTTTATTTGGAGATATTTTCAGTTCCCCTTGCTGACATAACTTACAGGACTAAATATCTGATGAGACTCATGTGGTGCTATGTGGCCAACAAAGTTGTACATTTACTACTTAATTGGGTTTCTGAAAACACGCAATCCTTGGCCCCACAGTGGGTGAAATAACTTTCAAATAAATGTAAAAATAAATCCGCCTGTTTAGTTTTCCCAGTAAAGCCCACCTATTTTCTGACATTGACCCCAAAGAGGAGTTTTGGAAGTTGAAGGTCTTTACCGTCAATGGGCCCAATGACATGACCCAAAGTTCAGCAGCCTTAAGAAGATGGCTCTGGCAGATTCTCTTTTCCAAAAATGGCTGCAACACCATCTTACATCCTGCAAGCTATTCCTACAAGGGGATCTTAGGAGACCACTGTGCTGGAGAGGCTACATGTTGGCCCTGGGGTCGACAGCCCTAGCATGGCTCCCACTGACAGTTAGCATAGACTGCCAGCCATGTGAATGAGCCATTGTGGATGTCCAGCCAAGGAGAGCCCCCATATGTCTGGAGCCCAGCTGACATGTGACTGCAGCCACAGGAGAGACCCCAAGCAAGGACTGACCCAACTGAGTCCTCCCAGATTTCTGACTTACAAAGTTGTGAGCAAAATAAAAGGGATTTTTGGAATAAAAGTGCATATGAAATCATTTTACAAGGGTGGTTGCATGGTTTTATCAGTGAAGAATAAATTGTGTCTTCCTGGGTCAACTGTTGTCATGAATGCTGTATTTCTTTAGAAAGTATTAAATTTAAATTTTTAAAAAGTGAGAGCCTACTATTTACCAGTCCTGTAGTATTATGGCATAATTGTTAAGAATATGCAATAACGAGGGACGCCTGGGTGGCTCAGTTGGTTAAGCGTCTGCCTTCGGCTCAGGTCATGATCCCAGGGTCCTAGAATCGAGTCCCGCATCAGACTCCCTGCTCTGTGGGGAGCCTGCTTCTCCTTCTGCCTGCCACTCCCTCTGCTTGTGCGCACTTTCTCTGACAAATAAGTCAATAAAAATCTTAAAAAAAAAAAAAGAATTTGCAATAATGGCATGAGATCTAGATTCTGATCTTGATTCAACTACTCACCCAATGGGTTAACTTAAAAAAGAAACTTGGCCTCTTTAGGCCTCAGTTTTATCACTGTCAGTGGGTATCAGGGCATTGTCTACTGCATGGGATTGTTGCAATGATTGGATAAGCTGATGGATGTACTAAGTAGTTAGTACAGGTACTTAGCACACTTCCAGTCACATGTAAGTGCCCAAGGAAATGAAATATTATTAATATTAAGTTAAATAGGGGCGCCTGGGTGGATCAGTTGATTAGGTATCTGCCTTCAGCTCAGGTCATGATCCCAGGGTCTTGGGATCAAGCCCCACATCAGGCTCCCTGCTCAGCGGGGAGTCTGCTTCTCCCTCTCCCCACCCCCTGTTCGTGCTCTCTCTTGCTATTTCTCTCTCTCAAATAAATAAATAAAACCTTTAAAAAATATTAAGTTAAATAGGGAAGACAGACCCAGCCTACAATAAACTATAATGCTGGGTGGCTTAGAAAAGGAAAGGACAGAGAAAGAGGGAGACAGCTTCATACAGAACCTCTGTGCCCACCCACATCCCCAAATCTAAATATCCATCAACAAGTAAATGTTTACATTTACAGACTGTGGTGCATCCATGCAGTGGATACTTCTCAGCAATGAAATGCAATGAACTTCTTATAGACACAGTAGGGCCGATTAATCTCAGTTCATGCTGAGTGAAAGAAGGCAGACATAGAAACAAAGACCATATACTACTGACTCCTCTTGTGTGATGTGCAAATGGCCAATCTGTACAGATAGAGAGCAGATGAGTGGTTGCCTCTGGTGGAGGGAAGACTACAGCTGGGAGGAACACACTGGAATTCTGGGGCAATGGCAGTGCTCTGTGTATTGATTAGGGGACATGCAGTTGCCAAAACTCACCCAACTTAATACCTGTGCATTTTACTATGTGTTACTATGTCTCAATTTAAAAAAAAATTTAAGATAAGGCTTCACAGAGAAGGTAGCCTCTGAATCTGGTCAGAAAGGATGAGCCAGAGTTTAGTCAGAGGGACAGACTCGGCAAAGCTGTGGAGGCAGGAAAGCACTTGGAATGTCTGTTAGGAGGCAGTAGGCAAGCGTGGCTGCTTTTCACAGGGTGGAGAGGAAGAATTATAATGAAAAGGCTTTATCCTGGAGCCAGCAGCGAGCACTGATGAAGAAAGGCATGATATGGGCTGGGTGTGAAACATAACTGACTTTCGTGTGGTTAGTGGCTTATAAGGGAGGAGCACAGAACAGTCTGGCCCAGAAACGATCCTAGCTGGAATTCAGGCACTGACAAGTCAAATAAATCCAGTTGGGGGTGGGGGGTGCATGGATGCAAGGAAATGTTTAAGGGGGAAAGTGCAGTTTGGTTGCCAGCTAGATGGAGAAGCTGAAGGATGAGAAGAAGTTAATAGTGACTCGGGTTTTCAAGTATGGGGGTGGGGATGGTGGGTTCATGAGCTGAGAGTAGAAATAATAGCATTAGATGGATAGGTGGGAGGTGGGAACACGGGTCCTCTCATGAGGGAGGAGGTCATGAAAATAAAGGAGATTGTCCAATTGAGGAGGAGATTTTAAAGTGAAAAAGCAGAGGCCTAGGGCAGAATTTTGAAAGGTGAAAATGAGCTGTTAATGATAATAAGCAAAATAGAAGAGAGGGAGAGGAGTCTTACAGAAGTCAGACTCATAAGTCTGGCAAATGATGCAGGGAAATCAAATAATTTGAGTCTAAAGAAGAGGCCTTTGGACTTAGAAATTTAAAAAGATGCAGAGGAGTTGAATAAAATTGAACTTCTAGCCAAACTGACCAAGGAAAAAGAGAAGACAGATTACCAGTATCAGAAATGAAAGAGGTGATACCACTATAGATCTTACAGACATAAAAGGATAAGGGCTCTGTAAATTCAACAATTTAGATGAAATGGGCCAATTCCTTGAAAAACACAATCTACCAAAACTCATTTAAGAAAAAAATGATAATAACTTGGAGAATTCTCTATCTATTAAGGAAAAGTTGAGTGAACTTTGGGTGAGAGGCAGGGTGGCTGCCTGCCTCTCCCCCAGTCTCCCTGCCCCATCCTGATTTGCTTCTCTTCTTTTTCTCTTGTCCTCGTGGCTCTGAACTCTGTCTTCCCAGGACCTGGACCTCAGCTTTCTCTCAAGCTCATCCCTTTGGCTCCTCTGTGCCAACAGTGGGCACTTGGTGACCAGTGCCCTACCTCCAGCCACTTAGTCACCAGTGCCCTACTTCCAGCCCCCTGGTCTTGTCTCTCCTTGAAGGGCAGAGTTGGGTTTTGGAAATCACATTGCAGTGAGCTGAATAAATGAGAGGTAACAAAGTGAAGGCAAGGGGATATCCACTGCTCTTTAGAGAAGTTTGGTAATGAAGGAGCAAAGACCAGAGCAAAGAAGCAAAGAGAAGACAGATGATGAACGTTATGCAAACAATGTAAAGTGATTTCATTTTTACTATCCACGTAGAGCATTTACTTTGCGTTCTAAGATCCAGACAGCTTGTGTCTAAAAAAAAGATTATCAAGATTACCAATATTTTATAATAAATTGATACAAATTATCCACCTAGTTTAGGACAAGAGAGAAGAAAATTCCTTGTAGAAAACCATTTTTTTTTTTTACTTTCTTTTTAGTCAAATGGGAGAGATGCACAGGGAGAGGTGTGGGGAAAGGGAGCAGAGCTTCCATGCCCTCTCTGGGTGGGCTACTCTCCCTCAATCTCCATGCATTCACCAACCCAGAAGGTCCTTATTTTCTTAAAGTGTGTAGGCAGTATACCAAATTTGGATCTTGGCAATTGTCATTTTCTTGAGGAATTTTAAAGCTCAAGTAGTTCCAGCATAGATATTTGGCAAGACGTTATTGTATTATTATCTATTATTGTAAATCCTATAGAATTAGATAATTCTATATAATCTATTATTGTAATAGAAAATGATATATAAATCTAATACTGAAACTGACATGTACAGAGGCAGCGTATCTAAAAATGACCTATTTTTTTCATTTTTTAGTAAGGCCGTCGACGTCTTTGCTAATCTACTCACTGATGCCCCACTTGCCATTCAGGATGTAGGTTGCTCGAGAAAAGGTGTAGGCTGTGCCCAGGCCAGTGCTGGCTCCTAGTAAGCATGTGGTAAACTGATGGTTTTGAGTTAGTTTCTCTTCCCAGGCCTTCATTCCTTTCCTTCTTTGCCCTTGAAAACTTTAGAGTTATGGACTACAACCTTCAAGGGGACAAGGCTGTCCTGGCCTGAACTAAATCTTCCCAATTCCTGACCTTGAGGTCTTGCTCCTTCAGCCTCTGACGGCGACACATCCTGCTTGCTCAGCCTACAGAAAATCTGCAAGTAGCAAGCCACAAGAGGAATACGGTCCTGATGGCAAAGAGATGACAATGGGTACTTTGTAAGGAGGTAGGGGCATTTATAAAAAGACAATTTAGCATACAGTAGTGAATTCATGAGGGAATGGTGACATTATGACAATTGATGGTTTCCTTGCTGGAAGGTAGAGAAGTATGACACATTTAAAGAAGCCCTCTGTCCAGAGTTTTGTTACTAGCAGGTGTAGAATTTCAGGTAGCCAGAAAATGTACTTATGTAGATCATTTCCCTTCCTTAAGGATGCAGGAAAAAAGAAGATTTTTCACAAGGTCAGATGAGCATGGCTGTGCATCCTCTTAGACTGCTTCTTTTCTCTTATTTCCCCCACATTGATTTTTTGACATCTGTCTCATCAATAGTTACTTGCACTGATAATTAACAGTGAAGAACACAGTTCTTAAAACACTAGACTAGACAAGGGTTTGAGGATGTAATTATCCTTCCCCTGTTTACCTAGCAACATGTTCAGAACCAGGGAATTAACGCTGTAATACCCAGTCCCAGTTCTTTGATTTACCCATGTGGAAAATTGTGCTGTAATCTGCCCCTCCACTTAGACACTAGTTATTAAAGTCATTGTTCTATATTTTGTGTAATATTTGAAATAAAGCATTGCTGCTTCTGGACACTCCTTTACAGTGAGCTTGATTAGTACTCAGTGGTGGGTTTGAGATGTTCTCAGACCGAAAAACTGTTGGAATAGTCTTTCTTGGGGAAAACCTACCCTTTTCAAGTCTTTCGGGGGGTGTGGGGGAGGACTTGCCAGGAAAGGATTATGTGCTGTCAGTCAGTGTTGTAAAATGACTAAAATAGAGTGCTGCTTTTCTGCTGATAATAAAGGTTAACCAGAATGTGTCAACATTATTGCTATGTAAAATAGATGAAAGACAATTTAGGGCTTTAAAACATAAGACTGGTGGTTTTTAAACACGAACTTTTCACCTTTTAAAGCAATTACTTTTATTAAGCATTTGACATCCTCATGCTTTTCTGAAATTCACTTAAGTTGGACTTCTGAGCAATTTCATAGGAATGAACGTTCTGAGGCTTAAGTTACAAGAATCCTAAAGCATTCAAAAAGAAGGGATAGCGCAGTTAGGAGCTTCACTGTTGCTCTTCTTGGGTCTTGGTAAGTGACCCAGCCAATAAAATCTGGTTAACAATCCAGCTGGAGTGACGGTGTGCCAAGATAGACTTTTGGATCAAATCCTGGTTGTATAAACGGCAGGGGCCTCTTACTGGCCTTGCACATGCTTTGAAGTCATTTAGGGCTTAAAATCCTCCGTCATTTTAAAAATCATGAAATTTTCCAAGGAGTAGAACCTAAACGGTTCCAAAATCCATCTTCAAGTTCTAAAATGGAATATGTGGTGGAGGAATGATGGATTTGATTTTCTTAAAGAAGACCACTAGAGGTCACAAGAGATCTTGGAAAGAAAAAGGTGCTTTGTTTTCCGCATCTGAAGAAAAAGACTGGCTTTAGGTTCTCCCAACTCAAGTTGAAACAGTGTTCGTGGTAAAAGGTTGGTTTAATCCAAATACACTGCTTTCTTTAGGACTACCACTAAATTAGATTCTCTGTGAGTTTTTTTCCTTCATTCACTGATTTCTTATAGCACAGGCACACACTCACTCTCGGACTTGAAGAAATACACTATTTAGGGCATTTCAAGTAACATCAGAATCACTTTTTCAACAGTACATGTTTAAGTCTAGCTAATGAAATGCAAATCCTCTCTGGATGTGGAAAATACCGTCAGACAGGAGAGGAGAGGCCGGGCCAATATTCTGAATGCAAAGGTGGCTCGCCCCTGCTGCTGCTGTCGTTCCAGTCCTTAAGTGTGAACTTTCCATCTGTGAATTCGCAGTGCTTTCTTTGCTGGCAAGGAAACAATGCGCATCTCCCACCCTGGAGGGAAGCTAGCCTGTGGATTTTCCTCTAGGATTGTAATTATACAGAAAAGTGGTCAGGATGCTGAAGTGTTGAAACAATCCGAGGGTCTCCCTGTCACCAAGAGACCATGCCAGTCCCCTGGGAAAGGTCTGTGGGTTCCAGGCATCATGATGTTCTTGAAAGCCCAGCTAATTGACATAGTGGAAACAAGAAGAGCGTATCCTCCCAGGAAGCCAGGGAGAGCCGTCCCATTCCTGTCATCCTCTACCTCGCCTTCCCCTGGGTTTGAGGACACCCACACCCCAAGTGATGTGTCCTTGAG
Source organism: Mirounga angustirostris (assembly GCF_029215605.1). Classification (NCBI taxonomy): domain Eukaryota; kingdom Metazoa; phylum Chordata; class Mammalia; order Carnivora; family Phocidae; genus Mirounga; species Mirounga angustirostris. The sequence continues at coordinate 93,642,406 of NW_026991718.1, read as the reverse complement.
AAACTATTGATTTCCTCATGCTTTCGATTCTACTACCATTTTCATCTGATACATTTGTCAGAGACTGATAGACATTTAGGTACCTGAGCAATCAATCAGTCTTTATGGGATGGACCTCTTGTTTCCTCCAAACAAAGTAAAATAAAATATTCTGTAACTGATTACATTAACAAGCACATCATTGCCTCCTCCAAGCCACTTCCTGAATGGAAGATATAAAAGAATATTGCTTTTCACCCAGAAAATGGTATTGTTCCCATTGTATTTATGTTGATGAATTATAGCCTGACATAGGCATAAGCCCTGAAATACTGTGGGTCACAGAGGTGCTGGACACATGGCTGTACTGTGCCGAATGGATTCATATTGAGTTGCCACTCTCCTGTCCCAGAGGCAGGCAGTGCTCATCACCTCGAAGTGCTCCGATTGAAACATTTTACTGGATGAATTGTTTTTTGTAGCTGGAGTGTTTTGTTTCTGTGGGGCTGGACTTTGTCATATGCCATTTGAGACTCTGCAAGGCTGATGTCATACTTTATCATTAGCACTGAGGCTGATGCAAGATCATAAATTATCAATTACCCCAAGGAATGCATTTGGCAGAACAAGTTCCACTGTATCCATTTTGGGGAAGAGCTGAAGGGAGAGACTCCTTAGAACGCCACAATTTGGATATTTTCTTCTTATTTTTCCCGGAAGAATTAGTAGTGAGGTATGATTATGGATAACTTTGTTAGTAGGCTGCAGAGGGCTCATGATTAGGCATACGGCCTTGGGCCTCTCTGAGCCTTTATTTCGGACTTTTATATCCATGGAGTATTATTTTTGTATCCATCCTACGTAGATAAAAGCCCATGGTACACAGTTGATTTTGGAGTTTTCTATAAGATAGGGGTCTCAATTGAGTTAAAAGGACTAGGATATTGAATTATCTTCATTGAATAATAATGAATGAATAATTGAATTATTTACAACAATTATCTCTATTAATATCAATGTGGGGTTTTGTTTTTGGCAAAGTGTTTGAAATGGATTTCTTGGCTATTCTCTTTTAGAATCTTTTGTTTTTTCAAACAAGTATCATTCAGGACTCTTTATGGAGAAAAGCTCCCCTCTGTTAACAGTGCCCTTTTGGCAGGTTAAGTGGGGAAGTGGGTTCTGGAATGCAGTGGGTGTTCTAGGTTCTTTGAGCAGAGGTCCTGAGTGCTGGGGGGGGCGGAGGGAGGAGCCAGTCGGCGGGGGTTTCCAGGTGGTATGGGATGTGGCAGGGGAATGTGAAGTCTCCCCAGAGCAAGTGCTGCTGAGGGCTTACTGCCTACAGAGAGTCCCTTGTATCACTGCATTGTACCCTCCCTGCTGTCCTTGTCCCTGCCTGTTTAGTAGATGAGAAACCAAGGCTTAACATTGAAGTGCCTGGGCAGGTTTCTCAGTCAGTACAGGGCTGTGGGCTCCCCTCAGGCCACATGTCCCTCACCTGGAAAACAGGCTTAGCAATGGCACCCCTCAGCGCTGCCAGTGCGTGTGGGATACCCATATATCCTGAGGATGGGAAGGGCCCTGCCCACATTGGCTGTCACTGTTTCTCCTGTGCTATAGCCTGCAGGGTATGTAGATGTCAAAGGTCAACAAAGCCAGACTGGTTAAAGTGGTCAGGACAGATTTTCATCGGTAATAACTATTACAATAGGGAAAAGCATGCAGTGTCAACTGAACTCAACTTTGGTTTGTACAGAGGTGACTGGGCCTTTTAGAGAGAAAATGAGGGAATTGGGAGGGGGCAAGGAGAGCCTCAGTAGAGTCAGGGACATGAAAAACTACAAGAAGTGGGAAGTGCGGTTGTTCCTTGTGAAACCCATCTGAGTTTGCTAGCTGGAGCTTATTGAAGTTAGGCTCCTGCCCTCCCAAAGAGACTGGGAGACAAGGGCCCCACCTCAGGTGTTGGCTGGAATTAGTAGGACATCCTTTTGGCAGCCTTGCTTTCTCAGGAAGGCACTTCAAGGAGGGCTGGGGTCAGCCTCAGGTTGTGGCCTTGAGCTCAGGGAAACTATGTGGGTGTTTGTTCAAGTCTTTATAGACCAAGGTTGAAGTCTAGTCGAGAAGAGGGTTCAGAATGTCTTGGTTAAGCTTTGTTACATAGAAGCACAGGACTCCATCTTTGTCCGCAAAGAGTATATTCCTTGGTTGGGAACATGCTCTGCTTTGACATTAACACAAAAGTGGACAATAGATATCCAGTTTTGACCCTGTCATTAGGTTCCTGGGAAAGGAGCCTGGGAAGATGAACCACTGAAGGGTATGGGGGGGAAGTGAGCCTTGAAGGATGCCAGAATTTGGATAACTGAGGGAGTCACAGTGCTGGATTAGGGACAGAGGCAGAAGGAGGGAAGATGGTGAGGTTCCCTTCTAGGGACAAAGTATAGATCAACTTGTATTATTGTTGCTGATAATGATGGAAAGAGGCTTTAAAAATGAGACTAAGGGCTCTGGGCTCATCCCAGAAACAGGGGGGCTAGCAAAAGTTTTTGAGTAAGGGAGCGAGGTGAAGAAAGCAGAGTTTTAAACAGATCAGTGATAGTGGACAGAATGGGAAAGTTTATACCTACAGCGGTCAGTGGGCAACCAGTGCAATGATTCACGCGTCTGTAGTGATAACCTCTTCCATTCCATGCGTTGATTATAAACGTTCTTCAGTTGTTCTTATTGACCCTTCCTACCTAAGTAGTAGTGATATTAATAACAGTAGCATGCCACACATTATCATCTCACCATTTAATTTACTGTCTTTATGATAGATGAGAAAACTCTGGCACAGAGAGGTTAAGTGATTTGTCCAAGGTCACAGTTTTTAAACCCAGACTTAGGCATTCTGGCTTCCAGCCCAGGCCTTGACCACTACACTGTAGCATTTATTCTCCAATCTTTTCACAAGAGCCCTGCAAGCCTTCAATGCATTTCTGGTGGAGCTTTGGTACGCCCAGCCACAGGTGGCCGCTGGTAGCTCTCACAGTGATTGTGCACACACAAACATAGATGGGTAGGTAGTCAAAGACTACTTTAAAGAATTAGTGTGGGCCTGAAATAACTTGTGAAATGGCTATGGTGTCAGATACAGTCCCATCCATCCTAAAGACTGTTTGTTTCTGGCTCCATGGTTTAAGTGTATTTAGTCATTACTTTAATAATTCTGGTATAATGAACACACAGTGTTATGTTAGTTTCAGCTGTACAATATAGTGATTCAGCAGTTCTATACATTACTCAGTTCTGGCTCCACGTTTTAGACTCATCACTAGAGAATCCCTCTGATGCTCTGGCATGTGGGACGAGACTATTGGTTGGTTTATGACATCATTGCCAGGTTGATAGTATAGTATAACAAACAAATATCCTGGTTTCCTAGATAAGGACCCTCTGCTGTCTCTCCTTCCAGAGAGTGTTGACAAGAGGTGAAGAATAAGGTTCAACCTGAGGAGTTATGTTTAAGCCCCACTGGTCGTCATCTTCTCTTTGTTTCTTCCTTCTTGTACATGCTCTGTTGGCTAGCTTTCTCCTACATCTGAGGTTTTATATAGCAGAGATCTAGTTTTTCAAATATGTATTTCTTTCATCAAGATGATGCTTCCATCAAGATGCTTATTACTGATGAAAAACCAACATCATTCCAACAGATGAGGCTCTGTCACCAGAGGTAAAGGTTTCATCATGGGTACAGGGTAGAGATTTTCATCCAGAGTGCATGCAGTTGTCCACTTTAAAGCATTTAGATGTGGAAAGTAGAGCTGTGGCAGGAATGGGGGAATCTGATCCAGGAGTTGGGGCAGAGCTGGGTGGATGAGCCCATGGTTTTGACCTCTGGCCCTTGAGCCAAAGTCTCCTCTCAACTGTTTTGCTTGTGCTCGTGTTTCTTGCTACCCATTTTCAAAAGGAATGTCAAAGTAATTTTTTGAAGTAAATTTTTGAAGTGCATTGTTGAACGCTTAGTGTAGTATGTGACAGCAGGGTCTAAGCTGACCTGTTCATAACATGCTCTGCTGCCAACTATTTCTGTCATCTCAGGTGGAGCATTTCATCATCCCCATGAGCCTTGCTCTCCTCCATCTACAGAGGTGAAGATGGCAATGCCTACCTCCTGGGGTTGCTATGAGAAGTATAGCAATAAATATAATCTGGATAAAGCCCTGAGCTTTATATACATATGAATCACTCAGATGAACCTACTATTAATGTCAAAGAGAACATATTAGAAGATCAAATGGGGGGGTGCCTGGGTGACTCAGATGGTTAAGCGTCTGCCTTCTGCTAAGGTCATGATATCCAGGTCCTGGGATCAAGCCCCACGTTGGGCTTCCAGCTCAGTGGGGAGTCTGCTTCTCCCTCTCCCTCTGCCTCTCCCCCTACTTGTGCTCTGTCTCTCTCTCTCAAGTGAATAAATAAAATCTTTAAAAAAAAGGAGGACCAAATAGGATGATGAAGATGGCATAGTAATAAAGTAAAGGGAAGAAGAGATAAAAGTTAGTAGCCAAATCAGATATACTACAGGGAAACAAACAAAAAGGTAGAACATTTTAATAAGAGTAAGTATAAGAACATCCTAGACAGGTAAAATAGATATAATATAACCAAGAGTATACTAAATATAACCAAGAGTGTACTAAATATAAATATAACCAAGTGTATATTAAAAAGAAGAAAAGACTGTTAATGGAGTCCAAGGGCCAGCATCACCGTGCTACCATAAACCTGGTTCTTGGTTCTCCCTCTCCTCCCACACTGGTTGTCAAGGTCACTATACAGAGTCCTGACAATGGAAATTTGAGGTGAGTGTCTCCAAGACAGTGAGCAGAGCTTCATTATTTTTAAACCAGCATTTCCCCCTTTACGGGAAATGTGGAGATGTTTCAAGGAATAAAGGGTAGACTTCTGGTCCAAGATGGCGATGTAGGAAGACCCTGAACTCACCTCCTCCATGGACACACCAAATCAATTGCTATTTCAGAGCAATTCCTCCTGAAGAAGGATGGAGGACTGACTGAAGAGCTTCTGAACAGCACAACAAATGATAGAGGGACCACAGAGAGAACAGCAAGAGAGACAGAGACACAGGAATGAAGGGAACCGTGAACTTCAGTGGGCAGAGATAGTACCAGGGATCATGAGCAGAGTCTGCCCACAGAAAAAAAGCCTCAGTTTAAAAGGGCAACTAGAATATAAAGGAACCAGCCCTAGAACCCTGCCAAATGGCAGGGGAGCTGCTGGAACTTTCTCTGAGTCAGAAGGGCCGGTGAGCACCATGGTTTCTGTTCTCCATCCACCTTGATAGGAATAAAGGGTACCATGGGCCAGTGTTGGGTAAATGCATAAACAAGGTTAAATATTCTTTATGCTAGTACTTCTCAGTCTTTAATACATAACCGTGTCACTCTAGAAGGCACATATACTAGGAAATTGTCTTTAGACAGTGGAATTCTTTTTGGAGGAGGAAAGGAATGCTGAGGACAATGTCATAGAAGTAATGTTCCTTGAAACACTGGGGAAATACTGTCCCCAGGTTTTTGTCCTGTCTCATGACAAATGCTACCCTACATTCCATATCCAAATATGCTGAATGTGTTCCCTTTGCCTGGAATTTTCTACCCCCAGGTCTCTTGACATAGCTCTCTGCCCTTCTCTTCATTCAGGTCCCAGCTCAGATGTCCTTCCTCAGAGAGGTCTTCCCTGGCCACTTGACCCTGTCACTCTCCATCTCAGAGCACTTACCACTATTTGAAATGTTTGAAGTAATGTATTTGTTATATTGTCATTCTGTTTCTCCTATTTGAATGCAAGTTCATGTCATGAGCGTACTGCTGTGTCCCTGACATTTAGAACAGGCTCTGGCACATAGTAGGTGCTTCACTGAAGGAACGAACACCGAAGTTAATGAAGCCTTTGCATTAAACAGGGTGGAAGATCATGATGATCTCATGCCGATATTTATGCGCTACGATACGCTCCTGAAGGAAACTTATGGCGAGTACTTCCTGGCTGAACTAATAGAGGCCCAAGACGAAGAGAATCATGCTGTCGTGTGCGAGGTTGGTGATTATTCTGCCTGGGGATGCGCTTAGTGAGAGAAATGAAAGAAATAAGTGATACTGCTCCTGGTTTTTGCCCAGCTCCCCCAGAGCTGCTATCCCCTCCCTGCTTCCTGAGGCCCTTCCAGGTGGTGTGTCAGGCCCGCTTCGGAGCGGTGACATCACCCTCCTTCCCAGCGTGACCTGGCTTTAGGTTTAGGTTTTTGTGAGGTGCTTCCAGATACCAGGCTGCTGTGGACTCTTTGCCCTGCCCCTGAAGGTAGGGATGGAAGTTAGGGTGAAAGGGAGAGATTCTTGAGGGCGTCTGGGTGGATTTCTGAGAACCCAAGATCCCAGAGGCCAGAGATCACAGACCAGCATCCTGCTGGCACATGGATTTTGTTTGACTTGGAAAATAATTCTTTTTAACTTTTTGTTTTAACAAAATTTCACACTTAGAGAAAACTTTTAGGCACTGAAATTTCCTAAATGGTAACATTTTACCACATTAGCTTTATCATTCTCTTTGCTTGCTTTTTCTCCCTATTTTTATATATAAGCATATATATTTATATTACTTATATTATATTGTAACATAAATGTATTTATACCATAATATAAATATACATATATGTATTATTTTAGAACTATTTATTTATATATTTTTCTGAACCATTTAAGAATAAGTTGTGGATGTCACGACCCCTTTACTGCTAAATACTTCAGTGTATATTTCCTAAAAACAAGAATGTTCTCTGATGTAACTGCAGTACAGTGATCAGGCGGAGCAGTTATGATTCCTACAGCCCTATTATCTGATCTACAGACCTTATTCTGATTGTATTGGCAGTCCTTGATAGCAGAAGTAAATCCACATCATCTGTTGCACTCAGGTGTCCTGTGTCTTCAGTCTCCTGTAATCGGAACAACTCCCCGGTCTGTCTTTGTTTTTCATGACAATGACCGTTTTGAAGAGCACAGGTCAGTTATTTTGTGCAGCGTGTCTCAATTTGGATTTATCCGTTGTTTTCTCATGATTTGATTTAGGTCATAGATGATTAAATTTTGTTGTATTAGTGGCTAGCATTTCAAAATTAGGAAAGTGTATATAACAACTGGAATTTCTAGTTTCTCCGGAAGTATCAGAAGGCCTGCTGTCGGGCCCCAGTGAATCGGAGCTGTGGAACAGCTGCTGCTATAGGCAGTGCAGGTGCCCTTGAGCACATCACCATTCCTACTGTGTCCTGGGGGTTCATGGCCCTCCGCTGGCCATCTTCCCCACTTTAAACCAACCTGGCCCCATGAGCATGTCAGTCGTGACCGCTGACTCAGAACATGCTTCATGAGTGTCCTGATTCCACACCATCCATCCCGGAAGGCTCTACTGAGATGGGAGGTAGGGATAGCAATAAAGAAAGATGGAACCCACCCCCTCTGGTTTGACAGCTGTAGACTCTGTGGTCTACCTACACCCAAGGGAAGGGGGGGAGAAGAGACACAGAAGAGAGCTGGCGAGCTGGCTAGATTTGGTGTGTCTCAGCTCAAAGCAGGGAGCAGGCTGACCTGGCACCTTGGGCAGCCACTGTGGGCAACTCTGCAACTCTTGAGACTGTCTCTCATCCTTGCCCTGCCCCCAGAAGCATTCACAGAGGGACACTGTTCCCTTACAGAATTTTAGCTACCTATGGCTTCCTTCTCTGCATTTGTCTCCACATGATTTGATAATGAGGATTCGATCCCAGTTCTGATAGCTAAATGTAAGTGTGTTGAGGTATCTTTAGACCTTTGTGCTGGTTTCAGTGTGCTGAAATTGGCCTTCCTGAAAAATATCATGATGGAATTCTATCTCATGTCCTACTCCATCGGACACTTTGGGCATTTTAAGGGTTGAAAATGCTGAACTAGGAATATTCACAGCCTCTGCTCAGTGGTATGGAGAAATTGTCTGACTGGAAAAAAAATTGAGACTTTTAGTGCCTTAGGGTAATTAGGGAATGTATGGTGACTGTTCAGCTTTAGGTAGGATAGGGCTGTGACCAATGGCATCTGCTTTATGTGTGTATGAGAAATGTGAGGAAAATATTTTAGATATTTAGAACTCAAGGACTCAAACTTGAGCATACATTGAAATGACTTCTTGGGGTGATTAGAACACAGATTCCTGGGACCCAGCACAGTGTGATCTTGTAAGTCTGGGATGGGCCTAAGAATGTGCATTTTTCACTAGTTCCTGGGTGATATTGATGCTGCTGGTTCAGGAACCAGATTTGTGTACTCCATTTTAAAGGCCTGAAGCTCTCCTCCAAATGACTTGTTGTTGACTTGTGTATAGGGACCTCACAAGGTCGGCCTTTTGTTGATGGTTTTAAGAGTCAAGAAAAGAAAGCAATTCAAATGTGAGCTAAGATGTTCTCTTTGCATCACATGAGAAATATAGAGGGCAATTTCTGTAAAGGCCTTTAAAAGAGGTTTATATAAGCTTGGACTGAAGACTGTTTTTGACAACAAGATAATCTTATTTTGAATGAATTTCTGTGTTGCCTTTTGCATATCATAATAATCAACAAACATGGATAGAACCCTTGGGTACCCAGCCCTATACCTGAATTCATAGAATCCCAATACTTCATTCATAGAATCAGGCAAAGATGACCACAAATTAGTTTGTTTTTTTTTTTCAAGTGGATATTTGACCTTTGCGTTGTGCCAGTTTATTGAAAAGCTTTCAAAGGTGGGAATTCAGCATTCTAGGATGATTGTTCAGGGATTCTTCATACACTGATTTCTCTATTTGACAAAACTGTAAGAGCTATTTAAAGAATATTACTTTTCTTGGGAAACTTGGAATCAAAAGTTCTTTTATTCTGATAACATGATCTGTTTAAGACTTGGTTCTACATCAGCAGTTCTCAAGCTCAGTTTGTATGAGAACCACTTGGGAGACTTTTAGACTATCCCCATGCCAATGAACTTGTATCCAGAATGTATAATGAACTCATATAGCAATAAAGAGAAAAATCATCTAAATAAAATGTGGACAAATGATTGAATAGACATTTCCCCAAAAAAGATATATAAATGGCCAATAAGCTCATGAAATGGTGCTCAACACCATTAGTCCTCAGGGAAATACAAACCAACACCACAATGAGATACCACTTCGCACTTGCTAGGATTGTTATAATAAAAGAGAGGGACGATAACAAGTGTTGGTGAGGATGTAGAGAAAGTGGAACCCTCATAGACTGCTGGTGGGATTATAATATGGCATAGCCACTTTAGAAAACAATCTGGAATTTTCTCAAAAAGTGAAACATAGAATTAACATTTAACCCAGCAGTTCCACTCCTAAATTGAAAATACATGTCCACATAGAAACACGTACATAAACATTCATAGCAGCATTATTCATAACAGCCAAAAAGTGGAAATAACCCACATGTCCATCTGCTGATGAATGAATAAACAAAAGGTGGTATAGCCATACAATGGAATATTATTAGGAGATAAAAGGGAATGAAGGATTATGCATGCTACAACATGCTTGAACCTTGAAAACATTATGCCAGGTGAAAGCATCCAGACCTCAAAGACCACGTATTGTATGATCCCATTTATATGAAAGCCTAGAAAGAGCAAGTCCATAGAAACAGAAAATAGATCAGTGGCTGGAGAAAGAGGTAGATGGGGAACAACTAATAAAGGGTATGGCGTTTTTTTATGGGGGGGGCAGGGGACGAAAATGTTTTGGAATTAGTGGTTGAAGGTGTGTATCTTTGTGAATATACTAAAAGCTACTGAATTGTATATTCTTTAAAGGTTTATTTTTATGGTAATTGAATTATATCTCAATTAAAAATCCTGATGCTAGGATATACTTAGACCAAGTAGATCAATCTTTCAGGGTGGGACATAATCAGCATTTCTAAAATGCTCCCATATCGTTCCAGTGTGCAGTCCAAGTGGTGAAACATTTATCTGTAGATGCATGATGGAAAACGAAACCATATCTGGTGAAGGGCAGGATGGCCTGAGAGAGATAAAGGCATTAGTTTCTGAAGGTGAGAACTGGCCCTAAAAATTAGATTCTGAGGTCCTAGTCCATAATATTTGTTTCTTCTCCATTGAAAGGGTTATTTTTATTTTTTCATATTTAGGTTTTGCATTCTCCTTTAAGGACTTTCATATATGTTCATTCGGCCTATAGCTTCAGGCTAATGAATAAAGGAAGAGTCAAGGAATATTTGGGCCCAGCAGCACCATTTTGAAAACTATGTCTTTACATGATGAGACAAAACTACTGAGAAGTAATGATTGATGAAGACCCCAGTCAGGCCTTTTAATGACCAAAATGGCCTTTGTTTTTTAGAGAAGGCTTTTATTTGTTCCAGCTTTATTGGGATGTAACTGACATATATGATTGTGTAAGTTTAAGGTGTACACCATGTTGATTTGATACATTTATATATTGTAAAATGATTCCACCATAGCATTAGCTAATACCTGCATCACATCACCTAATTACCAGTACCATTTTGTGGTGAGAATGTTTAAGATCCATTCTTTTAGCAACTTTCGAGTATCTAATACAATATTGTTAACTAAAATCACCATGCTCTACATTAGATCCCAAGAACCTATTCATCTTACAACTGGAAGTTTGTGCCCTTTGACCAACATCCCCCCCCTTTCACACGCCTCCCAATCCCTGGTAACCATAATTTTACTATTTCTATGTGTTCTTTTTTAGATTCCACATATAAGTGATATCATATAATATTTGCCTTTCTCTGACTTATTTTGCTTAGCATAATGCCATCATGGACCATCCATGTTGTTGCAAATGGCAGGATTTCCTTCTTTTCTCGTGGCTGAATAATATTCTATTGTATGCATATATACCACATTTTTAATTAATTCATCTGTTGAAGGACACTTAGATTGTTTCCATATGTTGGCTATTATGAATAGCATGAACATGGGAGTGCCAATATCTGTTCGAGATCCTGTTTTTGTTTCTTTTGGACATACAACCAAAAGTAGTATTGCTAGGTCACATGGCAGTTCTATTTTTAATATTTTGAGAAACCTCCATACTGTTTTCCATACTGGCTATAGCAAATTACATTCCTATGAACAGCACATGAGGGTTACTTTTTTTAAAAAAAGATTTTGTTTTTAAGTAATCTCTACACCCAACATGGGGCTTGAACTCACAACCCTCGAGATTAAGTGTTGCATGCTCTACCAACTGAGCCAGCCAGGGGCCCCATAAGGGTTACTTTTTCTCCATATTCTTGCCAGTGCATTGTTATCTCTTGTCTTTGTGATGATAGCCATTCTAATAGATGTAAGGAAATATCTCATTGTGGTTTTGATTTTCATCTCCTAATGATTAGTGAAGTTGAGCATCTTTTCATGTAGCTGTTGATCATTTGTATGTATTCTTTGGAAAAAATGTCTATTCAGATTCTCTGCCCATTTTTAAATTGGATCTTTTTTTCCCTGTTGAGTTGCAGGAGTTCTTTATGCATTTTGGATATGAACCCCCATCTAATATTCCAGTATATGGTTTACAAATACTTTTTCCCATTCTGTAGATTGCTTTTTCATTGTGTTGATTGTTCCTTTTGCTGTGCAGTAACTTTTTAGTTTGATGTCATCTTTCTTATTAATTTTTGCTTTTGTTGCTTGTGGTTTTAGTGTCATATCAAAAAAATGGTTGCCAAGAACAATGTCAAGGAGCTTCTTCTCCCTACATTTTCTTCCAGTAGTTATACAGTTTCAAGTCTTATGTTTAAGTCTTTAGTCCATTTTGAGTTAATTTTTGTGAGTGGTGTGAGGTGGAGTCCAATTTCACTCTTCTGTATGTGGATATCAGTTTTCCCAGTACTGTTTATTGAAGAGACAGTCATTTCCCCATTGAGTATTCTTGGCTCCCTTATTAAATATTAGTTGCTCATATATGCAGGTGTTTATTTCTGGGCTCTTGATTCTGTTGCACTGGTTTCTGTGTCTGCTTTTATCTTAGCACTGTACTGTTTTGATTATTGTAACTTTGTAATATGATTTGAAATCAAAGTGTGATACCTCCACCTTTGTTCTTTTTTTAATGATTTATTTATTTATTTAAAATTTTTTAAAAGATTTTTTAATTTATTTTAGAGAGAGCACAAGTGGGAAGGGCAAGGAGAGGGAAAGAGAATCTCATGTAGACTTAGTGCTAAGAGTGGAGCTGACATGGGGCTCCATCTCAGGACCCTGAGATCACGACCTGAGCTGAAACCAAGAGTCAGACACTTAACTGACTGTGCCACCCAGGCACCCCTATTTATTTGAGAGAGAGAGCAGGGGGAGGGGTACAGGGAGAGGGAAAGAAACTCAAGCCAGACTTTCTGCTGAGCACGGAGCCTGACTTGGGGCTAGATCTCATGACCTGGAGCTCAAGACCTGAGCCAAAATCAAGAGTTGGTCGCTTAACCAACTGAGCCACCCAGGTGTCCTTCCAGCTTTGTTCTTTTGGTGTCTTTTGTGGTTCCATACAAATCTTAGGATAGTTTGTTCTATTTCTATGAAAAATGACATTGGAGTTTTGATAGGGATTGCACTGAATCTAGAGATGGCTTTGGGCAGTATGAACATTTTAACAATGTTAATTCTTCTAATCCAATTGTTTTTTTATACTATTGTGAATAGGATTTTTTCTTTATTTCTTTTTCAGGTATTTCATTGTTAGTGTATAGAAATGCAACTGATTTCCGTATGTTGGTTTTGTATTGTGCAACTTTACTGAATTCATTTATCAGTTCTAACACTTTTTTGATGGAGTCTTTAGGATTTTCTATATGTAAGATCATATATCATTTTCAAACAAAGACACTTTTACTACTTCTACTTACTACTACTTTACTACTTCCTTTTCTTGCCTGATTTCTTTGGCTAGGACTTCCAGTCCTCTGTTGAATAGGAGTGGTGAGAGGGGGCACCCTTGTCCTGCTGCTGATCTTAGAGGAAAAGCTTTCAGCCAATCACTGTTGAGTATGATGTGCTGTGGGCTTGTCATAAATGGCCTTTATTTAATTAAAATATTTTTATACTATAGCCTATTTATTGAGCATTCTTCTCGTGAAGGGACATGATATTTTGTTATATGCTTTCTCTGCATCTATTGAGATGATCGTATGATTTTTATTTTTCTATTAATGTGGTTTATCACTTTTATTGATTTGTGTATATTGAACCACTTGTGTATTTTGTGTGTATTGACCCTTGCATCACAGGGATAAATCCTGCTTGATCATGGTGTATGATCCTTTTAATGTGCTGTTGAATTCACTTTGCTAATATTTTGTTGAGAATTTTGTGTCAGTATTCATCAGGGATATTGGTCTATAGTTTTCTTGTAATGTCCTTATCTGGCTTTGGTATCAGAGTAATGCTGGCCTCATAAAATATTCAATTTTTTGGAATAGTTTGAGAAGGATAGGTGTCAATTCTTTAAATGTTTGGTAGAATTTACCGGTGAAACCATCTAGTCTGGGGCTTTACTTTGGCAGGAGGTTGATTGCTGATTCATTCTCTTTACTTGTTATTCATCTGTTCATATTCTCTGTTTCTTCATGTTTCAGTCTAGGTAGGTTGTGTGTTTTTAGAAATTTATCCATTTATCCTAGGTTGTTCAATTTGTTGCCATACAACTGTTCATAGTAGTCGCTTATGATCCTTTGTATTTCTGTGTTACCAGATGTAAAGTCTCCTTTTTCATTTCTGATTTTGAGTCCTCTTTTTGTCAATTTTGTTTATCTTTTCAAAAATCAACTCTTAGTTTCATTGAACTTTTTGTACTGTTTTTCTATTTCATTTATTTCTGCTCTCATCTTTGTATTTCCTACCTTCTGCTAACTTTGGGCTTAATTTGATCTCCTTTTCCAAGTTCCTTGAAATGTAAATTTGTTTATTTGAGATCTTTTTTTCCCTGATGTAGGCATTTATTGCTATAAATTTACCTCCTAGAACTGCTTTTTCTTTTTCTTTTTTTAAATTTTTATTTGAATTTTGGTTAACAAAAGTGAAATATTGGTTTTAGGACAGAATTCAGTGGTTCCTCACTTACATACAACACCCAGTGCTCATCACAAGTGCCCTTCTTAATACCCATCACCCATCTAGCCCATCCCCCACCCACCTCCCTCCATCAACCCTCAGTTTGTTCTCTATCATTAAGAGTCTCTTATGGTTTGTTTCCCTCTCTCCTTTTCTCCCCCCTCCCATATGTTTGAATTGTAGAACTGCTTTCTCAACATCCCATAGGTTTTGGTATTTTGTCTTTCCATTTCTGTTTGTTTGAAGATATTTTTTATTTCCTTTTTGATTTCTTCTTTGGAACAACTCCATGGTTGTTCAAGAATTTTTTTTTTCCCATATATTTGTGAATTGTCCAGGTTCCCTGCTGTTACTGATTTTTAGTTTTATAACATATGGTCAGAAAAGATACTTGGTATGATTTCAGTCTTCTTAAATTTGCTAAGACTTGTTTTGTGGCCTAATATATGATCCATCCTGGAGAATGTTCTATGTATGCTGGAGAAGAATGTATAGTCTACTGCCATTGGATAGTATGTTTTGTGCATGTCTGTTAGGTCCATTGGTCTAAAGTAAAGTTCAAGTCCAACATTTCCTTGTAGATTTTCTATCTTGGATGTTCTATCCATTGTTGAAAGTAGGGGTATTGAAGTCCCCTACTATTACTGTATTGTCTATTTCTCCCTTCATATCTTTTAGTATTTGCTTGATATATTTAGGTGGTCTGATATTGAGTTTATATATATTTATGATTGTTATATCTTCTTGACAAATTGACCCCTTTATCATTGATATAATGACCTTCTTTGTCTCTTGTTTCTGTTTTTGGCTTAAAGTCTTTTTTGGTTTCTACTTGCATGGAGTATCTTTTTCCTTCTCTTCACTTTGAGCCTATGTGTTTTCTTAAAGCTGAAGAGTTGGGTATTTCTTTTCTTTTTTTGAAAAAGAGAGAGAACGTGAATGGTGGGGGAGGGGCAGAGAGAGAGGGAGAGAGAGAATCCCAAGCAGGCCCCATGCCCAGCGTGGAGCCCAACATGGGGCTTGATCTCACAACCCTGAGATCATGACCTGAGCTGAAGTCAAGAGTCAGGCGCTTAACTGACTGAGCCACCCAGGCGCCCCTGCTATCTTGAATTCTTTATCTGGTAAGTTAGAGATCTCCATGTCTTTGGGTTTAGTTACAGGAAAATTATTGTGATCTTTTGCTGATGTCATTTCCTTGATTTTCTCATGTTTCTTGGAGTTTTTCATTACTGTCTTCACATCTGAAGTAGCAGTTACCCCTCCAGTCTTTACTTTCTTCAGAGAGACATACCTCTGTTAGCCCTGCTAGAGATCCTGAGGGGTTCTCAGACCTTCTATGGATAAATCTGCTCCACCTTTCTTTCTCCCTCTTGTGGCAGACTTCTTTTTTTTAAGATTTTATTTATTTATTTGACAGAGAGAGACACAGCGAGAGAGGGAACACAAGCAGGGGGACTGGGAGAGGGAGAAGCAGGCTTCCTGCTGAGCAGGGAGCCCAACATGGGGCTCGATCCCAGGACCCTGGGACCATGACCTGAGCCGAAGGCAGATGCTTAACAACTGAGCCAGCCAGGCGCCCTTGTGGCAGACTTCTTAAGTTCATATGCATTCTCTGGATCTTACAAAGCACCAGGCCGAGTGCTGAGAACCTCTTTTATTTTCCCAAAGGTACGTGCTCAAAAAGACAACCTCTTTTATTTTCCCAAAGATCCTTTGGTGTCTCTAAGGGTAGGTGCTCAGACTGATTTTCTGCAGTCCTCACTAACTGTCTGCTAAAGCCTGCTCATGGTTTTGTTGGGAGTGTGCACAGGAGCTGGCCACAGGGTGGGATGATGTGTGGGTAAGGCACACAGGTTGCTGGGAGTACTTATGGGCCAGTTGAAGGGTTTCATGGGCAAGATATTCCCAGGAGTTTGTGGGCAGGCTTCCTGATGCAATCGACAATGCAGTTAGGAATCAGGTCCCTTTATTGCCCTCCCAGAGTACTATTTGCTGCTTTTCCTAGACTCTTTCTGCTCCCCAAGTCATAGGGCTCCAAATTAAGTACTATGGATGAGGTATAAAAGAAATGGACCTCTTTGGAAGAGTCCCTCACAGGTGGGGAAGCTGGGTGCTCACTCTCACATTCTCCCTTTTCCCCATTGGATAAATCATGGGCCAAGAAATCTTGCCCTAAGCTGTGCCTCACTGGGGGGTGGGTGAGATGGGTAAAGCCAGACTGTTCCTCTCATTCACTTCAGTGCATCCAAGCTCATACTTTTTTTGCTCCAATGGAGTCCTAGAACTTCTCTGGAAACTGTACTTTTTACAAAGACTCTCTCCTCTGTAAATGATTATCTAAGTCCATATTCTCCAAGGGCTTCTGGACCATGGCCAAGACAAGCTGGACCCAGTCCTCTTTAGGGTTCATAGTCAAGACCGAGGTGTGTCTGCCTATTTCCTCATGCACAGTTGGCAAAACTCTTCCAGGTCCCTTGACTGGATGCCACAGCTCCCTCAGAGGCCTTTTTGTTCATGGCTGGATACTGAATGTTTGCTGTTGAGCTCGGGGACAACAATGATGGACATCTTTATGCCGCCATGAAGCTGATGTCACTCTGGAGAATGCTTTTAATTCTTTGTTTTTAAGGTGCCAGTTTCAACCCAAATCACTTGTGTTAGTGCTTATGAAGAGCAGCTGCAGTGACTACCTCCACGTATTTTCCTCTCTAGTCACATGTTACACATTTTTCAGTGCATGTAACATCGGAGGAAATTTGCAGGCTGAAAATTGCAGTCCCAACCCTGCAAGGATCCTTCGGTGTCTCTAAAGAGGCAAATGGAGTCCAGCCCAGTTTCTGAGAGGCCATGTTACCTAGACACCAGACGCTTCACATTCTGTGGAGAAGCGACCGTGGACCTCAATCTTTAAATGGAAGGGCAGAAGCAGGACCCCCTTAACAGGGAGGAAGCCAGTCCAGGACTTGGGAGCACATCTCCAGTTTCTACTGAGCTGTATCTGGTGCCTTAAGCCTTTTATGTTCAAGATCAGTGCTGTCACTCCCCTCCCACCTGCCTCCCGGACCCTTCTACCAACCACCTGGACGTTCTTCGGCTGGCCCTGTAGACAGTGGTATGCGGGAACTAGTTCATTCTGCCTCACAAGAACCAAGTGTTCAATCCTCAGGAACTTTGCAAGCTGGTTGTTAAACACAGCCATTATTAAAAATTAAATTATATAAACTTGCAGTACAGTCACACTAGAAAACAAAGTTAATGCTCAACACTCATCACTTCCTAATTATTTTATTATTATCTTCGCTCTTGAGATTATTTATGTCTATCATCTCTCTAGTGGAAATACTATATAATAGTGGCTACTGGGCATCCCGTCCCAACTCCCCATTCAGTAACATCACATTGGTAGCTTAAAATTGGCCACAATGGGAATATTTACACCACGGAGACTGGCAAATTGCTAAATCAGGGTTTTCCCCACCCCAGTTGCTGATTAAGCATTTACGGGCAACACACCATGCTTACAGGTGACTGCAGTTGACCAGAGATCACAGAACAGAGTGCATCAAATCTGTCTCTTCCCACACCAGCCCATGGTAGTTACAGGCCATGCACATAGAAAGCCTGGGATCTATGCCTGTGCCAAGTAGGAAACTCTTGACTAGTTAAAGGTTTTTAACTGTGCAGGCTTTCTTTGGCTTGATAGCTACTTGGGAGGAGTTTTGAGTCATCACTTTGCTGCGCAAGTTGCTTTTCATAACTTTATCCTGGCTTACCTTGACATCTGGTGTTTACTCCAAACTGAGATTTTGGGGAAGGGTGGTTGGAGGCCAAGGGCGGCTCCTAGAGACAGATGGGCAGAGCGTCTGCTTTGGCATCATCCACAGCATGGGCAGCAGTGGTCAGAACAGGCACCACTGACCTGCGGGTGGGCAGAGCCTGCCAACTCAGCCCTGCTGTTGGCATGAGGCAGAGGGGATCAAAGCTGGCAGTGGTCACAATAAGGGCACCCTCATTATGGAGTATGGTCACCCAAAAGGGATGAGTGACTGTAGGGCTTTTTAGAAGGAAGCACGAATGATACAGTGCACACATGTCTCTAAATGGGCCTGTGTTTGAAGACAAGGCCACTGCATGTAGGGATTTCTAGCAACCAGAGCTTTATGTATCCTAATATATATCCTCACAGGAAAAACAAGAACAATAAGCAGAACTTTGTGGTGGAAAGTTATCTCTGTTGCCTAGAGGATAGATAGCAGTCAACAATCAATGCCTTTTCATTGTTCAAGTAAAGGAAGTTCACTGAATCTATTTTTCCAGAAAACATACACACACACACAGATTTGAATTTGAATACTCCCACAAATTCATATTTCAGAATGGTGTTTCTCAAATCAGAATAGTTATTTAAAAGAAACTCAAAGGAAAAAGCAGACATTTCCACAATATGTCCTTGCTCTGTTGCAGTTCATAATTGTGAACTTTTGTGAATTGTCACAACTGAGGATGAATGACGGGAATATAACAGGTTGTGGAATTGGAGAACGTTACATCTTTGTTCCTAATGGCAAAACATGTTTTTTCTCATTTTCATCAGAATGTGTGATCCATGCCATTTGAAATCAAATTCCAAACACAATGAGCCATTAGTGTAATAGCTCATTACTAACAGCGGTCTTATAAATAATACATTCTTATCATGCACATGCAGCTCGCTGTGAAGCCAGCAAAAGGTATTTCAGGCCATCGAAGTTTCGTTGCGCCAGCGTGGCTGTAGATTAGAAGGACATCTCCATGTGAACCAAGATGGATGCCAATTTTCCCTGCCGAGAGTGAGGCTGGCCGTCTCTTTCTGCACATATGGTAGATGGATTGGTTAATCAGCGTCTGCTGAGTCTTGGGCCTAAAATTACAGAGAAGCCAGACAACTGTGGCTACGCAGCCTTTGTTCATGAGTGCAAACAAGACAAACAATCACTTGTTATTTGGGAAAAAAATTAAAATGTTTATTTTGGACTTTTATTAAAGTGTCGATGGCTTTATAGAACAGCTGTGTAAATCCAGCCTTGTACAGCTAGTATCATTGTGGGGTGGGGGTGGGGGGCTGTAAAGAAAAGAGTACGCATGGAAAAATTAATTTTTAAGAATTCCTCTTGTATTCCAGCATTAGGGAGAAAACAAAGGGAGTCTCACATTTATTTTTCAAACACATGTTTGAAAACAAATGACTTTCTACTAGAAGACACATTTGAGAACAAATACTTTAATGCCTAATTTTTCTATGTGTCATATAAAAGACTGAGTATTGTTGTAGCTTAATTTTGTGCTTCAGTAAGTTCAAATATTAACCATTTTCTCTGACTGACATTTATGGGATGCTACTGCATTCTCGGGACTAGGAAATGCCAATGATGAGTTCTTTTGCTTCCTGTACAGGATGGTTGTCTCAAGAAATACAGCGTGAACACTTGAGTAGGACCTAGTAAAGCTGGTTTCTAACAGGAGCTGCAGTCAAATCAGTCAACCAGAATTTGCTTAAAACCCAAGTTATAATTAACAGGAGGAGTTATTTATGTACAATTTAGTTTTCTCTCTTTTCTAATTTTAGTGAAATATAATTGTATAACATTGTATAAGTTTAAGGTTTACAATGTAGCGATTTGATATATATATGATATGTATATACATACATATGATATATATTATATATACATATATATTTTATATATATACACACATATATACACACACAAGTATATATATATTGCACAATAATTACCACAAGAAGATTAGTTAATTACAGAACTATGCATTCTTTCTTGCTCTCTTTTAAAATTTTAAATGCTTTCCTTGCAGGGAAGAATGACATACAGAATTATTGAAGGGACATCATAAAGAATTTCAATCATAGATATCTATCAGTGTGGACTATGACAGAGTTCAATTTTGTTCATTTGTATCACTACCAATAATAGGTGTAGATGGGCTAATTACTCATTAGAAGATAACTTGTTTTCTCGAATTCTGACA
The DNA here is from genome assembly GCF_029215605.1 of Mirounga angustirostris. Taxonomy (NCBI): domain Eukaryota; kingdom Metazoa; phylum Chordata; class Mammalia; order Carnivora; family Phocidae; genus Mirounga; species Mirounga angustirostris. The sequence continues at coordinate 93,622,220 of NW_026991718.1, read as the reverse complement.
CTTCTGACACCAAATGTGTAGAGTTTTGCTTACACCAACTAAATTTTCAGCTCCCTAGATACCAACTGGGTGTCCTGTGATTCAGTGCTGATGCTACCTGGAGTTAGTGTGGATCTCGCAGGGTAAGGGCTCAGGCCCCCAAAACTGCCCCCACTTCAGGTGCCAGTCATAAGTCCCAGGTTGTCACCTGTACTTCTAACTGACTGGCTATGAATCAGGTTCCCACAGCCCCCTCCTTAGGGGTTGATAATTTGTTAGAATGGCTCACAGAACTCAGGGAAACACTTGACTTACTACTGCCTGCTTATTATAAAGACTACAACTCAGGAACAGCTACATGGAAAGGATGCATACAGCGAGGTGCAGGGGAAAGGGCCCTGAGCTTCCGTGTCCTCTCTGGGCATGTTTCCTCCCAGCATTTCCATGTGTTCACCAATCCAGAAACTCCTGATTCCCCTTGTTGAGGGGATTTTATGGTGGTTCCATTAATGATTCATTATATCATTGGCTACTGGTGACTGAAGTCAATCTCAAGCCCCTCCCCCCTCTCCAGAGGTCAGGGGGAGGTGCCAAAAGTTCCAACCCTCTAATCAATCACATGTTTGGTTTCCCTGACAATCAGCTCCCATTCTCCGGGAGTCATCTCGTTAGCATAAACATAGGTATTACCCAAAGGAGCTTATTAGGAAAAACAAAAGATGTTCCTCTCAGGAAATTACAAGTGTTTTAGGAACCAGGGATGAAGACCAAACATGTATTTCTTATTACATCAAACTGTCCCACTTATCTTCCCACTTGTGTATTCCTCATCAGAGGCCTAAATTAATGGGACTGTTGTAAGAGGTTCAGAACCAGGTATCTGTTCGGATGCTAGGAGGTGACGTATTTGTAAATCAGACCCACATGGTGAACCAGTGTTGCAAGTTTACTTCACTCAAACATCCCCACCAAACCTCTTTGCTCACATCTCTTCCCCATAAGACCATCCAACCAAATAAATGAATGAATTCAAGAAAATCAAAGTTCCAATCTGAAAGAGTAGGTGACCATGAACATCTCTGAATCCAGGGTCAATCGGATGGAATGCCAGCTGGTCTTACTGAGACTGCATGGTGGAGGGGAAGAAAGTGGACAGGAAGGCTGGCCTTCCCGTGGGATAATTAAAGGATATTTGACAGGTCTGGGCAAAGAGGACACATGTTCTTTCCCTCTAGAACTCTAGCAACTTCCCTAAGTTACGTATCCACTTCTAGGATTGTTCACAGTGGTCATCCATTGGACATTTTTTGGAGCTTGTTGTGTGTGCCGTGCATGGTGCTGGACACTAGAGCTTCTAAAGGAAAATATTCCTCCCTCCCTTAAATATCTCAAAGTGCCTGCCCCAAGCTACCAACCACCCGCATGCTGTGGGCTCCTGGAAGTTTCATGATGAGAATTCATTTGGGGTCTGATAGAGTAACGAGATGTTTTGGATGTTTCAGGTGGAAGGTGTAGCTGTCGGGTTCATGAGTGTGTGCTCAAGAGTGAACATGCAGCTCCTGCATGAGTGCTTTGACCTGGGGCCCTTCCACGGACTCTGCATCCCACACCCCGATGATGTTCTGCAGCCACTGGAAGAGCTAAGCGTTAAAGGAAGTCAAGGTACAGTGGCTATCACAGGAACACTTCAGCAATTACATCCATGCCTTCTGTACCACTGTGCCTTTTGAGGAGTGATGGAACTAGATGGCTTATTTTATGTCTCCTTCTCCAGTTCCCTTTAAGGTATAGTTTCCATGGTTGATCATATCTGGTGCACTCATCTGTGAGCACAGATGGCCAGAAGTGCACAGGTGTAGACAGAAATGGTGGCCCTGCAGCTTAAGGTTCCCTAAATTCAGAATGCCTGCCTTAAAATGTTCATTGTGAAATAATTGATAGTATTTCAGCATTTTATACACACACACACACATCAAAATATAATGTGTTTTTTCAGGTCAATAACTTGAGAAGTTCTTTATGCTTTTAAGTTTTAATCCCACCAATTAGTGCTTTTGTGTTTGTGTCTTTGACAAATTATTATATAGTACAGGTCTACTGCAAGTAGTCATTTTTAACTTACTTAAATTATTTCTAGCCATATGAAATAATAAAAATTGATTTTTAAATATTGTCTGTATCAGGTTCTTCATGAAGTGAAATTAGGTAATCTCAGACTTTGGTATTTGATGAGGTCTTCCTACATCCATGGGTATCTTTGCAGGTAAAGTGTTTCCATTCTTAAATCAGACAAATGCAGGATATGTTAATTCACTTCTCTAAATCTGGGTTTCTTCCTTTGTAAAATAGGAATAATATTAATACCTCCTACATGAGGGTGTTGTGAAGTTTCACTGAGATTACTCATGTCAAGGGCTTTACTCTGTCTTTTTTTTTTTTTTTTAAGATTTTATTTATTTTGAGAGAGAGAGCATGAGCAAGGGGGAAGGGCAGAGGGAGAAGGAGAAGCAGACTGTCCACTGAGCTGGGAGCCCGATGGATACAGGGCTCGATTCTAGGACCATGGGATCATGACCTGAGCCGAAGGCAGACACTTAACCGACTAAGCCACCCAGGCGCCCCTTTACTCTGTGTCTTGAGCCAACTTGGTGCTCATTAAATGTTGACCATCATTGTTAGTGATAGTTACTTCTTTGTGATTGGCCTTTCACCTACTTGAGCCTTCTAAGGTTAAAATCAAGGCATTTTGAACTGCTCTGCTTTCTCATGTTTGAAGGATGATATCAAGGTTGTTCAAAAATAGGAAGAAGACCACACTGGGCAGTGGCAAAGGACTTGTCAATGTAAGCAATGGCAGGTGTCTATCTGGCTGATCTTATCCCCTCATTGAGAACCACATGCATGGATGTACAAAGCTTATCTGAATGTTCACACTCATTACAGAGAACTTACAGAGCCACAGATGGAGAGGTGTTTCCTTTTTGTACTGAGGACCACACTCTTCCTAAAAGAAAGATTTGAAGTCATTATTTTTTAATAGTGAAAGCTGGCTTGCCCATGCTTCTTAGCAAAGAGATACTAGAGTGTCCTAAAGAACTTTTCAGCATGACACAATCCTGAACCATAAGTTATCTTTGTCACTTTCAAGTGCATAAATTCTTCTTGAAGGCAGCATTAAATAAGTTTTATGGCTTGATTTTTTCATGTGTAAAATGGAGATAAAAATAGTATCTAACCCAAAAAGTTGTTGGGAAGACTAAATGTTAGGATCTACGTGATGTGCTCAGCTCAGTGCCAAGCACAGAGTAAGTCCTCAAAAAATTTGTATTTCCACCTGTGACTATTGTTATAAAAAACAAGTTGAAAAGATAAAATCCTTTCCAGTGTGTTTGTGAGTAGCCCTGAGACAACTATGATGTTCCATACATAGACTGAATGGAAAATTCCTATCTTAGAAACTATATGGGGAAAACAAAATTCAAAATTTAGGCTGAACCCTGGACTTTAAAACACACACTTTAAAGCCCAGATATGGGAGCTGAAGGAAGTCTTACTTCTTTCTACCACCTTTAATATTTTTACTTAAAATTCCTTATCTAGGACAAAATGGGAAGTAAAGGAAATAGGAAAACTCTTGTTATCCTCTGTGCCTTGTTTATTTTTGAAAATCCAGCTTTATGTTCGCTGATACAAAGATGATTATGAAATCGTCATCAGGGAGCACTATTATAGGCTTCCAAATAACTCAGGGATGGATTCACAAATCATCATCAGCTTATTATATCTAAGAAAAGAGTCATCAACACATTTTGCTGCCATCTTTCTTCAACAACAACAAAGAATGAGACTCCAGAGAAAATTCTAAATGTGCTATGATCTACCTTTCATTGTTTTTCTGATGAAAGTCTCAAGTTAAAAGAAATATAATTTCTCTAAAATATGAACTAAAATTCTTGTTTCAAATGAGCACACATCATTGTGCTTTATACCTTGTATTTTGCTTAGTACTTTTTACTTTTCAAAGGATTGTCATATATATTACCTCATTTTATCCTCGTAACTTGGTATAGGAGACTAGGACAGGTAACACTGTTTCCTTTTTATACCCGTCCAAGCTCATGCAAGGTTTTCAAGCTCATCAGGGGTGGACGGACCTGGAACCCAGCCCCAGGCCTCTCTGCTTGGTAAGGGGACTTTTTATCTTGGGTGGCCTTGTAAACTCCAGTGGTGTGTCTACTACACTGGATACATGATCAGCTTTCTTCACTTAAATAAGTTATGTAATGAGTTACCACTTTAAGGAATTCTCAGTGGCCCACCCATTTCCTTCAGGCTTGTGTGTGTGTGCATATACTCTGGACAACTTCCATGTGCTGGAATCTTCACCTTTGTGTCTGTGGGGTTTGCCAGAACTATGGAAGGCCACTCTGCTCCATGCAAGAGGCAGGCTGGAAGTGCCAGGAAGTTAACACTCCAGGAGTAGCTTCTGCTTCCCTGTCTCATGTCCCTGTCCCCCTATGCCTCTGTCTCGATTAACTCCCAAATAAACAGTTGTACTGGAGTCCTTGACTCAAGGTCTGCTTCTGAGGGAACCCACACCAGGACACTGCCTGCCTAGTCTTTTCCCATCAGCCATGAAAACATTTATTTTTATACAACTGTCAGGAGTCCAGGTATAAATACCCCAGCTCCCTCACTTCTCAGGTGGGATAACTCTTCGACATTAGTTTTGTACTGTTTCCCAGAGTTCCTCTATGGGATTGGTTCCAGCTGTCCACAGTGGTAATCTATGTAATGACACGTTGCTTACTAGCTGCCTTTTCTTCCCTTTCTTTCTTCCTCACCACCCTACTGATGCTTCCAGGAATCACCTCCCAAATAAACCACTTGTTCTCAAATCCTTGCTTCAAGGTCTATGCTTTCCCCACCAGCTGTGAAACTTGCAATACCACACCAACGTCAACCCTTCTGAGCAGATTAATGTCAAGGCTCAACATTCTTAAGCTAATATAGTGGCCCTCCCTCTTTAGCTACTTACCCACATTATAATCAGCCTACTATCTATTTGTTATTTCAGCCATATCACAAATTTTCATTGTATCTAAAAAATTTAACCATGCACATTCAATTTGCATTTTACTTGAATAACTTGTTTCCATTTTTCAGCCACTCATTTTGCATATATAACCTTTTGCACACACTTGTAAATTTTGATTTTTATCTACTAAACCTTGGGACTAAACTGGGACCAGTTGGAACAAAGTCTGAAGAGGCAGATTTTGTCCCAATATAAAGAAACTCTAGTAAAAGTTTATTTATTTATTTATTTTGTGTAGTGAAAAGCCTAGTTTAGAAGTAGCAATTTCTCCTAATTTTGGAAGAACTCATTAAGAAACAGTCATAGATGCTTAGGAAAAGATTTTCTTGTTGTGTGAGAGATTGTACTAAATGAGATTTAAGATCCCCTAAGAAGCTAAGACTCTGAAGGCTTAGTGAACGTACATTAGGATATTGCATATGCCTGATAGTTTATGTGTATTTTCTTCCGGTAACAATAAAATGGCTCAAAACAGTTTTGTTTTGTTTTTTTCCAGTTGGCCCCCCACTACTGGCCCTGCCCAGCATTTGAAAATCATGCTGTGTCTTTTATTCACTGCATCATCACAGTAAAGACTTTGGAATCAGAACTGAGCTGGCAAATTTCTTGGTGATGCATAAGGCACAATAGGGCACAGCCTGCGTTTCCACAGCTGTATTGGCATCGCCACATTTACTGGTTAAAATTAGGAAAAAAAGGCAAAAAGCAATTTTTGTTTGTCATATAGGCTGGTGTGACCTGGGGAGCAGGAGTCTCAGGCTCAGATCTGTGAATCTCATTATGCACCCAGGGCCCACTGTGCAAGACTCTGTGTGGAACTGATGTGCCCTTGGCAGGGAGAAACTTAGTTCTGTGTAACAGATTTGTGGGCTTTCAAAAGAATAATCAGTGTAGCCCCTTGTAACCAAAGCACTCAGGAAAAGTGTTGCTTACTAGATATTTAAAAGGCCCTTCAAAGTATGATTTTCATAATGTATCCATATAAAACATAGCAATATTGTCTTTTAAATTTTAAAATTTAAATTAAATTAAAAAATTACTTTTGTCAGGAAATGTTTCTTTATGTTTTATTTAATTTTCTTTTCTTTGGACTTACATTTGCTTCTTACCTCAGATTCTCCCTGTAGGAGGAAGAAACATCTGAAACCAGTTTCCAGTGCCAGAGCTAAGAAACAATGGCCAAATCAAATCTTATTTGTGTATCAAATAGCCTTTTAGCTTCTCTTCCTATGGTTCCATTTTATATGCCTGGGTTGCCTTCTGTTTCATTTTATTTTTCTTTTAACATGGATTCCAAATATGGATGAAACACTTGTGTTTAGAGCATAGCAGTATTTCTGCTAAAATATTTGCATTATATATCTCAGAACACTATTTTAACACCCAGTACATTCTGTAGTTATTTAGTGACCCACTAGGACTCTGTATTAGTTTGCTGGGGCTACCCTAAACAAAGTACCACAGATTGGGGACCTTAAACAATAGAAATTAATTTTCCTTACAGTTCCGGAGGCTGGAAGTCCAAGATCAAGGTATAGGTGAGGTTAGTTTCTCCTGAGGCCTCTCTCCTTGGCTGGTCGATGCTGTGTCTTCTCCCTGTGTCTCTCACATGGTCTTCTCTTTTTCCCTGTTTGTGTCCTAATCTTCTTATAAGGACTCCAGTAATATTGGATTAGGGCCCACCCATATGACCTCATTTTATTTGAATTATCTCTTTAAAGACACTATCTCCAAATATTGTCATATTCTGAGGTGCTGGGGGTGAAGACTTTAATATATGAATTTTTGCAGACACAATTCAGCCCTAACACTTAGGGTCCTGTGTTAACAGTTCCCTGGAGCCTTGTGGGCAAGACTACAAGGCCACAGCAATTATGCAGATAGTGGCAACAAAGTCTGCTCTACTTGATGCTCATACAAAGCCTGAGACACCAACTCATATTTATCACAATCTGAATATTATTGTGTTTTTGTAGCCACTAAATTTGTTTTTGGTATATGAAGGTAACAAAATTGCATTCTTTCAAAGCTTTAGCCACTCTTGCCAACTTTTCTTTTCTAGAATTAACCATGTGAGTTCTGATGCTTTGCTAGAGATGTTGATAAAGCAAGTATATAATACCAGACCTATGCCCAACTCGTGTGATTATCTCCAAGATTGACAGCTTGAACTCTTACAGGGGTTCTCTTTGGACTGGTAACATACCAGGAAGATGATGCAGACTTGAAACCCAGTCTTGTTGTCAGGGACACTGCCTCAAAAGTCTTGGTGAGCCTTTTCATATCAATTGACCCTTGAACAACAAGGGTCTGTGTGCCCCCCCATGCCTACCCCCCACCCCCGGGAAAACTTTTGACTCTCCAGAAACTTAGCTACTAATAGCCTACTGTTGACCGGAAGTCTTCCAGATAATCTAAACAGTCAATTAACACATATTTTGTATGTTGTATGTATTATCTACTATATTCTTACAATAAAGTAAGCTAGAGAAAAGAAAGTGTTATTAAAATTGTAAGGAAGAGGAAATACATTTACAGCACTGTACCGTATTTATATACATATAAAAAAAATCCATGTGTACCTGGACCCACACAGTTCACACCCCTGTTTAGGGGTCAGCTGTATTTAACAAAATCTGTTGCTGATTTTTCCATCTTAATTCAAGTACTGCTTTCTGCGTCCTTTCGAATGCTTTTAAAAGCATCAGCGACAAATGATGGCACCCAGTTAAGAGTGTTATTTTGCAGAGAGCAGGATGACTGGGGACCATATTCATATTCTCCTGTTCAGCACTAGGAAGGACTTGTGTTATGACTGGTGTGCTTGCTACCAGTCATTTCACAATGGTAGAAATACAAACACATTTTTATATAGGGCCTTGAGGTCATTGAAAGAAAAGTGGCTTTATTTATGTTCGTTATGATCATTATGTGCTGGGATTATTTTCTCAGTAGGTGATGTCTGTTTTGCCCATATTTATGATGCAGGGGAGAAGGCATTTAATGAATTTCAAGAGTGTATTTGACTGTAAAACACATCTCTCTTAGTATATTCACATGTAAATAGCCCTTTTATTTGTTCTCTTGGTGACCTTTCTTCTTTTGGGGGTAGATCACAGTTTGTTGTTGTTTGCCATTTCCAAATGGGAGGATGAATGATAATAATGAAAGATTATGCAAAAAATCCACGTTTAAAATAATGTTGATATGCCACTTGTGTTGCAGGATAATTATAGTAATTTGGCTATTACTCTATATGGAGTCAGGAGTTAGTTGCTAGAAAACACGGTGATAGGGGTGATTCAGGGGATTTTCATCCCAACAGGCTGTTTGATCCTGCTGACTTTTCTCTTGAAAATCAATTGCTTGCGGTGAATACTCTGAATTCCCCCTTGATTAAATTGGCTGCCGGTGGGCTGCACCCATTGCACTGGGGTCACTGTGAGTTCTGTGTCTGTTTACACAGGGTTTTTGACAACTCTTAAAGTATCATGGACCAAATTTAATCTGAGCAAAGCAACTAAGGAAGCAATTACTAAAAATCACAGTCTTTGCAAATGACAACAAACAAATGAAAATGTACTAATTCTAAGCCCAACATGAAGCCAGTTATTTTGCTACTGGGTTGCAAGCCCTTTCTCCACTGCATATTGCTCTGGCTCTTGGTGTTTTTAGTCTTCAAGGAATGTGTATAGCTGGCTTAATGGAAGACCTGGGACAGTCACCTTGGAAGCTGGCTCTGACTTCAGGTTTATCTTTGACAATGTTCCATTTCCCCCCTCAAAGTTATTAATTTATTCAGATCTTCTATTTCTTTTGAATCAACTTTAGGAGATTAGATTTTCCTAGGAAAGCATCATTTCATATACGAAGATTTAAAAATTATTAGAATACAGTTGTGTGTGTATGTATATATATATATATCTCTCTCATCTCTCTCTCATGTATACCTATGTATGTATATACAGACATATATATGTACACATACATACATACTATTAAAAATGATTAAAGAAAACAAAGTTTATTTAACACTTCATGAAGTAGATCCTCTCCTTTTGGAGAACTGTAAAATGGGGCCATAGATTTTATAGGATAAAGAATAAAGAACAAGGAAAAGAAAAATAAAATATATCTGATGGGCTGGGGCCTCACAAGTTAGCCTGGTTTAGGGTGAGAAGACCCAGGGTTGATTTGGCTTTTGGAGATTGACTGATTGGATATACTGCCTTTCTGGTCAAGTGGAACATTTGTAGGGACAAGAAGGTTATGTAAGTTTCAGTTTGCTGATGGGGCACCCCAGGCAGAAGCAACTCCATCCTGGGCCTACAAAATTTTATATGTATGTATATGTGTGTGTATATATATATACATATATATGCATATATATGTATGCAATATTCTATATTACATATAATTATTATAATTATTAAATTATAAATAACATATTTGTATTTACTTGATTTTTGGTTTCTATTTATATAATATGTCTAACTCCATGTGGAAAATGGCTTCCTTTTTTTATTGAGTGCTCATTTCAATCTTGAAATAGTTTAGAGAAAAGAGAAACATAAGCAAATCACAAAGCTAACTATGCAAAAAATATTATTTATCATAGGTGTGAGAAAATATTCAGCATCCCTAAAACTGAAATGCACATAAAAACCCGAGATCTTTTTCTCCCCTTTTTTGCATACTAAGTTATAAGTATGTATTATAATTAAGATATTTCGTCCTGGGCAAGGAGCTTGGTAACTAGCACTCCGAATTTCTGACAGATGGGAGGGTTGGCTGATAGGATACTCTGGAATACAGTGTAGAAATGATTTCTATTCTTTAACTTCAACTGTAGCAAGTCTGAGGAAATAATCCTAAATCTGTAAAGAGATACACACTCAAGACTATTCACTAAGCTTAATCATAATACTAAAAATAAACAAACAAGCAAATATCCAAATGAATAAACAAGTTTGTAAAACCCCAAATCTCCCACAAGAGAGGGATGGCTAAACTTGTGGGTAGCCACAGGACAGCTGTGCAGCAGCCTTTTAAAAGGTTACAAAGAGTGAAGGGAAATGGTTATGATATAATCTCATGTGAAAAAAATCAATGCAAAACGAATTGAAGTCTGAGGAAAACTGCCTAAGAAACATGTGCTATGAAGAGCCCTGGGAGGGAGTGAATTAAAATGACAAAATTAACTGAGTCACAGAAGTAACTCGAGGACAATGCTTTTATTTCCTCCATTTTTTTAAAATGTGAAAACAATCTTAAATTTACCTAAAAGTTGCAGGTACTTTTTTTCTTCTTGAACCATCTGAAAATAAGATGCTGATGTCCTACTGAGTCACTTGTGAATACTTTAGTATGTGTTTCCTACAGAGGACAGTCTCCTTTACAGCCCCAAACATCCATCAAGATCAAAGAATTAACTTGAATATGTTACTCCCAATTAATCCGCAGTCCACAGACCTTATTCAAGTTCCCCTATTTGTCCCAATAATGCCATCCTTCATAGCAGAAAGATCCGGTCCACAATGACAGACTGCATTGAGTTGCTCTGTTATCTTTCATTTTGGAACAGTTCCTCTGAGTTTCCTTGAATATGATGCCCTAAACACTTTTGAAGATGATAGGCCCCTGCTTCTATAGATTGTACTTGAATCTGAGTTTGTCTGCTGTCTCCTCCCGATGAGATTCAAGTTGTGCACACCTGGGAGGACTAGCATAGAAGGGACTGGGTTCTCATTGCACCCTATCTGATATTACACATTTTCAGTCTGTCCCATTAAGTGTGTGGTTGCTTTGATCACTTGATTGAAGTGACTCTTGTAGGCAAGGAATTAATGTTGTTTTAGGTTATTCCAGCCAGTGCAGAGATCTATAATAATTTCTCCATTCCAGATCTCTATATTGATTCTGCCCTGATTCTCATTTGGAATCAGCAGCTTTGCTGATGCTATTTTAACCATCTCATGGAATTTCAGCTTCACTCTGCCCAGCATCCCAGCACGGGCACTTGCTGCTGCCGCAAATGTCTCCTTAGGTAGATAACACTCTCGGTGTCCCAAGTGAGTCAGTCCTTCTGTGCAGGATTTGTCCCTAGCCTCCAATATTGGCTGCTGTGAGGTCCATTGCAGGCAAATTGTTCCTGACTCTGCTTGTAGCCAAAATAGACTTCACCCTGGTGGCACTATTGTCTGTCACCCCTAACTAGGGGGATTGAGATCTCGACATGCCCACTCTGGAGCTTGAGCTACAATTTCTTCTCTAGTATAGCTGGTTATAGCTCCTCCTTCTCCTCTTTGCTTTTTCACCCTCTCCTAAAAAGAAAAAAAAAGATTATTTTGTTTGATCTTTTGAAAGAGCTAGCTCTTAGATTTATCTACCGAGTCTTTGGCTTTCTTTTTAAATTTATTAATACTGGCTTTTATTCCTATGACCTCCTTTCTCTTAATTTCTTTGGATGTGTTTTGGTGTTCCTATTCTGGTTGCTTGATTAATTTATTTTTGTTTCTTCTTGTTTGATATAAAAAGCTTTTGTTGAGAAGAAAAACTTTTCTTCTACCAACTCAAGTTTGAGTGGTCAGGGACCTGCAAATTTACAGACAATAGACAGGTTAACAGGAAAAAAGTTTATTGTGCATGCAGAAATGCTCTATAGTGGTGAGCAACTCACTGGAATAGCCAGAGGTAAAGAGGTATATATCAATTTAACAATGGGGGGCGGGTTAGGGTTTCAGTGGGAAGATACAGAAGGTTCTATTGGGTTTTTAATGCTAATGGGATTGTGCCATTGAACTTGCCATGGATGGAATCATACTGGAACTTGTAGACTGTGTAGTTGAGGTCAATGAAGGGGTCATCAATGGTAACAGTATCCACTTTGCCAGAGTTAAAAGGAGCTCTGGTGGGGTGCCTGGGTGGCGCAATCAGTTAAGTGGCCAACTATTGGTTCCGGCTCAGGTTGTGATCTCAGGATCCTGAGATTGAGCCCTGTGTCGGGCTCCTCACTCAGTGCAGAGTCTGCTTCAGATTCTCTCTCTCTCTCTCCCCTTGTCCCTCCCACTCATGCTCTCTCTCTCTTTCTCTCTCAAATAGATTTTTTAAAAAAATAGGAGCACTGGTAACTAGGCACTCAGTGTGGCTGAGAACTCCGTTTTCTCTGACCATCACCATTGTGTCTTAGGAGTGCTGCTGGCATTGCAGAAGAAAATGTAGCTGTCTATTGACTTGGGAGGAGCAGAGAGCCTGCTTTCCTGGAATTTTATAAGTTTAAATTAGATCTTTAAATGTTTCTTGAGGCTAGAATGCCAAGACAAGAACTCACCACCAGATTTCACTGTAGTAACTATAGATTTGGGTGAGTTCCTTTCTTCTCAAAGTCCCCTAAAAGATCCTTCCTTACTCACCTGTAATGCTGGGAAACCTGTAAGGCAGTGGCAGATAACCAAGAGGGCTTTATAGACATTAGATCCATAAAATCAACCTTATTTCCTTAAAACTATCTAGTTGTATTTGATTTTACACGTGTCATTCTTAAATATGACGTTCCAATCAAAGCCTTGATCATATAACCAGTGTTTCCAGTTATGTCCTGTTTACAAAAGAACAGATTCTTACTCAACCTGTGAAAATAACTATATTGCCATGAAAATTAGAATACTCAATAAGAGTTTCCAAATTCTGGAGAGATGAGGCAGGGAGAAAAAAAAAAAGTGTTTTCAAAAGTATAATCTACTAAATTGTTGAAAGTTAAAAATACCTTAAGAGCAAAAAGAAAGTGGTTCCTTAAAGCCAGGAGCAATATTTTAAAGAAATGATGTTATACCCTTCATCAGTTCATTTTGTACTATGTAATTAATTTTTGTTCTCCTTGGTCTGATCTTGGGTTAGCAGTTTCATGAACCCATCAGCTTGCCCACTCGAGATTTGTAACTCCTTGCTCAGTCCAGTGATATGCTCTCACTGTTAGTCAATGCTACCAGAAGCCTATACTCTAGAGTGCCTGACATAGTCCCTTTTCCATGGGTCTTTGAGAGAGTTCCTCTTGCTGAAGACAAGCGTCCTGGCTTGCGGCTGATTGTAAGAGTTTCCAAGGAAGCATCAAGACAACCAATAACTATCTGCAGATGGTGGAAGACTTAACTGTCTGTGGCTAAAGATCTTATGAGAGTTCATTATGAAATTAACATAATTGGCAAGGAACTTTTGTTGTTTCTGTGGCATGCTGCATTTGAAAATAATAACTAGAGTGTTGATAGCGTTATATTATTGTTGTGTCTAATATGAGGCTAAGCAGTACCAGGACATATGGACAGTGAGGAAGCTGACAAATTTCTAGGAGCTTCATATAATCCCAGAAGTATTTACCCACACAAATACAACCTAGGGAAAGTTAAACATCTCTTCTTATTTGACAGTGTTTTTTATGCTATTCAATGTATCTAATTAATTTTTGATATCTCTCATTTTACAAGGAGAAGAAGAAATCCCTTGAGAATTTTCCAGGGGCCCTCTGGGAAGTCAGTTAAGGATCAAGATGTTACTTAGGATTCGATTTTGAGAAAGCAAAATACCAAAAGTTGTCAAATATCTTAAAAGGTTTGAACACCTGATTTTATATGATCACAGGTTGCTGTGAAAAAATACTTAATTACTGGGGTGCCTTGGCTCAGTTGGTTAAGTGTTGGCCTTGCGCTCAGGTCATGATCCCACAGTCCTGGGATCAAGCCCCAAGTCAGTCTCCCTGCTTGGTGGGGAGCCTGTTTCTTCCTCTCCCGCTCCCCGTTTGTGCCCTCTCTTGCTCGCTTGTTCTCAAACAAATAAATAAATAAATGAAATCTTTAAGCAATACTTAATTACCTATTTAATCAATGTAACCATAAATAATTCAGAAATAACTACAGGAGGTAACAATTTTAACAAACAAACAAATTTACCTTAAGACATTTTAAAACCAGTTTATCTGTGGAGCACCTGGCTGGCTCAGTCTGTGGAAAGTGCTCCTCTTGATCTTGGGGTTGAGTTTGAGCCCCATGTTGGGTGTAGGGATTATTCAAAAAAATAAAATTTTCAAAAAAATTTTAAAAACTCAGTTTATCTGATTTCCCACATAAACTTGCAAGTCAGCTCAAAAATAATTTTAAAGATTTTTTTTTTAATTTGTTTGACAGAGAACGAGAGAGAACACAAGCAGGGGGAGTGGCAGGCAGAGGGAGAACCAGGCTCCCCACTGAACAGGGAGCCTGATGCAATGCAGGGCTCCATCCCAGGACCCTGGGATCATGACCTGAGCCAAAGGCAGACGCTTAACTGACTGAGCCACCCAGGCACCCCCAAAATAATAATTTGAGATCTTGAATGGGATTGCTTTGAACCTATAGATCAGTGTGTGGGGGGGGACTGACATCTTTACAATGTAGTAAGATATCTAATCTATGAACATAGTATATTCCTCAGTTTATTTCTGTCCTCTTTAATTTCTTTTCACAATGTTTTATACTTTTTGCAATATATGCTTTTCACACCTGTTGTTAGATTCATTCCTAGGTATTTAATATTTTCACACTTTTGGAAAATTTATCTTTAAAAATTTTTGTTTTCAAGGGCGCCTGGGTGGCTCAGTTGGTTAAGCGACTGCCTTCGGCTCAGGTCATGATCCCGGAGTCCTGGGATCGAGTCCTGGGGAGCCTGCTTCTCCCTCTGACCCTATCCCCTCTCATGCTGTTTCTCTCTCTCTCTAATAAATAAATAAAATCTTTAAAAAAAAAATTTTGTTTTCAAATTGTTTATTGCTGTTATATAGAAATGCAATTTGTTTTGGATGTTGACCTTATATCAACAACCTTTCTGCACTGATTTATTAATTCTATGATTTATCTGCAGATTCTTTTGGATTTTTCTGTATAATGTGAGTTTTTATTTCTTATTTTCCAATCCTTTTTATTTTTATTTCTTTTTCATGCACTGATTAATACCTTGAATAGAAATGGTGTTAGCAGGCATCCTCTTGTTCTTAATATGAAATGGAAAGCTCTGAATATATTACAATTAAGGATAGCTTTGTGAATACCCATTATCAGATTAAGAAAGTTTCTGTATTTATGATTTCCTAAGAAATTTATTAAGAATGGTTGTTGTTGTTGTTGTTTTAATTGAATTGAATTCTATAAAATACTTTTTTTCTGTATTTACTGAGTTGATCATATGATTCTTCATTATTCTGTTAATGAGGTAAATTACATTGATTAATTTTTATATGTTAACTATTTTGTTAATATTAGACTTATTATTCTTTTTATGCAGTGCTGGATTCTTTGCTAATGTTTTGTTGAGGATTTTTGCAGGTATGTTCCATGAGTAAGAGTGGTCTGTAATTTTCAGTTCTTGAAATGTCTTTGCCAAACTTTGGAAATGAGGTTCTGTTGGCCTCACAAAACAATTTGAGCAATATTCTTCCTTCTTCTCTTTTTGGAAGTTTATGCAAGGCTAGAGATATTTATTCTTTAAATGTTTTGTAGAATTTGCCAGGGAAGCTATCTAAACCTGGTGGGCTTTTGGGGGGAAGGTTTTTGATTGCAGTTTCAATTTTTTTAAATTGTAGAACTAGTCTTTGTCTGTTTGGTAGTTTGTAATTTTTTGTACATTTCCTTTACATTTTCAAATGCATAAGGTAAAACTGAAGCCATTCTTCATTTTTTCCTATTTCACTTTAACTGTTCATAAGCTCTATCAAGTGACACTGCCTTTTTCAAAATTCCTGACCTTGATTATGTGTATTCTCCTGTCTCAAACAGTCTTGCTAGTCGTTTGTCAATTTTATTAGTCTTTTTTTGGGGGGGGGGTATTTTTTATTTTTTTTATTACTGTGTATTAACTTAATTGCATTGAAGTCAGAGAACCTACCCTGTGTGATTTTAATCCTTTAAACTTTGTTGAACATATGGTCAAGTTTTGAAAACATTCCTATTTTGTCTATCAAAATAGTGTATATCCTATAGTTGTTAGGTGTAGGGTTCTAGATAAATCAGTCACATTTGATAAAATGTTGCCCAATATTTCATCCTTATTGACTTCATCACTTATTTGATCAATTAATGAGAAATATGTTAAAATCTCCTGCTTTGATTATGGGTGTACTGATTTCTACTCATAGCCTATCATTTTTCATTATATATTTTGAATCTGTGTTATTAAGTGTATAATTTTTAGATTATATCTTCTTTGAACTTTTTAAAAAATCAGTTATGAAGTATCCTCTTCATCTTTAGTGACCTTTTTTTTTTGTCTTAAAGTCTACTTTTTCTGATTTTAATACAGCCATACCTACTTTCTTTGATACATATTTGCATACCATATCTTTTTCCATTCTTTTATTTTCATTCTTCCTATTTCCTTACATTTTAGGTGTGTCTTTTATAAACAGCATAGAGTTTAGTTGTTGTTTTTAATCTAGAGTGACAACTGATGTCTTTTAATTAGAATATTTAGTCCATTTATACTTAATCTTCTTATGGGTTTATATCTACCATCTTACTTTATAGATGTCTCCTATGTTTTTATGTTTCATTACTGCCATTATTTATTTGTGCTTTTTCCTTTATTAATCTCCCCAGTGTCAATTTAATGAGTATTTTTAAAGAACCAGGCTTGGTTGATTCTCTCTATTATCTTTTGTGATTTCATCAGTAATCCATTACCACAGTACTGCTTCCAGCCAATAGCCACAAAACCACAGTGGCATACCACAATAAGCATGTTTTGCTGATACAGCTAGGGTCAGTTAGGCAGCTCTCCTGATCTTAGCTGGGTCTTCTCACATGTCTTGGGGTTGGTTGCTGTTGGCTGATTTAGGCTGACCTTGGCTCTGCTCCATGTGCCTCTCATCCTTTAGCAGGCTAGATTGGGCATGTTGTTATGGTGACCAAAAGGTGCAGGAGACCAAGTAGAAACACACATGGCCTCTTGAGGTCTAGGCTTTGAACTAACATATGTTATTTATCTAAAGCAGGTCACATTGCTGAGCCCAGAATCAGGATAGGATACTTACATAGCAAAGGGCCTACATCCAGGGAGGGTGAAAAATCAGCATCATCATTTCACCCCTTGTTCATTTTCATGGTCTTCTTTCTCCTGTCTTATTGGAGACACAAACTCCAATTTAGCCTGGAGGAGGCTAAAACCTATAGTCTCATCTCAAGAGTGTGATATGGGAATTACCAGGGCACGAAGCTCAAGTTGATCATACTGTATGGCTTGGAGTCTGCACTGCAGTCCAGTTGGGAGGAGTTTCCTTGAAAAATAAGAAAAAAGCCCTTTGTCCTCCTTTCATGCAGCCTGCCTAGTGTTTTCCTTTGTATCATTGTGGACTTTCTTATCAGCCTCTTGCTGTTCATTCAGCCATTCAGTAAATACTGAGTACTTCCCATATACTAGATTTTAGGAGTCTAGTACTGGTGAGTCTAGTACCGTCTAATGGCAGGATAAATAAGCAGGACAAATTAATTTACAATAAGAGAAGTGTTTTGAAGGCTAGAAAATTGTGGTGGGACCACAGCAGAATTATATCTAAGTCATCTTGAGAGGATCAGCTTAGAATTCACAGGAAAAAAAGCTTTTGAGTCAAAACTTCAAAAACTAATTGGGGCTTTCTAGGTGAATAAGCAGAAAGATTTTCCTAGCAGAGGGAACAAAATGTGCAAAATAAGGAGGTATTAGAAACCATCGCTTATGAAGGGAATGTACAAGTTCAGGGCTGCTAGAGCATGAAGTGAGGGATTGACAAGAGATGAAGCAGGACAGGAGATTGAGGTGAGGCAATGAAGGCTTTCATGCCTTGCAAAAGAGTTTAGATTAATTTATTCAAAACATACCGGATGGTGTTCCATTGGGAAGCTTTTTTTTTTTTTAAGATTTTTTTATTTATTTGACAGAGAGAGACACAGAGAGAGAGGGAACACAAGCAGGGGGAGTGGGAGAGGGAGAAGCAGGCTTCCCGTGGAGCAGAGAGCCTGATGCGGCGCTTGATCCCAGGACTCTGGGATCATGACCTGAGCTGAAGGCAGATGCTTAACGACTGAGCCACCCAGTGCCACTCCATTGGGAATCTTTAGTTAGAAAGGGAGCCATGGTCGACTTCTAGTTCACAGAAAGACTTTCCAACAGCCACTAGAGTGTCCAGGAAAGAGAAGAGGAGGGACTGAATCAAAACAGTGATTGTGGATGAACCTGAGATATTTTGGAGAATTAATGGAATTTGATATTTTACTGCATATGGAGAAAAGGAGGGTTATAGAAAAGGGAAAAGTCAAGGATGACTGCAGAAATTAAGTGGATGGTGGGACCATTTTGTGAAATGGGAATAATAAAAGTGAAGGAATTATATGATGGAGATGCTGTGATTTCGGATTTGGATGTGTTGAGTTTGATCTTCCTAGTAAGCATTTGGATGGATACACAGCACTCCTTCAGCTAGCTACAGGTGCCTTTTGAGGTACACTGAAATATTACCTCCCAAAAGATGTCCACATTCTAATCCCTGGAACCTGTAAATATTACCTTGGTTCTGGAAAAAGAGTATTTGTAGGTGTGATAAAGGATCTCTAGATGAGATTATCCTGGGTTATCTGAGGGGCCCAAATGCTATCACAAGTGTCCTTATGAGAGAGAGACAGAGGGAGGTAACACAGACAGGAGGAGGTTGTGACCACAAAGACAGAGATTGGAGTGATGTGGCCACCTGGCAAGGAATGCTGGCAGTCACTATAAGCTGGAAGAGGCAAAAACAGCCTCTCCCCTAGAGCCTCTGGAGGGAGTGTGTCCCTGCCGACACCTTAATTTCTGCTCAGGGATACTGATTTTGGACTCTGGCTTCCAGAACTGTGAGAGAATACATTTTTATCATTAAGCCACCAAGTGAGTGGTAATTTGTTACAGCAGCCCCAGGAAAGTAACACAATTACAAAGAAGACCACAGGGCCAGAGGCAAACCAAGGAAGGAAAACATACCAAGAAATAACAGTGTCTTCACTCTTCAGCAAAACTCCTAGAAAGAGTTGTCTGCTCATTATTTCCATTCTCTTTTATTGTCTCGAGGCTCCTTCTTAGCCTTCCGGTCTCAACTTAAATGTTTGGAAGGACTTCAACCACTCAATCTAAAGCAGATCCTGGGGCATTTTCTATATGCCATCTATAATAACTTAGTATTTTCTTGTTCATTTACTAAACTTTGGTGGTGCAAGTTCGTCTTGGTCATTGCTGAAATCCCTAGAATGTTAATGTCTAACAGATGGTAGGTGTGAAATATAAATTTTTAAATGAATGAATGAATAAATGAGTACTCAGTGTGCTTTGTTCATATGTCTGCTTTAGCAACTTTCACACTTTGAGATAGGTGTGTGTGTGTGTGTGTGTGTATACCCTGATCACTTGTGAGCCTTGTAGAATAAGAGGGGCTACATCTTATTCATTATTTACTTTTGAGTATCTCAGGGTGCTTGCAGCTCATTGCTCTCCATTGAAGTTTAGTTGAATGAATGATTTAACTTCAACCTCTAATCTTTCCCCTTCTTAAAATTGAGTGACTTAAATTCATTTGGCAGGCTTTTTTGAAATCATCCATAATATGATAATAATAAACAAGAATGGCTATTTTGTAGTATTTTGGAGATAGAAATTTACTTTTATAATTGGACATTTAAAAAATCTTGATTGCATGAAACTGTCCTTTAAAAAATTAAAATAATGCAGTTAAAGTTGAGTTTCCATTGAACCACATCTAAGCCTGATTCTTCCTCTCCTCCCCAGAAATAGCTATTGTAATAACTTTAGTATGTGTCCACCCAGACCAATTGTTTATACTTTTATGTGAAGTCCATGTATTCATAGACAAAACACTACCATTTTGTGGTTGCATTTTTTTTTAATATATAAATGGTGTATTTGGGAATATGTGATGTTTTGAAATTTACTTCTCCACTCAATTCTTTGAGATCTAGTAATGTTGGTATGCATAGATCTAAGGTCTAGGACACTCTTTTTACCTTCTGGGCAGTATTCCACCACATGGAATGTGTCACACTTGTCCTTAGATGGACATTAAAGTTGTTTCTGTTATTTTGTTATTGCAAGAAGTGCTGCAGCAAACATCCCAGTGCATGTCTCTTGGATCCCTTGCAAGAGTTTCCCCAGGCCCTATTCCTGGAGTTGTTCTTGCTGGGCTTGGAAATACTCACATGCCACCACATGTGGCCAAACCAGTGGTCTTCCTCAAGACCCTTTCACAGTTCTCTCATACTCAGTGTCAGCATTTTAAACTTTTGACAATATGATAGGTATGAAAGAAGATACTGTTTTAATTTTATTTCTCTGAATATTATTGAGGATGAACACTTTTGTATGGTTTTTGGTCATTTACATTTCCTGGATATTCATTGCCTTTGCCTAATGGGTTATTTCTCCTTTCTGTAATTAGATTGTTAGTCCATTTTATGTATTGCAAATATTTTCTCCATGTATCTAATTTTTTAAAAATTTCTTTTTAGGGTACTTTTAATAGACCTTTTAGATTTTGATGTGGTCAAATAGGTATGTTAACTAACTGGAATTAAAATAAAAACTTAAAAAAACGCCTGGCACACACACACAAGTAAATAAGTAAAAAATATTTTGCTTTTATGACTTCTACCCTTTTTCAGATGGATTTTTAAGGAAGAATTTCTCCACCCCCAAGATCATAGAGATATTCTCCTATAATTTCAACATTAAAAAAAAAAAGACTTTAGGCTGTTAGCAGATTTGCAAGTGATTTTTTAAAAGATTTTATTTATTTATTTGACAGAGAGATAGAGAGCATAAGTAGGCAGAGTGGCAGGCAGAGGGAGAGGGAGAGGCAGGCTCTCCGCTGAGCAGGGAGCCAGACGTGGGGCTCAATCCCAGGACCCTGGAATCATGACCTGAGCTGAAGGCAGCTGCTTAACCAACTGAGCCACCCAGGTGCCCCGTGCAAGTGATTTTTTTGTATCATATGAAATAGGGGCCCAAATTAATTTTTTCCCATATGATGAGCCAGCACTATTTATTTATTTGTATAGTTTATTCTTTCTCCACCAATTTGAAATGCCACCTTTAACATATATTAGTAATTTTATAATTGTCTGACTCTTTTCTGGATTCCATTCTGTTCTATTACTTGAATAATACATGGTTCTAGTAACTATGGCCTTATAACATGTCTTAATATTCATTAGGAAATTTGGCCTGCTCTTTGTTCTTGTTTCTTAAAATTCTGTTGTTGATTATTTCTTAAAATGTCTTAAAAACTATTCCTCCATATTTACTGTTTTAGAATCAATTTATTTCATTTCACAAAAACATCTTATTGGGAGTTTTGATCTATATTTAAAATAAATGTTAAATCCCACCAGATTGTTTACTATTATTTATTCCTAAAACCATCAAAATGTATTCGTTAGCTTTCCATGTGTATTATCGCTATCAGATAGAGCAGGGCAGACCCAGGTCTTGCGGGACCTAGAGTCGATACAATTTGAGAGCCCTCTTTAAGAAAACAAATGCAAAATTGTGAATGCAATAGTAGGTGCTGTGTCTTGGGAGGGGCCTGTACAGTGGGGGGAGGGGTACCTGAACCTCTAGCATTATTAGATTCATGGTAAATCCATCCCATAGAAGCAATCTCAAGAACAGGGAAAGTCCTAGCGAATGGTGCTTCTACTCCCACTAGTTCGAAACTTCTAAGCTACATAGGTGGTGTAAGTAATAAAATAACAATTAAATCTGCAGCCTCAGTCATGTTTTCAGTTGTGTGTTATACAATACAGTGCCCTGACTTTTCCCTCAGATAGCACCTCACATTTGAGGATCTTAGGACACATTATGAACATTAACTAATTAAACCTCACAAAACCCTGGAGACACGAGAAAGAGAGATGGATTCACCTCGCCCAGTTCTGAAATGCAGCCACCTCTGGGGACAAGCGTGGCCCCTGCTTACTAATAAACTGCAATAACCCCACGACAGTTCAGCCAAGACAATTAGCTGTTGTAGTTGGTAATTGTGTCCTGAACATTAGACTGTCAAACAGTGAAGTCAGCAGGATTATCTGTTCATTGCAAATCGAATCCATTCTTTAAGGTCTCTTACTTTTTTAGTAATTTTATCTTAATTATAAAAGAAATATATGCACAGCGAAGGTCTAGTATTTTTCTTTTAGTTGCTTTTTTGGGTAGTTCTTCAAATTGAAAACAAAATAGGAAAATCTATCTTTAAAAACATAGAGTAGAACTTAAGAATAGGGAATTATTGATATGTGTTTTTTTTAACTCAAAAAGTATGCTGCTGAGCAAAACAGATCAATGACGGTAGAATACAGAATAGCATTTGCCTTTAAGTGGTATATTGGCTAGACAGGGAGATGAAGGAAACTTCTGGGTGCTGGGAATACTTTAGGTATTTGTTTGGGTGGTTGGTACATGGGAGTAAATATATGTAGAAGTTCATGCATTTTTACCAATTGCACGTTATATCAACAAAGTAAATTAACATAAAAAGCACGTGGCTCTTGTCATCATGAGAATGCTGGAAGCCCCATTTAGACTTTCTGAAAAGTTTTGCAGGGAGTAGGACATATTCAGGAGCTAAGACATGATGCATTCCACCAAGCATGTTTCTTCAGAAGAGGAATTCTAGGTCCTTTACTCCTCTTTCCAGACACTTTCTCCCCATGCCCAAAGAGCTACCCCTTATCCTGGGATGTGATTCTCTTTCATTGTACCTTCAACATTATGTACCTCTCATCTATGCCCTGTACACTTCCCTGGCCATCCAGTTTTTTTCTTAGAATTTCATTCTGTTTCACTCAGCCCCATCTTTGCCAGAAGCAGGTAATCTGAGGATTTGGGGTTGAGAGGCATCCACAGGAGCCATTGCCCTGGCTGGCACAGTGGGAGAAGAAGAAGCTGAGAGGATAGGCTACCTCTGGCCTATCCGCAGTGTCTGACGTGATCGTCAGAGACAAGAAGGGCAGTGCAGAGGGGCAGCCCCTGGGCAAATCATCCTGGGGTGGCTGTGAACAGATGTCATCGCTGAGAACCCTCCAGCAGAGCAGACACGGAGGCAACTAGAAGGAAGAGGTGGGAGGGAGGAGGGAGGGGGAAAGGGGAAGCGAAGAGAGACTGACAAGATAGAAAGAGAGAGAAGGGGACAGAAAGACAGGAAGAGAAATAAGGCCCAGAAGAAAGACAAGAATGCAGAAGGAGGAAGGAGAAGGGGGGTGGGGGGGGGAGAAATTTTTCTACTGTAATTTTTAGTGAAAGTTAAAGACACAAACACTACCCTGATTATTGACTTTCCAGAACATACTGAAACAGTAATGCTCAGGTCCAGTTCTTCTTGCTTAGAAAGTAGAGAAGTAAAAATAGTGGTCACTGTCAGACTGCATGCTATAATATTTTCAAACAAAGGAAAAGCAGCCCTGTGCTAATTAATCTTTTGGTGTTCTGATAGCACTGACATGGCTAATTGTGGTCTTTCCCACGTGCGGTCTTGAAATCATTTCAAAGCCTGCGGCCCAGAAAGTTTCTAATCAGTTGTTTGTAAACTTTAAAGGGGGGTTCCTATGAAAGGAGCACTGGCTCAGGAGCCACAGAGGGTGAGGACCCCCCTCTCCCCACTGTGGGCCAGAACCAGGCCCCGGCCCATCGCTGGCATCATGTTTTCCCCATAACTCTATAGGGGTGGGTATCACTTTATCTCCATCCCATTCATAAGGGCCCTAAGAGGTCAGAATTGGGGTGGGCTCCCCACCTCATGGTACTGCCCTCTGCTCTACCATTCTTCAGATGTGCTGCAGGTGAGAAACACATCAGTTTCCCGGCTGTCTCCGGTGTCCTGTGGCTCTGCAGATGTTTATCACCTATTTTCTGTCATTATGCCACTCTCTCTCTCAAAGATGCTGAGCTCGGTACTAGCAACCACAGTTCCCCGAAAATAGTTGAGGAGCCACGGGAACCTGTCTCTCCACAGACCATGGAAGGCATTCAGGTAACGGAGGTCACTCACCCATGCCTGGGGCCCTGGGGCGGGTGTGGGGCTGCTTGTGTTGTGAGGTGCTGGCTCACGACTGAGTTCTGATGCCTGCTGTAGAAAAGGCCTCACTAGCAGTAAGACTGGGGAGGCCGGGAGGAAACCTGGGTGCGTGTTTGTAACAGACGAATCAGAGCCGCATCACTAGCTTCACAAATACAGGTCAGAATGGAGTTTCATCCCTTCTCTTCCTTCCTTCTCACCCGTTCCCTGACTTCAGGAGGCTGAGGCAGATAAAGCTGCTCATTTAAAGCCAGGTAGAAAATCCAGACATACTGAAGACACTTACACGCTGCCCACATACTCACATGAGGCCGTTTTCCTTCCTGCCTGATCGGGCTTTGGGAGCTATAGAGATGCCCTCCACAGCTTCCCAGAGAGCCACTGGCTCCACTTGTCTCTGCCCAGCCTCAGCAGGAGCCCCCCCCCCCCCCCCCGCACCCTCCTGCTGCCAGAGGTCTGCTTGTGCTGCTGCTGCCTTCGCCTAAAGAAGGGGTAAACCCACAGCGAAGGAGTCCACAGTCAGCCATGTAAGAGATTCCGTGGTTTGGCAGACGAGCCAACAGATCCAGCTGTTTGTTCCAGCTCTGCCAACTTCTGACCACTGACGGGTTTGCAGTAATATAAATGCCCAAATTTACTGGGCTCTGGGTGCTCACATACTCCTGCGGGACCTCAGAGCATGTCTTTTGTGTCCTCAGGGACAAGGCCTCACCTAGCGGGTGGGGCAGGAAAATGGGCTAATGTTGGCCTGGTCCTACATCAACCCTGTGTGTGGCCAGAATCCCAAGGTGTGTTTCCCTACACACCTCCTTCAGCTTCTGGTCTGCCTGACTTCTCCATCCAGCTGGGCCCAGAACCCCTCCCTGAGCCCAGGATGGAGGGCAGGTGCTGAGCCATTGCTTCTAGACTATAGCCTCTAAGTCTTTTTTTTTCTCCTTTTCAACCTTGGACAAAACAATGTTCCTCCTTGCCCATCAACTCATGCAAAGAAAATCTTGGGAAAAGGAGGATGGAGACAGGACCTTTATTTTAGCACTAGGCCACCTGGCTTGTCCTCCCAGATTTCCACACTGTCTCTATGGAAAATGCATTCTTAGGCCCCAAACCACAAAAGGATCTGACCTATAGCTGGTTGGCTATTATATTTTCAAGTGCTGATTTAGTCTCTGCATGGAGGTTGGGCATGCACAATGGCCAGGTACTCTGCTGTGTCGGAGGGTACTCATGAGACCAAAACACAATGTCAGCCTTTAAGAGGTAGTGACTTGGTATGGGAGAGGAGCGCTCTAATTCAGTATGTGGAAAGGAGGATGGGAAGAATCTCAGAGGAGGGGACTTTTTAAAGAAGGTTGTATGACATGGATTAGGTTGAGGGAAATGAAGCTGATGAATGGAATTAATGAAAAAGAAAAACTTAGTGCTAAGGGCTTCAGCTTTTAGCAAAGATAGAGTAACAGAGACTAGATTTATTCTCCTGCCTGAAAAACCAAAAAGTGGCCAAAATATGAGATAACAGTTTTTAAGACACTGCTTATCACGTAACCAAGGAGAATGATGGGAGAGATGGGAAACAAGCCAGGTGAGTCCTCCGATTGCCCTGGACTCCTGCCTTGAGAGAGTTTCAGGCCATGGCACAGGGCAAGAGAACCCAGTGGGAACCCAGTGAACTCCCTGAATTGAAGAGGCAGATCTGTAAGTCCATGGAGACTAAAGCTGCTAAGGTTTGCAGGACAGAGTACCAGAGAGGAGAGAGCTGCACAGAGAGAGATGTTAGACACCAGCAGAGGGTTGCTCTTGAGTATTCAGCTGAAGACCAATCAGCATATGCGGACATAGTGAAGGTCGGGCTGAGGAAAGAACCTCCCAAAAGGATTCGAGTTTACAGTGCCCAGTGCTCATCCAAAGCTGGAACCAGTGCCTATTCCTATCAGCCAGACTGGAGAACCTTATGATTCATTCACAAGGCACTGGAAGAGTGCACAGAAGAGTCTTGCATCAGTAGCGGGGAATAATTAGCTCTAGAGAGAGCACTGCACCAGTCATGTCTAATGTATCTGTAGACCAATAACCAAAAGGATCAAAGTGTTCCCAAGTGACTGAGTCCCAGAACAAAGTTCAAGAGTGTGTATAGGAGTGCAAAATCAAATAGCACCCACATAAGTTAAATTACAGTGTTTGAAATCCAAGAAGATATTACCAGGCACCCAAAAAACTCAGAATGTATGATGCATAGGTGGAGATAACCAGTTGAAACCACCCTAGATCTGAGGCAGAAGTTAGAATTAGTGGACAAGAACATTAAAACAGTTATTATAACTATATAAGTTCCAAAGTTCAAAGAGAGACATGGAAGATATAAAAACACCCCAAATAAAACCTCTAGACATAAAGACTACAATTCATGAGATGAAAAATACACAGAAGGATCAACCATAGATTAAACTTTGCAGAAAAAAAGGTGAGTAAACTTGAAATAGAAATGAGAATTAAAAAATAAAAAAGATCATTACATCAGTGAGCTGTGGGATAATATCAAGTAGCTAATATGTGTGCAGGTGGAGTCCATAAAAAAGAGGAGGGAGAGGTTGGGATGGAAAAAATATTTGAAGAAATTATGACTAAACAAATTCTAGATTTTATGAAAACAATAAACCCACAGACACAAGTTCAATAAATAGCAAGCACAAGAAACAGGAAGACAACTGTACCAAAGCCCATCATAATCAAATAGTGGAAAACCAGTGATAAAGAGAAAATCTTAAAACCAGCCAGAAGCGGGGAAGAGGCAAGCTGGGAAGAGAGGAACAAAGATCGTAGTTGCAGATTTCTAATTGGAAACAATGCAAACAGCAAGACAGTGCAGTCGCATCTTTAAAGACCTGACAGAAAATAAACTGTCAGCCTAGAATTTTATGCCCACTGAGTGTTTTTCAAAAATGAAAGTAAAATTTTCATCTACACACAAAAGGTGGACGAATTCATTACCAGTGGACACATCCTACAAAAAATGTTGAAGTCCTTCAGGCAGAAGAGAAATGATACCAGATGGAACTCTGGATCTATACAGAGGAATGAGGAATGGTAGCGGGATGGGTACACATGTAAGATTTTGTTCTTATTATTTATATCTCTTTAAAAGATAATTGATTGCTTAAGTAAAATAAAAACAACATAGTGTGAGGCTTGTAGCAAATGTTAAAATGAAATGTATGGCAAGAACAGTACAAAAACCAGGAGGGGAGAAATGTAAATATACTATTTGGAGGCTCTTCTACCATACCTGATGTGGTATAATATCACCTGAAGATAGATGTGATAAGTTAAAGATGTATATCATAAACCCTAAAAAAATTGAAGCTACAAATTGAATTCAGAGAGTTATAATTAATAAACCTACAGAAGAGAGAAAATGGAACCATAGAAATATACAACTGGGGTGCCTGGCTGGCTCAGTTGGTAGAGCATGTGACTCTTGATCTCCAGGTTGTGAGTTCAAGCCCCATGTTGAGTATAGAGATTACTTAAAAATAAAATCTTTTAAAATATATATATACAACTAATCCAAAAGAAGGCAAAAAGATGGAAAAAGGGTATCAAGAACAGAGGGACAGGGGGGCGGAGCAAGATGGCGGAGGACTAGGAGACCTGGATTTTGTCTCCTCTCAGGAATTCAGCTGGATAGGGATCAAACCATTCTGAACACCTACAAACTCAACAGGAGATCGAAGAAAAGAAGAGCAACAACTCTCTCATCAGAAAAGCGACCACTTTCTGGAAGGTAGGACGTGCGGAGAAGTGAATCCGAGGCGATAGTCGGGAGGATAGACGGCGGGGGAGGGGCCTCCGTCGGCCGCTTCTGGCAAGTGATAGAACCACGGAGCACAAAATCGGAACTTTTAAAAGTCTGCTCCGCTGAGGGACGTCACTCTGGTGGCTAAGCGGGGGGTGGAACCCTCCGGGACAGTGTGGTCTCAGGACCCTCGGGGTCGCAGAAAGACCGGGGGTGCCTGAGTGCGGCAGAGCTCCCAGGGATCGGAGCAGGGAGGCCGGCTGCAGAGGCGGAGCCCAGGCGTGGGCTCTCAGCTCGGGGTTGCCATAAACCGTGATCCGCGGCACCGTCGGGCCCCTGCTCCTCAAGCAGGGACCCAACAAGCGGCAGATCCGGGGAGACTCACCTTCCTCCCCCGGGAGGAGCCGCGCGGGAGTGCACCACAGGGATCTGCCGGGTTTGGAGACTCCACCCGGGGTCCAGTGCCAGAGATAGAGGCGCGCGGTCACAGGCCGGGCGAGCACGGAGTGCGGCCGGAGAGCGAGGAGATGGGAGTGACTGACGGCTTTTCTCTGGGGGCTCACTGAGGAGCGGGGCCCGAGTTCTTGGCTCCTCCGGAGCTGAGATTGGGAGGCCGCCATTTTCACGCTCCGCCTCCAAAGCTGTACGGAAAGCTCGCAGGGAACAAAAGCCCCGGAGACCAAACCCGAGCAGATGACTTAGCCGGGAGGGGGCAAGGGCGGGGCACTTCCGCCTCCGGCAGAGACATTTGGAAACCACGGCAACAGGCCCCTCCCCAGAAGATCAGCGAGAACAGCCGGCCAAGACCAAGTTTACCGATCAATGAGAACGGCAGAACTCCAGCGCCAGGGTACTACTGCACATAGAATTCATGGCTTTTTTACCATGATTCTTTAGTCTTTTAAAGTTAATTTTTTTAAACTGTCTTTTTGTCTTATTATTTCTTTTTGAATTTTTTATTTCCCTTTTTCAACCAACATCTTATCAATCCCTTTAAAAAAAAAAAAACGTTTTTATTTTTCATTTTTAGAGTCATATTCTATCCCTTCATAGTAGTTACCCATATTTTTGGCTTATATAGATAAGTTGTTCTCTCTTTAAAATTTTGAGATAGTTTCTTCTAACAGATTAAAGTATACCCTAAATCTCTAGTATATGGTGCTTTCTATTCCCCTGCCTGATCACATCCTCTCCCTTTTTTTTTCTCTTTTTCTTTTTTATTTTTTTAAATCCTCTTCTTTCTTTTTTCAAACAACTTCTTATCAATTCCTTTTATAACATTTTTTATAATTTACATTTTTACAGTCATATTCCATCCCTTCATCATATCAACCCTTATTTTTGTACATATATAAGTTTTTCTTTCTTTAAAATTTTGGGAGGCACTTTCTTCAAAAAGACCAAAATACACCCCAAGTCTAGGGTGTGGTACTGACCTATATACCATATAGATCATATTTGATCACATTCTGGTTTTCCTTTTGTTGTTGTTGTTTTGTTTTGTTTGTTTTTGTTTTTATCTTTTTTTTTTCTTTTTTCTCTCTTTCCCTTTCTATCCCACTGCTTCAGGTCTTTTCTGATTTGTTTAGAGCATATTTTCTGGGGACGTGGTTACTCTGCTAGCATTTTGTTCTCTCATTAATCTATTCTCCTCTGCAAAAAATGACAAGATGGAAAAAATCACCTCAACAAAAAGAACAAGAGGTAGTACCGACTGCCAGGGACCTACTCAATACGGACATTAGTACGATGTCAGATCTAGAGTTCAGAATCATCACTTTAAAGATACTAGATGGGCTGGAAAAAAATATGGAAGTTATTAGAGAAACCCTTTCTGGAGAAGTAAAAGAGCTAAAATCCAACCAAGTAGAAATCAAAAAGGCTATTAATGAGGTGCAATCAAAAATGGGGGCGCTAACTGCTAGAATAAATGAGGCAGAAGAGAGAATCAGTAATATAGAAGATGAAATGATGGAAAAAAAAGAAGCTGAGAAAAAGAGAGATAAACAACTACTGGATCACGAGGGCAGAATTCGAGAGATAAGTGATACCATAAGACGAAACAACATTAGAATAATTGGGATCCCAGAAGAAGAAGAAAGAGAGAGAGGGCCAGAAGGTATAATGGAGCAAATTATAGCAGAGAACTTCCCTAATTTGGGGAAAGAAACAGGCATGAAAATCCAAGAAGCACAGAGAACACCTCTCAAAATCAATAAAAATAGGTCAACTCCCCGACATCTCATAGTAAAATTTACGAGTCTCATAGACAAAGAGAAAATCCTGAAAGCAGCTCGGGAGAAGAGATATGCAACCTACAATGGTAGAAACATTAGATTGGCAACAGACCTATCCACAGAGACCTGGCAGGCCAGAAAGGACTGGCAGGATATATTCAGAGCACTAAATGAGAAAAATATGCAGCCAAGAATACTCTATCCAGCTAGGCTGTCATTGAAAATTGAAGGAGAGATAAAAAGCTTCCAGGACAAACAAAAACTAAAGGAATTTGCAAACACAAAACCAGCCCTACAGGAAATCTTGAAAGGGGTCCTCTAAGCAAAGAGAGAGCCTAAAAGCAACATAGACCAGAAGGGAACACAGACAATATATGGTAACAGTCACCTTACAGGCAATACAATGGCACTAAATTCCTATCTTTCAATACTTACCCTGAATGTAAATGGGCCAAACGCCCCAATCAAAAGACACAGGCTATCAGACTGGATTAAAAAACAAGACCCATCGATATGCTGTCTGCAAGAGACTCATTTTAGAACCAAAGACACCCCCAAATTGAAAGTGAGGGGGTGGAAAACCATTTACCATGCTAATGGACACCAAAAGAAAGCTGGGGTGGCAATCCTTATATCAGACAAAGTAGATTTTAAACCAAAGACTGTAATAAGAGATGAGGAAGGACACTATATCCTACTTAAAGGATCTATCCAACAAGAAGATCTAACAATTGTGTATATCTATGCCCCTAACATGGGAGCAGCCAATTA
The DNA here is from genome assembly GCF_029215605.1 of Mirounga angustirostris. Lineage (NCBI taxonomy): Eukaryota > Metazoa > Chordata > Mammalia > Carnivora > Phocidae > Mirounga > Mirounga angustirostris. Next base: position 93,591,237 of record NW_026991718.1, on the reverse strand, counting down.
TATAAGGCAATTAATAACAAAAGCAAAGAAACACATCGACAACAATACAATAATAGTGGGGGACTTTAACATCCCCCACACTGAAATGGACAGATTGTCTAAGCAAAAGATCAACAAGGAAATAAAGACTTTAAATGACACACTGGACCAAATGGACTTCACAGACATATTCAGAACATTCCACCCCAAAGCAACGGAATACACATTCTTCTCTAGTGCCCATGGAACATTCTCCAGAATAGATCACATCCTAGGTCATAAATCAGGTCTCAACCGGTACCAAAAGATTGGGATCATTCCCTGCCTATTTTCAGACCACAATGCTTTGAAACTAGAACTCAATCACAAGAGGAAAGTCGGAAAGAACTCAAATACATGGAGGCTAAGGAGCATCCTACTGAAGAATGAATGGGTCAACCAGGAAATTAAAGAAGAATTAAAAAAATACATGGAAACCAATGAAAATGAAAACACAACTGTGCAAAATCTTTGGGATGCAGCAAAGGCAGTCCTAAGAGGAAAGTATATAGCAATACAAGCCTTTCTCAAGAAACAAGAAAGGTCTCAAGTACACAACCTAACCCTACACCTAAAGGAGCTGGAGAAAGAACAGCAAATAAAGCCTAAACCCAGCAGGAGAAGAGAAATCATAAAGATCAGAGCAGAAATCAATGAAATAGAAACTAAAAGAACAGTAGAACAGATCAACGAAACTAGGAGCTGGTTCTTTGAAAGAATGAACAAGATTGATAAACCCCTGGCCAGACTGATCAAAAAGAGAAGAGAAATGACCCAAATCAACAAAATCATGAATGAAAGAGGAGAGATCACAACCAACACCAAAGAAATACAAACAATTATAAGAACATATTATGAGCAACTCTATGCCAGCAAATTAGATAACCTGGAAGAGATGGATGCATTCCTAGAGATGTATCAACTACCAAAACTGAACCAGGATGAAATAGAAAACCTGAACAGACTTATAACCACTAAGGAAATTGAAGCAGTCATCAAAAATCTCCCAACAAACAAAAGCCCAGGGCCAGATGGCTTCCCAGGGGAATTCTACCAAACCTTTCAAGAAGAATTAATACCTATTCTTCTGAAACTGTTCCAAAAAATAGAAACGGAAGGAAAACTTCCAAACTCATTTTATGAGGCCAGCATTACCTTGATCCCCAAACCAGACAAAGACCCCATGAAAAAGGAGAATTACAGACCAATATCCCTGATGAACATGGATGCAAAAATTCTCACCAAAATACTAGCCAATAGGATCCAACAGTATATTAAAAGGATTATTCACCATGACCAAGTGGGATTTATCCCTGGGCTGCAAGGTTGGTTCAACATCCGCAAATCAATCAATGTGATACAATACATTAACAAAAGAAAGAACAAGAATCATATGATCCTCTCAATAGATGCAGAAAAAGCTTTTGACAAAGTACAGCATCCTTTCTTGATCAAAACTCTTCAGAGTATAGGGATAGAGGGTACATACCTCAATATCATAAAAGCCATCTATGAAAAACCTACAGCAAATATTATTCTCAATGGGGAAAAACTGAGAGCTTTCCCCCTAAGGTCAGGAATGCGGCAGGGATGTCTACTATCACCACTGCTATTCAACATAGTATTGGAAGTCCTAGCCACAGCAATCAGACAACAAAAAGAAATCAAAGGCATCCAAATCGGCAAAGAAGAAGTCAAACTCTCACTCTTTGCAGATGATATGATACTTTATGTGGAAAACCCCAAAGACTCCACCCCAAAACTGCTAGAACTCATACAGGAATTCAGTAAAGTGGCAGGATATAAAATCAATGCACAGAAGTCAGTGGCTTTCCTATACACCAACAACAAGACAGAAGAAAGAGAAATTAAGGAGTCCATCCCATTTACAATTGCACCCAAAACCATAAGATACCTAGGAATAAATCTAACCAAAGAGACAAAGGATCTGTACTCAGAAAACTATAAAATACTCATGAAAGAAATTGAGGAAGACACAAAGAAATGGAAAAACGTTCCATGCTCATGGATTGGAAGAACAAATATTGTGAAGATGTCAATGCTACCTAGAGCAATCTACACATTCAATGCAATCCCCATCAAAATACCATCCACTTTTTTCAAAGAAATGGAACAAATAATCCTAAAATTTGTATGGAACCAGAAAAGACCCCGCATAGCCAGAGGAATATTGAAAAAGAAAAGCAAAGCCGGCGACATCACAACTCCGGACTTCAAGCTCTATTACAAAGCTGTCATCATCAAGACGGCATGGTACTGGCACAAAAACAGACACATAGATCAATGGAACAGAATAGAGAGCCCAGAAATGGACCCTCAACTCTATGGTCAACTCATCTTTGACAAAGCAGGAAAGAATGTCCAATGGAACAAAGACAGTCTCTTCAACAAATGGTGTTGGGAAAATTGGATAGCCACATGCAGAAGAATGAAACTGGACCATTTCCTTACACCACACACAAAAATAGACTCCAAATGGTTGAAAGACCTCAATGTGAGACAGGAGTCCATCCAAATCCTAAAGGAGAACACAGGCAGCAACCTCTTTGACCTCAGCCGAAGCAACTTCTTCCTAGAAACATCGCCAAAGGCAAGGGAAGCAAGGGCAAAAATGAACTATTGGGACTTCATCAAGATAAAAAGCTTTTGCAAAGCAAAGGAAACAGTCAACAAAACTAAAAGACAACCGACAGAATGGGAGAAGATATTTGCAAATGACATATCAGATAAAGGGCTAGTATCCAAAATCTATAAAGAACTCATCAAACTCAACACCCAAAGAACAAAGAATCCAATCAAGAAATGGGCAGAAGACATGAACAGACATTTTTCCAAAGAAGACATCCAAATGGCCAACAGACACATGAAAAAGTGCTCAATATCGCTCAGCATCAGGGAAATCCAAATCAAAACCTCAATGAGATACCATCTCACACCAGTCAGAATGGCTAAAATAAACAAGTCAGGAAATGACAGATGTTGGCGGGGATGCGGAGAAAGGGGAACCCTCCTACACTGTTGGTGGGAATGCAAGCTGGTGCAACCACTCTGGAAAACTGTATGGAGGTTCCTCAAAAAGTTGAAAATAGAGCTACCATATGATCCAGCAATTGCACTACTGGGTATTTACCCCAAAGATACAAAAGTAGGGATCCGAAGGGGTACGTGTACCCCAATGTTTATAGCAGCAATGTCCACAATAGCCAAACTGTGGAAAGAGCCAAGATGTCCATCGACAGATGAATGGATAAAGAAGAAGTGGTATATATATACAATGGAATATTATGCAGCCATCAAAAGGAATGAGATCTTGCCATTTGCAACGACGTGGATGGAACTGGAGGGTATTATGTTGAGTGAAATAAGTCAAAAAGAGAAAGACATGTATCATATGATCTCACTGATATGAGGAATTCTTAATCGCAGGAATCAAACTGAGGGTTGTTGGAGTGGGGGGTGGGGTGGGAGGGATGGGGTGACTGTGTGATGGACACTGGGGAGGGGGTGTGCTCTGGTAAGCACTGTGAATTGTGCAGGACTGTTGAATCTCAGATCTGTACCTCTGAAACAAATAATGCAATATATGTTAAGAAAAAAAAAAAAGAAGAAGAAGAAGAAGAAGAAGGTAGCGGGAGGGGAAGAATGAGGCGGGGGAAATCGGAGGGGTGGACGTCCGAACCATGAGAGACGATGGACTCCGAAAAACAAACAGGGTTCTAGAGGGGAGGGGGGTGGGAGGATGGGTTAGCCTGGTGGTGGGTATTGAGGAGGGCACGTTCTGCATGGAGCACTGGGTGTTGTGCACAAACAATGAATCATGGAACACTTCATCTAAAACTAATGATGTAATGTATGGGGATTAACATAAGAATAAAAAAAAAAAAGAACAGAGGGACAAATATAAAACAAATAGCAGGATGGCAGACTTAAACCTAACCATATTGATAATTACATTAAATGTAATGTACATTGAATATCCCATCAAAGATCATATAAGGCCAAGATAGATTGGATGAAAAAGCAAGACTCAATTATATGCAGACTACAAAAATGCACTTTTTTTAAAGATTTTATTTTTTATTTGAGAGAGAGTGCACAAGCAGGGGGAGGGGCAGAGGGAGAGGAAGAGGGAGAAGCAGACTACTCACTGAGGTGTGTAGGCTGACTCGGGGCTTGTTCCCAGCACCCTGGGATCATGACCTGAGCCGAAGTCAGATGCTTAACCAACTGAGCCACCCAGGGACCGCAAAAATGCACTTTAAATACTAAGATTTACAATAGGTTCAAATTAAAAAGATACAAAAAGATACAGCGTGTTAACACTAATCAGAAGAAAGCTGGAGTAGCTTTATTCATTTCAGACAAAGTGGATTTCAGAACAGAATATTACCAGAAATAACAAAGATCAAGAGAACATAACAATCCTAAATACTTAGGCATCTAATAGAATTTCAAAACACATGAAGCAAAAACTGATAGAACTGAAAATACAAATAAATGACTATATTTGGAGATTTCAATATACCTCCCTTAATAATTGATGGAACAAGCAGAAAGTAGAAAATCCATAAGAATATAGGTTCTAGTCGGGCGGAGCAAGATGGCGGAGGAGTAGGAGACCTGGATTTTGTCTGGTCCCAGGAATTCAGCTGGATAGGGATCAAACCATTCTGAACACCTACAAACTCAACAGGAGATCGAAGAAAAGAAGAGCAACAACTCTCTCATCAGAAAAGCGACCACTTTCTGGAAGGTAGGACGTGCGGAGAAGTGAATCCGAGGCAATATTCGGGAGGATAGACGGTGGGGGAGGGGGGCCTCCATCGGCTGCTTCTGGCAAGTGATAGAGCCGCGGAGCACAAAATTGGAACTTTTAGAAGTCGGCTCTGCCGAGGGACGTTGCTCCAGTGGCTCAGCGGGGAGTGGAACCCTCGCGGGACAGTGTGGTCTCAGGACCCTCGGGGTCACAGAAAGACCGGGGGTGCCTGAGTGCGGCAGAGCTCCCAGGTATCGGAGCAGGGAAGCCGGCTGCAGAGGCAGAGCCCAGGCAAGGGCTCTCAGCTCGGGGTTGCCAAAAACTGTGACCCGCGGCATAGTCGGGCCCCTGCTCCTCCAGCAGGGACCCAACAAGCGGCAGATCCGGGGAGACTCACCTTTCTCCCCCAGGAGGAGAGGCACAGGAGCGCACGGCAGGGATCTGCTGGGTTTGGAGACTCCACATGGGGTCGGGTGCCACAGATAGAAACGCTCGGTCACAGGCCAGGTGAGCATGGAGTGTGGCCAGAGACTGGGGAGACGGGAGTGACTGACTGCTTTCCTCCGGGGGTGCACTGAGAAGTGGGGCCCCAAATTCTCGGCTCCTTCGGGGCGGAGATTGGGAGGCTGCCATTTTCACTCTCGTCCTCCAAAGCTGTACGGAAAGCTTGCAGGGAACAAAAGTCCCGAGAGCAAACCTGAGCAGATTACTTAGCCCAGGAATTGCAGGGCAATTCTGCCTCTGGCAAAGACATTTGGGAACCATGGCAACAGGCCCCTCCCCCAGAAGATCAGCAAGAACAGCCAGCCAAGACCAAGTTTACCCATCAATGAGAATGGCAGAACTCCAGCACTAGGGGAATACTGCACATAGAATCCATGGCTTTTTTACCATGATTCTTTAGTCTTTCAAAGTTAATTTTTTTAACTGTCTTTTTTTTTTTTTGAATTTTTCTTTTTCCCTTTTTCAATCAACATCTTATCAATCTCTTTTTTAAAAAACATTTTTATTTTTCATTTTTAGAGTCATATTCTATCCCTTCATAGTAATTACCCTTATTTTTGGCATATATATATAAGTTGTTCTCTCTTTAATATTTTGAAATACAGTTTCTTCTAACATCAAAATATACCCTAAATCTCTAGTGTATGGCTTTGTTCTAGTCTCCTGCATGATCACATTCTCTCTCTTTTTTTTTTCTTTTTCTTTTTTAAAACCTCTTCTGTCTTTTTTCAAACAACTTCTTATCAATTCCTTTTATAAAATTTTTTATAATTTTCATCTTTACAGTTATATTTCATCCCTTCATCGTATCAACCCTTATTTTTGTACATATATAAGTTTTTCTTTCTTTAAAATTTTGGGAGGCACTTTCTTCTAACAGACCAAAATACATGCAAAATCTAGTGTGTGGCACTGATCTATGCACCAGCCTGATCATATTTGATCATATTCTGTTTTTTATTTTGTTTTGTTCTGTTTTTGTTTTTTATCTTTATCTTTATCTTTATCTTTTTTTTCCTTTTTCTTTTTCTTTTTTCTTTCTTTCCCTTTCTTTTCCCCCTGCTTCAGGTCTTTTCTGATTTGTTTAGAGTATATTTTCTGGGGATGTTGTTACCCTGTTAGCATTTTGTTCTCTCATTCACCTGTTCTCCTGTGGACAAAATGACAAGAAGGAAAAAATCACCTCAACAAAAAGAACAAGAGGTAGTACTGACTGCCAGGGACCTACTCAATATGGCCATTAGTACGATGTTGGGCCTAGAGTTCAGAATCATGATTTTAAAGATACTAGCTGGGCTTGAAAAAAGCATGGAAGTTATTAGAGAAACCCTTTCTGGGGAAATAAAAAAACTAAAATCTAACCAAGTTGAAATCAAAAAGGCTATTAATGAGGTGCAATAAAAAATGGGGGCACTAACTGCTAGGATAAATGAGGCAGAAGATAGAATCAGTGATATAGAAGACCAAATGATGGAAAATAAAGAAGCTGAGAAAAAGAGAGATAAACAACTACTGGATCACAAGGGCAGAATTCGAGAGATAAATGATACCATAAGACGAAACAACATTAGAATAATTGGGATCACAGAAGAAAAAGAAAGAGAGAGAGAGGCAGAAGGTATATTGGAGCAAATTATAGCAGAGAACTTCCCTAATTTGGGGAAGGAAACAGGCATCAAAATCCAGGAGGCACAGAGAACCCCTCTCAAAATCAATAAAAATAGGTCAACACCCCAACATCTAGTAGTAAAACTTATGAATCTCAGAGACAAAGAGAAAATCCTGAAAGCAGCTCAGGACAAGAGATCTGTAACCTACAATGGTAGAAACATTAGATTGGCAACAGACCTATCCACAGAGACCTGGCAGGCTAGAAAGTACTGGCATGGTATATTCAGAGCACTAAATGAGAAAAATATGCAGCCAAGAATACTATACCCAGCTAGGCTGTCATTGAAAATAGAAGGAGAGATAAAAAGCTTCCAGGACAAACAAAAACTAAAGGAATTTGCAAACACAAAACCAGCCCTTCAAGAAATATCAAAAGGGGTCCTCTAAGCAAAGAGAGAGCCTAAAAGCAACATAGACCAGAAAGGAACACAGACAATATACAGTAACAGTCACCTTACAGGCAATACAATGGCACTAAATTCATATTTTTCAATAGTTACCCTGAATGTGAATGGGCTAAATGCCCCAATCAAAAGACACAGGCTATCAGATTGGATTAAAAAACAAGACCCATCGATATGCTGTCTGCAAGAGACTCATTTTTGACCCAAGGCACCTTCAGATTGAAAGTAAGGGGGTGGAAGACAATTTACCATACTAATGGACATCAAAAGAGAGCTGATGTGGCAATGCTTATATCAGACAAATTAGATTTTAAACCAAAGACTGTAATAAGAGATGAGGAAGGACACTATAACATACTTAAAGGGTCTATCCAACAAGAAGATCTAACAATTGTAAATATCTATGCCCCTAACAAGGAAGCAGCGAATTATATAAACCAATTAATAACAAAAGCAAAGAAACACATTGACAACAATACGATAATAGTGGGAAACTTTAACACCCCCCTCACTGAAATGGACAGATCATCTAAGCAAAAGATCAATAAGGAAATAAAGACTTTAAATGACACACTGGACCAAATGGACTTCACAGATATATTCAGAACATTACATCCCAAAGCAATGGAATACACATTCTTCTCTAGTGCCCATGGAACATTCTCCAGAATAGATCACATCATAGGTCACAAATCAGGTCTCAACCGGTACCAAAAGATTGGGATCATTCCCTGCCTAGTTTCAGACCACAGTGCTTTGAAACTAGAACTCAATCACAAAAGGGAAGTCAGAAAGAACTCAAATACATGGAGGCTAAAGAGCATCCTACTAAAGAATGAAGGGTCAACCAGGAAATTAAAGAAGAATTTAAAAAATTCATGAAAACCAATGAAAATGAAAATGCAACTGTTCAAAATCTTTGGGATGCAGCAAAGGCAGTCCTAAGAGGAAAATATATAGCAATACAAGCCTTTCTCAAGAAACAAGAAAGGTCTCAAGTACACAACCCTACCCTACACCTAAAGGAGCTAGAGAAAAAACAGCAAATAAAGCCTAAACCCAGCAGGAGAAGAAAAATCATAAAGATCAGAGCAGAAATCAATGAAATAGAAACCAAAAGAACAGTAGAACAGATCAACGAAACTAGGAGCTGGTTCTTTGAAAGAATGAACAAGATTGATAAACCCCTGGCCAGCCTTATCAAAAAGAGAAGAGAAATGACCCAAATCAACAAAATCATGAATGAAAGAGGAGAGATCACAACCAACACCAAAGAAATACAAACAATTATAAGAACATATTATGAGCAACTCTATGCCAGCAAATTAGATAACCTGGAAGAAACGGATGCATTCCTAGAGACGTATCAACTACCAAAACTGAACCAGGAAGAAATAGAAAGCCTGAACAGACCTATAACCACTAAGAAAATTGAAGCAGTCATCAAAAATCTCCCTACAAACAAAAGCCCAGGGCCAGATGGCTTCCCAGGGGAATTCTACCAAACATTTAAAGAAGAATTAATACCTATTCTTCTGAAACTGTTCCAAAAAATAGAAATGGAAGGAAAACTTCTAAAGTCATTTTATGAGGCCACCATTACCTTGATCCCAAAACTAGACAAAGACCCCATGAAAAAGGAGAATTACAGACCAATATCCTTGATGAACATGGATGCAAAAATTCTCACCAAAATACTAGCCAATAGGATCCAACAGTACATTAAAAGGATTATTCACCACGACCAAGTGGGATTTATCCCTGGGCTGCAAGGTTGGTTCAACATCCGCAAATCAATCAATGTGATACAATACATTAACAAAAGAAAGAACAAGAATCATATGATCCTCTCAATAGATGCAGAAAAAGCTTTTGACAAAGTACAGCATCCTTTCTTGATCAAAACTCTTCAGAGTATAGGGATAGAGGGTACATATCTCGATATCATAAAAGCCATCTTTGAAAACCCTACAGCGAATATCATTCTCAATGGGGAAAAACTGAGAGCTTCCCCCTTAAGGTCAGGGAAGCGGCAGGGATGTCCACTATCACCACTGCTATTCACATTGTATTGGAAGTCCTAGCCACAGCATCAGACAACAAAAAGAAATCAAAGGCATCCAAATTGGCAAAGAAGAAGTCAAACTCTCACTCTTTGCAGATGATATGATACTTTATGTGGAAAACCCCAAAGACTCCACCCCTAAACTGCTAGAACTCAGACAGGAATTCAGTCAAGTGGCAGGATATAAAATCAATGCACAGAAATCAGTGGCATTCCTATACACCAACAACAAGACAGAAGAAGGAGAAATTAAGGAGTCGATCCCATTTACAATTGCACCCAAAACCATAAGATACCTGGGAATAAATCTAACCAAAGAGACAAAGGATCTGTACTCAGAAAACTATAAAATACTATGAAAGAAATTGAGGAGGACACAAAGAAATGGAAAAACGTTCCATGCTCATGGATTGGAAGAACAAATATTGTGAAGATGTCAATGCTACCTAGAGCAATCTACACATTCAATGCAATCACTATCAAAATACCACCCACTTTTTTCAAAGAAATGCAACAAATAATCCTAAAATTTGTATGGAACCAGAAAAGACCAGAGGAATGTCTAGCCAGAGGAATAGCCAGAGGAATGTTGAAAAAGAAAAGCAAAGCTGGCGACATCACAATTCCGGACTTTAAGCTCTGTTACAAAGCTGTCATCATCAACACAGTATGATACTGGCACAAAAACAGACACATAGATCAATGGAACAGAATAGAGAGCCCAGAAATGGACCCTCAACTCTATGGTCAACTCATCTTTGACAAGCCAGGAAAGCATGTCCGATGGACAAAAGACAGTCTCTTCAACAAATGGTGTTGGGAAAATTGGACAGCCACATGCAGAAGAATGAAACTGGACCATTTCCTTACACCACACACAAAAATAGACTCCAAATGGTTGAAAGACCTCAATGTGAGACAGGAGTCCATCCAAATCCTAAAGGAGAACACAGGCAGCAACCTCTTCGACCTCAGCCGCAGCAGCTTCTTCCTAGAAACATCTCCAAAGGCTAGGGAAGCAAGGGCAAAAATGAACTATTGGGACTTCATCAAGATAAAAAGCTTTTGCACAGCAAAAGAAACAGTCAACAAAACCAAAAGACAACCAACAGAATGGGAGAAGCTATTTGAAATGACATATCAGATAAAGGGTTAATATCCAAAATCTATAAAGAACTTATCAAACTCAACACCCAAAGAACAAATGATCCAATCAAGAAATGGGCAGAAGACATGACCAGACATTTTTCCAAAGAAGACATCCAAATGGCCAACAGACACATGAAAAAGTGCTCAACATCACTTGGCATCAGGGAAATCCAAATCAATACCTCAATGAGATACCACCTTGCACCAGTCAGAATGGCTAAAATTAACAAGTTAGGAAATGACAGATGTTGGCGGGGATGTGGAGAAAGGGGAACCCTCCTACATTGTTGGTGGGAATGCAAGCTGGTGCAGCCACTCTGGAAAACATTATGGAGGTTTCTCAAAAAGTTGAAAATAGAGCTACCATATGATCCAGCAGTTGCACTACTGGGTATTTACCCCAAAGATACAAATGTAGGGATCCGAAGGGGTATGTGCACCCCAATGTTTATAGCAGCAATGTCCACAATAGCCAGACTATGGAAAGAGCCAAGATGTCCATCGACAGATGAATGGATAAAGAAGATGTGGTCTCTATATACAATGGAATATTATGCAGCCATCAAAAGGAATAGGATCTTGCCATTTGCAGCAACGTGGATGCAACTGGAGGGTGTTATGCTGAGGAAATAAGTCAATCAGAGAAAGACATGTATCATATGACCTCACCTATATGAGGAATTCTTAATCTCAGGAAACAAACTGAGGGTTGCTGGGGTGGGTGGTGGTGGGAGGGATGGGGTGGCTGGGCGATAGACATTGGGGAGGTTAGGTGCTATGGTGAGCACTGTGAATTGTGCAAGACTGTTGAATCACAGATCTGTACCTCTGAAACAAATAATGCAATATATGTTAAGAAAAAAAAAGAAGAAGAAGATAGGAGGAGGGGAAGAATGAAGGGGGGAAATCAGAGGGGGAGACGAACCATGAGAGACGATGGACTCTGAAAAACATACTGAGGGTTCTAGAGGGGAGGGGGTGGGAGAATGGGTTAGCCTGTTGATGGGTATTAAAGAGGGCGCGTTCTGCTTGGAACACTGGGTGTTATGCACAAACAATGAATCATGGAACACTACATCAAAAACTAATGATGTAACATATGGTGGTTAACATAACAATATATTTTTTAAAAGAGAATATAGATTCTAAGAACACTGTCAACAATGTTGACTCAATTGACACTTGATAAAACTCTACCCCCCAAATGGTAGAATACACATTCTTGTCCTGTGCATGTGGAACATTTACCAAGGTATACCATATTCTGGGCCACAAAATAAACTCAATAAAGTTAAAAGGACTTAAGTCATCTAAAGTATGTCTTCTCACAACAAAAGACAGTGTAAGAAGGTAAAACTCCGGGTTAATAGCTCTCATGAAAATCGATGGAAGAAATCCTAATAAAAATCTTAGTAATTTGAATCAATATATAAAAAAGATAGTACATCATGACCATGTAGGGTTTGTTGTGGGAATGCAAGGTTGGTTTAACATAAAAAATCAATCAGGGGCGATTGGGTGGCTCAGTCAGGTAAGCATGATAACTCTTGATCTCAGCTTAGGTCTTGATCTCAGGGTCGTGAGTTTAAGCCTTGCCCTGGGCTCCACGCTGGGCATGGAACCTACTTTAAAAAAAAAAAAAATCAATGTAATTCACCATATTAACAGGCTAAAAGGTTACCTAATGTTTCTCTCAAAAATACAGGGAAGGTATTTGAAAATTCAACATTCATTCCTTATTAAAACTCTCAGAAAATTAGGAATCAGAAAGCACTTCTTCAGTGTGTTAGAGGCTATTTTTGAAAACCCTGTAGCTAACATCATACTTAATGGTAGAAGACTGAATGGTTTTCCCCCGTGGTCAGGAACAATGCAAGAATGTCCGCTCTCACCTCTTCTATTTAAATTACAGTGGAAGTTCAAGCCAGCACAAAAAGATAACAGAAATAAAAGTCATCCAGATTGGAAAGGAAGAATTAAAACTGTCCTTTATTTGCAGATATAACATAATCATCTAGAATCTACAAAAACAGCTACTAGAACTAGTAAATAATTTAGCATGTTGCTAAATATATACAAAAATAATATGCAAAGTTTAATTTTGTTTCTATGTAATAGCAATTAACAACCAGAAATTGAAATGAATACCATTTACACTAGTACAGATACACAAAATACTAAGAGATAAATCTGACAAAAGATGTTCAAGACTTGTACACTGAAAACCACAAAACATTTCTGAGAGAAATGAAATAAGACCTAAATAAATGGAGAGATAGCCCATGTTTCTGGTTTCGAAGACTTGACATTGTCAAGGTGTCAATTCTTCCCCAGTTGATCAATGCATTCCCAGTCAAAATTTCAGGAGGGATTTTTCTAGAAATTGAAAAACTGATTCCAAAATTTATATGGAAAATGGAAAGGACCTAGATTGGCCAAAACAACTTTGGAACAGAGCAGTTGTTGGACCAACACTACTGATTTCAAGGTTTACTATATAGTTCTTGTCATTAAGCCCCTGTGATAACAATGCCAAGGGAACCAAATAGAAGATCCAGAAATAGACTCAGCCTATAATCTGTAGTGACAAAGAGCAGATAATCGTTTGTGTGTGGTTGGCCGAGTGGTACGGGGCAGGAGGGGAGGGGTACCTAGAAACACAGAAGCTTTGGGGAGTGAGGTATATGCTCACTATTTTTATTACGGTGATATTTTTATGGGGGCATACATAGGTTAAAACTTTTCAGAAGGTAAACTTCAGATATATACAGTTTACTGTCAGTTATACCTCAATAAAGCAGCTGGAAGAAACTTAGTGCAGCTTTCAAGTTACACAGAAGAATAAGAATAATGAAGTAATAATTATCATCTACAGAGAACAAGGAGGAGCCAGCACTGTGCTAGCATCTCTGTATCTACCTGTCCTTATTTTATTCTCCTAACAACCTTGTCAGGTAGGTGCTGCTTTTAGCCTCTTTTTTACAGATAAGGCCATGGAGACTCCATGATTTTCCCAAGCCAGGAAGCCGTGGAGCCAGGATCTGAACCCAAGGCAGCTGGTTCCAGAGCTGGGGCTCTGAACCACTATAGGTGTTGATTAAATGTCTTGCCTTTGTCATCTACAGGGGAGAATCACAGAAGAAGCCACAGCTGAGGAACTTCTGTCAGCAGTCCATAGTGGAAACACTAGTGAGATGGAGGTAGGGTTTGTGTGCCGGCTGGTGGGCCCCACGAGGTTCACTGCTCTCCACTCAGTGTTGGTGAGCTCTTTCCTCCTCCAGGCTCCCTGCTTCTGTCTACCAGCTCAGAGCTGCCACCTTCTTTAGCACCGACTCCACAAAGCCTCCCTCGATGAAGTCTTTCTCCACTGAGAAATCCTTTATTCAGTATCCCTTGTACAGCTTGGTCCTAGAAGTTATACTGTTACAGATTCAGGCCAAGGGGTGGTAGCATCTTCTGCCAGCAGCCACCCCTGGGGCACTTCTTTATCCTTTGTTGGTTTCCCTTCTCCCTGCGCACACCTTCACATATGGTCCTTTATTGAATCTCCTTGGTCTGCTTCGCTGGAGTGTGCCCTCTGTTTCCTGCTAGAAACCCGAGGATTCAGGTCATTTGGCAGAGCTCTGTGGACCCTGCTCGGGATTTTGGATTTTTCCTAAGGAGCAGAGGAAGGCTTTGAAAGTTTTAAGTGGGAGATTCACATGATCAGACACTCTCATGCCCCAGTGGTGAGCCCAGTTTTGAGCTTTCAGTCGATTCCCCATTGCCTCTTCTGGACTCGTGAGTCAACCTGAGAAGTCTGGAGAGCCCTTGAAGGAACAGGAAGTCGGGTCATCTCCATGGAGATCTGGGAGGACCACATTACTGGAACACTAATCCCAGACATTGGAATTCTGAGAGACGGCCAGATTTAGTCACCCCTTTCTTCTCCAGATTCTGAGAAATTAAGAAGCCTACACAGAAGTCAGTAGGGATAAAGGTGCCACTTGATTTTGGCCAAAACTGAACTGGAGAACAAAGCTTGGACGTGTGACAGGTGGATTTCCTAATTCCCCCACTGAATCCAGTGTACACACCTGGCCAGAGGCAGGACTTCACCGTTGGAGCAGGGTCTGCCCTCCTGGGCCAAGTGTGTGGAGGACAGGAGAACTCATGCAGTCAGGAGCAGGATGTGCTGCTAGGAAGAGAGTGCATCAGGCAGGTGGGGGCCCATTTTCCAAATCTCACTTTAGCACCTACTGTGGGACCCTACCCATGTCCTTCTGGCACTGCTCATTCCTCAGCACTCGAGGACAGGGACTTCAGGTGCCTGGTCTTTCTCTGGCGCCGTGCTGCAGGCAGGTCAGAATCTTTGGGGGGCAAGCATCAGACAATGACTGAAGGTAGTTGGAGAATCAACACCCCAGTTCCTTTCTCTTAGGTGGGACAGCTCTGAGAGTATTCTCCACAGTCTCCCAGGGATTTCAGTGGGATTGGATGGGACACTCTGTGTTGGTGTCTTTCCCTTCCTTGCCTCCCTTCTCCACTCTCCTTGCAGAATTCCTAGCATCACTCCCCGAATAAACTTAGCTCAGAGTTTGCTTCTGGGGACACCCACACCAGGACACTGACTCCTCAGGTTCCGGGGAGGAATGAGGCATGGAGCAGAGGGTGAGGCATGCTCTATTTCTAAGAGGTAGCTATACCTGTAGGGACCCAAATCAGAATGTGGATGTGGAGGAGGGGACAGGATGGTCCCTGCTGCATTAGACGTACTGGACCCCCAGAGGGCATCTGGGTCAACAACGTGGATTGATGTCCTATGTTTATCTCCTCTCCCTTCTGGAAAAAAAACCACAGAAAAGACAGTAAAGCAATAAGAAGTGGGGCACAAATCCACAAAGACAACAAGACTAGGAGAGGAGATATTAGAAGGTGAGCCCTTTCAAAATGTTGAGAATGAAGAAAATCGATGGAGGAGTTTACACTGGCTTAGCACAGCGGAGAAAGGAGAAGGTCCAGCACCACTGTGAGGGGAGGCACTAGCAGAAAGCGGGTACCTTCTCCTCCTGTGTCCACAAAAGGCCCAGGGCCTGGGGCTTCTGGAAGGCAGGGCGAGGACTGGGCTGAAGTGAGGGGTCTGACAGTCTGCTATGCAGTGTTGGGGACACTAGAGTCCTTGCAGACAGCACCTGGCCTGTCTACTGTACTCAAGTGAAATAACCAGATGACTGTCCTCTGGTTAGATGGAATAGAAGCAGCTCTAAATTCAGGTTCAGCCCGCACTGTGTGAAGCTGTGTAATGGGGAAAAGGCAGAACAGACAAGTAAGTGGAACTCTCCATTTCAAGTGGAGAAACCTCTGTCCTCTCCTCCCACCATGTTCTCCAAATGCCAGAAGCCATGTCTTTGTATTAGTTTTTTATCACTATGGTAACAAATTATCATGAACTTAGTGGCTTAAAACAACATAAATTTATTCTTATACAGTTCTGGAGGTCAGAAACCTAAACCGGTGCTAAGATCCAGGTGCAGGCAGGACTCTGTTCCTTCTGCAAGCTCTAGGGGAGAATCCCTCCCTTTGCTTTTGCTAGCTTCTGGAAGACACGTGCATTCCTTTGGCATGTGGTACCTTCCTCCATCTTCAAAGCTGGTAGCATTGTATCTTCCAGTCTCTTGACTCTGACCCTCCTGCCTCTTTTTTATAAGGGACCCTTCTGATTATTTGGGCCTACCTAGATAATCCCAGATAATCTCCTTGTCTTAAAATCTTCACTTAATGACCTCTGCAGAGTCCCTCTTGCTCTGTAAAATGCACAGGTCCTGGGGATTGGGCCATGTACAGTTTGGGGGGCCACTGTTCTGCCTATCACAGTCTCCAAGAGATTGAACACATATTCAGAGACATGGGGGTAAATACCAAAGAAATGAGAAAGTTGAAAGGGCTAGCCAATGGGAAGAGGAATTGAAGGGACAGGGGACTCCTGATTTTCTTTATAAGGTTTTAGTGCTGATATTATTTTAATGTTTGATGCATTACTTTGATTTAAAAGAACTCTGAGAAGGATCTCAGAATGAATCGTTTTCCTCTAAGCTATAACACCTTCTTAGACGCCCCTAAAATGAGCCTGGAAGGTCTAACACTAACTTTCCAGGTGGCTCCTGCCCATTGGACCTCCCTGGGCTCCACCTCACCACCAAACCGCCCGACAGTCCCAAGACCCAAAAATTCTTGTAGCACAAAATCACAGTGAAAACACTTTGGGAGGCAGAGGTATTTTGCTTATGGAATTGATAGGTATATAGTACTACCACACTCTTAACTCCTCCCCAGCGTTGCAGTTGAAATATGGATCCTATGTGAAAGACCAACGGAAACCATTCGTTTTCTGACCTTCACGTAAGGACTTCTTTCAATCCCTTTATAAATCTTGAATATCTCATTAAGAACATCTCATTAAAACTAGGCCTGGCTCAGGACGATTTGTTTCAGGTGAGACTGTCACATCTGTCCTAGAGAGATCGTATAATGTAGAGATGATGCAACCACTAGCCCATTAAATTGCAGAAAATGAATAGGATTCCTGCTTGGTTCCTCCTGTCTCCTTGCTTAGGACATAGAAAACCTCAGTCAGCAGTCCACTATGGGTGATACAGATGGCTGTGTCAGCTGTTTGAGCTTGGCATCCATTTCGATGCCCGAGGAGACCAGCGACTTCCGCCCCATCTACAAGGGAGCCTCAGCTGCTTTTTGTATTCAGCTCTTTTGTATTGAGGAGAAATACGAAGCAAGGCAAGTACTGGTTGTCTATCATGGTAAGACTTTTCTTACGGCATTGGTGGCCTCACATTTTAATCTTATAGAGCTCTTGGTTTCCAAACCTGGCCTCACATCCTAATCCCGCTTTTTGTTTTTGTTTTGTTTTGTTTTGTTTTGTTTTTTTAAGCATAGATTTCTGGGCCCCAGTCCCAGAGGTTTCAGTCCATAAAATTTGGGCAAGGGCCACAGAACGGGACTGCCCAGGTTTTGGCTCACCTGTGTAACAGTTGGAGATCTGGAAAATCATCACTTATGTAACCACATGCTGCTCTCCTTTCTCTAAAGTTTGCATTTGGGGGGAGCTTTGGATTTAGGTGATCGCTTGTCTGGAGTCTTTTGGTTGCAAGTATAGAAAATCCAACCCAAACTGGCTTTTAAAAAATGGAATAATTGCCTCATATCACAAAGGATAAGTCCACTGGTGGGATTGATTTTCAATGTGGATTGATTCAAGATAGCCCCATCAAGTTCCAAGTTTCTCTCTCTGCCTCCTGCCTCTGGTTCCCTGCTGCTGGCTCCTTTCTCAGGGGAGTGTCCCTTCTTGGGGCCAAAGAAATGGACAGTGGGCTCAGGCTCTGTACCAGAAGCTAGTGAGGAGGACTTTGAGCCTGGCTTTCTAGCTAAAGCCCCATCAGGCCTGATCAGACTGTGTGCTCATTCCTGAGCTGATGGATGGGCCAGACCAGGACATGATGACAGCTTAGTCCTTTGCCTCATGCTCCCCCCACCCAAATTTGGGGCTGGAGCCTTACCCATGTGTAATCTGAGTGGGGCTAGTAGGACACCGAACAACAATCCAGGGAAGTTGCTAGAAGGAGGAGGCATGGTGCCAGACAAAGCCTGGGTACCCACCAGACCACTCATTCACCCCACTTCCTATCCCCATGTGTTCAGTGCTTGCTGCCATCTATAGTCTGGAAGTGGACCTTTGACCTCAATGCCTAGATTCCACATCTCCTTTGGAATTCCCACCAACTCCACCATTTTATTCACAGAACAATCTGGAAGAGGAGAAGGTTGGCTCATTTTGATAGACCGGAAGATTCAGAGTATCCTTTAGATGACCAAGAATGCTGCTGGACATTTCCTTCTTAGAGAATGTATTTAAACATGCTCCCAGTCTCTCAATCTCACTTAGAATCATGTTTTACTTGTACTTTTTTCCCCTTAAGTTTTCAATTTCTTGGGAAATCTTAGGAGTTGAAAAGGGAAATCTTTATTTTACTTATATTGTAGACATCTAAAAAGCCTATAAGCCCTTTTAGATTAGTTGTGTATATTTATTTTCCCCTCTGCATTCAGATATGATTGTGCTTAGAATGTGACTTTTGAATTTTCAGACAGAAATTTGATGATCCATTATGGTTTGCCTGTGACTCTACAACCACAGGTGGTCAGAAAATCTTTTGCATGTAAAAGAGAAAAAGATCAGAATTGCTTATAATATACCCACGTCTCTCTGACAGCTCTAACAAAAAAGGGAGGGATTATGTCACAGAATGACTACTGAGCCTCTTTGAATGCACAGGTTGTTAATTGCTATAATAATGTCTTTAGTTATAGAAAAATACTTTATTAATGAAATATGAAGCTTACGACTTTCTGCAACTTGATTAATGTTCAGCTAGACTTGAATTCCGACTAGTGGTTGGCCACCACTGCTTGACAGGAAGAGAGCCATAAATCTCTTTAAATACATACTGACGCTGCATTTGCTTACAGATCGGTGACAATGCTTACTGTCTTGTTTACAGGTCACTAGACTTTATGAATTTCGTCTTCAGTCTTTTTCCTGTAAGTACATGCTGAATTTTGAGTAATATAATTGGTTTTGTAAGCTAAAAAAGTTGTAGAAAGGTAAAATGCCATATTCACTGTCCAAGCACATACATCGCTATGAATGTTGAGGTTTGAATTGCTTCCATGTTCTGAAAATAAGGTTGAATGACATATCATGAACTTTTCAAAATATTGTCATTGCTGGTTCTAATAGTTCCCTTTCAACGTCTAATTTCTTTTAAGGATAGCTTTCACGGTGTTTTGTTAGAATCAAATCATTAATAGAATGCTGGTAGTACATGAAAATTTCAGAAA
Organism: Mirounga angustirostris; assembly: GCF_029215605.1. Classification (NCBI taxonomy): domain Eukaryota; kingdom Metazoa; phylum Chordata; class Mammalia; order Carnivora; family Phocidae; genus Mirounga; species Mirounga angustirostris. The sequence continues at coordinate 93,571,757 of NW_026991718.1, read as the reverse complement.
CGACACAAAAGTGGATTAGACAGCCATATTACTTTATAGCTTACATTGGCTCAGAGAATTCTGAAACCATTAGATTGCTTTTCTGAGAGTAGGAAAGTAGGAATTTATGGCTGATTTTCTGGTTGGCGTCACCTGACACAGTGCCTGACGTGGGGTAAGCACTCAACCCACTACGACAGGTTTGGTGGATGGGCCTCAGGCAAACAGACCAGTGCAAACGACATCCTCCATTCCTATCCTCTGCCTTCATTTTTGGATCATTGTTGTCAAGGGATAGAGATTCTAATCAATTTCTCACTTTATTGGAGGGAACAAAGTGGGGAAGGAAGATGACTAAGGAAAAAATGGATTTTTATAAAGATGTTTTCCCTGCCTTGCCTATCACTTAAAGCAAGTCAATAACTAGACTTCTTCAGTTGGCTAATTACAAGAAAAATATCTATTGTCTTATTTTTCCTGATACTCTTTCTACTGAGGCAAAAACCAAATATGGTTTAATTATGTTTCCTGAAGATTATGTGATCATAGGTTGTATTTCCTCATTTTGTTAATATAATGAAGCCTTGTAGTAATGTTATCCATATTTCTCGTAACATTTTTGGGATTAATTTTAAGGCATTTTGAAGCTCATAAAGCAATGTAGATTATCCTAAGGTAGGCTTTACAAAGCCAGTTTCCCTCAGAGATGCCCCAAAGTAATTTCCCTACATTTAAATTCACTCCTACTTTGAAGTCCATGTAAAGGCAGATCTTCAACATTACAAAACCATGCTGGTTTTAAAAAGGTAAAAGACATTTTTATGGTTTAATTCTATTTTATTTCAGGATATGCAGAGAGAGGAACAAAATACTTTATAATTCATCCTTAAATCCTTCAAATCTAAGTCAAAGCAATTCATTATAGTCTCCTTCTCCCAGAGGAAGCCCACTGAGACTTGGCACCCATTCCTTATTTTCAGCTTGAGTATTTCAACAACTTGACTTTCAAGTTCCCCAAAAGGAGCTGTGTTATTTTGCTAGAAAGAAGGAAGATAAGGTCAAACAATGATTCACTCCTTTGGTTTGCACAAACGTCCCCAGGGTTTTGGATTACCACAAGTAATGCCTTCACAGGGTTCAGGAGGAGGCGAGATCCCAAAGGGACAAATTAGCTCTGGGAGGAGCAGGCCACTCCCGCAGGCACCTGGCAGAGGGTCAAGTGGGATGTATGGAACACAGATGGTCTAGGACAGCTCTGTCCAATAGACAACAAATTCGAGCCACATAAGTAATCTAAATATTCTAGCAGCCACATTAAAAAAAAAGCAAAAAAGATGCAGGTGAAATCAATTTTAATAATATATTTTATTTAACTGAATATGCCCCAAATTTAATCATTTTCACATGTAATCAGTATGAAAAACTATTGAGATATTTACAGTCGTTTCCCCAGTGTTTGAAATCTAAAATATATTATTACACCTGTGGCACATTTCAATACAAACACTACATTTTCATCAGAAATACTTCATCTGCATTTAGATTTCGTAAGATTGACAGTTGCATAAGTAGATTCATATACCCAAGTTGTTCCAACATACATAAAGCTTTTCCAATAACTGAATTGAGTATCAGTTTTTTAATTTAATTAAATTATTTAAAATGAAATAAAATTAAAAACTCAGTTCTCCAGTCACACTAGCCACATTCCCAAATGCCCAGTGTCTGGACATGGCTGCTGGTTCCCATAGTGGGCAGTGCAGATCTCAGGGGTAAGTGGCAGTTCTGAGGACATCTGGATCCTCCTATGCCTGCTAACTAAACACACTTCCCAGGTTAAACACATCCTTAGATCTGTTCACCTGAATGGGATCACGTCATGATAGAATACAGACGTCCATTCATGTATAATACAGGATTTTAAAGAAGAAGAGGCCCGGATCACCACCTCTCATCTCAGAGGAGGGGGCCCGGGGCTGGTGCTCTATCACTTAGCAAGCCTAGGGCTGACGCCGGTGCTGCCTCATTGCCTCCAGGGTGCAAGCGAATTTGCCAGCACAAAGGACCTTACTCTCAAAACTGACTTCCACAAAAGAGCTATGCAAATGGGTCCCGTGGTTTACAATATGCATTTATTTAGGTTTCAGCCAGACTTGCAGAGATTTTCTCAGTATGCCTGCAGTTCCTTATCCTCTTGAATTTCATATGATTACTTTCCAAATTATAGGAAAGCTGAACTTGAATACCCTGTCCTTTACACATTTTACCCCTATTTTCTGTACTGTTTTACAGCAGGAATTTGTTTAGTGATGAATGGTTTCTGATTCTTTTCCTGTGTGTCCTGATCACCAATCCTGTTAGGACAAGAACTTCTGCATCATTTCTCTGCCGCACCTTACCCCTGAGTTTGCCCTCATCCAGAACTTCGTGAAGATTGTCCCCTTCCACAACTGTACGCTGGAGCAGGATCTCTATGTCTTCCATCGGGCTGGATTGCTCAAGTAAGTGGGCATATGTTTGGCCAAAAGACAGTCCATGAAATTAACCAAAGAGAATGGAACAAGGAGCTTGGTACCATTTTAACTTAATGATTTCTTTTAAAAATTGTTTTACTGGTGGAGGGCCTGATCAAGTGATTTTAACCTATTGGTTAGGGAAAAAGTCATTAAGAGTTACCTGTCCAGTCAGACATTTTATTGTCAATAAAAGACCATTTGATACCAAAATAGAAAAACTGACCAAAAAAATAAAATGGCCAGACTGTTTGCATATGAAGAAAAACAAACAAACAAAAAATAATGGATATTTAAAAATCTTCAAACTTATTCATCAGGGGAAAGGAAACCCAGATAAGACAAGATCTAAAATAGAGAAGCATTCAGTTCTAATGAAACAATGTAGCAGTGGTCAGAATGTAATTGACATGAGAATTTCCAAGGACAATTTGTCCAGAATGCTGCAGTGGTTCATATCCTTCAATTCTTTAATTCCACTCCTAGAAATATATCCTAAAAACTGGTTGCAGAGATGCAAACAAAAATTTATATATAAGGATTAAAGATATTGGAAATACTCTAAATGCCTAATAATAGGAGAATGTTTAAATACTTATATGAAGTATAAGTATGAAGGAATTATAACTCTGTTTGCAATTCATTTAAAGAATTTTTAATGAATGGAAAATGCTCAGAATGTAATGCCAGGCTCATACCAGTATATAAAACAGCATTTAAATATGACCTAAATCTCTAAAGAAAGAAAAAACATGAATAAACTGGAGTAAAGGGGGACATGCTGATGTGATACTATGCTATGCCACCCAACCCTTCTTGTTCAGGACTAAAGAACTCACTTTCTAACTGTGGGATGTGTGAGCACCAACAGCTTGAAGCTGGGTCCCTCTTGAAAGAGATTGCGCCAGACTGAAGAGAAGGGCTTTGCCCAAGTTTGCCCCTCCTTACAGGGGTGGAGGATCCTAAGAGCTCACCACAATAAATCCCAGCCTGTAGAGCTCTGTGTGAGGCTGCCTCCCACAGGGAACCTGGCCTGCAACGCTAGAGGGGGTCAACGGTTGCCCTTGGGCGGTACTAGGAATATCTGGGATGATTTTTAATTCCCTTCTTCATATTGCCTAAAATTTGGAATTCTACACCCAGCTTGTGTACTGCCTAGGATTCTTGTGCGGGCAAGTAGTAGAAACCCATCCAATTGGCTTAAGTAGCTGGAGAATTTTTTACCACATAGAGTCAAGTGAAGAATCCAGTCAAGTGAAGAATCCATCCATCCAATCAATGGCGATGCTGGTTTCATAGAGGGTTTAGTTAGTCCTATTTGGTCTGTCTCTTCCAGGTTGACCCTTCTTAGCCCAGTGCTGCTTCTGTGGTTGCAGGATGGCTGAGATAGCTTTAGACCTTTTATCACTTCAAGTCCTATGGGAAAAGAGTGATGGGTATGCTTCTTTTCAGAAGCTCCAACACAAAAGTCTATTTGCCTCTCATTGACTCAGATTGTGTCCTGTGCTGACCCATCACTGGACCAGAGGCTGTTGGTTGGCATCATTTAGGGCTGTTCCCAGAGCTCAGGTGTTGGAAGGGTGCATTGCCAGACACAAATCTGGGGCCATCGCTGAAGAAACGGGCAGTTGAGCTTCTCCCTACAGCTCTGTTTCAGGACAGGACCATCTTGATCAATAGAAAATGAACAGTATATGTGTGATAGGAATAATATCAATACTTCGCGTTTTCTATAATTTACCTTTTTTAAGCTAAGGTCTTATACATGCAGTCTTATTCTTACAAGATATCATGGAGTTCATCAAACTGCATTTAAAATGGGTGCATTTTATAGAATGTAAATGAGACCTCAGTAAAATTACTCAAAATCTTACGACAAATGGATTGGTGGAGTAGTTTCAGAGAGCTTTCTCTATAATTGATATATTAGCGTTTTAAATGAAACTTTGAGAAACATCCTGAATGATCACTTTATGTTTGGGGGCTGGCTAAATGTATTTTGGCATATTCATTCAGAACATTACTATACAGATTTTGAAAAAATAGAAACAGATCTATGGAATGATGTCTAGGGTGGTGAGAAAAGCAAGTAGTCAAACAGTAATAGCAATAGCACTGATAGCTTACATGTATGGAAGGTTTATAGCATTTTGGTCACTTTCTTAATCACTTTCCCTGTATCAATACGTGCAGTGACCTTATTAGCTAGGTACCATTATAATTATCCCCATCTTATAGGTAAGGAAACTGAGACTCAGAGAGGTTAGGTAATTAGTTCAAAGTGACTCAGCAGGATGTGGCAGAGCTCGTATTAGAACTAAGGCAGTTAGGGGCGCCTGGGTGGCTCAGTCGGTTAAGTGTCCAGCTCTTAATTTCAGCTCAGGTCATGATCTCAGGGTCCTGGTGTTGAGCCCCGCATGGGGCTCCCTGCTCAGTGCAGAGTCGGCTTGAGATTTTTCTCTCCTTCTCCCTTTGCCCCTCTCCACCCTGCTCTCACAGGCTCTATGTCTCTCTCTCTCTCTCTCTCTCTCTAAAAAAAAAAAGAACTAAGGCAGTTAGCTTCCAGAGTCAACACATCACCACTTCATATATTGCTTCTCTTTACTGTGTTTTCAGGTGAAGCCACTGCAACAGAAAGACCCCAAAACACAGTGGCTTGAGTCAGATAGAAATTCCACCTCTATCATACGGTAGTGCCGACGTGAGCGGAAGAGCAGCATTTTCCCCATGAAGTTGTGCAGGGACCAAAATTCCTTCTCTTACTGCTTCTTCATCTGGTAGAGTAAGGGTGTTTACCTAACATCTGCATAATGAGTCAGGGGTCTCTGGATTTGGATGGAAAGAAAAACTCCATCTTTATTTTACTAAGCTCTAATTGAAATTTAGCATGTGCTTCCACTGTGAATGGAGGCAACATGCCTCAGAAGTGTTCCCGAAGCCACGACTTTGTAACCAGTAGAAATCATGGATATTTTCATATCATGTTACAGTTGTTCCAGATGTCTCAAAATATGTATGCTCATCCTACTTTGAAATTTCCCTAAATTTATTCTAACCAGAATTTATTACTTAATGCATTAATTAGGAGGCATAGATATTACTAAAACACACATTTTTAAACATTTTGTAACTCTATTTCAATAAAATTCATTGTCTTTTATTTTACACATTTAAAAACATTAGTCTGAGCAGGGGCCCTAGCATCACCAGACTGCCAGAGGGGTCCATGGCACACAAAATTTCTAGACTACGGCCAGAGTGGGCTCTTTTCCTTCTCATGCTTCGAGCTGGCTCAGAGCGTGGCCACATTTCAGCCCATGGAGAAGGGTAGGAAGAGAAATGAAGAAGCACTTCCCTTTTATGGAACTTACATCACTTCTGTGCATAGTCTGTGGTCAGGAAGTTGGTTGCATAGCGGAGGGTATGTCACTGATAGGTTGGTGTGTGCCCAAAGTCGGTTCTGTTATTAAAAAGAAGGGGGGAGAGGATACTGTAGACACATCACATCTAGTTTTTATCTTGCATATATATAGAAGTTCTAGAAAGGTACACAGGGCTTTATTAACTTTATTAACCTTGGGTACACAGGACTTCATTAACCTGAGGAGAAGGGGGGGTATAGCTGGCAACTTATTTTAGCTTTATGTTTATCAGTGCTTTGATTTTGTTTCATTAATGAACTTTTTGGAGCAGTTTTAGGTTTATAGCAACACTGAGAAGAAAGTACAGGGGTTTCTACTTACCTCTGTCCCCCCTCCCACCCACAGACTCTCCCTCAGTTTACATCCCACAGCAGAGTTATGCCATTTGTTACCATTGATGAACCTATATCGACTCATCGGGGGTTTAGTCTTTCTGTTTTGCATTTTGTGGGTTTATACAAATGCATAAAGACATGGATCCACTATTTTAGTATCCTACAGAGTAGATTCTAAAAATCCTCTGTGCTCTACCTCTTTCGTCCCTCTCTCCTTCCCCACAACCCCTGGTAACCACTGATCTTTTTTAAAGTTTTGTCTCCAGTTTTGCCTTTTCTAGATGTTCTATAGTTGGAATCATACAGTATGTAGCCTTTACAGATTGACCTTTTTCACTTAGTAATACACATTTTAAAGTTCCTCTATGGCTTGATAGTTCATTTCTTTTTGGCGCTGAGTAATATTCCATTGTCTGGGTGTAGCATAATTTATTTATCTGTCCACTCATTGAAAAGCATCTTGGTTACTTTTAATGGCAATTATGAATAAAGCTTCTATAAGCATTTGTGTGCAGGTTTTTGTGTGGGTGTAAGTTTTCAGCTCATTTGAGTATATACCAAGGAGCACAAGTTTGGGTCATATGGTACGAGTGTTTAGTTTTTTGTCTTGTTTTTTTCTTTTTTAAAGATTTTATTTATTTATTTGAGAGAGAGAGAGAGCACACACAGAGGGAGAGGGAGAGGAAGAAGCAGGCTCTCCGCTGAGCAGGGAGCCTGATGCGGGACTCGATCCCAGGACCCTGGGATCATGACCTGAGCCGAAAGCAGACATTTAACCGACTGAGCCACCCAGGTACCCAAGAGTGTTTAGTTTTATATAAACCTCCAAACTGTCTTCCAAAGTGGCTGTACCATTCTGCAATCCCACCAGCAAAGAATGAGAGTTCCTGTTGCTCCACATCTCCACCAGCATTGGTACTGTCAGTGTCTTGAATTTCTGCCATTCTAATAGGTGTGTAGTGTTATCTTGTTGATTTGATTTGTAATTCCATAATGATGTATGGTATTGAGCATCTTTTCATATGCTGTTTGCCATTTGTATGTCTACTTTGGTAACATATCTGTTCAGATCTTTTATGCATTTTTAAATTGGGATGTTCATTTTGGTTTGATTTTTACAAAATCATGGGTATGCATTACATCTATCAGAGAAAATCTAGTTATTTTTATATATACTGATATTTAAAATTTTTATTATGACTCAAGTAGAACTTTTATTAAAATGTATTTTACACTGTCTGCATTATTAAGTAGAGTGTGTTGGTGACATTTTCTTATGACCTGGGATTCTCTTTATGAATAAATACACACTGGAAATGGAGAGCAACCAGATGACTTGGGATCAGGAATGGGTCATGGGTCTGGCTGGAGTAGTGGCCTTGTTCTTAGTGGTTTCATTACTTAATTCCTATTCTTCTCTCTCTCTCTGTTTACTATGACTTATTTTGCTTTTATTAAAAATTAAATTTATTTTTTTTTAAATAATGAGATTTTCAACACTTGTCTGGAAATTAGTCCTGGTTGCAGCAAGGCCCTTGTTTCTCCTTATACTTTGTTCCCATTTGCAGTATCAGCTTCATTTTTTAAAAAATTTCATTTATTTTTCAGAGAGAGAGAGAGGAGAGCACAAGCAGGGGGAGTGGCAGGCAGAGGGAGAAGCAGACTCCTGTTGAGCAAGGAGCCCGATGCGGGACTCGATCCCAGGACTCTGGGATCATGACCTGAGCTGAAGGCAGACGCTTAACTGACTGAGCCACCCAGGCATACCTCAGCTTCATTTTTTTTTTATCACTCACGTATAAAGTTGGGGCAAATCATGTACATCTGGTTTCCTTTCTGGAAAATTAAAGTCTCACATGCCAAGGTAGTTTTTGCACCCTTAGAAGAACATGATCTTTTGTCACTGTTTCCATCTGAGCCCTCATCAAGAACCTTCCTCTGTTCCTCTGGGAGTTTTGTGGCCAACCAGCTACCACTCTGCACCTCTTCTCAGCTTGTCCATGCATGTAGCTCCTTTCTGCTGTTCTTCTGGTTCCCATACCCCTTTTCGTGTAAGAACCTGCTCCTGCTTGTGTGGGGAAGAAATCCCTCAAAACCCACATGTGTGTCACCACCACCATGTCCCTTTTGTGGACATGGCAGCAGGCCACTGTTTTCTAGAGAAAGCTTAGATCGTTTATTTTTATTTTTTAATTTTAACTGTAATTCCAAATAGTTAACATATAGCGTCATATTAGTTTCAGGTGTACAATATAGTGATTCAACACGTCATACATCACCCGGTGCTCATCACAAGTGCACTCCTTAATCCCCATCAACTATTTTCCCCCTCCCCCACCTCCCCTCTGGTAACCATCAGCATGTTCTCTATAGTTAAGAGTCTGTTTCTTGGTTTGTTTCTCTCTCTCTTTTTTTCCTTTCCTCATTTGTTTCTTAAATTCCACATGAGTGAAATCATACGGTATTTGTCTTTCTCTTACTGACTTGTTTTGCTTACAGTTATACTCTCTGGCTCCATCCATGTTGTTGCCAATGGCAAGATTTCATTCTTTTTTATGGCTGAGTAATATTCTATTGTATACCACATCTTCTTTATCCATTCATTAGTTGATGGACACTTGGGTTTCTTCCAAGTTTGGCGATTGTAAATAATACTAGTATAAACATCAGGGTGCATGTATCCCTTTGAATTAGTGTTTTTGTATTCTTTAGGTAAATGCCCAGTAGTGCAATTACTGGGTTGTAGGGTAGGTTTATTTTTAATTTTTTGAGGCACCTCCATACTGTTTTCCACAGTAGCTGCACTGGTTTGCATTCCCACCAACAGCATAAGACGGTTTCCCTTTCTCCACATCCTTGCCAACTCCTGTTGTTTTTTGTGTTATTGATTTTAGCCACTTAGGTCTTTTCTTTAATTCTTTACTTTAACTAAATTGTAAGCACAAAGAGCTTTTTAGAGAAATCACACATTTAATGTTAGATGCGGTAGTTTTGCCTGTCAGGACTGCTCAGCTTCTACAGGGAATATGACCTCGAGAACTGCCTTCTTCCCTCTGCTTTTTAAATTTTTTTAATTGTTATTATTTTTTATTTTTTTTAGAGAAAGAGCGTGTGCAAACACGTGTAGGCACGTGCGGGCACGTGCGGGCAGGCAAGTGGGTGGGGCAGGGAGGGGCAAAGGGAGAGAGAGAATCTTAATCAGATTCCATGCTGAGTGCAGAGCCTGATGCGGGGCTCCATCCCATGACCCTGAGATCATGACCTGCTGAAATCAGGTCGAAATCAGCTGAAATCAAGAGTCGGATGCTTAACTGACTTAGCCACCCAGGCATCCCTATCCCTCTGCTCTTTTTTAAAAACCCTGTACTCGGGGCAAGTGGCTGACTTAGTCAGTAGAGCGTGTGACTCTTGATCTTAGGGTTGTGAGTTCAAGTCCTATGCTGGGCCTAGAGCTTACTTTAAAAACACAAAACCTGAAAGCAACCAGGATGTCCTTCAACAGGTGAATGTATTAAAAAAAAAAAACCTGTAGGGACACCTGGGTGGCTCAGTAGGTTAAGAGTCTGCCTTCACCTCAGGTCATGATCCCAGGGTACTGAGATGGAGTCCCGCATTGGGCTCCCTGCTCAGCGGGGAACCTGCTTCTCCCTCTGCCGCTCCCCCTGCTTGTGCGCTCTTTCTCTCTCAAATAAATAAATAAAATCTTAAGAAACAAACAAACAAACCTGTAGCCCCTTCAGGCAGCTGAGTTTGGCTGGCTGAGAAGGAGGCCAGCTGACCTGAAGGTGTTTGTACAAAAATGTGAAGGAAAGACGAACTCACACTCTTCCATCCCAGAGATATTTGGATTTTTAAAACATGATTGGTGTTAAAGAAGGAGTTCGGAGGAATTTCATATCTTCCAAAATGAAGTTCAGAGATGTGAGTGTGGGAGTGACCTCCCAGAAGTCCAGCGGTCACCTCTCATTGACCCCTGGCGTCAGTTTTCCTGAGGCGACACTGCCTTGACAGGGCCTCCCTTTTCTGCCCCTGTGTCCCCAGAGTATTTTCTCAAGGTTCCAGGATGTTTTCGTAGTCGCTCCCACGCATTGACACCTGCATCTCAGCCAGGAGGGCAGGAACGTGTCCCTCTTACCTGTGACAGGCACACTGGGCTTTTAGTAAGTAAGGACTTAAAAGGGTGTGTTTGTCCCTGTTGTCAAGGAAGACCATATGTGGGTGGCTGGCATGGACATGGCATCTAGCATCTTCCCTCACCTCCTCCCCTGCGGCACGTGGCTTCCCTCTCAAATTTACCTGCATTTACTCCAGGAGAACTCGGTATTTCATATGCTGTTCAGTTCTACTCCAGGCATGGTCCACGGGTCAGCAGCAGCAGCCCTCGAGAACTTGCTCAAATGCAGAATCTCAGGCCCTGCCCCAGGCCTCCTGACTGGGTTTGCCTGGGACTCTGTGTTGTTAACAAGCGCACCACTTGGTTTTTATGCACATTAAAGTTTGAGAAGTGCTGGAGGCACTTCTGTTTTTTTTTTTTTTTTTTAATTTTATTCTTATGTTACTCCCCATACATTACATCATTAGTTTTAGATGAAGTGTTCCATGATTCATTGTTTGTGCACAACACCCAGTGCTCCATGCAGAATGTGCCCTCCTCAATACCCACCACCAGGCTAACCCATCCTCCCACCCCCCTCCCCTCTAGAACCCTCAGTTTGTTTTTCAGAGTCTATCGTCTCTCATGGTTCGTCTACCCCTCCGATTTCCCCCGCTTCATTCTTCCCCTCCCGCTACCTTCTTCTTCTTCTTTTTTTTTTTTCTTAACATATATTGCATTATTTGTTTCAGAGGTACAGATCTGAGATTCAACAGTCTTGCACAATTCACAGCGCTTACCAGAGCACACACCCTCCCCAGTGTCCATCACCCAGTCACCCCATCCCTCCCACCCCACCCCCCACTCCAACAACACTCAGTTTGTTTCCTGCGATTAAGAATTCCTCATATCAGTGAGATCATATGATACATGTCTTTCTCTGTTTGACTTATTTCACTCAACATAATACCCTCCAGTTCCATCCACGTCGTTGCAAATGGCAAGATCTCATTCCTTTTGATGGCTGCATAATATTCCATTGTATATATATACCACTTCTTCTTTATCCATTCATCTGCCGATGGACATCTTGGCTCTTTCCACAGTTTGGCTATTGTGGACATTGCTGCTATAAACATCGGGGTGCACGTACCCCTTCGGATCCCTACGTTTGTATCTTTGGGGTAAATACCCAGTACTGCAATTGCTGGATCATATGGTAGCTCTATTTTCAACTTTTTGAGGAACCTCCATACAGTTTTCCAGAGTGGCTGCACCAGCTTGCATTCCCACCAACAGTGTAGGAGGGTTCCCCTTTCTCCGCATCCCCGCCAACATCTGTCGTTTCCTGACTTGTTCATTTTAGCCATTCTGACTGGTGTGAGATGGTATCTCATTGAGGTTTTGATTTGGATTTCCCTGATGCTGAGCGATATTGAGCACTTTTTCATGTGTCTGTTGGCCATTTGGATGTCTTCTTTGGAAAAATGTCTGTTCATGTCTTCTGCCCATTTCTTGATTGGATTCTTTGTTCTTTGGGTGTTGAGTTTGATGAGTTCTTTATAGATTTTGGATACTAGCCCTTTATCTGATATGTCATTTGCAAATATCTTCTCCCATTCTGTCGGTTGTCTTTTAGTTTTGTTGACTGTTTCCTTTGCTTTGCAAAAGCTTTTTATCTTGATGAAGTCCCAATAGTTCATTTTTGCCCTTGCTTCCCTTGCCTTTGGTGATGTTTCTAGGAAGAAGTTGTTTCGGCTGAGGTCAAAGAGGTTGCTGCCTGTGTTCTCCTTTAGGATTTGGATGGACTCCTGTCTCACATTGAGGTCTTTCAACCATTTGGAGTCTATTTTTGTGTGTGGTGTAAGGAAATGGTCCAGTTTCATTCTTCTGCATGTGGCTATCCAATTTTTCCAACACCATTTGTTGAAGAGACTGTCTTTGTTCCATTGGACATTCTTTCCTGCTTTGTTGAAGATTAGTTCACCATAGAGTTGAGGGTCCATTTCTGGGCTCTCTATTCTGTTCCATTGATCTATGTGTCTGTTTTTGTTCCAGTACCATGCTGTCTTGATGATGACAGCTTTGTAATAGAGCTTGAAGTCCGGAATTGTGATGCCGCCGGCTTTGCTTTTCTTTTTCAATATTCCTCTGGCTATTCGGGGTCTTTTCTGGTTCCATACAAATTTTAGGATTATTTGTTCCATTTCTTTGAAAAAAGTGGATGGTATTTTGATGGGGATTGCATTGAATGTGTAGATTGCTCTAGGTAGCATTGACATCTTCACAATATTTGTTCTTCCAATCCATGAGCATGGAACGTTTTTCCATTTCTTTGTGTCTTCCTCAATTTCCTTCATGAGTATTTTATAGTTTTGTGAGTACAGATCCTTTGTCTCTTTGGTTAGATTTATTCCTAGGTATCTTATGGTTTTGGGTGCAATTGTAAATGGGATCGACTCCTTAATTTCTCTTTTTTCTGTCTTGTTGTTGGTGTATAGGAATGCCACTGACTTCTGTGCATTGATTTTATATCCTGCCACTTTACTGAATTCCTGTATGAGTTCTAGCAGTTTTGGGGTGGAGTCTTTTGGGTTTTCCACATAAAGTATCATATCATCTGCAAAGAGTGAGAGTTTGACTTCTTCTTTGCCAATTTGGATGCCTTTTATTTCTTTTTGTTGTCTGATTGCTGTGGCTAGGACTTCTAATACTATGTTGAATAGCAGTGGTGATAGTGGACATCCCTGCCGCGTTCCTGACCTTAGGGGCAAAGCTCTCAGTTTTTCCCCATTGAGAATAATATTTGCTGTATGTTTTTCATAGATGGCTTTTATGATATTGAGGTATGTACCCTCTATCCCTATACTCTGAAGAGTTTTGATCAAGAAAGGATGCTGTACTTTGTCAAAAGCTTTTTCTGCATCTATTGAGAGGATCATATGATTCTTGTTCTTTCTTTTGTTAATGTATTGTATCACGTTGATTGATTTGCGGATGCTGAACCAACCTTGCAGCCCAGGGATAAATCCCACTTGGTCATGGTGAATAATCCTTTTAATGTACTGTTGGATCCTATTGGCTAGTATTTTGGTGAGAATTTTTGCATCCATGTTCATCAGGGATATTGGTCTGTAATTCTCCTTTTTGATGGGGTCTTTGTCTGGTTTTGGGATCAAGGTAATGCTGGCCTCATAAAATGAGTTTGGAAGTTTTCCTTCTGTTTCTATTTTTTGGAACAGTTTCAGAAGAATAGGTATTAATTCTTCTTGAAATGTTTGGTAGAATTCCCCTGGGAAGCCATCTGGCCCTGGGCTTTTGTTTTTTGGGAGATTTTTGATGACTGCTTCAATTTCCTTAGTGGTTATAGGTCTGTTCAAGTTTTCTATTTCTTCCTGGTTCAGTTTTGGTAGCTGATACATCTCTAGGAATGCATCCATCTCTTCCAGGTTATCTAATTTGCTGCCATAGAGTTGCTCATAATATGTTCTTATAATTGTTTGTATTTCTTTGGTGTTGGTTGTGATCTCTCCTCTTTCATTCATGATTTTGTTGATTTGGGTCATTTCTCTTCTCTTTTTGATAAGTCTGGCCAGGGGTTTATCAATCTTGTTCATTCTTTCAAAGAACCAGCTCCTAGTTTCGTTGATCTGTTCTACTGTTCTTTTAGTTTCTATTTCATTGATTTCTGCTCTGATCTTTATTATTTCTCTTTTCCTGCTGGGTTTAGGCTTTATTTGCTGTTCTTTCTCCAGCTCCTTTAGGTGTAGGGTTAGGTTGTGTACTTGAGACCTTTCTTGTTTCTTGAGAAAGGCTTGTATTGCTATATACTTTCCTCTTAGGACTGCCTTTGCTGCATCCCAAAGATTTTGAATAGTTGTGTTTTCATTTTCATTGGTTTCCATGTATTTTTTAATTCTTCTTTAATTTCCTGGTTGACCTATTCATTCTTCAGTAGGATGCTCTTTAGCCTCCATGTATTTGAGTTCTTTCCGACTTTCCTCTTGTGATTGAGTTCTAGTTTCAAAGCATTGTGGTCTGAAAATAGGCAGGGAATGATCCCAATCTTTTGGTACCGGTTGAGACCTGATTTATGACCTAGGATGTGATCTATTCTGTAGAATGTTCCATGGGCACTAGAGAAGAATGTGTATTCCGTTGCTTTGGGGTGAAATGTTCTGAATATGTCTGTGAAGTCCATTTGGTCCAGTGTGTCATTTAAAGTCTTTATTTCCTTGTTGATCTTTTGCTTAGATGATCTGTCCATTTCAGTGAAGGGGATGTTAAAGTCCCCCACTATTATTGTATTGTTGTCGATGTGTTTCTTTGCTTTTGTTATTAATTGCCTTATATAATTGGCTGCTCCCATGTTAGGGGCATATATATTTACAATTGTTAGATCTTCTTGTTGGATAGATCCTTTAAGTATGATATAGGGTCCTTCCTCATCTCTTATTACAGTCTTTGGTTTAAAATCTAATTTGTCTGATATAAGCATTGCCACACCAGCTTTCTTTTGGTGTCCATTAGCATGGTAAATGGTTTTCCACCCCCTCACTTTCAATCTGGGGGTGTCTTTGGTTCTAAAACGAGTCTCTTGCAGACAGCATATCGATGGTTCTTGTTTTTTAATCCAGTCTGTTAGCCTGTGTCTTTTGATTGGGGCATTGAGCCCATTTACATTCAGGGTAACTATTGAAAGATAGGAATTTAGTGCCATTGTATTGCCTGTAAGGTGACTGTTACCGTATATTGTCTGTGTTCCTTTCTGGTCTATGTTGCTTTTAGGCTCTCTCTTTGCTTAGAGGACCCCTTTCAAGATTTCTTGTAGGGCTGGTTTTGTGTTTGCAAATTCCTTTAGTTTTTGTTTGTCCTGGAAGCTTTTTATCTCTCCTTCAATTTTCAATGACAACCTAGCTGGATAGAGAGTATTCTTCGCTGCATATTTTTCTCATTTAGTGCTCTGAATATATCCTGCCAGTCCTTTCTGGCCTGCCAGGTCTCTGTGGATAGGTCTGTTGCCAATCTAATGTTTCTACCCTTGTAGGTTACATATCTCTTCTCCCGAGCTGCTTTCAGGATTTTCTCTTTGTCTGTGAGACTCGTAAGTTTTACTATTAGATGTCGGGGAGTTGACCTATTTTTATTGATTTTGAGAGGGGTTCTCTGTGCTTCTTGGATTTTCATGCCTGTTTCTTTCCCCAAATTAGGGAAGTTCTCTGCTATAATTTGCTCCATTATACCTTCTGGCCCTCTCTCTCTTTCTTCTTCTTCTGGGATCCCAATTATTCTAATGTTGTTTCGTCTTATGGTATCGCTTATCTCTCGAATTCTGCCCTCGTGATCCAGTAGTTGTTTATCTCTCTTTTTCTCAACTTCTTTATTTTCCATCATTTCATCTTCTATATTACTGATTCTCTCTTCTGCCTCATTTATTCTAGCACTTAGCGCCCCCATTTTTGATTGCACCTCATTAATAGCCTTTTTGATTTCTACTTGGTTGGATTTTAGCTCTTTTACTTCTCCAGAAAGAGTTTCTCTAATAACTTCCATATTTTTTTCCAGCCCAGCTAGTATCTTTAAAGTGATGATTCTGAACTCTAGATCTGACATCGTACTAATGTCCGTATTGAGTAGGTCCCTGGCAGTCGGTACTACCTCTTGTTCTTTTTGTTGAGGTGATTTTTTCCGTCTCGTCAGTTTGTGCAGAGGAGAACAGATTAATGAGAGAACAAAATGCTAGCAGAGTAACCACGTCCCCAGAAAATATACTTTAAGCAAATCAGAAAAGACCTGAAGCAGTGGGATAAGAAAGGGAAAGAGAGAAAAAAGAAAAAGAAAAAAAAAGAAAAACATAAAGATAAAAACAAAAACAAACAAAACAAAACAACAACAACAAAAGAAAAACCAGAATGTGATCAAATATGATCTATATGGTATATAGATCAGTGCCACACACTAGATTTGGGGTGTATTTTGGTCTTTTAGAAGAAAGTGCCTCCCAAAATTTTAAAGAAAGAAAAACTTATATATGTACAAAAATAAGGATTGATATGATGAAGGGATGCAATATGACTGTAAAAATAGAAATTATAAAAAATTTTATAAAAGGAATTGATAATAAGTTGTTTGAAAAAAGAAAGAAGAGGATTTAAAAAAAGAAAAAAGAAAAAGAAAAAAAAAGGGAGAGGATGTGATCAGGCAGGGGAATAGAAAACACCATATACTAGAGATTTAGGGTATATTTTAATCTGTTAGAAGAAACTATCTGAAAATTTCAAAGAGAGAACAACTTATATATAAGCCAAAAATATGGGTAACTACTATGAAGGGATAGAATATGACTCTAAAAATGAAAAATAAAAATGTTTTTTTTAAAAAAAGGGATTGATAAGATGTTGGTTGAAAAAGGGAAAAAGAAAAATTCAAAAAGAAATAAAAAGACAAAAAGACAGTTAAAAAAAATTAACTTTAAAAGACTAAAGAATCATGGTAAAAAAGCCGTGAATTCTATGTGCAGTGTTCCCCTAGCGCTGGAGTTCTGCCGTTCTCATTGATCGGTAAACTTGGTCTTGGCTGGCTGTTCTCGCTGATCTTCTGGGGAGGGGCCTGTTGCCGTGGTTTCCAAATGTCTCTGCCGGAGGCAGAATTGCCCCGCCCTTGCCCCCTCCCGGCTAAGTAATCTGCTCGGGTTTGCTCTCCGGGGCTTTTGTTCCCTGCGAGCTTTCCGTACAGCTTTGGAGGCGGAGCGTGAAAATGGCGGCCTCCCAATTTCCGCTCCGGAGGAGCCGAGAACTCGGGGCCCCGCTCCTCAGTGAGCCCCCAGAGAAAAGCCGTCAGTCACTCCCGTCTCCCCAGTCTCCGGCCGCACTCCGTGCTCGCCCGGCCTATGACCGCGCGTTTCTATCTCTGGCACCCGACCCCGGGTGGAGTCTCCAAACCCAGCAGATCCCTGCGGTGCACTCCCGCGTGGCTCCTCCCGGGGGAGGAAGGTGAGTCTCCCCGGATCTGCTGCTTGTTGGGTCCCTGCTGGAGGAGCAGGGGCCCGACTGTGCCGCGGATCCCGGTTTATGGCAACCCCGAGCTGAGAGCCCGCGCCTGGGCTCTGCCTCTGCAGCCGGCTTCCCAGCTCCGATCCCTGGGAGCTCTGCCACACTCAGGCACCCCCGGTCTTTCTGTGACCCCGAGGGTCCTGAGACCACACTGTCCCGGAGGGTTCCATCCCCCGCTTAGCCACCAGAGTGACGTCCCTCAGCGGAGCAGACTTTTAAAAGTTCCGATTTTGTGCTCCGTGGTTCTATCACTTGCCAGAAGCGGCTGACGGAGGCCCCTCCCCCGCCGTCTATCCTCCCGACTATCGCCTCGGATTCACTTCTCCGCACATCCTACCTTCCAGAAAGTGGTCGCTTTTCTGATGAGAGAGTTGTTGCTCTTCTTTTCTTCGATCTCCTGTTGAGTTTGTAGGTGTTCAGAATGGTTTGATCCCTATCCAGCTGAATTCCTGAGAGGAGACGAAATCCAGGTCTCCTACTCCTCCGCCATCTTGCTCCGCCCCCTCGGCACTTCTGTTTTCTATCAGTACAGCTTCCCCCACGATCCAAAAGTAAATTGTTCCTATGAAACATCTCATACACCAAAACTGCATCTGGGAAATGGAGAGTATCCCCTGCTTTCTGGAAGTTCCCATTACCTCCACTTCACTTTCCTGAAAGACCAACATTAGTCTGATAATGGCTTTCTTTGTAAAAAAGTGCAGATCTTCAGATTTCTTTCTGTTAGCAAAAATGAAGTGGAGGATCCCTGTATATCATTTGTAGGAAAGGATAGTGATTCTTTCTCCTCTCCAGATTCAGATTTTCTAGAACCATGTAAGCCACATCAACTTTAAACCTTTTGTTATCTGGTAATTTCTGGTTCTGTTGAGGTTTGGAGGCCTTTTCGTATTGCGTAAATAGACCCTTGGGCTAGGTCTTATAAGAATACATGAACTATGACAGTCTTAGGGATTTTTGTCTACTTACACCAAGTAATGTTCATTTCTCTTCTCTCTTTCTAATTCTTGTCTTTTCATACACACCCTCCCCTTAACCTGAGTTTTCCTAAAACCATCTTTTCAGATTTCAAAACATAGATGATCAGTGGGAATGCTTTCAGCTGGAAATGAAAGAAAACCCAACTCAAAATGGCTTCAGGCATAGGGCATTTATTGGCTCAGGTAACTGGGAGGCCTGCAGACAGGCCGGGCTTTAGGGTTTGAATCTCTGGGGTTTGGATTTCTTCCCCTTTTCCATTCTGCTTTTCCTGGTGTCAGCTCCAGCCCGAAGCTGGCTTCCATCCCATTGGCAGAATGGGTGCTGCAGTTCTGGGCCAACACCCCAGCACGCTGCAGAGAAGGAGGAAGCTGGCTGCAGGCAAGCGCTTGCTTTCCCAGAGGCCCCAGCACGCCTCCTCCATTCATCCATTACCTCATGTGGACTGTGCAGTGGGTGCCAGCCCCCATTCCAGGTTCCGGGCAAGCAGAAGGGACTCAAACAGACAAAAATCCTCGCCCTCATGGGGCCTGCATTCTAGTTAGAGGAGAAAGACATACATAAAGGGAAGAGAGAAAATACACAGTGTCTAAGTGATAAGAGTGAATGCGCAGAATAACAGAGATCAGGGAAAGAAGACTCGCTGGGCTCTGGGGTGTGGAGGTAAGGCCTCTTGGGGAATGAGGTGAGGGCGGAGCCATGTGGGCACAGGTCCTCAACACCTACTCTTTTTATACCATGGTTTTAGAGTATGTCGTGTCCTTCCATTTTTTGCTTCACTTCTCTTGACATTTGGGATGGATTGTTCTTGCTCTGAAGTTTGGTTACTTTAAATTTCATGACCTCATGTTCTGGTCTCCCACCCAATCTCGTTCTTCCCTTGGGAAATTATATTTGTGTCTGTCATCTGCCCTCTGGCCATGCTGGTGAGCCCTGGAACAAATCATTCATTCAATTGTTAGCCGTGCTTACCTCTTCTGTCAACAAATTCCATGCCAAGGTTCCCTATCATTTCACTTTTGACTTTGAAAAGAGAACATAATATTTATGTTAACTTTCCTTTAAATGTATATACACTAAATGCTTTTTAACACTTCTTACTTGATATAGTGATTTCTAGGAGGTTTCCAAATGTAATATGAGATTAGAATATGGTATAAATGATTTTCTGCTTTTGCTCGTGCTTGCCCATTCTTAGCCTTCATACAGGCTTTTTCTTCCTCTTGTTTATTCATGAGTGGTGGACACAGTTGGATGAACTTGCCACTCATTCCATCTTCCTGCCCTTCCAAACCATGTTTTTCTGAAATTTGCCATTTTTAATTTGGGGGAATATGTTTCAAACTTATTTATTGTACTAGAAATTATTTTCTATGAAAAAGTATTTACTGCTAAAATAAATCATACCACTAATTGTCAACTTTGCTCATAAATGAAAATGTCTCTAGATGGTTGACTTTTAAATGATTCATCACCTCAGCATTTTTCTTTTATTTGCTTCTCTATGGGTGACTCTTTTGTGCCTGGTTGTCATTTCTTCTAGCATGTCACTGTTTCGGGCCCATGTATCATCAACAGTGTTTTAGTGATATCAGTCCTGGTGCTTTTAATCAGCTTCCTTGAATAGAACCTAACAGAAAACTTTATTTTGTGGTTATTGTTTTGTTTTGTTGATTGGTTGGTTTAAACTGAAATACTGATGACTGTCAAGTTGTTTTATGTTTCTGTTACATAGATTACTCCTTTGGATTTCAGAAAAACTCAATTTACTTTTTTTCTGTCATTTTGATTTCATTTACTGGCATCATAAAGTTGCTGTATATTCTGCAAGGCTCCATCCATGCACAAATACTCCTGTAGGTGTCTAAAACCATTCATTCAATTTGAGGTTGAAAAATTAACTGTTAAATCTTTTTCCTTCTACTTTTATATATGATTTTCTATTTTGTTATGTGTACAGTCTAATTAAGTACTATAAATTCTGATCTTTGAGATCAGAGTCTGCCAAAAATGGGACAAGAAGAAAAACTCACTGGGAAACAGGCCCAGGGCTGCCAAACTTTGAAGACCCAAGAAGGAACCAGTGGGCAGGGGCTTCACCATTTCTTCATGGAGAGGTGACATTTCCCAGGGAATCATGGGTTTGGGCATTAAGGTACATCAGAGAAAGAAAATGTAAGAGAGAGGTGACTTGGGAGCTTGAAGGCCTATGGGGAAGGGTTAAGAAACAAGATAGCCCCATGCAGGACTCCCTCAGGAGACTGGATGGAGGAAGCCATGTGAATGGATAAGGAGAACCCCAGCTGATCTGTCTCTCTGATTCAAGGTGGCCTTAAAACCAGGCCCAAACCTTAGCAAAAGAATAAACTATCCTGGTTATTGAATATAAGTTCACTTCCAGGAAGGCTGGGCAAGATGACATGCAGAACAGGTGGAGGGAGGTAGGAGTTCTCCTTCCTGGTTATACACCATGAGACAGAAGGAAGGGGCCTAGCATAAAGGTGATAATGAAAAAATGAAGATCAGAAACTCCTTGTTTGAGACTTGTGAAGAGGTGAAAGTAGGCCCACATTTATATACCTCCGGTGGATCCACCATCTTTTGCAGTCCCACTGGGCCTAATTCTGACATGTAAACATAAACATAGACTTTGTCTTTTTGGATATTTATTTAGCCCATTAAAAGCTCATTCCACAGAAGGTCTTGGTATCATTTTATAAACCCTCAATGAATTTTCTTTTTATTAAAAAATATATTTATTTATTTATTTATTTGACAGAGAGAGAGGGAGAGAGACAGCAAGAGAGGGAACACAAGCAGGGGGAGTGGGAGAGGGAGAAGCAGGCTTCCTGCAGAGCAGGGAGCCCGATGTGGGGCTCGATCCCAGGACCCTGGGATCATGACCCGAGCCAAAGGCAGTCGCTTAACCAACTAAGCCACCCAGGTGCCCTGAATTTTCTTAATCTTTAGATTTATCTGAAAATATGGCAAGAAATAAAGATAGCTGCTCCCTAATTCAACAATAATATAATCCCCTTTTGGTGTGTGCATGTGCGTGTGTGTGTGTGTGTAGGACATCCATATATATTTTAAGATAATTTCATTTTAGTTAAGGATCACGCATATTGAGAATAAAATACTAAGCATCCTTACAAGTTTGTTTTGAAGTTGTTTTATTTTTCAAAGGGTTTTCTGTAACTGAAACATAGGCTGAGTTCTCCACAACTGTCCATTTCTAACCTCATATATATCATTTAAAACTTTAAGGAATTTCAAAATTATTTCTCGGAAGATGGTTCTGGAACCAACAGAAGATCAGCTCCATAAAGGCAGGAATTGTGGCCTGTCTTGTTCCCTGATGGATCTCCAACACCCAGAACACACCAGGCATTCAGCAGCTGTTTAATCAGTAGTTCTGATAACTGAATGAACCATTCTCAATAAAGGCACTTTAATAATAGATTTTTAAGGAATACATTTAAATTGAGAATCTAATCATTTTTTACTTTTTCTGGATGCTCCTGTCAATTGCAGTATAAAAGAAATGAGGCTGTGTAACTATTGCCACATTTGTATTTTCTGTCTCTTGGCCACAGGTCCCCGTCCTCTCATCCAGGTAAAGGCAAAACAAACAAGCTGCCATCCCTAGCATTTGATATGTAAGCAATCATATCCACACTGGCCATTTGCCTCAAAGCCCTGGGTGAAAAAGTCACCCGTGGAATAAACCTACATTTGGCTTTCTAAGTTAAGCAAGGAACAATGGAAAAATTGCTCTGAGTCAAACACTAGGCAACAGAGAGCAGCCTTGTCCAAAAGAAATACAGGGTGAGCCACATATGTAATTTTAAATGTTCTGACTAATTAAAACATTAAAAAGTGGGTGCAATTAATTGTAATATTTATTATTTAACCCCTAATATCCAACATATTATTGTTTCAACGTGTTATCGCTATAAAAAGTATCAGTAAGATACTTTACATTCTTTTTTTGTATCAAGTCTTCAGAATTCAGTGGGTATGTTACACATGCAGCACATCTCAATTCAGAGATGCCACCTGTTAATTGCTTAGTAGCCACGTGTGGCTTGCGGCTCCCATATTGGACCGTGTAGCAAATCTATCTCTATAAATGTGCCTATTCCAGACATCTCATATAAATGGAATTATACAATATATGGCCTTTGAGATGTGGCTTCTTTCACTCAGCATAACATTTTCAAGGTTCCTCCATGTTGTGGGCTGTGTCAGTACTTTGTTTCTTTCTGTGGCTGGATTATACTTCCATTGTGGATAGACCACATTTTGTTTATCCATTCAGAAGTTGATAGACATTTGGGTTCTTTCCACCTTTGGGGCTATTGTGAACAATGCTGCTATGAACATTCAAGTACAAGGTTTTGTGTGGACGTATGTTCTTAATTTCCTTGGGTATTTTCCTAGTATTTTTGTGGTCTTGTTTTTGCATTTAGATCTTTAATCCTTCTGAATTAGATCTTGGCATAAGGTGGCCATATCAGAACAGAGTTCTTACCCTTCACTTAAAAATTGCTCATAACATTTATATTATTAAGGTGATATTAATTGATCATCTTTATACCAGTTAATTATAGATGTAGATTGTTCTTTGCAAATATGCTACTTTGTTCATAGTATGGAAGCATGCATTAAAATTTAAGCATAAGATATTCACTATAATTGAAGGCTAAGTAGGTTAGAATATTTCACTTCATTAATGGTAGGAGGAACAGCACTCTCCTATTTAGTAATAACACCCTAATGACTGGGAGTGTTCAGTGCAAGGCCAGCTGCATAATAGGCAATGTGGGACTCCAGTGTAAAATGAGGAAGTCATCTTCCCATGGGCTTACCACTCCAATCCGAGGCAAATAGGCATTCTCCAATGGCTTGCAACCTCTGCACTAAATACTGGATTTGGGAGTAGGCAAGAGATCCACACTGAGCTGCCAGCTGAACACCCCATGGCACTGCCTGCCCTGGGTGGGGATGGCCACTAGTTTGTTCTGACTAGGGACTCCATGGGGCATGTATGTGGTCCTTGACCTTCCCTCTGCCTATGTCCAGGACCTCATGAAGGTAGAACATAATGGCTGAACATGGTCCTCCCCCCACTGATGCAACCCAGTTGTCACCTCTGGCAGAGGGCCAGAGCAATCATGGGGAAGGGATGGGGAGGCACCATGGGGCCCAAGGTACCAGTGGCAGGAAACAGGTGGGAGAGAACCCATGGAGTGATGGTGGGAGGTGGGTACCATGCATGAGCTGTGGCTCCAAACCCCTGGACATGCTCTATTGTCTTACTTGACTGCATGTAAAAATGCAAAATCAGAGATTAAATTATTAAGAATTTTAAGACTCGAGAAGCCAGCCCAGGTTCAATGTAATTTCTTAACTTCTTTTTTTTTTTTTTTTAAGATTTTATTTATTTATGTGACAGAGAGAGAAAGAGAGCGCACAAGCAGGGGGAGTGACAGGCAGAGGGAGAGGGAGAAGCAGGCTCCCCACAGAGCAGGGAGCCCGATGCGGGTCTCAATCCCAGGACCCTGGGATCATGACCTGAGCCGAAGGCAGACTCTTAACCGAATGAGCCACCCAGGTGCCCCATAATTTCTTAACTTCTTAACATACTTTAAACATTTGGGGAAGAATTCAGCTTTATATATGAAGTAAATATGAAATAAAGCATGATGCTGAACTATTTACTTATAATTTTTATATCTAGCATCTTTTTTTTATTGAGGTATGATTGATGTAACGTTATCTTAGTTTCAAGTGTACCACATAATGATTCAGCTTTTGCATGCACTGTGAAATGATCACCACAGTAAGTCTAGTTACCATCCATCACCATGCAGAATTACATTTTTTTTTTCTTGTGATGAGAACGTTTAAGATTTACTCTCTGGGCAGCTTTTAAATATGCACTACAGTGTTGCTGATTATAGTCATAATGCTGTACATTACATGCCCATGGCTTTGTTATTTTGTAACTGGAACTTTGTACCTCTTGACACCCTTCACCCATTTTACCAATTCCTAACCCCCTCCTCTCTGGCAGCAATTATTCAGTTCTCTGTATCTGTGAGTTTTGTTTTGTTTCTTTGTTTTGGTTTTTAGATTCCACATGTAAGTGAAATCATACAATATTTGTCTTTCTCTGTCTGACTTATTTCCCTTAGCGTAATACCCTCAAGATCCATCCATGTTGTTGCAAGTGGCACGATTACATTCTTTTTTATGGCTAAGTAATATTCCATTGTATATATACCACATCTTCTTTATCCATCCATCCATTAATGGATACTTGTTTCCATATCTTGACTATTATAAATAATGCTCCAATGAACATAGGGGTGCATGTATCTTTTTGAATTTATGTTTTCGTTTTTTGGGATAAATACCCAGAAATGGAGTTGCTGGATTATATGTAGTTCTATTTTTAATTTTTTGAGGAACCTCCACACTGTTTTCCATAGCAGCTGCATCAATTTACATTCCCACCAATAGTGCATGAGGGATCCCTTTTCTCTACAACCTTGCCAACACTTATTTCTTTTTTTTAAAGGTTTTTAAAATTTATTTATTTGAGAGAGAGAGAGAGCATAAGCAGGGGGAGGGGCAGAAGGAGGGTGGAGAAGCAGACTCCACGCTGAGCAGAAAGCCCAATGCAGGGCTCGATCCTAGGACCCTGAGATCATGACTTGAGCCAAAGGCAGCTGCTTAACCGACTGAGCTACCCAGGTGCCACTCTTTAATTTTTATAATAGCCCTTATTACAAGTGTGAGGTGACATCTCACTGTGGTTTTGACTTGCTGTGTCTGGTGGTCACCTGTCTATCTTCTTTGGAAAACTGTCTATTCAGATAATCTGCCCATTTTTAAATCAGATATTTTTTGCTATTGTGTTGCATGAGTTCTTTATACATTTTAAATATAAACCCCTTATTAGATATATGATTTGCAAATATGTTCTCCTTTCAGAGTTAGGCCTTTGTCACTATGAACTTCCTCTTCTTTTTAATTTGATGTAGTCCCACTTGTTTATTTTTGCACTTGTTGCCTTTGCTTTTTTTTTTTTTTTTAAAGGTTTTCATTTATTTATTTGACAGAGAGAGAGAGACAGCGAGAGAGGGAATACAAGCAGGGGGAGTGAGAGAGGGAGAAGCAGGCTTCCCGCGGAGCAGGGAGCCCGATGTGGGGCTCGATCCCAGGATCCATGACCTGAGCTAAAGGCAGACACTTAACGACTGAGCCACCCAGGCACCCCTGCCTTTGCTTTTGTATTCAGTTTCAAAAAATCATTGCCAAGTCCAAGGTCAAGGAGCTCACCACATATGTTTTCTTCTAAGAGTTTTATGGTTTCAGGTCTTATATTAAAGTCTTTAATGCATTTTGTGTTAATTTTTGTGTGTGGTGTAAGATAGTGATCTAGTTTCATTCTTTTGCATGTGGCTGTCCAGTTTTCTCAATACTATTTACCAAAGAGATTATTCTTTACCCATTGTATATTCTTGCCTCCTTTGTCATATATTAAGTGACCATGTAAACATGGGTTAATTTCTGGGCTCACTATTCTGTTCTATTGATCTATCTGTTTGTCTTATGCCAATACTATACTTTTATGAATACTGTAGCTTTGTAATATAGTTTGAAATCAGAGAGCATGATGCCTCTGGCTTTGTTCTTTCTCAAGATTGCTTTGGCTACTTAGGGTCTTTTGTGGTTCCATACAAATTTTAGGAATATTTGTTCTATTTCTAGGAAAATGTCATTGGAATATTGATAGGGATTGCATTGAATCTGTAGATTGCTTTGGGTAATATGGACATTTGAACAATATTGATTCTTCCAACCCATGAGCATGGAGTATCTTCCCATTTATTCGTGACTTCAATTTCTTTCATCAATGTATTATTCTTTTCAGCATGCAGGTCTTTCACCTCCTTGGTTAAATTTATTTTTAGGTATTTTATTCTCTTGATGCAATTGTAAATGAGATATTTTCTTAATTTTTCTTTCTGATAGTTCATTATTAGTGTATAGAAATGCAATAGATTTTTGTGTATTGATTTTGTATCATGCAACTTTACAGAATTTATTTATTAGTACTAACAGTTTTTTGGTGGTCTTTTGGGTTTTCCATATGTAAAATCAGTCATTAGCAAATAGTGACAGTTTCACTTCTTTCTTTCCAGTTTGGATGTCTTTTATTTCTTCTTCTTGCCTAATTGCTCTGGCTAGGACTTCCAGTACTATATTTAATAAAAATGGTGAGTATAGGCATTCTTGTTTTGTTCCTGATCTTAGAGAACAGTTTTTCACCATTGAGTATGATCTTAGCTGTGGATTTGTCATATCTAGCCTTTATTATGTTGAGATACGTTCCCTCTTCCCACTTTGTTGAAAGTTTTTATCATGAATAGATGTTGAATTTTGTCATATGCTTTTTCTGCATCTATTGAACAGATTGTATGATTTTTATCCTTCATTTTGTTAATGTGGTATATCACATTGATTGATTTGTGGACATTGAACAATTCCTTTTTTTTTTTTTTTAAGATTTTATTTCTTCATTTGACAGAGAGAAAAACAGCGAGAGAGGGAACACAAGCAGGGGGAGTGGGAGAGGGAGAAGCAGGCTTCCCGCAGAGCAGGGAGCCTGATGCGGGGCTCGATCCCAGGACCCTGGGATCAGGACCTGAGTTGAAGGCAGATGCTTAACGACTAAGCCACCCAGGTGCCCCCCATTGAACCATTCTTGCATCTCTGGAATAAATCCCCCTTGATAATGGTGTATGATCCTCTTTATGTATTGTTAAATTCTGTTTGCTAATAGTTTGTTGAGGATTTTTGCATCTATGTTTATCAGGGATATTGGCCTTTAATTTTCTTTTTTTGTGTTGTCTTTGTCTAGTTTTGGTATCAGGGTAATGCTGGCCTCCTAAAATGAGTTTGTAAGTATACTGTCTTCTTCAGTTTTTTGGAAAAGTTTAAGGATTGGTATTTTTTTTAATTGTTTTAATTTTTTTTCTTTTTTCAAATTTTTATTTACATTCTAGTTAGTTAACATATATTGTAATGTCGGTTTCGGGAGTAGAATTTAGTGATTTATCACTTACATATAACATTCAGTGTGCAACACAAGGGTCCTCCGTAATACCCACCACCCATTTATCCCATACCCTCTCCACTTCCCCTCCATCAACCCTCAGTTTGTACTCTATAGATAAGAATCTCATGATTCGTTTCCCTCTCTTTTTTTTCTCTTCCCTTATGTTCATCTGTTTTGTTTCTTAAATTCCACATGAGTGAAATCATATGGTATTTGTCTTTCTCTGACTGACTTATTTCGCTTAGCATAATACATTCTACTTCCATCCATATCATTGCAAATGGCAAGGTTTCATTCTTTTTGATGACTAATATTCCATTGTGTGAGTGTATATGTATATATATGTACGTGTGTGTGTGTGTATTACATTTTCTTTATGCATTCATCAGTCGATGGACATTTGGGCTCTTTCCATAATTATGGTTGATAATGCTGCTGTAAATATCAGGGTGCATGTGCCCTTTGAATCAGTATTTTTGTATCCTTTGGGTAAATACCTAGTAGTACAATTGCTGGATCATAGGGTAGCTCTATTTTTAACTTTTTGAGGAACCTCCATACTGTTTTCCAGAGTGGCTGCACCAGTTTGCATTCCCATCAGGGTTCCCCTTCCTCCACATCCTCGCCAACATCTGTTGTTTCCTGTGTTAATTTTGGCCATTCTGACAGGTGTGAGGTGGTATCTCATTGTGGTTTTGATTTGTAGTTCTCTGATGATGAGTGATGTTGAGCATCTTTTCATGTTTCTGTTGGCCATCTAGTTGTCTTCTTTGGAAAAATGTTTATTCATGTCTTCTGCCCATTTCTTAACTGGATTATTTGTTTTGTGGGTGTTGAGTTCGATAAGTTTATAGATTTTGGGTACTAACCATTTATCAGGTATGTCATTTGCAAATATCTTCTCCCATTCTGTAGGCTGCCTTTTAGTTTTGTTGATTGTTTCCTTCGCTTTGCGAGGATTGGTATTAAATCTTCTCTGAATGTTTGGTAGAATTCACCAGTGAAGCTGTCTGGTCCTTGGCTTTTGTTTGTTGAGAGATTTTTTTTTTTTTTTAATTACTGATTCAATTTCCTTACTAGTAATCAGTCTGTTCAGATTTTCTATTTCTTCATGATCTGGTCTTGGAAGAGTGTATGTTTCTAGTAATTTATCCATTTCTTCCAGGGTGTCCAGTTTGTTGGCCTGTAATTATTCATAGTAGTCCCTTATGATTCTTTGTTTCTCTGCAGTATCAGTTGTAACTTCTCTTTCATTTCTGATTTTATTTATTTGAGCCCTCTCTTTTTTCCTGGTGAGTCTAGCTAAAGGTTTTCCAGTTTTATCTCTTCAAAGAACCAGCTCTTAATTTCATTGACATTTTCTATTGTCTCTTTAGTCTCCATTTTGTTTATTTCTGTTCTGATCTTTCAGATATCTGCTATTTCTGATATTTCCTTCAATTAACTTTGGGCTTCATTTTTTCTTCTTCTAGTTCCTTTAGGTGTAAATTAGATTATTTGAGATTTTTCTTGTTTCTTGAGTTAGGCCTTTATCACTATGAACTTCCTCTTAGAACTGCTTTTGCTGAATCCCATAGATTTCAGTATGGTGTATTTCCATTTTCATTTGTCTCAAGGTATTTTTTGGTTTGTCCTTTGGTTTATTTGTTGATTCATTGGTTGTTCAGCAGCATGTTGTTTGATTTCCATGTGTTAGTGATTTTTCCAGTTCTCTTCTTGTAATAACTTTCTTGTTTCATACCATTGTGGTTGGAAAGATGTTTGATATGATTTCAATCTTCTTAAATTTATTTAAATTTGTTTTGTAGCCTAGCATATGATCTGTCTTGGAGAATGTTCCAGGTGCAGTTGGTGTATTCTGCTGCTTTTGGATTGAATGTTTTGTGTATCTTTACATTAAGTCCATCTGGTCCAGTAAGTCATTTAACGCTGATGTTTCCTTTTTTATTTTCTGTCTGGATGATCCACTAATGTAGTGGGGTATTAAAGTCTCCTGCTATAAATGTATTGCTATAAATTTCTCCCATTTAGGTGCTTCTCTGTTAGGTGCATAAATATTTACAAATGTTATATCCTCTTGTTAGATTGACCCCTTTATCATTATTTAATGTACTTCTTTGTCTTTTATTACAGTCTTTGTTTTAAAGCCTGTTTTGTCTGATATAGCTAGAGCTTTGCCTGATATAACTCCAGCTTTTTTTTTTTTTTAATTTCTATTTGCATGGAACATCTTTTTCCATCCCTTCACTTTCAGTCCGTGTATGTCCTTATTTCTGAAGTGAGTCTTTTTTACAGGAAAGATGTAAAGGGACTCTTTTAAGCTGAAAAGAAGGGGCACTAGTGTGTGTATATATATATATATATATATATATATATATATATATATATAGTATATATATATAATAGTCTATTTTAGGTTCATAGCAGCTTAGCTTGAATGCATTCTAAAGGTCTACATTTTTATTCCCTCCACCCCATGTTTTGTGTTTTTGATGTCACATATTACATCTTCTTATTTTGTGTATCCCTTAACTAATCATAGAAGTTATAATTATTCTTACTACTTTTGGTTTTTAACCTTCATACTAGCTTTATTAAGTGATTAATCCACTACCTTTGCTATATGTTTACCTTTACCAGTGAGATTTTTACTTTCATATGTTTCCTTGTTGCTTTCTTATATTTCTTATAAGGCCAGTTTAGTGGCGATGAACTCCTTTAGCTTTTGCTTGTCTGGGAAATTCTTCATCTCTCAATTCTGAATGATAGCCTTGGTGGGCAGAGGTTTCTTGGTTGGAAGTATGTTCCTTTCAGCACTTTCCATGTGTCCTGTCACTCCCTTCAGGCCTGTAAAGATTCTGCTGAAAAATCTACTGATCGTCTTAGGGTGGTTCCCTTGTACATAGCAAGTTGTTTTTCTCCTGCTGCTTTTAAGATTCTCTCTTTATCTTTAACTTTTGGCATTCTAATTATAATGTGTATTAGTGTAGATCTTTTTGAGTTCATCTGATTTGGAACATTCTGGGCTTCCTGGATTTGGATATGTGTTTCCTTCCCCAGGTTAGGAAAGTTCTCAGCCATTGTTTCTTCAAATAAGTTTTTTGCCCCGTTCTCTTTCTTGTTTCTTCTGGGACTCTTACAGTGCGAACGTTATTCTGTTTGATGTTGTCCCATGGGTCCCTTAAGCTATCTTCACTTTTTACATTCCTTTTTCTCTTCACTGCTCAGTGTGGGTGAGTTCCACTGCCCTATTTTCTACATCACTGATTCTTTCTTCTGCTTCATCTAGTCTGCTGGTGAACCCCTCTAGTATATTTTTCAGTTCAGTTATTGTATTCTTCAGCTCTGTGACTTCTGTTTGGTACTTTCCTTTATTGCCTATCTCTGTTGAAGTTCTCACTGTGGTCATTCATACCTCTCCCAAGTTTGGTGAGCATCTTTATGACCATTACTTTGAACTCTTAATCAGGTAAGCTACTTATCTTCATTTCATTAAGAGTTTTTCTGAGGTTTTTTCTTGTTCTTTCATTTGAAACATATTCCTGTTTACTCATTTTGCTTGACTCTGTCTGTGTTTGTTTCTGTTTTAGGCAAAACAGCTACCTTTCTCAGTCTTGAAGGAGTGACCTTGTATAGGGGAGGAACCTATTGTTTAACCTTGCCCTAGCTCTTGCTTGTCTCTCCACCCTTTGTGATTGTCCAAGCAGCCTGATTTATTCTTGATATGTCCCAGTTATTGAGAGTGTGCCAAGCCTGTCAGTGTTCCAAAGGGAGAATTCATTCATTGCTGACTTTCAGGCTAATTGGAAGCCAGACCCTCAAGCAGCAGCTTTCAAAGTATGCAAATACATGCAGTTCTCTGGGACTACAATCATAAATCCTGCTGGCCTTCAGACCAGGTAGTTTGGAGGTGTCTCTTGGGTGACATTTATAAAATTTGGGGCTTCAAATGAGTGTATAAGCTCTTTTCTGGGAGTTACTGGCAAGTTGTAGCAAGGCTGAGTGAGAGCACAAAGCTGGCATCCCCTGGCCTACTTTCTCTGAGAATATTCCATAGCTGCTAGATGTGTGGTGAACCTGAGGCCTGCCCTTCAGGCTGGAGCTCCAGGACAAGTACATAGGCCTTTTTCACAGAAAGACTGGGGTGTGTTTCAGTCCACCGTCTGTGCAGTGCCCTGGGGGTGCTATCATGCCAAGAATTGTCTCTGTGATTGTTACAGTCCCGTGGGACCCAAGAACACAAGCCTCCCTGGCTACCAAAGTCAGGTGATCCAGGAGAGACCCCTGTGTGGACTGCGCATGCCTGAGAGTTTTAGCAAGGCAGCAGAACAGTGCAGGGCTGGGGTGTGCCTGCCAGCTTTAGTGGGCAGAAAGAGAGCACAGGGCCACATGTGTCTCCTGGTTTTAGTGGGGCAGTAGAATAGTGCAGGGACTGTGTGTGCCTCCTGGCACTAGCAAAGTAAACAGCAGCATAAAAATGACACCTTCCAGGGCCTCTGTCCCTGGAGAGAGTTCCAGCAGGCTCCTACCCCCTCCAGCAGATGCTTTAGAATTAGCAAATGAATCTCCTTTACATAGTGTAGGTACTTTTCAAACTGCTGCTTTTGCACTGGGTGAGTGAGTCTGCATGTGACCCCTTCAAGAGCAATATCTTTATGTCCCTTCAGCCCTTCAGGTCTCTACAGGTATAAGCCCCAGTGGTTTGCAAAGACAGGTGTTTAGGGGGCTCATCTCTTTGGTGCAGGTCCCGAGGATTGGGGTATCTGATGTGGGGCACTAACCCCTTAATCCTCAAGGAGAAGCTCCATATTCATGAGATCTCTCCCAATCATGGGTCACTGTGCCAGGGTGAGGTTTTTGGCAAGACTGTGTCTCTGCCTCTCCTTCCATTTTGATGTGGCCCTTTATTGCCTGTTGTGAAGGCACCATTCAGCTAGTTTTAAGGTCTTTTTCAGAGAGAATTACTCCATATGTAGCGGTGTGTCTGTGGGAGATGAGTTCAGGATCTTCCTATGTCTCCATCTTAGATTGCCCCATCTTTCTGCACATTTCAAATTAGATGCATTTGGAATGTAACTTTGTATTTTCTCTGGTTAATGAAAATATCAGTGATTTTTACCTTCTTCTTTGCACTATTTTGCATGTGTTTTACAGGTTTTTTAGAATGAAATGAGTTACTTTTATAATTAATCAAACCCTAATATCATATATATATAAACATATATATAAACATATATATATAAAATATATACTTTACTGGATATTTATTTTATGTGATATTTTATAATTTTGTCTTCATTTTGGGAGGGAATACATATTTTAGTATTTTAACCTAAAAAAAAGTATCTCTCCTCATCTAGGTCTATTAAAATAAGATTAGCCACTTTGTTGGATACTCCTGGTGTTGAAAATCTTGTTAGCACTCTCATGCTGAATAAAAGTATATTGGAGGATTTAAAGCAATACAATGAGGCTCGCAGAGATGATGTAAGTACCTGCTATGACGAGATTGGTTTCCTTCTCCTTGTGATATGGGCCATTATGACCCACGTAGGATCAACCTTAAAGTTTCCTTGGATCCCAGTTGGAGATAGTTGGAGAATTGCACAGTGGGAAGTGGGGGAGGTGAGGTTGGAAGATGGGAGCAAGAAAAGAAAAACAAAGGAGACTGGGGTTTAAGGATGTGAGGGTGTTCTCTTCACTGGTGGCCCCAAGGTGGGGTGCTGATCAGATATTCTAAATCCTTATCACAGGCATGGAAAATGTGGACTTGATCCAGACAAGTATCCCAGAATAGGATAGATCTCAGGACTTAGAATAGGCAGATCTGACTGAGGTTAGGGAATGGTAGCTCAGGAATCTGTGGGTGCCTGGTGCTCACCCAGGAACACTGGATATCAGACTTAGGACAGTGGGACCCCATTTGACCCTACTGGTTGGTGATTCTGTCTAGACTTTTTTGTTGAGCTGCCTACATTCTCAGGTAATGGATGGGCTGTCAAACACCTGTATGACCAGTGTTAGGTTCTCTTTCTAGTATAGTAACTATACTGTACTTTTGCCCTTGCAAAGGACAAGCTAGCAGTGGTCCTAATGTTAATGCTGCTTTCTTAAGGACCATGACAGTTTACTTAACCAGACATGGAACAGTGCATGTAGTTAGAGAAATGCTTAGTTACTTTTGTGATAAATTTTATTTTGAAAAAAAAGTTTTATTGAACTATAACCAATAAACAGCTGGATAGATTCACAATTTGAATATACCATGTAATTAATGAGCACCTGTTTCAGGAAACAGACTAACCCCAACCTGCCTGAAGTCCCCTTCATGCTCCCATTCAGTTACTTTCTCCTCAGGTTAATACCACCTTAACTTCTAAGATCATAAATTGGTTATGCCTGTTTTTGAACTTTATTTAAAGGGATCACATAGTATGTTTTCTGGTATCAGGTTTTTTTGCTCAGCACTGTGTTTGTGAGATTCACCCATATTGTGCTGTAAAGTATTTCATTGCATGAAGATGCCACAACTTATTTCTTCTTTCTACTGTCATTTGGGGGAGTTTCCAGTTATTGGCTCTTTTGAATAAGCACTTTAGTTAAATTTTAGTCATCAAGAGGGAGACACCAAACACCTGAACACAGTGAAATATTTAATATTTATCAAGACATCAAATTAAAATAAAACTTCTCTCTAGCACATGTTTTCTGTTTTGGTTTGTCTTGATCTTTTTGGGTTTTTTGTTTTTTGTTTTTCATTTATTTGCTCCTTCCCTCCTGACCTGCCAATGCAGTATGATGTATCACCCTGTTCTCAAAGTGGGGTTTAAGGAGTCATAGGGGTCTCTGAGACATCAATTTTCAGGGGGGTTCTGTGAAGTGAAAACTATTTGCATAATAAGAATAAGGAACTATTTTCCTTTTCCACTGTATTGATATTCACACTGATGGTGCAAATGCAGTGGTGGGTAAACCTTGGGAGCCTCGGTGTGGATCAAGGCAGTGGGCACCAGATTTCATCGGTTTCTTCATCGCCATTCACTCATAGTAACAATAAGGAAAAGAGAGCCTAGTGAAGATAGCATTGCACATCAACAGACTGGCTAAAACACAAAGAGAGGCACCACTAAATGCTAGGGAGGATGCGGGGAAATAGGATCATTTATATGTTGCCAGTGGGAATGTAAAATGATACCATTGCTCTGGAAGACATTTTGGCTGTTTCTTCAAAAACCTCAAAGCAACAATCATATGACCTAGTAATTGCACTCCTGGGCATTTATCCCAGAGAAATGAAGACTTGTACACGATTGTTCATAAGCAGTCAGAATTGGCCCAGATGTCCTTCAACAGGTGAGTGGGTAAACTGTGGCACATCCATGCCATGGAGTAATACTTAACAATACAAAGGAATGCATTGTTGATGCATGCATCAACTTGGATGAATCTGCAGAGAATTGCGCTGAGCTGGGGGATGGGAGGGAGCCAAACCCTAAAGGTTACATACTATATAATTCCACCTATTTGGCATTTTTGAAATAACACAATTTTAGAAATGGAGAAGAGATTATGTGTTGCCAGGGGTTAAGGACAAGAGGAGGACAGGGAGTAGATGGGTATGGTTCTTGTAGGGCAACCCAAGGGATCTTTGTGTTGGAATCGTTCAGTCTCTTGACTGTGGTGGTGGATACATGAACCTCTACAGGGTATAAAATTGTGTAGAACTTGATACACATACACACAATCATAGCAATGTGCATTCCCTGCTTGTCATAATATACTAGAGTTTTGCAGAACATTATCATGATGGGATACTGGGCAACATGTACAAGGAATTTCTCTGTATTATTTCTTAAAATTGCTTGTGAGTCTGCAGCTATCTCCATATAAATTTCAATTAAAAAAAAGGAAAAGCTAGTTTCACTTGAAGCAGTAAAAATTATTAACTTTATTAAACTTCAATCCTTAGGTACCTATATTTTCAATGTTCTGTTGTGACAAAAAAATGAGAAATGCACATAATGCTCTTCTGTTGTAGACTGAAGTTGTTGCTTGTTTCAAGAGAAAGCATTTCTGCAATTATTTGATCTTCATGCTGACCCAGCCACTGTTCTCCTGCAACACCATTTTTACTTGAAAGAACAGCTGGCAGACAAAATGTGGTTATTCGGTCTTGGAGACCAGACGTTTTCTTAAAAATGAATGAAGTGAGGCTGTCTCTCCAAGGAAACAACCGACAGCATTTGTTCCCTCTGATAAAATCCAAGCTTTCAATAAAAAATCAGAATTTTGGAAAATCAGTATCTCTCATCATGAGCTTGACAGCTTCCAAAAACTTAAAAATTGTTCTGATGAGGCTGGTGATGATATTATCAAATGTGATGCTTTGATATTTTGTCATAGGTCAACATTTGGGAAATATGTGTAAGTTTGGTGAACCAATATTTTCTAGATAAAACATGATGTTACAAAATCACACATAGTAAAAGATTCATTCAAACAGCAGAATAGACGGATGGGTTTTAATGTGACAATGTATACCAATTTATTGATATGGTTTCAGATTCCACATTGCAGCTCATCTTTAAAACAGTACCACTTGTTGAGTTTTGGTGGATCATCAGAGAAGAATATCTATAATTATCTAAAACAGTTGTTTAAATACTTCTCTGCTTTCCAACTCTGTATCTTTGTGAAGACAGATTTTTTTTTTCATTTATTTCAACCAAAATAACATATTGCAACAGATTGAATGCAGAAGTAGATATGAGCATCCAGCTGCCTTCCATTAAGCCAGACATTAAAGAGATTTGCAAAAATATAAAACAATGCTACTCTCCTCTCTAAATATTTTTGTCAAATTTTAAATTTTGTTTTAATTAGTAAATTAAACAAAAATGAATAAACAAATTAAATTTTTTCTCGGTTTTAATTTCTAATACAGAAACTACCAATAGATAGCTTTAACACACTACTCCATGCTCTTTGGAGTCCTCAGGGAATAGGGTCCTGAGATCATAATTTTTGAGAACCACTGATGTAGAGCTAAAGAAAATGGATTCAAAGTCAAAGGGACTATGGTTTGAATCACAGATTCATCCCTTACTAGCTGGAAGTCTTGGCATGTTCCTCAGCCCCCCAAGCCTTATTTTCTTGTAAGTGAAATAGAGGTAGTGATAATATTTACCTTGTAGGAATGAGGATTCAGTGAACACAGGGAAGACATTTAACTTAGTACATGGTCCAAAGGTAAGTACTGATGGATGTTGGCTCTGACTGTCATTGTCATTAGGTGGCCATGCTTAAGGCCCACGACTGACTCCTTAGAGAAACCTTGATAGTTATATTTTTAAGGGTCTTAAAATCCATGCTTATCTTTTCAGGATGGAACACCAATGAAGGCATTTGTAGCTGAAGTCACAGAACAAATAGTTGGCATTGCAGTTATCAGAGATGAAATGGTAAATTGCAAAATAGACATTGATTTCCTGGATTGTGCCTTTTTATATCATGAATTAGCACACAATGCCTCTTTTTCATTTTTGCATATTTAATACGAATGACCTTTTTTTTTGAAGGCTATACATTTTTTGGAAGGATATAAATCATCATCTGCTTGCATCCCACTTGGTTGACTTTGAATTTCCCATTTCTTTTTCAGTTTAAAATATGACAGAGAATACATGAAAACATTCACATTTTAAAAATTCAAATAACCTTCCATTAGGACCCCCCAAAAGTCTTACTGCTCTCCCCAAAGGATTACTACTATTAATAGTTGGGCATCAGTCCATTCCTACAGTCTTCCTTGCACTTAATTACATGCAGTGTGTGTGTGGGTGTGTGTGGGTGGGTGTGGGTGTGTGCGTGTGCGCGTGTATGGTCAATTGGACAAGTAATTTTATTTTTTTCCTAATGCACAACCAGTTTTTCCTAAATATTTACTGCTAAACAGTTCATTCTTTTCCTGCTGATTTAAAATGCCACCTTTACATTAAATTTCCATGTGCCTGTCTCTATTTTTAAATTCTCCTGTTCTGTTCCATGGATTCATTTGTCAATATCTGTTGTATTATCATGTCTGGTATATCTTGTAGGGGAGTCTTTTCTCACTTATCTTTTTTTTTTTTAATAAATTCTCTTGCTTTTAATAAGACATTTCCTCTTTCAGATAAGCCTTCTAACACTTACTATGAACTTATTTGCACCTTCGTGGTTTTTATAGAACAATTTAGGCTGAATCGACAATTAAAATACTGAGACTTTCTAGGAACATGGCTTCCTGTTTTGGTGGTGGTGGTGTTGAATTCTTTTGGGTTCTTCACTAAAGTTTTGTGGCTTTTAGCATACAGGTTTCTTGTGCCAGGTATTTTGTTTGCCCCTATAGGTTCACTCTCTGCCCTGTACTGTCCCAGGGAGCCTGACCTGGTAGGCAACATCATGGGTGCCTTCACCCCTCAGCTTCTAATTGGGTTTGGCCAATGGGGAGCCCTGAGGAGAGGAAGGGAGGAGAGTGAGGTTGGGATGCCTTGAGCTGGCTGGTGTCTCCATTGAGTTCCCTGACCTTTCCAAGGTGGCCTTTTCTCCAGGACCCTCTCAATTTGGACTCTAGTAACTGGTACCTCCCATGCCACCCACCTAGGGTGGTGATAGCTTGCAGTTGCTGCTACACCATCCTTACTGGTTTCCCTATGCCCTGCCCCTTCTTGTAAAAAGTCTTTTTGTTAAACCCACCTCCAGTTATCCTAATTTGAACATACCATCTGTTTCCTGCTGAGACCCTGACTGATACAGTCCTAGACATTTATGATTTATTTCTACTTGTTTTATATTTTTCTGGGTATTGTGATTAGATACTTTTTTTTTCATTGTACTTTCTAAATGTTTATTTTGGTATGTGAGAAAAATAATAATTTTTGTAATTGTGATCTTATTTCCAGCCACGTTTTGGAAGTCTCTTACTAGTTCTGAGAGTTTTCAATTGATTCTCTTTTCTAGTACAGCATCATTTCTACCATATTCTATTGGCCAAAGCAGTTACAGAGCATGCTCAGATTCCAGGGTTGGAGAAATGGACTCCACTTCTTGATGTGGGTATGGCAAGGTCTGTCTACCAAAGAGCATTTGGAATGCAAATTACTCTTGTGACCGTCTTTGGAAAATAGAATCTGCCACACCTCCTTTTAAAAATATTTATATTTTGGAGGAGGAGCAAGATGGCGGAGGAGTAGGAGACCTAAATTTCGTCTGGTCCCAGAAATTCAGCTAGATAGGGATCAAACCATTCTGAACACCTACAGACTCAACAGGAGATCGAAGAAAAGAATAGCAACAACTCTGAACAGAAAAGCAACCACTTTCTGGAAGGTAGGACGTGCGGAGAAGTGAATCTGAGGCGATATTCGGGAAGATAGCAGCCGGGGGAGGGGGTCTCTGTTGGCCGCTTCTGGCAAGTCATCGAGCCATGGAGCACAAAATGGGAACTTTTAGAAGTTGGCTCTGCTGAGGGACATCTCTCCAGTGGCTAAGTGGGGGGTGGAATTCTCGCAGGACAGCGTGGTCTCAGGACCCTCGGGGTCACAGAAAGACTGGGGGTGCCTGAGTGCGGCAGAGCTCCCAGGTATCAGAGCTGGGAAGCCAGCTGCAGAGACGGAGCCGAGGAGCGGGCTCTCAGCTCAGGGTTGCCATAAACCGTGATCTGCAGCACAGTCAGGCCACTGCTCCTCCAGCAGGGACCCAACAAGTGGCAGATCCGGGGAGACTCCCCTTCCTCCACCAGGAGGAGAGGCACAGGAGCGCACCGCAGGGATCTGCTGGGTTTGGAGACTCCACACGGGGTTGGGTGCCAGAGATAGAAATGCTCGGTCACAGGCCGGGTGAGCACAGAGTGCGGCCAGAGACCGGGGAGACGGGAGTGACTGACGGCTTTTCTCTGGGGGTGCACTGAGGAGCAGGGCCTGAATTCTTGGGTCCTCTGGGGTGGAGATTGGGAGGCCGCCATTTTCACTCTCGTCCTCCAAAGCTGTACGGGAAACTTGCAGGGAACAAAAGCTCCTGAGAGCAAACCGGAGCAGGTTACTTAGCCCAGACCGGCAAGGGTGGGGCAATTCTGCCTCCGGCAAAGACATTTGGGAACCATGGCAATGGGCCCCTCCCTCAGAAGATCAGCGAGAACAGCCAGCCAAGACCAAGTTTACCGATCAATGAGAATGGCAGAACTCCAGCACTAGGGGAATACTGCACATAGAATTCATGGCTTTTGCCCCATGATTCTTTAGTCTTTCAAAGTTAATTTTTTTAATTTTCTTTTTCTATATTTTTTTAATTTTTCTTTTTCCCATCTTCAACATCTTATCAATCCCTTTTTTAAAAAATCTTTTTTATTTTTCATTTTTAGAGTCATATTCTATCCCTTCATAGTAGTTAAACTTATTTTGATATATAAATATATATGTTATATATATATATATATATAAGTTGTTCTCTCTTTAAAATTTTGGGATATAGTTTCTTCTAACAGACAAAAATATACCCTAAATCTCTAGTGTATGGCTTCGTTCTAGTCTCCTGCCTGATCACATTCTCTCCCCCCCTTTTTTTTAAATCCTCTTCTTTCTTTTTTCAACCAACTTTTTATCAATTCCTTTTATAAAATCTTTTATAATTTTTATCTTTACAGTCATATTCCATCCTTCATTGTATTAACCCTTATTTTTGTACATACATAAGTTTTTCTTTCTTTAAAATTTTGGGAGGCACTTTTTTCTAACAGACCAAAATGAGCCCAAAATCTAGTGTGTGGCACTGATCTATGCACCAGCCTGATCATATTTGATCATATTCTGTTTTTTTTTTGTTTTGCTTTATTTTGTTTTTTAAATCTTTTTCTTTTTTTCTTTTTTCTTTCAGACCCTTCTTTTCTCCTGGTTTCAGGTCTCGTCTGTTTTGTTTAGTGTATATTTTTCTGGGGTCGTTGTTACCCTGTTAGCATTTTGTTCTCTCATTCACCTGTTCTCCTCTGGACAAAATGACAAGATGGAAAAAATCACCTCAAAAAAAAGAACAAGAGGCAGTACTGACTGCCAAGGACCTAATCAATATGGACATTAGTAAGATGTCAGAACTAGAGTTCAGAATGACGATTTTAAAGATACTAGCTGGGCTTGAAAAAAGCATGGAAGATATTAGAGAAACCCTTTCTAGAGAAATAAAAGAACTAAAATCTAACCAAGTTGAAATAAAAAAGGCTATTAATGAGGTGCAATAAAAAATGGAGGCTCTAATTGCTAGGATAAATGAGGTAGAAGAGAGAATTTGTGATATAGAAGACCAAATGATGGAAAATAAAGAAGCTGAGAAAAAGAGAGATAAGCAACTACTGGATCACGAGGGCAGAATTCGAGAGATAAGTGTAT
This sequence comes from Mirounga angustirostris, assembly GCF_029215605.1. Classification (NCBI taxonomy): domain Eukaryota; kingdom Metazoa; phylum Chordata; class Mammalia; order Carnivora; family Phocidae; genus Mirounga; species Mirounga angustirostris. The sequence goes on along the minus strand of NW_026991718.1, from coordinate 93,530,837 downwards.
CATAAGATGAAACAACATTAGAATAATTGGGATCCCAGAAGAAGAAGAAAGAGGGAGAGGGGCAGAAGGTATATTGGAGCAAATTATAGCAGAGAACTTCCCTAATTTGGGGAAGAAACAAGCATCAAAATCCAGGAGGCACAGAGAACCCCTCTCAAAATCAATAAAAATAGGTCAACACCCCAACATCTAATAGTAAAACTTACGAGTCTCAGAGACAAAGAGAAAATCCTGAAAGCAGCTCAGGACAAGAGATCTGTAACCTACAATGGTAGAAACATTAGATTGGCAACAGACCTATCCTCAGAGACCTGGTAGGCCAGAAAGAATTGGCATGATATATTCAGAGCACTAAATGAGAAAAATATGCAGCTGAGAATACTATATCCAGCTAGGCTGTCACTGAAAATAGAAGGAGAGATAAAAAGCTTCCAGGAAAAACAAAAACTAAAGGAATTTGCAAACATGAAACCAGCCCTACAAGAAATCTTGAAAGGGGTCCTCTAAGCAAAGAGAGAGCCTAAAAGCAACATAGACCAGAAAGGAACACAGACAATATACAGTAACAGTCACCTTACAGGCAATACAATGGCACTAAATTCATATTTTTCAATAGTTACCCTGAATGTGAATGGGCTAAATGCCCCAATCAAAAGACACAGGCTATCAGATTGGATTAAAAAACAAGACCCATCGATATGCTGTCTGCAAGAGACTCATTTTAGACCCAAAGACACCCCCAGATTGAAAGTGAGGGGGTGGAAAGCCATTTACCATGCTAATAGACACCAAAAGAAAGCTGGTGTGGTAATCCTTATATCAGACAAATTAGATTTTAAACCAAAGACTATAATAAGGGATGAGGAAGGACCTATATCCTACTTAAAGGGTCTATCCAACAAGAAGATCTAACAATTGTAAATATCTATGCCCCTAACATGGAAGCAGTGAATTATATAAGGCAATTAATAACAAAAGCAAAGAAACACATTGACAATAATACAATAATAATGGGGGACTTTAACACCCCCCTCACTGAAATGGACAGATCATCTAAGCAAAAGATCAACACGGAAATAAAGACTTTAAATGACACACTGGACCAAATGGACTTCACAGATATATTCAGAACATTCCATCCCAAAGCAACGGAATACACATTCTTCTCTAGTGCCCATGGAACATTCTCCAGAATAGATCACATCCTAGGTCACAAATCAGGTCTCAACTGGTACCAAAAGATTGGGATCATTCCCTGCCTATTTTCAGACCACAATGCTTTGAAACTAGAACTCAATCACAAGAGGGAAGTCAGAAAGAACTCAAATACATGGAGGCTAAAGAGCACCCTACTAAAGAATGAATGGGTCAACTGGGAAATTAAAGAAGAATTTAAAAAATTCATGGAAACAAATGAAAATGAAAACACAACTGTTCAAAATCTTTGGGATATAGCAAAGGCAGTCCTGAGAGGAAAGTAACAACACAAGCCTTTCTGAAGAAACAAGAAAGGTCTCAAATACACAACCTAACCCTACACCTAAAGGAGCTGGAGAAAGATCAGTAAATAAAGCCTAAACCCAGCAGAAGAGAAATAATAAAGATCAGAGCAGAAATCAATGAAACAGAAACCAAAAGAATAGTAGAACAGATCAATGAAACTAGGAGCTGGTTCTTTGAAAGAACCAACAAGATTGATAACCCCCTGGCCAGACTTATCAAAAAGAAAAGAGAAATGACCCAAATAAATAAAATCATGAATGAAAGACACCACAACCAAAATCAAAGAAATACAAACAATTATAAGAACATATTATGAGCAACTCTATGCCAGCAAATGAGATAATCTGGAAGAAATGGATGCATTCCTAGAGTGTATCAACTACCAAAACTGAACCAGGAAGAAATAGAAAACCTGAACAGACCTATAACCACGAAGAATTGAAGCAGTCATCAAAAATCTCCCTACAAACAAAAGCCCAGGGCCAGATGGCTTCCCAGGGGAATTCTACCAAACCTTTCAAGAAGAATTAATACCTATCCTTCTGAAACTGTTCCAAAAAATAGAAATAGAAGGAAAATTTCCAAACTTGTTTTATGAGGCCACCATTACCTTGATCCCAAAACCAAAGAACCCATCAAAAAGGAGAATTACAGGTCAATATCCTTGATGAACATGGATGCAAAAATTCTCACCAAAATACTAGCCAATAGGATCCAACAGTACATTAAAAGGATTATTCACTATGAGCAAGTGGGATTTATCCCTGGGCTGCAAGGTTGGTTCAACATCCGCAAATCAATCAACATGATACAATACATTAATCAAAGAAAGAACAAGAATCATATGATCCTCTCAATAGATGCAGAAAAAGCATTTCACAAAGTACAGCATCCTTTCTTGATCAAACCTCTTCAGGTTATAGGAATAGAGGGTACATACCTCAATATCATAAAAGCCATCTATGAAAAACCTACAGCAAATATCATTCTCAATGGGGAAAAACTGATAGCTTTCCCCCTAAGGTCAGGAACGCAGCAGGGGTGTCCACTATCACCACTGTTATTCAACATAGCATTAGAAGTCCTAGGCACAGCAATCAGACAACAAAAAGAAATCAAAGGCATCCAAATCGGCAGAGAAGAAGTCAAACTCTCACTCTTTGCAGATGATATGATACTTTATGTGGAAAACCCCAAAGACTCCACCCCAAAACTGCTGGAACTCATACAGGAATTCAGTAAAGTGGCAGGATATAAAATCAATGCACAGAACTCAGTGGCATTCCTATACACCAACAACAAGACAGAAGAAAGAGAAATTAAGGAGCCGATCCCATTTACAATTGCACCCAAAACCATAAGATACCTGGGAATAAATCTAACCAAAGAGGCAAAGGATCTGTACTCAGAAAGCTATAAAATACTCAGGAAAGAAATTGAGGAAGACACAAAGAAATGGAAAAACGTTCCATGCTCATGGATTGGAAGAACCAATATTGTGAAGATGTCAATGCTACCTAGAGCAATCTACACATTCAATGCAATCACTATCAAAATACCACCCACTTTTTTCAAAGAAATGCAACAAATAATCCTAAAATTTGTATGGAACCAGAAAAGACCCCGAATAGCCAGAGGAATGTTGAAAAAGAAAAACAAAGCTGGCGGCATCACAATTCCGGACTTTAAGCTCTGTTACAAAGCTGTCATCATCAAGAGAGTATGGTACTGGCACAAAAGCAGACACAGATCAATGGAACAGAATAGAGAGCCCAGAAATGGACCCTCAACTCTATGGTCAACTCATCTTTGACAAGGCAGGAAAGAATGTCCGATGGAAAAAAGACAGTCTCTTCAACAAATGGTGTTGGGAAAATTGGACAGCCACATGCAGAAGAATGAAACTGGACCATTTCCTTACACCACACACAAAAATAGACTCCAAATGGTTGAAAGACCTCAATGTGAGACAGGAGTCCATCCAAATTCTAAAGGAGAACACAGGCAGCATCCTCTTTGACCTCAGCCGAAGCAACTTCTTCCTAGAAATATCGCCAAAGGCAAAGGAAGCAAGGGCAAAAATGAACTATTGGGACTTCATCAAGATAAAAAGCTTTTGCAAAGCAAAGGAAACAGTCAACAAAACCAAAGGACAACCGATAGAATGGGAGAAGCTATTTGCAAATGACATATCAGATAAAGGGCTAATATCCAAAATCTATAGAGAACTTATCAAACTCAACATCCAAAGAACAAATGATCCAATCAAGAAATGGGCAGAAGTCATGAACAGACATTTTTCCAAAGAAGACATCCAAATGGCCAACAGACACTTGAAAAAGTGCTCAACATCACTCGACATCAGGGAAATCCAAATCCTCAATGAGATACCACCTCATACCAGTCAGAATGGCTAAAATTAACAAGTCAGGAAATGACAGATGTTGGTGGGGATGAGGAGAAAGGGGAACCCTCCTACACTGTTGGTGGGAATGCAAGCTGGTGCAGCTACTCTGGAAAACAGTATGGAGGTTCCTCAAAAAATTGAAAATAGAGGTACCCTATGACCTAGTAATTGCACTACTGGGTATTTACTCCAAAGATACAAATGTAGGGATCTGAAGGGGTACGTCCACCCCGATGTTTATAGCAGCAATGTCCACAATAGCCAAACTATGGAAAGAGCCAAGATGTCCATCAACAGATGAATGGATAAAGAAGAAGTGGTATATATATACAATGGAATATTATGCAGCCATCGAAAGGAATGAAATCTTGCCATTTGCAACGACGTGGTTGGAACTGGAGGGTATTATGCTGAGCAAAATAAGTCAATCAGAGAAAGACATGTATCATATGATCTCACTGATATGAGGAATTCTTAATCTCAGGATACAAACTGAGGGTTGCTGGAGGGTTGAGGGGTGGCAGGGTTGGGGTGGCTGGGTGATAGACACTGGGGAGGGTATATGCTATGGTAAGTGCTGTGAATTGTGTAAGACTGTTGAATCACAGACCTGTACCTCTGAAACAAATAATATATTTTATGTTTAAAAAAAAAAGAAGATAGCAGGAAGGGAAAAATGAAGGGGGGAATCGGAGGGGGAGACAAACCATGAGAGACTATGGACTCTGAGAAACAAACTGAGGGTTCTAGAGGGGAGGGGAGTGGGGGGATGGGTTAGCCTGGTGATGGGTATTAAAGAGGGCACGTACTAAATGGAGCACTGGGTGTTATATGCAAACAATGAATCATGGAACACTACATCAAAAACTAATGATGTAATGTATGGTGATTAACATAACATAATAAAATAAAATTTTAAAAAATTTATATTTTATTTCTTTTTCTAGTTTTATTGTATGTTTAGAATACCATTGAGTAGTAGTGTTTATAATGGGTACTATTGTGGTGTTCTTGATTTTAATAGGAATGATTCTGTATTTTCCTCATTTAGTATATAATATTTGCTGCAAGCTTCTGGTAATCTATCCTTTATCAAGTTAAGGAAGTTCTCTTCTATTTCTTGTTTACTAAAAGTTGTTATTCTGAATGAGTGTTGAATTTTATCAAATGTGCTTTTGGCATTTATTCAGATGACCATATGGCTTTATTCCATTAATGTATCCTACACCATTCTTGTTTTTGGATTTATTTCTTTTTTTTGACTCAGTACATCTTTGAATAATTTTTTTAGAAATAGTGGTAGGTGCATACATATACAAGAAGTTTTCATTTTGTCCATACATATAGAAGAAGTTTTCATTTTGTCATCACCCTCGAATACTCATTAGGCTGTATATAAAATTCTTATTCCAACTACTTCTCAACAGATTTTTGATGTTTTTACTCTCATGGTCTTCCAGTGTCACTGATAAAATGTACTCTGATATAAATAAATTTTGTTTGTTTGCTTTCTGTCTTGAGAATTAGTTTGTTTCTTTTCTATCCCTGAAATTCTGAAATTTTACTAAAATGTAACTTATGCCCCTTCTGAGTCTTGGGAATATCTTTGTTCTATGATTTTATTATTTTTTCCCTTTTTATTTTTCCATTCTCTTCTTAAATTCCTTTTAAGATGGATGTTGGACCTTTGGAATTGCTCCTTCATTGTCTCTTAACTTTCTTCTCATTTCTTTATCTCTTGTTACTCTTCATTCTAGGAGTTATCTCTTGATTTTGTCTTATGGATCCCTAATTCAGTCTTCAGCCATGTCCATTCTGTTATGCAGGCCTTCTGTGGGAATTTTCTTTTTAAAAGATTTCATTTATTTATTTTAGAGAGAGAGTGTACATGCAGTGGGGAAGAGCAGAAGGGGAGGAAAATGGAGGGGGAAAGAATCTCAGACTCCATGCTGAGCAGAGCCTGACACAGGGCTCGATCTCACAACAGTGGGATCATGATCAGAGCTGAAACTAAGAGCTGGACTGAGCCACCCAGGTACCCCTCTATCTGAATTTTCATTTCAGGGTTCATATATTTAACTTCCAAGTCTCTCCCTTGTTCTTTTCTTATTCCTTTTTGTAGCAGCTTGTTTGTTAATGTTATATGTAGTATCCTTTTTGGTATCTCTGAGGACACTGAGTAGAATTTTTTTCTAAAAAAACTCTCTTCTGTTCCATGACTGACCTCTTTTCCCCTGGAGTAATTTGTAGTTTCTCTATTTTGACCTTTTGCCTTCATCAGTTTTCCCTGAAAGTCATGAATGAAAGATTATAGTATCAGTATGGCTGGCTGGCATGGGTATCCTTGACAGATGTGCTTCTGCATTGCATCGCTCAGTCATTGGGAGGGCTGGCCATCCCAGTCTCTAATTGGGAAGAGGCATCAGTTGTCTGGCTTCCTCTTGTGACCTTCAATGTAGGTGGTCCTAGCAGATGGTAGGCAGGTTAAGAGGGTGTAAGCCAGTGTTAGAGAACTTTCCTACCAAGGTAAGACTACTTTGCCTTTTTTTTTTTAAGATTTTTATTTATTTGAGAGAAAGTGAGAGCGAGAGATAGAAAGAGAGAGAGAGAGAATGAGCAGGAGGAGAGTGAGAAGGAGGAGAGGGAGAAGCAGGCTCCCCTCTGAGCAGGGAGCTGACTTGGGGCTTGATCCCAAGACCCTGAGATCATGACCTGAGCCTAAGGCAGATGCCTAACCAACTGAGCCACCCAGGTGCCCTGTAGACTACTTTTGTGTTGCCAATCACACCACCTCATTACTTTAAAAATAATTTTTTGTTGTTATTTTAAGGGATTTGAGATGGGAGGAAAATTAGGTGCACATGGCCCATATGCTGTTTTGAGCTAGTAACCTCTGTAGGCTCTTCACTTTTTGTTTTTCAGTGATTTCTCAGCTCTACATTTATTACTCATTTTATCTTACAATGAGGGATGCCTTCTTGGTAATTAAAGAAAAGTCTTAGGGTGTTAAGGCAACTATAGGGTCAGTGCAGATGGAAAGGTCAGACCTTGCCAGAATTGCCCTCAGCTACCACCACTGGCCTGGTTACCCCGAGCCCCCTTTCCTCCGTGCTTTGTGGCAGAGGCTGTAAAGACAAAGGACCTTGATGGGCTTGAATACAGACTTCGGTTTCCTGAATTTTCTAGTGCCAGCTTTGCTGATCACAGAGCAAATGAGGTTCCTTGCATTCTCCAATTCCTCTTTTTGAAAGTGTGCTTTGAGGACAATTCTACTGTGGAAAATAAGAAGAAATATAAGTAGGTGCTTTCCAATGTGCGTATAGTTTGATTTTTCCTGCATAGCAGGTGTGTTTACGTGCTCTTGTCATGAGAGAAAGTCACTCACTCTGGATGGTGCCCCCACCCCACAGTGTGCACTGTGGGGAAGAGAAGCAGTGCACAGTTAGCATGGATGAGCCCCTGCTTCCCTGCCCACAGCGTGGGGGACCAAGAGTGGTGGTCAGAACTAGAGCCGTAGAAGCAGGAGCAGAATGCCTGATATTTTCTTGTATAAGTAAACACCAGTCCTTTAAATTACTTTCCACAGGCTAAAAATAGAATATTTGAGAGGCATAAAAAGTTTAAGGAATGCCTACGGACAAGGCCTAGTCTTGTGGTTTTATTGTAGGCCAATCCAGCCACATGGGCCAGTCAAAGTCTGTGACCTGTGGGACGGCATGTTTCCACCTTAATGGGTGAAGAGAGAATAGTAATGAGTCCAGAGAACACCAGTGGCTATGTTTGTCCTGCTGCTGAGTTTTGTACATGGTCAGTCAGTCATACTGACCAGCTGGTGCTCCCCTTGTCCAACAGTGGTGACAAGCTGCTGTCCTGTCACCTGGCCACTAGCAGAGACTCGAGGCTCTCGGTTTTTAACAGCCACGGCTGTAAGGAACAAATTCCAAAGCTGTGTGGTCACCCTTCAGAGACAAGCCATCAGAACTTTCAGGAAATGTAATTTTCCATTTTCAAAAATTGAACAGTGACAATGAGGTAGTAAATCACAGGAGAGAAAAGCATGTTTCTTACTATTGTACCCAAGGTAATTTTTATAAGATTTTCATGACAAAATGCACACCATTTGTTTAAAACATCCTTAGATGCCCTTTCCCCTCTTCTCTTTTAGGATGTAGAGTACATACGATCCCATTACAACATTGAAGATTTCATCTACTTCAGTCACCACCAGCGTGAAGAGCATGGGCATCTGTATCACTTTGCCCTGAACCCTGTCTTTCGGCACTACACCAAGTTTTTTCTGAAGGAGATCCTCCGTTTAGGCTATAAGTCCTGTCTCTACTACCCTGTTTACCCACAGATCAGGGAAGGCAAGGTAAAAGAATGTCATCAACCTTCGAGACGTCATTTGTGTCATGTGCCATATTTTATTCCTTCCTCACTGAATGGATTTGGATTAAAACATGCCTCTCAATTTCAAACGGCCACATTGGCCCTTTTATTTATTACACTATAGCGAAAGTCCAGAAGACTGAATTTCAGAAACATTCACAACCATTATAATTAGTGAACAATTTGTTGGCTTTTTCCTATTGACAAAACAGAGACTGAAAAGTGCAAAAATGCTCTAAGGGACATGGAAGTCAAATAATTTCTTATGGGGCCTTAGTGAAATGCCAAAGTGATCCTATCGTGTTCTTCAAGCAAAGAACATTTTTGTTTGAACTCATAGAACAAATCAATTCAATCCTATAAGATCGGTGTGCTCTCACAGCATTCCAAATAAGCCCTATAACCACTGCCATAAGAGTGATGGATAAAAAGTGGAGATGTATGAAGGTGATGTAAACTTTATGTAGTAAATACCTCTATAACTCTGCCCAACACTGTTATACTTACATAGACTAATCCTTTTGTGGTAAACACCATCTACTGTGTATCCATACATGCACAGATTGCAAGCTCTTCATTTGCTTCTGTCTTGCTTTCACTTACCCTATTAAGTCTTCAGAGCACTCTTCACTAGCTAAATTATCTTTTATCACCAAAGCAAAGGTGATTGTCTTTTTTTTAAGATTTTATTTATTTATTTGAGAGAGAGAGAGAGCAGAAGCAGGGGGAGCAGCAGAGGGAGAGAGAAAAGTAGGCTCCCCACTGAGCTGGGAGCCCGACATGGGGCTCGATTCCAGGACCCTGGGATCATGACCTGAGCTGAAAACAGATGCTTAACTGATTGAGCCACCCAGGTGCCCCTGTTTGTCTGTCTTGTTCAAAGCTGCATCCCAGTCCAAGTGCCTAGAAGAGTCGCACACATGTGTGCATGCGCACATCAGTGTGTATACACACACACGCACACATAGTGTCCTGGTTATTCCATAGGCAAGGGTCTCTTCAAGTTGGCTTCTCAAGGTATTGTTTCTGGCAAGTCGATCCCTCCATCACTGACAGCTGGTCCTCAGCTCCATGTAGACTTGAGAGGTGATGAGATTCAATCACTAGGCCAGCTAGAAGTTGTCCCATGATATCCCATTCATGACCAAAATCTTTCTCATGCTCTGCCCAGAGCCCAGGATGTTGTCATGTTTCTTCTTTGTTACCATAAATGAGCTAAGCAGATTTTTAAAATAATCTGATTCATTAAACTTAAAAACAATCTGAGGTCTATCAGTACATTCCCCAAACCAGTAATTTTGCCAATGTACCTTATTTAACAAAAGCCTTCTGGGGAAGTACAGAGGGAACGGGGAAGAAGATAAAACATGGAAAAGATCTTTAGCGAGAGGTAGAATATGCTCTAGTGATGGTTTTTTCCTATCAAAATGCAATGTGATAGGCATGTGAATGCCCTAAATTTGAACTTAAGGAGATGGAAGGTAACGGTTCTGGTGGAAAATCCTGGTCTCACACATTTTCTTTTTACTTTGCATTTGGCCAGTCGCCAATGCGGTGACCTTCAGGATGTGATATTAAATTCTTACTTTTTATTCATGATGTTGCCTGCATCATGACTGCCTGCAGTTGGTCCAGAAAGTCCTTTTGCATCCATAATAAAAAATTGTATCTTTGACATTTCACTGAACGTTCACATATTTACCTCAATCGTGTAGAATTTGGAACGTGTTATGCACTATTTTACGTAGAATATAGAAACATATCTGGAGACAGATTTTTCCTCTCAGTCTGCACTTCCAGTTGATTTACATATATACCTTTAAACAAGTGTAAGAAGCAGTACCAGGTAATTTAGGTAAGAATTTCCAAGGTCGGCTATAAATCCCTTGACTATAGTAAAAGTGAACATTGGGCTCGAATTATGAAGATGGTTTTCCCCACACCCTCCTGCCAGGACATGTACTGAGAGATCCTCCAAGCATAAAAGCAGAACTCTGGCTGGGAAATCCTGGGTTCTGTTTTTCAGTGTGTGAAGTCAGGGTGTGAAGTTCAATGGTGAAGGATTTTAGAAATCCCTTTTAGAAGCTCTTAGAAATGCCTGGTGGTGGGGCGGGGCGGGGGGGGGTAGTGCTTTCAAATAGCAGCCAAGCCCTACGTTTACCATCTTATTTATTAAACTGCCCCTAGTTTTAGTTGAGTTTTACTTGCTTTGTTTTCCAGTTTAAATTCCATAAATATGTCATTAGGGATTTTGGTGTCACAGTTCAACTCTTAAGGTTGAAATGGGTGAAATACCCTGAGTTAGTTTCACCAGAACCCCCTCCGATTTCATAAATGTGAAAGGAATAAAAATCACCATGTTCAGTTTTCTCTGCCAAGTTTTAAAAATGGGGTAAAATGAATATTTAACACATTCTCCTAAAACATGATTTATCATAGTCTGTTACAGTAAGCATAAATCCGGCTCATAATTTAGCATTAATACAAGTCAAAATAATGTGATCCAATCTCCCTACCCCCCACCCCACTTTCCAGTTTCATCTTTTTGTTTTAAAACACGTCTTTTATCAACAAAGGTCTGGTTGGAGTGGCTGTGCCTTTCACAAACAGGAGGATTTCCACATCTACGCTCAGCCTCCCCTCGATGATGTTTTTATCTATGTGCCTTCTTAAAGCAGCTTGTGCCAAACACGCAAAGGTTAACAGGACGCAGATAACACAGCTTAACGGGGTCAAGTCAAGCTGATTCATGATCACTATGGAGAAGAATATCCTCCTGGGGAAAATACTTGTACTGAAAAATCCCATAAACCAAACCACTTGTTTATCTGTCATTCCCACAGAGATAGTAATGTAATTACTCTCGTAATTATCTTCATTAGTGTCAGGCATTATCTACAGTTCATTCCTCTGCTCGACAAGTATGTTTGTTTATTTGCTGATTTCCCCCCCTCTCCGATTTGGCCGGGTTCGGACTTCTGTATTTGTGAAGCTGCGTGCACACATCTGTGCTGCACCGCCCTGACATTCTCTCCCCTAAAACAGAGATTGCTGTCTTTCAGTTCCAGAGCTCCTATGCCCACTCCCTGACATCCGCCCTTCATTACTTGGTTCCCGTGCGGCCGCGACGACAGATTGTCTATCCTCTGGAAAAGCTTGGCATCAACGCTCCATCAAAGGCGGTCTCCAAGGATCCGGTGGGTAGCCGGGCGGCAGCAGGCAGGGAGGCGCCGTGCCAAGGCACGCGGGCGTGGCAGATGGGGTGGCAGCACTGTCTTCTCGGGAGCAGGCTGCTTCTTAATTACAGGGAGCCTGGAGCTCATGCCCTTACAGGGGCATCCTGCCGAGGCTCTCCTGCAGCCCTTTCCCTCAGGTGGTTATTTCACAGAAGCCCCGGAAACAGAGGTGGCCTGATCCCTGGATGACAGACCCCATGGGGACGCTTTGTGTCTCGGCACAAGTGGCCTGGAGTCAGACTCCCAGCGTATGTCTGTTCTCTTTCTCCTTCCTCAAACTCAGATTCCCCCTTTCCGTCGATGTTTTGCTTGCAAGGCGAAAGGGGGAATTCCCAAGTCAGACAAAGCTGACAGAGACCGTAAAGCTGGCTGTGTTTGAGATGTTTGGGTCCTAAGCTGGGTTTGTTTTATCTCCTCTGTGGGGGGTCAGGAGGATTAACAGGAACATATTAGCTGCCCTGGGGTGGCACGGGGCTTAGCCTTAAAGTGAACAAGCCTGGGATGCGTTTATGACCAGAACAGAAGAAACCAAAATGGAACCTAGATTGCACTTTCACTGGAAACGTACGTGTGTGTGCACACGGCCATGTTCAATGAATTAGCTGGAAAAAACATGATCTTGTCAAGTTGACTTACATACATAGGCTTGTAGTATTTGTATGCACTTCCATTTAAATAAGTCGAAAAACAAAATTCCCTGTGTGCTGACATTTGTCCATTGTGAGAGAGGAAAGAAGAAAGTGGAAGGTTTTAACTCTCCAAAACCTTTGCCAAGGAGTTGCTCGAAATGGTGCTCAAATAAAGAGCTTGGGGACCCCAGCGCTGCAGGAAGTATGTCGTTCAGCTGCCCGAAGTTCCCACTCTGCAAATGGGAGCACTGGGTGGGGCGGGGGGGGGCGCTCCATCAAAACCCGGCTTAGCGGCACCTGCTCACTGTAAGCAAGGCTGCTTAAATTCTGCACTCATCTTTACATTTGTTAAAACAGACAATAAATTTATATTTCTTTTCTGGTAAGTTCTAACTTTATATTTGAGGAGCGACTAAAAATCAATAGCAGTTCTTTCCCCTCCTAACTCTTCATTATGGAAAATGTCAAGCATATACCGAAGTAGAGAGAACCAGATAAAGCAGGGCTTCTCCTACTGTCTGTGCTGAGGGACTTTATCTTCTTTTTCTTTTTCTTTTAATGTAGAATCCATCATAGACGGATAGTTTTATAAAAGTTTTATAATTCCTTAAAAATGAGTTTAAAAACAAAGGGAGACAAAACTCAAGTCCAGTTATTTTATTATTAGATTTAACAGACACAGAATTACTCTGCCCAATTGTTATAAAAGCTGCTGAGTGCTTCTCTCCATCTCTATGCTTACATCTTCGAAGACCAATGACAGTTTGTAGATGGGCACCTGTCTCACACCACATGTTGAGTAGCACTGAAACTCCCAGATACCTGGCACTGAGCTTCAAAAATTTCCAATTCTTGCAATTCTTGGCCCATTTTGGATGTTCTACACCCCCACCCACTTCTCCTTCCTCCTTATCATTTTAAAGCAATTCTCAGATGCATCTGTTTCACCCAGGATCATGGGTATATTCTAGGTAGCATGGCCCAGAGCACTGCAGCTTACGCTCTGTCCACACTAAAGATAAGAGTGCCCGAGCCCATCTGGAGGACCTTGGGGATGGCCACCAGATGGTCTGTTTTCGTGTAGAGATCCTGGGAGTGGACTCCTTTGGAATGAAAGCCAAGACCCACAGGTTTGCCACAAGGAGAGTGCCTTGGGGTCAGAGAGGGTGCCTTCTTCTATGGCACCCTGAAACACAGCTTCCATAGAGTCAAGCTGATCCCAGGAGAAGGTGCCTCCCTGCACAAGGATGCAGCTTCTGTGTCAGATCAGGGTAAGGAGGAGAGAGGCTGCCCTTTCGCAGTCACAGCTGAGACTCCTTCAAGGATGGACAGACCATATTATTGGGCCAGGAGAAGCCTTCACATGGCTCTGGCACCTTAAGCCAGTTCAGGGAAGGGGAGAAATCCACCTGGTTATCAAGAGCAACATTTTTCTGAATACCGAAAGCTTCTCCCCACCCCAACCCCCAGGAATCTCCAGAGCCTGGAGCTCCAGGTGGGGAGAAAGCCAGAGAAAACATTTTGCTGCATTCAGAACAATCTTATCATGACTTCCCAGGTTGGTATGAGTTGAATCATTACTTACATTTAGTAACCTTTTCTGTGGTGATCTCAGTGTGCTGTATGCCAACCCCCCCCCCCCCCCCCCCCCCGCCCCATAGAGCCCTGGCTTATTTCAAGGCACAGCAGAGGATGGACTGTTTAAATCACTCGTCCAGGAAGACAACCACTTACCAGACGGGTAGGGCTGACGCTTGGTACCTGTGGTGCTGTGGCCGTGTTGTCTATCGTATCAGTGAATTTTGACTTTTGAAGAAACACTTCTGCTGCTACTTATTGTACTCCTCCTTGAGAAGGTTTTAGTAAAGATGTAGATTCAGCAAACAAGATTTAGTAAATATTTTAGAAATCTTAAAAGTTTGATCAAAGGATTATCAAAACCATAATCCACATGGGACGGGCCTGGATATTCAAAAGTTAAAATGCCAAATTATATTATTTTAAATTATTTTTTTTCTTTTCAATGTTTTAGTTGGATTTCATGCTTTAGGCCGATCATCTGAGACAAGGTGAGCCAAATAGAAATTTTCTAGGAGGAATTTCTATCGAGTCCTAAGAGCATTGTTTTCTTAGGAGAACAATAGTGTTGCAGCCATTGAACTTGGTGAAGCGGAGTGACTGTCATTACTAAATGAACTCCTTTTATTTTCCCTTTAAGTTTGCTATCTCCTCTAGCACATGGAGGCTATATGGCTCCTTCACCATGTCTGCACATTTCTCCGGCTGGGCACTTGCCTTTCATACCTTTTATCCTACTTAAACCATCTCAGAGTGACCATCCATTCCCTTGCTTTCACCTAGGAAGCCAGTCTTCAAGGGAACAGATCACTCCAGGCATGAATAATGGGATAGAGAGTGTTTCATCTCAGTGGGTTGCCAATTTGAATCTGGCACAAGCCAGCAGTGATTGAAATTCATCACTGCATGGCAGGGAAATATGCCCCCACCCCACCTCAAGGCCCTGGTTGTTTCTGCCTGGTTTGGATGATAGGTGTCCCTGCCATAGTACCTTCCCTATCGTTAGTATTAATTGACAGCCTGCCCCATATCGGGCCATAAGAAAGGACCTGGAAAACATGTAAATGGTTTTCATCACATATTATAGAGGTAGGTCCCAAAGATTCATCATGATATCTCCACAGTCAATCAGTGTAGATTCATGGATAAGAGAGAAGGCTTTTTTCTGACCAAGGCTGTAACCACATGGGACAGGCTTGGAAGACTCACTTCTCAGCTTGAATTGGCCATCTTGGCCTCACATTGTGAGAATTATTGTAATGGAAATTTTTTAAAAAATGAATCAACGTATGGCCCACATGCATGAAAACTATGATCAGGAAAATACTCAAAATTTGGCTGAATTAATTGAATGGCCGTATTAAAGACTGTGGAGCAGTTTGAGCCACACTGACTTTGAGGTGGTTCTATTTTCTTTCCTTTCCTTCTCCCACATAGGGATACAGAGATGACTTTGACCCCTGCTCTCTGGGAGCTCACAGGCTAGTGTCAGTATTAATGTAGGACTGTTTTGGCTAGTTGAGCCAGGGATGGGAGAGGGGCCACACTGGCCCCCGTATTGAGAGCCAGACTCAGGAGGAGGATCCACACTGGGGTCTGCACAATCACTTGGTAGGGAATGCCTTTGTTCCGAAGCGCTGTTTCCTTTCTAAGACCGGGATTTCAAATGAGTCTTATTTGTTTTGTTTTGTTTTGTTTTGTTTTAAAGATTTTATTTATTTATTTATTTGACAGAGAGAGTCACAGAGAGGGAACACAAGCAGGGGGAGTGGCAGAGGGAGAAGCAGGCTCCCCACCGAGCAGGGAGCCCGACACAGGTCTCGATCCCAGGACCCTGGGATCATGACCCGAGCCGAAGGCAGACGCTTAACGACTGAGCCACCCAGGCACCCCTCAAATGAGTCTTATTTGTGATATGAAATACCAGAAAATCTGCCTTGAGCTGAAACAGCTCCTACCCTTGCTCCAGTCTCATAGATGCTCCCCATCATCCACTTCAGTGTCTTTAGTTCTTCATCTTGGTTTACGGGATTCATAGAATTATAGTGTGAACTCATCTTTCTCCCCCCCCAAATTTTGGGGACCAGACCAAGCCATCATCTTTCAGATGACGCAGGAATCTTACTTTCAGTCTTATCGATGCCTGTTGTTATTTTTTGTGGTGGTTTATTAGTGATGGTCTTTTAAAATCTTGACTAATGAATTCTTTGAGGCCTCCATTTTCCCTTTGTCCTTCTACAAAGGAAAATGACAGTTTATTTAACCCCCCTTTCTCAGAGCTAAGTGCTGGCCCGCTTTTTCCTGGTATGTGATCTCTCAGGAAGATGTCACTCGCTGGCATTCAGTTACCCTTTGAATTGTCCCTTTTCATCTCGGCTGTTCTTCCCCAGTCCAGCTATAATTACCATCTGATGGACTGTTACTGGATACTGTTTCACTTGTGCATCTGCTGCCCTAGGAAATTGCATTATTCTCCCAGCACCTGCTAGATTTTCCCCAGCTTGGTTGTTTCCCAACCCCTTCTTCAAACTTGGAAACTTTGGCTGCCCCTAGTTAGACTCCCTTGGTTGTATTTGTGGTCAGGTTGCGTGGCTGTGTTTTAAAATCAGCCCATTAGCATCTCCTTGGTAGAGGTTGCTAAAAATACATACGCATGTTTTTCAACATTGTATATGCACTGATCATCTTAATGTGATGATGGTGATAGTATCTTGAAATGAAATTAACGCACTTTAAATCACTGCCCATGAGCCAAGTGTGCTTTTTCAAGCCATTTCTCAGCCCTTTGTATTTGCTCCTATTTATAGTGAACCCTTTTCTCTGACATTCTTAGAATAATTTACATAAGTTCCTTCATGAGCTCTTTTTTTTTTTTTGCCCTTCAAATGGTACAAGTTCCATGGTCATTTCATTCCAATTCTCTGAACACTATCTAGTTTAGTATTATATGCAGTATACAATATATATCAGCACGACTTGTGTGACATCAGTGATTTATTCTCATAATTCCTTCCTCTTAGAGAGGTTACAAAATAATAACAACAACAACTACTTCTCCTGACAGTATTGAGTTCTTACTAAAGGCTTCCCATGAATCATCCCATCTGATACTCACATCAGCACTTGTAAATTGTCACTGCTACTGTGCTCCTCAATGTACCTAAAGAAAACAGGCTTGCAGGGAAGGAAGGTAAATGACTTGTCCAAAGACTAATTCACTGGCAGAGCTTCAAATCCAGGCAGTTGGATGACAGACCCCTGCCTTCAACCATGACATATATATTCTCTATATGAATATATAGAATTTTCACTCTAAAAAGTGAAAGTGCTGCTATCATAACTCATTTTAGGAAGACCAAACCACAGAAAAGGAAGATGGCTTGACAGAGACCTTTTGGGATCTCCCAGATCTTTGGCACCAGCTACTTAATCAAAAGGTGACCCACAGATAATTGGCTTTCCCCCAGAGGGGTTTGGATTTTCCTCTTGGCTGAGTCCTTCATTCTTGAGTCCAATTCCGGGCCAGTCTGACCCCGGCTGGGCTTGGCTGGGAAGGAGCAGACGCACAGGCCCGAGCTGGTGTGCCAGGGTCAATTTTTAGACACCAGCTGATCAGGCTGTCGGCACTTCTCTCTCCAGCTTATTGTTGCAAACCTTTTGAAATGATAGTGGTAGCTACTGGGAAAGGAGGAAAAAAATTAGGATCCCATACATAGGTTATGTTGTTATAAATTTCTCGATACTCAGTTCCACGCTACATGGGGCTTCACAGTGTTCTTAGAAAGTGCTCGAGTAGATGCCTTGGATAAGTGACTGAAGGTGTGCATGGGAGGCCAGGGTTGGAAAGGATATGTGCTAGTGGCATAATTGACAAGCCTGGACATTCATTGTTTAGAAATTGGCTGCAAAAAAATGCCAAAATGAGCTTTTCGGGCTGTGATAAGCTAAGAGACTGTGAAAAGTAAAGTTACTTCTTAACAATCTCAGCATCATCAAAAATCAATCCTACATCTTTTCCTCATTTTCTAGAATAGATATTGTAGGACAATCAATCTCTCTTTCCCTCTCTCCATCCCTCCCTCCCTCCCTCTCTTTATCAGTTTTATTGAGACATAAGTCATATGCCATGCAATTCGCCCGTTTAAATTATACAATTTATTAGTTTTTAATATATTACATGGTTGGGCAAACATCATCTAATTTTAGAACTTTTTTGTCATCCTAGAAAAGAAAGCCATTAGTAGCTACTCCCTACCCACCCCTTCCCCCAGCCCTAGGCAACTACTAATTTATTTTCTGTTTCCATGAATTTGCCTATTCTGGACATTTTATAAAAGTAGAATTATACGATGTGGCATTTTGGGACTGTCTGTGTTCTCTTAGCATGTTTATAAGGTCCATCCATTTTATTGTGTGTATCAGTACTTGATCCTTTTTTTTTTTTTTTAAGATTTTATTTATTTACTTGGGAGAGAGAGAGAAAGAGAGAGCGAGCACAGAGGGAGAGGGAGAAGCAGACCTCCCCACTGAGCAGGGAGCCCTATGTTGGGCTCAATCCCAGAACCCTGGGATCATGTCCTGAGCTGAAGGCAGATGCTTAACTGACTGAGCCACGCAGGCGCCCCTACTTGATTCCTTTGTATTGCTTAAGAATATTATATGTATATGCTACATTTTATTTATCCATTCATCAGACAGTGGACATTTGAGTTGTTTCCACCATGTTGCAATGAATATTCCTGCACAGGTTTTTATGTGGCTATATGTTTCTATTTCTCTTGGGTGTATATACCTAGGAATAGAATTGCTGGTTCATATGGTAGCTCTATGTTCAACATTTTGAGGAACTTCCAAACTGTTTACCCAAGTGAGTGCACCATTTTGCACTCTCATTCTTAGATGAGCCCCAGCATTCCTGCTAATAAGTGGCAAAGTGCTGGTCCACTCAAGGCCACGGCTGGGCAGTGTACCTCAGAAGTGGGGCTTTCCCACCACTCCTGGACAGCGTCATGCTTGGTTGACTGTGCACCCATAATACTAGCTTCAGTTATTTTGAAAGCAGAAATTTTTCTAAAATCTGATCTCTCCTGATCTTATCTTCCTGGCCTTACCCTCTCTGGCTCATCAGCCTCCTGTAGGCCTGCATGCACATTTAGAAGAGCTCCAACAGCAGGAGGAAAAAAAAAAAAAAGCCCATCCAAACCACAAGAGTGGTTTTTAAGCCACCATCCTGTCCTTTGTTTGAGTCCACCTTTCCTAGTGTTACTGCTTTTAAAACAGCTCCCAACAGAAAAAAAAAGAATCCTGAGGCTTTCCTGGATGCTGATGGGTTCTTGCCACAACCCGGTAGGAAGAAAAAAAGTGCATTCTGTTCCCTGCAGAGCCAGAGTAATGAATGCCGCTGAGGTCCAGAAGTGCCTCGGGATACATCAGCTGCCTGCTGGCGCTCTGGAAGGCCACAGCCAAGCTGGGCTCCTGGGTGGACCTGAGCTCCCCGGGGCAGGAACTGGCCTTCACAGCTAAGTGGCTGCTTCACAATCCGCCTTCAGGGAGGAAAGGCATGGCAGCACCAACAGGAGGCTTTGCTTTGTGTATTTTAAAGTAGCTGGGGATGTAAAATGACAAAGGGGACAATTAGAGCTGCAGATGCTGACTCGAGAAGTTACCTCTTTTCCTCTTGATTAAAAAAAAAATAGGTCATTACAAAAGCAGTCCATATTCATGGTAGAAATTTTAGGAAAAATCAGTACAAAGAAAATCTGTAAAAGCTGCGGTCCTTTCTCTCTAGGTCACCTTTGTTAATATTTTGGTGTTTTTACTTTTAGATTTTTTTCTGTGAAAAAAAATACACGCGATCAAATATGGTGTTTTGAAACACACATTTTTGCTGAATATGTTATGAATGTCTTTGCACATTACCAAGTATTCCAGAGTGTCCTTTTAATCGTTGCACTTGCCCCGAAACGAGCAACCCCTAACCGTCCATGAGTACTTTCTGTGCTGGGCTCTGTGTCACACACCTGCACCCCGTGCTCACAGAAGTTGGGCTGTCATTGTCCCCATTTTGCGGTGGAGCAAACAGGTTAGGAGAGGTTCGGTTATGTAACAGAGCATTAAGCCCAGCAGGACTTGTGGGAATAATGATGAAGCCGCTTGATTTCTGCCTTCTGCCGCTCTGTAAATATGTTCACTGTGGCCAGGCGGAAAGTGGGCAAGGCCTGTGACTTTTCTGGACAATTTTAGGTAACGGAAGTTGCGTGGGCCACTACTCCAAATCACAAAACCTCATCTTCATCCCACAAAATGTCCAGTTTCGCTTCCTGTTATAATCAAAACTCAATTTTCATCCGAAGATGAGTTCCCCCTCTCCCTGCTGAAGCCTGTAGCTGGGGAAGGAGGGCGGAGTAGCCCCTTTCTCTCTAACTCACCATGCCCCCACTTATCTAGCATCTATTTAGCTTGTTATAGTTCAGGGTTGTTTTCTTTAAGCCTGTTAGTTTCTTGTTATTTAGCTATATTCCTGGTCCTTGTGAAACTGGGGGGCCAGGGCAGGGAGGAGCCGCTGGGGGAGCAAGACGTCTGCACTTGACTGCCACCGTCATCAGAAGGCACCTGCTCTGTGGGCCGGACTCCTCTTCTCATGAGCGGTGCTTGGTTTCCTCAGAGATTCCTGTCACTGGGGGCCTCCCACCTGCACCCCCTAGTGCAGGCCATGCACCCTCTAGCTCTGCAGCCTGAGTCTGTCTTAATTTCCCCTTTAGGTGGCCCTATAGGAAGATCCTCTGATAACAGTCCATACCTGCCAACAGGTGGCCGCTGCAGGCCACCTTCCCTTCGTCACCTAGCAGCAGCCGGCCTGCCTGTTGTGCCCTTCAGCTCTCTTGGGCAGAAATCACATAGCAGTCCGCCGTGTCCACTAACTGTGGGAACTCACGTGAGGGTCGCTGAGGGCCCCCAAACCCTTTTCTTGAGACTTAAAGTCAAAGACGAGGCCATCCCCATGTCTTCTCTTTGGGGTAGAGTGGCATATGACCCAGAGTGCATCAGTTTCTCACTGAGGAAATCTCCAGAAGAATCTTCTCTTATGTCTGTGTTCTTCTTACCCTCTTATATCCTCATTGTGAATGAGGGGTTTAAAAGTCATTTAACCAGTACTTGCCCACCTGCTTTGAAGGTTTTTGCAAGAAGAGCTTCTTTGGAATGTAGCATCCATTGTCTTCGTGCCTCTGATGTCCTGTGTGACATAACTTACCTGAGGCCAGACGGCTGCTAAGCTCAGGCTTTGGGATCCCAGCATCCTGGTGCCAGATCCCAAGATTCACCACCACTGTTGTTGGTAGCCAATTCCCTAATGTTGGTCATTTCAGTTTCTATCCAAATTGTATCATTATGAACAATACTATCATGTCCATCCTTATTATTTTTTAGTACATTCATCATTACTTCCTTTCAGTAAATCCTGGAAACTATTTTGCTAGGTCAAAGGTAAAGCTACTCTTTCTTGAATAAAAAAACATGAAGTTTTAGAATTTGAAAATGAAAGTTATGATTCCACACTTTAAAAAGATGATTTCTCTTCGCAATGGGTTTGCTTTGTCTAAGTAAATCATCAGTATGCAGGAAGCCCTCTTTCTTATTGTCAGATATAAATGTTACAAGTCAGATAATGAGGTCTGCAAAATGGCAGTCTTCCATTTTCCCGTTTTCTTCTGGCTCCACTGAATCTCTCCGTGGAGTCTCCACTCCACCTGATGGGAGAAGTAATCCATCAGTTCCAAGTAAATTTTACCATTTAAAGTTTAAAAGGAGTCCATTCAGGAATTTTCCCTCTTTTATTTATTTATTTTGTCAGTGGGGAAGACATCACAGTTCTCAGGAGCCCGTGAAGCATCATGGCATCATGAGGGCACAGAGGGGTTGGGGGAGCCATTGTGGGGTGTCCTCACAGGCATCCACAGGGTTTCAGAACAATAGCTCGTCCTCAGCCCATCCCTTATTTTGGCGTCCAGGTCCTCAGTTGGCACTTAACTACTTCTAGTGGGGACAGTCCCTCTTCACGGCCTTGAGAACTTTGGAGTCAGGCATGGTGTTGACTGCAGCGTGCTCTTTCTCAATATATATCCCTTTCCCCCACACCCCTCTCTGTCTTCCGTTCACCCCCTCTGCTTCCCTCTCTGCCTCCCTCCCTCCTGCCTCCCTCTGGGCTTTGATTTATCTCCTTTCTTGCCCTGACACCACCCTCAGCCATCTCCACCCTTCTCAGAACAGGGGACAGGGGCATGTCTGTGAGGCACAGATCTCTCTGCTCCCATATTCTCCAAAACCTCTGTGAGGATCCTGTCCCTGTCTTCCCCTTTTATGGCTTTAACCAGAGGGAAGGAGAGAGCTGTTCTGTACTTGTCTCTCTTTTCTTCCTATTTTCCTCCCCTTTCCAGTTTTGGGACAACAGACGTTGCAATCACCATGGGTTCTTTTGAAATCTGTCGTTTGAGGCATCAACTCTGACTTCTGATACTCAAAAGTCAGGCTTTTTTGAGATTCAAAAACCTTTTCTCAATCTGCCGTCAGTTTTGAAATGAAAAAGCAGAGAACTGGCCCACTTACTCTCCTGCGGCTCTCTGTCCAATGGCTGGCGTCCCCTGGCTGCTACCTGAAGGGTCAGAAGAGGCCATGAGTCAACAGGGACGGGAATGAAATACATCTGTTAATATCAAATAGCGCCCCCCCCCATGATGATAACAATAATGTACACACAGACTACCAAGAAGGCCCCCGTGGGGCTGGCCCCCTCCCTCTGGCCCATGGAGGAATTATAAAAACATAGCTCTACTCATTATGAAGTGAATTTTGTCCATGGATGCACATATTATAAATCTGTTAGGTCTTTTCATGAAAGCTTTTAGATGTTGTATCTTGTTAATAAATTCTAGTTTAAAAAGGAAAAAAATGAAAGAGAGAGAGAGACAAACCAAGAACCAGACTCTTAACTATAGAGAACAAACTGATGGTTATCAGAGAAGGGGGTGGGGGGAGGGGGGGACATAAGGGATAAGAATTAAAGAGTATGCTTATCATGATGACAAGAAATAAAATGATTTTAAAAATAAATAAATTCTAGTTTTAAAAAGTAGGATATGCTTTCTTGGGAGATGGGAAAGACTAGGGAAACAGACAAGCCATCCAGGAACCTAGAGAGGTTATACATTCCCAGGGGGCTCAGGCGGATTCAAAGTTTTCCAGTTTAGTGATTTTTATAAAGCCATCTGAGTTTAGTTGTCTTCACTGACACACTCACCAGCTCTGAAGGGAAAGTGACATTTATGTATATCAGAGGCAAAGGAATAAGTGGGCCCGGAAACCGAAGTGCCGACTACCTTCCTGCCCACCCCGGGCTGCCTCAGCCTAGGGAGCCCGCCGTCCCGGCACATTGCTCCCTGTTACAGGAGCAGCTCGAAGCCCTCAGCCCTCCATCCTCACACCGCTGTTGTTCTCTGGGGTCGAAGCTCTTTAGGGAAAAAAAAACCTTTATCCTGTCTCTTGCCTCCAGACCATTAAGCTGAGTCAAGATTACTGATGTCATGATCTCCATGGTAACCAACTAATAAGCAAGAAGAAAACAAAAAGGGTGGCTTAAAAACAGGAAAAAAAAAGAGATAGAATAAATAGGTATGGAAGGAGCATGGGAGCCATAAAGGTTTTTTATTGCTACTTGTTAGAGATCTCAAACATGAGTCAACCACAGTGCTGGCAGGCCCGAGCCATTCAGGCGGTTGAAACCCCTGGTAATAAACATAAATTACATACTATACCATTGCTCCTACTTCTCGCACTCTTCAGTTGTGTCCCGGCTTTTGTTTGTTCTGTTTTTGTAATATAATTCAGTGCGTTGAAATGATCACCATGGTAGTCGTTATAATCGAGGTTTTTATGGTAGTTTATGTGTTTAACCAAAAGGAGCCACGCTGCCAGGGAGCCAGTCTCGGGCAGCACTCTCCTGTCACCGTGGTGACACTCTGCTGGCCCAACCCATCCCCGTTGTCATCACCACCATTCACTGACCCTCAGTACAGCGCTCCAGTGTAACCAGAGATGATTGTTGATTTTAAAAATTGAACCAGGCACTTTTCTTTTCCTCCCTTCCTCCCTCCCTCCTTCCCTCCCTCCCTCCCTCCCTCCCTCCCTCCCTCCTTTCTTTCTTTCTTTCTTTCTTTCTTTCTTTCTTTCTTTCTTTCTTTCTTTCTTTCTTTCTTTCTTTCTCTCTCTCTCTCTCTCTCTCTCTCTCTCTCTCTCTCTCTCTTTCTTTCTTTCTTTCTTTCTTTCTTTCTTTCTTTCTTTCTCTTTCTCTTTCTCTCTCTCTTTTCTCCACGCCCAGCATGGAGCCCAACACAGGACTTGAACTCATGACCCTGAGATCAAGACCTGGGCTGAGATCAAGAGTTGGACGCTTAACCGACTGAGCCACCCAGGCACGCCCAGGCATTGTCTATCACAAGTTTTAATTTGTGAGCAGGTCACAAATGATGTCTGATAGTGTCTTGTGGAATTATATATAATTGGCCACTATTTTAATTAGTTTACTAGACAGCCTCCTTCCCCACACACTGGGTCTGGGGTCACTCTGTGTTGGTAGGACCCCAGCTAGTGGCCCCTGGGCCATGTGACTTCTAAAGCTCACCCCTCCCTTTGTGTCATCAATAGGGGAATAGACACACAGATAGATACACACCTGTGTGATCTGATTCACCCTAAAGGCAGGAGCAAATGCCAGATTCTGAAGGCATTTGGGTGGCTAGTTCAACTCTATGCCCAGTGCCTTGCCCATGACCTTGGTTCGTCATCCCTTTTATCTTGTCAGGTGTAGGCACCTGACTCTATTCTTCATGGGGATTTTTCTACCATTCCCCTCTCCCTATGTGTTTTGCTGTGTGGGAGCTGTTTGCTCTGGAGGATGCTGCCTAGGGCCCAAGAACCCTTGGCCCCTCTCAGGGCAGCCAGGCTGAGATCCAGTTTCCCTTGAGCATGAAGTGAGACAGGACATGAGCGGCTTGGCTTTTCTTTCCCAGCATGCTTGCCTTCTGGTGACCTGCCCCACTGGAGAGCAGATGGGGGATACAGCCCACCAAGGCCAAATTCCAAAAGAATCTCCAGGCTCTAAGTAATCAAATGCATCTTTTAAATTTTGTTTTTGTTATTTAATTAGGGTCTTATTTTAACTATATAAAAATATGCATGCATATGGCAAAAGCAGGAAGGAAATACATACAAACAAAAGTAGTTGTGCTGGTGTTAGAGGGAATTTAGAAAAAAGTTCTGAATATCATCCTTTGCAAAATAAAACATAGCAAAACATTAAATAATTCAATGAAACTATTCAATTGGTCTCATTATATTTCTCTGCAAATAAAAAATATGCTAAAAGTAAGAAAAATGAAGGTAAGTCAAGAGAAATGCTAATAAGAGTTAACATTTGTGTTTTATTTGAAAGGCACTCTTCCATATTCTTTATAAGAATGAGCTCATTTAATCCCCACAGGCACCCCTGGTCAAGGAGCTCTTTTTATTGATAAACCACATAGTTAGGTTTCAAGTCCATCTTCTCAAGTGCTTCTTATGAACCAGCCTCTCTCCCTCTCCCTCTCTCTCTCCCTCCCCCACCGCCCCCCACACACACCATACAAACATTGTCCTAGAGAGTGCTGGAAGTCCAGGCATATGTATATGATACATAATCAACTCCCAGAGTACACGTGATTCTGCAGTCCTGTTCCTCACCCCTGCCTCCTCTTTCTAGGTTCTCCCCCAGAGCCAAGTGGATTTGTCCTTGCCTGAACTGGCTTCTCCACCCCAGCACATCACTTGTCTAGACTCTGATACACACTGGGGTTTGAATCTACCATTCGTGGAATAACCTCTGCCCTGCCTGGACAGACTCCTCTGCCTAAACATGGGCCCAGGACCTGTTCTGCATCTCTGGTTAGGAAGTTCTGAGGTGGAGACTTAATTTATGTCATTTGAACTTCATATCAGTATTTATTGTGTGCTGACCATGGAGTGGGCCCTGCTCTTGGCCCTGGGGCTGCAACACTAAAGGGGACAAATTCCTGCCATGCTGGTGCCTATGTTGCAGTGAGAGAGGCACACAATGGACAGACAGACAGGACAGACAGACTCGTGCCAGGTGGTGGCAAGAAAAAAGACTGGGAGGGGATGGAGGATGAGGGGTGGGGGAGTGGGGTGGGGAAAACTTCTCTGGTAAAGGTCATTTAAGCAAAGACCTGACCTGAGGGGGCAGAGGGGTGGTGGGAGGGCCAGGAAGAAGGAGCTGATTTCCCTTCTTCATACCTGTCTGAAACCTAGACGGTCCTTGGGCCTGACCCTTGCCCCCATAGGAGAACCGCCTCCACCTGGGTGCACTCTCATGGGCAATGACACAGCACTGATACTTTGCCTTTGATTTCAGTTATTTTTTTAAGATATTATTTATTTATTTGAGAGAAAGAGTGAGAGAGAGCACAAGCAGGGGGAGCTGCAGAGAGAGAGGGAGAAGCAGGTTCCCCACTGAGCAGGGAGCCCGATGCAGGGCTCGATCCCAGGACCCTAGGATCATGACCTGAGCCGAAGGCAGAGGCTCAACTGACTGAGGCACCCAGGTGCCCCTTCACAGTTATTTTAAATGAATTTCATGCAAGAAGCCCAACAGATGCAGTAAACGTTTCAAATTTTGTATTTAAACCTTCTTTTTCTTGTTAACCTTCCATAGTTTGCTCAAAGCCGAACCAGAGCTATGTGGAGTTGTAACGCCCCTTGAAACAGTGACTTCTATTTTTTTAATAAAGGGGGAAAAAAAACCCACTCAGCTAAGAGTTTAGAATTTCAGGTATCCAAATGTTTGGAAAAGGTTAAATATTTTACCTAGATGGCAGTTGGCCTCCTAGGAATTCCTGGGGAGGGTTTTGTATCTGTTTAAGAAAAAAATGACAAAGTAACTGCTATTTTGAAGGCTTTACTTAACAGATGTGTAGAGTATAGAAATCTATGTATTATTAAATAATTCTTTATAATATGCTCAAGAATAAGCAATTTGTAAGCCTGTTTACGTTCTCGCCATCTGGGTGCATTCTGTCACCCATCTGTTTCATGTAATTATGTAATTATCAATATAAGGAAAGAATAGGTGATATAATTAACAAGAAAAACCGATCCACACTGAAGAGTAAGAATGACATGCATCTGTTGAATTGCTTTTTGTTTCTCTTCCTTCATTGTTAACTGTTTTTTCATTTCACAGTTGCATTCAGGCTGTCGGCTTGTATCACACCCTCAGGAGAGCTGTTTTTGCCATGGTGTGCTCTCACATGTGCATGCTCTCTCTTTCTCTCTCTCTCTCTCTCTCTCTCTCACACACACACACACACACTAACACACACACACACACGGAGGCAGAGTGATTAATAAAGTATATGGGAGCTGACATAACTTTGAAAGAAACGAGCAAGGTCTTCTTGGTGTTATTCATTGATTCTCAACCACCGGGAGAGCCCTGATAGTCATTTCCAGAACACATAATATGACAGCTAGAACTCTAGGAAATATTTAAATTAATTAGTGACAGATGGAAGGACCAGGCTGGTGTGTGGCCCTCACACAGGATATTGGATAGAGAAACCGCTTTAGAAGAATTCCCCTACTTGGTACTTCTAGGCTCAAGGAATACGTGTTATTTCATGATAGTACAACAATCCCAGTGGATTGGGTTAACTCCCACCCAATCCCAGTAGTTAGTCATGTGAGTCGTTCTAGCATGTAATGGATGAAAACGATGATGCCTCCCTGGTATTTATGGACAGCGATGCAGGGCAAGTGGCCACCCATTCTCTGTCTGCTCGGGCCAGGCCTGGATGCTCTCCCTCTGTGACTTGGGACCAGGAGAGGGGTGCACATGTGTGTATTCATGGGAGGGGGTGCATTGCAGGGATCTCTTCATTCCTGTTCTCCAGAGGATGGACGCTCTCCACAGGAGTTCTCCCTAACAACCGAGAAAGCCCTCACCTTAACCAAACCTTAGATTTCAGTTCCAAGGCACACAAAGAAGGGCAAACCCCTGACCCACTTAGATGTTACTGGAAATGAAGGCATTGAAATCTTCACACTTCCTTCCATTGATTCAAGATCATGAGCAGACCTCCTGACGTGCTGTGCAGAACATCTTGCCCCTCCTTCCAGGGATACCCCTCCCAGGGCTCTCTCCTCCGCTCCCTGTTCTGGGTGTGTGCATGGGAAGGGGAGGGAAATCCCAGTGCTGGGGGCCCATAAAAACTGCAGAATATCTCTCACCAAGGAGCTAAGCCTCACTCAGAAGCTGAGCTAGAAAATTCTAATTCAGTCATTTCTTGACTTCTGCCTAAAACTATGTTTTTAAAAACAGTGCCACACACCAAACATAGAGCTGGCTCGGTTTCCTCTTGCTAGGTGGTCATTTCACGTGTTAAGATGGTGGTGTTTTAACAACCTGTCCTCCTCGTTGCATCCCGTGATAGGGCCTCTTGGGCACACTGTCTCAGGCCAGGCCTGGCTTGCTGGTTGACCTCCCACACAGGGAGGCTTGTGTAGGGGCAGCCCCTGACTTCCCACCTCCACGGTTCCGAGATCAGGAAGAAAATAAATAACTAGTTCCCACCTAGGTTCCTCTTTGTTCCTTTGAACAGTTTCCTTTGATAAATTCTCCATAAAGCGAATAACCATCCCCCCAGTCTATTCGTATGTATTTTGAATTATTACTTCTGTGGATTTTTTTTTTAAGCCATGGATTCCCAATGAACAAATATATAAGAGAAAATCATTAGGCCCCCCGTAGGGAGAGTATTTTAAAGGAGTAAGTAATAGGGACAAATGTGGCCAGATTACTCGAGGGATTTGGTGGGTTTTGACTTAATACTTACTTATTTCCTTAATTCAAAGTTAAAATGATTTAATTGCAACCATACTGACTAATCCATTAAGAATTTTAAAGGGAAGAATGCCATCTGATTCCTAAAGAACCTTTCTTGTGTCATTTCTAGTTTTGAAAAGGTTTTAACAATGATTTTTTTCAAGAAACATTTCAGCTTATATTTTTTGAGTCTTTTTTTTTTTAACAAAAGAGCATGGGGTGGTGGTACCTCATGATAAAATTATCATAAAAGAGGTATTTCCATATATATCACATTCAGCTAAAGAATAAAAATGAAAAAATCCTTGTATTTTATACCAAACCATATTAAAAATCATTAAAGCTTAGACTAAGTGGTTTTCATTTAACCCTCCAAAGTGGCATTAATTTTTCAAGTGGTAACTGTTGCTGAAGATGCTATTGTGCCCGTGTAATAAATGTTTAATGATTTGGTAGTACATGCATGGCTTAAAATCCATTATTTATTGCACCTTCGCTTGCCTGGCAAAGGTGATGATTTTATAGCCCCAGCAGTCATGCAAACACATTTATACCAAACCGATGACTGATAATAAATTTCCTTACTGTAAATGTCAGTGGGTTTCATGTGTTGCTGCCATTACATCTTGTTTGGAAGCCGAATGCTACACAGTTATGGGAGGCGCCAGATGGTGTCATTAACACGAACGCTGGGACTGTTTACCGCTGACGTGCATGTGAGAAATTAAAAGTGCAGGCCTGGCTTTGCAATGAAGCATGATGTCAGTGGTGCCCAGGTGTAAAGACAGGGTAATATGCTTGCCTATTCCCTTCCAGCCCACCGAGAGGGATTTTAGGGGATTTCTTTTTGAAAATAGTTTTGTGTTTGAATATAGAACAAGGTAAAGCAAAGGGGAACGTTCTCCCGAGGACTCCTGCTTGATTTTGTGTGTGTGGAGTCTCAAGGACCCCGAAAGCCACACCTGCCATCCCATAGGTGGTTCCCACATAAGTGGCAAGCCCCTTCCAGGCATGGCAAGGCCTTTTGTACTAATTAATTACAGCAGGATTGTTATTGCTGTGTATGCGTGTGCGTGTGTGTGCATGCGTGTGTGTGTGTGTGTGTGTGTGTTGTAATTTCAGATACTTAAATGCTTATTTGGGAGAAGTTTCTGTTGAGAGCATGGAATTAGCATTTCTAAAAAGTGTTGTCAAAATCATTAGGAATTGATTCAAAGAATGAGGAGAAGAAGGAAAGTGGAAATTTTCTGAACTAATTTCTTCCATGCAGTGGGCTCAAGAATTAGCAGTGGGACCAAGACTTTTACTTTCTCTGCTCCGATGTGAAGCATCTGAATGACTGAAATTAGCCTCCCGTGCTTTTTTAAAATGTATCTCTACTTTAATTGGGCAGTGGCCACTCCCATTTATTGTTTGTCAGTTTCTTCCTGTGCAGTTTCTGCTTAGCTCCCTTCTTTTCAATTTCAAAAGAAGCTGGTTTGTTGTCTTCCTTCCTCTTGAACCAAAAGGCTATCTGTGCGGTTTCTGCTTAGCTCCCTTCTTTTCAATTTCAAAAGAAGCTGAATTGTTGTCTTCCTTCCTCTTGAACCAAAAGGCTATCCCATTGATTCTGACCAAATTCCTTTGAACTTTGTTTTTAGCCTTAGCATTCTCCATAGGAATTTTCAGAAAGGCTTCTTCTCTCCAAACAATCACCGTGCATTGCTCTCACAAAAAAGCCGAGGGAACCTTTTGGTGTGCAGAGTTTTCAAGTCATGTGAAAAAGAATACAAACCATTGTTTGCATTGAGATGAAAGAGACAGACTTAATTTCTTCAGACTAACTCAGAGGTACAATTGGAATAATGAGCCTAATTGAAAGACTGAAAGTGTGCTTGAAGGCACACCTTCCAAATGAAAAAGAGGGTCAGGCATTTTAGCTTGCTCCTGGGACATGCAAGCATGTTGAAAATCACCAGGGGTGAAAATAAAGAAACCATAGGGAGACAGCATGATTGAAAAGCTGTATCTGGGAAACAGCACTCACTTGGGCAGAGGGGCTCAGGAAAATGACTCCTTTTCCTCTATGATTGTCATTTTCCTAATAAATGAACCAGAGGTCTAAACCAGCAGTGCAAACAGCCATGTATGAGACCTGAGCAAACAACCTCTCCCCTAGGAGAATGGAAAGTTCTCGTCTTATTCTGTGCCCAGAGGTGGGAGATGGGAGCACGAACACAGCTGGTCGTGGGCTTTCTCTCCCAGCCTTCTCTCTTGACCCCGGCTCCGCCTCTCCCTTCCCTTCTGTGTCCGCCTCACCTCCTAGGTTGACCAGGCAGGACCATTCTGCCTTCTCAGGACAGCCTCTGAAAATGCATTTATAGAGACTGATCTGTATTTCAGTGGGAGGTGTCACCCTTCCAGACCCTTATCCTGGCTTTTCCTTCTCATCCAGAAAGTTCTCTCCCTTGTCCATCTGGACATTCATTGATCCTTCTAAATCCAGCTCAATTGGCACTTTCGCCAGAAAGACTTCCTTGCCATCCCAGACCACCCAAATGTCAACTCCATCCAGAAATGCAGAATTGCCCAGCTCTGCACAGCCTATACTGCCAACCCACAGTATCATGAACTGAAGGAATGTGTGTTCTTCCCATCCACTAAATTTTGGATTGGTTTGTTACACAGCAATAGCTTCCTGACACACTACCTTTATCACTGCATTTAATATACTGCGTTTTATTTGTTTATAAGTCTGTCACCTGACTTAATGAGAATTAAAGATGGGAACCATGCCTCATTCTTACCTCAGCACATAGACCAGTGTTTGGCACATGATATGTATTTGTTGAGTTGACATTGTTGCATTAAGCTCTATGTTAAAGTTTTGATGGAAGAATTTCAGGCATCAGGATACTGAAGGGGCTTATTCTGATGCCCTTGCAATTGTCCCAAATATCCAACTGCCTTCTCCACCAAGTTAGACTGGCTTTGCTGCTAGAATATTGATTTCATACAAATACTTTTTCCAGTTACTTCTCTGACTGGGGGACATGACACTGTGACATTGTAACTCTCTGCTATGTATTTGTAAGTTGCTTCAATAGGAATAAGGGCAGATTCCAGTCTACTTCCAGGATATTAAATGCAAAATATTGTCAAGCATTTCAACTGTTTGGGCATCCCTGATAAGCCAAATGTGCCACCCTTTATGATGTGGGATGTAAGAGAAGTATGACCTGAAGACCTATTTCTTTAAGCAAGTAGCATTCAGATAGATGATACCCCATATATTCTCCATAAACCTTACTCTTACTTTTTTAGAAAGGGAAAATAACCAATGATACAACTTCTTCTTTTTTTTTTGAAATTAACAAAAATCTCAAGAAAGTAAACTTATCACAGATTATTTCATATATTTCTCTGATTCCTTACATAATTATTAAGACACTCAGAGTCAAATTCTATATTATAAACACATACATACATGCATTTTTAATTTCATGCCTGGAGGACCATTTTTATTTTCAGGTACCTGTAGGAGAATGCCATCATTTCAGAAGGATATAATTTAACAGGAAGAGTGCCCTCCATCTCTTTTGAATTTAAGTGTTTGCAAAACCTTTGAAGCCATACCTTCATTTTATTTGATCACAAGTGGGTCTTTCATGGGGGATATAGAAATTGAGAATGATTAAGCAGCAATGAAGTTTTTCAAGAGATACATGTGTAACGTATTAGTAATTTGTGCTTTGAGAACAATACAAAGTCAGGTCACTGATCCCACAAACCATTTCCCTGCCATGGATTTGCTTCATTCCTGCCTTTCCCTCTGTGTTCACACTAGAGAAGTCATTTCTTCAGTTTGTGGGTGACACTGTATTGAAGATGATACCTGGAGTGTCGAGTAGTGGAAACATGCCAGACGGGATTCAATGAGTGTGATGCAGAGGCTCCAAGGACATTTCTAAACGCTTGCCTCCCGGTAGGAAAGGAGGGACATGGAGCCATCTGAGTTATCTTGGTACACGTGCCAGCATTCGGACATTGGGGATCAGTGAATCTGTGTCTCTGAAAAGCCAACAGTGGATCTTCCTTGCCAGTGCTCATGTATGCATCAAAGCAATCATACTTGTAATGATTTTGTGAGTGGCTTGTTCAGGGCAGTTCCTTAATTAAAAACAAGTGAGTTAGCAACCAAGTGGGATTTATCCCTGGGCTGCAAGGTTGGTTCAACATCCGCAAATCAATCAACGTGATACAATACATTAACAAAAGAAAGAACAAGAATCATATGATCCTCTCAATAGATGCAGAAAAAGCATTTGACAAAGTACAGCATCCTTTCTTGATCAAAACTCTTCAGAGTATAGGGATCGAGGGTACATACCTCAATATCATAAAAGCCATCTATGAAAAACCTACAGCAAATATTATTCTCAATGGGGAAAAACTGAGAGCTTTGCCCCTAAGGTCAGGAATGCGGCAGGGATGTCCACTATCACCACTGCTATTCAACATAGTATTGGAAGTCCTAGCCACAGCAATCAGACAACAAAAAGAAATCAAAGGCATCCAAATCAGCAAAGAAGAAGTCAAACTCTCACTTTCCAGATGATATGATACTTTATGTGGAAAACCCAAAAGACTCCACCCCAAAACTGCTCGAACTCAGACAGGAATTCAGTAAAGTGGCAGGATATAAAATCAATGCACAGAACTCAGTGGCATTCCTATACACCAACAACAAGACAGAAGAAAGAGAAATTAAGGAGTCAATCCCATTTACAATTGCACCCAAAACCATAAGATACCTGGGAATAAATCTAACCAAAGAGGCAAAGGATCTGTACTCAGAAAACTATGAAATACTCATGAAAGAAATTGAGGAAGACACAAAGAAATGGAAAAATGTTCCATGCTCATGGATTGGAAGAACAAATATTGTGAAGATGTCAATGCTACCTAGAGCAGTCTACACATTCAGTGCAATCCCCATCAAAATACCATCCACATTTTTCAAAGAAATGCAACAAATAATCCTAAAATTTGTATGGAACCAGTAAAGACCCTGCATAGCCAGAGGAATGTTGAAAAAGAAAAGCAAAGCTGGCGACATCACAATTCCAGACTTCCAGCTCAATTACAAAGCTGTCATCATCAAGACAGTATGGTATTGGCACAAAAACAGACACATAGATCAATGGAACAGAATAGCCCAGAAATGGACCCTCAACTCTATGGTCAACTCATCTTTGACAAAGCAGGAAAGAATGTCCATGGAAAAAAGACAGTCTCTTCAACAAATGGTGTTGGGAAAATTGGATAGCCACATGCAGAAGAATGAAACTGGACCATTTCCTTACACCACACACAAAAACAGACTCAAAATGGTTGAAAGACCTCAATGTGAGACAGGAGTCCATCCAAATCCTAAAGGAGAACACAGGCAGCAACCTCTTCGACCTCAGCCGCAGCAACTTCTTCCTAGAAACATCGCCAAAGGCAAGGGAAGCAAGGGCAAAAATGAACTATTGGGATTTCATCAAGATAAAAAGCTTTTGCACAGCAAAAGAAACAGTCCACAAAACCAAAAGACAACCGACAGAATGGGAGCAGATATTTGCAAATGACATATCAGATAAAGGGCTAGTATCCAAAATCTATAAAGAACTTATCAAACTCAACATCCAAAGAACAAATGATCCAATCAAGAAATGGGCAGAAGACATGAACAGACATTTTTCCAAAGAAGACATCCAAATGGCCAACAGACACATGAAAAAGTTCTCAACATCACTCGGCATCAGGGAAATCCAAATCAAAACCTCAATGAGATACCGCCTCACACCAGTCAGAATGGCTAAAATTAACAAGTCAGGAAACGACAGATGTTGACAGGGATGAGGAGAAAGGGGAACCCTCCTTGTTGGTGGGAATGCAAGCTGGTGCAACCACTCTGGAAAACAGTATGGAGGTTCCTCAAAAAGTTGAAAATAGAGCTACCCTACGATCCAGCAATTGCACTACTGGGTATTTACCCCAAAGATACAAATGTAGGGATCCGAAGGGGTACGTGCACCCCGATGTTTATAGCAGCAATGTCCACAATAGCCAAACTGTGGAAAGAGCCAAGATGTCCATCAACAGATGAATGGGTAAAGAAGAAGTGGTATATATATACAATGGAATATTATGCAGCCATCAAAAGGAATGAGATCTTGCCATTTGCAACGACGTGGATGGGACTGGAGGGTGTTATGCTGAGCGAAATAAGTCAATCAGGGAAAGACATGTATCATATGACCTCACTGATATGAGGAATTCTTAATCTCAGGAAACAAACGGAGGGTTGCTGGAGTGGGGGTTGGGGTGGGAGGGATGGGATGGCTGGGTGATAGACACTGGGGAGGGTATGTGCTATGGTGAGCGCTGTGAATTGTGCAAGACTGTTGAATCACGGATCTGTACCTCTGAAACAAATAATACATTATATGTTAAGAAAAAAAAAAAAGAAGAAGAGAGCAGGAGGGGAAGAATGAAAGGGCGGAAATCGGAGGGGGAGATGAACCATGAGAGACGATGGACTCTGAAAAACAAACTGAGGGTTCTAGAGGGGAGGGGAGTGGGAGAATGGGTTAGCCTGGTGATGGGTATTAAAGAGGGCACGTTCTGCATGGAACACTGGGTGTTATGCACAAACAATGAATCATGGAACACTACATCAAAAACTAATGATGTAATGTAACATAACAATAAAAAATATTTAAAAATATTTGAGAACATTTTAAAAAAATTAAAAAAAAAGTGAGTTAGTCACTTTATCAAATCTAAGGTGCCGTCATTTATAAGGTGTACCTTTATTTTATGTACCATGCAGAAAAATAAAAGTGGCAAATTAAGCTGTGACACAATATTTTAAGAGAGAAATTCTCTTCCATCCTGTTTAAGCTACTGTTTTCTGTTTCGGCCGGGTTTTCTGTTGTATGCAGTCAAGCCCAACCCTAACTGATACAGGAATCCTCTTTCTTCGGCTAGGATTCAATCTCTGTGGGAGTATGCCACAAGAATCTTTTATACTCCCCCTGTTTGCCCAGGATAATGGGAAAAATGTAAACAACAGAATATGAATCAGTCATATAAGTCTTATTGCTTTGAAATTTCTTTCAACTATTCAGAGAGGAGAGGCAATTTACATTCCCTTCAATTGCACTGTTTCCTATGTGACGGGAATAAAACTTTTGCATGTGTCTCAGTAACAAAATGTAACACAGGTATCTCCTTGTGGGTATCTGTCATCCTTTATTTGCTCCTATAAAGCACTTGCTTGTTGCATTGCAAGGAAATATGGAATTACAGCTATTCCTCCAATGACTAATATTTGCTTCACTAATATCAAATTTGCACCCCGCTGTTCAGTCTCAGGGCCTTTATGGGAACACAATAAGTGTTCATTTTAATGCCAAATCATGCTGTAATCTTTCTGAAAACATCGTCAGTAGCAGTTAAACTCAACACATGTTGTACACATAATGCAGAGGACTCTCCAGAAGTGAGGCCAATGAATAGCCATGACCAAGCCACCCACATTCAGGAAAGGAATTACGTCACTGCTGCTGCCTGGCTGACTGCAACGGTTAAAATGACATTGATGTGAGGTTGATTTCAGGGATGCCAATGTGTGAGAAAGGTGTGCAACCTAGAATCGATGAAATCCAGTCAAGTCATTCAACTCAGCTTCCCAAACACTTTTCTAATATAAATGTATAAGAATGGTCACAAGTGAGTGTCAGAGGATGTCAACAATTTTAAATTTTTATAATGTTTGCACAATAGTGATAATATCCAGGTGAGAAATAAGAGTGTATGAAGGATTGGTACAGAGGGAATTGATAAGAGAAATATAAGAGAAATGCAAGTTGAAGAAATTTACTCAATGAATTATAGTGGTTTCAGGAACTATGGCAAAGACCACTAGTTGCCCCCAATAGCCATTCCTCCCTATAGCCTTAATAATGGAACTTCAATTTTATTCAAGGCAGCATTGCACCCCACTAAGATTATTTCCCACTCTTCCTTGCATCAGGCATGACCATCTGACTCAGCGTTGGCCACTGAGATGGAGGTAGAAATAGTTGAAATGAGAATTCTGGGAGTCTGCTTAAAGGGAGTGGCTCAGCTAGGAGGAAGCCTCCTTTTTTCTTCTTTCCTCCCTTCTTTCTGCTGCCTGGAATGAGGATCTGATGTCTGATCTCCAGCAGCCATCCTGGGCCATCTGTGAGGATGGAAGCCTTGCACTGGGATGGGGAGTTAGGCAGGGAGAAGTCTGGGTCTTTGATAAGTTTATGGCACCTGCCTCAGTAACCCTGGACTATACATATTTCCAGATTTCCTTTGCATAAAAGAGAAATTCTCTTCTGTCCTGTTTAAGCTACTGTTTTCTGTTTCGGCTGGGTTTTCTGCTGTATGCAGTCAAGCCCAACCCTAACTGATAGAGGAATCCTCTTTCTTCGGCTAGGATTCAATCTCTGTGGGAGTATGCCACAAGAATCTTTTATACTCCCCCTGTTTGCCCAGGATAATGGGAAAAATGTAAAGGAATTAAAGGCATATGGTTCTTTAAATAACAATTCTTCATGGGTAGTATAATACTAATAAGTCTGCAGAGACAAAAGTAGTGCCTTATTCACTTCCCAACTATTTCATGAGCACCTAGAGTGTACCTGGAGCAGATCCTGCACTAACCACAGCCCACCCTGCCCACATAGCACAATTTGCTCTAGCTCATGTGACGAATGCAAGCCAGAAAGTATCCTTGGGTCATCATTGATCTCAGCAGATGCCATAGGCAGAACAGCTCGCATTTTTCTGGAGTGCTGGGGCTACGAAAAATATTGGGAAGCAAGGCTCAAAATCATGGCATCTTCTTCACAGCCTCCTCTTGTTCTCCCAGGACAGCGGCCTCAGTGTCCCTATCATACTCTTGAGCCCTTGTAATGATTTTAGCGGAAAGGCTTTTCAAAATTGTATTTTGTATCTGTGGAAGTGATCTCTAACTTAATAGTTCTCTCTTATATGTCTGTACCTCTCTGTCCCTTCTTTATTTGGTAAATATTGCAATACTTTGCCCCAAAGAGCTCAACTTGTAAACTTGGGACTTTGAAACTGACATGGATATCAATCTGTCATTTGTTTTGATCCAATTGGGAAACAGAGGGCCTCTCAAAAAGAAAAAGGAATGGAGAAGCATAAGGAAAAAATTACATTTATAAAGCAAAAGTGGGCTTATTAAGAATTTCAGAAATTGTATTCCTAATGGCTTTGAATCTCTCCATCTTCCATTTTCTTGCATGGACAGAGCTCCCTTTGAAGTCTTTGGAACCTCTCTGTAAGAAAAAATATATATACATGGGTGTGGAGCTGAAAATTGAGCTCATTGTTTTGCCCTTTTAAAATGTGTTTTTCGAAGATTTGCCTTTCATATTGCAGATGGGAGAGAGGATGTGCAATTTTACCTTGTGTAACATCTTTGCCTGAAAAGCTCGAAGTATTTGTAGTCGTTGTTTAATGAATAGTTCCCATGTTTGCCTGCTGAGGAAGGCAGAGGTTTGTGTAATTTACTTCCATTTTACACCTGAGGAAACTGATATTTAAGGAAAAGAGGCTCAGAATTTCAACCAGTAGCAGAATTAAGAAAACAAGCCCAAACCTTGCCACTGGGCTAATGGTGCCCAGTCTAATGATCCCAGAGGTTGAAGGTAACCACCAAATGAAATGGTATCATTAGAAAAAAATCACCATAGATATTGTCATGTTCCATTTTAGTATGAACCTTGCATTTATTATGTAGGATCATTTATATTTATGTTGACTGCTTCCTAGTTTATTGGCCTATTTGTAATTTTAGTAACTTCTGATTTTGGATCTACTACTGAAATTGAGTTTCAGTAATGCTTTTGTACTCATTCTAGCTCATTCTAAGTGCATAAGAGAAACCAAACCAGATGTGGAAACACAGAACTAAGGTCTGTGTATATCAGGGAAAATTACATTTTGACCAATATTTTGTATACACAAAACAGTTAACAAACATGCATACAACTCAAAACTATGTATTTAAGGTCTCTTGGTAAAGGTATGTGAATCAGGGCATCAATTCGACTGTGTACATCAATATTATTTCTACTAAAAAGATCCAATTTAATGACAAG
This sequence comes from Mirounga angustirostris, assembly GCF_029215605.1. NCBI lineage: Eukaryota > Metazoa > Chordata > Mammalia > Carnivora > Phocidae > Mirounga > Mirounga angustirostris. The sequence goes on along the minus strand of NW_026991718.1, from coordinate 93,491,976 downwards.
TAGTTCTAATTATATCTAAATCACTTGTTTGCTCATTTATGCAACTGGCAAAGAACCAGCTAAAATAATTTGAAACAGTGGAAATTATGTCAACACTCTTTAACAAGGGCTCATGCAAAAGTTAATGTATCCATTCTTTTGCCATTTACTAAATCTCCAAAAAGATATATGGCAGGAATAATTCAGATAAAATAAGCAAAACAAAACCCAAATGAAACAAATGCCTCAAAAAGCAAAGATGTAGTTCCTGACCTCAGGAAGCAAACAGTCTAAGTGGAGGGCAGTGAAAAAACCAACTAAATTAACAAGAGCAACCAAATCTCCTTTAGTGGCTCATTCACTTACAAGTCTTCTGTTTCAGAAGCTCACAGGAAATTACAGATAAATAGGTTATGACTTAATCTTGTGCCCAGTTCTGTTCCGTTTTCTTATCTCAACTCCTGTCCCTCTCCACCTGACCTTTGTTGTCATTCCCTCTCTCTTCAATCTCAGCTGTAGAATTTTCTAACAGGGATATCCTATAATATCATTCTTTCTTCTCCTGTCTGGGATTGAACTGAAGGTCTGCATTTTAAACTCATTAGGAGACTCATCGTCAATTTCAAAGAACACTTATTTTAGCCTTAGAAGGTCTGCTTACATATCATGATAACTGTTTTATTCCTTCTCGCTGGGATACATGTTGATCTCTATATATAAAATCATCCCTTTGTCTGGGGTGCCTGGGTGGCTCAATTAATTAAGCATCTGACTCTTGATTTCCGCTCAGGTCATGATCTCAGGGTCATAAGATCGAGCCCTGTGTCAGACTCTATGCACAGGGAGGAGTCTGCTTGAGGATTCTCTCTCTCTCCTTCTGCCCCTTCCCCTGCTCTCTCTCTCACTCTCTCTCTCTCAAATAAATAAATAAATCTGAAAAAAATAAAAGTATCCATTTGTCTAAAAATGCTAACTACTATAGTGTCATTAGAAAAATAAGAATTATACGTGTCTTCCCAAGACATGGAGGTTAGAATCTATTTTCTCCCCCATATTGTCACTGGTTTGGTATGTAGTTAAATGGCTTACAGAATTTCATCTCTTTTATCTTTGAAATAACTTACTATCACAAGGCACACCTAATTTCTGTCTATAAAATATGAGTCAGTAGAGAAAGCTTTCTTTTACTTCATGATTAAGGAAATAAAAAACAAAAATAAGAAACTAGGTATCCAATGTGTGGGACATTTTTGGTAGATATTCAGACCAAGAAAAGGAAGACCTGGCTTGATTTAAAGGATCTTACATACCTGGTGGTATTGTTTATTTTTTCCCCTGATGATGAAAACCTGTAGTTTGAAGGAATAGAAAGGAAGGAAATATTCTGCTTTCCTCCAAAAGTGACTTGTACTCCTGCTTATGGGCAAAATAAAGCTTTTATAAAGCAGCTGAAGGTGTCTTCATTTGCAGTTGTCACTGAAAGATATTTCCAGCCTGGGAAGAATTTTTTTCAAGGTATTTAAAAACCATCTATCCTAACAAAAGAAAAATGTGGGTTTTTCAGGTCATTTCATCATACCTGGTGATGAATATGTTTTTAATTAAAGCCTGCACACAACATTGGTTTACTGAAGATCATTGTGATGCCTGATCACTCTCCTGAGACACCCACCATCATTGGTACTGACGGCTAACTCTTGACACCCCCAGGCCACTTTGTGTATTCAGCAGTTAGAAAGGTGATTTCTGAGGCCTGGCAGCTGTTGGTGTTAAAGCTATTGTGTGGGAAACAAAAGCCATTCTGTTCTGTTCCCCAGCAGCCTTTGCATCATTGATACAAGAGCTGTTTCATAAATGGGGTCTAATTCTTTACCAGAGAATTTCATTACTGCCTATGCTTCAGTGTTTGTGTGCGCTTCCGGATAGCAGAGGGGAATGTCTGAACATACCTCCTACGGGAGGAATCTTGGAGTTCTGACCTCTGTTAAGATGCTGGCATTTTAAGTCTGTTAATTAGACCTGTGATCAGATGCCATCATACCAACATCTATGTTTCCAGTCTTCCCCACTGTAAACCACCAGACCCAAGGCTGGCTACAGTGAATCGGCTGCCACCCTGCTCGTCTTAGAAATTAATTCGAACACAGTACATGGTGGCACCCACAAATACCAGAATTAACTACTTTTCCCAAAAAAATTCCTCCTTTACATGACTTGGGAAATTCTCATAGAGCAGATTAGGGTGATATTTATTTGAAGAACAGACATTTTTTTCACCCAAACGATACATTCATCGTTGTCATTTAGAAAATGTCAGCTTAAGGAATTTTCAGTTGCATATAAAAGAAACAAACTGTCCTAAACAACCAAGGAAACGGGGTGGGCTGCGTCATTCTCCCCAGCTATTCCTCCCTCCCTGGGCTATGCCCTTGCTGGGTGCCTTTGAGGTTCCTCCCACGACAGGTGAGTCTACTTCCCCATCTTGTGGGTGGTGGGCTCAGCCACATGACTTGCTTTGGCCAGGCTGACGAAGTATTGCTTCTTCTCACTTTTTGCACTCTACCATTGCCAGCTATCTCTCATCAAAATGAAGGTAAGAGACATGTGAGGCCAAGTTGGAGCCATAGCCAGCTGAAACCAGCTGTCAACAATGTACTTCAGGGGCGCCTGGGTGGCTCAGTCGTTAAGCGTCTGCCTTCGGCTCAGGTCATGATCCCGGAGTCCCGGGATCGAGTCCCACATTGGGCTCCCTGCTCGGCAGGAAGCCTGCTTCTCTCTTTCCCACTCCCCCTGCTTGTGTTCCTGCTGTCGCTATCTCTCTCTGTCAAATAAAACAAAAACAAAAACAAAACAAACAATGTACTTCAGCTGACCCAGAGATGCATGAGTGAGAACAAATGACAACTGTTTTTTTAACATTTTATTTATTTATTTATTTATTTATTTATTTATTTATTTATTTATTTATTTATTTATTTATTTTTATTCTTATGTTAATCCCCATACATTACATCATTAGTTTAAATGAAGTGTTCCATGATTCATTGTTTGTGCATAACACCCTGTGCTCCATGCAGAATGTACCCTCCTCAATACCCACCACCAGGCTAACCCATCCTCCCACCCCCCTCCCCTCTAGAACCCTGTTTGTTTTTCAGAGTCCATCATCTCTCATGATTCGTCTACCCCTCCAATTTCCCCTGCTTCATTCTTCCCCTCCCGCTACCTTCTTCTTCTTCTTTTTTTTTCTTACCATATATTGCATTATTTGTTTCAGAGGTACAGATCTGAGATTCAACAGTCTTGCACAATTCACAGCGCTTACCAGAGCACATACCCTCCCCAGTGCAAATGACAACTGTTTTAAGCCAGTGCCTTTTGTGGTGGTTTGTTATGCAGCACCACTGTGGCGATAGCTCACTGGTATTTGTCGCTCATATAACTGAACACTCCGAAGGTAGCATGGTCTCCAGGTAGTTGGAAAGGAATTCCTCTTCCACTTCTCTGTGATTCTCTTGAGGCTTCAACCAGGATGGTTTCCTTCTTGGTGGAATGATGACCATACCATTTCAGGCTTCACATCAATACCCCAGTACTATCTAGAAGGCAAGAGGTTTCTCTTTTTCAACCATCATATAAAAGTCCTGGGCTTACTCTGGAAGATAGTATGGAGGTCCCTCAGAAAGTTAAAAATAGAACTACCCTATTATCCAGCAATTGCACTATTAGGTATTTACCCAAAGGATATAAAAATACAGCTTTGAAAGGGGTACCTGCACCCTGATGTTTATAGCAGCATTATCAAAAATAGCCAAACTGGAAAGGGCCCAAATGTCCATCAACTGATGAATGGATAACGAAGAGGTGGTGTATATATAATGGAATATTATAGTAATATAATGGAATATTACTCAGCCATCAAAAAGAATGAAATCTTGCCATTCACCACAACATGGATGGAGCTAAATTGTATTATTCTAAGTGAAATAAGTCAATCGGAGAAAGAGAGATACCATATGATTTCACCCATATGTGGAATTTAAGAAACAAAACAGATGAACATATAGGAGGGGGGAAAAAGAAAAAAGAGAGAAAGAAACAAACCATAAGAGACTCTTAAAGACAGAGAACAAACTGAGGGGTGATGGTGGGGAGCGGGTGGGGGATAGGCTAGATGGGTGATGGGTATTAAGGAGGACACTTGATATAATGAGCACTGGGTGTTGTATGTAAGTGATGAATCCCTGAATTCTACTCCAGAGACCAACACTGCATGTATGTTAACTAACTAGAATTTAAATAACAATTTGGGGAAAAGGAAGTCCTAGGCTTCACGCTGATTAGGCCAACACAGGTCATGTGTCTATCCTGGGCCAATTGTTGAATAAGGAGGGTGGGATTGTGCGACTTGGCTTATGTCAGTCAGCGTCCCCTCTTAAAGATGGAGGCAAGCTCAATCTCTTCCAAAATGCATGATGTGCCTCATTAAAGGTGGGAACATGCTGAGAGGCATTTTATTCCAGCAGCATTCATTATGGAGAATCTAAAATCTCCAAACATTACATTACATTATTTGGGTCAAGCACCAGAATGTGCTTTACATAGAACTTTACCATTAGCCCATTGGACTCCCAAACTCCTAGTAACTCAGGATTTTAAGAAAATGCAAGATATATCTGGTCTATTGGAATTGGAAGATCTCTGAGCTGTAGGATGAATTAATGCTAATGTGATGAGAATTTAACCAAGTTTGGTGCATTGGTATGGATGTCATTCCACTGCGTTCTGGCCTCCGTTTTTCTGATGAGAAGTCAGCTGCAGTTCTTCCAGACACAGAGTAAGCTTCAAATAAAAATGTGTGTTGAATTAATGAATTAAAAATAGAACCATGGTCTTCTGACACAATCTAACATTCTTTCAAGAATACCCCACCATTGCTTTGTAAAACCTTCCTTTATACCTTTACTGCTTCTACTGAAGCCTCTGCAGGAAAGTGACTCAAACAAATCAACTCAGATACGTTTTCCAAACATGGACATTAAAATGATCACCAAGTATTTTTTCTGCTTCTAAGAGTCCTCCCTGACCTCAGATCATCTACAAGATTGAATAACCCTTATCAGCTAACATGTTTTTGTCATTCAACTAAGGTTTGTCATTTTACAAATATTACTGAAACCCTGTGCTCAAGGCACTATGTTAAGTAGTGTGACGGATGCAGAATGGAAAGAGTTAATACTTGCCTTAAATTACCCAACAATTGTAATCTAATTGTTGTTCAAGTTTTCAAGGTAATCTTGGAGAGAAGGACCTTTCATGAAACTCCAGATTCTCCAGGAGTAACTTGTCTGTCTTCTTGTGGGATTATTTTTACCTTATTGTTTCTAATCATAAAGGGCCTCAGTTCTATAGGAAACATCCATCAGCAATAAGGCAAAAATGATGTAAACCAAGCATCTTGATGTGACCCAGACCAGGTCTTAGGTATATTCCCAAATTCTTACATTAATGTCTTAAAAGTACCTTTCCATAAATGTCACCATGGCTATGCATGGGCACTGTTCAGTCTGATTTGCGGGCAATGTCCTGGTTAAATAACTCTACATAATTGCCAGTCTGGGAGTGCAGACTCGGCTACATTTTCTTCAAGTCTCTCTTTCTCTTTTTATCTTTTATTCCAGTTGAGTTATGCCTTGAACCATACGAACAGAAAACTGACACTGGAACCTAAAATAACTGTGAATGCCAAGATTGTTGTGGTTGGTGCATCCAATGTTGGAATTTCCTTCCTAGAGACATTGGTATTTTGGTGAGTTATTTTACTTTATTTCTTTGTTTTTAAAGGGGCTCTTCTCTTCTACACCTGAGATGGTTTTTTGAAAGAAAAGACCTGAGTTTTTTTGTCACCCCACACACCCTGCCTAGGTGGATTAATGAGTCAATGAAATATTCTACACCAAGGGTTGGCAAACTATAGCCCCTGGGTCAAATGTGGCTTTCTACCTGCATTTGTAAATAAAGCTTTATTGGAACACAGTCACAGTTATTTATATGTTGTCTCTGTTTTCTTGCTACAATGGCAGATTTGAGAGTCTGTAACAGAGGCTGTTTAGCCTGCAGTGCCTAAAATATGTACACTCTGACCCTTTCCAGAAGTTTGCCAATCCCAATCTATACTAGTGTTTCCCTTATTGGCTGAATCATAAGAATCACCTGGAGCATTTGTTAAAGAGGTAGATTCCCAGCCCCAGCACCAGACATACAGAATCAGAAACTTCCAGGGATGGCTCTGGGACTCTGTATTTTAGTGGGTGCTTCATATAGTCAGGCAAGTTTGGGAACCAGTTTTGACATTGCATATCACAAATAGGCTTTCAGAAATGGCAGATGGGCCAGGACCTTTCTTTCAGCCCCTGCATTTTGAGTACCAGGGAACAGAGGAAAATCCCACAGGGAAGACTGAGGCCTGTGCGTCTCTCCCGTGCTGTTCTGTTACCCTCACAGCACTAAACGGGTTTCCTTTCAGAGCCCATTTTCCTGATAAGGGGATTCCCAAGGGTTCTCAGCTTCCCCTGAGTAGTTCTCCATCTGCTCACTGAATTTCATCCCCTCCCTGACAAGAAGAGCCCTAGGTTATTGTCCCAGAACTTGGGTTCATGGTCTGGCATCACCACCACCTGACATGGAACCCTAGATGTGTTGCTTCACTTCTCTCAGACTTGGTTTCCTCATTTATTTATTTATTTTTTAAAGTCTCACGGATGTCTTAAAAGACCCTGGCTTTGGAGAACTACAGACTCCTGAATCAAAAGAGTCCAGTTTTTTCTAAATCTTTTGCTCAGGATCACATGAGAAATTTTAGTTCCTGTTCAAAACTATAGGTGCTAAGAGATAAGCAGAAGATGGGAAAAAACAGCCTCCTTCCCCTAACTCCTTCAGAAGCCAACAAAGGTACCAGCCCAAGTGTGAGGCATTGTGAGGGGTTAGACAAGGAAAGGGAGGGAGGAAATGACCCCTAACAGGTGTTTGTCCCTGGTTGATAAGGAAACGAGCTAGCCCTGCAGGGTTACTTTGCTCATTTGACATTACATTAACCAGATAAAGATTTTTTTTTTTTTCACTTTCCAGCCAGTTTGTTCAATTATCTGGAACATATCCCTAGTTAATCAGAAATAAGTCACATGTCATTATTGAAATCAGCAACAGAGCTCACATGCTTTAAATATTGTAGTCAGTCTATAGCAATCTTTCATTGCAAGAAAGAAAGAATGAGAAGCACCTGGGAATATCCATTTTTGCATGTACACCACACTACAGTGTGAGGGCTCTCCTCGTTCTGAGGGGTCTCTTTCTCTAAGACTCCAAACAGTAAGTCATATGCGACCATTTCTGAATGATGAATTATCGGTGAGGACTTGTGAAATTATAGTAGTCAAGAAGTTAGCAAAAACAGATCTGAAATCTTCGTTCACCTACATAGTCATTATGTCTTATTTTAAATGATTACATGAAGATATATACATATAATTTTCTTTTTGTGGAATCAACTTAGATTTAATAAAGACAAGTAGAAATTTGGATATAAATACTTGCTTGGTTAAATTCCTCAATCAGACAGACCTTTTTAAAGCATTTTAAAGTACTCATAGTTCTCTGTCATCATTATGCAGATTACAGACGCTAAAAATAGACTGGTATCAGTTTACGGATCTTGAATCCTTCACAGAGGAAATAGTTTTCTCATTATTTTCCCTAATTATTTTAAATTAGCAATCACCATAGTAACCTACTGCATATTTTACTTTACCAGCTTAACTGCTATTTGAACTAGATGTTATAAATGATTTGACCTGAAATGAAATGGAAATGATCACCAAACATTGACCCCCAGTGAGGATGAAACCCACATTTTGGAGGCAGGATTTAGAAAAATTGCCCTCCTGATGTTTCCACATGGCCATATCAGACTCAGCTGGGGCACTGTGGTTCCCGGAAAGCCCACATGAGGCCCAGTACAGCAACCTCTTTTTCCAGAAAATCTGGTAGTCCTATCATCTGGTGACAAAACAGACAACTCTTTGTCCTCATATTATGTACATGCCAAAAAAATTACAAAGCATTTGTCCTCTTCAAAGGACACCAAAAGCAGTCCCTGCATAAGATCTCTTCTTCCCTTGTGATGCCCTTCTTTCCTCAAGTGCTAAGGTGCTACTGGGGCAGCTGAGAGGATTTGCCCTAAGTCATCAACTAATCCAGTAGGATGCAGCTCCATGGGAGGGGGAATAGTGAGGGTGATGTTTTGATTTATTTATTTATTTTAGTGCAACATTCTATCTGGTCCTTAGCTGTTTGTTACCCATCCAGTTACATCTGCTTAGACACACCTTCTTGTCTTTGGTTGTCAGGGCTGTGAGTCACCCTGCATCTTCTTGTCCTTTCTAGGGCAAGGCCTCCTGCGCCCCTCAGTTCCCAGTGACATGTGTGACAGGTGTTTTCCGAGGGACACATACCAGCAACCCTTGGGGTGCTCCCGCCCTCCCAGTCCTATTCAGTCCTCCAGGGCTGGGCTCAAGAGTGGCAGCCCTGCTCTCAGAGCTTCCTGCAATCTCCATGCACCCTCCTGCGGCTCCTGACCGGCTTTTGGAGGTGCACGGTAATTCAGCATCAGGGTGAGGCTCAGCTAATTTGTCCCTGCACCCCTCTCCTGGGGGTCATGTGCGTTTGTCTTCTGAGAGTGCTGTGTCCAAGAAACTCTGAGAAGAGCTGAGAAAGAAGTGTTTTCGGGCCCCACACCCCACCCTATGGCCAGTGTGGGCTCTGGCCACAGGCGTCTTTTGGCCTTTCCCCATCACCTTCCCTGCCAGAGCATGGGCTCCCATGGTGATTACCAGGAGCTGAGCAGGGGACCAACAATAGGCATGGAGTAAGGGCCAGGGGAGCTTTCTTGGGGTAGGGATGAAGAGGAGGAAACCCCCGCTCATCCTGTGGTGTAGACAGCAGTGAATTGGAGGGGAAAGGCAGCTCTTAAGACATTTTATTGTGAATCATCTAGGTTCTTTAGCATCCCAAGACATTTACATTATGGACCTGAACTATTTTTAAATTACAGTTCTCATGATTGATAGGTTGTATTCATTTGGCTGTCCCGGCTTTTTGGGACTGAAAGTTCTTGGCTTGAACAGTATAAGTATTTCATATACATTATCCTTCTCGGTACTGTTAGTAATAAGATTTGTCTAAAACTCCAATCATGGGAAAGAGCAGAAGGAACTTGGCGTCAGCCCCCCTCTGCTGCCAACCTGTGCTATGGCCTGTCCTCCTCACTGTGCTGAGAGGATCACGGCAGGGACCCCCATGGTCCTGCCAGCCTGAAGGTGCTGTCACCCTAGGAACTCCACCAGTCACATCTGAGGCCTAAAGGGAACTTCCTCTTCCTGGATCAACAGCCAGGACTGGAGGTGAGCATCTATCATCTGTCAAGGAAACACTGTTTCCCAAAGAAAAGCTTTGCAGTGAAGTCTGAAAGCTCTTTTCAGAAAGCAGGAGGCCCTTTCCCACAAAACTTTAGGAAGTCATATTTTCACCAGTCACTTCCCGGACCAAGTCCAGCTCTGCTGAACTCCCTGAATGTCATGCTTTGACTACTTCAGGCTTTCCACTGAAGTACTACAAAATCATTTTTTAAAGAGAAATATAGAAATGCTATGCCAAAAAAGGGAGCAGATGGGGCACCTGGGTAGCTTCGTTGGGTAAGTGTTCGACTCTTGATTTCAGCTCAGGTTATGGTCTCAGGGTGGTGAGATCGAGCCCTGGGTCGGGCTCCGCGCTGGGTGTGGAGTCTGCTTAAGCTTATCTCTCTCCTTCTTTCTCTGCCCCTCCCCTGCTCACATGTGCTCTCTCCCTAAAAAAAAAAAAAAAGTCAGGAGCCAGGTCTATGAACTCATCTTCATATTTTGCATCCTTTTTACTCACAGTGTGGCCTGTGGAGCGGCAGCAATATGACAGTCACCTGGGAGCTCGCTAGCAATGCAGAACCACAGGCCCTGCCCCAGGAAGTGTTCCAAGTAGAGAGCGGTTCCCTCCCCGACTCCTTCCGCCGCCCCCCCCCCCCCCAAGAATTACACAGAACAGCTCCTTCGCTCTCTCTTGGGCATGAACTCACTGAGCCGAAGCAGTTACGGGTTTATTCTGTTTCAGCTCGTGTGTCTCTCTGCTTCTGTGCATTATATTATTTACTCCTAATTATGGAGCAGTTCCTTTTAATCCATTATTTTAAAATCCTTCCTAATTAAATCCTGAGGTAAAGAACCTCTCGAGGAGCCTGCAGTGGCATCCTGGGATGACAGTGACTGAAAGCAGCCCTGGGTGGTGTCCCGACGACCCTTTGTGTGCCTTAGAGAAACACACGCTTGGATTCACAGAGAGCCCTGGTGGCTGCGAAGGGCCCAGGCTCCCCTTTCCTTCCACTTTCACCACGGGGAAGAGTTTTCTCAAAAAACCAACCGAATAATCTCATCCAGTGGGGAAGGAAGTCTCTGATTTTCTACTCAGACCTGAATCCCTCATCTGGTTGGGTGGGTTGCGGTGACTAAGGAGAGCATGGACCAGGGAGGGCACATCTGTGAAGCCGCAGTTGGGACCGGATGACCGAACCTCCTGTCAGCGGGCCGCACATCCGGCGCAGCTGTGGGCTCTGGCAGCAGCCAGCCCGGCGCTTGTGGCTTAATTAGACTTTTTATCTCTACATTCGTCTGAGGACATCTGAAACCTTCAGTGTGGCCTGTCACTAATTAGGTGACTAATTAAATAGTTGGTGCTTACTTGCTGATCTCAGAGCTGAAGCCCCGAACAGGTTGGTGGTTGTCATTGTTCCGTACTGTCGGTCTCAGCCCCCTGAATGGGTGGCCATGTGCTCTCTCCGATTGTCCTTTTGGTACCTGGGCCAACACAGCACGGCGGCCTGGCCTGGAGCACATGCACTAATGTCCCCGCTTTGCCTGGGGAGCAGGCAGAGATCACCGGCGGCAGGTGGCGTCTTGCCTCTTGTTATGTGGGCATCACAGTGGGACCAGTCAGGTGGCCCGCACCGAGGCCCCAACTGTCTGGTGGCTGGGGTCGGGTGGGGGAGGTGAGGGGAGGGATAGCCCTATGTGGAGCTCAGAGGCCCAGCCTTCCCAGGCAGAAAGAGCTGACGTTCTGCCACCAGAAGATAATGACCCAGACTCCCTGGTGTTGCTAATCGCAATTGAGTTTCCTAATCTGATTCCAAGATTTAAATGTAATTAATGTTAAATGAAAAAAATCTTCATTTACTGAAATTGTCCATTCCTGCTCATTTCAGAATAACTTTTCTTATCTCCTACTGCCCACTTTGGAGACTCCCAGGACAAAAGAAAAGCAACACTCTGAGCAATATTAGGTCTTTTGGGGGATAAGCTTATTGTCAATTTTTTGTGTGTTTTGTGTGTGTGTGTGTGTGTGTGTGATTCTTTGGGGTTAAGTAGGGAATGCGTTCTTCACCATCACACAAAGTACAAACCACATATGTGGACTGAGTAATAGACTCACCCACCCTCCACCCTCTACTATCAGATCTTTTCAAATGACGATGTCAGCGCCTGTCTTGGGTTGTAGTCCTTCAAAAGCTGAACACAAAGAATTTGGGTGCAAGCAGTTTAGTTGGGGGTGATCCCAGGAAATTACCTGAACCGCAGGGTGATGAGGTGGGAAAGGGAGGGTAGTCAACAAAACCCCCAAAAAGCATTGGTCAGTGGGTCACTGGGCAACTGAGACATAATCCCATACTGGGGCCCTCGAAGACACAACAGAGAGTGGCCCCTCTTCTCATGAGGGAGGTAGAATATTTACCCACCAGTTAACATCCTTCTGGTCACATGGTCACCTTTGGCTGTTCTTGCAGCCTGTCCCTCCATCTCCCCTGGGCAGAGGATGCCCTCAGGCAGAGAGGGGCAGGAAGGCATCAGTGTGGGAGAACCTTTTGCAGGTAATGTGGGTAAGCTCCCTACCATGCCCATTTCTTTAGTTTGTTCTTTCTTTCTTTCTTAATATTCCATTGTCCTTTAGTGAAGCATGTGGGCAGAGATGAAGGCAGAGAAAAAGCGAGGCTAGATAAGGCTGTAGCAAAAGGATTTCATGGCCACCTTTCTTCCCAGGTGTTCTTGTAGCTCTGGAGAGACCCCAGGTGTACCAGAAACCTTTGCTGGGAAAAAAAACGGCCTTGAGGGACCAGTCTTGGCAAATACTTTATTTCTACTTTGGGACAGACATAAGGTTAGATCAGTAGTTTTCAAATTGTGGTCTGTGGACCAGCACTTCCGTATCACTTGGGGACCTGCTGGAGATGTGGACACTCAGGTGCTACCCTGTAAGGATTGAATTAGAAATGGAGGGGGGAGCAGGGGGCAGGGATCTGTGTTCTCACATCCCTCTAGGGGGTGGGGTGCGAGAACCACTGAGTTAGGGTGTAGTGGAGAGAGTCGGTGTTCTGCCATGACTGATGGGGCCCAGGAAAATCATCCAACATCTGTGAACCTTACCATCTTCATCTGTACAACGGGGAGAGAATCCAGAATCTCTCCTCCTCACTGGCACGGGGGTTAAATCAGGTGATACATGCAAAGCATCTGGAAAAGCCTAGCACTCAAAATTTATTAGACCGACACTGCCCCACTAATTAAATCTGCATATCTAGTTCCCTTGTGGCAGCCTTGCATTGTCTCTCATATGAGGGAAGAGACTGGGGAGGTAGAGCCTTAATATGGAAGATGCTTTCTTCCCCAAGGATTAGGGATGAATCACAGGTGTTTCCTGCCAGCGTATGTGTCTGTTCCTTGCAAGAGTTCCTGGTCTGGCAAAGACCTTCTCTTGTGGTTCAGTTAAAATGGCCACCATCTCTGGTTTAACAACATGAGGACCAAGCAAGCTGACCAACACTCTGGGGTGTTTCCATTTTGCAAAGCTGCTTGACTATGGAGAAAACTGGAGTTGTGCCCTGTCCTTTTAGCTGTCTACCCAGACTCAGGAATGTATAAATCCCTTATGCACCAAAGACTGTCATGGTCATAAGGGCCACATCTCTGGCTCCCACTGATCATCACTGCTTTATGGGCTGCCAATGGATGTTTCTTAGGCTTTTTCATGATACTTGAATGCTTTGCAACCCTTAATCTGGACATATTTTGGGTCCTCTATTCTGCCACTAACCTCAAGTTTATTATGTAAGTCTTGGGGGCTCTGAGTGCACCTCCCCACCCCAAATCCAGGAGTTCCCTTAAATTAAAAAAAACAAGGCCAAGACAGAAATTTCAGTCTTTACTCATGTGTCTCAAATACTTAATGGGATCATATACTTCCTTCATTAAAACTTATATTAAACTCCACCTACTTTTCTTAAGCACCCAAAACCCCTGGGAGCCTCTCATTTTTCTGTGCCTAAACAGTGGTTCTCAAAATGGACCACCAACATGGACATCATTTGGGAACTTGTTAGAAATACAAATTCGCAGGTCTCACCCCAGACCTACTATATCAGAAACTTGGAGATCTCTGTTTAAACAAGTCCTCTAGGGAGTTACTTGGACATCAGTGGCACTGGTCAATACTATCTGTCCCCATCCTACTGTCCCCACCTTTCTCATTTGCAGCCTCACTCCTCAAAAGACAATGGACACCATACACTCCCAGTCACACCTCCCCGACCAGCCTCAGCTCAGAATCCACTAGTCACTTTCTTGCTTCCCCATAACACCCACCATTTGAATTGTGTTGACCGGGTGCAAGCAAATAGAAGTGGCTACGAGCACTTTGAGGGAATAAGGAGGTGTCAGACGGACACTTCCCTTACACCATTTGATATTGGGTGGGAATTTGGAGGAGGGGCCTGGAAGCCCAGGAATGGTCCTTCTGTAGGGGCGCCAGGTGGCCATCCCCTCTGGACAGTTGGAGCACTGGGAGCCACTATGTGAGACCCAGACCAGGCAAGGCCAGTTACTGGGCCCATGGCCGCTGGAGACCATGTTGATCTCTAACTGCAGTTCTCTGAAGAGCATTTCTTTCAAAGGGATAACCAGAATCCTCCCAATAAGGTACTTGGGCTTAAAAAAAAACAAAAACAAACCTTGAATTTCCTTGTATTTTAAGAACCTGTGATGAAGAAAAATGTTGCGATCAGCTTCCTAGACATGAGGTTAATGTTGAGTAACTTTTTCTATAAGCAACAGATTGTGAAAATTCCAGACTCAACAATTCTGTACATCAAAGCTACTAGTGGGGGTGCAGGTGGAGTTGGAGGTGGTAGTTTTAAAAAGTTTCCTGGGCCCCCATTCCTGTAGCTATAATTCCCAGGCTAGGGTGGGTCCTAGGAATCTGTATGTTTAAGACTCCCCATGTAACTCTGACATGCACCTGGGTATTGTCACCATTTATGTAGACATTTTCTCAAAATTGGCAGTCTTATCCATAAGGAAACCTATTTCCCCCTATAACTGGTCATTGTAATTAACCTGTTTTTATGAGCTTGTTTTCCCAACCACATTTTCTAATTCTCAACAAATCATATAACTTCTAGGTCATATCATTACTTCAGGGCTTACCAGGCATAATTATTAACTTATCATTAAACATGACATAGCTGAAGTCATTACCCCATTATCATTGTATTTACACGCTAAATTGGACCTAGTAGAAAGCATTTCATATACTTCATGCTTAAACTATCACCATTAAGAATAAAGGTCCAACAAGATCTATCTGTCAAGCATGAGGAAACCTGACCCTATGGTGTTAATAAAGCCTTGTATCCACCAGCATTTGCTTCAAACATAAAACCCGTCCTCATCCCCACTCCCACGCCTCCAGAAGTGATCTCACTCACTGTTGAATCCCCACAATGCTTTATTCCAGTCTTAGGGACCTGACTGATTGGTGTCTTATATTTTGCCATCTCTTGCGTGCAAAGGCTTTCCAGCTGGTCTTTTGTAACTACCGTCTTGGTATTACATCTTGTATATGCTCCATGTATATAAAAATATGTTCAAAGTATAAATGTATAACATTTTTACTTCATATATATATAATCATTTCCCATACATTATAAAGCAAAATTCAATTTCATCTTAGTTTCTTTTGCCAGAACTTCCAAATT
The DNA here is from genome assembly GCF_029215605.1 of Mirounga angustirostris. NCBI lineage: Eukaryota > Metazoa > Chordata > Mammalia > Carnivora > Phocidae > Mirounga > Mirounga angustirostris. The sequence continues at coordinate 93,476,834 of NW_026991718.1, read as the reverse complement.
TTATTCTTCGTTCAGTGACCATTTCAAACATTACATTCGTTTTCATTTTTTTTAGTAAGGTTTATGTTTTACTTTTATGCAGAGATACACAAGCTATTCATCTGAGATCCTGAATCCCCAGACCTTCCCCCTAGTCCCTTACCTCGGGCACCACCCAACTCTCCTGATGGGTCCCTGGAGAATTCACAGAGCACCTACGTTACTCCAGGCAGGCACCCAGACCTTATTGTTGGGTTCAGTGTTGATTCTAGATTCGTTGTCCCAGGACACAAGCCTGGACTCAGGCAGATTTAAGAGACTTGCTGCTTGGTCCTTTTCTCCAGACCCCATGCTGGTTCCTACGGCAGGGGTGGGGTGGGTGGGGGGGGGGGGAGGCTTCCATGAATAGGAGAGCCACACAAGATGGCACCCAAGAGAAGAGAGAAAAAGGGTTAGGGAGAGAGCTTTGAACTTCTCCCTCACCCCATGAACACTCCACCCACTTTTAGAAGTGCTCAGAATCCTTAACCACACCCTCTTTGGGTCTCTCTTTCTTTGGTCTCCCCCTGGAGGTCCGAGTGTGTCATTACTGACAGCTGGGTGGCCAGGGGCAGTGCTGTTTTTACTAACACAACAAAAACGAAGGAGCCAAGGTCCTTGTCAAAAAAAAAAAATCTCTTTTGGTGATCTAAACAAAATAATATTGCCAAAGAAAGTTAAAAATTTTTTCAGGGAAAAACGGGTAGATTCTCTTAATAAATGTATCATAAATATTTTGACTCGTTTGCCTTATATTTTTCTTTTGGTATTGGAAATTCACATAACTCCCAACTTTTAAGTTCCATCTATAGCATTTCACCATGAATTTTGTGACATTGCGTGAATATCATTAAGACTGAATTAGATCTGAGTTATTCTTTGACTCCTTAAATAAGCAGTTAGGTTAAATACCTGTCTTGAGCTAGGATTTACTGTAATTTGGCAAACATTTTTGTCATTGTTGTGAACAATTCAGAAAGCAGAGATTTTAGTAAATTAAATGGTAACATTTAGATTGATGTGAGATAATTATTTTCTCTCTGCATTATCTATTTATTCAAATAAAAGCATTAATGAAAGCAGTTTATTAAATCACTGGCTTTGGTTGCCCTTGCTATGCCAAAAAAAAAAAAAAACAGGAAAAATTTAAAAATAAAAATAATAAGCATTCACTTGGCAGGCTGACAGGTTTCTATTGCCCAGAAGGGTAAGCAACATGAAAAGTTTTATGTTTCTTTTATCGTGTTCACAATAAATTGGCAATGTGACCCTCTTTATTTGAAGGATAAGGATGTTTAGACCTAATTTTGTAGCTGTCCTGAAGCATGGAATGAAACGCAATACCTTTTACTTATTTCCCTGGATACTCTAATCCCTCCCTGCTTTACAAGTATCTTTGAGCTGTTCCTCCCTTTGTATCCACAGCAACATAAAATCCCCACTGGAATTATCTGCTGTGAAAATGCAGGTGCACTTGTTTAATGTTTCATTGGCTTGAGCACTTAACTTGAACTTTTTAAAATTTTTTTCCATGACACCGTGACCTTTGATTTTGGAGTAGAGGGCTCGCAGTGATGTTAGATATTGTTTATGTACATGAAGCCAACACCATTAGATCTGAGAACTGTGTTTTTTCTGTGGTCCTGCTGTTCCTGCCATTTTGTCTACTGTGTGTCCAAATCCAAGATGTACCCGGTGACTCACTGCTCTGTTTGCAGGAACTTTTAAAATATTCATTGGTCATCAAATTAAAAGTCTGAAACATTTGTTCTCCATATTTCATCCTCAGAAGAGCTAAAATCTACTAAAATTGTACATTATAAACTTTATTATCTTGGACCAATATTTTTATTATTTTTTAAAGATTTTATTTATTTATTTGACACAGAGAGAGAGAGAACACAGCAGGGAGAGCGGTAGGCAGAGGGAGAGGGAGAAACAGGCTTTCTGCTAAGCAGGGAGCCCAAGGTGGGCCTGGATCCCAGGACCCTGAGATCATGACATGAGCCGAAGGCAGATGCTTAACTGACTGAGCAATATTTTTAGATAGTTATCAATTTAAGAAATTAAATACTTGGATGTTTCTGAATCAGATTAAAAATTAAATTAAAAAAATACAAGCTTGGAGAAAAATGTGGACACATTCATATAAAGGCATGAAAGAGGCAGGGAACCTTCACTGAATAACAAGAAGATTAAAGAGGTTAGGTTAGGCCCTGATATAAGGGCCTTACATACCATGCTCACGCATATGACCTTAATGTTTTAAAGTATTTTATTTAAAATTGTTATTTATTGCAAATGTTCTATGCAGCAGGCAATATTCTAAACATTTTTACAGATACTATACCTCACAGCACCCCTATAAGGCATTAGGTTCTATTATTCCCATTTTACAGATTAGGAAACTGAGCCACAGAGAGGTTAAATAAATTGCCACTTTCCCAAGGTCAAAAGGCTAGAAGGTACTGGAGCCTGGGGTCCAACTGAGGCAATCTGACTCTTGAGCCCATGGTCTTAGCCACTCTGCTCTGCTGCTATCAAAGTGGTGAGCCAATGTGGAAACCTAAAACCAGGAATGATTGAGATTTGATTTAATTTAAAAAGAGGTTTCCAATGGCTGTGTGGAAGAAGGGCAGGAGAGAGAGACTTGTGCCAGAGAAACGCACCTGAGACTTTCTCTAGGCAAGAAGGTGAGCTATGGCAATGTGTCCCAGGAATGTCGGGCGGGGCGCATTCAAGACATTTGGACTAGGTAAAAGTGACTGGACGTGGTGACCAGTTGTGGAAAGTGAGAAAGAGGGGAGGAGTCTGAAGTTGACTCTCCAATCCCTAACTTGAGAGGTGGTTAGTTGGTCATGCCTTTGATGGAGGTAAAGGAGCAACGGAATGGGACTCCAAAGACCTGTCTTTGGACACATACTGAATTTGGAATGCCTATGGAGCAGCCCCATTAGGACTGGTAGGCATTTGGAAATTGGGTTTCAAGCTCAGAAGGAAGGTATAGTGTAAATATGTAACAGGAAGTCATGGTGGTAGGCAGCATGGCCCAGGAAGCAGGCACGAAGATTGGGAAGCTCGTGAGCAGGGATAGATGGGCAAAGGAGGAGGACCTGGTGCAAAAAACAATCATAGAAGAGAACCTTAAGATAATGTTGTCCCAGGCAGCATGTTCTATGGCTGCAGCTTTTGGCTGGGGTTTCTGTCATCGCTCCCGCCGTCCCTATTTCCTCCATTCACATCAGGAATAGCATCCTACACTTGTGAGTTCCTGGATGACTCCCCATCCCCTTCCGGTTCCTAGAACCCTGCACACACCTCTGCCTCGGTCCATTTGAACCCCATGGAGTTAGCCACCTATTACCTGCCTGGACCCTGACTGATAGAAGGATCTTCCCCCATGCCCACCTATCCTTCTTTCATGAGTCAGCATGAGTAGAGATTTCTAGTTGCCTCCCAGTATGTATGCTGCACTTTGTTCCTGGTAACAGAACCTTGGGCAATGTGGTTTTTGAAAAACCACATTTTCCAGATTCCCTTTCTACCCCATGTTTCTGTTCTGCCACATTGTTCTACCACCATTTCCAAATGCCTAGGCTGTATCACTGAGTTTCGGCAACGTAAGCAGAAATATCACATGAGAATTTTAGTCTCTTCTTAATGGGCAGCCCTTTCCACCCATTCCTCCTTCCTTCTGCCTATAATGTGGATATGGGATGTGATGTCTGGAGCTCCAGAAACCACCTTGGGCCTGAGGGGACCTTGAGAATGGAAGCCGTCTTGGAGAAACAGACAAGCAGGGCCATGGCCCCTGTTGACTGCATGATTCCACCTTATCAGCATGTACTGGTTACTTCCAGGTTTATTAAGTACAGTTGTAAGAAAAGAGTGCTGGTATAGAAATAGGGAGAGATAGGGGAGGAACATGAAGAAGAGACAGGGTTAATGGGGAGAACCTGTCTTCTGAATTAGGGGGAATGGAAGAATGCTCTTGTCGATGTTACTGGAGGTAACAAGAAGGGAAATGGGGTTGGGGGGAGCCTGGTGGCTGGTCTCTGTTTTCTTTATGATGTGGGAGATGTACTCACTTGAGAATGAGGAAAGGGGACCAGAGGGAGAACAAGAAAGGCTAAAGTAGTGACCTTGAGGACTGGATAAAAGACCAGAGCAGCCACAGTGAAGAAGGCAAAAGGAATTTAGCTAAGGTGAAAGAAAAGGAGTGGAAAGCTGGTGCCCTTATAGATAAAAATCCAGACAATGCCCCCCACTCAAAATCTTTTGGAGAAGTCCTTAATTGCACAATTGCATAATTCAGGATATTATAGTGTGGCAATTTGGCAATTTAGGAGTCATTTGATCCATGTTGCTAGATCGTTCAAATTATTCAGTGCCAAAGGGATTGTTTTTGTAGTAAAAGATATAGCTGGATAATTACTAAGCCGCCTGTTCACATAGAGCTGTAAAAACGGCCTGTATATAACTGTATTATTAGTCCAACATAAAACACATTTCCATCACATAGGCACCAAAGCCAAAATAAATTTTAACTTCATGTGGGCATAAACACGTATTATTATTTGCATTTTCTGTTAAATGGAACTAGATTAAAGACCTGTCATCAGTGTGCAAAGTAGCTGGGGTTAATTGTGACCTTTATGTTATTTGAACATATTCAAAAATTTTATTCTTATTATTAGAGGATAAGATGTGCTTGGTTTTCTTTGTATCAAATAGGAATATTCATTCTTAAATGACATGCATCCTTAGAGACTTCAGAACACAACCTTTCATAATATTTAGCTATTTTTAAATGTCAGGTGCAGTTGAGTTTTATTACATTGCTGGCCCATGCCGTTACCAAAAGTCTCCTGTTTTTAGTGGTACTTAACAGATTGTCAGTAAATTGATAGCATTTCCACGTTTGGAAAATTTCCAACTTCCTCATGGGAAAGGAGGGCAGGTTTTCCCCTTGAACCTGGTGAAGGTTTCTTTCTTGGCATTTGGTTGGTTTAAGGGGAGGTGTGAACTCAGAAGAGATTTTAGAGAGAAATATCTTTCTCACCATCCTATGAAAAGATCAACTCACCCATAAAGTTTTGCTGACTTGAGCTGGAGGGCAAATTTGCGGCAAGAGTATTTTAATACATAAGGGGAAATAGGGAGTGAGTCTTGAGCATGTCAGTCCTTAGCAGCCTCTGCTTACGTGCTTGCGTCGAGCTACCCAACATCGCTCATGGGACTGTTTAGAGGACAGCCAAGTGAGTGCAGAGGGCACTGCTGGGGGTCAGAAGAGACACGGCTCTCACCTCGGGTCCTGCTGCCCGTGAGCTTCGGGACCGTGAACAAATTACCTGGTATTTCCAACCTTGATTTTCCTCTATATGAAATGCAGATAATAACAACCTGCCCCCTGCCTCTGGCACAAACCGCCTTGAAGATTAATCTCTATGATAATGTCCATGAACGTGTCTCGGGCCCTGGAAAGTCTGATGCAAATATAAAGCAGTTTTGCTTCTAAAAGCAACCTTCTAGAATTTTCTCCTAGGTGATATTTTGGTATCTGATTTGAGTAATTGATATATATATATATATATATATATATATATATATATATATATATATATGTGAGGGAAAGAGAGATCTGAAAATAATATATATATATATATATATCTTTTGTAGTAAATGCAAGGTGTGCCATATATATGTATGTATATATATATATATATGAAAATAATAAAGTTAATGTTGACCAGTGGGGATTAGATGATCTTTGGATCCTTGTCAACAGCTTGGTGTCTACAGGACAATGGAGACAGAGGTTAGGTGAGAAGATGCTGGAACCAGACAGCCTGGCTTCATGCCCTGCCTTCAGACTCTCCTGCTGTATAGTCTTGAGCACATCACTTTGCCTCAGTTCCACATAATAAATAGGGATATTTTTACTGACCTCATGGTATTGCTGCTTCGAGGACCAAATGAGGGACGCACAAAGCACTTGATGGTAAGCATTCAGAAGGTGTCAGCTATGGTGGTTGTGATCCCAAGCAATTCTTAGAAGTAGTCTGAAATTTGAACTGTGCATTAGTTTATATTCAGTTTTCCTCCCTCCTCCCAATGTTGGGCTTTATTTTGCTTCACTCGGAGAAGCAAATTTTAAAAAAATGAAATGGTACCTGGCATGACAGTACTGTAGCTTTGGGAAGCTTCTGCAGTTAGCTGCTCCAGAACCATCTTCCTTCTTTCATTGAAATGGTCGGTTCTGTGGGAAGGTTTGTGCAAAAAGAGTTGCTGAAAAGAAAAGTGCAACAATTGGATGACACATGAAATAAGGTTAAATGGAATTATAATTCACCAAGTCCGGCTTTACCTCCTTTTTTATGTGTTCTCTTCTCTCTCCTTAGCTCTCACCTGAAGTTTAGTAATCTCACCCTGATTTCAACCCATGGACTCCCTGGAAAAAAGCTTCTGGGCACCGAACAAAGGAAGTTTTTAGCAAGCGAGTAAGAATTCCATTTGTTTTTTCATTCTGAGGCCTAAATGTCCTCATTTGTGTGGACAACACAGTTGACCCTTGAATGACACGGGGTTATAGGGGTGCTGACCCCCATGCAGTCCAAAATCTGCAAGCAACTTTTGACTCCCCTAAATCTTAACCAGTAATATCCTACTGTTGACCAGAAGCCTTACCAATAACATAAGCAGTCAATTATTTTGTATGTTACATGTAATATATACTGTATTCTTAAAGTAAGCTAGAGAAAAGAAAATGTTACTAAGAAAATCACAAGGAAGAGAAAATACATTTACAGCCCTGTACTGTATTTACGGAGGAAAAAAAAAAAATCCATGTGTAAGTGGACCCATGCAGTTCAAACCCGTGTTGTTCACGGGTCAACTGTAGTCGATTTCATACTGGAAAGGGAAGGGTGGCAGGCTTTTCTCCCAGAGTTCAAACTCACTTAGAACATATAAGTACAACTCTGTTAATGAGGGAATGGAGAGTTGGGCTGCCATTTTGTATTTGTGGGGGGATGTCTGCCCTCTTCCAACCTGCTGACACGGCTACCTCCTGCACTTGGCTTCCAAGTGAGACTACAGCGCAGGGAAGCTTGGTGACTGTATTTGCATCAGACCAGGTTACTCCCCCAAGGCTCAGAGTTGGGAGATGAAGACGGGGCACTTTGCTGGGGTGTGGCTCTCACACCCCTAACCCTGGACCCTTTGTCATGAGGGGCTGATCTGCTACGACCTTCTTGCCGGTCTGGGCAAGCTTCATTGTTTGCATCCCAGTAGAATCACTCTTTGTCAACATCTGTTCTAGAAAATGCCATTTCATTATCACACAGCTGGCATTAATTTTAATTTCCTGTAGCAAAGCATGGGTACAAGAATTACTAGGCTCCTCACCTCTAGAAACAATGTCCCAATTTTTCCAACGAGGAGGAAGGAAATTGTTCCCTCTCAGGGTGTTCATTTTAGAATCCATGATGAAGAGATCTTCAAACAGTGAGAAAAACGGCCACAACTCTTTGCCAGCAGAACCAGGCTCACTTTGACCTAATATTTTCATCAGACTTTGAAATTTTATTTTTCTTGAAGGACAGCATCAGGGCAGTAAAAAAGGCATGGGTTTTGAGCCAGATAGGTGCGGATTCAGGTGGATGCCCCTATTACAAAGGGGATTTCATTTCTCTGAGCTTTGGATTTTTTGACTGTGAAAAGTGTATGATAAGCCAACCTTGCTGGAGTTTTTCTGTTAAAATTACTATAACAGCAAGTTCTAACAAAGGGTAGAGGATCAACCCTTGTGCATCCTTCCATCATTGCCTGTCTTCCAAATGACACGATTCCCAGGAAATGTTGGTCTTGTTGATTAACGTCTCATGAAGAGCAGTTTAGTCAGCTTGATGAAGGTTTCTGTCAGCCCCCATGTTAGGTATGCTACAGGAGAGAACAGCTAGCAAATGGCTTTCTGCTGGTGTGATTCAGCATGGGACCCACATGTGGCTAGGTGGAGAGTCACCTGGTGGTCCTGCTTCCGTCCTTGCCTCTCCATATTCTCAACACAATAGCCAGAGCAATGCCACACAAATATGAATCGGATCGTGTCAACTACAGAACAGCCTAGAACAGCACTGTTCAATATGGTGGCTACTAGCCACATGGGGCTATTTAAATGTAACTTCAGTAAAGTTAAATGAGATTAAAAATTCAGCTCCTCAATTACATTAGCTATATTTTGGAGTGCTCAGACAGCTCCACATGGCTAGTAGCTGCCATATCAGGTAGCACAGCTACAGAATATTTCCATCCTCACAGAAACTTCTAGAAAGTTCCAACCTAAAATCCATCCCTGTCTGCTTACTTCTTTGACTTCATCTTTTACCACTGTTACCCTTGTTTTCTCCACTCTAGCCACCATAGTCTCCTTGATGTTTCTGAAACACAGCGGGCAGGTCTCCACCTTGGAATCTTGGCTTAAATGTCAAATTTTCACACGCCCAACACACTCCAGTCCTCCTTCCTCTGCTTTGTTTTTTTCTTGCTACAGAAATTCTTCTAAATATTTTATAATTTGCCTTTTAAGATCACGTTTATTCTTTATATTCTGAATCCTTAACCTATAATGTAAACTCTATAGAGTTTACTATAGTAAACATTAGTTTACTATAGGGAAGGGATTTTTTTTGTCTTGTTCACAGTGTGTCCCCAGCATCTGGGACAGTGCTTGGCGCACAGCAGGTAATAAATAATGTCAAACAGATGAAAGTTGCATCCAAAAGTACCTGCAAAAGTTCTCTCAATCAGGTTATGGACAGGGACTAAACAATGCAGCCAGATGCCTCTGGGTGGAAGACTCATGTTATCATAATTCTTAGAATCCACAAATTGAAATGTAAATAGGATGTTGCCTTTCAAATGGTCCTCCTACCTCAATAAAGGAAATGATCTCTGGCCATGGATAACTAATATCTTGACATCCATAAATTTAATAATTTAAATTCCTCATTCTGAATACAAATTTTCAACTTTGCCCTAGCCAGTGTTTTGATTATTGTTGTTATTAATTTTTGAACAGCCATTTTTTTGTCTCGCCCACGTCCCCCCCACCCACCCCAGGCCAGTTTCTTGTAGAGGTGCTAATGACATGCTGGGATACAGCAGAAAGGAAGGCAGTGGGAGGAGAGGAGAAACCGGAAGCAGGAGAAATCCACTAATTGGACAACCAACCCTGAATAGCGAATGTTAATTGTGATGTTCCTTCTTCAGAGTGACACAGTAAATCATTTATGAAAACCTCTGAGGTTCTTTCCAGTTCTGAAGGGTTCTGATTTCATGAAGTGCATGTCTCCAGCCTGCTTGTAATTGCTCCCCTGGAGTTTGCTTGTAATTTTGCACCTAGAGCTTTGGCCTAAGTCTTCTGACCACTGGCTGTGGGGGCAAGCTGGCCACTGTGTACATGTGTCCCCTTCCAGAAATTTCCCCATCCTGCAATTCTGTTTTTTTTTTTTTTCCTTATTACCTGTTTCCAGAATGTTCTATGAAGACAAACTTTCACATTAGTGTTGAGTCAGGGTCAAGCTCACTTGAGAAACCTGAAGTTTTATTGATGTTCCTTCTTTGGTTCTTTCTCTTTCTTCCAGAGAACTCTAGTGGAGGTCTTTCTCTTGTCACCAATCCATGAGACAGTCCCTGCCATGTTAGAATCCTAATGCTCATTAACTTTGCTTAGGAAATAATTCTGGAAAACTATCACCAACAGTACCCAATGGCTAATTTCACCTACCTGATGGATACATTAAGGAAGACCCAGAATGAACAGTAGTCACCTACACAGTGATACTTTAAACTGACAGATGTCACTCAGTGTAGTAACAGACTGTAAAAGCAAGCACCCCACATTCTTCAGTGCTTCCAAAGGTTCCTAAAAAAACCAGTATTCCTAATGCCAGTTCCCACGGGACAGAGCTTCAGATTTTAACTCTGAAATATGCATTCTGACATTATCAACATTACTGTCCTGCTGTCATTAAAAATAACACTGTCTTAACCTTCCCCAAATTTCCCCTGAGAACTTTTATCTTTGAGCAAACCCTCATAAGACTAATCCCTGTGAACGAACTATATTTAATTTTTCCTTATCTTGGACAACTGACAGTACCATTCCTATTATGAAGAGACGGTGTAGCAAATAAGGACAGTCCTTTGTGGGTCTCTCATGAATGTGTAAAATCAGCGAAATTTCCTGTTTTCCTTTGAGCTACCAAAATGGTTTTTTAAAAGAGAATTTTATCCCACTATCTATTATATTCTGATGACAGGCCAGTCCCTGATTTTCTTTTCTTATTAAAAAGAAATTTTCTTGTTTTTAAGTGTTGTTTCATGGAGAGATACAAAGCCCAGAGCCCCCTTCTCTTTCACAGGCCCTTATAACGGGGTCTAATGTGCATCCATTACGAGAATTCTTTTTGTGTGGTAAGAGCAGACTCATGTGTGGATCAAAAAGAAAAAATGTTCTCCCATTACCACTTCACAATCCTGTTTGCCTCCAAGGAGGGTAAACAGGATTATGCATCATTAATATTATTTAGAACAATACCTTTCACATACGCATCCCACTTGACAAAACAGCATCCTTAACGTTCTCATGTTTATCCCGTACAATGGCCAAGGCATGTGAGGAGGGCAGTTACCTCATGTCAAGAGATCAAGAAACTGAAGTATTGAAAGGGCATGCAGAGTCCCCGGGGTCCACTCTCATTGGTGACAAATCAGGGACACAGACCATGGCACAGAAAAGCCTAGATTTAAATGAAAGATGTTGGGGTGCCTGGGTGGCTCAGTCGGTTAAGCATCCCACTCAGGTCATGATCTCAGGGTCATGAGATCGAGCCCCATGTCAGGCTCCATGCTCAACTCGAAGTCTGCTTGAAATTCTTCTCTCTCCCTCTGCCCCTTCCCCTCTCACCCTCTCTCTAAATAAATTCATTAAAAAAGTAAATGAAACACGTACTATTCTGCCATCCTATACTCTGGGTCTTTAGAACAGGATCAATAAAAGGTCATGTTCATGAGGTCAGACCTTTCAAAAAATTCTGGAAACCACCCTCATAAAACTCTTTATTTAAATAAACCTAAAGCCACCAAAACCCCACTTTTCTCACATTAGGGTAGAATGCTCAAACTCAAATGGAACCCAGAGAAGAAAACCTATCCATCTGGACCCACTGTTTGCAGAAGTACCAGTTCCCCACAAATCACCTTTGCTCTACAGAGTGAATCCCAAAAGTCTCTAGGGACTATACTCTCAGCAAACATCATTCCCTAATTGACATCTTTAAATAAAATGTGTAGTTGTTTTGGCATGAATCCATACACTAATTCTAAGAATGAGTCATTTATTGAAAAAAACATTAGCAAATATGAAGGGTTCTCAATATTCAGGACCTTGACCCCTGCCTTTGGGAATCCTCAGCAATGTCACTTTCTTCTTCCTCATTCCTTCTGAGTCTGTGGTCGACATGACAATTCAACAGCTAAAGTCAGTTTACATCCACCATGAAACAGAAGCAGAAGAAAAAGTATATATTAATGATTTCACAGAGACACAGATGCACACGCACGCACACACACACGCCCTCCCTGTTGTAGACTGGCCTATGCCGGGTGGAACGATTTAGCTTTAATGCGAAGATGTCAATCTGTGACTACACGTCTCATAACGAAAAATCGCCCGGTATCTAGCCGGGGTCCTGGTATACTCACGGCAAGAGCACAGACTTGGCCCACTAGGGGACTTGACCCAGCTCACCAGATGTCTAATTAATGCCCACTGTCAGCTGCTCAAATGTCACTGACGGAGCTTTTCTCTCCGTAGCCACTGTTTTCATGACAAAGATTACGCGTTGATGTCACTGTGCTCCTGGGTCAACGTGGTGGTGGGTAGAATGACTGCCATAGACCGAGCAGCCAAGCACGTGGTGCTTTCCAAAGAGGAAATCGTGCTCTACGACCATCTCATCCTTTGCACCGGGCAGCAGTACCAGGTGAGATCTCAGGGACTAACAGCCCGTGTGTGATCCGGGGCACACGTCCTCAGGGTTGGGAGCGAGCCTTCCCACCGGGACAGCTGCCACTCTCGTCATAAAAGTGCCAGAGAGGCCTGCACACACGTGAAGAGAATTATGTCCGGATCTCCTCCCGGAAATCCATTCCAAGAAAAACATTCTGCTCAAGGGTAAAAATCACAGCAAGTTGGAGAAATGTCATTCTTGAAGCTGTTGTCCAAAAGTCTAACACTTCCTGCTCCCCAGAGCAGAATCCAGACACAACTCGGCATGCGTTTGTGGTAAATTAATTTATGCCTCAAGAGGCTAACATTTGGCGGTGGTGACGGGCTCATGCGAAAGTATTTCAAACATGCGCACCTTCTGTCAACCCTTATTTTATTTTGTCTCTCAGTTATAAAACTAGGAAATGTGACTGATTGATTACCCAGTGACCATGCTTTCCATTTGGATGAAATTCTCAAACCACATTTGAGGAGAGCATTGCTGGAGACAACGGAAGCTGTTCAATGTCTTAGGGAAGCGAATTTTAATATTTTCGCTTTGCAACACACATTAGTGTTTCATATGGTTCACAAAAATAAGGCATTTCTTTGATGAAAGGAGGTTGACTTTGTAACTCCAAGTCTTTTTCTCCCGGGAACCTAGAGGGGCCTTCCCACGGTGGGTCTGTTTCTGACAAATATGGAGCAACCCGCCCCCACCCCAGGCGCTGCCATGCTTTATCTGGTACTGGGTTAGGCCATTTTGTGAATGGCGGTGGATTTGACAGGGGGAAGCGTGTGCAGGTTTTCTTCACAGAGCCCAGCCAGGAGGAGGCAGCGTGCGATGGGGGACAGACAGCTGAGCAGCTCCCAGCATTACGTACTTAATGTTCTGAGCCTTGGCTACACGTTGACATCAGCTGGAACACTTGAAATATACCCATGCCTAGGGCCCCCCCCCCCCCCCCCCCCCCCCCCCCCGCCCAGGCTCTGTTTTAATTATTCTGGGGTGGAGCCCAGCAATTAGCATTTAAAAAAAACAACAACACTCAGATGATTCTAAGCTAAGGCTAAGAACCAGGACTTGAATTTTCTTGACCTAGAATCTCTCATCTGTACCTTAGAGCAGCACTCTCAAACCATAATGTGCACCCACAGCCCCGTTCATCTATCTCGTTAAAATGCAGATTCTGAGCAGGGGCTGGGGGGCGGCTGATACACTGCGGTTCTAAGAAGCTTCCAGGTGAGGCCAGCCCTGCTTGTGAGCGGGCCATGTTGAGTAGGGTTCAGCCTCTGAGGGATTGCTTTTCTTTCTTGTCCTCCTCCTCCTCCTCCTTGTCTTGTCCTCCTCCTCCTCCTACTACCACCACTACTGCTGCTACGAAAGAAATCCACTTTTCATAGTGTAGAAAAGGATTTTTTTTTTCTGATTAAAGGATAAACACAAACTGGAGGCATACCTTATTTTGATAGTTAAGTATTCCTCTTTTTAAACATTAAACCAGGAGAAAACACCGTACACCCCTTAAGCTTGTCCCCCCACCCCCACCTGCCCCACCGAGTTCCAGCTGCTGCCTGAGATCGTGGACTTTGGAAAATGTGAGTGGAAGACCCGGCCAGCTGTCCAGAGACTCGGGCATCTGCCCATGTGTGTCCAGCTGCCCCTGCAGCTTTAGTCTGTGGCACGTTAAGCTCTTGCCCTTTTTACAATGGGAAAAATGAAATGAAGAAGTGATAAAGGGAGTTCTAATTTAATTTTTCCAGAAGGACATAAAAATTAAAGGTACATAGAGTGATACAAAAAAGGCTGCTGAATTCACTGGGGAAGGCTTCCAGTTCTTATTTATTTTCCTATCTCCTTCTCTTCAACTCTCTCATGGTTTTGTCCCAATTTTGTGATTTAGAAAAAAAAAATTTTAATGATGAAAATAAAGCTTAAATCCAAAGCAAGAAGGCAACCTGTTATAAAATATCATTACAAACTTTAACCTCTAAACAGACCTTTAAATGGCATGAGTCATTCTAAAATATTATGCTATATTTTTGACATCCAAATACATATCATTTAATTTTTTTTATCAGAAAAGCCATGCACAAAGTAAAAGATTAAACTGGGCTGCAGGGCTGTGTGTGAGGCAGGCTGGTCTCTACCTTCCAAGCCCTCTTTCGAGGGGCAACCACCTGGAGGCATTTCTATTGTTAGTTCCTCAGTGGTTACCCCCCAGAACACCAAATAATGTGTTTATAGAAGTTTTATCTTTGATATATCAACTCCTGACAATGCCTATGGCCTTTCCATTTTGGAAGATGAAGCTTTCTCTAGCTCATATTCAGTACCCTCTAACTCCCCTCCCCACCCTGCCTACTGACTGCATTGTTTTTGTTGGTGGGCACATGCTGGTGCTCATGCACAAAGCTCTGGGATAGCTTACCACTGAGGTCCTTGGCCACTCTCCGTGGCACATGGAGAGCCATGGAGAGACAGAGAGATGCCTCCCCATGCCTGGTTTTGGGGCTTCTCAACAAGAGGAAGAATAAAAATGTGTTAACTTGCAAGGGCTCTTAAAGGGGTGATGCTCACTAGAAGCCAGCAGGTGGGGCAAGAACATCCCACCAAAGCAAGGTGGGATGTCAGTTATATTGAGCTTGATGTGGGTCAGCAATATGATGTGGGCTCCACAGAGGCTAATTACATCCTTGATGGGGTAAATAAGAGCAGGGCATCCAGAACGGTGCAGGCCCAGGTGAGAACCTGCTACAAACAGCTGAAAAGAGAGCTGTGTACACTTTGACTCTTCCCATGTAAGACCTGAGATGCACTCCCCAGTGTCTAGAGCAGCGCTTACCATGAAGAGACCTCACTGAGTTTGGGATGATTAAAGGGGGAAAATAACATTCCAAGAGATGAGGTCTACATTTCCTTCCCTTGAATCTGGGCAGGCTTGTGACTGTCTTGACTGATAAGAGTACAAAGGAAGTGATGTGGTGTGACTTCTGAGGCTTGGTCAGGGGCCATGCAGGGTCTCCTTGTTCATGGCAACAGTGGCTCCTGGAGCCCTGAGAGGCCACTGAAGAAGTCCAGCTGCCTACCCTGTGATGGGCATGTTGGACATGCCATGCATGTGTTCTCCAGCTGATAGTTCCAACAGAGCCCAGCCTTCCAGCCGTTGCTGACAAAGCACCAGACACATGAGTGAAGCCATCTTGGACCCTCCACCAGCCGAATATCACCAAGTGACTTCTGTTGTTAACAGATGGAATAAAGGAATTGCCCAGCCAAACCCTACCCACATTTCTGGCCCACAAAATCATGAAAACTAATAAAATGGTGGTGGTTGTTTAAGCCACAGTTTTGGTGTGAGTTTATTGCATAGCAAGAGACACCAGGAACAAAAGTGTAACATGGAATGAGGGAAAGGGAACCACATTTGGAAAAATCAGAGAAAGAACACACTCTTGACGATATTCCAAAATGCGTGATTCATACACACACACACACACACACATGCATGCATGCACACACTGCAAGAACTGTTCATCCTCCTCAGTACAGTTTGATCAGCCAGCCTCTGAAATGGGCACTGGAGCCATCCGAAGAGCAGAAGCTGAGCTGAGAAGGCCACAGAATTATTAGATGAAAAGGAAGATGGGTAAGAAAGGCTTGAAATTAAATCCCTATCAAGAGATGGGACTGCTGCTGTCCAGTGTTAGAGGCTGAAGGCAAAGCACAAAGCTCCCCTGGAGGGCAAAGGGCATAAGAGACGAGAAGGTGTGATCAACATGGAGGCCACATACAGATCATTGGTTTTCCCAAAGAAGACACCCTGACAAATAGAATAGAGACAGTAAAGATATGCTAGAAGAAAATTAACACCATATTATCCAGTTGGGCACATTCCAGGCAAAATGAAAGACAAAATTTCTCAGCCAGTTATATTCTGATGGAATATTGATTCTGTGGGAATGGTAGGGAAAAAATGCACAAATTTCAAGAGAAAAATAACAGATTACCAACCCTCCCCCGCAAATAGAACAAAAAGAAGACAGGCACCCCCAAATTACCTTTCCAGGAGGAAATGGCATAAGAACATGAAATTAGCCACACAGAATTTTGAAGAGACTGTGGTGATTCAATAACTATATGCCCACCTAAGTCTCTCCTATTTGAAGACGGTAAAAAGCTGTTCCATGTGTGAGGTCTCAGAAGAATGATCTTTCTCGTTCTTTAATGTGTACTCCAAATAACTGAGGCAGAAAGGAAAAGATAGGACTTGACGATAGTTTAAAAAGATAAGTGACAAGCACCAAACAATTTAAAAGTTTGTAAGTCTGTTGGTAAGTCTGAGAAAAAATGCAAAACGAGTAATCACAAGCCTTCATCTAAATCTAATCAAGACCAAGTTGTTTGAAAATAGGGAGAGAGGTGGCCAGGTAGAAGTAAGAAATGCCTTAAATGGGGAAACCCAAAGGTAATATTTGGGTATTGACATATTGGGTATATGTAGAAGGAATAAGATCAATGAATGCTTTTGAACAGCACAAGTAAATTCACCTTCCCAACCCCGAAGAAGATAAGACAGGAGGAAACATTATTCGTGTAAGCACAGGGAAGAAAACAAAGAAACAGCCACAGCGCTTTCAACAAGTATAAACCAGAATGGCATTAGGAAGAACAACAGTTGCAATGGTGAATGCCATGGTTTTACACTGTGCTGTTAGGACAGCGAGGCTCTGTGTTTGCACCAAATACAAAATATAAGAGAAATGCCAAAAAAGAAATGACACCCAAAGTTTCTCAATGAAATGATAGTTAAGAGCGCACCAGCAAAAGGTGCCATGCAAATTCAAATGGCTATCAGAAGCAGTGGCAAGATTAGTATCCAACAAAGCAGAATTAATTGGAGAAAGAAAAGCATTAATGTCGACAAAGGATACAATTCGCAACAGCAATACAGAGGTGATGAGCTCGTTACATGCTGAACATGATCATGTCAAAGAATATGTCACAAAAGCAGAGGTGCCTGGAGTATTTGTTTCTTGGAGTCACATTTAAGATGGGAAAAATCAAGCTAAAGCACATCCAGAGACTCTAAGTTGCCCCAGATGTTCAGCCACAGGGGTGAAGTTTCAGGATGGCTGTTCTCAAATATTTGAAGGGTGTGTACATGCAGAAAACAGATCAGACTTTATGTCATGGCCCTGGGAAGCCAATGGAAGACAGACCACCAGAAGCAATGGGAATGCAGTGCTTATTCATCCTACGAAACAACTTCCCAAGAGTCAGGGTTTTGGGCGCCTGTGTGGCTCAGTTGGTTAAGTGTCTGCCTTCAGCTCAGGTCATGATCCCGGGTCCTGGGAGTGAGCCCCTCCTTGGGCTCCCTGCTCAGCAGGGAGCCTGCTTCTCCCTTTCATTCTGCTGATCCCCCTACGGTGCACTCTCTCTCTCTCTCAAATAAGTAAATAAAATCTTAAAAAACAAAAACAGAGTTGGGGTCCCCACCAAGGGGGAATGTCCTGCGCAGGAGACAGTGAGCATGGCATGGCAGGCCCTCATAAGGCAGTAGGAACACCTGACAGAGGTTGAGGGACTGCCACACATGTTAACTGATGCAGTTCTTGCAGTAAATCTCCAAAGGTAAGATCCATGCCACTTTCATCCCCATTTTATGGATGAGGGAGCCAAGGTGCAGTGAAGCGGAGGTGATTTGTCTAGGGTCAGACGATGACAAAGTGACAGACTGGGATTTAAACTAAGGCTCCAGACTGTGAGTTCTTTGCCATTGCCCCTGTCTCTCTCCTCTCTCCCTCTTTCTCTGTCTCTTTCCTTTCCCTTTCCCTTTCCCCTCCCCGCCCTCCCTCTCTCACAGATGTGATCCAGGAATTACACTTTCTGGCTTTTAAAAATATTCACAACACAGAAATTCTAGGACTTCTTCTTCCCTCCTTCTCTCCCTCCCTCCCTCTCTTCCTTCCCTCCTTCCTTTCTCTCATTAAAAATATCTGGAGAAAAGCAACCTAGGTCTGGTAAGGTGGCTCCCTGATGTCATCAGGTACTCAGACCCTTCAATCTTTTGTTCTTCCATCTTTACTAAGTGGCTTCCATTCTCAGCATCTTGAGGTAGCTGCTGTGGCTCCAGCCATCCCACCAGCAGGAAGGAGGAAGGACTAGAGCAAAATGATTTTTCCCATTGCCCCACCCAAGGACTCCTGCTTATAAATCTCTTGACTACCTCTTAGGTCACTAGTTAGGAAATGTAGTTTTTCAACTGGGTGTATTTACCAGGAATCTGTTACTAAGAAAGAAAAAGAGGGGCACCTGGGTGGCTCAGTGGGTTAAGTGTCTGTCTTCGGCTCAGGTCATGATCTCAGCGTCCTGGGATCGAGCCCCATGGTGGGCTCCCTGCTAAGCAGGGGGTCTCTTTGTCCCTCGCCCTCTGCCCCTCCCCCACATTCATGCTCTCTTGATCGCTCTCTCTATCTCAAATAAATAAATAAAATCTTTTTAAAAAGAGAGAAAGAATATTGAGGAGGCCACCAGCAGTCCCTGCCATGATAAGTTCTTAATTTGCTAAGGGGAATGGAGTGGCTGAGGGGCTCCCATCAGTCAGGGATGCTGGGCTGTTCAATTCCCAATCATCTGATGGAATGGTCGAAAAGTGTCCACTACTCACCAGTCACTAGCGGCAGTTTAGTTAATGGCAGAACACTCTCTAGTTTGGATGGTGAAATACACCCATGCTCTCCTATTAAACTTTATTCTCTCCCTTACTTTGATGATGTAATATGATTTTTCTTCCATAGACCTTTTTTTCATTTATTGAGTTCTGCTCAATTCTGTGTGGACAAATTAACTGGCCTTGGGATTTAAAATCCTAGCTTCAGTTTTGCCTAGTGTGTGAAAATGCCATTGTGTGAATATGAAAAATACATTATCTCATTAATTTTCCTTTAATTTCTCTAATTCTTTAATTTAGAAGTGTGCAAAACCAATCCCACACATTTAAGTGCACACAAGAAAAAATGGGTTATCAGAATGCAATTATATTTTAGGATCGCAGTAGATAAGCTGATTTTCATTTTGGACCTTATTCTTCCTTGTTTTTTTTTTTTTTTTTTATCTAAACACTTACTATTTGGAATAATAACTCATTGAAAGTTTTATTAATTGAATAGCTCTCAATTTGTTCTTTAGCCCTGCCATTTTCTGCCAAGGACTTTTCCTGATTCATTAAAGCATGACCTACTAAATGGGTGTACTGTTACCTAAATTTCATTTTCTTTTGTACTACAATGCTTATTGGAGTTCTGGTGAGGTTTCGAACCTCCAAAGCACAGCATTCAATATCATTCATTTAAAATAACTTACCACCGGTAGGGGTGGTGGGAGCGATGAAGGGGCTGAGACAGTGGTAGCCATTGTGTGAAGATGGAGCTTCCCGGAGGAAATGACAATTACCTGACCATCACAGGGTCCTCACACCCCTTCCTGTCAGGTGCCAAGACATTCCATACACCAAGTCTGGGAGATGAGGAATTTGAAATCCCACCTATCTCCTTGGATTCTGACCCCTCCCTGGCTGTCTCAGATGTGGTTGGTCACTTTGATGACCTGGCAGACCCCTCCTCCTCTCAGGATGGTAGCTTTTCAGCCCAATATGGGGTCTAGACATTGGACATGTCTGTGGGCATTACCCATGGCTTGATGGAGCAGGGCGGGGTGGGGGGCTCCTGAGTGGGGGCTTGACCATGGACTTGGACCATTCTATAGGAGCTCAGTTTAGTGACAGCCCACCTGTTACAACTGATGTACCAATGACAGACATGCCATCTGGCTCGATGGGGCATAGCCAGTTGACCACCACTGATCAGTCAGAACCCAGTTCTCAACTTGGTTTAAGCTTAGGGGGTGGCACCATCCTGCCACCTGCCCAGTCACCCAAGGATCGTCTTTCAACCACTAGTAGGTGAACCACTTTCACCTACTAGTTCACTTCACAGGAATGGTATTGAGGATTTCTGGAGGCAACTTCCCAGCCAGAAGACAGTTGTGGTGGAAGCAGGAAAAAAAGCAGAAGGCCCCAAAGACAAGAAAAAAGAAAGATGCTAATGAACCTCAGAAGCCAGTTTCAGCATCTGCTTTAGTCTCTTGTGATACACAGGCTGCCATCAAGGGACAGAATCCCAATGCCACTTCTGGGGGAGGTTTCAAAAATTGTGGCCTCCATGTGGGATAGTCTTGGAGAGGAGCAAAAACAGGTGTATAAGAGGGAAACTGAAGCTGCCAAGAAAGAGCATCTGAAGGCTCTGAGTGCATATAAAGACATTCAGGAGTGTCAAGCCACTGTGGAAACAGTAGAATTAGATACAGTACCACCATCACAGACTCCTTCTCCACCTCCTATGGCTACTGTTGACCCAGCATTTCCAGCATCAGCCTCAACAGAGCATCCTGCCCTGTCCTGTCCCATTGTTGTTAACTCCACTCTTTCCTCCTATGTGGCAAACCAGGTATCTTCTGGGGCTGGGCTCAGCCACCCCTCTGTTTTTTCCAGGCACCTCTGTTTTTGTGACATATTCTTTGACATGATCATTTTCATTATCAATTGGCTACAATCACCATGTTGATTATTACCAAAGAGATGTTGCCCTCTTCTATGACTATGTCTTAAGGAAGAATGGTCACTGTTAGCCTGCCACAGTGGTGACCTCCCGGGGGATCCAACTAAGCCAAACCAGTACAACCACTCCCCAGCCCAGTCAACAAGCCCAAATTGTCACTCGCTCAGTGTTGCAGCGGCAGCAGCCTCCACCCTGACGACAATCCCCCTCCACTGCAACAGATGCGTCAGCCACCCACTCAGCAGCAAGTCGCCATTCCGCAGCAGCCTCCCCCACTTCAGGCCGAGCCACAGCGTCCACCTCAGAAAGTTTGAACCCATGTACAGCAGCAGCCACCTCCTCTGCAGATGAAGATTGTGCCTCCTGAAAATGCAGACGCCCTTGGTCCCACCAGCTGTGGAAAGCAGTCCTGAGCGGCCTGTGAACAACAGCCCCGAGGCCCATACAGTGGAGGAGACCTCTCCTGAGACAATCTGTGAGATGATCACAGATGTATTCCTGACGTTGAGTCGCCTTCTCAAACGGATGTTGAATTGTGAGTGGGTCTCCCGTGACGCTCTCACCCAGCCTCGATGTGTGAGGTCGGGTTGTGAGAAACCTCCCGTTGTGAGGGAGGACTGGGACAGTGAGTACTGCAGCAATGAATGTGTGGTGAAGCGCTGCAGGGATGTCTTTGTGACCTGGATGGCTTCTAGAAATTGCAACACTGGTGTTTGTGAAGGCATCCATCCTGTTCTCCAAGCCAGGGAAGACTTAGATGCTGGGAACATGTCTCAGAGCCTCTTTTTAGAACACAAGCTGGGCTTTCTGGTAGTGCCTGATCTCAACCCTTGACGGTCCTTTGTGCTTCTCCCCTTTTCTGTCTCTTCAGCAAGGGCCATACTGTGGAGCAAGGCCGTTGAGTTTGCTGTAATCTGGAGTTGCTTTTTACTTTCAAGGACAAGCAGAGATACCAGTGATAATAGCAGAGGAGAGGGTGAAGGGATATGAACAAGCCAAACATAGGGGTGCTGCTGGTCGGGGGTTGTTTGAGGAACTCGGGATAATTGTCATAGGGCATGCCTAAACAATTATTAAAATGTTGGAGAATACTCAAAAAAATAAAATAAAATAATTTACCAGAGCCTTACGTGGGCTGCTTTCTAATACCTATGAATATAAAATTACCAAAATTTAGTGTGATTTTGCTAAACAAATAATATTGCTGGGGCGCCTGGGTGGCTCAGTTGGTTAAGCGACTGCCTTCGGCTCAGGTCATGATCCTGGAGTGCCGGGATCGAGTCCCACATCGGGCTCCCTGCTCAGCAGGGAGTCTGCTTCTCCCTCTGACCCTCCCCCCCTCTCATGTGCTCTCTCTCTCTCTCTCAAATAAATAAATAAAAATCTTTTAAAAAAATTGCTAATAAGAAAATTTTACCTCCACAATTGTAGTTGCAGTAAATGACCACTAATTCCTGAGTTGTTCCCTTTTACTAAATATAATTATACTCTAGGCTCTTTATAGAGAAAGGACATCTAGGTTTTAAAATTGATTGTTTTTTAAGCTATTTAATCCAGTTTGAAAATGAATTAAATGCATCGCAGTAATGTACAGGGCTTACCATTTATATTGAGGAAAGACATAACCAGAAAGTTTCCTAGATGTAATCTGAGACTTAGTGAAGTCCCATTTCTTCAAGCACCAACCAGCATTCACATCTACCCCATATAAAAAGCATTTGTTGCACTTGTCAAGGGAGCAAGAACCTCTTCTGCACCCACAACAGTCTCTACTGCAAGTGAACTTCTTGCCCATCATCACTGTAAACCGATCCCTGCCTCATAGCCGATGGGCCTGACAGCACGAGTATGCAAGGCAGCTAGTGCAGGTCTTCTAACAGAGACCTTGCATTGCCTTTAAGTCCTGCTCCTGGTGCCAGCTTCATTATCTTCCACTTAATCTCTCCTGGTCACCAAATAAAAATCAGAGGGATGAGGTGCTGGCCCATGGGGCAAACTCATGCCACTGTGCTATTTTACTTGGCTGTCACGGTGGTGTTTGTTTGATTCTAATTTGAACCACAATAATGAGAAAATTGAGTCCACATTAAAAAAAAAAAGTATCTGACATTTCCTGAGAAATCAGATCTGGGCACACTGAACCCATAGTCTACCCTGGCACCAAGTGTATAGAGTTGAGTTGTGACCAAACTCTGGCCAGCACATGGGCCTTTGAGTTTGCCACAGTACCCTTGACAAGTGTCAGCCTTTATAATGTTTTTACTGTTGCTTTCCCTTACTAGAGGAAAGGGTCTGCTTCCATTCGTGTCTGTGTCAAAAGGGAGAGAACAGAAGTTATCCTGGGAGGGTTGCGTGTTGAGACAGAGACAGAGAGGAGAGGGAGGGAGGGAAGAAGGGAGAGAGACAGAGGGAGAGGGAGAATATTTCTCTGACAAAGTGAAGAATAATTCTATACTTTTCATAAGTAAATAGTAGTCCAGTTCCCTCATTTTCTTTTCTGCCTCGCCCCTCTATGCACTTGGATTTCAATCCCTGGTATAATTGCTTCTGTGAAGATTGTTCTTACCAAAATGGCTATGTCAAATCCCATTCCATGTGCTCGTCCATGGCCTTGTCACTCCTGCATGAAGAGATGAATTCTAGGTTCCCTCCCTCTGATCCTGGCCAGGCTTTTATGATGACCTCCATGAATAGAACACGGGAGAGGAGACACTCCTTGATTTCCAAGACTAGGTTAGAAGAGAATATGGAGCTCTCTGTACTGGTTGTTTCTCTCAGGACACTTGCCCTTTGAAGCCAGACACCATGTTGTGAGGAAGCCGAAGACACATGGAGAGGCCACATGTGATGTTCTGGCCAATACCCCAGTCAAAATCCCAGTCCACGGCCAGCATCAATTGCTGGACATATAATGACAACTTGCTGTCATTTTTGAATACCTGGCATGTTTTCGGGGGGGGGGGGCATGTGGAGGAGTGAAATGGCTTATCTCCAGATGAATCCAGCCCCCAGCCCTCAAGTCACCCGCAGTCTGTGAGTCTTCCCAGCTGAGGCCTCCGACACCTCCCACCTTGCCCTTGTCTGAATTACTGACCTACAGAATGTGTGAGCCTCGTAAATGGTCATTTGCACCACTGAATTTTGGAATAATTCATTATGTGGCATTAGATAACCAGAGCAACTCCTTCTGAGAATTGTCTCTGAGTGGTCATTCCACCTGGTTTTTGTTTTTTGTTTTTCAATTAAAACCTGATTGTATCTGAGGACAGAAAAAGATATACCTATACCAGACATTGCTATGTTTACTTAATTAAATGAACAAATGTATTTATTGCTGTGTCAGTGCTTCCCTTATCACCACCAAAATAAGCATGTCTCTATAACATACTTCAGGTCCCGTGCCCTACAGGGGCTGATATTAGTCAACACGTGACAAACAGAGAGATTCCAAATAGTGGGAAACAGCGATACGCTGATAAAGTTCCTTGCAATCATTTCACTCTCAACGACGAAGAAGATTGCTGTAAGGCCCTGAGTTGGATAAGGAACAACTCCATCATCGCAGAAGGTAAGGATGTTTGAAACTGTGCATCTTTGCAGAATCGCTTTTTATTTTTATAATGAGTCTCATTCTTCATCTAGTTCCAGTATATAATTAGTGCCTAATTAATTCCAACCAAATCATTCATCTGTCATGCTTTGTTTTCCAGATTAATTTACAACTTGTTGTCATTTTTGGATACCCAGCATGTTTGCTGGGGGAAAGAAAAAGGCTTGAGATAGTTTAATTATCTATAATTATTTTATTACACAAAATGAATATCCGAAAAGCAAAGCATGGCTAAAATCATTAACTAATTAAAGAATAATGTAATAAGCAAACATGTTTAGCAATTATATGGAAAATATGTCTCCTTTTGTGAAGCCGAAAAGACCTCGGAAGAAAAAGAAAGGTCTGCATTGGAAGGGCTCTTTTCTTCCCTTCCCGAGCCATTGTTCTCTATCTTGGTGGTGTGTGCCCAGTCCTTCCCACAAATGCACGTATTTGAGTTGCATGCCACTTTTTGAATCAAAATGAGACAGGAAACCATTTCAACAAATGCCCCTGCCACTCAAAAGTGTTTTCTCAAGCAGCTTCCTCTCTGTTGCTTGGATTAAATTGAAATTGTCTGACTAGCAAGACAACCAGAACAGGGCCCAGCTACCTCTTTGTCCTTAATTGAAACCTGGGAGTCAAGTTTTGAAGATGACAAAGTGCAGCCCCTCCGTTTTAGCCTACAGCTTGGGGAGGGTCAGTGACTTGGTTAGCCTATACAGCTCCCCGTGGCAGGCTGGGGTTCTGTGCAGTCCAGGGATGTGAAAAAACACTAAGTGCCTATCATCTGGGATCAACATGTAAAATTAAATCTATTAATCTATTTAATGTACTTATTCAAATACAATTTAATGATGTTAGTTAACATAATATATTAAAATCAAATACAGTTTCTTCTGATTTTTGGTGGAAGATTAAGGGATTAATTAACTGTTTGTTAAATTACTACATTTA
Source organism: Mirounga angustirostris (assembly GCF_029215605.1). Taxonomy (NCBI): domain Eukaryota; kingdom Metazoa; phylum Chordata; class Mammalia; order Carnivora; family Phocidae; genus Mirounga; species Mirounga angustirostris. The sequence continues at coordinate 93,451,596 of NW_026991718.1, read as the reverse complement.
TTCCATTAAAAATTTTAAAAAATGGGTATCAAGTGACACTCAATACATTGCTGGATTCAATTTGCTAATATTTTATAGGCTATTCGATCTAAATTCATAAGTGAGATTGGCTTGTAATTTTCTCTTATAAGCTTTACATGTTCAATTTGGGGAATTAAGGGTATGCTGGTCTCACCAAGGGTTTTTTGGAAGCTTTTTGTATTTTTCTAGGGTCTGAAATACATTGTGTAACCTAAAAGTTGGACCGAAATAACCCATAAAACCAAGTGGGTCTGGAAACTTTGGGTAGAGGTGGGATATATAGATATATACCAGACTCAGATTTAAAACTTGTCAAAGTATTTTCCTATTTCCCTCAGAACTTGGTATTATTTTCAGTTTTGCATCTGTATGTGTTTAAACCTGTTTCAACATTTTAGTCATTTTTTAGTCACTGCCCTATGACCTACATAGACTTAAGGAATTCTTAATTTGGGGATCAACAAACTTACAGTAAAGGTAGATAGCAAATATATTGGACTTTGCAAGCCATGTGGTCTGTGTCCCATCCACTCAGTTCTGCCACTGCAGCAAGAAAGACAATACATAAATAAATGGGCAAGGCTGTGTTCCAATAAAACTTTATTTACAAAAATCATTGATGAGCCATAGTTTGCAGAACCTGTTTTTTTATGCATAGGATTTGTGACAAATAATTACCATTTCCTCAAATCTAGGCCTCAAACTGTAACTTAAACTCCCTGAAAGCACAAAAGCCCATGGTTCCGTACAAAATACACAGTGTGTTTTAGGACTGTCGCCAATCCTGTCATAATGCAGTGTTTTAACTTCGAACAGTTGCCTATTTTTGATGTTAGGAATAAGGACCATTTTGACCAAAAAAAGGGCCTTTGGAAGTGACAGTGCAGGTTCTTGAGGTTGAATGTTTATGGCAGAGAATTTAGAAATCCCAAAACAACAAGCACTATGCCCTCCTTCAGATCCTTCAGATGCCTTTTTTTTTTTTCATGCTCTTGGCTGTCAGATGGGGGAAGAGCATCTGTGTTATTTTGATGACTTGACTAGTTGTCAGAGATGGTGTTACTCTGCTGCCCACTTAAAGGAAAATAAATGCTTTTGCAAGATTTTAAAAATGTCTCCCATCAGCCACTGCATAAAACTCTTCTGACTGCCTGCTTTTGTCCACTGAACAGTCAAGATAAGAAGTATGTAGAAATGAGTTTCTTATCTTAAATGTAGGCTATTCCCCCAGGTCTAGTGCTAATGACATTCCCAGGGCATCTCTCAAGTAGGTGCTCTTAACTCTCAGATGCTGGGTCCAGGCTCTGGGACATCCAAGAAACTCAGCCCTGCCAGATTAATTCATCTCTGTGTGGTGCTCCTTTTCAAATGACTTTTCATGTAAGAAAAGTTAGAAAGAAAACTGTTAACCTCCTGTCTGAAGTAAGCTCTTTCTCTTTGTAGCTTTTTCCACAATTAGAGTCCTATTCAGACTTGAATTTAATTAGTCCCATTTCAGATAATATCTTCCTCACATGGGTTGCTGTGAGGATGAAGTGAAATAAATATTTCATGCCCAACTCAGGACAGTGTGTCATATAGAGTACGAATTCAGGAATACTACTGCTCTGGGCCGTGGGGTTGTTGCTATGCAGGGCGTAATGTCAGCCCCTGGTGATCGCTCGGTCTAGGACACAGTCCACACAAAAAATGGGGATCCGTGTACACCAGGGGCCGGTCCAGCAGTAGAGAGGTACGGTGTCCTTCCTGAGAGCCCTGCAAACTGAAGTTTGGAGAAAGAGGATCGAGCTCAGCCTTAAAGAAGAGCAGGATAAGTAAACAGAGAGGTCGGGGGAGTGTGAATTGTATTGGGCAGACCCTTGGAGGGCAGCGATGCCCAAGTTTAACTGGTTACTTTTTTTTTTTTTTTTGAAGATTTTATTTATTTGTCAGAGAGAGAGAGAGCATGCGCGCATGAGCGAGCACAAGCAGAGGGAGCGGCAGGCAGAGGGAGAAGCAGGCTCCCTACTGAGTAGGGAGCCCGATGCGGGACTCGATCCCAGGATCCTGGGATCATGATCAGAGCTGAAGGCAGAGGCTTAACGACTGAGCCACGCAGGTATCCCTTAACTGCTTACTTTTTAGGGTTGGGGAATTAGTGAAGGGGGATAACCAGTGCACAAAACAGCACTTTAAGAAGGTGAACCTCCCATCGGTGGCGCCCATCTAGTAGCGAGAAAGAGATCCAGAAGGAACAGGTTGGAGGTTGAAGGGGGGGGCTGCCGTGCACGCAGGTGGGGGCTGCTGCAGCCACTTCTAGCTTCTACTCAAGTCAGTTACGGGATGACGGTATTGGAAGCTAGAAACTGGAAGCCTGGCACTTCATGAAAGCCGAGCAGGTCTGCGTTCCTGGACCTATTGCCATCGCTCCACCAGGCAGCCCTGGCTTCCTCTTCCCATCACCGTAACACCACCAGGAAGAATGTGGACATCTTGCATGATAGTTAGCTTTTGCTCCCTCAGTGCTAATTTCCCCCTTTCTCAATAGTTCAGGGTGGGGCTGGCGGGAGGGAGGGGAGGACAGAGCCCTTCCTACCAAAGTCTGAGAAAAAAAATCTCTTGTGTCTCCGGGGCTGGGATTGGGTCACGGGTCCATCCGGGAATCACATGCTGAATCCGGGGACACATAGGACCTGACTTGGCTGAAGTACCGGGACTTGAGGGGAGGGGCTTGTTTGTTGGGGATGGTAAAGGGATTGTTCTGGAAGAACAGGTGGATGCTGGGTAGCAGAAGCAAATGGATGGTGAGTCGGAGGAGGTCAGCTCTGGAATTTCTGCCCATTGAAACTACAGATACAGGGGCGCCTGGGTGGCTCAGTCGTTAAGCATCTGCCTTCGGCTCAGGTCATGATCCCAGGGTCCTGGGATCGAGTCCCACATCGGGCTCCCTGCTCGGCAGGAAGCCTGCTTCTCCCTCTCCCACTCCCCCTGCTTGTGTTCCCTCTCTCGCTGTGTCTCTCTCTGTCAAATAAATAAAATCTTAAAAAAAAAAAAAAAAAAAGAAACTACAGATACAGCCCCAAAGCATCACCACTGTCCGTCTGCTCCCCCACCCCCCACCCGCATTCACTATTTTTGTTCTGCCTGCCCCTGCTTCCAAAGGAGATATAGTTCTGTGATGGAATTAGCCCAGTCTGAAGGAAATTGTTTTCTGGGCTCTAGAGTTGGATAGGTTTATAGATGTAAATTATCCTAAACTATTAGAACCGCTCCGGTGTCGTGGAGAATAGCTGACATCACCGGCTCAAATGCTGCTTTCAACTGCAAACAAAACCCGGAGTTTTCCGCCAGGGGTTTCAGATGGAACCCGGCAACCTAATACATTGCAACAGTTTATGGCATTAATTGAAACTAATTGAAATTCATCTGCTATTATCTCTGCACTTTCCATGAAAATGAAAAGTAAGATGAAAGTAAAGTAAGTAAATAAATAAATAAATAAATAAAATGGCCTTAATGGCCCGAAATGGATCAATTATTTTCATCTTTAGCTAAATACAGTTTACTGCCTTATTAAAAGCATGTTTGTTAGGAAAAGTATAACATTAAAATTCCAGTGCATGAATCACCGAGCAAAGCCTTTGTTATGTTATATCTAATATAGTCTTCCCTTTTTATTTGGCAGAGCAAAATGAGACAGGTCAGGCTTGGGTCATGGAAATCTTATGCTTTGACTTATAAAAAATAAAAAGAACATTCTCTGGTCTATTCGTGGACATATGTTTCTTAAGTGGATGTTTATTTCATAATTTACTAATATTCTGTGATATCTATTTTAAATTCTTTCATTATCTAGTTATTTGCTAAAGTTAATTATACAGATGATATGCCAGTTAGAGGTTTTTTGTTTGTTTTTGTTTTTTTAGGAATGTGTTACAAATAAAATGTAGTGGTATGAGCACTCTGAAACCAGACTCGGCAGGTCTGAGTTCTGCTGAACTTGCTGTGTGACCTGGAGCTAGATCCTTAACCTCTCTGTCCTCAGTTTCCTGAAGAACATAGTAACACATATCTCGTGGGCCTATTTTGAGGATGAATGAGGTCATACATAATCACTCTATGTCTCTTTTGAAGTGGAAAAAGGAAATATAATTCTTCATTAAAATACAATGGTACATGTAAATATACATAGACATAATTAAAAATACATAAATTGTAAAATGTAGCATATAGCTTTTGTTTTCTCTGGCCTTAAACATATAATAACTAGGAAGAAAATTCATATCAATATCTGTGTGCATAAATCCTGAGTTGATTTCTTCCACAGACTGTATGCATACAATGAGGTGTGATTTCATGGCCAGTCTACTAAATCAGGAAATCCCTTCCTTTTCTTCATTTCACGAGATGGTTTTCTTCCTGGAGAATCCTTCATCTTTAGAGTATTGAGCATGATAATGAAATACATACTTTCTAGGTGGTTAAAATTAAAGCACTCAGTTCAAAAGAATAAAATACTTTTTTAGCATCTACTAAAAAAAATTGTTAAGAAGGTTGTTCCATTACTCTTAGGGCAAATCATGTCTAAAAAAAATTAAAACCATATTTTATTTTTTGAACTTAACAGGGAGATCACCTTAAGCATTTCATTTCTATAAAGCTATGTTACTTTTAAATATTGGTAAATTTTCGGGGCACCTGGGTGGCTCAGTTGGTTAAGTGTCCAACTCTTGATTTTGGCTCAGGTCATGACCTCAGGGTCGTGAGATTGAGCCCCACATCAAGCCCCACATTGGGCTCGGAGCTCAGCGGGGAGTCTGCTTGAGATTCTCTCTCTTCCTCTGACCCCCAACCCATGCTCTCTCTTGCTCTCTCTCAAATAAATAAATCTTTTAAATAAATAAGGATTAATAAATTTTCTAGCTTCTGAAACTATTATTTATCTCCTCCAGGAACCAGGATGATGAAAGTGGCCTCATTTCCCCTCTGATTAAGATAATTTGAAGAACCTCCAAAATCTGGGTGCATTATAATAGTTGAAACGTTAAAAGGTCATTGCCTTACTTTGGTGATCACAATCAAATTTGACTACTAGTGTAGTCATTTATGTCTTCAAAGAGCATGTATCAAGAAGCAAGAAGATCACCTTTCCATTTCTACCAACATTTTAAATGACAAGTCTTGGTGCTTTTTTGATAAGGTGGAGAATTGATGGCCTGCAGAGAGTGATTTGAGACCTCACTTTCCCTCTTTCTCCCCATGGTGGGCTGTCAACACCAAAACCCCTCTCTCCTCTTGGGAGTCCCCTTGTACATTTCACCAGGAAGGTTAGCCATGAGGGAATGAATGAGTACTCCTCTTGCCAACCTTCATTTCTGAAGCTTTCACAGGGTCCTCTTTATGATGGTACCCTCCTCATGCTCTGTTTCCCGTTTCAGATCTGTAATCTTAGTAATGCATAATTTATTCCCTAAAAGGAGCAACAAAAGATTGACTTTCCATGAAAATTGCTATGGCTATATTCTATTACCCTTTATTGAAAATTCACCCAGACTGTTCTAATCATCCGTTACCATTTGCCATTTCAAAGCAGGACAGCCCACCATGGTACCTCTGTCACCTATCAGATCAAGTGCAAAAACAGGTCGTTTCTTATCCTTAGATTAACTAAGCTGCAGAGAAGGCAGTGACCAGATTTCTTAGCATAAAACTGATATGCAGGGGAAATCCCCAGCTTTCCCACTCTATTTGCATCATATATGCATAGAAAAGTCAGAAGAATGTATATGATATACCAGTTATGTGAAGGAGCCCCCTGCAATGTGTTACCTCCTTATAACTATTTGCAAAGACTCCATGAGTTATAAAGTACCAAAGTCGTGGAAATGCATCGATTAAAGTAAATCTCTGGCTAACTGAAGTTATCTGGCATTAAAAGCATGCCATACATGAATATATATCATGGGTCCCACATAACCTGGGGTTATGTTCAGTCTTCAGGGTGTTTGGCACCAACGGAACCCCATTCACCCCGTCTCATATATTCTGGCTGGGAAAAAGCTGTCAGACCCAATGTCTCTTGTAGGCAAAGCCCTTTTCTCTACTACTATTCATGGCTCAGTTCCCATCCTTTCCCCTCACCCGGCAACCACTTTGTTTCACCTACTTTTAAACTCTTTCTTCTCACGTACCCAAAGATTGAAGGAAGTCTGTATCTCCAAGGCTATCTCTGGTCTTCTGTCTCTCTGCCCCTCGTTTTTTCTCTCTCCATTTCCTTTCTTCCCATTTTCCCTCTTTGATTCAGCTAAAAATTGACCCAACTGTCACAACATGTTATACAAAGGTCAACTTTCTCATAAAACATTTTCATTTCCTTGGGTTTAAGCGCCTACCAATATGGCAGAAGTCTTATTTTATACTGTTGTGTTGTAGGCACACACAATTTTGGTTACATTTAGGATTATGTAAGATTTTGGGAGTCTTACTGGAAACCTAATAACCAGATCTAACATTGTGAAGGGGAACATGTTTCTGTCTTACAGATTTCAGGTACACAACTCATCCTGTGGTTGGATGAAGTAGTGCCAACTTTGTAGTGAATACCAAGTAGAAATATGTAGTAGGAAAATCTGGCCACAGGGAGGTTGTTCTGCAAAAAATATTTTAAGAGGCACAAAAGTAAGGCCCAATTAACTTATGATTAACAGTATGATAAACCTCAAACATTCATCCATGTGTCTAGTCAGGAAACGTTTTGTCACACCCACAGTGGGGCAGGTACTATGCAAAGCTCCCGGGTAACATGGCAGGCAGGGCCAACTTGAAGTCACCTCACAGATAATCTTAGGCATGTAGACCGTGGTGAGCACAGGGAAGGAAAGGGAGAGACTACCATGGGCCTCCTGGGGCCTCACCTGGCTGGAGGCTGGACTGTCTGCTTAGATCAAGGCACAACCACAGGCTGTGGTCGGGTCTTGACACGGGGGCTTCAAAAGCACTATTTCTATCCCAGCCATGCTAGAAAATACTTCCATAAATATAATTAATCATATTTTTACACCTAGGTTGGTATATGTCCTGAAATAAATCAATAATCAAAATCTTTGTCTACTAGGTTTATTCTGGGGGAGCCCCCCCAAACAAAAGACTTTGCTTATCCTATGAATTATGTCCATGCTTCTATTTTTGCTGTTAGCTTATCAAAAAATTATTTTCCGGGCATTTGAGTGAAGCCAATGTTATTGGTAACAGCTCTAAATATTATTGTTTGTTTTTGTGTGTGTGTTTGAGTACAGTCGACACACAATGTTACATTAGTTTCAGGTGTACAACATAGAGATTCACAACTCTATAGTTTATGCTATTGTTACTGATGGTGATGAAAGTGATAATGGATTGTGTAGGCTTTGGGCCTGGTATATAGGAGTCACAAGATAAACATGAATGGACTCTAAAAATTCCTTACCAAGAGAAAGTGCAAAATGATGTAGAAAGAACTCACAAATATCATGGAAAGAATAATCCCCCCTGAGAGTGCAAACATTTAAAGATTTTATTGTTTTAAGTATTCTCTATACCCAATGTGAGGCTCGAACCCACAACCCTGAGAACAAGAGTCGCATGCTCTACCGAATGGACCAGCCAGGCTCCCCCAGAGTGCAAACATTTAAAAGGCAAGAAATGGAAGTGGCAGAGCTGACTTCGTCACATCGGGTCTTGTTATATTTGTGAAAGGATGTGATTTGACTGGTGACATGTTCTTATTTATATTGTACAAGATTATATTAAAATGAGATTCTACTATAGTCTGTGGGTAATGAGAGAAATATATGTAAATAATCTTATAAAAGATGTTTGGATGAAAACTTTTAGATGGCATCACATAAGTATCTATTTACTATGGCCAGTATGACTGTGAGAGTTTGGACTACTGTTCAGCAAATAGTCACACCCTCCCCCCTCCTACCATGGGCAGAGTGTGCTTCTCACTCCTTTGACCATGTGCTGGGCCCTGTGACTTGCTTTGCTCAATGGAATGTAATTGGACCTATACTATTGCAAGGAGGGCCTTGAAAAGTGAGCAGTTGCTCTTGCCCTCCTGTCCCCCTGCCTTTCTCCATAAATAGAATGGGCCTCAGGTATCTCTTGGTCCAAGGAGAATGAAACATGGTGCAGACCCGATCCCAACCACAATGTGGAGCCAGATGGGCTGCCATCAGCCAGTGCGCAGATGTATGAGTTGACCTACAACAGTAGGCCGGCCGTTGTTCCACACTGAGTCTTGGGGTGGTTTGTGACGCAGCATTATTGCAACTATTAGGATAAGCAAAGACTCCAAGGGGGGGGTGGATTTTGTTTCAAACTGAACTTCAAGATAGGCAAATCTATTCTGAAGTTAGAATATCTATCAATAAATTTAAAATTTTAAATTATTTAAAATATTAAACATCTAATTTTAATATGAGAGACTTTATAAAATATGTTACCTTTTGAAGTGAAAAGGTGGGTCCTCTTCAGCTGCCTACAAGCTGTGGGCAGCCCCTGCTACACAGTACCCAGCAACATCGCATTGCCCTGGCTCCCACGAGCCTCTTATGAAAAAGCCCATCTCACACTATCTAGAAACTAACATGAAAGAGACTGGAAAAATACTCAACTCTGAACTGTGTGGGGGCCTAAACACTTAAATTTGTTTCCCTGAAAACGAATGTTGTTTTGACATGCATATTTTAAAAGGGCAGAAGACCTCAAGCCTTTGACAGTTTCAGGTTCAAGTTTTGGCTTTCCTGGCAGGCTGATTCTTTGTTGTGCCAGACAGCAAGGATGCATGTTTCACAGCAGGCAGAAGCCTCAGTAATTTTAGCAAAATGTTGGCTCTTTCAGCCATGGAAAATGCAGGCCACCAAGGAATGTTGCATTAGAGCATCTGAATAGAGAGGGAATCATAGCCACAAAATTAGAGTCTCCTAGTGAAGGCAGGAAGAAAGGACCCCACCCTCTGGCCTCAGTGCCTTCTTGCCATTCCATATTTGAGCAACAGGAAGTATGGGAGAACTTTCTAGATGCTGTTACCCTCAAAGAAGCAATCTGAAAGTTAGTCTAGTTCCTTTTTTCCCCTAAGCAAATAAGACAAGCAAGCCATTACACCTTCTTTCAGTTTTAGATGGAAATGATTTTTGCATCATTTATTCAACCAAATTGAAGAAACACACTTACCATTTATTTTGCCTTGTAAAATTTCTCTCAATACCATTTCATAAACAAGAGGGAAAAAAAGATTTTCAATGAATCTATCATTTTGTCATAAAATTTTACATATTGCCTGACAAGTGAGTCTACAGCAGTTCCTTTGTAAAAAGGTAAAAATGCCAATTCAGTGTCAAAAATAGCATATAAATAGCATGTAATACATTTCACTCATTTGATAGTTTGATCTTAAAACTGATGAAATTAGTAGAATAACTATGTAATTACTTTTGTAGTATTTTTAAGAATGTAAATAAGTAGTTTAGACTATTGCCATCTAAACGCTCTTACACAGGGGAAATCTTTCAAGATTCTGTTGTGATTTCATTATTACTGACTGAAAGAACACCCTGCTGTCCCTTTTGCCAGGTCTTGACTCCTTAAACCTAAAAATCAAAATTTGAATCTTCATTAAATTATTCACTGAAAAGCAGAATGTTCTAGTCTTTCGTTCTCAAAAAAGGGAAAGACATTTCCTTGAAATCAACCCAATTCAACACTTAAATATTAAAATATCTGTACCATCATGTCCATGACTCTGTGTGGGTTTTTTTTTTAAATCACTGTCCTTTTCATCATTTACGCAGAACTTGCAAATATTGCAAACTTTAGTAATTTTTTTCCTTAACAAATGTAGCAACTAGAGAACAAAGACAAGATAAAAGGTTTTATCCCAGATGGTTTCATTTAGCATAATTTCAACTTTCAAATTACAGGACCATAGATGAATGTCCTACTTCTGTGTTAAAAGTACTTGACTACTTTGTGGGATGTTTTGTGCCAATTCTTTACTAAATTATCTTGGTCACTGTTGCTAGGTAACACCGCCGGCTTCCCGCAGCTGAAAGGAGGTTATAGGGAACAATTCGGCATTATTAGCATTTGACTAAGAAGGTTGTTGGGTTTTGTTGTTGTTGTTGTTTTAACCGTATATCTTAACATTTCCCCCCTTTTCTAGGGAATGTCATTGTCTATGGGAATACAATAGACACTTACACCACAGTGGAGACGCTCTTAAACATCGGTGTGAGGGGCTCCCATATCCACCTGGTGCGGCCCCCGCCCACTTCCACCATCACCTGCATCAACAACTACTCGGTGGAGAGCGCGGTGGAGGAGGCGCTCAGAGCAGCGGGAGTTACCGTTTACCGCGACGCGCTCCTGGCTCAGTGGAACGAGGGCCGGGACCCAGACCCCATTCACAGCGCCTGCTTCACCACGCCCACCAAGCCTTTCAGACTTCCGTGCTCCGTGAGTAGGTCCCTGTGAACTTCACTTGCCACCTGCGGAGAGCCGTCACCTGCCCGGGACGCTGGGTCCCAGAGATAGCCCGTGGGGGATTTATAGCCACAGTTTTTGGGTTTTCTTTTCTAATGGTTCAGATGATCTCTTGCTGAGGGACAAGCCACCCCAAACTTAGTGGCATAAAACAGCAATCACTTATTATGTTTACCTCTCCATTCTGGGGTTTGAGGGAGCCCAGCTGGGCAGTTCTCAGGTGAGGTCTCTTATGTGGCTGAAGTCAGACTGTGAGCTGGAGTCATGTTCATTCCCGTCTGGCTTTTGATGCTAGATAAGCTTCAGCTGAAATTTTGTCCAGAACACTTCATCTTGGCAGGGTGACTTGGTTCTAAGAGCCAGTGGGAAAGAGAGAGAGAGAGACTGTATCACCTGCCTATATCCAAGGGGAAGAGAATTAGACCCTGCCTCTTCATGGAAGGAGTGTCAAAGGTTTGAAGAGCGCTAACGTTGACCGAGAACTCACTGTGTCTCAGGCACCATGCTGCATGCTTACAGTATAGTCCGTCACGTGGTCACAACAGCTCTGTAAAGGAAAGCATCCCCATTTTACAGATGAGAACACTCTGACCCCAAGTCAGTGGTATGCTGGGCTCCCAACCCAGCTCAGAAGCACCCCAAAGTCTATGCTGCTGTTAACTTTCTAAGACTCTGGAAACAGCAATAGGGGTTTCTCCCCCATGGAATGGAGACTTAGAAGACCTTTCTCTCATCTATCTATCTATCTATCTATCTATCTATCTATCTATCTATCTATCCCTATCTATCTATCTATGTTTCAAGAGCGAAGAACTTTTCTCTCAGGTTCTGTAATAGCTTGACTTGTAATAGCTTGACCTCCTCAGATTTGCCAGTCAGGAGATTAGCAGAAGCCAGCAGTTGGGGAGAGAGGGACGGGGCCAGTCAATCTAACAGAGAAGCCTCCCTTACAAAAGGGAGGCTGAGTTCAGTGTGAGTGTGGGGCTGGGTGGGTCAAGGGTATATATTATTGGTTGTGGTAAAGAATGCTAGCCACATTTAGTGGGCAAACTGGTTGGGGGAAGCCAGTGGGGGCTCATAGCAATCCCTTACCTAAGTCACGTCTTCTGACTCAAATGCCCCCACAGGTAAATGAGGGTGACCCTCATCCCCCACCCGCCCCACAGTCTATCTAGACAGGAGCTCAAAGCAGACCACCAGTGCAAAAGAGATTTCTCTGGAATCCCTCATTTTATCCTGATAATCTATGGAAATTTTGCATTCTGCTCCTTCATACATGTGTTTATTCATTCATTCCACAAATATTTATTGAACGTCTGCTAGGTCTTAGGCTCTGTCCTAAGTGTGAGAGTCATAGCAGTGAAAAAGACAGAAAAAGTTCATTTTATTTTAATGTAAAAATGACATGGTATATACATGTATGTCACAATACCTATTTAAATTAAGAAGAATCCAAATGTTTTCACCCAAATTTTCTCCCCAAAATGACAATAATGGAAGATGTGCCAAGTTTATCCTGGGGAAACTCTGGAGCTAAACACACACCCTCCTTAGGAAGTAGAGGTATAAGAAAACCTCCCCTAGAAACCAATTGAATACAGGTTCTCTAGCAGCCCCCTTGGGCCTTTATTTCCCTATTTAGATCAAAATTGAAATCATGGCAAAGACATTTTGCAAATGCTCTCAACTGCCTTGGATCTAACACACCTTCCTGCTGAAACTTCATCCTAAAGCAAACTGAGCCAGGTAAAGTCTCCTGCTTCCCCCACTGTGCTCTGCACCACAAAGAATGGCCTCTGCAGGTGATGTTTCCCAGCCCTAGTTGCTCACTGACCTTCATATGTGTTTGGCTAACAGTAGGTACTGGCAGGAGATTTCTCCCCTCTACTGTCAGCTTTGAGTAGCATCTCTGTCAGGGCATTAGGAAACTTTTGGTGGGGATGAATACATTCATTATCTTGACTGTGGTCAGTGTTGTGGGTTGCATTATGTCTCCCCCACCCCTAAAGATAGGGCCCTAATCCCCAGTACCTGTGAATGTGACCTCATTGGAATTAGGATTTTTATAGATGTTATCAACTGAAGAGAAGGACATACTGGATTGAGGAGGGCCCTAAATGTAATAACTGGTGCCTGTCTATGGAGAGAAAGGTTCGATTCAGAGGAGACCCTTGGGGAAAGAGGCCGTATGATGAAGTGATGGCAGCTGTAAGTCATGGAGCAGCAGGCATGGCTGGCGACCACCAGAATCTAGGAAGAGACAAGCAGCAAGGAGTCTTCCCTAGAGCTCTAGGAGGGAGCATGGTCATGACAACACCGTGACTTCGGACATCTCATCTCCAGAACTGTGAGAGAGTAAATTTCTGTTGTTTTAAGCCACCCGTGAAGTGGTACTTTGTTCCAGCAGGACTGGCAAACTAAAACAGGTGGTGTCACAAGCATATGTACCTGTTAAAGCTAAAATTTTTAGACCTGGAATCATACATTACGTACTAGTTTATATCTGGCTTCTGTCACTCAGCATGATGGTATTGAGATTCAACCAGATTATTTCATGTATCAATAGTTCTTTCCTTTTCATTGCCGAGTAGTATTCCTCTGTATGGCTATATCACATTTGGTTTATTCATTCAGTTGCTATGCACATTCTTGTACACATCTTTGTGTAGACATATTTTCACTTCTCTTAGCTACACATCCAAAGAACGGCTAGGTCATATAGTCAGTGAATGTTTACCTTTTAAAGAAGCTGCGGTACTGTTTTCTAAAGTATCTGTATCCTTTCATATTTCTACCAGCAATGTATGAGAGTTTCAGTTGCTCTATATTCTTGCTGGCACTTGCTATTGTCAGTCTTTCTAATTTTAGCCATTCTAGTGGGTATGATATGATGTATCATTGTGTTTTTAATTTGTGATTCCCTGATGATGTTAATGGTGTTGGGCACCTTCTCATGTGCTTATTGACCATTGGTATATCTCCCTTTGTGCAGTATCTGAGCTATTATAAGTGGGTTTGTGAAATTTTGTTTTCCAACCGATTGCTGCTAGTAATTGAAATGCAGTTGATCTTATATATAAACATTGTAACCTGAGACATTGCTAAATTCACTTATTAGTTCTAGAATTGCTTTCTAGGTCCATAAATAGTCTGCAAGTAGGAACTGTTTTACTTTTTTCTCATATTTAAGCCTTTTGTTTCATTTATTTGCTTATTCTACTGGCTAGAACCTCCAGTGAAATGTTGACTGAAAGTGGGGAAAATGGACATTCTTGCCTTTTTCCATATCTCAAAAGATAACTTTTAGGCATTCACCCCTTTATATTGAGGTTAGCCATGTGGTTTTCTTTGGTGCCTTTTATCTGACTGAGGAAGTAACCTTTCATTCTTAGTTTGCTCAGAAGATTTATCATGAAAATGATAATGACAGAATTCTTTGTCAAATATTTTTTCATGTCTATGAAAAAAAGATCATATTCTTATCTCTTTAGTGCTGTTGATAGGGTGAATTACATGGATTGAGTTTCAAAATGTTCAGCTAACCTTACATTTCTGGAATAAATCCTAGTCATTCATGATGTATTATCCTTCTATATATTGTTAAATTTGATTTGCTAATGTTTAAAGAACTTTTGAAACAATTTACAGCTATATTCATGAGGGTTCTTATCTGTTTTTTTTTCCTGGTTTTGTATAATTTTCCTTGGGTAACTTTCTGGTTTTGTGTAATGTCTTTAAAAGTTTTTGGTATTTGGGCTATGCTGGCCTCATAAAATAATTTAGGCAATGTTTCCTCCTCCTCTGTTTTCTGAAAAAATTTGTATAAGACTCAAATGTTTGATAGAATTAACCAGTGGAACCATCTGGGCCTGGAGTTTATGTTGTGGGAAGGTTTTTGATGAATTCAATTTCTTCATTAGCTCTAAGGCTACTCAGATTTTCTGCTTCTTCATATGTCAATTTTGGTATGTTGTATTTTTCAAGAAATTTGTCCATTTCTTTTAAATTGGTTAAATGTTGGCACTAAGTTGTTCATATCTCTTATATTATCTATGTAAAGTCTAAAATCTGTAGCATAGCCTGTATTTCATTGCTGGTATTAGAGATTTGTGTTCAATCTCTCTCTCTTTGTCCAGCTGATGAGAGAGAGAGAAGAGAGACACAGAACTATCTAAAGTTTTCTGTCTAGCTAGATGTTTGCTGACTTTATTGACCTTTTTCAAAGAACCAGCTTTTGAGTTTACTAATTTTCTCTTGTCTCTCAGTTTTCTCTTTTCATTGATTTCTGCTCTTAACAATTATTTTCTTCTGCTTGCTTTGGATTTACTTTGCCCTTTTTCTAGTTCCTTAAGGTAGAACCTTAAGCCATTATTTATATACACATTTAAAGCTAATCTCTTCTGTGTTAGCTGTATCCCACAAGTTTTAGTATGTTGAGTATTCATTATCATTTGGCTCAAAAAATATTTCCTAATCTCCTTTATGATTTCTTCTGTGACCCTTGGATAATGTGTGTTATTCTTAGATGTCATATTTTTATTGATTTCTAATTTAATACCATTGTGGTCAGAGACATATTCTGTATGATTTTAATCATTTATGATTTATTGAGACTTGTTTTATGTCCAAGCACATGGACTATCTTTGTGAACATATAAAGAATATAGTTTGCCATTGTTGAGTGTAGTGTAAATAACATTTTTTAAAATTGAAAGGTAGTTGATACACAATGATGCTGCATTAGTTTCTGGTGTACAAGAGTGATTCCACATATAAGTAATGATTAGTTCAGTGTGGTTGACAGTGGTATTTGGATCTTCTTTGTCTTTACTGATATTTTTTGATCTAGTTCTATTGATTGCCAAGAGAGATATTAATATCTCTTACTATTATTGTGGGATTTTCTATTTCTCCCTTCAATTCTGTTAATTTTTGCTTTCTCTTTTGAGGCTGTTATTAAGAACATGAACATTTGTAATTATCATTTCTGCCTCATTAATTGTGCTTTTTATCATTATGAAATGTGCCCCTTTATCTCTGGTAATATCCCTTAAAGTTTCCTTTATCTGTTATCCTTCTTATGTTTACTGTTTGCATGGTTTATTTTTTTCCATCGGTTTACTTTCCATGTCCTTATATCTAAAGTGTCTCTTATAGGTATCATAAAGTAGATTTTGTTAGTATTTTTATTGCTGTGTAGCAAGTTTGACAGGTTTAGCAAACTAAAACAGCATCCATTTGTTAGCTCATAGCTCTGCAGGTTGGAAGTCATGGTGTGACTGGCTTCTCTGCTCAGGGACTCTCAAGGCTCCAGGCTGCGCTCTATCTGGAGCTTGGATCTTTGGTTGAATTTAGTTTATTGCGGCTGAGGATGGGAAGTCCCTGTTTCCTTGCTGCTCAGACAAGGTCCACTCTCCATTCTGAGAGGACATCCACATTCCTTGCCACATGGCTCCTTCCATCTTCAAGCCAGCAACAGAGAGTCTCTCTCATGTCAGATTTCCCTCACACTTCACATCTTCTTTGGGACAAGCCTAGTGTCTTTTAAAGGGCTTACCTGATTAGGTCAGACCCACAGAGCATATCTTAAAGTCAGCCATGCCATAGAACACCCCCTAATCATGGGGGTGATCCTTTCATCACAGTCCTAGTTCATGTTCACACCTAAAAGGAGGGGTGGGAATCTTGGGGACCAGCTTAGAAATCTGCCTACCCCATGCTTTTCTATTCCTTCTGCATTTTAATTGAAGTGTTTTACCACAAGTATTTAATGTAATTATTTATAGTTAGATTTAGGTCTACCATTTTGTTATTGGTTTACTGTTTGTCTCCTCTGCTTTTTGTTAGTCTATTCCCTTTTGCCTGCTTTTTAAAAATTAGAGTATTTTTTAGTATTCTATTTCAGTTGGCTTCTGGTGTATATCTTATTTTATTTTTCAGTGGTCACTCTATGGATTATAATATACATCATTAATCTTTTACATTCTAGTTAGAGTTAATATTGTACCATTTCTCATAAAATATAAAAACCTTGCAACCATACAGTCCCTTCTCCCCACTTTCTGGACACCCTTTTCTGTTACATTTGACATGTATCTACACACATTGAAAAACCAACAAAAGTATAACTTTTGTTTTAAACAGTCATACATATTTCAAAGAACTTAAGAAGAAAAATAGACTTTTATGCTTACCCAGATATTTTCCAATTTTATTGTTTTGTCTTCATTTCTGAAGATCCAGATTTCTGTCCAATATAATTTCCTTTCACCCTGAACAACTTCCTATAGCACATACAATTGCAGGTCTGCTGGCAATGGCTTCTCCAGTTTTCCTCTTTCTGAAAATATCTTTATTTAACCTTTGTCTTGAAAGATATTTCCACTGAATATAGAATCATGACCTGAGAGGTTGTTCTTTTTTTTTTCCTTTCAACACTTCTAAGATGTTTTTTCCATCGCCTTCTGACATGGAAAAGTTTTAATTTAAGAAGTCTGTCATCATTCAAACCATTGTTTCCCTGTATTTAATGTGTCATTTCTCCCTGGATGCTTTTAGAATTTTCTCTTTATCCTCAGTTTCCAGCAGCTTGATGTTGTGGGGGTTCCATGTTTATTTTGTCTCAAAGCATGGTTTTTCTTGAATTTATTATCTTGTTTAGAGTTCATTCACTGAGCTTCTTGAATCCATACACTTACAACTTTTGTTAAATTTTAGCAAGGTCTTAGATGATATGATACCTTATGTGGAAAACCCAAAAGACTCCACCCCAAAACTGCTAGAACTCATACAGGAATTCAGTAAAGTGGCAGGATATAAAATCAATGCACAGAACTCAGTGGCATTCCTATACACCAACAACAAGACAGAAGAAAGAGAAATTAAGGAGTCGATCCCATTTACAATTGCACCCAAAACCATAAGATACCTGGGAATAAATCTAACCAAAGAGGCAAAGGATCTGTACTCAGAAAGCTATAAAATACTCAGGAAAGAAATTGAGGAAGACACAAAGAAATGGAAAAACGTTCCATGCTCATGGATTGGAAGAACAAATCTTGTGAAGATGTCAATGCTACCTAGAGCAATCTACACATTCAGTGCAATCCCCATCAAAATACCATCCACGTTTTTCAAAGAAATGCAACAAATAATCCTAAAATTTGTATGGAACCAGAAAAGACCCCGAATAGCCAGAGGAATGTTGAAAAAAAAAGCAAAGCTGGCGACATCACAATTCCGGACTTCCAGCTCTATTACAAAGCTGTCATCATCAAGACAGTATGGTACTGGCACAAAAACAGACACAGAGATCAATGGAACAGAATAGAGAGCCCAGAAATGGACCCTCAACTCTATGGTCAACTCATCTTTGACAAAGCAGGAAAGAATGTCCATGGAAAAAAGACAGTCTCTTCAACAAATGGTGTTGGGAAAATTGGACAGCCACATGCAGAAGAATGAAACTGGACCATTTCCTTACACCACACACAAAAATAGACTCCCAATGGTTGAAAGACCTCAATGTGAGACAGGAGTCCATCCAAATCCTAAAGGAGAACACAGGCAGCAACCTCTTCAACCTCAGCCGCAGCAACTTCTTCCTAGAATCATTGCCAAAGGCAAGGGAAGCAAGGGCAAAAATGAACTATTGGGACTTCATCAAGATAAAAAGCTTTTGCAAAGCAAAGGAAACAGTCAACATAAACCAAAAGACAACCGACAGAATGGGAGCAGATATTTGCAAATGACATATCAGATAAAGGGCTAGTATCCAAAATCTCTAAAGAACTTATCAAACTCAACACCCAAAGAACAAAGAATCCAATCAAGAAATGGGCAGAAGACATGAACAGACATTTTTCCAAAGAAGACATCCAAATGGCCAACAGACACATGAAAAAGTGCTCAACATCACTCGGCATCAGGGAAATCCAAATCAAAACCTCAATGAGATACCACCTCACACCAGTCAGAATGGCTAAAATTAACAAGTCAGGAAACGACAGATGTTGACAGGGATGAGGAGAAAGGGGAACCCTCCTACACTGTTGGTGGGAATGCAAACTGGTGCAGCCACTCTGGAAAACAGTGTGGAGGTTCCTCAAAAAGTTGAAAATAGAGCTACCCTACGATCCAGCAATTGCACTACTGGGTATTTACCCCAAAGATACAAATGTAGGGATCTGAAGGGGTATGTGCACCCCGATGTTTATAGCAGCTATGTCCACAATAGCCAAACTGTGGAAAGAGCCAAGATGTCCATCAACAGATGAATGGATAAAGAAGAAGTGGTATATATATACAATGGAATATTATGCAGCCATCAAAAGGACTGAGATCTTGCCATTTGCTACGACGTGGATGGAACTGGAGGGTATTATGCTGAGCGAAATAAGTCAAACAGAGAAAGACATGTATCATATGATCTCACTGATATGAGGAATTCTTAATCTCAGGAAACAAACTGAGGGTTGCTGGAGTGGGGGGTGGGGTGGGAGGGATGAGGGGATTGGGTGATAGACACTGGGGAGGGTATGTGCTCTGGTAAGCGCTGTGAATTGTGCAAGACTGTTGAACCTCAGATCTGTACCTCTGAAACAAATAATGCAATATATGTTAAGAAAAAAAAAAAGAAGATAGCAGGAGGGGAAGAATGAAGGGGGGGGGAAGCGGAGGGGGAGACGAACCATGAGAGACAATGGACTCTGAAAAACAAACTGAGGGTTCTAGAGGGGAGGGGAGTGGGAGGATGGGTTAGCCTGGTGATGGGTATTAAAGAGGGCACGTTCTGCATGGAGCACTGGGTGTTATGCACAAACAATGAATCATGGAACACTACATCTAAAACCAATGATGTAATGTATGGTGATTAACATAACAATAAAAAAATTTTAAAAAATTTTTAGCAAGGTCTTGGCCATTATTTCTTGCTTCATTCTTCTCTCCTCTCCTCCTTGGACTCCAATCACATATCTGTTAGACTTTTTCTTGTTGCATGGGTCTTTATGGCCCTATTCATTTGTTTCAATCTCTTTGTTTCTTCTCTCTCTATTCTTCACATTGAGTAATTTCTATTGATGTAACTTCAAGTTCACTGACTCTTTCCTCTACCATCTTTATTCTTCTACTAGTACACAAAGTGACTATAGTCTATCCTCTTTCCACCAAAATAAGGAAAATTACCCTCATGCTGGTCATTGTTCCAAGTGTCTACTCCCCTACACCATCTATCTCCTTTTCAATGCTCATTGGAATCTTTGGGTAATAGTTTTTGTACTTTGACCAGGGTTTATAGTTGTATCAGCTAGAGGATTAGTCTGAGGGGCTTACACCATTATACCAGAAACAGAACTCTTAAATGGTATTTTGGACTCCCATCAATACCTTGCTTCCTTCTGCCCAGTGGTAAGTGCCTCCTGGGTACCTGCCAGATGCTCCAGCCTCCAGCCGGCTGTCTCCCTTTTCTACATATTATTCATTACAGTCTGAAATCCTCTGCTTGTGAGGATGATGACTTTGTTGGTGTCCGTCTCTTCAATTAGATTATAAACTCCTTGTTTATCCTCTTCACCAAGATGTTCTTGGGGCCTAACATGGGAAGTGTTTGTGTAAATGCATAATGAATGAGTTTTATCAGATCACTGACTCCTGATCTGCTAACCAGGGAGTTTTGCTTTCCCTAATCAGAATTATAAATAAAAGTACTCTTAAATATTCATTCAGAACAACACTAGTGTGGCCAGATATTTCTACTTCATATTTTTATCCAGTATTGTAATGTTAAGTTGACATTAAAGGAGTGCATGAGTTGCACTTGAGAGGTTTGTAACTTAGAACACATGTTCCCTTGAACTGTGTTAGATTTACTTATTCAGTTTTCAGTCTGGTTCACAAACTCCTATGAAATCCCCAGTGTAACAAAATTGTGAATGCCTACACCAAAACAATATAATACTATTGCAGTACGAATAATCTTTAAAATCTGGGAAAATAAGAAATATTATATTTAATATGCAACTTAATTAAAAGTAAGTTTAATTAGGAAAGAACTGGGTCGGTAGAAGAATTTTCGTGGGGATGCTGAAGGGGGCTCCTGAGTATATTCAAGGGCTCAAGAGGTTGATGATACTCTTTTTTTTTTTTTAAGATTTTATTTATTTATTTGGCAGAGAGAGACACAGTGAGAGAGGGAACACAAGCAGGGGGAGTGGGAGTGGGAGAAGCAGGCTTCCCGCCGAGCTGGGAGCCCGATGCAGGGCTCAATCCCAGGACCCTGGGATCATGATCTGGGCTGAAGGCAGACGCTTAATGGCTGAGCCACCCAGGCACCTGATGATACTCTTTTTCGTGTATAATTTCAATTCAAATCAAATGGCTTTCCATATTTTATATGAGTGGGAGATCTATTTTTATAATCATGGGAACATAGTGGAAGGGAGAAAAAAGAGGAGTAGAGAGACAGAAAGATCCAGAGTCAGAGAAAGACTCAGAAAAATGTATTTTCCTGTGGTCACTGAGTAAGAGTTATAAAGCAGAACAAATTCTAAAGAGACTTGAAGAAGCTGCCTGGGGTGGGAGTAACTGGGATAGGGTTAGATTATTCAAAATATATTTTTGCCTATATTCAAAATATAGGCAAATGAGGGAAAAGTGGTGTCTCTATGGATGTAAATCTTCTTACAGGGGAAAAAAATTACTTTTCTGAGAGATATTCCATCACTTGGCATTCTTCTCTCCACTGGATGTCTGAATGAATAGAGATTGGGAAAAGAGCAAAGGCCTTAGGAGCTCCCCGAGGGAGAACAAAAGACATCACAGAGATGCTGGATCCGAGTCCAATGCTGTCCAATAGAACTGATGGAAGTGGTCCGTATCTGTGCTGTTCAGTATGGCAGCCACTAGCCAATTATAGCTTTTGGTCATTTAAAATAGGTACTACAATTGAGGATCTGGATTTTTAATTTTGTTTAATTAATTTAGATTTAAATGTATATAGTCACACATGACCAGTGGCTACTGTAGGATCATTCATCATTCATGCACCATTCATGGGCATAGGAAAAGGATATGGAAGAGAAGTATCTCTGGCCCAAGGCAGCTAATGTCTGTACATAATAGGTAAGTGAGGTGCATAAAGCAGGCATGTGAAGGAAGCAGGGAGTATGATGTCTATCAGTAAGGATGAGGACCCATGACTTATGTTCATTTTTTAGCAGGCTTTTAATAAGGTGGCAAACTATATTTAGGTAGAGATAAAAATGACTAAACTATTTCAGTGAAACTGGAAACTTAAAAACACCTAACTTGGACTGCCTTAATGACTTTCAACATCGCTATGGAAGAAGATATACAGATAAGCGCAAGTTAGCATTGAAATTTGGATAGAGAATGGATACAGGTCACTTCTAAGGAGTGTGCAGAGGTGTTTTGGGTACCTCTATAACACAGTGCCTGTCACAGGGTAGGCATCCCATAAATATTTACTGAATGACTATCTTCCATGCCAGGGCAGGAATGAACAAGGCAGGAGCCCAGACCTGGTAGATACTGAGGCTGATGGGGCTCTCATCCTCTCTGGGGCATCCTTCAGGGATGGGCTTTCTGGGTTTAAAAGGGCAGGAACAAGGCAATCTGAAGATTCAAGACTGAATGAGGTGACCCCAAGAAGGAATCTGGAGAAACTTAAATGTCAGACACAGGAAAAGGAAAATAGAAGAAGGCTGAGACAGAGCTATTCAAAATATAGGCAAATGAGGGAAAAGTGGTGTCTCTATGGATGTAAATCTCCTTACAGGGGAAAAAAAAATACTTTTCTGAGAGATATTCCATCACTTGGCATTCTTCTCTCCACTGGATGTCTAAATTGAGTGATTACAAAAAGGAGTGATATTAGGTATCTTAATTTGTTCTTCATACCAAAGGCAGACTCTCTCCCTCTGTATGTCTGTCTGTCTCTCTCTCCATACACACACACACCACACCATTATGACATTTTCATAGAGTAAACGTTGTTGTTGTTTTGGTTTGGTGTTTTGTATGCCCCCAATAATAAGGTGCTCTGCAGACTATTCACATTCTTGAGAAGTAAAATGAAGAGTGATAACTAAGTAATAAAATGAGTGTTTGCTTTGTAGATGTTCTTCAGCTTCTGTGAGAAGAATGTGGATTATGAAACATTTAAAGCACTCAATGATGCATGTCTTGTCTATGACGGCCGACTTGTGATTGATACCAACTTCCACACCAACGACATAGCCATCAGAGCTGCTGGCTCCCTCACCAAATTCTCCAATAAATATTACTCAAATGAGTGGACTCATAGCAGCTTCAGTTCCAAAGAAATTGGCTTCCAGCTGGCAGCAGCTATGCTCAGTCTCTTTGACCCAACCCTTGAACCTGTGACTGAGCCGCCGGCTGATCTTGACCGACTCATCCCCATGTACAAGGGAGCCAAGATCCAAGGTGTGTAGTAGGCCACCTTCTTCCCTCTGATGAAGCCACATTGGATCTGGGTCAGTGCTCAGGGCAGCCCTCCATGTTTCTCTTAGGCTTGGTGAGGAGGCTCCTCTGTCTCTCAGTGGGTTTGCACAGTGACAGAGGAGGGCTCAGTCTCATTTTTAAACATTTATTATGGACCTGGCATTTCATTGTGGTCCTTTGTATTTTGAGCATGCAGTATGGATCACATCATAACTGTGGTCCCCATTTTACAGGTACGTAAAGAGAGACCGGGAACAATCAGTAACTTGCCCAAAGGTTACTCACAACTGGTTAGTGGGGCAGTGCCCTGACATCTTGCTAAACTTTTGTTCTCACTATAAGCTCAGAGATAAGGAGACCCTTCCAAGCATCCCAGGCCTTGGCCTCTTATCTAGATGAATAAACCAAACCATTCACAACTGTAAAAACAGTCCACTTTCATCCCCTAAGCCATATTGACACCTAAGGAGATCATCATATGAGTAATACAGGATTTCTTTGTGTTTGGTTGATGAGAAATATCTTTGAAAGTAGTGTCTTTGAATGTTGTGTACCTTCTACCACAAAATGCACATATTTACAAAATTCTAAGTTCATTTCCAAGAGGTTGATGGACCAACCTCTAAAGCCATCCATGGACCCCTAGGGTGTCAATAGACCCTAATCCAGTAAACAAAACATGAGATAAAGAGACATAAGCCCTGCATACCAGTCCTTGTCATTTTCTACCTAACTAAATGGCCTCTGATAGATCCTGCTCTGTATCTCACTTTGGATTGAGAACTTAGGAAAGGTGGTAGCCATGGGAAAAGAAGAGAAGTGATGGGTGTCAAAGACCAGAATTAGATCAAGCTCATACTATGGGACAAGCTAGAAATAGTAAGAATTTCATAATGATAATTTTCTAAAGTACTGAACAAGAACTTTGTTGATTTTCCTTAATAACATCCACTTTAATATTTTGGTTACATAATGAAAGAGTGAAAGGGAATGAGAATATCACTGCAACATTTAAGACCTCTGTAGGTCTTGGTCTGGCTTTGGCAGGCATAGGTTAGAGTGCCAGGGGTTATGGGAAATCACAGGATACACAGGATTAGGTTGGCACATCTTCCTGGGGCATTGCTGGCTATATTATGGGGTATAATGGCACATTCACACTGATTTTGTTAAATAACATCAATCTCAGGTAGTTTCTTGCTAATACTAGTACTTTAGGGGGATAGTTTGAGTAGCATACACCATGGTAGGCATCTCTGTTTATCCTATGTCCTATGTGCTATATACAGATATATAAACTCCATTACCACTTCATTAAAAACTAAATTAAAATCTGGAAAATCTGCCATTTCCTGTAGGAGGCATTCTTCCTGGGTCTTACCATTATCTGCATATTGCCAAACCTGCCATTCCAACTCCCTTAGAGGTACAAATGGCCCAGCCTAATTTTGTAAGTATTATTCCTGAATTTCATTTTACTTTCAAATATAACACTTTGTTTACAGGGGGATGAAATTCTCTATTCAGAGTCTTCAGTATAATGTACTGGTTCATCAGAAAAACCACTGTGGTAGCCAGCTCCCAAGATGGCCCCATGATTCTTGCCCTTTGGTATTCATGCCCTTGTGTGGTCCCCTCCCACATGAAATAGGGCTGACCTGTGTAGCCAGCAGGATATTGTGGAAATGACAGTGTGTGACTTCTAAGGCTAAGTCATGAAAGATATTACAGCTCTAACTTGCACCCTCCTGGATCACTTACTGCCATGTTGTGAGGTCACCCAGGCCACCCATTGGAGAGGCCTATGTGGTAAGGAATTGAGGATTCCTGTACCAGCCATTAGCAATTTGTCAGTCATGTGAGGGAGCTGCCTTGGACGTGGATCCTCTAGCCCCAGTCAAGGCTTTAGATGATGTGGCCCCAGCAGACATCTTTACTATAAACTTATAGGAGACCTTGAACCAGAGTCCCCTAAGCTAAGCTGCTCCTAATTTCTGACTCCCAAACATTGAGGTAATAGTTTATTGTTGTTTTAAGACATTAAGTGTTTTTTAATAGAATATTTTTTAGAGCAGGTTTAGGTTCACAGCAAAATGGAGAGGAAAGTACCAAGATTTCCCAGGTACCCCATCTCCATTTATACATAACCTCTTCAGTGATCAACACCCCCACCAGAGTGGTATATTTGTTACAATGGATGAATTTACATCAACACCTCATTGTCACCCAGAGTCCACAGTTTACTTTAGAGTTCACTCTTGGTGTTAAACATTCTACGTGTTTGGGCAAATGTATAATGATGTGTCCACCATTACACTGTCATACAGAGTAGTTTCATGGCTCTAAAATTCCTATGTTCTCTGCCTATTTATCTATCCCTCCCCACAACCTCCGGCAACCACTGATCTTTTCACGGTCTCTATAGTTTTGACTTTTCCAGAATGTCATATAGTTGGAATCACACAGTATGATTTCAGTTAGTAATGTGCCTTTGTTTCCTCCATGTCTTTTTATGGCTTGATAGGGAATTTCTTTTTAGTGCTAAATAATATTCCATTGTCTGGATGGAACACAAATTATTTATCCATTCACCTGCTGAAGGACAGTAAGTCGCTAAGTTTTGAGGTAATCTGTGATGCACCAATAGATAACTAACCACCTTTGTGGCAATGTACAAATACATTGCTTAGGGTCTGGGATGTCCATCCAGAACCCATTTTCTCCTGCTCTGCCTGAATTATCCCAGAAGGTCCATCCAGGAAAAGCAGAAGCTGTGGAGTGGGATATCCCCTGGGTTCAAGGTAACTAGAAAGGATGCAGTGTGGTTGGTCAGTCAGCAACCTCCTCAGATTATCATCTGGCAGATGGTCCCAAACTGGTGTTTGCTGTCATTTGGGGATTGCCTTTCTGATGTGTCATGTTTGCTTTTTTGTCAGTGAGGCAGACACTAAGTTGCCTATTTTTTTTAAAAGATTTTATTTATTTATTTGACAGAGAGAAAGATAGCAAGAGTAGGAACACAAGCAGGGGGAATAGGAGAGGGAGAAGCAGGCTTCCCGCAGACACTTAAAGGCTGAGCCACCCAGGAACCCAATATAAGTTGCCTGTTTTCTTACCCTGAATATTTTTGAGGGTTAATAGGCTGACCAATGTAAAATAAATACATTTCCCAGATTTCCTTGAGAATAGGGCTAGCCTTGCGGCAGGTTTTGGCCAATGAGATGTAAGTAGAAGCTGTTGGAAAATTCCTTTAAGGGAGGCAGACTCAAAATGGCACAGGCTATTTGCCTCTCACCTTTCTCCCTTCTGGAAATCAGAATCCCCACTCTTCGTGTACTTCCCCTGGACTTTGAACAAGTTACCAACTTCTCTATATTTCTGGTTCTGTTAGGGATCACATATAAAGTAACAGTGCCTTTAAGGAACAAAACAGGTAACTAGTCAGTGGTGGATGTTGTTGTCAATCACAGTTTCAGATAAATAATGAAACCTGGTTCTTGCAGGGGAAGGATAGATGCTATGTATTTAAAACTTATTTCCATTGGGTTTCTGCCAGATTCTTTTAGGTGTATCCTGTATACATGGTCTGATTCCAGATTTTCTTGCAAATAAAGAAAAGATCATAGAGAATAGTGTTATGCTGTCTATTGCTGTGTAATAAAACTTAGCAACATGAAATGGCCATTTGATTCTGCTCACAGATTCTGTGGGTCAGGAATTTGGACAGGACACAGTGGGAATGGCTTGTCCCCACCCCACGGTGTCTGGAGCCTCAGCTGGGAAGACTGGAAGATTAGTTGTGACTCAGTGGGCAGATCCTCTGAAGGCTTGTACTCAGCTGGGCTGGGAGGACTCAGTCACGGGGAGTGCTGACCAGAGCATCATACCTGCACTATCCTGGTTGCCTGGGCTTCCTCACAGCATGGCAGCCTCAGAGTAGTCAGACTTCTTACTTGATGGCTCAGAGCTCTGAGTGCAAGTGGAGATTCAGTGCCTCTTATGACCACAGTCACACAGTGTCACTTCCCCACACCATCTGTTGAAGCAGTCACAGCCCACCGGGATTGACGGAGAGAGGACATAGAGGTCGTCTCTCAATGGGAAGAGTGTCAAGGTCATATTGCAGGTGAGTATGTGGGATGGGGGACATTGTTGTGGCCATCTTTGGAAAATACAATCTGCTACCAATGACGTGGGGTATTAGATAGATAGGATGAAGCCCAGATGTTGTGTTCAGAGGCTGAGCACTTTGGTCATCAGAGATAAATAACTGGACTCAAATATTAGGTTCAAGAGCTAGAAAATATTGGACTTGGTTTCAGACAGAATCAGATTCTTCAAGGACACTGTGTGATTTCCTCAATGCAGTGTGATTTATTTATGAACCCCTGGCCCTCTCTCTGAATAAAGTCAGAGGAGGTTTTTAATAAAGACCCCCTTAAAAAGGGATTTTTTTTAAAAAAAAGATAATGAGTTTTAATAAGAATGCAACTTAAATAGATTCTTTGGCTGGTGCTATGACAGTATTTGAACAGGACCCCTGACTTTAATTAACCATTTTGCCAGGTGGGCCTCCTTTTTAATTAGTACAGAAGATCTAAACAGATTTTTTCCATTTTATTCTCCAAGAAAAAAAAATGTAGGATGGTTCCATGGCAATCTTTTAGGGTTGGAATTAATTTGATTAAGTAAAATTGTTGCCAAAATGGTCAGGCAGTCACCTAAATATAACCAATTGATTGAGAATGGAGCCCATTGAACAATACTTCACTAGAGAAACTGAATTGCTATTCTTACAATAAATGTAGTGCAGATGAATTTTACCAGACTTTTATAGCACTCACTAATTGGAATATTTAAGTAAGAAGACACTTTAGTAATTCATGAGCTCTCTGAGAGGTAACCTGACAAAAAGAAGAAAGGGAACCCCTACATAATAAACTAATTTACAGATTCCAGTCCACATGCTTTGTTGGCTTATACACCATGGAATAAAGAAATTTGTCACAACAAATTCTGCCTTGGATACCATCAAATTTAAAAATTGTGTGTTCATCACGAGAGCTGGGGACTTGATTTCTTGCACACCAAGTCTGATTACTCCTGTGTCTTCCATTTGGCATGAATTCCAGAGCCATTTTCCAACCTTTGTCAAAATCATAAAGAACTCAAAAGGATAATTGTATTCAGGAAAAAGGAAGGGGGAAAAATACTACACCAGAACCAGTTACTCTGCCAAAATCTTAAATTCAAGATCCATGTTTAAAAAAAAAAGATCCACATTTCCTAAAAATTTATTTATATACTTAAAATAAAGGAAGCAACTAGACACATCCCACAGAATTGGAAAGTATATGAAATCATCATTACCTCAAAATGCCTTATGGGGTGGCAGGGCTGGAAGCTGCCTCAAGCCATCATTTTGTGGAGCCATTTTCTGTGATGATAGGCAGAAAGAGTTCTGGACTTCACTGGATTTTCCTAGTCTGTCAGTAACTGTGACTAGGAATGACCTAGGAAATTCAGATAAGTCTGCCTGGCCCTATCAGAGTAATTTGTGTCTGAGAAGCCCATCTGTAGATGGCTTGTCTTTAATGTCAATGAAAAATATTTCGATGCATTCCACATTCCCAGAACGGCCCCCTGGTTATGCTAGCACAGTGCCAGATCTCATTAAAATGGACAAAATTACTTCCATAGTTGAGATTAGCTCTCATAGCACGGCATGGTCATTTTGTTCCACTACAGCATGGCTGCTTTCTGCCCTCTTAAAGCCCTCATAGCTATAATGTGCGAAGACATACAGAGGCAATCCAAAGACTGTCATTCAATCTTTAAATTAAAAAATAAGACCAAACAACCCCCAACAGATACCATGACAACAAATCATTGAAAGCGATGCTGACTGTATCACCCTCCTGTGGAGCAACTTCAGCTCCGCAAAAACTTGTCAAGACACCACCAACTCAGTTACTGTGGTCCTTGTGTTGAGGTGCTCAGCCTTGGCCAAATCAGTCCCCCTAAACAAAGAGTCCTCGTGAGCAGAAGTGAAATGCTTTGCAAAGTCCCGGTCTGTCATATGGGTGGATCACAGGGTATGCCCCTTTAATGCCTGGGTTCCCTTCCTTAATCCCTCAGCTTAAAGAAATCTTATAGAGAAGGTGGAGGGGCCAAGACCCCAGTGAGCCCTGGGGACACCTGGCACTAAATCTATGCCAGAGCTCTTTGCAGTGACCCCTCTCCTGGACCCCACAGCTGCCCTACCACCGAGGCCAGGGAGCAGCCCCTCCTCAGAGACTCACTCGACTTTCACCTAGGCACCTCTCCTGGGAAAAAAGTTCACCTCCCACGCCTGGGGTGGAAGGGAGGCAGCTAAGCCTAAAGCTGCGATTGCCAAACTCAAATGGTCTTTAAAGTCTTGTATTTAATCTTAGGAACACAGGTGGTGGGCACATTCTTCACTCTCATAGCACCTTGTGTATTTAATTCAGAAATAGCCTTTGCTTCAATGGGCTGCCAGGTAAAGCTGACCCTGTGATGTCACATGCCCCCACTCTGGGAGATCATTGCTCAGTCTGAGAAGTCAAGACTTGAGGAAACACATCTGATGGAAGAAAGTTTGTGGGGGCTCTCTAGGACTAGAGAAATACTTGCGGCAGGAGCAGAGGGTGAGGGCTATGATCGGATACAGAGAACAGGCCGTCTACAGCCAGTGGCTCAGGCCTGGCCTTTTCCAGACTCTTCTTGAGTTCAAACAAGCCCCACTCTTCCACATCCAACTCCTCCCTTCCAGGGTCCCTCCTTCCCTCCTTCCTTCCTTCTCCCTTGCTCCTTCTGCTCTGTTTCATTTCTCTTTCTCTCTCTCCCTCTCTGATTCCTTGCCACAACACAGCCACTGTATTTAAAAATAACTTTTTATCATGTTAGAAGTGATAGTCATTTTTAAAAAATAGAAAGGACAGATAGTCAAATGAGCAGAAAGAGAAATACTAACAGTGACCTAGTCAGTCAACCACAGAAATTGACCACTTGAACAGTTAAAGTGTTGATAGAAAACAAATAGAATGATACTATGTATGTTTATAAAAATAGAATGATACTGTGTAAGTTGTAAAATATAACTTTTTATACTATACTTCAATAGTCTCAAATGTACTGTAAACATATTTTCCTGTTGTGGAATATAGTTTCCCAATGATCTTTGTTGGATGTGTTGCATCCCATTGTGTGGATGTACCCTTGTCCTGTTAGCTGATGCCTTCCGCGTTGCTATGGAGGTAGATTTCCTGTCTGTATCCATCCATCTCTGTGAGTGATGGATGACTTGCACCTCCCTCAAGGTGCCACCCCAGCGCCTTTCCTAAGCCATATCTGCTCTCTCCCTGACCCCCAGATACCCAGTTTCACACACATATGTGGGGTTGACCCAGGGTCTACCTGACATCTCTCCTATATATCTCACCATGTGCCCTTTCCATTGGTTGATTCCTCTCTAGGGCTTGCCATGTGATGCCCAAACACCTGCCAGTTGTTTCAATTTATTTAAAAATTCAGTTAAACCATGTGTCCTTGTTTAGACAAAATCCACAGGGGATGTCCAGGACTAAGTAAATGTTTGGGATCAGTATAGTCCAACTTGCCTTGGATTTCTAAAATGCCACATTCATGTGCAGAGCAAAAGCTTAAATCTATATGCTCTCAGGAAAGCTTTATTTAATGTAACTGTGTACTAAGTTCAGAGTCTAGGGGCAAAGTGCACATTCAGCTGCCACCAACAGCACCCATGTTTTTCCACTGAGGGTTCTCAGTTTGGTTGCCTGAGCTGGTGGGGAGCATGCTCCGGTTGGTAGGTCAGTAGCTGTTAGGGGCTGAAATGGAAAAAGTGATTGTGACATGGGATTTATCGAGCAGCATCTTCCCTTTCCATGTGGGTTCACGTGGCAGTTTTAACCAGCTTCTAGGGGTCACAAAGCCATGCATCCGCACCTTTGACAACTTACAAACTAACAAGTAGCCTTCGGCACGTGCATGTGTACTTCCTGCCCGTGAACTTGAACCTTCTTCCTGGGAACAGACCTGACCAAACAACTGAGCCTCCCCAACATAAACTTTTTTAAAAAACCTGACATTCTTTCCGATAATTGTTGACTAGGAGGTTGCTCTCAAAAACGGTGCTGTGAAAAAAATTTTAAAAATTAACAATCTTAACACATCTCACAGAAGAGAATAAACCCAGTTCCTTGTACTAGCTGTGCGGGGTATTGAATAGCAGAGAATTGGTTGTAACCTAGCAACTGATTTGGAAACGTGGAACAATGCAATCACAGTTTAAAATATCCCGAGGAACATTTAGTCATTAAGTCCAGTATGTGGTTGCTGACACAGGGTTAGCTTCTGTTGAGTTTAGTCACTATCTATTACTGTCATTTGCAACATGTTGTAAGATGTAAACTGTCTGTTACATATGAAAAATAAATTGCTATGATAAAGTTCCCAAAGTCCGGAAATGTTTCTAATGCTGTTTTTTTCTGATTTCCCCCCCACACACTCCCCACTCCCCACTCCCCACTCCCCACCAGGGTTTAGAAATAGTAACAGGTAATGCAAAAAATGGGACTTACTTCCGAATACATATCAACAAGTATAAAATGGTGGAAACCATCACGTGCCTTTCTAAAGAGCCTTTCCCTGCCTCCAACTACATCCGCCTATTTGGCCAGCATGAGCAACTTCTCAACAACCTATGTGCTCGGTATGAGGACAAGCTGATCCCAGATCTCTACAGGTAAGTTGAACATTACACTTACTTTACTAAGACTGTGCAAACATTTATAATGTCTTGTGAATGAGGGATGTGTTTTGTGATGAACCAGAAAGCCAAACGGGAACCCATGGGAGAAGCTAGAGTGGCAGAAATTTTATTCTAAGATAACAGAGAGTATCTGACCACTAGCATTGGCCTGAGAGTGGAGGGTCACATGGAGAAATGCATGGACTCTTGACATGTCCACATATGGTCCCCGTGGCCACACACAGGCCTGGATCCCAGATACATCCAAGCACAGCCTCCACACCACAGACAGGCCCAGATGAGATGATATTCGAGTCCCTTTCAACATGGGGCTGCTAAGAGTAGTCAGAAATTGAAGAGAGAGATTTGGGAGCAGGATATGGAAGCCCTTGGTCCTGGTGGGAATTCCACAACCACAGAGAGGCTATTTGTGACCCCAGCCTTCCTCCCAGCATGTGCTTAAGCAAAGGGGGAGGCCATTTGTATAAGACATTGTTAAGGGAATTCTGCATGGCAGGGTGGTTAGACTGGGTGATCTATGCCTCTGTCTTTTTAAATGCTAAGACACTTTTTCATCCTATCCCCTGGGAGGGCTAGAATTTTAGAGTAGAAAGCTATTCCTGGACACAGTCTGTTGCTTAGAAAGGTGAGGAGAACTTCCTTCTCTGCACAAAACAAAATAATGACAAGGCCAGTATTAGATATAGATGTAGGACATAGAATTCCAAAGTTCTCAGTACCCAAGGTGGTGACTGCCAGGATCAGGAGCAATCTCTCTTTCCTCTTAAAAATATGTTTAAACTGGGGCATCTGGGTGGCTCAGTTGATTAAGTGTCTGCCTTTGGCTCAGGTCATGATCTCAGGGTCCTGGGATCGAGTCCTGAGTTGGGCTCCATGCTCAGTGGGGAGTCTACTGCCCCCTCCCCATCTCCCCCCAGCCCCTGCTCATGCTCTCTTTCTCTCTCTCTCTCAAATAAATAAATAAATAAATAAATAAATAAATAAATAAATAAATAAATAAATAAAATCTTTAAAAACTATGTTTAAATTGTAGAATACATCATACCAACAAAAAAGTATATAAAACATATATGTACACTTTAAGGGATAATAATACTAGAATTCTGTGTCCCTCCCACCTTTTTTTTTTTTAAAGGTTTTATTTATTTATTTGAGAGAGAGAGAGTACAGCAGGGGGAGGGGCAAAAGGAGAGGGAGAAGCAGGCTCCCCGCTGAGCAGGACCCTGGGACCATGACCTGAGCTGAAGGCAGACGCTTAACCAGCTGAGCCACCCAAGCACCCCGGCCATCCCACCTTTCTTAAGAAAGAATTCTTGGGGGCACCTGGGTAGCACAGTTGTTTAAGCATCCAACTCCTGATTTCTACTCAGCCATGATCTCAGTGTGGACAGATTGAGCCCGTGTTGGTCTCCGCGCTAAGGGGGAAGTCTGCTTGAGATTCTCTCTCCCTCTCCCCTCCCACTTGTGCTCATACTCACACTCTCTCTCTCTCTCTCTCAAATTAAAAAAAAAAATGTTTTTTAAAGGATTCCTTACTTCAGGATGTTAGAAGCCCTCTTTCATCACACCTGGTCTGTGTCCTTGGAAGTTAACAACTAACATGAGGATTGGTTAATCACTCCCTTTCTTTCCTATAAAGCAGGGATCTGCAAACTTTCTCTATAAAGGGCCGAATAGTAAATATTTTCAGCTCTGTGGGCATACAACCTCATCACAAGTATCCAATTCTACCGTTGTAGTGTGAACACAGCCACAGACCATATATAAGCAAATGGACGTGGCTGTGTCCCAATAAAACTTTATACCAAAGCAAGTGCCAGGCCAACCCTTGTTTTAGAAGTGTAGCACATAGATATGATTTCCTAATAATAAATTAATTTGTTTTTCTTACTTTTGAGTCAATTCCGTGGCTAGGTAGAAAAAGTCAACTCTCCCTCTCGCACATTTGTTTACCCTGCTGTATAATATTCCCTCATACTACTGTCACAGCTCATTCGTCTGTTCGACTGATTGATGTTTAACTTGTTCCCAGCTTGGTGTCATTGCAAACAATGCCATGGACGCTTTGGGCACACTCACATTGAGGACTTCCTTTGGGTGTACTAGGAGGTGCTGAAATTTTCCCCAAAGTAGTTGTATGTACGTAAACTCCCACCCACCATGCTAGAGAATGCCTCCAGAGCCCAGTCCACCTGTGGCACTGTTGGACTCAAAAATGTGGTCATTCTGGTGGTGTGGAAAGGTATCCTCCTGTGGTTTTAATTTCCCTGCCCTGACTAGTAACACAACTCAGTGTCTTTTCATTTGTTCATGGGCCATTTGTGATCGTTTCTGGGAAACTCCCATTTATGACAGTTGTCCATTTTTCTTTTGGGTTGTCTTCTTACTCATTCACAGGAGTTATTTATATACTCTGGATACACACTCATGTTAGTTATATATTTTTAACACTATGAGCCTTGTCTTTTCACTTTATGGTGTCAGTTAACAGAATTAAAATGAAATTCTTAATTTTAATGTAATCTGTTCATCTTCTTCAGGGTGTCTTGGGCATTTTTGTCTCTTTCTTCTTCCAATAGTTTTATAGTACACTTGTGAAGCTCCATGAAAAGCCCCACTGGATTTGATAAGAAATGCACTGAACCTTAGATCAATTTGGTCAGAACTGACATCTTTGATATTTGACATCTTTGATATTAAGCCCATATGTTATGATATAACATAGTATAGGCCTTGGTTTATTTAGGTGTCTTTAGTATCTTTCAAGAAAGATTTAAAATTTTCTCCATGATGGCTTGCAAAATTTTTGTTTGATATAACCCAAAGTGCTTTATATTTTTATTGCTGTTATAAATAACCATTTGCTTGATTGCTGCTATATAGTGCATAGAAATGCACTTTTTGTATGGCTTCACATTCTGCAAATTTGCTAAACTCTCTTATTTATTCATATCATTTCCCTATATATTGTTTTAGATTTTCCACACAGAAAAATTGTATCATCTGCAAATAATGACAATTTGTTTCCTCTTTTCCAATCTTTATAGCTTTTATTTCTTTTTCTTATTTGCTACAGTGGCTAAGCTTTGCAGCAAAAGGTAGGACAGAAGTAGTGAGAGATGGCACCCTTGCCTCATTCTTAATCTTAAAGGGAATATATATGTTCAATATGAACTGTTTGACATTTGCGATATATTTTTGTGGATGCCCTTTATCACGATAAGAGTTTCCTTTTATTACTGGCTTGCTAAGCATTTTTATCACACATGGATTTTTATTGTTTTCTGCAAAGAGTACTTAATTTTTGAAACCTTTCATATATGAGGATCTTTTCCTATATGCCTCCGATTATAAACTATATTTTAGTATAATATCAAAGTTGGTAAAGTATCAAATTTCTTAATCAAAGGCTTTCCCTCCTCAAATCTTTATAGACTTGACTCCAATATTTGTTTAAAATAAAGAAAAATACAAGTATTTATAAAAATGAACACATTTGTTCCTTAGCTTGTACATAGGATTTTATTGTTGCTTTAACCTCACCCAAAATACTGAACTAGAGGGGAATCAGTCGATTGTTAAAGAAAATTTTTACTTGAAGGGGAGCCATATGTCAAAAATCTTCCCTGAAGAGAAAATGTTTTCACATTTGACCAAATTCAAAAGCCCTAGCTAGTTTGTTTTTCCCTGAGAAGAAGGTGGTGCTGAAATGGACTATGTAAGCTTGGGACCACTGGTCGGGGCGCAGCTGTTAACTGATGATAGTAATAATTTTAAAAGTTAATTTGATTTGCTAAGAGTGAATATTTGGGATGGCAAAATGAGACAACACGAGGATGGGCCATATCCCGATGTGCCAACTGCCATCTGTAAGAAAGAAGTAAGGCAGGCAGGAAGATGGTGGCTGGTCATCAGAGGTCACTGAGTATGGTTAAGTGACATACTGAGGCCATCGCCATGCCTTGTCAGTCACTCCCATACGTGTGTTAGTGTGTACATGCAGCTGTGGCCACATTCTTTTCAAGTGCCATGAAATGCTGCCAGGCCCCAGTGCTAATTTTTGGCCCACCACTGCCTGCCCTGTCTGTTGTCAGACAGACTGGCAGGGTTCTTTGCAAGCAGGAAGGGCAAATGGTTTCGCTTATTTTGGCCACAGTGTGATTACCGATGATTGCCCTGACCTCGGCAGCACCAGCAGTATTCTTGTTCGAATCCAGGCCAGTTTTGTTCCACCACGTCTAGGGCCACCATCCTCCAGCCGGGGCAAGGGGAGGGGGGAGCTGACCATCAATCAGCTGCTCCTTTTGCAAGACGGATGAGATGTCAAGATCAGGTGCCTCCTCAGGTTCAAAGAACCCCTCGGGAGCCTTTCCCTCCATTTCCCCCCACCCATTCCCGCCCCATCAAGGGCCAGGACAGAGCAAGCCCTGGCAGGGCCAGCGGGAACGGTGGCAGCCCCGGGGGCAGATGCTGTAGCAGTCAGGGCCCCGTGGCTGCCTGTGCAGGGGCTTGCCTGGAGCCATTTGGAAACTCGTGGTGCTGGCTGAGCAGTCATGATCCACGGCTGGACACCTGCCCCAGGATGGCAGTGCCGCTGAGGGTCTGGGGCCCAGGCTGGCCTGGATTTTATTCTTTGTTTTCACCTTGGAGTGCCAGGACAGATCATTAACAGTGAAGAGAACAAATCCACCACCGGTGACTCTGTGTGTGTGTGTGTGTGTGTGTGTGTAAGACAGAGAAATAAATTCATCAACTGATTGGCTTGCCACTTTGGAAAAAGAAGGGAGCCCATTTTTATCATTCGTTCCTTTCTGAACCAGTCCGCATTTAAAGTCACGTAACAAATGTGTGACTAGAATGCCCTCTTCCCCTGAGGAGCGCTCGTGTCCCGCAGCATCTCCCTGCGCGAGCATACACACACCTACCACAGACTTTGCAAACCCTGCATGCTGAGTCCCGTGAGAGTGTTTAGAATGAGCAGCCCCTCCCGCCCTGCTGATACTGTTCCTCCCTGGGGACATGGGGGCAGAAGGAGCCTCGGTGAGACTGGGGAGAAGTCACAAAATGGGAACCTGGGGTGGAGGGGAGAGAAGTCTGCTGCAGGCTTTAACAAGGCATGTCCCGTGCCCAATTTTCTTTCTTAACTCTGCCTCATCTTCATTTCCCCCACTTATGGATGGCCCTGCAAAAACAAGGTCTTGCCTACTGAATCCCTCCCCCCTTATATTAATTAACAGTCTGTAGCATCCTTTCTCCTGGCGGCGTGAATAGGTCTTGCCCTAGCTTCTTTGTGTGAGCCCATCAGATGCTCGTAAACCTTGATTAAATCACCTCTTTTCACATCTTAACATGCTCAGCTCTCAAAGACTGCCCTCACATGGCCCTCTCCTCCTGCGAGCCCCGCTGCCCTCCGCACTTCCCCAAACACTCGAATGGCCTATTTTTAGTGGGTAAGTGCTGCTGTGCACAATATTCTAAATGGGATTTGAGCAAGCCCTTTAAAAGGCTGCCATTACCTTTTGAACTATGAGGCTCCCGAAGTTACTCCCTTAGGAAAGCCGCCCGGTGCAGTCTCCGTCTTCAGAGCTGTTAAGCAGGACGCTGCCAATGCACATTGTCTCCTAATTCACTTATTAGACTCCAATTGGAGTCATTTAATCATGACTTAAATGTTTTTCTGTTTCTCTGCGGTCCGTGGTCTTGTGCTGTGTCCAGAAGAAAAATAACACACTAAATTCTAGGGGCCCATTTTTCCGGACTTCTCAAAATTCCTTGAAATACGACTGACCACTCCAGCTTGTCAATTTTTTTTTCCTACGAACCTAAAAATTGCTGGATAATCGTTCTCCCGAAATGCAGACTTCCCTATTGGCCACTTACCGAGTCACCCACCCGCCTTTCTGTAGACTGTTTGAAGTGTTCCTGCTTGTCTGTTTCATTTCATGTGCTGCCAGTTGCATTTGATAATAGGAATCCTTTTTCAGATGATTTGCTGAAATCAAAGTCCCTTCTCTGCATTTTGCTTCCCAGTCATTTAATTACCATCTTTTTTGCCACACTCTGAAAGGTGACTTTGAATGGGCATACTCACACGCTCCGTCTCAGGCTCCTCACTGGTCAGTCCCTGTCCCCCTTGCTCTAACAGGCAGCTTCCTGCCCAGTGCTGTTTCTCATATGATCCCATAGCCTTGAAGCTGAACCTGTGTACTTGAACATCCCTCGTTACTGAGATGGTGAATCTTAGATCTGGAAGTATAGACCAATGTGGGGACCGAATTCCATGTGACACAATATATGTTCATTTTCATTTGTAATATTGCTCTAATTAAAAGACTAGGTTTTTTTTTTCCTAATATATGTCACTTCCCTCCTTCCCACTGTGACATTTGTGTAGAATTAGCCCTTCCTAGGATGAAAAGCGCAATTGGTTTGAACCATCCTAAAATGGTTCAAATTCAAGTACAAGTCTCTTCAGATATCCATGCCAAAACTTATAATGTGAAAGAAAAACAAACACACCCATTCACATAGTCAGGAATGAACACCATAGAGCTTTGCATAAAGTATGGAGCTTTTTTTTTTTTTATTCTTATGTTAATCCCCATACATTACATCATTATGGAGCTTTTTTTTTTAATCGAAGTATAACTGCCATACAATATCCTCTTAGTTTCAGGTGTACATCATAGTGATTAAATATTTGTATACCTTATGAAATCATCCCTACAATACGTTTAGTTAGCATCTGTCACCATACAAAGTTATTATAATATTTTTGACTATATTCTCTGTGTTGTACATTACATCCCCATGACTTCCATTGTGTATAAATATATATATACACCACATCTTTATCTGTTCATCTATGGACGGACATTTGGGTTGCTTCTATATCTTGGCTATTGTAAATAATGCTTCAGTAAACATAGGAGTGTGTATATCTTTTCAAATTAGTGTTTTCATTTTCTTTGGGTAAATACCCAATAATGTAATTGGTGGATCACATGATAATTCTATTTTTAATTTAAACTCCATACTGTTTTCTGCAGTAGCTGTACCAGTTTGCATTCCCACCAGCAGTGCATAAGGGTTCCTTTATCTCCACATTCTTGCCAACACTTGTTATTTCATGACTTTTTGATTGTAGCCATTTTGACAGGTGTGAGGTGATATCTCATTGTGGTTTTGATTTGCATTACCCTGATGATGAGTGATGTTACGCATCTTTTCATGTGTTTATTGGCCATCTGGATGTCTTTGTAAAAATGTCTGTTCATGTCTTCTGCCCATTTTTAATTGGATTATTTTTGGTGTTGAGTTGTATACGTTCTTTAAATATATTTTGGATACAAATCCCTTATTAGATATATCATTTGCATATATCTGCCCCCATTCAGTAGATTGCCATTTTATTTTGTTGATGGTTTCGTTTGCTGTGCAAAAAGCTTTTTATTTTGCTGTAGTCCCAATAATCTAATTTTGCTTTAGTTTCCTTTGGCAACGGAGACATAGCTAGAAAAATGTTTCTATGGCTGATGTCAAATAGATTACTGCTTATGTTTTCTTCTAGGGAGTTTATGTTTTCAGGTCTCACATTTAGGCCTTTAATCCATTCTGAGTTTATTTTTGTGTATGGTGTAAGACAGTGGTCCAGTTTCATTCCTTTGCATGTAGCTATCCAGTTTTTCCAATACCATTTGTTAAAGAGACTGTCTTTTTCCCATTGGATAGTCTTTCCTGCTTTGTCATATATTAATTGATCATAAAAGGATGGATTTATTTCTGTTCTGTTCTATTGGTCTATGTGTCTATTTCTGTGCCAGTACCGTACTGTTTTTGATAACCACAGCTTTGTATTATATCTTGAAATCTGGGATTGTGATACCTTCAGTTTTGTTCCTCTTTGTCGAGATTGCTTTGGCTCTTTGGGGTCTTTTGTGGTTCCATACAAATTTTAGGATAATTCTAGTTCTGTGAAGAATGTTAGTGTTTTGATAGGGATTGCACTGAATCTGTAGATTGCTTTGGGTGATATGGGCATCTTAACAATATTGGTTGTCTCAATTCGCGAGCATGGAATATCTTTCCATTTGTTAGTGTCATCTTCAATTTCTTTCACCAGTGTTTTATAGTTTTCAGAGCAGAAGTCTTTCGCCTTCTTGGTTAAGTTTATTCCTAGGTATTTTATTATTTTGGGTGCAATTGTAAATGGGATTGTTTTCTTAATTTCTTTCTGCTACTTTATTATTGGTGTATAGAAATACAACCGGTGTCTGTATATTAATTTTGTATCCTGTGACTTTACTGAATTCATTTATCAGTTCTAGTAGTTTTTTGGTGGGGTCTTTAAGGTTTTCTCTATTTAGTATCATGTCACCTATAAATAGTGAAAGTTTTACTTCTTCCTTACCAATTTGGATGCCTTTTATTCCTTTTTCCTGTCTGATTGCTATGGCTAGAACTTCCAGTACTATATTGAATAAAAGTGGTGGGAGTGGACATCCTTGTCTTGTTCCTGACCTTAGGGGAAAAGCTCTTAGTTTTTTACAGGAAGGTATAAATTCTTATTTCAAGTGCCTCGGTCTTATTCATGTTAGTAAGAATCTTTGCCTTGAGGATAGTGCCTGTAAATGAATGGAAGAGAAATGAGTGCCCCATCTCACAGCCAAGATTTTTTTTTTTTAATGTTAAGGGCTTTTATTAATGAGAATTTAAAGCCAGCAAACTTGGTACCCATTAACATCAATCTAACATGGGAGATGAGGGGTGGGAACTCACATTTATTAATGGATCACTCTTCACCAGATCTCTCTAGCCATCTTATCCAATGTGAACTCCCATAGTCCTTGTATCACCCCTTCCAAGTGGGCATTATTACCTCATAAAATGGAGGAACCTGATAGTCTCCATACTTATAAAAGAAAACCAATGTCTCATTATCTGAAAGGAAATGTGTATGTTTAAATCACGTATTAATACCCGGGGAGACAATTTCAGTGCAGGGATGACCCTGCATCCCAAAAGACTGTGCTGCATGTGAACTGTACATGAATAAATCACATAAAGTGTAAGACATAACTCACATATGTGTCTGTTGGACTAGATCTATAATATTAGTTAAAAATTCAAACTTTTCACCAAGCTTTATAAAAACAAGGAAATATCTTGTGGCAAGACCACTGCAGCACCTGCAAGTTATCTACAGCCCCATCTCCGTAGCTGCCATGCTGGCCACCATCTTTGTCATGCTCTACCCGTGTACTCTTGGTATATACTCTAAGAGAGTTTAGTTCAAAGACGTTTAAAAGTGAATTATTCTCTTCCTTAGAATGCAGACAACACTAGGCTAAAACAGAGGGTTCAATTCCTGCATTGTTGCTTATTAGCTTTGTGAATTTGGGGTAAGCCATCTTACCTCACTGAGCATCAATTTCTTCATCTAAGAAGTGGAGAGGTAATTTATGATAAACTTTCCCACATCACAAGGTAAAAGTAGATGATGATGTAAAAGTATTTAAGAGATATAAAGTACTCTACAAGTGCAAAATGTTGTAATTACTTTAGCTCAAGTGTTCACATTTGCTACATGTCCATATTAGCCTTTATGGAAAGGAAGACATTTTCAGGCTTTTATACTATATTTCTTCTCCCTCCAAAATTAATATAAATTTAGGAAAATTTAGTGCTTCTTTTAAAAATTCAAGTTAACAAATGTTTTCAAATTGAATTAATATATGCACTTTTATTTTTTTAATTATGTGTTTGGAGGTACCTATGAGATTTCACATTCTTTTTTTTTTTCTTTTTTTTTTCAGAGTCATACTCTGAGGAAAAAAACTACTCAGGGAGAGGTCATTATCAAGAATTAAATAAGTGTGAAATCAGGTGCTTTCAATCAGTAATTCAATCAGTAATGTATGAAGACTAGACTCAACAGCGTACCTCCCAGGGTACTTTATAGCAGAGGAATGGATCAAACGTTTCTATATAAGCAACACTTAGAGACATTTCATTTCAAACCACTGGCACCAAAAGCAACCAAGTAGGTTCGGAATATCATTTAAAGTTGAAACTGAACCATTTGAGTTATAAAGGAGGTCTAGAATCTAATATATAGTTTTTAAAATTGCTTTGGAAAGTTGTTTCACACATTGTCAAGAATTAGAAACACCTTAGATGTGCACTGTCCAAAATGATAGCCAATTGCCAGATGTGACAGTTTAGATTTTATAAATAGAAAGATTGAATAAAATTAAAAGTTCAGTACTGCAGTTGTTGCCGTTCATGGGCTCAACAGCTACATGTGGCTAGTGGTTACCACACTGCACAGCACACAATAGATGATTTCCATCATGGTGAAAAGTGCTGCTATAGACCAGTCACGTTCATGGAATTTGCAATCGGCGGTGTTGGCCTATCTATGGAAACCCTTTCCTAAAATGCTAATCACCAGCCCCATTTGGTTGTGAGCCCCAGATGTGCAGATATGGTACTAATAGATGTAGCTCAGTGAAGGCCCAGTGGGTAGAAGGAGGAAATGTTTTCTGTCTATACCTGCTTTGTGCGGTCACCTGGGAAGAAAATTCCCCCCAGATCACGTGCCAAAGGTGAACAGATGGGGAGAGAGGGTAGCATGGGAGGAGGGGTGGAGCAGGCAAGCTCTCTGGCATATTTGGTCACAGTGTAGGCAAGGCAAGAGGCACCACATAGGTCCTTCATACCCATTTATGCTTGTGCACAGCCCAACTGGCCAAACCCCAACCAGCCTGCCGCTTCCTCACCAGTTATGTATGGCAACCTCGATGACTAACATCCTATCCTGTTGTCAGATTGCAGGTCTTGGTTTGGGGTTCATGAGATGTGACCGGTATGTTCAGAACTGACTTTTGTCCCTCTGAGCATCTTTGCAATATCACTTTTCAAAATTTTGCTGCAGGAGTTAAAGTTCCTTATAGATTTTCTTCCTCCTTCTCATCTGGCAGCTTGTGGGTTAAAAGTTATTATTTATGAATCTGAAATAATAGCTGATGAGTCAATGGTTATCTACAAGGCTACTAAGTTGCTTTAGTATAAATACCTCTTTACCAAGCTCCAGGAAGCAACTGAGTTGTTCTCTTGTTATTGGAATTGTTAAAATAAATACATTTCAGAAATCATGTTTTCACTCTACTGAATCATGAGAAGAAACTGGCCTGTCTGCCTGAATTTTTTATGGCAAACTAACAATTGCAAAAAGGTGCTTTGAAGCCAACTGGCCGGCCTAGAGTTATCACGCATGAAACATCCTCGTTCCTTTCCTCCTAAGCCTGGATTTTTTTATGTTTCCTTTTGAGGATTATTTTGTACATATTTGTTTATTTTTTAGTATTTTCCATTACAAAAACAGTACATGCTTATTATAGGAAATTTAGAAAAAAATTTTAAAGCTAACAAGAATACAAAACCCATCCTAATCTCACTACTTAGAGCATATTTTGGATGATTAAGCTATTTGAGATGAGAAGAGTTGAATGATAACTGCTGTTTGCTACTAGAATGAAGACCTTCAACAAGTTCATGGACAGTACGACTTGCCTCTCTTGGAACCTAGGTGCTAGGAAAGACTTTAACTGCAGACCAGTACACTCACCTCATAAATGAGAAACCCAAAGTGGCAGGGCTCGATATCAGTCACAACAAAGATACTGGCATCAATAACACTGGAACTACAGTCCCTTGACTCTCAGTTGCATTCCTTTTATACAGGGACAAGAAGAATACGTTCTCCATTGTGCAGTGACATCCTTTAGAGAAAGCACCTGCTTGGAACATGAGAATAATTATTCTCCTCTGACAAAATACTGTAGGAGATGCCCAGGATAATTCATGTGTGCAGAAAGAAAATATTAGAACTTCTATTTGTATTTGTATTTTTTTTAAAAATAGAGAGGAATCAAACTTTATTAGTATTTGAAGCTTCACAGCACCTTCTCAGGCCAGACGAAAGACAGACAGAAGTGTGTCCTACAGGGACTCAACACATCTAGGGTTGCAGGAGGCTGTCACAGTATAGAGGAATCAACCTTATTAGTGAACTTGGAATGTATGGTAGCTTTTATGTAATTGGTTCTGTGGATTTATAGATACTCTATGGTTTTAACTAAACTATCCTCCACAAAATGAACAAGATCATTTAAAGGACTCCTCCAAAGAAACCACAGGTTGGAAATCCTGGTAAAGCACGCATGAGTGAGCCAGGAAATGGCAGAGCCAATGTCTCCTACACCTTAGATAGGCTCTTTACTGGCCTCATTAGGAGTATGTATAATGATTGATCTCTCAGTATTCAGTTGCGGACAACAGAATCCTCTCTGACTAGTTCAAACAGGAAGTGAGATACTGCTAGTTATGGGTAGTTTATAAAAATTCCTTGAATGGGCTGAAGGCTTTAATCTGACTTCCAGGAAAATTTTAGAAAATGGCTTTGCATACCTGGCCAACCTTTGCCATAGTGAGGACCAACTCTGTGACCATGCCTCTCTGCCATAGTCCACACCAGCAAAATGGGTACCCTAAGTCCAGCCTCTTGCTGCCTATATGATGCTTCTACAGCCAGTGCCAGACAATACCAGGACCAGGCTTACCAGAAAAGCAAGGAAAATAGCGGAAGCAGGGTCTCCACCTCAGTGGAGGGGTTCACATCCACCTTCCAAGTCTTGCATGAAAGTGTTTCTTTAGAGGAAGCTCCAGATTTTAGACTCAGTTCCATGTAAAATCCACATTTCCACTGTCTGGGAGATGTAGTCTTTCATTTTCCTGCCTGTGATATTTTGGGTAAGTCATGCTACAAAGGGTCTGAGATGCAGCTGGCTGAGCTAATCTTCATTATCTCCAATAACTGGCTAGTCAAACTTA
This sequence comes from Mirounga angustirostris, assembly GCF_029215605.1. NCBI lineage: Eukaryota > Metazoa > Chordata > Mammalia > Carnivora > Phocidae > Mirounga > Mirounga angustirostris. Next base: position 93,406,883 of record NW_026991718.1, on the reverse strand, counting down.
CCAAAAGTCAGTCCCCCCAAATGTAAAACTATCATCAAGAAGACTACTTAAAATTTGGTTTTACATCTATTATCAATAAGGATTAACTTTGCCCTAATTATGTACAGGTCAACAAACCCTTATCCAAAATCTTAGGAGCAGATGTTGTGGCATTCCATTAAAAAAAAAAAAAATCTTTATGCTCAAATAAAAAAAGGCAAAAAAAAAAGAAAAAAATTATTTGGGGAGTAGATTTACCCTCTCACTTAAAACAACTAAAAACTGCACAAAATGTTTTAAAAAAGAAAGCATTAAATAAAGGTACTGGATATAAGGCAATGAAGGACAGTGAGCTCTGAGAGACTGGAAACAAATAAGGTAAAATAAACAAAATCAAATGATCCAGGTTGTTGTCTTGAGAGGGTTTTGAGGCCAAGGCAAAGGGGTGGAACCCAGTGGACCCCCTGCATTTAGGAATGGAACTGTGAGTCTGGGGGGTTGTGGGGGGTGGCCAAGGCTGCTAGAGTTCTCAGTACGGGGTTCTGGGGAGGAGAGAGCTGCAGAGAGACAACCATGGAAATCTGCAGAGGGCCCCCCTAGAGAATCCAGTTGAACACTCATCAGTGTTTGCAGGTGAGGAAACTACCCAAAGTCAGGAAAGTATCACTTGAAAGGATTAAAGTTCATGGTGCCTGGTGCTCACACAGGGCCGGGAACAGTGCCTATTCTAACCAGCCAGCTCAAAGAAACTCCAGATTCATGGGACAGTGGGTGGAGTACACACTATGGTCTCCACTCAGTAGTGAGAAAAACCAGCAGGCATCCAAAGAAGCAGGAAAATCAATCCATCATGAAGAGAAAAATGAATCAATTGAAACCAATCCAGAACTGACCAAGATGTCAGAATTAGTAGACAAGCATATTAAAAGTTACTGTAGTTGTATTCCACCTATTCAAAAAGTTAGAGATGTAGAAGGTATCTGTAAGACCCAAATCAAACTTGTAGAGATGAAAACTATAATGTCTGAGATGAAAAACTACCTTGGATGGGATTAATGAAGATTAGACCTTGCTGAAGAAAAGATTAGTGAACTTGAAAATATAACAGTTGAAACTGCCCAAAATGATAACGCAAAGAGAAAACGAGAATTTAAAACAATGAGTGGAGTGTCAGTGAGCTATAGGACAACTTCATATGGCCTGAAGACATAATGACCAGTTTCTAGGTTTTTTTTCAAATTTGATATAAACTATAAACCCCCAAATCCAAGAAATTCAATGAATCTCAAGCATGAAAAACATTACACGAAGGCATGTCACAGTCAAATCTGCTTAAAACCAATGTTGAAGAGAAAGTCTTTTTTTTTTTTTTAAGATTTTATTTATTCATTTGACAGAGAAAGTGAGAGAGAGAGAGCATAAGCAGGGGGAGTGGCAGGCAGGCAGAGGGAGTGGGAGAAGCAGGCTCTCCGCTGAGCAAGGAGCCCAATGCGGGACTCGATCCCAGGACTCCGGGATTATGACCTGAGCCGCAGGCAGCTGCTCAACTGACTGAGCCACCCAGGCGCCCTGAAGAGAAAGTCTTAAGCAAAAAGAGAAAAGAATAAAAATAAGAATGACAACAGATTCCTCATCCGAAACAATGCAAGTGAGAAGTCAGTGGAGCAACATCTTTAAAGTACTGAACAGATTTTTCACATTTTAGAACACATTTATTACCTATTTATAACATCTCCAATGTAATACATGGTATAACACCCCCCTCATACTACATAAGACCACCATATCCACCCCCTGGCCACCATCTCTGAGTCATTCTCTCTTCTCACCCTGTTTAACCTCTCTGTTAGTTTACTCTCCCTGTTGGTAACCCCATTATAACCCCAGTGCTATGGACTAAATTGTGTTCCCCAGAATTCATATGTTGAAGCCCTAATCCCCAATGTGACTATCTGGAAACAGGGTCTTTAGGAGGTAATTAAGGTAAAATGAGGGTCATAAGGGTGGGACCCTTATTTGGTAGGACTGTGGCCTTATAAGAAGAGGAAAAGAGAGATCTCTCTCCTTCATGTGAGGACACAGTGAGAAAACAGCCATCTGCCAACCAGGGGCAGAAGTCTTGCCAGAAACCGACAACCATCGGAACCTGTAAACCATGGCACCCTGATTTTGACCTTCTAGCCTCCAGAACTGTGAGAAATATACTTCTGTCCCCCAGTCTGTGGTGTTTTGTTATGACGGCCTGAGCAAACTAAAACAGACTTACACCCCAAGTTTGGTGCTGCTCCATCTCCTCCCAGTTCACTGGGCTGCCATCCACTCAGGCAGAAGATTTTGCGGCTTCCAACAGCTGCTGGCCACGTTCTCCTCCGGCACTCCTGTTCGGCCACCCGGGAATGACCTCCATGTCAGCTAGTCCTTGGTTCAGCTCCTGCTCCTGCCCTCATACCAGCCTCAGGTTCCTTGCTGGGGCATAAATGGACTCTCCTGGTTCTCACTGGGTGGTGCTAATGTGCGGAATGGAGCGTAGCCCTCAGCGGACACACCCAGCAGGGCTCGCCTACCCGTGCTGTCTCGCCCGCCAAGCCACTCCATTCCTCTAAGCTCCGTTTCCCTTACCTGTGAAAGGAGGCTCAGAACTGCTTTTTGGGGGTGCTGCAAAGTCCACACGAGGGGAGGAGCAGGAACTATGTGGCTCAGAGCCTGCCCTGGAGGAGATGCTCCACCCACGCTCACAGGGCTGCGCTTCTACAGGAGGCTCCAGCCAAGGGTCGCGCTGCCACAGGCCCCATGCACCCCCAAACCTGGCTCTGCATGTGCTGCCCAGCGGTTTCCGGCACCCGCTCCGGACAACTCTGCAGAGTGACGGAGGCCCCGGCATGGCCCCAACCGCTTCTCCTTCCCTCCGCAGACACTCTCTATCACCCACCCAGCACACTCCGAGCTGTGTTTTGTGACTTATTATTCCCTCTGTCTGGTAATTTGGGGAGAAGAGAGCGCCAAATGCCACCAAGGATGCCCCCGCCGCTGCTAATAGGAGGTGCGGTTTGGATCCCACGGCACCAGCTAGGCCCCAGCGGCTCCGGCAGCTGCCAGCGCACTGTCTGCCAGGCCAGGCTACGTGCCGCAGCCTCCGAGGGCAGAATAGAGCCCAGCACAGTCACGCTGGGCTCCCGGAGGTTCACAGCATTAATAATCGATAGTTCAATCATTAGGAGCAAATCCAAGTGAAATAGGAAAATATACACCACGCTGGAGGCCGAGCGGCTGCTGGGAGGTGGCTCCTCTGCTCTGTGGCAGGCTTAATGATTAGTTCCCAGCCACTAGCAGCCCCAGCTGACAAGCGGCGCCTGCAAGCTGTAGGCTTCCTGCACGTGATAATTGAACAAAGCTAGGATTCATTCAAGATATTAACACAGACTCTCTACCAGGGATCTGCTGGGCTTGCCAGGCCCTGGAATTGAAGCCTCTACAGCACACCCTTGGAGGCTGTTCATTGGGTCAATTATTGCCCTCTGGACAGATCTGCCAGTGGGTCTTTCCACATGCAGGGTCCAAGGCTGCTGGGGTCCTGGCAAGGATTTAATAGATAAACTAATATAACCCCACCCTGATTTCTCCAATTATGCACTGGGCCGAAGTGCTAACCTAGGCCTTTATGGCAACAGGTCCACCTGTAGCACTCTAAACAGGAAAATATTTGAAGTGGAAAAGCATTTTTAATTTCAGAGTTAAAAAATATGTAATTTATTCAAGCTGTTATTGGATAAAAGGGTTTTTTTTGTTTTTTTTTTTAAGGCTTTGTTGATACTCTTCCTGGTCATAACCGTTAGTTGGGAACCTCTGTCTGCAGGTGACAGACTAAGTGAAATCCCAGAAGAGACTAGATTGTCCTGCAGAACTATACCCACCGAGGGGCTGGTGGCACCAGAGCTGGGGCCTCCCAGATCCAGGATTTAAAACCCCACCAGAATTCGGCTTCTTGTCCCTATTTGTTGGCTTTCTTCTCTCAGACTGGCATCTCCCTGGGGTGAAAGTCATGGGAAGCCCCAGGCTCATGCACCTCATAGCTTGGTATTTAGAGAGTAGGGGCCTCTCTTTCCTAGTGCCACTTTGAAACAGTCCTGGAGAAGAACTCAGAACCGTCTGGCTCCTATAAGGAGCCCATCCATTTAGACTGGCAGCCTGGCCATGCCTCAGGCCTCAGGCACGCGACCTTGGACTCTCCCAGCCTCACTAGTTTCCCTGAGAGTTCCAGCCTCCTGCTTCTGGACTTGGATAACACCTGTGCCACAGGCCATAGGATCTGGTTTCCCAAGCAACTGTCAAAGAGGCTGCATGATGCAAGGCAGAAGTGCAGGGGCCTAATTCTCCATGGAGAGGAGGGAGCCAGAGAAGATAAATCCCCTTTCTCTGCCCCAACAGACTACCCCAGGATCCAGTTTCACCATATAGCCTGTCCAGAGACATCCTGCGGGGCTGAGTAGGTGCCCCTAGCCTGAAACAATGGCCATCACCCTGCATTGTTCCTCATCTTTCACTACTTCAATTGCTCTTCCTTTTACTCTGGCAGCTTTTGGATTGTTACCTCCCAAATAAAACATTAATACTTAATCCTTGCCTGAGGCTCTGTTTCCTTGGGAGGAGAGGGAACACACTAGAATAACAAAAATGATGAAAATCATGAACACAGCTTTTTTTATTATGCCAAAAGCCCCCAAATCCATGGGAACAAAGAACTCAGGCTGATCTGGAGACAGTTTCCAATAAACTTGTCTCAGAATTAGGATTCCACTAGGTTAAATTTAGATCAAAGTTTGGGGAAAAGACTCCCTATTTAGGAATGTATTGAAAAATAATTTAGGGGCTTCTGGTTAAATACGGCAGACTGAACATATAAATTTACCTCCTTGCCCTCCTGAAACCTCCATAAGATGAGAATGAAACAAGAAATGTATAAATCTACCCATAAGGAGAAATAAAACTGGAGAGGAGATGCTGGTGAATGAGAGATGACCACAGATTTTGTGAAGCTTGCTGGAACAGAGCAGAGAAAGCTACAACAGAAGTGTCTATAGAGGGAACCCTGGAGATATGAATGATGACAGAGGCTGAGATGAGGCATGGGACCAAAAACAGGGCAGATTTAAAGTAAATAAGGTACCCCCTCCACTGGTCTTCTCTCCTTCCTACAACAGCCAAGCAACTGCTCCTCCCTCTCTCCTCCCTGTAGGGGACGGGAGGTTTTTCTCTGGAAAATGTGACCTGGACAGACTCCAGATGTGGGGACACAAGATCCAACAGAGGGAAAGTGTGAGGTGTGGGGTAAAAGGAGAAGAAATTGGGTGAGAGCCCTGGTACTGACTGGAAAAGTCCCTAGTCTGCTTCTCCTGCCCTGTTCCTAGAATGGTGGCAGCCAGGAGCAGAGGTATTGACGGATAGTCGAGGAAATGTCATAAAAAAGAAGACAAAGCCCTCTATCTGACTAGTGAGAATTCCAAAATGAGAGAGCAGAGAAAACAGAGTGTAGGTGTCTTTTAAAGGCACAGTAGAAGAAAGAATTCCCAGAACTGAAAGACATCAGTTTCCAGGTCAAAAAATCCCCAATAAATGACCAATAGCTCACAGGCATTCTAGCATGAAATTCAAGAACAGCAGGGGTAATAAGAAGCTCCTCAAATCCAGTGATGAAAACGTGTCACTAGACATATTAAAAAGGAACTAGAATCAAAATGGCATCAGGTTTTTCAATAGCAGCCTCAGAACCTGAAATCTAACGGGGCAATGTCTTCAAACTTCTGAATAGAAATAATTTCAAACAATAATTCTATGGCCACCCATCAAGGAAGTGCCAAAGGGATAGAATTATTGCTGCTCATAAATGAAGGAGGGATGAGGTGATTAGAACATCATTGTTTTGCAACTTGTAGTGGGTTAAAGGGCAAAGGTGTTGACACAGAGAAAGAGAACCAGATACGATGTGCTTCGTGGTAGGGAAATGCCACCTTGAAAAAAAATTGAACCTGAATCTGCCCAGGACCTTAGACCCACCACCAAGCTGTGGGAAATAGAGGAGACAGAGGAACATGTTAAATAATACCATGGAGCTGTGGTCCACAAAATTCAGAGTGTGGGAAATAGCCTGAGCCCTTTGCCAAATAAATTTTGAGAAATGAAACCAAGTCGGAGGGGGAGCCTATGGATCAAAACAAATTTTTAAAACATATCAACTAATGTTGATCCTGATTCAAATAAGCTATAAAAAGAAATTGTGCCATTTCTGACTTTATTGAAAATCTGAACACTGGATATTTGATGATGTTAAGGAATTACTAATTTTTTACATGTGAAGACAGTATTGCAGTTATAAATGTATTTTAAAACCAGAATCCTTACCTTTTAGAGATACATATTGAAATATCTGGGATATGCTTTAAAGTAACCCAGGAGGAAAAAGAGTATGTGGAGTTAGAGGTGACACAAGATTGGCCATGGGTTGGTAGCTATTGGAACTGAGTGATGGGTAATGGGAATTCAGTATGCTATTCTTCTTTTTTTTAGTTTTTTATTTTTTAGTATGCTAGTCTTCTAATTTAAACATTTTATTTTTCTTTTTTAAAAACAACTATTTAAACCAAAACTGAAAACAGTTCACTCATTTCTCCCACCCCTTGCCCCCCACCTCTGGCCACCATCAATATGTTCTCTTTGTCTATGAGCTTAATGTCTTGTCTTGTTTTGTTCTGAGATTCCACATAAAGAGAGACCATACAGTACTTGTCTTTCTCTCTCTCACTTATTTTGCTTAGCATAATGCCCTTGAGCATATTTTAAAATTATTTTTAAAACATTCTTTTAAATTTTTTAAAAACATTTTAAAATTCTGCATAATGAAGCATTATTTTTTAAAAAGCAACTAAAGTTGTAAACTAAAAAGGAGTAAAACAAGGGCTCAAACACTGGAGAAGAGTAGGGAGGTCCCAGTGGATCCAGGGGACAACCAGGCCAAGCCAGGCAGGAGCAATGAAGGAAGGATCCTAGGGGGAAACAATTATTTTGATTATTTGATATGTTTATGTGGAAGATAATTTTAAGGGGGCATTTTAGAGAACTGCCAGAACATCTTGGGGGAAAAATGTGCTAGATACATTGAAAGCTAAGAGAAACAAAAAAACCCCCAAAATACCAGGGCACTTATTATTTCCAAGCAAAGCAAAAAATTACCTATCTGCAAACAATATTTGCATTGTTAATATCATCACAGATACTATTTTACCAAAAATTGCAATACAAACTATTTGGGAAGTTCAGTATAGAGAGGAGGAAGGGTCTGTGTTTAAAAAGATAAATCCTCATTTGCATAACAAGAATTCAATAGGTGTGCCTGGAATTAGTAAGTAAGAATTTATAACACGTATATACCAGCAATCACATTTATATCAGTAATCACTTGAAGAATCAGCTGATAGTCTGTGTGACTTAGGATCTTCTGTTGCAAGCAGCAGAAAGCAAGCAAAACTAGATTTTAAGCTAAAAAGAAGAATTTGTTTTAAGGATTCATGGTTGTATCTCACAGGAACAAAGGGCAGAGATATGGCTGGGCCTTGAGAAGGAACCAGAGTCAGGAGGGCCTAGGCAGCTAATATAACCAAGCAGTGGCATCTTCTGCCTCTCTGCAGACTGGCCTTCTTGGCTTGCACCTCCCACCTCCCACATGCTACATGCTACATGCTACAAATCCCAAACCCACAGAGACTAACCAGGTGCGTCTCCATCCCAACTCCAGATTTCCTAGAGAGTGACTGACTGGCATGGCTTGGTGAGCCAGTTTCTAACTATGGCTGCAGATTATTTGGCATGCCTCCCATAGAGAATGTAGGGTCTATGTCCCCTTCCCTTGAGTCTGGGCAAGCTTGTGATGGCTCTGACCAATGGACTATGGCAGGAGTGAGGCTATGTGACTTCTGAGGCTGAGGTTTAGAAGGTCACACAGTTTCTGGGTTGTTTCCTGGAACATTCTGACCTGTCCTATATGAAGTCCAACCATTGTGGGGCTGCCATGCTGTGAGGAAGCCCAAGCTATGTGGAAAGACCATGCAGACATTCTAGCAAAAGTTCCAACTGAGCCAAACCTTCAAGTCATCCCAGCCCAGATGCCAGACATGTGAGTGACGAAGCCTTCAGATGATTCTAGCACCAGCCATCTGAGTGGCTTCGAGGCATGTATCTTCCCATCCGAAGCCCCTACAGTCACAGAGCAGAGCCAAGCCACCCGTGGGCATAATAAAATGGCTTTTGCTCCATGCCACTAAATTTGGAGGTGATTATTTGTTGCACATCAGTATCCAATGCTTGGTTCAGATGACCGTCCCTGCTACATGGAATCATGAGCTCACAGCATGAGAGCTGGGCCCCTACCCCCCAGGGAGGTAGGGACAGCAAAGTGTGGAGCAGATCACAACAAACTATGGCTTGACAAACAACCTTCAACTTGTTCATTACATTTCTTGTCCTGGTGTCACAGCAGCCTGTTGCCTCCCTAAGCAGAGGGAAGGCATATGGTTTGAGAACTCTTGACCTCTCGTATTTGAGCCTGGGTCCCAGTTCTTGCTCTCCTGCACAGTCAGGCAATGAAAAGGAGGGGAGATGAAGAGGTGTATTTGCCATGGTAAATGGCATCATGAATTCCCTTCCCTCCCAGCCCCACGATGTCTTCAAGCAGAAAACAGTTGCCAAGAAATGGGAAATATCCTCAGAGCTCTGGCATCTTCCCTCTGCAGCCTCTCTAGTACAGAGGAGATCATTAGAGGGTCCTCGTGTTGCCTAGCAACCCGTGAATGCTGTTTGCTATCATGTCATTAATATGATATGAAAGTGTCTCATAGAAGACATTTATCTTGCATTAATGAAAATCAAATTTGCTAATATGACACAAAATCTGTTCTTCCTTGTGACTTTCTATACTTAAGTAGCTTATTTATTGAATTAGACTATGAGTGGTTTTCAGGCTTGAGACTGTTAAAGTATCATAATAATACTTTGTTTTCAATAATATCGGATGGCTGTTAATGATGTGATTACCCAGCTATAACCCAGCGATCATCATCGTAGACAAAGCCTCCTCCCTAGAAGCCCAACCCCAATGCCAGCTAACTGTTTGCCACCCAACTTCTTACCGCCAAAACCTCAGCTAAGAGAGGACTCTGGTTTGAGCTGGTATACTTTCTAGATTATCCACATTTTTCTTTGGAGCTCAGAGACGGAAGACTGAAGGAATATCTGTAACTTAAAGAAGGCTCAATGAATAAATGGTTCTCATATCATCGTAAGCATGAGAAGAAGTTCTTCAGCCGTCTGCTTCTCTCTGAATAAGGGTAACAAAGTATATCAGGCACTAAAAGAGGATAAGAAATAGTCCCCTACTTTCAAATACAATTTATTCCTGAAAACATGTATGGAATTCAAATGTACAAAAGCCGGATAATAGACTAATATCTTACAAGAGTAATTCCCTTCCCAGAGAGTTAAACTGCAACTGCTCAAAATGTTCCTTAGTATTTAAAAATCTCAATTCAGCACACAGAAAGGAGTTTTGGGCTATCAATGGCTAACGTATGAACAGACAAGTTGTATATCATAGTCAAATAGACAGAAGCAATATCTGTAAGTCAAGGGCTGCTTCTAGAGGCATTCAGAAAGAAACCTTTCAAAAATCTTAACTGCAGAGTTATATTTCTGGAAATTATTTTTTCCAAAACTTTTTTCTATTTATGAAAGTAATGTATGATCATCGCATAACTCAAAGGGGGTGGCGATAGGAAGAAACCAAATGTTATCCATAAACAATCACCCAGATACGCCCACCATAAAATTTTTGGTGTATGTCCTTCCAACATTTTTTCTCTGAATATATAAACATTTATATATGCTAACAATATTTTACATGCTGACTTATAGCTTGCTATTTTGGCTTGTTGGGATATTCTGAACAGTTTTCCATTTCTTGAGATATTATTTTAATGACATTATGTCTAATGACTGAAGAGGATATACCATACCACTGTGTCTTATTAGATCTGACTTTCTGCTTTGATAATTAACACTGCAGTAAACATCCTTAGTTATACAGCTTTATCGTATCTCTGATGGTTTCCATTACAGTTTTGAAGTGTCATTAACTCTTTTCCACTCACCATGTGTTTATTGAACACCAGTGTGCTGCCTGGGTATAGCCACCAACAAGAAAGCCAGGCTTCCTTCCTTCACAGAGCTTAAGATTAAGTAGAAGAAATAGAACATTTTAAATGGCAGTTAAAAATATTCTACCACCACAAGGGAGTGTTCCCTTTCTCCCAATCCCACTCTTGTCCCCGGCACTGACCACATTCCAGATGTATGAATGTGTGTTTCTCATATGACTGCACATAGTTTTCTTCTCTCACTTAATAATGCACATTGAAGATCTTTCTGCGGCAATACATGTCGATCCCATTCTTCTTTTTTTTTAAGATTGATTTATTTATTTGAGAGAGAGACTGTGAGCGAGAGAGCAGAAGCAGAAGGAGCAGCAGAGGGAGAGGGAGAAGCAGGCTCCCCGCTGAGCAGGGAACTTAATGTGGGACTCGATCCCAGGACTCTGGGATCATGACCTGAGCCAAAGGCAGCCGCTTAACTGACTGAGCCACCCAGGCGCCCCTTGATCCCATTCTTCTTAATGGCATTTTTATATTTCATAGAATGGCTAACTCCCAGGGCACCTGGGTGGCTCAGTTGGTTAAGCGACTGCCTTCGGCTCAGGTCATGATCCTGGAGTCCCTGGATCGAGTCCCGCATCGGGCTCCCTGCTCGGCAGGGAGTCTGCTTCTCCCTCTGACCCTCCCCACTCTCATGTGCTCTCTCTCTCTCATTCTCTCTCTGTCAAATAAATAAATAAAATCTTAAAAAAAAAATGGCTAACTCCCAGTTGACTTAACTATTTTCCTATTAGTAAACATTCAGTTTGCTTTCCATTTTTTCTGTGTTACTGTGAGTCACGTGCTCATTATTATGTGTGCATCATTATTGGAATTTCTAGATCCATGGGTGTGTGCATTTAAATTTTGATCAAGAAAAAATAAATACATAAATAAATTTTGATCAAGACATTAGCTTAAATTATCCTCAAAAAGGATTACTTCAATTTATATTCCCATCAACAGTTATGACCAGGCTTGTTTTTCCCCTCCTCCTCAAAACTGGATATATTCCATATTTTAATTTTTCTCAACCTCCAGGAAGAAGAAAGGGTAAAAACACAACTTCATTTCCTTAGTGTTAAATTACTTGTTCTTATCCTTTACCCATTTTCCTATTAGTTGCCTTTTTTTTTAACTTATGGGTATTTATAATAATATAGGCTAACAATCCTTATTATATATATATATTGCAAATATTTTCCACTATATCTTTTTTTTAAGATAATATACTACTTTTTTAGAAAAGTTCTAAGTCCAGGGGTGCCTGGGTAGCTCAGTTGGTCAGCAGGGGCTCAGCTGGGAGTCGTCTTCTCCCTCTCCCTCTGCCCCTCCCCCTACTTGTGCTCTCTCTCTCTCACATAAATAAATAAATAAAATCTTAAAAAAAAAAGAAAAGTTCTAAGTCCACAGAAAAATTGATCATGAGGTATAGAGAGTTTCCATATACCCTCCCCCAACACACAGTTTTCTCCTCTGTTTACATCTTTAGTGTGGTGTATTTGTTACAGCTGATGAACCAATATTGATAGATTATTATTAACTAAAGCCCATAGTTTACATTACAGTTTATTCTTTGTGTTGTGCATATGGGTCTTGACAAATGTGTAATGATATGTGTCCATCATTACTGTATCACTGTCCTAATAGTCTCTTATGCTCCGCCTATTAATCCCTCCCTTCTTCCATACTCCCAAACCCCTGACAACCACTGATCTTTTTGGCAACCACTGATCTTTTTACCTTTTCCAGATGTCATATACTTGGATCCATATAGTATGTAGCCTTTTCAGATTGGCTTCTTTCACTTAGCAGTATGCATTGAAGGATCCTCCATGTCTTGTGGTTTAAGAGCTCATTTTTGTATCACAGAATAATATTCCAGTGTATGGATAGACTACAGTTTATTTATCCATTCATCTATCAAAGGACATCTTCGTTGCTTCTGAGTTTTGGCAATTACAAATAAAGCTATAGACATTCGGGTGCAGGTTTTTGTGTGACTATAAAATTTTCAACTCATTTGTGTATAAACCAAGGGGTTCAATTTGGGACTGTATGGTAAGAGTGTGTTTAGTTTTGTTAGAAACTGCCAAACTGTCTTCCAAAGTGGCTGTAGCCATTCTGCATTCCCACCAGCAGTGAGAGAGAGTTCCTGTTGCTCCACATCCTCACCAGCATTGGGTGTTGGCAGTGTTTGGGATTTTAGCCATTTCCATTGGTGTGTGGTGGTACCTATCCACAGGACTTCTTACAAGCCTTTTGTCCTGGTAGATGAGATCTATGTGTGATAGGACGTGCTGGGCACTCACTCATGACAACGTCAGGTCTTATCTGTCCTGGGTGAGTGCTCAGTCTCTCGCGGTCATACCACCTTGTCCTCAGACACTGTCTCCACAGAGTCCAAGCTGAAGCCATGTCTCTGGTCCTGTGGACATAGGTGGACCAGACTGGTTTCACTGCTCTTCCACTTTGTAATGTAAGCAAGCCTGTTTTAAAACCTGGACTTTAAAGAATCGCTTGATATTTTAAATTACCTCACTGGGTTGAATCTGCTAAACAGTCAGAGGCAGTTTGTGTATGTGGGTAGACCCCATGTAACAAAACCACTGACTGCGTGCCCCACCAGTGAGGGGACCGCACCCCTGTGCCCGCTGAGCTCACTGTATTTGTGCTGGGGCGCGCGCCACTGTGTTTTCCTGGTCTCGGAGCACCTCAGGACAAGAACACATCTTCACTTGTGGGTCCCTGGCACCTGGCATGGTGCTTGGCACATTGTGCTGGACATCAGTGAGTGTGTGACTGACCCCAACCCATTGTGTCTGTCTGTCTCTGTCTTTGGCTGCATGAGTGGACAATATTCATCTCATTTCCCTCATTTCAACTGAAGCTTCTCCCAGTTAAGATTCTAATGGTCTCCTAATGACCAGGTACAGTATAGTTTTTGGTCTATGATTTTTATTTACTCATCCATTCATTTAGTAAATATACTGTGTTCTGCAGGTACAGTTGTGAATAGGACTGAAAAAGTCTAGTCCTTCTGGATTCTATATTCTAGAGGAGGACGGCCAACCACACACAAGTACATAAATATGCAAAGAAGACCTTATCAAAGAGCAATCAGGGCTATAAAACAGGAGCCAGGAGTTGAGGTGGGTGGGGCAGACCCCCTGAGGAGTGAATATCTGAGCTGAAGGCTCGCTGAGATGCCGGCAGGCACAGAAGATCTGGAGAGAGAGGAGGCCAGCCAGGGGGACCAACAGGGGCAAAGGCCCTGAAGTGGGAGAAGTCTTGGTGTATCTGAGGAACAGAAGGAGCCAGTGTGGCCGCAGCAGAGTAAATGAAGGTCAGAGGAGCTGCATCATGTAGTCTTTGTAGGCGGGGCTTTGGGCTTTGGATACTTGTTCGCCTGTGTGAAGAGCAGCAACAGGCCAGTTCCTGTTTTAGAAGTTCACGGCAGCTGCCGTGGAGAGTGGACAGTAGGAGTTATGAGGGGACTCCCGCCGTTAGCCCAGGCGAGAAACGGTGCTTTGGACTAGAGGCATACAGGGTGATGCGGTCAGATTTGGGATGTATTTTAGCAGCAGAGTGTGCAAGACTTGCTCCAAGCAAAGTACTCAACTGCTGACTCGACCTTCAAACTTAACACGGCCAAACAGAACTCACGATCCACCTCAGTAGTGGGCACTGTGGGTGACCCACCTCACCCTCTTCACCGGTCCGTGGCCCCCATCCCCCAGGTGTGTGAATGTTGGCCTGTAACTCCCAGCTGCCCCCGCGGGATAGCGGCCAAGGAGCCACCTTGCCCAGAAAGGGACGCTTTGCCCGTTCCCGAGAAGACCACAGCCAATGACAGACACAGGCTCTAAGAGGTCCCCTGCCTCAAGGTCCAGCCAGCTCTGTGAGGTAGTTCACACTCCAGAGCTCCCCCTGGGCCCAGGCTGAATGAAGCCACACTCCAGTTCAGACCCATTCTCCCTCAGCTCCCTCCCTGCCCCTCCTGCTCCCTTGGCCCCCCTTCTGTCCTCCCTGCCCCTCTCATGAGCACTTCGGGAGACAGTGACTTCAGAGTAGAGAAAAGAGACAAGAGTGTCCCAACAGGGCATCCGGGTGGCTCAGTCGTTAAGCGTCTGCCTTCGGCTCAGGTCATGATCCCGGGGTCCCGGGATCGAGTCCCACGTCGGGCTCCCTGCTCGGCAGGAAGCCTGCTTCTCCCTCTCCCACTCCCCCTGCTTGTGTTCCTGCTCTCGCTATCTCTCTCTGTCAAATAAATAAAATCTTAAAAAAAAAAAAAAAAGAGTGTCCCAACATTTCAATGTCCAGCAGGGAATGTGGCTCAAAAAGTAGAACACGATGTGGGATTTCCCAGAAGCTTCCCGAGAGAAGTGGTGGTCAGCTGTGTCAGATTCCACTGCGGGGCTGAGTAAGTTGGGGACAGAGAATTGGTCACCAGATTTGGCTTTCATAAGAGCTGCTTCCGAGGAGATGGGGGCTGGAAATAGCTCGAGAGAGAGGATATAACCTGAGGAACTGTAAGTGCAGCCAATAGAACCAAATTTTGAAAAGTTCTGCATGAATAGAGAACTGGGGGATATTGGGGAGGGGGAGAGATGACAAATGTTGTTCGTAAGCAAAGAAGTGATGCAGAGGAGAGCGGGACAGCAGCAGAGCCGGGACACCGTTCCTATCCTAACACCTGTAGAGGGAGAGGCACGGGAAAGAATAGGCAGGAGCGGGGTGCATTTCGGGGTGAGACGATGAGGCAGTGCCCGACTGCTTGTTTCCCCACCAAGCATGAGTCTGCTGAGAGTAAATAAGCAGAAAGGGACTTGGATGTTTGAGGAAAGAGAAAAAGTCATGTCAGAGGGCAAAAAGTGAATTGACCAGGGCAGGGTTTGGGGTCCCTGGGCAGTGTTGGGAGCACAGAAGAGATCTCAGGGTAAATGTGACGTGGGAGCAGGCAGCGGGCTTGTGTGATGCTTTTTCTATCCGTCTTTGGCTTCTCGGGTGCAGAAGAGAAGTAGGCAGACAGCAGGTGACACACACAGTGCTCCTGGTGGTTCTGGCTGCAGCATCCCTTTCTGTGTCCTGTCTCCTAAGGGGGACGACCGGGCCTGGGCCGAGCACTGGGTGTCTCGGGTGAGCCTTGTTTATCACGGATGCTGGCTTCTGAAGCCATGTTTCACTTTCTCAGAGTGGAGCCGGGAGGCTGAGGTAAGAAGGGATGAGTGTGGCCAACAGTCTCAGCTGCTCCTTAGGCTCTAGGGTCCCTCCCCTGCAAACACCCTTCATCCCTCGATCCCTTTCCCTCCATGTCACCTGCTGTCGTAAGCGCCCCCAGCACCCCCTGACCCAGACACCCCTCAGTGCTTTGCTCCCCTGCGCAGCAGGACAGAAACCTAACTTCGCTTTGCGGCCACCGCAGGGTCCCAGCGGGCATCCTGGCTCCCTCCCTGTATTCCTGGTCCCTTCTGACGGCGCTCTGCTCCCACCATCCCACCAGCCCCCATGGAAATATTGCTGTCTCCCTGGCTTTGTCTTGTCATCTTCTCAGGCCACCCCTTCTCTCCTGAGGCCCCCATCCGCTCAGTCTGCCCAACCGGACATCAACACTTCAGTTGTCTGCGGGCACTTCGGCTCTACCTCGTGTGAAAAACGGAAGGGGCTCATCACCGCGCCCTCCACCCCGTCCTCCTCCCCTTCCCGGAGTCGCTTCCCATCTGCCCCCCCCGCCCCCCCCCCCCCCCCGAGCCAGGACCTGGGGGCAACAACATGCGCCCTTGCCTCCCATGCCTCCCCTCCTCGATCTCCCTCCACCATTCCCATTAACCACCACGGCGGCATTTAGCACGCCCCTCGGCTTCTGGCCGTATCCTAGTCTGGTGTAGCAGATCTAAAACATAAATAGGATGACTACGCCCCTCATTTGTTCAAAACCTTTCCATGGCTCTATATCATTTAAGCAATAAAAGTCTAAGGCTCCTGGACAAGCGCTGGAATCTCGCCCCCAACTATCGCCTCCCGCATTGCTTTTGACTGGATGCTCGAGCCGCAGACCATTGTCATGCCCAGAATCGCCTGGGCAGCTTCCTGCTGCCACATCTTCCCGCGCTCCTCCTTCTGCCCGCATACCCTCGGCAAACACCAGTCCCTTCCGTGCTGCTGTAATCAGCTCCCTGTGGGGTATCACCGGGGCTTGTCCACGCTCTGAGGACACTTGTCGCCCACTATTATTATGTTTCGCATGTCTGCTGCCTCTTCTTGTCGGAGAACCTCTGGCTGCAAGGCTCACGGCGTCTTTGTCTTTGCATCTGGAGTATTTCTCACGGTAGGCATTCGCAAATGCTTGTTTTTATTTTTTTTTCAACTCTAGACCAGTGCTGTCCCGTAGAAATATAATGTGAGCCACGTATGTAATTTGAACCTTTTTAGTAGTCACATGAAACTCATAAAGAGAAAGAGATGAAATTAATTTGATAATATATTTTTATTCAACTCAGCGTATCCAAACTGTTGTCTTTTCAACATTTAAGCAATATAAACATATTGAGATATGTTATGTTCTCTTTTTTTGTACTACATCTTAAAAAACCAGTGTCTCTTTTGCACTTGTAGCACATCTCAGTTCAGAGCAGCCACATTGCAAGTGCTCATAGCCACGTCTGGCTGGTGGCTGGTGGCTGGTGGCTGGTGGACTGGGCAGCTGGGGTCTTGGCAGTTACTGCTCTGGACCTCTGCTCTCTTACCTACAAAACAGGGAGGTCTCCAAGAACTGTAATCTCATATCCCTTCCAGTTCTAAAAAAAAAGCAGGGAGGGGAGGGGGCTACTGGCATTTCGTGATGAAGTGAAGACAGTGTCCCCTCTCTGAGAGTGAAGAGTGTCTTTCCACCAGCGACCAGATGGACCCGGCCACTTCCCCATATTTCCGCGCCCCTTGTGCTCAGCGTGTGGTGTACAAAGCCCTCAGAAGCAAGGTCTGGCCATGGAACTCTTGTGAGCTCAGATCTGAAAACTTAACTCCTTGACCATTTCTTTACTAAGAGTTAACACAATAAAGAGGCTAAACAATTAGTGATTTCTCTTAAATTTTTATTTCAAAATAATTTCAAACTTCGAAAAATTTACACAAATAGAACAAAGTAAAAAGCTGCATACTTTTCACCTGGATTCCCTAAATGTTAACATTTTACTATACTTGCTGTATCATTTTCTTTCTTTCCCTCTCTTTTACACGTGTACACACACACACACTTTACGGATGGAAAGACATAACCCTTTTCCTAATGTTTGAAAGTAGATTGCAGAGATGCGATGCCCTCTAAATCCTTCAGTACGCCCTTCCTAAGAATATGACACCCTTCCATAACCATAGTACAATTGTCAACATTTAAAAATGACACGAATATAGTATAAATGGACTTTTCAGTCTTAGTCTTGCTACTTGTCCCACTGATACCTTCCTGCTGATCCAAGATTAGTTGTGTCTGTGGAATCATTTCTAATCCGGATGGTTCCTGAGCCTTTTACCTTCATGAGCCTTCACCTGTGCAAAACACAGCCGGTTACTTTGTAGCACGTCTACCAGTTTGGGTCTGTCTGATGTTCCCTCATTATTCCTGTCAGGTGCTGCCTTTGGGGCAGAACCAGAGACGCGATGTTGTGTGCTTCTCAGGGCATCCCTCTCAGGAGGCACACGGTGTGGATCTGCCCCCTCACTATATTGTTAACCATGGCCCCGTGGTATGGGTGGAGGCTGCAGGTTCCTCTGCTGGAAATGTAGTCTTTTTACTTTTGTAATCAAAAATCCCCCTGCTTGTGTTCCCTCTCTCGCTGTGTCTCTCTTTGTCAAATAAATAAATAAAATCCTTGAAAAAAAAATAAACACATTAATTAGAAAAGCCTATTACGAAAGGGAATTTTTTTTTTCAAAGATTTTTTATTTATTTATTTGAGAGACAGAGCACAAGTCGGGGAGAGGGAGAAGCAAGCTCCCCACCGAGCAGGGAGCCTGATGCAGGGGCTCGATCTCAGGACTCTGGGATCATGACCTGAGCTGAAGGCAGATGCTTAACCTACTGAGCCACCCAGGCACCCATGAAAGGGAATTATTTTAAACATGTATTAATTATTGAATTACTATAAATGTGTATTAAACATGCTATATACTCTGCACTGGTGAGTGATATTTCTACTAAGCACTCTTTTAAAATTTAAAGGGCAATTAATTTAACCGAAGGAATAACGAGGCAGCAAAATATTTTACTTTTCTGGCGTCGGTTAGTTCTTGCGGCCTCAGTCTCACAAAAGGTAATTCCACCTGGTTCCTTTGCTTCCCCCCACCCCCGGACTTGTGGGGGTGTATATGTGCATATATACACTTTTTTTTTTCTTTTGCTACAGAAAATAGATAGGAAATGGCCGTGGCCGTGAGCGTGGCTGAGTGGCTGAGTGGCCTAATGCGAGCCCGTGCTCTCTGCAGCCTAATTAAAGGGAAATGGTCATGCTTTCTATGAAGAGAGACACAGAATAACAAGAGAGGGGAACGGGAAGGGAAGCTGAGCACTAAGAGCTTTCCCTTTGCTGCAGAATTAAATGCTAACCTTGCCTCATACTCTTAGGCCTGAATTTATATAACAAATCAATGTAAATAGCTGGACAACTTCCAGGGCACTAGACTTATTGTACAAATTCAATTAATGCAGCCCCTAATAAACCAGCGATGTGCAAGGAAATGCCACAGATGGAATAAAAGGCCAGATACGTAGAGCTAGATAGCGTAGACCCGTCCCCCTACTCTGACTCCGGGCACAGGCGGGGGCGTAAGCGACGGCCAGACCCACTGGCTCACTGTGGAGAAAGGTCTGGGCAGATGGTGTGGCCACTGTGCTTTCACCGGGAAACTTAAATAGAGGGACAATTCTTAACTATCTAAAAGTTATACTCTTTCTACAAGAAGACAGGTTTGCTCTGGCAGGTCAGGCAAAAAGGCAGATAGGTCAGAATAAAATCTGG
The DNA here is from genome assembly GCF_029215605.1 of Mirounga angustirostris. Classification (NCBI taxonomy): domain Eukaryota; kingdom Metazoa; phylum Chordata; class Mammalia; order Carnivora; family Phocidae; genus Mirounga; species Mirounga angustirostris. The sequence continues at coordinate 93,387,658 of NW_026991718.1, read as the reverse complement.
CCCGGCTGGGCCTGGAAATGGCTGTGCCTTAACCGCGGCCCGCTTTCCTGACCGCCATCCTGATATATCCCACTAGCCACTGGGTTAACCATTTTTGACTTAATTGTCTCACTCTTCAAAATCAACCAGCAAAAGCAAGGAACTCCATCTTTCCTCTTTTTATTTAACCTTCATCAATTCACACAAACAAAAAAATACATCAAGGCCTCAGTTTAACCGTTTTTATGTTATTTTTATTGATTCCCACAGAGCTCTTTAGCACGTGACAAAACATTGGCAAGGCTTGTTATGAAGCCTCTCTTATCTTTAGGGCAGCTAAAATTAATGCTGCCATAAAACTGCAGCTAAAATAGTTCATGTAGACACCCTTGAAGGTAGGAAAAGCAGTCCCTGGGGAGAAAAATGCAGAGTTGTGCCAAAGAAAGACGCTCTTCCAATTAACAAACAAAGAATGCTTATTTTAATTATTTCATCTCTAATTCATACCAGAAAAGATCTGAGGTAGCTTACACAAATATATACAATAAGATATAAGTAAGAACAATCATCCTCCTCCTCATCATCATTGCAACATAATACATATGGGGCCCTTCCCCTGTGCTGGTCATAAAGCCAAACTTGTTCCTGGATTGTCCTCTCGAGTTCTGACACTAAGTCTTTGAGGTAAGGACCACTGTTATCCCCATTGTACAGCTATGAAGACTGAGGCTGGGAGAGGTTAAAGCTAACTAGCTCGAGATTACATAAGCAACAAGCAGCACAGCTGGGATAAAAAGAAAAAGGCATTGGGAAATGGGGAACTAGGGGCAGGACAGCTGCCGTGCAAAGTCTGGGTATTCAAGCCCAGGTCTTATTCAGAAAATTCACACACTTGGCTTTGAGTTCCGTCAAGGTCAAAATAAGGAGGAAAATCTCACTGGTGGTTGGATTTGTAAGGGTCACAAGATAAATGTATTCCGTTTTCTCAGGTGAATCAGTATCCAGGATTCAGAAAACAAATGGACAGCACACAGATCTTTCAGATAATCCTCTATGAATTGTATTTCTGAAAACCAGGACTCCAGTGGCAAGGGAGGCAGGGATTCTGTGCTCTGTCCTCGGCACCATCTGGGTGCTGACACATACTCGGGACAAATGTGTTCTGGGAATCCATGTTCTTCTAGATACTGTAAAGCCTAAGAAAAATTTGTGCTTGAGAGAGAGCTCTGCTCCCCATGTTGCTGTGGGGGTGCCAGGGCCCGTGGGCTGGTCTGGATCGCCCTCCCGAGACAGTTCTGCATGTGTCCAGCTCAAGGACAAAAACATCACGCCGGTTCCAGTAGCCTGCAGCAGACAGCAGCCTCTGAGTGCTGAGCAGAGCGCACTGGGCAAGGCAGTGTTTTCCAGCACGTCTGCAGCCAGAGGAGGGCTTCCAGAACACTGCAGGACACCAGGCTTAAAGCAGTGTTAGCTTCTGGTTCCCGGATACATCGGGGTAATTCGCCAAACACCACCTCTGTGCATCCCTGAGCTGACCAGCACTAAGAGAGGTTGTTTACAAGCCATTCAGGAGATGGCTGACTTCCACCCAAGATTAGAATTTGGGTTTTAGCGCTAGTGCGTTGTAAACCATTTTTCCTTAGAGCAGTAAACACCCGCTATCAGTTGAGACCAGTTCCAGATTGTGACAACAAAACTATAGCCCATCTTTAGCAAGTGACAGTTATGACTGGTTGTCAAATAACTAGTTGGTTTTGCTTTCAAAATCATTAATCTTACCTTTCCAGAAATGCCTCAAAGCAGGAAATTGACCAGATAGAGATTCTGGCAAACTCAAGTTGGACAGGAAGTATTCATAATCAGACTTGCATTTCAGGCTTCGGGGCTTGTTTGTTTTTGTCTGCTCCTGTGTAAACTCCACTGCCCCAGAAATGTGTAATTTAATTTCTGAGCAAAGCTAGGGTTAACTGGAAATACTTATTTGTTCCTATTATTATTTTTTAAAAATTGTATTGAGATGCACAAATCCACTTGCTTTCGTGGGCAGAATAAAATGACCAGAATACAATCTTACAGTGTGAACACAAATTGTTCCCTGTTCTCTGCCTTTAAGCCTGGGCTAGATGGAGACATGCAGGGGACCAAGGCTCTCCCATGGGCTTGGAGGTAGCGGTCACACTTCATCCAACATTTTGTGTGGGATTTTTTCCAGATTGTTTAATTTGGGGGCAAGCTTGAATCTAGAGTGATAGATGCATTCTAGTTCTGGGAACGTCAACTAAACACATTCTCCCAATTTTCATAAGCTTAACTGTAAGAAAAGAATTTTGTTCAATGTAGATGCTATGGAGTCTTTGGGCTATCATAAAAGACACAACATCTATTCTCTCATTCTTCCTCAGAGACAGGATCCTGATTTATAGGATGTTACATTGTACTTAAAACAAATGGCAATGATTTCCAGCCTCCCCTGCAGCCAAGGAAGCCTTATAACCAACGTTTTGCCAATAAGACATAAATAGAAGTACTAGGTGAGATTTCTAGGAATTGTCACTAAAAAAGAGGAGAAGGGCCCTCTTCTTCTCTTTATCCATCTAAGAATATGTATGTGATGACTGAAGCTCAGCAGCCATTTTGCATCATGAGGCCAAGTGCCCTATGGATAGTACTGTGCTCTGATGTCTGTGGAACCACCATACCCATCCTGGACACACCACCTAGCCTTTCTTTGTGTGAAAAAAAGTACTTATTTAAAAAATTTTTACAACTGCAATCAAACCTAATCTTAGCTAATGCAGGGGATACCAAGGAAACAGGGATGATTCAGAAAGTTGCTAGAAAGGCTCCAGAATGAGACTTGTGCAGTTGTTCAGAGCACAAACTTTGAGGTCTAGCAGAATTATGGTTAAGCCCCAGTTCATCCTCATTAGTTGTGTGGCCTTGGGCAAGTCATTTAACCTTTCTGAATCTATTTCTTCATCTGTAAAACAGACTGGAAAGTCCCACTTCAGAGTATTGGAATTAGGATGAAGTGAGATAATGCATGGAAACTATTTAGCACAGTGTCCGTGTGTTTATGTCCCCAGATGAATACAACAGCACCTCGCCATCAAGCTATCATAAAAAATGACTTGTCTCAGAGTGTAGTAAGCACCTGCCAGGTGGTAGGTATGTGAGCTACCTTAGGCAGTAGACACAACTTACTAACCATGGAATAATTTTAATAAGAATTCAAAAAACTGTACAAGCACATCAAATCTGTGATTTTGCAGATATCATGGCCTAGAACAAGGCAGAAGTAGTTATTTTGTTTTTAAGGCTACTCAGTCTAAAGAAAATTTTTGAAACAATGCTTAATGTCCATGAAAAACTGATGGGTTCTCAAGTGACTGAAAGTTGGCAAACACTAGCCAAAGAGTGGTGAACTTAGAAATGCAGTGACAAAGACTTGAGGGCAAGCAGACAGCAGTTTCATCCTGCTGAGCCCTCTTCCAGCCTTTCCTTCCCACAATGTGCCCCTCCGTGGCCTGCACCCACCTCAGTTTCCCTAACACTACCTTCCCCTGCCCCCCGCAGGGTATGCTTCTGGGGCAGGGACTATACTTGCACAATGGTTCTCTCAGTGCCCCCCCAACCCCCGGCAAAAAAGGTGTCTGGCTGTGATTGGTTAATGGCAAAGAATGACCCCTTGCTTGCCACTTTGTAGCCATGGAAGTCAGGAGCCCTGGAAGATATGGAGGACAGAGAAAAGAGGGGGGAGAAAAGTCCTCATGGGAACACAGTGGGGAAGAAATTAGTATTCGGTGAGAGGTGGTTGAGCCAGCACAGAACAGAGAACCAGAGGAAAACAGGTGCTAGAAATAAAGAAACAGGATTTTGAAAGGCCTTATTGGATGGATAGATGGATGGATGGATGGGTGGTTAGGTAAGTGTTAGGGATGGCTGGCTGGCTGGCTGGATGGATGGATGGATGGATGGCTAGGTGGCTGGGTGGCTGGGTGGGTGGCTAGGTGGGAGGAGGGATGGATGGATGCATGGATGGCTGCATGGATGGGTGGAGGGATGGATGGATGGATGGATGGATGGATGGATGGATGGATGGATGGATGGATGGATGGCTAGGTGGGTGGAGGGAGGGATGGATGGGTGGGTGGCTGGGTGGGTGGCTAGGTGGGTGGGTGGGTGGCTAGGTGGGTGGAGGGATGGATGGATGGATGGATGGAAGAAGAAAGGAAGATAGAACATAACATGTGTTCTTAGCACCTATATGAGCATGGAGAAAAAGACATGGGGCAGGTGGCTTCCAAAAACATTTACAAACATGCCTCCATCTCACCCAGACCCCCTCACCAGGGTTTGCATACCCACATGCTTTCTGTGGCCCACAGGTGAACAGCAATACCAGCCAGGCTGGTAATGACAGTGATGAGCCACAGGGGGCATCAATTTAGCTGATTGCTGCCACATAACTACAAGGACCCAGTATTACCAAATATGATTTTTTAAAGGAAATGTCCCAAATCAAATTTCCAAATGTTGTTCAGTCCAAAGCAGCCACGTCTGTAGGTCATGCCTAGCCCCTGGGTACCTGGGTGCAACCTCGATGATATACCCTGACGTCTGTCACTTCACGCGTTCTTGGACTATAAATGGGAGAGACAAGCCCCACCAGCCAACGCTCCAGCCCATGCTACCACAAGGCTGAGACTCGCTGTGGGCGTGACCTACATCCAGGCATTGTGGGAACTGTCTATCCTCCGCCTTGAATCTAAGATGCAGTTGGTACAAGAAAGGACTTGGACAGTAAGAACATGATTTTCTCAGGAAAGCCTGCACTCCCCCCACCCACCCACCCACCATGCAGTTTCCCACCGGGAGAAAAGGCAACCCTTAGGTGAGTTTCTAGCTTGAGCAAACCTCTGTGCAGCTGTGAGTGGCAGCTGGGGATCCTCTTAACGAGTCTAAAAGCAAAAACTATTATCACTCCAGGATGAAATTAGAATGATTTTCATTTTAAAAAAAGAATGAAAAGTATGTGTTTCTTCTCTGCCCACCTGCCTCCTTTTTTCTAACTATTGTGTAGAGCCATTTCCAGTTGAACCTCTGAGGGCAGGGAGGGCAGCCTAGCTCTCTGGCAACTCTCCTTTCCTCGGCACCTGCCATTTAAGATCCAGTACTTGAAAGAATGACATCCTTTACCCACTATATTCTTTTCCCTTAGACACATCGGACTTTTTCCTAAGGTCAGCGAATGCGACTTCCTCCAGCGTGTCTTGTGGGGTTGCTTTTCTCAGCATTCAGTGTGGCCAATGGCTCAGCTAGTTACCAGATGCCCACCCAGCTTGTATGATTTTGTCAATAAAATTGGCTGATTGACCAGATGAGGATGAGCTCTGAAGAAGTCTGATCAATTGCTTAATGATTGGGCCATATCGACCAGGAATGGTTAATAGAGTTCCACAAGTCGACATTTCCTGCGGCTTCTGAGAAAAGTGTTATCATTTGCAAAAGCGATGGAGAATTTAAGTCCCCCCAAAGAACCCAGACCAGCCATTGGCAAATTGAACAGAGACAAGAGTGTCCTCTGTTTGGGTCCTGGATAATTTGTATAAACTTTTTCTCATGGCTAGATCTGTGTGTGGAAATAATTCGTGTGCTATTAACACCCAAACCCACACAGCCACTGAGAAGGTACCTTGCTGCCGTGTTCTTACCTGACGTTCTCTTCTGAAGATTTCAAGGCAGCCAGCTATGAAGGTTACCTAGTGGCTCTGGTTAGTCTTCCCTTTTTGAACATAAATTGGGAAAGAAGCTATTATTTTCTTGTTTTTAAAAATTTAATATGCAGGGGCTCCTGGGTGGCTCAGTCAGTTAAGCAGCTGACTCTTGATTTTGGCTGAGGTCATGAGCTCAGCCTCCTGGAATCCAGCCCCATGTGAGACTCTGTGCTGGGGTGTGGAGCCTGCTTGAGATTTTCTCTCTCTTTCTCTACCCTTTGCCCCCACTCACTCTCGCATTCTCTCTCTCCCTCTCTCAAAAAAATTCAGTATTCACGGAAACGTAAGTTTCCCGAAAGCTGATCACTAATGCTGAGTATCCATAGCACTTGGGGCGGTCAGTGCCCACCTGACCACAGCCTTGGCAAGGATTCCAGATGCTTCTCTCCTTTCTATGGAGAAGGAAAGAAGCCAAAGTACAGAATTCCTTCCATTTGTGGGGAGAAAACTAGACCTACATCTTTTCATAAAGCAAGACTTCTAACATCCTTCTATCAAAAGGAGATCAGTTTGGCTGACTCAGTGTTCTTATCAATTGCAAAATGAGTTTGGTTACGTTCAAAGCTTTTCTAATTTTAATAATGAAGCCTGCCATGTGTCTAAGATGGCTTAAAGGAAGCCCACAGGGATCTCTACCACCCTAAGCCCCCTCTTACCTAAATGGGGTCCTAGGAGCTGGTGCAGAGGCTCTCCATGGAGGGGGGGAGGGCAACCCTGCGCTCACCTTTAGGAGCTTGGGCCCCACCTGCTCCCTCTGTCTCCTAGGGACCAGCCTGTGCCGGATGCTGTGGGGACCCAGAGCCCACAGTGAGTAAGAGAACAGGACAAGTGCCAGGTTACCTTTCCCGCAAGGTCAGAACTACCCCAGGCAGTGAAAACGGCGCAGAGCAAGTGAGTGGAAGCCTTTAGGCCATGAATTAGCTTCAAGAAGGAGGTTTGTGTTGTGCTCAAGCGTGGGACAGCACTAGGGAAGATGCAGGCGTGGAAAAGGCTGCTCTGGGCTGCAGAAACAGCACAGAGCCCATCAGGCAGGAAGGCCAGGGTGGGAGGTATCTGGAGAGGGCCGGAGGGAGTGAGAATCTTAGACCCTCCCCAGAGAGGAGACAGCAAAGTGAGCATCAGGCAACTGAGGCAGTTTGGAAGTGGGGCGAAGCCTGAGCTAGAAACAGACCCTGAGGGTGTGCCCTCAAGCTGCCTGTCAGCTCCACACCCCTACTCACCCTGAGCTCCCCCTCCCCTCCCCCAGCATGCAGAGGAGGGACACCCAGGAGCTCTGTAGCCCACAGACGGCCAGTGCGGAGAGGGAGTTGACCATGGCTTTCTAGTCCTGGTGCAGCTGAAGGGGTCAGTGTAGGAAATGCTCAACTGGGTGCCCCTGCCATTACGGTTGGCGGTTGGCGTTGTCCTTCCCATGCGGGAGGGAAAAAGAAACATAATGCACGCCCGTTTCATTCTTTCCCATAATGGGATTGAATTGGCCTTCTTTGAATAAAAACATTAGCACCTGCTGGAAGGAATCAGGAATCAGATTGCCTGCCATTGGGATGCTTTCGCCCACCTGAGATGGTCTTGTCTGACTAGGGTGTGTGAATTAACATTCTCAGCAGCCTTCAACCACGACAAATCAGGCTTGGAAATTCTCAGTGAACAAACCTCACTCCAGCTTTACACGTGTGTTTGGTTTGGTCTGGTCACAGGGCACATGGATTTTTAGCAAGTAGGTTACAATGCCTACGTTTAAAAATCTCCCCTAAAAAAGGATAGCCCCCTGCACATTACAGAAAATAGAAATCCAAATAGCTTTCATCCTAAGCTGATGCCTACATCCAGCACTTCAGAAAACCAAAGCCTCAAGCCACACAACCATTCGTCTGAGGGGCGGCCAGCAAGTCTGAGAGGCATTGTGCTCTGTAGTGGGAGAATATTGCTCTATTTTGGAGGGAAATACTGGAATATAGGGTTCTTAAAAATTTTTATAAAATTGTTACACATCCCCATTTTCTCTGCAAGTCAATTTCCTAAAATGTTAATTTGCCCACAGTTCAGAGAGGGAGGGATGGATCGGCAGAGCACAGGGGATTTTGAGGGCAGTGAAACTCTCCTGTATGATCCCGCAGTGGTGGTTGTATGACAGGAGGCATTTGTCAGACCTACAGAATGTGCAACACGACAGACAAGTGGAAGTCCTCAGTGTAAGCTATGGACTTTTGTTAAGAATAATGTATCAATACTGGCTCATCAGTTGGAACAAATGTGCCTTACCAATAATGCAGGAGGTTAATAGGAGAAGCTGAGGGTGGGAGCCAATGTACGGGAACTCTATTTCTGCTCCCATTTTTTCTGTACACCTAAATCTGCTCTAAAAATAAAATGTATTAATTTAAAAAAGTTAATTTGCCAGAAGCAGACAAGGTCCAGGGGAGTGTGGAAGTGAGTTACCGACAGGGACAGAGCTTCTTGGGGCTATGAATGGTAAATGACCAAGGACCACAGCCCAGAGCGTGAACAAAGGGATGGGTGTCCTCTGGGGTCATCTGGTGAGCCCTTAAAACTCACTACCAGAATAAGCAGTTTCTGTAAGAACTGGGGAAGAACCTTGCAAATGAGATTCTTCTCTGGGTAGATTTTTGAGTACATTTTTTTCCTCTTAATCAAAGGGACCCAGTCCTTTTCACTACTATCTAAAACACCTTATATCTAACGCCTGCCCTACAAAATAGCAGCTACTTCATCTGACAATGGAGATGTTGCTAATTATCCACCCATTCAAGAGCCTAACCTGAATCCTAATTTAAACAGAGCAGGCGGAGGGCATCTTGGAAACTGCAGATTATCTGCTAGTCATTTTCTTCCTAAATCCCATTCGGTTCTACATGCCATCTGATCAGAGTTGCAGTTGGAATAGATGACCTTCCATGATCTCAGGATCCTGCAACTGAGTCCCGCATCCGGCTCCCTGCTCGGCAGGGAGTCTGCTTCTCCCTCTACCCCTCTCTCCTCCCCTCATGCACGCGCGCACTCTCTCTCTCTCAAATAAATAAATAAAATCTTTAAAAAAGAGAGAGAGAGAATGGATGACCTTCCAGTGGCACTCCTGTTCAGGATTCACTCAAGTCTGAAATCCTTGTTTTACCCCAGGCTAAGGGTGTCACTTTATGCATCTTTAGCGTGATCTGGGTGGCAGGCTGTGAGCAATCTGATGTTGCAGAAGCTGCTCTCCAGGCATGGCAGGCGCCCACACACTCCTCTTGCTGGTGCACCAGTTCTCCCCTCCCCATCCCTCCCCCACCCGGAGAGACCCTTAGTATTTCAGGACCCTGTGTCAGTCGCCCCTAGGGGCCGCCACTGAAGCCTCGCTAAAACCGAGAAGGAGCCTTCAGAAGTCAACCTACTGGTTTGGCTTCTAGGGTGTCTCTTTTCATTACTACACTTTGCTTTAATGGAACCCAGGAGTTTTTTCTCGAGAGAGAAAGAAAAGCCGAATAGAGTTCTATAAACCTTTCTCTTTTATAAGTAAAAACAGCTGCCACAGATGAATTCCAGGAATATAGGTTAACACATAGTTTGCTACAGGGATTGTCACCTTCTGGACGAGGGTCCCAAAATGTTTTCCCATAGGAGACAATGGTAGGAAGTGTGAGAGAAATAAGATTTCAGGTCTCCCAGATCACTGGTCTGCAAGCCGTTCAGGGTACTGTGATGAGCATGAGGGTCATCAAATACCCAGGGGCCCTTTCTGCTGGACACTGGTGTGAGAGGCATGGAGAGTTTCAAAGGCAGCAAAGAAGAACTTTGTAAAAATATCCAACTTCCTCTTCATGCTCCCCCCCCAAACTCCCCCCTCCTCTCCCTGCCCCCCTCCCCCCGCCAGGCACCGTGCAGAGGGGCTTAGCAATTATATTTTCAGAAGATGAAGGGTCACTTGCTTCTCCAGCCATTAGTGTTCGGCTTTGTGGACAGAGGTTAAGGGAATGTGGGCATTAGACAGTGGGCAGGCTGTGACCTTTGGGAAGTGGGGTTTCCCCAGAGTTCCCTCTGTGAAGCAGATGGGGGGGAGGGCAGGGCATGAAGACTGCCCACACCAGATCTGGGCTGTTGGAAGGCAGAGAGACTGAGGTGTGGCACCTAGAAGGATGCAGCTCTGGACCCCGAAACCAAGAGGGTGGAAACACACAAGTGGGATCTCAGCAACGGTGGAAATGTAGCCACAAATTTAAGAGGGCCCATTGGCGGGCGCCTGTGTGGCGCCGGCGGTTAAGCTTCCAACTCTTGATTTCAGCTCAGGTCATGATCTCTCAGGGCCCTGGAATCAAGTCCCGCGTTGGGATCCGCCCTCAGTGGGGAGTCTGCTTGAGATTCTCTCTCTCTCCCCCCTGCCCCTCCCCCTGCTCATGCTCAATCAATCAATCAAATATTTTAAAAATACACAGAAAGGCCCATTGGTTCCTAACTTAGGAATTATGATAGTGTAAAGATTTGCATATCCACAAGCCCCTGGAGCAGGGCCCATCCTAGCAAAGCTGTGCTTGAGTGTCTGGACAGAGGCTATAATGGATATTTTGGTCCAAGAAGCTACTCTCTGAGGATGTGTCAAAACATCACCCCGCTGGGCCCACCCCCACCAAGGTGGCCAGCCCTGCACCAGTAACTTTGCTCCAGGAATTAGATGGATGTTGGACATTGGCCAGGGTTTGTAGGGGCCCATAACCCCAGCCAGAACTCCCATCAACTCAGCTGCATTCACTAAGAATTAGGTGGCCTTGAGTAATTCCAGAGGCGAGCAGATTTCCTCCGACAGATTTCCACAAAGTGGACTTCTGACACCCTCAGCCTTGCTTGCTGCGGGGCTTAGCGAGACCATCCTGGTTTCACATACGGCTTTCCCTCTCTTCCCAGTGAGGCTTTCTTTTACATAATATTGCCCATCTTGGGGTACTTTGCAGAGTTTTGTCACCTATTTAGCAGAACTTGACTCTATACTAATGAAAGAGCAATCGGGGCCAGACAGTATAGAATGCATACAGTGCAATGTGCATTCACTCATTTCTGAAGATCTGTGAGATGTCTGTTCCTTGCAAGTGCTGAGCTAGATGCCCCCACGATGAGGTGAAAGTGAGGTGAATGATGCAGGCACTGCGTCGTAGTCTGAGGCTACTACTGACCTTCTGAGGATAGGGATCGGTGGCCATCTAGCAGGATCACCTGCTTCCCGACTGCGGTTGACCACGGGGTAACTGAAACCACGGGAAGCGAAACCGTGGATACGGGGGCGGGGGGGGACTACTATACACAATAGCCGGGACTGGACTCCTACCTCTAGGAGCATCCTTCCCACCATCCCCTTCCTGAGCTCACCCCCTCCCACTCCCCCTCTTCTCTCCACTCTGCCTCCCTGAGTGCTCTGTGCTGGCACTCCTGCCTCCAGGCCTTTGCACCTGCTGTTCCTTCTCTCAGGAAGGCTCTTCCCTCAGATCACTACATGGCTCCCGCTCTCCCTCCCCTCAGGTCTTTACTCCCTGAGCCTTCCTTTGTCCCCTCTCCCCGCCCCACCTTTGCCTGACTTGGGTTTTTCTCTTAAGCAGTTCTCATTATCCAACATGCTGTATATTTACTTATTTATCACTTGAATATAAGCTTCACAGTGGCAGGATGTGCGTCTGTTTGGGCTCCTACTGTTTCCCCTGCACCCAGAACAGTGCTGGGCACATAAAGAATGTTCAGTAAATATTAGTAGAATTCACTGTTGAACGAGTAACAACAGAGGTAATTAAAAATGAAATTCGGTCACATTCTGGTCAAGCAAATAGGTGATAGGTAATAACTGATACAGTTCAGTACTGTGCTGAGCGTAGCACAGACTCTTGTCATGATGTTTGTCCTTTAAGGCCTCAGGGGTCCCTGGGACTCATCACCTCCTTCCCCAAGAATTAGCTTTAAGTCTGGGCAAACAGAAGGTGCTCGGCACCGGTCTTTTCCCCCCTGTGCACACATGTGGTATCCATTAGCAGTGATGGGAACGACAAACCCACATCCAGAAAAGAGGGAAACCCACATGATCAGTGTGCCCCCAGCGCCGAAGAAGTGATGTTTCTGGTTCCAAGACACGTGGCATTAAAATAAAATAAGACTTAAAATACCAATAAATGTTCTTGGTCCTCCAAGAATGCATCAGATTTTCAGCGATCACCTGGAACTAACAGAGGGCCTTACTGTTCTCCAGGTAAGAAAGCGTTTATTCAAACAGTTTTCAGTGAAGAGTTAGCCAATGTAAACACCCAAAGAGCTCCTCTCCTAAAAGGAGATTCAATTAAGCATCAGGGCAATTGGACGGAGACCATGTTGAACACCGAGGTGGCCTGTTTTTCTGGTCATTATTAATCTAGAAACCTTAATGATGCACAACGTTTGTGGTATTGTCTCCCCAAATGTAATTTGTTTATGCAGCAGTTCAGTTAATCCTGCAATCTGTTTTTCTCAAATGAGGGCAGATAATGGAGACACCGTTCTTTACAAGTCTTCAGGCTTTTAAATTCTGATAAAATCAGGATTCTTCACTGGGTCTTGCCCCAGCTCTGAATTAAACCACTTTAAATGTAATTATGAAAACTGGCCTTACATCAGGAACATCCATTTAAAAAATTGATTGGCCAGGCTGTTCCACGAGGCATTTTATGAGCAAACGATTGCAAAGGGGCCAGAACTGTAATTTATAAAGGCAAAAAAGCAGGTAAATACTTTATTAGTGGTAATGAGAGGGTTTCCAGCTAACTGAATCTTTTCTTTCCTCCCTAGCTACTTCATGGAGCCATGGTGCATGGCCCTCTTTCACGATCGTTTTATTGATCTAAGGAAAGAGTTACGCCAGATCTTGACCTCCAAGGAGGTAAGAGTGATTAATAGATATGTGAGTTAGTCCTTGAAAATTACAAGCAGTTTATAGTCGTTGATCATTTAGACTTTTCTCTACATTCCCCTTTTTGGTTTTACTTTCAAAACCAACTATACTTCCTATAAACACACTATGGAGTATTCGAACACAGACAGTGATATTTCAGGAAAAGTGGATTATTTAAATCCTTTTATGAGAGGCAGATTTTTCTTTCCTTTTTACACATAACTGTATTTCCATTTTCAGCTAACAGGCAGTGTCGACTGGAAACTGGATCTGAGCTTTATCTTGTTCTCAAGAATGAACATTGCATTCCTTTAGTTTCTGCCCATACTTGCCAGCCATTCACTAAACGTGTGTGTGTGTGCGCACGCGTGCATGCATGCGTGTGTTGCTACAAAAATGTAAAGGGAAGACATAAGCTGTCCAAACACACCCCTTTAATAACCAAAACTTCTTTCTCAAAGTGATAATTAACTGGAAGTTAGGCTACATTTCCCAAAGTCTGCATGCTCAGCAAGAAATTTGACTGTGCAATGTAAATAGTGAAATATTTGTGAAACTTTAAATTAAATTCTTTCATTCAACACTAGAGTCCTTACTGGAGCTGTGGAACATTAGCATCTATGCTCAAAAAGTGGTCAGATATCCATCCTAGATTCTCCCTCGCTCCACTCAGACAAGGGCTGGGACACAACTTAGCTTCACTGTGTTTTTCTGTCTAAATGGTCAAGTCCTGTGACTCTGTTACCACTTCCACTTGAGAGCACCTGTGCCCCTCGAAAGTTCCCATGGTGTGGGCCGCCATATTGGGTAGCGCAGATACAGATCCTGTGCTGAGTCCCTACTGCATGCACCACCTCGCTTAGCCATAACAAGAGCCATTCAGGACACACTACTGTCATAGTTTTGACTTTACCAATGAGGGGGCTAAAGCCGAAAGATTTTAAAGGACCTGTCATGGGTTACACAGCTAGTCTGTGGCCAGCAAGCTTCAAACTCAAGGATCTCTCGCTCTGAAGCCAGGAACATAGGCACTGAGCCATATGGACTAAACTGTGTGGCTTGGTACCTTCTCTTCATAGTCTGCCCCCTTTTCAGTTTTATGCCTGGTGTCCAAGATGGGAAATTGAAATAATTGTACTAATCTGAAGCAGGTTCAGATTGGGAAAACCAGGTTTAAAATATAAACCAAACTCAGTTGTCTTTAGGGTCCACACAGATAGGAACCAGGCAGGTAAATGTACATGAGGGTGGCAGAAGGGACTATGACCATGCAAGGGTCATCCACTGCTAAAGTCACTCAAATTTGAATAAATGCTACAGGTCAAACAGGTCCTTGCACTTCATGCTAAAACTGTGAGGGAGCAGCTCAGGTTGAAACACGAGCTCAAGTTGTAAGCCTGGTGCTTACTGCATTTCACTCAATTCCTTAGGTCCCTCTCTTCCTCTCAAATGTATTCTGCAGCTCATTACTGCATCATAGTGAAGACTCATTAGTTTTCTAGTTATCCCATCAAAACTCTGTGCCTAAATCCTTGTAAACCCCAGAATCGAGCTCCTCAGTTAATATTTCACACAGAGCCAAGGGGGTTTAGGCACCAAGCTTAAAAGGGAAGCTTTCCTCTCACCCTTCCAAGTAAACTACCAAGCCCAGCAATAGTCACTTTTCATGGCCTTCACTGAGACACCCTCAACCTTTTATCCAGGAACAGCCACCTGCTCTGGGTCAGTTTGTTATGTGTGAAGTCAGCATGGACAACAGGCCCTTTCAGTAGACCAGAAGGGACCATGAACATTTGTGGAAGACACACTAAGGGCTCCCCCACCATTCTTGTGGTTTTTCTAGATTTCCAGAAAGTGAAACCTCTGGAAGAAAAGCCTCCACTGGGGGCTTGTGCTCTGTTCTACATTTCCATTTGTCAAGTAGGCAAGGCCACAGGAAGAGGTGGTGCATGCAGGGGTGTCTGCCTCTAGCTCAGATCCCTGTGGAGCAGGGATGACCTGTTCCCATCTCAGAGAGCTGTGGGAGGAGTGAGGGAGGAAATGTGTGCAAGTAAAAGGCACGGAAGAACATCTCCCAGGAAGTGCTGGCCCCCACAAGTAACGGTGGTGGAGACTGGCTGGCAGTGGAAACAGTACTTGTACAAGCAGACATGCAGGAGTTCATTTAAGAGTCTGGCAATAGGAAAATAAAGAGATAGCCTTCACTAAAGAATAATGGTAATTCTTTTTCTCAAAGATTGAGATGATGTAACCCATTTCATTTCACTTTCTAGCTTGTCTTTAGGAAAGTACAGCAGTCCAGTCCCATTAACTATGATATCCTATAACTCTCCCTCCACATGAAGAGGAAGGAATAAAAGATTATTATCTTTGTTATTATAAGCCATCTCAAATTTATGTATCATTTATTTTAAAAACAAGCCCATTGTAAGACTTCACAAGTCCTTTGGTGGAAGTAAAGAGGAACATACTATAAATCCATTGGCACTGCATTTAGCTGTGCCTTAAGCCAAAGAGTCACTGACCAAAGTGATATTTTGTATGGTTAAGATCATTCTTCAAAAAGATAATAATTATAAACATATATGCACCTAACAACAAAAGCCCAATATATATAAAGCAAAAGTTGATAGAACTGAAAGAAGAAGTGGTTCTAAAATAAGAGCTGGGGAATTCAATATCTCACTTTCAATAATGGACAGAACAACCAGATAGAAGATCAGTAAGGAAATAGGGGACTTAGACAACACTATAAACCAAATAGACCTAACAGATAAACATAAAACACTCTACTCAACAACAGCAGAAGGCACATTTTTCTTAAGCATACATGGAACATTCTCCAAGAGAGGCCATATGTTGGGCCAAAAGACAAGTGTCAATAAATTTTAAAGGATTTAAATCATACAAAATATATTCTCCAACTGCAATGGAATAAAACTAGAAATAACAGAAGGAAATAATTTCAGAAAATTGTGGAAATTAAACACAGACTCTTAAGAAATTTCTTTGATTTTAAAGAAGAAATCAAATGAGATATTATAAATACTTAGAAACAAATGAAAACAAAACCACAACATACCAAAAGTAATGGGATACAGCTAAAGCAGTTTTCAGAGGGAAATTTGTAGCTATAAATGCCTGGAGTTGTAAAAAGGAAATATCTCAAATCACTAACCTAATTTTATACCTTAAGGAAACTAAACTAAACCCCACGCTAGCAGAAGGAAGGAAATTATAAAAATTAAAGTAGAGATGAATGAAATAGGGAGTAGAAAACCAACAGAGAAAATTGGTGAAATCAAGAAGTTCTTTGAAAAGATCAACAAAATTAACAAATCTTTAGCTAGACTAAGGATAAAAACTCTAATTACTAAAATCAGAAATGAAAGTGGGATGGGTGCGGGCGCCTGGGTGGCTCAGTCGTTAAGCGTCTGCCTTCGGCTCAGGTCATGATCCCAGGGTCCTGGGATCGAGTCCCACATCGGGCTCCCTCCTCGGGGGGGGGGCCTGCTTCTCCCTCTCCCCCTCCCGCTGCTTGTGTTCCTGCTCTCGCTATCTCTGTCTCTGTCAAATAAATAAATAAAATCTTAAAAAAAAAAAAAGAAAAGAAAGTGGGATGGGTGCTTGGGTGGCTCAGTCAGTTAAGTGTCTGACTCTTGATTTCAGCTCAGGTCATGATCAGGGTCGTGAGATCGAGTCCCAACTGGCACTACGCACTGGGCATGGAGTCTGCTTAAGGTTCTCCCTTTCCCTCTCCCTCTCTTAAAGAAAAAAAAAAAGAAGAAGAAGAAGAAGAAGAAATGAAAGTGGGAACATTTCTGCTGATCTTACAGAAATAACAAAGGATTATAAGAGAATACTGTGAACAACTGTATGCCAACCAACTAGATAACTTGGATGAAATGGACAAATTTCTAGGAACATACAAACTACAAAACTGATGTAAAAGAAATTAAAAAAAATCTCAACAGACCTATAATAAGTAAAGGTATTGACTCAGCAATCAAAAACCTCATGACAAAGAAAAGCTCAAGGCCAGATGGCTTGTGGGCAAATTCTACCAAACATTTAAAGAATTAACAGTAATCCTTCTCTAACTTCTCAAAAAAATGAAGGGAAAGGAATACCTTCCAGCCCATTCTTTGAAGCCAGCATTACCCTGATACCAAAGTCAAAGACATCAAAAGGGAAGAGAACTACAGACCAATATCCCTTATGAATTTAGGCCCAAAAATCTTCAATAGAATACTAGTCAACTAAATCCAGCAGTATATCAAAAGGATTATACACCATGGCCAACTTAGATTTACCCCAGGAATGTAAGAGTGGTTCACCATATAAAAATCAATCAGTGTAATATACCACATTAATAGAATGGAGAAAAAAATGCTGTCATCTCTGTTGAAACAGAAGAAGCATTTGACTAAATCAAACATTCTTTCATGGTAAAACACACACACACAAAACAAAACAAAACAAAACAAAACAAAACCTAGGAATAAAAGGGAACTGCCCCAACCTGATAAAGGATATTTATGAAAAACCTATAGCTAATATCGCATTCAGTGAAAGACTGAAAGCTTTAGCTCTGGGATCTGGGACAAGACAGGGATGCCTGCTTTTACCACTTACATTCAACATTGTACTGGAAGTTCTAGCCAGAACAATTAGGCAGGAAAAAGAATCAAAAGGCATCCACATTGGGAAGGAAGAAGTAAAACCATATTCTGAGATGCCATGATCTTATATGTAGAAAATCTGAAAGAATCCACAAAATACTAGAGCTAATAAATGAATTAAGCAAGGCTAGAGGATACAATATCAACACACATTCATCAGTTGTCTACATTAGCAATGAATAATCCAAGAGTGGAATTTTAAGAAAACAATTCTATATACAGTAGTATCAAAAAGAATAAAATACTTGGGAATAAATTTAAACAGGTGTAAGATTTGTACCCTGAAAACCTGAAGACATTTCTAAAAGAAATTAAAGCAGAACTAAATAAATGGAAAGACATTTGTATTCATGAATTGGAGACTTAATATAGTTAAAATGGCAGCACTCCCCAAAGCAATGTACACATTTAATGCAATCTTATCAAAATCCCAGTGGCATCTTTTGCAGAAATGGAAAAATTCATAGGAAATGCAAGAGACTCCAAATAGCCAAAACAATCTTGGAAATAAAAAAAAAAAAAAGTTGAAGGACTTACACTTTGTAATCTGAAAACTTAATATAATTCAGTAGTAACCAGGACAGCATGGTACTTACATAAGGACAGATATATAGGACAATGGAATAAAATTGATAATCCAAAAGTAAAACCGTTTACATGGAAAGATTTATATCATTAATCATTAGGGAAATGCAAATCAGAACTACAATGGGATACCACTTCACACACACTAGGATGGCTATTGTAAAAAGAAAAAGGAAATAACAAGTGTTGGCACTAGATAGTCACACTGGAGGGAGATGGTCACACTGAGGGGGGGAGATGGTCACACTGGGGGGGAGATGGTCACACTGGAGGGGGAGATGGTCACACTGAGGGGGGATGGTAACACTGAGGGGAGATAGTCACACTGAGGGGGGAGATGGTCACATGATGGGGGGAGATTGTCACACTGAGAGGGGAGATGGTCATACTGCAGGGGGGAGATGGTCACACTGAGGGGGGAAATGGTCACACTGAGGGGGGAAGATGGTCACACGGGAGGGGGAGATCGTCACACTGGGGGGGAGATAGTCACACTGGGGGGGAGATGGTCACACTGAGGGGGGAGATGGTCACACTGAGAGGGAGATGGTCACATTGAGGGGGGGAGATTGTCACATGGGGAGAGATGGTCACACTGGAGGGGGAGATGGTCACACTGAGAGGGGAGATGGTCACACGGGAAGGGGAGATCGTCACACTGGGGGGGGAGATAGTCACACTGGGGGGGAGATGGTCACAGGAGGGGGAGATCGTCACACTGAGGGGGGGAGATAGTCACACTGGGGGGGGGAGATGGTCACACTGAGGGGGGAGATGGTCACATGATGGGGGGAGATTGTCACACTGAGAGGGGAGATGGTCATACTGCAGGGGGGAGATGGTCACACTGAGGGGGGAAATGGTCACACTGAGGGGGGAAGATGGTCACATGGGAGAAGAAGGTCACACTGTAGGGGGCGGTGGTCACACTGAGGGGGGAGATGATCACACAGGAGGGGGAGATCGTCACACTGGGGGGGAGATAGTCACACTGGGGGGGAGATGGTCACACTGAGAGGGAGATGGTCACATTGGGGGGGGAGATTGTCACATGGAGAGAGATGGTCACACTGGAGGGGGAGATGGTCACACTGAGAGGGGAGATGGTCACACGGGAAGGGGAGATCGTCACACTGGGGGGGAGATAGTCACACTGGGGGGGAGATGGTCACAGGAGGGGGAGATCGTCACACTGAGGGGGGGAGATAGTCACACTGGGGGGGAGATGGTCACACTGAGGAGGGGAGATGGTCACACTGAGAGGGAGATGGTCACATTGGGGGGGGAGATTGTCACATGGAGAGAGATGGTCACACTGGAGGGGGAAATGGTCACACCGAGGGAGGGAGATGGTCACACTGAGAGGGGAGATGGTCACATGAGGGGGAGATGGTCATACAGAGAGGACACACTATGAAAGACAAATGCACAAAAATCTGTTTACAATCTAGAGCAGTATTTGTCTTAGATAAAAGCTCCATTTTGTGATTTTATAGTATTTATCCCATTGTCAGAACAGTTCCATACATCATGAGCCCCAAATCTTCTACAATTTTTGTAAAGTCATTTTTGCTTGATATAATTCTCTGAAAAACTAAGGAATCTTGTGGAATATACGCTTGGGGACATGCTAGCAGCACTCAAATGTTTCAGCACCTCTAATATGAAGTCCTGGGCATCGGGTGCCTTTTTCTCTGTCACTGTTTTGTGGAGCTGATACAAATCTGAAGTCCTCTGAGCCCTACTGACTGTTCTTCCAAGTGAAGTGTGTGTAATCTCCAACACCTGGTAGTGTCTCACTTAAATAATCAAATGATAATTCTGTTATGCTTCCATATCAGTTAAGCCTATTTTCCTATCTATAAAATTCTTACTATTAATAAATTAATGATCCATTGGAACTCTGCAAGTCATCTACTTTTTTCCTGTTCAAAATAAAAACTTTTGGAAGTTCAGGTAAATATACCATCAAAGTCCCTGTGACTCTTCTGTTTGGGGATTTTGGAATGACTGTGGCGTTCAGAACGCACTCAGCTCAAACCTTGGTGACGTGCATAACAACCTCCTATCAATGGGCAGGTGTCTGATGAAGCAAATAGAGTAAAATGTTAGCCGTGGAACCCAGTGGTGTGTGCGCACTGGTGCTAATTGTACAATTCAGTCCACTTGCCTCTGTTTGAATATTTTTATAATGAAATGTTGGGAAAACCCCTGCTATATTACAGATATGTCCAGCATATCTCAACTTTCAATAACTATTCTCTCTGAGCCTTATCTTTAAAGATGTCGATGAAATTTGACTTACTAAGAATTTAAGGGTTTTTAAATCCTATTTCTTGACAGGACTGTAACCACGTGAAACATCTAGAAGTTTTCATGTAAAAATGTTTAATAACTTCCTTTCTTATTTTTAAAACAAGTGTGAGCTACAGATAATTTTTATCCGAGTATTAAGAACTTAAAATTACTATTCTTGCTGAACCTTGAGAACATAACACCAAGTGAAGTAGGCCAGTCACAAGAAGACAAATGCTGTTTGATCCCACTTATATGAAGTACCCAGAGTAGTAAACTCACACACAGAAAGTAGAATTACATGGCACAGTTCTGTATTCATTCTTATATATGTGTCCTGAGTTTCGATTTAAATAAATTATCCTTTATATTTTTAAAAAATGGTTAAAGCGGTAAATCTTATGTGCATTTTGCCACAATTAAAAATAAAAAATTTAAAAAGCTAGGGGGGAAAAGACCATCCTTGGGAAGGTGAGCACTCTTTTTAATTTTAGTGAAACTGCCCTCTTATTGTCCGAGTAATTTCTGTTATCTGGCCTCTTCCTGTATTTTCCAGGAGGAAGAACTTCCTTCCATAGAACAGTTAGCCCGGCAGATAGAAGATGAGGAAATTAACCTGAAGGAGAAGCCCCGGAAATATCTCAAAAGAGTCTACCAGGAAACCATCTACAAGTCCCTGGTGGAGAAGAGCATTCTTGACTACCTGCACTATAATCACTACCACCTGCCCATGTACGCGTGGCCAGGCATCATTTAGTTGTGGCCACGGCCTCCACTTTATTGTGTTCACACGTGGAGTTCGGGGACGTGCTCGTATAAATAGGAAACCTCCTGAAGCCTGGCTTGACAACCGAGCACCATCGTGGTTTTGGGACGTCCTTTCCACTTCCACGAACGTCTGTAGTTTTCTATCGTCCCAGTAGGTGGCGCACGGCCGTGGGTCTCTATTCTGGGGCAGGGAGACGCTTCTGAACGCCAGGCATGTTCCAGGGCAGAATAATCCATTTCAGCAATAAAATGGGATGCACTGTGTAAGACTCGTTTTTACGTTGGGTGTGATTCTGATAGATTTCCTGAAATGCTCTGCCGCCAATTTTCTCAGTTCTTCACCTGTTTACCCAGTAATACTCCTGGGTGAGAAAAAAGAAAACCATGTGCCCAGTATGGAAAATCGGTGAAACAGACGATGAGGAATTAGCCCTGTAATCCAACAACATAAGAACTGTTGACATGAACTTTGAAAATGAGGCAGCTGTTATTACAATTTCTGTATTGTAACGTTGTAGGTTATAAGAACAAAAACTCAAAGATCACACAGGCTCACATGCAGGTTTTAGATGAGAAAATAGTAGTGGGAAATCAATGTACTTCCTTTCCTTTGACCCTTCACACTGTTGCTTTGCATGGGGCCTCTGGTACATGTCACCTGTAATATGGCTCAGAAACCCTTTTTCTTATAAATAAAGCAAATTTAGTGCTCACTAGAAAACGTATGGATGCAGGAACAACAATAGTTTTCGTTTATTTGGATCTCTTTTAATAGATGGCGTGACACAATTCACGACTGAATTTTTGATCAGCAGGGCTTAAAATTGTTTTTCATGGATGCAATTCTAGTTTTTCAATTTTTTTTTTTTGCATTTATGTTAACATTAGGCCAAAGTCGGCACAATTACAAGGGTCACACAGCTATTAGGATGGAAAATCATAGTTGGTGTTACAGAATTATATACCCCTTATCAAAAAGAAAATTGTTCCAGAATGCTAGGTTTGGTTTTTCTGAGGCAGGCAAAAGCAAGCAATACGGTCCACTAATTCCTTCACATGTATGTTTTACACAAATGTGCATGGGTCATTTAGAGGGAGGCCCAGCTTCAGCCACATGCTACAAACTGTGTAACTTGGAGAACAATCCCTACTGGTTGGCTCTTCAAACTGCAAACCAACACACGTGGAACCATATTTCAGGGCTGGCGAATAAGGCAGCTTGAGGATCTATCCCCCACCCTTTTGCCCCCTTCCCCTGAGAGGTCCTGGGTCAAATTCATCAGCAAAAGGAGCGAGTTTCTGTGACAGGCCCTGGGACCCTTGGGTGGAGACTAACAGAAACCACCTCAAAGGATCAACAGTTAGGATTTCTGTGATCAAGTATTACCATTAAAAGCCTTCTAGTCACACAAATGCGACCCCACATGACAATGCTGACCTTAAAATGGAATCATGCATTCATGTGATAGTAAGTTTTTCTTTGCTGCTTTTTAAAAAGTAGGCTGGGATTTGAAAAATGTGCAGAATGGGTTTTAGTCTACAAAATGTCTGATGGGGTCATTCTCATTGTCATCCCATATTCACTAAGTGAGTAATTTCTTGGGTCTGGGCAGGAACTTCAGCATCTCTGTGTGGACTTCAGCATTTTACCACCCAGGGACAACTTTTCTAAGAGTAAGAGAAGAACCCAAGGGTCATTGATTTGGGCTTGACATTGGCTGTGTTAAGGGCTTCGAGAGAATATTTACTCCTCACTGATGATAAAGCCTGGCCAAAGAAAGGGCCTCAAAGAGAACAATATTTGGACTTCTCTGTGCGTGCTCAGGCATAGATTCTGTAGAGACAGATGAATGCATGAAGTCCCTGCCTATTTCAGCATTTGCTCTTGAGCTGGGGACATCTTGGGCTCAAAGGCTGATCTTGGAATTCTATAGTTTTGAACAAGGCACAGTGACAAGAAAACACCAAAGTTAATTTCCCCAAGTTTTGTTCCCGCCAATCACATGCACCTGACTATATGCTTCACAGAGGCCTCTAATGCTGGTATGTGGGTGTGTGATAGAGTATACCCACCCCCTTTCCCCAAATGGCTCTTGTATGACACCCAAATATCACAGGAAGGCCAAAGAAAAATAAAAGACAAGCTGATAGAGGAAAGGGAGCACTGCATGGAGGAGAAAATGTAAAGCCAGCCAGTCAATATTTACCCTTAGAAGAGTGTGTGTGTATGAGAGAGAGAGAGAGGGAGGGAGAGAGAGTGCACCCCGCACCGGCTGAGGGAGCGCTAGCCAAGAAGCAGGGAGAGGGGCTTGAAAGTGGCCGCTTGTGAGGAGCTGTTGATTGTTTTCTGGTTGAGAGAAGAGGTGATGATAAGGCTGGGATGCAGCGAGCGCCGGCCGGGGCAGCGAGCCGGCAGCTGTATGCTAATGCTCACAGAAACCAAGCCTCCGCATTCCCCATTAAAGCCGGCGGCCAGGAGGCCACACATCACTGAACAAATAGGCTCTCTCTAGACAAATAAAATAACACACGTTGGCCTGCGGGGAGGGGGGAGAGCTAGAGGGGGAGAAGGGTGGGGGGAGAGGGGAAGGGAAAAGAGATGGGGAGAGGAGAGCCGGGGAGGAGAGGGAGGACCGGCCGACGGGAGGGGAGAGGAGAGAGAAAGCGGGGGGGGGGGGGGGGGGGGGGGGGGGGGGGGGGGGGGGAGCTGCAGGCAGAGAACCAGAGAGAAAAAAGGAGAGAGTCTAAGGGAGAGAGAGTTGAGGGGGGTGGCGAGACAGAGAGTGGGACCTGGGGTGTGGGGGCGAGAGTCAGGATGTGAGAGACAGGAGGGAGGCGTGGGGAAAGAGGCAAGGGGAGTAGAAGAAGGAGGAAAGGGGGCACAGGAGGGACGGGAGTGGGACAGAGGAGGAGGGAGGCCAGAGATAGGAGTCGCAGGGAGCGAGAGGGGGGTAGGAAAGGGATAGTGGGCGCGGGGACTGAACACTTACACCCAAACCCCAAAGCAGCCACAAGAAAGGGAGAGCTGAGGCCAAGGCGAAGTGTGCGCCCCTTCTGGCCCGCAGGGGCCTGGTCACCTCTTGGTCCCCCCTGGGCCAGGCGACGAGGAGTAGGATCGGAGTCCCGTGGCCTTTCCGGTCAGTTTTTGCTGGGGGTGCTGTCGCTGCCTTTTCTGAGACGGCGGCGCGCGGGCAGTGGGGCCGCCGCTTCACAGGTGCAAGCAGTTCCCTCGTGCGCCCCCACGTTCAATGTCATCCCGGTCCGCTCAGTGCCGTTCCAGCTTTAACTGGCATAATTCTCTGCTTACGGCTTTTCCACATTTTCTGGCTTTGCCAATACCACCCTTCCCGTCGCGGGGCCCGGGAGCCTCTGGCCCCCCTCCCCTCCCACAGGGTCCCACCCGAGGCAAAAACAAACAGCCCCGAGGGCACTTCACGGAGCGTGCGGTGGCCCCGACGGCACACTGGGATAAAAGAGGCGGCCAACCACCCCGTCGGCCCCCGGCCGAATAATGGGTGCGCAGCAGATTGCCAGGGGCACTCGAAACTCGAGGGGAGGGAAATACTTGAGCGCGGTCCCTCCCCGCGCCCTGCGGAAGGCGCAGCCTCGCGGATTCTCCCTTGTTCGCTCTCTTTCATGCACTCTTCTTTTGTGTGGAATTATTTAAACGAGAGATCCATGGCAGCTTTATGCTAATGTGCCGAACAAAGGCAACGGCCCGCGGGCGGGGGCCGGGAAGGTGCCTGGAGGCCGGACCGGGCCGGGCGGGGCGGCGGGCGGGCGGGCTGCGCGTGTCTCTCGCGTGCCCCTGGGACTGACACAACAACCCCTCATTCCTGCAAACACAAAGCCTCTCCCCGGCTCGGGCCCCGCGCTCGCCCCGCGCACTGGGGCGCGGGCCCCTCCGGGACCTGACGGCGGGTTCGGCGGCGGTAACGCGCGGTTCAGGCCGGGTCGAGGCTGGTGGGCAGGGAGGCCTGGGGTGGGGCTTCTGTGAGTCCCGGAGAGGGGTCCCCAGCAGAGTGGGGCTAGGGGTGTTGGCGGGGGAGCGCTGTCAACCCCCTCTCGCCCCTCCCAGTGTCTCTAAACGCGCTGTGCGGTAGGATTGCGGACCCTCCAGTCTCCGCCTCTCGGGAGCTCAGTGGCCGCCTGGACAACTCGACACCCCACCAGGCAATTCCTAGGCCGAAATCCCCCGCTTTGGCGCCTATATCCAAGCTTCGCGCTTTCAAGAAACTCCCCGGGGCTAGACTCTTGAGCTGGGGTTCGCAGTGAACCCCGGCGCGCTCCCCGACGGCTACCTGAGACACCAGCACCAAAAAAAAAAAAAAAAAAAAATTTTTTTTTGAGCGCCTGCGGCCGTCAAAGGAAGAACCCGCAGCGGGGTCTGCAAGGACCAGAAGCAATGAGACTGCCGAATGTTTCCAAAGCGCTGCCAGGACCGACCCCACAGGAAGGGGAGGAGTCTCCCGAGGCCTGGGAAGGACACTTCGGGGACCTGCCTTGGATCCCCATGCTCGCCGACTCCGGTGAAGCTCCTCTGGAGGGAGGCAAAGCATGCTCAGTGTTTCCCCGACCCAACTCCACGCGGCGCCCACTCGGAATCTCTGCGTAAAGGCCGGCCGCCGGGGCACAGCGTGATGGCGCTTTGCCCTTCCCAGAAGAAGACAAATGTTTTGACCCGAAGTCCCCATAGGGATGGGGGACTGCAGGCGCGCAGATTTTGAGAAATGAGATCACTCAGAAGACAACGGAAACTTACGAGCA
The DNA here is from genome assembly GCF_029215605.1 of Mirounga angustirostris. Lineage (NCBI taxonomy): Eukaryota > Metazoa > Chordata > Mammalia > Carnivora > Phocidae > Mirounga > Mirounga angustirostris. The sequence goes on along the minus strand of NW_026991718.1, from coordinate 93,361,910 downwards.
GGTGCAAGGCTGTACCTACGTGGAGGTTGCTGGTGTGTGCGTGCGCCCTCAGTCTAATTCTTCCCCAGTCCTGAGACATGGAATTAGTTTCTAATACCAGCATCTTTCAAGTTTCTATTTATTTTGACCGTACTGGTCTGAAAACAGATTTCACTTTCCCTGACAAGACTAAAAACCACAAACTAAGCAAAAGATCCACTGAATCTCAGTATCTCAATAGTGTTCAATAGATTCTCTGGGCTTAATACAGAACCCGTTTGAATTCGCAGCATTCAGGAAGGATTTTGCTTTGGTTTGGTTTTTTTGCCCCCCCCCCCCGCACTCTTTACAATTATGGGTGTTGTTATTTTTAAAGGATTCACAAGGTGACTAACTCGCTGTTATCTGTTGAATGAAAGCAGTGTTACACATGCAAGACCAAATACCCGGCAGTCAGTTGAGGACGGCAGGCCGAGCCCCCGCCCTATTATTCCACAATCCAGATGGGATTCGTGATTAGAAAATAAAATTGGCCAAAGCTGTCCCGGAATCCCTCTCTTACTTCTAATTTCATCGGCAGTATTAATCAGCGCTCAAAAGAGCAAAGGAAACAACATCAGTTACTTTTAGATTGAAACATATTTATGAATTTTAGATAAACTCATTTTAGAATTTCTAACTTTTTTGAGGACTAGCATTCACCGCAGTTAGCATTTTTTAAAAGGAGGGTGAGAGCTTTCAAGATATATTCCATTATATGTATTCTTCTCTTTTAGGTCTGAGTTAAAAAAAAGATCACAAACATAAAATCATCAAACATCTTTCCTTTTGATTAACCAACTTGATTAACCCTTTGATTAACTAAGCCCAACAATTGTCTCCATTACAACTTATTACTCATGTGGATTCTAAAAAAAAAAAAAAAAAAAAGAGTCTGCTTAATTTCCCCGCCAGGGTATTTTTAGAGGGAAAATCCAAAAACAATTAAATACCTTCAGTGGCATTAAGCATAAGCAAAACTCAGCACCATCTATATAGGAGCACAGAGCTTTCCAGAAAAAAATGTCCATTTCCTTCTCTCTCAATAAAGTGACATTTTCCTCACAACATAATGACATTTTCTGCAGCTTTGATTTGTTCCCTAGTGATGGGTGATCAGGCCCACTATGCACTCTTGGGGTTCTGCCCCGGTCCCCCGGAGATTTTGTGTTTCCTTGGGGCTGGGCTGGGAAGAGGATGAAGGCAAAGGGCCCGATCTGGGTCCAAACGGGGCTGCCGGGGTGGTGGGTAGGGGGTTGTGAGTGTGTGGATCTTCGCTGTTGTCTCTTCCTGGTGGCAAGGGGGGAGGCAGCTTGTCCTCTCCGAGGCCGCAGCCTGCCTCTGAGGACAGATTGCCCCCACCTCCCCCCGGCCGGCAGCACGCGTCTCTTTTGCGTCCAGATTGGCCGCGACCGGCGCTCAATAGCCGGAGGTTAATTTCCTTCACAAAGGTGAAGGGGGCACGGCTCCGGGGGGGCCCTCGCGCCCAGACAGGCGGCCCCTTTATTCCGCTGCGCCTTGATTGGAGCCCTTGATTTAGCATCTGATGTCAGCCGGCAGACAAAATGCCCGCTCCGAATGAAAATGCATGAGGCGGCGCAAGGAGAGCGGAAACCAACTTCAGCCGGGCGCACGCGGCCGACCGCGCGTTTCGGCCTTTGGCCAACTCCTTCCGAATCAGCCCAGCCCAGCGCCTCGCGGAGGCTGAGTGGCCTGGGCCGGGCTCCTCTAAGGATGCCAATCCTTGAGCCTCGGAGAACTTTAAAAAAAGAAAGAAAGAAAGAAAGAAAGAAAAGAAAAGAAAAAAGAAAGTTCAGAAATTCATGTTTCTTTTGGAACCCAGCCTAACTTGCCCCCCGCCCCCCGCGCCCCGCCCCTGGGCTGCGTCTGCTAGCGATTAAAGAAGTGCGGTGCCAACTGTTTCTAAAACTCGAGATAAAATCTTCCAGACGCACGCGGGCGCACGAAGGCCGCGAACGCAAACATCGCCCCGGCTGCAGCCAGAAGGCCAGATCCTCTACCCAAGTTTGGAACCCCAGGGTCCCATTTTCGCTTGGGTCCTGGGTCCCGTGGCCCACCCGGCCGAGGCTCTCGGCCGCCCGGGCTTTGCCGCTATTTTCGATTTTTGATTATTTCCCAAACACCAGGCGGAGTCCCTGCGCCTCCCCCGACCCCTCTCCCGCCCCAGCAGCCGCACTCAGATCTCCCCCGCGCCTGCTGCTGCCCACCGCCGCCCCTACCCAATCAGCGCGCACAACTTCCCCCTCCGCTCGGGCTCGCGGATTGAACCCTCCTGACATATTTGGGACCATTCTTCTCCTTTGTTGCTATTTTGCTCGCGACCCGCGGGTAATCCCCGCGCGGGAGGGGGGCGTGCATTGTCGTGCTGATGGACGGGCCCATTTGGCGGCTCCGCGCCCCCCGGAGGAGAGACACAAAGCCCAGGCACGTGCGCCTCCCCATAGAGGAGCAGCAGACCGTGAAGGGAGGCGGGGCCGGGCGTGTGCCTGGGCCGGGCGGGGCGGCGGCGCCGGGCGGGGCGGCAGCGGGGCGCGCGCGGGGGCCCCGCGCCCTCAGGTACATCTGCCGCACCTACCGGGCGACCCCCGAGTCCCGGCCCCCTTTTTGCCGCCCCGTCGCCCTCCCACCCGACCAGGCGGAGGAGCTGCGGGCGCGCTGATTGGCTCCGGGGGAAGCGGGAGGCGAGAACAATGGCCCCCTCCCCCAGTTAAAAGGGAGCGGCTCCCGGGCCCGGGGACAGGGACGCGCGTGCAGGGCGCAGAGCCGGGCCGAGCCGCCGCCGGCGCCACGCGAGTCCCGCAGCTGCCGCGGCCGGGCCATGGGCCGGGGGCACTGAGGGCCGCTGGGGCCGAGCGCGGAGGTGGGACCGAGCCAGTGCCTTGCCCTCGCGCCGCGCCAACATGCCCCGCGGCTTCCTGGTGAAGCGCAGCAAGAAGTCCACGCCCGTGTCCTACCGGGTCCGCGGCGGCGAGGACGGCGACCGCGCGCTGCTGCTCTCGCCTGGCTGCGGGGGCGCCCGCGCCTCGCCCCCGGCGCCGAGCCCCGGGCCGGGACCGCTGCCGCCGCCCGCCGAGCGCGCCCATGCGGCGCTCGCTGCCGCGCTCGCCTGCGCGCCGGGCCCGCCGCCTCCTCCGCCGGGCCCGCGGGCCGCGCACTTCGGCAACCCGGAGGCCGCGCACCCGGCGCCGCTCTACAGCCCCACGCGGCCCGTGAGCCGCGAGCACGAGAAGCACAAGTACTTCGAGCGCAGCTTCAACCTCGGGTCGCCGGTCTCGGCCGAGTCCTTCCCCACGCCCGCCGCTCTGCTCGGAGGCGGCGGCGGCGGCGGCGGCGCGAACGGCACCGGCGGCGGCGGCGGCACCTGCGGCGGCGACCCGCTGCTCTTCGCGCCCGCGGAGCTCAAGATGGGCACGGCGTTCTCCGCGGGCGCCGAGGCGGCCCGCGGCCCAGGGCCCGGCCCCCCGCTGCCCCCCGCCGCCTCCCTGCGGCCCCCGGGCAAGCGGCCCGCGCCCCCCGCCGCCGCCGCCGCCGCCGCCGAGCCGCCCGCCAAGGTAGCCAAGGCCCCGGGCGCCAAGAAGCCCAAAGCCATCCGCAAGCTGCACTTCGAGGACGAGGTGACCACGTCGCCTGTGCTGGGGCTCAAGATCAAGGAGGGCCCGGTGGAGGCGCCGCGGGGCCGGGCGGGGGGCGCGGCGCGGCCGCTGGGCGAGTTCATCTGCCAGCTCTGCAAGGAGGAGTACGCCGACCCGTTCGCGCTGGCGCAGCACAAGTGCTCGCGCATTGTGCGCGTGGAGTACCGCTGCCCCGAGTGCGCCAAGGTCTTCAGCTGCCCCGCCAACCTAGCCTCGCACCGCCGCTGGCACAAACCGCGGCCTGCGCCCGCCGCCGCCCGCGCGTCCGAGCCTGAAACCGCTGCCAGGGCTGAGGCGCGGGAGGCGACAGGCGGCGGCAGCGACCGCGACACGCCGAGCCCCGGCGGCGTGTCCGAGTCGGGCTCCGAGGACGGGCTCTACGAGTGCCACCACTGCGCCAAGAAGTTCCGCCGCCAGGCCTATCTGCGCAAGCACCTGCTGGCGCACCACCAGGCGCTGCAGGCCAAGGGCGCGCCGCCCGCGCCTCCGGCGGAGGACCTACTGGCCTTGTACCCTGGGCCCGATGAGAAGGCGCCCCAGGAGGCGGCCGGCGACGGCGAGGCGGCCGGCGTGCTGGGCCTGAGCGCGTCCGCCGAGTGCCACCTGTGCCCGGTGTGCGGGGAGACGTTCCCCAGCAAGGGCGCCCAGGAGCGCCACCTGCGCCTGCTGCACGCCGCCCAGGTGTTCCCCTGCAAGTACTGCCCAGCCACCTTCTACAGCTCGCCTGGTCTCACGCGGCACATCAACAAGTGCCACCCGTCCGAGAACAGACAGGTGATCCTCCTGCAGGTGCCCGTGCGTCCGGCCTGCTAGAGCGCGCCCTCCACCCCGGCCCCCGCCCCGAACTGTGCCTTCTCTTGGAGACCCACGAGGAGAGCGCGCCCTGCGCGCCCTGAACCCGCGTCCGCGCCGGGGGCGCCCGCCCCCGGTGAAAGTGTTGTCTCCGCTTCTCTCGGTGTGGCGTGACGGTAACCCCGATCCTCTCGTTGTGACTCCTTTTGGACCCCCCCCCCCCTTTTGCGTTGTGTCCCCTTTCCCTCCTTGGCGCAACAGGAGCCAATCTCTTTCTGTACAAGAGAGAAAAGCTGTACGCGTTTGTCTCGTGGTTGGAAGCTTCCCCCTTGGAGCGGAGAGCTGTTTTTCTTGCTAGTATTCGCTGTGTTCATGGTCTAGAAATGCGGTTTGCTCTCGCCTACCAATCTCTGCTCTCTATGTATGTAGCGTACGGGTTGTTTTGGGTGAATCTTGAGGAATAAATGCCTTTATATTTCACAGGCTGTAAATTGAACTTCCCACACGATTAGCTTTATTATGGCTTGTGAACTGCTGGAGTCTGGCTTTACCTTTTTGTATGTGAACAAATCAAATTGCTTAAAAAAGAGTTTTCTTTAGTATAGCCACAAATGCCTTGAACTGTTGTCTGTTTGGGATTGGTTTTGGGGGGAGGGAAGGGAATTTTCAGAAAATGCTGTAGAAACTGCCTCAATACTTCACGTAAGACTCTTTGGTTTGATCTTTGATCATCTTTGTTGAGGTAGGACTATATGAGTTTTCTTTAAATGTATATGTTGATTTATGAGTAATTGTTATTTATTCTTTATTTATTTATATTAATTATGAAGATTATGATATTATTTGATTGCAGATCTTTTTTTTTGGTACGCTTCCTCCCCCATCCCTTGCCACTCTTGACATTTCACTGTGCATTTTAGAAGAGAGCCTTTTTCTAAAGGGATCTGTTAAAAGTTTTAACTTTTATACCTGAGTGAATTACAGACAACCTACCATTTTATTCTGCTTGGAGGGCCCCTGGAGCCCTCGTACAACCGACAGCTCTTACTTTTAAATGCAATCTCTTTTCTACATACATTATTTTCTTAATTGTTAGCTATTTATAGAAAGCTTCAATAGAACTGTTTCAACTGTATAACTATTTACTATTCAAATAAAAATATTTTCAAAGTCAAAGTAAGATGGATTTATTTCTGCATCATGCGGCTTCCATAAGGATTTAAAATGATTTCTTAAATGTCTGGTTTTTATTAAAGAAAAAAAAAATCCCACCACCCTCACTAGGATCATGGGTTTTAGAGCTGAGCCTGAACCTCTGGGGTCTGCCCCTCTGACCCTTTAAGGGTGTCGCCTCAGAAACAGTCAACAGGAGCAGAAGGCAAGTCAGGGACCCTCAGAAATGCACTGGAAGGTGGGGTTAGAATGATAGCTGTGGAGACTTTTTCAGGAAAATCTACATAAGTGCCCACAAGAATCTATCCTTTTCACCAAGGGATGTAGAGACACTGCTTTAACTTAGCAGATCCTTCATGTCCCGACAATTTGGGACTCAGTGTAACAGTAATTCTTCACATAAATAAGGTGGGTAGTTTTGGGCCCTTAAGTATCAACTAGAAAAAAAGTAGAAATGATGTCATGGTCAGATTTCCAAAGTAAGGAAAACAAACCAGATCACATGTGGATATAACCAAAGTTAAACAACTGGGTTTGGGGTAAGGGCTCAAAAACAATTTTTCAATCAGGTGATCAGTCTGCTTTTGGGGGGAAAAATGGAACACCATCTGTTTGGGGGTATTAAATTTAATAACAGGTCATTACAATGTTTTCCGTTATGTGTCACTCAGCTCTTTGAAGAACAGTTCTGATGCTCACCAGTTAATATTTCAAGTTGTTTTCCTCTCTTTGAAAAACGCCATTACGGAGCTGTGCTCAACATCACAAGTGTGCATTTCCTTTTGTGGTGTGTTTTGCTACTTCTTTCCTGAGGCCCTCGGAAATCGAAGGTTTGTCCACCAAAGCAATTTCAGAAATCTGCCCAGGAAAGGGTAGCCTGTTTGAAGGGTGTAGACGGGATGAGGGTGGGAAGGGCAGTCCATGAGAAACTTGGAAGGAAGAATTGGGAGAGATCATTTCTCAGATTCCGAGCCTGAAGTGTGGCGCGGGAGAGGGTTTAATAAAAGGCTCAGCTGTCAGGAACACTGAATATTCCTCTCTGTGAGGGCCTGGCAACAGACTCAGAATGATAATGGAAAAGCCACTACAGGTGAGTTGGTTCGGGGACAGATTGCAGGTTGCCCTTTATTGCTGCTGACTATGTATTTGAGCAGTTGGGAGAAATACTGGAGGACAAAATCTCAGTGCCTGCACAATATGAAAGCACAGGGACAAAACAGTATTTATAACGTTCTGGGAACTTTGAATGAAACAAAATAAAACTCAGATTTGCAAGCTGTTGGCTGTCCTGTCTGAGCAACACTCACATGAGAGTTTTTAAATGTCCTCTCTGAATCACACCGTACATTAAACGATCCCTCATAAGAGGGATGTTCAGTGTATGTTCTAAGCCAACAGAAAGTTTCCTGGAAGGCCCAATGGTTGGCTGCACACGACAAGTGAGGCCTGTCTGCAGGAATGATAGCTTGTCGTCTGTGTTTGGCCCACTGATTTTCTTGTCCATAATCATAAAGCATAAATTCTAAGATCCACCTTCATGAGGGCAAAGAAAATTTGGTTGTTCGCCAATGTGCTCTTTCATCCCCCTTGGGAATATATTTCTGTGGACCAAATATGTCTTTTCTAAAATAGAAAGTAGAATTTCATTTGTGTGAGATGTTCAGTGAAATTGTATAGAAAATTGAACCCATTAAAGTTGACTAAATGGTGTCCAAGAAATAGACAAGGTTTGTCTATTTCAAAGCTATGTACTAGGAGGGGTCAACAGAAAGGAAATCAGATTCTCGCTCAATCTCTCTCTTTTTCATCCCTCCCTGGATAATAAGTTCACAAGGGTCCCTGATATAGAATACCAAGTGGAAATGTGCTCACCTTCTTTATAAATATGCAAAGGATGCCCCGAGGACATCCTGTGTGTCTGAGGTTGCTCCAAGCTTGGACAACCTTCCCTGGAACCCACACACAGCCACACCCACCGCAGCAAGGGATTGGTGTTGGAGGGGGCGGTTAGGAAAAGGGACAAGACCAAAGAGGGAGGAGCTCAAAGAGGGGGCCAAATAAAGTAAAGGATTTTATTTTTGCCGGTGGTCTCCACACGTTTTCTATTACCACACAAAGGTGGTGTCATAAAAGCAAAAGGCTGCCCTGGGCTCCCTGGTTCTGAAGTGAGCCTGCAGCTTTGCCCCTTTCTCCAGAGTTGATAACTTCCTCTGGATTCACGTTTCCCTGGAGGCCTGGAGAAGTCAGGGCTCCTCCGGGCCTCAGAGCAGGAACCATGGATGAACCCACCCACCCGGGCCACCTACTCAAAGGCCTCCGCTGTGAAGACCTGGTGCTCCTTCTGTGTAGCACTTCTGGTCAGGCGCTCACCCTGCCTTCAGAGGGTCCCAGGGCCCACCGCTGGGTTCAGTCGGGGAGTCCCCAGGTCGCACAGGGGCTCCAGGGTAACTTGGGAGCCCCAGAAGCCAGGCCAGAGGCTCCACAGCTGCCCACGATGACCCATCAGAGAGCAGAGCCGAAGCCTGGAGCCAGGCAGGACTGCAGCTGTGCACCGGCACACGTGGGTATGTCGGGGTGCCCTGTAGGGACCAGGGAGCACAAGTCTGGGCGCGGCATTGCTAGTCTACAGGTGGGCGCTGCCAGATGCTGTTGACCATGAGGGCGCCCGTCTCCCCTTGGCCTCCAGGGCTCTGCTGCAGGCTCCTGGGTGGAACAGCCGCCTCCCCCCAGCAGCTACCCCCCGTCTCCATCCTCTGGACTTCACTCCACAGCCATCCACAGAGCCTTCGAACAAAACAAAGCAGAAGCGTCTCTCCACAGTCCAAGTGAACAGGTAACATCATAGCATTCTTCACCCACCAAATGTCTTGCGAATAGAGAAAGGGTCTAGAATGTGGCTCAGGCAGCAAGCACCTTGACTCTGCTGGTCCCTCGGCTTTCTGCCGTCCTCTTTCTCCTCATCTATAAACCAGAGAGACTGGGGCTCTGCGAGGTCCACTGAGACATTTCAGGAGGGTTCCCGAGGCTGTGAGATGGAAGGTAGCAAAGACCCAAAAGGGAGAGGGCATCCTTGGTACTGGCAGGAGAAAACATTTCTCACAAGCGTGTTCGCTGGTGTTTAGGATTAGCTAAGAACCCGCTGGTGTGTGGCAGGCAGGCTTTGAGCAAGGCTTGCTATCCTCTTGAGGAAGGGACATTTTGGTCTCATGGAGAAAGTTTCTAACTGACCTCTAGTGTGTGGGGTCAGTTAGAACGACACATATACACACAATAATGTGTCACCCAGTTACCTTCTCACAGTGCCAGGTTAAGCTAGAGAGACCTGTACAGTTTGGTGGTTGAAGGTACAAGCTGTGAAGTTTGGAAAAGGTCAAGGGGGAAACTGAGTTGTAGAGAGACCCCCCACACGGTGGCAAAGCACACCAGTGTGGGAGAGTGAACCGAAGAGCATGTGAGGGCCTCCATCCCCTCTGATTGCCAGAGTGGTACCAAAGCTCGGACCCTTAGGATTCTAACCCTAAATTATAGAAACATTTGATTAATGTTTTGGCAATATAACTTGAAGGTAATCGCCTGAAAGCCCCGCTCTGCTGAGAAAACCTCCAAATGCATCTTCAAGTTATATATATCTTATATATCGAAAGAAACATATTGTTTCTTTCTTACCAATCTGCAGCATTAGGTGGCCGATACTCACAGGGAAAGTGTGGTACACTCATGACTCCTGGGCTGTGATACAGCGATCATCTCTAACAAGCACATACATCAGCATCACAAGAAAAGTGCAGAAGCGAGATCTGGTCATGGGGCCCACAATTATCCCCACCCAGTGGCCCTAGGGGAAAGAACAATTCCCAAACACCCAGAGTGGGAAGACCATTTTCTGAGGGCTTGTTCAAGGTCCTGGGCTTCCTCCTGCCCCTGTGGCACGTTAGTCAGTCAAGCAAGGCCAGGTATGTTGAGTCCACAAGAAGAAGGGGTGAGAGAGGACAGCACCTACCCTCCCAGTGATTTCCATGAATAGGGAAATCTCTTTTTTTTTTTCCACCGGGAGAACTGGGAAACTCCTGCTTCCTTCTGAGGTTGCTAAGGAAACATAAATAATTTTCAACCGATTCATCAACATCTTGTCTTGTGCAAACAACCAGCTATAGGTCTGGGTGTCACCAAGGCAATTTCCCAGTCAAGAGGATTTTCTGCAGACAAATGAATCCTGTGTCTTCGGACGTTCCTCATGAGGAACTGCAGGGGGGAAAGTACTACATGCCAGATTGGATCTGGAAAGCGACAGAGACCAATGAGAGGTATCACCAACAAGGCACCTCTGATGGACTTTCGTGATGAAGAGAATTGATTTCTTACATCTGGTGAGAGAAACAACTTGGCTCCTGAATTTACCATCCACAACCTTTTTTTTTTTTTTTTGGTCATCCTTAAGGCCTGATATGCTTTTCAGATCATAGAACATATTTGAGCATATGATTTGAAGTCAGTTAACATATTTTCACTAACCCAAACACACACCCCTTCATCTCTTAAGCCCCAACTGTCAACATTTGTGTTCCATATACTTTTATTGTGGGCTTGGGCTGTTGCATCTGGAAAGTGAAATGTTCAAGACACGATGATATGGCAGGCAGATGGGTTGCAGGGTAAACGTGTTCATGTTTGTCTTATTTGAAGATTTCTATACTGTGTGGATCTCTTGGTGGCATTTCCACACAAAGCGTCCATACTGATGTGTTTGCCTTAGCTCATGGCATGAGCCCGCACTACTGGGACGAACCGTTCTTAGGACATTTACTGTATTGCAACGAAGCCTATAGAATGTTGACCGCCGGTCAGAGCACATTCAGAGTCATGAGTGTCGGAAGCTCGTGTTTTGAGCAGGTCAGATTCACACCGTGCAGCGTCCCCACCATCTGTGGGATGCTCGTCCACACGGTTTGCGTTCCTAGTTTACCGTGTTGCTTCCCTTCACCACAGCCCAGGTGTTCACCGTTCCTTCCACTTGGTTTGGACCAGTAGACTAAGCATCACACAGCAGGAAACAATAATGGCAGAAACTTCAACCTGAATCCATTATTCTCCTTTTTCACTCATCAGAAAAGGCCCTTTTATTTGAATGCAACATCTGCTTCATCTCTGTTGTTCAGGACCGGGGCCCCGATGCAACCCCCTTGCTCAAACGCCACAGCCAGGTGTCACACCTGACGGTGACAGGAGGGACAGACTGAGCCAAGAGGCTATTGTCTGCCGAATCTGATAGGAAGCAGGGAGGTGTCAGTGCATGGAGGGGTTTCAGAGGAGGCTCTTTTTACAGGAGGAAAGAAAAAATTAGGCTACAATTTCCTGCGAGCACGAAGAACAGAAAAGGATGGGGAACTTGGGCTGAAACCCACGTGTCCAATATTGCCATTTCAAAGCTGGTCGCACCAGTGCATTGCAGTTCTTTTCTACTGCTGTGGGTTCTACTGTCTTATGTAAAATGAACCTCGATCATTCCACGATGCAGCTACGAAGAGGGCAGAAGATAGGCAGAAGCTGACAGGAATAATGTCCATAAAAATGAACTGTCAGGGACACAAGGTGACGAACCAGATTGCAGTCTCTGGGTGTCCAGATCCAAACAGAATCATGTTAGGTCTCATCAAATACATTACACACTCTTCTTTCACTCATCTCTCCAATAAAAGACCATTATTGCTTCTTTTGAGCAGTGTTATTATCCTTGATATCTTCTTGAGGGTTTTCACATGAATATCTTGATAATTCACCAAACACCAGTTATAGTTTTAAATCCTTTTTAGGGAAACATTTACCTACTAAAGATTTCAGATTTGTATCCAGAAACTTTTTTGTTTTATTAACCACAGAGAAAATCATGATTTCCCCCCTTCTATTTTCAAAATTTGGTGATTCAGCTTAAAGAGAACTCAAAAAAAGTAAACACACATTATATAGCTATGTTGACTTGTTTGTTGCAGCAACTGTGATCTTACACCTTCTAAGGTTGTACTGAGATTCCAGAATTATTGCCACTCTTGTGGTACTTCACCAGTTCTACCATTATAACAGTAGAGGTTGACCCAGGGGTCAGCTGGCCAAATCTGGCCATGAGCCTGTTTTGTAAATAAAGTTTTATTGGAACATGGCCACACCCGTTTGCTTACTATTGTCTATGACTGTGTTCATACCTTAATGGCAGAGTTTCATCATCTCAGTAGAGACTCTATGGTACGCAAAATCTAAAATACTTACTAGAAAAGGTTTGCCTTCTCCTGGACTAGACAATAGAATTGTGCAATAATGTTTTATGGATCTCCGACGTGCCTGCCCTTGATCAGATGGAAACGTGGTCCTTGTGAGAACTGGGCTTGTCTGGGTGGTGCCTTGACTACCACAAACCCAACCTCTCAGCATACGTAGTCTTAAAAATGGCAAAATTGAGGTGGCACTGCCTATTTTTATAGGTGGCACTGCCTCAGGCACCACTTTTTTCATTTTTACTTTTTCAAAGATTTTATTTTTAAGTAATCTCTACACCCACGTGGGGCTCAACGAGCTCACAACCCTGAGATCAAGAGTCCCACGCTCCAGTGATTGAGCCAGCCAGATGCCCGTAGGCACCGCTTTTAAAACCCCAAATGTTTAAATGAGGAATTTAAGTAGGAAGCTGCCTCCAAGATAATTTTCTTAATACTTTAGTTCATGTTTGTCACGTCAACTGGAGTGGCTCTCGGGCAATACATAAAACTTCTCCTGTTACGTCATCCACAAAAACCTAAATGGAAGAGGAATGGTGTCTCCTGGTTTGAAGGTCTTTTCTTCACTGCAATACTGGCTGGTTTTGTCGAGTGAAGTGGCAACTGTTAGACTGAGTCTCAATAAATTACAGTTTTGATTGGTAAAAATAAAAAGTTTAATATCAACAATTTTGTATGGTGCAACCTAACATTTCAAGGATTTGGGTAGTCATCGGTTTAACAATTTGAGTTAACTTTAATTCAGCATTGATCAGTTTTAAAATAATACATGACAATGGCTGACCTCACTTAATTTGGCAAATATTTGAGCATTTGGGGCATTTAGATCCATGTCCAACAGTGGGAAGTCAGCTCTGATGAGCAGCTCTCAACTTCTACCTGAAACATTTTCTAAAGCAGTTTTCTGACCCAGCCTTACATGTGTATCAACTAAGGCAGCAACAGTGGAGAACATTTTTCGGAGTCTGGTGACTCAGAGTGCGTACCATGAGCCTGCAGCATCTGTACCACTGGGAGCTGGTTCGAAGTGCAGAATTGCAGCCTGCACCCCAGCCCTACCAAATCAGAATCTGCATTTCCATAAGATCCCCAGGGGATCTGTGTGCACATTGGTGTTTAGTGTGTGTGGCAGAGAGTGTGAGGTCTTGGTGGTACATGGGGTGTTCCCAGTTGTTGGCCACTAGCGGTAAGTTTGGCCCGGGAAGTGCTGATGGCTTGAAGTCTTCACCAGAGACCATGAACCTCAACTAATGGTGGATTTGTAACAGTAATACCAGCTAAAATTCTTTGAGCTCTTCTTACTCCCATGCTCTAAGGCCTTAATATGAATTACTCATTGACTTCTCACAATTACTCTATGAGGTTGAATGGATTACCCCCACGTAACAGATGGGGAAATAGAAGGCCCTAGCAGGTAACATGACCAGTAAGTGGGGACATTTAGTTGAGAGCAAGAAGGAAACTGGCTCACAGAGATAAACCTTGAAGAGGGTGAGTGTGTCAGGGTGGGAGAATTCAAATGATAGTGAAATACAAGAGTCATGACTCCATCTTCTTGTCAAGGAGCTACCAAAGCATGGAGGGTGATCTGGTGGCATAAGAACACATACGGTTCTAACCCCTAAAGCACGGAAACACCTGATCTGTGTTTTGGCAATTTGACTCCAAAGGAATAGCCTAGAATTTCCACCTCAGTGAGAGGAGGCATGTAGGTCACCATTTTGAGCTATCTCTTTCTTGTATGTTGGAGAAACTTCTTATTTCTGTGTGACCCAACCTGCAAACACAACTCACCAGGACTCGTGGGAAATGGGGTTAATTCTGCACTCTGTGATTATAACTAAGGCCCTCACACTGGCATGTCTGCAGTACCAAATTCGTGGATTCCGAACCACTTAGGCTTTGCTTTCACAGGCTGAAGATGCGAACCATGAGAGGGAGAGACGTTTGAATTCATGGCAAATAATGGAGTTTTAGGCAGCACCGCAGTGAAGACATTGCTTGGGGCTAGTACACCCTTGCGACTTCTGTCCATTCTCTACCTTCCACTTTGGTTCTAAAAGCACTTGGTTGTGAAAATCACAGCTCTACACCTGCCAGCAAGTTAACAGGCCATCTCAGAACCATGGCAACCAGCAAGAGTGAGAGAAGGAAAAATCCCTGAGCACACATTGTTAAGCACTCCCTGCTCAGCCTCAACAAAGGGCCGCTGATGCTGAGAAGAGGGGTCAGTCCCAAACCCCCAACCTGAGCCTCAAAGTCGAGTCACTCTGAAGAAAAGTTTTCTTTTTTATTTTTATTTATTTGCGAGAGAGAGAATGAGAGACAGAGAGCATGAGAGGGAGGAGGGTCAGAGGGAGAAGCAGACTCCCCGCTGAGCAGGGAGCCCGATGTGGGACTCGATCCCTGGACTCCAGGATCATGACCTGAGCCGAAAGCAGTCGCCTAACCAACTGAGCCACCCAGGCACCCTGAAGAAAAGTTTTCAATAAAAAATTTAATTTTGTGCCTCAATAAAAAAATGTAATTCCCAAGTAATGGATTCTGATAAGACCAGCAGGCACTCCTTCTATCCTCCCGCCAGGGTGGGATTTCACAAGCTCACGAGCAATGGGCCCTTGTTTCTTCTCCAGCATGCCGTGGCTGTCAGATGCCAGGGCTCAGAGCACAATGCCTGCTTTCACCCTCTTGTCTCCACCATTTAAGAGCTACGTGGCCTTGGGTGAGTTAATCTCTCTGCTGGTTCTCACTGATAAAACGAGGAAAGGGTAGTACCCACCTGTACTGGACACTGATTATGCTTTCTGCAAACGCTGCACCTTTTGAACACTCTTCCTATGTTTGGATAATTTCCCATCCCATGAGTCTTGCCTCCCCAAGGCAGGCCCCAGAAATTACTTTCTCCAGCCTCCCTTGCAGCTAGGCTCTGCTGGAACAAAATGGAAATGATCAGTGTCCAGTAAAGTCCCCCTCGTATCGTGGGATAGAGGTGCTCAACCCTGAGTTGTTCCCACGAGACGAGGATGCAGACGAGAGACCAGAAGGCGTGGAGAGCATCTGTCTCTCAGAGGTGGTGAGGACCCTGTGCCACGGTGTGAGCTACAGTTGGATTTGTCTGGCAAGGTGATTTGGGCTCCTGGCTCTTTTTGCCCCAAAGCCTTCTGTGTGGCCCTTCTGGACCATCTGTGAGATAGCCAAGAGCATTTAATAAGTTATTTATGTACTTCAGCTGGCTAAAGTGCATTTAGCTGTCTGCCACGAAGTACCACCCAAGGCTGTTATGGAGACCGAGTTATTTAGGTCAAGTGCTCATGAGAACTCATTCTGGTTACTTTGAGTTCTTTGATGTCTATTAGATCCCTCTACAGGATGTGAGAGAATACTGATTCTAAATTTCGTATAATGTTAATGCCATGTGGTGCAGGTTTTAAAACATTTCTGCAAACTGTCTGAGGTGCCTTCCATTGAGCGGTGGCATCTGTGTCCCTCCCTTGAAACCGAATGACCTTTGTGACCGCTTTTCGAATAGAGTGTGGTGGAAGGGACACTGTGTGACTTCTGAGACCAGGTTAGCAAAGGCCATGTGGCTTCTGCCTGGGTCTTTCTTGGGGATCTCATCTCCATGCTGTGGGGAAGCCCAAGCTACACACAGAGGCCGCATGTAGGTGTTCTGCTGATGGCCCCAGGTATGATCTCAGCTGACAGCCAGGACTCACTCCAGACACACGAGGAAGCAGGTGAGCCCCCGAGGTAATGCCTGCCTCCTCCAACCTCAAAACATCTGTGTGCGAATCCAGGGGAGAGCAGGGGAGAGTGTGTAGTTAACAGAAGGTGTTACATTAGTTTCAGGTGTAGAGTGATGTAAAGTGATGTGGTCAGGGTCCAGAGGAAAAGAGTCTACACCCATCTTCACCATCACGCCACTGAAAGTACCATTAGAACGTGCCATTGTTAGCACGTGCCTTCTGCATGTTGTCCTCACCTCATCTTCAGACAGCCATTAGGTCAGTGATCATGACTGTGTAGTGACAAATCACCCCCAAAATTGGTGGCTTAGAAGGATGGTAGTCATTTACCACATTAGGTTGTTTCTGTGGGTCAGGAATTCCAAAGCAGCCTGGCTGGGGGCTCTGACTTGGGCTCCCTCATGAAGGGATGGTTCCAGTCAGCTAGAGCTGCAGTCTCATGCAGACTTGACAGGGGCTGGAGACCCCACTTCCAGGATGGCTCCTTCCCACGGGCTGTCCGTGTCCACAGGCCTGAGTGTCATCACTGCCTGGTGCCTGACCTTCCACAGAGCCAGCATTCCAAGATGCCATGGTGGGAGCTGCATTAGCTTTACGACCTAATATCAGAAGACACACCCCATCACTTCTGCTGTATGCTCTATGGGGCCACATAGATCATCTGAATCAGTGTGGCAGGGACCGCACAACGGTGTGGACGCCAGGAGGTCATGATCACTGGTGCCATCTTTGCGGCTGGCCACCATGATCAGTATTACTACCCTAATACACAGGTGGGGAAGCAGGAGTCAGAATGGTTATCACTCCGGGGCTCCAGGCCACGCCGAGAGTGCGCAGCTGGGATCTGAAGCCACCACTCTGACTCTCGAGCCTGTGCTCCTCTCCATCAATGATGAAAGGTGAACTTATAGTGTATTTTGATGCATTTATGTTAGTTTTTTCAGAAATGCCTCCAAAAGCAGGGACTTCTTCTGAATGCTATCATGGAAACACGTGGGACATGTGGGTTAGGCAAGCCGAACAGGAGGCCTCATTGTCTCCCACCACTCATTTTAGTGTGGCTGAAATTCTACCTTTCACCTGGGTGCCCTTTACAAATATTTTTTTCTTTTCTTAAGCTGATGGGTAATTCATTTTTTTTTTTTTAAGATTTTATTTATTTGACAGAGAGAGACACAGCAAGAGAGGGAGCACAAGCAGGGGGAGTGGGAGAGGGAGAAGCAGGCTTCCCGCGGAGCAGGGAGCCCGACGTGGGGCTCGATCCCAGGACCCTGGGATCATGACCTGAGCCGAAGGCAGATGCTCATCGACTGAGCCACCCAGGCGCCCCAGCTGATGGGTAATTCAATGAGTTCCCAAACATGAGAAGACATGGATCCTAGCTCCGTGTTTGTTTTTAAGATTTTACTTATTTGAGAGAGACAGAAACAGAGAGCATGAGCAGTGGGGAGGGGCCGAGGGAGAGGGAGAAGCAGGCTCCCTCTAAGCAGGGAGCCCGACGCGGGGCTTGATCCCAGGACCCTGAGATTATGACCTGAGCCGAAGGCAGACGCTTAAACCCACTGAGCCACCCAGGCGCCCCCTGCCTTTTGAAATGCAACTCCCAAACTGACTTTATAGAATTCTAGAATGATCAAATAGGCTATGAGGGCTAAAATTACATAAGCTCTCGGACTCCGTAATTTCACTTTCGGGAACGCATGTTATAGAGTTAAAAGCAATGGTATGCCAGGTTACAGGTGTGATGGTGTCTACTGTAGGCACGTCTGTCTTAACAAACACTGGAAACCACCTGAGAGCCCACAGATGGGTTAAGAAAGGTACATCTATTCTGAGGAACAATATGCAACTATTAAAAAAAAGGATAAATTAGGAGGACAGGTGCCCATGTCATATTGCAAAGTTGTAATGCTGTGTATTATATGATGCTACTTCTGTACATAAGAAAGCCCTGTATCCCCGTGTGTGTTTGCATTAATCTGAAGAGAATCCGCTTATTGACTGGATGGGGCACCGGGTTAGAATGAGGACAGATTATTAGTTTTAGAAGGAAAAAAATATAGACTACATGGTATAAAGTACAAATCCATACGTTGGCTGTTTTGTGAAAATCTCATGGGTGGTTAGTAAATACATCTTCCCTGATCTGACTTTTCTTACTGGCATTCTGCCCTCTTCCCTCAGGTTGAAATAGTTCCAAGGTGCCTTTTCGTGATGCCTTAAAATGAAGATGCCAAGATTTCCCTAAAGGCAGGCCATAGAAATAACTGTTTCTAGTGGACCCATAATCAGCCATCAACATAGAAAAAAAATGGGGTGACATTTTTTAAAGGGAGGAGAAGATGATGCCATTAAGGGGCAGCCCTCGCTGGTTCAAACTGTTCGTGGCAGATTTGTGGCAAATGCTCTGTCGGCTTGGCGGGAGGGAGATCTGTTATTGAGGCCCTCTGCCTGCACTTAGCCCAGCGGCCATTTCTCAGGGAATATTGATCCAAAGTACTCACCTCCGCCATCTCAGGAGCATAATGCAGTCCCTGAGTATTCATGGGAAAAAAAAGCTTTTCTTCACCAGGCTATTTTCTGAAGTCAAAAAGATCCTTTCAGGAGCTATAATAGTAAGCCCCTTCCCACTTCACACCCTCGGTGAGAGGCACACTCTAATTTTCAGACGCCCAGGACCCCACGTCAAGGTGGAAGCCGACAAGTGTGACCTCTTTATGTAGAATATTCTGTCAAACTCAACAAGCATTTTGCTAGAGGGACAGGTGGTACATAGAAGTGGAAGATTAAAAATTACACTTGGACACATAGGGAAGGGAACTCTTGTCCCAGACAGAATTTAGTCATTTAATCTTTATTTCCCCAAATAATGTTTTAAATAGAATTTTTGATTACAGACACAATGTCCTCTGATACATGAGGCAGGAATATCTTGGTGTGAATGTAAAAAAAAAATCTAGTTGGTGTTTTTCTTGTCAGACATGGTACAAAAGGGGGGATGCTAACTGGGACTCCCTGATTTCTCATTTGTTCTGTAAGAGGCAGAATCTTCCAGAGAAATATTTCTAAACACGACAGCCCGTTATAAATTCTCACCCCCTTCATCTTATCTAATTTCATTTAGGATGGCAGAGACTTGGGTATTCAAAGTGCTTTTAATTTAAAATGATAACAATAAAAAGAAGCAATCTCCAATTCTAGAAAATTCTTTTATATTACCAAGAAAGAGCATCATTTCAGAGTTCCTGCTGTTTTGGTTGCTGTCATCTGCTAGTTTTGGAGGGCACATCTGAGAGCCTATTTGAGACAGAGAGGATGGTGCTCTTGTTTAAAATGCCCCTGATTCCTGGGGCTGTCAACTGAGCTTGTTAGGTTGCCTGGGGGTGAGGATGTGGTTTAAGCTGCAGTAGGCAACAGGCAAAGAGACTCTGGCCTCAGTTTTAGGAGCCAGTCTCTTTTTGTTCTGCTCAAGGGCGGTCTTTGGGGCATGCAAGGACACTGATGGGAGAGTATCCCAGTAAAACAAGCTCCCCGATGCTAGAAAATGCTGGTCCCTGTTGTGCCTGGTCCAAGTGAGAGAAAGGTCAGGGTGGCTTCTGACTTGGCCCCAGGAAAACCTTCACAGGGGCCAGAAGGAACATGGAAACTACTAACAGTCTGTGCACTGATGAAGATCTGTGATTGCTGCTGGTTGGAGTTGTGGTCAAAAAACGGGGCCAGGAAACCTAGCTCCTTTTTGAAGCTCCACTTTCTAGCTGTGTGAGCCCCAGGTAGCCATCTTTGGGCCTCGATTTCAGTAGCTGCAGGAGGTGGTGGGAGTGTGGAGACAGTCTAGCCGATAGTCCTGGGTAGACCAGATACACGGGGATGACGTTTGCAGTGTGTTCCATCTCCCTGACCTTAGCTTTTTGATTTGAAAAATGAAATGCAATTAAAACCATTTCCATTTACAGAAGAGTAAATGATAATAGTTCCCCTTGACATAAACTGTTTAATAAATCAAAGGGGCCTCAATTTAGTTTATACACATACAAAAGACTCTAACGCTAGCTCAAATGTGTACAGACGTGAACAAATACAAACGTCTGAGTCTTATTCCTGAGAGATACTCTTTACTGCAGCAAACGTAAAACACTCTGGCATTTTCCCAGTAACAGAGTATTTTATTATGGCCAGGGTGTACCTTAAAGGTGTTCTTTCTTTAAAACCTGGCACCTGGCAAAAGCCAAGAAATTTCGAGGAGAACACTACTTGTAGCAATGGTCCTTTTGGAACGAGTGGAAGTTGGATTCTTTTTGGAATTCTGCTGAAGGTCTTGCATGACTTGGCCTAAGATTTGATGAGCATTTTTTGAGAATGACTGGAAGTATGATGACTAGGACACCCTCCCCCATCTTTTTGTTATAAATAAGACAATAAACTGCTGTATGAGACTTCCATAACAATATCCTGTGAAATTCAAATAACTATTTCCAGATCGGAAGAGAATCCATAAATTATCCTGGAGGGAGCGGGGCCATCTACAAAGTGGAATCATTAGGATGGGCAGGACACTACGCTGAGCAGTTAGTGCCTCAGGGACTCTTCGCTCTTGCTCCCTTCACCCCAGGGTACCTGTGCGGCATGGGGAGTAAGGGCTGCCCAGAGCATCACAATGGGGTCGGTTCCAGCGACTCGATCCAAATCTGTCTGCAGGTTGGGATCCTCGAGGGGGCAGAGGGGGACTTTAAAAATTAGGTGCTGAGGTTCTATCCAGACATGGTGGGTCAGATGGAAGCATCTCTGAGGCTTCCTGAATGATTCTGATGCCCAACAAGGTTGGGAACCACCACTTCTAGGAAACAAAGCTCTAAAACCGCATCAAGCTATGTTCTATGAGGAACCAAGTGGTAAAAGCACTTGCTACCAGTCCAAAGCTTTAAAAAGCCACATCGGTTCAGGTTTTTCCTGGCTCCTGGGAAGGCACCTGGACCCTTTGTGAGGTCACTGAAATGTCTTGTAAGTAATAGGGACTCAACAGCTATTTGTGAAATGGACCAATGGATGATTTTTAGACAACTCGACTGTCGAACATGTTGAAAGTTCCCCGGCGTCCAGAGCGTGGGACTAGCCCAGGACGCTGGTGGAGAACACCTGGCCAGGCCTTCGGAATATGATGGTGGGAGCCCTGAGGCAGGGCCATCAACGGGGCCTCGACCACACCAGCAGGAGGCTGGTATTCCATTTTATCTACCACTTACTCACAAAGACAAACCCTCAAAGTCAGCCTCTTGACCATCAGGGCCAGGGACTCCTGACTTTACATAAACACATTTGTAAACTTCCCTGGACTGGTACTGGCTACCATTTTGTGATACATAATTAGGCTTTGGTTAAAAAAAAAAAAAAGAGGCTTTTGAGCAACTCTGATAAAAAAAGCAAGCCATCTTTTGTGAGATGCCAGGATAAACTTTATTTTCCTAGAAACTATAAAGAAAACAAAAGAAACATACGGCACTTAAGTGCTGTGTTTCTACCTTATTAAATTCATCACAGCAAATCAGAATTAAAGAGAAAAAGAGGGTAAACTGGAGAGTTGAGTGGCGCTCATCAGCGGAGCCGTGTGCTTTTCCAGGTGTGGCACGCACGTGCCTGCACAGGTGGATTCTACCCCGCGTAGGCATAAACCCAGATGTGGGGCGTTAGGCAAATTAAATAAGAGAGCAAAACAAAAATCAAATGACATCCTATAACTTAATTTCCCATATTTATCAGTTTCTTTTTCTTATTTACATGAACTAACTGTTGTCGACCTGAAACCATAAGAAAACATTCACTTCATGTGTGTATCATACACAGGTACTGAGTGTAGCTAAAACAGTGGTTGTTTCATGTTGAATTTCTTTCCAGTAGATACAGACACGACGCACAGTTACATGTGATGTCACAGTACGTTGTAAAGGATCCCTCAAGCCTCCAGATGATACAGATGTACCAGGAAGTGAAGCACAGGCGGCCACACCGGGAGGAAGGTCAGGAAGACGTGATTTGCATGGTCTGCAGATCCGCATGATCTTGTTTGTAAGGCTGAGGGTCCCGTCATCGGTCAGCCCCTTTTGTGAAGGCCAGGCTTGACTCCCCTTCCTCCCTGTGGCTCTTAGCAAACTGCAGCCTTCAGGGCATGAAGACACTGTGACAGTCACTTACCCAAGCGAAATTTCCTCACTGCTGTCTACTTCAGATTTTACCATTTTTAAGAAGTCATCATTTTTTTTTTTTTTAAGATTTTATTTATTTATTTGAGAGAGAATGAGAGAGAGCACATGAGAGGGGGGAGGGTCAGAAGGAGAGGCAGACTCCCTGCCGAGCAGGGAGCCCGATGCGGGACTCGATCCAGGGACTCCAGGATCATGACCTGAGCCGAAGGCAGTCGCTTAACCAACTGAGCCACCCAGGCGCCAAAAAACACCTTCTCAGTGAGACTATGGAACATCAGCTTTGCTTTGGACGGAAATCAGTGTGCAGAGATCAGCGTGCAGAGAAGTGGGGGGATGGGCCTGGCTCTGCCCGGAAGCCGGCGAGTCTTACCCATTTTGGGCCGATTAGGGCCACTTTCGAGTACAGATGGCTGACCTACTAATGCGACGAGTCAGCACTGTGACTCAGGTGGGTCCCCGCCGGATGAGTGAACCTCCATAATTTTGCTGGAAAGGCATTTATTGCAAAAAGCACAATATTTGCTTTTCTAAGTGAAAAAAAAAAAAAAAGAGCTTGATCATTTCAATTTTCCACCCCAAATAACAAAAGTGATTCAGGTCCACGTGATTGTAAGTAAACCTGGTTGCTAGATTCCCTGCTCCCTATTCCACCCCGATGCTGCCGCTGACAACAGTGGGCTCAGAAGCAGCTCCAGTCCCCAAACCGCTGGCTGGAGTCTGGGGTCACAGGGAAGTTAAAATCAGGAGGGATGACAGGAAAGGTCTAGGTATATGCTGCCTACAACTGAGTTTCCCACTTGCCAGTTAGGAGGACTGGTTCACAGAGCACAAGTCCAGGGGAGTCCAATGCGACTTCCAAGTCCTCACACTTCAGCTCAATCCAAGAATTATGCCACAGGGGTTTTCTAGAGCCAGGAAATAAAATGTCCTCCCAGAAGCTACTGGCTGTCAGAGCCTGCCTGGGACTCTGGAGCCCAGGGACAGGTGATGCTCTCCCCTGCAGGAACGAGGTCTGGGCACTTCGTAAATATCCAGTGGAGCTGCTCAACACAAGTCTGCTGTCTGAGCGATAGTGGACAAACCGTGCCTACCAGAAAGTCCAAATTATTTAAAAGGCGAGGGTGGGCGGCTGGAGCAGGGGTGGGGAACAAGGGTCAGGTATTGGCCAAACCAACGCAACAGCGCATGGAAAGAACAGATTGGTCAGTGAAAACAGCCACCCTGATGGACTGAGGGGGCTCAGGAGACTTGCCAGGAAGGGGACCAAAGCCGCCACCGGGGTGGGGGTGGGGAACACCCAAGTGGGCACAGAGCACAGAGGCAGAGAGTCACGGGAGGCGGGGAAGCACCCTTGCAGGGACCGATCTTTCTCGGGTCCTTAGCGGCTGTGTTCTATGTGCTGCCCACCCCACCCCTTCTGAGCCACGGGCTTACTCTGGAGACAGGCTACAGGCCTAGGTGAGAGGCAGAGGGCCAGACAGGTCTTCCTAACTGATTTTTCTGTCGCTGACACCCTCAGACCCCCAGCAAGGATGCTGGCCAAGCACAGACAGAAGGTAGGGATTTTCATTTCTTCTTCTTCTTCTATTTTTTTTTTTTTTTTAAACAGGCTCAACATGCCTTCCTTGGAGCCAAATGGGTAGAAAGCCCCCATTTGTGCCGGGGCCCTCCCCCAGCAGTGGGCAGGAGAGCACGACTGCAGGGCGAACCTTCTGGAGGCAGATGGACATCAAGGGGGGCCTGTCTCAGTCTAGTGCCTGCGCTGGTGTGCGCCTTGCGTGTTGACGTGGCGCTGTGCTGAGCTGGGCCCTGAAAGCCTCCTGACCCACAGGAGCTTTCACAGGGACAGGACCCGGTTTCTAGAGTCATCTGAGGGCCTCCAGGATGGTCGGGAAAACCTCTCCCCCGTTAGTGGGCATCAGGCACCAGGTGGAAAACACTCAGCAACCCAGATAAAACTTCTCCTGGGCAAAAGACCCTAGGGAAAGCCAATTTCCATGATGATGAAATTTTGGAGTAAACCATAAAATCTAACATAAGAACTAGTGAAATCAATGCAGAGAAAATTCCTCAGTTTAGCAGCTGTTTTGCCAGCCCTTCTGTGAATCTTGCTTGGGTTTATAAACAACTCGGGGTACAGAAACCAGTTGCACTCCACCCCTTCCCGAAAGCCCAGAATCTTCTCCTGCCATCCCTGCGGAGAGCAGCCCCGTCAACGCCCATGAGAGCGCATCTGTCTCTGGGTGGTGGTGACCCTCCCCTCTTCTTCTTTGGAAGCTCAAGTTTCGTGAGGTTCTAGGGCAAGATAACAGGGCCCAGTGAGAAAGTCCAACCGGCGACGTTTCGGTGGGGTTCACCTTGAACTTTGGAAGTCCGTTAATGGGAAGATGTGCCGAGGGCCAGCAGAGCAGTGATGTTTCCCGGAGTCTCTGTGTTTGGGGGTTTGGGGTGGGGGAAGGGGGAGTCTCATTCATCTCCTCCTTGTTAAGAGGTGCCGTGAGAGGGAGGCACTCAGGCTGGCGGCCAGGGCCCTGCAAAGGAAGCAGAGAAAGGCCGAGTCAGGGCACCAGGGGAGGCCCTCATGGGCACAGGTCCAAGAAGGACTTGCGGCCCTCAGGAGACTTGGCGCCACCACATCCCCAGAAAGGCTTTGACGACCTCCCTTTGTCACCGGGGCAGAGATGTTTGCTGAATGAATCAACACGTGAATGTCTTTCCTCCAGGTCTTTGCTCTGGACTCTCCTGCAGCAGAAACAAGCTATAAATCCTTTTGATATTCAGCTGGCCTCACTGTCCATTCCACAAGTAAAGAATGAAGAGAAAAGGCCTCTGATTGCAGCAAAGGGAAGACAAGCCAGGGAGGGAGCAGCATGGCCCAGAGTCAATGAAGAAGCCAGGAAAACTTGATGGACAGCTTTGGGGATTCCTGTCAGTGTTATTATTTACACGTATTTACATATAATATTTCACCGGATGAGTTACAACTGGATTATTCCCCAAAGGATCCGAGAGAGAGGTCAGGACTAAATTGCTTGCCCGAATGAGTCCAGATGAGCATAGCACCATTCAGCGCTGGAGGGAAAAGGAGTAAAATCAAAGCGTGCGTGTCTGCACCTCTCCCCCTCCCCAGGGCCCTTGCGAGGGTGCTCAGAGGAATCCAGGAATGCCTGCTGCAATACCCAGCCCCTGTTGCTGCTAGAGTCTGGTCTCCCCCGGGGGCCCTGCTGCGAGGGAGAGGCTTGTTTCATCACCCCTCTTCCCCCATAAGCTATTTTTAAGCCGGCTGTGTTATACCCCAAGCTTCCGGGCCAGATCCGATCAAACCTCAGCAGGCTTTCTATCCTCCTCCCAGAATGCTTCACTTAAAGGGGTTTGGCCTTTGAAATTTTTATTATTATTGGCATTTGAAATTAATTTATGTAAGTTGTCTTATTCACCGACAACATCTTTTCTCGTTTTCTGACCTTACCTTATTGTTTCTAGGAGGAGCCTCTGAAATCAATACTCACAAACATGCTTGGACCTGAGGAGACAGCCTTCCCCAGTGCGTTCCCAATTCCAGCACCTTAAGGCGCCCACCGCGGGGGCTCTACCATCTCCTGCCTGCTGGTGCCCGTAGGCCAGGCAGAGAGAGGAAATGTCCTGGGGCTCTCTCCTGCGGTTTTCATCTTTAAAAACAGGCTGCTTTTGACAAAGCCAGCCCAGCCATACTGACCTCCCTGACAGAGACGGCATTGACAAAAGGTCTCTCTCTGTCCCCTCGGAGCTGGACATGGGGGTGAATAAACCTGATTCAATCCTTATTAGATAATGTTCCATTTTGAAATACCTTTGCTTCAAACTGTCTAGGATGTCATATTCCTCACTAGGAACCACTCTACCCAGTATTGTAATCAGACTGATTGGGAGAGAGGGAAGGAAAAAAAATAAAATAAAAAGCACGTGAATGAAAGAGAAAAAATGATGTTCAAAGATATGATATTAAGTGCAAGAGTAATTCTGGATTAGAAGGAAATATTGAATGCCTCCAGCCGGGGAGGGCCAGGAGGGGGAGGAGGGGTGCACGCTGCATTCCAGCAGTGGGGCAGGATGGAAGGCGGACAGACTGATGGCGGGCGGGCAGGTGGTGGACCTTGAGGAGCTGCAGGAAGCTCTGCAGCAAAGCGGCCCCCGTGCATTGAAAGCCATGGCCCCAACCGCTGGGGGCAAAGGGAAGGCTGGCCCTCCCAAAGCCAGAGCCTGCACGACCGTGTCCCTGCATTCCTCCAGTCCCCCACTTCCCGCTGGCACAGCCCCAGCCTGTGGGGCTCCTGCCATGCCCGCTGCACCCCTTGATTGATGGGGAGGCGGCAGCTGGGGAATGAGCCGGCCGGCCACAAAGGAGAGAAGTCCACTCGCAAGCTGCCGGCAGCCACTCCACTCGTTCGGCCTTTTCCTCCTGCGGGAAGCCAGGGGTCTGTTCAAAGGGCACTCGAGCCCCACCTTGGCCGCTCCGTAGCGGGAGCGGGAAGGGACGCATGGATACGGGGTCCTGGCCAATGAAGACTTCTGCAGGAGGCCCCCACTCTGGAGAGGACTGTACAGCCCCGCTCAATTCCACCCACCATGAGCACCCGGGCTGGTGGGGCTTATTGCCTCTGGGGGCTCAAGAGAGCGGGCCCGGTGTGGAACAGTTCTGGGACTGGGCCAAAGCCGTGGCCGAGGGGAGAAGAGAGGGCAGCTGGGCTGCAGGGTCAGCTCGCTGTGGCAGTGGCTGCTCGTCTACCCTGCAGGTGGAGGAGGTGATGTTGTGGATGAACCCGAAAGCCTAGATGCTAACATTCCACCCTATGCACAGTTCCTGAGACCGTGACGGGCATCTGTACCACGCCTTCCTCTGTGGTGACATGGTTAATAAATGACAGCTCGCTGGTGTCCTCCCGCATTATGACTGTGAACATCATCACCATCTGGTCTCCCTTCCACCTGTGAGCCCATGAGTCAGTGCAGCCGGGGCCACCCCCAGCCCACACGGCCACAAGGCGGCACGGGGACGGGTCTGGACCCCGGAGCCATGGCAGAAAGGGGAGGCCCACGGAGGTCACACCTGCTGCAGCCAGCCTGCCCTCTGGGTCCTAAACTGCAGCCCATCCCCGGGTTCTTCACCCTCTGTGCTCCCCCAGCTTTTGTCTGCTCTTCCTCCCCCAGCTGTTCCATTCAGCAGCCCCCCAGACAACCTGCTCTCGCTGCACGGAGGCCTTGGAGGCGCCCATTAAGGCGAGCGGTCAAAGGCCGGCCCAGCACGTGCCACATCTTATCGGCCCATCTCAAGATCCTGCTCCTCCTGGCTTGGGCAACAAAAAAGGGGGCGGCCCCGGGTCCACCGGCTCCCCGTGGCCCTGCACACAAAAGGGCGGCGACAAAGACATTTTCCGGGATGGCAGGTGTTGGTGTCGGATTCCGCCCGGAGTGCACGCGCAGAAGAAAGGCGAGGCTGGGTTTCCCCGGGCAGCACAGACATGCAGGGGCAGGAGGGTGGGCAGGGCCCCTTGGGAGGGAAGGTGGGAGGCAGCAGGCACTCGAGGGGACATTTCAGCATGGTGTTAGCCCTGGTGGAGGGTGGGTTAGTGAATTCACGCACCCCTCCCCAAGAGCAGGGTGGCTGGGCAAACCCCAAGCATCAGTCTTACCTTGCTCAAACATTGCAATGAGACCTTTACATATTTTAATCTGGAAGGAAAAAACATGAAATCAAATGAATACAAGCCCAGCACACCCACAGCCCGACCTGATAATGAACACAGTGCTAATAATACATTTATTCCTGCGCTGCCTGAGTGTTGTCACAGCTTTGGAGATCATTACGAACTGAAAATTCACTTAAAATTCTACTTGGCAGGACAGAATTCTAGCTGCCATCACATTTACAGACGTGAAACCAGAGAGACAATAGTGTTCCTAGGATGCGTTGTGGAGAAGCTGCTGGGAGCTCTACAGGCACAGGGCAACACTGACCACCGGACCCTTTTCCTGGTGCCCTGTATTTGCTGACTGATTTGGTCTAAAATACATCAAAGACTAAGAATGTTCAAGATGAGCGTTAGGAATTCAATGGGCGACCTGAAAAAATACTTGCCAGGCTCTAAGTGTGCAAGTTTGCACGCCTCTTCATTTCATTTCACAGGTTTCTGAGGTGTACACGGTGTGTTAATTTAGTACTAGTGTCACCTGTGGTGTGACAGTCCCTGGGGAGGAGGCACACAGCCGGCAGTGTAGAGGGAGGCCGGGAGGGGGACCCTGAAGTGGGAAATCAGACTGCGAGCTCACCCTCCCTCCCAGAGCAGGAGGATCTCAGCAGACACGCTGACCCCGAGAGGGGACCTGAGTTTTACGGACTTGGTGACAGGTTTTCTTGATTTTCCCCCATCCCTCCCACAGATAGTCTATTTCCTAGGTGGGTTTCCCTTAGCAAGTCCTCAGCCTCATTCTACACCAGGCGTCGTAGCTCCTCACCCCAACCCCCACAGCACTCCTGAATTCAGTGTCACTAGACCACCATCAAATCTGGACAAAGGATATTCATCAGTGACACGGACTGTTGTTTGCACGGCCACAGTCGTAAACTTGGGTTGTCTGCTGACCCTGCCTGCCAAGGTTGGCACAGCGAGCAGAGCCAGTTTCTGAGACGGTGGTTCAGAAGGCCGTCAGAAGGACCGCTGACATAGTCTCAAGTGGGGCTCTCCAGAAGAAATGCGCACTTCCACGATCTAGTGAAAATTCATCCCCCCGCAGAATTACTTGGGGTTAGGAATTTCAGGATAAATAACTGATCGTGGATGATCGGTCTTACTTGATTTCCAAGCACTGTCACCTGCTCCTTCTCTATATGTGGATAGTGCTCCAGACCACAGGAAGTTCTTGCGACTGTGTTGATTGCTGGTAACAGACTAGAATGTTTTCCGTGGATCCTGGATAATGTGATGATCTAGAGTTCCTGTTTTCTCCCAATGCACTGCGCTGTAGCACCCCATTTCTTCTCATGGAAAATGGCAGACGTACAACATCTCTCCGCGGGTCTGTCTTCCTTGAGTTGGGGAGGCCCAACTTTTCAGGGCACCATGCTACCTACCCTCTCCAGTGTGAGCAAAGGGTCTCTTCATGAAGGGGCTCCTTAGCCTCCCTCCCTTGCAGCCCCTTCAGCGCTGGTTATGCTGGGCGTACCAAGAAAGCAGATGGCGCAGCTAACAATGGAGGACTTGTTTGTAATTGCTGATGAGGACTGGTTTGCTCCTCTCCCCAGTGCATCCCCAGATGCCGCCTGGTGTGGTGTGCTGGACCAAACAGAATGTCTCAGTAACTGCCAGTCCATGGGTGAGTTAAGGAGATGCAAAGACAGAGACAGTTGGGGGCTGCCTTAATTATTCCATGGGGCTCAAATGTCACTTGCCCTTGACACACAGGCAGTGCTTACCCAAGGGCGGGGGCCCACACTTGGAACAGAGGAGTAGGCTGTCAGCTTCCTGATAATATCCCTGGGGGTGAGCATGAGGTACCAACTAGCCTGGGCAGCGTTGGAAGGCACCAGAAGAGAGCACACGGGGCTTGGAGATGAGGGACGGGAAGAGAACAGGAGGCGCATGATGCTTAGGGGGGTGGGGGAGAGACACAGAGCATAATTATTTCATCTTTTCATCAACTGGGCACCTGAGGTGTGCCAGGTTCTGTTTCAGGCTCTTGGTTACAGCCGTGAACAAAGCAGACGAAGCTCTTGCCTGTGGACCCTTTGGTGGAGGAGTAGCAGCATGCATTCTAGCAGAGTGATATCACCCCTTGGGGGGCAAAAATATCTTATTTTTTACACGTCGAAAGCCCTGATGTAGGTATGGTAAATAAACAGATACACAGGATTTCTGGAGTGTTTCGGGGGGAGGAGACAAATGAGGAAATTGGTCGGAGGTCTTGGGGACCTCCGTGGTGGGGTGATTGTGAAAAAGAGCTCGAGCCACATTGGGTGGGAAGGTTAATATGTGCATTACATTCAAAGTTGTTCTTACATGTGAGTGGTGCTGGGACTCGGGGATAGGCTCCGCTCGCGTCTAAGAGAAGCAGAGTGGGGCCCCTCTGGAGGGAACCCTCCCCATGTCAGGCGACACCAAGGGGCTAAACTGCAGCCACTCAGTGGCTCTGAGTGGAAAATCCAGAAGCCACTCTTAGAGAATGATGTCCTACTTCGTGGGCCTCCTCGTGTAGCTTCTGGGCTTCTCCGGGTATCAACGAGGATTTGCTAAAACACAGGAAACAATAGTCTTGATCCGAGATGTGCTGTGTTCCACACAGCTCTGCCTCATGGAGGCTTTTCAAGAACCGGTTGGTCTTTTTGTGGCATGTGTTCTCTGGCAGGCCTCACTGGGGGAGCGGAAGACCAAGGATTTGAACTGAGCTTCCTATCTCCGAAGAAAGGCTGCCATCCGGGACGTCACTGGGGATGACACTGGGCAGGGCCAGACAGGAAAAGTGGTTGCTTCTCCCTGGGTCCCTGTTACTTAACAGTCAGTGTGGAAAATGATTAACTGGTCCAAGATAATTAGGGAAGGGAATGATTTTGCGAGCTGGCATGGCTGAGGGAGAGAAACAGTGGACGGCGGTTCCAGCTTTAGGCGCACGCTAGGTATCCTCCCAGCAGGAAGGCGGACAGAGCGGGAGATCAGAGAGCTGTCTGGGCTATTCAGACCCCTTGGAATGGCTCTGAGGAAGGGAACAGGTGCAGCCGTGGATGGGGTAAGCCTACATGCTCAACTCAACACTGGCAACTCAAGACCAGTGGGAATTAGCCAGCTTAATTAACATTTCCAAATGGCCCAAGGATGGCTTCCAGGTATTTCCAACCCAGCAGCGGTGGCTGTGTCCTGGCCCTGGCCCTGGCTCTGGGCTTCCTCTTCTTGGTCGTTGGTCTTGCCCATCAACTTTGGTTCTGAATCAGAAAGCCAGGACAGCTGGACCAACAGGCGGGCAGGCAGGCAGAGAGTGCTAGGTCTTGTGAGCCTGGACGTGCATACGCACTGGAACGGGGGCTAAGCAAGCAGGTGGAATGCTCATGAAGTCTTCTGGCATTCTTCTCTATCCCTTCTACAACTATAATGTACTTGTATGGCTCTATGGCGAAACTGAAGTAAATTATACCTTTAAGAGTAATATCTTGGTTTCAACTTTTCTCGTCAGGCCCTCGTGGGGACAGGTTTCTAGACCGTCTCGCTATCTCACAGAGCATGAATACAAAGATCTCAGTTACATCTTAGCCGTGACAGGGCTGTTCGCTGTACCAGACTGAATTCACAGCTCAAAAAATGGCAAAACAGTACAGATATATTTATAGCAGCAATATTCCTAATAGCCAAAAAGTAGGAATACTCTAAATGTCCATCAACTGATGAAGGGACAACCGGAATGTGGCCTACCCTTACACTGGAATATTTATTTGGCAATATAAGCTACCACACGGATGAGCCCGAGGACATGCTGAGTGAAAGAAGCCAGTCACCAAAGACCACATACTGTGTGGTGTCATTTATACAAAATGTCCAGAATAGGCAGATCCGGAGAGACGGGAAGTAGACTAGTGGTTGCCCAGGCTGGGGTGGAGGGCAGTTCGGGGGGAGCGGGGATTGACTGCTAGCAGGTTTATATTTTTTGTTTGTTTTAGGATGAATTAAAAAGTTCTAAAATTAGACTGTGATGATGGTTGCACCATCTTGTGACTATACTAAAGACGTCAAATTATATACTTTAAACGGATGAACTACATGGTAGGTGAATTATATCTCAATAATGCAGTTTGGAGAAAGTGGCAAAAAAGAACAGAAGGTGATCTGGGCAGCACCACTGTTACTTCGATTCCAAAAGGGACACAACAGAAGTGGCTACAAGTTTTGGAAAAATCAGACCCCCCCGTGGGTGCCCAGGGAGGCAGGGGGACAGGGGCTCCTAGCGGAGGCCAGCAGCAACTCTCCTTCTGTGTCACCCCACACACTCTCAACCGTCCTCAGAGCAAAGAAAATGTGGCTGCCCCTCGGACCACACACTACTCTTCCCTTCAAGGTTCTCTCGGGTTTATCCTAACTTGAGTTCATCCGTGCTATAAACACCCAGGAGTGGCCTGGGGTGGTGAGGTGGGATTACAGTGTAATTCTCCGCAGGACACACTAGGATTCTGTGCGCCGCTCAGGATGACTTTTTATGTTCTCTAATAATCAGCTGCTCAGGAAAACGTAGCAGTGACGTCTGTGGTGACTTGAGGGAAGACAACGAGTTCCAGGTATCTGTCTGAGGTGTCTGAGGAAACATCAGAGAAGCAATGGGACTGTCTCGTTGTTTCACTGATGAAAGCTGCCCTGTTGTCTTCAGACACGAAGGAAGCAGTTTCCTTCCACAGTTAAGATGTTTTCTATAGGGTACCTGGGTGGCTCAGTTGGTTAAGCGACTGCCTTCGGCTCAGGTCATGATCCTGGAGTCCCGGGATCGAGTCCCACATCGGGCTCCCTGCTCGGCAGGGAGTCTGCTTCTCCCTCTGATCCTCCATCTCATGCTCTCTCTCTCTGTGTCATTCTCTCTCTCAAAATAAATAAATAAAATCTTTAAAAAAAAAAAAAGATGTTTTCTATATGTGAATTCTTTCTGTGGTGCTTCATTTGCCTTCTAAGGTAGACAAGACTTTGGTTAACTTTCAGTTACATTTCTCAGTTATCTGTGCCAAAGTGGGTGTGCATTTGCCACTGGACACACTGTAGAGGTCAGAAGTCCTAAAAAATAGACCTTTCTGCCTTTGGGGAGGAGCACTTTGCCTTTGCCTCAAAAGAAGGGCTCCCCCCACCACAAGCAGGTACCAAGAAGCAGGGGGTCTCTCCGGGTGGGCGACGAGTCTCATCTGGCTAAGCACCTGAGCCCTGGTCTCAACATGACCAGCTGCCTGATAATGAAAAAACCAACCCTCCTCAGTTCCCAAACTGCCAAAGAGATGAATCTTGCTCTGTGGAGGGCAGACTGTGGGGAGAGTGTGCAGTAATGTGATTTCTACACATACGTAAAGAGCCTTTACTACTCATCGATTATTCTAGAGACTATTTTTCTCAGAGCAAAACAATGCCAAGGAACCTTAATTCTCGTATCCTAGCTCTTGTGGATCATCGTGAGTCCTTTTATGT
The DNA here is from genome assembly GCF_029215605.1 of Mirounga angustirostris. NCBI lineage: Eukaryota > Metazoa > Chordata > Mammalia > Carnivora > Phocidae > Mirounga > Mirounga angustirostris. The sequence continues at coordinate 93,328,888 of NW_026991718.1, read as the reverse complement.
GTCTTCAAACAATGTTCTGTGTACCCGGGATGGTGATCAACCATGATTCTTCTTGTTAGCCCATGGGTTCCTGACCACTAGATTCTGGTGTGAGTCCGGGGGTTGGGGGTGGGAGTCTTAAGCAGGTGGGGGATGTGTGACTGCAGGTCAAAGTTCTGCCCCATCTCTTTTTCACCTTCTTCCTCTGACCACACAAACCTTCCCCCACAAGAGGTAGGTGTCACCATGCTCCCCTAACCTGTACAGTCCCAGTTAGGGGCTGCATTCTGTGGCACTGGGGGTAGGGGTCGTCACTGGGGGCCCTCTAGCAGCCCCATGGAGAATGTTCAGGGGGAACATCTCTTGGACCACAGCATGCATTCATTAGTCAACATGTATTCTGTGCCTGCTTTGTAGTAGGGGATGGGACTACATGGGGAACGAAATCTTATCTAACTAGTCTCCCTCCTGTCCCTCCCCTGGAATATCCTCCCCACAGGAGTCAGAGTGATCTTTTTAATCAAGAATCATATCATGTGACCCCACTGCTTAACACCCTCCAGGAGCTGCCGAGCTCCTGGTCTTTCCCTAGGCCTGGGGGGCTGTTCTGACCTTCCTCCTCCTCCTCGCCCCCTTGCTTGCTCTACCCTAATCACGCTGGGCACCTCACTGTTCCTCAAATGTGTCAGAAAAGCACCAGCCTCAGGGCCTTTGCATTTGCTCTTCCCTCTGCCTGGAGTGCTTTCCCCCAAGATTTAAATGGCTCACTCCCTCACTTCCTTCAAGCCTCTCTTCAAATTTCACCTTCTCAGTGAGGCCTTCCCTAACCCCCATTTTATTTACTTTTTTTTCAAAGATTTTATTAGAGAGAGAGAGTGTGAGCGCACGAGTGGGGGTAGGGGCAGAGGGAGAGGAGAAGCAGACTCCTCACTGAGCAGGGAGCCCGATGCAGGGCTAGGTCCCAGGACCCTGAGATCATGACCTGAGCTGAAGGCAGACGCTTAACCCACTGAGCCACCCAGGCGCTCTCCCGTCCCCCATTTTAAAGGGCACCCCAGAGTTCCTGACAGGAGACCAGCGTCTTTCTCACCCATCTGAAAGATAAGCCTCAGGGAGGGTAGGACTGCTGTTTTTCCCATTTCTATACCTTCCCTATTAGTGCACAGTAAATATTTATGAAATGAATGCCTGAAGGCCCCAGCCTTTGTGGGGCTATGTGATGATGTTCCGACGAGTGAAGCCACAGTTCCCATCTACTTAGGCTGTACCAAAGGTACGTGTGTGTCCCCAGGACTTGAGTTGGACTGAGTTTTAATATCTAAATATGGCCTCTGGCAAGTCACCAGCTTTGGGTAATTGGAATAAAGAGCAGAGTCAGCCTAGTGGCCCGAGGAGTCCCAGTTCTGGCTTCTTCCTTTCTTCCCTGTGGTCTCCCTTCTCTCTGGGACTGTCGCCCTGACTGTCGCCCTGATGTCGCCAACATCCGCTGGTCAGGAGAGCCTGGACTCAGAACGCTGCATGCCCAGATGTTACAGAGGGCTCTGCCGTTAACCAGAGCCGGGCTGTTTCTCTAGCTGCTTCTCCGAGCCCTGGGGACAGAGCTAGGGAGCAGGGTTTCCCTAACTACCATGAACAGGCTCTGGGACGCAAACCAGCTGTAGGGTCTGTCCGGACGTATCTCAGCAGCCGTGGCAGGAGAACCTGCCCTTGTTGGTTTTGCCTGAGATCAGGGCAGGGGGAACAGGACCCTGCAATGCAAGTCCCGGAAGACCTGTAGCAGCTTCCTCACCCTCAGGCAATCTCAAGGTCAGACGACCTTGCTGGAGAGAAGAGACAGGCTGGGTGACTGTGTAGGCCGAGGACGCTGCCACAGGTAACGGCTGAGCACTGGGGGGTAGTGGGTAGGGGGTAGGGGGAGGAACGCCAGAGGGGCCTGGTGTGGGGACACAGGCAGGGGGATGTGCCCTCTATGCATCTGGGATTTTATTGTCTCATATTCCTGAAGTGGCCAAAAAATAGGGTTTTGCCTTTTCTTTTTCTTTCTTTTTTTTTAAGAATTTATTTATTTATTTGAGAGAGAGACTGAGATAGAGAGAGCATGAGAAGGGGGAGGGTCAGAGGGAGAAGCAGACCCCCAGCTGAGCAGGGAGCCCGACGTGGGACTCGATCCCGCGACTCCAGGATCATGACCTGAGCCGAAGGCAGTCGCTTAACCAACTGAGCCACCCAGGCGCCCGCCTTTTCTTTCTTTCTTTACACTTTTTACAGAGATGCTGTGAGGTTTCTTCTGTGCTGAGAAATGAATTTTGGCCATGTCAATGCTGTAAATCTGTTATTTTATTTTTAAACAAAGTTGACTGGCATGTTTCCCATTTTTTAGGGATTTTTTTTCTCCCTGGCCTTTTGAGGGCCTTTGAAGGTTAATTGGAGAAAAGTAACCAGCTTTTCTCTTTATTATTCTATGCAGAGGTTTACTTCCTGGTCATCATCATATAGCCTTCTGGAAAAGGGTAGTATAAAATATTCTTTCTTTTTTCCATCAGTAGACTTAAATGTTAGTAAGAGAGCTTCCATTTGGCCTCTGCTTTGGTTTAGTTGTTGCTAAACAGAAATCCAAGCAAAACCATGGAGTTTTCCAGGAGCCCACCCTACCGGCTTGTGTTTGCACCTGTTCCACCTGTTAGAACCAGGAGAACACGATGGCCACAGCCGCGGTTCACGAGGAATGTGAACATGGGGTGTCAGAAAGCTCCAGGTTCTTCTGAATCAAATCCTCAAGGTTATTTGAAATAAGCTTTAATTAAGAGTCATTTCCAAAAATTGTCTCTGAGAAAAATTCTCGGTATCTGCCGGCCATCTCTTGGCAACTGCGAAAGTGTCACGGGAACCGTAATTAGCAGTTAGGCAGGGAGGAAGATGCCACTTGCATTTAAAACCTTGTAAGGACTGAGAAATCAGAACTAAACTGAAGATGGCATTTCACAGAAAAAGCAGCATCTTCAAGTTCTTCCAAAGGAACAATTTAAATGTGATGTCAATACTTTAGAATGAATAATCTTGGGTCCCTTCCTTTTCTGGGCATCTGTGAACACCCCCAACATCTGTACCAGCCCCAGGGACAGGAGGGTCCCCACATGGCCTCCGAAAGGAGTTATTTCTTCCTCTGTGCTCTTCCCACATTGATTGTCCCTCATATTATTCTTTTTGTCCATGGCCTCCCAGTTCTCAGACATCTCAATTCTTAGCCAATGTGGGAAAGTTGAAAATTGACTGGCGGGAGACTTAGCAGTGTATCTAATACATATTAGGTAAGTTTCCCGTCTCTTCCAGGCTCACAAGGCAGATGGCACAGCTCGTATCAGGGAAATCTCAACCCAACTGACCCAAACCATTGGCTCACTGTATCTTTCTTTCTTTCTTTGAACTCTATCTTTTAAATATGTGGTGACGGTTTGGAGGTAACTCATCTGGGCTTACTCATAAGTAGCCATGTTTTAGTGGTTCATGAATATCTGCTTTTCCCTAACAAGATTGCAAGCTCCAGAAGGGTAGGGGAGACATTGAAAGTGAAGCTTTCGGAGCCTTTGTGTTCCCTTAAGGTGCCCAGCACAACGCCGAGGGCAGGGGAAGGCAGGGCCAACTCAGAGATGGGACAGGGAGTACCATCATTTCCTATTGGAACAAATGTCCGTCCCATGGGACAGGGAGTACCATCATTTCCTATCTGTCCCCTCTCTTTCTTCCCCCTCCCTGAGCGGACACTGAGGGGAATAAAAGCATTTTAAGAGGAAAAAAGGGATGAATAAGCATGAAGCAAAATCTGGTGCTAAACAGGGCAATGAAGAATTCTCTTTAAAACCCACAATACTGTTTGTGGAAGTATCCCCCATGACATTTCAGTTATTCGAACTGCATTATGCGGTCTGTGGAGTACCCAGGCCCTGGCTTCCCCTGCCTTTCTCACGCCAGGCTTTGGTCATATTCCTTATCACCGGTCCACTTTCACTAGGAAACTGGGAAGGGGGGCGGTGCTCTGAACACAATCACAGGAGTTCGTGCTGCCTCTGCCTCAGGCCCAACACACATCTGTGGCCTGGGGACAAGCAACAGGCTGGATCTTTCTATCCACATTTCTATTGTATTCCTATTGCATATGTTTTAAGAAAGAAGTTACACGTGTTATTCTCTAAGGAATTTACTGCCCATTATAGACAGAACACACACATGTGTGTGCACGTGTATACACACACATACACACATGATTTACACAGGCTAAGAAAAACCAAGATAGAAGTAATCACAAGTTAAATGGCACTAAAATGAGGACCTAAGCATTACAGAGATGCCTTGACAGTGGTTCTCAGTCCCGCCTGCATAGGAGAATGCTCTCAGGAGTTTTTAAAAGAAAGTCCTCATGCCCAGGTCACACCCCAGACCAATATACGCACCTCCCTGGTGGAGGGTCATGCAGGGATTTGCAGGTGGTCCAGTGCGCTGCTGGACCCAGCACCACTGGGCTTGGGCGATGGGATTATGGGTGGTTTAAAGAAATCCTATGGATGCCTTATCCCCTTTTCAAGAAGAATACATTTTTAGTTTTAAAAAATATGTCATAGTGGGGCCCTGGGTGGCTCAGTCAGTTGATCGTCCAACTCAGTCAGTTAAGCATCCAACTCTTGATTTTGGCTCAGGTCATGATCTCAGGGTTGTGAGACCGAGCTCCGTGTTGGGCTCCACACCCAGCAGGGAGCCTGCTTGAGATTCTCTTTCCCTCTCCCTCTGCCCCTTCCTCTAAAATAAATAGTTAAATCTTAAAAAAAATATGTCATATGCAAAGGGGGTCAGAATTGAGCTGGTTATGTGGATAGGAAGATTTGGATTGGCTCTTCAAGGGACTACTAGGATGGAAGAACTGAGTGGGGTGGTTAGCTGTTTGCAGGCCACGTGGCAACACTCATTTAGCTACAGCCAAGTGTTCTGAGGGTGTCGAGTGGAGGTGGCCCTGAGTTCTTGAATAGACAGTGAAATAAGAGAATGTGTATTTAAGGGAAACTTCTGGATGATCTAAATGGAGTTCTGAGTTTTCATCCAGGTCTTTAACTAACATCAGTAAAAAGTCAGCAGCCACAGCTCTGATGAACGGGGTTGTCCCCACAGGGTGAGCACTGGAATGGCATTTCCATAGTAGGGGTCCCTGGCCTGCTCTCCCCTTCTAGGAGACAGGCCAATGGGCAGACAGCAGTGTATTCCAGGATGAGAAAGGAAGAATCGGGAGGCACATGTTCTAAGAGGAAGGTAGAAGGAAGACAGGCTGGAAGAGGTAGAGGGTTGCATGGGATGGAGTGAGGAAAAACGTGGGCATGACAGCCCAGCAAACACCAGCTGAGGGGGCCCTATGTGCCAGGCACTGTGCTCATCTCTTTACACATATTAACTTGCTGAATCTTTATGAACACCCTCTAAGGAAGGTTCTTATTAGACCCATTTTACAGAATCAGACTGAGCCACAGAGTGACAGGTAACTTGGCTGAGGCCACATGCTGGAGCACAGAAGACTCTAGCTAACTGGCTGCAGAACCCAGCCTTCTCAGGGGAATCCCACCTCCCTGCATGGAGCCGCCAAGGCAGCTGGGGAGGCTGATGCCAGGTAGAAGGTTCCGGCCGGCGTTGAGCAAGGAGGACAGGAAGACAGTAGAATCTGAGAGACTGAGGTGGCTATATGTGAGGACGAAAAGCAAAAGAAGGCAAGCCTGGGCTGCATTAAATACTGAGGAAGGAAAATTCGCAAACCCTGGCAATGGCATATAAAGGATTAAAGGTTTGCTGATGGCCACTGGCATCTGTCTTTATTCCAGGTTTTGGCAGCAGTGTGTGGGTGCATGGGCTCTGGGCCCAGGTCCTGGCTGTGTTCCTAGCACCCCCAGAATATCAGAAGCCCTTCTAGGTCTTGGGATGGTCTGCCTGAACCCTTGGGGCCTGACGTAGCCAGGGCATGTGGAAGCCTCTGAGGCATGCGTTCATTACATGAAGTCAGAGTATATTCTGGGCTTCCCTTCCCTCATCCGCTCCATGTGGTTGGTTAGAAATGGGAATGAGAGGACTTCTGGAAGGGTTTTGCAGCCACAACTACGAGGCCGCCCCACAGACTGGCACAATGACACGTGTGTGCTGGCCAGTGCAGTTATAAACGGTCACCCGAGTAACCAATAACCACAGCATCATCTACCAAGAGCTGCAGTAATCTGAGTTTCTGCTGCTTACGTTTCCAGCACTATCACTTTCCCAGACTTCATTCTTATCTTATGAAGACTTTTTGAAGAACAACAATGAGGAAACAGGCTATGTAGGAAAAACACAGCTTTTCTGAACAGGCTATGTAGGAAAAACACTGATATAGTACCACTTCTCTCCTCTCAGAGAGGTGACATGGGTGTTGGACATTGAAAAACTCTTATAAGTGGCTGGCTAGGAACTCTGTGACCAATGTAACTGACAGCCAATGTCTGGTGACAGCTTACCAAGGAGGGGATGGTGGTAACCATCTGAGTCTTGGATGACATCACTCACAACTGACTCCACTTTGGGAAGAAAAGAGAGTGTAGCACAAGGGGTGAGGGCCCCACTGCCAACTTGCCCATGGCCTTCAGTTGTCCCTTCATGGCCTGGTCTTCAGCCTACTCAAAATCCATGTCAAGGGATGAGGCTTGATATCTCCTGAAGCTTCCTCGAACATTCTACGATGTTCTTTGTTGGTTTCAGCGAATTTATGAGGAGGGTGAATATATAAGTGCTACCGATCAAAACCTTATGAAGAACACTTTAACATGGAGGGAGGAACGGAGGAAGGAGGGCAGAGAGAGATGGAATGAATCTGTAACATGACCACCCTCAATGAATGGGGAAAATCTGTCATCTTTGGGGGGTTATAGTGCAGTGTCTGGGGATCAACCTGATTGCTATCTGCCAGTGAACTGGCCACATTGGGATCGGTGTGCAGAAGGGCAAGCCTACAACATCCTGGCACACGTGAGCACTGTGCATGGTTCGGGGCTCCAGCAAGTGGAAGCGGGGTGTAGCTTTACTCCTCTTGTCAAAGGCTGGTGGGTTATAAAAGGGCTTTGTGTGGCACTGAGTTGCCAGATTCATTTTGGGACCAGTACACCTGAAGTCTTATGAGGGTCACCAGAATGACCCAGTAACATCAGGCAGTCTTCTGATAGTTTCTGTGAACTTAATTTGATTTTGTTATAGGGGAAAATTACAGGAGTCTTTTTTATCAGGTAGGTGAGCATAATAATCCTTTCCAAGAGGGCACCCATGCACGTCGTGAGCGTGACCGATGAAAGCTTACGGTTTTGTGCAAGAGTCTCGGTGGCAGAAGCATCCTAAGACCGACTCAGACTAATCTGGGTTAAGCTCCAAATATGACCTACATTAAAAGTGGCAGAATCTGGTGGAGCCTAGTGAGGAATTTCCTCCCACTTGTTCTAAATCCTGGAACCTTTACCATCTAGCCTATCATGAAGGAGGAAGTATTTTTGACCATATCTTGGAGAAATCAAATGTGTTTATGTAGGGCTCACAAATAAATAAAGATTTGTGCTCCCTCTGCTGGCTCTCCACAGCAATATTAAAGCAGAAAGGAACCAAAAACAGTGTTGGCATGTTCAGCAAACAGTTGATTTGCGTATACTGAGAACAACTCGTTTAATTTGGTTTGGGACATTCTTTGGGGAAAAAAAAAAATCAATCTTTTTAAAAAGATTTTATTTATTTGACAGAGAGAGACACAGCAAGAGAGGGAACACAAGCAAGGGGAGTGTGAGAGGGAGAAGCAGGCTTCCCGCTGAGCAGGGAGCCCGATGTGGGGCTCGATCCCAGGACCCTGGGATCATGACCTGAGCCGAAGGCAGACACTTAATGACTGAGCCACCCAGGCACCCCCCAAAAATCAGTCTTTATGAGGGTCTGAGCAAGGTACTTGGAAATTCTTAAAATTAGATATTAAATTAGACATACCTGTAGTCCTCCACTACCAAACTGGAAGCTGTGACTGTACTAGTGATTTGGGGATTCATTTATCAACAGGCACAAGTGGATTCCTCCAAGGTTTTAAGGTCCAGACACAACCTTTAAGGCAGTTCCGGGGGTGGGGGAATCTCGGGTTCAAGCTCAAGTTTCTTTTTTTCTCCTCTTGTTTATAAGATCAGCTTCCAAAAAGTAAAGATTTATACTATTTATATCCTTTCCGATAACGTCAAACATTAGACTTGATTTTCCAAATCATTAGCATGCCGAAGAATGACCTCATGGTGAACAGATGCACTTGGCTGTGAGCTGCAGTGATTACATCAGCCCCGCCCAGCAGTCGAGGGCGCCCATTCCAGTTAACCCTTTGAAGGCCTCTCTGTTGGCCCCCCTTCCTTGGAAACATGCATGAAAACACAAGCCGAGTCCCTCACCCCAACATGCGTGTGTGTTAAATGCACGTATGTACGTGCATAAACATATACATGTATGTAAACACATAGACACACACACGTGTGTGTTAATTGCAGCCAATATTTTCACACTGGCTACCTTTTAGAAATTGCTGGCCAAAAGGGAAGGAATCAAAAGGAACACAAACTACAGGGCTAAGAAAAAGGCTGGGTATTATTACCAGGACAGGTAGTGGATGGAATAGGTATGAGGTAGGTGGTATTTTAAAATAACATTTTCTGACTGGGAAAATATATATATAATATATATATATATTTTTAAATCTCCTTTAAAACAGCTGAGTACCCACATATGAGCCTAACAATCAAAGATGCTATATCCTCATCGGTGGCTGGCAGTGAATCATGAGGAGAAGCTCATGTACGTGGCCAGTGTGCCCCTTCTATGGCTTCCTTGGGTGGCAAGCAACAGCACTGGGGCAGGGGGGCCTGCGGAGAAGGCATTTTCCAACAGCAGTGTCTTTGGGCACGAGCCCCTCCCACTGAGCCCATTTCTTACTTATGCCTAGGACTCCGAGGCTGATATTATAGGTCCTCCCTCTAGAAATGGGGGCTGCTTGCTGCTACAAATACAGTGTGGAAGGCATACCGGGTTCAGGTTATTCTCCCTCTGCATTATCGACAAAGTCCCTTGCAGCGAGGATACAAAGAAAACCTGGGAGCCCCTAATTCCTCGGATTGTGCATATGCATGTGAGCAGGAGCCCAAGGCCCCGCTTTGATGGCACTGCTGGCCGAGATGGTCTGATTGGGTCCTAAGTGCACTGTGGGGGCTTAAGCTGCTCAGGGTCAATTTTTCCAGTTGGCTTGCTGCTTGGAAGAGCAGAGTCCACCTCTGTTTCTTAGTTTAAGCTAGCTGGCTCATCTGGGTTTGACTGTGCTTGTCCCAAGAAAATAGGACTAACACTGAAGAAATGAAAAATGTTTTCCTTTGTAAAAGTGGTAACAGGCCGGGATAGGGATTCCTCAAAAGCAAAACTGGCAGGGAAATGAGGGGAGGATGTGCTTCTGAAAATGTGCCTACTTATGGTCTGGAAATGCTCTGCCCTCACTGCATGGCCCCCCAGTTTCAATCCACATCAAGTTCCTTTCTAGTTCCTTCCTAATCTTTGTTGTGGGCATATATGCAAAGTGGTGATCGAGAACACGGTGCTCAGACTTAAAATCGCATTCATACATTGGCGTGATATGTATACCAAAAATTTTATCACTTGACACTGAATGCCTAAACCCTGAACATTGTGAAATGTCATCTGGATGCTAATAATTTGGAAAGAGGAAGACCAGCATTTGTCTTGATACCTCATCTTCGGTTTCACGTTCCCTTTGTATGGGTTCCAGTGCCCCCTCATGAGCTATCAGACCCTTATCTGCTAAGTGACTTTGGCAGATGTGATGCTCTTGAAGAAGCCTGTTGGTCACTGCCTCCAAATAGCAGGTCTTGGAAAGCCCAAATCACTTCTGGAGACTCACTTAAGATGTTACCTACACACTAGCTCATTTGAGTTGATTTAAGTAATTGTGAGCTTTTGGAAAAGATCAAATTAATTTATACAGATGCTAAAGTATGCACAGGAAACAAAGTTCATCAATATTTGTTTCAGGAACATCTTAATCTGGAGCCTTAAGAATGTGACAGCTAAGGAATGTCAGTATCTAGTTATTATTTAATTTCTTCTAATTTTAAGAAACAAAAAGCTTTCTCAAGAGTTAAAAAAAACAACAACACAAAACCCCCGCACAGAAAAATTGAGCCCCAGTACCTCATGAGGATGAGAAAGAGCTGAATGAGATCTTTAAAAAAATTAGCTTTGCTACGGATCCTTCATGTTCTTTCACCTACACACTAGAAATGATTTTAAACCTCTAGCCAGAGTGGTGTGAAATCTTCATTTCCCTTGAAACCGTTTCTTTTTTTTTTTTTTTTTGGTTTTAGATAGAATGTTGGCAGAGTGTATAAAAGAATTCAATTCACAGCTGTTCTACTTTTTTTTAATGTAAGAAACATTAATCAAAGCTTTAAGTTATAAGCTTTCTCATGTTGTTTAGTATTCCAGTTCAACAAAGATCAATAGAGGCCATCCCCGTGTTTCTTGACGCCTCCCCAGGAAGCAGAGGCGTGATTATGTAAATCGCACGGCTCCCGCACCCCAGCCAGCTTGCTTATCTCTCAGGCCTTCTGCCTGCAGCTCCTGGCTCCCTGAGCAAGTGCAAGCCTCGCCCTCTTATCTCCCAACAAAGCTCGGAGAGGCAAGGATCGAAGCCAGCGATGTTAAACAATGATGCATGGCTGATTGTATTTGTGAGTGATTCATTTCACTGAATTTAATTTTTTTCACTTTGTGTGTAAGATATTTGTTAACAAGTCAGAATCGGAGAAGTAAGGCGGTGTTCAGAGACAACTGACACAGGTTAGAAATCTATTAAGCATGCTAACAGTTGTGTCTACACCGGTGGAAGAAGAGGGAAGCCCCTCATTGAGAATTTCAACATGCATTGACTAAATATCCCATTTACTCTCTGAAAGGCAATTAATCTGTAATTACATGCAGAAATTCACAAGTAATTCTATTCTTTGGGAAAAAAAAAACCCCCACAGTAATCATATAATCAGTTTAAGTGGTAGTACCCATTTTTTTTTCAAATTGGAAATATAAAAAGAGTAAAACCTAAAAACAAGGACACTCATGGAAATTTCTGAAATTTTCCATTGGCGTAATAAGTGAAAATGATCGAAAGCCAGTTGCTAAACAGGTTCCACGCCAGGTGCTGCTCTGGTCGGCAGCTTGTCCATGTGACACAGACCACTCCAGAGGGAAAGCGTGCCCGCCGCTCTGCTGTAATGACGACCAGGGGACACTGTCCTTCCATTTCTCCTGCATTAATCCCTGACCCGAGTATCTCAGCAGCATAATCCCCATTTAGCATTAGTAGCAACGGCTTCGACTGTGAGGAAGACTTTTTTGATAAGTAAGCACTGATTCGGGCATTGCTTTTAAGCAACATATTCCCAGCTCAGCAAGAAACCCACACTCCTGAATGAACCAGAGCACATTACTGAGAAAAAGTTCATTAACCTTGCTAGTTTCGGGGGTTAACAGGATAGCTGAAGAAAAGCACTGAGTGAACAGCTCGGATACAAAACAAATTAAAATGAATGTCACCATTCCTTTTGATATTCATTAGTTGATTCAGAGGGAGAATGCTCTTCTTAAATTTGCAAGCATTTATCTGTGAAAAACAGGTGTACATCTGCCGCTCGAGTGCGTCCTAAGCGCGGGAGGGCAGAATAATGCAGACACTCACCCGTTCCGCCGAGGGAGGGGCTGGGCGAGGGAGAAAAGACTTGGGCGGCGAAATCCTCAAACGTCATGACTTCTCGGTGGTTCTGAATTATTGCTTCGAGGTACAGGGCTCGCTCTTCGTAGCTGCGGTCACCGGTCAAGGAAGCAAGTGCACGTGTGGAATGACATGCATAACAAATGACACAGTTCACTGTGGTTTGAATACAGTTATGCAACTGTTATGTGTGTTGGTGGGAGGGGGGGAAGGTACCTTACAAGTCTGTTACCCATCCTCCCAGGGAATTAAATATGAGTTACAATTAACGGTAAGATTCTGATATTGAGACTTAAGTTTCTCTTAGACTTCGGGGACATCCAACACCAGTATTCCTGAAAAATATGTACATCAATGGTTACAGAATCACAGCCAAAGATCCTTAAGCTTGATCCAAACAAACGAAAACAGAGGCACTGGTTGTGGTGGCATCTCTTTCAGTGTGGGACAGTGTCGGACCTTCCCTTCCCGGGTCAGCAGATAGAACGTTCTAAGTCTCCTAGAGAATGAATTGACACTTGAGGCAGGAATTGGTGGTACACTTTAAAAAAAAAAAAAAAAAGTGAGACGATGCACATCCCAGGGAAGAGGAAGGCCAGGAAGATATGCTCTGAAGGGGCCCCGGTGCCTCCAGCCAGGATAGGCGAGAGCATGAGAAAATAGGAGCTAATAAGTGAGAGACTCTAGCAGAGAGTGCACAATGCAATTTAAAAAAGAAAAGACTATTGCCTTTTAATTAAAACTGCAGTCTGGAACACACACATTCAAATGTGTAATCAAAAACCAGTCACCAATAAAACTTACAAGCGTAACACGCTGAAGCAACTTTCCAGCTGTCTTAATAGGACCCCTGCGTGTGGCAGCCTTTCACAGGGCAGAAAGCAAATCTTCCCCTTTTGTGTATGGCTTCTGTTTCCTCAGAAGGTGAATCATGCACTTCCAATAACAGGATAACATCAGAACAATTCGACAGCGGAATGAGGCACCACACGTATGACTTTGTGAATTAACACTTGGGGAAGTCGGCATGACGTCCCATTTTCCCCTTCCTAGTTATCAATGCCAAAGTTAAAGGACGTGTTTTAGTCATTTTGAAAATCATGCTAATTCTCCAGGAATACAGGGAACGTGGATCACCATCAATCAGTTCATTATTTGCTGCTCTGGAAGAGCAAAAGTAATTTCTAGCATTTCTCATTTTAAAACTATCTTTCCAAAATGACCTCTTCACAAATAAAAGTTGGTAAAAATGATGCTTTTCCAATTAGCTTTCGGTAGTAAGCATGTGACTGAAGATCGGAAAATATTTTTCTATTTTCTTTTGTCAAAGGATGCACACAGATTTCCCCATGCAGGTCCTTCCTCTTCCTCCTCCTTTAATTATAGTCAGAGAAGGAGTTTTTACACCATGAGACCAGAGGCATCCTGGGGCCGTGCTGGCCAACGCCGTAGCCGTGAGACGCATGTGGTTATCTAAATTTAAATTTAAATTAATTAAAACAAAAAAATAGCAATTCCGTTCCTGGGTCCCACTAGCTGTATTTCAAGCATGAGCTGGGGTTACTGGGCCAGATAGCATGGACGGAGAACACACCCTTTGTCGTGCAAAGAGCTACTAGGCAGCTCGCTTCCAAAACTTCTCTTTAGGCTTGCTCTAGACAACTTTAAAAAAGCAAAATGCCTTTGAGGATGTCAAAAAGCGGCCCTGCTGATGGGTTCACAGTGCGTTATGTTACATAGACGGTCACCACAGCCGAAGGCCTGGGCGGTGGGGGCCTGAACTGGCTTCTCGAATGCAAGCTGAACTCCTGGTGACTCACCCCTACGAACAAACAGGCTGCCAAACTTCCACAGTGAGAGGCGTCCTCTCAGGCCCAATTCTAGAGGGACCCACTAATGCCATTCACGTCTCATTATGAACACGCTTATTCTGCACAGCACTTGGCTGTCGCGCAGCTCGGCCCTCCGTGCACAGCCCCAGCAAGCCGCTGGTCCAGGGAACAGCAGGACGTTAGGCCTGAGTGGCCGTCTGGCGAACAGGCACTCTGACACTAAGCTGGCACGTGCTGGCCCAGCAGGGGCCGAGCGAGGCGTGACAAATTACTCAAAGAGCTGAGCTAAACTTATGGCTGACAACCACCTGAGCCTTAGGACAGCCGTGGCCCGCTGTCAACGCGCAATTCATAGCTCCCCCTTTCAGACCGCAGTCTGCTTGAGGGCCCGGGTTAGAGCCGGCGCAGCCCTCTAAAGACCTGTCATGCTCTGCCTAGAATGGTCCTGCTGTTTCCTGAAAGGCCCCACTGCGCCCAACACATCCACATACAGTGCTCGGGACAATGGTGAACAAAATAGAAGTGCGGATGCATTTTGCTAAATATGCTCTGGAAGCCACATATCTGGAAGAGTGGCTGCTATGTTAATCAAGCTCACAGGCAACCCTACAAAGAGACGCCATGTATAATACCATGTAAACAGACCTCAGACAGCAGCCCATCACCCTCATCCGGGAGGACACTAGCCAACTCGTAAGCTTGTCCTTGTCAAGCCTGAGAAATCTGGGCCCCTAAGAGCAAGTCCAGCACTAGAGTTACAGGGGGGTGATAATCAAGTTTTGAGATTCTCTGGCTCAATGAATGTTTATGGTCTGACTCCTAAAACAAGGCACTATGGGAGACAGCACCAAAAGATGCTTCCAGAACCAGATACTAGAGGAGGAAGTGTTTACCTCACAGAAGATTCCCAATCTCGCATTCACGCCCCCAACTGTCACACGGAGCACACACTCCCCCACCCCCAGGCTGGTCCTATGCTGTCACGGGAGCGTTAACAGCGCTAAACTGGGTGTTGTCATTTAGACAAACATCCATGAAGGACTGCGGGGCGACCAGGAGATCACCAAATGCATTTTCACTCGCGGCCCACGCCAGGGCATGTAAACACCATGACAAAAAGAAAACAAACACCACCCCAATCCTGGCAGTGTTTAGAAACAGAGAAGGCGCTCAGGGTGCCAAAAATCATTTCTTTTAGTAGCTTTAAAACACGTAGCTCTGGGATTTAGCGGAATGTATTAGAACTACTAGGTAGGACAATTAGGAGCAGTATCACCTGACATTTTCTTACCTAACTTCTTTAGGGCTTCAGTGCTGGTTGATTTGTATATATAAAAAAAGGCATTTATAACTTAGACATTGAAATGCTTCTAAGGTTCTTCTCATGCATAAGACATGTTAAGACATGAACCGAATGCTGTAATAATGCCATGCAGTGGCTGGTCAGTGCCTCTGGCTGAAGGCAGGTGGTTAAAGGGGCACCTGCACCTGGTCACAAATTCAGTACCTGTTTGATACTGGCCATTGCCCTGCTGTTCTCTTAAAAAGTCCACTAACAAATGTAAAACTTAAATTTTGTTCTGAATTACTATCTCATTCAAAACCACACACAGTAAAGTACTTTCTTAAAGAGAAAATTTTCCCTTTGATTACTCAATTCAGAGAGCATTCAAATTACTACTAGAAACCCTTCTTGGTTTCTAGATCTTTTGAGCTTCTTCAGTGACCTGCTGTGTTTATGTTTTCACGTAAGAATTTTAGCATTTACCAATGTTTCTCTACTTGAATAAAGAGGCTATATATCTTTGCTGCTTACATTTTATCAGAAACTTCCAAGAGAACTTTCTGAGACCCTCAACACACATTCAGGGGGTTGCAAAAGCCCAAGAATCCAAATCCAACTCCCCAACTTTATTCCGATGAGTATTTGTTTTTATTTTTCGAAACGGTAGCAGCAGCATGAGAGGAAGGAGCTTGCCTTTTGGAGAAGACAGGCCTAGGTTTGAATTTCACTCCTCTTCCCCACCCGCCAGAGCAAGCCGCTCCAAAGCCCCCAGCCTCGGGTGCCTTATGTGTAAAGCAGGGTCACTGAGATCTGCTCTTGGGGCTGCCCTGAGGATCAGATGGAATCATAGCATGACCCAGGTTCCAGTGCACAAGAGAAGCACCATAGATGTGGACTGCCTGCTCCCCTTCCTCCCTTAATGTGGGCTTCTGGGTTCGTCTTCCAGAAAGAACACAGTGGATAAAGTAGGGGGAACCTCTGTGTCAGGCTTTAGGACAAGCAAGCTAGACCCCTGTGAGCCGGGGCAGTGCCATGGCCCCCACAGTACTGATCAGCAAGTGGAAGCGCAAAAGATTCAAGTGATTTTCCAGAGTCACAGTTACTTGGTGGTGCAATTGGGACCAGAACCCAGGTCTTCCAACCTTTACTGCTTTCGGCTAATTTATCTAGATTTCTAGGGTACATGGGATTAAGTTCAGGATTTCGTGCAAGGTTGGGAGCTAAACTAGTGGTGAAGATAAATCAACCGACTTAACTCTACAGGGGTATGAAAATCAACTTGAGTCCGTAGGTTTGAGCTGCATTGACACCCATAGGCCATGCTGACTTTATAAATTCAGAAAAATAACAATTACTTCATTTTCAATTTCTTTCTACTTATTCGGGCTATGGTGTTTGTTGACTGCTGTTTAGGACTTTCAACTTCTTCTCTTGGAATAACTCCTTCTGTTTGTTTGTTTTTAAGGAAAAGGGAGAACTGTTTACAAGAGCCTCTATTGCAGGTTGTATCTTTCTTCAACCCTTGAAACTCTTCTTGCCAGGGACTTCTCTAAGTTTCCAAGGAGTGGGCAACCAGACCCAGCCCGACAAAGCAGCCTTGCAGGAGGCTGCCTCCTGCGGTCAGTATGTGTGTGTCCTGCAGTGGTTTCTGTACCTGTCCCTGGTTTTCTTTCTTAACTCACTGCAGCCCCTCATCGCTGACAGAAGCCTGCCCAGAGCTGCTGGCTCTTGTGACTCTGCACACTCTCCTTCCCACGGCAGTGGGAGAGAAGCCAAGTTTCATCACCGCCTGGGAGGGAGGCTTTGGCTAACCCCGGGCCCCTGGGATAAATTGTGGCACTCACAAATTTTGCCACCATTGCTTGTTTGATCCCTTGAGGATGTGACGGGGGAGAAAAGAGAACCCCCTGCTATAGTTACCGCATAGGACCGTCTCATCCTAAGCATCCTTGTATTAGCTTCCCATGGCTGCTGAAAGTGCCCACTAGCTGGGGGGGGGAGGGTGGGGCTTAAAACAACAGAAGCTTATTCCCTCACACTTCTGGGAGGCCAGAAGTTCAAGATCAAGGTGTCAGCAGGGCCTCACTCCCTGCAGAGGCTCTAGTGACTGCATCACTCCTGTGCCTGCCTCTGCTTATACTGCCTCCGCCTTTTGTCCATGTGTCTCTTATCAGGACACTTGTCACTGGATTTAGGGCCCACCTGGATGATCCAGAATTATCTTCTCATCTCAAGATCCTTAACTTACTTATAGTTGCAAAGACCCTTACTGAAATAAGTTAACATTCACAGGTTCTGGGGTTAGACATACCTTTTCGGGGGCCACTACATAGCCCCCCATACTCCTTGAGTATGAGTCAGGTCCATCCTTACATTACTTGCTACCTAGCTTATATGTGCTTTATACAATATTAGTGAATGGATAAATGATTGCCTAGGATTTGTGCCCACTGTTCTGAGCTATGACACTGCTAGATATATTCTAAGCAAAGGCAGTTTATTTATTTATTTTTAAAGATTTTATTTATTCATTTGAGGGAGAGTGAGTGAGGAAGAGAGAGAGAGAGAGCACGAGAAGGGGGAGGGCCAGGGGGAGAAGAAGATACCCCACTGAGCAGGAAGCCCGATGCAGGGCTCAATCCCAGGACCCTGGGATCATGACCTGAGCCGAAGGCAGACACTTAACTGACTGAGCCACCCAGGTGCCCTGCAAAGGCAGTTTATAAGGAGAAATTAGAGAGTTGTCCATTTGAAGTACAATTCTGCATAGATTAAAAAAAAAAAAGCTATACAGAACTTCTAGAAGAAATTATGGGGCAAACTCTTTATGACCTTGGGATATGGAATAATTTATTAAATGAGAGACAAAAACATGAACCATAAGGGGGGAAGACTGGTACATCTGGTCATATTTAAATTAAGAACTACTGTTTACCAGAATACCATAAAGAAGTTAAAGCTCTAAGGCACAAAGTGGGAGAAGTCATCTGCAACACCTAGCTGACAAAGGGTAAGTGTCCAGAATATATAAAGAACTCCTACAAATCAATAAAAGAACCAAATAATCTATTAGAAAAGTGGGCAAAAGACATAAACATTTCCAGAACATAAACTATGAATGGATGTTAAGGTGTTTAACATCACTAATAATCAGGGATTATTAGAGCCACAATGAGATACCATTTTATATACACCAGACTGGCAAAAAAGAAAAAAATCTAATAATGCCAAATGTCAGAGAGGATGTGGGGCAGAGGAACTCTCAGAGCCTACTGGTAGGAGATAATTGGCCTAACTTCTTGGGAAGGCAATTTGACATTATCCAGAAAAGGGCAGCAACTCCACATGTAAGAATGTTTATCATATTCTATAGACAATAGCAAAGTCAAAAAAGAAAGTGAAACCACTATTCTACTGATAGGTGTAGTCACACAATAGAATACTATACAGCAGTGAAAATAAACTATAGGTATGTGTATTAGAATGGATGAGACTTAAAACAATGCTAATGAAAAAAGTAATTCACTGAAGATCATGTATGGCACAATTTTAACTACATACATTTAAAAAAAAGAGGCAAAGTGAAATATACTGCTTTAGGAATACACACATATGCAGGGATACTATAACCTAGATTATCTCTGGGGTGGTAGAAGAGGTAGCACATGGAACGGTCACAAATATATTGGTCGGTACACATGGGGGGCCAGGATGGGGGCAGGCATGTTTTATTGTTCTTTAGGACTTCTGTAAATGTTCGAGGTTTTCCAGTCTGTATAAAATATTTCATAATGAAAATAAGCCTTCTGGTGAGAATGCAATAGAGTGCTCATTAAAGGGTTCTTTTCTCACCTATTCAAAGGGCAGAATGAGCTTCTTTAAGCCAAAGGCAGATTTGAAAGGTATAAGTTTGGTTGTTAGAGATAACAATGATAGACAGGTCCATCTGACTCAGACACAGAAAAAGCAGAAAAGAGGCGGTGCTATTTTTAAGGCCCTAGTTCCAGAAGCAGGCCAAAATATGAGAGCTCAACATTTTCAGAAAGTTGTGGAAAACTTCGGATACAAATGCCATTCATGGGGAGGAGGGTACTGCTTCAGAAAAAATGTTTTCCTACAAAGATACTTTTGCTGGAATGATCACACACTAAGAATGACAAAATGGGCTGAACTAGAGAAAGGTCAACATACTATATGTATACATGGGCCTGTGTGAATGATTTCGATACAGCATCCTATTCTGCTTAGCACACTTAATCTCAAGTGAATCTGCCAATTTCAGAAAGCAAGTCCATTTTCACTCAAGTGTTCATCCATTCAAGAAATATGTGCTGAGGGCCCACCAGTGCTTGGCAATGAGCACACAACTGGGAAACGGGACAAACTCTGCCCCTACCCTGGTCAAGCCCCCATTCTAACAGGGACAAGTGCACAGAATAAGGGGAACTGTTCTTTCATCAGTGCCAGGTAGGAGAGCAGGGACCAAAAGGGCACGTAAGTCTCAGAAGGGGTGGCCAGAAAGGGGCTAGCCAAGAAGGGCCGGGGGCAGGCAGTGGTAAGAGCATTTCAGGTGCGGAGAGGCATGAGCTGGAAGGAACCCTGGGGAGGTTCAGGAAGTGAAAGGAGACTGGAACCTCAGCGTAGCAAGAGAAGGGAGGGGGCGCAGTTGAAAGATTGGCTGGGGCTGGGTCACAGGAGGCCTGAATGGTCTGAGGCAAGGGAGCAATGTGGCCTCACTTAGGTTTCCAGATCACCCTGAGAAGATATGCCACCACTAAGGAGAGTCTAGAGTACCCTTGAGTTTGAAGAGGTCAATGCTGACTTGGTCTATATGATCAATCCATGGGCTTGTACAAATGTCTCAATACTTTGTACTTGTTCTTCGCCTATTTTCAGGACATATATATTTTGAGCAAGTAGAAATGGTAAGAAGGCTACCTGCAGATTTGAAACAACCAAAACCTCTGAAAATGGTCTTCACAGAGAAGGGGTCTGGTTGGGGGATGTGCCTGACTTGGAGGGAAGAGGAAATGGAGCAAGGCCGAGTTGGAAGGCGCCCTCCCAGGTGAAGCAGAGAACAATGTGTTATAGACAAGACAGTGGGCACATTCCTCACACAAGGACAGATGCTGTGCTCACAGAAATCTGGTAAAAAGGAGATTATTTAAGACAGCTGTGGATTGAGGAATGCTACCCTGAATCGATTGCTTAAAATGTATCTACAGATATACTTTAAATCTAGTAAAAAGATGCATTAGCAGTTGCAGAGTGTCTGAGCTCAGAGAAGGGACAACTATGAATAACTTACAAAACAAGGAAATTAATGAGCCAATTTCCTCTGTTGGTTTTGGAAGAGAGTAGTTTTTGGAAGAGACGATGCAGATGATCATCACCACATTTTCATTTCTTGGGCAGTGTTCTGAACAGTGATCAAAGGATAAAGCTTTAAAATGCTGACTGGTCTCGGATATGACACCAAAAGCACAAGCAACCAAAGGAAAAAATAGGAAAATTTATCAAGAAAGTGAAGGGACCCCCCCAAAAAAAGTGAATGGACAACCCACAAGTCATTCTGTGGGAAATATTTGCAAATCATTTATCTGATAAGGGTCTCATATCCAGATTATATAAAGAACTCATAATTCAATAATAAAATGACAACCCAATGAAAAAATGGGCAAATGATTTGAATAGACATTTCTCCAATTCAGAATATAGACACATGACCAACGAACATATAAAAAGATGCTCAACATCATTAGCCATTAGGGAAATGGAAATTAAAACCACACTGAGATACCACTTTAAACCCACTAAGATGGTTATAATCAAAAGGACAAGAATGAACAACAGAAAGTGTTGGTGAGGATGTGGAGAAACTGGAATTCTCATACCTTGCTGATGGAAATGTGAAATGGTATGGTTGCTGAGGAAAATAGCTTGGCAGTCCTCAAGAGAACTGAAAATGTATGTTCACACAGAAACCTGTCCACAAATGTTCACAGCAGCGTTATTCATATTCATAACAGGCAAAGGTGAAAACAACCCAAAACGTTCATAAACTGATGGATAAACAAAATGTGGTCTATCCACACAATGGAGAGCCATAAAAAGGAATGAAATACTGAATGTGCTACAACATGGATGACCCTGTAAACACTGCTAAGTGGGAGGCGGCAGATAAGAAAGGCCACATATTAGGGCGCCTGGGTGGCTCAGTCGTTAAGTGTCTGCCTTCGGCTCAGGTCATGATCCCAGGGTCCTGGGATCAAGCCCCGCATCGGGCTCCCCGCTCGGTGGGAAGCCTGCTTCTCCCTCTCCCACTCCCTCTGCTTGTGTTCCCTCTCTCACTGTGTCTCTCTGTCAAATAAATAAAATCTTAAAAAAAAAAAAAAAGGCCACATATTATATAACTCCATTTATATAAATGTCCAGAATAAGAAAATCCACAGAGTTAGAAATTAGTGATTGCCAGGGGCTGCAGGGAGAAGGGGAATGAGGAATGACTACCAGTGAATAAAGGGGGTCTTTTGGGGGTGATGAAAACATTCTGGAATTGGGGGTGGGGCATTCGCAGGAAAGGTAGATGGAAGAGGGACTGGGGAGGGAGCCACGTCACAGAACCCTGGGAAGGGCACTTCTGGAAGGAGGAGCCTCCGCTTGGATGCACTTCTCTGTCCTTAACATCTTCCCTGGTATCTGCCACCCAGGGGAATACTCCATAGGTAGGCTGGGCTGGCATTCAATAATCCTAAATAAATGGACGAAATTCCATAATCATCAAGACAGGAACAGATGCCAGTTACAGCCTAAAGCCATACATCATTTTTTACAGAGATTCTGTTTGTCTTTCAATATAATGCAAATTTAAATTCTAGGACTGTTTAAGACCCCAAATAAATGAATCATTCAAAGTAAATGTCACAGCCTGGTAACGGATGAAGAGGATGACTTTACTGAACAACGTAACCAAATAAAATGGATGTTCGGGAAAAGGAAATTAAACACACAGAGGTATAAGATATTAGATTAGGTTTCAAACATTAGTAATACACTCCTGGAAAGGAAAGCAGTCCACTTCTGCTAAGAAAGAAGAAAATACCCCTATAACCAGGTTTAAGAATAATTCTGAGGAAATGACAAGAGTAAGTGGAAATGGGACAAAGATAGGTTTGCTTCAGGCGATTAGATTACAGACTTTTAGAGGTCTGCTCCCACATTCCCACGTCCTTCCGGCACAGGGAATGGAAGGTCTCCCTCTCAGGATCTGAGATGCTCCAAGGGTGCAACGGATTGGATCTCTATTCATGCCAGCTCTGTTCAGGGGACTGGCTTGTGAAGGAGCACTCCCCTCTCCGTCTCCTCCGGTGCTGTGCATACGCCTCACCTTTGGTAAATCACCAAGAGAGAAAGGACCCCATGACACTGCTACTCCAAGTCTCACGGCGCTAACGCCATGAGCGATGAGAAAATCAGCCCTTGCGCCTATTTAGCATCTAGAGAACGTGCTGTCAAGTGAGTGAGCAAGGATTGCACAGGCTGCTTGGTTGATGAAAACGACCCAAGAAGTGCTGAATCAATACGAACAGTAGAGAAGCCCACGGGCTCTGCCGTCCTTATGCCAATAGTGTGGTTTCTGGGAGGAAGGCAGTCAATGTCACCTGAACTGTTTCTCTTCCACAGATTCCCATTCACCCTAAAGATACGGCATGCGAAGGGCTAAAAAAGGTACTCTCAGCCTTAGCTGGAGCCATTTGGTTACCTCTGACACTCTGTTGGCATTCCACATCCATGTAAAAGTCACAACTAAATGTAAAACAATCAGAAATGCAGAATTGGCTCGGAAAGTCTGGAATGTTCTTTGTCGTGAGGTATAGAAAGGGCAGACAACTGAAATAGCAGTAAACACGGATTTTTCAGCTCTAACTTCATCGTCACTGACCGTAAGAGGAAAGTTATTGTGAATACATTACAGGTATTATTTAGTGCAATGTAATTTTAACTGAATCATCCAATATTTATGCTTCAAGCACTCTCGCTTTGGAGGTGAAAGTGCATCCCATGTGACCTAACAGATTAGTTTATATCTAGGTTGATTCTAAAAATAAAACAGATTCATGATGATATATGATAGATAATAAGAGAACAAAGTCAACAAGGATAAGAAAATCTTCTGTGGCAGATATTCTGGTTATCCTTCTCTTGAAATATCCTCTACAGTTGCCCATCAATAACCCACTGGGCCCAGATGAAGTAGGACAGGGCTCAGGCATGGGAGAATTAAATTTTCTGGCCCAAAGTATTTGTACCAAGCTCTATACAGACTTTCTTGATTTTTCATTTCAGCAAACACTTCGGGTGAAATACTCCTTTTTATGATGTTTGTAAGTTTGAGCTGTATTTTTTTTTTCTTTTGAACATTTAAAACAAACAAATACATCTATAGTTCTATAAAAATAATTACGATGGTTTAACGGCATCTGAGTTTTCCAGGAAGATACTCATCTTAACACCAATTATCAGATGTCAAGGAGAAACTCCAAGAAAAGTTAGGGGGTTACCAAATGCAAGCGACCTAGAAACCGAAAATCAGCTCATATGAAGGGTGCCAAGTGGCCTCCTCTAGCCTATGCAGACTCTGCTTTACCGGGTAAAATAGGGCATCATCACAGCACACCTGAGTGATAACTATTATTGCCGACCTGGCACTTGAAACTCAATACACCCACAGACTTATCAGTTAGAGCAAGAAAATGATCGAAACCTAACTGGGAAGTTGGGGAAATTCTAATGATACAAAGCTCCTCCACGATCAGAAGTAGCAAAACTATGTTTGCAACTCAATATTAAAGCAACTGATTTCTGGCAATTGAAGACAGCGTGTGATGCAAATGGTTCCCTTCGGCAGAAGCTACACCAAGGGGACACAAGAGTAGAGCTATCCCGCTGAGTGGTCCCGGGGTGGGGGAGGGACATGCATAGATGCAGGGAACCGTAGAACCGCTCTAACCCTTGGTATGGCCAGGCCCGTCAACAGACATGGGCCCCGTGCAAATCCCAGGTGGTCAGATGAGCACAGAGAATGCTGGTTCCATGAAAGCGGAAGGGGTTTTGAGTAGCTGGACGGCCAAAAGCACCTTTTACTCCTCTTACATCTGTTCCAGGAACTGGGTCAATGTTAGGTAAAAGCCATAAACGTATATGGAAGTTAAATAACGTAGTGGGAAATTTTTATGTTTTGCTTTCAAGGTTGGTCACAGAAATTCCCAGGGGCTGACAGAATGACTCTGATTTCACGTCTGTTAAAAATTGTTTGTCTGGATGCAGGTCTAGCTGCTTTGCGTGGACCAGGGGATGTCTTTGAAGAAAGTAGTGTAGACAGACCACCCGTTTCCACTGGGCCCCGGAGCCTGCAAGGTGGTTGCTGTGCATTCCTGTGCTACTCCTACTTCCTGGGGAGAAAGGGAAACTGCCTGCAAGGAAACTGGCAGAGATCTCAGGGAAAAGTAGGGCGTGACGTTCAGGCACGGTGGCTGCATGGCCTCAGACACAATCGGCAACACGCCGTGCACAGGATGCCCTTTTACAAAAGCACTCTTGGTCCTGACAGCCCTCCGGGTGAGGTGTCTGTCTATGGCATATGCATCAAACTGCATCCTGAGTGTAAGTTAGCCCCAGGACCAAGGCACCTCCGCTGAGGTGATGCCAACTAAAATGATCGTGTGCTTTCCACAGGCCAAGCACTGTGCTGGGTGTTTTATAGGTTGAATCCCATCCCATCCTTGTAACCACCTGTATGGTTTTTTTATTACTCTTTTCATTAGGGGAGGAAACTGAGGTGCAGAGAGCAAAACATGCTCTGTGCCCCTCAGATGGTAAATGCCAGGGCCTGGACTCAAACCCCAGCAGCCTGACTGTGGAGCCCCCACTCTCAGCCATGGCCCTGCCTCTTGAGGTCAGAATTCTCCCTCGAAGAGAAAAGCCTGGGGTAGCCACAACTAACAGAAGGCCCAGCTCCATCCCCTTCCTGGCATTTTTATGGACGCCTGAAGGAAGAAATGGAAGCTTTTTTCCTGTCCCCTCCAATTCAGACACTATTCTCCAACAACGTCAGGAGAAAGAAAACTTGGAAGGTTTTTCCTCCTGCCAATTAAATAACTCTCAATGCTTAGGTCTCAAGTAAGTATTTCCAGCTATAACATGTCAGCGAGAGAAATGCCTGTGGGTTAGGGCAGGGACAGGGTGACTTTTCCACTTAAACCCTGCTGATGTTCGAATCCTCTGTCTGCAGGGTGGGACTTCCGCAGCAGGGGCACCCCAGGTCAGGACATCCTCGCACTTGGGCGATGCAGATGCCTCCGTCTGTCTGTTGCTCGTTCCTTAATGGAAACTACCTCCCACCCCCGGCAGGCCCACCCACATGCTGGCGTCCTCATCCCCCCAGGGCCTGGCACCTTGTATCTGACGGTGGACAGTGTGGGGTGACCACTACATTCTTTGTGCTTCTGGTGATACTCCCATTCGCCTGCTGTGGTATTTTCCATGGCTTTCACCTGACACTGCAGAGTGTCATGCCAGCGACCCCACAGGTTGTCAGTTACAGGAAAGCAATTTTCTCCATGAGCTACGGCTAAATCTGGCTCAGGGTAAACTGTGGGAGGGAAGATTTTGTGTGTGTGTTTTCTTTTGTACTTGGAGAATATATGTCATCAGGTGCAGAGTGAATATTCAATCCCAGTTGAGTGTGACATTTGGATAACAGATTCAACATCTATGCTACATTTCAGTAGGTACTTTTGAGTTTCTAGAAATTTTCCATTTTTCAGAGTAATGCAGAAGGAAATAAAGAAACAAGGCTGACCCAGTGGGAACAAAGATCAGAATCAGAAATTCTCTCATAGTAACGCATGCTTTAAAAAAGAAAACATACAGATAAAAAATGATGGGTGTCTACATCTTGATTTTACATGTCATTATATTCTGTGATTATTCTACTTCGCACTTTAAATGAAAACTGCCTGCTTTTATATTTTATATTCAAAATTCCCTGTCAGAAATCTTGTTCATTCTAAAATATATTTGTCACATTACAAACAGAAACAGCCCTGAATGCTGTTAAAGATCAAATACCCAACTCACACAATTCTCTGGGACTTTCCACATTCGGATCTCATAAAGTCACTCAATATCATCTTCATGACTAAAAATATAATTGCAGTATTACTTAAAATTATAATCAAATCATTCTCCTGCAAATTAAGACACTTACTCTTGGAAAAATAACTAAATTGAATTAGGTGTGTCTTTTCTTGATAGATCAAAAGCAGCTCCATTAAATCACTAGCTTTATATTATTAATGGCATGAGACATGGTCCAGATGAGGAAAATGTCCTTTGGAGCCACTCTGTATTTTATTTAAAGAGAGCTGGAGATGTTCTTCACAACTCAAATGTGAAGTAGAATTGAATCACATGTCCCCAGACCAGGAAGGCAGATATGATCCCCATGAAGTAGACTATCCATACCAGAAAGCCCAGGTTCCTCTTCCCTCAATTCCTTATTACTTCGAATTATTATGCCTGCCACTCACCCATCCACCCATCCATCCATCCATCCATCCATCCATCCATCCATCCACTCTTCCAACCATCCATTCATTTACCCACCCTTCTAACATTCATTCCTTCCTTTCATCCACCCACTCTTCCAAACATCCACCCATCCATCCATCCATCCATCCATCCATCCATCCATCCATCCATCCATCTAGCTGATATTTACTTAATGCTCCCTATGATAAATCCATTGTTCTTCCTTCAGATGTAAAAAAAAACCCAAACAAACAAACAAACAAAAACTTCCTTGTTCCTCAATTCTCTTCAAACTCTTGGCTTCTATAATATATATAACACCCAACCATCACAGTAAGTGTTACAGTATTTTGTGGGGGATTCTAAAACACATTATGGCTCTGAGTTTACATTATAATTAGCCTGAGTTCTAGTGGGGCAAATCTCACTTAGAATAAAAGACAATCCTTATGAAATAAACAAGAACAACCTGCCTGGTGTTGGCACACTGCTCTTAAAAACAGGGCTTATTAGAAATAGGACTGAGAGAAGTCTAGATGTGACTGTCACTTTAGAAATTCCCTTTTGTAGCCATGAACCCATGGGGTCCTCTTGGAAATCTCAAACTATAGATGATGAAGCAGGGACAGGGAGCAGAAATGATCTTTCTGAGACTACCCAGCTAGTACTGAGCAGGGCTTGAACTCAAGCCCAGGCTGATTTGTTTCAAATCCTGGCCCCTTCTACTCTCTTATACTGTCTCAGTTTAATTTGAATATTATTTTAGTTAAGAATTTGCACTAGTCATGCAAAGTTAATTCACAGATACTGTTATTTGCTGACAGGGAAGGTGAAAATAGAGAAATTAGATCCTTCCCTCTCCCTCCAGAACCAAGAATAATAGTACACAATAAATTGGCAATTTTTATAGCTAAACTGAAATAAATGGTGACTACCAAGCTGAATTATTATCTGTATTATTGATGTAAGAGGCCAGAATTTAGAGTAATAAACTGTATTAATTCAATTCTTTCATTTATGTATCAGGGAGGGACTGGGAAATTTAAATGAGTCCATTTAAAGCAAAATTGATCTTACTCTGCTTATTTCTGGTCACTTCCTTAAGACAATCAGTATATAATTCTAAAGTTTTATTAATTAATTATTTCAAATGGATATTTTCAATGAGAAAATAATTTAGCTTCATCAGATATGTACTTTGAAGTTGCAACATGCTTCAGCACGGGAGAACAATGCAGCTTTTCACTGCAAGATCCATTTGGGCTTTTGTTCCACAATCAAAACACCGAGAGGCAATAAGAAGGGATTGTTATTCTTCAACTGTGATAAAGCTTCTGGCAAATCGTTGTTTTTTAATTATGTGCTACTCGGTGTCATTAAAAATCACGGAAGAGGGTACACTCGTCTTTGCAATGACTCTGAGCAAAAAGAAGGACTAGAGACACATGTGTTGTGTTAGATAGCATGGTCTAAGCCAACCCTGTGTTCAGGCCACATGGCCCTAGGCAAGTAGCTTGCCTCTCAGAACCCCAGTTCCTCATCTGGGAAAGGGGGTTCAGGGCTTACCTGTAGGGCCATGTTGCAGGGAGGGGGAATGATGCCATATGGGTGTGGAGTCCAGGGGCCAGGTGGAGTGCTGTTCATGACCACAGCAGCACTCGTTAGTGGAACTGAAGAGCAGTTGGAAAGGGATAACTGTGGGGTGGGGAGCTCTGGCATCACAGAGCAGAGGATGGAAGGCAGGATGGCCCTGGGGCTGAGGACTGGTCAGTAGCCTGTATGGTGGCCAGACATCTGGCCCAGAGTCATGGGCCTTGATGAAGGCTAAGGCATCTCCTTGTCCCATGGCCTGAAACTGCTTCCTCCAACAATGAAGAAACATCTCAGGGGAAATGTTCTTCTCAACTAAAAACTGAAACAGGAAGACCAGGGACTAGGATAGTCATTTTAAATCACGGAAACTTGAGTGCTGCCTACAGTGGATTCTGAATCTCAACAAGTATATGGGTGATTCACTTGTGAACTGATGTTTCTGACTATTCTTGCCCCATGGCTCCTTAGAAATGTCACTTTAGAAATTCCCTTGGTACTTTCTGTACTGCTCTTGCCTTCCAGGCTTCCTCATACCCACATGCTGATCATAGAGATGGGGTCCCACTGCTTTCATGGGACATCATGTAAGCATGCCCTGGGGATCCCCTGTCCTGGTATGTATTCGACTTGGCCTCTGAGGGTCAAGGAGAGTGCGTGAATGAGAGAATGTTAAAAAAAAAAAAAAGTCTACACTTCCTCAGTCAGGAGTAATTATTTTTTGACTTCATGGAGACTATAAAAGACATCTACCTCATGGTCCCGGTCTTCTCCCCAGCTTACCACTGGTGCAGCACGACTGACCAGCAGGACACGCTTCCCAGGGCTTCTAGGTAGTGCTGAGGGGAAGGAGAGATGACACAGCATGGGGGTCTGGCACAGAAAGCCCCTGACATAGCCCTGGGGATGCCTCTGGGTGAGAAAAACAGCAGGGCACAGGGAGAGGAAACCAGACAGGGTAGAGGACATTCAAAGAGCAGACAGGTCTTGAGGGGTGCCTGGCTGGCTCAGTCGGTAGAGCATCTGACTCTTGATCTCAGATCATGAGTTCAAGCCCCATGCTGGGCGTGGAGCCTACTTAAAAAAATAAATGTTTGGGGCGCCTGGGTGGCTCAGTCGGTTAAGCGTCTGACTCGATTTCGGCTCAGGTCATGATCTCAAGGTTGTGAGAGGCTCAGAGCTCAGTGGGGTGTCTATTTCTTTCTCTCTCTCTCCTTCTGCCCTTCCCTCTGCTTGAGCTCCCTCTCTTTCTAAAATAAGTCTTAAAAAAAAAAAAAAAACAACACCAAAGAGCAGACAGGTCTAATGAATGGTGCAGAGAAAACTTAATCATGCACCACATTTTATAATTTTTAAGTGTTTTATTGAATTCGCAAGAATTTTTGCAAACTGGCAATAGATTCCTCCAAAAATATTCTTGAGATGGGGGAATGGAAACATGCAAAACAATTTTAAGCATCTTTGTTTCTGCGATTCTCAAAGGGAGTGTGTCGCCAGGTCATAATGCCACCTACAGAGCACACATGCCCTTCTGGGTGCAGCCGAAGTTCCTGGAAAGTGCAGCTCCAGCGGAGGCTATCTTTAATGCAGAGAATCTACTAACGTTGCTTGTACAGATTTAGTGAGAGAGATAAATGGGTTAACTTGTGACTAATAACAAATGATACGTAGGCCACTGAAATCATAGATCTTTTGGAAAAAGCACTTGCTGAGAGGAATTCTAAGGGCCGGGAGAAAGAAGCCCTTGTGGCACAAGGGCTAGGATCACTGGTCACTGTCAGAAGCTGCCATGAGAGCATGCCATTTTCCCCCTTTGATGATCTGACCACTATAGAAGGAGATGCCTGCGTCATTTTCTACAGGGACGGTCCAAGAATGTGACTGTCTCATTGCATCTATCCGTGAGTGAGTGTCAGGGCCCTCCATGGGTGATTATCATTAGCTGCCTGGTGTCGCAAGCCAGGAGATACCATGGGACCAAAACTGGGGGGAGGCCAAAAGTTACCGAGCGGTGGTTCCCCACGAGTTTTGGGACAATGCTAATCTTATTATTAAAGGTGAGCAATCAGCCACCTAAAGGGCTTTTACCTTTGAACTTTTTGAAGGACAAATTAAAGGCACCTACTTCAACTTTTTATCACTTAGTAATGCTATAAAATTCCCTTGGTTAGGAGAGAATTAAAAATAAAGGCCACTGCATATCCTTAGAAAACAGTTATGTAGAGTTAATGATTTAAAGGAGACGAAATAGCAGACTAATTCACCATGGTGAAAATCGACTCTGCCACGTTACATGTACATGGTAAACCAAAGAATTCTTTATTTACTGAGAATGGTTTATTTTGAAAGAACAAACTCTGATCTCTCTCCAAATGCCTTGTCCCTGGGTGTTTTGTTTTGTGTTTTGTTGTGGTTGTTAGCTGGCCTCCTGCTTCTGCCAGGGAGGATCATTATCATTGTTAAATGCACGAATTCCTCAAATTGCCCATCCTGGAGTTGCCATATGCAAAGCAGCTGCTCTCTGCCAGGGCTTCTCCGGCAGGGCATGGCCACGACCTCTGCTCCAGCTGCCTGGTGACCCACATCTGGCTTGTTGCTGTGCCCCAGCATCTGCTAAGTGAATTCTGCTAGTGCTAAAGAGCCGGTATGTTAAGAAAACACCATGCGCATTTAGTGACAATCCATTTGGCCATTTTCACTTCATGCCAGGAAGACAGACATTCCTATCCATCCATCCATCCGTCCATCCATCCGTCTATCCATCCACCTGTCCATTCACAAACATAATTATTACTCCTATTCTGTGCCAATCTTGTGCCAAGATTATTTGGAAAAATTCTCAGGAAATTCTATGAAGAAGGTATTGGCTATTTTCATTTTAAAGCTGAAAAAAGCAAGGCTCTGAGAAGTTAAAGATTAGGCCAACATTGGCAACTTCAGGTTCAACCTAATAGTATGTCCTGAGCTGGAGGAAGGGGAGAGAAAGAGAGAGAGAGAGCGCGCGCACAAGCGAGGGAGAACGAGCCTGCATTCTTTCCAGAGAAAAATTTGAAACAGGTGGAAGGAACGAGGAGAGACACCTAAACCCAGCTGGAGGGTGCGGGGTTGGGGGGCTGGGAGAAGATGGGGCTGGGCACAGAAGACCACCTCCAGAGGCTGTTAGTCTGTGAAATCAGGAATAAGCCCTTTGATATAAGCAATAAATACAAATTCAATTTTAATACATCGTACATTTCTGTCCAAGCTGCACCACCTGCAGTTTGACCTATCTTACAGGGCTGAACTATTTCTGACATGAGGTCTGGCAACTGTAAATATTCATGAACAACCCCCCTCAGCCCATTTAAAGCAAGCTCTTACTAATTACTAATTAATGTGTTCTCACGTAAATCTAGTTGGTATCATGCACCCAAAGGACTACAGAGACGAGGTCACCTGAGAAGTTACAGGGTCTGGATGTTTGCTTGAGAACAAAGACAATGTTCTTAGAGAAAGAGGACAGGGACCTCTGCGTCAAAGTCTAACAGGTAAGTGCCAAAATAGTGACAAAAGTCCCTCCTATCCCTGTACACAGGGCTCTCATTGAGGACTCACGAGAAGGGCCAGCAGCTCCTCTCACTGAGGGTTTGCACGGTCAGCAACAGGGCCCGCTTTTATTTTTTTTAAAGATTTT
This sequence comes from Mirounga angustirostris, assembly GCF_029215605.1. NCBI lineage: Eukaryota > Metazoa > Chordata > Mammalia > Carnivora > Phocidae > Mirounga > Mirounga angustirostris. The sequence goes on along the minus strand of NW_026991718.1, from coordinate 93,297,098 downwards.
ATTTATTTATTTGAGACAGAGAATGAGAGACAGAGAGCATGAGAGGGAGGAGGGTCAGAGGGAGAAGCAGACTCCCCCCTGAGCAGGGAGCCCGATGCGGGACTCGATCCCGGGACTCCAGGATCATGACCTGAGCCGAAGGCAGTCGCCCAACCAACTGAGCCACCCAGGCGCCCCAAGGGCCCGCTTTTAAATGAAAAAGTTCAAAGCCGGAGTAGATGGGCCAGAGTAAAAGCATGTCCACACAAGTGGAGATGGTTTCAGCCCCTCTGAGCTCTGCCGGGCTGTTTCAGCCTTACCCAAAGTCGCGGAGAGCGAGTCGCAGACATCCCCACACGAGACACAGAGGTGTTTTAGGCTCAACGCTCTGAAGTGAGGACGAGGCAGGGGAAAGCCATCTCCTTGATGGGGTGCACTCGTTTTGAAGCAGCGTGTCATCTTTCATCTGATACCATCTTATGAGGTGAGAGTACTATATTTACATTCCTCCTAGGGAGAGCCATTCCAAGTGAACGCACAAGAAATAATTCCACAAGTTATTCTTCTGCTGTTCTTATCCTGTGTCCAGAAATTAGATAAAACATCACAGAAGGATGGCTCTGAGGTGGCATCTGTTCTTCACCTACACTTCCAGAATTCCACCTGTCCCCACACTCGAGGTTCAAGGACCCACCCGACACCCGGGAGCACTGGACGCTGCGGCCCCATTTCTTTGCAAGACGCCCCTGCAAAGCAGCCTGAGTGCTGATTCCAGGGTGCCGTGCATTGATGACAGATGCTCTTACTGCTGTTGGAGGCTGCATCTGGGGCACTCAACTCAGCCCTGGATGCAGGAGATAGCCCTGGGAGGTGGTGGAGGGAGAGATGAGATGTGCAAAAATACGAAACTGAGTTCCAAGACGGAGAGGCAGAGGTAAGCCTACAAGTGTCAGGTGTTCAGCCATGCCTGAGCAGGCACCACTAGGAGGGATGACAAAGGAGCTGGATGACAGCCCCCGCTTTCAATGGCTCCATCTTTTAGGGAGGAAAATATACACCAGCGCAGCTAATGCAGAGCCAAAGGGAAGGGACGGTAATGCATAAACTTTTTAATCAAATGTAAGCTCACTAAATGATATCTGAGGGAAAGTAGGGAATTGGGGTCACCTGCTCTAGAGGACGTTGAGGCAGAGGGCCGAGCATGCTCTCCTTTGCCAAGGCAGAGAGGGAGGCAGAACTCTGCGGGAGAAAAGATGTGTCATGGCACCGTTTTTAGCACAGGAGGAAACGGGCTGATGGTGGAGCTGTTGAGGGGCTGTCAGAGCCCCAGTGCGGTGAAATTCAGTGGCTCTGTTTTCTTGCTCAGGGGAACAAGGGACACCGAAGCTAAGGACAGGTCTCCAGTTCTCTCAGTGGGCAGGGGCTGCATGGCATTCTCTTTCCTGGGACTGCTCTGGATGGAACTCACACAGATGAGAATCAAGCTGAAGTCTGTGGGCAGGATTAGTAAAAGTTTTTGGAGATGTCTTGCTCTGAATTCTGTGTAAGTGAACAGCCCCAGAAATACTGTATTATAGCTACTGGAGTCTGAAAATGGGGTGATTTATGTATTAGGCTGAATCATACAAAATTGCTGGTTCTTGACCTACAAAAGTGGAAATCTCACGTGGTCACTGATCACGTTGGAAGGCCCACAGGCCACATAAGTTCCTCGAGTCAGCCTGGGCCACAGCCCCGCTTGTGGGTACCTCTTCTCCCCTCTCAGGCCACACATCATGGGCTTGCCAGGGAGTTGGATGGCCTCCAGCATGCAGTGCTTTCCGGGCCCTTGACACCACCCCACAAAGTCACCTCAGGGCCACTAAAATCCCCAATGCCTCCATGTCCAGACCTTCATGGGTGGGTCTGCACGAGTTTCCTGAAGAGATCTCAGTCTGTTTGTAAAGACCACCCGACTATGCCAAACGACTTAATAAGATAGATCTTTCCTAGCTCCGAGGTGGTATTTACCTATTCCCTCTTCCGACACTGTTCCTAACATGAAGGCAGAATGAACTGGTGGCTGACAGAGAAGGTGTACTCAAGGGTTGCAACAATAAACGAGTAATGGGGAAAAGCATCCCTGCCCAGGGCACAGAGGTATAGACACAGCAGCATGGCGGCCGAGGGCATGGCCGATCTCCCCAAGGAGGCAAACACCAGGATGGCTTGCGAAGACTACAACCCATTGACCCTGTTGACTCTGCCGTCATAAAACTGGAGGTAGGTGAGTCATCCAAGTAGAAGGATTAAAGCCCTGGCCTTGTTAGGGTTGTTGGGTCTAGGGAAGGAGGTGAGTCTGTGCCCCAGGCCCCTGGAAGGGTGGGAGCAATTACCCACCCATGTCTTGACAGCCATGCCAGACCCAGCCTGCGAGTCTGTGCATGAGCAAGGAGCCAGGCAGCGCCCTGCCACAGGCTGGAGAGGTCCTGGGCAGCTCACGGGAGGCTCAGGGTTCTGAATGCTGCCTGCAGGACCTTGGCAAGGTCTCCACACTCCCTGAAACCCCAGTTGCCTCTGTAAAGTGGGCATATTGTAGAATCCAGTTGTTAATATATGTGTAATATATAATTTGTACAATGTAACATTAGTTAAATGCTAGTTATTGTTATTAAATAGATGTTTACCCTCTGCAAATGGGGAAATTAAGTCAGACTAGTGAGCACCAACAGCCCTGAATGTCCCAAAAACCTGGTGACTTAGGACACCCATGACTCCATTCCCTCTCACACACCACATCCCATCTGGTAGCAAATCCAAATCGGTCTAGAACCTGGCCACTTGTCACCACTGCATGCCACCCCTGAGGAAGTCACTGTCTCTTTGTCCCTGGATTATGGCTGTAGCCCCCTCTCTGCTCTGCTAGCCTCTCTGTACCCAGCAGCAGGGGTCATGATGGGATGGTGTCCCTCCAATGGCCCCATCTCACAGAAAAAGCTAAGTCCTTATGGCAGTTGGTGAGGCCCTACTGGGCCCTTGCCATCAATCACCTCTGACCTCTCTGTGTCTTCTGCCTGGAATGTTTTTCCCAGAACCCTCCTCACTTTCTTGGGAGGCACCCTGATCTAATCCTTTTCTCTCCTCCACACTCCTCACACTCTAATGTGCTCTGCATCTTCATGATTTGTTTTGCTTGCTGTATGCCTCTCCCCACTAAAATGGAAGCTCCAGAAGGGGAGGCATTGTGGTCTGTCTTGGTCAGGGTTTTGTCCCAGTCCTGCAACCTACAGCCACGGTACCTTAGGTGGCTGGCTGGCTGAAGGAACACAGCAGTGACTGACTCTTGCTTTTTGCCCCAGTTCAGAGCATCCAAATGAGGCCAGGGTGAGGAGGAGTCTGCTTCCATGGTTCTTGTGAATCCTGAAAGGAGGGGGTTCTTAATCTAGGTCTATGGACAGACCCCAGGGGTCTCTTTCAGGTGATGATCAGAATTCAAGGAGACCTTGGATTTCTATGGTACAAACTGCATCCTTATTTTCACTTTCCTCTAACTGAAATTAAGCAATTCTTTCCATTATGAATATGGACAATGAACCACAGTGGTACTACCTGTGACTTTGTCACCAGTGGAAATTACAGACATTTTCATATCACATCATGGTGCTGCCAAGGTCTCAAAATATTGGTTTCGCTCATCACTGCTTCAAAATGACAGCAGTTACAATGCCCACTGCTAGAGCTTAGTTTTTAATGCATGCATAACAATGGCCATATATTACTACATATGTGCTTGATTTGGAAAAGTATTTCACTATACCTGATTTACTTTGTAATCCTATTTTTTTTTTTTTTTGTTTTTTTGTTTTCTGCATTTATATACACTCTGAGAAGGACAGGAGGTCCACGGCACAAAGGAGTTTGAGGGACCCTGCTGATGGGACAGCCTTTAGTTAAGTTCTAGGGTAAATGCTCAAGGTTGAGTCCTCAGAGGGCGTGAGAAGGGTGACAGCCCCTACCACTAACAGTATGGTTCAGTGCTGTCGCATCTGTCCAACCTCCCTATCTACGACTGACATCAGCTCATCTTACGGATGTGGAAATAGCCAGGGAGAGGGGTACTGCTGAGGTCCAACTGGGAGCAGGATTCAGATCTAGATTTTTAGCTCTAGAATCCTGAGCCAGTGTCAAGAGGGGCGCCCGTAAAACTCTGCAGTTTGAGCAAAACAAAATGGACTTCCAAGCTAGAGTGGAATACACACACACACATATACATACATATGCTTTTTGTCTAACAACTAAATTCAATATATTTACTTTGTCCTTGCAGAATACTTATGCGAAATGGAGCCTGAAAAATAAATCGTTTAGGAAAAAAGGGCATGACCTGGCTCATTTTCCATTGGAAAAGACCTGATGTGTGGGAAGGAGGAAGGGGAGTACACTATGAAACAGACCCTGCTGCACGAATAGCTTTTCACGTACCATTGTATTTGCCATCCCTTTTCACCAATGTGGAAGCCGAGGCTAGGAGTAATGGCCTAACTTGGCTCAGGTCGCTCTCCCATTTTACAACTAAGTGGCTTGACCGCCATTTGATAATAAAGATTCTGAGAAACACCTGAGACCTAACATTTGTCCTTTTTTTTTTTTTTTTAAGATTTTATTTCTTTCTTTATTTCCGAAGGAGAGAGAGAGAGCACAGGCAGGGGGAAGAGAAAACTCTCCACTGAGCAGGGAGCCCGACACGATGTGGGGCTCGATCCCAGGACCCTGGGATCATGACCTGAGCCCAAGGCAGATGTTTAGCCGACTGCACCACCGAGGTGTCCCCTAACATTCGTCCTTCTAAGCAATCCTAGTAACTCTTCACAACTAGTTACCACCGGTCAGACCCAGTGCCTGGCTGGAAACGTTTTTCTCATTTCAGTTTCCTAATGGTAGCTCCTGCCCTGGGGGTAGGGGTGGGATTCCCCACTAGAAAAGCTCCAGGCAACAGTCACAGCCCCTCTGAATCAACAGCTACATGCACAGCTTCAGAGCAATACAAAACAGGTAATTTAATTTCATAAAAGGATCTTTCTACAGTTTGTTTTTTTCCTCCCAGCCTATTGAAATGTACACACCATGAGGACAAAGTACAAGGTGCTGTTCGGCTGTAATTTTACTTCTGCACATATTTAATGTGCTGCTGGGGATGAAACATTTCATGGTTCCTGTGCTCAGTAAATGGAATAAATCAATGTGTTTAAGAGAGAGCGATTTTTTTCCCTTGCTGTTTGGGGGGAAGAGCTCTTTACTTTTCTATTAACATGAACTTAATGAACCATTTCACATTCAAAACCCCTTAGAAAGGTCGTAATGCCTATTTCCTAATTAAATTTTTTTAAAGTCAAATAATGCTAATTTTCTTTTATATCTCCACATGGGGAGCAGTGCTTTATAAAAAAAAAAAAATTACTGGAACAAACAACAGCATTGAGTGAAGGACTATTTCAGTGAGTTAAAGATCGATGCTTGTAGGGCTTTGTAAAGGAAGACAGGGAGAGCAAAGACATGGCCCAGCATTTTATTAAACATAACCAAAGAACCACAGGATTTGGGTTGCCATGGGATCCAGGCCTCAGTGAAGTTTATCGCTGGGTGTCAAGTTGGTGTGATGCTTTAAAAGCAGCAGCCATAAAGCCAACACGCTTTAAGCAACAGTGGTCACTCCACATTTAGGTGCCTTTGCTCGGATTTCCTTTACATCCTGTATTAAAAGCGCCAAGGCTTCGTGTGATGCAGAAACAGGTACTTGAGGCTCACTGCTGCTTCGTTCTCAGGCCGGTCTGATTTTTCCCCCTCCTAATTGCAGCAGACAGCATCGGAGCTTTGTCAGAGTTACCTGCTCTGAATAGAAGCACTCTCGGGCCGCCTCGTCAAAGACCAGGGAAGAAAGCAGGCTCTCTGGCTGGCAGCAGTCTTGGATTCTCGCCCCCGGCCATACTGTGCAATCACGCTGTTTATTCCACTGTAACAATCAGACGGCGCAAGCGGAGCACCTGGTCCTCCCGGCCGGGCCTTCCTTGGCAGCTGACGGGCAACCTCACTGCCAGGTGGTCACGCTTCAATTACATTAGCTAGCCATTCTAGGGTTAACGAGGACCCACTTTCTTCAGAATGCCCAGGGAAAATCAGTTCTTCATAAAGGACAGTATGCCTTTTGTTGATCACTGAACAATGTTGCTGAAAATCCATTAAATTAAATTCTCTTTATTGGACTGCATAATGCAGTCGCGATAGCCTCAGTGAGAAGTTTGCATGTTTATTTACCAAATTTCTGAATAATTTATACGTGGATCCTGGCTCTTCTTTCATTTAGTGGCCAAATGTTTCTTCGGAACGGAACAGTGTGGTTTTGCCTTCATTTTAATATGGGTTAATGCTCGCTTGCAAAAAAACAAAAAAAAAAAAACAAAAAAGACAAAAGCAGACTGAATTGAAAACCGGCCAGAAGAGTCAGTCTCACTTTAACTCAGAATTCATATTGCAATTTTCTTTTGCAGGAGGACTTTTAAATATATTGGCATGAACTTATGTAATATGCTTTTTCTTCTTCATATGATCACCATTTTTATAGAGAGATGGAAACAAGAATGGGGGGTAGGACGGCTGCTGAGCTGCTGGTCGGGGGACGGTGGCCAAGGCTCAGGTGGAGGTGAGCCTGGGTGGAAGAGCACAGAGTGGCTGAGTTAGATGCGCAGGCGGGGCGCCCTCGCACCCACCACAGCTGCTCCCTGCAGGCCTCACGCGACAGGCGGGCAGGACAGCAGCAGACGGGAGCCCCCTTGCCCTCTTCTTCCTTTGCTCTTTTCCCCCCAGTATCGACAGGGGGTCCCTGGAGGAGCCCTCCTTTCTTGTTCCGATGGGTGCTTTAGGTTCCCGACAGTTAGACACCCTGGCCGGCAGCGTGGGACACACGGCCAAACAGTTTGAATGTGTTGGAAGAGCTTTGAGTGGAAGACGTGTAAGGAAAACAAACGTATAGAGGTATCAACAGTCATTTAGATAATATTTTCCTAGGAATTTAGCCTTAGCTGTTTGGGAGATAATTTAAAATAGGATTTTTTTTTTTTTTTAATTCAGAGGAAGCATTAATAAAAACCTCAACAACAAAAAAGTTAGATATTAGGTACATACTAGGTACCAAAAGAACATAAGCCAAACAAAGAAAAAATTTCTATTGAATTTCACTTTCATTTACGGGAGGGGGGGAACCCTACCTTTTTTCAGAGATGAGGAAGAGCATCCGAATAAATTTAGCTAGGAAGGTAAATTTTAGTTGATATGCAAATTACAAGTACTGTGTGAGAATATTTGTAGCAATTAGTGATGGAGCAGTCGGAGGTGGAAGGCATGAGAAAACAAGCGCTCAGGGGGAGAGCACTGGCCTAGTGTGAGTGCCTCTCCACTCACTGGCCGCGGTGCTTGGGCAAGTCCCTGCACTTCTTTTTTTTAAGATTTTATTTATTTATTTGAGAGAGAGAGAGAGAACGAGTGGGGGAGGAATAGGGGGAGAGGGAGAAGCAGGCTCCCAGCTCAGCAAGGAGCCTGGTGTGGGGCTTGATCCCAGGACTCCGGGATCATGACCTGAGCCGAAGGCAGACACTTAACTGAGTGAGCCACGCGGGTGCCCCATCTGCACTTCTTTCTGAGCCTCAGTTTCCTCTCATGTAGAATGGGACAACAACCCCACTCCCTAGTTACGATTAAATGCACATAAAGCTGTGTTGCTGTGTTACACACACCCCAGGGGCTCATGTAAAAATGACTGGCTAGTAGACATTTTACTAGAATGTCATCAACTTCCAGTTCGCTGAGGCACCTCCCCTTGGCCCTCCATCAACCTAGCCTGATTCAAGCTAGGAGCACGCACTCAGGCACTCTCAGCCCTGTAACGTAACCACTTCATTGATTTCCTTTGCAGTCAAACCTCCAAAGCAAAAGCAAATTAGAACCCGGTGCCAGAACAAAGCAAACACCAAAGAATAACTTTCTGTTATATTGCTGATGGAGTATCAAGAGCACAGATTACAATCGGACATTCAGAAGTAAATGTTTTAGTTTTGCTTCCTGATCATTTTCGATAAACGCTTTGCCTTTGCCTTGGCATTTATCTTCCTGAGGCAGGCTGGTGTCTGGTCACAATGTACGGCTCTAGTAACATTATCTCTGAATTATAAGATCCACCTTGAACAAGGCTCCAGCACAAAGGTATTAGAATGTGCTGGTGACAAGCAGACGCTCTTTTGCAGCTCAAAAACAATGGCTGAAGCTTCCGTATGAATAGGCAGAAAGCACATCAAAGGCAGGCTTTTATGGAGAAAAATTGTGTGATGTCCACTTTAATCTCTCTCAAAATCTATGCACAAACTGAACCCAATTTCATTTTTCACATAAATGCTAAGGCTTGATAACAAGGACATCTTTTTCTTTACAGTTAAAAGAGGAGGAGACAAAGATATGCTAGCATAGCCTTTGAACTTTTTAAAGCTATATCAATGAGCCATGATACTTAACCACTGATACAAGGGCAGAGATTTTACAATAGCTGCATTTAAAGCATTCTGACTAAAACCATTCATTATTATAGATTAAAGAATAGCACTGATATCTACACTTTCTTTAAAGCTGCATAGTTTTTATACTTTTAACCCTTTGATCAATCTCACAAAGGTCTAAAAAGGTAAGATGGTAATATCACAAGGGTTTATAAAAATACAGTGGTATAGGGATGTCATTTGAAGGGGGTCACATTCATTTCTTGGATGAGGAAGGATGCAGAAGCAGCACGTTTTGGGGTAGAAATGGGGGGGATGGTTCTCTGGTGAACAGATGTCTTGGAATGGAGATAATCCAAGCATTGACTCTTCTGACACTGAGTTGTTTGGGGGGGGTGGTGAGGGCTATGAAATGGTGTCTGCAGATGCCTCCCGATCTCCACTTTCCTCTCCTTGTACCTCTGGGTCCCTCTTGAGCCTTGGGTGTCCCATAACAGGTGCCCTCATTGTGAAGTTGGTGCTGTTTGTCTTTCACAGTTTCCAGCCAGCATCCCAGAGTCCCCCACTTGCTCCCACCTGCCCGGCTGCTCCTCGTCTCACGCAACATTCTTGCGGGTGGAATCCAGGCTCTGTGGTCAGACTGCTGGTGCTCCAATCTCCCCATCCCCACTCACCAGCTGTGTGCTCATGAGGAAGTCAGTCCACCTCTTTGAGCCTCAGACTCCTCGCGGGTTAAGGGGGAAAACAGTGATCCTACACAAATTGCTTAGTACGGTGCCCAGCACAAGCTAAGCCCTAGATAGATGTTTGCCACTACCTGCCATTTCTGGCTTGGAAAGAAACCATGGAGGTTCCTGACCCCACCTCCCACAAAGCAGCAGCAAGCCTTTCCTCCTAGGCCTTGGGCATCCATGAATCCCTGCTAAGGGGGCTGCTAATGCCTCATGGCAGCAGCGCTCATTCCTGGCTGCATGTGAGAATAATCCGGCGATTAATCCGCACCGATGAAGCCGGACTCCAAACCAAGTCACCAGAATCTATGGAGCAGGTCCTGGGCATCAGTCTGTACTGCACTTCCCCATGGGATGCTAGGGTTGAGAACCAGGGCTGAGGACAGTGCGACACAAACATTTCCCCTGGAGTCCTCCCCCTTTGCACAGGGGCACAGAATGGGAAGGGAGGACCTTCAGGGGTCCGGAAGCCGGGCCGGAGGGACCTGCAAGCAAGAAATGTGTTCGATTTCTTATCTTAAAAACAACGCAAATTCCTGGTGTATGTTTATGTTAATAAAAAATGTTGTAAATGATTTAACACCCAGTACTGCTGCTGATCTGCAAAGATGAGTTCTGCTTCTCATGGGACCCAACTGGCTCATCGCCTGGTTTCCCAATGTGAGAAGCTCTAATGTAATGATTTCTGGCTGTCCCAGGGGTGTTTGAGTTTCGAAAGGAGGTTCATGAAGACAGAGAAGTCTGTTATCCAAAGGGCTGAAGTCAGGATGGCAGAAGGGCAGATGACAGGACAAACACACTGTTCAGAGGCTGGTTCTGGGTAGGAGGGCCACTGCCTGACATTTGCTCTGCCGCTAGAATCAGAAGTTCAGGGGAGCCTTTAACCTAATCCTGGCTTTGGTTCAGCTCATGGCCCTGACTAGTCCACATCTCCCAGAAAGGGCTGCTCCTGAAAAAAGCTTGTTTTAAAAACCAAAAGCAAAAAAGACCAACCACCAATCCCTCTTGCCCAGCAGGGCTACGTGGTGGGGATGTGTGCGAAGAACCTCTCAACGGAGCCTCCCTTACACAGCACCGAAAACACTTCCATCACCTTGAACTATCAAACAGGTGTTTAAGACTCACATTTCAGTGGGATTTTAATTATAAGTAGATTTTATCAGTTTGTCCAATGCCTTTACCATTCTTAGAACCAGTCCGTAAGAAGTATACTCTTGAAAAGAAAAACTGGCAAAATCCAGCAACGGCTTTGAAAGACGCCATAAGAAGGTCTGAATTTGTAGGCATCTTCTGAAAAGCTGAAATCATGACACAGCTGAAACTAATGGAGCCTACCAGCCCTGAACAATTTACATCTGTTTTGGGGGAAAAAAAAGATTTTTAATGAGTGGATTTATGAGTGGAGTCTATTTTCTTCTTAGAGCCAAAAGTATTTCTCCTGCTGAAGGACCTTTCCCTCCCTTCAACAAGAGCTGTGGTCAGTAAAATTTTACATTCTTATTTAACTGCATGTTCATAACAGAAATCAAACCCGTGAGCTCCTCTGACTGTTGCATGGATGTGTAAGTATCTAGTTAGCAGGAGTACACAGGTAAAAATAGAGAGCTACAAAACAACAAAATTTGAGATTTTTGTTTCTTTACAATTTCTCCATTTTGAGGAGAAACAAGTGAGAACCATTTAGAGAAATAAAAAATTCTAAACTAATTTTACATTAAACACATATGGTGGCAGGTTATAAACCTTTTTCTGGAATTGATTTTTAAAGCCCTTATCACAAAACAGGGTTGGAGACACTCCATATAATAAGAATAATAAAATAACACCCGTTGGGCACAATGCCCAGAGAAAACAGCTACGCAAATATAAGGCGAAAGGAAAAGGATGGTCTCAGAGAGAGACCAAAATGGTTCAAGAAACGGCAACGTCGACACTCGGGGCTTCCATGGAACGAGCGGCCTCCCAGATGCAGCCCTGGGCTCTGGCAGATGTCCTGTTTGGCAGTTAAAGCCTTCTCACAGCCTGCACCCCCCGCCCGTCGAAAACCGCCGTGCACAGTTAATGGAGTTCATACTCATATATAATACACATTTTGAGAATCCAAAAAATTAGGCTGAACTACATGAAAATGCGTTTTTGGATAGGCACCAAATAGTCATATATCAGCAATTTCATTTACTTCAAGCCAATTTAAAGCAAGGAGTGGGGAGCTCATCCCACAATTGTCTCTCATTTTTCATCAACATAAAGCTTTTTTCAGGGGCGCGTGGGTGGCTCAGTTGGTTAAGTGTCTGCCAGGGTCCTGGGATCAAGCCCTGCCTCAGGTTCCCTGCTCAGTAGAGAACCTGCTTCTCCCTCTCCTTCTACCTGCCACTCCCCCTGCTTGTGCTCTCTCTCTCTGTCAAATAGATAAATAAAATCTTAAAAAAGGAAAAAAAAAAAGCTGCTTTCAGAGCACTTCTAGAGGGGATGGGGTGGGACAGTTCCCGATCAGGCCACATCAACAGAGTCAGAGGATCCCTGCCCCTTATCAATGGTGTCTCCAAGGAGGGTGCCCGGTCCCCGACTACAGACAACATTCTGCTCAGCAGAGGTTCAGGGAGGGAGAGTAAAGGGTGGTGCTCTTCTAAAGGTCCCAATCCCACACATGAGCACACTGTGGCAGCATTCTAGCTGCCTTTTGCACAATTATTCTTCTCTTAATCCTTTTTTTTTTTTAAAGATTTTATTTATTTGACAGAGAGACACAGTGAGAGAGGGAACACAAGCAGGGGGAGTGGGAGAGGGAGAAGCAGGCTTCCCGTGGAGCAGCGAGCCCGATGTGGGGCTCGATCCCAGGACCCTGGGATCATGACCTGAGCCGAAGGCAGACGCTTAACGACTGAGCCACCCAGGCGCCCCAATCCTTTTTGTTTTTATGCTTACTGTGCATGGGGTACTTAGTTTGGAATAACTATAATATTGATTTTCAAATCTATTAACTTTATAATTGTTAAATGGGAACACAAATACAGTTTCTCTCCAATTCTGATGGGGTAGGTAAAAATAGTTTTTGAAGAAATGAATATTCAGACACATATATATATATTTTACCATTATAGGTAAATATATATAAAAATATATATTTTACCATTATAGGAATAAGAGTTAATATTGTGATGAAGAAATACAAGCTGAATGTGGGACTCTATTCTGTGTTAGGGTAGAAAGAAATTCTATGACTTGAGAGCAGCCGACTGGGTAGAGTGGAGTTTAACCTCCAATATTAAATAGTCTTTAAAAAAAGGCATGAACCATGGGTATTATTTTTTAAAATCAGCGTTAAGCAGACGATCTTAGTTTGTAATAGATTTTTTGAATGAACATGGCTAGTTTTACACCATGTGTCATAAAATATCAAATTTGTCAGGTCTTTGAATAGATAATAACAAACCACCTCTATGTCCAGACAGAATTTTACAACACACTAAAAATTAAACAAATAATGGAAGTTTTAAAAATATGTTTCTTGAGTGTTACCATTTTCCCAGAAGAAACAAACTCAATTGTTATTCCATTACTTTTAATAAAACCTATGCTATAAAATTTCTTGGGCAATTCCATAAAGGAGATACTGGAAAACAGTAATGACATTTTATTTCTGACATTCAAGCATTTCTAGAACTTTAATTTCAGAAAGGAAAAGCTCAAACTAACAGGTATATATTCACTGCATTGAAAGGAAACGTAGCTTTTTAAAAATCTGAATTTTTTTTTCATTTCATTTTATTTAAATTCCTGTACAGTTAACATACAGTGTTACATTATTTTCAGGTGTACAACATAGTGATTCAACAATTTGAATTTTGACTCTCACCTAAGAGAAAATTATAAAAACTGATTAATAATTCACTTGCTTAGGAAGGGATCTGACTTTGGGCTTGTGAATATATAATGAAGGAAAAAGTAAATTTGCTTTCAAGTTAAGACTTAACAGAAGTTTGTTGAGTCCATAATTAGCACCTACCCGGGCGGGCTTTCTAGAATCTCAACAAGGAAAACCTGGAATGCAAGTCCCATTCAACAACCTGAGAAGACGGAGCGCTTTTCACAGGCAAAGAACACATTACCAAGTTCATTAATTAAACAGTGCGGGTGGAGCAGATGGATGCTACCTACGCTCGAATGACGCTAAATTGGGACAGAGGTTTGCAGTCCTTAATGAGGCTCCATAAAATGAATGATTACATAGTGATCACAAGTAAACAAGCCTGTGAGGAGAGCTGGATTATCAGGGCAACAAGTCCTGCAACATGGTAACAAGAAGACCAACGTGAGTGGAAGTATCCAATACACAAAAACGCCTCTGAGATCATTCAATCCCACGACCCAGGCCTCTGGAAAGAGGCCGAGGAAAGCGGTATGGGGCTACAAAGGGTTAAGCATGAAATGACAGTGGGGCAAGAATATGAAAATGCCTGGCCATGGAAATGAATGGGACAGAAACCTTTTTGTCACATATTAAGTGCATTATTGAGAATGAGACTCTCAAGATTCCTTTTATCTTTGCAGAAAAACAGAGATGCAGAATGTCAGGTACTTGGGCTTTTTAAACTAAAAGGCTTAGCAGAAGCAGCTATCCAGAAAACGTGGGCATTAAGATGATTTTTTAAATGATTTTTTCCCCTCTTATTGCTAATTAAATTTTTACTTTTTCAGCTACGTCAAACCCTTAACTTTTTTGGGGGGGCAGAGGCTCCTAATTAGCCTTTGTGCACATGGACTTGTATACACACTCAAAAGAAATTTTGTAGACTCACAGGTAAAATAGAAACTTATTTTGATATTAAAAATTTGCTATGAATATTTGTTGTTCTCTGGAACTTAAAATTTTGAAATGAAGGCTATACCTCTTTAGAATGATCTGTTATATTTTCCAGTTTAGGCATAATATAAGCTCATTAACAGTAATTGAGAACTTTGGAACAAGGGTATCCAGAGAACACAGGGTAGCTATGTATTATAGCGTAGCTCAGAGGTCGGCAGTAGTTAATGGGGACCCCCTGCTTCTGTCCTGTGGCCCCCATTGGGATGCCCCATGTCGTTATGCCTGATCTGTATTTCCTTGGCTTTGATTTTCTCAGTACACATGTCCTTTACCGTAAGTTTCTTCAAATCCATTTTTGAAAGATGTAGAATATAAACAGATTCAACATATACAAATCAGTGTCTTGCAAGATCAGAAACATCACCATGATGGAACTATGCTCTCAAATATTCATCAAGGCAAAAGCACAAGGAGTCACACCCATCAGGTCCTTGTTTTGAGTTAGACTCTGTCGTGAGATATGATATTGAGAATATTTATACTGGATGTTTTCACTGTTGTTTAATTTGGAAGCCACGTGTATTTAGGTATAAGTGACGGGCATGTGGTATCAAAATGGAATCCTTTCCATTGCAGTTTACAACACTTTTGCTTTCATCTTTATTTCATAAAATCGAGGTTTAAGGGCTAAGATCCTCTTGGTAAGAATAATGATAGGATAGGCTAAAATGTAATTGAATCGCTTCACTTTCTCAAAGCTGTGTAATTTTGATGGCTTCCTGTTCTCAGGTCAAAAGTGTGGACTCCTGAGAAACAGTAGGGTGCAGGGGGGGCTCAGAGTCAGGGTTGGCCGGGGCTCCCATCCTGGCCCTGCCCTGGCTGTGGGGCCGTGGCTAAGCCCCGTGCTTCCTGGAGCTTCATTCTCTCCATCTGTGATATTCTGCAGAGCTGTCACCAAGCGCGGCAGTAATGGACCAATGGCCCTCCTCTTCTGTGTGCCTTTGACCATCCTGTGCTTCTCTGCACGTTATCCACCGCTGTCCCAGACTGCCCTTTGGATGCCAAGTGCCCCCTCCGATCCATCAGCTAGTGAGAGAGCATTTTATGGGTCACGTGCAGACACTAACCACCGACCGAGAGTTCAATCTCAGTGATGTCCCCACTTCTATCCTTGTGCAGTTATGTGGATATTCCCCTACATTTCACCCACATTTCATAAAAACGAGTGGGAATAGGGTAAAATGAAAGTACTGACACTAGTAACATACACAGCTCTCAACCTCATGGCAGCGGCAGAATTGGGAACCCTTTACCCGGTAAACTCAAGTATTTTGAAAACTTCAGTATCTGTTTAATTTAATTTTAATTTAACTGTCATGGTGAATGTTAAAAGTGTCTAATGGATTTTTAGGCTCACTGAGTATACACTAGGTGACTTCTGGTGGCAAAGGGCAAGAGCATTTGAGAACACACTGGAAAAACAGCATCAAACACGAGGATCTGGGAAGTGAGGCAGATTTAGGAATTTTACGTATTTTGTTTCATTATGTGAAAACAGAACGCCCTTTATAAGAGATTAGATGTACATTTGAATTCATATCTGTTGATAAGAAAGCAAAAATTCTGGATTTGAAAATGTAACCAAAATGAAATATCAATATTGAGAATATGAGTCTCCAGTCCCTTCCCCCAAAGAAATCTTTTGGGGGCACACAAAGTAATCTGCTAAAAAAAAAAAAAAAATCTGTATTATCCTCCTAGGTTGAAGTTCCTTTAAAAATTTATGTATTCGCCAAAATCTGATTGCAAAAGCTCTCATGTGCCAGACTGACTACAAAACACTTAGTGATTAGGTCCATAATTAGAAACTGTCTAATCATTTTCTGTTGGCAATTCTTGACTCTGAAATGCTTAAATAAAATGTTCAATAAAGGATTATTTATAAAAGAACCAATATTTTGATCACGAATTCAAAGGGAGGCCTGATTGTACAAATGCAGATAACTGCCTTATTTTAGTACATAAAATCTCAGATTGAATTTAGATATCTATTAGCACAACTGATCCTAAATAATTTAGTAGGGACATTTTTTTAGAAGATCCCCCTGTATTTATTTCGCAGTTTGAAAAAATGTTCACTCAAATGAAAATTTATAATCTAGATTTGTTTGGGTACAATTTGATTATTTAAATGAGCCATGCATTTAGTATACTAGGAGAAACTATGCAATATCATATTCCACAAAAGAATCAACATTCTTTTACAGCTTTAAAATATTCTAATGTGAAGAGCTTTGAACTACTCTGCAGTTGAGCTGATATACTGTTAGGCAGTAGTTTCTATGGAACTTTATTTAAAAAGAGAAAGCTAGCATTAAACTCTCCCATTGTGAGAAAGGGACAAAGTATAAGCTTAAAAATTCCCCTTCCCTGAAGGGAAAAAAAACCAAACCGGTCCAGAAATTTAAAATAACTTCAACCCAAAGCAAAGCAAGACATTTCATATGCTTTCAATAAGTGTAACACATTTTATATAACGATCCAGAAGCCACCTTTCTAGAGACTTGCAACTGAAGACTTTTTAGCTGGAGGGGTTAAAAGTGTGGGTGTGGAAGTCAGCTTTTGTTTGAAAAATTAGCAATGCTATGAGTCATCATGCATTAGCAGCGGAGGAGTTTTGCATCTTGTACGAATCCAGGCACCATATGCCATGCGAAGGCCTATTACTTTATTCGGTGCCACCGCTGACAGGCAGCCACGTGGGTATCCCCAGTGGAAGGGCTGTCTCCTCCCGGCGGCGAGGACAGGAACCCAGTGAGCTGAACACATCCGACATTGTACGGAGCAGCAGGAACAGCTGGTAAGCTAGCAAGCAGCAACGGCCGAGCGGAGCGCGGATGCTAATGAGCCTGGCGACAATGCTGGCCTTCAGAGGGACGATGGCAACGTCCGCGTGTCCCCACAACAGCCTCAAGAGTAGAATCTGCTCGTTCATGCCTTCAGTCTCATTAAAACACAATACTGGTATTTGTGGTTTATCAAAACCAGTTGTAAGTCACAACTTCTAAATCTACCCAACAGATCCAACATGCTTTAAAAGTTGCGCTGAAATGTATGTACAATTTCCCCAGGCATCTTTACGTACTGTGGGGAATTGGGGGCAGTGGGGTGACACGACTGGGTCCAGGTCCTGGCTCACCCCTAACATTGACTGTGTGGCCTCAGGCGGGTTAGTTAACCTTTCTGGGGCTCTGTACGCACTATATTTTTCAAATATAGTAAAATACATAATAGATTATCTTATATAAGACACTGTGTTTGCCTAACATCCTGAAATAGGACAATCACTGTGTCTCCCTCAGAGGGTTGCAGCAAGGATCAGATGAGTGACTGTGTGGGAGGTTCACCATGCCTGGGATGGAGCAAGTGCCGCTCAAGCTAAGCAAACCACTGGCTCTCCAGGTGAGCAGAGAGTTGAGCTCCGTTACTCTTCCTGGAACCAAGGTGGTGGGCAAGTTCCTTAACTTCCTAGCCTTGTTTCTCTCACTGTGTAAGACGCAGCACATTTCCTTAGGAGTGAAGGGCCTGCTACGTGGGGGTGGGGCAGAGGACTGGCAGATACAGTAAGACCAGACAGTGGTGACAAGGGAAGTGGGGGTAGGGAGGCCTTTGGAAGCCGGGTGTGATGCCCGCCGTGGCATCTGCGGTCCCCAGACCAGAGATCCTTGAAGGTTCCAGGTTTACTGAGGGTTCTGTTCTGCTGCAAGGAGCATTCAGAGATGTGTGCTCCTTTCACGTCTCTGAATGCTCCTTGCTTTGATCAAGTCCCTGTGACTCCTGCTGGCTCTCCAAATGCCAGGTGGAAGGCCCCTGCTCAGGATGCCTTCTTTTGGGCTCAGGGCTGAGCTCTCCATCATGGCCATTACGAAACTGCATGGACCTCTCTTTTCCTTATGTTTTCCATACTCCACAAAGGGCCCTTTGAGGATGGGGACTGTGCCCTCCCTCCATTTTTGTGCCCTCAGCAACAGCACGGTGTCTGGTGTACAGGAAATAGCCAATAGATATTTGGTTGAATGAGTAAACTAATGGAAAAAATGGCTTTTAGATTTGCCATTTTCAGAACTGGTGTCTGGGAGTGTGAATGAGATGATCAGAATCTGTTGATCACTTTTTTTTGCCAAGATTTTCTTAAAAGATCTGAGAAAAGACATTTTATTGAAAGATCATCTCCAGCAGCGAATGCACTTTCCATCTCTACTCCTGGGGTCGGGTGTGTGTAAATACAGTGGGAGAACTGTCTCCTTGAAGTCTTCCTGCAAGCTAAGCTCAACTCAATCTCAACCCGAAGGTGATGTCGGTACTTTCTGAAAAATACAAAGCATGCAGTTGCCTGCAGAGTGCAGAGCAGTGAGATCACTGCTCAGAGTGGTCTCTGCCTCAGAGTTTAAAAGGCTATAAAGATTGACATAAAGACTACATACCAGGAGAGATAAACTTGAATTTAAAGAAGTACAATGACAAACATCCTAAGGAACTTTGTGCAAAATACAGCATGGAATTCATGACGAATTCAAGCATGTTTTAATCTGGAAAACTGCATTCACAGAGGAAATCTTAGTTCTCTGGCCGGCAGCTGCTGAGGCTCTCACATGGAGCAGGCATTAGACCCTCGGCTCTGCTGCCCCTGGCAGGGTGGCCTTGCACAGTGGTCAGTCCTGACCCTGATTTGAATTTGTTGTTTCCTATATATTTGCTTTCTTTATAATCAGCTCTCAATTTTCTGTTGCATCCGAAATTCCACAGACAAAATCAGGATTACTCAACATGTTAAAAGAGGATTGGAAAGCGAGGTGAAGAACTGGAAGGGGCTTTTTCTGACTCCCACCCTGCTTACAGATGATGCACAGGAGCAGTTTGAGAAAAGACCCTACAGCAGAGCCCCCCCACCCCCCCGCCCCGAGGCCTCAGTGGTCCTGGAAGAGCCTGGTACTCAGCCCCAAGTCTCTCACAGGTCAAAGCCATCCAAAGAGGAGATTGATACAGAATGTTTAGTATTTTCTATTGATCTTTGGTGGGGAAGTAGTTGCTAGAGTAAGAATGCTCTTTAGTCACTGGGATTTCAAAGATTTTTTTTTTTTTTAATCTTTAATGTTTAAAAAATGCCCAGAATAGAAATACTTGGGGCACAAGGCTCAAGAGTAGACGAAACTGCCCAGGATGCAGTTATGATCAGGATCAGCACAGAACGGAGTTGGTGAGTTTGGGAAGGGAGCAAAATATGTGCCTGAAATTTACATACACACACACACACACAGAGACACGTGTCCCAAGTAGTCCATTTCCCTGAATCAAGTTTCAGAGGAATGGTGATCCATGCAAGAGATAAGACACACACATTACAAATGGAATGTGCCCCTAGCAAGGGTGCTATGAATCTGAGCCATAAAGCTGCCGCCTTCACGGTCCCGTGTAATGTC
This sequence comes from Mirounga angustirostris, assembly GCF_029215605.1. Classification (NCBI taxonomy): domain Eukaryota; kingdom Metazoa; phylum Chordata; class Mammalia; order Carnivora; family Phocidae; genus Mirounga; species Mirounga angustirostris. Next base: position 93,277,582 of record NW_026991718.1, on the reverse strand, counting down.
ACCTAAGCGCTCTGCCTTGCATGACTTGCTGTAGGCTGCCACAGATTAGAGCTATTGATTGCTCCCTGCAGAAGGGTCTCACTGTGCGAAAGGAAGGTAAGCGGTAGAGACAGACAGCTTCAGTATTGATTGGGTCCAGCGGGGGGCTGTGCTTCCAAATGAGGGTCAGCACTCCTTCACACCACCTAGGAGGGTTACTGTGATGTGCATCCGGGCACAGAAGGATAGGGGAACCGGGCCAAATGCCAGAGTCTCAAGGCCACCTCCTCTCATGTTAGCCAGTCACAATACCTCTCAGAGAAGCCAAAGATGCCACGTGAAATCTCAGGCAACAGAAATCATGGCAACAGAAGCCTAGGATGGGCACTGGTGCACTCTTCCAAGGCAGACGGACCATTGTCACAGAGAGCTGCCAGAGGCCACGTCAAAAACTGTCAAAGCAATGTGTATGCAGCTTCAAGAATGTCCCTCTAATGTCTGAGAGGTTCATCAAAGCCAGAAGGCAGCTCTTGTTACAAAAGACAAAAACCTTTTCCCCACTAAAAGTTGACCGCTCTACTCACTTATAGCTGAATATTAAAAAAAAAAAATGGGTCCAAGCAGACATTCTACGTAGAGAAATTTCAATGATAGAAGTGATTCTCAAAAGATGTTCGTAGAGACAAACTTCCACAGGCACAAAAACATAAACTCATCTCAAAAGTCAAGTAAAATTATGAGGTACATCACAGTTCATGATTCTCGAAGGCAATGTAAAATTAAATAAAGGATTAATGAGGGCAGATTAAAATGAGAACAAGGAACCCAAAGAAATCAAGCTAAGAACAAAATGCACCCTTTAAATGTGTGTTCCTGTGGACATGGAAGCACAGTGAACTCAACTTTACTGCTTTTGTGATTAAATTCTTTGGCCTAAGAAGTCATTATTTAAATCATTTCTCTCTTTTTGGTATCCATTATAAGTCATTTCCTCTTATGCAGGTATAAAGACATCTTATGGTGTAATTAAATAAATGGTGCTAGAGTCTATTTTCCCTTAATTAGAAATTCCTTAAAATGTTTGCATTTCAGATTTTAATTTAAGTAATAACCCCTACTGAGTTCTTCTTATGTTGGATGCAGGAGACTGAAAGACAAGGAAGACTGGTCTTTGCCCTCAAGGGGCTCGCTCTCCAGCTGAGAGCAGGTGCATCAGAATGAGCCCTGCTCTGTGTGGTCAGGACCACACCCGCTGTGGAAGGCAGCAGAGAGGTCCATTGGCCTCCTCCCTTCCCTGCACAGATAGGTCGCTGCTCCCCTCAGCAGGTGGATTCTCCTCCCTTGAATCTAGGCTGGTCTTGGGACCTGCCTTGGCCAACAGTTCTGGGACTTCCAAGGTTGAACTGTGAAACCTGGTGCCTTCCACCTGGGTCTCTTGGAGCCCAAAGCAGCCATGTATGAAGTACAATTGCGGTGGGGTTACTTTGCCGTGAGAAGACCCAAGCTAGCTAGGTGGGGAGGCTGTGGAAGAGTGAGAGATGCCTGGAAGCCTGCAGCTGCTCTCCAGCTACGCGAGTGCAGGTGCCACACATATGGGAGATCTGAGTGAGAGTCACCCAGCTGAGCCCAGTCAACCCACAGCACCATGGGAGGTCCTTTCTCTACCATCTCTCCTTTAAAAACCTCTGCACATGGGGCCCGAGTGGCTCAGTCGGTCTGAGCGTCCGACTCTTGGTTTCGGCTCGGGTCATGATCTCCTGGGTCATGGGATGGAGCCCTAAGTGGGCTCCTCGCTCAGCAGGGAGTCTGCTTGGGATTCTCTGCCTCTGCCCCTCCCCCAACTTGTGCGTGCTTGTGCGCTCTCTCTTAAATAAATAAATAAAACTGCACAAGTCTTTAGACTTTACCCTGCAGGTTTCCAAAGTGGGAAGTGACAAGACAATGCTCAGATATCTATTCACATGTATCTTTTATATCTAAAATTAAGAAGAAAATTCAGGTTTACTGAGATTTAACACCTGGCACCCTTCTTGTTCTTGCTCGGTCATCTATCAGATTGTCCCAGGTCAGGATCAGTCCCGAGGGTGAGACAGGGGTGAGGCTCCCTCATTCACTCTTACCACCCTGTGATGTATCGTGGTTTACAAGACCCTTCATACTGAAGTTCTGAATTTTATTATCTTATAAATGGGATCGTCTTTCAAATACATTGTACTGAAGCAGGTCATGACCATGAAAATCTTTCGCACCACACAAACATTTGCTCTTGATCTCACAGGAAAGTTCTTATTAAAGCTCTTCAACATAAAGATGGATTACTCATCTTTCTTTTTCATAGAAAGACAAATGTTCTAAATTTGTTGACCGCTTCTGTAATGACAAGGAGCTGAATTTATTCATTCATTTAACAAGTACTTATTGAACAAATGTTTACTCTGCGGCAGGTGCTGAGGCTGCATCCAGGGTTGGTATTCACCTGGAAAACACCAGCATGGGCAGCACCCTGACCAGGGTCTGCTGCTGCCCTTGTGGTGCCCACAGTTAAATATTTCAACTATCACCCTTGGAGCCATCAGGGAAAAAAAACAGACAAAAAAAATCCCTGCCCTTACACAGGGGGCACAACGTGAGTACAATTACTAAGTGACTTAGTAGATGATAAGGGCTGTGGAGAAAATAAAGGGTGCAGGTGTGCTGCAGGAGGCGGTGGGCAGGTGTGGGCAGGTATGTGCAGGTGCGGGGACGCTATGCCCCAGGGAGGCTGGAGGCACCGGGGAGGGGATGAGGGAATGAGCCCAGGGGACATCTGGGGAACAGCGTTTTAGGCAGAGGGCACAGAGCATTTGGGCCTCCCCTGCAGGACTCTGGCCCTGACTCTGAGTGAGGTGGGGGACGCTGGAGGCTATGGACAGGGCAGCGATGTGGCCTGGCCCACGTTTTAGTAGGCTGGCTCTGGCTGGTGGGCTGACTGACTGTCCTCCTGGGCAGAGGCAGGGCAGAAGCAGGAGACAAAGACAGGAGGCTATGGTTGGTCAACAGTACATCCTTAGCCATTATCCTAGGAAAAATGACCCTACCGTTCCCTCAAAGTGACATCCTGACATTAAGAGAGTCATGGCTTATAAAGGAAACGCATCATGGAGAGAAGATCTTGAAAAGAAATGCTGGAAAATGCTGCCTTCAGCCTGGGAGTTTACTGTCGAAGATGGTCTACGTTTCCAGAAAGCTCTCTGATCTGTACCACCAAAAACCTCACAATTTTGTAAGCTGTTTCTAACTTTCCCAATGAAGACCTGACTACCTTTTCAATCTCTTTGTTGAAAAATATAATTAACAACTAATATGACCTCAGGGAAGATGGAAATCTCCTGTCAAATGCCAATAAGAACCTTCACAGAATCGGTGGCTAAGAATGAGCATGAGTGTGAGTAGGCCAAGACAATGACCCTTTGCTCCCCAAGGCTTATGTATCTTTTCAAGGTTTTGTTTTCAGCTATAAAACCAAGTATTAAAATAAACTGAGTTTAGAGGCACTCCTTAGAATCACTGAATCACAGAATTATTATAAAATCAAGGTTATAAAAATCACATTTAATCCCATTGCTCTCACTGAAATACTATTTATATCTTAATAAAAGCAAAACAATTTTATACTATTAAATATAAAATACTTCAAATTATTATTCATTTCATCTTCAGCACATCTTTTCAAATTCTCACTGAGTAACAGTTTTAAAAGTTTTTTTTTTGTCTTTTGATGGCTTAGGTCTTTAGAAGTAGGTTAGAGGTGAGTGTCCTCAGCCACTGAACGGAGGATTCGTTCGGGTGGACCTCCACCCTTTTCCTCCGGGAGGGACTGAGTAGTAGCTGCATATATTGACAATGAAAGGCTGCTCGCCATGAGCCTCACATACTGAAAAACTGCTTCAGCACCTTGAAATAAGGCTACAGGCATTTATGTAATCAATTCTAATTAGCTTACGGCATCCTTCTGTAAAACAAGCAAAATGAACAAAATTGTGCAATTTCCAGCCTCGAGTTGTAGATGGCATACACACAAAGAGATACGCAAAAATATGTGAGCAATTTGAAGACACAACCAGAAATAAGCTTTTCCCTCAGGGCTCCCATGACCTTCTGATTTTCTCTTTTGTGTTGCAGTGACTCCCCACATGCCCACTGGGCACCGACCGCAGGTCTTTCCTAGACCAAGGGTCACGTTCCAGCCTGTCACAGTTACACAGCTGTATTGGCTGGAAAGCGTCTTAAGGGCAAGGCCACTCATCTCTGAGTCCCACTGCACTTGCCACACCTACACCAGCAGTGTGGGCGGCAGGAGGCACACGGAGTTACCAGGTGCGCGTGGCAGTCTGGGACCTGACATGCTCACCCGTGCTGGGGGCGTGGCGCGGCTGCTTCTGGATATAAAGAATGTGCAGGGTGCGGGCCCTCCTCTCCAAACTGACAGTGCATCTGTCAGCTTGCTCATGCAACGTGGATGCCCTTCTCCTGCCAGGTCTCACAAAACAAAGTTCCTGCTCTCATGCCCTTTACATACTAGTGGGAAAAAGAGACATTAAGTAAACGGTAAGTGCTAAGGAGGAAACGGGTGAGACTCCACGGACGGCTTGCTCTCAGAAACCTTTCTGATGAGCGACTGCTGAGCAGAGACCCAAGGGAAGGGAAGGGAAGGGGTGAGCTGTGCAGATGCTGCGGGGAGGAGTGGTAATTCCTCCCACAGCATGCAGTTCCTGAGGCCGGAATATGCTTGTGGATCCTTTTAAGGATTCTGGATTTTTCTGTGGATGAAGTAACTGGAGAGTTCTGAGTTCTGGCATGCTCTGATTTCTATTTCAGGAGGAAAGCTCTGGCTGCTGGAGAGTATTCAGGAGAGCAGGGAGAAGCAGGGAGACTGGGAGGAGGCTGCCACACTGGCCCAGGAAGTGGGTGCCTGGACAAGGGCAGGTGATGGGGACGTAAGGAGCAGCTGCATTTCTGTTATATTGTGTAGATTATATATATATATATATATATATATATATATATATATACACACACACACACACACACACACACACACACTCATTCCATAAATCCTAATATTATAATCTGTCTTTGAGGGATTACCGTCCTCATTTTAGAGATAAGGAAACTGCTAGAGGTAAAGATACTTGTTCAAAGCCAAAGAACCAGTTATTATTTAAAATAAAATTGAAACCACCCGAGGTCTGTCTGAGGCTGGCTACTATGCATCACCTGCTAATCTGAGCACTACAACTGCAAGACACACCTTATAATTTATTGGGCACTTGTAGGAAAATTGCCGCTGAGGACGGAAGAAAATGTCCTCGGATGCTTCTCAGTGAGAACGGAAGCTTCACCAGGAGGGTCCACTGCCACTGTGTCACTGATAACTGCCTCACAGAAGATCTAGGAAAAGGGTTTAAGGTGCTTTCAAGCGGCTTCTCAAAAAAAAAGGAAGTTTGCTCTCCTTTATCATCAGAAGTCTAGTTAAACGACTGGTCAATATGACAAACCACTGAGTAAATTGGGGCCCCCTAGTGCATGTCACTCGAGCAGCTCTGGGACGCCAAAAACACAGCTGATCTGCTCCCTTATCTAATCTTTACGGCCTAACATGTGATAACTGGGGCTAATGAATCCAGAGAAAGGAGAAAAGGAGCAATGAAAAGATTAAGAAAATTTATCTCAGAGGAAGCCAATATATTAAAAGGCAAGAATGTCTCATCCTGATCTGATGTGAGCTAAAAACAACACTTGAGAGAAGCCTGAAATTCTACAGAGAGTGGAGTTTATGTGAAGTGTTTCTGCACAATTATAAAGACATTTGCTTGACAAAATTATAGTGCATAAATACAGAAATAATCTTCATGCAGATAACTTAAATGCTGGTTTCTGATACAGACTGATGTGCATATATGGTGTTATATGCAGAGAATGTTTAGTTTTTCTAAGACATTCTAAAGAGGCTTTCCTTTATTTAAAGGAGTCAAAAATCCTATGAAAATACCCCTTAAAGTTAAAACTAATTTACATTTCTTATCATATTCATATTAAAATTGGTTTCTAGGTAGTATAAATTTCATTTCATTTTAATTCGTTTAATTCTGAATATATGAAGAAAACACACATCCTATTTGTTTATCACAGTGAAACTGAACTCTCACCAGGAAAATATAATGGGAGGACAATTTTCATCTTCTTCTGGGAGAACGTTATGGTTCTGGGATGTTAAAGGCAGAACATAATGATAAGTAGCAGCAGCTCCCCCATCAATTCCACGCCTTCTTTAAATTCCACTGAGGATGGCAGTTTGGATGGAGACCCCAAAATCTATTCTGTCCATCTGTTTTATTATTCTTAGAACAACTGTCAAAAGTTGCCCAGGGATCAAGTTGCAAACATACTAATTTGCCTTTGAAAAGTAGGCCCTGGGGGAATTCTGGAACTCTGCTTATAAATTCAGAATCCCATCAGCTAGCGAGCTGCCTACCCTTTGTGGAGGTATGAGACTTTGCACTTCCAGGCACACATCTGCCTCAAAGCCAGGATGCACTGATATACTTATACCCCACTTCATAGGCAAATGAAGGGAAAACCAAAGGGCCTTGGCATCTTAAGGGCTGGCTTGTCCCATGACAAGCAGACCCTGAGTTTTTAGAAGGCAGCCCCTTCATTGATCACTCATGGATTAAGACCAAAGCTTTATATTGGAGAGTTTAAATGAGTGGGCAGGCAAGGGACACAAATTCTGTACTCTTGTATGTCCTAGGACCAAATTAGCAAGACAGAAGACTGAAGTGTTAGAAGAAATCAGCTGAAGATAAACATCATAAGCCTCTAAGTATTGTATTTGTTTCATTTTTGTGATTCTGATGAAAGCGACAAGATCATCTGGACATATATAGTATCGATGTGGGTTTGTAAGTAATAACGAGCAGTGTCCAAGGAGGTGTCTGTTCAAAATATTGTGGCATTGTGGAAACACGCCACTCTGCTGGAAACTAAAGCAGCTGTGTACTTCTCAAGTTGGCTATGTTAAAGGCATGTGCAAAATACAACGTAAACATTAAAATGAGTCTTCACTCGGGGCGCCTGGGTGGCTCAGTCGTGTAAGCGTCTGCCTTCGGCTCAGGTCATGATCCCAGGGTCCTGGGATCGAGCCCCGCATCGGGCTCCCTGCTCCGCGGGAAGCCTGCTTCTCCCTCTCCCACTCCCCCTGCTTGTGTTCCCTCTCTCGCTGTGTCTCTCTCTGTCAAATAAATAAATAAAATCTTAAAAAAAAAAAAATGAATCCTCACTCCCTAGTGGCTTGCACACTGGACACCTGATCACAGGGGTGGGAGGGGAAGCGGAAGAGAAAAGGGGTGGGCATTAGCACTGATCCTTGGAGCTCCCATCCTTCCCTTACCCGGGCCCCAGTGGCCTCTATCAAGTCTCAGAGAATAAAGTCAAATGCTTTCAAAGCACAGGACCCCAGGAACATATTTAAAGCACAACATTCAAAGTACCAATTTTAGAGTTTGGTAAAATTCCACAGTAGTAAACTAGAAAAAAACACCCTTTCAAGGCTAACAATGATGGCATTTGGCTTGTACTCATCCACAGGTTACCAAAAAAGTATTCTGCTTTGATTAAAAAATTTACTTGAGTGTGTTGCAAATTACTCTAGCTCGGAAACCTGCGGGGAGCTCGCTGCATGCACTAAGGCAGACGGGCACAGAAGGGATCACCATTTGGACTTGCCTGCTTTGTCCCTCTTTGGCTTTGCACAATCTCTTATTATAATAAGGCATGTATTATCCTTTTTGGAGATTTGAATAACAGAAAGTCTCACTTTCAAATATATTGCTTATAATCCCAGAGTCTACTAAATGTTCTGCGGATGCTGTTTATGGCATTATGCTCCTTTCAAAATGGGACTGATAATTAGTAAACTGAAATTTGATTAATGTTGGATTAAGAGGTTCTGATGTCTCGCTGCAATGTGTTACTTCAGTCTGTGGGCACTGGAAGAGACTGTCCTTAGGAAACTTGTTTCTTTCCCCTTTCCAGAATGGGAAGATTAATTTAAAACCCTGATTTTTTTTTTTTTTAAAAGAATTCAGTTTCATTCAACAGTTTGTAATGTAGGATTCAGTTTTTTCTCACTCTTTTTTGTTTTCTCACTTTGAAGCTGGAGCCAATGAATTAACTATTTGAGAGAGAACAAAATAAACTAAAAATAAAAGTCTTCCTCCAAAAATGCCAAGGGTGAGCCCTTCCTGGTTATGGCAGGATAACTTGGCATGAATAAATGGTTCAGACAGTCTCAGCTCTCACTAGATTCAAGTACAAAATTTTGAAAATATGATGAGCTTCTCTGAAAACAAAGGACCTGTTTGGTGTAAACATCGAAGCCTGTGAAAATGACCGCTAGATAATATTTGAGGGAAAAATTTTAAATTAATACTGCGATGTGCTCTTTAAAGTTCAGGTTAGGGATACCTCTTTCACAGTTTTGCCAGGATTATAAAAAGGGCTGTTAATTTTCAGAAGTTTTTCTGGGCTCCGTGGCCCAAAGACTCCATGTTTCTTCCTCGCCTGTGGTTTTAAATTCATAATCTTGTTTGCCTACTACTGAAGACTGTGGGAGAATCAGGAATAATGGGCTCCCTTTGAAGCTGTGCCATCCCCAAAGTAGCCATCTGAATGCTAAAGAAATATTGTCATTTATGGAATGACCTTTCGCTCTTTGAATATTCAGACATGAACAAATGTTAAATGCCTAGAAATCGTAGCAGCACTATGAAAAAAGGTACGTAGGGTCAGCAAATACCCTCTCGCATGCTTTTGACATGATGACCATTTCCACTTTTCTAACAGCTTCTAATAGCAAAATGTATTTGGGAACAACAGTGGAATTTGTGTCATCATGACCAAATGATTACGGTGCAAACCCGAGATTCTTCTGGGGCCCAGCAGGCTTCTGGTCCCTATGGAAACGAAACCTCAGATATTGTCCTCCACTCAGCTGGAGGACAGAGCGAGGGAGGCTTTTGTGCTTGGTGAGATTTCTTCCACAACCTTCCAGCACCAGACCTTCGTGCTTCCTCCCGACTCTTTTCTAATTGAGATGCAAATTAATCTCTCTGGCTGATTACACTTCCCTTAAAGCTACTGACAAATGCAGCTGTAACCGGAGTTTGTGGACTTTCCAACAAGTGACTTCAGCTGTCAGTATTTGCATGTGCAGCCAGGGCCCAGCCTGCTCCAGGTCTCAGACATGTGGAGAGCTTCCCTTAGGCATTGCAGGCGTTTTATTTACGTGTATAAAATTTACATACAATTAAGAATGTAAAAAAAAAAAACAAAACCACAACCAAAACCCTACAACTACATCCCTAGGATTTGGAAATCGACTCTGACACCAACATTATTTAAGGCCTTTCCAGACGCTTCTTTCTTCTTGGGACTGGAGGAGCACGCCTCTCCTGGGAGCCCATGGCTTTCCTGGCAACATTATGTTTCCTTCTCACTTCCTTCTTGTCTAAGTTTTCTGACTTCAACACTCTTTGAATTCAATCTGTCTCTCAAAAACTAACTAAATAAATTTATCACTCTAGGAAAACAGGATAACTGAATAGACTTTACTTTCCATGGCTCAGGAAGATTCCATTAATTTCAAGACCAATTATAAAGTCACCATTCTAATTGTCAGGATTTCCACACAAATGTCCTTCAATACCTTTTTGGGGTGGTGATGAATCGATTATTATTTTGAGTGCAATGGAATAGGAAATATGCACAAAACACTATCATTCATATAAAGAAAAATACACACGGAATCCAGTTTTTCAGTAAAAATTCTAACACTTCTTTTCTCTTGAATACTATCATGTATGTATTTTTGCCAATACAGTTCACTCAAAAACTAGTTACTGAGTACCCGCTATGTGCCAGGTGCTCTTCTGAATGTTAGGGATCTGGGCATAAACTTAAACATGCAGAAGTGGAATAAAAGGGATTTTAAGAATATATCTATATATACCTACATAGATACATACTCTCTTTGTAGAGCCACATTTCTTGGATAAATGAGGTTTTCAATTTTGAAAAAATTCAGTTTTGTAAAATAATGATTTGCTTTTGTCTCTAAGTCTGTTTACCAAAAAAAAAAAATTTTTTTTAAGCAAATCAATCTCCCCCCCGCCACACACTTATATTCATAATGCACTAGGAGGTATACGAGACAGGGATATCAACCAAATGGAGACAAGGCCCCTGTTGGGCAGCTCGTAGTATAATCAGGAGACAGAAGAGGACACAGGGAGGCCCCGTCTGGCAGAGAGAGTGTCAGAGGGCTAGATGGCTGTCGGGGGGTGAGCGATCTGTGTCACAGGAGAGACGCAACGGGAGTGTCCGGGATCAGCAGAGCTCACCGTACCCAAAGGTCCCACCGTGGAAAGGAGCACAGGTCTGTGAAGAACTGGCTCTGAGACACAGTGACCCCACAGCCACGGACCCGAGAGGGGCAGAGCAGAACGCCGCCTTGCTATTTCCCTAAGCACGCCACCACCAGCCCGGTTTCCACACAGATTGTGAGATTTATACTAACTTTTCTGGAAGGGATGGTCTTTTGTCTCATAGTGATAATTCACTTTACATCAAAGAAGGGCAAAATGGTTTCTTGGTCCCACTTCTTGAAGACTTTCCCCACACCATGTGCTTCTTGCAGGCCCCATCAGGCACCGAGGGCAGAGGACAGCCCCAACCCCAGGGAGCCACGCCATGTCACTGAGGGAAGACAGTCTCCAGCCTTTAACACCTGTGATGGGAAAAAGGAAGTACTTCCAGAGACCTAAGTCCACAGCTGGGTGGTTCCAGTTCTGACAACAGAGGTTTAAAACTCCAAGCTGGTGATGTGATAAAAATCACCAGGGTGACACACATTCCTCACCAAAGACCAGGCACTGTGTTACCTGCTTGGCCCATTAACCCTCTCACCATCCCGAAGACGGAGGCCATCTGGGGTGGGGGGTGGGGGGTGGGGGGGCGGTGCTGTGCCGGTGCTGCCTGGCACAAGGCCTCAGCGCTGGGCAGCCGCGGACCGGACAAGCTGTGGTGATGCGGGAGCACACAGCCTGTAAGGAGGCTGATTGCTGCCGGCCACAACGGGGACCCAGTGGGGTGAGAAGCTCTGATTCTTGAAGAAAAGTCAGAAATCTAAATTTCTGAAAATGCAAAATCTCCCGATTTTTCAATGAGGCTGACAAACTCAATCTTTATGAGTTAATACTGGAGGCCAACTGCAGTTCAAACAAAACCCATCTGGGGGCTGGATTCAGCCTGCAGGCAGCTGGTTTGTCGGCTCTGTTTTTGAACATTGGCTTTCACTTTAAGCTAAAAGCTGCCTCCCGGTTGCCTCTGTTTATTGGTCCCAGTTCTGTAGCCTTATCTCCTTTTTAAGAAACCCCCAGGCTCCTGAAACAACTCCTTCTTGGTTTTAATGGCTTCCTGAGACCTCTCGGTGCGGTGGTCACTATGTGGACATGCTCCAGGTTGGTCAAGGTCTCTCCTCACGGTGTGGGCCCCACTGGTGGAGCGGCACCACGTTCACAGTGCAATCTGCGGCAGCAGGAGCAGAGGCGCCATGCCTTTCTTTCTGTGACCCGGATGTCAGGCGTCTCAGGCTGTGGTCTGAGAGAACACTGGTAGGCCGCTGCATCAGCTCTGGTCTCTCATCTCAAGTCTGTGCTTAACCAGAATCCTCAGTCATTTCCCAGGGACTGCTGTCACGCCCCATCATCCCCATCCTGTACACACACAGCTGATCCTCTAAACCCAGGCGCATGGCATTAGTCTACCCTGCTAATCTCACCTTGTTGGTTTGGGTCTAAAAGTCTCATCTGTTGACGTAATCCTATTTTCTGATTTTGCCTTGTGTCAATTGAGTTAACCCTCTTAGCTTCCTGACAAATGGTATTTTGATAAACATGTGTTCTAGACCTTTGTGAGAGTCGCTGATAAAAAAAGTTGTTGCATGGCAGAGGGGCTGGGCAAAGCTGTGGTGCACACGCAGTACCAGAGACACAGAGGCCCCAGGTGATCGGTGGCCCATGAATTAATGCATTGTATGTTTGGCCAGAGTAAAGTCACCCAACTCCCCTGGACCCATATTTCTCTCTCTTATTTGCCAGATGACTGTGATACTTTATCTTGTGTTTTACCAAAATTAATATTTTATATTTAAAAGCTTTCTCTAGGGGCACCTGGATGGCTCAGTTGGTTAAGTGTCTGCCCTTGGCTCAGGTCATGATCCCAGGGTCCTGGGATCAAGCCCTGTGTCAGGCTCCCCACTCAGTAGGGAGTCTGCTTCTCCCTCTCCTCCTGGCTTGTGCTCTATCTCTGTCTCTCTCTCTCAAATAAATAAAATCTTTTTTTTTTTAAAAAAAAAGCTTTCTCTAATCTCTGAAAATAACAATTTTATCAAACACAATGAGTGTGTTTGGGATATTTTGTTCTTTGTACACTCATTCTTTTTTGAAGGCTCACAAGCTATTTAATAATCTAGTCTAACAATTTTACAAGGGGTCCATGTAACATCTCAAAATTCATCCTTATAATTCTATTTGAAAATAAGGAAAATATTTTCCTGTTTTCAGTTCTGGTTGCATCCTTTATTTTACTTGATTTCTTAAAAAAAAAAAGAAAAAAAAATAGTTCTCATGGATCTGAGACCACTGCTGGAAATTTGTTCTGCAACTAGACATAGACTGGCCTTGCAGGCTGGGCCTTACTTTTAGGGCCCAGTTCTTTTTCCCTTTTTTCCCTTCTTACTGTGTTCTCAGTGATCTGAGTTTTCATTCATACACTTTTCAGACACTTTTCTGTCCCTTTCCATATGAAGAAGATGGAGGACAAGTGGGGTAAAGGTTGATGTGGCAGCCTTCTGTCAGGGCGGCGTGGAGCTCCTCTCTCAGTCTTGATGCAGCCAGGTTAAATATGCACTCATCGGAACCCACACTGGGCAGCTACACTAGGCCTCCCCTTCTCCTTCAGAGACAGTTTGAATTTTGTAATAAAAAAATCTCCCATTTCTTATTCCCTTTTATAGTCTTGACCCACCCACGGGAATGTGCCATTCCTTGATCTGAACTCTACTTTTTGAAACGTGCTTCCCAAGTGTCAAGGTACAGGTCTACTTGCTCTCCTCCCGTTCTTACATGAGCTCTAGTACAAAGTCATTACCTTCTGGAACATTCGAAGTCACAAATCCCATTTTTCAAATTTCTAAGGAATACATCCAAAATAATAGTTCCCCTCATTTGCTTCCTCTGTCTTCTGAGGAGAGGATATTGTTTGCCTGCCAAAAATTTATCAAACGCTTGTTCCCTTCAGTAGAAAGTACGGTGGAGCTGATATTGGGTGGTGCAAATCCCTGTCACAATGACATTTTGCCTTTGGGCCTGTTTAGAAGTGTGGATTGGGAAAGCAGTGTTCATGCCCTCCCACCTGGACCATGACTCCATTCTGGTGGCCATTCTTAAATCTAGCTGCCTCGCATGTACTTCCTGTTCTCAAGCACTTCCCTCCCACCCAGAGTATCTTCTTTCTTTTCTGTGCTGCTTTATCTGATATGTTTGCTTCTTTCCTTGAAGTTATTCCGTTCTAGGTCCTATCACACCCAATGCTCCGGGTGAAGACATGAGACTGCTAGAATCAGCTATGGATAAGACCCCTCAGGAGGGTGTGTCCTGCTTGACCGCTCTGCTGAAGGTAACCCTTCATTTCTCTGCTCCTCGATTTTCTGTGACACTATTCACTCCTTTTCCTCTGCCTCCCTCTCTACCTCCACCTCCTACTCCCAAGCCTACTCCTCAAACATGATGCTCCGGAAAGGTCTGTCCTTGACTGTGACTGTCTTCTCTTTACCCTCCACACCCCAGCAAATCTAGCAGGCCCCATGCTGAATTAGTTTACCTATTTTACGTAGGGATCAAATCTATCCTCCTGCCAGGCCCTCACCTTCTCTCAAAACTCCTCCCACTGCCCCTTAAATGCGCCCATCACCTCCATCCTCACCGTGTGTGCATGTGTATGCTTCCACTCTGCCGTGTGGAAGCTTCTGTGGTTCTCAGATGTGATGTGCATTTTTAGAGCTTGGTCCATGAGCAAACACTGTCCCATCACTTGGAATATTTTATTCATATTTCTACTCCCAGGGGCTACGACAGTGCCTAGGACAAGGCAGGGACACAGTCAATGTTGATAAATGCATACTGGTTCTGCATGGCAAAATACACTAGATGGTACTATCTGACTCCTTTTCACATACTTTTCTTAAGCATATAGAAACAAATGGAGGAAATTAAAGATCTTCCCAGGAAAACAAAACAAAACAAAACAAAGATCCTAATGGAAAAGTTAGTAACAGAATTGTTACAGCTTTAGGGAGAGAGGCCACTTTTGAAGGTGTATAAATTGAGACCAAAACTTAGCAATGATATTAGGAAGTCATGAGTCTAAGAGAGAAGCTAGAGTACTATCAACTATATCCATTAATTGAAAATGAAACTAAATTTCACTTAAGAAAGAGGTACAAAATTACTTTTTCTTAGGCAGCCCAGTTCTCTCCATCAAATGCTGATAGTTCCAGAGAGGAGAGATGGCAAATGCCACTGTGGCTATTGTTCTATTGAAGTGGACGTTGATTTTAAAAAGCCACCATCTGTTTAATTCAGGGTGAGCTCCTCCTAACGGGTGTGCTGCGCATCATGTGGCAACCTTTTCCCTGAAACAAGTCAGCTGAGGAGAACGAGAGAGCCCTGGCTCTGACGACCTGGGGAACTTCCACCAGCCAAGCATGGTTTGATTTTGGAATCTTTAGTTGGCTTGGGAACTGTAAACATAACATGTGGCAAGCTTCCCATTTACAACACTCTAGGCACGGGAAGAGGAGCCCTGACTGCCCACGAGGGACAGAAAAAGCAGATGGTGGGTGAGTTGGCCCTCGTCACTCAGAAGAGCGGTGGCCACGGGACAAGCGCTCCACTTGACAGATTTGATTTAGCCTGCTGAGGAAGTTACCAGAAAACCCAGGAAGGACAAAGGGGCTGGGCTGAACTGTTACTGAGGGTGCTTTCCAAACACATCCCTACTGTGTTCACTTTTTTTGGATCACGTACGACAATGGTATATTCTTCAGTCTTCTGTGAGCCTTCACCACACAGTTTCAACTGTTTGATCACTTAGCCAAGGGTACCCCAAACAAGAACTCCTTTGATATTGATTCTAAGCTGGATTTACTGCTCAAAAAGATCCCAGGGAGGCAAATCCATTCTAACAATGTGCCCACTCCTCTGTTTCATAAGAAATGTTGTATTTTCTTGAACATTACCGGACAAACTTGATACGTTTACTGTTCACATTTCTACTCCTAGTTAAATACTGAGTCGCAACTGACACTATTTTAGGGCACTGAAGTGTCAGTCATTAGGTGGGGAGGGCACAAGAGATGCAAAATAACTCCTTCGGCTCTTTTCTTCATTTGTCATCAGGCTCAATGCTTGGCTATCTATGGTCGATACAAAAAAACAAGTACTTCCTCTCTAAAGGATTGAAAGAAGGTCTGAACTAAAAGTGTCCTTTGTTCATACAACAGTCATTCGGATACCTGAGTGACATTTGGATGCCATGAACAGTTTGGCAATGTTCTACTTAACAACTGTAACCTTAATATTAGAAAAAAAATGGGGACACAGGTTGCCCATATAAAATGGCTGGTGTTGGCAAAGAAATTTCCCATTCTTTGTCAGCACTCATTACTATACCTAATATCTCAGGACAACAGGTAATAGCAATGCTTTCTCAGAAATGTGGTCTCTTATATGAATTGTGTCTTCTAGGGCCATGCATGCAAGCTGCTTCATTCCTTATTGGGTCTTGTTTCATATGCCAATACAATGTTGCCAGGGGATATACTGTCAGGCTTTAGGAAGGGAATGAAGTCTAATAAATACCCAGGAAGAGAATTTCCCAGCTCATACTGGGGGTAGGGGGAGGGTTTGGAATGGGTTCCAGGGAGGGCTTCATGGGCATGTGACCTGAGCAGCTGCACAGTGCTTACAACGGGCCCTGCTTGGTTTAATACTCTGCTGTTGCTCTCTTGAAGTTCTTAATAACTTTATCTTTGATCTTGTGTTTTGCACTTGAAGTCTGATGAGACAATGGAACATGCACGTGGGCAGAGGAAATGCACATAACATGTGCTCTGCTGGTTCCTTGCACATAAGCCTTAGCAGTGCCCCAGGAGCAGGACTATGGTGGAGCCACAATGCCTGGAAGGTCAGAGAGACTCCAAGAGAGCACACGAGGAAGTGTGTTAGCACAAGACTGAATAGGCAGGGAAGTGGACTATCCTAAGAGGCCATACTCTCCACCTGAACCAGACCTTGCTTTGAGCACAGAAAAAAAGCAGTGTTGTCCTAAGAAACAAGAATAACCAAGAAATCCTATATATCCTTAGTTGTGTTACTTCCCTGTGTTAGCCAACAATTTACTCTGAAAATGATGACAGAGAAGGAGAGGGAAAAACAGGGGGACTCAAAGTTCCTTTTCCTGTCAGTCTTCCTTACTCATCAGTGAACTGAAGGAAGAATGCTGGTTCAATATGTGCCTATGAAGAATGAGCTAAAAATAGGTAAGTTAGTTTTGTGCAGTGTTTTCACTGTTAAGAACAGAATATATTCATGTACGAGTTACAAAATATGAGCTGTGTCATCATGGTGATTCCATATGAGTTAAATGCTTTTATATTTGCCTATTAAACAGTATAAAGACAATATAAAACTAATGCTAATAATCTAAATTTTTAATATTTCTTGATTTAAAGTGACATTAAATAGTAAATAAAAAACGCCATGGCAAGTCAAGAGAAAAAGCACAAAAGAATGGAAAAAGCTTCATATTATAGCATGTTTGAAGACACTTTCCTTGCTTTTTGAATGAGGGGCCCACATTTTCATTCTCTTCTGGGACCGTTTGGTCTCAGCCCTGGTTTTAGATGTGTCCAAAGTATTACTGATCTTCTCAGCCCCTGGGGGGACTTACAGGGGCTTGGGGTGGTTGCCCCTGGCATCAGGCAGCCTTGATGCTGTGCTAATTTTAGAACTTTCAAGGTGGGCCATGAGGTGACAGGGTTGGGGAGGCTCAGCTGCCTCAGGTGTCACCCAGAAAACCACCTCTGCTGGAAGCTTGGTCTTGTGTCTGTCTATACTCTGAGGGGCCTGACCATGCATTAAATGCTAAAAAGCCCAACTTTACCACCTGAGAACACTCGGACTCCTGTGCTTGCTATGGTGCCCTCTGCCTGGAATGCCAACCTTCATCCTGGGGACAGCTTCCCTGTCATCCCTCCAACCTCAGCCTACATGCTTTCTCTGCAGATAGCCTTTTCCCTGGTCCTGTTTTACCCACACCCTCTATTTAGTTGCTTTATACAATGGTATCAGTTTGTGTGTCTTCTCTGTGAAGTACAGGGCAAAAACCCCGTTTGCCTTGCTCCCTGTATATCCTAAGCTCCTGGTGCTGGGCTTGGCAGTTCGCGAGTCCACACTGTTTGCTAAATGAGAATGCAAGGAGACACCTGTGATTAGGATGTGTTAGGTTATTCTGTGTTTTTCAAAATTCAGACCTAAGACTTATCTCAACTAAGCAGCAAATTCCAGACATCAGCTGCTACACAATTATTTGAAAAGTGTAAAAATTAGTAAATAGTAATGTTTTAAAGAACAAAAGTAACAAAAAAACTCCCTCTTTTTTTTTTTTCTACTTTTCTCTACTTTTCTTATTATACTTTTGGTTTGTGGCCTATATTAGCACTTTTGCAGGCAGAAATGAAATAATAGAGTAGTTCAGTGATTGCAAAGTTTTCCCTGTTGATTACATCTTTATAAAAATTATAGACAGTATTTTATTTCTTGTTTTAAGTAATTTATTTGGACAGCATAAATTGAATCTTCTCAGGGTGTAAGATGAAAGAAAAATACTTGAATTTTTATAATAATGACATGATAGGTTTTGTTATTTTCCCTTTTTTAATTTCTATACCAAGTTGTCCTCTGAGATGTCAACCTGGCTATTTTATGAGTCACTGGAGAATACAGCATTTACTCACCCACATTAGCATCAGTAGCCCTGGCTGGCATCCACATTAGTGTAATGTGGTTTGTCGAAAAGTTTTCAAGTGACACTGAATCTTATCCTTTGAACTTGTAACAATATTGTTTTCCCTAAACCTGATTATTCTGATGCTATATTCATTCTTATTTGAGAAAGCAGTGTTGAACAAAATAACAAAGCATGTACTTTGTAATGAGAAGTTTGATAAGTGGGGAAGGTGACGTGACAAAAATCACAATGGACTTATAGAAAGCAGAATTTTCTTGTTTGCAAATGATTTTCCCTTGCTTTGGTCCAACATACTTGACTGAGGAGTGTCCAGCTCATCCTAGTTGACATGCAAACTGACAAGCCAATCGCTGAATAAGTCTTTCTCATTTCTGCCAAGAACCTCTTTCAAGCATTTGTGAAATAAAAACCCCCATGCTGAAGGCTGAATTGACACCAGCTCTAAGAGTAAGTCTAGAGTGCTGTGGATATCACTTCGAAGAATGCCATCTCCCAAACACGCGCTATCGGCCTGGACAAAGCGCAAGGGAGCACGCAGAAGGGAATAATGCTGCCCTGGCCCCCAGGGAGGGACCAGATGGGACCTAATAGCTCTTTTCTATGACTAATTTCTATGATAATTCCAAGTTGCCACATGGCATATGTATTTTTTTTTTTTAATCTAAAGACAGAATATCAGTCAATGCAGTGACCAGGATTTTAATGAAAGGTATTTTTCATGAACTGTATCTATTTACACATGATATTTATCACCCACCCTGACCCCCACCCTTCAGCAACACATTACTTACGGTTGGAGTAGGAGAAGTATAGAGAGAGGTCAAACACAACATGTTTATGCTCATTATCAATACCAGTTAGAAACAAAGAGATTCTAAGTTTTACTAGGAGGTCAGATGCCTTTTGCAGCAATTCTATGAAGTCACCTTAATTTCTTTTTGTTATAATTAGACATTATGCCTAGACTTAGAGATTAAAGTGTGCCAACTGATGTCTGAGAAAAAAATTACAAAAGTGAAATTTCTTCTGGTTTTAGAAGATCAAGGGTCGGTGAAGATTTGGGAAAAGTTACAAAAGGACATTTAGCCATTCTCACTGACAAGTTCCAGTGCACCTTCACTGAGGGTGCCTTTCCTTGTCCCCCCAGCCAGAGGCAATCGCCCCCTCCTCTGACCTCCTAGGAGGCTGTTTGAATTTCCCGTGGCACTTGCCCCATTCTTTGACTGATTAGAGTCACTGCATTTGCTGTTGGTTTCGGGTGGGCACTCTGGGTGACCCAGCTACAGTTTCCTCAGCATCCCACCTTCTATGCACAATAGACTGCAACCCACAGGGATGGGCGGAGGGGCACCCGACCTCAGGCAAAACACTAAGAAGGGACGAGCTGCTCTTGACAGTCACAGCTTCTTAGCACAGACTTAGGTGACTACATTATGAAAATAAACTCTTCTGGAGTTTGGTGAAGCAAAATATTATTATATTTAATTTAAATTAACAGATGGTACGAAGATCACACGATGTTATTTTCAACATGCACTGAAAAATGTTCTCTTCCCTCTTCAACCCAGTGAGTACTCACCTCTCATGACAAACTGCCCGGAATCAGGATTCTGGGACGGCTAATAGGTTACACTCAAAGCAAAAAGATACAAGCTCTGGTACAGCGGGATGAGGCACTTCACGGCCCTACTGGCATTGATGCATGTGGCACATATAAGGCTTGGCAGTAGCTTTCCACTCACTATGGCTCCATCAAACAGAGGCCCAAAAAATGGAACCTGTTGATTCAAAACAGAAAAACACTTACTTTTCCAAAACCAGTGAAAGTCAAACCAAAGACTTGAGAACAGCTGGTTGATGTCTCAGACCTGTCATGACCACGCATGTAGACTGTCACCCACAGAAGTGATGCTAACCTTAGCAGGATATGGGGCGAGGGCTTTCAAATCAAGCAACACAGGTCTGCTCCACAATACTCCTCTACTGTGAACGCTTCAGCAAAACTTCTCATGACAAATTATCACCAGGTCATTCTTTTTTAACTTGTGTTGCCATTTACAGAAATAGCATTATTCTTTCTAGGTCCATACATTGTGCAGATTATGCACAATACATAGCTGTGTCTCACTGCACACCTAGCCTTGCATCCTTCTGAAACCAGTTTGGAATTGGCAATGTTTCTGCATGGATCCTGATGTGTACTGACTCTTAAAGGACTATCACTGTTAATAGCTACAAGGTCCTACTTACAGTTCTCATTCTTGAACCTTCTTTCTTCTGCTTCTAAGATAATTGCATTATCCTCATTTCTTTCTACTTCCTTATTAGAGGCTTGGCTTTCCTTCACTGGACCCGCTTTTACTACTGGGGCAACCCACAACGTTCTGGTGCCTGTCTTTTCTCACTCTCACTCTTTTTTTTTTCTCCATTAGAATTCATCTACTCCATTTATTAATATGGAGATTATCAGCTTCATGAGGTCAAGGACTGGGTCTGTCTTGTAACTCTTGGACTTATTCACTCTCTCACTTGTTTATTCATTTATTCAAAAATATTTATTATGTGACAGACACTGTTCTATTCACTGGGGACAGAGCAGTGAATAATGAAATTCCTTATTTCATTGAGCTTACAATTTGTTGGAGGTTTGAGAGAATAAACAGTATAAATACATAAAATATATATGAGGTAGTAAAAGCGCTAAGGTGGAAAATAAAGCAAGGAAGAGCAATAGTACTCTTTCTGAGGGGGGCATCCTCCAATTTTAGATCACATGGCCAGGGAGGGCTTCAAGGAGAAGATGACATTTCAGTAAAAGCTTGACAGGAGTGAGGGATGAACCTCATATTATGAGGACATCTGATGGAAGAGCATTCCAGGCTGAGGAACAGCAAATACCCAGCCCTGTAGTGGGAGTGGAACTGCTATGGTTAAGAAACAGCAGGCAAGCCACAGAGGCTGGAACGGAGTGAGCAAGAAAAAGCACAGAAGGCAATAACATAGGACAGGTAATAAGAAGGGCCTTAAAGGATTCTGGATTTCTTCTCTGAGCAAGATAAAAGCCTTCTGGAGGGTTTAGGGAAGTGGGAGATCTGATCTCACCTACATTTTAAAGGTATGTTCTGGCTGTTGTGTTGGGAAAATTGCAACAAGTGAGCATTATGGAAACCAGTTAGCAAATTGGTGAATGATCCAAGCAAGAGATGATGATAGCTTGATAACAGCAGACAGGATTTGCTGAGGATTATTAATGAAGTGAGAGAGAAAAAGAGGCATCAAGGATGATGCCATGGTTTATGCCTGGCAATTGGAAGGTTGGAACCACCTTTTCCTGAAGCGGAGAAGACCAAAAGGGAGGGTCACTAGTTCAATTTTAAACATGCTAAGTTTGAGATGCCTATTAGATATTGGTGTGATGTATGGGGGTGGCAGCGGACAGATCAGGCTGGAAGTCAAGGGAGAAGCTCTCGTTGGAGATTCATAAGAGTTATTTATAGATGGTGTTTACAGCCATGAGACTGGATGATCAGATGAGCAGGAAAAGAGGTTCAAGGACTAATCCTGTGGCCCTCCAATGTTTAGAGGTTGGTGACATGAGGAAGAATTAGTAAAGAATATTGAGGAGGAGTAGCTGGAAATGGTGGAGAGAAACCTCCAATGAAATGGTGGAGAGAAACCTCCACTGTACCTGGCACATGGCTGGAATGCAAATACTGGCTGAATGGGTGAAATTAATTGTTATTTTAAATAATTTAAATTATTTAATAAATGCAGTTCTCCAGCATAGGTCTTTTAACTAATGTCAAAGACTATTTATTTGTGGAGTACCTTTTCTGTGGTTGGCATTGGGAGAGGGGCTGGGGATACAATGGTAAACAGAAGACTATCTCTGCCCAAAGGAGCAGACACAAGGAGCTGACATAAGGAATCTACGAACTAACATCCCTCAACAAAGATGTAAAAATACCTTACAAATTTTTGGCAAATTAAATATAGCAATATATATATAAAAGACACTGTATCTTGATAGTGGTATTTTGCATAAAAAATAAGGTTGGTTTAACAATCATAAATCCATTAATGTAATTTACTACATTAATAAAATAAAGAAGATAGATACAGAAAAAGCATACATAAAATTCCACTCTCATTCATGATTTAAAAAATTCCCAGCAAACTGGGAATAGAAGAGAACTTCCTCAATCTGATGAAATCTTAGAGGAAAAAAAATTGTAACCTAATTAATGGTGAAATATCAAATGTTTTCCATCTAAGATCTGAAAAGGCAAGGACGTCTATGTCACCTTTTCTATTCAACATTTTTGAACTTTTCCTAGTCATTACAATAAAGAAAATAAAAGAAAGGAAGAAAAAAGAAAGGAACATAAAGATTAGAAAGAAGTAAAGTTATTTTTATTTACAGACAACATGATTATCCAAAGGAATTTAACTAGAACTAACCGTATTTTGTAAGGTCACAGGATACAATTTACCCTCAAATCAATTATACTTCTGAATGTTAGCCACCAACAACTAGAAAATGACATTTACAAATACTGTTCATAATAGCATCAAAAACATCAAATACCTAGTAATAAATTTGACAAAAGATACACACACATACACACACACACTACCAAACATTATTGAGGTAAATTAGAGACAACCTAAAAAATGGAAAGATGTACAATGTTCATGGATTGGAAGTTTCCATACTGTTAAGATAACAAGTCTGCTGAAATGGAGCAATAGATTCAGCACAAACCAAATCAAAATTCTACCAAGTTGTTTTTATAGATATAGATAAGCTCATTCTAAATTTATATTAAAATGAAAAAACTTAAGTTAGCCAAGACAGTAAGATTTATATTACCTAATTTCAAGGCAAACCATAAAACTATAATAATTAATATATCATGTGTTGGTACCAGGATACAAAAATATATCAGTAGAACAGAATATAGGGTCCAAGAATAGATCCAGGTGATTTGCAATAAAGCAGCATATCAATTTTATAGGGAAAGGAAAGTCTGTTTCAAAAAAGGCACTGCAACAAGCAGATAGCCATTTTCAGAAGTGAACCTTGGCCTCTACCTCATACCACACACAAAAATTTAGATGGATTATAGATCAAAATAGTAAATCTAAGGGGCACCTGTGTGGCTCAGTCAGTTAAGAGTCTGCCTTTGGCTCAGGTCATGATCCCAGGGTCCTGGGATAGAGTCCCGCATCGGGCTCCCTGCTGCTTCTCCCTCTCCCTCACCTTCTCCCTCTGCCTGCTGCTCCCCCTTCTTGTGTTCTCTGTCAAATAAATAAATAAAATCTTAAAAAAAAAAGAGTAAAGCTAAAACCACAAGGTTTCCAGAAGAAAACATATGAGAAAATCTTCACAATTTGGGGTTAGGCAAGGGTTTGTTATAAAAGGCACCAATCATAAAAGAAAAAAAATTGACTTAATAAAAATATGAAATATTCTGCTCATAATGAAAGTGAAAAGGCAAGTCACATATATTCACCAAACTGGACATATCCTCAATGTCCATCAATAGGAGAATGAATGAAAAATTTGTGGTATATTCAACCAACAGAAAATTCCACAGTAATGAAATGAACAAACCACAACTACATGTAACATCATGGGAATGACCCAAATATTATGCTGAGTGAAAAAAACAAACACAAAGAAGTTCACACTACGTAGTTCCACTCACATAAAGTTCAAAAGCAGGTAAAACTAATCAACAGTGGCAGACGTCAGAACAGTGGCTACATTTTCAGGGGATTAGTGATTGGGAGGGAGTGTAGGGAGATTTCTGGCATCTGGCAATATCCTATGTTTACATCTGGGAAGCATTAAATCATTTGCTTTGAAAAC
This sequence comes from Mirounga angustirostris, assembly GCF_029215605.1. NCBI lineage: Eukaryota > Metazoa > Chordata > Mammalia > Carnivora > Phocidae > Mirounga > Mirounga angustirostris. The sequence goes on along the minus strand of NW_026991718.1, from coordinate 93,253,536 downwards.
ATCATCAAGCTGTACACTTAAATTTGTGCCCTTTTCTTGATTGTTATATTAAAAATATTTTCTAAAAAATAAGTAAGAATATAAAAGATTTAAACAATACAACAAACTCATCCTGATGGATACATACAAAATATTTCACCCAACGATTGTAAGACACATTCTTTTCAAGCATGCATAGAATATATATATATATTTTAATTTAATTTAATTTTATTATGTATGTTAGTCACCATACAAGTCACCATCAAAAACACCATCATTAGTTTTTGATGTAGTGATCCATGATTCATTGTTTTCGTATAACACCCAGTGCTCCATGCAGTACATGCTCTCCTTAATACCCACCACCAGGCCAACCGATCCCCATAGAATATTTTTAAAAAATTGTCCATATTCTAGGCCAAAGATCCACAAATAGAGCCTATGGGGTCTGATTCCAAGCCTGGTGCCTTTTCTGTATGGCTTGTAAGTTGAGAATGGTTTTTACTTTTTTCAATGGTTGAAAAAAAATATTTTGTGACATGTAATAATTATATGAAATTCAAAATCAGTCAAAAACTATAAAGTATTACTGGAACAGAGCCACAATCCTTCACTTACATATTGCTTATACCTGTTTTCACACAGAAAAGAGCTGAGTAGCTGTGACAGATACTGTGTGGGCCACAAAGCCTAAAAGATTTACTACCTGGTCCTTTACAGAAAAAGTTTGCTAAGCCCTATTCATAAAGCAAGTCTCTGAAAATTTCAAGGGGCTGAAATCATACAATCCTCATTCTGTGGCCAAAGAGCTATTAAGTTAAAAATTCACAATAAAAGGATAACTAGCATAACTAGCACAAATCTCTAGGTTTAGAAATTAAGAAACATACTTCTAAATAACTCAGGGGTCAACAAAAATACTTATTTAAAAATATGTTAAGCTAAATAGTCATGAAAAGAGTAGATATTAGATGTTGAAGCAGTACTGAGAGGGAATATGTGGGATTAAATGCTCTTATTAGCAAGGAATAAAAGCCACAACTTAATGAGACAGATATCCATCTCAAGAAATATTTAAAATCCAAAAGAATAAAATAAACTCAAAAGAAACTAGAAGGGAAGAAATAGTAAAGACAAAAGTAGGCTTTAATGAAATAGAAACAAATACACAATAGAGACAACCAAGATCAAAAGTTTGTTCTTTGGAGAAAGGCTAATACAATTAATAATCAGAAACTTAACTCAGCATCTCATTCCTGTTGAGCATGTGTGTTCACAACAAACTGAAGTTTCTGGACGACTCATAACTTCCCTCCCCTAGCATGATGACCAGAGTCTGAGATTAGTAAGATTTCCTCACCAGCTGCAAGTTAGGAGGTGCACGTGGAGCCCCTATCACTAAAGGAAACACATCTGAGAGAGGAAGCACAAACCCAGAAAATGCAGCCCAAATGGTTTTGTCCTTATCAGGCCTGGGTGCAGGCCAGAACACTGTCACACCCAGGTTCCCTTGGCCAGATAGCATGAAAGCAGAGAGGTTTTTTTTTTTTTTTTTTAAGATTTTATTTATTTGACAGAGAGGCGCAGCAAGAGAGGGAACACAAGCAGGGGGAGTGGCAGAGGGAGAAGCAGGCTTCCTGCTGAGCAGAGAGCCCGATGCGGGGCTTGATCCCAGGACCCTGGGATCATGACCCGAGCCGAAGGCAGACGCCTAACGACTGAGCCACCCAGGCGCCAGATATAATGTTCCGGAGCTGCAGAGAGTCCTCTGCTAGTGGAGAGAAGCCACAGAAGTCTTTGTGTTGGAGGTGGGCATGACTGTGGATATCAGCAGAGACCTGTGGGAAGAGAGGAGCACTCCGGGCAGATGGTATAAAACAAGAACGAAACAGTGAGGTGGCACTGGTTCTCTTTGCTAAGGCAGTGTTCCCACAATGTATTCAGTGAGGTGCCAATCTAGCTGAGCATTAGTTGGTGTTATATGCATTACAGGTAAATAAAGAAAAAGACTGTGGCTGGAACAAGGCAAAGGGCTGCCCACAGATGCTGAGGGACTTGCTATATCATCACACTGGAAAGTCAGAGACGGGACCACTAAAGGGAGTAAGGCAGGAGAGGAGGCTGGACTGCATTCTTGCGAGGACTGGAAAGCTCTGCAATAGGTATCTAGGGAAATGTGTGCAGCATCATTATCATTCAGAGGTAAATGAAAAGACTAGAGAACAGCCATGGGGACTGAGCTGACCAGAACTGGCTTTCCATGTAATAGCCTGTCCTGGCCAAGACATTTCTCCGGAGAGGCTTGACTCTAGTTGCTCCAAAGCCAGAATTGCCTTCATAAGGGATTCTCCATCAATAATTGATCCATACAAGACCTATGGAACCACAGGGCCCATGAGAGTGCTTAGAATTTAACACATTTTATTTTTATAAAATTTTCATAAAATTTTCAGCCTATGGACTCCTCAGTCTTTCTGGAAAATAATATAACTGCTATTGTTTTTTTCCAGGGGGAAATTTATTGTACTTCAATGCAATTTTTTAACCGATTTATCTGTCACTTATTTTGACATCTCAAGCATAACTTTATGGGTCCAAATATACTCTTTCAGTTGATAAGTTCACACTATAGGACTGTGAACTTCCGAGAGGGAAAAACTGTAGCTGGTCCTGGAATCCTCAAAGGCAGGGATAGAAGAGCCCTTAAAGATCATCTGTTCTGACCTTCCTTATGCACAGATGTGGAAAGGAGAAGGTATGGCAGTATCCTCTGGGAATGCACAACTGCACAAGATCACCTGTGGGGCGATGCTTTCAGAGGAGGGACCAGCTGGAAAACGGCTCATTGGACTTGGGCTAGTTTCTTGAAAGGTAAGTGGAAACACACTTAAACTCTATTTTGCAGAGCCTGGGGTAGACACAGAAAAAGAATTTCCAAATAGGGAGAAAGTCCCCTTAGGGAACAATCATGGCATCTGCATGAATATCTTTTAAAGTAGGCTGATGGATTAACTGGGCCTATAAGGGACTCTCCTCTGATGCCTTTGGAGTCTATAATTCTTAGTAACTGAGATAAAAGTAATATACATAATTAATTGATCTATTTTGGAATTAATTAAGAGGCTATATTAAGAAAGAATAACAAATGAATCATAGAACAAGGGGTTAAAGAGCCTAGGAATATTGGATTTTTGCTGATGAGCTCAATGGCTGTGGTTACTGTTACTAAGCTCCCTCTGCTGGGCCAGGTTCTGAGCTCAGCGCTCACAGGCAAGTGGGTAATTCCCACAATTCCATGAGGCTGACACTTTATCTCTATTTTACAGAGAAAACTGTGGTTAGACTGCCTGCCTTTTTAAAAAATTTTTTTTATTGTTATGTTAATCACCATACATTACATCATTAGCTTTAGATGTAGTGTTCCATGATTCATTGTTTGTGCATAACACCCAGTGCTCCATGCAGAACGTGCCCTCCTTAATACCCATCACCAGGCTAACCCATCCTCTCACCCCCCTCCCCTCTAGAACCTTCAGTTTGTTTTTCAGAGTCCATCGTCTCTCATGGTTCCTCTACCCCTCCGATTTCCCCCCCTTCATTCTTCCTCTCCTGCTATCTTCTTCTTCTTCTTCTTCTTTTTTTTAAACATATATTGCATTATTTGTTTCAGAGGTACAGATCTGAGATTCAACAGTCTTGCACAATTCACAGTGCTTACCAGAGCACATACCCTCCCCAGTGTCTATCACACAGTCACCCCAACCCTCCCACCCCACTGCCCACTCTAGCAACCCTCAGTTTGTTTCCTGAGATTAAGAATTCCTCATATCAGTGAGGTCATATGATACATGTCTTTCTCTGTTTGACTTATTTAGCTCAGCATAATACCCTCCAGTTCCATCCACGTTGTTGCAAATGGCAAGATCTCATTCCTTTTGATGGCTGCATAATATTCCATTGTATATATATACCACCTCTTCTTTATCCATTCATCTGTCGATGGACATCTTGGCTCTTTCCACAGTTTGGCTATTGTGGACATTGCTGCTATAAACATCGGGGTGCACGTACCCCTTCAGATCCCTACATTTGTATCTTTGGGGTAAATACCCAGTAGTGCAATTGCTGGATCACATGGTAGCTCTATTTTCAACTTTTTGAGGAACCTCCATACTGTTTTCCAGAGTGGCTGCACCAGCTTGCATTCCCACCAACAGTGTAGGAGGGTTCCCCTTTCTCCGCATCCCCGCCAACATCTGTCGTTTCCTGACTTGTTAATTTTAGCCATTCTGACTGGTGTGAGGTGGTATCTCATTGAGGTTTTGATTTGGATTTCCCTGATGCCGGGTGATGTTGAGCACTTTTTCATGTGTCTGTTGGCCATTTGGATGTCTTCTTTGGAAAAATGTCTGTTCATGTCTTCTGCCCATTTCTTGATTGGATTCTTTGTTCTTTGGGTGTTGAGTTGGATAAGTTCTTTATAGATTTAGGATACTAGCCCTTTATCTGATATGTCATTTGCAAATATCTTCTCCCATTCTGTCAGTTGTCTTTTGGTTTTGTTGACTGTATCCTTTGCTTTGCAAAAGCTTTTGATTTTGATGAAGTCCCAATACTTCATTTTTGCCCTTGCTTCCCTTGCCTTCAGTGATGTTTCTAGGAAGAAGTTGCTGCGGCTGAGGTTGAAGAGGTTGCTGCCTGTGCTCTCCTTTAGGATTTTGATGGACTCCTGTCTCACATTGAGGTCTTTCAACCATTTGGAGCCTATTTTTGTGTGTGGTGTAAGGAAATGGTCCAGTTTCATTCTTCTGCATGTGGCTATCCAATTTTCCCAACACCATTTGTTGAAGAGACTGTCTTTGTTCTATTGGACATTCTTTCCTGCTTTGTCAAAGATGAGTTGGCCATAGAGTTGAGGGTCCATTTCTGGGCTCTCTATTCTGTTCCATTGATCTATGTGTCTGTTTTTGTGCTAGTACCATACTGTCTTGATGATGACAGCTTTGTAATAGAGCTGGAAGTCCGGAATTGTGATGCTGCCGGCTTTGCTTTTCTTTTTCAACATTCCTCTGGCTATGCGGGGTCTTTTCTGGTTCCATACAAATTTTAGGATTAATTGTTCCATTTCTTTGAAAAAAGTGGATGGTATTTTGATGGGGATTGCATTGAATGTGTAGATTGCTCTAGGTAGCATTGACATCTTCACAATATTTGTTCTTCCAATCCATGAGCATGGAACGTTTTTCCATTTCTTTGTGTCTTCCTCAATTTCTTTCATGAGTATTTTATAGTTTTCTGAGTACAGATCCTTTGCCTCTTTGGTTAGATTTATTCCTAGGTAGCTTATGGTTTTGGGTGCAATTGTAAATGGGATCGACTCCTTAATTTCTCTTTCTTCTGTCTTGTTGTTGGTGTATAGAAATGCCACTGATTTCTGTGCATTGATTTTATATCCTGCCACTTGACTGACTTCCTCTATGAGTTCTAGCAGTTTTGGGGTGGAGTCTTTTGGGTTTTCCACATAAAGTATCATATCATCTGCAAAGAGTGAGAGTTTGACTTCTTCTTTGCCGATTCGGATGCCTTTGATTTCTTTTTGTTGTCTGATTGCTGTGGCTAAGACTTCTAATACTATGTTGAATAGCAATGGTGATAGTGGACATCCCTGCCGTGTTCCTGACCTTAGGGGGAAAGCTCTCAGTTTTTCCCCATTGAGAATGATATTCGCTGTAGGGTTTTCATAGATGGCTTTTATGATATTGAGGTATGTACCCTCTATGCCTATAATCTGAAGAGTTTTGATCAAGAAAGGATGCTGTACTTTGTCAAATGCTTTTTCTGCATCTATTGAGAGGATCATATGATTCTTGTTCTTTCTTTTGTTAATGTATTGTATGACATTGATTGATTTGTGGATGTTGAACCAACCTTGCAGCCCAGGGATAAATCCCACTTGGTCGTGGTGAATAATCCTTTTAATGTACTGTTAGATCCTATCGGCTAGTGTTTTGGTGAGAATTTTTGCATCCATGTTCATCAGGGATATTGGTCTGTAATTCTCCTTTTTGATGGGGTCTTTGTCTGGTTTTGGGGTCAAGGTAATGCTGGCCTCATAAAACTAGTTTGGAAGTTTTCCTTCCATTTTTATTTTTTGTAACAGTTTCAGAAGAATAGGTATTAATTCTTCTTGAAATGTTTGGTAGAATTCCCATGGGAAGCCATCTGGCCCTAGGCTTTTGTTTGTTGGGAGATTTTTGATGACTGCTTCAATTTCCTTAGTGGTTATAGGTCTTTTCAGGTTTTCTATTTCTTCCTGGTTCAGTTTTGGTAGTTGATACATCTCTAGGAATCCATCCATTTCTTCCAGATTATCTAATTTGCTGGCATAGAGTTGCTCATAATATGTTCTTATAATTGTATTTCTTTGGTGTTGGTTGTGATCTCTTTCATTCATGATTTTGTTGATTTGGGTCATTTCTCTTTTCTTTTTGATAAGTCTGGCCAGGGGTTTATCAATCTTGTTAATTCTTTCAAAGAACCAGCTCCTAGTTTCATTGATCTGTTCTACTGTTCTTTTAGTTTCTATTTCATTGATTTCTGCTCTGATCTTTATGATTTTTCTTCTCCTGCTGGGTTTAGGCTTTATTTGCTTTTCTTTCTCCAGCTCCTTTAGGTGTAGGGTTAGGTTGTGTACTTGAGACCTTTCTTGTTTCTTGGGAAAGGCTTGTATTGCTATATACTTTCCTCTTAGGACTGCCTTTGCTGCATCCCAAAGATTTTGAATAGTTGTGTTTTCATTTTCATTGGTTTCCATGAATTTTTTAAATTCTTCTTTAATTTCCTGGTTGACCCATTCATTCTTCAGTAGGATGCTCTTTAGCCTCCATGTATTTGAGTTCTTTCCGACTTTCCTCTTGTGATTGAGTTCTAGTTTCAAAGCACTGTGGTCTGAAAATAGGCAGGGAATGATCCCAATCTTTTGGTACCGGTTGAGACCTGATTTGTGACCTAGGATGTGATCGATTCTGGAGAATGTTCCATGGGCACTAGAGAAGAATGTGTATTCTGCTGCTTTGGGATAGAATGTTCTGAATATGTCTGTGAAGTCCATTTGGTCCAGTGTGTCATTTAAAGTCTTTATTTCCTTGTTGATCTTTTGCTTAGATGATCTGTCCATTTCAGTGAGGGGGGGTGTTAAAGTCCCCTACTATTATTGTATTGTTGTCAATGTGTTTCTTTGCTTTTGTTATTAATTGGCTTATATAATTGGCTGCTCCCATGTTAGGGGCATAGATATTTACAATTGTTAGATCATGTTGGATAGAGCCTTTAAATAGGATATAGTGTCCTTCCTCATCTCTTATTACAGTCTTTGGTTTAAAATCTAATTTGTCCGATATAAGGATTGCCACCCCAGCTTTCTTTTGGTGTCCATTAGCATGGTAAATGGTTTTCCACCCCCTCACTTTCAATCTGGGGGTGTCTTTGGGTCTAAAATGAGTCTCTTGCAGACAGCATATCGATGGGTCTTGTTTTTTTTTATCCAATCTGATAGCCTGTGTCTTTTGATTGGGGCATTGAGCCCATTTACATTCAGGGTAACTATTGAAAGATAGGAATTTAGTGCCATTGTATTGCCTGTAAGGTGGGACTGTTACTGTATATTGTCTGTGTTCCTTTCTGGTCTATGTTGCTTTTAGGCTCTCTCTTTGCCTAGAGGACCCCTTTCAAGATTTCTTGTAGGGCTGGTTTCGTGTTTGCAAATTCCTTTAGTTTTTGTTTGTCCTGGAAGCTTTTGATCTCTCCTTCAATTTTTAATGACAGCCTAGCTGGATATAGTATTCTTGGCTGCATATTTTTCTCATTTACTGCTCTGAATATATCCTGCCAGTCCTTTCTGGCCTGCCAGGTCTCTGTGGATAGGTCTGTTGCCAGTCTAATGTTTCTACCATTGTAGGTTACAGATCTCTTCTCCCGGGCTGCTTTCAGGATTTTCTCTTGGTCTCTGAGACTCATAAGTTTTACTATTAGATGTTGGGGTGTTGACCTATTTTTATTGATTTTGAGAGGGGTTCTCTGTGCTTCCTGGATTTTGATGCCTGTTTCCTTCCCCAAATTAGGGAAGTTCTCTGCTATAATTTGCTCCAGTATACCTTCTGCACCTCTCTCTCTTTCTTCTTCTTCTTGGATCCCAATTATTCTAATGTTGTTTCGTCTTATGGTATCGCTTATCTCTCAAATTCTGCCCTCGTGATCCAGTAGTTGTTTATCTCTCCTTTTCTCAGCTTCTTTATTTTCCATCATTTGGTCTTCTATCTCACTGATTCTCTCTTCTGCCTCATTTTTCCTAGCAGTTAGCACCCCCATATTTGATTGCACCTCATTAACAGCCTTTTTGATTTCGACTTGGTTAGATTTTAGTTCTTTTACTTCTCCAGAAAGGGTTTCTCTAATAACTTCCATGCTTTTTTCAAGCCCAGCTAGTATCTTTAAAGTGATGATTCTGAACTCTAGATCCGACATCATACTAATGTCCGTATTGAGTAGGTCCCTGGCAGTCGGTACTACCTCTTGTTCTTTCTGTTGAGGTGATTTTTTTCCGTCTTGTCATTTTGTCCAGAGGAGAATAGATTAATGAGAGAACAAAATTATAACAGGGTAAAAACGTCCCCAGAAAATATACTCTAAACAAATCAGAAAAGACCTTCCAGAAAGTGGTCGCTTTTCTGTTCAGAGTTGTTGCTATTCTTTTCTTCGATCTCCTATTGAGTTTGTAGGTGTTCAGAATGGTTTGATCCCCATCCAGCTGAATTCCTGACACCAGACGAAATCCAGGTCTCCTACTCCTCCGCCATCTTGCTCCGCCCCCCTGCCTGCCTTTCTAAGCTTAACATGGTCAGAGTCCTCACCTGGGGCCATGGAAGCTCTAAGCTCCCCTACCTCCCCTACCCTTCCTCTTTGTCTGCCCCTCCCTCACCCCCCTTTGGCCACAGGAGGCATCTTTCCTCATTCTTAAGAAGCTCATGCCCTCTGTAAGGACTTTGCTCTTGTTGTCCTCTTTGCTTGGTGTTCTTTGAGGACTGCCCTCTCCTGCTCCATTCGGGGTCACCTCCTGGGGAGTGTAAACATCACTCCCTGGGGGAGCTTTCTCTACCCACCTGTAATGCCCCTCTTCATCCCTGATCATTTTCCTTGCTCTGAAGTCAGCTTTGCTGGTATTGATACAGTTAGTCCGGATTTCTACTTATCTTTGTTAGTGTGGGACATCTTTCTCTATTCCTTTACTTTTAACCTGTACCTTTATAATTTAAAGTAGGTTCTTGTAGATAACATACAGTCGGGGTTTTTTTTGTTTGTTTGTAATCCACTGACAGTCTTTTTTCTTTTAATTGGTGTATTTAGACTATTGACATGTAAAGTGATGATTAATATATGTTAGGTTACTATCCACCAGGCCTGTTAGTGTATTTCCCTTGTTCCTCTTGTTGTTTCTTATTCTTTTTCTGCCTTCTCTCTCTTTTTTTTTTTTTTTTTTGAGGGAGTGTGTACCTGAGTGGGAGAGGTAGGGAGAGGGGGAGAGAGAGAATCTTAAGCAGGCTCTGCACCCAGCACAGAGCCCAACGTGGGGCTCAGTCTCACAGCCCTGAGATCATGACCTGAGCTGAAACCAAGAGTCGGACACTTAACTGACCGAGCTACCCAGGCTCCCTGTGCCTTCTCTGATATTAATTGAGCATTTTATATAATTCCAGTTTTTCTCTTTTCTTAGCATATCCATGATAACTGTTTATCTTTTAATTTTTTTTTTTTTTACTTTTTTTGGTGATTATTCTTGTGTTTGACATATACATTTGTAATTAATCCAAGTCCTCTTTCAAATAGCACTATTCTGCTCCACAGGTAGTACAAGTACCTTATAACAGAGTACTGCCAATTCTTTCCTTCCATCCTTATAACATTGCTGTCATTCATTACTTATCCAATCATTGAATACTTGGTTGCTATTATTATTGGGAACAAACTGTTATCTGCTAGATCAATTAGGAATAAGAAAAATAAAAGATTTTATTTACCTACATTTATTTCTTCTCTAAAGCTCTTCCTTTTAAAAGTAGATCTGTATTTCTTTTTTTTTTTTTTTAAGATTTTATTTATTTATTTGAGAGAGAGAGAATGAGAGAGAGAGAACACCTGAGAGGAGATAGGGTCAGAGGACGAAGCAGACTCCCTGCCGAGCAGGAAGCCCGATGCGGGACTCGATCCAGGGACTCCAGGATCATGACCTGAGCCGAAGGCAGTCGTTCAACCAACTGAGCCACCCAGGCACCCTAGATCTGTATTTCTGATCTATATCATTTTCCTTCTCTTTGATGAATTTAACATTTCTTGCAAGGCAGGCCTACTGGCCACAAATTTCCTAAGTTTTGTTTGCCTGAGAAAATCTTTATTTTTTCTTTCACTTTTGAAGGATACAGAATACTATGTTGGTGGGTTTCTTTCTCTCAACACTTTATTTTCATCTACTTGCTTCTTGCTTTTATGATTTCTGAAGAGAAGTTTACTGTAATACTTACCCTTACTCCTCTATCGTTATTTTTAAACTCTGGTTTCTTTCAAGATTTTCCCTTTGTTTTTGATTTTTGGTATGTCTTAGTCTAATTGGGCTGCTATAACAACGTGTCATACACTGGGTAGCTTGTAACAATAGAAATTTATTTCTCACAGTTCTGGAGGCTGTAAAGTCCAAGATTAAGATGTCAGCAGACCTGGTATCTGGTGAGAGCCTGCTTCCTGGTTTATAGATGGCTGTCTCTGTGTCCTCATATGGCGGAAGTGGTAAGGGAGTGCTCTGGGGTCTCTTTTCTAACTAATTCCATTCCTAAGGGCTTTACCCTGATGACCTAATCACCTCCCAAAGACCCTATCTCCAAATACCATCACACTGGGGGTTAGGTTTCAAAAAATGAATTCTGGGGGGAGGGGCACAAACACTCAGTTTCTAACACACAGTTTGAATAGGATATATCTAGATATAGATATTTTAGTATTTATCCTACTTGGCATTTTCTATGCTTCCTGGGGTTGTGGTTTGGTATCTGTCATTAATTTGAAAAATTCTCATGTACATTAAAATTATGTATTAAAATACACATTTAATTATAATTTCAAATATTTTTTCTGTTCCTTTCTTTTCCTCTTGGTATTCCCATTAGGTGTATATTATACATTTTACCATTGTCCCACAGATCTTAAATGTTTTGTTCAGGCGTTTTTTTTTTTTTAAATAAAGATTTTATTTCTTTGAGAGAGAGAGAGGGAGACAGTGAGAGAGAGCACAAGTGGAGGGGTGGGGAAAGGGAGAAGCAGGCTCCCCGCTGAGCAGGGATCCTGATGTGGGGCTCAATCCCAGGACCCTGGCATCATGACCTGAGCCAAAGGCAGACACTTAACTGACTGAGCCACCCAGGCGCCCCTGTTCAGTTTTTTTTATCCTTTTTCCCTTTTGCATTTCAGTTTCAAGGTTTCTACTGACTTATCTTCAAGCTCACAGTTCCTTTCCTCAGTTGTCCAATTGATTGATGAGCCCATCACAGACATTCTTCATTTCTGTTACAGTGTTTCTCATTTCTAGCATTTGCTTTTAATTCTTTCTTGGAGTTTGCATCTCTCTGCTACGTTAGTTATTTCTTCTTGCATGCTGTCCACTTTTTCTATTATAACCCTTAACATATTAATCATAGTTATTTTAAATTCCTGGTCTGATAATTTCAAAATCTCTGCCAAATCTGAGTCTGATTCTGATGTTTGTTTTGTCTCTTCAAACTGGCTTTTTTTTTTTTTTTTTGACTTTTTAGTATGCCTTGTAGTTTTTTGTTGAAAGCTGAACATCATATACCATGTAAAAGGAAGTGAAGGCCTTTATAGTGTGAGGCTTTATGTGTGTTTCTCTTGGAGTTAAGCTGTGCTTATTGTCTGCTGAAGCTGTTGACGATCATGTCAAAGGATGCCCGTGTTTTTGTCTCCCCTGTTGTCTCTCTTAAATAAGGTCTTAGTTCCTTCACTTGTTACTATACAAAGGTCCTTTTGATGTTGTGAAAAGGTGTGGGGGAGAAGTGTTCCACAGACCTATGATCAGATCTCAGTCTTTCAGTGAGCCTGGGTCTCTGGGCTATGACCTTCACAAGTGCTTCTCAGTTTTGTTTTTTTGTGTCCCCCCCACTTTCCCCTTAGGTGAGACAGCAAAGCTAGAGGGAACTTGAGTTGGGTGCTTCCTTTCCCCCAGGTGGGCTAGGTTCTGGTAAAACCCCAGTAGGTAAGGGCTCTGGTAAAACACTTCTTCTTGAGGAAAGGCCTGGTTAAGAAGAACAGAACGCTCCAGGTGTATTTCAAAATGGCTCTTTCCCCTCCCTCTGCTGAAGCACGAGGTTTTTTTCCCCCCTCCAATCCTCACTGTGAGAAAGTGGTAGGGTTCCTAGAGAGAAAACACAGAGAAGTGTGGGGGTCTCCCAAAGATCAGGCCCCTCTTGACTCTAACTCTCAAATTTGTGTACACGGAGCCTCCAGCAATTGGTCAACTACCATTGACATTTTCCTACCCTGTTATTCTTTTCCCAGGGGTTTCTCTTCTTGGGCTTCTGCTATGGCAAGTTATGATTCTGCCTGTCTCTCCGATTTGGGGGGCGGTGATTTTCCTTGTGACTTTAATTCTCTGATGGCTTGAAGAAGAGCTGCTGATTTTCAGTTTGTTCAGCTTTTTCATATTGTTAGGATGGGGGGTGATGACTTCCAAGCTCCCTACATGCTGGACTGGAAACCATAATCCCCCCTATCTGAATTAAAGCAGCTTCCTTCTTCCCCATCCTATCACTCTGTTTTATTTTCTTTCTAACACCAAAGCGCCTATCTGAAAGTCTCTAGTTCAACCACTTACTTACTTATTTATTGGCTGTCTCCCTTACTAAAACTGGGATTCCGGGAGCATGAGACCACCAGCCCTTGACACAGTATCTGGCATGAAGGAGCCTCAACAGATACATTGCCTGAATGAGTGAGAAAAGGCCTCCAGCTCGCGAGGCTCTGACCACTAGATGTTAACCAAATCTGTTGAGCCCCTGCACATTTCAAGAATGAGATCTGTTGGGACTGTCTGTCTTTTGGCTTCATGGAGATACCTGAAAGTCCAGGATGAAAGGGTGACAGTGTGGTCCTAGGGTCCTGAGCAGGCTTCTGGTGCTATACCTTTTCTTCTGTTTGGTGGGTTTGAGAAAAGTCTCCACCGTCAAAACATAGAGATGTAAAAACTGCAAAGATTGACTAAGCCTATTTTGAGATCAGCACCTAGAGCACAGAGGAAGAGTCACATTTGAGGAGACTCAGACAAGAGCAAAGAAGGATAAAACTGTTAGTTTTACTAATTAGGAAAAATAATGAGTGTCTCTCCCTTATGACAGTACTCTTGGGGTGAGGGGGGAGTGGGCATCTTAATTCCAAAGAAGAAAATCAAGGAGCTATTCAGTCTAAAATTACTCAGAGTTGTCTAGTCCAGGTAATGGTTGTTATTATAACCAACAAATAAGAAAATAAGAAAGAACAGCCCTTTCCTCCCATTTTTTTTGGCAACACCACACTTAAGACAATTTAAAATACATTCCTTAAAACAGTAAATATACTTCTTCCTATGACTTACACTAGAAGCAGTCCATAATCAGTGAGATACAGCTGTGATGGAAGTATGCACAAAGAAAACCAGACAACAAAACCCCCACAACAACAAACAACAAACTAATGGATTTCAAGGATGGTACAGAAAATACACCCTTCAGGAGAAATTCTCAAATTCTGGGGGTACACAGAGGAGTTCTGTGTGCTTCTGACACCCTGACAGAACAACCAGGAGAACACATGCAGTCTCTTGGCCAGGAGGTCCTTCCTACTGAGGCAGCTCAGAGGTAGAGGATGAGAACAGTCTTGGTTTCTGACACAAAGCAGGCTCTACCATTTGCCACTCAGCATACATTTACACAGGCTGGCTCTGGCTGCCGAGGGAGGGAGGATAAGGCAAAGGAGAGAAAGTTGTATATATCAAAGGCCAACTGAAAAAAAGGGAAAACAATGTCAACTTTTGAGGTAAATCAATGGAGAAAGAATTCTCAAGAGCCAAATTGTTGTAAAGGATAAAACAGGACCTAGGAGTTAATAATAGGCTATAGATTTTTCCATCTGTATTGGGGCTTATCTTATAAATAAATGTTCTTTTATTATTCTTTGGCAACTGCTTGTGGGTGACTCAGATAGTCTTTCAAAAACCAGACAAAAGAAATAATATAAATCCCTTGTATCCAGGGAATTCCTCTAATTAGGAGTGGCAATGAATTGGAAAAGAAGTTTGTTTTTGATATAACATCTGCAAATGACAGCTGCCTTTCACAAAGTTCTCAATGTCATTCCTTTACTAAAAAAACTCCAATAACAATAATAATAAATTTCCAAAAGAACATATTGCGATAATAGATTTAATTACATATTTTTGGGGCACCTGGTTGGCTCAGTCAGTAGAGTATGTGATGCTTGATCTTGGGGTTGTAAGTTCAAGCCCCATGTAAGGTGTAGAGATTACTTAAAAAAATAAAATCTTAAAAAAAATAATGTCTTTTAGTAAATTCTGGTTATTCAGCATTTTCAATTATCTTTTAGAATAAATGATTCTTCACATATTCAAAAGTTAACAATTTACTTTCCCTGAGAATTTCCCAGAATGTTTTAAAGGATATGCTTTAATCTCAAGAAGGTTATTTGGTTGGGGTTGAGATAAATATTTAACAAAATTGCATAGATGAAATAAAAAGAAATTTCCATAACCATGTTGCAGTCAAACATACTCCATATATAACGAAGCCACATTAGTAAAAGATTTCCTTTCAAACAGAGATGCCAATACTGGCTACTTTTCACCTTACATGTGCAAAAATGCTTTTGTGATTTCTGGTGCATCAGCCTTAACCAGGATTTCTGGGCACTGGCTCCAGATGAAGGTTCTGGGCTAGCTGTCTTCCTGAATTGGATGAGAACACACACACACACAGGCATACGCTCACACACTGACACACTCACAGTAGCTGCTGAGCCTGCAAGGGAGACAGATACCACCTTGACAGCAACCTGGTGAGTTGGGGCAGCTTAGGGAAAGGACGGGCATCTAGGAACAGGAGGATCAAACAGGGCCCATCTTAAAGGGGCACTTAGAATCCTTGAAAAGGACTGCAGAGAGAACTTGGTCCCCAACCTGAATGCTACAGCTGAGGAAATAAAAGTCTAAAGAAATTAAGAGACCTGCCCAAGACCCGCACCCACGTGTGGCTGCACAGGAACTGGAACTCTGGGGTCCCGTCCTCTATCCTGGCATTCTTTCCTGCATGTACTTCTCAGAAATGGCTGAATCATCCATTTTCTCCTCTGCCCGTATCTACTAGGGCCAAGTAAGGAGAGTCTGGAGGACATTAACATGTCTTTCACTTAGAAAATTGACATTCTGGTTGAGGTGATAAGGAGGACTCTCAGCTTCCTCAAAGCTTTCTCTTGTCCTAACTGTGCCCGGTCAAGGCTGCTCCAGCATGTCCACCCTCTGGCCGGGCAGTCACTAGCCAGTTGCTAATGTGCCTGGAGATAAACATGACAGGAACACTAAAACCTACCTTTACAAATTCATAAAAGCAAATGTTTTGAACACCAAAATTATTTTTAGTTGCTGAAAAAAGAAAAGCAACACGGGTTCTCACTGTGATATGGAAGCTTTATGAACCCCTTTTCTGCAGAATAAATTAGGCATTTAAACAAACCCTTTCAAGCACTCGTGTTCTGCTCTATATGCAAGTTTTCCCTGACTACTAACTTAGTAATAAAAATAGAAATAAAAAAACCCCGGCAATCTGACAACAGCACATTTCTTTTCATGACCAAAGACTACCATGTCAATATTTACAGAGATGAACTTACTTTGAAAATAATTTCACAATGAAATCCTGTTACTGAACACACTGATATTTATTTATTTATTTATTTATTTATTTATTTATTTATTTATTTTTAAAAAGTTCAATAAAAGGCTCAAGAAGTGAGCAGACCCTCTCAGACGCGAGGGTTTTCTGTGCTCATACAGCACACCACACTTCAACATACCATTTCGCAAATGCTGTGTATTATTAAGAGGAGGCGGATTCTGCCAGGCACATAATTTGTATATTTAAGGGAGGAGTATGGAATGAAAAAGCGAAATATGTTAAATTTCAAAGGACTTGGAAGCAATGCTGCCTGTGAGCTTGTATTACAAATAGCCCTACATTATTACATACGCTATTAATGAGGCCGAGTGAATGAAAGTACATTTTGAATATGCATGACTCTATCCAATGAGCAGGACTTTTGTGTACTGATGAGGTTTTTTTTTTTTCCCCTCCTAAAAAAGGATTAAAATTATTCTTAGAGAAGTATGGCTGCCCAGAGACCAGTAAAATAAATGTACTTAGACCAGAGTCATACTATATTCAGATGAAATATACAGGTGCTAAAAGAATGCCTTTGACTCCACCTATAATTCGTGAAACTTGTGCTTAATCCTGTCCTCCTCCAAAGAAATATTCCTCAGTTTCAAGCAGCTGCGTCAATACAATTTCTAAGCAAAAAAAAAAGATTTTGGTGGAGATCCCTAAAAGTAGGCAAGGTTAAATAAACCTTTTGAGTACAAAGCCTTTACTTCCACAGTGAGGAGCACTAGTTAAAAGACTGGGGAATGGGTAAATTATTGCACCAAATGGCTGAGAATTAATCTCTGCTGACTAGCTGTAATCTAACGAGGCGTCTGTGTCCCAGGGAGCCCGCAGCATGTCCCTGGCGGTATGTGCAGTGTGTCGAGTCTGCGTGGCACCCTTTGTCCTCGCTCACAGGCGGCCTTTCCTCTCATTGTCCATAATATCCTCATGCATCTGGGACGCGTGGAATGCATTCATACTAACAGACTTACCATTGTTTTCTCTCAGAAGCTTTGTTGAGCAAAGACTGCATCACGGTTACTGATAATTATATTGCTTAATTAATCAAGACAAAAAAAATTTGCAAATCATTGCCTGGTTGCCAAGCAGGGAGATAAAAAATGACAACAATACAAGCTGAAGCAATATAACAAAAGTAACAGCTATCTGATCAGAAATTCTTATATAATGAAGCTATTAATGCTAAATCGGTTAATGTTAACATTGCTCCAGGTGTCTCTACTTAGATGCAAACAAAAAGGCTAACATTATGGATATAAAAGGCCAAATGTTGCCATGGATTCTGTAACCTGATAGAGAGGACAGCCTTTTCATTTGATTAGGGAATGCAATTTAAATACCAGGGACTGAAGCCAAACAAACAGACTTTCCCTCCACAAGCCTCTTGCATTCACCCTGGGGTCAGTGGTTGGTGAACAAAAGGTCAGCCACACTTGCCCTGGAAATGTCTGGATTAATTTTATTACATTGTAATGGTTTGTACTTTAAATGTGGGGATAACACTAAATTTCCAGTTGGCCATTATTCTCTTCTTTCCTTTAGGCTCTTTGAATTGAAATATTAAGACACCGATTTGCTCAATTCATCTTGTCAAAATTTATGACCAAATTTATAAAACTTACATACATTTTCTAAAGAAATTTTGAAAAGGTATGTTAATATGTGTTTTCATGTGTTAAAAGTGTAATGCCTATTAAAAAATCACTTTTTAAGAAAGTTACAAGTGTCACTTTTAACACTGTGAAGTGAATTGAAATACCTTTTATGTTCTTTATTTACTACAAAAAATAAAGGCGACATTTTTAGGATGGTAAGTGACATTTTAGAGGGCCATGTTGAAAATGAACTAATAAAACCAGTTAATCCACACTAAATAATAAAGAACCACATTTTGCAGATTTGGAAGCTATAGGACACTAAATCTGTTGGTTGTCTAATATAAACATTTTTAGTTTAATTCTTAAAATTAGTGTTCTTCCTGGACAAACATAAATGCCACTAGCACTCAGAGCCATTTTCTTACACAAGAGTGAAAATTTTCCGCACACACAAAGACATGAATCAGAAATAACACAAATATTTAGTATGAAGAACTTGTGGCATCTTCACTCCCTGAACAGAAAAGAGGGTTCCCTTTATGTCAGGCTTCTCACCAGCCAGAGTGGGGCTTTTCTGAATTCAGGAGGTGACCCACACTGTGTCTAGTCTGAGAAATGATTCATTATTTATTCTATTTTCATGTAGTGACTGTAACTGAAAAATTACTAGCAATGGTAATAACAACAGCAACAACTAACACTTAAACGGCTTTTATTCTGAGCCAGCCACTGTTTGAGGCACCTTTCACTTCTTAGTTCATTTAATCTGCATGACTTTAACACTTTCGATCATGCTATAAATCCCAGGAAATCTCAGTTACCTATTATTTCAAAGCCAAAAGTAGAGAGTATTTAGAATGGTAACTTTTAGCTCCTTCAAGAGAACAATTTGGAATGAAAATGAAGATTACACTTAATACCAACCTAGAGCACAAAGTCATTTTCTTGAGGAGTGACTTAACTATGCTAAACGTTTAATTAAAAACTTAAAAGCAAACCCTTCCATTAATAATTCCAACACAAAAACAAGTCACTATATAAAGCACCGCTAAAATAGCACTAAAGGCATGGCAAGGATCGAAACCGCAGCCAATGTAGTACACGGCACATAACCATTGGATTGTTCCAGCCATTCCCATGATCAATACCAATTGACGTGGCTGCATTGATTCTGTGGCAAGGTGCTTCAATTGTTAAAAATCATCACATGGGCAGGCTGTGCTACAGAGGCCTAGTCTTCTTCACGGCCATGCTCGCAATCCTTCAGGATTGACCCCCATTAGCAGCAGTCAGAGGCTCGGTGAGCAGTGCCTGTTTGTCACGGAAGGTCGAATTCTATACCCACAGCCATCCACAAAATGCTAGATGTGACAGGGGGTTCATTCAACTCTTATTATTATTAATTAATGTGTCCCAAATTTAAAATTACCATTTTTTAAAATTAAGAAAAAATTTTAAATTCAAAACATTTAAAATACCATTCATGTCTTCACACAATAATTTCCAAAGAATCTAGACATAAAAATACAGAATTCTGTCCTCCTAAGGAAAGATACTCTGAAAAATCCCAATTCATACTGAATTTCCCTATAGCATGTGTAATTCAGATATATGTGAGACATTAGCCAGTTGGAAAAAAGTCCTCCTTAACATATTTATTATCACTGTTTTTCAAAAACAGTGAATCATGTGGCAAATGCTATATGAGTCAGAGTGATAATGCGGTGAAAACGTACCTCGGGTTTCTTCGTGATCGCGATAAAGAACATGTGATTCTTCACTGGGTAAATAATGATTGAAACGTCTCCGAAGGCGGTCGGGATAATGCCCCTGCGGTAGTCCCTGGAGTGTTCAGACCAGACGATGTGGACCTCGTCATTCCCCAAGTGACGGAGCTGCAATGGCCAATTGGCTCTTTATTAATCAGAGTGATAACAGCAGTTTATGAGGGGTCGTGGCTTACAAATTGAATTATAATACTCAGAGGCAAAAATATTTCACTACTAAAAAAAGGTACGACACCACTGTCTTCTATGAGGATTTAAAAAACACAAACACATGAAAACACCACTTACTTTTTCTATGAAATAAGTGGCACTGAGATGATGCGTATTAAGCATGGCAGGTACATTATTGCTGGAAGGGGATGAGACCTTTTCAAGGATTTTTTTAAATTGAATTTTACTCCTGGTACTAAATCCTTATGCTTTATATTGCTGAGCATGTCTCCAAACAATTAATGACATGAGCCTTTTATTCCATATTGCAATAGAGCTTCATAAGACTCTTAATTCAATGGTTATTAAGAAAAAATACGAATAAAAGAGACCAAAAGCTACTATAACACAATTGTTACCAAATGTATAAAAACTAGATTTGTGACAAAGCTTTAAGAAGCAGGGAGCATCGGGCTCCCTGCTCCGCAGGAAGCTTGCTTCTCCCTCTCCTGCTCCCCCTGCTTGTGTTCCCTCTCTTGCTGTGTCTCTCTCTGTCAAATAAATAAATAAAATCTTTAAAAAAAAAAATTACCTTCATTTAAGAAATTAATAAGTATTACTTAAATTTAATAAGAACACTAGTAACTAGCATTCAGAGATTGCCTTTGCCTCATCTTTCCACTAACTCTCTGAGGCAGATGACCTCATCTTTGTGTTATCTGACAGGGAGGAGATGGGGCTCAGGAAGACAAAGGCACACCTGACCAAGGTGTGCAAACAGCAAGGAGCAGAGCAGGCCTGGAAACCTGGGCTGGGGCCTCTAACTTAGTGCCATTTCTACTGTTCACGGCCATCGAAGTCGACACCAAAGCCAACTGTACTGTCGCAGCTCAAATAGTGTAGCCCACTGTTTTTGTCATTTTATAGACAAAGACGCCATAAAACCCAAAAACAAGCCAGAGATCCCCGGCGTCTCTGACGAGGGCTTAGCATGCCTCCAAGGAAGGGACTCTGAGACTTCTTCCTGGGCCGAGTTCTTCAGCCACAAGAACACCCTTGATGAAGGTCCTGCGTACCGACTGCACATCCCGGGCAGTGAAAGCCCTGCATGAAATCGTCTGATAAGCCTGAGGCTGTGACTAAAAGAAACTAGATTTTAAAGATTAAAATGTTGGCCTAAATTGAAGTCCTACAACCTTTATATAAAGGCTGACTGGTGAAGGCGCTTTGACACCTACTGAAAGTCTGAGGTTTGGTTCTCTCACATGCCACATAAGAAGAATGCTATCTACCACCGAAAAAAAGTATTTCTTGCTTCCTAGCTTATTTATAGATGAACGCTAAAAATGACTAAATTCAGAGGCACTGTTAATAAAATAGCAATGTTGTGTCAAAGGTAATGTTGTAGTTTTGTATTAAAATACACACACAAAAAAGGATGCTCTGGAGTACCATGTATTTAAAACATGTTAGCATAAATAAAATTTTCTTTACAGACTATTTGACCACAAAAGAAAACTCTGAGGTGACCCCAACATGGCCTCCTTTCCATTTACAAGGTTACAAAGGAAGTTGGCTTGCGGCAATGCTGTCCTATTTACTCTTTCATGCTTCTGGGAATGACTGTGTAAGTCAATTTTTTAAAAAGACTTACACCAGTACCTTTGTACTACTGTGAGGTACAGGTGTGATTGTAGGTAACCCCTATGGTGAGGGGCGCACGATTCAACTGTGTCTGAGCTTGGGCGCTGGGATAAATGCAACTGTGGGTGTTGAGCACAAGTCACGACGATCCAAAACAATTCAATGGTGTCTACAACTTTCTAAGTGTAAAATTACCCAGTACATTTTTCTTCTTCTTCTTCCCCTATCACATATAAAGGCTAAAAGGGTAGCAAGCAAAAGGTGTAGCCAAGCCATTACCACCATAAATAGTTAAAAGAAAAAGAAAGACACCAAGTTCTCATAGCAACACTGAATGTCTCCCTCTATTCCTCTATTTCCACCTCTCTTTCTTTTCTCTTTCCTTTCTAATAAAACATGCTAAGCTCTCACAACACACTCCTGAAATTCAATCGTTTTGGAGTGAAAACATGGTAGTCAGCATTACCAGCAACACATAAAGGCAGGTTTTCAAGGGAAATAGGAATTGTATCAAATTGAAACTTGGTGGTGGTTGGGGGTGGATTCAGCCCAGCAGAAGAGAATTGTGACAGTGGGGCTGCCCTCACCCTGTCAAGAGAGGCAAACTGCCAGGCGGTTTTGTTGTGCCCCTTGACATAATGCCAGCACAAAAGTCGCAATGGGAATAACACACCTACTACACACCCTCCAAATGTGGGGCTATCACCTCACGCCAGCACCCTAAAACCTGTGATGATTCCTTTCAATCCAGAAGCATAAGTTGCTCAAGGCATTAACTCTGAGGTAATACAGTGATTACTGAAATTTTGCAGTTACTCTCCCTTTTCTCAATTAGGTTCCTCAATTATATAATCCACGTAAGTCTCTCCTAATTCTGTTTGGACTGAGTTCTCAGAACCACAGCAAGGGAGAATAGTATCACACGGACAGACCCGTCCTCCCAGTGTGGCATTTCTGTAATTAAGGAAAAGCTATTTCTGTGTGGTAATGATACAATACTCATCATCTCAAAGCTGCTTTCAATGTCATGTGCTCCAGATCTCTGGACAAGCCACAGTTTAATTGGCTAACTCACAAAACTAAGGGCTAAGGCCACAGGACCCACTGACTGGTAGATCTGGAGCAGAGAGCAAAAACATGCCCTCTTCCGCCTCAGACCAGAACATAAGCAGGTGAAACAAGTAAAACTAACTCAGCCAAAATGTTCACCATGTCAGAAGAGGAAGGAATACTCTGGAAGCTTCAATGTGTTGCTCAATTTAAAGGGGATTTCATTACAGAGATGTCATTTTGTTGAGTTCTGGAGAATTCTGAGTAGAGGGCCCCCGTCTGAAATCCACCAGTGAGTTTGTTGCGTGCATGCAAGTCAAGCTGGTATGACTCATGTATGATCTGCGAAAGACCGATGAGTCTCACCCTGGGATGGAGCTGTCATTCACGCCAGCTACAGTTTCAATTGCACAACAGGCTCCAGAACGCATGGATGCTTAACAGGCTCGGAACAAATGCTCGCTTCTTCAGTCTTAAGAAATCAACCCCATGTCCTGCTACTTCTCATCCTGACAGAGTTTCAAAGTCCTTCGCCTGGGCCATTCTGCCTGCTGCTGCCAGGCGGCACGCACGGGTGACACTGGTCATGGTACACACCTAATAGGCTGACCTCCTTTCCCGACTAATTGCATTACATCGCCAGCTGGCTCCAGAAGGAGTCGTCTGTTTGATTGAAGAATTCCTGCTCCTCAGTAGGCCCGGCTGCTACTTTTACTAAGTAACAGTCAGGCCTGACATCCCCATTGTTCAGCTGACAGTGTGCCCATCCTAAAATCTAAGTTTTATTTGTAAATTAACCAAGAAACTTCCTGCCAGAACAGTGCTGCCTGGAGACTGATAATGTGGGCCTTTCATCCCTTTTCACTCGTACTGTATCACTGCCAATTTGTTTTTTATGTGGCTGGCCAGCCTGAGGCTATAAAAGCCTTGTAAGACATAAGTGCAATTATAGTCCTGGAGTCAAATGAATTGGACAAATCCAATAGCACAGCTCTGTCCCCACTCTGCAAACCCCTACAGCAGTTAGATTAGCTGTGAAAAATCTAATCTAGCTAGAGCTAACAAATTTCTGCAGTGAAGGATCAAGAGTTCAGTATGGGGTTGCAACCGGATTGTGGAATTGAAAAAGTGCCCCCATGACAGGGGCAGAAGAGAGCATGAATCACTTTAGAATTTTGCAGCTCATTTTTAAGCTGTTAGGGACAATTTAGTTAGAATAAGACAAGGAACTGTGGGCTGCTGTTACTGTGACTGATTTTTAGTCTGGCTGTGAGACATCCTGATAAAGAGAGTTTGTCACTAATGATGCTGAATCTCAGACCTGCAAAAGGTATCAGCTGAATTTTGATTATTACAGTAGGGAATCTTTCAACCAGGCCAAGCCTTGCAACATTATTTATAGCAAGGCGTTTTATCAAGAAAACATGACGTCTTTTCACAAAAAAAAAAAAAAAAAGAGAGAGAAAAAGGAAGAGGGAAAAAAATAAAAGAATCCTACCTAGGGAATAATTTTTAAAGATATTTTAAATAAACATATTAACAAAATAGTTCTCAGTCATAAAAAAGTCATAGAATATGGCAACATATGTGCAGATTATCAGCAATTTACAAGGTACTGCAAATAAAAAGGATGTGGAAGCCTTGCCTAAGGTCTTGGTAATCTGAAACAGAGCCGGGTCCTCCCTTCAATAAGAATGTTGCCACCAGGGTGGCCATCAAAACCTAAGACGGGGAGGCAGCTCCTCCATGGCTGAGGGAGGCAGCACACGGCCATCATGCTCTGCACATCCCAGGCACTTAGTCACCGTGAAAGTTGTCTGTGATTGTGCCGTGACCCAAGCTCTAAGGTCTTATAAACACCACTGCCCACGATATAGGAGGTTTAGACGTCTGGGGCTACAGTGATGAAAAGGCAAAACTGCAGAGAAAAGAGATGAGGTGGTAACAGTGGGGCCCACTGGCCAATATCAGTCACCTCCTAATGGGGCAGGAGAAATAAGATTCAATTAGACCAATGGGCAATGACGAGGGCTAATGTTAGAGATCTTACACCAGGCACCATGCTAAGCAGTTTCATGGGCATTATCCATTTACTTCACAACAACCCTGGGACATAGGCTGATTTCAATTTCGTTTAGTAGATGGGGAAACTGAGGCATGGGCTAGTAACAGTTGAGCCCAGGTCTGCCTGTCTCCAGACCCTGGCTATAACCACCACGCTAGATCCACCAATGGCAACCTTAGCTTCTCAATGAGCTGTTTTCCCACCCACTCAGGTCTGCAGTTTTTCTTGCATCCTTGTAGAAAGAGAGTGGGTGTGAGGTAGGGATTCCAGGCTTGCTCAGCCACCCACTAGCAGGCTACCTGCAGTCGTTCCTTTCATCTGGAAACTCAGAGAAGTGGGTCAGATTTCTAGGCTTCCTTCCCAGAGTAAGATTCCTCTTCTGTTAAGGTGCTCCTCACCTCTAATAGAGGGTCGCCTGAGGTGAACATCTTGCAGGTTAGAAAGTTCAGGGCCATGTTCCCCTGGGGAGTTTCTCAGAGGTGAAGGAGGTTCCCTTCTGCCTCCAGGGCCCAAGTTGGAAGAGAAACAAGGTCAGTGCCAAAGGTTGGACCCTAGGCAGGAGCACACCTGCACTTGTCATTTTCACAGATACTGCCCACTTGCCCCCAGCAAGCCTGGGAGGTGCCTGCTTTCTCAGCAATCTGTCAGTACAGGGTCCTTGCATCTTATGACCTTTGCTAACCTGAGAGGTCAACAATGTTATTTTCTGTCAGTTAACAGTCAGGTGAGGGAAGATCCAAAATTAATAACATTTAAGACCCTTCCTTTTCCTAAATCCTAATCTTAGGATCTAAGACTCAAATGACTGATTGCTTTTCATTTATTTCTTTGTCTAGTTTGTGCCAAGCTAGATATTTCAGATTAATTACAACTGTAGCTTGAGAAGATATACACTGAAATTGCATCCAGAGGAAATCAGTCTTGGTGCATGTTATGCCAAGGCCTTTGATTTGGACTAGGAGAGCCTCACCTACAAACCATGGTGGCTAAGAATGGTCCTCAAAGAGGCTTCTTACCTTTTTGGTGAGTGAATCATCTGAGTCTGATGGCATGCGAGTTGAAACGTGGAAAATGACTTCCACAGTCGAGGTAGCATAGTAAGGAGCGGTCTGCCCCGTGCTGCCATTGCGTTGAAGTCCACCCATGAACCCACAGTGGGTTGAGAGATCCACCTGATGCAGGTAACAAAGAGGAAAGAGTGAGGGTCAACCCTAAATTGTCCTCATTCACCAAGCAAGAATGTCCTTTGTTTTAAAGAAATCTAATTATTTTCATTTTTATAGCTTTCTGATAAAAAACAAATGTAATACTAAATTAGACAAAATCAAAACATGAAAGAAACATTCACAATGAAAGTGCTCCAAAATCCTATCAATCTAAGACAGGCACCATCACAAATTTGGTGCATATTTCTCTAGCTTTTTTCCATCCTATACACACGAACATATGTATACATGCGTGTGTATGTATGTGTATTTTTATGTATTTATGTACACACACACACACACACAGTTTCCCTATTGATGGATTTATGGGATTTTCTGCTTTCTCAAACAGTGCTGGTGTGATCAAATCACAAGGAGCATTCAAAGGAATGTTTTGGTAGGATGTTGTATCAAAGGGTACAGATGTTTTGATATTTAACAGCCATTGCTAACCTATCTTTCAAAGGGGTTGTTCTGATTTACACCACTACAAGTCTGGGAGTTATCATTCTTTTTTTTTTTATCATTCTTTTTCAAACTATGATGTAAATGCTCACTTCTTAGTCAATGCCTAGGACCTCCCCCCCCCTTTTTTTTAAATTTAACTTTTCATGAACTGGTATTCTTTCAGTAAAGCACCTATTGTAACACAATTGGAAAAAAAAGCAATAGAAGAATCTCTTCTGTGCCAAATATAATCAATATGTACACTAAACTAATGTTCTAGTCTTTTCTTAAAATTCCAGTTACGAATGTGTGGTTTAAAAAGTATAGCAGTTAAAATAATTAAGTATATTCTACCCAGTAAATAAGAAGTCACTTTATTAGTAAGAAGGACAATTTATTGGAGTACAGTAACATTTTTAGGCTAAAATCTACTTGACATTTTATAAAGTACATGGTCTTGACCTTAATGTAGGCTTCTCCTGTCCCCATCTCCATATTAGTTTCCTTGCTAACATTTAACTCTCAGAGACAAGTCTTATTTACGCACCCAGAGAGTTTCCCACAGCACAGATAACCAAGAAACCAAAACAAAAGTAAGGAAAAGTAAGAAAACTATTTCAGATATACTGATTTCCATTATAACTACTCTGAGTTCTTTTAGATTCTGGAAATATATTTTCCTTTAGATTTATGTTCCAAGAGACAGATGGGTGTGTGTGTGCGGGCACGCATGTGTATAAATGTATATGTCTGTCTGTCAGAGTATCATTTAGCAGAGAAAAAGCAAATTCTTTCAATATCAGTCATCCTGGGATCTCTCTTAGGGAAAGAGGTTGGCTGCTAAACCTTCATGGCTACTCTATTCTATTTTCATGCCAATTTTTGACTTCATCCAGCTCTTTCTTCATATTTTTCACCCACCAAGTCACTGATTTCTTCTCCAATCTCCATACTGTAGCTGAAGCCAATGCTTCTCTGCCTATACTTATCTTCTCTTCCCACAAACTGTCTATGGCTGGGTGAGCCAATCTGACTATTCAGTTTGGATAAAAAGCAGATGAAATAACATTAAAAGAAAAGTTAAGGGAAATAAAAGTTCATGTATGAAGTACTGAAAAGCAACTAACAGAAGATGTTCAAATTCAATACATTCATCAACTCCATAAGGCTACCTGTACTAGATTTGAATGTAAAACCTTGTATAATCGATGTCCAGTTTACATACATCCTTAAATAGTGCTGGTCAATAAACAGCTCCCAAACGAAATGAATTACCTCCCATCCAAGTCCGGCAACAAAGTCTTCATATGCTTGGCTTCCTCTTTCATTGGAGAGGATTGAACACTTGTCTTCTTGACCTTCAGCAATGTAAAACACTGCAATCTTGTGCGTTTCACGGCTATAAATTTTTAAATTTAAAGGAGTTAGAATTCTCATATTTAAAATTTGATTTCACT
This sequence comes from Mirounga angustirostris, assembly GCF_029215605.1. NCBI lineage: Eukaryota > Metazoa > Chordata > Mammalia > Carnivora > Phocidae > Mirounga > Mirounga angustirostris. The sequence goes on along the minus strand of NW_026991718.1, from coordinate 93,226,105 downwards.
ACAGCCACCAGCATGACTCCTAATACAGAGCTTACATTTATGGAGAATTTACTAAGGGTCAGTCACTGTTCTGAGAAGGTTCGACACACGTTCTCATTCACTCTTTGCAAACACTCCAAAGAGACAAGTAATTATCATCACTTCCCTTGTAGAGGTGGTTGAAAGGAAGCACAGAAAATTAAACAAAAAGCACACATAGCAAGTGGGAGACCAGGAATTGAAGCAGGGCAGTCTGGTTCTTGAGATCACTCTCAGAACATGTGATATATTTAATTGCATGTTTGGACAAACTCTTTACATTTTTGGCACAGAAAAATATATGTGAAAGCATTTCACATAGATATCAGTTGAGACTAGGTCTATGTGACTGCCTACATTTTACTTAACACACTTGGAGAGAAGGATATTGGATAGCTCCCTGACTGGAACTGTACAATGTGCTAACACTTTATGAGAAACAAAAGCTTCTTCCAAGCAGAACACACTTAGGTACTTTATTTGTGAGGAGATGCACCCACTCTGTGTTCTGACTAATCTGAGGGAACCAGGTAGAGTGGACAGATGTCCAGAGGAACCTCTTAGGCCATAGAAATCCTTCACCCACTACCTCCATGATGGATTTTGTGTGCTTTGCTGTTAAATCAAGTAAACATGATCTGTACTTTGAAGACAGGAGTCCTGTCTTTTTGCCTGATGTACATCTACCCTGGTCCTTGGCATATAGTAGCTGCTCAGCTAAATCTCTGCTGACCAGAGACCCAATGCTATATTTAAATATATTAATATCCAATTTCTACAAATTATATCCTGAAGTGTCGAAATAACTAGACTTTTACCTGGCAATTTGGTGATAGTTTAGAGATGAAGACACTGTGCTAATTCAGAGCTTTCATCGAGAACCACTCATTCCATGGCCCCATCATCCAAGAGTTTTACTCTGGTCTCTATTTTCTAAAAGTTTGGATTATCACCTGCAGAGCAGTTCCACCTTCCTTATTGTTTTTGCACTGCATTCTAAAAAATCTCATAGGGAAAACTGTCAAGTGTCAAACAATATGGAAATGTTTCTATTGTCTTAACTATTCAACATCTTAGCACTATAATCTGATTAGACATCCATACTGTGGAATTTGGGCTCTATATTTTAACATATTTGCAAATATTTCCTTCTGCAGGAGTTACGTTTCTACTTAATAAGCAGAATGAAATGAAACTCAACTAAAAAGTCATAAAAAGGAATCAAGGAGGAGAGTACTCTCCTTCTATTTATCTAGTTAGCTTATTCATTCCCCCCACAGTTTATGTAAAAGAAATGTACTTAAGAGAAAAATTAGAAAATATAGAAAGGAAAGAGAAGAATAAAAAATTCGCTTATGTTCTTTCCTTCTATGTTGAAATAGCAACTGCTACCATTTTAGGGTGCATTTTCACATACAAAAGTGAGAAGCCACTATACCCTGTTTTGCAACTGATAATTTTCACTTAAAATATTTGCGAACACGTTTTTTGTGTAAAAGATGCATAACATAAAAGTCACCATTTAAACCATTTTTGAGTGGGAACACTTTCATACCATGTAATTGTATGGCAAAGTTATTAATGGTTGTGTAACATTCCATACACGAATACACCTTATCCCAAATCCTTGTCATTGGACCTTTAAGTTGCTTCCAGTTTTAAAGACACTGTAACATTATCTTTATATGTCCTTTGAATACATTCATAGAAAAAGAATCTCGGTCATTGCCCACTTTTAAAGCTTTTGATGAGTGCTGTCCTGCTGCCCCTGGAGAAGGTGGACATCCTGAACGCTCTGCCTGGCGTGGTACAAGTACACAGTTGGGGGGACCTCTCTTAACGGGAACCGTTGCTACGAGAAGAAGGAAGTTTTGCGGTGATAGATCCAGGGGACTGATGCTCTAGAGTAGAGACCTTGTGCTCTCAGACTGTCAGAAAGCTTGTCCTCATGCAATATGGAGCCCTGAAACTGCCACACCATTTATTCCCTCAGTGACAGGCAGGACACTCCTGCAGCCTAGAATCTGACTAGCTTATTCTCAGAGCTATAATAATTTGGGGGCTTGGATGATGACAGAGATCATGACCTATAACCCAAAAGACTGTCTCTTTCAACAAAAGGAGAAAAAGTATAGTCACTCAATTCCTTTCTGCAGCTCTCTCTGTATATTCAAAAGTCCTCAGCATGTGATTGTTCTCTATTCTATACATATATCAAGACCATCTCAGGTTTATCTGAAACATTTTTGTTGACTCTCCTCAAAGTCCAAGCTTTTTATCTTGTAGCTGCTCACAGGTCCTTGAGTCCTCATTAACTCAACATGGGAGCACAGGAGCTAAGCCCCAGTGACTGCCTGACTGATGTAGGTGTGAGGAAAGGTGACCTTTAGCTGTAAACATTCATCAAATTTCACATCCTCCAAAATGTTAGCACCACAGAGAGCCTGCTAGGATCAGAGCTGTGTCTGGTCTTATTAGAGCTAGGCTTTTGAAATGATAATTAGCAACAGCACTTCATATCCATAAGCTGCACCACCAATGCATGAAGGAGCAGGTAATTCAGGAACGCACGCACATAAAATCAACAATTTCCTCTTCCTCATTAGAATGCATTTTTCTTTCTTATTAGGAATAGACTAAAATAGCTCAGTGTCCTTGTGCTGTCACATTAAAAAGCCAAACAAAGAAAAAAACATGATTTTAACTTTCACCTTACCATGTGGTGACAAGAGGTATTAATATTTAAAAGAGGAGCCCACTGTAATTTGCATGTGCATTCATCACACTTTTTACATCTTCGCTATCTTCACGGTATATAGATGATAGTTGCAAGACAGTCTCTACTTTTCCTAAGAACATGCTAAGCAGGAACCATGCCTTGACAGCAGGGAGATAAATGGGTATCAGAAATAAATAGAGCCATACTAACTAAAAGTTGAGGGACAAGGTATGTTCTTACCTACTAACTGACCAATACATGGGACTGTCTAGATTTCCCATACCTAGAGTCCCCAAGTTATTTCCACTTTTTTTTTTTTTTTTCAAAAAGAACCTCGAAAACACCCTGTACAATAAAGTAAGTTGATACCTTTTTTTTGGATATCAAGAAGACACTAAATCCAGGAGTTGGGGTTTTAAGCAAAGGTTAATCAAGGGACAGAGGATTTGCTGATCAGCTCTCCAAAGCCATGTTTTACTGCAACAGCACCCCAGAGAGCTCATTCAATTGTACCTCATGCAACTAAAGTGCAGTAACACTCAGCAAATTGGCCACAATTACAAGATACCAATGTATTCACTTAATACTAGGAAGCATGGAGTAATTCAGCATATGCTTAAAGCTGAGTTTGGAGCCCAAGTGACTGCTTGTTTAATACTGGAGGACAAAGGGGAGAGAGAAGTGAACCCCTGAGTCCTTCACAAGAAACTCCTCGCAGAGTTTCCACAAAGAATTTGGTCTCTATTCCTCTAGAGAAAAAGAAGCATAACAACAATTGGGAAACTGAATATGATGAAGGGCAATGTGAGGAATAATGGCTTCAGGTTTTTCATCTGTAATGAGATACCTAATGATATTCCTCTGGGGAATAAAACAGGAACAAAAAGCTATTTTTTAGAAAATGAGTTGTTTTTTTTTTAAACTAAGATTAAACAACCAGTTTATTCAAGACTTTTAAGCACCTGTTATGTACCAAGCACTACACTTACTGTTGCCTGAGATGTTTTTGGAAGCACACATTTTCCCAAATCAAAAACTGGTCCTGAGTTCATCTGGAGAATTGCTTCTAAGGTCGTACAGATAAGGGGCGGACCCGAGATTTGACCAGCTCTGAGAGGAAGGCTCACTACCAGGGAGTTACTAATTGAAACACCCTGGTTTTAAGCTTGCCCACATTGTAGCGCAGAGACTACAGCCAGTGCATTGGCACAGAGCACGGGTTATGAAGTCAGACTCACTTGGTTCAAACAAAATGGTTACATGTGAGCACATGTGAGCGCTGTCTGGGCCTGGTAAGCCTCTGTTCCTCATTGGAGAAAGAGGTGGCTACAGAGATTAAATGAGAATGAATGCCCACTGGCTGCCACATGAAAAGGTCCTCAACCAAAGACACAGATTAGATGGGAGCAATGACCTCTTTTTAGTGTAGCAAGCATGTAAGCTTATTCCTCAAGGGGAAAAACACCAAAGGTATGGCATGTGCAGACGTCACCAGATTCTAGTTACAGAATGACCTTTGGGTGTCTCTGTAGGTGTATTCATTCCTGCAGCTCTGTCATCCAAGCACACACAATGATAGGTAGGAAGGAAGTGGTCTGATATACTTTCACATACCACTGACGGGAGTCCAGATTTTTTAGCTCTCTCAACAGTTTTGAATTTTTCTTCAACAGATGGAAATTTTTTCTATTAAAAAAAAGAGATGGAAGAAAAGTTGTGTAATCACAGACCAATTCTGCCATTTCCAATCAATCAATTAACAAACCTACCTACTCATCCATCCACGTACCCATCCATAACCTTCCTCCTTCATGAAAGATTTGTGATCTGAGCCCACAGATGAACTCCATTCTCCCTAAGACATTCAAAGGCATCAAAATTCCACGGCATCCCATCCCTACCCACTGACACAGGATGGCTCTGAGGTGAAAGAGTGTTTCACTGACGTGTGTGCCTGTGCCTCTTTTCACTATTAGCTCTGCTGTGAATCCCTTCTCCCTACTTCTGCCCTTAGAAACCCCACTCCACTGTCAGGGCCCAGCTCAAACCCACCCCTTCCACAGATCACTGTCCCACACTTCGTATTGGATTAATTGTTCCTCTCAGACTCCTGAGTCATGCTGTCTTTCATCAGAGTCGTGCCAAGTCTACCTCCTTCACCAGACCTAAGGTGAGATGGTGGCTTATTCATCTTTGTAGTCCATTTGCATCTTTTGTGCCAACACAAGCAATTATGGACAGAGCAGTAATTAAAACACACACACGCGCGCGCACATGCACGCATACACAAATGTCTGGTACCCTTGAAAATACGAGATGCCTGAAATTCAACCTGTGCATCAGTACAGCACAATTAGTTTCACTTGTAGCTCTAATTTAACAGTAGAAAATAAGCTGCAAATGCAGAAAGAAAAATCTCCATTTCTATTCTCTGCTTCTCAAACCCCAAATTGAGGACAAGAATGCACACACAAACATAATGACAAAATAGGTGAAGGTCTAGAGAGGACTGTTACCTTCTGTCCCAAGAATTCATCCCCAGGTCATCGAGCAACAACCTGCAGAAATAAAAGGGTCCTCGTGGCTCTACTGGTGAGGGCTGCTCCTGGCTGGTGACTCTCATGGCCGAGTCAGAGTTACACCTCTGGATGTAGTCGTCTTCTTGGGCATTCTGGCGCAAAATGACCTCGATGATTTCCCTCTCCTGGTCATGGTTCATTCCCCGCGGGGGTGGGGAGGGCTCATTTAGATTTAGCTGTGATGGTAAAAGGCATTCAGGACTTGTATGGCCAATGTTTTCAAGTAATTTGTCGAGGACATCATCTCCCTCCTCACTTTGAGAAAAATCTTTCTGAGCTCCCAAAGCTTGAGGTTGCCAGCCTGAAATCAGAAATGCAGGATTTCTGCCACTGGGTGCTAAGCAGCCTTCCAATGGTCCATACAAAACCTTCCCATCCCAAGAGTACTTCCCTGAGATATCCCGCACAATGACTCTGACGTCTGACAGGGTACCTCCCCGCGAGGCGCCTGCTGGCCCTTCCGAGGGCGTTTGAAGGTAGGAGATGAGGGTGCTGTCATTCAGCACAAACAGCTGCAGGTTTGGGCTCCGGAACACCTCGGAGGACAGTTCTGGGGCCTCGGCGTGCACGTTGTCATGGTTCTCGCTGACCAGGCTGTGCAGCACGGCGGGGCCCCCACGCAGCGGGAAGTGACCCAGGTGGTTCACCAGGTGGGCCATCACCATGCGGGCGGTCAGAGGGATCAGCTCCAAACTCCTCCTCTTCCGCTCTGTGAGCCGGGGTAAGGCAACATAGCAGACAGTGGGGAAGGAAGCTTAAAATCTGTACTTGGAATATTGGATTTGGTTTAGTCTGGCCATTTTTTTTCATCTATTTTCTTTTTTGACACTAATTCTATTTGAATTAAAAGTACAATTTAAATAGATTGCTAGAAATAAGTCAACCAGAGAAAGACAATTATCATATGATCTGATATGTGGAATTTAAGAAACAAGGCAGAGGATCATAGGCGAAGAGAGGAAAAAGTGAAACAAGAGAGGGAGACAAACCGTAAGAGACTCTTAATCTTAGGAAACAAACTGAGGGTTGCTGGAGGGGTGGGGAGATGGGGTGGCTGGGTGATGGACATTGGGGAGGGTATGTGTTGTGGGGAGCACTGGGTGTAGTAAGACTGATGAATCATAGACCTGTACCCCTGAAACAAATAATACATTATATGTTAATTAAAATAAATAAATAAATTAATTAATTAAATAAATAGATTGCTAAAAGAACCAACTTCCATGAAGATCTCATTCTGAAAGGGACACTTAAAAATCTGTAGATACAGCAGTAAACGGGAGAAGTTCTCTGTCCTGAAAGAGCTGATGGTTCAGGGTGTTCTGGGAGGTGGAACCTGCAGCTGGAGAGGATCTGGTGGGAAAGGTGGTGGGCTGCGGGTCCAGGCCACAGAGGTTACCCCACTTCCCTCACCGGGGTAAAGGCAGACGCTGATGAGGAAATGAATCAAGCCTACAACATCACAGATGGATTCGAAGCAATCTTCTTTAAGATCGTTGTGACAGGGAGGGTATGTACTATGGTGAGTGCTGTGAATTGTGCAAGACTGTTGAATCACAGATCTGTACCTTTGAAACAAATAATGCAATATATGTTAAGAAAAAAAAAAAAGAAGAAGAGGGGAAGAATGAAGGGGGGGAAATCGGAGGGGGAGACGAACCATGAGAGACGATGGACTCTGAAAAACAAACTGAGGGGTGGGAGGATGGGTTAGCCTGGTGATGGGTATTAAAGAGGGCATGTTCTGCATGGAGCACTGGGTGTTATGCACAAACAATGAATCATGGAACACTACATCTAAAACTAATGATGTAATGTATGGTGATTAACATAACAGTAAAAAAAGATCGTTGCGACAATTTATGTTTTGTTGTTTGGGCATTTTAAATATTCAAGAGAATCTGGTATATTAATTAACTCATGGAAATAGAAGGTGTTAACTGAATTTGCAGTTGATGATGAAATGCCTAAGAGCAACTGACTTACAAAATTTTTAAGGCTTCAAATGTGTGGAAAGACTGACACTAGCAGGTGAAGGTGGGCTCTGTGACATGCTGGCAGGGTAAGGGAGAAGCAGAGAAACAATCTGTAAGCATGGAGGGAGACAACCACTTAAGCTTCAGAGTGGTCAGGGAAATTGTAATCTGCCAAATTTAGAAAAGAACTGTGTGTTAATCCAAGAACAAGTGAAAATGAATTTTTAATTAAAAAAAATATCACTAGATATTTAAGTAAGGTAAGACTTATACTTTGGGCTTACAGGTTTAGGAAATACTTGGTTTCTAAATTCACAACAGAAAACTCAAATATTAATTAAACACAAATAACTCTAAATTATGCTTTCTGATGCTAAACACCTTCCCTCTCAAACATTAAAAATTCAGTGAACTTATCTATGAAACATCAATTGTATGATGTATAAATCCTAGCAAGAAACAATCAACTCCTAGAGTGTAGGAACCTCGGTGATGACTAATGAACAGGATCGTCCTGACTTTTCTTGAATTTCTTCTTAATTTTTGCTATTCAGTGAACAAGAAATCACTGTATTCAATAATGTAAAATAAAATCTCACATGAAACTTGAGTTTTCATAAGCAAAGGTCATCTACATCCATCTCTGACATTCAACTGTCCTTCCTGACCCTTGTAGAAGAGTGTATGATTTCCATACAGCTGAGAAATTTAAACACCTCAATTAATTCCCTTGAAATCACAGTTATGAATGCCTTTGCTTTTGTGTCCATATTAACTTTTTCAAAAGCTACAGATGCTTTTTATTCATGCTTATCATTCCATATGAATATGCGCTCTGTCAGAAATGTTAATACCCCAAACAACACAGGCATGGCCCGCTGGGGGTTCAGGAGTCTATGGTGTAAGACAGCGCGTGGTGATGACTCGATGGAGCAGGCTATGGAACGAATGACAAAGGTCCAACTTGGTAAAGCCCAACGCAGACAATTACAATTGGAAAAGCAACTTTCCTCTGCTTTAACTTATATAGGTTGTGCTTTCAATTTGAGATACATACAAATTTGTATTTTAAGGAGCGTGTTTGAATTCTACAGTGGGAGATTAACTAGAGTCACACTAATCAAGTCATAAACTGTGACACACCCAATAAAAACTCCAAATATCTTTGGTATTGAAAAGTGGGAAAGGGAATATTTGTGAAGTAAAAATTGTTTTTTCCTTGCAGACTTCAGCTGCATCAACTGCCTGTGGTTCCCTGAAAAATAAAGAGAAAATCTAGACTCCATTCACGAGAAAACAATCTCATAACTTCCACAAACTATGAAAAAATATAATCCAAATATTTGTCTTATTTTACTAAATTTAGAGATGAAATAGAAAAGCAGTGATTTTAGTTTGTCTTTTAACTTTCAGTTTTTAAAGCTCCCCTCTTCCTTTCTTTTTAAAGCAATTAGTTGTTAATGATGAGAAATTTGCTTTTCCTTGAGCTGGGCCAGCAGCCACCTCAGCTGTTGGTAACTGAATGTGTCTCTTGCTTGTAACTATTTCAAAGTAGTATTTACATCAAATAGTACGTAATAGTGAATGAAAGAGTCACTTGAAAATAATAGATAAATATACAATATTGCTTCCCAGAAACATGTGAGAAAAAATAGTTTGGTCATGAATGATGAATTATGACACTGAATGAGAAAAAAAAACTCTCAAATACGAGCACATTTTGTTTAACCTAGAATACTTCAGCTATCATCTTTAATTTTCCACTCATTCTTAAGAGGGTGTACCCACTCAGCAAGAGTGTCTGTGCATGCCAATATATTTTTAAGCTGCTTTGCTTTTTTATTTAAAGTGTTAGTGAATTTTAAAACTCCTTTGCCTCTGAAGTACAATTATTTTTAGTACCACAGAACTATGTTAGGACAAGCTTGTATAAGGTCTGAGGTTTTCTATAAAACTTTTCTGGACTGGGCGATTCCAGAGCCTTTGCCAATGACTGGTGCTCCCACTCCCGTCCTCTTCGTCACCTCACCTGTCCTCTTCCTCTCGGCCTAAACCATACTCCAGACTCTGCAGTCTTGCAAGCATAGCTCTGGACTCTGTGCCCTCACCTGGTTACTGTCCCTCCTTTGTCCACCAAAGGACCTACAAGAAGAATGTCTTGGGGGTCTGAACAGTCATCCCCAAATCACCTGCTCAGGCTTTCTGGCTACAGACTAACCTCCATGACCAAAATACTCAGCAAAACTCACCACCAAATGCTTAGCTGGGAAACAAAACAAAACAGCTCCTGTTTTGGCCCCACTCTCTGTAATGTTTTTGAAGCACCTAGCACTGTTGACTTTTCTTGGCTTCTTTTTCCCTTTCTTCCCTCGACTTCTCAGAACTGACTCTTTCTGGGTTCTTTTTCCATTTCCCTGACTTTGCTTTCCTGGTGACATTCCCTCATTCCTTTTTCTTTTTTTTTTTTTTAAGATTTTATTTATTCATTTGAGACAAAGAGACACAGAGAGAGAGAGAGAGAGAGAGAGAACATGAGCAGGGAGAAAGGGAGAGGGAGAAGCAAGCTCCCCGCTGAGCCAGGAGCCCGATGTGGGGCTTGATCATCCCAGGACCCTGGGATCATGACCTGGGCCAAAGGCAGATGCTTAACCATCTGAGCCACCCAGGCGCCCCCCTCATTCCTTTTTCTTTAACGTGTTTTTACTCCCAAGGTTCCACCCTTGGGCCTAGGTTTTAACTTGCTAAGTCTAACATTTTCATGGATGATTCAACACTCCACACCCACATTTTTTTTTAACTTTTGAGACATAGAAGATTCACATGCACTTGTAAGAAATAATACAGACAGATCCCAAATATCCTTCATCCCCCTGGTAATATCTTACATAGCATAGCTTTAGTACAGTATCACAATCAGGAAATTTTGATTGGTATCTTGATATGATATGGTACATTTGATATGATTCATCAACATTCAGAGTTTACTCATTTCACATGCACTATGTGTGTGTGTGTGTTTGGTTCTATGCAATTATTTCATATGTACAGGTGATATACCTACCTTTGGACTCACATTTCAAGGCCCAGAGATAGGCTCTTATCCTTTCAGGAAGAAGGGAGGTTGAGGAAGACATACAGCAGCAGTTCCTAATCCTGACGATACCCATATATTCTAAAACGGACCCTCTGCCATCAGCAGAGTGATCCTCAAACTGTGGCATGTAAATCCCCACCTTTCTATAATGTTCTCCTAGTCTGCAACCCTCCACGAGATCCTTCAAAGTCTGCCCATCCTTCTAAGTCTGGCTTAGGTCCTTGCCCAAGGGAAGCCCCCATGGTGCTACTGGTCCACAAATGAGTCCTCTTGCATTAATCCTGTCTCTCCAGTTACACGTAAAGTTCCTCTAGGATAGAAATGAGCCTTTTTCTGTGGGTCTCACAGGTCTGAAAAATATAGGTCCTCAATACAAAATTCAGCTAAGATAGGAAAAAAGAGGGAGGAAGTGAAGAAACGAGAAAAAAAGAAACAAGGAAGGCAGAATTTGCTATCACAGAAGAGTCTAGAAACCAGAAACTAGATTTTTAAAAATAATATAGCAAGCATGGGCAAAAGGCTACAATCTTTCCTTTTCTTGCCCATGAGAATTAATATTCTGAAGAATCTCACCCTCTTCAACTGTGAGCAGGTTGCCCAAATCTGCTGATGAATGATACTGGACTGGCTCCGAATTCTTCACATTTGCCAGTGGCAGGAAAGGATCATAATCCGGGGAGGACAGGTCGGCCAGGGTCAGTGTGTAGTGACTCTGTTGGGTGTATGTGCTTGAGCCACAAACACAGCAGTGCAGAACCTGTGAAAAACAGAAGGGAATGTGTGCCGTGGATGCGACGAACCTCCTGTCTCCTGACAATCTGCCAAACCACAACACTTAGGAGGTAGGTAATACTTGAAAACATAGAATCCCTTCCATTCTAAAACATCTTGCTATTTGCAAGTTTATTTTGCTCCTTTTACATCAATGCCAATAAATATATTCTCAAGACAAAAGGAAAGTGCAAGTTAAAAAGTGCTTATTTTGCCATAAGTCCTGCTGTGGTCCACCAGAATGTTCACAGATATTCTTTTTATGGTCCCAAACTCTACTACCCAAATGTCCATCAACAGTACAACAGATATAAATCATGGCATACTCTCATTGTGTATTACCAAATAGCAACAAGTGAAAAATCTGCAACTATTCAAAGAGTATGAATGAATCCTTCAGAACTAATGCTGAGTGAAGGACGCCAAGCCCAGAAGCACATACTGCATAATTCCAGCTATACAAAGTACAAAAAAAATCTACACTGTTAGACAGGCTAGCAGTTACCCTAGGTGTGTGCATGGAGATAGTGACTAATACGGAGGCATGATGGGGGCTTCTGGGATACCAAGGCTATTCAGTTTCTCCAGCTGGGATCTGTTTTCACAGGTGTGATCACTTTGTGAAAATTCATCAAACTCTCACTTATGACTGAAGCACTTTTCCGGATGCGTATTATACTTAATAAAAAGTTTCCTTTAAAGATACAATAATGTTATTCAATAAATTTGTGAATCATGTTAACTAGGAGGTGACTCTTTTATTGGTAAAACAATTTTAAGAGAAATCTTTTAAGAAAAGAAATATCAGAAAAGAGATAAATTTAAATGACTGTGGCTACTTTACTTGGTCAAGTCAGGCCTCAAATAGGTTTTATAAGCCACAAAGATGACAGAAGTATCTAATGAATCCTAACAGTTATTAAAATTTTTGACCACTAAAGAAACCATTTAAAAATACACAATACTTTTTAGTAGAATTTCAACCATGTTAAGTGTCTTTTCCCCTTGTATCCGATACATTTTAAAACAAGGCAACACAGTAATAAGTTAATGACCTGGAATTTTTTTTTTTTAAAGGTTATTAGTAGGGGTCCCTGGGTGGCTCAGTTGGTTAAGCGCCTGCCTTCGGCTCAGGTCATGATCTTAGGGTCCTGGGATCGAGCCCCGCATTGGGCTCCCTACTCAGTGGGGAGCCTGCTTCTCCCTCTGCCTCTACTGTTCCCCCTGCTTGTGTTCTCTTGCTCACTCTCTCTCTCTCAAATAAATGAAATCTTTAAAAAAAAAATGTTATTAGTAAAGATTTGTTACTAAAAAAATAAACAAAATTGTCTCTACTTAGTAGTAATTATTCAATGGATACACAAGTGCTAAATTCATAAATAAAGCTTTCACAGGAGGGACTGTAAAGCAAATATAGGATAATACAGAGTCCAGAGCAAACACCATACCTATGTATCAATAGGGGGTGAAATTCAAGTATTTTGAGTACGATAAAAATGATGAGACTAAATACTTTCATGTTATATATTTCCTTAATTTATTTCTTAAGATCTTGGGGTGCCTAGGTGGCTCAGTCGGTTAAGCATCGGCTCAGGTCATGAGCTCAGGGTCCTGGGATGGAAACCTGAGTCGGGCTCCCTGCTCGGTGGAGAGTCTGCTTCTTCCTTGCCTCCCTGCTTATGCTCTCTCTTGCTATCTCTATCTCTTTCTCTCAAATAAATAAATAAAATCTTAAAAAAATTTATTTCTTAAGATCTTTTAAACAAAGAGACTACTGAGACCTTTATACTTTTTCTTCCTTTGATAAGCAGATTTTTGTCAAACTATGGCTATAAATATTCCTACAATATAAACAGTTCTTTTTAAAAATAAGTAGAGAGAGACTTTCTGGTCAAATTGTAGCTGTTTAAAGATGGAAGTCATGTGAAAATGCAGGCTTCTTTCACTTGGTAACCATTGCTTCTCTACCATAATATCTGCTCTGTTTTCACTACTTAAATTATTCACTTCTTTTAAAATGCTTCAGCCCCTTAGTATATGCTTTTCAAAAGAGCACAAATAAATAAGTAAATGTATAAAACATATTTTGGTAATTCTCTGATGCTGAAGTCTATATTCCACGCCCCTGAGGCCCAAATGGAGACTCACCCTATAGATATAGTCCAGCAAAGGGGCTCTGGATGAGTGCTGCCCCTCCAGGGCTGCCGTGGACACTGGGCGGAGAAGGGTGCTCACTGGCAATGCCATGCACCAGTCCAAGAGGCAGAGTAGCAAGGACACAATAAACTGGAAGAGGAGACAGGCCCAGTAACATAAACTGCAATCTTTCAAACTTCACTACATGTAATAGCAAACAACAGAACTGTCCCTGCACAATAATAATTATTCAGTGGACACACAAATGCAAAAGAAATAAATGAATAAATGAAAGTTTTCACAGGGGAGACTGTTAGGACCAATACAGAAGAATACTATAAAGGATATCCCTACATAGAAAATTATTTATCATTTTGTCTTACATTAAAAAAAAAAAAAAAAACTCTGGAAAAAACTTAGCTGATGTGCCGCCTACCTTTTTATCTGTTTCCACTGAGGAGTACTCTGCACTTGGTAAAAGAAAAGCAATTGTGGCCACAAGGATCTGCATAAAAGACAAATCCCCAATGAAACAGACCATAGCAATAGTTTGGGAAACCATATGCTAAGAGTCCCAAGATGGCCTTGCACTAAACCCAGCTTGGTGCCAACTCGCTAGAGAAAGGTGACAAAAAGCAGAGAGCCACTCTAGAGCTCTCTGCGGTCCTGAAAATCAGAAGAAAGTGATAGAGCCATGCCCAGGCTCCACTCCACTCTACTGGTGCTGAAACTGGGGGCCCCAGAGGAAGGAACATTTCTCTCTGTGGTCACACAATTCCCATCATCATCCTCTACACTTTATACAATGAAAGTAAAAACTATTTTCAAAAATAACTATGAAAATGCTCCCATTTGATTTTCTTATAAACCATTCAGGTCTCCATCTGTTGTCCTGGTGTAAAAGCACCCCTTGCATTCTCAAAGGTATTCCTCTTTCGATGATAAACTATAACTGATCTTTGAACAACCCAGGGATTAGGGGTGTTGACCCCCCTGACTTCCCTCAAATTTAAATACTAATAGCCTACTACTGGCTGGAAGCCTCATCAATAACATAAACAGTTGATCAACACATATTTTATATGTTAGTTGTATACTATGCTGTATTCTTACAATAAAGTAAGCTAGAGAAAAGAAAATGTTACGAAAATCATAAGGAAGAGAAAATACATTTACAGTCCTCTACTGTATTTATCCAAAGAATCCACATACAAATGGACTTATGCCGTTCAAACCCGTGTTGTTCAAGGATCAACTGTACACAGTTGCCCTAAAACACAACTTTACAACTTGCAGCATCTGATATTCCTGTGTCCAGAGCTCTGTTCCACTCTAGGTCACCTAGAGAACTAAGTGATCTCACTGGTGAAATCCGTCTAGGGCTGAGAGAAAATAAATCAGTATCACTTCCTCTCTCCCTGTAATACCACACAGAGATAAATCAAATTTCCTTGAAGAGTTACCACTGGATGTGTAAAGAACAGGGCATGTTGCAAAAAGTGTAGCTTTCAAAACTGGCAGGGATGGGTGTGCCTTATACGCAGGCACCTACAGAGGGGAGGGTACCCGCTTCTGTACAGGCAAGCACCCTCAGATGGAACTGACCTCCAGGATATCATCACTGGGATGATTCTTCCTGTTCCTTCTGTCCTTCTCTGCCACCAACTACCCTCACCACCCCTCTCCCCCCAAGGGTATTACAGTAGTAATCACATTACAGCTGGGTAATCACGCTATGGCAGAAAGCGTGGTCCGGGGCTTCAGTCTGGGAAAGACTCCTGTTTCATACAACGGTTCCCCCCACTCCCTGCCCCTGCATGGAGGGCATCATAACCAGCTGCCTACTCCTTGTTGGCACCATCCAAATTACTCTCGATGAATGAAGCTCAATCTACAAAAGGTCTCTTTGTTGTGGTCGTGTCTGCCTTTCAAACTCCCCAAGTGTGAGACTCTGCCCTGAACACTGGTGGCTTCTTTACGTAGTGCCTGAAATCACAGCTGAGAAGGGCCAGTGCTATTTACTCTTAAAACGAATGACTCGTATGGCAATGTAATAGACAGTTCTCTAACAATTATTTGAGTATCTGTAATTCATTAAATACCGCATAGAGTAAGAGGGAAATGCTTATGTTTTAGCATTACAGGAAAAGACTTACTTCTGCAATTTTCCGAGGCAGAGAGGTTTCAAACATCTGAAGCTTTTCCCAGTAGGAAACCAGCAACTGAAGAACATCACAGGCCACTTGAGCCACGATTTTGTTAGAAAACTATAAAAGGAAACAAAACCCCAAACGAAAGGACTGAACTTAACACGTACATTTGTCCTGAGGAAGAAAAGAACAGGCATTTCTTTCCAGCGATATTTAGGGATACATTTTCTTGTTTGGCATTCAATTTTTGAAAAATGTGTCCTGGTACCAGATAGTTTGTATATGATCGCCATCCTGTAACTGCCTCTTGTCCAGACTAGCTGTATTAATTTATGTAATGTTCTGCAGAAACAAGTAGCTGTTGTTCAGTCATAGAAAAATTAAAACCATAATTTCAGATGCCTCATGCAGATTACACAAATCATAGTTTTGACAATTAGAGGAAATTAAAATGTAGTCCATTACTGAGTATTCCCTATGTGCTGGACATTTTACAAGAATTTCCTCATTTTCACATTGATAAATCTTCATTAGCAGCTCTGCAAGGTAGACGTGGTCTTCACTTTACACCTGGAGAAACAGGGACTGAGCAAGTGACTTTCTATCTTCTAAAATTAAACTGAACCTGCATGTGTAATGTACTAAGAAATGTGAAACTTTGGCTACTGCAAGAACATAAGTCATATGTTCTGGTGTATCCAATTACTTTGAGTATGTTTTTGGAGTCGGGTGTGTGTCCAAGGTCCTCTGGATGCTCCCATTTCTTGTGAGATGGCATATCAATGGGGAGGGATGGTGCCTACAAGGTCCACTGGCTGGGGTGGATGAAACAGATGAAGGTACCCTGTACCTCTCTCCCTGGCCAAAACCTGGGACTACTCTGCTATCCACACCTCATTATCTACAGAAGAAAGGTTTGTCACCAATTTTGGGCCCCTGTCCAGGGAAACCTCTGGATATGTAGTTTAGTTTTTTCCACTCCAGGAGCTCCAAGTCCTATCAAGCAGATCCCAATTGACCTTAGGACCACATAGACACAGAAAAGTCAACATTTAGCATCTCAGTGTAAATGCACAGGACAAAGAAATTAAGGCAAAGGGGATTCATTTGAATTCTATAGGATAAACACTTCCTGACTGCCCCTTCCTGATAGGCACAAAGTACACCCAGGGCAAGAGCATCTGTGCTCAAGCAGCTCTTCAGAGCCTGGCCTCTAAGCCTCAGATGACCTGATGCTCATAGGCTTCTTTCAATCCCTCAAATACTGGCTTGCTTCTGCCCCAGGGCCTTTGCACTTGCTCCCTGCTTTGCCTGGGACACTCATACCCCAGGTCTGCATGTTGCTGGCACTGCCACATCTTTCAGATCATGGCACTAAAAGTCTCCTCCCTGAGGCCACCATGCCCATTTGAAGGAGTGGCAGCCCACCTGCTCCAGCTCTTCAGCTTCATCCTGTTTCCCTCTTATAGTTCCCTTATGGCATTAAGGGCTATCAAGCTGATCTTCTGTATTTGTCTGCCTATTCTTTCATGTGTTTAATTTTTCCACATCTTGTTCACCATTATATTCTTTTTTTTTTTCTAAAGATTTATTTATTTATTTGACAGACAGAGACACAGCGAGAGAGGGAACACAAGCAGGGGGAGTGGGAGAGGGAGAAGCAGGCTTCCCGCTGAGCAGGGAGCCCAATGCGGGGCTCGATCCCAGGACCCTGGGACCATGACCCGAGCCGAAGGCAGATGCCCAACAACTGAGCCACCCAGGCACCCCCACCATTATATTCTTAATGCCTTGCACAGCCCCCCGAGGAGTAGCACATGGTGAGTCTGAGGTGAAGATGGAACTGAGGGAGTGAAGAACATTGAGTGTGTTTCTGCTGCATCACAGTGGTCAAGTCATGGGGTGGAAACAGAAGGCCGGCATGGCTCTTACATCTGGAATGTGGAAGCACACAAGAGGATGACAAGGAAATGAGAGGTCTGGTAGACCAGACAACAAGCCTCTGGGCAGAGGGGTAAGGTGTGAGAGAGGGGGCAGACAGCAGAGAGGACGTGTTGTTGGGGGGAAGGAGAGCTGAGCTTAGCCTGGAAGAATGCAGAGGGAGAGTGTCTCCGTGCACCAGGGCCCTGCGGCAGGCCAGGCTGGGCTGGATGGCTGCGAGTGGGGTGGTATTAGTCCCACATGAATGCTGGGGGGGGGGGGGGATAAATCACTCACTCACTCACTCACTCAGCACATATTCATGCAATAAGGACAATGTGCCAGCACTGATGGTGACACATGGTAGCTGCACTTGTGGTAGGCACGGCAGAAGGGATAGGTTGTTGCATCACTTTGTGTTGTACACCTGAAACTAACATCACATGGTGTGTCAGCTATACTCAAATAATAATAAAAAAAAGTAATCAACCCTACTCCCCCAAAAAAACCATACGGTGAAAAGAATTCTGGGAAATGCTGTCCAGGCTCAGCTAAACTGACAAGTACTAAGGCCCCAGCTCCCCCGCTGCCCCGACACCACACTCCACCCCATATACCAACATCTTGCTCTTCAAACATATGCCAGTTCATGGGCGCCTCAGAGCCTTGGTCCTTGGTGCTCCTTCTGCCTGGAGTGCCCCTTTCCCAGACACTGCCTAGCTCCTTCTCACTATTCCTTTCTGCACTCACATGCCACCTTCTTCCCACTAGAGAGGGTCTCTTGCTCCCGGATGCTCTCTAAGTGTGTAGTTGCTTGGCCAGTGTCAATTACCCCCTCTCTCTTTAACTAATAGATCTTTTTCCAGGTGCAAGTCCCCTCTCCCAGCTCCAGGAATGTGCCCTAACTGGCTGCAATAAATGAGAAGATTTTATTCCCAGCCTCAGTCACTGGCACAGGGATGAGGGAGAAACCTCAGCTAATACATCTCAGTAGCCCTTACTAGAATGCTGTGAAGAAAGTCCTGCTGAACCCAAACAAGGACATGCAGGACCCTGACTCCTACTGGCATACTCTTCCAACCCTGTGGGCATCCCACCCTAAGATGAAGCCATCTCTGTGAACTACAGAGCAGAAGAGTCAGACAATTAGGTCAGTGTTGATGCTGTTAATCTCCTGGATCAACCAACCTCACTCTTCCATACCCATGTATTTTCCAGCAATATGAACCAATATACTCCCATGCTGTTTAAGCCAAAAAAGCAAAGCAAAGCATAGGGCACAAGATGAACAGGGCAGATATAGTCCCTACTCTGAAAGACTAACAATCTTGGGAACAGCCAGGGACCTGTTCGTGTATGTCCCTGAATGCCATGCTAAGTATTCTAGTCTGTGGGTGGCTTGGTCAGGCCTTGTGAGGACAGATGCCTCTGGTGGCAGTCTGGAGGACAGATCTGTGGGGGCCAGACTAGGGCCATGGAGTTGAAGGGCACCACCTGGAGGCTCAGGTATTGGCAGAGGGAGCCAGCCTGGGTGAGAGATGGCCCTAGGGCAGCAGGACTCTATGACTGAAGATGGTGGTGGGATAAGGAGGAGGAGACAGTTAATGATGGGGTAAGAGAGGGAGCAACAGGTGAGGCTGAGGGTAGGGGCTCAGGCTGGGCTGCCTGGGAGGCAAGGTGGGCAGCTCACATGAGCCAGAGCCAAAGGCGACACTCTAGTGCCCTTGGCCCATATCCTGGATGGGGCACCTAAGTAATTACAGCTCAGGCTTAGAACACTCCCCTGCCATCCTTGCCACCCACAACACTACCCCACCAGACACAACCAGCTGGGTGGAAATCTCCAAAGCAAAGGAAGAAAGCCATCCTAAAAGTGCCTATGCAGTGCACTGCTCTCATTTACTGCTGAGGCTGCTGGCTGGTTTTCATTGATGCCCCCTGGGGAGCATTTCCAGCCTCGTCTGACCACGCCCTTCCCACATCAGAGGAAACACCCAAGTCAACCTTGTCAAGTGTTCCTGAAGGGCAGGGTCACAGCAAAGCGGTGCCCAGAGCCATGTGGAATCCATAAGGCAGAAAGCCCTTCCAGGGCTCATGCTCCCCGTGCTGCTGGGGCTGGAGCCTCCTCCCAGCAGAGCCCTGAGCCTCCCCTCTTCTTAGCGTTGTTCCCTGTGGCAACACTCTCCCTGCTAGGCCCTCAGTTCTTTGAGATTTATGTGCCACCTCCTTCAGTAAAAGTACCAACTGACACAGGAACACAGACATCAGAGGGAGTCAGGCAGGGAGCTGTCCCAGGAATTACATCCATGAGTTTTCCTCTGCTATTCCTAATGGTTAACGGGAGGCTGATTTGGCCGACCTTGGCCCTCTGATTTCTTTGCAATTCAAGCTGGAGTGAGTTCCTTGGCCTTCTTCAGTTGCCTTCTCTCTTACCTCTAAAATGGGGGGAGCCAGAGCACCTACAGGGGCGGGGGGCTTCCATGGGACAGTCCTTGCACTGTGTTGGGATGCCCCTGACAGAGTCCAGGCTCCATGCATTCTTTTTCTGGTGCGTTATGTTTTTCCTCATCATTATAGAAAAAGTAAAGAAATTTCTGAAAATGTGGAAAACTACAATGACAAAATGTAAGCCCTCATATCCTTCTACTTTTGTTATCAATTTCCATCTCTCTTCTGTACGACATAGAACCACATAGGGTAGAAGGATAGCTATATAGATATTTCCACATATCTCCTTCATTCTCAGACACCACTGAATTATTAACAGCTTTTCCAGGAAAGGGGTAGAGGTGGGGAAGCCACACTACACTCAACATTTGAAAAACAGATCTTAGAATTGAGAAAATAGGATACTAAAAAAATTAGGCTCTGCATAGATATACAATTGCTATCCAACTTTTTTTTCAGTATAGTTACATGTGAATATTTCACCATGGCTTTTGCAGTTGTGCAAAAGCCCAGACAAGGGGTCAGGGTGTCCTGGGTTTGACCCTGGCCAACTCTTTACTTCCCAGTCAGCTCATTTTCCACAACTGTGAAACGGAGGTGGCAGTAACCCTTCACCTCATAGGGGGGTTCTAAGGATTAAAGGCAACCACAAAGGTCAGCACCCTGCTCAGGCCAGAGGGAGCACTCCTAATTGATCCTGGTTCGATCAATTTTCCAATCCTCGCCAGAGGGATCAGCAACAAGTGTTTCTCCAGCTCATGATAGAACCGGCACGCCCAGGTGTGGAGGAGGAGAGAACAGCAGGACGGGGTGACAGAGGCGGGTGGTCAGAGGGCATCAAGCTTGGCCAGGAAGGGGAGTGGGTGAGGAGGCTGCCATGAAATGAGGTTGAAAAGCAGGCAGGGGCTAGACCAAGCCATGGGCAGGGGATGCCCCCGGCTGGTTATCCTGTGGGCTGAATCACAAAGGGTGACACAGGGGCTGTCAATGGGCTGGTGATGACTGTCCCAGTGTCAGCCACAGTGGCGGTTACTACTACAGCAGCACATGACGAGCAGTAAAGAAGGGCAGGCCTGAGCCTGGGCGCTGCTATCAGACAGTTCAGGGTTTGAACTTCGGCTTGGCCAGGCTCCAGAGCCTGGAATGAGCCCCTTAGCTCTCCTGCACCTCAGTTCCTCCCTGTAAAATGGGACAACTGTCTCACAGCTGAGAACTTCCACAAACTCCCAGCACAGTGCCTGGCAGGGACTGGGCACTCACTGGTTCTGGGGGTGTAATGACAGCAGTGCTAATTATTACCACCGTTTGTAAGCAGGAGCCAGAAAAGGACCTGGCAGGATTTGGGCTCTGATTTAGGAAGTGGCCTAAGAGTATGTACAAAGGTTTTGTTTTTCATGTTACACAGATCTGCTCTTGGGGCCATCGCTCATCCCTGCATGGCTATGGGCTCATGACCTGATTCCTCTGTGCCTTGCTTTCCTCTGGTGTGACATAGGGATGGTACTATCTACCTTGCAGAGCTGCTGTTGTGAAGGTTATAGAGACTCTACCATGAACCCAGCCCAGCGTGACTGCCCAGTGAATGGCAGCTCTTCTTTTCCTTAACAAAGCAAAGGAAGAAAGCCATCCTAAAAGTGCCGAGACCCAGTCAGACAGTGAGCACTCAGGACCGCTAACCAGGAGCTGTCAGGTCTCTCCCAGTTCCACTGAAGAGGCCAGGGCATGAAATCCCAGCTTCCTGTCACTATTACCAGCAGATGACAGTTGTGCTGCCTGCCACAGGGAGTGCCCAGCTACCAGAGGAACCCTGTTCAGCCGCAGGGCTTGGTCCAAGAACATTCAGGCTATGGATGGCCAGGTTGCAGCCACCAGTGGGGAAGCAGCTGTTGGTGGCCTCTCTTGGGAGCCTCACAGAACGTTCAGCATGGCTCTCAGAAAAACAATTTTTGATTCAAAATCTCTCACGTACAGGAAAATAACGATGGGCTAATTCAAACTAGAACTGGTTGACTATCTGGGATCCAGCTTACTGTCAAATACACATCACGGATTGGTAATACCTTCAAAGTGACGCCTATCACATTGATGGCCTCTTTCAGCTGAGGATGGCTTGTACACTGTGCCAGTTCTTCGCATATCCAGACCCCGAGGGAGCAAATGGCAATGCATCTTTTGAAAAAGAAGGAAAAGGAGGGAAACTCTCAAAAAATTTAATATATTTTCTTGGTATTTTCAAGTGACAAAGTATTTTAAATCTTTTTTACAAAGTGGCCAAAATTATAGGTATGTTAACAGAATGTCTTCCTGAGGAAAAAGATAAGGTACCCTCAATAGTTCAGTTTTCAGGACAAATAGAAATAGTGATATTGGTTAGTAATTAAATAGTTAATGAAATAAGTGGTCTATATCCTGTTCATAGTCACAGAGCACAAATCAGCTATTTTTGCTGACGCTTTAAATTACGTTGTATTGCTTCAAGAGAGTTTTGAGGAAGAATCAAAAACATGAATCTTAGAAAACGGTTGGAAATCGAGTTTGTAATTGCTTTTCTTACAATTAAATATACAACACCTACTACAAACAGAAGACAAACCCCACATTTCATTGTAAAAAATATTGGAATACAACTTTCAGAATCAGCTGCACTGTTACTGCTTTTAAACAATGTGTTAGGACAAAGCCTTCTTCAAGTTGCACAGTCCTTTAAAAATTACCTTTTTCAATTATAAATCAATTTTAAGTGGTGATTATCTTTGAAATTGATATATTCTAATCTTTTGCAATGATCAAAAAGTCATATTCCTGTTAATCTTTTCTGAATGCCCAAGTATAAAATTAAAATACTTGCTCCCAAACCTGCTCACTTTCAGAACAAAAGGGGTTTTCAAGCCACTACTCGAAACCAGACATTAGCTGTGTATGTATATGTTGTTCTTTGTAAGAAGAGGACACATTACCAGTGCCAATTAAACTGAACATACTGCTCTCCACAGTGCAAGTTCTTTGTATTCAGTATAATTCAGCTATTAAAATAAATATATTTTGAGGTTTTAAAACCACCATGTTGAACTGGATTCTCACCTCTTTAAATTAGGATAGATAAAGTGCTTCAGAACACATTTATTAAAAGCTCTTTGGAGACTACGTGACCTTCTGCCAAAATGCACTCAGGATAAGCATGCAGCCCAGTTTATAAGGTGTGCCTGCTCTTTCTGGATTCTCCAACGCCAGCATTATACAGGAGTTCCACACAGTTCAAACCCTCAGCTTTCCTTACTGTATAGAACTGTCTCCTCTTGCCTGATTTCTATACTGATTCTCAGTCCAGAAACTGCACTCTCTGTCATGTATTCTATTTGCCTCTTTATCTTGCCCCAGCTTAACTGAGACTCTGATTGTTCAACCCACTAAAATCTATGTAACTTGGAGTTATACCCCAAATCGTATTTTTACCACTTTAAGAGCCTCTCTTCCTTTGCAGGCTTGCATGTCTCTCTCTCTCTCTCTCTCTGTGTATTAATACACACACTTTTTTTTTTTTTACAACCCATTAACCTATCTGTTAAATGTAATTCATTAAGAGCAAAGATCTCTCATTTCTTAGAAACACCTGCATTACTCTGTAACTATTAGCCTTGCACAGCAGAGAACATTTGTGACCCATAAAATGGTTTCATAATGTGAACTACTCTCACCTGCCTCGAGTTTTAAAGCCACACTAGCTTATCGCAGCTCTTCAATGCTATTTTCTCTCTTTGAAATTTATCATTTAGCATTCCCATTTAGCATCTTCCTATTCTGGTACTCTCAGGTATTCCTTTTGGCTTTGAGTTTCTGTCAGTTAAGTTCCCTGTATCCCAAATGTGTCCTTTGTGATCCCAAATGGGTTCTGTCTCCCAAGACTTTTTTTTAAGCTAATGGCAGGACCACCTTCATTCTCCTTTGTATGCCAACCCACTCTCTGGAGACTGTTTGCTACTCTGCCATCTCACACCACTCCAGTTTATGTAACAGAAACTTACTATTTTTTCTTGACTTTTCTACATTATCACTCATAATTTTAACTATCTTCTCTCATAATTATCCTCCATTTATTTGAAATCTTGGTCATATTTCTGCTTATCTGCACTTGCATGACCTCAATTTCATTGTCTAACTCCATGTTTTATATACAGCTGATAAAGACAGAGCATACCATACACATTTCTATTCTATTTTTCACTCCACAGAAATTTGGCTTTCTACAGTAAAGAAAAAGAGGAGGGGGAAGGTATTGCCAAGACATGTTAAAGGTTTGAATGTGACAGGTAAGTGAAAAGGAGAAATCAAGGATTTTCCCCAAGTTTCTGGGTTAAAAATCTGGGTAGATGATGGTGGTGCCCTTTACTGAGATGGAGTCTGAGGGGTGGTCAGGAGACAAGGGTTCAGCTGTGGTTGTGTTAATTTTGTATGTGTTAAGATATCCAAGCTGAGATATAAAGTAGAAAGCTTAATACACAAGCCTGAATATATAGGGGGTTCACAGAAGAGGCCAGGCAAATAAATTCAGTATCATCAGTATCATAAATTCAGTGGTATTTAAAGTCTGGTTAGCATGAATAAGAGCACCTAGGAGAGTCAGAGATAGAGAAGAGGACCAGCCCTAAACCTCGAGTCACTCTAACACTCAGAGGTTATGTGGAGGAGAGAAACAGAACAGGAGCAGCCGTGGTGACAAAGGAATAAAATCAGAAGATTATATTCTAAGGAACTGGCATTGTTCAGGAAAAGGGTAAAGGCAGACTAATTCAGAATTAGTAAGACAAGTATGCACACTAAAATTTCTAAGGCAAATTCTAAAAAATCTGAGAGTCTATGACTTCTGCAAAAATACAGGTAATAAATGGAGTGTGGAAAAAATCATCTGAATCAAAGAAAGGAAGGAAGAAAAGGAGAGGGGGAAAAATGAAGGCAAGAACAGGGACAAAATGAGAGAATATTGATAAGGACAAATAACAAAATATAAAGGCAAATGAAAGAAATACAGCCAAATATGTCAGTAACTACAGTAAATGTAAATGAACTAAAGATTCAGTTAAAAGATCAAGATCAGACAGGATAAATATATAAAATAAAGAATGTACAATTTTTGCAAAGACATTTAAAGAGAAGTATGTAGAAAGGTTAAATTTAAAAGGATGGAAAATATTATTTACAAATATCTGAATCAATATGAGATAAGTGGTTTTTAAGAGAAAAAAAAATCATCCTTAGAGGTAAATAGGGTCACTACATAAATTAAGAGATATGATTCTCTATAGAGATTTGATAATTCTATAGTTCTATACAGCTAATAATATAGCTTCAAAATATATCAACAAAGATTGACAGATATACAAGGAAAAATAGATAAATGCACCATAATAGTGGGAGATTTTAACCAATTTTTCTCAATAAATGATTAAGATGGTAAATAAATTAGAAAGGATGTAAAATATTTGAAACACATGATTAAAAAAATTAATCAAATGTACACATCTAGAGCAGTACACCCAACTACTGAAGAAATGGTATATACATGCTTTTCAAGCCTACCCAGGGTATTTGCAAAAACTATCTACTGGGCCATAGAGCAAATCTCACCAATTTCAAAGACTGTTACTTGGCAGGCAACATATTGGATCTGTAATGCCTTTAAGACATCAGCAGCAAAAAGATAAATAAAAACAACTATATGTTTAGAAATTAAATATATTTCTAAATAAATCATGACTCAGTGAAGGAATCATAACGGAAACAGGAAAAAATCTGTAGTGGAAAAATATTACATATCAAAATGTACAGAACTCAGATGACGTAGCATCTAGAAATAAATATACGAACTTAAATGTTGACATTTGTAAAGAAGAAAAGCTGAATTAGTACGCTGAGTTAGTATACTGTTATATTACTATATCAGAATAAATATGCTGATAAAAAGAAAAGGAATGGAAGAATATGAAGAAAGAAAGAAAAAAGAGCAGAAAGTAGAAAATAAAAACAAATTAGAATAAAGAAGCTGAACAAAGACAAAAGTATGTTCTTTGAAAAGACTAACAAAGTTGACAAATCTTTGGCAAGACTAGTGACAAAAATCAGAGAATATATAATAGGGTCAGGGATTAAGAAGTGCATATAACTCTTGGAGTGAAAGACACAAGATAGCCAGCGTACTTCAAAACTTAGATGGAATGGACAAATTTCTACACAAGTTTAGTTTATCTAAGCTGTAAACAAAAAAAAAAAAAAAAAAGAAAAGAAAACCTTAATATTCCTAAAATCATGGAAGAAAATAAGTCAATAGTTAACCCTCTCATAAATAAATGACTAGACCTAGATAGTTTTACCATCGAGGTCTAAATCCTAAATACGCAGGAGCATGAACTCTAATATTACAAAAATTCTTGCTGACTACAGAGAATGAAACAATACTTCAGTCATTCTGTGATAGTATCTAACCCTGGAATCAAGCCTGATAAGAACAGGATGGGGAAAGAAAATTACAGGCCATAAATATAAATGCAACTTTCCTGAACAAAATGTTAGTCAAATCAGACATGGTACTGTATAAACCAAGGTGAGTTTATCCCAAAATTCAAGGTTACTCTAATATGAACAAATTGATAATGAATTTATAGCTTCTGGTAATGGGAAACTAGAAAAGGTAGACTAAGCCATCCACCGAAGACCACTGAAGAAGTTAGTCAAAATACAAATCCCCCCTCCAAAAAAAAAAAAACCCAAAGAACCCCCACAACCCAGAAACCCTTAAAAATCATCAAAGAGCTAATAAGGCAGTGATGGCTGGTAGGCTGCTAGAGAGAGAGCAGGGCATGAGCTGATTCCTTGGAGGCAGCCAGGAGGCTAAGCTGAGCTTATTAGTTTGGAGGCAGAGGATGAGAAACTGCTGTTCCCCTCCACCACTGCTCCCAGCTTTGGGCTTTACCTTGGAAGGACAGGTTGCAACTTTTCATTATACAGGTGGCTCAGAAAACCTCTATATTGGTAATAGACCGCTAGCAACCTCAGATGCCTAGCGGAAGCAACCAAAATATTTCCAGACATTGCTAACTGTCTCCTGGGGTACAAAATCACCTCTGGTTGAGAATTACTAACCTATACATATACCATTTTTATAAGTTTTTGGTTTATCCTTCCATTTTCTTCTTCATTAAAAAAATAACAGGGAATACAGGTATATATTCGTAATCCTGTTTATTCTCCTACAAAATGTAGCATGCTATAATCTTCTGTACCTTACTGTTTTCACTTAATAGTGGCACACATTAAAAAAATTAAGTAAAGCATTTTCTTGACATAATTCTTACTATACCTTTTAGTGTGTGTATGAATAATGCAGAAGAGTGTTGTTTTTTTAACATTAACTGTTTACATATAAGTTTGTATCTCAAAATCCTAAAATAATTTACCTTTTAGTCAACATTTACCTTGCACATTCATTTGGTTCCTCTGTGGCATTCTTCAGTAAAATATTTATGAGGTAATGCTAAAAACACAAAATTAAGTAAAATAAAAACTTTGTTTAGTAGTTGGTTTCCCACATGGTCTGACTGTGTTCCAGGCAGTCAGGAGATACTGAAGGACCAGGGAGCTCTGGAGAGGCTCCCAACAGGGAGAACCTGAGGGGAAGGAGACACAGGGTTTTGGGGGAGCAGGCTGGTGGTTGTCTCAGCCAGGGCCTCCCTGGGCAAGTAAGCCAGCCTAGCAAAGCCATTGAGACTTCAGATAGGAAAAGCTCAGTTTTCTTTTACTTCAATTAGATTATATATTGTATGTTAAATTATATATTATAATTATGTACCATAATTAGATAGATTGATTCTGAGATCTGAAAAACATTTTTGTTTGCCCCAAAGTCAGCTAAGGGGAGAACAAATGCTTACTTTTATTCTCTAAGGAATTAATAACTTGACATCTCAAATTATTAGTAGTATTTAATCAGGCTAACAATGGGACTGAATATTTGGCTAACTTTAATTATTTCTTACAAACTCATTTGATGCACTATGCGACACAATTAAACCTAAAATTATTACAAAGGATGATTCACTACATAATTATAATCCATAGGCATGATAAACAGGTCTAATAAAAAACACCCAAGGAGCCTATCAGTTATAACTGCCATATGCTCTGAATCTAATATGTTTAATCCCCCTAAAAGAGCCTTCTGGAAAAAATAACAACAACAATAACTACCGAAAGATTTAAACAATAAAGCAGAACTTTCAGGGATAAGTAGATTATGATAATGGAAGAGAGGACCACATAGCTAGAATTATAAAATGCTAAACTTGAGGTTCAATCAAACGCATGCGGTACCTTGACATCTTCAGTTCCTGTGATGACTTTCTTGACTTCTGGCACAGACTGCAGTAAAGGGATGTCCCGGTAGGTATTTGGAAAGCAGACAAGAGAACCGAGAATGGTGAGAGCTTCTGAATGAGGTGTCTGCACACGAAAAAGTGAAAACACCTATTTTTCTTCTTCTAAGCCAGAAACTTTACATAAGCAACATGCTTTACTTTTTCATGATTTTGAGAGGGAATCTTTACAATTATTTTATCCTAGATTAGAAGTATCAAACTATGCCAGGTTATTTTTCTCCAGGTGAATGAATATTTAAGCAAGAGAGGTTTGCGTAAATGAAAAAGCAAATTTCCCAGGAATGTAAATTATCACTATACTTGTATAAAAAAGCACTGTGAAAACTGGTCTTCAGATGCCTTCAGAGTCAGAAGAGCAAATGACTCAATCATGACTTTTACCTTTTATTTTTATTTTTTTAGTCTTAATGTTCTTAACAAAGAAGGGTAAGTGGTATCAACTTAATATTATTTTTGCTTGAAGACAGTTAAAAAAATTTGTAAGGAAGAGGGGTTGAGGTTGAATTTCAGAAGGCAGAGAAAGAGAGCAGACACCATCTACCAAATTTCCTGTCTCATCAAGAATACTTCGCAAAATAACATGTAGTGTCTGATATCTAGTGAGATACAGAATCACTTATTTGTCCATTATTGGAATTAGGTATCTATTAAAGGAGACACTTCACTAGATTTCAATCTAGCCAACACTTACTAGCAGCTATGATTAGCCGAGAATGGGGCAGGCACCAGGATTACAAAGGTATGCCATTAGCCCATCTACCCACCTGTCCATCTACCCTTCTGTCTCTCTACTATTATCTAATAATTATAACAATAGCAGCTAACACTTACGGTGCTAGGCACTGTTCTAAATGCTGTCCAAGCATTTCCTCATGGAATACCCTCAACAATCCAATGAAGTAGATACTATTATCATTTCCACATTACAAGTGAGGAAACTGAGGCTCAGAGAAATTAAGTGGCTTGTTAAGTGACAGACTCTGATTTGCACCAAGGCCATCTAACTCCAGGGTCCACACTGGGCCTATTTTGTTAAGCACTTGGGAGTATGAAATGAAAGTGAGTCTCCCTCCCCCAGAGAGATGGTGGTGTGGCATGTGGGGTGTGGGAGAAGAGGCAAATAGCAGTGATACAGCTATGAGAACCAGATAGCGGGGATATCATGGGAGCCCAGAACATTCATGTTTTATTTCACTTCGTTCTCATCAGCACACAGGTCCAAAGGACAATATAAAACACACAGATATCCTCTGGAACCCAAAATGTGGCAATGATTTGTCCTGCTTAGGACAGTTAGGGACACGAAGACAAACTGCTGCTAGAAGTCACATGGTGCTGCGGGGAGCCAACCAGGCCGGCAGAGTGAGGGAGCGAGGTGAGGGGCAAGAGGCCAGTGCAGGCAGTGGGAATGGAAAAGGCAGAAGATCCAGGGCACCTGTGGACCTGTAAAAGGCCCAGGTGCACAGAGCCCAGAGGCCATGCGGGTGTGCTGCAGGGATTGGGGGAGCTCCAGGGGGCAGAGTCTGAGAAAAGCACTGGGGTTCCCAGGTAGCGACCCCCAAGCCACGTGGCACAGTGCCCGTCTCATTGCACCCGAGGAGTGGTGCCATCAGAACGGAGCAGGAGTGTGGGGTGGACGCTCTCAGTGAGAGCAGAGCGTCAGGTGCTCACTGAAGCCCAGGGCAGCTCTGACTGTAGCCATGGCCATGGCATCAGGCATGAAGGCGCTATATCTTTAATGGTTTATTTCATTTTTTTAAAATACAAAGACTTGAAACCACTGGGGCAAAATGAAAATGTTAAGACTTGCCAAAGTTGGTCAGTGAATATGGTTTCTTGTTATGTGACCTCTACCACACAAAGCCCTGTGGTCACCACCCAGGCCTTTCCTCACCTGACCCCTGGCCAGTGTAGGACGCAGGCTCCCTTGGGCCTGGGAACACTTTCACCATTTGGCCCTAAGGCGATCTGACAGTCTCATGGAATGGAATGCCTCATTTCCTCAGGATCCAAACTCTGTGATGCTGAGTGTGGTCCTGTGCCCTCTTGTCTCTCAGATCTATACTCACTCCCAAAGGATATCCAACCCATGATTTCAATGCCTCCTACATGCTGGATTCCCCAACATTTCTCTCTATACCAGACTGCCTCCCCTGAAGTACCCCCTGAAGTCCAGGTTTGTATGTCGTGCCCCCTCAGGGGCCGAGAGGCATCTCACACTGACGAGCTCCACCTGACCAGAGTCCTGTCCTTCTACCCCACCTCCATCAGTCTGTCCCCTCATTTGCTGCCTTTCTTTTCCTTTATTTTTATGTTAAGGAGATCTTTAAATAAAAAGGGAGAAAGAGTGTTACGCCTAACTACCCAACACCTAGATTCAAGATTTTACCACTCTTGCCTCATCTGTATCTGTTTCATTTTTTTTCATTTCAATATTTAAAATTCACTAAGAAGTTTCCACTTTCAATATTTTAAAGTGAATTCAAGACATTACGTCATTCCACCTCTGTGGTCCCTAGCATCACTGCTTTGGGTTTTTTCTTTGCATACATCACTTTCTGATGTGTTATATAGTCATTTTGTGTTTGTAACCCCAATGAAGACAGGGTTATATGGTTTTCACCACTTCTCTACCCCAGTAGGTGCTCAAAAAGTATCTCAAGATAAGGGGTGGCTGCTGACGAACACCGATGGCCTTTCAGGTCTCTGCTTCAGCATCACTTCTCCCAGGAAGACTTTTCTAATGTAGGTCTTCTTCCCCTCCACCTCTCACAAAGCAGAATGAACTATTCCTCTGTTGCCATCCCTCTGGGGTCTGGATGTGATTCTACTATGGCTGCTAGAAACTTATGCACAGATACTAACACTGAGTTTACCCAGCTGATTCCTTCAGGGTAGGGGCCCTGTCATACTCATCCAGGCCAGGTCCCAGCATGTAGTGGATCCACAGTAAATGTTTCTCAAACAGGCTTGCTTTGTCAGTCCTCTCTAATTGCTGCCCTTTATCCACCAATCTTGGTTTAGACTTCATAGATTCCTTTCCCTGAGTGGCCTTAATTATTGAGCCTGGCTTGAACTGTGGACTTTAATTTTTAAAGATTATTTTAAGATTTTATTTATTTACAAGGGGGGGGGCATAGGTGGAGGGGCAGGGCCAAGCGGACTCCAGGCTGAGTGTGGAGCCTGATGTGGGGCTCAATTCCATGACCCTGAGATCACGACCTGAGCCAAAACCAAGAGTCGGACACTTAACCAACTGAGCTACCCAGGCGCCCCTGAGCTGTGGACTTTTAGATTGCATGCTAGACTATGTAATAATCAGATATAAAACATTAGAGCTTAAATAAAATAAGGAATTGTTACACAGCTTTATTCAATGAATGTGGTAAATCTAAGTAATTTTTTGGCCTAAGCACTGAGCCTGGGTGAGTCCCAATTTCCACAGAGGAGAATGAGGCCTGTGTACCTAAGCATATTGTCTAGGGTAGAGAACCAGTACAGTACAAAGCAACACTGGGATGGAACCCAGGTCTGACCACACAGAGCTCCAGGGTCTAGCATGAGAAGGGGATTGTAAGTAACACGCTATCTTATGTGCACACTGTATCTGTCCCGTTGGTGACGGACATTTGGATTAGTTGTAGTTTTCGGCTCCTACAAAGGACGTTTACTGAGCACAAGCTCCTGCCTATCTCTTGGGGACCCGTGCATGTACATGTCTTTCCCCAGTTGCCTCAGTGGGGCAGATCTGCATAGCAGGGGTACTTCAAACTTGTAATTGACTTGTGTTAACCAAAAATTCCGAGTGAGTAGGTGTGCCCCATCCAAACACCTCTCACCTGTTCCCCTACAACTTTAAACCTCAAGTTTAAACTAAGAGAGAAATTCAAAGTAATTCAGAGTTACTGTTCCTTCATATAACTCTCACTTCCACATGACCGCATGTTCTCTTTCTTGAAAAAAAAAATTGGGGAAGCTACTTTAACAGCTTATCTAGCCAAGAGATAAATTTTCACCAAGAATGACCACCATGCATGATTATCTCTAGAGAGGGTGCCAGCATTTTTACAGGAAATTCTAATAGCAAGTAAGGAAATCGTCAATAAAGAAGTATGATTTTCCTACCTGTGCCCTGTGAGCTTCTTCAGTGTTGATCTAAATGTTTAAAAATAAATTTGAAGGTTCTTTTTTTTAATTAGATTTTATTTATTTATTTGACAGAGAGAGACACAGCGAGAGAGGGAATACAAGCAGGGGGAGAGGGAGAGGGAGAGGGAGAAGCAGGCTTCCCGCGGAGCAGGGAGCCCGATGCGGGGCTCGATCCCAGGACCCTGGAATCATGACCTGAGCCGAAGGCAGATGCTGAACGACTGAGCCACCCAGGTGCCCCAGATTTGAAGGTTCTTTGAGAATGATTATCCTAAAATCTTTTTCAGATATAAAGAAGCATAAAAATTTGTCATATTCCTCACAAAAAAAGTTGAACAAACCCAATATTTTTCTTCCTTTTTTTCTTCTACCTTTCTTTTCTTTCATCCTTCCCTTTTGCTCCTGTCTCTTTTCCCTTCTCTTTGCTTTTTACTTTATCCTTATAAGAAGTTAGCACATGAAAATACCAGTGTGAAATACCAGCTACATAAAGTATTAAAAAACAACTTAATTTAAAATCCAGGGTTGGAGTTTGAATTTACCCTGCACAGGAGAAATAAGTAGGGTGAAAAAGTAACAATATACCAAATAAAATTTACATAGCTAGATGCTCATATTGATTTCAATACAAGTCCCTGGCAAACAATAAAGCTAATTTCATTCACACCATTTGTAGAGGAAAACAATGAGTCTGAACAGGTAACAGTTGTATAGAGCACAAAAGTGAGAGGCCCTTTAAATTGAAATGTAGAAGAGTGTTCTCTCAAAAGGCATTATTAACACATTGCCCTAATAGTGGAGGTAAATGAAGAGATTGCAAATAATTTCTTTTTGCAGCCCTGAATGTTCACACTTAGGTCTACTTGATTCTAGTTTTTTAGTACAAGAATTTTGTCAGAGTTTTATTGCACATTAATAATATATATTCATTATCTGCTTAAAATTTAAGTGTTCTAACATTTCTAACATTTTTTTAAAAATATTTTCTATTAGACTTATAATAAGCAAGATAACAATTTAAAAAATTATTGGTAATGTACACTTAAAATTCTGTCTTTACTAAGACATCTCCTCTGTGCCACCATTTAGTGGAAAATGCTAATAGACTCTTAAGAGATAAGTCCTGCTTCTGACTGTGTAAATGTGCTGAAATATTAGTGAGGATATGATTTTTCACACTCTGGCCTTTTGATGAAACGCCTTCCCAATACCAGTGTGTCATCTTATCCTACAATTTCACACATCAGCTGCCAGGGCATCTACCCGAGAGCCCAGTTTCACATTGCACTAATGAGTCAACACCTGTTAAGAGTGGAGAAATCTGAACCTTGTTAGCGATTGTGAAGCCTCCTGGGAGTTTGGATGCTGAGCATTGTCATACTCACCGCCGGCGTGTCTGTACTGAGGACCCTGGCAGCGGCCGTGATGAAGTCCCCCACCAGCATTGAGAAGCCAGGCAAACCCAGGGAGAAGAAGCGGGGTGGACAGTGCCTTATAATGGTGTTTAAGATATCCTAAAAGGGAAGATAAGAAAACACAACTGTAATTTTCAACAACAAAATTCCAAAGTCGTCAGCTCATTGGTACATATGGCCACTGTGTGATAATCTGAGAGAACACAGGTCACAGAAATTTTTCAGTAAAAGGGGTACTGGGAGATGAGTTGGTCCAAGGCCTACTGTACCCATTTTACAGGTAAGAGAACAGACACTAAGTTGTAAGATGACAAAATCTAAGTCATGGCATTGGGACTAGCCACTCCTTCTGTCTTCCACCTTAAGGTGAGCTCTTTGGACAAGCTACAGG
Organism: Mirounga angustirostris; assembly: GCF_029215605.1. Classification (NCBI taxonomy): domain Eukaryota; kingdom Metazoa; phylum Chordata; class Mammalia; order Carnivora; family Phocidae; genus Mirounga; species Mirounga angustirostris. Next base: position 93,191,913 of record NW_026991718.1, on the reverse strand, counting down.
AGTGTCGAGGTAGATATACAAATAAAACCTGCAAACAACTATCACTTCCAGAATTCTTCCATTTTCAAAAGTTAAAGCACACTATTACATTAAAAAGTCTTCAAGTAGGCAAAGACCTGGAAATTTTCACTCTTTGGATAACTCTCTGTGTTAAACAATGGGAATGAATGGAGTGTGGTCAGAGTCTAAGTTCAGGGAGTTGGCGTGGCTCTGGGTACAAGTGTGATCATGAGGTCAAAGTGCAAATACAGCAGTTGCCTTTTACACGGGGTGCAGCACGAAGACCACCAACTGCCCAGACACCTGGTGTTGCTGTGTCTGCAATGGCCTGTCCTTGGTGGGGGGCAGGCCGGCCCCTGGCTGCCAGCTCTGCTGTGAGGCAGCCACCACGTCCCAGCCTGGGGCAAAGCAGGGCTCCACTACTGGACAGCGTTTGTGCCACCCACAGCCAGGACACATCTCCGTAGCCATCTGTGCAAGTGTGTGTGTGGGGGGGATTAGTCAGAGCACCACAAACTTCTTCTATGCAGTTCTAGGCCATGCACATTCATCAAACATACTGAAGTACTAGACTTTATGTGTCTTGTAGTTATTCAACCTATAGTTAGTCTCAAAATACAAGTAAGAAGCAAAATACGAAAAAAAGTCTGGTTTCTTTTCTCAGATTTCAGTGCGGCTATTTAACTAACTGAGCCACCCAGGCATCCCCAGTGCGGCTATTTAAGAAGCCCTTTAAAATAATCCAGGATTTAATTTCATTAAGTTAGAGCAAAGTAGTAGCAACATGCTAAATTCTAACATAAGTCCTTCGTGACAAAAATAACCTCATTTCACAACTTGTAATCTTGAAAGATAATTTTTATGTGTTCACAATACATTTTTTTCCCAAGACTTATTTTTTTCCTTACACAGTGGATTCATTTAGTTTCTACAAATTGTGCTGTTTATATCCTTAAAATGACTGTACAATGCTTACTCTTTTAGAGTTCAGATATGGTCAATAGTTTAGCAAGTACTAATTTAAAGTTTTAGCATTTCAGCAGAATTTGTCCTATAACAAAAATAAATAGATAAGTAGACAGACAGATAAAGGAAGGAAGGAAGGAAACAAAAACCTGACCCACACTTCTCCCAAGTTAATGTTTAACCCCGCTTTAATCACGTCCTTTGATACACTTTAGGGTCCATATCAGCCAAAGTAAACATTCTAAGGGGCTCAGCAGATGGATGCTGCAGTTTAGAAAGTGTGTAGTAAACTCATGCTCCAAGAGTGGAACAAAAGATCCACCTTTTTCATAATTAAGCCTCTGATTAATGCCCTGGGCTCCTCACCACACACCTGTAATTACTCACAGAGGTACGCATTGTGCTGGGCCTTGTCTTGGAATATCAGGCATCAAGCTACCCAGCAGCAGATGGGAGCACATTTCTGTTGACATATCCCGCAGTGAAAGGATTCGTGCAAACCTGGCCAGCAAGGTAGCAGAATGCCATGCATCTGAAGATTAATAATGCAAACACCCATGTTGTTAACTTTGTTAAGTGTGTGCTAATTCCATCTGTTGAGATGAGGAACTAAGCTTTGAACCCTGTCGATTTTTAAAAATCTTTGGCATATTACTTAAATATAAGCCATTTTCACCACTGGAATTTAGAGTTTTGACTTTCAAAAAATGCTTTTCTGGGACAAGTTTGTGAGAATTGTGAACTGAATCCTTTAATAAGCTAGGGCCAGAATCTGTACATGAAATCCATTTTGCCTCACAAGATTCACACGTATAAAGGTAATGCCCTGTAAATGGGGCATTCACAAAAAATTACGAAGTTGCCATTGATGCTAAAGACAGCAGAAATGCGTGGAGCTGAGATAAACTCACCCGGCTCCCCACCCCCTGGATGCGGGCCAGTCACTTCAACGGAACCGGTTTCTATGGGCAAGAAGATTGGGAACAGAGGGCAAAATAACAGATGGCTAGCCTACCCTACCCTGCCACCCACATATGACAGAGCCCCGAGGAGAAGCGGGGCCTGGCTAGCTGTCGCCAGTTAAAGGCAGCACTGGGGTAGGGGTAATGTGGGAGTCAAAGGGGGAACTATATGGCCAGTCAGCCAAATTATGGCCATATGCCTGCTTGTTTTGCTCATCCACACTGAAATGGAACAACCCAAAGATTCTCTCTTTGTGATAACATGTGAAAATTAGGAATAACTGTGTGGTGCTCAAAAGAGAGCCACTGCATATTCCCAACAGAGGTATATCCACCAAGGGTTCCACTCATTGCTAGTAGAATCTTTCTTTCCCCTTCCCCTCCAGATGGTAAGATCACAGCTACTGCTGGAATCTCCAGAAAATAAAAATCTGGAGACTCTGAAACTTGCCACACAGTCTCCAGGGCTTCACCTATAGACGGAACAGGACGGTGCTTCCCAAATGTTAATTATTCATGTAGGACCTCATGCCTTTTGCCATATCCATGTCCAAAGTGAGCATTATTTGTCTGTTTTTGAAAGCAAGTCATTTTTTTAACTTAAATAAGATTATTCTCGAAAACCAGTATCCTATGTCACAAATAGAAAATAACCCTTCTGTCAAAACACTAACAGTAAACCAAGGCTACCGCATTTTTGTTAAATACCACTGCCTGACAGAGGCGCCCCTTGTTTTTATTTGTTTGTTTGTTTGTTTATTTGTCAGAGAGAGAAAAAGCACAAGCAAGCAGAGCTGCAGGCAGAGGGAGAAGCAGGCTCCCCGCTGAGCAGGGAGCCCGATGTGGGGCTCGATCCCAGCACCCTGGGATCATGACCTGAGCCGAAGGCAGACACCCAACCGACTGAGCCACCCAGGCATCCCGAGGCTCCCCTTGTTATGAATGGTGGCTGATCCTCAGGGTACTGTCAGAGTTCTGTACCCTCTCCAGCTGGCCTACCTGAGAGAGGTCTCAGGGACCGGTGGAGGTGAGGAGGGGCCATTGTTCTTACTGGGTGACTAGATGCTGTTTAGTGAAACCTCCATTGTGACCACTGGCGGGAAATGCCCCTGCACTCAAACCCTGGTGTGATGAAAAGAGCTCTGGGGCTGGGGCCTCGAGGCTTAGGTTCAAGGCCTAGTGTATGTGACTGTGGGCAGATCTTGCCATGCCTAGGGCTTCATGTTTCTCTTCCATTAAAAATGGAACACATGCGTTTCTAAACTGAAAAGGGCCATGCAAAAATAGAGTAACAAATAAATTTTTTTTTTTTCAAAAAGGGAAGGACTCTGAAGGATTTTACTTTCTAGAATTTACTTTGTAGATTTACTTTGTAGAATTCAGTGGACTTATTTTGCTGATATTCAAAAAGAGCAAAAGATTTCAAAGGTGGCACAAATAAGCCTCTCAGATGACATTATCCCAGATATTAAAAAACTCTAGAAATTAATGCTCTCAGATAACGTTCTTAGCAAAGCATTCTAGCAATTAGCTATAATGTATATAGTTTCTAAGGCAAATAATAAAATAAAAACAGAAAATGGTATGTTTAGACCTTCTAGCTTTCATTCTTCTCAGTTCTAGAATTTACCTGAAACAAGTGAAACTGGTAGCAAAAATCAGTTTCTTCTTCCATAATCTAAAGAGACTAAAATATAATAAGCCCAATGAAAAATGGACAGGAATCAAGTTTATTCTTGAAAATTGACCAGTATGAGGCACGGACAAAACTCTTTCACACGGTTTTGTTCAAAGGAAATAAAATTCATTCTGCAAAATGCTACGATATAGTAAACAGACCACCAAAGTAGTATTTTTCTCCTGTTTTTGGTTAAAAGTCCGCATGCATGCTACACATTGAGTGTGAAAGTGGACTGTATGATAATAATTGTGAATTTGCAGCTTATCAAAAGATTCCGGCTTATGAGAAAGTAACTGGTGAGAACATCTGTCTCTTATCACTGATCTCACAAAAAATCAGGTAATTCAAATAGAGGCGTGTTGTTTCCTCTCCTCCAAAGCACTGTTCTATAAACACAAACCGCATTCAGCCTGGTAAATGAATCGCTTTAATTGAATGCTATGTACACAGTAACTGGAAAAACCATAAGTGATAAGAAAAACATATGGTGATGGCAACAGAAATTGGTTTATTCATTTTGCATAGTGTTGTTTCTTTAGTTCTCTTATAATTGACCTTTAGAACGATAAATGTGTAAAATAATTTTGTTTATTATGGTTCCAAACCTTCCAACAATTACACAAAATGAAAATTTAAAAGGAAGGATTCATTCTGGAAGCATTTCCATTGTTTACATAATTGCACAGCTATAATTTAGTGCTCGTGTTGTTATGGAAAATAAAAAAAGGGCCATTACAGGCCATTTCAATTCAAAATATTGCACAGTGGTGTCAAAAATGGGGGAAAATGTTCACTTTAAAGCAGTTTAAAATGGATTAACCCTGTAAACAAAAACATTTCAATATAGTATTCTATGAAACACAAATGTTCAAGAAGTAGCCATCGTTCAAAGGGAATTAGAAATGTTGCAACTGTACTTTCACACCAATTACATATATATTATTCACTTAATATTTGCTCACGGCCCAGCAGATGATGGTTGTAACACAATAGCCGACCATCTGTCTCCCTGCCTTTCCTTAGCGGACTCGCGCCTGCTCCTCAGGAGCAAACAGATCCGGTTATTCCACCTAAAGTCACTCAGACCTTCCAGAAGGCCAAACAGAATTGTTAAGAAATAAAATTTATGTGTACAAAATCACTGAACTCCCTCTCTAATTTTTTACTTTAAGAAAAATAAAATGCTACATAATGAATAACTTCATTATTTTTCAGAGAAGATACCTGCCTTTTATCTAGAAAATTCTAGAGGGAGGTCTTTTGTTTGGTAAAAGGGAGAATGTTCAGATCTGGTTATCTCATTAATCTGGTTAATGAAAAGGTTCAACCCATTCCACGCCCAAGTAGAATTACTAATTACCAAAATATCTGAAAGCAAAAGGATAATTTTAACTCTAACCCTGCATATAATTTAAACTTTAACAATTAAAAAGGTAGCTACAATCCTGCAGTACCTTGAGGACATATTTGTAAGTATCAATTAACTCCTTCTTATGGAAGCTCTGAAATGCTGACAAAAAAAAAAAAAAAAAAAAAAAATTAGTTACCAGAAGAACAGATCCCTCAAAGCCCCAAAGTCTTGGCCTCTTGTTTCTGTTAGTAGGTCTTTGCTCCTCCAGCTCTGCGCAAAAGACACCCTTTATACACCACAAGCTGCTACCTGGCCTCTTCATACTCTACATTGGTTCAGACAGGACTTTTTGTTGATAAAAATAAAGCCTTTGGGATTACGGCCTTTTAAAAAGAGTACAGCAGATCATGTCATGAGCACTGTACTTCTGGAAGAGTCACTGAAAAAAAAAAAAAACCACAGCAGAAGAAAGCTAAAAATTCCTTTCAAGATCTGAGTCGAGGAATATGTGGTATGCACTACACATTATCTGTTAAAAGGGCCAAGAATGGTATGATCTCTTTGGAGAAAAAGCAGAGATTTTTGTAAATGGGGGACAAATGTGACCTCTCTGGGTGTAACTGTGTTACCAAGGCCAGAAGAAATATGACAGGACAGAGTAATTGGGTTCTGTAGCTGGAGAAACAAAGTCACCTAGTACTTCTCACCATGAAATATGCTATGGAGAAGACACTGAGTTTCCCTGACAGCAGCGTGCAAAGGAAAAAGGGAGTGAGAACCCTGAAATGAACTTCTGATGGGCACAGGAGCTGCTTTGACCATTTGCATGAAATCAGGATTTCAGGAGTGACAGAACATCAGGCAGATGGCAGAAAGAGTCACTGCAACCCTCAGCTCTAAGGAGAGCCTCCACTGTTTTTTATGATTGCTTGCAATTAATCCTGCATCTGTGAGGAAGAACTCTGCTAGCCTTCAAACTGATGAAGACTGTCTGACTGCTTCAGGAAAAATGGGGGATTGGTTGACTGACTGATTTTAAGAAACACTATATGAATTTTATTTTATACTGAAGTTGATATGTCGCCAGATTATCTTAATTACTTCTCTTTCTTTCTGTTATCTCTAAGAGTGTTATTGAGAGTGCTGAATACTAACCACCAGATCACCAGGGAGAGCTTTATTGAGATATTATTTACATGTGATAAAATACCCTTTAAAGTGTACAACTCAGGAATGCCTGGGTGGTTCAGTTGGTTAAGCATCTGTCTTCAGCTCAGGTCATGATCCCGGGGTCCTGGGATCAAGCCCCGAGTCAGGCTTCCGACTCAATGGGGAGTCTGCTTCTCCCCCTACTCGTGCTCCTCTTCAAATAAAATTTTAATGCGTACAACTCAGTCGTTTTCGGTATATTCATAAAATTGTGCGTTATCACCACTATCTAATTTGAGAACATCTTCATTACTCCAAAATGAAAACCCTCTACCCATGAGCAGTCATTCTCCATTCCTGCCCACCAGGCAACCACTCATCTACTTTTCGGTCTCTATGGATATGCCTGCCCTGGGTATTTCAGAATATGGACTCATACACTATGTGGTGGGGTTTTTTTTTTACTGGGCTTCGCTCATTTGGCAGGTTTTCAAGGTTTATCCATATTACTGCATGTAGCAGTATTTTATTCCTTTTCATTGCCCAATAATATTCCACTGTGTTGATATACCACATTTTGTTCATCCTTTCATCAGCTGATGGACAGTTGGGCTGTTTCTACCTTTTGGTGACTGTGAATAGTGCTACTATGCAAATCTGTGTACGAGTTTTCATTTGAATACCTACTCTATTGTCAATACTTTTGGGCATATACCTAGCAATGGAATCGCTGGTTCATATGGTAATTCTATGTTTTAACTTTTGAGGAAGTGACAAACTGTTTTCTATAGCAGCGTCACCATTTTACATTCTTACCAATAACATATGAGGGTTCCGATTTCTCCACTTCTCATCAATATTTGTTATTTTTCATGTTTTTTAAAATTATAGCTATTCTAGTGAATGTGAAGTGGTATCTCACCATAGCTTCGATTTTTATTTCCCTGGTGACTAACAGTGTTGAACATCTTTTCACACGATGTTCACATGAACATCATTCACTTGTTGAAGAGACTATTCCTCTCCCACTTAACTGTCTTGACCCCCTTGTCGGAAATCAGTTGACCAGAGATATACGGGTTTATTTCTGGACTCTCAGTTCTATTCCACTGATCTATATATCTAAACTTTTACCAGCACCAATACCGTTTTGATTGCTGTAGTTTTGTAGTGAGTTTTGAATAGGGAACTGTGAGTCCTCCAGCTTTGCTCTTTTTCAAGGCTGTATTAGCTATTTGAGGTTTATTGCAATTGCCTACGAATTTTAGCATCAGCTTTTCCATTTCTGCAAAAAATGCCACTGGAATTTTGATAAGGATCCTATTGAATTTGCAGATTAACTTGGGGAATATTGTCATCTTAACAATATTAAGTATTCCAATCCAGGAATATGGCACATTTTCCCACTTATTTTGGTCTTCTTTAATTTCTTATAGCAACGTTTTATAGTTTTCAGTGTATCTCTTTCATTTTCTAGGTTATATTTGTTATTAAATATTCTGTTCATTTTCATAAATGAAACTGTCTTCTTAATTTCATTTTCATATTGTCCATTGTAGTGTATAGAAACACAGTTAATTTTGTATATAGATCCTGTATCCTGCAACTTTGCTGAATTAATGTTTTCATTCTAATAGGAGTTTTTTGTGAGTGTAGGAATTCCTTAGGGTTTTTATATACAAGATCATGTTGTCTGTGATTATAGATAGCTTTCCTTCTTACTTTCCAGTCTGGCTGCCTTTTATCTCATTTCCTTACCTAACTGTCCTGGCTGTAATTTCCAGTACACCACTGAATAAAAGCTGTGAGAATGAATATCCTTCTTCATCTTAGGGAGAATGTGGAAGTTTAAAATGGAAAGGCCGTTGTTCCTGAGGTGGGAAGAAAGTCAGAGCCTGTGAGGTGGCATTCAACCTTTTCTCAAAATATTTTTGGAGATTAGCAAATTAGGGCAAGGATGCTCAGGGTACTCGGAGACCAGATGCACTGAGAAAGAACTCACCCTCCATCATATGAACTGAGTCATTCTCTCAGCCCTAAGTCCTTAGCAACATGAATGAAATATAAAGCCCCTTTTACTCTGACCAACAACACCCTGTTTGCAGCCCACAAATCAGGAGGAGCTGCTTCCATGTGGGCTTCCTATAAAGGGCATTTCACAGCTCACTGGGGAGACTAACAGAGAGATGGCAAACCCATCATGAAATTCCGGCACATTTATAATTCCATAAGATGAAAAAAACTGTTTGGAGGGTTGTAGAGATGTGACTTACCAGATGCACCAATCATGCCTTGAAGACACCACAGCCTATGTAATGACTGTCTTAGTCGTGACCCTGATGAGCCTCAAATCTACAACATTACAGTCAGTTTGTACAACAGGCTAGTTTAATGAGGTTGATGCAGATGCTCAGAGCAGTCATTAACTCCTGACAATGGGACTTCAGCAAGTGAGGGCTTCAATGAGTCCCTGCTGGTGAGTAATGACAGTGAAAGTGTTGAGGCTGCAGCAGACTCCCGTGAGCACAAAGTCCGCTCAGAGTGCTGGACATGGATGCGGCACTCTGAAATGGGACGAAACCTGGTGGCAAAAGCTGAGGGACAAGTAGACGCAGAAAGGCATTTGTCATAAGGGCCAGGGAGCAGGGTGGATGAGGTGGGATAGGAGGATGTTCAAATCTGCTTTTTCTGAGGCAGCCAGTTCAAGTCTCTCCACTTCCACCCCACTCCTCCCTCCACAGCCTTCACAACATTCTGGAGCAGAAGCAAAGGTCACTGCCATCACAGATTACAGGATAGTTAGAAATGTACTTATGGAGCATAATCATGCAAGTAATATCATTAAGGTAGGAATTACCGCAATGGGAGAAACATGCACTCAAATCATTACTATAGGTACTACAGCAACAGGCAGCCATACTGCTCCCAGGTATATTGTTCATCCTGTTTCAGGAATGAATCAGCTAGAAATATATTCTTAGAATATTAAAAAGAAATTCGTGGATGAAACCATAGCCTTAATATAGTCAGGTGCTGCCTAACGCCATGGCTGACAGGTGCAGTGAGGTTCAGTCAACATTGCCTATGATGCCAAGCAGAATACTCATTCACTCTCATGCTGGAATCCAGGTTAGGGTCTGACTGCACACTTGTATTACCTTAGAATGAAGTACAGAAATTTAGTAGGGGAAACATCTCTCTACTGAATTTGGGTCACAAGGATATTTAATGTGTTCCTTTGGAAACACATTAAACCTAGAGAAGAAAGATCTAAGAGATCATCATTCAATTTTTTAATTTACACAGAAATTGTCCCAAGGTCTGGACACAAACCCAAGCATGCTCCTCTTCCTTTGGAAGATTAAGTATTAACGCAGGATCAATGAAGCACCATTTGACGTTGGTGAAAAACAGGCCTCATATGTAGAGCCAGAGCAACATTCTGAGGACATTACTTAGCTCTGAAACACAAACTATTCTTTCATCCCATTCACTTTGCCTAATAATCATTTATAAATGCAAAAAATACTTTTTTAGAGCTATACTTTCAAGTGAAGTCAATAAATGCTCTGGCTTAAAAATGTGCTTCCAAAATATATACATATTACTCTCACAGAAATATTATCAAATGAGGGAACTAGGTCATAAAATGCTATCTTCAAAATAGAAATGAGCCTCCCACCAAAATATTCTTAGGAAAATGCTGGACAAAAATTGAGCGTACATGTGTGCACGTGTGTGCGTGTGCGTGCATGTGCATGCATACACACATGCACGTGTGTGAGGCATAGGCACTGTGTGTAGGGGTGGTAGTTAGAGGATTCTATGGAAAAACACCAAGATATCTCCCAGGATTCCGACAAGAAACGAGGATTCCTATTTTTCTCTCAAATGAACACTAGAAAACCCACATCATTTATAGCTTCTGTGTTCATTTAATACTGCTAAAAGATTTAGACATTCTGATGTTGTCAAAGATGAGTGTCCAGTGCATTTAAAAGCATTTCCTTCTCCCTGCTGAAATTGGGAAGCCTCGTTCTCAGGTGTGGATGAAGGTAAGCCTGCTTGGTGGCCTGGGGGTCTCTGGGCTCTTTGTTTGCGATGACTAAGAACAGGTTAAAGAGGAAAGGCTCTTCCTGTTGGAGCCTCTCATGTCCTCTGGTGTGTTCTCACACAGGAAAAGAAATATGCTTTGGAATATGGTTATACATTCTTTTTATTCTAGGATAACATAAGACGCATGCTCTCTAGTTTATTTCCTTGTACGTAAAATTACTCCACCTGCGCATGGGAGCAAAATCAAAGCTTTCCATATTTTGTGTTCTGTCAAAAAAATAAAAATAAAAAAGGAAGAGAAAGAGGAGCAATGTGCTGGTCATTCAGTTCTGGGACTCTACAAAACCATCCCACCAACATGAGGTGGAGGCCTGGATGCGATACGTAGAGCAGTCCCAACGGGGAACACTTTTAGTTTCATCATGGGCAAGACACTTACAACATCGTCTTCTTTTTTATAATGTAATATGTGTTTGGACAATGAGCTCCCAAGAACGGCTTAAATCTGAGAAAAAATTCCCAAAGGGACCTAGCTCTCTCAACCCACTTCTCAACCACTAAGAAAGCAGCAGTTTTGGCAAAGCCTGCCTGTCCCAGTGATGGAGAGCCCAGTGGATGCGAATCCCACCACAGGAGGACGGAAAGAGGTAAAGGTAGGGAATTAGACCGTCTAGAGTACTTAAGTGACATTTAACGGGTCGACAAATGGCTTGCTGCTTCAAATTCTAGGAACAGGTGTTTGACATTTTGGTTTCTGACTTACATGTAATAAAATTCATTTGGGGGGCTTAAGAAGTACTTTCTGTAAACAAAGTTGCTTTCAGCAGATGCTGGAGAGAAGGAGGAAGAATGAAGAGGAGGGATTTGGAAATAAGACTCCTAAAAGGTAGCACTACTTTGATCTTTGATCTTGGGCAAGTACTTTGTCTCCTGAGCATCAATTTCATCATCTGTAAAATGGGAATGAAAATGCAACCTACCCCACAGTGCTCTTACAAAGGGCGACAGAGACTGACTGGAAAGCATTTTGTAAATTCTAAAGCCTCATACATCATTGCTTGTATTAAATTATGGCAGCATTTTTAATTATGATCTTATTAAAATATTAATTTTTCTAGGGCCAACTGAAAAAGAAGACTTGAAATAGATTTGATTTCAAATCCACTCATTAGGGCACCTGGGTGGCTCAGTCAGTTATTCTTTTCAGCTCAGTTCATGATCTCAAGGTTGTGAGATCGAGCTCCATGTCAGGCTCCACGCTGGGCGTGGAGCCTGCTTAAGATTCTCTTTCTACCTCTCCCTCTGCCCCTCCCCTGCTCATGCTCTCTCTCTAAAGAAAAAAAATAATAATAAAATAAGTGCTTTTGTTTAAAAAACCCCCACTCACTTAAAAGGAGTCCAAAAAAATGAAAGCCACATCATTCTGATAGTCTCCTACAAAAACATTTCACAATAAGTTGACGAAGTTCTTGAGTGCTAACTCAGTTGCAGGTACCATGTCAGCCCAGGCTGTGAGGGGAATGAGGAAGAATAAAGGTGGCCCCTGCCTTCCAGCAATGACCCCTCACGGGTAGGGGACAGCTCTACATAGCTGAGAGTGAGAGTAGGCCAAGAGCACAGGGCTCCTGGAGGGGCACAGCCCAGCACTCTATGAGGACCCAGGGGAGGGAAGCAGATAGGTGACACAAGGGCCCTGAGTCTTGACAAAAAGACCATGCTGCACACATTCAATGCAAGACTCCAGTACAGGGTTAAAAAAAAAAAAAAGGTAGATATTTTATTTTGTCTTACTATTAAAAGGTTCTCTTCTTCTAAAATTTATTTAGCCCACAAATACCTACCAAAGAATATTTTTCCATGGAAGAACAAAAGAAAAACCGTTGTTTATTGTTTCTTCAGAAAACAATGTTCTCTCTAAAATGTGTTCCAGTAAATAGCATTAATAGCTGAACAGTCTGCAATTACCACACTCCCACTTATTGTTAGGTATTAAAAAGGGATCAACAGACAAAAAGAGATTATTCCCCACAAGGAGAGCACTTTCTCACAGAAACAAAACTTGCAATTTAGAATGCGTTTCTTGATGTTATTTCCTTGTATCCAAACCTATCCTTTATGGATTATAAACCACAGTCTTGACTTAAAATCTCTTATATTCAAAAATCAATCTTTCCCACACAGGAGTTAAGGCATCTCCCTCCCCAAGTACAATTCAGTATTTGCAATGCTTCTAGAAGCCACCTCTTGGTCTCTCAGTTCTTCTCTGCCTGAAGAAAAATGTAAATTTTCTTAAAATCTTTGTAGAATTCTAAATGGGAAAAGAAGCTCTTGCAGGTCAACAAGCGATTTTCCAAACAACAGGGGAATCCCTTCTGCAGCGACCCTACTACTGAAGGCCTAACTGTTCTCATTTTTCCAGGGCCCCAAAGAGAGCCGTTATAACCCCATTTCATAGAACAAGCAACTCAGGCCAGAGGAGGCTATGCGGTTACTGACTCAAGCATACAGCGACTTCAGTGCAAGGCCAGGGCTCAAGCTCCAGAGTGGATGGCCCTTTAGCCCAGGCTGCCAGGAGGTAGCCAGACCAGCTGGCCATAGACGGACCTGACAGAGTTTGAGAAGCTTACAAACCCCCGATCCATCACCGGCCACATCTGAACAGGACACCTGGCTAGAAAGTGCCTCTGGTGGTGAGCTGGAGTCTACCATCAGTCCCCACTCGGGAGGTAAGACAGCCTGATCTCTCTCTCCTCACAGGCAGGGCTCCAGACATTTGAAGGAAGCAATCATCTGTGCCCATGTGCCAACTCCTCACCACGCAAGCTGTTCTCTCGCCATCCTTCCTCGTCTCAGCCGCTCGGCAACGTGCACTCAGTGTGCAGGGGGGAGCACAGCCCCCCTGAGCCCCTCCCTGCCTCCACGCACACTTGCAGTGCCTCAGATACTGGCACTGCAGGCCACACCACTCATTCAGATTCGGCTTCAGGACAAAATGCCCCCCAGTATTTGTCATGTTAACTCTGAATCCGTGTAATCATTCCGTGCTTGAGTTCTTAAATTGTTTTCTTTTTTAAAAAAATAAATTGGACCAATTGCAACTGAATACCCACTTTTTGAAGAAGAGTCCCCTACTGGCAATTTTCATAATGTTCAACCTCAAACATTTGCCTCTCTTTAATCTCCCTGGTTAAATTTTTGTAGGGTTTAATTTCTCTGGTTAAGTTGAGAGAGCTAGCCTGTCATGTTTGTTTTGATTGCTGGGTTCTGTCGTTTAATTTACATCACCTGGCTCTTCTAGTCTGCTGTCATCTGTGCAGGTACTACTATTTGAGGGCAGGGTCCCTCAACCACAGCACTACTGACACTGGGCCGTAAATTCTTTGTTGTGGTCCTGTACGTTGTAGGATGTGTAATGACACCCCTGGTCTCTACCCACTACACCCCTTTCCCTCCTGTGACAACCAAGTATCTCCAGACATTGCCCAGTGTCCCTAGAGGGGAGGGGGCGGCAAACCCCCCTGCCATCCCAGGAATCACTATTCTAGGGTAATGAATGAAGGCCAAATCACCACTCTAGAAAGTAGAAAGTTCATGTCAGCTCTGAAACTGATCACTGGAGCCAAAGTCTCAATCAGAATGGTTTGGCTCAGCTACTTTGGTCATCTGTTCTTCCCCATGATGCCACATGGATTTGAGGAGGCCTTTCTCTTTTTTTCCTCCTATTTTTGATCAATCAACATATTTATTGAGTGTGTATTCTGCCTGGGAAAAGACAAGATGCACTCCAGTGAGTCTATAAGGAAGATTCTGGTGACGTGGGCCTTGTTAGAGGACACCGTAGGGTTTCCTTCCAAAGAGAGACCTTGGGGCACAAAAGAACATTTTTTCTACTGAAAGATGTAGGTCAGCTTATACACTTTACCATATGGTAACAGTTTAGTAAGGACAAAATCAATTTTCCACATATATTGAGTTATTATATTACATTTTTAGGCTTTAATTTATTTCATGTAGCATATGCTTACTAAACATGTATGGCTAAATTCATATTTAAATTCATAATTCATACTCTTCACTGATAGCGTTTATTTGAAAGAAAGTCTTTATACCTTTAACTCCAAAAAGGGAAATCAAACAAAACTCAAGTTTCTGGCCTCAGGTAAACCTCTCCCTCTCCAGGTCAGCCTCCCCTGCTATCATCTTACACTTTCTAAAGCTGTGAAACAAGTTCACTGCACACGTGTTAAACCTCCTAACTGAAGCCTCTACCATCTGTTACCTTCTACATATTTCTACTTTCCTTATTTAGGTGTATGAGGGGTAAGTGGGCTTGGTCTTTAGCTTAATGAAAATAATTACTGGTTTCACAGCTGTATAAGAAAAAAAACAAAACTCCCCAGGTTATGATTTTGGTGTAGTCATCTGTCTCAAGTCTCTATGGTCACTGATAGCTAAGCAAAGTTATAATAAAATTTTCTTTGGTAAAACTTAACTAATGTATGGTTTGTACATTCTCATGAAACATTATGGGAAACACTCAGAAACCACCGGATGTTACCTGGTGACAGAACACAAACCATATGCGTTGGGGAAGAAGAGATGACCAACCAACACGATAGATTCTACATTTCATCACTCTGAATTTGTACAGTAAGCACACAGTAAAAATTATTACTAGTTCATCAATATATGTTAGGACAGGGTTCACATTTACCACCCATCCTTGTAAGCATTACTCTTCCATCAAACCTAAGTCAAACTTGAAAGTTTTATTTTATTTATTGCTATAGACCTTTACATTAAATAAAATCCCACTATTTAAAAAAAAAAGTAAATTCACACTCAAAATAATATTTTTAGAAAAATAAAGGAGTTTTTTTAAGTGTCAAAGTACTTTCAAAACCAAATAGTAACAAAACTGGCTAATAAAAATTAAGATAATAGAGACCTTTAGAAATTCTAGCTATTTTAATAACTGTAAATAAATTTACAGTTTGGACATCAACTGTTCAAATTCCAACAGTGTTAGACATTATGTTCTCTTAGGTAGAGAGGAAATGTGCCTGGAAGCCTTTCCAACACATTTCTACTTCGTAACAGGTAAGAATTTTTTTTTTTTTAAAGATTTTATTTATGTATTTGAGAGAGAGAGAATGAGAGAGAGAGAGCATGAGAGGGGGGAGGTCAGAGGGAGAAGCAGACTCCCTGCCGAGCAGGGAGCCCGATGCGGGACTCGATCCAGGGACTCCAGGATCATGACCTGAGCCGAAGGCAGTCGCTCAACCGACTGAGCCACCCAGGCGCCCTTGGTTTAAGCTTCTTAAAATGCTTTTTGGCAATGTTCAGTGTTGTGCTCCAAAACATTCAATGGCTCCCCATTAGTCATGAGGTGAAAACAATGCTGAATCCAGGCTCCCTACAGTGCTGCCTAGATTCATGTCCGCCCATTATTTCCAGGCACATATTTAGAACTAATACAAACCACTCTGGTCACTGTTCCTTGAACATGGCCTGAGAAGGTCTGTATCTCCGACACGCGCAATTCCATCCTGCTTCCTGTACTACTATTTAAATCCTATCCATCCTTGAAAGTTCTGCTCAAATCGATTCCACCTCCTCTGTGAGCTGTTTTCAGACCAACTCAGCTAGAAGGGTATTCAACCCAGTTCAATTCCTATAAGGTGTGTACCAGTTATTTGGCTCTTCACACAAGGTGATGGATACCACAGATACTCATGTGTATCATAATACTGTCTCCGCCCTCAGAACCTGACCAGGTCATTACAATGGTGAGGAAAAATATTCAACATGAAAAGATTATTGAACCTTTTGCTATGTTTAGGAAAGAACAATGTGACCCTAATAATAAATGCCTAAAAATAGATCAGGGGATCCAAGAAGGCGCAATGAGAGAGGGCCGTAGAGGTCCTCTGGTCCAACTTACTCATTGGGTCTCTTGTGCTCAGGCAAGGGCCCCATGGCCAGTGGGTGACAATGCTGAGTCTCACTCCCAGGTCTCTCATCTCCCAATATGTGGTTTGCCAACCATAAAAGTCAAATGTTGAAAATATTTTAAAACCATCTTATATCCTGATGTCTTGGAAGATACATCTCCCCATTCTTAAAAACCTCAGGAATAAGGCCTGGGATTAGTCCTGTTTTTACTCACTGTAAAACCCTATAGTTTTAAAAAACTATTTTCAAATGAAGCTTTTATGTTAGCCTTCTAGAGTTCCTCCACTGATACACACCAAGCATTACTTAATCCTCTAAACATCAGTTAGACCTTTAAATTTATAAATATGCATTTCACCCTGGTAGCACTGAATCAAAATCCCATGAATTTAAACCTTGGTAACAATCACATGCTGTACAGAATAAGCACTTTAGAGATATATTAGAATTACTTCCTTGGATATGAGATAAAACAAGGTCCCTAATTTGCCATCTTAATTCTGCACTTTTCCTGAAACTGAATACTCATTTACGTTTAGCCTTAAATATATTTATAAATTTATGTGCATCTAACACACAGTTCTAGTTATAAGTCTAAATTTTCAGCAAAGAACAATTCTTTGTCTGAGAAAAGGTGATGCAATTATTACATATCACTGCATGATACAGGCTGTCTGGGGTTATTAAAAGAGTCAGGTATGGCCAATTTACAAGTATCACCCCTGCACCTTGCTTTCATAGCTTACTGCTGAGTCTTACGCTCACTGAGGAGCCCCTTGGGATCTTTTTTACAAACGACTGTTTATTATTATATTATTCCATCATATACCTCATGAGAGGAGGTTGTAACTTCCGTTAAGAAAATCATGAGCTATTTTGACTTCTAAGAACATTACTCTATATATGATGTTTAAAATTATGTTATCTTTAACGTTGGTGTGGTAAAAAGTTCACTAAAATATGAAGTTAAATGAAAGCAAAAGATTCCTAAAACAAGTTAAATATTCTTGGCTATAAAACAAGTGGCTAAAATTAAGG
Source organism: Mirounga angustirostris (assembly GCF_029215605.1). NCBI lineage: Eukaryota > Metazoa > Chordata > Mammalia > Carnivora > Phocidae > Mirounga > Mirounga angustirostris. Next base: position 93,174,755 of record NW_026991718.1, on the reverse strand, counting down.
GGGAAAAAAGAAATGCTACAAGTGCATTTAGTGACTGAAATATGAGCCATGTTGATCATGTATCACCAGCGCTCAGCGTGGTACCTCGCAGAGTAGCCACTGTCTGAGCCAGGTTCTTACTTGCAGGCAACAGAATCCACCCTGCTGGGATGAGGACAAAAGGGATTTTTATCAGGGCATTAGATGGCTTATAGAGTTTCTAGAAGTGTCGGGGAACCAAGTATGAACCCTCCACAGCCCGGAACAAGGTGGCAAGTAGGAACGTCCAGCTATATACCAGAGTGATTCCAGCAAAGATGCTGCTGCCTGCCCTGGTCACCACGATGCAGGGTCCGGAGCAGAACCTCCCCATGACCCAGCTGCCGCCCGCCACTCCCTACGTGTGCTTCCCAGCACCGCCTTCTAGGTGCCTCTGCTGGAAGGGACCTGGGTGGATGTCGACCCAGCTGCAAGGAGCTGGGACACATATAGTTAAGCTTTTTAGCTTCCATCATAGAGAAGGCACAGCGGGCAGGGTGAGGAATGGGAAGAAAGTGAGCCAGTGGCAGGAGACACACAAAAAACGTTTCTGAGTCACAAGAGGGTTAAATAAATATTTTAGTTAAGTCTGACCCACAGCATGGGGAGTGGGTATTTCTCCACATGTTCTGAAATTCCACAATGCCTAATCCTATCTTTTAGTCAAACCATTATGTTCAAAAGTAAGAAAATATATGGGGAAAGAAAAACATTAACATCCTAACATATTAAAAAATAAAATACACTCAGTTACTAGAACTGCTGTTCTTTTCCTCATACTCTTCAGTATTATCACAAGGGCTCACCTAACTGAAGGCTGTTGTGTCCAGGCTCTGAGTTGAGTGCGTTACATATTTTATCTCCTCAAAGTCTTCAAACAACCCTTGGAGGTAAGCAACATAATTTCCTGCATTTGACATATAAGGGGAGCAAGGCGTAGTGAGGTCAAATGGCTTGGCTAATAAGAGGAACAGCCAAGACTAGAGCCCAGACAGGCTGTCTTGAAGCCCATGCTCTTTAACTATTACACTGTATCACACCATATTACGCTTAGTCATGACTTTCTACTGTTACGATTCAAATCTGTCACTTGACGGTTACCTCCAGGCTGAACAATACATATTTCTCCACTTGAGAGAGGTCTCATGTTTTTTGGTGTGTTACAAAATTACAGATGAAAATGACAAAGACCTACATTTCCCAAAGTTTCTAGATGCAAATTTGCAACAATAATTTTACGTTAATGTAAGCTTTGCCCTTAAAAGAGACTTTAACTTTGATGTGTAACAAACTGCATTAAGATGTTAAATCTGTAAGTCATTGTTAAAAAACAGTTTACTTATTTTAAGCAAAGAAAATGTTCCAGTCTTTGATATATGTTCTTAGAAACATGAAAATAAAATTCCTTTCCTCAACTGTCCTTTTCCATTTCACACATATTGATCTTTCCATATGTTTTAAATAACGATGAAATTAATAGGAACTGTTTTTAATAAACCCAAATCATGGTGCTTTTCAAGTCCAAATATTTTGGGGAAGACTGAGGTGAAAAAGCTGCTTAAGCATTAGGAAAAACTAAGAACAACCAAGAACAGCTTTAGAAGGGCAGTTGAAACATGGTGAGGAGCTGGGAAGGCAGCTGTGGAAAGCTATCTGGGGCTGGAGGTGGGAGGGTGCTCCAATCAGGAGGGGTCTGAGGAGGGGGGCCAAGGCCTGAGCCCAGGTCAAACAAGATGGAAGGAGAAACAGAACCAAGGACTGACTGACTGCTTGACCGGCCTGTTAGCTGTGAATCAAGGGGGAAGACATGCCCTGTTGGATGGCATAAGCCAAGCCTTGCCTCTGAATTCTAACAGCCTTTTTAAATGTGTGGCATTGGGCAAAAGTTCTTGATATTTTTTGAACCTTTGTTATTTAAACAATGGGTCATGATATTAATCTAACTGAATTGCAGAGAAGAATCGGTGGGACAACGTCATGCAGGTCCCAGTACAGAATCTGGCACTGTGGATGCTGGGGAACTGAAGACCCTCTGCCCCATCCCCACCAGCCCACCAGACACAAAGCAGCTGGGCAGAGGGAAACCAACTGGAAGATCCTTCATAGATAGGCTGGGTAGTCAGTCCCATAAGTCACCCCAAATTTTATTCATAATGTAGAGTTATTTTGAAAGTCCTTATGATCCTATATATTTTTTAAACCAGTAATAGGATCAATTTTTAAAAGAAATTCAGAGTGGAGGAAAAGTTTACAGCTATTTGAAAGCATTTTCTCAATCATACTAATAAACCATAAACTCAAACTGCACAAGTACTTGGGAAAATACTAGTTGATAAGGTCATTGTTTTAGCTATTAAATTATTAAGTTATTAAAATAGCTAAACCTGGTCCAAACAAAAACTGTTGGCTTGGAATGCACTACATTTTGGCTGTTCAGTCTACGTACCATTATTATTTTTTTAAATACAGAAAGGACTACAATTGTTTACATAATGAATTGACTACCATATTAAATGAAACCATGGTTTCATCTGATTGTATCATAGAACACGGTCTATGAGACATCTATTTTACAAATAGGTTTAAAAAAAAAATGTCTTCAATTACTATAAGCACCCTTATACCTAGAAAAAAGATTTTTAACATCTTAGAGCTTATTTCCAATTCAACACTTTATTAGTCACTACTGACATAGTTTTGATACCCTCATATTTAGGAAAGCATTTGTAAAATGACTATGCCACACCATCACGCTCACAGGGCCCTGGGTCTTGCAGCAGTTTTAAAGGCCAGCAGTGGCCCGTGAGCCGTACAGTGAGAGTTGTGCAGACAAGTGTGCCACCTGGAGGTGGAAGAAGGAAATTCACCTTGGATTTTATTTGTAAGACAAAACTAATAAATGTTAGACCATCTTAAATTATTTGCTATTACTTATCTTACTAAGAAATAAGGAAAATTTTTTATAAGGTTCTCTCTGCAAGAACAAAGGCTTTCAGTAGCAGGCTAGTGACTCTTTGAGAGCTTTCACAAGAAGGAAACAAGCTTTGAGATGGTACTAGTCACAGGTGCACAGTTCACCAATTAAAAAATTGAATTTAACTGTATTCTCTACAGTAAGTGCTTCTTGTCTTTTTATAATTAATATAATATCTGTTTTCAGAAGAACACATAAGTTCTGGAACAATCACCATGATCCATTTAGGCATGTGGACCAAAAGTTAAACTAATTATCAGAGACATTTCTTACTTAAATGAGAGAAGTTTCTTTCATTAGAAGGTTTTCTGTGTAATTTTCTTCTGGAAAGAAATAAGGTTTATTTAGAGTAATTCTGTTTGGCAGACAGGGCTTCTAAAACATATACCAATAATTGTTAAAGTTACAGCAAAACAGCCAATTCTATTAAGCACACATAAAAATTCAAGTATCTAATGGCTAGACAATAAGCTGATTATAAACAGATTTATGGCATCCCTGTTTTGTCTTAGGATTCTGGATATTGGGATCGCTGCTAGCAATGGGCCAACACTTAAGATTTACGTATTTTACAATGAACTACAAAAGTTCAAGCTTAACCAAAAACATGGCATATATTAAAATAATTTTAAAATGAAAATGACTTTAAGTATGAAACCTGAAAACTCTCTTTTTCTACACTGTAAAATCATATTTTTTGAAATTATGTTTTGGGTTCTCAAACTCTTATTTCACCTCATGTTGTTTCATTTCCACTCCAACAGCCTTTAAAATAGAAAGGTGATTCTAAATTCACATCCATTTATGTGACTTTCTAGAAAACTCATTCTAGGAATACTAAGTGTTTGTTGCTGCTGACTTCTAACTTGTTTTCATTAAATGAGAAAATTCTACAGTTGATTATTATTTCCAAGTAAATTTTTTTTCCCTGCAAAATCTTAGCAAAATACCTCTTTAAAGTACTGTGTTGTTAACTAAACCTTTGTCTTTTCTGTCACTGAGGGATTTCGTTATCTGTGAGAGTTCATTCTCTTCCTTATTTATATCCCTCAATCTTCCACACACCCTAAGTTGCATCATTCTGTGAAAGATGCTTCCACCTGCAATGATGGCTACAAATATCTGAGCACAGAGTACAAACATTTCTGCTTTCACATCTTATTTCTGCGTTTATTTAGGAAATAAATGAGACTGTGGGTCCAAGTCCAGCCTGTTACATAGAGATGTCCTCTACGCACTGCTGGAATTGGAGCAAGTATGACAAAGACAGCTCAGTAGGACAGTATGGTTATTACTTCAGATAAAAGCTCCATGATGAAAACTCATTGTGTACCAGGGGATGTATTGCAAGAATTTTAAATAGAGCTGAAGGGTCGAGAAGCTTCAAGAAGCATGTTCTGAAGCAACAGAGAAAAACTGCCTAATCTGGAGAATGACCTCTTACATGTATCCTAAGGGTATCAAAAAGGTCTGTGTGTCTCTATTATACATTCAAAGAATTAAAAAAATGCAGACAGGATGACTACTTGGTAGTTCATGAATGATTCAAGGTCACTGATAAGTAGCTACCATTTCAAGGGTAAATTCTGAAACATTCTCCATATCTCTAATTGGTCAAGAAGACCTAGTAATAACATGAAATGCTTTAAAACTTCTTGAATCTTTCCTATTCCTTCTTCCCATTCCCAGTGCTATCATCTTAATTCTCATCATTTTAAAGTTCTATATTCATTTAACCACTTCCTAATTAATCTTTCAGGCCCAACCTCCCACCCTATCCTACCGCTGTCACATTTTCAAATCCATCTTCCAAACTGAGTCCAGAATAATCTCTGTGAAGTACAAACCAATCCTATCACTTGCCTGTTGGATATTCATTCAGCAAATCAGGCCTCAGAGTTCCTGTTCCCATTGGCAGGGCTCTTCCTAAGGGAGACAGGCCAGGGACTGTCCACATCCTACCCTGCACGCCCAGGATCTATAAGAATGGGCTGTTTCTAGCAGCTCCTTTGACCTGTTCCCTTTTTAACCACCCTTTGGAAGAAATTAAGATAACTCCTCATCGAGAAATGTCAGGACATCTAATTTATGAGTGAGGTCTTGTACAAAAACATCCTAACTACTAAAACAATAGTTTTCAAACATTTTTAAATGACCAGAATAATTTTCTTCAAATAATATCTACTGCAGAACACCACCAAAAGTGGTTGAAAGAGCATTTTTGAATTTGACAACATAGGCTGAGGCTAGCTCATCTAGCACTATGTAAGCCACAGAATAAAGTTCAAATTTGGTTGGTGCAATGCAAGGTCAGCGGAGAAAAGAAACAGGGATGTGATGAAATCTGATTTACATTTTTGAAAGACCAATGTGGTTGCTGTGTGTAGAAGAGTTGAAACTACTGAGAATTTTAATGTGCTTGATGTATTTTCATGAACCCTAATTTAACCTACAAAAAGTCATATGCACTTTCCACCTTGTGGGCTTGTGTTTCCACCTTGTGGGCTACCGTGATAACAGAGTCACAGAATACCTGATCCTCGCTGGTTAATCCCAGGTGCATCACAAGGTAAAAATGCACCAGGAAGTCCGAGTTTGGCAAAACATCCTGGCGTCTGGTCATCATGGCACAGATCAGTCTGTAGGCTTGTAGTTTGCCTTCCTTATATTCATTTGGCAACGCTGTCGCCTGCCAAGGAGATGAGTTTAAAGATTTAATCAACTCCAGATGCAGAGCATTTCAACATTTCATTTACTTCTCAGTATTCTATAAGAGTTGTTTATGGAGATGAGGGATACAGTGGCTTTAGTAAGATTCAGCTTGTCTTCAAAATGTGCAGTCTTGGGCAATTACATTTTTTAAACTCAATTTCACAAAGGAAGAGGAAATTGCAATAAAGGAATAAACACATATCCACTTGCCTTAAATAGCCATGATGCAAACATTCTGAGTGGTGGGATCAGGACCGGTGGAGACGGAGAAGACTGGTTATCCAGGCTTATTGCCAGATTATCCCGTATCTAAGTCAGAGAGAGGAGAATTTTAGGAAAGGTCATGCTTAGCTTATCCCAACAATATTTCAATATTGTGTTCCATAGCCAAATAGCTGCTTCTCATTAAATTTCTGTACGTTGAGTAAAAACCTACAACATTTACAATTTTTTCTTTTACTGTGAGATCTACTGTAATTTTGAATTGTGTGTCCCACTTACTGGACATGGTTTTAGATTTAATACAAAACTAGGGCATTGTTTTCCCTAGAGTGTTAATGCCTGGGGAGGTCCTGAATTCTACATGGTAAGGAATGGCTTAACAAGTTATACTGTATAAATATAAATCGTTTTTGAAAAACAAAAATAAAAAACAAAAAACTTAATAACCTAGGGTAATCATACATTATAAACAAAAACCAGAATGAAAACCGTATGTATTCTAAGATTCTACCTTTGTAAAAATGTATTTAGCCACAGAAATAAAACTATATACGGGTTATCTCTGTGGGATGATGATGTTAATTTTCTTCTTATATTTTTCTATATTTTTCAAATTTTGTACAATAAAACCAGCATCACTTTTATAAAAGTGTATAGTGAATAGTACCCTATTCCTTTAATGTCCTATAGTAATATTCTCCGTATGTATTAAATAACTCTTCTGCATTTATAAAATGACCAAATTGTAAGTTATTACTTACTCTTTGACAATCAAACATACTTTGTCTACACACCTAATCCGTGTTCCAGAATACATTAATTGCAACACAGTTTTTATGTTACATGATAAATCAATTTCCCCCATTAGACTAACAGGTAATGTAGCAGGACATACCTTTGCTAGTTTGTACCAGAGTTCATAGAGATAGCCAAACACTTTGGCGTGAATCTTGGGTGACTGGATATTATTCACATCCCCGAGGATTCCCAAGATTCTTCGCCATAACACAGCAGCAGAGTCTGGGTGCCAACCAGTGAGGTTCCCTCCAGCAATTATACTACAGTCATCGGCAAGGCACTCACTGCTATCTATGGAGAAAAACATGTCTGTAAACACAATCTTGATTTCATCAGTACAATCTTTTCTCTTTAATGCAAATTACCGATGCTTGACAATTTATATATTCAGAGTAAAATAAGATGAAGATGAAAAGTGTGCAATGGCTGACGATTTGAAAGGATAGAAAAGCTGAGTCAATGAAGAAAGGTCAAATGACTTTGATTCCTCGAACTAAAAGGGCAATAACCTAGAGATGGTAAAACCGTTTCTGGAGATCCTGGGAAGGGAGGGTTTCATAAAACAGGGGAGGGAGGGGAAGGAGGAGAACCTTGGGCAGGATGGGTAGGGAACAGGGCCATGAAAAATAGGTGGCCAGGGAAGACCTCATTGCTGGGGTGACATTTGTGGAGGCTGTTATTAACTCAGGTTTATTGGGGTATAATTTGCTTACAATAAATTTTATCCTTTTTACACTCAAGGAGTTTTCAGAAGTGTATACAATCACGTCACTGTTACCACAAACTGTCATGAAAATTGATACAAGGAATAATCTCATCACTCCAAAAGTGCTCCTTTATAATAAGTCCCCTCCCTCCCTCTTCTTCGCCCCTTGCAACCACTGCTGTTTTCTGTCCCTATAGTTTTGCCTTTTCCAGAATGTCATATCAATGGAATCCTACAGTATATATTCTTTTAGTCTGGGTGCTGTCACACAGCTTAATGCATCTGAGATCCATCCGTGTGGTTGTTTCTTCTTATTGCAGATGAATATTCCATCTTATGGATGTATCCCACTTTATCCATTCACCTGTTGAAGGACATTTGGATAGTTTCCTGTTTTGAGTGATTATAAATAAGGTTACCATAAACATTTGCTTACAGGTTTTTGTGTGAATGTATGTTTATAGTCCTCTTTTTAAAGACCAGAATCACAAAATGACAGACAGTATTTCTTTGATATTTCTTCGTTTTAGTAGGCTATCTTCCAGGGGTGCCTGAGAAAGGAGCATGCCCCTACATATCTCGAAGTGTTTGTTCCCTGACTTGTAGTCCACAGTTTGGTTGGGTAGAGAATTCTATGATGGAAATGCTTTGCTCCAATTTTTTTAGAGTTTCCTTTGTGATTTTAGCAGCATTCTGATGCTTGAAATTATTTCATGAAAAATTATTAACTCCGCAAAATTTTAGCAGCCTCTTTTTGTACCTAGTGTTCAGAAGTCTCATGAAGTGCCCTGGTATCTATTTCCAGCCACTGTATTTGCCAATTCATTGGTGCTTTCAACTACTGACTTTCAAGTACTAACTTCCATTGACTTGATTTTATTTCTGCTGTCATATTTTTAATATCCAAAAGCTCTTTCTTGTTTTCTGTTCATTTTTATACCCTTGATCCTTGTTTCATGGATGCAATATATTCTTATTTCTCTAAAGATATTAATAGCTTTTAAAAATTTTATTTCTTCCCAGACTACTCCTTTTTTTGCTTTTTCATTCTAAATTTTAAAAAATTTTAGTGTTACATTAATTTCAGGGGTACAAAATAGCAATTCCATAATTCTATACATTACTCAGTGCTCATCAAGATTAAGTGCACTCTTAATCCCTTTCATGGGGGGATGGGTGAAACAGACTCCCCCATTTTTTTCAAACTCCTTTTAAGATACGCTCCACCCTACTTCATCTCATATTCTTCTATTTGTCTCATACTTTTCGTATTAGACATCCTCTTCAAATGGCTGGGGATCCTTGGCTATCTGTTCATATTTAAGAATGGTCCACAAAGAGCTGAATGGAAGTGTAGTGCACAGGTATGATCTTTGTTAAGTTTCACCATGTTCTCAGAGAACCTCAGACATACTTATCTTTAGGGTTTTGGTTTTTTTTTTTTTTTTTCAGAACTCAAATTCTAGGAAAAAGACTCTCTACTGCTCAGAGTATGCAAAATCTTATTTAGTTCCTTTGTTTTCAAGATAGCACCTCTACACTCAGCTCAGTATTGGTGACTCCAGGCCAGAAACCTAATTTATTTGCTCTTCCTTCTGGGATTAAATTCTAACAATCTTTTTTTTTTTTTTCAAATTTGAGGGTTTTTTTTTATGTTATGTTAATCACCATACATTACATCATTAGTTTTTGATGTAGTGTTCCATGATTCATTGTTTGCATATAACACCCAATGCTCCATGTAGAATGCGCCCTCTTTAATACCCATCACCAGGCCAACCCATCCTCCCACCCTCTCTTAAACAGACTTACAGTCTTCCTGGTTTTACCTCCTGCTTCTATAGCTACCTCTTATGGACAATTTTCTAACCCTTTTAGGGAAACTGCAGTAACTGTAGTCAGGTTGCTTCTTGGCTTTCCCTTGTACTGACACAGGATTCGGTGTTCTCAGGTCTGCCGATGCCTTGGTCACGTTGGTCACTACTGTCTTTTTTCCTGCCATCCTTGTCCTTGTGGATTTATGTCTAACTTAACATTAGACAAATGTCTAATTTAACATCCCCTATTGCTAACACCTTATGTAAGTATGGTACATCTACTATGATTAATGAACCAATGTTGAAACATTGTTATGTAAAGTCCATACTTCATTTAGATCTCTTTAGTTTTTAACCTAGTATCTTTTTTTTTCCTGTTCCAAGAGTCCATCCAGGATACCACATTATATTTAATTTCATGTTTCCTTCACCTCCTCTTGGCTGTGTCCTTGTTTTTGATGACCTTAACTGTTTTGAGGAGAACTGATCAGGTATTTTGTAGAATGTTGTTCAACTGGGATTTGTCTGCGGTCTTTCTCATGATAGGTTTTTTTCATCATATTATTATTCTTTGCTTTCACATTTCTGAAGTGAACTTCTCTTAGCTCTGATGTATGTATGATGTTTTCCCAATATTTTGGACTTCATTTGCTAATACTTTATTTAGTTTAGTTTATTTGTTGATATGTTTTTTAAATTTAATTTTATTATGTTACGTTAGTCACCACACATCATTAGTTTTTGATGTAGTGTTCATGATTCATTGTTTTCGTATAACACCCAGTGCTCCATGCAGTACATGCCCTCCTTAATACCCATCACCAGGCTAACATATCCGCCCACCCCCCTCCCCTCTAACACCCTCAGTTTGTTTCTCAGAGTCCATAGGTTCTCATGGTTCATCTTTCCCCCCATCCCCCCCTTCATTTTTCCCTCCCTTCTCCTAATGTTCTTCATGCTATTCCTTATGTTCCACAAATAAGTGAAACCATATAATAATTGACTTTCTCTGTTTGACTTATTTCAGTTAGCATAATCTCCTTCAGTCCCATCCATGTTGATGTAAAGTTGGGTATTCATCCTTTCTGATGGCTGAGTAATATTCCATTGTATATATGGACCACATCTTCTTTATCCATTCATCTGTTGAAGGGCATCTCAGCTCTTCCCACAGTTTGGCTATTGCAGACATTGCTGCTATGAACATTGGGGTGCATATGGCTCTTCTTTTCACTACATCTGTGTCTTTGGGGTAAATACCCAGGAGTGCAATTGCTGGGTCACAGGGTAGCTCTCTTTTTAATTTTTTGAGGCACCTCCACACTGTTTTCCAAAGTGGCTGTACCAACTTGCATTCCCACCAACAGTGTAAGAGGGTTCCCCTTTCTCCACAACCTCTCCAACAATTTGTTGTTTCTTTCCCTGTCCATTTTTGCCATTCTAACTGGTGTAAGGTGGTATCTCAATCACACTGAGGTCTTTAATCCATTTTGAGTTTATCTTTGTGTATGGTGTTAGAGAATAGTCGAGTTTCATTCTTCTGCATGTGGCTGTCCAAGTTTCCCAGCACGATTTATTGAAGAGACTGTCTTTTTTCCATTGCATATTTTTTCCTGCTTTGTTGAAGATTATTTGACCATAGAGTTGAAGGTCCATATCTGGGCTCTCTATTCTGTTCCATTGGTCTGTATGTCTGTTTTTGTGCCAGTACCATGCTGTCTTGGTGATCACTGCTTTGTAATACAGCTTGAAATCAGGCAATGTGATGCCTCCAGCTTTGTTTTTCTTTTTCAACATTTCCTTGGCAATTCGGGGTCTTTTCTGATTCCATTAAAATTTTAGGATTGTTTGTTCCAGCACTTTGAAAAATGTCATTGGAATTTTGATCGGGATGGCGTTGAAGGTCTAGATTGCTCTGGGTAGCAGAGACATTTTAACAATGTTTATTCTTCCGATCCATGAGCATGGAATGTTTTTCCATCTTTTTGTGTCTTCTTCAATCTCTTTCATGAGTGTTCTGTAGTTCCTAGAGTATAGATCCTTTACCTCTTTGGTTAGGTTTATTCTGAGGTATCTTACGGTTTTTGGTGCTATTGTAAATAGAATCGTTTCTCTAATTTCTCTTTCTACAGTTGCATTGTTAGCGTATAAGAAAGCAACTGATTTCTGTGCATTGATTTTGTATCCTGCCACATTACTGAATTGCTGTATGAGTTCTATTAATTTGGGGGTGGAGTCTTTTGGATTTTCCACATAAAGTATCATATCACCTGCGAAGAGAGAGAGCTGACTTCTTTTTTGCCAATTTGAATACCTTTTATTTCTTTTTGTTGTCTGATTGCTGTTGCTAGGACTTCTAGTACTACGTTGAACAACAGGGGCGAGAGTGGGCATCCTTGACGTGTGAGATGGACTCTTTTTCCTTTTTCAATACTGACCTTGTCTGATTTTACTGTCAAGGTATCACAAGGTAAATAACAGAATTTAGGGAGCTTTCTTCCTAATCTCTGGAACAGGAAAAGATAGCTTCTCTTTTATTTGAAGCTTCAGTAAAACAGGGAATTGTCCTTTATTTTTATAATCTATTCAAATTAACCTACTATATTGTTTTTTAAAACTTATATTGTTTATAGTTCTGTTCCCTTTTCACCCTCATTAATTTTTCCTTGATTAATCGTGCTTACTTGGCTATTTTATTCTTTTAAAGAGTGGTTTTTGATTCTTTGCTTTCTAGTGTATATGTGCATGCTCTTAGCTTTATTATTTCCTCTTTTATTAACTTCTATATATTATTAGTCTGCCATTCTTTTCCTAATTTTTTGAATAGGGCACACAGATCAATAATTTTCTCTTCTCATATACACACCTAAGGCCATTTTTTTTTCCCTCCATATAAGTCTTCAGTGACAATCTAGAGATTTCGATATGTAGCCTCCACTGTAGTTCAGTTTGAAATATTTTCTAATTCACAGTTTAATTTCTTTTTGGACTTAATTTATTTGAGGTGCAGTTTTTAGTTTCTTAATGCATTTTTCTTTTATCTTTTTGTTCTTAACTTATTTCATCATATTCACAGGATGTTTCAAAGCATGGACATGTGTTGAGACTTAATGATCTAATTGGTCAATTTCTGTAAATGTTCCACGTGCTTTTAAAAATCACACATATTTTTAATTTATTTCAAAGTTTTTTATATATATCCATTCAATCAGGATTAATTATATCATGTACTTCTTCTCTATTCCAATGTTTTTTCTGCTTCACTCATCAATTAATGAGAACTCATTAAAATTTCCTACTACGATTATGGTTTTATCAGTAGTTCCTTATAATTCTGTCCAATTTTGCTTCATGTATCTGGAGGCTATGAAGTTCATATAAATTCAGAATTACTGCTCTAATAAGTCATTTCTGCTTTAAAGTTTATGTGACTGACATACAGTTAGCTCAGCAGTCTGTCTTTCTTCCTAGCTACCTACGTAGTTATTTACTTACTTAGGATCTTCCTGTACATGATGTATTAGGGTTACCTCTTGTAAACATCATATGGCTGGGTTTTATTTCTTCAGTCTAACCCAAGAGCTTCCGATTTTAACTGCAAGTTTACATGGTTTGTATTTATTATAGTTGCTGACTTATTTGATTTCATTTCTAACATCTTACTTTCAGCTTCCTGTTTAAGTCACCTTTGTTTTGCTTCTCTCTCTCTTTTTAAGTTTGTTTATTTAAACAATCTCTACACCCAATATGGGGCTCGAACTCACAACCCCAAGATCAAGAGTCACCATGTTCTTCCAACTGAGCCAGCTAGGCACCCCGCTTTGTTTCTCCTTTGAACCTTTGGAGGGAGTTTAAAGAGTTGTGTCTCACCTTCATCACTAATCCCCTTTCTCTACTGTCTTACAATATACATTCTGAACATAATCATTCCCAAAGTTCTGTTCCTCACCCCACACACAGACTGATTTCTAGGCAATTATCAACACCCATTTGAGTGTCATTTAAGTATAAAAGTTGGTCAAAGAAATTGAAGCACAATTTATGGATGTGAGGAACTCAAGGAGCCAACAAACAGCAAGGAGTTAACATGACAAGGAGCCAGGGCAGATCCAAGAACAGTTCTGTATCCTTCAACACTGTACCCACACAGTTGCTGATAGCTTATTATATTAATTATGGAAAGAGTCCAAGACACTGAACAAAGGATTTAATAAGGATGGCACATAGTGTCATAGAAAGGCCTTCCAGAACACAGAAGCACTGTTCCTTCTTAGAGGAAAACACATCTTTATTTCCCACAGTGGTATCATATAATCAGTTGAGGAGAAACAATACAATGTGCAGATATAATCCAAGCTGGAATTCCTATATACTGTGCCTGAAAGACAGGAGGTAGAGAGAGCAAAAGCCTAATTATGGGCCTTCTAGGTTCTTGATTTCTATAAAGCCTCAAAAGAGAGACCCCCTCCTAACGTTTAATCAGTAAAATAAGTGCATCTGTCAGTCTGAAAAGTTATGCTGAAGCCTTAATGAATGCTTGTAAATCAACATAAGCCCCCAAGTGAACAAATAGCATAATATGGCATTTATTTTTCTCATAAAGAATGTCATCATGTCTTTAATCTCCTTAGGGGTTAAAAAAAGAAAAAAGGTAAGGGGATTAGATGATTTGCAGCTTTGTTTCATCCCTTACTACCACCCAAAATGCAGCCATCCAAAGAGAGATCAGTCCCCAGCATTCCAATCACACTGAACTCTGGCTGAGTAACACTTCAAGTAAATGTAGGCCAGGTACCTCATCACCTGTATGTCCCTGCTACCTGCCAACTAATACTGTCTCAGTTATGAAAGAATCCCATGTAGAAAGTCTGTTTTAATACTGCTTTGCTCTCAGAAAAATTTATACCTCAATGATAAAATCCTAGGAAACATCCTTCACCACATTATCAAAATGTGTTGAGTCCTTTAGAAGTATTTGAAGTGACTGCATGCTCAATATTACTGTGAAATTTTTAAAAATGAATTGAAATGTTTTTGCCCAAAATTATTCCATTCATGGCATAAGTAACAGAACAGATGCTGACATTTTACATGTAGATGGTTCCTCAGTGAAGCAGCACTTAATTAAAAATGGGGATTTGAGAGATTTCAGAAAATTTCATTTCACCCTAAAAATACCAAGTATTTATTTTCTTTTTTATGAGCAAGCTAGCATGCTCGTCTAGTACTGTTCTGTTTCATTATTACTAAATGCTACAGAGCCATTTAAAAATTTTATTAATGTGGAAATTCTCACAAACAAAATCATATCATCTTTCTCCAAACACACATGATTTTAGCAGAGAAATCTAAAGTATAGAACTTTGCAAATATGCAAAGGATTTTAGCTATGAAATATCCTGGTAATTGGTAAAACAGGCCCTTAGAGACCACATGCTGATTTCACATGGCTGCAATTTTATATAGTCTTGGTAGAATGTTGAAGAAACATAGCTGGCGCTTTGCAGATGAATTTCCCTTTCAATTTGAAAACTAAACAAAAGGCACAAACCCAAAGGCTCGACTGAAACACCTTCATTCTGGGACCAGAAAAATCAGGCCTGGATTTTGATGATCAAAAGTGGAGAAGTAGCGGGTTGGCGTTCTGTTGACCACCATTACGGCCTGACTCTCCTCTTCTTCCTCATCTGCTTTCCAGACATTGTTCATTTTAAAGATTTTAGAAGGTGAGCAACCAATCCCCTGGTAGTCTATCACTGTTATTTTTCTTATAATTTCATGACTTCAAAGTAGGTCAAAGCCTAGTGAAAATGCCAAAAGTGTGCACAATGGCAGAGAATGCTCACAAACCTTGTTCCTGCAAGAACAGTTTTGGTGGCAGGTAACAGTGAATGTAATTCATATGCACAGCTATAATTAAAAGCATAAGTGGTAAAAAGATTTTTATAACATTTGGAGGCAGGACTGTGATAAATACACTAGATGAAAGAGATTTTGAAACTAAATCTTACGGACTTTTTATTCTTAAAAAAGGTTAAAAAAATTTTTTTTTTCTTAAAGATTTTATTTATTTATTTGAGACAGAGAGCATGAGAGGGAGGAGGGTCAGAGGGAGAAGCAGACTCCCTGCCGAGCAGGGAGCCCGATGCGGGACTCGATCCCGGGACTCCAGGATCATGACCTGAGCCGAAGGCAGTCGCTTAACCAACTGAGCCACCCAGGCGCCCCAAAAAAGGTTAAAATTTAATTTCTGTTTTTTAAATTTTAAAATTCTTTTTTTTTTAAATTTTATTATGTTATGTCACCATACATCATTAGTTTTTGATGTGGTGATCCACGATCCATTGTTTTCATATAACACCCAGTGCTCCATGCAATTTCTGTTTTTAACTAAATAATACAGTAGCCTGCAACTTAAAGCTTATTCAGTTATTGATTCAAGTATTTATTGAATGTTCTCTCCTGCTATGCACCATTCTAGGAGTCAAGAATCTGCTGTGACCACAACTGACAACCCCTCACTCCTAAAGCTTATATTCCAGTGGGGTAATACCAAAGAGCCTCCTTCAAATAAACTAAATATGTTTGATACAATATCTTACTGAGTCTTATCTTAAAATGTATCACTGACCTGACAGACACCTGGAAAGGAAAGAGCACCAAAGCTGGCTTGTACCCTTTGGAGTTCTGTAAACCTTTGGAATTCTTAAAGTTTTTCTGATAATGAAAAAATCTTAAGTATGCTAAAGTTGAATTAATGATTGATATTTTTCTCATTGATATTGATTGAAAATGATTGATGGCTTTTTTTAAATCTTGATTAAGAAAATCTTCCCTAACTCAAGGTCTTAGACATGTTTTTAGAAAATGTTTTTCTTCTAAAAGTTTTAAAATCTTTTCACATTTCAGTATTCTATCCATCTGTGAGCATGGTGTGAGGTAGGGATTCTATTTAGTTTTTCTCCGTATGGCTAAATACTTGTCCACAGGCATTTGTTGAACAATATATTCTTTCCTTGTCAGATCTGGAATGCCAAGTCTTTCATATATCACAATTCCATGCCTGTGTGGATTCAGTATGCATTTTATATTCCATTCCATTAGTCTTAGTTGTCTATCCCTGTGATTAAAGCTTTCTTTAAAAAACTGTAACACTTATCTACTGCTTGTGGCTATCAGGATAAATGTCTTCTGTCTTCTTGGTAAGCTCTTAAGTCAGACACGGCTATGACTTATTCATCTTTTTATTTCTTATAGCATAAATATCAATATTTCGAGTTTGTAAATTATTTGCTAAAAAAGAGATGAGGTCAATAGCAATACTGCTTCCTAGCTATAAAGTCATAAATATTTCCCTCCAAAATCATGACCTCAACAGAGCAAAATTTATGTATGTATTAGCTATATTTTATTATTTTCTGTATTCTTGATGCTCTGCCATCTAGGGTTTTCCTGACCAGGAAGAGACTGCCCCTCCCAGGGTTAGTTAACTCCTAGAGATAGCAAACAGTTCATGTGTCTTTCATACGTAAACCCACCAATCCAACACTCATACTTCCCAACTACCTCCTTTATCTAGCTGCTACACATCAAAGCCTAAGCACCCCACGATCAGGAACCAGGCAACCAGTCAATGTTCCAAAATCAGCTGAATTTATTCAAACTAGCCAATCCTAAATGTGCTTCACCAGCCTTGCCTTGAAAAGACAATAAAGGATGTTGCCCATGTTTCCTTCTCTCTCCCCTCTTCTGATCAATCCTGATGCTTCCCCATGTGTCTCCCCCACCTTGCACCAGCATGGCATACCATGGCCCTGTTTCTACGGACCTATGAGTATAAACTTGTTCCTTCACAACAATCATTTCCATGTCTTCATGTCTTGCCGTACTTGATTAAAACAAATCCCCATTTTGAAATGAAGAAAAATAAATTTACCTGTTATTTTCAGGAAACATGTAATAATGTAAACAAGAAAACAAATATAAAACTATTAGCTTGCCAGTGATGAAGGAATTCAAGATTTCAGAAGCAGTTTATTATGCTAAATATTTGATAACTGGTAGGATTATTCAATGAGAAAGAAGGAAACACTCAAATTGTTTGATCATTCTCTTTGCATGTCCTAAAGATCAGGCTAACATGAGTTTTATTTCGTACATTTATGAAGAAATTGTTCTCTTAAGAACAGAAAGTTAAATTCAGAACTGTGATAATCCTTAAACCTTATCATATTACAGTTTGTCCTTTTCACAGATGACAAGATGAACTATTGAACTAAGTGTACTGAGTCTCTATATTAGTATTTCAAAGAAGAACAAAGTATTTGGAGGAGTTAATCACAACATAGAGTGCATTATATAAAATTACCTCACACAAGTTTATTAAATTGACCTGTCCCATGCATACTCTGAAATGGGATCAAAACTAATCTTTCCAAAGGACAGACAAAAGAAGTAGGTACCCAATTTTCTTTCTTTTCAATAAAAATAATTAAAACTAGTTCTTGTTTAAGTAAATTCAACTTACTGAAAATTCACTATTGCCTTTGACAGTATTACGATTATGATTTCCCTTGGATAATCTGTATACTGGACCCAAAGAAGCCATTTATTTCATAAATATATAAATAATTCTCAAATGGTTTAAAGGGGGTTGCAGTTGTAATTTGAACAGCAATGCAGTAGAAAGGAGTAGACATAGCGCTGCACTGGAGTCAAAACACTCTGGAAGCCAGTTCCAACTCTGGCAATTACTTTCCAGACAGACAATATGATTTCTCTGTGTCCCGGTTTCTCCATTTCTAAAGCAACATTTATAAGACTTGGACTGCTTACCATCCAGAATCAGAGAAGATGACTCAAAATTCTTTGTAAACTGTTAAATCCCTTACAAATTTATAGTATTATTATTTAAAATTATTACATATATCTATATATCATTATATGTAAAAAATTTTAACTCGGTTTTAAAAGAATCAAAAATTTGAGAAGCACAAATTGCTATCCAATAATTTATAAAACTAAGCACATGATTTTGCCAATAATTTTCTCACTGACTCTGTAAAGCTTCTACCATTGGCAGCTTTGAATACATAAACCAAAGATATCCACTGTCTTTTAAGGACAGCACTGCAATATTATAAGGCAATGCATTATTCACTTATGGCTAAATGGTTTGTTTTTCTTCGTTCATGAATCTATTCTATTATTAAAATACCACACATTAAATACACATTAAGATCATACGTCTTGGTCTTATCTATCTCACAGATAAACGATTTTACTCAACACCATTTTTCTATGTAAATTTTATGAAGTTTTGATGTTACTCCATCAGCAATTTCCAGGAACATTAGAGACTAGTTAAATTTTATAAAATAATTAATGAAAACCAAAGTTTGCCTGGTTAAAAAAAAAACTAAGGCAAAATTTTAGACTTTACTTATAATTTTAAAATGATTTTTAGCATTTTAATAGCACTTTTTACTCAACTTGTGCTTTCTAGCTTGTTGTTGTTTTCCTAAAAGGTATCTGCACATAAGCATGAATATGGTAGGCCAGGAAGGACTTGTGTGTGTGTGCGTGCGCGCACATGCACGCATGTGTATAGCTAAAACTGCAGAGCGCTTCCACATGCACTGTTCTGTGCACCTGGCTTATGTGTTTACATATTTATTCCTCCAACAATCTTATAATAGGGACTATTACTCTCTATATTTTACAAAATTGACAGAGAGATTAACTTGCTCAAGGCCACCCAACAATTAGTTGGCAA
Source organism: Mirounga angustirostris (assembly GCF_029215605.1). Taxonomy (NCBI): domain Eukaryota; kingdom Metazoa; phylum Chordata; class Mammalia; order Carnivora; family Phocidae; genus Mirounga; species Mirounga angustirostris. The sequence goes on along the minus strand of NW_026991718.1, from coordinate 93,155,733 downwards.
AGCCTGGATGCAGATCCAGAAAGTTTGCCTCTGTAGTCCATTCATGAATCTTAAAAATACATTACTCAGGGGAGAAAAGTAGCAAAAAACACAGAATATGATATCATTTTTTAGAAGTCTAAAATCTAAATGACATGATACATGGTTTCAGGATGCAGATATATGTGGTTACACTATAAAGAAATCAAGGGAATTATTATTGAATAAATTGGGGCACCTAGGGCAACTGGATGAGGAAAGAAGGGAAGGGACTTGAGAAGGGCCTACAGAGAACTTCACTGGTGTGGGAGCCATTCTATTTCTTAGGTTGGGTAGCAGGCTCACACGTGATCATTTTATTACTATGGCCCATAACTTACATATAGGTCACAACTTACCTTGTATGTGTCAAACATTTTATTGTAAAAATTAAAGAAAATATTAATCAATAAGCTATTCAGACTCTCTGACTTATTCTGGATTTGTGATACATGTGAGTTGGATAAATCACTCTTCTGTTTCCAGAGTCAAGCAAATTTGGTCAGGGATGGCAAAGGCTTGGCATGAGTATCATCACTCGCTCCCATGGTGGACAGTGGTCGTCAGCATGGCCTGCTTCCTCCTGTGTCTGACCACTGTTTTAGGATCTTTTCCACACTGGACTCGGAGAATTCATGACTGATTATGTACAGGTGGTTGGGGCTGCCACATCAGTTTGGCTGGAGGTAGCACCCCATCATCATTGTGCTAAAGGATTCCTAGAATTCTTGCAACTGGGAAACTCTGGGATTCCCAACTGGTCACACTGGTGCCTCTTTTTCAAAGATGCAGTTACCTGTTAAGTTCGAAGCATCGGTGGGACTAAGTTGTAACCAATGGCGGGCATCGGAGTCAGTCACACCATCTGTGGGAGTGTTCAGTTCTGGGTCTTCCTCACAGGTTGGCCATGGGCTCATGGACAGCTCTACCTCATTGTTATAGCCCAGAGCTGTGTCACTGCTGATACCTTCACCTGGCACAATGGAAGAACCGAAGTCTGAGATAACAAATAGCTGCAAATCAGAATGTTCCCAATCACCAACATGCAAGTAACTAAACAGCTGATACAGCAGGAATCGTTCAGGGGATGGGGGCTCAAAAGCTGACATTGTGGGGATCTTGGTCACAAACAAAGCTCCTAGGTGCAGGGCATTAATGGTCATTATGAGCTCCCCTACGTATTACCAAGTGACAATCTTTTCAAGGGAGTCTTCAATTCAGTTATCCCATATCCCCAAAAGATTACATCAAGTCGTTCAGCTTTCTACTGCAACCTACTCAACTACGAAAGGGCACAGGTGGAAGAAGATGATGGAAATTCCTTTCACCACAAATGCAAGTTTATTCTACCAGCTACAAGAGCCTAAGGATGCTTTTTACCTTGAGTTCAATGTTTAGACCTAAACCTAGTGTGAATCACCCAGGCTCACTGGGGGATGAGGTGTCCAACTGCAAAAGATTTTCTCCAAAAGAAATTCTCCCCTTTAAACACTAAAAAGTTCTAATTTGTCATAATACAATGATGCTTTCAAAGGCTATTAAGCCTTATAGAGTTATTTAGTCTGACACAAAACAGACCTAGACAGTCTGCTCCTCCAAGTCTTCTGTCTACTTCCTAACAGTTTTATGTGTCTACCCTTCCTGTCTGCTCTTTGCATTCACTGTTGACAGTCCCTCAGCCTTGTTGCTTCTAATCTGCTGTCCTCTCTTCACGTGCCAAGAGCTGCAAGTTGTCCCAGCCACCAGATAAACTGAAAGTTGCCCCAGTAACTAACGTGTCAGGTCCCTCCTTCATCTGCCACAGAACTCCAAGCCAACAGGGTCTGAAGGTAGAGCCTAAGAGGAGCTCCTCTGCCTCTACCAAAAGCACCCTAGATCTGCAGGAGTTGTTTACTACGCTTCTGAGAAGGGGGCAGCCAGGCAGCTGACTTCAGGGAAGCAGATTATTAGGGCCATAGTCTACATACAGTATATAATATGTCTAAGGATTTGAATCAAATTTCATTTTTTAAATACTTATACCATTGACCTCAATGTACTTCTGAAGCATTTTGCTCCTAGCCTGTGGGAACTTTCTGGGGAAGATCACTTTTCCTTCTGGGTCTGTTTGGTCACCCAGCCATTGGCCTTGCTTGTGCCTCTCAGATGGAGAAAGGCCCAGGGTGGAATGACAGGCCTCTATGGCACACATAATGGACTGGATCTGTTTTACTGCACATGTGTACCGTCCATCAATCCTGGGATTCCAGGAATAAAAATGTCCCATTTCACAACCATGTCTCCTCAAAGGATAAGATATCATACAAGTCAGAAAGTAGAAGAAAACAAAATAGATGACTCTGAAGTTGGATGAACAGAGACTGCATTTCCTGGAACTTACTCTTCTGTGTTTCCTTACATTTTCCTTGCATCTGCTGCAAATCATCTTTTAAATCCAATTCAGCAGGGCTGCTGCTTCTTCGAACTAAGATCTTCAGACAAAAAGAAATAATACATTTGTGACAGGAAAGTTCTAATTTTTATAAGACTGTTAAGTTTCTAGTTCGCATTTCTAAAGAAAAAGAAACAATAATAATAGCAACAAAAAACTGAATGATGTTTTCCATTTGAAGGATATGTGTTCACAAATTACTATAATTGAATTACAAATTACTCAAGATCTGAAATTTTTGGCTTCTCCTTTGTCAAGTGACATCCACTTAAACTGATCTACTGAGAAGGGATGCCAGTTTCTATGGAAATAATTTATTTTAAAGTTTTATTTGTACCTCTGCTTGAGCACACATACATAGTGAAACCAATTCTGCAGAAGGCCTGAGCTGCCCAGGAATGGTGAGGATGCTGGCAGGGAAGGTGTAAACTCTACCCAGACATCTAAAGGTCGCTCAGTGCCTCCTTGTTAAATATGCAACAGACTTTTCTGAGCACCACTCCACACTAAACCTTGTGCTAAATAGAGAGGACTAAAACATTTGGAGGCAATCTGTATGCTCTAAAATTTATAACTTGCTTGGAGAGACAAAACATACACATTACACAAAATGATTACAGGGTACATAAGCAAAATATGCAAGTAAACTCTCTCTAAAAGGTATGCAGAATAAAGTGTTACCTTAATTGGCTCACAGTTACAGGAGAGCTGTTCAAGAAGGCAACAGACATGAAGTGGTAGAGAGAAGGCAGGAGGGGATTCAAGGCAGGAAGCACTGAGTAGTAATCAGCAAGTTCTATGTGCAGGAAAAGAAGCTGATTATATAGCAGGCCATGCAAGGCAGTCAGATGAAGAAGGAAAATGTTAAGAAGAAAATGCAGACCACCTTCTAAAAGAGGTAGCTGCCAACTGGCCTTCAACATCAGGCTTACAAATTTCAACCCAATATTGACAAAACGAGCAACTGTATGTTCCAGACAATAGTTTACTGTGATTAAAAATATAACTAGAAAGATAAGTCTAGTACTTATTTGTGGGATAGATTAAAATTAAGAAGAAAATTGCTATGGAATTGTTATAGTGATTAAGGAATGAGAGGATAAGGCTTTTGACAGTGGAAAAGGAGAAGAAAAGACAAATAAGAAAATGCTGTAGAATGACAGACAAGAGCTTATATGAGAGCTGTATATGAGAGTGGAGGAAAATTAAATCACAAAAGGATATGAATCTAGGGGACCATGAGAACAATGGTAATGAAGGAAGGAAGGAAGGATAGGAAGAAGGAAAGAAGGAAGCATAAGAACAAAGGAACTTGAGAGATTTCTGATATTTTAATTTTCATCTTTGGGCTAAATATCCAAAGCAAATGTATTGTAAGTGGGCACCATAACTCCAGGACTAATGAGATAGAGGAGAAAGTCAGGAATGAAGATGTAGTATTTAAGGTCCTCCATGGCAAAGTGCATAAAAAACCTGGGGTCCAATGAGCAAACGAAAGGGAAGACTACTAAACAAGCAAACAAATGAAAAGGAGGAGCTGAGATGTATAATTAAAAGACAGAATAATTATGAAGCTAAAACACAGAAGTAGGTCATGGATTAATTATTCAGAAGACTAACACCACATGAAAAAATATTACCCAGCCTTAAAGAAGGATGATATATACCTAACGTGATAATAGAAATATACCCAGGATCTTTCCTTAACTAAAAAGCAGAATGCGGGCACTTCTGCTTCTGACTACATGAGAGATGCAATTTCCTCCAGCTACAGAACTAGATTTTACATCAAAATTTTAGGCTCACAGGAAGTAGAATAAAACTCCCCCCAGTGATCCACAATTCCGCCCCCCACCCCCCAAAGTGAGCAGAAACCAGAGCAGTGAAACGGGGCTGCCATAAGGGTAAATCTAGCATTACCACTGCCAGTGGCAAAAGGACCAAGAGTCCAGGATTAAAGAAGCACTCCTTGGTTCCTGGAAGAAACAAATGCACACGTTCTGGGGAAACTCCATCACTTCAGACATCCAGGTTTTCTGTAGATTAAGACCCATCAGCTAGGAACTCAAAATCAAAGATCACCCAACACCCAAGGAAATAAATCATCATGTACAAGAGTCTCAGAAACAGTAAATATCAGACTTAGACCCCATCCCCACCCCTAAGGATTTCAGATAATCAGAAAAAGAATTTAGAATTGTAATTTGTGGCTATTTTAAAGGAATAAAAGATGGGAATCACAAAAGTGAGCAACAAGAGATTATTAGAAATTACAAGAAATGCTTGAAAATAATTAACCAGAAGCAAAAGTCATAATTGTTGAACTAAAAAACTCAGTGGAAGTATTAAATAGCCAACTCCATATTCAGTAAAGAGAGAACTGTCGAAGTGAATGAAAGACAGATCTGATGAATTACCCAGAATGTAGAAGACAGCCAAGAAGAGTGGAAAATATGAAAGGAGATAAGAACATGGAAGATAAAAATGAGAAAGTCTAAATGTATTTCTCCTAAAAATTCCAGAAAAAAAAGAGCTGAAAGAACAAAAAAGAGGCAATATTTGAAAAATTATTATCAAGAATTTTCCAAAAACAATGGAAGAGCAAGCATTCACAGATGCATGGCATATAGCATATACAAAAAGGACAAATGTATAAACCAAAAGAAAATGCACCTAAATATAATGCAGGAAGACCGAAGGACAAGGACAAAAAACAGCAAAAACAACAACTAGACAGAATGGACAGAAGAACTCTCAATAGCAACAATGAAAGACAAAAGATAGTAGAAAATTAGCTTTCAATAGAAAGTGGGAGGAAGGGAGAAAGAAATAGGGGAACTATAGTAATTAAGATATTATATTACTGTCTGGAGAGACAAAGTAACCGATGAGTCAAGATAAGTATATATGAGAGAAAGGTTCATTTCAGATCAATGAAGGAAAAATGAATTCAATAAATGGGACCCAGGACAAGTGGTGATCCATGTGGGAAAAAATAAAATAAAATTAGATCCTTCCTCACTCCATAAACAGAATCAATTCCAGATGGATGAAAGACCTAAATGTGTAGAGCAAAACTGAAACACTTATATTCTTATGCTTGTAGAGTTGGCATTTTAAGATTTTCATAAAACCTAACCATAAAAATAATTAACAAAAATACCCAAATTAAGAACTTCTGTTCATCAACAGACACCCTTGAGAGAGTGAAAATATAAGCCACGTGCTGGAAAAAGATATTTGCCAGATATATAACCAAAATAGGATCAGTCTTCAGACTGTATAAAGAATTAGTACAAATAAAAGAGAAAAAGACAAATAAAAAATTAATAGGAAAATGGCAAAGACATCACATGAAACACACATGGTCAATCAACATATGGAAAGATTTTAAACTTTATTAGTCTGAGAAATGCAAAATAAAATGAGATCCCATTTTCACCCATCTGACTCATCAAAATTTTTAAATCTGACAATAGCAAGTATTGATGTGGATGAATGGGAACTCTTAACACATTGCTGACAGAAATATAAGTGCTGTAATCACTTCGAAAAACACACATTCTCTCGTTAAGAACATTCTTCTACTTTATGTCTCATTAATTCCACTCCTAGTCACCGTAAAGAAAATCTTAAACATGTAGATCTTGAAACATACACATGAATGTACATAACTTCATTTTTCATTAAAAAAAAAGTTGCAACAACCTAAATGTCCATCAACAAGAGTATGGAAAAATAAATTGTGGCTTATTCACAGTGGATTGTCATACAGCAGAGAAAAGAGGCTATATGCCACAATGTTGATAAATCTTAAAAATACATAACTGAGTAAACAAAGCAATAATATCCTTTAATAAAGTTTAAAAATAAGGAAAACTAAAGGATATAGTGTTTGGAAATACATACATATAGAGCAAAACTACAGAGCAAAGCAAGGACATGATAAACACAAAGCCAACATATTGCTATTCTCTAAGGGGACAAGGAAAGAACCTATAGGTCAAAGCAACAGCACCGGAAAAATTCTAGTTCTGAAACTGGGCAGTGGGTATGTAGGTGTTTATTTGATTGCTGAAATATACATACACATATATACAGAATATACATACATAAACTGGTATATGCCCTTTTAAAAAATAAAGACAGAAAAACTTAACACTGGTTATCTTCTAGGCAGGGAGGACTAGGAAGCGGCCTTCTCTGTTTATTTTGCACCTTTTTGTGATGTTTGAGTTTTCCATTAATATATACTACATGTTTTTTAAAAATGACTAAGCAGGAGTTACCTGCATACATGAGATATGGGTTACTTTTTAATGTTCTTCTTTATACTTTATATTTGGTCTAAAAAAAAAACCAATAAATGCTATTTTACATTTTCTAAAAAAGAAATCATAACTGATCTTTGCAAAAACTCACTTATCTAGCAACTCACGTCAGGTGGAGCATATCACCTAAAGCAGTTATCAGGAACAGGGAATCTGAGTATGTTTGACAGGCAAGGATACCTGCTTAAAAATATTGAGTGGCACGTACAGACCAGAAGGTAAATTCCATTTTCATGCTAATTTTTTTCTATTTTTGTAATGTGACTATAATTTTACACAGAAAGCAAGCCTTTAAGAGATCTCAATAACCAATCACCAATCGCCAATAACCCATCTAAAGGGACAAATGTTTTAAAAGAAAGTATCGCTGCTACTAATAAATTTACTTTGCCAATAATTTATATGCTTATTTTTAATAACAAACTGATACAGTTCAAAAATATCTTACTGTTACTCCTTCATGTTCTTTCTTCACATGTCCTTTGTTTTCTTGAACAGGCTTGGACTCTGAAGAACTCAAAGTCTGTACATTTTCTACCTTTTGACCTAGAGATTTGGGGGAAAAATTTACAAAATAAAATTTCAGATGATAAAATTAGAACAGGATTTTTATATATAAGTAATTAATCAAATTTAGATATTCTAGGATATGTAAAAACAGGAGTTATGGATCTGGCAAACTGGTAGCCTATGGGTCAAGTCTACTCTATAGAATCTTTGACCCACAGAGAGCTTTTAAGAGAGTGGACTGAATGCTATTCACTATAGCCAACAGGTCCACTTAGCACATTAAGTTGGCACAAGGGAGGGCAACAAGAGCTCTCCTGGGGGCCTTCAGAAAGGGATCTCAGAGGAAAGTTACCTGAGTTGGGCAGGTGAACTGACAGGAAAATAGAGCGGTACGGTGGCTCAGTATTACTCAAGAATAAAGATTGGGGAGAGAAAGCAAAAATAACCAGTATCAGTAATAAAAAAGGGAATATCACCACACAGCCTATAAAATTTCAAATGATCATAAGAGGCCAATAAATTTGAAAAAAAAATACATCAATGGAACAAACTCCTAGAAAAAAACATCTTAATCTAAATCAAAATAGGAAAAGGGAAATCTTAATAGTCTTAAAATGATTTATAAATTTGAATGGTATTTTAAAATCTTCCTAGAAGGGGCGCCTGGGTGGCTCAGTTGGTTAAGCGACTGCCTTCGGCTCAGGGCATGATCCTGGAGTCCCTGGATCGAGTCCCGCATCGGGCTCCCTGTTCGGTGAGGAGCCTGCTTCTCCCTCTGACCCTCCCCCCTCTCATGTACTCTCTCTCTCTCATTCTCGCTCTCTCAAATAAATAAATAAATCTTTAAAATAAATAAATAAATAAATAAATAAAATCTTCCTAGAAGAAAACTTCAGGCAACTGGTGGATTCTATCAAATATTTCAGGGGGGAAAACAATCACAACAGTTTTACACAAAACCTTTTGGAGAATAGAAAATCTTTCAGATAATACATCTCTCGAGTTATTTCTTAATTGTGTTTTCTTATTTCAAGAAGATTTCTAAGAGGGAACACTTGCCTAGTCTTTTGATGAGGCTATGAGATAACTTGTTGATAAAGAAGCTGGTTTATTTCTTACTTAAACGATGAAACTAGAATTAAATGATAAGCACGCTCACTGGCACCAGACACAACTAAAACATGCGCTTTCCCTGAAAAATATGTCGTTCACTGTTTTCAGGTCTAGCCATCTGCCTCTTTGCTTTCCACGTCCTGTTTTGCTGAAAGGTGTCGGAGACACTGTGTAGATGGATGTTATCACAAATTATTGTCTTCAACCTCAGCAGAGGCCACAAGCTGCTAATAAACTTTCTCACAAGTTTGGCCAGTCGTCCGTGCTCACCATCAACTTTTATGGCTCTCCTCACACAGCCCTTTCCCACATGCCCCGCCTCTGCCTCCCCTAACTTTGCTGCTCTCCCTGACCCTGTGGTGTAGCATTCTCTGCTTCCCACCTACTGCAGCCCCTCCAGACTTCTCTCCAGTCCTCAAACAGGCTGCTCTTAAAAGAGGTGCACCTAACTATATATAATTTACATAAATGTAGTAAAATAAACAGTGAAAATATTTCATTGCCAGAAGTCACATCCTTGCAATCAACTTAGAAAGAAGGTTCCCTTTAGGGTGAGAATAAATGCAGAACGCAATCTGGTGTGCAGCTCCTTCCCACCAGGATCTGCAGTCCTGTTAAACGGAAGTGCAGCTACTCCGTACCCTGTGGAGAGTCTGAGCACGGTGGCTCCATGACGTCAGGCGTGCTGCTACTCCGCATGATGTGCGGCTGCTCTGCCACCAGGCAGCCAGATTCGGCGGCAGGTGCATTTTCTGACTGCTGACATTCTTCCACTTCTGTGGGCATGAACACAAAACATGCGGAGATGTATTTCAATATTTTTAAAAATAATTTCACCACTTGAACCAACCGATTCTAAAACTGTAGTTTTAGATACTCCCCCCCAAAATTACACAGTAGGATAATCTGCATTTACATCGTAAAGTTTTCTACACTTGTTAACAGTAATATTCCACTCCAAGAATACATTTTAAGTTCTGCAAAGCATTTTGTTTTTCCAAGTGAAGGAAAAAAAAGAGAAAAAGCTGCAGAAATGGTTGAGAACTATAAAAGTCACTTGGAATTCTAGGGACAGGCATGCCAAGGAATGAGAGAATGAGGCGATACACGGAATAGGAATTTACATTTGAGGAGAGTAGCAAGTCACACACACACCCCTCTCTAGGAAATGGGAATTTCAACTCTATTATTCCTTTTAACAGATAAATGCACAACTGTCCAAAATAAAATACTGTAATTATTTAATAGCTTATAACACCAAATGCGAAGCTGAATTAATCACTAAAGTACAAAAATGACCCACTGGTATTTTTAGAGAATCAATACATAAATGCCATAAAGTAGAAAACCACAGATGAGTACTGACCACTGGACAATATCAGCTACCATTATTACAAAATATATTCTCCTAGAGGATGAGTTCTCTATTCTCTATGTGGCTCCAGAGAGGTCCCTCTAAAATTAAGATCTGCCTGCAATACTTCTCTCCTGCCGTGGTTCTCCATCACTGTACAGTCAAGCCCGTGCTCCTCACAGGGAATACAGGGCTACCCCTGACCTCACCCCACAGATGTGACCCCCCACAGGAGCTCTCACTCACTTTAGTCTCCAGCAATCCTGCCCACCTGCACCGGCTGCTCTCTCCCTCCGGCTGCTCACTCCTCCATGCTAACCTCAGACCTGTTCCTGCCTGCCTCCCTGCCTCCTGTGGGGACGCTCCTCCTACAGGACTTGCCATGTGGCCCTGCATAGGAACCCCACCAATGCAGCCCTCAGCAGACTCCACACTCATGCAGAGAGTCATGAAACTTTATGTCGATATAGCTAGAACATATTTTCCAAAAATTTTAATTAGCTGAAGTTTCACTCCTTCTAAAAAGAGACAGATCAAAATTCAGCTTGTATCATCTTACCTGGCAGTGTTACCCACTTCCTCACCTGAAATGAGGCTCACTGCCCATGTGCCGCCCTCAGTCTAACCTTTTACTCCCAAGACGAGCCAAAGCGCAGGCTCTCCCTAATCAAGAAGCTGTAACGTGGAAGATTCTAAATGTAATACACCGGACTTCAACAAAAGGTTGCTGCTTTATTTTTACTATCCAAATAAAAATTCCATTTTAAAGTACACTTACACAAGTTAAGAGACTTCAAAACTATGAAATTTGTGTAATGCTTCACTTATAATTCAGAGTACCGGGCCACGGTCTAAATTTAGACACTCATGGGAAGCTGAACTCAGGGCATGAGCAAACAAAGGCCAAGGTAGCAAGAACACACAGAGCCATTAAAGCACGTCTTTCCCAGGCTGTCTTTGCCCTTCTCTTCTCTTGAATGGCCAAGAACTGTTCATTTTCCCACAGGGAGACACAAGACATTTATACATATCTGTGATCTCCCCACATGTCCCCCAGCACAGACTAGGCCCTTTTCACAGCTCTGCTTCTAGGCTCTTTGGCTTTAGGCAACAGAAGCCAGATGATGCCATGGGACCAGCCCCTTCAGGCTGTCTTTATTCATTGTTTATTCTAATTATGCAAGACACTGAAACCTTCTGGGTAGTGTTTATATTTGTTAATGAACCTACTTGTTAATCTAATATCAGTAGGGGGAGCCCAAGAGCTTCCTAATTCTCTAAAAAATAACTGGCAAGTGCCAATTTTTATGGACAGTGGGAAAAGAGGGTTTTATTCACTTAAAATGATGCCAAAAACTGGTAGATGTTGGTTTCTGGGCTAGGAGCAGAAACAAATAAGAGCAAGGCCAACACTGGCAGCATCTTTTTAAAGATAAAGAACATCGCCATCTGGTGGGATACAGGACAGCCACAGCACTATGGCTTCCAAATTCGAGTGTCCCCACCGGTCCTCAACACAACAGACGGGCAAAGAGCCTGCCATCACCAGCTGGTGTGCCTTCCCAACAGACTGGCCTAATGCAGCTTTAAGGCTTTGTTTTTGTAAAACTGTTGGTAGGGACTTCTCAGATGGAGCAAGTCCAAGCCCGCAGAAATCACCAGAAGTGGTAAGGATGGGCGCATCCATGATGAGGGTGGGAAGGAAGAGGAGAATCGCAACGGCAAACGTGGGTTAGGGCTGCAGTACCACTGGTGCCCTGAGCGACTCCTACAGGCGACTGGTAAGTGATACCGTGCGGAAAAATAAATTCTTCTCTCACAATTAAAGCTCAATTTCCTGATTTGCAAATGTACATTTCTTGGCTTTTTCTCACACTTTCTGCTAAGTATATACTCAATATATGTCTTGCATAATGAACAAATGAATACAAAAAACATTTTCTTGGTACTTTTTTTTTTTTTTTTAAACAGTTCTTGAGCTCCCTCTGCTGGCTTTTTATTTGTTAAGAAAGCTCCTTGTTAACGCTGCTCCCATTCCACAGTGTCGTCTGGAGCAGCAGCTTTCTCCTAACAAATTAAGACCATTTTAACACTGATATACAAATATCAAGATATAGGATTATCTGATAATCAAAACAGAAATGAACAATCTAAGTTATATAAAAATTACAGTATACATTCTGGTAGATCTAACGAATTCCATTTTGAGTATCACACAATTTGTTTGAATCACTAGCTCAGGCTCACCAAATCATTCACTTTCTCTCAAGCATTGCTAACCCAATAACCCAAATTTTAAAAGTACTAACCTTCTAGCTTCTTGAGAGTGTAAGTTACACACAACACTACTACTAAATCATTGCTTTCTGACACCAGGAAAATGACCAAATTAGAATTACTTCATTTTTTTTCCCACTGAGAGAAAAATCCACATGATTAAATTAAGTGCACAAAGTCTTTAGAAACTTCTCTTATTCCAGACGTCTGACTACTTTTCAAAGCAATTTCACTCACTCTTTAATCTAAGGCTTCCTTAATCAATCTTATTAAATGAAGTGAGACTCATTCTTCAATTACTAAAATTCTGGGTTCCACTTACCCCTCATACAGGGTTGCAAAGGCAAAATTAATAGTATAATTTCCTTTTAAAGCATGGTACATGATACTGACTTGACCCTATAAAAAACATAAGAGATGTAAATCAACTCAACATCTTGAGGTTTCTTACGAGGTCCAACTGTGAGCTAGCCCAAACCCAGACAACAAGCACTTCCTGATACTCAAGTACTACCTGCAAGCCTGAGAACCAGAGGCAGAAGCACCTAAACGAGGCTTTCACTTAGGTACCACTGAGTCTCTTTTAGAAAGAGGGAAGATCATTGATCCTCTAATTACAAGTATTACAATGGCCCTAAAACAAAAATAAAATCTATCATCTGCATGGCCTATAAGCACTGATTGAATGATAAATGTGCCAACATAAAAGCAGTTAAAATTGCAAAACAGCTGGAAAGAACTGTTCCCACAAAGGAGAAAGAGGAAAATCGCCAAAACTGCCAGTTCTACCTCCCACATGTTTATGTAGCTATTCATATAAATGGAATACAGGTGGTTATTGCTTTCCAAAAAGTCTGATGCCACCAAATAGAGTCCTAAAGGGACTAGAATAAATATAATAGTGGCTGAAGGTAAGTAATTCTCTATTGTTTGTATTACTTAAAGCAATTTTGGCATGCTGTATAGTCATACAGACTAGAAACAAAACAAGATATGTTAACAAATGAAAACAAAATTAGCAATCATTTTTATAGTAAAGACCTTGTGGCCAGAAAGTCAACATTAATAGTATCTGCATACTAATGGATAGGTGGATATAAATCTACCTATATCTATACTTAGCAACAGGTGAGCAAGATATGCCAACACACTAGGATTTAAATTGGAACACAAATTTAATACACTAGTGTGCCAACCAGTGAGAATGTACAATCTAAGACAGGATTGATATGCACTGCTCTTGGCCTAGTCTCTTGAAAGGACAATCCCAAAGGAAAACGTCATCACCTTAACAGTAAGGAACAAATGGCATCAGACTAAGGCAGAGCTCGTTACGGCAGTTGTCAGATGAAGCACAGGGAACAGCAGAATGTTCTCAATGTCACTATACTGTTCAGTCCCTTTACCCTTTGTTCTATAAAACCAGAAATAAGGAAGGCAAAGGCAGGAAAATACTGACTCAGCATGTCCTGCTTTGTATCACTCCAAATCAAGGTCTCCCAAAGTCAGCACTATTGATACTTTGGGTCAGATAATTCTTCATGAGGGGGCTGTCCTGTGCAGCCGATGAGGCTGTTTAGCAGCACCCCACCAGATGCCAGCGGCACTGCCCCAGCTGTGCCATGTCTCTAGACACTGCCAAATGTTCCCTGGGGGGCAAAGTCAAGCCCAGTTGAGAACCACTGTTCTAAACCATATTTAACCTCTGTTGGAACTATGTACCTATCCATGGGAATCAAGAATCTGTGTAAACTAAAATGTAACAGCGAATGAGAAAAAAGTTTCCAAAATGAGATTATGAACAGAAACAGGTTTCTTGTGAAAAAATATTTTGGACAAACTAGTAGAAACCTTTATGAAATGGAACAGTATGGGGGAAAAAATGGACTGTGAAAAACAAAAACTTTCCACCATGAAAAGAACTCCTTTTGGGTGCGTATCAGCTATATATCAGCCAAATAGAAAGCAAACTACGTTAAAAAAAAAAAAAAAAAGCCAACTACGTTAAATGCTTTATTAATCATTTCTAGGCAGTAGCACTTTTCTGAAAACCAAATTATCAAGTAGCTCATGAGTAATTTAACTGACTGGTGACCATCTTACCATTCTTACTGTGTTTCACCTTTGGTATTTACTAGAGAAAAGTATTTTCTAAGAAATGTACTCCTTAGTCTCAATAAAATGAACTTCTTCCCTCATAGTCTGCTAATTAAATAATATGGTATCTTACATACTCATCAGGGAAATTAAGATTTGATTCTGCTTTGCTATACCACCATATGGCATAATTCAGTGCTACAGAAAGTCACAAGCAGGCTATCTCTGATACTAAATAAATACTAATCAATAATACCATCTTTCTGAAAAGAAAACATGAAAACATGTCCCTCTTTAGCATGAAGATTCAGTTCATTATAGAATCATTGAAAAGTAACTGGACATGGGCTTAATTATTCACTGTAGAGCAAAGGAGATCCGTTGTTGAGGGGTCTATGCCAAAAATCACCACTTTTGGTGCTATAATGTCTTAATAATCCAGAAAAACACTGTGTGCAAACCACATGTGGCTAAACTCAATTTTAATTGGCTGGAGCACAAGAACAATGTTCCCCTTGTTTTGAAAATTGTACTTTCTAGCATCTTTTTTTACCCAGATCTTAATAATCAGTGTGAATCTCCATAAAATTATTATTTTGTATATGATTATGATTTATTAATCCCAAGGAGTTCTTGCCTATATGAATCTTCCCGTTTATCCATTTTGGGGAGGCACAGCAAGCATTTGGACACAAACATGCTCAAAACTTCTGTTCTGCAAGCATTGTACAGAAGGCACAATGAGGCAGTCATCACTGTTAAAAACTATGGGCCACAAAATCCTGTATTCTCTTAACTGGGAAAGCAAAGACCAGTGGTGTTAAAGAAATAAATTTTTCTTGACTGTTTAATTGTTACTAAACATCTAACTACATAAAAACAATGATTAATATTCACCGAAAATAAGCGCAAAGTGCAACGGCCAGGTACGCATGCGTGGTGGGGGGCTGGTGGGGTTTAACAAAGGAAGCAAGGCCCAGCAGCAAGCGGGAGAAGCCCGGGGACATGACGGACACAAGACACAGCATTACAGTACCTGACAGCCTGTGAGAGCAAGAGGAGTGAGAGAGACCAGGTAAGAGAGCGCTCACGGTGTGAAGGAGGAGCGGGACGCTTTTAGTGGCAGGCAAAGCCTCAGAAAGGTGGACACAGTTGCTGATAGACTGGCTTCGCTTGGCTTCCAGGAGAAAGAAAGTAACATTTATGTCAGAAGCACATCAGGATCTTTCACTTTTTTTTATGGCTATTTTTCTGGTCTTCCTTTCAATATTTAAAGGAGGTCATTTTATACTTTAAAAGAAGTCAGTACAAAGAGTATTTAACCATAGTCTCTAAATACAGCCAACCTTCAGTCATTCTCATGACATGGGAGAATAGACAATTCACAGATAATCTTATTTTAGAATGCTTTACATGTTTAGCTTTCCTTTTTTCCTGCTGTGTATCAGACCCACATTTGGGTTGTTTATTTGGGTGGACATTATAATTACTTTTCCCTTCCTAGAGGACACACATATGAAAAGACCGTGCGGGTGGGGGAGGGAAAAATCAAGCCTAAGATTAAAATTGCTTTACAAATAATAAATAATTCAAAAGTTGGTTTACTGAGAGCTGACTGTATTCAAAAGCAAATCATTTAGTAAATTAAATGACACATAAAAGTCAAGTTGAACACCGAAAGATTTGGTATTTGGAAAAAAAGGCAAATATCTCCATGAAACCCATCCTTCCATAACACATTTCGTGCTTATTAAAATCCATAATCTCTTAGTATGAACTTTATGATGCTCTTAAGTTTTCTTTTTTTTAATAATATTTTATTTACTTGAGAGAGAGAATGAGAGAGAGAGAGAGAGCATGAGATGGGGGACGGTCAGGGAGAAGCAGACTCCCTGCTCGATCCGGGGACTCAGGATCATGACCTGAGCCGAAGGCAGTCGCTTAACCTACTGAGCCACCCAGGCGCCCCACTCTTAAGTTTTCAAAAGATTGCTAGTGAAATGACCATTTGAGAAAATGGATAAACACAGGAAGAGAATACACCTCATATATATGAAACTACCATCAGTAAGATCACTTTTATCCTTAAAACTAGGTTAAAGGTTTACTTGCTGTTCTATTACTTTTACGTGATTTTATTTCACATTAATGAAATAGAAATACAAATGAGAATGATACATTTGCAAGAGTGAAACAAACTTTTCACTTCTTTGTGTCTCCCTGGGCCCCAACCTCTGGCTGTCAAATTCCCAGTTCTAACTCCCACATCTAAAGTGATTACAGTACACTTCACAAATGGGTAAGATAATATTTAAGGGAAAATGACTCCCATGCGAATGTCAAACTGACTTACTTCAAATTTCCTAAAAGATGTGTTCATCTCTCAAGGTCCTTTTATAAATGAAATGATTATGCATTTTCCCGAAACTGATCACTAGTTATTTTAGAAATAATAAGACTTAGAATAATTTTTTTGTGTGGAAATTGATTTGTTTTAATCACTCATTTTAGACATCTAAAATTTTAGCATCATTCACACTCAGGAACAAAGTTTTCCTTTATAATTCTTTAAGACTCTCTTGTTAGTTCCTTTTAAGTTGCAAAGTAGTTGATTCTCTGTTAAATTAATTGTCATTTCCCTACTCTGCAATTGATTATTTTATTATTTCCATCTTACCACCATCACTGACATTTTCTCAATCTAAGTAGTCTGTAAAGCAAACTATAATATAATAATCTTAAATTATTCTTGTATTGAGATTAGGAAAAAAAAAGTCACTTTCAAATGAGTCTTTCATAATAAGCACTTTAATGCTAAATAAAAGTGGCAAAAACTAACTTCCTGAGCTGCAGTTCTCTCATTAAAAGGTGGCCTCCACACAAATCAAAATCTACCATGAAATTATTCTAGGCCTTTTTTAAAAGATGGAAAGGAGAATTATTACACAATGTAAAAACAACAGAACTGAGTAAAACCAGTTTATTTATATAGTGACTATTAGTCTATATAAATTAATTTTATAAAACAGCATGATATAATAAAATCTTCAGAGACTGTTGTTTTCACAGGCAACTAAAAAAGATAAATGTGTAAAATAAAATAGGAAATACATGGGGTGCTGGTGGAGCATGTGACTCTTGATCTCAGGGTTGTGGGTTTGAGCCCCACCTTGGGTGTGGAGATTACTAAGAAATAAAATCTTAAAAAAAAAAAAAAAAGGAAATACATATGTGTGTACAAAATACATAAAGGTAAGAGACCCATCCAACTCAATAGCTCTTATCCCATTATCTTTTAAAGGTTATGGTTCCAAGTGTTTTTAATTTAATTAATCCTAAAAAGGCCAGGTTTATGACTTTAAAGTGACATAGTCTAAATACCTTTAACGTGATTTTGTAAAAGTTCTTATTGCTGCAATGCCACGGTTTTGACACCTGAGAACACTGATGAACAGAAGCTCACTGGCATAAATGCACCGAGGATTATCGAGAACAATATTGGTGCCACTATCGTATTGCTGGTCTGAAACACCTGCTGAAAAACTAAAATACAATGTCTTCTATGGCTGTGTTTTAGCCTAGTAGGGGAATAAGGAGCATGCAATATACAATACTTTGCTGCTCATTAAAATGTGAAAGTAGAGTTTTACACAGTGTTTTGAATGATCATTTTTATTATCATTACAATTCTAGGGCCCTGAGGGAGTCTGGGCAGTTGAGGCATGATGCCACTTTGTCACAAACTTTTGCTCTGATCCAAAGATGGAAGAAAGGAATTTTTAGGAGTTGGAACAAGAATGGAAATCATTGAGTAAGCCTTCCCCAAAGTTGCCTGTTATTAGGAACTGAGTCTCTCCTCAGGGGAGAGATGAAGGAAAGCAGGAGAAGCAGAACAAGAGGTGAATGTAAATAAGGTGATAATTATCAACAAATGCTATGGCAAAGAGCATTAGACAATTAGGGTTAAGGTATAATATATTTTCATAAAGACTCCAACAGGATTCTAAGCCATCTGTACGAAGCCTTTACTAAGCACTGTAAGATACGCTGAGTGTAATGACTCTGGTTTATGACCAGAGGATATTGTGACTTTCTGTAGTTAACATGCTGAATATCGATTATGACAGCATGGTATTACTGATGTGAAAAACTACAGGAAACTCAGATAAATTTGTTTTAAATGTAGTTACAGCCTCAAAGTCACTGGGGGGAAGGGGCTTTACTTGCTCTTATTAAATACTGGATATAAGCTTACTTTTTAAAGATTTATCTTTTGGTTTTAAAGTGAAGTGTAGCAAACCAGTCCAAAAAACTGGGGGTTCTTGGTCAAGTTCTTGTTAGTTCTAACAGGCTAGAAGAACAACAGCTCCAGGCATGTAAAGCTCCCATTTCCTAAAAGAAGCAAAACACTTAAATATCCCCCTCCAGTCCTGCAAACTAAGTGCATTATTCTCTTTTTCTTTGTTGGAACAGTGCCACACTAAGATTAACGCTGCTCAACAATAGTAGTACAACTGTGTGATTACTGAGAATCTATTTTCTTCAGGGTTCAAACAAAATATCTATTTTCTCTCTTTTGCACAGGTATCTCACTCAGCATTAACATCTCAAGGTCTTTTTCACAATGAAAGATTCAGAAATAAGTATCAAAAACAGATTTGAAGAGTAACCAGAACAGACAACTAAAAGATATGGAAACATCCCATTTAATAAAAGGCCATGTATTTGAGTTCTGAGTGGAATTTTAGAACTTTTAAAACATTTTATTCCTATAAATCCATTTACAGATAGCAACTAGACCTTAGAGAAACATTTAAATAAAGGTTTACCCGTTGCTTTCTGGCGAACGATATTTCTTGCTTTCTCAACTCCTGGTGCCCCAGATGTGGTGGCACTCCTAGATCTCATTGGCTCGGTCACATCTGGGTGGCTCCGCCAGCTGAGAGAAAAGGATCTCCCCACAGTGGTTCCTTTCTGAGAATCTAGAACACAGCCTGATAAAGGATAAGACAAGAAAAATAATATAAAGGCTGAATTCATTATCATTCATTCCACAGCTTGTGTTGCTCAGCAAATTTCATAAATACAACTGTATATAATCAGCAACTTCTCTTGTTGCAAAATTAGGTACCACTTCTCTGCTTTCCTCTCATAGAGCTCTGGTTAAATATTTCAAACGAGTGGTCAAGGATCCAAAAGAGATAAAGGAGAAAAGAGAATGAGACAGAGATTTCTGCACAGGTAATGTGCTGGTGGCTGCCCCCTGTGGATCATTTTCACACCCAGGTTCCTGAGAGTGTACTTTGTTTCCACAAATCCAGTGCTTAGAAGGCAAGTATTTCCATAATGAATATTTAAATTCATTTTTAGAATAAAGCAATATAATAGATAAATCAGAAATATTTGCCATAGTCATTAATTAAATAAATTCATTATCATTCCATAGTGTTTTTCAAATTGTTTACCTTCCTATAAATAAATACAGCCACTCCCAGACTGCAGCGAAGATATTATAAGAATCAGTCACATTAATTACATGTCTGTATGGTTAAATAATCACCATAGTTGGTTCATAGCTCCCCACATCCACATCCTCTGTGTTCCTCTCCCACAATGATCCTGGGCTTCATCACATGACTTACTTTGGTAGCAAAATCAAGCAAGCAGAGATATGAAATGCACTTGAAAATCTGGGCTTGCCCTGTTGCTGCTCCTGGAACCCTAAGTTCTCACAAAAAAAGCCTGGGCTGGCTTGCTGGGTGATGAAAGGTTTATGGCCAAGTCCCCCTACCACTGCCCCAGCTGACAGCTGGCCAACTCTAGAGCTGTCTAGCTGATTATTTGACAGCCTAGCTGACTGCAAACACAGGAGTGAATCCAGCAGAAGAACTGCCCAACTGTGTCCAAACCAAATTGCCAACTCATAAAATCATGATCTAAACAACTGGCTGTTACTGTAAGCCACTATGTTTTGGGGTGATCTGTCACACAGGAAAAGCTGATACAGTCTATAATAAGGCTATTGTTGAGGCTGTAGTCTACCCACAGCAAGCAATGTATACCTTATGAATCTTTGGAGGAGAAACTCTGCCCAGATTTTAGGACCAGGAAAAGCTATGTATCACCTAAGCTGCGGATTTTCCCCTTTTGTAATCTGTGATCCTCTGCTGTAACCCTGTGAAGATCAGAGTCAAATCTAAGCTTGCCCCCCTCCCCCCACCCCAGCAAGCATAGGAAGCTCTCCGGCATGCATTCTGGCATTTTAAAAACTCCTGCAACTCCACCCCCTTTAATTTTGCCCCAGTGTCCTTATGCATTTTATCTATTTTATTTTTATTTTTTTAATTGTTTTTAAAGATTTTATTTATTTACTTGAGAGAGAGAGAGAATGAGAGAGAGAACACAAGAGGTGGTAGGGTAAGAGGGAGAAGCAGATTCCCCGCCAAGCAGGGAGCCCTATGCAGGACTCAATCCCAGGACTCCAGGATCATGACCCAAGAT
Source organism: Mirounga angustirostris (assembly GCF_029215605.1). Lineage (NCBI taxonomy): Eukaryota > Metazoa > Chordata > Mammalia > Carnivora > Phocidae > Mirounga > Mirounga angustirostris. Next base: position 93,135,101 of record NW_026991718.1, on the reverse strand, counting down.
GAAGGCAGACGCTTAACGAACTGAGCCACCCAGGCGCTCCTATCTATTGTATTATAGGTACTTCTGTGAACTGCCTCAAAATCTTTACATAATAAATTGGAGTACAAGTGAATTAATCCAAGGACTGTATCATAGCCTTAAAACAGTTAAGGAAGACAAATTGTTGTCCCCAATAGAAACCACCACTAATGTTTTCCACCTTGATCTGACTCTAGCTCTCAAAACAATTTTTACCCAGAAACACAGAAAAGGTCAAAATGACTCCTATCTGAAACATTTAGGATTTTTCCACCTATCTTAAGCAGGCAGTAGAATACGTCTTTCTAGTGTGCTGCCTGGAGCTGGACTTGCCTAGCTTTGATTTCTGGCTTTCCCACTTCTTAGCTATGTACCTTGAATGAGTCCGTCAGCACCAACTCTCTGTACTTCAGTTTCTCTATGATACTTGGATGATAACTCAGATGTTAAAGAGTCAAGAGAGAGAATGCATACAAGCATGAGCCATTATTATTATTGTTGCTACTACTGCTACTCCCCTTCATCTTCCTTCTTCATTCACAGCTCCTTCATAAATTCATCATCCTCATTAAGAGGACAGAGGGCTACAAAACACAGTTCAACACCGCCATTAAAAAGACACCGCCTAGGGGCGACTGGGTGGCTCAGTTGTTAAACGTCTGCCTTCGGCTCAGGTCATGATCCCGGGGTCCTGGGATCGAGCCCTGCATCGGGATCCCTGCTTGGCGGGAAGCCTGCTTCTCCCTCTCCCACGCCCCCTGCTTGTGGTCCTCCTCTTGCTATCTCTCTGTCAAATAAATAAATCAAATCTTAAAAAAAAAAAAAAAAAAAAGACACCGTCTATATGGCTGGTTCCGTTTTTTATTAAATTCCACGCATATTAATTGCCTAAATGTATAGACACACACTCCTCCTCAATCTCAGATATCTGGTGTTACTCTGTAAGAGTGGAGGTACCTTTGCCTCGCTGCTTCTTTTCCTTTTGTTCACTTAATTTGTCCAGAGGTAGGTTTGTCATCTCAACTCCGTAAACCGTTTTCGCGAGCACTGCTGTCAAGGAGTCCATGATGTTGGCCCACTCATTTATGAGTTCTTCCCATTCCGTGAGGGAGGACAGCACGCCAAGGAAGTCATCCCAGAGCTCTCGGGAAATGTACACACAGAGGTTTGCTCGGATCCACGCCACCATGAGCGTCTAGAACCAACCAACAAGAGAATTGAATCACCCTCATTTGGAATAAGAATGATTTTTAACAAAATATTTTAAATTGCTATGAATAAAATGAACTTTAAAATAAAGAGCACTTGATCTTGTTTTTCTTTTAGTTTCTCAAAATTCATTTGATCAACTGTAACCAGGATCTGAGCTACAGAGAAATCAGTTATCACCATGAACAAAGCTACTGATTCAAAATCCCTCTAGTGTCTGTGGCTAGTGCTGGCTGTAACTGGGGAAAGACAAAGCTCTCAGTACAACTGTTCTATTTCTTGAGACAGCTCTCTCTCTCTCTCTCTACAGTGGCTGCTTCTAGCCTCCTCTCCAGCTCTACCAACTCCTCTCTGCTTTTTAGTAGATGAACTCACTGCAGACTTCAGAGAAAACAGAACTCATTAAGCAAGAATGCCCTCAACCTTTACCCACAAGGCACAGGTGTTTGCCCAGCTTCTCCTCCATCTGCAGGCTGTTAAGTGAAGGGGGGTTCCCACTCTTCTATGTTTGTTCCCATCTCTGCTCTGAACCTCCTCCTTGGTCTTTCTGTTTCCAGTAACCCTGCCTCTCCTTCTTCAGTCTATCCTACTTCGCCAGCAACTCCCCATCAGTATTTAAACATGTTCCAAATCTACCTCATCTTAAAAACAAAAAAACAAACAAAAAAGTTCCCTTGAGCCCAGATTCCCCCCTCTAGCTAGAACTAATTTTAAAGCCAAATTTCTTGAAACAATGTTCCACATTCACTGCATGTGCACCTCCTCATTTCCCAGTCAAGTGACTGCTCTGGCTTTCTCCCCTCCTGCGCCACCCCACCTCTGCTGGGGTTCTGGTCTCCATTCTCACAGCTCCAGTTAACACCTGTATACTGTTGACTTCTGAATCTCCATGTTCAGCCCAGACCTCTCTGGTTTCCTGAACTTTTCTATCTGCATACTAGAGAGCTCTACTTGCATGTTCTGCAGGCACCTGTTAATATAACATAAGAGTAAAAAGAATTCAATGCTTCCACTGAGATTCTTCCAGTTCCTCGACTTAGTGTCTCCTGCTCCTGGCCTTTGCATGTAGTCTTCCTTCCTCTCTTCCCTTCTTTTTTGCCTCTTTAATTCCCATTCCTCAGGGCACAATGTGGACATTACTTCCTCCAAGGTGTCCCTGACTGCCACTCCACCTAGCCTCCAGTAAGTACCTCCATACACACAGTTGTCTGCATTTCCCTATCAGAGTACTTTCCTTAAGAGTCTACTTACTTCTCTGTGTCCCTCCTCTAGCCTTATGGTCCACGGCACTATGAATGGTCACATGGGCAACGCCACCAGACAATTATGCACATATTTTGGATATTTCCTTACCTTGAAATGGCCTAGTTCCTTACCTCTGCCAAAATGTTCCACATCCTTTAAAATTCAAAACAAAATATATCTGCCTTGAAAGAAGTGCCAAGTCCTTCTCAGGTGAGCCCCAAAGGCTTTCCTAATCTTACTAGAGGGAATAGTTATATCCAAAGTCTGTGCAACTTCCCTGATCTGTTGTCAGAGCTAACTGTGCTCCTTAAGGTGCCAACCTGCAAATATTTCTGCCCATCCCAGATGCAAATAGACTCCCACAGTCGATGGAAGTTGTCCTATGCATGTGATAGGGGCAAACTGGCTTTTTAATTACAAGAGAAATTTTTCTTTAACATACACATAGGAAAACTCTGAGAAATAGAAAACACTTTATCATCAGGCAGGTCTGTTCCAACCACTTGAAAAATCATATTTAAAATGACCCTTACACAATGTATCTGTTCTCTATGTTTCAATTCACATTTACCACACTTTTTAAAAGGGTAAAAATGTGAAAGTTGAGCTAAAATCATTAAATATATTGAAAACAAGGTTTTAAATATTCATACTGAAAATGATTCTAAGATGGATGAATGTAAAGGAACAATGCAAAAGAAAAAGCTAAAGTGATTTTATCATTTATTCTTACTAAGACCTTATTACATATATTCATTATGACTAAAATGCCATCTTCTGTTTATTCCATTTTACACTCCTGTTTTCAAAATGAGTTGGAGGGCATTACCATAAAGTGCATATACACAATAAAATTAATAAAGAGTAGATCAAAGAGAATCTCAGCAGAGTAAGAGGAGAAAGGAGAGACTGGTAATGCTACCAGTGCTCAGCCTCACGTCTGGTTACAGCACTAGCTTAAGGTTAAAAGCAGAATTTTCGTGTGGTAGAAGATGCCCTGTGCTGGGAATCTTGCATTGGCTTCATGTTAATGACTAATTATAAAACAAGGACAGAACACAGACTTCTTGCAGCTTATTAAATTCATCTTAGCAGGGGAGGAGCAAGATGGCGGAGGAGTAGGAGACCTAAATTTCGTCTGGTCACAGGAATTCAGCTAGACAGGGATCAAACCATTCTGAACACCTACAAACTCAACAGGAGATCGAAGAAAAGAATAGCAACAACTCTCTGAACAGAAAAGTGACCACTTTCTGGAAGGTAGGACGTGCAGAGAAGTGAATCCGAGGCGATATTCGGGAGCATAGACAGTGGGGAGGGGGCCTCCATTGGCCACTTTTGGCAAGTGATAGAGCAGCAGAACATAAAATCGGAACTTTTAGAAGTCGGCTCTGCTGAGGGACGTTGCTCCAGTGGCTAAGCAGGGGGTGGAACCCTCATGGGGACAGTGTGGTCTCAGGACCCCCAGGGTCACAGAAAGACCAGGGGTGCCTCAATGCGGCAGAGCTCCCACGTATCGGAGCGGGAAAGCCGGCTGCAGAGACAGAGCTGAGGCGCGGGCTCTCAGCTCGGGATTGCCATAAACCGTGATCTGCAGCACAGTCGGGCCACTGCTCTTCCAGCAGGGACCCAACAAGCAGCAGATCCTGGGAGACTCTCCTTCCTCCCCTGGGAGGAGCGGCACGGGAGCGCACCGCAGGGATCTGCTGGGTTTGCAGATTCCACACAGGGTTGGGGGCCAGAGATAGAAACGCTCGATCACAGGCCAGGTGAGCATGGAGTGCAGCGGGAGACCGGGGAGACGGGAGTAATTGACTGCTTTTCTCTGGGGGCACACTGAGGAGTGGAGCCCCAAGCTCTCGGCTCCTCTGGGGTGGAGATTGGGAGGCCACCATTTTCACTCTCTGCCTCCAAAGCTGTATGGAAAGCTTGCAGGGAACAAAAGCTCCCGAGAGCAAACCCGAGCAGATTACTTAGCCCAGGAACTTCAGGGTAATTCCGCCTCCGGCAAAGACATTTGGGAACCACGGCAACAGGCCCCTCCCCCAGAAGATCAGCAAGAACAGAAAGCCAAGACCAAGTTTACCGATCAATGAGAATGGCAGAACTCCAGCGCTAGGGGAATACTGCACATAGAATTCATGGCTTTTTTCCCATGATTCTTTAGTCTTTCAAAGTTAATTTTTTTTTTTGAATTTTTCTTTTTCACTTTTTCAACCAACATCTTATCAATCCCTTTTTTAAAAAATCTTTTTTATTTTTCATTTTTAGAGTCATATTCTATCAATTCATAGTAGTTAACCTTATTTTTGGTGTGTGTGTGTATATACTTATTTTTGGTGTGTGTGTATATATTTTGGTGTGTGTTGTTCTCTCCTTAAAATTGTGGGATACAGTTTCTTCTAACAGACCAAAATATACCCTAAATCTCTAGTATATAGCTTTGTTCTAGTCTCTTGGCTGATCTCATTTGCTCCTCCTTTTTTTTTTAAATCCTCTTCTTTCTTTTTCAAACGAACTTATCTAATCAATTCCTTTTATAAAATCTTTTATAATTTTCATCTTTACAGTCATATTCCATCCCTTCATCGTATTAACCTTTATTTTTGTACATATGTAAGTTTTTCTTTCTTTAAAATTTTGGGAGGTGCTTTCTTCTCACAGACCAAATTATGCCCCAAATCTAGTGTGTGGCACTGATCTATGCACCAGCCTGATCATATTTGATCATATTCTGGTTTTTTTTGTTTTTACCTTTTTCTTTTTCTTTTTTCTTTCTTTCCCTTTCTTTTCCCCCGGTTTCAGGTCTCTTCTGACTTGTTTAGTGTATATTTTCTGGGGACGTTGTTACCCTTTTAGCATTTTGTTCTCTCATTCATCTGTTTTCCTCTGGACAAAATGACAAGACTAAAATATCACCTCAACAAAAAAAACAAGAGGCAGTACTGACTGCTAGGGACCTAATCAATACAGACATTTGTAAGAATTCGGAACTAGAGTTCAGAATGATGATTTTAAAGATAATAGCTGGGCTTGAAAAAGGCATGGAAGTTATTAGAGAAACCCTTTCTAGAGAAATAAAAGAACTAAAATCTAACCAAGTTGAAATCAAAAAGGCTATTAATGAGGTGCAATCAAAAATGGAGGCTCTAACTGCTAGGATCAATGAGGCAGAGGAGGGAATCAGTGATATAGAAGACCAAATGATGGAAAATAAAGAAGGTGAGAAAAAGAGAGATAAACAACTACTGGATCAGGAAGGCAGAATTCGAGAGTTAAGTGATACCGTAAGATGAAACAATATTAGAATAATTGGGATCCCAGAAGAAGAAGAGAGAGGAGGGCAGAAGGTATACTGCAGCAAATTATAGCAGAGAAATTCCCTAATTTGGGGAAGGAAGCAGGCATCAAAATTCAGGAGGCACAAAGAACCCCTCGAAATCAATAAAAATAGGTCAATACCCCGACATCTAATAGTAAAACCTATGAGTCTGAGAGACAAAGAGAAAATCCTGAAAGCAGCTCAGGACAAGAGGTCTGTAACCTACAATGGTAGAAACATTAGATTGGCAACAGACCTATCCACAGAGACCTGGCGGGCCAGAAAGGACCGGTATGGTATATTCAAAGCAATAAATGAGAAAAATATGCAGCCAAGAATACCATATCCAGCTAGGTTGCCATTGAAAATAGAAGGAGAAATAAAAAGCTTCCAGGACAAACAAAAACTAAAGGAATTTGCAAACACAAAACCAGCCCTACAGGAAATCTTGAAAGGGGTCCTCTAAGCAAAGAGAGAGCCTAAAAGCAACAGAGACCAGAAAGTAACGCAGACAATATACAGTAACAGTCACCTTACAGGCAATACAATGGCACTAAATTCATATCTTTCAATAGTTACCCTGAATGTAAATGGGCTCAATGCCCCAATCAAAAGACACAGGCTATCAGATTGGATAAAAAACAAGACCCATCAATATGCTGTCTGCAAGAGACTCATTTTAGACCCAAAGACACCCCCAGATTGAAAGTGAGGGGATGGAAAACCATTTACCATGATAATGGACACCAAAAGAGAGCTGGGGTGGCAATCGTTATATCAGACAAATTAGATTTTAAACCAAAGACTGTAATAAGAGATGAGGAAGGACACTATATCCTACTTAAAGGGTCTATCCCACAAGAAGATCTAACAATGGTATCTATACCCCTAACATGGGAGCAGCCAATTATATAAGCCAATTAATAACAAAAGCAAAGAAACACATCAACAACAATACAATAATAGTGGGGGACTTTAACAACCCCCTCACTGAAATGGACAGATCATCTAAGCAAAAGATCAACAAGGAAATAAAGACTTTAAATGACACACTGGACCAAATGGACTTCACAGATATATTCAGAACATTCCATCCCAAAGCAACAGAATACACATTCTTCTCTAGTGCCCATGGAACATTCTCCAGAATAGATCACATCCTAGGTCACAAATCAGGTCTCAACTGGTACCAAAAGATTGGGATCATTCCCTGCATATTTTCAGACCACAGTGCTTGGAAACCAGATCTCAATCACAAGAGGAAAGTCTAAAAGAACTCAAGTACATGGAGGCTAAAGAGTATCCTACTAAAGAATGAATGGGTCAACCAGGAAATTAAAGAAGAATTAAAAACATTCATGGAAACCAATGAAAATGAAAATACAACTGTTCAAAATCTTTGGGATGGAGCAAAGGCAGTCCTAAGAGGAAAGTATATAGCAATTCAAGCCTTTCTCAAGAAACAAGAAAGGTCTCAAATACACAACCTAACCCCACACCTAAAGGAGCTGGAGAAAGAACAGCAAATAAAGCCTAAACCCAGCAGGAGAAGAGAAATAATAAAGATCAGAGCAGAAATCATTGAAATAGAAACCAAAAGAACAGTAGAACAGATCCACAAAACTAGGAATTGGGTTCTTTGAAAGAATGAACAAGATTGTTAAACCCCTGGCCAGACTTACTAAAAAGAAGAGAAATGACCCAAATAAATAAAATTATGAAAGAGGAGAGATCACAACCAACACCAAAGAAATACAAACAATTATAAGAACATATTATGAGCAACTCTATGCCAGCAAATTAGATAATCTGGAAAAAATGGAGACATTCCTAGAGATGTATCAACTACCAAAACTGAACCAGGAAGAAATAGAAAACCTGAACAGACCTATAACCACTAAGGAAATTGAAGCAGTCATCAAAAATCCCCCAACAAACAAAAGCCCAGGGCCAGATGGCTTCCCAGGGGAATTCTACCAAACATTTAAAGAAGAACTAATACCTATTCTTCTGAAACTGTTCCAAAAAATAGAAATGGAAGGAAAACTTCCAAACTCGTTTTATGAGGCCACCATTACCTTGATCCCAAAACCAGACAAAGTCCCCATCATAAGGAGAATTACAGACCAATATCCTTGATGAACATGGATGCAAAAATTCTCACCAAAATACTAGCCAATAGGATACAACAGTGCGTTAAAAGGATTATTCACCACGACCAAGTGGGATTTATCCCTGGGCTACAAGGTTAGTTCAACATCTGCAAATCAAAGCGAAACAATACATTAATAAAAGAAAGAACAAGAACCATATGATCCTCTCAATAGATGCAGAAAAAGCATTTGACAAAGTACAGCATCCTTTCTTGATCAAAACTCTTCAGAGTATAGGCATAGAGGGTACATACCTCAATATCATAAAAGCCATCTATGAAAAATCCACAGCGAATATCATTCTCAATGGGGAAAAACTGAGAGCTTTCCCCCTAAGCTCAGGAACACCGCAGGTATGTCCACTATCACCACTGCTATTCAACACAGTATTAGAAGTCCTAGCCACAGCAATCACACAACAAAAAGAAATAAAAGGCATCCGAATCGGCAAAGAAGAAGTCAAACTCTCACCCTTTGCAGATGATATGATACTTTATGTGGAAAACCCAAAAGACTCCACCCCAAAACTGCTAGAACTCATACAGGAATTCAGTCAAGTGGCAGGATAGAAAATCAATGCACAGAAGTCAGTGGCATTCCTATACACCAACAACAAGACAGAAGAAAGAGAAATTTAGGAATCGATCCCATTTACAACTGCACCCAAAACCATAAGATACCTAGGAATAAATCTAACCAAAGAGGCAAAGAATCTGTACTCAGAAAACTATAAATACTCATGAAAGAAATTGAGGAAGACACAAAGAAATGGAAAAACGTTTTATGCTCATGGATTGGAAGAACAAATATGGTGAAGATGTCAATGTTACTTAGAGCAATCTACACATTCAATGCAATCCCCATCAAAATACCATCACCTTTTTTCAAAGAAATGGAACAAGTAATCCTAAAATTTGTATGGAACCAGTAAAGACCCCAAATAGCCAGAGGAATGTTGAAAAAGAAAAGCAAAGCTGGCGGCATCACAATTCTGAACTTCAAGCTCTATTACAAAGCTGTCATCATCAAGACAGTATGGTACTGGCACAAAAACAGACACATAGATCAATGGAACAGAACAGAGAGCCCAGAAATGGACCCTCAACTTTATGGTCAACTCATCTTTGACAAAGCAGGAAAGAATGTCCAATGGAAAAAAGTCTCTTCAACAAATGGTGTTGGGAAAATTGGACAGCCACATGCAGAAAAATGAAACTGGACCATTTCCTTATACCACATACAAAAATAGACTCAAAATGGTTGAAAGACCTCAATGTGAGACAGGAGTCCATCCAAATCCTAAAGGAGAACACAGGCAGCAACCTCTTCGACCTCAGCCGCAGCAACTTCTTCCTAGAAACATCGCCAAAGGCAAGGGAAGCAAGGGCAAAAAGGAGCTACTGGGACTTCATCAAGATAAAAAGCTTTTGCACACAAAAGAAACAGTCAACAAAACCAAAAGACAACCGACAGAATGGGAGAAGATATTTGCAAATGACATATCAGATAAAGGGCTAGTATCTAAAATCTATAAAGAACTTCCTAAACTCAACACCCAAAGAACAAATGATCCAATCAAGAAATGGGCAGAAGACATGAACAGACATTTTTCCAAAGAAGACATCCAAATGGCCAACAGACACATGAAAAAGTGCTCAACATCGTTCAGCATCAGGGAAATCCAAATCAAAACCTCAATGAGATACCACCTCACACCAGTCAGAATGGCGAAAATTAACAAGTCAGGAATGACAGATGTTGGCGGGGATGCAGAGAAAGGGGAACCCTCCTACATTGTTGATGAGAATGCAAGCTGGTACAGCCACTCTGGAAAACAGTATGGAGGTTCCTCAAAAAGTTGAAAATAGAGCTACCATACAATCCAGCAATTGCACTACTGGGTATTTACCCCAAAGATACAAATGTAGTGATCCGAAGGGGTATGTGCATACCGATGTTTATAGCAGCAATGTCCACAATAGCCAAACTATGGAAAGAGCCAAGATGTCCATCGACAGATGAATGGATAAAGAAGATGTAATATAATGGAATATTATGCAGCCATCAAAAGGAATGAGATCTTGCCATTTGCATCGATGTGGATGGAACTGGAGGGTGTTATGCTGAGTGAAATAAGTCAATCAGAGAAAGACATGTATCATATAACCTCACTGATATGAGGAATTCTTAATCTCAGGAAACAAACTGAGGGTTGCTGGAATGGAGGGTGGGGTGGGAGGAATGGGGTGGCTGGGTGATAGACATTGGGGAGGGTATGTGCTATGGTGAGTGCTGTGAATTGTGCAAGACTGTTGAATCACAGACCGGTACCTCTGAAACAAATAATACATTATATGTTAAAAAAAAAAAAAAAAAGAAGAAGAAGAAGACGACGACGACAGCAGGAAGGGAAGAATGAAGGGGGAAATCGGAGGGGGAGACGGACCATGAGAGACTATGGACTCTGAGAAAGAAACTGAGGGTTCTAGAGGGGAGGGGGTGGGGGGATGGGTTAGCACGGTGATGGGTATTAAAGAGGGCATGTACTGCATGGAGCACTGGGTGTTATATGCAAACAATGAATCATGGAACACTACATCGAAAACTAATGATGTAATGTATGCTGATTAACATAATAATAAAAAATAAATAAATAAAAGTAAAAAGCAACAGAGAAGAGAAATGGCCACAGATAGGAGTCCACGTGGAAACTTCTTTGGGATGAGCCTTGGTCTACTTTAAATAAAAGTTGAAGATACAAACCATCAAAAATAAATAAATAAATAAACAAATAAATAAATAAATTTCATCTTAGCAAATCTCACAAACATGTGCCAGACCTGGCGAATCATCATCATCATCATAAATCACAGCTAACAATATCTGAACCCAGTGCAAAACTGTGCAGCCTCCTGTATGGGGGAGGGGTGGCACGTCTGCGCAAGAAGGCAGGCTGCTCCCTAAGCAAGTTACCCTTGTCTAGGAAGAGGGAAACAGGGAGCCCTGGTCTCGGGGTTCTGTCACTAATGTGGTTTGTGAGCTGGGCTATTTACTTGGCTTTTCTGGAGTCATTTCTGGTCAAAACTAAAGTGAATAAGAACATCTCCAAACTTCCTCCAGCACTGAAATTCAAATACATCTTGGCAAACAAGCTGTATAAAAAAAATACAACCGTTCATAAACCACTCCTTTTCTTACACCTGTTTCCTAACCAACCACTTGCTGCATTCCTCTACTCACTACACTTAGGGGACTATATAATTTAAGTACTGTAATTAGAAGGACCATAGTCCAGGTTTCCTGATTTACTTTCAGAGCTTCAAGCATAAGGTCCTATTTAACACTGATAAGAGATTAAAATATCACTTATGGCAAACACCATCTGGTAAATATCTAAATAAAACCTAACTATCATTTAAAGAAAATTTGCCAACCCAAGTTATCTACTGAGAGAAGAAACTAAACACTAGAGGAAAAATTCAAAAAAGATAAAAGGACAATGGCAACTCAAAATTTTCTGTCCCCTTTAATAGTTTCCTTATTCAAATTTTTAAAAATCAAGCCTGGCAATTGTAGACAGTCTACGTGAACAAACAAATAATAATGTGATGGCACGTTTAATTTTAATATGGAATTAAGATGATGCCCACTTGGTTGCCTGGCAGGGCTGTCCAGACCTTTCACATTTTTCTCTCCCCCTTGGATTCCACAAAAGAGCTTGGGAGGTCAACAGATGATCATAAATCCCAGATGAACCCACTCTGATTCTTATGACAACCCTGCAAAGTCAGAAGGAATCCTTTCCTGATTGTGACAGATTAGGGAAGAGACTCAGGAAGGTGAAGTGATTTGCTCAAGGCCACACAGCCAGGAAGTACCAGAGCTGAGATCAGAACCCAGAATCTGTCTACCTCCAAAAAGCTCATCCTCTCTCCACTATTTTATGTTGCTTCTTAATTTAAGCATTCTTCTTGATCCATCTAACCATTTCCAAAATAATAACGATGACATCAAAATCATTAATAATCATGGACTTAAAACTAATTTTCAAGATCTGACAAGATTCTCCATTAAAAGGGGATCTTTTCTCCCCAACCAAAATTAATCAAACCAAAAAATACAACTTCAGAATAGATTCTTGCTTAATTCAGTGACAAGTTCTTGCTCCAATTGCAACACATCCCATAAAAGCATGGCCAGACAACTGGTGAGGAATGAGGCCCAAGCACCCACTAGCCTGAGCCTGGCTTCAGTCCACTTCACTTGGCAGCCCCAGGCCCATCAGGGCAGGGAGACTGAGAAGGTGCCGACAGTGAAACTCTCCAGGAGAGTCAGAGCCAAGTAAGCAGAGTGTCTGTGCTTTGGGCGAGAAGCAAAGCAAGTGTTCAGTACCACCCTTGCGGCAAGGCTGGACACACACAAAATGATGTGTAGACCACTTCATGTATCTAATAACTAGGCAAGGCAATCAGAGTGATTATACTATTCAGGAGGCAAGTGAGTACATGCTTCTCATATATTTTTCATCAAGCCAAGATCATTTGATCATATTAAATTATTAAAAATTAATATGAACAATTGGGTTCTCTTGTGTTACAAAGGGAATATATAACCTTATTTAAAGAACTAGTTTCTCCTGTGTCACCCTCCATTTCCTACCTGTATTCTAGATATGCTCTTAGTATATATCCTCTAAAACCTCCTTCAAGTCAGCTGAGGGGGGAAGTTGGCAATTGCCTACAACCGTCACTTCTAGCTCATGATCCACCATACTATCTTCCACCAAATTACTCAAAGCAGGCCCATCTATTGTACTGTCTCTATTGTATAGACTGTTACACTTTTACAGAGTTCTTTCACACTGTTCTCTTTCAGAAATGCTCCATAAATTCTGTGCATCCCATAAATACTAGTGCTTTCTAGAGCAATGTTGCAATAGGCTACCACCCTCAGGACCCTTTAAAACTTCTACTTCCTATGTTATCATCTGCTTCCTCTTCTCTTCCCCTCAGGGTGATGTCAGACTACTCAGATTCTTAACCCTTCCCACCATGTGAGATGTAAGAGATACAGCCATCTCTTTGGTTCTCTGCTCCCACCTAGGGCCAGCCCAGTCCCGCTCACCTTATCCAAGACTTCTTTAGTTCTCCTCTCTCTCCCCCAGGCTGTACTCACTGGACCCCTCTCACTGCAAGCAAAAAGACTTTAAAACCACCCATGTTAAACTCTGACTTCCATTCATGCTACCCATTCAGGTAGCTCCTCTTTTCCTCCTCTCTTCCACCTCTGCAAAGCCTTAACTATTACTTTCTACCTCTATTGCCCAACTCTCATTTTCTCCTCCATCCACTCCAAGTGGGCCTCATTCCCCTAGAATATTCTCAACCAGTGACATCTTGCCAAAAAAAAAAAAAATGTCAACTGGCCATTCTCCTCTTCCCCAATCCTTGTTTCCAGGTATCCAGACACATGCGCCTCTAGTTTCCCTCCCAGCTCCCTGGCCACCCTTTCTCAGCATCTTTGGATGGTTCCTCTCCTCCACCAACCATGGAGATGGCCCTCTCCTCTTTAGGACACAAAATCTCTCCAGGGTGATCCCATCCAGTCCTGTGGCTTCAACACATAGCCCAACATACTAATGACTCTTACATTTTTATTTCTAGCCTGAACCGTTCCCTCACCTTATCCCCATTCCCATGCTTCCATTTACCTTTTACTTCCTCAAATCTACCTGGCACTCCACCAAGAACATCAGCTCCTATTGTCTTTCTAATTTCTACCAACCTCAAGCAAGTCAAAAGAGGAAGTAAATGGCAGAGAGGTGGGAAGGCTTACAAGAAGCCAAGCACTAACTGTAAAGAATAGATTACAACCTCGGCATCAGGGAAATCCAAATCAAAACCTCAATGAGATACCACCTCACACAGAATGGCTAAAATTAACAAGTCAGGAAACAACAGATGTGGGCGGGGATGTGGAGAAAGGGGAACCCTCCTACACTACTGGTGGGAATGCAAGCTGGTGCAGCCACTCTGGAAAACTGTATGGAGGTTCCTCAGAAAGTTGAAAATAGAGCTACCATACAATCCAGCAATTGCACTACTGGGTATTTACCCCAAAGATACAAATGTAGTGATCCGAAGGGGTACGTGCATACCGATGTTTATAGCAGCAATGTCCACAATAGCCAAACTATGGAAAGAGCCAAGATGTCCATCGACAGATGAATGGATAAAGAAGATGTAGTATATATATACAATAGAATATTACGAAGCCATCAAAAAAAAAAAAAAACCCAAAATCTTGCCCTTTGCAACAACATGGATGGAACTAGAGGGTATTATGCTAAGCGAAATAAGTCAATCACAGAAAGACATGTATCATATGATCTCACTGATAAGAGGAATTCTTAATCTCAGGAAACAAACTGAGGGTTGCTGGAGTGGTGAGGGGTGGGAGGGATGGGGTGGCTGGGTGACAGACATTGGGAAGGGTATGTGCTATGGTGAGTGCTGTGAATTGTGGAAGACTGATGAATCACAGACCGATAACTCTGAAACAAATAGTACATTATATGTTAAAAAAAAAAAAAAGAATATAGTAGGAAGGTAAAAATGAAGGGGGGGAAATCAGAGGGGGAGATGAACCATGAGAGACTATGGACTCTGAGAAACAAACTGAGGGTTCTAGAGGGGAGGGGGGTGGGGGGATGGGTTAGCCTGGTGATAGGTATTAAAGAGGGCATGTTCTGCATGGAGCACTGGGTGTTATATGCAAACAATGAATCATGGAACACTACATCAAAAACTAATGATGTAATGTATGGTGATTAACATAACATAATAAAATAAAATAAATAGATTACAACCTTTAAGAAAAAGCTAAAAAAGAAAATTAACAATGAAATTTCTAGAAATTTAGAGTTTAATTTTACTCTCAAAATTCTCAATGATTAAAACTATTTTGCTATAAAATCTGATTCATTTCTTGCATTTGCAGTGTTTTAATAAAAAAGACTTACCCTAAACAGTAACCCTGCCAAGCTCTGGGCAAACAAGTCTTTTATTTGTTTATCCTTTGGCTTCTGCATGACAGCTTCTGTTATCCTGAGTAGTATTTGCAACATCTGTTCCCTGGGCCACCCAAAATAAAAACTCACATTAATCACATTTCCAAAGCACTTTAATTTATAGGTATAAGAAATTCTCTTAAGAATTCAGCAACAATGATAATCATGTATTACTCAAAAGTATTAATAATCTGAATGCCAATTACACAATGAATACCATATTTTATCAAAATAAACCTTCTTACATTACAAAAGTTCTAAAAATATGTGACCTACACACACATCAATAGGCAGAATAAAACAGGTATCATCCTAGCCTAATTTTATCCCCTTCTAACAGGGAGCAAGACTGTTTCTCCAACTATACCAATCCCTTAAAAGTGCTCAGTGAATAGTTGTGCCCATTTGAACTTAATGCAGCATCCTTTAATTTTCCCATCCATTATTTTACTTAACCTGTGAGGTCTCCCCATCTATCTTTGTGGTAGGAAATAAAACAGACATTCTGGTCCTCATTCTGGGGAGATACACAGTCAGTATCATACTATGACTGAAATCCAGAGGAACTTGCAGGTAGGGGGGTTTGGAAAGGTCACCTTTGGTCACTTTGAGGCATGGAGTTTTGTGCCTGGAAGGTGCTGGGTCTGCAAGAGGGCACTGAAGACACAAAATAACACCACTAATTATGTAAATAGCAGTAAGTTCTTCAGAACAGCCAAAGGGCATTTTTCTTTCTCACAGCTAAGTTATAGTCTTCATATCAGTGTTTGCTTACTTTTCCTTTTCTTGAATTCCATGCAAACCAAGAACACGTATCTTTTGTATATAAGGGAGGTCTGTTTGTTTTGAGGGGAACCACACCTTTTAACTTCTCCTTCGAGGTCTTATCCACTAACTGTTCATTCATCTTTATAACTTTCTCCTTGGCCTACATGCTCATTAATGATAAGATCGGGAACTGGACAAAGTCATCCAGTCCAGGTCAGATGATGAGATCTCCAAATCACAGTTCCTTTATATTTTTCTTGTACTTCCACATATTGAGACAGTATTTTCTCTTAACAATGATATGGAATCTCATTAAGCTTCTCATGGTACAATGACCTCTAAAAATAGGGTTTCCTGCCCTATTTGTAGCTGACCCCATTTGATTTTCATCCCAAGGTTATCTGTTGGCAACATCTAGAACTTTGTTCTAGTTGTTTGCTTGTGCTGTACACTGTCTATGGGTTCTGGAAGCATGGCGTAAGAAGAGCTCTCAAGTCATGGGAGATTGGGTGCATGCATCTGGAACAGACAGCTTAGAGGAGGATGAGGGAAGAAATGGCACAGAGCAGGGGACAGCATGTCTCTCACCATATTCAGGGTACCCAGGCCCCTGTCACAGACCCCCAGCATCACCACTGCCTGCTCACATTTATGTGATGCTTAAGACAACAAAAAATAATCCTTTCCACATGCATGGTTACATACCCATCTTATGAACATGATGAGAACAAAAAGCATAATAATTTTCACATAAAACCTCAAACAAGTAATATATGTTAAAAAAAAAAAAAAGAAGATAGCAGGAAGGGAAAAATGAAGGGGGGGAAATCTGAGGGGGAGACAAACCATGAAAGACTATGGACTCTGAGAAACAAACTGAGGGTTCTAGAGAGGAGGGGGGGTAGGGGGATGGGTTAGCCTGGTGATGGGTATTAAAGAGGGCACGTACTGAATGGAGCACTGGGTGTTACACGCAAACAATGAATCATGGAACACTACATCAAAAACTAATGATGTAATGTATGGTGATTAACATAACATAATAAAAAAAAAAGGAAAAAAACCCAAACCTCAGTCATGGGAACTGCTATCAAAAAATGCAAACCTGGGAGCACCTGGGTGGCTCAGTGGGTTGAGCATCTGCCTCTTGGTTTTGGCTCAGGTCATGATCTCGGGGTCATGGGGTGGAGCCCTGCATCCGGCTCTGCACTCGGCAGGGAGTCTGCTTAAGATTCTCTTTCTCTCCCTCTGCCCCTCCCCCCACTCACACATTCTCTCTCTCTCTCAAATAAATAAATAAACTTAAAAAAAAATGCAAACCTGACCAAAGCAATGACTGACAAAGACAGGGTTAATTTAATTTCTGAACCTATGAAAGCTTGGCAAGCCATGAAATTCCCACACAGTCTTCTGGAAGAAAACGAGGTGTAAAGATCATCTCCAGTTTGGAAAAATCTTTCCTAACACTGTTGACTCCAGTTTGTTTCTTTGCATTTTGTGAAATACTGACTTTCGGTCCCTCCTCCTCACAAAAGAACTGCTCCAGAGTGTAAAACTTCCATGGGAACATGGGAAATTATGCGTGTATGCTGTCCCTGCACTGAGGAACAGGTTTCCTACACTCTTTACTACTGACGTTGTCCCCATCTTCTCACACAGGTGGTACTGTTAACCATTCACACAACACTGCTGCTCACTATTTCAGGACTGCTTCTTAGCACTTCTCTGCTAAGCCCTAGTGTAAGCTGCTATCAGCTATGGCCCCTGACTTTGTCTACTCCTCCTTCTCCCCTGCACTGTCTCTCCTCCAGAAGCAGTCAGAGAAATCTCTGGAAACATAAACTGGATTGTGTCACACTCTTGCGCACACACAGAGGAGCAGCCAATGTCCCTCCTGTGGCCGGCAAGGCCCCACTCAACCTGGCTCTGGTTGGTCCCTGTCACATCCCCTCCCACCCTCCCTCTCCTTCTGTCTGCTCCACTACACTGGCCTAGAACACACCACACTTGGTACCTGCGTTCCTCCCATGGGAAGCTCTATGCTCAGACCTCCCGCTGGCCTCTCCCTCCCTGTCCTCAGGGTGCTGCTTACAAAGGTCTTCCTGGACACCTGTAGAAAAACATTCCCTCACCCTCCACTCTGTCCCCTTTCCCAGCTTTACTGTGCTTATACCACTGAAACTGCTACATTCCTTCTGTCTCTCAGTCTATGAGGATGGAAACCTCACAAGGGCAAAACTCTGTCTAGTTCACCTTATATCCTCACAGCAGGAGCTTAGTAGTTATATACTGGATGAAAGAAAGGAGAAAGGAATTCAGGGATTGTCCAACACTAAAATGCATAGGAAATTCTGCTAGGGAAACAGGCCACACCCCTTTCTATGTGCTACTGACTATTTTTTGGTATTTTCGTCTATTTCTGTACCTTGCTTTTTCTTAATACTTTAACCTGGAAATTTCTGAATTATTAAAGAAAAGATTTGCTTAATTTTATCTTAGAATTTTCACCAAAAAAGATTACCAAAATGATCAAAATACTACTGATACAAAGGTAAACTGAATTCATAGTTTTCAAAGAAAAAACGCATCAAAAATACTATTGCTATACTATCGAGGAGATGTTTCTGTTGTGAGCATACCAGTATTT
This sequence comes from Mirounga angustirostris, assembly GCF_029215605.1. Taxonomy (NCBI): domain Eukaryota; kingdom Metazoa; phylum Chordata; class Mammalia; order Carnivora; family Phocidae; genus Mirounga; species Mirounga angustirostris. The sequence goes on along the minus strand of NW_026991718.1, from coordinate 93,116,670 downwards.
CTCATTACTTTCAATGTTACGTCTGACACAGCATTTAACTTTGTTTAAATCATATTGTTCATCACAGTAATATTTCCAGCCTGAGAAAGATGACCCTGGAATTTATGCCTTAAAATAATCATTTTGATTCCTGTGGTTTCTGTACCAGTGAACTTGCTACCTGACCGGATTCCTTTAGGCCCACCCTCCCTTCACCAGAGAAAGAAAAAGGCTGGACTCCACAGCCCCAGGGGCCCCTGCAAGCTCAGTCCAGTCTCATTTCCATGCTTTCCACCAGGTGCACACAGAACTTTCCAAAGCCCCCTTAGTGCTGATGCAAGGACATCCAGAAAAAGCATCCAGAACACAGGCTTGGTAACGCGGCCCCACCAAGGATTTCCATGAGGGAAGTGGCCACTGGAACTGGTTTGCAGCGTCCTGCGCACTGAGCGCAGAGGCCAAAGCTCACTGACAGCAGGGCTGACCCAGCCGGGCCACTCCAGGGCAGCGCTGGGTGGGAAGAACATGCAAAGGACAGGCTAGAGAGGCATTTTACAACCAGAATTGAGGGACATGAAGAAAGAGGATTACAGAGGGGCTCTGAGGCCTCTGTTGCTGAGAACGTCTGAAAACACCTCCTAAGCTGGAGTGATGCATTCATTACGGGACAAGGGCATGGGAAAAACCTACAGCACTGTTTACTTTCAGGGATATTATAAACACACAGACACCAAACAAAAACAAAGGATAAAAACGAAAACATTTTGCATAAGCACATTTTCATGACGCCACTATATGTTTGACGGTACTATTTAGTCATTCTGACAATTTGTCATTTAAAATAATTGTTTTTTCAAAGTGAATTTAAGGCTTCAAATTTGAAGCAATAAAAATCAGTTAACAGCATTTCAGAGCAATTAACAACCTCTCCTGGGCTTATGAAGAACGATATAAAACACCAGTTATGCTGCTTTTCCACAAAGCAGTCTGATGACAATTTAAAATGGAAAAATCTACTATTAAGTAATACGACTACTTTTAATTCAATAATGTTTTTAAAGCCAATAATAAAAATAAACTATCAAAGAGCTGGATACTTCTTCATAATTCACAGAAACTGTTACAAAAGATTGGTTATCATCTTACTATTAACTTTGTAAAGCCATTCATTAGTAAGTGGAGACTTTAACCTTTGAATTATTATGTTGAAAAACAGAAACATCTGTTTTACAGTATTAATTAATTTGAAATAAACTTACCATGTCTTTTTATTCATTGTAAGTTCCATTATCATGCGCCTAAAAATAATCAAAACAGCTTTACAGGCATCAACTTGTTCTTTCAAGAGCATGGGAACTTCAGGACATGGTTCCAGCAAAAAGACGTTTGCTGCATTTGTCAAAAATACCTTGAAATCAACAAATTTTACATAGAAAATGTAATTAAACATAAAGATCTGAACAAATTTTTCTTAAAGATAATGATATTAATTTCCCTCTACCAAGGAATCACCTTTGAGTTGTCTCAATAAGGTTAAGTGGCACCAACACATACTCAAGATTTTTTTTAAATGCTTCTCTTAGAATCACCTGAGACACCTGAAAGACCTTTTCTAAAAAATTATTAATACATACTAATAGTGCAACTTTAGAAAATTTATGAATGAGAAAAGCTTTTGAAGACTTCTTTTTGACATTCCCTCAAAGGAAAAGGGGAAAACGGCAAGATAGGATCACTGCTTCTGGGTGAGAAATTTTGGGGTCGGGGAGGGGGAGAGGAAGATGTGCAGCTGCCAGACAGTGGCTGGGAAAAACCATCTGATTATTGTTGAATCTCCCAGCACATGAACTTTGCTGACAGGAAGCACAGCCAGCACCACCCAACATGGGTACAGATCTCTAGGAGCTGTAAGGAGTCAGGAAACAGACAAGGCCACATGGTCAACAGTATATAGCTTCCAGGTGCTTCCAGGTACACTTTTAATATGAGAACTATATTATGCAATAGGATATAAAACCTAAGTGAATTCTTGGGATAAAAACAGATTAAAAAAAACTTAGATGATCAGCTGACCACTCTACACTCTACCTCAGTCCTTTACAAGTTCACTATCCTTTACTGTCAGGGGTGTTCAGTAGAAAACAGTGAGAAGCACAGATGCAGGCTATTATGTAGGAAGTGACTGCTTAGGGGCACTACAGTAAAGTAACACTGTGTTTCTACTGACACAGAGGATACCAGTGACCCCTCAATTTAGGAGACTCTGAGTTGTCAGTCCGGTGATGAAGGTGGATGTGTACCATCTACTTAGATCCTATGCCTTCTTAAGTCTCCCTTGTGTTCAACAGTACAAATTCAAAGGATCTGGGAATAAACAGAGCTTTGCTGGCTCACCTGTGAATGAAATCCATTAACACAACATCTTAAAACAGATGCACAAACTGAAGAAATTAAAATAAACAAGCTCAAAAGTCAAGTGGGTGAACTAAAATATTGACAGCCTCTAAGATTATCTTGTGTAAGATTAAAAAGGTGTTATGGCCCAATTTTCTAGAAAGAATTACTAAATAAGCACTATAATAGTTGATAACAGATAACAGCAATTGTGAAGAATTTACTAGCCTTCAAGTGGGAAAAAGGAAAACAAAGAACTTTTTGACTAACCAACTATAGCAGTTTTAGTATAATTTTAGTGGCCTTTTTTTTTTTCCCCCACTATCCTGACTGAAATCAAGACCTGAGCTGAGAAATCAAGAGTCAGAGGCTTAACCAACTGAGCCACCCGGGTGCCGCTAGTGGCCATGTTTTTGGAAGACATACGGCATAGATGATCCACTGTTAAGACAGATCTTTAACTCAATGTATTTGGTTTCTTGATTTGAATTTGAAACTTTGCATATTCCCAAGTAAAAGTGAGGAGTCTTCATATATTATATTCACCTTTTATTTTCTTTTTTAAAAAAGATCAAAATGCCAACTCCATGAATATTTCTTACTACCATGTCAGTATTGGTTAAAGTAAAAATAAATAAAGAAAATTAATATGTCCAAATTGTACCTGTCAACAGCAACTGCAGAAGAGTACTAACTTATTCAACCTGTACTTGGCCACTTTTTCCTAATGAACCAAGGAAAGGACCAAAGATACTGGATACAAAGAGAACAAAAACAGCTATTATAATCCAAACTAAACATTTTTGAACACTGTTTTGCTATAATCAAGTGGAAAATTTTTTTCTTGGTTTGGCCAAGTAGATGTAACTTATCCTTTCAGAAAACAAATTAACAGTCTCCTGAACTTAGGAAGATACTGGCAGTGAAATGGCTGAGGATGGCATAAGGCAATCCACTTGGAGGACAAGGACTACCAAGAGACACAGGCAGGAACTCCTGCATGCACTTCTCTGGTGAAGGCACAGATTTTACTAACAACTGGCACTGGAGTTCTTTGAAACTACTCTAGTAAAATCATCTTGATTCTGTTTAAAGTTAATTTCAAATTATTTGCTGATTTTCACTGAAAAATGAAAAAACTCAATAGTTACAAAGTATTAAACTGCTAATGAACATGAAAGCGAAAAGGATACCATGACAAGGAATCCTATCAAGAAATGGATGACACAAGCAGTGTCATTAAAAACTGGGCAACAGGCAAACCATGCCCATGCTACCTCAGACCTCATGCCTGGCCTCTGTGTGGGAGGCCTACTGGCGCCACATGGCTAAAAAGGTGGATACAGGGTGGAGGGTGGGGCGCCAGAGAGCAGGGGAAAGAGAGGCATTCTGTGTTTTCACTTATACTCCTAACAGCCTTCCAACTAGATGCGAACCAAGAGGTAATCAATCTCCCAATCCCCATTTTTGAGATAAAAACCTGAGGTCTGGGAAGATTAAGTGATCAGCCAAAGTTGTTCTTTCCACTGTTCCCAAATGGCATCGGTTCTATTTTATATATTCATACAGATAAATATTTAAAAATTAGAGCATTTATCATCATTCTTCACAAACAGGTAATTTTTAAGAAGAATATTCCTTATAAGATTATATAATCATCATGCTTGTCTTGCAAATTAGAGTCCAGGTGACTGACTAACTCCCCATATGTGTTCAGAAGATACTTTTTAAGATTTGGATCTCAGTCATTTCACATTCACTGCGTAATAATCCCTCTCAAAAACCTGCAACCAGCTCATAGGGTCTCCTTTGACTAGAAAAAAATCTTTACAAATTGAAGGTGAGCAGTCAGGAAGAAAACTCAGAATGAGAACTTAAGAGCTGTTTACTGACAGGTAGATAAAAGTATCACCATACTTTAATGAGGCTATCACAATAAACAAAATGTTCAAATTGACTCCAACTGGAGGTCTTTATGTCTCCGGCTGGCTGTGTACCTGCAGCATAGCCTGGACCCCGGCTTTCACGTTCTTATTTTCCTCTTCTGTCACACATCCTCTGCTCACTGCACTTGTGAAGGAGTATGTTCGTCCCCAACTAGAAGATCGCTTATGACGAGAACCTTCAGATGAGGTCTTTAGAAGATAAAAATCAATTAACGGAGGGGGAAGAATACATGTTTGCATATTTAATTCCTTACACTCACCAAAATTTATGAGAATATAGGTTTTAGGAGGACAAGTGTTTTTTTCCATTTTGTTCACCACCTCCAGCACCTAAAATAGTGCCTAGCGTTTAGTATGTGCTGAAGAAATAAACAAAGGTCCAATGACTGAGTCTGTAACACAGACCTTTAAAATTGTGTGATAAATTCCATTTACTTATCTATTCATTTTGACCTCATGACCAGTTAAAATGATTTCACCAATATTAAAAAATCAAAATTATGGAATTAATACAGATATTTAAAAGTGATATGCCTTTGATTACAGTTTTAAATGTTTGTTGCTAATTGCTGCAACAAATACACACTTTTATTTATTTTTTAAATTTTATTATGTTATTTTAGCCACCATACATCATTAGTTTTTTTTTTAAATTTTATTTTGTTATGTTAATCACCATACATTACATCATTAGTTTTTGATGTAGTGTTCCATGATTCATCATTTGCATATAACACCCAGCGCTCCATGCAGAACGTGCCCCTTTTTTTTTATTCTTATGTTAATCCCCATACATTACATCATTAGTTTTAGATGAAGTGTTCCATGATTCATTGTTTGTGCATAACACCCAGTGCTCCATGCAGAATGTGCCCTCCTCAATACCCACCACCAGGCCAACCCATCCTCCCACCCCCCTCCCCTCTAGAACCCTCAGTTTGTTTTTCAGAGTCCATCGTCTCTCATGGTTCATCTCCCCCTCCGATTCCCCCCCTTCATTTTTCCCTTCCTACTTTTTTTTTTAACATATAATGTATTATTTGTTTCAGAGGTACAGATCTGTGATTCAACAGTCTTGCACAACTCACAGCGCTCACCATAGCACATACCCTCCCCAATGTCTATCACCTAGCCACCCCATCCCTCCCACCCCCCACCACTCCAGCAACCCTCAGTTTGTTTCCTGAGATTAAGAATTCCTCATATCAGTGAGGTCATATGATACATGTCTTTCTCTGATTGACTTATTTCACTCAGCATAACACCCTCCAGTTCCATCCACGTCGTTGCTAATGGCAAGATTTCATTCCTTTTGATGGCTGCATAATATTCCACTATATATATAGACCACATCTTCTTTATCCATTCATCTGTCAATGGACATCTTGGTTCTTTTAGATTTATCCAGCCTCTAAGCTTTACCTAACCAGGACTAAAAGTTCCATTCCAACAGCTCTCACTCTGAGGAGAGCACCCAGCCCTGCAGTGAGGCTTCTTAATGGAGGAGATAGCACTCATTATTAGGTTAGACCTTTCAACTGCTCTGGAACAGGCCACTGCACAAGACAAGACTGCCAAAACATTCTATATTTAGTTTCTCAAATGCTATTTATTTAAACATGTCAATACCAATAAGGCAGTGACATTTTTAGTCTCACACAGAGATGTGTAAAAGGTGGTTTATAAAACAATTCTCACGCAACAGTGAATAACGAAACTGCCATGAACACACAGACCAAGCCTGAGGGTTGGTAGGGGACCAATGACCCTGAATAGAGCCCAGAAGCAGCCTCACTGTAGCAGATCCTCATGGAACTCAGCAACTTGAGAGCATCAGCTATGATAAAAGAGCCCCGCTGGTCTATGTCCCACTGACCAGCACCTTTGCCTGACCGGGTATACTTTGCTAAAATATGTGTACTCCCAACTGAAACAACAAGTGATAACATATTACCTCTTTGCTGTCAGTCTCTGAAAATCCTAATTTTTCAGCATCTTCTTGGGCAGCTTCTTTCTTATCTGGTTCTTCCATGAACACAGGTTTGTCCTGGAGGATCCACTTTCTGTACACTTGAACTACCTTCCTTGTTACAGCTATGTCACAGGAAGGCAACAAAAATGCCTAAAATAAGAAGAGAAGACTCCCTTTAACTCCACACCTGCTTAGATCACTGTAACACACACATAACAGCCATTTCCAATCACCATCACTAATTTCAGACTTTCCTCTGAAACATACAGGGCCACATATTTTTGTGCACACCAAACTTGCTGAGGAAAAAAGGCATTTTCAATTGGGCCAGAAAATGTCATGCAATTTAAAAATAACTTCTGCATTCTGAATAGTTTTTTCACAAAAATAGCCAACATGCACACCTACACAGATACTTTAATTGGCTATACAGACAATAATAGTTACACAACTGGGAACCTTTCCCAATGAATTAGAAATTGATTATAAGACAACAGACATACTACTGCAGCCAGCTGCAGCCAACTGCCACACCTCTGCCCAATCCATGTTCAGGGATGTTGTGTAGGTGACAGAGGGAGTATTTACACCACAGAAGCTGACAAATGCTAATAACTGGAGCCTTTCTTTCTTTCTTTTTTTTTTTTTTGTCTTTCTCTTCCTTCCTTATTTCCTCCCTCCCTTACACCTTCTCTTCCCTTTCTGAGAGCCAATATTCACCAGCATACCAGTGAGTAAAGATTGTACTCAGGTGTTCTGTACTCACTGGTATGCTGGTGAATGTTGGTTCTCAGAAAATACATTAAAGAGAGTCCCAGGCCAGTTGTAGCATTGTGCACATTTATGCGAACTTTTTTATTTTTTTTGACATTTTTCAAATTTATTTTAGAGAGAGAGAGTGAGCGAGCATGTGCACAACAGGGGAAGGGGCAGAAGGTGAGGGAGAGGGCAAGCAGACTCCAGCACTGAGCGCAGAGCCTGACGCGGGGCTCAATCCCATGATGCTGAGATCATGCCTGAGCCAAAACCAAGAATCAGACTTTAGCCAATTGAGCTACACAGGCACCCCATGAATTTAACATTAAAGAATCTCTTTACACATATGCATGTAAGAATTCTGATTTAATGTAAGATTCCAAAAATATGAGCCAAAAGGTAAAGGAGAAATGTATTTCCCTTTTGAGTATCAGATCTAAGGAATATTTCTGTCTGAGGGGTAAACACAAAGGAAAGGAACTCAATACTACAGGAAATGCTTTTATTCCATAGATGAGGAATTAAGCTGAGGCTCAGAACACCTGAGATATTTTCCCAAGGTTACAAAGTAAGTTAGTGATGATTCTAGGTCTTGAGATCTCAAGATTCAGAGATTTAATACTGTCCTTAATGTTCATGCCACAGGATCCAATTACAGGCAGATTTCAGTGTAACAAGGGTTCATGCAATATATAAATTTCCATCGATGTTGCATCAAATTCCAGAATAGAGGAGTCTGTGTTATAACAAGACTGTAACATATCAATGTAACAAATATTCTGACTTGTATCTCAAGAAAGATCAACAAAGACAGAGTATGACAAAGTACAATGGTGTCCCACTCTAATTTTGTTCCAAATTTTATTACAAATATTTTCACACATACAAAAAAGTAGAAATACTTTAAAGTGATTATCTATATACTGCCGCCTAGATTCTACCATTAGCATTTGCTAGATTTGTTTACCACATATCTGTCAATCCACCCCTATTTATCCTTCTTTCAATCCATCTTATTTTTGATGCATTTCAAAGAAATCTGCAGACATCAGTACATTTCACCCCTAAATATTTCAACATGCGTATCACTGATTAGAGTTCAAAATTTTTTATGGTACTTTACATAAAATTTATAAATAATGAAATGCACAAATCTTAAGTGGACCATGTGATGAGGTTTGAAAAATGTAGACAATGAGGTAAATCGAGGTATATCATGTTATCCTCCCCCCAGGAAGCAAATAGAAATTTTCTCTGTAGGAAAATAAAATCATAGTAAAACCCAAATTATTTGTACAAACTGGTTAATATTATGTAGCATATTAATTAAAAATCAGAAATATGAGAAAAGAAGTCAATATTAACAAAACCACAATAAAAACCAGACAATACTTTAAACACACAGGAAATCAGGATAAAGAAAGTTTCAAAAAGAAATGTAAATGGAATTGAAAATGAAATAACCAAAATTAAAAACTCAGTGTGTGGCTTAACAGAATGGACATGGCTGAAAACTGGATGAAAAATCCGAAGGAAACACCCAGAATGAAGCACGGCAAGATGAAAGGATGGCTAACTCAGAAGGGAAGGCAAGAGAGAGAACACAATGAATAGCTGATCTTATGCATGGCTGCAGATGCACAAGGAAAGAAGATTAGCAAAAAGGGGCAGAAATGATACTTGAGGAGAGAATGGCTGAGAATTTTGCCAAAATTGGTAAAAGATGGCAATCCAGATTCAAGAATCACAAACACAAGCAGGGTAAATACAGAGTATATTGCAGTAAAACTGCTGAAAACCAAGAACAATCAGAAAATCTTATAAGCTTCCAGAGGAAAAAAGAGACATTTCCTCCAAAGGAGCAACCACATGACCTCACATGACTTCTCAAAGAAACAATGGAACAAATATTCAATATGCAAAGAGAAAACAGCTGCCCATGTAGAATTCACTATCCAGAAAAATTGCACTTCAAAAACAAAAGCAAAATAGAGAAATTTTCAGATACAGAAATGAGAAAAACTTTTACCAGGACATCTAACCTAAGGGAAATACTAAAAGTTATTCTTTAGGCAGAAGGAAAATAATCCTGGATCAGAGATTCAGGAAGAGATAAAAACGCAATAAAAGGATAATTATTTGGATAAATCTAAATGAATAAAATGTAAATACGAATATATATGAATAAAAAGAATAAAACTGGGTAAAATAGTTACAAAAGAGATAATATATGTGTATATATATGAATAATATATATTCATAAGATGGAAGTCAAATACAGGTGGCCCTCAACTTACAGTGGTCCAACTTAGAAGTTTTCAACTTTATGATAGTGCAAAAGTAATGCATATTCAGTAGAAACTGTACTTTGAATTTTGATCTTTTCCTGGGCTAGGGATATGTAGTATGACACTCTCTGTGGTGCTGGGTGGTAGCAGGGGCTACAGCTCCCAGTCAACCCTGGGACCACAAGGATAAACAACTGATACAATTACAACCATTTTGTACCCATATAACCATTCTGTTTTCCACTTCCAGTATGGAATAATCTCAAATAATAAATTATATGAGATATTTAATACTTTAGTATAAGCTAGGCTTTGTGTTAGATGATTTTGCCCAACTTGTAGGCTAAAGTAAGTGTTCTGAGCATGTGCAGGGTAGCTGAGATTAAGCTATGACGTTTGGTAGGTTAGGTATATTAAATGCATTTTTGACTTATGGGGGTATTTCAACTTATGATGGGTTTATCAGGACGTAACTGCATTGTGAGTCGAGGCAAATCTGTACATAGCAAGGGCATATGAACTGAGAAGGAATAAATGGAACTGGAGTGCAGACCTACAGTGTAAAAGTTGAAATTCATGCTAGATTTTAAGTTAGGGATGTTAACAATTAAAATATTACAAATGAGTATAAAAATACTAAGCTAGAAGAGAAAAATGGGATGCTAAAAACAACCAGCCTGAGAGAATTCAATACAATTAGAAAGCAGAAAGTAAGATAGTAAACTTAAACACAATTACAGTAGTTGTTATATCAACTGTAAAGGGAATAATGCTCCAATCAAAAGATTGAAATTATAAGGTTTGATTTTAAAAACTATTAAAAAGACTATATGCCATATATAAGAGGACATCCAAAACATATGAATATGGAGAGATTGAAAGTAGAAAGTTAGAAAGAGATATACCATGCAAACAACTAGCCAAAAGAAAACTGGTAGAGCTGTATTAAGAATAGGCAAGACTGGGGCGCCTGGGTGGCTCAGTCGGTTAAGCGGCTGCCTTTGGCTCAGGTCATGATCCCAGGGTCCTGGGATTGAGCCCCGCATCGGGCTCCCTGCTCAGTGGGGAGCCTGCTTCTCCCTCTCCCTCTGCCTGCCTCTCTGCCTACTTGTTCTCTCTCTCTCTCTGTCAAATAAATAAATAAAATCTTTAAAAAAAAAAAAAAGAATAGGCAAGACTGACTTTGAGGCAAAAAAAAAAAAAGCATTACTAGAGATAAAGAGGAAAAATTCTTACTGATGAAAGATTCAATTCAAAGGAACATACATTTGTGAATCTATACTAAAACTAATAATTCTGCCTCAAATATATACATACATATGTGAAGGTATATATACACATATACATATATATAGCAAATACTGATAGACTTTGAAAAAAAAATAGACCAATCCACAGTCAAAGTAGGATATTCTCAGTAACTTGCAGAACAGCAGATAAAAAATAATAAGGATAGAGGAGAGTGGAACTCATGCTTCCTACCTTCTCGCCATATTCTCCATGTCTCAACCTCTCATATTTTTCATCTTTGTCTCTCTGAGGGACACTCAGGATAATTTCTTCAGATCTGTCCATCTGTTTAATTTGTTCTCAGTTGTACCTAACCTGCTCTTAAACTCACCCACTGAGGTTTTCCTTTACTATTTCAATATTACATTTTTTTTCATTTCTAGAAGTTTTATTATCTTATTATTCAAATCTGCTTAGTCATTTGTTACAATTTCTTGTTTCCTGGAAACATTTCCAAGCTTGTCTTTTATTACTTTAAACATGTTGAAGGTATTCATACTGAAAATTCTAGAAAAGTTTTGACTTACAAATTCCTAATTGGAAGAAAGGGTGACCTGAAATTATTATACCCAGCTAAACTGCTGTTCATGTGGAAAGGCAAAAGGAAAACATTCCTCATCACAAAAGAACTCAGGGACTAGAGCCTCAAGACACCTTCTTGGAAACACCCACTTGATGATAAAACGAGGCCATCCAAGAAGTCAATCAAAGCAAGCATGTTAGGACTGAAGACACCAGGAGGAAAGAGTCTATCTAAATTCAGAACCAAAACTAAACAATTCTGCACATTAGGATTCCAAAACTGACCACAAATAATGGTAAATTTAGGCTATCAATTTATAATATAATGAAATAAGTGGATGGGGAGAGGAGGCTGAAGAAAATACAAGGCTGATAACTTCTTCAGCTAGTGCTATCTAAAATTACACCATGGGGATAAAAGTGATTCCACCACCTTAATGTGATTATAATCTTCTCATTATAGATAAATCTTTTAGTAGTTAATATTTCTTGTGGTAAAGAAATGTTTATTTGAATTTCTAACAATTCTGTTTCTCTTTATTTTCTTTTCTTCTGTTAAATTCAAATAAAATGAAATTCAGAGCTCTTCATTAAAAATACATGAAAGAATCATTAAGAATTAAAGATTCCATTGTCATGAAGTTATCTGTCAGTCTCTCAACCCCTCCTCGGCACTTCCACATACCTTCCCCTTGCCTCTGCCTTCACCTCTGTCAACCTCTGTCTGGTTTTACATTCACCCGTCCAAGGCTGTCTGTCTGTCTGTCTGTCCATCTTTAACTGCCTGCTACATTCTCTGCACCTATGCACCCGTGCGTCTACACCACCCCACTCACCTCCACCTCTGCCAGCTGGCCTGTCTACCTCCACCTGTCTCATCTTCTACACCTGCCTGCCAGTTTGTTTATGTCTATCAGCTCATCTGTAAGCCTTCCTGTCTGTCTGCCAGGCTGCTCTCTGTCTGTTTATATCCTGCCTTACCCATCTCCTCTCTGCCAGGCTCTTATCTGCTTATCTAGGTAGCCAGGCCAGCAGCCAAATACACACATATAGAAATACCTGAAATGATACTCTTCTAACATCAACAGTTATTGCTTAATGACAGTATTTTGAGTGATTTGCTTGAGACTGTGTTTATCTAATGAACATTCGCTTTTTTAAAAATAAAATATTCTTTAAAACAAAACCAACAACAAACAGAATAATGTAATCAACAAATAACCTTTAGAGCAGTGCTTTGAACTTTTCAGACCTATAACCTAAGTAAGACATATTACAGAAGCATATATGCATTTATATATAGTATATACATAAATATTGTTTTAGAAGTTTCACAAAGAAATACTAATCATTAGAACATGCAGTACACTCTGAAATGTTTTGGTCTATTTTATTCTATTCCATTATTTAAAAAACTTTTTTTAAAAGATTTAATTTATTCATTTGAGAGAGAAAGAGAGAGACAGAGCACAAGCAGGGGGAGAGGGAAAGGGAGAAGCAGACTCCTCGCTGAGCTGGGAGCCCAACGTGGGGCTAGATCCCAGAACCTGGAGATCATGACCTGAGCCGAACGAAGGCAGACACTTAACCAGCTGAGCCACCCAAGCACCCCAAAATACTGGCTTTTGATAAGTTGATTTCATGACCTAAAAATGGTCACAACAAGTAGTCTGAAAAACACTGGTAAGAAGACAAGTTTCCAGCAGAGTGACCCCAAGACCAGAACTGGCCCACCTGAAGCCTCTACCACTCACTGCTAGCCTGCCTGCTTGGGGCAGCAGTAAGGGCTCGTTAGCCCTGCCACGAGCCTCTCTGCCCCCGGGGTCCCTCGTCAGCATTTATTTCCATGTCACACACGTGGACATCTGATCTGCCATCATGCACAGTTCTCGGGTGCACACACACACATCTTACCTCCCTACTGAGAACATGTGCTTCCTGAATGTACATTTTAAACTTGAATGGCCTTTAGGCCTAAATATTTAATAGTCTCTGAACACTTCAAAATTGAAAAAGAAATCACTAGGAAAGGAGTCACATTTTGCCATCCAGAAAATAAAAATTCATCATTGACCACAAGAGGGCAATAGAACACAATGTTAAAACCATGCCCCTACAAGCATCTCTACCTAGTATTTTAACTAGCACAACACTCATATTTTAAATTTCACATATACGCTTTCAAATTAGATTTGATGAAGAATAATGATAAAATGTAAATAAAATGTTTTTTGGCTTCACGGCACAAAGATGTCTCAGAAGTTCGGTCATAAGTAGTTTGCAGTTACCTCCGTGGCCCAAGCTACTTCAGAACTGAATTTAGAGCACGCTCTTGCCAATAATGGATACAGACAGAACTGTCCGTATGATAAATTAACAATTTACACAATAGAGGTAAAACCACATCAGTTTAGCATGTATCTCGTGTGCAAAATTTATAAGCTTTGTCAATCATATCTAGTCTTATAGTAAGCACTGGCATCCAAGAGCTTAAAACATTGCTACAGATCAGGGTCTGCAACTATGGCCTATCATCCAAATCCAGCCTGCCAAGTGACTTTCATAAAGTTCTTTATGAACACAGCCATGTTTCTTTGTTAGGTGCTGCCCACGGCTCCTCTCTCACTGTGAAAGCAGAGCTGAGGAGCTGCAACCGAGCCCACATGATCAACAAAGTCTGAAATATTCTTATCTGCTCCTTTATATGACCCCTATCCTCAATTATATGCCCTCTAGGACCTTGATGATTTCAAATCAAATTAAATGGTTACCAAGTACCTTCCATGTGTACAACAGGAACCCAACAGGGCAACATTAATGAAGAGAATAGGGTAGATTTTTAAATCAGGGATTATGATGGTAAAAGAATGTTTTGGCAGCATGACATATACAGTATAGGTTAGAAAGGGATGACATAGCAGGTGTGGGGCTCCAGGGAGCATGCTGCTAACCACAGTCAAAGGAAAAGGAGGGAGCAGGAGTGAGAAAGCCTCCTGCATGACTTGCCCAGTGATGGCTTAGAGGAGGAGCAGGAGACAAGGAGCACAGGAGGGCGAAAATTAATATGCACATAAGAACACGAGTCCCGTTAAAGAAGTGGTCACGTCATGAGGAGAAGCTGATGTTATGGAAGAAACTAAGCTAAGCTTTCGCTTCATTATCATTAAGACACCACTAGAATATCAGACAAGATCACCAGTGGGCATTTCAAAAGGCAAGTGTGCAAACAAGAAGCAAGGTCCAGACAAAAGGCTTGACTGGGAGTCTCATGCCACAGAGCTGCTGGCTCTGCACAAGCAGTTGAAGGCCCTAGGGAGGCAAGTGTAGAGTTACAGAACCTTGGTTGACTCTTGGAATCTGGGGTCAAATAAAAAGGGGCCAAGAAATGAGACAGAGAAGACACAGTTAGGGAGTAGGAAGAACCAAGGCAGTGCTGAGATCCAAAACCAGAAAAATATTTTATAAGGGGAATTTTCATTGAAGCTTAAACTAATATTTTCTTAAGTCAAACATTTTTATTCATTAAAATACAAAATAAGGTAAAACCTCCAGATTGCTATGGATTACACTGAGACTTTCATTCTTGGCTGATTTCTCCTTAATGACAGTCTCCGACGTGAAGGGGTTAATCACTATCTAGAAGTCTTGCCCCTCCACAAAAAGCTCTTCATGGTGCGCATACACGGTTCACGTGTGGGCACAGGACTCCTCCCCTTCTCCCCACCAGTCATGGTCTCTGCCATTCAGGGGCCTCACCGTCTGTGCAGGTGCCCAGACTCAAAAGCTACTCCCCATCACATTAACACACCCACAGAAAAGCCAGGCTCTGTCTCCCAGGGCACCAGTACCAAGAGGCAGGTGGCCAGTGGCTCCACCCCACACCACAGAGCTACTGTCTTTCCCTGCACCGCCGGTTCTGCTTCCTCTGTCCGAGTTTCTCCACAGCAGCATACTGACACTGGGGCCTGATGTTCTCTGTCATGGGGTAGTGGAATGGAGTCCCTGTTCTGTGCCTACAGGAGAATCACTGGCTACTACCCACTAGATGCCAGTGGCACTGCCCTCTTCCCAGTTGTGACAACCAAAAATGTCTCCAGACAATGCCCAAGGTCCCCTGGGGGGCAGAGCCAGCCCCGGTTGTCGCTCAGGGCTGCTAATCGTTGCTGGCCTCTGATCTAGCTCTGCTGTCTTCTTCCTCACTTGCACCCTCTTTCTTGTTTGCACTTCCCCTCCCTTTTCGCCCACCACAGTGTCCACCACCCGGCTGCTCTATCAGTGTCAGCCCTTGCTTTCCCCTTATTCCCCTCCCTTCCCAGCTTTTTCCTCTTATGTCATAAATACTTCTATCACACGTGCATTCCATGTGTGTTTGCAGGGAAAGTACAACCATCTGCAGAGCCTCCACAGAGCTCCCTCGGGCCCTCAGGACAACACCAGCCTGGGGCTCCTCTT
The DNA here is from genome assembly GCF_029215605.1 of Mirounga angustirostris. Classification (NCBI taxonomy): domain Eukaryota; kingdom Metazoa; phylum Chordata; class Mammalia; order Carnivora; family Phocidae; genus Mirounga; species Mirounga angustirostris. Next base: position 93,101,071 of record NW_026991718.1, on the reverse strand, counting down.
TGCCATGTTCATTTGTTGATGAGTATTCAGCAAGGGCTTTCTTCCCACCTACCTCCGGGTTTCAAGTTTCTTATGGACACATGAGGGTATTTTGGGGATGATTTGCTCATATATAGAATTTCCCCTCCATGTGTAGAAATTTTACAAAAAAATCTTAAAAAATCATAAACATAATCACAACACTCCACATGACAAATTAAAAGCAGGATTAGAGGGATCATTATTCAGCCCTGCAATGTAGCCCAACTCATCAATAGTATTTCTTGCAGTACTATGAGCAAAAGAACATGAACAAAACTCTCTTCAGTTTCATGAACTTACAACACACATGCACACAAACACACACACACACACTAACCTGACGAAAGACTTCATTCACAAAGTTGACATAACCTCGTGTTGACAAGAGAATCCGCTGCACCATTTCATACACAGTGCGGTGCTCTTCTTCAATGCTACAAAGGCTGGAGTTGCTGAGTCTTCGGTCGGACAAGGTGCTGCTGTTGGAATGGTTTTTGTCCTGCTCTGCAGGCCCGCCGCCATCCAGCTCCGCTGGCACCCTCTCTTGCCCCACACCACCACCAACAGTCTGGAAGAAAGCCATTACCACTTCTGAGTGAGCCTCTTTGACACACAAGAACACCCAGTGAAACTGAAGACTTGCTTTATTTTAAAGAACTCTAGTTACCATCAACTTGAAGGCAAGCTAGACACCAGCACTGCTCGAAGCACAAGGGGCCCCAGACCTGTCCTCACCAATTTCCCAATTCACCAGCTAACCCCTCCCCAACTTGGTTATTTTAACAGGAAAACACTAAATTATTGCAGGGAGGGAAGTTGTGAAATTTTCTCAACCTAAAAACTTTAACTTATATTTGCAAAATCATAGTACAAATTGTGTCAATGAATTTATACTATGATCACCTTTGGTTTCTAAATTCAGCAGTTACTCTATGGTCACAGACTTGAAAGTTCAGTGGATTTTTTGCAGCCACAATGTTGGAAAGCATCATTTAATTCATGAGACTAAGTGACACCTGATGGAGGAGTGTCAAGATCTTTAGAGTGTATTTTATGAGAAGAATCTTGATCTGAGTTTTATATTCAGAATCTCACATCGAACTTAACTGAAATACTTACAAAACGTTAAATATTTAGAAGGCTTTAAGAGCACAAAAAAATAAAATAATTCATGCAATGACTCACATGTTTATTGTGGATTTCTGCTCTCATCTCCCCATAGAATTAAAGGTTTCCTCCAAATATAATACACGTATAATTTTGCTTCATTTTTGTAAATTCCACTATCATTTTAAGTGTCAAAAATGTATAACCCAAATACCACTAAAATTCTACCCACTGTGAATATTTTTTACAACAAATGATAAGATATGAGTAGTACAAAATAGTAATTTCAGTAACTACCAAGGACAGTTTGAAAGCAGATATCCAAATAGCAATCTCTAGGGAAAATTAATGGAAGATTATATTTATAATAATTTTTCTCTTCATGCCTTAGCTACTAAGTCTGTGTGGCTTATCAAAGGTACTGTCATACTGTCAGATGAGCTGTCCTATAGAAATTATTTCATCCTTTTTGATGCATCAACTATCTTCATAAAAAAATAAAATTTTACTCATTTTTACTGACATATATATTTAATCTCTAAACTACGGAGGTTGGATTAAGTCTAATGTCTCTCTTATGGCTCCATAACCTGTGACTCTTTGATCAATAACTCCCATTCTCCCCCACAGGCCAAAGAAAGAGGGAAAAAAACCCCATGTACATATGTACATATATAGCAAATTAAAAATGATCACAAATTCTATGATACCCCCTTCCCTTTGATCCACATGGGCTCTGTGACTGTGTTAACCAGTGGAATAGAGTGGAAGAGACCTGTGCCAGTTTCAGGCCCAGGTCCAAGAGGTTGACAGTTACCACTTCCCATCTCTTGGAACATTTGGTACTGGAGCTCTGAGCAGCCAGGGAAGAAGTCCAACGACCCTGTTAGAGAGGCCCAGCTGAGCCCCGCCTTCCAACTGCACCCATCAAAGTAACAGGCATGTGAATAAAGTCATCCTGAACCCTCTAGACCAACCAGCCGCCAGCTGAAGACCACCACCCACTGACCTCAGTTAACGCCATATGAAGCACAAGAATTGTCCAACCAGATCCTGCCCAAATTTCTGACCCAAAAAGTATATGTAACATGACAAAAGGGTTGTTGTTTTAAGCCACCAAGTTTTGAAGTCATTAGATAACTAATTGAGTAACACAGCAATTAGGTAGCTAAAATAATGTAAACAAAGATATATGTTTAAAGGCACCAAGTAATTTTTAAAAAGTGCTCTGAACATACTGAAAAACAGAAACAGACCCATAAATACATAGAACAAACTGGTAAACAAACTCCTCCAAAGAGGAGGCAGTGGGTGAAGAAGCAAAATGGGTGAAGGGCAATGGGAGACATAAGCTTCCAGTTATGAAATTAATAAATCACGGGATGAAAGGCACAGCATAGAGAATATGGTCGATGGTAGTGTATGGTGAGCATAGCATAACATACAGACTTGTCAAATCCTATGTTGTACACCTGAAACTAACGTAACATTGTGTGTCAACTATACTTCAATTAAAAAAATCAAAACAAGTTTAAAAAAATTAAAAGTGAACTCTGTTATCCAAATAGGACATAAGAGATGGATTTCCCATCTGCCATAAACTGAAAACGACTTCTCTTGATAGAACAATGCTTTCCTTAGTCTTAGTCCCTACTCCCTCCACAGAAGGCTACTTTCTGAAAACATCTATATGTTTTGACAGACGTATAACTACAGTGAGTGATTAAGAGTGAACACAAACTGATAATCCAAGTTTCCTCATATCTTGTCTCTTTTATGAAGATTAACAGTAAAAGCATACGTAAGAATTAACCACAGAGAGAGGTCCATTTTCCACCCACTACAATCAAGCTGGAATTCTCAACTATTATTTAGTATTAGTTGATTCTGGTGGCAGATGCAAAAATGGTTTTCACTTCTTTGGCACATGATGAAGCCTTAGTCTGTGGAACAGACTTATCAGCTTGGCCCAGGCCTGCACTGCAAGGGTTCAGGAAATTGCATGATACAAGCTGCCACTTAACCCTTCCCATCAACCCTCCCCAACATCTGGTTTCTTCTCAGACCTGTTCACTGTCAGGGTCAAGCTAAAGGGGGACACCCACAAAGCAGGTGTGAAACGAGAGGATGCAACCACCGTGCTGGTGGTGATGCCTGATGCCACTGAATGCCCCTGTCATGATTCTCCTACACAGTTGGGGGCAGCCTGTACTGCCTCGGTAGAGGCTCTGGGACACAGAAATTACTAGAGTGGGAGTCAACAAAAAAATTAATATACAAATTCCTATAGGGTTGTCAATTTGTGGGATTCACTTTTTCTAACCGTTCATTCCACAAAATACAATTTCAGGAAACCCACAGCCCATGAATCATTATTGAAGGGTGTATTCTGACATAATAAAAAGTGTAACTAAGGGTTATCATACAAATATCATACAAAAAACCGGTATCATCTCAAATTTTTTTTCATTCCCAAATGGACTTTTATGGGTTTTAATGTCAATTAATATGCTTATAGAACTGGTAAAAAACGGTCACTGATGAAATCTTAAAATCATCACTCTGCTTTCTCTAATGTATGAAGTACTTTTATCTCATACAAAAATGAATTACTAAGGACTAAACAATACTTCACTGAACACATTTTCAGCTGAAATGATGCACCAAGAATGTACAGCTTTGTTCAGGTTTATGCTGTTGTTGTCAACATAGTATACGGATGTAAGAGCAACTGTCTTTTCATTCTCCCATGAGTATTTGTTATACCAGATTCTACAAGTGGTAAGAAAACTTAGTCTAGAAGATACACTAAGTCCTCTCCTCCCTGGTGAAAAATACTGTTAAAGGTATTAGTTTTAGATCCGGAAGCAAATTCACTTTGGAAAAAAACACACCAAAAAACCCCTCAAACATGACCTTTAATACAGTGATAAGAGCAAAAGTGTAAACTCCATTTGGAAACAGCACTTAAAATATTGTTTTGAAGGGCTTTTACAAGAGCAGTATATTCTTTGAAAGGAGATTTGGATCAACTGATTAAGTAATTCACTTTACATAGGCCAAATTATATTAAATTTGAAATTCCAAACAAAAACTTTCAGGAGACAAATGAAATTATATGTGCTTTTATTCCTACAACTCTGTCTCCAAAATCTAATATTCAATTATTTAAATTGCTGCTTTTTCTCATGCACAATGCAGATGAAGAGAGGAACACAGACACATGTGAGATGAAGTGGGAAAAAGAGTTGTGAGGCACAGAAGGGAGTACAGGAGCTAACTGATCAGCTGAATAATGACCCTCCCAAAGATGTCCATGCCCTAATCCCCAGAACCTTTGAGTATCTTACCTTACCTGGCAAATGGGATTTAGCAGGTGTGACTAAATTAAGGTGTGAGAGGGAGAGATTATCCTGGATTATCTGGGTGGTCCCAATGTAATCATGAGGATCCACAGGAGATAGGAGGATCAGACACAGAAGGCAATGTGAAGATGGAAACAGAGGGAGAAAAGGTGATGTAATGAAGGGCTGCAAGCCAGGGAATGCAAGCAGCCTCTAGAAGCTGGACAAAGCAAGAAAATGGATTCTCCTCTAGAGCCTCCAGAAGGAACACAGACCTGCCAACACCCTGATTTTACCACACTGAGACTGATTTTGAACTTCTGACTTCCAAAACTGCAAGATAATAAATTTCCAAGCCACTGAAAGTTTGTAATTCACTATAGCAGCACACCGTGAGGCGTATTGAGAGTCTATACAATGGCAGCAACCATTTCTGGGTATGGCCATCTGCAGGGTGTGGTAGCACTGGGCCTGGATAGTTGTCTGCCCAGCATCCATTCCCCCTCCCTAATGGAACCCCAGTGCTCCGTGTGCCTCCTCCCCTGTAGCGCAGGTGACTCACAGGAAGCTGGTCCCATCCACAGTACCAGGGAAGTGTTCTGTCATGGAAGCCAGTCATTCATGTCCCTCCTGGGCCATTCACATAGCCAGCTTTAAGCCAGTTAGTGCCTTGTTATTGTTCTAGGAGAGACAAGTAACCTAGGTTGTCCCACTCAGACAAAAGGGAAGGGCTTTACAGAAAATATCTGGGTTGTCTCTGAACATGAACAAGGAAGCCAGTGACCCCACTGCTGGCAGCCATCTTATAATCAACAGGGTGTGGAAGAAAAACCTGCCAGAGGGAAAGGGCAGAGGAGGGAAAACTGTAGGGGATCATGGAGAGAGTGTGAATAAAAACCACATTCTCTGCCAGCCCTGCCTTGAGCTTCTTCTTTATGAGATTAAAATATTTCCTTTTTATCTTTAAGACAGTTTGAGTTATGGAGTCTTTTTCTGTTAGGATAATACAACCATCCAAACTGATTCAGGAGGTCAGACCTTTACGGACACTAAGAAAGCCAGATAATAAAAGTAGATGACTCACAAGTGTGAATAACCAACTAAGGAAAAAAAACTAGAACCTTGAATCAGTGGTTAATCTACTATTCTTGCTACTTCTCATCATCCAAATGTATTTTTCAAGAATGAGAAACTTACTTTCAATAAATACAGTGATGGTTTTCTGAAATTTTGAAACCAGGTAGGAAAAAGTCATAGCCTTTAAATAGACTGTTTTGAACTGACTTAACAACCACACAAGATACAATGTAAAGTTTATCCGAGTGTGACTGAGTTTCTTATATATGATTTCATACAAATTTTTGTCTACCTGATGATTTTTACTTTTTGTCTACCTGATGGGTGAATAAAGGTCTCTCAACATGGTCCAGAACTAAGTGTTCCCCGGCTCATAGTGAAATCCAGGGTCATTTTTATTTCCTCTTCTGTGAACTTTTCTTTCATCTCCTTTTGTCTGTTTTTCAATTGGACTGTTTGTCTTCTTATCAATTTGTAGGCATTCTCTATATATCAGAGGCATGAACTCCTTTAACAGCTCTGATGTTACAGATGCTTTTCACAGTCTGTTGCCCACATGTGGCTTTACTCTATCTTTTGACATACAACCTTTTTCAAATTTTTAAAATAAAGTGGAACCTCATTTCTTCTGTGGCTTATGGGTCTTACTTATCTCTACCTAAGGTAGCCTACCACTTCCCAAATTTATACATTCCCCTAGATTGTCCCCTAAATTCTTTATCATTTTGTTTTTATATTTAGACCTTAAATCAATTTAGAACTCAAATCAGTCTGACATCTGTGATATGAAGCAAGGTTCTGAGAAAGAGAGAGAAAGACAGACAGACTGACAGTTCTTTCAGCCCTGAGGGTTATAGATTAGATTCAATATTCAATGCTACTCTGTCTCATTTTCTAGAAGGAACTTGTGGTTTCTGTCTGGAACTCTGATAATTTTTTCTTAATCCCTGAAAGTCAAATAGGTTTATGTCTGTTTAGGTTTGTCTGTTTAGCTAATTCTCCCTGAGACTTGAAGGCCTTGTTAATCTAAGGCATGACTTTTTTTCAACTCAAGTCAATTTTGCATTCGTTCAAATTATCACTTCTGATTTTTTCTCCTTTTGTCCTCATGCCTTGCAAAGTAGGTCTGGACCTGACCTCAGATCATATTTATTCTTTTCTGATTTCCATCTCTTTGAATTTTTCCTTAGTGTTGTGGGATATTCCTTTTGAAAATCAATTTTGTTCTCAGCAGTGATCATTACTGTGTTTTACAGTTTACCTATTAGATTTTTAAACTAATGAATTTAAGGTTTTTTAAAGCTTTTTAAATTTTTTTAATGATTTTTAAAATTTATTTGACAGAGAACAAGAGCAAGAGAGCGAGCACAAGCAGGGGGAGCAGCAGAGGGAGAGGGAGAAGCACACTCCCCACTGAGCAGGGAGCCCGCCTCGGGACTCCATCCCAGGACCCCGGGACCAAGACCTGAGCTGAAGGCAGACACTTAACTGACTGAGCCATCCAGGCACCCCAAAGCTTTCTTTTAAAATCTTCAGTAAGTCTTTTGTTGCTCTTACTGTAATTGTATTCCCCTCAGACTTCTTTGAAAATGTTTCTCCAGTTCTTTAGTCAGTTCTTATCAATGAGGACACGTGATCTGGACCTCAGTTTGGTGCTCTTCCATCAAGATGCTAATTGTCACTCAGGTGTGTACACTCTTCCAGGTAAGGCCTAGTCACGCTTCTGGGAACTCCAGGGCATCAGCAAACCTGCTCTAAGTGAACCACACTTTGTGCATAAAACCATGTCCCTGCCATGAAGCAGCTGCTCTCGAACCTCTCCAAGTGGTCCTGCTCTACCCAGCACAAAGTCCCTAAGCAACTCAGCCTGCTGGGAAAGCCCTATTTGTCTGTGATTAAGGACCTCAAGAGAGGGAAGATACACCACAGGCCCCACACAGAAAGAGGTCTTTGGGGTGCCTGGGTGGCTCAGTCGGTTAAGTATCTGCCTTCAGCTCAGGTCATGATCTCAGGGTCCTGAGATCAAGCCCCACACTGGGCTCCTTGCTCTGTGGGGAGCCCACTTCTCCCTCTCCTCCCCACTTGTACTCTCACTATCTCTCCTTCTCTCTCAAATAAATGAATAAAATCTTTAAAAAAAAAAAAGAAAGAAAGAGGTCTTCACTGAAGGCCTTGGAGAGAGACAGCCTTTTCTTCCAGGGATTCCATCATGGCACCCTGAAATCCTGAGATGCTCTTCTACTCCTTCCCCTGAGATCCCAGAAGGGCAGTTGGCAGTCTCACGGGTCCTTCCCATGGCCCACCTACATGATTCCTGAGGGCCTTCCTGGTGCTGGGGATTGGCGAAGGCAACACAGGCCCCTGGTCTTATGCTCTGAGGTCACTGTTACTTGAGCAAAGGAGGGAAAATGAGAGGGAGCCAGGAGTCTGCGCACAATAGCCATCTTCTCAGAATGTCTCCCTGGCCCCCAAGATCGCCTGGTCATGCAATGTCAACAGAGCACTGCAAGTGCTACCTCAGAGCTCCCTCTGACACCTCAACAATATAGAGAGAGCCCACCAATAAAACCAATCCCAATAACCAACATCCTTGGAGAACCAAAATCCTAATAATCAATTACTTTGGTATGTGTTAGTGTATTCTTACCTACGTAAAAGATAAGAAGAAGATGAATGACATACCTGTATGATTTTGGGCAGTACATCAACTGCATTTTTAGTGTTTTGGGTTGTAGTTAGATACTTTTTTTCCAAAAAGAAAGTTACAATCCATTTAATAAAAACAACGCGAGCTGCCATGTATGGAATTTTTGTACTGTAAATGTTTTCATTGTCTCGAGCTGTAGTAATGTACACTGGCTTTGGTCTCAAATGGGGGATGTCTGGAAGAAAACAGAATACATGATTAGGTTAGTGAGTGTAACCCCCACAAATGGTTCAGTTTCTAACTAAGCAGATATATATTTGGTCGTATAAATAGCAACTAAAATTAAAGAACCAGAAACTATTAAAGATGACATCTTTTGGTAGACTTGTTTCTGATTCTGCTTTGCAACCTGACCAAGATGGGACGGTGGCTACTGTTACTGTTTGCTTGTTACAGCTAGGGCATATGGCTATGGAAGTACTAAGCTAATAACTATTTTTAACAAATTTGAGAGACGATATGAGATTATAAGAGTAAAAATATTTTCACATACAACATTTAATCTTATTATATGATTGAAACAAACCTAAAAGCATAGACATTTTTCATCATTTTAGGCATTTTATTATTTTTTAAATCATTTTAGATATTTTAACATCCAATACTACACTAATCAAATCCATGGGACTTTAGTTTTATATCCTTTTCCCTTTAGATGAATCCAAAGAATAGAATCTGTATAAACTACTTTATGTCTGAAAGAATTCATCTTTGAGGTATTGGACACCACCATTTCCAAAGGATTAATAAGAAGTCCCCTTCTCATTCTTTAAATTTCATAATCAATACAAAAAATTACATGGTATTGGATTCGAGCTACTACTTGTTGTATTTCCAACTCTCTAACTAACTTTTATACACCTGGAGTTACCTGCATGAGGCAGACAAGTTCTCAACAAATAAATTTAAGTTCAGCATATTAAAGTATACTGTGTTTTCCACAGTGAATATAGACTATTTATAAAATCAGAAACAAATTCTGAAAACAATACCCACATATATATAGCTAACAAATACTTATTGCAGTACCTCTAAAGATTAGTACTTCTACATCTTTCAAAATGTATCAAGCTTCTGCTATTTTCCTCTGATCCAAGCGTGCACACGTGTGTGTATATGTAAATAAACACCCAAGACAACTGAGTTAGTAGTCCACATTCCCCAGATGGATTAATGTCTGTTGTAAACTTTTCCCCTCCAAAATTGTTCCTGATTATTCATTTTAACTAATTTTGCCTGCTTTAAAATAAAAGGGAGAAGAAAATTTGCCTCCCCTCCCCAGTACCAATCTAAGGGATACTTCTGTCCTGTGAGCCTTCATTTTTCATGGAAGAAAAACTTTACCAGCAGAATTAGAAATTCCCTTCTCTTTCCTTCCTTTCTGGTTTCCCAGCTGCCCAAACATCGGCTCCTCCATAAGAAGCTGTAAGTAGCACCTGCTGCATGAAGATCCACGATAAAAGAAAGGGCCTACTGTGGGCAGCTGTGTGGCCTGGGCTGGCCTGCCTCGCCACTGGACAAGGCCTGGGGTCACCATACCCCACCATCCGTAAGAGAAGACTTAAGGAAATGCAAACTTTAACATCCTGGTGTGATATAATGAACACTGCCTTCAATAAACAGTTTCAATAAAATAGAGCCATTAAAAGATTTTAAATATAATTACACCAAAAAGAATCATGACACATGTTGAATTATTTCTAAGTACAGGAGCCCCAGTCCCCTTTATTGCTATTGGCTGAGGTACAAATACGTAGTTTGACACATAGGTAAAATCATTTATTAGGAAACTTTAAACCTCTTACAATAAAGTTACCATTAAATATAAGAATAAAATAACTATTTTACTTAAAAATAAACAAAGGTCACTTTGAAAGAGAATGGACAGCTTCCCTATGGACATCCTCTAGACACGGCTCAATCAGTACTTACCAAGTACAGGTTTGTAGATATTTGTTAACTTAGTAAATGATGGAAATAAATGAGGAAGATAATACTTTCGAAACAATGTAAGAAGAAATTTAAAACCAGTATCTTGATTCTCCTTATTCTTCCACTCCAAGCTTGCAGCCTTTGGATAATATGTGGGAAAGAACATATGTACATTTACATCTCAACTTAATGTCTACTAAACTGAAATGCTGTTATTGTATTAAAATTCTGATCCTAAATTAAAAAAAAATCATGCTGACAAATAATGTTGACAATCATGTAATGAAATTATATCTTAAAACTCAAACGATGACAAGAATGCTTTAAAACAAAAGTTAACTATGTTAAAGATATTTTGACTTAGTATTAAAAAAAAAAATCACCCAATGATAGATATCATATGTTTTTAAACTTGCTCTACTCATCATGCCTGTATTTTTTTCCACCTGTTCTCTATAATGACTTAACATTCTTTCTGCCCTTAAAACATTTAGTCAGATGTAATCCGGTACTTTTTTTTTAAACTCAAAAAGGGCCATTTATAATAAGCAGGAATTAAGGAAATAATCCCTTGCAAGAATTCCACCCAATGTTACCTATATGAAAAATCAGTATCATCAGAAGGCAAAGCTACAGAAACTTGGAAAGTGCATTGTCCTTATTAAATGCAATCCACAGGCTAAGATAAGCCAGGCCTGCCAGTCCAGCTACACCTGTCACGGGTTCTTAATACTGGTTAGAACACAGAGCACTCTAAAGCAGAGCTTCCCAACCTCCTTCATGACACACGCAGCCCACTTAGAAAGTGGAAACATTTGTGCAGCATCTGAGGTCAAGGGATGAGGGGCTTTGGCCGCCCCTGGGGCAGAGGGGCTCCGTGTTGGCAACCTGTCGGCAGTTCTCTGGGGTAAGCCAAGGGAGAAACTCTGCTCTGAGGACCCAGTAGAGAGAAGGGAGGGAAGAAGAGTGGGATGGACATGCACATACAAGTCTGCACATGATTCAGGGGGTTCACAGTCTGCATAAAAGTCCCCACCCTATATTACCGGCATCCTTCCGTCAGTGGGATTCTGGAGATTATGTGATATCTGAGGTTGCACAGCTCATTAGTAACACATCTAGAATGAGACCCAAGTGCCCCAACACATCCAACTTCTCGATACTCCATGCCAATCTCCGGGGACAGATGGATACCCTACCGCTTCTGAACAGGTAGAGTTTGAAATGCAGGTGGAATGGGCCAGTAGGGCCAAAATGCACGCTTCTAGAAGACAGCAGAATACTCCAGTCTGTTCTCGGCATTTTGGAATCCCTGTGTTTCTTGTGCTGGCTAAAGGAAATGGAAGAGGAGAGCAGATAAGATTGCCCAATAGGACAGAGTAGTCAGAAAGGGAGACAAGGACTGAATCTTAAGGGACAGCAGAGAGAAACAGTCCCCTAAAGAAAACTGGCCAAGAAGAAAGGGAGGAGGAAAGAAGGAAGAAAACATTAGGGGAGGAGAGAATATCATGAAGAAGGGGCCATGTCAGATCACCTGAAAGATTAAGTAAGGCAAACACTAAAGTGTCCTTCCTCTGGACTTGACCTCTAAACCTCCTTCAGGGATCTTGGGCCTCCGTCTTAGCAGTGACAGGGCAGAGGCAGGTAGTAGTGAGTGTCAGGAGAGAAAGTGGACTGAGCAGAGATGATAAAGTCAACAAACTTGGTTGTGGAGGACACAGAGACAGTTCCCAGGAAGAATTCAGAGACAGGAGAAGTGTTGGCTGAGAGAAAAGAATTCAGTAGCTTTTTTTTGAACCATATCAGAAATGTAGACTAGAGGAAAGGGATCACCTACTGAAATCACAAATTAATGATACTAACTCCGTATTCAGTTGGTAAACAGAGAAAGGAACATGTGACATCAAGTAGGTCTGTGCTGGTGGCACAAAGAGATAACACCATATGCTTTCGCCCAAATCTTCCTGCCTGCTCTGCCTATTCCTGATCTGCCAGTTCAGCCTCCAGGCCTGCCTCCTCCTCCATCCTGCCTTGCTAGCATAGGATCAGGGGTCAGGAAGAAGCGAAGAGGCAAAAATAGATTAATATACTATGAGGTAATAGAAAATACATATGGGTCTCTGGCCCCACTTCCTGGCATAGAGCCCCTAAAACCCTTGTAATTTCCTAAGTGATAAGAGCACAGGGAGCATCTTTTGTTCTAATAACACAACTCTGGGCGGGGGGGCGAGGAGGGGTGCTCCCAGATGGCTCCTGAGTGAGGGCTAGTCACCAGAAAGACCATACCATGATTAGAACTTAGAATTTTCAGCACCCCCACCCCAAGTCCTCCATTCCTCCAGAGAGAGGAGAGGGGCTGGAAGCAGAGCATGTCTATGTGAGGAAGCCTCCATAAATATCCCAGTAGCAGGGGTTTCAGGGAACTTCCAGGTGAGTGAACATATCCATGTACTGGGAGGGTGACAAATGCCAACTCCACAGGAACAGGCATTCCTAGGCTTGGGACCCTCCCAGACTATGCCCTTTGTGTCTCTGCATCTGGCTGTTCATCTGTATCTTTTATCATATCCTTTAATAAACTGGTAAATGAAAACAAGTGTTTCCCAGAGTTCTTTAAGTCACTCTAGCAAAGCAGCTGCACCTGAGGAGGAGCTGTGGGAACCTCTGATTTGTAGCTAAGTTGTAGAGAAGCTGTGGGTAACCTGGGGCCTTCCTACTTGTGACTGACACCTGAATGTGATGGAACAGGCTCATGGGACTGAGCCCTTAACCTGTGGGATCTGATGCCATCTCAAGGCAGACAGGACACCCAGCTGGTGTTGCAGAGTCACCTGGTGAGGGAAAAACCCACACATCCGGTAACCACAAGTGTTAGAAGCCAAGTGTTCTGTGTGAATGCAGTAATAATATGAAAGTAGATGGAGAACTGAATTTTTTCCTTTACATACACACTCACACAAAATAGTATGTATGCCAGGTCTTTGCTGATGTGAACTGGCGTATATTCTATTTCTAGTGAAGTATCACGAAGAATCACCTCAAAGAAAAAGCAAAGATACAAAATATGAGCAGGAAGAAAAGAAGCAATGTTTTCTCTTTCCCGTTGAGAGTAAGACCATTACTGAATTATATCCATGATTTCGCTCTTACCTGAATAACCATATATTTCAATAGTATTTGAAGAAAAAAGCATGTTTGGTCCTCAGCGATCTTTTCCCCTGATACGGCTGGTAGGAGTGGAGTGATTTCTTCTGGATATATCTTCGCTGCAGAGTGGAAAAAGTTACCCTCTATTAACTAACTGGCAAGTTTCTTGAAAACTCACAGGACACAAATGGCTGCCATTAATACTGCCATTAATACTCCCAGGAGGCCACTATTGTCCTCCCATGAATGCTGCATGAAAATACACAGCTGGGTGAGCAGATGAATGTCCACTCATGAAACAATCATGTGAGGACAATAAACAGTAGTTTTGGATGGCAGATTTAAATCTCATTAACAGCCACAAAAACACTCCAGACACACCATGTGTCTCTACTTCCTGCTATTGCCAACCTCTGTCCCCTCCCTTCCATTCCTGTTTCCACCACTTCAGTATATTTCTCCTGTCATCATTTCATATAAAATAGGCTCCGATTCTTTCAATTCTAATGTCTGTAAGACTTTACTGTGAATATGAGCAGGGAATAATTCCTCCTCTGAACCCATCTATGAAATAAAGATTTCTATTCAGGATAATGACAAACTAAGGAATCCCTCAATGTAACCTGAAGAGTCATTTCAACCGGTAAGGTCTGCTTAATGTTCCTCACCATCAGCCACACTAGGGCTAGGATTGATGAGTGTCTCCAGCGTACAGGGCCCTCTGGATGACATGATCGCTGGGAAACCAGGCACGAGGCAAGCAAAAATCAGCACCTGCTCTTCTGCACAGTTTGTCTGAAGTGCCTGAAGCCACAGAAGAAATAGCCTGATTCCTTCACATCTTATCTAAAAACAAAATTAAAGGTGACAAAATTAAACACATGTTTATGCAGAGATGCACTGCAATGCAGAATCAGTTCTGAGAAACAAAAACTAGAAGTTAAAGGTACTGTTAAATTCCTGCACCTAGTTTTTAGTGACAAGGAAGCAGGCGTGCTGCATAAGCACAGGGTTAAGAGCTTGGGGTCTGGAGCCACAGTGCCTGGGTTCGAACGCAGGCTCTGCTGCTTGCTGGCTTAGCTGTGGCCAGTGGAGAACCACTGAACTTCTCTATGCATTAGTCTCCCCCTCTGTAAAATGGAGATGATAACAGAATTTACCACAAAGTACTGGTACAGGGTTAAGTGAGTTACAACAGTGCCCATATCATCAACAGTCAGTTATCCACAAAAACAATGCAAAGGTAATCTTCCTCAAAATTTACACTGTGCTTTGAATAGGGTTTTTGTCATGTCACTACAATATGCACATGTATAATGTAATGTTCCCAAAAAATCTTAGAGCTAAATAAGACCTTGAAGACCTGGCTCAATGGGACAGGGCAGCTCTCCAGGTTCCCTGCCTCATGTCCCTACTCTGCTTTCTCCAACAGCTTCCCTGCGCTCTGAACGACCAGCATGACTTGGTGGAATACATCAATACAGGCAGATATACCCTTTTGTCCTCCTCTACACTTACTTTCAGCTCCATCCCATTCCTAGAATTTAGGTAAGTACTTCCGTTTCTATATCTCTAAATGGCTGAAAGGATCACAGCGATATAAGAAATTAAATAAGGAAATAAATGAAAAACATGTCAGATGAAGCTGAAAGATGCAGTGAGCTCCAAATGTAGGCAACTTAGAGACTGCCTGATCTTCTCTCAACTACACCAAGGTGGTGTAGATTCCTTAAGAGCAAGTGTTGAAGCCAAACATGAGGCTCTGCAGGCAAGCTGAAGGGCGAAGGGAGAGGAGAAGGGAGAGGGGATGGGAAAGGGGAAGGCAAAGGGGAAGGCAAAGGGGAAGGGAAAGGGGAAGGCAAAGGGGAACGGAAGGCAAAGGGGAAGGGAAGGCAAGGGAAAGCAAGGGAAGGGAAGGCAAAGGGGAAGGGAAGGGGAGGGGAGGGGAGGGAAGGGAAGGCAAGGGAAAGGAAGGGAAGGGAAAAGGAAAGGAGAAGGTAAGGGAAGGCAAGGCAAGGGAAGGCAAGGCAAGGGAAGGCAAGGGAGGGCAAGGCAAAGGAAGGGAAGGGAAAGGAAGGGAAGGCAAGGGAGGGAAAAAAGCTAGCTGGGCTGACTCCCCATAGAAGTCAAATACACCAAGACACCCTGTCTGGAGACAGTTCTAGGCCATCAACAGTGGATTCCAGGACACACTCTCAGACATGCCTGGGGACACACCACTGCTGTGCACAAAGCTTCATGACCACTCACACCTGTCCTCCTCTCCCTAAGCAGGCAAAATAAGTGGTGACATTGCTAAATACAAGAGACCAAAAATGACATGGCTCTATGTATATCTAACCAAATTATATTAAATTTAACAGGAGGAAAGTTTCTACAAAATTCTATCACGTCTTCCAACTTTTTATGTTAACTGTATTTAAGTTAACATAATATAAATAAGGCCAATAATAAACATGAGGTCACAACCTGATAAATTTTAACTATAAGACTATTAATTAAAATAGGAGGGATAAGTAAGAAGTAGTGGTAAGGGGAGAGGAAAAGATGGCGGAGGAGTAGGGGACCCTATTCCAACTGGTTACCGGAATTGAGCTGAAGATCTACCAGACCACTCTGAACACCCATGAAATCAGCCTGAGGTGTAAGAAGATCTGGATCTCTACAAACAGAATATTGCAGGCGGTTGGTTTCAAGGTAAGAAGCAGGGAGCCATGATTCCTCGGGCAGATATCAGAGGATAAACGGCAGCAGAAGGGAGCTTGGCCATTGGGATCCTACAGCGCCGGTGAGCGATAGCCTCCCACGCTGGCGACCGAGCACAGACTCGCAGACCCGTAGTGACAGAGAAAGGACTTTAGACAGAAACCTGAGCAGTGGGGTGGCGTGTGCGAACTGGGGGGCGGCTGGCGGTTTTAGAAGCACAAAGGGCAGAGATGTGCCCCGACCTGGAGGCAGGAATGGGAGCACTGCGGAGGGGTGCACGACCCAGGATGCTGCAGTTTACACCAGCACAGACAGAAACAGAGATAGTGTGGCCTGGAGAGCTCACTGAAGAACAGATTGCGATTTCTCTGCTCTGAGGCAGAGGGTTGGAAATGGTCTCTTCTGCTCTCTCGGAAGAGATGTGGAAAGCCGCCAGGGAAAGCCACCAGAGAACAAGAGCCCCAAAAAACTGGTTCTCACTGAGCCCATCCCCCGCCACAGGGGAGCAGGGCAACTCTGCCCAAACAGGGTTGCCCGAGTAACAGCGTGGCAGGCTCCTCTCCCAGAAGTCAGGCTGGGAGAACAAGAGGCCAGCAACCCTAACGTGCCTAGAAAACAGGTGCATCTTGCTTGGGTTGTGGTCAATAATTTGGACTATATATATTCCTTCAACCACCCCTCAACAGAATGACTAGGAGGAGGAACCCCCAAAATAGGAGACTCAGAGATTATGACTTATGCCACAGATTTACAAATGGATTCCGATATAACCAAGATGTCAGAGATGGAATTCAGGCTAGCAATTGTGAAGACAATAGCTAGAATGGAGAAATCAATTAATGGCAACATAGAGCCTCTAAGGGCAGAAATGAAAGCTGAATTGGTAGAACTTAAAAATGCTATCAATGAGATCCAATCTAATCTAGATAATCTAACAGCTAGGGTAAGTGAGGCAGAAGAACAAATTAGTGACCTGGAAGACCATTATATAGATAAAAGGGAAAAGACGAGGCCAGGGGAAAAAAAAACTGAACACGAAAATAGGATGAGAGAAATAAGTGACACCATGAAGCATTCCAATGTCAAAATTATTGGAATCCTGGAGGGGGTGGAGAGAGAGAGAGGACTAGAAGATATATTTGAGCAAATCGTAGCTGAGAACTTCCCTAATCTGGGGAATGAAACAAACATTCGTGTCCTAGAGGCAGAGAGGACCCCTCCCAAGATCAAGGAAAACAGGCCAACACCCTGGCATGTAATAGTAAAACCTGCAAATCCTAGAACCAAGGAAACCATCTTAAGGGCAGTTAGGGGGAAGAGATTCCTTACGTACAGAGGGAGGAACATCAGAATAACGTCAGACCTATCCACAGAGACCTGGCAAGCCAGAAAGGCCTGGCAAGACATATTCAGGGTACTAAACGAGAAGAACATGCAGCCAAGAATACTTTATCCGGCAAGGCTGTCATTTAGAATGGATGGAGAGATACAGAACTTCCAAGACCGGCAGAAACTGAAAGAATATGTGACCACTAAGCCAGCCCCGCAAGAAATATTAAGGGGGGTTCTATAAAAGGAGAAAGACCCCAAGAGTGATCTACACAGAAATTTACAGGGACAATCTATAAAAACAAGGTCTTCAGAGGCAACATGATGACAATAAATTCTTATCTTTCAATAATCATTCTCAACGTGAACGGCCTAAATGCTCCCATAAAATGGCACAGGGTTGCAGATTGGATAAAAAGACAGGACCCATCCATACACTGTCTATAAGAGACTCATTTTGAACCTAAAGATACACCAACTGAAAGTGAAAGGATGGAGATCCATCTTCCATGCCAGTGGACCTCAAAAGAAAGCTGGGGTAGCAATTCTTATATCAGACAAATTAGATTTTAAACTAAAGACTCTAGTTAGAGAACAGAAGGACACTATACCATTCTTAAAGGGTCTATCCAACAAGAAGATCTAACAATAGTAAATATCTATGCCCCCAACATAGGAGCAGCCATCTACATAAGCCAACTGTTAACCAAAATAGTCATATTGATAACAATACATTAATTGTAGGAGACCTCAATACTCCACTCTCAGCAACAGACAGATCATCTAAGCAGAAAATCAACAAAGAAACAAGAGCTTTGAATGACATACTGGACCAGATGGACCTCACGGATATATACAGAACATTCCACCCTAAAACAACAGAATACTCATTCTTCTCGAGCGCACATAGAACTTTCTCCAGTACAGACCACATACTGGGTCACAAATCAGGTCTCATCCGATACTAAAAGATTGAGATTATTCCCTGCATATTCCCAGACCATAATGCTTTAAAACTGGAACTCAATCACAAGAAAAAATTTGGAAGAAATTCAAACACTTGGAAGCTAAAGACCACTCTGCTCAAGAATGTTTGGGTCAACCAGGAAATCAAAAAAAGAACTTAAACAATTCATGGAAACCAATAAGAATGAAAATACATCAGTCCAAAACCTATGGGATACTGCAAAGGCGGTCCTAAGGGGGAAATACATAGCCATCCAAGCCTCACTCAAAAAAATAGAAAAATCCCGAATTCACCAACTAACTACACCTTAAAGAACTAGAGAAAAAGCAACAAACGATGCCTAAGCCACACATTAGAAGAGAAATAATTAAGATTAGAGCAGAGATCAAAGAATTAGAAACCAGAAACACAGTAGATCAGATCAACAAAACTAGAAGCTGGTTCTTTGAAAGAATAAGATCGAAAAACCACTGGCCAGACTTACCCAAAAGAAAAGAGAAATGACCCAAATTAATAAAATTATGAATGAAAGGGGAGAGATCACGACTAACACCAAGGAAATAGAAACAATTATTAGAAATTATTATCAACAACTATATGCCAATAAACTGAGCAATCTGGATGAAATGGAGGCCTTCCTGGAAACCTATAAGCTGCCAAGACTGAAACAGGAAGAAATTGACAACCTGAATAGGCCAATAACCCGTAACCAGATTGAAGCAGTGATCAAAAACCTCCCAAAAAACAAGAGCCCAGGGCCTGATGGATTCCCTAGGGAATTCTACCAAACATCCAAAGAAGAAATAATAGCTATTCTACTGAAGCTGTTTCAAAAAATAGGAACAGAAGGAAAACTTCCAAACTCATTCTATGAGGCCAGCATTACCTTAATCCCCAAACCAGGCAAAGACCCCATCAAAAAGGAGAATTTCAGACCAATATCCCTGATGAATATGGATTCCAAAATCCTCAACAAAATCCTAGCTAATAGGATCCAACAATACATTAAAAGGATCATCCACCACGACCAAGTGGGATTTATCTCAGGGATGCAACGGTGGTTCAACATCCATAAATCAATGATTGTGATAGAACACATTAATAAGAGGAGAGAGAAGAACCATATGGTCCTCTCAATTGACGCAGAAAAAGCATTTGACAAAATACGGCATCCTTTCCTGATTAAAACTCTTCAGAGTATAGTATGGATAGAGGGAACATTCCTCAAGTTCATAAAATCCATCTATGAAAAACCCACAGCGAATATCATCCTCAATGGGGAAAAGCTGAGAGCCTTTCCCTTAAGATCAGGAACACGTCAAGGATGCCCACTCTCGCCACTATTGTTCAACATAGTTCTAGAAGTCCTAGCAACAGCAACCAGACAACAAAAAGAAATAAAAGGTATTCAAATTGGCAAAGAAGAAGTCAAACTCTCTTTTCGCAGATGACATGATACTTTATGTGGAAAACCCAAAAGGCTCCACCCCCAAATTACTAGAACTCATCCAGCAATTCAGTAATGTGGCAGGATACAAAATCAATGCACAGATTTCAGTTGCTTTCTTATACACTAACAACGCAACTGTAGAAACAGAAATTAGAGAAACGATTCCATTTACAATAGCACCAAAAACCATAAGATACCTCAGAATAAACCTAACCAAAGGATCTATACTCTAGGAACTACAGAACACTCATGAAAGAAATTGAAGAAGACACAAAAAGATGGAAAAACATTCCATGCTCATGGATTGGAAGAATAAACATTGTTAAAATGTCTATGCTACCCAGAGCAATCTAGACCTTCAATGCCATCCTGATCAAAATTCCAATGACATTTTTCAAAGCACTGGAACAAACAATCCTAAAATTTGTATGGAATCAGAAAAGACCCCGAATCGCCAAAGAAATGTTGAAAAAGAAAAACAAAGCTAGGGGCATCACGTTGCCCAATTTCAAGCTATATTACAAAGCAGTGATCACCAAGACAGCATGGTACTGGCACAAAAACAGACATAGAGACCAGTGGAACAGAATAGAGAACCCAGATATGGACCCTCAACTCTATGGTCAAATAATCTTCGACAAAGCAGGAAAAAAATATGCAATGGAAAAAAAGACAGTCTCTTCAATTAATGGTGCTGGGAAAATTGCACAGCTATATACAGAAGAATGAAACTTGACCATTCTCTAACATCATACACAAAGATAAACTCAAAATGGATGAAAGACCTCAATGTGAGACAGGAATCCATCAAAATCCTAGAAGAGAACATAGGCAGTAACCTCTTTTGACATTGGCCACAGCAACTTCTTTCAAGACACATCTCCAAAAGCTAGTGAAACAAAAGCAAAAATGAACTTTTGGGACTTCATCAAGATAAGAAGCTTCTGCAGAGCAAAAGAAATAGTCAACAAAACAAAGAGGCAACCCACAGAATGAGAGAAGATATTTGCAAATGACACTACAAATAAAGGGCTGGTATCCAAGATCTATAAAGAACTTCTCAAACTCAACACCCAAAAAACAAATAATCAAGTCAAAAAGTGGGCAGAAGATATGAAAAGACACTTCTCTGAAGAAGACATACAAATGGCTAACAGACACATGAAAAAATGTTCATCATCATTAGCCATCAGGGAAATTCAAATCAAAACCACATTGAAATACCACCTTACACCAGTTAGAATGGCAAAAATTCACAAGGCCAGAAACAACAAATGTTGGAGAGGTTGTGGAGAAAGGGGAACCCTCTTACACTGTTGGTGGGAATGAAAATTGGTACAGCCACTTTGGAAAACAGTGTGGAGGTTCCTCAAAAAATTAAAAATAGAGCTACCCTCTGACTCAGCAATTGCACTCCTGGGTATTTACCCCAAAGACACAAATGTAGGGAAAAGAAGGGCCATATGCACCCCAATGTTCACAGCAGCAATGTCCGCAATAGCCAAACTGTGGAAAGAGCTGAGATGCCCTTCAGCAGATGAATGGATAAAGAAGATGTGGTCCATATATACAATGGAATATTACTCAGCCATCAGAAAGGATGAATACCCAACTTTTACATCAACATGGATGGGACTGAAGGAGATTAGGCTAAGTGAAATAAGTCAAGCAGAGAGAGTCAATTATCATATGGTTTCACTTATTTGTGGAATATAAGGAATAGCATGGAGGACATTAGGAGAAGGAACAGAAAAATGAAGGGGGGAAATCGGAGGGAGAGATGAACCATGAGAGACTATGGACTCTGAAAAACAAACAGGGTTTTAGAGGGGAGGGGGGTGGGGGGTTGGGTTAGCCCGGTGATGGGTATTAAGGAAGGCACGTACTGCTTGGAGCACTGGATGTTATACGAAAACAATGAATCGTGGATCACATCAAAAACTAATGATGTACTGTATGGTGACTAACATAACATAATAAAATAAAATAAAATAAATAAAATGAATAAAATAGGAGGGATAAAATATGGAATCTACTGTGAAGCTAGAATAGCTCATCTCCCTTTTTCAACATGTAAGAGATAGTTAACATCAAATTTAAGTGGCTATAAGTGTTTAAACTGGTACAAAACAAAAAATATATGAACTTATCAAAGGTACACACATAACCTGATTAGCTACAAGTGAATAACCTCCCATAAGATACATATTCCAGGCTGGTTTCTTTTGCCATTTATGTTTTAGGGTCATTTTATCTAGTATCAAATGGTATATATCATTATAAAAGGTATGTTCGTTTTAAAATAAGCCAAAGTTAACCTAAAGTACAAGATCAATCTGCTGCAAACTAATAGGTAAATATTCAAAAGTAAGGCTCTGCTGCTCTTCCCCCCACAATAGTTCTCAAAACCAGCAAAAATAATTCAGAGACAACTATAATTTTAACAAGATTACGGGGGTGAACAGAATCCAGCACATTAACTCTGAAGCTTGGAGAGGAACTGGCTTCCTCCCTTTCCTGATGATAGAAGTGGAGCATTTAGTGCCTTGCCAATGGTTCCCTGACTGTACACAGCAGAATCAAAATTAGAACTCCAAACTCCAAACTCTGAATCCCAAGCCCTGTTCTCTGAATAATATTTAAAATGTATATCACAGTAAATTATGATGTAAGAACAAAAACTCTAGCAATATTTGCAATATAATTTTCAATTTAAAATAAAGTCGAGTGGTTTTTAAAGATCCCTTTTTCCCCCCAAATGGCCTAATTTTGTCACTTTGTAGTACTAATAAATTTAAGAATGATACAAAATGCCATTGCACATTCATCCAAAATAAATACCTTAGCAGAATTTCCAGTGTGTAGAAGCTTCTTTAAAGTTGAGCCTGAAAGTTTAAAACACTGAGTTAGAAATAGAGTATGTAAATTTATACCATACACACAAAAAAAACTCAAAATGGATTAAGATATATTTTAAAAGATCAGTTTTAGAAAGAAAATATGTACTTATAACAAAAGATATAATTTTTTAAAAATAAAACTTACCTTCAGAAACAAAGCAATGTCATAGGAGACAGAGATACATCTTTAAGATGAAAGTACTTTAAGTATGAACCTCTTCAAAACTCTTAAAAGAGTCAAAATGATTGATATTAAAGTAACATATATGCCCACAGTGGATTATGTGTAAATATCTCATCATGCATAAAATAAATGATTTTTTCTAATTTCTAAAGTTAAAAATAAAACTGCTCACAAAACATTTTACAAGAACATTTTGCAAATATTCAAAACAGCGTTTCTTTCCTTGTGGCAACAATCACATTTATGGGTTCAGTCCTCTAGCAGAATCTTTGGTCACTGTCAAGAGGAATCAAAGTTTACTCAGAACTACACCAGTCAACTGCAAAAACTTTGATGCTGCAGCCCTCTTCAATTAGAAAGTCTCTCTTATGAGGATGGAAACATGTTACCTATCATTCTATAAATGTAGTCATGTCTTAGTATGGAGATGTCTTGGCAACCCTACCTAAATATCAGATGTAGGCTCTAAATGGGATCTTAACCTTAAAGAAGGAAGTAATCTTTAAAAATGAAAATATATTGGAAATTAGGCAAGAGAACTTTCCTTCCATATTTTTCTGGGGAGAAAACTATTTAGATCTCCTGGTGAGAAGTTTTATGCATCAATTAAAACTTGGACATCAAAACATATTTTCCCCACCACTGTATTTCAAAGAGATGTTCCACCAAGAAATAGAGCTAGTCTCAACAAATTTCTATAGGTCATCTTCATGTGGAAAAATATATGCATGTTAGTTAAATGCATACAATTTTGTAACTGCTGTGCCATATACAATACTGGGGCTTAGTGGACTCACCATTGTTATGACTACATTACAGCACTAAATCACCAATGGTTTGTGAATGAGTAAGGGAAGTTAAAGTGCCCTCCTCCCTCTACTTCTCCTGTCACCAAACCATCTCCAGTAATTTTTGGTCTAGAGCCACCACTTACTGGACTAAGCTCTCTCACAGCTACGATTCAAGTGCCTGTGCTCATGGGACTGTTTTATCCCATACCTCTCCTTAACCTGGGGCCTTGTCCCTTGCCTCCATGTTCATCCATTCTTGAACAAAGGCTGGTGTACCTCAGTTTAATATCGGCTCCAGTATGCCCATGAGGACCTCATGTGGTTGGCAGGGTCAACAGACACTCCACTCCTTAAGAGATTTGAGATAAAGTCTGCACACAGCTCTCTTCCCGGACATCTGGCAAATCCATCATCTTGCAACACATTCTTGGAAACACTTTCTCCTGGTCATTGTGCATGACCACTGGGGCTTCTCAGCCCTTTCTCTTCTTAGAATAGGTCCACAGTTTTAAACGTTTAGTCTACCCACAGTTGCCTATATCCACTCATGTCTACACAGAGAGAAGAAAAATATTTATAGAAAGGACAGCCTTTACAAAGAGACATACAGAATGTCTGATCCATATCTGCCAACAGTCTCTGACTTTTTTTTTTTTTTGAAATTAACCTGATAATTTGTTAGAGCAGCAATAGAAAATGAATACATACATATTTGATCTATCCCATCTTGTATTCAGAAACTCCTGTATGTGTGAAGTAGTACAGCTTGGCAGTTACAAGCCAGTCAGAAGTCAGACTGCTAAGGTTCAAATCCAGGTTTCGCACTCACTATATAACCTGAGTCAGTTACTTAATCTCACCATGCTCAAGTCTTCTCATCTGTAAAATGGGATATTAACAGTGCCTATCATAGCGGATTCTTAATGAAGTTTAAATGAGTTCATATATACAAATGCTTAGAACAGTGTCTGGTTTATGAAAAGTACATTTTCCCCACAAGATAAGGCATCAGCTATTCTCTAAGGCACTCTTTTAATTTTTTTTATTCTTTCTTTCTTTTTTCTTTTTAAGGAGGCTCCATGCCCAGCATGGAGCCCAACTCGGGGCTTAAACTCACAACCCTGAGATCAAGACCTGAGCTGAGATCAAGAGTTGGATGCTTAACTGACTGAGCTACCCAGGGGACCACTGAGGCATTCTTTTTTAAATAAGAACAACATTAGAAAGAATATTTGTGCAGTAGGGGCACATAGCATAGTGTTTCAACATGAAAACCAGTGATAAATACCTGAGAGCTTTGCCTGGCCACTTTAGGTATTTCTTAAGGTCCTAAGTTCACAAAGATATTGCCACTCTACCATTATGAAATCCTTTTCATTTTAATTTCAAAAAGTTTCTCTCTATATATCACACCTGTTTGGACTTTTATTTTTATTTTTTTATTATTATGTTATGTTAATCACCATACATCACATCATTAGTTTTTGATGTAGTGTTCCATGATTCATTGTTTGCATATAACACCCAGTGCTCCATGCAGAACGTTCCCTCTTTAATATCCATCACCAGGCTAACCCATCCTGTTTAGACTTTTAAATACACCACCCACACTATGATTATAACCACCCCTTTCTCAGGTGCCTCTTCAACCCTACTGGTTGCCACTATATTGATTCATATGAGGAGAAAATGAATAAATGAGTAAATAAAATCTAGTTGGACTAGATTCTATGAACTAGATTCAATGGTTGGACTGATTCTATGAACTTCAAACTTCTATTGGCTTTTATTGTATCTTATAAATATTCTTTGAATGTGAGTCTTATTGCTTTTAAGGAGGGCTGGGTCTAGCACAAGAAGAGTGAGGGGTCTGCACAAGATTTAAGGACCAAAAACTCAGTAATCAAAATAAATAATATTTTAATACAATAGCTTCTAAAAATCAAAATTAATGCAAAAAAAAACATGATGAACATTATTAAAGTTTTAAATAAGTACCAGTGTTCAGCTGAGCCATACTGGAGCCTAAGGTAAAAGGAAATATGTGTACCACTATAGATATGTTTTTATGTATTTTTAATGATTAAATTTTTTCCAGAACATTTAAGCATTGAAAAAATATTGAAAAAACAAAATCTCAATATTGAACAATCAAAAAATATTAAAACTCACCATTAGCTTAAATATTTTGTTTATAACACAGAATGCATTATAATCTTACTTTCCTGGCTTTAATGGAACAAATCCAACAACATTTTCAAAATCTTCTTTGCTTATCTCATTTTCAATTGTGAGAATTGCAATACTTGACAATTTCTCTTGACAAAGTAACAATCTTGTAGATAATCTTTTTAAGGCCACTAGTTCACAAATATAGTTCTAATCTAACTTTAACATTATAAAAGGGATTCATACTTGGTTTTAATTCTTTTTAAAAAAACTCTCTCTGTATCACGCCTCAAACTAATTAATAAGCAAAGGCAGTATAGCACACCAGGAAGAACACAGAGAAACACACTTTGGGGTGCTGGCGTGCAAGGTGTGCTGAAAGTTGCCAGTCGAGCAGGAACACAGAACTTTCTGGCACTACAGTATCTACAATAAGCACTCAGAAGCAGCAATCCACTGGAGGGATTTGAAATTAATCTCAAAAGGAAGCACTGGTTGCTATACGAAAACAATGAATCGCGGATCACCACATCAAAAACTAATGATGTATTGTACGGTGACTAACATAACATAATAGAATAAAATTAAAAAAAAAAGGAATCATGGACCTAAATGTGAAACATATTAACTATAGAATTTCTAGAAGAAGACATAGAAGATCTTTGTGATCTTGGGTTAGACAAAGAATCCTTAGACAGGACACCAAAAACACAATCCATAATAGAAAAATTTATAAACTGAACCTTATAAAAATTAAAAACTTTTACTCTCTGAAGGACACAATTAAGGGAATGAAAAGACAAGTCAGAGATGGGGAGAAAATATTTCCAAGTCACGTATCTCATAAAGCACTTAAATCTGAAATATATAAAGAACTTTCAAAATTCAATATTAAGAAGACAACTCAATTAAAAAAATGGTCAATCAATTCAAACATACAGACTGCCAAAGATATACAGATGGCAAATCGCACATGAAAGATGCTCAAGATCACTAGTCATTAGAGAAATGCAAATTAAAACCACAGTAAGATACCACTACCACTAAAATAAAAAGACTGATCATACTAAGTGTCAATGAGAATGTAAAGTAACTACAACTGTCATACTGCTGGTGAGAATGTCAACCATTATGGGAAGCAGTCTGTCAGTCAAACATATAACTTTATATGATTCAGCCATTGCATTCTCAAGAGATAGGAAAGCACATGTGCACATAAAGACTTATACACAAATGTTTACAGAAGCTTGGTTTATATCCAAATACTAGAAGCGGCCCAAATGCCCATCAACAAGTGACTGGATAAACAAACTATGGTATATCTATATAATGGAATACTATACTACTCAGAAATGAACTATTAATATATGCACCAACACAGAATATCAAAATAATTATATTGAGTGAAAGAAGCCAAACAAAGAAGAGTATATACTGCATGATTCTATTTCTGTAAGATTCTAGAAAATCAAATTAATCTATAATGACAAAAGCAGATCAATGGTGACCTGGGGGAGTGGGCAGGAGGGTCGGAAAAGAGCATGAGAAAACCATTGGGAATGATGGCTATGTTCATTATCTCGATTGTCATAATGATTTCACAGGTATACATCTATGTCAAAACTTCTCAAAATTAACATTATCTATACATACCGTTTATTGTATGTCAATTATACTCCCCCAAAAGAGCTGGTTTTTTGAACAGGAAAAAACAGAGTAGGTGGTCTGGAAGTGACTAAGTGAAAGATCAGGAGGACAGAGGTTGTGCTCAGATACAGGTCTGTATGATGACAAGGGTGCAGAAGAAAACCAGTAAACCATGGAGGGTGAGGGGTCGAGGAGCTGATGGGTAACTTGATAAGAAGGGAAAGGACTCGGAGACAGCTAAGCCATTAAAAAAAGTCAAGTAGGCAGATCAGAAGATATGGCAGCAACAAGGACAGACAAGGCCTAGTCAAGGGAGAGGTTTCCAGAGGGGGTGGTGGATGAGGTCTGGAATGGACCTTGGAGAAAAGAAAGACCATGATCTCACTCCCACAGGCCTGAGGGAGACAAAGAAGCCTGAGAGAAAAGCCAGGTTTCAGAGAGCCGAGGAGGTGAAACCAAGAGGCTGAGGCTCTAGGGCTGTCGCTTAACCCAGTAAGAGGATTTCCAGAGGGTCGAGTACAAAGTGGGAAGGAGGGCAAGAAATGCAGGGCACTGATGACGAAAGCACCCTAGAGAGGACGCTGGGAAGACACCAAGTGGGTCCAAGGGGCATTAGGCTCAGCCATCACCTGGTGACACGAAGGCAGTTTAGCCTGGCTGCAATGCATCTCTGAAGGAGCCCTAGTGTAAAGTGCACAGGAGACCCTGTTCCCTCGGGAAGAGGGGGCTGTGGTGTGTCCTGACTACAAGGAACTCAGGGAGGGCTGTCGGGCTCAGGGTCCTGAGCAGTAGTTAGAACCCAGTTAGAGCCCAGTGAGCTGTAGAAACTTTGAGAAATAAGGCCGCTCAGAGGTTGTGTTCACATTCCAAGCACTGTCAGGCCAAGGCATAAAGCAAGGGATACTCTTAAAAAGTCATAAACAAATCTGCAGTTTAATTATGCATTGGTTTTTATATTCCGTATAAGAACCTGGTTGAGCAAAGATTAATAATGACTCCTATAAAAAACACATATGATAAATAAAATCTTAAAAAAAAAAGGGGGGGGGGCCTGGGTGGCTCAGTCAGTTAAGCGGCTGCCTTCGGCTCGGGTCATGATCCCAGGGTCCTGGGATCGAGCCCCGCATTGGGCTCCTTGCTCAGCGGGGAGCCTGCTTCTCCCTCTCCCTCTGCCTGCCTCTCTGCGTACTTGTTCTCTCTCTCTATCTCTCTGTCAAATAAATAAATAAAATCTTAAAAAAAAAACCATATATGAACCATATCTTCTTTATCCATTGGTCTGTTGAAGGGCCATTGAACTGTTCTTTCCAGTTTGGCTATTGCGGACATTGCTGCTATGAACATTGGGGTACATATGGCCCTTCTTTTCACTACATCTGTGTCTTTGGGGTAAATACCCAGGAGTGCAATCTCTGGGTCAGAGGGTAGCTCTATTTTTAATTTTTTGAGGAACCTCCACACTGTTTTCCAAAGTGGCTATACCAACTTGCATTCTCACCAACAGTGTAAGAGGGCTCCCCTTTCTCCACAACCTCTCCAACATTTGTTGTTTCTTGCCTTGTCAATTTTTGCCATTCTAACTGGTGTAAGGTGGTATTTCAATGTGGTTTTGATTTGAATTTCCCTGATGGCTAATGATGATGGACATTTTTTCATGTGTCTGTTAGCCATTTGTATGTCTTCTTTGAAGAAGTGTTTGTTCATGTCTGTTCATGTTTTCTGCCTAATTTTTGACCTGATTATTTGTTTCTTGGGTTTTAGAATATTATTCAGCCATCAAAAGGATGAATACCTAATTTTTTATCAACATGGATGGGACTGGAGTAGATTATGCTAAGTGAAATAAGTCAAGCAGAGAAAGTCAATTATCAAATGGTTTCACTTACTTGTGGAACATAAGGAATAGCATGGAGGACATTAGGAGAAGGAAGGGAAAAATGAAGGGGGGGACATCAGAGGGGGAGATGAACCATGAGAGACTATGGACTCTGAGAAACAAACTGAGGGTTTTAAAGGGGAGGGGAGTGGGGGAATGGGTTAGCCTGGTGATGGGTAT
Organism: Mirounga angustirostris; assembly: GCF_029215605.1. Lineage (NCBI taxonomy): Eukaryota > Metazoa > Chordata > Mammalia > Carnivora > Phocidae > Mirounga > Mirounga angustirostris. The sequence goes on along the minus strand of NW_026991718.1, from coordinate 93,071,537 downwards.
TAAGGAGGGCATGTATTACATGGAGCACTCGGTGCTATACAAAAACAACGAATCATGGAACATTACATCAAAAACTAATGATGTACTGTATGGTGACTAACATAACATAATAAAATTAAATTAAAAAAAAATATATGAGGTACTGTGTGAATTTTCCATTTGAGCCCAATCCTTTAAACCCAAGGGCTATTTATTTTGAAGATTTTTGATATAAAACATCTCTAGTACAAAATAAATCCTTCCACCCACACCAAACATTTATTGCAAATGTAGCAATAAATGTACAGTGTAGCACTGTACACTGAATGGGACAAGAAATCTGCTTCCTTGAGACTCATGAGCAGTAAACCTTCCAAAGCAAACACATATAACTTGAATCCTGTACTGATGATGCATGGGCACATGAAAGGGGGCCACAGCCTGCCCCTGCACCAAATACCCTTGGTTTACTCATGTGCCATTCTTTATCATCTCCTCACATCCTGTCAGCTTTCATTATTACAGAGGTAAGGCTTCAAGTGCCCACCCTTGTCCACCATGATGTATTGGCCTAAAATTGGCTTTAGGAAAATCTTCTCATTCATAATTAGTCATGGAATTTACAAACCGTTGAGTAGCAGGTTGGCAGACATCATAGTTGGTGTGTGTTCTGTCAGCCACTTCCCTAATGTTCTTACTCTCTAAACCTCACTTGCAGCAGTATCTCTAGATGCCTGGAATAATGAACAGTGTTCATTTCACATTACAACAGAGTCCAAACAGGCTTCCTCATTCAATGGCTTATATAAATCCTTAAGCATAGAAAAACTTACAGACTATTTTCTCTCTCTAAAAACAGTATAGAGAGAAACAGAACCTCTCTCTTTGCTACTGACAAAACAAGATGGCAGGATAAGAAACTGACTTCAAACATTGTGGCAGCTGATGTTTCAGATTAACTTCTTTCTCTGTATAAAACCTAGCTATCCAGTAGGTCTGAGAATTTTTAAGACTTGCAGAATATAGGAATTGCTCTTATTTTAGGTTTCTATACTTAGGGACATTATTTGTAGTGTGGGGCAGGAAGCATACCGAATCAGTGGTATGTAAACCCAGCTTCCAGGTTCTAACCCAGTATTCCAGAGTATCTTGGCCACTATCAGCCACAGTAACATTTAATTAAGAAGTTTATACAGTAGTGTTCTTCATATTAGGTAAGAAATATTAGATATCTAGAATATAAAAGATCTAAAATAAGGAATATTAGATACCTAGAATGTCTGGAACTGACTAGTGAAAAGCTTCCTGTCCTAGCCTCAACAGGTTTCGCAGAAGTCAAGAAGATACTGATGCTATGGAAATATTTAAGGCACATTCCTTTCCCTTTAAAATCTGGTGTTTTCTTATAGTTTCTTAGGTTTTATAACTAACTTGGTCAAGACCTTGAGTGACATATGGTGGCCGTTTTAACAAATCCAAATAAACTGGGAAGAATGGAAGAGAGTGAGGTCAAGAAAATGTGTAGAATTGCTAATCCACAATCCCTTATTGGAAATTTCAAAATCTAAGAATCTATGAAAACTAAAGCTTTTTGTGTGGAATTTACTGGTGGACAGGACCTGACCTGAATCTGAACTCATGTGGTAGCAACACCCGACTAATGTGAGGCTATTTCATATCTTAGGCTACAGAAATAAGAATTCTCTTGGTTACAGGGTGCTGTCCAGCCCCCTGGGGTGTTACATATAGACATCAACATTGTGTTAATGTTTGCTGAACATCAACACACCACACAGCCATTCTAAAATCTGAAAAATTTTGATTCCAAAATACATTTAGCCTGAAGATCATCATAAAAGGTATGTGGACCTGCCTAATCACCAACTTCTACCCAGTTTGATAAATCATGCAAAAATACATTTATCTGAAAAGAGCCTGTTTGATTCAAGTATTAAGCATATAAGCATCAAAATAAGGATGATTTTATATGCAAATGCTCATACTTCAACATTCTGAAACATGACTCATACTGGCCGTGTTATACAGCCAGCTTATTCTATACACGAGATAAACGAGCTTATTCCACACACTAAACTAGATAAACAGCACCTGCTCTTATGCTGGCTCAGGAGACTAGTACTCTGCAATCCCAATCGAAGAGTCACTATTCTCGGTCAGACACTATTAAACTGGGTAAAAAGCTACTTGTACCTGCAATCTTAACCAGTCCATGTGGTAATAGTAGCCAGAATTAAGGTAATACCATACACCACCTCCTAGATGCATAAAGTTTCACAACACAAATAGCAAATGAATTTCTACACCCAGTTCTAGTAAGTTTATTCAGGCTGAAGGGGGGCCTATTAATCTTCAGACATTTTAAAGTACTCTCTGTAGAAAACGAGTATCCTTTTCATACATATGACAAAACAGAATGGATGGATTATACCTAGCACAAATAAAAAATTCTGCATGCAGTTATTTCTCATTTTCATCCATTCCTGCTACACCATGGAGCGTTACAAACCCCTATGATTCCACTTCAGATTATACTTACCATTTGATTTTTAAATTTTTACTTTAAATACACAATGTTGAAGTATCAATGAACAGAAATGTTATCAATAACACTATAATTTAAAGGAAAACCTTCTTTGTGTATTTGAAAGATTTAAAGACCAAGTCTTCTACCTTCAAGTAATGATTTAATCATTCAGTTCAGGAGATGTATTTATTATATATATTTCACTAAACAGTTCAGTTTATATAAGTGTCGTTATATTTTTCACATAAATAGTACTAAATTAAATTTGGGATTCTGAATTTTGAAATATCCACCGAAAGTGCCATGTTCTTTCAGGTCCCATGTCTTTCACAGATCGATCTCCCATCTAGGAAACCCTTTCCACACTCGTATTTCAAGGCTCAGATAGTGATTACCTCTCTTGAAGCCTTCCTCAAGTCCTCTGAATAGAATTGTTCGACTTTCTTTGCTACCATTACACTTTTCGTAGCAGCAATTACACTGTAATTATTTTTTTTTCTCACCTATCCCTCACCCTGGCAATCAGCTTATATAATACAAGCATGGAGAGATATTGTTCATTTCTACCCCAGAACTTTTGTTTCTCCCTCAGTAGATATTTGAATGAATGATCAGAGAGTAAAGATCCCATTATGAGGTTATGTTCTCCTCAAATATGATCATCTGGCAAGGAGGAAAAAATGGGGAACTGTCAGTCTTCAAAGGCAGAAAGACCAAACCAGACACTCTTTAAAAAGAAAGTAGGATTCATAGTCAATAGCACAAATTACACCAGTTGTGCCATGAATATTAAGTTGAGAGGAAACACTGTTCTATGTCAAGAGCTGCACAGAAAGCACAGCGGTGGTAACTTGGCTATATTTCAAGTTCCCTCCTGCTGCCACACCCTAAAGCATTCAAACAGAGTATCTCTGCATCAATGATAAAGTCTTGAAGAACAAGATATTTTTGTAAGAAAAAAATGAAAAGTTACTTAAAAATACTCTGGATCAAATGTTTCTCAATTTTGTGCACAGGCATCCCATGGAGTTCTTGCTAAAAATGCAGACTGTGATTTGGTAGGTCTGGCTGGAGCCTGACATTTTGCATTTTCTAACAAGCTCTCAGGTGAGGCTGATGCTGCTGGTCAATGAACCATCCTTTTTAAGGAGCACTTATGACGTAGGGATAGATATTCTATATTCTGTTTTCCTCCAAAGTGCAGGTTGGACTTGTCTTACTTTTAACCAGAATGCCCTTGTTACCATTCCTTGTTATAACCTAATCTTGATGGTGCTAATTATATAAAATATTACTGAAAATTCAACTGGAAAAAATCTGTATCACTTTAGAAATCTTTAAATTGTTCTTACCTATACTCTGGTAATGCCATCGAAAGAAAATTCGTTCAGGTAGAAACTGCAGTATTTTCTATAAAACAAATTTAAAAATTGTTAAGATATCAACAGAAAATAAACTACACATTTCATGATAGTACTGTGTGTGGTGTGTGTGTGTATCAGAAAAGAAAAGAAAATCTATTTCCAATAATGTAAATAGTGCAGTTGACCCTGTAAGCTAAGCCCAAGGGACAGTGTCTTTTACTTGCCCCAAGCAACCTTCCTTCCCTGAGCGCCTTAAAGGCATCACTGTCCCAAGTTTAATTCCTCCTAAAAGAAAACAAGAAAAAGAAGAGGAAAAAAAACCCTAAAATGATTATTTTATCTTAATTAAATCATAGTCATTGCTTAAGTTTATATTAAAAGAATAATTCTCAAATGCCAGATTCCCCAGGTTTCTGTTTTTTCATCTTCCACTTCCCCTTTCCATTATCATCATTATTAGTCTGTGGACAAGGACCAGAGTTGGGAAGAAAGATGAACAACAAGGAGGATAAGACCATGAGCATACGGTGGGATAACAAAATGAAATTGCTGCCAAGAATTTCTTGAAATTAATAGCTAAAAATAAGTTTAGGATTGCAGTTCAGAATTCCGCCCCCTTCACCCCCCACATTGGAAGATACAATAAGGAATGAACATATGATATACAAGAGTATTTGGCTAATAAAAGCAGCTTTTCAAAAAAAAAACCAAAAACAAATGACCTTTTTCCTTTTTTCCGACTTTAAAATAAGTTTTGGCAAGTATACTCGTGGGTCATAAGATTCTTTGTACCTTATCTGCAACCACCTTTTTAAGAAATGTGGAAATCCAAAAACTTATAAAAATATATTTCTTGATATTGATAACACATCACTATTTTACCATGAAAAATCTACATTCTAGGTTAATCTAGGCTAATATTCTAACATTTTGAAAGATGAAGGTAAAAAATGTATATCCAGATCCCCTGGTATATTTCCAGGCAGCTAATCAACCGCCTCCTCCATTTGAGCCAGCCTGAGGTTTTGTTTTGTTTTCATTTTCTTGTCTTAACTTTCCCCAGGGTCAGTAACATAGACCTGTATTATTTCATTTGTTCTCATTTGACAACAATGAACATGTAAGAACATCTACTGAGAAAAGGCACGACAGGTAAACTTCCGTCAGACGCAGGTGACTATTTTTTTTAAAGATTTATTTATTTTTAATTTAATTTTATTGTTATGTTAATCACCATACAGTACATTATTAGTTTTGATGTAGTGCTCCCTGATTGTTTGTATATAACACCCAGTGCTCCATGCAATACGTGCCCTCCTTAATACCCGTCACCAGGCTAACCCATCCCCCCACCCTTTTCCCCTATAGAACCCTCAGTTTGTTTCTCAGAGTCCACACCCTCTCATGGTTCGTCTCCCCCTCCGATTTCCCCCCCTTCATTTTTCCCTTCCTTCTCCTAATGTCAGACGCAGGTGACTTTAAATGACACAGATTCCTTGCTCTGCCCAGATGCTTTTCCACCCATGGCCTTGTGCCGATGGCGCCACCTCACCATCCCTCTCACTGCAAGCACCACCTCCCCACAGAGGCCCTTCTGCACCTTCTTTCTTTCTGGGCGCCACCTCACCACTGCTCTAATGCTTTCTCTACCACCTGTTCTGTCATCTTCCTAACCCTCACCCCTAGCTGAAGTGATCTTCACGTTCACTCATTTGAAGGCAGTATTCCCTCCCCCCGAGTGTAAGCCCCGCAAGAACAAGAACACCTCTGTCTTTTCTCTGAAGTGTCCCCAGAACCAAGAGCATGGCTGGCACACAGCATGTGCTCAAATAAATACTCAATAGAAGAATTATGCATGCTTTTTGAGTATTACAAGTATCCTAATCTTTGCTATGGTTCTCTGTTCATGTTAACATAAAATGTACCTGGTCTTTCCTTACATGTCATTGACTTAACAATACTTACATTAAAATACATTAAAATGTGTGGGCATTTTTTAAACCATAAACTTAGTAAAGAAAACCCGAACAAAAAAATAAAAGCTGTATAATTTAAAAGAACGAAGTTTTCAAGATTTGACAAACATAAATAATAAAATATAAATGTATTTAGTTATGGTCTTTCTTATAAATTCTTCATACCACCCATCTACACAGATGGAAATGCTACACAAACTACACTGAAGACTATTTCTGATTATATATATTAAAAGCAGTATGTGGCTGATCACATGCTGACAATCACTAACAGGAGTTCTCTCCTGTATTTCCACTTCAGACTTCCTACAGAACATATTGACTCGGTATCTCATAAGCCCATAACTCTAAGGTGTATCTTGTTTTACTACATGTTAATGCTGACATACACTCAAACACACTTCTATAAACACAATAGTCACATGCACATCAAACCCCATTTAATGAAAAATATCTACACACTTGATACCAAGCTTGGCATTTGAAATGCAGAAATAAAATAAATATTCATAAAATACTTAGTTCTTCATTCTATGGGTTTCATGATTAGTGGGCAAGAGAGATGATAAAGAAAATATCATTCAGGAGAAAAAAGAAAAGCCTGACAGAAATTTCTCTGAGGAGCTGCGGAGGTGAGGGGGAAAGCATCTCATCTCAGCAGAAGCTTCATGGAATGGCTCCAGGAAAAAAGGATGCTTGAGCTGAGATTACAGAATTAATTAAATTAGCTTACTGGAGAACAGAACAAAAGGAAGAGCATATGTAAAGGCCAAGAGGCAAAGACAGCCTGAAAGGAACAGCAGCAGCAAGAGAGCCCGCTTGGCTGGCAGGTAGGTGAGGAGGGGATGAGAAGGGCCTGGAGAGGCAGGTGACGCCATGATCTCATGGAGCACTGTGCAGGCACCGAACGTGTTCCAGCTGGAGTGGAATTTAAGATAGCTGAGAAGAGAGGCAGAGATATCAATGAAGAGGCAATGGTAGCATATCAGAGGAGGAATGATGTGGCCTGGACAAAGGTCAGCAAGATAAAGAGAAGCATATAATGGTGATATTTAGGAGGTAAAACTGTCAAGACGGCCGTCAGAGTAGTTGTGGTGAATGGAAGACTCAAGAATGACTCCCCAGTGGCTCAGCAGATGGCAATACTTCTATCTAAGATATCAAATCCAGAAGGAATCCCAGAACTGAAGCATGTCAAGTTTGGTTCTGGACATCCTGGAATTGGAGATGTCAACAGGCTTCTTTGAGGAGATGTTCTAGGCAATTAGATATATGGGCCTGGAGGGCAGAAGCAGGATTTGGATGGTAACAGAATACAGGTAGCAGCTGAAGATGTGTATGTATAAGATCCCTCTGAGAGGGCTTAAAAGGAGATGAAATGAAACCCTAGAGATACCGGTATGTTGAAATTATCCGAAGACAACAAGGGTGAAGAAGGAAGGGGCGCCTCGGTGGCTCAGTCCATTAAGCATCTGTCTTCGGTTCAGGTCATGATCCCAGGGTCCTGGGATTGAGCCCAGCATCGGGCTCCCTGCTCAGCAGGGAGTCTGCTTCTCCCTCTCCCTCTGCTCTTACCCTTGCTTCTGCTCTCTCTCTCTCTCAAATAAGTAAATAAAATATTTTAAAAATAGGATGAAGAAGGAAGAGCAGGAGCTGGAGACAAGTATGCACAGATCAAAGAAAAAATTTTCAATGTGCCAGGTGTTTGCACATTTGTCTTGGAGATTAAGAATACTTATGACTATTTACATGTACACCTAGTTAGAAAAAGTTAAAAGATGCTGGAAAATGTAAGAAAACTGATGCAAATGAAAATACAAGAAAAGTGATTTCAGTATTAAATCAAGTGAACTCAACATTTTTTTTTTTTAAAGATTTTATTTATTTAACAGAGAGAGAGATAGCGAGAGCTGGAATACAAGCAGGGGGAGTTGGAGAGGGAGAAGCAGGCTTCCTGCCAATCAGGGAGCCCAATGCAAGGCTCGATCCCAGGACCCTGGGATCATGACCTGAGCTGAAGGCAGACGCTTAACGACTGAGCCACCCAGGCACCCAAGTGAACTCAACATTATCTGTTGCCTGAAGAACCCATAACCTTTGTCAGCCAGACATCAAACACCAGGCAGGATCGATCAATCTATAAACTGTGCAGAGGCAAGTAAATGGCTCTTCGACGGAAAAAATCAAGTAGGTTTTCACCTTGCAATATACACCATGTGTATCAGATGAATAATATACAGAAGGAAGTAAGGGTAAAAACCAGGTTATGTTTTAAGTTTTATTACAGTAAAAGGGAATCAGAAGAAGAAAAATTAAGTCTGTTCTCCATGGAATATTTTAATAAGAACCCATGCAAGCACTGTCCTACCAACAGAATGTACAGCTCAGTATGCCCATGAGCTGCAGATAAGGACACAGACAGGAGTACAGGACCCAGAGAGCTGTCTATAGATTATAGGAAATCATCACAAGCAAAGAGAAAATCAACAACTCTGGACCTGAGAAGAAGGACCAGGGTCTCAGCAGTCAGGCTGCTGCTGACCAAATGAGCAACTCTAGAGCCCAGAAAAATCATGGTCTGGAGATGGGCGAGGAAGTTTCCGGACTAAAGAGAGAAAGATGGCCTCCACTCACATCTAAGTCTTATGGTTCTAACTCATACTTCCCTTCACTGAAAAATTTATTACAGAGGCTAGTTCCGTATGTTTGATAACAGATGAAAAATGGTCACTGCAGGCTGAGTTCTCTGGGGATGGACACTGTGGAGTTAGGAGTGCCCTGGTTTACTGGAAAGGAACATCTGTGGAAGGGAAATGAGGAAGTAGGAGTGGGCAGGGAGCCTCAGACCACCATACAGAGCTGAAAGTCTCTGCCAGCTTAGAAGCTCCAGAGCAAAGACAGCACGTTAGAGGGGTCTGGCATGCCCAAAAATGGCTAGGTTCTCGTACCACCACCTTGCTCAGTCACTGGCTGGGGATGAGAAGAGGAGACACATCTCTCTGTCACAATAATCTTCCAATGATTAATTAGAATATTTTCATCATATTAAGAGGCTGAAGTACTAAGAGCAGTGCACCTTACTCCAGGGACAGCGTCTCTGCTGGCATAGTTTCTTGTCAATGGGCTGCTGTCTCACATTGACTAAAGCCTAGGCCTGTTGAGTCCTTCTGGTCCTTTTTCTGCCTCCTTCCTTGCAGTTCACTCTTCCTGAGTGAATGGCACAGCAGTGACTCAGTATCCTACTTTTTCATGCATTCTCCACCAAGGGCACTGGGTGCCCCAGCTGGGCATTCCAGGATCATCTTTTGATCTCATCCTGCCATTTGATTTTAAAACATCGTATAGAAGATGCTGAAAGAATTACTCCACAGATTCAGGATAGATCTTATATTGGACTAGATGAATGCTTGGCATGCCCACTGTTCTTCAGAGCTTTACTTTAGTAAGGAAACCAATTTAGCACTGAATCATGCTTCTCAGCTTTCCAAAATACTTATCTGTCTCCTTGATTTGGGTTTATTTTCTTAATGTGCAATAGAGAAAAAAGTCTTTTTAATATAAAGAAAACTAAAGAACACAGCAAGATGACGTGTATCTAGACACGTGGATACTGTCAGTCGCCACTAGTAGTCTCCAACTTGTTTAGAGATCAGGCCTATCATCATCACCATTTCTGGATAAAAGTTTTCAGATTTATAAAATGGATGGACTTTAAAGACACTCAAAAATAAACTCAAAAAGGTTTGGATATGAAACACCATGCCCAAAGTCTGAGTTACTAAAAACATTCCCAAATGGACAGAATCTTACACAACAATTCAAAGGTTGAAACATTACCCACACTGATGCTTCTTTTTGGACCCAAATATTGCAAGGACCATTTTTTTATGCGTTAAAGTCTCTGAAGTCAATAAAAATAAAGCCCCACACGACCATCTGTGTCTAAATGCTAAGCCTGTCCCTCAGAAAGTCCCAGATGAAGCCTACCTTTGTTGAGGCAAATATATTATGGCATTTCTACTGCAGCCGATATTCTAAGCTACACTACTGTGAATGCCACATAAACTATTGACATCTTGTTTGTAGTTTCACTGGAGAGTAAAATAAAAAAAAATTTTCAAGAAAGCCACACACTGTGAATAAATATTACTTTTCGGAAAAACACATGGCTCTATTTAATGCTCAGTGCTCAGCTGCATCTATATGGTAATCCATTATAGCACACTTGAAATCAAAATTAGGTATTACTACTGATCATCACATCAGGGAATCTGTCATTCTTTTAACTGATTATCCATAGTTCTTTTTTCTTCAGAACCTACTGCATGACCAGGAATAATGCGAAATGTAAGCTCGAGTTTATACAAGATGCTATAGTGTACTTTAAAACTGCTGATCTTTGTTTAATTTGTGTGGGAAACATTTTTTTCCCAAATTATTACCAGATGATTGCAACATATCCCAGTAGATTCATACTTGATTTCAATTCCACTTAAAAGGTAGGACGATGAAGAATGGGGACAAGATTACATCCTAACTCATGTGAGGTAATCTACCAAAACAATGGCCAACTAAACTTGTTATGTCCAGAAATAGGGAGCACGGGGTGCAACTCTCCCTGAAATTAGCCATATGACACAGGGTGCAAGGTAAAGGAAGTGCTGACTATGGAAAAAATAGGGAGTTTGGTTTAAAAGAACATTAAGTCTTAGTTACTTGACTTTTTGAGTAATAAAAGGTCAGAAAACTTCTGACAACACGGCAGCTGGGTTTAAAGAAAACACCATGAGTACGCAGGCCACAAGGACAGTCTGGTTTCAGGCTAATAGTCTTTTTCTCTGCAACATTAAGCTCTAGAAGACTGTGTGGTCAATGGCTCACTGTAGGCCAAGTCAAATAGAATGGGCACCAGAATACCACCCATATGGAGAACAGAAGTCCCAAAGTAGACCAGGTGCTTATGTAAGAATCAGTACATGATAAAGATAGCTACAGTAAACTATAGCTATTTTAAAAAGCAAACAAAATTCAGAATTTTGAAGAAAAACAAGATTATAATTCAGAAAATATATAGCCAGATTTATATGTCTGAAGTTAAAAGAAAGATATTCTAGAGCTGGAAGTATACCAGCCACATATCTCCCTTCCTCAACATACTCAGCAAATTCACATTCCAGTAAACACAGAGATTAAACAATTCAAAAACAAAGGTGCAGGGGTATAAACACTGTGATAGTGAGCTATATTTATATAATAGGAGTTAATATGGTTATGAAAACTAGAGTAAATCCTCAAAATTATTAACCTAAGAGAAATAACATTCTAAAAATATTATAATAAAACAATCTGGAAATAAAATACTTAAAATAGCTGAGAAGTGAGAAGTACAAAAAATATATGGTATTAAAGTAAAAGCATGGGGCTATCATCAAGTACTGCTTTACTCTTGCTATGCCTAATTAGAAGAAAAAAGTTTTGAAAAGTATTTTGCTAATTTAAAGACAATTATTAATAGCACAAATGATCATAGGGGAATGGAAGGAAAAGTGAATGGAAAGAAATCAGAGAAGGAGATAAACCATGAGAGACTCTTGACTCTGGGAAACAAACTGAGGGTTGTGGAAAGGAAGGTCCTGGGGGAATGGGGTAACTGAGTGATGGGCATTACGGAGGGCACGTGATGTGATGAACACTGGGTGCTATAAACAACTAATGAATCATTGAACACTACATAAAAAACTAATGATGTACTATATGTTGACTAACTGAATTTAAATTAAAAATAAATAAATAAATTTGTATTCTAAAAAATACTAATAAAGATAATTATTGGAAGGATAGAAAATAGAAAGTATATTTTCCAAATCACAAAGTATATTCCATAAAGTGAAAGTGACCTCTCCCTCAAAAAACAAAAGTAGAAGAAAAACCAAAAATGTTGATTATCACACACAAAAAATCATAAATACAAATAGGTTAAATTCCTCTACCAAAGACCAAGTCAGTCAGAACTGGCTTTCAAAGGCAGAAAGATTAATAATAAAGTACAGAAAATGACATTTCAGGCGTGCATGGGCACAAACACACAGCGAAGTAGTATTAATATCAAGTGAAAAGGTTTTAAGGGGGACAAGGGAATCATTTCAAATAGATTAAAAATGTAATTCACAATTTAGTGATAATATGAACCTTTAGGCAACCAATAACATAGCATGAAAATAAAACAAAAAAGTACATGAAAATAAAAGAAATGCAGTTAACTGAGGGGAAATACATTTATCATAGGAGGTTTTAATACACTTTATCTTTGACAGATAAAAGAGGCCATACAGTACAATACAACATCTTTGAATATAGTTAAGAATGGTTTAATATATATGTAGAGAGACAAAATTTCACTTCACATAATCTAATATTAATGAAAATTTACCAAAAGTTATTTTTCTAAGCCATGTGAATAAACCCTCAAAGTAGGAGCTGCACAAGTCACAAGTAAACTCAGTGCACTGCACGTCCACCTTTGAGAGTTTAAACTAAAAAAAATTGCAAGTTCTTGAGGGACTTTGTTCTTGTGAGCAACAATCAAGTTAAAAAAAAAACACCCATAATTACAGACTAAAGATTATCAACAATGTGAACATGCTGTAGAACAAAAATCGGTCAAAGCTGAAAAAGAGGCAAATCTGTAGAGTTTAATTTTCTATAATACCAGAATGAAATAAACAAAAATAAGTTTAAACTCAAAAAGTTTATAGAAGGTGATTTAAGGAAGAAATCAATATAAAAGAAAAGAAAAACAAATTTCATAACAACAAAAGCATCTCTAAGTACTGCAAATCACTAAGCTATAGATGGGGATTTGAATTGGTAGTAGTGTAAGTAATTAAAACAAATTTCCTTTAAATCAACTGTTTATTTGACTCATTAGTAAGTATTCTTAAGTGTCCCTTTTGTGCCAGGTACCATGTGAGGGATCAGAGATAAAGTGACATAGGACACTGTTCCTGCTCTAAAAATGATAGCCCTAAGGGGGAAAGGCAAGAACATCAGAGATGTCAGTACATGCACAAGGAAGTGAGCAGAGACAAGGTACACTTCCAAAGGGAGATCACCTTTGAACTGAATCCTGAAGAATACACAGGAGTAAGCCAGGCAGCAGAGGACATTTTAGGCAGACTAAGCAGTAGCAGGGAAAAAACAAAAACCAAAAACCCTGCTGCTTCATTGCCAGTAGGAGCAAAAGTAAGGTGGGTGACAAGGGATGGAGAGGCAGGCAGAGGCCAGATCAGGAAGGGCCTTGAACATCTTGGCAGGGAGTTCAGTCTTCATCTTAAAGGCCAAAGGAATCAGAATTACATTATACAAAGAGCAATCCAGGTGGGTGAGGGAGACAGAAGGGGCAGAAGATCACAGACCAAAAGACTAGTTATCAGGATACTCCAGTAGGAGGGAAGACTGAAGCTCTGAACAAAGGCTAAGGTTGTGGGAAAAAGAGGGTATTCAAGAGCACCAGCATGAGATGTACAGAACCATGGAGTGGAGAAAAGTACTATCAATATCGATCAAAAGAGACAGATACAAATAGGAAACCATTTTCATTATATTAAAAATGCAATATTCAGGGGCGCCTGGGTGGCTCAGTTGGTTAAGCGACTGCCTTCGGCTCAGGTCATGATCCTGGAGTCCCTGGATCGAGTCCCGCATCGGGCTCCCTGCTCGGCAGGGAGTCTGCTTCTTCCTCTGACCCTCCCCCCTCTCATGTGCTCTCTCTCATTCTCTCTCTCTCAAATAAATAAATAAAATCTTTTAAAAAAATGCAATATTCAAAAACATGGAAGTGTAGGCACTTAATAGACTGTAAGAGGTTATTTTTTCACTTTGCTTGAGATCATGCAAAGGTCTAATATCTTTTTAACGAAAATCAAATTTCACTAGACTCTTTATTTTTAATGAGCAACTATCCAGAGACCTTCACAAATCCCCAAATTAGTAGCATATAATTCTACCCCCAATATATAGTTTTGCTCTGAATAAAGCACTCACTAAAACAAATTCAAGAAGAGTCTTCTTTTCACACGAGGATCTTACATGGGAAATCTCAGTCATAAGCAAACATGCCATACTTTTCTTCATTTCATACAAGCTTCTATTTTCTGGCTAAAAACTGTATTTTTCAGATCTTTTCAATTTTGGTACCAGCACAACCAGTTAGCAGTCTTTTCTGTGCCATTTTTTTACAAAATACAAAAATATCACTTCCAGAGAGTTTCCAGGTAAGTAATGAGTAGAGAATTAACAAAGCCTCAGTGAGATGCCACCTTGTGGTTCTCACCATCCCAGAAACTTAAGAGGATTTAAATGCTTGCCTCAACACAATTAGAAAGTGTCGCAGAGGGGTGCCTGGGTGGCTCAGTCAGTTAAGCATCTGCCTTCGATTCAGGTCATGATCCCAGGGTCCTGGGATCAAGCACCACATGGGGCTCCCTGCTCGGCTGAGAGCCTGCTTCTCCCTCTGCCTCTCCCCCTCCCTTTGTCTCTCCATCTGCCTCATGCGCTTTCTCTCTCTCTCAAATAAATAAGTAAAATCTTACCAAAAAAAATTAGAAAAGGAGCAGACAGTGTCACAGACCTGCAATCGCCTCAAGACTGGCCACTCTGCCAAATTCACTCAGTGAATGCCCAAGGTCTGCAAGAACAGCTGGTGCACTGCATGCAGACTTCAAGCCAGACTCTCATTCCAACCTGGCCAGTGTCACAAGCACATCAAACACTAGGTGTCACTCTGTAACAGGCACCACACTACACATCCAAACAAAACAAGCCATCGAAAATTCATAGCATATGTTTGTACAACTCTCTCCTGGATTTATAAAAAAGAAACCAACTCATCCAAATCGTGTTAACACACTAATTCAAATCAATTTAAAGGGAGAGAAAAAAATTCTTTACATATCTTCTGCTCTTCTACCAATAAATACAACATGCTATTGTGAATTTTCCATATATTTAGCCCTGATGCCGTTTCTACCATCTGCCCCTTAAAGGGTTCTTGGAAGCGTTTGCTAGTGCTGCCTTCCAGGGGACCTGTTCTGAGGGTGTCAGTTACCAACGAGTCAAGCAGCACACTACGTGAGAGAGGCTGGCACGCCAGGAAGCTCAGGGCATCTGGGCTGCAACAGATAATCACCAGAATGTAATTTCAGACTTCCACAAACATGTCTCCAGTTTCCCTTCCCCCAAGGTGAATTGAGTAATTCAGTATATCCTATTGGGTCAATCCCAAGTTTCTCACCTGTAAGTTTCAAGGCATAAAGAAAACTGTAGACTTAAATATTAAATTTTCAAGTTAAAACATCCATTGAAAATGGCTCCTTTCAACTTAGACATTTGTAGTTCAATTCAAATTATTAACATGCTGTAATAAGATAATCAAATTTTAACCTCAAGCAATGCATTTAAAGAATCCCCAGGAAGGACTGGATGTTTATATTTTGTTTCCATCTTCCCATTTGCAGAGATCATAAACATTTCATGATTCAAAGCAGACAGCAGTATAACCACAGGCTATAGAAATGAAAGGCTTGGGGCCTATGTTTTATTATTCCCCCAGTATCCATTATAGGGCACAGAACGGAGGAGTGATTTCTGAGTTAACTCACCACCACAAGGCACATGTGAGACAAATGAGAAAGGGCACGACTAGCCATCCGGGCCTCTACTGTGATCCCTGCACAGGGGCCTCAAGGATTATCATGGAGCAGATCACACTATACCATAACAATACTGCTATCATCTGGAGTTGTTCCCAATCAAGGGCTCAACATTAATAAGCACAAGTATGACTAATGCTATGAAGCCAGAACAATTACATACATACCTCTCTTATCATTTAAAATACATGTAACACATTGGGCACCTGGGTGGCTCAGTTGGTTAGGCGATTGCCTTCGGCTCGGGTCGTGATCCTGGAGTCCCGGGGTCGAGTCCCGCATCGGGCTCCCTGCTCAGCGGGGAGTCAGCCTCTCCCTCTGACCCTCCCCCCTCTCATGTGCTCTCTCTCTCCTCTCATCCTCTCTCTCAAATAAATAAATAAAATCTTAAAATAAAATAAAATAAAATAAAATAAAATAATAAAATACATATAACACATTAAAATATACCCCTCATGTCATAAAAAAGTGACCTAGGGGCGCCTGGGTGGCTCAGTCGGTTAAGCGGCTGCCTTCGGCTCAGGTCATGATCCCAGGGTCCTGGGATCGAGCCCCGCATCGGGCTCCCTGCTCAGTGGGGAGCCTGCTTCTCCCTCTCCCTCTGCCTGCCTCTCTGCCTACTTGTTCTCTCTCTCTGTCAAATAAATAAATAAAAAATCTTAAAAAAAAAAAAAAAGTGACCTAACATTCTGGTCAGGACAACCAGTGGCACTTATTTTGCTCACCAACTGGAATTCAGGACAGCTTTGGGGATTAGAGATGGGTGTCTCTACTGGCTCAGTTCTTTTTAAAATGTTCTCCATGGAATGTGAACTAACACTAGGTTTGTTTTGTTGTTTGTTTTTTTTCCCAATTGCAATCAGTCATTTAGAATTATTGCAGTGACCCAGGTGCTGCATTTAAAGTTGGCATCATTCTTTTAAAAGAAAAAAAAATCCATGGAAACATCGAAATATTTGAAATCCTCAATAAGAACTTAAATTCCAAGGATTTAAGAAGAATCTGTTTTTCTTGTTCATTTTATTTGTTCTTGTCCCTCCTCCACTCAATAACAGTAAAGTGGTCCTTGTGGAAAAAAGAATAAAAAGCAATAACAACATGAGAGGTTTGTGGAAAGAAGTCCTTCACTCAGCATGAGAAGGAGGGAGTAGCGTGGAAGTATGTTTGCACACTGGACCGTCTGAAATAAGTCATAACAAATAAAGCAAAGGAAAGCAGGGGCTGTGGAAACCAGTTAATTGCAAAACTACAATTCTGCTGTCTTGCTATGTGGTATTTGCTCGTAAGAAAAGGTGTCAGCCGTTATATAAAGAAAGCAAAAGGATTGTGACTTAATCCTGCTGGATACCTGCCCTGAATGTGCTGGTCTGTCTATGATTCAGTCTAAGCTTTTCCACTGAACCCCTGCAGGAGCTTCGGATTCATTTTCATCTGCAAAGAGTTATAAAAGATATGCAGTTCCACCAAAGGAAGAAGAAAGAAGGTGGGGGAAGGAAAATGAGGTGGGGGGAGGCTGGGGGGGGAGAAATGGAAACAAACATCTCAGAATTATTTGCAATCCTATTATATTCATAATTCTAGTTTTTCTTCAGGAAATTTCTCTGTTATTAATATCTGAGGTAGGATGATGCTATTAAGTGTGAAAAGTTATAATTTCCATCTATATTGGAAAAAATATCAAAACTCAAATTACTGACAGCAAATACAAAGCAACTGTACAGAGAGTGAAAACCAGCCATTCATTTCACCTTCTTTTGCACAACTCCGGGCACTGCACTGGATCCAGTTATGTTACTATTATCAGAAAAGCTAGTAAAAATCCTTTCCCCCTATTTTGAGGAAAAGAATTAGAGGCTAAACCCGCTATCTATATAAGCTCACTTGGAGCAATAAAGAACAAGAGAACCAGTGTTGAATTCCATTAAAGTAAGACAGCTTCCACTACAGCCCTGGATTCACTGCCGGTCCATTATGACTCCCAAACTAACTACACCCAGCAAGAATCTGTATGCACGAGTCCTGCCTCCAATCCAGCATTACCTCCACACCACAGAGAGGGAAAGAAGATGGTAGGTTGGAGGCCTACAGTAAATGTCAAACAACCAACTTCATCTTCAATAGTAAAGGAGAAACAAACACTAGTGACCATAGTTTATTCCCCTTCCTCTGTGTGCCCCTGAAGAAGCCCCCAGACCATCGGCACTCTCTGGGTGGCTCACCTGCTGCAGTTTGCCCCTAGCACCCAGGCCTCTCCGACCTGAATCTCCCCCACCGAAACAAGGCAGGAGGAGAAACAGCATACATCTTCCTGAAATGACACTCGAAGTGTTTTCTTTATCTTGGGGTGAGCGAGTGAGTGCAGGGAAGATGGGAACTGTGACAGGGAGATGAAGTACTACTTAATTTGACCCTTATTTAAAGTATCATTTTCATCCTAAAACAAGCATGAAAAGCGTAGAATGAATTTGTGTGCGGCTTTTCAATTTTATGTTTGCATAGGCCACTTTGGAACCATGCTTCCCCCCAGCCAAGGGCACTTTGGTAACAAAGCCTGAGAAGCCCAGGGAAACCATGTCAGTAAAACCCTAAACCTTAAGACCCCTGCCCTACGAGGACACAAACATGCTGAGGATTTAACCAAGTGTTTAGCAAAGAGAAATAAGGTAACAAGTCTCTGCTGATAGACTATTGAGCTTCTCTGTCCAATGAGTAGCTACTAGGCACATGAGGCTATTTAATTTTAAAATTTAAATCAAATGAAATTACTTAAAATTAAAACTTCAGTCACAACAGCCACATTTCAAGCACTGAACAGCCCACGTGGCTAGTGGTTACCTAACTGGATAGCACCAACACAGAACATTCCCATCATTGCAGAGAGTTCTATTGAACAGAGCTGCCCTAGACAAAAAGCAACTGAGATGTTTAGATCTGCAAAGGTTAGTCAGAGTCAAGTCGATTTAGTATTTAAAACTAAACAGAAGCATAAAATTAAATTTCATGCTAAAAGACTTGCCTGTGAACTTCCTGATTTGTAGTGTCATGGGTTGGTAGAGCTTCAAGAGACCTCAGGGCTATATAGTCCCACTCCTTCACATTACAGACATGGAAGCCAAGGTAAAGAAAGGGCAAGTACCCACCTCAAGGCCACACAACTCAGCAGGATCAATGCCTGATCTAAAGCTACCTTCTTCCTATTTCTTTTATCCAGAGTTTTAGGTGAGGAAGGAAAATGTTAACATAAAAATAACAACCCCATGGGAGATAAGATGAGAATTTAAGAGGCTTTAATCTCACAATAAATATAAACAGGTGTAAATCACTGCGGGGGGAGGAGGGGGGCTACAAAGGATTATACGTAATGGTTGCTGGCCTCAGGAACTTTACAGTCTCATTAGGAAGCTAAGGTACAGCCACCTTCAGGGAAAACTAAGAATATCCAGCTATAATGAAATGGTAACACGGGAGTGTATTATACAAGTTCACAGAAAAAAATGGACACCTCTAGCTGGAGTTGTCAGAAGAAATCAATGGGTCTGAACAGAGCCGGAAAGTATGGGCCAGAGGATGAGGAGAGCAAAGGGCAGTCCCCGAAAAAAGAATTGCATAAACCAAGAGGCAGAAAAAAAGAGGTAAAGGGGCAGTAAGCAAAGCAGTGTGTGTGTGAGAGAGCACTTCCACAGAACAACACCCCCAACAACATATGGAAGAAAAACACGCAGGGACCCTGCGGGGGCTCATGTTAGCCCAGCTCAGGCCACACTATAAGAACTATAAAGAACTGGGCGCCTGGGTGGCTCAGTTGGTTAAGCGACTGCCTTCGGCTCAGGTCATGATCCCGGAGTCCCGGGACTGAGTCCCACATCGGGCTCCCTGCTCGGCAGGGAGTCTGCTTCTCCCTCTAACCCTACCCCATCTTGCGCTCTCTCTCTCACTCTCTCTCTCTCTCTCAAATAAATAAATAAATAAAATCTTTATAAAAAAAAAAGAACTATAAAGAACCTGTGCAGGTCTCTAGGAAGGAAAAAACAGGGCTTATTTAATCTGGTGGGGTAATTTGGATAAATCTAAAACTAAGGAATCTAGAAGTCAAATGTCCTATATATCTGTGATGTCTAACTCTGTGATCTTTGAAAAATAGATGAATGAGTAGCATTCGGAGGTCAGAACATGTGTAAGCCTTGAAATTAAACCTCTTCTGTTAATGTATATTTTAACTGGGGTGAGGGGGTGGGGTAAAGGAAATGCCTTGCTATCAAATTCTAGAATTTCCTTAAGCATAAATGAGTAACTCCAAACGACTGCATTTCTGTGCCAAAGGGAAATGGCATATGACATGGCAGACAGCTTGAAACAACATCTCTGTATTAACTATATGCTCTCATTTTCTGCATTCTTGATGCTCTAACATCTGGGATCTTGCTGACCTCAGAGAGACTGCCCCTCCCAGGGTTAGCCAAGTCGTACACACAGTACCTGCTAACATGCCTTTGACAGGCAAACCAACCAAACCAAAATCCATTCCCACAACCACCTTCTTTTATGGGCTCTCAGACTTGGGATACTATCCTCCTGCTCAAATCACCTGGGGACTAGGTATTAGACCATTAGGGGCCCCCTCTACAGCCCAGAGCCTGCCAAAATTATTCAAACTATCCAATCCTAAACCTGCTTAACTTGCTTGCCTTGCCTTGCCCATTCCTTCCCTCAAAAGCCACAATGAAGACTCCCACCCTCCGTTCCCCTCTCTCTGCTTGCTCTCTGTGTGCTCTCTGGTTCTCTCTTCATAGCCCTGGTGGCAGGCCATGCCTCCTGTTCCTATCATACTCCTTTGAGTACAATAAATATTTCTTCCTTTATGGCAACCACTGTCATGTCTGTGTGCCTGTCTTACCACACCTGATTAAAACAAATCCCATGTACCATTAAAACAACCTCTTAACTACCGAATATAGAAGGTTCTCAAAGTTATTTGACCTTGAAGTCCATTCACCAGGTGCCTTACATTTCTACACCAGCCCTCCTTTTCCCCTGTGTAGGTAGCTACCTCAAGGGCTGCCACCAAAGTGTCCCTTCTACAAAGGGCCATTCAGAATTTTCTGTGACTCAGAAGGTCATTACTGGAGCTCTGGCCTAAGTCCATTGTTACCTGTGGATGCTTCCGTTAGTATGAAATGTAAAGTATGCTCAATGAGGGCAGGGGGTTCTGTCTGACTTGCCCACTACCGTATCTCCAGCACCTGGAAATGTGCCTGAAACACGTAGCTGGCATCCAATAAATGTGTGTAATAAATGAATGAACTATACAAGAATAGATACATATTGGTAGACGTGGCCTATGGAATATAGCTTTAAAAGCAGGAGAGTATTGAGACTCCTACATGGTAGGTGGCATGGCACTGAGTTAAGAAAATGGGTTCTACAATGAGACCAGAGGTTAAGTCTCTATCTACCATTTGATAGATGTGCAATCTTGGACAAGTCACTTATAATAACAAAGACCCCAGTCTTCCACTGATAAAAACTGGGAAGGCAGAATCCACTTCAGAAGGAAAGGATGACACAGGATGGCCATGTACAACACTTATACTGTGGTCAAGATGGCAATGTAAATTCATCTTATGGGGTCCCACACCATCATCCCCCACTGCCACTTGAAACACATGGCAATGATAGATTAAATATATTTTTAAAAGAAGAGTAAAATTAACAAGTGAACCTCAGTAAAAAAAAAAAAAAAATGTGACAAACATCCCCATGAAGCAGCAACCAAAGTGATGCACAGATTTGCAGCCAGAGGCAAAGGTGTCTGGAGGTCAACCTCAATGAGTACAAGTGCTCCTGCTGGAGATAAAGGCAGACAGAAAGGCCTGCTTGCTGCCTGAAACCGCAACTTCAGCGGGGTTGGCAGCTTGATTGCACACCACTTGCTTCATCAGAGCACTGTTAAGGTCTCCAGTTGCTCATTCCATCTAAACACTACTGCCTCCTTTTGCAAAGGATCCCTTCCAAATCGCCCCACTTACAGAGACAGGCAGCAGGTCTCCCGATATACTCTCCTTCCAACCCTTCCTCACTCTCTCATCTCTCTGCTTTCTTCCAATCCACTTTTTATTTATAGGCTATCTTTACACGATATCCCTTCTGTGATTTAACGTGTCTTAATAATTTTACCTCTTATAAAGGAAGCCTTCCCCAATTATTTACACCTTGATAAGTATTTACCTCTGAATCCTCATAAGCCACCTCTTTATATGGCACTAACTTACAGAAAATAGCAACGAAGTTACTTAATTTTCAAAATGAACCATACAAATTACAACCTACCTTCTAAAGCCAGAGACAGAAAGAGAACATAAGCATAAACAAAAGTAATGCTGGTTCATTATTCATTCATATTTACTATGCAAAATGAAAGTTTTATGAAGCTTTGAATAATACATATTTGTTCTATTATATAGGCAACTAATCCTCTGTAGATGGTACTGTATCTGTACAGTAACACTCTCCCTAATCTAGAATTTCTGGACACGAGGAGAGGGTATTAAAATCTCTGCTGCGGGAGGTATAGGACTACAGTTTCTGTCTCTGACAGGCTTTCCTGCTACAGGACAAGACTTGCAATTAGTGACAGCAAAGATAATTCTCAAAACATTTCTGGGCTTTAGAGGACATTGGGAAACTAACAAAGGACTTAAAAAATGGTAGGAAAGGAAGTAAGAAGAAGGAAGTGGCCAAAACCTGATCTGCAAGCAACAAGCTCAAGAGAAACAATTCAGGGTGCCAGAGAACTAACACCAATTTCACTGCAGGCTCTCTAGATCTAGATGTCTGTGCCCTCCAGACCCCAGCTCTCACCACATGGTACGTTTGAGGAACTGAACCTGAGATTCCCTTAATAAACCAGAACCTTCAAATGGAGCCAAAGTGGTTCCAACCAAAAACACTCCCAGCCTCCTGGCAAAGAAAGACAAACCCTCCAGAAAAACACAGGAATTGAAACAGATTAAATCTATGTTCAATTAAATCTGGTCTCAAAATCCCACCACAAATCATGCAAGAAAAGAAGCCATTGTGAGAGACAGCAGATTTAGGCAAACTGAAGACTTTACCTAGATACTGGAATGATCAGATATAGAATATGAAATATTACATGTTAAATGTTTAAGAACACAAAAGAGGTCTAAAAATGAAAAAGGATCAAGAGCCTATTAAAAGCAACAGGCCAAATATGAACATTGAATTTAAGGAAGTTAAAACATGAAATAAAAATTATTGAGATGTAAAACACAACAGAATGGTTGAGCAGCAGATGAGCCCCAAATGAAGGAGTTCACGCACTGCACAGAAGAACTGAAGACATTCCCCAGAATGCAACACAAGGATGCAGGGGAAGAGGACGAAAGCCAGCTTGAGAGACATGGAGAACAGATCAAGGTTTAAGTAAGAATCCTGGGAAGTACACCAGAAGGACAGAAAGGAGTCAACATTTGAGAAGATAGCAGCTGAGCTTTTTACAGAAATGACAGAGGATTTAAATCCAGAAATACAGGAAATGCATAGATACCAAGCAAGACAAGAAATCTTCAACTAGACATTTTGTGGTGAAGCTACAGAACACCAAAGACTAAGAAAAAGATTTTAAAAGAAGCCAGAGAGAAAAGGCATTTAAAGGAACAATTAGAGGGGGAACGGAGTTTAAAGCTGCTGCAGTGGTAAGGAGAAGCTAGTAAAACGGTACCCGTAAAGGGTGACACAAGTATTTTATTGCGACTACTGCTAATACAATGTCTAATATACATAACAACTGAAGACAAGGAAGATTAATCCGGAGCAGAGAAAACTGAAAGAATTATGACCCTCAAAAGAAGAGTTACGCCAAAAAATTTTAAAACTCTGGTGATCAAAAATTCTTAGAATTCCTAAAATTCTTAGAAAAATATATAATTTACCAAATCTGAATCAAGAAAAAAAGAAAACCTGAATAATCCTAAAATAATCCTAAAATGATTAAAGAAATTGAATGAGTTATTAAAATCTTCCAATTAAAAACAAAAAATAAAGGACCAGTTTCAGAAGGTTTTTACAGGAAAAGGCTAAAAAACATTCTAGGAACAGATCATTCCAATCTTATGCAAACTGTTTTATAAAATAGAAAAAGAAATACTTGACACCAGGTTCTACAACCTTGATATCAGGATCATTCAGAAACAATGTGAGGAAGGGAAATTTAGGCCAACCTCAGATGTGAACATAGATCCAAAAATGCAAAGTATTAGCCTCCAAAATTCAGAACTACAATTCACCACATTTATATTCATGAAGAATCATCACATGGTTATCTCAGTTAATAAAGAAAAAAAATATATTTGGAAACTTCAAAACCTATCTATGACTTTTTATAAATCTTACCAAACTAGAAATAGAAGCAAACTTAATCTGATAAAGTGTATCTACTGAAAATTTACAGAAAACTTCATTAATAAAACATCAGGAGGCCGGGGAAGCCCTGAATGATGAAACATTAACAGAACTCTTTAAATCAGAAACAGGATGACCATCTTTGTTGTGTCTGTTTATCCATGTACTGGAGGGCTGGGCCAGCACTGTAAGACAAGAAAACAGACTAACTGGCAAGCTTGTCATTATTAACAGACAATCTGACTGTCCACCAAGGAAACAAAAAAAAATCTGTAGACAAAATTTGGAATTAAATAAATCATACATATTCACTTAATCCAGCAGTGGGGATGGAATGAATGAACTTGAGCTAAATTCACATAGATAAATCTCAGAAATACCGTTGAATGTAAACAGCAAGCCACAGATGATTATGTACCATCTGAGACCATTTTTATTATACTCAAAACCAAACAAAACTGCATTGTTTAGGGATTGAATATTTGTGGTAAAAACCATTTTTAAAAAAGAAGGGTAATAGCATAATGCAGAGGAGTGACTGCCTTCAGAGGAGAAAAAGAACAGGATCAAGGAGAAGCACCCAGGTAACTTCTAGTTCTTAAAATGAAGGAGGGGAGTGGGTGTCAAGAGAATGGACTTTAGCACTATGCTTCAAAACTTGCATATATATTATAGGTTCTTTAGTAAATGTATCAACTGCTACATAAATAAGATAATTTAAATTAATGGGATAGTTCAAGCAAATAATGGTTAGTAGATACATATTTAAGTGACAGGCTTAATTAAAGCTCATGTTAAAGACAGCTCCTCTGTAGAATTTCATTCAAGGAGGGTTACCACAGGAAACACAATAACCACCATAAAATATACAGTAAATCAATGCTCTTACTCTGGGGAAGGAGTACAGTCCTCAAAGGAGAGAAAGGGGAACCACAGTCACTGAGTGCCAGCCATGAGCCAGGTACTGGGCAGGAGGTCTTCAGATCTGTTTTATTCCACAAACCCAAAAAGTCCATGGAGAGCCTTCTCCCCTGGCCTCTCCCTCCAGCCAGCTCCGCAACAAATATACATTAGGCCTTCCCTTTACAGTCATAAAGTTGATCTCACACCAACCTAAGCACGTGTCTCTTCAAACCATGAATAATTTCTAGATAACCAACAATTAACTTTCAGAACCCACAATTTAGTTCTAGTGTAACTCTCAAGGTATCAGTAATCTGGCCACTTGTCTAATACATGCGGACAAGAAGACTTTAAGCTTAATAGATCAAGAACCACACCCAAATATATTGATCCAACTTTGAAAAGAATATGTGATCACACATGGACACACAGACACATACAAAGATTGCAATCTCACTAGTAGTCAGGAAAATACATATTGAAAACAGTGGGTTTTCAACATGTCAGTTTGCATTATATATATGCAAATATATATATATATATAATATACATTTTATATATATTAAAAAAATCATCTCCAGGGTTGGTTAGGGAAATTTACATACAACTTCCATATAAGTTTCCATATAAGTTTATATGACCTTTTCGAAAACAATTTGGCAATATCAGTATTTTAAATGTGGATACATTTCCATCTAACAACTTCACATCTAGGCAACCATACAGGAAAAATTCTCCCACGTGTTTGCAAAAAAAAATTAAAAATCACAAGAATATGCTTTGCAGCATTGTTTGTAAAAGTAGAGGGAAGGAAATACATGTCCATCATTTTTTATGTCTTCAAGTAAAATTAAAGAGCCAACAAGAATCTTAAAAGCTAAATGAATTTAACAAACACTTACTTCAAAAAGAAAGAGGATGGAGTCCAGCTCCTCCCTTTGTGACTTATTCCCTGGAATATACAAAAAAAAAACATTAGTTATCATGACAATGTGTAAATTTTAGGATATTAAAAATTATGTTATCTTGAAAACATTTAAGCTTCAACATACACTCATTTATTCAAAAACTACCAGGAGGTAGCATGGAATCCGTGTCAGGAATGTAGATAGATACCCAAACCACACCGCCTGAGTCCACCTCTAGCAGAGCCACTCCTTGCTAGCTGTTTAAACACAGCCTCCACGTTTTCCGAGTCAACCCGTAGATGGCAATTTATTCATTTCTCAATTCGTTACTTATGGGCTCAAATTATGAAGGAATGCACAGCAGAAGCAAAGAAAGCATTCTACCTTTTTTGATGTGAAGAGGCACAGAGCAGTCATAACTATGAAAAGCCATGCATGTCTTCAGGCCATGTGCACTTGTCCTTTTGACAGTGACAATAATAGAAACTACAAAACCTATAGCAGCCGGTTACATTTATTGTCCAGTCTCTGTGCCAAGGGCCCTGGGCTAAGTGCCTGCCATTCAGCATCTAACTTAGGAAGAAGCAAACCTTTTCTGTAAAGGGCCAGACAGTGTATATTTTAGGCTTTACAGGCCCCTCTTGTAATCATTCAACTCTGCCATGATGGCGCAAAAGCAGCCATGGGTAACACATAAATGCACTGGGTATGGCTGTGTTCAACAACTTATTTGCATAAACAAGCAGTCAGCTGCAAGTTGTGGACCCCTGATCTAACGGAATCCCCACAGCTCTATGAAGTAAGATAAGATGGCATTCGTTCATTGAACATACACTAAAGAATGTCTGTGTCAGAGATTCTTCCAGGCCGTGAGGATACAGGAGTGATACAAAACACAACAATCCTTGCCTTGAGGAAGTTTATATTCTGAGGAGTTTATATTCAATAAATGAGAAAACCAAGAGGGAAGGCTAATGGGGAATGCCAAAATGGGTGGTATTCAGTTCTGACCAGGGAAGTCAGGGAACACCTTGCTGATAAGGTGACATCCGAGCAAAGATCTGAAAAAGGTAAGGAAGGAAGACACATGGACACTTGGGGGTAAGGAAATAAGCCATATGGACATCTGGGAGAAATTTGTTCTGGGCAGAGGGACTGGACAAATTCCTTATGGCTGAGAAAGCCTGGCATGGTCAGGAAACAGCGAGAAGGCCCCCCTTGTGTCTGCAGCGAAGGGGGAGAACTGCCGCAGGTGAGGTTAGAAAGCAGGTAGGGTAAAGGCAGGCAGGTAAGGTGGTCTGAGGCCATTGTAATGACTTCCAGAATTGGGAAGCTATTTGAGGGTATGGCGTGCTGAGTCATGATGTGATATATTTTTAAAGCATCACTCCAGCTGCTCTTCTGAAGAGACTGGCAGGGGCGGGGGGTGGGGGGGATCACAAGTGTGGAAAGGGGTAGACCATTTCTGAGGGCCTAATAATCCAGGTGAGGATAATGGGAGCACCAGCATTACCAGCACAGGCAATGAGAAGAGGCCAATGTTTCTGGATGTATTTTGAAGGCAAAGCCAATAAACTTGGGTTTTGGCCTAAATAACGGAAGGCTGAAGTTATCACAAGATGATTTCATTATTCATAAAAAACATTTTCCTTCATTCTGTTGTTTTGGTACACTTTCTTCCTGGTACTCTAATCAAAACACAGATTGTATTAAAAGCAAGAAACTTGAAAATCTCAACCCTATTTTATTGGTTCTTCATTATGATTCTTTGTAATAGACTGCAAGAATGCAGAATTTTTCCTCTCCTATCAAGAGATGTCTATTTCTCTATTTGCATTGGAGAGGCATGTAACTTGCTCTGGCCAATGTTACATTAACAAATGTGAGGGAAGCACAAGCTTGAAAAGCCTTATGCACTCGCTGAGCTTGGAACCCTAAGGCCAGCATGGAAAGGAGCTCAAGATAACCTGCAAGCATGGAGTGCTCTGGTCAACAGCTTGCCAACCACAAGACATGTAAATGAGGCCATCAACCACCAGCTGATGGGAGAGGCATGAGCCAGCCTAAACCAGAAGAACTGCCCAATAAACCCAGAAAATTGTAAGCTAAATGACTGGTTGTTTTATTAAGGGACTTAGTTTTGGGACGGTTTATAATGCAATTTGTTATACAGCACAAACTAACTGATACACTCTTGAACAACTACATTTTCTTCTAAAAGGACAGAGAGAGCAAAAGGGAGGAAGGAGGAGGGATAGAGGAGCCTTTAAAATGGGGTGTTTTGGTGCAGGGCTTTTTTTAAGACAAGGGATTCTAATATCTTTCTTTGCTATTCTGATTACCCATAATATCACACTTTTTTCCTCCACACACCTGTGAAAAAAAGTTAAGTGGAACAAAACTAGGGAACAGGATAAAAATCAGATTGTTTCATATTTGAATTATCTACCAATTTGGGGGGAAAAACTGAGCAATTAATTGAAAAACAAAAACCAAAACCCCTTGTTGGCATCCTTGGGCACACGGTCGTATTTGACTTGATGACCGTCTAGAAGCTGGAGCATTCTGTAAGACTCTGAGCCATCGGTCTATGTCCGAGGCCACCACAGTGCCTGTGCCACGTTCCTTCCCCTCCATGCCTGATGTCTGCCTCAGGTTCTGCAGAAGCAGTCAGGACATCCATACACTCTTCTCTGCATCCTCTTCTGTATACCTGACTCCATCTCAACCCATGTTCCCCACCACCTTGCACCATCAGTCATCTCCCTTTAGTCAGCCTGCAAACAGGTAAATGCAGCCTGTAAAACCCTCCCCCGACCAAGGTACGCCTTGAGCTATGATCCTCTGTCTTCACCATCAAACTTTCTAAAAGGGTATTCTTGTGTGTAGCCTCCACGGTCTCACCCCCAGCCACTCCATCTCTCTGTCTGGCTTAGGATCCCACTACTCACCTAGACTTTTCTTTCAGTACTCAGTGACAACCTCCTCGATGCACTACCACTTCCTAATCCAGCTGCTCCACAACTTTTTGCATCATCAAACATTGCTGACATTTCATTCCTTGAAATTCTCTCTTCTCTAGGCTTCTGTGACAAAATGCTTTCCTGCCATCGAAGCCTCTTCTCAGCTCCATACACTACTCCTTTATCTTTACTCTTTATCTACCCAATAAAAGAAGGAATTACCCCAAATCCTTAACTGTCACTCTCTCTACAAAGAACACGTCCCTTGGCAACAGCATGATTGCACCTCTCTTCTCCCAAGCTCCCGTCCCTACATTTTTACTGCACAGCCAGAACCTACACCTGGGTGTCCCATGGGCACCTCAACTCAGACTGCCCAAAGCTGCACTCATCCTCCTACCTCCTGAACCTGGCTTCCCTCCAGAGTTCCCACTACTGTTGTGGCAGTTTATGAACCAGACTCAACATTCTGAAAGCATATATGCACCCCTATGCCTACTGCAGCATTACTTACAATAGCCAAGATATGGAAGCAGCCCATGTCCATCAGTAGATGAAGTGGTACATACATATAATGGTATATTACTCAGCCATAAAAAAGAATGAGATCTTGATATTTATGACAGCATGGATGTACCTAGAGGGTATTATGCTAAGCGAAATAAGTCAGAGAAAGACAAATACCATACGATTTCACTCATATGTGGAGTCTAAAAAAAAAACAAAACAAGTGAATAAGCAAGCAAACAAAAAGCGGAATCAAGCCTATAAATACAGAGAACTAATGGTTGTAATAAGGAAGGGGGTAGAGGGATGTATAAAATGAGTGATGGGGAGTGGCTTCCAGTTATGGAATGAAAAAGTCACGGGGATGAAAGGCCCAGCATACTGAATACAATCAGTGGTACTATAATAGCGCTGTACGGTGACAGATGGCAGCTACATTTGTGGTGAGCATAACATATCAACTTGTCAAATCATTACGTTGTACATCTGAAACTAATGTGATATTGTGTGTCGACTATACTCAAGTAAAAAAAATACTTTTTTAATAAATAAAACTGAGTAAAAAAAATAAAAAAAAATAAAAATAAATAAAAAAAATAAAAATAAATAAATTAATAAATAAAACTGAGGTAGAAATAAGTGTGCTAACATGTAAGGATTTCCAAAACGGACTACATGAAAACAAATAAGAAGGTGATGATGGCAGCTAATATTTACTGAGCACATACTATGTGCCATACTCTGTCCTGAAATCCCAGGATACATGTTAACCTGTTTGATGCTGACAGGAGGAAACTGAGTCAGAGAGAGGTGAAGTAACTTGCCCAAGGAGAAACAGCTGGAAGGATAGGGCCAGGACCCAAACCCAGTCTGGCTCCCCAGGCTACAATATCCTGTCACCTAAATACAGAGCAGATTGTGCAGTGTGACATTATTGGCTTGATTTTTCAAAGAATATTTTATATAAGTATATAAGGGTATAACCATAAGCAAATATAAACATCATACATTAATAACACATATAGAAAGAAATGCATGAAACTTTTAATAGTGGTTGCATGCAGAGCAGGACTAGGGGTCTGGGCAAAAACATACGGTTCAATTTTCATTTCAAACCCTTTATTTTTTTTAAAGATTTTATTTAATTATTTGACAGAGAGAGAGAGAGAGAGAGCACAAGCAGGTGGAGTGGTAGGCAGAGGTTGAGGGAGAAGCAGGCTCCCCGCTGAGCAGAGAGCCCGACATGGGGCTCAATCCCAGGATCCCGGGATCATGACCCAAGCCAAAGGCAGACACTTAACCTACTGGGCCATCCAGATGCCCCATTTCAAACCCTTTAGTGGAGTCTGAATTTTTTATAGTGTGCACATATTACTTTTATGTCTTTCTTTTTAAGTATATTATTCCTGTGGAACTCATGACTTCTGCGGGTTTCTCCTTCCATTTTCCCTGAAGCCATTTGTTGTTCAATTAACAGCTGTATGAGAGAAGGTTCCAGGGAAACAAAGATGCTAACCATTGCGATCTCCCAGCTTTGCTAAGAGTCTGGCAAGAAAGGAAGCTTAAAAGCATATAACTTGGGGAGACGAACCATGAGAGACGATGGACTCTGAAACAAACTGAGGGTTCTAGAGGGGAGGGGGGTGGGAGGATGGGTTAGCCTGGTGATGGGTATTAAAGAGGGCACGTTCTGCATGGAGCACTGCGTGTTATGCACAAACAATGCATCATGGAACACTACATCTAAAACTAATGTAATGTATGGTGATTAACATAACAATAAAAAATTTTTTTAAAAAGCATATAACTTGTGACTCATGACACATACAACCTCTAAAACTTTCTGAATGTTAAAAAAAAAAAACTTTGTATATAAAAAATCTTTTTGTAGAAATGCTTACCTTTCAATTTCAAACTATTTTCCAGTGTTATAAAATTTTCATAGAAGATGAAATATATCTGAGAATAGTTGGTCTCAAAAAACTGCTTAAGATCACTTGCATCCACATTATCTGAAAAGAAAAAGTTACCATTATGACAATAATCTTATCAACTATCAGATCAAATATCAGAATTCACAAACAACCTTTTCAGAAATGAAGGAAAGTAAAAACTAGTTTTATCCCCCTATGAGACAAAACAGAACAACAACAATAGTATCCCCACCCATTTGTTCTCCACAAAGAGATCTTAGTTGGCCTGGGGCCCCTCCCCCACAGGCGGACCCCTGCAGGAGACAGATTCAAGGGTATCAGAACCAATGGGGCACAGCTCTCAAAGACCAGCTAGAAGGCCAGAGGTTAGTACAAGTCTGGGGAGGAACAAGATGCCTTCCTATTGGGGTTGGGGAATAGAAGTTCACTGAGGAGAGGGATGGGGTTTGTACATCTGAAAAACAATTTTGCTCCTGGAGTCCTACATGGCCCAGTCTCTCCTCCTTCCCAGCTGACCTAACACCAGCTCAAGAGTACTAGCAGGCACTCCCCAGCATACCCACCCACTTCCACCTGGGCCACTGATCAAAGCCTTCCCTCCAGCTCCCAGGTGAGCTGTTCCACTCCTGTTTGGACACAGGGAGGCCCACCATGTGTTCCTAGAGTTGCCCTGAGCAGTGTTTCTCCCTGTTGCACCAGGTCTGCTCAACCAGGGACTGCAGGTTGTGCAGGGAGCTTAGCCCAGTGGTAACTGCTGGGGCCCAGCAGCAACAGAGGCACTTCATCCAGGGGCCTGAGTATCCCTCACAACTCTGGTCAGAGTACTTATCCACTGTCAACATACCTTTGTACATTTTCCTTGGCTGTACATTTTCCTTGGCAAACAGATTGGTTGTGCCATTTACAACAGGGTCCTGACCAAGGTGTTAGCTCTTGGGAAGAATACACTAGTCATCTCGGGAAAATTAAGAACAGCTTCTTTAAATTTTGCAAGGATTACTCAAGAAACAAATATGCTGCTATTCCATCTATGATAAAGTGGATTCAACTGAATTTTGGGGTTCTAATACTGTAACTATATATGAACACATCCATTACTATATTTAAGTTCTATAAACTTAACACTAATGCTGGTGAATCTAAGGAGTTGTTTTCCTCTGAGAACCACATAGGGCTTTTCATACCAAAAAAAATCTGACCTGGTTCTTTGAAATAATTCACATAAGGTGTGTGTAAAGTCATATCAGCTGCCAATTTCACATTCTATTTTCTGCCCCAAAATAATAGCACAGAGCAATGGAAGTTCCTAGTAACTAACAAATTTACCCGTGTGAAAGCAGGTAGCAATGAAACTAGTCTTATCATTCTTAGGAGCTACATAATCTTGCCAAGGAATCCTTGAGTGCCTTCCACAGAATATGCGCTTCCAAGAAAGGATTCTGTTCATTTTCACCCCAATACGAACTGCTGGCCCACCCACCACTAACTGTTCCTTCTGAAGCATATTTCACCTGCCAGCTCCTATTGGCATTCACTAATAGCTGAAACATCCCCAGCCTGCCCAGAGACTAGGTCAGTGCCTCTGCTATTGCCCCACCAGCTAGTTCTCTCTGGGTTATAAAACATATCTCACTTTACTTAATTCCTGGTGGAATCCCTCCCACTGGAATTCTTGACTTAATTCTGAAGGAATGATAGGTCTTCTCTGTTGGAGATACTACCAACCCTACAGAACCCTCAGTCCATCCCATATGTCATTACGTCTTCTGCATCTAGCACAGTATTTATCTAGTTCAATATTTTCTTGAAGAGTTGAAAAAAAAGAAATGGCCTGTAACATATATGTATGTTAACATGTATAACATAAAATGATAGGATAAAGGCCACAACGTGTAAACCATTAATTAGATCATATGCCTATAGGAAAGAAATGGCCTCACCCACTTTCAATTCCTTGGTACTATCAAGAAAGAGATTTCACCCCTCTGCTGAGGACTCCAGATTTCACCCTCCAAGCTCTACTCTCAAAGCCTGCTGCCAGCTGGATTTCTCCACTTGAGGGACTACAAGGCTCCTCAAATCAAACGTGTCCAAAGGAAAGTATTGTTCTCCCCTCAAATTCTGTTCTTCCCTCAGGGCCCGCCACCCACCCAGCTGCTTGTCATCACAGGTTCTTCTCAATCCTTCACAGCCCATCTCCGGGGTGTCAGTTCTACCTCCAACATGCTCCAACACTGGGTACTTCAAGCCCTCCTCGGCCTTGCCTGGAATATGTCACCATGAATCCTCACCCAGGCTGCAACATGCCCTCTGCCTGGGCTCCTGCTTCCACTCCTCCCCTCTACAGGCCATCCTCCACCATGCAGTCAGCAGAAAGACTGAGCACTGTAAATTAAACCAGGTCATTCCTTCACTCAAAACCTCCCAGTGGCCTCCAGTAGTACTTATAGTCCAAACTCCTGACCACGGCCTACAAGGCCCTGTGTAGTTTCCTCCATTCAATGCCAACCTCATTTCACAGCACTCTGTCCTTCACACCCTACATTCCAGCCATCGTGGTTTCTTTCTATTCCCTGAACTTCTCAAACACGTTTTCCATTTGGGGCATCTCTCATATGCTGTCCCTACCCCCAGATCCCCACATAGCTCATTCCTTCTCATCCTTCAGAACTGGGATCATACATTACCTCTTCAAAGAAACCTAAAAGCGCCCCTGTATGTCACTCTTCACATGCCATCCGCTCACCCTACCTTCTTCCTTCACAGGCTCTACAATGGCTGGATGCCTGACTGCTCACCAGTGAACAGGCCTTGGATACATAATGCCATAAGCAAGCAAGCAGTTTCCCTGGCATTGAGGATGTGGGTGCACTGACACAGCAAGATGACCCAGCAAGGTTACTGGGTGATCGATGACTCCCTCATCTTCCCTGGGTTCCCCTTGGTCCATCAGAGATACTCAAATAGAGCAACCTGAACAAAGAGGGTTCTAGTCAAGGTTGAGGAGCACTCATACGGACTGAGGTGCACTCATGAAACCAAAGTCCAGAAAATAGCCACCTTCCTCCTCAGCCATTCCGTATCTTTCTTGTGGATGAGGTATGAATGGGACAGAACTTCAAATATCCACCATCAAGACTGTTCGATACCTTTCAAGTAACCTGATACACAGGGAAACTAAGAGCATGACATCTGTAACACGTTCAGTTTTATTCATAAATATGAAGACTGCTCACTGGTCTAGGAGTCCTCTTCACATGATTCCCTCCCATAGCACTTAAGATTCATTGAAATTCTCTCATTTATACATTTCCTTCTTCACTGACTGACACTCCACTAGAATGGAAGCGGTATAAGGGCAGGAATCTCATCTGATTTGTTCACAGCTCTATTCCTAGCCCCAGGAACAGAGTTTGGTACCCAAAAGGTACTCAAGGCATATTTGTTAAATGAATAAACAAAAAATAAATATTAAATATTTTATATATCTCTAATTCAGTAACTGGAAGAACTGATTTGTCTGATTGTTTAAAAGCAAGACTCATCGGATGAATATTTAAAAGTAAGCCTAGACCTTAAAGAAGGAGACCACAGATACTGGAATTTAGCATCTTGCAAAAGGGAACACAAGAAAGTAAGAATGGGCTGATTTTTTTTAATATTTTTTTTTAAAGATTTTATTTATTTATTTGAGAGAGAGAATGAGATAGAGAGATCATGAGGGTCAGAGGGAGAAGCAGACTCCCTGCTGAGCAGGGAGCCCGATGCGGGACTCAATCCCGGGACTCCAGGATCATGACCTGAGCCGAAGGCAGTCGCTCAACCAACTGAGCCACCCAGGCGCCCCAAGAACGGGCTGATTTTTAACAAGGCTAACTTCAAGAAGCATAGAGATGAGGAGGAAGGCTTTGTTCAGAAAAAAAAAAACAATGAACAACAAACAAACAAAAACAACTATGATCAGAAACATCCTTTAGACAGATATTCTTTATCAATTCACTTGAACATTACTGAGCCAGTACCCATGCAACTTGCCTTGAGCCAAGTGCTAGGAAATTCAAAGAGTGTAAGACACAGGGCCTTTGAGGGTACAGAGGTAAACAAGTAATGCAAAAGGTACCATGACCAAAGCTTATGCAGGGCATCAAAGCAGGGAGTAGACAAAGCCACTTGGGGAGGTTGGGAATATTAATTAATGTTATACATTTATGCTTTAAAAGACACTTTCAGGAATTTCTTTTATTTGACCCTCACCCATAACCCTGTGAGGTAGATGGGGCAGGTGTGATCAAAATAAAGAAACCACAGGTTTTAGATCTTACATGACCTGCCCAAGGTAACACAGTCAGTCAGAGATGTGGGCAGAAATCCCATCTGGTCCCCAACTCAAATCTGAACCACACAAAGGCCTGAGAGAGAAGGGGGACTAAATCAAAACCAGAAATCAGGTCAGGAATATATAAAAATAATCATGTAATTGGGATGTAAAGGAGAGCCAGATGAAAAAGAGCAGGAAGATAAGTGGACAGGTGAGAAATGAGGGGAGTGAGTGGCACTGAACATGGGAACTGCCAATTTCCCCATGAAGGAGCTCACAGCATTCCGCTCCCACAGCACTCGTGGTGAGCAGTGAGGAAGAGGGAGGGGGGACAAGCACTGAACAACAGAGCCCCGGCCGCACACTGCCTTTGAGGTGGTGATTTTCAGTATTTGGCACAGACACTAGCACACTGCCTTACTATCATCACAAAGCCCAGAGAAAGAAGTACATTCAAACCAACCACAGAGAAACAACCAGCAGACAGCTTTCCAGAGCTAGGGGTCATTCCTGAATTTTTTTAAAAAATCTTTAATTTCTCATTCTCCTTTACCACCAACCAAGAGCCAATAAACTGTTTCTATTATTTTCACATTTTATCTCAAAAATAATCTATAAACCACACCAAAAGCTACCATTTCTCCCACTCCTTTGTCCAGCTAAAACCTCTTGTTATTTCTCCCTATCTAGCTGAAAGGCAATAGCAAAGGTTGAGGGCAAAAACCTCCGAAGCAGGGGCACCTGAGTGGCTCAGTCGTTAAGCATCTGTCTTCGGCTCAGGTCATGATCCCAGGGTCCTGGGACTGAGCCCTACCATCGGGCTCTCTGCTCAGTGGGAAGCCTGCTTCTCCCTCTCACACTCCCCCTGCTTGTGTTCCTTCTCCTGCTGTGTCTCTCTCTGTCAAATAAATAAATAAAATCTTTAAAAAAAAAAAAAAAAGTTAGGTGAGGAAAAAAAATCTTTAAAAAAAAAAAGCTCCGAAGCAGACTTTACTAGAAGCAGCTTCTAGTAAAGTCTAGAAGCTACAGGGCCTTGGACAAGTTTTTAAGCACTCTCCTCAATTTCAATCTCAGAAATGGGGCCAACAATGGTTCCTACATCATAGGACTGCCGTGGGGATAAAATGAGCATGTCAGAGTGTAGTCGGCATTATATAAATGTTAGTTGTTTTGTAATTACCTAGCTCCTGACAAAGGCCATCTCACTAGATGGGAATAACCAGCTTCACCTACCTGTGAAGCCATAAAACTCAATGACTCATGAAACTCATACACTTAATGAGACTGGTCTTATTAAATGGAACTTGATCCCAATACAGCAATAAGCACTACCAACAAACAAATCTATGAAAGCAATGGGATTATCCCTCCATTTCCTTCCACATATAATCTTTCTCAATACCATTTCTACTCTTTTTTTTTTTTTTTAAGATTTTATGTATTTATTTGACAGAGAGAGAGATAGCAAGAGCAGCAACACAAGCAGGGGGAGTGGGAGAGGGAGAAGCAGGCTTCCTGCCGAGCAGGGAGCCCAATGCGGGGCTCAATCCCAGGACCCTGGGATCATGACCTGAGCCGAAGGCAGACGCTTAACGACTGAGCCACCCAGGCACCCTCTACTCCTTTTTAATTGAGAGGATCATAATAGAGTCCCACGAAAACCTGCTTCAGCAGACCCCAGGAAGCACCAAAGGAAGGGGAAAGATCCTTATCCCATTCGGGAGCCCCACTGGAAACTCTCAAAAGGAACATGGAGCTCAGTTCAGTTCTTCCCTAGTAAGGAATGACCCTGCCAGTCCTTCCTAACAATCCATCCCTCCCGCTGCCCCCTCCCCGCAGAGAACTAAGAACCTTCCTACACATCAATGTGTAGATGAAGATGGTATCATTTACTATTTTACTCAAATTCCTTAGACAATGGTAC
The DNA here is from genome assembly GCF_029215605.1 of Mirounga angustirostris. Taxonomy (NCBI): domain Eukaryota; kingdom Metazoa; phylum Chordata; class Mammalia; order Carnivora; family Phocidae; genus Mirounga; species Mirounga angustirostris. The sequence continues at coordinate 93,034,085 of NW_026991718.1, read as the reverse complement.
TGAAAGCACAATGCGCAAGATTACAGTCTGTTACACAGAAAAAGGGGAAATAAACATTCAAGGTGAACTTGACAACTTAAATAAACATAATTTAGAAACAGAGAGGACAAGGAAAATAAACTAGTCAGACATAAGACAGAAAACACTGACAAGGATAAATGTCATTAGTAGTGCACCCTTACTTAAAAGCTAGTATGACTCTGGTGATTTCACCTTTTAACAACTGCCTTGGTCCTTGTCCTCTTTCCCTCTTGTGGTAGTTTGTAAAAAATGCCACAAATTATTCTTTACCTGAAGCCACACCTCTGGATGATGAACACCCACAAATGATTTGGGGAAACCAGTCATTAGAAATATGACCCAGTGGTGGCTGGAGAACCTCAGGTAGTCTCTGGTCTAAGGGATATGAGGAAACTCATGGAGCAAAGCTGGACCCAACCCCAGTGGAGCCAACCCCAAGCAACCTGCAGCCAGAGGCAGAACCACCCCAGCCTTAGAGATTGGTGAGGAAGAAAAATAGACCCTTGTTGCCACAAGGCCTATGTAAGCCATGAGGTTTGGGAGGGGCTGTTATTCAACATTATTGTGGAAATGTTGATGGGGAAGAAGAAACTCATCACCAAGCAGCTTCACTGGCCATGAAGGCCCGCAAGCCCATGAAGAGATGCCCCAAGGGTAACATTATAAGGAAAAGCAGAAAAAATGGATCTGAGTAACAGAGGCTGCCCATTGATACAAACTTTCTGTCAACAGTAATCCATGCTAACCAGGGTGCAGGCAAGACTCTTTTTCCTGACACTGGCCAGTAGATTTTAGAACCTCCTCTGTGTGCAGTATATTGTGCCAAGGGCAGATGAACGACCCAGAGCTTTGTACCTGGTAAGGAGGTAAAATCCACATAATGAAGCCCTTTCGAGACTCAGAAAGTAATCAGGTCATAAGACAGCAGGTATGCTGATTGTGCTTCAATGGTAAATCAACACTTTCATCATCATTATTATTAAAGAGAAATACACATCTGAAAAATGCATCTATTTACAGACCTAAAAATGTCCCTGGTACTGATCATATGCAAATGCAAAATCCTGATGTGGATGAAATACTAACTTACCTAGCAGATGAAAGGCTCAGCCCCCGTACATCAGGGCTTTGAAAGGAGATGTGGTCAAGGATGTGGTGTGAGAAGTCTGGTGGAAAAGGGTGAATCATGAGTTGGCCCTACTCATCCCCCAAAGTCATCTTGCAGGTAAGGACACCTGATGTGACACCACACCCACCAAAAACCCCACCATGTAAAGTTATTTCTAGAAGTTCTGCAAAGCTTTAAGAACTCAAAGATCAAAGTCCATTCTGCAAGCACACTTTTTCCGATGCCATGGAGACTTCAAATTTCAGAAAAACTCTCTCAAGTGCCATGTTTTCAATCCACATCCACTTTTAGGTATAAACATCATTGGACGTATTTGACATGGAATTACTCCTGGAGTCATCCAGAAGTTAAGCAATAATGTACTGAAGATAACCCTTACTCCACCCCACCTCAACATGAGGAGATCCTCTCCTTGCTCCTGCATGACACCCAGCCCCTATTCCTCACCTCCCCACCACAAGATGCCTGACACCAGACTCCATAACTAGACAACCGTCAGACTAGGCACACACCAGGGATGTCCCCTCTGGCCTTCCCCCTGGTTTCCATCCATGTCCCTAGACATTCAAGCTTCCCACATGACCCACATCTCTGACTGTCACTTCCATACAGCTCTGGGCATCACCTAATCTCACCCCAGCTTCCTAACTACAACCCTTCCACCCCCTATATCCAATAAAGCTTACCAAAACCCCTCTCCTGCACCACATCCCTTCCAGCTCCCCTGAGGGGACTGCTTTGCCGTGGACTATCAGGTAAGCCCTTCATTATCCTACACCACATGCCACCGGGCCTAAGACGAGGTCAACATCCTCCTTGCTCCCCACTGCAATATCCAGACCATGGCACACCAACACTTCCCTGCTATTCAAACAACCAGTCTACATGCCAACGAGCCCACCCACCCGAGCTGCACACAGTCTTTCACTCACCCCAGCACGCTCTCAGAAGATTTCAGGGCCTGGCTCACTCTTTCTCTTGTAACCAGCACTGATTTCAGCATTTGCAAAGGTCGTGCCTGACTTCCTCACCCCAACGAGGCTGTCCTCCACCCCCTCTCCCACCATGCATGTCCACAGCACAACCTAGACCCAGGCACTGCTTGTCACCTCCCCACATCTGGGGTCCCAGTTTCATTCCTCTCTCCTGTCGCCTGCCATTTGTCCTTGTCCCTGCTCACCCCTTCTAGAAAGCTAATTCCAGCAACCCTTCAACCCTACCAGGCCCTTGAAACCAAAGACCCCATCATCTATCTGGTCACTATCTATGCTCCTTAAGTCTTCACTTCTCTTTTCCTCAATTTGGTTTCCATATTCACTCAAGAGCACCCCAGTCTCAGTTTTGACCCTGAATCAGTTGAATGTATTTATGTGTGCACAGGCCAGATGCTAGACATAAAAAGGATTTTTAAAATTGTTTTAAATATTGAATACATATGTGAAAGAATAAGTTTCATAAATATGTAACTTGTGATATATGATAAAAAAAAATAAACACTTTAAGCCCACCCACCCAACCAAGCATCCAAGCCAATCAGGCTTTTGCCCCACCATTCAAATGAGCCCCATCCACACTGTTAATCCAATTTTCAGTCCTCTCCAGGGCTAAGAGCAGATACACATGTGCCTCTACGCCCAAGCACCACCAGTCTGGCCCAAGAGAAGGAAAAGGCCCCTAGAACCCTGGCATAACGATTCTGGAAGCATACTGGGGCCTAAACTATATATTCCTATTTGCAAAAAGTGAACCAAACTCATCTTTTAGCTTTGCTGATAGTTTTGTTTCCTGCATATATTACAGGAATGTTGTATATACCAGTTATAGTGCAAAATTTTAAATTCTTCCCTACTAAGATAGATTATTTTCATTTCTTTATACCTATAAGGTAAACTAGATGTAGAAAGTAAAAGTCTTTCAAGTCAAGAAGATATCAACACTTTGTTATCCAGGACTGACAGTCCACACGTAAACGTAATTCTATGTAAAGATGTACCCCAAGTGTTTGAATTTCTCCCAAATTTTTTCTTGTGATTGAGTTCCAGCTTTAAAGCATTATGGTCTGAGAATATGCAGGGAATAATCTCAATCTTTTGATACCAGTTGAGACCTGATTTGTGACCCAGTATGTGGTCTATTCTGGAGAAAGTTCCATGTGCGCTTGAGAAGAATGAGTATTCTGCTGTTTTAGGGTGGAATGTTCTGTATGTATCTAAGACCTCAATGTGAGACAGGAATCCATCAAAATCCTAGAGGAGAACATAGGCAGTAACCTCTTTGACATCGGCCACGGCAACTTCTTTCTAGAAACATCTCCAAAGGCTAGTGAAACAAAAGCAAAAATGAATTTTTGGGACTTCATCAAGATAAAAAGCTTCTGCACAACAAAGGAAACCGTCAACAAAACAAAGAGACAACCCACAGAATGGGAGAAGATATCTGCAAATGACACTACAGATAAAGGGCTGGTATCCAGGATCTATAAAGAACTTCTCAAACTCAACACCCAAAAAACAAATAATCAAGTCAAAAAATGGGCAGAAAACATGAACAAACACTTCTCCAAAGAAGACATACAAATGGCTAACAGACACATGAAAAAATGTTCATCATCATTAGCCATCAGGGAAATTCAAATCAAAACCAAACTGAGATACCACCTTACACCAGTTAGAATGGCAAAAATTGACAAGGCAAGAAACAATGAACGTTGGAGAGGTTGTGGAGAAAGGCGAACCCTCATACTATTGGTGAGGAATGCAAGTTGGTACAGCCACTTTGGAAAACAGTGTGGAAGTTTCTCAAAAAATTAAAAATAGAGCTACCCTCTGACCCAGGAATTGCACTCCTGGGTATTTACCCCAAAGACACAGATATAGTGAAAAGAAGGGCCATATGCACCCCAACGTTCATAGCAGTAATGTCCGCAATACAATAGCCAAACAGTGGAAAGAGCCGAGATGCCCTTCAAAAGGATCCTAAGACTTTCTTTTTAACCAATATGAAGTACCTATATAACAAAACATAAATACACACCAATGAAATACAATGTTTAAATCAAATGTGCTTCATATACATTTTAATATATCTATTCCTTTGGTAGAATCAAATTTAATCACACTTTTTAAGTCAATGCAAAACTGCTTCTATTTGTCTTGATCTGAATTGGGGCTAGCCTATACTACACTCAAAACCACTCACGAGGGAGTCACTGATAGAAATAAAACAGATAATGCAGGAGCTAGCTGGTAACCTCTATCTGCACCCATCTCCAACAACTAAGGAAGCAGAAAAGTGGTGATGAGGACAGAGAGAGCCATCTTACTTATGCCAAATAATTATTAATAATTATAGCAATGGCTTATAAAAGAGCTTTGAATATATTAACTTAATTAAACCTCTAGTAGCCGTAGGAAGCAGGTACTGTCCTTATGGCCAGTGGAAGGTCAGAGAGGTTAGGTCACTGCCAGACTCAAACCCGGGCAGTCAGGCTCCCACACTCCTCCTCTAAATCCAATATTAATAGGAAGTGATAGAGGAGGTACCGGGAAGCATAATTGGAAACATGATTTTTTTTTCAAGATTTTATTGATTCATTTGAGAGAGAGAAAGAGAGAGAAAGGATGAGCAGGGGAGGGGCAGAAGGAGAGGGAGAAGAGAAGCAGACTCCCTGCTGAGCGGGGAGCCTGACATGGGGCCTGATCCCAGGACCCCGAGATCCTGACCTGACCTGAAGTCAGAGGCTTAACGAACTGAGCCACCCAGGCGCCCCAGAAACACGATTTTTTTTTTCTTTAAGCACATAGATCTGGTAGAAGTCACAGAACTAAAGAGTTACTAAATCTAAAAGTGGACCCAGAAGCTGGGTTTATTTAGGACACCAAAGTCAGCTTGTAAATGGAATGACCTTCCTCCTGGACAGGTTAAAAAGGTGGTCTTTCTATGAAGTTCCCTCAGCAAAAGCTGAAATGGCCTTCCCCAAGGGCCTCTCTTTACCTCTGGAGATCCATCACAATGTCCCCCAACCTGTCAGCAGCTACAAATATGGTCCACTGTATCCCTTACACAAGAAACCAAGGGCCTCTGGTCACCAGGCAGCCACTTTTCTTACTCCCAGGCCTCAATATGCTGGCAGCATGGGAAGGCCAGAAACCCATAACCTGAGGAATGGGTGGCAGATAATTTGTTATACGAGTCCAGGGGAACATGAGACGGCCATTTAAGTATTATGTAAGTCTTCACTTACTGATGTGGAAAAATGTCCAAGGAGTGTTAAGTCAAAAATCCAGGGTTAGACCATGCATAATGACTATTCATGTAAAACTGTGTTTACGTGTGTTGTACACCCAAGACAGACACAGAGAGAGAGGGACAGAGACAGAGAGAGAAAAGAGAATGCACATAAGCAAGAGCAAGCATAGAAAACACGCTTACCAAAATTCGCACAATGGTCATTAGGGGATTGCAGAATTTGAAGAACTCTCTCATACTTAAATTATTTTTTGCTTATTTGTATCATTCAAATGTTTATAATGAGTACATTAAGTTTCATAGCCAAAAAGACTATGCACAACAACATGGATGGACCTTGAAGGCTTTATGTTAAGTGAAATAAGTCAGACAGAGAAAGACAAATATGTACTCAATGATCTCACCCATACATGGAATTGAGAAAGAAAGAAAGAAAGAAAGAAAGAAAGAAAGAAAGAAAGAAAGAAAGAAAGAAAGAAAGAAAGAGAAAGAAAGAAAAGAAAGAAAGCAAGCAAGCCAAACTCATTGAAAAACAAATCAGACTTGCTGTTACCAGAGAGGGTAGGTAGGGTTGGAGGGGGAACTAAAGGAAGGAAAAATATATATATATACACACACACACACACACATATATAAAAACCTATATAAAAGCTGCCAGAGTGTTTTGGAAAGAGATCTTTTTCAGATATTTTACAAAGCCTGACTATTCACCATAAAAAAGAAAAGAACAACTCAGCAAACATGACACCAGACTGTAATGTTCTCCAAGTTTGTCTTACTCTCCAACTTCGAAGTACACTCAAGACCCACACAATATGTTAAATAGTATCTTCATCAAGACCAAAATGCCCCCAAAACAGCAAATAACTTAAATTTCTTCTGTTCAGCACTGTAATTAAACTTATTCTATAATAACACACATCTTGTAGATAATGCCCTGTAATGACCTAGTTATAATAGAGGACTTTTGCTGTCTTTAGGGAAAGCTGTGTTTCTCTAATTGTCATTTACCAAAAAGTGTAGAAAAACAATAGAGCCAGGCAGATAGAAATTCTGTCTGCCCAGCCACTCAATAACCTGCACTGAGTTAGGGACAAGCGCATGTGTGACACCCCTGAATGGAAAAGGTGATGACATTTCCAATCATGATAAGGTTCATTTATAAGACCTGGTGGCCTTAGCACACATTCAGTCACGTTTCTTCATACTGTGTAAACCTGGCACCAAAGAGCAACTGCCAGAACAGAAACTCCATTGGTGCACGCTCAGCTAGCAACATTGGTTCATAAAAATCACGTCTTTTCAAGTTACACTGAGCCAGAGATCAAGACTCCCTCAGGCCTTTCCATTAAGAAACACAATATAAAGTACAAATGGGGCCCTATTTTAGCAGGTTCCTGAAATGGAGCCAACCACTGGCTTCTCTTTGCAATCATTTATATAGATAAATTAATATTACCCTGACCAATCAACATTTTCCTGTGCTCATACTTTTTAGCAGCTGGCAGATCTATCTCCATTTTTTGTCAACAGCAGGGGTATTTTTTGGGGGGGTGGGCGGAGAAAGAGAGAGCAAGAGAGTGCCAGGGGGAGGAGGGGAGCAGAGGGAGAGAGAGAATATTATGCAGGCTCCATGCCCAGCGTGGAGCCTGATGCGGGGCTCAATCTCATGACCCTGAGATCATGACCTAAGCCGAAATCAAGAGTCAGACACTTAACAGACTGAGCCAACCAGGCATGCCAGGGGTACTCTCTACTATGTCTGCTTCTTGCCTCTTACTGAAATTTGGGATAACATAGCAAGCCCACCTCCATACTGTTGCAAGCGTGGGCTGCTGTGTGGGCCCCATTACATGGCGCATGGCAGTCTAGCTTTCCAGCCCCATGGGCTGCTGTGTTCCCAGCCTGTCTTCTCATCACTACTCACTGCCACAATAAGGACAGACACAGCCCATGTGTGCCACCTTCCGCAAAACCTGCTCCTGCCACAGCTTCCACGGCTACTTACTTCTCTTCTCCAGCACCACTTCTTTCTCTTACCTCTTCCCTTTTCTTTCTCCAGTCACTGCTCAGTATTGGGGCAAAGGACCAGACTTTTTATAAAGTTAGCCAAAAGAAAAGAAAGGCTTTCTTTACAAAGAAAGATCCTGAAGGTCAACTCAGGTCACTCCCCTGCTTGTCCTGCGCCTGGGGCTCCCCATCTCACTCACCTTAGTTAGAGAAAAATCCCAAGTCCTCAATGAGACCTACAAGCCCCACCTGGTCCTACCCTTTCCTCCCCCACACCCAACTCCTCCAACTCTATTGACTTCCATTAGATTCTCAAGCCTATTTATGACTCAGAACCTTTGCACTTACTGTTCCCTCTGTTTGGAACACTACTCCCATAAATAATCACCAAACTGTTCCCTGCTTAACACAGATCTTGACTCTAAACCCCTCTTCAGAAAGGCTTTCCCTGACCAGCTGTCTAGACCAGCATACACACCCCTATCAAGCTTCATTTTTCTATAATCATTACCTGAAATTATACATTTACTTGTTATTTGTTTATTGTCCATCTGCCCTAATAGAATGAAAATCTCATGAAACTGGAGCTTCATTTGGCACACAGCAAGTCCTCAGTATCTACATGTAGAATGACTTAAAAAATATATATACTAATATAGATAGAACTCAAAGAGTGGCAAATCCATTTATTAAAAGGGAAACCCTTACTTCCCTCAAATTAGATAAATCCTCAAAAATAACTCCCAAAGTCTTAAGTAGAACTTATAAAATGTCATGTAAGGTTTTCTCAATGACCTAGGATTATCAACACAAAAGTCAATGCCCTTGTGATATACATGGGTATGAGCAGAGATATGAGCAGTACTGTTTTGTGTGGGAACGTATCAGAATGCCTTTCCAGAACTACTTCCTCAGAAATATATGAGCCAGAATGAGATTCAGTCTCTAGGAACAGGGCAAATGATATCCAAGCTGGCCAATCAGAGTACCCCATCTCCTACAGGAATGGGTCCATGACCCAACTAAAGCCAATCAGCGTGGTCTCAGGACCTGGGGCCCTAGAGGGGCCACACTCTTCTCAAGGGTCACTAGCTTTCAGGGACCATCTCTCCTGCACCTGGCAGAGTCAGCCTGAAAATGAAGCAGAAGCACAGAAAAGAAACAAACACAGAACCAAGAGTGGAAACGAGTATTTTTCACCAAGAGGAAGGTCAGAAAAGAGAGTAGACGTGAGAATGGGTAAGTGTCCTGGACTCCACTTACATCCCCATCAAAAGTCAAACATACTTAAAGCCAAATGTTCCCCTAGAGTAGTTGTGTGCATCATTAAATTCCCCCCTTTTTAAGTTAGAGTTTCTGTCACTTGCAACCAAGTGTCCTGACTTATATAAATATGCTCAACATAAGCAGTATACCCTTGAACAGTGCAGGGACCCGGGGTGTCTACTCCCTGCATGTAACTTTTGACTCCCCCAAAACTTAACTCACAACAACCTACTGTTGACCAGAAGCCTCACCAATAACATAAACAATTAACACATATTTTGTATATATGTAATATGCACATGATATGCTGTATTCTTACAATAAAGTAAGCTAGAGAAAAGAAAATGTTATTAAGAAAATCATAAGGAAGATAAAATACATTTACAGTCCTGTACTGTTCTTATAAAAAAAAAAAATCCACATATAAGTGGACCCATGCAGTTCAAACCCGTTGTTCAAGGGTCAACTGTACTATCACTCCGGTGGAGCAGAATGATTTTAAAAAGAAAAAAAAAAAAATTCCCCAGTTGGTTAAACACACACGGGTGGTTGCCAGGGCCTGCAGGGAGGAGGGAATAAGAGACTGCTTAATAGGTACAGGGTTTTCTGTTGGAGTAATGAAAATGTTCTGGAACTAGATAGAGGTGTGATGACTGCACAGCACTGTAAATCTTCTAAATGCCACTCAATTGTTCACTTTAAAATGATTAATTTTACATTATGTGAAATTCACTTCAATAAACAAAATTTTAAACATGAAAACAATGCTGCAATGTGTTTCTTAATTGCCTTTAAGTATACCTATCATCATTTCCCAGAAAAGGAAATTAAGTCAAATGATATGTACATTTTTAAGACCATTAGCACATACCAACAAATTACTTTCCAGAGAGATCATACCAAATTAGAATCCTATCAAAGGTGTACTGGAACGCAAACACAGATAACCAGGAGGAATCATTAAGGGAAAAAACACACACAACAGCAACTTTGCTAAAATGTTAGATAAATACGTTTTTATTTGTAAGTTTATATATCCTAGGTAACTGAAGTGACATTTGTAACATTGGTTCTTGTCATTTCTTCATTTGTGACATATATATTATATTTTAAACATCTGTTCTAATTTTTCCTGTTAATATGTAGGAGCTCTCTATGTACTAAGGATATAACTATATCCTCTCCTATAAATTTCAAATATTTTTCCAGGTCATTATTTATTTTTTACTTCAGTTAAAATGATATGTCTGTTTGCGTGTATATTTATTTTAGGAGCAGGAAGAGAGGAATGGAACCATTCTCTCCAAAATAAATAGCTGCAATATGATACACACACACACACACACACACACACACACACACACACACGAAGATGAGGTGATATTTACTTCTACCCCGAAGTTCAGCATAAGCTCTACTACAACAAGCCTAACTAACCCAAACACATCCTTATCTTATCAGATATAAAATCCATGGAAAATAGAGGTCTACACTGTTTGTACCAGAAATATAACCGGACAGAACTAAAACACGTTAATCCCTTTAAAAAGTTGTAAAGAAGCAACATATGTCATCTGTTCCCCTCTCTTCCATGCTGTCTTAAAAATACTATCAAAGATTTCATTGAAAGAATTCTTACTAGTTAGAACCAGTCCTTTTGGGGGGATAGTGACTTAGTTTTGGTTTCTGTAGATTTAAAATTTTACAATAGTGTCTCTGCAATTTTGTTTCCACGAAAGAAGCCTCACCCAAACCTATCTTACCAACAGCCCTCTGGTCTGGCTGTCCCTCTCCCCCAACCTCTTTTCCCAACCTCTTCTCCCTTTTGTCCACACAAACAGTCCTTTCTTACAGTTGCTCCCTTGGGATCAGAGGGGTGGGTCTGATAATGAGTGCAAGTACACAAGGGAGAAGGTTAGGGGGCTCTTTCAGGAGATCTTAGTTCTGGGTCTCAAATCATTACTTTAATGATGGGAACATCTGGCTTGTGAAACAATCTTTGGGGCAGGAAGGCTTTTAGAAATTCTTCAAAACATCAGGTGGCTGCTACTCCCACACAGACTTACATCCGTCTATTTGGAAATCATATTTTGAGGTTTGTTTGCTGTTTTTTTTTTTATTATGTTATGTTAATCACCATACATTACATCACTAGTTTTTGATGTAGTGTTCCATGATTCATTGTTTGTGCATAACACCCAGTGCTCCATGCAGAACATGCCCTCTTTAATACCCATCACCAGGCTAACCCATCCTCCCACCCCCCTTCCCTCTAGAACCCTTATTAATAGTTATTTATGCTAGACTTGGATTGCAAGCTCGGCATCCCCAACACTGTGTATAGTGCCTGGCACATATTCTGTCTGGAAAAAAAATAAGTGCTAAATGAACAAGGGGACTCTGGAGCCAGCTGCCCAGGTTCAAATCCTGACTCTGTCACTTACCAGCTGTGTAACCTTGGACAAGATTCTTAACCCCTCTGTGTCTCATCTGTAAAATGAGGATAATAATATTACCTATCCCATTTGGGAGGACTACATAAATTAATTCATGTAAAAGCATTTCTGGCAGTGTTTGGCACATGGAAAGTGCTGATTAAATGCTAATTATTATGATTACAAATAAGGAAGTATGTTACCAAAAGGAATCAAGATGAATAAGAAGCTCTTCATATTCTCAATGTATTTATCAACTAGTAGGGGAGATCCAGCAGATACAAAGCAAAAGGCCATAAATGCCAAATGCAAAGTTCAAAATACTATGGGAATTCTGAGGAAATATCATTTCGGGGCAGAGGGATAAAGAAAGTTTATGTGGAAAATGTAGTGTGCTCATGCTGTCTCCTGGAAGGGTTTTAGATGGTAGGATGGGCAACACCTTCTGGGGAAAGGGATGGTGTGTCAGTCTGGGCTCCCTGAGAAGTAGATACCAAGACAGGATTACATGTAGGATATTTATTGGGAGAACTGCCTGTGAAGGCGAAAGGAGAGAGACCTGAGAAGGCAGGGAGAGGCTTCAACCACAGTGCAGGTCTGACCCCTGCGAAGGAGAGGGGGAAGGAAGGAGGGCTGTGAAGGAAGAGTCTCAGACTCCAACTCAGTCCTGAGAAGGTCTTGACCAACCCATGGGGAGTCCTCAAGCCAAAGTCACCCTTCAGAGGCATCTGGATCTTGCATGAGTGGACCACATTAGTATTCCTGCTTGCTCAGTAACTGCGAGGAGCCCAAGAAAAGCTTAGCTTTGGCTAAGAAGTGGTGGTGAATCCAGAGGGCAGCAGCCAGAGCCATCAGTCAGTCATGATCCCCACAGCAGAGACCTGAGTGGCACATTCTCATGGCTCCCAGAATTGGGCACAAACAATGTCACTAGTACCTATGTGTCCCTGAAACCATGGTTGAAGTTCAGCGAATATGTGCCATCACTTAAAATCAAACACAAGATACTATCAAAGGGCTCCTTATCTTTTAAAGATAAACCACAGTTGCAATAGCGAAATTACTTATTTACTGTTAAAAATTACAATTACTTTTAAAATACTTTTCAGATGTGGTTTCAGTTTCTAAAACAATATAAAAGACATAAAAATGGTTATGAAATATCGCTTTTGTAAAAATAACTGTTAAAAATTTGAAATGGGCATTCAGAACTAAGTCAGAAACAAAGCTTGACGAAGAATCTAAAAGGTAAGTCCTTTCTGAACTGGTAGCTTAAGGCAGCATATTGATCCAATGAGAATATGAGAAAACATTTTGCAAAAGTGCAAGGTGCCACACGAATATGTACACTCATGTTACATCTTATGTGAGGTTATGTCGCATTCAAGGCGAAAATGGAGATCAAAATTACCCCTAACCACGAGAGCCACACCCAGTAGGACAGATGGTCCCACAGTTGAGAGGCACGAAGGAAAGAAGACCACTGAGAACACAGCACTTCCCTGGGCCCCCTGCTGCCACTCTGGGACACATGGTCACCAAGTGGAAGGCCAGACAATATGTGCACTACCTGAACTGTCCTCGTTTTATATATATATATATATATATATATATATATATATATATATGCATTTCCTGGCTTCTGGCCAAGTACTGAATGCGTAAGTTAAATGCATTTATGAGATCGCTCCCCAAAAGAACAAGTCTTACAGATTACAGTATTTCCTTTATTTTCAGGGGATGCATGGCACAGGAGAGGGAACAAGACATCCTCAGTCCCTATCACTACACCAGCAAGAAAACTGGCTCAGCAATTGACTCTACCTCTTACCTTCGCAGAGAAAACAGAAGCCATAGTGTGAGAGCTCCCCCCACATCTAGGACCCCATTCTTACTTCCTCCCTGTGGCCTTAGAGGAAGTGGTGTCCCTCTTGTCAAGCCTGATTTCCTGCCCCACGCTCTTGATCCCACTGAAGACCCACCTTTCTCCATTTGTATTCCGTTTCTCTGCACTGTTTCTTCAATTTTGCTCTTTTATTAGCTCCTTCTTCTACATATATAAACTTAAGTTTTCTCAGCTCTTAAAAAATATAAAAAGCATATCCACACATACGGACCCACCCACCCGTCGTTGATCTGGGGTCCCCCCCCTTTCTGGCATATTAATCTGTATTCTTTCCATTTCCAGACCCAGAAATATGACTCAAGCTAGCTAAAGCAAAAACAGGGTGTTACTGGCACCTGCAACCGAGAAGCTCAGGGGTGGAGATGGCACAGACACGGTGAACCTCTCGGCTCACACAGGGTCCAATGCGTTCGTCTCACCCTCCATCTCTCTGCCCTGCTTCCGTCTGATTATGAATTCAATTTGAGGTAAGTTCCCTCCACACTGGGGAAAGATGAACGCTGGCAGCCCATGCTACACCCTCAGGGTTTGCAATCCAGAAGGATGGGAGCTCTCACTCTCCTGGCACTCCTGTTTCAAATCTCAGGGACTCTGAGACTCTTGGGCCATTTACCAAGGGGACACATCACATTTGGCTCCTATTCTCTCCTTAGGTCTTCCTGGTTCCCAACATCTACCCCCACCACAGGATAAAAGCCACTGTACACTTAACTCCATGGTGGCCACACCATTACCTTGACACAAGTTCCTCTCTCTGCAGTCCCCTCATCCCTGACTTGTCCACCAGGAAAACCTCTTATTCGTCATTCCAAACCCACCACAGAGCGCATCTCCCTCAGGAAGCACTGGCGACCTCTCCAAGAGGCCTCTCTGCCGTGCCTCCTCTGCACCAACTCACCCACTTCATCAAGACACTAACACCTTCACAGGAAATGTAGTTGTTTACGTGTCTACCGCTCCTATTAAACCATAGGCTCTGGGCTTCTGCCTTATTAATACCTGAATACACAGCCCTCCTGAGCAGACAGACAGACACAGACACACACACGCACTCACTCATACACTCTTGAAAAAAATGTCTGTGGAACTGAAATTTTTTTAAAATCTGAAGACAGCATAGTTGTCTACCACATTTATATATTATTAATTTTACAGTACAATAACATATTCCTCCTTTTTTTTTTTAAGATTTTATTTATTTGACACAGAGAGACACAGCGAGAGAGGGAACACAAGCAGGGGATGTAGGAGAGGGAGAAGCAGGCTTCCCGCGGAGCAGGGAGCCCGATGAGGGCCTCGATCCCAGGACCCCGGGATCATGACCTGAGCCGAAGGCTGACGCTTAACGACTGAGCCACCCAGGTGCCCCAACATATTCCTCCTTTAAAACATAATTTAAAAACTTAAATTGAATCAATTTGCTATTTTGGAAGTCAATTTTTTAAAAACAATTCCCTACAATTTTATCTATGGAAAGATCAGTACTCTAAACACCCAGTAAAAGTATTTATGCCCAATTGCAAGTAAAGCACTTACAAACAAAATAAAAATACAAATTATAAAAAGTTACGTCAAAATATTCTGGAACTACCAATTAGCTCTCTTCCCAGAATAAAAGGAAGAAGTCAGTTGTCTCAAACAAAACATCTGAGCTCGATCGGACTTTTCTCTTAGGTTCACCCTTCTCTCATCAGGAGTCCAGACATCCCTGAGCCTTAGAGCCAGGGATTGGTGTATGTGTGATACACATATCTGTGTCCAAAGTTCACCTTACGTGCCAGAGGTTACAGATATAAAACGTGAGTAACTGATGAAAAATTAGCAAAAGGAGCATTACGGCAAAATGACTTTGCTTCAAACAAGGCTGAATGAGAGAGACAAAACTAAGACTGCCTGAGGAGCCTGAAATTACACCTCGGCTCTGCTCTGGTTGTAGAATGTCCTTTGACACTAATGTCCATGCAAATATTTTACCACCTGCTAGATCCGCCGAGGGTACAGAGAGGCCAATGAACAGGAAAACACAAAAGGAGTCTTTTTGTCTTCTGCCATGCTGAAATCAAATATAGCCTCAAGTCTCCCTAAGAATCTAGTAAAGATAGACCAGGCAGAGAGCAGCACAAGTCAAAGCATCATTTTTGGGAGACATGCAAAAACCATCAGGCTTTTGTTTATATGTTAACATTCACTGTGGTGGGGTAAATATATTTTCTGATATATAAATATACTTTTGAGTCAGATAACTAGCAGAGGCATAACATGGGCTTATAATCAGGAATCCCAGCTCTGCCACTTATCAACTAGGTGCTGACAGACGAGTAGTTAAGCTTCCTGAGCCTCAGTTTCTTCATCTACAGGTTGAAAGTAGGAACACTACCTGCATCAGAGGTTTGTGGGCAGATCTGATGGAACCATGATGACAATAAACAACCATACCATAGCTTTCTATCCTCTTATTAAGTTCCAGACCCTATGTCCAACAACCTCCTAGACATTTCCACTTGGATCTTGCTCTTTTCTCAAACTCAACACCCCTAACACCAAATTCATCTTCCCCTATCATTAGCCAGGATCTCCTCCTAACTCCTCTGGCCCTATCCCTGACACTCCCATTCTCCAAAATGCCTACTGCCAATTTTAAAATTACACAAATGTGTTTACTGCTAGTCAGACTACAGTGGAAATGGTAGCCTCGATCCTTGCTGCTAGCAGGCTCATTGGGAGCAACACTTGCACAGCGAATCGAGTCATAAACGTGTTCAAACCCAGCAATTTGACTTCACTGGAATCTGTCCTAAGGAAATAACACAAAATATAGAAAAAGCTGCTTCCCAAGATGTTTAGAACAGTATTATTTATATCAGAGAAAAAGAGAAAGCGAGAGAGAGAGAAAGGAAGGAAACAATTTAATCATCCAGGAAATAGTAAGCTAACTTACAGTACACAGTTTCAACAAATGTTTGTAGTTAATAAAAATGAGAGGGAAAAAAAATGAGAGGAAAATGCTAATAATAAAATAAGTTTAAATGGTAACATTTAAAACTGTAAGTGAACTTGTCCCTACATAAAGTAACAGATACTTAAAAGGAAATATACCAAAATGTTCCATTTCACTCTGTCAGTCTCAGCATTTGTGAGAGACTCTTCTCTCCTCTCTGGTTCCAGATATTTGGCCCAAGCCCGGATGTTACTTGATTTGCTTTGACTATGGCCTCTTATCCCAGATCTCTTCTCCTTCAGACTGATCACTCCTTGCCTGGCTTCTACAAACCTGTTTCATTACTTCACTTGACAATCACTAGTTCTTGCTGCATTGGTCCTTCGAAATCCCACCCCTCCTCTCCATTCACAAAGCATCTTATTTCAGACCCTTACCATTTGTCTCTTCCTTTGCTGCCAGCAGTGTCATCCCTCCCATCACCCTCCAATCCATTTTCCTGGCCCTGCTGACAGGCAGGCAGCTCTCAAATCTTATCATTTGACCTACTAAGAGTTCTTCAAGCAGGCCCTCTCACCTGCAAGGTAAGATACGAGCTTCAACTCAGACAAACAAGACTTTTTCTGATCTGGCCCCCAAACTGCCTCAAGCTTCTGCCAGTCAGGCCACCACTCCTCTCCCCCCACCAAGATCCTCCAGTCCAACTCACTGTCCTGTCTCTACCCCTGGCCTACATAGCACTCCAGTCACGCATCTGACAGTGCGAACACCCTCAGGACAAGAATTCTAGCACTCCATCTCATGACCAACATCACCCTGTGACTCCCTCACTGGACAGGAGGAAGGAGCAGGCTGGCGTTCCTCACCTTTCTACATCATTGCCATGTGTATTTCCACTACCAGCTCCCATTTCCCCTTGCCTGGAACTGCCTTCCCGCTGCCCTTCCCAAATTCTAACCTTGCTCTGCCCAGTATGCAGGCACTAGCCACATACAGCTACTGAGCTCTTAAAATGCAGCTAGTTTGAAATGAGACATGCTATAAATGTACAATACACACTGGATTTCAAAGACTTGGTATGAAAACCAGAATGTAAAAAATATTAATATTTTATACCCATTACCTGTTGATTACAGATTAGATCTGCGGGATTATATAAAATGTATTATTAACATTAATTTCACCTGTTTCTTTTTACTTTTTTAAATGTGGCTACTAGAAAATTTTAAGTTACACATGTGGCTCAGTAGTCTAGCCATCCTTCAGGGACCAGCATGAGTAAAACCTCCTTCAAGATGCCCTTCTGTTTGTGCCACTCTTAATGATCTTTTTTGACCCCTTGAAATCCTATAATGGAGTCCAACATATAAGCCACTATCTAATTACATACCTACTATATGCTTACTATTACATCAATTCTTCTTGCTATATCAATACTATTTCTATATGGGGATTTGTAGTAGGTACTCAACTTTTGATTAAACATGGAATCTTTGCTGGAGCAAGATAGCAATACACAGAATTTTTTGGTTTCTGTTTTGTTTTGTTTACTCATTTACTCTCCCATTGATGATTTCAACAATAGAGGGAGAACTGGAAGTCAGGGGACCTAAGAGCTCTTTGTTCTACCTGCAATTAACACAATACACATAGGCCATTTAGTCCATGGCTTGGCCCCGTGTAAGGTCTATCTGGGCCTCAGTCTCCCACCTTGTAAAATAAAGTCAATAATAACAGGCCAATCTACAATATGCAGCCAGATTAAAGTAGCTAAGCAAGTTCTAACTGGAGCCATTACCATGAATGAGAAATACTCCATTTTCCACAGTTCATTGTGTGTCTCTCAGCCAGTTGTCTTAAACACAGACTAATTTTTATAAAGAGAGAACAAATTCACAGCAATTATCAAAATATAAAGGGTGGTGTGGGAAAACACTTATCAAAATACTTGTCCTATCCTATTAATAATGGGAGGCAAGTAATGGGAGAGGAAATTGTTACATGCCTGCTGCAAACTGAAGTAGTTTATACATTATACTCCCAATAACCTTTACAAGGTAGACATTACCATACCCATTTGACAGAGTAAAGAAGGTTCAAAGACAGTCTAAGTAACCAGCCAAAGTGATGTAGCCACAGGCTGCAAATCCAGATCAATGGTATCATCTTTGTATGTAAAAAAGAACATCTTTATTATCGCTTGAAGACAAAATATGTGAAAAGCAAGAGTATTACATAAATATGCAAATGAAAATACAACAATAATGTCCATTCATTTCCCTCAAGTAGTTTTCTTGATCTTGGCTAATTCCTGTCTTTCAGATCAAGGGGCCATTTTTTCTAAGTAGATTTTTTCTTTTTTTTTTTCCTAAGTAGACTTTTTCTTAAAGTAGCAAATAGGGTATATGATGTGCTAGGAACTAGTACATTAATGTACCGTGTTTCTTTAAAGTCTTTAAACCACAGTTGTTAGCGAAAGTTTACGTTAGACATTGTGACTAGAATTCTTCAGACACATTTACAAAAATGTAGTCCTTATGGATAAAGATTGCAGCAATAAAGTACACTGGGTCATTCCACAAATAAATGCATCCACAAAAAACAACCTAATATCAAAGAACCTATGTTACAAAACTGAGGTCATAATGAGCTCAATGAAATGAAAAAAGAAAGTTCCTCAAAATAAGATACTGCACCTTAAAGTGAAACCACAATTACACAGCCTTGAAAACGAACTACTTTCTCAGAATGCTAACAATATACTGTGAATCTCTAAGAAGCCGAACTCATCTAGGTTTAATTGATTCTGCCTTTACAAAATGTAGCCAACTTAATCCTGCAGACTTGGACAGAACCAAAGTTCAAATTCTCTACCACAGAAAAAGTCCCAGAGTATCAAATGCTTTAAAATACTGTTCAACTTTCCTTTATCAAAAATGTCCCAGCAGTAGGTGTTAATCAGTCACTACGAAGAACTCCACAATGCAACCTGTGTGTGCACGAGATTTTACTACAGGGAGGAGACAGTTCAGTTTACCAAGGACACCACACTTTCAAAAGTCTTGAGAACTAATCCTTCTTAACAGTAAGTAATTAATTTACATTTCATTCCAAACTGAACAAGATAGTGTAAATCTCAAGGAATCCGAGACTGTGAATAACTTCACTTGGCGAAACCAGGTGTGTGTGTGTGTTTCCTCAGAGGTACTTCACAGGGTATAAATAGAAATAATTAGCAACTTTTAATCTCATAAACAAGATCTTTATTTAAAATTCTCACATATAAAATGAATTCTTTTATGTCATATTTCCTCAAGTGACAGACACATTAAGACTATGTGTCCTATATCAGGTGTTTTTTCCTCATTTTAAGAATAAAAAAGACATCTAGAAGAAACAAGGTGTCCTTTTCTCAGCCCCCCAAAACACTACAGACAGCACAGGTGTTTGGTCCTAAACAAAAGTTAAGACTAAGTAAGGAAGAAAATAGAAAACAAAACAAAGCCTAGCAAAGCAGCTAGAGATCACGTGCAGCAGGTGACAGGAAGCCTTGTGGACACTTCACAGCCACAAGGATGAGCTTCATCGCAGGTCAACTGCAGGCCCCCCTGGGCTCCACAGAACCTCCACCCAGCAGTCCATAAAAACGAAAGAAGGCAAATAACTATCACTGTCATCCTGGCAATGAAGAAGCAGCAGCCTCCTTGAACCCAGGAAAGCCACCCTCCCTCCAACAGACAGGAGGAGCCCCCTTCACACCAAGGACACAAAGAAACCCAAGCAGCCAGGCCCAATAAAAATAAAAATAAAAAGAGGAGCATGGGAAGAGAGATGACAGCTAAATTAAATAGGAGCGTTCCGAGGCTCAGTCTATTTGAAGACTCCGACTCAAAAGTAAAAATAAAATTTAAGGGAAGGGGGCCCACAAGAGATGACATTTCAATTAAATCTGTGCTGGAAACACTTGGAGACTCAGTCTACTTAGGGTGTCAGAGTCAAAAATTAAAATTAAAAAACGAGAGGAGAGGTGACAGTTCAATGTGTATGTGTGTGCGAGGAGCACCTGGAGTGCAGGATTCGCTGGGGAGGGGAGAGGCACGGCTCCGCCGACCTCGAGGTGACCGGGTGCGAATCTGGGGTAAGTTTACAAACTGGGCGACAGGGCAGAGCCCGAGGGCCAGAGTGCCCGCTGTCGGGGAACAATGCTGGGCCCCGGAAAGGAGGGTCTCACGCCACCTCCACCCCCCCACCCCCCACGCCACGCCGTCGGCATCCCAGCCGCGACCCTCGTCCGGCCCACGTCGGGGCAGGTGCCCACGAGCCCGGCTCCCCAGCGCGCGCCTCACCCAGCAGCGCCCGCAGGTGCTTCAGGCGCGTCAGCACGTCCTTCTTGGGGTCCAGCACCTTCTGGGTGGACTTCTTCACATCTCCATGGCTCCTTCGGGAGAACATCCCGCCGCGGTAAACCCGGGCCCCGCCGGCGGGGCAGGAGGCGCCTGCGCCGCGCGAATCACCGCATAGGGTCCGGGACGGCGCGTGTCGCGCGGGCCACTCGCCGCCCCCCGCCGGGCCGCCACCGCTGCCGCCGCCGCTTCAGCTGTGGCTCCAGGAAGGAGGGGCGGGCCGGGTACGGCGAAGGGCGGGGCAGGAAGGCGGTGTCGACGCGGATCGACCGCCCCGCCCCGCGGGAGGTGCCGGCCGGCCCTTCGGGCGCGGCGCACGCGCATGCGATTTGAACCCACTTCGCGGGGGCGCGCCCGGAGCGCCGAGTCGGCACAGCGAATCACGAAGAAGCTTGGAGCTTGCACACGCTGTACTACAAGTCCCTGAATGCACTGCGACAGAGCCCTCCAGTCAGGTTGGCGTGTCTTAGGCACGATGGGAGTCAACGGGCTGGGTCTGAGCACGTTCTTCCTCCTCACCCGGCTGAACGCCTCAAGGCCTCTAGGGAAGTGTAGTTCTCCCGGGGGCGAGGCGCTGTGACTTACCTTTCCTGGGTCCCCAAGCCGCTGGACAGCATCGGCCCGCCCCCTCCCCAGAGGGGCCCAGGGCTCCCAAAGCTTCACTGCTTGGTCGGTACTATCAACCCAGTTTCCTCTAGTGCAACGTGAACCACAAGAACATCTCAGTAAGAAAAATTTCAAGGCTTTTAAAATGCAAACTATTTTTCGTTTTGACTTCTAGATTCACACCAAGGAGGGAGTCGAAGTCCCTTTGACTAAACTAAAATCAGAGCTCCCAATTTCACACTAAAATGAATGGCTTTGGTAGCAGGAAGGGCATCCCTAGACTCTGGGTGAGGAGTCCAGCCAGTCCCCCTTGGTTCCTGAGATCCAACTTCACTTGGGGTATGAGGTTGCCTTGCCAGAGGGTTCCTCAGGATCTTGTCTCTTGCCTTGTAGGAAGTGCACGTTCTCTGTGTTGTGCAAGGCCGCATAGCAATCCAGTAGCAGAACCAGAAATAGAACCTGAGGGACCTGACTCTCAGGCTGGTATGCGTTTTAAGGCTAGGTGCCTGTAACTTGGAGCAAAACTTTGAGATGGAAAATGGCCTGGAGATGTCTTACAAGAGATCTGTAGGATTTTTTTACTGGCATCTGGATCCTTTGATGCTCCAAATTTTGACAACATTAAGCTGGCTGTTTAAAATCATGTGCTTTCCATCCAATTGGGACAACACAACTTTTTCTCATTTGGGGGAACCTGTAACTTGGGGGAAAAGCCAGAGATTTACATAGCTTTATATTCTTATAACAAGCATGATGTTTGACCTCTAGAAGCACTCACTAAATGTTTGTTAAATAAAATGGAATAAAAGCTAAAATAGTCCTATTTATCTCATCCAGGCCTGCAAAAACATATCTTCTAGTTGTTAGAGCCTATTTTTAGAGTTGTCAAAATAGCATTGATAGAACTAGGACATATTCATGCAAAGGAATATTATTCAGCTCTAAAAAGGAATGGACTACTAATAAACCCAATAACATGGATGAATCTCAGATCCAGATATGAAAGCCCCACACTCAAGATGATGCCAGCCTGGGTCTTTTGAGATGACATCTCAAAAAGGGCCACAAACCCTCCAAGACTGTTGCAAGAGAGAAATAGCTTTTTCTTTTAAGGCATTTTGAGTGCCTTTTTCACAGTACTTAGCCTGTACCTAGTTACACATAGTATGTCACAGTATTCACTGCCCCATCCCTTTAGAAGAAGATACCTTTGATTGAAAAAAATAGGATGCACTTGTCTTAGGAAATTCAAATTGTCTATCACACAGCAACCTGTCATTGTCATCAAACAATTATTGAGGACCTGCTATGTGCAAGGCATGAATCTAAACCTTGGAGATAAAGAGATGTATTAGATGTGGTCTCCTGTCCTCAAAGTCTTCCAATCAAGTTGAGGGGGTTTAGTTTAGTTTAGTTTAGTTTAGTTTAGTTTAGTTTAGTTTAGTCCCTTTGACTAAACTAAAATCAGAGCTCCAATTTCACACTAAAATGTGTTGTCAATAAATAGGGAGAGGGACAGAGGGCGAAGGAGAAGCAGACTTCCTGCTGAGCGGGGATCCCCTTGCAATCTCCATGCAGGGCTTCATTCAAGGCCCTGGGATCAGGACCTGAACTGAAGGCAGACGTTTAACCAACTGAGCCACCAAGCGCCTCTGGGTGGACTTTTTTTAAAAAAAGAAAAGAATGTAAGAGCCCTCAGGTGGTTAAGACCGTTTCTTGGTAACCAATGGGGAACCTGAGCTGAACTGGGTATGTGTTTCAAGATTGAACCAGGGAAGAGCACAGGGCTTTAGAGCTTTATAATTTCCTCCATACACCACTTACCAGAAAAACATCATATTTTTCCGATGATAGCAAATTGAATTCAGGTGTTAAGGAAGACAGAGCCCAAGTAACCATGACAGAGGGAGGGAAATGAGAGACCAAGAGGTCCCAAAGAATAAAGAGAAACATTTATTAATTCCTGATGCTGTCTGTAGTAGAATTTTATTTTTTTAAAGATTTTATTTATTTATTTGTCAGAGAGAGAGAGAGCACAAGCAGGAAGAGTGGAAGGCAGAGGGAGAAGGAGAAGCAGGCTCCCCACTGAGCAAGGAGCCCAATGTAGGACTCCATCCCAGGACCCTGGGATCATGACCTGAGCCAAAGGCAGATGCTTAACTAACTGAGCCGTCCAGGCGTCCCTATAGTAGAATTTTAGAAATTTTTTTTTTGTTTTTGTATACAATTTACATAAATTCAAACCAACACATGTTTATTGAACAACTGACACAGCTAAAATTGTGATGACCATAGCTTTGTACTTCCCATTCTTCTCTATTTTACTGAAAATTGGTCTTTCGAGGACCATGTGAAAACTGCAGCTCCTACCATCATTGATGTTAAATACTTATCAAACAGTTCTACAATTCATCATTGTTGGGTTATGCCCAGCACAGCGCCAGGGTCAGCATTCAATCAATATTTGTTGAATAAATAAATTCATTCGTTCATTTCTTCATTAATATCTCAGTCAGCATTATTAGGGAATGTTGTTTAATACAATGTTTTCAATTTAACTAATGTGTTATAAGACATCCAAATTTTAAAATTTTACCCTTCTTTCCTCAGAAATCTTTCTAAAATATAGACAGACTGCTCTGTCTTCTTAAACAGCTTATTCATTGTTTGTGAAACCATAATTTATCCCCCCACACACTGTGATCTCCTTCATCTTTTCTAAACTGGTGTTGCTACTAGACACAAAGGAGAAATGTCTGGTAGAGATTCCTCATCTAATTTTGACCACATCTTGCTCCCAAATTCAGTCACTGCTATCAGAGACAATTTGTTTGCCTTTTTAACTTCCATATTGGAATCTTTCTATACGTTTAGACCTGCCAGCTCTTAGTTTCCAGATAACCTAAATGTTAATGTATTTGCTTTCTAATTTTCACTCATCAGAGTTTTTTCAGTTTGGAAGGATTTGGGGTTTTTTCAGATTGACTAAAATATCTTATGCCCACATATTAATCCTAGTTGTCATGAATATTACATTAATTTTAGTATATGGAAAAATTCAACTTTTAGCTGCAGATTTTCCTCTCAGATAAGCTCATTGTGCCTGTCCTCAGGAGTAAAATCTTTTCGTACGTCAGACATACTGTGGCTCTTCATTTGGATGCTATTGCCATAGAGAGCCTGCCCCTGTGAACCCCTGTGACACAGTCTATTTTTACTGATCATTGGACCTTTGCATTCTTATTTTCTTAAAAAAAAAAGCTACGACCTAATAAACTCAATTTTTTTCTTACATCAGCTCTTACCCTGAAATGTTGAATTCATTCAATGTGTATGTTGTGCCCCTGTGAATCTGCACCCATCTAAAATCCCTAAGAAAGAAGGGATGGCCCTCCATAAGAATGAAATGCCAAACTCAACACTTAAGAAACAAGAAATCCAATGTCCTCATTTTCCAGATGATATATTACTGTAGACACCGAAAATATATTTTTTTCTCCTCCAAAAATATTTCCTAATAGTTTCTTTTCTTTCCAAATAACTGTCAAATGAGAAGATTTAATACTTAACTTTAAACTTGACTATAAATCATTTTATATGAGAATTTCACTTCAGGACAGACCTGAAAAAGTTTTTGAAAATGTACTAGCCATTTTGATATGTCTGGTGGACGCTTGATAACAAAGCAATGCTTTAAGGGAAAAGAACCTAATCGTTTTTCTAAATTTAGTCAAGCAGATGTTTTCACAGCTGTGCATTTCAACCACAATGTCATCTGCTTTGGATATATTTTCATTTTTTTTTATTATCAGAACAGTATTAACATTTTAGTAAACATGTCAACATTAGAAAAATATAAGCCCATAAGTAAGGATCATAAGAAATTTTATAAATTAAAAAAAGACCCATATCTTTGAATGATAATGTTGGAAAAATCAAGAATCATGGAAATTATCTAAATAGTAAATACAACTTGAATAGAAGGATGATGTACAAAGGCTAGAGAGATGACGTTTCAGAGGTGAGAAGCCTGTGAAAATGTGCTCATTAGCTCACCTCTTCCCCCAATACACAAAATGCCACCATTAGGTTTAATATTAGATAAGATTTACTCCCTAATTTAGAGCCAGGTGCTAGATTTTCTAAAAATGAATGTAGATTATAGAATGTCAACAAAAACTATTCATTTAAAATGGAGAAAGCCATCACAGTTTTATTTATTAATTCCTGTAATTTTCTAGAAAAATGAATCTCAAAATAATTCTTAGAGAACAATAATTCTTATGAACCATGAAACAAGAATACAAATTCTTTTACTAATATACATGCAGATGTATGTCCTAAATGGAGACTGCCTTTACCAGGTATTTCAGACAGCATTCTCAATTTTTTTTTTAAAGATTTTATTTATTTATTTGAGAGAGAGAATGAGAGAGAGAGAGCACATGAGAGGGGGGAGGGTCAGAGGGAGAAGCAGACCCCCAGCTGAGCAAGGAGCCCGATATGGGACTCCATCCCGGGACTCCAGGATCATGACCTGAGCCGAAGGCAGTCGCTTAACCAACTGAGCCACCCAGGCGCCCCAGCATTCTCAATTTTAAGCAACAGAAATTGACTGGCTATTTAGGTAAAGATGATTCATCCAAAGAATGCCAGACTCCCACGATCAATGGAAGGTTGGAGATCCAGCCTTGGAAAATAACTAGAAAATTAGATACCAAGGCAGCATTGGCAGGCCTGGACAAATTATAGAGCAGAGCACATGGGTCAGCATACCAAGACTTCCATGACAATGAAAGACCTTCCACCATCCTACACATCTTCAAGTTCAAAGTCTCAAGAATATCCAGTTGGCTAAGCCTTAGATGGAAGCCTAGCTCATGTGTCCACTCACCTTGCTGCCCTGGGTCAGAAAATCTGAGGTGCTAATCCTCTTTGTAAATAGGACCACTTCCTACCACCTCCTACCGACTATATAGGATAGGAGAGGACATACCCCAAAAAAACAATGGAGTGTATTTTGGAGGAAGGGAAGTTGGATGCTGAGTAGCTAAAATAACAACAACAATAAATAAATAAATAGTAATAAATAGTAAACAATAACAAAAACAATAACAAAGCGAATCATCATTTATGATTCGCTTGACATAAATTAAAATATGCCCTAGAATATGAAAATGATCCACCCATTGGGCTGGTTTATAATTAAGATCTTGTACTTTAGTAAGATAATTGGAAGGCATAGTTTACTGCTTTCAGTAAATCTTTAAGGAAGACTTACATTTGATAGTTGTTTTTTCCAAATTTTAACTCGGAAACCCCCGATGTCACTTAGACATAGGATATGTGCAAATTGTGCAATTATTAAAATCATCGTAATGAATAATTGGAAAAAATTGAATCATATTGTTGTTTCTGTTTAACCAAAATTGAAGAATTCAAATGCCACAGGGAAAATTACTAAGTACCTCCCTTTATATTATCCTTCTTTCTACATTTATTTTCTTTCTTTTCTCTGAATTGAAGTACCCCTCCATGAGCCACACTGTTATCATGTTTTAAAGTCCTTCTTGGTAATCTTTTTGACCCAATAAGTAGACTTAACTGAGTCCCCACTCTGTGCTAGTTTATGCACAGCAACGAAGTTACAAATAGAATGAGGACACAGTCTCAATCCCCAGAGAAGTCATAGTCTGAGAAGTCAGACATAGCCCTGACCTCAGAGAGCTCACAGTCTAATGTGGGAGATGGACACCTAACAAGAGAATAATAATTAACAAGAGCAATGCATGCAGGAAATTATGGGAGATACCAGGAAGGACTGGGCTGTAGAAATGAGGGGAGGATCAGAGAAGGCTTCCTGGAGGAGGCAACACTTGAACTGGGGAAAGGAGCTGAACACACCACACGCAGGGCAGGGAGGAAAATACAATGGGCTGTGTGAAGATCACCTGAAGCGGTCTGGTTTTGTGTGGTTGCCACCCATGTTTGTGCTTGTGGTTGTCCTTAGCATACTGTGGGGGTTGCCGAAATATGCGTATGTTCTTGTAGCCTTATAAAAACAGAGGGCTAAATGATAGTAAAAGGTGATGACGCCAAAGCTGGAAGAGACAAGTGAACTTCTTTTGACTCTGTAGAAGCAGGACAGGATGACAGCAAAAGCAAAAGCTCTGAATCCCAGTCCTTCCCCCTTACTAGCTGTATAATCTTAAATGGGTGACTCAATTCTCCAAGCCTCAGTTTTCCTCATCTATAAAATGGACAGAAACTCACATTGGGCTATTTATTCTAAGGAGTAAATGAGTATAAAAAGAATTGAACACAATGCTTGGTACAAAAATGTTGTTCAATGACTATTATTTTGTTTTTCTCTTCCCCTCTACTTCCAGAAAATAGAAACAAGGTAATTTCTGCTTGCTAAGATTGTGCATACTTGATTTCTAAATGTGTTGAATAGGAGGGGTTTACATAGCTGAGTTTCTCATGGTTTTATGTAATTGAATCTGAACACCGTCAGAATAGGTCAAAGCAATATCCCAGAACCTTTATTTCACCTTTATTTGTTGCGTGTACTCCTTGGTAAGGAGGGGCATATTCACTGACGTCGCCATCGTACCAGGTGAAATATTGCTCCTTTCTGGATCGTCAGTGATACCGGATTAAGAATGCTGGCTAAGGGAAAGGACATAACGTGTGACTCAGCAGTTTGTTTTGGGGCATATTTTACTTCCTCTGGTTCCTGTAAGACCAAACCCATGAATAGTTTATGGGTCCTTTCAAAAGTTAAAGTCATAATTCAGATTATTATAAATCAGAGTATAATAAATCAAATTAATAATTTCACTATAACAGTCATAAAACAACAAAGTAACACCCCGCAGTGTGAAAGGTTTGGTTTAAATAATCTATCCAAAGATGCCAATTGACGTTTTTCTCCATCATTTAAATGTTCATTTTTAAAATCAAAATAATAAGCCTCTTTTTTTGAGCCTCTTCACTATCCGAGGCTTTTCTCACTCATTCATTTGTTCAAAAAGCATTAACTGAGTTTCTTTCTGCTGGGCATTTATTCTAGTCACTGAATAGATAGAGATTAAAAAAAAAAAAAAAAGATCAAATCCCTGTTCCCGAGTTGCTCACTATCTGGTTGGGTAAACTATCCGAAGATGACACCTTACAAAATAAATATGAAGCTGTTTTTATTTTTAACTTTCAGAAAGTATTAAGAGAAGCCCCTCGTTTACTTTGCCTTTGTATAATTCTGCTCCCCCCCACCTCAGCCCTGGTTGTGATATTGCCTACTGCAGGTGTAGGCTAAATAATTTCACCTAATTGTCAAGGGTTATCAGCAAGGAAATCCTGGAGTCATGGAACGTTTTGAGAGTAAAATGTGACTGACAGATGTATTCCCTTATTATAAAAAGGAAAACTAAGAACCAAAGTTGGTTAGTAATTGGTCGTCATCAGAACTGGGGATGGAAACACTTACCTGAATCTGACATTCTGGTGCTGGTGGCATTAGGGTGGCTGGACAATGCCATCTCATCCCAGTACCATTTTGCAAAGCGATTTTATGACCATTCAATCCTCACCACAGCCCATAGAGCTGGGGTTCTTATCCGCATTTCATCTAGACTAAGAGAAGTTGTGTGGCTGGCCCAAGGTCATCCAGCTCACAAGAAGCAGGTCAAAAGGACAAATGAGAAGGACTTAGATCAGCAGACCACAGGAAGTAAATAAATGACTTGATTGGCCTCCTGGCAGCTGGAAATCAAGCTAGACCAGTTCAAAAAGAGTAGGAAAGACTCATGAAAGAGAATGTAAAGACTTGCCTGGGAACTGAAAACTACCAAGACTTTAGACTCTGCCTTTAGAACCAGAGGATACTTTAAAGTTTATCCAGACAAACTTCAGAGTCAGGTCCCTTCTCCAAATCTTTAAAGTTAATTAATAGTCAAGCTAGGTAAGAAGTTAGGGTGTCTTGACTCCTAGGCCAGTGCTCACCTTAACCACATTATTTGCTGGCTAGAAAGGTCAGCGGAAGCTCAATTTTTAGTAAAAGCTGGAAGGAGATTGGGCTAATCTTTTACAATGGTTGCTCTCAATGAACCACACTCCCAGTGTTCATATACCCCTGTATTTTTCCTTTCCCCTTGAATCTGAGCTGATTCTGTGATCTTCTTTAACCAATCTAACACAGAGGAAGTGACAGGGTACCAGTTTCCATTCTAAGCCTTAAAAAGGGCTGGCAGCTTTCATTTTTGCACACTGGAAGAAGCCAGTCACTATGTAAGAAGTTTGACTATTCAGAGACTGCCACCCTGTGAGATGTCTAATTTAGCCACGTGGAGAGACCACATAGAAAGGAACTGAGTCTCCTGGCTGACAGCCTCAGCTGAGTTTCGAGCCAACAGTTAACACCAACTTCCCAGCCATGAGAGCGGGACCATATTGCAAGTGCACCCTTCAGCCCCAGTCAAACCTATTAGTCATGTAGAGCAGAGATGAACTGTCTCAGCCAAACTTTGTTCAAATTACAGGATTGTGAACAGATAAACAGAAAGGTTGTTGGAGTGAGCCACTAAGTTTGGAGATGATCTGTTATATACCAATAAGCAGCTAAAACAGAGAAGGTGTATGCTGGTGGCCCCAAGGATCTGGAACTAACAAATTTTGAAGACTTACCTCCTCAGTTGGACAAAGCCACATACTGCATCCACTGGTTTATCTCTAACATCCTTCTGGTTCTAAAATTCTTTGAGCTTGTGACTCTCTGTGGCTCATCCCTATGGCTCTAAACAAGCCTGGTGTCCTCATGATAAAGGGATTTTTGCCCCCACCCCCACCCCCAGAAGGTAACTGGCCTGACGGGGATTGCTTTTCTCACCAAGGATTAAAAATGTAGGTGACAGGAAGGGAGGGAGAATGGTCTTCCAGAGGTAGAGGCAGACAGAAGAAGTTCCAAGAGTTTGGGTGCTGGCAACAGGAAATAAAACTCAGAGTTTGTCTCCATAAAGGAAATTGGGGAGTATTTACAGATTAATTAACCGAATATCCATAGAAAAACCACCAAGCAAGCCTGAGATAGGCAGGTCAACAGAAATTGACTTGAGGAATTAACTTTTGATTCATTCAGTATTACAGGAAGCACTTGAAAATGTACTGGACTTGTAACTAGTTCCTTGCAGCTGGTGAGCAGGCAGGAACATAGATGGAGTCTCCAGAAGGGTCAGGAAGAGGGCATATCAATTATCTATTATCTATTATCAATTATCTATACCACTAAAGTGTTGTGTAGCAACCAACTACAGAACTTTAGTGGCGTACACCAATAAACATTTATTCAGCTCACAGGTCTGTGGGGTTCATACGATCTGGGTCAGGCTTGGCTGCTCTTGGCTGAGATCACTTATCTTGGAGTTCACAGCTGTTGGCTGATCTAGGGTGGCCTTTGTGGGGACAACTGAGGTAACTCTGCTCTGGTCCATATTTTTCTCATCCTTCTCCTGGGACCAGTGGACTAGCCTGGGCATGTTCTTCTTCTATATAACACGGGGCAGAAGTGAGCAAACCCAATTGCACAAGCAGTTTTAAGCCTGCCTGACATGTTTGCTATTAACCTATTGGCCAGAGCAACTCACAAGGCTGAGCCACGAGTCAGAGTCAGAGGGCAAAAGGCAAAAGGAATAGATATAGAGAAAGGTTAAGAATTATGACCATTAATCCATCTACCATGGAAGTTATTTTGTAAAAATCAACCTTGACAATGGAAAAGGGAGCTTTTTGGAGGACCTCTCAGGACCTTCTGTCTGATTAGGCAGCATTATTAGACCCTGGGAAGTTGAAGCCGAGGAAACCTGCCTCTTCAACAAGGAGTGACTATCCTCAGTCCCTTTGTGACATTGTTGGGAGCACGCTATGAAGGCACATGGACAAGTTGTCTTTCCCCAATGTCTGCTTTATTCAGTCATAAAGCAAGGTTAACATAATGATAAAGCAGGTTCAAGATTCCAAAGTCAGTGACATTTCATCACTTACGTTAACTTGGTGTCTTACACGTCACACAAAGCAAAACATAAAGACAAGTCACACAACAAACAAGACAGAACAGGGGTAGGAAATTAAGGCACCAAACTTGAAGTCAGTCTGCGAGCGTGCAGTTGAGATAAGGCCTCGGTCTGGTCTGGGTCAGCTCTTGGCATATGCTGCTTATTATGTTCAGGCAGTGGAAGATCTCTGTTATGTTCAGAGATCAATCGGGCAGAGCGTTTGGCAGCAGCTGCCTTTGTGATGTGGTCAGATGTGAAATGGTCAGTGTCTAGATAGTCAGTTTGCTGCAAAAATCCTCCCTCTTTAAAGGGATTTAATTGGTCTTGGGCCTTTGCAGATGTCCTCTGGTTCTGTTATCAGTTCTGGGTGTTGGCTGGTTTGGGTGATATCTGGTCTTGGCTGCAGTGCCCTTGGTTGCTGGCATCACTACCAGACAGAAGTTACTGCTTGACAGGAGTGACTCCATCTTGCTCTGTACAAACTTTAAAGGAATTAATATTTCTGCCTGGTTATTCGCATGACTACCCTTTGGTGACCACCCTTCAATCTCTCCTGCCTTTTTGAGAGCACATAGAGATCACTGGACTTTGGAGTCTGGGGAAGGAGCCTGTCCCAAGGGTTGGGGAATAAATGTGCTGATGGCGATACTAGTGGGTTTTCCAAGTCTCTGTTACAAAATCCAGGTGTGTTCTTAGGAAGGAATTGCTGAGATGAGAACAGTGCAGTAAACTTAGCTATATTACACTTTCCCTACTACAAAATAAAAGGGACTTGGATGGTTGATTAAAAGGCAAATTAGATATTAAGAGATTGCCAGTATTTATCTAGGACTTCCAAGGTGGGGATGGGGGGACAGTGCACCTGTCATAAGTCTAAAGGTTACCAAGGGGAAAACTGCTGGAAGGTGCGACATATCATTCAAGAACTGCCAATTCCCAATGCTCTAATTCTGCCTGACTTTATAAAAGTTTTATGAATTAGGTTGTTTGATATGGGCTAGCTACCCAGAGCCTGAATACCATAAGCAGACATGATAACACTGAGTTTCTGGACCTGAATAGCCAAACTCCAGAGACCAAACTCATGGTGACCCCACAGATAAACTCAAATTTTAACAGTCCTCCCCAGTTAACATTTCTTTAGCTACAAGAGCTACATCAGATAAGTTCCTAATGATTGGGTCCCCACCTTCTAGAAGCCTTGACTCCTGGAAGTGTGTTAAATATCCTGACGCAAAGGAATTTTTCCAATAAAAATGTGGCATTCAGTGCAATATTTATATGGAGTATATGATTCTTGCTTTGGAAAGTGAAATCTTAGGAAACAGTAGCTTGTATTTAACTGGCTCTGGTAGACCACAGGATAAATTGGGACTTGGTTGGAAAATACCAGCAGATATAAAACTTCCCCTAGTAATCTTCACTCAAGAGCCGAGCAGATATTCCAGACATTTCACCCAACTGCTCCTTCACTTACCTCTACACCTGAAGGCCACTTACTGTGAAACACCGTGATTCTCTTCCTGAAACCCTTGTTTTCATTACAGGAGCATACTTGGTCCATGCCATGGACATGCCAGAGAGTTGATGCTCTCAGAAGCACTCTCAACCAGTGACAGATAGTTGATGGATAATGATCCCAGCTCCCTCACCTTTGGAGTAGAATAACTCTGAAGAACGTACTGGTTCCCTGCTTGATAATGAACCCTGTTGGGCTACCTACCCCACCCTATCTCACTTCCCCACTCCCCTGCCAATGTTCTCTGGGATACCCACCCACCCACCAAATCAACTACTTGCTCTCAAATCTGTGTTTCAACCCAAGATAGCATGTAGCCTCACAAGAGAACACAGTCAAAATAATGAGCTAAGGTTTTAGCAGAATAATACCTAGGGTTTCCACAGTTGATCTTTGCCAATGTTGAGTTCAGCAAACCAGGAACTGATATGACAAGCTAAATGAAAGTGAATTAAGTTTATGAGATTCAAGCAAGACAAACCCTAGGGCTCCTGGGTAGGCGACAGGTAGATAAACAGACAGTTGGAGGCAAGGATGGCTCCAGCCATCTATGGGACCTTTCAGTTGAGGCCTTAGCCTGGAGGCCAGAGGCAGGCAAATTGCAAACCTGAGGAAAGACAGTCTCTACATCTTACCAGGTAACTCCAGGAAACTACATAAAGTCATATATAAAGGACAACACCATTCTCTAGGGCTCCTCCTACAACGTGCTTTTCTTGCTTAATATTATGTTTCTGAGATTTTTTTTTCAGTATTGATATATGCACTCTTACTTTAACTGCTTCACTGTAATGAATACAGTACAGTTTATTGATCCATTCTCCTGTGGGTGAATGTTCAGAGTGTTCTAACATTTCATGATTGAGCCCACCCTGTGGCAAACATTACTGTCTGTGCCTAGCCCCAATGTGTGTGCCCCAATCCTGCACACACAGGATTTCTAGGACATGTATGTGTGAGTGTGCTTGCTGGGTGGCAAACACCAAATCCACAACAGTGGCCGCCTCTGGTGGTGGGCATAGTGACAGTTAGGTCCTTAGAAGGAACACAACTGTTCAATGGGCATTTGTCTCATCATTGTTGTATACGTCTTTGTGTGTCCAAAATACATTGTTCATGATTTTAAAATATATGAATCTACTCTGGCTTTGAATCAGCCAAGAAACCACCCTTTTCTTTCTTTATTTTGTTGTCTTTACGTGTTAAAATTTTCTCTCAAACACACTATAATTACTGATGGCTCCACGACGCATGCACTAAAGAATCAGTCCCATACAGAGTTTGCAAAATGAAATTATTTAATCTGTGGCTGACAAAGGTTCTCTCTGACTTTAAGTTTTTTCTTTGTCCCCCAACTTTTTAAAAGGTCCATCTCCAGATTATAGACTTAAGTAAACAGTCCTCGCTTGTCGGGGAATTCCAGGATATGCTTTATGCAGTGGGCACTGAAACCAAGCAGCTTTGTGAGAAAAGCGATCTGGGTCATTTCAGGCTTTCATCCTTTGTGATTTCAAGTCAATAAAAATAGTTGGCTAGGATTTGGCTTGCTCTGCCTTACTTAATTAGAATAATAGCAGGTTGATTTGGCTTATTTCATTCCTTTTCACTTCTTTATTCTTGCTTAGAATTAGATAAAGTGGCTATTATTCCTTTCCCACCTCCAATTAGTTGACTCCGAGCAAAAAAATTATTTTTGCCAAATTGATGTGATCGCACACAAGGTTTCCAAATTAAATAGCCCTGGTTTTTCCTCACTTCCTCACCAAAAATTCCATCCATGAACGTATATTTCAAAAATAGAAAGTGAGCACAACGACCATGTGAGTTTCCATTAGGAGGAATCGGGGCTATGATTCAGCTGTTTGGAGGACACTGATGACCTAATCAAGGCAACGCCTGCTGCTATTTAGAGTTGATACCCTGAAGAATGAAATATTTCCTTTTCTGAGTGTCCCCTTAGTTCAGAGACCTCAAAGTAGTTTTAAAATATGAATGAGATCTGAAGGCACTTCTATACTAGCAGATATCAGGCCACCAATAGTTTATCTTACTCACCCAAAATAAATAATACTTTAAAAATATGAATAGCTAAAATTCATAAGGCACATAATATGTGTGAAGCACTATTACTAAGAGTGTGTCTTTTTTTTTTTTTCATTATCTCATTTAATCCACACAGTATTGTTAGGAGGTAGAGATTACCAGTATTCCTATTGTACAGATGAGGGGGTTAAGTTACTTGCCTAAAGCTTCACAGCTATTAAGAATTAGAGCTGGTATTTGAACCCAAGCGGTCTGGCTCTGCACTTCACCTTCTTGATTCCTTTGCCATCCTGAGGCTCAGAGGGGGCAGGTAACTTGCAAATGGTCACACAGCTATGGAATGGTGGAGCCAAGGTTTTAATTAAAATCATCCCGTGAAGCCAGCGATGTTAATTATTGCATTTTTGGGGGAAATAAAAGTCCTCATTCAAGGTCCTTCTGTAGATTTTTGGCAATGCATACAAAAATCTCATTTCTCCTAGTTACCAAGCTACCTTTGAAGTGTTAGCTAACAGTTTCACATGATGTATGGGGCATGGATTTTATATATTTAAAGGTGTTGCCTCTGATGCAGAAGACCATCTAAAGATCAAGTAAGTTAGAAAAAGGAGGTAAAATATGCCTTACGCTCCCCAAAAAAGAGAAAATACAAAATTATCAGCTGTCCTTGTATGGCTTGGAATTAGAAATGATCCAGACTTTTCTACTTTGGAGCAAAGAGACAAGAAAAGCTAAGTGAGAAGCCACTGGAACAGATGCTGTAAATAAGATGCTTTAAGAGCCTAGGTTCAAATGGTACTTTTTTTCTAGCAAAATCACCAGTCTCTTAACAGGACCGAGTGTGATTCATAGCAAAGAAGACATCCTGGGTGAAATCCCAGCATGGGGCAACAAATAGGAAATGGGCCAGTGGGGAGATGCCAAGGCCACAAGGCTTAGGGGGACTCACCCTCTTTTGGGGCCATGCAAGTGCCAAACTGCACAGGACCAAAATTGCATAATTTTTCCAAGTCAGACTCTTGAATGCAGGTAAAGGGCAGTTTCCCCGAAGTACTCAACCTGAGGTCACCAGGAGTAGACAGAGGTGGAGAGAGAGCCGAGCCAGGGTCTGGAGAGTGCTCTGTGGGGGTGTTAACACAAGGGCAGTCCCAGCATGTGGGTTCATCCCAAATGGGCCTGTGAAGAAGAGGCCAGGTGACAGGGGTGGAGACAGGGAGGGGCCCACCAGGTAGGCTGCATCTCAGAGGATGCTTCCTTCTTCTTAGGAAGAGCTTCTAGGCAGTAAATGCCATACACAGTTGCAGAGTCCTGCATGTCTGGTGTGCCCTAACCCCTCAGAAGTTTTTCCCTGCACTTTCTCCCTCATCTGTTCCACTTAGTCCATACTGGTTTTCTTTCTCTAGAATGTTCCCACCTCATGGTTTTACACTTGCTGTCATCTTGGCAGGAAGCCAGTCCCCGCTCTGCCCACAGCTGCCTTCTGGTCGTCGCACCTCCTCCTGAGCATCACCACCTCGGGGGGCCTTCCCAGCTCCCCCAGACTAAAGGAGTGCCTGGCCCTTCTGCACACTGGGAATGGTCTTGTTCAAGTGCAAGTACATGCAGACAGCTCTCCATAACAAAAGCACCCCCAGGTAACGTGAGCTACGCAGAGGCCAGGGTGTCATTTTATTTACTGCTGTCAAGAGTGGCTGGCCTATAATGGACACTAATAGATTTGTGCTGGATGAATTCCATCTGCCTATTTCAGGCAGACAAGCCTGTCCTCTTTACGGTTTGTCATGTTCCTCTGTGGTATATTTATCATGTCCACCCTCTCTGATGAGCATCTATTTGAGAAACCAGATCTTGACATGTGGGTTTTCCTGTCTGTGATATTATGGGAGTCACGCTGGGCCCTTGAGTTTTGTGTACAGTGAATATGAAAAAACATCTGATCTCTGAAAGAATGCAAATTGCAATAGTAAAAAGAATGGATAAATTGCCCAACGATACCACTGAGCACTACTCAGCAATAAAGAGGAATGAACTTCTGGTTCGTGCAAGGACATGGGTGAACCTCAGAAACATTATGTTGAGTGAAAGCAGCCAGACACAAAAAAATACATATTCTATGATTCCATTTATATAAAGTTCTAGAACAGGGAAAACTGATTTCTACTTACAGAAATCACAACTTGGTTCTGCATTTAGGGTGCGGAGATTGGCTAGAAAATTGTGAGATCTCTCCCAGGTGAAACGGTAAGATTCTGTATTGTTTTGGGCAGTTGTTACCTGGGGGTATATGTGTGTCATAAATCCTTGAACTGGATATTTAAGAATTACACATTTTGTTTTATGTAAAACAAAAAGCTATTTCATCTTATTTATTTATTGGTGATTTAGGCAGTATTTTACATTTTATTATGATTTTTTATTGTTTTAAATTAAATTAACCCAACTTATAGTACATCATTAATTTCAGGTATAATGTTCAATAAATTATTTAAAAAATCCTGCTTTCAACAATCCCAAGGTAAAACAATGAGATAAAACTGTTATTGAATTGTAAGGAAGACTGAAACCTGCCAGGAGTATATTTGGAGTACAACAGCATAACAGCATCGGAGGAGACTTTTTCCAATGTAACTCTGAAGAAGCCAAATCAAGCTAGCAGAAGAAAGAAAAGGGAATTCTTTATTTCATGCCACCAGGAGGTCCAGGCATGGAGTTGGCTTCAGGGATCAAGGCTGACATATGTTCAGGTTTCCCTGGCACTCAGCTGCATTCTGCTTTCTCTCTCTGCTATTTTGTTGTTGTTGTTTTATTTTGTTTTGTTCTGTTTTGTTTTATTTTGCAGGCCCTTCTCTTAGCAGGATGGACACAGCAGTTCAGAGGCTCAAGCAAAAGCCTCAGACTGAGTCTCAGAATGGCCCCCGCCATTCACTGTGGCTGGTGGATAGAGAAAAACCAAGCCATGTGTGAGAGAGTGAGGGACAAGAGGTCCCCCTCTCAAAATCCATGAACCATCATGAGGACTACAGGGAATGTCCATGGAAGAAGCAAAAACATCCCACAAAAGCCACCACAGTATTAGAACAAAATGATGGATGAAGGCCCAGCTCCTCATGAACTGCTTAAATGCCACCATTCCACTCTACTATATACCAAGAAAATTAATTTACTGGTTATCAATTAACTGCTTTCAATTTGGTGAGCTGGGGAATCTTTTTGTGTGAGGAATGTTTTAAATTTTATGTTCTTGCTAGACTCCTAAAACCTGCCACAGATGAGTGGCAAACATGAGATCATCGTGCCTGATGCTTCCTCTTTCACACAAATAGATCATCACTTCATTCAAGTGGGCAAACATTCTTGTATTAGACAATTGCCTGAAAAAAGGGGCTTCCTCCAGTCCCCAACCTTCCAGAATTATCACTGAGCCAGGACCCGTGGAAAGCATACGTGCTTGAGTTTTCACACCCACAGAAAACTGCCAGACTAGAGCATTGGGTGGTCTCTACCTACGCCAAGGGGCAAACAAGCCCTAACACACTCCCATGATAGTTTTTAAGGAACATTTAAGCTTTCTGAAAGGCTTTTTGGTCATTCATTTTCCAAAATATGAATCTACAGTTCTGAGGAAGCAAAGAGCGTGTGCGGGTTCTTCCATTTCCAGTTTTGGACAAAGTACAACATTAGTTACTAGTTTAAAAAAGAAAAATTCTAGTGTTCTTTACCTAACATACTTAATGAATGGTTGTTAACTAATTTACTTATAAAATAAAAGTAGGTCATTTCTATCAGAATAAGTTCTGGAGCCGGTAAGGAATCAAATGTAAACATTGAGGTCATTTTTATAAACAATGGATACATGTGGGCAAGTTTCATAAAAGCCCAGGAAATAAGTTTAAAGTCTGATGACAGGCAAGAGAAATATCTGCGATGAATCTGATAAACCAAATGTTTCTATTTCTAGTGTATATGGACCTCATACTATTGATAAGAAAATCACCAAAATTCCAATAGAAAAGTGGACTAAAGATATAAACAAAATAATTCACAGAAGAAACACGAAAGGAATTATCAATCTCACTACCAAGCAAAGAACTACAAATTGAAGAAAATTGGGATGCCATTTTTCTCCTCGTAAGTCAACAAAATGGTTTTTAAATGAACAGTTAAACGAGCACATTGAAACATCACTGGTCAGAGAATAAATTCAGACAGCCTTTAATAAGGAGGTTGAACTTAAATAAGTCTATGCTCTTTAGCCTTAAAATTTCCCATATAGGAACCAACCTAAAGAAATAACAGGAAAATTTAAATATGCACAGATACCCATCACAGCACCTTTTATGTGCAGATATCACATCACTGTTTAATAATATTAAAAACTGTAATTAGCTTAAGTGTTCAATGAGAAAAATAAAGAGATTATAGTATATTCATTCAATGGAATATCATGTATGCAGCCACTAAAATTATTTTACGAATATATCACAACAAGGGAAAATGTTAATATTTTGGGGGGTTAATGTTAATATTATAATGCTAGATAAAAAGAATTAGAAGATTGTATATATACAATATAATATAAATTTTATAATGCTATATAAATACATGCATGCATCTGTTATTCTATATAACACAAGAAAAAAAGAAAACACAAGACCCCAAAATGTTAACCTGGATTTTATGCAATGATTTCTATTTTAGGGCTGTGCCTTTCCAGATTATTATAGGAGTATGCATTACTTTTGACAACCAGAAAAAAGTCACTTAAAAATAAAACAAATGAGAACTTGAATGGCATCCTCTTAAAGAAACAAAAGAATTATAATCTCTACTTGGATTATTCAGCCTCTTTGTTAAAATATTTTCATTTTCAAGCCCATACAGCCTCATAAAGCAAACTAAACACTTCCGATCAAGTTAATAGAGAAATTAAGTGGATACTAAGAGATTTATATTAATGGCTGCTGACAGGAAGTGTCATGACTAACTGCCTAATGGGTAATTAGAGTCCGTTCCTCCGTGGCAATTGCTTCTGTAGTTTAGCTGGGCTGGTTATGCTTGGCTTCCTGGGTTCTCTCTAGGGGGGAGTTGAGGAATTCACCATCATGAAGGCTGTCCAGGGTGGCTCATTAGGTCTCCCCCAACTAGGTCTGGTGACATAAGCCTGTGTTTAGCATTTGAGCTGTATGTACCTGTGACAGTTTAGCTAGGCTGGACCAGAATCATAGGGAGCATGTCATCTCCGGTTTCTCAAATGTAGGGAGTGGTGGAGGTTAAGCAAAACCAAGTGGCATTTCCAAAGGGCTATAGAGCATAAACCTGACAGAAAATGGAAAATCAGAAGTGGCCCGTTCCATCTGAGACAGAGAGAAAAACCTAAGGCATGTGTTTATGTGCAATTGGCAGGAGATCCCCTTTTCCCATTGTCATAGTTAGGCAGACTCTGAGACTAGGATTTGGATGCAAGAAGTTGATTTAGAAGGTCATTCCAGAAAGCCCAGTGAATGAATGTGACCATGATTAGGGAAGGGAGGACACTCGGGATAAGGTGTGTCAGTGAGCAGGTTATCACTGTGGACAACAGGAGCTCAATTCTACTGGAGACCTGAGTAGGAAAAGTGTGGAGAAAAAGTCACTGTCATCCTACTGAGGGGCAAAGAAGCTGGGCTATATATCTACCATTCCCATCCTTCAGTATATGAAGTGTGTGCTTTGGGCATTAACTCCAAATCTCTGACAGCAAAGTGCCCTGCACTAGTTAATCACCCTCCTGGCCAGAAAAGGTTGTTGGGCACAAAGATGCGGAAAGCTATAGAAGGAACTTTCTACAGGTAACTCTGAGGAGATAAGTAGCATCTGCTACATCAGGTCACACCTCCGCCACCTCACAGTATTCCACTGGAATTTGTCCCCCTAGTTTTTTTCCCTCAAGAGCTATACCATATATTCTGAACTCCTTGAGATGGGCCTGCTTTGCTTCCAAATGGTGATAGATTCTTATTAGCCTCTTTCTTTGACTTCTAGAGTCTTCTCAACAGCTCCTTTTCCCCTGGTCTGGTCTGGGCCTCAGGTCTGCCCCAAAGGTCAGCTGAGCATGATTCCTTGGCTTTATTGATCCATCCATCTACGCACCCATCCATCTATTTTGATTGGGAAAAGATGGAAAAGGTACAGGAAGGAAAAAAAATAAGACAGAGCTATAGGTCTGAAAGAGATAGAGAAGCAGAGAGGGAGAGTCTTCAAGATATTATCATGTAAATAGTTGAGAAATCAGCTTCCATACAGCAAATTGGAATGAAGAGACAGATCCTGTAAAGAAGGGGCAAAACCACCTTTGCCTTTCAGAATGGATAATTCTCTTGTAGGAAGGTAACTTGAGGCTATGCAAATAATTTGTTGTTATACTTTTGCTACCAGTTTTTTTTTCTGTTGATGTTTCTTATCTGGAACAATTATTACTGTGATGTTTGCCAAATGGTGATTTTCTAATTCCATCCTGCCTTCTACATTTATGAATTGGAATTTCACTATAATGAAAACCTTTCCCTTCTTGTTTGTTTGTTTGTTTGTTTAATTGTTTTTATTTATATCAGTATGGATGCCTGGATACTTACTGTATTCTGTGATTATGCGTAGAATGATCTATTATTATCATTCTTTGGTCACTCAAAATGTCCCAGAGCTGAGGACCAGGGTTTTCATGTCTATTTGCCACAAAACACTATGTGACATCTTCCCTGGTTTCCTGTGGTTTCTGGAGAGATACAAGTCCCCACAAGGTTGAAGTAAAGAGGCACTAGGATTGTTGAGACAGTGTGAACTGCATAGTCATATACTTTCAAACTCAAAAGCAAGATTTGGCAGGAGTAAGTCCCAAGTTATAGGACAGGACCTCTTCTTTATTTGCATATTTACCTCTGTGCTTCTTTTGCCTTTGACAGCAGAGTTCTGACCCAATCGGGATATTGGTTTAGCAGAAATAATAAACAGCTGTTGAGTCCTACTCTATGCCCGAGGCTTGGGGACCTTCAAAGATGACTGTGGCATGGGACCAGCACGGGGGCAGTCTCACTCACCAAAGTCAGCTCTCCAGCACTGTGACATGGACTCTGAGGGGGATTTTTATGTGTGGTATCCTCCCAGGAAGACAACAAATGAAACTCAACAAGTCTGTGGTTTGACATTTTCAGAGTAATCTACAGTGAGTGGCAACATGTCAAAATTACTTTCTTGAATAGAAAGTTGTCCTGACAAAGAAACTGAGGGCTCCAAACTGCTTGTCACAGAGAAAAGAATAGATCTGGGCAATATCCAGAGTTCAGATCACTGGGGTCTGAGGAAGGAAGGTGCAAGATCATGGACAAGGTCATGGACAAGGCAGGGCAGAGAGCCCAGGCCTTAGGCCATGGGCTCCTGAGACAGACAGATTGGTTCTGAATCTTCAACTTTGCCACTTTCTAGCCTGGGCCCATTACTGAAACATCCTAAGCCTCAGTTGCCCCATTTTTTCCATAGGCATTTTACATAGGGATGAAAACAAGAATAAGTATGCTGTGTGTGTTTTTCTCCATTTGCTTCCCCAGATTCACTCTCCACTCCTCTCTGCCTCACTCTGTGCCCAGGAGACCAGTCTCTCCAGACAGCATCACCCCAGTGGCCTGGCCTGCTAGTTGGATGTGGCCAATGGGAGTCATCTGTAGGAGACTGGAAGGTGGTAGAAGAGAGGGGTCAGGGATATTTATGTCTCTCCCGCTTCTCCCACCCTTCCACCCATGCTCCCTTCAGCCTCCTCCTAAAGCCTTCCCACTACTGCTATTCCCCCAGTGTTTCCCATCCCATGTTGGTTCCCTGGACCTGCTCTCATCCCTGTATGTATCCTTTCATTAAACTCTCTTCGTTTGAACTGTTTGAGTGCCACCTGCTACCAGCCAGATTCAGACGGACAAGTGCAGCACAGAGTTGCTGGCAAGAGTCAATGAATGTCCCTTCAAAGCACATGGCATGCTACGCAGGACATCAGAAATGTGCCTGAAAAATGTTGTAGTACTAATATCATAGCCTCTCCTATTACTCTTGGAAGCCACATTTGGCTGGTGACAAATGCATAGTTGCTTTAGAAGGGAGCAAAGGCGGGTGACATTCTGGAGCATACTGGCATAAATGGGGCCAAAACAGGATCTCAAAAACCGAGAGTTGCAGGATTAGAGTCAACAATGGAGGGAGTTCTATCCTGGCACTCTGGGCACTGTATCAAAAGCAAATACAGTTGCCATGGACCCATGAGCCTTGATGGTGATATTACGTAACTTGATTCATGAAGAAAAGCCCAACTGAGTGATTAAAACCTCACCTTTTAACAAATATCCTAGAGTAATTTTGTCTGTATCCCTACCCAGAAGCAATGAAAAAAAAAAAAATCCAGCAGAAACCCAAGTAGTGGCATCTGTTCCCTAAAATAACAAACATTTTGGTAATACTTGCTGGATCAACTTGTTTTCCAGAACCAGTTTTGGGAGGTGGTCTTGCAGCTGTGGTGATAGTAGGTGCAAAGAAATAA
The DNA here is from genome assembly GCF_029215605.1 of Mirounga angustirostris. Lineage (NCBI taxonomy): Eukaryota > Metazoa > Chordata > Mammalia > Carnivora > Phocidae > Mirounga > Mirounga angustirostris. The sequence continues at coordinate 92,990,958 of NW_026991718.1, read as the reverse complement.
GGGGTACAATACAACCACCCATTGGGACACCTCAGTGAGTGACAGAGTGTAGAAAACAAATTCTTATTCAGTAACCTTGCTGCCATGTTTTTTCAAGACTTGGTATGCAATGTGCATACACTTGCAGTATGATTGCCATGTAAGATAAAATTGATATGATTGGAACTAAACCACAGGTACAACTTGTAGGGTCTGAAGGATAATTTGAATTCACTAATTTAAAAATGTCATATGGAAACAGACAATTCAGCATCCATTAACCTTGTCTGGTATGTCAAGGGGAAAAATGCACTCAATGGAATGCTTCTAAAGACCTCCTTGTTTGTCGGTGTATTTCTGGAACTGAAACAAGAGTCAGTGCTGAGAGGTAAGAGGAGAAGTTCTGTAAAGGAAGATTCAGCATCTCAGAGGCTTCAAAGAAAGGTCACCTTGCTTGTTTGCCAACAAGAGGGGAAAGTGGGTCTGTGCACAAAGTTTCTACTGAAATAAATCATTTAAATAAAGGTGAAAAATTTCAACATACCCACCTTGCTTACCTTGTGTCAAACAGGAAACCAAATCCATGGCAGGTAATAAACACCCAGTTTTCTGAGCCAGTACAGAATTTTGGAATATCATTTTATTTTTAATATTATTTTATTTTTAAATAACATCATGGATAAAGTGACTTGATTTTAGAACTTCAGGGGTAAATTTGTCAATGATGTGTCTCAATTTTTGATTTGTAAAGCCAAAGGTTTTAGAGATCGCTCCATAGGAGAGAAAGATGTGTAAGAGAGAGACAGAGAGACAGAGAGAATGACAGAGAAATATAGATAGAAAGCAGTTTAGTGAGTAGACCCAGATAGTAACTGGGGCTTCCTGGCTCAGTCACTTAGCAGTTGTAGGTTTAAAATTTGAGGCAAACTACTTCTCTTAGCCCAAGTGTCCTCAGCTGTCACACGCATAGTGATACTAAAGGATTGCCCTGGGTGCAGGGAGGGCCTGGCACCTAGAAGGGGCTCAGGGCACAATATCTACTACTGGTGTTCTTGTGGCGGCCATGATTTTGCCTCACAATCCCTCTCCTCTTCAGCGTTAGCTGCAGATGGGCCTGTGGCCCTTGTATGGCGAGCTTATCCTTATGAAAAGTGACTATTCTTCCAGTAAAGGAAATGGCCTGGAGCCCTCTTCTCAGACATTGTTCGGGACATAGGAACCAGTACTCACTGCATGTTTACTCAAGTGAGAGGGTTCAAACTACTTCCTCTAATGGTCTCAGAGAAGGGCTAAAGCTTTGTCAGCTGAGCATTTGTGATCTGGCTGGCTGGGAATGAATAATTAAACTCCTTGCCAACACAAAGTGCCCTGTAAATTCCTTAGAGCAGCCTCCTGTTTTCTCCATAATGCATGTCTCCCCACCCCCCCAAAATCATCGTATCTGTGTTGTTATTTAGCCAGAAGCTCACCTCATAAGGCTTAAATGTTGCCCTTTTCCTCTTGGGCAGTTTCTCAATAACAGTCGTGTGTCAGCTTGCAGGGAACCCCGTGCCCACACACACCAACCCCCAGATCTGGCCGAGAGGGGCTGGACTGGGTCCAGTGAGCTGAGTGAGGCCAGCTCCCATCCTAGCAGATTCAGAAAGAGCCACTCCAGCAGAATACAAAACAGAGGGGGCAACCAGTGCCTTTTTGCATGTCGATATCCTGGTGGAAGGAAAAGTTGGCCTAATTGTAACATCCTGTTCCTGAAGGGCCAGTATTCAAGGGTGGAGAGGTTCTTTAAAACAAACAAAGAGCACTCTCGAAAGTGTGCTAGGATTGAAAAGAGACCGATTCACATCCAAACCTGTTCAGAAGATACTGTGAACTATGTTTCCTGTCTCTACCCATTAGTGGTGGCCTAAGATATTTCTCCCAAGGTCCTTGAACCCTAATGGAACCGGCTCCCAATGTGAACACCTGTGGCTCAGTCCCACAGGCTGCCCCAATGGAATCACACGTTTTAATGCACACCATTGAAGGAAACCTCCTCCTACTGTGAGCAAGAGGAAGCAATTAATTTTTAATTCTGTCAATCTGATCATTTCATTGTCTTATGAGGCAATTCTCAGTCTTTCAGATTTCTCCCTCTTCTGCTTCTTTCCCAGAATCCTTTGCAAGATGGCTTTTTTTTTTTTTTTTTTTTGGATGTTTGGGGAAAAGATTTAGGGTCCTTGGGGATGCTATCCTCTTGTTCTTTCCTGGGCCAAAGGCCCTTTGAGTCCCTGGTTCTTACCTTGCTGGTCTTTGGGGCTCCTGTCTGTGGCCAGAGGACTCAGGGTCAGCCTCCTGCCCACAGGGAATGTCAGCCAAATTCCTCTGGCTGGTCGGTATCACCTCAGCTCTTGAAGGTCTGATTTCAGACCTTGAAACCATGCCAACTATGCCAAATCCTCCAGCAGCCTGGTGCCTGATACCCACTCTGATCTCTGCGGAGGCATCACCTCTTCCCACTTAGCAGACCCCCAGGTAGTTATTCATTCAGAGCTCTCAATGTATGGGGCCTACGAGGAACCTGGGAAGAACTACTTCTCAGGGCCCCACTAACCACAGTGACTCAGCTGAGCCCCTGACATAAGTACGTGAGTGCAAATAGTTTATTTGGGAGGTGACAGTTGGAAACACTGGCAGGGAGTGAGGAACGAAACAGGGAAAGGAGAAAACATTAAAGCTTGCATTATCACACAAATTGCCACTGTGGGCAACTGGGGCTTAATCCCCCAGGGGAGCACTGAGCAACAGTGTAGAACATGCCTCAGAGTTATGGGCATGTTAATAATTCATAAAGATAATTGTGAAGATTACATGGAATGTGCATGCAAAGCAATTAACACAGAACCCAGCACATAATAAGGGCTCAGTAGATGTGAGCACATTCTGCTTCCCTACAAGTTCTCCTGTTTGCCAGTTCTTTTCATGGCATCTTTGGCTCTTAGGTTTTTTTCCTGATGCCTTTGATCACTTCTTTTGTTTCTCACCCATTTTTATTTTTACTCTCCGAACCCAGGGCAGGTATTTCCTAAGGTCCAGCTTGGGCTTTCCACTCTTTTCCTGTTCAGTGAATCCATCCATATGCAAAGTTAATGGGAAAAAACACTCAAGTCCCTTCAACACTAAAACATAGATGCCTCTGGAGTCACAGAGTTCCCTCTGCTACTACCCCCAGCATGAAGCAGTTATTAAATAAAACTTTGTCATTTCAAATGTTTTAGAAAGTGTAGTAGAAGCAGATGCCTGAATACTGATAAGTTTGATAATATGAAGTGTTGTAAGGTACTGTGGGGAAGTGAATATTCTCATACCATTTTGGTAGAAGTCCCAATGTATATGGCCACTTTAGAGGACATCTTGACAGAAATTATTAAAACTGAAAATGCATAGACTTTTACCACCAAGCAATTCAACTTTTGCATATTTATCATAGACAAACTCATTCAAAAGCACACAATAATATTCATTGGTTTTTGCTATATTAGCAAAAAAATGAAAACAACCTAAATGTCCATCAGTAGGGGACTAGATAAATGAAAAATCATATACTTATATGATAGAATAACTATGTAGCATTTAAAAAGGAATAAACTAGAACTCTACATATCAACCTGGATAGGTCTATAATAAAATGAAAGAAAAAGCAACCAGCAACCACTGATATGTTTTCTGTCCTTATAATCTTGCCTTTTCCAAAATGTTTTATAGATGAAGTTATACAGTCTGTAGTCTTTTGCGTCTGGCATCTTTCACTTAGCTTAATGCATTTAAGATTCATCCATATTGTTACAGATATCAGTAGTTCTTTTTTATTGTTCAAATATTTTGCCTGGTTTTTTATTGGGCTGTTATGTATGTAACACTGTTTTAAGAAATAAAAAACAATTTTGGAAAGATAGAAACCAAACTCCCAATTATAAGCTCTGGAAGAACAGAGGGAGCCAGGATTGGAGAAGAGGATGGTTAAAGATTAAGCTTTATCTGTAATGCCATCATTTAAAAAAATAGTGGATTTCTATTTTAACATGCATAATTGAAAATTCAACTTACAAAGGCAGTAGATAAAGTTGATAATTGCACTGATTATTAAGGGATCTCTATTCTTAGATAATATACACTGGAGTCTCTAGGAGTAAAAAGCTATGATGTATACAACTTCCCTTCAGAAGGTTTGGGAGAGGGAGAGAGAGAAATAGAAAGAGACAGAAATTAATTGAGAGAGACCACTTGAAGAGGAAAGGGAAGAGCCTTATAATGATCAAAAGCTTGAAGCTCATGGAACTTCCTTAGAGGCAGGCTGCTAATTGAGAGAACAGGGCTGAGGAGGGCAGATACCCAAATTCCATGAAGCAGGAAAAGAGACCAACTGGGAGCAGCATCTATGTTCCAAATCAAAAGGAGAAGACAGAGGAAGAGAGGAAGGCATTGCTCCTCCTGAGACATCGTGGGGATGAAGTGGACTCCATGTGAAGAAGGAAGGGAGCAGGAGGATGAATCATTCTGAGCTACCACCTCAGGGCTCAGGTCTAAGCTTATGAAAGAGTGTATGCATAAGGGGTTGTGAGGTTTTCAGCCTGTCCTTCGACCTGTGAGAGTTGGCTGGGTCCATGGCTTCAAATTCATTTGAACCTGAGTGATATGAATCTCTTACTTGGAAGACACCTTAGTGATGTAAACATATTCCCTCAGACCTTGTGACCAGAATAGTTCATGCTGGATGACGGAGGTCAGGTGTGCAATAAGGGAGCCCACTGAAGAACTAAGAGGAATAAGGGCAAGAACTAGAATTTCATGGCTCCGCATGCCACCCATGTAACATTGGCCTTCTTACCCTGCCATTTTACCCTTGAGTCATGATGGTGAAGAGCAAACCCAAGGCTGTCCAGAAACACCAGTGGGTACCACGTCTACACTGATACAGGATAGCAACTGTAAATAAGGGACTTACTCTTCAATGTTGTTTTACCTAACTTATCACCCCATCTCTTGGCCCTTCTAGATATTCCTACCAGAGTGCCAAGTGTTAACTTCTACTCAGTCTGTGTGATGTGCAGCTTCCCTCCCAAGCTAACCATTTTTCACCATGTCCCTGTTTCTGTCATGGCTCCAAAGATTTCAAGACCCACTTCTACTCTACACTTTCTCCTTTTCTTTTCAGTTGAAACTTTCATTAAACACCATCTCTTTTGCCTTTGAAATTTCCTCTGAGACATCTCTTCTTTGTGTCAGCATCCGCCAGCCCAGATGAGGAAGTGACTGCTGATTAACTGACCTTGTCTTCACTCTGGTCTCTCCGTGTGCATTGCTTCTGCCCACTGCTATCAATGGTCCCAACTCCTCCCCTTCCCTCCCCAGAGCCCCCAGCAGCCTCTTACTGTCCATCTCATTAGTCCACTTATTAGTCATCTTTCGCTTAACTTCCAAGAAATCACTGCCCTTTAGATTTTTTCCTTCAAATTATCTCATATCCATCTTTTTCCCAACATTTCCATGGTAGCCCACGGAAACCCTAGCACTCATCATCCATGAACCCAAGAAGCATTGGCCTCCTTGATTTTAGTTCCTCACTTTATCCTACTTTCTACTTTTGTACTTATCTTGTTTAAACATCATTTCACCAGGCCACACCTCTGCTGAAGAATGTGCAGTGGCTTACCACTTCTTATCACAACAAATCTCAATTTCTTTGTCTGGCTGTCATCATCGGGCCCTACACACCAATTTTCCTACCCACCCCCACTTTTTCCTCTTCCAAGCCAAGATTTCTCCACCCTCTCTGTTCTGTCAGCATCCTATGCCTGGTCCTAATTGTACAGCTTCACTCAGATTCTTCATACTCTGTTCCATCAGAACCTATTTAACTTATTAAGATCTATGGATTCTTTCATGGCTATCCATCCACTCCCATCCCATTCTCTATCGATGTTAGAAACAGAGTGTTGGGAGCAATAGATCAGACTCTATATGGGCAGGGTGGGACTGAGAGTCCATGAAATCCCACAGAGGCAATTGGGCTTCAGGGCTCTAAGTATAGGCCTGAGAGAGAACCCATTACACTAAGGATAATTCTGTGAGACTGCAGTGCAGGAGATAGTCAAGTCTGGGAAGTAAGTCTATGCTGGAAGACTTTCAGTCTCTGGAAAAATGTAGGCATCCTAAGTTTAGAATGCCTTCAGAAGTCACATTCAGTCACAAGGGAAGAACAGGTAAGAAAAAGAAAAAGAAAGGATACTGGTAACAGAACTGGTAGTATTGGCTCTGGCAGGCTCACCAACATAAAGATACTGCATTCCCCACACATCTTGTGCATTAGCTTGAGTTCTGGGGTAGATTGTGTCCAGCAGTGGCCACCATAAATTCTTTCCCTCACCTTTATGCACACGTCACTCTACCATTGAAAGGTGGCATTTATATCTCCTCCCCATGCATCCGGGCTGTCCTCTTAGCTGCTTTGGCCAATCCACTGTGAAGGACGGTGATATTCTGGGACTTCTGAGCCTGAGCCTTAAGAAGCCTGCTGGCTTCCTCTTTCTTATTCATGAAACACAGTCACCATATGGTAAGGAGCCCAAACCACATGGAGGAACACTGAGACACTCAGTCTATGGCCCTAGCGCAGTTCCCAGCCAAGAGCCAGCATCAAGCACCAACCATGTGAGTTTTCCATTGTGGACATCCAGTTCAGTCAAGCCCTGCATAGTGGGTTACAGTCCCGGCTACCATTATGTGAAGCAGAAAAAACACCCCGCTGAGCTAAGTCAACCCACAGACTGGAAAGATAATGAAATGATGTTGTTTCTAAGGTATTAAGTTCTGGAGTATTTTTTCTGTGATATGTAACTAAAACAGACTGTACAAATTTTTTGGATTCTAATGAGAACTTTCCTTAGCCATCATTCATGACAACTAATATTCTAAGAGTCCAGAAGGCAAGGTGCCTGGCATGACCTCATGGCATGCCAACTTCACAATGACTTGGGTTCATATTGATAATTCCCTTTTCTTCTAGGTATAGTACAGATGACCTCATCTATCAGTTGGTTATATTCCATTTATATTCCATTTTTATTTTTTAAATTATATTTAATATTTCTCTTTTTATCAACAAATCTCATATACTCCAAAAACAAGCTTTTTTCTCCTACTACTTATTGCAAAATAAACATGCAACACATATTACTGAGTTGAAAGTTCATTTCCAAATATTCCTTCATGCATATTGGATTGTCTTTTAAACCTAGCTCAACTTATCAAGAGACAACATTCATCTGAATTCAGCTTTATGTGCAATAGGTTAACCACTTGAAGCTTCCCTGGAAAATAAAACACAAAACTGCAAATACATACTTAAAATATTAAAATTTTGCTAAGATAAATTTGGAAGAAAATCAGATAATTTTTATTCAGAGGTTTATAAGAGTGAAAATAGATAATGACCAGTGACATATGAGTCAAAACCTGGCCCAGAAAGGAATCTTGGCTTATTATAATGCCAGCATACTTATTAATAAAAGCTTCAAACATTGTATTTTTAGCACTGTATTTGTTTCCTTTGCTCATGTGCCTCATGGTGGTGGGGGTGGGGTCACATTTGAAAAGGGGCCGTATGTAACACAAATGAGGTCATCAAGATTCTACAGATTTGTCTGAGGCCATTTAAATCCCCTGAAACACAGCCTTTTCTGGAATCAAAATATAATTAGAAGGTTATTATATTGCCAATATAAGAGTATTAGAATTTTTGGTCATGGAGCCATCATATGGTGACTGGTCAGGATAAGGATTGAGACACAAAGAGCAATGCTCAACTTAATCTAAACACATCAACTGTTCATTAGATAAGGGATAAGCAGGTTCTGCTACAATAAAAATCAGCATACTTTTTTTTTTTTTAATTTTAGAGAGAGAGAGTGAGCACAAGCACAAGCGGGAGGAGGGTCAGAGGGAGAGAATCTCCAGCAGACTCCCCAACACAGAGCTCCATCCCAGGATGCTGAGATCATGACCTGAGCCAAAATCAAGAGTCGGCCACTTAATCGACTGAGCCACCCAGGTGCCCCCAAATCATCATACTTTTGAATTTATGAAGTATAATTAAGGGTAGCTGAACCTGTTTGGTCAAAGAACTAGCCCAAATATTTGTCAATTCTTCGAGCCAAAACCTAATGCTTTGTTAGAGATCTTCTCTTCTCACTGTAAGGATTAAGGTATTGCTCCTGATGGCCCTAAATGGTTGGAAAATTAAAACTACTATCTATGGTTCCTTAGCACTTAAAGATATTTCAGATCAAAGAAAAATGGAGATTGATGTAACAGTAAGGCCCTAGTGTAACCTGGAAAAGCAACTAGAGTACACAGAGACCCACGTTCCTGGGTTTCTGCAGCTGGAGAATTCCACTGATGGAATTAGGGTCACATACAGCATAGGAGACATTGGACAAAGTAGGAGGTGGTTGTGAAGGTCATGAGTATGCTCTGGGTCAAGATGGCCTACAACAGGCTTCCAGACACCAGTGTTGTGGCCTTGGGAGGGTAGGCAAACCACCTACTCCAGAGTCTGCTTTCACATTTATACAAGTAGAAAATGATGATGTTTGTCCTGCTTACCTCAGCGGATATTATAAAGCTCAACTGGGATAATGTATGGTAAACCATGCTGGAAACAAAGTGTGAAGAACAATAAAGATAGAATATTTCAGGTACAAGTCCAACATGCGGAGGCATAAACAAGAAGAGAAACATTGAGCCAGCATGCAAATCAAATACTTGGATGAATAAATAAATGTGTGATTGATATGATAAGCCTATAGTAATGTGAGTCATTAAAATTCACGGGTGATTTCAGAGGAAACTTGGTATGTGAACTATGTCTTCTGAAAAACTGTAAAGGCTTCACTGAGGAATTGGAATTTGGAGACCTACGGGAAGCAAAGAAGGCAGGATGAATGGATGAAAGGAATCAAATTAGCTGCAATGTGGGAGACATTCCAAGCAGCTGTGTATGAAGATAAGGATGAAATGGTGGGAAGAATTAAAGGACACGCTGAGGAACAAAAGGCAACAAAATGTGCCAATTGTGAGCGACCAGATACTTTTTATACTTTGTTTCATTTAAGCCTCACAAACCACCCTGGGCAGTAGGCATTATTTTCTCCAGTTGCTGGAGGACAAAGCTGAGGCTCAGAGGGCCTTATCTGGCTCAAGGCCACTCAGTAGTATATGGAAATGAGATAAAAACTCAGGTCTTTCTGAGGCTAAAACTTAATGTTCTTTCTCCTATGCCTTGGGTCCATATTTATAAAGTACGGGGAGGTCCCAAAAGCCCCAGTGGAGGTGGGGGGAGGAGTGGTGGGGTGAAATGGGAGAAATAAAGTCCAAACAATAGGTAGAGAAAATTCCTCCTTCTCTACAACCTCATTTTGGTTTTGAATGACCTAATTTTCTTCAGATTACTTTAATAAGCTCATGTCCTAAGTCATAGAATTTATCTCTTTCCCTCTCTCTCCCTCCCTCCAAAGAGAAGATAATTACCTCAGGCTAAGCTGCCCTTTTTAAACACATAAGAAATAACCTCTCAACCATCCCCTTCTTCCCCACCCAAACCACCTCCTCTGGAGATAAACACATTACCAATGCCAGAATTCCCGCACAACCAGAATTACAGGGCAATCAACAATAGGAAATGATATTGCAAATACAATTGAGAGCATAATACACACAAGAGCCTTGTCAAACTCCTCTTACAAAACTTCCTCTTACAAACATCCTCTCATAACTGTGGTGTGATGCCATCAGCCAAAGTGTCGCATCAGGGCTTGAAATAGAGAGCCCCCCGGTTCTCATTATAATTAATTGGCTGTGATAGAAACTTGAAACAATTGGGCTCATGATGTAATTCCAACACAGGCTTCCTTTGATGAAATCTTCCATGGGCTGCAGGAAATACCTCCGTGAGGAAGGATGCACGTACTAGTCACACAAGATAGACTGAAACTACCAGTGTTAGTTTCTACACCCGTGTGCCAACACTGTTTGCTGCACTCTGTTCTAAAGAGAACTCAATTAAGAACTGGTTTCCAATCAAAATAACCATGAATCTTTAAAAAAGCACACAGCATAATTCACTTAGGACTTAAGTGGAGGTTTCTCCAGATCTGGTGTTCGGAGCCCTTGCTGACTATCAATGCTGACTGTTTCCATATAGACCCTCAACTCCCTGACCTTCTCCCTTACTAGGTTTCTCTTGGCAAACCGTAACTCCAGTTAAGTCCAATGTCCCATCTGCTTTGTGCTTGCACACAGGCCACTGATTGTGGCTGGAAAATGGCATAACCACACTAACTGGTCTACCTTTAAATTCATGATTATGAACCTCCAGTGGGCTGCTCATGCTGTTCAGAAAGCCAACCTCTTGCCTCAGGCCACTTACTCTCCCACTAAGAAAATGGGAGCAGACAAGCAAGAGGTTACGCCTCTTCCCACCACTGTGTGTACCTGCTTCTGCATCTGTGTCCATAGACTCTGCCTTCCCTTCTGTAATGACGAATAAACTGTACATGCTTGAGCTAAAGCCACTCCTTCCAGTCACAGACCCCAGGCCCTCTTATCTCTAGCAGAAGTGGCTCCAGCAATTCTCTCCTTTCTCTTCTATGGCATCCATTTCCCCCTCTTTACTGGATCATTCCCATCAACACACACACTATTGCATCTCCCACATCAACCAGAGCCTGTCTCCTGACCCTGCTTTCCTTTCCAGCTAGAGCCTCATTTCTCAAATTTACTTGTTCCAGAACTCCTTGAAAAAGTTATCATGATTGGCTCACATTACAATTCAATTCCCGTTCTTTCTTTAACCCACTTCATTTCAGCTCTGCCCATGCCCCTTTTCAGTGTTTCCAGTGCCTTTTATGTTATTTTCCAGTGGTCTGTTCCAGGCCATCATCTTATTTTACCTAAAGCAGCTTTTGACACAAATGAGAACTTGCTTCTCTTTGAAATTCTGCAGTCTCTTCATGTTCCCATTACTAGAACAGTGTAACAAATGATCTCAAATTTTAATCACTTACAACAATGAACACATTTATTTTGCTCATAAATCTGCAAACTGGACAGGGCTTGGAGGGGACAACTCATTTCTACAACCTTCCATGTCAGCTGGGGAGACTCAAGGACCATGGGCTGGAAGCCTCTGAGGTTCATTTACTCACAGGCCTGGTGCCTGGGCTAAGAAGACTCACATACACCAAGATGCTGGAACGCTTGGACTCCTCTGGTATCCGTCTCCATCTCTGTCTTTGTCTCTGTCTGTGGTGTCCCCAGCATGGCAGCATCCACATCAGAGTAGCCAGGTGTCTTAAATCCTCAGGCCTCATGAGCTACATCACCAAAGAGTGAGAGGGCCAGGCAAAAGCTGTATTGCCTTTCCTTTTACCATCTAACCTTGGAAATTCTAGTTTCACTTTGGCCATAGTCGCAGACCCCACCTGTCAACGGCACTGTGTTAAGATCACATTGTAAAGGAAAGAGTGCTGAGGCCATCTTTAGAGAAGAAGAAGAGGACCTACTAGACTTGGCTTCCAAGGTACGACATCCTTCTGGGATTTTCTCCTTTCTCAGTAGTGGCTGCTTCTTACCCTGCTTTACTGGTTTCTCTTCACCTCCTCTACTCCTTGAACCTGGAGTCCTCAGAGCTTTGTCCTTGGACTTTTCTTTTATTTACTTCTCTTTTTTGGTGATATCAGAGAGTCTCATGGATTTGCTTATCACCTATATTCTAATGACTCAAATGTATATGTCTAGACTGGACCTCTTCCATGAACTGCTTACCCCATTTCTCTGCTCGATGTCTAATAGGCATCTCAAACTCATACCTTTCCCCATGGAGTTGATGGCAACTCCATCCTGTTGGTTGATTGTGTTCAAACCTGATCTTCTGGGGGCGCCTGGGTGGCTCAGTCAGTTAAGCGGCTGCCTTCGGCTCGGGTGGTGATCCCGGAGTGCCGGGATCGAGCCCCGTGTCGGGCTCCCTGTTTGGCGGGGAGCCTGCTTCTCCCTCTCCCTCTGCCTGCCTCTCTGCCTACTTGTTCTCTCTCTCTGTCAAATAAATAAATAAAATCTTAAAACAAACAAACAAACAAGCCAACCTGAACTTCTGTCATACCTCCACCAATTCATGAGCAAACTGTTGGCTTTGCCTTCCAAAACACATGCAGGATCTGACCACTTTTCTCATCTTATTTCTTTTGGCCTCGTCCAATTCACCTATTCTAGGCTACCTCTTACAATCTCCAACTTCCTTTGACTTGATGCTAAAACTCTCTGTTTTTTGCCGCTGTGCTTTCTGCCACAATTTCAACAGTCAAGTTGAGAACCGCTTGGATGGGCACCTGGGTGGCTCAGTTGGTTGGGCGACTGCCTTTGGCTCAGGTCATGATCCTGGAGTCCCGGGATCGAGTCCCGCATCGGGCTCCCTGCTCGGCAGGGAGTCTGCTTCTCCCTCTGACCCTCCTCCCTCTCATGCTCTCTGTCTCTCATTCTCTCTCTCTCAAATAAATAAATAAAATTTAAAAAATAAATTAAAAAAAAAAAAAAAAAGAACCGCTTGGAAAACATGACCGTGTGGTATACACATTCAGATGGCTTGTAGTAAGGTGAACAACAGCATTTCTTATCTTGTGTCTTGAGGCTGGCTTGGCAACTGGCTAGACCAGGGTGCCCCGCCATAGTCAAAGGCTGTATATTGTATGAGCAGAACCGGGACATTCCATTGCAGGGATTTTAACCCAATTCTGAGCATGAACCCATTTGAGAATCTGGTAGAAGCCACAGACACCCTTCCCCAAAAAGGTATGTATGACATAGGAAAAGAACCTGAGGAGATACATAGTTGAGTTCTGCCATCCATTCCTGAATTGTTAAGTCCAAAGCCCTTGACTATGGTTCCATAAAGACTGTGAAGCAGGGGCCACTTCTTGGGTCAATCACTTTCATTCTTTGACATCACCGTTACCCTATCTTCATGGCTAGGGTTGGGGTGTTACAGAACCTGGACTGGATCGCTTGATGGAAGAACCAAGCGGCACCCGGAGATCTTGAAGGATAGGAGGTTTATTTAATGTTGGTGGGCTCAGAGGAGAGTGGTCTGAGCCCTGAGCACAAACGGGGCAATTTATACACTTCTACTTCCGCATACTTGGCATTTTTGGCACGTGCATGAAGCAAGCAGGGAGAAGAACCCGGATTGGTGCACGTGGGAAGCAGAGCAGGAAGAAGAACCTGGAAGAGCCCCGGGGCAAAGACTGGGACTCTCTCACTGGCTTAGTCGGCCATCTTAGGACACAGATTTTCCCCATTATTCCCCCCTTTGATGCCCCTTTAAACACCTAGTTTAAAGGGCATCATTTTCATCTTCTATGGGGCGATAGTGAGTAAGGAGTAACTGGAGTCTGATTTTAGCAATTTGAGAAGTGATAAACCTAGTAAGGGCATTAAGAATACAAGGACCAAATGCCACTATGAGAAGAAGCAATAGGAGGGACCGATGAGGGGGGTGAACCAAGGGAACCATTGTGAGAGGGTATCCCACCAAGTTGTCCGCTGGAGTGTTTCCCACCGACGATGCACTCGTTCCTGTAATTGGGTAAGAGTTTCTTGGACCACCCCCGACTCATTAGCATAGACACAACATTCCTCCCGTAAGAAGAGGCAGAGCACGCCGTGAGCAGCTGTGAGTAAGTGGAGTCCACACCTGTTTTGGAGGACCACTGAGGCCGGTGAATCAAGTTGGCACTGCAGGGCCAGGGCCGAATTTTAACCGAATTCTGACCATGAACCCATTTGAGAATCTGGTAGAAGCCACAGACACCCTTCCCCCAAAAGGTATGGGGGACAGAAAAGTCTGCTGTGAGTTGTTGAGTTAACCCCTGGTACTGAACCTGAGACATCCTGACACCAGTGGTGTTGAGGGCAACACCTGATGTGGCCAGCAGGCTCACGATAAGAGGGATGGCTGTGGGAGACCATCGAGGGCCGCTAGGAGGTCTCCATATGAGTGGGGCATCACTCCCGGGGAGGACTGAAAGATGGGGTAAGAGACTAACAAGCATGCATGATTGATTGTGTGGGGTGATGCAAATGTATACACCTTGATCACAAGCCAGAAAAGTGTTGTTAGGCACACAAACCCAACTGTGGCCCGTAATGGGAGAGGAAGAGTTGCCATACAGCAGTACTGGAGCCAGAAAGGGATAATCTGAGGTCCCCTGTGCCGAGGTGGGATGTGACAGGGTAGATTGGTTGAGGATGACACCTAGGTATTGGATGGGACCGGGCTTTATACAGATCCAGCAGTCAGAACCTAGGGGTGGATTTGAGTGGTTAAGTGCTTGGTGGGAGGCATTAATCATACCTAACAGTTGCGCTATGGTGCTTGCTGCATGTGGCTGGGGGACCCAGGGATGTGCCAGGGCGAATTATTTTCTGTCTGACTCTGGGGGTTGACTGTAAGGCCTGGAGTGAACATGGACTTAATCATAAATTTGGCCATGGGGTTGGTCCCCATAGGGTGATACTGGCCCAAGTGAATGATTCCTGTAGCCCATGATGTGGCATTGGGTTCTAAGACTGAGAAGGTGAGTGGAATACAGTGATTGTTAGGGCAAGAGGATGGGGTGGCATTGTGTGACAAGGAAATCCAGATGTCACTTCGCTGTTTGAGGTGCTACCACCTAGTGGACCATAGTTCCATTCCTGGCCAAGTCACCACCCATGATTCTCATCCCCAGGCTTGCGAGCAGAACTGAGGGCAGGTGTCTGGCTGTTGAGGCATAGAGCCCCCACAGATGTAGATATCTACCAGCCGGTAACCTGAGTGAGGGCCATGGTAGGAACACCGTCTATGAGGTTCCCAGGAGGTATTAAGAAGCTGGCATCTATTAAAATGGAGGTTAACCTTTGGTGTGTGCCCATCCCAGGTGGAAGAAGTCAGTGGGGGCGCTGGTGTAGGATTGAGGGGGATAAGCAGGAAAGTCCATTTGCCAGTAATGGTGATACGAGAGTTGTCCCCCTTGCCTGGCCAGGCAAGCTAGAGGCAGTGAGGAGGAACAGCACACCAGGTAGCAGAAGACAAGGACTGACTGGGGCCAGGAGAACCATGGTGAAATGCACTCAGGAGTAGACAGCATAGGGCCAGTAAAAGTGGGATCTTTGACTTTAGGTAAAGGGAGCCATCGTGGCTAACCCGTCAGCAGATGAAACCCGTGGACAAGTTAAGTGCAGTAATACACCCTAGAGTCACCCAAAAAGCAATGACAGTAGTAAGCCTCTGGGGGAAAGTCCAGTCAGGAGGGGCAACAGTGTAGAGTCCGACTCCCAAGATGAGGGAAATCATGCTGATAAGAGCCAGGGAACACGGTAAGTAGGTGTCCATCAGTTGGTGGGGTCTCATTGAAGGTGAAGCCGGAGTGGGTTCGTGAAGTCTGGCTGGACTCTCCACTGGCAAGGCTCCTCGTCTGAATGATGAGTTTTCTTCACTCTGGAGTGGTGGACCCATGGGGTGACACCTGAGACCTTGAGGGCAGTAGGGGTGGTTAGAACAACAGTGTGAGGCCCTGTCCACTGTGGTTTGAGGGGGTCTTTCTTCCAATCTCTGACCCAAAAGGGTCCCCTCTCTGGAAGGAGTGTACCTGAGACCCTAAGGAGATTGGGGTCCTCTCAATGGTGTACTTTTGTAATTTATTTAGGGTGGCCCCCAGGGCCTGAAGCTGCTCCTTTATCCCTTTATCTCCAACCTGATGCAAGTTTCCTGGAAGGCTTCCCAAGCATGGGGGAGGCCGTCCATATATTAATTCGAATGGGGAGAAACCAATGTCCTGGGCATGCAGCGAGCACGCAGGAGAGCTACGGGTAGCAGATCCGGCCATGGGAGGTTAGTCTCCTGACAAAACTTTGCTAAGGTTCCCTTGAGATTCATTTGCTCCACTTTCCCTGAACTTTGGGGCCGGTAAGCGGTGTAGAGTCTCCAGGTGATGTTGAGAGATTTGGTCAAGACCTGTACAATGTCTGCCACAAATGCGGGTCCATTGTCACTATGGATTGTTAACGGCAGGCCGAACCGGGGCATGATCTCCCACAAGAGGAATTTAGCTACTTCCCGGCTTTGCTCCGTCCTGGTCAGGAAG
Source organism: Mirounga angustirostris (assembly GCF_029215605.1). Classification (NCBI taxonomy): domain Eukaryota; kingdom Metazoa; phylum Chordata; class Mammalia; order Carnivora; family Phocidae; genus Mirounga; species Mirounga angustirostris. Next base: position 92,974,768 of record NW_026991718.1, on the reverse strand, counting down.
GCTTAGACCCACCTAGAGTATGTGCATACTATTACTAGGAGATATCTGAACCCCATGCTCGGCTGCACATCTGTGAAGTCTACCTCTAGATCTTCGAAGGGGGGTTGCTCCCATCCTCTGGACACCTGGCTGGGGCCATGGTGCAGACCGAACATTATTTTTAGCACATATTATGCACCATTCACTCGTTGCTCACCACAGTGCTGGCAGCTGACTGATGCAGTAGTGCTTCTCGAGAAGGGCCTCTAATGCAGTTTTCCCCAGATGAGTGAGTTGGTGGTATTCCTTGACTAGATGCCCTCCAGTTGCTGTTGGAACAAATATGCACCCATCCGGCATCATCCACCATCCCTTTTCAGCCAGGGTGGCTCCCTCAGGCATGGCCCATTCCTTTTCCTTTTTGGTGTAACTGGGCGGAGGGACTTCTTCCGGGGGTGTCAGGGTCATGGTGAGGGAAGGGGCTCTGTCCATGTCCTCACTGGCTGCGGTCTTGGCTGCCTCATCCGCCAGACCATTCCCCCACGCTATGGGGTCGTCTCCTTTCTGGTGTCCCTTACAGTGCAGGATTGCTACTTCCTTTGGAAGCCAGACGGCTTCAAGGAGTCTCAGTAACTGCTCCTTGTTCTTGATAGCTTTTCCTGCTGTGGTTAGGAGGCCCCTCTCCTTATAGATGGCTCCATGTATATGTATAGTAGTGAAGGCAAACCCAGAGTCAGTATAGACGTTGACTCACTTGCCTTCACCGAGGGTGAGGGCTCGGACTAAGGCATATAATTTAGCCCGCTGAGCTGACCATCCAGCTGGTAATGCCTTAGCTTCTAGGACTTCAGTGGTTGTGGTTACTGCATAACCTGCTTTCCGGGCACCCTCTTTTAGGTAACTGCTGCCATCGCTGAACAGCATGAGCTTTGGATTCTTTATGGCTTGATCCCGCAGATCTGGATGGCTCACATAGACTTCATCAGTCACCTCAGAGCAGTCATGATCTGGTTCCCCCTCTTCCGTGGGGGAAAGGTTGCTGGATTTAATGTCCTTATGTTTCAAGGGTGACCTGCTGGTTTTCACAGAGGAGCCCTTGGTATTGTGCTAGCTGATAGTTGGAAAGGAAGCGGTGTCCCTGTGCATTCATGAGGGGCACAACTGCATGAGGGACCTTGATGTTAAGTTCTTGCCCCAAGGTGAGCTTGTCTGTCTACTTAATGAGTAGGACTGTGGCTGCCAGTGCCCTGAGGCATGGTGGCCATCCTGCTGCCACGGGGTCCAGCTTCTTTGACAGGTAAGCAACTGGCCGTTGCCAGGGTCCAACAGTCTGGGTGAGTACCCCGAGTGCTATTTTTTTCCTTTTCATGCACAAAGAGATTGAAGGGTTTCTCAACATCTGGTAGGCCCAGGGTTGGAGCCTGACCCAGGGTGGTCTTTATCTCTGTGAAAGTGGCTTTTGCTTCCTCAGTCCAGGCAGGGGGTTCTCAATCTGGGCCCCCTAAGAGATCATAGAGGGGTCTTGCTATTGCCGAGAACCCAGGGATCCAGATGAGGCAGAATCCTGCAGCCCCCAGGAATTCTCATAGGCCCCTTTTTATCTGGGGCTATGGCAGGGAGATGATGACCCTTTTCCTCTCCAGCCCTCGCTCTCTTTTCCCTTGGGTGAGGAGAAAACCAAGGTATCAGACCTGTTGTTGGCAGATTTGTGCCTTCTTCCATGAGGCTCGGTAACCTGAGTCTGACAGGAGCTGTAGGAGGGCCTTTGTGCCTTTTGTGCAGTCCTCTTGTGTGTCACTGGCGAGGAGGAGGTCATCCACATACTGGAGAAGGATGCATCATGTGGCCTCTCTTGGGAAGCTGGCGAGATCCGCGGCCAGCGCTTCCCCAAAGAGGGTTGGTGAGTTTTTAAACCCCTGCGGGAGGTGTGTCCAAGTCACTTGCATCTGGCGCCCTGTATCATGTTCAGACCATTCAAAGGCAAATAGTGGCTGGCTCTGGGGAGCTAAGCGGAGGCAGAAGAAGGCATCCTTCAAATCTAGGCAAGTGAACCATCTGGCCGACCCTGGGATTTAGCCGAGGAGGGTGTATGGATTCGGGACCACTGGGTGCAGAGAAATGGTCACCTTTTTGATGGCCCACAGGTCTTGAACTGGTCGGTATCCCCCTCCTGGCTTCTTGACTGGCAGGAGTGGGGTATTCCAGGCTGACTGGCAGTCGACTAGAATACCTGTTTCTTTGAGTTTGGTCAGATGTTCTTGGATGCCAATCTTAGCTTCTTGTTGAAGGGGATATTGCCTTTGCCTCTGAGGTTGGGCTCCTGGGATCAGTTCAACAATGATAGGGGCCTGATTCCGGGCTAGTCCAGGTGGGTTGTTTTCAGCCCATACTGAAGGGAAGGCGAGTCCGATCTCCAGCAGACTGCTCGGTTGGGCCTGGGCACAGAATAGCCTCCATTCTTCTTCCCTTGGCATGGTAATTGCTAGTATTAGAGACCCCGTCTCCTCTTGCCTTGGGTTCAATCAGAGGCTAGTGTGTCCAGTGGGCTCAAAGGTTATCTGAGCCCTAAGCTTGGAAAGTATGTCTTGGCCCAGGAGAGGGATGGGACAATCAGGCAGATAAAGGAATTCATGTCAGACCTTGTGGCCCCTGAGTTTGCACTGGTGAGCCTGGCAAAAGGGCTGTTGTATTGCCCACGTTCCAGTGGCCCCAAGGATGGTCGCAGTCCTTTTGCTGACAACAGAGTGCTCGGCCCCAGTATCAACCATAAAAGTCACTGGTTGGCCCCCCACCTTCATTTTGACAATGCACTCTGAAAAACAAACTGAGGGTTCTGGGTGGGGGTGGGAGGATGCGTTAGCCTGGTGATGGGTATTAAAGAGGGCACGTTCTGCATGGAGCACTGGGTGTTATGCACAAACAATAAATCATGGAATACTACATCAAAAACTAATGATGTAATGTATGGTGATTAACATAACAATAAAAAATTTAAAAAATAAATAAGTATATGACAAAAGTAGAAGTTGAATCATGCTAACACTTTTCCAATTATTCCTCTCTATTATCCCAGGGAGATTCAAAAACTATAAAAGAATTCCCTTTGATGTTAAAAATTACAAACAAGATTGTTGAATAAGGTCTCCTGAGCTCAATAAAACTGAAGCAGGTAGCCAATCATCTATGTTAAGTGATATTGTGAATTCAAGATCACTCCTTATGAGTGAATGTTTGACTGTGGTTCTCTAAATGGGTTGAAGTATTTTTCACTCTACATTTGCAGTTATGCACATTGAGTGAAAAATGGGCAAGAGATCTAGTTTATTTCTTTATTACATATATTTTAAATGCAAGAGTAGTGATAATTCACCTGATATTTTAACTAGCTATGCTGCTTTGTAATAACAATGCTTTATAATAGCACTGGACTTGCAAGATGTTGATTGGAAGGATTTATATTTATGCCTCCAACCCACCAGAGGTAAATTAGGTAAGCAGCTTACAGTTCCAACACTTTTGCACTAACAGCCATGTTGAAGTTATATATAGTCTACCACGCTATGGTATGCATTTGGTGCTAACACTAAGTTGACAGCCCAAAGGTGCTGAGTGTATAGAAGGGAGTGTGGGGGAGTTAGAATGGAATTCTTGCAAGAGTAAAAAGAGACTGGGGAAAATATAGTGATGGTAAGCAGACTTCAGCTCCTGAGCACCTTCAAATCTCGATACTGATACAGCATTTATGAAACCCAAGTTGTGGGTGACAGGTTAGGATTTGGGGTCATGTCTTCGTTCAGATTCCCCAGAAGCAAACCCTAAGATGATGATTTATGTGAAAACAATTGATTAAGGAAGTACCTCCAGGGGAGACACTAAGGAAGTGGAGGAAGCAGTATGGGGAGCAGAAAGAGAGAGGACGCAGGGTCTGGGAAGTTCCTGCTGAAGTGGCTTCAGCCCGATCCTGCAGGAACTCAGGAGGGTAAGTTACACCTCAGAATTTGTTTCAACCTGAGACAGTCTGAGACCCATCAGTTGCTGGAGGGGAGTAACTTTCCAGCTCTCCAGGCTGCCTGCAATTTGGGCAAAATGGTTGCCCAGTAGCTAGAGAACATGCCTCAAATAAGAGCTGTAGATCAGGATGTTGGAAAGAAAAGAACTCCAAAGTTTGAGGAGGAGGTTAGAGATGGGGCCATGTAAACACAATGGAAAGCATGCAAAGAAAGTTGGGCAGGGTGCCAACATTGTCTGCTCTAGGTCACTTCAGCCTCCTAACTTTGTGGCTTAGGAAGAAGGGGACAATCTGTGTGGTGGAATTCATCCAAAAACAACCATGAGCAAGAATTTTTATGATCTCTATAGAAACAATAAGCCACTCAGCTCTAGACTCTATGATATGATTTATATCAGTTCCTCTCGTTTTCTTGTATGTCTGAGCTTTATCTGTGCCAGCTCTCTAGGGTAGAAGTTAAAAAAAAAATAAACTGGAAATAGTAATTGCGCATGCAATTGAAAATAAACATAAAACTGCCCAGCATTTTCTGTACATAGGATTTATTAACAAGTTGTTCTTAGTTCACTGGTAATTCAGGGGCTTGATATTTCTTTTCTTTCAAATGTAAAGGAAATTGCAATAATTATAGCTTCAAGATTAATTTCATAATTTCTCAACATTTTTTTCCATCTAACGACCAGCAGAACACAACAACAAATAGATTCATTTTTAGCAACGCAGCTGATGTTTTGCAGAAAACCATGTGAAAATCTTTGAAAATGTATTAAAATAAAAATGTTAATCAACCTATTCCTCACCAGATAGTATCTGAGCAAATATACACAAGCAAGTATTACAGGATATTTTTAATTAGATAAGGACATTTTGGATGATACGGTAATTAAAATATATAATATAGAACATCCTATATGACCCAAATCATCAAAATCAAATAATTTTGGCAGTGAGATTACTACCCATATGGCTGAGAAATAAATCATGCTTATTAAAGACTATCCTTCTTCATTATTGTTCATCCTGAGAGATTCATATAAAACAAATTGATTAATTATCTAAATCAACTGTTTTCTAAATACAGCTCAAATTATTTGTGATTTTCTTTGTTTTCATGATCCCTTAAAATAGTCAAGAATAATTCTAAATTCTAAATTATAGACAGATTATTTACAGAATAGTAGTCATAAGCTACCATTGTGTGCCATGCGGTATTTACTCAGTTCTTTAATTTTTTGTTACTTTATTACAGCAAAGGACAAAAATAGCAAGTGGCTATTGATAAATCTTACATATGTCTATACCCATAAAAGCACTAGAATATAGAATATTTCAAGCCCTCAGAAGACTGTCTCATGCCCTCCTCTATAACCCCCTGAAGCAGCCACTATTCTGACTTCTATCAGCATAAATCAGCTTTGTCTGTTTTTGAACCTCATACATGTGGAATCCTACCGTATACAGCCTTTTGTGTTCGATTTCTTTTGCTCAACATTATGTCTGTAAGATCCATCCATGTTGTATTTCTTGCTTCTTTAACTATAGAATTTCCTCTTAAAGAACAAAGAACCTTAATAATCAAGGCCTAATGTTTTGTATTAGACAAAATGGGAGAGCTGAAACCGGGCTAAAAATTCCATGCCTTGATTGACTTGCTCTAAAAATCACGCCATTTCTAGCTGTTGGAGGAAATGTAATGCTTTGCAATAGCATGAAAATTTTGAATAATTCTACTTGCAATTTCAGTAGTGTTTCTATTTACTGATTATTAAATCAGATTGCATTTCCACTTCTAAACTAGAAGACAGATGAGAAGCTACATGGCTAAATAAAAACTTCAGTGCATAATTTCACTGACTTGCCTGAGGCAGTAAATGCCAACTTAACTTCAGTCTCATTTAGCAAAAACTTCCATGAGTCGATATACAAACATCTCTTTTTCATACACCAATAACTCAAGTGCAGTTGGTAAAAGGATAAGGCATCCACCCACCTTAGATGGTCCCAAAGGTATTTGTCTGTTGTGAACAGAGAAAGACCTATATGTAGTCTTCCTGAGGCTCTTTATAAATGAAAGTGACCTGAGGATCTACAATGAGGAGCTGCATGTCCAGATAGGAGAAACCAGAGCAGTGAGCAAGGTCACCCAAAATTGGCCATCATTCTGTGAAGGAGTTGGCTGGTGCAGTTGGCCCTCCGGGTTTCCCTTTGGCCCTCTATCTCTTAGGCAACACTTCCTGGCATTGAATTTCTCTAGATGGCATGACTTTTTTTTTTTAAAGATTTTATTTATTTATTTGGCAGAGAGAGACACAGCAAGAGAGGGAACACAAGCAGTGGGAACAGGAGAGGGAGAAGCAGGCTTCCCGCTGAGCAGGGAGCCCGATGTGGGGCTCAATCCCAGAACCCCGGGATCATGACCCGAGCCGAAGGCAGATGCTTAATGACTGAGCCACCCAGGCGCCCCTAGATGGCATGACTTTTAATGAAAACACTCAAATAGGTGCAGAAATCAAGCCTATCACTGAAGCTCAAAGAACAATCTCCATAAATACAGTGTCAAAATAAATCATTAATCAATGAATACACTCTGATCACACAGAATAAGTAATGAGGAGAGAAGTAACAAGTAGGTAGTAAGTGGTAGAACCTACTTAATTCGAGTTAGCTTAAATAAAACATATATACATACACAAGGGGTTCTTTAGGGGAGATATCTAGAAATGAAATTGCTGAATCGTAGGGTATGCGTGTTTTAGGTTTTAATAGCTCCTGTTACGTTTTGCAGTGATGTTTTTGACACTTCTGTCCACCTTCCTTCGTATTTGGTTAGTATATAAGGCTGGACCTCTGCCTTACCTTATTTTTGTTGTCTTCAGTACCACCCTGTGTTTGATGCCACATCAATCTTCCCTGATGGGCCTGCCTTGCATCTAGACAGCTATCTGCAGGAAAAGGATGGAATTTCTGAAAGTCAGAGTAGCTTTGTCATTTATTTCTCGCTGGGGCACTTGTGAAGGAAGCAGGAAAACATTTAGAGGTGGCAATACAAGATTTACGTAGGGCAGGTTTATAATTGCCATCTTATTCTACCTAGAAACCTTAGGCCCTGGTTTGCAAACCCAAATGCCTTTGGGGGGCCCTATAGCACAATAAGAAGTGGTGAGGACCTATGAGGACCTGGCTAGCCCATCCTGATGAAGAAGGCAGGAGCTGGAAAAGCACAATCTTGAAACTAAAAGGAAATCTATCGACGCTTAGGCGGAGCTCCCCTTTACAAATGAGGATAATGAGGCTCAGAAAGGTTATTCCTCTTCTCAAAACCACATTCTCTGGGATTGTGTCCTTCTGCCCCCACACTGCTGTACCTGCCTGCACTGCTTAATCTGTTTCCCCCACCCAAATCTCCCACAGGTCCACTCCACTCTCCTTACTTTCCTTCTCTGGGCTCTGAGTTGCTTCATCAGTGCTCCCTTGTTCTCAAAACTCTGGCTGGATTCGGCCAAGGGCAGGCACCAGCAGGGGAGTGAAGGGCAGGGGAAGAGAGAGGTTAAGGTAGCTCTTCCCCATTTCCTCTCCCTCTGGGCAGTGTTTTATGGCAGTGGCTATATCCTTCCACAACTACGGCTTCTGCCAGAAGGTCCCCTCCCTGGAGCCATTCTCAAGGGACTCTTGGGACAGTGCCCCATTCCTTTGCCTCTTTAGGTCTGGAGTGATAATGGTTCCTCACTCCTGTGGATCCCTGGGTGCTTCTTGGTTCCCTGTTAATCCTGCCTGCACCACTGTTAGAAGTCCCTTCATTAATCGATCTAAGACTGTTTTCCATTGGCCATTGGATATACACCTGTGTGTGTATACCTGGATAGAAAATTAATTGAAGGCAAAAGCTTAGTTTTGCATTTTTATTTCTTAGTGGAAAATGTTTCTTCTACTTTATTTTATATTGCACAAGCAAACACTCCTTGGGAATATTAAAAATCTGCCCCCCCAAGGTATATCTGAATGGTCAATGAACATATAAGACATGCTCAATTTAATTAAGTCATTAGGGAAATACAAATTATAGCCACATCAGAATGGTTACAATGAAAAATATAGGAAATGCCAAGTGTTGGTGAGGATGTAGAACAACTGGACCTCTTAAAAACTGCTGGTGAACGTGTAAATTGACACATCACCACCTTGGAAAGCAGCTTGGCAGTATTGAGTAAAGCTGAACATGGACATGCGCTATGACCCAGCAATTCCACATTAGGCATATTCATTAGAAATGAGCATATACGTGCATCAAAAGTCATGTATGTACCAGAATGTTCATTAGCTGCAGAACTATTTGCAACAGCCAAACACAACCACCAAGTTGCCACACTAGTAGAATGAATTGTGGTCTATTCACATCACGGAAACACAGGTCTCTACAGCAATAAAAATGAATGATCTGCAAGTCCATGCCACCAGGGAATTATCACAAATATGATGTTGAGTGAAAGAAGCCATACTCAAAAAGTATAGAAATAGAAAACTTAATCTAAGCTGTGAGAAGTCAGGATATGGTACTGTTGCTGGACAGTAGTGTCTGGGAGGGAGTTTGAGGGGGCTTTTGGGGACTGGAAATGTTCTGATTCTTGATCTGGGTGTTGGTTGTAAGGGTATGCTCAGTTTGAGAAATTGAGCAAACTATTTACTCTTGATATGTACTTTTTTTTATTTTACACGTCAATAAAAGTTTTTGTCTTTCAATAAAACCTTCTTTTCCCCTTCAAATCTATACTCTGGCAACTCCCTGAATCGACATGACACATGTGTTCTCACTGGTGATGCTGTTTAGATCTTGTAGAAATGTCACCTTAAGTGGTTTTGAGCAAAATGCAGTGTGAATGGCTGAGAGCTTAAACATAACTGTGTGTTTTGATGTGGTTCAGGACACAGTACCCCAAAATACGGCTCCTCGGTATACTGGATATTTTGAGAAAATGACAGAAGCAGGAAGGTCACTCTGGCTTCCTCTCTCAGCCCTTCTTCCCAGAAACAGGCCATAAAACACTTTTGTGAGAGGTGCCCTCCTTATGCCTGCAGGAAAGGAACCTCCTTATCTCTGAAGATAAAGGGACACTGAAAGAATCCTAATAAGCAGGACTTGCTAAGTTTCCCACAGTTCACAACAATTTCCTCACACTCCTTAACCTATCATATTCCTCCGTGACCATCTACTCTCCATCAAACCTAACGTAAAGCTACATAGATCTTGCTGTTTCTTTGGGTCTTCACTTCCTTTAAAGCCTCCTATGTCACATAAAATTTATATTAAATAAACGTGTGTGCTTTTCTCCTGTTAATCTTCGTCAATTTATTTTTAAGTTTATTTATTTATTTTTTTTAATCATCTCTACACCCAATGTGGGGCTTGAACTCATGACCCTGTGATCAAGAGTCACATGCTTTTCTGAGCCAGCCAGGCACCCCCAGTCTTCATCAGTTTACTTTCTGGACCCAGCCAGGAAGCTGAAAAGGGTTGATATATACATACTCTATGACCCAGCAAATTCCCTACACCAGTAAATTACTCAAAAATAGAGACACCAAATTGTTTCTCTCACAAACATCTGGCTGTTTCGAATCTTGTAGTAAGTGTTGTTGCAAGTAAGTGGCAATACTGGAACCAGTATGCTATTGGGAATGAATCCAGTTGCAACGTTTGCACTCTTTATAAATTCTGGCTTCTTTGCTCACTGGTTGTGCATCTACAACTGCTGCTGTGTTCATTGTATACAAAATGGTGAATATGTGGGCTCACAACTTTTGTTAGAAGAAGTGTTAAGAGTTTGGTCTAAATATCCAGAATATTCTTGCTGCAGAACTGGGTTACCGCTTGGACAGGGGGAAGTCTGTGAGAAGTTGTGTTGGGGCTCAGAACGAGGGGTGGGGAAGGAAATCAGGTTGCAGTTACAGCAGTACAATGCCTGTGTTCCCAATGGCAGGGACACCGGGGTACAGGGGTAGCCCCCGAGACACATGTTTAGAAATGTTTAATCCGAATCGCAGTCATCTACATGCCTGCCATGTCCAACCTTCGAACCACGGAGGGAAGAAAGGAAGGACAAGCCAACTTGGCTCAAAACAGAGCAGGAACTAGGTAGCTTCTGTAGGAAGGCCAAAAAATGATTGCAACCACATGCGTATGCCAGCTTATGCTGGAATCTATTTTTTACAACTAAGGATGGAAGCAGAGCCACACAACAGCTACAGCAAAGGGTGAGGTCACGGCTGTGGTTTTGGGATGCAACAGTTCATTAGGAGAACACTTCCAATGACCACTTTAATTAAAGCATTAATTAGTGATGGAGCCTCATTATATTTCCCCCAAAATCTTGGTGTAGCTTTCCCACATTCTTATTTGCAAGAGGACAAAGGCTAAGTGAGAAAAGCAAGGCAGGAAAAGAAGGACAAGAGAAAATATATTGGAGCATGTAAGTAACTGCGTTTTTACCTACGAAAAATTAACAAAAAAAAATTGCCTGTTAAATAGTCTCAATAATTTAAGTGTTTGGAGAAATATAGTAGCATGAGCACAAGTGACTAATGATTCTTATAATTTTTAGTCAGGAATCAAGGGAGGGATGGAGGGAAACAGGGAGGGAGGAAAGAGAAATAGCTATAAAAATCCACAATTGTTATATGGGAGCATCTTACTAGATATTTATCTGGAAAATAAAGATTTCATAAATCCAATTCTTCTTTACATGCATTTGGGACACTGTGGCAAGTTGGTTAGTAGATCAAAAATCTTTTGGTAGTGTGACTTCAACAACTATCATGGTCATACACCTGGCAGTCTTTTGGACAGCAAGTTTTACAAAATTCTTATAGGAGGAAAAATTAAGATCCCGAGTGAGAGTATAAATTACTTCATCAAAATGTATACATTGAATTATTTGGAAGTAAATGGCAGCCTTTGCATAAGATACTTAAGACTTAAGTATCTTAAACTTTTGATTTTGCATGTTAACTCAGACTTCTTTATAAATCATATATTTTTACCCACTTTCTAGTTAATAAAAACTTTAATTCCCTCCCTTGACATGTGTTAGCAGGGATTGTTCATTCATTACATTTACAGAGAAGCATCTGAGGTTATTAGAAGGGTATTAGAATCACGTGGTAAAAAAAAGGTGACCTTTGAAATTCCTGTTTGACTAAATTTCTGAAGATAAAGGAGGAAGGAGGAAAGACAATATTGTATATCTTTGTCAGTTTAATTTGCTGACGACTGGTGATTACTGCCAGGAAATTGTTATATTGTTCTCTGGAAGCTTGAAAGGGATAGAGTGACTCAAAGTTTGCCTCCCACGTGGGGCAAGGGAGCCTTTGCAAATAAAACCTGAGTCTCAGCTTCTAGACACAGAAGAGGAGAGAGCAGACCCATGGGGCTGTCCACAGTCTGACATTCAAACTCTCTAAAACTCTCAGTTCTTGGAATCTAGACTTTCTTTGGTAGCAAAGAAGAAATCTGAAGGCTAGGAGTTCAAAACAATTCTGAAAAAAAAAGTACACTCATAGAGACCACAGCCCTATGATACTTTTGTAATATGATACTTATGTAATACGTTACATTTTTATCATTCTTATGTTCTTCCTGTCTTTTTTTTTTTTTTTTTTCTGGTCTATTTTCTTAAAATGCATCTTGGTGAAACAACAGATACTGGCAAGGGTGCAGAGAAAGGGGAGCCCTCTCACAGTGGGAATGCAAACTGGTGCAGCCACTCTGGAAAGGAGTATGAGGTTCCTCAAAAAGTTAGGAATAGAGCTACCCTATGACCCGGCAATTGCACTACTGGGTGTTTATCCAAAGGATACAAACACAGTGATTCGAAGGGCCACACGCATCCCAATGTTTATAGCAGTCGTGTCTACAATAGCCAAAATACATCTGTCCGTCGACAGATGTCCATCGACAGATGAATGGATAAAGAAGATGTGGTATATATATACAATGGAATATTGCTCAGCCATCAAAAAGAATGAAATCTTGCCATTTGCAACAATGTGAATGGAACTAAAGGGTATTATGCTAAGTGAAATAAGTCAGTCAGAGAAAGAAATACCATATGATTTTACTCATATGTGGAATTTAAGAAACAAAACAGATGAACATAGGGGAAAGAAAGGAAAAACAAAATAAGACGAAAACAGAAAGATAAAGACAAACTCTAAGAGACTCTTAACTATAGGAAACAAACTGAAGGATGCTGGTGGGTAGTGGGATGGGGTAACAGGGGGTTGGACATTAAGGACGGCACTTGATGTAATGAGCACTGGGTGTTATATGCAACTGATGAATCACTTAATTCTACCTCTGAAACTAATAATACATTATATGATAATTAAACTGAATTTAAATTAAAAATTTTTTAAATGCAGCTTGGTAATTGTGGTGTGTATTCAAGTTTGTATTTTATTTTCTTTTTCCCCAAAGCATTTCTTATATTGCTACAAAGTCATCATAGCCATTATTTTAAGTAGCTGTGTAAAATTCCATTGAGTGGGTTACCAAAATTTAGTGCACAGGTGCTTCATTCAAGGATTATTTTTTCTTTCTGCCCCAGTCTGCACCAGAGAACTTCACTGCAGTTGGTCACAGGGAGCCAAACTCACAGAAATGAAGTCCAAAGGAAAGTTCCCATTGGAACCAGCTGGATCTATTCTTCCTGCCCAAGGACTGGTGTGTGCTGGATGAGGGTAGGGATAATGAGTATCCATAGCTTTATATCCCCCTCCTGAAAAGCTTTGGTGGCAAGGAAAAAAACCCCGTGAGTGTCCAGCCCAGGGCAACTCATCAAAAGCCAGTGTCCCCCTTCATGCTAATTAAAGAGAAGATTTTATACATATTGACCTTAAAAAACAAAAGAGTCAGCTATTTTTCAGGAAAATGAATTTATTCTGGAATGGCAGAGAATTGCAATTTGGGAGAAGAAAAATATGGTGAACCAGAAGCAAGTCTGGATTTGTTTTTGTAGGGGAAGAGAGGAAGCTGGGAAGGGCTGTTACAGATTCTCCTTGGCTAAGTGTGGAAGTCTAGGCTGTTGCTGGGCAGGGAGAAATTCTTCCTTCCTGCTGCTGGAGTATATAAAGTAAGCTTCTTCCAGCTGGGGTAATGCAAACTGTGTTTCTTAAGGTGAGGGGTAGTATTAGAGCTCCCCCTTCAGGGATTCCAGACTCCATTTTTATTGAGGTTTCCTTTACTTTCACATATGCAAAGCAGACCATAATTAATTTGTTTGTTTTATAGACTTTATTTTTTAGGGCAGCTAGAAGTTCACAGCAAAATTGAGCAAAAGGTACAGAAGTTTCCCATTTATGCCCACACATGTGTAACCTCCCTCGTTATCAACATCTCCCACCAAAGTGGTACATTTGTGAAAATATACACAAATCTATATTGACACATCATTAATACCCAGAGTCCATACTTTACAATAGGGTTCATTCTTGGTGCTGTGTATTCTATGGCTTTGGACAAATGTGCAATGGCATGGACTTCCCATTATAGTGTCAGGCAGAATCCTGTGTACTTCACCTATTCATCTCTTCCTTCTCTCTAACCCCTGGCAGCCAGGGATCTTTTTACTGTCTCCATAGTTTTGCCTTTTCCAGGATGCCATATTGTTCCAATCATACAGTATGTAAACCTTTTCAGTTTGGCTTCTTTCACTTAGTAATGTACATTTAAATTTCCTCTGTGTCTTTTCATGGCTTGATAGCTCATTTTTTTCAGGGCCGAATAATAATCCATTGTCTGGAAGTACCACCATTTATCTACTCAGCTACTGAAGGACATCTTGGTTGCTTCCAAGTTTTAACAATTATAAACAAAGCTTCTAAACATCAATATGCAAGTTTTTACGTGGGCATTAAGTTTTCGGCTCCTTTGGGTAAATAGTAAGGAGTGTGATTGCTGGATCGTATGGTAAGAGTATGTTTGGTTTTGTGAGAAACCACCAAATTGTCTTCCAAAGCGCCCAAGCCATTTTGCATTCCCACCAGCCATGAATGTGAGTTCCCACTCCTCTACATCCTCGTCAGCACTTGGTGTTGTCAGTGTCCTGGATTTTGGCCTTTCTAACCCACGTGTAGTGGTATCTCATTGTTGTTTCAATTTGCATTCCCTGATAACATGTTGTGGAGCATCTTTTTATATCTTATTTGCCACCTGTATATCCTCTTTGGTGAGGTGTCTGTTCAGGTCTTGGCTTATTATAAATCAGATTCAGACTCCCTGTTTGAGTTAGTGTCTCACTCTCTGGGACCATGTGTGTGGACTAGAACCAGCAAATGCAAAGGAGTATTTGTGGGATATGTTCCTGGTGTAAATGAGGCTTCGACTCTGAACTGCACCTCTGGCCAACTGTCAGAAGTTCCTTCCATTATTACTACCCCTAAAATAAGCACACTCAGAATGGTGTGATTACACTACTCCTGCCTCTGCCTCGCTGCCCCCCCCTCCCCCGCCCAGCCTCTTCTCATCTCAGCTGCTCACATGTACATGTTGGAAAGGAAGGAATTCATATCATAACACTCCTCTGTCAAAACCCTGCAGCGGCTCATCCCTGGCCACCCCACCCTCTAGCTGCAGCTCTAACAGGTCAGGCACACTCCCAACTCAGGGCTTTCACACATGCTTTCCCTCTGCCTGGACCCAGCTCAAGTGTGACTGGCTTCATCCACACTATTTAAGGTTGCAGCTCCCAACCTGACTACATCTCACACTTTACCCAGCTTTGTTCTTTTCCATTGCACTTACCATCATCTGACACCCTGCGTATCTTGCTTATTTATTCATTGTCTGTTTTGCACAAGTACATGACACTTTCACCAAGGCAGGAGTTTTGTTGTTGCGCCTCACTGCTATATCCCTAGCATAGAGAACAGAGCTCAGCTATTGCAAGATTCTCTCAACATGTTAAATGAATATTTGAGGGGCGCCTGGCTGGCTCAGTGGGTAGAACATGGGACTCTTGATCTCGGGGTCATGAGTTCAAGCCCCATGTTGGCTGAGGAGCATACTTTAAAAAAAAAGAAAGAGTATTTGAAACAAGTGATTTAGTCATCATTTTGATACTGCCATTGGGCCATATCATGTTTAGAAATACATTAAACTTGCCCTTGAAATCCACACCGTTGAAATGTCTTTTAAGTGAGACCATACAAGATGCTCTGATTATTTCAGTAACAGAACTTCCTTGGCTATGACCCAAAATACAACCAAAGTAAGCCACAGCCTATTCTATAAGAAATGTAATTTTTAAAGCTCCCATTTTTTGCTTTTATTTGCTTAGGACAGCCATGTCTGCCTGCAATGAGTCATCTCAAGCAGTGAGGAAAGCATTCATATGAAATACATGTAGCTACTTTTTCTTTTGTCTAGGGTAATTGAAGCTGAGGCCAATTTACCAGAAGTTAGGAGGTAGCTCCATGGCTGTGTCCCAGAAGTATCCACCCCCAGCTCTGCTCTCCTAATGGGAGGGTAGCTTCACATCAGAGGATTCAGGTAACCTAGGTCTGGGACATCATAGCAAAGTGTTGGAATCAATCCAAGTCAAGCAAAAACAGTATCCTTGCCTTCCTTTGAAATGCCAGTAATAGAGATTTGTAAGAGGAGGAGGTTAAAAAGAAAACTGAGCAGACAGCTACGGTCTACACTGGAGGCCCTGCCCGCCATCCTCTTGGCCTCCCGACTTCATGCCCACTGGCTTCCTTTCCAAGTGTCCCTCACTGCATTTCCACTGAGTATTTCCTTGCCACAGACTGGAAGCACCAAAGGAATTACGATGCCCCGCCCAGGAAAAGCCATCAAACAATGGTTACTGTAAATAGGTGTATAAATAGGCCACCTCCTTCGCCTTTAGGTGGGATAACTCTGACGTGGGTCTTCCACACAAGGCCTAAGCTCCAGCTGCCCACCGTGGAAGCTGGCTTGGTAACATCTTTGATCGATACCCCTCCCATCCTGGATCACTTCCCTGCTCCCTCACCTTCACTTCTCACATCAGTTCTTTGCACTCTGCTGCTTATCCTGGGATTGGCTTCTGAGGGAATCCGTATTGAGACAATGTCCATTTCAAAAGGACGTCAACCTGTAGTAAGGTACACTTTCATGTAAAACCTTTTTTCTTATTGCTTTCAATCCCCTTCTTTCCTTCTCTCTCTCCTTTTCCTTTTTTTCTCCTGATTTCTAAGCCCCACATTCTTCTCTTCTCCTCTCTCTCCCTCTTTTTTCATGCTGTCAAATGACAGCGCACCTACCTGATTGCAAACCCTGTGCTGCTGCTAAAACCCAGTTGTTATCGATACAGGCCATTGAGAAGCTGCATCCTTCTTAGAGGGATTGGGACATTATTCACATGTTCAGACAAGGTAAACTATGAGCTCCTTGCCTGCGGGAGCCTCATCTTACTGACAGCATGCCAGGACAGCCTCCGGAAACTTGGCACAGCTGCCTTTCAGACTAACGGACCAACTTGGAAAAGCAGAACATACGACAGCTCAGTAAGAAAGTTGATACACCGAGGGCAAGACTGCTCCCACGTAGCACATTACTCTCCACTGAAAGCCGCTAATGAGCTCAGGCAGTCCTTGCCCTGGGGCTCCCATTTGCTTTGTCTTGTGGTGTCCAACAAGCTAGGAGTGCTAACCCAGAAGGTTTTGTGGAAGTCACAGCACAAAGGGAGGTTATGAGCCAAATACTCCGTGCTCCCTGTATAATCAAACAAGAACTAAGTAATTGCAGCCTAGACAAACTATTACTCACCCCCATTACGTGTTGCTTGGGTTCACTGCACTGCAGTATCTATGCTTTTAAAGCCACTCTTTGGTGATCCACGTTTTCAGAGACTCGGATTTGGGAAGGTTGGAAGTATATGGAAAGGAATTATTGGGGGTGATAGAACTTGCCAGAAGTGCAGATTTGGACGCCCGCCGTGGCCTCGGCCCCGCCCCCCGGGACGCAGCGCCGGTCACCTGACGCAGCTGCGGGCTGGAGAGACACAAGGGAAGTCGCTGTCGCCACAGTCGAGGAGCTTCTGCTGCCGCCGCCGCCGCCTGCAGCGGCCGGGACCCTCCGCCTCACCGCCTCCGCTTCGCCGCCCGCGCCATGCTGTCTGAGAAGACCTTCAGGCAGCGCCGCGCCTTCGAGCAAAGAGTAGATGTCCGACTTACCCGAGAGCAGCATCCTACCAAAATCCCAGTGGTAATAGAACGGTACAAGGGTGAGAAGCAACTTCCTGTCCTGGACAAAACCAAATTCCTTGTACCTGATCACGTCAACATGAGTGAGCTCATCAAGATCGTTGGGAGACGCTTACAACTCAACGCTAATCAAGCCTTCTTCCTGCTAGTGAATGGACACAGCATGGTGAGTGTGTCCACGCCGGTTTCTGAAGTGTATGAAAGTGAGAAGGACGAAGACGGATTCCTGTATATGGTGTACGCTTCTCAGGAGACATTTGGAATGAGACTGCCTGTGTAAGCCTAGAAAAATGCATCTGTTCTTGAATTTTTTTAAAACCTTACCAAGGAGAAAAAAAAGGGATATTACCAACTGAGATTGATGAGTCCATCCAATCACAGATCATCAACACAGTAGTGTTCCTGCCTAGGAGTTTTGGGAAGTTGTTTTGTACTGTACGCAGAAAAACTGAGCTCCAAATGAGCACATTCAGCTTTGGAAAACTACATTATTTAACCTAGGCTGTTTTGTTTTCAAATTTAGAAGTTTAAAAATAAAATACTTTGTATTCTAAAAAAAAAAAAAAGAAGTGCAGATTTGATCTTTATGTTGATTTCATGCACTGTTATCTTTCTAAAGACATGGATGGTCACTAGAGAACACACTGCTGGTGTCTCCCCTCCAGACACCCCATATCCCCTTAGTACCCCCATCTCTGGGCATGCCAACCCAAAAGCTTCCAGCTAGAAGCCCCCGAGGATCTTCTGGGGCCTCTGGAGCCCCTGAGTCCTTGGAAGTAGCCCTCCACCATGGCCTTCCACCCATGGTGGAAACTGATAAATAAGGACTCCAGCAACCTTGCCCGCTGGCTAAGGTAACTCTGAGGTGTGCCCCATGAGGCTCCCGAAGTCCCCAGCAGAAGCAAGCTGTGTATGCCCTTCACTAACCTGCCGGATAACATGGCCTCCACTGCCCTGTGATTGCTCCTCCCAATAAAGCCTGGGCACACAAGCACTGTCTCACGTCTGCTTTCCAGAGAGCCCAAGCTAGGACTTCCTGCTCTCTTTTCCCCCTTAGGATGCAAGTAACTATGGGGCACCTTCCAGGGCCCTTATGCCTTTTACAGAGGCAATTTCAGACACACTACCCCCAAAGAGTAATTGTAACTGCAGTGCAAAACTCTAGAGACACTGCTGGACAGATGTAGTCTTTTATCGTTTATATCACTGTAGGAAGCTGTTGACTCTGCTCCTGGGACTAGTTTAGTCATGCTGTTTGTATGTGCAGTTGAGCTGAAAACAGTAGAAGAAGATTTGGATGTGAAATAACGAAATAGTCCAGATTTGTTTAGAGCACACTCGTGCATGCATGCACATACACACACACGTTTACTACCCCTAACAAAGAAACTAGTTTGTACTGGTTTTCCAGGGCTGCCCTAACAAAATACTGCAAACTAGGGGGGCTTAGAACAACAGAAATTTATTCTCTCACAGTTTTGGAGGCTAGAAGTCCAAAATCAGGGTGTTGCCAGGACCATGCTTCTGAAATCTGTAAGGAAGAATCCTTTCTTGTCTCTTCCTAGTATCTGGTGGTTTGCTGGCAACCTTTGGTGCTCCTTGGCTTATAGAAAGCATCACTCCATTCCTCTGTCTTCACATGGCATTCTCCCTGTACCTTTTTACACCGTCTACCTTCTGTGCCTGTCCACATACCTTTCTCCTTTTTATAAGGATGTTGGTCAGATTGGATTAGGAGCCACCCTTATGACCTCATCTTAACTTTTTCGTAGGAAGTTTAGGATCCACTTGTCCATTTCTGCAAAAAAAAAAAAGCCACCTGGGATTTTTATAGGGAAAGCAGTAAATTTGTAGAACAGTTTTGAAGAGTATCGCCATCTTAACAATACTTAGATTTCCAATTCACAAGCACGGGATACCTTTCCATTTATTTATGTCTTCTTTAATTTCTTCCAACTATGTTTTATGGTTTTCAGTGTACAATGAGCTTGTTTATTAGTCCTAGAGGGTATGTATGTGTGTGTGTATGCTGTGTGTTCCTTAGGATTTTCTGTAGTCAAGATCATGTCACCTATACATAGAAATAACTTTACTTTTTTCCTTTATGATGTGAAATACCATTTATTCCCTTTTTCTTGTTTAATTGAGTTGGCTAGAATCTCTAATGAAATGTTGAATAAAAGTGGCAAAAGAAAATATCTTTGTCGTTTTTCTGACCTTAGAGGGAAAGATTTCATCAGTAAATATGAGGCTATATGTTGGTTTTTTTTAAGTTGAGGAAGTTCCCAGAATGTATTTTTAATTTGTTTATAAAATATGCTTTATGTAAAATTCACATAACATTTTGTGTCTGGAAACTTTCTACATGTGGGAAATCAGATCCTTGAATTCTTTGGGGAATTCTAGGATTACAATGAATCTATGGCCAAACAGCTCCATTTCATGGAAAGGGAGTATTTTCCAAGGTTGCCTGGTAGATTTGGAGGAAAAGGGACTGGAGACTCTGACTCCCTGCGAAATTCTTCCCAGCTTCAGAATTCAATAGACAAGTCCATGTTCGAGTGGCAAGTTCTGAAAAGAGTGTCAGTGGTTCTTTTTTTCCACAAGAACCCACAATTATAAAAGGGCTTTATATAAGACTTTATCATGAAAGCTCTTTGTGCTAAGTATGGAATAATGTTTCTTTAGGAGCCACAAGGAATAGGAATTTTGCCTAACATTGGGATAGATTTACATAAGACTTTGGAATTAAATGAGAAGTATGGTACCCATGTCTTAGATCTCAGGAAATCCCAGCCAAGAGCAAGCATGTGCTGAGAGTTGGGGTTCACTCATTTTGCTATCACAGAGAATGCCAGTTGCAACAAGCCATCATTGCATAGCCATATAAAAGAATTCAAGATGTCAAGAAGATATTACTTATGTACAGCATATGTGAAAGTGTAGTATTCATACTACTGGCGGTAGACAAAATAATTCTATATGTCAAACTACAAGTGTAAAACTGATCAAGAACAGCTGCTCAATGCTCAGTCATTACTTACCCCATATTGACACTTGGCCATTGGTAGATCTCAAATACTTTTGCCTTTGAATTGGCTGAATTTTTGTTGCTATTTCAGTTCTTTTCAGGGTGTCTCCATACTGCGCCCAGGAGTAGGAGAAAACCTTGGGTTTAAATACAATAGATGTCACTAACTTATTTGTATAAGGAAACATGGAACAAATACTGCATATTGACAAGTAACTAATGGCTCCCATTACAACATGTTGTCCCCCCCCATAGCTTGAGCTGGTAAACCCAGAAAATTACTGCACAGTGATAAAGCCACCAAAAACTTTGGTTTATCTCCACTTCCGACAGTCAGAAATATGCTTAGTTCAGGACCACAGACTCTACATGTCAACCTGCAAATGTCTACAACTACTAAATAAGAGAAGAGAGCGAATATATCTGGTGTCAGGATTTCTGAAAATGTGGTATTTATACTACTGATGGTGGGCCAGATAGTTCTAGGGAGTGAGAAAGATCAACTTAAAACATTTAATAGTTATATATTTATGCGTATTAATGTGTATTTAATATATAAGTAGCACATAGAGTTTATGTTTCATGATTGTTATAGCTTACGATAGAGCTAAAATAGGAAATTAGGTTTTTAAAGTAAGCCCATTAAAAAAAAAAGTGTCAATGGGACAGAAAATCAAGAAAATTGTTAGTGAATGTCTCCATCAGATATCAGCATAGTAGTAACTACAAAACAAAACAAACTCAGTGGCATACAACAATAAACAAGCATTCCCATGCTCTCATGTGGTCAGATGGGGCAGTTCCCTGCCATGTTTCTTGCTGTGCAGCAGGTCTACCTGGGGCACATTTTTCTCATTAAGAAAATGAGAAGGTCCCAGAGGGATGAAAACACGTATGTATGAAAACACATGACATCTTTTAAGTCCTAGCCCTGGAATTGATACACTGTCACTTCTGCCCAGTTTCCAATGACCCAAGCAAGTCATTCGGTCATGACCAACATCAGTGGGATGGGGAAGTACGCTGCTCCCATGGAGGGTGGAGTTGGGGGAACGAACATTTGCTAAGCAATAATCTAACCTAACTTAACCATCAGAGCCAATGATTGAGGTGTTAGGGTATCAGGGTTAGTGAAATTCATCACCTTAATGAAGAAGGCATATCAAAGCCAAACCCTCATTAGTGTTGTTTTATACTAGAAGGGTTATGTGTTTTAAAAATTGTAAAATAATATTTTATCATGGCAAAAAATTCAAAAAGAACAAAAAAACAAAAGAGTAAGATTGTACATCTCTCTTGATTCCAGTTTTCTAATCCTATTCCCACAAGTAAATCCCTGTTAGTTCTTAGTGTTTTCTTCCAGACTATTTTCAATGCTTATTGGTTTGTTGTTTTCCAAGAAATGTGAAGTTGCACCATACATATCATTTCTAAATTTTCTTTTTTTTTTTTTACTTAACAATACATTATGGATATTTTTCCATGGAAGTACACAGTATCAATGTCATTATTCTTAATGGCTGCACAGTACGCCATAGTATGAACATAGCATGATATAGTAAACCACTTTCATGCTGACAAACACTTAGGTGATGTCCAATTTTTTGCTATCACAAACAATATCAAAGGAATATATTTGTATGAAAATCTTTTTATACTTAGGAATTTCTGTGTTATTATTCCCAAGAACGAGTTGCCATGTCAATGGACATTGGAAACTTTGGTGGATACCTCTGAGTTACCCTTCCAAGTGGCTGCACCAATTGCCATTCCTTCCACCACATTATGATTATTCACAGAACATACTTGAGCCTTAACTGTAATTACATTTGGGAGTCTTCTGATATTAAGTATATAATTGCTTATCTGAAGCCAGAAAAGTTTTCCACATACTTAATTCTGTAGGAAACAAAATTTGCCTAATGTTGAGAACATCTTTATGGTGACGATTTCTTCCCAGCTTATAACTTTAGTTTTTCTCAAAAGAATTTCTGACCCACTGGAATGGTAATAATGAAAAAGATGTGGAAAACCAATGCTGACAAAGAGGAGGACCAACGGGAACCCTTGTACAGAAACGGTGGAAGCGAACATTGCTACAGCCATTTTAGAAAATTGCTGGGTAGAATCTACTAAAACTGAATATCTGAGCCAACAATTCAGCTTCTAGATATATACTCAGCAGAATTCGGGACATATATTCATGTAAAGACATGTACTAAAATGTTCACAACAGCACTATTCATATTAACCCCAAACTTGGAACAGTCCAAATACAGAACCTGAGTAGAGGAATAAATAAATGGTGGTACAGTCATAGAATGAAGAATCGTACAACAATGGGAGTAAACATTTATAAGTAAAAATACAGATAAATCTTGCAAACATTTTTTTTTTAAAGATTTTATTTATTTATTTGACAGAGAGAGAGACAACAAGAGAGGGAACACAAGCAGGGGGAGTGGGAGAGGGAGAAGCAGGCCTCCCGCTGAGCAGGGAGCCCCATGCGGGGCTCGATCCCAGGACCCTGGGATTATGACCTGAGCCGAAGGCAGATGCTTAATGACTGAGCCACCCAGGCGCCCCACAAACAGAAGTTTGAATGACATAAGCCAGACGCAAAGGAATTTGTCTTATAAGATTACATTTAAATGAGTGTCAAGGAAAAGTAAAATTATTATTTTTAAAGATTTTATTTATTCATTTGAGAGAGAGAGAGAGCAGAAGCAGCAGGGAGAGACAGAGAGAGGAAGAAGCAGGCTCCCCACTAAGCAGGATCCAGATGTGGGGCTCAATCCCAGGACACTGAGACCATGACCTGAGCCGAAGGCAGACACTTCACCTACAGAGCCACCAGGTACTCCAGAAGTAAAATTATTTAATGCTGTTAAAAGTCCGGGTGGTGGTTATCTTGGGTGTGGTGTGCAGAGACAGTGACTGGAGATGGCATGAGGGGGCTTCTAAGGGTTCTGTTTCTTGACCTGGATGCTCACCCAGGGGTCACCATTTGTGGCATTTCATTGAGCTGTCCTAGTATAATTGGTGTGCTTTTTTCTGTATATGCTGTATCTCAATACAAAGTTTATTAAAAAGGAGTATTTGGTGAAAAATCCCTGTCTCTGTTTTAAGAATTTTTCTTAAAAATTCGATTGTGTCTTTGAATTCTACTATTTTTGAACTAGTGGGATGTAATGGCTCTACTCCTGCCCACCCAGCCTACAGTGAAGCCAGCAGGGTGAAGCAAGGCATTGGGGCTGTGCTGGGCATGCCCCTTCTCGGTGCTGGCAAGATTCTTTCCAGGTTTGCCACAGTCAACACTGCCTCATTAAGTCCTTGTGCTGACAGAGGGCTATCAAAGCCTGCACACCAAGGTGGAACCGGAGCTGCGCTTGTATTACAAAGTTGAGAAAACTTAGATCCTGAGTGATGAACAAAAGTAGGGCTCAGACCAGAGGGTGTTTTCTTATGCTCCCTGAATCGGAGGTTTGCAGACACTATGAAAATAGTAATCACTGTAATCAGCTGAGACTTCCTCATTCACGATTACTCAACGCCTCCATCTGACCCTGCTTGCTCACTCATTTCCCCACGCACCCTGTCCTTCTTGCTTATTGACTTCATTGTTTGCCAGGCCAAGCAGAGTAGAGCAACCACTTTCATGTCCTAAAGAGGGGGGGTTTCTGCAGAGCTATCTCTAGAGCTTGGCCAAGGCCTTCAGGCCTCTTTGTCATCCCCCAAGGTGCCAAATATCTGGAAACTCACCTCTTAAAATGGCTTTAAAAAAAAACCCAAGTTCTGCTTGGAATTTTTTTGGGGGGAGGGCTTTAATTTAATGCAATAATAGCATCCATGTCATAAGGGTTATGATTTCTTGAGTTTTTGGAAAGATAAATATGTTCATGAAATCATGGCCAAAATCAAAACATTTTCTTTATCTACAAGGTTTCCTCAAACGACACTGCAGTCCAACCTCCCTCCCCCTACCACCACCTCATTGTCACTGTAGACTTGTTTCCATTTTCTAGAATAAACCTGCTTTCGGAGAAGTGGCTGTGGCAATGGGCTAAATCTAAGCATCTTTCACACATTTGTGTACACACATACACCCCTTTCTAAGGAGAGTCTTTCTATAGCCTCACAACAAAGTAAACAGCCTTATATGGCTTGGGAGCATACCCTGTGACCTCCTGACCACAGAATTGGAAGAAGGCAGGAAACCTGATCTAGCAGACTGAAAGGAGGATTGTTGGAGTGCTCTGCCCAACAGGAAGGGCCATGAGGCCACAGCAGCTACTGATAGGCAGAGGCTTTGGATCAGCACAAGCCATGGTCTGGAGATAGCGGGTAGGATGGTGGGTAGTGGCAGCAGCTTCTAGCAAGCACCTAGTTCTGGAGGCTGGAAGTCCAAGACCAAGACGTCAACAGGGTTGTCTCTTCTGAGGTCTCTCTCCTTGGCTTACATGTAGATGTCTTCTCTCTGTCTTTACATGATCTTCTCTCTGGGTGGGTCTGTGTCCTAATCTCCTACTAATAAGGACACCAGTCATACTGGATTAGGGCCCACCCTAATGAGCTCCTTTTAATTTAATCACCTTTTTAAAAGCCCTATTTCCAAATTAGGTCACGTTCTGAGGTACTAGGACTTCAATACATGAATTTGAGGGTAGGGGACACAATTCAGTCCATAACACCCCATAAAGGCCAGGGATAGGCCAGCCCCTCCTATAGGCTGGGAGTCAAGGGCCTTGTCGATGGAACTGAATCCTGGGATCAGGAACCCCTCTTGGTTCCAGAACAAACCTTGAATTTCAATGAGTCCTTCGCCCTGCACGGCAGTCTGTGAGTTCCCAAAAGATTCCTCTTGCCCTTATTCTTCATCTTTCCTTGGAGTAAACTCCTGCTACTTGAGGATAGCCCAACTAGGTATCTTTTCCTGAAGCTGAAAGCATAGAGCACTGTTGTCTGCTTACAAGTAGATACATACAAGGAGAAAGGGTTAAGAAATGAACTCTTGGCTTAGATGGGAGGGGAGAGAAGGAGCTAAACTCTCCCTTTTACTTCTCATAATGGCCTTTCTCTCTTTTTAATGTTCTGGCATCTAAGCTAACAATAAAATCAGGCAATTCCAATTATTACAAAGAGGGATTTATTATGCTTTTAAATCTGTGCTTATAAACTTCTCTTGGGCATACAAGGCAGAAGTACCCAATTATGTGTTTCATAAAAAGCCCTCCAGAGGGCAGGCAGAAATAGCAGGATGCAGGCTCTGGCTCCTGTGGGGTCATGGGTTGCAGTGCAGCTGATAGAGGAATTTGCCTGGCTCTACACTTTTCTAAATATAATCTTTTGCCAAGTTTTCTCAGCAGAGTAAACTTGTTGCCCAAAGCTATGAGATAAAGGTAAGTTCTTAAAGGAAAAGGATTTGTAAGCCATAGAACTTAGCAGTGAACTAGGGAAGTGTTCTTATCTACCTTGTCTGGGAGGGAAAAGTTCACATGTCAGAGAGCATTTTTGGGGCACCTGGCTGGCTCAGTCAGTAGAGCATGAGACTCTTGATCTTGGGGTTGTGAGTTCAAGCCCCATGTTGGGTGTAGAGGTCACAAAAAAAGAAAACATTTTTATTTATACTTCATAAGTCAAACTGAACACACACAAAGATTTGGGGAAGTGTTATTGCCAAATGGTGACATTTTTATGAGGAAAGAATGAAGATCAAGGGTTAATTTCCCCCCCAATTAGTTTATGCAGAGGCTGTAAACTGGTGGTCCCAGGGCCATGGCTCACCCAAAGACAAGTTTTTTTTTGCCTGTCCTGCTAAAATTAAAAATATATGTATTGGAATAAACTACCAAAATTTTTGAATTGAGAGATTTTATGCCAATATCTGCATTTCTAGCTTTCCTTCAGCAATTGGAAGACTTGGCAATGTCAGGTCCTAAGTGGTAATAACCATTTGAGCTAAGCAGTGGGCATAACCTTAAGACTGACCAAGATCCAATCCTTGACCAAGTCCTAGCCAGGCTCCTCTGAGCCTTCCTCTCTACTGGGCCTCGACCTTGGCCTATAAAGACTTGAAAAAACATGAATAGTTTCTAACAGCTCAAGGCCACATCCCTAGGATGACCCAGCCCCCCTTAAAGTGCCTGCCTGAGAAAGCTCAAGGCTGCCAAAATAATTTCCTTTTTGTTCCAGCCAATACCTGAGGGTAGGGCCCCTGTCTCCCAATCTCTGTGGGAGGGCAGGAGAGTAACTTCCCTAAGTGTCCCTAACTTCCCTAAGTTTGCTACCTCAAATGCATTTCTAATGGAACACCTTCCCTTCCCACTTTTTGTAAATTTTTCACTTCCCTGACTCTACTGAGACCCACTAACCCACCCCCCATTCCTTCATTCTCCCTTTAAAAGTCCCAGTCACCTTTGTACAATCCAAAGTTGAGTTCAGTTCACATTGCATGCTTTTCCCTATTGTAATAGTTATTACTGATTAAAATCTGTCCTTACCAGTTTGACAGGTGTCTGGCTTTGTTTATCTTTGACAAGATGTAATATACCACCCCAGTTCCGCAGTTTACCCAGGTCCCCACCCTCCCCACTCCCTTTCTTGTGTCTATGCTGAGTGCAAGTTGGCAATTATCAACTCGCTTGCTCTGTTATTTCACATACAAGGAAGTGGAAAGTAAAATAATTTTTATGCCCACACATCTCTCCCAAAGAGGGAAAATGAGAGATACAGAAAGCCATGTGTCTCAAGAAAAATGGGAGAATGCACAATTCTTTTAGAAACAAAGGCCACGCCTACTTAATAGGATACATTGCTCTGGCCACTTTACTCCTAGACATTATCTGCCTGCTTCTTGAAGGCACCTGCTTTTGTACCCCAGAATCTCAAGTACCCACATCGAGCCGTTGTTGAAGGCCTAAGTGGTTAGGCCATCTGGACCACAGTAATGAATTACAGGCTTAACAGCTACCTGAGGTACCTTCCTGTAGCCTTCAGCCTCCACTTTTAATGATCTTCAGCTCTTAGGTCTCCATGTCAGACCAAACATCCTCAGCTTTCATAACCTGATTTCTTATCCCCCCAAAGCTGAACTGCCAAGTGTGTCAAGAAGAAGCATTAGAGAAACTTGCTGTTGGGCAAGTGTGTGGTCCTGCAGGAAGGATTGGTTCATTTCTCTCCATATGGCTGCATCCATGGGGTCGGCATATAGTTGAGGACTGATATTCTGGGATATCATGTCAAAGATACTGAAGAGAATGAAGCATTAAGACTGTCAATATTAGTTACAAGGCAGCATCAGCTTCTGGCTTCATGCATCATGAGCTGTGCTGTACTTGACTGCTTGTTCTTTTTTTTTTAATTTTTAAATTTATAGTCAATTAACATATAATGTATTATTAGTTTCAGAGGTAGAAGTCAGTGATTCATCAGTCTTATATAATACCCAATGCTCATTACATCACGTGTCTTCCTTAATGTCCATCACCCAGTTACCCCATCCCACCCTCTCCCCTCCAGCAACTCTCAGTTTGTTTCCTATGATTAAGAGGCTTTTGTGGTTTGGCTCCCTCTCTGATTTTGTCTTGTTTTATTTTTTCCTCTCTTCCCCTATGATCCTCTGTTTTGTTTCTTAAATTCCACATATGAGTGAGATCATTTAATCATTGTCTTTCTCTGATTGACTTATTTCACTTAGCATAACACCCTCTAGTTCCATCCATGTTGCAAATTTGCCTGCTTATTCTTACTAAAACTTCAATTCCAAGTAATACTTATTGTCTTGGGCTAAGGACCTAATGACCGCCTGAGCAGCTAAAAGGACTTGGTTGTATTGGTGTCCAAGATTTTCTTGACAAAGGATACAGAACTATTAGCATTTTTCGAACATGAAATGGTCCAGGCATTTAAGCTTGAGATAATAATTTGCAAAGGAATGCTTTTATCCCTGGAGAGCAGTGTGCTGAGTTATGGGTGGGCTAATTTCCCCCCCCTCTTTTTCCTGTTTGCAAGAATGTGTCTAAGAGTCTGTGGCCCACCATCATTAAAAGAGAATGTGGTACAGTCATAAGAATTCTTGACAAAACCTTGATTGGCAGGAGTTGGTGAGTAAGGGTAGGGACCACCCAAAGCGACCTCAGAAAGGAGGGAGATGAACCAGGTTTATAATTCCCTTAGGGCCCAGACACTGTTTCCACATACTTCTGGAATCCTTGGGTACCAGACCAATGAAAGAGAGATACATAAATGACAAACACCAAGCCCCTACTCAGTGATGATTGTGTGTGGACTGGACTATGATTGTGGGGTGTCCTGGAAACAATCAGAATCAAGTGGGTTCATTCCATCTGTCTTTCCAGGGAAGATGGGTTTATTTATTTAACTTTCTATTGTGAAGAATTTGAAACATACACAAAAGTCAACAGAACTATATAAAAGCCCATGTGCTGACCACCAGGCCTAACTTCTAACAACCGAAGGCTGGTTCTGTCCATCCACATCCCATATTATTTTTGTTGCAAAATTTAAGCATTATGTGACTTCATAAATATTTAAGTATATAGCTCTAAGAATAAGCACTATTTTGAACATAACCACAATAATACCATTTTCAGATAAAAAAATTAACAGTAATTTCTTAGTGTTACTATTTAAATTTCAGATTATCTCAAAAATGACATAATTTTTTCAGTTTGAATCAGAATTCAAATAAGATTCACACTATGATTAGGTTGTAATTCTGTGTCTCTTAAATCTCTTCTGATCTGTAAGATTCCCTTCCATCTCTTTTTCAATTTATTTAATTTGTTGTACTGTACCATATTGTATTGTATTTTAATTCCAGTATGGTTACTATATGGTGTTATATTAGTTTCAGTTGTACAATATAGTGATTCAGCAATTCCATATGTTACTCAGTGCTCATCAAGATAAGCGTACTCTTAATCCCCTCCACCTATTTCCCCCATCCCTGCTCCTACCTCCCCTTTGGTAACCATCAGTTTGTTCTCTACAGTTAAGAGTCTAGATTTTGGTTTGTCTCTCTCTTTTTTCCCTTTGTTCGTTTGTTTTGTTTCTTAAATTCCACATATGAGTAAAATCATATGGTATTTGTCCTTCTTCGACTGCCTTATTTTGGTAAGCATTTTACCCTCTAGATCTATGTTACTGCAAATGGCAAGATTTCATTCTTTTCATGGCTGAATAATATTCCATATATATATATGGAAACAGTATATCTATATATACCATATCTTCTTTATCCATTCATCTATCAATGGACATTTGGGCTGCTTCCATAATTTGGCAATTGTAAATAATGCTACAATAAACATAGGGGTGCATATCCCTTCAAATTAGTATATTTGTATTCTTTCTTGTATTTGTATTACTATATTTTATTCCTGTAGTGCGATTACTGAATCATATGGTGGTTCTATTTTTAATTTTTTAAGGAATCTCCATACTATCTTCAACAGTGCTGCAGCAGTTTGCATTCCCATCAGCACCATCTCTTTTTTTTTCTTGCTCCATATCTGTTGACTGAATTTATTTTTTAAATTGCATTTTGAAGTAAAAGCAGAACACATAAATGAATGAGTAAGTCTTACCTCCAAATCTCCCAGCCACTATAGCACTTTGCCTTGTCTTCTATTGTGTCCCCTACTCTGTAGCATTAGAACTGTTTGTCATGCTATTTTTTCCACCACTCTGGTGCCCTGGGGCCAGCGACAGTCTCTTAGTCATTTATGGACCCCCAGAACTAGCAAATTGTCAAGTAAGTGTTTTCTTTATTAAATACAGTTGAAAATTCCCGTACGAATGGAAGTCCGTAACCCACATGGAATCTGAATGGGTCTGGGAGGAAGGTTTGTTTGGGTAGAGCCTGTGAGGAAGTGGTTCCCACCCAGCAATGTGGGGTGACCAGAGTGTGTCAGGGTCCCTGGGGCAGGGGGAGGACATGTTGGGGAATTAGAAAACGTTTCCACAGTGGCTCTGGTACCTACCCCATGACAGATTGTGAGAATGGCCTCAGTTCCACTCCTCCCCATATCCAGGCCCTATGCTATGTGCTTTTTCAGTTGTCTCACTTAAGAGGTGAGTCTCTGTTCTCATCCTTTGATTTGGCTTTGGCCAAAGAATGTTAGCAGATATGATGCATGCAGGGGTATGAGATAACACTTTTCCTTTTGCTCTTCCTGTCCTGCTCCTCTGCCTTCACCAATGAAAAGATGCTGGAACCAGCCTGCTGGAGGATGAGGAGTGGGAAGCTGAGTCCAAATGCCCCAGTCATTCCAGCCAAGTCCATGTCCATTCTGATCAGCCAACACTAACTGTCTCCCGGACTTATGAGTGGATCTCACTAAATCACAATTGTACAGCTTAGTCAAGTCTAAATCGCTGAACCTCAAACACATGAACAAAATAAATGCTTTTTGTTTAAGGCACTAATTTTGTGATCATTTGTTATGCAGCATTATAATGGTGGTAGGAAACTGATACAGCTCCTCTCTCTCTCTCACACACACACACATACACACACACTTAAACACACTCATTTAAACATACATACAAACATATACATGCATACATTCTCCAAATTGAGAGCCCCTGATTTCAATCTACAGAGAAAAGACTAAAAATGATAAAGATAAGCTATAAGGACATCAGGGTGATAAATGGTGGTAGTATGGGTTATAGTTCTCGCAAAAAAAAAATTGTTCTGTAGTCCACTTCTTGATACAAATGGGGGATTCTAAGGTTATAATGAATAAATTCTGAAGTTGGAAAGGGATAAGATTGAACATATGTGAAATATTTTTAAATGATTCCTTTTGGGTGACTCTTCACTTTGTAGCCATAAAGAATGGGCTACATAATCAGGTATTAGGTTTATTGTTTGTCTTCCTCAAAATTCTAGAAGTAACTAGGGGCGCCTGGGTGGCTCAGTTGGTTGGCTGTCTGACTCTTGATTTCAGCTCAGGTTATGATCTCAAGGTCATGAGACTGAGCCCCTGTCAGGCTCTGATTTTAGTGGGGAGTCTGCTTCTCTCTCCTTCTTCCTCTGCCCCCCCCCCCCGCTCTCTCTCTCACATAAATAAATCTTTAAAAAAATTCTAGAAGTAACTAGAATTAACTAGGAGAGGGTTGAGAGATAAGATTTTGCCTTCTTAATGAAAATCTTTTTGCCTTATAGTGATTGTGACAAATATCTTATCTCTCTTCTTATCAGCAGCAGGAATAAAAGCAGCTAATAGTTACCGACCGCTTTCCTCATGTTCATCATTTCATGTCATACTCAACACAAACTTCTCAGGGAGGAGCTAATGTTATCCTCATTTTACAAATGAGGAAACAATCTCAGAAAGTTCAAGCAACATGTCCTAAGTTCATCTAGGTGGAAAATGGTATACCTGAAACTGACATGTGTGACTCCAAAGCCAGTGCTCTATATTATGTCACATCAAGTCATGTCATGTCACATCATAAGACATTCCATTCCATTATATTACTGGATGTAATTCCCTGAGAGAAGGGACCATGTCTCTACTCTCTGTGGTATGTATCCCTTGCCTATCTCCCATACATTGGGCAGAATACCTTATGTATTCTACATGCTCAGTAAATAATCATTGAATTGAAAATGAAAAGACTTTAATTTGTGCTCCACCCCACCCTTGGCACCCTGTTCTCTCTCAGTATAGCCAACTTTTTGGGCACCTCTGACTACTTCTGATGTTCTTGCAGCTGAGGTGCACACCAAGAGCTTCTTGCCTCTGCCACCATAGCACCTTTCACTTTTCTGCCCTAGGGCTTTCTCTAATGCTAATGGAAGCCCACATAGTCTACAGCAAGTATGGGGCAGTTCATGCTTCTAGGGGCACCCCTCCACTAACAGGAGTAGGGGCTGGTGGGTAAACATCTCAACCCCTTATCCTTCAGTGGAATGACTCTGAGGTATGTCCTAGTGGGATGGAGTCCAGTGGCCCATAGTGATGACTCATCCCAATGGATCATCCCAATAATGGCCTAATGACATATCCTTTGTTGACTTTTCTCTTTCCAGATCACTATCCCTCACTCCAGTTTTCTGGGACCACCTTCCAAATAAACTTTGGGAAGGCTCTGCTTTCAGGATTATCCAAACCAAGGCCCCCAGTCTTCTCCCCACAATAAATGACACCACTGTTTTGGCACCTGGTTGTTCAAGACAAATACTATGTAATATCCTTGACTTTTTTCTTTCCATCTCATATCCTTTCATATCCATTGGCAACTAACCTTCTCCCTCTCTACATGCTTGGCCCCATGCTGCCCCCATCCCTCAATCAGATTTCTAACAATAGCTTCTTCACTTCTTGTCTTCAGTTTCCAGAATGACCTTTTAAGATGTTATTCATGCCACAGTGCTCTTCCACTGAAAACTGGTTGGTGATAATAATAATTGGGGCATTTGTGAAGCATTTTCTAGGTGCTAGGATCTGTTCTGAGGCTGTCGGGTGTATTAAACTCATTTAAGCCTTACGAAAACCCTGAGAAGTAGGGACCAATTTTATCATTTTTTGATTCACAGGAAAACTGAATACATAGTTACATAGGAGTTAAACAATTTGTCCCTCTCCTTAACATGTGGCATGCTTTACACCTTCTAATTGTTCAGATAGTTAGTGGCAACTTTTTTATATTACTGGATTACCAGTGAAAATGATTTTGCTATTTATGTTTTCTGTTTGATGCACTCTGAAGGGGAGAGAAAAACTACTTCAGATTTAAAAATCTGAAGCAAATTAAGCAGAATCCCAGGGGGAAAATGAAGACTATAACAAGAGAATCTAAATGAATTGCAAATATGAAATAACTTCACTGAAGAGAGTCAGGGCGGGGGGACCAAGGGGAAGGTATTGACCCAAATCACTTTGGAAATGAATGGAGTCTGTAATTCTAAAGGCAAAAGGAACTGCACAAAATCATTGCACTCTATTTGATAAACTCGTTTCCCATAGGGGAAGAGTTAACGAGTTTGATACCATTATGCCCGTATATGGAGCAGAACAATTAAGCTAATGATGGTGATGATGGGAGCCAGTTTCTCATGTTGGAATGGGAATTTACGTATGAGCAAGGAGAGGAGGCTAGAGTGAGCCATGTGGTAATGAGTTGGAGTTAGAGATATCAGTAAGAACTAATGTTTAACCCAATATAAGTACACACGGTTACAGATAGATATGTGTGTTTATACACGTATTTCGTTGCTCTGTCAGCTTGAGACAGCCTAGAAGCAATGACACCCTCATAGCAATGAGTGCACCTAGTGCCCAGATCTTGGTTTCTAATACCATTCCCCAATAAAAGGAATCAGGGCCCTCGGAGAAATTGCACATTTTGCAACTGGGGTGGGAAATATGCCAGATGAGCCTGGAGCCTTGTAGTGCTATAAAATAAAAAAGCACTAAAAAATACAACACACACACTGACGGGGGTATGTATGACCACAGAAGCCAGCTGAAAGAGCCCCCAGTGGTCAAAGCTAGAACAATGTGAGCAACAAAATAAATAAAGTGGTATTAAATAGGAATGCCACTGATTTCTGTGCATTGATTTTATATCCTGCCACTTGGACTGACTTCCTGTATGAGTTCTAGCAGTTTTGGGATGGAGTCTTTTGGGCTTTCCACATAAAGTATCATAACATCTGCAAAGAGTGAGAGTTTGACTACTTCTTTGCTGATTTGGATGCCTTTATTTCTTTTTGTTGTCTGATTGCTGTGGCTAGGACTTCTAGTACTATGTTGAATAGCAGTGGTGATAGTGGACATCCCTGCCGTGTTCCTGACCTTAGGGGGAAAGCTCTCAGTTTTTCCCCATTGAGAATGATATTTGCTATGGGTTTTTCATAGATGGCTTTTATGATATTGAGGTATGTACCCTCTATCCCTACACTCTGAAGAGTTTTGATCAAGAAAGGATGCTGTACTTTGTCAAATGCTTTTTCTGCATCTATTGGGAAGATCATATGGATCTTGTTCTTTCTTTTTTAATGTATTGTATCACATTGATTAATTTGTGGATGTAAAATCAATGCACAGAAATCAGTGACATTCCTATACACAACAACAAGACAGAAGAAAGAGAAATAGGAGTAGATCCCATTTACAATTGCACCCAAAACCATAAGACACCTAGGAATAAATCTAACCAAAGAGACAAAGGATCTGTACTCAGAAAACTATAAAATACTCATGAAAGAAATTGAAGAAGACACAAAGAAATGGAAAAACGTTCCATGCTCATGGATTGGAAGAACAAATATTGTGAAGATTTCAATGCTACCTAGAGCAATCTACACATTCAATGCAATCCCCATCAAAATACCATCCACTTTTCTCAAAGAAATGGAACAAATAATCCTAAAATTTGTATGGAACCAGAAAAGACCCCGCATAGCCAGAGGAATGTTGAAAAAGAAAAGCAAAGCTGGTGGCATCACAATTCCGGACTTCCAGCTCTATTACAAAGCTGTCATCATCAAGACAACATGGTACTGGCACAAAAACAGACACATAGATCAATGGAACAGAATAGAGAGCCCAGAAATGGACCCTCAACTCTATGGTCAACTCATCTTCGACAAAGCAGGAAAGAATGTCCAATGGAAAAAAGACAGTCTCTTCAACAAATGGTGTTGGGAAAATTGGACAGTCACATGCAGAAGAATGAAACTGGACCATTTCCTTACACCACACACAAAAATAGACTCCAAGTGGTTGGAAGACCTCAATGTGAGACAGGAGTCCATCCAAATCCTAAAGGAGAACACAGGCAGCAGCCTCTTCGACCTCAGCTGCAACAACTTCTTCCTAGAAACATCGCCAAAGGCAAGGGAAGCAAGGGCAAAAAGGAGCTACTGGGACTTCATCAAGATAAAAAGCTTTTGCACAGCAAAAGAAACAGTCCACAAAACCAAAAGACAACCGACAGAATGGGAGAAGATTTTTGCAAATGACATATCAGATAAAGGGCTAGTATCCAAAATCTATAAAGAACTTCATAAACTCAACATCCAAGGAATAAATGATCCAATCAAGAAATGGGCAGAAGACATGAACAGACATTTTTCCAAAGAAGACATCCAAATGGCCAACAGACACATGAAAAAGTGTTCAATATCGCTTGGCATCAGGGAAATCCAAATCAAAACCTCAATGAGCTACCACCTCACACCAGTCAGAATGGCTAAAATTAACAAGTCAGGAAATGACAGATGTTGGTGGGAATGCAGAGAAAGGGGAACCTTCCTACACTGTTGGTGGGTGCACCCACTCTGGAAAACAGTATGGAGGTTCCTCAAAAAGTTGAAAATAGAGCTACCATACGACCCAGCCATTGCACTACTGGGTATTTACCACAAAGATACAAATGTAGGGATCCGAAGGGGTACATGCACCCCGATGTTTATAGCAGCAATGTCCACAATAGCCAAACTGTGGAAAGAGCCAAGATGTCCATCGACAGATGAATGGATAAAGAAGATATGGTCTATATATACAATGGAATATTATGCAGCCATCAAAAGGAATGTAATCTTGATATTTGCAACATGGATGGAACTGGACGGTGTTATGCTGAGCAAAATAAGTCAATCAGAGAAAGACGTATCATATGACCTCACTGATATGAGGAATTCTTAGTTTCAGGAAACAAACTGAGGGTTGCTGGAGTGGTAGGGGGGTGGGATGGATGGGGTGGCTGAGTGATAGACATTGGGGAGGGTATGAGCTATGGTGAGCGCTGTGAATTGTGCAAGACTGTTGAATCACAGATCTGTACCTCTGAAACAAAGAATACATTATATGTTAAAAAAAAAAAAAGAAGAAGAAGATAGCAGGAGGGGAAGAATGAAGGGGGGGAATTGGAGCGGGAGAGGAACCATAAGAGACGATGGACTCTTGAAAACAAACTGAGGGTTCTAGAGGGGAGGGGGGGTGAGAAGATGAGTTAGCCTGGTGATGGGTATTAAAGAGGGCATGTTCTGCATGGAGCACTGGGTGTTATATGCAAACAATGAATCATGGAACACTACATCAAAAACTAATGATGTAATGAATGGTGATTAACATAACATAATAATAATAAAAAAAGAAGATAGCAGGAAGGGAAAAATGAAGGGAGGGAAATCGGAGGGGGAGACGAACCATGAGAGATGATGGACTCTTAGAAACAAACTGAGGGATCTAGAGGGGAGAGAGGTGGGGGGATGGGTTAGCCTGGTGATGGGTATTAAGGAGGGCACGTTCTGCATGGAGCACTGGGTGTTATACACAAACAATGAATCATGGAACACTACATTAAAAACTAATGATGTAATGTATGGTGATTAAAATAACATAATAAAAAAAGAAAAAATGGTATTAAATAAAGCAGGAGTAAAATAAAAAATAAATATCTATGCGCCCATACTGATATAAGTAAATGATGAATAATTAATGGGGAGAGAAGAGACAAATCTCTCAGGCAGAATTCCAAGTAGATTATGTGGATATTCTAGTCTCAATGTGGTGGAGCAAATTTCCTACTCTTTAAGTATGGGCTGCACACAGTGACTTGCTTACAAAGAGCACTGTATGGAAGGTGGAAATAAAAGAGGAGCTTTACAGTGGAGAAACCTGACAAACACTACATTAGCCGGGTGCTCAAAGGCAGTATTAGCAGTCACATTCATGTTCATAGTGTGTGCCCTTGAGATGAAGTGAAGAAAATGGCATTTCCTCTTGTGCTCTTCCTCCTGAAAACCCATAATCCCATTTTATTTTATTTTATTTATTTTATTTTTTTAAATTTTATTTATTTATTTGACACACAGAGAGATAAAGAACGCAAGCAGGGAGATCGGCAGGCAGAGGGAGAGGGAAAAGCAGGCTCCCTGCTGAGCAGGGAGCCCAATACAGGACTCGATCCCAGGACCCTGGAATCATGACCTGAGCCAAAGGCAGACGCTTAACTGAGTCACCCAGGCATCCCATCCATAATCCCATTTTAATGATGACAAAAACACCAGAAAAATTTTTATAGAGGGACATCCCGCAATATACCTGGCCAGCAACTTCTCAAAACAGAAGACATGAATAGACACTTTTCCAAAGAAGACATCCACATAGCTACCAGGCACATGAAAAGATGCTCAACATCACTCATCATCAGGGAAATACAAATCAAAACCACGATGAGATACCACCTCACACTGTCAGAATGGCTAAAATTAA
The DNA here is from genome assembly GCF_029215605.1 of Mirounga angustirostris. Lineage (NCBI taxonomy): Eukaryota > Metazoa > Chordata > Mammalia > Carnivora > Phocidae > Mirounga > Mirounga angustirostris. Next base: position 92,937,252 of record NW_026991718.1, on the reverse strand, counting down.
CAACACAAGAAACAACAGGTATTGGCGGAGATACAGAGAAAGGGGAACGCTCTTGCTCTTTTGGTGGGAATACAAACTGGTGCAGCCACTCTGGAGAACAGTTTGGATGTTCCTCAAAAAGTTAAAAATAGAACTAACCTATGACCCAGGAATTGCACTTCTAGGTATATACCCAAAGGATACAAAAATACAGATTCAAAGGGACACATACATCCCGATGTTTATAGCAACATTATCAACAATAGCCAAACTATGGCGAGAACCCAAATGTCCATCAACTGATGAATGGATAAAGAAGAGGTGGTATATATATACAATGGAATACTACTCAGCAATCAAAAAAAAAATGAAATATTGCCACTTACAATGACATGGATAGAGCTAGAGTATATTATGCTAAGTGAAATAAGTCAGAGGGAGACAAATACCATATGATCTCTGTGGAATTTAAGAAAGAAAACAGATGAACATATGGGAAGGGGCTAAAGAAAAAAAGGAGAGAGGGAAACAAGCCATAAGTGACTCCTAACAATAGAGAACAAACTGAGGGCTGATGGAGGGGGGTGGGTGGGGGATGGGCTAGATGGGTGATGGGTATTGAAGAGGGCACTTACTGTGATGAGCACTGGATGTTGTATGTAAGTGATGAATCACTGAATTCTACCCCAGAAACCAATATTGCACTGTATGGTAACTAACACAATTTAAATTAAAAAAATAACTACCAAAGTCATCAAAAACAAAGGAAGTCTAAAAACTGTCACATTCAAGAGGAGCCCAAGAAGACATGATGAGCAAGTGTAATGTGGTCTCCTGGATGGGATCTTGGGACAGAAAAGGGATGTTAAGTTAAAAATTAAGGAAATTCAAATAAACTATAAACTGTTTAATAAGAATATGTCAACATTAGTTCATCAATTGTAGTAAATGTACAATAATAATGTAAGATGTTGATAATAGGGGAATCTGTGGGCAGGGCGCTATATGGGAACTCTTTTTACTACCTTCTCAATTTTTCTGTATATCTAAAACTGTTCTAAAAAACCAAAAAGCAAATAAGCAAATATGATAAATAAGCAAAATAAAAGAAAAAGCAAATTGAGTTATACCACATGTGTTTACATAGTACTTCATGGAGATTTGACAATTTCTGGCTAAGTTCACATAAACCATCCAGACAGATAACTTGGATTTCAAGGGGGACAGTATTTGGATCAGAGTTATCTGGTTCCACTATCAACAATGATCAAATTCATCGTGGGAAATCCAAATCTGAGCCGCAATTTGTGGTGGGGAGACATCTTTGATCCATTTCCCACCCCTACAAGAACCAAAGAAATAAGAGTTCTAAAATTTCTTTCTGGAAGCTTCTATCTAGAGACTCAAGGAAAAAAATATTGAGAGGAAGAAAAGTCTGTAAGCAAGCTTCTGCAGTGTGACTTAGGGGAAAAGCATTTTGAGGATAACTTCTGATTCACCTTAACTAAATCCTTCTGTGCTTGTTGAAGTCACTGATGGACTTTCTCTTTTCACAACCCAAAGGCCTTATTGAAGCAAAGTCCATTACTGTAGCTATGGGAAATACATTGAATTTGCCTGCTGAAGCAAGTGGCTTCCCACCCCTTTGGCTTATTTGCTCTCTATAGATATCATGCTGCTGGGAAGACTCTGATCAGTCTTTGTGTCTGCAAGACCCCTCCAATATTCCAGGCAGGGTTGCTGAAGCCTCAGTGCTACAGATAGGTGAGCTCTGGAGAAGTTGAAGCATTAATACTACGCTGAGTTTTTCCACTTTTACTTAAGTATAATTAACAAATAAAATTGTAAGATATTTAAAATGTGCACCATGGCGATTTGATAGATGTATACATCATACAAAGGTTCTCACCATCTAATTAACACATCCATCAATTCACATATTTATCTTTTGGGGGGGTTAGAACATTTATGTTCTGCTTTCTTGGCAAATTTCAATTAAATAATACAATGTGATCAACTGTAGTCACCATATTTTACATTGGATCCTCAGACCTTGTTTACCTTATAGCTGAAAGTTTGTACCCTTTTACCAACCTTTCCCTACCTGCCCTCCCTGCCCCCATGTCCGGATGTTTTTAAGAAAAAAAAATGTCAGGGTTACTTTTAAATAAACAGTTACACAAACTTTAAAAATAATTGGTTCTATTTTCAATTTTCCTTCTCTGCCTCAATCATTGTAGATTTGGGTTTCAGTCTGGATTGGGTGTTGTTGGAACTCAACCCACGCGTCCTTGGGCCCTTTGCATTTTCAAGCACACCTACTCTTGGGATGTTTTCACCTTCTACAGCCAGCGCTTGAGTCTCTTTAGCAGGCTGTTCCTAACCTGTGGGAACTCACTTTGAGTGAGTGCGGAACAGAAAACCCAAGTGCCTGGGAATTCACTGCCCCTGGGGGCAGCCCTGACCTGTGACTCACCAGGGTCTGGCAGGGTGCAGGGGTGGGGACTGGGGCTGGCCACCCTGATTGGTCAACTCCAAGCGTGCCCTTCATCAGGGCTGAGCCAAAGTTGCCCTCAGTGGGATTTTGCCTGAGATGTCACTGGTTTAGCCTTGCTCCCTTCTCTGGTCTACTATCCCACTTCAGGTTTTCCTGGGAATACTTCATCATAAATCCTTTTCACACAAATGCCTGTCTCAGGGTCTGCGTCTGGGGATCCAGGCTGAGGCACAACTCAGTTCCCCATTTAGGAAAAGAGGTGCTGCCCCGGGATGTGGTTGGCTGACAATATGCTATTCTGGGGGTGGCCTCCGGCCAAAGACTGAGCAAGGCACAGGTGCAGGGCCTGGCCTTTCTTTGCAGGGTGGGGCTCCTCCAGCAGGCAGTCCATCGCTCTGGAGCTCCCAGGCCTGCTGCCTTTTCCTCAGCTTGCAAAGACAGTTGCAAAAGTCCCAGGTTGCAAAGACAACACCTATGACTTCTGTGGTTTGTTGGGTGTTTGTCTTACTTTTCTTTCTCACTCTTTTTTTTTTTAAGATTTTATTTATTTATTTGACAGAGAGAGAGAGATAGGGAGAGAGGGAACACAAGCAGGGGGAGCTGGAGAGGGAGAAGCAGGCTCCTGGCTGAGCAGTGAGCCTGATGCCGGGCTCCACCACAGGACCCTGGGATCATGACGTGAGCCTAAGGCAGACACTTAATGACTGAGCCACCCAGGTGCTCCTCTTTTTAAAAATTGTACGCTTTACTTTAACTACCTCAGAGCCAGGTAGACCCTGAAAAATCTTTCTGGAATGTTCCTGTTTCCTTGTATTCCCCCTGTAGTTTGCCAAATGAACTTTTTCCTCAGAACCCTCATTTCCATAAAGAAAAGTAAACAAGTCGTAGCCTCACTGGTAACTGTCAAGGTGCAGCAGGCCTGTGATCACATGAGCATTGGGCATCAGCTTCTTTTAAGTCCAGATTCAGGGATGGGGAACAAAGAGGATCTGTAAATTTCTGAATCCACAGTCATTTGTTGACAGAGTAAGAAATGGGACCAGGTGAAAGTGAGGGATGCTTTTCTCAAAGCTCATGCTAAGTTGCAGTTTGGGCCCAAATAGCCTGTGCTAATGAAGCCCTGTGTTTTATCACATGGAGCAGAGCTTCTCAACTTTGGCACTGCAAAAGTTGAGACATCTGTCAGAAGGACTTTGACATTTTGAGTGAGGTAGTTCTTTGTTGTGTGGGGCTGTCCCGTGCATTGTGGGATGTTCAGCAGCATCCCTGGCCTCCACCTGCCAGATGCCATAGTACTGCCCCTCCCCTCTCGCTCTCATCCAAATGTTCCCAGACATCCACAAATATCCCCTGTTGACAAAATCATCCCCCTCTTGAGAGCCGCTGACATAGAGGTTGCTATAGTCTGAATGTGTTCCCCCCACCCTGCCCCAATATGTTGAAACCTAACCCTCAGGAGATGGGGCCTTTGGGAGGTGATTAGGGCAGAGTCCTCCTGAATGGGATTAGAGCTCTTATAAAAGAGACCTGAGGGAGTTCCCTTGCCCCTTCCACCACCTGACAATACAACAGGAAGTCAGAGACCCGGAAGATGGCCCTCACCCAACCATGCCAGCACCCTGATCTCAGACTCCCAGCCTCTAGAGCTGTATGCAGTATATACCAGAGAAACAACCTCAGGCCAGCAGAGGTGTCAGAGGTGACAAGAGGTGAGGGTATAAAATAGAGGAGGGAGATGATGAGAATCAGCTACAGCCTCCAGACCAGCAGCAGGTATGGGCATTACAGCTGATCTCACTGCCCTTCCTCTTCTATGTTTTCCCAGGAGAAGGCCCAACTAGAATCCTGGACAAGTTTGTTCCCAGATGGGATGAATGTCTATTTCAGCAACTGAACTTGAGCAGCACATGTGGCGTACCATCAGATTCCCTTTTAAAACCCAGATTTCTTTCCCTGCTGCCAGAGGTATTGATTGCTGATGGCTGACAGCTAAGTCCCTCTCCAGGAATTGCCTTGGCTGAAGGGAGCCACTTTGCTCGAGGTTATACCCATCCCCTCCCTGAAGGTAGCCCATGTCCAGTGACTGGTCAATAAAGGGGTACAAAGGTCTAGTCCTTTTCAAGACTTGGATCTTTAATCCTGAAACATTTTCATATTTTATCGATCATCTATCTACCTTCAATATGTTCTTTTTATTTAAAAATTGAGTATAGTTGACACAGAATATTCGTTAGTTTCAGGTGTACAACCTAGTGATTCAACAGGTTTATACATTGTGCTAAGTTCACCACAAGTGTGGCTACCATCTGTCACCATACATCACCATGACAATACCATTGATTATATTCTTTATGCTGTGTCTTTTATTCCTGTGACTTATTCATGCCATGACTGGAAGCCTGTATCTCCCACTTCCCTTCACCCATTTTGCCCAACCTCCCAACCCCTTCCCTTCTGGCAATTATCAGTTTGTTCTCTGTATTTGTAGGTCTGGTTTTGTTTTTTGTTTGTTTATTCATTTGTTGTTGTTTTAGAGTCCCCATATGAGTGAAATCATATGGTATTTGTCTTTCTCAGTTTGACTTATTCACTTAGGATAATACCCTCTAGGTCCATCCATGTTGTCTCACATAGTACAACCCCATCCCTTTTATGGCAGTGTAATATGTGTGTGTGTGTGTACCACATCTTTATCCATTCATCTATTAATGGACACTTAGTCTGCTTCTATGTCTTGGCTATTGTAAATAATGTTGCAATAAACATAGGGGTGTATATGTCGTTTCAAATTAGTGTTTTTGTTTTCTTCGGGCAAATACCTAATAGTGGAATTACTGGATCCTTTGGTAATTCTATTTTTATTTTTTTGAGGAACTTCCATACTGTTTTCCACAGTGGCTGCACCAATTTACTTTCCCACCATTGGTTCTATTTTCTCCGTATCTTCACCAGCACTTATTTTTTTTTAAAAGATTTTATTTATTTATTTGACAGAGAGAGAGAGAGAGAGAGAGAGAGAGAGCAGGAACACAAGCAGGTGGAGTGGGAGAGGGAGAAGCAGGCTTCTCGCTGAGCAGGGAGCCCGATGTGGGGCTTGATCCCAGGTTCCTGGGATCGTGACCTGAGCCGAAGGCAGACGCTTAACGACTGAGCCACCCAGGTGCCCAGCACTTGTTATTTCTTGTCTTTTTTATTTCAGACATTCTAAAAGGTGTAAGATGATATCTCATTGTGATTTTGATTTGCATTTCCCTGATGATTAGTGATGTTGAGCATCTTCTCATATGTCTGTTTGCCATCTGGATGTATGTCTTCTTTGGAAAAGCATCTATTTAGATCGTCTGCCTGTTTTTTTCAGTGGATTATTTGGGTTTTTTTGGTGTTGAGTTGTATAATTTCTTTATATATTTTGGCCATATTAACCTCTTATCAGATATATCATTTGAAAATATCTTCTCCCATTCAGTAGGTTGTCTCTGTTTTGTTGATGGTTTCCCTCACTGTGCAAAAGCTTCTTATTTTATTTTTTTAAACTTTTTTTTATTAAATTTTTTTTATTATGTTATGTTAATCACCATATATTACACATTCTGCATGGAGCACTGGGTGTTATACGCAAAAGCTTTTTATTTTGTTGTAGTCTCAATAGTTCATTTTTGCTTTTGTTTCTCTTGCCTTAGGAAATGTATCTAGAAAAAAACTGTTGCTACAGCTGATATGTTCTTCAATTTTTTTTCTCTCTTCCTCAGTTACTCTTTTGGATTAAACTTTTTTGACTCTTATCTATGGACTCATATTTTCTAAGGCTTTGCCTTAGGATCTGGAAAATTTTTTCATTTATCTTCTAGTTCATCTATTGAAATTTTTACTTCCATAATCATTTTTTAATTTCTAAAAACTTTCTTGTTTATCTGATTGTTCCTTTTACTCATAACACCCTGTTCTCATTGTATAGATATATAATAAGTTTGTTTTCAAGTGCCTGTCTTTGTTTCTTCCAGAATCAGTTTTGTCTTTGTTTTGGTTTTTCTCTCACACACACAGCTGATTTGCTGTTTGCTACTGAGACAGCTGGTCAATATTATGACCAGACTCTCTCCTGGGTGGAAAGTGCACCTGAGTCCTGTGAATGCTAATGGACAGATTTTGCTCTAGGATAGAGTGAGGAAATTTTCCATTTGCCCTTCCTTCCACCCTGTCCCAACCCCCTCCTGATCTCTTTCCTCCCAGTTGTGTTTGGTCAACAAGGCATGCTGGTAAGAGACGAGACAGAGAGAACAGAGTGTGGTCTGGGTGTTTACTTTCCTGTCTTCCTCCCCGTGTATTGTTTCAGATTGTCTGTGCTCATCAGCAGAAGGTCTCAGATCTTTTCAAAATGACTCACCCTCCAGCTTTTGGTAACTGCTCCCTGCCCTTGCCTCTTAAAACTGGGGGTTATGACAGCCCTGCTGCTTCTGGCCTTGGTTCTAGCACCATCCTTTGTCTTCCCAGCATCCCCACTCACTTTCCTTATTAGGATTCATCTTACCTTGACTTCCCTAGAAGGCAGAGCCAGAGGCAACATGCTATTTTTATTAGAGAACTCAATCCCAGAGCAGAGGAATAAGGAAATGGGGCTAAGGACAGGGAGCCAATACTAGGAGATAGGATGGTGCTGGCTGCCCCCTGAGTGCAGCTGGTGGCTCAGTCCTAAGAACAGGACTATGTTCTTAGATGGGGTGTAAGTAGGACAGGCTGTCCAAGGGAAGACAGGGGCAAAAATTTATCCACTGGCTGCCATCTCCCATTTGTCAAAGGGTAGTAACTCCACAAGGTGTTCATGTCCCAGCACTTTCAGGTGGCATGTGGTGGGCTCCAAGCATGATCTCCTGGTGGCCCAACTCAGTTTGCTAATTAAGCCCCAGGGCAGGAAGTAAAATGTGTGCAGGGCAGGTATGAGGGCATGTGCTGACAGATTGCACCCGTGTGGAGGTACTAAATGTTTGACAACTGGCTCTCTTATTTCCATGGTAGTAATTCTCACCATGCCTGATTTCAATATAGACGTCCCTTATATGGTATGTTCATCATACAGGTACGATAGACATCATACAGATACAATAGGATATACTACAGAGTATAAATAATAGTAAAATGTGGTGAAATAGGTAAAAAGTAATGAGTTTTGAATATTAATTGCTTTTGTTTCTTTTTTTTTAAAGATTTTATTTATTTATTTGAGAGAGAGAGTGAGAGAGAGAGAGACCACAAGAGGGGGTAGCGGGAGAGGGAGAAGCAGACTCCCTGCTGAGCAGGGAGCCCGATGCAGGACTCGATCCCGGGACTCCAGGATCATGACCTGAGCCGAAGGCAGTCGCTTAACCAACTGAGCCCCCAGGCGCCCTAATTGCTTTTGTTTCTTATATAATTTATTTGTAAATTTATGTAACTTAATTTTTAAATGGCTATTTTAATCCTCCCAAGCCAGTAAGGACTGGCTCCATGGACATTACTGAATTGCACCTGTGAAAAGGAAGTTGGAGTCTGCAGTGGCTGGACCAAGAAACAGGTAAGGCCCAGAGGACCTGAAGCAGTGTTAGAGGAGTCTGGTACAGTCCCTTATAGAGAAGCCCACAATTACTCTAATTGGGGTGTCAGGACCAGATGATACAGTTGAGTAGGTTTGGGCCAACTGGCAAGCTGCACGCTCTGCAGAAGGCAGAATTAGGAAGGCTTTACTTGAGAAGCACCGACATCCACTCATGAGAACACCCCTCCCAGTACATGCAGATTTTTCAGAGAAGGTTCCCCAGATTTTGATAGGGATTCTGCACATGGCAGATAGGGACCCTCAGAGACAGTTGTGTAAACATTCCTCCTTTCCACTGTGTCCAGCTCCATTCCTCACTCCCCACCTCCACCAGACGTGCCGGTTCTAAGACCGAAGACTTTGGAATCCTGGCAATCAGTCTGGCCCCCACTACAAGACAAACTTAGATGGTAGATCATTTGCTTTTAATTGAGAAAGGGTTTACGTGGGATTATGTAAAGGATATGAGTGAATGTTCATGAATGTGACTACTTATTTATATCATTACTTATGAGGGAGAGAAAAGCAAGCAGACAAATTAGTAAACACCTTTGAATTCGCAAATGATCACCTGTTTCTCAGCAGATAGCACTATTAAAAACTTGACTCAATGAAAACGCTTTAATGCACTTGAAATATCAACCATAGACTTGATTTCTGACTTATGGCAACTCATTAAACCTCATGGTCATGCTTCCCACCTGTTAAATAGGCTAATGGTACTTCTGAACGTGGCATGAACTTCAGTTACAGAGATTGTTTCCAAAGATTTATTGAACAGTTATTATACACAAAGCCCTAAATTAGGACCTAATGATTAAAAAGAGGGATAAAAGAAAGAGAAAGAGAAAGAGAAGTAGAGACTGAATCTGGTCATTAATGTAAAATATGCCTATTTTGAATAGAGGTTATATCAATTGGTTGATAAAGATCATGAAGAATAATAGCAAAATGACAAATCAACCAAACCTTAAAGTGACATCACTAAAAGTTTGCCTCATGTTTTCATCCTATTTATTTATTTTTATTTTTATTTTTTTATTATTATGTTATGTTAATCACCATACATCATTAGTTTTTGATGTAGTGTTCCATAATTCATTATTTGCGTATAAACCCAGTGCTCCATGCAGAACATGCCCTCTTTAACACCCATCACCAGGCTAACACATCCTCCCACCCACTCCCCTCTAGAACCTTCAGTTTGTTTCTCAGAGTCCACCGTCTCTCATCTCCCTCTCGAATTTCCCTGCCTTCATTCTTACCCACCTGCTATCTTCATCTTCTTCTTCTTCTTCTTCTTTTTTTTTTTTTTTTAACATATAATGTATTATTTGTTTCAGAGGTACAGGTCTGTGATTCAACAGTCTTGCACAATTCACAGCGCTCACCATAGCTCATACCCTCCCCAATGTCTATCACCCAGCCGCCCCATCCCTCCCACCTCCTACCAGTCCAGCAATCCTCAATTTGTTTCCTGAGATTAAGAATTCCTCATATCAGTGAGGTCGTATGATACATGTCTTTCTCTGATTGACTTATTTCACTCAGCCTAACACTCTCCAGTTCCATCCACGTTGTTGCAAATGTCAAGATTTCATTCCTTTTGATGGCTGCATAATATTCCATTGTATATATAAACCACATCTTCTTTATCCATTCATCTGTCGATGGACATCTTGGCTCTTTCCACAGTTTGGCTATTGTGGACATTGCTGCTATAAACATCGGGGTGCATGTACCCCTTCAGATCCCTACACTTGTATCTTTGTGGTAAATACCCAGTAGTGCAATTGTTGGATCATAAGGTAGCTCTATTTTCAACTTTTTGAGGAACGTCCATACTGTTTTCCAGAGTGGCTGCACCACCTTGCATTCCCACCAACAGTGTAGGAGGGTTCCCCTTTCTCTGCCTCCCCACCAACATCTGTCCTTTCCTGACTTGTTAATTTTACCCACTCTGACTGGTGTGAGGTGGTATCTCATTGAGGTTTTGATTTGGATTTCTCTGATGCCAAGTGATGTTGAGAACTTTTTCATGTGTCTGTTGACCATTTGGATGTCTTCTTTGGAAAAATGTCTGTTCATGACTTCTGCCCATTTCTTGATTGGATTATTTGTTCTTTGGGTGTTGAGTTTGATAAGTTCTTTATAGATTTTGGGTACTAGCCCTTTATCTGATATGTCATTTGCAAATATCTTCTCCCATTCTGTCTGTTGCCTTTTGGTTTTGTTGACTGTTTCTTTTGCTGTGCAAAAGCTTTTTATCTTGATGAAGTCCCAGTAGCTCCTTTTTGCCCTTGCTTCCCTTGCCTTTGGCGATGTTTCTAGGAAGAAGTTGTTGCAGCTGAGGTCGAAGAGGCTGCTGCTGCCTGTGTTCTCCTTTAGGATTTGGATGGACTCCTGTCTCACATTGAGGTCTTCCAACCATGTGGAGTCTATTTTTGTGTGTGGTGTAAGGAAATGGTCCAGTTTCATTCTTCTGCATGTGGCTGTCCAATTTTCCCAACACCATTTGTTGAAGAGACTGTCTTTGTTCCATTGGACATTCTTTCCTGCTTTGTCGAAGATGAGTTGACCATAGAGTTGAGGGTCCATTTCTGGGCTCTCTATTCTGTTCCATTGATCTATGTGTCTGTTTTTGTGCCAGTACCATGTTGTCTTTTTTTTTTTTTTTTTAAGATTTTATTTATTTATTTGAGAGAGAGAGAATGAGAGACAGAGAGCACGAGAGGGAAGAGGGCAGAGGGGGAAGCAGACCCCCTGCTGAGCAGGGAGCCCGATGCGGGACTCGATCCTGGGACTCCAGGATCATGACCTGAGCCGAAGGCAGTCGTTTAACCAACTGAGCCACCCAGGCACCCAGTACCATGTTGTCTTGATGATGACAGCTTTGTAATAGAGCTTGAAGTCCGGAATTGTGATGCCGTCAGCTTTGGTTTTCTTTTTCAACATTCCTCTGGCTATTCGGGATCTTTTCTGGTTCCATACAAATTTTAGGATTATTTGTTCCATTTCTTTGAGAAAAGTGGATGGTATTTTGATGGGGATAGCATTGAATGTGTAGATTGCTCTAGGTAACATTGACATCTTCACCATATTTGTTCTTCCAATCCATAAGCATGGAACATTTTTCCATTTCTTTGTGTCTTCCTCAATTTCTTTCATGAGTATTTTATAGTTTTTGGAGTACAGATCCTTTGCCCCTTTGGTTAGATTTATTCCTAGGTGTCTTATGGTTTTGGGTGCAATTGTAAATGGGATCGACTCCTGAATTTCTCTTTCTTCTGTCTTGTTGTTGGTGTATAGGAATGCCACTGATTTCTCTGCATTGATTTTATATCCTGCCACTTGACTGACTTCCTCTATGAGTTCTAGCAGTTTTGGGGTGGAGTCTTTTGGGTTTTCCACATAAAGTATCATTCATCTGCAAAGAGTGAGAGTTTGAATTCTTCTTTGCCAATTCAGATGCCTTTTACTTCTTTTTGTTTTGTGATTGCTGTGGCTAGGACTTCTAATACTATGTTGAATAGCAGTGGTGATAGTGGACATCCCTGCTGCGTTCCCAACGTTAGGGGGAAAGCTCTCAGTTTTTCCCCATTGAGAATGATATTTGCTGTGGGTTTTTCATAGATGGCTTTTATGATATTGAGGTGTGTACCCTCTATCCCTATACTCTGAAGAGTTTATATCAAGAATGGATGCTGTACTTTGTCAAATGCTTTTTCTGCATCTATTGAGAGGATCATATGATTCTTGTTCTTTCTTTTGTTAATGTATTGAATCATATTGATTGATTTACAGGTGTTGAACCAACTTTGCAGCCCAGGGATAAATCCCACTTGGTCGTGGTGAGTAATCCTTTGAATGTACTGTTGGATCCTATTGGCTAGTATTTTGGTGAGAATTTTTGCATCCATGTTCATCAGGGATATTGGTCTGTAATTCTCCTTTTTGATGGGGTCTTTGTCTGGCTTGGGGATCAAGGTAATGGTGGCCTCATAAAATGAGTTTGGAAGTTTTCCTTCCATTTCTATTTTTTGGAACAGTTTCAGAAGAATAGGTATTAATTCTTCTTTAAATGTTTGGTAGAATTCCCCTGGGAATCCATCTGGCCCTGGGCATTTGTTTTTGGGGGATTTTTGATGACTGCTTCAATTTCCTTAGTGGTTATAGGTCTGTTCGGGTCTTCTATTTCTTCCTGGTTCAGTTTTGGTAGTTGATACATCTCTAGGAATGCCTCCATTTCTTCCAGATTATCTAATTTGCTGGCATAGAGTTGCTCAGAATATGTTTTTATCATTGTTTGTATTTCTTTGGTATTGGTTGTGATCCCTCCTCTTTCATTCATGATTTTGTTGATTTGGGTCATTTCTCTTTTTTTTTTGGTAAGTCAGGCCAGGGGTTTATCAATCTCGTTAATTCTTTCAAAGAACCAACTCCTAGTTTTGTTGATCTGTTCTACTGCTCTTTTGGTTTCTATTTCAATGATTTCTGCTCTGATCTTTATTATTTCTCTTCTCCTGCTGGGTTTAGGCTTTATATGTTCTTTCTCCAGCTCCTTTAGGTGTAGGGGTAGGTTGTGTACTTGAGACCTTTCTTGTTTCTTGAGAAAGGCTGGTATTGCTATATACTTTCCTCTTAGGACTGCCTTTGCTGCATCCCAAAGATTTTGAACAGTTGTGTTTTCATTTTCATTGGTTTCCATGAATGTTTTTAATTCTTCTTTAATTTCCTGGTTGACCCATTCATTCTTCAGTAGGATGCTCTTTAGCCTCCATACACTTGAGTTCTTTCTGACTTTCCTCTTGTGATTGAGTTCTAGTTTCAAAGCATTGTGGTCTGAAAATAGGCAGGGAATGATCCCAATCTTTTGGTACCGGCTGAGACCTGATTTGTGACCTAGGATGTGATCGATTCTGGAGAACGTTCCGTGGACACTAGAGGAGAATGTGTATTCTGTTCCTTTGGGATGGAATGTTCTGAATATATCTGTGAAGTCCATTTGGTCCAGTGTGTCATTTAAAGTCTTTATTTCCTTGTTGATCTTTTGCTCAGATGATCTGTCCATTTCAGTGAGGGGGGTGTTAAAGTCCCCCACTACTATTGTATTGTTGTCGATGTGTTTCTTTGCTTTTGTTATTAATTGGCTTATATAAGTGGCTGCTCCCATGTTAGGGGCATAGATATTTACAATTGTTAGATCTTTTTGTTGGATAGATCCTTTAAGTAGGATATAGTATCCTTCCTCATCTCTTATTACAGTCCCTGGTTTAAAATCTAATTCGTCTGATATAAGGATTGCCACCCCAGCTTTCTTTTGGTGTCCATTAGCATGGTAAATGGTTTTCCACCCCCTCACTTTCAGTCTGGGGGTGTCTTTGGGTCTAAAATGAGTCTCTTGCAGACAGCATATCGATGGGTCTTGTTTTTTAATCCAATCTGTTAGCCTGTGTCTTTTGATTGGGGCATTGAGCCCATTTACATTCAGGGTAACTATTGAAAGATAGGAATTTAGTGCCATTGTATTGCCTGTAAGGTGACTGTTACTGTATATTGTCTGTGTTCCTTTCTGGTCTGTTGCTTTTAGGCTCTCTCTTTGCTTAGAGGGCCCCTTTCAAGATTTCTTGTAGGGCTGGTTTCGTGCTTGCAAATTCCTTTAGTTTTTGTTTGTCCTGGACGCTTTTTATCTCTCCTTCAATTTTCAATGACAGCCTAGCTGGATATAGTGTTCTTGGCTGCATATTTTTCTCATTTAGTGCTCTGAATATATCCTGCCAGTCCTTTCTGGCCTGCCAGGTCTCTGTGGATAGGTCTGTTGCCAATCCAATGTTTCTACCATTGTAGGTTATATATAACTTCTCCCAAGCTGCTTTCAGGATTTTCTCTTTGTCTCTGAGACATGTAAGTTTTACTATTAGATGGGGTGTTGACCTATTTTTATTGATTTTCGAGGGGCTCTCTATGCCTCCTGGATTTTGATGCCTTTTTCCTTCCCCAAATTAGGGAAGTTCTCTGCTATAATTTGCTCCAATATACCTTCTGCCCCTCTCTCTCTTTCTTCTTCTTCTGGGATCCCAATTATTCTAATGTTGTTTCATCTTATGGTATCACTTATCTCTTGAATTCTGCCCTCGTGATCCAGTAGTTGTTTATCTCTCTTTTTCTCAGCTTCTTTATTTTCCATCGTTTGGTCTTCTATATCACTGATTCTCTCTTCTGCCTCATTTATCCTAGCAGTTAGCGCCCCTATTTTTTATTGCACCTCATTAATAGGCTTTATGATTTCGACTTGGTTAGATTTTAGTTTTTTTATTTCTCCAGAAAGCGTTTCTCTAATAACTTCCATGCTTTTTTCAAGCCCAGCTAGTATCTTTAAAATCATTATTCTGAACTCTAGTTCCAGCATCATACTAATGTCCATATTGACTAGATCCCTGGCAGTCGGTACTGCCTCTTTTTTTGTTGTTGTTGAGGTGATTTTTTCAGTCTTGTCATTTTGTCCAGAGGAGAATAGATGAATGAGAGAACAAAATGCTAAGAGGGTAACAACGTTCCCAGAAAATATACTCAAAACAAATCAGAAGAGACCTGATACTGGGGGAAAAGAATGGGAAAGAAAGAAAAAAGAAAAGGAAAAAAAAAAAGAGAGATAAAAACAAAAACAAAACAAAACAAAAAACAGAATATGATCAAATATGATCGGGCTGGTGCATAGATCAGTGCCACACACTAGATTTTGGGTGTATTTTGGTCTGTTAGAAGAAAGTGCCTCCCAGGGGCGCCTGGGTGGCTCAGTTGGTTAAGTGACTGCCTTCGGCTCAGGTCATGATCCTGGAGTCCCAGGATCGAGTCCTGCATCGGGCTCCCTGCTCGGCAGGGAGTCTGCTTCTCCCTCTGACCCTCCTCCCTCTCATGCTCTCTGTCTCTCATTCTCTCTCTCAAATAAATAAATAAAATCTTTAAAAAAAAAGTGCCTCCCAAACCTTTATTTTTTTTTCCTCCCAAACCTTTAAAGAGAGAAAAACTTATATATGTACAAAAATAAGGGTTAATACGATGAAGGGATGGAATATGACTGTAAAGATGAAAATTATAAAGGATTTTATAAAAGGAATTGATAAGATAAGAAGTTGGTTGATAAAAGATAGAAGAGGATTTAAAAAAGAAAAAAAAAGGGAGCAAATGTGATCCGGCAGGAGACTAGAACAAAGCCATACACTAGAGATTTAGGGTATTTTTTTAAAAAAGGGATTGATAAGATGTTGGTTGAAAAGGGAAAAAGAAAAATTCAAAAAAAAAAAAAGACAGTTAAAAAAAAAATTAACTTTGAAAGACTAAAGAATCATGGTAAAAGAGCCATGGATTCTATGTGCATTAGTCCCCTAGCACTGGAGTTCTGCCATTCTCATTGATCGGTAAACTTGGTCTTGGCTGACTGTTCTTGCTGATCTTCTGGGGGAGGGGCCTGTTGCCATGGTTCCCAAATGTCTTTGCCGGAGGCGGAATTGCCCCACCCTTGCTGGGTCCGTGCTAAGTAATCTGCTTGGGTTTGCTCTCGGGAGCTTTTGTTCCCTGCATGCTTTCTGTACAGCTTTGGAGGCTGAAAGTGAAAATGGCGGCCTCCCAATCTCCGCCCCAGAGGAGCTGAGAACTCAGGGACCCACTCCTCAGTGAGCCCCCAGAGAAAAGCAGTCAGTCACTCCTGTCTCCCCGGTCGCCAGCTGCACTCCGTACTCACCCGGCCTGTGACTGAACATTTCTATCTCTGGCGCACGACCCCGTGTGGAGTCTCCAAACCCAGCAGATTCCTGCAGTGTGCTCCCACGCCACTCCTCCTGGGGGAGGAAGGGGAGTCTCCCTGGATCTGCCACTTGTTGGGTCCCTGCTGGAAGAGCAGTGGCCCGACTGTGCCGCAGATCATGGTTTGTGACAACCTCGAGCTGAGAGCCCACTCCTTGGCTCTGTCTCTGCAGCTGGCTTCCCTGCTCCAATACCTGGGAGCTCTGCTGCATTCAGGCACCCCTGGTCTTTCTGTGACCCCGAGCGTCCTGAGGCCACACTGTCCCGTGAGGGTTCCACCCCCCACTTAGCCACTGGAGCAACGTCCCTCAGCGGAGTTGACTTCTAAAAGTTCAGATTTTGTGCTCTGCTGCTCTATCACTTGCCAAAAGTGGCTGATGGAGGCCCCCTCCCCTGCCGTCTATCCTCCTGAATATTGCCTCGGATTCATTTCTCTGCAAGTCCTACCTTCCAGAAAGTGGTTGCTTTTCTGTTCAGAGAGTTGTTGCTATTCTTTTCTTCAATCTCCCGTTGAGTTTGTAGGGGTTCAGAATGGTTTGATCCCTATCCAGCTGAATTCCTGAGAGGAGACGAAATCCAGGTCTCCTACTCCTCCGCCATCTTGCTTTGCCCCTGAGATTGACATTTAAATTGGCAGACAGTGAAGCAGATTGCTCTCTTCAGTGTCGGTGGGCCACATCCAATCAACTGAAGGCCAGAATAGAACAAAAAGGCTGTCCCTCTCCTGACTTAGAGAGAATCCCTCCTGCCCCATGGCCTTTGAACTGGAACATTGTTTTTTTTCCTCTGCCTTTGAACTGGAATGTTTGACATTGAGACAGTGTAAGTAAATGTTGGAGGTTTGTGTTTGCTGAGCCCCCTAATATTGGTTACACAGATACTTTCAACACTACTTCCTGAAATAAATGAATGTGCTAATCCATTAATCTCTGTGTGAATCTTAATATTGCTGGGGCTATTCAGCCTGGAAGCAAGAAGTTACTCAGATTGTTATCAATCTATACAATAGATTGAAAGTGTGGCTGGTGATAGGCAGGGGAGGGGACAAGAGCCAAAATGGTGGTCCAACACAGCCTTATAAGATGGTGAAAATCTGAAGGGCAGAAAAATATGCAGGTCCCAAAACATTTAGTCAGAGTCTGGGAGAGAATCTTTGGATCTGAACCAGGGACTTGTCACAACCCTTGTTCATTTTTTGAGCACAGCAAGCTCAGAAGCCACACTGTGCAAGTTTTGACACAATATATTCTGAGAAATTAGGCCATTTTAAACTCTTCCTACTGTTAAGCTTGCTTGCATCCAACTGCTTAAATTCCTTCATAGACTTTCAAATCATGAGGCTGCAGGGATTACTCTAATGTTCTGCAGTAATCCATCATCCCATGTAACAAAACATTTCCTGATAAATCACTAAAAATATCTGCTGCTTCATTAAAAGCAGATTTCTGTTTGGTGATGCATGCACAAGATGATGGAGTGGTGGCTTCTGATGGGTATTCCATCCTGCTGATCCATAGCAAAGCTGTTACCTGCTGTAACAGGTACAGCTAATGCACACCAGAACACTTAAATGCAGAAATCCAACCCCCTTGGTCCCTCAAAAGTGTCTTTAGATGATTATGCTGCAAAGGAAAACAGGTCAGACTTATTTCTGGTATTGTTTGAGTCCCTCTCCTTTTTGTGATTACCCACCAGGTCCCTGAACATGGCAAATATTGCCTACTTGTAGCGGTCTTAAAATAGGTTAATGGGAACCTAGCTCACAAGACGATTCCCAGACTCTAGGGCCAGCAACTCCTTTGCAGTAAAGCCTTGAAGGAGAAACCTGAGAGTCAAAGCCCTGATTAAGGAGGAAAGAGGCTCACATAACTCTCACCAGATGACTCTCAGCCTCAGCAAAGTTTCCATTCTTTGTCCCTTGGATGGGACAATCTGGAGGCACATCCCCTGTACCTGTCTTTTGGTTTTGTCGACTGTACCCCAGTTTCCCACAGTGGTAGCCTCTTTATTAACACAGACACTCTATTGGCTGCCCCCTACCTTCCTTTCCTTCTCCACTTCTCAATTTCCTGGAATAAGCTACTTTACTTAAATGTTTTTCTCAGAGAACCAAATCAAGACAGTCCTAGAGGGCTACAAACCCTCTGAGACCAGCAGCACATGAGAGGGATTCCAGAGCCTGCTGGAAGCTGTGTTAGTACTGCAATGTGGTGAACTGGAACCACAGAGACAGAAACAGCAGGCTAATGGTAATATGGGGGCTGAATTCTGTTGAGCCACTTACAGAGAGACTGAGATTCCATATGACTGCAGGTGTGCGAGCAAGCCCACCTGAGATCAGTTGAGCTTGCCTCCTATCAGCAGAACTGTAGGCTTCTGAGCAATAACAAAGGATGGTTATTTGGACTATAAGATTTGGGGTCATTTGTTATGCAGCAATAGTAACTGCTACATGATGCTTGATTTTTTTAAATTGGGCTATAACTGACAAAATTGCATTTATTTAAAGCATATGATGCGATAATCTGATATACAAGGGAAAAAAATGCCCCTGTGTGTTACCAAATAAGGAAGAAAATTATGGAAAGAGGGCACCATTGCTTCAAATGAGGTGGAGGGTGGGCAGTGGAGGCCAGAGCTGGCCAGCAATTTTAAGTGGAGGTGACCTGATGTTTTCATGTCACTGTGGTGAGAGAGAATTGGAGGAGGATCTGGCAGCAGAAGCAGCTACTAAAGTACCAGAGACTCTAGAATGAAACACACCAGCCTACAGTACCATCTGCCCCCGCCAAGCTGTAACTTCTTGATTCTCAAAAATCCTCCATGAGGCAAAAATGGGAGAAGATATTTGCAAAACATATATTGGAAGAAGACTTGTATCTAGAATATATAAACAATTCTTGCAACTCAATATTAAGACAATTTAAATTTTTTTGTTAAACGGGAAAAGATCTGAACAGCCACTTCACCAAAGAAAGTTTTAAAATGGCAAATATATGCATGAAAAGATGTGCAACATCATTAGTCATTAAGGACATGCAAATGAAAATCATATTGAGACACCACTACAAAATTTACAAGTATAATTAACATTAAAAAGACTGACCACACCAAGTGTTGGCAAGGATATGAAGCAACTGGAACTGTCCCAGTCTGCTGATAGAAGTGTAAAATGGTACAATCATTTGGGAAAATAATTTGGCAGTTTCTTAAAAAGTTACGTTTCCCATTCGATGTAGGTATTCCATTCCCATGAAATGAAAGCATATGTCCGTACAAAGATGTGAACATGAATATTCACAGCAGCTTAATCTAGAAAAGCAAACTGGACAAAACTGAAATGTTCCTCAACAGGTGAATGGATGAACAAATTTTAGTATATCCATATAATGGAATATTACTCAACAATGAAAAGTAACAAACTAATGATGCACACAACATAGTTGAATCTGAAAACTATTATGGTGAGCAAAACAAGCCATACTGTACATACTGTACATCCTGTTTCCATGTATATAAAATTCTAGGGGATGCAAAATTAATTTAAAGTGACAGAAAGCAAGGGAAACAAAGGCAAAAATGAACAATTGGGACTTCATCAAGATAAAAAGCTTTTGCACAGCAAAGGAAACATCGACAAAACCAAAAGACAACCGACAGAATGGTAGAAGATATTTGCAAATGTCTTATCAGATAAAGGGCTAGTATCTAAAATCTATAAAGAACTTTAAACTCAACACCCAAATAATAAATAATCCAATCAAGAAATGGGCAGAAGACATGAATAGACATTTCTCCAAAGAAAACATACAAATGTCCAACAGACATGAAAAAATGCTCAACATCACTTGGCATCAGGGAAATATAAATCAAAACCATAATGAGATACCACCTCACACCAGTCAGAATGGCTAGAATTAACAAGTCAGGAAATGACAGATGCTGGAGATGATGAAGAAAAAGGGGAAAACTTTTGCCCTGTTGGTGGGAATGCAAACTGGTACAGCACTCTGGAGAACAATTTGGATGTTTCTCAAAAAGTTAAAAATAGAACTACCCTATGACCCAGCAATTGTACTACTAGGTATTTACCCTAAAGATACAAATGTAGGGATCCGAAGGGGCACCTGCACCCCAATGTTTATAGCAGCTATGTCCACAATAGCCAAACTATGGAAAGAGCCCAGCTGTCCATCGACGGATGTATAAAGAAGATGTGGTATATATATGGAATGGCATATATGTGGTATATATAATGGAATACTACTCAGCCATCAAAAAAAATGAAATCTTGCCATTTGCAATGATGTGGATGGAACTGGAAGGTATTATGCTAAGCAAAATAAGTTAATTAGAGAAAGACAATTATCATATGATCTCACTCATATGTGGAATTTAAGGAACAAAACAGAGGATCATAGGGGAAGAGAGAAAAAATAAAACAAGACGAAAGAGAGGGAGGCAAACCATAAGAGACTCTTAATCACAGGAAACAAATTGAGGGTTGCTGGAGGAGAGGGGGGCAAGGGGATGGGGTAACTGGGTGATGGGCATTAAGGAGGGCACATGAATAATGACCACTGCATATTATCTGAGACTGATGAATCACTGGCCTCTACATTATATGTTAATTAATTGAATTTAAATAAAAAAATAAAGAGCACCCTTGCACATAAATAAATAAATAAATAAACAAACAAATAAATAAATAAATAAATAAATAAATAAATAAATAAATAAATAAAAATAAATACAGCGACAGAAAATAGACCAGTTATTAGCTGGTGATGGGACGGTTAGGGGAGGGAAGGATTATAAGGGTATCAGGGAACTTTTGAGAATGATGTATATGTTCATTCTCATGGATATATACATGTGTCAAAACTCACTGAATTGTGTTTGTTTAGAAAAATTTTCTCCTAAAGCTAATAAGAGGGTGTGGTACCTGGCACATTTGGTACTCCTATTCTGGAAAATTCTACTCCTTACCTGGCATTCTTAGGTGTTCCACCAAGGCTTACAAATTAGATTTTATATATATATATATATATATATATATATATATATATATATATATAATTTATTTATTATTTATTTATTTAAGAGAGAAAGAGAGCATGAGCAGGGAAGAGGGACAGAGGGCTGAGTGGGAGCCTGACATGGGACTCGATCCCAGGACCTGGGATCGTGATCTGAGCCGAAGGCAGATGCTTAACTGACTGAGCCACCCAGATGCCCCCAAATTATCTTTTGTAGACAAAATGGAATGGAGTAAATATGCATTTTGAGCTGCATTCTGCTGTAGGCCTGCCAACTTTGGAACCTAGAGTCAACCTCTGTCCCCAGCAGATGAGGAAAATGAAAGGCAAATGCGACTGGTCCAAGGTCACTTATCAGGTCATGGCCAACCCAACAGTTTGTCCTCCCAGATTCCAACTGTGGATCTGTGCTCAAGTCACCAGGACACCTGGCTTCCTAAGCCCTTCATAAATTTCCTTTTTTTTTTTTTTTTTTTTTGGTGTGTGTTTTCCCTCTGAAGGGTGGTTTGAGACCATTTTCTCTGTAGTTCTGAGTTTTTAAAGACACTCTTGGAAACCAGTCTCAGTTTTCAGTGCAATGGTATTCCTCCTTCCATTGTATCCCCAGGTCACAGCTCTTTCGTCCTCCTGAGCCACTTTGATCTTTGGTGCCTTAATCCCAAATCTATACCCAGCCAGCCTCACCCCTCTGGAGCCCTCATGAGCCCAGACTCTGTACCGGTAATCTGTGGATCAGTCTGACATACATGTGCTTAGCCAGAGTAATAAATGCCTTCATTATCCTGGACCACCCAGCGAATATTTTATCTTCAATATGAATGCCTGGCTCCACAGAGGCCCGTTGTTCTGCACCCTTAGGCTGTGGCGAAGCCTGACCATAATCTCCCTGTTCATAAAGGACCCACAAGGCTCAGGTTAAAACTTTTGTGAGCACTTGTAAAATCCTTTGGGAAATCAGTGTAGTTTATAGCAGTGTCTTATGCCACTCCTCTCTCAAGCTCCTCTGGCCGGTTCTTGGGGATTTCCAAGTGACCCCACTCACCACACACAGAGTGGCCACCAGCACCTGCCTCTGCCCACATGCCAGGGCTGACTCAGGAGCTCAGGCTCCCACCCTACCCCCTTTCAGCCTCGGCCATTCCTCTTGAAAGGAGTTTGTGCTCTGCACACATCACAGAGATATGGGAGGGCAAAGGAAAGTAAAGCCACTGGCCTAATGAAACTCACACATTATTGACCCCCTTCCATCCTGCCTCGATATATCCTGGAGGAGAACGAGAGGAGAGGCCTGCAGGTGTGGACAAAGCCCGACCCTGGCTGTTTATCTTCCTGACAATAAAAACACCTCTTTGTTGCTGCTAAAATGTTGCTGAAAATTCTGTTTTTGGTGGTGAAACATAACTTTTGTTGAATGGTCCACTGGCACCTTGTTTCTCAGTGTGGTCCTGGGACAAGTGGCCTCAGCATCAGCTGCGAGCATATTGAAAATGCAGAGTCTCAGGTCCCTCCCAGTGTTACTGAATCAGAATCTATATTTTCATGAGATCCCCAGGGGATCAGAACCTGAGAGGATCTTCTCAAAAAACCACTGTTGTATGTTCCAGAAAGAGAAAGCTAATTGGCCACCTTGATACAACAAATGTGAAAGGGGTAGTTGTTTCCCAGGCCTTTTTGGCAGTTTCTCTCATTCTAGAATTCCCTAAAGGGTTGATTCCCCAGTGGCCCCAGTAGGAATTATTCTGGAAGAAAGAACACCATCCAGGCTGGGACATAGAGCAGACATGGAAGTCATGCATGGGCCCAACAGCAAGAGCTCCGACTCGCCAAGGATGATCGACTGCTCTAGAGCTCTGTGTTTTTCTTTTGCTAGATCCTTTTGTATCAGGTTATGTTATTGGAGATTTTTCTTGCTTTTGGAGGTGAGCCTGTATTGCTGTAACCTGTCCTCCTAGATTCACTTTTGCTGTATCCCAAATTTTGGGACTCCTGTCATGTCATTTTTGTTTGTTTCCATGTAATTTTTGATTTCTTCTTTGAGTTCTTGGATGACCCATTCGTTGTTCAGTAGCATGTTATTTAACGTCCATGTATACATGGTCTTTCTAGGTTTTTTCTTGTGGTTGATTTCTAGTTCCATAGCATTATGGTCAAAAAAGATGATTTCCATCTTTTTGAATTTGTTGAGACTTGTTTTGTGGCCTAATATGAGAATGTTCCATGTGCACTTGAAAGGAATGAGTATTTTGCTGTTTTAGGGTGGAATATTCTGCATACTCAAAGCCATTGTTTCCTTGTTGATTTTCAGCTTGGATCATGTCTCCATTAATAGAAGTCGGGTGTTAGAGTCCCCTACTATATTTTATTACTGTCAGTTAGTTCCTTTATGGTTGTTATTAACTGTTTTATGTATTTGGGTGCTCCTATGTTGGGTGTCTAAATATTTAGAATTGTTCTATCTTCGTGTTGCATTGTCTCCATTATTCTGATGTAGTGTCCTTCTTTGTGTCTTATTACACTCTTTTTTGTAGTCTGTTTTGTCTGACAGAAGTATTCCTACCCCTGCTTTGTTTTGGCATCTATTTACATGATAGATGCTTCTTATCTGCTCACTTTCAATCTGTACGTGTCCCTAGGTCGAGGGGGTCAAGCTCAGTTCCCAATTTCGGACAAGTCAGTGTAACTGTGTAAACTGAGGCTGTGTGTGTAAACTGGTGAATGTTTGAGACCATGGATTTAAGAGCAACAGAGACCTAAAAAAGTCACCTTGGCTAGTAAGGAGAGTGTGGGGCTTCTCTGGGCAAGGATATGGACCATTATCCTGGCAAGAGAGAACCAATCCCTGATCCATCAGGTCCCAAAAGGGAACAGTGGCTCCCATGGATCTGAGCAAGAGGCTGGGGCCTGTAGGGAATAGCATTCAAAAGAAATGCAATAGGAAATGCAGGCATGCTGGAAATCCAAGCTCCTAGGTCAGCATACATGTTAATGATTTTAGGCTCAATAATGGCCTTAAAGGTACACCTCCCATCTTTCCCACACACAAAACAAGCAGGAAGAGGAATCCAGACATAATTGACAAGGATCCCAGGAGGATTCCAATCTTGGCAATGGTGAACCTGGAGCGCCAAGAAGGAGACTGAGGATAGAAACACCTGCCTGCACTTTGGCAATTTGCAAAATATCTTCCTCTGGCTTTGATCCATCCATATGCAGGACTTGATCTCCTTACCTGTATTCCCCACTTAGTGCTGATGCACTTCCAGAGATTGAACTAGGAAACTACAAGTTCCAAATACTGGGTCAAAACAAATACAAAACACCACGTCAACAGAAGAAGCAGGTAATGGTCTTCCTTCCTTTAGAATGCACAAAGGAAGGTAGACCCTGTCCTGGGGCAGGAAGTTGTTCTGAGGAGCATAACACTGAAAGACTCCCAATTTCAGTGGCTGTTGCTATTCCTGTGAAAGGACCTGCAACCTCTAAATCTCAGGAGTTCTGAGGGGCTGTCTCTGCTGTTTGCCCAAATTCCTTCTACTGGAATGAATGTGTCCTCTGAGTAAGGAGATTTTGCAGGTGCCCTCCGGTAGCTAGGGAGGAGGGCTGGCTCTTCTCCTTCCTCCCACATACAAGAACTGATGACTGTAAGATTCCTTAGCTCACGAATGACTGTGAGAGTCTGTACATCTTTTCCATCACTGTAGGAAGTTAAAGAACCAAACCACACTCCTGGGCTCTAGAAGAGCACAAGGGCTTTACTCGAATAATATTCCAGCATCACTTAAGTATTTACAACAATTCAGTATTATATCTCCCAATAAGTAAAGAGATGGGAGGAAGGGGTGTTGAGCAGATGGGGCACACGCACAAGTACCCCAACTGCTGAGGAATGTGGCACTGCCACTGGACACGCGCTCTGCCCTGAGGTTGACTGTGGCCAGTTCTTCCCCTTCTTGAGTGCTGCTGGCCACCTAGGACCGGGGCTCCAGCTGGCAGGACAGGATGTAGCTAAGGACAGAGAGACCCCTGTGAGTTGACCAGGAGCTGCCATTCAGGAGTCCCTCCCAGTGTTTTCTCACAGCTGGAGTCTGGCACCCCAGCAACAAGGCCTGAGGCTGCCCAGGGAAGAAGGATCCCTGGAGTGGCCAGCAGAAAGAGTCCAGCCCGACCCTCACCCAGCTCCTGATGGGCCTCACCTCTCATCCTCACTGAGCCACTCCGTAGACTGGAACCAGGCCCGAAACGGATCCTTGGGCTCTATGTTGTAATTCTCTGCAGCTACCTGGAGCAGCATGATCTCTCTCATGACTTTGTATTCCTGGGCTGAGAGAGAAGAACAGGATGCTTCCAGGGTCTGGGGTGGGAAGCTACAGGGCCTGGTGAGGGTTGAGCAGGAGGTCCTGGGTCTTGGCACACATAGCCACCTGCCTGCAAATTCATCCAGTCCCAACCTGTTCTCAGAGGTGAATCTAAATAGCCCTTCCTACAGGAGGTTCTCCTTGATGCCATTCCTCTGTCCCCACTTCCTAACTGGATAGGTCTTCCACCTCTTTATTATCAACCAGTCCCTATCCATGTGAAATTGAGGGGATGGAGCCAAGGAATATTCTTCCCAGGGACATCTCTGATATCCAGTCCCCTACCCTTCCCTATAGGAAGTGCCACATGTGTTCACCTTATTCCTTTTCTGGTGGTTGATCTCATTCCCCTGGAAAGCAGACAACCAAAGTCCATCAGAAAAAGCCCACGGGTTATTCCTAGCACTTTATTTTCACCACTTGTCAATATGCACTTAGGCCAGGACACATGAAGGGGTCGTGCATACACGGATAATGGGCCTGGCTTCTAGGCCAGACTCTGGAGGCCAGAGAAAGGAGGACATGGGGCAAATGGTCCGCCTACAGGGACGGAACCAGTCACACAACCCTCTCTGATGACAGAAGGGGAGGACAAAACCTCAGGCAGGAAGGGGCTACTAGGCTACTGAAGTGCTTGCTGATGTGGAGGGTCCTGACTTCACACTCCCCCCACAGGCAACCTCAGAGGGAGAGGCTGAGGTCCACTCAGACAGACCTCATACAGCTTTGCCTTCAGGAAGCTCTGCTGCTTTACCAGTCTTGGGCACCTGGACCAGTGTCCTAAGTGCAGCCTCCCCTCACTCATCACTGAGTTGGGCAGGAGACGCCAGCTCACAGTGTTAGCTGGGAGGCTGTCATGAGGGGAGGTTTACCAAGTACTGAGACCTCAGGGCTCAGGACAGGGGCTCTCTGCTCCCAAAGTGCAGAATTCTGGGCCCTCCTCTACAATCCTCAGGCTCACCCACCTCCAGATGGTCCTCCATTGCAGTATCCAGCATCACCAGATCAGTGAGGAAAGTGCCAAGGTAGGGGATGACACCCTGTGTCATGAGGGGTAGTTTCGGGATGAGTCCCTGCTCTCTGGTGCCCACAGGGACCCTCCCCTGAAAATGCTCCAGCCTCCTGGCCCACCCCACATTCCCACATGGAGCAGCCTAGGATCCTTAACCACCTGACCGCAATGCCCTTTCCCCTCACCCTCCCAGAACATCAGACTCTTCCTAATCACCTCCAGGTCCTGCATTTTGAAAATCACAGGGTACATAGCCCCAGAACCCTCCCCACCCACAAAGCCCGTTCTGTATCTAGCTTTGCAGTCCCTCCCCCTTGTCAGATTCAAATAAGAATTTGAGAAGCCTTGGCAACAGGAGGCAGAGCTGGAGTCAGATGGCCCGGCCTGTCCTAATTTGGAGGCTTCCAGCCCTCAGGGAGGAGCCCCTGTCCTCTGACACTTGAGGCCCTGGACCTCAGGCACACTCATCTTCTTCTGCACCCTCTTCCAGCCTCTCTGGAGGTCCATCAGCAGGCTGGCAAATTTATTAGATGGCTGATCCTGCAGGGTCAAGAACATGTTCTTTGAGACCAGAATACCCTCAGCCCACTTGACCCACCATCTTGGTCTGAAGACCCTACACATGTGACCTAACTCAGCTGATAGCTGATGCTACATTATCCTGAAGCATGCCATGAGTGATTCTAGAAGAATCTCAGCTCCAACACACCGTCCGTGTGTGACCTTGAGCTTGCAGCTTGGCCTCCCTGAGCCTGTTTTCTCATCTGGAAAAGTGAGAACTCCACCTAACTCCCACGGTCTTCTGAGGACTCAGGGTCCTCTTACTATCTATCATCACTGCTGTGGCCCTCAACCCATCCCAACCACATCCCTGAGCAGAGGCCTGTCCTCTGACCTCTCAAGGTTTGTACGGGCCCCATCTGGGCCAGTGTTGACACAGAGAGATGGGGGATCTAGGCTAGGGATTCTGGTTGCGCAGCACTTGCTTATCCCAGCCCCAGTGGAATCTTCCCCCCAGGCTGTCATCACATTCGTGCCATAGGCTACCCCTCCCCCAAGGAATGCTTCAGGCCATTCCTTACTTCAGCCATACAGGACCCTGTTCCCTCACAGCCCTCCTCTCTGTCCAGAACTGCCCCTTCCATGCTACCTTGATGAGCAGTTTCCTGACCTAGGGGGTGTCTTCAGCACACAGCTTTTTAAAATTTTGAAAGCTCTTCCTGAATCGAGGAAAGGAGGCAGGATCAATGGAGGAATACCGTGGCAGGGTTGAGTGTGAGTCCCTTTTCTGTGAGAACCCCAAGAGTTAAACTGCCTGATTGAGGGGTTTCTCGGGGATCCTCTGGGCACTCAGGTGTTTGTAGGACATGGCAGGGAGCTCTCATGTGGGTCATCCTGGTCTCCCTTCCCATATGAATGGAGCAGCTCTGTTTTGGTCAATTTGGGTTTCCAGTGAGTTGAGGGGCTGTCCATAAACCTGGGAAAATATTTCCTTCAATGCAGCCCAGTGTGGGACATTGAGGAAAACTGATTTCTAAAACAGGAGGCTTGGTGGCTTCTTCCCAGGGAGAGCTCAGAGACCTGCCCAGCAGTCCAAGTCCTGTGACCAGGGTTTGCTGCATCCCAGGAGGTCCAAGCTGACTGAGGGAGAACAGGACAGTCCTGTGGGAGCTCCCTCCTTCATCTTGGTCCAGCCATGGAGGGAGGCCTCCTCACCTGGAAACCTCCTGCCATGTCTTCTTTAGGCAGTGAGTTGAGACAGTCTGCAGGGCCGAGAGGATGACATGCAGGGAGGAGTAGTTGTGCAGAATTTGACAGGCTTGGGGAGGGACAAGGAGCTGTCAGGTGGGCAGCAGGAACCCTACATGCTCTAGAGCTTCTGTCACACTCAGTGGACATCTCCCCTCCTGCATGAAGCACATGTCCAGGGGCCTGCAGAAGGGCATATGGAAGGCCCAGAGAGGAACACTGCTGGGGAGAGGGAGGACATGACCTCACCCCAAGGACTGAGCCAGGGAGGAACTGAGCATCCCATCTAGGGCTGAGCAAGTCAAAATCAGTAGGCTCCTGGAAGGACAAGCCTAAGGACTGCACAATCCCTAGGGATAAGACCAGGAACTTCCACCATGAGATGTACTACAGGGAAGAGCAGTTCCCGAGGCTCAGGAGAGCAACTCAGCTGGGCCTCCCATAGCATACCTTGGCCACCTTGATCCAGTGCTCCACCACCATGGCCCTGTCCCGGGCTGTCATGCTTGGGTTGCCAAGGCAGGTGGTGATGACACAGTTGGCCACACCGTTGAACTGGGCGATGGTGGCCTGGACTGTGGGTGCCAGGTGCTTATTGCCAGGCTTATTCCGCTTGGTCCAGATGGAGCCCAGGCACTGTTGGGGCAGCACTGTCTTGAACAACTCCTAGAGAACAGGGGGACGTTGGCTCACCCAGCCATTTCACATGCAAGACTCATGTCCTTGATAGGGCTCACAGGTCAGAACTGGAGTTCAGGAAGCTGAGAATGTGGCCTGAGCCTGGTGGGAGACCCTCGATTTCATTCCATTCTTTTTCACTGAGGGAACCCAGTACAGGATGACCCAGGAGCAAATAGTGGCAAGGGAAGAAAGGAGGGCATTTGCACCTGGACGTTCCTCAGGAACTCCCAGCTCCAGGTGGTAGTTCAAAGTGGCTCCTCAGAAGGGGGCATCTACCCTTCCAACTATTCATCCCTCGGGTCCTTCTCCTCTTTCAGATGCACATTCTGCCATGATAGCTGCAACCACAGGTTTGTTGGTCAGCCCTGTCCTTAAGTACACATCAGATGCCTAATAAATGCTGGAGGGTGCTCAGCCTCCGAGGCAGATGGGTGGGCAACCCATGGCCTCAGTGGCACACAGGGAGCTGCCCTCCTCCAGCCAAGGGACCAGGACCTGCCCATTTGTCTATCTGTTCTGGCTCATTTCATCTACATAGTAACTCTGCCCTGTTCTTCTCTGTGTCTATCTCTATAGTCCGTGGCTGGGCAGGGAAAGCTTGGGTTGAGGACCTTGATGGGTTGACAGGGTTGGGAAGTGTTGGAGCTGAGATTGGGTCCCAGACCATGGAGTCCACATCACGGAAAGGCAGGTTTGGGCAGCTGAGAGCAGAAAGCAAAGCCTGCCCCTGCCCCACCTTGAGAGCCCAGCTGCTCACCGCATCCATGTATGTCAGTTGCTCTGCCACCAACTTGGGAGGGAAGTCCAGGAAGTCGGGCTTCTCTTCATTCAGCTGGTTCTTTGGGGTGATATACCAGTGGCAGGAAGCCTCTGGGCCCTGAGTGGGCTTGCTTTCTGTTTTGTCAGCTGGAGTGAAAACTCTGAGAAAAGCTAATGGTCCAGCTGACTGTGGCTCAGGGTCCAGAACACATAGAGAAGCTGCAAGCACTTATTCCAGTTCTGGAACGGCTGAAGGAGGCAAGGGTGGCTCTGCCCCTTGAGGTGAAGGTTGAAACAGAGCCAGGGTTGCCTCTCACTCCATAAGAGGCCCTTTTTCTGGCTCTGCAGCTGGGAGGAGCCCTGGAGCTGGCCCTGGGGCAGGAGAAAGAGAAAGATTCATCCCTGACTTTCCATGTGCCTTTCCAAAAACAAAAACAGGACAGATCCCATGGCCTTTCAAGGAATCCCCAGCCCATGAAACCCAGCCCAGATAGTGTTCCCAGCTTGCAATCTCCCTTACCCTCCGCCTCTGCCTCAGTGGTTCCCAGAAGCTCCCGCTGCAGCAAGGGAAGGAGGGGCACGGTTCTTCAGGTCCCAGGCAAGCCATTTCAGATGCTCATAGGCCCCCTTGACCTCCAAACGTGCACATTGCAGGGACTGCCAGATATCCTGCAATTTCTGGTCAGGCCGCGTACCCAAGATGGGCAACAGGGTGCTGGGCAGAGTCATAGGTGGAGCAGAGTCAGAGGCCTGGCCTTACATTCCAGCTGCTACTCCCACAGCACCATTCTTGCTGCCTGGGTCCCAAAGGAGGGCCCTAGCCCACTTCCAACCCCTTTGGAGCTGTCCTTGCGGTAGAAGGCCTGGTCGTCCTGAAAACCTGAATGAGTCTGGATTTTCCACTTATCCTCTCCTCTTCATGGCCATGGGCTTTGTCTACTCTATGCTGTATGCAGACCAGTATC
Source organism: Mirounga angustirostris (assembly GCF_029215605.1). Classification (NCBI taxonomy): domain Eukaryota; kingdom Metazoa; phylum Chordata; class Mammalia; order Carnivora; family Phocidae; genus Mirounga; species Mirounga angustirostris. Next base: position 92,906,844 of record NW_026991718.1, on the reverse strand, counting down.
AGGCCTCAGGTTTGAGGCAGGTGTGGGAGTGGTCTGCTCACCACACCTTCTGTTCTTGGCCCCAGTTGTGGTGGTGAGCAAAGAGGAGCAAGCAGAGCAAGATGGGACCATGGAAGGGTGGGTGTTTTGGGCACTGACTCAGTCTAGAGTGTGCTCTGCCTCCCACAGGGCTTGGGACCCCATCCACAGCTCTCTTTGACTCATTTGCTTCTTCCCAGGAAGCCCCCCAAATTCAGCCCTCCCATGGTATTCAAGAGATCTGTGAGATCTGAGGTTCTAAAAGTCCCTCCCCAGCCACAACTCCTGTAGTCTCCCATCCTGCTCTGTTGAGGCAGCAAGACTTCCTTCTGGACTCGAAGACCTATCATGTTTTTCTTTGAGCAAATAGTCTGTCATCCTCCTCCAAATAAGGTAGATCCATTCATACCTAGAGCAGGCCATGAAGATGTCTCATCTAACCAACTCTGGACAACCATGCATATGATGTGTAGAGTGACAATCTGACCCTCTGACTAGACTGGAGATCCAGACATTGAATCGCCTTTATTGCTTCCATTATCTTAGTGACTAGAACGTGCCTGCATTCCTAGGTGCTTAATATCCATTATTGAATGAATAAATCCCCACCTGGACTTTCCAAATACTGAGGGGTCCTTGGGCTGCTCTCCCTGCTGCCAGTGTCCCCCTAATCTGGTCACATAAAGGACAAGTACCAGGACCAGCTAGATAGAATCTCGAAGTCCTTTGCAAGTAGGAAAACTGCCTACTTTCCATTGCCTTTCCTAAACCCAGAAGGACCACAGGCCTGTGAGGGTTGAACTTGAGAGCTTCTTCCCTGGAGAGAGAGAGAGAACTATGAACCATGAAGATGTGCAGCATGTCCAGCAGGTCTTTCCACGGAGCCAGATACCAGATAAATCCGAGCCATGTTTCCTCCTGTGATTTCCTACAGTGACCCTATGAGGTTCACCCGCTTACCACCCCACTTTTCTGAAGAGGAAAGGGAAGGTCAGAGAGGTGCTGTAACATTCCCTAGACATACAGTTAGGAGACGGGATGCTCACCCCTGTGCTGTGCATGGGGTGGGCACTAATGTATTGAACTGCTTGCCCAGGACCCATTGGGCTGAGGTGAACACCTGGTCAATGCAGAAAATGTTGGTGATATTTGAGATGCTTCTATCTGGGAAGGATGGTACCAGGGAGGGTAGGAAGTTCTCCACTGTGCGTTCTTTGAGTGTCAGCATCGTGCAGGCCTCATCTAGGGACAGGGTTGATTCCTTTTGCCACCAGATAGACAAGGGGGGGGGGCAATCTAGTCAGCTTCAACACCATGAACCAACCACCAGGATGATCAGGATCTGGCACTCAGACCATAGACTCCCATACCTTTGTGAACTTGTGTAAGAGAAGGGCCTTGAGTGTCCACCCAGAAAAAGGTTCTAGGCTTAAAAGTACAATTGGCTTTAGGGGTGAAATGATGAACCATTGGTCACTTCAACATGTTCTGTTAGCTGAGCAACAATAGAATTTCTCTCTCTTAATAGCCTTTATTAAGACCTGTAGGCCTTTGAGTCATCTATAACCATCCCTACTGCAGAAGGAGAAACCAGAGGGGGAGAATCTCAAACGCTGCTCAGGATCCTATAGGTTGGGAATGAGAACTGTCCAAAGCATGAGCTGCCTGGCATTTCCTCTATGCTGATGAGGCTTGGTCTGTTCCTGACATGGGGAGAAAAGTTCAGGGGAAAACCACCTTCCTCGGCAGGCCCCAGGGGAGCCCGTGATCTCTAGTCTGTGTTCCGGCCTTGCCCTGAGTCCTGAGATTGGACATGAATCGGGACCTCTTCTCACGCCAGACCAGCCCTGGATGTTGTTGGTGGCCTGATACATCTGCTGCTTGTCAAGGGACAGGGAGTAGCTGAACATGTAGAGCAGCTCATCAAAGAGGTCCTGGGTGGAACTCTGCAAAGACAGAACCAGCTACCTGGGCCAGGAGGCATCAGAGGCCTTTCCCCAACCTGTGTGTGGTTCTATTTTCTGGCAGATCTAGCCACTAAAACAGACTTTTAGGACATTTAAGGTGTTCCTTGCAGCACTGCTGAAATGGCAACAGAATTGAATCATGTCATGTTCCACCAGCATTGAAAGGCTGAATCACTGTGGTAGATGACCAGCTTATGGAGGACTATGGAGACATATAAGGACACAGTGTATGACCTGGTGGACCTACAATGATGTGATGTGTTTGTTCTGAGAGATGATATGCTACAGAGAAAGATATAGAATGGTTTCATTCCACTGTCCCTATTATGTTCAATCACCCTATTAAGAGTGAGGACTTAGAAGGTTTCAGTCAAGTTCTTCAAGAACAGGGGCTTTAGGTTCTACACAAGATAGCTGGGGTGTGTAGGGAAAATAAAACAGTAGTAAAATGCAAAGATCCTCATGGCTTCGTGAGAAGTAAAACAAAACCAAAGGAAACCAAATAACCGCCCTCCAAACCGCAAAAGTCTTTAACTATGTTCTGTACCATTCCCACATCTGAGAAGAGTATCTTTCTCCCTTCTCCCATATATGGTGACGGAGGTGTGGCTGTTCAGGTTACTCTGGGGTTGGGCCTGTGGTACACTCATGTGGAAACAGTATGGGAGGGCCCCAGGTTTGTCCCCATATTTGTGTGGAGGCCCTGAGTGTGGACAACTCTCTTCCCATTCCCACCTCAGAGCAGCTCTGATCCTGGGTGTCCTGATGCACCCGACACATGTCTAGGGAGTTGGAGTAGTTGAAGTCCCAGAACAGCTCATCCAAGATCTCCTGGGTGCAGCTCTGAAAGGGCAGTGCCCCATATATATGGGGCCAAGAGACATTAGTGTCCTCCCAGGACATTGCCAAAAGGGGACTCCCCCATGAGAAATTATGGAACACTACCTCAAAAACTAATGATGTAATGTATGGTGATTAACATAACATAATAACATTTTAAAAATAAATAAATAAAACTTCAGAAAAAAAAAAAAAAAGAAATCATGTACTCCAGTTCAGGCTAAGTGGGCAGCTGAAAAACCTTGAGCAAGGAGGTAGCCAGATGACACTCTCAGACTCCTGATTAACCTACAGGTAGGTGAGCTTGGTCCCCAGCACTCACCTTCTCATCCTGCCTGCTCTGACCTGTGGTATGAACATGAAAGATGTGCCAGGCTTCTAACCCCTGGCAGATTGCTTCTGCCAGGGAAGGGCATGTCCCTAATCCTCTGTCCCATCCTCTACACACACACACACACACACACACACACACACACACACACAATGGAGGGGTAAGAGGTGTGGTCCTGCTGAGGTGGGATCACAGTTGTCGTCTGCTCTCCAGGGGGCTGCCCTGAGCTGCCTTGTGTTACCTGTTGGAGTCTCCTGCCACATGACCAGAAGCTTCAGAAAAGAGGGCTGAGCTGACATCCACAATGACATAAAAGTTTCTCACTCTGGGCTTTCTTGGGCCCAGAGCCCCTGAAAGTGGGACACAACAACAGAACATCTTGTTCTCTTGAAAGTCTCCTCTCAAGTGAGATGGAGTGTAGGTTGTCTTTTGAATGTTCCCAGAGTTCTAGGTTCAGTTGGGGCCTTTAGGAAGGAATTGAGGTCATTGTGTCAAGATTCTAGTCCCTGGGCCACTTTGTTCAGGCAGGACTCTCCAGAGCCCCATTTGGGCACTTGACTGTTTACCTTTCTCCCCCATGTCCTCTCCTTAACTGTACACAATGAGCCAAAAATGCCATAGCCACAAGTCTCTGGAAATGTAACTAGGGCCCTAACTTTCCAGAGACAGAGCTGACGTCAGACCTTTCTTTCTCTGATTCTTTTCCCGGTACTGTGTCTTCAGTCATTGTGTCTGTCATGGATTCCCCACTTTGCCAACCTGCAGAGTGGGGATTAGGCTAGAATCAACTTCTGTGGGACATCATCAGGTGTATGTGGAAATATTTATTCATGTGAGGAATGGTATCCTGTGTATTTGAGGCACAAATTTGAGGATGGAAGAATTATAAGAAAGGGTGGGACTTGGCATGGAGGACTGCTCCAAAGAGGCCAGGGTCCCAGCAGTGTAAAATTGGAACAGTCACTTGCCCCTTGTCCTCATTTTCATGTGACACCATGATGGGGTGGAAATCCTCAAAGATGTAGACCTTGTCATCGTCTGTAGTAAAGCCGTTTGTTTCCTGTTATATCAAGAATGAGACCCCGTTGTCTCATTTTGGTCTATGAGGGGAACGGCCTTCACCAGGGTTCTCAGGGATGCTGACCTGTGTTATAGGCATCCATCTGTAACCCCTAGGTGGTTAGGGACCGTTTTCTGACCCATAGCATACAGTCAATGTAATGAAATATCATGTCTAGAGTTTCTCTAGATGTCATGCAGAGAGTATCTCCCTTCCTAGTTACTTTTCTCCTGGTCCACTTCTCACTCTTTCCCTTTCCCTTTTGCTTCTCTGTCTCTGAACCAAAAAGCAAGCACAGATGTTTTGAGCTGCCATCTATAGAGGCTCACAGGGCAGAGAACTGAGGCAGTGCCAAGGCCAAAAGAGGCACAAGAACTCAGATTCTGAGTCCAAATGGCCTCCCGAATCATGGGAGCTGACATGGGAGAAAATCCTCTGCCAGTCTAGCCTCAGTCACAGCCACACACTCTGACACACCTTGAGGCTGGGGAACCAAGCTAATTAGTGCCTGGATACCCCATCCACAAAAACTGAGAGATTTAAGTATATGCACTGTAAGATGCAGGTATTGGGGCAATGCCATCACAGAGGAACAACAGATAACTAACAGTTTTCCTGGCTTCAGCATCTTTCCCTGCCCTCTCCCTCCCTCCCTCCCTTCTGTTCTCCTCCTAGTTTCCCTCCAGCCACACTGCCTGCCTTTTTCACCTCCTCTGGCCAAAGCAGCTTCGGTAACTGAGTGTCTGCAGCAGTGGTCCCTTCTTCCTGACACACTGTACCCTGACTTGTGCACATCTAGCTCCCTTTTCTCATTCTGTTCTCAGCAAGTACCTCTCCGTGAGGCCTTTCATGGCTTTCTATCCAATGACTTTCCAGACTTCATTCATAGCACACTTCACTTGTAGTAGAGTGTATCTGATCTTTTCTTTCACATGTCTTTGTTTTTGTGCTTCAGTCCATCTCTAGTCTCTGAGCTCCTAGAGGCAGGGAGCCCTAGGAATTTTCACCTCCACGCATTGGCCCACCCTGGTACCTGGCATAGGGGAATGCTTAGTGTCTAGTTACTAAATGAATATTTGAGAAGCTCTTTGAGCCCACTTCCCCCTTTAACCACCTAGACTGCAGGGAGAAATGCTACTAAAAGTTTCAAGCTATTTCTGGGTAGGGGGACAAGCACAATGGCCTGTGCCTGACTCTTCCTGCTCCTGTTCCTCCGGCAGAACTCACTAGGTGCCATGGACAAGGAAGCGCCCTGCATGGCATTCTCCAGATCTCATGGGACAGCCCCAGGCAGGCACACCAACAAAGAAAGGGATGCCTTTTCTCGGGGGTCCTCAAGGTACGGGCTTTCCAGCATCACAGGGGCAAAGGAGCATGATCTCCAGCCTCCCTGGCAGATAAAAGGACTTCAGATCCCTCCCTTTCCTCCTTTTCTGTCCACTCCCATGGTGTCCTCTTTCCTATTCCAGCCCCCTCACATCAGCCAGGAGAGTGCTTTTGCATCCATCCCCGTATGTGCAAACGAGGACTCTAAAGGTCTAATGGACTCTGGTCCCTGGACCCCAGACACCATGTCCAGTGCTCTGACATTTTCCCAGAGAACATAAATAGATGAGAAATGGTAGAAAACAAGGTCCTCAACAGGACTAAGCTACAGGAAAATGCAACCAAGTGCATAATGAGATATCACATCACATCAATTGGAATAGCTATCTGAAAAAAGACCAGCGATAACAAATACTGGTAAGGATATGCAGAAAAGGGACCCCTTGGGCACCATTGGTGGGAATGCACATTGGGACTGGCACTAGGCAAAACAGGATGGAGGTTCCTCAAAAAAGTAAAAATAGAACTACCATAGGATCCAGCAGTTCCACTTCTGGAGACATACTCATACAAAACAAAGGAATATGTCCAAGAAATTCCTGCACCCACCTCCATGTCAAGAAGCCTTATTTTCAACAGTCAAGACATAGAAAACATCAGTGCCCATTAGTGGTGAATGGATAAAGAAGTGTTTTGTATATAATGGGATATTAATCAGCCATAAGGAAAGGAAATCCTACTAAATGGGATAACAGTCCTGGACTTTTAAAGCATTATGCCAAGTGAAGTAAGTGAGACAGACAAAGGCAAATACTATATATATGTAGGTATAGATATAATAGAGAGATAGGTGATAGATACTATATATATACATAGATAGATATAGATAAATTTTTCTTTTCTAATTGGAATCGGAAACAACAACAACAAAAAAAAAGCAAAGGAAAAAACTAACTCAGAAAAAGAGATCAGACTGAAGTAAGGAGAAGAAACAGAGGGCAGAGGGTGGGGTCGGGATTGAGTGAATGGTGAAAAGTTACAAACTTCCAGGTTTAAGATACATAAGTCATACAGATTTACAGTACAACCTGGTGACTACAGTTATTACTGCTCTATGGTCTATTTGAGAGCAGCTCAGAGAGCCAATCTGAGAGTTCTGAATCCAAAGAAAAACGTTTTCTTTCTTTTTGATTTACTTTATTTTTGTATCTGTAAGAGATATTGGCGGTGAAAAAAACTTACTCTGGTAATCGTCTCAAGATGTATGAAACTAACATCATTATGCTGTGTACCTTAAACATACACAGTGCTCTATGTCAATTATATCAATAAAACTGGGGTGACAAATATTTTCATATTCCAAATGAGCATCAGGAAAGTTGATGTGGTAAAAAGAATGACACGTAAACAAAACTGAAAACAGCAGAAGCTAAAGTCAGTAGATTATGATATGGATAAAAAAGATCCAAGCCATTTGCCTAAAAAGTGGATTCTGAGTTTAAAAATCACTGAATTCAAATTAAAGTGGATGAAATAGAATTTTAAATTTGTGTTTTTAAAAATTTTTTTAAATTGATCAAGGAATAAAATGTCTTAATCAATTAACTCTGAAAATTACCTTTTCAAAAATCTTTTCCTGTTTTGCAGAATTCGGATTTTAAGCTTTGACGTGGGCACAGAATGAGAACATGTTGTTTGATCAAAGTTGTCTCAAGGAAAATGGTTGAAAAAAGAAGCCTGAGATAGGACCTAAATGGAAGAGTATAAATGGCAAGACGAAATTGCCCTGTGTTCATTTCTCCATATTTGCAGTTTTAAAATACAGTTTATTTTAATGTCATGAAGGACATTAAGTTCCTGTAGTACATTCTAATTGTATTAAATCATTAATATCTTTGTACAACGTCCCTCAACCCATCTTCACATCTCATTACATCTTATAAAACTAAAACTCTGTACCATTAATCAGAACTTCCCACTACCACCTCCTTCCAGCCCTTGGAAAACATCTTAAAATTTTATTTTACCAGCCTGAGAGGAGGCAGTTTCCAAGTCTTTCCCTTGGCCATCTCTACAATCGTAGCCCTTACCCCACATTTGAAGGATGGAATGTGAGAATTCTGCCAGCTTTCAAGTATGTACATGCCGATGATACTTTCAGGGACTTGAACATGACCACCATGGGAGTCAATGGGCCCTCTGGACCATTGTGAGCTGGATCTTATCCTCCATATGTTGCCAGGCCTCTATGTGCACCTTCTCTAAAAAGGGCCCATGATGATATTTTAGGTTCTCAGGTATCCTTGCCAATTCAGTTACTGTGTTTAATAGTCCTTGAAAAGCTTGGGTATTCCCTTTTCTCCAGTTTACTATGGCCTCAGTTTAAGAGACTATAGATCCTCGGGGTAGAGGAGCAAGATGGCGGAGGAATAGGAGACCTGGATTTTGTCTGGCCTCAGGAATTCAGCTGGATAGGGATCAAACCATTCTGAACGCCAAGAACTCAACAGGAGATCGAAGAAAAGAAGAGCAACAACTCTCTGAACAGAAAAGCGACCACTTTCTGGAAGGTAGGACATGCGGAGCAGTGAATCTGAGGTGCTAATCAGGAGGATGGACAACAGGGGAGGGGGCCTCCATCAGCCGCTTCTGACAAGTGATAGAGTGGTGGAGCACAAAATCAGAACTTTCAGAAGTCTGCTCTGATGAGGGATGTCGCTCCAGTGGCTAAGCAGGGGGTGGAACACTCGCTGGGACAGTGTGGTCTCAGGACCTTCCGGGTCACAGGAAGACCGGGGGTGCCTGAGTGCAGCAGAGCTCCCAGGTATTGGAGCAGGGAAGCCGGCTGCAGAGACAGAGCCTAGGAGTGGGCTCTCAGCTCAGGGTTGCCATAAGCCATGATCCATGGTGTAGTCGGGCCACTGCTCCTCCAGCAGGGACCCAACAAGTGGCAGATCCGGGCAGACTCCCCTTCCTCCCCCGGGAGGAGTGGCATGGGAGTGCACTGCAGGGATCTGCTGGGTTTGGAGACTCCACACGGGATTGTGTGCCAGAGATAGAAACTCTCGGTCAGAGGCCTGGTGAGCACGGAGTGTGGCTGGAGACTGGGGAGACAGGAGTGATTGACTGCTTTGGGGGCACACTGAGGAGTGGGGCCTTGAGTTCTCGGCTCCTCTGGGGCAGAGATTGGGAGGCCGCCATTTTTACACTCACCCTCCAAAGCTGTACAGAAAGCTTGCAGGGAACAAAAGCTCCCGAGAGCAAACCCGAGCAGATTACTTAGCCCGGACTGGCAAGGGTGGGGCAATTCCACCTCTGGCAAAGATATTTGGGAACCACGGCAACAGGCCCCTCCCCAGAAGATCAGCAAGAACAGCCAGCCAAGACCAAGTTTACTGATCAATGAGAACGGCAGAACTCCAGTGCTAGAGGAATACTCCACATAGAATTCGTGGCTTTTTCCCCATAATTCTTTAGTCTTTCAAAGTTAATTTTTTTTAACTGTCTTTTTTTTTTTTAATTTTTCTTTTTCCGTTTTTCAACCAACATTTTATCCATCCCTTTTTAAAAAAAAACTTTTTTATTTTTCATTTTTAAAGTCATATTCTATTCCTTCGTGGTAGTTACCTTTATTTTATATATATATATATATAAGTTGTTCTCTCTTTAAACTTTTGGGATACAGTTTGTTCTAACAGATCAAAATATACCCTAATTCTCTAGTATATGGCTTTGTTCTAGTCTCCTGCCTGATCAAATTCTCTCCCTTTTTTTCTTTTTTCTTTTTAATCGTCCTCTTACTTTTTTCAACCAACTTCTTATATCAATTCCTTTTATAAAATCTTTTATAATTTTCATCTTTACATTCATATTCCATCCCTTCATCATATTAACCCTTATTTTTGTACATATATAAGTTTTTCTTTCTTTAAAATTTTGGGAGGCACTTTCTTCTAACTGACCAAACTACATCCAAAATCTAGTGTGTGGCACTGATCTATGCACCAGCCTGATCATATTTGATATTTGTTTTCTTTGCTTTGTTTTGTTTTTGTTTGTTTGTTTTTATCTATTTCTTTTTCTTTTTTTTCTTTTTTCTTTCTTTCCCTTTCTTTTTTCCCAGTTTCAGGTCTTTTCTGATTTGTTTACTGGATATTTTCTAGGGATGTTGTTACCCTGTTAGCATTTTGTTCTCTCATTCATCTATTCTCCTCTGGACAAAATGACAAGACTGAAAAAATCACCTCAACAACAACAACAACAAAAAAAACAGGCAGTACCGACTGCCAGGGATCTAATCAATATGGACATTAGTAAGATGTCAGAACTAGAGTTCAGAATGATGATTTTAAAGATACTAGCTGGGCTTGAAAAAAACATGGAAGTTATTAGAGAAACACTTTCTGGAGTTATAAAAGAACTAAAATCTAGCCAAGTCAAAATTAAAAAGGCTATTAATGAGGTACAATAAAAAATGGAAGCTCTAACTGATAAGATAAATAAGGCAGAAGAGAGAATCAGTGATATAGAAGACCAAATGATGGAAAATAAAGAAGCTGAGAAAAAGAGAGATAAACAACTACTGGATCACGAGGGCAGAATTCAAGAAATAAGTGATAACATAAGACAAAACAATATTAGAATAACTGGGATCCCAGAAGAAGAAGAAAGAGAGAGAGGGGCAGAAGGTATATTGGAGCAAATTATAGCAGAGAACTTCCCTAATTTGGGGAAGGAAACAGGCATTAAAATCCAGGAGGCACAGAGAACCCCTCTCAAAATCAATAAAAATAGGTCAACAGCCTGACATCTAATAGTAAAACTTATGAGCCTCAGAGACAAAGAGAAAATCATGAAAGCAACTCAGGAGAAGAGATCTATAACTTACAACGGTAGAAACATTAGATTGGCAACAGACCTATCCACAGAGACCTGGCAGGCCAGAAAGGACTGGCAGGATATATTCAGAGCACTAAATGAGAAAAATATGCAGCCAAGAATACTCTATCCAGCTAGGCTGTCATTGAAAATTGAAGGGGAGATAAAAAGCTTGCAGGACAAACAAAAATTAAAGGAATTTGCAAACACGAAACCAGCCCTATAAGAAATATTGAAAGGAGTCCTCTAAGCAATGAGAGAGCCTAAAAGTAACGTAGACCAGAAAGGAACACAGACAGTATACAGTAACAGTCACCTTACAGGCAATACAATGGCACTAAATTCCTATCTTTCAATAGTTACCCTGAATGTAAATGGGCTAAATGCCCCAATCAAAAGACACAGGCTATCAGATTGGATTAAAAAACAAAACCCATTGATATGCTGTCAGCAAGAGACTCATTTTAGAACCAAAGACACCCCCAGATTGAAAGTGAGGGGGTGGAAAACCATTTACCATGCTAATGGACACCAAAAGAAAGTCGGGGTGGCAATCCTATACAGGCAAATTAGATTTTAAACCAAAGACTGTAATAAGAGAAGAGGAAGGACACTATATCCTACTTAAAGGGTCTATTCAACAAAAAGATCTAACAATTGTAAATATCTATGCCCCTAACATGGGAGGAGCCACTTATATAAGCCAATTAATAACAAAAGCACAGGAGGGGAAGAATGAAGGGGTGGAAATCGGAGGGGGAGATGAACCATGAGAGATGATGGGCTCTGAAAAACAAAATGAGGGTTCTAGAGGGGAAGGGGTGGGAGGATGGGTTAGCCTGGTGATAGGTATTAAAGAGGGCATGTTCTGCATGGAGCACTGGGTGTTATACACAAACAATGAATCATGGAACACTACATCAAAAACTAATGATGTAATGAATGGTGATTAGCATAACAATAAAAATTTTTTAAAAGAATAATAAAAGCAAAGAAACACATCGACAACAATACAATAGTAGTGGGGGACTTTAACACCCCCCTCAATGAAATGGACAGATCATCTAAGCAAAAGATCAACAAGGAAAAAAGACTTTAAATGACACACTGGACCAAATGGACTTCACAGATATATTCAGAACATTCCATCCCAAAGCAACAGAATACACATTCTTCTCTAGTGTCCATGGAACATTCTCCAGAATCGATCATATCCTAGGTCACAAATCAGGTCTCAACCTGTACCAAAAGATTGGGATCATTCCCTGCCTATTTTCAGACCACAATGCTTTGAAACTAGAACTCAATCACAAGACGAAAATCGGAAAGAACTCAAGTGTATGGAGGCTAAAGAGCATCGTACTAAAGAATGAATGGGTCAACAAGGCAATTAAAGAAGGATTAAAAAAGTTCATGGAAACCAATGAAAATGAAAACACAACTATTCAAAATCTTTGGGATGCAGCAAAGGCAGTCCTAAGAGGAATGTATATAGCAATACAAGCCTTTCTCAAGAAACAAGAAAGGTCTCAAGTACACAACCTAACCCTCCACCTAAAGGAGCTGGAGAAAGAACAGCAAATAAAGCCTAAATCCAACAGAAGAGAAATAATAAAGATCAGAGCAGAAATCAATGAAATAGAAACCAAAAGAACAGTAAAACAGATCAACGAAACTAGGAGCTGGTTCTTTGAAAGAATTAACAAGATTGATAAACCCCTGGCCAGACTTATCAAAAAGAAAAGAGAAATGACCCAAATAAGTAAAATCATGAATGAAAGAGGAGAGATCACAACCAACACCAAAGAAATACAAACAATTATAAGAACATATTATGAGCAACTCTATGCCAGCAAATTAGATAATCTGGAAGAAATGGATGCATTCCTAGAGATGTATCAACTACCAAAACTGAACCAGGAAGAAATAGAAGACCTGAACAGACCTATAACCACTAAGGAAATTGAAGCAGTCATCAAAAATCTCCCAACAAACAAAAGCCCAGGGCCAGATGGCTTCCCAGGGGAATTCTACCAAACATTTAAAGAAGAATTAATACCTATTCTTCTGAAACTTCCAAAAAATAGAAATGGAAGAATACTTCCAAACTCGTTTTATGAGGACACCATTACCTCGATCCCCAAACCAGACAAAGACCCCATCAAAAAGAATTATAGACCAATATCCTTGATGAACATGGATGCAAAAATTCTCACCAAAATACTAGCCAATAGGATCCAACAGTACATTCAAAGGATTACTCACCACGACCAAGTGGGATTTATCCCTGGGCTGTAAGGTTGGTTCAACATCCACAAATCAATCAATGTGATACAGTACATTAATAAAAGAAAGAACAAGAACCACATGATCCTCTCAATAGATGCAGAAAAAACATCTGACAAAGTACAGCATCCTTTCTTAATCAAAACGCTTCAGAGTGTAGGGATAGAGGGTACATACCTCAATATCATAAAAGGCATCTATGAAAAACCCGCAGCGAATATCATTCTCAATGGGGAAAAACTGAGAGCTTTCCCCCTAAGGTCAGGAACACAGCAGGGGTGTCCACTATCAACACTGCTGTTCAACATAGTACTAGAAGTCCTAGCCACAGCAATCAGACAACAAAAAGAAATCAAAGGCATCCAAATTGGCAAAGAAGAAGTCAAACTCTTACTGTTTGCAGATGAATGATACTTTATGTGGAAAACCCAAAAGACTCCACCCCAAAACTGCTAGAACTCATACAGGAATTCATTAAAGTGGCAGGATAGAAAATCAATGCACACTGTACCTCTGAAACAAATAATACAATATATGTTTAAGAAAAAAAGAAGAAGAAGAAGAAGACGAAGATAGCAGGAGGGGAAGAATGAAGGAGGGGAAATAGGAGGGGGAGACGAACCATGAGAGACGATGCACCCTGAAAAACAAACTGAGGGTTCTAGAGGGGTGGGGGTGGGAGGATGGGTTAGCCTGGTGATGGGTATTAAAGAGGGCATGTTATGCATGGAGCACTGGGTGTTATACACAAACAATGAATCATGGAACACTACATCAAAAACTAATGATGTAATGTATGGTGATTAGCATAACAATAAAAAACTTTTAAAAAAAGAAAATCAATGCACAGAAATCAGTGACATTCCTATACACCAACAGTAAGATAGAAGAAAGAGAAATTAAGGAGTCAATCCCAAAAGAGGGGGAAAGATGGCGGAGGAGTAGGGGACCCTATTTCAACTGGTCCCGGAATTGAGCTGGATATCTACCAGACCACTCTGAGCACCCACGAAACCAGCCTGAGATGTAAGAAGATCTGGATCTCTACAAACAGAATATCACAGACAGTTGGTTTTGAGGTATGAAGCGGGGAGCAGTGATTCTGCGGGCAGATATCGGAGGATAAACAGCAGTGGGAGGGTGCCTGGCCGTGGGGATCCTACACCACCAGTGAGTGAAAGCCCCTCGTGCTGCAGACAGGACACAGACTCACAGACCGGTAGCAGCGGAGAAAGGACATTAGGGCAGCCCCCTGGGGCGGAAACCTGGAGTGGCAGGGTCGCGCACCTGCGAACTGCAGTCCCTGGGGCGGAAACTTGGAGCGGCGGGGTCGAGTGCGAGTACCAGGAGCAGCTGGTGGTTTTAGAAGCACAAGGTGCAGAGATGTGCTCCGACCTGGAGGCAGGACTGGGGGTGCTGCAGAGGGGCACACAACCCAGGACACTGCAGTTTATGGCAGCATGGACAAAAACGGAGACCATGTGGCCTGGAGAGCTCAATGAAGAACAGACTGCGATCTCTCTGCTCTGAGGCAGAGGGTTGTAAACGGTCTCTTCTGCTCTGACTCGCAGAAGAGATGTGGAAAACCACCAGGGAAAGCTGCCAGAGAACAAAAGCCCTAAAGACTGATTCCCACTGAGCCCATCCCCCGCCACAGGGGGGCAGGGCAACACTACCCGAACAGGGTTGCCTGAGTAACAGCACAGCAGGCCCCTCCTGCAGAAGACAGGCTGGGAAAACAAGAGGCCAGCAATCCTAAGGTCCCAAGAAAACGGGTGCATCTTGCTTGGGTTCTGGTCAATAATTTGGACTCTATACATTCCCTCAAACATCCATCAACAGAATGGCTAGGAGGAGGAGCCCCCCAAATAGAAAAGACTCAGGGATTATGACTTATGCTGCAGATTTACAAATGGATGAAGATATATCCAAGATGTCAGAGATGGAATTCAGGCTAGCAATTGTGAAGACAATGGCTAGAATGGAGAAATCAATTAATGGCAACATAGAGTCTCGAAGGGCAGAAATAAAAGCTGAATTGGCAGAACTTAAAAATACTATCAATGAGATCCAATCCAATCTAGATAATCTAACAGCTAGGGTAACTGAGGCAGAAGAGAGAATAAGCGACCTGGAAGACAATATAATAGATAAAAAGGGAGAAGAGGAGGCCAGGGAAAAACAATTCAGAATCCATGAAAACAGAATCAGAGAAATAAGTGACACCATGAAGCATTCCAATGTCAGAATAATTGGAATCCCGGAGGGAGTGGAGAGAGAGGACTAGAAGATGTATTTGAGCAAATCGTAGCTGAGAACTTCCCTAATCTGGGGAATGAAACAAACATTCGAGTCCTAGAGGCAGAGAGGATCCCTCCTAAGATCAAGGAAAACAGGCCAACACCCTGGCATGTAATAGTAAAACTTGCAAATCTTAGAACCAAGGAAACCATCTTAAGGGCAGTTAGGGGGAAGAGATTCCTTACGTACAGAGGGAGGAACATCAGAATAACATCAGACCTATCCACAGAGACCTGGCAAGACAGAAAAGCCTGGCAAGACATATTCAGGGTACTAAATGAGAAGAACATGAAACCAAGAATACTTTATCCGGCAAGGCTTTCATTTAGAATGGATGGAGAGATGCAGAACTTCCATGACCAGCAGAAACTGAAAGAATAGGTGACCACTAAGCCTGCCCTGCAAGAAATATTAAGGGGGGTTCTATAAAAGGAGAAAGACCCCAAGAGTGATCTACAACAGAAATTTACAGGGACAATCTATAAAAACAACGTCTTCACAGGCAACATGACAACAATTAATTCATATCTTTCAATAATCACTCTCAACCTGAATGGCCTAAATGCTCCCATAAAACAGCACAGGGTTGCAGATTGGATAAAAAGACAGGACCCATCCATATGCTGTCTACAAGAGACTCTTTTTTTTTTTTTTAAAGATTTTTTATTTATTTATCTGAGAGAGAGAATGGGAGACAGAGAGCATGAGAGGGGGAGGATCAGAGGGAGAAGCAGACTCCCTGCCGAGCAGGGAGCCCGATGCAGGACTCGATCCAGGGACTCCAGGAGCATGACCTGAGCTGAAGGCAGTTGCTTAACCAACTGAGCCACCCAGGCGCCCCTACAAGAGACTCATTTTGAACCTAAAGATACATCCAGACTGAAAGTGAAAGGATGGAGATCCATCTTCCATGCCAGCGGTCCTCAAAAGAAAGCTGGGGTAGCAATTCATATATCAGACAAATTAGATTTTAAACTAAAGTCTGTAATAAGAGACACAGAAGGACACTATATCAGGGGGGCAGTGCAAGATGGCAGAGGAGTAGGAGACCTGGATTTCTTCTCCTCTCAGGAATTCAGCTGGATAGGGATCAAACCATTCTGAACACCTACAAACTCAACAGGAGATCGAAGAAAAGAAGAGAAACAACTCACTTATCAGAAAAGCGACCACTTTCTGGAAGGTAGGATGTGCGGAGAAGTCAATCTGAGGCGATATTAGGGAGAAAAGACGGCGGGAGAGGGGCCTCCGTCGGCCACTTCTGGCAAATGATGGAGCCGCGGAGTACAAAATCGGAACTTTTAAAAGTCTGCTCCGCCAAGGGACATCACTCTGGTGGCTAAGCGGGGGGTGGAACCCTCCGGGACAGTGGGGTCTCAGGACCCTCGGGGTCACAGAAAGACCGGGGGTGCCTGAGTGTGGCAGAGCTCCCATGTAATGGAGCAGGGAAGCCAGCTGCAGAGGCGGAGCCCAGGCATGGGCTCTCAGCTCGGGGTTGCCATAGACCATGATCCGCGGCACAGTTGGGCCCCTGCTCCTCCAGCAGGGACCCAACAAGCGGCAGATCCGGGGACACTCACCTTCCTCCCCTGGGAGGAGCCGCGCAGGAGTGCACCGCAGGGATCTGCTGGGTTTGGAGACTCCACCCGGGATCGGGTGCCAGAGATAGAAACCCACGGTCACAGGCCGGGTGAGCACGGAGTGCGGCCAGAGACCGGGGAGATGGGAGTGACTGAGGCTTTTCTCTGGGGGCTCACTGAGAAGCGGGGCCCCGAGTTCTTGGCTCCTCTGGGGTGGAGATTGGGATGCCGCCATTTCAAATCTCTGCCTCCAAAGCTGTACGGAAAGCTCGCAGGGAACAAAAGCCCGGAGAGCAAACCCGAGCAGATTACTTAGCCAGGAGGGGGCAAGGGCGGGGCAATTCCGCCTCCGGCAGAGACATTTGGAAACCATGGCAACAGGCCCCTCCCCAGAAGATCAGCGAGAATAGCCAGCCAAGACCAAGTTTACCGATCAATGAAAACGGCAGAACTCCAGCGCTAGGGGAATACTGCACATAGAATTCATGGCTTTTTTACCATGATTCTTTAGTCTTTCAAAGTTAATTTTTTTTAACTGTCTTTTTTCTTTTTTTTTCTTTTTGAATTTTTCTTTTTCCCTTTTTCAACCAACATCTTATCAATCCCTTTTTTAAAAAAAAAACATTTTTATTTTTCATTTTTAGAGTCATATTCTATACCTTCATAGTAGTTACCCATATTTTTGGCTTATATATATAAGTTATTCTCTCTTTAAAATTTTGAGATAGTTTCTTCTAACAGATTAAAATATACCCTAAATCTCTAGTATATGGTGTTTTCTATTCTGCTGCCTGATCACATCCTCTCCCTTTTTTTTTTCATTTTTTTTGAAATCCTTTTTTCTTTTTTCAAACAACTTCTATGAATTCCTTTTATAAAATTTTTTATAATTTCCATCTTTACAGTCATATTCCATCCCTTCATCATATCAACCCTTATTTTTGTACATATATAAGTTTTTCTTTCTTTAAAATTTTGGGAGGCACTTTCTTCTAAAAGACCAAAATACACCCCAAATCTAGTGTGTGGCACTGATCTATATACCAGCCTGATCATATTTGATCACATTCTGGTTTTTTTTTTTGTTGTTGTTGTTTTGTTTTGTTTGTTTTTGTTTTTATCTTTATTTTTTTCTTTTTCTTTTTTCTCTCTTTCCCTTTCTTTTCCTACTGCTTCAGGTCTTTTCTGATTTGTTTAGAGTATATTTTCTGAGGACATGGTTACTCTGCTAGCATTTTATTCTCTCATTAATCTATTCTCCTCTGCACAAAATGACAAGACGGAAAAAATCACCTCAACAAAAAGAACAAGAGGTAGTACCGACTGCCAGGGACCTACTCAATACGGACATTAGTACGTTGTCAGATCTAGAGTTCAGAATCATCACTTTAAAGATACTAGCTGGGCTTGAAAAAAATATGGAAGTTATTAGAGAAACCATTTCTGGAGAGGTAAAAGAACTAAAATCCAACCAAGTAGAAATCAAAAAGGCTATTAATGAGGTGCAATAAAAAATGGGGGCGCTAAGTGCTAGAATAAATGAGGCAGAAGAGAGAATCAGTAATATAGAAGATGAAATGATGAAAAATAAAGAAGCTGAGAAAAAGAGAGATAAACAACTACTAGATCACAAGGGCAGAATTCAAGAGATAAGCGATACCATAAGACGAAACAACATTAGAATAATTGGGATCCCAGAAGAAGAAGAAAGAGAGAGAGGGACAGAAGGTATAATGGAGCAAATTTTAGCAGAGAACTTCCCTAATTTGGGGAAGGAAACAGGCATGAAAATCCAGGAAGCACAGAGAACCCCCCTCAAAATCAATAAAAATAGGTCAACACCCCGACATCTAATAGTAAAACTTACGAGTCTCATAGACAAAGAGAAAATCCTGAAAGCAGCTCGGGAGAAGAGATATGTAACCTACAAGGGTAGAAACATTAGATTGGCAACAGACCTATCCACAGAGACCTGGCAGGCCAGAAAGGACTGGCAGGATATATTCAGAGCACTAAATGAGAAAAATATGCAGCCAAGAATACTCTATCCAGCTAGGCTCTCATTGAAAATTGAAGGAGAGATAAAAAGCGTCCAGGACAAACAAAAACTAAAGGAATTTGCA
Source organism: Mirounga angustirostris (assembly GCF_029215605.1). Classification (NCBI taxonomy): domain Eukaryota; kingdom Metazoa; phylum Chordata; class Mammalia; order Carnivora; family Phocidae; genus Mirounga; species Mirounga angustirostris. Next base: position 92,888,134 of record NW_026991718.1, on the reverse strand, counting down.
AACACAAAACCAGCCCTACAGGAAATCTTGAAAGGGGTCCTCTAAGCAAAGAGAGAGCCTAAAAGCAACATAGACCAGAAAGGAACACAGACAATATACGGTAACAGTCACCTTACAGGCAATACAATGGCACTAAATTCCTATCTTTCAATAGTTACCCTGAATGTAAATGGGCTAAATGACCCAATCAAAAGACACAGGCTATCAGACTGGATTAAAAAACAAGACCCATCGATATGCTGTCAGCAAGAGACTCATTTTAGAACCAAAGACACCCCCAGATTGAAAGTGAGGGGGTGGAAAACCATTTACCATGCTAATGGACACCAAAAGAAAGTCGGGGTGGCAATCCTTATATCAGACAAATTAGATTTTAAACCAAAGACTCTAATAAGAGAGGAGGAATGACATTATATCCTACTTAAAGGATCTATCCAACAAGAAGATCTAACAATTGTAAATATCTATGCCCCTAACATGGGAGCAGCCAATTATATAAGACAATTAATAACAAAAGCAAAGAAACACATCGACAACAATACAATAGTAGTGGGGGACTTTAACATCCCCCTCACTGAAATGGACAGATCGTCTAAGCAAAAGATCAACAAGGAAATAAAGACTTTAAATGACACACTGGACCAAATGGACTTCACAGACATATTCAGAACATTCCACCCCAAAGCAACGGAATACACATTCTTCTCTAGTGCCCATGGAACATTCTCCAGAATAGATCACATCCTAGGTCATAAATCAGGTCTCAACTGGTACCAAAAGATTGGGATCATTCCCTGCCTATTTTCAGACCACAATGCTTTGAAACTAGAACTCAATCACAAGAGGAGAGTCGGAAAGAACTCAAATACATGGAGGCTAAAGAGCATCCTACTAAAGAATGAATGGGTCAACCAGGAAATTAAAGAAGAATTAAAAACATTCATGGAAACCAATGAAAATGAAAACACAACTGTTCAAAATCTTTGGGATGCAGCAAAGGCAGTCCTAAGAGGAAAGTATATAGCAATACAAGCCTTTCTCAAGAAACAAGAAAGGTCTCAAGTACACAACCTAAGCCTCCACCTAAAGGAGCTGGAGAAAGAACAGTAAATAAAGCCTAAACTCAGCAGGAGAAGAGAAATAATAAAGATCAGAGCAGAAATCAATGAAATAGAAACTAAAAGAACAGTAGAACAGATCAATGAAACTTGGAGCTTATTCTTTGAAAGAATTAACAAGATTGATAAACCCCTGGCCAGACTTATCAAAAAGAAAAGAGAAATGACCCAAATAAGTAAAATCATGAATGAAAGAGGAGAGATCACAACCAACACCAAAGAAATACAAACAATTATAAGAACATATTATGAGCAACTCTATGCCAGCAAATTAGATAATCTGGAAGAAATGGATGCATTCCTAGAGATGTATCAACTACCAAAACTGAACCAGGATGAAATAGAAAACCTGAACAGACCTATAACCACTAAGGAAATTGAAGCAGTCATCAAAAATCTCCCAACAAACAAAAGCCCAGGGCCCGATGGCTTCCTAGGGGAATTCTACCAAACATTTCAAGAAGAATTAATACCTATTCTTCTGAAACTGTTCCAAAAAATAGAAATGGAAGGAAAACTTCCAAACTCATTTTATGAGGCCACCATTACCTTGATCCCAAAAGCAGACAAAGACCCCATCAAAAAGGAGAATTACAGACCAATATCCCTGATGAACATGGATGCAAAAATTCTCACCAAAATACTAGCCAATAGGATCCAACAGTACATTAAAAGGATTATTCACCATGACCAAGTGGGATTTATCCCTGGGCTTCAAGGTTGGTTCAACATCCGCAAATCAATCAACGTGATACAATACATTAACAAAAGAAAGAACAAGAATCATATGATCCTCTCAATAGATGCAGAAAAAGCATTTGACAAAGTACAGCATCCATTCTTGATCAAAACGCTTCAGAGTATAGGCATAGAGGGTACATACCTCAATATCATAAAAGCCATCTATGAAAAACCTACAGCGAATATCATTCTCAATGGGGGAAAACTGAGAGCTTTCCCCCTAAGGTCAGGAACGCGGCAGGGATGTCCACTATCACCACTGCTATTCAACATAGTTTTGGAAGTCCTAGCCACAGCAATCAGACAACAAAAAGAAATCAAAGGCATCCAAATCAGCAAAGAAGAAGTCAAACTCTCACTCTTTGTAGATGATATGATACTTTATGTGGAAAACCCAAAAGACTCCACCCCAAAACTGCTAGAAGTCATACAGGAATTCAGTAAAATGGCAAGATATAAAATCAGTGCACAGAAGTCAGTGGCATTCCTATACACCAACAACAAGACAGAACAAAGAGAAATTAAGGAGTCGATCCCATTTACAATTGCACCCAAAACCATAAGATACCTAGGAATAAATCTAACCAAAGAGACAAAGGATCTGTACTCAGAAAACTATAAAATACTCATGAAATAAACTGAGGAAGTCACAAAGAAATGGAAAAACGTTCTATGCTCATGGATTGGAAGAACAAATATTGTGAAGATGTCAATGCTACCTAGAGCAATCTACACATTCAATGCAATCCCCATCAAAATACCATCCACTTTTTTCAAAGAAATGGCACAAATAATCCTAAAATTTGTATGGAACCAGAAAAGACCCCGCATAGCCAGAGGAATGTTGAAAAAGAAAAGCAAAGCCGGCGGCATCACAATTCCAGACTTCCAGCTCTATTACAAAGCTGTCATCATCAAGACAACATGGTACTGGCACAAAAACAGACACATAGATCAATGGAACAGAATAGAGAGCCCAGAAATGGACCCTCAACTCTATGGTCAACTCATCTTTGACAAAGCAGGAAAGAATGTCCAATGGAACATAGACAGTCTCTTCAACAAATGGTGTTGGGAAAATTGGACAGCCACATGCAGAAGAATGAAACTGGACCATTTCCTTCCACCACACACAAAAATAGATTCCAAATGGTTGAAAGACCTCAATGTGAGACAGGAGTCCATCCAAATCCTAAAGGAGAACACGGGCAGCACCCTCTTTGACCTCAGCTGAAGCAACTTCTTCCTAGAAACATCACCAAAGGCAAGGGAAGCAAGGGCAAAAAGGAGCTACTGGGACTTCATCAAGATAAAAAGCTTTTGCACAGGAAAAGAAACAGTCAACAAAACCAAAAGACAAGCGAGAGAATGGGAGAAGATATTTGCGAATGACATATCAGATAAAGGGCTAGTATCCAAAATCTATAAAGAACTTCTTAAACTCAACATCCAAAGAACAAATGATCCAATCAAGAAATGGGCAGAAGACATGAACAGACATTTTTCCAAAGAAGACATCCAAATGGCCAACAGACACATGAAAATGTGCTCAACATCGCTTGGCATCAGGGAAATCCAAATCAAAACCTCAGTGAGATACCACCTCACAGCAGTCAGAATGGCTAAAATTAACAAGTCAGGAAACGACAGATGTTGGTGGAGATGTGGAGAAAGGGGAACCCTCCTACACTGTTGGTGGGAATGCAAGCTGGTGCAGCCACTCTGGAAAACTGTATAGAGGTTCCTCAAAAAGTTGAAAATAGAGCTAACCATATGATCCAGCCATTGCACTACTGGGTATTTACCCCAAAGATACAAAAGTAGGGATCCGAAGGGGTTTGTGCACCCCGATGTTTATAGCAGCAATGTCCACAATAGCCAAACTGTGGAAAGAGCCAAGATGTCCATCGACAGATGAATGGATAAAGAAGAGGTGGTATATATATACAATAGAATATTATGCAGCCATCAAAAGGAATGAGATCTTGCCATTTGCAACGACGTGGATGGAACTGGAGGGTATTATGCTGAGCGAAATAAGTCAATCAGAGAAAGACATGTATCATATGATCTCACTGATATGAGGAATTCTTAATTGCAGGAAACAAACTGAGGGTTGCTGGAGTGGGGTGGGAGGGATGGGGTGACTGGGTGATAGACACTGGGGAGGGTATGTGCTCTGGTAAGCGCTGTGAATTGTGCAAGACTGTTGAATCTCAGATCTGTACCTCTGAAACAAATAATGCAATATATGTTAAGAAAAAAAAAAAGAAGAAGAAGAAGGTAGTGGGAGGGGAAGAATGCAGTGGGGGAAATCTGAGGGGTAGACGAACCATGACAGACGATTGACTCTGAAAAACAAACAGGGTTCTAGAGGGGAGGAGGGTGGGAGGATGGGTTAGCCTGGTGGTGGGTATTGAGGAGGGCACATTCTGCATGGAGCACTGGGTGTTATGCACAAACAGTGAATCATGGAGCACTTCATCTAAAACCAATGATGTAATGTATGGGGATTAACATAAGAATAAAAAAAATAAAAAAAACCCATATAGATCATTTACATTTTAAAAGAAAACAAACAAGAAAATAAGAAGGACACTCTATCATTCTTAAAGGGTCTATCCAACAAGAAGATCTAACAATTGTAAATATCTATGCCCCCAACATGGGAGCAGCCATCTACATAAGCCAACTGTTAACCAAAATAAAGTGTCATATTGATAACAATACATTAATTGTAGGAGACCTCAATACTCCACTCTCAGCAATGGACGGATCATCTAAGCAGAAAATCAACAAGGAAACAAGAGCTTTGAATGATACATTGGAGCAGATGGACCTCATAGATGTTTACAGAACATTCCATCCTAAAACAACAGAATACTCATTCTTCTCGAGTGCACATGGAACTTTCTCCAGAATAGACCACATACTGGGTCACAAATCAGGTCTCAACCGATACCAAAAGATTGAGATTATTCCCTGCATATTCTCAGACCACAATTCTTTAAAACTGGAACTCAATCACAAGAAAATAATTGTCAGAAATTCAAACAGTTGGAAGCTAAAGACCACTCTGCTCAAGAATGTTTGGGTCAACCAGGAAATCAAAGAAGAACTTAAACAATTCATGGAAATTGATGAGAACAAAACACATCAGTCCAAAACCTATGGGATACTGCAAAGGCAGTCCTAAGGGGGAAATACATAGCCATCCAAGCTTCACTCAAAAAAAATAGAAAAATCCCAAATTCACCAACTAACTTTACACTTTAAAGATCTAGAGAAAAAGCAACAAACAATGCCTAAGCCATGCATTAGAAGAGAAATAATTAAAATTAGAGCAGAGATCAATGAATTAGAAACCAGAAACACAGTAGATCAGATCAACGAAACTAGAAGTTGGTTCTTTGAAAGAATTAATAAGATCGATAAACCACTGGCCAGACTTATCCAAAAGAAAAGAGAAAGGACCCAAATAAATAAAATTATGAATGAAAAGGGAGAGCTCACGACTAACACCAAGGAAATAGAAACAATTATTAGAAATTATTATCAACAACTATATGCCAATAAATTGAGCAATCTGGATGAAATGGAGGCCTTCCTGGAAACCTATAAGCTGCCAAGACTGAAACAGGAAGAAATTGACAACCTGAATAGGCCAATAACCAGTAACGAGATTGAAGCAGTGATCAAAAACCTCCCAAAAAACAAGAGTCCAGGGCCTGATGGATTCCCTGGGGAATTCTACCAAACATTTAAAGAAGAAATAATACCTATTCTACTGAAGCTGTTTCAAAAAATAGAAACAGAAGGAAAACTCCCAAACTCATTCTATGAGGCCTGCATTACCTTAATCCCCAAACCAGGCAAAGACCCCATCAAAAAGGAGAATTTCAGACTGATATCCCTGATGAAAATGGATTCCAAAGTCCTCAACAAAATCCTAGCTAATAGGATCCAACAATACATTAAAAGGATCATCCACCACGACCAAGTGGGATTTATCTCAGGGATGCAAGGGTGGTTCAACATCCATAAATCAATGAATGTGATAGAACACATTAATAAGAGGAGAGAGAAGAACCATATGGTCCTCTCAATTGACGTAGAAAAAGCATTTGACAAAATACAGCATCCTTTCCTGATTAAAACTCTTCAGAGTATAGGGATAGAGGGAACATTCCTCAAGTTCATAAAATCCATCTATGAAAAACCCACAGCGAATATCATCCTCAATGGGGAAAAGCTGAAAGCCTTTCCCTTAAGATCAGGAACACGTCAAGGGTGCCCACTCTCCACTATTGTTCAAAATAGTACTAGAAGTCCTAGCAACAGCAATCAGACAACATAAAGAAATAAAAGGTATTCAAATTGGCAAAGAAGAAGTCAAACTCTCTCTTTTCGCAGACAATATGATACTTTATGTGGAAAACCCAAAAGACTCCACCCCCAAATTACTAGAACTCATCCAGCAATTCAGTCATGTGGCAGGATACAAAATCAATGCACAGAAATCAGTTGCTTTCTTATACACTAACAATGCAACTGTAGAAAGAGAAATTAGAGAAACAATTCCATTTACAATAGCACCAAAAACCATAAGATACCTCAGAATAAACCTAACCAAAGAGGTAAAGGATCTATACTCTAGGAGCTACAGAACACTCATGAAAGAAATTGAAGAAGACACAAAAAGATGGAAAAATATTCCATGCTCATGGATCGGAAGAATAAACATTGTTAAAATGTCTATGCTACCCAGAGCAATCTAGACCTTCAATGCCATCCCGATCAAAATTCCAATGACATTTTTCAAAGCACTGGAACAAACAATCCTAAAATTTGTATGGAATCAGAAAAGACCCCGAATTGCCAAGGAAATGTTGAAAAAGAAAAACAAAGCTGGGGGCATCACGTTGCCCGATTTCAAGCTACATTACAAAGCTGTGATTACCAAGACAGCATGGTAGTGGCACAAAAACAGACATATAGACCAATGGAACAGAATAGAGAACACAGATATGGACTCTATGGTCAACTAATGGTCAAATAATCTTTGACAAAGCAGGAAAAAACATGCAATGGAAAAAAGACAGTCTCTTCAATAAATGGTGCTGGGAAAATTGGACAGCCACATGCAGAAGAATGAAACTCGACCATTCTCTAACACAATTCATAAAGATAAACTTAGAGTGGATGAAAGACCTCAATGTGAGACAGGAATCCATCAAAATCCTAGAAGAGAACATAGGCAGTAACCTCTTTGACATTGGCCACAGCAACTTCTTTCAAGATACATCTCCAAAAGCTAGTGAAACAAAAGCAAAAATGAACTTTTGGGACTTCATCAAGATAAAAAGCTTCTGCACAGCAAGGGAAATAGTCTTCAAAACAAAGAGGCAACCCACAGAATGGGAGAAGATATTTGCAAATGACACTACAGATAAAGGGCTGGTATCCAAGATCTATAAAGAACTTCTCAAACTCAACACCCAAAAAACAAATAATCAAGTCAAAAAGTGGGCAGAAGATATGAAAAGACACTTCTCTGAAGAAAACATACAAATGGCTAACAGACACATGAGAAAATGTTCATCATCATTAGCCATCAGGGAAATCCAAATCAAAACCACACTGAGCTACCACCTTACACCAGTTAGAATGGCCAAAATGCACAGGGAAAGAAACAACCAATGTTGGAGAGGTTGTGGAGAAAGGGGAACCCTCTTACACTGTTGGTGGGAATGCAAGTTGGTACAGCCACTTTGGAAAACAGTGTGGAGGTTCCTCAAAAATTTAAAAATAGAGCTACCCTCTGAGCCAGTAATTGCACTCCTGGGTATTTACCCCAAAGACACAGATGTAGTGAAAAGAAGGGCCATATGCACTCCAATGTTCATAGCAGCAATGTCCACAGTAGCCAAACTGTGGAAAGAGCCGAGATGCCCTTCAACAGATGAATGGATAAAGAAGATGTGGTCCATATATACAATGGAATTACTCAGCCATCAGAAAGGATGAATACCCAACTTTTACACCAACATGGATGGGACTGAAGGAGATTATGCTAAGTGAAATAAGCAGAGAAAATCAATTATCATATGGTTTCACTTATTTGTGGAACATAAGGAATAGCATGGAGGACATTAGGAGAAGGAAGGGAAAAATGGGGGGGGGGATTGGAGGGAGAGATGAACCATGAGAGACTATGGACTCTGAGAAACAAACAGGGTTTTAGAGGGGAGGGGAGAGGGGGGATTGGTTAGTCCGGTGATGGGTATTAAGGAGGGCACATACTGCATGGAATACTGGGTGTTATATGAAAACAATGGATCGTGGATCACCACATGAAAAACCAATGATGTATCGTATGGTGACTAACATAACATAATAAATTAAAAAAAAAAAGAGTCGATCCCATTTACAATTGCACCCAAAACGATAAGATCCCTAGGAATAAATCTAACCAAAGTGCCAAAGAATCTGTACTCAGCAAACTATAAAATATTCATGAAAGAAATTGAGGAAGACACAAAGAAATGGAAAAAAGTTCCATGCTCATGGATTGGAAGAACCAATATTTTGAAGATGTCAATGCTACCTAGAGAAATCTACACATTCAATGCAATCCCCATCAAAATACCATCACCTTTTTTCAAAGAAATGGAACAAGTAATCCTAAAATTTGTATGGAACCAGAAAAGACCCCGCATAGCCAGAGGAATGTTGAAAAAGAAAAGCAAAGCTGGCGGCATCACAATTCCGGACTTCCAGCTTTATTACAAAGCTGTCATCATCAAGACAACATGGTACTGGCACAAAAACAGACACATAGATCAATGGAACAGAATAGAGAGCCCAGAAATGGACCCTCAACTCTATGGTCAACTCATCTTCGACAAAGCAGGAAAGAATGTCCAATGGAAAAAAGACAGTCTCTTCAACAAATGGTGTTGGGAAAATTGGACAGCCACATGCAGAAGAATGAAACTGGACCATTTCCTTACACCACACACAAAAATAGACTCCAAATGGTTGAAAGACCTCAATGTGAGACAGGAGTCCATCCAAATCCTAAAGGAGAACATGGGCAGCACCCTCTTCGACCTCAGCTGAAGCAACTTCTTCCGAGAAACATCGCCAAAGGCAAGGGAAGCAAGGGCAAAAAGGAGCTACTGGGACTTCATCAATATAAAAAGCTTTTGCACAGGAAAATAAACAGTCAACAAAACCAAAAGACAAGCGAGAGAATGGGAGAAGATATTTGCGAATGACATATCAGATAAAGGGCTAGTATCCAAAATCTATAAAGAACTTCTTAAACTCAACATCCAAAGAACAAATGATCCAATCAAGAAATGGGCAGAAGACATGAACAGACATTTTTCCAAAGAAGACATCCAAATGGCCAACAGACACATGAAAAAGTGCTCAACATCGCTTGGCATCAGGGAAATCCAAATCAAAACCTCAGTGAGATACCACCTCACATCAGTCAGAATGGCTAAAATTAACAAGTCAGGAAATGACAGATGTTGGCAGAGATGTGGAGAAAGGGGAACCCTCCTACACTGTTGGTGGGAATGCAAGCTGGTGCAGCCACTCTGGAAAACAGTATGGAGGTTCCTCAAAAAGTTGAAAATAGAGCTATCCTCCGACCCAACAATTGCTCTACTGGGTATTTACCCCAAAGATACAAATGTAGTGATCTGAAGTGATACGTGCACCCCAATGTTTACAGCAGCAATGTCCCCAATAGCCAAACTGTGGAAAGAGCGAAGATGTCCATCGAGAAATGAATGGATAAAGAAGATGTGGTCTATATATACCATGGAATATTATGCAGCCATCAAAAGGAATGAAATCTTGACATTAGCAACGACGTGGATGGAACTGGAGGTTATTATGCTGAGCGAAATAAGTCAATCAGAGAAACACATGTATCATATGACCTCACTGATGTGAGGAATTCTTAATCTCAGGAAACAAACTGAGGGTTGCTGGAGTGGTGGGGGGTGGGAGGGATGGGGTGGCTGGGTGATAGACATTGGTCTCAGGTCTCAGGGTATGTGCTATGGTGAGCACTGTGAATTGTGTAATACTATTGAATCACAGACCTGTACCTCTGAAACAAAGAATACATTATATATTTAAAAAAGAAAGAAGAAGGAGATAGCAGGAGGGGAAGAATGAAGGAGGGGAAATCGGACAGGGAGACGAACCATGAGAGACGATGGACTCTCAGAAACAAACTGAGGGTTCTAGAGGGGAGGGGAGTGAGAGAATGGCTTAGCCTGGTGATGGGTATTAAAGAGGGCACGTTCTGCATGGAGCACTGGGTGTTATACACAAACAATGAATCATGGAACACTACATCAAAAAATAATGATGTAATGTATGGTGATTAACATAACATAAAAAAAGATGTAATGTATGGTGACTAACATAACATAATAATAAAAAAAAGAAAAAAAAACAACTAATGATATAATGTATGGTGATTAACAAAACAATAAAATAAAAAAAAACTAATGATGTAATGTATGGTGATTAACATAATAATTAAAAAATACTATATGTATAATTTCAAATGCAAAATTCAAATGCAAATTGCCTTTCTCCCTGAGTTTTTTGGAGGATTAACATATGCTATCTACTATGACTGTCTGTCACCTTGAACAAATTGAGCCAAATAAATTCTTTTTATTATCTGAAATGCTGATCACAAGTTCTGTTTCTAAGATGCAAATACTCTTTGGAAGAGTTAAGCCCTTTAATTGTTTACTTACACTTTGGAAAGATCAGTGTTGATTCAACCCCACTTCCTGGCTGTGGGACATTGGGCAAGTCTTGGAACCTCTCTGAGCCGCTCTTTCTTCATCTATAACACCTTCACTCAGGCTTGGGGTGAGAAACAAGATAATTTGACATTCTTGTCCCACAGATGATTCTGAATACTGGTCCTTCTCTTTTCTTTTTTCCCATCCCGGCCTCCTGCCTCCTCTTCCTTAGTTACCAGAATTGCTTTCCCACTAATCCTGAGATTTATTAAGACATGGGAATGTGATAGGGGTCAGAGGGAAGGGGGATGGAAAATAGAATATGGTCCTATTCACAAGGTGTTTACTGAGGCTGAGGCTCCACTAGTTAAAGCGTTTTATGCGTTCTCTCATTAGGAACAGATGTTGACTCCTGTTGTTAAGTAAGATAGCTCTAGGGTAGGTAGGGCTCTGCAGAGGAGAACCTGAAACCAAGAGGTTCACTGGAGAGCTGTAGTTCAGTGGAAAGGAGTGGAGGGAGCCCCAGAAAATGCCCTATATTTGGGCATTCGACCAATGTATGGTGACTGAGAGGTGGGAGGGTATGAAAAATGAAGTCAGAGGACCCTGAAAGTGAACTGCTGAGTTGCAGCTCTGCCTGGGGCCTGTGATTGCACTTGTCCCAGGCGGGGATGCAGGTCCCAGATTAGGTGTCCCTTCTACACACTTGCACATTACACCCTGGCTCCCTTTTCTCCAGGGCCTGATCCACCGAACCTCTGAGAACCCACGTTCTGTTTTGTACCTGTCATTCTTTGAAATTAATGGACTTTTACTTAATGGGCATATCTGTGTCTCCGTGAAAGATCCCAATGCCCCCAGAACAATTGGCAGGGGCCATAGCTTTTCAAAAATTGTCACAAGGCAGTATATATATACAATGGAAGATTATGCAGCCATCAAAAACAAAAACAAAAACAAAAAACCCTGAAATCTTGCCATTTGTGACGACATGGATGAAACTAGAGGGTATTATGCTGAGCGAAATAAGTCAATCAGAGAAAGACAAGTATCATATGATCTCACTGATATGAGGAATTCTTTATCTCAGGAAACAAAGTGAGGGTTGCTGGAGTGGTGGGGGGTGGGAGGGATGGGGTGGCTGAGTGACAGACATTGGGGAGAGTGTGTACTATGATGAGCACTGTGAATTGTGTAAGACTGTTGAATCACAGATCTGTACCTCTGAAACAAATAATACATTACATGTAAAAAAAAAAAAGAAGAAGAGAAGATAGTAGGAAGGGAAAAATGAACGGGGGGAATCAGAGGGGGAGATGAACTATGAGAGACTATAGACTCTGAGAAACAAACTGAGGGTTTTAGAGGGGAGGGGGATGGGGGGATGGGTTAGCCCGGTGATGGGTATTAAGGAGGGCACATATTGAATGGAGCATTGGGTGTTATACACAAACAATGGATCATGGATCACTACATCAAAAACGAATGATGTAATGTATGGTGACTAACATAACATAATAAAATAAAATTAAAGACAAAAAAAATTGTCACAAGGGAGACCTTTTAAAAACCACTGGGGAAAGTATTGGATTTGCAAGAATTTTGCTTACAGAGAAAAATTCCAGGACCCTTAAAGGGTTGTACACCTTGAGCTCTACCTAATTGATCCATGAGAAATGTAAAGGTGGTATTTAATTGCTGGCTTGTCTATAAGTGGGGAATGGTTTTACCTGGAGCTACGTGTCCCCTACTGTCTAGTCCCTCTTGTGGTGAGTGATGGGCATTTATAAGAAAGCTCACCTGGGTTGGGAGCCAAAGGTGGGAGAGGAGGAAAAGTCAGGTTGTAATAGACAATACCAGGCGAGCAGTCCACATCCTGGGGTCTGACTGACCCAGCCCTGGGCAACTTTCCTTTGAGCCTCAGAGACATCTCTGTGCATGCCCAGCAGGTTGGAAATGCCAGGGAATTACCATCCCCCCTCACCACCCAACCTGTGGGATCATTCTGGGGAGAGTGCTCTAGACTGCTTCCCGACTATCCCTGCAGGACTGCACTGAGTAGCCCAAAACTTAATTGTACCTTTTATTTGCCAAATTCCCACCCTCATTTCACTATCCCCCTACCCCCAGGCATGTTCTCTGCATACCTGCCTCCCCCAAATAAACCATTTGCATTGGAATCCTCGTCTCTGGAGAACCCAAGCTAACATGCATGTTGATACAGTCATGGGGAAATGTGTGAAGATTTGACACTCTCTGGTCTGACACTGGTCTGTCAGTCTGAGATTCTAGGATGTGAGAAATGCAGGGAGGCAGTGGGGTAAAAAGGAGAGCCCCTAGCATTGGCAGGGACACCACCTTACGATCCCAGCTTTGCAGCTCGTTAGCTGCGTGACCCCGTGAAGCACTCCATCCTGCTGGGATCTCCGTTAGCTCCTCGACAATAGAGAAATAATGATGGTCTTGCCTGCCTTTTGCGGCAACTCTGAGACTCAGATGGGAATTGGAAGAAAAGCACTTCGTAAACTGCAAAGCATTACACAAAATTTTATATCGACTGTCTTAAGTATTTCTTCTCTCTCATATTCTAGGTAGGAGTTAACACAGCTTGGAGTCTATCACAAGCCAAGCACTTTTTAAATTGCTACCTAATTTTATATAAATATTAAATTATTTGCATTCTCTGAAAGGATGACTCTTAGGTAGATAAATCTTGGGTAGCCATCCCATCCACCGAAGATGAGGCAACACAAAGGGTCAGACCCCAGCAAGACCCCAACTTGTTCTTTGCACAAGGTGCAGATCAACTCTTTGTAAGATTATAGAAAGAGTATTTATGAAATAAAAATAATGTTAGATTAAAGAAATAGTTCTTTTGTCACATCTGACTAAGTCACTGAGTGATATGTTTTCCAAGTCAATATTTTTTCATCCCCCCTTGTATTTTATAAGCCCCTACCCCCAGTGTTTTGGTGAAAAATCTTATCTTCATTTAACAGGTGAGGAAATTGAGGCTTTGAAAGATCCCAGAGGTCCCAGAGTCAGTCACTTTGTCTGACACCCAAGGACCCAAAGTTCAGGACCTGTTTGCTCCACCATGCTCTCTGACCCCACGAGCTGATGCTCATTGCCATCAGAGATGAAGACGTGAAGATTTCACGCCCTTTTGGGTCATCCCCAGGAGCATTCAGGGCACATATTCCATTCCTGCCCTCTTACAGTCCAGAACAGTGGTTTTCCACAGGGGATGATTTTGCCACCGCTGCCCCGGGGGACATTTGACAGTGTCCAGTGACAACTGGGAGGAGAGGAACCACTGGCATCTAATGGGCAGAGCAGGGATGCTGCTCATGCACAGGACAGCCCCCACAGGAAAGAATTATCTGGCCCAAACGTCATTAGCATCAAGGCTGAGAAACTGTGGGTCTAGAGAGAGAGAGAGACAATCCAATAATTTAAACTAAACTGTGGTGGCAGCCATAGTAAGGGGCGGCCACCATGAGACCAGAGTGTGCCGAGAACTGGGCTGAATGCTGCTATCAGTCTGGCTCATGCAGGGGACCAGAGCCTTGCAAGCAGCAAGGAACAAGGGGGTGATTAAGGGATTAGACCTTCACAAAAGGGGGAAACCAGGATATAGGGTCGGGAAGGCAGTGTGGAGGATGAGTGGAGGCATCGACAGTTCATGTGAAGCCCTGGGGTGGGCAGGCAAGTCCGTGCTAGAGGGGTCGGGGAACAAGTATTTCCAGTGACTAAGGTGGGCTGGTGCAGGGAGCTGGTGGGAAGGGTCAAGGGAAGTTTGTGAAAGGTCACTGAGAGGCATTAAGGAGACTGTGTGAAGGTCGTGGGGAGGCTGCGAGGAGACAGTGGGGAGGATTGTGGGGAGGCCATGGGAAGTTGTGGGGAGGCCATGGGGAGGCCATGGAAGGTTATGAGGAGGCCATGGGGAGAGTTGGGGGGGCATGAAGGTCTTGGGGAGGCTATGGTGATTTATGAGAGACCAGTGGGAGTCATGGTCCCAACAGGTCTCCCCTGGGTGGTACCACGGCCACACCTGGGCAGCTGTGCAGGGACAGAGAGCACAGATAGGATGGTGACAAGGGCGGGACCCAGTAATAACCCAGTAAAGTATGTGGGCATGAAGAACAGTGAGCAAGGGCTCCGGGAGGGGGGTTGGGCAGGGACAGGAAAGGGTCTGAGAGGCCACAGTGTGCCTGGGAAGGGAGAGGATGGGAGGAGCCGGCCTAGGGAGGCAGAGTCCAAGCCAGGCATGCACACTGCTGAAGGATCTGAGCCTAGGCAGCTGCCATACGATTTGAGTGCGGGAAAGATGCAACGGACAGCAGAGTGGAGGGGCCACTGTGGGGGTGGTGAGTCAGGAGAGACAGGGCTCTGCAAGAAAAAGACCATGGTGGGGCTTAGACCAGGGGCCGGTGTGATGGAAGGAGAGAAATATATAGAACCCAAGATGCCCAGAAGTAATAAAACCAACAAAAATTTGGTGGTGACTCGGGTCTGGGGATGGACAGAGGGAGATTTTGGGTCCAGAAAACTGCTACCCAGTTTTCTGAGTTATGGCAGATGGGGGCCATCAGAAGAAACCAGGCTTGGGAAGGGCACCTGGGTGGCTCAGTCGGATTTCGACTCAGGTCATGATCTCAGGGTCCTGGGATCTAACACTGCATTGGGCTCCACACTCAGCGGGGAGTCTGCTTGAGGATTCTCTCTCTCCCTCTGCCCCTCACTACCCCCCAAATAAATAAATAAATAAATCTTAAAAAAAGAACAGGCTTGGGGAAGACGATCATGAATTCCACTGTGGTCATTTTGAATTTAAGGTGCCTTGAAAGCACCCAGTAGAGAAGTTAAATAAACGCACAGCTGGTCACATGAGCGAGGAGCTGGAAGGAGGGCTGGGCCAAAGATGCGCATTGCCTTTGTTACTGTGAGGATGGTAACTTGAGCTGAAGTCAGGGATGGGAGTCCCCAAGTGCGATCTCTGGACAGCAACAGCAGCAGCATCTGGAAACGTGTTAGAAATGCAAATCCCTGGCCCCATTCCAGACCCACAGAGTCAGAAACTGCTAGGTGAGGCGAGCCATTTGTATTTTAACATGCCTCCCAAGGGGATTCAGATGCACAGGAAAGCTCAAACTTTGTTTTACACTAAACTTACCTGGGGAGCTTTCTAAATTCCCAACACCAGTCGTGTATTATTACATTAGAATCTCTGGGGCCAGGATCCAAAGCTTGCCCAGGGCTATCTGGAACTTTCCCAGATTTACTCTGAAAGTCCTGCATCCCAGGAGACCCCCCAAAGCTGACACTTCAGATCCAGCCATCAGAAGCTCTTACAACTCGCCAGGTGATTCCACTTAGGCAGCCAAGTTTAAGAACCAGCATCCCTGCCCAAAGGAGCGGTCAGCTTTGGACCCCAGCGAAAGGTCACTGCTGAAGTTGTGCTAATTTCAGAAACTGACAGTGACCTGCTAATGATCTTAGTGTAAGTGGGGAAGGGTCCAGGTGTTCATCCTGGCTGAACGTAAGAATCCCCTGGGAATTTTTTAAAAATATTGAGTTCCCTAGAACCCTTCTTTAGAAATTCTGATTTACCAGGGATAAGTAGATTTTAAAAGCCCCCAGGCAATTCTAATAACAGACAGGATTGGAACTTCAGGCCAAGGGAGAGATTGTCCAGTGGGAAGAGAAGGGTCCACCAGATTACGGCCAGGTGGACAAGGATGAGTCTTCCAAATAAGGATGAAGAGGTGACCGGAGAAGCAAGAGGAAACCAGGGGCATGTGGGGCCTCAGCAGCCAAGGGGAGATGCGGCTGGGAAGTGAAGAGCAAGGCTTGCAGAATGTCCATCGGATTGAGCCGCACGGCGTGCAAGGTCTGGGAGAACGGGAGGGTTACGGTGAGACCGGAAAATGAACCAACTGAGAGCAAGAGGCAGCTCTTTTTCAAAAGCAAGGTAGTGATGAGGGAAGAGGGCTGAGGTGCTGTCCCTGGAAGGGGTGCTGGAGGGATGATCATTATGCTTCCTCTTCTTTTCTCTGCTTTTTAACTCCTCACTCCTCTCCTTTCTTTTTCCATGCTTATACATTTCTTTTATCTGGAGGAGAAGAAGAAGGATTTTTAAAGGGTCCTCTTGATAAGCTCCAGGCATTTAGAAAGTGGTGAAGCTACTTCAGTGACTTCATTCTCTGTTTAAGAGCAGGGGACGTGGTAATAATTCCAGCCACGTAGCATGCACACGGGGCTGATGCCAAGTCACACACTGCTCACGTCAGAGCCAGGAGCAGAATCTAGGGTCCCGGAGCCTCATGCCCATCTCCTGCACACCACATTCCGCTGTCCAAAGGAGCTGTGAGTTCGGGACAGCAGGACGTGGCCTCAGCTAAGGTCATGCTTCTTTCAGAAGCTGCCAGTGGCCTGTTGATCGTGTTAGCATTAAGTGGAGAAGGATCCTGGTCCCTTTGGCTGCGGAGGGTAGGTTCCAGCTCCGTTAGCGATCATATCACTGGGGCACGGAAAATTAGGGGCAGCTGATGAAGAACAAGTTGTCCCTCTGAAGATCTGGTGTCTGATCATTTGAGAACCTGTGACTCAGTCAACTGCCCACCCCTTCCTCCCCTGCCCCCCAAGACGCACTTAGCTTTACACATGGTATTTATTCACCAGAGAATAATGGAAGCTCTGTGTTCATTGAAAACATTTCCTGTATATGTGTGTTTCTTGAAGAGTAAACACAGGGGTCTCCAAGCCCCACCCCCATCTGAATATATTATTGGAGGGCTAGGGATTTCACTTAAATGTATGCAACTCTGTGATAGTTACCCCTGGAAACTTCACATGTGTTTTTTTTTTTTTCTCTTCTCCTTTTCACTCTTTTCCCATCCCCTAACTGCTCCTTAGTTTCTTCTTTATTTATTTAGTGGTGAGAGGTGATGAGAAGAGAGAGGAAAATTAAGGCTAAAAGGGGAGAACAAGAATTATTAACCTCTGAAGGATTTTGCAGATTCATTATGTATTTGACAGCTAAATAAGCAAATTATTCAAAAACCCTCTGTAATGGCTTTCCAAACACAAGTTGACAGTTTCCTGACTACCCGTATTAACTGATGTCCCTGAAGTAGTCTGTGCTAATGATAAACCGCTGCTTCTACTGAACCTGTTGTCTGTCATCCAGAGATATTTCCGTGTTAAAGATATATTTGCATATATAAAAACCCCTTAACAGGGCGCCTGGGTGGCTCAGTTGGTTAAGCGACTGCCTTCGGCTCAGGTCATGATCCCGGAGTCCCTGGATCCAGTCCCGCATCGGGCTCCCTGCTTGGCGGGGAGTCTGCTTCGTCCTCTGACCCTATCCCCTCTCATGTGTTCTCTCTCTCTCATTCTCTCTCTGTCAAATAAATAAATAAAATCTTTAAAAAAAAAAAACAAAACCCTTAACAGCCCACTAATTACCATGGAGTTCCAAAGGAATGACGAGGAGATGCTTCATCAGCAGGTGTTGTTAACCCTGTCCACAAACAAATACATACCCATCAAATTTACCTGTTTAACTTAAACTATAATTACTGGGCAATCACACAACCAACAAGTGTAGGTATTAATTATCCAAATGAGACCTGGGATGTGCAGAGTCACCTATTTATATTTTTAGCTTCTTGACTCTTATTTTGCTTCATGTCCACAGTCAATATCAGTAACTTGAGTTCCATTGATTGGCTTATCAAGTGCTTCCCTTAATGTTTTTGGAAATATGGTAAGGTAACACTTCTAATATATAAATTCTCGAGGAGGATATAAATGACTGGATCCACAGGAAGGAAACAGCAGATGTCTAATGTAGAGAGATGGCTGGACCAGCAGGTGGCAGTGTGGACCAGAAAATAAACATTATCTCCTTTCCAGCCATCAGGCTTTTGGGGTAAGACACTCCAGGTTTATTTACTACTTCTGAAGAGCTTTTGAATTAAAAGGACTTTTAGTCAACCGTGCAGAAGGCCTTCTGATAAGGGGCTCGAGAGTCATGTTATGCACAAGGCTCTCGGGTCTGGAAAGGGCCACCCCGCGGAGCAGCTAATGGAGACGCCCGGCTCAGAAGGCCTGAGGTCACCAGGGTGGCCTCTCCGAGTTCCTTCACTTCACTGGACTTAGGTAGCTCATCGGGTTCAACCCGGTGGGTTCTGCTTTTGGCTCATTCTGGCTTCTTCTCTCTCTCCCTCCCTTGCTGTTCTTTGCTTCAACTCGAAGATTTATGGCAACGGTATTACAACCCAATGGGGAAAAAAAAATCTTCAACGTAAAGGCAGTTTACATTATTGGTTTTTGTTTTTTATTGTTTTTTAAACCTTTGTTTCTAAATCTTGGATTCCTAGATGGTTTACATGAAAATAAGGTCATCTTATTTTTTAAAATATTCTTCTTTGACTCCCTGTTCTTGGCAAAACACCTGACTTAGAGATAAGTAAAAGACTGAGTCTTCAGGGAAAATGTCATAAGAAATCCTATTTAAACAATCATTCTGGTAATAAAGGAACAAACAAAGTCATGGAAATAAAAATGAAAGTATAAATAGGTCATATCAGCATGACTATCAATGTAAAATGTGGTCCCTTAGCTTCAACTCACTTCAGTTATTGAACTGGAATAATATATGAGAATAGAATTTACAAATTTTCTTTCTGCTCTTCTTCCTGCCTTGTGCACATTTTTTGTTTCTTCTCCCATTAACCTACTAAAAAAGTAGTATTTAGCCCAGGATACTAGAAATGTAAGTTTTTAGATCCAGTTGTTAAACTTCTTGTTTAATTCAGAATCTGGGGTGTTATGATGGAGCTTGTTCTTTCACCAAGTGTTTTCATCCCTGTCTTAGGGTTCTCCAGAGAAATAGAACCAATGCGGGGGATGTGTGTGTGTGTGTGTGTGTGTGTGTGTGTGTGTGTGTGTGGAGAGAGAGAGAGATTTTAAGAAATAGACTCACATCATTATGGAGACTGGAATGTCTAAAATCTGGTGTGCAGGCCAGTATGGAGACCCAGGGAAGAGTTGCAATTTAGTCCAAAGGTAAGGTTTGCTGACAGAATCCTCTCTTTTTCTGGGGAGGTGAGTTTTTTTCTTTTAAGACCCTCAGTTGATTAGATGAGGCCCACCCACATTATGGAGGACAATGTTCTTGACTCAAAGTCTACTGATTTAAATGTAAATCTCATCCCAAAAATACATTCTTTTTTTTTTTAAGATTTTATTTATTTATTTGACAGAGAGAGACACAGCGAGAGAGGGAACACAAGCAGGGGGAGTGGGAGAGGGAGAAGCAGGCTTCCCGCGGAGCAGGGAGCCCGATGCGGGGCTCAATCCCAGGACCCTGGGATCATAACCTGAGACGAAGGCAGATGCTTAACGACTGAGCCACCCAGGTGCCCCCAAAAAATACATTCTGAGAAACATCCAGAATAATGTTTGACCAAATATCTGGGTACTGTGGCCCAACCACGTTGACACATAAAATTAACTAGCATAACCGATCATTTTTCCCTCCCAAAATGATTTCCTGAAGGCACAGACAAACCTTGGGACAGATGGGCACTTTCCATATTACCTTACACTCAGGCACGAAGTTTTTACACAAGACAACACAGCAGGGGGCAGAGAGAGGGCACTGGGCTGTGAGGCTGGTCCCATCAGTACTGACCACTCCTGTGGCGTTGGGGAAATATATAGCCTTCCAGTCCATGGTTTCCTCCTCCAGGAGAGTAAAACCTCCAGAAAGCTGGAAGTCCTCCTGGAGAGGCCAGTGACCCAGTGAATGCCACAAGAAGGTTCCAACCCAACTCCTGGAAGACTCAGGAAGGTAGGAGAGATGCCTTCTGGGGATTAAGGTCAAGCTCTTCACTATAGGGTAAGAGCAGGGCCCAAAGTCTGAACCAGAACTTGGGATACGTTGGGGGTTGAGGCTCTGGTAAATTGCTGCCTGTATCTATGCCTCTTTCAATGTGACTCTGTTGCTCCTCCCACCAAAAAGCAGAGTCTGTTTTCCCACCCCTTGACTCCGACTGCTCTTGTGACTTGCTTTGGCCCGTAAAATGTGTCAGAGCAATGGTGTGATCTCAAGAAGTCTTGCATGCCTCCCTTATGCATCTTAGAATCCTACCTTATCTCTGCATGAACAAGCCTGGGGTAACCTGCTGGAGGACATGGGATTGTTGGCTCAGGTACCCCCCCATTTCTCTGGTCACAACTAAGTTAGGGGACTTTGTTAAGCAGCAGAAGAATGAAGTGGCTGACCAGTTCTGGCAAGAAATTTCTTTACCCAGAATCTTGCTATGGGGAATAGCTCCAGTTGATGGGTATACAGTCCTCTCCGTACCACTAGCTATAAAACTAACTTTAATTGGCACAAGTACATTCATATGCAAGTGAAATGATTGGATATGTTTCCTTGCCAGTCATAACATCTTTAACTTGCTGGGAGCTCAAGATCAAAGATTTTACAGTATAAGGCTACAGTTCAGTTTCTGTGGTCTAGTGATCTTTAAATCACTGCATCCTGTTGGGAATTAACCATTGTTTGGAAGTTTCTAGTAGACCATTCCTTGATAACATCACTTTTCAGAAGCCTGTCTCAAGCTTTTTAAATAAATCTACTTCTCAACCTACCCCAGTCCTGCCTTAGGTCTCAGACCAAACCCTATGGGAGGCAGCATACTACCTGCCTTAATAACCTGAGCTCTGTCTTTAAGTCACCCACCCCTTTCGGACCCTGGCCTTCAGAACCACATCAATTCCAGTTAAACTCAGGGACAAGAACCTCTAAGTGATAGATTCAGGGCACCTGCACTGTCCCCTGCCTAGGTCTCCTTTCTTGCTGTTGATCCATCCTTGGGAATAGACCTAAATTCCAGCATCATGTCCAAGTCCTTCCTGGGTCAAAGTCCAGTTCTGCCTGATTGCTCTCTGCTTGCAGTCCAGACACTGACCCCCACCTTCCAGGTGGCACCTTGCTGTCTCCTCTCTGGGTTTCAGCGATTCCTTTTCAGGACCTAAAATCACTTTACCACACTAAGAGGCCATGACATACAAAGTAGATAATACCTCATTCAAATCTATAAGGCTGTGAAAGCTCAGGGCACTCCATTCTTCTTGGTAAACAAACATTGGATGATGCATGGGCACATTGCCCTGATGAACTATACCCATAGGATAACACGCTTCTCTCCAGTATTTCCACTGGAGCAGCGTCATGATACACAGAGCACTCTTCACATGAGATTACTTATGCACGTTGGTACATAGGACAGTGACCAAAATTTCCATCTTACAGGTGGGGAAGCTGAAGCTTGAGATCCCATGACGTGTAAAGGCTAGACCTGAGAACAGAGCTCTGCTTTCCTGATTCCAGACTCATCTCCCTTGAGTGAAAGGGAAATGCATAACCCTGGCAGGGTCCACAGTCCCAAACTTTCATTTTTTTTCCCCTTCAAACTCACTGGCAGGAAGGGTATGGTGCACAAAGTGCCACATTTGGAGCGCTGTGGCCTTTGAATAAAACAAGTCTTACAAGAATGTATTACTATAGAGGAAAGTATATTACAACAGATGAAAGACAATGCCTGATGCTGCTAAATCTGTAAGAAAAGACAAAAGAGATCATCTATGTCTGAGAAGCTTACTCTAGCTGGGGAGGAAAATACATTCCTTGGAAACTGCCAAGTCATCAGCTAAGGAGCATGCACACTTACACCCCACTCGGTGTCATGTATTAGGGAAGGGAAGGGACGGGTGGGTTCCTCGTGGAACGGAGGATTCAGAAGACTTGAGGATGTGTGTGTTACAGCTTACATTTCATGTACATTTTGCACATTAAAGAAAAGATTGAAAAAATCATATTTCATTTCTGGCTTACGATGGACAAAAATGTGCCTCTGTTGTCTGCCATTTTATGGGATTCTCTTTCAAGTGCTTTATCTTGATTCAGTGGAGCATTTGCTGTGCATTTATATTTTTTTAAGATTTTATTTATTTATTTGACAGAGAGAGAGTACAAGCAGGGGGAGCAGCAGGCAGAGGGAGAAGCAGACTCCCCACTGAGCAAGGAGCTCGATGTGGGGCTCAATCCCACCTGAGCCGAAGGCAGACGCTTAACCAACTGAGCCACCCAGGGGCCCCTGTTGTGCATTAAAATACATGTTTAAACTTGAGCTTCCTTCCCCACCAGAAGAAAACATCATTTACCGATATTTGGTTCATTTTACCAAGGTTTCCAGGCCACATGGAGTGTGAGGAATCCCGGGGCCCCTGGACTTTGGATGGAAAGGTACAGGCACATCCCCAGTGATGCTGTATTGTGTGGGGACAGGGCGTGTCCTCCTCTTCCCAGTTGGTTAAGTGGCTCCCCCAAAGCAAGGCTGGCCTTAGCACTCCCCATGTTTGGTTGTTACTTCCTTATTACACTCCCAGACCTCACAGGATTTGACAGTAAAGTATTAAAATAATATTCCAGCAGCATGAAGTCTGAAATTTAACAAGGTTTTAGACTTCTGATTGTGATGTTTCTCAAAGATATCATGGAACTGGTCAGAATCTACTTTCCCAAACTGCAAAAATGTTCTGGCATCCTCTGGCTTAGTGACACAGTGCCTGCTGGGTGGGGCTCTGGAGGCCTTTGGCCGGCTTCCAGTTCCCCAGTGTGAAGATGTCTGAAAGTTCTCCTTTTCCCCAGGAGAGGTCAGGAGGGGGAGCTGCAGGACAGCACTCCTCCGTGTGCTTCTTCCGCTTCTCTCCGTACTCTGCCCCACCCCATGTCCTTCCTTGACTTACAAAGAGCTTTTAGAAGGAATGGCAGGCCTGCCCACAGTGGACACTCACTAAGTGGCCGATATGATTATAGTCATTAATACTTTCCCCTGCCAACTCCTTCATGCCCCCTCTTGACCCCTGCCCCCTGCAGCCTGGCAGCCCTTGCTTCCCCTGGGGGGCGCCTCCCCAGCTGGGAAAGCTCCTCACTCTTCAGACTGGGATCCTCCACGCTCCACAAGTGAGCTTCTGAGAGGGCCAAGGGAGAGCATGCAGAAAGCCATCACTGTGGTGTATTTTACAAAAAGGTTCCAAGAACTCTCATCCCCCCAAAAGCATCCCTTGAGGGATATTTGATTTTCAAGTTGTGTTTGTAACATTATTGGTTTGTGTGTGTGTTCATTTGTTTCACAACTGGAGTTGCTCATTTGCTGTGTTGGAAAGAATGACCCCCATGCCCAAATGTATTGGCAAAATAATTACACAGGCTGAGAATAGGTTGCCATGAACCCAGGCAGGCAGAGGTGTTGTAAAATGCAGGTAGCATCCAGACAAATGGTGTCATGTATGTTCATAAAGAAAAAGAAAAAGCAAAAGCAGTGTCCTAGACAATGAAATTGTGAAGGGTTCTAAGAGGTTTCCTTCCTGTTTGAAATTCTTTCTTGCTCCAGATAGCCACCTCATAATCAAGCTTGCATTTCCCCCTTTAATCCGGAAGTACCACCTTTGATCTGAGAAGGTCCCGATCACAACCGGTAGGGTGAAATTTGCAGGGTGATGTGACCTATATGCTGTCTCTAGGCATCTTCCCTTGACCAGGTTGATAGAAGTACCCTATCTCCCAACAGTTATGACAAAGAGCAGGGGCTCTTCACCTGGGGCTTGTGAGATCCAAGACTGGGCATCATGGAGCCTGCAACATGCTCTGCGTGTGTATTGCAGGCACAGTCTCTAGGGAGAGAGTTCCCAAACTTTAGGAGGTTATCAAAATGAATCAGTGACAGACAAAAAAATAGGAGCCACTGCTAGATGAAGGAGGAGGAGAAGAAAGAATTGTTCTTATAAATGCAAGAAAACATCCTGCCCCAACATGGCATATTCTGTAGGTTTGTAAAAAAGATAACTTGAGACATCCTCTCTCCACACTGGCAGCTTGTACCAGCAGGTAGGCTCCCCCAGAAACAAGTAGAGTGTTTCTGAGTAGCTTCTTGAGTGGGAGATTGAGGTATGGAGCTTCTGTTCAATGACTTGGTGCTTCAGTCTTCAGATGCTTTGTGCAAGTTCAAGGTCATATGCCCCATTAAGCTAGAAAGAGAGCAGAAAAGGCTTTCATTTTGTGTCTCCATTAAATAAGGCAAGAAAAACCAGACACCCAGTTTAGTCAAGCAGAGAAAGTCAATTATCATATGGTTTCACTTATTTGTGGAACATAAGGAATAGCATGGAGGTCACTGGGAGAGGGAAGGGAAAAATGAAGGGGGGAAAATCAGAGAGGGAGATGAACCATGAGAGACTATGGACTCCGAGAAACAGACTGAGGGTTTTGGAGGTGAGGGGGGTGGGGGGATGGGTTGGCCCAGTGATGGGTATTAAGGAGGGCACGTACTGCATGGAACACTGGGTATTATATGAAAACAATGAATCGTGGATCACTACATCAAAAACAAATGACGTATTGTATGGTGGCTAATGTAACATAATAAAATTAAATTTAAAAAATTTAAAAAATAAACACTTGCCTGTCCTGCCAGGAACCTGAACTTGTCATTTTCATGGTAAAAAGCCAAAGTGTGGATTCAGAAGGATTATTTAGCTTCTTCAGACAATCCTCCTTCAGAAAACAGCTTAGATTCATGGAAACAGGTCAACAAACCAAATGTCTTCTAGTAGAAACTATTGCTAGCTGGGTTTTTCTATTTTGTAAATACATATGTATATACTTCTTCAGTTAAAAGTTTATTTTTAGTGGCTAGTTTCTATTTGGTGATGTGACATCATCTTAGTATTGGGTGTTGCTACTTTGAACATTACTGGATTGACGAAACATTTTCTTAATTTGTTTAAATAAGTTCTTTTTATTTCCTTCGAATGCCTCGTGTGCTTTTTGTAACAGCCACTCTGTCCTGTGAAACCTCTGAGCTCTGTTGTAGTGGAACATCAGGAAAAGAATTACAGATTACAAAATGAGATGGAGGGGCAGCTTTTGTGATCCATGTCTTAGTAGGTGGTGTCCCTTGGTTCAAATAATACAGCAGTGTTATTATACTGAGCAGGTTGTTAGAATGGGTTCTCTTACTGTTATTTATCTAAGAATTTTATCTCCTGACGTAGATGGATGCCGGAATGGGGGGTTGGGGTGGTCCGGGAGATGGAATCTGGTGGTCCATGTGCTGAAGAGTAGTGACAGACCCAGGATGGCCAATGATAAGAAGCCCATCTGGCTGGTAAATTTCAGTGCTAGGCAACTAGCGGTCACCTGGGTAACAAGTGGGGTTGGGGGACGTTCATCAAGGGGTGACTGTGGGCCCAGATGATAGGGACTGATGTGCACACAGAAGCAGGCCACGCAGGCAGGCACTATTCAGACACCCAGGCAGGGGGTCAGCACTGGGGACAGCTGCAGAGACAGGATGCCAGTCCATTGAAAGAGCAAGAGGGAGAGAATGTTCCCTTAATGTGAAAGTTACCCAAAAGGAGATGGGCACAGGAGGAAGAGGTGTGGGTGCAAGTAGGTGAACTTGAGCTTGAGGTGGGGCAAGACTCTTGAGGGCAAACAGAACCCAAAGTAGCTTAAGGGTTGCAGAACTATGAAGTTGTTGAAAAATTTTCTTAGGACTTTAAAGTTTCCATCCTGGGAAGGCCTACTGTGTGGTGCTAAATATGAAAACAACAGACAGAAGCGGGGTACCAGATGGAGCATTTTTGTGCTGGGGCACTTGGTTGGATATTTTTGGGTTTAAAAGTGTGGATTTGAAAGTCTATGTGTGTGCCCAGGGAGTGGAAGTGAGAGTGTGTGTAAGGGAACGTGTGTATAAGGGTGTGTGTGGGTGTATGCAGATGTGTGTGCAGGGTTGTGTGTGTGGAAAAATGTATGTGTATGTGTGTGTATGCAGGGGTGTGTGAGTGTGGGCAAAGATAAGTGTGTGCAGGGGTGTGAGTATATGAGTGTGGGCAGAAATGTGTGTGTACAGTGGTGAGTGTGTTCAGGGGTGTGAGTGTGTGTGTGTGTGTGTGTGTGTGTGTGTGTGTGGAGCAGCTTGGATGTTGGTGGCCAGAAGATGGAGAACAATAACCCCACGTCCAACAGTGGGCTGTGTTTATCAAGAGAGGGATTGGAGTCTACTTTCATTTTCTCAGAAAACGTTCATCCATGTTTAATTTCCACCTGCCAGATGGGCAAACTGATAGGTGAGCTTTGACAAAATAACTTCCCATGCCTTGAACAGAGGGCTCCAGAGAGGGAAGCCAGAAGAAGTTTTATATTTGTGTTTGTCTTTCTGGGGCCTCTGTCTGAGTGTTCAAGACACTAGGAGACTGAACATCCCTGTGCTTCAGAAAAGGGGGCTGGGCAAGGGAAGGAGATAGGGCCATGGCCATCAGAGGGATCAGGCTCCAAAGTAAGCATAACTTTGAGCAACCTCACACTCAAGTGTCCCTTCTGTAGCCTCACAAGGCGTGAACACCCCTTGTGTTCACGGGTACCAGAGGCACTCACACCCTTCTGTTCTGATATCTTTGGCCAGGATCATCTAGCAGTGGGTCAGCAGTCCTCCACAGCCCGGGTGACTTTAGAATAAATAGCAGGGCTGAACGTGGAAGTCAGCGGGTCTTTCCCAATGAATGGAGCTCTCGGCGTCTCTGATGCAGAGCTGTTCTCCTTTTGTCTCTCTCTCTTTAGCTCTCTGTTACACAAACATCTGGAGGGCCAAGTATCATTTTAGTCATAGTAAATAGCTAAAAGGAAGAACACATCTTATATTTCCCCACAAAGAGGCAAAA
Source organism: Mirounga angustirostris (assembly GCF_029215605.1). Taxonomy (NCBI): domain Eukaryota; kingdom Metazoa; phylum Chordata; class Mammalia; order Carnivora; family Phocidae; genus Mirounga; species Mirounga angustirostris. The sequence continues at coordinate 92,860,686 of NW_026991718.1, read as the reverse complement.
TGGTACGTGGGCTGAACCAGCAAAGGAACTGAAAAACCTCTGTGTCGAGTGGATCTGAAGGACAGTCACTCTTCCTGTATGAATCACTTTCCTCTTCTTCTTCCAAACATCGGTGAAGCAATGAAATAATATGTATGAAGACTCAAGATTCCCTTCCGGATCAATCTGAGTATATTTGTTTTACATCAACAGTCATAAAGAAACAGGTTAAAACATCTAATGGGCATGAAATTGCTTCCATATAATTTTTCAAACCCTATTTTTTCCCAGTGTATTAAGCAGCCTGACAACTACCAAGCTGCTTATTTCTGTATTTGGAATAATTTCTGTTGTGATTATACGTTAGTGTATTTTCTGGAGTTAGGATGTCTGCCAAGAAAAAAGAAAGAAAGAGAAGGAAAAAGAAACAACTGTGTTTTCTGGTCAGTGTGCTGTTCTTAAGACATAATAAGAGATTCAATTATTTTAAACATCGTGTGGTTATCTACAGCCTCACTACTCAAAATGTGGTTCACGGACCAGTAGCATTGGCATCCTCCGTGACCTTGACAGAAATGCAAAATTTGGGGCACTCCCCACAACACATCCTAAATCAGAATCTGTATTCTTAACAAGATCCCCAGGGGATTCCAGTGCATATAAAAGTTTGAAAAACACTGGTCTCAAGGCTGTGTCTGGATAGGGGGTTTCTTTTTTGTAGATTGACTTTGCTTAGTGCTCATCGCTGGCACAGACCTGTTTCAACTTTCCTCATATTCTGCTTGCCTGTCTCTAGATAGGTAGATGGATGGATAGATAGATCCATTTTGTACTTAGCTCCATCATTTTGCATAGTTCTCTATCTTGTGTGAAAATATTGGGAAAATTGCTGATGCTTCGTTCTTTGACAATTGGTCAGCAAGTATTAAGCACCCACTGTATGCCCAACACGGTTCTAAGTGCTGGGGACACAGCGGTGGCTGAGACAAAGGCCTGCTTTCATGGGACTTAAGTGCCAGAAGATGAAAACAGTCAAACAAGCAAATAACAAGTTTTAATAAGGCCTTGGATCAGAAATAAGACAAAATAGGACACCTGGGTGACTCAGCCTTCAGCTCAGGTCATGATCCCAGGGTCCTGAGATGGAGCCCTGCATTGGGCTCCCTGCTCAGCAGGGAGTCTGCTTCTCCCTCTGCCCCTCCCCCTGCTTGTAGGTTTGCATGCTCTCTCTCTCTCTCTCTCACAAAAACAAATAAATAAAATCTTTTTAAAAAGAGAAACAAGACAAAATAGACTATAGAAATAAGACCAAAAAGACCATAGGGGAAAGTTACAGTTGGTTCTGTGCAGATATTTCATAGCTGTCCATAGAACCACCTGCCAGATGGATTGAGAGCAGTTGGACCAAGGGGCAAGAAGTGAACTAAGAAATCTCTGAGTTTTCATCTTGTCTTGAGAGTATTTAAATTAGTAGAAATCCTAGTTGAGATTTCTATTGCAGGAAAACCCAGGGAGGAAGTGAAAGATGGGGAGAGAGCGAAAACTCATTTCCTTGGGTTTGATCTAAATGTCCATCAATCCTTCAGATCAGGAGGCGCTGGGAGGCAGGCAGAGATGATTCATCCACAAGAACAGCTGCTATATCACTGCTGACTCTTCCAAGTGGGTTCTTGACATCCCAGGAGCAGGTGGCTCCTTCCAGGTGTGCAGCCTAGACATTACAGGACAGGATGGTGGAATCATCACCTTTATGAAGAAAGAGTGGCTGTGGATTCAAGCACCATATTTAAAATAAGGTTCTGTCAAATCCTAGCTAACTGTCCTCCAGTTGGTGAACAAATTCTTGAAAATCAATGTTAATAGCAGTAGAAATGGGAACTACTAGTCAAGGTAAAGGCTGCTATATACACCAAATTTTTTTCCAATGGACTTAATGTTAGGAAAAAAGATTTCCTGCTGGAAAAATATCTGCTTCGAATTATTGTTTCTGGTTCATTTTATCAGGTTTTTTTTTTTTTTTGTTTTTGTTTTTGTTTTTTTTTAGCCAAAGGGAATAAAAGCCATGTGTTTGTTTGAAATAAATGCAGGATAATGTCCACAAGAGCCATTTTGAATAAAAGCTCTCTGAAATAGGGGGAATAATTCTTACATGAAGGTAGTCAATGTTTTTCCCACCTGAGTTTCCTGTTGGCTCTGAGCATAGCAATCTACAAGTCTTCTTCTTCATGAGCTTAGAAAACCACTTGTTCTTTTCCTTGGCCTTTGCCACTTAGCTTCTTAGTTGGGGGAAAATGAGAAAAGAAACATGTATTTTTCAATTTCCCAATAAGGTCATTTTGGTTCAGTGCATAAGGGCATTTGTGGATGGAGATGTGTATCGCTGTTGTGTGGATGGCATTCCATTTGTACATGTGCCTTTTTGTTTGCTCTTGGGAGAAAGGAAGACACTCAAGCCAGACAACATCACCTACTGACTATTCTTCCCTTCAGCAAACCATTAATAAAACAGTGAGTGCTTCCTGAGTAAGACGCTATGGGTGGTGGTGGTGGAAACATATAAAAATGTGGCCTCTAATTGTGAAGGTGACTCCCCTCTAAGAAGAGAGGCAGGTACACAAAGACCATCAGATGATACCACTGAGGAGTTTGGAGAAAGCCAAAGAAAGCAAGAAATCCATGCTGGGACAATAGGGGAGTTGCTTGGAGGAACAGTTACTTTAGTAAAACTTAAGGAACCCCCTGTCCAAAGGTATCTAGAGGTGTTCAACCATAAGTGCTCTCAGTTACAACATGGAGTCTACCATCTGGGGGAGATAAGACTGCAAAGGGAAAGGCATATAAATGGGAAGTAATGAGATTTGTTTTGAATATAGGGATTAAAAAGACAGGTTGTGACCAGCCTGCCGACAGCCTTGCAATCCCAATCTGCAAAAGGATTAGAAAGTTTATTAAGTCAACAATGAGGTGCTATTGAAAGTTTTTGAGCAGGGGACCTGACCAAACCATAGAGGAGCTACGCTAAATTAATCTGATGGTTTTATGCAGACACATTGTGAGAAGGAAGAACTAACTTCAGAAAGATCTGTTGGGATGTGTTTTTAATGCAGTCCCAGGAGGTGGGAGTGGGAATGAAAAAGAGGAGGTGGATGTGAGTGAGATGTGGAGGAGTTATCCGCAGGACCAATGGAATGAAGGAGACAAGAAAAAATCAAAGTAATTTCCAACCTTGTTGAGAGATGGGTCACACCATCGACCGAAATCAGATAGTTGAGGGTGGACTGCATGTTTGGAAGGAGAGCATGATGAAAAGTGTCTTGACATGTTGAGCTTGATGTTCTAAGGTAATATTTATAATATTTATAAATCACTTTATGTATAAAATATCTATATTTATATATAAATGTATAAGTACATATAAATTTACATATAAAAACATTGATAATGTTTATAAATTATTATTATTATCTATGTTTACAGGGGGTACTTTTTAAAAGAAATAACAGCAATATGACACTTTAGAGTATACTGAACCTCCTTCCTAGGCTTGGAAAGACCTTCACATTGCTCATCTTTTGATTCACTTTCTGTTTTTCTCTTAAATAATTTGGTTAGGTAAGTGCAAGAGATTAGAGCCTCATGGTCATCTGGAGTTTTCTCTGGGTGGGGTTAACTGGACCTTTGGTGCCCAGAACACACTTAAGGACTCATGCTATGTTGGAATATCACTGGAGTTGAAAGCAGGGTAGGAGGGGTGGCTTTCCTTCTTAAGAAGCTCTGGATGATACAGGAGGTGCCACAGAGGCTGTCATTCTTGCCAAGGAGAAGAAAGAAAAGCTCCAGCAGGCATCATTCACCAAGGATCACATAAGGAAGTGCAGGGGGCAGTGAGATGGTATTTTCTAGCATCTCTATGGTGATGTTTGGAGCAAACCAGTTGGAGGAACCCAGTTCGGTCTCTTTCTATTGTCTCTGATTATGTCATAGAGAATCTTACTAAACTCTCTAGGAAATCTGAACAAGTTTAATGTGACATAATGTTGTAAACTTGACTCTTACAAGGTTGCTAAAGGCTCAAATGACTTAACTGCAGCTGCCATGAAATATGTGAGAGGAACCAAAGATATCCCTCTCCCTCAAGGTGATGTGACACATAAATGACAAAGGGTCTCTAAGAAAAAACATTTAAAAGACACTATAATATCCCAGAAACACAGGTTTATAAAGAGGATTGAGATACAGTTAAACAACATTTTGAAGTTATGAGCGTTTTTATGCCTCTGATATGTGCTAGAGGAAGTGCAGTCAGATGAAAACATCTCAGTGACTTGGAGCTGCCTTTTGGGGTGGGATCCCATTAATCGACATTGACTGAAATTCTTGAAGCTCATTGAGTCTTTGTTGTTCCTTCTCTGAACTGCTGTACTCCTCTCCCTATGTTCTAGTACCAGAAAGATACCTGTTGCTTGGTAACTTGATATATGCCTACTCCTAAAATCTTGGCAAGCGGTAATGATAATGGGTACAGTGACTAGTTCTGACCCTGCCCTTATGGAGCTTAGAATCTGATGTTAGATGCACTCACAAAATAAGCAAGGCAAATGGAAGAGACTCTTTAGATTTGAGGTTGATTGGAAAGATCAATATGAGGCTCCACTGTGATATGAGCCTTGTAAGCTATGGGTTAGGGATTTTAGTCTTTATTCTAAAAGCACTGGAAACCTTTGAAAAGCTTTAATCCAAAGAATGATATGATCAGTTTGGTCACTTTGGCTCAGAGTGGAATTATAGGTTGCAGGAGGACAAATGGAAATGGGGAGGGCAGTTGTGAGACTTTTATTAGGATGTGGGAGACATAGCGGTAGCATAGATGGGGTGTGGCCACGGTGGAGACATAGAAGGCCACCACAGCCCAGGTCCTTCCCGCCACTGGACCAGGCACTGCTGCTGCACAGGAGCCCACCCTGGCCAAGCACCAGACACCATATTTTTTCTGCACCAATCCAAGGAGATTCTATTCTCCTATTGTGCTAGCCTAAGGTCTTAGCCCCCTTGGAGAATTGACTTATACTACCAATGTCTCATTCCAGGGTGTGCCTCCCAGGTCAGTCCCTGCATGCTCCTAATGTGCCTAGGAGTGTTGGAATCCAGAGATGAACACCACTTGGGCTTCAGCCAACTATTTAGAGGTGGGATGTTCATATTTAGGGAACTGGCTTGTTACCAGAGTATGGCTGCTTTGGAAAATGAGCTGTATTTTGGAGGCACATGGAAATTTCAGAGTCACCATTTGGTAACATTTCCATTACATATAACTAGACAGTTAAACAGATGCATTTCAATGCATTATAAGTGGGTTGGTGGTCCACAATTTTGATCTAGAAGCAGTCATGTAGCTGCAAGTGGTGGAAGTGGGGGTCTTGGATGTGCATCTGTATAACACCCTATAGAAGTTTGAGGAAATGTCACTTGCCCATATTTTTTTAAAAATGGAAGAACTGGTGGAAATGGGCAAGCTGGACTAAATCAATCTCTCTCTCTCTCTCTCTTGCACACACACACACCACACACACACACACACACACACACACACCCTGCTACCCCCTCCATGACCAAGTATCTTGCTGGGAGCCTGTTACAATAAATGCTAAAATAAGACCAAATTCCTCAACAGCTGTTACTATAATCTGAGCCAGCAGGGGGCACACACAGGCAGCGTCATGGCAGAGGTGGGAGCCCTGCTTGTAATTCTATCGTGGGTAACAATTCTCTCCTGCCTCCAACATTCAGGAGGGAATGGCTTTGGTGTCAGGCTGTACATGGATTTAGAATCCTAAAAAGTAATCCAAGTTCTTTTTACTGTCAGAACTAAAGGCAATTATGTAGCATCTCTTAATTGTTTTTTAAAAAATCAGAAACCAACTAAAGCTTCCAGAACCATTATTTTACAAATTGACCAGAGCAATAACTTAAAAGAACTAAAGAAAGAAAAAACTTGTTATGTCTCCCAGCAGACTCCTAGCACACATTTGGGGGAAATGACAAAATAATCGTAAATACCAGATTCTTTTCTGAAAGCTCGAAAAGGCAATGAAAGAGATGAAGGCAGAAATGATACTTAAGCAATAAACACATTCAAGTAAATGTATCAGTTTCTGTACACACTCCATTCCCATTGGCATCTGAGGATGGATCTTAATTCAAGAGGTTTAAACTACTCCAGGGAAAATGAATAAAAAAGAATGCAGCACAATGCTCAAGGATCTTCACATTTATAGACTGGTGTGAACTCTCTCCCCCACACACTGTAATTTGGGTGACTTTCCTTCAAAACTATTAAGACATCTTCATGGAGTCGGGGTAATTCTCAGCAACACTAATGGTGTTCTCGATGTTACTGTAAGTGAGATAAATGATAGCAAACTTGTCTGAGCAGATGCATCTAATAACAGAGGCGTAGAAACATAATATGGCAAGAACAGAAATGTTCAACAACAGAAAACAAGAGCACATGGAATCACTATGAGCACGTTAGTGTGCAGTCAGTGAGGGAATGGTGCCCACGTCTTCTTCTCTTCTGTGGCCACATTCTTCAAAAGGTCAGAGTCACAGTGAAAGGGAAGCCCTCTTGGGTTTCAGGTCCCCACTTCCAGAAAACCCCAAGAAATTTCTAGTGTGCGAATAAAGAGGAAGTCCTTGAGTTATAGAGCACTTGATGGGATTGGGAGATTGAGTCCCTAAAGTCCCCCCACTTCAAGGGAAAGGACACATGTATTGATTTCAGCCTCAATTCTTACACACCAAGGAAAATCTAAAACAAATAGACATGGCTTTCTGCACTGCCCCATCTAATCCATTTGTTTGTCCCCTTACCCAACCCCAATGTGGTTGATATTAGGCATTTTCTCCTTATCCACGCTGGAAAGCTCCCACCATCAAGAGATTTCTTGAAGAGGAGGGAAAAGATGGAGCCAGCACAGTTTGGGCAAATATTTTAGTCTTTGGCACAAAAATATAATGGAAAGGAGGGAAAATATACATTCAAAAATAAAGGCACCATTTTTTGGTATTTCATTCTCAACATTTTAGTATTATGCCTTTAAATGACCTGATAGAAACAAGCCTACATAAGGCACAGTTCCACGTGGGCAGTTGCTTGCCTGGTTTGCTCTATACTCCAGGATCCTGACGGCACAATCAAGCATGGCCCATTCAATCCTGGTGGCCACACACACACCCTTTTGCAAGGTTCATTAACTTGTAGTTTTTATGAAGATGACGAATGGATGTGTCAATGATTAGACCTATACCCAGAGAATTAGAACAATGTGCATTTTACCATACAGAAACCAAACTGGAAATATAACCACTAAAAGATTTTGATGTGAACTATTAATTCCTTCTCACAAAAGAATTGGTGAAATTGTAGAGGTGGGGGTGGGGGGAGGAATTCCTCTTCTCCTGATGTCTTCTGAGGGCCAGTGTCATTCTCACTCTGTCCTGTCCACGCTCCCAATCTCTTACATAGAGTTGGCCTTCAACTTTACCTGAGACCCTGGAAATGGCGGCTCAGGATGGTAGCCTGCTTTCTCACACCTTCTAACCTGGGCACTGAGCATTTGTCTGTGTTCCCTGGTTGGCTATGCAGCATTTTCTGCTGTACCTCAGTGGAAGGGTGGGGATTCCAAATTCCTTGGGGAGAAAGAACTTCTTCCTGAGAAGAGTTTAAGTTGAAGATGGTTTTCTTCCCTGGAATCACAACAGTTCCTTTCTATATGATACCACTGAAATTCCCTTCTGCTCAACACCTCTAGAGTGGGGAGGCCATCTCTGTTGATGATTTCATGCCCAATGTTGCAAGAACAAGTGTGTGGTCACTGTCACATGGGAGAGCTCATCAAATGTAAAGATTTGGGGTATCCACCTCTGCACATTCTGATTCATCAGGTCTAAGAGGGGCTCTGGGAACTTCATTGAAGGAGGAAACCACAGGTAAGTGCTATACCTATATCCTCTAGAAGGGCTCTGGGCTGTAGAGCTACTAGAAATCTTTCTACCTGGATAACAGAGCCAAATGACAAATTATGTCATGAAGTGTTAGGTAGCTTGATTCTAGCTAGATAATATAGTAGACGTGGAAGCAAAATGTAACTCCTGAAAAGACTTTAACTGTGAACCCCAAGATTCTTTCTGCAATGTTTGCCTACCTCTGCTGAGACTGGTTTTTAGTAGCGTGGGGTGCATTTATAAAGTATGTCATCGTGGGAAAATGAAAATCAGAGGATTAGCATATGGAAGCAGAGAAAAGGTTAGGAAAGAAGTGTGTTTCAGATACAGCTGGTGGAAACCATCCCAGGCTTTCCTGTGGCAAAGTCCTGATTCTGTCTGTGCCTTTGCATTGACGTGTCGGCCAAGGCAGTAACCACTACTCTTGAGTGGCTACTGAGATTTAAATTAATTAATATGAAAAAAAAAACTAGAAATTCAGTTGCTCAGTCCCAATAGCCACCTTTCAAATGCTCCAAGGGCCACATGTTTTCAGGGACTACTGCAGTGGACAGTGGCGATAAACCATTCCATCATCACAGGCTGTTCTGTTGGACAGCGCTGGTCTAGAATAACCACTGGGGATAGATATAGGGCCCCACAAGCAGTGCGACCATGACTAAGGTCTTGTTCTCTGATGTTGGTGGAGAGTGTCAGGGTTAAATCCCCTCACTGGTTTAAGCTGAAGCCAGTAGACCTTGGTTAAAGGACAAAAAGAAATGTGCATTGTTGGAATACCTCAGTGCTGGCCTGAGCTCTTCCGAGATTGTTCAGCTGTTAACTTCATGACTCTCTGACTCTCTAGACAATATTTTTGATGCGGCCAGAGAAACGTGTGGAATCCTCGAATCTTTATTTTTGCTCTATTTTTTTTCTTCCAGAATTGCAATTAGAGATCTGGCTCTGAATCAGGTTTTGAGTGTCGGCTGCATGGTCTGGAAAGACCCTTAAAAGAGGTTGGCTCTTCAGCAGAGGAGGAGGGTGGAATGCTCTTTCTTCCCATCATCTTCTGATGTCTAGGGGAAGCACCTGGCTTGAGACCGGCCTTAAGAATCAGGCTATTTTTATGGGGTGAGATCTGAGGGGTTGGGGGTGGAAAAAGGAAAAAGGCCTTGCAGATGAGGTTGCTGTAGGGTGTACTGTTTGGTCTGATAACCAAAAAGGGCTGGGTACTGAGGCGAGTTTTGCATGATTTCCTGAAGGTGGAGATGTTGGAGCTTGGATGGGCTTTGTCGCTGTGAGGAGAGGCCCAGCCTTTCCACAATGAGTTCAAGCTCCAAGTAAAGAGACATGATCCTACATTGCTGGCTGGATGATGACATAGGGGTGGGTCACACTTTAAAACAAAACAAAACTCATTCAAATACTTAAAAGGGAAAAACTGGATTCCAAACCTGTGCGTCTATGAACATCATAGACATTGCTTGCCAGGAAAGAGTTACAAAGAAACCATTTGGCAAAAATGTTTTTTATAAACTATTTATACCCCTTGATATCTTGCTATAGAAAACCAGTGGAGATTTATAGCCACAACTTCATCTTGCATCTTTTTAAATTAGCTAGCTCTCTCAACCTGCCGCAGGGACTTCGGTTTAGCCCATCAGTGAATCAGTACCCGTTTATTGAATGCATGGTATATGCAAACTGAAACCAGTATTTCTCAGCTCAGCATGTTCCTTAGTATATAATTCCTGGTGCGCTGAATTCCCATTTTTGCTAGCACTTAGAAAAGCCAGTCTCTGCTGCTTCCTCTCCGTTTTCCACTGTACCCTCTGGCTCCCAGTTCATAAGCACAGTATCTAGCATATGAGTGTTTGTTAAACGAGTGAATGAAGTTTAAAAATCAGGCTTAGAGGAGGATGTCCTAGGTTAGAGTCAACAAAATGTACTTGGAGTGTGGTGGTCAAGACATCGTGGAGTACCAGCGTTCTTCCTAATAATGCCCTATATTTGGATAGTGCTCTTCACTCCTGCAAAACTCTTTCACACCTGTAATTTCATTTGACTTGCTGTTAAACCCTAGATAATGTTATTAGCCTTTCTATGCCTTCAGTTTTCACCCATGGCACACAAAAAGATACCCAATGGATATACCATTATCTTTTTATCAAGATGCTGTAATAGTTATTATTGAGTGATTCCCTAGAATATCCTTAGAAATCAATTTGAATACAAAAGGGAACATCATCACTTTTGAAGTTTTTCAAGTCTATTTGTTATAGTCTAAATGGGAAAAGTTACCTCCAATAAATTAGTACAATTCAAATATGGACTTCAGGTTACCTCTGACTGGGACTCAGTAGAATGTGAGATGCTTGAGCTTTAAAATCCTGCTGAGATGATTCTGGAAGCCAAGCCATAAACAGATCTGCTTATTTCATAGCCAACTTATTTTCTGTACCTCCAGACAGCCCTCTGAGTGTTTTCCAGGTGGGTTGCACAGCCAGGCTGTGTGCACGAGTTTTATTCCCCAGGCTGTGTATAAATTTCTTCAGGGCAGAGGTTACATGAGGCTCCATGGCCAAGAGCATGGGTTCAAACCCAGCTCTGCCATTTACCAGCTGTGGGAGCTTGGAAATTCCCTCACCTCTATGAATCTAAGCGTCCTCGTGTCTAAAATGGAAATACTTAGCTCCCAGAGGAGGAATAAGAAATCAATGACTGTACAATGTGAGCAGTAGTGCCTGGCATGTAATAAATACTCAATAAATGATAATTAGGATGATATTCTTGTTGAATTTTCTTTCTCACGCATTCCTCAGTGCCTATAGAAAGGTTAAGAAGTTGGAAGGCAACAAGTAACCACCTACCAACTAGAGTAGAATGGTCCTTATATGGTATTAATCATCTTGATCTTTCTTTCATTGATCTTCGATCCATTTCTATATGTGGGAAGGATATATTTACTACTGAAGGTGAGACAGTGGAAATTCAGTATGTAATGAAAACATTTGTCATTTTTCTTTAGTGGATTGATAAGATTCTGGGTAAACTAAATATTAAACTCTCCTAGAAACAGCTGTTAACATCATCAAAAGCCAAACTAAAGGTAAGTGAATGTTGATTTAAAATGTCTCAATTTCACTGATTTGTTTTACATAAGTAAGCCTAAATTAATCGATAGGAAAAAACAATAGCAATGTCTTGAATACTTCATCTCAGCAGATATAGACGATTTTTAAAGTGAAACTCTCACTCTGAAAATCTAGAAGTGATCCTTTCTTTGGTAGCATTGTAGGGCAAGCACCTTGGCTCTTGGTGGGAATTCCAGGATCCCAAAGCTAGATTTTCACCTGAGATTAACATTTCTATAGGGAAAATTACATATGCGATCACATTTTGAGGGAAGGAGAATAGATAGCTCAAGAAACTCTAAGCTTCTCTGGAAGGAATGTGTCCTTATTGTCAAAATTAACTCTCTGATGAAGGGGCGCCTGGGTGGCTCAGATGTTTAAGCATCTGCCTTCAGCTCAGGTCATGATCTCCAGGTCCTAAGATGGAGCCCCACGTCGAGCCCCCTGCTCAGTGGGGAGTCTGCTTCTCCCTCTCCCTCTGCCTCTCCCCACTGCTCCTGCTCTCTCTCTCTATCTCTGTCTCAAATGAATAAATAAAAAAATTCTTTAAAAAAAATAAACTCTCTGATGACAATGCTTATCACTTTTCATCTCTTCAAGAAGTTCTTTCTGTTACAATGCTCCCACCACTCACGATATAATGGATTTAAAAATTTTTTAGTTATTTAGTTTTTTAAGTTCCAGTACAATTACCATACAATGTTACATTAGTTTCAGGTGCACAAGGTTTCAAAGAATCGATTTTGCCAGACTAAAATAAAAAAGAAGAAAAACATAGCAATTTACGCAGCATTCTTTGATATTTGAATCAATAGCACTGTTCCTATGAAAAGCAGAATAATAGCCTATTAGTTTGGTGTTGATTTATCTCCTTGAGATTCTGTTACTAGACCACCAACAGAATCTTTTTTGTTTTTTAACAGTTGCTTGCTCTGATTCCCCCTCTCATGTCTATTTGGGATTGTTTCTCTGTGCCAGAAACTTAGCCTTTATTCTTTACTGGGGAGTTGGCATACTCTATAAATCTTTTCAAATTAATGTTTTCATACAAAATCTCAAGAGCAGAGCACAACATTTCTCAGATGAGGAAATTGACAATGGTACTGTTTCTAGAAGGAGTCACCTTACCAAAAAGGGAGGTGGCAGGAATGATGGTTTTGGAGAGAGAGGAGAACAGCACTTGCTTTACTGAGCACTATGTGTAAGGCACCCTTCTGAGTGTGTGCAGCGTCTCGTAGCTTCATTTCATCCACCAGTGCCACTCAGGGATATGTGCTACTATCTACTTTTTACTTCTGTGGCAACTGAGGCTGAGTGAGATTAAATACTTACTCAGGGTCCTATTTAGTAAATATTTGACTGGAATTTGAACCCAGATCTGTTTGACCCTGCAGACACTTTGTACCATGTTACATCGCCTTTCGAGATAGTCCACTCTGTTTGTTTCCTTAATGACATTGATTAAAAATTTTTTTGAGGCGCTTGGGTGGCTCAGTCAGTTGAGCATCCAACTCTTGATTTTGGCTCAGGTCATGATCTCAGGATTGTGGGATCAAGCCTGGTGTCCAGTTCCACATTGGATGTGGAGCCTGCTTGGGATTCTCTCTTTCCCTTTCCCTCTGCCCTTCCTGTGTCACCCTCTCCTTCTCTCACTCTTAAAAAAAAATTTTTTTTTTGAGTAAAAGAAATTTCTACTCAGAAAAGGCCTTTTTTTCCTCTTTCAGAAACTCAGCAGCCAAAAAGACTATTCTGTCAGAGCTTCTGATCAAGAGTTGGGAAATTTTGAAATTTCCAGGCTCAGCAGTTATTCCAGAAGGAACTATATATGTGAACAATGTTGTTTTATTTCATTGCTATGATGAAATGATTCAACTTTCCAAAGATTTCCAGTTGGTGAGATTGATATGCCGTGGAGATGTGTTGTCAGCATCTGTGAGGGGACACTGTTGCCCCACTGTGGGTGGAGACTGGGTAGAGCAGTGTTTCCAAGATGACCTCCATGGGCCTTAGTGGGAGCGGCTTACACTTGTGTTGAGGAACAAGCTAAAGGCAGGCCATTAGCGCAGTAAATGTTACCTTACAAGAACTGTAGTGGGTTTTAATCTGAAGCCTATTGGCCCTTGGAGAGGTCCATGGCTGGATTTTAGAGAATCTTGAACTTGAATGAGAAAAAAAAGTTATATCTCTTTTCAAAATCCTGTGACTGAAATTTAGCATTTCCTTTAATTATGAATGGAGACAACAAACTGTAATAGTATCAACAGTGCCTGTGACTTTGTCACCAAGAGGTATCAGACATGCTCATCACTACCTCAAAATTATGGACATAACTGACTTTATCACTAGATCCTGCTATTTAATGCACTAATAAAGAAGTATGCATATGCCATATCATACATTTATTTTTTTTAATACTTTGGTAACTGTATTGCAAGGTATTGGTTCTCTTTATAATTCTCTGTATTTCGTGCATTTAAAACATTATTTGGAGACTATTTTCAACAAAATGAAGTCAAGATCCCTGCTTTAGGAACAAATAAAAACACATGTTTAAAATTATAACTTCCTCACAATGTGTTTGGTGATCTTTGGACTTCATTCAGTGTAAGTCAATATTCTTCAAATTTTACCCATATACCTGTCTTAACTAAAATCTGTAATAAATTTCAGAATCTGTCTCTATTAATATTTTTTAATTAGTCACCATTTTATATTGCGATTATTAAATAAACCATATTTTGAAATTTAATATATCTTACAGGAAAAAAATTATATCAAAATCACTTTTCTATACCTCCAGGTATTCTTGGGTGTGGGGGAAGGTGAGGGGAGGACAGATTTGAAAGACCACTTGCTTGTTGAAGTTTCAGCCTTCCTCAAGAGCTGGCAGCCTTCTTTAGGATCCTTTAATTTTTTTTTTTTAGATTTTATTTACTTATTTATTTGAGAGAGAGAGAAACAGTATGAGTGGGGAGAGGGTCAGAGGGAGAAACAGGCTCCCCACTGAGCCGGGAGCCTGATGTGAGACTCGATCCCAGGACTCCGGGATCATGACCTGAGCCAAAGGCACACGCCCAACCAACTGAGCCACCCAGGTGTCCCAAGGATCCTTTAAACAATAACAGAAAATGGGCCCCTGCTCAAATATCTTCCCCACCAACCTGACACAGTGCCTGAAATCTCCACTATTAATTAGATTTGGGATTAAGGTGTTACAGTTGTAGAACCACTGCTCTAAAGAATAATGCAGAAAAGACACACCGTTTGTCCTATTTTTATACATTATAAAATGCCTCTTTCATCCTCTCTTTCTGTATAAACTCTTTCCCCATTTCACCCCTTGAGTAATATAGATTCCTGTGGAAGAGTTCAACTGGTTTTGTTGTGAAAAGCAAGAAAAAGAAAACATCACAGTTTCTCTGTACTTGTTAACATGAAAACAGCTTGTTTTTTCCCCTTTTGCTGAAATCTTGATTGTGTGGGTCAGTCCCAGCACTGGTCTATGAAGTCCTGGGGGCGTCTGGTTGTGGGCTTCAATATCTTACACTAGGTATCAATATCACTCCAATAATAGAAGGTAAGTGTTCGTTGGTTTGTTCTACCAATATTTCCCAGCCTAACAAACATCCCTGGACTGAAGTGTAATCTCCAGGAAGCCCTGGATTATAACGGAAATATCTTTCCCAAGAGGAGCAAATAGGTTGTTTTAGCACACCTTTCACTCTGGAAAGTGTCAGATTTAGTTGGAAGACATTATCTAGTGGCCCACTTAGTGAGAATACCTGTCATGCAGGGAAATATAAGAATGGAACAGAAGAAATGGAAGGTGATGAAGTGTAGTTTATGTGTGGAGGAAAGGTGCAGGACAGAGTTGACTATCCATAGAAATATCACTAATTAGAAGAAATTGGCAAAAACACCTGGTGCCCTTTGGTGACGGCATACTGGGAGCACAGAGGACCAAAAAGGAGAAGGGGCCAACAAATAATTTGACCTCCTTCCTAGATTTCCTGACTGCCAGGACCATCTTGATGATTGAGATGTGCAAATTTGGACCTTCAGGCCTCCTCCATACCAAATCTTAGATTTATAAACCCTCACTTGGGCAGGTTTTGAAGTGACTCTCCGACATCTTCCCCACAGGAGCTGGAAGAACTCTTCAACTGAAAGTTTTCATTTCTGTCAGTCTCCCTCTCTTCCCTGCCTTCTGTTTCCTATCTTGAAATCCATATCCGTGTAGCTCCTGGAAACCTAGGGGTGCGCTGGTGGTGCTTGCTCATTAAAAAGAAGCCCCCAGACCATGCATCACCAAGGAGAATGAAAAACTGAAGCCATCCGTGGTTCGGTAATCCACACTTATTGTTACTTTGTATTTTGAGCATCACCTTTTCCACTTACAAACAGTTATATTATTAAAAAGATATTTTCAGAAGATAGTAACCTTGGCAGTAGTTGTCAAGGCTAATAGTTTGACATTTCAGATCACCCACAACTAATCAACTGAACATGGCAACACATTTGAAAAACCCATTATAGGCGGAAGGCCCTGAAGTAATATGTCAACGCTCGCACTAACAGCTGTTATGTAAACGGGCTGATTTTTCTCTGCTGAATGGTCACATGGTTGGAGGGAGAGTGGCTTTGAAGGACGCGTGCATGTAGCTGGGAAGGGAGATTGTGTTATTGAATGCCACATATTTATGGGGGAAAAGTCCCTATCACTGATGATAAAAACACTCAGTCATCTCTCACAAATGCTTTTAGGGATGTTTTCTCTTCTAAACATAACACTCCCTGAAGGGTGTGGAGAGCCGTTACACCATTATTGCCTTCCGTATTGGGGAAATGATCTTTAGGACTGAGCGTCCCAGAGCTGTTTTCCAGGCTTCCTTGAAAGATAAGAAAGAAAATAAGCCAGCATCGCCAGCTTTAAAAAACTCCTGAGTCCAGATGGGCAAATAAAGAAGGGAACTAATTTTGTTTCTGTAATTCCTATAGATTTCCAAGTTGTTGAAAGTATTTGAAGAACCTCATTCTGAGGATAGTTCCCTTTATCTCTGAGCCTTGGGCTGGATTTATTACTAAAGGGTCTTAAAGCTCTTTGTGTTTTTTGAAAAACAAAATAAGTCAAAGAGGACTTACATACTACTCTGCAACGACACAGAAGGGTTGAAAATCAAGGGCTGGGAAAGATACCCCAGGTAAGCAATAAACCAAAGAAAGCTTGTAGCTAAATTCATAGCAGACAAAAGTAGAATTTAGGGTAAAAAGTCTTAATATGGGGAAAAAACAGACATGACAGGCTTTTAAAAAGGAAACATCCATACATAAGATAAAACCTTCATGAACTTAATAATTTCACCTTGAAATATAGAAAGCAAAGAATGGCCAAGAAGCATGATAAATAAATCTACATAATGAGGAATTGTAACCCAACTCCTAGAAGTAGAAAGATTAAAGCAACCTGAAAATTGCTCAGAATAACACAAATAAATGACACATAAGCTCTGAGAGATGGACACAGACATCCCAACCGGATAGAGAATATGTTTTCATTTTTGAAACATACACAGACTATTTAAATGAAGGAATTCTCAACAAGCCTCGAAGAATTGAGAGATTAGAAGGCTATTCTCTGTCTAAAATAAACCTCAATTTGAAATTAATGCTAAAAAGATAGCCAAAACCCCTTCAACTTTTTGGAAACTAAAAAACACCTATCTGAAAAATTTCATGGCTTAAAGAAGAAATAATAGTGAAGACTCACATAAAAGTATTCACTATTATAAGAATAGTGAAAGATTCATTAGACCAGAGTAACAAGAACACTGTAGGTCACAATAGGTGGGACAGAGCCAAGGTTATTCTGAAAAGAAAATCTTTAATCTTTGATGCAGTTATTAGGAAATGGGGAAATAAGTATATCTTACCTAGTAGGAGAAGAATAGCAAGAAGGAGAGAATTACAATAGAAACAGGAATTAATAAAACGGAAAATGAGTCATTTTATGTTTCTCTGAGGAAATTGTGGTTACTGAGTAATGGTTTATGATAAATCGTTTATTAAAAATCATGTATTCAAACCACGATCGGGAAATCTTTTCAAAACAGCATTTCCATTTGTTTAATCAAAAAAAAGTAGTATGGTGCATGAGAGTTTTAGCCGGTGAGCGTTTCCCTGCCGTGGCGTGAGTGTTCAAAATGGGTCTCAGAAAAAGGTGAGGGGGGAGAGGTGCCACTGGTGTGCCCGCTTACTTGGGTCAAGCTGGGAGTGCGCGGCCGACAGGCTTTGGTGGCTTGGAACGTGGCTGCTTTCTCAACAACCGGAGCCAGAAAGTCCTTGTGTGTTATTTCACATTCTTCCATGTCAGCAAGGCACTTAGCCTAATCAAGGCAATTTCTCACAATTTTCTGGTCATTAGAAATATACTTTAAAACTAGACTTCACTTGAGGGCTTTCTCGGTGCTGTTGAATCAAAGTTGGCGGTCCCATGCCACTCCACTCATTTTACCCCTCTTTTGATTATTCTGGCCAGCACCCACACTAAATCTGAGAGCCTGAATTTTGTGCCCAATTAAACCCGGAATTAAAAGCTCAGAAAGGCACATCCATTATCAAAAATTGAGCCTTTTTACACCATACGTTCACTCGAAACATTTCCTAGTGAATTGAAAAACCTCAGCTGGTTGTCATTCCAGCAGTGTGCTGTGCATGTTTGCAATGAAAGGTTGATAAGTCTGAAATGGAATCCAAAATAGCTCAGTTCCTATGGACTAATTGAAAGCCAGGTAAGTCAGGACTCGTTTTCTGAATTAATAACATTGCTTACAGCTTTGGAAATCTTAACTTTCAGCCAGGTCATAAAAATGGCTCTTGGGTTGGAAGAAGAGAATAAGCTGGGACAACAAAGGTGAAATAAAATCCTGTCTGATGCCATTATCTTTTCTTTTTGCTATTTTCCTACTTAAATATGCTACATTTATACAACATATGGAATATAGAGTGAAATGTATTGAACTTTCACATATGGCCACAATAGATTCATTGCTTTATAAATCAGGCAGAAAAAAAAATAAAGCTCAAACACAGGCTGGAGGTAGAAAAAGATAAATAAAATTACTATTAGTTTTGGAAATGCTATAAAGCAGATCTGACTACATTACAGGCAAGCTAAGGTAGGAAGAGACCATTTCATCTGCATTAGAAGAATAATAAATGTATATATTTGAGTATGGAGACACTGAGCAAATTTAGAGACTCTTATTTATGCAGGAAGTTCTGATTTCCTTGGTGTACACCCCTGGCATTTCTATCTCCTTCTCGCAAATTCACTTACCTGTGTAAATATCTCCTATCCAGTGTTGTGATGGAGTGTGGATGGTGAATGGTAAGAAGTGGCAAAGTATGGGGGAGCCTGGGTGGCTCAGTTGGTTAAGCGACTGCCTTAGGCTCAGGTCATGATCCTGGAGTCCCTGGATCGAGTCCCGCATCGGGCTCCCTGCTCAGCAAGGAGCCTGCTTCTCCCTCTAACCCTCCCCCCTCTCATGTACTCTCTCTCTCTCATTCTCGCTCTCTCAAATAAATAAATAAATCTTTAAAAAAAAAAAAAAAAAGAAGTGGCAAAGTATGGAAAAGTCCTGGTCCCTGCTCCTCAGGCATGGGAAACTGGGGGATTCCCAATGAAACTAGCCACTATGTCCCTTGGTAGGTTAAGAGCAATCTTGTCCTAAGCCCAAACAAGGAAATCCAAGGTCATTGCCATGTTGGAAAGCAGAGGTTTTGAGTCTCCCCTCGTCAAATAAATGGGTAATAAGGGAACCCGAGATTTTTTTTTTTTAAAGATTTTATTTATTTATTTGACAGAGACAGAGACAGCGAGAGCAGGAACACAAGCAGGGGGAGTGGGAGAGGGAGAAGCAGGTCTCCCGCCGAGCAGGGAGCCCGATGTGGGACTCGATCCCAGGACCCTGGGATCATGACCTGAGCCGAAGGCAGTCGCTTAACCAACTGAGCTACCCAGGTGCCCGGAACCGGAGATTTTGAGATCATTCCACATCATCTTCTCTTAGCCCTTCCAGAGGTTTCTTAAGGGTAGTTGATATTGAGATCCACCATAAAACAATATACTACAAAAGGCAAGCTGTTTAGTGTCTAACATGGACATATGTACCTGCCTTTTCAAACAATACAACTATTGTTGAAATAGCCGAACTTTTTTAGATAAGACAGTGGCTTGAAAGACTGGGAGTCAGCACTATGGGTGCCGATTGTGGCCGGACCGCTAATCAGATGTCTGTCTTCTCTGGTCTTCTCACCCCTAAAGTAAAGAGGTTAAATGAATATCTTCCCTGTGTTCCTTTTCTCTGTAACAAGTTACATACTGTTGCTCTCTGAAATTCACTATATTATATGTGGAATCTTATCATCCATTTTGAAGCTTAATTTTTTAGGAAACACTGCATGATAACAAAGAAAAATCCTGGGCTCTAAACTCAGTCAGTCACAAATTTGAATTCCTGCTCCACTGTGTGACCTCCGGAATTTGACCAAGCTTCAGTTTTTTTCATCTACTATAAGGGGCATAATATCTACCTTGCAGATTATTCTAAACAAAAATGAAACAATGTAGTCAGAGATCAATGCCTGGTATAAAGTAAACACTCAGGAGATCATGGTTTTTTCTGCTATCATGTTCTTTGCTAAGATTTGCAATTGCCTTTTGCCATAAGCAGCACAAATTTTATGTAAAAAACATCCATTAGGCTGACTCCAAGCTCAGTAGGCTGGTCTTCTCATCTTACTGAACACAGCTTTCCTACATTTCCCAGAACCCCTTGCAGTGATGTGTGCACATGTGACTGCATTCTGCCAAAGGGATGTGAATGGAAACCTCCCGCTCATAAATAGACATGCTCTGGCCCCCTTTCTAACTTGACGCAGACAACTTCAGAAGCCACATGTGGAAAATAGCAGAGTCCAGGGATGAAAGGATCCTGGACCCTAAATTACTGTTTGAAGGACAGATGCCTGATGATCAGATCACTCTTTTTGGACTTTGTGCATGGGGCGAAAATCTTTAGAATCTTTAAGTCATTTTACACCTTTCAATTTATTTATCATAATGGCTAGCTTTGTCTAATTTGTCTGGAGAGAAAAGCTATGATTAACATATACATTATAATATATAATAATATGAAGTATTATATGTAATTATATATTATATTGTATATTATTATATATTATTGTGTTGATATATAATAGATAAATATATTAAGTTATATCATTGTTATTATACATAATATATTTACATATATTTTATATATAATATATTTTAAAACTATTTCTTTTCATTTACCTAAAGTTTGAAATCTTTGCTCTTTTGAATTCAATTTAACTAACACTTATTGATTGTTTATGATGTTCCAGACCAGGCAGGGGGACCTAAGTGGAGGACGAAGACTAGGACCTATCAGGGTAGGCAAGGGAGGTATGGAAGGTCAGGATAGGCAACAGGAGAGAGATTTGGCCTAACTTGTCATTTACAAGGCATTAGATTTAGTCTCTTGGCATTATACCCAAATAAGGCTATAACCACATAATCACAAAATTCACCCAACAAGATTAAATAGAAGACATTCATCATACAACACCCAAACTATTTTGAAAACTTTTACTGGTATTTCCTGATTTTTTTCCTCTCATTTTTCAACATACCAGGAATGCTCTGAAATGGAACAGGACTGATTGTCTTGTAATCCCTGCTGCCAAGAAGTGTCCAGCCATGAACACACACAATTACACTAAGTACTGCAATAAACATATAAAGCAGATATAGAAGGCACAGGGATAGAGAAATAGAGAGATTTACTCCACTGGGGGTTAGTGGAGTGAACTTTCCAGAAGAGAGGTGTCTCAACCAGCTGATAAAGGATGACAAGGAATGTCCAAGTGGAAAGTTTAGGTGGGAGGTGAGTTGGGGAGTGGATTCCTGAAAAAGAATGACACTCTGGCATGGAACAATGTCAGGGAGACTTCGAAGGGTTTTGAGACAGAGGATAACCTCCCTAGATTTGTGATTGAGAGCCATCTTTTGAATAATGGAGTTACGGATAAACTGAGGAGCAAATAGATTGTTGGCAAAGAAGACTGGTAGGGAACGACTGTGATGATATAGAACAAAATGGGATGGGCTGATCCAAGAAAGTGGTTGTAGGGGTGTAAAGGATGGGGCAGAATCAAGATATTTGGAGGTTCAAGTCACAGTGACTGCTTGGCTTTGGGGATGAGGGAAAAGGTGTCTTGGATCACTCTACGGTTCTAGCTTTAATGGCTGGCTGGCTGGTAACCCTTTTGGTGTTCAGGTCAGTGTAACACACCTTTATCCTGACCAATAAAGGCAAAACTCAGAGCTTCTCAGGTCATCTCCTACCTGCTTCCATTCCACTCCAGGTTTTGCCCAACAGCCTCTTGGTTTATAGGAAATAGTTACTTAGACTTAACCATGGGCCAGTTGTATTTGTGTGTGTGTGTGTGTGTGTGTGTGTTCCTACCAGGCTTAATTGCAATAACATTTATATCACATAATATAGTGCACTGAGGTTGTAATTTTCCTATCATCTAAATTGCAGGCTGAAATTGTGTTAAGGAAGGACTGTAGAGAATGAATTACTGCTTTCAAAATAACTACTTTTAACCAACAATGTGACTGGCAAATGAATGCCAGAGATGGAAGGACGTTTTGTATTTAACATTAGTCTGCAGTACCTCAGGACTTTTTAAGTGTAGTTAGCTCACACCATTTGCATTTTAAATTTATAACTGGCACCTAGTCTACCTAGAAAATAATTTTTTCTCCTTAATATTATATTACCTTTGGAAAGCACAATAGGAATTTTTTAAAATGTCATGTGGACAGTTCAACTTGTCAATTTCTTTCAGACTCTCCTGTTGGGTGGGCCTGGGTTTGTTCATGAAATCCAAAGTTGGGGTGCAAATTGGTGGGGACACAACTGACTTCTTGCCAGTAGTGAACTGAGCAAGGGAAAATTCAGCATCTTAAGTCCATCTGACTTTTTGTTTGTTTGTTTCACTTATTAAACACAGTGACAGTGAGAAACTGGTCTCACCAGGGAGCAGGCATGATAGTTATGAAGGTGGGTGCTGGGTTCAAATTCTACACCGCCATCAACTCCACCATCCACCGGATGATCTCACCAAGTAATGCAACCTGTCTGAGCCTCAGTTTTCCCCTCTGCAAAATGGATATAATAATTAAGCAATCCTCATGGGATTGTGGGAAGGTAACAGAGGCAGTGTCTACAAAGTGTCTGGCCAGGGTGAGTCCTCAGAGAAGGCTAGCTACTTGCAGAACTGTCATAGTTCTGGATAACAGTTTAGTTTGGAATAGGATTCTGACCTACTAGAGAAATCCAGATAACAAAACAAAGCAAAAATCAGAACACCTCAGGAAGCTTCCACTGTCAAAGCCTCTGGGGACTTCCACACCAAAATGGATCAGAAAGAGAAGGAGATGAGTCACCAAAAAGATAGGGAAACCTGGTGCCTGCAGAAACAAAGATGCCCTGCTACAGATCTCGCTGCCTCACTGTATACAGCTTTCCAGCCCAGAGCTTGGGGACCCTTGTGCTTTTTATGATTCTTCCAATTGTATAGTTAAAGCTGCAGTGAGCAGCAGGGACCAGCAAAGTAGAAATGATGGCAGTGACAAGGTGGTTGCTATCAAGTCTGCAAGGAACTGTTTGTCACTTCAGAGCCACTGACCCCAAGCCTCCCTTCCCCTGGTCACCTGAACTAGGCTGTTAGCCCAAGGTCTGGGACACAAGCTCAGGCTGGAGTGGGAATAGCGGCTCTGTCGTACTCCTTGCAAATCAGGCACACCCTTGCTGGGCATGCTCTTCGTTTAGGATGTGTCTAGGGTGAGGGACATGAAAAGAAAAAAGTTAAGGTTTGTCTTCCTGACTCTCCCTCCCTTTCTTTTCTGCCCTTCCTTGCTCCCAAGGACCTCTCTTAAGGATGGGGCTTTTAATCAGTGGTACTGGGACAAACTGAATAGTTTTAGACAAAAATAAAATTAGATCCATAGCTCACACCAGATGCAGGAATAATTACCCAAAAGGATTCGAGAGCTGAATGTAAAAAGAAAGCTATACCAGCATTTGGAGCAAACGCATGAGTTCCCATGTGACCTGAAGTCAAGGAAAGACCCTCTAACTCTGTCCCCAAATCCAGAGGCGACAGAGGAACATATTAATAACTGTGACTATGTAAGAGAATTTTGAAGCTTGCCTGACAGAATACATTGTAGTAAGAGCCAAAAGACAAGTGTCAAACCAAATAAAGTGATTTCAACGTGTATTACAGACATAGGGCTGGTATCTCTAATAGAGGGACACTTGTTAATACTTGAAGGGAAAAGACCAGCATGGACTAGAAACATAGGTAAAAGACATGAACGGGCAATTCACAAGAAAATGTAAAAATGGTCCTTAAATATAAGATGTTCGACTTTATTCATATTAAGAGAAACATGAATTAAAATTGCACTGACACCATTTCTCCTCTATGAGATTGGAAAACATTTAAAAGTTCCACAACACACTGTTAATGAGGCTGTGGGGCAAATAGACACTCTCATACGCGCTGGCGAGAATCCAAATTGCTACGACTGTGGAGCAGGGGAACTTAGAAATAGCTAATACACTGTGGTAAGGCGCTGGCCAGTGACCTAGCTGTACCAATTTGACGAACTTACACACCTTTAACAACACAAAAATACATATAAACACAGTTATCCTTTGCAGCATTGTTTATAATCGCAAAATACTGAAAACTTCCTGGTAGCCTAATCATAGGACAGTATTTGCATGAACTGTGGTCCCTCTACACAATGCAGTGCTAGGCAGCTATAAAAAAATATTGAGAAAGTTTACTGTGAACTGTTATGCAGTGATTTCCGGGATATGCCATTTAGTGAAGCACGAAAGAGAAACTATAGTCTGCCTCCTTTTGTGTAAGGAAGAGTAGGAAATAAGAAAATATGCATTTATTTGCAATTCTTTGGCAGAAAGAAATACGGGGAGACGTGAGAAACTGACAAGACTTTTTACCTTCAGGGAATGGGCTGGAATGGGGCGAAGGAGATGGTGGGGTAAGAATGGAGTGAAGGGGACGGGGTTGGGATAGAGAGGGAGCAATGGGAGCCGGAAATGCCACTTTTCTTGGAGTATGGATTTGACTTTTTAACTACGTTAATTTTTTCATACTCAGGAAAAAGAATTAGATGAACAACAATGTGGAAAAACCCTAAAATGAAATATTAACAGAGACAAATAAATATGACTGTCTTTCAAGCAGATAGTGCGGCCACAGTGAAGGGGGCAATGGTTGGTCTGAACCGGTGATGGCCTCAGGTGCTTTGTTTCCCTACAAGCCTACTTTAGCATGGGAGATGGTACTTCTGTGCAAAAAGAGCTCTGGAGGAGGGGTGGATAAACTTGGCAGAATGGATTTTTGAAATGATTCTTCAAAGCTCTTGTAACACGTGGTTTCATGGGTTCTTAATGTAGGAGCATTTTGAAGTGGTTTCAGTTTTAAAGATAATAAGCATGAGGGTAAAAATCACAGCAGACATTTCGTTGCTAAAGGTGAGTGATATTAAGGTTTTACATACATGAGTATTTATATCTACATATACAATTGCAAAATACTGAAAACTGTATGTAAATGTGCAGATTCCATAGGGCAATTCCAGTGGACTAGTTTGCTTGATGCCACCATAAAATAGAATTTCGGAAGAGAACCAAGAAATATCCAAGTAAGCCCCAAACAAAAAATGAATTTATCTTCCAAGAAGAATTCTCCCAACAAATATTTTTCGAGTGCCTACTATGTGCCAGGCATTTTTGTTCCAAGAGAATAAGGAATGAGGCCTTTATAGAGACAGACAATGCACAGGAAAACAGATGAGACAAATTTGAAGAGGGAAATACCTCCAAGACAGCAGAGTGGGGTTAGGAGGTACTTGGGCTATGATAGTCAAAAGTCCTTTTCAAATAGAAGGCATATGAGCCAAGACCTGAGTGGCGATCTGGGAAAAAGAGAGGCAGGCAGAGGGAACAGCAAATGCAAAGGCCCTGGGGTGGGATCGGCCTTGGAGTGGCCATAGCGAAAGGAACAAAGAGAAGCCTGGCATGAGATTAAGTAGGTGTACATTACAAAATAATAAACCCACTCAGATAAAGCTATATTCTTTGAAAGACTGACCAAAATTATATTCCAGTTCCCTGAACCTGAAAATTGTATTTCTACTTCATGAAAATTCCTATGCCCAAGATAAAACTTGAAAAGGATTTAATGAAAAACCTTTACTCTTTTCCTTATCTCTTCTGGTTTAGCTATTTCCTCGGAGGTTGTCAGGCAAGGAGAGGAAGCAAGCTTAATGTTTTAAAAATGCTGTCGCTCTGTGAAGAGCAATGCTGCTCTGCTAAGTCATGGGTGGGGTAAGCTACCCTTGATTGATGAAAACCCTGATATTTATTTGATAATAATTATTTAAAACATATGCGCTTTCTGCCTGAAGATGTGTCCTGCAGCCTCACATAGCAAAGTGGGGAGGCACAGGCCACAGGAGCAATTTCATGGTTCAGGCTGCCATTAATGCCCTGTCGCAACCCATGAGAGCAAAACCCTTCTGTTCAAGTTCGGGCAAGGAAGGGTTTAAGTTTTAGACTCTGTCCAATTCCACGATCCAAGTGAAAATGGTGCAGCTTGGCTGGTGTGCTGTGAAGGTTAACAAGTGAGCAGCCCTGGGGAATCTTCCTTTTGGCCATGAGGTTGAGCAGTTTTGTTAACCACCAACCAGTGCTTTGGGTGGGAAGGCTCAGCCCTTTGCCGTCCTCCTGGCAGAGTCTCATCCAGGACAATCAAACCACAGAGTCATTTTCTGCATGAGCTCACCTTCTCCTTCCACTCCAGTCAGAGCCAGCATTGGCAATGAGATGCTCAGAAGATGCAGAATTAACACATCCTATGAGGGGCTGTAAATTCACAAGAGGGCTGAGGAGAGTTCAGGAGACCATGCCACCACTTGCACATTACTTAGGTCCAATCGGACTCTCACCTGCACAGAGAGGGACGCAATGCTCAGGCAGGCATCGCATAACCAGCCCAAGCCCCTAGCCTCCTCGGGGTGCCGTGGGTCCTGCTGAGTCCTGTCCCTGGAGAGATGGGGAGAGAAAGACTGGAGAGCATCTTAGGTGAGCCCTGAGAGGGATGCCCCAGGCTCCCCCTCCTGGAGCCAAGGATGCCAGTGTGGGGTTCTGCGTGGTTCCCTGGAGACAGATACTCAGCACTTTCCTATTTGTAAGTCTTTAACCCATCTTGCATCATTGAAGAAGTTAGATTTGTTTTGGAGGCTTTTTCATCAGCAGGGATCATGGACATACCAGGATGGCAAGATAACCAAAAGCTATCTGCCATCTGCAGCCATGAGAGCTCTTTGTGTGAAAACTTCTGAGTTCTGATCCCTGCAAATAGTTCCCAGCCCTGCTTCGGGTGAAGTTAGCTACTGGGGATGACGTCTCTGGAGAGATGAACGAACAGGACACCAAACACTGCAGTGCTTTAGTGAAGGAAGGAGCCCATCCACATGCAAGCCACGTTCACTGACACTTGTGAGCATGGTGACGCCTCTTTGAAACAGAGAGGAAAAAGAAAAGAAAGACATCAAACAGATGCCTGTTCATCGTTAACTTTTTCAAGAGTATTTTCAATAATTTGCTATAAATGAAACCTGATACCTGAATCTTGTGGCTGGTCTGGGTGTAGGTACTACATTTATGGAGGAGTCATTCATGAGAAGCGCCACCAGCTTCATCTGCATTTTTGTGCTTTTTTTAGACCTACAGGCCCGCCTTTTGTTTTCTTCTCTCGGTTATCCAGTTTTCTCACGTTATTACTGTTCCAGCTCAAAAGGGTTTAGATGCAGCGTTTCACCACTTTTTTTTTTTTTAAAGATTTTATTTATTTATTTGAGAGAGAGAGAATGAGAGAGAACACATGAGAGGGGATAGGGTCAGAGGGCAAAGCAGACTCCCTGCCAAGCAGGGAGCCCGATGCGGGACTCGATCCCGGGACTCCAGGATCATGACCTGAGCCGAAGGCAGTCGCTTAACCAACTGAGCCACCCAGGCGCCCCTTCACCACTTCTTTTGAGAAGGAAGGAGAGAGGGAAAGAGAATTCATTGATCACCAGCTCTTTCCTTCTATAGGAAATCTTCTACCCACCACACCATGGTTGTCATCATCAAGTAGGTAGGCAGAATTTTAACTCCATTGCTGTGGAACAGCAAACAACGCTGGTGAACCTTTCCCTACTTCATGCACACACACACACACACACACACACTCTCATACACATGTCATACATACTCACTCTTATCCACTCACACACACTCACACCTGTACACATGCCCACACATGCTCAAACACTCATACACACAGAAACTTCCATTCACACTCACATGCTCATACACATTCACACTTGTACACACTCACACACACGTGCTCATGCACACTTTACCTTTGCTTGCAAGAGTGGGTGCAAGTGGCCATCTTCACATCTCCAGTGAATGAAGAAATTCACTCTCAATTTAGGTACATTGAGACCTGAATAAAATAGCACATTATGCCAAAGAGACTCATGACAATCTTCTCGAAGATGCCCAGGGCTTATGAACAACAAAGTCCTCACTCCTGGCCCACCTCCTGGACTTTACCATCTAGACCAGTTGGGCCCAGACATGGGACCGAGAGTCACCTGGGCATGTCTCCCGGCTCTGTGGGCACTGTGGAAGGTACAGTTGGCTTCCCAGGCGGTCCAGTTAGAGCTGTGCTGGGCCAACTGGTTCCCAACCACCCTGGGGCAGGGCTGAGGCCAGCACCCACGGGGCAGGGGGAGGGGGTTGTCACTCAGATGCCTGAGAACCAAGGACTAGGGGAACCAGAGCAGGGCTTAGAGACCTTTTGATCACGTGGTTAGCTTCCGGAACAGGAAGGCAGCAAAGTGGGAGTTCGGGACGCTATATTTCCCTCACAGGCCCCCCGACTCCCTACAGGGTCATGAGGCCAGGCTTCTATTTAGTTAGTGGTAATGATCTCGTTAGGGGTATGAAAGGGCCACCACCAAGACATTCGCCCTTGCCAGTGGGCCTTCTCGTCCAGCTTTGCCTCTCCTGTGTGGCCTCACACAGACTTCTAGTGCTTAGTAATTTGCAAAACAGCATTAAGTAAGGGAAGTAGAAGACAATGGGAATGGGCCACTGGCCGGGACAATCCCTGGAGTGGGGCCTTAACACAGCTGGTGGGACACAATGTCACAGCTGGCCCCAGGCAGGGCGCCTGGCCACAGTGCCTCTCAAACGCCCAGGTGGTCGGGCGGAGCTGGCCTTTTAACTTCTGAAGTTTTTTAGAAAGGGAAGAGAGAGAGAGACTATAAAAACAAAAAACAAAAAACAAAAACAAAACAAAACAAAAAAAACCTCTCTTGTTTCTTCACTAGGAGAGAAAGTAAGAGAGGCCATTGAGCAAGAGAAAGAGATTAAAGAGCAAAGAAAGTGACAAGCGGATCATAGAAAGCCCCTTCAATGGTGGTAATCCTTGACATACAAGGACAAATATGAATGCTTTTGTCCTTGAATTTAGATTAACATGGTGTCAGGAGGGAAAGCGAAATGAAAGTTGGTCCAGTGGGGCCTCCTGTGGAGCTCGGGAAGGCGGGCTGCCTGCAGCTGGACAAGGCCATTGGGAAACTGTCGCTTTCACAAGTATTTACCAAACACGGCCGCGGCTGGGCGGCCTCTGTAACCGGCAAATTATTAACTGCATGAGACGGGAGGGCGTCTGCCCTGTCTCCCTTCTTCTCTCGGTCCCGCACACCGCAAGGTCACCTCAGCCCTGTGGACGCTGCTTAGCATTCAGATATCATAAAAGTTTGGTATTTTTAATATCCATCGCATGCAGAAAATCTGATTTTTATCGATGTGTATTCAAACTTCCATGTGTCAGGGCCATTATCCGCAGGTCTCAGAGCAACAGGAAGTTGGTTTCATGGGAACCTCATAATGAGGAGACTTGTTGGATTCGAAGAAACTTGATGACTTATTAAGGCCCAGGGAAAGGACGCAATAAGCCAAGAAGGGTCTGGGCGGGATGTATTTTCAGCTTCTTGTAAGCTCTGTGTCTGAGCCTGCCAGAGGAGTCCAGCGTTCTACTTGGGTGGCGCTCATTTATCTCCCATCTACTGATTGGATTAAACAAACCCGACACCTTCTTCCAAGGAGTTCACCTCATGCAAAACATATTTCACGGCTGGAATAGTCAGTAATGCTGCTGCCGACCCAAATGGCACACCGCGTTTCCTCAGGGGAATGTCTTTACAGCTTTAAAAATAGAGCACCAGGGGGCACATCGGACTTGCCCATGGGATTCATGATGGGAGTTTGCAAAACAGGTTCTTGGTTTCCTAAAGAGCCTGCCTGGAGTGACAATCAGAGAGAGGAAAGGGGACGTGAGGCACAATCCAACACCTGAGGTATCCATGGGGATGACCACTTGTAACTCAGCATTGTTTCTTGCGGTTCAAGTCAAGAGATAACATTTCTTGAAAAGAATGGCGCCGGGCAGCCAGGACTGTAACCATAGTAGTGTTGGTGATGGAGGTGCCAGAGAGGGGGTGGGGACCTGGCAGGGGCACGGTGGGTGCCATCGGGCAATGACACAGTGACATTTCACAGACGTTGTACCTTTAGGGCCACATGGCATGCAGTCAGGATGACTGACAGCCTTATTCTGTGATTTACTTAGGAGCTGGGGATTTGTCTTGACAGCACGCTTGATGTGTCCCTCTCCAGGACTGGCAGGCTGCAGGAAAAAGAGCCTGGGGACCACCCCCCCCACCCCCACCTGGGTGCAGGCCGGAGCTGGTATACCTCCTGCTCCTTCCTTAGAGTCACTGTGTCAGCCTCAGAAAACCCTGCTTCAGGTGTCACCTTGGGCCCCTTAGAGCCTCTTCCTGATTCAAACAGAACAGAATGATTTTGCTAGGAGTCTTCTGTTTTGTTTTGTTCTGTTTTTCATTTTCCCAAAGGGATCCTGTTGTAGCCAGCTGGAGCTGCCATGCCATAACACAATACCACCCACTGGGAATGGCTTAAACAACAAAAATGAATTTTCTCACAGTTCTGGAGGCTGGAGGCCCAAGGTCAGGATGTCAGGCAGGTTGGGTTCTGGTGAGGTCTCTCTCCTTGGCCTGTAGACAGCCACCTCTTTGCTGTTCCTCACACAGCCTTTCCTCTGTTGGTGTGAGGAGAGAGAGATGGAGATCTTTGGTGTCCCCTCCTCTTCTTGTGAGGTCACCAGCCCTATCAGGCCAGGGACCTACTCTTATGACCTCATTGAATCTTAGTTACCTCCTTAAATGCCCCATTTCAAATACAGTCTCATTTGGAGTTAGGGTTTCCACATAGGAATTGGGGATGAGGACACAATTCAATCAATAACAGACCCTTTTCTGGGAAGGTGTGAAGCAGACATATCCTGGAAATTCTGGAAGAATTAAGGGTAGTTTCATCTTCTTCAACCAAAATAATTGCTTCTGGAGAATTGCTTCTTCTGTAACAAATCAAAATTGGATTTCTATAAAGTTTTCAAATTTGCATGGGGGGGTCTTTGTGGGAGAATAGCTAAAAATAACAGTTTTTAAAAACTTTGGGAATTCTGTATGATACAATAATGATGGATATATGCCATCAAAACCCATAGAACATAGAACACAAAGAGTAAACCCTAAGGTAAACTGTGGACCTAAGTTAATAATGTATCAATATTGGATCATCAATTGTAACAAGTAAACCACACTAATAATAATACTAATAATAGGTAAAACTGTGGGGAGGGGCTGTTGGGAACTCTGTACTTTCTCATCAGTTTTTCTATAAACTTGCTATAAAGGTTCTGTAAACCTTTCAGTAAAACTTCTCTTAAAAAATAAAGTCTATTAATTTAAAAGCAAACAAACAAAAAGCATGGGGTTGAATTTCAGCCAGAGTGGAAAATTTTCGTTTTTAATTTGTAGCTACAGAGTACCGCGCACACGGCTGCTGATCCGCTATGTACCCTCAGTACTCCCCACCACTCACACACCCAGCACATGCCTTCCATCTACAGGCCCATGGTCTTCTCTGCTGGGGTATTTTCTGGCCCATAGTGTGGGGCAGGCCAGAAATACTGGGAAGCAGTCTTCAAATAATGACTCAGAGGTGTTGGTGGAGAAATGCCAGTCCCATGCCCACGGGCAGGGGCTCTGTGTTCTCTACACTATTCCCGAGGGCTGCCAGAGGGATGAAGCCTCCATTGCCCACTGTAGAAACCTGCTTGTGAATACCCTTTATCGGCTCCCTTCCTCTCCTTGGTTTACTTCCCCATGCTTTCCTGATGTTTCCTTAATTCCCTGCCAATTACTGTCCCTCACCCACATCGGTGCCTGGCATGAAAGCAGACACGGTGTGGATTTCTGCTGGTTGGATCCTGTCTCCCGTGATGTTTGATGGAGATCAACAGCATACTTGTGTGTGCTTCTTGACTATCTCAGACACATGGCACCCATTCCCATGAGCGTCTCTGAGAGGTGGTAACATTGGAGCCCTTCTACTGGATACTAAGTTACTGAATTGGACAGGTTTATACGCATTTTAGGATGGAGTTATTAAAATCCCTGTTTCTTAGGCGTGATTAGGTTTACCAAGTAGGAAAAACTGCACTCCCACTTCTCAGGCTATTCTGGAGCCACAGAAAGACACTGCCATGTAGCATTATACTCCATGGCAGTGTTCTTGCCCTCTTTACCACTGGCACAATCACTATAAAGCCAGATGTGAAAACCAAATAAATTAGCAAGGTAGTCAAGAGGACACATGCCCTAGGCTCAGCCTTAGTTGGATTGGAGTGGTGGCTGCCATGTGTGGGAGAAGGTGGGACTGAGGGTGGTCCATGGAAGCTGAGGGTCAGCAAGCATCAGAGTCTGCCAACAACCAGCTTGGAAGAGGAGCCTGAGCCTCAGGTGGGATCTGGAGTCCCAGTTGATACTTTGATTTCAATCTGGTGTCAGGAGACCCTGAGCAGCAGAGGACCCAGCCAACAACTCCTCTGACTACGGATCCCTGGAAACTATGAAATAATAAATTTGTGTTGTTTTAACGCTACCTCTGTGGTGATTTATTACACAGTAATCAAAAACTGAAACAAGTAATGTACTGTGTGTACTGTTGTGTAGCTTTTTTCTTCCACTTAACAATCCATCTTAGAGATGATTCTAAGCTTTTTTCTTCCACTTAACAATCCATCTTAGAGATGATTCCCATCAGTACCGTCTTTAGCTGCTTATGAACAGCTGTTTGCTTGACAATTTGATCAGTTGAGTTCTTTCCTAAAGAAGGTTATGCTTCAAGAATCGAAGGTCAGTAGCAGCAGCGCTTGATAATAGTCTTAGGCTGTCAACCAGTTGATACCAAAGTAATTTGGCCAAAATAATTCCTGATATTGTTTTTATTGGTTGGTTTATTGGCTTGAAGATCAAATCCATGAAGACCCTTAAAGATTAAGATAATTTCCAATGGCACACACTTAATAAATGAATTTGTCCTGTTACGATTTTAATATGCAGATGCATTTTCTTCTCTTAGGAAAGCCACACCAGAGACATTAGGGATGTCTGGCAGGCACTGGTGAGTTTTTCCATGACTCAATTTCCCTTTCCTCTTGCAAGTAGCTAGACCACGTGTCTCTTCCTTGAGTTCAGTTTGGCTGTGACTGCTGGCCAATGAAAAATGGTGGCGGTGATGTATGCCTTTTTGGGTCTGGCCCACAGAAACCCCCCACTGGATCTGCCACACTCTTTCCCTCCTCCCACCTGCCAGCTGGAAGCAGAAGCATCAAGACAGAGCTTCAGGTTCTAAGGGAGGGTGAAACCACAAGCTGGAAGGAGACTGGCCTCAGAATCACCACACGGAAGGCTGTCTCTATTGAAGCATTATGTGAGTGTGAAGGAAAGTTCCATTGTGTTAAGCTGCTGAAATTTGGGGGTTCAGATTTCAGAGAGCCTCTCCCAACTGATATAGAAGGCTAAAGATTTGCTTTCAAAAAGGATTTTTTTTTTTTTTTACCCTTGCAAGAGAAATCACACTGGGATCTTTTTAAATTGCAGGATGACCCTACAGAGGTGAGGTGATGCCGTTTCTTACAAAGTGACTTCAGGGACACATGGGTTATGCCCGCAGCCAGCACATTCAGGGCCACGCTCAAATCGGGTGTTCAGCAAAATTTACGCACTAAGCTCCAGGGCTAAAACACACACCGTGATATTTGTGGTTAGTTCTGACTAACCTCATGATCTCCCAATAATTAGTTGCACATAAATGCTAGGTCTGTCTTTGTTTTCCTGTACATGCTGAGTCCACCTTGTTCTCTTAGTTTTTCACCTTATCTTCTTGTTTTTTCACCTTATCATTTGAATTTCCCCAGAAGCAATCTTTGAATTCAATACAAAGCAATCAAAAGAATTCCCTGCTAATTCTATTATTTTTTTCCACAGGAATACACACGCTTCAGCAGAATCAATCTACAGGTGGCTCCCATTGAATTCAGAGGAATTGACCTTTTGACCAATGAAATATTTTTAATATCAGTTATTTATTGAGTGGACAATTTGCTCTCTGTGAGATTCTGGAGGTTTATACCCACTTTTCTGCTGGATTGTGAGCTCTGGGAAGTCAGGGATCATGGCCTTCCCTGCTGTAGCCCTAACTCATGGCTCAGAGCCTCATGTAATGGAGGGCCGATAAATTCCCACTGAATATAAGAATACTTCAATCAAAGGCCCTTTGACTTTTATGAACACATATATGCTAGTTTAGTCCATGCAGAAGATGACTTCAAGCGATATGTACTGGAGGTAGTGTAGATTCAGTCGAGCATCCTGGTTTGATAAAGTTGAGACTCCAGTTCAACAATTCATCTTTGGTCTAAGGCCACGGAATGAGGATTGGATGGATAGATCCTGGCTTTAGAGTCTGGAAAAATCAATAAACTACCCACAGGGAGTAGAGGAAAACTTGAAGCTTTGGAGAAAGAGGGAAGCCTCTCCTTAGGAGCAAGAAGGACTTGCTTGAAAAGTAAGGGGAATTACAAATATTGCCTGAGGCCAATTTTTCTGAAAAGTTGCTGTTGGCAGCTATGAGAATTCATTTGACTGGACAATCCTGTGAAAGCAAAGAATGAATTCCAAGAATAAGCCTAGGGAATCTGGGATCACTCCTGCCTGCCTCCTTTTAAGAAAAGATGCAACAGACTCAAAAGATTGGCTTGGCAGGGAAAGAAGAGGGAAGGAGAAATGCCACCCTTCCTTTGGGAAGTTGCCACAGCAACACAAGTGTGGCCTCTTGGTTTTGGCAGCTGAGAACTTGAGCCCTCGGGGTGGTACGCACAACTACCTAGGAAACCCAAGTGGGGGGAGCTGTTGGATTAATTATATTTTGATGAGGGTACATTTCACCGGGTTCAGGAGAAAGATAAGGGGGAGGGGCAATGTAGTACAAAATCACAAACAATTTTGGGATGAAAGAAGGGGCATAAAATTGCATTCAAGTACACCCATGCTTCTGGGTGAGTTCTATCTCCACTGAACCATGTGTCACTTCCTTACGGGAAAAATTAAAGAATGGGATGAGCGGAAGGTTTCCTTCCCACCTATAACTCTTTTATCCTAGTAAATCTGGAGGAACAGTTAGACAGCCCAAAGAAATCTTCATTGTTCCAAAAACCAGAGTCAAACGTTCTTTGTTATGGTACTCTAAGTTGAAAAGTAAGATTATCAGTCTAGTCATCTCATGAAAGAACCTCGTGCACATTTCCATAGTCAGAAACTCCCTCCTGGGACCAAGTTGTATTCCCCCATTTTGCTTTGCATATTTGGCAACGGCCTTGGCTCTAGATCCCCATTAATTTCTCTTGAAAAAGAAGACTGTGCTGTTGCATTTCAAGACATTATGGGATGGCAGGGATTCCTACTGGGAATAGGTACAGCCAGTAGAGACACAAAGAACCTAAGAAAGCCAGTTACAAAGAAGTACCATTGTTGAAGCTGAGGAATAGAAAGTGCATGGGAGAGGGACACCTGGATGGCTCAGTCGGTTAAGCACCTGCCTTGGGCACAGGTCATGACTCCAGGACCCTGGGACCAATCCCACATTGGTCTCCTTGCTCAGCGGGGAGCCTGCTTCTCCCTCTGTTTCTGTGTGTGCTCTCTCTCTCTGACAATTAAATAAAATCTTAAAAAAAAAAAAAAAGAAAGTGCTTGGGGGAGAGGGGTGAATTTTGCAGAAGGAAATAGACAATTTGGGCAGGCCTGTGTGATTTGTTTCTATTGCTACTTTTGGGCAACTGCCATTGGCTGAATTTCCAACTGTTTCCTTCTGTTGTTCCCATATATGGACAGCATATAATGACTTTTGATGTTTTCAAGATAGAAAAGCATGGTGAAAAGGGTCAAGTGTTTACAAAAAAGAAACAAAGCAAAATAAATAAAAGTCACATTAGAACTTCTGGTTCCCATCTCAGGCTGATTATTAGTGTGTGTGCAAGTGCCTGCCTTTGGAAGAAAGTAGGTGTTCATTAGATGTTTGTTGAAGCTTAGTTCAATATATCTGTTTATTAAATATTAATCTCCTAAATATTCTCTAGCATAAAAGAGCATTTTCTTTTTGCTAGGAAAATTCTTTTAATGAATGATCACAATCATATTTCTCCCTCTTAAATTCAATGAGTTAAAAAAAAATGTTGAACATCAGATAACACTAGTCCCAGTTTTAATGCCCTGCACATCATGAATACAACTACAATAAAAAAATAAACTCATCACTGGATCTCAATTTACTTACAAAAGATCCCAGCTGTCGCCCAATGCCAAAATGGGTAGAGACGGTTTCGTTGACAGGACTGGATCTCTGGCTATTGAAAAAGCATTTATAGGCATTCTTAGCAAGAAGAATCAGCCTAGTGAATAATACAATTATGAGCTATGGTTCAGATATTCAAGTGCAAGTGTCCAGAAGGTGATGTAGCAGCTAATCTCTGAGGGTATTTTTGAAAATAATGACATTTAACCTATTAGAGCAATTGTTCTCATAGAACGCATGAACTGCTGTAATGAATAATAAAATCCAGCATAAAAATTACATCCTGCTGGTAGAAATCATAAACTGAACACAGTTGGTCTTGCCATATGAAGTCGCCTATATGGGGAAAAAAAATCAATGCATTTAAAAGTACTTAGGGAACTTAAAGAGAAAAAAATACTAGTGCACCACTGTTTCTTCTGTGCATTTCTAGACAATGTACTTGCCAAATTCACTAAGAATAATTTTAATGATTATTCAAAACATAACATGAAGGACAGCGGTTAATCTGATTACAGTAATGACATTTCTAATGTATTTATTTG
Source organism: Mirounga angustirostris (assembly GCF_029215605.1). Lineage (NCBI taxonomy): Eukaryota > Metazoa > Chordata > Mammalia > Carnivora > Phocidae > Mirounga > Mirounga angustirostris. The sequence continues at coordinate 92,824,017 of NW_026991718.1, read as the reverse complement.
AAGTAGCGATTGTTGAATTGCACTGTTATTAGCAAGCTTACCCTGTTTACTGGAATCCTGATACATATTTAAAAATCTGTCTTTGAATAATGCAGCCTGAGCATGTGGACAATAGAAGGGGTCTTCTGCTTTCCTATCCGCCTTTATGTATTATCTGATCTGTCTGCCTTGATTTGGAATGGGCCCCCCGGGCTTTGCTATTGTTGACGCCTCTGCTCTCCCCCACCTCCCGGGGTTTGGCTTCATTGGGCCCTGATGTCTGATACACTCATGACACCTTGGAGGAATGCAGCTGAGAATTCATTGTCCCTCTCCTTGCTTTTTAAACATCCTCATGAACTCTCCTCTTTTTGCCTCATTAGGAACCATTTCTTACGCTTGATTAGTTATTGACCAACCTTAAAATTAGTACATCTGTAATTTGTGAGTAGGATCAGTTACCTAAGACATTCAGCTTATGGCACTATTGACCCCATGTGAGACAAGCTAGAACGAAGACCCTCCTAATCTGAGGGTTTTTTCAAAATAGTACTCTCTGGTTTGTACCCAGTCCCCATCCCAGCTCCAATCCCTTCTGAAATTGCAAACTCAACTGTACTACTTCCTTTCATTCTGCACTTTCAGAGTCTTCAGTGGAACTTGAAAGTTTTAATCCATCAGATGTAAGAATGGGATTGGTGTGTATTTTTAAAAGAGGAAGGTGGAGGTCCAAAAGGAAAAAAAAAGAGATATAATCCAAGCCATTAGGTATTGGCAGCCTCTCCTATATGAAAGCCTTTCATTTATAAGAGAGCTGAGTGAACTTGAAGATTTGGACAGACCTGTAGCTAAACCATCCTTTGGATGCCTTTGAATTGATGGGCTGAGAGTTGTGTCAATCAGTTGATGTCTGTAGAGTTCCAGCTACATTCCAAGCTGTGGATACCAGGGCAGCTAGGACAGGTGACATCTATTCATGCTCCCATGTAGCTTTCTGGCATACCATTCACTCCTACTGGGGTTTTTATCCTGGGTGATTCAAAGGTCAGAAACCATCTGGAATTGCATCAGGTTCGCATGTGAGCACAGGATGACAGTTTCCAATAAGCATCGTACTGCCTGTACTGATGATTATTGAAATGCTTCCAGTCTTATTGGTATAAAATTGACTAGACTTGGCTATAGGAAATAGAACCTGGGAACAGGGCTTCTATGGAAGTGGATGGCCCCTGACAACTCTGAGTAGACCAACGTGGGGATGGCAGCAAGGCAGCAGGGCCTGGGCAGTGCCTGTCCATTGCCCTGGGGCAGACCTGCATGGCAGGAGCTGCAGGACAAGCAGGAGGGTAACCTTGTTGTCAGGAGCTGAGGCTCCAGGTCATGCCATGCCAGATATGCAAGCTAAGGTATAATACTCCTTCCAGCTGCAAAAATGACCCAGAGCTGGGGACCTAATGACCACCAATTTAATGAGAGTTTGATGTGCTTTCCTGTGTTATATCATACAGACAAAGGCTGTCTATATATGGAACTTGTCTATCATTCCCACTATAGAATTCTCAGCACCTGCTACAATGCCTGAGCTGGAGCAGGTGCTCGGTAGTATTTGTCACTCAGCTAGTGACAGTGAGTTAAACCAAAGGTCACACTAACAATTCTAAAATCAGTAAAAAAATTATTAGAATGACTTGATTATCTATAATTATATTACCTCATAAGAAATTTTATTATAATATATATTATATGTATATATAATATATATATTATGAGATATATAAAATAAATATATACATAAATCTAGCTTATTTAGAAATTTTAAAAGATTTGTATGTTGACTTGTGTATTAATTTATATTACTTACCAGTTCTCAAAATTGTTAAATCTTCCGAATGTTATCATCTGTCTATATATGGATTTTTCAGGAACGTATAACCATGGCTTCTAGTAAATTTTCAAGTGGTTCTAATATTGGCAAAGCCCAACACAAGGTACAGGTGGAAGCTGCCATAACATATGTCTAGATATTTGAAACTTATGCATCAAGCTTTTGTTAGGTGTTTATCCTTCTACCTTGAAAAATATTCCTTTGTAAAATGACCTGGAAGACCAGGTTTGCATTCAGGATTCTTGGACTCCTCTGAGTTCCCATCAGCATGTGGTGATGCAGTCCTCAACACATGGCCACCTGTCCTCTTTCTGCTTCTACCTCCCTCCTTCCCTGTGAAATGCCTGGACATGAACATGGAGACCCATCCATACTCACCTGCAAGCTCAAGGCTGTATGGACTGTGAATTCTGGGTTCCTGGTTATTCCAACATGGTCCAGGGGAGAAGGCTCCAGGTAGGCATGTCCCTAAGACCCCATGCTTCCCAGGACTGCTCCCAACCAAAGATAAGCACTGGGGGGCATTGATTAAGGCTCATTTCTGTGACATGTGGGACTCCTTTAAGGGATAACTTTGGCTCAAAGACTTCCTGTGGGCCTGGTTACAATTTCCTGAGAACTGCACTACAGTCTGGGACTTTCCTCATCAGTCCTCCTACCTTCCTCTTTCCATCAAGGATCAGGTCTGTATCATGGTCTGAATGCTCTCCTTACCTCCTGGGCTGCCTCCCCTTTATCCTTCACAGGTGTTCTCCCCAAGTCGCCTACATATCTAATCTCATCTTGGTATCCATTTCTTGGAGGACTTGAACAAACAAAGCCCATAGTTATCGTGAATCCACATTTCTGGATTTTCTGGGATGGCTTAAATTTTAAGTATTTTGTCACATTATCCTTTTTTAAAATTCATCCTTAGGTTATCTTATCTGGGCCCATGGATTTTATTTTTAACTTTTTGTTTTGAAATAATTATAAAGTCACAGGCAGTTGCAAAAATAGTCCCATGTACCCCTTACCCTGTTTCCTCCAATGATGGCATCTTATACAGCTTTAGTGCAGTATCAGTCCATGCTGAAGACTCCCCATTTTATTTCTAGTTCAAACAGACTCCTCTCCCCTGAGCTCTAGATGCATCTATTCCTATCTGCTCAGCATTTCCATCTGGTTGTCAAACAGTCATTTCACATTTCATAGGTCCACATAGAGCCTTTGGTCCCTGGCTTCCCTAATTCAAACAAGTCTTCTTCATTTTAGTAAATAGCACTGCCAGCCACCAAGTTGCTGATATCAGTAATAATCTGGGCCCTGATGTCCGATACACTCATGACACCCTACTTGTTCTTTGTTGGCCTATCCCTGTGGGCATGTGACACACAGGAACCTCATCTGTCTTTTCCACTGTAGAGTTCGCAGCACTCCTACAATACCTGGGCTGGAGCAGGTGCTCGGTAATATTTGTTAAATGAAATATTATTCAAGGGTGCCTGGCTTGCTCAGTCGGTTGAACGTCCAACTCTTGGTTTCGGCTCAGGTCATGATCTCAGGTCTTGAGATCAAGTCCCGCATCAGGCTTCCTGCTCAGTGGGGAGTCTGAGATTCTCTCTCTCCTTCCGTCCCTCCCCCCTGCTCACACGCTCTCTTTCTGTTTCTCTCTCTCTCTTTCTAAAATAAATAAGTAAATCTTAAAAGAGAATATGGCAGTGTTTTGGTCTCAGATGACACCAAGCCTCAGGATTTGGTTTTCTGAGTCATGGTTTACATGCTTATGGGATGGGCGGCTAGAAAGGGATAATGTGTATCTCACAAAATGATTGAGAAGAAATATATTGACCTGGTTAAGAAAGCTTCAACCTGAGAATTTGATAAAGACAAAGATAAAACAAAAACCCAGTAGCCTCCCTCCCTCCCTCCCTTCCCTCTGTTGATTGCCCAGAGTCCATTTTCAAGTAGTCTTTTGAAAAGAGTACATTGGACTTGTTCTTACTTTTGCATGTTTGACTGACAATATCTTTCTTTGACTTCACATAGGAAAGAAAACAAAACTGAACACACCTTGTTCCTTCAGCATTTTGTTGATAACGTTCATTGTCTTCAGGCCCTTAGTGTAGTAGTGAAGTGAGGTCAGCTGATATGCTTTCCTCTTTTGATCCCTGTCTGGATGTTTGAATATAGCAAAGTGGTTAACATTCATGGGTTCTGGAAATAGGCAGTTTGGACTCCAGTTTCAACTTATGACCTAGGATAAATTACTTCAATGCTGTGAGCTTTACTTATCTCATCTGAAAATGTGGATTACAACACCTACTTCATGCAGTCACCATGAGAATCAAATGAAAGACAAGTGCCTTAGGCTAGTGCCTGGCATATAGCATATGCTCAAGAAATAACAATGCTTTTCTTGCCCTTGTAATCAAAAACACTTGCCAGGAGGAGGCCAGATATTTGTTACTTTTGTTGATTTTTGCCTGACTACTCAGGACTTGGTCTTGTTTATTTTTACCTTTGTTTCTCAGTATACAGAATTCCCTGCTTCAAACAGAGAGCCTGCATCAGGTCTGTATTGCTTTTAGACCTCTCAGAAGCTGAACTCCCAGCTGCTATTGCCTTCTTCAGGACAGCAGCCCAGCAAGCTGGAGGCCCCAGCTCTATACGTGCTGTTTTGTGTTTTTGTTATATTTCTTGTTTTCAGAGATGAATAATCACTTCTTGTCTCTTCATATCTCGTGCATCACTGCCCTGTGTTTGGAGAAGTAGGGCTTATTGAAGTGGGAACTCAGTGCTCATCTTGACCAGAAGACTCACTTGTCTTATCAACCTCATTTTGCCTCCATCCCCTGTTCTCAGCTGGTTCCTTGGCTACTCTAGCCTCCTTCTGCACCAGGAACTTGTGCAGGCTTTATTCTCTGTCTCAAATGCTCTTACCCACCCCACCCCCAATGCATTGTTTCCTCCGGTTGATTCTTACCACCTTCAGATCTCAGCACCACTCACTCCTGCAATGGACCCAGTCAGCACTCAGACCAGATTCCCTCGAGCCCTTCCACCACAGTGTCTCTGTGCTTCTCCCCAGCTCTTCCATATTGGCTCATGCCAATGACTCTTATTTAGAGGATGGCTATCAGGTTACTGGAGCCACTTTGTTTCCAAAGAACCAGAGTGCCTGGGAGTTTACAGCCCCTAGGCAGTGACCAACAAATGTATATGACAGCTCAGCCCCTTTCCAGGAGCAACACAAACTCTCAATCACACCTTACACTCCAGATTCTCCTGAGGGATCAGGCTGAAAGCACCCTCTGCAAGACTGCCTTAGGTAGCCTGCTGTGGGGCTCCTCTTTGCTTCTCTGTCCTGCTTCTCAGGACTTGCTGATTTCTTCTGGGGCCACTGCCCTAGTAAATCTTTTCATAATCAGTAATTAGATATTTATGTGTTTGTGTGCTAGTTTATTTCTGTCTTTTTTTTCTCTAAACTTTAAGTTCCAGGACAGAAATCAGTATTTGAACAATGAGTATGGGACCTGATCTTCAGTTACTACATATTCAATAAATTAACGAAGAAACCACAGAGAGTGAGCAAAGTCATAAACGAGTGTATGCAATGGGCCTACATCTGAGTTTTGAAGTCCAATCCCCTCCTCCCAAAGCCTCCAGCCCATAGAATTCTTGTTTAAAGATATAAATACCCTTCAATATCAAGGTGGCATCACACTACTTAAGCCTCCCTCTCTTGGTTTATTATAAGGCTGGCCGAACACTTCAATGCATTTAATTCACCATTACTTACTTGTTCTTTATTACCTCCATATGCATTGTGTGAGTTTGTGCATGTATATTTATATAAATTCTTATGATTCAGGTTCATAAAATATCCTTTATAAGAGGAACTATACATGGCTGACCCAGATGCACAAGAGGAGATGTTTCATTTCTCAAGAAGAGCCCCGCCACCTCCCTGCTCCATGAGGTTTACCTGTGGGACATAATGGTTCTAAAGATTGGAGCAGCTGCTTGGCTTATAATTTATTGACCTACTGTGTGCATAACAAGTGGGTCTTAACTATAACCAGTTGGGGCTGTTTTTGTCAAAACCAGATTTTGAATCCTTTGAAAACTTGATGAAAGCTTTTAGGGTGTTTTTCTGGTATACTATCATGTCTGTCTGTGTATGAAAAGAGAGGGACAGAGAGGTACATGGAGACGAACTCAGGTAAGTGGATTTCATATTCTTTATTAATCATAGGCAAACATATTTTCTCCTTTAGCAACGTCAAGTTGGCCAACACTTGTCTGAAAAGGAAAAAGTTGCCATTTATATTAAACTGCAATTGCAAGGTCAAAAGCAGCCTGAACCTACAAAAGATTGTATTTACAAGAGAAAATGCCATTAAAAACTGGGCTAGGAGGAACGTGTTAACTCTGTTGTGCAACTACAATTAGAACATACTTTATACCATTTAAAGATAAATATTAAGTGGCTTCAACCAAATCATTGTTAATCTGAAAAGATCAACATTTGGGGAAAGTGATGGTGCTCTCTCCACAGTCCTTCTGAAGTCTATAAACAAGCTGTAAAGAGTGGTTGCTAGTGCCACCTGGATGGCTCAGATGGTTAAGTGTCTGCCTTTGGCTCAGGTCATGATCCCGGGGTCCTGAGATCAAGCCCCATGTCAGGCTCTCCACTCAGCAGGGAGTCTGCTTTTCCCTCTACCTCTGTGCTCTCTGTCTCTCTCTCTCAAATAAATAAAATCTTTTTTTTTTAAAGATTTTATTTATTTATTTGAGAGAGAGAATGAGATAGAGCATGAGAGGGGGGAGGGTCAGAGGGAGAAGCAGACTCCCCGCTGAGCAGGGAGCCCGATGCGGGACTTGATCCAGGGACTCCAGGATCATGACCTGAGCCGAAGGCAGTCGCTTAACCAACTGAGCCACCCAGGTGCCCATCAAATAAATAAAATCTTAAAAAAAAAAAAAAAAGAGTGGTTACTAACTGGTGGGGAGTTATGGGCTCCTTGGAAATCTAATGAAAGCTATGAACACTCCCCAGATAAACCCCCTACAATTTTGGATACAGTTCCTGGGGGTACACTGACCATCTGAAAGTCATGAATGAGTCTCACATTAAGAACGCCTTCTCTAGACTATGGACTCTGGAAAACAAACTGAAGGTTCTAGAGGGGAGGGGGGTGGAGGGATGGGTTAGCCTGGTGATGGGTATTAAGGAGGGCACATATTGCATGGAGCACTGGGTGTTATACACAAACAAGGAATCATGGAACACTACATCAAAAACTAATGATGTAATGTATAGTGATTAACACAACATAATAATAATAAAAAAAGAATGCCTTCTCTAAAGGAAACATAACATGTAACCATGATTTAAAGAAGTCATGGGGTGTGAACTCATTAAAGAACCTTAGAAAGGACTTATTCTTTATTCTCATTTTCTAGATGTGGGCAGACATTTGGAGAGGGTATGAAAGTCACACAACAAATTGATGACAGAATTAGGAATTTGATGCTATTTTAAGTCTGCTTCCTTAGAAGCAGACCCTGGAACAATGATTGGTGGGAAAGTGATTTATTAAGGAGGTGCTCCCAGGGAAGAGAGGCAGGACTGAGAAAAGGAGCAGGTCAGGCAGGGTGCCTCAAAGGCAAACACCTGCCGAAGAAGGGGGTACCACGGGGAGCGCTGGAGTGTAAGTCATGCCCAAGGAATGGATCAGTTTTCACACCTGCACACCCTCTTCATGGGTTGAAAGGGAGGTGGAAATGAACTTCCAGGAACCAGTAGCCCAAGGGCAGTACTCCAAAAAAGAAACTGCAGATGTCAGGTGGGGACAGAGCTCAGAATCAGTAAAAGGGGACTCCAAAGCCAGGTGGAAGGTAGCTAATGTGACAACCAAGCTTTCTTGACCCCATGCTGCTGCCCCACCCTGCAAAGGAGGCACATATAGACCTTTTGGTAAGTGACTTGATGCTCGCTCTCCCAAGATTAAAGATTAATGGATGGATAACATTCATTTTAAATTTTAGTTGGAAGTATGATGAAGGTTCTCAGGCCTTTAAATGTAAGCCTTGTGCAGAGTGGCACCAACGACAAGAACTAGGATACAGGCATCTTCCTTCTGGAGGCTCCACAATGCACACCTCCGGGGGTCCCATTCTGTCCCACCCTGTAAAGGCACCATAAACTCTGCCCCCAGTAGCACCCCTACCTCCAACTTTATATATGCCTCAAACAAGTGCCAGACAGGTTTGCTTTGTTTCTGCAGAGAACTTTATTTTGTGGGGTTGAAAATTCCCTTTTTCTTCCTGAGCAACATAATTGCATTGCAGGAGAGACTGTCCACATGTGCTTCTTAGTCTTGAAAAGTCTCCCCGCCATGCCAACAGAAACGAGCTTGACTTATGTAACGAAATCTGACAATGGAAGCCATACCATTGGAGTCCCTGCTCCAAGTCTACAAACTGCTAGGAAACAAGATCAACAGGCCAATAGAAATCTAGGTAACATAAATGAAAGCAGTTGGGAGATTGGACAGACGGACAGACAATGGCTGGACCATACATGAAAATAGAAATCAAATCCACATTGTGCAGCAATCAGTCCAGGAAGCCAAAACCACCATCTTTGCAGCAACTGGCCCTACACAGCCAGGACTTAATCAATAACTGATAGCTTCCCTAATTTATGCCCCTGCATCCAACTTGGGACAGACTAGAGAAAGCCAAACATGTGCCCCTAACCAGTTCCGTAGGACACTGGCTGCTAGTTAGCCTGCTCCGGCTTCTCTAGGCCAACAGCCTGCAATCAGAGTACACCTGACCTGAAGCCCTCCCTTGTTCCCACTACAAACCTTTCCAACTCCTCTGCCTGCCTTTGAGACTCTGCCAAACACAAAAAAACTATGGCCAGCTCCTTTGCTCAAGCAAGCTCTGAATAAATAGCCTTTACTTGTTCTCATTTGGGTAGTCCTTGCTTATTTCCACACAGCTTATAGGAAAATGCAAAAGAGCAATAAATGTGTGTGGGGGTGGGGAGCTTAAGTGTAACTAATTTTAAAAGAAATGCAAATTAAAACAACCATGAAATGCTTTTTTTCCCCTTAATTTGAGGGCAGTTTGAAAGCATTAAGCAAAAGACAAAAATGTGCATGCCCTTAAACCTAGTCCTTCTAATTCCAGCAATTCATTTTGCAGAAATTATCTCATAAATACACAAAGTTATGTTCAAAGATGTCCCGTGTTTAAATATTTGTACAAAATAAATGTCCAAAAGGGGACTGGATAGAGCTTGGGACATCCAAGCGGTGAAATTCTGTGAGACAACCTACTGAATAAAATGGGGATGGATAGATGGTGGAGTGAGAACAGCAAAGCAATGTGGGTGTGTGCCTGGGGTCACGTCTCTGGCTGTTTCACACAACAACGCCGATAATGGTGCATCCCAGAAGTGGGGCTGGAGGAAGGGAGAAGGGTTTTCATTTTATACATTTCTCATTGTTTGTGGTTTTGTGATGATCATGTATTACCTTGGTAATGAAAAAATTAAAACAAAAAGAATCCTCTGGGAAATGCAGTGGTTCGCATCAATGTGGTCCTGGGAACGTTATTCACTCTATCACCTATTTTCTCACTTCTCCACATATTGTGGCTGAGTTATGCAGAATAAGTCATGGGCATTGATTACAGCTTTGATTCCTGGAACAATAACCGAGATAATAAGGAGCCCACTCCATTGACAATGCCTGGCCACACCTTGCCTGCAGCGAGACAAATGCTGGTGCAGGTGCTAGAACAATCACATCTCATTTATCTGCCGTTGCCCAGGAAGGAGCCCAGCTACACTAGTGAATTTTCCAAAATAATAGAAGCTTACCATCTGTTTAAAGTGCCAGCTTCTTTTTTTTAATTTACTTATTTTTTAAAATGCTTTATTGTTATGTTAATCACCATACATTGCATCATTAGTTTTTGATGTAGTGTTCCATGATTCATTGTTTGTGCATAACACCCAGTGCTCCATGCAGAATGTGCCCTCTTTAATACCCATCACCAGGCTAACCCATCCTCCCACACCCCTCACCTCTAGAACCTTCAGTTTGTTTTTCAGAGTCCATCGTCTCTCATGGTTCCTCTACCCCTCCGATTTCCCCCCCTTCATTCTTCCCCTCCTGCTATCTTCTTCCATTTTTTTTCCTTAACATATATTGCATTATTTGTTTCAGATGTACAGATCTGAGATTCAACAGTCTTGCACAATTCACAGCACTTACCAGAGCACATATCTTCCCCAGTGTCTATCACCCAGTGACCCCATCCCTCCCACCCCACCCCCCACTCCAGCAACCCTCAGTTTGTTTCCTGAGATTAAGAATTCCTCACATCAGTGAGGTCATATGATACATGTCTTTCTCTGTTTGACTTATTTCGCTCAGCATAATACCCTCCAGTTCCACCCACGTTGTTGCAAATGGCAAGATTTCATTCCTTTTGATGGCTGCATAATATTCCATTGTATATATATACCACCTCTTCTTTATCCATTCATCTGTCGATGAACATCTTGGCTCTTTCAATAGTTTGGATATTGTGGACATTGCTGCTATAAACATCGGGGTGCACGTATCCTTTCGGATCCGTACTTTTGTATCTTTGGTATAAATACCCAGTAGTGCAATTGCTGGATCATATGGTAGCTCTATTTTCAACTTTTTGAGGAACCTCCATACTGTTTTCCAGAGTGGCTGCACCAGCTTGCATTCCCACCAACAGTGCAGGAGGCTTCCCCTTTCTCCGCATCCCCGCCAACATCTGTCATTTCCTGACTGGTTAATTTTAGCCATTCTGACTGGTGTGAGGTGGTATCTCATTGAGGTTTTGATTTGGATTTCCCTGATGCCGAGCGATGTTGAGCACTTTTTCATGTGTCTGTTGGCCATTTGGATGTCTTCTTTGGAAAAATGTCTGTTCATGTCTTCTGCCCATTTCTTGATTGGATCATTTGTTCTTTGGGTGTTGAGTTTGATAAGTTCTTTATAGATTTTGGATACTAGCCCTTTATCTGATATGTCATTTGCAAATATCTTCTCCCATTCTCTCGCTTGTCTTTTGGTTTTGTTGACTGTTTCCTTTGCTTTGCAAAAGCTTTTTATCTTGATGAAGTCCCAATAGTTCATTTTTGCCCTTGCTTCCCTTGCCTTTGGTGATGTTTCTAGGATGAAGTTGCTGCGGCTGAGGTCAAAGAGGTTGCTGCCTGTGTTCTCCTTTAGGATTTGGATGGACTCCTGTCTCACATTGAGGTCTTTCAACCATTTGGAGAATATTTTTGTGTGTGGTATAAGGAAATGGTCCAGTTTCATTCTTCTGCATGTAGCTATCCAATTTTCTCAACACCATTTGTTGAAGAGACTTTTTTCCATTGGACATTCTTTCCTGCTTTGTCAAAGATTAGTTGACCATAGAGTTGGGGGTCCATTTCTGGGCTCTCTATTCTGTTCCATTGATCTATGTGTCTGTTTTTGTGCCAGTACCATACTGTCTTGATGATGACAGCTTTGTAATAGAGCTTGAAGTACGGAATTATGATGCCACCAGCTTTGCTTTTCTTTTTCAACATTCCTCTGGTTATGCGGGGTCTTTTCTGGTTCCATACAAATTTTAGGATTAATTGTTCCATTTCTTTGAAAAAAGTGGGTGGTATTTTGATGGGGATTGCATTGAATGTGTAGATTGCTCTAGGTAGCATTGAAATCTTCACAATATTTGTTCTTCCAATCCATGAGCATAGAACATTTTTCCATTTCTTTGTGTCTTCCTCAATTTCTTTCATGAGTATTTTATAGTTTTCTGAGTACAGATCCTTTGTCTCTTTGGTTAGATTTATTCCTACGTATCTTATCATTTTGGGTGCAATTGTAAATGGGATCGACTCCTTCATTTCTCTTTGTTCTGTCTTGTTGTTGGTGTATAGGAATGCCACTGATTTCTGTGCATTGATTTTATATCCTGCCACTTTACTGAATTCCTGTATGAGTTCCAGCAGTTTTGGGGTGGAGTCTTTTGGGTTTTCCACATAAAGTGTCATATCATCCATAAACAGTGAGAGTTTGACTTCTTCTTTGCCGATTTGGATGCCTTTGATTTCTTTTTGTTGTCTGATTGCTGTGGCTAGGACTTCTAATACTGTGTTGAATAGCAGTGGTGATAGTGGACATCCCTGCCATGTTCCTGACCTTAGGGGGAAAGCTCTCAGTTTTTCCCCATTGAGAATGATATTCGCTGTAGGTTTTTCATAGATGACTTTTATGATATTGAGGTATGTAACCTCTATGCCTATACTCTGAAGAGTTTTGATCAAGAAAGGATGCTGTACTTTGTCAAATGCTTTTTCTGCATCTATTGAGAGGATCATATGATTCTTGTTCTTTCTTTTGTTAATGTCTTGTAGCATGTTGATTGATTTGTGGATGTTGAACCAACCTTGCAGCCCAGGGATAAATCCCACTTGGTCGTGGTGAATAATCCTTTTAATGTACTGTTGGATCCTATTGGCTAGTATTTTGGTGAGAATTTTTGCATCCATGTTCATCACGGATATTGGTCTGTAGTTTTCCTTTTTGATGGGGTCTTTGTCTGGTTTTGGGATCAAGATAATGCTGGCCTCATAAAACGAGTTTGGAAGTTTTCCTTCCATTTCTATTTTTTGGAACAGTTTCAGAAGAATAGGTATTAATTCTTCTTGAAATGTTTGGTAGAATTCCCCTGGGAAGCCATCTGGCCCTGGGCTTTTGTTTTTTGGGAGGTTTTTGATGACTGCTTCAATTTCCTTAGTGGTTATAGGTCTGTTCAGGTCTTCTATTTCTTCCTGGTTCAGTTTTGGTAGTTGATACATCTCTAGGAATGCATCCATTTCTTCCAGGTTATCTAATTTGCTGGCATAGAGTTGCTCATAATATGTTCTTATAATTGTTTGTATTTCTTTGGTGTTGGTTGTGATCTCTCCTCTTTCATTCATGATTTTGTTGATTTGGGTCATTTCTCTTTTCTTTTTGATAAGTCAGGCCAGGGGTTTATCAATCTTGTTAATTCTTTCAAAAAACCAGCTCCTAGTCTCGTTGATCTATTCTACTGTTCTTTTGGTTTCTATTTCATTGATTTCTGCTCTGATCTTTACCATTTCTCTTCTCCTGCTGGGTTTAGGCTTTATTTGCTGTTCATTCTCCAGCTCCTTTAGGTGTAGGGTTAGGTTGTGTACTTGAGACCTTTCCTGTTTCTTGAGAAAGGCTTGTATTGCTATATACTTTCCTCTTAGGACTGCCTTTGCTGCATCCCAAAGATTTTGAATAGTTGTGTTTTCATTTTCATTGGTTTCCATGAATTTTTTAAATTCTTCTTTAATTTCCTGGTTGACCCATTCATTCTTTAGTAGGATGCTCTTTAGCCTCCATGTATTTGAGTTCTCTCTGACTTTCCTCTTGTGATTGAGTTCTAGTTTCAAAGCACTGTGGTCTGAAAATAGGCAAGGAATGATCCCAATCTTTTGGTACCAGTTGAGACCTGATTTATGACCTAGGATGTGATCGATTCTGGAGAATGTTCCATGGGCACTAGAGAATAATGTGTATTCCATTGCTTTGTGGTGGAATGTTCTGAATATGTCTGTGAAGTCCATTTGGTCCAGTGTGTCATTTAAAGTCTTTATTTCCTTGTTGATCTTTTGCTTAGATGATCTGTCCATTTCAGTGAGGGGGGTGTTAAAGTCCCCCACTATTATTGTATTGTTGTTGATGTGTTTCTTTGCTTTTGTTATTAATTGCCTTATATAATTGGCTGCTCCCATGTTAGGGGCATAGATATTTACAATTGTTAGATCTTCTGGTTGGATAGAGCCTTTAAGTAGGATATAGTGTCCTTCTTCCTCTCTTATTACAGTCTTTGGTTTAAAATCTAATTTGTCTGATATAAGGATTGCCACCCCAGCTCTCTTTTGGTGTCCATTAGCATGGTAAATGGTTTTCCACCCCCTCACTTTCAATCTGGGGGTGTCTTTGGGTCTAAAATGAGTCTCTTGCAGACAGCATATCAATGGGTCTTGTTTTTTAATCCAATCTGATAGCCTGTGTCTTTTGATTGGGGCAGTTAGCCCATTTACATTCAGGGTAACTATTGAAAGATAGGAATTTAGTGCCATTGTATTGCCTGTAAGGTGACTGTTACTGTATATTGTCTGTGTTCCTTTCTTGTCTATGTTGCTTTTAGGCTCTCTCTTTGCTTAGAGGACCCCTTTCAAGATTTCTTGTAGGGCTGGTTTCGTGTTTGCAAATTCCTTTAGTTTTTGTTTGTCCTGGAAGCTTTTTCTCTCTCCTTCAATTTTCAATGACAGCCTAACTGGATATAGTATTCTTGGCTGCATATTTTTCTCATTTAGTGCTCTGAATATATCCTGCCAGTCCTTCTGGCTTGCCAGGTCTCTGTGGATAGGTCTGTTGCCAATCTAATGTTTCTACCATTGTAGGTTACATATCTCTTCTCCCGAGCTGCTTTCAGGATTTTCTCTTTGTTTCTGAGACTCATAAGTTTTACTCTTAGATGTCGGGGTGTTGACCTATTTTTATTGATTTTGAGAGGGGTTTTCTGTGCTTCCTGGATTTTGATACCTGTTTCCTTCCCCAAATTAAGGAAGTTCTCTGCTATAATTTGCTACAGTATACCTTCTGTCCCTCTCTCTCTTTCTTCTTCTTCTGGGATCCCAATTATTCTAATGTTGTTTCATCTTATGGTATCACTTATCTCTCGAATTCTGCCCTCGTGATCCAGTAGTTTTTTATCTTTCTTTTTCTCAGCTTCTTTATTTTCCATCATTTGGTCTTCTATCTCACTGATTCTCTCTTCTGCCTCATTTATCCTAGCAGTTAGCACCCCCATATTTGATTGCACCTCATTAATAGCCTTTTTGATTTTGACTTGGTTAGATTTTAGTTCTTTTACTTCTCTGGAAAGGGTTTCTCTAATAACTTCCATGCTTTTTTCAAGCCCAGCTAGTATCTTTAAAGTGATGATTCTGAACTCTAGATCCAACATCGTACTAATGTCCGTATTGAGTAGGTCCCTGGCAGTCGGTACTACCTCTTGTTCTTTTTGTTGAGGTGATTTTTTCCATCTTGTCATTTTGTCCGGAGGAGAATAGATTAATGAGAGAACAAAATGCTAACAGGGTAACAACGTTCCCAGAAAATATACTCTAAACAAATCAGAAAAGATCTGAAGCAGTGGGAAAAGAAAGGGAAAGAGAGAAAAAAGAAAAAGATAAAGATAAAGATAAAAACAAACAAAAACAGAACAAAACAAAACAAAAAAAACCCAGGATGTGATCAAATATGATCAGGCTGGTATATAGATCAGTGTCACACACTAGATTTTGGGTGTATTTTGGTCTGTCAGAAGAAAGTGCCTCCCAAAATTTTAATGAAAGAAAAACTTATATATGTACAACAATAAGGGTTGATATGATGAAGGGATGGAATATGACTGTAAAGATGGAAATTGTAAAAAAATTTATAAAAGGAATTGATAAGAAGTTGTTTGAAAAAAGAAAGAAGAGGATTTAAAAAAAAGAAAGAAAAAAAAGGGGGAGAATGTGATCAGGCAGTGGAGTAGAAAAAAACCATACATTAGAGATTTAGGTATATTTTGATCTGTTAAAAGAAACTATCTCAAAATTTTAAAGAGAGAACAACTTATATATATATGCCAAAAATATGGGTAACTACTATGAAGGGATAGAATATGACTCTAAAAATGAAAAATAAAAATGAAAATAATTTTTTTAAAAGGGATTGATAAGATGTTGGTTGAAAGAGGGAAAAAGAAAAATAAAAAAAATAGAAAAAGGCAGTTTAAAAAAATTAACTTTGAAAGATTAAAGAATCATGGTAAAAAAGCTATGAATTCTATGTGCATTATTCCCCTAGCCCTGGAGTTCTGCCGTTCTCATTGATCGGTAAACTTGGTCTTGGCTGGCTGTTCTTGCTGATCTTCTGGGGGAGGGTCCTGTTGCCGTGGTTCCCAAAAGTCTTTGCCGGAGGCGGAATTGCCCCACCCTTGCCCCGCCAGGGCTAAGTAATCTTCTCAGGCTTGCTCTTGGGAGCTTTTGTTCCCTGCAAGCTTTCCGTACAGCTTTGGAGGAGGAGAGTGAAAATGGCGGCCTCCTAATCTCTGCCTCAGAGGAGCCGAGAACTCAGGCCCCGCTCCTCAGTGAGCCCCCAGAGAAAAGCAGTCAGTCACTCCCGTCTCCCCTGTCTCCGGCCGCACTCAGTGCTCACCCGGCCTGTGACTGCGCATTTCTATCTCTGGCACCCGACCCCGTGTGGAGTCTCCAAACCCAGCAGGTCCCTGCGGTGCGCTCCCGCACCTCTCCTCCCAGGGGAAGAAGGGGAGTCTCCCCGGATCTGCCGCTTGTTGGGTCCCTGCTGGAGGAGCAGGGGCCCGACTGCGCCATGGATCATGGTTTATGGCAACCCTGAGCTGAGAGCCCACGCCTGGGCTCCATCTCTGCAGCCGGCTTCCTTGCTCCAATACCTGGGAGCTCTACCGCACTCAGGCACCCCTGGTCTTTCTGTGACCCCGAGGGTCCTGAGACCACACTGTCCCGCGAGGGTTCCACCCCCCGCTTAGCCACCAGGGTGATGTCCCTCAGTGGAGCAGACTTTTAAAAGTTCTGATTTTGTGCTCCGCGGCTCTATCACTTGCCAGAAGCGGCCACCGGAGGCCCCTCTCCCGCTGTCTATCATCCCAAATATCACCTCAGATTCACTTCTCCACATGTCCTACCTTCCAGAAAGTGGTCGCTCTTCTGTTCAGAGAGTTGTTGCTCTTCTTTTCTTCGATCTCCTGTTGAGTTAGTAGGTGTTCAGTATGGTTTGATCCCTATCCAGCTGAATTCCTGAGAGGAGACGAAATCCAGGTCTCCTACTCCTCCGCCATCTTGCCCCACCCTCTAATTTACTTATTTTTTGATGGAAATCTTTTTAAAATAGATTTCACACTTACCTTCTCCTTGAGAGTGCAGTGATCCTCATGTAACCAGTTCCTGATGCTTTGGGGCATAGTCCTGACTACTGAGCCCTGAGCTGTGACATTTCAGTGCCCAATCTGAGAGAGACCTGAGTGTATGGGGACCCTTTCTTTACTTTGAATCTTTATCAATCCCTGTGATTTTGAATTCTTTTCTGATTTGAACATTTCTGCTGCTTCTCTGACTTTCAGCTGTCCTTTAAATATAAATATGTGTTGGATCCTGCTCTGTTTGGGGGACCTACTAGCTATCATTCCTACCTCATTTCCTTTGATGCTCCTTCCCAAAGTAGAGCCAGAGTAAAGGTGTGAGTGAACATAGTCCCTGGGAGGTGATCCCAGGATGCAGAGTGAGGGTGTGTGGAAGGAAGGAAGAAATGGAAGGCAGCCAGCAAAAGGGGTGTTAATGAGATTACCGTGTGGGTGACAGGAACATGCAATGGGGACCCTCTGAGACACAGCAGGGACATACCTCATTACTGTGTTGCTGAGGAGTGTGAAAATTGGAGTATTTATTTACCATCTCCCCGGATTGAGGATTGCTGGAGAAATTGAGGGGAGTCACCTCTTTAGCACTTCAGGTCTGCATCTTGGCTGCACCAGGCAAAGCCTTCAGGCAGAAAGACACAAGAACTGGCTAAGATGATAGAGCAGAGCTCCAAGAGTCAGCTACACTCTTACACAAGCCATGAGGACAGCAATACTACCCCATTTTACAGACTGGGGAAATGAGGCTCTGAGGTTAGACTATCTATCCAGGGTCACACAGTTAGCCAATGATGGAGCTAGGATTCTCACCTGGATTGAACTGGCCCCAGAATCTCCCTCTTTGCTGTCACAAATGGCTGCCGTGCATCCAGGGGCCTCTGGGGACCCTTCTAAGCTGTCAGCTTATGAAAAATCAGCTGACCCAGATTATTAGGCCTGAGAAGGTATGACTCTGCCCTGTTTCCTGATGTATACTGGTGCCTAGAACAGTGCCTGGCATGTGACATGCACTCATGAATGAATGAATGAATGAGTGGCGCTAAACTCTGCAACGTCTTCAGGGGCCTAAGTGCAGGTATTGATGGGGCCCGGGAGCATTACAGTTCATTGCCTAGAAGTGTAGCTGCTTACTCCTAGGTGCATAGTTCCCATGTGTGTTCCCATTCATTCATTTATTCAACTATTTACTGAGTACCTATCATATACAAGGCACCATGCTAAATGCTAAATTTTCACTTGTGAGAAAAATATTCATAAGCCTGCCTCCATGGAGTTCACTGTTTAAAGAAGGGGACAGGCATTAATCAAAAGAATCATATAAATCATATCTGAAAAAGCCTCTTGTTTGCCTTTCAATTTACAGAAAAAATAAGGACAGTGAAACATATTAGACATGTACAGAGAACTGTCAGCAAAATCCAGACTCTATGAAACTCTATAGGACAAACGATCCACTTCAACAAATAAATTGCAATAAGAGAAATTAAAGAGGTGGAAAGGAACACCTACAAATTAGAAGAGACTTAAAAGACGTATCAACTAATCCCATAATGGGACTCCTATTTAGATGTTGATTCACAAAGAGATTATTTATTTATTTGACAGAGAGAGAGAGCATGAGCAGAGGGAGGAGCAGAGGGAGAAGCAGACTCCCCGTCCAGCAGGGAGCCAGATGTGGGGCTCGATCCCAGGACCCTGGGATCATGATCTGAGTTGAAGGCTTAAGCAACTGAGCCACCCAGGCATCCCTAGATACTGATTCAAACAAACTCTAAAACTTATGTAAGACAGCTAAACATTTGGAACTGACTGGATCTTTGTTGTTGAATAATTATTGTTCTTATTTTCAATGTGATAGTATGGCAGTTTTGTTTAGAAAAAAGAGGCTTTATTGTTAACAAATACATACTGAAATCTTTACAGATGAAATGATAGGCTGTCTCGGATTGGCTTCAAAAGGGAAGAAGTGGACAGGAGCTGTGGATAAAATCATACTGCCCGTGAGTTGACAAAATGCTGAAACTGGTAATGATGGGAGTTTATGATACTGTGCTGTCTACTTTTGTATGTTTGCAATTTGTCACAATAAAAAGTTTATAGAAAAGATCACACAAATATTTTGTTACAAATGGAGACACATGTTATGAGGACCAAGAACGGGGGACCATGAGGAACTGGAACAGGTGAGCCTGATTAACAGGGAGCCCAAAGGAGGTTTCCCTGGCGGGAGAGGATGTTTGCTTTTCTGTATTGATTCTATTTCCTTAAAAATACTATGTTTGAAAAAACAAGAGTCAAGGGCCAGATGGCTTCCCAGGGGAATTCTACCAAACATTTAAAGAAGAAATAATACCTGTTCTTCTGAAGCTGTTTCAAAAAATAGAAACAGAAGGAAAACTTCCAAACACATTCTATGAGGCCAGCATTACCCTGATCCCAAAACCAGACAAAGACCCCATCAAAAAGGAGAATTACAGACCAATATCCCTGATGAACATGGATACCAAAATATTCAACAAGATCCTAATCAATAGGATCCAACAGTACATTAAAAGGATTATCCATCACGACCAGGTGGGATTTATTCCTGGGATGCAAGGGTGGTTCAACATTCGCATATCAATCAATGTAATAGAGCACATTAATAAAAGAAAAGACAAGAACCATATGATCCTCTCAATTGATGCAGAAAAAGCATTTGACAAAATACAGCATCCTTTCCTGATTAAAACTCTTCAGAGCATAGGGATAGAGGGAACATTCCTCAATCTCATAAAATACATCTATGAAAAGCCCACAGCCAATATCATTCTCAATCGGGAAAAGCTGAGAACATGTCCCTTAAGATTAGGAACATGACAGGGATGACCACACTCGCCACTACTGTTCAACATAGTACTAGAAATCCTAGCATCAGCAGTCAGACAACAAAAAGAAATAAAAGGTATTCAAATCGGCAAAGAAGTCAACTCTCTCTCTTCACAGATGACATGATACTTCATGTGGAAAACCCAAAAGACTCCACCCCTAAATCACTAGAACTCATACAGCAATTCAGTAATGTGGCAGGATACAAAATGCACAGAAATCAGTTGCTTTTCTATATACTAACAATGTAACTGAAGAAAGAGAAATTAGGGAATCAATTCCATTTACAATAGCACCAAAACCCATAAGATAACTCGGAATAAATCTAACCAAAGAGATAAAGAATCTATACTCTAGAAACAACAGAACACTTACGAAAGAAATTGAAGAAGACACAAAAAGATGGAAAAACATTCCATACTCATGGATTGGAAGAAAAAACATTGTTAAAATGGCTATGCTGGGGCGCCTGGGTGGCTTAGTCATTCAGCACCTGCCTTCGGCTCAGGTCATGATCCCAGAGTCCTGGGATAAAGCCCCACATCAGACTCCCTGCTCTGTGGGAAGCCTGCTTCTCCTTCTCCCCCTGCTTGTGTTCCCTCTCTCGCTGTGTCTCTCTGTCAAATAAATAAATAAAATCTTTAAAATAAATAAATAAATAATAAAGTGGCTATGCTTCCCAGAGAAATCTACACTTTCAACATCATCCCTACTTAAAATACCATTGGCATTTTTCAAAGAGCTGGAACAAACAATCCTAAAACTTGTATGGAGCCAGAAAAGACCCCAAATGGCCAAGGGAATGTTGAAAAAAACAAAACAAAACAAAACTGGGGGCATGATGTTGACTGACTTCATGCTATATTACAAAGCTGTGATCACCAAGACAGCATGGTATTAGCACAAAAACAGACACATAGGTCAATGGAACAGAATAGAGTTTCCAGAAATGAACCCTCAACTCTATGGTCAAATAATCTTCAACAAATCAGGAAAAAATATCCAATGGAAAAAAGACAGTCTCTTCAATAAATGGTGCTGGGAAAATTGGACAGCTACATACAGAAGAATGAAACTCGACCATTCTCTTACACCATGCACAAAGATAATCTCAAAATGGATGAAAGACTTCAATGTAAGACAGTAATCCATCAAAATCCCAGAGGAGAACATAGGCAGTAAGCTCTTCAACATCAGCCACAGCAACTTCTTTCATGACACGTCTCCAAAGGCAAGGGAAACAAAAGCAAAAATGAACTTTTGGGACTTCATCAAGATAAAAAGCTTCTGCACAGCAAAGGAAACAGTCAACAAAACTAAAAGGCAACCCATGGAATGTGAGAAGATATTTACAAATGACATTACAGATAAAGGGCTGGTATCCAAGATCTATAAAGAACTTCTCAGATAACACCCAAAAACAAATAATCAAGTCAAAAAATGGGCAGAAGACATGAAAGACACTTCTCCAAAGAAGACATACAAATGGCTAACAGACACATGAAAAAATGTTCAACATCATTAGCCATCAGGGAAATTCAAATCAAAACCACATTGAGATACCACCTTACACCAGTTAGAATGGCAAAAATTAACAAGGCAGGAAACAACAAATGCTCGAGAGGTTGTGGAGAAAGGGGAACTCTCTTACACTGTTGGTGGGAATGCAAGCTATTACAACCACTTTGGAAAACAGTATGGAGGTTCCTCAAAAAGTTAAAAATAGAGCTACCCTATGACCCAGCAATTGCACTACTGGGTATTTACACCAAAGATACAGAGGTAGTGAAAAGAAGGAGCACATGCACTCAAATATTCATAGCAGCAATGTCCACAATAGCCAAACTGTGGAAGGAGCTGAGATGTCCTTCAACAGACGAATGGATAAAAAAGATGTGGTCCATATATACAATGGAATATTACTCAGCCATCAGAAAGGATGAGTACCCACCATTTGCATCAACATGGATAGAACTGGAGGGGATTATGCTAAGTGAAATAAGTCAAGCAGAGAAAGACAAGTATCATATGGTCTCACTCATATGTGGAACATAAGGAACAGCATGGAGGACATTAGGGGAAGGAAGGGAAAACTGAAGGGGGGGAAATCAGAGGGGGATATGAATCATGAGAGACTATGGGCCCTGGGAAACAAGCTGAGGGTTTCAGATGGGCGGGGAGTGGGGGTTGGGGTAGCCGGGTGATGGGTATTAAGGAGGGCAAGCATTGTAATGAGCACTGGGTGTTATATGCAAATAATGAATCATTGAACACTACATCAAAAACTAATGATGTACTGTATGATGACTAACAACATAATAAAAAATACTGTGTTTGGAAATATATTATGAAAGCCATTTTCCTTTTCTTTCTTTCTTTCCTTTTTTTGGTAGAGAAACTCTTCAAAGTATATAATACTAAGCAGATATATTTTTCTTCTTACCTCTATATTTGTTAAAGTGCTTGTTTTCTTTCCTAACTTGAAATTTGTTGGTTTGAGTGAGAAACAGAAGTAGTTCCAAGGACATCATTATCTTAATAAAACCTCAGTGTCTGAATACCCATCCCACCATTAAACAACTACTGAGAGTGCTCGCTTCAGCAGCACACATACTAAAATTGGAATGACACAGAGAAAACTAGCATAGTCCTTGTGTAAGGATGACATGCAAATTTGGGAAGCATCCCATATTTTGTGCCTATGTGAGAAGATGGATGTTGGCTGCACCTCTTGTGGTAACCATTACAAATATGTGTAAATCAAACCATCATGCTGTACGCCTTCAACTTACACAGTGAAACTGGAAAAAAGAGCAATTACTGAGATACCCTGTGGAAAGAGGGCTAAGGGATTTTGGGTTTTTTTTAAGATTGTATTTATTTATGAGAGAGAGAGAGAGGGAGGAGCAGAGGGAGAAGGACAAGCAGACTCTGTACTGAGTGAGGAGCCCAACATGGGGCTCGATTCCAGGACCCAGAGATCATGACCTGAGCCAAAACCAAGAGTCAATGCTTAACTGACTGAGCCACCCAGGTGTCCCAAGAGGGCTAAGGGCATTTTAAATTAAGGCCATACATTCTTCGAAGCTCCTCCCATCTAGAGATGTAGACCATGTCCCCTCCCCTGGTGTCTGGGCCAGCTTGTGACTGCTTCAACCCAAAGAATGCAGTGAGAATGTCAAGGTATGACCTCTGAGGCCAGAGAAGACTGGGAAGCTTCACCTGTTTCTCTTGGGACATTCACTGTGGGAGCCTTAGTTGACATATAGGGAGTCTGATCAACCCGAGGATGCTGTGCTAGGAGGAAGCCCTGGCTGTGTGGGTGCTCTTATTGGCAGTCCCAACTGATGTTCCAGCCTAGCTAGCATCAACTACCAAACCTGTGAGTAAAGATGTTTCTAAATGACTCCAGCCCCCAACTGGTAAGTCACCCTCAGCCATTAAGTCTTCATAGCTTCATTCCCCTCATATTGTGGAGGGGAGACAAACCATAGCCACTATGCCTTATTTGAGCAAAATAAATTTGTTATTTTGTGCCACTAAGTTTGGGGATTATTTGTTATACAGTGGTAGCAACTGGAACAGAGGGCTGGCCGGAGGATTGGTAAGCAGCTATTCTTAGAAAGCATTTAATAAGAGACTTTGGTGCTCGCAACATCTGTGGAAGAGCTGGAGATAAAGAAGTTAGAGACAACTGCTGAACCACACCACTGCAGCAGCAGATCATGATACTGTGTTTGCTCTTGCCCTCACAAGTGCCACCAGCACAGTCCCCCTCACAACACATCACTGCAAACATGGAGGTCACAGCTGCCCACCAGCCACCATCTCTGCAGAAAGGTGGCTTCCACATCCCTTCCACCATCCAAATTTTGCATGAATAAATATAAGAATCTAGAAGAATCTAGAACCCTGGCTGCAAGGGAGCCTGGAAAGGCTAGGGAGTCTAGTGTTTCAGATTTCCTG
This sequence comes from Mirounga angustirostris, assembly GCF_029215605.1. Classification (NCBI taxonomy): domain Eukaryota; kingdom Metazoa; phylum Chordata; class Mammalia; order Carnivora; family Phocidae; genus Mirounga; species Mirounga angustirostris. The sequence goes on along the minus strand of NW_026991718.1, from coordinate 92,800,256 downwards.
CTTCCACAGTATAGTGGGAGGTGGGACATAGAATTAATGTAAGTCAAAAACCTTAGCCCGGGGGAGTTCTTTTTCCTCTTGGAGATGGAAGGAGAACCAAGATGAATTCAGGTTTTCCATTTTGATATTTACAATTGTAAACTATTTGTTCTAAATGCCCTTTATCAAATTTTTCATTTTACAGAAGAGGCAGGACAAGGCAAGGCATGGAGCATAAATGATCTGCATTATGAAAACACATAAGCAGAACCAGGACCATGTGAAATGGTGGATGCTAGAAAGGAGACCTGGGTCCCCCGCTGAGAGGAGGAGGCAGCATTGGAAAGGGGCAGAGCAGGCCTGGTCTCCATCTCCACCATCACACCTGGGAGGTCAGCCACCTTACTGTATAGGCAATCCCAGGGTCTGGGGAATAGTAGTCCACCTTAAGGAGTGGATAGAACTAGAGATAACCAGCACTTGGTATTTCCTTACATCTTGGTTGTCATGCCTTCTCTCCAAATCTCAATTCCCTTACCAATAAAATGAGGGATAGTAGCTTATACACTCTTATTATATTATAGGAAATCGTATGTGAAACTACATAACAGATCACCCTCTGTCCTTTCTGATAGGTGCCCTTTCCTGAGGCAGTAAATGGTTGAGATTTCAAAATCTAGGTTGCAAATGAGATGTCTGACATAGAGTTTCTCTTGTAATCTTATGTATTTCTCTGCTTTTTGAACACAAATAGTAGCATTGCAATGTCTTTTCTCTTTTCAATCCTGCCCATGCTTTTTCCTCCAGAAATACCAACATGAGTTTGCAGAATCTCTCCTTTGAAGAAAGTATCATGGAGCTGGATACACATAAGTGAATCAGTAACTTTCAATTTGCCTCTCCAGTAGTTTATCTGAGGACCAAGATAATTTTCTCCAAAGCTTCTCTAACCTCTCAACAGCTGGTGTTTGTTATAACCTCACTACACACCTGGATGGGTCTGCTTGAGACTCTTCTATCTTCAAATACCTAATGAGCCACTGTGATCAAGAGAGCACCTTCAGCTGGCCTTATAACTCACCATGGTGGTAAGCAATATTTAGTCAATTTGTTCTCATCATCACCTTGCAACAAGTTCTTACAAAAATATGAGGATTCTTAAGTGGCTGTTGATTTGAATGTGATAATAATGTGGCTTTTGGTGAGACCATATCAGTACCCCTTATGTTGGGCTAAAAGTTGATAAAGATGTTCTTTCTGTGTAGCAGTTTTCTTGCATAAAATGGGCATACCTGTTGTTTCTGCTTTATGAAAACCACCTGGCACTCTCTGATTAGAGCTCCCCTGGCAAAAATCTTCATGGCTTCATGAGGCAGTCAGAACTCAATCTTGGTTCTCTGAATTCTCTCCAAAGTTCAAGATGTCTACCCAACTTAGTCCCATACTAGAATATGTGTAACACTTTCAAAGTTGTATCTGTGCAAAAGGGTAATCATAGCCTCCCTTTTCCTACCATAGATAGCATCACTGTCTTCAGTGACTCTGAGTAAAGCCAATTATCCTACTGTTTTGGTTTGAGTTCCTCCAACAGCTGACACTGAGACAAGAATTTTGGAGCAAGTAATTTATTTGGGAAGAAATTCCAGGAAATATTGTGAGGAAAAAAGGAAGTGAGGGAAGAAAAAGAACCAATACAGAGTGTTAAAGAACAGAATAATGCTATGAATAACTAGGGTTTAATTCTGCTTAAATCTCTAGGACTCTCACACACTTCAGGGTTGTCCTCCTGAGCAAGCCAGCACACTTATTCATCAACCTCCATCTATCATTGCTTGAGGGCTGCTCCTGGGAGGATTAATTCTCCAACAATTCCAGCATGACCATCTTGTAGGCCAAGAATGTCCTATAACCAGATGAAGGCCTCAGGAAGAGAGAGACCCAGGTGTTTAAGGTAGAAAGCCATTAGCCTATATAAGAAGAGTTTATTCAAGCTAAGGTGATTTCTATTGTGGGCCAATGGGCTATGAGGGAGCATCAATATCACCTGCTACACAAACCAACAGCTAACATTAAGACAAACCATTCACTTTGCCTATCATGATTTTTCTGAATACTGAATGATTTGTTTATGAAGGATTTGATAAGTGAATGAGTAGTCTTGCACCCTGGAAATAACAGCAGATAAACTCAAAATAGAAAATCTAGAAAAAGTAAGCATAATGCAAAGTCAAGAGGAATTAGAAAGTAGTTAGAGAGCTGGGAGACCACATAAATCAAAGACCAAAGTAAAGCATAAGACACAAAGGCAGGTAGAAGTGAACGGGTAACCAGCACCCAAAGTTCAGCACAATATTGGTGCAGAACCATGCAGGCAGATGAGAAGAAATGGCCTAACTTTTTAATTTTTATTAAACGGTGTCTCCTTCTTCTGAACATTCTTGAAAAATGATGGTTTTGTATGCTTATTTCAAGGGCAGTACTATAGAGAAAGGGGGAAGTGATTCTCTTGATCTTCAGGGGCCCTTCAAAGAGATGACCCAGGCAGAATAAAAGAAAGGGCCTAAGGAGGACAGAAGTGTGGGAAGAGAGTACCAGCCTAGTCCTGAGGGGAGTGACCTGAGGGTTGCATTCCCAGAAACAAGTTTCCAGAATATGCATGAGAGAATGGGAGTCACTGGCACAGGGAGAGAAATTAACTATGAAGTCTGTGCTGGAAATGCAAGACTGTTTGTCTTCCTTTTCCTTGTCACTACCTCCCAACACAACTCCTGCATAAGACAAGAGGCCAGGTGGCCATGTTTATAAGTTGTCTTTCACTCCAAACAAAAATAGATGACTAGTACAGAGTGAATCATTCCATTGCCTGGGATGTTTCAATCAGATTTTCTCTCACAACAATTTGAACTAAGACACAGAGAATCCAGTTAGGGAATGACTAGCACAAGAAATATAGTCATTTAGCTGTGCTGGCAGTAACAGGGTACATACAACAGAGGAGTGGGTAGATGTATAAAGAGAAGTAGAGGCAAGAATGGTTCAGGGGGAAGTGGCAGAGTAAGAATCTCTGAAAGTTCAACCCTCCATAAACACAATGAATCAAATGGCAAAAATGGCCAGAACCAACTTTTTTTGGAACTCTGAAAATTAACCAAAAGGCTTCTAGCATCCTTGGGAACATATACAAATATGGCTGAATCTTGGTAAGAACGAAAACCTGTGGCATTTTGACCCCAATACCCTGCTCCCCAGCTCAGTGGTAGCCTTAAAAAATAACAGTCTATATTCTTAGTTCCAGAGAGAGTAGGATGAACCTCAATTCCAAATAATCATGGTTATTTGTCATGGTGGTTCACTGGAAGACCACAAGCAAATAGCTTGTTTTTATTTGGCCTCACGAGGAATTTCTAGGAATCTAGAAGGCTACTTGTCTGCCTAGGGCTGGGTGTAGCTGTGAGAATACTCATCAAGGACCTGAGAAGGCTCTAAGCTCTCATCTCTGACTACTGGGAGGCTCTACACAAGTGGAAAATGAAGGCTAAAGCAGAGTTGTAAACTGCCTGGCTGAGTGATGAACTCACGTAGCAACATACACATAGGCCCCAGGCAAAAACTGGAGGCTTATAGCCTCCAGACATTTGAGAAAATTTCTGTCCAATCATTAGTCTACCATAAGCTCACTGAGTAGACTTCAGTAGCTACACATGACAAAGATAGAGACGTTATAGAATTCATTCAGAAAATTCATTAAACAAACAATAATTTCTTTTTTTTTTAAAGATTTTATTTATTTATTTGAGAGAGAGAGAATGAAAGACAGAGAGCATGAGAGGGAGGAGGGTCAGAGGGAGAAGCAGACTCCCTGCTGAACAGGGAGCCCGATGCGGGACTCGATCCCGGGACTCCAGGATCATGACCTGAGCCAAAGGCAGTCGCTTAACCAACTGAGCCACCCAGGTGCCCCAACAAACAATAATTTCAACAATGAGCAACAACAACAAATCCTGAGGAGAGGGGAGAATCTAGTGTCCAGAGTTTCGACATTATATTACTTGAAATGTACAGTTTTCAATAAATTTTATAAGGCATGCAAATAAACAAAGTATGACCCATACATAAAGGGGGGGGAAGCAATTCATAGAAACTGTCCCAGAGGAAGCACAGACATAGGATTTATTAGACAAAGACATAGTAGATATTTTAAATATGTCCAAAGAGCTAAAGGAAAGTATGAAAATGATGTCTCAACAGAGAATATCAACAAAGATGTAGAAATTATAAAAGGAATCAAACAGAAGTTCTAGAGTTAAAAAGTGTGATAATTAAAATGAAAAATTAGCTAGAAGGATTCAACCACAGATTTCAGGAGACAGTAAAAAGAAGCAGTGAACTTGAAGATGGGTCAATCAAGATTATCCAGTCTGGGAAGCAGAAGAAAAAAGAAAAATGAAAAGAGCCTCAGAGACCTGTGGGACACCATCAAGATACCAATATACACATAATGAAAGTCCCAGAAAGAGAGGAGAGAGAAAAAGCAGTCAAAGTTGATATTTGAAGAAATAATATCTGAAAATTACCCAAATTTGATTTTAAAAACTTTAATCCACACATCCAAGGATCTCAATGAATTCCAAACAAGATAAGCTCAGATTCATACCTTGACACATCAAAATCAAAGTACCAAAAGCCAAAGGCAAAGATAAAAATCTTAAATCTAGTAAGAGAGAACTCATCATGTACAAAGGATCTTCAATAAAATTATCAGCTGATTTCTCATCAGAAAACATGAAGACCAAATGGCTATGGGATGACATATTCAAAGTGCTGAAATAGAAGCAGCCCAAATGTCCATTGATAGATGAATGGATAAAGAAGATGTGGTACATATGTATCTATATACATATACATACATGTATATACACATACACACAACGGAATATTACTCAGCCATTGAAAAGAATGAAATTTTGCCATTTGCAACAATATGGATGGACCTAGAGGGTGTAAGGCTAAGTGAAATAAATCTGTCAGAGAAAGACAAACACCATATGATTTTAGTCAGGTGTGAAATTTAAGAAACAAAGCAAACAGGGGCACCTGGGTGGCTCAGTCTTTAAGCGTCTGCCTTCAGCTCAGGTCATGATCCCAGGGTTCTGGGATTAAGCCCCACATCGGGCTCCCTGCTCTGCAGGAAGCCTGCTTCTCCCTCTCACACTCCCCCTGCTTGTGTTCCCTCTCTTGCTGTGTCTCTCTCTGTCAAATAAATAAATAAAATGTTTAAAAAAAAAAAAAGAAAAGGAAAAAGAAAAAGAAACAAAGCAAACAACAAAAATACCAGACTCTTAAATACAAAGAACAAACTGGTGGTTGCTAGAGGGGAGGTGGATGGGAGGAATGGGTGAAATAGATAAAGGGAACTGAGAGTGCTTATCTTGGTGAGCACCAACATATAGAAGTGTTGAATCATTATATTGTACACCGGAAAGTAATCTAACACTGTATGTTAACTATACTTGAATTAAAAAAAAAATGGCATAAAAAAATCCATGAAGTGCTGAAATAAAAAAAAAAATTGCCCATGAAGAAATCTATGTCTGACAAAATTATCCTTCAAAAATGAAAAAGCTATTAAGACATTCCTGGATAAACAAAACTGAGAGTTCATTGCTAGCAGACCTGCCTACAAGAGATTCTAAAGGCAGGCATTCAGACTAGAAATGAAAGAAAGGACAAATCCACATGAAGAAAATAAAGAGCACCAGCAAAGGTAATTACATAGGTAAATATAAGACAGTATAAATGTATTTTTGGTTTGTAACTCCTTTTCTCCTATTTGACTTAAAAGATAACTGTATAACACAATAAGGATAAAAATAAGTTGCTGGGCAATGTGTGAAAATGTGATTTGTGACAATAACACATAAAAAGAGAGGAGGGAGGGAACTTTATAGGAGCAAAGTTTTTATATATTATTGAAATTAAGTTGCTATTAATCCAAACTAGATTGATGGCAATTCCCAGGAAATTAATAAGAAAATAAGGCAGAAGTATAAAGTAAAAGAAACAAGGGAATAAAATGTACACTAGAAAATATCTATTAAACACAAAAGAAGGCAGTAATAGAGTAATTGAGGAACAACAACAAAAAAACCCACATAAGATATGGAAAACAAATAGCAACTTGGCTGATAGAAATCCTCTCCTATCTGCGATTACATTAAATGAAAATGGATTAATTTCTCCCATTAAAAATCAGAGGTTAAGGGAATGAATGAATTAAAAAAAAAACATGATTCAAGTATATAATGCTATCCACAATAGACACACTTTAGATTCAAAGACACACTTGAAAAACTACAACAAATAGTACAGAAATTCAGCAAAGAAGTAAGATACAAAATTAATACATAGAAACCAACAACTTTCATAAATACAAATAACAACCAGATCAAAGACATAACAGAAGTCCTTGCTTATAAAAACATTGGTACAGGGGAAGCACTTACATAAGAAATGTGCACGGCCTCTGTGAAGAAAACTAAAATATCACTGGAGGGTAAAGAGAAAACTTAATAAATGGAAAGACCATTAGACAAGAAATGCCAATATTATAAAGATGTCATTTCTGTTCAAAATAATTTAGAAACTGAACATAAAGCAAATAAAAATATTAAGGTTTTGGGGCGCCTGGGTGGCTCAGTCATTAGCGGCTCCTTCGGCCCAGGTCATGATCCCAGGTTCCTGGAATCAAGCCCCGCATCGGGTTCCCTGCTTGGCGGGAAGCCTGCTTCTCCCTCTCCCGCTCCCCCTACTTGTGTTCCCTCTCTCGCTGTCTCTCTCTCTGTCAAATAAATAAATAAAATCTTTTAAAAAAATTAAAAAAAAAATTAAGGTTTTTTAAAAACGGGATTGTCCAGTTCATTTTTAAGTTAATATGGAAAAAAGACTTATTAAATAGTGAGAAACAATCTTAAAAAGTGTTATATTAGTGGGAGATTAGAGCATACCGTGTTTGATATTTTATGAAGCCTCAACAATTAAAATAGTGTGATATGGCACACGTACCCATGAACACAAAAGAAGATCCAGTAATAGACCCCCAAATATAAAAGAAAGTAGTATGTGATTGGGGAGGCATTTCAAATCAGTGGGGAGTAAGTGAACTCTTCAACAGTTGGGACAACTGAGTAGCCATCTGAAAATAAATAAAGCTTGATCCATCCTACCTTAGTGGAACAGAGTAATTCCAAATGAGTCAAAGATTTAAATGTTTAAAAATAAATTTTGACTTGAAATACTAAAAAACAAAACAAAACAAAACAAACACACGTGCACACACACAAGAGGAGGGGCACCTGGGTGACTCCAACTCTTGATCTCAGCTCAGGTCTTAGTCTCAGGGTCATGAGTTCAGATCCCACATGAGTTTGGGCCCCACAAGCCTACTTAAAAAGCAAAAAACAAAAAAACACAGGAGGATTATTTTTAATAACCTTGTAGGAGATGACACTTTTCTAATGCTGACTCAAAAGCCCGAAGTTACAAAGGAAAAGATAGAAATGAATATAATGCAAAGCGTCTGCATGACAAAGTAAGTCAAGTCAAAGGGGAAATAATATTGTGGCTCATATCAGGGCTTAAGCTTTAAAAAATAGTTGAGAAAATGTGAATAATGCAGATTAAACATTTGTTTGTAGCCATTACATTGGGAATAGCATAAAAAAACTGAAGAAGTATTCTTCCATCATTGAAAAACTCGTATCTGATTCAGAAAGAAGTCACTCATGTCACTGATGAGTGAGTAAAGTTGCAACATACAGCGCCACTGCTTTACTTTCATTTTAACTTAAATGAAAATACCCACACTATTCCATCCACTGCAACCAGTTGATAGTGGTGATGGCAATAGTATCAGGCATTGACCCGAAGTCACAGAATGAGCAGGGACAGCTGAGGGCAGTAGGTCAGAGTTTTTAACAAGCACCTATGAGATGCTCCTCTGGGACCCCTCTGAAATAACTGATCTTGGCACAGGGTGGTGAAGTTTAAGAGATAGGGCTTAATTGCTAGCTTAATTGGCTACTAATGTCAACGTGACCTCATGTATACCCACAGCCCTGTGAGATCTACGGACATCTAGGTCACAATTAATTATGGATTGATTTGCTTTTCAGCAAAACAGGCTCCAGTGGTAGATGCTGTTAGTGTCCCACCCAGATCCCCAGTACTGGGCCAGCACATTTACCCTCAATGCTGTTGGAAGTATGGGCTGCTGGCCACTCACAGCTTCCCACCTTTCCGGAGAACTGCCCTCATCTGATGGATCTGCCTCACCTGGGAAGTTAGAACCCCGAGCCTCCTCCCCAGACAACTCCCAACTAGTGACTGACTGCCGTTGAGGCACAAAAGGCCACACCTCTTGCCCCAAGATGAGCAATACAGAGCAGCCTAGATAGTGCTCCAGAGCCCCCATACCCATCCCATGGATCAGACCACAGCTGGCACCACATCCTTGGTGGGCTCTTTCCCTTGCTCTAATCTGCTTGGCTCCCTCCCTTACTAAGAACCCTCTCTCAACAATTCACATGTACCAGAATCCCTGCTTCAGGCTCTGATTCTAGAGGACCCAAACTAAAAGAGAGTTTTAATTCCTGGACTAACAATTTTACACGGTTGCCATTGTCTAAGACCAGCTTTCAAGACCAGTTGAACTGAAGCTTGCTGTGAGCCATGGGGACCTATGTGGGGTACAAGGTCCAGGGGGCTGGGCTGGGCTAGGCAGGTTATTAAAAGAGCAGTGGAAAGCAATATCAAAGCAGGGGTAAAGTGGGGTTGTTGCTAAGGAAGCAAGTCAAGAGCAGACACAAGTCAGCTCTAGCTGGAAGTGAGGCCACGACAGGCCACCATTATTGCCAGCCTGGAAGGGCAGCACAGAATCCCTCAAGAGCAGTAGCTCAGGCAGAGGCCTGTTGGTAGTCAAGCTGGGTCATATAAGTCCACATGAAAACAGCCTGAAAAGTGAAGTGCTGTATGGATGAAAGTTGGCATTATCCTTCATGTTCACATAAATGGGCTCCTAGGGGTTCGCTGTGATCTAGATCATATCCACATTCTGAAAACAAAACGAGGAAAACTCTTTTGTGGTCCTCTAGCTCTAAGCTGACAGGACTGCATGTGGGTAAACTTAAGTCACAGGAAACTGCTTTCAGAGACCAAAATCCTTTTGCTGGCATTAAGGTAAACCATGATCCATCAAACTTGCAGGATGCAGCAGAGCCTTTAATTCATATATTAGAAAAGAAGAAGGGCTAAAGCCCTGTGACTTAAGCTACCATCTCCAGAAGCCAAAAGAGGAACTACAAAATGAGGGAAAAGAAATAAAAAACAAGAGCAAAAATCAATGAAACAGGAAATAAATGTGCAGGACAGAAAATTGAGAAAGCCAGAAGCTGGCTATTTGAAGACTAACAGAATTCATAAACCTCTAACAAGACTAATCAAGGGCGCCTGGGTGGCTCAGTTGGTTAAGCGACTGCCTTCAGCTCAGGTCATGATCCTGGAGTCCCGGGATCGAGTCCCGCATCGGGCTCCCTGTTCAGCAGGGAGTCTGCTTCTCCCTCTGACACTCCCCCCCTCATGCTCTCTCTATCTCATTCTCTCTCTCAAATAAATAAATAAAATCTTTTTTTTAAAAAAAAGACTAATCGAGAAAAGAGAAGAAAAGATGAACTTCCAGCATCAGGAAATTAGACCCATTCTGTGTTAAAGCTCTTGGAAGGGAGTGGAGGTTTCTTGGGAGCTGCCTTGGAGATGCCTTCCAGGTATTCAGTGGTTAGGAGCCCCGAGCTGATAGGTCGTCAGTTCAGCTTCCTGGCATCCCAGGTCGCTTGACTCTGTTCATGGCAAATTCTCCAGTGTAGAATCAGTTTTTTATAAAAACATGTTTTATAAAAAAAGGTTTTATAAAAACATTTGTCTTCTAAAGTGGGGATTAAACACTAGCAAAATCAAGATTAAGTCTAAAAACAAGATTTGGCTGCCTAAGTTTGGGGTCTCCAGAAGCAGACCCTGTGACTGGGCTTTTAGTTTAACTGGTAGGAAGTGCATGTGGGGAAGTGAGACCTTTGCGTAATCTCCAAGGACAGCCACCACGACCATTCCCTCCCTGGCCAGCACGCAGCTCTCAAACTGGCAGGGTCTGTGCCCAGCCACCCACCCCCAGGACCTGGGCAGGCTCTGTAACTGCCATTCTGGGACTTCTGGGACTTCTGGGCTCAGGCAGAGGAGGACTGGTAGCTTCTGCTTTCCCTCCACTGGGGAATCTTGCCACCCAGCTGTACAGCAGTTCGGGCTGGACCACTGACAATGAAACACCACAGGAAAGAGAGGCCCAGAGGTGCCCAGCCTGAGTGATGCCAGCTTGGACCTTCCAGCTCAGCGCTGTGGCCAGCTGAATGCAGCCGAGTGATGGAGCCAGCACCACGTGGAGCAGCAGAACTACCCAGCTGAGTCCTGCTCAAACTTCCGACTCACTGAATTGAGAGAAGCAATATATAATCATTGTTTTGAGCCCTGTCTCTGGGGGAGGGGATCGTTGTACGGGAAGAGATGACTCAAGGAAATGAATGCCAGTGGCAAGAATGGGCAGGTTCCTGTGTGGGGCCTCTGGGAGATGGTGCGGGACATACCTCAAAGGTAAAGAAGTTGGGGTGTTTATTCACTAACACCTCTTAGTCCTGGATGGAGGGCTTCTCCTTGGAGTGTCAACTCCATTCATGTAAGAGCAGTGTCTACTCCTATAGCCAGAGACAGGTGCTTGTCGGAGGTAGTTGTCACACATACAGAAACTGTGAGGGTCCAAAGGCTCTGAGCAGGGCACAAGCAGCCGCAGGCAACATGGTCCAGCCCCTTTGTGTAACACCTACCTCATTTCTTCTCATCAAACCCTCAACCAGATGAGATTTCTTGGGTTCTTTACCTGTTCCTGACAGTTCATTCCAGTTCCTCCTGGCATGATGTAGCATTTCCTCGGGGTGCTCCTTCCCCTTCCATCATTCTAACTCCTCCTTTACCTTCAAAGGTCAAAATGAACATGACTCCTCTTGGAAACTTTCAGTATCAGTTAAATCTCTTTCCGTCACACATTTGAAACAACACTCGGGGCGCCTGGGTGGCTCAGTCGGTTAAGCGTGTGCCTCCAGCTCAGGTCAGGAGGTCATGATCCGGAGGTCCTGGGATCGAGCCCCACATCAGGCCCCTGCTCAGCAGGGAGCCTACTTCTCCCTCTCCCTCTGCTGCTCCCCCTGCTTGCACTTTCTCTCTCTCAAATAAATAAAATCTTTAAAACAAGAACACTCCACTCAAATAGGCTTCAACCAAAATTATTGGCTCATTAAACTGCAAAGTCCCACGGGAGACTTCAGGCCCAACTTGACCAAGGTTCAGTTGAGGTCACAAGAACATAGTTTCTCTTGGCATCTGGATTCAGCCCTGTTCACCTCCACATAGTCACTTTATTTTCAATAGCAAGATGGCTGCCACAGCGCTGACTCACCATCTTCAAGGGAGAGGAAAGAGATGTTTTTTCAGTAGCTCTCAAACAACTCCTGCAATTTGCTAGCATTAGACAGCTTAAGTTACATGCTCATCTCTGAACCAATCAATGTAGCCAGAGGAAGAAATATGCCTTTGCCTTTGGCCTGGGTCATTTGCTCTAGCCCTGGGGCTGGGGGCTTGGGCCCTGTCTGAACCAATGGGTGATGAATTGCTCCACAAATAAAACTCAGGGCTCCTGCTTAAATAGGGTGAGGGGATGCTGAGGGACACAGGCAGCAAATGCTCTCTACTCCTTTCCCGAACATCTCACTACACCCACCCAGCTTGAACCAAGTACACTTCCTCTGTGAACTTAACATTGGCTACACTACTACAACAGTTACTTTATGTGATTATCTCCACAGGTGCCTTGTGAAAACCTTGAGGACAGAGACCATGATTGATGTGCTTTTATATCTTCATACATACACCCACCAGCATTACAAATTAATTAGGTACTAGGTAAGGGTTTTGAAATGAATGAATGATCAGATCTAAATGATCATGTAGCCACTTAAATTAGAATAAGCACCAACACACAAAAACAAAGGCACGTCTCTAGCTAACAGATTGAGTTTTACAAATTTTATGAAAATACAACATGCATAAAAAGTGCACCAATCATAATTGATCAATAAATGTTCACAAACCAAACACATTTCTATAACCAGAAACTAGATCAAGAGACAATATTACCTAGATCCCAAAAGCTTTCATTTATTACCCACCTCTGTGGAGAGCTACTCTCCTGACTTCTAGCATCGTTGATTAGTTTTGCTTGTTTTTGAACTTTGTAGATTGTTCATTCTCATTGCTATATACTATTCCATTATGGGAATATGCCATAATTGATTTATCCATTCTACTGCTGATGGGTATTCAGGCAGTTTCCAGCTTGGGACCACTATAACTAGTTCTGCAATGAACATTCTAATATGTGTCTTGTTAGTGAACATGTGGACATACTACTGTCATTTCTGCACCTAGCAGTAGAATTGCTGTCATAAAGTAGGTGTGTATTCAGCTTTAGAAAATGCTTTAAATTTTCTAAAATGGGGGTACCAATTTACACTCCAGCCAGAAGTAGAAGAATTCAATTGATTGCCGTTTGCAGGGTTCATCTTTATACCCCATGAACACATTTTGGGTATCTTCAGAGAGCTACGCACACAGTAGATACTTGATAAATACTTATGAAATGGATGAATGAAAGCAGGAAGGAATGAATGAAGGAGCCCACTGAAGAACACTGAAGAGCCACACAATTTGCTGAAAGCAAACTCTCCCCTTCCTTGACTACCATGTGAATTAAACGGAAGACTTTGTGGAGGATTTCATTCATAATCCCTTCAAAATGAATTAGTCTCGCTATGTACTAAATGGATTATGCATGAATCCCAAAACAAATCCAACTGCAATTAATGTTTTAATAAACCAGTTGCTAGTGTATGCAATACCCACAACTCATCAGGAGGGATTTTTATTATATTTATAAACATTAATTAGGTGTTTGTTATTGTCAAACTAAATTTAAAATAAATCCACAGCATCACTGGCCACTTGGGTGAAAAAATCTCAGTGGTGACTGTAATTGGAAAGTAGATGTGAGGGAAGAGCATTAATTAGTTAGCTAATGGCGAGCTTTCCACTAATTGAAATGAGGAGCCCCTATCTTGCAGGATGATAAAATATCCTAGGTGTGAGAGTGAGTAAGAAGTGAGCTCCTTTGGGTATTAATAATAAGCCAAAAGATTCGTTTAACCCTTTCCTTGTGACATTTTCACATAAATGCTCATTGCCAAATAAAATACGAAGTTATAAAGTTGGGTTTTTTTTTTTTTTAAATAAAGACAGGAAAAAAAAGAGGTGTTTGGCAGAATGAAACCAGATCTGCTCTTGCCAAATAGGGAATGGGCTCCTGATGGCCAGATTTAATTTTGGTCCTTGTCTTTTTAAAACTCCTTTGAGACAGGTGACCGCCTATTTTCCTGGTTCTCCTACTTCTTTGGATACTCGTTCTCAATTTTCTTCCTTATCTCTTCTCTCTTCCAATGCTTAAGCATTGGTGCTCCCCTAAGTTCTGGCTCTTGTACCTTTTATTCTCACACAATGTCTCCCATGACAATCTCCTGCACTGTGGTGGTTTCAACCTCCACTGTTGTGCACTGTCAGGATCTGCATCCCTCGTCCTGAGCAATCAGGTTCAAGACTCAAATATCCCATCGTCTGCTCACTTCTCGTACCGGCTTGACCCACAGGGACTGTGGAGCAGACACGTTTGATGCTCTGACCAAATGCCCTTGGATCCCTTCTATTAGCTCTTGTTCTCCTTCCTTAGCTTCTGCGTGGTTCTTCTTCTACCTGCCTCTATACCCAGAGAGCTAGAAGTACCGAGGTCCCTTGTTGGACCAGGCTGAGGCTGGGACCTGACCTGAAATCTTACTCTGCTCAGCTGATTCCCTTGCCTATCCTGCTTCCTCATTTCCTTACTACTCTCCCCTGGGAGCATATCCTTAATAAGTTACGTGCACACAAATCCTCATTTCAAGGTCTGTTTCCAGCAAACCTGGCTTAATTATACACCCAGCAAAATGTATTCTCTTTCCCCAATAAACATGGTTCCTTCTCTTATCTTTCAATGCTCACATGGTATTACCACCACCTAAGAAAGAAATATGTCACATCTTTCCCCCATTTACCTACTACTTTCACCTGAATGGAAATCCTCCCCAAATCCCAAGGATAAAACTCCTCCATATTTCCCACCATCACTCCTCCCTCTCATCTGTTGCAGGGACATCTAGCTGTCCGCCAAAACCTCATACTTTTTGTCTGTGGTACCAGCATCCAGGTCACTCTTGTATCTCAGTGGACTGCATGACCCGTGCTCATCTATCAAACTGGAAATTATATGTGTCTCCTCCAGACCAAGGTCCCCAAGAAGTGGGTGAGCCTTTCCCAACTTCTCTTGCTCCCTTCTGCCCAGATGCAGAGAACCTGAGGTCTTCAGCACTGTAGAACCATAAGAAGGAAAGGGACTGGGCTGCTGCACTCCCATGTGAAGGAAAGCCCTCCAACTGAACAGAACACTCCCCACCCTGACTGTAATATGAATACAAAATAAGCTTGTATGGTACTAAGCCCACTGAAATTTGGGGGTTTGTGTGTTATGACTGCCACTGTGCCCTTGATTATTACACAAGTCCTGCTGCCACTACTCAGGTTCAGATTTGGGGTCATCCTGCCATTATTGCATTAGCTCCTGACCTGGTCTTCATCCTCCCTGCCCTTCATAGACCTGCCTTTTACCTCTTCACCAGAATAGAGCGACCCCATGGAAATGCAAATCTAACCCTGCACCTCCTCCACTCTTTAAAACTCTTGAACCCTGCCCTGTTAAGTATAGAATAAAGGTCAAGTTCTGCGGCATCTTAAGAGACCCCATGGTGGACAGTTCCTCTCCCACTGCTCTCCACCTTATAATTTACACCTTAGAAGTGCCTGTCTACTTATAGCTCACCAAAGCATCCTCTGTTTCACTCACGCCTGGCCAGTCCTTCCTTGCATTTGCCTGATTGGTTCCTAATTGTCCTTTAAGACTTAGCTTGGACAAGAAGCCACTTTTGGATTCCCCTAGGCTATGTTAGAAACCCTCCTTGGGGGGCTTCTCTCAGAGCACATCTACAAGGCATGGAATCACCACTCCCAAGCCCCTCCTGGACCAGCCTGCATGTTTCCCATCCCAGAAGTTACTCTGTCCCTACTGCCAATCAAAAGGTTATTGAACAAATTTTCCAAATTTGTTTAAAGTTCTGAGATCATTTCCAAGTTCAACAACCATGCAAGTTATGTATAACAGAATAAAGCCCCACATTTTGTCATTTACATGACATTGCTGGGGTGGGTTGAGGAACAATTTGGCAGTTATAGGGTGGAGATAATCCTAGAGTGGCAACCTCCCTAGAGAGGGAGGTTGACAGCTGGAGGGAGAGGAGAAATCAAGAGCATGGGGGTGGGACTGTGGCTTGAAACTCTATTTTAGTCCCAGAAAGAAATGCTGCAGCTCAGTTGGTCCAAGTGTCAATTACATGACAAGAACATGGGGCCCTGGAGGACTTAGCTGCTTGTCTACGTGCATCCAGCCAGTCCCAGGCCAGTCTAAACTCAAATCCTGATCACCAACACTCAGGCCTCTTTCTCCCTTCCTTTCCACTGCCATCAAGTGCTAAGTTTGGTCCAGATGAAGCCAGAAACTTCCATCCATTAGCAACAGCTTATTTTTCCAGCAGAACCCTAGGGACCGCACAGAAAGCATGAGTTTGGGAGATGAGTAAGTCTGAAAGGGAACGATTCTTTCTTAGCCCTAATACTGAAATTTTGAAGTTGTTTCACGTCTCTCATTCTGGCTTTGACAGATTTCATGAGAAACCCATCAGTCTGTGGGTCTTATAGAAATGAGCATTCCAAGAAAAAGATGTCCATAGGAGAGAGTACATAACTAGTACTGCTGTTTTCACATGGTTTGCTCTTGCAGGGGGAGGGGGTGCTGCTTTGTGAAATGCAGCAGGCAGGGAAATTTCTGTAGGGGCCTCTAAATCACTTAATGGTGAAAGGGATTCCCAGATGGCCTTATCAGCATCTATGTAAAATTGTTAGATATCAGCACCAACTAATAAATTTGAGTTGGGGCTTGGTTTTCTGACATTTGCTCAAATCCTCAGAGAACCGCAGTTACTGTATATCCTTGTACAGTATTTGAATTCTGAATTGCTATGCGTGGTTGGCTGCCCACCGGGACAGGAAATAAAACTCCATAATAGAATGTCATTTTTTAAAAGTCTGTTGCAGTGATATTGTATGACAAACTCATGTTTCTTTTTTGTCTCAAATGTTTTATTCTCCAGAAAAACTCATTTGCATTGTTGTCCCATATGGGGATTTGTACATCCCGGTACATGATAAAGATGCAGAGGGAATTAGGTCACTAGGCATGCTCTTTTTTCTTTTAATAACCCCGTCCAACCTCCTCCTTCTTAATCCCATGCAGACAAAAGCAATAGAAGCTAAACCTTCCAGAGCCGTGATAGGAAAGGCGGACGAGCAAATCCAACATGCATCCTTTCACTCACTATGGATGTATTTAATTAATCCCATGTGGACTGGTCTTATTCAAATAAAACTATATTTTATAAGACCGCCGCCTTGTTTTCTGGTCTGTGTGGTGACCCCTGATGGAGGCAGCTGGGCCATTTTAAGTAGTTATTACAGGTCTGGGTTTCTTTCTGCTAATGGCACCATGCTGGAAAGAATCTGTATTCTATGCAGGGTAAAACTATCCCCAGTGGGTAAGGAATTAGGAGAACATTAGAAGGGTACGAAGCAACAGCGGCAGGCAGAGAAGCGGGGGTGGACAAGGGAGAAGTGGGAGACAGCTAGGTACCAGATGGGCCCCGGGGCAGGTGGTGAGCTCGGAGCTTGGATGTCTTCCGCAGGCTGGCGCCCACGTGGCCAAGTTCTCACGGTGCCGGTGGAGCTCTGAGAGGCAGTATGTTACTGCAGCCCATTCCAGTCTTCTTACTATGTGTCACTTGCTATCCAGGACAATCCCACTTTGGTGAATTTGAAGTCAGGTTGCCAGCATAATGACAACATTAGAGAATTCCCGATGAGAGCTTAGTATGTTGTGTCAAGCCTTCTCTGGCATTGACTCAACCAGTCCTCACAAAAACTCTATGATCCAGATGTTGTCATTATCCCCTATTACATACATGGAAACTGAGGCATGGGATGGTTCAATAAAGTGTCTAGTATCACTCAGCTAGCTGATGGCAGAAGCAAACAACATCAGCCAATGGTTCCCTTTCAAACCTCTCTGTTGGTCAAATATTTTGGCAACATTAGCTGGTTACTCAGTAGGGTCTGAAGCAGGTAATTGTTGATATGTGATGAGGGAAGAAAAGGCAGGCCTGTTGGTCTCGAGAAATGGAAAATTTATTTGTTTTGAGTTGTTGGAATGTGTCCATTTTACCATCAAAATCTTCATTGAAGGAGTGAGTATAAAAATTTCCTTTTATTTTTATGGTGGGGTATATTGCTCTGCAAACCTCCAGGATAATAGCAAACTCTTAAGAAAACTAATCTGAGAATGCTCTCTGGTTCAGCCTTCTTGATATTCTTAAATTATAAAGCTGGAATTGGTCCTGCTGTATCTGTTTTGGAAGGACTCTGTACTACACCAGTGCATAATATAACAGCTGAATGTTGAAGACAGGTATATTTCTTAACTTGCAATTGTTATTCTTTCATAAAGATTTGCAGTTAGAGAACATTAACTTGTGTTCTTTATTCAATCATTTCCAGCCTGTTTTACAGCCACGTGAAAGATGCTTTATCAAGGGATGTGTGTGTGTGTGTGTGTGTGCAAAAATAGGATGATGAATTTCCACTTGCTTTTTTTTGGTAGAGTTTTAATTGGTTTAACAGATATGAAGAAAGTGCACAAATGGCAGGTTTACAGCCCAGTGAATTTTCACAAAGTGAACATGCTATGCAGTCAGCACTTAGCCCCCCTGAACCTTCTTCTCCATACCCCAAGAAGTGGAGAAAGAAAAAATGTTCCTCAAGAAAAAGTGTTATCCTGACCTCAACACTGGAGTAATCCATTTCATCTGTGTTGAAATTTTTGTATCAGTGCAATCATAGGCCATCTACTCTTTTGTGCTTAGCTTTCTTCTACTCCACACTCTGCTTATGAGATTCATCCATGTTGCTATGTGTAGCGGTAGTTTATTTTCATTGCTGTGTCAGATGCTGTTGTATGCATATGCCCTAATTTGTTTTCACATTCTCCTGTCGATGGATAAGCTGAGCTGTTTAAGTTTGGGATTTTTATGAATAAAGTTGCTCTTTTGCTGGACAGAGGTATTCAATTCTCTTGGGTATACACCTGAGTGGAATTTGGGTTACAGGGTATGTGTATATTCAGTTTTAGTAGATATAGCTAAACACTTTCCCAGAGGTTCGTATCAGTTCACACTCCCCCCAGAATCCACTTACTATTTTATTGCATTTCACAAAGACCACAATGCTCTATCATTTATGCTTTGTATAGTGGTATTGCTTTCTCTTCCTGCCTACATTTTTGCAATCTTCTGGCTCATCACTCATTGTCCCTCCAAACCTGGCAGCTTCTGGAGCATTGAACAGCAAGTGAAGGTCAGGGTACATCAGTCAAGTCACTGTTGATTTGCCTGTTAAGGAGGAAGACCAGGGAGGTTAAAACAGGTTTAGGATTATTTGTACTTTAATCCAACGAAAGACTCCTTATACTCCATCCTCAGTGGCCATTTAGAAATGTACACATACAGAAACCTGCCAGAGGTAGTTTGAGCAGGTGAAGAGCAGGTTGTTTTTGAAAAACAACCCATAGTGTATTCTTTTCTTCTTAAGAAGCTCGTGGGTTTATACAAATTAAATTTTTAGCAATAGATTCAAACTAATTTCTACTAATACAGTTGGTTGGATCTCAGAGACTTTATGGCTTTAGGCACCATTTTGGCTTCCTTCCATTATTTGCTGATGGTAAGGATAATGAGAATAAAGCGCAACCCAAGAATAAGCACTGATCATTCTGAGTTGTCCCTTCATTGAAACAAAACTATCTCTTCAAGCTGGTGGGTATTAAACTCTACCTTTCCTTCCCTTAGTTCTTACTAAAGAGTTTATTTTTAAGTAATGGACAAAAATGAAGGTAGTGAGTGGATAGGGCAGTGAGCAAAAGAAATCATCTTCTATCATTGGATCAAGAAAGAATAAGACTCAGACAAATGGAAGGAATCTACTGTATATGAATAGGTTTGGAGGCTGAGAGAACCCCAAACTCACCACCTCTGGCAAGCCTTCTCAGTCAAAGAGATGTTTCTTCCTAGTCCTTTGATTCTTCTCTACCTTTTGCTGAAGACTATGGGAAGACATGATTTGAGGGCTGGCTGCTCCTGTTCAGCATCCCCCTTCTTAGTGAAGCCTACACCGAAGCAGAACCTTAAAACAATCAGAGTATCAGGGCTACTGTTGGTTTCCTAGGGTGGCCATAGCAACATACCACTGACTGGGTGGCTTAAAATAACACAAGTTTATTCTCTCACAGTCCTGGAGGCAAAAAGTACAAAATCAAATTGTCAGCAGGGCCATTCTCCTTCTGGTAGAATCCTTCCTTTCTTGCCTCTTCCCAGTTTTTGGTGGTGGCCAGTGATTGCTGGTGTTCCCTGGCTTGTAGCTGTGACACCCAATCTGCCTCTTCTCCTCCTTGTCTGTCTCTGTCTTCACATGGTGTTACCCTCTTCTTACAAGGACACCAGTCATACTTGATTAGAGTCCACCCTAAGGACCTCATCTTAACTTGATTACATCTGCAAAGACCTTATTTCCAAATAAGGACACATTCCCAAGTACAAGGAGATGGGGGCTAGAACTTCAAACTGTCTTGAAGGGGACACACTTCAACCCATAACGCCATCTACCTTAGGTTGAATTCCCTAGAAGCAGAGCTTGAGATGAGGATTCTTGTTCCAATGATTTATTGAGGTTGCACCCTCAGAAAAAGGGGAGGGAGGGGAGCAGGAGAGGACAAGGGAATTGCTAAGTGAGGACATGGCCTCAGGTGAAGACTAGCTTCAGCCACATCCCATAGGGAGCTCTAAAGAATGAATTCTACCAGGGCCAGTCCCATCTTTAAGCAAGGGGACCAGTTCTTATGCCATCATATCAGTCAGTCAGTGGCCACAAGCCACCCTAGGTGTATTTCCAGTGCAAAGTGTTCTGTTTCCTGAGGAGAGTTCCTTGAAGGCGAAACTACACCCTGAGAAGACAATCCTCACAGCAGTTGGGCATATTTGTTGTAGGGCGCTAACATTAACCCCTCCACTGTCTTTAATTGTAGAAGGCAATGACACTGATGTGTTTGCTCTTCTCCTTCTCACTCTTCCTGCTCCTTCACTCTTTCTTCTTGAGCTCATCTCCCAGATAAACCACTTACATTCAAGTCCTTGGCTCAAGCTTAGCTTTTCCAGAAGCCCCCACTAAGACAACTTAAAGGAAGGAGATTTTACAGTCAGTTTGTTTGAAGAGTATAACTTACCCAGGCTTGACCAGTGATTGAGCACTTTCTGAGGAGTTCAATTATGGCTGGGGCATTTACCAGGTTTAATACATAAAAAGTCTGGCCTTGGTAGTCGAGTCTGTATGTGCCAGACCAAACCCCAAATTCCACTTCTTACTTTTTGGTTTTGTTTTCTTTTAAGTAAAGTAAATTTACATACACTGAAATGCATACTTTTAAGTAAACAACTTGATGAGTATTGACAAAGGTATACACCCCATAAACAGCATCTCAACCAAGATACAGAGCATTTCTCATACCCCCAAAATTTCCCTCATATTTCTTCCAGTCAAAGGCAACTACTGGTCTGATTTCCACTATTTTAGATTAATTTTGTCTGTTCTACAACTTGACATAAATGTATTCTTACAGTATATATATTTTTAGTGTCTGGCTCCTTTCACTCAACATGATGTTTTTGAGTTTTATCCTTGTTGCATATATTAATATGTTTGTTCCTTCCATTTCTA
Source organism: Mirounga angustirostris (assembly GCF_029215605.1). NCBI lineage: Eukaryota > Metazoa > Chordata > Mammalia > Carnivora > Phocidae > Mirounga > Mirounga angustirostris. Next base: position 92,779,058 of record NW_026991718.1, on the reverse strand, counting down.
AGTAATATCTCATTGTGTAAATATACCACAATTTGATTACTCAGTCTCCTATTGATGAATATTTGTGTTGCTTCCACTTTGGGGTTATTATGAATAAAGTCACTATGAACATTCATGTACGAGTCTTTGTGTGATTATATCTTTTTATTTATCTTGAGTAAATACCTAGTAGTAGAGAGCTGATAGTTTAACTTTTAAAACCTGTCTTCCAAAGTGGTTGTGCCATTTTATATTCCCACAAGAAGTATCAGAGAATTCCAGTTGTTCTACTTTCTTGCCATACTCAGTTTTGTCAGTCGTTTTAATTTTAGCCTTTCTCATCAATGTGGCCAATTTTAAGAGAAATGTGATGGTTTGGATGATTATTTGGAGTGCATATTATTGACTCTCCTCCCATGGTGACAATGTGCCCCTCCTCATCCCTTTGATATTGGACTTGGCCATGTGACTTGGTTTGACCAATGCACGATTAATGGACATGAAAGAAGCAAAAGTATGTAGTATCCTTGTTCCGTGAACCTTGCCTTCTAACACTTCTGCCAATGGCATGAGAAAAACATGTGCCAGCTAATCCACCAATCAAGTAAGGAGGGGAAATGTGAAGAAGAGCTGGACAAACTGCTGCCTAGAGCTAAACACATGAACCAGACACCTTGGACATTTTGATGATAAATAATCATTGTTTTAAGCTATTGGGCTGTGGGAAGATTTGTTACACAGCATTACTGTGGCAGTGATTGATTTCTGCAAATATAGACAATTGTCCTTGTCAGACTCATCAAATTGCCTAGAAGCATAACTCTTAGCTAGACTGACTGCTAAAGTCTGTGTTTAGCTAACATAGTGAAGAGCTGCATTTGAACTACTCCAGGTAACCTTGAATTCTCTGCCACTCAATATTTATCAAAGCCTTGATTAAAAGAAACAATATTTACAGAAGACTGCCTGAACATTATGCCATCCATCCATTGCCCACATTCTCTAAAACATCTTTCTGCAGTAATCCCAGGTGGCAGAGAGCTATGTCCTAGGACTGAATTGTTTTCATTCTCCCAGAGCATCTTCTACTAGGTTGTGTTTTGGCATTATGCCATCAGTGTATCTTGGAGGAAATCATGTAGAAAATCTTCATAATACTTATGCTTATATCTGTTGTAAGGACATTATTGAGGACACTCTATGGAAAAACAGGGTGGGATTGTTTCTGGTTTTAGTACCTAGAACAATTGAAATCTACTAAAGAACTGAGTTTTTATTACATCATGAGTCATGTGGTATAATCATCTGGTCCAGTTTCTTTGTATTGGCCACCACAAAATTCAGACCAAATTGGTGGCCCACTGTATTTAACCTTTCATCATGCGTTTTTAAAACTATCTTCACTTCTAGCTGCTCCGTAATTTTCTCACCCAAGTAATTTAAAATTTTATTTAGTCTTCTTTTTCGTGTATGAGTTTTGGCAGGGATTTGGTTGTAGAATGTGGTGGTAGCCATCACTGCTTCTACGATCCACCCAACTGCCTGGGTTCATCACAGGGTCCTCCCATTTAGTTGCTCCCATCGGTTCAACCTCCAAGTACCATCACCTTGCCCTCTCTAGTTCAGCAAATGTGTACTGAGCACACACAATGTCCCAACTCTGTCTTAAGCACTGAGAAAAAATATGAACACAATTGATTCTTGCCATCAGGGCATTGCAATCTATGGAGAGGGTCAGACATCTCTGTCTTTAACTCTGAATTTAGAATAACAGGAGTACCTTCACAGTGGGCTGTTGAGGGCATCAAGTTAGAATGACACAGAGCGCTCAGCCAGTGCTCTGTTAGTTTTATTATAACTGATATTGTTGCATTCTTATTTCTTGATTTTTTGACATTGTCTTCTACTACTCCCATCTCCAATTTCTCATCACACCAAAGAGCCCCTGCATGTTTTTGCCAGAGCAATCTTTAAAACATAACTTTTCCTAATGTATATATATTTTTATTTATACTTATATATATTTCAAATATAACTTTTCCATATATATATATATAATTTATTATGAAAATGTGTAATACATAGATAAACATATAGAAGGAAATTCAAAATTACTCCCTCTACTCAAAGATATCTGTTTAGGGAGCACCTGGGTGGCTCATTCAGTTGGGTGTCTGGCTCTTGATTTCAGCTCAGGTCATGGTCTCAGGGTCCTGGGATCAAGATCCATATAGAGCTTGGTGCTCTGTGGGGAGTCTGCTCTAGGATTCTCTCTTTCCCTCTCCCTCTGCCCCTCCCCCTGCTCGCAATCTTTCTCTCTGTCTCTAAAATATATAAATAAATGTTTTTTAAAATATATCTGTTTAACATCTTGGTAAGTTTATTCCAGACTTGTCCTTTGCACATGTGTATGGGACAGCTCAGTTCAGCAGAGGAATTTAGAGTCCAGGGTCTGAAACCACATTATCCAAATTGGAATTATACCTTCTACCACTTACCTTTAACGGACTATTTCATCCTTCTTTTCCACTGGGTCGTCAACTTTAAAATGGGATCTAACAAGATATTCAAGTGAGTCTCAACCCAAGACAATCATGCTCCTTCCAAATGAGTTGCAAGACCATAATGTAGGTTTTGTGAAGAGGTGGTTGATACTGGTTATATGACTCTTAATTATTCACCCACAAAAGTGAAGTATAGGGTTGGAGAAAAAGGAGGAAATTTTTGAAAGAGTAGTTGCTGCTCCAAGTTCTGCATTCTCACACTAGAGAAGAGTTGGGTGTTCCCCTGTTTACTTTATAGAGAAGTCAGGGGGCATGGTGAGATCTCCTGCAGCCATGCAGACTAAGTGGACTGGTGTGACCTGAGCCAGAGACCCTAAAGGGCAAGGGAAAAGCCAGCTGTTCTAAGGGCAGAAGCAACCTGAGGTGGCTGCCCTGGGGACATTCACTCCCAGAGTCTGGAAGGACAAAGGATGTATGAGTGTTTCTCATGCATCATCCATGAAGGAGTGTCATCATATGATCATCCTAGAAGCTTCCTGGGAGTCATCTGGAGAAGCAAAAAGATGAAAGAAGGTAGAAATACCACCAGATGCCTCTTGGGTGAGGAATGAGTCATAAGTGACCATCCGAAGAGAGATGCTTTCATTAGTAATAAGGGAATCAAAGGTGGCAAATCCCCCAACAAGTGGGAAAACCCACAAATACTGTCCTTGAGGAAAAGGGTCAGCCTCAAGACTTACTAACCCAGAGAGTGCGAACACCAGCTCTCCACATTATCCAGTGACCAAACAACAAGGTTCCTGCTCCGCCCCCCCATCCCCAATCCAACTCTTTCTACCTACTTCTTTTCCACTTCTACCCTCACCTACGGAGAAGGGGAAAAAAATGTAACCATCAATCATGTGCAAAGTACTGATTACAACCTGGGCTAGACATATTAATTATTGACTAGATGGCATTTTATTACATGAAAGTGGCCCAAAAGTGCATGAGACATCCTAATTTTCATCTATGGGCAAGAGGAGAATGAGTCCAAAAGAATAAATGTCAAAAAGCAGTGGCACAAATGAAGGTACTTTGGGATTACAGCCTACAAACCATGCTTATTCACCCTGTTGGCTACAGGTGGATGATAACAGCACCAGAGAAAGACAATTATCATCTGATCTCACTGATATAAGGAATTTGAGAAACAAGACAGAGGATCATAGGGGAAGGGAGGGAAAAATGAAACAAGACAAAACCAGAGAGGGAGACAAACCATAAGAGACTCTTAATCTCAGGAAACAAACTGAGGGTTACTGGAGTGGAGGGTGGGGTGGGAGGGATGGGGTGGCTGGGTGATGGACATTGGGAAGAGTATGTGCTATGGTGAGTGCTGTGAATTGTGTAAGACTGATGAATCACAGATCTGTACCCCTGAAACAAATAATACATTATATGTTAATTTAAAAAAACCTAGAATGTGAATTTATACTAGCTTAGCCATTTAATTATAACCTATGTCATTAAACATTTTTCTAAGACAAATTGTTTGTTGATTACAAATATTCCATCCCATGGTGGTATAACAATATGTTGAATTATTTAGCTGCTCCTGAATTATTTAAGAGTCATTTGTTAAACCTTAACTCAGTCTAGCAATGCTCTTCCTTTCTGGTCTTAAGTCCATCTACATCACATCATGCTTCAAGCAAATCAAGATTTTTGCTTTATCCCAAACACGAGAGTAACTTTAGCTTTTTCATTTGTTTCTCACACAATTAACAATGACTGTCTTATTCACCAGCTCTTTTTAAAACTATGCCCACCTTCAAGCCACGTTTAAATGCTATGACTTACAGGAAGTCTTCCTGGATTTCCTTCTCCTTCCCTTCCCTCCAGATGGAAATATTTGCTTTGCCATCTGCCTTGGTGGAACTTAGCACTTTCCATGGTACTTTTTATTCTGTTTTCCGAGGTCATTATTTGAATATTGAGGACAGAGAATGCCCTTTTTTCATTTTGACATACTTTTATTTGGGCACACATACTAGATGCCAGATATTGTTTAGGGTGATGAGACTACTAAATAGACAAGACACAAGCTCTACCACTAACGATGACCCTATGGCATATGGAAAACAGATGTTGTCGTAGGTTGTATTGCTTTTTCCAAATAAGTGCTTCCCCTCCCTGTGACAAGATTATATCCACTGACATTAGGTTTGGTCCCTGATTTGCTTGGTGTATCAGTTTGCTTTTGCAGTGTAATAAATAGCTCCAATTCTTAGTGGCTTAAAACAGCAATCATGTAGCAGTTCATAATTCTGTGGGTTAATGATCTGAGCTGAGTTCAACTGCATGGTTCTTCAGTTGCTCCAATCTGGGCTTGCTTGCACTACTACAGTCAGCTGGGGGCTCAAATGTGCTCAGTGGTCCAGGATGACCTCAATCTTGTGACAGGAGATTGGTAGGCTCTTGGTAAAGGTCCTTGGTTATCCTCCACATGCTTCTCCAGCAGACTAACTCAGGGTCATTGACAGGGTGGTCAAAGTTCCAAGATCAATAAAAGGCAAGTCATAATAACACGCAAGCACTTCCAAACCTCTGTTTGCATGACTGAAAGAATGAAAATTATTTGCCTCACACCAGTGGAAGCAGAAAATTTATCGTCATGATGTGCCAATTTAAACTGAAGGTATAAGAGATCAGAAACTATAAATAGGCAAAAACTAATGAGATTGAGAAAAAATGCAGACAGAATTAACAACTAGAAACAACTAATGGGAGGAAAACAGGAGGGATAAAGAGAAAAACCAGGATACCAAGAGAGTTCTAGAATTCCTGGTAGCTTTGAATATCATTCCAAGTTCAACTTTACATCATAATAAGTTACAATAAATCCCTTTGTTCCTAGTTCATTCAAGTGAGCCTCTGTTCCTTGTAACCAAAGAGATTTGCTATAACAAAAATCAGTGCCATAAGTGGGGTTGCATGGAAGCAGAAACTCATAAGAAGCAGAGGGTGTTTGGAATAGGCAATCAGGTATGTGAGAGAGTCTCTATAACTTGGGATAGATTCCATTTTTAACAATAATGCAATTTTAACAACAACGCAACATTAAGCTACTGTTTGTGGTTCCTTATGACTCAGACCACCCCTGCAGGTCAGGCTTTGAGAGTTTGGGTAGCCACAGAGTAATTTAAAGAGGATAGGAAGTATGGGGCAACAGATATCAGATGAGTTCAAGACAGCAGTGAGGCATTTCCAGTGGCTGAAGAATGAGTACTATATCAGGGTAGTGCAGCTGGAAGCAGATTTTTGGAAACACAGTGTGACCTACTGAAGGATACCCTTCCTGCTGAATGTTGACACAATGAGTCCATTGGAAAGCAAGTCTGAAAATGATCATATGCATTGCTGAATTGCAGCATGGGTCAAACTCCCAATATTAACATTTTCCATGACCTGGGTTAAGTATCTGGTTAACAAAGACTGAGACTTTGCCATGAATATGGGATATCTGGAAGACACCCAAAGACTGGAGACCCCTTACACCCTAGATTCTTCCTGAACACTTCCCACTTCAGTCCCACCCCACCCCACCATCACACAAGATATTCTTTCTCCATTAATAATGGGTAGTGGACAACACTGATGCTTCTCCCAGGTCCCTTCAGATCACTTTTTACTATTTTTGTGGGTCTCTGACTTGATGTGCTTTTTCCAGACAAGAGCCTGCACTCTTGACTCTTAGAGGCTACAAGAGCCCACCTTGGGGAATGCCTGGAAATGGACCTAAGATTCCAATTTCAATGTGTGGGGTTTTCCTCCCACTGAGTAATTCTCTGACACCAGCTGAATGTCCTATGATTCAACTCAATTCTGACACTATCTCCCAGGTTAAAGCCTCGGTCCCACAAGACTGCCTACCACCCCCACTTCAGACACCAGTCTCAAGTCCAGGTTGTCACCTATGCTTCTGACCAACCAGCAGTAGGTCAGAGTTTCCAACAACTCCCTCCCTGGGTTTAATGAATGTGCTAGAGCAGCTCACAGAACTCAGAGAAGAATAGATTAGTGGTTTATTATAAAAGGATACAACGCAGAAACAGCCAGTTAGAAGAGATGCACAGGACAAGATAGCTCAGAGCTTCCATTCCCTCTCTGAGCATGTTCACCAACAAGGAAGCTCTCCAAACCCTGTCCTTTTGGGATTTTATAGAGGCTTCATTATATAGGTGTGATTGATTGAATCATTGGCCATTGGCAATTGAACTCAATCTCAAGCCCCTGCCCTCCCTGAAAAAATCAGGAAGGCGGGACTAAAGTTCCAACCCTCTAATCCATGGTTACTTCCAGTGGAAACGTGTCCCCATCCTTAAATGGGGTTCAAAAGTCATCTCATTAAATGAACAGAAGATACCATTATTGCTTTTATCACTGGGGTGATAAGAGTTTTAGGAGCTCTCTGCTACAAACAGTGACAAAGACCAAGTATACATTTCTTATTATCAATCACAATATCACAGTACCCTTTGCATGACTTTACCTGACTAGCATCTTGGGGAATCTGTCCCATCCCCAACCTGCAACCCCCCACTCCCATGGTCCCCTAGGAGCATTTCCTAAACAAATCACTTGCACACAAATCTTTATTCCCAGGTCACATTCTGGGGATCCAGACATAAGGTGGAAAAACTGGGTACAGAAGCAAGTAAGGTAGGCAATAGTTGCTAAGTAACAGAAAACACCTGTATGAGGTCACTTTCTCATATTCTTATCAAACATGCCAAGCATGTTGGGTGTCTTAGTGTGGATAACTTGATAAGGCATTGTAACTGGTTGGGCCTTGAATAAAAACAGCATAGCCTGAGAATAGCCTTGGTACTTGACATGTACCACTTTCAGTCCCAGTGCAAGGGCATGTAAAATGAACAGCTTCCATTCACTCCTTCAGATGTGAGTTTTCATTTCAGCTGATATAAGATTCTAACAAAAACACTTGCAACTATGTGAAAGATGGATCAGAAAGGGGTCCAATGCCATATCCTGTTCATGGTAAAGTGCCCCATTAACATTTCTTGAAATCACTGTTGTTTGGTTATAAAATTCCATAATGCCACCAGTGAATGATTTAGAGGAAGATGAATAAGCAAGAGTTTGAGGTAAGCTGAATCACCATCTTTGTGGGAATACTCAAGATCATGGGTCACTGGCCTGGCAAGTAAGGCAGAGCTTATGTTGGGGGCACAAAGCATTTACCAGGTTTCCCAAAAATTTAAGAAGAAAAAGGAAAAAATGGGGCATTGTGGAAGTTTTGTATATATTTAAAATGTTTTAAAATTTTCCTCCTAATAAATTTAAAAGATGCTTAAAAAGTGTTCTCATTTGTCTTTGATGAAAAAGAAAAACAGTCTGGAATATCAGAAAATCACTCAGAATTATCTTCACATCAATTCAGATGAGGACCTTGTCTTGGGATCTCCCACATCTGGTCCTTTTGGAACAAGAACAAGCATGTAAATGTGTTGTGTTAAGGACACCACCAGCACATAGAGAGACGAGACCATAATTTTTTTTTTAAACAAAATTCTCCTACATTTGGATTGCCACTAATTCTTGAATCTCATTGTGATTAAGCTGAGTGAGCACAGGCTTAAACCAGCAAGTTCTACTGGTGAAATTGCATTATAGATTGAGGGGGTGAGCCACCCCACATTACAATATGACTTCCCCTAACATCTTGTCTTTTTATTATCAACAGCAAACATGCGTTGAGTACCTGTTATGTGTGTCGCACTGAATTGCATGCTGGACATGTTTTTAATGTCTGTTTAAGGATTTTACCTGTGAGTGGTTTTCAAGGCCGTTGAAAGAAAGACAGTTTAGCTGCATAGAAGGTTCAGATCTAGAGGACAAAGGGACACAGGCAGAGCAGTATGCATGAAGATCTCCTCAGCGCTAGGCACAAAGGGGTTTGCTCAGAGAGGGGGGGGGCCTAATCCAGTTGTGTATAAGAGTCAGATTGGGTGGGTGTCCCAGCCAGCCGTGGGCACCAATTCACCAACAGTTCTAAAGCCTGTAGCCCCGAAGTAAATAGTGATCTCTTTGGGGGGAATTACTCCATAGAAGTCTGGCTCAAATAGACACACACTTCTTTTGGCCTGGGGCATATCCTGGCTCTGCAGTAAGTCAGTTTGGGTCTAATGGTTACCTACCTCTCTGAGGACTCAGATCCTGATTCCCAAGCCTTCTCTTTTTCCTCACTGGACCATTAGGGTCTCTGGGGGTACCTATTGTGCTTCCCAGCCCAGTACGCATTCCTCTTCAAGTAGTCCCTTGATTTGTCTTTGGGAAACTATGGCCAGGAGCAGCATTACAATTAGGAGCCTATGAGAAGCGGTGAATGTGGGAATTCAGAGTCCAGGTTATGAAGCCACTGTACTTGAGCCCTGGTGATACTGCTTACCAGCTGAGCTGCCTTAGGCAAGCAACTTACTCTCTCTGAGCTTTAGTTTTCTCAACTATAAAAGAAGGATAATCAGAGCTCCTGCCTCCTGGTGAGCATGAAGTGACTGAGTCTATGTGCCTGGCACTTGCTAAGTGCTGAATCCAGGTTAATGATGATTATTATCCCCTCACCATCATATATAGTCTTAGTAGAGATGTCAGTCAAAATGCTCTGATCATTCCAGGAGGTGAACACATGACCCACTCTAAGCCAATCACACTACCTCTCTTGGGAATATGATTCTTGGACCAAGTGAAAGGATGGAGAAATTCACGGAGCCAGTTTATTCCGGGATGGTGCCATGAGGATGCTGCCCATGTGTGTTTACTTCCCAGCTCTCTGGATAGCTGGGTCCCAGACCTTCCCAAAACCTGGCCCATCAGGTTCCCCTTTAGACCCTGAGAGCTGTCCAGGATAGGTGAGGATAATCACCTTCCAACATATCCCTGTTTTGCTAAATTATTCAGAATCTGTTTCCTTTGTTTGTTACCAAATCACCCTGACCAACACAGGGGACCCCTCATAACACTGGAGACACTGCAGTCTTTGTGTCTTTGAGTCCCCTGATTTGCTTAGCCACATTCTCTGGAATGGGGAAAGGTAAAAGGATTTCTGCCTATAGAGATTTGGTAGACAGTAGAGATCTGCCACACAGATCCCCTTTGAGGAAAGGCTTGCCCAGCTGCATAAAGTGACCCCAAAATTTAGTGGCATGAAAAAATCATCTGTTTTGTTCATGGTTTCTGTGGGCAAGAAATTCAGATAGGGCAGAGCAGGGACAGTTTGCCTCTGCTCTAAAAAAACCTCAGCTGGAAGATTCTGAGGCTAAGGGCTAGAATCATCTGACTTCTCATTCCCTTGCACAATGGCATTTGATGTTGGCTATTGACTGAGGCCCTTGGGCCTGTGGCCAGAACACCTACCTGTGACCTCTCCCTGGGGCCTGGGCTGGGTTCCCAGGGCCGGTGTTGAGAATCAACAGAGCCAGAAGGAGGCTGTATGGCCTTTGATGACTTGGCCTCAGAAGTCACAGTGTCTGGGGCGCCTGGGTGGCTCAGTTGGTTAAGCGACTGCCTTCAGCTCAGGTCATGATCCTGGAGTCCCTGGATCGAGTCCCGCATCGGGCTCCCTGCTCGGCAGGGAGTCTGCTTCTCCCTCTGACCCTCCTCCCTCTCATGCTCTCTGTCTCTCATTCTCTCTGTCTCAAATAAATAATAAATAAAATCTTTAAAAAAAAAAGAAGTCACAGTGTCACTTCCCCCACAATCTCTTTGTGTCCAGTTTCAAAGGGAGGGAAAAGGAGGGAGTGGAAAAGTTTTAGAAGAGCATGTGGAACCAAAAATACTGCTTTGGCCATTTTTGGAAAATACCATTTGCCACAGGTACGTTCCTTTCAATAGAAAATAGAAACCATGAGGTTGGCTCAATAGGAGAGCTATAGCTTAGCCCTCAAGGATGCATGAAGGACATATACAAACATCTGGATTTAGAAGGAAGAAATGGTGAAAACATACAGATAATGTGAAATATCCATGTGTTTGTATTTTACAAGTAAAACCATTAAGATAAGCTTGGAAAAACCAAGACACTTAACCTCATGTAGACCATGATCCAACCAAGATAGTTGCAGGCTTTGGAAATACTGTAACAGACACCCAGAAAAATATGCTGTTCCCTCATCACAGCCCTTCACACCAGCCACAAGGCTATGTGATGAAGACCTTGTTTGGGGGTGAAAGGAGATGGCTGGACCAGGCTGGTAGTAGAAACCTGCTTCCACCATAGAGATGATACTAGAGATAAGCCAGCCATTCCCTGATGGGGTAGAAACTGATGTCACCTTTGCTTCTGGAGCAGACCCTACCTATGCCCTGCTCCCATTACCTTGGGACTAACAATTCCTGCCTATGCCAACCCTATGGCCTCCTGCTCTTGGCATCCATGATGCCGAGGCCAGGAAAGCCATCCAGCAGAGGCCTATCTGCTCAGGAACTGGCTCAGCTCTTGCAAGGAGCAGGTCAGAAGTTCCAGGGGCTGATGCCCCAGGAGGAGCCCTTGACCCATGGGAGTAAGAGAACTAGTCTGAAGAGTGCTGCATCCCAGAACCCAGCAGGATTGAACCTCTTCTTTCCTCTGTTTCACTTCCTCATCCTCTCACTAAGAGTGCTGTTTGGCACCATCTTCAAACACATTAGATGCCTCAAATCGCAGTCTTGAGGATGGCCTCTAGAGGATCCCAACCAAAACCTCCTATCTATAATCCTGGGAGACAGGAAAATGGAGGTATAGGGGAGAAGCAAAGAAGTAAGCAGCTTGGGATGTCCTACAAGCGGGACATGGAATTGCAGGTCTGTTTGAGTATGAGGATAATCACCGTGACATGTGACGATGATCAGTTTTCAAAAATGGCCATATTTGGCCACTCTGGAAAACAGTATGGAAGTTCCTCAAAAAGTTGAAAATAGAGCTACCATATGATCCAGCAATTGCACTACTGGGTATTTACCCCAAAGATACAAATGTAGGGATCCGAAGGGGTACGTGCACCCCGATGTTTATAGCAGCAATGTCCACAATAGCCAAACTGTGGAAAGAGCCAAGATGTCCATCGACAGACGAATGGATAAAGAAGATTTGGTATATATACACAATGGAATATTATGCAGCCATCAAAAGGAATGAGATCTTGCCATTTGCAATGACGTGGATGGAACTGGAGGGTATTATGCTGAGCGAAATAAGTCAAACAGAGAAAGACATGTATCATATGACCTTACTGATATGAGGAATTCTTAATCTCCAGGAAACAAACCGAGGGTTGCTGGAGTTGGGGGTGGGGTGGGAGGGATGGGGTGACTGGGTGATAGACACTGGGGAAGGTATGTGCTCTGGTAAGCGCTGTGAATTGTGCAAGACTGTTGAATCTCAGATCTGTACCTCTGAAACAAATAATGCAATATATGTTAAGAAAAAAAAAAAGAAGAAGAAGATAGCAGGAGGGGAAGAATGAAGGGGGGGAAATCGGAGGGGAAGACGAACCATGAGAGACAATGGACTCTGAAAAACAAAGTGAGGGTTCTAGAGGGGAGGGGGATGGGAGGATGGGTTAGCCTGGTGATGGGTATTGAAGAGGGCACATTCTGCATGGAGCACTGGGTGTTATGCACAAACAATGAATCATGGAACACTATATCAAAAACTAATGATGTAATGTATCGTGATTAACATAATAATAAAAAAATTTTTTTAAATGGCCATATTTGGATTATTTCCTTTTAACCTGCAGGGTCACAAAGCTTCATTGATGGGCAATATAAGGCTACAAGGAGCAAGGTGAGACTTCAGACACGTCCATAACAGCTATCATCCACTATTCTTATCTGTAAAATGGAAGTAACATTAGTAAGTATCATATTAATGGTTTACATAAATATTAAGTTATCCTAATACCTTGAAAGAGTACCTAAAAGTAGTAAAGTTTCAATAAAAAAATTTTTTTGTTGTTTTTATATCCACAAAGTCTCACCTTAAAGTCTTAGAGTTACCTTTAATAAAACTGGTCCAAAACAACTCACCAACTTCCCCCAAATCCATTTCTATCAGCATTCTCCACCATATCACCTAGAATGATTAGTTGCTAATAGTTGGGAAGCAACTCAAACTGTCTTAAGCAATAAAGACTTAACTAAGAAATGACATTTGAGGTAAAATGGCACACATGACTGGAACCTCCAAGGAGGGGGTGTTGGGCCAACTGGTATCTGCATCCAGTATCTTTCTTTTCATTTCTCAAGACTGGCTTCATTCATGGCAGATTCACCCTGTGGGGCAGCTCTATGTGCTCATTCACACCTGCTGCCAGTGGGGTCCCTTCCACACAAAACAATTCCTGGGTTTTATGGCCTGAGTGGGCCAAGGCAGTCTGTCCTGTCATCCCTGAACCAATCCATGGCCAAAGGGAGGGAAGAGTGCTGACTGGCTTCTGACAGAACAACCTGTCTGTCCACCCCAAAGACCACTGTGTCATCCTTAGGAGAATCAAGGATGGATGTGGGAACAAAAATAGAGTGTAATTTGCAAGAGAAGGGGAAATTAATGCTGGATGGTCAAAAGCACCAGAAAGTATAGACCTCACCCATCTCCTTTCTGGTCCCTCCTTCCACCAGTTGCTTATTTTATAAATCTTGAGTCCTTTCTCTTCCTTTTTCCTCCATCCCCAATTTCCATGACTTTTTTATTAATTGACTTCCTAAATACCATTCCAATCCATCTACTTTCCTTCATTCCCATTTTAATGTCTCATCTTGCCCAGGCCACCCCAATGGCTTCAGTAGCAGTTAAAAGTCAGAAGCCTCATCAGATATGTTAACAGAAATGGAATAAAATAGTTATTCACTCTGTAATGGAAAGGATAAAAAGTGAAATTTAAGGAGTCTTGGAATAGCACCTGCAGGAAGCAAGTACCATTTCTAGGCCTGAGGGATAAAAGAGAAGAGGTTGGAAGTACCACAACTTAGAAGCATGGAGAAGGGGCTGCATGGAGCTGAAATTCAGACCCTTGAAGAGGGACCTTGGCCAGCTGGGCTGAGTCTTTGAGCCAAATGATGAAGCTAGCTCAGCAAGTGTTATAACAACTGCAAATTGCTCAAGTGGAAGATGAGCAGTTGCTGCTGGGGTGAAGTGAGGTTGGGGAGATGCCATCAAGGACAGGAAGTAATTGGGAATGGTAAGTAGCCGGGAAGCATGGCCAGGGCAATGTCCATGTGAGGCACTGGAAGAAGTAAGTCCTTTCTCACTCCAGTCTTGCAGTCTCCCTTGAACACTCCATATTGCCAGGGCCCTAGGCAAGGTGAAGATGAGATTTACAGATTCCCAGTCCTAGGACCACAGAGCAGAGTGTAAATGATGGGCTTGGAGTTGAAATACAAGACCCTAATCATTGGCTTTCTGAACAGTCCCCCTTTCCACTCTTCATTTCCCAATCTACCCCCATCCCTGCTGCCTCAACTAACACCCAAATGCATCATGGCTGGACCGGTGAAAAACTGGTCACAGTTCCAACAGGGAGCAATGTGGGGTGGGGAGAGGATTTGCAGCCATGTTGAAAATAAAAGAAGGTACAGTCCACTGGGTGTTGTATGGAAGTGATAAATCACTAAATTCTACAACTGAAACTAATATTGCACTTGTATGTGAACTAGCTGGAATATACATAAAAACTTAGATTTCCTCCCTCCTCCCCACCAAAAAAAGAAGGTGCACTCCAGTGGCCAGTACCTCACTCGTGCTGAGTGGAGATTTAGATTTTACAAAACGACTCTTGATGTGAAATTAACCATGACAGTTTGAATGTTATTGGCTTTGTAGGGTTCTTTTTGCTTGGAATTTGCAAAATATTTAATAGTTGCAATATGAGCAATACGTATCAGTAAATACTTAAGTAACAGGTTTTTTTAAAAAGATTTTATTTATTTATTTGAGAGAGAGAATGAGAGAGAGAGAGCATGAGAGGGGGGAGGGTCAGAGGGAGAAGCAGACTCCCCGCCGAGCAGGGAGCCTGATGCGGGACTCGATCCCGGGACTCCAGGATCATGACCTGAGCCAAAGGCAGTTGCTTAACCAACTGAGCCACCCAGGCGCCCATTTAAGTAACAGTTTTGTTATAACAAATATAAGTCAACATGGGGAGTCTGCAAGATTTGTTTCCCTTTAAAATGGGTGGGTATGTTGCTCAAATTGATGACAAGGAAGATGCCATCTAATTGGTTGCCGGGGTCTGGTAGCCCTGATCCCATGGTCCCCTGGCCTGGAAGATGAGAAAAGGACAGAACCATGAGCACGTGTGAAGGAGAAATGCTGTGAAATGTTTTGGATGTGTTGAGAGCTGACGAAGGTTGGTTGGGAGTCATAACAGGGATGTGGGTGCCAACTAGATGATAGGAATGGAAGGATGATTCAAGAAAGAAAGGCCGAGAAGTATTTATTATTATTGAATATAATTGTGTGCTTAGAAACGTTGCTGCTGATTAATCTTCCAACTGTGTCCACTCAGTAAGTTCAGATGTGCTGAGGGAGACGAGAAAAATGATGATGGACCATCAGAGAAGATGGGTGCTGTGGCATTTGGGCCCTTAAGAGGATTGGAGAGGTTTTAAGAGCTGGACAACTGGGGTGAGGGCCATTCAGGCTGAGGGAATAGCTGAGGGCCTAGGATACCCAGAGAAGAAGAAGTCAAAGGCCAAGGCAAAGCACCAGGTGACTGACACAGGACTTGAATTCCAGGTAAGGGAGCTGGGATTTTATTCTGAAATGAAGTTGGAGACCCTCTACGGCTTAATGAGAGAGGGAGTGCAAAATTTGTTATCATCTTTCTCATTTCCCATCAGGGAAGGTAAGATACGAAGACATTGCCCAAGATCACAGGGCATCTGAACAGGTGCGAAGACATTCCTGGCTCTTGCCTCCTTGTCTACTCAGGACCATCACTTCTGCTCCTGTTTTCCACACAGCTCAGGAAAGAAAGGGGTTAACACTATGTGCGTGGCTTGCAGTCAAATGCCTCATTTGCATGTCTCTCTGGCCCGCAGGGAGGGAACTGTCCACATCACCCCAGACTCTGTTATGGCAAAACTGGGACTAGAGGTGTTCACAAGCTCCAGTTCATCTGGGAGATGTATAACCACGCAGCTAGCTCTCCCTGGGCTGCCATTAGTGCTTTATCTGAAAAGGCCAAGCAGCTCCTGCCCTGTAGATTATACCTCATTTCTTTAAAAAATGTGTGTTGATGGAGAAGGGGCAGAGGGATGCACAGGAAGAGACACGGAAAGGGGGGCAGCAAGGAAGAGTAAATAGATAAAATAAATGGGCTTGAAGCATGCCTTTTGACCATTTTGCTTTAGTCTATTGATTTGGATTTTTCCCCCTTCCCTGGGAGTAATCAATTTTTCGGTGGATGGGCAGAATACAATAATTTCAAGCAAACTCTTCAAATGGGTTGTCATTAATTTGCCTTTTGCTGGTCCTTATTCACTCGGAGTAAGATGTGTTTAGCTTTCTCCAAACACTATTGGAGGTATACTCTGGGGATTTTCTGGGGCTGATTGGCACAGGGCAGGGAATGTGGGCTTGGGATGGGGAGAGCAGAGCTGGTGCAGACTAATGAAGGCACTGTGTTTGTTCATCTTTACAGAGTCACTTATTACCGCTAATTGGGAGGGACAGTTCAAATAAGCACAGAGGAGCAGTTATCACATGAGCGTGACATGGTTTTAAAGAGGCCTTCCCGACTCCCTGAACTCCTGCCACAGGCTGGCTGGACGCCTGGGCCTCGAGCCTCCACAGAGCGGAGGCTTTGTCAGGACGGCCCATAGAAGTCAGCAGCCTTAAGAAAGCTAGGTTTGGCAAGTCATTGCAGGGAGCCACAGACACGCAGCTGCCTGGGACACTTAGAAAGTCAACAGCTGACGGAAGGGGAGGACTCTGAGTTTGGCTGTAAATGGACTTAAAGATGTGATTGGAATGAATTTGCAGAATATAGAGGATGTGTTCTTTAAAGGGCCCAATTGGTTTTAAATAACATTCATTTGTATGAATGTTCAAATATTAATAAAGCAGCTTACATCTCCTGGGGTTCTGCCACTGTACCTCTTGATTATTTCTCTTGTAAGAAGACATTAATTTCCTCTCCAGTCTATTAAACAGATATGAGTGAATGCATCATGCCCATCCCAATATTATGGCTAATATTTCCCAATTATTTGGTTGCATTTGTGCAAAGCAATTAGTCATTAATCATTGCTAGCCAAAGACACCTGGATTTTCCAGAGGTCCACAAGGAAGTAGTGGCCCCAATCCATTCATTCTATAAGGGTAGTAAGTGCCTACAATGAGCCAGAATCCACTCTAGGAACTGGGTAGGAACTGGGGACACAGCCATGAAGGAAATGAAGTCCCTCCTGTCCTGGGACATGGAGAGTAAGCAAGTAATGAACAAGGTAATTTCAAATGAGGTGTCAGTTGTGGAGACAATGGAGCAGGGTATGTTCATGCCGGTATGTCACTAGGCTTCTGAGATACCTGCACTTAGTCTTGTGGAAAATAAGATAAAATAATGCTGACAACAGGCCTATTGTGGAGCTCAGAACTTTGAGGGGATCCTAGGTAAGGCTAAGTTAGTTGCCTGTTTGTAGATACCAGAAATACAAAACCTTCTGATTCAAATTATGATCCTGTCCTGAGGAAGTGTGTGAGAGTTTCTGGGGCAATACTGTTGTCAACTGAGCAAGTTTATCATAAGCCAAAGTTTTGGTGCTAAGCCATGGTGACCTTTCCTTGGGGCTGGTTTCATCCCCACTCTGCCTTGGTTCATGGTTGTTCTCATGACTTATACTTTAAAACTACACACACACATACACAGTATCATCATGGTGGATGGTAGCATCTTAGGAAGAAAAAAGAAGTCATTTCCTTTCTCCTCAACACTAAAAATTGCATTATCTATTTATGACAGAGGTAGATGGTATGTATCTGGGCTTCTACTTTGAACATATTTTCAAGAATGTAACTGACCTTCCCCAGTGAAGAGAGCAGAATATTAGGAATATTAGTTTATGAAGTTCATATAAGCCATTCTTGCAAACCTTTGCATTTGTTTTGAAATTTAAATTGAAATAATGAGCTATTAAATCAGACTAGTGGACAAGTAGTTGAATGCTTTTCTAGAGAATGCAAGCCTTGGTACTTAGCAAGAAATTAGGTTTGGGTTTCTCAGCATGGAAAATAGGAAATTATTTGCTGGGCAATACATTCCATTTTAGATTTCCTGTGATATATTAAGAATGAATTTGTTGTTCATTGATACCTTCCAAGAGACCCCAACATGGGGAAAACAATGTCCCCTTCACTTCTGCATGAATGCGTTCAGTTCTTTTCTTCACATCTGGAAGTCATTTATTTTTCCCTGAGACATCTGCAGGAGCTGTCGACATATGATGGAGGCAGGGGAGCTGGCAAGCTTGGTGAGACCTTGGACCGTCGTCACTCTTGGTGAGGCCTGGCTTTGTTGGAGGCAAGAGGAGAACCCGCTTCCCCACTGGGTGATGAGTACAGGTTGACCAATGAAGAAGCCAGTGAATAAGCTTAAAATGCCTTTGCGGGGGCGGGGTGGGGGTGAAGGAATTTATCTAGCAAAAATGAATCCTTCATTTTAAGACCTAAAAGGAAAATGTCTGGCTCAGCTCTCTGTGGGATTTCTTTCTTAATGGGCCTTAGCACAAAATGTCTTTTTGTAGGATGTATATGTGTGTATGAATAGATGTGTAACATTGAAATTTGTTGTTTTAAAATAACTCCATGTGATGGCTGCTTTGGCTCCTTTGTATTCTCATTGGTCAGAAGTCCTTGGAATCCACCACCAACAAATGTTTGAGGGAACACATCGGGAGCACTGAGCTGGGTGCTTTGGAGAGGCAAAAAACATCTGTTGCCGAAGCCGGCCTGAGATTCTTCCTCTGCTTTCATGAAGAACAGAGCATATGAAACTAGCCCACGTCCTTAGGTCAAAAACTGGAGGGCTGAGCCATGTTGAGAATGAGCACCAGTGCTCCAAATATGGAATGAAGGATGTAGGAAAGCACCATTGACCTCACACCAGCATCTCACTCCCTGAAATACCTAAAATGCCCCCCATAGAACTTTATGGGAGTCGTAAGCAACGCCCTCTCCTAGCAGCTTTTCCTAATATGCCAATGCCCCTGCCAGAGGCCATTCTTGGAGCTGCTAAGAGTTCAGTGGCCACCTCTAGCCATCCCAGAAGCTTGATAGGAAGGAGGGAAAGGGGAGAAAGTGTGAGGATGCTATTGAGGCCTGGAGGTTGGGAAAGAACTCCAAAGACTGGCTTGGCCTACTACATCATTTTAACAGAGGCCTTCCCTGCTTAGAACCCAAGGAAGGGATGGGAATGGCTGAAGAGAAGGGATAGAACTGTGCGATGGGATTGTTCCCCATAAAGCGGAATCCTTTCAGGCTTTCACAGGACACACTGAAGGGAGGAGGACGGGGGAAACAGCCTGTGGAGATGTGCAATAGGATGCATTGATGGCCATGGTGTAGAGGATGGCTCTAATGGGACAAAAGGAAGCCACATAGGAGAACATAGCACCCTGTGGAGCCAAAGGACAAGATGTTGAGTTTGGTCCACAAGGTAAGGGTTGTGCCTTGGCCTAAAGCTAATGTGATGAGGTAATAGTCCCAAATATTAATAACTAAAACTTCTTCCTTGAAGCCCAGGAGTTTCTCCCAGCTCCTAGGAATCATGTTCTTCTAAATCAGAAACCAGATCTACAAATACTGCTCACCGAACAACAGGAGGGAAGGGAGAGAGGGAGCTGATGACGGCAGCCTGTGACGGAAAGATTCACAGGCATAATTTGCAGCATTTTCCAGCTCTGGGAGAGAAGATAAAAGATCCCCTGATCTAATGACACATTGGAGGGAAAGACAAGCCACAAGGATAAGAGACTGAGAGAGAACTGCCTAACAGGCTTACCTTCCACAGCCATGCTGGGTACTTACAAGGAATCCATTCATACTATCATTCAATAAGTATTTATTGAGTGCCTAGGACATGGCAGCAACTGTTCTGGACATTTGGGACATGTCTATGAACCAAAAGGATAAAGATCTCTGGCCCTGTGGAGCTTACATCCCAGCAGGGAACACAGACAATAAACAATAAACAGAAATAAAGTGCATAGTCTCTTAGAGGATAAAATGTGCCAAGAATAAAAGAAAAGCAGAAAGAGGGAGGGGATCTGAAGTATGTGGAGGGAGTTATAATTGAGCGTGGTGACAGTAAGCCTCACTGAACTAGATTGCAGCCAAGACATGAAGGCGTTGAGGGAATGGGCCGGGTAGACAGTGTGGCCCTCATGGCTCATCATGGCTGTCTGATAAGGCCCCTATTTCTGGGAGACAGCTCAGCCATGACCCATTTTGGAGTGAAATTGTCTGTGTCCCCCCGATTCTCTTCAGCAATCCATGACCCATTCTGTGAAAGCCACCACCTTCAGCCAACCCAGCACACACTGAGAATAAAGAGAGAAGACGGAGATTCTTCAAGAAGGTGATGGTGAGGTTTAGAAAGCCTTGATGATGATCAACGTGGAGTAAGACAGAAACACGTGACTAACTTGCTCACTGAGCTAGGACAGCAGTGGAACCCTCCACCAAAATGGATTCCTTCTACTTCTTGATTGGGCTTAAATTTTACAGTTGACTGTCCCCAGACTTAGCCTACGTCTTGTGATAACTTTCTAATTTTGTTTTTATTTTTTCAGGCTTATTTCATTTTGATCATTGAGTCATGATGCTTTCATTAATTACACTTATTAATACTTTTTTTTGTCAAAAGTTTTGTCAGTTGCTTTATTTATGAAGTCACGAGTTCACTAGAAATAAAGCAGGGTATAAATAACCCCCAAAATGGATAGGATCTATGAAACCCTTATAACCCCAATTTTCTGAAATTGCCTTGATTTTGAAATTCTGCTCCCAACAAATTTACTACAGCCTAGAAATTCACACTTTATGTCCCAGCCTGTCATTCATAGCCAAGCAGCCTGCAAATTGGTGTGACCAGGTGTCTGAATACTTGACTTAGAGTGTGTGGTCATGAGAGACGTGTCTGTGTTCATGCATGTGCACAGTGCATCTGTCCATCCACTTTGTAGTTTGTCCTCTTTATGAATACTCAAGAAGATTCCAGTCTTTCTACTTCCCTTATTTAGAAACCACCCCTAAAAGCTAATATCTCCAAGAGCTGAGATTTGGTCCCCAGAATCATGAATCCCAAGTTCCCACAAGCCCTTGTCCTTTGCTCTTAGAATCTTTCCCTTGGGTATAATAGAAAGGATTCCTTGGTAACTTTGACAACAGTTCGTTCCATGCCTGACCATAACTATAACATATTCAGTCCATATCTATCCAAAAGGCCAGTTCAGTGGTCAAAGTGTGGTTTGGGATATTCACGACCTCAGAGGCATATATCTAAATGGGTTCCCACCCTCTCTTTGCTCTCCCCATTTTATAATCATTGCTCTTGTGGGATGTTGAGGATAAGGTAGAGAAAACATAGAGTAACTGGGATCCAATGGTATTATAATGTCTTCTAGCATGAACGAGTATGGACAGTTGGAGCCTAGCTCAAAGGGAACACATTTTGTCAAGGTTTATACAAATCAAAAGCCCTCCTCCCATTGCAAGTGCCACTGTCCCCACTCAGGTTCACCGGTCTTTGTAACAGCCTGTGTCCATGACAAGTGGGGGAGCACAGGGAGAATTAGCAGAAGTCTTCATTCCCACGTTGGCCTCCCTCCTTTTGTGCTTCCAGTATCATATTCTACGGAGCACCACCCACAAGCCCTTAGAGGTTCCTGATGAATACTCACTTTCTTTCACATCTTGGTACCAAAGATATTATTTTAGTCTTTCTTTATATCCAGCACTAGTAGGTCTCATTGTTTCATAGACTCAAACTGTCTATGAGGAGGAAGGCAGACAAGACGGCCTACAGCGAAAGCAAGTGAAAAATATTAATGCGTAAATGCCATGTATGCAGGGAGTGGCTCAGCTCCCTCCCGTTCTGGCCAAAGGTCCCCAGTGCCGTTCTAGATGGGAGGACAGTGCGTCCTTGCATCCCACCCTTTACAAGCTCCATCTCCTCATGTGTAAATGTGGGAAAGCATTATCTATATTAAAAACTGTCATCAGGTTTAAATGAGAGAATACGTGTAAAACCCTCACACACTGCCCACCACCTAGTCAAATTTAAAAAATGGTGGATGAAGTTTAATCAGTGGATGCCAATTTTAATTTTTTTCAATGTTATTGCTTAACATAAGTCAATGAAGCATTTATTAAGCACCTCTCCAAAATGTCTGTGGGTGCATGTGGGGAAGGCTGCACTAATTAGGAAAACTCTGGACTGAACAAGAAGGTGTTCAGGCATCACCGCGATATTTTCTGTCCTCTAGCAGCGAGGCGTTAATCCTCTGAGACCTTTGTCTTCCACCTAAAAATGGGGTTGGCGATATCTTCCCTAACCTACCTCATAAATCCTATATAAAGAGATGAGAAAGTGAATGGCATGATTCTTTCTACCCTAACCAAAACAAAGCCAAACCACAAGACACACATCCACTTTCAGTGATGGAATATACAGGATAGTATGTGACACCATGCTGCGAGCTCTGTGGTAATCCATGTTTTTCTCGCTCATTCTAAGCATTTGACAATGGGGGGGGCCCATATCAGACGTCTCTTATCCCTGGAAATAGCCTTTCCAGGTGTTCAAATTCAATGTCAACAAATATTACTGAGGCCTACTATGTGCCAGGCACTGCCAGGCCAGAACTGTCCTCTAGAATTGTTGGAGGCGATGAGAGTGTTCTGTATCTGCACGGTCTTGACATAGAAGCCACTCGCCCATGTGGTATTGAGCATTTAAAATGTGGCTAGTGTGACTGAGGACCTGAATTTTTAGTTTTGTTTAATATTAATGATTTTTAAATTAAATCTGAATGGCCACATGTGACGAGTGACTGCCATGGACAAAGCAGGACTAGACACTGAAGATGCAGCTCTGAACAGAAGAACTGAAAGTCCTTGCTTTCTTGAAGCTTATGTTCTAGTGAGAGGGGAGTGGGGACAGACAAAAAGACAATAAGTAAAATACACAGTGAGTCCGGTAGTGGAAAGGGCTATAGAAAAAAATAATAATAATTAAGCTGAAATAGAGTCGGGAAAGGTCCAAATTCTAAAAGGAGTAATGTACTTAACTGTTTCTTTGTACTGTAAAGGCAAGCCTCTCAGATTTTATTTCAGGTACCGCCTGAAGCAAACTGTAGAGTCCAGAGCACATAGGTTTTGAATACATCCAGGAAATCAGGTGTCTGATTCGGACAGTTGCTTCAATCCTTCTCAACTCTGTACTCAAAATACACCACTTCTCACTTGGCACAATCATCAGAAATAATGTGTAGCTTAATAGAACTCCTCCATTAAAAGGTTTTGGAAATAATATATGAAATTAATGGTTTACAAGAATAGTTTTAGACACTTGAAAACATAGCTAACCTAAAGACCTTCAATGCACCATGAATACATTCATTCCCCGACTAAAAATGAATCCCAAAATTGGTTTTGATTTTTATTTAAAATTCAAATGTCTGATGTCCTTAAATTGAACAAATGATATTTAAAAATATCCATATCAGCCTCCAACATCTGCAGATTGCGATTTGCATTTTGAAATTGGCTGCTTGAAATGAACGACATGAGCACTGCCTCTCTTCCCTGCCTCCCTCCAGTTAGTTAATGAAATGCGAGAGGTCAACCCTTTGTCCTTAAATTAGTTCCCATAAAAATCTTTTTGTACTTTGCAGCTTGTTATGATGTCTTGAGGCTGAAGGAAACGTTGCCATTAATTACATCTTTGTTGAATATGGATATCTATTCAGAGTTAGTTGAACAGTTTCAAACAGAATTAGCATCTAGCGACACTCAGGCCAGCTTTGGGTTGGTTATCAAGAATATTTTTCTTTTTCTTCCTTTAAAAAAATTTTTTTTAAATAGCTAAGAGAATTCTCTTTGGCAAGTGTGTATTATCTAATATATTCAGCTTTCAGTTGCTACTTTTTTCCAGATGAAGATGAGCTTAATTGAGGTTGTCCTTTTAAGTTTGTAGAGCCCTTCAACATCTCACACAAAAGCATCTAGAGGCTTTTCATTTGTCTTGAGTATGTTTCAGATGTACAAATATTATTTACTTTAAACTACAAATCAAAAGGTGCACCGTAACTGTTTTAAATAAAACGTTAGTCAGGACTGAAATATATATAAATTCAAAGCAAGGATTTTTTTGAAAAAAATCATTTATGGGAAGGGAGTTCGGTTAACAAATTTTAGAATACATGCTGGAGGAACTGTTTAGCAACGCACTTCAAGCAAGCACTTAATAAAGGAATTTATTTTCAGTTCTCCAAAGATAAATATTAAAAACCCACTCTACAGCTGAGCTATGAAGTTAGCTTCCTGTTTCAGATGCTTCTAAGCATTTGCTTGAATAAGGTGGGGTAAAGCTTGATTTTGAAGAAGTGAGGTTGATCAGTGAAATGTACCCAGTGTGCTCATCCACAGGGGCGTTTTGAAGAAATGAAGAAAAACATTCAGCCCCAGGCTCGGGGCTATACAAACCAGTCTGTAGTATGGGGGTCATGAAGGCTGATAAGTGGGACTCCAGCCCTGGAAAGGAAATCCTATTTTGTGAGCATTTGAATCGACACATTGGAAATTATAATACATCCTAGGGAAGATGAAAGAAACCGTGAAAAATAGGGGAAGATCACTTTTTGTTTTTAATAAAAGAAAAATAAATAAAGCCCCAAGTACTACACAAACGAAATAGATTAACTGGTTTAGGAATAAAATTCCCAAACCTAGAGAAAGCTAATTATTACCTATTGTAGGAGAGACAAAGAGTATGAATCTTCTTTCTCCATCAATAAGGGTCTTGTTTAATATCTTAAAAATATGTTGTAGTGATTTTCATTTCTTTCATTTTCCTCCTGCTCCTTTCCTGAATATGGAACCAGAGTGTCCCTTGTTGTGAAGAATTCCCCGGGAAGGGGTGCTAACCTTGTATCTCTTTTAAGTGAAATATACATTTTTCATTTTAAATGGGAGCTCATAATGACATTGTGTAGAAGGGATTCCAGGCGCACCGCCCCCCCACCCGATTATCACCATGTCTCCTTGAGCTGCACCTCTGGAAAAAAATGTGAAGGAGGTAGCCCTCTGGAATGAATAAATTCTGCAGCTGTCTGCAATTATTTATTAAACTAGATTAAAGAAATAGGCTAAAAACGAATCCGCCACCCATGTTAGAGATAGCATAATAAGAGGACACAGAAAGGGAAAATTAACACCAGGGAGGAAAGAATGTTAGATATGTGTGTTCAAGAACACAGCCATCTCCGCATTGTTGGCTCACACGCAGACACACTCCCGGTTTTCATTTGGCTGGCTGGGCTTTGCTAATGAAAACGTGGGGTTACTAATTCGGATGTGTATGTCTCTAATTAACATTAGAATTGAGTGGTAAACATAACCAGGAGAGAATTCCTGAGATGGATGGGCTAAAAGAGAAGCCAGTGTATTGGGGGGAGGGCAAAGAGGCGGGTTCCAGGGAAGAAATCGGTCAGCCCTTGTTCAGATGAGCTTAATTTTGTCACTTGAGTCAAAATTGGAAACCCGTTTTCTAGCACAATTGCTTCTGTGTTTAGTGGGCACTGTACTTACAGGCTCTTTTTATTGAGGGAGAATTTTATAAACTTAGCACACCATCATCAAACCATCTTGGGGGTCAACTTTCCACTTGTGCCTTTAGCTCTTACGCAAGTACTTTTATAGTGTCTTCTAATATATAGGATTTATCATGGGTTCTGAGAAGAGCTTTTAAACTTAATCCCTCACTGGAGTACTAATTTGTTTCTTCGTCCTTAAAACAGTACTTGTGATTAACTTTCATCACATGCAGTAGATTTTTTTTAAATACAGCCCCTCAAGAAAAGTAGGTTTGTGTTCATTTTTTTATTTTGCCGCTGTTGTTTGTGATGGCTGGGGGTGGGTACAGTGAGGGGGGAGAAATATTGATTGTAGATGCTGATATTATTCATGTATTTCTTCTTTTTTTTAAGTCCAAAAAAATGTAACTAGTAATTATATTTGGAGACAGCTGCCTTACAATATTTCAAATCATGTTTGACTAAAGAAAACAGAAACTACCACCTATCTAAAAAAAGGAAGATTTTAAAGATACGTTTTAATATGCCACAACTTCTTTTCCCTTTTTTTATTGTTCTGGTTTATCCCATGCTATCTGAGTGTAATATTATTCCATAATGTGTATGTATGAAAAACAATACACTTGCATATGTTATAGGGAAGAAAGCTTTTTCTAGGAAAATGAACACTTTCCCTTTTCTTATGATTTCGGTAATGATTTATCAGAGTAACAAAATGACTCATTGGGAAGCCTGTGTTATCTATAAAAGCAATCTGTGTTTTACTTCCTTTCATACTTATAAGGCTAAGGTAACAAAGATAATGAGGAGACCAAAAAAATGCATTTGAATCCTTTTAACTGTAGGAATACTTATGAATTTTACTGAAGCTCACATGTCACTTTTGTAACCTAGTTTAATAAAACGTGTGCTTTTTCTTAATATTTAATGCTCAGCCCGCAAGATCGTGTCCACAGAAATTTTTACATTTATTACACAATATCTGCCTTTCCTTGTTAATTTGTTAGGGGAAAAGAAACCCACATATGAGTATATCCAGAGAAATGCTTTGAATTTATTCTTCTAAACGTACAGGTTACGCTTAGGGAGCGGCGGCGCTGCGTTTACACGTGGACAGAAAGCAGAGACCTCCAGTGTCTCCGTTCCGAAAATGAAGAGAACTTTACAAAAACAAAAACGTACAGCTGGAAATGTCATTCCAGTGGATCTCCACACCACAAAGTTATTACCATTCAGTAGCTTTGCCAATATTGTGCTTCTCTTTATCTGCCTATTACCATCTTAACAAAGTAAATCATTCCTGTTCTGCCCAGATCACATTTCTACCCCCCGCCCTCCGAAAACCAACATTTGTTACCCATAAACAGGGGATCCTTGCTCAGTGATAAGTATAATAGCTTAAATTGAATTTTCCTCCGAATGATTTAGTGAATACTAGAACACATTTTTACTTTGTTGTTTAGACTCAAGAAGGCATAAAATCTCCACCATCTATTTATCATGTAGTTATTTTAATGTAAACATGTGTCCATTTAGATGAAGTGTTTCCATTATTAAAGCTAATTCCGACGTGTCTCAGCTAGACCATGAGAAGGGAGCTCAACTCTTACTGATGGGGGACCGAAATCTGTCTCTGCTCAGCCTGCTGTCAGATATGTCTTCATTAGTTTTTTGTCATTCACCGATGGCAAATGCTGTATAAATGGAATGACGATCAGGTCCGCCTTGATAACTTGTCTTATCTCATTAGTTTTCACATCAAAGTTAATCAGCAATGTGAATTGTAATTGCTAGAGGAGACAATGCGTAGATCACTGGTTGGGTTTTTGTTTTTTTTGTTTTTTTTTTTTTCCGCCTGTATGGCATCTTGAAACATCAGCAGGCTGGTTGGAGCAGATAGGCTCGGAAGGAAAATGATGTGGAAGGCATAATAAGCAAGCTGCTCGGAATTAATGAGCTAACCCAATAAGAAAAGAATGGCCAATCAATGTGAGTTGGGCAAATATAATTTAGAAATAATTGCTTGATTGGTTGCCTATAGTAGACTGATTTGACCACACACAAGGATTAAGAATTAAGATGTCAAGGCAAAAAATAATTTGGCAACTGAGGGCATGTAATTTTTTGTTTCCTTCCCTTTATGATTGAAAGAGATGGGTGTTTGATATGCTGTTCGCCAGAATGAAAACATTAGACACCCTCTCATTCTCTTTCTGTTCCCCTCACAATGCAGGCCCATTCAGAACACAATTGTGATACTCCTGGACAGGACACGAAAAAGGTGAGGATTATTAAGGGGGGCTGAGGGGAGAGAGAGTGTGTTCCCATTTATGGCAGCGATGCCTGAAGGATGAATGTGTTGGTACGAGGTGTTTGCATCTGCGCTGAGCTGCAACATCATTTGGAGGCATGGCCAAGTGATAGATGCACATGTTTGCAAAATATGTCGATTGTCTGTCCTAGGCCCGAAGAGTTCTGCTCACATCCTACATGCTCCTAATGCAATTTTCCCTACAGCTATTCACCAATTAGTAAAGGGCCCTTGCTATATTCTTCTGTCTAAACTATTGGGGAGGTTCAGCCAGCAGGTAAATTTGCTTTGATCTACATTACACCTAATTGAGTCACCAGCAATGTCTCTATCCCAACATCAAGAAATGTGAAAATGTTAGATTATTTCACTGGGGATTAAACCTAATTTTCGCGTGTTCTGCATTAACCTATTAGGCTGGCTAATCTGCATTGCTAATGTGGCTGAGGCAGCTGTCACAGCTAAAGAAAAACATGATCATGCAATCCTTGAATGAATGATTCCCAGCCTGATTAGTCTTAGTGAAGTTAGCTGAGCCCTGGTGATAAGGAAGGAAAATTCCCAGGTTGCCAATAGCTTTGAAAATTATCAGACTGTAGGCAAAAATATACCTCATGATTCACAGGCTTCGGTCCAAATGCCGAGTTGAGTGACATTATTTAAGACTGACTAAGGCTAACTCGAATTGTCACTCGCATAAATGTTTGTGTTTATTTTAAGGGACTAATATAATGGATGCAGATTTAAATGCTAATAGAAGCCAGCCAGACACATAAACCCCAGGCGGTGTTACTCTGTTGGTCTTTTATTAACACAGATTAAATTGTAATATTTTCTAGATAAATTGGCAAAATCAGGAAGATGCATTGCCCCCCAGAACGCTGGATAAGAATGACTCTTGCAAGACTTCTTTCTCATGGATGCACAGAGCAGGTTTACAATTTTTACTATTCTCCTTCGTTGTTTGCTTTCTTTTTTTTTTTTTAAGAAAATTAGGAAAAGATATATATTTATAAGAATGAAAATTGGTCTGCTCATTGGCCACTACCCCTTTCTCTGCCTGTCCCCTTAATTGCAAAGGGTAGGCATGTATTTTTCCTTATCCCTGCACTTTGTTTGCTTGGAGACAGGCTTTGCTGCAGTGAAGTCTTCCCTTGCTTCTGTCCATTTGATTTCAAAGGCCAGAGAGCCTACCATGATGGGTAGGCTTTGGATGCAGAAAGTGTTCAAGGGACTTTGGTGGTTGCAAATAGAGCCAGGAGTCCATTTAATCCGATTACTGGTTGAGCACAATGGGCTTGCCCAACCCACTGTGGACAGAAGTCTTTACTTTGTTTCTATTAGCCAAGAATCAGTTTTCAGGAAAGCGGAATTTTGCCCCCATCCGATTGCCCAGACAATCAACAGAAAATAAATGAGGAAATAGTCTAATGTGTCAATATTTATCTATTGGCCCTAATTGGACTTGAGCATGCGGAGTTGGCAGCTCTGGCTTATCTGTGTGCTCTTGATTGCTCCTCCCATTGTGTGGGCACCGTCCCTGCTATGCACGGGGTAATAACATCTCAAAGGCCAAGAGCACTGTCTGGAGAATAAATGCATTTTAAAGGTCTAAGAACATTGGATTGGAAAGCCAGGGAAAACCCAGGAGGAAGGGAGACCCCAGCAAACTGCAAGCCATTTGTGACTGAAGTGGGCCGTCCTTTCCTGTCCAGGTTCCTGGTACATTGTCTTCTAATTTTCCAGGAAGCTCAGCTGGCTCCAAACCTGTGGGGACACAGCCCTCCTTCTGCTCTTGTTGCCTCTTGTTGGTTGCCAAGTGCTAATGTTTACAGTACTCTCAAATTGCCTTTAAAGACAACAGGAGTCAGTCATTGTAGCTCACAATATTTGAGCACTCATTACATACCAGATAGTATTCTAAACATCTGACATTTGGCTTTCCCCAGGGCCCCAGAGATGACTTCTACCATGAGGTGCATTTTAAAAATAAGTAGCTGAGGCCCCAAGAATAACTTGCCCAAGTTCACTCAGCCAGTGGCAATAGAACCCACCTTGAACCTAGGCGGTCTGACTCCATGCTCCTAATTACCACTGGGCCCCAGAGTCCAGACCCTGACCAGAGAACCAGTGTCTCTTTAAATGTTTCACCTCAGGTGCCCAGGTTGCCTAAGCACCGACCAGAGTCCCCTTCCCAGGAGACATTCTTTCTGGTCGGTGATTGATCTTTCTCCCCCCATCTTGAAAAGCCCAAGTCCACAGCAATGGTAGAAATGGTGCATAATCTGTTGCTTATGGTCCCATTGAACAAGTGTTTCCAATAGCACAATACACTCAGTCCTCACAGCATCTTTTCACGGAAGGAGGGACAAAAATTTCTATTACCCCAGCCTCCTTTAGGCCTCTCAGACCACAGTGACTCTTGAGTCCCGAGTCAATGAAATCACTGCCCAGGAGTCATGCCTCAGCAACTTATCTGAACCATGGACAATGCCTGTGAACTGACCCCTTTTCCCCTGCTCAGCTGAAAATCAACCTCCCCCCTGTTGTCCAAGATGAGCTGTGGTTCCCAGTTCATTCCAAGAAGATAGAAAATGGATCTAATCATGGAACACAGCACACATTGGATTAGCCATAGACAGACACAGAGCCACAATCTCTTCTATAGCCAGCCTATTGCACAAAGTTAACTGGCTTTTTTTCTTTCTAGCTGGATCTGATAGCATCCTGGGAAGTCTTTGTAATGCTTTATATCATAGGATCACTATACCGGTGTGGGAATGGTAACAAACCTACTGCTATGAATTCCTGATATTAGCTTTTAGCGAATTAGATCTGCCTTCCCTATGAATAGCGAGTTAAGAAAGCTGAGACAAATTCTTTTTTAAAAAAACTATTTCTTTGAATTCTATATTACTCACACATAGATTATTTTCTCTTTCTACCAGTTCTACTGGGTTCATTCTTTCTCTAATAATGTATTGTGCCATCACCATGCCCAACACATTTTTGACCTCCAATAAGAGCTTCCCAGAGAGACAGTCCAAAATGGGTCTTAGAGGACTGAAACCACAGGATCAGCTGACCTGGTTTCTTCTGCAGGCTCCAGGGGAGAATCCATTACTTGCCTCTTCCAGTTTTTAGAGTCTGGGGCATTCATTGGCTCATAGATGCATCACTCCAAGCTCTGCTTCTGTCTTCACATCCCCTTCTCTACCTCTTATAACAATCCTTGTGAATACATGGGGCCCACCCAGTGAAACCAGGATAATCTCCCCATCTCAAGATCCTTAAATTGATCCTATGTGAAAAGTCCCTTTTGCCATATGAAGTAATATTCACAGGTTCTGGGCATCAGGACTCAGGCCTCTTTAAGGGGCCATTATTCAACCTACCACAATATGCAGTAGATTCTGGGAAGAGAGGCAAAGTGCTTGGCAATCACTCATTTATTCATTCCTTTGTTCATCTGCCGATACTGACTTGCACTAGAGCTGCTGCAAAGAACAGGGCAGTGTTCATATTGGCATGTTGGATCTAGGAAGTGAGCTCACAACCCACTCAACAATCACACTGAAAGTGAGTTCATTGCAATTGGGGTGCCAGCAGGAAAGAAACAGTTGAGAGAAGAGATGATGGGGGAGGTAGAGCTAATTTAGCCTGGGGTGGCCACTGGTGTCCAGAAAGCCTTCCCTGAGAAAATGACATTTAAGCTAGGAGCTGAGGGAAGTGTAGGACTTTGCTAGGGGAAGAAGTAGGGAAAGGTGAAAAGCTACAAAGACAAAGTGGCCATCCAAGCCTCAAATAATTGTCAGTCTAGTTTAATTGCAATGACAATGGTTTTACTTTGTCTGATGTAGTCAAATTCAAGGTCCCTGTTGTGAGTGAGCATCAGTGTCTGTGTTGTGTCCTAAAAGGGCAAGGGATCCCTGGGGGTGAGAGGAAGGTAGGGCAAGTCTTGTGTGTGTTTAGCAACAAAGGAAGCGGAAAGCTTCCCCAGTTTTTCAGTTCTTGAGTCCCAGCCCTTGTCTGAAGAGAGGTAGACTTTTGTTGTATTTATTCCACTCAACTACAGAGTTAAAGTTAGTACAGAGCTATTTGGCCCCTCTTCCTAGAAGGGCCAGGTGTACAAGAGTTTCTGACAGACCAGCTTTCCTGTCCTCTGATTGGACTTGGTGATTGTATAACTTCCATGACCAAAATATTCTGTACTAAGATTACTTATACAGCCTCAGGATAGCCCCTCACAGGATGCTTATTCATTACAGAGGAAACAGTAAATTGACAGCAAAGAAGCCTGATAGGCAATTCTTTAATCAAGTGATCAGAATTAGCACAACCAGTAATTGGACTTGACATCACACACCTCTTTATAAGATGCACTGAAAAGTGTACAACACCCTTATGGGATCTTCCTGCCTGAAATGCATCCCCTCAATATAATCATGAGGAAACATCATAAAACTCAAATTGAGAGAGTTTCTACAAAATGGCTGACTTGTATCTTTCAAAACTGTCGATATCACAAAAGACACCTCTATTCTTTGTCTCTACAGATATGTCTATTCTGGATATTTAATATAAATGTATCATACAATATGTAGTCCTTTGTGACTGGCTTCTCTCACTTGGCATGATGGTTTATAACATGGTTTGTAACATGTGTTAGTACTTCATTTATTTTTATTTCCAAATAATATTCCCTTGCATGGATACATCACATTTTATTTAGGCATTCGGGTTGTTTCTGCTTTGTAGCCATTATGAATAATGCTGTCATGAACATTCATATGCAAGTTTTTGTGTGGACAGTTTTCATTTCTCCTGGGTGAATATGTAAGAGTGGAATTTCTGGGTCATATACTAACTCTGTGTTTAACCTTTTGAGGTACTGTCACACTGTTTTCCAAAGTGGTTGTACCATTTCACATTCTCACCAACCAGGTTCTGGTTTGTCCACGTTCTTGCTAACACTTGCTTTTTTGGCCATCCTAGGAATTCTGAACTGGTAACTCACTGTAGTTTTGATTCTTTATACTATTCTTAAAAGCTTTCTCTAAGTCTGAAATTATGTCAAAACAGAAAATGAAAAGAAAAATATCCCATACCAAAATTACTCTTAATGAAGGAATTTTGGAGAGAAATCCTTTCTTTTTCTTGGGCTGAGTTGATGAACCAGCAAATAAATCCTAAGGACAAGAGCAGAGCCTGAGTTCTAGAAATTTGGATACTTCCTGGGTTCAGTGTTTCCATTCATTCACTCAAAAAACATTTATCAAACCCCAGTTAAAATACAATGTTAATACAATGAATATAAGGAAATGTGTACTGCTGTCCTTCCCATGTAAAAGTGAACTGCTTTTGAAGCTTCTTCCTGATGGAGATTGAAATTAACACATTCACAAGTGCAACAGATGCGTACCAAGTATGAAAACCTACATTTATCTGTTCCATTAAAATACCACATTCAGCATTGCAACTGATTAGAGCTATCATCTGGTTAAGTTTATGGTAGTTCACTATCATCTGCCATAATCCATTTGGTTTTTACAGAGGCTCATACAATGACTTAGATGGGCATATGATGGGGACCACCACCCTTGCATTCTTGAAGTCTTTGAGAGTGATGTAATTCCTCCTGGGATGTGTCATGATTCTATCTTGGCCAGGACAGGGGAGGAATGGTTTCAAAGGCTCCCACTTGGACCTTCCTTCCAAATTATCTCTTAATCCCCATAACAGGGAGTCAAGCTGCTAAGGATCTCCATCCTGACTATGCATATGCGTACTGGGAAAATAACCTTAAGATGAATGTGAGTACACACTGGAAACACTGTGAGATGGAGTTGAACCAGAATTCAATTTGTCACCTGATCTGCATAAACCCCACTCTAATGGGGGGTCACTCTAATATGATCTAACCTTGCTGTCCCTGTCAGCTCACATCTATATCAAATAGCTCTCTAAAGGTCTGGGTATTTCCTTTTCGGTAGGGCACAACGACTGTGGCACATGTCCAATGGTGGGCTAATTGACAGAAAACCAAATAAGACAGAGACAAAATGTGTAGAACATGGAGGAAACACAAAAATTCTGAACTCACATAAAAAACATGGACTTCAGATCCATGCATATATGGCTTGGGCGCCCCTTCACCACTCATTGGCTGGATAAGGCTCAACATCATCTGTAAGGTGGATTGTTAATGCCTACTTTGCAGGGACATTCCAAGTCAATATAGAGAGCAGAAGGCATGACACAGAGCAGATTCTCCATAAATAAGTAGCTGTTTCTATTAATATTAACAATGTGATATCTCATTGCTCATGGTTCACAGTTCATGTGGCATATGAATATTCACATGGTACAGTCTTAGCCAGTTGAAATTTGAGATATTTATGAGTATGGAATAGTTTCACTTGATACTCTGAGACAAAAGAACAATAACCACTTGCATATAATAAAGTGTGTCTTTGGGGCAACTGGATTTTACCAAGGAGCAAGAATTTAGTCTAAGATGAAGTGAAAACAAAGAGACAGACTTATATACTGCCTTAGTTTGGATCCTGCAAAAGCAGAACCTGTATTAGGGACTTGAGTGCTGATAATTTATTTGGGAGGTGATTCCAAGGAGGGAATTGGGAGAGTCTTATAAAAGAAAATCCAGTAAAATGTGCATTAACATTATTGCTGCTATAGGAACTGAGGCTCAGTTCTGCTGGGAAATCATGTAGAAGGCACTGCTATATTGTTCCTTCAAAGACTACAAGTTGAGAATTTTTTATCTTTTAACTCTTATCAGCCATTGATTGAGGGTTATCCCCTGGAGACATTGGTTCCAGCCTACTTGGAGGCACCTGGAGCTGAGCATGGCTCCAACAAACCTAACAAAACAGGAGGAGCTTTGTGATGGGTCCTTGAAATATGACACAAAAATGGCTTAGGAGATACCTACCAAAGCCAAAATTAGAGGCAAGCTTAAGAGATATTGAGCAGGACACAGAAAAGGCTCCTACATACACTCTATGTCTCCATATTTTATTATTATTCATTGGCTAAATCATTGAGGTGTTTTGTTTTATTTTTAATTAACCTCAGTTTACCCATCTGCAGTGGTCCCACAGGAAATCATAATGATTTTGCATTTTTTATGGTTTTCTAGCATGTCCTTCTGAGGATGCCTATTACCAGAACAAGAAATTCCTTGAGAATCTTTTAAACATCATGGCCTTTCCTGATGCACAGTTACTATATGTGGCAGGAAACAGAGAGCATGGGCTAATAGGTCCAACACAAACAGCAAAAGCAAAACATACTACTTGGATTTGGAAGAGTGTCTAAAGGATTTGGGTTCTACAAACAGCATTTTTGGCAGCTTGGGGCAGCTATAATCCTGTGTCCATAATTTCATTTTATTTTAAGGAGAGCTGTGCCTATTTTCTTTTAGCTGATAAGAATTCTCCTTGCATTATGGATAAACTACAAAGCTTCTGTGAAAATTCATTTAGCTCTACCTCAGAAATTTCCCAATTTCCCATTTGGGGCCTGAGTATAATGGAAATACTTTCTCTTGTTTGATTCTGGAGAGAATTATAACCACTCTTTGGCTTGGGCCTCTTAGCCTCAGGAGGTGAAAAAAGTGTGTGGTGATTGGCTCTCTGGTTTCTTGGTGACATCCACGAAGATGTACTCTATGCCATGGGTCCACTCCACCTATCAGGAGCTTGGGCCTGTGGGATGACCATGGGGCACTGGCAGCCAGAAAGGAGGTCAAAGCCTACATGTCAGCCCAGTTTCCCCTCAATAACCCCCTAGTCAAACACATACAAAAGAAATGGAATTTCTCTGAATGAATTTTTATTGTAAAGCCCTTCTGAAAAAGCAATTAATAATATGAGTCATAGTTTCATAAACACTCCTGTAACTCAGAGAATACCCTTTTTTCTCAGGATGGAATGTACATCCAACATCACACAATGAAATATATTCTTCTTCCTCAGCATCATTTTCCTCATGTTTAAAATTTGGAGTCTATTTGTTGAGACTGTTTTGATTGCAAGTGACAGAAGCCCAACTGGAACTGGCTTAAACTCAGAGGGAACTTGATCATAAGGGTTCTGGGCTATTTTACAGGAAAAAGGGCAGTGATCTAGAGCTATGAGAGGAATATGTCTGACTTCAGGAATAACTAGATCCTGGAACACACTTAGTCCCCAGGTAGACTCTCTCCATCTCTTGGATATGTCCTTCTCTGAACATCTGCACCATTCTTCTCTCAAAATGGATCTACTTCTGTCTTTCTGGCCCATGAAGTAAAACTATACAGTCCTGAACAATTTCTAAGTATTACATCATAAAGTCCAGCCACCAGTACGAAGACATTTCAGTTCCAAAATTTCCAGAGAGAGGTGCCTGGGTGGCTCAGTCAGTTAAATGT
This sequence comes from Mirounga angustirostris, assembly GCF_029215605.1. Taxonomy (NCBI): domain Eukaryota; kingdom Metazoa; phylum Chordata; class Mammalia; order Carnivora; family Phocidae; genus Mirounga; species Mirounga angustirostris. The sequence goes on along the minus strand of NW_026991718.1, from coordinate 92,742,970 downwards.
CTGCCTTCGGCTTGGGTCATGGTCCTGGAGTCCTGGGACTGAGCCCTGCATTGGGCTCCCTGCTCAGCAGGGAGTCTACTTCTCCCTCTGCACCTGCCTCTCCCCGCTGCCCCCTCCACCCCGCTCATCCTCTTTCTCTCTCCTAAATAAATAAATTCTTTTTTAAAAAATTCTCTGCTAAAGACTCTAATTGTCTCACTTTACACCAATCAACTGTATTAAGAGTTCCAGTCATAGAACAACATGGCAGACCCCTGCAAAACCATGGTGAGAAGTCCCCAGAAAAAAGGAGATCATAGGTGGGGCACCTGGGTGGCTCAGTCGTTAAGCATCTGCCTTCGGCTCAGGTCATGATCCCAGGGTCCTGGGATCGAGCTCCGCATCGGGCTCCCTGCTCGGCGGGAAGCCTGCTTCTCCCTCTCCCACTCCCCCAGCTTGTGTTCCCTCTCTCACTGTGTCTCTCTCTGTTGAATAAATAAATAAATAATCTTAAAAAAAAAAAAAGGAGATCATAGGTTGCCAAACCATAACTCTCTCTTACCAAAAGTTTGGACCCAATGATTGTTAACATTTAATAGCTTTAACAGATGCATTCTCTGCTTGACTTAAGATGACTCTCAGTTCAAGGGAACCAATGATTGTGTATTTCTCAAAGAGAGGTGGAAATCTTCTCTAGCCAAGGGCTGAGCCTGCCATAATGGAATCCCGAGTTACTAATGCTGTCAAGTCCCCTCCATCCCAGGGCTTTTCATTCTATGAGCTGTTACATATTTAAGCTTACAAACAGCTCTCTTGGGCAACTATAATACCCACCTGAATATCTTGCCAGCTGAGGTTGCCTTTGATCAGTGTCCACAAGATGGGAACCCTAGGGATCAAGAGTATTTAAAATTCTAAGTCGGTATTGCAGAATGATCCTCTTTGTCTTTGGTTTATTGTAAAATCAACACCTCTTTAGCAAATATTGTTACCATTTCATTCATTCATTCTGCAAGCCTTTATTACATCCCTAGTATGGACAAGGCACTATCTAGATTCAAGTTGTAAAAAAAAAAAAAAAAAAAGAATGCATTGATGGAACTCAGTTATTTGTTTGCATCTTGTCTCAATCAGTTGGGGCTGCTATAACAAAAATACCATAGTCTGGGTGGCTTAAACAACAAACTTTTTTATTATTTTTTATAGTTCTGGAGTCTGAAGTCCAAGATCAGGATGCCAGCATGGTCAGGTTTGGCGGGAGCCATCTTCCTGGCTTCTTCTCATAATGGAGAAAGAGAGAAAAGGAGAGATGGAGAAAAGAGGCAACTCTCCTGTGTCTCATCTTACAAGAGCATTAATCCCATCATGAGAGATCCACTTCTATGACCTCATTACCTCATAGGGGCTCCTTCTCCAAATACCATCACATTGGGGATTAGGGTTTCAGCATATAAATTTGGGGGGAACACAGCCATTCAATCCATAGCACGTCTGTTGGAAAGACAGATGGAAGCAAGTACTTGTGATAGCATATAAAAGATGCAAAAATAGAATTAAATGGCACAATGAAGGGAATTATTAACCATACTGAGAAAAAGGATAGAGGACTCAGAGAATAATTCATAAGGGTGGTGATGATTGGAACAATCCCATAAGAATGAGAAGTTTCCCAGGCTAACATAGAAGAATGAATGAATTCCAAACAGCACAAGAATGGGATTTCCTAAAAATCAGAGACTTCACACCCATGACAACAGCAAACCAGCTGGTAGTGAGGAATCCTGCTTTGGGGATTCATGCATTTCTCATGTCCAATGTTAATTATTTGAGAGAGTTTCCTTACTGTATTAGTTAGGGTAAGCTAAACTGATATAAGTAACACACTCCAAAAATGTATTAAGGTGAAAATCCAATAGAGAATTATTTCTGATTCACATGATAATTGGCTCACACCCCCCACTCCATACCATAATCTAAGGCTTTGGATTCCTTTCATCTGTGGCTCTGTCAGCTCTTAAATCCTCATTTGTTTTCATTCAGTTGATGGTAGGAGAGTATAGTGGAAGCATTCCCATCTCTCAACAGCCTTAGCCCATTGATGAGAGCTAGTCACAAGCCCACATTTGTTTGCCAGGAAAACTGGGAAATGTAGTCCCTTCCTAGGCAGCCACTTTTCAACTACAACAAAATCTTAGGTGCAGCAAGTATTGATTTTGGTCACCAGCCAGCTACCTCTGCCACGCTTACAATATATATAAACCATCTATAAAACATATGTACGCTTCAAACTACTGACACAAAAATGAGCCACAATAAGAATTTGAAACATAGAAGGAAGAAAAAGAACCCAAATTTTTAAGTTCTTGCTTAAAAATACTTCACAGGGGGTTTTATTTACTTTCAAATATGTATTTTCTTAAAGATTTTATTTATTTATTTGAGACAGAGAGAGAGCACAAGCAGGAGGGGCAGAGGGAGAGGGAGAGAGAGAATCTCAAGCAGACTCCATGCTGAGCATGGAGGCCAATGCCAGGCTGGATCCCAGGACCCTGAGATCATGACCTGAGCTGAAACCAAGAGTAGGACACTTAACTGACTGTGCCACCAAGGCACCCTTCAAATATGTATTTTTTTTTTTACAAATTTTAAAATGGTAGTTGGCCATTTATAAATAACCTTGATAAAGTGATATGACATTTTTAAATGTTCTCTATCTTCCTTCTGACTTTACTTGTGGTATAATCAAATTCATTGTAATTTTATTTATTTATTTATTTTGAGTGAGAGAGAGAGAGAAAGTAGGACTGGGGGGAGGGGCAGAGGGAGAGGGAGAGAGAGAATCTTAAGCATACTCCATGCCTAGTGTGGATCCCACATGCAGCTTGATCTCACTACCCTGAGATCATGACCTGAGCTGAAATCAAGAGTCAGAAGCTTAACCAACTGAGCCACCCAGGGGCCCCATTGTAATTTTGAAATAAGAAAAACAAAAACATCAACTTGTTTTTAAAAAAACAACAGCCAGAAAATACAATTTAATTCTAAGGATTCCAATAGCTATTATATAAAAAATAAGTCAAAAGAAGAGGTATTTTAAAACATTAAAAATAAAAAAGATCTTTTTCTTCATTGACCTATGAACTAATTTGTTCTAAAATACAATGAGATTTTATTTTGCTAAGTTGCTCTTTTAAAAATTGTGCATGCAAATGTCCACAATAGCCAAACTGTGGAAAGAGCCAAGATGTCCATCGACAGATGAATGGATAAAGAAGATTTGGTATATATATATAATGGAATATTATGCAGCCATCAAAAGGAATGAGATCTTGCCATTTGCAATGACGTGGATGGAACTGGAGGGTATTATGTTGAGTGAAAAAAGTCAAAAAGAGAAAGACATGTATCATATGATCTCACTGATATGAGGAATTCTTAATTGCAGGAAACAAACTAAGGGTTGCTGGAGTGAGGGGTGGGGTGGGAGGGATGGGATCACTGGGTGATAGACACTGGGGAGGGTATGTGCTCTGGTAAGCGCTATGAATTGTGCAAGACTGTTGAATCTCAGATCTGTACCTCTGAAACAAATAATGCAATATATGTTAAGAAAAAAAAAGAAGAAGAAGGTAGCAGGAGGGGAAGAATGAAGCAGAGGAAATCGGAGGGGTAGACGAACCATGAGAGACGATGGACTCTGAAAAACAAACAGGGTTCTAGAGGGGAGGGGGGTGGGAGGATGGGTTAACCTGGTGGTGGGTATTGAGGAGGGCACATTCTGCATGGAGCACTGGGTGTTATGCACAAACAATGAATCATGGAACACTACATCTAAAACTAATGATGTAATGTATGGGGATTAACATAAGAATAAAAAAAAAGTAAAAATTGTGCATGCAATTATACAGTTAATAGTTAATCCTAAAGAAATAATCAGAAAACTGTGTAAGACTGCATTTTTATGGATGTTTACCCTCATCATATTGTTTGCAATAGTAAATAGTAAATCAAGTTTGCCCTTAAATGCCCCCAAATAAGAAGTGGGTTCAATAAAAGGGGCACAGCCAAGAAGATAACGTGACTCCTGGGGTCCTCATGCAGTTGGAATTAACACTTCTTTTTTACCCTCTAAAGTATCTCAGTTTAGATGATAAATTATATGGTCACACTACATATAATGACATAATATTGCATCCTATAAATGCATGATGTATGAGATTATATAATAAAAAGGTAAATTTTTAGCAATTTGTTGACATTTGTAAAATGGAGTTTGCTATCTATAGATTTAATGCAATTCTAATTAAAATCCTAGCAAGTTATTTTGTGGGTATCAACAAGCTGATACTAAAGATTATATGGAAAAGCAAGACCCAGAATAGCTAACACAATAATGAAGAAGAAGAACAAAGTTGGAGAACTCATACTACCCAATTTCAACACTTACTATACAGCTACAGTAATCAAGACATTGTGGTATTGGTGAAAAAGTAGACAAATTAATTGATTAAATAGAACAGATAGCCCAGAAGTAGATCCACATAAATATAGGCAACTGATCTTTAATAAAGGAGCAAAGATAATCCAATGGACAAAGGATAGTCTTTTCAACAAATGGTGCTGAAACAACTGGACATCTGCATGAAAAAAAAAAATCTAGACAGACTTTATATTTTTCACAAAAATTAATTCAAAATGAATCATCCACTAAATGTGAAATGCAAAACTATGAAACCCCTAGAAGATTACACAGGAGAAAATCTAGGTTATCTCCAGTTTGGTGATGACTTTTTAGATCCAACAACAAATGTATGATCCATGAAAGAAAAAACTTAAAAAGTGGATTTCATTAAAATTAAAAACATCTGCTCTGTGAAAGACACTATTAAAAGAATAAAAAGACAAGCCACAGATCAGAAGAAAATATTTGCAGAACATATACCTGATAAAGGGTTTGCATATAAAATATACAAAGAACCCTTAAAATCTAACAATAAGAAAAATAGTATATTTACTATTTAGAAATAATTAGACTATTATTATTAGTCTATTAGAAATAATAGACTAATTAAAAAATAGTCAAAAGATCTGAACAGACACCTCATCAAAGAAGATGTATAGATGGCAAGTAGGCATTTGAAAAGATGCTCAACATCATATATCATTAGGGAATTGCAAATTAAAACAATGAAATACCACTACATACCCATTAGAATGACCAAAATCCAAAACACTGACAGCACAAAATGCTGGCAAGGCTGTAGAGCAACAGGAACTCTCATTCATTGCAAAATGGTACAGCCATGTTGGAAAACAGTCAGAGGTTTCTTACCAACTAAACAAAGTCTCACCATAGATCTAGCAATCATGCTCCTTGTTATTACCCAATGAGTTGAAAACTATGTGCACACAAAAGCCTGCACACAAATATTTATAGCGGGTTTACTGATAACTGCCCAAACTTGGAAGCAATCAAGATGTCCTTTGGTATGTGAATGGATAAGTAAACTGTGGTATATCCAGACAATGGACTATTATTCAGAATTTTTTTTAATGAGCTAACAAGCCACAAAAGATATGGAAGAAACTTAAATGCATATTGCTAAGTGAAAGAAGTTAATCTGAAAAACCTATGTGCTATAAGATTCCAACTATATGACATTCTGAAATAGCCAAACCTATAAAGTAAAAAACAAAAATAAAAAAAAAAATCAGTGGGTATCAGTGGTGCATGGGAAAGAGGGAAAGGTGAACAGGTGGTGCACAGGGGATTGTGAGAGCTGTGAAACTATTCTGTGTGATGCTGTGATGGTCAATACATGACATTATGCATGTGTCAAAACCCATAGGATGTATAACAAAAAGACTTAACCCTAATGTAAACTATGGAATTTAGTTAATAATGTATCAATACTGGTTACTGGTTCATTAATTGTAACAAATGTACCACATTAATGCAATATGTTAAAAGGTGAAACTATGCAGAAAAGGGGGTATATGAGAACTGCACTATTTTGGGGTGGAGGGACTGTACTTTTTGTTCAACTTGTCAATACACTTAAAACTTCTCTAAAAATTGGGCACCGGGGTGGATCAGTCAGTTAAGAGTATGCCTTCGACTCAGGTCATGATCCCAGGGCCCTGGGATGAAGCCCCGCGTCAGGCTCCTTGCTCAGCGGGGAGCCTACTTCTTTTTCTCTCTCTGCCTACCAATCCACCTGCTTGCATTCTCTCTCTCTGTTAATAAATAAACAAATAAATAAATAAATATCTTTAAAAAAAACTTTTCTAAAAATTAAAATCTATTAATGTAAAAATGCAGTTTCTGTGCAGTATTATTGTATGAACTCATATGGCTCTATGACCTCAAAAAAGAATCTAGAGGATACAAATCAAAATGTGAAGCCATCTTCCCATTACAGAATTAGGGAAGAGTTTCTGCTTCTCTATAACTTCTTTTTTTTTTTTAATTTTTTATTGTTATGTTAATCCCCATACATTACATCATTAGTTTTAGATGTAGTGTTCCATGATTCATTGTTTGTGCATAACACCCAGTGCTCCACACAGAACGTGCCCTCTTTAATACCCATCGGATCCCTACATTTGTATCTTTGGGGTAAATACCCAGGAGTGCAATTGCTGGGTCGTACGGTAGCACTATTTTCAACTTTTTGAGGAACCTCCATACTGTTTTCCAGAGTGGTTGCACCAGCTTGAATTCCCACCAACAGTGTAGGAGGGTTCCCCTTTCTCCACATCCCCACCAACATTTGTCATTTCCTGACTTGTTAATTTTGGCCATTCTGACTGGTGTGAGGTGGTATCTCATTGAGGTTTTGATTTGGATTTCCCTGATGCCGAGTGATGTTGAACACTTTTTCATATGTCTGTTGGCCATTTAGATGTCTTCTTTGGAAAAATGTCTGTTCATGTCTTCTGCCCATTTCTTGATTGGATCATTTGTTCTTTGGGTGTTGAGTTTAAGAAGTTCTTTATAGATTTTGGATATTAGCCCTTTATCTGATATGTCATATGCAAATATCTTCTCCCATTCTGTCGGTTGTCTTTTGGTTTTGTTGACTATTTCTATGGCTGTGCAAAAGCTTTTTATCGTGATGAAGTCCCAATAGTTCATTTTTGCCCTTGCCTCCCTTGCCTTTGGCGATGTTTCTAGGAAGAAGTTGCTGAGGCTGAGGTCGAAGAGGTTGCTGCCTGTGTTCTCCTTTAGGATCTTGATGGACTCCTGTCTCACATTTAGATCTTTCAACCATTTTGAGTCTTTTTGTGTGTGTGGTGTAAGGAAATGGTCCAGTTTCATTCTTCTGCATGTGGCTATCCAATTTTCCCAACACCATTTGTTGAAGAGACTGTCTTTTTTCCATTGGACAGTCATTCCTGCTTTGTCAAAGATTAGTTGACCATAGAGTTGAGGGTCTATTTCTGGGCTCTCTATTCTGTTCCATGGATCTATGTGTCTGGTTTTGTGCCAGTACCATGTTGTCTTGATGATAACAGCTTTGTAATAGAGCTGGAAGTCCGGAATTGTGATGCTGCCAGCTTTGCTTTTCTTTTTCAACATTCCTCTGGCTATGCGGGGTCTTTTCTGTTCCATACAAGTTTTAGGATTATTTGTTCCATTTCTTTGAAAAAAGTGGATGGTATTTTGATGGGGATTGCATTGAATATGTAGATTGCTCTAGGTGGCATTGACATCTTCACAATATTTGTTCTTCCAATCTATGAGCATGGAACCTTTTTCCATTTCTTTGTGTCTTCCTCAATTTCCTTCATTAGTATTTTATAGTTTTCTGAGTACAGACCCTTTGCCTCTTTGGTTATTCCTAGGTATCTTATGGTTTTGGGTGCTTCTCTATAACTTCTAATTCTTTAATATGTACTGCTTGAGTTATTAAAGAGGGGAGAATTTTCTTACCTCAAGAATCAGGTTCTCGGGGCGCCTGGGTGGCTCAGTTGGTTAAGAATCAGGTTCTCAAAGTGTTAAGTACTAATAATGATTCTCATTAATATGAGCTTACTACATTCCAGGCATTTGGCATGCAATAGCCCTGAAAGTTAGGTCTTTTATGCCCTTGTATAGATGCAAAACTGAGACATTAACTACTTTGTTCAATGTCATGTATGTCCCTATAATTTTGAGAATGACAGGCCAAGCACACCCTTCTCCCTTTTTGCTGCTACATAGACAGGTTTATGGGAAAATCTTTACCAGCCTTCCACGTGCATGTGGGTGTCTATAGGCACGTTAGCTGCCCTACCATGGAGGTCCTCAGCTAGACCAGGGAGAAGTCATTTTACCTTCCTCAACTGAGGACAAATGTCTATGTAGATCCAATGGAAGGCTGGGCAAGTATCACATAATCAGAGCTGGAAATTACATTAATCTAGCACTGAGCACTTAGTGGGATGCTAGCTTTCTCTCTAAGACCATGAAAAGAAAGTTGTTTTTCTAAAGTAATACCGTGGCTGTGTGTTAGCCTTATAGCCTGGTTTCCTGTTTGCAACTAGAGCAGCCTTATAGATAACAGGTTGTCAATGGACAAAGTGAATTTCTGTTCATGTTATTCTTTGCTTCCCTATGGAAAACTGGGCTGCCTTTGGTCTTGTCTTTAATTATTCACATACAGAGGCTGGTAAATATTTCATACCTATTTGCAAGGCTGTTTTTTTGAGAAGGCTACTTTAAAAATCACCCACTGGCATGATTTGAGAGAAGGACAGCCCTTGAGGCCACACCATAGAATGTGCTCCTTGACCACTGCCTCAGGTTGCATTCTCCCAGAAGTAGATTCTGAGACAGGAATTTAGGTGCAAATAGGTGATCACTTAGCAAGCAACCCCCCGGGAAACACCATTCAGGGAGTGGGGCGCTGAGACAGGGAAGGAAAGGAGCCCGTAGCGGGGGCTTTCAAGCCTGTTACTGTGTTGTCCCTGGAACCTTCAATGGACAGGCCCCTTCAGGTTTAGTCCTTCTGAGTTAAGAACATGCTGCTCTCCAGCATAGCAAGCACTGGCTGCTCCTGTACCAGGCTGAGTTATATCCTTGCTCTGCCTTTCCCTCTACCTCCTAGTTACCCTTTGTCTCAGTTTGACTTCCCCCAGAAGTAGACCCTGAGACAAGGAGAGCACAGGCATTCTATATGGGAGGTGATGCCAAGAAGTATATGGTGGGAGGGGAGAAGTGAGATGGGCCAGGAATTCCTGCAGGGGTGGGTTCAGCCCACCTGAGCCTTGAGGGCAATATGTACATCAAACCCCTCAGGCAGTGGGGTTCTTTACTCCCCTCTTTCTGGAGAAATGACTTGTGCCTTTAGGAAGATGAGCCTCAGATCTTCCTGGAGGTCCCTTGTCCTCAGTGGGCCGACCTGGGCTTAGCCTAACACCGGCTCCCCCTCCTACAGGTGTGCTGAGCAGGGATAGGCTTTGGCCAAGGCAGAGACTTGTGAGAACATGTCCACATTTGTCTCCTAAGCCACTGTGCTTTTCAGAAGCACAGCGGAGCATAGTCAGCCTCCTGTGTGGCTGCTTCCAGCATCAGTGGTATGGCCCTGAGCTCTGCTGGATGGAAGGCATGGTATGCCTGTCATCAGAGACACCTGCACTTGCCCACCAATCCTACTTCCAGAGATCTTTGAACAGCACTCTGAAAGTCCAGGAGGCACAAACCTTCCTTCCCAAACTTCTCCTTCCTCCTGCACAAAACAAGATAGGAACCATGCCCCACCCCGTTCTCCCAGTTGCCTTTTTTGGTGGATTTGGGAGATTGGATTCCTTAACTCAGAATGATGGCAGATGGGCACTTAATGTTTTTTTTTTTAACTCTGACACCGCTCCGTGCAGTGGGGATTCTCAAAGTGCAAGTTTCAGCCCTGCTCACAGATATGTGTGGTTTTCTAAACCAACTTTCTATATGTGTAATTTCCAGTGCATGATGAAGGAACAGAGAGTCAGACAGAGACAGAAATGGAGACAACAGTCAATTCAAGTTTTTTTAATAGTGAGAGTAGGGGAAGGAAAACAGACTTGAAAATTTATTAACATCTAATCCTGTTAAGATTTTCTCCACCATATGCCAGCACAACAGCACACTGGAAATGTGTACTAATTACCCTGTTGTATCTTGTGTGTATGCTTTATACGCAGCCCCTGACCTTTTCGTTAATAACTTTGCGTTATATTCATTGACCTGAAACAAATTGAATTCAGTGGCACTCACGCAAGAATTGAATTACACAGTCTTCTTAACTGGTCTCTTATTTATTTAAATGTGAAGAAGTAATGGCTTGCCACCTGTAATATTTTTCCAACAAAATAAAATTAGAATTCCAATATTTTCCCTAAGCCAGATGATTTTTTTTTCTGATCATCTAGCCATGAATATATATTAGCCATGAAACTATAGTTCTGGTATTATCTCTAAAAAGAATCTCTTAATTTTCTCTTTCATTGCCAATGCTCTGAAAAAATGCTGATATAGAAACGTATTAATTAGAGGAGATTTATGTAAATCAGCTGGGCTAGGAAGGCTTTTCTGGGAAGTGGTCCTGAGAACAGGCAGCACTCCACCTCCGCCACCAATAGTTACACTGTCTTACCCTCCCCAGCTCTTTGGAGCCTTCTTCTGTGATTTAATATACCTCCGGATGGCAAAATCGGGAGCTCTAAGACAAGAATATGTTAAGCATGTGAAGATATTTTCCGCTGCATTTGTTAGTTTTAAGTCCTTGAGCTGCATTGTCTGTTGACTGGAGGGGGGGCGGGCAGAAATCTAATTTCAGGAGTTTAGTGATGTTCTCCTATCGACCGTTTCACGGGCAACAGATACTGCCGGTAACGTTCTTAACACCACTCACTCATCTCTTCCCTTGGAGGATTCTTGCAAGCGATCGAAGAGATAGGAGCCGCTAGAAATTTTTGGCTTTGCTTTCTAATTCCCGTGTGAAATTAATTGTCCCAACTGCAAAGAACTACTTACTCCTTTACTTACTATATTTAACTTAAAAATGCAAATGTTATTAGTGGACTGATGACTGATAAGGGTGCCTTTGTGGCTGGCTTTAACCTCTATTAGTGAGGATTATGGGGACGTAGCCACACTGGCATTTTCTAAGTGTCACCGTGACAGCACTTGCTCACAAATGCCTATCTGTCACCGTGAGTTTTATCACTCGGTTTTTCCCTCCGAATGTAGACTAATAAGCCCAGAAATTACAATTGCCTCCCTGCCGAATCTGTGATAGGCGGAAATAATGATATCAGTGCCCTGCTAATCTTCTTGCCTCTGCGCTTGGCACTGTCCTATTGAGTCACCTGTCACACTCCGCTTTGATGAGGCGAATTCAATCTCCCTGCTGTAATGACAATGGGGCCATTTTAATGTTTGAAAATGATTATGTGGAAGCTTCGCTGTGCTCCGTCTTGGCAAGCAAGCCAGGGCACTATGCACACCAGGAGAGCGGGCTCTGGCTGGCAGGCAGGTAGTGGTAATGCTGAGTTATTGGGAAGCGGGCTCACAGTTCGCTTCATTGTCAGCCTTCTGTCCTGGTCTTGTAGGAGGGAAGGGTGGGGAGGGGAGAAGGTGGGCTCACTCTTGCAGAAGCATAGCCACTGGCTAATCTCTCAGTTGCCTGTACACATTTGCCTCTAGAAGGGTTTCCCAGGACCATCTGTGTTGGTCAAGGAGACAAGGGTGGCTGGAGCTTATAAATAACACTGTTACACTACCAATATCATTTGCTGGTCTAAGGGCAGGACAGCAGTATGCGAATTTTGGAGTACTTACTGTCTAGGATGCTAACCAATTCAAACTACTCTTACCCCAAGCCTACTCTTTCCTTCTTCTTTGACAGTAATTCTGCTGCAGAGCCATATATATATATATATAAATTGGAACATGTTGGTGAGATGCTGATGAGATCTGGAGCAACCAGAGCTGTTATCCATTGCTGGTATCAATTTCTAAAACTACTTTCGAAAACCGGTCTCTACCAAAGCCAGACATAGGCAAACCCAACAATTTTACTCCTAGGTAGGTTTCCAGTGGAGATGCATGTCGTAGCAGAATCCTTCATGACTATGCCAAATCAAAATTCATCCAAATGCCCACCAACAGTAGAATAGATGAGCTGACTAGGAGTAGGGTTACAGAGGAATACTATACAGCCATCAGAATGACTGAGCTACAACTACATGGAGGAAGCTCCCAAACTGGATACTGGGTGTAAGAAGTGAAACAAAGTGTACATATATAAAGTATTGTATTTATACTTGTTCAGAGGCAGACAAGCTGCTCTGTGATGTGAGAAGTTGGGATGGTGGTTACCCTTGGTGGAGTTCCTGGAAGAGGCCAACAGGGGGAGCTTCTTGGGGCTGATAATACTCTGATTCTTGATCCAGGTGCTGGTTACATTAGTGTATTTGGTTTCTGGAAATGTATTGATTTGTGTACTTCTCTGTATATATTGTAATAAATGATTTTTAATTACATTTAACTTAATTTTTTAATGTAATGTATGAGGCATCTGTGTGTTCTCTCTGCCTCTACAGCACTTTGTAGCTGGACCTCAAACTCCTTCCCCAATGACCTGGTCTGTGTAAATGGGATCTGAGAAGGGTGTCTCTGTTGAAAAGCAAGAACACTGATCACTGAACTGGAGAGAGAAGTGCTGTGCCATCTGAATCTTCAGCACTTCCAGCATCCTGCCAGTGTGGTCCCTGTGGATCCCTTGTCTCTGGGCAAGAGAAAGAGAAGGTTCTGGAAACCAAAGAAAGTGTGTTTGTTGCACTCTTCAGGAGGCAGGGAAAGTGTCACAGTGCATAGAGGTGACAAATCAGGTGTCCTAGGACCACTTCCCAACTATATCTCTTACAAATTCTTCCTGTCCTGCTTCAAATCATAACTTTTTCTGATGCATTCACCAAATATAAGTCATGTGAATGAAAATTGCTCCCTTTTGAAGCTGCTACTTATCCATGGCTTTTCCCTATTTAAACAATAAAGCTCAAGGAAACCATTAGTATCTCTGGTAATCAGATCCCAGAGGGACCCAGTGGACCACACATAGCCTACAGCCTCTGATCCTTCCAGAAGGGCAGCTCCCAAGTTCCCTGTTAACATGAAAAAAAAAAAGGTGTGCAGAAATGAGTCATAATTCAGCAGGCAAAATCATGTGCAATTGGACTGGGCTGAGTCCTGTAATGTAAAATTTTTTTTTTAAAGATTGTATTTATTTATTTGAAAGAGACACAGAGATAGTGACAGAGATAGTGAGAGAGAGAGAGCACAAGCAGATAGTGAGAGAAAGCACAAGTGGAGGAGAAGGAGAAGTAGGCTCCCTGCCAAGCAGGGAGTCTGATGCAGGGTTCGATCCCAGGACCCTGGGATAGGGCCTGAGCTGAAGGCAGATGCTTAACCAACTGAGCTACCCAGGCACTCCTATCTGTAATGTAAATTGCTTGGCTTATTTCCAGAGCAAACTGGAGATGCCCCTGGCCAACTAAGTAGTCTCCAAACTCATTCTTTATCCTCATTTGTTTCTTCTGGCAAGCTGTTTTGTCCATCTTACCTGTCCAACATAGGGTTCATTTAACTTAGTGGTCACCCACTTATAGTTACAATAAAATCAACTGCAAAAACATTTTAATCTTATTATCCAAGACTCTTAGCAGGCTCTTAGTCTTTCTTAAATGTGGAACCATAACAATGTTGTTTTTTTTTTTAATAATACCAGTACCCATGATAATAGCAATGAATCCACCAAATTTTTAATTATTTTCAAGAAAATAGTGTTTTTTCTACCCCCTACTAGCAGTGTGATATCTTGGAAAATTTATTTATCCTCTCTGCACTTCAGCTTCCTCGTCTGTATAGTAGGATAAGAAAAGCACTGACCACAGAGTTATTTTGAGGATCAAATGAGATAATGCATGTAGAGCACTCAGAATGGCACCCAGGATATTGGACACTCTTGATAAATGGTGGCCCTGAGAGCAATGACGATTATGATGCTACTTCCTTGAGCAAAGCTCACCAACAGGCTTCCTTTGCCTGAAAAACAAAACCCACACTTGATCATGGCAGCCAAAGTCCTTTGTGATCTGACCCCAACCATCTTCTCAATCCTAGCATCTTCAACAGATTATACCCTCCCCATTTTCCAAATCTGTTCTGTCCTTTTTTTCCTAGTTGAGGTAAAATTGATGTATGACATTATATTAGTTTCAGGTAAAATACATAATGATTTGTGGAGCACTTGGGTGGCTCAGTTGGTTAAGCTTCCGACTCTTGATTTCCACTCAGGTCATGATCTCAGGGTCATGGGATGGAGCCCCGCATCGGGTGCCAGGTTCAGCATGAAGTCAGCTTATCCTTCTGCTCCTCCCCCTGCGCTCTCTCTCTCTCAAATAAATAAATAAATAAAATCTTTAAAAAAAATAATGATTAGGTATTTGTATATATTGTGCAAATGATCACCACCATAAGTCTAGTTAGCATCCATCACCACACAAAGTTGCAAAAATTTTGTTTTCTTGTGATGAGCACTTTTAAAATTTACTCTCTCAGTAACTTTCAAATATGCAGTACCAGTATTGTTCACTGCAGTCACCATGCTGTACATGACATCCCCAAAATAACATATTTTATAATCGGAAGTTTGTACCTTTTGCTGCTCTGACGTTTTTTCTCTTCACCTCTTTTCCCATAAGCATCTGCGATAGAATTTCTTCCTTTCTCTCCCTTTATTTCTTCCATTTTAGAGCCTACTATTTCTTCAAGGCACAGACAAGAAGTTCTTCCCTTCATAAAGTTGTGGCTTCCTTAGAGGGGGGACCTCCACTTTGGTGGGCACCCAGAGGCATCACACAGTAGGACCTCATGGGTTTTAGTTGTGTGGCAGAGCAGTTATCACTCTACTACTACCCATACAATCCCTTTCACTTTCCAGCCTTCCTTGCAATGTAATTGGTTCTGACCAACATAGTGAGAACAGAAATGATGGGTGACATGTTCAGGATGAGCTCAGCTCCTCCTCAGTCCCTCTCTTCACCTACCACAGCAACCTCAGAAGCCATAGGATCCCAAAGAGGCAGCTAGAAGGTGGCAACAGTTTCATCAGCCTGAGTCCCTGACTGAGTGAGGACAGCCCCCACTGACCTGGATGGAATGTCCAGACCTTGTGTGAACCACTGGTCTGCAGCAGTTGGTTCACTGCAGCCACTGAGCCTAATGAGTGCTACTTCCTCCTCTGTGCTCAGATCACTCAGAATCTGTATCTTAATGGGGATTGTATTACAGCGGTTGGGGATGCATGTGTGTGCACACATGAACTTTCTTCCTGGCAAGAATATAGCCTCCCAGAATTCTGGGGTCAAGTCAGCTTCATCTTTGACTCCCTTATGGCCCTTACCAGGTGCTGGGACACAGTAGGAGTTCAGAAATATCTGTTGAATTGATTGTGCTTCCCTTTGTTTCCAAATTAAGACAAAGTCCAAATGGGTAAAAGCGCAGCTTTAAGTAAGGATATTTTTCCCTAAACATAGTAGTAAATGATTATTCTCCAGTTTGGGGAATGTCTTCCCTTTGACTTAAAAAAAAAAAAAAAAGGAAGGGAAATTCATGCAATGCAGAAGATATTTGTTTATTTAAATCTTTTTTATTTAAATCTTTTTATTTAAATCTTTTCTCTATTGCTTGCAACTACTGACCTCCTTATACATAAAACAATCACTTATAATGATAACCAGCCTTCCATTTCAATTTCAAAAAATCCACTGAGAATGTCTTTAGAAAATCCTAGCTCACGGGCGCCTGGGTGGCTCAGTCATTAAGCGTCTGCCTTCGGCTCAGGTCATGATCCCAGGGTCCTGGGATCGAGTCCCATATCGGGCTCCCTGCTTGGCAAGAAGCCTGCTTCTCCCTCTCCCCCCCGCACCCTGCTTGTGTTCCTGCTCTCACTATCTCTTTCTCTGTCAAATAAATAAATTAAAAAAAAAAAAGAAAGAAATGAAACCCTAGCTCAGTCTGATTATTTTGTCTGGCTTGACAAGGTAAAAAATTAAAAATAGAAAAGAAAGTCCCCCAGTTTGAACACACCTATAAATTTTTTTATTTTGTGAACAAACTGCCTGTGAACCTACCAAAATCTTGGTCTAAGAGACCCCCCTAAAGAAAATAAAACACCAGTTTGCTAAATTCAAAGATATTTGGTTTGAATAAGACACAAAGAAAAGGTATATACATCTTAGGGAATAAAGAGGTGAAACAAAAAAAAAAAAGGATGCCCTACATGGGAACTTATATTTCCAAATATCACTGAAACAATCAAAACAGAAGAAACGAGAATTAGGGAAAACTGAATGCATTTGGTACTTACTATGAAAGGTGGAAAATACAATTTCAGAGGGTGGGGAGAATAGTACAGAACCAATTCTGAGGGAGGATAAAGGGGTTCCACAATCGGTTTGTATAAAAGGGTTCCCACAGTAGAACTGAATAAAAGCCTATTGTTTCCAGCCTTCTAAACACAGAGAGACCTTTGTAGAGAATAGAAAGTGTGTTACAGGAAATGTCTCTGCTTCCAAGAAGAATGATGTTGGGAGGCGGCTCTTGCACAGACATGTATTCTAGGTGAATATGTCTCATTGCTGAAAGATGTATCCCAGCTCGGGGCTTATAAATGGATCCCAAAGGAAGTTCCAGCAAGTATATGGAGAAAATATGGCTCTCAGGACAAAGCACAAGTTTAAGACATATGCCAGAATATCAAAATGGGTTACTAAAGGAGCAGGATTGAAAAGCTTTGCAGACTAGAAGCCACTCTTAACCAACCAGCATGGCCAACTCAGCGAGTCAGGCTGGCTACCTATGAACAAAGTGTTGGCATGGTTTCTACTCCCTAAAAAAGTGTGTGAATATTATAGAAATATTAAAAATTGCAGGCATCTGAGAGGGCAAGAGAACTTATTTCTACTCTGTTCATAAGCTAATGAAGATGTATTTTGAGCTTTACTTTGTGCCTTGGATGAGAAGCTGAAACGTTGATAATCAACATGTGCCAGATGATCAAGGATCCTTTAGTCATCAACCAAACGCATGCCTATTTTTGGAGGCAGTGATTTTGATCTCCCTCTTCATATTTCCAGAGACTTGGAAGCAGCCAAGAGGGCGCCTAGAGAAAGGTTTGAAGTGAGCTTAATAGCTCCTTACTGCAGAGTAGGTTTAGCATATGTCCTTCAAAAGTTAATGACCCTACTAATGTGTCGTTAGCACACGGTGTCGGGCTCTTTGACTCTCTTTAGGCTCTCAGGATCCTCCGAGCTTGAACAGAGGAGATAGTGAGGAGTAGTTTAGGAGAAAAATAAATGCACAGCACATTTTTCTGTTATTTGGGAACACTTTTCAGTATGTTATCATATGTAAATATGTCTATTTTAAATGAGTTTTGTTATTGATTTTGAAATCTTGAGAAATCTTAAAAGGAAATTCTCTCTTGTTCCTTCATAGAGGGAGTTTACAAATACACGTACAGCTTATAAAATGAGGGCATTGTCTACTGTAATAACAACAGCTCTCAGGGTAGGCTCCCCAGAAGCAGATTCTGAGATGTGAATTCTTAAACAAGTGTTTTCTTAAGAAAGTGCTCCCAGGGAAAACTGAGAAGGGCTTGGAGAAGCTGGAGAGGGAAAGAAAGCAAGACAAGAAAAGGCGTGGTCCAAGCAAAGTCGTACAAAGGACAGAAGGAGCCTGGCCTCACAGGGACTCCAGAGCATAGGTTATGTCTCAAAATTATCTCAACCTGGGGCAAGGGTTCAGAGCATCCCAAACCAGGGGAAGCCCACAATAGAAAAGGTAAAAAGTCCCTGAGGGGGTATAGGTAAAGTGTTAAGCAACATCTTTTCTGGTGGATACTTTTAAGAAGCATGTGACATAAGGGAATGCAAACAAAGTTATCAAAAAGTGAGAGAAAGTGGCTGAGTAATATTCCATTGTGTATTTATATACACCATATATATATACACACACACACCACATCTTCCTTATCCACTCTTCTATCAGCATACACTTGAGTTGCTTCCATATCTTGGCTATTGTAAATCATGCTGCTGCAATAAACATAGGGGTGCATATATCTTTTTGAATTAGTGTTTTCATTTTCTTTGGGTCAATACCCAGCAGTGGAATTATTGGATCATATGGCATTTCTATTTTTTATTTTTTTAGGAACCTCCATACTGTTTTTCACAGTGACTGCACCAATTTACATTCCCACCAACAGTGCACAAGGTGGAATCTAAAAAACAAAACAAGCAAAGAAATAAAGTGGTTGCCACAGGAGAGGAGAGTGAGGGATGGGCAAAAGGGGTAAAGGGAAGTGGGAGGTACAGGCTTCCAGTTATGGAATAGATAAGTCACAGAGATGAAAGGTACAGCATAGGGAATATAGCCAATGGTATTGTAGTAGCAGTGTGTCATGACAGATGGTAACTACCCTTGTGATAAGCATTGCATAACATATAGACTTGTCCAATCACTATGCCATATACCTAAAACTAATGTAACATTGTGTCATCTATACTTCAATATAAACAAATACATTAACGAATGAAAGAATTGATTAATTAATTAATTTAAAAGTGGAAAGTGGAAGTGGGAGAAAAACAATTAGATGTCCTTTTCAAAAATTAGAACAAAAAAAACAGCACAGAGGACTGGCAGACTGTTACTCTTTTTTTTTAAGATTTTATTTATTTATTTGACAGAGAGACAGAGAGAAAGAGAGAGAGAACAAGCAAGGGGAGTGGCAGGCAGAGGGTGAGGGAGAAGCAGGCTCTCTGCCGATCAGGGAGCCTGATGCAGGGCTGCATCCCAGGATCTAGGATCATGACCTGAGCCGAATGCAGACGCTTAACAACTGAACCACCCAGGCGCCCCTGGCAGACTGTTACTCTTCTATGAAATGTGGTAATCAGCCTCCAAAATGGCCCCCAAAGATCGTCTCCACCTGGTTTTTATACCTCTGTGTGGGCTCCCACACACACTGGATCCTGGTTGGTCTGTGTGGCCAATAGAATATGGCAGGAGTGATGGTATGTCACCTTCTCGAAGGTTATAAAAGACATATTGGTTTTTGCTTCTCTCTCTTAGGCCACTTGCTCTGGGGGAAGCCAACTGCCATACTGAGGAACTCCCACAACCCCGTGAAAGGCAAGGAACTAAGGCCTCCAGCTGACAGCCATGTGAGTAAGCAATAGGGAAGCAGGAAGCAGATCCTCCAGCTACTGTTAAGCTTTCAGATGACTGTAGCCCCTACCAACATCGTGAATACAATCTCATAGGGAGACCCTGAGTCAGAACCACCCAGATAAGCTAGGCCTTCAGAAACTGTAAGATAATAAATGTTTTCTGTTTTAAACCACTACATTTGGGAGTAATTTGTTACACAGCGATAGACAATGAATGCATGAAGCATGTACTCAAAGCATGTTTTGTGCCCTTATGAGTGTTACCAAATACTGGGACCCAAACAAATCTGGATACCAAACTGAGAAGAGTCCAGAACCAGGCCAGGGGGAAAATGCAGGGGTTACCATGGATGCCAATGTCAACAAAACAGCTCAGGGAGACTAGGAATATTTCCCATGCTGTTGAATGAGCAGCTGCTTCCAATTTAGAATCAGTGTCTCAAATGAGGAAAGAGAAGCTTCCAGGTGGTTAAAGAAAAAAATGTAAAACAAATATTTTTAAAAGATTTTCATTATGATTAAAATTTAAAAAAAAAAAAATCTACCTGACAAGAAAGCTTCAATTATCTGGAAGCTAATTTTCTTTCTCTTTCTTTTTTTCTTTTCTTTTCTTTTTTCTTTTTTTTTTTAGAGAGAGAGAGTATACGCATGCATGGGGCGGCGGGGGGGGAGTAGCTGAGGGAGGGGAAGAGAGAGAATCAAGCAGGCGCCATGCTCAGCACAGAGCCAATGAAGGGTTCAGTCTCGCAACCCTGATATCATGACCTGAGGCAAAATCAAGAGTCGGAGCTTAACTGACTGAGCCACTCAGGAATCCCTGGAAGCTAATTTTTAGAGAACACTTTTGATTATTTATTCAACAACCATCCCCAACCCTCTTTTCCATGTTGGCAGAGCCCACCTTCTACTTTAGAGAGTAAAACTTAACCTTTGTAGCTAGTTCACAGCCAATGGGACTCAAAGGCAGTCTAAAGAAGAAATTTTTGAAAGATTTTCCATAAAAAGAAAGACACATAGGGCAAAATGCCCCTTCCTG
Organism: Mirounga angustirostris; assembly: GCF_029215605.1. Classification (NCBI taxonomy): domain Eukaryota; kingdom Metazoa; phylum Chordata; class Mammalia; order Carnivora; family Phocidae; genus Mirounga; species Mirounga angustirostris. Next base: position 92,722,692 of record NW_026991718.1, on the reverse strand, counting down.
CCCACCTTTAGAACTTGTATAAGAATATTCTACTTGGATTTGCAGTAATAGTCTTGCTATCATGAGGAGCAAGACAAACTGGTCATAGAGAAGCTGACTCTCCTCTCTCTCTCTCTCTCTCTCCCCTAGCTTCAGGGTAGTCAGGTCAGACCTCTTACACGGTAGCCTAAGGCCCCAGAGAGAATGTTCCAAGAGAAACCAAGAGAAGAAGTGAGGCCTTTCCTAACCTAGCATCAGAGCTCACTCTCACTTTCATCCTGTTCTATGCATCATGTAGTCACAAAGGTGGGTGCTACACTCAAGGCAACACAGACCCGCCTCTAGATGGAAAGAGTTTTGTGTAACTGTTGCATGTGTTTTTAAACTGCCAAAAAACTCCTAACTGGTACCTTTGGGTTCCGCTGACAACTCTAGAGAAATACAGCATCTCTGTTTTTCCCCTCTGTGGGATGACTTTGGAGGGCCCCCTTGCAAGACTTCTCACACCATCTTTATTGGGAAAGCTGGTCTTCTCTCAGAGCCTTTATTAACATTTCCATCCTTGATAAGCCTATTAAACTCCTCCAGAGCCCAAGATGAGCTCAGACCCTGGGTAACTCATTGCAGCTCATAGAATAGGGCTTCCCAGACAATGACCCAAAGAGTGAGCAGTCCTTCTAATGCCAAGGTGGTTAATTGAAAAGGCAGAATATTTTAAAAAATAATAGTTCATACTCGGCTCTGTTGATTAATAGGGTTTGTGTTTTTCTTAACCTTATTTGCTAAGAAGCTAAAAGTGTATTAAATACCAATTGTGGTGACTCTGTTGGATTTGGGTTCCCTCCTCCCAAAAGTAAATGCTGAAGCAGAGAACTCGGTACAAGTGGCTTATTTATGATCCCAGGAAGCAGGACATGAAAGAGCAGGATATGAGACAAAGAAAGGAGAAAAGCTAACAGAAACTGTGGTAATAAAAGGACTATCACTGAGGGTAACTGAGGACCCCCAAGTGACCGTGTAGAACCATATCTAGCTGTGCCACTAAGGGTCAAGGAACTTGGGTCTTTGTCTATTGTCTCCTGTCCCTCATCCAGTACAGGTCACTTCTGGGGGCACTTGCTTCCCAGCACCCCTGGGCTGCCCCAGCTCGAGGGACACAAAAAGCCACAGACCTCTATGGTAGGTTGAGGGAATATGGAAGGGCATTGGCAGCTCCTGGTATAAACATCTCTTACCATCAGACTTTCCATCACATCAGATTCTTTTTTAGAAGTAGGCAGAGTACACATTATTTTTCAAAAACAAGATTCATTCATTAGAGTTGGTCACATATTAATTTGGAGTGTATGGAAGAAGTAAGCCTTGGATGTGTATCACTGAGGAGCCTCAGCACATCGTAGCTGACATGATCCAAGCTGATCAAAAGACCGCAGGAAGGAAAAGTGCTCACCAACGGTAGACCCCTGGTGTTAGCTGACTCATTAATCAGAAACTGATTATCCCAATCTCTTATTTCTCCCCTCTCCCCCACAGCTGCTGACCTTTTCCCCTTCCACTGCTCATTAGCACCCCTGGCAAAGGAGCAATGGGTGAGATCAGATCCACAGGAGTCCTTTTTTTGAAACTTGATTCAGGCCAGAATGAAGAATAAAGTTGAAACTAGTAACAGATGATATAATTTTTTTTTTTATGGTGGTAAAACACACATAACATAACTTTACCACTTCAACCATTTTTAAGTGTCCATTTCAGTGGCATTATGTACATTCACACTGTTGTGCAACCATCACCACCATCCATCTCCAGAACTTTTCCAACAGATTGTAGAACTTGGGATTGTCTATGAAAGTTGGTTTTTCATTGTGTCCTTACTGTCCGTTTATTCAGATATTCAAGAGTTGGTTGGATTAAGCAAAATGTCACTTCTGGAGAGGTAAAAATAAGTCTATTATTTTTGGTATTTTTATATCAAATTTTATAAAGCAAGGATGTTGTATCAGATAGAAATTGCTATACAACAAACCATCCCAAATTATAATGGCTTGAAATAACCATCATTTATTTAGTCACTGTCCTAAGGAATGGAGGTCTGGGCTGGGCTTAGCTGGGTGATTCTGCCTATTTGGGGTAGACACTGTTGATGTTGGCTGGGCACACTCTTGTGGCTGCTTTCAGTTGCCACACCTGCTAAGGTCTAGTTGGTGTAAGATGGGTCAGCTGGAATGGCTCGTCTCAGCTCCATGTGTTCTTTCAAACTCCAGCAGGCTTATTCAACATGGCAGCTCAGCAAGACCTCGAGGTCAGCAAGAGGGCCAGTGCTCAAGTGCTCTTCTTGTCTCTGCTTACATCACAATTGCTCCTGTCCATCAGCTAGAATGAGCTGTATGACCAAGCCTAGAGTAAGTGTGATAAAAACTACTAAAAGGCACGTAATGGGGAGGCATGAACAAATTGGGGCCATTACTGTGATGAATCCACCGCAGGTGTTATCCTTTCTGGGGCCAGAATTCTATATGAAGATAACTATTTGTCTGAGATCTCCGTATTTTACCTTAAAGTATTCCAGCCCCATTCTGATGTTCCGACAAACATTCTCAAGAGCTGAATTTGTACAATTGATGTAACTGAGCCAGAGCCATTTGACCCCTGCTGACACCATCTTTGTGGTCCAACAAAATCACTGAATCTAAACCATATTATTTCTCTTACCCAACTAGGTGGAGCTCTGATTGGCCATCATGGTTAGTGTTACCTCTTCTGTTAGTCATCTTGCATCATATCTTCTTATGAAAAACAGCACAGCGGGGGTGCCTGGGTGGCTCAGTCATTAAGCATCTGCCTTTGGCTCAGGTCATGATCTCAGGGTCCTGGGATCAAGCCCCTCTCGGGCTTCTTGCTCTGCAGGAAGCCTGCTTCTCTCTCCCCCACTCCCCTGCTTGTGTTCCCTCTCTGGCTGTCTCTCTCTCTGTCAAATAAATAAAATCTTTAAAAAAAAAAAAAAAAAGAAAGAAAGAAAAAAAGCAGAGGGTTGGAAGAGCTGTGTACCATGGGCAGGATATAACGACAGGAGAAAGAAGAATGGGTACAGAGTTGGATTCCCCTTTCTAAACATGTGCTCCCATTTCCAATCCCTGCCATGTTCTCACCAGCAAAATGGGGCCTGTTTTGGCTAAAGGATCTTTCTTGCTTAAAGTGTTCTCAAAATAAAAAAGTAAACATACTCCATTTCTCACATCAGAATTTGATGAAATGAAAAGTCTGACTCAAGTTTTTAATATTTGGATCAAGAATCTGTCATAAATTGAGAAACCTATAACCTCAGATTAGAGGCGTTAAATATATTTCTTTTTCTTTTTCATTATTTTTATTTTAAAAAAGTAATACTTGCTCTTGGTAGTAAATTGCCTGTCCTCCTTGACCCAGACCTCTAGCCCCCAGTCACTGCCCAGGATGGATATCTTATTACTAGTGTTCTATGTATTATATGCTACTAGCGAACGTGTATGTGTGTATGTGTATTACACATACATAGTAGATTGAACCATATGAAATTGCCACTGTTGAAACATTTTTGATCTACAAAAATGGGGTTGTCCTATTATACAATCTAATATATCTTTTTTAATGTAAATAAGAGCATAAAAATATATTGGTCTGCATCTTGGTGTTTTTACTTACCTAAATGTCTTGAAGACCTTTCTATATCAGTGCAAAAGGCTTGATGTTATTCTTTTCCATGACTACATAGGTATGACTGTAATTTATTTAACAAATCCCTCTCTGATGCACATTTAAGCTTGTTTCCAGTTTTTATTATTACAAATACTGGCAGAATGTCCCACTTAGCATTTGAATTTGGGCATCTACAGGAAGACAGATGGGGATATGCAATGACAGTCTGTTGTTTTCCTGTCTCATGGTCTTCTGGCTCCTTGCAAACTGACTCAAGCCATGACGGAACCCTTAGTCACTGGCTCCTGTATCACACGACTGGTTGACTGATACTTATAAAGGGTGCTAGAAACACCAACCAAAATCTTTGTTCTTCCCGCTCCCTAGAGCTCTTAAATTGGTTTGACTCATAAAATCAGAAGAATTTGAATGCCCAGCAAGCTCTTACCTCTGAGGAGTCTTTTGTCTGAAAGCCCTTCAGCGTGAAGAGATACTAGTTTCCCAGACAGACCTGATTTCAGTTCTTAACTCTGCTGCTCAGTAGTTGTGTGACCTTGGGTGACTTATTTACCATCTCCAAACCTCAGGTTCCCCACCTGCAAAATGGTATACCCATTCCATAGTGTTCTGATGAGGATTAAATGAAATAATGTACCTGTCACATAGTAGGCATTCAACAAATCGGCCATTTGCTCCTCAAACCAAGTTTCCACAGCCAAAACACTTAGTGTTTTCCTAAAAGAGGTAGGCCAGTAATGTTTTTAAGGAAATATGAAAAAGTCTTCTGCAAGCCCACCTTGCTGGTTGGCATGCTGTAGGCAGTATTTGTTTTCTGATCTCAGAGTTATTGGTGGATTGTGATTTCTAATCCCTGAATTCTGACCCCATCTTTTGACACAGAGAGCTTGGCTTAAAATGTCTTATTCCTAAAAAGTTAAAAGTCAGCAGGCAAGAGAACACATTCCCAGGATCTTTGCAACACCAGATGCTCTATCTCATTTCCTAGCCTCTAGCTCAGATGATCTGTAGACATGTAAATTATCCACCAACTAGACTGAGCCATATTGCAGACCACTCCATGAAGAGCAGAGGAGGAAAAGCAGGTCAGGGATGGAAAGGAGTCACTGGTCAAAGGGCCCAACACTATACTTTTATTTGTTAATTTTAAGGTAATGTTTTTAGACTTTTTAAGCACATGCTCATTTTTTGAGTGATCCATAAAAACACAAAGAAAAAAAGCAAAACCTTTCTCTCTAGAAATCACAGTTTTCAACATTTGATGAACATCATCCTGGACATCTCTCCACACACTTACACAGCTCAAATGTTCAAAATATGGATAGGTGGTCTATTTGGGGGAAAAAGATTATACTTAATATCGTATTTGTTTACTTGTTTATTTTTTGTTTTCCAACCTTCCTACCCCAAACCCTACACTGGAAAAGTCCATGAGGGCGGGAACTTTGATTATCTTGTCCACTGCAGGGAATCCTCAAAGTCTAGTACAGGTCTAACACATAGTAGACTCGCAAAACATGTGTTGAATGCTGAAATATTTCTACTCGGATGTCTTTATAAGTTTTTCTTTCACCTTGGAGTTCAATAGCTTCTCCAAGATATAACAGTGTGGATCATTTTTTTCCTGGAACATTTTGTTCTTTCGACGTTTCCTTATTTTAGTAAAGTTTTCTTCTATTATATCCTTGAGTATATTGCTCCATTTTCCTGTTTTCTTCTTCAGAAACAGTAATTGTGGATACATGGGTCTCCTCTATCTTCCATATCTACCATCTTCTTTGTAATCATTATTTATAACAGACTTCCCATTTCATTTTGTGCAATGATCTTGAGCCTACACACCGTCTCTATTTTTTATCTTTATTTTCTGGTACTTGTTTCCTGTACCTTTAATTTCCTTACCCTAAGGGCATATCTTTCCCAGGTCTGTGTTCCTGGACCAGTGTTGCTCACAGCAAGCCCTTTAGGGTGCATGCCATCTGGGCTGTGATCAGGTTTTGGCTGTCCATTCCTCACCACTCCCCTAGTCTCCTCTTTGGGATTTGTGTAGTTTTGTTTTGTTTTTTGAATGGAGGCCTTGGTCACGGTCAACAGAAACAGACCACTGGCATACAAATTCCTTCTTTAGCTAACTTCCATCCCTAACCTCACTAAAAGCAGTGAATATCTCCTCATAGAGAGAAGAACATTCCCTACCTCTTCCCTGGGCTGCTCATGAAACTGGATCTCAACTCTCTAAGAATCCTTGGATATGTTCTTCCTGATGTTGACAAATACTTTTGAAGAAATACATATCCTTATCAGAGTTTGAGACAGCGTGTCAGTTGTCGACTTACTCCCTCATCTTAGCCTAGATTTCTTGGCATTTGTCAGCAATGATTCATACTCTGTGGTGTGATACTGTTACGGATTCCTACTTCATTGATGATGGATTATATTCCCTCTATCCTTTGTCCTTTTTGCTAATTTAGATGGCGTTCAAACTCAGGTTAGAGCGAAGATGCCACCATTTTTATAACACTACTCGGTTGATCAGAGGGGTCAGACTTGGACCAGGTGAAAGAGCTGCAACTGGGAATTATGGATCTGATGCCAGTTGAATGCCTATGATGCTCTCACTTCTCAAGTTCACCCTCCCCAGCCATCGATCTCTGTGGTGAAGACTCTGCTTAATGTATACACCAGGTGCCTCACTAATGATTCTTTCCACAGGCATGCTGCATTCTCCTCTCTGTTATAAGTGCTATGTGGCCCTTCAATGCCTGGACCACACATTCATTAATATTTATGCTTCCTGAGAGTGATGGGGTGTCCCAGTGATTTGCAAACATGAGCAGGTGCCCCTAATGGAAGAATAAGTAGAAGTCCTCTCTCGGGGAATAGCAGCTTTCAGTATTCCTGTCATAGAATACAAGAATTTGGGTTGGTAATGGAAATATCCACAGCCTTCATAGAATATTCTCCAACTATCCAACTGACTGACTTGGACCCTAGTTGTGAGAAAGGTTGGAGAAAAGGTGGAGAAATAGCTGATGTCCCCAGGTTGAGTGAAGAGAGCTTCTATTTCCTTCCCTAGCCAGAAGCTTCCCTATTACTGTGAAGTCAGAGACAGAAGTTATTCCAGTGGCAAGTTGTACATATCCCAGTTTGTCCCCTTGCACACCCAGATTCCAATTCTCTGTCCCTGACATGTTGTCTCCTACCATAAACTTTTCTTCAATGCATAAAACCTTAGTGAATTATTATTAGTCATTATCCATATTGGGTATAAAATGTCATATCTACTTCAATCTTTGATTTAGTTATCAAGTTATGACAACAGAAATAAACAACCAATCCCATGGGGTGGGGTCAAGGTACTGCCAATTTCTGAATGGTGAAATTTCCTGTGGCCTATTGATTCAAACAGGGAAGCTTAGGGTAACTTCTATTCAATAAATAGTGCTAAAGTTTTTATATCTTATTTTGTATTCACTTTAAATATCTGGCAATGTCCAGTTCACTAAATTCTGCCAACCACATACAAAGACTCCCCTATGCACACATTTAGAGTGTGTCATTTCTGCAAACCGTACTCATGTGAATAAAGTAGGAAAAATTATGATAGGAGTCCAAGCTGGGTGTGACTTATGGTCTGCCAAGGCCTTTGTTCAAACAAGGATGTTGATTGGTTTGCCTGATGTTGTGATTTAAAAATACATCTGCAAATTTTTTTACTCTCATCCCATCAGAAAGGTAGGGCTTTTAATTCGCCTCCTATGGAATATGAACTGGCCTTTATGACTCACTTCCAATGGATAAAATGCAGCAGAAGTGTCTCTGAGTGACCTCTGAGCAGGTCTTAAAAGGGACAACTTCCACCTGGCTGGTTCCACCCTCAGAATTCAGACACTTTGTTGTGAGAAAGCCCTGGCATGCAGAGAGGACACAGGGAGGTGTTCCAGCTGATAGGCCCAGCTGAGACCCAGCTAACAGCCAGCATCAACCATCAGACAGATGAGTGAAGAGCCTTTGGGTGAATCCAGCCCCCACCCTTCAAGCTGCCCAGTTAACACCATGTAGAGCATGGATAAGCAACCCCTGCTATACTGCTATATTAGTATGTTAGGGTGGTCATAGCAAAGTACCACAGACTGAGTGGTTTAAACAACAGGGGCCTGGTATAGACCCTTCCTTGGAGCCCTCAGAAAGAACCAACCCTGCCAATACCTTATCTCTGACCTCCAACCTCCAGAACTGTGAGAAAACAAATCTCTGTTGTGGAGGTCACATTGCCCCCCCCACCACACACACACACCCGCATCCAAATTCCCTCTTCTTATAAGGACATCTGTCACATTGGATAAGGGCCTACCTTAATGACCTTGTTTCAACTTAATTACCTCTGTAAAGACCCTTCCTGATGTTGACAAATACTTTTCTTCAAATAGAGTCATTGTCTGAGGTATTGGGGTTAGGACCTCAATATGAATTTATTTGGGGGAACACTATTCCACCCCTTACACCTGCCAAGCCTGCTCAAACTGTAGACACATGAGCAAAATGAATGCTGTCATAGTTTTTGAGCCACTAAGACTTGGAGTGGTTTGTTACGCAGCAGAAGATAACCAGCATACCTAAGATTGATGAGTGACTTGGTTCCTTGTGACTAAAAGAATTTGTTCTGCAAATTCCCTCTGGCAGCAGGACCCACAGGGCCAAGGCCAGACCATAGGCAAACATATGGAAGACAGTTTCAGGGACCGCATGTTCAGTGCTATATGTTTTTCCATTTTAATTTTGCTCTTTGACTGCAAAGCCACTGAGGCTGTCTACAGTCAGAGATGAGGAGGACAAATGTTTGTCAGCATCAGCATGGAGGAGCAGAAGGATGCAGTCAAATAAAAATCTAAGGCCAGACATGAAAATAGTGTTGGGCCTCATGGCAGTTGTCTTTGAGACCTGTTCTGGATGTAAGGAGGCCTGGGGCTTTTAGCAGAGATGAAACAGTGCTAGCAACAGGCTTTCCTGAGCACCCAATCTGGTTCAAACTCTGGTTCCACCTGGCACTAGCTGTAACATCCTGGAAAGGTTACTTAATCTCTCCATGCTTCTGCTTCCTAGTCTGTTAAAAAGGATAATCTAAGGTCCTTCATAAAATAGGCTAACCATTCTTATCTTCATACAGAGCTTGCCATGAATGAGTTCCACTTCTGACTGTTCTTTCTCCAACTGGTTTCCTTTGGTGACTCACCATTGCTATTTCTCATTACTTCAGCCTGCACAATTAATTTATTCATTTATTCAACAAATATTTATTGAGAACCTACTCTCTGCTAGGCACTACGTGTATAGCATTGGGTCAATGGGACAAATATCCCTGATCTCAATGACCTTGATTCTACCTTGCTCTTTATATCTGAAGTTCTACCTTGTGATCTTCCAGCTACTGTTCCCATCATTCATGGGCACATTTCCTCTGCTTCCAGCTCAGATCCTTGGAAGAGGCACTCAGACTGGCCCAGCATGTCTTTTCAATTCAAGCCACAAACTGTTTCTAGCCAACTTTCTGATTGGTTGCCTAGAATCAGATGGCCACCCTGATCCAACCAATTGTATTCTAGAGCAGGAGATGAGCATGAGATCCAGAACACTGCCTCACAGTGACTGTGGGGCAACAGCCATGATGGGCAACTCTGGAAGAAGTCCTTAGAGCAGTACATTAGGGTGGGGAAGACCACCATGGACCCCAACTGGAGCTTACAGCACCTATGAGAGATCTTTAGTCAATTTCAAACAACACAGGAGGAGGTGCACAACTTGCAGATGTCAAGCAGAGCCTGCTAGCTCCAGAATCAGGCTTGAAGCCAGGCCTTTGGAGGAGTGTCTTGGCACTGAGTGATTTCAGCCTACCTTGAGTAGCAGAAACAGTGCTCTTCCCATTTCCTCTCGGCACTCACCATTCCCATGCAAGTCAGCAACCTCAGAGGGGGCTTTCTCCGGCTAAAGTGGTATACTTGGCCCCTCAACAAATGACAAACAAGAGTTGGTGCATACATACTCTGGCTCCCCTGCCCCTTGGGTAGGACAACTCTGGGACGTGTTCCACATCACCTCCCAGAGGTCCAGCAGGATTGAGCCCCAGTTGCCCACACCGGCAACCTGCTTATTAATGCAAACATGTTAATCTCACTTCTGTTCTTCTCTGCCTGCACTTTCTGGAGTCACCCTTCAAATAAACTACTTGCACTCAAAACCTCCGGTCTGCTTCCAGAGAACAGAAAATGAAGACACCTTGCAAGTAAAACAAGTGGTGAGGCCATGTGGGTAAAAGAGAAGCAAGACATCAAGGCACGAGCAGAGGCCTGGATAGACAGACACAAAGATAAAGACCATCTGTGAGTATTACTTAAACCATCAGCTGCAAGGGTAGTTCACCTGGTCTGGAGCTGCAAAGAAAAGCAAGCTGCAGATGGAGAGGTGTAACCATCACAAGAGGGGCTACTTATAAACTGGGTGTCCTGGTTCCATTCTTAAAATGTTCCATTCTTCCATTCGTAATCTCATTCATTCCTGAATCATTAATCATGATTTATATGACATTGACTTTTTTTCAGAAATCTTGACTATCTCTTTGACAAGAGATTAATAAAGAGTGGGACTTCAGGTGTCAAGTTTTTATGAGCAAAAGTGTCCAAGGCCGTCTCCAGATGGGTATTCTTGGCTGCGTTCACCACGCTCTCCAGAGATTGAAAAGCAATTGTTTAGCTGGGCAGAGAGAGCTGAACTGAATTAAATTGACCTGCATGATACAGAAGGTAGCACTGAGCACATTTAAGTAAGGGGCTTTGAAAGAAATCTATTTTATTGTAGCTGAGTGCTGAAATTATTTTAAGGAAGTGATTATCCATCTAATAATTTAAAATGCACGAATGATGTCAGCATCTAAAATTAAGACAGACTGAGAGAACAACACACTTGGTCCCTCTTTATTTCTTTCTGTGTTTTTTTTTTTCTTTTCACAAACATGAATTTGACTGCTTTCAAAAGCCAGTTCTTATGCCTACATCCTGAAAAGAAAGAAGACATTTCCATCTGCACTAGAATACCAGCAGCCTCACTTAATCCGGATGTACATATACCTAAAGGCACCTTTGTTCCAAATATAATTATTACTCCGCAGGAAAATCTGGTGTGATACTCCTGATTTGGAGTTTTAAGCCTGTCTTTAATTTCACATAACTTTATTAGAACCCCTAGAGATGAGAGAGGACACAGTAGGGGAAGGTAGATTTCATGATAAGCAAAACCAGGGCATGTGGAAATTCTTTCAACGAAGGCTTCTGGCTAGAGTTATTAATGCCGACACAGAGTTTGAGCCCTTCTACTACTCAAGCAGCGGATGAACAAACATGTGTTTTAAAACCCTCTGCAGCTAGCAAGTTCTGCCCTCCATGCACACATGTGACTCTTAGAGCACCATGGTCATGGTCGGAGCAAAGCCAAACCCTCCCATGGAAAGGGTTTCTCTCATAGGCTTCTCTCAAAGTCAATGTTTGCTGGAAAGGCAGCAATTTCTTTCCTCTTCAAAAGCACCTTCATGTACTGACTCACTCCTACCCACTGTGCATGTAAATTATTCATCAGTGATATGGCCTCTATTTCTGACTTTGATCCTTTTCTTCCCTGGGATGCCACAAGAAGCGTGATAAGGCCGGTGAGTTATCGGAGGGCCTTTCATCTCCTACTCACAAATGACATTTTGTGGAGGAACATCTGGGCCCCCTCCGTAGCTGCAGGGTGGGTCAAAAGGAAGCAGAGTTTGGGGGTTCTGAGGTGTCCACCCCTAGCATCCAGCCATCTTCAACACAAAATGGGATGGGGAAAAAATGGGCACACTTCTCCCTGAACCAATAACTGCTCAAATAGTAACTAACAGACACCTGCAACTCCTCTCCCAACAGGCAGGACAGTGTGGTGATGGTTCACAGGTAGGACTGTCCAGACCTTGTTTCAGAGGAATTACACAATCGAAGTCACGTGCTATGGAGCTTCAGATTAAATAAAAGTCACTGGGGGAGAAAACCATGGATGAATGAGGGCCAGATACCCCCAAGATGTTTTCTCCTTCTTTCGAGGTAAAAACAAGTTTTCCCTTGTATAATGGAGTAGAAATGTCGGGCAGAGAGAATGCTAGAAGGAAAGAACAGGGAAAGGTCTGTGTTTCTCAGCTCAGAAACGATCTCTCCCTGCAGTTTGTCATCAAACTATTAGTAACTGGCCATTGTGGCTGGCATTGAATCTTCAGAGTGCTCACAGTTTAGAGACCAAGGACAGTAGACTCTCTTTCATAATGGCAGTGTAAACCATTTTGCATTAAGTAGGAATAATAACCTTTTTAAAAAGAATGTGTCAAAATAATTACATTTGTTATTGCTTTCCTTTCTTCCACATCACATGAGCAAGCACATCAGCCTCACTTGAATGGATAAAAGGAGGACTTTTTTTTTCAGTGGGGGCTGCTCTCAGGGGAAACACACCCACCGGTAAGGAACCCTTCATTCTGTCATGGCTGACTGGGATTCTAGGCTCGGCCTGGGCTAATTCCCCCCAACATTTGGGTTTTGCTTGTGCCTCTTCTTTCTGGTTGATTGGGGAGCCATACTGGCAGGAATATTTACCCTACAAATGTCCTGTTTGATGTCTGAGTCGTGGTGCATTCCTCTGAATTTCCTCTATTCATTTCTTTTTCTTTTTATTTAACTGAAGGTGATGTCCTCTGAAATGTTAATTCTTTAACTGGGAAACCACCTTTAAAAAGGGATTTGGCAGTAGCTCTGATGTAAGTTTCATCATTATGTGAAGAAGTCCTTTCAAATGCATTTGAAATCCATTTTTAGAATTTCAAAATAAAGCCTGTTAATGTTTTTCAATGGTACATTAAAAATTCAACAGCATTGTCCTCAGCACGGTCTGTTTTGATGCAGGTTACCTGGTTGGCTTAGTTTAAAATTGATATCATGAGTGGCTTGAAGTGCATTTCATCAAATGTTGATATCTAATGAGATATATAGGGGACAGATCAGTTTTTATATCTTGAATGGCCTAATGTACAAATCACCTCATCTTTATAAAGCAGAGGGAACCATTTTAGTTTGGTAAAGTGGGAACAGATTATTGGAATCTTTTCACATTTTCTGATAATATGTCAAAAATAAATAGCCTTGATGTTCCAGAAAGCAAAAATTGCTGAGCTGAGAACATCTCACATACATGCACTGTTCTCTCTCTCTCTCTCTCACACACACACACACACACGCACTCACATACGCCTTCAGCTTCTCCCTTGCTGCTTCCAGTTGTGGGAGGAGAGAAATCTCCAGAATGTGAGCAAACTAAACTAAACGTTGTGAGTTTGACATGCATTCCCGACTGTTGTGCTTCCTTTCTCCTTCTGGCCACTGCGGTCCCTGATTATGAGAAGGTTCCACCTAATCATGGGTAGATGTCTCCCAGATGTGTGCTGTACCCACGGCTCCAGCCCCGCCCTCATCCCTCTGCCCTCCTGGGCAGCCTAAATATATATGGTCAGGGTCAGTGTTTCTAAGTTTGCTTGAAAGCTCTGACTGATGGGATCAGGCAATTAAGACTGGTTCCTAAATAGCTAAGTGTTTGCTTGGGACCCTGAATTATATGCTGGATGTTGGCCCCCCAAATCAGAGAAATACCATGGTCCTCAACCCCCTCCCAGTCTCAAAAACTGCCTCCAAGAGCCAGCTTCCACAGGGCAACCACATCTGAGCTTTGCTCCTGTCTGCCTCATTTATTGGGGGAGGCGGGGGGAAGGAGTGAGTGGGGAGCAGCCAAATGAGCATGACTGCTGTCATTTTGGCAAGGCTGCCACAGAGGGGCAGGCCTCTGGGTCCCGCCCACCCCGGCACCGGGCCGCTTTGGAAACAGCCGCCCCAGCGTGGGGAGAGCTTTGTGCTCAGACCTCCGGGGAGGAGGCTGCAAACCTTCAGATCCCAGCGCAGACCCGCCAGCTTCCCTCTGCCCGAAAAGTTCTCCTAATTAAGCCAGTCCATCTAATTACGGGGCGTTCCATCAAATATTTCTCCAGATGCTTCCGATGCAGCCTGTGGGCGCTGGTCAAAGCTGGCGAGGCTTGTGATCAGGGATGTTGGCCCTGCGGCACGGGCACACAGTCCCCTCTCGCCTGGACGCGCCCGGCTCCAAGTGCCACGCAATCCGCCCTCACTCATTTGCTCTGTCGCCTGGCGAAAGCACAGAGCGTAATTACTTAAGTTAAGAAAACATCCCTGTAATTAGCCAGGCAACTCTAAGCACAAGAAATGGAAATTAGTCACAGTATCATAAATGAGTTTGTGCATATATTACATTCCAGCATGGCCCTAGGGGCCCGATGTTTGCAGCGTTTGGCCGGCAACCCCTCTATCGCAGTAAAGCATTCCTCCCCAGTGGGTGTGTGGCGCAGGAAAGGGGGGTTCTGCTTGAATTACAAATTTTTTAATTCTTTTGTAGATGGCAACCAGAATAAAGTCAGTATTTGGGCTGGGGAAATGGAGACGAGTAAACAATGATTTTTCCCATTGATTTTATTTTCCTTTGAGGGCATCTGTTAACCTAGGGCTATCAAGGTGCCTCCAAAGGGTGGGCTCATCAACTGCATTGTTTCACTCATTAGGAGCAGTAGTATAAACTCTTTAAACAACCCTGATTCTGAACTATTTTCGAAGTGACTCCTCTTCCTAGCAAAAACCAGGAAATTGGACTCAGGCACACACAACACAGCATTTGCATCAAAATAATACAGCCGGCAGCAGCAAGCCACAATCACATCACTCAGAAGGAAGGAATAGAATACAAATTAAAGGAAGAATGTAAATTTTTTGCCATTAAGCTTCAATGACCATTTGAAATGGTGCAAGGCACAAAGGTTCTTGATGAGCATCATCTAGTTTGATTATTCATACTTGTGTTTCTGCTTGAATTAAAGCAGGAGTGCGAGAGCCTGTTATGGGAAAATATTTGAATTGATAGTGAACTCTCACCTTGCCGTGCATCCATTTACTTTTCAAATGAATACCAGATAAGTTAGTGCATTTTCTAATCGGCCTGTTTTCCAGTGAGTGCTGTCATTACATACCAATTTCTTTCAGAAGTGCTTGCTAAGAAACATTAACTACTTACAAATAAGGAGCTGTCTGTCACGGGCTGCAGTCTTCAGCTCACGGGCATTTCTGCTAGGACAGTGGAGGGCTATATAGTCCATGTTCCCCCTGGCTGTCATGGCTTCCACCTTTTTCCTATTTCCCAAGTGAGTCCTTAAGTGTAGGCAGGACTCTTGCCACGTGCTGTCCTTATAGAACCAGGTGGAGTCCTGCCAGAAGGCAGAGCCAAACTGATTGACCATGGAGTAGCTATGTCCCTGTATGCAGGTGGCTGGGGTCTACCCCACCCTGGGATCCTAATTGCTGAAGCTGGGCAACCAGAATAGAGTCTGACCCAGACTTCACATTCAAAGCTGGCTGAGGACACCATCAGAGTATCAGCCCTTTCTGGACACAGGCTCCATGGCTGACACGTGACTCAGTTCAACAAGGAAACTAAATGGAAAAGGTAGATTCAGAGGATTGTGTGTGGGAGGAAAGGGGGGTGGTGTCTTATTTAAAAACCATATGCTCCAGTTTTGGACAAGGGCAAATGAGCAGAAACAGTTCTTCCAAAGGTGAGGAAGGCACTGGAACACTGCTCACCTTCAAGTAGAGACTTAAAAAATATTTGTGCTTAATCGAGGAGAAAAGGAAAAGATCATTATTACTCAGTCTGCATTTGGCATCATAAAGAGCTTTTTTAGGTTACTTTCCTGTTGAATGTCGCTGGCGACACATTTGTTGAAATTTGTCAATTATTTTTTGATCAAAACTTTTTTAGGGAGTGCCTGAGTGGCTCAGTGTCCAACTCTTGATTTTGGCTCAGGTCATGACCTCAAGGTCGTGTGCTGGAGCCCCATGTAGGACTCCATACTGGGTTTGGAACCTGCTGAAGATTCTCTCTCTCCCTCTGTCCCTACCCCACCTCCTGTGCATGCTCTCTCTTTCTCTGTCTCTCTCTAAAAACAGCAACAACAACAACAACAACACTTTTTTAGGAGTAATCACAGGGTAAATATAGGTGTACCCAAGTGAGCAAAGCAATGTTCACAAATGCTGAATGACCTTGCCTTCAGATGATTTTGTCGTGCAGACTCTGGTTAGTTCATTGACAGAACAAGACGCACACTGATTTGCCACAAGGGATGAGCAAAGCACAGAAAATGTGAGCACTTCACATGTCCCCAAGGTAAAGAGAAAAAGGAAATGCCTTGCAAACTACCCTCCTCAGTGGAAAACAGGGGGACCTAATTCCAGGTGAGAAAAGGGTCCTTATCAGGCTGGGATCCAACTGTTAACCCTTACTTTTATTTTCTTAAAGATTTTTTTAAAAATTTATTTGATAGAGAGAACCAGAGAGCATGAGCAGGAGGAGGGGCAGAGGGAGATGCAGACTTGCTGCTGAGCAGGGAGCCCTGACATGGGACTTGATCCCAGGACCCTGGGATTATGACCTGAGCCAAAGGCGGATGGTTAACCGACTGAGCCATCCAGGTGCCCCTGTTACCCTTATTTTTAAAATAAAAAATAAATACTGTAATCCTCAAATCAGTTAATCCCATATCTGATTTAAAAGTCAAATGAAAATGTGGGGAAAGGGGCTATTGAATGTGTCATGACCACCTATGTTAAGGAAAGTTATAAAGCCCTTATGGAGGTAGGGATTTATTCTGACCAGATATGTCCATGCACACACACATGCTCACAGAAGAGTACTGAGAAATATATTCTAGGATCTGAGCTAATTATTATCTTTTTTTTAGAAATGTATAAACAGTCATGTATCTAGAGAGGCCATAATGTCCAAAGCCATTTTTAAAAATTTATTCTTAACATATATATTCACCTGCATTTAGGTCTCAAAGTCCTAACAACCTATTTATGGATTTATAATTTTAAAATAGCACTGATATTTCAAGTCTTCAAATAAATAATTTTATACAAAGGGATGTAGCCATTTCCCTTTTTTCTACTTCTTTGAAATGCTGTTAAGTTTTCTGAGACATTGAGTATAAGCACAAGCACCCACAAAATATGACTGAGCATATATGATAGTAAATGGCCACAAATTCTTTTTCTCTCTACAACCCATACCCGCCCTTTGGTAGTGCCCTCTGGATGTGAGGTTGTCCATCGCTTTGATTCATTTGTTTTGGCCAATGAATATCAATCAATGCAACGCAAGCAGAAATTTAAAAAGCATTAAACACATACACTCTTGGTGCACTTGGAAATCACCATGTGAACAAGCCTGAGCTATCCTACTTGAAGGTAAGAGACATGGGGAGAAAAGACCCAACAACCTGCCAATGATCACACTTGTGAGCAAAGCCATCTTTTACCATCCCTCTATAGGACAGTCCACAGATATATGCAAGAGCCCAATAGGGGTCAGCCAAGCCAGCCCAAGCCAGGAGGGCCACCCACCAACCAACAGAATCACAAGCTAAACTTGCACTCAAGGTGCTTATGTGCAGAGTATGTGACCGAGGCCCATTCTCATTTAAACTCTCTTTTGTTATTGAGCCATAAAAATATTTTTTTCATTTGTGAACCATCAAAATTGTAGTAAAATTGGGGCGCCTGGGTGGCTCAGTCGTTAAGCGTCTGCCTTCAGCTCAGGTCATGATCCCAGGGTCCTGGGATCGAGCCCCGCATCGGGCTCCCTGCTCAGCGGGAAGCCTGCTTCTCCCTCTCCCACTCCTCCTGCTTGTGTTCCTGTTCTTGCTATCTCTGTCTCTGTCAAATAAATAAATAAAATCTTAAAAAAAAAATTGTAGTAAAATTGTACACTGTTGTAGGTGCCACTGAGTCCTGACGGCATATTTATGACTCTCTTGGTGTTTCCAATTGTTACCAACTACACCAAATCATGTCAAAGCTGGCCCTTCACCATACAGGCACTATATCAGAAATCACACTTTTCAATATTTTGAAGACTGAATGAGAGTGTGTGGGTATAGCACCTGCTATCAGTGCTCTGTACAGTCCTTGTCATTTTCTTTTTTTAAGATTTTTATTTGTTTATTCATGACAGACAGAGAGAGCAAGGCAGAGGGAGAAGCAGGCTCCCCAAGGAGCAGGGAGCCTATTCGGGACTCGATCCCAGGACCCTGAGATCATGACCTGAGCTGAAGGCAGATGTTTAAACAACTGAGCCACCCAGGCGCCCAAATCCTTGTCATTTTCATGCAAACCTTCGCCGTGTTCATTCACTCCCAACAGCCAGTACCTGCATCTCTTTGTTGGAGGACAGCCCTTAAGCTGCTAGAGCCCACTTTGCTTGAAAGCATGGAGAACTGGAAGTCTGGCGGATTATGTGCCATCCCATCCCACTTCTGTCACTTGCAATCAACATGTCTCTGGCTGACTGACACCTCTGGATTCCAGGCTTCTCATCACCCATGGTCCTGTGTGAAATCCAATGGCTGAACCCACCTCTGAGAGCCATACTCTGGCTGATTCTTCTTGGTCACATTTTGGGTACAAGTATGGTATTTCCTCTCTGGGGCTCTTAAAGTCTGTTCTTTGTTTGCTTATGGAGTGTGATCCTGAGAAGAACAAAAACAGGAATTTCACTGTTTTGCTATGGCAACTAGCTTCAGCCTCTTTCCTAACCAAGACTCTTGCTTTGTTAGACCTTCGTTTCCTCTTCTTATCCTGCCCAGCCACTGTGACCAGAATTAACCTCCTTGCGGTTGTCTGAAGGTAAAGAAGGAAGGGAGCTAGACGATCCATGAACCAACATAAAATCACAGTGACTCTATTTGACATAGAGAGAAATTGGACAACATGAGGGAGTTCTAAACTTTTGCTTGAATCATTCATAAGAACATGTGCATGTTTAATTAAGTTGTCAGAGGTGAAGCTCTTACCACATAACACAGTGGCTCTCAAACCTGACTTGCTTCAGAAACATCTGTGATGCTTCTATAACCTACAGATACCTGGGGTCCTTTCCAGACCTCTCCAATCACCATCTTTAAAGAGGGTTAAAAATGAGAACTCTCCAGAGAACCCAATCAAAACTGGGCCAAAGACTTAAATAAACATTTCTCCAAAGAAGATATACAAATGGCCAATGAGTACATGAAAGAATACTCAACATCACTAATCAGAGAAATGCAAATCAAAATCACAATGAGATACCACTTCATATCCATTAGGATGGCCTCTGTCAAAAAAAAAAAAAGTATGGAAAAAAGGAAAGAAAAAGAAAAAAGAAAGAAAAAAACAAGTATTGACAAGGATGTGGAGAAATTGGAACCCTTCTGCACTGTTGGGAACATAAAATGGTACGACCACTATGGAAGACAGTACAGCAGTTCCTTAAAAATAAAATTACGGGGGGGGGGCGGAGCAAGATGGCGGAGGAGTAGGAGACCTGGATTTCGTCTCCTCTCAGGAATTCAGCTGGATAGGGATCAAACCATTCTGAGCACCTACAAACCGAACAGGAGATCGAAGAAAGGAATAGCAACAACTCTCTGAACAGAAAAGCGACCACTTTCTGGAAGGTAGGACGTGCGGAGAAGTGAATCCGAGGCGATATTTGAGAGGATAGACGGCGGGGGAGGGGCCTCTGTCGGCCGCTTCTGGCAAGTGATAGAACCACGGAGCACAAAATCGGAACTTTTAGAAGTCGGCTCCGCTGAGGGACGTCACTCTGGTGGCTCAGTGGGGGGTGGAACCCTCCAGGACAGTGTGGTCTGAGGACCCTCAGGGTCAAAGAAAGACCGGGAGTGCCTGAATGTGGCAGAGCTCCCAGGTAACGGAGCAGGGAAGCCGGCCGCAGAGGCGGAGCCCAGGCGCGGGCTCTCAGCTCGGGGTGGCCATAGACCGTGATCCCCGGCACAGTCGGGCCCCTGCTCCTCCAGCAGGGACCCAACAAGCGGCAGATCCGGGGAGACTCACCTTCCTCCCCCGGGAGGAGCCACGCGGGAGTGCACCGCAGGGATCTGCTGGGTTTGGAGACTCCACCCGGGGTCGGGTGCCAGAGATAGAAACGCGCGGTCACAGGTCGGTTGAGCATGGAGTGCGGCCAGAGACCGGGGAGACGGGAGTGACTGACGGCTTTTCTCTGGGGGCTCACTGAGGAGCGGGGCCCCGAGTTCTCGGCTCCTCCAGGGCGGAGATTGGGAGGCCGCCATTTTCACTCTCCGCCTCCAAAGCTGTACGGAAAGCTCGCAGGGAACAAAAGCCCCGGAGAACAAACCCGAGCAGATCACTTAGCCGGGAGGGGGCAAGGGCGGGGCAATTCCGCCTCCGGCAGAGACATTTGGGAACCACGGCAACAGGCCCCTCCCCAGAAGATCAGCGCGAACAGCCAGCCAAGACCAAGTTTACCGATCAATGAGAAGGGCAGAACTCCAGCGCTAGGGGAATACTGCACAAAGAATTCATGGCTTTTTTTACCATGATTCTTTAGTCTTTCAAAGTTAATTTTTTTTAACTTTTTTCTTTTTTTTCTTTTTGAATTTTTCTTTTTCCCTTTTTCAACCAACATCTTATCAATCCCTTTTTAAAAAAAAAACATTTTTATTTTTCATTTTTAGAGTCATATTCTATCCCTTCATAGTAGTTACCCGTATTTTTGGCTTATATATATAAGTTGTTCTCTCTTTAAAATTTTGAGACAGTTTCTTCTAACAGATTAAAATATACCCTAAATCTCTAGTATATGGTGTTTTCTATTCCCCTGCCTGATCACATCCACTCCCTTTTTTTTTCTTTTTTCTTTTTTTAAATCCTCTTCTTTCTTTTTCAAACAACTTCTTATCAATTCCTTTTATAAAATTTTTTATAATTTCCATCTTTACAGTCATATTCCATCCCTTCATCATATCAACCCTTATTTTTGTACATATATAAGTTTTTCTTTCTTTAAAATTTTGGGAGGCACTTTCTTCTAAAAGACCAAAATACACCCCAAATCTAGTGTGTGGCACTGATCTATATACCAGCCTGATCATATTTGATCACATTCTGTTTTTTGTTGTTGTTGTTGTTGTTTTGTTTGTTTTTGTTTTTATCTTTATCTTTTTCTTTTTCTTTTTCTTTTTTTTCTTTCTCCTTTTTCTCTCTTTCCCTTTCTTTTCCCACTTCTTCAGGTCTTTTCTGATTTGTTTAGAGTATATTTTCTGGGGATGTTGTTACCCCGCTAGCATTTTGTTCTCTCATTAATCTATTCTCCTCTGCACAAAATGACAAGACGGAAAAAATCACCTCAACAAAAAGAACAAGAGGTAGTACCGACTGCCAGGGACCTACTCAATACGGACATTAGTACGATGTCAGATATAGAGTTCAGAATCATCACTTTAAAGATACTAGCTGGGCTTGAAAAAAATATGGAAGTTATTAGAGAAACCCTTTCTGGAGAAGTAAAAGAAATAAAATCCAACCAAGTAGAAATGAAAAAGGCTATTAATGAGGTGCAATCAAAAATGGGGGTGCTAAGTGCTAGAATAAATGAGGCAGAAGAGAGAATCAGTAATATAGAAGATGAAATGATGGAAAATAAGGAAGCTGAGAAAAAGAGAGATAAACAACTACTGGATCACGAGGGCAGAATTCAAGAGATAAGCGATACCATAAGACGAAACAACATTAGAATAATTGGGATCCCAGAAGAAGAAGAAAGAGAGAGAGGGGCAGAAGGTATAATGGAGCAAATTATAGCAGAGAACTTCCCTAATTTGGGGAAGGAAACAGGCATGAAAATCCAGGAAGCACAGAGAACCCCTCTCAAAATCAATAAAAATAGGTCAACACCCCGACATCTCATAGTAAAACTTACGAGTCTCAAAGACAAAGAGAAAATCCTGAAAGCAGCTCGGGAGAAGAGATATGTAACCTACAAGGGTAGAAACATTAGATTGGCAACAGACCTATCCACAGAGACCTGGCAGGCCAGAAAGGACTGGCAGGATATATTCAGAGCACTAAATGAGAAAAATATGCAGCCAAGAATACTATATCCAGCTGTCATTGAAAATTGAAGGAGAGATAAAAAGCTTCCAGGACAAACAAAAACTAAAGGAATTTGCAAACACAAAACCAACCCTACAGGAAATCTTGAAAGGGGTCCTCTAAGCAAAGAGAGAGCCTAAAAGCAACATAGACCAGAAAGGAACACAGACAATATACGGTAACAGTCACCTTACAGGCAATACAATGGCACTAAATTCCTATCTTTCAATAGTTACCCTGAATGTAAATGGGCTAAATGACCCAATCAAAAGACACAGGCTATCAGACTGGATTAAAAAACAAGACCCATCGATATGCTGTCTGCAAGAGACTCATTTTAGAATCAAAGACACCCCCAGATTGAAAGTGAGGGGGTGGAAAACCATTTACCATGCTAATGGACACCAAAAGAAAGCCGGGGTGGCAATCCTTATATCAGACAAATTAGATTTTAAACCAAAGACTGTAATAAGAGATGAGGAAGGACATTATATCCTACTTAAAGGATCTATCCAACAAGAAGATCTAACAATTGTAAATATCTATGCCCCTAACATGTGAGCAGCCAATTATATAAGGCAATTAATAACAAAAGCAAAGAAACACATTGACAACATAACAATAATAGTGGGGGACTTTAACACCCCCTCACTGAAATGGACAGATCGTCTAAGCAAAAGATCAACAAGGAAATAAAGACTTTAAATGACACACTGGACCAAATGGACTTCACAGACATATTCAGAACATTCCACCCCAAAGCAACGGAATACACATTCTTCTCTAGTGCCCATGGAACATTCTCCAGAATCGATCACATTCTAGGTCATAAATCAGGTCTCAACCGGTACCAAAAGATTGGGATCATTCCCTGCCTATTTTCAGACCACAATGCTTTGAAACTAGAACTCAATCACAAGAGGAAAGTCGGAAAGAACTCAAATACATGGAGGCTAACGAGCATCCTACTGAAGAATGAATGGGTCAACCAGGAAATTAAAGAAGAATTAAAAAAATACATATAAACCAATGAAAATGAAAACACAACTGTTCAAAATCTTTGGGATGCAGCAAAGGCAGTCCTAAGAGGAAAGTATATAGCAATACAAGCCTTTCTCAAGGAACAAGAAAGGTCTCAAGTACACAACCTAATCCTACACCTAAAGGAGCTGGAGAAAGAACAGCAAATAAAGCCTAAACCCAGCAGGAGAAGAGAAATAATAAAGATCAGAGCAGAAATCAATGAAATAGAAACTAAAAGAACAGTAGAACAGATCAACGAGACTAGGAGCTGGTTCTTTGAAAGAATTAACAAGATTGATAAACCCCTGGCCAGACTTATCAAAAAGAGAAGAGAAATGACCCAAATCAACAAAATCATGAATGAAAGAGGAGAGATCACAACCAACACCAAAGAAATACAAACAAATATAAGAACATATTATGAGCAACTCTATGCCAGCAAATTAGATAACCTGGAAGAAATGGATGCATTCCTAGAGATGTATCAACTACCAAAACTGAACCAGGATGAAATAGAAAACCTGAACAGACCTATAACCCCTAAGGAAATTGAAGCAGTCATCAAAAATCTCCCAACAAACAAAAGCCCAGGGCCAGATGGCTTCCCAGGGGAATTCTACCAAACATTTCAAGAAGAATTAATACCTATTCTTCTGAAACTGTTCCAAAAAATAGAAACGGAAGGAAAACTTCCAAACTCATTTTATGAGGTCAGCATTACCTTGATCCCAAAACCAGACAAAGACCCCATCAAAAAGGAGAATTACAGACCAATATCCCTGATGAACATGGATGCAAAAATTCTCACCAAAATACTAGCCAATAGGATCCAACAGTACATTAAAAGGATTATTCACCATGACCAAGTGGGATTTATTCCTGGGCTGCAAGGTTGGTTCAACATCCGCAAATCAATCAATGTGATACAATACATTAACAAAAGAAAGAACAAGAATCATATGATCCTCTCAATAGATGCAGAAAAAGCATTTGACAAAGTACAGCATCCTTTCTTGATCAAAACGCTTCAGAGTATAGGGATAGAGGGTACATACCTCAATATCATAAAAGCCATCTATGAAAAACCTACAGCGAATATCATTCTCAATGGGGAAAAACTGAGAGCTTTCCCCCTAAGGTCAGGAACGTGGCAGGGATGTCCACTATCACCACTGCTATTCAACATAGTATTGGAAGTCCTAGCCACAGCAATCAGACAACAAAAAGAAATCAAAGGCATCCAAATCAGCAAAGAAGAAGTCAAACTCTCACTCTTTGTAGATGATGTGATACTTTATGTGGAAAACCCAAAAGACTCCACCCCAAAACGGCTAGAACTCATACAGGAATTCAGTAAAGTGGCAGGATATAAAATCAATGCACAGAAATCAGTGGCATTCCTATACACCAACAACAAGACAGAAGAAAGAGAAATGAAGGAGTCGATCCCATTTACAATTGCACCCAAAATGATAAGATACCTAGGAATAAATCTAACCAAAGAGGCAAAGGATCTGTACTCAGAAAACTATAAAATACTCATGAAAGAAATTGAGGAAGACACAAAGAAATGGAAAAACGTTCCATGCTCATGGATTGGAAGAACAAATATTGTGAAGATGTCAATGCTACCTAGAGCAATCTACACATTCAATGCAATCCCCATCAAAATACCATGCACTTTTTTCAAAGAAATGGGACAAATAATCCTAAAATTTGTATGGAACCAGAAAAGACCCCGCATAGCCAGAGGAATGTTGAAAAAGAAAAGCAAAGCCGGCGGTATCACAATTCCGGACTTCCAGCTCTACTACAAAGCTGTCATCATCAAGACAGCATGGTACTGGCACAAAAACAGACACATAGATCAATGGAACAGAATAGAGAGCCCAGAAATGGACCCTCAACTCTATGGTCAACTCATCTTTGACAAAGCAGGAAAGAATGTCCAATGGAACAAAGACAGTCTCTTCAACAAATGGTGTTGGGAAAATTGGACAGCCACATGCAGAAGAATGAAACTGGACCATTTCCTTACACCACACACAAAAATAAACTCCAAATGGTTGAAAGACCTCAATGTGAGACAGGAGTCCATCAAAATCCTAAAGGAGAGCACAGGCAGCAACCTCTTTGACCTCAGCCGAAGCAACTTCTTCCTAGAAACATCGCCAAAGGCAAGGGAAGCAAGGGCAAAAATGAACTATTGGGACTTCATCAAGATAAAAAGCTTTTGCAAAGCAAAGGAAACAGTCAACAAAACCAAAAGACAACCAACAGAATGGGAGAAGATATTTGCAAATGACATATCAGATAAAGGGCTAGTATCCAAAATCTATAAAGAACTCATCAAACTCAACACCCAAAGAACAAAGAATCCAATCAAGAAATGGGCAGAAGACATGAACAGACATTTTTCCAAAGAAGACATCCAAATGGCCAACAGACACATGAAAAAGTGCTCAATATCGCTCGGCATCAGGGAAATCCAAATCAAAACCTCGATGAGATACCACCTCACACCAGTCAGAATGGCCAAAATTAACAAGTCAGGAAACGACAGATGTTGGCGGGGATGCGGAGAAAGGGGAACCCTCCTACACTGTTGGTGGGAATGCAAGCTGGTGCAGCCACTCTGGAAAACAGTATGGAGGTTCCTCAAAAAGTTGAAAATAGAGCTACCATATGATCCAGCAATTGCACTACTAGGTATTTACCCCAAAGATACAAAAGTAGGGATCCGAAGGGGTACGTGCACCCCGATGTTTATAGCAGCAATGTCCACAATAGCCAAACTGTGGAAAGAGCCAAGATGTCCATCGACAGATGAATAGATAAAGAAGATTTGGTATATATATACAATGGAATATTATGCAGCCATCAACAGGAATGAGATCTTGCCATTTGCAACGACGTGGATGGAACTGGAGGGTATTATGTTGAGTGAAATAAGTCAAACAGAGAAAGACATGTATCATATGATCTCACTGATATGAGGAATTCTTTTTTTTTTTTTAAGATTTTATTTATTTATTTATTATTTGAGAGAGAGAGGGTGAGAGACAGAGAGCACGAGAGGGGAGAGGATCAGAGGGAGAAGCACACCCCCCGCCGAGCAGGGAGCCCGATGCGGGACTCGATCCCGGGACTCCAGGATCATGACCTGAGCCGAAGGCAGTCGCTTAACCAACTGAGCCACCCAGGCGCCCGAGGAATTCTTAATTGTAGGAAACAAACTGAGAGTTGCTGGAGTGGGGGGTGGGGTGGGAGGGATGGGGTGACTGGGTGATAGACACTGGGGAGGGTATGTGCTCTGGTAAGTGCTGTGAATTGTGCAAGACTGTTGAATCTCAGATCTGTACCTCTGAAACAAATAATGCAATATATGTTAAGAAAAAAAAAAAAGAAGAAGAAGAAGAAGGTAGCGGGAGGGGAAGAATGAAGCAGGGGAAATCGGAGGGGTAGACAAACCATGAGAGACGATGGACTCTGAAAAACAAAGTGAGGGTTCTAGAGGGGAGGGGGGGTGGGAGGATGGGTAGCCTGGTGGTGGGTATTGAGGAGGGCACATTCTGCATGGAGCACTGGGTGTTATGCACAAACAATGAATCATGGAACACTTCATCTAAAACTAATGATGTAATGTATGGGGATTAACATAAGAATAAAAAAATAATAATAAAATAAAATAAAATTACCATACAATCCAGGAATTCCACTTCTGGGTATATACCTAAAAGAATTGAAAGCAGGGTCTTGAAGAAATATTGGTACACACATGTTCATGGTACGTTTATTCACAACAGCCAAAAGGTGGAAATAACCCAAGTGTCTACCAGCAGATGAATGGATTAAAAAAAGGTGGTATATACATACAATGAAATAGTATTCAGCCTCCGGGCGCCTGGGTGGCTCAGATGTTAAGCGTCTGCCTTTGGCTCAGGTCATGATCCCAGGGTCCTGAGATCAAGCCCCACATCGGGCTCCCTGCTCCGTGGGAAGCCTGATTCTCCCTCTCCCACTCCCCCTGCTTGTGTTCCCTCTCTTGCTATGTCTCTCTCTGTCAAATAAATAAATAAAATCTTGAAAGAAAGAAAGAAAGAAAGAAAGAAAGAAAGAAAGAAAGAAAGAGAAGAAAGAAAGAAGAAAGAAAGAAAAAAAAAGAAAAGAATGAAAGAAAGAAAAGAAAAAGAAACAAAGAAAGAAAGAAGAATGAAAGAAAGAAAGAAAGAAAGAAAGAAAGAAAGAAAGAAAGAAAGGAAGGAAGAAAGAAAGGAAGGAAGAAAGAAGGGAAGGAAGAAGGGAAGGAAGAAAGAAAGAAAGTATTCAGCCTCAAAAGGGAAGGAAATTCTGACACATGCCACAATGTGGATGAATCTTGAGACTATATGCTAAGTGAAATAAGCTAGTCACAAGAAGACACATACTGCCTGATTCTTCTTATATGAGGTACCTGGAATAGTCAAATTCATAGGTACAGAAAACAGAATGGTGGCTGCCAGGGGCTGTGGGTAGAGGAGGATGCCATAGGAATACAAATAGTTTAGAGATTATATATGTACCCTTAATCTGCACCCATGACTCTACTCCCAACCACTCAAATCCAGTTCACCAATATGGTCTATTACAGAATCATTCAAACATGAAGGGCATCAAAATCCCCTGGGGATCTTGTTAACACAGAGATTTCTGGGCCCCACCACTAAAATTTCTGATTCAGTAGATAGATTTGTATTTCTAGCAAGTTCCCAGGAGATGCTAATACTGCTGGCCTAGAAACACTTTGAGAACCATTGACCTATTGATTTAACTCAACAGTATGTCTAGAATTGAGCCTCGTCTTTTCTTTCTCCTGCCATCACCAGTTCAGACTTCCATTCCCAAATGCTCTACTTAAAAATGGTGGTTGCCTGGCATTCGAGATCCTGCATGAGTGCCTTTAGCCTCCTTGGTGTAGAGGGAAGAGTTCAGGACTAGACTCAAGTGCCCCCAGGGACTGCACTGAAATAGCCATGTGGTCCTGAGTAAGTTACCTCATCTTTCAGTACTTAATGTGCTCATCAATAAAATGGTGATGATAATATCTATTTTGTAGGGTTGTTTTAGGAAAGAATGAGACAAGGTATGTAATGATGCTTGGCGCACAGTAGGGCTGTCCCACAGGCCCTCCACGCTGTTCCTTGTCCATCTTTAATACCAACTATTCACCCACAGGGAAGCTTACGCTCCTCTTTCCCCAAACATACCTCCAACACTGCCATCTCTGAAACCTTCTGCACACCTTTTCTTCCATGTGGACATTGTCTCGACTTTTTTTTTTTTTAAGATTTTATTTATTTATTTGAGAGAGAGAATGAGAGAGAGAGAGAGCAGGAGAGGGGGGAGGGTCAGAGGGAGAAGCAGACTTCCCGCCGAGCAGGGAGCCCAATGCGGGACTCAATCCTGGGACTCCAGGATCATGACCTGAGCCGAAGGCAGTCACTTAACCAACTGAGCCACCCAGGCGTCCTGTCTCGACTTTTTAACAGAAACCCACTTTAGTGGATCAGGTGATAACTGTTTGGTCCTGTAAGTCCCTACAAGTACAATAGCTTCAATCCTGAGCACTGGAACATAGTCCTCTGTGATAGGGGGAACTTCTGAAAGTCTACCCATGTACATGTCTACCATCCTTCTACGAGGCCCTGGTCTCCACCTGAAGAGATTCCCTCTTACCTTTCCAAACCCACTGAACTGCCACCTCCTCCTTGAAGTCTGCCCTTCTCCTTAACCATATATGACCTCTCCCTTCTCAATTACCTTTGCATTCAATTGATGCCTCTCTGACAGCCCCTACCACAAG
The DNA here is from genome assembly GCF_029215605.1 of Mirounga angustirostris. Classification (NCBI taxonomy): domain Eukaryota; kingdom Metazoa; phylum Chordata; class Mammalia; order Carnivora; family Phocidae; genus Mirounga; species Mirounga angustirostris. The sequence goes on along the minus strand of NW_026991718.1, from coordinate 92,694,033 downwards.
GTGCCTAGTGATCTGTGTGCGTGGATTTACATATCCAAGCTCTGCCACTTGCTACTCCTATAGCCTTGGGCAAGTTACCTCTCTAGGCCTCATTTTTCCATCTCAGAAATGGTAACAGTGACAGTGCCTACCTCAGAGGCTTGCTGTGAGAATCAAGGAACTAAAATATATGAAGTGCTTCAAACCACACTCCACATATGGATGCTCACTAATCGTTATGTATGATGATGGTGATTAATTTTCTATCCTTACTTATAAGCCCCAGTGATCAGGGGCTGTGTTTTTTTTTTTTTTTTTTTTAAAGATTTTTTTTATTTACTCATTTGAGACACAGAGATACAGAGAGAGAGCATGAGCAGGGGGAGCAGCAGAGGGAGAGGGAGAAGCAGACTCCCCGCTGAGCAAGGAGCCCCATGCGGGACTCGATCCCAGGACCCCGGGATCATGACCTGAGCCGAAGGCAGACGCCTAACCATCTGAGCCACCCAGGCGCCCCTCAGGGGCTGTGTTTTTAATCTCAGCATCTCACAGTGCCTTATGCCATACGGTAAGCCCTCAGAAAAGCAAACAAATAAATAATGCAAAAAATTGTATTTATTTCCATGGTCTTTCCAGTTATTGATACCTCTGAGAGGGGGGTGGGGTAGTTCTCCTTCAGAAAGAGGCAGACCCCCCACCTGTACCCTTATCTAGTTTAGTGGGCAGCCAAGTTCTTCTCCCAATGAAATGATCCTCCCAAGTCACCTTATTCTGTTTCATGAAAGGTTTGGTACATGAGCTTAGCTCTGAGGATGCTCCATTAACATTCTTTTAGTATATGAACCATTTGTGGCTCAGAATTTTTTTGGAAGATCCCAAGCTACCAATCTGACATTTCTGAAGAGAATTACCATTCAGACATGCACTCAGAGATGGTGTTTTAAAAGTACTGCCACTATCCCTTTGCCCCTTTTAATTGGGCAAATTTTATCATGGGAAAGATGTCTTTTCTCATTGTTCACCCTCCTCTAGAATTCAGTGTGGTGGTGTCTCCATCCACCTTTGAGTACTTTTCCTTTTTATCATTTAAACAACCCTCCCCCAATAATCTGCCCAAACTCGTGCCCACATGAGGAACACAAAGGGAGAAGTTTGCGCTCATTTCCACAATGCATTGTTTTTCCAGGATCATTCTACCTGACTGGTCCAGGGGGAAAAAGTGCGCTAGAAACTATTTTGTAATAGTTGGGAACTTTATAACAATGTTGTACCTGCTGTGCAATTTATTCTAATGTGTTTGGTGGACAATTGTTAATCACCAAAGCAGAAAAGGGAGCTTGCCTTTTCAAAAGTGGTGAAAGTCCCCCAGCTCCAGAGCCCTGTGGGATTACGGGCGCAGTCTTGGGTGGCCCAGCCCCAGCCTTCGCTGACAGCCGGCTGGTCTGCAGAGTCTCTGATCTGATGAAGGGGAAGCTCTCTTCTCAGGATGGAAGCGTGTTTGTTACAATTAAGGAGAAATCCTGGGTTGTAAATAGAGATACCCGCCCAACAAGTAACTCAAAGCTTACTGTCTTTAGTGATTTCAGGGAAGACACAGAAAGCAATATGTGTTTACACTCAGATGTTTTACGTCCATGATTTGGAACATTCTCAAAAAGCCGGTGTTTGGGAAAAACAAAAAACAGAACAAACCTTTGGCCAATTCGCCTATGTCTGTTAAATCAAGGAGGGAGGAAAGTGCTTTGTCTGGAAGGTAGAACTTCCGCCCAGTGGAAAATGACCTTGAAAATGTATCATGGACATCAGCAGAGTGATTCCATAATTAAAATTACTAGATCTGAAAACCCTTAGTCAATTACTTATCCTCTTAAAATCTTGATTATGTTTTTAATTTGCAAAGACAGTTTTTTGGGGGTTTTTTTGTTTGTTTTTGTTTTTGTTTTTGAGCCAGTTAAATGTGTCAGCTGCCCAGGGCTATTTTGTGAACATTGGGAAGGGTGTTTAATGATGTTAAGTTAGGGTTAAATTTCACTTTTCAGACAAACAAAATTGAACTGGGAGTGGGATGTGCACATAACTTGGGTTCAAGAAAGGTTAATGAGAAAGTTGTAACACCCCACATCGTGCCCAAAGTTCCGTAAAGAACCTACCTCCACTATTTCCAGTTTAATCTTTGGATGGAGAGAGGGAGTGGGATGATGTTAACATTAACTTATTATGCTCTTAAGAACTCCATGCACAATATATATTAAGAAAAAAAAGAAGAAGATAGCAGGAGGGGAAGAATGAAGGGGGGGAATTCAGAGGGGGAGACGAACCATGAAAGATGATGGACTCTGAAAAACAAACTGAGGGTCCTAGAGGGGAGGGGGGTGGGAGGATGGGTTAGCCTGTTGATGGGTATTAAAGAGGGCACATTCTGCATGGAGCACTGGGTGTTATGCACAAACAATGAATCATGGAACACTACATCAAAAACTAATGATGTAATGTATGGTGATTAACATAACAATAAAAAATTAAAAAAAAAAAAAGAACTCCATGCACAAATTAAATGTGTTCATTTTTCCAAAATCTGCTTTGTTCTCTGCTGGCCCCACTGCTGGCTCTCAAATAACTAAATTTCCTCTGCCATCAAGTCTCAGAATTATAATTCAGGAGGGGAGTTAAGCCATGGCATTAACCAGGCTCTATACGCATCTCCACCCTGTGACCCAAATGTTGGATTAATGAGGACATATGGCCTGATCCTGCTGATAAAGCCTTTGGGGTCAGCCCCGGAGGCCAAACTGGCACCTCTCCCTGGTGGTCCCCTTTGTTCCTCCTCAGGACCCAGGGAGATTACCAAATCTTGACTCTCAGGCAATTGTGCAGCTGACCTTGTGCGGCAGCCTGTGGGGCACAGTGGGCTGATGGGAGAGAAGTCGAAACCCTCACAGGGAGAAAGGCTTGGGACCCAAAGCCAACCAGCCTGGGTCTGGTTGACTGGCCGCCCTGCAGCATAGAGGCAGGCCAGGCAGGCTGGGGAAGCCTCCCCAGGGTAACTGCAGGCCTCAGGTTTGCCTGTTTATTTCCCGGACCAAAAATACCCAGCACACACACACCCAAGAGGACAGGCTTGATTTCACTACTGCCCAAGAGATGGATGGACTGATAAAGTCTGGAGGGGGATGGTGGGAGGAGTCTCTCCCTATTCTTTCTCTTGGTTGCTCCTTTCAGCAATCTGGGGTTTCTCCAAAGGGATGTCAGTGCCCTGGGCAAATCCAACTCTATACCTCACCTCACTTCCTTGACAGGAAAACCCTTCCTGTATGTAAGAATCTTCATGGCTTACACGATGCATTCATATTCATGAACTCACTGGTGCTGTACAATAATGTGACCATTTCTCCTATTTTACAAGTGAGAAAATGGAATTCGGAATCCAAATGGCTTGTCCAACACCCTCTGGCTTCTAAGTGATAGAAATGGTTCTAGTCCCCAGATTTTCTAGTCCAGATCTCCTCCTACTCTTCATAACTCCATTCTACGCCCTACTGAAAACAAACAAACAAAAAGCCTCATCCTACCAAGTAGAGGGACTTGAGCAGCCAACCCCAACCAATGCTGGCCTCAGTTAGAAAGGCACAAACTCTTGTTGTGTACTCATTGCCCCTCTGAGGTCTTGACCCCATCCACAGCACAGGATGGCTTCTCCCCTAAAAAAGCCCTCCAGCCTGCTTGCAACAGCAAACACTGAGTGGGTGTGAAAGGATGGAAGAGGCAGTTGACTCTTTCCAAATCCAAGAGCATCAGAATAACAGGAGAATAACTTCTGCTTCCCATCATGATGGGATACCAAGTTCCAGACCAGGCCTCCCCTTATGAAATTGGAAAAAAGCTGTTTTTAGACATTGGAATACAGCACACAACTGTGGCCCTGTAGGGAAGAGAAACATACAAGGTGAGTTCCATGTTGCCTTAGCTATCTACCCAGAAGCATTTTCCAGAACACACTATAGAGAGCTGCAGACTGATCAGACCATGGTGGTGTCACTGATGTGAGGAGTCAAAGATTAGAGTTTGGGTCTGCTGCAGTGGACGGAGTACCAGGGACAGGATACAAAGGGGATTGAGGTGTACAGAGAAAGAGCTCCACAAATCTGGATAAAGTTCCCCTTGAGCCTTTGGTCAAATACTAAGCTGCATATATCCAGAGTGAGAATTCATGAGTCCTGGGAAAGAGCAATCAGTGGAGGGGGGTGGTGTGCTGTGAGCCAAATGTGGATTCTGGAGCTTGACTAGGACATGGAGACATTGTAGTTCTAATGACCAGATTGGAAAGATGTCACTCCATGTTCCAGGCAATGAGTTGAGAGCCCCGAAATATCACACCTTGGGAGTAGAGATAAACTAGCTCTAAAGTAAAGGCTACTCTAGACCCAACCTAACAAAGCTTAAAAACAAGCTTCCAAGGGGTTAAACTGATCTGCAAGTAACTGCAAGTTAAATGCCTGCCAGAACAGTCACTCAGCAATCCACAGAACCCAAAACTCAACAGCATAGGATCAAAAAAATTAATCTATGCAAAAAAAGTAGGAAAATGGGACTCATAATCAGAAGAAAAGTCAGTCAATAGAAACAGACCCAGAGATGAGAGCACCATTGGAATCAGCAAGCAAAGACTTTAAAGCAGCTTTTACAAATATATTCAAAGGTTTGAAGAAAAATACACCATAATTGGAAACAAATGGGACATCTTAATAAAGAAATGAGAACTATTAAATAACAACAACAAAAAAAACCACCAAGAACCATCCTATCCCCATGACACACGAGGTATCCATCTGAGCTACAACTTTAACCTTTCCTGACCACATGATTCAGCTCAGTGCACTTCGTATTTTCACTTTCTGCACTTTACTTCCCTTCCCAAATTTCTGGTGCCCACCCCATTCCTGCATCTGTTCATATCCACCACTGACCATTCTTCCAAAGGCCAAAATAAAGGAATAGGTAGGTCTCTTAAGAGCATTAAGAAAGGGAACAAGAAGATTGAAGAAAGACATTGTCACTTTCTCCTTCGTATTTTCTTTTTTTTTTTTTTAAGATTTTATTTATTTATTCATGAGAGACAGAGAGAGAGAGAGAGACAGAGGCAGAGGGAGAAGCAGGCTCCCCGCGGAGCAGGGAGCCCGATGCGGGACTCGATCCAGGGACTCCAGGATCATGACCTGAGCTGAAGGCAGTTGCTTAACCAACTGAGCCACCCAGGCGCCCCTCTCCTTCGTATTTTCACTGTTTATGAGCAGCGTGGCAATGCAGCCAGCTCACAGACTCTACCTGGGTGGATCCTGGCTCCACGACATGAATGCTTGCAGTCTGTGTGAATGAGGTAGGGTGCATAACACCAGCTGCTATCACAAAGTCCCACATTTCAGCATCTTGGCACAATAAGAGTTGACTTCTTGCACACACAAAATCCAAAGTAGGTATTTCTGGTCAGGAGGTACTTTCCACGTGATCGTTCAGGAATCCTGTTCCCTTTCATCTTGTGGTTTCACCTTTACCCAGGGCTTTGGAGTCCTCTGTTGGGTCCTCAGCACTCAGCTGCCAGATAGGAGAAGAGAGTGCAGAGGATCAGGTTTGTGTGGTCTTTTCCACACATAAAATCAATTGGTCAAAGCTCATTCACATGGTCACACATAACTACATGGGCAACTGAGGAAGTAGAATTTAATTAGATGCTTAGGAGAAAGATAAAAACGGGTTTTGTTGACCACATAGCAGTCTCTGCCTCACTGCGATGCCTTGAGGAAGTTCCTTTTCTCTGAGCCTCAGTTTCTCTATCTGTAAACAGACCAGGAATAATACCTTCTTCATAAGGCTATTCTGAGAGTTGAAATGAAATATTCCATGTGAAGCAATTAGCAGCAGACCTGGAACACAGTGTTTGAGAAATGTTTTGTTAAAATTATTACAATATCCGCATTTAATTAATCTCTGTATGCTCCACTGGGTAGTTCTAACCTTGTGAGCCAGAGCCAGGGGTGCTTTAGCTTTTTCTCATTATGTTGTTTTTCAGTCAAGAGATAGTAAAAAATAGAACTACTATGAAGTGGTTGGTCTGTAACAAAAAGAGATGGTTTTTCTTATAAAAAGTTTGAGAACAAAAATATTCATTTGTACATAGTAGATGATTAATATGTCAAGTAAATAAGCTTCCTTCACACCTCTCTTTTTTATTTCCTTTATTTCTACTTCCTGGTCTTCTTACTTTGCTTACTGCCTCCATGCCACATACTCAATACTTCTACCACCACCAGCACCCCCTCACACATGTGTTAGCACATACACATCTACCACACACACATTGCTGACAGTAATTCAACCACTTTATCTTGGCCTGAGATGCTTGCAGCCATACATGGTATCCACCAATCCAGCCCTGTCCTGACATGTCCTGCAGCTCCCCAAAGTTAGCCTCCTGATCCTGTTTCCACAGCTGACCCTGACAAAACTCCTATTCCCTTACTGTGTTTCTGTAAGGCTCTGGGAAAACAAGCTGATTAAACTAATTCATACTAGGTAGAGAATAACTTGCTATTATCTTTTCACAGAAAGATATTTGTTTGCTAAAATTCATTTTTAATTAGTAGTATTTCAAGCCATGTAAGTAAGGAATTTGTGTATACTGGTGCAAGTCTCTCCATAATTCATGACACTCAGCTTCCTTGTTATTTCAAATTGGTCTGAATAGGAAGGGTTCACCACCACACATACTCTTATTTCCCTGACAAACTTTCCCCAACCAAATGGAAAAGTTGGTCACTCATTAGCTTTCAGTCCTAACTGCCCTGTCTGATCCTCCTTCCTCAATGAACAAAGACATCTTCCAGGACAAATGGTTGCCCCTAACTACATAGCATGAAACTCAGTAACTACCCTGTCCTTATTTTTCATACCTGGAGGTGGGTGAAACACCTGGTTGTAGGTGCTCCTGAAAGAAAGGGAAGAAGCCTAGGTTCTTGCAGGTTATGATCCAGATGACATTACTCTTTTCTTCACTCCCATACCTCCACCGCTACAGTCAGTCAGAAAGAACCAAAGTCATTCCCATGACTTATCCAGGGCCTAATTCACACCTAGTCCAGAGACAATGATGCATTTCATTAAATGTGTCAGATCAACTCTGATGTAAGTTTTATTTGATCACAACACTATGATTCCAGTCCTCATGCTGCTCTTCATTTTTCAAGGTCAACCACCATTGATGCCACCAAAAACTGAGGCTGATACAGGTAATACCTGACATCCTGGCTCTGTGGAGATGGTTGAGGATAAAATGACATTGTATATAAGAAAGTCCATGGCATTATCAATTAGAGATAAGACATTGTGCTCCCATCTTCTATACACAGAGCTTACACTAGCTTCCAAAATCAACAGACAACACCCACACCTCATGTTGGCTGTTAAGTTCCATCTTCTTCAGTCATTTCTCCAGGGGAAAATGATATGATGAGTGTTTCCTTCTCTTTTTCATCTCTAGTCCCACTCTGTAATGGAGTGATGCTGGACATTATCTATGTGTCACACCCTATGCCATGATCCTTCCTCACTCAGCTGTGTTGGATAAAGATCTCTGTATCCAAGCTACAGCAGAGATTGGAGGGGATGGAGGTTCAAATGTTCACGGCCATATGAGGCTTACCAGGATTGAAATCAACGTTTGTTTCTCCAAGGGTCTTGGACTTAACCAGTATGCAATGCTTCTGGGTAGCAAAAGGAGGAAGGATGGTGACTAAAACAGGAAAGATAGAGTTGGGGCTCTCCAGGTAAGCCCCAACCCCTGCCCCACCATCCCAATGAGATAGCCCTGGCTGAGAGAGTATACAGGATGTCAACTTGCTAAGGTCGAAATCTCTCAGCATTATTTCTCCTGTGAAACTTAAACTACTCTTGTCAGCTTATCACCAAGGAGCAACAGCTGAGTCTTCATGAAATATGGATGTCAGTTAGAAATACCCTTAAGTGGTGCCTGGGGGGGGGGGTCAGTTAGTTAAGCAGCTGCCTTCTGCTCAGGTCATGATCCCAGGGTCCTGGAATCAAGCCCTGCATGGCATTCCCTGCTCATCCAGGAGTCTGCTTCTCCTTCTCCCTCTGCCCCTCCCCCTGCTTGTGCTTTCTCACTTTCTCACTCTCTCTCTCTCAAATAAATAAATAAAATCTTAAAAAAAAAAAAAAGAAATACCCTTAACTTTACTTTGGGCCTTTTCTTTATAATGATGTGGGATAGGGGAGAGAATGTTTTAGAATAGCTAGGAAACCAAATAATAGAAGGAACAACATATGCCAGAGATAACCAAAAAGGTAAAAACATCTGCTCAGGTTTGCCTATGAAGAAAAGAAATTGCATTACTGAAAAATTAGTGCATGGCTAAGCATACCTTAAAACAGAAGAGGGACATTCAGATGCTACTCATAAAGAAACAACAATTTCTTACATTTGCATTTGCCCCTTAAATTCCTTTGAAAAATGCAGACAGTTTCCTGTGTTGGTATACCTGCATTATCATAGAACAAAATAAGGAGACATCTGATCTAGACAGAAGATCCAGGTCCACTTGTAAAATCCCAGGGGCAGTTTTGAAGTAGGAAGGAAAATAACCTGTGCCAGGCACTGTACCAGAAACTTCCACATAGGAGATATAATTAAATTCTCACAACAACCCTGCAAAGCAAAGTGTAATTATCCCCATTTTATAGATAATGAAACTGAGCCTTGAAAAAGTTAGATAATTTTCCTGGAACTGGAATTAGAATCCACATCTATGTTATTCCAAGACCATATTCCTCTACTATATAGCACTTGGTGGTTAAACCACCACATTATCAATCTGACGGATATTATCAGGTACTATGAACAAATCTCTCAAGAAATCCATTGTAAGACTTGTGGTTGCCACAGGTGAGGTTGGGGGTGGGGGAAGTGGAGGAAGTTGGTCTAAAGGTACAAACTTCCAGTTATAAGATAGGAAAGTCCTGGGGATGTGATGTGCAACATGGTAGTTATAGTTAATAATACTGTATTGTATATTTGAAAGTCAGTAAGAGAGTAGATCTTAAAAGTTCTCATCACAAGAAAAAAAACTGTAACCGTGTGATGTAATACATGGTTAAGTAAACTTACTGTTGTGATCATTTCACAAGATATACATATATCAAATCGTTATGTTTATACCTTAAACTTACACAATGTCATAAGTCAATTATATCTCAATAAAACTGTGTGATGGGAGAGAAATCCATTGTATCCACTGTTCCCAAGTGGACACAGCATGCTCATGTGAGTCACTATCAAGCAGAAAATTAAAAAAAAAAAAAAAAAAACTACCAAAAATATTTTTAAACATCCTGGGCTTTTGCAGCTCAAAATAGTGAATTGAGCACATACTTTTTATCTCCACACCCTTCCGAGATCCTGTTAAAATTGTAATACGGGATAAAAGATAAAAAGATAAAACGCAGTAACAGCAAAGCAAATGGGATAAAGGATATAGGCAGCTAGTGAGGTTTCAACACATTTCTGGAAGATAGGGAAAAGTGAGAGAAGATTAGTGAAAGACATGAACGTTGCCACAGGCAAAAACACTGCAGGTGGGGCTGAGATGGAGGGGCACCCACCGGCCTGGCAAAACCCTGCCAAAGCTATGATGGGATGGGGCAGGCATGGTAGGGCAGAGATGTGAAGTGAGCTGGACCCTGAAGGAGTAAAGAGTGGTTCTCAAGCGGGACTACAGGGTGGGATGTAGAGAGCTTTAAAAAGCAACAATGCCTGGATTCCATCCTGAGAGTTTCTGATTTAATTGGTCTCAGGTACAATTCAGGTTTTGGGAGGGTTTAAAAGCTCCTCTAGGTGATTCTAATGGGCTATCAGGGCTGAGAACCACTGGCTTAAGGTCATGGGCACCAGTGGGCCTGCCCACCCCAAACAGCTCATCCTTTGCCTTGAAGCAAAGAAGAATCTACCTGGAGTAGTCTCAGAAATGTACAGAAAGATATATTCTAGCCCTATATGTAACATTTTAATGAACAAATAGTCACATAATGCTAATAATGTAAGAATGTAAGTATTGGTTATTGGTTTTCAACTTTTAGCTTTACTGTATAAACACACAAAGAATAGTTTTCAAACAGAATGAATATAAATATTTTTAACTGGACTGTTATGAAACTGCAGAATCAGAAATCCATATGTAGATGGTCAACTAATCTTTGACAAAGCAGGAAAGAATGTCCAATGGAAAAAAGACAGTCTCTTCAAAAAATGGTGTTGGGAAAATTGGACAGTCACATGCAGAAGAATGAAACTGAACCATTTCCTTACACTGCACACAAAAATAGACTCCAAATGGTTGAAAGACCTCAGTGTGAGACAGGAGTCCATCCAAATCCTAGAGGAGAACACAGGCAGCAACCTCTTCGACCTCAGCCACAGCAACTTCTTCCTAGCAACATTGCCAAAGGCAAGGGAAGCAAGGGCAAAAATGAACTATTGGGACTTCATCAAGATAAAAAACTTTTGCACAGCAAAAGAAACAGTCAACAAAACCAAAAGACAAGCGAGAGAATGGGAGACGATATGTGCAAATGACATATCAGATAAAGGGCTAGTATCCAAAATCTATAAAGAACTTCTCAAACTCAACACCCAAAGAACAAAGAATCCAATCAAGAAATGGGCAGAAGACATGAACATTTTTCCAAAGAAGACATCCAAATGGCCAAAAGACACATGAAAAGGTGCTCAACACACTTGGCATCAGGGAAATCCAAATCAAAACCTCAATGAGGTACCACCTCACACCAGTCAGAATGGCCAAAATTAACAAGTCAGGAAACGACAGATGTTGGCGGGGATGCGGAGAAAGGGGAACCCTCCTACACTGTTGGTGGGAATGCAAGCTGGTGCAACCACTCTGGAAAACAGTATGGAAGTTCCTCAAAAAGTTGAAAATAAAGCTACCATACAATCCAGCAATTGCACTACTGGGTATTTACCCCAAAGATACAAAAGTAGGGATCCGAAGGGGTACGTGCACCCCGATGTTTATAGCAGCAATGTCCACAATAGCCAAACTGTGGAAAGAGCCAAGATGTCCATCAACAGATGAGTGGATAAAGAAGAGGTGGTATATATATACAATGGAATATTATGCAGCCATCAAAAGGAATGAGACCTTGCCATTTTCAACGACGTGGATGGAACTGGAGGGTGTTATGCTGAGTGAAATAAGTCAATCAGAGAAAGACATGTATCATATGACCTCACTGATATGAGGAATTCTTAATCTCAGGAAACAAACTGGGGGTTGCTGGAGTGGGGGTGGTGTGGGAGGGATGGGGTGGCTGGGTGATAGACATTGGGGAGGGTATGTGCTATGGTGAGTGCTGTGAATTGTGCAAGACTGTTGAATCACAGATCTGTACCTCTGAAACAATGCAATATATGTTAAGAAAAAAAAAAAGAAGATAGCAGGAGGGGAAGAATGAAGGGGGGAAATCGGAGGGAGACAGGAACCATAAGAGATGATGGACTCTGAAAAACAAACTGAGGGTTCTGGAGGGGAGGGCGGTGGGAGAATGGGTTAGCCTGGTGATGGGTATTAAAGAGGGCACATTCTGCATGGAGCACTGGGTGTTATGCACAAACAATGAATCATGGAACATTACATCAAAAACTAATGATGTAATGTATGGTGATTAACATAACAATAAAAAAAAGAAAAGAAATCCATAGGTAGGATCCAGCCAGCTACATTTTTTAAAACATCCTGATACATAGCCAAGATGGAAGGAAACTGACCCATTCTTTATCATTTTTCTTCTTCATAAACTGTTTTCCAAAATAGGTATTGTGGGCAGTCCCTCTCAATCTGCCCCTCACTCAGACACAGCCACATACACAGGCATACACAATGACATCCAGATTTCCCATGTCATTAGGTGAGTTCAGCCTTTATTTTGAGGCTCACCCATTCTTTGGACCACCACCACCTTTGTCCTGCAGGCCTCCATCCTGGCTCCCCTGGAGCCGTTCTCACCAACAGTCCTATGGTCTGAAAATGTCCCCTACACAACACACTACCTGGCACACCAAGGCAGCTACTTGTTAATGCTCAATCCTTCTGGTAGAAGTTTTTGCCTGGATCTTGGAGTCCCTTCTGAGAGACAAAACTAGTGGCATGGGTGGAGTAGCTTGTATTCGTGGCCCTGAATCTTCATCCCTCTCTTCACCCCATGGGACTGGGTAGCTCCTCCCACTAGAGAAGCTGAGTATATTCCCCACACTCAAGATGGCTGGTTTGGCCATGTGACTTGCTTTGCTGAATGGAATATAAGCAGAGGTGACATGACGGTAGGCTTGAAAAGTCTTGCACAATTGGGCATATATCTCAGCCATGATGAGAAGCCCTCCCCTAGGATAGCTGCATCCCCTTCGGTCTGAGCTCCAGATGGACACATGTAGAGCAGGCCTGAGATCAAGCCTTAGGAAGGAGATAAGCCAGAGCAGAGCCACATCTTGAAGTAGAGCTGCCCAGTCAAGCCATTCTAACTCAATCAACCCTCAGATATGTGACCCAGCCCAGACAATACCACTCAAGATCAGCTCACCTCCCGGCCAACCCAGAAATGGATGAGTCAACTAAATGCTTGCTGTTGTATGCCCTTCAAGCGTTACAGTTGTGAACTATGCAGCACATGTGGCAATTGCTATTTAATACAGATAAACTCTAAATTCTATGAAAGCAGAGACTGTTTTGTTAACTGTTGTACATCCAGCCCACAGTACAGTGTCTGACAAATAATAATGTTTAATGAGTCATTGTTGAGTGCACAGAAAGATGAATCAATGAATTAAGGCATAACAACCAAAGGAAAACACTGAAAGAGCTAGTAGGCAATGCCTATTTTGAGTTGCTGGTTGTATTAGTCAGAATTGTATAGAGAAACAGACCCAATAGAGTGTGTGTGTGTGTGTGTGTGTGTGTGTCTAAAGATTTATTGTAAAGAATTGGCTCACACAATTATACATGCTGGCAAATCCCAGATTCTATAGGGTATCAGCAAACTAGAGACCCAGGAGAGTCAATGATTTAGTTCCAGTCTGAGTACAAAGGCCTGAGAACCAGGAGAACGAATAATGTAGTTCCAGTCCAAGGGCCACCATCTCAAAACCCAGGAAGAGCTGACATTTTCAGTTCCAATCCAAAGGCAGGAAAAAGCTGATGTCCCAGTCCAAAGCCCACTGGGCAGGAAGAATTCTCTCTTACTCAGGGGAGGACAGCCTTTCTGTTCTATTCAAGACTTCAACAGACTGGATGAGGCCCACCCATCTTGGGGATGTCAATCTGCTTTACTCAATCTACCAAATTATGTGTTAAGCTCATCAAAAACACCCTCAAAGAAATACCCAGAATAATTTTTTACCAAATATCTGGGCACTTTGTGAGCCCAGTCAAGTTGACACATAAAATTAACCGTCACACTGGTTTATGCTTATCAACAGGCTTTGAATGTACTCTCACCATGTGGCAAATCCCCAGGCAGAGGTGGCTCATCCACCATCCATCATTTTCCAGAACAGTTATAGCAATGGATGAATACAAAACTGTAAATGTAAGTTGTTCTAGAGTGTGATATCTTTGCTATGCTGCTACCAGTCAGGGTCTGCTGTCATTCAAATATAAAAGGGAAGGGGATGAGAACTGGAAGAGGGGCAGGGTAGGGGGTGAAGTTACTGCCCAACATAAGCCCTAAATTCCAGAAACACCATGTGCGGGTTTGTTAAAGGCTGGCTTCCCCATAATATCTTCTGATGGGTTTGAAATTGGCCTGATGTGGACCAACAATAAAGGAGAGTCAAGCTTATAGAGCAGAAAATCTATACTCTCTAGACACCTGCTTACTGCAGGAGAATTCAAGGTATTGACCTTCAATTCAATGCTGAGCTAAGAGGCGCTAATCTGTCCAACCTCCTAGGCACTTCCAGGCTGACTCGGATCTCTTCAGCCACAGCTTTGTAAGTTACTAAATGGGCCTTTATTGACTCAGGCTGGAGTGACACTCCCAGGATAGAGTAGAAGTCTATCAGTGAGCCCAAATTCCTCTTCCCACCTATTCAATGGTGCCTGAAATTCCTTTAATAGGAGCTTAAAAATGCAAATGACCTTGGCATAGGGAAACATGAATTTATATTCATTGAGATCTCTAGAGATGGGAATTTCTCACCTTAATTCCTCCTGTCTCTACACCTCTTCTTCCCCCAAAGGAGGGACCCCACTATAATTGGTCAGTTTCCAAGACATCAATTGGGGCATGTTTATTTGTGCCAGAAGGTCAATGGCAGTAGCTGGCCTAAAGCCTTGCCCACAAAAAGGAGGCCTGATGCTCTTGTTTTATCTTGCTGGTACCTCCCTCACTCTGTCTCTGTCTGCCTGTCTCTCTCTCTCTTTCTCCCTCGCTGCTTCCTCCTTCCACAAAGCCATTCTGCTCTCCCTGATGCATTTTGGTCTTCTCCTTCTATGGGTCCCCTGACCTTTTGGGTGGCTAACCAGTGCGTGGAGCACTTTGAGGTCATGGGTTTGCTGTGGGGGACCAGTGTTGGGCGGGGCCATCTTCTCTGGCTCAGCATCCCAGAGCTCTATGCTCTGCACACTGGCAGCCCAACAATGACTAACAGCAATAAGGGACTCATTTTCCTTCACTGCTATCCCTGTCTCTATCTCTAATGGCATCCTTGAGGGAAAACAACTGCAGTTCAGGATTGTACTCAGGAGAACCTATTCTCTTGGCCCCTATGTCATCCTAGTAACATCAAACACCTTAATTCCGCTTAATGGCATTAAGGCATAAAGGACTTAACCACAGATTCTTCCTGAATTTTGGTGGCAGAGAGGGGGCAAAAAGGGAACAAACAGTAAGGAAGAGATTAAGCACTGGAAAGGGTGACGTGGCAGTGAAGGACGCATCCTTGCCAGAAAGACTGCAGACAAAGACTTAGCTCACTGCACAATTCAGTATCACCCACTTCATGTGAGCACACAAGGGGACAGAAACACTCCATCCAGCCTCGAACACTCTATCAAGCAATGTGATCACCAGAGCATCCCCTTCCTTGTAGGAAACTAGAAATCACTTGTTAAAGAATTCTCACTGATGGAAGCTTCTGAATTGAAACGTATGTCAAGGGACCAGGCTATTTGGTGGAGCAGGAAAGGAGGAGAGGGCTGAGAAAGAAGTTCCCAAGGAAGAAAGATGGAGGAGGTTAGGACTGTAAGGTTAGGGAAGGATACAAGAAGGGCTCCCCAAATGATTCTGGTTTTCTTTTTATGCAGTTGCTTGTCTGGGCCACAGCAAAATCAAAGTAGTAAATTCTTCACCCAAAGACAGCCGCCCCTTGTCACTTTCTGGTACACTTGTCCTCGAGAACAAGTGTTAGATGAGAACATAATTTGGAGATAGGAGAGAGAAAATTTGAGGTTTAAAAAGTTTTTTTAGGGGCGCCTCAGTGGCTCAGTTAGTTAAGCGTCTGCCTTCAGCTCAGGTCATGATCCTGGGGAGTCCTGCATCGGGCTCCCTGCTCAGTGAAGCCTGCATCTCCCTCTGCCTGCCACTCCCCCGCCTCCCCTGCTTGTGCTCTCTCTCTTTCTCTGTCAAATAAATAAATAAAATCTTAAAAAATAAATAAATAATAAAGTTTTTTTAAGCTAAAATATTCTTTAAATGGGTATTTTTTCCAAATAATGCTTCCACAAAATTGTAAACACAATTAGAAACATACTCCGGAAGTTACAATTAAGGAGAGAAAATCGGATGAAACTTTATCCTTTTAAGGGGCATTAAAGGGCTTGTCACTATATAACTTAGGATCTGTAAATGCCAGGCTCCAGAATTCAGATATTTTGTGCTGTAGAAATATTCTGAACCAAAATTTCATCTTCCATTTGGGTTCTTTATGGCATACCTACCTTAAGACTGAGCCAAAGAAATAGATGGGAAGCTTCTAAATTATGTGTAGAAACGTATTCTAGAAAGTTAGGCATAAAAGTGGACATAACAGTAGTAATAATAATAGTGATGAGAGCTAACATTTATTAAGCATTTTCTGTGTGCTGGGCACTATACGACGCCCTTTACATTTTATTCATTCATCTCCTGCAACCCCCATAATGTAAGAATCATTTGATCTCCAATCCTGGCTAGAAAGGGCAAGTAACTTGTCCAGGATCACCCAGCTCCAGATGGCTGAGCCTGAAAATAAGCACAGGTGGTCTAACTTCAGAGAGTGGCCTCTTAGCATGCAGGAGAACCAGGTAGGACCCGCACACAGGAGGGACCACAGCCAACTCTAATCCGTTCAACATGGACTGGCCTCATCTTTGTCAAAAGAGAGGATCTATTATTAAATTTCACTGCCCTCACAGGTAGAATTAGGCTAGGTCCCCTGAAAACAGACCCTGAGACAAGAATTTGGGTGCAAGTAGGTTATTTGGGAGGTGATTCCAGGAAAAATGGTGTGGGGATGGGAAAGTGAGACAGGGAAGGGAAGGAAGCCCATCTGAGGTGCTCTCAGGAGCTGGTTACCACCGTGAGCAGCTGGGACACGATCCCCTGGGGACATCTAGGTGATCATGTCGAGTGTGCCTCAGAGTCGTCCCACCGGCGCTAAGGAAGCTGGGCTCTGTATCCACCAACTCCGCCTGTCAGTGGTTGAGGGCATTAATTTCCAGGCATTTTGGCCTGTTCTGTGCCTGAGCTGTGCAGGTTCTCTGCCTGACACGGGCACTGAGACGTATAAAATGGTGAGGGCCAGGGGACAGGGATGTGGATGGGTGCGGACAGCGTTGGCCCCACTGTGTATACTAAATACTCCTATATACTATATCGTATGCACTGTATACACTATCTACAAGGGTATTCTTGGCTTCAAATTTTAACAATCCCCTCTCCTTCTAAGAAAATTGTTGTGGCCAAAGGCTTGGAATTATGACCACTGAAGATAGAATATTCTTTTCTTAGACTCTTCCAGGTTCTCACCATGAGAGAGGGAAGATATCAGAGCCCCCTTCTGCATGAGACATTATTTGGCACCAAGAAGTCAAAGTGTGCTGGAGAATTCCCAGAGAGTTGGCTTCTGCCTGCTTCTCTTATCCATGGTCCAAACCTTCTGAGGGCCTGGGACAAAGGGGTTTTGAGTAAAACATGTTAAAGCATACTCAAGGGAGCAGGGAGGGAGACTGTCAAATGCCCATACATTCCTTTTGCCTAAGAGTGTATGGATTTAAAAGTCTGTAGTAAAAGACAGAAAATGGTATACATTATGGTCAAGGACATTTAAGCCTTGCAAATCAGATATGAGACATTGTAAGTATTTTTGCTACATTGATTTGGTTCACCTTTTAGCATTTAAAAGAAAAAGATTAGCTTATTTATGTACCACATTCTATCTGTGCAGCGTGAAGGTGTGTGTATGTGTGCAGGGGAGGGGTGTGCATAATCTGGAAGACTCGAGAGTGTAAAAAACAAGAGAGCCGGCTTGAAATATGTCATAGACAAATTGAAAGCATGATACTACCAAATATATTACAAGCCAAGTTTATATTGGAATTAAACCTCAGTTCTGATTTTTGTCCTTTTTAACTAAAATAAAAGCTTTCCAACAATGACAGCTTTGATGGCATTCTCATAGAAAGACTATCAATGGAACCACAAATAATTTTTAGTTTTCTTTTAAAATCTTAATTGGATGCTATATTGCAAATATGGATTCTACAAAATATTATTTGAATGCCAAGTCACCCAAGTATATGGGGGGAAAGGTGATCTTCTAAAGGTTTAGGCTTTTTTATTTCCTCCTGGAGCACTTGGTCCAGATAAGGTTGATTTCTGCCTTCAACGTCTATGATTTCAAATATGACTTTTCTGAACTTTGTAACCTTATTTTGAAGGAAACCATTTTAAGAGCAAGGGATAAAATTCAATTAACTGAGATGACAGAAAATAATCTACTAAGCGAATATATCAAGCAATTGGAAGCTTTCATACCTTTCAAAAAGGAAATAACCTATTTCTTGCCTTGTTATCTAATGACACAGGAGTTTATTTCTCTTGAAGCTGTTACAAATCTACCTAATGAGGCCTAAATACTGTTGCCAAGCAATTAGAGTTTTTATTGTGTCACTGATTCCCTTCATTTCCGTAGTTGCTGATAATCATTAGCCAATACGTTCTCATCTAAGAATGCACATGTGCGCACGCATGCACACACACACGCGCACACACACATACACGCACACTCCAGCTGGCTGAGAATTATAACAGATCCACTGACAGCCCAGGCTAGCAGCTGTGAGTGGGCATCCTCAGACAGTTACCAAACTTGGACATTTCTGCCGATCTTACTAGTTAAGGCATTTGTGCTGACCCAGGCTCATTTGCTGTTCCGTGGTACTTTTATTTCATAGGTATTGAAAGATGGCAGCACCTACTAATATGAATACACACACACAGAGCAAGTTGTATTTTTTTCTTAATTTATCTTAATTGGATGCTATATTGCACTTCACTCTTACCTGTCTCACACGCTCTTCTAGAACCTTGTCACCTCCCCATCAAGAAGCAGAGTCTAATTCACTACCTTTGAATGTGGGCTGTCTCACAATGAGTCTGGAATGAACAGACTCCAGCAGAAGTGACTTCTAAGGGAAGATCATAAAAATGAATGCACTTTCTACCTTAGGAGGGGGGATACCTTCTCTTGCAGACTTCAGCTGCTGAGCCTGGTGGCCTGGAGGCCACCATGCTGTGAGGAAGCTCAAACAAGCCCATGCAGACAGACCACATGGAGAGAGAGAGAGATTCCCAGCCATCTCTAGCTGCTCTAGAAAACCATCTGCTCCATCAGCTCCAGCCACCAACAGATGGCAACTGCATATAAAAGGTGTCCAGTGAAGCCTTCCTGAATTCTTGACCCCAGAGACCAGGAGTCATAAAATGGTGGTTGAAGATTAAGCCGGTAAGATTTGGCATAATATTTTAGAACAATACATACCTGCATACTTGTATTAACGTGAGTATGGTTAGAATATTTCTATATAGGGCACCTGGGTGGCTCAGTTGGTTAAGCGACTGCCTTCGGCTCAGGTCATGATCCTGGAGTCCCGGGATTGAGTCCCGCATCGGGCTCCCTGCTCGACAGGGAGTCTGCTTCGTCCTCTGACCCTATCCCCTCTCATGTGTTCTCTCTCTCTCATTCTCTCTCTCTCTCAAATAAATAAATAAAATCTTAAAAAAAAAAAAAGAATATTTCTATATATGTACTCTTTTTCTTAATATTTAGACAGACTCTGTTGGTGCTGTGTCCACACCCCGTTGGCATTCATGGTTCACATACCAGCCTTTGACTTCTTCCTGAGAGCCACTGTCGCTCTCTGCTTGGGGGCTCTCCTGGCTGCAACCTGCATGGCTACAGAGGGGCAGGCCAGAAGTACTAGGGACTTGTTGCCTCCAGGGAAGCCCTTGGTTAATGGAAAATGGAAGTTTCTGGATAAATAGCCCAACACTTCGTTGCTCAGATGGGAAAAGTCCGATCTATACTCTACCCCATCCTCAGAGTGTTAACGGGCTCTATAACACTGTTCTGGCTGCCTTCCCCACTGCCTAATTCCCCTGCCCGATGGTGCTTCACGGCATCGCACCCAAGCACCTGCCCACAAATCCTCATCTCGGAGTCTGCCTCTGAGGGAACCCAGATGAAGATAATGGGGAAGCAGGCTGATGGGCAGTGGGGGTGGGGGTGTCGTCTCAGACCCCACCCTCCCAGCTCTTCCACTGCTGCTTCAGATCACAGAAAACGTCTGAGGAGCTGCTGAAGGTGGAGCCTGTGGTTGTGCCCCACCTGAGACTAGACCAGGAAAGGACAGAGGTCACCCTCATTCATGCTCTTATCAGGCAGCCAGAAGATTTGCACGTGAACATCCACACAAATGTATTAAAAATGCACATGTCCTGAATGGGGAATTTTGTCAAATACAGCCTTTCCCCTGTCTTGCTCCACATTTTGAAAAATATTTAAGTCAAAAAAAATGTATTGCTAATTAACCGTGGGCCCAGCACTCTGTTCGACAATGCAACAAGTGCAAGAGAAAAGGCACACCCCAAAGTCACGGCACTTGAAATGTGGCCAGAGGAGCGACCCTTACTCACAGCAAAGACCCAGGAATGGTGTACCGCGACTCGGGCAGGTGAGAGGCTTGCGGAGTGATATCAGGGTAATGATAGCACCTGCCTTTCTGTTCCCAGGGAGTCCCTATGGGTTGGGGACTCAAGTGGAAAAGGATTCAGGCACAACCAAGCTTGCAGGAACTCAAGTGATTTGCTTGGTACCTAACTGAAGACTACACCTTAGACTAATTGCCATTCATGGAGTGCCTCTTCCGTGTAGCACAGCCTTCAAGGGCTTTTTATATGCAAGGTGGTGGCACTTTATGCAAAGGGTATTGTTCCTGAAGAAACTGCATAATGCAAAGCCTGCATGATTCAACATTAATCCCAAGAAGGTGGTGAGTATTTCTCATTACCAGCCATGTGGCAACAGCATAAAACCAGTGTACGATTCCGCCCGACCTGTCAGCTTTGAAATTATACAATCCTGGGTTAATATTTATTTCATGGAGACTTGCATTGTTTCAAATTGGGAGCAAATATATAAAACAACTAATATTTTATATTATACTAAATTAAACTCATATAAATGTGTCCTCACTACATAATTGTCATCATCTTCATTTGTATGCCAAGACTAAATACTGACATTGATAGTAATATAATAATTTAATATTTATAAAGAGCCTCATGTTTATTAAGTGCTTACCATAGATAAGTGCCTTGCACAGATGTTAACTCATTTAATGTACTACAAAGTAGATGTTACTATTATCCCAGTTTATAGATAGGAAAAACTGAGGCACAGAGGTTAAATAAATAGCTTGCCCACAATTATACAACTGATGGATGGCAGTCGTATAACTGGATACAACCAGGTAGTCCAGCCCTAGAACCTGCTACACTCTCAATCACCAGGCTTTATGTCCTCATTTAACTCCCATAATGACCTTGTTATGGAGGTGTTGCTTGCCCATTTTACAGATGAGAAAACTAAGGCCCAGGTGAGTTCGTCAGAACTCCAACCCATTTTCTCCGGCTCTAAAACCCACACTGCTTGCATCTAACTCAGCTGGATGCTACCTGCCTTCTGTTTCCCAGCTGTATTGACACCAAGATAGACTAAGCCCAGCACTCACCAAGACTGCTTTTGTCAAGACAAACTCTTAATTCAATATAGACAAACGGAAAAGATCCATTTTTACCATGAGACTTGATGAGAGGCAAGAAAGCCTAGTGGTTGGGCAACCTTACACCAATAATAGCAAATATTTATTAAGTCCCTACACAAACCCGGCACTGTTCCAGGCACCCTCCATGTATCAGTTTGTTGAAGCCTTTTAAAAACTCAATGAGGTCTGTACTGCTCTTCCTCCCATTGTACAGTTATGTCAGAGGCAAAGAGGGGGAAATAGAGGTCCCGGTGTTTCCCTAGGTAGCTGCTGCTTCTCAGTGGAACTGAGAACAGACTGGATGACAAGTCCCTCCTCCAGCTCACCTACAAAGCTACAGATGGGCTCCAGTGCATGGTGTGGGAGAGAAACCGAGGCACAGGAGGTCAGTTGCTCAGAGGAGAGCAGCAGTGACCCCAGCAGTGCTCAGAGGAGAGCATGCAGAGTCAAGGCTTCCTTCATGATTCCCCAGAACAGCTGGAGTGCCAGGTTATGGACACCCTGTGGTCTTCCTGGGGGGCCGGGGGGGCAACTGCAGTGATGGCCACCAGAGCATCCTCTAGGGGGTGACAGTGAGCAGAGCCCAGGGGCAAGAAGGCACAAAGCTTCACCTGCAGAGAAGAATGGATGCTGGCATAGAATGCTGCTGACATGAGACAAATTGCATTTTGCTGGTGAAGTAAGAGAGTGCCCAGGGACCTCGTGTGACTTTGGGAACTAATTTTTTTTTCCTTTTTTTCCTCTTTTCAAAATTTTTTTAAATTTCATTTTATTTTATTATGTTATGTTATGGAACTGATTTTTACAAAGCTTTGAGAGACTGGGGCTCATTAAGGTCTGTTAGTTACTATAAGCCTAACGGTGCATTACGTCGTAAGTACTGATTTTGCTATTGCTTAATTGAAATTTATTCTAATACATCTTCATCAGGGTATTTGGAAATGGAATGGGCAGGGCAGCCTCAATGAGTATAGAGCAAAGGTGTGGGCTGAAAACTGATAATCCATATATATCATAAAGAGAATGTACTATAATTCTCAGTAAAGTAGTATTCTATACACGAGCATACACCTCAGTAAGGTAATACTCTCTACCTCTATAGGTCTATACATTATATAAATGCTGCCGGTGCCCCACCCAGGCCTCCTGTAAGGGGCCAGGTACCATCCACCAGCTGCTGGGAGTGGTGGTTGCTAACAGCTCTCACCTGTCTCCTTCTCCAGAGAATCGTCCACTGCCAAAAGGGAAGCTACCTCACCCATGCGGTAATGAGCCCACTCCATGCAGCCAGTGTCCAATGGCTGTTTCATAAGGGCTCGAACGTGCCTAAAGAGACATGAACTCCATGGTGCAGTTCACACTCCAGAGCACCCCATGGGATCGGGCTGAGACTAGACCCCAGGCAAGGATCATAGCTTTGCGCAGCATTAACTGGTGAGATAGAAATGATATTTCCAGCTACCAATCAAAGTGGAATTTTCTTTTCTTTTCTTTTTTATCAGAGAGAGAAAGTGAGCACAAGCAGGGGGAGTGGCAGGGAGAGGGAGAAGCAGGGAGCCGGATGCGGGACTCGATTCTAGGACCTTAGGATCATGCCTGGAGCCGAAGGCAGCTGCTTAACCGGCTGAGCCTCCCAGGCATCCCCAGAGTGGAATTTTCAAGGCTGGTTAGTTCCTACTAGATAATACTTTGGAAGTAATCCAGCTTATTTTCATTTAAGGCTGGCGTCCTATGTGAGACAACAAAACCCTAAAAAGCATTTAACGAGTTAGGGAAAGCATGGTATATATACAATGGAAAATACTACACCACTATAGAAATCAGGATATAGATCTGTATCTACTGACATGGAAAGTACAAATCCAAGTTATAGAAGTGTGTGTATAGCATATGTCTTTGTTTTACACCGTACATTCATTCATTCATTCACACACACACACATACACACAGAGTATCTTAGTGTATGTGGCTTCCCCCCAACCCCCCACGCCTGCCGCAGATCAGCTTGAGACAAGGGCTTGTGTGTGACAGCTTATTTTGGGAAATGATCACTAAAATGGGAAGAGAGGGCTGGAGAACTGTGAAACAGGGAGGGAGGGTAAACCAACCCAGGGACAATTGTCGAGCCAATCACCCTGGGCTCAGTCCTATTTGGGATCCTCTCAGGAGCTGTGTAGACAGCTTCAGAATTGTCCGTTTGCAGAACAGGAGAGGAGTGTTTTTATCCACTGGATCCAGGCCCCACTGATCCAGGGTTGCCCTGTAGGGTATTCTCTTCCTTTCTGCTTCCTGTGAGCACCTGCCCCAAATGGGCACAGGTGCTCCACCTGCAATGGTAGGGGTGCCCTGGGGCACAGGTAGGCCGGGGAGCTGGGGTTACACCTGCACAATTGGTGGTCCTGGATGGAGTTAAAAGGTGGGCCAAAGGGCTTTGAGGAGGGTATAAGGGATGTACAATCCACACAGAGAAACGTCAGGACGGATATTTACCAAACTGTTGAAGGTAATCATCCCTGGTAGGCAAGATTCTTTATTCTCTTCTTTATTTTTCTTGACTTTAGCTATTTTTTGTAGCAAGGATGTAATTTTTGCAAAAAGACAATAAAGCTATAGCCAAAGAAGAAATCATTGCATTTGACTCCCTCCTTTCAGAGAGGAGCAGATGAGGCGTGGGGCAGTGCTCACGGACTGGTAGCTCAGAGGACCGTCTGCAGTATGAGAGCTGTATTATGGCCCACCCAGCCCTGGGGATGTCTAGGATGTCACCCACATACTGTAGCTCAGAGCAGACAAGGGACACACCAGGTGATACAGCCCCTGTGAGGGACAAAGAAAAAAGAACATGGTACCTGGGTCTGTTGGCTTATCTCTGCATGAAAGGACAAGCGTGGAACCATGTCCATGGACCTCAAACACTAAAGAGAAGGGTGGATGCTACAGACAAGACTGCCTTTCTTGCCCACTGCTTCTTGGGCCCATCCTTGGCAGCTTCAGTCACTGGCACAGGGTGCCTGACTTAGTTTATCTCCCCCCCAGAGCAGAGCCTGAGACAAGGATTTGGGTTCAGATGGTTTGTTTGGGAGTTAGTCTCAGGAAGCCCTGTGAGGAAGTTGATGGAAGTCAGGCAGGAGGATGTGCCGCAGGGAGGGTGTTACCACAGTGGGCACCCAGGGCACAATCCCCCAGGATCCTCTAAGAGGCTGTGGAGAATTGTCCCTCTGAGAGGCCGGAACACTGGAACAGTTTTCTGCTAATTCCCACCCCTCAATGATTGAGGGTCACTTCTGGGGTGTTAACTCCCTGGCCCCCATGGTCTGCCCCCTGCATGATGAAGGAAGCTTAGTGAGGGAAGAAACTATCTTCAGGCCACGTCTGAAGTAGGCTTAGGGAGGTGGGCAGAATCTTAACCACATCTGCTACACTCACAAAACTCAGAACTGAGACTTTCTCCTGCTCATCATGGGTCTGCTGGCTGAACCATTCATTCAGATGACAGAAGAGCAGCGAGTGGGACTCTGACTGTACTTAATGTTTCCTCCTCCAGGGTTTGAGGGAAGGATGGACAGAGTGGGAAAAGTTGGTGTAAAAACACCAAAGGCCAAAGCTAGGAGCAGATAAACGTCTTGAATGAATTGCTTGTTCTCAAATAGAGAAGGAACTTTATCTGAATGGTTAATCGTCGTGTGTTACAACAGCCGAAGATCGCCCCACAAAGATTACTATTGGCCCAGAGTGTTGCAGACTGGGGAAATCTTCATGCACCGCTTTTCCTTTTAAACATCAGATCCTAGGGACAGGCCAAGATATTTGAAAGCAAATTGTGAGCCCCATCTGCCAGCTGGGGGCATGCTGAGACAGGAAAGATTCTAGCTGTCAAAGCTCGCTGGAAACCCTTAATCCAGGCAGGCTGATTTTAACACCTTTGTTCCCATGTTGCATGGACATTCCTCCATCCTCAGAGAACCTTCTTCAAAAAGATCTTTTCTGCTTGTTATCAGCTTATTCACTGTTTTAGATTTAGCTATAGATCATATAGCTTCTAAAGCTTGGCCAGCTGAGGGGAAATGTCCCCAGGGTTCCATTTAAATTGTAAATAAATAGGTGTTGCTGCAGAAGGCCTCATGAAACAGAGCCCTCTGTGAGTCTGTGGGGTGGCTTCATGCAGGATTGTTCCAGAAAGCAAAGAGAACTGAGGAAACAAGATGGTTCATATGCCACAAAGTAATCCTCAAGGTCACATTGAAAGGGACCCTTTAAACACTTTTGCTATCCACAAAACTTCTTAGAGTGCCAATCAGGTGAGCCAATTTAGTTTGGCAGAAAATCATACAACATTGAATTAACAGTGTCTCAGGCTGACAGGAAGACAAACTCTAGGAATGAGCCATGACACTGAGTTTCAGGGTGAGGGAAAAAATATATAAGCTGAGCCCCAGTTTAGAAAAGGATGAGGATATTTTTTGCAAATGCTCTCAGAAACACACTCAAAAGTCCATTTACAATCCTAAATGAATACCCTTAAAAAATATTCAGGATGCTCAAAAGTTAATTGACTGTGCATGTCTATAAAATTAATATGTATCTTAAAGCTGAGATTTAATTTATCTAGGATGCAAAGCCTGGTGTTGTGATCACCTATTTGGAAATTGCTAAAGTAAGAAAGAATGATTTCCTCAAGACGTTAATAAAATTAGTCAAATATAAAGAAGAATAGCCTTCAGAGTCATGAAGATATGTGCCCATGCTACCTTTCATATTTAAATGTACTTTGCACTTGGAATTGGTTTTGTCTATGATATAAGGAAAGTCAAAGATCCTTTTTCCCTTGTGAGTAGTCAATTAACCCAGAATCATTTATTGGAAAGACCATCCTTTCCCTACTGCACCCTTGTGACATTTTTGCAATAAAATCACAAAACTAAATGTGTGAGTTTGCTTCTGGACTATTGGTTCCATTAGTCTATTTGTCTATCTTGTATCTGTTCCATACTGTCTTATAATAAAGCAATTAATTAAATCCATCAACTTTGTTCTTCTTCAAGATTGCCTTGGCTACTCTTGGCCCTTTTCATTTCCATATGAATTTTAGAATCAATTAATAAATCTCTACCACACACAAAAAAAATCTTGCTGATTTTTGCTGGAATTGCATTGAATCTACAGATAGACCTAGCATTTTTATAATATTGCCTTCCAATCCATTAATATCTCTCAGTAGTTTTGTGTAGACCTCTGTGTAGATCTCTTGCACATCAATATTTATTCCTAAATACTTCATTTTTAATGCTATTGGAAATAATTATTTTTTCAAAGTTTCATGTTCTAATTGTTGCTAATATATAAAAAAATCTGATTCTGGCATATTTTCATTATATTCAACAGCCTTGCTAAGCCCGTGTATAATCATACACGGTAGATTGCTTTAACTTTTTTCCCCCAAAGATTCATTTATCTATTTTAGACAGAGAGAGAGATGGACAAGCAGACTCTGTACTGAGTGAGGAGCCCAAAATGGGGCTGGATCCCAGGACCCTAAGATTATGACCTGAACCAAAACCAAGAGTCAGATGCTTAAATGACTGGGCACCCCCCAAGAGGTCTAAGGGCATTTTAAATTAAGGCCATACATTCTTTGAAGCTCTTCCCATCTAAAGATGTAGACCAAGTCCCCTCCCCTTGTGTCTGGGCCAGCTGGTGACTGCAACATTAAACTTATGGTTAATTTCTTAACAGGAACTGTGGATTGATAATGTGTCTTCTATCACCACCATGACCCTACTCCCCAGCTACCTTTAAGATTTCTTCTTGGTCTTTAGTTTTCATCAGTTTTAGCATGATATCTGTAGGTATGGTTTCTTTGTATTCATCCTGCCTGAGGTTCATAGTGCTTCTTAAATCAATGGCTTGATATCATTTACCAGCTTTGAAATAGTCTCAGCTGCAGTCTCTTCAAATATTGCCTCTGCACATTCTCCCCCAACCCACTCCCCTCGGACACCGAATTCACATGTTTAGACCTTCTCACTGTGTCCTGTATATGCTTGGTGCTTTTATATGGGGCTTATCAACTTTCAGCCTCACTTCTGGGCAATCTGAGTGGGCTCTTTGTGGACAAAGCTTCAATATTCATATCTTTGGATATTTCCTTTTGGGGTGTTCAAATTTCCAGGAGTGAAGTCTTCCAGTCTTCTCTCCGTATGGAAAGCATTTGACTTCTACTTTCTGGGAAGCTCTGAAAGAGGAATGAGAATCTCAGCATGTAGCATTCATCTAGGCATTTGTTCAATTAATCCCTCTGTTTTTATTATGGTATTACTCTATTGTCATCCTGGTATCCTCCAGTCCAGTGATTCCATTTTATACTCTCAAACAATGTCTTTATAGTAAAGACAATGACTATAAACTCTTCATTAAGTATAGCAAATGCTTCAACTTTTGGTATAAATCTTTTATCAACTAAAAGAAGTTCACTTTTGTTTTTGATTTGTTAAATTTATCATAAATAGGTGTTGAATCTTATCAAATTATTTTTTTAAAGATTTTATTTATTTGACAGAGAGAGAGAGAGCACAAGCAAGGGGAGCGTCAGGCAGAGGGAGAGGGAGAAGCAGGCTCCCTGCTCAGCAGGGAGCCCGACTAGGGGCTTGATCCCTGGACCCCGGGATCATGACCTGAGGGGAAGGCTGACGCTTAACCAGGTGCCCCTTATCAAATTATTTTCTGCATTAATTAAGAAAAATCACATGATTTTCTCCTTTATTTTTATTGTGAATGTACCATCCTCACTGTCCTTGAATAAATCTTACTTGATACTGAAATATTTTTATATATTATTGGATGCAATTAACTGATATTTTATTTAGGATTTCTGCATTCATGTTCACAATGAAATGGACCCATGATCTTCCTTCTTCATATTGTTCTCATCAAGTCTTAGAACCAAAACGATGCCATAAAAGAGATTAGGCAACTTATATTCTTTCTAATATTTTCTTTCTATATTTTCTTATATTCTTTCTAATCTTTTCTAATATTGTTTAAGAAAGAACTAGCTGCTCTTTATAATTTTTTAAAGAACTTACATTAACTATCTAGGCATGTTAGTTTGGGAAAAAAACAAATCTTTGGCCATGATTTCAATTTATTTAATATTTATTGGTTATACTAATTTTGGGGTGTTACTTTTTTTTAGGAATTTGACCATTTCATGTAGGGTTTTTATTTTATTCACATACATACATAATAATATCCTTTTATTTTATTTAAATTTCTGGTGTATGGTTGCTTACTCTTTGTTACTCTTTTTTTTTTTAATTCCAGTATAGTTAACATACAGCTAACATATTAGCTTCGGCATCCTTTGATTCTTTATTTGCAGAGGTCAGAGGTCAGCCTATTTTATCCATCTTTTTAAAGAAACCATTTTTGGTTTCAGAACCCTTACTTATTTTTTATCTATTTCATGAATGTTTGCTCTATTCCTTTCTTCTTTGTAACTTTCCTGTTATGCTTTTTCCAAAAAAAAAAAATTTTTTAAGTAGGCTCCACACCCAGTGTGGAGCCTAACACAAGGGCTTGAACTTAAGACTGAGATCAAGAGTTGGATGCTTAACTGACTGAGCCACACAGGAACCCCCCAAATTTTTGAGTTGAGTATGTATTTATTACTAACCTTTCTGGCTTTCTAATTAGTATACTTAGAAGCTTAAAAAATTTCTTGCAAGTTCTATGTCTCGGGGCACATGGGTGGCTCAGTCGGTTAGGTGTCTGCCTTCAGCTCAGGTTATGACCCAGGCTCCTGGGACCGAGCCCCTCATCAGGCTCTCTGCTCAACTGTGAGTCTGCTTCTCCCTCTCCCTCTGTGATCTCACTCACTTTTGCTCTTTCTCAAATAAATAAATAAAATCTTAAAAAAAGTTCTGTTTCTAGCTATGAACCACAAATTTTGAAAAGTAGGGTTTAATTATCATTCAGTTCTAAATACTCCTTTACTTCTTTATTGATTTTTAACTCAGGGATTAATAGAAATATATTTTTAATGTATAAATATATACAATTTTTAGCTATCATTTGTATTAATTCTTAACTGATCCCATTATGGCAGAGGAAATAGTCATACCAAGAAAATACAGATATTGGTTATTTAGAATGTATTGAGTTTCCTTTATGACCTTATAAATGTTTTGTTTTCAAAAATGTTCCAGGGGTGATCAAGAAAAATCAATCTCTCTCTCTCAGTATATGTCTATAATGTCTATTAATTCAAGCTATACTACACTGTTCTAATTTTTGTATCTTCTGCTTATTTTTAATCTATTTGTTCTAATAGTTTCTGAATGGGCTGTATTAAAACCTCAAAAACATGCTTTATCTAATTCTCCCTGCTGTTCTATCAGTTGTTGCTTGATATACAAGGGCCATATGTAGTCAGGATGGATATATATTTTTGTCTTATTTGTCTAAAGATTTATTTATTTATTTATTTGAGAGAGAGAGAGCATGAGTAGGGGGAGAGGCAGAGGGAGAGAATCCTCAAGCTGAATCCCCACTGATCTCAGAGCCTGACATGGGGCTCGATCCCAGGACCCTGAGATCATGACCTGAGCCAAAATCAAGAGTTGGACGCTTAACCAACAGCGCCACCCAGTCGCCCCTATCTCTTAACCTTTTTAAGACACATTATTTTTCTCACCTGTAACTGGGGATGATTATAGTTCTTATAGCAGAAAGCTTAGGACAGTGTCTGGCACAGAGTAAGAGATGATACAAGTTCTTGTCACTATTACTCAGCAGAACTTTATTCAAATTATCCTTGAAGGACTTTAAGCTGATTAAACAACCCCTAAAAAGCACCTTACAAAGCAAAAATGCCAGTGTATTTATTATTTATATAAAATGCATAAATGGGAAGAAATCACAAGTTGCTATTTTTGTTGGGGTCTACAACAGCCATATTATTTCATAAAGAACTAGAACATGTTAAATTATTCAGGCCTTGGAAATTTGTAAACCTGTACAAATCCCACACTGGAAATAATCATTCATATGTTCTATCACTTAAAGCACAAATCATGGTTGGTATAAAAGGTTTTAATTCACATAAATTCACCAGTAAAAAGTACATACCAGGACAGAACTACTCAGGGCTTGCTACACATATAAAGGGGCTGCTGGAAGTTAACCACAGTTGGGTACATTCTCTTCGGGTGATGGGTAGTGGGATTGGATGAAGGAGAAGTAGGGAAGGGTTTTTTAGTTGGGTTTCTCCAAAAGCCAAACTTGGGCAAGGGCTTCAGCGCAGATAGTTTATTTGGGAGGTGTATTAGTCAATTTTCTTCAGAGAAACAGAACCAATAGAATAGGTAGGTAGGTAGGTAGGTAGGTAGGTAGATAGACAGATAGATAGATATGGAACTTCCTCACATGATTATGGAAGCTGAGAAATCCCACAATTTGCTGCAGCAAGCTGGAGACCAGGAAGACTGGTGGTATAATTCAGTCTTGAGTCCAAAGGCAGGAGAAAATGAGATGAGACATCTGCGCCAACTCAAAGGTGACGCAGGAAGAAAAGGGACAAATTCCTTCTTCATCTGCTTTTTGTTCTACTGAGGCCCTCAGTGGATTGGATGATGCCCACGTACGCTGGTAAAGACAATCCACTTTGCTGAGCACCAATTCCAATGCTAATCTCATCCAGAAATACACTCACAGACACACCAGAAACAATGCTTAACTTAGGTATGCCATGGCCAGTCAAACTGATGCATAAAATTAAGCATTATGGAAGATGACACCAGGAAACCCAAGTGAGGGAGTCAGGAAATGAGGCAGGGAAGGGAGAAAACAGATAAAGACAGGGTTCATGAGTGAGTTACCACTATGGGCAAAGGTGCTCAGAGGTGCTGGTGACCTTCAGAAAAACCATGTGGAACACACCCTCAGAACTGTGCCACCAAAGGGGGAGGAAGCTGGGAAATTAATCCACCAACGCTCAGCCCCCTTTGGTTGAGACTTATACCAAGTTGTTGAATCTTTGACACTTACGGTTTGCCCTACAAGTGGGTTGACTAAGCTCATGGGGTGCTGAAGAAAGCCTTTGGGAAGAAAAGCAGAAAAACAAAAATGCTTGGGGTGGGAAGTTTACAGTATATATGGGAACTGTCCACCATAGATACAGGTGAATGCAATGAGCAAGGGAGCACCAGTTGGGGCATCTACAGCATCTGCTATGAAAAAATGTCTTGGGCGCCTGGGTGGCTCAGATGGTTAAGCGTCTGCCTTCGGCTCAGGTCATGATCCCAGGGTCCTGGGATCGAGTCCCACATCGGGCTCCCGGCTCGGCGGGGAGCCTGCTTCTCCCTCTGACCCTTGCCCCTCTCATGCTGTTTCTCTCTCGCTCTCTAAAAAATAAATAAAATCTTTAAAAAAAAAATGTCTTGAAAATCTGTCATGACTCAAGACACGGTGAAATATGAATCCATTTTAGAACCCAACTTTTATTTATTACAGGGAGCAAAATATCACTATAATGTTATTGCTTCTAAAACTGTGTTCCATTAAATGAACCTCCAAAATTGTGCTCCAAAGAGGCTCTGGGCAATTATAGTCATCTGTCCTTTAAAAAAAAAAAAGATTTATTTATTTGAGAGAGAGAAAAAAAACACAAGTGGGGGGAGGGGCAGAGGGAGAGAATCTTCAAGCAGACTTCCTGCTGAGCGCAGAGTCCCACGAGGGACCCTGAGATCATGGCCTGAGGTGAAACCAAGAGTTGGAAGCTTAACCAACTGAGCCACCCAGGCACCCCCATCTTTCCTCTTAAAAAGAACTATTTCTTAATCCAATTTTCCTTAGCCACATGACAACCATGATAACTTTAGCATACAATATACTGTGAGTCAACAGTCAAATATATTGTAAATTAATGCCAGCACTAATACAACATTTTGGTCACCATATCTGTTACAGAAGAATCTAAATGTGTTAATACCATCCAATAACTCTGCCCTCAAGTTTTCCAGGCCATTTAATTATTAAGTTTCTCTTTTAAAAAGGATCTCTATTGTAAGCAATTCAGACTTTGGTGGATGTCAGGGTTTTTTTGTGAGGTCACCAGAGCTTTTAACCACTGCCTAAAGTGCATCCTGTGCTGATTAACATACCTTGGATTAACTAGATTTAGCATGCGGCAATCATACTCCATTCAGTAGGGCCCATCTCTGGTGAATTGTGGGCATTAATGACAGTTGCAAGAGCTCAAATATTATATAATCACTAATTACATTCTACGCAATTAGAGGAGGCGAGTCAGTGTGAATCACTAATGGCTGATCACCCTGTTCTCTCTGGAAAGAAATAGACGGTCTGCATAATTTTCTGATTGTATTAGCATAGACACAAACGCTATTAACGAACTTTGGCAATCCTGAAGAGGCTCCACGTCTGTGATGGACAAAGGCAAGAGGCTCGGTTTGATGAGAACAGACACTTCATTTTGAACCTCAAAGCCATGTGTTTGTGGTTTGTTGATGTGACTCATTCACTCCCCACCTTCCAAAAGGAAAACACACACAGCATCCTGTCCAGCCAACCACTAAAGAACTTGCAAACTAGTCCAGTTTTTTTTTTTTTAATATTTTATTTATTTATTTGTCAGAGAGAGAGAGAGAGCACAAGCAGGGGGCAGCAGGCAGAGGGAGAGGGAGAAGCAGGTTCCCTGTGGAGCAAGGAGCCCGATGTGGGGCTTGATCCCAGGATTCCTGGATCATGACCTGAGCCGAAGGCAGACACTTAACTGACTGAGCCACCCAGGCACCCCAACAAGGCCAGTTTAAAAAGAAAAATACATCCTATTGACATTTATTGTCTATAGCTGGTTTTCAGAGAGCCAAGATCTAAGGATTTGTGGGATATTCAGATATGAAGCTGGTGACAAAATAGATGGAATACATCTGAAATGGTAAAGACCTTATCTATTTCTTTTAACCCTCTATGTGCTGGGCCAGTGTATCAGTCTGCCCAGGCTGCCTTAACAAAGTACCAGAGACTGGGGGGACTTCAACCGCAGAAATTTATTTTCTTACACTCTGGAGTGAAGTCCAAGATCAAGGTGGCAGAGGTTTGATTTCTTCTGAGGCTTCTCTCCTTGGCTTGCAGATGGCCACCTTCTTAGTGCGTCCTCACAGGACCATTCTTCTGGGCACATGCATGTCTCATGTCTCTTCATGTGTCCACATTCCCTCCTCTTACAGGGACACCAGTCATATTGCGTTAGACCGCACCCATATGACCTCCTTTCACCTTAATTACCTCTTTGAAGTCCCTATCTCCAAGGACATTCACATTCTGAAGTATGGGGGAGGGGGCGGTTAGGGCTTCAACATATGAATGGGGTGAAGGGACACAATTCAGTCCATAATGGTCAGGATGTGCACAAACTATGACTATTCTAACCCAAGAAGTTCTGGCTAGAAGATTGGCTGCAGAACTGGACCACGTGAAACTGTTAAAGGCATGCTTTGGCGAGCGTTATGCGGTTCAAAAGGTGATTATTGAGCACTTGAAATGTGGTTAGTGTGGCTGAGGAACTGAACTTTTAATTTTAGGTCATTATAATTAATTTTAGAACCAAAGAAATGTAAAATGTTTTTCTGTGGAACACAACTTTATTGTTTTAGTAGGGATACATTTCACTTCAACTATTAAAAATTGAGTGTCCTTATTGAGATGTGCTATGTGAAATACGCACTGAAATTTGAAACTTAGGATAAAAAAATGAAAACTAATTAGTAATTTTTTATTGATTATGTGTTGTAATGAAAATATTTTTAATATATTGATTAAATGAAATATTATTAAAATTAATTTTTTTTTTACTTTTTATAATGAGAAAATTTAAAGTTACATGTCTGGTTTGCACTATTGGACAGCATTGGGTTAAACTTTAATCCTCTGACATCCCATCACTCACCGAAGTTGAATCAGTGGATAAACTAAAGGATAAATTCCTTTAGCCAAAATGATTAAAGTTCCATGCCTTTTTGTATCCTTTGTACTAAGATTAGGATAACTAAAACCAACCATTACTTCTTGGATACTAGTATTCTTACAGTAAAGTAAACTAGAGAAAAGAAAGTGTTGTTATGAAAATCATAAGGAAGAGAAAATACATTTACAGAACTGTACTGAATTTATTGAAAAAAATCCGTGTGTAAGTGAACCCTTACAGCTCAAACCCGTGTTGTTCAAGAGTCAGCTGTACATGATGAAAGCTCCCATTTCTTGCCATATTTGTAAGTTTTCTCAATAACATTAAAACCTTGTTATCACACACTATATTTAGGAATCACAAATGATTTTCTTCATAATGAAAAAATTCTTCCTCATAAATGAATCTGGCTACCCTGGTCGCCCTGGCTTTTTCTCCACAGTACCCTGGCTTCATTTGTCCTCTCAACCCTCTCATCTTTTTCTGTTTTTCTATCCTCCTGCCTCAGGTTCTAGGAAATTCTCAGATAAGGCATTTGATACCCTTTCCTTATTTCTATTTAACAAAAGCTGAAAACCCGCTCTCATTTCTTCATCTGCAATATGGAAAAGTCAGACTGCATTTTACATCTTAAAAATTAAAGAATTAAAATTTAAAAATTCAAACAAAATAAGTGTTTGATATTAGGTTAGAATAACTGTTTAGTTATCTTTAACCCTTCTTAAGCAGCTTAATCTGTAAATGTCATAAAGAACAACTAATGAGCAACAGAGCAGACAGAACTTCTGGACACCTGACCCCATGGTGCAGCTTGTCCTTACCCTACCCACCAGCTTGTCCTTACCCTACCCACCAGCCTGCCTTAGCCCTGAGTAGGGAATGTCTGAAATTCCTTAAATGACCACAGAATTTGTCCAATAGCACATACTCATTCTAAAATACAGAACATGGGGGCAATAAAAGAGATGTTTTTTGCCTTATCTCTTTGTTCTTTCTGGCATCAATCAGCCTTTAGAAATAATGAAATCAATGCAAACATTTGTTGGAAAGATGCCCGCTTTGAAGATCATTTGCTACCTAACTATCTTGGTCATTTACATGGATCCCAGGGAGGATTTCAAAGAGTCTCTCACCCTTGTTGCTCAGATAAAAGGAAGAATCAGGTGTTAAGTTTGGTTGTGTGTTTGTGTGGTTTAACATTTGATGAGGCTTCCATTACACACACACATGATTCCCATGTGAGTCTTATTTTTATGTCCTTTAATTGAAGTGATGCCAATTGAATCGAAGGTGGAAAATGCATTAATATCCAAAAGGGAAAAAATATTTACAGCCAGAAAAGTGACATATAAGTGTTTGGTCTCATATGCATAAAGCAAATGTTTTCCTGTGTATGTAGTAGCAACAATACATGGCAAAGTGGTTTCAATTAGAAAATAAAGGGGAAAATGTTGGTTAAAAAAAAGATTCACCTACCAGAACTTAGGAGGGAAAGGTAAGGAAAGGATATACATCAACCAAATCCTCAGGTAATATAACAGAAGTAGTTCAGTAGAAAACATGAAAAGATTTAAAAAATCAAGAACTTGTGTGTGTGCGGGTGGGGGGATGGGTTAGCCTGGTGATGGGTATTAAAGAGGGCACGTTCTGGGCGCCTGGGTGGCTCAGTTGGTTAAGCAACTGCCTTCGGCTCAGGTCATGATCCTGGAGTCCTGGGATCGAGTCCCGCATCGGGCTCCCTGCTCGGCGGGGAGTCTGCTTCTCCCTCTGACCCTCCCCCCTCTCATGCTCTCTCTCTCTCATTCTCCCTCTCAAATAAATAAATAAAATCTTAAAAAAAAAAAAAAAGAGGGCACGTTCTGCATGGAGCACTGGGTGTTATACACAAACAATGAATCGTGGAACACTACATCAAAAACTAATGATGTAATGTATGGTGATTAACAACATAATAAAAAACAAAACAAACAAACAAAAAAGAACTTGTGTTAATTGAATTTTGGAGGCAACCACCAGAGGACAGAAAATTAAAAATATAAATAAATAAATAAACATTTGACCCATTGGTTGCTCAACAGTAGTGTTATTTAATTTCCAAATATTTGTGAATTTCCCATTTTCTTCCTATTATTGATTTCTAGTTTTGTACCATTGTAGTCAGAAAAGATATTTGGTATAATTTCAGTCTTTTTAAATTTGTTGAGTCCTATTTTGTGAGCTAACATATAATCTTTCCTGGAGAATGTTCTGTATGCCCTTGAGAAAATGTATAGTCTGCTTCTATTGGATGGCATGTTCTCTGCAGGTCTGTCAGTTCCATTTGGTCTAAAGTATAGTTCAGGTTCAATGTTTCCTTTTTGATTTTCTGTTGGATGATCTATCCATTGTTGAAAGTAGGGATATTGAATCTCCCTGCTATTATTTTATTGTTGTCGATTTCTTCTTTCAGATCTGTTAGTATTTACTTAATATATTTAGATGCTCTGGTGTTGGATGCATACATATTTATAATTATTATAACCTCTTGATGAATTGACCCCTGTCTCATTATATAATGACCTTTGTCTCTTTTTACAGTTTTTGTTTAAAGTCTATTTTGTCTGATATAAGTATAGCTACTTCTGCTTTCTTTTGGTTTCCATGTGCTTGGAATATCTTTTTCCATCTCTTCACTTTAAGCCTATGTGTGTCCTTGAAGCTGAAGTGAGTCTCTTGTAGGCAGCATATAGTTGGGTCTTTTATTTTTTTTAAATTCATTCAACCACACTATGTCTTCTGATTAGAGCACTTAATCCATTTATACTTAAAGTAATTGATAGGTAAGGACTCACTATTGACATTTTGTTAATTGTTTTCTGGCTGTTTTGTAGTTTCTTTATCCCTTTCTTCCTCTTTTGACACCTTCCTTTGTGAACTGATGATTGTCCATAGTAGTATACTTTCCCAATCTTGTGTGTTTTTATAGGTGGTTACCCTGAGGCTTACTTAAAATCTTACGGATATACCAGTATATCTTAATTTGATAGCAATTTAACTTCGATCACACATAAACTCTAACCTTTCATTCCTCCACACACACATTTTATGTTTTTATGTCACACTTTACATGTTTTTATATTTATATTTGTATTCATTAACAAATTATTGTAACTATAGTTATCTTTAATACTTTTGTCCTTCAACCTTTATACTAGAGTTAAGTCATTAACATACCACCATATTACATTATTCTGAAGCTGATGTATACTTGATTTTTGAGTGTGTTGTTTATTTTTGTATGTTTTCATGCTACTAGTTAGCATTCTTTCATTTCAGCTTGAAGAACTCCTTTCAGCATTTCTTGTAAAGCAAGTCTAGTGGTGATGAACTCCCTCAGCATTTGTTTGTTTGGCAGTCTCGATGTA
Organism: Mirounga angustirostris; assembly: GCF_029215605.1. Classification (NCBI taxonomy): domain Eukaryota; kingdom Metazoa; phylum Chordata; class Mammalia; order Carnivora; family Phocidae; genus Mirounga; species Mirounga angustirostris. The sequence goes on along the minus strand of NW_026991718.1, from coordinate 92,656,285 downwards.
GCTTTCATTTCGGAAGGACAACTTTGTCAAGTACAACATTCTTGGTTACCAGTTTCATTCTTTCAGCATTTTGAATATATCATCCCAGGAAATCTATATTTAAAAAATGATCCTTGACCACTTACCTCACACCATCCACAAAATTAACTCAAGATGAGCTGTAAACCTAAATGTGAAATCCGAAACAATAAAGGTCCTAAAAGAAAATGTATGAGACTATCATCATGAACTTGGGGTAGGCAAAAATTTCTTAAACACAACACAAAAACTATGGATCATAAAAAAAAGAAACCTGATAAAATGAACCTCATCAAAATATAAACTTAAACTCATCAAAAGACACCATTAAAAAAATGAAATGGCAAGCCACACACTGGGAGAAAATATTCTCAAATTGTACACCTGTCTTAGTCCATTTGGGCTGCTATCACAAAATATCACAGACTAGACAGCTTATTTTTTTTTAAGATTTTATTTATTTATTCATAAGGGACACAGAGAGAGAGAGGTGGAGGCAAAGGGAGAAGCAGGTTCCCCAAAGAGCGGGGAGACCAATGTGGAACTCAATCCCAGGACCCTGGGATCACAACCTGAGTGAAGGCAGACACTTAACTGATGAGCCACCCAGGCGACCCAGACTAGATAGCTTATAAATAACAGAAATTTATTACTCATGGTACTAGAGGCTAGGAAGTCTAAGAACAAGGTGCTCATAAATTCATTGTCCAATGATGAGCCACTTTCTGATGCCTTCTCATTGTGCCCTCACATGGTAGAAGGAACTAGGGAATTCTGCGAGGTCTCTTTCACAAGGGCATTAATCCCAATCATGAAGGTTCCCACCCACATGACCTAATCACCTCCCAAAGGCCCCATCTTCTAATACCATCACCTTGAGTTTAGGATTTCAATGTATGAATAGGGACACAAATATTCAGACCATAGAAATATCTGACAAAGGACTCCTATACAGTTTATAAATAACTCCTGTAAGTCAAGAAAACAAAGTCAAATAAACCAATTTTTTAAATGGACAAAAGATTTGAACAAACACTTTCAAAAGAAAATATCCAAGTGAATAATAAGCATATAAATGGGATATTATTATTCATCAGGAAACCACATGACAGACCTTCAGCCAGACTGCTCTTTCCTGCTAAGGATGATTCCTAGAGAGGGACTCAGCTGAGAACTCCCAGTGACTGAGAAATAGTGCTTCTGTCTTGAAAAGGGGATTTGGGCAAAACACCACAGCAATCATACTTAATCTCAAAATCTCAAAAACATTATATTGAGTGAAAGAGCCAGGTACAAAAAAAAAATATATTACTATATGATTACATGTAGATGAAGTTCAAAAGTAGGCAAAACTAACCCATGTTAAAAGAAGTTTGTAATGATTACCTCAGAGAAGGAGTATTGCCTAGAAAGAGGAAACTTTCTAGGATGGTGAAAATGTTACATTATTAATTGGCACTTACGTATACACACATATAAAATTCCACAAGGTGCATACTTACGATTTGTGCATTTTACAGTAGGCAAATGATTTCTTCATTGAATGAAAAGGCAAAGCCTCTGAGATTGGGTTATAAAATCTAGCTAGGACAATTAGGCAAGGAAAAAAATAACACTTAAATAAAAATAAAACATTTAGTTATAAACTTAACAAAAGATGTGTAAGACTTATATGCCAAAAACTATAATACAGTGTTGAAAAAAACTTAAAGGATATCTAAATAAATAAAAACACATCCTATGTTCATGGATTGGAAGGCTTAATATTTTTAAGGTGGAAACACTTTTTAAATTGATGTACAGATTTGATGTTTTCCCTATCAAAATCCCAGCTAGCTGGCTTTTTTGCAGAAATTAACAGGTTCTATTCCAAAATTCATATAGAAATGGAAAGGACCAAAAATAGCCAAAACAATCTTGAAAAATAAGAATAAAGTTTGAGAACTCTCATTCCCAATTTTAAAATTACTGAAAAGCTAGATAACTAAAAAATTGTGGTCTAGTGGCATTAAGGATAGACATACAGATCAATGGAATAGAATTGAGAACCCAGAAATAAACCCCTAATTTTATCATCAATTAAATCAATTTTAGATTAGAAGATTGATGAGACTAGTCAATGAGGGAAAGAACATTTTTTTTGAACAAATAGTGCTGGTGCAACTGAACAGCAACACACAAAAGGGTGAATTTGAACCCCTACCTCACAACATATACAAAAATTATCTCAAAATGGATTGTAGAGGGGGGAGGAGCAAGATGGCAGAGGAGTAGGAGACCTGGATTTTGTCTGGTCCCAGGAATTCAACTAGATAGGGATCAAACAATTCAAAACACCTACAAACTCAACAGGAGATCGAAGAAAAGATGGGAGCAATTCTCTGGACAGAAAAGCAACCACTTTCTGGAAGATAGGACGTGAAGAGAAGTGAATCCGAGGTGATATTCGGGAGGATAGATGGCGGGGGAGGGGTCTCCGTCAGCCGGTACTGGCAAGTGATAGAGCTGCAGAGCACAAAATCAGAACTTATAGAGTCGGCTCTGCTGAGCGACATTGCTCCATGGGCTAAGAGAGGGGTGGAACCCTCTCTGGGACAGTGTGGTCTCAGGACCCTCTGGGTCACAGAAAGACCAGGGGTGCCTGAGTGCCACAGAGCTCCCAGGTATCAGAGCAGGGAAGCGGCTGCAGAGACGGAGCCAAGGAGCAGGCTCTCAACTCGGGGTTGCCATAAACCATGATCTGCAGCACAGTTGGATCACTGCTCTTCCAGCAGGGACCCAACAAGTGGCAGATCTGGGGAGACTCCCCTTCCTCCCCCGGGAAGAGCGGCACGGGAGCACACCACAGGGATCTGCTGGGTTTGGAGACTCCACACGGGGTCGTGTGCCAGAGATAGAAATGCTTGGTCACAGGCCGGGTGAGGACAGAGTGCAGCTGGAGACTGGGGAGACGGGAGTGATTGACTGCTTTTTTCTGGGGGCTCACTGAGGAGTGGGGCCCCGAGTTCTCGGCTTCTCCAGGGCAGAGATTGGGAGGCCACCATTTTCACTCTTGTCCTCCAAAGCTGTATGGAAAGCTTGCAGGGAACAAAAGCTCCCGAGAGCAAACATGAGCAGATTACTTAGCCCAGCCCCTGGCAAGGGCAGCGCAATTCTGCCTCTGGCAAAGACATTTGGGAACCACGGCAACAGGCCCCTCCCCCAGAAGATCAGCAAGAACAGCGAACCAAGACCAAGTTTACGAATAATGAGAATGGCAGAACTCCAGCGCTGGGGGAATACTGCACATAGAATTCATGGCTTTTTTCCAATGATTCTTTAGTCTTTCAAAGTTAATTTTTTTTAACTTTCTTTTACTTTTTTTTTTTATTTTTCTTTTTCCCCTTTTCAACCAACATCTTATCAATCCCTTTTTAAAAAAATCTTTTTTATTTTTCATTTTTAGAGTCATATTCTATCCCTTCATAGTAGTTAACCTTATTTTTGGTATATATATATGTATATATATATAAGTTCTCTCTTTAAAATTTTGGGATACAGTTTCTTCTAACAGACCAAAATATACCCTAAATCTCTAGTGTAGGGCTTTGTTCTACTCTCCTGCCTGATCACATTCTCTCCCCGCCTCTTTTTTTTAAATCCTCTTCTTTCCTTTTTCAACCAACTTCTTATCCTATCAATTCCTTTTATAAAATCTTTTGTAATTTTCATCTTTACAGTCATATTCCATCCCGTCATCATATTAAGCCTTATTTTTGTGCATATATATGTTTTTCTTTCTTTAAAATTTTGGGAGGCACTTTCTTCTAAAAGACCAAAATACACCCAAAATCTACTGTGTGGCACTGATCTATGCACCACCAGCCTGATCATATTTGATCATATTCTGTTTTCTTTTGTTTTGTTTTTGTTTGTTTGTTTTTATCTTTTTCTTTTTCCGTTTCTTTTTTCTTTTTTCTTTCTTTCCCTTTCTTTTCTCCTGGTTTCAGGTCTTTTCTGATTTGTTTAGACTATATTTTCTGGGGACGTTGTTACCCTCTTAGCATTTTGTTCTCATTCATCTCTTCTCTGGACAAAATGACAAGATGGAACAAATCACCTCAAAAAAAAGAAAAAGAAGGAGTACCAACTGCCAGGGACCTAATCAATACGGACATTAGTAAGATTTTGGACTAGAGTTCAGGATGACGATTTTAAAGATACTAGCTGTGCTTGAAAAAAGCATGGAAGATATTAGAGAACCCATTTCTGGAGAAATAAAAGAACTAAAATCGAACCAAGTTGAAATCAAAAAAACTATTAATGAGATGCAATCAAAAATGGAGGCTTTAACTGCTAGGATCAATGAGGCAGAAGAGTGAATTAGTGATATAGAAGACCAAATGATGGAGAATAAAGAAGCTGAGAAAAAGAGAGATAAACAACTACTGGATCAGGAGGGCAGAATTCGAGAGATAAACAATACCATAAGATGAAACAATATTAGAATAATTGGGATCCAAAAGAAGAAGAAAGAGAGAGGGGGGCAGAAGGTATATTGGAGCAAATTATAGCAGAGAACTTCCCTAATCTGGGGAAGGAAACAGGCATCAAAATCCAGGAGGCACAGAGAATGCCCTTCAAAATCAATAAAAATACGTCAATACCATGATATCTAATAGTAAAACTTGCAAGTCTCAGAGAAAAAGAGAAAATCCAGAAAGCAGCTCGGGAGAAGAGATCTGAAACCTGCATGGTAGAAACATTAGATTGGCAACAGACCTATCCACAGAGACCTGGCAGGCCAGAAAAAACTGGCATGATATATTCAGACCACTAAATGAGAAAAATATGCAGTCAAGAATATTATATCCAGCTAGGCTGTCATTGAAAATAGGAGAGATAAAAAGCTTCCAGGACAAACAAAAACTAAAGGAATTTGGAAACATGAAGCCAGCCCTACAAGAGATATTGAAAGGCGTCCTCTCAGCAAAGAGACAGCCTAAAAGTAACATAGACCAGAAAGGAACACAGACAATATACAGTAACAGTCACCTTACAGGCAATTTAATGGCACTAAATTCCTATCTTTCAATAGTTACCCTGAATGTAAATGGGCTCAATGCCCCAATCAAAAGACACAGGCTATCAGATTGGATAAAAAGACAAGACCCATCGATATGCTGTCTGCAAGAGACTCATTTTAGACCCAAAGACACCCCCAGATTGAAAGTGAGGGGGTGGAAAACCATTTACCATGCTAATGGACACCAAAAGAAAGCTGGGGTGGCAATCCTTATATCAGACAAATTAGATTTTAAACCAAAGACTGTAATAAGAGATGAGGAAGGACACTATATCCTACTTAAAGGGTCTATCCAACAAGAAGATCTAACAATTGTAAATATCTATGCCCGTAACATGGGAGCAGCCAATTATATAAGGCAATTAATAACAAAAGCAAAGAAACACATCAATAACAATACAATAATAGTGGGGGACTTTAACACCCCCCTCACTGAAATGGACAGATCGTCTAAGCAAAAGATCAACAAGGAAATAAATGGACCAAATGGACTTCACAGACATATTCAGTACATTCCATTCCAAAGCAACAGAATACACATTCTTCTCTAGCGCCCATGGAACATTCTCCAGAATAGATCACATCCTAGGTCACAAATCAGGTCTCAACCAGTACCAAAAGATTGGGATCATTCCTGCATATTTTCAGACCACAATGCTTTGAAACTAGAACTCAATCACAAGAGGAAAGTTGGAAAGAACTCAAATACATGGAGGCTAAAGAGCATCCTACTGAAGAATGAATGGGTCAACCAGGAAATTAAAGAAGAATTAAAAAAATTCATGGAAACCAATGAAAATAAAAACACAACTGTTCCAAATCTTTGGGATGCAGCAAAGGCAGTCCTAAGAGGAAAGTATATAGCAATACAAGCCATTCTCAAGAAACAAGAAAGGTCTCAAATACACAACCTAACCCTACACCTAAAGGAGCTGGAGAAAGAACAGCAAATAAAGCCTAAACCAAGCAGGAGAAGAGAAATGGTAAAGATCAGAGCAGAAATCAAAGAAATAGAAACCAAAAGAACAGTAGAACAGCTCAATGAAACTAGGAGTTGGTTCTTTGAAAGAATTAACAAGATTGATAAACCCCTGGCCAGACTTATCAAAAAGAAAAGAGAAATGACCCAAATAAATAAAATCATGAATGAAAGAGGAGAGATCACAACCAACACCAAGGAAATACAAACAATTATAAGAACATATTATGAGCAACTGTATGCCAGCAAATTAATCTGGAAGAAATGGATGCATTCCTAGAGATGTATCAACTACCAAAACTGAACCAGGAAGAAATAGAAAACCTGAACAGACCTATAACCCCTAAGGAAATTGAAGCAGTCATCAAAAATCTCCCAACAAACAAAAGCCCAGGGGCGGATGGCTTCCCAGGGGAATTCTACCAATCATTTAAAGAAGAATTAATACCTATTCTTCTGAAACTGTTCCAAAAAATAGATAATGGAAGGAAAACTCCCAAACTCATTTTATGAGGCCACCATTACCTTGATCCCCAAATCAGACAAAGACCCCATCAAAAAGGAGAATTACAGACCAATATCCTTGATGAATATGGATGCAAAGATTCTCACCAAAATACTAGCCAATAGGATCCAACAGTACATTAAGAGGATTATTCACCACGACCAAGTGGGATTTATCCCTGGGCTGCAAGGTTGGTTCAACATCCACAAATCAATCAATGTGATACAATACATTAACAAAAGAAAGAACAAGAATCATATGATCCTCTCAATAGATGCAGAAAAAGCATTTGACAAAGTACAGCATCCTTTCTTGATCAAAACTCTTCAGAGTATATGGATAGAGGATACATATCTCAGTATCATAAAAGCCATCTTTGAAAAATCCACAGCGAATATTATTCTCAATGGGGAAAAACTGAGAGCTTTCCCCCTAAGGTCAGGAACATGGCAGGGATGTCCACTATCACCACTGCTATTCAACATAGTATTAGAAGTCCTAGCCACAGCAATCAGACAACAAAAAGAAATCAAAGGCATCCAAGTCGGCAAAGAAGATGTCAAACTCTCACCCTTTGCAGATGATATGATACTTTATGTGGAAAACCCAAAAGACTCCACCCCAAAACTGCTAGAACTCATACAGGAATTCAGTGAAGTGGCAGGATAGAAAATCAATGCACAGAAATCAGTGGCATTCCTATACACCAACAACAAGACAGAAGAAAGAGAAATTAAGGAATCGATCCCATTTACAATCGCACCCAAAACCGTAAGACACCTAGGAATAAATCTAACCAAAGAGGCAAAGAATCTGTACTCAGAAGACTATAAAATACTCATGAAAGAAACTGAGGAAGACACAAAGAAATGGAAAAACGTTCCATTTGGAAAAACAAATATTGTGAAGATGTCTAATGCTACCTAGAGCAATCTACACATTCAGTGCAATCCCTATCAAAATACCATCTACTTTTTTCAAAGTAATGGAACAAGTAATCCTAAAATTTGTATGGAACCAGAAAAGACCCTGAATAGCCAGAAGAATGTTGAAAAAGAAAAGCAAAGCTGGCGGCATCACAATTCCGGACTTCAAGCTCTATTACAAAGCTGTCATCATCCAGACAGTGTGGTACTGGCACAAAAACAGACACATAGATCAATGGAACAGAGTAGAGAGCCCAGAAATGGACCCTCAACTCTATGGTCAGCTAATCTTCAACAAAGCAGAAAAAAATGTCCAACGGAAAAAAGGCGGTCTCTTCAACAAATAGCATTGTGAAAATCAGACAGCCACATGCAGAAGAATGAAACTGGACCCTTTCCTTACACCACACACAAAAATAGACTCAAAATGGTTAAAAGATCTAAATGTGAGACAGGAGTGCATCAAAATCCTAAAGGAGAACACAGCCACAGCAGCTTCTTCCTAGAAACATCGCCAAAGGCAAGGGAAGCAAGGGCAAAAATGAACTATTGGGACTTCATCAAGATAAAAAGCTTTTGCACAGCCAAAGAAACAGTGAACAAAACCAAAAGACAACTGACAGAATGGGAGAAGATATTTGCAAATGACATATCAGATAAAGGGCTAGTATCCAAAATCTATAAAAAACTTACCAAACTCAACACCCAAAGAACAAGTGATCCAATCAAGAAATGGGCAGGGGCGCCTGGGTGGCTCAGTTTGTTAAGCAACTGCCTTTGGCTCAGGTCATGATTCTGGAGTCCCGGGATCAAGTCCAACATTGGGCTCCCTGTTTGGCTGGGGGTCTGCTTCTCCCTCTGACCCTCTTCCCTCTCGTGCTCTCTGTCTCTCATTCTCTCTCTCTCAAATAAGTAAATAAAATCTTTAAAAAAAAAAAAAAAGAAATGGGCAGAAGACATGAGCAGACATTTTTCCAAAGAAGACATCTAAATGGCCAACAGACACATGAAAATGTGCTCAACATCACTCAGCATCAGGGAAATCCAAATCAAAATCTCAATGAGATACCACCTCACACCAGTCAGAATGGCTAAAATTAACAAGTCAGGAAAGGGCAGATGTTGGCGGGGATACGGAGAAAGGGGAACCCTCCTACACTGTTGGTGGGAATGCAAGCTGGTGCAACCACTCTGGAAAACAGTATGGAAGTTCCTCAAAAAGTTGAAAATAAAGGTACCATATGATCCAGCAATTGCACTACTGGGTATTTACCCCAAAGATACAAATGTAGGGATCCAAAGGGGTACATGCACCCTGATGTTTATAGAAGCAATAGCCAAACTGTGGAAAGAGCCAAGATGTCCATCAACAGATGAATGGATAAGAAGAAGTGGTATATATATACAATGGAATATTATGCAGCCATCAAAAGGAATGAGATCTTGCCATTTGCAACAACATGGGTGGAACTGGAGGGTATTATGCTGAGCTAAATAAGTCAATCAGAGAAAGACATGTGTCATATGACCTCCTTGATATGAGGAATTCTTAATCTCAGGAAACAACCTGAGGGTTGCTGGAGTGGTGAGGGGTGGGAGGGATGGGGTGGCTGGGTGATAGACATTGGGGAGGGTATGTGCTATGGTGAGTGCTGTGGATCGTGTAAGACTGTTGAATCACAGACCTGTGCCTCTGAAACAAATAATACATTATATGTTAAAAGAAGAAGAAGAAGAAGAAGAAGAAGAAGAAGAAGAAGAAGAAGAAGAAGGAGAAGAAAATAGCAGGAGGGGAGGAACGAAGGGGGGCAAATTGGAGGGGGAGACGAACCATGAGAGACTATGGACTCTGAGAAACAAACTGAGGGTTCTAGAGGGGAGGGGGGTGGGAGGATGGGTTAGCCTGGTGATGGGTATTGAGGAGGGCACGTTCTGCATGGAACACCGGGTGTTATACGCAAACAATGAATCATGGAACACTACATCAAAAACTAATGATGTAATGTATGGTGATTAACATAAGATAATAATTTTAAAAAATGGATCATAGATCTAAATATAAGAGTTAAAACTCTCTTAAAAATTTGTAACATTGGATTGGGCAACAGTTTCTTAGAAATAACATCAAAAGGACGATCAAATTAAGAGTACATACATTGGACTTTGTCAAAATTAAAAGCTTTTGTGCTTCAAAAGACACTATCAAAAAATGAAAAGATAAGCCACAGAAAGAAAGAAAATATTTTCAAGTCATGTAACAGCTAAGAATCTAGTATACAGAATATAGGTGGGACCTCTTACAACGCAACAATAAAAAGACAAATAATCCATGTTTAACAATCCAGATATATATATCCTATATCATTGAATATATATGTTTTAACTGAATTCAAAATTTGACTTAAAGTTAAAAATTATATATACACAATCTAATAATAAGAAGCAATCCAAAGCAAACAACACAGGAAGTTTGCAAATAAACGAAATGAAAATATGCATGATTCAAATGTAGGAAGGAAGTGATTAGCATTAGGTGGGAGGGAAGAAAGAAAGAGTAGCAATATATTAGACCAAATATGATTATAAAACCATGTAAATAAACAAGAAAACAAATAAGAAAAAGGTGTGTGCTATACCCATAAGAGAAAAAAAACTCATTCAGAAGACGATAGTCATAAAGTTGTATACAAGTCATAACAACTTCACAGCAAAAAATTATAAAAACAAAAGAGATGGACCTAGCCGTTATTTTGGCTACTTACCCTGAGTAACATCCTGCTGCAAAGCCATTAACAACTCACATAAATTTTTTTAAAATCTTTTTTAAACATAGTATATTAGTTTGCTAGGACTGCCATAAAAAAAAAAAATACTACATACTGAGTGGCTTAAACAACAGAAATTTATTTTCTCACACTTCTGGAGGCTGGAAGGTGTCAGTAGATTTGGATTCTCCTAGGGCCTTTCTCCTTGGCTTGTAGATGGCCACCTGCTCCGTGTGTCCTAACACATACTTTCCTCTGTGCATGTGCATTCCCGGTGTCTGTGTGTCCAAATTTCCTCTTCTTTTTTTTTTTTTTTTTTTTTTTTTTTTTAAAGATTTTATTTATTTACTTGAGAGAGAGAATGAGACAGAGAGAGAGAGCACGAGATGGGGGAGGGTCAGAGGGAGAAGCAGGCTCCCCGCCGAGCAGGGAGCCCGATGTGGGACTCGATCCCGGGACTCCAGGATCATGACCTGAGCCGAAGGCAGTCGCTTAACCAACTGAGCCACCCAGGCGCCCAAAATTTCCTCTTCTTATAAGGACACCAATGAGATTGGATTAGGGCCCACTCTAATGACTTCATTTTACCTTAAATCACCTCTTTAAAGGCCCTGTCCTTAGTACAGTCACATTCTGAGGTACTGGGGGTTAGGGCTTCAACACACTGATTTTGGAAGAACACAATTCACCTCATAAAACATGGGTAAGAAAGCAACCAAAATCCCCAGGAGCCAAAGCAAAGTGAGATCAGGATGATAGAGAGACACACATTGAAACCATCAGCTTAACCGAAGCCAAATGTCACTAACTGGTAGTAAAGAGCTTTCATTTTGATGACTTGCCTATAAAGACAGAAGACAGAGCCCATACCAAATGGGGAATCAGAAAACACCTCACATAAAACAGCATCTTGCAGAATATCATACCTCAGTAGAAGGCAAACTAGAAAAGAAAATCTCCCCCATGTACAAAAAAAGCAAAAAAAGTCCCTGTCTCAACATGGACAATGGGCAGGAGGAAAAAAAAAAAAAAACACCTCCCCTGAAAACCTTTCCATAACCCAACCTTAATATAAGATTGGGACCAAGGGCGCCTGGGTGGCTCAGTTGGTTAAGCGACTGCCTTCGGCTCGGGTCATGATCCTGGAGTCCCGGGATCGAGTCCCATATCGGGCTCCTTGCTCAGCAGGGGGTCTGCTTCTCCCTCTGACCCTCCCCCCTCTCATGTGCTCTCTCTCTCTCAAATAAATAAATAAAATCTTTAAAAAAAAATTTAAAAAAATAAAAAAATAAAAAAAATAAAAGATTGGGACCAAAATTTATACTTCCTTGGGAAGGGTTAATGTGTCCATATTTGATCCCCTGCAGGTTGACCATTTGGAAAAGGGATTGCTTCCCAAACATTTTGAAGGCCCTTGGACAGAGGGTCTGATGTGATTTTGATACTCATGGAACCAAAGCATCATCACGGACTTCCAATTAGTTTGGGGCAGGTATAAGTAGTCTTGGCTAGGCTCCCATTGGATTCACTGAATCCATGGACTTATCTAATAACATAAAATGGACATATTTGGTGGTTGGCACAATCCCCACATTGGATCTTCTGTCCATAATGTGAGAGATACCATAGTGGGGAAGACCAAGTGAAAGAGCCCCTCTGACATAGTCCCCCCCTGCTCTTCATCAAGAGGTTACATCAGAAACAATATCATATTCAGGGTAAATGGCAGAAATTATTAGAAAGAGGAATTACAAATTAAAGGAAAGAGGGGTCATTCCATTATATTCTCATCTAATTCACAAATCTGGCCCTGCAAAACCAAGACAGACATTGGAGGATGGTTGTGGACTAAGTTCAAATGGAACCAGGTCATAGCCACAATGATAACTATGCTAGATGGGGCACCTGTATGACAGATTAACATGCTTTGGTTACATGGCAGGCAGCCATTGATTTGGAGGATGTTTTCATTTCCATTACTTGTCAGGAATGAAAACCAGAGCAGTTTGTGTGTACTCAAGATGGACAACAGTATGCATTTGCGGGCTTGGCCCAAGGCTATATAAACTCTCCCTCCCTTAAACCTATGGACTAAGTGCTCTAAGGCCCATAGAGACTTCAACTGGCTAGACATCCTGAAGAGCATCACATTGGTCCATGTATCAATGACTAAATTAATAAGACCAAATCAGCAACAAGTGGTACAATATATGTGCTCCAGACAATGTGAAATAAACCCTGTTTAGGAACCTACCCAACAATGAAGTTTTTAGTGGTCTGAGGCATGACGGAGCAACCCCTTCAAGGGAAAGAACAAATTATTTTATCTTACACAATGCCTGGTAAACCTATTCAGGTTCTGGTGGAAAAATATTCCACATTTGGGAAACTTCTCCAACCCATTTACTGAGTGACACAAAAGGCTGCCAGCTTTAATGGGGCTCAGAGCAAAAAAGTTCTCTGCAGCAGATCAGGCCTGCTACTTGGGCCATACAATATAGCAGACCTGGTCATATTAGAGGTATATGTAATGGGAAAGGATGTCCAGTGAAGTTTATGTAAGTTCCAGTAAATGAATCACAACATAGACTCTAGAGTTCTAGAATAAGTCAGCAGTACAAAACTTTACACCATCCAAAAAACCCCTGCTCCTCGAAATGTGGTATGTACATACAATGGAATATTATTTGGTCTTAAAAAGGAAAGGAATTCTGACATATGCTGCAATACAGATGAAGCTTGAGCACATTATGTTAGGTGAAACAAGACAGACACTAAAGGACAGATGTTGTATGATTCCACTTTCATGAGGTACACAGAGTAGTCAAATTCACAGAGACGGATAGTAGAATGGTGGTTGCCAGGGTCAGGGAGAGAGCAGAATGGGGAGTTACTGTTGAATGGGCACAGAGTTTCAGTTCTGCAGGATGAAAAGAGTTCTGGAGATGGATGGTGGTGATGGTTGCCCAACAATATTAATGTAGTTATTACCACTGAATTGTACAGTTAAAAATGGTTAAGAGGTTAACTTTATGGTTTGTGTATTTTACTGCAATAAAAAAAAAAGATTGGAGGAAAATTGCTATTAGCAATCTTCTCTGGGGCAGGCAAAGATTGAAAACCTGATAAATGAAGAAGCAAGTGACTCTGCAGCCAGAATAGCCTGCCATAAACTGGGTTCTATGAGACTCAGGAAAGGTGGGCCCAACAGTAATCCCTTCTAAGATGGACAAAGCAGATCCAGGATGAGGAATGAAAGGTCAAGAGGGGCAGGTAATGACATAAGCAAGTGGCCATTCCGTGCCATCCACCACCAGTTTCTCTCCATAAGCTAATACCTGAACCACATGGGTGGGTCTTCTGAGATAGAGGCACATGAATGGACATATTGAAGTGAGTATGAAATATAATGTTTTTCCTATTTCATGTTAATGTCCATCACAGAAAAGATCTTTTACTAAAGATCCAATAGACAAAATGGCTCAGCATTCCTCCATCATCAACTATTCCAGTGGTGGCAAAATAAGTATGTGAACTGATAGTGAATGATGGCAGGTTTGGGGCTTATGCATGGGCTCAACAGAATGGGCTCTCTCTCACCCTGGCTAATGTTGCTACTGAATATCCAATGTGCCAACCACAGGGACCAATGGTCCTATCATGGTACCATTCCTCAAGGAGACCAATCTGCTACTTGATAGTATTGATGGTTAATTATGTTAGACCTCTTCTACTCTGGAAGGAGTGACCATTCATCTTGACCAAAACAACATACATTCCAAGTATGAGTTTGTTTGTCTTGTCCTCAGGAGCACTCTTATAGGGCTCACAGAGTATTTGATCCACCAACACAAGATCCCTCATTATGTCACATTGGACCAGAAGATGTACTTACAGCAAAGGTGGTCCACCAGTAGTCACATGTCTACTAGTTCTATTACATTCACTACCACAAAGAAACTGGCAGCATGACAGAGTAGCTAAATGACACTTTCAAGGCACAACCAATGTGCCAGCTGAGAAATAACATTATGCAAGAATGAGTCTCTGTCCTCCAGAATGTAGCAAATATCCTAAGTAATGACCATTATGTGGTATTGTGTTTCCAATAAGTGAAATCAATAGGTCTGGACTGAACATAGAAGTGACCCCATACACCATCACTTCCAGTGATTTACTTGGAGAATCTGTACTTCTATCTCTGTAATTCTAGGTTCTGTGGTTCTAGACATTCTGGTTCCCAAGAAGGGGAACACTCCACCAGGGGATGCAAGTGTCCTACTAAACTTTAAGATATGAACACCAACTTCAGGATCCTCATGCCAAAAGACTAACAAGCCAGGAGATGGGTCACCATCCTGGCAAGGTAACTGATCCTGATCAGGAAGATGCGGAGTTGCTGTTACATAGTGGGGTAAGGAGGAATATGTGGGGTACCCAGGTGACATACTGGGTGCTTCTTAGCCTTTCCCCTGACCAGTTTTGATGATAAATAGACAAGAGCAGCAACAATCTGCAAAGGGCGTGGAGACTAGAGGCTCAGACTCTCCAGAGATGCCTCCTCCTGGGTCACCACATCAGGTAAGCCACTGAGGCCAGGGGAGGTGCTGGCTGAGACTGAGAGAAATCAAGAATGGAAAGCAAGGGAGGGAAAAAATGAGTATCAACTGCAGTCCCAAGATAGCTGGAGCAGCAGGTTCATCTGACTAACTTTCCTCTTTTTTTTTTTTTTTAAAGATTTTATTTATTTATTTGACAGAGAGAGACACAGTGAGAGAGGGAACACAAGCAGGGGGAGTGGGAGAGGGAGAAGCAGGCTCCCCGCAGAGCAGGGAGCCCGATGCGGGACTCGATCCCAGGACCCCGGGACCATGACCTGAGCCGAAGGCAGTCGCTTAACCAACTGAGCCACCCAGGCGCCCTAACTTTCCTCTTATAATTACCTTTTCCCCAGGTAAAAACAAAGAGAATCCTGAAGGGGTGAATTGACATGCAGCAAGTGCACCTCAGAGGACAAGGGGCATTCTATGGTGGATGCTGTGAGACCATCCAGAGTCCCCCTTTATGACTGAGGCACTCACTGTGTGGTGTATGGCAGGTGCCTACTTAGGACTTACTGTTGAGTCCCTCCCCAGAAACAGCCATTAGCTGAAGGGAGCTGCCTGGCCCAAGTATCTGCCCCTCCTTGGGGACAATCTATATCCATTGACTGGTCACTGAAGGGGCACAACTTAAAAGACAACTGGTCTTTAATCTAAACATATTACTTTGAGATAGTATCACTAAATTGAGGTCTAGAGAAGTGCATTCATTCACTTGGCAAATATTTATTAAGCATAAACTGTATATCTGAGCTATTCTAGGAACTTGGTATACATCAGTGAACTAAACACGCAATTCCTGTCCTCATGGAGTTTGCCTTCTAGTGGGAGGAGACAGTAGTCAATAATCCACATAATAAGACAGTGAACTATATGGTATAAAGAAAAAAAAGAGCAAGGTCAGAGAGATAAGGAGTACAGGGAAATGGAGAATAGTTACAGTTTTAAATAGCCTTGTCCAGGTAGACCTCCCTGAAAAGGTGACACTGAGGCATGTTGAAGATTAGGGAGGGAGCTGTGTGATTTTCTGGGAGGAAACTGTAGCAGGCAGAGGAGAGGGATCAGGCTCAGACCTGGTGTGTTCAGAAACAGCCAGGAGGACATGCAGCCACAGGCAGTGAGCGACAGGGACCGCAGTAGGAGAGGAGGTCAAGAGGTAAACAGGTGGGGGATAGAGGGGACCGCCTTGTAGGCCATTGTGTAAGGGTCTTGACTTACACTGAGGGAAATGGAGAGCCAGTGAAAGGCTCGATCAGAGGACTAACATGATCACTTCCACTTTGAAAGGATTTTTTGTTCTGCTTTGCTGAGAAGAGATGGGTGGGGTAGGTTGAAGCATAAACACCGGGAGACAAACTAAGAAGCTCTGGCAGCAGTTCCAGTGAGACACGATGGTGGCTTAACAGGGTAGCAGTGGATGTGATGAAGAGATTCTGGATGTATTTTCAACATAGAGCCAACCTGATTTCTTGATATATTGATGGGGGTGTGACAGAAAGAGTCATGGATGACTCCAAGGAGCTCTGTGTAAGTAACTAGAAGGATGGAGTTGGGGGACGGGAATTGGGGGAGGGGTGTCAGAAGTTTTGGACATATTTAGTCTGAGCTGTCTAATAGACTCAGAAGCAGACCCTGCTGGTGCTCCACTGACAAGCTGGAAGTGCTTGGGAGTTTGTGTCCCCACCCCCAAAGCCACCTTGGACAATGACTGATGAGTGCAAGAATATAATAGCCCAGCTCCCATTTCTTCCACTGGAACAAACTTAAATCCATAACTCACACTCCAGAACACCTCTGTAGGAACCAGGCTGAAGCCACCTTCTGCAGAACTTTGCCTGCTATTGTCCCTTGCTTGGTTTCCTCGCCTGCTCTGTCCCTACTAGTTTGCCTTACTGGTTTCTCCTAAGAGTGGCCCCTTATAGATCATATACACAAACCCTCATCTAAGGTCTCCTTCTGAGGAGCTAGACCTAAAATGACATCCAAGCAGAGATAGATATATGAAGGAGACAGATGGATATGTGAATCTGAATGTCATCAGAGGGCTTTTGGCCAGAGAAATAAATTTGGATGTCAGCTACATATAAATGTACTTAAAGGCATGACCATGAGAGTGACTTGGTATTATTTTTTCATCATGGAGATGCTTTCATCTTGAAAGTAATTCAGGGAATCAAAAGGCTGATTCCTTTTTAAATATTATTAAACTGTAATTATAATTTAATTATCACAAAATGTCAGAAGTTAATAATTTGTTAAAGCTGGGCTGTGGGTGTAGAGAGGATCATTATATTATTCTTTTGTGTGCATGTTTGAAAATTTCCACAATGAAAATCATACAAGCAATATATAAAAATGCTCTCCTTTAGAAAAAAAGAAGTAACTGGGGGAATTCAGGAAGGTGGTTAAAAGGTACAAACTTTTAGTTATAAGATAAGTAAGTACTAAGGATATAACATCCAACATGATGGCATAGCTAATGCTGCTATAAGGTATATGAGAAAGTTGTCAACAGAGTAAATCCTAAGAATTTTCATCACAAGGAAAACAAATTTTTTTGCCATTTCTTTTTATTGTATCTGTGTAAGATGATGGATGCTAACTAAATTTATTGAGGTAATTATTTCACAATACACGTAACTCAAACCATTATGCTGCACACCTTAAACTTACATAGTGTTGTATGTCAATTATATTCAATCTCAATAAAACTGGTATAAAATAATTACATAGTAAAAAACTAGAAATAATATAAATTTCCATCAACAGTAAATAGATATGTAAATTGTGGTTTACTGACACAGCAATGATTATGATGAACTACCTGTAACAATATGAGTGAATAAATCTTATAAACATAATGTTGCAAGAAATGTACACAAAAGAGTATATACCATTTAAGTAAAATTCAAAACAGGTAAAACTAATCCATGCCGTTAGATGAGAGAGTGTTACCCTTGGGAGGGTATTGACTGAAGGGTACATCAAGGGGATTTCTGTGATGCTAGTAATGGTCTTTTCCTGGATCTGGTGCTGGTTACACGTGTGAGTCTACTTATTCAATATTTACATTGCACTGTGAACATGCTGACATTTTAGCCTGCCACAATCTCATGGATGCCAGTGGAAGATATGAGACTCCTAGGTCAGAGACAAAGGACTTTATTGATCCCAGAAATCATGGGCTTCATGTTTGCATCAGTTCCCTTTGACTCCTAAGTACCATGGGGGTGACATGGAGGTGAGCCCAGGTGGATGCAGCACACACACTGGGTTTGCAGCAGATCCGAGGGACCCTAGGATTAGGAAATCTCAGTCTTTTAAAGTGGCTGCAAGCAAACTGCTCAATCTTTGTCCCAGAGGGGGACATTATCTTTACTACATTGGCCAGCAGACAAACCTAGCCTTGTCTCAGAGAGAGACCATCCCTGTCTTCCAAGACATCCTTGAACAGATAGTCTGGAACAAAAGCTGTTGGTGCCTCCACTCATAAGACATGAAGTATAAATATAAGACCCATGGAAAATTGCCTCCCAACAATATTACAATAAAAATGTATATTTAAAAAAATCATGGCTTTCTGCTCCTCCCTGTTAGACAGACAGCCGCATCTTCTGGTGTAGTGCCAGCTGTGTCCCGAAACACGATGGTGAAGGTCAGAGTAAATGGATTTGGCCTTATTGGGCACGTGGTCACCAGGTCTGCCTTTCACTCTGGGAGAGTGGATATTGTCACCATCAATGACCCCTTCATTGACCTCAGCTACATGGTCTACATGGTCCAGTATGATTCCACCCATGGCGAATTCCACAGCACAATCAAGTCTGAGAAAGGGAAACTTGTCATCAATGGAAAGCCCATCTCCATCTTCCAGGAGTGATGCTGGTGCTGAGTATGTTGTGGAGTCCACTGGGGTCTTCACCACCATGGAGAAGGCTGGGGCTCACTTGAAGGGTGGAGCCAAGAAGGTCATCATAGCTGCCCATTCTGCTGATGCCCCCATATTTGTGATAGGCATGAACCATGAAAAGTATGGCAACTCCCTCAAGATTGTCAGCAATGCCTCCTGCACCACCAACTGCTTGGCCCCTCTGGCCAAGGTCATCCATAACAACCTCAGCATTGTGGAGGGACTCATGACCACAGTTCATGCAATCGCTGCCACCCAGAAGTGGCGTGATGGCTGGGGGGCTGCCCGGAGCATCATCCCTACTTCTACTGGCACTGCCAAGGTTTTCAGCAAGGTCGTCCCTGAGGTGAATGGGAAGCTCACTGTTATGGCCTTCTGTGTCCCCACCCTCAATGTGTCAGTCATGGATCTGAGCTGCCACCTGGAAAAAGCTGCCAAATATGGCAGCATCAAGAAGGTGGTGAAGCAGGCACCAGAGGACCCCTCAAGGGCATTCAGGGCTACACTGAGGACCAGGTTGTCTCCTGCAACTTTAACAGTGACACCTACTCTTCCTCCTTCAATGCTGGGACTGGCATTGCTCGCAATGACCACTTTGTCAGCCTCATTTCCTGGTATGACAATAAATTTGGTTATAGCAACCGGGTAGTGGACCTTATGGTCCATGAGGCCTCCAAGTAGTAAGAGAGCCCCCTGGACCACCAGCCCCAGCAAGAGCAAGAGGAAGAGAGAGGCCCTCAGCTGCTGGGGAGTCCTTGCCTCAACTCATCCACCAACACACTGAGAATCTCCTGACCTCCACAGTTTCTATCCCAGACCCCTTGAAGAAGGGAAGGGGCTTGGGAACCCCTACATTGTCGTGTACCATCAATAAAGTATACAGTATCCCCCCAAAAAATCATTTAAGTAAATCATTACAGACGAGGCTAAAGATAAAGTTTCTTTGACCATTTCCCTTTTCCAAGTCAAGAAGTGATCAATGTTGGGTGCATTCCTTTCTGGGCAATTAGCTATACAATTACAAGTTTCTACATATGTATGCTTATGTATGCCTATACACACCAATATACATATGTATAGTATATATATAGAGAGAGAGAGAGAGAAACAGAAACGAGATATTTGGAGTACGGTATGAGTTAAATATATAACATCATATTCTACATGTCATCCTGTAACTTACTATTTTCACTTAACAAAGTCTTCATATTTCTTCCCTTTTCTCTTTCCTTGTCACTACATACACACAGATCTTCCTCTTTCTTCTAAATTTCCTGCATAGTGAGCCATGGTATGGATGAACTACTGTTCAATTAAACATTCCTCTTTTGGATGTGTTCAGTTTTTGTTGTTTCTTTGTTTTGTGGATTTTTGTTTTCATTTTTTTGCTATTACAAACAGTACTTCAATGACCATTGTCAGACAGGTCTCCTTATACATTTGCGCAAATATTTCCCTAGGGTGGATTCCAAGGAAAATTGCTGCCAAATTGCCCTCCAAAACCATTATTCCAGTTATCTCACTAGTAGTTTACAAGTGCCCATTTCCCCATAAACTTGCCAACAGTGTACATTATTGTTCATTTTAATTTTTGCCAATTGGAAAGGAGAGAGAAATAACATCCTGTTGAGTTTTAATTTGCATTTCCAAGATCTCTAGTAAAGCTGAGCATATTTGCATACCTCATTTCTTAGATCACCATATCTTAATATTTATGTGCCTAGGACTGCCATGGGTACTTCATGCAAAATATTTCACTTTATTCTCACAACCCCCCTACCCCAGTATGGTAGTGAGGAAGGAGCTACTATTTTTTCCCAAGTGGCAGGTAAGTCAACTGAACTAGCTTGTATTCACACATCTAGTAAGTGCTGGGGGCAGCAAACTCTTCTTCTCATTAATTACACAGTATCTGTTCTCTTCTTCCTCAGTAAGAGAACCCAGACTGGGGAGGGAGCAGCAACTTGTCAGCTTCAAATCTCCCCTTTCCAGCCTTCTTTGTAGGTAGAAATAGCCATGTGAAAGCTCTACGGATGAGCTATAGATGCAGTTGAGGGGTAGAGGTGTTTCCTGTGAAGCTCCTTGAAAGGGCAGTGCCCATCTGACTCTTTGCTTTGCTCTCCTCCCTTCTTCTCCCTTAAGATGAGATGACTCAAGCTGTACAGCCATGACATACCCCTGAGGCAATCTTGAGATGGAAATGAAGTACCAAAAAAGGTAGAACAGGGAGACAATAGGAACGTGGGATATTGATCGTGTCAATATCTTGCTGATATTGGATCAAAGGCCTGTTCTCTTCCACCCTAGACACCCTGGACTACCCCCTTCTGGAATTCCTGTCACATGAATGAGAAATGACCCACTCTGCTTTTCTGTTATAACTGAGACAGTGGTGGAGCCAGGATTTGAACCAAAGCCAAGCCCATGATCATGACCCTTAATCTATGCTGAATCACTGCTTTTTTTATCCGGGCAACGCTCTCCACACAAAAGGATGCTTTCACTATAGCAGTCACCTCCAGTGGCCACTAAAGACTGGCAAAAAATCTTGCTCTTGGCTATTCTTCCTCGGGACAATTGGACTTGCACATCCTGCTTCCGCATCAGAACAATTTCAATCTCATGACAGCAACAGAAGAGGTAGAGCTCGTGAAAAATAAAAGTAGAAATAGCTGAATTCTACATAACTTCCTTTACTGATGGTGTCTACAGAGGGGAGCATGGACTTAGAGAAACGAACAACGTGGCAAATGTATAAAACAAAAGTTCCAATCCCGGCTTTACTACTCTGCTGTGTGATCCTAGAAAAATCACCTCATTCCTCTTAGCTCCCTTTTCTTACATGTTAATAAAATAACCCTTTGTGCCATAGGCTTGTGATGAGAGTCCAGTGAGGAAATACACATAAAAGCTTTTCAAAAAATCAACGCCACCCTGGCCAAAGAAAGAATCACTGTATAAATATTGAATTCCCAGTATACGTGTACACCATGCACAGAAAGCCTTGTGGTTATCATTATCCCATTTTAGTGACCCCAATTTTCTCCCTCTTTTTTAGCCATTATGTTGTGGGAGACCCCATGAGATACAGGGACATTGTCACAGTGAGGGGTAGGTGTGCCCATATGTGTGTGTTTTTAGGATTAATCCTTTTTCTCATTGAGTTTCATATATTTCATGCAAAGGATTGCTGAATATTCATTGATCTATCTAGTATCCCCAAGTACGCTATTAGAAATGCATTGCTTATCTATATTTTTGAAATGTTGAAATAATTCAGTGTTGATCCTTTGTGAGATAGGTTTGCTACCTTTAAACTGAAGTGACAATAACACCCCAGCTGTCTTCGGTTTCTCTCAAGTTGTACTGATATCCTTGATGTCACTAACAAACCAAAGCCTGCCTGTGAGAATCCTGTATGTCACCATTAAATTGAAAAAGGCCTGAAGTATCAAAATCTCACTTCTGGTAGGGAAGAGAATTGAGAAAAGACCAAACCAATGGTTATTCATGAATCACTCCGGCCTGCCATGATAAATACCCCTGGCCTCATTCTCCTCTTCTCCAGGCTCATAATTTTTTCCCTGAAGGTGTCTCACCTGCACAGGAAGAACTGGGCTGGAGGGATGCCAGTAAAAAATGATTTTTAAAGCCTCTGAAAACGCAAAAGGCTGTGTGTGGGTTACGAGCTTTTCTTTTTGCATAAGCAACACAATGTCCAATTAATCTGGGCGGATTGGGGAAAGGGGATGAAAGAGTATGTCATGTTTGGTCTCGGGTTTTGTGACAGCTCAGGGATGGGATGGATGAGAAAATGAAATAAATACCCGACGAAGGAACTTCTTTTAAAAGATTACAAGCGAATGGGTCCAGATTTGGGCTTCTATTGCAACACTGAACATAGGGATCCACTCTCCAAATACAGATTCTGCATCTAAGCTGGGGAATATTTGGGCCACTTCAACATGAAAGGCTAGGGGCGGGCATCTGGAAGGAAATGCAGTGGTGCATAAAGAACCAGTAAAAGTGTGGCTTCCTGGTGTTTTATTGGACACTTCCCGATGTCTTCTCATTGTTTCGACAGGGAGTCACCGTTCCCGCCAGCGCTGACAGGCCGGGCTCCGTGACATGTTGGCAAACAATTTTACTGTTTTCCTCTCTCTCCTTATGTATGATATTTATAGACTAAGAATTGCATTTGCTTCCGCTTTCCGACACAGTTATCTTCTTGGGCGTGGATTAAATGCAGATCTGGGTGTTGAAAGACATTTACATAAGTGCTGTTTGTGAACAGGGAGGCCAGTTCTATTATCGCCAGAACATTTAAATCTTAATGACTGGCATTGTTGTCTACAAGACGGTGTTTTTCCCGCTGAGAAACTGCATTAGATTCAAGAAACAGAGCTCATTTCCATTCTCGCAGCAGTCTCTCTAGAAATGACATGCAGTGCTTGAAACTGTTTATTTCCAAATTCAGGCCTCCCTCGCATCAGTCATCAGCTTCAATTACCAGTTTTCCGGAGCCGAGCCATCAGGCAGTCTGACACCGGGGTCCGGCCTAATTCCCACCTTCTCCAGAGTCAAGAGCATAATGCGCGGATGAAAAGGTGCAAAATAGCCCAGACTTCATTAGCATGCAGGGCCTGGCTGTTCATTTGCCGGCTGCGAATGGAAGTTCTGACACTCGGAGCTGGCTGCAAAATGAGAAAAGTCCTCTTCAGGGGAGATGGGGTCCTCGGTGGTGAGGAAAGGTCATCAAAAAGACAGCCACTGCCCTTGCTCCCTGCTCTCCAGGACTGCTTATTGATTCCAGGGACACCTCATTACACGCCGGATCAACATATTATTGCCATGTTCTGGGACTGAATTGTTTACAAGTGTCTTTATCACCGGCAAAGGCCTGCCCGGCGATGCATGACTACACTCATTTGGCTGTGACCCGCCAATTATGTGTTATCCGATATGTTGCTGGGTATCTTGATCTTTGCCCGGGTCTTCTCACGGCAGCCACACAGTCCCATTTACTACTTCTTTCTAACCACTCTTTGGGAAAGTAGCCATTAGCCTGTCAGTGTGTAAGTAGTGTGTGTGTGTGTGTCCTCTGCTACAGGAAATTTGAACGTGGTTTCTCCGTTCCTTGCTGTGCATGAGGTTCATAATCAGTTGGGGAGAAAAAATCGCTTTCTCTCTTTCACACACACACACACACACACACACACACACACACACACCTTTTCTCTCTTTTTTATGGCATCGAGGAGAACCCACACAATTTGCAATCAGTATGCATGGCAGAGAGCATAATGCGGCTTGTTACCGAGCTCCCTCTGCTTACATATAGGCCCTACAAGAGAGCTGTCATATTTTATTTGAGCATAGCCACTGCAAACCACTGCACAGGACCATTTTAATCTTTCATTACAGACACTTCTATGGCTCCATAAAAGAAAGAGTGGAAGAGCAGCTCGATTAAAAACTCAGTAAAGAGACTCTGGAATCTATCCTCTGCCCCAAAAAGTGGAGCTGAAGCCCTGGTTTGGAACTGAGTGCATTCTGATGCGACTTGATTTCCATTTCCCTTCCAATGGTGACCACTGACAGAGCTTTAGTGATGTTGCCGATTGACAACTTTGGTTTAGTATTATAAATGCTGCTTGGGGAAGTTTTAATGACTGCCAAACATTTGGGCCATCTCAACCAAATACTAAAAGGAGGCCATTTCATTTACATCTCCAATTGCCATCAGGAATGGCTCTTTAATGAGTTTTCCAGTGGGGGGATATAAAGCAAATGCCAAGAAATTTGCCTTTACTTTTCCTGGAAGAATACATCCTTGGCAATGGGCACAAACTATAATGAGGGAAATGAAACTCAAGAATCTAACTGCCTTCAGAAAGGTGACATCTTAAGTACATTGATTCCCAGCAATTTCCCAGATTTGTCTGGTATTTATCTTTAAATTAATTTCTCCAGGCATTTTTTTTTTTCCTCCTTTCGATTTTGGAGCAGAGTCTTAGAAAGTTACTGAGTTCTTTCTGTTCTTTCTGAAATCCCTGGGCCCTAGCTTCCTGACAAATAACTCACTGAAAAGACTAAATAAAGACCCCTCATCAGGGTGCTTCAGCCCAATTAAAGAGTCAATGGAGAGATGTTTGCTCCACCAAGTGTTTAACACTGCAAATTTTGTAGTGTCATCAACCAACAAATAGCTTTTGGAAGATGAGAAGATGATAGGAAGGATTACTCTTGCTTTTTTTTTTTTTTTTTTGAGACATGATTGCATGTGGAGAAGTTTGGTCAAGGGATAAAGATGGAACAAGCAAGACTGTTTTCCAAGTCTCCCATCTGAGAAGCAAGCCTCAGTGCTTTTGGGATTCAGCAAATGCCAAAAAGGATGACTCTCAATAACTAGAGGGCATCCAAAAGGGAAGGGTTTCTTTACATACTTATAAGAGATTGTAACAATGAAGCATTAGGAGTTCCCTGTCAATGGGCAATCTGGAGTTGAATGTTCTGAGCAGAAGGAAGAGCTCCATCCAGGGGTATTTTTATAACCAGTTCATCTATTATGTCAACCATCAAAAAGAATATCTCGCTGTTATATACCTCGTCTTCTTTATGAATCCCCCAAACTGTAACCAAAAGATTCTCTTCAAGTAATGGGATGGCTAGTAATCCTGGATCCTCTGGTTTTCTTCTCCAACTTAAGGATTCATGCCTTTGTAAATTTCTGATAGTCAATGGAAAATGCATACACAGAGTATGCAAGCACGGTGATATGGTAAAATGATCAGATCATAACTAACAAAAAGAGGAGCTTGAAATATCAAGTGTTAGAGATGATGTGGAGAAACGGAACCCTCATGTACTCTTGGTGAGAGTGTAACTTGGTGCAGCCACTGTGGGAAATGGAGGTTCCTCAAAATATTAAAAATAGAAATACCGGGCGCCTGGGTGGCTCAGTTGGTTAAGCGACTGCCTTCGGCTCAGGTCATGATCCTGGAGTCCCGGGATCGAGTCCCGCATCGGGCTCCCTGCTCGGCAGGGAGTCTGCTTCTCCCTCTGACCCTCCTCCCTCTCATGCTCTCTCTCGTTCTCTCTCTCTCAAATAAATAAATAAAATCTTTAAAAAAAAAAAATAGAAATACCATGTGATCCACTGATTCCACTACTGGTTATTTACCCAAAGAAAATAAAAATACCAATTCAAAAAGTTATATGCCCTTCTGTGTTTATTGTGGCATTATTTACAATAGCCAAGATATAGAAGCAACCCAAGTGTCCAGCCATACATGAATGGATAAAGAACATGTGAGATATATAATTATATATATATACATATATATATAAAATGAATATTACCCAGTCATAAAAGAAAAATTTTATCATTTGTGACAAAATGGATAGACCTAGAGGGTATTATGCTAAGTGAAATAAATCAGAAACAGAGACAAATACCCTATGATTTTAGTTATATGCAAAATCTAAAAAACAAACAAAAAAGCAGAAATAGATCCATAAGTACAGGGAACAAACTGGTAGAAGGGGGTGCAAGTGAGGGGCAGAATAGGTAAAATGGGAGAAGGGGAATGGGAGGTACAGGCTTCCAAGAGAAAAAAAAAAGAAGAACCTCGCTTTAAAAGTCATTTATTAAATATAACTTTGTTTCAGGGAACTTTCTAAAAACCGAGCACATATTTATTTATTGAATATAACAACTCCATGACTTAGGTATTGCTATTCTCATTTTCCAGATGAGGAAAACTTTTCACACATCTAAATAAGTTTTCAAATGTGCTCAAGGTCACAAGGCTAGTGACAGAAGGAGAATTTAAACCCAAGCATGACCTGTGGCAGAATCCATGCTCTATTTTGCCTCTCCTAGAGCCAACATCCATTACACATTTCCAAGAGCCCAGTAAAGTGCGTTTTCTGCATGCTAGCTAACTTCAATGCACAAAGAGCTGCTAGTCATAAAAATGTGTCTAACCCATCATCTTTTACACATCTGATATCTTTAGCCATGAGGTGAGCTGAAGCAAGCCTACTTTGACTGACATGATAAAGTTTTGATCCAAAAGGGCAATTCAGGGCATTTAATAAAAAAGTAGGGTGGAGGTTGCAGGGAGAACATGTTCAGGGAGCTATAGAAATACCCCCACTTATCACTAGGAGCAACAGAGGAATCCTTGTCGGTCTTTTGCACTCATACTCATCCCAGTTGTCTGTTGATCTTCCCTTAGTGAGTCTGTTAAAAGAAAACAACAACTCTTAATTCACTTTCCGTGGACATCATAGGCCAGGTTTCCCTACAGGCTTACTCTGCGTTTGGAGACCTAGTGACAAAGGGCCTAGTCACAGTGTAGGAGACTGAATCCCAGAGACTGGAGGGATGTCCATTCGCTGACTGTAAACCCACAAAAACATGTGCAAGCCTTCTGGAATCTTCCCTTGGCTTATTTTCCGTTTTTGCCCGTTGTCCATGAGAACGCTAGCCACCTTCTAATGCCTGGGGCAATGCATTATTTTGAATGTCTCTTGGACAACTGGCCTGGCTGCAAATAAAGGAGACCACTTGTCCATCAGGACCTCTCCTCCTCATTCTCCTTCATTCAGTCTCAGTGAGCGCTAATCTTCCAGCACATTGGAGCTGCCCCACTTTCTTCTGTTGAGAGAGAAAGAAACACTTCTCTTATCAGTTAATTTATCGCTAAGAGATTCAAATTCCCACCCCTCTCCTTCCCATTCCACCTCCATGAAGGTAGTACTTGCATTCTAAAAGAGCGCAAAGTTTGACACAAGGGAATCATCATGGCAGAGGAGTAGTGTTTGGGAAGGGCAAGCCTTCCAGGTGATCCATTCCAGTCACAAACATGGCCATTCCCACATGTGGATATGTGTGCCTCCCTAAGCCTCACTTAGGCTCAAAGGATTTCAGAATTATTTGATTTTCAAAACATACAGTTGGGGACTCCAGATAAATCTACTAGAAATGAGTTCTACTGATCTAGATCTTAGCCCAGGAGTATATGCATGCTGGTCACTCCTTCCACCCAGCCCTTACTTCTATGCCCCTTCCCTTGTTTTTGAACAGATACACACTGTACAAAGTGTTCTGGGAAATCTAGCATGCATTTTCTGCCCTCAAAAAGCCAACAATAGGTAGCAACAAAGTGTTACAAGACAACAACTGACTAAGGACAAAATAAGAAGTGTGTGTAATAAGAGGTGGCTACAGAGTTCAGATGGGGCTACAAGACCCCAGTGGACTAATGTGACAGCAAAGGCTTTCTATTTGAGGGAGGATAGGAGTATGTCTTGGGGATTTGAGTAAGTGCACAAGGAGTGGGTAGGCATGATGAACAGTATCCTAATCAGACCATTGGCAGTCCCTCCCATGCCTTTACACACATGCAGCTCCTCCCACCAAGAGAAGTCTAATGCCCCCCCTTTGACCTGAGCAGACCCTGTGACCTGCTCTAACCAATAGAATGAGATGGAAATGATATTTTGAGACTTACAGGTGCACAGGCCTTAAAAGGACTAACAGCTTCCACTTCTTCCCTCATGGAGCCCAGTTGCCATCCTGTAGGGAGGTTCTCGCTGGGCTACTGAATGATTAGTGGCCACACAAAGAGAGGCCCTTGAAGATAAGAGGCCATCGTGGTGGTTCCACGTGAATAGGCCCAGCTGACACTCCATGGAGGAGAAGTGCCTAGCAAGTCCTGCCCAAATTCCTGACTCATGGAATTGTGAAAAATAATAAATTGTTGTAGTTTTAAGCCACTAAGTTCCAGGGTGGTTGGTCAAGCAGTGAAGGTAAATGGGAGTATATCATTGATGAGATGCATTCCTGGGAAAATATGGCACAAATAAAAGGAAAATAAACGCTCATGATATTTGGTGAGCCCTAAATCAATCTGGCTAGAGTAGGCATTTCAGATTAGCACCTAGAAGAACAGATTGATAAACTGAATCCAGATAACTTTAATGTAGGAAGGGGAGCTTCAAGACTATTCACCAATGCCCTCTGTAGCAAATGTGGTCAGTATCCTATCAGTAGACCTTTGCCCTTAAATTTCAGTGCCTACCAGCTACAATGCACCTGTGTTGCATTGCCTTGATGCTTTTTTTTTTTTTTTTTTTTGGTCCCTGAAGCCCACTCTGCCTATGCAACAGGCCAGAAGTGCTGGGGAAATAATGCCTATGAAAAGTAACCCTCCACTGATGATTGATGGGAGTTGGTGTATAAATACTCCAGCTCAGGTGGACTTACTCTAAGGCAAGCGTTCTATACTGCATCCCAGACTCACCTCGATAGAATTAAATCCCAATTGCCCACAATGGTAATTTGCTTTAAAGTGCACTTTAATGGCTGCCTTCCCTTTCTTGTCTGTCAACCCCACTCCTCAACTGGCATTTCCTCAGCTCACTTCCCAATAAACTGCTTGCTTTGGGGGAAACCCAAACTAAGATACAGTTTTACATTTAAGAAAAATAAAGCCGGGATGTGGATTACTTTGGGTAAGTGCTGTAATAAAGTGAACCAAAATATGCAGTGTTTCAAACAAAATAGACATTTATTTCTCTCCTTGTAACAGTCCAGGGTGAAAGTACAGACTCTGCCCCAGGGAGTCATCTTGTGAACCCAGGTCACCGGGGGAGCTTTGTCATCCTCCACATATGGCTTCCATTAGCATCGTTCTCAGCCAGCAAGAAGGAACAGGAAGGTGCAAGTATGAGATGACAATTACTCCCATCACTTCTGTTTGCATTCCACTGGTAAGAACTTAGTCACGTGGGTTTGTACAACGGCAAGGGAGGCTGGGAAATGTAGTCCAGGTGGACAGGCATGTGCCTAGCAAGAAGAGAATAAATTGGTGGTGAGAAGGGGCAGACAGGAGTCCCTGACACAGGGAGATTAGATGATTGCCCCAGTGTGTACAGCCAGTTAGTGGACAAATAGGACCATAGCCTCTGCCCACCATTTTTTTTTCCTTCTACCCCGACGTTGATTCCAACCAGACTGTGGCAGGTCTCAAATGTCATGCTTATGAATCTGATATTCTGCAGGATCCATTTCCTCTCCCCACAGAGTCAGCAAAGCAGAATAAGCCCTTGGAATTCCTCTCAAGTTCAGTCTACACTAGGCTACTGGATTGAACTTTCTGGCCAAAGCAAATGGCACAGGGAGCCCACAGTCCCCACTGTCTATGACCCTCTCAAGCAGAGCCAGCCAGGCTCACACTTAACCCATGTTGCCCCTTGGTACAGATTTGTAAAAAAAGAAAAAAGAAAAGAAAAGAAGTAATAATGGCCATCTTCCTCAACTTTAGTTAACAGCCAAACCCCTGAACAGTGTCATAAAAAAATATATACATCTACAATGACAATGGTGTGAATGGTGTCCTTAGAGTTAGGTGAAGCTCAACCTGTCGATTGTAATCATGACTCCTGCAGAGACCGGAAAGAGAAAGAACCATGGAGCCAACTGACATCCACAATGATCAGAGACATTTTACAGTCATCTCTGAGGAATCAGGACTTGTTTCTGTGGCTTGCAATTATCCACAGGCCGATAAGTGCCAAAGCTCTTTTCTTTTGAACTCAGTATCAGCACCCAGCTCAGTTTATTTAAATGTTAAAATTGAAGAGAATGAGAGGAGACAAGATTATCTAAGTGAATCCTGTTCATAACTTTTACATGCTAACCTATATTTTTCAAGCTCAGTTTTTTAGTGGATTTGGGTCTAAGCTGGCCACATATGTAGAAATTGCCCTTTTTTTCCTTAAGGGAAATCAGACTCATTCATCCTTTCAAATGAATTGAAAGAATTTGTTTATTGGGAAAAAAATTTTTAATGGCTCTGCATTGTTCTTTTCCCTCAAATTAAAAAAAAAGAAAGTATTTTTATCCTTGATGAAGATAGTAACTTTAAAATCATTATTGTGCTCCTTGTCCATTCTGTAACTTTTCACAAGAGAGAAGGTTTATTTCTTTTACTATTTGGTTGGAAATACCCAGGGTATGTGTCATTTAAGTTACTGAATATCACCTAATACTGTATTTCCCATACTTTTTCTGCAAGTGTACATGAGTAGCAGCTACCTTTGATTTGAACTCTACAAAGTAAAGTGATACTCTAGATTATTTGTGCCAACAATTTCCGGTTATGTTCAGCAAGCCTCCCTCCAAATGCAGACCTCAGTCTCATTTCGGAAAATGTGTGTCTAATCACCAAGAAGCCAAGCATTTATCAAGATAATCCTTCCAAACTCATCAACTTTAATGGTATCCAGAAGGCTTTTCTGGAGAGGGCTCATTAGTTAGGAGGAGGAGGAGGAGGAGGAGGAGGAGGAGGAGGAGGAGGAGGAGGAGGAGGAGGAGGAGGAGGAGGAGGAGGAGGAGGAGGAGGAGGAGGAGGAGGAGGAGGAGGAGGAGGAGGAGGAGGAGGAGGAGGAGGAGGAGGAGGAGGAGGAGAAGAAGAAGAAGAAGAAGAAGAAGAAGAAGAAGAAGAAGGAGAAGAAGAAGGAGAAGAAGAAGAAGAAGAAGAAAGAAGGAAAGAAAGTGAAAGAAAGAAAGAAGAAAGAAAGAAAGAAAGAAAGAAAGAAAGAAAGAAAGAAAGAAAGGAAGGAAGGAAGGAAGAAAGAAAGAAAGAAAGAAAGAAAGAAAGAAAGAAAGAAAGAAAGAAAGAAAAAGAAAGAAAGAAGGAAAGGAAGCCAGCCTCAAAATTTCAGTGGTCTGTGGCTTTACTTATACAGGCAAAAACATAATCAGAGTTTCCTACCTTATTTTTAATAGCCATTTTCTGCCCATCTACTGCCTTGAAAAATAGTCAAACAAATGTAAAGAAGATAAATATCGAGCATAAACAAACTACCGCCAAAGGGGATAGGTTGTGTGCATAAAAATGAGTAACATCAGAGCTGCAGATTAAGAAACTGAATATGTTGGTGTTTGAAATTAGAATGGTTCCCAATTGAATTGATGATGTTCCATTTAAGAAAAGAAATATTTTCAAATCACTCTGCTGACTGGAATTCTGAATCAAAGTCAGAAATTAATAAAAAGATGCAGACAGAGGCCCCTAATCATAAATAACAGAGACGATTTGTATGCTTTTAAGGCTTGCAAGGCCCAGGGAAAAAACCCAATGAAATGCAAGAAGAAAATGTTTTTAAAAAATAGAAATGAGTGTGCTTGGTTGAAATGCTGTTGTTGTATTCTTGTGAAACAATGACTTGTTTTCTGGAAAAGTAATTCTTCAGTTGAGCCAGGCAAGCGTTGTATTCATTGTAAAGTTGTATATTTAGACCTGTAGTCTGAAGGGCTTGCCTGTATTTAAAGCTCAGAGCTACCCCAGGCTCATTAGACTGCAAGGACAAAGCTCGATCATATTGCTGCTTGGACACTACTCAGAACTTCAGGGTACTTTTCAGTGGCTTCAAGTACTTAGATTGTCAGCAGTGTAGGAAATAGAAAACATTTTGAGTGGGTGAGGTGTATACATCAAACATGTAGGAATGTATAGACAGAGATAAGGATCCCAGTCGAACATCCTGTTATAGTGAAGTCGGAGCAGAACAATTCCAGGGTAAACACAGACTTTAATCAAAAGAGCTGCAATGCACAGGTTGCAAAAATTAGAGCAGTCTGAGTCTCATTCAAGATCAAATGGTTCTTTTCTAGACTTAATGTCAAGAATAGGGTTCTGCTATGGGTGGCAGAAAGACAAAGGAACATAATCGCAGCCATAAAATCTTCAGTAGAGACAGGAATGGCAAAGGAAAAGTGTCTAAATTCAGGTCTGTATTGACAACAGTATGGCATCATTGTGCAAGTGCTTCCTTCCAAACTGAGGCCAACTCAATATTTTGGCTGACATACTTGTGCTTTGTGGGAAGTTGGTATCAGAATGGGGGTGGGAGGCACTGGCTGGGGTGGGGGGAAGGTAGGACGGAGGAATGGGGAGAAGTCAGTTAAGGACTATACGCAGCCGAAATAATTCACCTCTGCTTTTGGTAATTCAGTTTGTCTTTTCTGTATTTATGTTTGGAATAAATAATACCGGCATGGAGGGCAAAATCAAAAGGTACAAAAGGCAATCCAGTGAAAAGTCGGTCCCCTCTCACACACCTACCATGTTTCCCTTCCAGTAGATATTTGCATACATAGGTGCAGTCAATTTCAATCCATGATATTAAAGAAAGCAGCCCCCTACCTCAAGCCCTCCCCAACACCCAAGTCTTCTTCCCTTCAGGCAGTTCTTCACTCAGTACCCCCTCCCCAACAGGTCTATTAATCTCAGGGTCTTTGATACACGACCTGCCGACACTGTGATGACCCAGGCGTTTTTCTTTTCTTTCTTTTTTTTTTTTTTTTTTTTTAAGGGGTAGGGTTATTACTTAATGATAATGACTCATTGTACACATTGTCGTCTGCTGATGTTTAAAAGATAAGAAGACATTTGTCTGGGCGGACGCCTGAGGCCCTCGGAGGACGCTGGGAGACCCTGCCAAAACGTTTCCAAACTGAATAGTCATTGGGCTGCCAGATAATTCAGAAACTATTTGTATGAGCTGTTTATCAAATTATTAACCGCACAGATGTTGTTTGGCTGAAGAGCAGCTGAATCCCCTCTCTGGCAGCCGCGGAGACAAAGGTCTCCAGGAATAATTGGAGATGTGCATGGAATATTAAATTAATTTACTGCTCTTAATTCTTATGCAAATTCTGACCTCCGATGGCGCCTATCAATTACCCCGCGCGCTGTGAAAGCGAAGGCGACAGTTTCTTTTCTTCTCTTTGCTTTTTTTTTTTTTTTTTAAGAACTCGAAAAAGGAAATATTTGCAATAAGCAGGCGGTAGGAGCACCGCGTAACTGGAATTATTTAATTGAATCTCCAAGTTTTCAGGGATGGCCGTAGAGGATAAAACCCCAGGACGCAGGGGAGGGAGGGGTGCGGAGGGCGGAGGAATTTGTTGGTTTGACTGTACACCTGCGGGCGGCGGAAAACTACAGCAAAGAGCAGGGACCGGTGATGGCAAATACATTGGCCTGCAGGCGGTCGCCGGCCTTGGTGATCCCGAGAGCCGAGCGTTAGTGCCTGGCTACTTCGTGGCCCGCGATTCGGTCTAAACACCGAGCCCTTGGCAAACCCGGGTCAGGCTTGGAAGCGCCTTTGCGCTGCTTTCCTCGACCGCAAGCTGTAAGGTCTCCTTCTGATCTCTGGCATCCCTTTACTTATCTTTTAAGGGTTTTGACCCATCTTTGCAACCCCTCCCCACCCTCCAAAAACAAAAACAAAAACAACTTTGTTTGAAAAAACAAACCACAACGCTTAGGGCTCGTGTTCAACTCCTACAGAAATCCCGGGTAGGCCGAAATGCGATTTAACTGTCTCGTGCGTGAAGAAGTGACACCCACTCTCTTCTCAGAATTGAGCAAACGCCCGGGCTTTGTCTGAGCTTGTGGCTTAAACTCTGCGCTGTTTCCAAGCCCCGGTGGTGGGTTGTAAAACTGGGGTCTCTGAGTCTTTCATCATCCTTTTAATAAGGAAAACCAAATCGGGCGCATAATGTCATCAGCCCCTGCTCGACCTCGCCGGGACCTCGGCAGCCCGATGATGTCGCCAGCGGGCCCCGGCGCAGTCACAACGCGCCGCCTTTCAGCTCCTCGCGGCCCCCACAAAAGCCAGACAACAATATCAATTAATCATGCAGCCGGCAAACAAGGAGATTTATCCAGCGACAAACAGCCCCGCCGAGAGCCGCTGAATGGGTGTGATTAGCATGTGAAAAGGCGAGCAAAACTCCGCGGTTCAACAGCTAAAGAGCAATTTGATGGGGCTGGGATGGGGAAATTACTTGATTAGCGTCCATCGGAGGAGAGCACGGTAACTGCCCCTCGGCCGGGAATCCGACAGGGGAACAAAACGCGCTGGTAAACGCGGCGACGTGGAGGGAGAGCGGGCGAGGCAGGGTGGCGCGGGGACCTGCACTGCCGAGTCGAGTTCTGGGATGGGAGTGGGAATAGTGAGCAAAGGGGATGACATTCTAGCCACGGCCAGAACCCGAGGCCGAAGCCTACAGGA
This sequence comes from Mirounga angustirostris, assembly GCF_029215605.1. Lineage (NCBI taxonomy): Eukaryota > Metazoa > Chordata > Mammalia > Carnivora > Phocidae > Mirounga > Mirounga angustirostris. The sequence continues at coordinate 92,621,421 of NW_026991718.1, read as the reverse complement.
GCTGCGACAGCTGGTTCTCGTCGCCCTCACCTAGGGCTCCCAGGCCGGGACAGGGCGAACACAAGGCTCCCTACCCAGTGCTGGAGGCCGACCTTGAACGCGCTGCCCCGGCTCTGGTCGGAAAGAGAGTGAGAGAGGTGCATAAGGAGGAAAGGCCCACCCGCGCCTTCCCGAGAGTCCCCTTTGGGGGCCCCAAGGCGCAGCCAGCCGCGGCTTCGGCCTCCGTCTGCTCTAGGGCTCCAGCACCGGGTCAGAGTCGCGATGACCGAGGCGCGGCGGTTCCACCCATAGCTCTGCAGTTCCATTCTCGCCTGCAGAGAAGATTGGAGCCGGGCAAGAAGTGTTTTCCGGCTCCTCCGAATTTGATCACCCTGTTCCTGCCTCCTCGAAAAGCTGCGGCGTTTGGGCTTGGCGTTTAACAAGAAAAGGGTTCCTTGGCTGCGCCCCCACGGGGAGGCAGTGGGAAGTTGGGGAGAGAACTCCCTGAGTGCGAGGGGATGGAGCAGAGAGCGGCGCGGGGTGGGTACACCAGGGCCTTGGGGTAGGAACCTGGATGCAGCAGGCGCCGGGGCTCTCCCTGGGCTCGGGTGGGCAGCCCCAGGCCTGCCTTGGATCCAGACGCGCAGCGCTAGAGCTGGCGGCTGGGAAACAGAGCATCGCGGCCTCGTTTCAAAGACCCGAGGCCTAACCCGGCCCAGGGTTTGGTGTGGGTACGCACACTCGGGGCTCGGGGACTGCGCTTTTATTTGCTGGGGAGAAGACTGAAAGGGAAGAAACGCTAAAGGGTAGCGCGGCTCAGGCTCCGCGGGGCAAGGCCAAGTGGAGGGCGAGGGCACGCTCAGACCCTCATCACCCCATCTAGGGCGGACGCCCGCGCCTTCTCCTCAACCCCAGAAACGGCCCCGAGTTAATGTCTGCGCCAAACCCAGCAAGAAGAATTTAGTTTCTCTACGCGCCTCTAACCTTCCTCCTGGACGCATGCCCACAACCCCTGCTCCCTGGCTCCTCCCAGTGCCAGGGAAGGGAAAAGTCTCCCACCCAGTTCCCAAAGGCCCAGACTAACTCCCTCCGGGTCTCGGGATCCACTAAAGGGGCCTTCCAGCTCAGGCCCAGAATCGGGGTGCGCAGGTGAGTCCCCGGGATACGGCCTTCAATTTACCTGAGGGAGAATCTAATTCGGCCTTCGTAAAGTACATTAGCACAAATGTAATGAAGACTTCAAAAGACAGATTCGCCAAGGCCCCGGCCGTCTTAAATTCACCCAGCTCCTTGGCACAAATAAAACAAGCACCAAAGAGTCAAATCTTGTTTTACATAAAAGGGGGGGGGTGGAACGCCCCCATCGAGCAGAACAATTGTCACCCAGTTGAACAGAGTGTCTATTAAACCACGGCTTATGGCTGATTTCAAAAAGCTTAATTCTTTCTGAAATGTCTCTGGCTGCGGGTGTGCAACGAACTCGAGGCTCGTCCATCTCCCTTTCTCCTCCCTCCTTCTCTCCCTCTGGACTCCTCGCTGAAGCCACAGTGAGGCTTCCTCCTGTTTCTGTCCCCAGTCGGACCCCTTGAGCCACAGCTCCCGGCTTGGCGCAGGTGCTGAGGTCAGGCGGGGCGGGGGAGCGGCGGCCCGCAGGTCTGCAGCGCGCACCGGTAAGCAGGGTGCGGCGGCAGTGGCACGCTCCAGGTGGGATCCCAAGACCCACGAACCTGGAGGGCGCACACCCCGACTGCGAATCCCAGACCCCCGGCTGTCTCCAAATGCCAAAGCCCTGCAGGCAGGCAGCGCGGCGGCACCCACGGAAATCTGTGCCTTGCGCACCCGCACACCTCTCTCTGCTTCTCACTAACTCGCGGTGTGTCCCGAAGCGCTTTCTCCGGGCGGCTAGTGCTGTTCATTTTAATCCCAAAGCCAAGTGGTTGAACCATCTCTAAGTTGGCAGGCGGAGGGGGAGGTGGCAGGAAACTGGGTGGCTAAATGCCTTTGCCTGCGGGTGGCATAGCTGTTCCCACCAAAAGCGGCAGCTCGGGGCTGGCTTTGTAGTTATTTTTACAAGTTCTGCCAGGTGCCCATCATGTTGCCCTGTAAAGCAAAAGAGGCCGCTGCAATTTATTCCAATGGGCGGTTTTTAAGAAGCTGGCAATTTGAACCGGCTGGGTGTTATTTAGTGCAATATGAAATCAAATGATCCTATTTCTCAAATAACAGTGTCTGTGAGGAGAAGTGAATCCTCTGAAAGGGTAATTGTCTGCTGATAGTGTTTCCCATTATACCCGATCTTGGCCTAAATGGTGTTCGGCAGCAGGACTGAGAGCGAGGGGTGAAATCAATGCGCGAACTCGCCCTCCGGAGGCAGGAAAAAGGCACACCATTCGTGTCCTGGCAGGTTGAATGAACAATGCCACCCCATGCGCCGCCGATTTCGACGTCATTTTGCAGGTGTCCGACATCCTTAGACAGGAGTGATCTTGTGGATGAAAGAAAACGAACTCTTCCTTCTTTTGCAACTTTGGGAGTTAGAAATTGGAGCCGGCCCTCTCCTTCACGGTTTCCTAGCGCCCTTTAGTCAGACTACAGATTGACAATAATCGGGGAAATAAAACCTAGCTTGGCACCCCTCGTCACGACACGTTCCTATTGTGAACGTGGAGCCCCTCCTTGCAAGGACACGCTTCTGTCTAGACTTTCCCAGTCCGATTTCTGGAACCCAAATTTAATTCCTGAGAAAGGTATTGTGTCCACGAGGCGTCTGTTATTTACACCTTAGGTGGCACTTTTGGGGGGGAAAAGTTGGCCCTGAGCTTTCAAATTGTCCTCTGGGCCCAGCCACTGTTTTGGGTGGAAACCAGATAAAGGGGTGCAGCTTGTGTCTGAGAAAGGCACGGAGGAGGAGCAAACTTAAGGAATGTTTTAAGAAAAGGGACAAAAGCGGCAGTCCACAATCTCCCGTCTGGCTTTGGGGTGAGTCAGTACGCTGGGGGCCAGGGCCAGCGTGCACACTGTGATGTCCTGGGCTACCTCTCTGCAGAATGATTCCCAGATACAGAGGCGGTTGTGGGCAGCATCCTTGACTATGAAACCTTTTTACTTATTACTCAGACACCTTGAAGGGGTGGCCTCCTCCTCAGAGCCTTCAGGCCTGGACAGAGAGGAGTTGGGCCAGAACAAAGCCACCAAGGATACAGGCACTTCCAAAGACACACACGGGCCAAGGAGGAAAGAAGGCTTCTCGGTGTGTTTCCTCCACCCCACCCCATCGCACCCTTCCAACTTTTTTCCTAAGGGGCATTTTGTGTGTTCCGAATATCCTGGGTTTGTAGGTACAGCCTGCCTACACCCTTTGCTAATTTGGGGTATTTCACACTAAGCCTCCTTAAACACATTTGTGGTTTGTTTCTGCTCAGGTAGGTTCATTTTCATAGTATCTTTGGATGTTTTATATATAAAAAATATATATTATATATACATATATTACACATACATATATATATAAGTATATAATATATATCCCCCATACTATGACCTTTGTTTACAAGTCTATTTAGTTGCTACTGATTTTCCCCCTTGCTTGGAGCTACTTCCAAATTTTTAAAGAAGCCAAGGAAGGATGGTGATTCTGCATATCCGAGGAACCCGGCCTAGGAAGCTTCCATCCCTTTCTTGGAGGGAGGTTCTGCCACCGCTCCTGGAACCCAAAGAACCGGACACCAGAAGCGCCATTCCTGGAGGTCTCCCTGGCCTTCTAGTTGAAGGGCGGCAGGTAGCCTGGGTTCAGCCTGCGGCATCCCCTCCAGGGTTCATTGCCTGGCTGAAAATCCAGCCAGCACCGGTCCTCCTGCCGGCCCGGGGCATGGCTTGGACACCCACCCTCCGGAGCCCTGACCGGCGTTTTCATTTCTCACCCTCCTGCTCGGCGTCTGAACAGCCCGGGGTGGTTTCCTTAGGGTCTTCTCGGGGCCATCCTCGTCTCTCGAGGGCCTGCCCTCCCTGTGCTGAATGTGAAGCCCTTGGATGCGACCAAGAAGAGGCGGCGCTCCGTCTGGCCCACCGAGGGGTTCTCCCTCCAATTCTGCTGTCCTTCGCGTACACTGAGCGCTCTGCCTTGCAGCTAGAGCAGCCACCCACCTCTCTCGCGGAGGAACTGCGCCGTGGCTGCGGGGACTGTGCGGGCAGCCGGCCCCTTTACCCACGCCGGCGCACGCGGGGCGTTCGCCTCCAAACCTGTGCTCGCACTTTCAGAGGAAAGGGTGGCCACGCCCGAGCCTGCCCGTGATCCTTTAAGGAGAAGGGAATGACAGCAAGGAGTCCCTCCAGTAAACTCAAAGGGGCTTAGATCGGATTCCCGCGCCTCCTCCCCAATAAATCAAGCTGGGAACCCCCGACACTGTCAGGGTCTGTCCACTTTCCCGAGACTTCAAGCTCTTGCGTGGCTTTATACTCCCTCTCTCCTCCGGACGTGCCTAAACCTAGGCTGGCGTGGACCCCGCCCGGCACGGGACAGGGCTGGGGTCCGCGGCTGGGGAGGAGAGGGGCTTTGGGGACTCAACCCGGCCACCACCTCCTCGCCTGCAGGGAAACCCTCTCCGAGTCCACGCGCGGGGGGCGCGGGGGCCGGGCGCAGACCCCGCTGGGCCAGGCCCCGCGCCCCCTCTTCTCAGTGGTCTTGGGGTCCCAAGGACTCCCTAAACCTCTGTGGCAGAGGGACAGGGGATTTAAGAAAGAGATCTTCCCTTGCCTGGGGCCATCGCCCGGCCCCTCCGCGCCTTTGCCGGGAGAACAGCCGGCCGCTCGCCCAGCTCTTCTGCTCAGACCCGCCGTACCTCCCTCTTCGGCTCTTTGAGCTACCTTTTCCCCAAAGCCCCCACCCCGCCACCTTCCCCTCCCGAGGCCCACTGACCTTGGGAAGGCGCGGACGCGCGGCTTGCCGAGCCTGCCTGGCACTGAGCGAAGGGAGAGCGCGGTTCGCACTCAGCCGAGACCCGCAGGCTCCGCGGCGTCGGCCCTGGCGGGCGAGGGAGCTCAGAACTCCCCTCCCCCACGCCTTATAATTTAATCACACGCGATATTAAATTATCAAGCCGCTCATTAATCGTCATGCAAGTTACTGGGACTCAGCACGCCGCCGCGTGTTTTGACAGCCCAGACCCGTTCGCGGGGTCGGGGTGTGTCTGGGTTTGGGGGGTGGGGGGTGTGGAAGCACTCTCGAGAAACAGTGCGAGCCCCACGCAGGCTGATGGGGCCTCTTGCCTAGAAAAAGAGGAAAAGCGCAGGCTGGGCTTCTGAGTTTGGTCAAGGGTTTGTCAAAAGCCCAAAGTCATCCCTCCGCGCCCCTTTTCTTAATATTTGGATTTTGATCACGATGATTAAGACAGACGGCAGCGGATCAATCAACAGCATCTTAATTTGCAGTTTTTCCGGACGGTGAATTTGACCCAAATCTACGCATCTTCATTACCTACTGTGGACGGTGTGAAATTAATGCGTTTGAAATACAGATGAAATCCTATCACTGAAGTCATTTCAAAGGACAACTTTTCCCCCAACTCAAAGAGGCTTTCTTGCCTTTTGCATTCTGTAGATGTCAAGAAAGGAAAATAAAAGTGTGGTTTTTTTTAATTCAATCCTTAATTTGAGGCTTTCTTTTTAAAAATAAATCTATGCGTTTCACTCTAACGTCTTAGAAACTGATTTTATTTCCTAGGGTTTTTTCCCCCCCTTTCCCTATGTCTATTAGGTGAATCTTTAAAAAATGAATATACCAAATAAGTGAAAATTCCTAGTATTTGATTCCATACAGTGAAGAAGCAAGTGCTCATAAAAAGTTGTCTTAGTGACACAGAGGAGGCTAATTAGTTCTCAGCTTTCAAGATGTAACACGCCAGCAGAACAATAAACAAAAGAAAGAGCATCCCCTGCTCTGGAGGGGGTAATGTAGATATGAATCTGTCAACCAACATATCTTTTTTAAAATATCCAGTTTGAAATTCATCTTCGAGAGAAATGTAATTCCCAAATTAAGTCTTTTCCCACCTTAGCAGAAGCAAAGTCTCGTGTGTAACAAGGAAAGCCCAGTTCCAGCATCTGTGGATTTACTAAAGTTGGAAAGTAAAGTTTTCTAAATAAACTGTAGACTGAATCAAATTATTTCCCTTAAAAAATATAACATAAAAATACATGTCAAACCAAAGTAAATTCTAAATTCTTAGTGCCTAAATTGCATCTTACCTTTTCACCCAGAAAAAAGTGATCAATTTAGTAAGCAAATAACTACATACATCCTGACCCTGTGATTACATTTTATCACGGAACAGTATCGATATTATTACTTGTGAATGGCCCAAGACCATTCTTGAGATATTCTCTCTCCTATTAATCTGTTCTCCGTATTTTTCCATCCTACTCACTAACACACAAAGAGATAGGTATCAAAAACTCAACACACACACATAGAGCTAGGTGAATTTCATAAATCCTAAAGAAGCTAGTGGTGGGGGGAAGCTATAATATGTGGACTTTTCTTTTTTAAATAAACCAGTGGAGAAATAGGCAGTTCATGCCTATGTATGTTCTGCAATGATAGGAACATTTGTTGTTCGGATGGAGAGATCACTTTCTATCCCAGGAGCAGCTGTCTGCTAAAAATCATATCTGAAGACTTTGTTTTAAAAGCAGAAGCTTTCAACATAACCTGATTATATAGACAGTGTGGAATGATGGATTGGGTAATTGTCTACTTCTAAGATGTAGAATGTGGATCAAGGCTACATGGGAAGCTTGCAAGAAAATTTAATACATAATATTTTGTTGAATGAGTCATCAAAATTGAGAAAAATTAAATTGTTCCTTTCATTTGCTTGCTTTTCTTCCTGATACTGCTTTTGCAGTCGTCATCCATTTGACTCTTACAGGAATGCTGGAGGTGTGACTGTGGAACGGGAATTTAGTCTTTCCTGTTCATGCTTGGGAACGTTACACAACATATTCACAGCACAGAACAGTAAGTGAGAACCCACATTCCTTGACTCCTAGTCCAGGGCTCCTTCCCAGCAACATCTGTTTAATATAGCTAATATACACTTCAAATTTTTCTTTTGTGAGCCCTCCCCCCATCACTCGATAAAGTCAAGCTCTTGATTACTCTGAAACTCTTTCAGAATATAACATATATGGGAAGTACTCTTGACTGGGAGTCAGCTCAGCCCCTAGTTTAGGCTCTGACCTTGGACACAGTTGGAACCCAACTGATTCTCCCGGAAGCTGATCTTGAGACATAGATTAGAGGGCAAGTAAATTTTTCAGGAGGTGATCTCAGGAAGCAACACAGTTGGGAAAGCAGGGAAGAGAAACAGTGAAAGGAAGGCAACAATAAAGAGGGAATTATCAAGCAAGTTACCATTGTCTGCAACTGGAACTTAATCCTACTAGAGGAGCTCTGGGAAGCAAGGGAATTGTAATATCCAACTCTTGTCAATTATTGGTTGAGAACTGCAGGGTGTAGGTATGAATTTCCCATAGCTGCAGACCCATCTCACAAGAAGCACAGCAGACTGGCCACTGGAGAAAGCCCTGAGGCAAAGAGTTGCTGGTGCTGGTAGTTGGCTGGCTGGCCAGTGTAAATGGAAATGATGAGTGCCATTATATTTTCCAAAAATACCCACAACTAAACCTCCCAGCCCATATGTTCTATAGTGTGGCCTTGCCACTCTCCCATAAAAAGATGGAATCTATATCTCCACCCTCTTGAATTTGAGTGATCCCATGACTGCTTTGACCAATAGAACATAGTGGAAGTAACACTGTACTAGCTCCAGGCCTAGCAGCCTCTGTTTCCTATTTCTTGGAATGCTGGCTCCTAGAATGTTCCATCTCAGAACCCAGCTACCATGCCATGCAGAGAGAATTCCAAACCAATGGAGAGGGATCAGGTTGGCATGGTCAAGAGCCTGAGCTGAGCTTCCAGCTGATGGCCAACACCAACCACCATGGGAGTGACTCATCTTGGGCATCCAGCCCAACGGAGCCTTCAGAAGACATATAATTGTAACCATATGAGAGGCCATATCATGGTTGGATTTTATGTGTCAACTTGGCTAGGCTATAGTACTCAGTTATTTAATCTAACACTAATCCAGATGTTGCTGTGAGGTATTTTGTAGATGTAGTCAACATCTAAAATCAGTCAACTTTATAAAAGGAGATTATCCTCAAATATGTGGGTGGGCCTCACCCAATCATGAGGACCTTAAGAGAAAACTGAAGAGAAGAAATTCTGCCTCAAGACTGCTGTACCAATTCCTGCCTAAATTCCTTAAAAAAACAGATTTTAAAAAGTATACATATGTAAGTATACAATATATAAATTATATAATAGTAATTTATATTTGTTTATATTTATTTATATAATGAATACATTATATTAATTATTATGATTATATTATATATTATAATTATTATGTTTGTATAATATAATTATATTTATATATTTTTCTTATATAATGTAATTATATAATATATTATATAATACAATTTATATAATTATTATGATTATTATAACTAGAATTATTTATATTAATTTATATAATGTATTATATTGATGTTATATAATATTTATAAATTATAAAACCAATTACATATATAAATATATGATATATAAGTATTTACATATTATATAAACGGTTCTGTTTCTTTGGAGAGCCCTGATACAGACTCCAAGCAAGAACCACCCAGCTGAGCCCAATCAACCCACAGAACCATGAAAGGTAATAAAAAATCATTTATCATGTGACAATAGATGTCAGAACAGGAACTGACAGTGTCTACTATTTCTGTTTCTCAGGGGGTCACAGTTTCATCATTTCTACAGGGAATATCTTCTAGATTTATTTTTTAGATCTTTTCAAAATTTCTTGTTCACTAATTTCCAAGACTCATTAATGAGATGGAATATTTTGCTATCATTAAAGTTATTAATACTGAGGCAAGGAAAATATGAAACACTTAATAAAAAATGAAATAAGATAATATGGACCAATTATTGAATTATAAAAATTGTAGGACCTAAAGAGGTTATGGAATTAATTAAATAGTTGATAAGTTAATGTGAAAGAAGCTCTATTCTGCTTTCTCTATAAAGTTGCTTAAGTAAACCTTAAATATTTCTGTGGTTTTGTGATGAGGGAATTCTTATCTGATGCTACTGTAAAACACAATAACATTGACCTTGTCTACAGGCATTCTACAGAACAAGAAGTAATCATTTTTGTGAATGATGTGGCCAAAATATTCTAGAGATGTAGCTGAATATCTTAATGAAAATAACATGAGGTCAAATTATTCTCTTACTCTTGGAATGTGGGGTGCATTTTCTGAGATTTGGGAAGTCATGGGAACTCTTAGTATGCCTCTTCTACTGTGATAGCAAATTATTCTTTCCCTTTCTATCCTTTTATTGCTCAAAGATAATGATGTCACAATTTCCAACATGTTCATTAGAAATTTATTGCTATAGAGAGAATCAGCTTTGAAATATACAAGGTAAGTAATTTAGGGAATGTTGGAGAAGGAATCCCATGTGGTGTTGAAAATGGGGAAGTGATAGAGAACCTTGACGTTGTGCTCTAGGGCTTTCTGACAATCTTTCAACATCCAGTTGGCCTGAGGCCCTCTTTTCATTTCACACTGTCACTTCTAGACCACTGAATCATTTCATCCCTTCTCCCTTTTATTTAAAATTCATTCCATTGAGTTACAGTTTCTGCTTGGTGATGTATAGAGCTGGAGAGAGTGTTGTTCCCAATCTTACAAAAAAACCCAGAAAATCAGCAAATATATAACCAGCAAGTAAAAAAGTCATTTTCTTGAATGCACTGGAGTTCTTACTATCACAAGGCAACCAACTGGCCCAAGACTTAGGCTCAGGATGAGACCTGCTCAAGCTCAATCCCCTCCACCTTTCAGTTTCTGAGTGTATCCACCAAGTTCTTCTACCCAAATCATGTGGGGACAGCTGAGCCGTTTCTTTTTAAGCAAGGTAGTAGATTACTGCAGCCCTGTAATAAGTGTTGAAATCAGTCTTCTTCAACTTTCTTCTTTTTTAGAGCTGTTTTGGGTATCCTAGATTTCTTTGCACATCCATATGAATTTTAGAAATGGCTTGTCAATTTCTACAAAAAAAGCCTGCTGGGATTTTGATTGGAATTCCACCAAATCTATAGATCAATCTGGGGAGAACTGTCATCTTAACAATATTGAGGCTCCTGATCCAAGGTTCTCTCCATTTACTTAGATCTTCTTTAATTTCTCTCAGCAATATTCACAGTTTCCACTGTATAAAACTTCCACATCTTTTGTCAGATTTATCCCTAAGTATTTCATTTTTTATGTTATTATAAACAGCATTTTTTAAAATTTTAATTTCCTATTGCTTGTTGCTGGTGTATAAAAATAAATAGATTTTTAAAAAAGATTTTATTTATTTATTTGCGTGAGAGAATGAGAGACGAGAGGGAGGAGGGTCAGAGGGAGAAGCAGACTCCCCGCTGAGCAGGGAGCCCGATGCAGGACTCGATCCCGGGACTCCAGGATCATGACCTGAGCCGAAGGCAGTCGCTTAACTGACTGAGCCACCCAGGCACCCTAAAAATAAATAGATTTTTTAAAAATATCGATCTTTGGGGGCACCTAGGTGGCTCAGTGGGTTAAGCGTCTGCCTTCGACTCAGGTCATGATCCCAGGGTCCCAGGATTAAGCCCCACATCAGGCTCCCTGCTCATCAGGGAGTCTGCTTCATCCTCTCCCTCTGATCTTCCCCTGCTCGTGCTTGTGCTCTCTCTCTCTCTCTCTCGCTTGCTCACTCTCTCTCTCAAATAAATAAATAATATTAAATTTTAAAAATTTATTAAAAAATTGATCTTTTATCCTATAACCTTAATAACCTCATGTATTAGTTCTCAGCAAGCCAGCAGAAACCAGAGGTCAGCCATAGCCTGGTGTCCCTGTTCCCTGTAGCCAGCTTAGAGGACATTTGTCACATAGATGACCATGGGTTGACCTCTATTTCTCTGTGGGATCTTGAACAAAAAATCAACTTTTCTGAGCCTCAGAATAGTAATGCTTAACTTGCTGCACTACATTAGAATTGATGGGATCACATATGTTAAAGGCCCACCCAGGGCAAACACTCAGTATATGCCTGACATTCTAAGCCCTGTATGGAAATTTCTTTTTTTTTTTTAAAGATTATTTATTTATTTATTTATTTATTTATTTATTTATTTATTTATTTGAGAGACAGAGAGTGCAAGCCGGGGGAGGGGCAGAAAGAGAGAGACTGGAGCAAACTGTGTGGAGCCCCACACTGGGCTCGATCCCATGACTGTGAGATCATGACCTGAGTGTAAACCAACAGTCAATCGCTTAACACTGAGCCACCCAGGCGCTTAGCCCTATATGGAAATTTCTTTTGCACTCCCAAGTGCTAAGCACCCTAGGCCCAGAGTAAGTGCTCAAAAAGTCCTTACTTGCTGCCCTACCATGAGGTATTTCATCAAGGAGCCAAAGGCTAGGTTCTTAGCTAATGTATATGCTGTTTCCAAACAGAGCAGATTCTGTCCAAATCCATCTTCCCTTGGTCCCCTAGAAGTGACCTTCACAGTTTCTGTACAGCCGAGGGCATCCTGTATCTCTCTGCCTGAAGGTGTTCTTTGGTCCCGGGACTGCCTCAGAGAGTGCATGGAAGATTGGAAACACCAGGAGCAACTTTCCATCAGTGAGTTATGGGAGTAGATAGATAATAAAAACCCTACTTCGTCATCCCTCAATCAGGATGATTCTGTTCTATTCTACATAGTTGCTGAGATGTCCCCGTTGAATTGAGTCATAGCTGTTCATAGTGGTAACCTGCTCATTAAGGCACCTTGTATCTGCTTCCTTCCCTTCCCTGTCTTGCACCCCCTCTTTCTCAACTGCTTCCTGGGATCACCCCTAAACAAACCAATTGTGCCGAAGAAACCCTTGCCTTGAGATGTGCTTTTGGGACTCACACTAAGGCAGGTCATTTAACAAATGATCAAGCCCGTTAGTAGCAGAGCTAGAGTTAGAACTAGAGTCTTCTGGCTCTAGATTATGTCCTTTCATCTTACTCAATATGGGAGTATACACTTGAAACAGTGATGATACAACGTTGAACAGCATGTACTTGGACACTAACAATGCAGTACTGACTCTGCCATGCTTGTCTCCTAAGGCTATTATTACAAAGTAATAGATCTGACTCTATGTAGTTTCAAGCAGTAACAGAAACAGCTAATGATTGAAGGTGGGGCTCAGGTGTAAGTCACTAAAGCCGAGAAGGGATAATTTCTCTAAGAAAATGGAGTAGAAGTGGGCTATTAAAAAAATCTAATGGAAATTGGGGAAAGGGGCCTTAAAGTGGTAGAGCACATCTGTAAGTATGACTTAATGAAGCAAGTTTCAAAAACCCCAGAGGTATCAGTCGGCAGCACTTCTGGGATCATGTTTCCATAAGCATGGCACGTGTACACATCTGATGAATGACCTACTTGTAGTGCCACAGTGGGGTGACACTGTGGTGTACCGGAAAGATGCCTATCTCTATGACATTATAAAGCCAATTTTTTAAAAGTAAATAGTTACTGCATTAAGTGCCACCAATGTCAATATCATAGTATATAAGATAAAATAGGTCCATTGAGTGAGGACTGATTAAATTGTTTTATGTGATATCTGTAAAATGAAACATTGTATAGCTATATAAAAGGAATGGGATGGATCTATAGCTCTCCATATACTAATATAGAAAGGGCTCCAAGATATGTTAAGCAAAAATGCAAGATGCTGAAGTGTATAAAGAATAATACCATTTATATATTTTAAATAATATAATAGCTACATAGATCAAACTATATAGATATACAGATAGACATGTGTTCAGAATAACTCAGGAAGTCTGATTTAAAAAGTGGTAGCTGGTTGCCTCTGAGAAAAGAAACAGGAGGGTCTGGTGACAGGGATATTTTCATGCTATATATTTTCAGTTGAATTTTGCATGACATATTGCTTTAAAAATAGTAAAATATAGGAGAGCTTTTTTGGAAGCCAGCCACTGCAGAATGAAGCTAAACCACTGAATGATGAAGGACCACGTGGAAAGAGAGTTTCAGCCAATAGCTATACCAAAGCCTAGGTATAAGAGTGAAGCCATCTTGGACATTCCAGCCTCGGTTGAGCTCCTAGTTGAATGCAGCCTAATATGCAACCCAGATCACCCCGCTGAGCCCATCCAAGTCATGATTCATGGGAAATGATAAGTCATTTTTCTTTGAAAACACTAAAATGTACACACACACACACACATGAGAAAAGAAAGTAAAGAAATATATGAGGGGGAAAAAAAAGAAAACATTGAGTGCAAAAGAGTGACTTTTCCAAAGTAGCATTCTAAGGTAAGTACGAGACACCTTTTAGCTCACTTTCATTGCTGCTAAGCGATAGCAAGCAGTTAACTGTGTACATAACACCAGTTCTGGGTGAGGGTATTCTACAGTAGGGGACCAGGGATACAGTGGAAAGCATATAGATTTAAGACCTCAGCAATCCCCTTAACCCCTGAGCCTCAATGAAACAGTGATGATAACATACACTTTGCAGAGCTCATGTGAGGCTCAGAGAGGATTACCAAAGATGATTCTGTGGCTAGAAGATAGTGGGTGTATAATCGTCATTGGCTTCTTCAACCACTGCTATCCACCTCAACTGTTTCAGTTACCTGATGCCGCATAACAAATAATCCCAAAACTGAATGGCTTAAAATAACAAGGATCATTTATTACCTCATGGTTTCTATGGACCAGAATTCAAGAGCAGCTTGGCTGGTCAGTTCTCTCTAGTCAGATGTTGGTGAGAGCTGCAGTCATCAGGAAGTTAGGCAGGGCCAGAGGATCCACTCCCACTCACTTGCAGGGCTGTTAAGTTGGTACTGGCTATTAGCAGGAAGCTTCAGTTACTCGCCCAATGGCCCCTTCCTAAGGACTACTCAGGTGTCCTCACAGTATGGTGGCTGGTTTACCTCAAAGAGAGCCATCCTTGGATGTCACCACCATCCCACAAGTTAGCCTTGATTCAGTGTGGGAGGGTACTATGTAAGGGCATGAATTCCTGGGGGGAAAGGAACACTGAGGGGATGCTATAGGTTGAGTTGTGTCTGCCCCCCCACCCCCTGCCAAATTCATATGTTGAAGCCCTAAGCCCCAGTACCTCAGAATGTGACTTTATTTGGAGATAGTCTCTTTAAAGAGGTAATTAAATTAAAATGAAGTCACTAGGGTGGGACTGGCTTAGGACATAAGCCAGTACAGAGGGAAGACCGCGTGAAGACACAGGGAGAAGGTGGTCATCTGCAAGCCAAGGAGAGAGGCCTCAGAAGAAACCAACCCTGCTGAAACCTTGATCTTGGACTTTCAGCCTCCAGACTGTAAGATAATAATAAATTTCTGTTGTTTAAGCCATCCATCTGTGGTACTTTGTTAAGGCAGCCCCAGCAAACTAATGCAAGGGTCAATGTGGAAGCCAACTCCCATACTGACTGTCTTATTGCATTTAAAAAATAATGGCTTCTTCAGACACAAGGCTACATATTGTATAATTCTATTTATATGAAATTTCCAGAATAGGTAAATCTGTAGAGACAGAAAGTGGATGAGCGGTTGTTAGGGACTGGAGGTCCAGGGGAATGAAGAGTAACTGCTAATGGGTATATGGTTTCCTTTGGGGGTGATAAAATGTTCTGAAATTACAGAGTGGTGATGGTTGCACAACTTTGTGAATATACTAAAAACCACTGAATTGTACAATTTCAAGGGGTGAATTTTATAATATGTGAACTATACTGCAATTTTAAAAAATGGCTTCTTGTTGCTACATCTGCCCATCAATTGGTATTTTGGGGTAATCTTTTGGGCTGGATTCTCATCCTGGAGCTGGGCTGAAGAACACCAAAGAAATACATGCCAGTCTTCCTCCCTGCAGAAGTCTTACAATGGAGTTGTGGTAATGAAACAGTTTTAAAATACTCCCAATGCATTATTTAAATAGCTGCCAAGATTCCAGATTGAGTCCAGCCCGAGAAAGCCTACCACTGGAGAGAAGCAACACCTCTGTCACACCTCCACAGGCCCACTCCAACTTCTGCTCAAGCTGCAGTGGCCGGCCCACCCTGGTCATACATTACCTCTCATGCTTCGGTTTCCCTGATCCAACAAACACTTGCCTTTGTGAGGAGCAGTAGAACGTAGCAGCTGAGAGCTTGGGCTCTGTGCTCTTTCATGTAAGTTATAATACCACTCGTCCTTTTATGAGCTATGTGGCCTCAGTTAGATTGTGTACCCTTGATGTGCCCCAGATTGTTCATCTGGAAAATGGGGGTGATACTTATAAAGAGTTAGGAATGAAGTAAGGCTCCATTAATGTTACCTACTTGATGATATTTATTGGTGCATGTGTGTGTGCGCACACACAACCATTAATGAAATGAACTGGTTGCCATTTGGTTACATTTAAAAGTCCTAAGAAATTAGGAATGCTCCTTGTCCTCAGGGAGTTGTTGGAACCATTTGCTTATTGGATGGTTTCTATGGGCCAGGACTATGCTAAGAGCTTCTCAAATGATACCATATTCACACTTCACAGTAACTCTGTTAAAAAAACTTAACACTACCTTTATTTTTGAAATGAGCCAAATGAAGCATTCAAGATCTTAAGAAATGTGTTCACACAGCTAGTATGAAGCAGGGTCAGGATTTGAACTCAGGTCTTCAGATGTTAAAGTATGTGATCCTTTGAAAATTTGGTGCTACACTCCCCTTCCCGTGCCCTTGATTTCTACTCTTGAGAGGTAGTGAGCGAGGATCCCTCAAACTGCCAGGACTGAAACTGAATTATGGATTGAGGTTCCCAACTGAACGCCACCTACCAGGTCCTTGGTGATAAGTTCAAGTGACTTGACTCGTCTGAGTGGGCATGTGAGGACTGAAGAAGGAGGATGGAGAGAAAGCTTGGGAAATGCCTTTGAGAGACAGACAAATAGTAAGAAGCAAAATGTGGGGCCTTAACTCTGATGGCTCTCTCCGTCTCCCAAAGGGATATTCTTCTTGCCTTCTGAAGAAGTGATGCTAACTTATGTTTATTGAGGGCTAATTCTACCAGACATATTCTAAGTGCATCACACAGGTCACTGCTTTTAATCTTCTCAACACGCCTAAAGAATTTGGGGCACAGCAAGTTTAAGTAATCTGCCCAAGTTTGCATAGCTTGTAAGAGGAGGTGGTAGTATACCACACAGAGGGGGCACCTGAGCCAAAATTCCCAACCTCTGTATTCTATCACTTCTCTAGGACACGATGTCAAGTGTTTGCTGGAGCAGAGAGAGGGTGCTCTGTGTGGCAGCCACCACTGAGTGCCCCAGGAATGAATGAAGTCAACATTTCTACAAAGACACATGCTATAGATAATTGCAGACAATGAGAAGTAAAACATTCTTCACCCAGCGCCCTGTCACCTTATAAACATAAACACATAGTCATCAAATTAAATGGTATTTATTATGGGAAACACTTTGGTTTCAACCTGTGTGTGAGTTGTAAGAGCAGGCCCAGAGCATCCCTTTGTTTCCCATCCTTCCAGTTAGGAGTACTTGTTGAACCCTGATGAGAAGTGTATCCAAGTGGCAAACAATTATGAAATCCACCAAATGATTTTTGAGGAGAATTGCAGCATTCAAAGATTGTTTACGTGTGACATCAGCACCTACAGGGATGCAGGGCTGCTGCTCATGCATCCAGGGATCCACAGTGGCAGAGCAGTCCCTGCCGGGAAGAACTAAGCCACCATCCAGTCCTACAGGGAGAAAAGAATATATACAAGGATTCGGCACTGCAGGTCTACGACCTCTGAGGATTCCTCTTTGTCAACAAAGGGATAATCCTGAAGACCTCATGGAAGAAAATTCAAGGACTTCCATGGAAATCATAGGTATGCAAGAGCTGTGAGACAAAGTGAACCCATCTCATTTAAGAAGTCTCTAGCTAGAGGGGCACCTGGGGTGGCTCAGTTGGTTAAGCATCCAACTCTTTTTTTTTTTTTTTTTTTAAAGATTTTATTTATTCATTTGAGACACAGAGATACAGAGAGAGAGAGAGCATGAGCAGTGGGAGAGGCAGAGGGAGAGGAAGAAGCAGACTCCCCGCTGAGTCAGGAGCCCGATGTGGGACTCGATCCCAGGACCCTGGGATCATGACCTGAGCCGAAGGCAGACGCTTAACCATCTGAGCCACCCAGGCGCCCAGCATCCAACTCTTGATATCATCTCAGGGTCCTGAGTTCAAGCCCTGTGCTGGGCTGCATGCCCAGCATGGAGCCTACTTGAAGAAGGAGAAGGAGAAGAAGAAAAGAAGTAGAAGAAAAAGAAGAAGTCTCTAAATAGAGACTAAATAGCTCTGTTATTATATTTCTGGCTGTTATTTAGCTTTCACAGAACTTGTGTATTTTAGAAACCCACATATTATTAGCTTGGCTTACATGATATGAAGTAAAATGAGGAAATCTATGTTTTCACTTTGTTTATTGGACTTTGCACTCACTTCTTATTGTTTCAAATTATCTGTTATAAGTGCCTTTGAGCAAAATGCTCTTAGTAACCTCATGCTCTCCTGTATTAGTCAAGGTTCTCCAGAGAAATAGAAACTGTAAGATGGATAGATGTATAGATAGATAGATAGATAGATAGATAGATAGATAGATAGATAGACAGATAATCTGAAGAAAGAGAGAGAGCGATATATTTTAAAGAACTGGCTTATACAAACATAGGGGCTAGCAAGTCCAAGGTCTATAGGGCAGGCCTGCAGTCTGGATATTTCAACAGAAACTTATGCTGCAGTCTTGAATCCAAAGGCAATCTGGAGGCAGGATTCTTTTTTCTGGGACCTCAGTCTTTTCTCTTAAGGCTTTCAACTGATTGAATGAGGCCTGTCCAATTATGGAGGACAATTTGCTTTACTCAAAATCTACTGATTTATAAATACTAATCATATCTTAAAAATACCTTCATAGCGAAATTTAGACTGGTATTTGATCAAACAACTGGATACCATGGCCTAGCAAACTTGACACATAACACTAATGATCACATCTCCCCTCTTGACCACCAACACCTCCCACCAAGAATGGCATCTCACATTCTAGTTCCTACCTTTCTACCTCCCAGTAACTTATGATCTCCCCCTGTGCTTATCCATCTTGTCACTTTTTCTCTAGATCTGCACTGCCCAACATAGTAACTGTCCTGTAATCCATGTAATCATATTATATGTCCTGTAAAAATTAAATTTTAATTAATTAAAATAAAATTAAATTAAAAATTCAATTCCTCATTTGCACTAGCTGGCAATGACTCAAAAGTCACGTGTAGCTAGTGGCTATCATATTGGGCAGCACAGAATAGAACCTTTCCATTATTGCTGAAAGTCTCATTTAACAGAGCTGCTCTAGATGCATTTTCTTCAGACACTGACTCTTAACCTCAGAGTTCCAGGTTTGCAATCTCCTTGACCATCTGGAGAGTCCTATAAATCCTCTTTGGGAATGTTGTGGAAAGGCATTTTGATGCACTTGTGTAATTGTTCTATGGAATGCTTGTGTATTAATCAGGCTAAGTGATGCCAGCTGCTGAAACAAACAACCCCCAAATATCAATGGCTTAACACAATAAAGCCTTATTTCTTGCACAAGTCACATCCTCTGCTCTTTGCAGTCATTCTATCTTCTTCCAGAGCCACAGAGTTCTCCATTGGAATCTCTGCACATAATGGGTCAACAAATGGAAAGTGGGGAAAAATTATAGGACATTTGAAGGCCATGCCAAGAAGTGGCTGCATCACTTCCATTCACATTTCATTGGCCAGACTGGGCCATATAGACCCATCTAACTGCTAGAAAGGATGAGAAATGAAGTGCCAAAGAGAAAAATGAACAGAATGATGAACGCATAGTGCTGTATCATAGCATGTAGAAAAATGCATTCTGCAGTGAATACTATTCCCCCAAACAATGACACATGTAAATGTAAAAACCTTCCTGCATACATTATATTTTACACATCTCATACAGGAAAATAGAAATATCAGTAGGTATTGATGAATAGCAAATGGTGAATTTTAAGGCCATATAGAATGGCAGTTAGGAAAGGAAGGGCTTTGGAATTGGAAAAGGTCTGTGTCTGAATTCTAGCCCTACTGCTACTTGGTCAAGAATACACTGGCAGCATAATCTTAGGCCAGTTGCTTAAACTCACATTGCCCTCAAAGGACCGTCATGGGATTTAAATGAGGCAACAAATACTTACACCAGTGTCAATGCTCAGTGACAGGAGGGGTTACATACACACATACATGTGACAACCTTTTCTCCTACCTTTTCTTTTCTTTTCTTTTCTTTTTCCTCCTACCTTTTACTTTTGGGTCCTCTTTTCTTACAAACTGAATTTTCTTTTTTTTATTATGTACAAACTGAATTTTCTAATAACATAGGATGCAATGTCTAATATTTCTGTAGAGTGATCGCAAAATGAAATATTTTTCCATGTTTGTGTTTGTTGTAGGTTTAGTTGTGCACCCCTCCCCGCCCAAATTCAAATATTGAAGTCCTAATTCCCAATACCTCAGAATGTGACCTCATTTGGAACTAGGGTCATTGCAGATATGATAATTAGTTAAGATAAAGTCATACTGGAGGACGGTGGGCTCCTAATCCAATATGACTCGTGTCCTTATAAATGGAGACATTTGGAGACATGCATGCACACAGGGAGAACACCATGGGAAAATGAAGGAAGAGATCAGGATGATGCATCTATGAGCCAAGGAATGGTAAGGATTGCCAACAAACCACCAGAAGCTAGAAGAGAGGCATGAAACAGATTCTTCCTCATGACCCTCAAACGGAGCCAGTCCTGCCAACACCTTGATCTCAGACTTACAGCTTCCAGAACTGTGACACAATAAATTTTTGTTGTTTAAGCCACCCCGTGTGGGGTACTTTATTATGGCAGCTCTAGCAAACAAACATAATATCCAAGCAGTTTTGACTCAAATATACAGGATTCATTTTTTAAATGGCATTTAAAAGTGTAAAATTTAAATTGTAGAATTCCAATTCCAACATATTTCCAAAACCAATTTTCCATTCATCAGTCTGTTTTTCGAGCTTACAAAAGCAGCAGCTTCATATGAGTCACCCTAGGATCATGACTATAGGGATAAAACACTGGCTTTCTTTTACTGTTTGTTTAGTGGGGCTCCTGGAGACCCATATTTAGAACTAAATTCACTGATATCACCCAGATTGCCAGCTGTGTGACCTTGGCCAAGTCCCTTACCTAACCCGAATCCTTTTCTTCCTCTAAAAAATAAAGCGGTGACTAGATTCTCTGTAATTTCCACCTAAGACATACTGTAGCTTATAGGAAGCCTTGCCGATCCAGGCAGACTTGCTGGCCTGTAGTCCAGGTAAGTAAAAACAGAGCTGCTTATAGAAATCAGTTCTGCTAATATAAAGGGATTTAGGAACAATATTAAAAGACAGTACTCTGTGAAATAAGTCAAACAGAGAAAGACATGTATCATATGATCTCACTGATATGAGGAATTCTTAATCGCAGGAAACAAACTGAGTGTTGTTGGAGTGGGGGGTGGGGTGGGAGGGATGGGGTGACTGGGTGATGGACACTGGGGAGGGTGTGTACTCTGGTAAGTGCTGTGAATTGTGCAAGACTGTTGAATCTCAGATCTGTACCTCTGAAACAAATAATGCAATATATCTTAAGAAAAAAAAAAAGAAGAAGAAGAAGAAGGTAGCGGGAGGGGAAGAATGAAGCGGGGGAAATCGGAGGGGTAGACGAACCATGAGAGACGATAGACTCTGAAAAACAAACTGAGGGTTCTAGAGGGGAGGGGGGTGGGAGGATGGGTTAGCCTGGTGGTGGGTATTGAGGAGGGCACATTCTGCATGGAGCACTGGGTGTTGTGCACAAACAATGAATCATGGAACACTTCATCTAAAACTAACGATGTAATGTATGGGGATTAACATAAGAATAAAATTAAAAAAAAAAAGAAAAAAGAAAAATCAAAAAAAAAAAGACAGTACTCTGGCAAATTAAATATTCAAAGTGAAGAACACTGCCTTTATTAAAAGTGTCAACATTTAGAATGCATAATTTTAGCATAAATACTCTAGAAATATTCACTTAGTTTGCTATGTTTTATTGTTAATAAAGAAGGTCTTGCATGTAGATTTGTCATATGTCATTAATAAATCAGCTATAAAATGCAAATTATAATTATTTCGAATTATCTATTTACTGTTTATTTATATTTAAGTTTAGGCTCCCCTAATATGGCCTAATAAAAATTTGAGATGCTAAGTGACTGCTTCATCTGCTTACTCTGTGTATTTGCTGAAAATAAGTAGTTATATTAATTGAGGGATTTTTTTTCCCTTAAAAAATTTATCTGGGTGAGGGTGAACCTAAATAAAATATGCTAAAAATATGCATTATTTTTGCCAGTGTGGTGGGTAAAACATAGTTTGCACTAAAATCAGCAAAATAAACCTTTGTACATGACTGTGGAATCAATCTGGTGTAATGATTTGATATAACAACTAAGAAATATAGCATTAGTACTACCCCGGCAAGAGGACCCCTGCCCCAGCTTCTGTATATTATAGAGCCTGTTCTGGCCCCCTTTTTTTTTTTTTTAAAGATTTTATTTATTTATTTGAGACAGAGAGAATGAGAGAGAGAGAGCACATGAGAGGGGGGAGGGTCAGAGGCAGAAGCAGGCTCCCTGCCGAGCAGGGAGCCCGATGGGGGACTCGATCCCAGGACTCCAGGATCATGACCTGAGCCGAAAGCAGTTGCTTAACCAACTGAGCCACCCAGGCGCCCTGGCCCTTTTCTGGCCATGCTACTCCATACAAGGCAAAGAGGTCCCAGGGCCAGTGTATGGACTTGCCTGGAGCTCACACATACACACACCTTTCTAGAACACATTCGGGGTACCTACGATGCTGACATTCTTTGCTCAAAGGGGCCCAAGTTCCTTTCCAAGGCCTGTAGAGACCTCTTTCCTGGATCATTCTTGCAAGGGTGACTATCACTGGTGTGCTCACGATTAGACTTGATGTGTGGCCAAGAAGAGGCTAAGGTGGGGATCAGGATAGAGCAGGCACTTGTGGACTGGGGTGGGGAACACACACATCTCTGCCCATGTAGGAACCTCTCACAGTGCAGGACTGAGCTGGAGGTGGGAAATAAGAGGGGTAAGTAGGGGAAAGAGTCATAGAACTAAATTCCCTGGTGGCTTTCCTGGTTCTTATGAAGGCACATTGGTCAAGGTAGGAGGAGAGAACATAGCTTACCTACAACTTGTCATCATGAGTTATAATTGTTTAATACTTCAACATATAGCATGAAGGTCTCCAAGGACTCTTGCTCTGGACCTGGCAAATATGAAGAGCAGGCTGAGTAACATCTCACTAATGATCAATTTGCTACCTGAAGTCACACCTTGCACATAAGAATAAGTTAAATTAATGGCTGAGAAAAGAAACCAAGTGAAGAATAAGAGACCAAAGAAACTCTCTACTGTAGTTCCTTTTCTTCCGCTCTGTGTGTTTTGGAATATGTTTTTCTTCGGGAAGCTTATTCTCCAAGATGATGATGATGATGATGATGATGATGATAAAAACTGATGCTTACTATGTGCTGGGCCCTCTTATAAACATTACACACATTAATTAGTAATTATAACAATGGCATAGGTGGGTCCTGCACTAAGAGCCTCCCGTTTTACAAGAGGAAGTCTGGGCATCAAGAGGGTGACTTGCCTGCAGTCGCACGGCTGGGCGGAGGAAAAGGAGGCTCGAGCCCAGGCAGTCTGGCTCCAGAATCCCTGCTGAAGAATTCTGCAGGGCTTTTGCCCACAGAGCCACGTCTGCACAAACAAATGTCTGCTTCATAGGCAACTAGTTAGCAACTCTTCCCTCTTCACCAACCAGTAATGTCACTTGCAGCATTAACCACATCCGTGGGTCAGCACGGACTTTCAAGCAAGGGGTTGTTCTACTGTCAGGGCTGAGCGCAGTTGCTTAGTATTTTGGTTTTTGTCTTTTTTGTGGTGTTTTGTTTTGCTTTTAAGTGTGGTAGGAAAACAAGTTTAGCACAGTGCTGGCTCTCAGAAATCCTGGAAAAAGGGAGGTAGAGGTGGTAGGAAGAAGTAGAGAATGAACCTTGGAAAATTAATATAGTTTGATGACAAAGGCAAAAATGATCAAGTCAATTGCTCCCGTCCAGCTGCGTTCCCCCCAATCCCCCAGCCTGTACCAAGGTGTCGGGGGCGTAATCAGGACCGGCTTCTGACTTGGCCTTCAGTGGGGCTCCTTGCCTCTGGGAGGGCCAGGGTCTCTCCCGTGAGAATTCTGAAGGGTGAGGGGAAAGGGAGACGCCAAAGTAGGGGCGGAGAAGCCGGGGAACAGCGCCACACGACCTGACACCCCGCCACCAGCACCAGGAGAGGATCCGCCACTCTTGGAGGCGGCCAATGCAGCCTCACAAGACGCCCCGCCTCCGCCCCGCCCCTCCGCCCCGCCCCTCCGCGGCGTCTGCCCCGCCCATCCACGGTGCCCCGCCCCCCGTCCCACCCCCGAGGGCCTCGGTCCCGCCCCCTGCATGGCGGCTCGAGCCCTGTTTACCCGCGGTGCATGGTGGGACCGTCGTCTCGGACAACCAACCTGCCCCCCATCCTGGTGGCCGCCTCTTGGCGGTGCGGAACGAGCGCGGCGGCGGCATGCGTCAGGCCTCCACATCTTCAGAGCCTCTGGCGAGCCCCGACTACTACGAGAGGCTGGGCCGCCTCCAGCACCGGCTGCGGGACAGGTACGGCCTACCCGGGGCGGGGGCGGGGAGTGGGCCCGGCCGAGGGTCCACCGGTGCCCTAACTCCGGTTCCTTGCCGCTTCCCGCGCCGTGTTTCCCTGGGCCCGGGTCCGCCCACGACCCCCCCTCCCCCCCCGCGCCACCAAGCTCCCGGTGGGGCCTGGAGGACAAAATTTACCAAATACCCTGGCCCATCGCCCTTACTGGAGGTCTCCCGCCGGAAGATGCGGCCGCATCACTGAATTTGCCCAGAAGTGAGAGTAGGAGTTCTTCTGCCTGTCACTCTCAATCACGCCTTGTGAATTTCTCTACCCCCTTCTACACGCCTCCTCCCCTGTCTCTCTTCAAATTGTCATCCCACCCTGACAGCTGCACTGCCTCAATGATGACAGGTCCGGAAACGCAGGTGGGAGAGTGTGTGTGTGTGTGTGTGTGTGTGTGTGTGTGTGTGTGTGTGTGTAACATATGCCCTATTTAAATGCAGGAGACATTTTTGGGGGGAACGAGGGCTGGCCAGATTTCCAGCAAAGGGATGAAATTTACAGAAGTCCAGCTTCCAGAGGGTTCATGATACTATACTTTAAGACATGAAAGACGAGAGCCTCTGAAAACAGCTAGATCTAAGAGCACAGAGAGAAAATTATAAAGCAATTTACTATAAATAACCACATAAAAGATAAGTTGTTGGAACTACTACTTAGCTGCTAGATTAATTGGAGTTGGAAATCTCATTAGCTGACAAGAAAGGAAATAGATTTTTGGATCTCTTGATAAACAAAGTGTTTAATGAATGTTAAAAGTTACAAAATCATTTCAGTGAAGAGGAGAGCTTTGTGTGTGACAAATATAAAATGACAACAATAATTACATGTAAGGTAAGGGCAGAAGTATGTGGTTATGACAAGGAATTATATTCATCTTATCCTAGATTTAATTCTTGTCAGATATTTATAGAGCATCCACAACAGGCCTCCTTAATTGTCCTCACAATATTTTACCCCTTAATCCTTTCCTGTATCCTATTTTCTTTCTGACCTACTGCCACTCACCCACTCCAGGCACCTCCTCACCTCCAACTTTTAAAAAAATTACTTCCTGAAGTGCCTTCCCTATCGCAAGTATTGATCAACCCATTCCCTAACTTAGGTGATCTCTTATTTTTACAGCACTGTAGATAAATGGCTTAAGTGACTTGCTCCCTGCTTAGAGAGAGAATTCCAGGAGGACAGGAGCCGTATTTAGCTGGA
The DNA here is from genome assembly GCF_029215605.1 of Mirounga angustirostris. Taxonomy (NCBI): domain Eukaryota; kingdom Metazoa; phylum Chordata; class Mammalia; order Carnivora; family Phocidae; genus Mirounga; species Mirounga angustirostris. Next base: position 92,596,168 of record NW_026991718.1, on the reverse strand, counting down.
TCTTTAGCTGGTAATAGAGTACCTCAGGGGAGGAGGGGCTTGACAAATGTTTGTTGAGTGAATGGCAGAAATCCCAAAGCCAACCATCCAGGGTCCAGGAGTTACAAATGTCTTGTATACAACACTGGTGCCACACATTGTCACTAAATCATGACGCTTTTCCAGTCAACCAGGGAAAGTAAACAGTATCATATTTCAAAGACAGTATTAAGTGTCTGCACATACCTTATAATTAAAAGACAAGACACTGCTCTGTACATCAGCACGCCTAAAGTGCTTTTGACACTGTTCTGTTAGAAGAGTAGCTTAGCTACCCCAGGCCTTTAGGTATTTGTATCTCTTAGCCCGTGATCTAATTTTAAAATGTTACTGGTCCAAATGGCATTCTTTCTGAACTAGGTTCATTGTGAGTTATCATTTTTGCTTCCTATGCTAGAAACACCTGGCTGCTTATAGTCTTATAGTATAATAACTGTGTAATGATTAGTACTCACTTTATGTTTAACACTTAATGTTTTAACTGTAAGCAAGGTGAGGCTGTTGAAATTATATAAGGAATTCAAGTCAAATTTTATAGCCTATTCATGGTTCTGCATTTGGAGTCTTTAAAAAAATTTTAAGGTGGAAATCTGTTGCTGTGTGTATTCACCTTTCATTTTATTAAATTTTTTTAGAAAGGAAGGGGGGAGGGCCAGAGGGAGAGAGAATCCCAAGCAGACTCCCTGCTGAGCACAGAGCCTGACACAGGGCTTGATCTCACTACCCTGAGATCATGACCTGAGCTGAGATCAAGAGTCAGATGCTTAACCGACTGAGCCACCCAGGCGCTCCTTATTTTTCATTTTAAAAGTCCATAACTAATGCATAGTAAGTACAGAGGCATATAACTTCGATGCAGAGAAACAGGTTCTGCTCTACGAACAGTTGTGTGACCTTGAGCAGGTTGTTCAGCTTCTCTGAACCTTGGTTCTTCACCAGAAATGAGGAGCACTGAATTATATGTATGGTAAGGCCACAGATTTGTTTTTTATCTAGTAGAGTAATGAACTTCAAATGAAGAGTTGAAAGCTGTAGTTTTGTAAAGCAACAAGTAATGCGTATCATTGTTTGTATCCTATTTGAATGTTTGAATGTACCTGCTTTTTTGTTTAGTTTAGTTTAGTTTTGTTTTTTAACCAATCTCAGTGATCACAAAGACTCTAAAACTTCAGGGTCATTTTAAAGGCTGCATCTCTGGGTCATCACAGCTGCTTTATCAGTCCAGAAATTTCCTGGGGGTGGGAAATAAAAGCAATCTGCCCTTTCCTGGCCTTCTTAGAGCTGGCTCATTGCTGGTCTAATATAGTTGGTCTAATAACGGGGCCTTTCCTTTGTAAGTGGTGTATTTCTAGCCCAGATTGTCTCAGCTGTAGTCACACATAGATGTACATTCTTAATTTTTTCCTCTTTGTGTATGGTGTTTTCTCTGCACTCTGGTGAAATCAATCATAGAATCTTAAAGAGCCTGCTGGAGTGACTCGTTACGGTGTGTGTAGTGCCACAAGCATGGTAGAAACATGTGAGTGGAATTGACTCTTACAATTATATAAAAACATCCCTTTAAAAGGCCCATTAACCAGCCCCAGTTTTTTCAATGCCACTATTGATTCAGAGTGAGATATCATAATAGTCCAGAAATTGATTCTGAGATATTAGTTGAGTAAAGCTGAAGTTGGTATTGAGACAAAAACAGAATAACAAGTGGCTTAAAAGGAGAAAAGCAAAGCATGTGGCTACACTCTTAAGGACTACCCATCTGTGTAAACCTTTGAATGGTCGAGGTGAGGTGTGCAGGTGACGGAAACTGTGGGCTATGGGTATACATCCCAGGGCTGGGTGTTTCAGAGATTCTGAAATAAAGATTTAGTATGTAGGGGTTGCAAGATAATCCTCCCCATAAACCTTTCTCTGGCTATTTATTGGGGTAAATATCTTGTTTTAAGTCTTAAATTTAAAAAAGAAAGGAAAGACAGCATTCAGAAGCTCTGCAGTGTGGATGAGGAGGTTGGGAAAAGTGCCTGTGTTAAAGACTTAATGAGATTAGCATCATGTTGTCCGCAGTGGGAGGCCAGGAGATGTTTGTGGTTTTTCACCATGTGAAGTGCCGTAATAGGTCATTGTGACTGGCAGATGTGTGTATCTACTGAAGACAGAGTAAGAACGAAGAAGTTCTGTGTTCGTGATTAAAAGCACTTGCTGTACAGGAAGTGATGGATCCCCAGAAAGACCTTTTTCACCAGAGGTCATAAGTGGATTTTAAAAATTATTTTGAATTATGGGCGCCTGGGTGGCTCAGTTGATTAAGCGGCTGCCTTCGGCCTGGGTCATGATCCCAGGGTCCTGGGATTGAGTCCCACATCAGACTCCTTGCTCAGCAGGGAGCCTGCTTCTCCCTCTCTCTCCCTCTGCTTCTGCTCTCTGTCAAATAAGTAAAATCTTTAAAAAAAATATTATTTTGAATTAAATTCAAGCTTACAGAAAAGTGCAAGTATAGGATAAAGACTTCTGGTATTCCCCTCACCCAGATTCCCCAAGTCTTTTTTTTTTTTTTTTTTTAAGATTTATTTACTTATTTATCTGAGAGAGAGAGAGCATACAGAGGGAGAGGGAGAAGCAGACTCCCTGCTAGGCAGGGAGCCCGACGCGGGGCTTGATCCCAGGACCCCGGGATCATGACCTGAGCCAAAGGCAGAAGCTTAACCAACTGAGCCACCTGGGTGCCCCAGATTCCCCAGCTCTTAACATTTCATTATATTTTTTCTGTTTTTGTCCATCTGCCCATCTGCCTAAAATCATTAGTCTTTTCTGAACCATTTGAGAACTACAGATACAATGCCCCATTACTCCTAAAAACTCTAGTGTCTGTTTCCAAAAACAAGGATGCTCCTGGACATAGATGCACCCTGGAACTCTCCCAGTGAGGAAATCAACACTGATTGATACCAGTCCACAGACTCCAGTCAAATTTCATCACCTGCCCATTTTGCCAAGTGTCTTTTTTTTTTTTTTTTAAAGATTTTATTTATTTGACAGAGCACAAGCAGAGGGAGAGAGAGGGAGAAGTAGGTTCCCTGCTGAGCAAGGAGCCCAATGTGGGACTCGATCCCAGGACCCTGGGATCATGACCTGGGCCGAAGGCAGCCGCTTAACCGACTGAGCCACCCAGGCATCCCGCCAAGTGTCTTAAGACTGTCTTTTTTCATTACTGGTCCAAGATCCCATCTGTGTACCCATTTGCCATGTCTCTTCAGTCTCCCCCAGTCTGGAGCTATTCCGTAGTCGTTCCCTGTCCTGTGTTCCTGACAGTTTCGTAGAGTACAACTTTCATTCCAGAGGGTGATCCTAAAGCTGGGTCCATCTAATGGTTCCTCATGACCAGATTCTGATAACACTTCCTTGGCAGGAATAGCACAGAAGTGAAGCATGACATCAGGGCACAAGGTCATAGACACACTTAACGGTCTTTCTGTCTTTGTAATTTAATGACAGCTCAATGTCCAGTCATTCATTCTTCATGAACTAAGTATCCTATTAATCATGAAATTTTAGAAGAGGCAAAAGTGACTAATAAAAATTTCTAACATGGAAGCAATTATGCCATATTTCCTTCTCTTCTCTTCTAAGTTCACTCTTATTTTTTTAATTTTATTTTATTTAAATTAACATATAGTGTATTATTAGTGTCAGAGGTAGAGTTCAGTGATTCATCAGTTGCTTATAATACTCAGTGCTCATTACATCACATGTCCTCCTTAATGCCCATCACCCAGTTACCCCATCCTCCCAACCCCTCCCCTCCAGCAACCCTCAGTTTGTTTCCTATAGTTAAGAGTCTCTTACAGTTTGTCTCCTCTGTTTTCATCTTATTTTATTTTTCCCTGCCTTCCCCTATGGTCCTCTGTGTGTTTTTTTTTTTTTTTTCTTAAATTCCACATACGAGTGAAATCATATGGTATTTGTCTTTCTCTGACTGACTTATTTTGCTCTTAGCATAATACCCTAGTTCCATCCATGTCATTGCAAATGGCGAGGTTTCATTCTTTTTGATGGCCCATTAATATTCCATTGTATATATATACCACTTCTTCTTTACCCATTCATCTGTTGATGGACATCTGGACCCTTTCCATATTTTGGTTATTGTGGACATGGCTGGTATAAACATTGGGGTGCAGGTGCTTCTTTGGATCACTATGTTTGTATCCTTTGGGTCGATACCTAGTAGTGCAATTGCTGGGTCATAGGGTAGTTCAATTTTTAACTTTTTGAGGAACCTCCATACTGTTTTCCAGAGTAGCCGCACCAGCTTGCATTCCCACCAACAGTGTAAAAGGGTTCCCCTTTCTCCGTATCCTCGCCAACATCTGTTGTTTCCCGAGTTGTTAATTTTAGCCATTCTGACCTGTGTGAGGTGGTTATCTCATTGTGGGTTTGATTTGTATTTCCCTGATACCAAGTGATGTTGAGCATTTTTGCATATGTCTGTTGGCCATTTGTATGTTTTCTTTGGAGAAATGTCTGTTCATGTCTTCTGCCCATTTCTTGACTGGATTTTTTGTTTTTTGGGTTGACTTTGATAAGTTCTTTTTTTTTTTATTATTTAAAAGATTTTATTTATTTATTTGAGAGAGAGAGAATGAGAGAGAGCACATGAGAGGGGGGAGAGCCAGAGGCAGAAGCAGGCTCCCTGCCGAGCAGGGAGCCCGATGTGGGACTCGATCCAGGGACTCCAGGATCATGACCTGAGCCGAAGGCAGTCGCTTAACCAACTGAGCCACCCAGGCGCCCGACTTTGATAAGTTCTTTAGAGATCTTGGATACTAGCCCTTTATCTGACAAGATATTTATAAATATCTTCTCCCATTCTGTTGGTTGTCTTTTGGTTTTGTTGACTGTTTCTTTTGCTATGCCAAAGCTTTTTTTTTTTTTTTTAGCTCGATGAAGTGCCAGTAGTTCATTTTTGACTTTGATTAACATTTTTTTTTTGAAAGATTTTATTTATTTATTTGAGAGAGAGAATGAGATAGAGCATGAGAGGGGGGAGGGTCAGAGGGAGAAGCAGACTCCCTGCTGAGCAGGGAGCCCGATGCGGGACTCGATCCCGGGACTCCAGGATCATGACCTGAGCCGAAGGCAGTCGCTTAACCAACTGAGCCACCCAGGCGCCCCTGATTAACATTTTTATTAGTTCCCTTGACTTTGGAGATGTGTCTAGCAAGAAGTTGCTGCAACCAAGGTCAAAGAGATTGCTGGCTGTGTTCTCCTCTAGGATTTTGATGGATTCCTGTCTCACATTTAGGTCTTTCATCCATTTTGAGTTTATATTTGTGTATGGTGTAAGAACTTCATGCAGGAATTCAGCAAAGTAGAAGGATATAAAATCAATGCACAGAAACCAGTTGCATTTCTATACACTATGAGACAGAAGAAAGAGAAATTAAGGAATGGATCCCATTTACAATTGCACCAAGAACCATAAGATACCTAGGAATAAACCTAACCAAAGAGGTAAACTGAAAACTATAGAACATTTATGAAAGAAATTGAGGAAGACACAAAGAAATGGAAAAACATTCCATGCTCATGGATTGGGAGAGTAAATATTGTTAAAATGTCTGTGCTACCCAGAACAATCTACACATTCAATGCAACCCTTATCAAAATACCATCAACTTTTTTCACACAGCTGGAACAAATAATCCTAAAATTTGTATGAAACCCCTGAAAAAATCCCGAATAGCCAGAGGAATGTTGAAAAAGAAAACCAAAGCTGGGGCATCACAATTCTGGACTTCAAGCTATATTACAAAGCTGTCATCAAGACAGTATGGTACTTGCACAAAAACAGACAAATAGATCAATGGAACACAATAGAGAACCCAGAAATGGACCCTCAACTCTATGGTCAACTAATCTTTGACAAAGCAGAAAAGATTATCCAATGGGAAAAAGACAGTCTTTTCAACAAATGGTGTTGGGAAAATTGGACAGCCACATGCAGAAGAATGAAACTGGACCATTTTTTTACACCATACACAAAAATAAGTTCACTCTTATTAATGACAAAATAAAAATGTGCGTGGTGCTACTACTTAAAAAAATAGCATCTCTATGATTTTTTTTCCTTGGAATCTTTTTTTCCTTTTTAAACATAGGCAAACCCTAACTAAAGAATAGACCCTGTGTTCCCAAGCTAAGATTTGGTATTTGAATTTTGGACCCCATTTTCCCATTAAAAGAATTTGGTTAAATGGTAGTTTCCATTCTAGATTATGCTAAGCAAAGAAGTTAACTTCTAATGTAGCTAACAGAGTAACTTTGGGGATTTTTTTTAAAGGGAAAACATATCTAAAGAAAAACAGAAACTAACAATTAAGAGCTCCCAAATGGAACATAGGTTCAGCCCCTTTCCCTTAGCCAGCCACCTGAGGTCACCTTCTGCTGGATTCCTTGTCTTTGATTCACAGTTTTTGGTTTTTTTTTTTTCCTGGCATTTTTCTTGCAGACATTATGTGATTTTTCTTTTGGGCTTTAGTTAATTTAGATTAGCAATTTAGCTTCAGTTGAAGGTTATACTTTGGTGGTGGAGCAGAACGCCTATGGTTAAACCCCCCTGTGGTTAAACCCTCCCAAGGGCTCTTTCTGGGACTGGGATGGCTAGTCCTGTTCAGCGATTTTACCCCATAGCCCTTTTATTTTGACTGTTGCTACCTCCTTTGCTGCCTAGTTTCCCTTCCCTCTTACCAGGCTTGGGTGTACAGGTATGCAGGATAAGCTTTGTCCTCTAGCTTACTGCCAGCACCCACCTGAACAATACAAGCTAAGTCCTTCCTGGGAGTAGCTCCAGGGAGTAGCAGTCAGTGACAAATCATGGTGATGTTACAAAGATAAAAAGAAACTCCTCCAAATTCAAAGTAATAGTGTTAGGGGACTCGGTCTTCATTAAATGTGAATGGGGCTAGGTACACTTTTCAGAGACTTGGCTCTGCCCAAGCTTGTCTGGCTGGGAGCAGAGCAAGCCACCAGTCTTCAGTCGAGGGTGGATTTGTGGAAGTATGTTGTCTTGATCTGGTGGAACCCCCATCACTCAATTGCCACTATCTCAGAAAAATCTGGCCATAGTATATTCTACGTATTTATCTTGTTTATTGCTTGTCCTTCCCTCTAGAATGTCAGCTGCCTGACAGCAGAGCCCTTGGCTGGCTTGTTCGCCATGTTAGTGTTCAGGCCTAGAACAGTACCTCGTTCATCATGGCACTCAAGAAGTACTTGTTGAATGAGTGAACCTGCTTTCCAGTCTTTTCTTAGTGCCTTTCTACCATTTACTTTGAAAATCTTGTTCTTTTTGCTTCATATTGGTATCATTTTGCTTTTTAGATTTCCATGGTGACTACCGAATATTTTTGTGTCTTGAGTTTCAAACAGCTGGCATTTTCTACTTCTTAGAAAGAGCAGAGAAGCATTCTCACAAAGGTGTAATTTCAAAAGAGATCATGTTCTAAATCCAACTGCCTATTATCAGTGTAACTTATTTATAAAATATTTTCTTTCTATATTATAGTGAAAAAAAGAGACTGGACCTGGAAAAGAAACTTTATGAATATAATCAATCTGATGTATACAGGTAAGATGTGACAGTGGTAACAGTTTTTAAGCCAGTTGGCCAATGTTAATCAATAAAAATGTAACCCTAGTGTATGTTACAGATACCATAATTGCAGTACTTTGACTGTTCTCTTGTGTCTAGTGTGTACTCGTTTCCAGTAAACACTGAAATATAATATAATCCTATCAAATGTAGGAATAAATTTTGTTAAAATTTGTGTAAGATAAAAATTGTTTTATTTTCACTATTTGGTACTTGTGGTATTTCAGGAATCTATTTGGCCTATATAGCTGAAGAATAAGATACATTATATAGTCTTATCTTTTTGGTCACAATTTAAACACATTGAACCTGTGTAATGATTAAGGCATAATGACTGTAGCTGGCCTTTCAACCAGCTGTTGAAGGCAGGGTTATGTGATGTCTCATTTGTTCATGGGTATTTGACAATGCCTGTGAAAATTATGAGCAATGGATAAAATACATGTTATCCTTTCTGGGTTCTTCTAATATGCAGAGCCGATTTTTAATATTTTTAATTCTATTTTATGGAAACGGAACTTCATCCTTAAGCCAAATGTGTGGTATTGCCTCCAATTTTTTCTTTTAAGATTTTATTTATTTTTTGACACAGGGAGAGACAGCGAGAGAGGGAACACAAACAGGGGGAGTGGGAGAGGGAGAAGCAGGCTTCCCGCTGAGTAGGGAGCCCGATGTGGGGCTCGATCCCAGGACTCTGGGAGCATGACCTGAGCCGAAGGCAGATACTTTTTTTTTTTTAATTTATTTATTAGAGAGAGAGAGAGCGCAAGAGGGGGTCGGGTTAGAGGGAGAAGCAGACTCCCCGCCGAGCCGGGAGCCCGATGTGGGACTCGATCCTGGGACTCCAGGATCATGACCTGAGCCGAAGGCAGTTGCTTAACCAACTGAGCCACCCAGGCACCCCCGAAGGCAGATACTTAACGACTGAGCCACACAGTCACCCCTCCAATGTTATTCATATGAAAAATTTCTCGCTATGATAGCATTAATTTGGTAATTTAGTCACATCATAATGTGAGTGAGAAATGAAAACATGTCATTCGGAATCGAGAGAAAACTTTAAAACCAAACCACCCATCGGGTCCATTTGTTTCCTCGGATGGTTTTAGGATTCAGTGTACTTCCAAGGATACGAGTCACGGTGGACAGTGATATGTCCCCAGTATTTCTAGAAGAGACAAAAAGCCAGTGAGATGTTACAAGTAATAGCAGTGTTGTGGATGCCATGGCCTCAGAAATGGGCCCAAGTCTGAGAGCATTCCTGGCAGCTGCCATTTTTGTAGCCCGCAGCTAAGGGGATGGCTGAAGGGGTGGAGACTTTACCTGCAGCCTATTCCTGGCTTCCTGGGGACCTTTACCAAGCTATCAGTTTGCCGAGTTTGTTCCCCTCTCTTACTTAGCCTCTCGTTTCCTGGAAGACAGAGGGAATGATTTGCTAAAAATAAACTTTCTTTGACTTCCTAACAGGATAAAAATCCAAACTGTCTGACATGGCTATTTCAATCTTGTCCCCCTGCCCCCTCCAGAAGGCAGAGCCTGAGACAAGGGTTTGTGTGTAGATGGTAGTTTATTTTAGGAAGTGGTCATATAAAACTGGTGAGCAGAGCTGGGAAGAATGAAGTAGGAGCTGGTCACTGCTGTGGGCACCTGGGGCTCCATCCTTCCAGACCTTGAGGGGAGCCATGTAGCCCGCCTCCCTGCTCCTCACAAGTGTCCACTCAAGGGAAGGAAGGGGAGCCATTTACCTGCTGGTAACTCTGCATTGTGCAGGGCTGCCCCAGGAGGTGTTAACTCCTTCTCACATCCATGTTGCAAACTCAGAGGAGTAGCTCTGGGAAAGCAAGATACCAGATGCAGCCGAGACAGGTGCTACCAGGTGGCTGGCAGAGGAAGAGCTGGGCCAGGAGGGTGTGAGGACGGCCTGCAGAGTATCTGTCACAACAGCTTACCAGACCCTCTGTTATCTGCCCCTGGGTAATCTTCATCATCACCCAGAGCTAGAGCGAGCAGCATTGGTTTCTGTGCGAAGAGTAGTGTACTCTTTGTTTTACACTTTGGATGAGAGTCTCTAAAGGTCTTTTCACAATTGAAGTTTCAATTACAGCCCATATATATCATAAAATATTTTAAAAATATATTTGACAGTTCCCAATTAAAATTTTTAATATTATCTGAATGAGAGCTTTTGGGATATTTTAAATTTTGGAATCTCTTAATGTTTATGGATTGTGGTTTATAGTTTGATTCTATTTCCATCTAAGCAGGTAGTTTTGAAATGGTCTGTCATAAAAAGAATGCTAATGGGCTATTCATCCGACCATGGCCACATAGACACCGCTCTTGAAATCACATTTAATTTTGAGAAAGAAATCTTTATTGTGTGAATGTTATAATGTAGTCTTGTATACATTTCTCAGGAGAGTTATGCCTGGATGTGATACTCAGTGATGTTGCATTAATTTCTTCTCTCTAAAAATGCATGTACATTCTGCCCTTAGCTTCCAGTGTTTGGGTAAAATATCTCCAAATATATTGTCTCATTAACAATTTTGTTAAAGAAAATTCTCCTCCTTTGATTTGTCAGAGCTTAACTGCAATGTTTAAAAATCTGCTTTTATTTTTCTAGAGTTAAGCTGAAGTATGTTAAACTAAAGAAATACCTGAAGGAAATATGTGAATCAGAAAAGAAGGCTCATACTCGAAACCAAGAATATTTAAAACGGTTTGAGCATGTCCAAGCTCATGTTGGACATTTTACCACCAATACAGAGAAGCTTCAAGAACTGAAGGTAACATCTTGTTTTGTACTCTCTCTCTCTCTCTCTCTCGGTCTCTTCTGCTAACATTAGAAGGAAGTAAGAGTAGTTAGTGTCAGATCAGTGGTCACTAATGTTCAGTTGTTCATCCATAAGATTAATTGCCCATTTTCTCTGTGGATTCTGTGTGGCCAGATTTTGATTGGGGGACTTGAAATTGCATTTTCTCAGATTTCTGTTTTAGTTGAAGAATTAATGGAATAGCTGTACTTTGTTATACTACACAAATAATTACCTTGTACAGGCACAGGCACTAGCCACTACCTGGCACAGACCTGGCGTATGGTATTTGTTGGCTTCATGATTGAATTTGAGCAGCATTAGGGATCCCGCTAGAGACTACCTCCTTCTTTATTTTTTTATTTATGTTTTCTCATTTATCAAGTTAACTTTTTAAAAAAATTTTATTAAAATTCTAGTTAGTGAACATACAGTGCAATATTGGTTTCAGGAATAGAATTCAGTGATTCATCACTTACATGCAACACCCATTGCTCATCATAACAGGTGCCCTTCTTAATATCCATCACCCATCCAGCCCATCCCCCACCCACCTCCCTCCATCAACCGTTCAATTTGTTCTCTGTTGTTAAGAGTCTCTTATGGTTTGTTTCCCTCTCTCTTCCCCCACCCCCCATATGTTCATCTGTTTTATTTGTTAAATTCCACATATGAGTGAAATCATATGGTATTTGTCTTTCTCTATCTGACTTACTTCGTTTAGTATAATACATTCTAGCTCCATCCATGTCATTGTCATTCTTTTTGGGGACTACCTCCTTCTTTAAAGGATTCTTTTTCTGGGGTCTGGGCTCCTCTGTTCTGGTCAGGCAGTGTGTTGGGGAGAGACTGAGGGTAGAACTGGCCCCACGGAGTTCACCTTTATGCTCCTCAGCTGTGTGACCCAGAGCAACTGCTCTCCATGGCCCTCTCTGATTCTGGGACCCCATTCCCCTAAGGCGCTGGGCAACCTTTGGCTCCACAAATTATGCCAAGTATGGAGGGCTAGACCTTTTTTCTCACCATTTGTGCTGGCCAAGGGCTGCTGCTCAAGTTAACCCAACTGAATACTGGTTACAGGAGAAGTTGACTTCAGTACTTCCCTTTCTTTTTTTTTCCTCTAGGAGTTTCCCCCACTGAGCCTTTATTTCAAGTACATAGATAAATGAAAAGAATTATTATAATGAACATTCATGCAGTGATCTGAATGTTTGTATCCTCCTGAAATTCATATCTTGAAATCCTAACCCCCAAGTGTGATGGTATTTGTAGCTGGGGCCTTTGAGAGGTGCTTCTGTCATGAGGGTGGAGCTCTAATGGATGACATAGGATGCCTTCTAAAAGAAGCTCCAGAGAGCTCCCTAGTCCCTTCTACCATTGGAGGATGTAGTGAGAAGGTGGTGGCTCTGAATGAGGAGAGGGTCCTCACCAGAAGGTGACCACACTGGAGCCTTGATCTTGGACTTTCTAGCCTCCAGCAGAACTGTGAGCAATACATTGCTAATGTTTATAAGTCACCCAGTCAGCAGTGTTTTGTTATAGCTGCCTGAATGGACTAGGAAAACTCACATACTCTCTACCCAGATGCAATAGTTGTAAATATTTTACCATATTTGCTGTGTGTGTGTGTGTGTGTACACACATTTTCCTGAGCCATTGAAAGTATGCTGTGGACACCATGACATTTCTCCCCTAAATACTTGAATGTGGATCTCCTAAGAACAAGGAAAGTCTCCTACATAATCATACTACCTTTATCACACTTGAGAAAACTAATAATATCATTTAATATCCACCCGATATTTAAATTTCCCCAGTTCCCTCCAAAATTCTCTTTAGTTTTCCAGACCAGGAGCCAAGTAGGGTTTGTACATTACATTTGGTTATTGTATCTTTTTTGGTCTGCAAATCTAATTTAATTTCCTACCACTCTTCTTTTTTTGTTTTCCATGACACTGGCTTTTTGAAGAAAGTAGTCTAATTGCATGTAGAATGATCTGAATTTGACTGGTTATTTCTTTGAGATATCATTTAACTGAAAATTTGGATTAGACCAGCACTGCCCAACAGAACTTTCTGTGGTGATAGAAATGTTCACTATCTGTACTGTGCTGTCTAATACAGTAGCCACTAGCCACCCATGGCTACTGAGCACTTAAAATGTGGCTTGTGACACAGGACTGAGTTTTTAACTTTGTTCATTTTAATTAGTTAAATTTAAACAGTCATAGCTGAGGTTACATACTGCCTATTGCATCCTATCAGGAGGTTCATCAGTTGTGATGTCAGGTGGTCTGATCTAAGTGAGGTTGAGTTTGATGCATTGGTTAAGATGGCAATCTCTAGATCTCTCTATTATATAGTACCTTTTTTGCAACTGAGCCAATAATCTATGAAGTGATAGTTTGACATCTTGGGAATATTTTGTTCCTCAACAGTCTTTTACCTAGTGGTTTTAAGATCTGTCAGTGATGCCTGAATCAGTTATAGTGGAGGTTGTGAAATGGTGATTTTTCTAATTCAGACTTCTACTTTATCAGCTGGCATTCTTCTATAGAGAAGAGCTTTCTTGCCTTCTTTTCTCTCTCTTTTTTTTAAGTATCATCATGGACTTGTGAATTTTTATTTAGTCAGTGTACTATCAATCACTGTAATTATTCTTTTTGTTGTTCATATTTTCCCAAATTTTGCCTGGGAGAGTCTCTTCGAATTGGCTTCTGTGTCCTTTTGACCTGACCCCATTAATTCTGAGCCTTCTTTGCTTTGGGGCACAAGGTGTGCCAGGTGTATCGGATATGTCCCTGCCTCAGACATGAAGTTAGCCTCTTTTCCAAGGAGCTGTGGTTCCTTTTAGTGGAGAAGGGTATTTAGAAACCAAGATCTGGAGGTTAGATGTGCTCAAGCAATAGCAAGTTTTAGCTGCAGCACTTCGGGTTTTCTTCTCTTACTATTCAACTAGAATACTTAACATTCAAAAAGCAGTTGTTAGTATCAACAATGTAAATCTCTTTGCTGTTCAGAGATTCCACAGAGAAAATGAAAGTGGTGGACAAAGCAGGGAATTTTGCCTTCCCCAACAGAAAAAAGGAAATAATAGAAGTTTTCCTTTTATTTTTACATTGATGCTTTACTTAATTGTTGATTTCACAATATAGCCAAATGTGAGAGGGAGGAATTTGAAAGGGAGAATGATCCTTTGTAAGTATTTTTATATCAAGAGCAGTTGAGGGGCGCCTGGGTGGCTCAGTTGGGTAAGCGTCTGCCTTCGGCTCAGGTCATGATCTCAGGGTCCTGGGATCGAGCCCCACATCGGGCTCCCTGCTCAGTGGGGAGCCTGCTTCTCCCTCTCCTGTGTTCCCTCTCTCGCTGTCTCTCTCTCTCTGTGTCAAATAAATAAATAAAATCTTAAAATCAAATCAAATCAAAAAAGAGCAGTTGAGTCTTGGGTAAGGAATGCCTTTTGAAAACAATCTGTGATGGCATAGAAGAGCAGACCATGTAGCTACAGATGGGAAAGATGTGAGTTCCATGGAGAACTTTACATTGGGAGTCACCTGAGTCCAAAGCTGAATGCTTGAACTGTGCCCGTGAAACCAAGTAGTGATATTTCAAACTCCAGCTAGTGACACCACTTACCTCAGCAAACTGTGTAGTAAGCAGAGTTTCAGAGAAGGTAATGTTTGTCCCTGCTGTCTTCCCCTTCATTTCTGCCTCTTCCTTTTGTCCTGGTGTCCAGTGGTGGTCTTAGGAAGGCCAGAACAACTTGTTTCCTCTTAATCCCGCCCCACTCAGCTATCAGATCTTTACCTCCTCTGCTGGCTGACTGCGTGTAAATTTTAGGAGAGAGGTGTTCTGATGGAGCGTATTGCCCACACACCCCAAAATGCCAGGGATATTTCCCCTTGAATAGACTGTAGCTAATGCAAATGAATTAACAATTGGTAGAGTTCCAGAAAGTGAAATGGAGTGAAGCAATGTGCAAGAAGTTGTCGTTTGGCCCAAATTATATTAAGTGCATTTTTCCCTCTTTGTAGGACTATGCCCACTTTATTATATAATGTTAAAATATTTTTAATGGGATAAAGGCTAAAAAAAATACCCTTTCAACTGATTTTATGAATTATACTATTTTATTTGGGGACCTGTGATCATTTTCAGGGCTTTTAAAGACTATTGATCTGTCATGTAGATTTGAAAATACAGTGTTGTGGCTGTGTTGCTATTTGTCAGATAAAGAGGCTGACTAAACTCCATTCAAGCATGTAAATATTAGTAGTGTTGTGAGGATCGTGTCCTTCTCTCCTTCTTTCTGCACCCCCTCCAGACCCTGCTCCCTGCATTAGTGCTTTTGTAGAAGAGCCCCAGTTGGTCCTTAGAGCAGTTTTCCTTGGGTGCCCTTTGACCTTATCTCAAGTTGGGTTCTCCTGGAGTGGACCCTGAGACAAGGATTCAAATGTAAGTGGTTTGTTTGGGAAGTACAGGGAGGGTCAGTAGGCAGGTAGGCAGATGAGACAGGGAAGGACAGGTGGCTGACATAGGGTGTATCACCAAGCCAACTACCATAGTCGGCATCTGGAACTTAACCCCACAGGGAAACCCTGGAAAGTGGTTCAGAGCATTTGAAATATGCATACATGGCTCGTGACTCACATCACTGATTGAAGACTGATGGGAAAGAGAGGCAGTGAGGGGAAATTAACTGTGAGCTCCTTGGGCACAGAGACAGAGATGCTGGGACTTAGGAGCACCCAAAAGGGTCCCAGGGGCATGTGTGGAACATGGCCAGCTCTGTTTCAGCCTCCCCTGTTCAAGTGCCAGGCATGAGGCTGGCATGTCAGGGCATCGAAGGGGATTCCTCAGTTGAGGAGAATCATCATCTGGTTATGTCTCTTATCTGCCTGAAAGCCTTGAGTGCTTGCTCAGCCTTTTAGGACAAAACCCAGATGCTGCTTTCTGCCTGCATACCATCCCGCAGTTCAGCCTTATGACCCTTAACACATGCATGCATGTGCACACGTTAACACATTCCTTCTCACTGTCCCTCTCACACAAATACACAGACGTGCAGATTTTCTCTTCCCCACGCGCCCCCCCCCACCTCCTTCCTCTGTCCCCATCTCTGCCTCCTATCTCTGCTCGCTCCCTCTCCCCACCCCCAGCTCTCCTCACCCCTGTCTCCTCCGTACCCCCTCATGCAATATTCCCACACCCCCATGCCTTCCCCCATCCCTCTCCATCTTTATCTCCCACACATGTGCGCATTCTCTCTCTCACACACACATATACTCACACACACCCACTGAATTTTAAACATGCTGAACACTGTATTTCCTTGAAAGCACTGCATTATCTCCTATCTTCTTCAAGTAGACGGAGTCTTTCCCTCTGTCCTGCCTTAGGTCTGTGCCATAATTATCTCTGTAAGCACTTTCTTCGTGGGATTGTTTACATGTTTTCCCACCTCACTGTGGGCTCCTCATCTTATTTCAATGCTGTCAGTATCTGACCCAGAATGTGGCATATAATAAGCACTCAGCGTTGAGGAACACTTCCGTAGTCTTGAAGCACTCAGTAAGCATTGAGACTCCCCCACCGACTGAAAATTGACTCTTCCATATTTTTCATCTTTCTCTCTTATGGACCACAGACAACTGTGGGAGAGCTAATGTGGTATTGGTTCTATCCTGTGTTATACCTTCCCAGGAGCATTTCTGTTTAATAGCAGAGGCATTCTAAAGATATAATGTCACCATTTAAAGATGTGATTCTTGTTAAAAATTCAGTTCTTAGGTGATATGTGCCTACTGGGGATAAAATTTGAAGAGAACAAATCTTTGAGTTCTCATTCAGTTTCTACTGAGCGTTGTGAAGCCACTGTGGACAGGGCATGGCCTTCAGGCTCCTGGAAGACAGTCTGTAGCTTATCCTATTTTTTAGGATAAGAGTGTCTTGTTAATATGCATTAGTTGCATATAAGTAAGTGTTTTCCATACCTTTTTGTAAAAACTCAGCATTTAAGAGGAAACCTGTATACTGGAAGAAATAGAAGAGAAAACAAAAGATTGTGAACTGTAGCCCTGAGGGTCAAATCAGACAGTTTATGTAACTCTCTGTACCCATCTTTTCAACTCCAACATGAGGAGGCTGGGCCAGTAGATTTTAAATGTTCAGTTCTGTAACTGAGAATGTTTATATAATCCCAAAGACCACTGAAAAAAGGAAGCCTGTTTAAATAAAAGGTAGTGGTGACACTTTCAGGCAAGTGCTAATGTGATGAGGGGAAACTGAAGGAATCTAAGTGGGAATACAGAAGAAAAGAAGGAAAGAATGGAAAATGAGACGTGTCATGAGCATGGAGAGATATCTTAGAGACCTGAAAGACCCGCCAGGACCTCCATCTCCTCTTCCCACCACCTGAAACCATCATCAACAAATTTCATCAGTTGAGCCGAGATGAAATGGTTTACGCATAGTAAGGAAGTGAATAGAAGAGTCCTCCTAAATGTAGGTGGGCAGCATCCAGCCCAGTGCTGTGAAGCAAGATGGTAACGGACAGAACAAGTTACCTGATGGATTGATTCTATGCTCTTTGGTTTATTAAAACAGATTTCCCTAGGGGAGTTGGGGGAAGAAAGGACTGTCCTTAGAGAGGCTATGGATTGGAGATGCTACCGGGACATAAGAACTTTGGCTCCCAAAGCAGCAAACCTGACAGTGAGGAATCTAGGCCACAAAAAGGAGGGAACAGGGACCTGAGTCAGCACCAGACAGAAAGGATGCAATATAAGCCCTGATGTATTGTGGAAATATAATGAGACCTGATCAGAGAAGAAATGGGGAATAAAACACGAAAGACTGATGGTTGGGAAACTGGGACGCGTGCTCTGCTGTCTCATCAGACATTGTTAGCTGTGGAAGTTGTGGAAAGGTTCATCTATACAGTTTTCCAAAGTTCAAAAACTTTTAAACATAGTACAACCCTTCATTTATATGCAGATAGAATAGGAGGTGGGGGTTGAAAACCCTTGCTCTCCAGTGTTCAGAAGGTGGATTTGATGGATGGTAACCAAGTGTCCTATGTATAAATAAAAGGAAAAGAAAGAGAGCATTTGTAGGTGCAAGTCTGTGGTCCTAGGGGATGTAGAATTATAGTTTGTATCAATTATCCACTTATAGCAACTTTTGATTTCAAATACATTGTTCGATTTTTATAGCAACCTTTTTTTTTATATTTTATTTATTTATTTGACAGAGAGAGACACAGCGAGAGAGGGAACACAAGCAGGGGAAGTGGGAGAGGGAGAAGCAGGCTTCCCGCTGAGCAGGGAGCCCGATGTGGGGCTTGATCATGACCTGAGCTGAAGGCAGACGCTTAACAACTGAGCCACCCAGGCGCCCCTATAGCAACTTTTAATTTCAAATACATTGTTCGGTTTTTATTTGCTCACTAATTTAGAAAAGTACGTACAATTCCCAGTAAATTTTTTGGATGCACTGAGAACAGTCTAAATTGGACTAGTGAAGAGACTTTCCTTACTGTTCTTTATAAAGCCCTAATGCAGTTATCAGTTTTTGCTGCAGCAAAATGAATTAAACAAAGCTCACATGTTTCCATGAGAAAGTACTCTGTCTTTGGAAGGTGTGGCTCTGAAATGATCCCATAATGAGGAAATCAGATACAATGCCTGTTGCATGTTTATAACTGATCTCAAAGAACCTAAGAGAATATTTGCAGCCACAGGAATGAAGAATTTGTGTTTAACCTCTAATTATTTAATAAAACTCAATGTTTATTTTGTTTATTTCATAATCTACCCCATCCCTTTATAAGGATACTTTCCCTTAGAATCTGTAAAGTATGCCTTTTGAAAGCTTTTGGGGTTAAAAAGTAAATATCTCTGAGTCCAAAGGGGTAGATATAGAACAGAGAGATGTAAATTATATTATCTTAATTGCCTTATCTCTTTTCTTGGTTTGTTGTGTGTACTGGCCTTATAAAACTTTTATTTAATTAGGAATCTCTTTAGATCATTACCTTCATCTATCATGTTAATATTCTGAGAGAGAAAAAAATTCCCTGCTTCACTGTTATTAAAAATGGGCAGCATATAATACCCTTTAAGATAATTTGAGGGAAACAAATCAATTTTCATCACTGTTTTTTTGTATGTCAGAACAAAGCTGAGGCCAATTTCATGTTCAGACTGAGAACTAAGGAAACAGTTTTCTGATTTGATTATCTCATAGGTGTATTTCTTTTTTCTCTCCCATAGGTGTATTTCTAATTGCAGTGCATCATGGCCTAATTTAGAAAATGTTCTGATACTTATCTGTGATGGACCACCATTAGTGAATTTCTTAAGGTTTTAGCTACTAACATACTGAATCAAAGCACCTTTTATGCCTTGCTTTTAAGAAAAAGTCATTTTATGATGGAATCACTTTCATCAATTATAGTGCGATAATGAAGCAGACATCTTTATGTAGTTATTAGTGCCAGAGCAAACATCATCCCTATGGTGCTGATCTCTGATGTCTACTATATATCTTTATTCATAGAAAATGGAATTCGTTTCAAGTCAATGATCTAGCAAATAGTATATCATAGTAGCATCATGATACTAATGTAGATATCATACAGATAAGAAGTCAGTAGGATTGATTTCTTTTCCTTTAGGACAAAAGTTTTCAGAGTAGACACTGTCCAATGTGTTGCTTTCATAGTAAAGTAACTGGATTTTCCTGAGTGCTTAATGTTCCAAGGTTTTATTCCCTATGTTGATGAAAGACAGTGAGAATCCATCAAATCTTATTTAAAATAAGCATTTTTCCCCTGAAACAAATAATATATTGTATGTTAATTAAATGTTTTGCGGGGGGGGGGAGTTAAATAAAAATGCATTAAAAAATAGAGCATTTTATAGAACTCAGCTTTTGACATTTTATTTGTGAAATCATCTATTTTCTAAGAGAAGTTGAATTTCTTGGCAACATCAGCTTTTACTTTCTACTTCAGTGTTCTTTTTATGCTCTAAAGACTGAAAAATATAGACGGGTGCTGGTTGTCATAAGAGCCACCAAAAAATCAAAACCTTGTTTATGTTTAGAACGAATATGAGGCTCAAATGAAGAAGATGCAGCTACTGTCAAAAGAGAGCCTGGGAACAAGAGGCAAACTGGAAGATGAAGACAGAGGAAAGGTAATAAATTAAGATAATAAACCTTCTGTTGACAGAGGATTTCTGGAGTATTCCTCTTTTACAATAGTGTTTTAAATAAAATCATCTCATTGAAAAGATCTTTTTGATTAACCCTTAAGTATTATTTAAAGACTTTTCCTTATAGAGTATTGCTTTAATGTCTAATTCAATTAAATGTGCTGAAAGGCCGTCACAGGCAGGTTTAAAAGAGACAGATTCTCAAGAAAACCTTAGAGGCGTTAGCGGGTGAAATTATGTTTGTCTAAATAATGCTTTGTAGCCGCTTTTTTTTTTTCTTAGTTCCAGAAATGTTTTAAGTAAAAGGTAAACAAAATACGGCCTTTTGCTTCTCTTCTTTGTATATATAATTTTGTACATTTTAACCTTTTTACAGAGGAAGTGGAAAGAAAAGATTGCATATCTAAGCAACAGACAAAAAGACTGGCAAGGAATACTTAAATAAATTCTGCTATGTATCTGCCATAATGCAGGCTTCTAATCCTGCAGCCTATCTCCATATAAATGATTCTGTTCAAGACCATAGATGTTTTCTTCACTAAAAGCAGTAAAGCTCTTTTAGATGAAATGTCTAAAAACATCTTGTAATAACTTGGAGCATGCTGGCAAGAGTAGTCACTTGTGACTATGTGTGAAACCCCCTCAGCCAGTCGATATTGTAATAAGCAAAAATGGTAGCATCACTCCATTATTCAGAGAAGCCAACAGCGTGCTTGTTCCTTAGGCTGCAGCATTCATTAAGAAAAGCTTACTGGGCTGAAAGCTGGAAACCGATGATAACGGGATATGATTTTCATATTTAATGCTTTCCTTGGAAGAGTATGTGTGCTACAGATTGATAGAAGACCCAACTGCTACTTTACTAAAAGACTTTCAGGTTTGCCCTATAGCTACCGATGGAATCATTCAGCCAAGAAATTAACTTTTTCTCCTTTTACCTGCTTTATATATCTGCTAAGCAGGCTGCCTGGCTGCCAGTAAATGTTATTATGCAGTTAACTGTTTGGTATTTAAGACTCTTATCAGAAAAGAAACAGAGGCCACACTATTTTGTTTTTATAGTAGGAGGAAGGTTTTAGTTTTCCTTTTTTCCATGCATTAGCAGGCATTAATCTGAGTTTATAGGAAGTTTTAGTTTTCCTTCCCAAAGATTAAAAAGTTAAAAAACCTAGAATTTAGAGCATTCTTTAAACTGTAAGATACAAAACACCAAGTCCCAGCAACCTTGACCTATATAAAAAGGCCTTTAATGATAAATGATTTCTGTGCCATTAGATGTACGCTAAACATGGTATGATGTGATAGACTTCTAAACCGTTCAGGCAGTTTTTCTGTTTGACATTGGGTCATGAAATAATTGACGTGTTTTTAATCTATAAACTGTTTTGTTCTTTCTATGCCATTCCTGATAAACACATTCTTAGTATGGCAGTGTCAATGGTACTTAAGTAAAACGGGAGACTTTTTTTTTTCTATTTGCACTACTGATTCTTTACCTTACATACAGTTATGTAGTCTCCTTTTAAGTTATATTTAAAATTAGGACAAGAGGCATACAGCTGACAACCCCTTGAAGATGTTACATATAATAATTAGAAGAGAAGTATTTCCCTTTATATAGAAAGGTGTCATCTCCCTAAAAGCTTTGATTATTGACTATATGTAGGAATCAATTAGGTCACATTTTAAGAAATTTATATCTTGCCTTTTTCAATTTCCTATTGATGTTCCATCAATTGAAAGCTAGATACATTTCAGTAAAATAATGAGTTAGTTAATCCTTCTTATATACTAATTCCAGAACAATTCCTTATCATATGAGTTACATTTTTTTTTTCCCAGTGGAAACCCACACATCTCTTCTTTAGAGAGTCAGATGAATTCGTCTCCGTTCCCAGAGTTGTCTGTCTTCAGGGACTGGCCGGAAGTACACACTATAGTGTCACTGGTTGAAGTCAATAAGTAGGTTCTGAGCAAGAGATTTGTGTGAGAAGCCACAGTAGGTCCCCCTATGAATTCCACAGTGTTGACCTTCAAGGAGATGTCCTTTCTAAGGCACAGGATAGTATGTGATAAATACCAGTGACATGGGGTAGGCATGTGCTGCATGAAGAAAAAAGGTTTGCTTCCACTGACATGAGTGGCGCAAGGCTTGGTGGAGGAGGTGGTGTTTGAACTAGTGTGCAGGATGGGAAGGATGTCAGTCAATGGGAATATGGTAGACATTCTAAGGTTCGGAGATGTTATGAGTGAAGGAGCAGAAGCAGGAAAGCCCAGTGGTTGGTTGTTCAGCCTGGCTAACGTCGAATGTTCTTGTAGGGAAGTGGTAGACAATGAGCTTGGAAAGTTACATTATGGAACTGAATACATTTCAGTAAAATGATGAATTAGTTAATCCTCCTTATATACTATTTTGAGAACAATTCCTTATATGAGTTACATTTTCTTTTCCAGTGGAAACCCACACATCTCTTCTTTAGACAGTCAAATGAATTTGTCTCTGTTCTCAGGGTTGTCGGTCTTCAGGGACTGGCAGTTAATTTTTATAACTACCGGGTTAAGGATTGAGATTTCCTCCTGGAATCGTGTGTGCATGTACGTGGGAGTATATATGTGTGTCTGTGTGTGTTGGGGCAGGTGAAAGCAGAACTTGTGGACAGAGCAGTGTCATCACCAGTGTGCAGCTGCAAGAAGATGAGGCTGGTGGTGCTGTGCAGGAGGAACTGGAGGAAGGAGTTGGTAGAACTGAAGAAGTCAGGGTTGGTTCAGACAGGAAGAGTTAGGAGCTGAAATTGGGGTTGCCAATGAAGTGGAAAGCACTAATGAGAGGGAGAGGATTTATCAAATTAGTGATAATTCTGAATTACAAGAAGATATGTCTTTTAAATGGTTGTGTACCTTTCAACTGTAGCAGTAACTTGGATACTCTACTAAGAAAAGTCATGAAGTAGTGGTTGTCCATCTTCTCAAGGTAAAACTCTAGCTCAGTTTCATAAGACATCCAGAGTCTTCATGCATCCAGTGGCCTACTCTTCAGGGTCATGTGTTCTCTTAAGAGAATTAGTAATTGGTCTACTCATTCCCCAAGCTCGTTGCCAGTATTAGTTTACTTAGTAAAATTTTGTTTTTTGGTTAACAGCAAAAAGACAAAGTTCAAGCCCCCATTTGAATCCACACAGATTTTACTATAATTTAATAATCCTTTTCCTCTATTATACATTGCATTTTTTTGTTGTTGTTTTGGGGGTAAACTCTAATTCTGTTAGTCTTTAGGCATGGGCATGTTCTAGTTGCTCAGTTTTTCTTAGGAGCAGTGACTAAAGAATATACATAAAAATACATCAAATCGTATGTACCAAGAGAGATGGAGATAGCAATTGTGAACGAGAGTATAAATTTTGGGGTAGGTGTTGTGAAGTTTCTTTGAACTATTATACTGTGAAACATATTCTACTAAAAGTAGAAGTGAACTGGATACTTCACAGCAGGATTATACTGTGCTAGGCCTGGCTGGAGAGCTGTGGAGGACCAGGGAATTTCATCATAGGGCTAAAGTTCAAATTGGGGAGTTCCACTTCACTATTTTAAACCTTCCTGCAAGGGTCACGTGGAGAAATGGTTATGTAGGTTGTTCCTTGCACTTCTGATACTAATAGTAACAATGGGTAATGATCATTGCACACTTATGCTGTGCCAGCTTCTACATGAAGCACTTTATATTCATCAGCTCATTTGATCTTCTCAACAATCCTGGAAGTAGATGCTGTTGTTACCTTCATTCATGGGAGGGCTCAGAGAGGTTAATTAACTTGCCTAAGACTACACAGTGAGGCAGAGCCAAAACTCAAAACCAGACCATTTGGCTTTGGTGTCCATGCTATTAGCTATCTTGCTGCCCTGCCATCTAGGGTGGTGCAGGTGAAATTCTCTTCCAAAGTTGGGAAAAATTCCTGATCCAGTAAAAACAGCCTGGCCACATCATGCAAAATATTTCAGTTACCCATTTAGATGCTGCATTTGTACCTAACCTTGGGAGAGAGTGAAATGGTCTCAATATTCCAGCTATGTCAGGTGAGCCAAGGATAGTGGAGTGCCTGTCTCTGAACTGCTCATGTTTCCAATAAAAGGAGCATCTGCTTGAGTTGACTTGGTAGGGCAGAAGAAATACCCGAAAGCTCTACTGAAGAAGAACTTCCAAGTGAGAAGACAGTTGTGCACCCGGTGCCATGTTGGAGCCGTGTTGGAGCCGCGTCGGGAAAGGTGGTGGAGCTGGGGTTGGGAGCAGTCCCGCTGCGGGGGAGGCACCAGACAGGGAAGACGCCCCCATGTTTCATGATGGGAAGGTTTCCACTCCCAGAAGACAGACTGCAGCTCCCGGGATCTGAGCAGTTTGCATAAGACCAAGGCAGCCACTGTGAGGCCCAGGCTCATCTCCAAGGGGTAAAGCAATTGTGTGTCATGGAGGAGACACACAATTGAAATAAACATCATGGCAATGGGAAAGGAGTCATAAGACTCTCCTGAAGTGTCCATATTTAAAGAGGAAATAACTTAGGTTGGAATTCCTAGGTTGGAATCTCCTGGAAGCAGATCCTGAGATAAGGATTGGAATGTAGGTGGATTATTTGGGAGGTGGTCCCAGGAAGCTCAGATAGAGGAGAGAGAAAGTCACAAGGCCAGTAGTGTGTGACTGAGTAGGTTACCACTCTGAGCAACTGGAGCTCAGTCCCATCGGGGAACCTTGGAAGACTGTGTCACACACACCTCAGTGTCCTCACACCTGGAAGCAGGAAAGAGAGGAGTTTATTCCTTAGCTCCTATCTGTCACTGACTGAATGCTGTGCCTGCCTCCACTCCTGGCTGCTGTACAGCAGTGAGAGGAGCTCCCAGCCCAAGAGCATACTGTGGGCATGTACTGGGATGGTGAGGTTCCTGTGGATATGGGTCTGGCCCTGTCATACTTGCTACTGGAAAGAGCAGTGCGGGGCAGGGGGTAAAGGGGTTGGGTTATCTATATAAGCCCCAATTTCTTAGCCCCACTAAGGAGTGGCCCACAGTTCTTCGTTCACCAGCAGTCTCCTTGAACCACTGCTCAATTAGAAAGAGTGCAAGAATCTCCCTAAAGTGGGCGCTGAGTGGTTGCCCAGGTTTCTAATACCAGGATGTTGTATGTTGCTTGGGATGGTGACCCACCCTCAGCTCTGCCATCCTCAAAGTTGTAACTTTATTTGACCTAGGGCAATGACAAATCCAAAGGTGTTCAGCTGGACCTCTTTGATCTGAATAGCTTTTTTATTTGTATGTGTTTCTAGTGAGTAATATGGCTCAGATTAACAGCTAACACTTACATTGATCCTAATCTGTTTCAGGTACTGTTCTAAGGATTTAAATTATACATCTATAAATATATGTAAATATACACACACTCGTTACAACAACTTTACAAAGTAAGATTTGTTTTTATACCCATTTTACAGATTAGGAGATGGAGGCCCAAAGAAATTAAGTAACTTGTCTCCAGATCGCATAAGTGGTTAGTGGCAGAGCCTTAACTAATAAATACATCAGCTTGCTTCTCAGTTACTGGAAGAAAGGTTTCACTTAGGAGAATGGTGGAAAGAAGCCTCTCTGGAAGGGACTTAGCCTCTTTCTCACAGTCACGAATGAAAATAACCATATTTTTAAACTTTCCTTTTGTGGAAACATTTGGCTACCCAACTATCTTCCTTTGCTCTCTCTGTGGTGGAATTATGTGACAAGTGTGTTACGTGTCAAAGGTTCTTACAAGTGAGAAAATCGCACATATGTGTGTGTGTGTGTGTATAGGTACACATCTTGTAGTGGCGTGATAGAGAAAAGAGAAAAAGTGAAGGAGAAGGGGAAAAGGAAACAAGTCGACTTAGCAAGAGGGAGATAAATTTTGTGGAAAACACTGTTTCTTTTCTCCCTTTGATAGTACAAGGGATTACAGAAGTCTCCACAGGAGAACAAATATTGATTTCTTATTCTTTAGAAGATTTTCCAAACTTCATATACTTATATGTATAAGTATACATATATACTTATTATTAGAAAAAATAATCTTTTTCATGTAGTCTGAAAAAAAATGAATTAGTGCTAGAACTTTTTTGGAAAGGAACCTGGCAGTAATTATCACAATTAAATATACAGTTGATCCTTGAACAACATGGGTTTGAGCTATATGGGTTCACTTATACACAGATTTTTAAAAATAAATTTATGTGCAATACTATAAATGTACTTTCCTTATAATTTTCTTTTCTCTGGCTTGTGTTATTGTAAGAATACAGTATATATATAACACATGTAACATACAAAAATATGTGTTAATCGACTGTTTATGTTATAGGTAAGGCTTCTGGTCAGCAGGAGGCTATTAGTAATTAAAGTTTTGAGGGAGTCAAAAGTTATATACAGATTTTTGACTGTGCAGGGGTTTGGCTGTACACATATGCTTCGTGCCAGCAATCCAACTTTCGGTAATCTATCCTCAAGAAATAGAAGCTCCGGGGGCACCTGGGTGACTCAGCCGGTTAAGCGTCTGACTAGTGATTTCAGCTCAGGTCATGATCTCATGGGTCGTGGGATTCAGCCCTGAGTCGGCCTCCGTGCTCAGCCAAGATTCTGCTTGACATTCTCTCTCCCTCTTCCTCTTCCCCCCCTCCTTGCTTGCACTTGCTCTCTCTCTCAAATAAATTAATTAATTTAAAAAAAGAAATAGGAACTCTAGTTAGTTTAATAATGTTAATACAGTAAAAAAAAAAAAAAAAAGTTTGAGGAAGTGATGAGGATTTTAGGAAGAAAGACCCTGCCTGTGGATGGGATTGCTCTTTTAATTGTAGTGTGTGAGTTGCCTCTGTCCTTACTCACATCTCTCAATATTAGAAACTGGAGCTGGCATTCTGCCTTTCTGATGTAGTTCTGCACATTTCTTTTTGAACAGGAAACTCTAAAGAGACACAGTTATATCCTGAGCCACCCTGTGTGGGAACCACGGAGCATATATAGGGCATATTAAGAAAGGGCTGTTGTCTTGATATTTTCAGATATTTGTTAAGCTTCTCTTCTTGAAAACCATGACTTTGTACTGTTTTATTCAAGGCAATTGCGTAGGCCTGGGGGTAATGGGGGAAAGGATGGTGCTGGGGTGTGTGTGTTTATTTTTTGAAAATCACCAATTTTCACAATTTAGGAATGCTAAATTTCAGTTGAAGTTTCTGCTTTTCTCCTACTCTTCCCATTTACCGTGTACATAGACTTGATTTTATTTATTACATAGAGGTTCCATTTAGAGTCTATTTTAATAGGTCTGATTTTGTACTGGTTGAATTTAGTAGGAAATTAGTTGTAGACTTCCACTTTATTATTAGAGATTTTTTGTATTTGTTTTTCAAATAGCTGTGGTTCAGTAACACAGTTTGAGTCTCACCGATTTCGTTTTGAGTATCGTAGCACCAAAAGATGGGCATCGGAGTCCTTGTGTGTGGGTCTGAATCCTGTGACCAAGAGCAAATTGTTCAACCTTGCTAACTAAGTCCCATAAGAGCAGGGAAATAGTAATGGTTGTTTTGAGGATGAAAAAAGGTAATGAATATAAATCTGCTTGACACCCGGTAAGTGCTTGACAAATGTTCATTGATCCTGCCACCACTCTCACCACTGTCCCCATCATCTCCATCTTTGGTCTCCACCAGGTAGCCATTCTTTTGTGCTGACTTCTTGCCACTCATCTAAGATGGTGGAGACACCAGCTCTGGGGATGGAGAGGCTACCTCTGAATTAAAGAAATGGGACATAAAGCCACTGGGTGATAACAGCTTGTAATCGACTGATGTTGTAGTGATTTACCCAACAAAATTACTTACAGAACATACCTTTGAAGCCTAAATTTAATGGATCCATTTTAAAATTAAGACAGTTCCAATGACTATTGGATTTAATGGCCAGAGATATCTCTTTGTGGCCTCAGTTATAAAAATTTAATTGTGTCTATAATTTACCACAGTGGCAAAATGAAAGAAGTGTTAAGTGTTGGCATGATGTCTTAGCTCAGGTGACCATAACAAAATACCACAGACTGGGGGCTTAAGTAATAGAAATTTATTTTCTCACAATTCTGGAAGCTGAAAGTCCAGGGTCAGGGGGCCAGCAGAGTTGGTTTCTGGTAGGGCCTCTCTCTCTCTGGGTTGCAGATGACTGCCCCTTCTCTGTGTCCTCACATGGCCTCTTCTTTGTGCATTTGCCTGGAGAGAGGATCTCTGTTATCTCCTCCTCTTATGAGACCACCAGTCCTATCGGATTAGGGTCCCGCCCTTATGAACTCACTTAACCTTAATCACCTTACCTTAAAGGTCCTATCTTCAAATAGTCACACTGGGAATTAGGGCTTCAACATAAGAATCTGGGGAGGAGGAGGACACAATTCAGTTTATAACACATGGTAAAGTAAAATAATTCCTTCAGGATTGTTATATGTAAATTTTTTAAAAAGATTTTATTTATTTATTTGAGAGAGTGAGAGAGAGCACATGAGCAGGGGCAGAGGTTGAGGGAGAAGCAGATTCCGCTGCTGAGCAGGGAGCCTGACGGGGGACTCGATCCCAGAACTCTGGGATCATGACCTGAGCCGAAGGCAGATGCTTAACCAACTGAGCCATCCAGGCACCCCTATATGTAAATTTTTATTAAGGGATCAGTGTGACTGGGATGCCTGTGTGGCTCCTAAAATTTTTAAAGAAACTACAGATAGATAACTATGTCAGGGTAAAAGGAAGAACTGAACTGAAATCGTGGTTTAGAGATTTACCTCAAGCACTGAGCTACAGAAAGTAATAGGAAGGCAGAGAAACATTGATCATTATGTCAGATCCTTAAATACTGATACACGCCCCTTCTTTTGGCAATAACGTCTATCTCTCAAAAACTTTTCAATTCCTAATATTATTCCAGTGTCAACAATAATGTGAAACACGGCATTCTCTCTTCAGCTTCCCTGGCTTAGAAACTGCTTGTGAGACACATAACAATGTCAGAATTTTAAGATTAAAGACCACCCTATTTACTGTTGCTAAGCAAACAAAATGACAGACTATTTTAAAAAAGAAAAGAGGCACCTGTCTCACTGCCTGATCTCAGCAAACGGGAAAGCTGCCAACCTGCGGAAGCCCAGCTTGTATTTTACTGGAGCCACTATTTTACTTTGCAAATATTGAGCCAGTTCAAATGTAACGTTGCCTAATAGGAAGCAGCAGTTAATTTTTGCAGGTTTCTTGTAATTTTTTTTGTTATAAAAGTTTATGTAATTGCTGGTAGAAATGTAAAATGGTGCAGTAGATAAGTGGTTGCCCGGGGCTGGGGGCTGGTCAGGGAGGATGGGGAGTGATTGCTAAAGGGTACAGGGCTTCTTTTGGGGGTGATGAAGTGTTCTAAAATTGATTGTGGTGTTGGCTCCACACTTGTGACTATACGGAAACCCCCTGAATTGTATACTTTAAAAAGATGAATTTTATGGTATGTGAATTATAGCTCAATAAAATTATTTTTAACATGTCAAGTCAAGTTAAATTTGTTAAATTGGAAAAAGGAACAGTTGAGCAGAACAATATTCATTTTCCTGGCATAATCCTATACAAACACATTTTGTTTAATTTCTTTTTCCTATGTTAGATTTATCTTTACGTAGGTATAAGCATACTGAATATATAATTTTGGATTTTTTTCACTTGCCATATCTAAGCATTTCCCTTGCTACACCATAGTCTTCATTTGCCTCATTTTTGTGACTTCATAATCTTGCCCTATTTTATGCAGTTTACTTCTAACTTTTCATGATTGTAAATAATGCTGCAAATGAACTTGTCACATAGCTTTTTTTTTTTTTCCTGTTAGGCTTACTTCCTTAAGGTGTTTCCCTGTAAAATTACAGAATCAAAGGCAATAAGGATGTTTAGGACTTTTGATGCTGGATTCTTTCCTGTTTGCTATCAGACGATTTCGCCTGTTTATTTTACTACCAACAATATAGGAGCTTCTATTTTACCTAACCTTCATCAATACTGGGGATTTTTTAATTGTTATTGTTGTTTTATTTATTTTTTATTGAACTATATATAAAGTATATAACAGGTTAATTTATATATTGTAATATGATTGCCATTGTAGTGATAACTAGCACCTCTATCTCATTACATAATTACCATTTCCTTTCAGTGGTTAGGATAATTGAGTTCTAGTCTCTTACCAAGTTTGATGATTATAATATAATATTGTCTATATTCACTATATTGTACATTAGGTCTCTAGGACTTATTTACTACTCATTGCAAGTTTGTACCCTTAAATGATATCCCCAACACCCCACTTCCCAGGGGTTATTTTTTAAGTAAACTTTTTATTCTAGAATAATTTTAGATTTGCAGAAAAGTTGCAGAGACAGTACAGTTTCCTTGGATTCCCTCACCCAGTTCACACAGTTCTTAACAACCTACATTACAGTGCCACATTTTTCAAATCTAAAAAACCAACTTAGGTATATTACTATTAACTAAACTCTGGACTTTATTTATATTTTACCAGTTTTTCCATCAATGTCCTTTTTCTATTCTAGGACCCAATCCAGAATTGGGTATAATAATTTTAATTTCTAAGATTTAATATAATGGGTTTAAAATGACATTATGTTGTTGTCAGTTTTTTTTTTTTTTTTAATTTTGGGTTTTTTTTTTTAAGAGGTCAAGGTTTTTGTTTTTGGTTTAGATTTATTTATTTGAGAGAGAGAGAGAGCATGAGCAGGGGGAGAGGGAGAGAGAATCTCAAGCAGGCTCTGCACTGACCTGAGCCAAAACCAAAAGTCAGACACTTAACCTACTGAGCCACCCAGGTGCCCCAAGAGGTCAAATTTTTAAGGGAATATTTCTAATTATTCTGCTTGATAGTGGGAGGATTGGGGGTTAACTCCCATCCCAATAAACTTGCTTTATCAGAGTATTATTCCTGTTACTGAAAAACTAGAAACATACTTCTGTGGTCTTCCTGCCAAAAATGCATAACCTGAACATATACATGAGGAAACATCAGTCAAACACACATTGAGAGACAGTCTGCAAAGTAGCCAGTCTGTATTCTTAAAAAATGTCAAGGTCAAGAATGACAAAGAAAGAAAGAAAAAAAAAAAAGAATGACAAAGAAAGACTAAGGAGCTGTTCCAGATTAAAGGAGACTCAAGAGATATGACTCTAGATTGGGTCCTGAACCTGGAAAAAAGGTAGCTATATAAAGGACATTATTAGGCCAAGTGACAAAATTTGAATGTGGACTGTGAGATAGAAAATAGCATTTTGGGAGAGGGGAAAGATGGCGGAGGAGTAGGGGACCCTATTTCAACTGGTCCCCGGAATTGAGCTGGATAACTACCAGACCACTCTGAGCACCCACGAAACTAGCCTGAGATGTAAGAAGATCTGGATCTCTACAAACAGAATATCACAGGCAGTTGGTTTTGAGGTACAAAGCGGAGAGCCGTGATCCTGCGGGCAGATATCGAAGGATAAACGGCGGCGGGAGGGTGCCTGATGTGGGGATCCTACACCGCCGGAGAGTGACAGCCTCACGCGCTGCAGACAGGGCACAGACTTGCAGACTGGTAGCGTCGGGAAAGAACTTTAGGGCAGCCCCCGGGGTGGAAAACCAGAGCGGCGGGGTCGCGCACACGCGAACCACAGCCCCCCGCCACCCCCCGACAGAAACCGGAGCGACGGTCACGTGCACGCGAACTGCAGCCTCCGAGATGGAAACCGGGTGCGCTGGGGTTGTGCCGGTGAACTGCAACCCTGGGGGTGGAAACCGCAAGCAGCGGAGTTGCGCGCATGAGCGAATTGGGAGCGGCTGGCAGTTTTAGAAGCACAAAGGGCAGAGACGTGCCCCGACCTGGAGGCAGGACTGGGAGCGCTGCGGAGGGGCGCACAACCCAGGACGCTGCAGTTTATAGCAGCACGGACAGAAACGGAGACAGTGTGGCCTGCAGAGCTCAATGAAGAACAGACTGAGGTCTCTCTGCTCTGAGGCAGAGGGTTGGAAACGGTCTCTTCTGCTCTGACTCACAGAAGAGACGCAGAAAGCCGCCAGGGAAAGGTGCCAGAGAACAAAAGCCCCAAAGACTGATTCCCACTGAGCCCATCCCCCACCACAGGGGCGCAGGGCAACTCCACCCAAATGGGGTTGCCTGAGTAACAGTGCGGCAGGCCCCTCCCGCAGAAGACAGGCTGGGAAAACAAGAGGCCAGCAACCCTAAGGTCCCAAGAAAACAGGTGCAACTTGCTTGGGTTCTGGTCAATAATTTCGACTCTATACATTCCCTCAAACACCCATTAACAGAATGACTAGGAGGAGGAGCCCCCAAAACAGAAAAGACTCAGAGATTATGACATGCTGCAGATTTACAAGTGGATGCAGATATAACCAAGATGTCAGAGATGGAATTCAGGCTAGCAATTGTGAAGACAATGGCTGGAATGGAGAAATCAATTAATGGCAACATAGAGTCTCTAAGGGCAGAAATAAAAGGTGATTTGGCAGAATTTAAAAATACTATCAATGAGATCCAATCTAGATAATCTAACAGCTAGGGTAACTGAGACAGAAGAGAGAATAAGCGATCTGGAAGACAGTATAATAGATAAAAAGGGAAAAGAGGAGGCCAGGGAAAGACAACTCAGAATCCATGAAAATAGAATCAGAGAAATAAGTGACACCATGAGGCGTTCCAATGTCAGAATCATTGGAATCCCGGAGGGAGTGGAGAGAGAGAGAGGGCTAGAACATGTATTTGAGCAAATCGTAGCTGAGAACTTCCCTAATCTGGGGAATGAAACAAACATTCGAGGCCTAGAGGCAGAGAGGACCCCTCCTAAGATCAAGGAAAACAGGCCAACACCCCGGCATGTAATAGTAAAACTTGCAAATCTTAGAACCAAGGAAAACATCTTAAGGGCAGTTAGGGGGAAGAGAGTCCTTACGTACAGAGGGAGGAACATCAGAATACCATCAGACCTATCCACAGAGACCTGGCAAGCCAGAAAGGCCTGGCAAGACATAATCAGGGTACTAAATGAGAAGAACATGCAGCCAAGATTACTTTATCCAGCAAGGCTTTCATTTAGAATGGATGGAGAGATGCAGAGCTTCCACGACCGGCAGAAGTTGAAAGAATATGTGACCACTAAGCCGGCTCTGCAAGAAATATTAAGGGGGGTTCTATAAAAGGAGAAAGACCCCAAGAGTGATCTACAACAGAAATTTACAGGGACAATCTATAAAAACAACGTCTTCACAGGCAACATGATGACAATTAATTCATATCTTTCAATAATCACTCTCAACGTGAATGGCCTAAACGCTCCCATAAAACGGCACAGGGTTGCAGATTGGATAAAAAGACAGGACCCATCCATATGGTGTCTATAAGAGATTCATTTTGAACCCAAAGATACATCCAGACTGAAAGTGAAGGGATGGAGATCTATCTTCCATGCCAGCGGACCTCAAAAGAAAGCTGGCGTAGCAATTCTTATATCAGACAAATTAGATTTTAAACTAAAGTCTGTAATAAGAGACACAGAAGGACACTATATCATTCTTAGAGGGTCTATCCAACAAGAAGATCTAACACTTGTAAATATCTATGCCCCCAACATGGGAGCAGCCATCTACATAAGCCAACTGTTAACCAAAATAAAGAGTCATATTGATAACAATACGTTAATTGTAGGAGACCTCAATACTCCACTCTCAGCAATGGACAGATCATCTAAGCAGAAAATCAACAAGGAAACAAGAGCTTTGAATGATATATTGGACCAGATGGACCTCATAGATATTTACAGAACATTCCACCCTAAAACAACAGAATACTCATTCTTCTCAAGCGCACATGGAACTTTCTCCAGAATAGACCATATACTGGGTCACAAATCAGGTCTCAACCAATACCAAAAGATTGAGATTATTCCCTGCATATTCTCAGGCCACAATGCTTTAAAACTGGAACTCAATCACAAGAAAAAAATTGTCAGAAATTCAAACAGTTGGAAGCTAAAGACCACTCTGCTCAAGAATGTTTGGGTCAACCAAGAAATCAAAGAAGAACTTAAACAATTCATGGAAATCAATGAGAATGAAAACACATCAGTCCAAAAGCTATGGGATACTGCAAAGGCAGTCCTAAGGGGGAGATACATAGCCATCCAAGCCTCACTCAAAAAAATAGAAAAATCCTGAATTCACCAACTAACTCTACACCTTAAAGAACTAGAGAAAAAGCAACAAACAACGCCTAAGCCACGCATTAGAAGAGAAATAATTAAAGTTAGAGCAGAAATCAATGAATTAGAAACCAGAAACACAGTAGATCAGATCAACGAAACTAGAAGTTGGTTCTTTGAAAGAATTAATAAGATTGATAAACCACTGGCCAGACTTATCCAAAAGAAGAGAGAAAGGACCCAAATTAATAAAATTATGAATGAAAGGGGAGAGATCATGACTAACACCAAGGAAATAGAAACAATTATTAGAAATTATTATCAACAGCTATATGCCAATAAACTGAGCAATCTGGATGAAATGGAGGCCTTCCTGGAAACCTATAAGCTGCCAAGACTGAAACAGGAAGAAATTGACAACCTGAATAGGCCAATAACCAGTAACGAGATTGAAGCAGTGATCAAAAACCTCCAAAAAAACAAGAGTCCAGGGCCTGATGGATTCCCTGGGAAATTCTACCAAACATTCAAAGAAGAAATAATACCTATTCTACTGAAGCTGTTTCAAAAAATAGAAACAGAAGGAAAACTCCCAAACTCATTCTATGAGGGCAGCATTACCTTAATCCCCAAACCAGGCAAAGACCCCATCAAAAAGGAGAATTTCAGACCGATATCCCTTATGAATATGGATTCCAAAATCCTCAACAAAATCCTAGCTAATAGGATCCAACAATACATTAAAAGGATCATCCACCACGACCAAGTGGGATTTATCCCCGGGATGCAAGGGTGGTTCAACATTCGCAAATCAACCAATGTGATAGAACACATTAATAAGAAGAGGGAGAAGAACCATATAGTCCTCTCAATTGATGCAGAAAAAGCATTTGACAAAATACAACATCCTTTCCTGATTAAAACTCTCCAGAGTATAGGGATAGAGGGAACATTCCTCAAGCTCATAAAATCCATCTATGAAAAACCCACAGCAAATATCATCCTCAATGGGGAAAAGCTGGAGAGCATTTCCCTTAAGATCAGGAACACATCAAGGGTGCCCACTCTCACCACTGTTGTTCAACATAGTACTAGAAGACCTAGCAACAGCAATCAGACAACAAAAAGAAATAAAAGGTATTCAAATTGGCAAAGAAGAAGTCAAACTCTCTTTTCACAGACGACATGATACTTTATGTGGAAAACCCAAAAGACTCCATCCACCCCCAAATTACTAGAACTCATCCAGCAATTCAGTAATGTGCAGGATACAAAATCAATGCACAGAAATCAGTTGCTTTCTTATACACTAACAACGCAACTGTAGAAACAGAAATTAGAGAAATGATTCCAATAGCACCAAAAACCATAAGATACCTCGGAATAAACCTAACCAAAGAGGTAAAGGATCTATACTCTAGGAACTACAAAACACTCATGAAAGAAATTGAAGAAGACACAAAAAGATGGAAAAATATTCCATGCTCATGGATCGCAAGAATAAACATTGTTAAAATGTCTACGCTACCCAGAGCAATCTATACCTTCAATGCCATCCCGATCAAAATTCCAATAACATTTTTCAAAGTGCTGGAACAAACAATCCTAAAATTTGTATGGAATCAGAAAAGACCCCGAATCACCAAGGAGATGTTGAAAAGGAAAAACAAAGCTGGGGGCATCATGTTGCCCGATTTCAAGCTATATTACAAAGCAGTGATCACCAAGACAGCATGGTACAGGCACAAAAACAGACATATAGACCAATGGAACAGAATAGAGAGCCCAGAAATGGACCCTCAACTCTATGGTCAAATAATCTTTGACAAAGCAGGAAAAAACATGCAATGGAAAAAAGACAGTCTCTTCAATAAATGGTGCTGGGAAAATTGGACAGCCACATGCAGAAGAATAAAACTCGACCATTCTCTAACACCACTTACAAAGATAAACTCAAAGTGGTTAAAAGACCTCAATGTGAGACAGGAATCCATCAAAATCCTAGAGGACAACATAGGCAGTAACCTCTTTGACATCGGCCACAGCAACTTCTTTCAAGATACATCTCCAAAAGCTAGTGAAACAAAGGCAAAAATGAACTTTTGGGACTTCATCAAGATAAAAAGCTTCTGTACAGCAAAGGAAACAGTCAACAAAACAAAGAGGCAACCCACAGAATGGGAGAAGATATTTGCAAATGACACTACAGATAAAGGGCTGGTATCCAAAATCTATAAAGAACTTCTCAAACTCAACACCCAAAAAACAAATAATCAAGTCAAAAAGTGGGCAGAAGAGATGAACAGACACTTCTCTGAAGAAGACATACAAATGGCTAACAGACAGATGAAAAAATGTTCATCATCATTTGCCATCAGGGAAATCCAAATCAAAACCACACTGAGATACAACCTCACACCAGTTAGAATGGCCAAAATGGACAGTGAAAGAAACAACAAATGTTGGAGACGTTGTGGAGAAAGGGGAACCCTCTTACACTGTTGGTGGGAATGCAAATTGGTACAGCCACTTTGGAAAACAGTGTGGAGGTTCCTCAAAAATTTAAAAATAGAGCTAACCTCTGAGCCAGCAATTGCACTCCTGGGTATTTACCCCAAAGACACAGATGTAGTGAAAAGAAGGGCCATATGCACCCCAATGTTCATAGCAGCAATGTCTGCAATAGCCAAACTGTGGAAAGGGTTGGCATTTTATAACCGTTTGCTGTTGTAGAGATTTATAATTTCTCCTGCTTTTAGGAAGTAGCCTTTGTTAACATGCTATCTTAAATTGTTGTTGTTGTTGTTGCTGTTTTTCACTTACTGTGGTTCTAGAAGGATTTACTATAAGTTAAATCATGATTACATGCTTCTTTTGTTGACTGTGTGGGTTACTATTTAGATATTGTTGTTTCTCTCCATTTCTTGGCTCTTGGGGTTCTTTGTTAAGTGGGAATGGACTTGGGGTCTTTAGCCTCCTAGTTAGGTCAGAGGACTTAGAGAATTACTGGTTGAAAGGAGTAGTCAGGGGCACTTCCTTTGGCCCTCCCTAGGTGGCTTTCTCATCTCTAAGACACGCCCACTTCTTTGCTTTACGTTTTGGCCTTTAGCAGACCAGTGAAGAGGGAGGTGTGTACTTCCTGTGCTGGGTTAGTAATCGCTCTAGTATTGGTTCATAACACTCCCTAAATGGGTCTTGAAAGTGAAAAATCAAAGGCCTCCCCAACTCACAAGTCTGATCATTGATTTGCCTCAGGTTTTCACTAAGCGACCTCAGCATATGACCAGCTGAAGTTCTCCACAGTAGCCCATCATTTGAAGCCATGTATTTAAAAGATAGCAGGAAGGAAAAAATGAAGGGGGCGGGGAATCGGAGGGGGAGACGAACCATGAGAGACTGTGGACTCTGAGAAACAAACTGAGAGTTCTAGAGGGGAGGGGGCTGAGGGGATGGGTTAGCCTGGTGATGGGTGTTAAAGAGGGCACGTACTGAATGGAGCACTGGGTGTTATACGCAAACAATGAATCATGAAACTACATCAAAAACTAATGATATAGTGTATGGTGATTAACATAACATAATAAAAAAAACTTAAAAAAAGACCTTTTTTTTTGAGCACAGGAAAAATGAAAGTAGTTGTTAGATTAGGACAATGGTAATAGGTGATTTTCACCTGTTTTAAAATTTGTCTTTGTTCTGTTATCAGCTTCTCAATTACAAAAGGAATAGAAGTCACAAATATAATGAATATTATAAATGAATCAGGATGTTGATTACTATAATTTTGCTGGTTAAACCGTATGGTACAATGGAAAATTCTTATGGCATGGTGGCCTCTTTGGGTGGTGAAATGGCAATATCCTATAAGTCAGTCTTGACCTAGCAATTTCAATTCTAGAAAGCTGTCTTGTTAATGTACTCGCATGTGTGCCTAGAGGCATACACGCTCAGTGATAATCATTGTAGCATGGTTTGGAATGGTAGATGGTGGGAAACAAACCAAGGTCCATCAAAACAAGACTGGTTAAATAAATTATGGTACATTTATAGAATAGGATAATATTCAGCTGCTGAAATTATGATGTAGTCTGGCTTCCGGTCCAACATATATGAAGTTTGGAAGTCACCACACCGTAACAAGTAAAAAGCTGAACAAATAAAAAATTTAGCAACTCTTCTTAGATCTCTCAGAGAAGTGAGGTTACAGAGCAATCCGCCACCTCTAAATTTGGAGAGACCAACAGGGAATACAGAAAATGACAGCTTATTAGAGCCCTGCTGAAACCACTGCAATAACCAGTGCCAGGATAGAGAAATGAACTGTAATTGACAAATTGCCAGAGGCTCAGCATAGACAGGTCAGAGAGATGAAGACTCCAGGGAAACCTAGTCATAGTCTTCCTTCCCCCACTTTTGTGTTTTAATTCCAGGGAGCTTTAACAGGTCTGCACAGTGAATATCAGAGAAAAAAAATCCCCCTATAATTCAGGCATGGGCAGGGGAAAAGTAACCATTTTTAAATACATGAGAGCATTCTGTTCTTAAGATCTGCCCTTAGGAGAAACTGGCCAGAGCCTAACTGACCTGAGGGAAGAGAAATACTAACCTCTGAAGGCTCTATCTAGCCTTCTGTGTGGAGGAAGGGAAATAATCAATTCCAGCCCCTTCTAGCCTTGAACTTTTAAAACTACTCTTTAAAAATGTCTTTAAGAAAGTCAGTAGACTGTAGATATGTGGATATTTCCGGACTCTGAATTCTGTTCCATTGATCTTTATGTATATCCTTACGCCAGTAGAGTCTACAATTACCCTAGTTTTGTAGTAAGTTTTGAAAGTGGGAAATATTAGGTCTTCAAGTTTGCTCTTTTTTTTGGAAAATTGTTTTGGTTATTCTGGGTTCCTGTATTTCCATATGAATTTTAGTGTCAGCTGGCCAATTTCTGTAAGAATGCCAGTTGGGATTTTGATAGAGATTACATTGAATATGTAGATCAATTTGGGAGTAAGATTTGGTCATCTTAACAACATTAAGTCTTATGTTTCTTGAACACAGAATGTCTTTCCATTTATTTAGGCCTTCTTTAATTTCTTTCATCAGTGTTTTATAATTTTCAGTGTACAAATCTTGCACTTCTTTTTAAATTTATTCTGTTTTTATGCTATTATATATAGAATTGTTTTCTGATTTCAGTTTCAAATTGTTTATTGCTAATATATAGAAATACATTATTTCTATTTGTATATTGATCTTGTATCCTGCAACCTTGCTGAACTTGTTTATTACCTCTAATTGTTTCTTGTGATTCCTTAGGTTTCTCTTTATATGAAATCATGTCATCTGCCAATAGAGATGGTTTTACTTCTACCTTTGAAATACAGATGCCTTCCATTTCTTCTTCTTGCCATACTATCCTGCCTAGAATCTGCATGTCTTGTTAATGGAGATGGTGAAAGCAGACATTCTTGTGTTAATCCTGATCTTAGGGAGAAAGCTTTCAGTCTTTCACCATTGACTATGATGTTAGCTGTGTGTTTTCCATAGATGCACTTTATCAGGTTGAGGGAGTTCCCTTTTATTCCTAGTTTGTATGGTGCTTTTTATCAGGAATATGTGTTGGATTTTGTCAGATGCTTTTTCTGTGTCTATGGAGATAATCTTTTGGGTTTTTTTCCCCTTTATTAATATAGTGTATTACATTACTTGATTTTCATATGTTGAACCAACTTTGTATTCCTGGCATAAATCCTACGTAGTCATGGTGTATAATTCCTTTTATGTGTTGCTGACTTCAGTTCACTATTATTTAGATGAGAATTTTAACATCTATATTCATAAGAAATATTGGTTTGTAGTTTTCCTTATTTGAGGCATCATTGTCTGGTTTTGGTGTTAGGGACTGGCCTCATAGAATGAGTTGAGGAGTATTTCTTCCTTGCCTGTTTTTGGAAGAGTTTGTGAAGGACTGGTATTAACTCTAAACCTCTGGTAGAATTAACCAGTGAAGCCTTCTGGTCCTGGACTTTTCTTTGTGGTAAATTTTTTGACTACTAATTCAATTTCTTGCTACAAGTCTATTCAGATTTTCTCTTTCTTCTTGAGTCAGTTTTAGTAACGTGTGTCTTTCTAAGAATTTGTCCAATTCACTTAGGTTGTCTAATTTGTTGGCATACAGTTATTCATAGTATTCCCTTATAATATTTTTATATTTATTTTTATTTCTATTTTTATATCTGTAAGGTTGGTAACAAAGTACTCACTTAGATTTCTGATTTTGATAACTTAAATTCTTTTTTTTTTTTTCTTAGTCTAGCTAGAGGTATGTCAGTCTGTTGATCTTTTCAAAGAATCAACTTTTGGTTTTGTTGATTGTCACTATTGCTTTTCTCTTCCTAATTTCTATTTTTAACTTTTTGAGGAACTAACATTACTTTTTCCACAGTGGCTACACCAATTTACATTCCCACCAACAGTGCACAAGTGTTCCTTTTTCTCCACATCCTCGCCAACACTTGTTATTTCTTGTCTTTTTGATTCTAGCCATTCTGACAGGTATGAGGTGATAGCCCACTGTGGTTTTGATTTGCATTTTCCCTGATTCTTAGTGATGTTGAGTATCTTTTCATGTGTCTGTTGGCCATCTGCATGTCTTCTTTGGAAAAATGTCTGTTCAGGTCCTCTGCCCATTTTTTAAAAAATTTTTTTAAAGATATTTATTTGACAGAGAGACACAGCAAGAGAGGGAACACAAGCAGGGGGAGTGGGAGAGGGAGAAGCAGACTCCCCACTGAGTAGGGAGCCCAATACGGGACTCGATCCCAGGACCCTGGGATCATGACCCGAGCCGAAGGCAGACACTCAATGACTGAGCCACCCATGTGCCCCTCCTCTGCTCATTTTTAATCAGATTATTTGGTTTCTTGGTGTTGAGTTGTAGAAGTTCTTTATATATTTTGGATATTAACCCCTTATCAGATATATCATTTGTAAATCATCTTCACCCATTCAGTAGGTTGCCTTTGTGTTTTATTGATGATTTCTTTCACTGTGCAAAAGCTTATTTTGGTATAGTCCCAATAGTTTACTTTTGCTTTTGTTTACCTTGCCTGAGGAGGCAGACATATCTAGAAAACTGTTGCTAAGGCTCATGGCAAAGAGATTTCTGCCTGTGTTTTCTAGAAGTTTTATGGTTTCAGGGAGGGACAGTATATTTGAAGAGAAGCAAGACCTGGATTCTGTTTCAGTTGGTGTGTGTAACATTATCTCTCTTAACAATTTGAGCCTCAGATTTTCCCATCCACAGAAGAGAGGTGTGAATACATCTCCCCATCTACTCTATAGGGCTGTGAAGTAAAGGCTATTAGGTTTGTAGAGGTGCTTTGGTTCCTTTAGAAGAAAAGCGCTTAACTTCCTCAAGGCTTCATTATTGTTACTTCCAGTTCTACTTCCCATTGTGTGTCCTTGATCAAGCCACTGAACCAATTGCTTCTGTTGCTCCCTCCACCCAACACCCCCCCTTTTTTTTCCAGCCCCCTCTCTTTTTAAGGAAGAGACAATGCTCATTCTCCCCCATAGACATGACAGTAAATTTATTCTTATTTCCTTTTATTTTATTTTACTTATTTTATTTAAATTCAATCAGTTAACATATAGTGTATCAGTTTCAGATGTAGAGTTCAGTAATTCATCAGTTGCATATAACATGACAATAAATTTAAATTGCTTTACATGTGTTTAAAATTACTTGAAGATGTTCAGGAAAAACTGCTGTTGTTATTTGCAGTTTGACTGGCAATTAGGATTATTTTGCACAAATGGAGTATATTTTAATGTAATCCCGAATGTGATTATTTGAAGTTTTTTTTTAATATTACACATAATACTAGAAATAGTTTTGAAACCTCCTATAGTCCTTTGTATATATTTCACTCTCCCTCCCTCTCTCTTTCTTTTTTTGTCTAGTATCTCCCTAGCTCTATTAAATCCAAGCTTCTTTGTGAAAAGTGGTTAGAACTCTCAGCTTTTTTTTTAAATTGTAAAATATACATAACATAAAATTTACTATTTTAGCCATGTTCAAGTGTACAATTCAGTGGCATTAAGTACTTTCACATAGTTGTGCAATGTGTGCATCTGTTTTTGAAAAATACAGATCCCATAGTTGCTGGACAATATTTGTTTTGTGAACCAATATTGTCATTAAAATTAACTAGTATGGACTGTACTGTTTTTCTGACTTATTTTGTGAAAGCTGTGAGTTTTATAAAACGAGGTCGGTGTTGATTTCAGTAGTCATGCTTCCTTTTCCTCATTATATTTCTGAGAATGACCTAAACAACCTAATTGTTTATCCACAGGATGTTTAACCCACATCTCTTTTGGTGTCGCAGGTTGCAAGGCAGGCAGGAATTAACTTGGGGACAGCCATGTCAAGTGGATTGTATCAACCAGCAACAATCTTTATGGGCCGCCAAATGTCAGCTGTCTCAAGCGCTGGAGGTTTCAGTACAGAGCAGAAATCTCCCCAGCCCACAAAGAACTTTTCAATTCCTGACCCACATTCACACCGACAGACAGCCCAGAGCGGTAATGTGACAGACAGCTATGTAGTACAAACTAATAGTGACACACAGTGCTTAAATAAGTCTGACAAAATAGATGGAAAGACATCTCTTCAGATTGGTGAGGAAATGCCAGTCACAGCCAGTGCATTGTCTGAGGAGGAACAAACTCATTGCTTGCAGATAGGAAGCAACACACGTCATGGGGAGAGTAGTTTATCTGAAGGCCAAAAGTCTGCTGAACTCCATTCCCTGTTACGGAAAAGATTAAGTCCGGAGAACAGAACCACTGATTTAAAGTGTGACAGTTCCAGCAGATCAGAGGGATCAGAGGGAGAAATACTGACACAGGAACATATTGAAGTCAAGGAAGAAAGAGCCAGACCGCCAGTCTCTCGGGTATCAGTCTCAGAATACCGTGCATCTGAAAATAAGTGTTCTCAAGAGAAGGATTCTGCTTGGGAAGGTTTCTCAGGTGGGGCGAGAGGCTGAGATTGTTTGCTGATTTTTGTTGGTGTTCAGTTTTGGGGGTGGTAGCAGTCTTACATAAGAACAACATACACTCTTTAATTTTATCTCTGTCAAAAAAGCAAACCAGGGACTTGGCCAACAAATTCTCTTCTAATGAATTCTTGAATATAGACATGGAAATATTTTTGCAAGCTAATTTGCTGATTTTAAAACCCACTGTGATATTTTTAATGATTTTTCACATACTGTAATTCATTGTGGATTGTTTCTACATGTTTTTAGCTGAGTAATTCCGCCTGTGAGGCAGAACGTGTTTACCTCGTTTCTCCCTGAAGTTAGTGATTGGTAATCTATTCATATCCCCTTACAGATCATCTTCCTCCCAGGGACCCGGAGTCACAGAAACCCTTCAGAAAAATGCAGGAAGAGCAGGCGGAGGAAAGTTTGAGCAGCAGTAGCAGTGACCTCACAGTCTCTGTCAGTGAAGATGATCTCATTTTCAAGAGTCCAGAACCACAGTCAAATCCGAGTGACAAGATGGAGGGAGAAGATGGAATAGAGGCCTTAAAATTAATCCACTCTGAGCAAGAAAGAGATGCCCTATCCACTGAAAAACATAATTGTATTTTGCAAACCCTAAGCTCTCCTGATTCAAAAAAGGAATCCTCCACTAACTCACCAACAAGAGAGTAAGCCATTCAATTTTTTTTTTACTGTTCTGTTTTTAATTATAGACATTTTTAGAGACCCTTCCACTGGGAATGTATTATTGAACCCTCAGCCATGAATGTGTAAGTTCCTTAAGTCTCATAAACAGTCTTTTAGATAGGTCTAATTTTCTTTTCTTTTTTTTAATGAAATAGCTTTAAAAGCTTGAATATCATTGAATCATGGTGGATTGGCAGTTTATAATTATATCCAAACAATCCCTAGTTAATTCAGAAGTCATTCCCCCCCACACCCTGCCTTCCAGCCTTTTAGAAAATAAATCATTTTGAGGGCACCTGGGTGGCTCAGTTGGTTAAGCGACTGCTTTCGGTTCAGGTCATGATCCTGGAGTCCCTGGATCGAGTCCCGCATCGGGCTCCCTGCTCGGCGGGGAGCCTGCTTCTCCCTCTGACCCTCCCCCCCTCTCATGTGCTCTCTCTCTCTCATTCTCTCTGTCTCAAATAAATAAATAAAATCTTTAAAAAAAAAAAAAAAGAAAAGAAATCATTTTGAAGTTCTGATAACACAGAAAGTGACAAATAGTTAAACTTACTAGGAGTTCAGCTTTAGAGGCAAAGAACTTTGTATCTAATTAATTTGCTTAATCCTTCTATTCCTTGCCAGGGTGTCTTACGGTTAAATATGAATTTGTAAGTTGGCTTACAGTTAAATATGAGTTTGTAAGTTCTGCTAAGAGTATTTTTAAGTCAGCTTTCCTTTTCTGAATGTAAATATGAGGACACTGGAATCTTTAATGTTAAATAGGAACAACATCAGTGTTATACATTCTGAGCACTTACAATATCCACG
Source organism: Mirounga angustirostris (assembly GCF_029215605.1). NCBI lineage: Eukaryota > Metazoa > Chordata > Mammalia > Carnivora > Phocidae > Mirounga > Mirounga angustirostris. The sequence continues at coordinate 92,551,620 of NW_026991718.1, read as the reverse complement.
TCATAGGGGCACCTGGGTGGCTCAGTCGGTTGAGAGTCTGACTTTTGGTTTCGGCTCAGGTCATGATCTTATGGGTCATATGATAGAGCTGGCTTAGCATTGGGTTGTGTGCTTAGTGGGGAGTCTGCTTGAAAAATTCTTTCCCTCTGCCCCTCCCCCCACTCACGCACACACTCTCTCTCTCTCTCAAATAAATAAATAAATAAATCTTTAAAAATATAATATCCAACTCATAAAAGCTCATTTATGATTTTTTACTACTGACTTATATAGAGAGCATAGAAACTGTTAGAAAAGCAATTCTGCAATGAAAAATAGCATCACATCTCTTGTAGGGGTAGAAGGAACCTAAGTAAACAACCTAAGATAGATCTCATCTTTTAAAAATGAGGAAACCAAGGCCAAGGACATAGGAGTGACATTTGAGCCATTGGGGCAGACCTTCTATACAGCCTGCCTCCCCAACCTCCACACTACCTCCAGAATTTTCTTTTATACCGCAATGGTGTCACTGTTTGTTTTTTTTGTTTGTTTTAAGATTTTTTATTTATTTGACAGAGAGAGACACAGTTAGAGAGGGAACACAAGCAGGGTGAGTGGGAGAGGGAGAAGCAGGCTTCCCGCCGAGCCGGGAGCCCAATGTGGGGCTCGATTCCAGGACCCTGGGATCATGACCTGAGCCGAAGGCAGAGGCTTAACCACTGAGCCACCCAGGCGCCCCTCACTGTTTGTTTTCAACCATCTCAGCAACAGTGAAAAGCTAAGTGGGCATTCTTGTGTATCAGGGTATATATTCTCTTCTAGAGTACTTTGTCCTTTTCAATATAGTGCTTTTTACCATTCATAATCTACTTATGTGAAAAGTTTAATTATAGTCTGATTGACTCCAAGCTGGCATTCAAGAAATATTTATTAAGAGCACCCCCAAGTACAAAGTACTTGCACAGTGCATGGAAGAACTGACAAGTTTCCTCTCCTGGTTTATTGTGGAGGCAAGCCAAATGGATTTTTCTAGTCATAATACTTCTTTCCCATCAAAGAGGTACAGATATTGCATACTACGTCATCGGAAACTTTATTACTAGAGATAAAATCATCTATTTTGGGTTTTGTATTCACAGGCTTCTTTTTATAGCAATTTATTGGCCAAGTTAGTACTTTGGTAGGCTAACCAGGGGGCTAGTGTACTTACTCAGGATTCAGTCTTTTTCTGAGATGAAAAACATTGAGTATATGTGTGGAATTAAGAGCATTCTATCTCCTTTTCTCCTATATGAATGTCTTTTTCCTATGACTTTAAAGCCAAGCTCCTTGGAATTTTGAGATATGGTTTTCTAAAATTTATTGGGAAATACGGGCATTTGGGGAATTTTTAAATATTTGCCTTAAAAGAATGCCCAGAATGAAAGGTCAGTCAATATTGGTTGATGTCTGTGCTGTCAGATTTGAGCCTATTGATTTTTTTGTGGTGAAAGTACTCCCCACGAATAGGTTGTAAGTGGTTTTAAATAATGCTGGTTAACCTGCTGACATTCCCACTGCTTTTGAGGCCCTACTTTCTCTTATTTATTCTTTAGCATGAGCTACTCTTCTTTGCTCTGAGGCTTAATTATTAATCTGGGGCTATAATCATATTTACAGAGCTGACACTGTGACCTCCAAGGTTCATTATCTCAGTTTACTTTAGGGTCTTTTGGGGGCTTGGAGAAAAGTCATTTGAATGAATTTTAGTTAACAAAGATGAGGAGGTGGGACAAAGGCAGACACATAGGAAGATACAAACAGAAAACTAGAACCTCTGATGATGATAGTTACTATGTTTAGCACGTCTTTGTGCCAGCTGAATTGCTGTGTTCAGACCTAAAACTTGTCTTTAGCTTCCTGGCAATAAAGGTGAAAAGAGGAGTGCAGTATGCTGAATAGCTTCCATCTGAGAGGAAAAATGAAGCCAAGGATTATTTTGTGTTGTTTGATTTTTGTTTGTTTTGTTTAGAAAAAAACTGAATGGCTTTTTTGAAATATAATTCACATACCATACAACCCACCCATTTGAAGTGTACAATTCAAGGGTTTGGGGTATATTATGTTACTGATTTGTAAAAATTGTGCTATAATATAAAAAACATTTGAAAAGTACCATCTTAAGCATATAATTTAGTGACATTCACCATACTGTGCAGCCGTCACCACTGTCTATTTCCAAAAGTTGTTCCTCACCCCAAATATAAACTCCATAATCAGTAAGCAGTAACTCTCCATTCTTTCCTCCTCCCAGTCTCTGGTACACAATATTTGACCTTTTGTGTCTGGATTATTTCAGTTAGCATAAGATCTTTAAGGTTCATACATGTTGTTGCAAATATCAAAACTTCATTCTATTTTATGAGCTAAATAATATTCCAGTGTATGGATATACCACATTTTGTATATCCATTCATCTGTTTATGGACTCTTGGGTTGCTTATACCTAAAAGCCAAGTGTTTTTGAGAAGCTTCATGACCCAATCCCATGGATACTTCCAGACTTTGAAAACCAGGCTGTGCTTCATGCACAATTCCTTCATCACAAGTTATAATTAACCCTTCTCACAAGAAAGCATACTAAAATGAAGCTGAGGAAAAAAAACTGTCAAAAAGGAGGACCTAGAATTTTGCTTTTCAAATAGTTTGCTGCAAATGTTGGTACAAAGCGCCATGACTTAGAACACCAGACATTTATTACTTTTCATGTATCAGGTGGTTGGCCCAGTGTCATTTGGGGCCACAGGGATAATTTGGCCATGTGCCCCTCTTCATCCAGGAGAGTAGTTCACCCTGTCACCTGGTGGTGGTAGTGGAGTTCCCAAGAGAGCAAGACGGCAAGCCCCAGGGTCTCAGATGCTTTTAGTGTCTTGGCCTGAGTCGCATTCGCTAGTGTCCTGTGACTAAAGACCTGTCCAGTCCAGCGTCAACAGATGGAAAAGTGAAGAGGTCCATCTCTTGATAGGATAAGTGTCAGAGTCACATTACAAAGCGGGGGTGGGGGGGTACACAGGGAAGGGAAGCTTATGGTCACTTTTTGCAAGCCACCACAGTACTTTAGGACAAACTCAAATGAAGATAAGCTCAGCGTGAGTCCAAAGGGCAGGAAAGGTTTCGCACAGGTGTTGATGCAGCATCTTGAAGGCTGTCGAGGCTGCGATTCAGAAGGAGGTGGAAAGAGGTGAGTTAGGTCCGGAAGAAGAGTGCGGGAAGGCACGTAGATACAGAGCACACAGAGGGCAAGGGAGGACAGAGCAAAGGGTGTGACTGCGGCTCACTGAACAGGACTCCTTGAAGTAAAGGTTTAAGATGGTGCCTGAGCTATGGCCGGGAACAGGCCTAGAATATCAGGTTAATGAATTTAGAGTTCATTTTCTACCTTTTGCACAACGCTGAAGGGTCATATGGTGAGTAACTTCACTTAGGAGAATTAATCTGACATGATTAGTTTCATCAGAAAACTAATGCAGCAATTCTGTCCACAAGGTAGGCAGAATTCTGAGGTGGCTCCCAAGAGTCCTGCCTCCTGGCATGCATTCTGTATAATCCCTTTGCCTTGAGTGTGGGTGGGACTGTGCATCTGATGGATTTCCCTCCCATGATTAGTCTATGTTATATGACAGACATGAAGGATTTTGCAAATATGATAAAGTCCCAAATCAGTTGCTTTTGAGCTAATCAAAAAGGAATTATCCAGAGTGGGCCTGACCTAAGCAGATCAGCCTTTAAAAGGGCCTGGGTCTTTATGAAGTCAGAGATTCAAAGCAGCTGATACACTCTCCTATTTGCCTTGAAAAAGCAAACTGCCATTTGCCGAGAAGGCCACATGGCAGGAAATTCATTTGCCGACAGCCAGTGAGCTTGGAGGAGATCCAGAGTTAGACAAGATTGCGGACCTGGCCAGCACCTTGATTTCTGCATGGTGAGACTGAGCATAAGACCAGTTGCCAAGGGGCGCTGGGTGGTTCATTTGGTTGAGCATCTAACTCTTGGTTTCGGCTCAGGTTTCGATCTCAGGGTTGTGAGATCCAGCCCTGTGTTGGACTCTGCGCTCAGGGGGGAATCTGCTTGAGATTCTCAGTCTCTCTCTGCCCCTCCCCCTGCTTACGCGCCCACACTCTCTCTCAAATAAATAAATCTCTTTTTTAAAAAAAAGACTCCACTAACCTAGACCCAGGCCTCTGACCAACAAGAACTGAGATAAGTTTGTGGTGGGTGCAGAATTTGTGATAATTTGTTATGCAGCAATGGAAAATTAATACGATCCAATTGAAGAATTGGAATCAAGGATTGTATCTTTGCAAGGATTGTATGGGTAGAAGTCACTACCCATATTGACCCAAGGCAGGCCGAATCAGATGTGTTCAGGGTCCATTGTGGCAACACATGGTTCCGGGGTGGCAAAGTGAGTGGCCCAGCAACCATCTGGATTGGGCCCAGCCACTGACCTTTGCTTTCTCTTGCCCTGTACCCTCACCATCTGAGCAAGTGCATTTTTAACTCATGGCCACAGGCGGGTAAGTAGGGATGGAACATGGAAGACTGGTAGGGACCTAGAAAAGTGGGTGCACACATCTGCATTACTTAACAAGCAATTTCTCATGCAAACAATATTTCTCTGGTTTCTTCTCTAGTGAATGAAGCAATATACTGAGGATATCTTGGTTTTGCTTTGTTTACAGTGTATAATGTCATATATGGACCTTTACAGTATCATACAGAATACTTTCACTGCCTGAAAATCCCTTATGCTCTGTCCTCTCATCTCTCTTTCCCTCCTCCTTACCCAAACCCCTGGTCACCACTGATCTATTTTCTTTATAGTTTTGCCTTTTCCAGAATGTCATATTCTTGGAATAGTTCAGTATGTAGCCTTCTCAAATTGACTTCTTTCACTAAGCAATATGCATTTTAAATTCCTTCTTGTCTTTTTATGGTTTGGTAACTCATTCTTTTTAGTGCGAATAATATTTTTGTTACCTGGATATACCACAGTTTATTTATCCATTCATCTACTGAAGGACATCTTTTTGACTTACACATTTTGTCAATTATGAATAAATCTGCTATAGACATTTATGTGCAGGTTTTTGTGTAGACATGTTTTTAACTCATTTGGGTAAATACCAAGGAGTGTAATTGCTAGATCGTGTGATAAGACTGTGTTTATCTTTGTAAAAAACTGCTAAACTGTCTTCCAAAGTGGCTGTACCATTTTGCATTACCAGCAATGAATGAGAGTTCCTGTTCCATCTTTGTCACCCTTTGGTATTGTCAATTTTTTTTTAAATTTTAGCTATTCTAATAGGTACACAATGGTATATTGTTTTAATTTACAATTTTCTACTAGCATATGATGTTGAGCATCTTTTCATATACTTACTTACTATTTGTATATCTTCTTTGGCAAGGTACCTGTTCAGTTCTTTTGCCCAGTTTTTAATTGGATTGTTTGTTTTCTTATTGTTGAGCTTAAAGAATTCTTTGTATATTTTAGGTATAAGTACTTTATCAGGGTTTTGTAAATATTTTCTCCCAGTGTATGGCTTGTCTTTCCATTCTCTTGACAGTGTCTTTTTCAGTGCAGAAGTTTTTTGTCATTGTTTTTTGTTTTCTTTCTTTTTTATTTAGCCTCCCCCAAGGCAGTGGATCCCAGCAGTGATTGCTGTCCCACCAGTTCTCGCAGCCCCTGCCACCATCTCGAGACACCAGAAGCTTTTTATTTTAATAAAGACCAACTTACCAATTTTGTTCTTTCATTATACTTATGGTACTGTATCTAGAAACTCATCATCAAATATAAGGTCACCTAGATTTTGTCCTATGTTATCTTCTAGAAATATTATAGTTTTGCAGTTTACATTTAGATCTGTGATCCATTTGGGGTTAATTTTTTTTTTTTTAATAAAGATTTTATTTATTTATTTGAAACAGAGAGAATGAGAGAGAGAGAGCACATGAGAGGGGGGAGGGTCGGAGGGAGAAGCAGGCTCCCTGCCGAGCAGGGAGCCTGATGCGGGACTCGATCCCGGGACTCCAGGATCATGACCTGAGCCGAAGGCAGTCGCTTAACCAACTGAGCCACCCAGGCGCCCTTGGGGTTAATTTTTTAAAAGGCAAAGGGTCAGTTTCCAGATTCATTTTGTCTTTTTGCTTGTGGTTGTCTTATTTGTTCCAGTACCATCTGTTCAAAAGACTATCCTTTTTCCATTAAAGAGTTGAATAGTGTATTTGTGTGGGTCTATTTCTGGGCTTTCTGTTTTATCCCATTGATCTGTTTACCAGTACTATACTGTCTTCATTATAGTAGCTTTATAATAAATATTGAAGTCATCTAGTATTAGTCCTCTGCGTCTTCTGCTTTCCATATAAACTTTAGAATCAGTTTGTCAATATCCAGAAAAATAACTTTCTGAGAGTTTGATGTTGTATTGAATCCAGAGTTAAGTTTGAAGGGGCACCTGGCTGGATCAGTCAGTAGAGCCTATAGTTTTTGATCTCAGGGTCATGAGTTCAAGCCCCACATTGGGCATGGAGCCTACTTTAAAACTAGATGATTGAGTCGATTTTTTCCGTCTCGTCATTTTGTGCAGAGGAGAATAGATTAATGAGAGCACAAAATGCTAGCAGAGTAACCACGTCCCCAGAAAATATACTTTAAACAAATCAGAAAAGACCTGAAGCAGTGGGATAAGAAAGGGAAAGAGAGAAAAAAGAAAAAGAAAAAAGGAGGGGGGTGGGAGGATGGGTTAGCCTGGTGGTGGGTATTGAGGAGGGCACATTCTGCATGGAGCACTGGGTGTTGTGCACAAACAATGAATCATGGAACACTTCATCTAAAACTAATGATGTAATGTATGGGGATTAACATAAGAATAAAATTAAAAAAAAAACAAACTAGATGATAGATAGATGATAGATAGATAGATAGATAGATAGATAGATAGATAGATAGATAAAAGATGCAGAGTTGGGAATTTAAGTTGGGAAAAACTGGTATCTTACAATGTTGAGACTTCCTATGCCTGAACATGGAATATCTCTTCATTTATTTAGATATCTATTCATTATTATTTAGATCTTTGATTTCTTTCATCAGTTTTGTAGTTTTCTTCCTGTAGGTCTTCTACATATATACTGTTAGATTTATTCTTAAGTACTTTTCTCTTTTTTTGGTGCTAATGTAAATATATTGTGTTTTAAATTTCAAAATCCAGTTGTTCATTGCTGCTATATAAGAAAGCAGTTGACTTTTAAAAAAAATTTTACATTCAATTTAATTAACATATACTGTATCATTAGTTTCAGAGGTAGAAGTCAGTGATTCATCAATTGCATACAACACCCAGTGCTCATTACTTTAAGTGTCCTTCTTAATGTCCATCACCCAGTTACCCCATCTCCCCACCCACCTCTCCTCCAGCAACCCTCCGCTTGTTCCTATAGTTAAAAGTCTCTCCCTCTCTGTTTTAATATTATTTTATTTTTCATTCCCTTCCCCTATATTCATCTATTTTGTTTCTTAAGTTTCACAGACGAGTGAAATCATATGGTATTTTTCTCTGATTGACTTACCTCAATTAACATAATAACCTCTAGTTGCATCCACATCGTTGCAAATGGCAAGATTTTATTCTTTTTGATGGCTGAGTAATATAGTTCAGTGTGTGTGTGTGTGTGTGTGCGCGCACGTGTGTGTGTATACCACATCTTCTTTATCCATTCATCTGTCAGTGGACATCTGGGCTCTTTCCATAGTTTGCCTATTGTGGACATTGCTGCTATAAACATTGGGGTGCAGGTGCCCCTTTGAATCACTATGTATCCTTTGGATGAATACCTAGTGGTGCAATTGCTGGGTAGTAAGGTAGTTCTATTTTTAACTTTTTGAGGAACCTCCATACTGTTTCCCAGAGTGTCTGCACCAGTTTGCATTCCCACCAACAGTGTAAGAGGGTTCTCCACATCCTCACCAACATCTGTTGTTTCCTGAGTTGTTAATTTTAGCCATTCTAGCCAGTGTGAGGTGGTATCTCATTGTGGTTTGGATTTGTAGTTCCTTGATACTGAGTGATGTTGAGCATTTTTTCATGTGTCTGTTGGCCATTTTTATGTCTTCTTTGGAGAAATGTCTGTTCATGTCTTCTGCCCATTTCTTGACTGGATTTTTTGTTTTTTGGGTGTTGAGTTTGATAAGTTCTTTATAGATTTTGGATACCAGCCCTTTATCTGATAAGACATTTGCAAATATCTTCTCTCATTCCGTAGGCTGCCTTTTAGTTTTGTTTCCTTTGCTGAGAAAGTAGTTGACTTTTGTATATTAATCTTAAATCCTGCAACCCATTGCTATAATTATTATTAGCTCCAGGAGTTTTTGTTGTTGATTCTTTAGGATTTTCAACATAGATAAGCATGTCATCTGTGAGTAACAGTTTTATTTCTTTCTTCCCAATCTATATGCCTTTTATTTTCTTCCTTACTGCGTTTGCTAGGATTTCTAGTACAATGTTGAGTAGGAGTAGTGAGAGGAGATATTCTTGCCTTGTTGCATCTAGTTCTTTGACATTAAATGTAATGTTAGCTATAGGTTTTTTGTTCTTTATCTGTTGAAGAATATCTGTTCTTTATCAGGTTGAAGAAATTCCCCTTTATTCTTGGTTTGCTGAGAGTTTTTATCATGAATGGGTGTTGACTTTTGTTATATGCTTTTTCTGCACCTAATGTACAATCATATGATTTTTCTTCTTTACCTTGGGATGTGATGGGTTACATTCATTGATTTTCAGATAATTGAATCAGCCTTCTTTACCTGGGATAAAATCCAGTTGGTCATGGTGTGTAATTTTTTAACACATTCTTGGACTCAGTTTGCCAATATGTTTTTTAAGATTTTATTTATTTATTTGACAGAGAGAGAGAGCACAAGCAGGGGGAGAGGGAGGCAGAGAGAGAGGGAGAAGGAGGACTCCCTGCAGAGCAGGACTCCCCACAGAGCAGTGAGCCTGATGCAGGGCTCAATCCCAGGACCCTGGGATCATGACCTGAGCCGAAAGCAGACGCTTAACCGACTGAGCCACCCAGGTGCCCCAGTTTGCCAATATTTTTTTTGAGAATTTTTACATCTATGTTCATGAGAGATACTGATTTATAGTTTCCTTTCTTATAATGTCTTTATCTAGTTTTGGTGTAAGGATAATGCTAGCCTTACATAATGAGTTAGGAAGTGTTCTTTTGGCTTCTATCCTCTGCAGAATATTGTAGAGAATTGGTATAATTCCTTCTTTAAATGTTTGGTAGAATTTGCCAGTGAACAATCTGGACCTGGTACTTTCTGTTTTGAAAAATTATCAATTATTTATTTATTTAACATCTATAGTTCTATCCAGATTGTCTGTTTCTCTTTATGTAAGATTTGGTAGATTGTGTCCTTCTAGGAATTGGTTCATTTCATCTGAGTTATCAAATTTGTGAGTATAGAATTATTTATACTGTTCCTTCATTATCTCTTTAGTGCACATGGGATCAATAATGATTGTCTGCCATTCATTCAGACATTTGTATATTTTTTTCCCCCTTGGTTAGCCTTGTATTATGGGTTGAATGTTTGTGTCTCCCAAAATTCATGTGTTGAGGGGGGCCTGGGTGGCTCAGTAAGTTAAGCGTCTGCCTTCAGCTCCAGTCATGGTCCCAGGTTCCTGGGATCGAGCCCTGCATTGGGCTGCCTGCTCAACTGGGAGCCTGCTTCTTCCTCTCCCTCTGCCTGCTGCTCCCCCTGCTTGTGCTCTCTCTGTCAAATAAATAAATAAAATCTTTATTAAAAAATTCATATGTTGAAGCTTCAGTGCTCCAAGCATGACTATATTTGGAGATATGGCCTGTGAAGAGGTCATCTAGGTTAAATGAGGTCATAAAAAGGAGGCTTTAATCCAGTAAGGCTGGAGCCCTTACAAGAAGAGGAAGAGACACCTGGCTAGATGTGTATACATTTTGTTGGCTTTTCTTTTTTCAAAGAAACAGTTTTTTGTTTTGTTGATTTCCTCTGTTGTTTTCCTGTTTTCAATTTCATTGATTTCTTCTGTAAATTTTATTATTTCTTTTCTTCTGCTTACTTTGGAAAAGTTTCTCTTCTTTTTTTTCTAGTTTCCTAAGGTGGAAGCTTAGATTACTGATTTTAGACCTTTCTTCTTTTCTAATATATGTGTTCAGTGCTATAAATTTCCCTGTAAGCCCTGCTTTTGGTGCATCCCACAAGTTTTGATAATTTGTGCTTTCATTTTCACTTGGTCAAAATATTATTTAATTTCTCTTGAAACATCTTCCTTGACCCAGGTGTTCTTCAGAAATGTGTACTTTAATGTCCAAATATTTTGAGTTATCCTAACTATGTTTCTGTTACTGATCTTTAGTTCAATTCCATTGTGGTCTGAGGGCATACTTTCTATGAATTCTGTTCTTTTAACTTCTTTGGGGTGTGTTTTTTGGCCCAGAATATGGTTTTCCTTGGCAAATGTTCCATGTGAGCTTGAGAAGAATGTGTATTTTGCTGTTGTTAAGATGGCGTAGCCTATAAATGTCAATTAGATCCAGTTGACTGATGGTGCTCTTCACTTCAGCTATATTCTTGTTGCTTGTTTACCTACTGGATATGCCAGTTACTGACAGAGGTGTATTGAAGTATTCAACTGTAATGATCAATTTACCTGTTTCTCCTTGCAGTTCTGTCAATTTGCCTATGTATTTTAGTGCTCTGTTATTAGGTGCATACACATTAAGGATTTTGTGATATTCCTAGGTGTAGTTTTTTGGATATTTATTCTGCTTCATGTTCTCTGAGCTTCCTGGGTCTGTAGTTTGGTGTCTGTCATTTACTTTGGAACATTCTTGGCCATTATTACTTCAAATATTTCTCCTGCTCCTTTCTTTCTTCTTCTTCTGATATTCCCATTATTTGTATGTTTGTTACACCCTTTTTAATTATCTCACAGTGCTTGGATAGTCTGTTCCTTTTTTTTTTTTTTATTCTTTCTTTTTGCATTTCATTTTGGGAGGTTTGTACTAACATATCTTCTAGCTGATCGATTCTTTCCTCAGCTATGTACAGTCTACTTGTGAGTCCATCACTGGTATTCTGTTTTGAATTGGATGTTTATGTTTTTGATTTTGAAATTAGGTAGACCATTTTAAATTAATTATTCTTTCTAAGTCCCTGTATGAAAGAATCAAATTGTTCTTCCTTCTAATTATAGTACCCCAATTGAAAACCATGTTCTGTAATTCCATTTTGATTCAACCAAAATATTTTGAACGCCTCTTAGGCCCAAATCTCTGTATTGTGCAGTATGGGGTTGTGGCAGTTTAAAATATGGCCACAAATTCTTCAATACTCCTCTTGTCAAAAGATGGGGTCTCTGTCCACTTCCCTTGAATCTGTGTGGGCTTATGAACTACTTAACTAAATAGAGCATGGTGGAATTGATGCTCTCTGACTTTGAAAATTAAACTATAAAAGGCCATGCAGTTTCTGCCCTGTTTGCTAGACCACTTGTTCTTGAAACCCTGAACCATTATGTAAGAAGTATGACTATTCTAAGGCTGCTGTGCTGAAGAAATTATGTGTAGGTACTCTAGACTGTGGTCCCTGCTGGGCCAGTCCTTCCAGATATCTCCACCAAGGTGCCAGACATGTAGTGAAGCCTTCTGGGACCCTCCTGACAAGTGCATCTACCAGCAAAATATCACCAACCAACCTCTCTCAATTAACACATGAAGTAGAAGAATCACCCAGCTAAGCCCCACCTGATTTCTTGATCCACAAAATCATCACATATAATAAAATGGTGGCTGTTTAAAGCTACTCAGTTTTGGGGTAGTTTGTTATGAGTCTGTAGATAACTAGTAGAGGACTTTGATCATATTACCTTAAATATTTACTGAGTGCCTGCTCTGTGCCAGGTACTATTTTGCTTTTATGGGACTTGTGATCATGCATGTGGAGGGGAGGAAGATACCATAAACTGACAATCTATGTAAAAAGTATTATAACAAAGAATAAGCAGGTTAAATGTATAAAGGAGGCATAGATGCAATTTAATCAGGGAGCGTCTTTCTGGTAAAATGACATTTGAGTAGAGACTTAAAATAAGTGAATGAGTAAGCCACATTAAATTGTACCCATACCTTCTCTATCCCTTAACCTGCTTTATTATTTGTCACCTTAATTTTCACCCTGGTATATTTATCAATTTATATTTCCTTTCTCCCCTTTCATATCTGGGAGATGAGTGGGGAATATCTTAAGGAAGAACATACCAGGCAATGGGAATGGCTAGTAAAAAGGACCTCAAGTAGGAACATACTTGATGTTTCTAGGAAAGGAACAAAAGCCAGTGCAGCTAGACCAGAAGAGGTGAGGGGGGAAGGTAGGAAATGGAGTGAGAGAAGTATTAACAGGCCAGATAATGAAGGGTCTTGTGGGCTGTAGGAAGAACTTTGGATTGTGCTTTAAGGGAGATGAAGAATCACACTGGCTTTTTAATGGAAAGTGAACTATTGGGGGAAGGGTGAGAATAGGGAGACATTTGGAGAACATTACAGTGATCCAGGGAGAGATGGTAGTGCCTTGACTAGGGTAACAGCTGTGAGAAGTAGTCAAATTCTGGAGATATATGTATGTGTGTGTGTGTGTTGAAAAAACACATATACACATACATAACATGAGACTTACCCTAACATTTCTTAAGACTTTATTTTTATAGAATAGCTTTAGGTTCACAACAAAAGTGAGAGGTAGGTGCAAAGATTTTTTATATACCTTCTGCCACCACATATACATAGTTTTCCTCATTATCAACATCCTGCACCAGAGTGGTATGTTTGTTACAATTGATAGACCTTCACTGACACATCATGATCACCCAAAATCCATAGTTTACATTACAGTTCTCTCTTGGTATTGTACATTCTCTGTTTTTGGATAATGTATGATGACATGTATCCATCATTATAGCATCAGAAAGAGGATTTTCACTGCACTAAAAATTCTCCCCATTCCCACTATTCATACTCCTATCCGTGCCCCCTGGTTAATAACCACTGATCTTTTGTAGTCTCCATAGTCTTATCTTTTCTGGAATGTCATATCCTTGGAATCACAGTTTGTAGCCTTTTCAGATTGGCTTATTTTACTAAGCAATATGCATTTAAGGTTCCTCTATGTCTTTGTTGTGGTTTGATAGCTCATTTCTTTTAAGTGCTAAATAATATTACCTGGATATACCGTAGTTTTTCATCCACTCACCTACTGAAGGACATCATTGTGGCTTCCATGTTTTGGCAAGTATGAATAAAACTGATACAGACATCCATGTACAGATTTTTATGTGAATATAGTTTTCAACTCTGGGTAAATACCAAGGAGTACAGTTGTTGGACTATATGGTAAGACTATGTTTAGCTTTGTAAAAAACTGCCAAACTGTCTTGTATAGTGGCTTTTTGCATTCCCACCAGCAATGAATAAGAATTCTTTTTTTTTCTTTTTTTTTTTTATTCTTATGTTAATCTCCATACAAGAATTCTTGTTGCTTAAGAGCCTGATTAGCATTTGTTGTTGTCAGTTTCTTGGATTTTAGCTATTTCAATAGATACGTAATGATATATCATGTTGTTTTACTCTGCAATTCCCTAGTGATATTGAGCATCTTTTCATACATTTACTTATCATTTGTATATCTTCTTTGGCGAGGTGTTTGTTCAGATCTTTTGCCCATTTTTAATTGAGTTGTTCATTTTCTTATTGTCCACTTTTAAGAGCTCTTTGTATATTTTAGATTTAAGTCCTTTATCAGATGTGTCTTTTGTAAATATTTTCCCCAAGTCTGTGCTTATCTTCTCATTCTCTTGATATTACCTTTCGTAGAGTATAAGTTTCTAATTATAATGAAGTCTAGCTTATCAGTTATTTTTCATGAATCATGCCTTTAGTCTTGTATCTAAAAAAGTTAAAGCTATAACCCAAGGTCATCTAGGTTTTCTTCTATGTTATCTTTCAGAAGTTTTATAGTTTTTGTTTTACATTTAGGATTGTGATCCATTTTGAGCTAATTTTTGTTAAGGATATAAGATATGTTTCTGGATTCATTTTATTTTATTTTATTTGCATATGGATGTTTTAGCACCATTTGTTGAAAAGTTATCATGTTTTTAGTGTACTCTATAGTGTTGTTGACTGTAAGCACAATATTATATATAGCATATCCCTGGAACTTTTCCATCTTGAATAACTGAAACTTTATGCTCATTGAACAAGCCCCATTGACCTCTCCACTAGCTCCAGGAAGCCACCATTCTACTTTCTCCTTTTGAATTTGACTACTTTAGATCTTATATAAGTGGAATCATGCAGTATTTGTCCTTCTGTGATTGGCTTGTTTCACGTAGCATAAATTCCTCAAGGTTCATCCATGTTCAGATCCTATAGCATCTGACAGGATTTCTTTCTTTTAATGGCTGAATACTATTCCATTCTGTATATATACTAGATTTTCTTTATCCACTCACCTGCCTATGACATTTAGTTTTTTTCCACCTCTTGGCTATTGTGAATAATGCTGCAGTGAACATGGTAGTGATGATCTCTCTCTGAGATCCTGATTTCAATTCTTTTGGATTATTCTTTTGGATAAATACTGTTTTCCATAGTGGCTGCAACATTTATGCTCCTATCAAAAGTGCATAAGGATCTAGTTTCTCTATGTCCTCACCAACATTTGTTATTTTCTGTTTGTTTTCCTCCTCCCCTCTGAAATAATGGCCATTCTAACAGGCATTGAAGTGATATCTCCTTGTGGTCTTGATTTGCAATTCCCTGATGATAAGTGATATTGAACTTATCATTTGTATGTTTTCTTTTGAGAAATATCTATTCAAATCTTTTGCCCATTTTTTTTAATTTTTTTATTATGTTAATCACCATACATTACATCATTAGTTTTAGATGTACTGTTCCATGATTCATTGTTTGTGCATAACACCCAGTGCTCCACACAGAACGTGCCCTCTTTAATACCCATCACCAGGCTAACCCATCCTCCCACCCCCCTCCCCTCTAGAACCCTCAGTTTGTTTTTCAGAGTCCATTGTTTCTCATGGTTCGTCTCCCCCTCTGATTTCCCACCCTTCACTCTTTCCCTCCTGCTATCTTCTTTTTTTTTTCTTAACATATATTGCATTATTTGTTTCAGAGGTACAGATCTGAGATTCAACAGTCTTGCACCATTCACAGCGCTTACCATAGCACATACCCTCCCCAGTGTCTATCACCCAGTCACCCCATCCCTCCCACCCCACCCCCTACTCCAGCAACCCTCAGTTTGTTTCCTGAGATTAAGAATTCCTCATATCAGTGAGGTCATATGATACATGTCCTTCTCTGATTGACTTATTTCGCTCAGCATAATACCCTCCAGTTCCATCCACATCGTTGCAAATGGCAAGATCTCATTCCTTTTGATGGCTGCATAATATTCCATTGTGTATATATACCACATCTTCTTTATCCAATCATCTGTCGATGGACATCTTGGCTCTTTCCACGGTTTGGCTATTGTGGACATTGCTGCTATAAACATCAGGGTGCACGTACCCCTTCGGATCCCTACTTTTGTATCTTTGGGGTAAATACCCAGTAGTGCAATTGCTGGATCATATGGTAGCTCTATTTTCAACTTTTTGAGGAACCTCCATACTGTTTTCCAGAGTGGCTGCACCAGCTTGCATTCCCACCAACAGTGTAGGAGGGTTCCCCTTTCTCCTCATCCCCGCCAACATCTGTCGTTTCCTGACTTGTTAATTTTAGCCATTCTGACTGGTGTGAGGTGGTATCTCATTGAGGTTTTGATTTGGATTTCCCTGATGCCAAGCGATGCTGAGCACTTTTTCATGTGTCTGTTGTCTTTTGCCCATTTTTAAATTAGGTTATTTGGTTTTTGCAAATGAGTTGTAGGAGTTCCTTATATATTTTAGGTATTAACCCCTTATCATATATATGTTTTGCAAATATTTTCTCCCATTCCATAGGATACTTTTTCACTCAGTTGGCTGTTTCCTTTGCCATGTAGAAACTTTTTAGTTCGATATATTCCTGCTTGTCTGTTTTTGCTTTTATTGCCTGTACTTTTGGTGTCATACCCAAGAAGTAATTGCTAAGACCAATGTCAGGAAGCTGTTTCCCTATGTTTTCTTCTACGAGTTTTACAGTTTCAGGTCTTATGTTTACATTTTCAATACATTTTCAGTTGACTTTTGTGTGTGATATAAGGGTCCAATTTCATCCTTGCTTGTGGATGTCCAGTTTTCCCATCACCATTTGTTGAACAGACTATCTTTTCCCCATTGTATAGTCTTGACCAAAGATCAGTTGACTTCATATGTGTGGATTTGTTTCTGGGCCCTTTGTTCTATTCCATTTGGCTATATGTCTGTGTTTCTGCCAGTACCATAGTTTTGATTACTGTAGCTTTGTAATATGCTTTGAAATCAGGAAGTATGAGTCCTCCAGTTTTGTTCTAACTCAGTATATTTTGGCTGTTCAGAGTCCTTTGTAGTTCCGTATGAATTAGGATTGTTTTTTCTATTGCTGTAAAAAATGCCCTTAGGGTTTTGATAGGGATCGTATGGAATCTATAGGTCATTTTGGGGTAGTGCAAACATTTTAACAATATTGTCTTCCAATCCATGAGCATGAGATGTCTTTCCATTTATTTGTGTTTTCTTTCATTTCTTTCAACAATGTTTTGTAGTTTTCAGTGCATGGGTCTTTTGCCACTTTGGTTAAGTTTATTTCTAAGTATTTTATCTTTTTTGATTCTATTGTCAATGGGATTGTTTATTTAATTTCCTTTTTGAGTTGTGTGTTATATAAAAACAAAACTGATTTTTGTATTTGATTTTTGTGTTTTGCAACTTCACTGAGTCATCAGTGAAATCCATTTAAAATGCATTTTTAAATCATATACCCTGAAAACATTAGGGAGTGATTATAAATAGGAAAACAGCCCAAGCTTGCCCCATAGTCAAGCTCAGGAAGGTAATGGGAACCAACAAAGGAATCTGAGACAGGCTGCAGGGAAGAAAAGGAGAATCGAGAAGTTGTGCTGTAGGTGCCAAGTGGAGTGTTTCATGTGGTGTTTAGAAAGATCAAGTAACCTTCCCAGGTCACAAAGCTAGTCAGAGGATACAGCTAGAATCCATACTGATAGATGCCAGAATTCATGCTCTTAATTTCTGTGCTCTACCACCCAAATCACAATCATAATGATGATGGTATCCTTTAATAGCACCAACTCTGTGCCAGGCACTGTTAAAACAGCTTTGTAATGCATTTATTCATATTATCACCATTTTACAGAGGAGGAAACAGACACCGAGAGGTTATGTTCAAAGTCACAAAGTGTCTCAGTGCACTTTGAACTCAGCTGCCTAGGTCCACAGTCTGCAGGCCTAACTGGTACACTGGACTGTTTCCCAGTAACCCTCTCCTGCCTAAATAACTGGAGTGTCATCAAAGATAATATTTCATAAGGTTGAATAAAGAAGTTCAGAAAGCAAATTAGATTCTTTAATTAGAAAAAGAAAAGAAACTAAGCCGTGGCAATTTGACCTTTTGCTCTGTCCACATTGATTTTTGTGCCTTCCAGTCTCAAATAAGCTGCTGAAGTGCTACGACTTTCTTTACACTTGAACAAAGTATTTGCAAAGTTGCTTTGTTTTTTCTCCCCCCTGGAGTATGACTGAAAGCAAAATGTAATGCTGCCTTATACATTAAGTCAAATGAAGCCTTGGTTTCTCAAGGTCATAAAAATGTGATCACATAGATTGAATCTCATCCAATGATATTAATTTAGCCCATCGTCAAAGTTAAACATAGGAAGGAAATTCTTGTATCTGAGCAAGGTTTGCTACTGGAAATCACATTGTCAGGAGTCATAGGTTATAACTGTTCCTTTAGAATTTACGCTAAATTCACTTTGAGAGGAGCTGGAAACGTAAATTCAGCATTGCTTCAGATGTGATGATGCCTTCAGATATCTCGGTTGCTTTTTTCCTTCACTACTGTCACTTGTTTTTCCTGGACATGACCTCTAACCCTCAGTGCAGGTCGCCCCCTGAGCTTTTTCTTCCCACCCCCACAGATTCTGGCCTTTGTTCCCAAAGTAAGGTTGTACATTACACTTCTGGAAAAATAACCCATTGCCAGTAGGTGGGGCCATCAGTGTATCTTTTTCATGTTCTACTTGGCACCTCATTCTCCAGTTTTGCCCATGCCTCTTCTTTTAGCTAATCTATTTTGGTCTGGAAAATCTAAGACTTACCTTTTCCCTACTTTGGTTAAAATTTGCCAAGTCCAGAATCAGGTTTCCAAGAGGGCAGTAGTTTTGATACCTGATCATTAGCAAAACAGGCAGTAATCACAGTCATTGTTACTTGGTATCTATGCAGGAGATTAAAACAACAACAACAACAACAACAAAAAACACTCCATTGGCCATCTTGAACTTGATTCCTTAGCCTTTGCCAGCCATCCCACCCTATCTGCTGGCCTGGGTCAGAAGTGAGTAACCTGTAGCGAAGATAGGCTTGGGGAATACTGAGAAGCACTTGTGAGATTACAGCCTGAAGAACCTTTAAATGTTTTTCACAAGACAGGTCTACCAATGAAGAGTCTATCAATTTTTGTTTGATTACTTATTCCAGCTCTTAAATGCTCATGTGTATATTTATGTTTTCATTCATCTTGAGTCAATTTGCAAATGTATACTATGCTAGAAATAGATCCATTTTCTAAGTTTTCAAATGTGTGGGTCAATTTTATATTTTAGAATTTCTACTGTGTCAATAATTACGCTTCTTTTCTCATTCATAATTTTATGTCTGCCCTATTTTTTTTAAGATTTTATTTATTTGTGAGAGAGAGAATGAGAGACAGAGAGCATGAGAGGGAGGAGGGTCAGAGGGAGAAGCAGACTCCCTGCTGAGCAGGGAGCCTGATGTGGGACTTGATCCCGGGACTCCAGGATCATGACCTGAGTCGAAGGCAGTCGCTTAACCAACTGAGCCACCCAGGCGCCCTGCCCTATTTTTTTTAATCAACCCTGCATGAGATTTGTCTATTTTATTAATTTCTTTAAATCAGATTTGATCCCATCTATTGCTTTTTTAAAAATCTCATTCATTTCTATTATTATCTTTATTATTCATTTCTTTCTTTTTTTTAAATTTTATTATGTGGTTCTTTTTCCAAGGCTTTAAATTTCCCTCTTAAGTACTGCTTGACTTGCACCCCACTGGTTTTGACAAGTAACACTATCAATGTCATTCAGTTTTAAAAATTTTAATTATCTAAATGTTTGTAAATAAGTATTAAACTTCCTTCTTAGGCATTATTTAGAAGTGATTTTTTTTTTAAGTTCTTAAACATGGGGAGAAAGAAGGATTATCTTTTTATTTTAGATATCCAGTTTTATCACATTTTTGGCAGAGAATATGCTCTGAACAGCATCTGTTCTTTGGCCTTTGTTGATTGATCATAATAAAGGCCAGTTTATATAAATGCTCATGTGTGCTTGAAAAGAATGTATATTCAACTCTTTTTAGGTATAGAGTTCTGTATGTTTCCATTAGCTCAAACTTATTAATTACATAGTTCTAACCTGAGTATCCACTAATTTTTGATCTATAAGTTTCTGACCTCTCAAAATCTATTGTTAATTAGTATTCTTACATTCTTCCTGGACAATATAAGTACCTTAGACACTGTACCCCCATTTACTCCCTGTGGGTCTATTTTCTTTTGTTTCTTTTGGTTTTTAATAACTGTCTTGTTTTTCTCAAATCTCTAGTAATTTTTGAATGGCTATTGTATAGGAGCATTTTCAAATTGATTTCAAACCTAGGAAGTTCTCCTCCTCTGAAGAGGCAGAATACTTCTGGCAGGTATCTGGGGCAGAAGCAATCCTTGATTCTTTCATCCAGGTATGAGGATTTTGATGGTTTGGAGCCAGACTTTAGTACCTTTGACCACCAGACTATTCTGTTTCACCCTTATTTGCAGGAAGTAGCCCTTTGAGGTTCCAGTTCAAAGTGTGGGTGATTTATTAGGGTTCTCTTCTTTAGTAAACCTGAATGTCAGTTTTTATTCTCTAACTCTGGGGGGTTGTCTAAAGCTCTGCTCAGCTTCTCAGGCTCTCAGCTCCCTGTTCTGGAATTGGCACATGCCCTTCAAAGAAAAGTTGCCCCACATATTAGGTTCATTTCTCTGAATTTCCTTTTTTCTACATTTTGATCCTGTAATTCTTCATTACCTATCTCTCTAATGCTGTCAAGGAGATTTTTCAAATATATATTTTTGTTCTTGATGCAAGTCTTCACCTGCATTACCTAGGGTGCCATTAGGAGAAGCTGGAGTCCTTGTCATTTGCACTTTTAAAAATAAATGTTATTATTGAAGTATAACATACACATAGAAAAGTGAACAAATCATGATATACTGTCTGATTACTTATCACCAAGTGAACACCCCTGGTAGCCCCACCCTGTCAAGAGATGGTATCAGCACCCAAAGCCTGCCCTGCGTCCCCTCTCCCTTCTCCCTCATCATCACTTCCACTGACTTCTGCTTCTTTTCTGAAGACCAAGGAAACCAGATACCATTTGGCCCCTTTCAATTTTAACTATGAAATGCATAGCTTTGGCCAAGGTGTTCCTAATTTGGTTTGCCTTTTCCCCTTTATTTATTTATTTTTATGCTTTTCCCCTTTAAATCTGTTACTTGGAAGGTTTTCTCCCCTTCCATTTCATCTTTTTCCCTGTATGAGCCCTCTCAGGTCTTCTAACAATTTGTCTCTTTAGATTGCACACAATACTTTCTTGTTTCCCTGTGTGCAGTTACTAGAGAGCCTTCTAAACTCATGACTGTCTGCTGACATGTAGAATATGCTCTTTCAGAATGTTGTTTTATACACATTTACAAAGAATTATCCAGAATATGAACCTGTTGACTTACTTTTATTTTTCCTGTCTGCCTAATGCTGTCTCTAATCCCCTTTCTTTAACTAGAGATGATCATAAGAAACAAATCAGGAATGCATTTATTTGGTTTAGAACGTTCTCTTGCTCTCTGCCTGCTGTAGACATGTTGTGAAATCACAGGAGGAATGGCAGAGCTGTGACTTCTTGTGATTGTCATCTTGGATCTCCTTTTGGCCGGTATTATAAGTGACTAATTGAACTTGACTTCTAGTTCTCACCATCTTCATCAGATTAATTTTTTTCAGCTAAAGCACCTGGTACAGTGGCTGGTGCATATTGGCATTTGATACTTAATTAAAGGTAATTTGACATGATGTTTCTAAAAGTCAAGATGCAGGGACATACATGAGATGAAACAGGAATGGCCAACTTTTTTTTTTTTTTTTTTTAAGTTAGAAATGAACTTGGCTTCTGTCTCTCTTACTTCTGGCTCTTGGCAATTTGGTAAATTTAGTTTCTAGCACCAAAGAATCAGAATTATGACAAAATGGGCATTTTGTTTTACTCAACCCTTTTCATTGAAAAGTGTTGGGTATGATACATTCGCTGTAAGTATAGTCTGTATGTAGCATCAGTATAAGGTCACTGCAAAGCCCCAAAACTCTGAGAGTTCAACCAGGAAATAATCATCCAAATGGGTGTGACGAGAAGTTTTCCTAAAAAATGGGATACTTTCCAGAAAAAAACATACAAGTATACCTTGATTTTATGGGCTTCACTTTATTTTGCTTCACAGATTCAAAATTTTTTACAAATTGAAAGTTCAAGACTTCAGTGGGAAGTAACTGCAGATGTGGTAGAAATAGCAAGAGAACTAGAATCCGAAGTGGAGCCTGAAGATGTGGCTGAATTGCTGCAATCTCATGATAAAATTTTCACATATGAAGAGTTGCTTCTTACAGACGAGCAAAGAGTAGTTTCTTGAGATGGAATCTATTCCTGGTGAAGATGCTGTGAAGATTGTTGAAATGACAAGAGAGGATTTTAGAATAGTACGTAAACTTAGTTGATAAAGCAGTGGCAGGGTTTGAGAAGATTGACTCCAATTATGAGACAAGTTCTCCTGTGGGTGAAATGCTATCAAACAGCATCACCTGCTACAGAGAAATCTTCCGTGAAAGGAAGAGTCAATTAATGCATCAAACTTCATTGTTTTAAGAAATTGCCACAGCCACCTCAGCCTTCAGCAACCACCACCCCAATCAGTCAACAGCCATCAACATTAAGGCAAACTCTCCACCAGCAAAAAGATTATGACTCACTGAAAGCTCCGATGATGGTTAGCATTTTTTAGCCATATTTTTAAATTAAGGTATTTACATTGCCTTTTTAGGCATAATGCTATTCACAGTTAATAGACTACAGTATAGTATAAATATAACTTTTATATGTACTGGAAAATGAGAATATTCATTTGACTCACTCTATCATGATATTCTTTATTGCGATACTCACTTTATTGAGCTACTCTCTTTATTGCGGTGGTTCACAGTATCTCTGAGGTGTGCCTGTAATCAGGGCTGAAAAGTTATCATAAAGGAAAGTCATAGACTAATCAGCTGTAGGAGTCTCTCTGAAGCAAGGGCGTGTGAGCAGCTGGAACAGGGTTGGCCTACAGACAAGGAAGGGGACGGCTCCGGGCAGAGCTTGGGAGTTCTGTATCCAGTACTGATGTGGGGAGAGAGGCACTGAATCCAGGGGACAATAACTTGGGAGGTGCCTCCTGGAGTGGGACAGTGGTGTTTTATCACACTTCACCTGAAATCTTTAATACTTTGTTAGGGTTAGGCTTAAGGTTGTTCTACAAACTTGATAGGCTAATATTTATAATAATAGTGATAATTTCTATTTTGAGTGCTGTGCCAGCCACCTTATACATATTATCTCATTCATGACAACAGTCCTATGCAGTAGAGGTGTCATTACCTGCATTTTACTGATAAGGGGGCAGAATCTCTTCAGGGGCTGCATTCCAGTGCCTTCTGCACTCAGGAAGGGCAAGTGAGCCAGGCTGGCTTGCCTACTTTTATGGCTCCAGAGCTCCCTCTAATGTGGTTCTCCCATAATATTCCTAAGCGTGGCTTATTTTCTTGGATCTCTCGCCTCTTTCCCCTCTTCCACTTTAAGTGGAAGGATTCTTTCTTTCTTATTGTCTCAGTTCAGCTCAACTTAGAGCTCACTTCTAGCACTTTCTTCTAAGGGCTGAACTCTCCGCTGAAAGGGCATTTAGACCAGTGAGGTCCTAGAGTCATGGGGCCCATCCCGCAGCTCCTGTGTTCTCACCCTTGAAACGATGGGCTGCTGTCCTTCAGTGAGAACCACCTGCTGATGTGGAGGTTCTCACATTCTGGGGGACTCCTATATCCCTTTGCTGCCCCTCTACTTCCTTTGGCACAGTTGCAGGTGTAATGGGTTGCTGTTAGAAGTTAGTCACACTCCCTCACATTCTGTCGTCTAATTTTGTAATAGATGTTACCCGTGAGTTTTTGGTTTGCTCCCCTAGTTATTCTCTTTCTTTTTCATTTTATAAAAGAATTCTGAGAGATTAAAAAAAAGACTATGCTGGTATTATTTTCTTTCCCATTTGATATTTCAGTAAATTACAACATTTTGAGGTAGATCTCCCAGTGGAGTGGTAAGGTGCTGTGCCCCAGCTGTCTGGGAGCCAAACAAGAGATGGAGGGGGAGGGGAGGAAAGAAGAGAGAGGGAGGCTAGTGAGAGAATGTAGCAGACCTACACTTCTGCCAAGGAGGGAACAACAATCAGGCCAAATCCTGCTGGGAGTATAGCAAAACCAGACCTCTTTCAATACAAATTTGAGATCTGAAAGTAGTTTATTCTGAGTGGGACAAACTTACCATGGTTTCAGATGTTGGAGAGGAAACTCTGGGAGTCAGGCCCTGGTTGTTTAAGACCCAAATAAGGTAGGAGAGACTGGAACATGTTCGGGTTTCCAAGAAAGTGGGGCTAATAGCAAACGGGCCTCTGGGAGAGGCCACATGTAGGCATGGCAGTTAGTAGGCCCAGCTGAGCCTGAAGTCGTCCCAGCCCAGGCTTTTGGTGTGAGTGTAGAAGCTTCCAAACAGTTACAGTCCCCTGAATTCCAGGTCACCCCTAGATGTTCAAGCTGAAGTCCCAGACCATGGAGCAGACAAGCCACTTGGACTGCTCCCTGTCCAAATTCCCAACCCACAAAAGCATGAGCATAGCAAAAGTTGTTGGTTGTTGTTTTACACCACTGAATTTGGGTTAGCTTGTAATACAGCACTAGATAACCAGAAGATCAGTGATGATGGGTTTGGCTGGTTGAAGGAATTTAGCCATTCCAGACTGTGGGGAGGACTAAAGTATGAGCAAAGGCCCAGAGAGAAGCTGGCACAGCCCAGGTCTAGGGAACTGTTGGTGACTCCCACTGAAAGTGGCTCATGTGGCAGAGTATAGCACCCACTTCAGGTCAAGGGCACACTTTCAGGGACTGCAAGGGTCTTTTCTTCATCCCCCCCCACCCCCCCGCCAGCACAGGAGCAGCCACTGGTCTTGCCTCCTATGGCCAGCCACTCCAAGAGCAAGGATCCTGTTATTGCTCATATTTATAAAAAGGAGATATGGTGGGGGCCAGGGTGACAGGGGCAGGATTGTCATTTTAAGATACCTCCTTAAATTCTTTTCAATGAAATATGAATCTGAATTACTGAAAAATCATCCATCGGGCGCCTGGGTGGTTCAGTCGGTTGAGTGGCCAACTCTTGATTTTGGCTCAGGTCGTGATCTCAGGATCATGGGATCGAGCCCAACGTCAGGCTCTGCATCAGACTCTGTGCTCAGCAGGGAGTCTGCTTGGGATTCTCTCTCCTCTCCCTCTCCCTTTGCCCCTCCCCGCCCTGGCTCACACACG
Source organism: Mirounga angustirostris (assembly GCF_029215605.1). Taxonomy (NCBI): domain Eukaryota; kingdom Metazoa; phylum Chordata; class Mammalia; order Carnivora; family Phocidae; genus Mirounga; species Mirounga angustirostris. The sequence goes on along the minus strand of NW_026991718.1, from coordinate 92,526,617 downwards.
CTGTCACTCTCTCTCTCCCAAATAAATAAATCTTTTAAAAAGAAGAAAGAAGAAAAGTCATCCATAAGACGGTTTTTTTTTTTCAAAGTTAGATTTTTGGCCTTGTTGAACATTCATCTATAAATTATCTTGATATATCAGGTTGCTGTTGGCTACAAATAACAGGAACGCTGTTTCAAACTGCCTTAAATAATAAATGTACTTATTTCTTATTTCTGGAAGTCCAGGAATGAAGCAGGCCCTGGGATTGGTTACCACTGCCCTTCACTTTTGTCCTCAGAAACCCAGGTCCTTTCCATTTCCTTGCCCTGTCATCAGTGCTGGCCTCATCCTAAGGTCAGGAGCAAGATGGTGGCAGCAGTGCTATTATGGACTGAATTGTGTCCCCTCAAAAGTCATGTTGAAGCCCTCGCCCCAATGTGATGGTATGTGGAGATGGAGTCTTTAGGAGGTGTTAGGATTAGATGAAGTCATGAGGGTAGGGCCCTCATGATGGGACTAGTGCCCTTATAAGAAGTGACATGAGAGAGCTCTCCCTGTCTCTCTGCTATGTGAGGACACAGTGATAAGGCTTCTCTACAAGCCACAAAGAGGGTCTTCACCAAGAACCAAGTCAAACAGCATCTTGATCTTGGACTTCCTAGCCTCTAGAACTGTGAAAAATAAATATGCTATTTAAGCCACCCTATGATATTTTGTTATAGCAGCCTAAGCTGATGAATACAAGTACCAAGAACCTCATCTTGACACCACAAAGATAAAGAGATACCAAAGATAGAAAGACACTCACTCTTCTCTAGTCTCTTTTTTAGGAGCAAGGAAAGCCTTCAGTAGACTTCCCCTACCATCTCATTGACTGAAATTCAGTCACATGCCCATTCCTAAGCCAATCACTAGCAAGCATTATTATAACGGACTGAGATGAGAGAAACCTTTACTGTAAGGCGCCAGATAGTAACTATTTCAGGTTTTGCTTCTCCTCTTCCCACCCCCATCCTCTTTTCTCCCCCTTTCTCTTTTTTAAATCTTAGCTCAAGAGTTGTACAAAAGCAGGCTGTGGCTGGATTCCATCACTCCTGGCTTAGACTAATTGTGATTTACTCCTGAATTGGGGTTACTCGAGGGAGAGGTTGATTCTTGAACAAAATTGAGGTTCTGTGAAAGGAAAGAAAGGAGCTGGACATTGAATAGGCAACCACAGTGTTGCTACACTTGGTTAAAATAAGAGTTTGTGGATACAGGAAACAGGCAAAGGAGTTGTGTCCAAGGCAGAACTCTAGTTTTTTATAATAAGTATTACTTTTGTAATCATAAAAATAATTAAACTGAAAACAAGCCCTCAAAACTATCTTTTGAAAAAATTCTAAAATTAGATTATGTGAGGTTATACAATTCTATGAGTATATTAATAAAAAAAATTGAGTATATACTTGAAGTGATTGAGTTTTGTTTTTTTTTTTTTTTAAAGATTTTATTTATTTATTTATTCATGAGAGACAGAGAGAAAGAGAGAGAGAGAGAGAGAGGCAGAGGGAGAAGCAGGCTCCCAAGGAGCAGGGAGCCCAATGTGGGACTCGATCCCAGGACCCTGAGATCATGACCTGAGCCGAAGGCAGACGCTTAACCATCTGAGCCACCCAGGCGCCCAAGTGATTGAGTTTTATGTTATATGAATTATATTGTAATAAAGCTGGTTTTTTTTTTTTTAATCTTCCAAATTCCAGAGTTTAAAAAACATGTCTTGCAGCTTTGTGGTGTTTGCCCTGTGGAGGCAAGGGCACCTTTGTTTATATGGCTAGTTTCATAGCTTTCACTGATGGCCTTGAAAATCTTCCTATAGTGGGGATGCTTTTAATGACCACTTTTTTGGACATGTGTATTAAATATCTGTCATGCTGTAGAAAGTATTCTATATTTTATAATCAAATGCTTAACGTGCTTGTAATAAAGATAAAAATGATGCGGGACGCCTGGGTGGCACAGTCGGTTGACTCTTGGTTTCAGCTCAGGTCATGATCTCAGGGTCCTGAGATCAAGCCCCGCCCAGGTTCAGTGCAGAGTCAGCTTGGGATTCTTTCCCTCTTCCCTCCCTCCCTCTCTGCCCTTCACACCATGCTCGCATCTCTCTAGCTAAAATAAATAAATATAATCTTTGGGGCGCCTGGGTGGCTCAGTCGTTGGGCGTCTGCCTTCGGCTCAGGTCATGATCCCAGGGTCCTGGGATCGAGCCCCGCATTGGGCTCCCTGCTCCACGGGAAGCCTGCTTCTCTCTCTCCCACTCCCCCTGCTTGTGTTCCCTCTCTTGCTGTGTCTCTCTCTGTCAAATAAATAAATAAAATCTTTAAAAAATAAATAAAAAATAAATAAATATAATCTTTAAAAAAAAAACTGATGCAGAAGCAAGAAATTACTGAATATTTTTGTCCTTTTCATGTATTTTAAACCTTATTTACTCTATGTGTCCATTAGGACTCTTTCTGTTGTTAAGTGTTTACTTATTTTAAACTGTTCTAAGTCAAAGGGACTGGCATATGGCAAGAAGTCCAGTGGTAGATGGTCTGCAGGCTGGCTTAACCCAAGGCTCAGATGATGCTACTAGGCTCTGACTCCTCTCTTTTTCTTGGTTCCATTTCTCCTGGATTGGCTCAGTTCTCAGGCCCTGCATCCTGGTGGTCTTTGTCCTGGCGTGCTGAGTCAGAGTCTTTTACTGGCTCTGACCCTGTCATTGGCCCACCCCCTCCACAGTCACTGTAAAAAGGGGAGAGCACCACTGGCTTGCACCTGGACCCCATGCTTCGCCCTGAGCCCCATCTGAGGAGGGTAGGTTAAGATGGGGGAGTGGTAGTCCATTAGAGAGCGAAACAGATGTTACAGGCTATTGGGTGGCAAGGCACCACACTTCCTTCTCTCCGTCCCTGACTTCACTTCTGCATGTTGTTGCCTATTTTATTCCTCCTCCTTTGGTTCCTTATGGCTCATCTTTCTTTTTATTCTCTTTAACCTATATTTCTCATAGGCTTCTGGAAAAACCAAATGCATTTTAAGGTGTTGACAAAGAACATTTGAGCCTGATAGCTGAGTGGGAAAGCTTCCCTTCAGTGAGGGCTTTTGTTGAGAAGTGTATGCAGACAGGACAAGCAGATAGGACAAGGAAAAACTCAAAAGTTAAGCAAAAAGCGAGACTTTGATGTTTGCTCGTACTCTTACTTAATCTCACCATTTTGAGTCCTAGTTGGGAAACTGACACTGTTGCCTTAAGCTACAGGAGAGATGGGAGGAGCGGTTCTGAATCCTGTCTTTCATGGCTTTCAACTAGCTAGCTTTTTTTTTTTTCTATTTTCCTTTGTCAGTGTAAATTTATTTTAATTTGCTTGTCATTTTGATGGACAGGAAGTGTGTTTGAATCTGCTGCTTAAACAATGCTGTTTGGTTTTTTTATTGCAGTGACTCTTAGATATATTTCAGTAGAATTATTCTGCAGTTGAGTAAAATGATCTTTTCCAAGTTGGTAGGAGAATGAATCTTTGTAATTCTGAGAACTTTCTCAAAATCATTTTACTAAAACTTTGGTACCTGCTACTGCCTGCCTACTTGAAGATAAACTGCATGAGAGTAGCAGATGAATAATAATGAACTGTGTGGGAACAGCTGATCTTGTTAGCTTTGACAGATTGTTTTTTTAATCATGGTTATATGTACTAGTGGTTTGATTTTTATATTGCGTACATATATTGCTTATAAAAATGTTTCTAATGTATATGATGAAATGAAATATATCAGTATTTCATGCTGTTTTATAAAAAAGTTCTGTGTATTCCAGGTGTTGTGCCACCTTAAACATTGGAAAGCACCACTTTCCAGGACAAGTGAATCCCTGAAAGAATTTCTGGGATGGAATCATGGGACCGATGGTCCTTACTGATCAGCTGTGTTATGTATTACAAGGACATGCTCTGGATATGGTGGCTTGGGAGCAATATTACATCTGTAATCATGAGCACATTTGGAATTGGTTCCCACTGTTTTGAAAACTGTACTTAGCAGGAATCAGGGATGTACTTGCCCGACACCCCTGAACTCTGACACTGAGGAGACAAGCCTTTTCACCTGGTTGCCAGGGTCTGCCCAGGAGGGCCAATTGGCTTTCCTTGTTTTCTCGCACGCATCCTGCCTCTCCTCTACAATAAATACATTTATTCATTCATAAGGATGAGTTGGCATCTTCCACTTTCTCGTTTCCTGTTTTCTCTTTTTGTCTTTGGCTTCCTCTGAGCATCTTCTTAGGTGAATGCACGTTTGGATAATTAATTGACTCAGCTTCTTCATTGTCATACAGTATTGACCCTGTGAAGGGCCAGCAGCAAACCAGCACCATCTTTTCAGCAGTCCTGCATTTGACTTCTACCATACTTGCCCAGCAGAAGGCAAGTGTTAATAGCCAAGCGTTCAGTCTCCTTCTGGCAGGTGCCCCCCTGGGGAACTGCCACTCCCATTACATTGTCATCGTGGAGGTAGACTCAGAACTTAAGAGTCAGAATCCAGAGAGGGAACTCTGGCCTATTGGTCTGAGCTCCCCCTCAGTGAGGGTGACTGCTCTCCACCCCATTCCTATTTGTCAGTTATTGGCCTCCAGGGAGACTCACCTAGCCCACAGAAGTGGCATCTTAACTTATTACAGGGTCTGAACCTGGCAAGAGCCCTCCATAAGCCCATCCACCACCCCATCGTGTCCTCTGGTTTCCCTTCTCACCGGATCCCCTCACATGCTGTAACCCTTGAAGAGTCTAAGGCTCCTCACCTCCCCTCCTACACATGCACACACTCACATGCGGACACGCAGATTCACACACACATACAGAGACAGGCAGACATGTAACAGCACAGCAAAAGTCTGATGTTTTGTTTTATGGTTCTCTATCAGTCATTAAGGCCCAGCGAAGATGGTTCCACCCTGACAATACAGATGCCCTTTTACCAAAAGCACCCCCAGAGCTTAATTATAGAACTGATTATGATAATGTCTAATAAGCAAAAATTTATTTTGTTCATAATATTTTTAAAAAGATTTTATGTATTTATTGATTTGACAGAGAGAGAACACAAGCAGGAGGAATGGCAGGCAGAGGGACAGGGAGAAGCAGGCTCCCCACTAAGCAGGGAGCCAGGTGCGGGACTTAGTCCCAGGACCCTGAGATCACGACCTGAGCTGAAGGCAGACACCCAACCAACCGAGCCACCCAGGTGGCCCTATGTTCATAACACTTTTCCAAAATGCAGGGCCCGATTGTATTCCATTTTTGAAAGGCATAAAGTTGCATAATAGTAAGACATTCACCCTCTGTGTTCTTTTTTGCAGCAGATAGTCAAAGCCAGGTTGCTTTAGGGGACCAGCTCCATAAATCTGTTGTGTGTGCCTCAGACTGGGGAGTGTAGCCAGGACCCTAATGATGACACCCCTCTGGTGACATGTCAGTGCTGATTTAAAAGAAACCCAAGGAGCAAGAGTAAATGTTTCTGGTCTTCACCCTTCTAGCAAGGATTTTTATCAACCAGAGTGTTAAGTTTGGGATCCATAGCTTATCAAGGAGAAGATGAACTGGAACACATGCATTTCACAAAGGATGTCTGCAGCTATAAGTCATGATTCTGGGCTGCTAAAAACTCCTTATAGGTTCAGGCTGCTTATCTCTGTTTAAGGGTAGAGAAAACACCTATTACAGATTCTCTCAGGCTGTCCAGTGCCTCATTAAGGAATTTGGGGGGGGGGGGGAGGTGGCATGGGAGAGGGAGTAGTTCTGCGAATTAAAGTGGAACAGAATGATGAGGTCTGTTTTGAGGCCAAAGTGGGGGAAAAGGCAAGGGTTTTGCTTGTGAGCCTCTGCTACAATACAGAGAACCTTAACACAGACAGACGGTACCTTACAAAATGTAGCCCATAATTCAAACTGTCAGCTTAATCACACTGTTTCCAGGTAAAGAGAAGGAGCCCTTGTTTCCCGGGTAAAGAGAAGGAGCGTTGTTTGCTGACCCCCTGGTCCTCAGCCTGCCGCATACCGCCCCACTCTGTTGGCCTTTGTGTCGCCGTCCCCTCCTTCCCTCCTTTTTGGCATTGTGCTCCCTTCAAGTGGCCCCCTGGAAGGGACCACCCAGGGGGCTGCACAATGGGGACCGAGGTAGCCACCAAAACATAGGTTTTGTAAGACAGCCTGTTAAAAGAAAAATACTGTTTAACTATGTATGTGTTTGTCCTTTCTACAACTGTTTTGTGTGGCAAACAAAACCCCATATACAAACTTCACTGTGGCCGCGCATACAGCTGTTCCAGCCATCGGGTGTCAGGCTTGAGATAGTCGCTTCCAGTTTATTTTCCCAGGGCACTAATTCTTGATGCGGTTTATATTTACACATTTGGATTTATGGTCAGGAAATTTGATATCAAAGCAAACAAATTGCACTGGCTTTATGAAACTATTTTATCAATAGTCCTCAGTTGGTGGCTTGGCATTGCTCTTGGATGAAATTTGTCTGTAATGCTACTTAACAAAAGCTAGCAGCCCGGAATTCGGTTCTCAATAGCCATTTACACCTCTGTAAAAGGATTAGCTCTGCTTGATTGTTACACTGTTTAAATCTTAATTTGCATCTTTATGGAGGTAGAGCTTCTAGAGACCTCTCTGGTTCTCTGTTGTATTTGTGTACCTATGGGTGGGAGGTCACTGGAGGTTTTCTCTTATTGGTGAAGGTGCTAAATTGCTTCAGGATGACCAGTAAGCTACACAAATTGAATTAGCGTCTCAGGTTTTGACTGACAACAGGGGGCTTTGGTTCATTAGTTAGATTTTGTAGCAGTTGTGGTCTGAGTTGTTTGGTACATGAATGTGCACTCTTAGTTTTATTTAAACTTAAGAATCCTCAGGGTTCTTGGAAGGATTTTAAACATTTAAACATTCACTGTAATCAACAAATGCCCATGGGAATGAAATGTAAAAAACCAGAACCAGAACTGGATAAAATGATGGTTTTAAAAAGTAATCTTTTCTATCCAGACCGTGTGTTCTTAGCGTAAAGATCAAAGCCTTCTTATGTTTAGAAAGGAAGGTGGGTCAGACCAATGAGGAGGAAGAAGTTGAATTTCCCAGCCAGTGTTGCTGTAGGCACTGGAATTGGAAACAAAAGCCAGTTGTGTTGCCCCTTTCCCACCTTTCTGGGTATGGGTTATTCCTAAACTACATGCTCCTAACCAGTGCACCACCTCTTCGAATGATGCCTCTCTATTGTTGCTCATTTTGGAGTGCATATTTCCTTCCCTAAAACTTTGTTCTAGATGTCCCGCTCTGGTGCTTTGTGATCCTTCAGTGGCATTAAAAACACAGGAACCGTGTATCATAAAACTTTTTTAAAGTAACAATAGATTATATAAATACTGTAAGCCAACTCGTTACCATTTATGGTCAGTGATTACCACACTATTGAGACTGTTGTTCCCTAGAGAAAATAAAACCTGAAAGTCCGAGCCTGTAATGCTGCAGCTGAAACACTTAAATTATAAGTCCCCAAAAAGCTAAGACCCACAGGAATGGGAGACAGTTACCTGGCAGAGTTGAGGAATAGTTGACACTCTATAGGCTCATGTAGGGTTTGTTTTTATTTTTGTTGGTGTTTTTGTTTTGCCAAAAAGTATTTCTCAGTTTGCAATACTGAAAGAAAAAGATAGCACTTTTTCTCTCTTCCTTGTTTTTTAGTAAGAGTGTATATTAATTTGAGTGTTTGCATTAGCCTGGAATGGGGTTGTTTTCTTTCAGATCATCTCCAAAATTCTGTGTTACTAAAATATGAAAATGAAGCTAGGAAGCAATTACTTTAAATTTGACACCCCCCAAATTTTATGCATTGCATGCTTTAACCATTGCTGGGTAAAATAAAATACACCTCTTTAAAATTCCATTTGTATTTGTAGCTATTCCTGGTCAACCAGCAGGTTTGTCCACTTGCTGGACTTCACAGAGAACAAACTGGCCCTGTGTGTTGAAGCCAGGCCAGGCCAGTCCTACAGGTTCCCTAGGAAAGACTGGATCCAGCCTCATCAGACCGATGTCCCTCCAGTGGGAATTATTTTGGTTGGAATGCACGTGGAAGACACAAAAGAAGTTGAGATCTTGAATTCCAACATAGGCAGTGTTTCCATAGATATAGTCTTTAATCTTTAGCTCCGAAGTGTTTGAATTCTTGAATAGAGTTATTTTTAGCGAAGGACTGATGGATATTTTGTCAGCTAAAACCAGATAAAGCTATTAGAAATCCTCAGCACAGACCAGCTCATCTTTTAGACAGAGAAGCTCCTGAGTTTATCTAGAGCAGACCCAAGCCCTGTGCAGACAGTACTTACAGCGGTCTTACTGATCACTTGTTGTCCAGCCCTGGAAGCGCCGGGCTGGTGTAACAACCACTGTGTAAAAACATACTGTCGAAATAGGTGGGTCATGAATTTCTCTAATCTGTGTTTAAATCTTGGCCCGTCATTCAACACACAGTGTTGGTAAGTGTGTCTTCAGTGTCATGCTGAGTGCTACGTGAAACTTAAGATAAAAATCCACGAGTCCAGTTGCTATTCCCAACAAGCTTTTGGTTCTGTAGAGCAGACTAAGCAGACAGGACAAAACTAGAAGGCAGTTCCATACAATGAAGGATGCTGTCTATATAGTGAGTGCTAGCAAAAGTCAGGGATAAGAAAGAGCCCTGAATGAGCTAGTCAGAGAGGGGCCAGACAAGCGTGAGATGAGCTAGTCTAAGGGAGCCTAGACATCAAATTGGAAAAGGACAAAGGTTATGTGACCAGACAGTCAGGTGTCATGAAGCAACTGGCACACGGGGCTGGAGGGTGGGGGAGATGCAGTGGCAGCAAGGTACATTGTCGGCAGAGAATTCAGAAACAACAGCCAAAACCTGTCTGCTTTCTCCTATCACTATTCCTAAGAATGGCAAAGGTAAACTCCTCCCTGGCAGGAGGCTCTTCCCACCGCAACACCACATGCACAGCCTGCCTCGGTACACCGGCATCCTGAGTGTCTGCGTCTGCTGACTCCCACTAGCGTGCCGGCATTCTAGAGGAGCTACAGAAACATTGAGCCATGGTCCCTGTTCCGGTGTACCACCTGGTTCAGGGAGTCAGACTAAAGGCAGTCTAAGCTTGGAGACCCCGCGCTTGCAGGCGGGCTCTGTTGGTCCAGCATAGTATTTACCTTCTTTTGAATTAATGGCCACATTTGTAAATTTGGGAGATGTCCTATGAAAATAAACCTTGCGATGGTGGATTTCTGTCTTCTGTTGAACACTAGGAAGATCAGCATCACTGAGAACCACAGCGGGTGCTGTGAGTGACTAGCCCTTTGCTGGAAGCGTGGCCCCAAGGCCACCAGCCCCCACCATGGGCGCTTACTCCTGCCCTGCCACCCCCACTGCCGCTCTCTCACTTCTGTGCTTTCCCCCGGCCGGCACAAGCCCAGTCAGTCTCCTGGCCGGTTTGGGGCCTCAGGTTTCTTCCTTCACCAATAGCATCAGCCCATGGCTGCCAGGCCAACCCTCTCGAAAACACTGCTTTCAGGAAACCAGCCATAGCTCAGAAATCTGAAAGGTTTATCGCTATTTTCTCATCAGAATTTTATATCGAATTTTATTTCCCATTACAGTTGCCCCTTGAACAACAGGTTTGAACTGCACGGGTCCACTTATATGTGGCTTTCTATCAGTACATATGGTATTGTAAATGTATTTTCTCTTCCTTATGATTTTCTTAATGATTTTTTTTTCTTTTCTCTAGCTTACTTTATTGTAAAAATACAGTATATAATACATATGCAAAATGTGTGCTAACCAACTATGTTATCAGTAAGGCTTCAGGTCAACAGTAGGCTATTAGTAGTTAAGTTCGGGGACAGTCAAAAGTTATGTATGGGGGCACCTAGATGGCACAGTCAGTTAAGTGTCCTACTCTTGCTTTCGACTCAGGTCGTGATCTCAGTCTGCTTGAGATTCTCTTTCCCTCTCTCTCTGCCCTCCCACTCATGCATTCTCTTTCTCTCTCTCTTTCTCAGATAAATAAATCTTTAAAAATAAATAAATAAAAGTTATGTATGGAGTTTTGACTGTATTGGGGGGCGGGGGCAGTCCCATAATGCATGTGTTCTTCAGGAGTCATCTATACTATCGTATCACCACCAACAGCAACCCCTATCTGGCCAAATTATCTCCTTGCTGGTCCCCACACCCCTCTTAACCTGGCATTCCCTGTCACCTTTGCCTGTGCCGCTCCTAAGCTTGAAGTGTTATCTCCCCTCTGTCTAAATGCTGCCTGGTCGAGGGTCCTCCTCACCATTCCTAATTGTCTGCCTGCCCACTGGTTCTGAGCTCCCCTTTACATCTCTAAAATTGGCTCACCAGTGGTGGGCTTATCTTCCCCTGCTTAAGAGCAGGTGTTATTGTGGGAATCGAGTGGCGGCAAGATAAAGCCTTTCAGAAAAAATTAGGACCCAGATTTTGCCCAAAAAAAGTATTCATAGGTACTATAAGTGACATAGGCCAGGAGTCTGGGAGGTTTTTGACAGCAGAGCTCAGGAGTGAAGGTCCCAACCCAGGCCTGGCCCACAGGGACTAAGAATCCAAACTCAGAGTCTAGACAAGAGGTCAAGTGCCCAAGAAACCGAGGCACCGACAGTGTGACCCAGAGACTGCAATAGGTCCCAGATCCAGGGGGTCCATTTTAATTTCCTGCCCAGAGTAAAAGCCTGCATCAGAGTAGGGAGATAGCAGGGGAAGAAGGGGGACTGTGCCTGCAGTTGTCTCTCACCCTCCCCTAGGACAGAGCACATCTCCTTTATCCCCATGATATCAGGCACAGGGCTATCAAATGGATCCAGTAACTTAACCAACTATATAAGTAGGTGGGTCATGAGTAATTTGTAAATTAGTAATACTTTGCTAATTAATATATTGCTTTAGGAGTTGCTTCATTTTCATTTGGGGGTATATATCAAACATTTCCAACTGTGATCATCCCTTTAAAGTAGAAATACTGTTTTGTTTTTGATATCCTCTCCAATAGCTTTTTAGAATCATACTTTCCCCCAAATAGACACTTTTTAAAAGGAAATTACTAGCCAATCTCTTTGGAGGCTAATGGTATGATGACAGACCTAACTAGAAACAGTGACCAAATTGTTAGACTCGGCCGGTCCCCCCAGTATCCTGCAAATAAGTAATGAAAGCTAAATCCCTCTTCCCACGCCTTCCTGTTCTTACTAAGAATAAAGAAAATTTTATCATAGTGGGATCTGAATGGAGAAATAATAGTCATTTTTCTGCATTCAGAAATAGAGGACGTAACGTATACTTCAGCCAGCAGTTTCCAATTTCTTAGTAGTGACAATTTAAGTAAATTTCACATGAGTTGTGGAGCTCTAACTTTGTTATGATTGACAATATAAAATTAGCCTTTTCTGCTGTTAAGATTATCTAGCATTCCTATCAGGTGCAATGTGGAATGAGATTGCACAGCTGTAGATTGAACAACATTAAAGTCTTCAAAGGGTTAAAAGTTGCTTCCTCTGATGGACCTAAAACTGCCACATACACACAAACAAGTTTTTCAGACTGCCCCATTTTACATTTTTGTCGAGGGACAGTCTAGTTGCTGCATTTTTATGTCTAGATTATATTACAGATATATTTCAGTAAACCACGAAGAACCACCATAGATTCTAGAAGCGGTCCGTCTGTGCTTAAATAAACATCTCAGGCAGCACCTGTTTTATTTTATAGGCTCTATAATCACAGTGACATTCTGAAAGAAGACCTTGAAGCCTGCGGAACAGCTGTCCTTCACCAGCTTCTGAGACCCTTACCTGGGGGTAACAGCGATGAAAAGCAAGTCAGGTATTAATCACTGCTGGGGTGCAATGGCCGTTCTTGCTCCAAGATACTTCCAAATGTGAAGGGTCACAGAGTTGCAGACCCCTAGCTCACCCGGTCACCACTGGGGTAGATGCTTGTAGTCATCAGTTTAACTTTTTTGCGAACTGTCAATCACAATACATTTACTTCTTCGTGAATGTATTTGTTTCTAACTGTTAATTGGGTATATCCACTCAGTCCCTGCTCATAGCAGTGTTTTAAGGGCTTACTTGGGGAGAGGGAGCACAGGTAGCCTTTGTCTGGCATATTAGCATACCTTGAGAACAACCCAGGATATAATCCAGTATAACCACCTCCTCGAGGAATGAATTCCTCAATGTCCAAGGTCATGCTGGTGACACAGGCCTCCAATCTGTAGGTGTGGTTGCTGGACCAGCAGCATCAACAAGACCTGGGAGCTTGTTAGAAACTCATGTTCTGGGGCGCCTGGGTGGCTCAGTCATTAGCGTCTGCCTTCTGCTCAGGTCATGATTCCAGGGTCCTGGGATCGAGCCCCACATCGGGCTCCCTGCTCTGCGGGCAGCCTGCTTCTCCCTCTCCCACTCCCCCTGCTTGTGTTCCCTCTCTCGCTGTGTCTCTCTCTGTCAAATAAATAAATAAAATTAAAAAAAAAAAAAAGAAACTCGTGTTCTGGGGTGCCTGGGTGGCTCAGTCGGTTAAGTGTCTGCCTTCGGCTCAGGTCATGTATCCAAGGGTCCTGGGATCAAGCCCCGCATTGGGCTCCCTGCTCTGCGGGCAGCCTGCTTCTCCCTCACCCACTCCCCCTGCTTGTGTTCCCTCTCTCGCTGTGTCTCTGTCAAATAAATAAATAAAATTAAAAAAAAAAAAAAAAGAAACTCGTGTTCGGGGGAGCCTGGGTGGCTCAGTCGGTTAAGCGTCTGCCTTCGGCTCAGGTCATGTATCCAAGGGTCCTGGGATCAAGCCCCGCATTGGGCTCCCTGCTCAGTGGGGAGCCTGCTTCTCCCTCTCCATCTGCCTGCCGCTCTGCCTACTTGTGTGCCCTCTGTCTTTCAAATAAATAAATAAAATCTTTTTAAAAAATTAAAAAAAAAAAAAAGAAAGAAACACGTATTCTCAGGCCCCACCTCAGACCCCCTGAATCAGGAATCTGGCGATGGGGTGTGGCCATCTGGATTTTAATAAACTCTTAAGGGAACTCTGCTTCTTCAAGTTTGAGAGCCACCATTCCAAAGATATGCCTTAAATGGCCACAAATCTGAGATGAGAGAAAGAGAGAGAGAGTTAATTATTTGCAGGGTGGTTGGCACATATGAACCATACGTAATGCCTGTACATTTTTCCTTAAGTCAGTCAGATCCATTCCATACCCTCTACCCACCTTTTAGGAAATCTGGGTTTCTGTTCATGGCCTCAGAAGTTTTGTGACATTGAGCTACTTGCTGAGTTCATAGAATTACAAATGTGTAATGTGTGTAATGGTTTGTCCAGTAATGTCATCTGGTAGGTGTCTAATTCATGTGGCATAAATGTTGCCAGTGTTCTAGCTTTGATTTGTATTTTGGGGATTGACTGTATTTCCTCTTATAAAAAAAAGTCCTACCATTTACTAGCAGAGAACAGATTATTACTCAGGCCTGGTCAGCAGATAGGTGTCTGTGAAAGCCCATCTGCAAGGACCTTATGTGGCTGAGAGCATGGGAGGGGCTCTTGGGATCTGGTTATCTTACCTCCAACATCATTTTCTCTACCTTTAATGTGCCATGTGTGCTGTTTTATGTTCACTACTTTTCTTTAGAGTAGAATTCAGCTTAAGTCTGATCCCATCAAGGCATGAGAAGTCAGGATGATGGTCACTAAAAGGGCCTTATCACAAAAAAAACTTGGCCAATCAAATGGTTCCATTTCACTGACCACAATGAGCTTCACAAGTCCTAAGTGTGTTTACTTTACCCTTTGCATCTCCACTAGTGATCCCCAAACTATGGGAAATGTTGGAAATGACTGCTAGCCAGTAGCTTTTCAACCTAAAGCAGTAAAGGCAAAAAAATCCTCTTCCATGTATTTATCATGTGAAATAAAAAACAGCAGTCTTAAAATACTCCTTTACAAGGTGGTGGAAGAAGCTGCCTGGGAGGAGTCTTTCTGCACTCTATAGGTCGTTGGGTGCTTGTGTGTCGTGAGGCTCTTTGAGCCATGTTTGTTTCTTTCTCACTGCCTTTTATATCTGTTGATATACTATTCGGCATAAACCACAGTTGTGGCATGTGGTATAGGAAGCATATATGCATTTATGCTTTATAATTTTTATAATTCTCTGTGCAAACTGACTTGTTAGACTAAATGATTCATTGTTTGACTCTCTTAACCTAGGCTGCCAAACTGTGACTGTGGGTGAGAAGATATAATATCTACATCTACTAGACTAACGTTTGTTATAGTTTCTCAACATGCATGATAGAGCATTGATTTCCATTATGAAAGGTTGCATTTTACACGACTATTGATCTACAGTTGTGTATAAATCAGCCTTCCCTAAGAAATGATCCTTCTTTATGACCAACACAAATTTTAAAATTAATATCTGGAGCCTTCAAGACTGTTTGGTTACCACAGTCATTTTTTAAAGCCAGATAAAGAAGTCAGGAATGGTTACTAATGTCAGTGTTATGTTCTGTTACAATTAGAATTATCCCATGTACTGTGACTGGGGAGAGTGTGTAACACACACTGATTGTCACTGCTTCGCTCTCTAGCCTTGGAAAAAGTGCCCAGTGCTTATAGAACCTATGAGAGACAAGTAGTCAGGTCTTTAAATACATGTTCTTTCTGTTTTAACCATGGCATCTGGTTCCCCCCTGCCTTCCTTGCTCTAACCACCCCCTACACCCCTCAACACCTGGTAGTTATTGCTGGGTACTCCCCTAAGTGAAATATTCCTGCCTTCTTGGTGATCTCCCCTGGACCAAACTAGTCAGTTTGATGAACCATTCCAGAAACACAGATTTGGAGAGCATGATTTGCTTTTGTTCCTCAATTGCTAATGATTCTGACGTCATAGAAGTCTGAGCCAGCAGAGTGGGAAGCCTCTAGCAAGTTAAGAACTCCTTAAAGCCTGTTGAATAGAGCCATGTTTGGTGTGGCTAAAGTCCTGCTTGTGCCCCTGACCAAACCATGGCAATCTGTCTCTTTAATCTCATCTGTAGAATAGGATACCTGCCCCATAACCTACTCTAAAAGCTAATGTGAAGACTTCCAAATTCCTGCTCATAAAATGAAGCATTTTAAAAGAAAAAAGAACAAGACCATTACTATCATCGTTACTGATTTTTGTTATATCACAGATTGAGTGTTCAAAGACCTTCATTTGGAAGAAAGGCTTTTTACTAGGTAGAGGACCAAGTCACTATTTTAAACAATTAACTACTAAAATACGATTCATGTCATTGGGGGTACTTGATAAAAAATTTTGTTCATCATTGCCTTTGGGAAAACATATTTTAGGATAAAAACGATTAATTAGTAAGTAATTTTATCTTATATGATGAGCCATCATGAGACTATCATTTTTTTTTCCAGGTGCAACTAATTAATTGTCTCTCAAATACGGTTTCCCAATTCTGCTCTCAAACTCATGCTGAAAAATTGAGTCAGCTTTATATTGTTTGGATTACAATATGTAAAACCCTCTTTATTTTATTCTGCCTGTATTCAGAATAAAAGCAAGATGTTTATTAATTTTTCTGCATTTAAAACTTTGATCAAATTACCAATCTATTGTAAATCAGTTGTGGTTAGGAAGCACGGGTACATTTGTGTAAAGTGCAGTTTTCTGACTGGAAACCATTCCAAATATATGAAATTAATTATAGATTCGCGTCTCTTCTTTTGTTATATTTTTAGTTAGAGGAGTATATGACGCCAAACTTTGTTTTCTCTCTGTGGCACCGATGTTACAAATCTTCCAATGAAAGTGGACAAAAGAGAAAAAACTTTTTTAAGGCCTTTGTACTGCTTTGCAAATTTTCTGATTTGGTGTATTTATGTAGAACCATGGGCAACACTTCATGCAAAGACAGCCATGGCTCTTGCCCTCCTTGCCCAGTCGATCCTGAAATAAATCTGCAGAAAAGCCTATTTTTGTGCTTTAAGTGTTCGCTTAGCTGTACCGAAGTCACAGATTCTAGATGCTGTAACTCCTTCAGTAGTTCATTTGCTGCTTGGCCCCATGCAAGTCGATTAATGGTTTTGGCCTTTTGTGAAGTTTGTACGGTAATTGTGGGAAACCTTAGCTAGTTCTTCATCCCAGGACCCAAAGGATGGTTATAGTTGGTGGGGATATCAGTAGCCAGAGTCTTGCCTTGGCTTTGCCTCTGCAGAAATCGTGTGTATTAATCACCTGAGAGACTGGTCTCTGATCATTCAATCCATCCCAACTAATTTAATTAATGTAATTCATTCTAATTCTGCTTGTTTTCAAGTTTAATTCAACCTAACTAAACATGCTTTCAGACTAGAAACACAATTGATTTACTCATTATAAGAAATACAACAGCTGAATAGACTAGAATTTGCTCATGTCCTGTGAGTGCATTTTCCCAGTAGGGAAATCTATTGTGAAACTAAATGCAGATGGATGTTCCTTCATGTATATAAGAATCAGAACAAAGGAATTGAGTGGCATTATGACTTCAGTGAAGTCTGGAAGAAACCAACAAATTCAAGTTACTGAAGGGGCTGTCTGCCAAACTAGCCAGAAACTTTGGAATCATTCTGGGAACTTTTTAAAGAAGTTCAAGGATCCCCATGACACATCCTACTTTATGCAAGTCTTGGTTAAGTCAAGCAAAGATTTTAACAATAAAGCTGCATTAAAGAATGTACATATTCTGAATCGTATATAGACTTACTTTTTTCCCCATTTTATTACAAAAATTTCCAAACATGCAGAAAAATATAGGGACTGTACAGTGAGCATCCATCCCTATATCTACCACTCAGATCTACCATTGACATGTTATTACACACCCATATCTGTCTGTCTTTCCATCCTTCCACCCGTCTCTCAATCTCAATCTCTTATTTTGATGCATTTACAAGTAATTACAGACATTAATACATTGGGTTTTTTTAACTTTTTACTTTGAAATTTTAAAAAATTCGCAAAAGCAAATATAACAACATAATGAAATCCCATGATTTATAACTACGATCCACCAATTGTCAACATTTTTTTAGTCTTGTGTTATCTCTTTTTCTCCCCCACACTTTTTTCTTGAGTCATTTAAAACAGATAACATATTTCATTTACAAATACAAATACTTACCTAACAGATAAGCATTTAATACATTACTGTTGGGCGCCTGGGTGGCTCAGATGGTTAAGCGTCTGCCTTCAGCTCAGGTCATGATCCCAGGGTCCTGGGATCGAGTCCCGCATGGGGCTCTCTGCTCCTTGGGAGCCTGCTTCTCCCTCTGCCTCTCTCTTTCTCTGTCTGCCATGAATAAATAAATAAAATCTTTAAAAAAAAATACATTACTGTTTAACAAGATTCATTATCTAATACCTATTCTTTGCCAGTTGGCCTTGATTGTCTCAAAGTCTTTTTACATTTTATTTGTTTGAAAAAGGATCCAAATGATGTTACACATAAACTGGTGGTTTAATCCAGATACAAGATTATACTCCATTATATGTTTAAAAAAAAAAAAGAAGAAGAAGATAGCAGGAGGGGAAGAATGAAGGGGGGGAAATCGGAGGGGGAGACGAACCATGAGAGACTATGGACTCTGAAAAGCAAACAGGGTTCTAGAGGGGAGGGAGATGGGGGGATTGGTTAGCCTGGTAATGGGTATTAAGGAGGGCACATACTGCATGGAGCACTGGGTGTTATACGCAAACAATGGATCGTGGATCACTACATCAAAAACTAATGATGTAATGTATGGTGATTAACATAATATAATAATAATAAAAAAAAAGATTATACTCCAGACCAGTTATTTTGGCAAGACAACATCGTAGGTGGTACTGGTCCTTCTGTTACACGTCCACAGGCAGCACGGGATAGCTGGTTGTCCCACTTTTAGTGGTGCTAAGACTGATCTGTAGGTTCAAGCGTTGGCACACTGATGCCTTTATTTTTTTTTTATTTTTTATTTTTTTAAAGATTTTATTTATTTATTTGCGAGAGAGAGAATGAGAGACAGAGAGCGTGAGAGGGAGGAGGGTCAGAGGGAGAAGCAGACTCCCTGCCGAGCAGGGAGCCTGATGCGGGACTCGATCCCGGGACTCCAGGATCATGACCTGAGCCGAAGGCAGTCACTTAACCAACTGAGCCACCCAGGCGCCCCCACTGATGCCTTTAGTATGACGTTTACCACTATGTAATTTTCACAAAATTACCATTTCTTGGATGCATTCATTAATTTGGACTTACAGAATGGTGACTCATTCATTCATTTGTTGTGCATTTATTAGTTGGAAGAACTTTGCCCATCAACTTCTTGTTAATCCTGAAATGCATTTTTTTGACCACAAAGGTGGCATAAATGATTCTGTCCCTTTACTTACCAATTATCAGAATGAGTTGTTGCCCTAGCAGCCTCCAAAGGTTTGTTGGCTGGTTGGCTTATATTATTAATTATTGTAAAACACACACAGCAAAAGTTACCATCTTAACCATTTTTTTATTTTTTTATTTTTTTTTTAAGATTTTTGTTTATTTATTTTGAGACAGAGAGAATGAGATACAGAGAGCATGAGAGGGAGGAGGGTCAGAGGGAGAAGCAGACTCCCTGCCGAGCAGGGAGCCCCATGTGGGACTCGATCCCGGGACTCCAGGATCATGACCTGAGCCGAAGGCAGTCGCTTAACCAACTGAGCCACCCAGGCGCCCCTTAACCATTTTTTTAAAGATTTTATTTATTTGAGAGCAAGAGAGAGAAAGAGCATGAGTGGGGGGAGGGGCAGAGGGAGAAGCAGACACCCCCCCCCACCCCCCCCCCCGCAGTTGAGCAGGGAGCTCTGTGCAGGGCTTGATCCCAGGATGCTGGGATCATGACCTGAGCTGAAGGCAGATGCTTAACTGAGCCACCCAGGCACCCCCCGTCTTAACCATTTTCAAGCATTAAGGATATTCATGTTGTTGGGCACCAGATCCCCAGAACTTTTTCATCTTACAAAACTGAAACTCTACACCCATTAATCAACTCTCCAATTCTCTCTCCCTCCAAGTCCCTGGCAAGCACCATTCTGCTCTGTTTCTATGAATTTGACCATTTTAGGTACCTTATGTAAATCGAATTATCCAGTATTTGCCTTTTTGTAACTAGCTTATTTAACTTAGCATAATGTCCTTAAGATTTATGCATGTTGCAGCATGTGGCAAGACTTGCTTCCTTTTTTAAGGCTTTTTTTTTCTATTTTTAGAAAGGTTTTTATTCTTTTAAAAGCTTCCTTACTTTTTTTGTTATTTATTTTTTAAATGAACTCATGATTTTCATGTATCTGCCGTGTGTCAGTCCATTGCGGTCATTATTCTTTTTGGTGTTCAAAATGTCTCATCTTGGGCCAGTGGGATCCCCTTCATGATAGCCTCTGAGGCCTTTAGACACGACTCAGTAGTCTCTGAGAGCTTCCTCTCTGATACCAAGGTGTTCCACGCTCATCTTGTCTGTCTCCTACCCCAGAGGTATACTACATGCCATAGGCTGGGCATATAATTTAGGCTCACTTTTGAACTCTTTCCTAATATTATCTTAATGCTTTTTAATTACAAGTAGACCATAGTAAGAGTATAACAAGGATGAACAAGTATAACAAGTATAACAAAGAGTAAACAAGGATAAGAGTTGTTGAGAATAAAATGTGATCAGTTTCTTTTAACCACACGTAAGAGGAGCCTGACCATCTATGCTGTGATTTGAAACCATGGCTACGTATTAGAACCACTCTGTGAGCCTTAAAAAAATCCTAACGGCCAGGCCACACCCCAGTCCAGTTTTATTAGATCCTTTAGGAGTGGCACCAGACACCTAGGTTTTGCAAATCTCCCCAGGTGGTTCCAGTAGGCAATCAAAGTTGGGAATGCTCATTTAGCAAGTGAACTCATAACCAAAATAAATTAAAAAAAAAAAAGATACCTGGACTCTGGAAATTACCTTACTCCCGAATATACTAGGTTCCAGACTTTTCTGGATAAACTGTCCTTTGTTAACTTGATTGTGGCACCTCTAAAAATGAAGGAATCTCCTAGGTAACGCAGTATTGGCAGTCTTTAATGTGTCTCCCCTTTCTGTTTTATAGATCTGAACAAGCACCAGCAGCAGCCTTATTGAGGGCACACTTGGATCAGCATGTTGCCACGTTGCAAGAACATGATAATTCTATCAAAGAAGAGGTAGCTAAGCCATCTGAAGTTTTCCCAGTCAAAAACATGAACCAGACACCAAGGGTCAGTAATATTTATTTTTTAAAAAATAAGTTTCAATTTTATGCAAATGATTATTTGAGGAAATAGTGACATTCTTTACAATGGTTAAAATATTTGAAAAAAAATGTTACATAGTAAGTGAGGTTTTGTGATTTGTTTGCACTTCAGGCCTTTTGCACAGAGTTTTGTGTAGAAATCTCAACTCCCTCCATACAGTTAATTCAGATCCTAGAGGTAACCTATTTAAACATAACAATCACAACATTTTTTAAGGAACTTGGAAGCATCTTGTAGCATTCTGGTTTTCTTTCTCCACTCCATATAAAAATACTGAAAAGTCATAAATGTTAATTCAGCAAATATGTATTGATCCACCTCTGTACACAGGTACTAGCCCAGATACATTGGAGAGAAAGAAAGAAAGAAAAACTTGGCATCTCCTTCTGGGGAATGGCATAGTGGGATGTGTGCAATAAGAAAATAGCAAAGGATATGGGCCTTCAGAAGAAGGAGCCAAGCCATTTGGAGGTAGAATGAGGGCAGACTTTACAGGGGAGGGAGTAGAAAGATGTGAGGTGACCCTTAAAAGAGAGACAGAATTTTGACAGGCTAAGAGTGCAGGGGGGTGCATCAGGCAGGCGATGGCAGGGGCAACAGGGAAGGGCTGTTGGGAGCCAAAGAACAGACCCCGGAAGTAGAGCTGAGCTCCGGTCCTCCTGGCTGGAGGGTGGGCTCCAGGCTGGGGGTGGTGGGCGAGAAGGTCCAGGGTGTCATGGGCCCTGTGCGCAGCATCTGTCCAGCCCAAGTAGGGAGTTTGTGTTTGGTTTAGCAGACCCGGAAAGCCCTGAGAGCTTTTTAAGCAAGGAGGCACCCAAGGGAGAGTGTGAAGATGCTGAACAGATGGAGCAGATCCCTAAGGAGAGCAAGGGAGGACCCAGAAGGCCAGGTCTAGAGCGTGCCTAGTATAGTCTTCATGATTCTCTAGAAGGCCATCTATTCAGAGAGCTGGCGCTTCTTCTAAGTTTAATGCCTTATCAGTGTGTCTTATTTCAAAGTGTGTTTTCTCATCTTTACCTGTAATGTAGGGTTTTCTGGCTTTGATCCTTTTTAAGTTTGTATTTGTATCATGTTCAAAGTTCAAGGATTTAACATGTGCCCCTCCTGGAGGCAAGCCTTGCCACCTCAGCACCGAAGTCACACACAACTGTCACTGTGTGGTCAAGTCTCTGCCATCACTCCCTTCCCCAAGCCTTTCAAAACACCTTCAGTGCTTCCCAAGCCCCCCTTCCTTGCCTCTTTAATTAAAAAGAGGAGAAAGATTATTTTAACATTTCAAACATATACACATAGAATGATGTAATGAACAATCCCATGCCTGCCCAAGTTCATGTGTGTTGTTACCATTGCACCAGATTTGTTTCAGATTTCACCTTCTGCTTCCTTCTCCCCCCGACCCTGCCATCACCCTACCCCTCCTCACCCTCCTCTTACCTGCTTCCTTCAGAAATCACCTATTGCAGTTATAGATACAGCCCCCATGTGCCTCTCACGGATCCAGTTTCTCTTTTCACAGATAACCTGGAATGTATCCTTCTCACACACATTTGCATTTTACTGCATTTTATGTGATTCAATAAATAACGGTATTCTTTAGGAAAAACAGAACCTATGTTTCTTAGGTCCATTCCATATCTGTTGATAAATGTAGTTCTTAAGAAGGATTTTGTTCTCAGGTTTTGTTGTCCATTTTATTCAGTACTATTTTATAACAACACTGTTTCCCATTCATTCCATTCACTGCAAGTACTTCGCATCTCAACCACATCAAGGGTGAAAGATCTACTGCCCTTTCCTATCTAATCATCTTGTTATTTAACTTGTTTATAGTAGAACATATATTCCAAGTTCCAGATTACCAATTCACTCATAATTTTTCAAATAATAACTCCAGTATTAATGGGAAGAGGGCTGCCTGATTAAGAACTTAGGAATCAAATTATATTCTGCCTCCCCTAGTAGGCTTTTTGTTCCTTTTTAAATCATCATGATCTCATCTTCGTAACAATCATAAAAGCTACCAACAAATTAATGACGAAGTCTGTCCTTAAAAGTGGGCAGTTTCTGTTAGTTTAGGACTGAAGAAATGCACAGCCCTAAAGAACCGTGTTACCAAAATGACACAAGCAAGACAAGCCTTGTGAACTTCACAACAAAATGCTTTTGTGGGTTCTAGAACTGCTTTGCTTTACGCAATCATCCTGTCACAATGAGCAAAATCAAGTGTCTTTGAGTTATTTCTCTGCATTGAAACAATATAGGGGCGCCTGTGTAGCTCAGTCAGTTAAGCGTCTGCCTTCGGCTCAGGTCATGATCCGAGCCCCACATCAGGCTCCCTGCTTAGCAGGAAGCCTGCTTCTCCCTCTCCCTCCCCCTGCTTGTGTTCCCTCTCTCGCTGTCTCTCTGTCAAATAAATAAATAAAATCTTTAAAAAAAAAAAAAGAAAGAAACAATATATACATTTAGTAAATAGTATGGGTTAAATATTTCTCCATAGATAAAAATCATAAAACTAAGGGTTTTCAAAATTTAAGAAAGCTCTACTAGAAATTACTTAGTGAAGAATCTAACGAAGCTAAGAAATATTTACTTTGATCTCTTGAGTTAATGGCTAATCAAACAGCCACATGTAAATGATGTTTACCTGTGGGTCCCTTTGCTGTCAGCTGGAGTCAGTCCCGTCTCTTGAGTAAATACATCATTAAAGCCGCGGAAACTCGGATTATGTCCCCTCGAGACCAGATAAGATCCACAGCACCTGCATAACCTATTAGGTAATTACATAATTGAGCTGCATGCTTTTAAATCAGAAAAATTTGTAATTACTTTATGTGGAAAAAAAAAATGAGTTGGGTGCCTCATTAAAACACTAAGTGCCTTAATACTCCTTTTCTCCTACGTGATGTCTCTTTCTGCCCGGGAGAACTTCTCCAGGCAAAGCAGAGTGGCTTGCTGGTGTCACCCACAGAGTAGGTCAGTCCTGTCCCTCACCACACATACACTGCCAGAGAGACATGTGATTGGTCACAGAAATCCCTTCACCTCTCCCTAAATGATGGACTGGTTTTTTGATCTTATCTCTTGAATACTCATTTGCTGGCTCATATGAATACTTTCCCATTTCTTTTAATTGCTACATAGATAAAAATCCCCTTTCCTTCTCCTTTCCCCTTCCCCTCCTATAACTTAGATATAACTTAAGAGCATTTTGCTTTAAGCTGTGAAAAATTACTTCTGGTGTGCAAGAGGAAGGTTCTTGAGGAAGGTCAGTTAAATTTGTGTATTAGGAAAAAATGTCACCTGCTGTCTACAGCCATAATTCTCTTGCTTTTTTTGTATCTGCATTAATAGCACTGATTTAGGTATAGAAGAGAATTTAATTTTACTAAATGCTTTCACGTTCACTTTCTGTTTATATTTGTATCACCCATCACAGAAATTGGACTCTTTTGTGGGTAGCATGTCTTAAAAAAAAAAAAAACCTCCAAATTTGGAATATTAAGGTAAACAAAAAGAATAAAAGAAAATTGTCTATTGGCATTGCAGAGTGTAGTTTTTAATATTTAATATACTGACAAACATGGGCTGTACTTTTGTGTACAAAGCTGCTTTTTTTCCCACTTGTCACAAGTGGGCTTCCCTTCATATCATCCCATGTTCTTCTCCATCATTTCAAATGGCTGTACGGAGACCCTCGTATGGATATCCAGTCTCTTTTTTTTTTTTTTAAAGATTTTATTTATTTATTTGAGAGAGAGAGAATGAGAGACAGAGAGCATGAGAGGGAGGAGGGTCAAAGGGAGAAGCAGACTCCCTGCCGAGCAGGGAGCCCGATGCGGGACTCAATCCCGGGGACTCCAGGATCATGACCTGAGCGGAAGGCAGTCGCTTAACCAACTGAGCCACCCAGGCGCCCTGGATATCCAGTCTCTTTAAACACACTCCTGTTGTTGAAGTTTGTTTTTAATTGTTCCTCTAGTAAAAAAAATTTCAGAGAACATCTGGGCTATTCAATTTTTACAGCTGTCCATGCTGTTTCCTTACAATGAATTTCTAGATGTGGAATTGTCAGGTCAGAAGGTACGTACATGCATCTCTCAACGCTGTAGCTATGCACCAGTATATCTCACTCTGGAAGGGTCATCAGTTATGAGGAACGAATGAAAATATCATTTCCTTGAGCTTTTAATAAAACTGGATACTATTGACTTTTTTTTTTTTTGAACACCAAGATTGAGAAGTACAAATGACATCCAATTTTTTTTGTTCATTTGACCTTTATATTACAATTGAGGTCAAATTTTCCCCTGCCTATTTGTTAGCCATTCGTATTTCTTCTTTAATAATTTGCAGGTTCATGTTCTTTGCTCATTTTTCTATTAGGTAAGTAATTTTTTTCTTATTGACTTGTAAGAATTTTTTTTTCTAGAAATTGGTACAATTTGTTACAATATTTTGAGCAGTTTGATTTTCTCCTCTCATTTCTTAAAATGGTGTTTTGGACATAATGTCTTTTCCAGTAATACGTTCATCTATCTATCTATGCATGTGAATATCATAATTGATTGTTTCTGGGTATAAAGTAAGAGATGATTCTTGGGGTTCTAGACTTAGCAGGATCCATATTTAAACTGAACTTTAAGAAAAATTCTAGTAGATTGAACGAATAACTCCAGGTGTCCTGCTGATTATAATTCATGGGATGATTTATCTTTCACGAGAGCTGAAATGTGGAGATATCACCATCCGTCATTCTGCAAACAGTGTGTGCCTTGGCATTGAATTTCCCTTTCTCCTGGCTCCGGGGAAGGCAGAAAAGTGAGAGACTAGTTTGTTGGTATTGACTTAAACATCAGACTGCTGAGAGCAGTGAGACAGTCTCCATCCCCCTCCTGGGCTCAAAATGTATGAAATTGAAGAGAGCCTTTATTAGCTAACAGATAAGTTGAAACCCAAGCATAGTCCATTCATAAACACCATCAGGAGGCCGGTAGGAAAAGTTGTTGTCTGGTGGCATTTGTCACATACGAGAGCTCCAATTTGCAGAGCTCATTCAGTCCCAGCGTGAGCTGTGTAAAGCAGCTTGTTCACTCTTCTCTGGGCTTTTGTTCCTGTGCAGGTATGGGTTAGTGTTGTAGCCTCAGGCCGCAAGCTCCTTCAAATTGGGGGCTTCCTTAAAAATCTGTCTTTCTAAAAGGTCTGCTAACAATACAGCTTGGGAATGTATTACAGATGTTTCTCCCGACTCTACCGAAGTTGTTTTTGACTTAAAACTTTCTGATTATTCCTTGTCTGAGGCTGACGTTTCTTTCTGCCCTGCTTATCATTATTCCCGGCTTGTTAGGGCCTTATATTGTGGATTCTTTTACGGATGACCCACTGGGCACATTTGCTGCTCTCTGTTGGCTCCATGGTCCAGTAAAGCCAAGCCAGCCATTCTCATGTAGTAATTGGACCTTCTACCAAAATCCTTACAGATAGAAAAAACTCATCTTTGAGAAATTATCTATAGAATTATCTTAGAAGATGAGTCCTTTTTTCAATGTCCCTATCAAAAAAGTACGAGAAATCCTAGAGATAGGAGTATTGAGTAGTGAAGATCATTTATCTTCATTTATGAAATATACGAAATAAAGACCTGCAATATGCTCACCACTCTACTTACCTCACCCCAGTAAAAAAAAAAGGGGGGGGCTCAGCGTAGAACTGGTGGCAGGGCTGGTATCAGTATCAAGCATAGAAAGACTTATTAGACATTTGCAGTATTATTATAGCATTTTATTTTGAGGCCCAATTGGAACCCAGCTAAAGCAAAAGAGGGTCTCGTATGAAAAGGGATACACAGAGCAGTGAGATAAATTGTGTGTCATCATTGAGGGCCTAATGAGAAGTAATCTGAGTCACTGGCAACCCCAGTTTCCGTTGTCTGCAAGTTCTGCAGCACAAAGTGCAGGAAGCTGCAACAGTTCTTAAACAATTTTATTCTTAAGATATGTGTGGAGACAGAGGCCATTATAATGAAGTCATGCCAAGAAATTATTAGTTACAGCTATTGCATAAGATGAGGAAGAAATACATCTTTGAGGGTCTTCCAGATATTTGGATTATTTTAACTATCAGAAAAAGAAAACTACAGCTTTCATTACAGAATCTGGGCCAATTCTTTTTGTTCATATTCTAAAATGCTTTTCACATAGCCAGGATTATTGGGCACACAGAATTGGAGCTTAACTCTCTGTGGGAAGAGCCTAGATCAGGATGGGTAGAGATCTAGAAATGAGACATGCCAGGGGATGGTCCAGAGACCATACTGACAGTTGAGAGATGGCAGTTCAAGGACGTGGTCCTACTCTTCATACCTCTTCCTGGACAGATTCTGGAAGCAGTTGCAGTGCAGTGGTCCATGTAGGCGGCTGGGATTGGGGCACTCTGACAGCCAGGGACAGGAACCAGCCCTGGCCTGAGCTTCAGAGGCAGGACTTTATACCTGAACCCTAGTCTGCAGGGATACTGTGCAGATCATCCCAATATAGAGTTACCGCAATTGGAATAAGATCCAGGACTAATTTAAACAAATGAAGGAAAAGCACCTGGTTACTAGAAGTGAACCACAGACAGGTCTTGGCTACAAGTCTAACTTGATGCCAGGTCCCTTGGCCAAGGAAACTAGAACTCCTTAAATCCCCTCTAATCAGTTGCTGCAGCCCCTAGGATGGGCATGAGTCCAAGAGGTCAGCCGGTCCTAGGGAGGGCAGAAGGCAGGAGCCTTGCAAGGATGTCAAAGCCCACAGCAGTGACCTCAAAGTATGTTCCAGGCCAAACTCAACAAGGCTAGATCTTCCATATTCTGCCTCAGTAAGGCAGATATGTCAGGACATCTTCACCTTCTTTTGTATTAATCACAAGGAAAGATTATTGTCTTCCCTCTTCTTCCCCAGATAATTATGGTGTTACCCCTTTGTGCTTAGACTAAAGATGACCCGTGAGGCTTTGTCCCTGTCCCACTCTTCATATTAACTTGTAGAATCTCTTGTTTGTTTCCAACAGGTTGGGTTGGACCCTGCCCTGTATTTATTCCTGTCATCAGATACCAGTGATAGATCAGCACCACCACCTAGGTTTTCTCTGCCAAAAGCCTGGGCAAATCACCACTTACAAGTAGGAAGTGAACGAGAAACATACACTCTGGAAGGAGGTTATGTCATCATTGGTTACCTCTTGTTACCAGTATATTTGTATTTCTCAGGAGGAGATGGACCTGGAAATGAATAGACCCGAGTATTAACTTGTCCTGTTAATTGCCACTTGTTCTCTACCTCTCAGGTTGGCCGTGATGAAATCTGTGCCCACCTGCCTGCCCACAAGACATGAGGTGATATGGGTAAAGACAGTTCAGGGCCCTTTGAAAACAGATAGGCAGTGTGGCAGGCCAGTTTCCTAAGCTCCCAGAAGACTGAGGGGCAAAGTGTGAAGTGTCTTTATCCTTGATTGAAGATTATGATTTAGAATAAGGTTAGTTCTCTTTTTGTTTTCATGTATCCTCCTCAGCCACAAAGTTTTTCTGCAATCCTCTCATTTGGGGAAGTTCACAGGTCATTTCTAGAAGGATGGGGATACCTCAAAGTCACATCCTTCCAGATCTCTCATTCCAAATCAACTGTCTTCATGCCTGAAAAACAGATTCATGCAATGAAAGATAAATCTTGGATGAACCAGCCCAGATTAATGGAGGTGGTCACATCTCATATACATACTTCATGAGTCAGAGAACACTTCTGCATTCCATAAGTCCTCAAAGAAGGTATCACAAGTGCAAGTTGTTGTAAAGAAATTATGCTGGAAAATAATCAGATGTTGTCTCATCTTGAAGACATTTTAATTTCAGTTAAAAGGAAGCAAATTAAATCCCAAGTAAAGCTTAACCTAAAATTACATTTGAAGGCTGGATTTTTGAGACCAAGGGTAATGTGGTTAGAGTTTGTTTTTATTTCTTTGTGCTTTCTTTTAAACACTGTAGGCAACAGCATTATTGAAAAAAGCCCTTACAGAAGAGTGTGACGATAGGTCAGCTATTCACAGTAATGAATCATCTTGCAGCTTGCCGTCTATTCTGAATGACAATAGTGGAATAAAGGAAGCCAGACCCGCTCAGTGGCTCAACAATGTTCGTACAAAGGAACAAGGTAACTATTGCTATAAATTCTGTCCACAGAAAACATGCATTCAGAATCAACGCAACACCCTCTTTCTTAAGGTATACCTATAAAATTAAGCTGATTAGAGAACACTTCTGATTTTAATATGCATGATATTTTCTCTGTTTTATACCACCTTTTAGGAAATATATTTGTTTTCATTTAGTTTAACAGGAATGGAAGACCTAATCATAGGTCTGCTGTTATGCTGAATTTCCAATAAGTTTTTTTTTAAGACTTTATTTATTTATTTGAAAGAGAGAGAGAGCACAAGCAGGGGGAGGGTCAGAGGGAGAGGGAGGAGCAGACTGCCTGCTGAGCAGGGAGCCCAATGAAGGGCTGGATCCCAGGACACAGGGCTCCATCCCAGGACCCCGAGATCATGACCCGAAGGCAGGCACTTAACTGACTGAGCCACCCAGGCACCCCTCCAATAAGTTTTTATAAGTAATGAAATGTTAGCAAAATGAATCTCTTGGCAGTAGATCATTTTGATCATGTCACAAGGATGAAGGTGATTCCATTACAATGATTCCATAAAATACTGCAAAGTTTTTGATATCACTTAATAAAATTTACTCATAATTTGTAAACATTCTTTTTTTTTTTTAAAGATTTTATTTATTTATTTGAGAGAGAGAGAGCACATGAGGGGGGATAGGGTCAGAGGACAAAGCAGACTCCCTGCCGAGCAGGGAGCCCGACGCGGGACTCGATCCTGGGACTCCAGGATCATGACCTGAGCCGAAGGCAGTTGCTTAACCAACTGAGCCACCCAGGCGCCCCGAAAGCATGATTCATTTAACTACCTTTTTGAAGATCAATCTTTTTTCTGAATGAACTGAGTGATCAAAAATCACATTTTTAGAGAGGTATTACCAATAGGTCTAAAACATGTCCTTGCTGTCAGAGTTCTTATAATTTTGTCTTTAGTCTGAGCCTAGTAGTATAATCTTTATGCTATGAAAATGTCCTAATTTGTCTTGCCAATATTCATTAATTAAATTTTGACAGGGATACCTAACTACCTATTAACCCCAAACTAAATCTGAAAATTCTATACCATACAATGTAAACATTCTTTTTAATTGTAATGGAACCTTATAAAAGTTTCAACAGATGACTAAGAATCAATGAGTTTATGCCCCCCAAATTTAACAGCCAATTTTTAGTATCCGGAAATTGTGATTATTTTAGTAGTACCGTTAAGGCATGCCAGGAAACTGCTGTAATGGCATTTCTAAGACAGCCAGGAGTTGCTCAGGATATACGCAGAAGTCAATATACATGCGCAGGATTTGGAGCCCACTTGTTTTAAGCCCTATTGAATTTGACAGATGTTGGACTATACTGTTTTGCTTGAAGGCAACATAGAGATACCTTAGATTTAGAACACGTTTCCTTTTGGGGCGCCTGGGTGGCTCAGTCAGTTAAGTGTCTGCCTTGGGCTCAGGTCAGGATCTCTGGGTCCTGGCCCTTGCTGGGCTCCCTGCTCGGCAGGGAGTCTGCTTCTCTCTGTCCCTCTGCCCCTCCCACCCTCCACCTCCCCACCCCTCCTACCTCCCCCACCCCCTGCTCATGCTCTCTCGAGCTCTCTCAAATAAATAAATAATCTTAAAAAAGAATAGGTTTCCTTTTAGAAACAGTACAATTTCAGACAAAAAATAAACCCACAGAAAGGGACATGGGGAGGCAGTGAAAATAAAAGGAACGGCAGTTTAAAAAAAAAGGCAAACAAAGGTCCACTCCATAAATATACCCTTGAGATACACTTTTATCATCATGTGTTTTGTTTTTAGAAGTTTCCAGTGGCTGTGGAGACGAGAGCAGGGAAGAAAGCATGGCAGCGAAGATCCCGATCACAGGTAAAGTTACGGTCACCTGTGAATTTCAAACAGGATTCAACCTTATAAGCAGAACCTTCTAGGTTAGTGGTTTGTGGACTCCACTAAGAGCAAGGGTATTCAACTGCTGCATGCTGGAGCAGGCGATTAATCATAAGAGCAGAACGTGTGAGCTTACTTTAACATAAACTAAGGTGGAAAATAACCGTGTCTATTGAATTCTTCATAATCATGTCATACCTTTACACGTGTGAGCACCCCCATCACACAGACTTTCAGCAACTGCGTCTGGGTGACAAGGTCAGTCTCCATGGGGAACACCCAGTCATTATATGGCAAACTACAGATGTTTCTGATGTGACTCTTTTCTTGCCTGTGATGATTGAATGTGTATCATTAAAATAAGAGCAAGGGGGAAAAAGTGCCGGACATGAAGCTTGCCTTGTACCTCCGATAACTTAAAACTAACCAAAGATAGGAGGTGGTTACTCATCTGATAATATAACAATTTTAGCAGTAAGGTTTCATCAAGACCTATCGAGATTTCTGCCCATGTATTATGCTTGTTTAGATGGAATCTGAATAACATTACTTTTTTTAGTTTTAGAATATCAACAGCAGCAATTAGTATTCTGAACAGAGTTCTATTTGTCGTACATCTAAATTTACTAGTATCTTATTTTGTAAAGTGGTGTACTACTTCATTAGAAATTCAAAGGTCTGACTTTAAATATTTATACAAGTAAATACACCATTGCACAGAGGTACTGAGGCATGCATCTGCA
Organism: Mirounga angustirostris; assembly: GCF_029215605.1. Classification (NCBI taxonomy): domain Eukaryota; kingdom Metazoa; phylum Chordata; class Mammalia; order Carnivora; family Phocidae; genus Mirounga; species Mirounga angustirostris. The sequence goes on along the minus strand of NW_026991718.1, from coordinate 92,495,376 downwards.
TATGTGGTAGTTTTGTTGTTTATAAGCAGAAAAGAATGGCTTTCTTTTATGGCAGTACAATTCATGGCCTGATGATTAGTTTTTTAAACCCATGTTTCTGTGATGAACTCTGGTTTTGAAAAAGGAGTATATAGTAGAGCAATTATTGTATATATTCTGCATCAGATAATATTTCACTCCATACAGAGGTATTTCACTTCATACAGAGGTTTTCTTTTCTTTTCAACATTTTCCCAGTGATATAGTTTATTGCATTTTTATTCTTCATTTTGAGAAAATTCTGTTAGAGTCTCTTCTTTGTTTTCTTTTTATTAATAGAAGTGTAGATGATCCCAAGCTGCAAATAACCAAAAAGTTATTTGGATACTTTTCCTTTGCAATTTACCTTTGAACGCAGAAGTATCTAATGACCTCTGAACTTATTTCAGTTAAAATGACAAAGACTTATTGGGTGGAAACCAGGAAACGACCCAGTTGCCCATTCTTACTTCTCCAGTATTCTTTCCAGTCATCCCTTGCAAGTAGATGACTCTCCCCCAAATTAATGCAGATGGTATTTTCCATAGACTTTCTTTAGAGTAGAAGAGATAGTTAAGTACTGGACTTTCACATTTTTCTCCTCTTCATGCAGCAAGAGGTGTGACGAGCTTAACAAGGATTATTTGCCATTAGAGTCTTCAAAGAAATTGCTGTTCCAACAACCTGCCGTTGACCCATCAAAGTTGGCAGTTTAAAAAAAAAAAAAATGCTTTGTGCCTGTTGTATGCCAAAGTAGTAGACATATAAACTAACTTGGGAAATATATAAGGAAAAAAAAAACTTTCAAAGCTAGTGACTTGGAGCATTGCCAGCTCTGTCCTGGCTACCACACTCTCTTCTGTGCTCCCCACCCACCAGAGCTCCCATGAAGTTAATGTTTGAGGGCCTCAGGCACCTTGGCCCTGCTTAATACTGTTGTCATGCATGTCACTGAAATTACTTTAATCTTAAGTTCTTTTTTCCCCCACTTTTTTGCAAGATGTAATTGTCATATAACATGGTCTTAGTTCAATCTCCAAGTTCTTGACCATCATCTTTTTATTAAATCTTTGTGTCTTTTGGCATAATTATTTGGAGATTTGGCCTTTGGTAGAGTTAGGGCAGGTATATCATTTGATCTAAGATAGAGTCTGCCTCTCCCTTCATAATAATTTTGTTGACGTTTTCCTGTTGTATGAGCTGCATTCCTTCTAGAGTATTCCAAAGAAAAGGAATATTCCTGAGGCTGTCCTCTGGGAGTTGAGGAGATATGGCGGCTGTCCCTGGGCTTTGGCATCAGCTGTCTATGTCAGCTCTTAACTCCCTGCTCTGTTTCTCCATCCCTCTGGGTCTCTCTATTGGGAAAGCAGACAAGATTGTCTTAAAGTTGAAATGAGATCATGTGTGTGGAAGTGCCAAGCATGTACTACACACTCAATATATGAATGCTTCCTCCTGAACTGCACTAGGCACTTGGGACCAAGACCCACCCAAGCCCTGTGCTGCCATAACTCCTCATAGACAGCACTTCCCAGTAGTACCACTAAATTAGTTTCTGTAAGAAATTTCCACTTGAAAAATCAATGGATGGTTTGAATCCAGAAGGATGTTTACCTTATCAAAAAGGAATCTTAAGGAGAGTTTCATGATATTTTAGGAACTTCTAATTAGTCCCATGAAAAACCATTTAAGAAGAATAACAGAAGTTGATGAAGTGACTCCTGGTGGTCTCCCTGGTGGAGGCTGCACGGCTCTGCCTGTGAGTGTTCATTTGCCACATGTGTGATATACCCACGGTTGAGGACGTTGCAGGGCACCTGATCACCAGGCAAGTCTTCCCCTGGTGTGCTCTAACAAATGTTGCTGGGCTGGTGCAGCATTTCTCCCCATCTGTTCTGTGCAGTATACCCAGAAGGTACTTTGAGGAATACGTATTTTGGGACCAAACCCTACGTGACCCCTCTTTCCCTTTATAGCCAGCACAGTGTGTTGAGGCATGTTAAAGAACTTTTAGAACTTCCAATAAATGAACCATTTACAAGTGTGAACCTAGAGTTTCAAATAACTTATCTCCTATCTGAAAATGGCTGCCACATACCAACATTTATCAAGTGTAACTGCAGAGTGTAGCTCAGGGGGCCCTGTATGTGAGTGTTGCAAGGAAGAAATTCACAGTTGGGTCATGGAAGAACTTTCTAGCTCTTCATTCCAACAAAAACAAGGTGAGGGTCTTCCAGCTGCTGGCTGGTTGCACCATGGCAGGAACCCGCTCTCTAGAGGGGTACCGTGGAAGGAATTCTTGTTTCCAGGAACGGTGACATTCCTTCAAATGCTGGGAGTCTGTGATTCTCAGTCCGTAGCAAAGGAATCAAATGTACCAACATTCTCATTTCTTTTTTTCCATTTGCTTATGATTTCCAAACATAGGTTTTCCTGGCAGAAGGGCTCGTCTTTAACTTATTTGCTGTCACTCTGAAAGGCATATGCTTTGTTAGTCATCATTTGGGAGAGTGTAAGTTTCATAACCCTGGCTCCCACAATCTGTGCTAGAATTTACACAGAAATCCTTCCATACACACCCATACACACTCACAGCCTGTATGATCTGCCATTGTTAACACTATCTACTCCTTTTATTAGTCTGTCAATTCACACTAAAGAATCCAGGTACGAATCAAAGATTAATTTGAATGTCTATGAATGTGTGGTTTTCTGTGTATAATAAATAATATATCATGTGCATGTATGCTACACCTTTACTTGGGCTGCATCCTGGAAATACCAGGACAGCAAAAGCCTGCGACCCTGCCTTCACTAAGTCTCCCTCCTGTCCAATCCTCATAACAGCCCGGTGGGGTAAACATCAGTAACTAATTCTACAGACAGTCCAACAGAAACCTAGAAAGGTTAAGATTCCTGTTCAAGGCCAGGTAGCTAGTGTGTTGGGTCTTGAACTCAAACTTCAAGATTTAAGCTTTGACCTTCCATTCCACCAGCCCTTCCCCTTTCATTTGACAGGAGAGACACCCACGTCAGGATGTCTGAATCAGTGAAATGTCAGTGTGTATCCCCACAAAAGATGAGCTCTGCAAGGATGCTTTGAGAGCTATGATGAACAATGCCACACCTTTCCTTTCCCTCGTGTCAGGCCTAGAGAGGTGGGTGGCTTGCAAGGATTTCTGAGTACAGACTGTACCAGAAGTTTGCCCTTCATAAAGAGGGGCAAACCTGAGTGCAGTTAGGCCTGAGACCACGTGCAAGTAGTAGGCTATTCAGGTCAGTGTTTCCCTGAAACACTTAGGCCAGGATTAAGGTAATACTTACCTAGCTGATGAAAGTACCCCTCTGAACGACTTCTACCCCCAAGTAAAATTTCCCGCATTGGCAATTCTATTTGTATTCACACTAAATTTACCTTTGAGAGGTAAGTGAGTTTTCATTTTAGCCAGTGATGCAGCTTATGCTAAATGTCATAAAAACCCATCACCTAACACAGAATCCTGCACACAGTGGGCACTCATTTTGTCAAACGAATGAATAAAAATGAGCTTATTAAGGAGTTTCCTTAAGGCTTGTTGATTCAGGCCAGAATACTATCTCTTTCAGTCATTCACTCCACCAGTACTTTTCCCACCCCACGTGCCCATCCTGGCAAAACTCATCTCCTTAAGCTCCATGTGAAAAGGCCTCTCAGCTTTTATCTCAAGAGGATTAAGCCTCTAAGAATGTCCATTCAGGCTCTCATTCTTTTGACACCAATTCTCTTGGTCAAGCTGTGTTGAAAGTGGTTGCCTGACTGTGCCATTTCTCACTGATATTCTTTGGAAGCTGAAGTATTCAAGGTTATACTAAGGTACGTCCATTTAAAAGCTGTGTGGGAGGTCAGCATAGATTTGAAGGGTTAGGGTTCTGGGCACTTAGGGTTCTGGGCAGTGCTTCCCCAAACATGATTACATGAGTTTTTCATCACACTGCAAAAGGGCTGGAAGCCTACAACAGCCAGGTTGTCATTGGCGACTAGATTTATTCTGGGAGAAAAGACTGCAGTGACAACTTTTGGCAGCCAGAGAACCGTGTCTCATTTGTCCTGTCCAGAAGTGCACAAGAATCACGTGAAGACCTGTCACTTGCCGTACTTGGGACCGGGAACCCCCCCAACTCATGTAAAACCAAGGGAGCCGCCACATGCTGCTGGATTGCCCACTGCAGTCCACACAGCCCTGTCTCTGTGGTGGGGGTCAGGCTGCTGGGGCTTCAATCATGGCACCTGCTGCCTACTGGTTGCTCCAGCAAAGCAGTCCTCACTCATGGCATTGAGTGTGGTTGTGGTGATTTAAAGTGGCCGGTAAAGAATGAAAGGCATCATTCTGAAGAGTGCTCTTGGTTGGAGGCTCCTGTGTTCAAGGAAATCAACTCCTAAGTGCCTAGAGAAATTCTCCTCAGTGGTTGTGCAGTAGCATATGCCGTGCAGGCTTTTAAACATGTCCATGCCCAAACCACACCCTTGACCAGTCACACCAGAACCTCTGGGGGTGGGGCCCAGGCATCAGCCTTCTAGATACCCAGGTGATTCCCCAGGTGTGAGAACCAGGAAGCAGGAGGTCTCAAATCTGAGAGAGCCCTTATGGGTCATGTTGTGAAACACCCTCATTTTACACAAAAGACCCAAGTGAAGAGAAAGGAAGAAAAGGGATTGGGTTTTGGATATTTCCATAAAATTGGGGCTCAGGGAATTTATTATTTTCCCAGGGCTGCTATAACAAAGTACCACAAATCTAAAACAACAGAAATGTATTCTCTCACAGCTCTGGATGCTAGAAGTCTAAAATCAAACTGCTCCTTCTGAAGTCTCAAGGGCAGAACTCCTCCGTGCCTGTTCCAGCTTCCGGTGGCTCCTGGCGTGTGGCAGGACCACTCCAGTCTCTGCCCCATGCTCACCTTGCCTTCTTTCCTGTGTCTGTGTTCGCTCCACTTCCTACCAGGACCGCAGACATTGGATTTAAGGCCCACCATAAATCTAGAATGATTTCATCTTAAGGTCCATAACTAATGACATCTGCAAAGAACCTGCTCCCAAGAACACATTCTGAGGTTCTGGGTGGACATAAACCTGCGGGGGAGATACTTTGCAACCCACCACAGTGGATGAGGAGGGATTTCTGCATATTTTACATTTCTAGCATGCAGGTCATATTATACAGCTATTATTCCTGGCCCTACTATAAATGATGATAATGATAATATTACCATCTTTCTGATTCTTCTGTAAATCATTGCATGCAAAGCTGCTAAAAATCCTGCTTTGTGTGCCAATAAAATACAGCTTCCTGATCAGATTACTCCATCTTTGAAAAGTTGAAGCTTCCATGACTTTCAGAGTTGAACACTCACCTCCCAGGACTGAACAGTGTTAAGTGGCAGGCACTAGGGCTATAAATTTACATGTGAAGTAATACCCCCAAAAGTGTTTCGGTTTGGTTTTGAAATGTTTGTTAAAGGGCGGTTACAAGCTTGCCATTTATTTTCAGGCATAATTGTTGATTGCTCCACAGAAATTAAGAATGTGATGTAAATACTTATTTTTTAAAGCAGCTCCAGGCAACTCCTCTGGATCAGGCGTTTCGTCTCTTCTGTATACATCATCCCTCTCCTTGGTGATAGATTTATGGGCCTAGGATGACTGGTGGAGTGGGGTTTATTGCAGAAAATCTGGACATGAAAAGCGATTCTTGTTAAGCCCCAACCTGTGTGTCTCACCTTCACATACACTTACGGCCTTTAATTTAAAAAATCCTAAATATAGATGAGTTTTCTGTATTTTCTGACCATGAAAACCCCCATATCCTAATATTCTCTCATTTTCATTTGAGCAGATTAGTAGACAAGTGATTTCTGGATTTTAAGAGATAATCTTTATCTTTAGAATTAATTTTAGAAAGACATCCCACAATTTTTATTTTCTTTTGCAAAAATGACTGGGTTTGCCGCAATCAGCCACACATCGAGCACAGTGTGGGGGAAAAAATTGCATGGGTGTAGACATATGTGAAGGGTAACAGCACTGGGAAACTCAGCGGACAGAAATTTCATTTTAAAATTACTGCACACTTCATATAGGAATCGTAATTATCCTCCTGTACTCGAGGATACCCAGTTCTTTGTCGGTTCAAGGTTGTTTTTTCCTAGCCCGAGTGATAGTATTGTTTGCAACCCCCTTTGTTATTCCTTTTCCAGGCCCACCTCTTCCCTTTTTTTCATGAGGGATTTCTGCGAAAGCCCTGGGCTGACTCTGCCTTGGAGACACCCCTTCGAGGCTGGTGAACCCCAAGTTTATCTGGCTCTTGTAAAGGGTTGTTAAAAGCACTTGTTCATCAGATATTTTCTTTTTCTCTTTATTTGTAGATTTAGACGTATTTTAGCAGGTGTACATTTGCATATAAAAGAGAACCAAAGATAAGAAGTTGAGGCTTTTTCTCTCTCCCCCTTCTCACCAACATCATCTCTCTCCTACCTCCCTTTTTTCAACATGTTTTCTCTTTCTTTCCCTGGCTGTTCCATTTTCTAGACACAAAATGCATATCAAAAAGGAGAACAGTCTCAGTGATCCCTCACCCACTTTGCAGGAAGACAGATGATTGGGTTCGGCCAGCTCACGTAACAAAGTAGGAAAAATGTATTTATCTCGTTGTGTCACTCGTCTGAAATTAATAGCCAGGGATAGATTTTTAACCCCCTTGCCTTGTTTTGCGTTCTAAACTCCACTATTTTCTACTTTTTAAACTAAATCTTGATGTAGATTTGAACATATTACGGATGCTTAACTGAGAGCTCCAGAACAGAACGCTTGAGCACGCGCACGTGTTTCTGTGTACACCAGAACATTCTAATCAAAAAGAGTTGTATTCTTTAGAAATACTTGTTTTATCGAATTATTTGCACTACTCAGTAATTTTCTGAGCGTCTGACAATACTGAGAGGAGTTTTAAGGCACAGGCTGGAAAGTGAAGCCCAGGTCTCCAGTTTACAGACTTCAGTTAACTTGTAGTTGGGAAAGCGCAAGTCTTTTTTTTTTTTTTTTTTTAAGATTTTACCCGTCTATCAGAGAGAGAGAGCACGAGCAGGGGAGAGGGGCAAACGGAAAGGGAGAAGCAGACTCCCTGCTGAGCAAGGAGCCCAGTGGGGCTCCATCCAAGGATCCTGAGACCATGACCTGATCCGAAGGCAGACGCTCAACCGACTGAGCCACCCAGGTGCCCCTAAAGTCTTTTCCCTGGGAACCACATGAGCCTTGCCCCTACCTTATTTAAGCAGACTAACTTGAACCTCTAGATTTGTTACTTTTGCTCCTCTGTTCATTCATTCATTAAATAACTATGAATTTGCAGGGCAACACAGTGTAACTTTTAACAGCCTGATTCTTCCTTCCTTCCTGAGGCTTCCTTCCAGCCTGGGCCTGAGTTGCCAGAAACCTCGTGCCTGTAGCTCTGCCTTTTTACTTTATAAAGCTGACATCCTAGTCTTCTATATCTGAATTATCGGAGCACCCCTAGCAAAAACTGCACCCTTGCCTCCAAAGACTGTACAGCCTGGTCCCTTTAATACAGACGGCTATTTAAAAATCACATAGCTGCTGCAGCCCCCCTTGATAATACATTCCAATCAACTTTCCACTGAGAAAGCTTTTCCTGACATCGAACTTGTATCCCTTGGCTGAAGTTTTTCTCTAAGGGTTCTTGTGCTTATACAGTGAACACAGAAAAAATTGCTCACCACCTTCAAGTTTTGAGGTTGCAAGTACTGTTTGGCCTGTGCAGGGTTTTATTTTTTTAAAAAAGATAGAAATCTGGCAAGAATTCTGTCCCTCTTTCCCACCCGACAGCAAATCAGCTGTCCCCTCTGGACTAGGCACGTGCTCTCCAGCCTGCTACAGGGCTCCCCTTCCTGCCGCTCTCACCCCACCAGAGTACCTTATGTACAGTATCTGCTTGGACCCAGAAAGCGTCTGCATTTACAGTCCTGTCCTGTCCAGTCTGTGTGCAGTATCTGTGTACCTGAACCCTTCTTCCCCTATTTCTACACAGGCTATGTAGCCTTTAGCCTCTCCTGGTTATTTTTTTTTACCAAACCGTTTTTGGGTGAGCTCCCAGTCCTCCATATGTTGCTTATTGCATCTCTACTGGCTAAACTAAGGATATGGACATTCCATGGGAGAGTAGTTCCTAGCTCTGAGCACCTGATCCCCAGCACAGACCTCCTGATGGCCAACAGCACAGTCTGCTCCAACTCCTCCAGCTGTTTTGGTGTCTCTGGTCCTGTCTCCAGACAGGTTTATTCCTCCCAGTGAATGCATTTAATCATTTTACCTTTTAAGCTTCAGTTTGCCATTAAAGCATTGAAGGAATCATGCATGGGGATGGGGCAGGCGATGTGCCCAGCAGTCCTCAGCTTGATTTTTCCAAAACCCTCTTTCACTCAGGTTAGGGCAGCTGCAGATAAAATGTGTCCAGGTGGGCTTCAGCGACTTATTAGAGAAGGGCCAGAAGGTTTAAAGATCAAATACCAGTGAGGATCCATGGTTGGGAAGGGGGTTGGGCTCTGGTTGAACGGAACAGGAGAGATGAGCCATCTCTCAAAACAGACTTGGAGCAGCCTTGAAGGGAAAGGCCACAGCCCAGTTACAGAGCCCAAGCTCCTTAAGAAGGAAGGAAAGGTAGATCTTAAAAGTCCTTATTCCATCAAAATCCTAAAGGAGAACACAGGCAGCAACCTCTTCGACCTCAGCCGAAGCAACTTCTTCCTAGAAACATCGCCAAAGGCAAGGGAAGCAAGGGAAAAAATGAACTATTGGGACTTCATCAAGATAAAAAGTTTTTGCAAAGCAAAGGAGACAGTCAACAAAACCAAAAGACAACGGACAGAATGGGAGAAGATATTTGCAAATGACATATCAGATAAAGGGCTAGTATCCAAAATCTATAAAGAACTTATCAAACTCAACACCCAAAGAACAAAGAATCCAATCAAGAAATGGGCAGAAGACATGAACAGACATTTTTCCAAAGAAGACATCCAAATGGCCAACAGACACGTGAAAAAGTGCTCAACATCATTCGGCATCAGGGAAATCCAAATCAAAACCTCAATGAGATACCACCTCACACCAGTCAGAATGGCTAAAATTAACAAGTCAGGAAACGACAGATGTTGGCGGGGATGCGGAGAAAGGGGAACCCTCCTACACTGTTGGTGGGAATGCAAGCTGGTGCAGCCACTCTGGAAAACTGTATGGAGGTTCCTCAAAAAGTTGAAAATAGAGCTACCATATGATCCAGCAATTGCACTACTGGGTATTTACCCCAAAGATACAAAAGTAGGGATCTGAGGGGTACGTGCACCCCGATGTTTATAGCAGCAATGTCCACAATAGCCAAACTGTGGAAAGAGCCAAGATGTCCATCGACAGATGAATGGATAAAGAAGATTTGGTATATATATACAATGGAATATTATGCAGCCATCAAAAGGAATGAGATCTTGCCATTTGCAATGACGTGGATGGAACTGGAGGGTATTATGTTGAGTGAAATAAGTCAAACAGAGAAAGACATGTATCATATGATCTCACTGATATGAGGAATTCTTAATTGCAGGAAACAAACTGAGGGTTGCTGGAGTGGGGGGTGGGGTGGGAGGGATGGGGTGACTGGGTGATAGACACTGGGGAGGGTATGTGCTCTGGTAAGCGCTGTGAATTGTGCAAGACTGTTGAATCTCAGATCTGTACCTCTGAAACAAATAATGCAGTATATGTTAAGAAAAAAAGAAGAAGAAGAAGGTAGCGGGAGGGGAAGAATGAAGCGGGGGAAATCAGAGGGGTAGACGAATCATGAGAGACGATGGACTCTGAAAAACAAACTGAGGGTTCTAGAGGGGAGGGGGGTGGGAGGAGGGGTTAGCCTGGTGGTGGGTATTGAGGAGGGCACATTCTGCATGGAGCACAGGGTGTTATGCACAAACAATGAATCATGGAACACTTCATCTAAAACTAATGATGTAATGTATGGGGATTAACATAAGAATAAAAAAGAAAACAAAAGGCAACTTACTAAAAAAAAAATACAGGGAAGAATTATAAGACATTTGAAATAAAAATTTGCATCTTTAAAAAAAAAAAAAGTTCTTATCACAGGAGGGCGCCTGGGTGGCTCAGTTGGTTAAGTGACTGCCTTCGGCTCAGGTCATGATCCTGGAGTCCCGAGATAAGTCCCGCATCGGGCTCCCTGCTCAGCGGGGAGTCTGCTTCTCCCTCTGACCCTCCCCCATCTCATGCTCTCTCTCTCATTCTTTCTCTCAAATAAATAAATAAATAAAATCTTTAAAAAAAAAGTCCTTATCACAGGAAAAAAAAATGTAACTATTAAGATGATGGATGGTAACTAGACTTACTGTGGTGATCATTTTACAGTGCATACAATTACTGAATCATTATGTGGTACACTTGAAACTAATATGATGTTGTATGTCAATTATACCTCAATTTAAAAAAAGAAGAAGGAAAGGAAACCAGAATAGAAAGTATGTAGAACATGGAAATGGCTGATCTTTCCAGAGTAGTAAAATGGCCCCTTGCTGCTAAGAGTGAACTCACTTCACATTTCTCCCTTGCTAGACTTAGACCAGTAACAATATTAGTACTGTTTAATATTTGGATGGAACATTTAATCCCCCCAAATCTGAAATTACCTTTCAACTACTAGCTTGCCATTTTTCACAAAAACCCTATCCTAAAAATAAAAGGCACATGTCTTTCTGGTCTCTGAGAAGCAGGAAAGCCAGCCCACTGGAGTGAAATGATTTACCTTAAGATAATAGACGAGAGGAACCCCAATCCCAGCCTCCAGCTGCCAGGATCCTCTGTGTTTTGTGTTGTTAAATGTCTGTCTTCGCTATCTCTTCCTTGACCAATTAAGTGTAATTGAATGCAGAAATAGCATAGGGTCATTACGCTCTGGACTTAGATCTTAAAAGCTGGAAAGTTTTTATAAACTTGTTGTAAATCCAGTTGTCTAATGGGATCTATATAAAGTTAGCTATGTCTGTATGCCCTTCTCCCACAAAATACTGTATAACTAGTGTGCTTGTAGTAGTTCACTCCACCATCTTTGTAAGCTAATGACATTGTGAGTCACCCATTTATATCTTAATTTTTAATCATGTCAGTTCTTGAATGGGTATCTCCTTAGCCTGCTGATTTATTTTTCTTTCTAAAGAAAGTGGGTGGAGAAATTAATTTAGACGTTTGTTTGCAATAAAAAGAATTCATTAAAAAAAAAAAGTACATTTCCCCCTCCTTTACAATGATGTTTTACCTACTTAGAATCCAGAGGCTCTGTCTTTGATTTTGTTAATATCTCCCCTCTCCCCAAATAACCTTACAAGTCTGAAGTAATAATGGACATTAGAATTAATTGGAGAGTATTATGATGCCATCCTATTGGAGCCAGCCTAGGACAATGAGACTAATCTACAGCAAAAAATACTTTCCGTCCCAGGCCAGCATGCATGCATGTGCGCGCACATACACACACATACACCCAGGACACACAACAGTACTTTCCCATTCTGCATGCACTGCATCTGGTGTTTTCTGTATTAAATTTTTCACAAATCTGGTTCCAATGCACCAAACTGATTTCACAATCCAACAGTGTTTAAAAATGTTGCCTTGGAATTTATTATTTTCAGAGTTAAGAGTCCTTGATCTGTACATATTTTAATTATGTATCATTTAGCATTCTAAAATATGATGCTCATTTTCAATACTTGTTTTTATCTTGATTGATTCTCAGTAGGGCAAGAGAATTTATATTCTTATTCTTCAGTGTAATGGTAGTTTTAATCCAGTAATAAGGGGCTCATGGTTAAGTTCTTAAATGGAGCCAGCAAACACAGGAATGCAGCTCCTGGTGCTGACAGCAGGAATCCTTTTATTTTTGTGGCCACGTTGAAGATACAGCCGTGGATCCTGTTTTGTTATGTCTGTGCTATTGGTTTCATTCAGGTATCCTGGAGACTTGAGGTGATAGGGAAGATTGTGTCACTCCGGTCCTTTATGTAGTTTTTATTCGCCGCTGTTCCCAATAGTCTTCCTGCATTAACTTGTGGCAGACTTGATTAAAAGCCTCGCAGGGCCCCCTGTCCTGTAGATCTGGGTGTCAGGTCCGTGCTCCTGCTGATCCCTCTGGGGCACCTGGCTTTGCTCCATCCCTACAATAAGCCTAGGTTTGATTTTCTCAGCTGCGGGCCTCTGCGCACATCCTGTGGCAGCTGGTCTTCCTGGCCCTCCTGCCCTCACCCAGCCTTTCCTCGGCCCTCGCTGCCCGCCAGAGCCAGGAGTGTCCTGGAGGGACTGGGAAACCAAAGCAATCAGTGCTGTCTCTTGGATTCGTTCCTCTAGTGGCTTCTGCGAGGCCCAGAGAAGAGAAAACCATTTTACTAGGATGTGGAGCCTTACCCACAGCCCCACTCAAAATAATGACTGGGATTTGGCCACTTCATGAAGATAAACTACAACTTGTCTTCGAGTCTTGAAACCTGGGTTCAACTAAATTGTTCTTTGTTTGTTTTCAGAATTTCTAAAAAGTGACGTTCAAAAAATAATTTGCATGCATTTGAAAGTGTTAATATTATAGGAAGAATTTAAGAAACTTCTCTCTGGGTCGTAGAATATTCTGTATTGGGGCGCCTGGGTGGCTCAGTCGGTTAAGCATCTGTCTTCGGCTCACATCATGATCCCAGAGTCCCAGGAGTGAGCCCCACATTGGGCTCCCTCGTTAGTGGGGAGTCTGCTTCTCCCTCTGCCCCTCACCCCCTCACCCCGCTCTCTCATGCTCTCTCTCACTCTCTCTCTCAAATAAAATCTTAAAAAAAAAGAATATTCTGTATTTCTGTGCCTTTTTTCCACAGCTGAAACAATAATAATTTATCAGTATCATCAACTATCCAGTCAGTGTTTTAATGTTTTTTACAGTTTTTTTTTCTTTAGTCAGTAGCCAGACTGTGCCACCACACTGCATTTGGTCTGGGTGACCAGATAAGTCAGTATCCAAACAAGGAAACATTTGGTAACAAAAGGGAATTCTATTCATAGTTATACTGGGACAACAGGCTTAAACCTGCATCGTCATGGACAAATTGGGATGTCTGGTCACTCTACCTTTTTCTTTTAACTGTGATAAAAAATACATAACATTAAATTTACCATCTTAAGGTACAGTTCAGTAGTGTTCAATACATTCACATTGTTGTGCAGCAGCTCTCTGAAACTTTGTCATCTTGCAGAACCGAACTACTATACCCACTAAACACTGATTTCCTCCTTCCCCTTCACCCCTGACCTTAGTGACCACCTTTCCGCTTTCTTTCATTTTGACTACTTCCAATACTTCATATAAGCAGAATCATACAGTATTTGTTCTTTTGTGACTGCTTGTTTCACTTAGCATCATGCCCTCAAGGTTCATCTGTGTTGTAGCATGTTGTCGGGATTTCCTTCTTTTTAAAGACTGCTTAATATTCAGTTTTATGTTTATGCTGCATTTTTCTTATCATCTGTTGGTGGACATTTGGGTTCCTTCTATTTCTTGGCTATTGTGGATAGTGCTGCAGTGAACATGGGTGTGCCAGTATCTCTTCAAGACCCTGCTTTCAATTCTTTTGGATGTATACTCAGAAGTAGGATTGCTGGCTCATGTGGCAGTTCTATATGTAATTTGTTGAGGAACCTCTATAGTATTTTCCAGAATGGCGGCACCATTCTAACACTCCCACCTGTAGTGCACGCGGTTCCAACTTTTCTGAATCTTTTCCAACACTTGTTATTTTCTGTTCTTTTGGTAGTAGCCATCCTGAGGGTCGGATGTGATTATCTCATTGTGATTTTCATTTCCATTTCCCTAATGATTAGTGATTTTGAGCATCTTTTCTTGTGTTTGTTGACCATTTGTGTGTCTTCTTTGGAGAAAGGTCTGTTCAAGTTCTTTCCCCACCTTTTCACTGGGTCATTTGTTGGTGGTGGTGGTGGTGGAGATGGTGTCAAGTTGCAGAAGTTCCTTATATATTCTGGATATTAACGCTAGTCAGATATGTTATTTCAATCATTTTCTCCCATTCTGTAGGTTGCCTTTTCACTCTGTTCATTTTTTCCTTTGACATGCAACAGTTTGTGAGTTTGTTTGAGTCCTATTTGTCTATTTTTAATTTTGTCAACTAGGTTACTAGTATCATCCAAGAAATCATTGCCAAGTCCAATGTCCTGAAACTTTTCTGCTATGTTTTCTTCCAGGGATTTAATAGTCTTAGGTCTTGTGTTTAAGTCTGTAATCCATTTCGAATTGATTTTTGTGTGGTGTAAGGCAAGGGTCCAAATTCATTCTCTTGCATGTGGATATCCAGTTATCTGTGTCTTTTTTTAAATCTGTAGAAACAAAAGCCTACCAGTTGCTGAAGCAGTCTACCCTTCAGGATAATATAAATCACACTGAAGACAGATTCCAAAAGATGGATGTTTCTGTGTTACAACTGTCAGGTAAGCAGGGCATATTCAGCACTCAAAGCCAGTGTCCAGGGGACTTAGGGTGGCAGCCGGTGCTGTGTTCAGGCAAGGGCGGTCATCCTTTGAAGGTTTCTGGAGATTGCTCTGTAACAAGCTGTCACCAGGTCAGACTAAACCAGTACTTTTTCAGTTCTTAATGAACAACAGTTTGGAAGTCTTCCCTCCTGGGTATGTGCTGGCCCCCAGCATGGCAACCGCCCAAACAGAACCCTCGGATTCTACCTGGTATGTCGTGATAGTAACCTGTCACTAAGTACCACTGGAAACACCCCAAATTCCTTCCCTTCTCTACATCTCCCAGTTCCTTAATCATCAATGGGAGCATCATGCGAGGCTACCTTCTCTCCCCAGAATGTTGGGGGACTTGGGGTTCTTTAAATGAAAATACTCTAAATCGCAGTAAAGCTAAATTTTAAGCTTAAATATAGTTCCTTCAACCTAGAATTTTTGTTGGAACTGTAATTTTCTTTGTTTTCATACATTCTGTTACTGTATTTTTATTGTTTTCAGTGGTCTTTCTCTAATTACACCTTTTTTTTTTAGTGTGAGTCACCTCAGCTCCCTTTGTGAAAGTAAATGCACCAATGTATGCTTTAATGACTTTCTTATTTTTACATAAACCACCATGTCGTAATTTCACCTACTGGAATAGTGATTTTTTTTAAAATCACGTAATTCCCAGTCCATATCCAGATTTCCCAGTTGTCTCATGAGACCTTTTTTTGAGGGACGTACTTATGGTGTATCAGATTTCACTGTCTGTCTTTGGAGAGCTGTTTCCTAGATAATATTAGTGCTAGAATCAGTTGCTGCAAAGCTCAGTTATTTTGGTTGTTTTGAGGATTCAGTAAGTCACTGCAGGTTAAATGCCCAGCATAGCGCCTCTTAGAGAAAAGTGTTCTGAGAACAGTGGTGGTGGTGATCTCATCTCCACAAACATGAGACCATGCAGTCTGTTGCTGTAGAAAGCAGGGCCTCTGCCCCGGTGGAGGTCTTCAGCACTTTGGAAAGATACAGCACTTGTGAGCCCTCAACTGGGCTTTTCATCACCTTCTTCACATTTGAGTCACAGAATTAGAGTCCAGAGGGATCTTAGAAAGTATTTCTCTAACCCCTCATTTTACAAATGGGGTCCCAAGAGAGAGAGGCCTCTCTCAGAGCGGTAGAGCCCATCAGCAGACACACACGTTTGGAAGGTGATTCCATAAGTCTGTTTGTGGTAAGTATATTTGCGATAGTTCATTGGACAGGCCCAAAGGATTAGTAAATTCGACATAAGTTATAGTCCCTTGGCTGTATATCGAACGGCTTGGTACTGTTAATATAGTAATAACTAATATATTTGTTGATTAATTATCTATTCATAAGTGAAGTGATAGGTTGTATTGTCAGGCACCCCTCATTCAGTCTCCTCGCTCTACCCTCAAAATGACGCTGTGTGCTTTGCAAGATTCCAGATTTTCTAGCACTGGGATCACAGAAGCCCTTCTCATGGTCCTGGCTGACACTGTAGTTAGATGCTACTTCTAATATTTATTTTACTGTTGGTTACAATTACTTTTTCACGTTCACGCCCACTCTAATCCCAGGGACTTCTCTGAGCTCCAAAGAAAAGCAGGAAGTGGCTGGGAGGGCAGAGGGAAATGGAAGCCATGCACCCGTGTTAGACCTCACAGGCTTGTTACAAGTAGCAGGAGGGGTGTGCATCCTGAACTCGGGAGCCCCCCCCTACATCAAATTGTGGAAGAAGTGCAGATTTCAGTTACTTTTTGTGTCAGATGACTTAGGCTGTGTCTCTGGACCTGTCACTAAGACAAGCCACTTCAACCTTGTGCCTTCATTTTCACGTCTGAAAGACCTTGTCGTGTTAAGCATGTGGGGACTCTCTTCGGGCGAATGTGGATACCTTGTTAAGAGCATCACTTCACTGTGGAGGTTCTGTGAGGTGAGCAGGCTACAGGTCAGAAACTTGGCCAGTGCCTTTCCGAGCGATGCCTGTGCACTCTCCATCTGTGACACCAGTGACCACCAGTTCGGAATCAGACTGGTAGCCAACATATCCAAGGGCGCCCAGGAGGTGGGGGTCAGGCCTGCCCTGTGGGGACAGTCTGGTTCCCCCTCTCCAGGGAAGAGGTGGATTGTGCATCTTTCCCCATCAACCTTGTCAGGCTGGTTAAAGAGTGGCCTTGATAGCTTTCAATGGCGGTTCATTCTCCTTCACAAGATGGAAAAAAGAGGATTTGGCAGAGATGTAACTATCACCCTGGGGTGTCAGTGACTTCTGAGACCTGGTTCCCAGCATCCATCGTTTTGGTGACCTCTCACTGCCCGTGTCCATGTGTTACAACAAGGTGGATTATTAGTGCTAGTGCCAGGGGAGAGACCATACATGTGCACGTGTGTCTTGGTCATTTAAAATAGAGCTTTTTGAGTGATTTTTACTTTTTGTGGCTTCTGTGTGTCTCAGGAACACATACACACCCCGCCACACACACACACACACACACACACACACACACACTTCCTTTCAGCTTTCTGCCAACATGTTGTCCCTTGCCTCAGAAGCTCCCTTGCCTTCTGTGGCTTGAACAGCGTCTTCCCCCGTCGACGTTTGTTCCACCAAAGTTGTCGTGCGGCCGCTGCGCCATTCAGTGCATTTCTTCGCTGCGTGGCGGCCAGCACTCACGCTCCACGTTTGTGCTTCTCACAGGTCTGAACATTGGCAGCAGGACATTCAAGACAAAGACAGCTAACAAAATCGCTTCGGAGGCTAGTTTTTCATCGAGCGAAGGAAGTCCTTTGTCAAGGTAAAGTCGTGAAAGCCTTTCTGGACAGCGGCGACAAGATGAGAAATGTCACTCCGTAATGAATGAAACTCTGGCTGCGTATTATTTTGTTGTGTGACTCGAGGAAAGGTTACGGTTTGGGTTTCTGTTGATCTGAAATAACAGTTGAAACTTCAGTCTACCTTTGAAAATATTTGCACCAGAGCCAAGCATTGTTTTGCAGCTGTTGTTTCGTTGGTTTAAGACTCAATTGACACCTCAGTGAACCACAAATTAGCGTCTACAGCTGCTCGCGGTAGGGCTGCTTAGAGACCACACAATGGAGGGTGTCGGAAAAGGGCAGAGAGAAAACATCGGGCCTTAAAAGAAATAAAGTGGCCTGTTTCTTCTTCCTGAGGTGGCTGACATATATACTGGCAACTGCTGGGGATTTGTTTTCGTATTCCTCTTTTTCACCAAGCCTTTGGGCTGGGTTACCCTTTCCTTTCCTGCGACTTCCCTGCTTATTGACCAGAAAGAACAAAATTTATCCTTTCACATCTGTGGAAACTGTAGCCCTTCTTGTAAGTTTTCCAGGCTACAATAAGCGAGTTGGTGAGTTGTGTGCTGGATTTGTCATCGACATGAAATACTGACTGTGCAGTGGTGTTGGGTCAAAAAGAATTTATCAATGGGAATAGAAGCAGTTGTCTGAGGAGATACCTACCCGTTTTGGCTTCGGGCTGCATGTTGCTTAAAACCGCACAAATTTCCTTTTGTGATAACAGTTCTCATTAAAGCGATGCCCTTTAGATGATTGCATTACTTTTGAATGAGCTTCTTACCCTGATGAGATTTTAAAACAGAAACTTTACATTTCTAATGTCGCATATAGTGTCCCATAAGACAAAGTGATTTGATCCAGAAATCTAGTATTTTTAAAATGCAAGAAAAAAAAAATCCTGCTTTCACTTTTATTTTGAAAAACATTGTAATATTTTTAGGACTCGGAATATCTTAAAATGCGATTGATTTTCTAAAATTAGATTGTTTAGAAACCTGGCAAGTTCAATTTTAGAAAATCACTCACATAGTTCTCAGAAATTAGCATCTGTAATACCTGGGTTTTCATCCATGTTTTTGAAGGAAGTGGGAGGAAATGAATCATGGGACAGGAAGAGTGCTAAAGCGTTATGTTTTTTGGATTATACTGTAAATTCAAGTTCTGGGTCTTCTAAGGGTAGTGAATTTAATACTTTAAATTTAATACTTTAAAGGTAGTGAATTCTACAGGTAGTTTCGGGGCTTCCTCTTATCATTTGGCTTAATAACACATCCTGTAGTTGTTAAAGATAGTTAGAAGTGCTCTTTTCCATTATATCTTAGGGGCACGAAAAAGCTCAATTCTTCTTTACCTTGTCTTTAGAGGTATACGTGCTTGAGGCAGTTTTAAAATACATTTAGAAAGCAGCTGGGCCCCAAGAACATTTCCTCAGGCTTGTGTCTGTATTTCACTAAATTCACACTGTCTTCCCCCTTCATTCCGAGTCAAGGACCTATCGTTCCTGCATGAAATTAATTTTCTAAATAAATTACAAGTCATCTCATCACCCCCTTTAAGAAGGGAAAAAAAAAAAAAAAAAAAGGTCTTCAAGGAACCTTTGGTTCTAGACCCTTGATGATAATCCAGTGATGAAAAGGCCTGGGCGTTGAGTGTGTGGGTTTGGCGTGCTGTTTGTCATGGTGTGGTTCCTGTGCTGGGTTTGGTGGTGGTAGTATAGCACCCTGGGCTTTGGAGGGCTCTGGGTTTGCTGTTTGTGCCTGGATTCACTGAAATTTCTTAGAGGCTTACATTTACGGATCCCACTTACTGCAGTCACTCCTCGTGCTTTATTGCTTTTACAAGTGGTCTCGAAACCCAGTACTTCAGAATAAACATAACAGTGCAGGGCTGCTGTAGCACTTTTAAAAATTCTTCTATGCTCTATTTTGTCAGTGAGCTGATGAGCAACCTCAAAAAAAAAAAAAAAAAAAAAAAAGACCCTGCTGGACCTTAAAAAAAAAAAAAGGGCTTCCTCTGATGTCCTAGAGACAATAATTATGATGTGCTAGTTAAGCCCAAACTACAGCTGAGGGATTTTACTTTAAAGCAGCGGCTTGGGTGCAAAAATGCATTTATAGCTCTTTGTCTGCACCTCATTATGTGTGGGCCTGATTCATTAAGTAATTGGTTTGCAGTTGTTTACATGAGTATTAAGGCCTTCTTTTCAGCCGCCTTTGAGAGATACATTGTGCAAATGTTGCCTGTGATGAATGCAGAATGAGGGCCAGAGGGTCCGTCCTATTGGCTAAACAGTGCACTCTGTTGAAAAGCCAGAGAAAGGGATTGGGTGCTGCTTTGCATAGCAATGACTTTCTTAATAAGCGTTACAGATTAATACACACAAGCTATAAAAGATGCAAAGAGATACTCTTAGCACATTTATACATGCTCATTTCATTGTGATGGTGGTGTGATCCGGGTGCTTTCATATTCCGTTTTTCAGAGCAGCAGCTTCAGTGCATGAGCCGTAATAGAATCCGATGTTTATTGTATTATAAATCACGGGCAAGTAGGCAGATCGGCAACAGTTTATTATTAAAGATTCTTTCAGTGTAAATCTTTTTCTACCATTGTATTTGCTTCAGCAAAATCATTTTGTGGTTGAGTGGGGATGAAAGGCATAATGTACGAAGGAGTGAGTCCTAATAGGAAGCCGTTCTCCAAGTAAAGACCACTTGTTCCCTTTTGTTCAGGGGTGCATGCCAGAGCTTCCTCTCCTCTGCAAACATTGTCTCGCTTTACCTTCCCCAGGAAGCGGTTTTCATGCTCCCGGATCCATTTATTCAACGGAAAGTATATTTTAACAGCCTGCCATGTAACTTCAGTTTACTGGCTGGATCAAGATAACATTTTATGGAAAGAAAAGGATGTGTGCTTGCAGCATAATTGCCTGGGGGAAAGGTAGCAGAAGTCACCCAGGGACGGCACCCTGGCAGGGCCGCTGTGGGTGGCATTCTGTGCCCACCCTGCAGTCACAGGCGTGGCCAGTGGAGGGCGCCAAGCTGCAGCTGATGCTCTGGTGAGGACCGTGGTATCTCTCTTCTTGCCTGGTCACTGTGCCATTTTCCCTTGGGATAATACAAAGATCACAAGGAATTGGTACCAGTGAAATAAAAATGCAGTTTTCCTGGAAGTCCTTTAGGTTCTCCTATTAAAGCCCCCATTCTCCGTCTCTGGCTAAACAAATCTGCATTCTCCTTAAATGCTATTGGATAAGCAGCTGCCTAAATATCCTACATGTTTCTCCTCACAAACCCACATACTTTATTTTTTCTACACAGAGCATGGAAGAACAGTCACTTACTTGACTAGCTGAGTTAACAAGTTGACCCCAGGCAGCTAAAAAAAAATGGCATTTGCTGCAGGGTGCCTGGCTAACCATCAGGGGGCGCTCGGACTTTGTCAAATTAAAACTGTGTTAGCCTTCAGTCTGCTCTTAAAACTTAAAATTAGTATTTACAGAGATTTGTTGGCATACTCGTGGGTTTTTTTTTTTCCTTTCTGAATTATTTTATGCCTTCTATTTTTCAGAAATATATGTCTCTTCTGAGGAAAATTTTAGCTGAAGATGCTATTTGAGACATTTTAATACTGATTCTAGCTAGCAATCAAATCATTAAAAATTAGAATTCAGAGTTTAGAGACCACATCTTCTCATTAGATAGTTATTTTCAGTCTTAGATTAAGAGCCTTGAACTGGAAGGGCACGTCCTACTAGGAGCCCCTCCTCATTATCCCCAACACCATAGACCCTGCCCTTGGCAGGATCCTAAGAGTCTCATTGCCAGACTCCACTAACATGACCTCGAAGTCACAATAACTTAGGTAGTTTGCTAACAGGCTGTGGACACTTTTTTTCCTTTAAAACAATGATATTGACCATGAGGTTGAGAGTCATTGTGTTACTAATATTAGGACATCCCCCAGGTCTGTTTTCCAGATTCCTCCTCCCACAGGGCCAAGAATTGAGTGTCTGACACCCTAGCCTGACTGTTGCACGTCTGATGCTGAACCCTCAAGGGTTCCCATTGCCCACACCCCCACTCAAGCACTGCGTGTCCTTTTGTCTGCAGTGCCCCCCAACCTGCTCCCCCATATCCTTATGCCCATTGGACAGCCTCATGTCATGCCTTCATACAACCTGCTGGGTCATGTGCCCCAGCTTCTAGTCCTGCTCTTTTGCCAGAATGCTTCTGCCCCCACTCTTTCACCTGGCCAATGCCTACTAGACTGTCAAGGCTTAACTATTAACCTTCTAAAAGCTTCATAAGAGGATCTGGTCATACACCCGTCCTGTGGCCCCATGGCTATTTCTAGCATCATCTGTAGCATAGGGGTGGTAGCCATTTGCAGGTACCTTGCCCCCACTGTGAGCTCCTCACTGGGGCATGGGGGGCTTTTCTCGGTCACCAGTGCTCAATAACCATTGGACTTGCTGAGTGAATGAACATCTGTATACAGCTCCACCGTTCACTCAAGCATTTGCCTTAGATGCCCTCACCTCTGGGCAGCATCACATAACCCAACCGCAGGGAATCATGCACTCCACGAAGGTCTCTGCACGAGCTTGTGGAAGAGGGAAGGCCGGGGGCACATGCACGTTTCCCAAGGGAGACTCTTGCAGTCAACTTTGACTGGATGCGCTCTGCTCACACACTCTGCATTTGGCTTCCAGGGAGCACACTGGGCGTACACACTTAGAGTGCCTTCCTGCAGTCCTTGCCTGACTGCCATCCTGTCTGTTGGGGAAAGGATGTCTGGCTCCTGGCCCTGAATTTGACAAGGGCTTGTGGGCTCTTCGCACGTATTGGGGGCCTGGATGTTGCCCCCTAATTCTGCTGCCATCAATTCTTAGCCCACCCCGCAGTTGCCTTCTTTGGCTTGTGTCACAGTTCTTATCATGGTGTCTGTCTCCCCACTGGAGCATGAGAGGCCCAGGCAGAATCAAATGTGTCCTGTTTGTTGCTGCAGCCACAGCACAGAGCTGATGTGTAGTGTCATCTGTGTGGGATTTATGAGAGAGTGAACAAGTGAGTGAGCCAACGAGTGAACAACCCATTGCAGATGAGATGCTCGGCCCACCTGCGTGTGCCAGGCCCGCCAGAGGCAGTCTCTTCCCCCAGGCCTCCTGCCCCATTAGGCTCCTCGAGGAGGAGACTCCATTCATCTCAGGCCTGTTTCCTTTCAGTCTGTCCGCAGACTTTCCCTTTCCTTGGTCACTGTGCCAGAGGACCTGTCACCTCCGCTTAGACCCCGTGACTGCACATCACTAAACCAAGCACATGCCCTTGTTCACCCGAAAGTTGCGACCCTGTGGCAGGGCCATTCCCCGAGGCCTGCCGTACCCAGGCTGTTGAGCACGATTGTCTCGAAACTTACCAGGACACTGCAAGGAAGGCAGAAAATGGATGCTCAGAGAAGTAGGGAACTTGCCCAGGGCCTCACAGGGAGCGGAGTTGAGCACGGGGAGTAGAGGCTGTCTGGCCCCAGAGTTGACACTCTCCCATCAGCAGTCCCGCACTGGGACAGGGACCAGCTGTCCCAACCTAGGTTCTCCCCACCCTGCTGTGTGCCCACTTCTCACCGGTTCCTGTGGGGACAGGTGTTTGCAACGTGTGCCTTTGGGAAGTGTCAGTGCGCTGGGAGGAGCTCTGTCCCACTTCTGCCCCTCCATCTGCTGGTTCTGTGAGTCTTGGGACACATCCCTCACTCAGCCTCTCTGGGCCCCACCACCCAGACAGTGAAAGTGCTGGACTGATAATCCATAAACGCTCTGCTATAATTTCATAATAGATTTCCTAGAAACTCATAGGTTTTCCATGTCTCATTTTTGTCTCTACTTGTTGGTTCCACAAAGCAAAACTTCATGTTTACAATAGGTCTTATCTATCTGTGTTGATGTTGACTGTGTTGACTAAGTAACTGTTTCTAGCTATGTTAGCCTTTTGCTTCTATAAAATGAACATTTGACACACATAATTTCAGCTATTTCTTTAACACTCCGTGTCGCCATGGTTGCATACGTAGGTGTCAGGCACTGCTCTTAGACTAGAACCTGGTAAGACCCTGGCCAACCTTAACTTCTTAAGTTCAGCAAGGATGAGCACAGAGTTGTCCTAATCTGGTTTATCAATGGCAGGGAAATTTATAAACAATTACTGAAATGCCTCATAAAATAAGACAACGTGATGGACAGACAGAGGGAAGCTATGTGATAAAGCTAATATGGCAACAGGTAAACAATTGAGCATGCCCTTCATGGGTACATGGTGTTCACTGTATAGCTAAGGGGAGAAATTGCCAAACTACTGGGAAATTCTGCAGAATTTAGAAGTAAAGTCTAAAGTCAACTTCTAGGGAAAAAAGTCAAGTCTGCTATTTTGGATTCTAAGAGTTACCCATGAAAGACCATGCAGGGGAAAGGCAGGCCCTTCAGTGGGCTGCAACTATGGCACACATCACCCATGCAACAGGCTTGGTGCACTGTGGCCCCAGGGCCAAGGTTGGGCCTGGCCACTGCGTGATCCCGTACAGCCAGCAAACTGAGAGTGGTTTTTACATTTTTAAGTGGTTGGGGGAAATCCAAAGAAGAATAATGTTGCACGAAAGTCCTATGAAATTCAAATTGTAGTGCCTGTCGGTGAGGTTGAACTGTAATACAGCCTCGTCTACCAATTTACACATTGACCATGGCTGTTGTCGTGCCACAACCACAGAAGCGAGCAGTTGTGACTGAGACGATAGGGCCCACAATGCCCAAGCCATTTGCTCTCTGGCTCTTTACAGCAAACCTCTGCCAACCCGGGCTTGATAAGATGGAAATGTTCCTTGCCTGCTCTCGGGGAAGATGAAGCAGTCAGATTCCAAGCACGTGTGATGGACTGTGGTGACCCTCTCTCATGGCCTATAAGACTAACTCTTCCATTTCTTACGCTTTCCGAAGTGAAGAATTTTTTTTCTCTTATTTGCTGTAGTAGCTAAACAAGTTGGCTATGTCCAGTATTCCAGGGAAAGTTCTCCCACCATGCCCATTGGCCTCATCTGAGCTTTACACATTAGGTGCAGCTTCGAAAGAACTGTTGACCCGAAGAATTGTGTGTGTGATTCAAATCAAATTTGGGGTGGGTTTCCCACAGGGAAAAATAATTGCCCCAAAGATGTGGGGATGGAGTAAGAAACACCTGGAAGCATAATCCACCTTTCTCAGTGGGTGAACTACACATGTTTAGTTCTGCAACATATTTCTTGCACATTTCCAGTAAGAAACGTGAACAACCTGATTCTGAAGTCCCATAGGTAGAAACCTGCAAATCAAATACTGTGTCAGCAAATATTGGTCAGGCATCTTTAAGCAGGGCCCTGCTCTTGGTGAGGTTCCTCTTTCATTCTGTACATAATCCCTGAGCACCCTTGCAAAGCACTGGGTCACCCAGGTGAGCCGAAACAGGTATGGTCGCTCACGGAGCTCACACTCTAGAGGGGGAGTGATCACACATGTGTTAGTTACACAGATGCATGTGAAATGGCAACTGGGATGAGGACTCAGTGGTGGCGGTGGGGGAGGGGAGGGATGGGGAGGCTGTAGCAGAAGGACCCAGCCAAGTCTGGGGATCAGCCTTGGAGGTGCTATTCAGGATTTAGGTTTTTTTGCCAAGAAACAATGGGAAGGCATCAAGGGGCTTTAGCGAGGAAGTGGAGTGATCAGGTTTGTGTTTCGACAATTTCACTCTTGCTTCCGACTGGAAAATGGAGCATAGGGGACATGGTGTTTGTGGCATCACCAGCTAGGGGCTGTTACAAATTCCAGGCGAGAGATGCTGGTGTAGTTGGCTGGTAGCGGCAGTGCAGAGGGAAGAGCAAGGACTTCAGGAAGTACTGGGAGGTACATTGGCGGGACCTAGGGGCTGATTGGGTGCAGGAGGGCCAGGAGTGGAAAGGGTTGGGGAGGGAGCAGAGGGTCCAGGTGCCGTTGGCTGATACAGGAGGGGCCTGGCCTGGCAGGGGAAGGGAACCACACTGGAGAGATTGTGAATTTGGTCGTGGATGGGCATGTTGACCACAAGGCACTTTGGAGGCAGCCAAGTAGAGCTAGCACATGAGCACTGGCCACGTTTCTGGAGCTCAGAGAAGTGGCCGGGGCCGTCGGGATCTGGCCTGTGCTCACCGGCTACCACATCCCACCACATCCTCCTCCTCCATCCCGGCCTGTGAGGTCCGCTCCAGCTTTCAGTGCAGAATCCAGGAGGTGCCCTGCCTTCTCAGGGATCCTGCAGCCACCCATCACCCACCCTATGCTCCCAGTTCTCCCAGCCCTTGGCGCTTTTGCCCATTCCCCCTGCAGCTCTCATTACTTGGACTACAGCTGGAAAATTACTGCTCTCTGTACCCCACCAGCATTGTCACAATCCGCCTCTGCCCCTGGCATCTGGACCAGTGTCCTCATGAAATGGGAAATAGGTAAACAGTAGACAGACAACCCAGTAGTTGCATTTAGGGTGTGTGTGTGTTTGTGGGGGGCGGCTAGGACTTGATGTCGGATGGACCCATGTGGGTGGCGGCCACCTTCCCTGCCACCTCCAGGACTGCTGGTGAGTGCCAGGCTCTCTCCAGTGGCCGTGGGGCTGCCCCCTCTGTGTGGGGAAATAGCCGCAGGCTGCTAGGTGGTCGTGGCAGGGCATGAAACAGGCGCCAAGTTTAAAGGAAGCATTGACAGATATTGAGCCTAGAAAAATGATACCTGAGTGGAGCTTATTTTACAAGAAAAAAAAAAAACCAAACCCATAAATTACGGCAGCTATGGCAAACAGCAGGTTTTTAAGCCATACGTTAGCCATGGGGAGGGAGAAGATGAGTTCACAGGGTTTCCTATGTCAAGAGGACCAGGATCCCGGCCAGAGCAGGAACTGTGCACATTGGGGTCTGTCTTTTCTTCATTCTACTCATCTAAAAGGCTGGATGGAATCTGTTTTAATGAAATAATCTGTAAATGTGAATGCCAGCAAATACCTTGGCAGGAGCACGTTGCTAGGTATTAGATGCCGTAGATGCTAGCATTTTGTGCATGGGATACCCAGAAGCCTACACATCGGTGTCCAGGATACTTGTGTTTTTCTCCACCATGCCTTAGTATATTTATTTAAGCATGCTGAGAGTTTATTCTGAACTCCCTTGTTAAGCTGTTAAGGATTGCCATCACTGGCTTGACAGAGATGAGTCTTAACTTCCTCACCAGCTTCTCATTGTGTTCCCTCCTGGATTCTCTACTTCAGGTATTTTACTTGCAGCTTGTCTCAAAGTGCCAAAGCTTTGCCCGTTTGTGTTTTTGAGAGGGTTGTTGACGGGAGGTCAGTGCTCTGCCTCACTGACCATGTGCTTGTTGTCCAGCACTGCGGGCGGCACCCACAGGGAGCAGTCTGACCCAGTCTCTGCAGAGCCAGCAGGGAACACACTCAGGAACCCTGTGATGCTGTCACAATAGGGACCCACCCACCAAAGCATCAGCAAATACCTCCGGCCGCTGCAGTCCTTACATTTTCTTCTTGCTCTTAAGACTTGGGGAGTACGGGGGTGGGGGGGGGACGCCTGGGTGGCTCAGATGGTTAAGTGTCTGCCTTCGGCTCAGGTCCTGATCCCAGCCCCACGTCCCCACGTCGGGCTCCTGGCTCAGCAGGGAGTCTGCTTCTCCCTCTCCTTCTGCCGCTCCCCCTGCTCGTGCTCTGTCTCTCTCTCTCTCTGTATCTCTCTGTCTCAAATGAATAAATAAAATCTTTAAAAGAAAGAAAACACTTGGGGAACACGCATAAAATGCCTGGCCCTTCAGTGTACCGCATGTGCTTCTTTGCTGATATGCTCATTGTAAAAATATCACTCTGTTCGTCACATTTTTTCAGGACTTAGGCTATTTCTTTGTTTTTCAGGCATGAAAATGAAAAGAAATTAACTACCAATTTAGAGTTTAAAGGTAAGAGAATTCATTTTGTGTTTTAACGGAGAGTTGTTGAGGACCTTTTATTTGTTTTCTGCACCCTCATGTAAGGGCTGTGATGGTGCCTATGATCACAGGGGGCCCCTGCAGCTCCCCCCGGGGTGGTGCGGTCTCTGAGGGGATTGGAGGGCTGCTCGAGGCACCATTCTTCAGTGACAGGGCTGGGACCTGACAACACACAGGGGTGCCTCAGGCCATGTGGCTTAGCATTCTAATTTGCAAGTATGAATTTGCAGGGTATCCTGGCCTCCACATCCAACTGATTGCCAACAGTGGTATATTCTACCTATGAAATGTTTTTTGCCTCTGTCCCCAACCTCACAGCTAATGCCCCACAAGTACCCACTGCTCATGACAGGACAGGGCTCCTTGACTGGTTTCCTCACATCCAGCCCCTCCCCAAGTCCTGATTGCCCTCCACCTGGCCACCAACATCTAAAACTTCATTGAACCTTCTTACCATCCTGGTGAAAAATTGCTAATGCCCCCCACTAGGTGCAGGATAGGGTCTATAACTTTCTCCCTTTGTGGTCTGGCCTTTCCCTTCTTTCCAGCTCAGTTCCTTCCAAGGTCTTGTCCTCTTCGGGTTGAGTCACAAGCAGCTTTTTCCAAATATAGGCATACCTCAGAGATATTGCAGATTCGGTTCCAGACCACTGCAATAAAGCCAAATAAAATTTTTGGTCTCCCAGTGCCTATAAAAGTTGTGTTTACACTATACTGTAGTCCCTTAAGTGTACAGCAGCATTATGTATTAAAAAAATGTTAATTAACATTAATTAATTTAAAATGCATTAATTTAAAAATTATTAAACACTTTATTGCTAAAAGATACTAACCGTCATCTGAGCTTTCAATGAGTCATAATCACTGATCACAGGTCACTGTATGAAATATAATAACAACAGAAAAGCTTGGAATAATGAGGAAATTACTAAAATGTGACACAGAGACACAAGGTGAGCAATTACTGTTGGAAAAATGGTGCCAATAGACTTGCCTGATGTAGGGTTGCCACAGATCTTCCAGTTGTAAAAAACACAATCTCTGCGAAGCACAGGAAAATGAGGTGTACCTGGACACCACACTTGCACCTCTGTGCCTTTGCTCATGCCGTTCCTTCCCTTTTCCTTAGCACCGTGAGCTCCTATTCAGCTTTGAAGCCCCAGCTCACAGGGAGAATTTCCTCCACCTTGCATGCCAACACTGTGGCATGTCCCCTGCAGAGCTTGGGCTCGTTCTACTTCTGTCAGCCTAGACCCCCTCCCTAGTGGGCTGTGATCGAGAGCATGGGTGTGAGTCTGACAACCTGGGTGGGACTGGTAGCTTGAACATCCACTAATGCTGTGATTGGGGCCAGTCTCCGCCTGTTTGCTCAGTAGATGGAGGCATTCCCAGGTTGGTACAAGGATGAAATGGGCTGGATATAAGAAGTCATCACAGAATGGCAGGCAGTGAGTGCCAAGGAGATATCGGTGGTCATGGAGATGGTCAGTGTAGCAGACTGTGTCCCCCCACATCCCGTCCGGCCGCCTTGGCGATCACAGCACATCTCGGGCGCACCTGTGGCCTTCAGCGGGGACAGGCAGCTCTGCACATCTGCGTCAGGGCTTTGTCTGGTCACGGGAGCAGGCCCAGCCCCCAGGGCCAGGGAGTAGATGCCCTGCTTGAGAATAACCCTCAACCAATGAGAAATGGAAGTTGGTCAGTGAATAACCCCACCTCCTTACTCTTTGTTGGGACAGTTTGAGGAGAGTTCTGAGTCTCTCAGAGGGTGCCCTACAGGACTGAGCCACCTTGTCCACTGCCCGCCCCCTCGTGAACACACCCTCTCTTGGCTTCCTCTCTTCTGCATTGCTCTTCCAGCCCCTCCCATTGTTCCCAGGATCACCTCCCAAGTAACCGTGTGCACCCACGGCCTGGTCTCAGCACACACCTCACTGCTCTTCTTCCCCCGTGCCTTCTCTTTTCCCCTCTGCTCTTGTGGAGACCAGAGGGGATCAAAGTGCCAGAGCGGCTGAGCTGAGGCGGGCCCCGGCCTGATGAAACCCCCAGCTGACCCTTCCGTGGTAATCCTGGCCTTAAAGCCCTATCCTACAGTAAGGAGCTGGGCACAACAAAAAGGAAAGGAAATATTCTGTAGTGTTTTCCATAAAAAACACTGAAATGTGTGAATTTGTGCAGTACTGACACACATTCCAGATGCATCTGTCAGGTTCATCCCTCGGTGTCCCTGGTAGGCCTTTTGCAGGCCAGTGCTCTGATTAACCTGTCCGGCTGATGAAGCCCAGCTGTTCAGATGGAGAGATGTTAAATAGCTGCCTGGTTTTCTCTTCCAGGCTTCTGGTGTGAGTCTGATGACAGTAACTCAGAAATTGAAGCTGCATTACGTCCTAGAAACCACAACACATCCACCGATGATTTTGATGATTTTTATGACTAATAAGCAGTAACAACTGTTGGGAATAAAGTCATCAAACAAACTCAAGCCCTGTGTTCATATGTGATACCCTAAATAAACATGTCTTTTTAAGCTTTCTAATTGTTTGATGGGAAAACTTGGGACCGCATTGCTACTGAGGTGAAATTTTGTGGCGTAAACATAAACTAGCATATTCATTTGAAGTGCTATCAAAAGCAAAGTGATGAATGCAGTGCCCATCAAAATTCAAGTTGGTTTCTTTGTGGAAATTGACAAGGTGATCCTAAAATTCATATGGAAATCCAAGGGAACTAGAATAGCTAAAACAGTCTTGAAAAAGAACACAAGAGTTGGAGTACTCACACTTCCCAATTTTGAAACTTACTTAAAAACTGTAGTAATTGAGACAGTGTGGGACTGGAATAGACATATAGATCAATGAAATATCGATTTATATATAATCTAGATAATCCAGAAATAAATCCTCACATATATGGTCACTTAATTTTTGACAAAGGCATAAATCATTCAGTGGGAAGAAAATGATCTTTTCCACAAAGGGTGGTGGGACCACTGGATAGCCACCTGCAAATGAATGAAGTTCACACTGTATACAAAATTAACTCAAAATGGATCAAGACCTAAATGTAAGAGCTAAACTATAAAACTCTTAGAAGAAAACATAGGTGTAAATCTTTGTGACCTTGCATTAGGCAATGGTTTCTTTGTTATGACACCAAAAGCCCTTAACAGAGAAAAACAGATATATTGGACTTCACCAAAATTAAAACTTTTTTGCTGCAAAGGACACCATCAGGAAAGCAAAAACAATGGGAGAAATACTTGCAAATCATAAACCTAAAAAGAGACTTGTATCCAGAGTATATAAAGAATTTTTATAACTCAAAAGGACAACTAACCCAGCTTAAAAATGAGCAAAGGATCTGAATCGATGTCGCTCCAAAGAAAATATACAAATGACTAATAAACACGTGAAAAGATGCTTGACATCATTAGTCATCAGGGAAATGCAAATCAGAATCACAGGGTATCCTCATTCCCATGTGATGGCTAGAATCAGAAAGGTCAAAAAAAAAAAAAAAAAAAAACAGGGGCCCTAGGTGGCTCAGTCAGTTAAGCATCTGCCTTCAGCTCGGGTCATGATCCCAGAGTGCTGGGATCGAGCCCCGCATCGGACTCCCTGCTCAGTGGGAAGTCTGCTTCTCCCTCTCCCTCTGCTGCTCCCCCGGCTTGGGCTCTCTCACTCGCACTCTCTGTCTCTCAAATAAATAAAATCTTTAAAAAAAAAAGAAAAAGGTCATACAGGTGTTGGTGAGGATATGGAGAAAACCCCTCACACTGCTGGTGGGGATGTGAGACGGTGCAACAACTTTGGAAAATACCGGCAATTCCACAAAAGGGCCAAAAGGTGGGAAGCAGTTATCAGGGAAATCCCCATGTTACCCCAGCGCCTGTGAAGCCCAGTGGGATCTCAGGACAGCCGGCACAGCATCTGGAACATTTCTTTGGGTGTTTACGTAGATCCCATCTGAAAAATAATAGGTGAAATAAGTAAGTTTCCTTCAGCCCTCTGACCCAGGAAGTGGAGTATAATTCTTCCCTCCCCCGCCCCCAGCGTGGGCTGGACTTGGTGACTCATTTCCACTAGATATGGCCGACACCACTAACCAAGTCACCATAGTTTAATGTCACCAATGAGAGGTCATGTGCTTGTCACCCCTGTTATACTGCGGCAAGAAGGATACTTTGCCTCTGTGGTGTTCTCTCCAAAAACTCAATAACCAGAGTCTAATCATGAGAAAAAAAAAAAAATCAGACAAACTCCAATTGAGGGACCCTGAGGTAAATGTCCTGTTCTTAAGACTGTCAAGGTCATGAAAATCAAGAAAAGACGGTGTCACAAGCCAGCGGAGACATGATGACTAAATGCAATGTGGGATCCTAGGTTGAACCAAAAAAAAGGCATTAATGGAAAATTTACGGAAACCCAAAGGAAGTTTGGAGTTTAGTTGACAATAATGTACTAGTGTGTGTTCTTAGTTTCTACAAATGAACCATGGTAACATAAGATCAGGGGGATGTAACATTAGAAACCAGGTAATACAAGAACTCTCTGTATTACCTGTATTATCTTTGCAACTTTTCTAAGCTCTTCTAAATCTAAAATTATTCCACACACAAAAATCCAGCAGTAAACATTGACAAGTGGGTGATACCCTTCCAGACTGTCTCTGTGTATAAATGTTTGTTTTCTAAATCATCTTAGACATTTCTATTTTTAATTCTAAATCTTACCAGAAAATAAAACAGCCCTTCAGCCAGGACACTAACCAGGTATTTGTCAGCAGTGGTAACAGAAAGCACAGAGTCCTACATCTGGACACCTTTTACTGGAGATCACATGTCATGTGTACTGATGATGATCCAGAAAAAATCCTTGATTTGGTGCTAATCCACCACTTTGCTAACAATCTTACTTCTGAATAGTGGTAGAGTAGTCTTGGGGCCCAACACCGTTAGCAGGCAAATTTTCCAGCTAAATTTAATATTCTTTTTTCAGTTACTTTCTATTTTTCTCAAGTGACCCTGATTTAAAATGAATAGGAATAATATAAAGTTTCCTTTTTATATACATTTTAGGGAAAAGAAGATAATCAACTTTTTAAAATACACTAAGAAGGGGCGCCTGGGTGGCTCAGTTGGTTAAGTGACTGCCTTCGGCTCAGGTCATGATCCTGGAGTCCCGGGATCGAGTCCCGCAAGGACTCCCTGCTCAGCAGGGAGTCTATTTCTCCCTCTGACCCTCCCCCAGCTCATGCTTTCTCTCTCTGTTTCATTCTCTCTCTCAAATAAATACATAAATAAATAAAAATACACTAAGAAAATAACAGTACAAGGGATAGGAGGGCTTGGCTAAGTGGATGGCTAAGCTCTGCTCTGCTGTGTTCACCAGACAACTCTCTGATCCATTTTGAGGTCTCCAGGGCCTTCAGTTTCTGGAGGGTCAGCATGGACCCGTGGCTGGTCTTGTTTACCCAGGTAGAGGCAGTGGGACAATATAAGTTCATAAACTCTTTATATGAAACACTCCCCTCTACCCTTACACCACTACCACAACTCACAATGCTCCGGACCCCAGATGTGGGGGGTTCTCCCACACCAACCAGTTCCCTGACACTGGCTGGGTGTCCTGCAATGCGATTCGATTCTGGCACCACCTGCACTTAGTGCAGACCTCACAGATGAAGGGCTCAGTTCCACAAGAATGAACCCCTACTTCAGACACCAGCCACAAGTCATAGGTCCCCAGGTTACCCACAACTTCTGTCGGACTTGGCTGCAAAGCTGGATTCCCACAGTCCCTCCTTGGTTCTGATAATTTGCTAGAATGGCTCAACAGAACTCAGGGAAACACTGAATTCCTTATACTGGTTTATCGTAAAAGGTGTGATAAAGGACACAGATGAGCATCCAGATGGAAGTGATGCAGGGGACAAGGTATGTGGGAAGGTACACAGAACTTTCTGCTCTCGCCAGGCTGGCCACTCTCCCAGCACCCCCATGTGTTCGGCAACCTGGAAGCTTCCAACCTCATACTATTGGGAATTTTAGGGAGGCTTCATCATGTAAGCATGACAGATTAGCAACCCCACTTCTAGCTCCACCCGCTTTCCAAAGAACATGGGGCTGAAAGTTTCAAGCTCCTCCTCATGGCTTGGTCTTTCTGGCGACCAGCCCCTAACCTGAAGCTGTCAGGAGCCCACCCAGAGTCACCTCAATAGAACAAAAGCCCACTCCAGTCACCCAGGGAAATTCCAAGAATTTTAAGAGCTCTGTGTCAGGAACCCGGGGGGGCAGAGACCAGTATATACATTTTCTATTATTTCCCACTGGTCTTCCAATTTCTAAATCAGATTTCAGTGAGCTTGGTTAATGTGAAGACCTGATGGAATCAAGCACCAGAGCTCAGTGCTAAGGACTCAACTCTGTGTGTGGGGGAATAACTGCCCTCCAGCACCTACCAAACGAGCTTCAGACACGGCTTTAACATCCGCCCACTAGCAAGCCTCTTCCGACACTTTCTGCATGTCAGGCACTGGTGTGCTAGTCATTGGGAATAATACAAAGATGGATTTAACAGTCATTAACCTCGGGGTGCTCACACTCCAACAAGGGAGAAAAAGCCTGAAACATGGCACATTATGTACAGTATATTATAGATAGGTAGATGATAGATGATAGATAGATAGATGATAGATAGATAGATAGATTGATAAATAGATGATAGATTGATAGATGATAGATAAGCTTACACACACACAGGCTCAGAGGAGTGAAAAAATTGTCCCTCCTGGGTTGAGTTAAGGAAGGAGACATTTGTTGGGATGGGGTGGAGCTGGGGGAATAGGGACTGGAGGCAGAGAAATGACACTTGCAAGGCTCAGAGGCACAAAAGAACATGTGTAAAGGAAACGCAAGCAGTCATTGCGTGAGGCTAGCACAAGACACGTGTGCAGCAAGGATGAGCACTGAGTCTGTGAAGGCAGGCAGACACATCAAGAGAAGGGAGCAACTCCAGCTGGGAGGGAAAGAATTTGTGTGCATTATCTACAGATGTCAAATTTCAAAAAAAAATAAAGATAGAAGTAAAACCAGTGAATCACTGAAGTAGTAATTTGTAAAACTCTGTTGTGCACATACCAGATGGTTTGCAAAGTGGGAGCACTGAAACCATAACATGGGATGAGGCTCAGAGGTCTGTTGTTGTCAAGTGACTTATATAGTGCGGAGCCAGGGACTATTTATTCTTCACAGTGATTGGCTACGTTAGAATTTTCTTAAATGAAAGGGAACTGGTTAGTGGCTACCACGTATCAACTTGGGGGAACAATTTAAGTTTCACTTATGATTTTCAGAGGCATAAGCAAGAAGTGAAGTCCAAGTGAGCCTCTCTTGTCTTACAAAATAAGCTAAATTAAGATTTGCTTGATGACTAAAGTGGTTTTGTCCACTCACAATTTTCAAGACTGGTTTCTGTATGTGTTTTAACAGACAATATGATTGTCTACAAAAAAATCAAGAGACTCTAAAGGCAAAGTGTTAGAACCAGTAAGCTCAGCAAAGTTGGTGGTTTTTCATCAAAAATCAACAGTATATCAATACACTAAGAAAACCAGTTTGAAAACCTTTGAAAGATGTCATTAACAGTAACAACAAAAATGATACTCAAAAAGTCTAAAGTTTATAAGGGATTATTTAAAGATAAATTTTTAAAATTTTTCATTTAAATTCTATTTAATTCACGTACACTGTATTAGTTTCAGGAGTAGAATTTAGTGATCCATCAGTTGCATATAACACCCAGTGCTCATTATATCACATGCCCTCCTTAATGCCCATCACCCATTTACCCCATCGCCCCCCCTCCATCAACCCTCATTTTGTTTCCTATAGTTAAGAGTCTCTTATGGTTTGCCTCCCTCTCTGTTTTAATATTATTTTATTTTTTCCTCCCTTCCCCTATGTTCATTTTTTTGTTTGTTAAATTCCACATATGAGTGAAATCATATGGTATTTGTCTTTCTCTGACTGACTTATTTCGCTTAGCATGATACCCTCTAATTTATCTACGTCATTACAAATGGCAAGATTTCATTCTTTTTAATGGCTGAGTAATATATTCCATTGTGTATATATACCACATCTTCTTTATCCATTCATCTGTCAGTGGACATCTGGGTTCTTTCCATAGTTTGACTATTGTGGACATTGATGCTATAAACATTGGGGTGCACGTGCCCCTTCAAATCACTGTGTTTGTATCCTTTGAATAAATACCTATTAGTACAATTGCTGGGTCTTAAGGTAGCTCTATTTTTAACTTCTTGAGGAACCTCCATACTGTTTTCCAGAGTGTCTGCACCAGTTTGCATTCCCACCAACAGTGTAAGAGGGTACTTCTTTCTCTGCATCCTCACCAACATTTGTTATTTCCTGAATTGTTAATTTTAGCCTTTCTGACCAGTGTGAGGTGATATCTCATTGTGGTTTTGATTTGTATTTCCCTGATGCCAAGTGATTTTTAGCATTTTTTCATGTCTATTAGCCATTTGTATGTCTTCTTTGAAGAAATGTCTGTTCATGTCTTCTGCCTATTTCTTGACAGAATTTTTTTGTTGTTATTTGGGTGTTGACTTTGATAAGTTCTTTATAGATTTTGCATATTAGTACTTTATCTGTTATGTCATGTGCAAGTATCTTCTCCCATTCCATAGGTTGCCTCTTAGTTTTGTTGACTGTTTCCTTTGCTGTGCAAAAGCTTTTTATCTTGATGAAGTCCCAATAGTTGAATTTTGCTTTTGTTTCCCTTGTCTTTAGAGATGTGTCTAGCAAGAAGTTGCTGCAGCTGAGGTCA
Source organism: Mirounga angustirostris (assembly GCF_029215605.1). Classification (NCBI taxonomy): domain Eukaryota; kingdom Metazoa; phylum Chordata; class Mammalia; order Carnivora; family Phocidae; genus Mirounga; species Mirounga angustirostris. The sequence goes on along the minus strand of NW_026991718.1, from coordinate 92,459,033 downwards.
AAGAGGTTGCCTGTGTTCTCTTCTAGGATTTTGATGGATTCCTGTCTCACATTTAGGTCTTTCATCAATTTTGAGTTTATTTTTGTGTATGGTGTAAGAAAGTGGTCTAGTTTTATTCCTTTGCATGTGGCTGTCCAATTTTCCCAATACCATTTGTTGAAGACTGTCTTTTTTTCCATTGGATAGTCTTTCCTGCTTTGTGGAAGATTGACCATAGAGTTTAGGGCCCATTTCTGGATTCTCTATTCTGTTCCATTGATCTTTGTGTCTGTTTTTGTGAATACCATACTGTCTTGATGATTACAGCTTTGTTATACAACTTGAAGTCCAGAATTGTAATGCCTCTAGCTTTGGTTTTCTTTTTCAACATTCCTTTGGCTATTCAGGGTCTTTTCTGGTTCCATACAAATTTTAGGATTGTCTATTCCAGCTCTATGAAAAATGCTGATGGAATTTTGATAGGGATTGCATTGAATGTGTAGATTGCTTTGGGCAGCATAGACATTTTAACAATATTTGTTCTTCTAATCCATAAGCATGGAATGTTTTCCCATTTCTTTGTTTCTTCCTCAATTTCTTTCATAAGTGTTCTATAGTTTTCAGAGTATAGATCCTTTACCTCTTTGGTTAGGTTTATTCCTAGGTATCTTATGGGTTTGGGTACAGTTGTAAATGGAATCAGTTCCTTGATTTCTCTTTCTTCTGCCTCATTGTTAGTATAGAAATGCAACTGACTTCTGTGCATTGATTTTATCTCCGGCGACTTTGCTGAATCCCTGTATCAGTTCTAGCAATTTTGGGATGGAGTCTTTTGGGTTTTCTACATAGAGTATCATGTCATCTGCAAAGAGTAAAAGTTTGACTTCTTTGCCAATTTGGATGCTTTTTATTTCTTTTTGTTGTCTGATTGCTGAGGCTAGGTCTTCCAGTACTATGTTGAACAAGACTGGTTGAGAGTGGACATCCCTGTCGTGTTCCTGATCTCAGGGGAAAAGCTCTCAGTTTGAAAGACAAAATTTAAAACATTTATTTATAAGAGAGAACTCAATATTCCATGGGGAAAATCCTATATCTTAAAATTCACAATTCTGCCCAAATTAATCCAGAAAGCCAATTCCATTTCAATCAAAATCCCAACAGGTCTTTCGCAGAACTTGACAAGATGATTGTAAAACTCAGAAGGAATTTACAGGGCCATAATGGCCCAGACAAGTTTGAAGAATAAAAAGGAGGTCTTGCGGTGGCCAACATCAGGATTTATTGTTAAGAATAGTAATTAGGCCTTGTGGTATTGGCTCAGGGATAGAACCATGGAGCAGAAAGGAGGCCCTAGCGATAGTCCCAGGCAAGAGAACTGAGTGTAGACAGGTGTGGTTTCAGTAATCAGTGAGGTGGTAACAGATTTTTCAATGAATGGTGCTCCACCTGGGAAAACACCAAATTAATTTTTTTTACATGGTAATCATAAAATATTTATTTTTTCATCAGTTTCACTCTCAGTGTCTCAGGACATCTTTAGTGACCCTTTGTCAATTCCCTAGGAGAGCACACTACCACCCTAACCCTTCTAAACCTCTTTCTTCCCTTGGCTGTGTTTGCTAAGATTGAAGTGTGAGCTCCTTTGTCTTCCTTTCATTGCCATCTCTTCATGGCTAGCATCTTCTCTCTTTCCAGATGAAAAAAAAGAAAAGGCCATTCTCTCTTCCTGCCTCACTCTTTCCCACCATCAATTAATTCATTTATTCACTTAGGGCACATCTGATGCCCTTCCACCTCCCCCAGTACATTTTTCCCCAATCTTTTTTATTGTGACAAAATATATGTATAAAATGTATCATCTTAACCATTTTTAAATGTAGAGTTTGGTGGTATTAAATACATTCACAATGTGCAGCTATCACCACCATCTGTCTCCAGAACTCTGTCATCATGTAAAACTAAAATTCTGAAAACCCCCTCTCTACAACCCCTGGCAAACACCATTTTACTTTCTGTCTCTATGATTTTGGGGGGGGGGGCATAGAATCAACTGTATTCATGAAGCATTTGGACTCAAATAGGAAGATGAACAAGTGATTCATTCTTGAGCTTCTCCATCTATTTAAATGCATCGCTATCTTCTACTCTTTCATACTTTAAATATTTTAAAAAGCAAATAATAGAAAACAAAAAAAGATGCAAAGAAGGAAGGGAGGCAAGTTGATTGTTTAAGGATTTATGAAGTAGATTTTTTTTTCCTTAACATTTGGCCAAATAATTCTTAGGAAAGGAATTGTCAGGACGCCTGGGTGGCTCATCATTAAGCATCTGCCTTCAGCTCAGGTCATGATCTCAGGGTCCGGGGATCGAGTCCCACATCAGAATCCTTGTTCAGTGGGAAGCCTTCTTCCTCCTCTGCCTGCAGCTCCCGCTGCTTGTGCTCTCTCTCTCTCTCTCTGACAAATAAATAAATAAAATCTTTTTTATTTTATTTTTTATAAGTCTCTTTTTTTATTAACATATAATGTATTATTTGTTTCAGGGGTACAGGTCTGTGATTCATCAGTCTTACACAATTCACAGCGCTCACCATAGCACATACCCTTCCCAATATCCATCACCCAGCCACCCCATCCCTCCCACCCCCCTCCACTCCAGCAACCCTCAGTTTGTTTCCTGAGATTAAGAGTCTCTTATGGTTTGTCTCCCTCTCTGGTTTTGTCTTGTTTCATTTTTCCCTCACTTCTCCTATGATCCTCTGTCTTTTGTCTCTATGATTTTAACCACTCGAAGTACCTCATATAAATGGAATCATGCAGTGTCTTTTCGTGACTGGTTTATTTCACTAGGTATAATGTCCTAAGGTTCTTCCACACTGTAGCATATGTCAGAATTTCTTTCCTTCTTAGGCTGAATAATACTCCATCATATGTATATGCTACATTCATCTGTCAATGGATACTTGTGTTGCTTCCATGTTTTAGCTATTGTGAATAATGCTGCTATGAACATGGGTGTACAAATATCTCTTCAAGATCCTGATTCCCGTTCTTCTGGATATATCCCCAGAAGTGGAATTGCTAGATCATATGGATTATCAATTCTATTTTTAATTTTTTGAGGACCTGCCATACTGCTTTTTGGTTTTTTGTTTGTTTAATGATCATTGTAGCACCATGCATGTTTTCCACACTAGCTGCACCATTTTACATTCCCAAGAACAGTGCACAGGGGTCCCACCTTCTCCACATCCTCATTAACACTTATTTTCTGTGTTTTCAATAGTAACCATCCTAAGGGGTGTGAGGTGGTAAAATTAAATTTCTACCTCACTCTTCATACAAAGGAAATCCCAGCTAAAATAAAGAACCAAATGTGGAAAAAAAAACTTGAAAACTCTTAAAGAAAAACAATAAGCAAGTATCTTTATGATTTCAGAACAAGGAAGAATTTCTTAGCCCATGCAGAAAATGCACAAACTCACAAAAGAAAATATTGATAAATATTACCACATTGAAATGAAAATATTCTGTGTAACCAAAACACTAACAATATGAAAAGACAAATCATGAGCTAGAAGATGACGTATGTAGAATATATGCCCATCAAAGATCTGTATATAGAATATATAGAGAACCATGTATCAATAAAAAAAATACAACTCAGTAGAAAATGAAAAAAGGATCAGAATGAGCAGGTCATAGAAAAAGAAATTCAAATGAACAGTAAACATAAAATGTACTTAGACTTACTGGTATAGCAAACAGCAAAGAAAAATAGTACAGTGAGGTACTATTTCAGGCCCAGTAAGCTGGTCAAGATTGGAGGCAGATCACTCTGGGCATTGGGAAGGATAACAGGAAAGAGGGACTTTCATAAACTATGAAAAACACATTTACAGTATCAAGTAAGGTTGCAGATGGCATATCATATTCTATGACCCTATGATTCCCTCTCTAAATATTTAGAGCCACACTGTCCAATACAGTAATCACCAGCCATGTGTGACTCTTGAGCACTTGAGAGTTTGGCTAGCCGAAACTGAGAAATTCATTTTGGATTAAGACTTTGTATGAAAGAAATAATGTATATTTCATTAATTGTTTAAATACATTATGCTACGCTCACCACAGATGTAGCTACCATCTGTCACCATACAACGCTATTATAATGCCATTGACTATATTCCCTATGCTGTGCCTTTCATCCCCATGACTTATACTTCCCTCACTGGAAGCCTGTACCTCCCACTCTCCACCCATTGTGCCCACCCTTCTATCCCTACCTGTGGCAACCACCAGTTTTTCTGTATTTATGGGTCTGTTTCTGCTTATTTGTGTGTTTTGTTTTTTAGATTCCACATATATGTGAAGTCATTATATTTTTCATTATTTTATTATTTCATTAACTTTTATATCACTTGTAGGCTGAAATGGATACATTGCATATGTTGAGTTAAAATATATTATTAAAGTTAATTTCACCAGGGTTTTTTTTTTTTAATTTTCTAATGTGGCTACTAGAAAATGTAAAATTACTGCATGATGTACATTTGTGGCTCTCTGATGTCTACATGGGACAAAACTGCTGTTGAGAAACTCTCAGTGTTGTACAAAGAGAGACAAAAACTTAATTGCAGAATTGTTTGAAATAGTAAAAGTTTGGAAACATTAGTGCCCACCAACAGGAAAACAATAAGAAACACATTGCTGGAGGATTTATACAGTTGACAAAATACAGGTAAAAGTGGAAAAACACAAAACAATTCAGTGTGTTGTTTACAGAAAGAGAGGGAAAGGTTTGTATATAGTAAATGTATAAAAATATGCATGGAAGGGGTTCGTGACATCTCCAAGAAAGCGATTAGCTCTGGGGAAGAAAAGAAGACACTACGGTGGGCAGTATACAGAGAACTTTACTGTATCAGTAACAGTTTATTTAGATTAAAACACAAATATTCAAGGCAAATATGGTCAAATGTTAACATCTGTCAAATATCTGTCCTATTGGGGTGGTGGTTTCATGTCATTCATGTTATGCTGTTCTCTGCATTTTTGTGTGTTTCAAATAGTTTATAATTTTTTAAAGAAAAGAGTCATGAAGAGCTTTGTTTCCCATGCTAAGGAGTTTGGACTTTCTTCTGTTAATCAGTGTTTGGAAGCCATTTAAAGGTTTTAAACAAAGGAAAAGATTTCCATCTAGAGAGAGTATTTTGCACTCTCATCTAAAGCTCATCCAGCCCATCAGCTAATAACAGTCAGGAAAAATATTTCATTGCTTCTGGAACATGCTTTTTTTCCCCCCACATTTGAACAGCTCTGCAATTGGCATGTGTCGTGTTGCCCAGTCAACACTCGGGACATAGGCGTCGTTGCCTGTGCTGACGAACCAACATGCAGAATGCCAGTTGTCAGCCACTTGGATGAAATTATGGGGACTCTAGGGGAGCACTCTTAAATGCTACACTGCCAACACGCTTCATGGCACAGAGAAAGAAAACAGGGAAAATCCTCGATATCAGCAACTCTGAATAAAAATGTGATTTAGAAGATGCACATTCTGTACGTGAAGGAGTTTTAGGAAAGCATTGACATATTTAATTGGTCGATATTTGCATTTTAATATGTGCACAAGAGTGGAATGGTTTTTTAAGGTTTTTTAAACTCAGGTAAAACACACAACAAAATTTACCATCTTAACCATTTTTCAGGGTACAGTTCAGTGACATTGAGGACATTCACATTGTTGTGCAGTCATCGCTGCCATCCATCTCCAGAACTTTTTTCATCTTACACAACTGAAACTCTGTGCCCATTAGACACCAACTCCCCAATCCCAGCCACTATAAAGAAACCGATGTCCAAATCCCATACATCCGATTGATAGGACCTGCCTAAATCACAAAGAACTCCACCTTCGAGGGAATCTAGAAAATGTAATTGTTAGCTTTTCAGGCTCCGCAGTATAGCAAGCATACCACAAGGAGCTGGAATGGTTGCTGAGCACGATCCTACCATATCTACTGTAAATATTTACCAGTACTGGTCCTGGAATACACTTGGGAAGGATTGTTCTGAACAGGGAAACCAAATTCAGGGGCGAATTCTGTTGAGTTTGAATGACTGAAATCAACCTCAATGAAGTCTGTCCCCAGGACCAATCCCTGTAACTCCCAACAGAAGCCTATGCAGGGTTTTTCAACAACAGTGGGAAATCACACTTCTCCTGGCATAAATCCTATCAAGGCCAGTCCTGGCTAAAAAACCTGACGTTTGCTGCCACTGGGATTTGGCTATCTTTGAACTTTTCTTTCATCTTGGTGAATTGCTTTTCTAATTGCTCTTCCTTTTTAAATGGTCAGTTGCCACTGTGTCCTCCCAGACTTCTCTCATTATCACGTAGTTTGCTACTCTCAGCATTTAATTGTGTCATTGACTGACAAGATTTGTTTAGGGCCCAATTCTCTATTGGTGACAGCTCATGAGTTCCCTCCTCCTTTTCCTCAAGAAAAAATGAGGAAACCAAACAACTATGAATCCTAACAGCTTTTATCCAGTTCTCAAGCTTTCGTCCACTTTCAATATTCCTGTCACTACGGCTGTGTCATCGGCAGAGTGCTTCGGTGACGATCAGATTTCGATGTATCAAACTGGCAAAAACACATTAAAGAAGATTGCAATAATTCCAGCCCCAAATCCAAGCAGATAAGGATTATATTACTCAAGAACTTACCCCGAGTGACAGAAACTGAACTCATCCAGTGGAAACACTCATTAGCATTCAGCAGCCAAGATTTCAAGTCTAACTGCTTCTGGTAGTGGTTCTGTATATTTATTTCAGAATCATGTGGAAATCTCTGGCTCCTTAAGGTAGCTCCCTTTAAATCTTTTTGAACGACATGGTGTCGTCATTTGCCTCACTGCACTGATGTTTTCCATTTCCTCAGGCCAGTCCAGCCATTGACACAAAGACTGATATTTGATGACAGATGGCTCTGTGAGCTTCTGGTAAGGCCATATCTCACTTTTGGAATGCAAGTGATAACCGAGTTCCTCTAGAGCCTTATTTATTATACTATTATTGTGCACAAACTCATTAGATGTAAAACATTCTGCCAGTCAACCTGATCCTGCTCTTCCCCAGCTGTCATGCTGGCAGCTCAAAGATGGCGACAGATGATACTGATGGACAGTACCGCTGCCATCTCCTGCCTTCCCAAATTCAAAGCTGGATGCTTCTCAACTGAGGGAACGTGCTAGAGAAAAGAGCTAGGAAGTCACTCTGCAGCATCCTGTGGTTTAATCACCATGGTAGTTTACTAAATGGTATTCATAGGACCCTGCTGGCCAAGTTTTCATAGCACTCTGAAGCATACTTATGGCAACGGCATGAAATCAACTGAAATCAAACTACATCCCTCCCTCTGGTGCAACAAGAATGCTGTCAGTCTTGCATCTTCGTCCAGTTCTTGCCAAGGACCAGTTCTTTCTCCCTTTTCAGATACGACTGTTTCCAGTCTCAATGCTCATACATTTCTCATAGGTATTTTAGCAATAATATAAGAAGTAACAATTTATTCAATCACTTGTTTAACAAGAGCATTCTTTCTGGAGTACTTGCTATGCCCCAGCCACTGTGCCAGGCCAAATATATGGAGAGATGAATCAAGGATTTCCCTGACTCATAGGAAAGAAACAGGTCATCTACATGCAAATTATTTAGGGTGACATTTTAGCTGCTGTGACAAATAGGCCCCCAAATACAGTGGCTTTGAGAAAATGGAAGTTCATTTCTCTCTCATTAACAGACCTAGGATTGGCAGGTGGCTCTTCTCTTACATTCAGAAATCCAGGTCTCTTCCTTTTTTTCTTCCACCATCCCTAGGTCATTATCCTGGTCTGCATGGTGAAACTGGGTTGCAGACACAGGAGGAGGTACAGAATGGAAGTCATAGGAAAGGAATTTTCTTTTAAGGAATGACATGGGTATTTCTCACATTCCATCATTGAATGCTTAATTATTTAGCTATACCTAGCTATAAAATAGATTGGGAAACAATCTCCAGCTGGTCAGCCATGTTCCCAGGAAAAAGAGGAAAATGAATTTTGGTGGAAAACTGGCAGTCTTTCCCACACAATAATATGTGCTAAATATTGTTAGAGGAACATCTCTGGAGAGGCCAAGCCATGAAATGGTCAAACACCCAGGTTCAGGAGTCAGACAAGCCTATATTTGAATCCCAGTATACAAGACAATATCACTTACTTATTAGGTACCAAATAAGTATTAGATAAGATTATTTTGCCATTCCATGGAAATACCGTCAAAAGATTAGATAGACTGCCTATGAGTGGGTCCTATCAGGCTTAGATAAGGAGGTAAACTTTGGCTGAGTCTCAAAGGACCAACACACATTGAACAAGTGTGAGTTCAGTCATTTTGGGCACACATGAGCCAAAGGAAGTACATGACCAGGTAATTTTTTTTTTTCCTGTGAGCAATTAAAATGTTCTCATACCAAGGGAACTCATATTAGGCTCCTGAGTCTCGCATTCTGACTCCATATTGACACTGAACCTCAGATTCCCTTGGGAGGATGTGGGAGAAGAGAGATTATCAACATACATCGTGAGACTCAGGGGACAGGTGTCATGTTGGCACTGAAGACAGGCAGCAGAAAAGCCAGAGTTATAATCCAATGAGAAACTCATCCTCCACGTTTGGAGGACAAGAATCCAAACAAGAGAATAAAGGATTCTGGGAAGATAGCAGAGTAGGAAGCACCAGGAACCTGTCCCTGACCTAGGCAGTAATTGCACTGGCAAAATTGCACTGATGTAAATATTTTGGAAGTCTGGAGTCTGTTTCAGGGCCTACAACTTCCAGAGAAAGATTTTAATGCCTGTTGCAGTTAATTTTAGTCAATTTCAGCTCCCAACATGGTAGCCCTCCCCCCTGCCCCCAACTCCCCACTCTCAGGCATATGGCATACAGCTTCAGTCAACTTTTGGGAACCAGGGTGTGCAATCTATTTTACTGTCCTCCAAAAATTGAGTATCTGTGTCCTGACTGCTCATTGTTGCTCCTGATCTTGGAGATGCAGAAACACAGGCAGGTGGCCCTTGTTGCACTTTTCCTCACAATGTTGCAAGCCCTTCCCCCTCCAGCTGAAGCAACTCCCAGGGGAATTCGAGGGCCAGTACCCCTTTTTTCCCTCTTTTTATTCCTTTCATTTTTCTCCTTTCCTTTTCCCCTTTCTGAGAGCCAGACATTTAAAGTCCAGGGATTTCAAAAAGAACCACATATATGAAGGAACTAAAAAAGTCACCATGCATGGCTAGGGAAAGATACAGGCTTCGAAAAACACCTGAGAAGACCTTAAGTTTATGCTTCAGGCTGATCCCCAGCATGGACACAGCCTACAACAATCAAAAGACAAAAAGAAAAATCAGCAACCCCGAGGAAGAGGGAGAATCTGATTTCCAGAGTTACTACATTATTAGACTGAAATGTCCAGTTTGTAACAAAAAAATCACAAGCCATAAAAGGAGGTGTGGCCCATTCAAAGGGAAAAAGAAAGCAACAGAAACCATCACCAAGAAAGACCAGATGACAAACTTGCTAGACAAAAATTTTAAACAACTGTATTAAAGATGCTCAAAGAACAACAACAAAAAAAAAAGGGGGGGGGGGGAGAAAGTCAAGAAAATAATGTATGAGTAAAATGAAAATAACAATAAGGAGATAGAAAACTTAAAAGAAACTAAAAAGAAATTCTGGAACTGAAAAGTACAATAACCGAAATGAAAAATTCACTAGAGTGATTCAAAGGTATATCAGAACAGCCAGAAGAAAAAATGCGTGAACTTGAAGATAGGACAATTGAAATGATCAAGTCTGAAGAACAGAGATTAAAAATACTGAAGAAAAGTGAATGGAGCTTAAAGGACATGTGGGACACCATAAAATGGACCAACATATGCATTATGGGAGTCCCAGAAAGAGAAAAGCGAGAAATAGGCAGAGAGATTACAAGTGTGAGTTGTAATGAGAAATAGTGCCCCAAAAGAATAATGCCCCAAAACTTTCCAAGTCTGATAAAAGACGTGAATATGAACATCCAAGAAGCTCAACAAACTCCAAGTAGGATGAATTCAAAGAGAACTTATTATAGACACATTATAATCAAGCTGTTCAAAGGCAAAGACAGAGAATCTTAAGAGCAGCAAGAGAGAAGTAATGCATCACCTACAAGGGATGCTCAATAATATTATTAGCAGATTTCCCATCAGATACTTTGGAGGCCAAAGGCAGTGGGCTGTTAAATTAAAAGTGCTGAAAGAAAAAAAAAACTGTCAACCGAGAATCCTATATCTGGCAAAACTATCCTTCAACAATGAGGGAGAGGTTAAAACATTCCCAGATAAACAAAAGCTAAGAAAGTTCGTTACCACTAGACCTGCCTTGCAAGAATGCTAAAAGGAATGCTGCAGGTTGAAATGGAAGGACACTAGACAGTAACTTGAAGCTATATGAAGAAATAAATATCTCAGTAAAGATAAATACATGAACAATTATAAAAGCTAGTATTATTTTAACTTTGGTTTATAGCTCCAAGTTTCATATTCTACATGATTTAAGAGACTAATACATTTTCTAAAACTATTAGTTTAGAAGCTACTATTATAACTTTGGTTTATAATTCCACATTTTTTTTCTACATAATTTAAGAGATTGATGCATTAAAAAACAATTACTAGTTTATGGTTTTGGACATACAATGTATAAAAATGTAATTTTGTAACACCAATAACTGAATGTGGGTGAGGGGTTTTGTATGCTACTGGGATTATTCTGCTATAAATTCCAATTGGAACATTATTATGTTAGGATGTTAAATGTAATCCCCATGGTAACCACAAAGAAAATAGCTACAGAATATACACAAAAGGAAATGAAAAGAATTACAACATTTCATTGCAAAAAATCAACTAAATAAAAAAGAAGATGGCAATGCAGGAAATAAGATACAAAAAAGCTACAAGGCATATAAAATATATCAAAATGACATAAGTAAATCCCTCATTATTGTAATTATTTTAAATGTAAGTGGACTAAGCTCTCCAATCAAAAGACAGAGATTGGCAGAATGGATTTTTTTTTTAAGATTTTATTTATTTATTTGACAGAGAGAGAGACAGTGAGAGAGGGAAAACAAGCAGGGGGAGTGGGAGAGAGATAAGCAGGCTTCCTGCCAGGCAGGGAGCCTGATGTGGGGCTCGATCCCAGGACTTTGGGATCATGACCTGAGCTGAAGGCAGACGCCCAACAACTGAGCCACCCAGGTGCCCCGGCAGAATGGATTTAAAAAAGAAAACATAGACCCATGATCTATGCCATCTACAAAAGACTCACTTTAAATCTAGAGACACAAACAGGTTGCAAGTGAAAGTATGGAAAACTATATTCCATGTGAATAGTAACCAAAAGAAAGCAGGTATGGCTATCAATAAGCTAATCACACACACACACACAAATACTGTATGGTTCCACTTACATAAGGTACTTAGGTCACAGAGAGAAAGTGAAGTGGTGGGTATGGAGTGGTGGGTGTTGAGAGGAGAGGGAAATGGGGAATTGTTGTTTGATGAATATAGCCTTTTAGTTTTGTAAGACAAAAAGAGTTCTGGAGATGGATGGCAGTGATGGTTGCACAACAGTGTGAATGCACTTCATACCACTGAACTATTCAATTTAAAATGGTTGAGAGGGGGAAAAGAAAAGATGGTGGAGGAGTAGGGGACCCAATTTCAACTGGTCCCTGGAATTGAGCTGGATATCTACCAGACCACTCTGAGCACCCACGAAATCAGCCTGAGATGTAAGAAGATCTGGATCTCTACAAACAGAATATCTCAGGTAGTTGGTTTCGAGGTACAAAGCAGGGAGCCCTAATTCTGAGGGCAGATATCAGAAGATAAATGGTAGCAAGAGGGAGCCTGGCCATGGGGATCCTACACCGCAGGTGAGTGACAGCCTTGTTCACTGGGGACAGGGCACACACTCACAGACCGGTAGCGGTGGGGAAAGGACTTTAGGGCAGACCCTGGGTGGAAACCCAGAGCGGCAGGGTTGTGCCTGTGAACTGGGAGCAGCTGGCGGTTTTAGAAGCACAAAGGGCAGAGACATGTCCCGACCTGGAGGCAGGACTGGGGGTACTGCAGAGGGGTGCACAACCAAGGAAGCTGCAGTTTATAGCAGCACAGACAGAAACGGAGACAGTGTGGCCTGGAGAGCTCACTGAAGAACAGACTGTGATCTCTCTGTTCTGAGGCAGAGGGTTGGTAGCAGTCTCTTCTGCTCTGACTCATGGAAGAGATGCAGAGAGCCGCCAGGGAAAGCCACCAGAGAACAAAAGCCCCCCAAACTGATTCCCACTGAGCCCATCCCCCACCACAGGGGGGCAGGGCAAATCTGCCCAAACAGGGTTGCCTGAGTAACAGCACGGCAGGCCCCTCCCCCAGAAGACAGGCTGGGAAAATAAGAGGCCAGCAACCCTAAAGTCCCTAGGGTTCTGGTCAATAATTTGGACTCTATACTCTATACTCTATATTCCTTCAACCACCCATCAACAGAATGACTAGGAGGAGGAACCCCCAAAATATAAAAGACTCAGAAATTATGACTTATGCCTCAGATTTACAAATGGATGCAAATATAACCAAGATGTCAGAGATGGAATTCAGGCTAGTAATTGTGAAGACAATACCTAGAATGGAGAAATCAATTAATGGCAACATAGAGTCTCTAAGGGCAGAAATGAAAGCTGAATTGGCAGAACTTAAAAATGCTGTCAATGAGATCCAATCCAATCTAGATAATCTAACAGCTAGGGTAAGTGAGGCAGCAGAACGAATAAGTGACCTGGAAGACAATATAATAGATAAAAAGGCAAAAGAGGAGGCCAGGGAAAAACAACTCAGAATCCATGAAAATAGAATCAGAGAAATAAGTGACACCATGAAGCGTTCCAAAGTCAGAATAATTGGAATCCGGAGGGAGTGGAGAGAGAGAGAGGACTAGAAGATGTATTTGAGCAAATCGTAGCTGAGAACTTCCCTAACCTGGGGAATGAAACAAACATTCACGTCCTAGAGGCAGAGAGGACAACTCCCAAGATCAAGAAAAACAGGCCAACACCCCAGCATGTAATAGTAAAACTCGCAAATCTTAGAACCAAGGAAACCATCTTAAGGGCAGTAAGGGGGAAGAGATTCCTTACGTACAGAGGGAGGAACACCAGAATAACGTCAGACCTATCCACAGAGACCTGGCAAGCCAGAAAGGCCTGGCAAGACATATTCAGGGTAATAAATGAGAAGAACATGCAGCCAAGAATACTTTATCCAGCAAGGCTGTCATTTAGAATGGATGGAGAGATGCAGAGCTTCCAAGACTGGCAGAAACTAAAAGAATATGTGACCACTAAGCCAACCCTGCAAGAAATATTAAGGGGGGTTCTATAAAAGGAGAAAGACCCCAAGAGTGTTCTACAACAGAAATTTACAGGGACGATCTATAAAAACAAGGTCTTCACAGGCAACATAATGACAATTAATTCATAGCTTTCAATAATCACTCTCAACGTGAATGGCCTAAATGCTCCCATAAAATGGCACAGGGCTGCAGATTGGATAAAAAGACAGGACCCATCCATATGCTGTCTACAAGAGACTCATTTTGAACCTAAAGATACATCCAGACTGAAAGTGAAGGGATGGAGATATATCTTCCATGCCAGCGGACCTCAAAAGAAAGCTGGGGTAGCAAATCTTGTATCAGACAAATTAGATTTTAAACTAAAGTCTGCAGTTAGAGACACAGAAGGACACTATATTATTCTCAAAGGGTCTATCCAACAAGATCTAACAATTGTAAATATCTATGCCCCCAACATGGGAGCAGCCATCTACATAAGCCAACTGTTAACCAAAATAAAGAGTCATATTGATAACAATATGTTAATTGTAGGAGACCTCAATACTCCACTCTCAGCAATGGACAGATCATCTAAGCAGAAAATCAACAAGGAGACAAGAGCTTTGAATGATACACTGGACCAGATGGACCTCATAGATATATACAGAACATTCCACCCTAAAACAACAGAACACTCATTCTTCTCGAGCGCACATGGAACTTTCTCCAGAATAGACCACATACTGGGTCACAAATCAGGTCTCAACCGATACCAAAAGATTGAGATTATTTCCTGCATATTCTCAGACCACAATGCTTTAAAACTGGAACTCAATCACAAGAAAAAAATTGTCAGAAATTCAAACAGTTGGAAGCTAAAGACCACTCTGCTCAAGAATGTTTGGGTCAACCAAGAAATCAAAGAAGAACTTAAACAATTCATAGAAATTGATGAGAACAAAAACACATCAGTCCAAAACCTATGGGATACTGCAAAGGCAGTCCTAAGGGGGAGATACATAGCCATACAAGCCTCACTCAAAAAAATAGAAAAATCCCAAATTCACCACCTAACTCTACACTTTAAAGATCTAGGGGTAAAGCAACAAACAATGCCTAAGCCATGCATTAGAAGAGAAATAATTAAAATTAGAGCAGAGATCAATGAATTAGAAACCAGAAACACAGTAGATCAGATCAAATAAACTAGAAGTTGGTTCTTTGAAAGAATTAATAAGATCAATAAACCACTGGCCAGACTTATCCAAAAGAAAAGAGAAAGGACCCAAATAAATAAAATTATGAATGAAAAGGGAGAGCTCACAACTAACACCAAGGAAATAGAAAAAATTATTAGAAATTATTATCAACAACTATATGCCAATAAACTGAGCAATCTGGATGAAATGGAGGCCTTCCTGGAAACCTATAAGCTGTCAAGACTGAAACAGGAAGAAATTGACAACCTGAATAGGCCAATAACCAGTAATGAGATTGAAGCAGTGATCAAAAACCTTCCAAAAAACAAGAGTCCAGGGCCTGATGGATTCCCTGGGGAATTCTACCAAACATTCAAAGAAGAAATAATACCTATTCTACTGAAGCTGTTTCAAAAAATAGAAACAGAAGGAAAACTCCCAAACTCATTCTATGAGGCCTGCATTACCTTAATCCCCAAACCAGGCAAAGACCCCATCAAAAAGGAGAATTTCAGACCCATATCCCTTATGAATATGGATTCCAAAATCCTCAACAAAATCCTAGCTAATAGGATCCAACAATACATTAAAAGGATCATCCACCATGACCAGGTGGGATTTATCCCCAGGATGCAAAGGTGGTTCAACATTCACAAATCAATCAATGTGATAGAACACATTAATAAGAGGAAGGAGAAGAACCATATGGTCCTCTCAATTGATGCAGAAAAAGCATTTGACAAAATACAACATCCTTTCCTGATTAAAACTCTTCAGAGTATAGGGATAGAGGGAACATTCCTCAAGCTCATAAAATCCATCTATGAAAAACTCCCCTTAAGATCAGGAACACGTCAAGTGTGCCCACTCTCCACTATTGTTCAACATAGAACTAGAAGTCCTAGCAACAGCAATCAGCCAACATAAAGAAATAAAAATTGGCAAATTGGCAAAGAAGAAGTCAAACTCTCTCTTTTCGCAGGCAACATGATACTTTATGTGGAAAACCCAAAAGACTCCACCCCCAAATTACTAGAACTCATCCAGCAATTCAGTAATGTGGCAGGATACAAAATCGATGCACAGAAATCAGTTGCTTTCTTATACACTAACAACGCAACTGTAGAAACAGAAATTAGAGAAATGATTCCATTTACAATAGCACCAAAAACCATAAGATACCTTGGAATAAACCTAACCAAAGAGGTAAAGGATCTATACTCTAGGAACTACAAAACACTCATGAAAGAAATTGAAGAAGACACAAAAAGATGGAAAAATATTCCATGCTCATGGATAGGAAGAATAAACATTGTTAAAATGTCTATGCTACCCAGAGCAATCTATACCTTCAATGCCATCCCGATCAAAATTCCAATGACATTTTTCAAAGTGCTAGAACAAACAATCCTAAAATTTGTATGGAATCAGAAAAGACCCCGAATCGCCAAGGAAACGTTGAAAAAGAAAAACAAAGCTGGAGGCATCACGTTGCTCAACTTCAAGCTATATTACAAAGCTGTGATCACCAAGACAGCATGGTACTGGCACAAAAACAGACATATAGACCTATGGAACAGAATAGAGAACCCAGATATGGACCCTCAATTCTATGGTCAAATAATCTTTGACAAAGCAGGAAAAAACATGCAATGGAAAAAAGACAGTCTCTTCAATAAATGGTGCTGGGAAAATTGGACAGCCACATGCAGAAGAATGAAACTCGACCATTCTCTAACACCATTCACAAAGATAAACTCAAAGTGGATGAAAGGCCTCAATGTGAGACAGGAATCCATCAAAATCCTAGAGGAGAACATAGGCAGTAACCTCTTTGACATCAGCCACAGCAACTTCTTTCATGACACGTCTCCAAAGGCAAGGGAAAGAAAAGCAAAAATGAACTTTTGGGACTTCATCAAGATAAAAAGCTTCTGTACAGCAAAGGAAACAGTCAACAAAACTAAGAGGGAACCCATGGAATGGGAGAAGATATTTACAAATGACATTACAGATAAAGGGCTGGTATCCAAGACCTATAAAGAACTTCTCAGACAACACCCAAAAACAAATAATCAAGTCAAAAAATGGGCAGAAGGTATGAAAAGACACTTTTCTGAAGAAGACATACAAATGGCTAACAGACACATGAAAAAATGTTCATCATCATTAACCATAAGAGAAATTCAAATCAAAACCACATTGAGATACCACCTTATACCAGTTAGAATGGCAAAAATGGACAGGGAAAGAAACAACAAATGTTGGAGAGGTTGTGGAGAAAGGGGAACCCTCTTACACTGTTGGTGGGAATGCAAGTTGGTACAGCCACTTTGGAAAACAGTGTGGAGATGCCTCAAAAATTTAAAAATAGAGCTACCCCATGACCCAGCAATTGCACTCCTGGGTATTTACCCCAAAGACACAGATGTAGTGAAAAGAAGGGCCATATGCACTCCAATGTTCATAGCAGCAATGTCCACAGTAGCCAAACTGTGGAACGAGCCGAGATGCCCTTCAACAGAAGAATGGATAAAGAAAATGTGTTCCATATATACAATGGAATATTACTCAGCCATCAGAAAAGATGAATACCCAACTTTTACATCAGCATGGATGGGACTGGAGGAGATTATGCTAAGTGAATAAGTCAAACAGAGAAAGTCAATTATCATATGGTTTCACTTATTTGTGGGACATAAGGAATAGCATGAAGGACATTAGGAGAAGGAAGGTAAAAAAGAAGGGGGGGAAATCGGAGGGAGAGATGAACCATGAGAGACTATGGACTCTGAGAAACAAACAGGGTTTTAGAGGGGAGAGGGGAGAGGGGATTGGTTATCCTGGTGATGGGTATTAAGGAGGGCATGTACTGCATGGAGCACTGGGTGTTATATGAAAACAATGGATCATGGATCACATCAAAAATCAATGATGTATTGTATGGTGACTAACATAACATAATAAAATTAAAAAAATAAAATAAAATAAAATGGTTAAGGGATGCCTGGGTGGCTCAGTCAGTTAAGTGTCTGCCTTTGGCTCAGGTCATGATGCCAGGGTCCTGGGATCGAGTTCTGCATCAGGCTCCTTGCTCAGCGGGGAGCCTGCTTCTCCCTCTGGCTGCTGCTCTCCCTGCTTGTGCTCTCTCTCTCTCCCTCTGTCAAATAAATAAAATCCTTAAAAAAATGGTTAAGATGGTAAATTTTATGTTATGTTTATTTTACCAGTTTTTTTAAGTGCAATTAAATTTTAAGAAATTTACTTTCATCCAAATTGGAGTCTTTACAGTCCTTACAGCCCAAATGATACTCTGATAAAAAGTGTGCAACATGATCAGATAGGTCTGGGAAATACTTTATATTATACCTCAGTGCATATGAGCTTCTTCAATTCTCAGAGAGGAGCTTCAATAAAGATACCTTTGTTTTCCCCTGTTTTCATGGAGCAGTTTGGTCACTATTGTTCAACAGTGATGAAGGAGCCAAAGATTTTTTTGAAACATTGTCACCTCTCATGTGCCCTGTTCCTGCTGTTGCTGGCCTACAGGAAATTTCACTGGCCACAGTTCCTGATCCCTGTTTGTGGCAAACTGTTCATTTAGTGGCCCCCACAATGAGCCTCTCCCTCTGGTCTTTGAATCCAGCCTGGCCCTATGACCTGCACAGAACTGACACAGTGCCGGTTCCAGGCCTAAGACTTATGAAGTTCTGGAAGCTTCCACATTCACACTTAAAGGGGAACCAGCTGCTGTGTAAGAAATCTAACTTCTCTGAGACCACCATGCTTTGAGGCAACCCAAGCCAACCACATGAGAGGATCTGAGGAGCAGAACCAAGGAACCTGGCAACAGCAAGTCATTCCATTCAGCTTTCAACCCTTTGAGCACAGGAGGTGATGCTACATGAAGCAGAGATTAGCAGCCTGCCCTAAGGACAAATTAGAAGCAAACAAGCAATTGTTACTTTAAGCCTCCATGTTTCAGGCTGGTTTAATTATGCAGCAAGAGATGTGCAAAACAGTATGTTTTCCATCTGACTGAGTGGGGTCTTGAGCAGACCAATGGGGGCTTCTGATATCTTCATTCTCCCTTTCATCTTTGGTACCCCTTTTCCTTGATGTTCTACATTCTCCAGCCTGCATCTCTGAAAAATAAGGACATCTCTTACCTAATCACAGTACTACTGTCATATTTAAGACAATCAACATTTAATTCAACAACGCCATTCAACATACAATCCACATTTGAATTTTGCTATCTGTGCCCAAATAAATTCTTATAGCAAGTTTTTTAAGCTGCAGAAACTACCTGATATTACTCACTGCATTTGGTTTTTATAGACATGATGAATTCTTGAAATAACTGAAGAAAAAGATCATAACTAGAAATTCCAGTGTGATTATTATCTGGGCAGCTCTTTGCTCCTCTCAGAATGGAGAGCAACACTTGTTCTACCTTTGTCACAGGTCCTAAGTTTTAATAGGTGTTATCATTTGTGGTGAATGCTATTCTAAACTAGTCCTTTCTAGGTTATAAAGTGCTTTCACATATATTATTTTCATTTATGGTCATACACATAAACACCTACTGTCCTTGGTATTTGGTATAGTGGCTTCTTTATGGGTCTTATGCCTGTTCTTATTTTATTTCTTAGTGGATCATTTCTTTCTCTCCATAGTGATTCCAAATTGTGCATTTCCCTTATGGGAACCCCTACCCCCTTCATGTTTACTTCACTATACCTTTTTTGAGTAGAGACAAATCACTCTGGGTGATGCTTAGAAAGAGTGAGACCTGGTGGCTGGGAAGAAAAGAGGAAGGAAGAACAGTTTTTTCAAAGTGGTATCGAGAGAGTGAAAGTAAATAAACCCAGGGCCTTCCTGCCTTTGTTGGTGAAAGATATGGTAACACATCTCCAGACACAGGGAGGAGTCCAGAAAACAAGAATCTATTAACCCTAGTCATGGCACTAAACAGAGTATCTTTCTTGCATAGGAACCAGACATACACTCTTATAATTCTTCTTGGTTTACGCATTATCAAGCCCAAAGCCAAATAAATTCACAAGCTTCTTATTGATACTGCATGGAAGGATCCTGAAGGTTCCTGGTGAGCTTCCACTGCCTTTACATTATGTGGGGGAGTCATTATTTTATTCTAATAGATGCCAGAATGTGTACAAGGACTTTGGAAGGTTTATTCATGATCTTGGTTCTCTAAGGTGGAGTCCCTTTCTTGTGAGTCCTATACCTGCAGGAAAAGGGACCATGACCTTTGGTTTGGACAGTTCTCCTCCACCCTCCACCCCAGGAAACCATCAGAAAACAGAACGCTACAGGAACCCCACAGACTATCCCTAAGACCATGGAAGTCAGATGTAAATGTTTACCTATTTCTTCCTAAGGAAACAGCTCTGCAAGACCTGAGGAATGGCTTTAGAGAGAGAAAAGAAGGCAAAAGGACAGATTGCAGGCTCCATCTTCTGTGTGGCCTCAGGGGAAGAACTATTGATTAAAACATAAGATCAACATCGTCCCTGCTGGGCAAACTTGAGATTCTTGAAGAGCCTCTCAGCCCAGTAGGACTCTCAAGCCCGGCTTTGAGTGAGCAGAAAGAGACTCGGCGATTCTCCCTCTGAAGCCAGTCTTGGCCTGAACTCATCTTTAAATACAGAGCATTTGGATCTTTATGCTGCCTGTGCTGCCCTTGTCAGGAAAGCATTTGTCACAGATCCTAGTTTTGTAATTTCCTAAAGAAACCTAAGTCACTCTGAGCCTCTCTTTGCAGAAAGTGGGAGATGACGTTGGCCCACATGAGTCCAGAATAGCACACTGGGTCCTGTTTGCACAGCTTATTTACAAGGCTTTTCAAGACCATCCCTGGCCCCTCCATTTGTCGAGCACACCAGTCCCTTCTTCTAGGACAGCAGAAAGCTTAATCCTGAAATTGTAATTAGATGTCAAATCATATTATAGCTTCAGTTTGGGATCGTGGTCTTATTCCCGATCCTCGTGGTTATGAACAGAGATTCTGAGGTGGTTGCATTGTCATTGAGGGAATGGAGTTGGGGGGTGCTCCCTGGCCTGTGAATGGCAGACCACAAGGTCAGGGAGAAGCTCCCTCCACCTTCGTCTCTACCCACTAGCCCTCAGTCCCTGGCTCCCAACCTTTTCCACATAAGAATATTCTGCTAGGGCTTCCCAGAGCTATTCCCTTTGAACCCCCACATCCTCACTTGTCAGGTGAGACTCAACAAGTAGAAAACCAACATCCCAAGAAGACTGCTCTGAAACAGAATCAGGTGTAGGCTGGGAGCCAGTAGAGACAGCAAACAGAAATTATTTTTGGTCTCACTGGTGTTAAATTAATTAAACAAGGAGGTCACTCAGTGAGGTGGCTTTAATGCCTTAGTAACCTAAGTAAGCAAACCAAAACCTAAGCCTGTAAATCTCTCAAAGTTTAGAAATTAAAACCTAAGGTCAACCAATTACAGCCAACTAGACTTTTCCAAATAAGGCAATCACTCAAGCTTCAGCCAATCAAATAATTTCCCTGCTTTGCTTCTGCCTCTTCTCTATGCAAGTCCTTTCCTATCTTCTATACATGGACTGTTCCTAACCACTTCCTGTTTGGTGCTCCCTGATTCAAATCAATTTTTGCTCAAATTAACTTATAATTTTTTTTTAAGATTTTAAAGTAATCTCTACACCCAATGTGGGGCTTGAACTTACAACCCCGAGATCAAGAGTTGCATGATCCACTGACTGAGCCAGTCAGGCACCCCACAAATTAACTTATAATTTTTAATATTCCTCACTTTATATCCAAACACAGTTCACTGTGGATTTTCTGTGAACATAGAACTCTCTACTTGGAGCTTTTCCTGCAGGTTCTGGTTTACCTGAACACCCAGATCTGGACAAACCTGGAGCTGTTTGAGCCTGCCCCCTTAAAGCATAAGATGCTTCCCTTTCCTGCTGCCTGCCTGTGTCCACTGGAAAACCAGCTGGCTTGTTAAGCAGTGCGGCTCTGACTTCCCACCCTACTCCTTAGAACATTGATTCCCAAACTTGAGTGGCATCAGAATCATCAGAATCTCCTCGAGAGAGTGTTAAAACCGAGACTTCTGGGCCCCCACCCACAAAGATTCAAATCCAGAGGTCTGGGTGGGGACTGAGAACATGCATTTCTTTTTCTTTCTTCCTTCCTTCCTTTCTTTCTTCCTTCCTTCCTTCCTTACTTCCTAAGATTTTATTTACTTATTTGACAGAGAGAGAGAGAGAGAGATAGCACAAGTGGGGGAGGGGCAGAGGGAGAGGGAGAAGCAGACTCCCTGCTGAGTGGGAAGCCCTATGCAGGGCTCAATCCCAGGACCCTGAGATCATGACCTGAGTCAAAGGCAGACCCTTAACAGGCTGAGCCACCCAGGTGCCTGAGAATATGCATTTCTTACAAGTTTCCAGGAGATGTTGTTACTGCTGGCCTGGGTGACCACACTTTGAGAACCTTTCCCTAAAATCTCTGTGGCATCAATTACCCTCTCTCACTTTGTTTTCTTTGCACATCCTTGCATTTTGGACAAACCATGTCTCCAAACTATGTGACATCGTAGAAAATCCCTTTTTTTCCTGAGTTCATTAGACAAGTATTTTCTGAACTGACCCCTGGTGGAAGATGGAAAAGCAGAGCCGAGTCATGTGCTAAAAGGCTGCCTTCCACCTACAGCTACCACTCAGAGTCAAGCTTTGAGTTGGTTCCCAATTAAAGGTAATTACAGGTGAATAGAAGCAAAAGAATTTCATAAGTAATGGAGAATTTAAACTTCACTGGCTAGTTCAACTGCCTTTTGAACCCATCTTATGAATCATTTATCTTTCAAAGTCCATTTACAAATTGGTTGTTTTTACTGTCAGAAAGCATTTTCCCCATACAAACAATACTCTATATAATAGTTAGGAAGGTGTTCAGATGAGCCTATAGAAGCTTACTCATTCCATTATGTGGCCAAAAATACTCATTTTATCCAAAAACAAAAGGTAGAAAGCCATATTACATTTTGTTCTAAATTTCATAAGAGAGCACATCAAAAGTCTCTTTTTAATAACTATTTTACAATGTGTTATACTACAAATAATTAAGACAAAATTAAATGAGATAAAATTTCGTTTTACATGGAATGTTAGTGCTGAAGGAAAGGACACTTCCACTTTTATTGTAACAATATGGGATGCTCCATGGATATCCCAATGGAGCATTTGGGGCAATTTCAAGAGATTTAGACATAGACAATACTGGTTCTTTATTAGACCTAGTTTCATTTCTGAGCATATAAGCTTCCAGGGCACTTTGGAGAAACAGCTGATTCTAGTGCTGGGGCATGGAAAGTTCAAGAAGAGCTGGGAACGACTTCTTGTGCTAGAAAGAAAGGACTGACTCTAAAAATCATGGAAATATATCAAAAGGATGCAGGAACTATTGTGAAGAGGTTCCCACTGACCAGATTTGAGACAATTTGACCATCAAAGTAATTACTGACAATAATAGATTATAACCCATAAATAAGAATCTACCATCCCATGGTTATTATATACACACTGCATATATATATGTGTGTGTGTGAATGTAAGCATACATATGCATATGTAAAATTTAGATATTAGAATGTCAATTAATAGTGTAAACTTCATATAGAAAGTATATATACACATACATTATTAATATATTATGTATATATGTGTGTGCCTATATATAGTACCTATTAGCTGGCATTCTACTATAAAAAAGAGCTTTCCTTCTCTCCCAATTATTTCTCCATAGAATGACAACTAATAAATACAGAAGAAATGAAGCAGTTAGAAATATCACCGTTTTGCAGTCATCATAATATTAATAGTGATGTAAGAATCATCAATGAATGCTATATCTATTCTCAAAATGTTCACTCTCAAATTACTAATTAGTTACAAAGAGAAAATAGTAACTTTACAGTGGAGAACCTTGAGATCAGTATTTACATCACCAACAATGGGACGCATCGACCTCTGATGCACCAAGAAGGATGCAGTGTGAATTCTGGGCTGTTCCTCCCAAAATGTGTAATCCAAAACTCATCATGAGGAAAAATCAGACAAGCCCACACTAAGGCGCATCCTGTGGGAGGACTAGCCTGTATTTCCAAAAAATGTTAAGGTTGAGAAAGACAAAGAAAGAATTAGGAACAGTCCCAGAATTATGTCCCATCCTGGAAAAAGTCTGCCATGGAGGACATTATTAGGACTGAGGGCAAAATTTGAATGATGAATGTTTAGTTAATAATAATACTGAATCCAAACCAAGTGCCCATTGATAGATGAATAGATAAGAAGATTGATATATATACATACAATGGAACAATACTCGGTCATAAAAGAATGAAATCTTGCCATTTGCAACAACATGGATGGACCTAAAGGGCATTATGCTAAGTGAAATAAGTCAGACAGAAGAAGACAAATACCATGCAATTTCACTTATATGTGCAATCAAAAAACAAAACAAAAGAATAAAGAACCAAAAAACAGATTCTTAAATACAAAGAACGAACTGTTGTTGCCAGAGAGGAGATGGGTGAGTAAATGAGTGAAATAGGTAAAGGGGATTAGGAGGTACAAACTTTCAGTTATAAAATAAGTAAGTCAAGAATATGAAAACCACAACATTGGGGATAAAGTCATTAATGTTGTAATAAAATTATATGGTGACAGACAGTGATTATACTTATCATGGTGAACACTGCGTAAATGTATAGAATTGTCAAATCACTATGTTGTACATCTGAAATTAATATAATACTGCATGTTGACTATACTTCCATAATAAAAAATAAATAAAAATACTGTGTCGATAGTTTTCCTGATTTTGATCACTGTCTAAGTGAATTTCTTTGTTTTTAGGAAAAGCACTCGGATCTTAAGGGGTAAAGGAACATGATACCTGTACTCAAAGGGATCAAAAAAAAGTGCATGTGAGGGAGAGAAAGAATACTAAAATGTATGTGGCAAAATATGGACCAGTCGTGAATCTGAATAAAGAGTAAATGGGATTCTTTGTACTATTTTTGAAACTTTTCTGAGAGTTTGCGGTTATTTCAAAATGAAACAAGTTTTTAAAAACATAGTTTTCTTGTTTTCTGATACCGGGCACCACTAACTCATTTGTGCTCAGAGGTCACTGTCGGGATCATCTCCTCACTCCCAAATGGAATAAACGTTATAAGGGGTTTTATTTAGATGGCAAAGCAATTTTTTTGCCTCCCCCCCGGGGCATTGTTTGTACTCCTTCTGTCTTGAATCTTTCTAATTTTGGGTGCACACTCTTGTTTAGTCCCTCAGGATTTCTTTCTCTTGGTCCCAATGAGGGTCTTGGGCCTGGAGTAGGAAGGAAGTCTTAACAAATGGAAGGCTAGTGCTCAGACCTCACATTGTGTTTACGCTGCCCAGAGACAGCCCCTGGTCTGACCTCTGGGCACTGCCAAGGTCCAATCCATTGGCCAGTTAACACTGATGAGGACTCAGAATCCAGAGGTCGAGGAAGCCAAAGAAGGGAATGGGGAAGCCTGGACTCTAAACTAATATTAGTAGAGAAGTGAGCAGCCTTCATCTGAAGAAAGGCTCTGGCTTTACTTCTGTTCTCAGGAGATCAGTGGTACAAAAAGGGAATGGAGATGGGATGTGTCACACTTGGGCAGCTGCTGCTGGTCAGTTGGCTTACATACCAACCCTGCCAGCTTGCTACCAGCCAAGCAGCTGAGCAGGAGTAGAAGCAGGAAGAGAAGGAAGAGAGAGTAGTGGTGGCAATTGGTCCTCCCTGTGGCAACAGCTTGCATCCAAGTTAGACTGGTCCTGGCTACACAGTTGTTATCCATGGAAACTGTTTTCTCTCTGGATCAAGCCAACTGGACCCCATGGAGATGTTCCTACCTCTTAGAGGACCTCTTGGCCATCCATCTTAGGCTACTATGCCAATTCTGGGTCTCCAAAGAACAATAGTTCCACTTTCCTACACTGTTGGTGGGAATGCAAGCTGGTGCAGCCACTCTGGAAAACAGTTAAAAATAGAGCTATCCTATGACCCAGCAATTGCACTACTGGGTATTTACCCCAAAGATACAAATGGAGTTATCCAAAGGTGCACGTGTACCCCAGTGTTTATAGCAGCAATGTCCACAATAGCCAAACTATGGAAAAAGCCTAGATGATGGACAGATGAATGGATAAAGAAGATGGATGTGGTACACACACACACACACACACACACCACACACACACACACGCTGGAATATTATGCAGCCATCAAAAAATGAAATCTTGCCATTTGCAATGACATGGATGGAACTAGAGGGTATTAAGCTAAGCAAAATAAGTCAATCAGAGAAAGACAATTATCATATGATCTCACTGATACGTGGAATTTGAGAAACAAGACAGAGGATCATAGGAGAAGGGAGGGAAAAATGAAACAAGATGAAACCAGAGAGGGAGACAAACCGTAAGAGACTCTTAACCTTAGGAAACAAACTGAGGGTTGCTGGAGTGGGGGGTGGTGGGAGGGATAGGGTGGCTGGGTGATGGACATTGGGGAGGGTATGTGCTATGGTGAGCACTGTGAATTGTGTAAGACTGATGAATCACATACCTATACCCCTGAAACAAATAATACATTATATGTTAATTAAAAAAATACATAAATAAATTTTTAAAAAGAACAATGGTTCCAGAGGTCCTGTATGCCTTCTCTGTCCCCACCACCATGTACACAGTCCCTGAGAAGGGAAGAGTTTGGAACATGCTCAGGAGCACTTGCTGTACAATTTCACATTCCCTTTAATGAATATGTTTTATTTGTTATTTTTCATTTTGGGTAACCTCTTTTCTTATTCTAACACTGTCCTACTTACCATATAAAAAATTTAAAAATCTACTAAATGTAGACATATCAACACAGAAGAAAATAAACACTGTAGTCTTAGCTTCCCAAACAAGCAGTAGAAATTTTAGCTTCATTTGCTTCTAGTTTCCCTATAAAATTTTTAATTGTCCAAATGACACATGAATAGGTTTTCATTCTATACTATTCAAATCATAAATAGGTAAGTATCCTTAGAGATGTTTTGCTGTGCATTTACAAATATGCCCTTACATTTAGGAATTTTAAATTTCTTGTGTCTGGTTACAAAAGTGCTGCAGTTGACAAAATATTGCTACCTATAACTCTACCTTGGTCTTTTTACATTGCTACAGTATTCCTTTATATCAACATACCACCTTTATCTAACCATTTCTCCCTTCTCCTTTTTCCTACAAAGAGTGCTGCCTTGAAATGTCCTGCACCTACCAAAAATGATCATCTGAGACTTAGCCTTCTCTCCTCCCTGCCGTTCCAACAAACTGTCGCTAAAGAACTCTGGGTGAGAACCTACAAAAGCCAATTTGCTAATCAACAAAAAGGACAAGGTGCTGAGAAAACTTGTTCTCTAAAATTGTTCTTTTCCAAAAGAGAAATTCTGCTGCTTGAACCCTTATTAGTGAGAACGTAGCATCTGTCTTGCTCTGAGCATTGTGGATCACTTTGACAAAGACAGGCAGCCTCCACGTCTACCCTTGTACAACAGTACCATTTACTTTAATTTTGTAGTTTCCAAGTAAATAGGATCTTGGGCCCTCTTCTCAATCCAGACTAATATAAACTCCTTTATACACAACCTGGCTTTGCTTTGAGCCTATCAAAATACCGCTCTATTCAGATTTTGCCTACATTCCACTTTTCCCCAATCCTAGAATATCCCTGCCTCTTCCTTTATTCGTGAGGGGCTCCCCCATTGTAGCATGCTATCAAATCCAACTTTGTTGGAGTTTAGATTTGTCCCTGATGGGCTATAGCTATTAGACTCCATCACTGGCTGCAACATGACTCACCACTCTCTCCTGCTTCCACCCTGCTTCTGTGCCCACAGGCATTCCTACTCTGGAACTTGGCTGCCCAGTCCCTGGCTCCCAGATCCACGATCCACCAGGCTCAACTCTGGTTTGTAGTCTGTTTGGAGGATAAGGAAGGAGAAAGACCCCTGGAGATCTTGCGAAATTCTTGTGAACTTAGCAGTGCCTCAGAGAATGTATAGTATCTAGCTGTTGTGGGGCTAAAGGGTCCCAGAGCCCTTGGCTTCTCATGACACTGGAAGCCAAATATGCCTCTACCTTTCTATATTTTTTTAATTTAACATACAAAAGTTTAATATTTTATATATAGTCAAATCATTAGTGCTCCTTTTTTTTTTTTGAATTTCCACTATTCTATTTATTCTGATATTATAAATTTCTCTCTTCAGTTACCTATTGATATGTAGCAAACTACTCCAAAACTTAATAGCTTGAAACAATGTTTTATTATTTCTCACAGTTCTTTGGGTTGACTGGGATCGGCTTGGTGGTGCTTGCCTGAGATATTGCATGTGGTAACCCCATGGTTGAAATTGGTGTCATCTGAATGCTTACCAGGGCTGGATGTCCAGGATGGCTACTTCACTGTCTGGCGCCTGGACTGAGATGGCTGGATTCAAAAAAAAAAAAAAAAAGGCTATTTTTCATTTGAAAGAAACACATAAAAAAATTAAGAATACAGAATGAGTGAAAGAAAAAGAATGGTAAATTATATATCTGACAAGTATCAAAAGAAAGCTAGTATAGCTGTATGAATGTTATACAAATTAGATTTTTATTACACAAGGCTTTTCTCAAAATAAAGAATGACTTCATAAGGATGTAACAATCTAAACAATCTAAATCTGAACGCCCCTAATAACATAGCCTCAAAATATATAAAGGAAAAAAACTGACAAAACTACAAAGAGAAATATATAAAATCACCCATTAGTGGGTAATTTTAACCAGCTATTTTCAGTAATGGATAGATAAAACAGACCAAAAGAATAATGAAAGATATAAAGGATTTGAACACAATTAGCAGGCTTTATCTGACTTGTACAGAATATTGCACCCCTCTGCTGTAGAAGACACATTAATAAACATTAATTGCATACTCAGCCACAGAGCAAGTTTCAACAAATACAAAGGGATTGGTACAATAGAATACTTCATAGCTGCATTCAAGGAGTGCATCAGCTGCATTGGGTATAGTTGTACTTCCTTCTTGAAACAGGTTCTTCTCTTGGCCTCTGGGATATAGTCCCTTGATTTCTTTCTCATTTCACTGACAGCTTCTTCTCAGTCTCCTTTGAGATTCTTCCTCATCTTTTTGACCTCTAAATATTGAAGTTTCCTTGAGGCTTAGTGCTCACAACCCTTTCCTTCCTTTTTAATACTAACCCAAAGTAATTGCATCCATATTTATGACTTTAAATAACACTTATATACTGCTGACTTCCAAATTTATGTCTCCAGCCCAAATTCTTGCCCTGGGTTTCAGACTGATAGATCCACCTCCTACTCAACATCTCCTCTTGGAAGTCTAATCAGCATATCACACTCAACATATCCAAATCTGAGTTCTTGACTTCTCCCCAAACCTGCTCTTCTGGCATTCTTCCTATCTCAGTAAATGACCACTCCATTCTTCTGAGTGTTCAGACTTAAATCCTTGGCATATCCCATGTCTTTTCTCTCTCTCCTATTCCACAATAACAAATCCTGTCATCTCTCTTTTTATGGCCTCTGCTACTACTACCCTCAGCCATGCCATCATTATTTCCCACCCAGACTAATAGTCTCCTAACAGGTTGTTTCAGTTATTTACTGCTGTGTAATGAACAATCTCCAAATTAATGGCTTAAGGCAACACCCGTTTATTTATTATTTCTCATGATTCTGTGGGTTGATCAGGCAGTTCTACAGTTTCATGTGGTGTCAGCTGGGGTGTAAGATGTCTAGGATTAATATGAACTCACTCCTGTGACTGGCAGCTTGTGATCACAGCCCATTTAGGAGCTCAGCTGGAGCTATTAGCCAGTGGCCTCCACAATGCCCTCAAATCTCCATGTGATGGCTTAGGCTGCCACAAAACATGGGTTCTATGAGGAAGCTGCACTGAAAGGGAAATGGAGATTTCTTAAATCACAGTCTTGGAAGTTAGACAGAATTACTGCTGTGCATTCCTTTAGTGAATGCAGTCACAGGACTGGCCAGATTCAAGTAATGAGAAATAAACTCCACCTCTGGATGGGAGGAGTGGCAAAGAATTTGTGGTCATTTTTAACCCCTACAGTTCTCCCTGCTTCCACTTTTCCCATCCCATAATTCTCCACATAACTTCAAGACTTCTTTGAAAACATAAGTCAGACCATGTAACTCCTACTCTAAAAATTCTCTAGTAGCTTCTCCTCTTGTCCAGACTAAAACTGAAATTCTTCATCATGGTAGTCAACTCGGTCTCATCTGATCCTTGCTCCCTCTCCCAGCTCCCAGCTCCTACTCACCTCATTCAGGCCACATTAGTCCCTGATGTTTCTCAAAATCCCCAGTTATGTTTCTGTCTAGGGGCTTTTCCATTGGCTGTTCCCTTTGCCTACATCCCATGGATCTTTGCCTGGGTCACTCACTCCCTTACTTCCTGCAGGTGTCTAATCAAAACTCATTTCACCCTGAGGGCCTTCCCTCTCTAGAATAAGCAAAACTAATCCATGACAGTAAAAGTTAGAGGGAGGTGCCTCTGGGTGGAGGGGGAATTGCCTGGAGGGGCACAAGGGAATTTTCTGGGGGGATGAAAATGTTCTGTACTTTATTTTGGATGGTGATTCTCATGTGGATGTTGTTTCTGTTGTCTACTGCTGTGTAACAAATTGACCCCACACTCAGTTATGCAAAACAACTATATATTAACTCTGAGAGTTTCTATGGGACAGGAATTTGGACAGGGCACAGCAGGAACAATGTATTCTGTAATGTCTGGGATATCAGCTAGAGAACTTGAAGGCTGGGGGCTGGAATTATCCAAAGACTCATTCACTTTTTATTTGGCAGTTGATGTTGTTGACCAGGACCTCCATGTGGCTGTTTGGCTTCCTTACAGTGTGGTGGATGGGTTGAGAGAGAAAGAGAGGGAGAGAGAGTGTCAGGTGGTCATGCATTGTCTTTTCTAACCTAGCCTCAGAAGTCATACTGTGTCTCTTCTACCACATTCTAAGCACTGGAATCAAGTCACAAAGGCCACAGAATTTTCAGACATGTTTTAACACAACCACAGGTCTGAACGATTGCCAAAACCCATGGACTGAACATTTAAGAACTGTTCATCTTATGGTGTGTCAATTATACCCCAATTTAAAAAAAATGGAAAAATGATCTTCTTTGACCCTAGAATAGAGACTCCACACCACCATTACCACCCATCCCTTTGCCCTGTTTTAAAGTAAAATAAAAGCACTTATCACAGTCCAACACAGTATTGCACATTGCTTTTTCACTTATTTACTATCTCTCTGCCAGCCCAAACAAGACTGTAAAATTTAAGAGAACAGGCATTTTGTGCCCAACACTCAGCCCCTACAACAGAGTCCAGCACACATCAGCTGCTCAGTCAAGATTTATCAAATGTTATTGACTTGTATTGAATGGCTCCAGGAAAGGAAGACCATCAGCAGAAAACAAGTGGTAATAAGGCCATATATATCAACATATTAAATGCAGATCACAATTGTCACAGACATTCAGACAATGGAAGAAGCATCTAATTCTGAACAGTTAGAGCCAGAAGGATCCTTAGAGGTGACTTGGTGTAGCTCCTCATTTTACAGGTGAGGAGAGTAGGATCCAAAGGAAGGGAGAAGCTTATTCAGGGTCACACAGCAGTAGGTTTAGGAGCCAGGCCCCATGACTGGGGTCACTAGGTAAAGTTAAAGCTCCAGGTGTTTTATTCTTCTGGAGAAGGACAGCCCCTCTCTCTAGGGCAGCACCTTTTCAGAAAGGATCATTCCTAGCCTGATAATGCTGACTGGACAAAAATGAATGAGATTTTAGAAATGAGACTATGAATTGGATGATAAAATTCATGCTCACATGTTGGCAGAATTTCTGTGTACTATACAGAGGGACAATGCTTTTTTTTTTTTTTTTTTTGGAGTTTTTAGGTCATTTGATTTGCCTCGGGTAGTGGGATCAGCTGCACGAAAAAAATTCCTGGTCTTTAGTGTCATAAAATCCTCTTTTTCCCCCACCATCAGCTAAAGAACTCTCTGTTAAAGCTAGAGATTTCTGAGCCCATTCTCAAGAAAGTGATTCCTTGATAGAAAGATAGAAACATGTTTACTGGGACGCCTGGGTGGTTCAGTCAGTTAACTGGCTGCCTTCAGCTCAGGTCAAGATCCCAGGGTCCTGGGATCGAGCCCCTCATTGGGCTCCCTACTCAGTGGGGAGCCTGCTTCTCCCTCTCCCTCTGCCTGCTGCTTCCCTCTGCTTGTGCTCTCTCTGTCAAATAAATAAAATCTTAAAAAAAAAAAAAAGGAAGAAACATGTTTACTGCTATTTAGTCACTGAAAAGCTTTGGGATCCCTACCTTTGTTGCATTCCTGAGAGTGCTAATTAATTTAAGGCATTCTCCTATTATGCTGTACTACATCTGGAGTATGAGCAGCACACATTGTGCAGCCATAAGCCAAATAATGACTCATTTTTGCATAACAGAAGAGTCCAATTCTATGGTTTAGCTCTTATTCAAGTTTCTTGAATGATTCTATTTAAGTAACATCTGTTAGGACAAGGAAACACACTAGTTCAGGTGGAAGATTCATTTCAGAAAAGAATATGAGGATTCACAGAACAGTGTGAACCAGGTTTAAAAAAAGAGACAAGAAATGAGAAATGGTGCTTGCACACTTTGTACACTAAGTTACTAATGTATTTTCTCCTTCAAATTGATATCATTCAACAAATGGTGTTGGGAAAATTGGACAGCCACATGCAGAAGAATGAAAGTGGACCATTTCCTTACACCACACACAAAAATAGACTCAAAATGGTTGAAAGACCTCAATGTGAGACAGGAGTCCATCCAAATCCTAAAGGAGAACACAGGCAGCAACCTCTTCGACCTCAGCCACAACAACTTCTTCCTAGAAACATCGCCAAAGGCAAAGGAAGCAAGGGCAAAAATGAACTATTGGGATTTCATCAAGATAAAAAGCTTTTGGGGCGCCTGGGTGGCTCAGTTGGTTAAGCAACTGCCTTCGGCTCAGGTCATGATCCTGGAGTCCCGGGATCGAGTCCCACATCGGGCTCCCTGCTCAGCGGGGAGTCTGCTTCTCCCTCTGATCCTCCCCCTCTCATGCTCTCTGTCTCCCATTCTCTCTGAGATAAATAAATAAAATCTTTAAAAAAAAAAAAAAGATAAAAAGCTTTTGCACAGCAAAAGAAACAGTCAACAAAACCAAAAGACAACCGACAGAATGGGAGAAGATATTTGCAAATGACATATCAGATAAAGGGCTAGTATCCAAAATCTATAAAGAACTCATCAAACTCAACACCCAAAGAACAAAGAATCCAATCAAGAAATGGGCAGAAGACATGAACAGACATTTTTCCAAAGAAGACATCTAAATGGCCAACAGACACATGAAAAAGTGTTCAACATTGCTCAGCATCAGGGAAATCCAAATTAAAACCTCAGTGAGATACCACTTCACACCAGTCAGAATGGCTAAAATTAACAAGTCAGGAAATGACGGATGTTGGCGGGGATGCGGAGAAAGGGGAACCCTCCTACACTGTTGGTGGGAATGCAAACTGGTACAGCCACTCTGGAAAACAGTATGGAGGTTCCTCAAAACGTTGAAAATAGAGCTGCCCTATGACCCAGCAATTGCACTATTTACCCCAAAGATACAAATATAGGGATCCGAAGGGTTACGTGCACCCTGATGTTTAAAGTAGCAATGTCCACAATAGCCAAACTATGGAAAGAGCCAAGATATCCATCGACAGATGAATGGATAAAGAAGATGTGGTATATAAATAAATAAATAAATAAATATATGTGTGTGTGTGTGTATATATATATATAATGGAATATTATGCAGCTATCAAAAGGAATGAAATCTTGCCATTTGCAATTACGTGGATGGAACTGGAGGGTATTATGCTGAGCGAAATAAGTCAATCAGAGAAAGGCATGTGTCATATGATCTCACTGATACGAGGAATTTTTAATCTCAGGAAACAAACTGAGGGTTGCTAGAGTGGTGGGGGGTGGGAGGGATAGGGTGGCTGGGTGATAGACATTGGGGAGGGTATGTGCTATGGTGAGCTCTGTGAATTGTGTAAGACTGTTGAATCACAGACCTGTACCTCTGAAACAAATAATACGTTATGTTAAAAAAAAAAAAAGAAGAAGAAGATAGTAGGAAGGGAGAAATGAAGGGGGGGAAATTGGAGGGGGAGACGAACCATGAGAGACTATGGACTCTGGGAAACAAACTGAGGGTTCTAGAGGGGAGGGGGTGGAGGGATGGGTTAGCCTGGTGATGGGTATTAAAGAGGGCATGTACTGAATGGAGCACTGGGTGTTATATGCAAACAATGAATCATGGAACACTACATCAAAAAATAATGATGTAATGTATGGTGATTAACATAACATAATAAAAAAAAGAAAAAAATTGATATCATTGTGTTACAAGCAAAATCAGCCATTGGTGATTTTTTTAAATACATGATTCTTCTCCTTTCCATCCTGGTCCCCATCTTTGTGATTAGCATTACCTTGGAGAAATTACAAGCTGAGCCCAGGAGACATTATGGGGCCAAATCTTGCCCATGACAATGTTTCTAAGAGCAATAGACTTCATTCAAATTCAACATCACCAAATGGACGATTTTAAGTTTATTTGCTTAAGCAATGAATGAATAATGAGGCAGGGTGGGCTGCATTGCTCTCTTTTTCTTTTTTCTTTCCTCTTTGTCATGAACCGTACATTCCAATTTTCCAGTTTGTGCTTCAGTTAAAATCACATCAGCCTACTTACATACTTCAGGCTCTCTAAAAACCATCTGCTATTTCCCCCCTTTCATACTGCTGTGGTGACTCACACCCATCCTGCAGAGACACAATAGATTTGTATCTCCCATAAAGCTTTGCTCATAGTAGATGCTCACTAAATGTTTGTAAACTGTGTCTATGAAGAGAGAATGTTCTTTGTACTCCCCTCCTTTTCAAAAAAAGGATTTCTCAAATCCTAGATGCATGTTTGGCATGTTTAGAGACAAATATAATTTCAAAATTAATAATATTTTTGAAATCTGTCTGAGGAATGTACTGAGTCACACATGTAAGTTGGTGCCTAATCCTGACCCTGTTGAGCCCTAACCCTGGCCTTGTGACTGGTAAGCATGAGACACTGATCACATGGACAATGAGGCAAACAAAGGAGTTGGACCTGTATGAATCGATTTACACTGTGACTTATGTATGGCTCACCTGTGAGCGAGCAAATAGTTCAATGGTGCGTGAGTGAAGTAAGCACATACCAGAGCAGTGGAAGACAAAGTCCAAAAAGTGAGATAAGGGGAGATTGTAGAGGGTCAAGGATGCTAGCCTAAGTGTGAATTCCATTCTGTAGAAATCAGAGAGCCTTCCAAGTTTTTCAACAGTGACAACAATGTTCATGGAGGTCATTCCTATAATCATCAAGCGTATATTTAGGTAAAATGGTACAACTATTTTGAAAACATTTTGGTAGTTTCTTACAAAGTTAAACATATACTTACCATGCAACCATTATTCCTAGGTATTTGCTCCAAAGAAATAAAAATGTACTTCCTCAAAACAAAACAAGACAAAACAAAACAAAAAAAACTTGTACAGGAATGTCCATAGGAGCTTTATTCCAACAAGCTGGAAACAACTCAAATATCCATCAATTGATGAATGGGTAACCAAATTGATGAAAGGGTAATCCTCACAATGAGACACCACATAGCAATAAAAACACGATGGATTCACACAGCATGGATGAATTCCAAAAATATTATACCAAGTAAAAAAATCCAGACAAAAGACTATAAATGGTATGAATTCCTTTATAGGAAACTCCAGAAATAAAACAAATCTACTGTATAGGGACAAAAAGCAGATCAAAGGTTGCCTGACGCCAGGGGTGAGGAGGGAGTTGGCACAGCACAAAAGCACAAGGGAACTTTGGGGGTGATGGAATTGTTCTATATCTTGGTTGTAGTTGTGGTTATCCAAGTGTATACATTTGTCAAAATTCATTGAACAGTACATGTAAAATGGATGCATTTTAATGTATGTAAATTATACCCCAATAAAGTTGATTGGTGGGGAAAGACTATATTTGGGTACAGCTCCACACAAGGCAAAGAGGAGACAGAAGAGACTTTCCTAAAGTGCTTGTCACCTAGAATGAAGATGAGGTGAAATCCCATAACACAGACCCTATACTGAAAAACAATGGTTGTCAGTGTGGATATGAAGAATAGAATAGCAGAGTGTATGTGCATGCGTGTGCATGTGCGTGTGCATGTGTGTGTGTGAAGGGATCACTATGGCCTGGAATTAGTTAATAACATGTCAATTTTGCTGAAGATCTTGTTTATCTCACTCTTCCATCAAGACCTGCTTCCATTCCCACTTCCTCCCTAAATACATGCTGGACTAGCTACCC
Source organism: Mirounga angustirostris (assembly GCF_029215605.1). Classification (NCBI taxonomy): domain Eukaryota; kingdom Metazoa; phylum Chordata; class Mammalia; order Carnivora; family Phocidae; genus Mirounga; species Mirounga angustirostris. The sequence continues at coordinate 92,422,708 of NW_026991718.1, read as the reverse complement.
ACAGCAACTATTTCTTCTTTCCCTCCTTTGAAGTCTTCTAGTAAGTTCTGTGTGTTTAATTTGGCGATAACCGTGGCCTTCTTTTTCTTGAACTGCTATTCAAATTGCTTATTACTACTTAATTTTAAATGTGGTCATGCCTCATCTCATCATCTATAACAAGTTCCTTAAGAGAGCACTGTATCCTGGATCTCTAACAGTTCCTTAACTATAGCAGCTGGGCAGTTTTTGTAGGTGTTCTTGATTCATCCAGATTTTCAGTTCCTAAAACTGGACTATGTTAACAACTGGGGGTAAGAAAGAGACATCCATGCCTCATTATGTTTGTACTTTGGGACTAAGGAAGGAGACACTGGAGTTTGTGAACCCCTTGGTAATTCATCTCCACTTCTACTTTCATGGACAGGCTATAATTTCTATCACAATGCCAAGACCCTTTTCAGACATTGTCCTCTCTCAGGCAAATTGAAATTGACTTGATATATTTACCCAATAATTTTGTATCCCATTGATGTGTTTTTCAATCAGGAATTCCAGCCAGGGTAGTCACATTTGTATGCGAAGCCTGCCAACTGTGGCCGGAAACCAGGTCTCTGTTCAAGATACACCTTGACAAGTGGATTAGATGTTCTAGTGAAAGGCAGATAAATGTCACTCATGTCACTATAAATAAGAGCCTGGGTCTGCTTATCAGCTTGTAGGGTTGAGGTCTTACCTTCAACACTTCTGAGTGCTTTACACTTTATTATCCTTTAAACAAGGTCTTTTCTATCCAGCTTCCCCCATTTATACCCCCAAAGGGAATTATTACCGTTCAACTCTTTGAAATATGTGCCTTCTGTCAACTCCCTGTCTTTTGCTTTAAGAGACAATACAACCTGTGGTTAAACAGAAATCCTCCAGAATTTTCTCAGATGTCATATTAGGAATTGAAATGTAGTAGGACCCTTTCATAGGGCTGGATCTAGGACATCTTATACCTGCTTTACAAGTGAATAATGTTCTAGCAGCCTTTGACTATTTGGGGTTACATTTTAGAGCGTGGGATTTGTCATCTAAATCCATGTAATAACAAGTATGGATTTAGATTCATGGTTTTGGTCAAATCCTGTTCTTGGCAACCTAAGGACATGCAGCCAAACCTTGCTAAAACATCAGTAGCAGCCTGTACACAAGTACACATTTGAGCATCATTTCTCTGCACTTCTGAGGGATACAAAGCCTGCAAGATGCCTTGTAAGAAAAAGGGGGGGTTTCCATGGTTAGAGATATTTAGAGATGGGGCATACAAAAAGGCCCTAAAAGGTCACAGAAATGTGGTCTGCCTAGCTCAGTTTAACCCAATGCCCCCAGAGTTATTTGACCATAGATCCTCTTTCTCACACACTTTGGGGTACACTACTCATTGTTATATCTCTTTGGCTAACTTAAGGTATGAGCATATACTGAGAAAGTTTCACAGTTAAATAATCTTTATGAATAAATTTAGCAATGTGTACATATTAAGGCCTTAAAAATATATCTTTTGGTTATCTACATTCCTGTATTACTTTTTTGTACCTTTATTTCTGAGCAAAATTTCCCATGTTCAATGAAGATAGGACTGCATATAAACAAAGATGTTTGTGTGTTTGTTCACCAAGGTCATGCTCATTTGTAACTGAATTATATGTGGTGATGATGATTGCAGAGTGTTTTAGGTAGCAAGGAGCATTTGAGACATCTGAATATATAAAAATCTTGGAAATGTGAAAAACAAGTTTTACATTTGTTCTAAGAGCAGAAACATGTAGACTCCATTTCCATTTTATGTTCTAAGACACAGATTCTCAAAGCTTTTGGTCTCAGGACTCCTTTTTGTTCTTAAAAATTATTGAGCACCCCAAGGAGCTTTTGTTTAGGTACCTTTTATCTATCAATGTTTACTGTGTTACAAATCAACCTTGAGAACATTCTAAAATACTAATTTATCAATTCACTTAAGAGTAGCAAGAAACACATGCATGTTAACATATTTTATGAAAACAACTCCATTTCCCCAACAAACGAAATTTCGTAAGAAGAATGGCATTTTCCATTTTTTGCAACCCTTCAATGTCTGGCTTCATAGAGGACAACTAACTTGCTGCCACATCTGCTCCTGATTTTCAATCTGCTAAGATCACATCTGATTGCCTCTGAAAAATTCTACCCTACACTTGGAGAATGAGAGCGAAGAGGGAAAATCACATCTGAATATTATTGTGAAAATAGTTTTGATTTCATGGCCCCTCCCCAAAAGGGTCTCTGGGACTCTAGGGATCTCTGGGCCACATTTTGAGAACTATTGTTCTAAGAATTCAATTCAATAAATATATTTATTTTGAATCTACTGGATGCCCACTTCAAGGTAAATGAAAAGACACAAACTGGCCTCCAGGGAACTTACAGTGTCTCCTTCCACACCTCTTTATTTTCAATCAAATTTTACTGTTATTTCACTTCCTCCCTATCACCTGACAACCCCATTAGATAACGAGCTCTCTGTCTTTTCTAAATGTCTGTAGCAATTATTGTCTGTGCAGTCCATTTGGAATTTTAATCATACACTGTGGTATGAGACTTGTTTGTTGTTGGTCAAACTGACTCATTTTATTATTTCATATTTTAAAAATATTTTATATATTTATATATTTGAGAGAGAGAGCATGAGTGGGGATAGGAGCAGAGGGAGAGGGACAAGCAGACTCAACCCACACCGGGCTCGATCCCATGACCCTGAAATCATGACCTGAGCCAAAATCAGGAGTTGGATGCTTAATGGACTGAGCCACCCAGGCACCCCTTATTATTTTATATTTTGTGGCTGTATCTTATCCTTGCTACTGATGGTAGGCTCTTTGAGAGAAATAATTTATTTTGCTTATGATGCCCAACATACATAGCAAAGACTGTGGGCCTTAAATATATATTTAACAATTTGATTTGCAACTTTATTAAAGAGTGTGACAGAGATAATGCTATGTTTTCACCAATCCTGTTTCCTTTTCCTATCCTTGGGCATTCAGGAAGATTGTATTTCCTTATCTCCTCTGCAGTTGAGTTGGGATTAAATGACTGGGTTTTGATCAAATAGACCAAAGTAGAAATAAATAAGCCACAACCAAGCCTGGCTTTTAAAAATTTTAACACCCAAGATTGCCCTCCTGTTAGGTCTTTCCCTCTGGTAGCAATGCTGCTGGTCATGTGTTGAGCTGGCGGAATTACAGGAAGAAAGCAGCTGGATCCCTGAGTCACCATATGGAGGATATCTCTGGGGTAGAGCCCAACCCCACATATGGTAAGCTAATGAGATTTCAGGCATTATTTATTACCACAGTAAAGCCTATCTTATCCTGATAGATTAAGGAGAATGTTCACTAATGAAACAGGAAAGAGGATTAATGAAATGGAAGATGGAATACCATGTTGGAAGTCAAGGGAGTGCTATGGAAGATGAGAGTAGGCAGGAGCCAGTTTGGGTTCACATTCTGGGAGATATCCATGGAGAAGAGGAAAGAGAATAAGTAGAATTTGAATTGGCAGAAAGGTGGTGGGAAGACTAGCAGCATATACTCAATAAGGTGGGAGTGAGTAGGAAATACAAGGGAGAGAGAAGGAAGGCAGCCTGACATCAGGAAGTTAACACTAGGTGGGGGATGGGAAAATGAAGCTCTACTAGATTATTAAATTGTCCAAAATCTTTTTTTTAAAATTTTATCATGTTATGTTAGTCACCATACAATACATCATTGGTTTTTGATGTGGTGATCCACAATCCATTGTTTTCATATAACACCCAGTGCTCCATGCAGTACATGCCCTCCTTAATACCCATCACTGGGCTAACCAATCCCCCATCCCCCCTCCCCTCTAAAACCCTGTTTGTTTCTCAGAGTCCATAGTCTCTCATGGTTCATCTCTCCCTCCGATTTCCCCCCTTCTTTTTTACCTTCCTTCTCCTAATGTCCTCCATGTTATTCCTTATGTTCCACAAATAAGTGAAACCATATGATAATTGACTTTCTCTGCTTGACTTATTCACTTAGCATAATCTCCTCCAGTCCCATCCATGCTGATGTAAAAGTTGGGTATTCATCTTTTCTGATGGCTGAGTAATATTCCATTGTATATATGGACCACATCTTCTTTATCCATTCATCTGTTGGAAGGCATCTCGGCTCTTTCCACAGTTTGGCTATTGCAGACATCGCTGCTATGAACACTGGGGTGCATATGGCCCTTCTTTTCACTACATCTGTGTCTTTGGGGTAAATACCCAGGAGTGCAATTGCTGGCTCAGAGGGTAGCTCTATTTTTAAATTTTTGAGGCATCTCCACACTGTTTTCCAAAGTGGCTGTACCAACTTGCATTCCCACCAACAGTGTAAGAGGGTTCCCCTTTCTCCACAACCTCTCCAACATTTGTTGTTTCTTTCCCTGTCCATTTTTGCCATTCTAACTGGTATAAGGTGGTATCTCAATGTGGTTTTGATTTGGATTTCCCTGATGGCTAATGATGATGAACATTTTTTCATGTGTCTGTTAGCCATTTGTATGTCTTCTTCAGAGAAGTGTCTTTTCATATCTTCTGCCCACTTTTTGACTTGATTGATTGTTTTTTGGGTGTTGAGTTTGAGAAGTTCTTTATAGATCTTGGATTTGTCATTTGTAAATATCTTCTCCCATTCTGTGGGTTGCCTCTTTGTTTTGTTGACTGTTTCCTTTGCTGTACAGAAGCTTTTTATCTTGATGAAGTCCCAAAAGTTCATTTTTGCTTTTGTTTCACTAGCTTTTGGAGATGTATCTTGAAAGAAGTTGCTGTGGCTGATGTCAAAGAGGTTACTGCCTATGTTGTCCTCTAGGATTTTGATGGATTCTTGTCTCACATTGAGGTCTTTCATCCACTTTGAATTTATCTTTGTGAATGGTGTTAGAGAATGGTCGAGTTTCATTCTTCTGCATGTGGCTGTCCAATTTTCCCAGCACCATTTATTGAAGAGACTGTCTTTTTTCATTGCATGTTTTTTCCTGCTTTGTCAAAGATTATTTGACCATAGAGTTGAGGGTCCATATCTGGGTTCTCTATTCTGTTCCATAGGTCTATATGTCTGTTTTTGTGCCAGTACCATGCTGTCTTGGTGATCACTGCTTTGTAATATAGCTTGAAATCGGGCAACGTGATGCCCCCAGCTTTGTTTTTCTTTTTCAACATTTCCTTGGCGATTCGGGGTCTTTTCTGATTCCATACAAATTTTAGGATTGTTTGTTCCAGCACTTTGAAAAATGTCATTGGAATTTTGATTGGGATGGCATTGAAGGTATAGATTGCTCTGGGTAGCATAGACATTTTAACAATGTTTATTCTTCCTATCCATGAGCATGGAATATTTTTCCACCTTTTTGTGTCTTCTTCAATTTCTTTCATGAGTGTTTTGTAGTTCCTAGAGTATAGATCCTTTACCTCTTTGGTTAGGTTTATTCCAAGGTATCTTATGGTTTTTGGTGCTATTGTAAATGGAATCATTTCTCTAATTTCTGTTTCTACAGTTGCGTTGTTAGTGTATAAGAAAGCAACTGATTTCTGTGCATTGATTTTGTATCCTGCCACATGACTGAATTGCTGGATGAGTTCTAGTAATTTGGGGGTGGAGTCTTTTGGGTTTTCCACATAAAGTATCATGTTGTCTGCGAAAAGAGAGAGTTTGACTTCTTCTTTGCCAATTTGAATACCTTTTATTTCTTTATGTTGTCTGATTGCTGTTGCTAGGACTTCTAGTACTATGTTGAACAATAGTGGAGAGTGGGCACACTTGACGTGTTCCTGATCTTAAGGGAAAGGCTTCAGCTTTTCCCCATTGAGGATGATATTCGCTGTGGGTTTTTCATAGATGGATTTTATGAACTTGAGGAATGTTCCCTCTATCCCTATACTCTGAAGAGTTTTAATCAGGAAAGGATGCTGTATTTTGTCAAATGCTTTTTCTGCATCAATTGAGAGGACCATATGGTTCTTCTCCCTCCTCTTATTAATGTGTTCTATCACATTGATTGATTTGTGAATGTTGAGCCACCCTTGCATCCCGGGGATAAATCCCACTTGGTCATGGTGGATGATCCTTTTAATGTATTATTGGATCCTATTAGCTAGGATTTTGTTGAGGATTTTGGAATCCATATTCATAAGGGATATGGGTCTGAAATTCTCCTTTTTGATGGGGTCTTTGCCTGGTTTGGGGATTAAGGTAATGCAGGCCTCATAGAATGAGTTTGGGAGTTTTCCTTCTGTTTCTATTTTTTTTTTTTTAAAGATTTTATTTGTTTATTTGAGAGAGAGAGTGAGAGAGAGAGAAAGAGCACAAGAGGGGTGAGCAGGAGAGGGAGAAGCAGACTCCCTGCTGAGCAGGGAGCCCGATGCGGGACTCGATCCCAGGACTCCAGGATCATGACCTGAGCCAAAGGCAGTCGCTTAACCAACTGAGCCACCCAGGCGCCCCCTTCTGTTTCTATTTTTTTGTTTGGTAGAATTCCCCAGGGAATCCATCAGGCCCTGGACTCTTGTTTTTTGGAAGGTTTTTGATCACTGCTTCAATCTCGTTACTGGTTATTGGCCTATTCAGGTTGTCAATTTCTTCCTGTTTCAGTCTTGGCAGCTTATATAGGTTTCCAGGAAGGCCTCCATTTCATTCAAAATCTTTTATTTATTTATTTATTTATTATTTATTTATTTATTTATTTATTTATTTATTTAAGAGAGAGAGAATGAGAGAGAGCAAGCACATGAGAGGGGGGAGGGTCAGAGGGAGAAGCAGACTCCCTGCCAAGCAGGAAGCCCGACGCAGGACTCGATCCAGGGACTCCAGGATCATGACCTGAGCCGAAGGCAGTCGCTTAACCAACTGAGCCACCCAGGCGCCCCTCATCCAAAATCTTTTAAGAGGAACTTGCGAATAAATTGATACGCTTCTTCAAGGAAAAAACCCAACAGATAACTATTCAATGACTAACACTTGCTGGGTGCTTAACATGTTTTGGGCTGTGCTCTGAGTGTTATATCACTGAATCTTCACAGAATTCCTGTGAAGTATGTAATCCTTATTTTACAGTTGGGAAAACTAAGGTGTAGAAAACTGAGGCATCTTGGCCAATATATTAGTCATGGTTCTCCAGAGAAATAGAATCAACAGGGTGTGAGAGAGAGAGAGAGAAAGAAACAGTGAGAGAAAGACAGAGAGAAAAAGACTGATTTACTCTCAGGAATTGGCTCACACAGTTGTGGAGCTTGTCAAGTCCAAAATCTGATGAGGGAGGCTGGCAGGCTGAAGACTCAGGAAAGAGGTGCAGTTCAAGTCTGAAGGCATTCCACTGGCAGAATTTTTTCTTGCTCAAATGGAGTCTGTCTTTGTTCTCTTAAGACCTTGAACTGACTGGATAAGGTCCACTCACACTCTGGAGAGGAACCTGCTTTACTCAAAGTCTACCTACTTAAATGTTAATCTTTAAAAAAAAAATCCTCAGAGAAACATCTAGAATAATGTTTGACCAAATATCTGCGCACCGTGGCCCAACCAAGTTAATGCATAAATCAGCCATCACACTCAAGACCCCAGGACTAGACCCTAAGTTTCTCTGATTCCAAATCCACAAAGACTCTTAACAGACCAAGGTTCATTTTAGGATTGAACTGAGTCCATGTCAGCAAATATTTCAACTCCAATGGGGGGCCATGTCCTGATCCCCATTCTAGGTCCAAGGGTGCAAAGATGTTTTCTGAAATGTGTAACACATAAAGACAAAATATTGTCACTAAAAGATAAAGAGGAAATGATATGACTATGGTCACTTTAACAGCATCTTGCAGAGGTATTAAACTGGATAAAATTGGAACAGAATATTTTTGTTAAACCATTTCAATCTGGATTTTTCTAGGAACTAAATTTTTTACTGAAATATTGTAAGAGAACACTGGACTTTTCATAATATGGCTTAAGAAGGGCAACTCTTTTTCAACAGTTGATGGTCTTTATACAAAAGAATGGAAAGTTGTCATATTTCAAAAAAAATTAAGTCTCCTGCTTTTCTGAGCATTTTGTCAGAGAAGCTGGAGCAAGGCCAAGTTATCTGGAAAGAGGAGTCAATGAGCCCCTTGGAGCTGGAGGTGGGGAGATGGGGAAGCTGGGAAGAATGCCTGGCATGGGGAAGAGCAATGATGGTGGTGAAGGAGGACCTGGAGAAATAGCCAGGTAATGTAATCCCTTCCGTCTCCCCCACCTTCCTTTTAGAAAATTATCTTTGCCCTCCTAATGGCACACAGTAGATACTCAGCAAATGTTTGCCAAAGAAATGTTTGAGTAACAGTAGTTAAGTGCTAAGAAAAATGCAAAAGACAAGTAACATACAGACTCTACCATGCATGCTTGAAACTGTGAAGCAAATCAGGATCCATATTTTCTTGTGAGGCTCCAGTTCACTCTTTTTCATTGCTGTAGAGTATTCCACTTGTAGAATTACAACTTATTTATCTCTTCTACTGTTGAAGAAGTTAGGGTGGGTTCCAGCTTTAAGCTAGCCTGAACGCTGGTGCTAAGCATAGTCTCACATTCCTCCAGGACTAAACTGCTGGACAGTAGAGGTTGTGTATCTTCAACTTTAGTCAATAACATGGAATTCTTTTCCAAGAGATTCTACCAATTTACATTCTTACATTCAAACTTGGTATAGTGAGACTTTCTAATTTTTGCCAATCTAATAGATGCATAATGATATCTCACGGGGCTTTAATTTGCAATTATCTGATTGCCTGTGAGACTGAGCACTTTTCACATAACTTGGCCAATTAGAACTCCTCCTTTCCTTGGGAAAGACTGGTTCAAACATTTATCTGAATTTTGTGTTGGGTCTTATGCCTTGTTCTAATAGATTTGTAAGAGTTCCTTAAATATTCTACATGTTAGTGCTTCGTCAGTTATAAGTGTTGCAATGATCTTTCCTAATTTTCTGGTGGGTTTGTCTTTTTATTGCCTTTATCATGTTTTGGGAGAACAGAGTTCTTAACTATAGTGTAGTCAGTTTTATGTCTTTCCCTTTATGGTTAGTGTTTTTTATATCTCCCCCATCCAGATGTCGTAAAGATATTTTCCTACATTAAAATTTTTCTAATTTTTCCTTTCATATTTAGGATTATAATCTAACTGGAGTTTTGTGTGGTTTGTTTTTGTTTTTGTTTTAGTTTTTGGTAGGATATCCAATTTCATTTTTTCCATATAGATAATTATTCTAGCATCATTATTTTTAAAGATTTATTTATTTATTTTAGAGAGTGAGAGGTAGGGAGGGACAGAGAGAGAGAGAGAGAATCTCCACCAGACTTCCCGCTGAACACGAAACCTGATGCAGGGCTCCATCTCACAACCCTGAAATCATGACCTGAGCTGAAATCAAGAGTCGGAGACTTAACTGACTGAGCCACCCAGGTGCCCCTCTATCAACATTATTTTTAAAAGTATCCTTTCCCCACTTCTCTCCAATGCAACCTCTGTCATTTTTCAAGTGTTTATACATGTGCAGGTCCATGCATATGCATCTTCAAAAAAACCCACAATAATAAGTTCATACTTCTCCTAACATGATCCAACTATCCTGCATACAACCAAAACCTTACTAACCCTTTAACCAGAAGAGGATGCAAAATCCTTGGGTCATATTTACTCTTCTAGATACTCCATAACTTAAATACTATTATATAAAATTAACAATACTTAAATATTGTGTTATACAGTCAATGCATTTTATGTTACATGAAAAAAAGTGAGAAGACAAAGATATTATAGACACACATTCATAACAAAATAAGGAGGAAATACAACAATTACAGTTCTCATTTCTGGATAGTTGATATTTGTAACTACCTGCTTCCACTACCCATTCAGTATTTCCTTTGCCTTCATCAAATATGTCAGTTGGTCTTGGTTCTTTACTTGGTGGGGTGACTAAAACCTTCCCTTCTGAAGGGTCTCGGCCTTTAGCAGTCCTGCCTGAATGGGGTTGTGATTTTCCATTGACTTTCATTCACAAGGTGTGCTGATACTAAGAAATGCCCAAGAGGTCTCCTATATTCTGAGCACACCCTTTCTTACCTCCACCATGGAGTAGCAGTCCCATTTACCCTGGTAGTCATGGTCCATCACAGTAACTCCCTTCTCTGCCTGAGTTTAAAATGACCTGGTGGCAGTCTTAACTTCTGGTTCAGTGGAATCATTGCCATGTATCCTGGTGGAAGCATTCCTTGCTTTGAACTAAGACCTGTCCGTCAGCAGGGTATAAGGTCACAAAAACAGGGAGCACAATTTTTGCTAGTGGGTCACTATGGGTAATAGTGAGTGGTGCCATTTCCTATTTCCACCCCTCGATTCCTGGACTAGCGAGTCTTGGCTATGGGAGAAGTAGCATCATATACTGAATCCTGTTCCAGGGCATATACAGGCTCCTAGAGAGCCTTGTCCCAGTCCTGTAAGGTACTGATTGCCACCTGATACTGTAGCAGAGTTTCAAAAAGTCATTCTACTGTTCTTTTTTTTTTTTTTTTAAAGATTTTATTTATTTATTTGACAGAGACAGAGACAGCGAGAGCAGGAACACAAGCAGGGGGAGTGGGAGAGGGAGAAGCAGGCCTCCCGCCGAGCAGGGAGCCCGATGTGGGACTCGATCCCAGGACCCTGGGATCATGACCTGAGCCGAAGGCAGTCGCTTAACCAACTGAGCCACCCAGGTGCCCTCATTCTACTGTTCTATCAAGCCAGCTGCCTCAGGATGGTAGAGAACATGGAAAGACCAGTGAATTTCATGAGCATAGGCCACTGCAGCACTTCACTGATATGAAGTGAGTTCCTTGATCAGAAGCAATGCTATTTGAAATACTATAATGGTGGATAAGTCCTTCTGTAAGTCCATGGATGGTAGTTTTGGTAGGTGCATTATGTGAATGGAAGGCAAATCCATATCCAGGTGTGTCTGTTCCATTAGGAACAAAATGCTGCCCCTTCCATGATGAAAGTGGCCCAATGTAATCAACCCACCACCAGGTAGCTGGGTGATGCTTCCTGGGAATGGTAGCGTACTGGGACTCTGTGCTGGTCTCTGCTGCTGGCAAATTGGGCACTCAGCACAGCTGTAGCCAGGTTGATTTTGGAGAGTGGAAGTTGATGTTGCTGAGTCCATGCATAACTTCCATCCCTGCCTCCATTTGCCACTTTGTTCATGAGCCCACTGGGCAATGAAAGTGATGGCTTTGAAAGAGGCTGTTTTCTACAGAATGGGTCATCCTATCCAATTGATTATTGAAATCCTCCTCTGCTGAGGTCACCCTTTGGTGGGCATTGACATGGCACACAAATATCTTCATGTTTTTCACCAACTCAGAGAGATCAATTCACATACCTCTTCCCCAGACTTCCTTTTCACCAATTTTCAACTTGTGTTCCTTCCAAGTCCTTGATCCCAGCAAAACCATTGGCCACAGTCTATGAATCAGTATATAAATGCACATCTGCCATTTCTCCTTCCAAGCAAAATGAACAACCAAGTGTACTGCTCAAAGTTCTGCCCACTGGAAAGATTCCCTTCACCAATGTCCTTCAGGATGTCCCAGAAAGGGGCTGTAGTGCTGCAGCTGTCCACTGTTGGGTGGTGCTTGCATATTAGGCAGAACCATCTGTAAACCAGGCCTGAGTTTTCTCTTCTTTTACATTAAACCAAAGCAGGTCCAGCATTTCTAACTCACTTACAGTGGGCCATCTTTTTATCAATGTTTTAGCCAACCAAACAAACTGTCAGAGTCCTTTTTAACACCCCTCCCCACCCAAGCTGCAACATTCAATACAGAATCCCTGCTCAGTGTGCCCATCTCAATAAATGTGGCCTGACCCAACTTGAGGTTTCTTCTACCATTATTTCACACACTTAATATCCATTCCTACACATACTCTCTGGATTTCTGTTTCTATAAATTATAAACTCAAGCAGTTCTTTTGGAAGGTAGTGCACCTCATGGGTCACATTTTGCACCTCACTTTTAGTGGCCTGCTGGGACTTGCGTTTAATTACAGGTTGCTATAGATAGAATGAATGTTTGTGCTCCCCACAAATTTCTATGTTGAAATCCTAACCCCCAAGGTGATGATATTAGGAGGCGGGGCCTTTGAGAGGTGTGGCTACTCATGAACAGGATTAGTGCTGTTATAAAAGACACCTTAAAGAGATCCCTCACCTCTTCTTACAGTGAGGACTGTCAATGAGGAAGCAGGTCCTCACCAGACACTGAACCTGCTAGCTCCTTGATCTTGGACTTCCCAACTTCCAGAGCTGTTAAAAATCAATTTCTAGTGTTTATAAACCATCCAGTCTATGGTATTTTGTTATAACAGCCCAAACAGACTAAGACATTGCCTAGAAGCAAAGAGGGGTGGTGAGAGTAGGTCCTGAGGAGAATCAGTATTGTCTTTCAGGGCAACTGCCAGAGGAGAAGCCATTACACTTTCTGCAGGTAATGCAGATTAAATCCCCACAGGTGGGAATAGAGAGGCTGTTTCTACTGGCAAAGACAAATCAGAATTAGCAGTCTTAAGGCCCCCAACTCCATCAGTTTTCTCACATGTCCCCATTCCAATTTCCAGGATCTCATTCCTTCCCAATCAGTGCCTTTACCTTAATAGCAGACACCTGTGAGGCAGAGAATTCAGCCACTTCCACAATGAGGTTCTGAGTTTGGCTCTCAGCAATCTCAGCCCTGCTGTAGGTGATAAAGGTCTCTTCCAGGGCAGATAGACACTATTAAGTCATTTATGTGATGCGTGAGTTGGGAAATTGAATCCCTGAGCTCATCCTTTTCTTCCCCTACTTTGCTCAGTGATGTTAGGGGCAATCAGCCAATCTCATTATCTATTTTTTGGTTTGACAAAAATGTTTGAAGTACCATATCCACGGTCACCCAGATCCTTGCTTCTTACAAGTTAATCAGGTGGATTAGGATACCCAATGGTGATATTTTGCCAGGTCATGCTGTGGACTATCAGTGCTCTCTTTACTACAGGAAACAGTCATTAGTGTCTTCAAATCTAATCAGATTAGACAGCCAATTCCAGAAGCCCCAAAACCAATTCAGAAAATTCATCCTTAAGATTCTAGTCCTCTAGAACCACTCCTGGTACCAGAATCTGTATTAGTCAAGGTTCTCCAGAGAAATAGAAATATATATATATATATAAAATAAGGAATTGGCTCATGCAATTAGGGAGACTGTTGAGTCCAAATCTGCAGTGTGAGCTGGATAACCCAGGACCTAGGACAGTGTGGGGGAGGGGGGTGCAGTTCCAGTCCAAAGGCTGGCAGCATGGAGATCCAGGAAAGCGGATGGTGCAGATGGAATCTGAAGGCAGTCTGCTGGTGAAATCCCTCTTGCTCAGGGAGGCTGGTCTTTTTGTTCTATTCAGGCCTTCAACTGATTTGATGAGGCCTACTCACATTATGGAGGACAATCTGCTTTACTCTACCAATTAAGATGCTAATTTCATATGCAAACACCCTCACAAAATGACCCAGAATAAAATTTTACCAAATATCTGGGCATTCTGTGGCCCAGTCAAACTAACACATAAAATTAACCATCACAACCATTATTTCAAACATATCATGTTATTCACAATATTCTATAAAGACAATGAGGGAAAGGAAGCACTTGGTAATCCAGAGAGAAATAGTAGGCAAAAATTTCTCAAAGATTCTTTTCTATAATTACAATAGAACTTTAACATAAATTTATGAATGTTTTAAAACACTGGTTTCTATATATTTCATATTATTCTTCACACTAATATAATCCAGATGTCAGCTGGAGGCCTTTCTCTGCCCACAAGTCTAGGCAAAAATGTTTTATTTCCAATGCTTATAAATTCTCCTCACTTCTGCTTCTAGAGCTCTGCTATGTTGCCTAGCCCTATGGTTTTAGACAACAGTGACCCCAATATGAGACTCATCCTCTTTTTTGATTTAAACAAAACTGACACCCAGACTGAGTTTGGTAGATTTTACTGGAAACCCTGGGCTGAGAAAGGTATCTCAGAACACAGCTCATATCCTCTTCCCACATTTCAGGTTCCCTCTCCTCTCTGCCTTTTACCCTCCCTTTTTCTGCCCCAAATTTCAATTTTTGTACCTCTTTCATGCAAAGCAATTTTAGCACCCAGTGAATTAGTTGTGTACTTCTCAAATGCCATTACTGGTTTGTTTGTCCTGTTTCCTTTGCAAGGGATAGGAACTTAGCCCAAACCAGCTTAAGGCAAAAGAAGAATTTATTGGTTCCTGGAATTAAAGGACAGGTTTAGCAACCAAACCGCAGGAAGAGGGATTTAGCTGTACTCAAAAACCACCGGGAGGCGCCGGGGTGGCTTAGTCGGTTGGGTATCTGCCTTCAACTTGGGTCATGATCCTGGAGTCCCGGAATCGAGCCCCATGGTGGGCTCCCTGCTCGGAGGGGAGTCTGCTTCTCTTCCTGCTCCTCACCCGCTTGTGTTCTCTCTCTCTCTCATTCTGTCTCTCAAATAAATAAATAAAAAATCTTAAAAAAAAAAAAACACTTAAAAAAAAAAAACAACCAGGAACTAAAATCTGCTTCTTTCTTTGCAGACTGGAAACAAATCCCATTCTTATCTTTCAGGTTTCAACCATCTGGGAGGGGTACCTTAGCTTCCTTATGGTTCAAAGTTCAAAAATGCTGGGCAAGGACTCTCAGTGGCCTAACTTACCAGCTGTCCAACCCCCGATATGATGTGTGTGTGTTCATATAAGAACACAGCACCTCCCAAGGAAACCAAATACTTGAGGAGGAGGAGCTGTTTCCAGGAGAAATGAGGGGTTTCACCATAGACTTTAATAATTTCAGCTGCCCTTAGGGGGAAATCGGAGGGGGAGATGAACCATGAGAGACAATGGGCTCTGAAAAACAAACTGAGGGTTCTAGAGGGGAGGGGGGTGGGAGGATGGGTTAACCTGGTGGTGGGTATTAAAGAGGGCATGTTCTGCATGGAGCACTGGGTGTTATACACAAACAATGAATCATGGAACACTACATCAAAAACTAATGATGTAATGTACGGTGATTAACATAACAATAAAAAATTACAAAAAATTATTTCAGCTGCCCTTAAGTAAAATATTGGATAACAATTTCTCTAATTTCCACAAGTTTAAGCAAAATGGCATCAGATTACAGAGGAGGGGGCAATGAATATTGCATGCCAGGTAGCAAGGAGAAATACTTCAGAAGCCTCTTGAGGTGCGCCTTTAGGATTGAGTGTGATTTGTCAAGCCAAGAAGGGATTCCAGGGAGAGAGACTTCCAAGCTTGAGCAAATGGACATAAATACATCCTCTTCCAGACCTCTCTTTTTATACTCTGGGAAAATATATTTGAAGCCACCACAAAACAAAGGATAAACGTATCCTTTTAGTGCAAGGATAGAGGATTAAATGATCTTTAGTTGGACTGAAACACAAGCTGTGTGAATAAACAAGTGAGTAAATCCCCCTACAACTTGACTTTCTCATATGTTACATAAAGATGTAATGGTACCTTAAGGCTCAAGTGACGATTAAATGAGATAATCCCTTAGCCAATGCTTTCACACATAATAAACGCTCAAAAAACCCGCTAGACATCGGCAATTATACTCATAAATGTAGCTGGAAATTTGAATTAAATGCTAAACGCCGGCTAGATTCCATTTTTTAAGTATTCAGAGTGAACTCGTTATGCAAACCAAACATCGTGAGGGCAAAATATTTAAAAGCACTCCTTTTAATAGACCAGATAACGTACAGTGCCACAAAACCGGGAGAAACCAGGAAACAGAGCTAACGAGTGGCTAAACCCATTCTAAACATGCTCTGATTTTGTGAATTGAGACAGGTGAGAAAGAGTGATAAACCTACAGAGAGCTCCCCGGGGACCTGCGGAGCGCCGGGATTCCGGTATCCCGGGTAAGCTGCGGCGAAGGCATAGCTCGGGGACCCACACGACTCAAACGCGCAGGAGCACGGACTCTGGGTCTGGCCCCACCTACAACGAGCCCCCACCTACAACGAGCACGCCACGCCAGGCCCCGCCAGGCCTCCCCACTCCGTCCGCACCAGAACCCCGCCCCCGCCCCTCGGCCGGTCGACGTCCTCGGCGGCGCAGTCGTGACGTCACTTCCCGTCGCCGGCGCGCACGTGGGAGGAAGTGCCGGTGCCCGCGGCCGCCGCTCCTGCTCGTTTCTGGTTACGTTCGTCCGCCCGCCGGGCCGCTTCCTCCAGCTGGGCAGCCGCAATGGGAGTCCCGGCTTTCTTTCGCTGGCTCAGCCGCAAATACCCGTCCATCATTGTCAACTGCGTGGAAGAGAAGGTGAGGAGGCGCCTCACGGCCGCCCGGCTAAAGCCCGGTGCTCAGGCGCGTTTAGGCCGCGGCCCTCGGCGCCCGCCGCCAGCCCCGGGGTCACCGTGCTGGGTCCCGCGCCGCCCTGTCGGCCCGGGGACAGCGGCGGTCTGACAGGCGGTTGGGCGCCGGCACCCGGAGTCGGGGCCCGGGAAAGCGGGCGGGGCGGGGCGAGGGCTGAGAGGGGTACGAACTCGCTTGAGGGCTGTTCCTCCCTCGCCCGCTTTTTCCGGGACCGGAAGGCCCCGCCCACGGCTTTGTTTCCTCCCGGCACCGCGCGTTTGGGTTTCGGAAGAGTCTTAGGCTTTTGAACCACTCCCGGCCCGTCCACAGAGTTAGTTGGTTAGGGCTGCTCAGATGCTGATCCTGGACTTTAACAACCTTATAAAGTAATACCCGGCGGCGAGCTTTTTTGTTGTTTACCCCAGTGCGAGAGGCCATTTGTTGTTGTAGTTAGATTCGACGGCAAAAGCAGCCGTCTAGGGTAAGATAGAAGTCTGATAAGTGCCCCCTTGTCTAGGTCCCCTACTGCTGGACAGCTTGCTTGTTAAAATTTTCGGAATTCCTGGATGCACTCGAACAATACACTTTGTTGTTAGTTTGTTAATACATATATAGACTTTTGCCCATTCTTCAGTTTTGTATTTATCGTTTCCGTGTTTCCAGTCCAAGTTCGATTTTGTACTCTTAATTAGAATTTTTGGATTGGGAAGGTTCAGGGTCACATCTTGCCTCCCACCTCTTCGTTTTTGAAGGAAGTACCCAGCCGTCACTGTGAAAACTTACTTCTTTTGGTAAAGGTGGTGAGATCTTGATTTTTATTTGTTATCCAAGGGGGGAATTGAAAGCCTCGTTTTGATGGTATTCCCAGTATTCCTTGTTTTTTTCTGAAAGAGAAACTGTTAAACTGAATGCTCGTTTCCTTTGTTTTTTAAAACTTTTATCAAATTTAACGTACATCTCATTCCATTTTTACTTTCTAGTGATAACCACTTCTGTTTTGGTTCTATTTCTGAATATCATGCTTATTCCTGATTTATTGGTTTTGGGTCTAGCTGTGGATTTCTAGCTATGATAGAAGAGGATTTAGTCGCTCATGCAATCTCCCCCCCCCATTCTCCTAATAATAGTACATCGCTGTCTTTATTTCTTCTAAGGGTAAAGTTGATAATTTTAATGTGCCTTTATTTTTTATTGTATCTTCTATATAAAGATCACTTGACTTTTCACTGTCGAAGCTTAGGTATTAGCTTTTCTACTCCGGCTGCCCTTACTCTTCACCTCAGCTCGTCAGTATACTTTTCCCTTGTTGGCATCCAAAATTTAAATTGTCAGGGCGTTGGCAATACTGATTTGTTTTAAAAGCTAAAAAAATTAGGGGCACATGGGTGGCTCAGTCAGTTAAGCGTCTGATTTCAGCTCAGGTCATGATCTTGGGGTCCTGGGATCAAGCAACGAGTTGGGATACGCGCTCAGCGGGGAGTCTGCTTGTCCCTCTGCCGCCCCCCCCCCCCGCTTGTTCTGTCTCTTTCTCAAATAAATAAAATCTTTAAAAAAATAAATAAAAGCTGAAAAAATCAAATAGTATTGTCAGTTATTCTCACTATGCCGATTCAGGTTATGTGCTGCTTTTGTCTTTTTCTTGGTGTTGCTTTTCTTTTCCTCTTTAGGTCGTTCCCAGTCCAAACTCCCTCTTGTCTCAGCCTATCAAGTCCTCTTTCTTCTTGGAGACTGCTTCTTGAGGTTTTTTACTTCTATTGCTGTCACACCTGGTTATTTAGGGTTGCTGGAAAGCTGTTTCTTGAGATTTTTAACAATTTCTTTCTTCAGTTGGAGGTACTGTGTTCTGATCATCTTTCTTGGCTTAAATCCTTGGGTTTTTTTTTCAGTCGAATTCTTTAGAAGTGCTGTGTGGGATATGAGTTTTCTGAGTCCGTTGTATCCTTGTACACATGAATGATCATTAGCTAAACATATTTTGAGTTTGAAAATACGTTTCCCTTAAAACTTTGAAAGCATTGTTCTTTTGACTTCTGTCATCCAGTGTTGTTGATGAGAAGTTGAATGTAAATGTGATTTATTTATTTAACCGACACACTTATGTAGTGTTTAACATGTACCAAGGGTTGTTCTAGGCACTTTACAGATTTATTAATTCTTCATAACCGTATGGTTATTACTATTATAGATGAGAAAACTGAAGCACAGAGGGGTTAAGTAATATACTTAAGGTCACTCAGCTAATGTCAGAGCCAGTGGAACACCATGCTCTTTAATTTCTGTGTTCTTCTGCTTTCATTCTTTTGTAGTTGATCTATTTTTCTTTGTGGATTTTTTAAAGATCTTTATATCCTTGGTAGTGTAAGCTTTCATGATTATGTACTTAGGTATAGGTTTTTTAAAAATTTAAATTCATTTTGATCAGTACTTCGCTGACTGAGTCTGGAAACTTGTGTTCTTCAGTTTTAGAGAATGTTCTTTGATTTTTTTCCTGACCTTTTTCTCTGCCCTCTGAATTCTGGATACTGCGCCTCTGATTGATTTATTTTTCATTTCTCTCTGTTCTCCCTTCCCCCCTCCCCTTTTGCAGAGTTATTGAGATGTAATTGACCTACCCCAAACTGCGCATATTTTAAGTGTACAATTTAATAGATACTGACTTAGGTGTACATCCATGAAACCATCACCACAATGGAGATAAATAAACAATACTCTAAAACATTCCATCTGCCCCTTTGTTATTTCCCCTTAAAGCCCCACCCTGTTGCCTATCTTTAATCAACCGCTGGTATATTTCTGAATCTATAGATAAGTTTTTATTTTCTACGATTGTGTATAAATGGAATTATATAGTAGGCATTCTTTTTTTTTTTTAACGTGGTTCAGTTACTTTCATTCAGAATAATTATTTTGAAGTTTATTCATGTTACGTGTAGCAGCAGTTTGTTTCTTTTTATTTTTGAGTAGTTTCTATGTTGTGCATATATTAAATTTTATTTATTCATTCATCTGATTAAGGAACATTTGGATTGCTTCCAGTTTGGACCATCCAAAAAACCCAAAAAACAACTATGAACATTGGTGTCCAAGCGTTTGTGTGGATGTATGCTTTTATTTCTTTGGAGAAAATACCTAGGAGTGAAATGATTGAATTGTATGGTAGATATGTGGTAATTTCAAAAGGAAAAATTACCAGACTGTTTTCCCAAGTGGTTGTGCAATTTTGCATTGCCACTAGTAGTTTATGAGAGTTCTAGTTGCTCTGTTTCTTTGCCAACCCCTGGTTAGTTTTTTCAGTTTTAGTCCTTCCAATGTAGTTTTATCTCTTGGTTTTAATTTGCATTTCCCTAATGACAAATGATGTGGAGCATCTTTCTGGGTGCTTATTTGCCTTCCATATATCTTCTTGAGTGAGATGTCTATTCAGATCTTTTGCCCCCCCCTTTTTTTAAGAGAGGGAGAGGGAGAAAGGGGGGCAGGGGCAGAGGGAGAGAAGGAATCCTAAGCAGGCTTCATGCCTAGTGCAGAGCCCAACGTGGGGCTCCATCTCAAAACCATCAGAACATGACCTGAACCAAAATCAAGTCAGCTGCTTAACTGCCTGAGCCATCCAGGTGCCCCTACATTGATTTTTTTTTAAATCGTTAAAGCACCTTGCATTCCTTGGATAAATCCCACTTGATCATGGTATATTATTTTTATGTATTGTTAGATTCAATTGACTAAAGTTTTCTTGAGAATTTTTACCTTTATGCTCAGAAAGGGTATTTGTCTTCCAGTGTTCTTAGGTGTTTGTCCACTTTTGGTATCAGAGTAATTTTGATGTCAGATTGAGTTGTGAAGTGTATGCCCTCTTAGTTTTCTGGGAAACTTTTTGTAAAATTGGTTTTATTTCTTCCTTAAGTATTTGGTAGAATTCACCAGTGAAGCCATCTAAACCTAAAGTTTTTTGAGAATTCTTTAGCTACAAATTCAGTTTCTTTTCTTCCTTTTTTTTTTTTTTAAGATTTTAATTTTTTATTTGACAGAGAGAGAGTACAAGCAGGGGGAGCGGCAGGCAGATGGAGAGGGAGAAGACCTGAGCCAAAGGCAGATGCTTAACCGTCTGAGCCACCCAGGCGCCCCAACAAATTCAGTTTCTTTAAGTGAACATAGAGCTATTCAGATTATCTTTTTTTTTTTTTTTAAGGAGTTTGTGTGTTTTGATTTTTGTCCATTTCATCTAGGTAGTCAAATTTGTTGACATAGGTTGTTCCTGGGATTCCTTACTATCCTTTTACTCTCGGTAGAAAATGTAGTGATGTCATCTTTCTCATTCCTGATACTAATTATTCTTTTTTGTTTCATTATCAGTCTGGCTAGAGTGATCTCAAAGAACTAGCTTTTGATTTCATTCGTCTTTTTTTTCCTGTTGTTTCTTCTGCTTTTTATTGAATTCTGCCCTTATTTTTGTTATTTATTTCTTAAGCTCACCCTGGGTTTAGCTGCTTTTCTTGTCCTCATTTCTTAAGATGGCAGCTGAGGTCATTGCTTTGATACATTGTTTCTTCTCATGTAGTTTTGGAGTGCCTGCTACTACTGTGTCAGTTACATCCCCCAAATATTGACATGTTGTGTTTTCATTTTTATTCAGTAACAAATACTTTCTAATAGTATTTTTGACTTCTTTGGCCCTTTGGTTATTTATAACTCTTACTTAATTTTCAAATATTGGGGATTTTAGACTTTGTTACTGATTTCTAATTTAGTTCACTGTCGGAGAACATACTCTGCATAATTTGAATCTTTTTAAAGTTTACCTGATTTGTTTTATGGCCCAGAATATGGTGTTGGTAAATGTCATTTTGCCTTAAAACAGATGTAAGTTCTGCTGTTGGGTGGAGTGTTTTGTAAATGTGATCATGTTGGTTGATAGGATGTGGAAGAGTTGAACAACACTTACTAATTTTGTTTTTTCTATCAATTACTGATAGGTGTATGGAAATCTATTATATATATAATTATTTGGCTACATCTGTTTTTTGTTTCAGTTTTGTTGGTGTTTGCTCCTTGCATTATGTAGCTCTTTTATAAGGTGCATAAATGCTTAGGATTATTATGTCTTCTTGAAGAATATGCTCCTTTATTGTTGAGAAATTAACTTTTTGGGGGCTCCTGGGTGACTCATTTGAGCATCCGACTCTTGGTTTCAGCTCAGGTCGTGACCTTGATCGTGGAATTGAGCCCCGCCTCATCTGCTTGTGATTCTCTGCTTCTTCCTCTGCCCCTCCCCCACTCATGCTTTCCCTCTCTCTCTCAAATAAATAAAATCTTTTTAAAAATTATCTTTTTTATCCCTGGTATCCCTGCCCCTTTGTTCTGAAATCTGTTTTGTTCAATATTAAGATAGCCAGATCTTCTGACTAGGTCTATTTCTTTTTGTGTCTTTATATTTAAAGTGTGTGTTTTTATAGGCAGCATAGAGTTAGGTCTTGTTTTTGTATACTGTTTGATGATCTCTCCCCTTTTTTATTGTGGCAAAATACACATAATATGAAATTTGCTATTTTAACCATTTTTAAATGTTAAGTACTCACAGTATTGTGAAACCATTACCATTATTCATTTCTAGAACTTATTCATTGTCCCAAACAAACTCTGTGCATTAAACAATAATTCTCTGTGCTCCCTCCTCTCTTACTTTCTGTCTTGTGAATTTGCCTGTTTTAGTTACCTAATGTAAGTGGAATCGTATAATATTTGTCATTTTGTGTCTGGATTATCATTTAGCATAATGTTTTCAAGACTTACCATGTTTGCATGTATCAGAATTTCATTCCTTTTTAAGGCTAATAATATCCCATTTTGTGTGTATGTATTTATATCATATTTTGTTTGGGCACTTGGGTTACTTTTACCTTTTGACTATTGTGAATAATGCTGCTGTCAACATTGGTGTATAATTATCTGTATGCATATCAGTGCTTAGGGTATATATCTATGAGTGGTCCCTGCTTTCAGCTCTTGGGGTATATGCCTAGTGGAATCACTGGATCTTGTGGTAATTCTGTTTACCTTTTGAGGAACTGCCAGACTGTTTTCCTAGTCTCCACTTTGTAAGCAGGGCATTAAGGACATTTACATTTCACGTGAGTGTTGGTATGGTTAGATTTGAATTTATCAGCTGGTTTCTGTTTCATCTGTTCATTGTTTCCATTTCCACTTCTTTTGGATTGAGTATTTTTTACTTCATTTTATCTTTACTTTTGATTTAACTACTCTATTCATTCAACCATCAGGTTTTCACTTTGTGTCCTTGGCTTATATAGGCCTCCATTCATTAGCTTTCCATTCTTAAGAAAAATGCCTTGGTGCGCATGGGTGGCTCAGTCCGTTAAGCATCTGCCTTAGACTCAGGTCATGATCCCAGGGTTCTGGGATCGAGAGCCCCATGTCTGGGTCTCTGCTGAGCAGGGAGCCTACTTCTCCCTCTACCTTCCGCTCTCTGTTTGTCCTCTCTCCGTGTGTGTGTGTCTCTCTGTCAAATAAATAAATAAAAATCTTTTTTAAAAAAAAAGAAAAAGAAAAATGCCTTAAACTCTCCTAAACTCTAAAGAACTAGCGCTTCTTGCATTATACTGCGCTGCTCCCTACAGTCTCTGTCCTCTGGTTATTTCGGTGTGAGAGCTGAAACAAGGCAATGGCGTCTTGTTTGACTTCAGCTGGGAGTGTTTATGTTGGTGGACTCAAATTTTTCACTGCTCTGCTCATGTTTGTGAATGACTGTGAGAGTGCTGCAAATATTGATTTGGGGGTTACCAAAAAATTTTTAGTAAATAGGTGAATTAGCAAATAATAGAATTCATGAATAATGAAGATCAGTGGTGTATATGCCACACAGGGTAGTTGTGTGAATTAAATCAATCAGTACGAGTTAAGTGCTTCAAACATTGCTTTGTACAGACACTTGATATTTCAGAATGTTATTGCTAAATTAAGTTTCAGGAGTTTGTATGTTCAAGTAAAAGTGGGGATATATTTGTGTCTAACTTTTGGTAATATTGTGTAGTGTAAGATAGTGCTCTGTTTTTATGTAGTGAAATCTAGGTTTCCTACCCTGCTTTTTTTTCTCTCTTCCTTCTATTTGATTGAGTACTTTTTTTATGACTGGCACTAATCTAAGGGGGGGAGGAGGGACAGTAATGAACAAGGAGGCTGTTGGTTCCTGATTCTGCATTCAGTTTTGCTCAGTATAATATTTTTGGGGGAGATGGCTGCTACATTTTTAGATAATTTCATTGAGATACATGACTTATGTACCATACAATTCACCCATTTAAAATTTATAATTAAATGGTTTCTTGTATATTCATGGATGTGGGCAACCATCACCACAGTCAGTTTTAGAACATTTTCATCACCTCAGAAAGAAACCTGTACCCTGTAGCTACCAACCCACTATCCCCTGCCCCTGCTACTCGTATCCCTAAGCAACCACTAGTTTACTTTCTGTCTTTATAGATTTCTCTATTGTGACTTTCATGTGAATGGAATCATATAGTCTGTGTTTTTTTCTGGGTGGCTTCTTTCACTTAACATTATGTTTTCAGGGGCGCCTGGGTGGCTCAGTCGTTGATGTCTGCCTTTGGCTCAGGTCATGATCCTGGGGTCCTGGGATAGAGCCCCGCATTGGGCTCCCTGCTCCGCGGGAAGCCTGGTTCTCCTCTCCCACTCCCCCACTTGTGTTCCTTCTCTCGCTGTGTCTCTGTCAAATAAATACATAAAATCTTAAAAACAAAAAAAATTATGTTTTCAAGGTACGTCCATGTTATAGCATGTATCAGTACTTCCTTTTTTATGGTTAAATAATGCTTCATTGTGTGGATATACCACATTTTGTTTATCCATTTGTGTGTTGACGGACTTTTGGGTTGTTTCCACCTTTTGACTGGTATGAGTAATGGTGCTACATTCACGTACAGGTTTCTGTGTGGACCTGTTTTCATTTACGAGGTATATCCAGAAGTGGGAATTCTGGATTATAGGGTAACTCTATGTTTGATTATTTGAGGAACTGCCAGACTGTTTTCCTAAGTGGCTGCAGCATTTTAATTCCCACCAGCAGGGTTTCAGGGTTTTAGTTTCTCCACATTCTCACTAACACTTGTTACCTGACTTTATTTTCGCCATTCTAATGGGTGTGAAGTTGATATCTCACTGTAGTTTTTTTTTTTTTTAAAGATTATTTATTTATTTATTTGACAGAGAGAGAGAGTGAGCACAGGCAGGGGGAGCGGCAGGCAGAGGGAGAGCGAGAGGCAGGCTCCCTGCCAAGCGGAGAGCCCGATGTGGGGCTCGATCCCAGGACCCTGGGATCCTGGTACCATAGTGTCTTGATTACTGTTGCTTTGTAGTAAATTTTGAAATCAGGAATTATAAGTCCTTTAGTTTATTCTTTTTTGAGGATTATTTTCTATATTCTGGCTTTCTTGCAATTGCATATGAATTTTACAATCCACTTCAGAGTATAGATTACATTTCTTTGATTAATTTTAGTTTTAGGATACTATTATGACTGGAATTATTTTCTTATTTTTGAATTGTTCATTGCAAGTGTATAGAAATTAAATTGCTTTTTTTATATTGATCTTGTATCCTGCAGCCTTGCTGAACTCATTCTAATAATTTTTTAGTGGCTTCCTTAGGATTTTTAATATACGAGATCACATCATGCAAATAAGGAGTTTTACTTCCTCCTTTACAATCTAGATGCTTTTTCCTTCTTTTTCTTGCTTAATTGCCCTGGGTAGAACCTCCATGACAGTTTAGAATTGAAATGGCAAAGAGTGGACATCCTTGCCTTGTTCCTAACCTTAAAGGGAAACCATCTACTTCATCACCATTAAGTATGATGTCAACTGGTTTTTTTTGTAGATGCCCTTTATGTAAGGCACTTATCTTCCATTCCTAGATTTTTGAGTTGTTTGGTTTTTGTTTTTAATCATGAAAGGGTGTTGGATATTCTCAAATGCATTTTTATATCTATTGAGTTGGTCATGTGATTTTTGTCTTTCATTCTATTCATGTTATGTATTGCATTAATTGATTTTTTGTTGTTAAACCAACTTTGCATTGCTAGGTAAGTCCTACCTTGGTCATGCTGTATAATTCTTTTCATATATTGCCAGATTCAGTTTGCTAGTATTTTGCTGAGGACTTTTACATCCATGTTCATAAGAGTCTGTAGTTTTGTTTTCTTGTGATATCTTTGTCTAGTTTTGGTTATCAGGATAATATTGGCCTCATAAAATGTGTTGGAAAGTATTTCTTCCCTTTTTTTGGAAAAATTTGTGAAGAGCTGGTATTAATTCTTTGGTAGAATTTAGTGGAGAAATCATTTAGGGTTGGGTTTATTATTTTTTTTTAATTAAGATTTTATTTATTTGTCAGGAGACAGAGAGAGAGAGTGGGTGCGCACAGCAGGGGGAGCAGCAGGCAGAGGGAGAAGCAGGGAGCCCAATGTAGGACTCGATCCCAAGACCCTGGGATCATGACCTCAGCTGAAGGCAGATGCTTTTAACCAACTGAGCCACCCAGGCATCCCTAAGCTTGGGCTTTTAATTGTGGGTAGTTCTTTTCTTTTTTCTTTTTCTTTTTACTGGTTTTGCCTCATACAGGTTTATTCAGATTATTTCTTTTGTCATTTTTGTAGCTTGTCTTTCTTTTTTTTTCTTTCCTTTTTTTTTTTTTTAAAGATTTTATTTATTTATTCATGAGAGACAGAGAGAGAGAGAGAAGCAGAGGGAGAAGCAGGCTCCCAAGGAGCAGGGAGCCCGATGCGGGACTCGATCCCAGGACTCTGGGATCATGACCTGAACCAAAGGCAGACGCTTAACCGTCTGAGCCACCCAGGCGCCCGTAGCTTGTCTTTCTATTAATTTGTACATTTCATCTAAGTTATCTGATTTGTTGGTGTACTATTCATGATCCTTTTTGTTTCTGTAAAGTTGGCAGTAACGTTCTCTCTTTTGTTTCTGAGTCTGGTAATTTGAATCTTCTCTTTTTCTAGGTCAAAGTGACAAGGTTTGTTGATCTTTTGAAAGAACCAATTTTTTGGTCTCATAGGTTTTTTCTCTTTATCTTTTTATTTTCTATTTTATTTTTCCTCTAATGTCATTTCTCCTGTTGGCTTTGAGTTTAATTTGCTATTATTTTTCTAGTGTTTCAAGGTGTATATATGCACGGTTATGTTATGGATTTGAGGTCTTTCTTAATATAGACATTTACAGCTATGTTTTTTTTTTGAACACTGCTTTGATGCTATACCCTAGACTTTGGTATGCTGTATCTTCAGTTTCATTCATCTCTAAGTATTTTCTTTCTTTTTTTTTTTTTTTTTATTTATTTGACAGAGAGAGAGAGAGAGCACAAGTAGGCAGAGAGGCAGGCAGAGGGAGAGGGAGAAGCAGACTCTCCATTGAGCAGGGAGCCCGACGTGGGGCTTGATCCCAGGACTCTGGGATCATGACCTGAGCCGAAGGCAGCCGCTTAACCAACTGAGCCACCCAGGCGCCCCTCAAAGTATTTTCTGATTTCTCTTTTGATTTCTTCAATTCACTGGTTATTCATTCATGAGTGTGTTAATTTCCACATATTTATGAGTTTGCCAGATTTCTTTTATTTCTAATTTCATTTCATTGTGGCTGGAGAACACATTTTGAATTATTTTTGTGCTTTTAAATTTCTTGAGATTTGTTTTATAGCCTAGTGTTTGGCCTGCTGGAAAATGTTCCGTATGCAGTTGAGAATGTATATTCTGTTGTTGGGTGGAGTGTTCTTTAGAAATCTGTTGGATGTGGTTGGTTAATAGTGTTCACGTCATCTATTTCCTTATTGATCTTCGGTCTAGTTTTACTCATTATTGAAAGTGGAATATTGAAGTCTTTACTTTTACTGTTGAATGGTCTATTTTTTTCATTTGTCATGTATTAAAAGGCTGGTGGTTTTTTTTGTTTTTTTTTTTTTTTTAGATTATTTATTTATTTATTTATTTGACAGAGAGAGGCACAGCGAGAAAGGGAACACAAGCAGGGGGAGTGGGAGAGGGAGAAGCAGGCTTCCCGCCGAGCAGGGAGCCCGACGTGGGGCTTGATCCCAGGACCCCGGGACCATGACCTGAGCCGAAGGCAGACGCCCAACGACTGAGCCACCCAGGCGCCCCAAGGCTGGTGTTTTAAAAAATGTTTTTTACAACAGCTTTTTATTTTATTTTTTAATTGAAGTATAATTAGCACACAGTGTTATTTAGATGTACGCAGTGTTAGTTTCATTGTACAGTATGATTCAACAATTCTATACAGTACTCAGTACTCATCAGGGTGTAATGCATTCTAAATCCCGTTTATGTTTCACCCATCCCCTCATCCACCTCCCCTCTGGCCACTATGAGTTTGCTCTCTGTATTTAACAGTCTCTTATTTGATTGTCTTTTTGTCTTTTGTTTTGTTTTTAAAACTGTACATATGAGTGAAATCATATTGTATTTATCTTTCACTGTCTAACTTATTTCACTTTGCATTATATTCTAGGTCCATCATGTTGTTGGCAAATGACAAGATCTCATTCTTTTTAATGGCTAATATTGTGTGTGTGTGTGTACACATATATATATATCACAATTTCTTTATCCATCTGTGGATGGACACTTGGGTCACTTCATATGTTGGCTGTTGTAAATAATGCAGTAAACATAGGGGTGCATATATCTTTTTGAATTAGTGTTTCTGTTTTCTTCGGGTAAATACCAGTAGTGGAATTAACTGGATCATATGGTAATTCTGTTTTTAACTTTTTGAGGAACCTCCATACTGTTTTCCACAGTGGCTGCACCACTTTGCATTCTTACCAACAGTTCAGAAGGATTCCTTTTACTCCACATCCTCGCCAACACTTATTTCTTGTGTTGGTTTTAGCCATTCTGACAGGCATGGAATATCATTGTGGTTTTGATTTGCATTTTTCTTTTTTCTTTTTTTTTAATATTTTATTTATTTATTCATGAGAGTCAGAGAGAGAGAGAGAGAGACACGCAGAGGCAGAGGGAGAAGCAGGCTCCCCGCCCAGCAGGGAGCCCGATGTGGGACTCTATCCCAGGACCCTGGGATCATGACCTGAGCCTAAGGCATACGCCCAACCATCTGAGCCACCCAGGCGCCCTTGATTTGCATTTTTCTGATAGTGGTGTTGAGCATCTTTTCCTGTGTCGGCCATTTGTAGGTCTTCTTTAGGAAAATATCTATTCAGGACCTTTGCTTATTTTTAAATTGGATTATTTGGTTTCTTTTGGTGTTGAGTTGTATAAGTTCTTTATATATTTTGGATATTAACCCCTTATAGGACAGATCATTTGCAAATATCTTCTATTTGCTAGGTTGCCTTTTTGTTTTGTTGATGGTTTCTTTCACTGTGCAAACATTTGTTTTGGTATAGTCCAAGCAGTTTAATTTTGTTTTGTTTCCCTTGCCTGAGGAGACATACGTAGAAAACTATTTTTATGGCCAACCTCAGAGAATTATTGCCAGTGTTTTCTTCTAGGAGTTTTATGGTTTCAGATCTCACATTTAGGTCCTTCGTTAACCCGTTCTTTTTTTTGTTTTTTTTTTTAAAGATTTTATTTATTTGAGAGAGAATGAGATAGAGAGAGAGAGAGCATGAGAAGGGGGAGGGTCAATGGGAGAAGCAGACTCCCTGCTGAGCAAGGAGCTCGATGCAGGACTCGATCCTGGGACTCCAGGATCATGACCTGAGCCAAAGGCAGTCACTTAACCAACTGAGCCACCCAGGCGCCCCCGTTAACCCGTTTTGAGTTTATTTTTGTGCATGGTGTAAGAAAATGATTGTTTCATTTTTTGCATGCAGCTGTCCAATTCTCCCAACACTGTTTGTTGAAGAGACTGTCTTTTCCCCATTGTATATTCTTGCCTTCTTTGTCATAGATTAATTGACCATATATGCATGGGTTTATTTCAGGGTTCTCTGTTCTGTTCCACTGATCTATATCTCTTTTTGTGCCGGTACCATACTGTTTTGATTACTACACTTTGGTAGTACATCTTGAAATCTGGGATTGTAATACCTGAAGTTTTGTTCTTCTGTATGAAAATTGCTTTGGCTATTTGGGGTCTTTTGTGATCTCATACACACTTTAGTCTTATTTGTTGTAGTTCTGTGAACAACGTTATTAGTATTTTGATAGGGATTGCATTAAATCTGTAGATAGCTTTGGATAGTATGGACATTTTAACAATATTGGTTTTCTCAGTCCCTGAGCGTGGAATATCTGGGTCATCTTCAGTCTTTCATCAATATTTTATAGTTTTTAGAGCACAGGTTTTTTTCACCTTCTTGGTTAAGTTTATTCCTAGGGATTTTTTTTTTAAATTTTTTTATTGTTATGTTAATCCCCATACATTACATCATTAGTTTTAGATGTAGTGTTCCATGATTCATTGTTTGTGCATAACACCCAGTGCTCCAGGCAGAACATGCCCTCCGCAATTCCCATCACCAAGCTAACCCATCCTCCCACCCCCCTCCCCTCTAGAACCCTCAGTTTGTTTTTCAGAGTCCATCGTCTCTCATGCTTCGTCTACCTGTCCAATTTCCCCCCCTTCATTCTTCCCCTCCTGCTATCTTCTTTTTTTTTCTTAACATATATTGCATTATTTGTTTCAGAGGTACAGATCTGAGATTCAACAGTCTTGAACAATTCATAGCGCTTACCAGAGCACATACCCTCCCAGTGTCTATCACCCAGTCACCCCATCCCTCCCACCCCACCCCCCACTCCAGCAACCCTCAGTTTGTTTCCTGAGATTAAGAATTCCTCATATCAGTGAGGTCATATGATACATGTCCTTCTCTGTTTGACTTATTTCGCTCAGCATAATACCCTCCAGTTCCATCCACGTCATTGAAAATGGCGAGATCTCATTCCTTTCGATGGCTGCATAATATTCCATTGTAAATATATACACCACCTCTTCTTTATCCATTCATCTGTCGATGGACATCTTGGCTCTTTCCACAGTTTGGCTGTTGTGGACATTGCTGCTATAAACATCGGGATGCACATACCCTTTCGGATCCCTACTTTTGTATCTTTGGGGTGAATACCCAGTAGTGCAATTGCTGGATCATATGGTAGCTCTATTTTCAACTTTTTGAGGAACCTCCATACTGTTTTCCAGAGTGGCTGCACCAGCTTGCATTCCCACCAACAGTGTTGGAGGGTTCCCCTTTCTCCACATCCCCGCCAACATCTGTCGTTTCCTGACTTGTTAATTTTAGCCATTCTGCCTGGTGTGAGGTGGTATCTCATTGAGGTTTTGATTTGGATTTCCCTGATGCCGAGCGATATTGAGCACTTTTTCATGTGTCTGTTGGCCATTTGGATGTCTTCTTTGGAAAAATGTCTGTTCATGTCTTCTACCCATTTCTTGATTGGATTCTTTGTTCTTTGGGTGTTGAGTTTGATGAGTTCTTTATAGATTTTGGATACTAGCCCTTTATCTGGTATGTCTTTTGCAAATATCTTCTCCCATTCTGTCGGTTGTCTTTTGGTTTTGTTGACTATTTCCTTTGCTTTGCAAAAGCTTTTTACCTTGATAAAGTCCCAATAGTTCATTTTTGCCCTTGCTTCCCTTGCCTTTGGCGATGTTTCTAGGAAGAAGTTGCTGTGTCTGAGGTCGAAGAGGTTGCTGTCTGTGTTCTCCTTTAGGATTTGGATGGACTCCTGTCTCACATTGAGGTCTTTCAACCATTTGGAGTCTATTTTTGTGTGTGGTGTAAGGAAATGGTCCAGTTTCATTCTTCTGCATGTGGCTATCCAATTTCCCAACACCATTTGTTAAAGAGACTGTCTTTGTTCCATTGGACATTCTTTCCTGCTTTGTCAAAGATCAGTTGACCATTTCTGGGCTCTCTATTCTGTTCCATATGTGTCTGTTTTTATGCCAGGACCATACTGTCTTGATGATGACAGCTTTGTAATAGAGCTGGAAGTCTGGAATTGTGATGCCACCAACTTTGCTTTTCTTTTTCAACATTCCTCTGGCTTTTCGGGGTCTTTTCTGGTTCCATACAAATTTTAGGATTATTTGTTCCATTGCTTTGAAAAAAGTGGATGGTATTTTGATGGGGATTGCATTGAATGTGTAGATTGCTCTAGGTAGCATTGACATCTTCACAATATTTGTTCTTCCAGTCTATGAGTATGGAACGTTTCTCCATTTCTTTGTGTCTTCCTCAGTTTCTTTCATGAGTATTTTATCATTTTCTGAGTATAGATCCTTTGCCTCTTTGGTTAGATTTATTCCTAGGTATCTTATGGTTTTGGGTGCAATTGTAAATGGGATCAACTCCTTAATTTCTCTTTCTTCTGTCTTGTTGGTGTATAGGAATGCCACTGACTTCTGTGCATTGATTTTCTATCCTGCCACTTTACTGAATTCCTGTATGAGTTCTAGCAGTTTTGGGGTGGAGTCTTTTGGGTTTTCCACATAAAGTATCATATCATCTGCAAAGAGTGAGAGTTTGACTTCTTCTTTGCCAATTTGGATGCCTTTGATTTCTTTTTGTTGTCTGATTGCTGTGGCTAATACTTCCAATACTATGTTGAATAGCAGTGGTGATAGTGGACATCCCTGCCATGTTCCTGACCTTGGGGGGGAAGCTCTCAGTTTTTCCCCACTGAGAATGATAGTCGCTGTGAGTTTTTCATAGATGGCTTTTATGATATTGAGCTATGTACCCTCTATCCCTATACTGTGAAGAGTTTTGATCAAGAAAGGATGCTGTATTGGGCACCTGGGTGGCTCAGTTGGTTGGGCGGCTGCCTTCGGCTCAAGTCATGATCCTGGAGTCCAGGGATTGAGTCCCGCATCGGGCTCCCTGCTCAGCGGGGGGCCTGCTTCTCCCTCTGACCCTCTTCCCTCTCGTGCTCTCTGTCTCTCATTCTCTCTCTAAAAAAAAAAAAGAAAAGAAAGGATGCTGTACTTTGTCAAATGCTTTTTCTGCATCTATTGAGAGGATCATATGATTCTTGTTCTTTCTTTTGTTTATGTATTGTATCACGTTGATTGATTTGCGGATGTTGAACCAAACTTGCAGCCCAGGGATAAATCCCACTTGGTCGTGGTGAATAATCCTTTCAATGTACTGTTGGATCCTATTGGCTAGTATTTTGGTGAGATTTTTTGCATCCATGTTCATCAGGGTTATTGGTCTGTAATTCTCCTTTTTGATGGGGTCTTTGTCTGGTTTTGGCATCAAGGTAATGGTGGCCTCATAAAATGAGTTTGGAAGTTTTCCTTCCATTTCTATTTTTTGGAACAGTTTCAGAAGAATAGGTATTAATTCTTCTTGAAATGTTTGGTAGAATTCCCCTGGGAAGCCATCTGGCCCTGGGCTTTTGTTTTTTGGGAGATTTTTGATGACTCCTTCAATTTCCTTAGTGGTTATGGGTCTGTTCAGGTTTTCTATTTCATCCTGGTTCAGTTTAGGTAGTTGATACATCTCTAGGAATGCATCCATTTCTTCCATGTTATCTAATTTGCTGGCATAGAGTTGCTCATAATATGTTCTTATAATTGTATTTCCTTGGTGTTGGTTGTGATCTCTCCTCTTTCATTCATGATTTTGTTGATTTGGGTCATTTCTCTTTTCTTTTTGGTAAGTCTGGCCAGGGGTTTATCAGTCTTGTTCATTTTTCAAAGAACCACCTCCTAGTTTCGCTGATCTCTACTACTGTTCTTTTGGTTTCTCTTTCATTGATTTCTGCTCTGATCCTTATTATTTCTCTTCTCCTGCTGGGTTTAGGCTTTATTTGCTGTTCTTTCTCCAGCTCCTTTAGGTGTAGGGTTAGGTTGTGTACTTGAGACCTTTCTTGTTTCTTGAGAAAGACTTGTATTGCTATATACTTTCCTCTTAGGACTGCCTTTGCTGCATCCCAAAGATTTTGAATAGTTGTATTTTCATTTTCATTGGTTTCCATGTATTTTTTTAATTCTTCTTTAATTTCCTGGTTGACCCATTCATTCTTCAGTAGGATGCTCTTTAGCCTCCATGTATCTGAGTTCTTTCCTACTGTCCTCTTGTGATTGAGTTCTAGTTTCAAAGCATTGTGGTCTGAAAATAGGCAGGGAATGATCCCAATCTTTTGGTACCGGTTGAGACCTGATTTATGACCTAGGATGTGATCGATTCTGGAGAATGTTCCATGGGCACTAGAGAGGAATGTGTATTCTGTTGCTTTGGGATGGAATGTTCTGAATATGTCTGTGAAGTCCATTTGGTCCTGTGTGTCATTTAATGTCTTTATTTCCTTGATCTTTTGCTTAGACGATCTGTCCATTTCAGCGAGGGGGGTGTTAAAGTCCCCCACTATTATTGTATTGTTGTTGATGTGTTTTTTTGCTTTTGTTATTAATTGCCTTATATAATTGGCTGCTCCCATGTTAGGGACATAGGTATTTACAATTGTTAGATCTTCTTGTTGGATAGACCCTTTAAGTAGGATTTAGTGTTCTTCCTCATCTCTTATTACAGTCTTTGGTTTAAAATCTAATTTGTCTGATATAAGGATTGCCACCCAGCTTTCTTTTGGTGTCCATTAGCATGGTAAATGGTTTTCCACCCCCTTACTTTCAATCTGGGGGTGTCTTTGGGTCTAAAATGAGTCTCTTGCAGACAGCATATCAATGGGTCTTGTTTTTTAATCCAGTCTGATAGCCTGTGTCTTTTGATTGGGGCATTTAGCCCATTTACATTCAGGGTAACTATTGAAAGATAGGAATTTAGTGCCATTGTATTGCCTGTAAGGTAACTGTTACTGTATATTGTCTGTGTTCCTTTCTGGTCTATATTGCTTTCAGGCTCTCTCTTTGCTTAGAGGACCCCTTTCAAGATTTCTTGTAAGGCTGGTTTCGTGTTTGCAAATTCCTTTGGTTTCTGTTTGTCCTGGAAGCTTTTTATCTCTCCTCCTATTTTCAATGACAGCCTAGCTGGATA
Source organism: Mirounga angustirostris (assembly GCF_029215605.1). Lineage (NCBI taxonomy): Eukaryota > Metazoa > Chordata > Mammalia > Carnivora > Phocidae > Mirounga > Mirounga angustirostris. The sequence continues at coordinate 92,388,178 of NW_026991718.1, read as the reverse complement.
TAGTATTCTTGGCTGCATATTTTTCTCATTTAGTGCTCTGAATATATCCTGCCAGTCCTTTCTGGCCTGCCAGGTCTCTGTGGATAGGTCTGTTGCCAATCTAATGTTTCTACCATTGTAGGTTACAGACCTCTTGTCCCGAGGTGCTTTCAGGATTTTCTCTTTGTCTCTGAGACTCGTAAGTTTTACTATTAGATGTTGGGGTGTTGACTGATTTTTATTGATTTTGAGAGGGGTTCTCTTTGCTTCCTGGATTTTGATGCCTGTTTCCTTCCCCAAATTAGGGAAGTTCTCTGCTATAATTTGCTCCATTATACCTTCTGCCCCTCTCTCTCTTTCTTCTTCTTCTGGGATCCCAATTATTCTAATGTTTCGTCTTATGGTATGACTTATCTCTCGAATTCTGCCCTCGTGATCCAGTAGTTGTTTATCTCTCTTTTTCTCAGCTTCTTTATTTTCCATCATTTGGTCTTCTATCTCACTGATTCTCTCTTCTGCCTCATTTATCCTAGCAGTTAGCGCCCCCATATTTGATTGCACCTCATTAATAGCCTTTTTGATTTCTACTTGGTTAGATTTTAGTTCTTTTACTTCTCCAGAAAGGGTTTCTCTAATAACTTCCATGTTTTTTTCAAGCCCAGCTAGTATCTTTAAAGTGATGATTCTGAACTCTAGATCTGACATCGTAGTAATGTCCGTATTGAGTAGGTCCCTGGCAGTCGGTACTACCTCTTGTTCTTTTTGTTGAGGTGATTTTTTCCGTCTTGTCATTTTGTGCAGAGGAGAATAGATTAATGAGAGAACAAAATGCTAGCGGGGTAACAACTTCCCCAGAAAATATACTCTAAACAAATCAGAAAAGACCTGAAGCAGTGGGAAAAGAAACGAAAGAGAAAAAAAAGAAAAAGAAAAAGATAAAGATAAAAACAAACAAAAACAGAACAAAACAAAACAACAGAATGTGATCAAATATGATCAGGCTGGTATATAGATCAGTGCCACACACTGGATTTGGGTGCATTTTGGTCTTTTAGAAGAAAGTGCCTCCCAAAATTTTAAAGAAAGAAAAACTTACATATGTACAAAAATAAGGTTTGATATGAATAAGGGATGGAATATGACTGTAAAATGGAAATTGTAAAAAATTTAATCAAAGGAATTGATAAGAAGTTGTTTGAAAAAAGAAGAGGATTTAAAAAAAAAATGTGATCAGGCAGGGGAGTAGAACAAAGCCATACACTAGAGATTTAGGGTATATTTTGATCTGTTAGAAACTATGCCAAAATTTTAAAGAGAGCAACTTTTACATATATGCCAAAAATATGGGTAACTACTATGATGGGATAGAGTATGACTCTAAAAATGAAAAATAAAAATGTTTTTTAAAAAAGGGATTGAAAAGATGTTGGTTGAAAAAGGGAGGAAGAAAAGTTCAAAAAAAAAAAGTTAAAAAAAAATTAACTTTGAAAGACTAAAGAATCATGGTAAAAAGCCATGAATTCTATGTGCAGTATTCCCCTAGCGCTGGAGTTCGGCCGTTCTCATTGATCGGTAAACTTGGTCTTGGCTGGCTGTTCTCGCTGATCTTCTGGGGGAGGGGCCTGTTGCCGTGGTTTCCAAATGTCTTTGCCAGAGGCGGAATGCCCCACTCTTGCCGGGTCAGCGCTAAGTAATCTGCTCGGGTTTGCTCTCCAGAGCTTTTGTTCCCTGCAGGCTTTCCGTACAGCTTTGGAGGCGGAGAGTGAAAATAGCGGCCTCCCAGTCTCCTCCTCTGAGGAGCCGAGAACTCAGGTCCTGCTCCTCAGTGAGCCCCCAGAGAAAAGCCGTTAGTCACTCCCGTCTCCCCTGTCTCCGGCCGCACTCCATGCTCACCCGGCCTGTGACTGCGCGTTTCTATCTCTGGCACCCGACCCCGGGTGGAGTCTCCAAACCCAGCAGATCCCTGCGGTGTGCTCCCGCGCCGCTCCTCCCCGGGGGATGAACGGGAGTCTCCCCAGATCTGCCGCTTGTTGGGTCCCTGCTGGAGGAGCAGTGGCCAGACTGCCGCGGATCACGGTTTATGGTAACTCGGAGCTGAGAGCCCGCGCCTGGGCTCTGTCTCTGCAGCCAGCTTCCCTATTCCGATACCTGGGAGCTCTGCTGCACTCAGGCACTCCCGGTCTTTTGTGACCCCGAGGGTCCTGAGACCACACTGTCCCACGAGGGTTCCACCCCCCACTTAACCACCGGAGTGACGTCCCTCAGCGGAGTAGACTTCTAAAAGTTCCCATTTTGTGCTCCGCGGCTCTATCACTTGCCAGAAGCGGCTGATGCAGGCCCCTTCCCCGCCGTCTATCCTCCCGAATATCGCCTCGGATTCACTTTTCTGCACGTCCTACCTTCCAAAAAGTGGTCGTTTTTCTGTTCAGAGGGTTGTTGCTATTCTTTTCTTCGATCTCCTGTTGAGTTTGTAGGTGTTCAGAATGGTTTGATCCCTATCCAGCTGAATTCCTGAGAGGAGAGGAAATCCAGGTCTCCTACTCCTCCGCCATCTTGCTCCGCCCCCCTATTCCTAGGGATTTTATTATGTTGGGTGCAACTGTAAATGAGTTTTTTCAAAAAATTTCTCTTTCAGGGCGCCTGGGTGGCTCTGTCTTTAAGCATCTGCCTTCTGCTCAGGTCATGATCCCAGGTTCCTAGCATCGAGCCCCGAATCGGGCTCCCTGCTCCTTGGGAAGCCTGCTTCCCCCTCTCCCACTCCCCCTGCTTGTGTTCCTTCTCTCGCTGTGTCTCTCTGTCAAATAAATAATTAAATAATTAAATCTTATTCGTGTATAAGATACAATGGATTTCTGTATATTAATTTTGTGTCCTGTGACTTTACTGAATTCATTTATCAGTTCTAGTAGTTTTTTGGTGGAGTCTTTAGGGTTTTCTGTGTATAATATCATCATCTGCAAACAGTAATAGTTTTACTTCTTCTTTACCAATGTGGATGTCTTTTATTTCTTTTTCTTGTCTGATTGCTGTGGTTAAGATTTCCAGTATCATGTTGAATAAAAGTGGTGAGAGTGGACATCCTTGTCTTGTTCCTGATCTTAGAAGAAAAGCTTTCAGGTTTTCATCATTGAGTATGATGTTAGTTGTGGGTTTTTCCATATATGGTGTTTATTTTTTATTTTTTTGAAGATTTATTTTTTTGAGCAGGGGAGGGGCAGAAGGGGGGAGAGAGAGAATCCCATGCAGGCTCCATACTGAGCACAGAGCCCAATGCAGGGCTTGATTTCAAGAGTCAGATGCTTAGCCCACTGAGCAACCCAGGCACCCCCATATGGTCTTTATTGTGTGGAGGTGTGTTTTCTCTAAATCTACTTTGTTGAGTGTTTTTTTTTATTATTATCAGTAGATGTTATATTTGATATCAAGTGCTTTTTCTGCATCTATGGAAATGATTGCATGGTGTATATCTTCTTTTTTCTTGTTAATGTGATATAGCATTGATATATGAGTATTGAACCATCCTTGAATCCTTGAATCTCTGGAATAACTCCTATTTGATCATGGTGAATGATTTTTTAAATGTATTGTTGGGTTTGGTGTGCTAATATTTTGTTGGGGATATTTGCATCTATGTTCACCAGAGATATTGGCCTGTAGTTTTATTTTTTGGTAGTGTTTTTAATCTGCTTTTGGTATCAGGGTAATGCTGGCCTCCGGGAATAAATTTGAGAGCTTTCCTTCCTCTTCTAGTTTTTTTGGAATAGTTTGAGAAGAATAGGTGTTAACTTTTTAAGTATGGGGGTTGGGGGGGAGTGCAGAGGGAGAGGGAGAGAGAGAATCTTAAGAAGACTCCACACCCATCACAGAGCCTGACTTGGGCCTTGATCTCACAACCCTGAGATGATGATCTGAGCCAATATCAGGGGTCAGACACTAAACTTACTGAGCCACCCAGGCATCCCTAGTGATTCAGTTTCATTGCTAGCAATCAGTCTATTTTATAACTTTCTATGAATGGTACTGTATGTATTCTTCTGAAGCCTGGTGGCTTTTGGTTTTGTTTTTTGTTTGTTTGTTTTTGGCTCAGCAATATATTTGTGACTGTCCTGCTCTGTTTCTTTGACTCTCACTTGTGTCTGGCACTCCAGTATATGAACATCCACAGTTTATCAATCCGTTCTGTGGACTCTTTCTTTCCCCCTAATTAAGTTGACCTTTCATTATTTATTTTTGATAGTCTTCTTGAGGTGTAATTTATATGCCATAAAATTCACCTGTTTAAAGTGTGTAATTCAGTGGCTTGTATACAGATTGTCGCCATTACCTAATTTTAGAAAACTTTTATCACTCCCAAAAGAAATGTTGCACTCATTTGCATTCATTTCCTATCACCCTCCCTCCCCACCCCCCGAATTGAAACTCATCTATTTCTGTCTCTATAGATTTATCTATTCTGGATTTTTTCATATAAATGGGATCTTCTGTGGTCTTTTGTCATTGGCTTTCACTTAAAATATTTTTGAGGCTCATCTATGATGTATACGATGACTTTTAAGTTCACAATTTTTTGCTGTTACAAATGATGCTTTGTATGCTTTATGCGTGTTAGGGAACTTTTTTTTAAAAATGACATTTACTAACAGTAAAAATCTGATCTCATATTCTAATCATTCACTGAAGCTCTGGAAGAAAAAACAAAGGTAATATTTATTACAAAAATACAGTTGGGGGTGCCTGGGTAGCTAGTCAGTTAAGTGTCTGCCTTCAGCTCAGGTCATGATCCAGAGTCCTGGGATCGAGCCCCATGTCAGGCTCCCTGCTCAGCGGGCAGTCTGTTTCTCCCTCTCCCTCTGCCCACTTGTGTTCTCTTTCTCAAATAAATAAATGCAGAAGGAGGAACAGTTAGTTTTCTGAGAGGTGTGTACGAAGAGTTATAAAATGAGTGACTCCATCTCAGTCTAGACTGTGGAAAATTAGTAAGGTTTCAGGAAGTGGGTGTGGTCAGGAATGCAGGAGAAACAGTATATAGAGGCACTGGGAGATGGAAGAGGGTTTTCTAGGAACTTAGAAGAGATAGGGTTGGCTGGAATGATACTGTGGCAGGACAGAAGGCTAGTAAGTGTTGATCTTTGAGGTGAGTGTTGTTACCTCATGGCATGGTCATGGCAGTGGGGCCAAGAGGAAATGAAGTTGAGAGACCTTTTTCAGGTTGGATTGTTGGATCAGGTTGGATTGTTGGATCAGGTTGGCAGTTGGATTGTTGATTGATAATGGGGGGGGGTTGGGGAAGAATTCTAAGATGACTCCCGTGGTTTCTCACTTCAACAACTGAACGATTTGAGCATTTGATAAATATCCCTCACATAGTTGAGATTAACTTGTGTTGGAAGCTATCCGCTTTCCACAGATAAAATATCTGCATTAGTTTGCTTTAAGGAGTAAAATCATTTCTTATCTTACAACTTAAAGATGACTTTAAGTGTTTTATTTCCAATTCAGAAGTGAAACGGGTTCATACTGAGCCTAGGATGTGTTAATTTTAGATTTGAACAATTAAACTATTATTGTCACTTTCTCATAGCCAAAAGAATGCAATGGTGTAAAAGTTCCTGTTGATGCCAGTAAACCAAATCCAAATGATGTGGAGTTTGATAATCTGTATTTGGATATGAATGGAATCATCCATCCTTGTACTCATCCCGAAGACAAGTACGTAACCCATTTTTGTCACTGTCATGATAGCAGAAGTTACAGGGGAGTATTGTATTTTATTACGTTGTTTGTTTGTCCTTGTAGACCAGCACCAAAAAATGAGGATGAAATGATGGTTGCAATTTTTGAGTACATTGACAGACTTTTCAATATTGTAAGACCAAGACGACTTCTCTACATGGCAATCGATGGAGTGGTAAGGGCTAAAAAAGTTAACTTAGAATCCTCTGTCTTTGTTTTTGCTGTGTTCTGAGTGTCTAGAGTGAAAGTCAGCTAAATAACGAAAAATGTTGACTGTGGTGAACTTCAGACAGGCAGCCTGATCCTTCAGTCATTCATTCAGACATTTCTTGTACCTGTTTGTGCCAGATACTGTGAGCTACTGGGGATAATGGTGACTGCCCTTTCTTTGAAGGACTTACCACTAATGGGACAGAGATAAATGAGCAAGGTAGTTAATTGTGGGCTTTATAGGTACTAGATAACACATGCAGGGTGTGAGGGAAGAGGAAATCAGTGCTAGTAAGGGAGTTGGGAGATAGGAGGTGACTTTTGTCTCATTTCTTGAAGCATGAAGAGTAACAGGAGATTGGTGGGCAGTGGAGGGGGATCAGTGGAATAGATAGGAAGAGGGAAGACCTTCTGGATTTCTCAAATGGGCCCAGTAAATACACTTCCCATGCCTTTGACCACACTAACACATTTGGGCAATTACAGGTGTTTTAGATTGGAAAGGGAGCAATGTCTTGAGAAGGCCTTATTGCCATGCTTAAGAGTTTGGATTTTCTCCTATGGGCAGTGAGTAGTCCTCACAATGCTTTAAGAGGGCGATAACTTACTGACCTAGGATGATAGGTCAGCTCTCAGCTAGCTTAGCTTATAAATAACCAGCAAACTGTATATCAGCGTTCAAGGAAAATTAAGATAAATCGTAACTCTAAAATTTATTTAGCTGTATACAGATAGATTATCTTTCTTTTAGATTTAGTAATCCCTAATGGCTAATGGAATGATTTTGAAGGTCTAGAAAACTTTGGGTCCAAGAAGATTAACTTTTCCGTGAGGTTCTCTTTATGCAATGAAAAATCTTAGCTACTTGATAACTTGGTACACTTGATCTTAGCCAAAAGGCCAAGAAGCGATACTTGATAACTTGGTAAGTTGCAGTTAAAGTGCAGTGACGAGTAGAGGGAACAGGAATATCTTATTTGGAGCATATTCCAATTCATATTAGTGAAAGTTCTTGAAGAAAATCTGTCACTTTACATTTACTGTGCCCTTACTGCTAGAACAAGTATAAACTGTATGCATACCTGTGTGAGTGTCTGTCTGTCTGTCTGTCTGTATGCTCAGGTGTGTAACATGTTTTTGTTGAAATATAAATGTGGATCAAAGAACTTGGTACTTCGAGTTAGGCTTATTTACAGGAAAGGAAACTATTTAAAAGAGAATTTAAATAACTTATTTTATGTAGACAGGATACTTGAGTCCCTTCCAACTCCAAAACTCAGTTCAGGAGTTTCAGAACCTGAGAGTCCAGTTCATTTCATTCAAGCTTATCCAGTGATTTTAAATTATATTTGGTCAGAGTAATTCAAAAGTTTTTTCAGTTAAAACCTTGTTCCCTTTTTACCTGCTTTGCTTTCTTGTAGAGACAGAGTGGTTATTGTGGGAAATACAATATAGAAGTGCCTTGAGGTCCTACAGATTAAGTAGTATTCTTTTGCTTTTATGGGGCATGGTGAATCTCATTTGGAGACCATCCTTCCTTTTAGGCATGGACATAAGGTCTTCCTGATCCTGGTTCTATACTAGTAACTATTCATTGCGTGCTGGCTGGGTCTTTGAGTAAAGTGAGCTGTCCTTCTTGGGTGCCTTGAAGCACCATAGCCCAGTAGAAGTGGCATTGGGTTGTGGGCTCTGCAGTATTAAGTGGCTTCTTAGGGTGTTTGTCCATTTGATATGTCACTCACTTACCTGAGGTCAGCTTTTAAGTTCTTGATCCAAATTTAAGTTCTCAGGATTTACTATCCGTCATGAAAGGATTATTAGATATACTACTTTTCCATTTTAGTGTACTATTTTTATAAGAACAACTGATTGAAAATAATGTACAGATTTCGTTACACGTATTTTAAATAGTAGTATATGACTATGAAATAATGTTTTTAGGCACCACGTGCTAAAATGAACCAGCAGCGTTCCAGAAGGTTCAGAGCATCAAAAGAAGGAATGGAAGCAGCAGTGGAGAAGCAGCGAGTCAGGGAAGAAATATTGGCAAAAGGTAAAGAATGTGCATCTTGAACTTGGACTTCTTATGAAATGTATATAGAATGGGGGGAGAGGTGTCAACTTTCGCTCATAGTAGGTATAGTTTTAATTTAATTAGGATCTAGAATATCTGAGGAAAATTTATGTTCACTGTCAAAAAGTAGTTAATGGAATCCTTCATTCCCACTAACAAGCTTGTTTCTTTTCCCAACTCTGTAGTAAAAGGGAAACTTAGGAATAAAAGGAGGAAACTGGTAGGGAGAGCAGATTGTCAGCCCCTTTCAAGGCAAGCACAGCTCTTAAGCTAATTTGTTGTATCTGTAAAGGAGAAATACATTAAGAGTGCCTCTTACTTTTGTTTTCTATGGGGGCTGTTAGAAAGCTACAGTTCTGTAAACATTTTCCTTAAATCAGTCTGGGTAGCTTGCTTATTACTTCCCCTCAGAACTCAGAGGTCTGTAAGAGGAAGCCCGGGATGATGTGCTCCGTATTTACAGGCTTTCACTGAGTCAGACACACTTCAGTGGAGGTGGATGCAACAGGCACTGAGGCGGTGAAGTACCCAAGGGTTCCCTTGATTTGGGGGAGGGGTGGAGTGTGATCATCTTGGCAGTTCCCCAGAGCTTGAAATTCCTGTTGGATACACAGGTAGAAGTTGATGAAGTCTCAGAGGGGAGGAAGGTCAGGGAGTCTAGATACTCCATGGGAACAGTTCTCTGCCAAGACACCTGTCTGTGAGATGGGGTGTGGTTGTAGCAGGGTGATTTGTTTGGTGTTTTGTTACAGAGGCAGTGTGGTAGACCAGGAAAGCCACAATTTATTGGCTCAAGATACTGTACTTCGCAGGTAAAAGAAGATACCATAGTGTAGTCCGCTCAGGCCTACAATTAGGATACATTTTCTGTTTTAATTTGCTGGAAGTGTGCAACTATATAGTTACTTTAGCTGCAGCTTGTAATATGCTTAAAACCTGTTTGTACTTATAAAAGATAGTCTTTGATTTTAAAGATGTCTTCTTTCTTGAAGATGCTTTTAAATATATTTGTCATTTAAAAAAAGTTAATCAGTGATACAGAGGACAAATAGGACTTTTATATTGCAGCTGATAATTTTATTTCTTATATAAAGTTGTTATAAACTCAGCAGTTTAGGGGCACCTGGGTGGCTCAGTTGGTTGAGCATCTTTCTTTGGCTCAGGTCATGATCTTAGGGTTCTGGGATCAAGCCCTGCGTCAGGCTCCCTGCTCAGTGGGGAGTCTGCTTGGCCCTCTCCCTCTCCCCCCACTCATTTGTGAGCACGCACGCACTCTCTGTCTCTCTCTCAAATAAATAAATAAACAAACAAACAAAAATCTTTAAAAAACAAACAACTCAGCACTTTAATTTTTCCTAAGGTACGTTTATCTCAGGAATTACTATCAAAATGAGAACTCCTAACGTGTGTGTGTGTGTGTGTGTGTGTCTATGTCTATGTTCTGCTGCAGAGGGCATTATGAAGAATGTCATCATTTTCATATTTCTATATAACTATAGTATCTTTTGTATATCATATATTGTTTGATGGTCATGTTAAAGCTTATATTAAATTTGAGAGGATGAATCTTATTTTCTTCCCCAAAGGGGAAACATTTGTTGCTCAGATGACAATATTTCCTTTTCTTTTGTATTTGGACTCGTTTTTGTTGTTCTGGCTTAATACTGAAATACTTAATACCTGACTTTTTATGGGGAGAACAAAACATTGCCTCTTTTTCCTTTAGGTGGCTTTCTTCCTCCAGAAGAAATAAAAGAAAGATTTGACAGCAACTGTATTACACCAGTAAGTAGTCTCATACTTTACCAGCTGTTGCTAACTCTTAAATGGTAGGTTAATTTATTTCTTTCTATCATTTTAGGGAACTGAGTTCATGGACAATCTTGCTAAATGCCTTCGCTATTACATAGCTGATCGTTTAAATAATGACCCTGGGTGGAAAAACTTGACAGTAAGTTTCACATTTTGGTACTTCAGAAAGATAAGGGTGATCATTTTAGGCTGTACTTTGATATGACTGATAACCCCATAAAATGCTAGTTGACTGTCAGAGGAAAGAGAAGCTTCCAGGGTTATTAGAGATGGGGTGCCCTGCATGGTCCAGTTTTAGACTGCTGAATTTTCTCTCAATGCCAATTTTGTCCTCTTATCATCACTATGAAGCTATAAAACAGGACCCATGATTTAAGAAAATATATATATTTTGTATTATATGTAAAATATATATATACATATATATATATAGGAAAGCAATTTTTAAATGAAAATTTCTATTGTTAGAAATCAAAACAGCAAGAATAAAGTTGTAGGGCTGCGTTTAAAGAATAGTTGTGTTCTTCTACGTGTTTAAGTAATATTTAAATGAACTTATATGTAATTTTAAATTCAAAGCTTGTTGGGGCACCTGGGTGGCTCAGTTGGTTAAGCGTCTGCCTTCTGCTCAGGTCATGATCTTGGGGTCCTGGGATCGAGCCCCGCATCGGGCTCCCTGCTAGGTGGGGAGTTTGTTTCTCCCCCTCCCCCTGCTCATGCATGCACTCTCTCTCTCTTAAATAAATGAAATCTTTTTAAAAATAAAAAAAAAAGAAATTCAAAGCTTGTTTTGCTATAAACTAGATATGGTGAATTATATTTAATGGGTATTTTTTATTGATTACTTCCTGGGCTTTTGTGGTTTGGGGCTGTATCCTTGGGTAGCAGTGAGAATACTAGAAACCTGTGAACTGATCAGTTCTTTTGGCTAAGTTTGACTGAAACATTTCATTTTTTCTATTCCTGTAGTAAGTTAACCAATGAAACAATTTTGGTGTTTATCACACACCTTATGAAAAATTTCTAATTAATAACACTGTCTTAATAGAATTATCCTAATTTATTTTAAGCTATTCAATTTTATTGATTTTTGTGCTAGACAATTGGAGATGAACTGTGACAGTGTTAAAAACTATTTTTTATAGGTTATTTTATCTGATGCTAGTGCTCCTGGTGAAGGAGAACATAAAATCATGGATTATATTAGAAGACAAAGAGGTAAAACTCCCTTATAAATATTTTATTATATGTTCTATTAAAAAAGCTAAGCCATTATATAGAAAATATTTGGTAGAATGTGATATTCCTCTGGTGTAAAATGCATTTATATAAATAAAATGTATCTTTCCCCTCTCTTTAGCCCAACCTAACCATGACCCAAACACTCATCATTGCTTATGTGGAGCAGATGGTAAGTTTCTTTGGGATTTGATTCTCTTGGATTAAACCATAGCAAGTTGATGGGTTGGTGTGTAGTAGTGGATTATTCCTGGTGTCCTGGAAATTCTAATAGGCCTTGCTCATTTTATGTTTGAGAAGGAACTGGTATTAAGTTGTTTAATCTGTGATTCATGTTCATTTATGCTTACATTTTAAAAATACTTTTCAACCTTTTGATATTGTATACCTTTAAATGGAAGATTTTCTGTGCCCATGTGTCTGGAGGACAACTTGTTGCCTAAGAACTAAGAAGTTTTAGGTTTTTTGGCTTTACCACCTCTGTTTATGTGCTAGTTTGGGCTTTTTTTTGTGTTGGTAACTTGTGTTACAGTGGTGTCCTTTATCATTGGTTGTGGTAGGGTCTTCTTAAAGTGCTCACTGTTCATTGTTTTATCATTGTTGATTGATAGCTGATCTCATTATGCTCGGCCTTGCTACACATGAACCCAACTTTACCATCATTAGAGAAGAATTCAAACCAAACAAACCCAAACCATGTGGACTTTGTAATCAGTTTGGACATGAGGTCAAGGACTGTGAAGGTTTGCCAAGAGAAAAGAAGGGAAAGGTAGGAATTTTGAAATGGTAGTTGCCTCATTTAAATTTTTTCTATTTTATTTTTTGTTATAATAAAATACACTTAAGACATAATATACTGTTTTAACCATTTTTAAGTTTACAGTTTAGTGGCATTAAGTATATTCAGGTTACTTCATTTTTAGAATGGATAAAGAGAAGACTATATTGTATTAGATTTTTACCTACTTGCTCTGTTACCCTCACAGGAATGTGTCTTTCAAAGCCCTTTAAAGTGAACACACATTCAAAAGCATGCATGCACTCAGTCTTTCTCCACTCACTTCTAGCATAGTTTATGTCTACATGAGGCTTAGGTCTCCTAGTTAATAATGCCTCTTACACATGATTTGTTTATAGAAGTATTTGTTTCAACTGATTATTTTTTCTTAAAAAGAATATAAATAAAATATATTAATCTGCTTGATACTTTTAAGTTACTCCTAGTTCCTATATATTTTGGGTTCACTTGATTATATCCAGGCCCCTTTGAATGGGTTTTCATCTGATTTAAGAATATGGTGCTTCTTTAAAAGACATGCTCAGTGGAAAAAAGGTAAAAAATTTACTGTATGTTCATAGAGAAGGGTCTAGAAGTATATACCTTGAAATTTAATATTGACTGGATGTAGGTCAGGGGTTGGCAAACTCCAGCCCTCCAGATTTGACCAATGAGCTAAAAATGGTATTTATATTTTTAAAGAGTTGTAAAAACAAAACATGAAAAATATGCAACAGAGACCATATATGTCTCCAGAAGGCTAAAATGTTTACTATCTAGCCTTCTGCAAAAAACATTTGCTGATCTCTGGTCTAGGTGTGATTGGGATTATGGATAATTTTTTATTTTTAAAATGATTTGGTGAGGTTTTTGGTTTTCTTTGTTAATACTTGTAGTATTAAAATGAATCTTGCTTTAGAGAAAGCCATAATATATTTATTTCGTTGGAAAAAGTTACAGGGTTTAGAGTAGACTTGTTTAATCTTGACTCCCCTTTCCTGCAGCATGATGAACTTGCAGATAGTCTTCCTTGTGCAGAAGGAGAATTTATCTTCCTTCGTCTTAATGTTCTTCGTGAGGTATGTAGCAATAAACACTGGGGTTAGTGCTCTAAAGCAGGGTGGCTTTTGATAGCTTTAATGGTAGCATTCCTTCTTGGTTGTAGTATCTGGAAAGAGAGCTCACCATGGCCAGCCTGCCGTTTACATTTGATGTTGAGAGGAGTATTGATGACTGGGTCTTCATGTGCTTCTTTGTGGGAAATGACTTCCTTCCTCACCTGCCATCATTAGAAATTAGGTACGTGCGTTTGTGTGGATTTTCAAACTAGTGTTTTAGCCTTCTTGCCTTTACAGTGCACAGTGGTCCTAATGCGAAATGTTTGTTTCCTGGTGGCAGGGAAGGTGCAATTGACCGTTTGGTTAACATATACAAAAATGTGGTACACAAAACTGGGGTAAGTTCACTCTTGAATAATTTCAAAACAGAAGTATTTGCTTTTATAAGAAGATCATTTTACATGTATTTTATCACTTACAGGGTTACCTTACAGAAAGTGGTTATGTCAATCTGCAAAGAGTACAGATGATCATGTTAGCAGTTGGTGAAGTTGAGGATAGCATTTTTAAAAAGAGAAAGGATGATGAGGTAAAGTGTTTCTATTGCAGTAGCTAAATTGCTCCTGTCTCTAATAGGCTGTGATGATCCTGTGATTGTACTTTTAACCTCTTTGAGTGCGTTGTTATTATTATAGTGTATCAAACACCATTGTAATCATGAGTGGTCAGTGCTTTATTTTATAAAGGTGGTGATGCTTGCTGTGTGGAACTGTGTATTGCACACTGTGTGAGTTGCATTGTAATTTTTTTCTCTCTTCATAATCTTAAGATAAAAATCCAAACACCTCTCTAATCAGTAGGCTGTGAAATGAGGGTGCGAAGGCTAGATGAATGCTGGGATTGAACTCGTGGCTGCCATGTTTTATAGGAAATATTTATGCCCTGGAAGCCAGGTTAAGACTTAGGAACTCTACTCTGGTAGTAGAATATAGGGGGTCAGGGTTGGATCGCATCAGCCAAAGCAGACAGTTGCAGGTCTGAGTAAGAAATTTATACGTGAAAGAAAGAAATAAAATAACAAAGCACTTGGAAATTGATCATGTATGATAGGATGAGTGCTTAGGTGAGAAGTCCAGGTTTCTGGCTCGGGCAGTTGGGAGATTGCTGGTACCATTCACTGAGATAGCAAGCACTTGGGGTAGAGCAGGTTGAGCTGGGGACAAGGTAGAAATTGAGTTTCATTTTGGAGATACTAAGTTTGAGGTGCCATATAGGAGACACTGGAGAGGAGAAAGTCCATGAAGCAATTAGATGGATTTGTGTAAAGCTCAGGGCAGAAGTCTTTTGACAGGAGATTTGAGAACCATTAGTGGATGGGAGTTCCTTCAAGCTGTCAGTGTGAACTTGAAGTCCCTGGGAGTCTGTGTGGAGTGAAAGTGCCTCCAATAGAAACGTTGAGAAACATGGACATTTAAAGAGAGAGAGGAGCTAGTTGTAGAGAGATGGGAGGAAATCCCTAAAGAGAGAAGCCATTGGTGCTCTCTGACGTGTCAGGGCAAGATGGGCAGGCCCCTAGTCCATGGCCAGAGGTTCAGAGGCTCTGGGGAGTCAATGGGGCATAGTGGCGGTAGTTTGGAGGCAAAGGGGGGTGGAGGGTGATTGTGGGGGAGTGGCAAGGGAGGTAAGCAGTGGGTAAAATTAATAGATAGTGCTTCTTAGAAAGAGAGTGAAGGAAATCCTTTCAGAATCTGATCTTAAAAAATTCATATGCCTATTTTGAGCAAATATTGCTACATTGCTTCATGATTTCCTTACAGATTAAAACATGTCATTGTGTCTGACAGGATTTTATATTTTCTTCAACTTTGTGTACTGTAGCTAGTGGTCTCTTTCTTAGAACTTTCAGTACCATTTTATGTAATAGAGTGAGTGGACTCTAAGCATTCTTTCCAAAACCTTTGGTACTTGGTAATCCACTATGGTGGCAAGAATTTTTCATGTGTAAGGTTCCAATAACAGAACTGACTTTGGGATATCAAATGTGTACCAGCATAGCCATTTTTAACTAAGTCTTCAACAAGTGGAGTTGGCTCCACTTGACCTGCTTCCATTTATGTTTAAGAAAATAACTATACGTATGTACTGTGTACAATTTGATATAAAAACCTTATATTAGAACAGCCCTTTTATGTGGCTTTAGCAGACTTTGTACTAATAAATATTGGTGATATTTGGCATAGAGCAGGATGTATGAGATTTGATAGGTACCAAAGTGCTTCAGACTTAAGTAATACTATTTCCAACTGGACTAGCAGAGAGGGCATTTTAAAGCTCTTTGGATCTTTTTTGGTGTTCCTCACATCATACGATGTCTATCAGCAAGGTTGGGCATTGGTGGAAATATATGAACCTTCAGAAATTCAATATAAAAATATACAGGTATATGTCTTTTCCTGGAAAGTGTGTCTGTGGCTTTTGACTGATTGCCAAAGGAGGAGTTCATAGCACAAAACAGACAGTAGAAAAGGAATACATCAGTATTTGTTACTAAAACTGAGCAGTTGAAGGTGATGCTTTTTATTTTATAAGCTTTGATGTTTGCCCTTTATGTTGCAAATGTCCCTCATTTACCCAGCAAACATTTATTAAGTGTTTATCATGTGCCAGATAGTATTCTGAGTGTCACTGATACAACAGAAAAACAAAAAAGCAAACAAAAATTCCTGACCTCATGGAGCTTAATTTCTTCCAGAAATGGACAATAAACACAAAAGCTAAGTAAACTGTGTACTGTGTTAGAGAATGATGAGTGCTGGGAAGAAAATTAAAGCAGGTGAGGAAATACTGGGAACGTGGAGATGGGGTTGTTGCAGTTCTAGAAAAGGTGATTAGAGAAGGCCTCACCAACAGATGACTTTGAATAAAGACCTGGAGAATGTGAAGAAGTAAACTATGCAGGTGTTTGCAAGAAGAGCATCTCAGGCAGAGGGAATAGCCAGTGCAGAGGCTCTAGGGTATGTACCCAGGATGTTGACTATATAGAGGCAAAGATAGAAGACAAGAGCCCAGTTAGGAAGCTCTTTTGCAGCAGTCCAAGGGAGCGAGCATGGTGGCAGTGAAGATGATAAGAGGTAGTTGGATTTTAAATGTTTTGTTGAACCACTGGATTGGCTAATGATTCAATGCTAGGTTGAGAGAAGGAAAAGTATCAAGAATGACTCCAAGGCATTTTATCTGAGCAGTTGAAAAATGGTCTGAGCAACTGATGAAGAAGACTGGGAGGTGCAGAGTTGGGGGTGGGGATTCCGTTTTGGGCATGTTAAGTTTGAGACACCCAGTTGGAGATGTTGAATGGGGAGAGGTCCTGGTTGGAGACTAATCACCATATAGATGGTGTTTAAAGCCATGAGACTAGATGATTACTCTCATAAGAGTAGAGAAGTCCAAGTATTAGGCACAGAGGAACACTAACATTGAGAGGTTGGGGAGTCATGGAGCGAAGGCATGCAGCAAGAGTGAAAAAAGAGAACCAGGTGAGTGTAGTGGCTTGGAAGCCAAGTGAAGAGCATGTTTCAAGACCAAAGAGTCATGGTCAGATAAGGACTGAAAACTAATGGCTTTCACTGTCTGCAGCTCATTGGTACCCTAGATAAGAAACATTTAAATTAAAGCTAGAGAGGAAGGCTTGATTAAAGAAATTGGTGGATTTCCTATCTTAGGAGGTTTTAATGTAGCTCTTCACCATATATCCAACATTCAGCTTCTCTTCTGGCAGAAAGCATAAGTTTTAGATCTTATTAAGGGTGTTATTTTGCAGTTGGCATTACTGACCTGGAAGGGATAGAAGTGCTGCTAGTCAGGTGGCAGGCAGTATAGTACCTACTGGCCCCTGTTTTGGGCTATTGTAAGACCTTAGTTGTTCCAGTGCCTTGATACTCACAGAATCTTGGGCATGGAAGGAGTGCTTTCTGGGACCAGGAGGCCTCTATTTTTTTGTTTGTTTGTTTGTTTTAAATTTTCTTTCTTTTTAAGATTTTTATTTATTTGAGAGAAAGAATGAGAGAGAGAGAGAGAGAGAGAGAGAGAGAGGGAGTAGGGTCAGAGGGAAAAGCAGACTCCTCCCTGAGCAGGGAGCCTGATGTGGGACTTGATCCCAGGACTCCAGGATCATGACCCTAGCCGAAGGCAGTTGCTTAACCAACTGAGCCACCCAGGCGCCCCTGGGACCAGGGGGGCCTTTGAATGGCCAGTTAGTGAGAAACAAGATCAGTCCCAAATCTGTTTAATTGAAATCGTGACTACATTTTGAAAATGAGTGGAGGGGAAGAATCAATGCAGACTGGACTCTTTCCTGTGAATTAAGTTGGCTCAGAATGAGCAGTGCAAACATCTGAATTTCCTTCCTTTCTTTCATGAGATTGACTTTTTGGAACCTGGCGGCTGTGGGGAGGCGGGAGGGAGGTAGTGTTTGCACAGAGCCCCACTTTTCTCTTTACCCACTTTTGCCGTACATGCTACAGAATTAGGAACTGTCGAGCCCTTTTTAGGTAACAGAAGTTCATTATTAAATTGTCTTGTTAATATTTTTTAAATGGCCATCTTGGTTATTAACTGTATTCAGCTAAAACTTAAGAATTGTTTTCTTACTTACTTGTATCTTCTCCATGTTGACAGCCTATTCGCTCCAGGGTAAAGCCAAGAGTCTTTGTCATGACTCTTGCATTCTTTCCTGAAATGATGTCAAAACTATCTGAAAATATTAAGAGGAACAATTAAATTATATCTAAACTCCATTTACAATGCTCTATCCATCTAAAGTTCTGATAAACAGCACTTTGAACATATGGTCCATTGCCTAATTATGTACCTAGGTTTCTGGGGTCTTCCTTTAAAACTTAAATTGTTTCCCAAATCATTCCTGGTAATGTTTAACTCTGACATTTTTGTGTAATTATTTGACAGAATATGTGGATTTTATACTTTTAGGACAGTTTTAGAAGACGACAGAAAGAAAAAAGAAAGAGAATGAAGGTGAGTTTTAATTAATTTCATAAGATTGGCAATAGCATAAGTTTACGATTTGGGAGAAAGATGTTTATTGCAGTGTTATTCCTTATCAAGTAGGTGTTGGATAGGGCTGCCTTCTTGCCTGGAGAAAGAATGTTGGTGTCAAGTCTTTTCTAAACTCTTGAGTTTGAAAAGATGCACTTGATGGGCGTGGGGTGCTTAGCTATTTTATTTTTTTTTTTGTGATAATCAGGTATTGTTTCTGTAATAAAAATAGTCAACCCTTTATATTCTCTTATAAGTTACTGCATTCTGTCTACATCTTTGTCAGATTAATCTTCCTGAAACTCTTGTTTCCCTGTTCAGAAATGACCAGCGACTTTACAGTCTGCTTAGAGCCCACTCTCTCTCAGACTGGCACGTGTTGTGTACTCTGATCTGGTCCGATTTTAGCTGCCTGTGCTGTCTTCTAAATGTACCACGTCCCTTCTGACTCAGAGTGTTGCCTACATTTGCTAGCTCTGAGTGGATTTCTGACTTCATGACTCCCTCATATCTTAGCTTTTCCCCTGGGGCCTCGGCCCTGGTCCAGGGATGAGCAGTCCTTTTCTTTGAACTCTGCTACTTCTAACTTGTGATATTTGTTTTCTTACCTCATTGCATAATGCTCTATAGTTACTTCTTTGATTCTTGTTTTTCTTGTCTTTACTGGATTTTAAACTCATGGAATTTAGGGAGTGCCTTTTATTATTATATTTTATTAGAAGTGAGCAAGTTGGGGAACTTAGAAGGGAGAAAAGTAGAATTATTTATTGTTACAGGTAGGTTCAAAACCACTTAGATTGCGAGGGGAATATCTGCTTTCTACCTTATGTATTACTATTTTCTTTTAGTCAGTATCTGTGGAAAAAGTATGTTTTACCAGTCAGCCACAACTGTTACCTATTATAGCTATAATCATAGATATAATTAATTGGAAATAAAGAGTTAAATTCTAGCAAGGTGAAGGGTAAATAAAAGTGGGTTATCCTAAGTATAAATCAAACTCTTGACTAGTTTTTTAACCTTCATAGTTATATTATTTTTGTGTGCCTGAAATTGTTTCTTGAATGTTTTCTGAAATTGTCAGTAAACATAATGGAATAGCTTACTGAGTCTTGAATAGATTCTGTGTATCAGAACAGTGTATTATATGTACTTTTAGAATGGTTATTATTAAATACTACATAATATTGTTTACAGGGTGATTTAACATCAAATCAAATTGTGGACAGTCCTGTAAAGGCTAACAGAAATCCAGTTCCTCCTTTAATAAGTGCTTACAGTGAGGACTCTATTCCATTGCCTTCTTTTCTTCCTGTCATCTAACTGTATTGTGATGTAATTTTAATTTCTGCATTTGTTTCCATTTATGTTAGAGAGATCAACCAGCTTTCTCTCCTGGTGGAATATTAACCCCTCATGCCTTGGGTTCAAGAAATTCACCGGGTTCTCAAGTAGCCAGTAATCCGAGACAAGCAGCCTATGAAATGAGGATGCAGAATAACTCTGTAAGTGACTAACTTTTACGTGACATTGAAAAGTGGTGACATCGGAGGTCTCTTGTGGCTGTGTGTGAATTTTGTTACTCAGCCTGGAGTTGTTTTGTTTTGTAGTTTTTCTCAATTTCTTTTCCCTTGAGATATTTTTAACTTTGTTGCATCCATGATTATCAATATGTAAATATCTAAATGATGGGAAAGAAAGGAAAATGCATGTAAATATAGCTAAGTGGCAGCAATGTTTCTGTAACGCAAATGGGCGCAGTGCTTCCCCTTTCCCCTAAAGGTACTGGGTGCTAGAAGCATGATGGGGACATCAGAGTATCTCATAGCTGGGGGTAAGGTGGGGTGGGTTTTCCCCTTTCTTTCCAGGAATCAGCTATGGGCATTTTATTATATATATTCCTCAGTCTGTCAAATACAGGTACTCCTCACTGCTTAAGTTCTTGCTGTCCAACTCAGGCATGGAATAGATCTGAATACATAATTTAAGGTAGCTCTCACTATGCAGATTCTGGTTGCTCTGCATTTAGAAACTCAGGAATTGAATGGATTTGCCACCTGATATCCCTCCTTGTTTGAACTTGGTGATCCAGACTGAAGAAGCAGATCATCTCAGCCAGCAAAGCTGTAGTCCGTCCAGTAGCTTCCTGTTGTAGTGGCAACACACCATGAGCCCAGAGTACATGGCAGGGCAGCGGCAGGGGTGAGGGAACAGACCATAAATTGATGTACAGCAAAGAATCAAAGCTATTGCTTATTTCAGGCTGGTAGGCATGAGAGTGTGTGTTATAGAGAGAGGAAATTTGTAGGGTTTGGTATCTAATGTAAATTTTTGTTTTGATATATTCAAGGAAATTGCATAAGTTTTGATATTGCATTATTTTAACGGTTACCCTATTGATGCTCAGATCCTTTATTGCAGGGCAATCCCGTATGTGGAATTTTTGCCATATCAGGAGATTTATATTCTGCAAATTCCCATCTCGAAGTTTTAGGACCTTAGCTATGGAATTTGAGAATTCATGAGAATTTGCATCTCCTGAGAGAAGCAGCCTGGCTTTCTGTTATGTTTTTTTCTTCTGTTTGATTTTTGTGTTCTTGTCTTACTCCTTACACGGTTAACAGTGGGATATGGAGGGCCAGTGAAGGGATGGCAATGAGATGCTTGAATAGAACAGAAAAGGCTGGTGTCCCTCATTAAGATTATAGTGACTGTCTTCCCCACAAAGTGGAACTGAGTGACTTGTTTGTCTAACACCATGTCCATGATAGAATACCTTTTCTTATTCCCAGGGAGGTAGGGCTACGGTTTAAACTTTGCCAGCTCTGATGGCTTTGAGAAGGATTCAATGAGTCTCCACAGGACTGGACCCACTGTTGATTAATAATGTCTGCCATGGGAGTATGAATAGGGAGGTTGATGATTGATTAGGTTGCTTATTCGATCCTGTTTTAATTCCCCTTGACACAATTATTTCTGTTGGAGTCTTTGCATAGAGGGATTTTCATCTAGAATGTTACGAATTTAAGGAAATCACAAAGCCTAATTACCAGTTTATTTAGAGGGAGCCTTTAACGTTACAGATTTTTTTGCTGTTTATTTGAGCTGTTCGGCATATTAGTGTCCAGTATTGAGTAGCGTCTACCTGATGGTCCACACTGTTAATGCTTCTGTTTCCTCATAAATACGTGTTTTTAAATTTTGCGTTCTGAAATACAGTTTGACTATATCTGTGGCCATTTCATAAAATTTGATTGCAAGAAACTTTTTAAAAAGGAATTTGAATCAATTGGTGTGAATCTGGTATGGTCAGGAAAGACTTGGTTGGTAGAGAGCAGAAAAGAGCAGTAGATATTTAGTATTAAAAAATAAGCCACTTTTTGTTTTCCCTTGCAGGTATATTATTTTTGTTATCAGATATAGTTTGTATCTTGTTTTTCAATTTGGGAAAGTTTGCTTTTTACCCAACTTCTCTGTACTTAGACAGCTGATAAGAATATCATTCTCATAATTTAATCCATATGGATTTAATGTTGGTTTAAAAAATAATAGTGATGACTTACTGAAAGGTGAGCCACCATACGCCACGCCGTCATCTTGCTGTTGATTCTTTATACATATCATTTAATCCTCGCCGTAACCGACAAAGAGATAGAACATTATCCCCATTTTAAGTTGAGGCTGACAGAGGTTAAATAAATTGCCCAAGGCCAAACAACCAGTAAAGGTTGGACTTGGAATTTCAAACTCAGATCTGTCTAAAAGTACCCATCTCACTTTCAAGTACAACAAGCGCATTCCTGAATTTTATAGTTTTGGTTTTTTTGAACAGTATTGGCCGTAGAGTATCATGAATAAAATGGAAATTATACATTTTTTTAAAGAAAGTTATAAATTCTATGAGAAATACAGTTTTGCTTTGTTGTAACATTTTTTGGCCTATGGTGTGAACTACATTCATACTAAGGTTTTAGTTACAGTATTATTAAAATAGCCTGCTAAGCTCTCAATTTAAAAATAATTCAATTTAATCACAATCTCTAATATGCTGTGAATAACAGAAGAAAAACTACCATGAAAACCTTTTTTGCCACTTGTGGTTTTGATCATGTAACAAAACTAAAGTTGGGGCACCTGGGTGGCTCAGTTGGTTAAGCGACTGCCTTCGGCTCAGGTCATGATCCTGGAGTCCCGGGATCAAGTCCCGCATCGGGCTCCCTGCTCAGCAGGGGGGCTGCTTCTCCTTCTGCCCTCTTCCCTCTCGTGCTCTCTGTCTCTCATTCTCTCTCTCTCAAATAAATAAATAAAATCTTTAAAAAAAAAATAAGTAAAATACTTTAGGGTGTTCACTGTGTTCATTGAATTAGATACAAACGGAAGATAATAGTGAATTTAAAGTGGTATCCAAGTCTTTAAAATAATAAATCTGCATTTTTCTAAGTTACTAATACATTTTTACTTGGACCTTGAATTTAAAACATTATCTATAAAATAATTTAGCCGTTATCTGGCAGAGTCTTGTTAAACTGTTGCTTTCCAAATGGTTGTGTGAGGTTGAGCATTTACCGCTTAACTTCATTCTCACCAGCACTGACTATTTTGTGTATTACTAATTAGGTATTTATATTTTCCCCCTTACAACTTTGCTGTTTGATTGGTAGAAAGTGATCACGAGTTCATAACATGAGGGAACCACCAAAGAAAAAAATAATTCCAGTCCTTTAATTTTTAAAAATGGATAAAATTAAATTCTTTTTTCTTCTGAAGTAATTTTATTCTACTGTGCAGATTCTTTTGAGTTTAAGCATAGGAAGCTTGGAAATATATAATTCTTTTTTTGAGGGAGTAGAGTAGGCCAAGAACAGTCTTCTAAATATACTTACCGTATCTATTTAATAGCTTTAACAGTTGTATTACCATGAAGCATGATTGTAATAGCAGTTGGATGTAACTTCTTATGTGAAATGAATAATTAAATCCTTCCTCTGTAATGTCATAATTGTTTGCAGAGTCCTTCAATATCTCCTAATACGAGTTTCACTTCTGATGGCTCCCCGTCTCCAATAGGAGGAATTAAGCGAAAAGCAGAAGACAGTGACAGTGAACCTGAGCCAGAGGATAACGTCAGGTGAAACCATTTTTTGGTAACTCTTTGTTATCAAATTGCTGAAATAGATGCTGTCTAATTAATGCTATTTAGCTTAGAGCAGCAGTGCCTTCAGATGCTTGCCTGTGATCTTTTTATCCACCAGTAATTAATGTGGAGGGTTAGAATAGTCAGTAAATTCCAGTGAGATGTGTAAGCTATAGCTGTTAAATCTAAGTATCTAGATTAGTATGCGTGCAGGTTTTTGTCCTCCAAGCCACTTTTCCCTCTGAGACCAGGCACTAGATCGGCTAGACATGAGGTGTTTAGCTCTGACTATGTGATCTGAATGTTACTGTTTTGAGATTAAATTTTCAAGCTGCTTAACATAGAAAGTTAAGTTACACTTGGATACGTAGCATAGTTTGCTTTACTCTTCTCATTTGGAAAGGTTTTTCCTCAAATGAAATAGCAAAAGTCATTTAGTTAAGAGATAAATACGTATATTTTTTAAAACCACAGACTTGCATATATACAATTCTATTTCATGACAGAGAAGTTTCCTTTTAGCTATATACTTAAAATTTGTAAAAGGAAACTTTGATTCTTTATCCAGAAATTTGAGATCATTATATAAGATTAATAGCCTCTCGTATAATTAAATCCAGATTTGAATCCTGGGTTCTGAGTGCAAAAGGCCAACAATCTTAATAATTGTAATTCATTAAGAATTTAGCAAAATGATATATTTTCAAAGTGAAACAGTAGTGGGCCACAACTCATGATTCTTTTATAGGACGTGGATGGTATGTTTGCATTTATGATGAGAAGCTTCTCAAGTGTCATGTATGGTTCTATATTTTCCTAATGTCCTTTGATGTCAGATTCTGAGATATGTGGTGACTTGTGATTGAGCATTTACCTGATCCTCTGTTTCTGCAACTCTGGACTTTCCTCTTAGAGTATGTTACCTGTTTTATTGGGTAGCCATCTTGATCAATACCAGCTTAATAGTTAACTTGATTTGTTAGTACTTTATTGTGTAATCCCAGTGCTGAGAATAGTCAAGGTGGAAATGCTTCTTTCAAGAAATGCTTGAGACTCTTGATATGTATTTCATTAATATTTTCTGTAAAACAGTTAAAATCCACATCATAGAAGATATTTGTCCTAATTGATGTTCTGTGAATGCTTGGGGCAGGTGGGAGGGAATTAAAAGTGGTGTGGTGTATTCTGGAACATGACTGTAATTAATTTGTGAATTGTGGCACATGGTAGAAAATAGCCCTTAATGAGAATCATCATGATGTTCTTGATCTGTTCTGATTTGTTTCTTTAGTGTTCCTTGGCTTCTTTGTGTTCCTTCAATAAAATGTTTAAATCTTTTAAAGAATGAAAAATGAGTACTTAAAAAGAAAAAACACTTTGAAAAAGTGGTTCTTCACATGTATTTTAAGTGATTAATGATAATTTAGTGAATTGATTGACCTGCTTCTAAGTTCTACCAGAACATACATACATGTGTGTATGTGTCCTTCCCTTAAGCCAACAACTCTTAGCTGAAAGAGGGATAAGACCCAAGGATGGGAGAATAGGTATAAACATAATTTTCTGCCTGGTTCCTAGATTATTATTCTACAAACCATTTTTTACTTTTTAAAAAATTACCCATGCAAATCTTTTTTTAAAGTAATTTGATTGACTCCTTTGTTTAGTTTAAATGTATTTTAACAAACTGAGGAACTGGTATAAAATATCTTTAATATTTGAATCTTAGAGTGTAGTTTCAGAATTGGTCCACAATCAAAAAACATGTAAAACAGTATTAAAATTTGAACAAACAAGTGTTCAGTATCTACCTTAATAAATAGTTACTTTCTCTTTTTCCAAAATGTAGTTTTATAATGGTCTTACTAGAATCAGTGTTTGGATTTTTGATGTTTAACTATCTTTTAATAAATTCTGTGAAAGTGGGCTTTTTAGAAATAATTAAATGAAGCTGTATTAGCATTACTGTTTATCTCATTCACATTTCACCTGGATATCAAATATAAAATGATTTGGGTGATAAACCAGTGGACAATTATGGAAAGTATTAATTCAACATGAACCGGCTTTGCCTGGGTTTTAGGCTATGGGAAGCTGGTTGGAAGCAGCGGTACTACAAGAACAAATTTGACGTTGATGCAGCTGATGAGAAATTCCGTCGTAAAGTTGTACAGTCTTATGTTGAGGGGCTCTGCTGGGTTCTTCGATATTATTACCAGGTACAGAGAGAATATTTTCCTCTAAACCTAGCTAATCATTCTAGGAAGATCATAATTTCTGTGTATTACTGAGCTGTATTCTGAAATTAAATCCAGACTGTTTTTTAAAGCTTCCTGTTTAGAAATTCATTACCTTATATAATATTTGTTTGTAAAGCCTTTGACACTTCTCAAGTGTTAATATATAAAGATAATTTTTGTTGTGCTTAAGGATTTCGGCATCAAGTAGTGTGGGTTTGAGTGTACTTTGTCTTTAACATAATTAAAGTATGGTGGTTTTTTAACTGGAAGTAAAAAATAATAGTCACTAAACGACTGAACAAAGGACAAAGCCTAGAAAATACTAGTAAGAATTTGAAAGGCATTTGAATGATACCATTTCCTCCGTGTAATGTAGTGATGTTACATAAAGTGCATTCTAATTGGAATAATCCGTATCTGACAAAGTTTTTGATAATTGAGATGTCAGATTGGTGAGAGATTAGGTAGACATATAGGGAATTGTAACACTAGTAGTTAATACATGGTTTCGTTCTCTGAGAGCGAGGCAAGTTAAGTTTGGTGTGATCTGGGAAAAGAAGTTTGTCATTAAGTGGAAAGTATAATTTAATGCATTATCGAGTGTATAATAGTAAATTCATGTTTTACTTTTGTCCTCAGGATTTTAATTCACTAGGCATAGAATCAAAACATGTATTAGGAGGAGTTCTCTTTTCTATCAGTAAAACGTACTGTTTTCTTTTTGATGGGTTTACTTAAATATTTTTATAATAAAGAGAAAGTTGTCACAATGAAAATACAATAGGGAATTATAAAATGAAACTTACGAAGTTTTATTTAGTCATTGTTCTAGTCATGTCCCTTACCCATCTGTATGCTAAGTAAGTGCCAGCTACCACTGCTCTTCATTTTATTTGATGATGGCAGCTTAAAATTGGAAAGAAATGTAACCAAGCACATTTTAAAGGTAAATACAAATAAATAAAATTGTATTTTACAAATTATATTTACAAAGTTTGGTATTAACTACTGATTATTAAAGATGCTTTGCAGTAGTTTTTAAATCAAGGAGCCATTGATAGTAAGTAAAAGTTCAGTTAATCAAAACAACTGTTAGGACTCATGGGAAAAAATTAATATATGGGATGTACACTGGAAGTCATGTGTTTTATAAATGGAATGTTATAGGCTAATATTCTAATTTTTGTTTGCTTTTCTGTGTCCGTATTGAACGTAGATTTTTGTTTTTGTTGGGTTTTTTTTGTTTGTTATGATTCTAGGGCTGTGCTTCCTGGAAGTGGTATTATCCATTCCATTATGCACCATTTGCTTCAGACTTTGAAGGTATTGCAGACATGCCATCTGATTTTGAGAAGGGCACTAAACCAGTAAGCTTAATTATTTAGAGTCATAAAATTCATAGAATTTTGGCTTAGATAAAAATTGTGTCTTAAACTTTTTTTCTTTCTTGCAGTTTAAACCACTGGAACAACTTATGGGAGTTTTTCCAGCTGCAAGTGGTAACTTTCTACCTCCATCATGGCGGAAGCTCATGAGTGATCCCGTTAGTGTCTTAGTATTTTGAGTGTGTTAGTAATTGGGTTTGTGTCATGTTACACTAACATTAGACACAGTTGCTTTTGCATCTCAGAGTTAAAACAGTGAAGTCCAAAAACAAAAGTATTGAGTTCTTCTGTATATTTTTCACCTCCCCCGCCCCCCACTTTCCTTGGCTATGAGAGCCCTACCTGGTATAAATAAAATTAGTGTTTGGGAGCAATTCTTATAACAGTTACTTTGTTCTCAGCCTACCTGTAAGTCATTATTTTTATTTGTTCCAGCCATGTGTGGTGGCTACCACAGTTCGGACTGGCCTACCTAAAATCCTCTCTGAGCTTATTTTGTGTGCCAGATAGAAAGAAGGAGAGTCAGGCAAGAAGTAGGAATTATTAGAGTCAGTAAACTCTTCATTGACTGTCTTGGGTCCACAGTTGTCAGTTCTAAAATTCCTCTCTAATAATGCCTTTTTTTTTTTTTTCATTTTTTAAAATAAAATTGTTAACTTTGTTTTACTATTGGGATTAATGACCTGATATTTTAATAACATTTTTTAAAGGAATGAAACCTGATTTTCTCATCAGGCCTGATAACATGAAAGAAATGTCAAATTCTTTATAACTCAGACATGTGTGACTTTGTTTTGAATCTTTATTTTTTCTCGTTGACATAGGATTCTAGTATAATTGACTTCTACCCTGAAGATTTTGCTATTGATTTGAATGGGAAGAAATATGCATGGCAAGGTAAAATTTAGATATTATTCCTTTTTTGTTAAAACAGTTTCCTCTTTTTAGTAAACTGTGAGCAAACATGATTTAGGTGATGAAAGAATTTCTGTAAAAGATAAATATTTTAAGAATTAGATGTCAAAATTGGATTTTTTTCTATCCATCCTAGCATTAGCAATGATTAGCATTCCCCTAAACAGTAAATTGAATTGAAAAGATTGATCATTCTTTTGTGGGTTTTTTTTGTGATTAATTAATGGGACTTGGGTCTTGGGACTGGCTTCCAGTTAGTAGCTCATTGACACCTTGTAAGGTTGCTGAGAAATACAGAAACATGATGGCATTTATGTGGAGATTCACTTACACTCCATGGAAATTTGAAAATGAAAAATGTTTTAGAAATTTAGTTTTAAATACTTGACAGTAATCATTAAAGTTTATTTCCTATTTATTTATTTATTTAGCTGTTATTTTCTCATTCCTTCTGTTTACAGTTTTTTAAGAATGTCAATTTTAAATTACTACTAAATTTAACGTGCTTTTTACCACTCAGCAAATGTGTGATGATGACTGAATGTAAAACACAATAAAGAAGTCTCTCACACAGTAAGTCAACTATTATTTCATGCCAAAGCCCCTTTCAGCAAATCACTTTAACCTTTTCTTCGACCATGTATTTTTCTAAGATAATTTCATTTGGTTAAACCATGTTTTTACTTTCTCCTTGGTTATTTCCTGTGGTGCAGATGACCAGTAACATGACTCAGAGAATTGTGCGACGGGGGGGGAAATAATAATTTACAAACTGAAAATCATTTAATGAGATTTTAGAGTTGACTTTTGGTTTATGTAGTAAAGGAAATTTCATATTACTTTAATGGAATGATAATGGGAAATGCAGCCCACTGAGGTTAGCAGGTGTTGTGCTCTATGGTCATATTTTGTTACATGTAAATGGATTGGAGTCTTAGGTTGTTTTTAAGGTGCTTTGTGGAGGATATTTTGATTAGAGGGAAAGGGCTAAGAGGTAGTAAAGTAAAATAAGTACATAAGTAAGCATGTTTATGTAAGTGTTAAATAAATAAGTAAATATATAAACATGCAGATGTCTTGCTTTCTATATATATCTTTGTAGTATGACATAGCATAAATCATCCAGAGGAAAAGTGAGGCAATGCATAATGGTTAACAATTTCTTCACATCCTTGCCAACATTTGTTACTTCCTTTTTTTATTCAGTAAATGGCTTTTATGTATTTATGTATTTTTAGTTGAAGTATAATTGACATACACTATCCTGTTTCAGGTGGACATCATGGTGATTTCATATTTTTATACGTTATGAAGTGATCCCCATGATAAGTCTAATTACCATCTATCACCAAAGTTACTACAGTATTATTATTATTTTTTTTTTTAAAGATTTTATTTATTTATTTGAGAGAGAGAGAGAATGAGAGACAGAGAGCACGAGAGGGAAGAGGGCAGAGGGGGAAGCAGACCCCCCGCTGAGCAGGGAGCCTGATGTGGGACTCGATCCCGGGACTCCAGGATCATGACCTGAGCCGAAGGCAGTCGCTTAACCAACTGAGCCACCCAGGCGCCCCGATTACTACAGTATTATTGACTGTATTCCTATATTGTATATTACATCCCCATGACTGACTTATTTTATAACTAGAAGTTTATACCCCTCAGTCCACTCACCTAGTTTGCCTATTCCCTGAACCTCTTCCCCCTCTGGTAACCAAGAGTTTGTTTCCTTATCTGTGAATCTGTTCCTGTTTTGTTTTGTTTTTGTTCATCTGTTTTTTTAGATTCCGCATGTAAGTGAAATCGTATGGTATTTGTCTTTCTCTGTCAGGACTTGTTTCACTTAGCATAATAACCTGATGTTGTTGGAAGTGGTAAGCATTCTTTTTTATGGCTGAGTAATATTTCATTATATATATATTACATCTTTATCCATTTGTCTGTCGATGGACACTTGGGTTGGTTCCGTATGTTGGCTATTGTAAATAATGCTACAGAGAACATAGGGATGCATTTATCTCTTCAGATTAGTATTTTTCTTTTCTTTGGATAAATACCCAGTGGTGGAATTGCTGGATTGTATGGTGTTTCTATTTTTAACTTTCTGAGAAACGTCCATACTGTTTCCCATCGTGGCTGCACCACTGTGTATGAGGGTTCCCTTTTCTCCACACCTCACAAACACTTGTTTTTGTTTTTCTTTTTGATAATAGCCAATCTTAAAGATGTGAGGTGTTATCTCATTGTGGTTTTGATCTGCATTTCTCTGATAATTAGTGATGTTGAGCAACTTTTCTTGTGTCTGTTGGCCATCTGGATGTCTTCTTTGCAAAAAATGTCTTCAAATCCTCTTCCCATTTTTTAATTAGATTGTTTTTTTGGTATTAAGTTGTGTAAGTTCTTTATATATTTTGGATATCAACCCCTTATTGGATGTATGATTTGCAGATATCTTCTCCCATTCAGTAGGTTGCCTTTTCATTTTATTGATTGTTTCCTTTGCTGAAACAAAAGCTTTTTAGTCTGATGTAGGCCCTTTGTTTATTTTGGCTTTTGTTGTCCTTGCCTGAAGAAACTGGTCCAAAAAAAATATTGATGAGACTGATGTCAAAGAGCTTACTGCCTATGGTTTCTTCTAGGAGTTTTATAGTTTCAGGTCTTACATCCAAGTCTTTAATTCATTTTGAGTTTATTTGTGCGTATGGTGCAAGAAAATGGTTTAGTTTTACTCTCCTGAATGTAGCTTTCCAGTTTTCCCCACACCATTTCTTGAAAAGACTGTCTTTTCCTATTATATTCTTGCCTCCTTTGTCATAGATTAATTGACCATATATATGGGGGGGGTTTTCTGGGCTCTCTGTTTTATTCCGTTGATCTATATGTCTGTTTTCATGTTAGTACCATACTGTTTTTATTGCTATAGCTTTGTAGTATGGTTTGAAGTCAGGGAGTGTGAGACCTCCAGCTTTGTTTTTTCTCAAGATTGCTTTGGCTGTTTGGTGTCTTTTGTAGTTCCATACGAAATTTAGGATTCCTTGTTCTAGTTCTGTGGTAAATGCCAGTGGTATTTTCATAGGGATTGCACTGAATCCCTATATATAGATAGGGATTGCTTAGGATGGTAAGGACATTTTAACAGTATTCTTCCAGTCCATAAGCATGTAATGTCTTTTCCATTTATTTGTGTCTATTTTCTGGGTTTTTTGTTTTTGTTTTTTGATAATAGCCATCCTAGTGGGTATGAAGCAATATCTCACTATGCTTTTGATTTGTATTTCCCTAATGATTGGTGATGTTGAGCATTTTTTCATGTGCTTATTGGCTATTTCTGTATCTTTGGAGAAATGTCCAAGTTTTTTGCTCATTTTTGAATTGGGTCTTTGTTGTTGTAGGAGTACTTTATATATTTTGAACACCAGTCTCTTATATATGACTTTGCATTTATTTTCTTCCATTTTGTGATTGTCTTTTTACTTTGATAATGTCCTTTGATGAACAAAAATTTTTAATTATGATGGAAGTTCAATTTTTGTTGGACTGTTTTGTCATTGCCTGTGTTTTTGGGGTCGTATGCAAGAAGTCATTGCCAAATCCAGTGTCATGAAGCTTCCTCCCTGTTTTCTTTTAAGAATTTTACAGTTTTAGCTCTTATCATTTAGGTCTTTGATCCATTTTTAGTTAACTTTTGTGTAGGGTGTAAGGTTAGGGTTCATCTTTTGCTATGGATATTCATTTTCCCAGCACCATTTATTGAAAAGACTGCTCTTTCCCATTGAACAGTCTTGGCACCCTTATTGAAAACCATTGACTGCATATCTGAGGGCTAATTTATGGGCTGTCTGTTCCACTGCCCAGTATGCCTGTCCTTATGCCAATACCAAATTGTTTTAATTACTGTAGCTTTAGTAAGTTTTGCAATCAAGTAGTGGGAGTCCTCCAACTTTATTTTTCTTCTTCAAGGTTGTTTTGTCTATTTGGGGTCCCTTGAGATTCCAAATGAATTTTAGAATGAGTTGAAACTCAGACCTTTAATATTTTTATATTTTATGTAAGTATTTTCATTTATTAGACTGTAATAACACAACTTTTTTTA
The DNA here is from genome assembly GCF_029215605.1 of Mirounga angustirostris. Classification (NCBI taxonomy): domain Eukaryota; kingdom Metazoa; phylum Chordata; class Mammalia; order Carnivora; family Phocidae; genus Mirounga; species Mirounga angustirostris. The sequence goes on along the minus strand of NW_026991718.1, from coordinate 92,356,476 downwards.
GGTCAAATTTAGTACCGTGAGGAGTTATATTTATTCCCCCAGCTGTTCAAAACTTGTTGAAAGTAATGGTAATACTTAAGTTCTTACCTAAGTTGAGTGTGTCTTAAAATGATAGAAGACAAAATATATCTGGGTACTTTTTCAACATTTATTGAACCCTTACAGTGTTGTGTTTTTGTAATATATATAATTTCGAATGCTACATATTTTATATATGAATAGAGAATTTTAAGTCATTTGATCAAAGTCACACAGTGGCTGAACTGAGGTCTGGACCCAGAGAGTGTGACTACTATGTATTTACCTAAGTGTTACCACTACTTGGGTTACTTGTGTTGTTGAGCTAATGCATGTTAACATAATAAATAAGTACTCAGGAGAAATTAGCTGCTAATGTCATTTTTACTATCAGCTCACCCAAGCACTAACTTTATCACATCTGGGTATAAGGTATTTCTTCCTATCCTGCCCAGTAGGGCTGATTTGTTGCTTAGTAACCTTATTGCTGTCATTAGCACTGCAAGTTGCTTAACAGTTGGAGCTGGCTTTTGGAGTTGATACTGTAGGAAAGTCTTTCTGATAATTTGTGTAGATCTTAAGTGTATGACTAAACAAAACTTGAACAACTCCCTACGTTTTTTCCATGTAAATGTATACCAGTAGATGAAATAGCCTAACTCAGGTGATAGATGTTGATATTCTTGAAATAATTTTTTAGGCCCTTCAAAATTCACACTAGAACTTAGTTTCTTTTTAACTTTTAAAAATGCATATTACCCTTCTAGGTAATGAAATGGAATCTGTTTCTAAACTTTGAAAATATGGTAGCTAAATAATTAATGACAACTTTGGGAACCTTTCATTTCTCATCATTTTAAAAGGAACAATCACAAGTATGGCAGTTTTGACTGGCAGTAGTTTCAGAATTATTTAGCTCTATTTAGCATTTCTCTTTGCTATTTATTTTACATTTTGTATTTTGTTAAAAGACTAAACTGTATACAGCACAACATATACAAACGGTTCAATAACTTCATGTATTTTTCTAGAAATAGATAATTGTATTACTGGTATGTTGCTTTGAAAGTTATGAATGTAGGCTGAAATAAAGCAATTAATTCCAGCACATTCCACAGGACCGTTTTCAGCCTGAATATGAACAGTTGCATTCCTACCCAGCACCCAAAATTACTTAAGCCAGTCCTTAAAAACTTTTTGTATCTAAATTAGGTATTAGATTTTAAAATGTAAAAAAAGAATACTATGCAGTTTTAGAGCTGGAAGACATTCCATGTATTTATTCACATTGAACGGGTCTTCTGAATATTTTAGTTGAAAACCAAGTCCTAGAAAGATGAAAGGACAAGCTCAAACTCTTGGCAGATTAACTGGCTTGCCCAAGGGCATCCGCGTAAGTAAGGCACAAGAACAGAGACTGGTGTCCAGGTGGCCACTTGTTCATTTAATTTAAAGATTTTATCATCACGGAGTTAAGATTCTGCAAACATGGGTTTTCATATATGAAACTTTTCTCTTCTCTGAACACACGGAAAGTATTTGCATTTGAGATTTGAATAGAGTTCAGTTCCAGAGTGTTTACGGCAGCAAGGATATTCTATTAGAAATGTTTATTTGGACGAGTAATAAGTGGAATTTGGTTGATCCTAATAGCTGGGTGGTTGGTATGCGTTTTTTTCCCTAGGTGTTGCTCTGTTGCCTTTTGTGGATGAGCGAAGGCTGCGAGCTGCTCTAGAAGAGGTATACCCAGACCTCACTCCAGAAGAGAGTAAGAACTGTACTTCACTTGGTTTCAACATTGAGTCTGTATCATACAGACTTTACATTTCCCTATGAAATTAGACTCTTTTTTCCATTTGTCAAAATTCACATAAAGGGGGCATAAACCATAGGATTTTACTTCTTTCAGAAAAGTCAACTTTGCTTCTTAAAATGTATTATCCAGATTGAATAGTAAATACAATTTTTTTTTAACTTCAAGTGTTTGTTAGATTTATTAAAAAGCAGCACTTTAAGGGGTGTCTGGGTGGCTCAGTTAAGCGTCTGACTCTTGATCTCAGCTCAGGTTTTGGTCTCAGCGTTGTGAGTTCAGATCCCACGTTGGGCTCCATGCTGGGTGTGGAATCTACTTTTAAAAAAAAAAAAAGCAACATTTCGAGAATATCCATTGACTTTCTGATCTTTTTTTTTTTTAAGATTTATTTATTTTAAAGAGCGTAAGCATGCATGAGCGGGGGGAGGGGAGGAGAGAGAGGGAGAGAGAAAATTCTCAAGCAGGCTCTGCCTTGAGTGCGGAGCCCAACATGGGGCTCAATTCCAGGACCCTGAGATCATGACCTGAGCCGAAATGCAGTCAGTCGTTTAACTGACTGAGCCACCCAAGTACCTGCCCCTTGGCTTTTTGATTCTTATATGACATGCACACACAGAAATATTTTACTGTGCTGGGAGTGTATTAATTGCCTCCTTCTCCCTTCTTCCCTTCATCCCCTCTAAATAACAGTAACTTTGTTTAAAAAGTTATGTTGAAACAAAGGCATTTACTCTTAGATTGCTAACCTGAAATGTTATTTTGTACAAAGAATGACATTTAAAATACTGACAGTTAAAAGTATTGGGAAATTGCAAAGCTAGACTCAATTGGAAAATTTATTTAACACCACTATAATAAACCTATAGAAATAATTTCTCTGTCAGCCATCCTTAGAATAGTTTTTGTTATGAGATGGTATAATTTGTTTGGGTTTGCTCAGGAAATGGTTATATATTTCTTACAGTAAGAAATTGAGTTCTGTATAAATTACTTTGTCCCTTATCTTATAATACTATATTCAGATACTGTTTTAGTGATAATTTTTTCTGATAGTCTTTGATCTTTGAAACCTTATTGTCAAACTTGTTTTTCTTCTACAGAGACCTCACAAGTTTAGGTCTGTCACTTTTACGTTATTTTTTGTAGACCTTATACTTAAGTTTTTAAATTTTAGATGTTTTTATTTTATTCTCATAAAAGTTGCTCTTGCAGATATAATTGTTTGATCTTTATTCTTTCTTTATTTTCCCCCCAGCTAAAAGAAACAGTCTTGGAGGTGACGTCTTATTTGTGGGGAAACATCACCCACTCCATGACTTCATTTTAGAACTCTACCAGACAGGTTCCACAGAGGTATGTATGGTCTCTTTTTCCATCAAAAAATGCTTTTAGACAGTATAATTATTTGGTTAATTCATCAGAAAAACATTTGTTAAATGTTGATAAAATAGAAACAAGTGGGGCACCTGGGTGGCTTAGTCAGTTAAACATCTGCCTTTATCTCAGGTCATGATCCCGGGGTCCTGGGATTGAGTCCCGTGTCCTGCTCCCTGCTCAGTGGGGAGTCTGCTTCTCCCTCTGCCCCTTACCCCAGCTCATGTGCGCACATGCTCTCTCTCTCTCAAAAATAGATAAAATCTTTAAAAAAAAAAAAGGAACAAGTGTACCATTTTAATCTTTAAAAACCATTTAAAAAGTGTATAATTTTGTGGCATTAAATCTATGTACAGTGTTGTGTAGCCATCACCATTATCTGCTTGCAGAACTTACTTATCTTCCCAAACAGAAACTGGTTATCCCTTAAACAATACATCTCCATTCTCCTCTCCCCTTACTTCTGGTAACCTGTCTTCTACTTTCTGTCTCTGAATTTACCTCTTCTTTGTAAATGGAATAAATGGAATCCTATAATATTTGTCCTCTTTTGTCTGACTTATTTTACTTAGCATAATGTTTTCTTTCTTTTTTTTTTTTAAAGACTTTATTTATTTATTTGACAGAGAGAGACACAGTGAGAGAGGGAACACAAGCAGGGGGAGAGGGAGAAGCAGGCTTCCCGCGGAGCAGGGAGCCTGATCTGATGCGGGGCTCGATCCCAGGACCCTGAGATCATGACCTGAGCCGAAGGCAGACACTTAACGACTGAGCCACCCAGGCGCCCCTTCGCATAATGTTTTCAAGGTTCATCCATGTTGTAGCATGTATCAGGGCTTCCTTCCTTTTATGGCCATAGTGTGTATATACGACATTTTCTTTATCCATTCATCTGTTGATGGAACTTGGGTTGTTTCCTCCTCCTGGCTTTTAAGAATAATGCTACTATGAACATTGGTGTACACGTATATGTGTGAGTCCCTGCTTTCCATTCTTTTGGGTTTATGATCAAGAATGCATTTTTCCACAGCCAGTGGATGTACCACCTGAACTATGTCATGGGATTCAAGGAAAGTTTTCTTTGGATGAAGAAGCTGTTCTTCCAGATCAGTAAGCATTCATTTGTGCACATTGGGGTGACTGGGAGGAAGTTTAACTAGCATTTTTTCCTTGTTGCCTAAATATTTTATTTTCTGGTAATAGTGAGAAAACAAAACAACAGAAAACCTGCTAGACTATAAAAAAGACTTGGGGTCAGAGCCCACCTCTTCAGCCTAGTAGCTGTGTCACTGTGTTCAGGGCGCCCTCGGGGTCCCTAAAGCCCTTACAGGAGATCCATGAGGTCAAAGCTGTTTTCATAATAATACTAAGTTGCTATGATATTATTTGCTTTTCTCATTCTCTTTCTCTCTTGAGTGTACAGTGGAGTTTTCCAGAAGCTGAATGTAGTGTGATAGCTATCTCAAGAGATTGAATCAGAAGCAGATAAGAGAATCCAGCTATTAAGATAGATATTAAGCCAGATATTAAAGAAATTTTCAAAAATGTAAGACAATGGCACTTCTCTTTTTTTTGCTTTGTAAAATAGTTTTTCATAAAAAATGTTATTTATGTTAACATGTAATAGGTTTATTACTGTTACCTTTAAATAAGTATTTTAGAAATTTCTTAGTTTTAATTTTTATTAGTAGATATTGATAGGCATAACCAACATAACCAGAAGCTCTTTGAGGTCCTTGATTTTTAGGAATGTTTTAAAGTGGTTCTGAGATCAGAGTTTGGGAACTGCCGGTCAATTGTATCTTCCTCTTTTGTAGATAATATTGGGTGGTTTTCCAAAGTGATTACACTATTTTGTAATCTCAGTGGCAGTTTGTGAGAGATCTTGTTGCTCTACATTCTTGCAAACCCTTGGAATTGATTGTCATGACCGTAATTTTTGTCAATTTAGTGGATGCTTATTGGCACCCTGTGGCTTACAGTTCCATTTCTCTGATTACTAATGAAATGGAATGCCATATGGTATATTTATTAACCATTTACCATTTGGTTTTCCTCATTTATCACGTCTCTTTTTATTCTCCTGTTTAGTTATATGTTACCCCCCTGTGCCCCTTTTTGGTTTGTTTGTATCCTTTATAAATTCTGATATGAGCCATTTGCCCATAATAGTTTTCTGTTAAGGAGATTACAAACAAGGAAGACAGGTCCTTTTTTAAAGATATAATTGGTTATGTCATTTTTGTTGGTGTATTTTAATGATTTCTCTTTCCTAAAGTAACATCTTAATTCCACTTATCCAAAACGTTACAATTTACTCTCTTCTTTCTCTTTAGAATAGTGTGTTCTCCTGTCCCCATGTTACGGGATCTGACACAGAACACTGCAATCAGGTAAGTCTTCCAAAATTCATGTCGTTTGACCAAAACACAGCTCTGAACTTGCAAATAAGTTTAAGAAGACCTTTGAATCACAAGGAAATGGCAGCTATTATTCCACCAGTGCTTTGAGATTGGAGAGTCCCTGTGTTGCAGACCTCAGAACACGGCCTCTTGACTTTAAATTATGTATATTGTTAAGGTTACTGATTTAACAAGCTTGCTTCTCTGCTTTCTGGTTTCCCCTGACAACCTCTAATTCTTCCCGGATTAGGAAAGTGGGAGGTAGAAAGTAGGAGTTTCTAGGAGTAGTTTACTATGTAGGAGCAAACAGACCTCTTCACCCCAGAGGCCCACACAGCTTCTCGGTGTTATAACAGATTATTTTCATTATATTTACAGGTGTGGCCCTACAGAGTTGAAAAACAAAACTATTACATATTTTATTTTGGTTGAGTAGAATGAATTTGTGGAAATGTTTACCAACAATTATTATAAACTAAAATTATATCAAGGGCTAATTTCTGCTACCTGGAAAATGTACTTGTATTTCATTTCTTTTTTTTTTTTTAGTATTTTTTTTTATTAACATATAATACATTAATTGTTTCAGGGGTACAGGTCTGTGATTCATCAGTCTTACAAAATACACAGCATTCATCACAACACACGCCCTCCCCAGTGTCCAACACCCAGCCACCCCATCCCTCCCACCCCCCTGTATTTCATTTCTTACATGATGACAACATTCCATATGTATAAAATATAATGTGACTGTTTAGAATAAAAACCAACACGCTACTCATTTGCTTAATTCTTGTATGTAATTATTAATCTTGATGGCAGGATTTCTGTTACCTTTTTCTTTAGTCTGTAGGCAAGACTAAGGCAAACACATCCTAGTAATTCAGGGATTTTGTAAAAGCCTGCTTGGGAAGGCTGTTACTGAATCCTTTTTTCCCAGTCCTTCTTATTATTTCTCTTACTCTTGGGAAGTATTTTAGATTTTATTTAGATTTATCATTGTAAAGTGTAAGCATCTTCATTTTCCTATCCTTAATGGATTTAGATAGCAACTGTCACTTTAGAAGGGCTTTTATTTAAAGAAAACTGTCATGAATTTGGAAAATCTTTCTGGATTAGTTGCTTTTATTTATCTTTACACACATTTTTAATTTATCTTTACATGTCATTTGTTCTGGCTCTTTGTCTTTGAGCTCTTCTGTTAAGGGTGGGGTTTAGAATTGTGAGCCAAGCTCTTGAACCCATCACGAACAGTCTGGTTCAGGCACATCCAGTGTGGACACTGTATTAACCGGTGGGGTCTCTGCCTTGCAGCGGTGCTTCAGGCCAGTTAATCCCACCAGTTCTGTCTTTGGATTGTCACATGCTTGCTTGTGCTCCTCAGTTTTTCTGCCTATTTTCAGGGGCCTTTCTGCCCAGCCCTCTAAGAAGTAGTTAATTCTTCTTAACTCTAATTAGGATAGAAAGACTTGTCCAAGGGAAAAATTACAAAATTGACAAGTCCTTTAGCTTCTGTTTGTATGGTGGTGGTATTGTTGGCTGGCTGGTTCTGAGCCTGAAGAGGCTTTTGATATTTTATGGTATCCATTGTGTTCATAAGATTATTAAACTTATAAGACACATCCCAGATCTAGGTGCATATTCAGGTATATGTTGAAAATAACTTCATAATAAAATTGATTTAATTTCCTAGAGATTTGTGAAAGACCACGTTAACTTTTACCTTATGAGCTAATTTTCAGTGTTTCCTCTGAGGGGTAATGAGTTTGATCCAGTTGATTGCCGTTTTTGTGTGTTTGTTTGGGGGCTTGTTTTTCATCCCAATGTTGTGTTTGCTTTATAAATGAAAATCTGAGAGTGCAGGCTCTGGTGCCAGTTGCTGGTCATTTCTATTTTGATTCCTGTCGTTTTTTTCCCTTCTCTGTTTGGATGCATCCAGTATTCCATCCCGTATTTGAGAAGTTGTTTCTTCAAGTTGAGTTTAGGTGGGTTTTTCCCATCACATAGGTCTTACCTGTAGTGTTAAAAAGGCATATGATAGAGGTTATTGAAGTGTTTAAGTTCCTAGAAGGAAAAATACAGGCAGCTGTGACCTAGGAGATCTTTTATTTCTCCCAATTCTGATTACATAAATCAGTCAACATATTAGTAGCTTAACTTTGAATAGAACAGAACTATCTCCCGTATTTTTCCTCATCCCACTCTTCACCATTGTAATTTGCTTGGATGTAATATCTTTAGACTAATTCTTTGTTAACTTTAAATGTAGGGGTGCCTGGGTGGCTCAGTCGGTTAAGTGTCTGCCTTTGGCTCAGGTCATGATTCCAGGTAGGCTCCCTGCCCAGCAGGGAGTCTCCTTCTTTCTCTCCCTCTGCTCCTCCCCCTGCTTGTGCTCTTCCCTGCCCTCAAATAAATAAATAAAATCTTTAAAAAAAAAAAAAATTTAAATATATAAAACCTCATATGATTTTAAAATTAAAGAGAAATTATCTTCCCACTGTAGCGGCACAATTTTCTATTCATCTGGAGGAGTAGACACACACACACACACACACACGCACCATACACCTTTGTTTTACCGCAGACTCAGTGTTCCAGACCTTTGTCCAGTGCTTCTCACCAGTTCTTGTTGATCTCCCGTTTCTGTCCCTCACCATCCTGTTGCCCAGACTTAAATTCTGCTCTCTTACACTGTATGCTTTGGCTTCTCATTCTACCTTAATCCCTATATATACACCACTAGTTCTGGATTTTCTTTTTCCCAGTTTTTTATATCTGGCTCTTCCCAGTGAGCGTGTATTTTGTAGTGATTTTTTTTTCCCCTTCATTTTTAGTTTCTTCTCCTGAATTACTGTAATGATCTCCCAGCTAATTTATTTGATTCCACCTTCCCACTGAATCTACTGGCATACACTGTGAAGCTTATCTTTGTTAAACACTACCGCTCCTCAGAAATCTTTGCTCTGTAGTGTCAGTGGAATTACACTTCTTTGCTTTTTCAAGGCCTGTCATGGTTTGGCAGAGCCATAGCTCTGTGCCTGACTCCCCACAGTTCCTCAAGGACACCTGCCTCCTCCTTCAACCCAGGCTCTTCTCATCAGTATCCCATTGACCTCTGTGCCTTCCTTCCATTGTTTGGAATGTTCGTTCCTTTGTAGCCTGTCTTTCATAGCTTTTCTTCTCTTCTGAAATGTAGTCTGGAATTTATATAATATATGTTATTTTTATCAGTAGCATTTTAAGTTTTTTGGGGTGTTTTGTATGTTTGTTTTTCCTCATAACACCTGGCATAGTTCTAAACCTGTGTAAAAGCCCAGGTGTTCATAGTGTTCATAGTGTCAAAGCCCAGTGTTTGCCAGCATCTTCCAGGAGCCCTTATTCCTTCAGAGGAGTGTTTGTCAGATTTTCTGTGAATCAGGCAAGGGGTAGAATGTTTTTTCTCTTCAAGGAGCTTTTTTAAACGTAACCATTACTGTAGTATCTGTAAGACTTGTGGTTGGCAAGCAGATAACTTGAAATCAGAAGCCTAGAAGAAGAGGAATACATACAGTCAGTCACAGACTTGATGGTGAAAGCTTTTGGGAGGGTTTAATTTCCACCGCTGGGTTAACTTCTTCTGATAGAATGTCTGAAAAGACATCTTAAGTCCTATAAACTCTTTAAGTGCTTTAAAATGTCAAGTATATGAATCAGGAAGTTTTTCTTACAAGAACAGTTTGCATTGGTATGCTGATTTAGCATTAATTAAGGAATATATCAGGGAAAGGTAGAGTAAAAATATGTAACTTGATATTGGAGTTTTCTGCTTTGTGAAGTGTGTTAGCACTCAAACAGTAATAGTACTTAAAATAGCATTTCTAAGGATAATTCTTACAGTGAATTGAGTTGGAAAGGGATGTTGTACATTCCATTCCTTTTCTGTTGAGACTTTGCTATAGTATTTTCTTCTTACTAATGGTGTCTAAAGTGCTACTTGTAATACAAATAAAAGCACTGCTCAGTTTTATTTTCAGCCATGCTTAGGTTTATAGTTTTTATATTTTGTCCTTAGTGTGTTTGTGATGACAATTAGGTGATTAAAATAATAGGGAAGTTCCCTACCAAGGGACAGGTCCATTATGCTGCTCCTGGGTGGGCTGGTCTGGTAGATAGAAGCCCAGGCTGGGTAAGTCAGCCCTGTGCCACCTGGAAGAAGTGGTGGAAAATGCTTGTGTTTACAGAGTTAGATGAAGCAGTATACATCTAAGCATAGTTCTCTTACCTCACAGGGGCCACCTGTTGAATCTATAAGCTGTTCTGTTAACGCATTTCCTCCCTGAAGGTGCTTCTGTCTTTTTTTTTTTTTTTTTAAAGATTTTTTAAATTTATTTGACAGAGAGAGAGTGAGAGAGGGAGTACAGGCAGGGGGAGTGGGAGAGGGAGAAGCAGGCTTCCCACTGAGCAGGGAGCCCTATGCGGAGCTCCGTCCCAGGACCCTGGGATCATGACCTGAGCCAAAGGCATACGCTTAACAACTGAGCCACCCAGGCGCCCCTGAAGGTGCTTCTGTCTTATCTCAGTGTTACTGCTTTCCCTCCCCTGACGTGCTCCACAGTAAGCTCTTTTGTTTCTGGTGGTAGAAATTTGCCAAAGAGTAATCCGTTTTTCTTCTTTATTATTTCTAGTTTTATTATAATAACATTATTTCTGTTACTTTAGTTTCTCTGTTTATAAGAATTTTAATTACATAAACCTGAAAAAAATGAAGGAACTTTGAAAGCTTGGATTAAAGTTTCCCTTTGGGACTAATGGGCTCCTGCCTGGTTTATATATTTCAGTTTTTGGAGAGGTTTGTTTAAGTTGTGGCTGGTGTTTCACGTTGGAAAGTATAGTTGAGTTGTGCTTTTCTTTTGTTCTTTATTTTCTAAAAATATAATAGTTCTTAGTATATATTTTTGGGAACAAATTACTAAAAAAAACTCTCAACCAGTGAAAGCTTAACTCATTTTAGGAGAGAATAAGTCTTCAAATTGTTCTCAAAGATCCAAGGGAAAAGAATGCTTTAATCTTTGAGATCAAAAATAGTATCGCTTGTCCCTTCAGTAGGGACCTCCAAGCTTATTTTTAGATGCTCCTTTTTTGTCTCCTAATGGTTTGTTCCCTAAGAAGTATATAGATCACTCTGTTGAGTTTAGTTGTGAGGGTAAGTAGGAGAGATGTTGGAGATTTTTTTCCTATTATCTTGGAAATTTTTTCCCTTTCAGAACATGAGCATGAATGATGGAATTTTTAAAGCAGTTTTATTGAGGAACAGTTGACAGTAAACTGCACATATTTCATAAATAAATGGGTTTTCTCAAACACTGGTTTCAGCTGTCTTATTATGTCTCTTGTAACCATTGTCCTTCTGGAGAGATTATCCCTGTGAACCTGGGGTTATCTCTTCTGCCTGGGAACTAATTACCTTGGCTGTTTCCTTCATTTAGTTTCCATCTTTCTGTACATGACTTGCAGATTTTCATCTCAAGCCCTATCGGAATGTGATCTTCATTCCAGTTCCAGCCCTGCCATTTCTTTTGCCTGCTCAGCATTCCCACCTCCAGTGCATATTGAAGGCCCTTACCTAGACTGTGTCGATGATCTTCTTTTGGTTCCCTCCCTCTGCTCTCTTACACACTGCTGCCAGGAGGTTCTTTTTGAATTGCATTCTTGATCATATTTACTCCCTCACTGACTGACTACCTGAAGTGATTTCATGTTGTGGCCAGAACAGGCCCTCAATGACATTAACCCAGTTTGATCAGCCTGTGTTCCTGCTCACTTCTGTTCATAAACTTGCTTGGTCTAATCTAGCTCTTCTCAACTGAGATCCCACTTGGGAGTTAAGGCTTGAGAACTTGGGGTGCCTGGGTAGCTTGGTTGAGCAACCAACTCTTGATCTCGGCTCAGATCTTGATTTCAGGGTTGTAAGTTCAACTCCTATGTTGGGCTCCATACCCAAACTCCACGCCCAGCTCCACTTAAATTAATTTAAAAAAAAAAGGCCTGGGTGCCTGGGTGGCTCAGTCGATTTGAGTGTGTCTGCCTTCGGCTCAGGTCAGGATCCTGGAATCCCAGGATCGGTTCCTGCATCGGGCTCCCTGCTCCACAAGGAGTCTGCTTCTCCCTCTGACCCTTCCTCCTCTTGTGCTCTCTCTCCCTCTCAAATAAATAAAATCTTTAAATAAATACAAATTTTTTAAAAAGGCCTGAGAACTTCAAGCATTCATTGCATGTAGCCAGTTGGTTTGTGTCCTGCTCCTTTAGAATAGGACTAGTTATGTGTCTTTCTTAGGAGAATTGAAGATGTAATCACTCAGATCATTTGTATAAGGCTTACTTCTCTCCCAGATCCCCATTGAGAAGGCTACTCCAATTAAACTGAGCTATTCTTTGGTTCTAGAACCCCTTTCCATGTCTTGGTTACATTTATTTCCTCTCCCATTCTGTAACCAGTCCTGTCCCACTTTATATCATGGCCTCTTGGATGGATGATGGTTTCCTTGGTCCCAGGTGAAAGAATCCTCTTCCCTCTCCCCCATACACACATGCTTTTATCCCACGTTCACAAAGACATGTGTGGAAGGTATGTACACACACATGCTTTGACTCAGCATCTTTTCTGTGTCTATTATTGTCTTTTCCTCTTTCTTATGAAAATGTTATTAAATATTTCCCATTTCCTTTATCAGAAGGGGAGGCAAGCTTAATACCTGGCCAGTATTTGTACCCCCATGCCCACCCTGAGACTGTTTATGCCATGGGAACTCTTAAAGTTTGTTTTGTAAACTGCTGAAAAGCCCTGCTAACACAAAGATAACTGTTTTGAGACATTCTACTTGCACGTCTTGCTTTATTACTGATTTTCTCTCTTTGTATCTGGAAGGCCCTAATGAACCCCTATACTTAACTACCATTTTCTTTGTCACCCTTTTAAACCTGTGACACTGCCCTAAGCCACTTTGCCCAGTAGAGAACATTTGAGATAAAGACGGTTGCCAGTGAAGAGTGAGTTGTAAGAGGAATGGATTCAGTAAATGAAGTATTGTTCAGCTGCTCTTGAGATCATTTTTATTATAAATGAAGTTATTTTTGTGTACTTAAAATATACAGTTAAATCCCAGTGCAATGAAAATAGGCCCTAATAATTTAAAGTGGCAGTATTTGAAGACAAAAAAGTTAGCTGTCTAAAATGTCAACCACTTCAATAAAACCTTAAATAAAACAGTTTCAATTGTAATCATGGAGGAATTTTAGAAAATATTTAAAAAGCACAAAGAAGGAAAGGAGACAGTTATACAGAGAATATCACTGATAACTTTTTGATGAATATATATCTGGTCTGTTTTATATGTATTTTCCCCATGTCAGTTGGTATTCTATTACTATATTTTTTGAAATGTCAATTGAGGATTCCATTTTTAGGGAGAACCATAGTTTCTTTAACCAATTCACTATTAGTCATACACTTAGGTTTTAGTTTTTCAGCATGAATACAAATGTCGTGAGCATCCTTAGGTATAAACTTGGTACAGATCCAGAGTCCTAGAAAGAGGCATTGCTATATCAAAAGGAAAACTTAAATGGACACACAAACCCCACCAGAAAGGAAGCTTGATCCAGCTTATACTCAACAGTCTGAGTGTACAGACTTATAAAATAAAATAAGCCTTCTGTGTAGTTTTCAAATTGTGACTGTTCCTGATACAGGAGAAACATTAAGAGAGCATGATATAGGGCTCCAACTGGGAAATTTAATGTTTTTTTCCCCATAGATTATTTGTGTTCACTTTCTGATTTTGCAAGTGTTTCTAGTAGTGTTTGCATCTTTTCTTTCTTGCAACAAGAACTAATTTTCCCTAAGATGCTGGAGGGTAAGTCTTTGCCCCATACGAAACAAAATGAAAGGTGGTTTTTTTTTTATTTATTTTTTGTTGTTGTAAACCTCTTCTACCTGTCTCCAGTATCCTGTTGGAATTTCTTGAGATTTGAAGCAGTGTCTGTTTCTTCTCTCTGATCACCTACAGTTAGTTAGAGCATGGCTTTTCCCACAGAGAAAATTACATGAAGGCTGTGTACTAGGAATTAGCAGCAGTTTGGTGAAAAAGATATTTAGCTATTTGGTGAAATTTTTGGAGAAGACTTTTGGAATTTTAGTTATTCTTTTTAAACATGAAATGTACCTCAGTTTACCTAATAGTTGAGCCAAGGTAACATAATAAAGTCATTAAATTGTATGTTGCTCTCTTCTAGTATTAATTTTAAAGACCCACAGTTTGCTGAAGACTACATTTTTAAAGCTGTAATGCTTCCAGGAGCAAGGTAACAATAATGTGGCTATAAAATATGAACTATCTAGTTTTATTTTGTATGAACAATGTTTATCCCAGTACTAAATAATTGTATTTTCAAATGGTCAGAAAACCAGCACCAGTACTGAAACCTAGTGACTGGGAAAAGTCCAGCAATGGACGGCAGTGGAAGCCCCAGCTTGGCTTTAATCGGGACCGGCGGCCTGTCCACCTGGATCAGGCTGCATTCAGGACTTTGGGGTGAGTGGTAGGTTGCTATACTTTGTGTGTTTTGCTTTTTCTGAATCAGTCACAAGGATTCAGTCAGTATTTATGCTACAAATATTTAAGAGACCATTAAATGAAACTATTTGGCAAATATTTTAATGACTTTGATACTGTTATGCTCTTCATTTTTAAAATTCACTTCTGTTTCTTTGTGTTATGCTTTATGTGTTGTTTGAGAATTCTGTTATTTTCTCTTAAAAGGTTCTCCTATCTTTCTGATAGATCTTTCAAAGGAATAAAACATTCTCTTTACCTTCCAGAAAGTTTCAGCTGAATTAATGTATGGCAGAATCTGTTTAAAGTGTTAATCAGTACATTACAATATATGATACATAGTACATAGCAAGTACAAAATACAATATATGATCAGTACATGAAGATAACTCTTAACTTTGATCCATATTCCTACTTCTTGGAATTTGTCTTGAGAAAATAATTTTAGAGGAGCATAAAGTTATATGCCTAAATCTATAGTGCATTGTTACCAGTAATAGTAGTACTAAATGAGAGGAATGGTTTGGTTTAATAAAATAAGAGATGTCACCTGGTAAAGTACTCTATAGGTATACATACTATAATTATGAAGACTATGAAAAATATAGGGAAATGTTTGATAGAATTGAAAACAGCAAGGTATAGAGCAGAAGTATAGTGATAGCAACGGCATGAGTTGTTGAGGGCAAAACTGAAATACGATACAAAAAAGAAAAGTAGACTCTTTACATGAAGTAATTAATTACTACTTAAGTAATTATCAGTTAAGAATCTTGGTGTGGCAATGAATATATGCTATCACCCTTACCATTGGTACTGTTTTGAACTTTGTTAATCATAAATCTTTTAAGTTTGTATTATCTTAATCAGATCTAGTAGTAAAGAGACAACTACTAGCCTTTATTTAACTTATATCAGCTGTGATGTGATGGGTCTGTCTATAAATTTTTTTCTGGTTGGTGGGGTCTTTTTCTAGCCATGTTATGCCAAGAGGCTCAGGGGCTGGCATTTACGGCAATGCTGCACCACCACCTGCAACTTACCAAGGGAACTTATACAGGCCACTGTTGAGAGGACAAGCCCAGATTCCAAAACTTATGTCAAGTAAGTTTTTACAAATTGATTATTTGACATGCTAAGTTAAATATTACAACAAAGGTTGGTTTCTAATCTCATTGCTAAAAAGATATATTTTAGCAGGGCAGAGATAGTGGACTTAAAAACATAATTTAGAAGAATTGTAAGAATGTAAAGTCTTTCAGATACTTTTATCTTCGCTGTGTATAGTTAATTGAATAATATGAATTGGATTTCTTATTTTCATCTATAAATCTGCTACAGTGAACATATGCAGAAGGAGGTGTGTTGTGTAGAGTGAATTGCTGTTTATTAATACAAGTATTGGGGCAGTTAAATGAGGTGCAGTAGATGCAGAATTGCAACCTCTTAATCAGTTGAAAGACAACAGTATCCCTTTCATGATGTACATTGTAGCTCAGGACTACTTAAGATAAAGCCAGGCATTGCTTTAGGGAGGAATGCTCCTTTAATTCTGTGGTTCTATGAAAATCTTGGCCTTTCCCTGACCCCTTGTAACCTGTTTTGTGGATAGAAGTGGTTCAGAAATGTTACCCATTGAAAATAATTACATGGCATTTGGATTACAATGGAAAAGGAGAAGAGTTAAATGTTAGACTTTTCATAGATATTGTATTCATTTTAAATTGTGTCCCCATTTTGTTATTTTTTGAGTTCTATGGCTGTGTTCAAGTCATGCGCCTGGTTTTCAAAACCATCTTCTTCATAAAGCCTTTGCTTCTCCATTCCTGGTTATCTGGTTGCTACCCAACCAAACCAGGACAGCATGGCGGGTGGGGGAGACACAACACGTGACTGTGGCAAGATGCTAAACATTTGTTAAATCTAAGTGTTGCTTTATTAAGTGTCTTTCTGATTGTTGGAAATATTTCATGCAAATTAAATTAACAAAAACAGAGGGGGCTTTTCTGAGAAAGCTTTTTAAACCAAAGTTGTAGTTGTCAAAAAAAAAAAAATACCAGATAAATGTGAAGATTGTTGGGAAGTATTTACCCTATATGCCTACCACTGTTTTCATGCTAATAAGTTACAAACCCTTTTTTTTTTTTTTTTTTTTTTAACCAACCTGAAGCCCACCAGATTTTCTTGGTACAATACCCAGGAAAAAATGTGTTCTGAAAGTCTCATTCTCTTTCAGAGCCCTCTCTTTTCACTGTATTCTGTCTGTCTGTCTCAGTTTCTGTCTTTCTCTCTTTGGCTTTATGACGTTGAATGGAACATTATTAAGACTCCATGAGAACTATGGAGTTCAGCGGTATTTATTCTATTTAGTGAAACACAGAAAAGGGCACAGAGTTTAATGGGCCTTGTGGGGATCTGCTTGGTGCAGTAGTTTACTTAGCTGCTTTCCCCCCAAGATAAAGCAAATAACATTTCTGAGTATTTCCATATATATAATATCAAGCCATGCCACATACAACAAAGTCTTAACGACTTTGAAAGAGCTACCTGTGCCCTGACATTTTACTAGTAAATGGTGAAAGCATATCCAGCTTATTGATAAAGCCAGCTGTTTATTGACACATTCCTTATCAGTTCCTTTTTTATGGCTCTTCACCATGTACTTCTATCCATAATGGTATCATAGCTTCCAAATAGGAAGAAAAAAAATTGAGATGCAGAATGCTAGAACCAAGTATAATCTCTGTGCCTTAAGTTAGCTGGTATTTCTCAAGATGATGGTTATGAGGCATTTCTGAGGTTGTTGCATTGAGTAAACTTGGAGAAATTTGGAAAGAGGTTTTAGCAGGAAAGGTGAAAGCATGTGTTCTACATTACATAGCTTCTTTCCATTTCATGTTTCCTAAGGCCCAGTTACTGGGCCTGCTGCCACCATCATCTGTCCAGATTTTCACCCAGACAGCTACTTAAAACCTTTTAAAAACCTCTTTTCCCCCACTTAAATTGATTTATTTTAAATATAAGATTATATCAAAAGTATATGACAGTATGAGTTTGATGTGCTTGTTGTATTTTTTCAAATATACATAAAAATAAATACATAACCATGAAGATAAAAGGCTTGTCCATAGTCCCCAGAAACTGATCTTATGTACCACCTGTAGTATGCATACCACTTTTTGGGAAATATTCCCTAGATTTTCTAGGGAATCATAGACCCATATGAGAATCTATAAAAACCATGGACTGCCTTCACGAAAATCACTCACTCATTGTGGCGTTCATGTGAATCCAAGTGCTTCATTCTCAGGTCCCCTTCCATCCTCAGGATCCATCTCCAACAACAGTAAGAGTAAGAAGGAAGTCAGGAAGGTCTTTTATTTATCAAGGTCACACCAGAGGTAAAGAATTTCATGTCTTTCACGGCCTATAATTTTACAGTTCTTAGTTTGTCTTCTTTATAAACAGTCAACTCTTAATCAGCATCTGTGTATTTTATTTCAAGTAGTGGGGTCACCTCTCCCTTTTTATTACTTTGAGTAACTCATTTGCCGTTGTTACAGGTCTTACGAGTGACTTTAATTAGAATCTGTTCCAGTCAGAGTCTCTATTTTAATTACGTCATTAAAAAATAGGGGATACATTTTGTAAAGTAGGGATTGACTTATAGCAAGAAGTAAGTGTCCTTCCCTGCATGGTGACTTGTAAACATTGCGCCACCTGAGCATTAGTGCTGGGACTTTCAAAGGGAATGGGAATGGTAGGAATGAAAAAGTTTATGGGGACAAATCAGCAAGAATGTGCTGTCCAAATTGAGCCTACGGAGGGGAATTTGGGATACTCTGGGTTGAGAAAAAAAAAAAGTTTGAAATAAATGGCAAAAAGTCAGGTGGTATTAAGCTTAGAATAACTGGTACAAAATTATGGGAGCATAAATGGGAACCAATTATGAGGGTGGGAAGGCTGATTTTTTTCCTCCATATTTTTAGTGACATTTTAAATGGATTTTAACCATAATACATGTTAATTAAATAAAACATGGCAGATAATAAAACATAAACACCCACAATCCCACTGTCCTGCAATAAAGCAGTAGTAGAATTGCAAGGCTAGGGTCATGTTCATGTTCAGCTTTTGTGAATAGAAATGCCAGACACATTTCCCAAGTTACATTCAGTTTATACCAATTTACATTCCTTTAGCAGTGCAGGGAAGGTCCAGTTGCTCCACATCCTCACCAACACTTGGTATTGTCAGTCTTTACACTTACAGCCATTCTACTGGATGGATAGTGGTCTCCTGCTGACATTTAATTAGCATTTTCTTGATGCTCTAGTTGAGCTTTATTTTTTTGTGATGTGCCTGTTTGAGCCTTGTGTCTTTTTTCCTACCGAGTTGTCTCCGTTCTTGTTGCTTTCTTAGGGGTTCTGAAAAAGAATTCTGGTTATGAGATTTTTTTTTTTATTGGAAGTACCTTTTTCCTTTCCTTTTTCCACTTGATAGCTTGCATTTTCACTTTAATTGGTGCCATGTGAGGTTTATGCCGACATTTGGGGACTGTGGGTAAAGATGTGGGAATTCTTTGTGCTCTTCTTGTAGCTTTTCTATAAGGCTTGAAATCCTCACAACAAAAAAATTGAGGACTAAAATATTCATCGATATTTGATGTGTGTTGATTTTTTAAAGATTTTATTTGAGAGAGAGAGCACAAGAGGGGGGAGGGTCAGAGGGAGAAGCAGACTCCCTGCTGAGCAGGAAGCCCGATGCAGGACTTGATCCCAGGACCCTGGGATCATGACCTGAGCTGAAGGCAGATGCTTAATGACTGAGCCACCCAGGCGCCCCTCCCCTGGAGTTTTTAATCCTAAGCTCTATTGACTGAGCCAGCCAGGCATCTCTTAATTTTATTACTTTAGGTGTTTTCTTTCCTTTTTCACTGAACTAACAGCTTTGTTGATTTTTTTTTTTTGGTCATCATATGTTTTCTGTTTTTTGATTTCTGCTTTTGTCTTCCTTATTCCCTTCTAATAAATGTTAAAAGATCAGCTTTCTTTTTTATAGAATCTTTGAAATTTGGTCAGAAATAGTTATAGTAAACTTGAGATCTGAGCCATTTAATTTTTTAAAATATTTGTAGTATCATAGCTATTTTTTTTCATGTGGTACAAAGTAACACTCAACATAGGCCATTTGGTCAAACTGTCTGCTGTAGGTGTTTTTCACTGTTGGTTTTTGATTTGTCTTTGATATGTCAGTTTTTGGCTGATGAGTAATTGTTTGGGTACTGATAACTTGCTGGAGTCAAGTGCAGCCTTGAGTACTCCATGTGTGAATAAAGCATTTCACTCCTGCAACCCAGAGAACCCAGTATGTCACTTCTCTTCATTTCAGTTGGTAAACTTGTCAATTAGTCGCATTTGGAAAGTGATTTTTGATTAGTGCAATCAGTAAACATGGAATCTTTCCTGTGATTGCCACGCTGATTAGGTAAATTGTCACTTGAGGAGCTATTCGTGAAGCCTTGGTTTATATGGCCTTAGAGCTTTTAGAAAAGGGATAAGTTTTTAAAGACCAAAGGAAAAAATTAACTGTCATTTTTCCTCTCTCACTGGTACCTTTCTGAAGTGCAATTCACTACTTTAGAATTTTTTTTCCCTCCCTTTCAATGGATCTTCTGTTAGAGCCATACAAATGAATGATAATAAGTTTGTTTTACCTTATACTTCATTACTTATCAGCCAGGAGATATTTCTGCTTTATGAATACTTAAGGGTTATATATATTTCTCAGAGCCACATGAAGAGATTTATTTAAAAGTAGCCTTGAAGGTTTTCTTTGATCCTTTTTATTTTTCTTTAATGCTTGAAAGCAAGAGATGTTTTAAAACTGTATGACAGAATTTTTATGTCATGAAATTTGCCTAGGTTTTAACAAAAAACTATGGTTTTTGCATGTGCTAAGTTTATGTGAAAGCAATTGTTCTGGAAGTGAGAAATAGTTAAAAGCAAAATAGAGTGCGAAGTACCTGGCATACTAAAAATGATGGAAATAGGGACTTTTACTATTTGTCTAGGCAGTTGTATAGGTAGACTATTACAAAGGATTCCTTCTCTCCAAAGAAAGTATTTCTACTTAATGAACTTTACATTCCAGTTCCACTTAGAAATATTGTTGTGCTTAATCTAACATGAAGCATATTTGAATCTAATGAATATGTATTCTGGATGATGGTGACTTTCCCTCCATTTATACTGTTTCTAGGAGAAAATAATACCAGATTTTTTTCTGCTTTTATTTTTCATGAAACGTTAGGATAAACATTTCTGAAGGTTTCTCTTGATTTAGATATATCTTATTATTTTTGCTTGATTTAAAATTTATTAGGGATCCTGTGTGGAAGCTTTTACAAGTACCACGGAGAGTATGTATTCTGTGATGATACCATGTATATAGAGACACCATGGAACCAGAATCACGGAATTAAGTCTTCATGGTAGAAAGGGGCATGTTTCCAGGGTGACTTCAGTGATTCTGGGACATGTGAAATACAGACAGGGGTCCAAATGAAATTCACTGTATTTCTTTTGACTTTGGTTATATTAGCTAATTTTATATATGTAAGACACTAAAATAAAATATACTTCTAGAAACATTTTAACCAGTTCTCATGAAACTAACTTGTGTACAATATCTGAATAGACCAGAGGCCTTTCACGTTTAACAAGTAATGATCAGAGGGGCGCCCGGGTGGCTCAGTCGGTTAAGTGTCTGCCTTCGGCTCAGGTCATGATCCCAGGCTTCTGGGATTGAGCGCCAAATCGGGCTCCCTGCTCAGCGGGGAGTTTGCTTCTTCCTCTCCTGCCCCTCCCCCCCACGCATGCTCTCTCTCTCTCTTCGCTCTCACTCTTGCTCTCTCTCTCAAATCTTTAAAAAAAGAAAAAGTGGCCCAAAAGTTGATTTTACTTTCAGTAGATTGCTTTCTCATGAGTGGTAATGTGTTGAAAGTCATGCATGTGTTGAGGTAAGTGTATCTCATGTTTTTCCGTAGGAATAAACCACACAGATGATCATTGCTGTTTTTGTAGGAATTTCTGGTTTTACCTCTCACGATTATGATTTCCTGATTGTATATGGTCTGTAGTAGTGATTCAGAAGTTATTCTAGGCTGCGTGTAGGGATCCTTCTGGCCCTGTTTGCTGGGGTTTGTATGGTGATAAACCTTGTGCGTCCCCATTCAGGTTTGGAATATCTAATGACCGCTATGAAAACTCCTCAGCAGTGTTCCTTAGTTTGACCACTACTAGTCTGGCTTTTAAGAGAAGGAAAGGGACTTAATTGAAATTGACTAGAGGTGCCACCTTTCAATTCAGAATGGGTTTCTGCATGAAAGTAATGGTGGTTAAGGCTCCCTGCTCCTTTCCAAGAGAAGCATCTGTTGTGGGTTTGGCTGCTGGACACTTCGTGCTGGCCGAGAGGCAGTGCACTATGGCTGTCCCCCTGCCCTGGCCAAGGGTGGTTGTCTTTTTAGGAAACTGTCTTCAGGGGGCATTGTCAGCCTTGTTGAGGTGGGGGGAGCCCGAAGCAGGAGTGGGTTGTTCACACTGGAATCATGTGAACAGCTAGATCCTCTACTTGTTCCATATTCTCCTTTGTGGGGCTTTCTTTTAAGCACAATTCTACTTTCTTCCCACCCCACCCCCCATTTTTAAGTAAACCCAGATTGTATTTTTTTAGTTCCTAACCAGAGATAAGCTTTCATTTCTTCTTTCCTTTAAGAAAGTAATTTTGAAAAGCATGTTTCTAGTTTGTGTTTCCATTAAAATGTGAGCCTGAATACATTATGGTAAGCCTTGTTGTCCTTGGGTCTCGAGAGTCTGGAGGAGGTTACTGTCCTCACACAGTGAACTCATTAGACAACTCCTGGAACCAGCTGT
Organism: Mirounga angustirostris; assembly: GCF_029215605.1. Lineage (NCBI taxonomy): Eukaryota > Metazoa > Chordata > Mammalia > Carnivora > Phocidae > Mirounga > Mirounga angustirostris. The sequence goes on along the minus strand of NW_026991718.1, from coordinate 92,334,344 downwards.
TTTAATTAGGTCACACACAGACCCTGCTGAAAGGTGGCCAAGGTGATTGCAAGGCTGGCGACCAGAGCGCAGTGGCAGTTGGTTAACACGACCTGCTGAGCTGCTGAGTGCCTGCCTGGCCGGTGTTTGGAGCTGCTTCTTCCAGCTTCACTTGGTTAGGTGCAGGAGCAGCAGCCACGTAATTGTCTCTTGGAGTCCGATGTTGCCAGTTCAGCTTTGTGTTAGGGAAGGAGGTGTGACTCTCAGAAAACAGTAGAAAAGTGGATGGTCCCTTTATTAGCATCTTCCTGGCCTGTGTTGGAGAGATGTGTGCCCTCCACTTTGTTATGATAGCTAGGTAAGCCAGGGTTCCTTCCAGTTTCCGTGCTTAGGGGGAAATTCTCAATTTCTGTTGAAGTTACTATTCATTCAGTTGCATTTATGGAAAAGAACCTAAATCCCTTTCTTTTGCATAGCATTTAAAATAAAAATGTGGAAAACATATACCTTTACATACTCAGGCGCACGTACATAGGCAGTGAGAGAGAATGTAGGAATTTAATGACTAAGACTCCTAAAACTGTAGTCCATTATCAAATGAAAAATAATGAAAAATTTACTGACCCTCTTGATTTTCTGACTTTTTACATTTGCAGTTTGTGTAATTATGCTAGTTTATTTGGTTTATATTCTGTCTCAGATTTTTTTCAAGAATTTTTAATTATGAAAATATATGGGTAGCAGAATAGTGATTACTTCTTAATTGGATTGTGGGGGTTTTTTTGGTGTTGAGTCATATCAGTTCTTTATATATTTTGGATACTAACCCTTTATCACATATGTCCTTTGCAAATACCTTCTTCCATTCTGTAGGTTGTCTTTTAGTTTTGATTGTTTCCTTCACTCTGCAGAAGGTTTTTAGTTTGATGTAGTCCCCATAGTTTAATTTTGCTTTTGTTTCCCTTGCCTCAGGAGACACATCTAGAAAAAAGTTGCTATGTCCTATGTCAGAGAAATTACTGCCTGTGCTCTCTTCTAGGATTTTTATGGTTGTGATTACTTAAAATCTTCTTTTAACCTTTCCCTGTTTGTTTTCCAGATATGAGGCCACAGGATTCCTGGCGGGGTCCTCCTCCCCTTTTCCAGCAGCAAAGATTTGACAGGTAATATTAAAGCAAACATGACTTTTAAATACTTTTCCACATTTGAGGTTTGGGCTTTCTCCATGGTTCGAAATGTACCTTCTTTCCTCTAAACAGTTTCTGTCGTGCTTGTCCTTTAGGAAAATAGATGCCTAACATGTTGAGTTAAAAGACTCCTCTCTTTATATACTTTGCCACTTTCCTTGGTCCTTGGCCTTTATTTTTTTGAATGTTTTAAGGTGCCCTGAAAAATGCAACACAGAGAGCTTAAGATTGTATTAGGTTTTGATCAGGCTAAACAAATTTCTTTTTAGAAGGCTTGTGCAGCTTAATGAGGCATAACTAATGGTGTTCCACTTTTATCATTTCTGTGCGGGCAACACAGCATTAGTACAGACCAGCCATTGATTCTTGCTACAAACCTCTTGAAGTCCTAATCAGCTTCTTTGGTACAACTTTTTCAGGGCTGACAAGCCTATTGTAGGGCAGTGTCACTGTAGGTCAGTAGTTATTAGTTGCCACTGAAAACAGTTTCTTTAACTACTTAAGACTGAACTGAATTAAACGCAGAAGGGACTCAGAAGAGGATTATGGGATCTGCAGTCTAATAAGTACTGGGGACTAGGAAGAGTGTGACATGGTTTAATAACGAGGGATGTTTGACTTGTGTTCTTTCATTGATAAGTTGTGTGCTCCTAAGTCAGGTGGTCTCTACACGACAAGACAGCTAGGCGTGTTATGAATAATTATATTAACATCTGTAGAATAATTTTTTACAGGGCAGCTTTCAAATCTATCGTTTTATGCTGGTTTGCCAGCATCAGTGAATGCTGAAACCAATTAAGCCTATATAAGGCTTCCCTCTTTGCTTTCCCAATTCTAATCTGTTTTGTTCCCCTCGCCCTTACCATTTTAGCAGTCTGATCTTTTCACATCTGAAATGAATAAAAGTGTTATGAACAGAGTTATAAATGTGCTCCCCCTTTAAGAAAACTTTTCTTTAGAGATTCAAGATGACTGATAACAATGCCTGAATTTATGTTTTGTTTTCAGTATAAGTGTCCCAAGCACACCACATGCACTACTTCCATATCTTTGGGATAGGACCATTTTCAGACAAAAATTTAAAAATGAGTAAGGGTTAAATTTTTCTTAAATTACAAATTACCACATTGGAACTGATCTCATTTTAAATAATTGTCTTTCTGCATTAAGTGTGTTGAGTTTGATTTTCAGTTTCCCTACTTTGTTGCTTGCTTCTTTCCCGCATTAATAATCACTGACATTTACAGTCCACCTACGAAGTGTCAGCACTGTGAGCTAACATACCTTTAGAAACATGACTTCATTTATTCCTCCTAGCAAGCTTCTGAAGTACATGTTGTTTTTACAGATGAGGAAACCTAGGCACACGGCAGTCGAGCAGTTTCCATACATTTCTCTTCTGTAAGAGAAATCTTCACTAAGAAACTTTAACTTGAACAAACAAAACTCATCAGAATGCTTATGTTTGCATAATATTATAGTAAAGCTGTAGGGACTTAGAGGAAGTAAAGGATCGCCTTCTACTTCCGAGACATTCTTTCTTCATTTCCAGCGGCTTTCCTTCCCTCTACACACTAAAAGATTTCCTAAGATCATCACCATTGTCCTGATTTCCATCAGGTTTTTGTTCTTCTGCCCTAGCCAAGTACTTGTATTATCTTGACTGCCTTTGTGAACCCAGCAGGTTAGGGACAAGTTTTGTGGGGCATTCATTTTTGGTTTAATTTTAGTCAGAAACTTGAAATCATACCTTAAAGCAGAAGTTAAATGTGAGCGTAAGAGAATTCTGTCTTATGCCTTAGACCATGTCGTTTAAGAAACATAACATTCAGGGGCGCCTGGGTGGCTCAGTCGTTAGGCGTCTGCCTTCGGCTCGGGGGGTCCTGGGATCGAGCCCTGCATCAGGCTCTGCTCCGCAGGAGGCCTGCTTCTCCCTCTCCCTCTCCCCCTGCTTGTGTTCCCTCTCTAGCTGTGTCTCTCTCTGTCAAATAACATCTTTAAAAAAAATAAAATAAATAACATTCATAAAGAAAACAAAGTTTGAAATCAGCCATTCAGAATTTGTCCATTAGCCTGTTAGCAGATACAGTTAGCAGAAACTGACAAGTGTGTCTAACCATTCTGACTTTACAAGGCGTAGAGGAGAAAATATAGACTTGTAGTCACTTTGACTTGGCTGAGATGTCACAACTAGTTAAGTAGTAGAATTCTTACTGGAACCAGTTTTAATAATTTTTTTTTTTAAGATTTTATTTAATTGACACAGAGAGAGCACGGGCGGGGGGTGGGCAGCGGGGAGGGAGGAGCAGGCTCCTCACTGAGCAGGGAGCCTGACCCAGGGCTCAATCCCAGGACCCCGGGATCATGACCTGAGCAGAAGGCAAACGCTTACCCACCTGAGCCACCCAGGTGCCCCTGATCCTTATTATTAGTTCAGTACTTGCCCATTGCACTATTTTGAGTGTTTGGTTGAGAACCCTACTAGAAAAAATGTTGAGTGTACTTTTTTTTTTTTTTGCTAAAATACACTTTCTTGAATTATTTCCTACTGTGAGATAGTATCTGTAATCCATATGTTCATTTCATTTAAAAATACAAGAGAGGGGCACCTGTGTGGCTCAGTGTGTTAAGTGTCCGACTCTTGATTTCAGCGCAGGTCATGATCCTCATGGTTGTGGGATGGAGCCCTACCTTGGGCTCATGCTCAACAGGGAATCTGCTTGAGATTCTTTCTCTCTCTCTCTCTGCTCCCTTTCACTTATGCTCTCTTTCTCTCTCTCTCAAAAATAAGTAAATATTTAAAAAATATATATAACAGGAACGCCGCTCCTCCCTTGCCTCCCCGCACAGAGACAAGCCAGTGCGAATTGAGTAAATGGTAAACAGAGTATCTGAGTTCTCTTTGTTGCTTGAGTTCTGGCCTATTGTCCATGTAATTCTTGCCAGTGGGGGCTTCTCTTTTCTGGCCATATCCAAGGTGGCCATTTAGTTTTTAACTTAACGGTCGTTAAGCTTAGTCAGTCATGGAAAATCTTTAAAAACTGCCATATATATAAGTTTAAAATATCCAAATTGGTGGCAGTTACTTTATATTGCAGGCTACTTTCCAAAACGGAAATTTAGAAACTTAAGAATATTGTTGTCGTAGACAAAAACCAAAAAACAGAGTCTTAACCATAGAGGACAAACTGCTGATTACCAGAGGGGAAGTGGGTGGGGGATGGGTGAAATAATTGATGGGGATTAAGGTACTCACTTGTCATAATGAGCACCAGGTGATGTATGGAATTGTTGAATCACTGTGTTTTACACCTAAAACTAACACTGTGTGTTAACTATACTGGAATTAAAATTTTTAAAAAATATTTAAAAAAAAGAAAATCGAATGTTGGCAATAATGTTGTATATATATTTACCATCCATGCTGCCAAGTGCCTCAGATAAGTTGCCTCAATAGATAGCCACTTTAAAAAAGTTAAAATGTGTCAATCTCAATACTTCAGTCCCAGATTTAAAGTGTATATTTTTTTAAAGATTTTATTTATTTATTTGACGGAGAGAGACAGCGAGAGAGGGAACACAAGCAGGGGGAGTGGGAGAGGGAGAAGCAGGCTCCCCGCTGAGCAGGGAGCCCAGTGCTGGGATCATAACAAGAGCTGAAGGCAGACGCTTAACAACTGAGTCACCCAGGAGCCCTAAAGTGTATTTTTTTACCCCAACTTTTTTTTAAATTATTATTATGTTATGTTAATCACCATACATTACATCATAATTATTATTGTTATGTTAATCACCATACATTACATCATTAGTTTTTGATGTAGTGTTCTATGATTCATTGTTTGCATGTAACACCCAGTGCTCCATGCAGAACGTGCCCTCTTTAATACCCATCACCAGGCTAACCCATCCCCCCACCCCCTCCCCTCTAGAACCCTCAGTTTGTTTTTCAGAGTCCATAGTCTCTCATGGTTCGTCTCCTAAAGTGTATTTTTGAAGGCAAATTTACTTGTAACTATTTGCAAATTAATACAATTAGTATAGAAATATGGTAAACCTGTGGAAAAGAAGGGGCTGCCAGTAAAAAGCAAGAGGATAGTACCAGCCCCTCTTACTGTTTTTTGCTTAATTTCAATTAAATTATTTTTCTTTTTTTAATTTTTTTTTTATTTTATTCATTTATTTGACAGAGCACAAGCAGGGGGTGCTGCTGCAGGCAGAGGGAGGAGCAGACTCCCCGAGGAGCAGGGAACCCAATGTGGGACTTGATCCCAGGATGTTGGGATCATGACCTAAGCCGAAGGCAGTTGCTTAACCAACTGAGCTACCCAGGCGCCCTAATTTCAATTAAATTATTTTTATAAAAATTATCTTAGTCAAAAACATTTTAAGTAATTATTTCGAACAAAGAGAGAACTTTGTGTTTTTAAACTGTGGCTTTCTAACCTATTTTTAGAACATAAAATAATGTAAAATTGCATTTATAATATATACCATCCATACTAGCAGATTCTCCAGAAGCTCAGTTGAGTGAGTTTGATCATTGCAGTTCTGAAAATAAAAATTGATTACAGTTAACACAATGTGTGAGTTGCATTTTTGGCATGTGGGTTTTGCATTAATGGCCCAGTTTTGATGAGCCTCCTTGGTTACAGTACAAAACATTAACCCCTCACTGGTGTAGAGACCAGAAGAGAACATTCCTATCTCTCTGCGTAACTGTTCTTGCTAAAGAGGTGAGGCACTCTTGCTAAAATATATTTGTATTAATAAGGAACCTGAATAGTAATTAGAAGCCCTGAATGTATGGATATTTCTTCTGAGATATATTTTTTATTTTGAGTACAGCAGATTTTATTGGTTAGAGCTCTGGTTTCACCACTAACCGTGAAGAATAGTATTGGCTTCTCTATAGTTCTTCAAAGAGTTGTTCTTTGAGTCATCACACAAAAAGAATTATCTTTGGTATTAAAAAAAAAAAAAAAAAAAGGCAAACTCCAAGTGAAGGCAAGGAGAGTGGGAGGGTAGAGAGGATAGATTCAGGTTTGAATAGCCTGTGAGAAGAATGCATTACCCAGTGAGCCCAACTTCAGGCTGTTCCCCCTCACCCCCAACACCTGGGACATGAAATTCATATGCTGGTGTGGTTATAGTTAATACTAGTCAGTGCTTTAGCAATTTTAAAGTTCTGTAATTTCTCCTAAAATCTGTAATGGCCTCAAAGCATCTGGTATTAAAATATATTGGAGAATTTTGCTTCTATAGTGACTGTTCTATAAAATGGAAGTTGAAAATGCCTCAAAAAAATTGTGTCTTAAATGGTGATTGTCTTTAGAAGGTATATCTTGGCTATGTTGTTTATGTGACAGTTTTACATTATGATTTAATACATCATACCTGTTGCTTTGTATCTGCAAAGTTAAAATAGGCACTTGAAGACAATTAAAACATTTCTTTTGACTAGTAATCCGGGCCAGCAAACTGGGTTATAATAGCTGTTGAATCTGTGTTCCCATGTAAACTGTACACCAAATGCCAGTCAGCCCATGCCAATTAGTGCTCATGTTGCTAGGTCACCGTGGTCAATTGAAAGCTGCATCAATAGAACTTGAAAAGGTTTCCTCCCGATCAGACCTTCTGACATATTGAGCAGAATAATGGATGGGAAAAAACAGCCAAGTCCCCTTACCCTAGATTCAAAATACTGAGCAGTAAGAATTCATTTGCAACCTGCAATTAACTAGAAAGAATGGACTCCAAGAACGAGTCTAGACATTTTTAAAAATAAAGCCCATTTTCTTGTCTTGTACATGTTTACTCTTTGGATAGCATCTTAAATGTAACCAACTTGGTGATCTTGGGTCCAAATCTTTAAGTGACCAAAAAGGAAATTTCACAGTTGAAAATGAATAAAATATTTTAAGTCATGTTTCTGATGCATTCGAGTTTAGATCCCTTTTCTTAAAATGCTGATACTTAAAACATGTTAGACTACATCGAATGTGAGGAGCATAAAGGTCACTCTGATGCTATATGTCCCATTTGACAAATGCAGGCAAATTGAATTGTCCTCAGAGTTGGAGATGATGCTAGCCACTTTGAAACTTTGGGCTGTGTAACAGGTTTGACTTATAATGCAGACATAATACTTCTCCACAGAGGCGTTGGGGCTGAACCTCTGCTGCCATGGAACCGGATGCTCCAAACCCAAAATGCAGCTTTCCAGCCAAACCAGTACCAGATGCTAGCTGGACCTGGCGGGTATCCACCCAGACGTGATGATCGTGGAGGGAGACAGGTGATACAGTGTGGGCTGTGGGATGAAAAGCATGCTGCTTACTTTGTACTTAGCCATGCTTCTCAGGACACCATATTTTCTTAAAAACATTTCTGGATAAGATACTGATAGAGTAGCTCAGCTGAACTGGGTCCTTCATTTTAAAATGTATATAGAGTGAATATGTGCCTTACTACATCTGTTACACCCTGAAGATGCTAAAGATTTTCCAGCCCCAAAGCCCTTTTAATCATAGCAGTCAGTAATATTTAGCACAAATAGAGTCAGTTGCCAGAACATTTTTTTATCCTTTAAGGATGTTGTTCTTTGTTTTAGTAGAAACTAGATTTCATAATAGATGATAATTTTCTAGAAGCTGAAAGTAACAGTCTACCCTTTAGCTGTTACCTTTATTCATCTTAGAGATCTCCTGTATTGATTCATCTGTGATACACCTTTTCATAGAAAGAAATCTCTCCTTCATTATTTCCCACATTTCTTCAGCTAAATTTAAAATAGCTGTATACTGAGTATAACAATTCCTAGACAAATTTATTTGGTATGTGTAAGCTTCATTTCTTTATAAAGCATCCAGTTTTAGCAAAATTTAAGACAGAGGTCTGTTTGCCTCAGTCTATTTGTCCCCCAACCATTTGATGCCCTGGACAGTATTTACATGCTCTGCAATCAAATCCTTACCAGAGAACAGGGTCAGAATGCTACGATTTAGTGTGTGCAGTGTTCATGGAGTTTAGCACCTGCGGTGATGTGAAGTGGTTTTAAAATTGCTTACCTGATGTTGCCTACAGGCCTTTTGCAGTGCTTTGAATATTAATTTTCTTACACAGATACTTGCCATGCATCTCTTTGTGGAAGACCTCTCTCTCGAAAGCTTAGGAAGATCTTTTTTTTTTTTAATACTTTTTTGTGTATCTTCTTACAAGGCTGTTCACTTTACAAGAAAATAATCATCTTAATTATCTTTTGAGAGAATTTTTTTAACAATTTATTAAAATCTGTTCATAGAATTTTACTTTGAATTACTGTCAGCTGCAGAGGTCTAAAAATCATATCAATAGTTTGCCACTTTATACGGGATGATAGTAGGTAGTCTACATGAGTATTTTTGATATGGGGACATACTTATAAAGAAGAAGAAACCCTGGAGAATTTTTAGGCTGATCACCTCATTTTCCAAGTGGGAAATCACAATCCTGCGGCACCTGCACTTGGGCAGCAGAGCTGGGGACTGGCTGCCCGGTCCTTCTGAGCCCAGTTCCTCCGGTTTCTCATCTCCTTCAGAGGAGGTGTTCCTTGGAAGGAACTCTCTGCTGTTACAGCAGGTAAAATCATTATTCACTTAGAAGATCTAAACCAATTGGTAAATTTATAATTCTTTTAGGATCTTTTAGAAATACGTTTCTTTTTCTCAATCTCTTTTTTCACAGAGCTACTTTTTAAATAAAATCACAGGTTTTGAAGCACTATTAAATTGCAGAAGTTCATTGTTAAAAACAGTATAATTATGACTTCACTATATTTAGTGAAGTTTATATGACTAAAAAAGGCCTTAATGATCTACACATACTCATATTTAAAACTACTGAATGACAACACAGAGGCAGGGCCTGGAGTGGGGAGTCTGTTTCAGAATCCTAGAGGCCTGGAAAGGGAATTGTGAGGGAATTTTTTTTGTACGGAAATGTTATTTGCAAGCTTACTAGGGTATGTTGTGAATGTCACCAGTAATTGATTATGTAATAATCGCATGTGTTACTTAATACTCTACTATCTATAGCTAAACAAACAAACAAAATCCCTAAAATTAATAGTTCATTAGGCTTCAGCTGACTTACTTAGCAAGCTCTTGCCTTGGTTAAGCAAAATGACTTCTAGCATATGTCTAAAGATGATGTGGACATCTTACCACAATGTGACTTGAATTACTGCCAGGGATGGCAGGGAAGATTGAGAACCACTAGTCTTTTACACAGAACACTTAACTGTAGTTCATTGGTGTGCATTTTGAGGAGTTTCTTAAGTGCCTGTTAAGGCTCCTTTGGATAGTTTTCTGTGGTAGCATTTGTAGCAAGCTTTGCATAAAACTGGGGGCCTAACGTACCTATTTATGACAGACCTTCCATAGGATATACTTTTAAGGCATATTCAGCTTCTTTAAGGTGTGTTTTTCCAGAGAAATGTAAAATTAATTTCTTTGAAGGGGTGTTAATCCAGAAAATAAACTCTTGCTTTTGCTTATTTTCAGGGATATCCCAGAGAAGGAAGGAAATACCCTTTGCCACCACCCTCAGGAAGATACAGTTGGAATTAGGCTTTTGTAAAGCTTTCCCAAATCCTTTCATCGTTCTACAATTTTATGCTATTTGTGGAAAGATTTCTTTCTCAAGTAGTAGTTTTTAATAAAACTACAGTACTTTGTGTATTTCTTTTAACTGTGTATATTTCTACTGACCTGATCTCACTGTTTATGTTGCTTTCCAAAGATGTGTGTTGCATAATACAGTGGATCTGAATTTATTATTGCTTGTAAAACACATTTGATGGAATAGGAATACTGGTTTTTCATTATGGTTAAAATCAAACCAGCTGTGGATTTTAAAACACAGTGTATTCTAGATCATCTAAGATCCATGCTGATTTTTAATGCACAAGAATTAGGTATGAACTCTTGAGCTGGAACCCTCAGCTAACTAGAGTGTATATTGTTCGGTATTTCTTTGGAAACATTTCATTAATGTACTTGTCTTATGGAAATTTCTGGACTTTAGTAAAAAAAAAAAAAAAGAAAACTCTGGTCTCTTGTGTCCTTATTATAGAATTTCAACATTGAGAATCTTGGCCATGTGTTGTTGTTTTTTTAAGTCATTTTTTCAGAAAACAATTCATTTCTACAATTAGAGGTCAAAAGAAAATCAGTGAAGAAGCAAGACAACCCAACAAACTCATGTTAATTAGTATGTCAGCTACTGACTTGGCTAACTACAATCTCTGTAAGAATCAGTTATTTATATTTTATAAACTTCATATAGACTTGTGCTCCAGTTTTAAGGACTTAAGTCGTTTTACATCTTTAAGAAAAGGTGAAAAGTTTAATTTATAGCTCCTTAGCATATTTTTTTGCATTTTTTGTAATAATTTCAGTTTGTACTCATTTTTTTCTTGCTAGTCAGCACAGTATTACGCCTTAAATTTATTCTTGCTGTTCACACGTGCTACTACCATATGTACTTTCATTTGTCGCAACAAATTTACACACACATGTAAAGACTTGCTGCTTTGTTTCCATTTGCCTATTCTAGGCCAAGATTGTAGAATAAGGTTTTTCTTTGACCTTCTGACTTAGGACATTTTTGCTTTAATATTTCAGCTAAGGCACACTTGTTCATCTTAGCCTATGCAGAGAAAAGGCCACCTTAATCTTAAATAGGAAGGTATTTTGAAGCTATGGAGTTCTTTGCTGGTGGTGGGTGAATAGAGTAGGGTCCTTCATTGTTGAGACAAAGGCTCTCTGCTGGGAATTAACACAACCATTGTAACCTTCACAATATGTTAAAGTGATAACACCTTCTGTTAAATTTCTCTATCTTCCAAATACCACAAACGAATAGCCGCCTAAATCAAGTATTGCATATTCCAAAGGAGCCCATATAAATGTCTTACTCTCTATAGCTTTATAGGTACCCCAAACCCACACTTCCACATAACCTATAATTTCTCAGATTTTCAGTTTTTGTTTAATCTTAAGTTATCATGAGTGTGTATAAAATAACTGTTTTTGCTCGGCCTTTGCATAATTACATGTAACTCTTTTAACAAATTAAATTTGAAAATGAATGTTTAAAGTATTTTGAAGACAGATATCTAAGCGAAAAGCAGTGCCAGCTAGATTCCCTCTACCTGGTCGGGTGCCCTGCAGGACATCTGCCAGCTAGCTGAACCCTCACTTCTGGACCTGCTTCATTCCTTCATCCTTGCTCCCTCCTCTCGCCCCTTACTCTTCCTCCCTCTCTTTCCCCCGCCTGAATCTGCCAGAAAAAAAAGCCTTATTATTTCAACAAGTGAAAGCTTCTTAGAACTTAAAATGGAATATTTAAAGCTATAAACATGCCCTCCATATTCGGGGGTAAAAGTAGTTAATGGGCCAAATTTAAATAATTAACATCTTTAAGTAGAACACAGGTTTTCAGGGTCTCATATTAAAGATGCTTAAAAATCTTAGAACATGAAACAGAGTGACTTTATTGTGGCGCTAAGGGCCCTTAATGAGCAGTTGTCTTCCTTTTAAGGATCAAATGAGGTAATGCACGTTAAAATACAAAGCCGTCTACAAACTATTAGATTGCCATTTGGCGTTACAAAGGCAAATTACGTGTAATGAGCGATGGTTAATTTTCGTCCGAGGGCGCGGGTCGTCTGGGCGGGCCGGGGTGGGGCTGAGGGTTCCGAGCTCCGGTTTTCCGCGGGGCGTGTTGGAGGTCGGGCGCACTTACGACCGAGGCGAGGGCCTCGGGGCGCTGTGACATCGCAGCCGGGCGGGACGGTGGCAGCGTCCGGGAGCTGCGGGCCTGGCACGGAGGGGACAGAAGGGCTGCTTCTCAGAGGCAAGGTCCTAGGCCCGCGGGCCGGGGCGCCCCGGGGTGGGGAAGCGCTCCCGGGGCCCACCCGCTCCTCTCAGCGCTCGCTGCCCCGCCCTCCGGCGCCCCGGCTCGCGTCCAGCCGTTCGCCGACTCCGGAGTCCCTTGAGCCGCCGGTGTCGAGCAGAGTGGGCACAGGGAAGTTCAAACCCCCGACCCGCAGTGTGGTTTGTGTATCGCGGCCACCGCCAGGCCCCAAGTGGATCATTGCAGCAGCGATCCTCGGTTCCTGGAAGTGGCGCCGCAGCTTTTTCACCTGCTCGTTTTACCTTCTCAACTCCCTGCACGAAATGCATACACCGATCCTGTAAGGGGACAGCGGAGATCTTACTTCCGAGTCTGCAGTTTTAAGTTCTAAGTCTGAGTGTAACCGAATTTAGCTAAGCTTAGAAATCTAAAGTTTAGACATTCTCTTAAGAGTCAACTAAGATCCCCATTCCCGGACCGCTGAAAGCTGTCTGGCTCCGTCTGGCTCGTCCGACGCCTCTTCCAGATCACTCCAGAGGGTCAGGGAGCTGAGATCCCGCCAGACTATTCCTGGAGATCGACTGTCCTGCTATTTCTAACCAAGAAAAAAAGTCAACAAACAATAAAATAACAAACGGCCCGTTCTCGATTGATTTTTCCTCCATTCGGTAAAGTTAACCGCTTGTATTACTTGTTTCTGGATTTCGTATTTATGGAATGAGGGCCAAGAGAGAACATGCTTTGATTTTTGTATGTGAAATGGGAATAGAGTTATTCATTACTGCAAAATAGTTAGCACAACTTAGAGTTGGGCAATGTTAGTGGTTAAACCTTTATTAGAAGTCACCTAAACAATGAAATAGAGGTTACAAGGGATTAAAAAAATAAAATAAAAGGCCTTTCATTCAATTTTGGGTACACATTTCATTCAATTGCAGGTAAACATCTAAAGCAAAAATAATGAAACCAAAAAACTCTCCCAGAAGCTTCCACTACCCCCCAACTTAAAAATAATAAAAGTGATCTTGAAATCACAAAGTTTTCTCAGTACTTACTAGGGAGAGCAAATTCCTGACGGAATGTGAAAGCAGCGCCTGTCTGCCATTTTCTCTGAATCTTCTCCAGTTGCTCACCAATTCTCACTAGCAGTAAAAAGCTATTAATTTTTTTTTTAATAAACTGTATCCTAGCCCCCCGTCTCATTGGAGTTGGGCATGGCAATTAGCAGCATTTTTAAAAATTGGGCCAAAATAGTCAACATACAGGGGTTTATCCACACATGTTAGTGTTGTGTTAACCGGTTGGGCAATATCATTCATGCTTTGAACATCTGAAATTTGTATTGCTGCTACATATGCATTATTTATGCACAAATTCGTATCTAAAAACTCAGTTGATGGGTCTTTATGTGATTGTGGTTTACAAATTTACTCCAAAAGTCTTTCTAAATCATCATTCAATGCCGCTAACAAAGCCATTCTTTGGAAAGTGCTTGCATTTAGTGAACGGGATAGAGTTTCTGATTTGCTTTAAATTGAAAGTAAACAATTGATAGCAGAATGGAGTTTGGACATAACATCTGTGTTGATAAAAGTCTGATTGACTACTTGTTCTGACCATTAGGTTTTAATTCTAAGGCAAAGCCTTAAATAGAAAACAACTGGGTTACACCCTCCATGCTTTATATACAAAACACCATTCCTGTGCCTTCAACATTGCACACTACCACACACTCAAAGCTTTCATTCACATCCCAACACAGATTACAGAAAAGTACTTGCAATCCCTGCTGTTCCTCTCTGCAACTTTGATTTTGGATTTTTGTTTCTGTGCCTCAACTGGAAAAGATAAGCTTGTTGTACAGCCCCAAAACATTTAGGAAAATATCACATCTGCAGTTAGCATTTCTGGAACCGAGTTTTGCTGTGGCCTCTGTTAAACTTCGAGAGGGCTTTGTTCCACTCAGACCCTGCCTCGGCCCTCCCTCTTGGTTGTGAAGACACTTATCCTCCTCTTCAGTTAATGAGTTTCACCTAGTCTGGCCGTTTGTGTTTTTATAAAAGATCTGCAAAGCACTAATTGAAAGAAAAGAAAAAAAGCTCTTGCTTTGCATTAATCAGAATGTGGAATTCTATAGTAAAAACATTTTCTATTTCAATGTTTCAAGAAACAAACCTTATCCTAATTTCGGAATGTGCACACATAAACTCAGTGCATTTCTGGGTGTAGAATGTTAAGCCATCTGCAGCGATTACTTCTGCAGCGATTACTTCTGGCAGTGGTTCCTCTACTACTTAAAGGAATGCTGAAAGGAAAAAGATATGCCTACAGCAAATACACTTTTAGAAAATACTGTATAAAGGCTGTTTTTTCTTAATGATCTTTTGGATACAGAGTACACTTAGTCTATGAGATTCTTTGTTCCAAAAATAAATTATCAAGGGACAAACTGCATGAAGATTTTGTTTTCTTTAAATATGTTACTTGGAGCCCTTAGTCCCTAAGCTATTATTGGTAAATACTGGGTTGTAAAATATATATATTGCAAACCATGTGGACTTTTGGAACACATTTTCTAGAAGTAAAATTTCAGAATTCTTGTACTGCTATGAGGGAATCAAATCAATATAAACAAGCATTTTGAAATTTGGCACATTGGTAATAATTATACTAGCTTGGCAAAAATTTTGAAAATCAATTCTATCAATATGCAAAAACCCAAATTGGGAGAATTTTCTATAAGTGTATTACACCATTTTCATACTATTTTTTTTCTGCTCAAATTATTTCCTTTTATGTAAAATGTTTTTAAAAAAATTAGTTCTGATTTTCCAAAAATGCATTCACACACCCTTGATAAAGATGATGCACTTGCTTGTTCAGTGGTTGTTTTTCCCCTATGTGAAAGGGACTGAGTTTTATCATTATGTAAAATACAGTTTAGAGAAAGTGCAAGTTTAATTTCTAAAACACCTTCTGAAGGATTCACTTTGCACATTCAAAAAACACCCGAACAATGAAGTGAAATGAAATGTTTCAGTCTCAGACTAATTCTAAAACTTCAGATGTGTAAAAGTTTTAGGGTCTCTGGTGACTATTTGTGATCATTTATAAATCACGCTTTATCCATGTTAGGTCTTTTTCATTCATTTTATAAGCTAACATTCTTCAGCTTGCTTTTGGTATTTTTACTCCAATACCAGTTATTTAAATCATAAGTAAACTGAGATGCATTGTCTTGTCATGCCAACTACTGTTAAAAAAAAAAAAAAAGCCAAACCAAAATAAAACCTATACAACTTAGTGAAAAAGAAATGACCACTTAACTTTAACCAAAAAAGTACTTAAGATTCTTTTAAGTTATATTTAAATATTCATTTGAAACATAGGAAATATAAATTGGCATATTAAAGAGTAAATACATTATTTGTACAACAAAACACCAACAAAATCGGTGTGCAACCCCTATTAAGTTGCAAATATAATGGGAAAATTATAATTCTTACTCTTTACATTCTGATTACAATTCAATAAATCACCTTATTCTCTTCCTTCTTGACATGCTTTGGAATATAGACTGATGCCAATTTTAGCAAATTCGCTTGCTTGTTCTAGTATTTTATCAAGGTATTCAAATTCAGACAGGCAAATAACTTAGAGCAAATAACAGGTCCATGGAAAGACAGCGCGCATTTATTTTATCGTTTGATTTTGGGAGACCAGATTCTACATAAAAAGTAGTTTACAACCCTTCCCTCTTACGAGCTGCATCTTAGGTAGGAAATACCCTCTTTTAGAGTAATATAAAAACACTCATTTGCCAAATAACGATCAAAACATTTTAAAATCGCCATTAAATTTAAAAAGCTGTATCAATCCATATAAGCAGTATTTTGATTATTTTTATTCCATTTCTCTATTACCTAAATGGCAATAATTCCCCTGCAATAATGTTGCTATGTGCATGATCCACCTTGAGCTACAAGTTACTTTCAATCAAACATTAATGAAATTGCACTTAAGGGGGAGGCCTTTGAAAATTAATCTCTCAAATTCCACTTCAAAAAAGGATTCATTGTTAAAGCTGGGTTGATTTTTAGAGCTACAAACACCAACAAAGTTTCCAACTTTTAAAACTCTTGAGAGCTTTGGTTAGGAACGTGGTGGACGTGAACTCAGCCAGCTTTTCGAATAATTTAGGAACTTCTGAAGGAGGAAATCACCACCTCACAGCCTTCTGGCGTCGTATTATTCAATTCCGGGGCTGTCGCTGTTCCCCCCCCCCCCCCCCCCCCAAGCAAAGAGGTTCACAGGCTGCCCCTCTCCATGACCCGTTCACTAGTTTTTAATCTCCGTGTACTCAAGAGTCAGCTTCGGTGTGTTTTCCCCATCCGTTCTCGAAGTTTCTCACACACCCTCCGCGCCGCAGGCAGGACCCCGCCCCGGGGCGCCCGCGCGGTCACCACGTCCTGCCATAGAGCAGGTTGGCGCCAAGCACGCCGCCGCCGCCGCCGCCGCCGTAGTCCCCCGCGGCCGCGTCCAGGGCCGCCAGGCCGCCCCCAGGGCCGTGCAGCGCGGGCGGGCTGGGCGACAGCTCCTCGAGCTCAGGCGCGGGCGTCGGGGCCGGCGGCTGCGGGCCGGCCTGGCCGGGTGTCGGCGTGCTGGCACCGTTCCGGCACGGCTTGCCGTCCTTGACCAGCACGGGCACCGCCACGCGACGCGGGGACGGCGGCGGAGGCGGCGGAGGGCCCAGGCCGCCCTCCTGCTGCAGCTGCTGCGCCGCCTTGTCCTTGGCCTGCCGCTTCATCTTGTAACGGTGGTTCTGGAACCAGATCTTGACCTGCGTGGGCGTCAGGTGGATCATGCTGGCCAGGTGCTCGCGCTCGGGAGCCGACAGGTACTTCTGCTGCTTGAAGCGACGCTCCAGCTCGTAGACCTGCGCCTGCGAGAAGAGCACGCGACGCTTCCTTCGCGGAGCCGCCGCAGCCGCATGCAACGGCGCCAGCGTCTTGGCGGCGTCCGCGATGCCCGTCAGCGACCCCATGCCGGCCACGTTCACGCCCGCCGATGGCCCCATGAACCTGGAGACTGGGGAGGGCCCCAGGGGAGAAGCCGGGTGAGCGCCAGGCCTGCCGGGATCCCGCTCCCGCCGCCGCCCCACGCTCTTCACCCCGCGCGGGCCGCGACGCCGGTGACACCCCGGCTGGGTCCCAGCACGCTCCGTGCGCCCGGGGCCCGGCGCCCCCGGCCGGGTCCCGGGGCCCTCCGCGCGCCCCCCGCCCAGTCCCGGCAGCCCCCGCGCGCCCCGGCCGGGAGCCCGGGACCCTCGGCTCCGCGCGCGCCCCGGGCGCGACGGGCGAAGCCCGCGCCGTCCGCCTGCCCTCAGCCCCGCGCTGTCCGCCCCGCTCACTTGACGAGTAGCGCGGGTCCGGGCTGGCGCCGTACCAGCCGCTGGCCGCGGCGGCCGCGCCGCTCCGCATGCCGTCCGTGTAGGTGGGAAGCTCGCCCACGCTGCCCAGGCCGCCGTTGCAGTAGCCGCCCATGGCGCCGTGCGGAAACTGCGAAACGCCCGGCGGCATGTGGTAGGTGGCGGCCGCCGCCGCCGCCGCCGCCGCCGCCGCGTTGTGGCCCGCCATGGCGTGGGGTGGCTGCACGCCCGCCGCCGCCGCCGCCTGCGAGGAGGGGCCGAGCGGCGGCGCACGGTAGGCGGCCGCGGCCCCCAGGGGCGCCCCCAGGCCGGGCGGCGCGCCGTCCATTGCGCCGCCGAACTTCTTGTAGGTCTCCTCGATGGGGCTCAGGATGTCGGACACGGAGAAGGGCGTCGTGTGCTTGGGGCTCAACGACATGGCTCGGCGGACGGCCAGGTCGGGGGCCCGGGGCGGGCGCGGGCGGGAGGCGGCGGCCGCTCGTCGCCGCCACCCCGGCTGCGGCGGCAGCGCCTGTGACGGGGAGTCGGCGGCGCGGCGAGCCCCCGAGCCGCGGGATCTGGGGTTTATTTTAGTCCGCCGCCAGGTTTACGACAGACTCGGGGGGCGGAGCAACATCCCAAACGAGCAAACAATGGTCATTGACATCTTTTCCTCTACCCCCCACCCCCCGTAATGGAGGCAAGAAAGGTAAAGGGGGCAGTTGGGTGTTTCTTGAGAAGATCACCCCCCTTTGCTTTCTCCATCCTTCCCGCCTCCATCCCCAGCAGTTACCCCAACCCTCAAGCACCAGAAATAGAAACTCCGAGGTCGGCGTCGGGGCTTGACGTCAAGGACTCAGCGCTTCTTTCCTTCCAGACCGGAGTTTCCCTAAAGGGACTTTGTAGCAAAGTCCAGCGTATTTGGGGAGCGGGGATGTGGTGCTGAGTTGGAGGGGTTGTGCAGGGCTCGCCTTGTCCTCTACAGCGACCAGCCCCTCATTCGCTCCATCATCTAAAGTGTTAAAAAAAAAAAAAAAAGCTCTTGGGTCCCACCATAAGAGCGCATAAAGAGATGAGGTACAATGATCATCCTCTGCCATTGTAGGACTTCTAATTTATGCATCTTTAGACCCTTAAGCGTCATTTTGTGAGCAACCAAACGGGCACTTCCAAATTAGCTCAAAGTATCCAAATCCAAAGAAGAGAGAAAACATGCACACAGAGACACCCACAAATACACAGATACTAACTTGTAAGTATTCTGTTTTTATCTGTGGGGATGGAGGTTGGATAAGGGAAAGAAGGTACATTTTTATTTGTTAGAAGGTTTCATGTTCATTTTGCACTTGTAAAGTTCTTCACAGTTTTCTTTCCTTTGCTGTTGCTGCTTTTTCCCCCTCTTCCTCCCTCCCTTCTTCCCTGGTTTTCTCTCTCTCTGCCCCCCCCCCCCCCGCCATCTCTCTCTCTAAAGTAAATATTCAATTTAGGATTTATTCTCCTATCACTACCATGATCAAAAAGAAGAGAAAGAAAAAACCCCGAAAACCTAAGTATTTCTAGCTGTTTGAAATGGGTCTTTTTGTTGTTGTCAGAAAATACATAACCTGTTCAAGGAATATGAAATGGATGCAGAAACCAGGTAAAAAAGATAGTTTCTCTTGAAAAATTCAAAACCATGGATAAATTGATTTTTAAAAAAACTTTGTCATTCTTTAATTTGCAAATTTACCTGCAGAGCAAAGAACTTAGACATTGTGAACTCTCCACCAAATGCTGAACACGACAAAGAATAAGACAAAAGAAGTGTGCAAAGCATAGTGACTAAATTTTGAAAACAATCTTGCAGTTAAAAAAAATGAAAATGGGGAAACAAAGATACAGTGTTTAAGTTTTCCTGCATACTGGTGGGGCAGGAGAAAGACAAGGAGAATGCTTTCTTAAGCCATATTTTATTGTTTAAAAAGAAGAAGAAAAGGATGTGTGAAAACCATTCCACGTTAACGTAACAGTACATGTCTTGAAGGCAAGAACAGTGTTACCTATTCTTTTCCTGTTTGGTTTTAGCCCTTTGGTTGGAATGTCTTCCAGAGTTTTGCTCTTACTGTTTTAATCGTTTTGTTCATTTCAGTGAGTTTTGCAAAGAATCTGCCCTCTCTAGGGGTGAGGGGGTGGGAAGGGACCAGTATGATCCTCTGTGAGAACAAAGTGTCAACCAGACAAGTGTGTAGAGTAGTATTTAAAAATGCTGAAAGAACAAAAGGCAAAGTTACATGAATTGTTTGTAGTTGTCAGTTAATTGACTTAGCAAGGTTAGTATTGCTACAGTTTTAACATGATGCTACTTTTACAGGTCTTTCCTGAACTTGAAACATTTGGGCTAGGTCTTCATCCTCACCTGCAACTGGAATTGCCTATTAATTTTTTAAAATTGGTGGCACACAAAGAAGCATTTATGTGTGTACTTAAGTGATTGCTGGAACACTGAAAACTGTAATTTGGCTTTTAAATTTTGGTTTAATTAAAATTGTATGGTTTACTTGTATTAGCTTAAACAAAAAATAGTAGAAAGACATTTCAAACTTTTATCAGAGACAACAAGGTAAGTAAAAATACTTGTGTGATGGCATTTCTGGATAAAAAAGTCCGTGTGAACCATTATATTTTATTTTTCAAGTTCAAACATGTCTCAGAAATGAAACCTATTGTCATAATGTTCATGTCGATTAGTTACCCAAATTGAAGAAGTGTTTATAATTACATTTTTTCCAGTTATTATTCAGTCTGTTTTCAGGTTATATGTTTCATCTTGCCTAATTTGTTTTATAGAACTACAGGATAGCGGTTCACATCAAGCGGTTATACTGCAAGTTGTTGCTTATTTTGTTTTTCAGCTGTATTGAGTCCTGCTACAGGTTCATTTACATATGGAAGGATCCCATTTTTAAATAAAAAAGCACTTTATCATATTTGGAGGCTCTCTGCAGAGAGTCACTTTCTGGCTGCTGGGGAGCTTGATACCCTGAATATTACTCCTTCACTGGAGGTCAGTAGTTATGAAAAAAATTCACAATCTTTAACATTTCTCTTTATCAATTATTTGTGTCTCATTCTAGAAATGACATACCTTCATGCTGGAAACACCATTTGGATACGTGCAGATGATGTCTAGGGGGTGTATATGTACATTTATATACAGACACAAATTAAAACAGTCCACTTGATATTTCATTAAAGCTTTTCATCAAATTCACTTCATCAGATTGTCTGTCTAAATTATGTATGGAAATTTATACTCCGTAGATTCTTAAATATTATTGACTAAACTGGATTTCACGGAAATGTATTTTTAAGGAATGTTTTTTGTTCGGTTTGCTTTCCTTAAAAACAATGCTGGCACACAGAGGGGAAAAAAGCAAATACCACCAAAGGGAATACAGTGAAAAGAGATGGCCCTCTTCTCCAGCCTCTTCCCTTTTCAGAGGCACTATTACCTGTTTTTTTCTGGGATAGTCTGTACAATTTGAAGGATATAACCATTTTACACACTAGGGGTAACATGTTCTATATGGTTTCGTACCTTGCCTTTTTCATAGTTTAGGTTTTTGTAATTTTACACATTACATTTAGCACTGGAAACTTAATAAAAAAATGGGTTCTGGCAGAGATAGAAAATTTTCCTAGACAAGAAGTTTCAGTAGGCTCTCTTGGCTTCTTGACAAAAATGTGAAAAATGAGGTATTTATTGAAAATCCCTGATGTGTTAGTTAACTTTAAGGCTAAAGAGATTTGGCAAAAAAAAAAAAAAATCTGAAGTAGAAGCCTTTTCAAGATTTGGGATTTGCTGCTGTCAGAAGCTCAGAGAAAGGGGTCTGAGTGATGTTGAGAAACCTTCTGACCTATCCAGCCAGTACTTAAAGGGAAATATTTTTCTAGGTTGTTGCTTTTCTATCTAGCAAATAGATAGCTAATGTGTCCCAAATTTCCTAATAAAGACATACTGTGTTTGAAAATATAACTTTCTGTTTGATACTCAAGAAGATAAGTGACTTTTAGAAATGAGAAACTTCCTACATTTGTGATTAGTTTAAAGTAGTTGTGAAATAATTTGATTAGTAAAATTGCTATTTTGTGGAAGTAACTTTAAAATACAGTAGGGAAGGAATAAAGAAACATGTGAGGATAGTACTTTGAAGCAAAATTTGAGGTTATAAAGAGGAAATAAAACTACAGAACTAAAACACAAAAGTTTAAAAAAATTATTTTAAAAAAATTTGCTGGGATGCCTGGCTGGCTCAGTCTGTAGGGTGTGGGACTCTTGATCTCAGGGTTGTAAATTCAATCCTCATGTTAGGTATAGAGATTACTTTAAAAATAAAATCTTAAGAAAATGTTTTTGCTGATTCCCATCAATTTCTGAAATTTGGTTATTTCTTTTTAGTCATAAAGACCTTTTGTTTTAAATGTTCATATCATTATTTTGAATCTCTTATGATAATTTTATATTTGGATTAATGTGACCTGTTATTTGTCTTACCCTCTTCTAATGGGTACAGCAGAGGTAGGATTTTTGCAGTACTTGCGTCCCTCCCTGCCATACTTCCCTCTCTGAATCTTCAGTCCATCTCTCCATGGTACACTGAAATGCAGCTAGGGACTCTGACTGGGGAGAAATGGTAATCTCTCTTCTTGGGAGATCAAGAGGAAGAGGCTAGAGAACTTGATACCCCTCACCTAATCCCTGCAGTCATCCTTTCATATTTTCTTCACAAAATGCAAACTTTTTGCAATTTAGCTCCTATTAAAAAATCTTGAGTTACTCTTTCTTAAGATTCAGATACTTTAGATTGAAAATAGTTTTCTGACCAATGAATATATTTTAAATTGATGATTATTAATACAATGTGAGAATGAATGGTAGGTGTTAAAGACGTTATTGTTGTTGAAATTATCGTAATAATGAGGTCCAATTGATTCCTCAAAAACAAAAACTAGAAGCCTTTCTAAGGTCAAGCTGTACAACTAGTTTTTTCGGTTTTGATAGAGAATAACATTAGGCTACACCAAGAATGTAAATATATGAAAATTGACTAGTATGTCATAATTCTCTCACCCTAGGATTATGAGCTTGGCTAGAAATTTAAATTTTTGTGTGTTTTAAAACATTTTTTAGAGTAATGAAATACATGATAGATAGCAGAAACAATGGCAATTTTGAAATATATTTTTTATTTTATTTTTTTAAAGATTTTATTTATTTGACAGAGAGCCACAAGCAGGGTGAACAGGAGAGAGAAGCAGGCTCCCCACTGAGGAGGGAGCCCTAGGCTCCATGCTTTATCCCAGGACCCTGGGATCATGACCTGAGCCAAAGGCAGCCACTTAACTGACTGAGCCACCCAGGCGCACCTATTTTTTATTTCTGAATAACAAGTTCACTTGTGTGTCTTGCCTACATAGAAAGTTTAAGACCTTTTAGAATATAATAGCATTTCCATTGAACAATATCTTTGCCATATTTTTACATGTTTTGGAATGTCATTAAATAGCTCTTTTATAAGAAAAAAGAATCCTTTGAATTTTAGGCAAAACCATATTATTTTGTGGAAGGAGCTAGTTATTCTAAGGGTTTAACCATATCTCTACACATAACCTGATTAGAGTGCATACATATAGCTTTTTAAAAAATACATATTTTTATAACATTTTTCTCACTTTCAGTTTTTCCATATCTAAGGGGCTTCAGTGAATTTAATGTAAAACCTCTTTCTCTTAGCAAGTCCCATTAAAGATGTATATCACCTTGCATTTACAAATTGAATTGTAATTATATAATTGGGTATAATTGGGTTATTTGTTGCCATCACTTGAAGGAGAAATTCCAGTTTTTGACATTTTAATAAATTATTTGTTGTATTTGTTATTAATAGAGTTTTACTATATACATTTTAGAAGAAGTAACTATGATGGTAATATAATTTGAGAATAATTTGCCCAATTTTGTCCTTTTTTGTTCTGTGTACTGCTAATGTTGATGAGATATTTGTATGTATCTGTCTGCATTCTAGGTTGAGAACTGTGTTTGAAGCAATAGGCTAGTGTTTACCTCATAAATCAGTATGAGTTTTAGTAGGTTTTATTTATTTATTTTTATTCTTTAAAGATTTTACCCACTTAGAGAGAGAGAGAGATTGAGAGAACGAGTGGGAGGAGGGGCCGAGGGAGAAGCAGACTCCCTGTGGAGCAGGGAGCCTGATGCGGGACTCGATCCCAGCACTCTGGGATCATGACCTGAGCCAAAGGCAGACACTTAACTGACTGAGCCACCCAGGCACCTGAGTTTTGGTAGATTTTAAACAACTTAATTATTGGTTCAGTAATTTGCTTTAAAAAATATACATAATTTCGTGAATCTACCTTATATAGATGTTAAATGCCATAAAGAGAACAGATAAAAGTCTGCAAAGAACTGAGTGATAAAAGTTTGTGAAGTAAACTAATAATGGAATCTGACTCATCAGTAAACCTAGTATTTATTAAGTTTTTGAAAATGAAGTACAATACTAAATTTAAAAGGTATTTTACCATTCAGGGAATGACAACAGGTTAATACTGAAAAAGTGATTCAGACTGGTTTCAAATTGAACCAGAAATAATGGAAATTTTAGAAAAGTGCTACAAGCCACAAGCTATTGGAATTTGGCCAAAATGCCAAATAAGAATTGCTTAAGAAAATAAGTACCGGTCTGAATGAAACGAACTTATTTGGTATAGGGTGTAATATAGAATTACTTAGTAGAAGAAATGTATAACATTTGGAGTAATCTCTTCCAAAATAAAAAGCGTATATATCCCCCAAAAAGTTTAAAAAAACCCAATTAACTTAGCTGTAAAAATGGCAAACTTCAATGGGTAAAAAACTTTTTGAAATTACACAGTAAATGGGGTGCCTGGGTCGCTCAGTAGTAGTAGGTTAACCCTCTGCCTTAGGCTCAGGTCATGATCCCAAGGTCCTGGGATCCAGCCCCGAGCCCCGCTTCAGGCTCTCTGCTCAGCAGGGAGCCTGCTTCTCCCTCTCCCCGCTTGTTCTCTCTCTCTCTCTGTCTGTCAAATAAAAAAAATTTATTTGATAGAAAGCACAACAAGGAGAGTGGCAGGCAGAGGGAGAGGGAGAAGCAAGTAGGCTCTCCGTTGAGCAGGGAGCCTGATGCGGGGCTTGATTCCAGGATCCTGGGATCATGACCTGAGCCAAAGGCAAAGGCTTAACCAGCTGAGCCACCCAGGCACCTCAAATAAATAAACAAAATCTTAAAAAAAAAAAATAACATTAGACAGTAAAAAAAAAAATGGGGGAGTTTAAAATTGAACTTACAATTGTTTAATTCACTTTTTAATGGGATAAATAAATTTGAACTGTGAAGGGTATCTTAAGTCTGAATGTTGTGCTTAAGTTGTTCTAGGAATTAGATAATGAAATACTTTATAATTGTTTAATTTGTGCTTTATATCCTTACTGTTATAAACATAAAATATGCTGAAAGATCTGAATGAAAACTTTCACATATGAAATTTTATTTTTCTATAAATAATCTGGTATGTGTGATGATTTCTTCTAGAGTTAATTCTCTGAAATGTAGTATTTCTTTAGAATAATATGTGATAGTGCAGATATGACTGAGCCACCATTGTGAACATAATTGATGGCAGACTGCCTTGATGCAGCTCTTATGAACAATTTGCTGAGATTCAAAGGGTGATGGTGGAAATGGTAGTTTAGAAGTTGCTTTCTAAAGACACTGGAGGATGGAAAAGAAACCTGGGGTTTCCAGTGCCCTCTGAGATGATCACATAAAACCCTGGTTTAGTAGGTACAAGCGTTTTGTAAGTGCTCTGCTCATGAAAAATAATATTTATGTGGCAAAAAAAAAAAAAAGATTATTTGGTCATGGATCTTATTTTTTTTTTTAGATTTTATTTATTTGGGGGAGAGAGAGAGTGCGCAAGCAGAGTGCAGGGGCAGAGGGAGAGGGAAAAGCAGACTCTGCTGAGCAGGGAGCCCCACATGGGACTCTATCCCAGGACCCTGGGATCATGACCTGACCAGAAGGCAGACACTTAACTAACTGAGCCACCCAGGTGCCCCGGTCATGGATCTTAAATGAACAAATTGGAGTGTCATATCTGTTTGAAAGGAGAAATGGAGAATGTTCTGTATATTCAATATTCCATATGAGGTTGGCTTTAACTTCTTGGCAATAAGTCAATAAATGTAAATACAAAAATCAAACACTTTTCATACCAAGAAAGTCTAATCATGAATAGTCCTTAGCTTTCTTCTACATATAGATTGCCATATTTCTATGCGTTCAAGCAGTAAGTTGTATCTCTCTTACATAGATATTTTTAAAAAGATTTTATTTGAGATAGTGAGAGAGAGAGAGAGCACTAGTGGAGGGCAGAGGGAGAGGGAGAAGCAGGCTTCCCACTGAGCAGGAGCTTGACGCAGGGCTCTATTCCAGGACCCTGGGACCGTGACCTGAGTTGAAGGCAAATGCTTAACTGACTGAGCCACCCAGATGTACCTCTCTTACGTAGATATTTTAACATAGAGACTCAGGAGGAATTAATTATGTGATGCAATAGAGCAAAGCTTAATTATATATTTATTCTTCCTCTACATTGATTCATAAAGGATATGAGGCAATTTATAAATATATTTGTGTGCTTTTAACATTTAGTGAGAATCTGAACTTCGAAAATAAAGATCCTCTGAGTAAGAAGTTAAGATATAGGTGAAAAAAAATATAAAGGCCATGAAGCCTACTAAGTTCTATAGTTGAACCTCACACAAAGCTTTCTAGTGGTCAAATGAAAAAGCCAGTTTCCACTTTTTTTATTTTTAGGAAGAAAAAACCCTGATTCCTCAGGGCAAGAGGCATTACCTTACACTTCACTTAGAAATTCCTTATGGGGGACTTCACATAGGGAGCACTGAATATAAAATACTTAATAGTTCTATAGCAGATGGAGTTATTCCTTAAGATTGGCTCACTACAGTGGCCATTCCTCAAAAACTGGAGACCTCAACCCCAAATCAGTTTAATTAAGGTAACTCTGAATGAAAGATGGGAGCAAAATAATATGGTCCAGGTATGTAGCCTTCTGATATTCCAGGAATGAATTCCATACTTTTCAAAGAAGACTTCCTAGAAACCACAACAGTGTTCAACAGTTTGGTATTAGAAGGTTCTTATACTGAGGCTAACTAAGTTACTGTGATTTATATGAATCGTACCTAATTCAGTCCTTTCATGCTAAATTGTAAGTCTAGCCTTTTCTATATTTTCTAAATATAAGAAGATATATTATTACCATATTATCTTATGTTTTCTCCTTTTCACAGACAAAAAAGCCCCCAGAACAAAAAAATCTGGAATGAACATAGACAATTGTATTAACCAATAATTTGTCAAGTGATTACTAAATGCTTAAGAGTATCCTAAATGCTTTAGAAAATTGGGAAGAGAGCCCCTCTGATACCAGAGAGCAGAAACTTACTCTTGGCATACATATCTTGATCTTTAAACAGCACTTTTATATGTATATATGTATTATTTTATGTATTATTTCAAATTGTATATACATATGTTTATGTTTATATGCTTGTGAATGTCTGTGTATGTGTATGAATGTATATATGTACGTATGAGAATATATGCCAGATTCTAAACAGTTGATTTACTAATGAACTTTTTAGAATATAGCCCATTTGTAAGGTGAAGATAAGGCTAATACCTAAATCATGAACATTTATTGATCTTTTGCTAATGTGCTAGGCATGTTCATGAACTTCAGGTGTTTATTTCATTTAATAGTTATAATAGAAGAGAACTTAAAGTCTGATTGACATTGCAGTGAATTCAAGTTAAAAAATATTTTGAAAAGGAGTAGGGAAAGAGGTCTCAAAGAAAATTCTTTATACTGCTTTCCTGCATCTTTGCAAGGTTGATGGATCAGAATTTATGCAATGTTTGAGTAGCTATTGTTAATGAGACTATTCCTACATAGACTATTTTGATGACTATCTAGAGAAAGTTTACAAACTTACTATTCAACTTGATGTTTGTTTTGTATACATTTTCTTTATAAGGACAGCGGTAAGTTTGGAAGCTTTAAGTGACTGTAAGTAGAGTTAATAGAGCAGTGATAAAAGGTGTTTCTTTCATATACTTACTAAAATAATTTCCTTAGAAAAATTAACAATATAATTCCTCAGGTTATAGTGAATTACAAATATTTGATTTATAGATTACAGGCATTAATTATTGATATTAGCTTCTTATTAAAATTAAAATAATAAATAGAAACTTGCTACAAAACAAACTAAAAATAATATCTAAGTATATAGAGCAATTCTGTCCAAGAGTGATACAATGTGAGCCATATGTATGATTTTAAATTTTCTTTTTTTTTTTTCAAGATTTATTTATTTGAGAGAGAGAGAATCTTAAGCCGACTCCATGCTGAGCGTGGACCCTGTCACAGGCCTGATTTCATGACCCTGAGATCAGGACCTGAGCCAAAACCAAGAGTCAGACACCCAACCGACTGGACCACCCAGGCGCCCCTGATTTTATATTTTCTAATAGCCACATTAAACAAATAAAAAGAAACAGGTGAGATTAAACAAAAATATATCTTATTGAACCCAATATATGCAAATATTTCAAAATACAACCAACATTAAAATTATTAAGGAGATTTTTGGTCACTAAATCTTTTTAATTTTATATTACTCATATATACATATTTCTTTATGTATCTAGACCTTATATTCATACTTTAAAAAGATATAATGGTATTACATACATATTCTGACTTCCTTTTTTCACTTAATTATATTTTATATTAATTTCCACATCAGTATCTATACATATATTCCTTGTCAGTACAAATACATGCTCTTAAGGCATTGCACATAGGTGTTCATCATTCTTTCTAATGATCACGTTATATTCTATGATAAGGTTTTACTTTATGTTATTTTATCAGCCCCTGTTAATGAGTTTAGGCTCTTCTCCTTTCTTCTCCTCTCTCCATCCCCAACCTTCCCCTTCTCTTCTCCCCCCACCACCTTTTTCAGTTACAAACAGTGGTGCAGTGAACACACATGCAGATCTTTGTGCACTGGTACAAATATTTCTGCAGAATAGATTTTTAGAAGTGAAATTGGGTCAGAGGTTAGTTCATTATACATTTTGGCAGATGCTGAAATTACTGTCCAAAAAGGTCATCTCAATTTACACATCAGCAGTGTATGGTGTACTCTTTTCTCCCTGCATTTGTCACCAACACTAGATAATCATTAATTTTTTTTTACCAGTCTAGTTCAGTTTTACACACATAATGTAGTATCTCTTTAATGTTTACTGAAGTACATTTGTTCATTTAAAAAACAAAAAGAAAATTAGCCAAGAAATATATAAAGTGTGAGGGGGAAAGTCCCCTGAAATACATCCAGAGATAACCAGTCTTTTTTTTTTTTTTAAGATTTTATTTATTTATTTATTTATTTGAGAGAGAGAGAGAGAGAGAGAGACCACAGGAGAAGGGGCAGAGGGGGGAGGGAGAGGGAGAGAGAGAGAATCTTAAGCAGGCTCCAGGCCCAGCATGGAGCCCTATGTGGGGTCCATCTCACAACTGTGAGATCATTACCTGAGCTAATACCAAGAGTCAGACGCTTAACCTACTGAGCCACCCAGGCACCCCCAGATTAAGAATACTTAAGTATTCAAGCTAGAAATTTTAGCTTACAACTCTAACATATTTGCATTTCTCTTCTTGTTACTTTTCTTTGAGAGGAATATGGCATAATACAAATTGATTGTGCTTTAGAATTAGACTTCAGTTGAATCCTACTCTACCAAACTGTAAAATTTGGCTGCAAATTTTACTTAACCCTTCTGAACTCAATTTTTCTCATCTGTAAAAATGTGAAGGTTAGGGGCGCCTGGTTGGCTCAGTCATTAAGCGGCTGCCTTCGGCTCAGGTCATGATCTCAGAGTCCTGGGATAGAGCCCCGCATCGGGCTCCCTGCTTGGCGGGAAACCTGCTTCTCCCTCTCCCACTCCCCCTGCTTGTGTTCTCTCTCTTGCTCTGTCTCTCTCTGTCAAATAAATAAAATCTTTTAAAAAAATGTGAAGGTTAGCTTAAATATGTTTAATAGCTGAAATCACATATCAGTTCCATAAAATGTTTGCTTTATTTTATTGTTTTGTTTTGCTCTCACTGCTTTCTTTCTGAGAACAACAAAAGGACATATTTTCTAAAATACTATGTTTTATTGCAATGGTTATTTATTGCAATGGTTTATTGCCCACGATATGTCAAAGGAGATAACTGAGAAGTAATGTTAGCATAGTAATGGATCTGGACTTGTGGAGAGATTTATTCCTTTGAGGACTGAATCTTTCCTCACCATCCTCTGGCACCTCCCCTTCACTTAATCTCCTCTTGTCCCATGACATTCTATAGCCAAAGTGTTCTCCCTTTTGGGAAAACATGAATCTTCAGGCACAAAGGAAATACCTTTCTCTTTCCTTTTGGAAGAAAATTATCTGAATAATCCTGGACTCAACCAAGCAGAAAAGTTTCTTTCTTCCTTCTTTTTTTTTTTTTTTAAAAGATTTTATTTATTTATTTGACAGAGAGAGACACAACGAGAGAGGGAACACAAGCAGGGGGAGTGGGAGAGGGAGAAGCAGGTTTCCTGCAGATCAGGGAGCCCGATGCAGGGCTCGATCCCAGGACGAGATCCCATGATCTCATTAGATCATGACCCGAGCCAAAGGCAGACGCTTAACGACTGAGCCACCCAGGCACCCCAGCAGAAAAGTTTCTTATGGCAGATAATTTGCCTTTGGAAAGTTCTATGCCAGTGTAGAAATACCTTGAAGGTTATATCTTTAATAAACCCTAGATGGGAACTCTACAGTACAACATATGATATGCTACTGAAGGACACCTCTGTAACTAGAACAATGTTTTGCATTGCATCCAGTATTGTTTGGGTGCTAAACTAACAATTACAGAATCATTGTCTAGAGATGGAATGGCTTTTAGCCCTTTTCCACATATACATGAATATGTGCCACTCAGTCCTTTGTCCAGTAGCATTTATGAATTGCCCACCACATGCCAAGCTATAGATACAAAGAAGAAGACAGAACAGGGTCTGTCCTCAATGAAGCCCTCTGGTAGGGGCAGGGAAAGGGGAAAGAGAGAGAGGGATAAGTGAGCCAACATTTTTAATTTATTTTTAAAAGTGCTGTGGTAGTTATGCATAAGGGGCTATGAAAGTACAAAGGAGGAATCCCTAACTCAGTCTGAGGAGAAGATGGATTGTGGAAGATCAAGGAAGGTGACCTGGCTGAAGTAATATATGGGATGAACTTTATAGATCAGGGAGTTAGAAGGTGGAAATGGTATTCCAGATAAAAAAGAGCATGTTTGAAAAGGCATTTTAAGTCAATGAACATTTAGTGAATGTCTATCATGTGCCAAGCCCAAGGAAGCATGGAGTGTGTTCAGGGAATGGCAAGCAGCTGCATGTGACTGGAGTATAAGATACAAATTGGGAATTAGTGGGAGATCAACTGGAAAGTTCAGCAGGAGCCAGACCGTGAAGAGCCTTATATACCATGCTAAATAGATTGGACTTTATCCATAGAGAACAACAAGACTGGATTTATGTTTTGGAAAGTCATACTGGCATTAGTATAGAGAATGAATTCAGGAATACTAGTGCTGGAGGTAGGGCATCCAATTAGGAGGCCATTATAAAAATATATGAGGACTTAAACTAAAGCAGCAGCCACAGAAATGGAGGACAGATTTAGAGATATTTAAGGGGTAGAATAAATAGATCTAGAAATCTAAGAGTCACCACATATGAAGCCATCTCCTTTATCCCCCATTAACAGTTTTAGACCTGTCAACTTAGTAAATTAAAAAAATATACAGCCCCATGTAGGAATTCATGCCATTAATTTCCATTTAAACCCATATTATATTATACAGAACTATTTTTGGCTGCAGATTACAGGAACCTACCTTGAAGTAGCTTCTGTGAAGAGGGGGTTTTGAATGATACTGCAGTTTTGTTTCATAGACCAGAGAAGGATAGGCATGCAGCTGGATGTTAGAGACAAATGGAACCAGAAACTTAAATGTCACCAGCACACTCATTTCTTGACATCTTTCAGCATGTTGGTAGTGTTTCTCCTATACAGATCAGTTTCCTAAATATGGCAAGAAATGGCCAGTAACAGTTCTGGGCCTCCGATTCTCAGAGTCATTTCTCCTTTAATCCTAACATTGACTTGGCTTGTTCACTTTGGCCACAATTCTATGATAGGCAGCTACCACTAGAACTATCGGGTTCAAGATACGTGTGTGTTTGAGAGGAGGAGGACAGAGAACAGCTCCCGACTGGAGGGAGGGACATTATAGTCAAAACAAAACATAGCCACCAGAACTTTGTCAAATCCAATAGATTTCATCTAGTGCCTTTGACTTCCATGCTACAACTGATGCTACTGATCATCTTCACTTTCTGGAAAACTTCCTTAGTTTTTGTTACTGCTTCCCCTTTGACTTCATGCTCATTCTGCTTCATGCCCCTCACAGTTAAAAAAATGTGTTCAAAACTCAGTCCTTGATATTCTGATCAGCAGATCTCAAACGTTTAATTGGTGGATCTCAAGTGGTTGCTGCCACCTCATTCCCTTATCTTCACTTTTCCTGAGTATCCAGCAGGGAGAGGAAGAGTGTAGTTGGTTGTGCCACTTCTTTTCCAGCTTACCAGAAATTTTACCACCAGCTCTTATCTCTTGATCTCATGGGTTAAGGGAAGAGTAAAGAGCAAATCTTTTAAAGAAGGACTGGATTCGGGGCGCCTGGGTGGCTCAGTCGTTAAGCGTCTGCCTTCAGCTCAGGTCATGATCCCAGGGTCCTGGGATCGAGCCCCACATTGGGCTCCCTGCTTGGCAGGAAGCCTGCTTCTCCCTCTCCCACTCTCCCTGCTTGTGTTCCCTCTCTCTGTCAAATAAATAAATAAAATCTTAAAAAAAAAAAAAAAAAAAAGACTGGATTCCCCTGCTTTACATTTAGAAAATCCATTGTTTTTATAGCATTAGCAACATCTCTCTGTGGATGACTATTTCCTAACCATCCTGCTTCCAGGATACATCTTGTGATCTAGTCAGTCTTACTATCACATGAATATTCCAAGTGTAGTCCTACCTCCCTGTCTTTGTTCCTTTCCTCCCAACAATACACATACCATTCACACATCAAGGCCCAGCTTAAATTCTCTCTTCCTTAAAGACTTCATGGCTACTCCAGCCCTCTTGATCTTTCTTTTTACTGATGCCCCACTCCAACTTACAGTTTCTAGTACACAATTAGATTTATCAATTACATTTATCATCTTGTTATTTTGTCATTGTTAGAGAGCATTTTGTGGAAAGAGCTGGATTTTTTTAAAAAATTAAATGTTTGACAAATAACATTGTATCAGTTTTAGGTGTACCATATAATGATTTGATATATGTATATATTGTGAAATGGTTACCACAATAAGCTTAGTTAACCTTCATCACTGCATATAGTTATACATTTTTTTCTTTTAATGAGAACTTTTAAGATCTAATCTCTTAACAACTTTCAAATGTATTGTTAAATATAGTCACTGTGCTATAAATTACATCCCCAGGACTTATGTATCTTGTAACTGCAAGTTTGTACCTTTTGGCCACCTGTATTCATTCCCCTTTGCCCCCAATCCTTGGCAACCATCAATCTGTTCTCTGTATCTATGAGTTTGTGTTTTGTTTGTTTTAGATTTCATGTATAAGTGAGGTCATAGAGTATTTGTCTTTCTCTTCACTTAGCGTAGTGCTTTCAAAGTCCATCCATGTTGTTGCAAATGGCAGGATTTTCTTCTTTGTTAGGGCTGAATAAAATTCCATTGAATATATATGGAAATACATATATATATGTATATATATATAATTTTCTTTATCTATTTATCTGTTAATGGACACTTAGGTTGTTCCCATGTGTTGACTATTATAAATAATGTGGCAGTGAACATGGGAGTCTAGATACCTTTTCAAGATAGTGATTTTGTTTCCTTTGGATAAATACCCAAAAGTGGGAATTGCTGGATCATATAATAGTTCTATTTTTAATTTTCTGGAGAACCCCGTACTGTTTTCCATAGTGACTGCACCAATTTACATTTCCACCAACAGTGCACAAGGGTTCCCTGTTCTCTACATCTTTGCCAACACTTGTTATTTCTTGTCTTTTGATAATAGCCATTCTAACAAGTATGAGGTGATATCTCAATGTGGTTTGATTTGTATTTCCCTGGTGATGTTGTGCACCTTTTCATGTAACATATGCAAAAGATTAATATTGCTACTATAAAAGTGCTTTCCAACAAATAAGCCAATAGAGAATGGACAATTTACAAAAGAACGCAAATAGCCAATAACCACCTGAAAAGGTGTTCATTCCCCAGAAGTATTAGGGATTTGCAAATTAAAACAGCCATTAGAAGCCATTTCTCTCTCCCAGAAAGATTTATATTCTATCTAGAATTTGAGACTATAGGACCACAAAGGCACATTGTTGATGACAGTATAAAGTGACACAGTTTTTTGGTCTGAAAATGTTGGACAAGGATACACACACACATACACTGTCCTGATGGTAGCATAATTTGTAGTATTATAAATAATATGAATTCCCATCAACAGGAAAATGCCAGGTAGTTGCTGAAAAGAGTGGAGAAGGCCAGAATTCAGCTGCATTCACAGCCATGAATAGAAATGAATGATTTTGCAGGTTGCAAAACCATACAATATAATCCCATTGTGTAAAAGAAAGAAGGAAGGAAAGTATTTAAACATATACTTAAAACTTCATCAATCTGTTTATATGCCTGGAAAATTATTTGGAAGGAGTCACACCAGTTACAAAGAATTACCCATAGGGAGCAGAAGTAGGAGAAATAAAGTGAGGAATTTTCACCTTTTAAACATGGCTGCAATTGTTAGGATTATCTGTTTTTAATATGTTAATCTTGTCTCTCCAATTATTTAACTCTGGCTCCAGATAATGTCATCTCTTCCTGGTAGCACTTATCACAGTGCTGATCATTTAAATACTTGGCTCTACTCTCCACTTTCTTACATGGTGTCTGATTAGTAGTCTGCTGTAATTTTTATCCTTATTCCTCTATAATATAATATTAGCCCCTATCCTCGTCTGACTTCTTAAAAGATTTCATTTTGTCTTTGGTTTTCTACAGTTTGAATTTTATATGCTTAGGTGTAGATTTTTTAGTATTTTTCTTAGTTGGTGTTCTGTCAGCTTCCTGGATTTTTAGTTTGCTGTCTGCCATTAAATTTGGAGCATTCTTGGCCATTATTTTTTCCCATTAGATCTCATAACATATTAATCACAATTATTGTAAAATCCCTGTCTGATAAAAAAAAAATCTGTGCCATGCCTGAGTGTAGTTCTGATGCTTTTTTTGTGTCTTCAGACTGCTTTTTCTTGCCTTTCAACATGGCTTTTAATTTTTTTTGCTGACAGTCAAACATTATGTGTCAGGTAATAGTAATAGTAATTGTTAAATAGGCTTTTTAGTGTAAGATTGTAATGTTAATCTGGCTAGAATTTGGGTTGTGTTTCATGTTTTCTGTAACTGTAGGTGCTGGAGGCTTCAAATTTCTCTAGTGTCCTTGCTTTTGGCTCTCTTGCCAAAAAAGAAAAGATTAGATTTATTCTCAATGGCATCAAAAGATCTAGTGGAAATTTTATATATGTAGGCAGATCTTTTTTTTTTTTTTTTTTTAAAGATTTTATTGATTTATTCGATGGAGAGAGAGAGAGACAGCGAGAGGGAACACAAGCAGGGGGAGAGTGGGAGAGGGAGAGGCAGGCTTCCCACAGAGCGGGGAGCCCGATGCGGGACTCGATCCCAGGACCCTGGGATCATGACCTGAGCTGAAGGCAGTCGCTTAACGACTGAGCCACCCAGGCACCCCTAGGCAGATCTTAATACAAGGAACTTTTAGGAAAATTATTCAACAATGTTGGACATATAGGTTTATCATTTGAAAATCCATTTCTAATTGTGAATTGATTTGGGAATGTCAGTAAGTCTTTCCTACTCCCATGGGTGAGTATGTGGAAGCAGAAGCTAAGTGACAAATCTTCAGGTACTTGCAGTAAAAGAAAAACTATCTTGGATGAGAGATGGTCCTATATAGCTTCTGATGAGGAGATTCTTTGATTCTCAGTGTATCTTTTAAGCCTCCCAAAGGAGAAAAAGTCCACTCCTTTTTCAAATTTTTGTCTAAATAGAGTTTAAATCCATTTACACACTTGTAATGGTGATGGACTTTGAGGAAGCTGATGTAGAGTGTCAGGAACCCCGTCCCAGGCTTGCAGCTAAGGGCTAGGCATGGAACCCATCTGCAGCAGGATGTGCCAGTAGTAGCCATGCCTCCAAAGGAGACCCCAGTGGACAAACTTGCATGTATGTGTAGTGCTGAGCTGTCTTGACATTGTTCACAAGGGTGCCTATGAAGTAGAGGAGAAAGAAAATGCCTTTGCACAAGCTCCTGTGAAGTGACTTTCCCCTTATGCAGGAACTTATGTTCAGGGAAGAGATAGGCTCAACATGTCTTAAAA
Organism: Mirounga angustirostris; assembly: GCF_029215605.1. Classification (NCBI taxonomy): domain Eukaryota; kingdom Metazoa; phylum Chordata; class Mammalia; order Carnivora; family Phocidae; genus Mirounga; species Mirounga angustirostris. Next base: position 92,298,104 of record NW_026991718.1, on the reverse strand, counting down.
ATTTATCTACATTGCTGGGAAACTGCTGTATGTAGCATGCTTGCTGCAAATACAAAGCTTATGTGTGGCATGGCTGTTTGTATTGCTTTTGCACTAAAAGCTTTATTGTTAATGAAAAAGAGGGAAAGACCTTAGTTGGTTGTTTTACATCTTAGTGTTTTATTTTGAAGAAATAGTCATGTTTCCAAAGGTTAAAAAATAAATCAGGTCTTTAAAAAGTTGTTTTCAAGGGCTAAGAAATATTTTGAAATAATAATGTTTCTGAATTGTATATAATTCATGGTTTCTGAACTCTATACAATTCATTGGTTTTTCCCCCCCCACTGATGAACTCAAGATACATTTATGAATATATTTTCTCATTTTATTTTCCAGGAACCACTTATGTTGACTTCAATATACTTATTAAAGAACTGGGCCCAGAAAATTTAAGTTTTTGTCCAAGTCACATTGGATGTTAGTAGCAGAGTTGATAGGTTTTATATAAAGTGATTCTTTCCTAACACTCATAATCTTTTTTTTTTCCCTTCGGTTTTTAAATTATTTATTTATTTATTTATTTATTTATTTATTTATTTATTTATTCTTATGTTAATCCCCATGCATTACATCATTAGTTCTAGATGAAGTGTTCCATGATTCATTGTTTGTGCATAACACCCAGTGCTCCATGCAGAATGTGCCCTCCTCAATACCCACCACCAGGCTAACCCATCCTCCCACCCCCCTCCCCTCTAGAACCCTGTTTGTTTTTCAGAGTCCATCGTCTCTCATGGTTCATCTACCCCTCCGATTTCCCCCGCTTCATTCTTCCCCTCCCACTACCTTCTTCTTCTTCTTTTTTTTCTTAACATATATTGCATTATTTCCTAACACTCATAATCTTAAAAAGAATTATATTGTAATTTATAAACATTAAAATTCATTCTTTTTAGTGTTTAGTTCTGTGAGCTTTGACAAAGGCATACAGTCATGTAACCACCACCACAATTAAAATAAGGACTATTTCTTTGGGGTGTCTGGGTGGCTCAGTTAAGCATCTCCCTTCGGCTCAGATCATGATCCCGGGGTCCTGGGATCGAGCCCAGCAAATAAATACAATCTTCAAAAAATAAAAAAATATAGAATATTTCCATCAACCAAAAAAAATCAATTGTGTCCTTTTAAAGTAGGTTTTGTTTGTTTATTTATTATTTATTTGACAGAGAGAGACAGCAAGAGAGGGAACACAAGCAGTGGGAGTGGGAGAGGGAGAAGCAGGCTTCCTGCTGAGCAGGGAGCCTGATGCTGGCCTCGATCCCAGGACCCTGGGATCATGACCTGAGCCGAAGGGAGACGCTTAACGACTGAGCCACCCAGGCAGCCCTCCTTTTAAAGTTTTAGATTTTACTTTTAGGTCTATGATCCATTTTCAGTCCATTTTTGTGAGGATGTGAGGAAGTATGGATGTAGTTATTTTTTCTTCCTTCCATCATTTCTTCTCTCTCTCTCCATCCTATCATCTCTCCCCCCTTTCTTTTCCCCTTTTTTCCTTTCAAAAGTGGATATCCAATTATTTGAGGACCATTTGTTGAATCGCCTTTTTGTTTTTGTTGAAGATAATTCACCTTATATGTGCATATATAAAATTTCTGAGCTCTCACTTTTATTTCATTAATCTATATGTCTATAAGCCTCATGGATTTTAAATTTATTAGTGTGGATAAGACCTAAGATGGCCATCGTTATCCCACTGCTTGAGCTGTGACATGCCAAAAAAGTACAAAGCAAAGATTTCTATGTATATATACATACATATTTTGACTTTTAAAAAATGTCTTACTATAACTCATTCACATTTGTATTTCCAATCTAAAATACTGAGATTACATTTGGATCAACACCTTTGGTACTTATATCCTAAAACTAATTATGTTGCCAGTGTAATGAAATGAAAAAGTTAACATGTTTAAATCTGTCATGTGAAACTATTTCAGATATCACAGTGAAACCATTTTGACATCCTGGTTGTCTCTAGTCCCATAATTACTTTTTAGTTTCGAGAAAATCTGTTTCAATATTAAAAGTATTCAAGAGTAAAACATTACTAAGAAAGTAGAGATATTTCTTTCTCTGAACTCTTAGTACAAGTCTCTCTGTTTTTGTCTAACTTCGTCTTGTCTGGCCTGAATGTGAGTTGCAGAGTGTATATCAAAATTGGTGGGACTCCACCTTCTCCCTTGCCTACGTTCAAAGCAAGACTTCTTTGGTTCCTCTGACAAGAGCTTTATTCCAGCAGTTATTTTGTTTCTCAGGTACTCTCTCTTCAAGCCCATGTTTAGCTGTAGATAGGTTTTGTCTCTATTGTTGGAGGTGATGGGGTGCAGGGAGCAAGGGATAGAGTACCAACTGCTAAAATCTCTGCTCCCTACACCTCCAGGTCTGGGGTTCTAAATCACTCATTCCTGGGAGTGGCCATGGCTATGGAAGACAGAGGAAGAAGAGTTTTTGTAGTAGTTGTTGTTTACCTTGACCCAGACCACTGATATGTTCTATTCTCTTCCCCAGTGACTCTTATTCTCTACCATTGACTGGGTTGGCTTTCTGTAGCCTTGGAAATGTACACCTCTGCCATGACACTGGATGAGCACGGTCACTCCCAGACCAGGGCCGTCTCCTACTCTATACCATGCACATGGCCGAGCACAAGACTCCAGAGAGCCACAGCTGGGCTTACAGATAGGACAGTTCTTTACTGCACCTACTAAGGGTCACACTACATTGCCTCCACCGTACTGTGGTGTTTCCTGCTTACCAAACCTTGGCTCCCTCTCTTTTAATGGACACTTTGCAGAGTGTGCCTCGGAAGGGACTCTGCCCAACATGCTCTTTGACAGCTCCCAAAAGGCAAGCCTTTGCCCTTTACTTGATGCCATTCCCCTCCCTCCCTGATAAAGTGAGTTGTTTTTACCCTCCTCTCTGCCTAGGCCGAGTACAACTCATTAAGACAGTCTTGGGGTTTGCAGATTTCCTCAGCACTTTGTAACACACCCCCCTACACACACACAACTCCACCCCACTCCACTGTCACAACAGACCCTTTCATCTCTTTTGGAGGGCACTATAGCCAGGAATAGCTATTTCAGTGGTGCTAAATGAAAAAACATTCTAAGCCTACTGATTCAGCGACCCAAACTTATTGTGTTCATGGTGCCTTAGGAAGGGACTGTTGTAAGTGGAAGACATCTCCCTGTACCCTTAATGACCCAATACTTGGAGCAGCACCAGCTGGGGCCAGAGGAGAAGCTGATTTTACCTGTAGGCTTCATTACTCTGTTTTGCTTTCCAAATTTCAGTCTTCTAGAGAGGCACTTGTGCAAATGATCCCAAGGCCTTTAGCCCTGCCTTCCCCTGCCCTCTTTTCCAGGGTGTGACTCCCAGAGTGAGCCATTTAAAGATTTGATATGTCATCTTCTACATTCCTTTATGCATTTTTAAAAATATACATGGGGTGATACTACACTTTACTCCTATGTTGCTGGCATTTTTCATGTTCACGAAAGGTATAGTTATAGCATGGTTTACTTCACCAGATCTTTACTGACAAATATTCATGTTGCTCTAAGTATCAGATATTGCAAATATCAATTCCCTGAACATCCACGTATGTATGTGTTTGTGCACCTGAACAAAGATTTGCTTAGGATGTATACTTAGAAGTGAACTGAATATAGAGTTTATATTTTGATACACATTACCCTTTGGGAAAGCAACACCATTTATGTTGTCACCAGCAGTACATAAGGATCACCTTTTCCCTACACTCTCACCAGCTTTGGACTTTATTATTTTTTTCATCTGTCTCACATCATACCCATGCCATGGGAAACAGAGTATTTTAATATTTTCATTTGCATCTCTGATTATCAGTGGGGTTGAGAATCATTTTTTATACTTAATAGTCATTTGGACTTTTTTCTGTGAATTGTCTGTTCATAATTTTGTCTACTGTAGTGTTCATCTTTTCTGTATTGATTTGTAAGAGCTCTTTATGTAGTAAATATGTTAACTCTTTGTCTTGTGTATATATTGCAGATGTTTTCCCCAGTTTGCCTTTTAATTTTGATTCTAGTGTCTTTTGCTGAATGGCATTTCAAATTTTTATGCAGTCAGATGTGTTGGTATTTTCCTTTGTGACTTCTGGTTTTTCACTCTTTTCCCACTTAATGATTATAAAAATATTTAAATGTATTTATTGCTCCTAATGATTTTTAAAAACCTTAGCTTGGAGAATTTGTTTTGTTAAGGGAAGGATTATTGTGGGATGACTTCCCATGCTGAATAAAGAAGAGTAATATGAAGTCACTTCTTCATAGGTCTGGTGAAATAGAATCTTATGAGCACCATAGAAGTTGAGTGCAGCCAAGAGCCTAGTTCAATGACATTGGGTACGTCTACACAGTTGTTTAAATAATTGCCCCAAATGTTTCATAAGTAAATGAAAGATAGAACATATGTTTCTCTTTTATTAAGTTGAACAAATCTTTTGTTTCCAGCCTTGACCAAATATATACCAGCTTTATAATTTTTAGGCCACTAACCAACTGGCTTAGATTTTTGTATAAGGGGAAAGAAGCCTGGGTAAGTAATATGTTATTAATTACTGTTGTAGCCACCCTGAGAAACAGAATGGACACCCTCTAAAACTTAGTTTCAGATGTTGAGACTGATGACACCACACACACACCAAGAGGGTATGAAAAAGTTAATTATCTATGTAATACCGGTCTTTAGGGAGAACAGAGCAGGGCAGGCATCTGAGGAGATCCAAAATGGCTTGAGAGAGTAAGGAAAGGAGACTGGCATGGCTATTGTGGTTGGGGATGGAGCTGGGGAAAAGGTTCCTGTGTGTGGGCAGGAACTTGCTTGGTTTGAATCTTCTGGGGTCAAAGGAGGAGCACCCAGGCTTTCTTATCAGCTTTCCCAGATGTGGGGTAGAGGGGCAGGTTACAGGCAGGGGTGTGGCTTACAGGCTGACAGTGATCAGATTCTTATTATAACCACTGATGACTGAACAGTAGCATTTACATATCCTGAAAGGTGGGAGCACCAGTATACTGAAGAATTGACACTCCCCCCCAAATACTGGTTTGTACTGAATGGTGTACATGTAGTTGCTAATAGCCAGAAACTACCAACTAACCAACCAAACACCTTTAAAAAAAATAAGAATATTTGTGTCAGGAATTGCAGATAATCATGATGTGGGGGTTCATCACATCTAACCTGAGGCTTCTTGATAGCCCAGACATTTATGTTGAAACAGATTTTAAATGATTTCCTCAGCCACATGGATACACATGATTTTATACTCCTCTAACAATAATGCCTCAGTCCTAAGTTTTTCCATTATTTGGTGATTTAGTTACTAATGTCCTATGAATCAGATGTCAGCAATGCATTTATTCCTAGAATGTTGAGTATCTAGACACTGTGGCTATTTTTCTTTGTAAAAATTCTATTTGTTGATATGATTTTCTCATTTCCTCCTGAAATCATTCCATCATTGTCAGTAATTTTATTCTCTCTCTTTAGGCAGCAGTTACTACCCTTGACTGCTTGCTTTTCAGATTTTCTGTCTGTCTTGGTAACCACTTTCAACAGTACAAACAGACATAGCGGAGCATTTACTTCTTAGATATTCCTGCTTTTGTTGAGAGTGTAAGTGGCTATTTTATTTCAGTGGGTTCTTTGACTTAGATTAGTTACATATATCTTTGTGAATCTATTTAGTTCTGAGGTAAGTTTGGTTTCATGTTTAATACTAATTTTTAGGGCCTGAATGATTGGTTGGGAAAACTAAAGATTCAAATATTACTTATTTTTTCACCACCCTAATGCTATGCTATATAATTAATTTTTGCCTTCTGCTTGTCATACACCAGGCTCTTGAGTCACAAATTCCATTTGCAGTTATTTGTTTTTAAAGAGTTAGTATTCTATCCTTTTGTTTTTATACTACTGTTTTTTAATCCTTTCATCCATGCTTCCTACATAGGTTTTTATTGTATGTACAAAAATTTGCTTCCTTTTTCAAGGTATTACTCAAGCACCTTTCACTGCATGAATCCTTTTCCATTATCCTATTTTTTTGAATTACAAACCAGAGATTTCTGAGAGATCAACAGGAATTTCACACTGATATCAAATTCATGGAGTTGAGGGATTTCTTTACTAGACATATTTGGCAAATATAAAAACTGTTAAAATAGAAATCTCAAAAGTTAAAAATAGGGAACAGTCTTTGGTCCAGCTTTCTTGGAAAATGTTGAACAAATTTAATTTAAAATAGGGGCAATAATTTGCAATGACGTGGATGGAACTGGAGGGTATTATGCTGAGCGAAATAAGTCAATCAGAGAAAGACGTGTATCATATGACTTCACTGACAAGAGGAATTCTTAATCTCAGGAAACAAACTGAGGGTTGCTGGAGTGGGGGGTGGGGTGGGAGGGATGGGGTGGCTGGGTGATAGACACTGGAGAGAGTATGAGTTATGGTGAGCACTGTGAATTGTGCAAGACTGTTGAATCACAGATATGTACCTCTGAAACAAATAATGCAATATATGTTAAGAAAAAAAAAAAAGATAGGAGGGGAAGAATGAAGGGGGGGAAATCGGAGGGGTAGACGAACCATGAGAGACGATGGACTCTGAAAAACAAACTGAGGGTTCTAGAGGGGAAGGGGGTGGGAGGATGGGTTAGCCTGGTGATGGGTATTAAAGAGGGCACGTTCTGCATGGAGCACTGGGTGTTATGCACAAACAATGAATCATGGAACACTACATCAAAAACTAATGATGTAATGTATGGTGATTAACATAACAATAAAATAGGGGCAATAATTTTCCAATCAAAAGAGTAATGTTAGCTCCCTGTTCTTAAAATCAGAAACTCATGAATAAAATGCAAAGGGATTGTGCTATTAGCACTAACTGATGCTATCAGCATTAACATGGATTAGATTTGTTTCTTAAGTCAAATGGAATTAAATCACTAAGCTCTGAACTCAGAAAAACTTCAGCAAGTACTGTACAATCTTGATATAACCTGCACTATAACATGACCAAGGTAATCATTATAATCTATCAAAATTACATTCAGCATACCTACACATTAATTATTGAAAGATAATTATATATTCCCTATGAAAATAAACATAGTACTAATATGATGATGAAATAATGCTATATAGGTATAATCATGATGTTATCAGCTTCCAAGAAAAGGTTAAACTTTAATACAATATGATGATCCTCCAACATTACTATTTAATGTTCTAGTTTATGCCTCCTTTCACAAATCTAGGTTTGGGTCTCTTTCTGGATTCTGTTCTCCTCTAGTCCATTTGTCTTTCCAAGCACTAAACCACACTGTGTTGTTTACTGTGGCTTTATAATAAGTCTTGATATCTGATTAAGTCCTCCTCCTTTGCTTTTCTTCAGTTGTCGGCTATTCTTTGCCCTATACATTTCCATATAAGTTTTAGAATCACTCACAAAATGCTGATAACACATACAAATAAATGACTAAAACCCTAAGAAAAGATCACTAGAAGCCACATGTTTCAGGAGTTCCTATGCTGTTTCACTAATAGGTAACTCTGCAATGATGGATGGGAATGAGAGTAGCAGGATACCACATCAACTGGTGCTCCCTGAGCGTATTTGACCTGTGACACCACCATCCCTCTTCTCACTTCCACAGACAACTGCCTCTTCTCACTTCCACACACAAACTTCCAACCACACAAACCTTCTGTGACTTCTTTCCCCTTCCAGATTAACCTGATTTACCCTCAGAAAGAAATGCTGGAGTGGAAGGGCAAGGAAAGAAGGCATAAAGAGTGTAATTTGCTCTGCATCTCAGCCCTAGCCTAATGGAAATATTCATTTTATAGTTTATCAAGAGACATGTGAAACAAGGTGTTGCAAAAGTATGGGGAAGGCCTACACTGGAGTCAAGTCTATACTTCAGGTAGGAAATTAATGCCCTAATTCTCTCTATGGTTTATTATCAAACACACATAAGCCATTTTTCAACTTCTTACTTGTGAATATAATACTTGATAGGTCCCAAAACACAGAAACAATTGTTCAGGAAGAAATGGAATTAAAGGTTAAAAAAAAAATTCAATACTTGATAGGTCCCAAAACACAGAAACAATTGTTCAGGAAGAAATGGAATTAAAGGTTAAAAAAAAAAATTCAAAAATATCCTTTAGATTAAAATAAAAGGCTGAGCAGAGTTTAGAGGAAAGCCAATGTAAAGGTATTGCTACATATTGGTGTTGAAGTCTTTTTTTAAGGTATAGTTGACATATAACATTATATTAGTTTCAGATGTACCACAAAATGATTTGATATTTGTACACATTGTAAAATAAACACAATAAGTCTAGTTACCATCCCGCACCATACATAGTTACATTAGAATCACTTTGTCAGCTTCTATTAAAAAAAGCTTTTAGGATGTTTGGAATGGATCAGTTTGGAAGAATGGACTTATTTATGATGTTGGTTTTCCATCCATGAACATGACATGTCTCTCCATTTGTTTAGGTATCTCAATGTTTTATAGCTTACTGTGTAAAAATCTTACACATATTTTGTTAAATATACTTCTAGTAAAATGATTTTAAAATTTTATTGTATAACAAATATCTAAAATTTTTCATTTTCTGATTGTATATAGAAATATAGTTGTATAGAAATACTTAATTTTTAAAAGATTTTATTTGAGAGAGAGAAAATGAGCGAGCAAGAGAGAGAAGGACCAGGGGGAAGGGCAGAAGCAGACTTCCCGCTGAGCAGGGAGCCAGATGTGGGGCTCCATTCCAGGACTCCAGGATGATGACCTGAGCCAGAGGCAGATCCTTAACTGATTAAGCCACCCAGGTGCCCTAGAAATACGTTAATTCCAGCAAATTTGCTAAATGCACTAATTCTAATAATTAGTTAGATTATTTGTAGATTATTGTAGATAATTTTGTAGATTATTTTGAACTTTCTACACACACAATCCTATTGTCTGTGAATAAGGATGGTTTTAAATCTTTTTTCCATCCTTAAAATACCTCATGACACTGCATGCTAGTTCAAAATTAAAAAATCAGTGAAATTAATGCACTGTATCAACAGATGAAAGAAGAAAAAAGCATATGATATCTTCAATAGGTGCAGAAAGAGCATTTGACAAAATTCAATATCCATTCATGATAAAAAATCTCAGAAAAGTAGGAATAGAACTCCTACAACTCAATAGAAAAAAACCTCAATCTGATTTAAAAAATGAGCAGAGGATCTGAGTAGACATTTTTCCAAAGAAGACATACAGATGGCCTACTGGTGCATGAAAAGGTGCTCAACATCACGAATTATCAGGGAAACACAAATCAAAACCACAAGATATCACCTCACACCTGTTGGAATGACTATTATCAAAAAAGACAAGACAACAAATGTTGGCAAGAATCTGGAGAAAAGGGAACATTTGTGCACTAATGGTGGGAAAGTACATTGGTATAGTCATTATGGAAAACAGTATGGAGATTCTTTAAAAATTAAAAATAGAACTATTATATGATCCAGCAATTCTACTTCTCACAGTATTTATCCAAAGGAAACAAAATCATTATCTTGAAAAAATATCTGGATCCCCATGTTCACTGCACCACTATTTACATTAGCCAAGATGTGGAAGCAACCTAAGTGTCCATCATTGGATGAGTGGATAAAGAAAATGTTATATGTAGGGGTGTGTGTGTGTGTGTGTCTGTGTAATTTAGCTATATAAATAGAAGGAAATCTTGCCATTTATGACAATATGGTTGGAGAGCATTATGTTAAGTGAAATAAGTCAGACAAAGACAAATACTATATGATCTCACTTATATGTGGAATCTAAAAAAAGAATTCCTAGAGAACAGATTGGTGGTTGCCAGAAGCAGGGCGTGGGAGTGGGTGAAATGGATGAAGGTGGCCTAAAGGTACAAACTTCCAATTATAGGATAAAAAAGTCCTGGGTATGTAATATACAACATAATGACTATAGTTAACTTGTACCATATTGCATACTTGAAAGATGCTGAAAGTAGATCTTAAAAGTTCTTATCACAAAGAAAAAAAAACTGTGTAGTGATGGATGTTAATTTATTATGATAACCACTTTGCGATTTATATATATCATTATGTTGTACGCCTAAAACTAATACAATTGTATATGTTAATTATATCTCAATTTAAGAAAAGCTACAAGAACTAATAAGTGAGTTTAGCAAGATCATAAGATACAGGCCAATATACAAATATTAAATATATTTCTATATATTAGCAATGAATAATTAGAAATTGAAACTTTTAAAAGGTACCATTTACAATAGTACCAGAAAAGAAATATTTAAATATAAGTCTAGCAAAATGTGTTCAGGATCTGTATGCCTAAAACTACAAAACATTGATGTAAGAAATCAAATATTTAAATAAATGGAGAGCTATATCATGTTCTTTGGAAGACTCCTACTACTGAGATGTCACTTCTCCTCAAATTGATTCAACACAATCAAGCAAAATTCCAGCAGAAATTTTTTTTTTTCCCAGCAGAAATTTTTATAGAAATTGAGAAGCTGATTCTAAAATTTTATAAGGAAAGGCAAAAGACCAAGAATTGCCAAGATGATTTTGGGGGGAAAAAAAGGAAAGAAAAAGAATAAAGTTGGAAGAACTAATACTACTTGTTTTCAAGACTTATTATAAAGCTACAAGTAATCATGATAGTGTGACATTAGTGAAAAGACAAATATATAGATCAATGGACTAGAATAGAGTCCAGATGTAAACCCACATGTATATTGTCAATTTTCAGTGAAAGTACAACGGTGATTCAATGGAAACAGGCTAGTACGGTCATGCCACATGCAGCACTGTGGAGGAATTTCAGATGCACTGTACTAAGTGAGAGAAGCTAGCCTCAAAAGGCTACCTCCTGTATAATTCCACTATATGATGTCCTGGAAAAGGCACCACTATAGTGACAGAGAACAGATCAGTAGTAATATTGGGGGAATGGTTTGACTACAAGGAGGAAGAATAAGGGAATTTTTTGGTGGAGGGTAATGGACCTCTTCTGTATGACTGTATGCATTTGTCAAAACTACATTAAAAAGAGTGACTTTTACTACAAGTAAGTTATACTTAAGGAAAAAATAAACTTCTACAATGGGATAAATTCATAAAAGTAAAATTGCTGAGTCATGTGGCATGCATATTTTTTATTCAATGCTAAACTGCCTTCCAGGAAGATGGTCCAATTGAGATGCTCTGTCCCCATCCCTGCAGGGAGGGGATTGCTTATCACTCCTGGGCAACAATGAGTTTTTAATATTTGTCAAACTGGTAAATAAAAAATGATATCTTGATTTTTTTATTTTCATATTTAAAATTTTAAATGAAGCCAAACATCTTTTACATATTTATTAGTCATAAATAATAAATAGTTTAAGTAAATAATAAAAATTTTTATTTTTCTGAGTTATCTGTTCATGTTCATGTCTGTTAAGGTATTTATTTTTTTTCCATTTTTGATTTTTAAGTGACTTTGTTGGTTAGGAATAGTAACTTTTTTTTTTGTCTTTTTTTTTTTTATGTTATGTTAAGCACCATACGTTACATCATTAATTTTTTTTTTCATAAATCAATAAAGACAATTTATTTTTTAAAGACTGGCCAAACATCAATATTTGTACAAAGTCCTTTTATCCACTATGATTATACTTGCTTTTTTTTAAAGATTTTTTTAAATTTTTTTTTATTCTTATGTTAATCCCCATACATTACATCATTAGTTTTTGATGTAGTGTTCCATGATTCATTGTTGGCGTATAACACCCAATGCTCCATGCAGAACGTGCCCTCTTTATATTTATTTATTTATTTTTAGATTTTATTTATTTGACAGAGAGAGATACAGCGAGAGAGGGAACACAAGCAGGGGGAGTGGGAGAGGGAGAAGCAAGCTTCCCACCGAGCAGGGAGCCCGATGCAGGGCTCGATCCCAGGACCCTGGGGTCATGACCTGAGCTGAAGGCAGACACTTAATGACTGAGCCACCCAGGCGCCCCTAGAACGTGCCCTCTTTAATACCCATCACCAGGTTAACCCATCCTCCCATCCCTCTCCCCTCCAGAACCCTCAGTTTGTTTTTCAGAGTCCATCGTTCTCATGGTAACTTTTTTTGGGAATAGTAAATTTTTTGTTTGTCATTTGACTTTAGTTTTATTATTTTGGATTTTGCTTTAACATTTTTATTGATTAGTTATTGTCTTATTTTATAACTTCTGTGATTATTTTAGTATAACATCATCAAAGAATATGCTTTTAATGTACTTCTGTGTTTTGTGTAACCTAATACTTAATCAATTTTATAGATATTCCCTGGATGCTAGATAAGAAGGTAAGCTTTGTCATTTGAAAAAATTTTTAAAGACTTTAAGACCAATTTTATTAGATTTACAATAATGTTGAGAGAGGTGCAGAGATTTACCATATACTTGCTGCTCCTACATATTCGTAGCCTTCCCCATTATCAACATTATTCACCAGAATGGTACATTTTTTAAACTAAGGATGAACCTGCATTGACACGTCAAAAATCCATTGTTTATTTTAGGGTTCACTCTTTGTGTTGTAGATTGTATGGGTTTGGACAAATGTAAAACGACACATTTCCATACAGAATATTTTCACTTCTCTAAAAATCCTCTGTGCACTGTCTATTCATTTCCCTTTGCTTCCATGCCTGGCAACTACTGACTTTTTTATTGTCTCCATAGTTTTGCATTTTCCAAAGTGCCACGTATTTGAAATAATACAGTATGTGGTCTTTTCAGGTTGACCTCATTCACTTAGTAATAATATGCATTTAAGTTTTCTCTGTGTCTTTTTGTGGCTTGATAGCTCATTTCTTTTTGGTGTTGAATAATATTCCGTTGTCTGGATATACCACAGTTTACTTATCCTTTCACCTACTGAGGGACATCTTGGTTGCTTCCAAATTTGGGAAATTACAAATAAAGCTTTTATAAACATCCATATGGAGTTTTTTTGTGGACATAAATTTCAACTCCTTTGGGTAAATACCCAGGAGCACAATTGCTGGATGTTATGGTAGAAGTATATTTAGTTTTGTAAGAAACTGCCAAACTGTCTTCCAAAGTGGTTGTACCATTTTGTATTCCCCCTGGCCATGTATGAGAGTTCCTGTTGCTCCACAACCTCATCAGCATATGGTGTTTTCAGTGCTCTGAATTTTGGTCATTCTGATAGATGTGTATCTCATTGTTGTTTTCATTTACATTCCCTGATGACGTAGGATGTGGATCATCTTTTCATATGCTTATTTGCCATCTGTACATCTTTGGTGAGGTGTCTGTTAAAGTCTTTGGTTCATTTTTTAATTAGATTGTTTTCTTATTTTTGAGCTGTAAGAGTTTTTTGTGTATTTTTAATAATAGTTCTTTATCAGATATGTTTTTGCAAATATTTTCTTCCAATCTGTGGCTTGTCTTCAAATTCTCTCAACATTATCTTTTGCAGAGCATAAATTTTAATTTTAATGAAGTCTAGCTTATAAATTATTTCTTTTAAGTGTCATGTCTTTGGTCTTATATATCTTCCTTCCAATATGTAGATCTGTCATTTCCATTTCTTGCCTTGTTGCACTAGCAAGGACTCCAGTTTGATGTTGAAAAGGATTGGTGATATCCTTGCCTTGTGCCTGATCATCATGGGAAATCTTTGAGGTTTTCATCATTAAATATAATGTTAGCTATAATATATTTGTAGATAGTACTTGTCAAGTTGCAAAAATTCCGCTGTATTTCTAGTTTCCTGAGGGTTTTTTTTTTTTTTTAATCACGAATGGGTGTTGGATTTTGTCAAATGCTTTTCCTGCATCTATTGATATAATCATGTGATTTTTCATTTTTTAGTCTGTTGATGTGATATAATCAAACATCAATTGATTTTTTTTATTATGTTATATTAGTCACCATACAATACATCATTAGTTTCTGATGTAGTGATCCATGATTCATTGTTTTCATATAACACCCAGTGCTCCATGCAGTATGTGCCCTCCTTAATACCCATCACTGGGCTAACACATCCCCCACCCCCTCCCCTCTAAAACCATCAGTTTGTTTCTTGGAGTCCATAGTCTCTCATGGTTTGTCTCCCCCTCCGATTTCCACCCCCTTCATTTTTCCCTTCCTTCTAATGTTCTCCATGCTATTCCTTATATTCCACAAATAAGTGAAACCATATGATAATTCACCTTCTCCTCCAGTCCCATCCATGTTGATGTAAAAATTGGGTATTCATCCTTTCTGATGGCTGAGTAATACTCCATTGTTATATGGACCACATCTTCTTTATCCATTCATCTGTTGAAGAGCATCTCGGCTCTTTCCACAGTTTGGCTATTATGAACATTGATACTATGAACATTGGGGTGCATATGGCCTTTCTTTTCACTACATCTGTGTCTTTGGGGTAAATACCCAATAGTGCAATTGCTGGCTCAGAGGGTAACTCTATTTTTAAATTTTTGAGGAACTTCCACACTGTTTTCCAAAGTGGCTGTACCAACTTGCATTCCCACCAACAGTGTAAGAGGGTTCCCCTTTCTCCACAACTTCTCCAACATTTGTTGTTTCTTGCCTTGTCCATTTTTGCCATTCTAACTGGTGTAAGGTGATATCTCATTGTGGTTTTCATTTGGATCTCCCTGATGGTTAATGCTGATGAACATTTTTTCATGTGTCTGTTAGCCATTTGTATGTCTTCTTTTGAGAAGTGTTTGTTCATGTCTCCTGCCCATTTTTTGATTTGATTATTTGTTTTTTGGTTGTTGAGTTGAGAAGTTCTTTATAGATCTTGGAAATCAGCACTTTTTCTGTAGTGTCATTTGCAAATATCTTCTCCCATTCTGTGGGTTGCCTCTTTGTTTTGTTGACTGTTTCCTTTGCTGTGCAGAAGCTTTTTATCTTGATGAAGTCCCAAAAGTTCATTTTTGCTTTTGTTTCACTAGCCTATGGAGATGTATCTTGAAAGACGTTGTTGTGGTCGATGTCAAAGAGGTTACTGCCTATGTTCTCCTCTAGGATTTGATGGACTCCTGTCTCACACTGAGGTCTTTCATACACTTTGAGTTTATCTTTGTGTATGGTGTTAGAGAATGGTCGAGTTTCATTCTTTTGTATATAGCTGTCCAATTTTCCCAGCACCATTTATTGAAGAGACTGTCTTTTTTCCATTGTATATTTTTTCCTGCTTTGTTGAAGATTATTTGACCATAGAGTTGAGGGTCCATATCTGGGTTCTCTATTCTGTTCCATATGTCTGTTTTTGTGCCAGTGCCAGTACTATGCTGTCTTGGTGATCACTGCCTTGTAATATAGCTTGAAATTGGGCAACGTGATGCCCCCAGCTTTGTTTTTCTTTTACTTTTCTCTTTTTTTTTTGTAGTTTTTAATTTTATTATGTTATGTTAGTCACCATAAAATACATCATTAGTTTTTGATGTAGTGATCCATGATCCATTGTTTTCATATAACACCTGGTGCTCTATGCAGTACGTGCCCTCCTTAATACCCATCACCAGGCTAACGAGTCCCCCCTCCCCCCTCCCCTCTAAAACCCTGTTTGTTTCTCAGGTCCATAGACTCTCATGGTTCATCTCTACCTCCAATTCCCCCCACCCATTTTTACCTTCCTTCTCCTAATGTCCTCCATGTTATTCCTTATATTCCACAAATAAGTGAAGCCATATGATAATTGACTTTCTCTGCTTGACTTATTTCACTTAGCATAATCTCCTCCAGTCCCATCCATGTTGATGTAAAAGTTGGGTATTCATCTTTTCTGATGGCTGAGTAATATTCCATTGTATATATGGACCACAACTTCTTTATCCATTCATCTGTTGAAGGGCATCTTGGCTCTTCCAAAGTTTGGCTATTGCAGACATTGCTGCTATGAACATTGGGGTGCATAGGGCCCTTCTTTTCACTACATCTGTGTCTTTGGGGTAAATACCCAGGAGTGCAATTGCTGGCTCAGAGGGTAGCTCTATTTTTAAATTTTTGAGGAACCTCCACACTGTTTTCCAAAGTGGCTGTACCAACTTGCATTCCCACCAACAGTGTAAGAGGGTTCCCCTTTCTCCACAACCTCTCCAACATTTGTTGTTTCTTTCCCTGTCCATTTTTGCCATTCTAACTGGTGTAAGGTGGTATCTCAGTGTGGTTTTGATTTGGATCTCCCTGATGGCAAATGATGATGAACATTTTTTCATGTGTCTGTTAGCCATTTGTATGTCTTCTTCAGAGAAGTGTCTTTTCTGCCCACTTTTTGACTTGATTATTTGTTTTTTGGGTGTTGAGTTTGAGAAGTTCTTTATAGATCTTGGATACCAGCCCTTTATCTGTAGTGTCATTTGCAAATATCTTCTCCCATTCTGTGGGTTGCCTCTTTGTTTTGTTGACTGTTTCCCTTGCTGTGCAGAAGCTTTTTATCTTGATGAAGTCCCAAAAGTTCATTTTTGCTTTTGTTTCACTAGCTTTTGGAGATGTATCTTGAAAGAAGTTGCTGTGGCCGATGTCAAAGAAGTTACTGCCTATGTTGTCCTCTAGGATTTTGATGGACGCCTGTCTCACACTGAGGTCTTTCATACACTTTGAGTTTATCTTTGTGAATGGTGTTAGAGAATGGTCGAGTTTCATTCTTCTGCATGTGACTGTCCAATTTTCCCAGCACCATATATTGAAGAGACTGTCTTTTTTCCATTGCATGTTTTTTCCTGCTTTGTCAAAGATTATTTGACCATAGAGTTGAGGGTCTATATCTGGGTTCTCTATTCTGTTCCATTGGTCTGTATGTCTGTTTTTGTGCCAGTACCATGCTGTCTTGGTGATCACTGCTTTGTAATATAGCTTGAAATCGGGCAACGTGATGCCCCCAGCTTTGTTTTTCTTTTTCAACATTTCCTTGGCGATTCGGGGTCTTTTTTGATTCCATACAAACTTTATGATTGTTTGTTCCAGCACTTTGAAAAATGTCATTGGAATTTTGATCGGGATGGCACTGAAGGTATAGATTGCTCTGGGTAGCATAGACATTTTAACAATGTTTATTCTTCTGATCCATGAGCATGGAATGGTTTTCCATCTTTTTGTGTCTTCTTCAATTTCTTTCATGAGTGTTTTGTAGTTCCTAGAGTATAGATCCTTTACCTCTTTGGTTAGGTTTATTCCGAGGTATCTTATGGTTTTTGGTGCTATTGTAAATGGAATCATTTCTCTAATTTCTCTGTCTACAGTTGTGTTGTTAGTGTATAAGAAAGCAACTGATTTCTGTGCATTGATTTTGTATCCTGCCACATTACTGAATTGCTGGATGAGTTCTAGTAATTTGGGGGTGGAGTCTTTTGGGTTTTCCACATAAAGTATCATGTTGCCTGCGAAAAGAGAGTTTGACTTCTTCTGTGCCAATTCGAATACCTTTTATTTCTTTATGTTGTCTGATTGCTGTTGCTAGGACTTCTAGTACTATTTTGAACAATAGTGGAGAGTGGGCACCCTTGACGTGTTCCTGATCTTAAGGGAAAAGCTTTCAGCTTTTCCCCATCGAGGATGATATTCGCTGTGGGTTTTTCATAGATGGATTTTATGAACTTGAGGAATGTTCCCTCTATCCCTATACTCTGAAGAGTTTTAATCAGGAAAGGATGCTGTATTTTGTCAAATGCTTTTTCTGCGTCAATTGAGAGGACCATATGGTTCTTCTCTCTCCTCTTATTAATGTGTTCTATCACATTGATTGATTTGCGAATGTTGAACCACCCTTGCATCCAGGGATAAATCCCACTTGGTCGTGGTGGATGATCCTTTTAATGTATTGTTGGATCCTATTAGCTAGGATTTTGTTGAGGATTTTGGAATCCATATTCATCAGGGATATTGGTCTGAAATTCTCCTTTTTGATGGGGTCTTTGCCTGTTCTGGGGATTAAGGTAATGCTGGCCTCATAGAATGAGTTTGGGAGTTTTCCTTCTGTTTCTATTTTTTGAAACAGCTTCAGTAGAATAGGTATTATTTCTTCTTTGAATGTTTGGTAGAATTCCCCAGGGAATCCATCAGGCCCTGGACTCTTGTTTTTTGGGAGGTTTTTGATCACTGCTTCAATCTCGTTACTGGTTATTGGCCTATTCAGGTTGTCAATTTCTTCCTGTTTCAGTCTTGGCAGCTTATAGGTTTCCAGGAAGGCCCCCATTTCATCCAGATTGCTCAGTTTATTGGCATATAGTTGTTGATAATAATTTCTAATAATTGTTTCTATTTCCTTGGTGTTAGTCATGATCTCTCCCCTTTCATTCATAATTTTATTAATTTGGGTCCTTTCTCTCTTCTTTTGGATAAGTCTGGCCAGTGGTTTATCAATCTTATTAATTCTTTCAAAGGACCAACTTCTAGTTTCGTTGATCTGATCTACTGTGTTTCTGGTTTCTAATTCATTGATTTCTGCTGTAATTATAATTATATCTCTTCTAATGCATGGCTTAGGCATTGTTTGTTGCTTTTTCTCTAGTTCTTTAAGGTGTAGAGTTAGTTGGTGAATTTGGGATTTTTCTCTTTTTTTGAGTGAGGCTTGGATGGCTATGTATTTCCCCCTTAGGACCGCCTTTGCAGTATCCCATAGGTTTTGGACCAATGTGTTTTCATTCTCATTGATTTCCATGAATTGTTTAAGTTCTTCTTTGATTTCTTGGTTGACCCAAACATTCTTGAGCAGAGTGGTCTTTAGCTTCCAACTGTTTGAATTTCTGCCAAATTTTTTCTTGTGATTGAGTTCCAGTTTTAGAGCATTGTGGTCTGAGAATATGCAGGGAATAATCTCAGTCTTTTGGTATCGGTTGAGACCTGATTTGTGACCCAGTATGTGGTCTATTCTGGAGAAAGTTCCTTGTATGCTCGAGAAGAATGAGTATTCTGTTGTTTTAGGATGGAATGTTCTGTAAATATCTATGAGGTCCAACTGGTCCAATGTATCATTCAAAGCTGTTTCCTTGTTGATTTTCTGCTTAGATGATCTGTCCATTGCTGAGAGTGGAGTATTGAGGTCTCCTACAATTAATGTATTTTTATCAATATGACTCTTTATTTTGGCTAACAGTTGGCTTATGTAGATGGCTGCTCCCATGTTGGGGGCATAGATATTTACAATTGTTAGATCTTCTTGTTGGATAGACCTTTTAAGAATGATATAGTGTCCTTCTGTGCCTCTTATTACAGACTTTAGTTTAAAATCTAATTTGTCTGATATAAGAATTGCTACGCCAGCTTTCTTTTGAGGTCCGCTGGCATGGAAGATAGATCTCCATCCCTTCACTTTCAGTCTGGATGTATCTTTAGGTTCAAAATGAGTCTCTTGGAGACAGCATATGGATGGGTCCTGTCTTTTTATTCAATCTGCAACCCTGTGCCATTTTATGGGAGCGTTTAGGCCATTCACGTTGAGAGTGATTATTGAAAGATATGAATTAATTGTCATCATGTTGCCTGTGAAGACGTTGTTTTTATAGATTGTCCCTGTAAATTTCTGTTGTAGATCACTCTTGGGGTCTTTCTCCTTTTATAGAACCCCCC
This sequence comes from Mirounga angustirostris, assembly GCF_029215605.1. Classification (NCBI taxonomy): domain Eukaryota; kingdom Metazoa; phylum Chordata; class Mammalia; order Carnivora; family Phocidae; genus Mirounga; species Mirounga angustirostris. The sequence continues at coordinate 92,278,361 of NW_026991718.1, read as the reverse complement.
TTAATATTTCTTGCAGGGCTGGCTTAGTGGTCACATATTCTTTCAACTTCTGCCGGTCGTGGAAGCTCTGCATCTCTCCATCCATTCTAAATGAAAGCCTTGCTGGATAAAGTATTCTTGGCTGCATGTTGTTCTCATTTAGTACCCTGAATATGTCTTGCCAGGCCTTTCTGGCTTGCCAGGTCTCTGGATAGGTCTGACGTTATTCTGATGTTCCTCCCTCTGTACGTAAGCACTTTCTTCCCCCTAACTGCCCTTAAGATGGTTTCCTTGGTTCTAAGATTTGCAAGTTTTACTATTACATGCCAGGGTGTTGGCCTGTTTTCCTTGATCTTAGGAGGGGTCCTCTCTGCCTCTAGGACTCGAATGTTTGTTTCACTCCCCAGATTAGGGAACTTCTCAGCTACGATTTGCTCAAATACATGTTCTAGCCCTCTCTCTCTCCACTCCCTCCGGGATTTCAATGATTCTGACATTGGAACGTCTCATGGTGTCACTTATTTCTCTGATTCTGTTTTCATGGATTCTGAGTTGTTTTTCCCTGGCCTCCTCTTTTCCCTTTTTATCTATTATACTGTCTTCCAGATCACTTATTCTCTCTTCTGCCTCAGTTACCCTAGCTGTTAGATTATCTAGATTGGATTGGATCTCATTGATAGCATTTTTAAGTTCTGCCAATTCACCTTTTATTTCTACCCTTAGAGACTCTATGTTGCCATTAATTGATTTCTCCATTCTAGCCATTGTCTTCACAATTGCTAGCCTGAATTCCATCTCTGACATCTTGGTTATATCTGCATCCATTTGTAAATCTGCAGCATAAGTCATAATCTCTGAGTCTTTTCTGTTTTGGGGGCTCCTCCTCCTAGTCATTCTGTTGATGGGTGTTTGAGGGAATGTATAGAGTCGAAATTATTGACCAGAACCCAAGCAAGTTGCACCTGTTTTCTTGGGACCTTAGGGTTGCTGGCCTCTTGTTTTCCCAGCCTGTCTTCTGTGGGAGGGGCCTGCCGCGCTGTTACTCAGGCAACCCCGTTTGGGCGGAGTTGCCCTGCGCCCCTGTGGTGGGGGATGGGCTCAGTGGGAATCAGTCTTTGGGGCTTTTGTTCTCTGTCACCTTTCCCTGGTGGCTTTTCACGTCTTTTCCGCGAGTCAGAGCAGAAGAGACTGTTTCCAACCCTCTGCCTCAGAGCAGAGAGACCTCAGTCTGTTCTTCAGTGAGCTCTCCAGGCCACATTGTCTCCATTTCTGTCCGTGCTGCTATAAACTGCAGTGCCCTGGGTTGTGTGCCCCTCCACCGTGCTCCCAGTCCTGCCTCCAGGTCGGGGCACATCTCTGCCCTTTGTGCTTCTAAAACCGCCAGCCGCTCCCAATTCGCACGCGCGTGACTCCGCCGCTTGGGGTTTCCACCCCCGGGGGTTGCAGTTCACCGGCGCGATCCCGGTGCACCAGGTTTCCATCTCAGAGGTTGCAGTTCGCGTGTGCGCGACCCCGCCGCTCTGGTTTTCCACCCCGGGGGCTGCCCTAAAGTTCTTTCCTGACACTACTGGTCTGCGAGTCTGTGCCCTGTCTGCAGCGCGCGAGGCTGTCACTCACCGGTGGTGTAGGATCCCCACGTCCAGGCACCCTCCCGCTGCCGTTTATCCTCTGATATCTGCCTGCAGAATCACGGCTCTCCGCTTCGTACCTCAAAACCAACTGCCTGTGATATTCTGTTTGTAGAGATCCAGATCTTCTTACATCTCAGGCTGGTTTTGTGGGTGCTCAGAGTGGTCTGGTAGATATCCAGCTCAATTCTGGGGACCAGTTGAAATAGGGTTCCCTACTCGTCCACCATCTTTCCCCCCTCCACAGTCTGTATTTCTTTTTCAACATTTGCTTGGTGATTTGGGGTCTTTTCTGGATTCCATACAAATTTTAGGATTGTTTGTTCCAGAACTTTGAAAAATGTCATTGGAATTTTGATGGGGGATGGCGTTGAGGGTATAGATTGCGTTGGGTAGCATAGACATTTTAACAACGTTTATTCTTCTGATCCATGAGCATGGAATGTTTTTCCATCTTTTTGTGTCTTCTTCAATTTCTTTCATGAGTGTTTTGTAGTTCCTAGAGTATAGCTCCTTTACCTCTTTGGTTAGGTTTATTCTGAGGTATCTTTTGGGTTTTGGTGCTATCATAAATGGAATCGTTTCTCTAATTTCTCTTTCTACAGTTGCATTGTTAGTGTATAAGAAAGCAACTCATTTCTGTGCATTGATTTTTATCCTACCACATTACTGAATTGCTGTAATTTGGGGGTGGAGTCTTTTGGATTTTCCACATAAAGTATCTTGTCATCTGCGAGAGAGAGTTTGACTTCTTCTTTGCCAGTTTGAATACATTTTATTTCTTTTTGTTGTCTGATTGCTGTTGCTAGGACTTCTAGTACTATGTTGAACAATAGTGGCAAGAGTGGGCATCCTTGATGTGTTCCTGATCTTAAGGGAAATGCTCTCAGCGTTTCCCCATTGAGGATGATATTTGCTGTGGGTTTTTCATAGATGGATTTTATGAACTTGAGTAATGTTCCCTCTATCCCTATACTCTGAAGAGTTTTAATCAGGAAAGGATGCTGTATATTGTCAAATGCTTTTTCTGCATCAATTGAGAGGACCATATGGTTCTTCTCTCTCCTCTTGTTAATGTGTTCTATCACATTGACTGATTTGTGAATGTTGAACCACCTTTGCATCCTGGGGATAAATCCCACTTGGTTATGGTGGATGATCCTTTTAATGTATTGTTGGATCCTATTAGCTAGGATTTTGTTGAGAATTTTGGAGTCCATATTCATCAGGGATATCGGTTTCATGGTGTCACTTATTTCTCTGATTCGATTTTCATGGATTTTGAGTTGTTTTTCCCTGGCCTCTTCTTTTTCCTTCTTTTCTATCATTTGGTCTTCTAGATCACTAATTCGTTCTTCTGCCTCACTTACCCTAGCTGTTAGATTATCTAGCTTAGATTGGATCTCATTGATAGCATTTTTAAGTTCTGTCAGTTCAGCTTTTATTTCTACCCTTAGAGACTCTATGTTGCCATTAATCGATTTCTCCATTCTAGCTATTGTCTTCACAACTGCTACCCTGAATTCCATTTCCAACATCTTGGTTATGTCTGTATCCATTTGTAAATCTTTGGCAGAAGTCACAGTCTCTGAGTCTTTCCTATTTTGGGGGTTCCTCCTCCTATCCTTTCTGTTGAGGGGTGGTTGAGGGAATGTACAGAGTCCAAATTATTGACCACAGCCCAAGCAAGATGCACCTGTTTTATAGGGACCTTAGGGTTGTTGGTCTCTTGTTTTCCCAGTCTGTCTTCTGGGGGAGGGGTCTGCCGTGCTGTTACTCAGGCATCCCTGTTTGGACAGAGTTGCCCTGCCCCCTGTGGGGGGGGGGGACGGGCTCAATGAAAACTGTTTTGGGGGGGATTTTGTTCTCTGGCGGCTTTTCCCTGGTGGCTTTCTACATCTCTTCTGAGAGTCAGAGCAGAAGAGATTGTTTCCAACCCTCTGCCTCAGGGCAGAGACATTGCAGTCTGATCTTCAGTGAGCTCTCCAGGCCACACTGTCTCCGTTTCTTCCTGTGCTGCTATAAAGTGCAACATCCTGGGTTGTGCATCCCTCAGCAGGGCTCCCAGTCCTCATCTCCGTTCAGTTGGGGGGGAGGGGCTACCCTAAAGTCCTTTCCCTGGGGCTATCACTCACCAGCAGTGAAGGATCCCTATGGCTCAGCTCCCTCCCCCTTCCTTTTATCTTCGGATATGTGCCCATGGAATCACAGCTCCCTGCTTCATACCTCAAAACCAACCACCTGCAATATTCTGTTTGTAGAGATCCAGATATATCTTCTTACATCTCAGGGTGATTTCATGGGTTTTCAGAGTGGTCTGGTAGATATCTAGCTCAATTCCAGGGACCAGTTGATATAGGGGCCTCTAATCCTCTGCCATCTTTGCCTCCCCCCATCAATTGATTTTTGAATGTTAAACCAGCCTTACATACTTGGGATAAGATCCACTTAGTCATGATACATAATTCTTTTAATACTTTTTGGGGTTCAATTTGCTAATATTTTGTTGAGAATTTTTCCATCCATGTTCATGAGAGATACTGGTCTGGTAGTTTTGTTTTGTAATGGCTTTGTTTAGTTTAGGTAATAGGGTAATGCTGGTCTTATAAAATGAGTCAGAAAGTGTTCCCTTTGTTTCTATCCTCTGAAAAAATTGTAGAGAATTGGTGTAATTTCTTCTGTAAATGTTTGGTATATTACACCAGTGAGCCCATTTGGGCCTTGTACTTTCTGTTTTGGAAGGTTATTAATTATTGATTCACTTTCCTTAATAGATAGAGGCCCATTTGGATCATCTATTTCTTTTGTTTTGGCATGTTATGTCTTTTAAGAAATTGGTCCATTTCATCTAGATCATCAATTGCAGAAAATAAAAAATAAAGTTATAGTTTTGGGGGCATTTATTCAGCTTGGTGTTCTCTGAAATTCCTGGATCTATGTTTTAGTGTTACAGTAATTTAGTGGTACAGAAAATTCTTAGTCATTATTGTTTCACATATTTCTTCTGCTCCTTTCTCTCTTATTGCCATTATGTGTATGTTACACTTTTGCAGTTGTCCCACAGTTCTTGCATATTCTGAATTTTTCAGTCTTTGTTCTCTTTGCTTTTTGATTTTTGAGGATTCTATTGATATATCCTCAGGCTCATAGATTCTTTACTCAGTTATGTCCATCAAACACATTCATTTCTGTTAGTGTGTTTTGTTTTTGTTTTTTTATCTTTAGCACTTATATTTGGTTCTTTTTCAGGTTTTTCATTTCTCTACTTACATTGCCCAACTGTTCTTGCATGCTGTCTATACTATCCATTAGAGCACTTAACATATTAATCATAGTTGTTTTAAATTCCCAGTCTGATCATTCTTTTTTTTTTTTTTAAAGATTTTATTTTATTTATTTGAGAGAGAGAGAGAATGAGAGACAGAGAGCATGAGAGGGAGGAGGGTCAGAGGGAGAAGCAGACTCCCCGCCGAGCAGGGAGCCCAATGTGGGACTCGATCCTGGGACTCCAGGATCATGACCTAAGCTGAAGGCAGTCGCTTAACCAACTGAGCCACCCAGGCGCCCCCAGTCTGATCATTCCATCACCTCTGCCATGTCTCTTCAAATTGTACTTTTTGCCTGTGTCTTGTAATTTTTTCTTAATAGCCTGACATTGATGTCCTGGGTAAAATGAACTGTGGTAAATAGGCCTCTAGTGTTGTGGTTGTGAGGTGTGAGGGAGAGAAGTGTTCTATAGTCCTATGATTAGGTCTCAGTTTTTTAGTGAGCCTGTACCTCTTGTCTGTGAACTTCACGGGTGTTTCTCAATTTTGTACCCCCCCCACACACACACATTTAGGTGGGACAGGATGGCTAGAGCCAGCTAGAATTGAGTATTCTCCTTCTCCAGGTCAGTTAAGTTCAGATAATACCCCAGCAGGTTATGCTCTGGTTAACTAGTTTCCCTTGAGGGCAGGCCTTGTTAAGAATAAAATAATTTCGTATATTTCCGAATGGTTCCTTTCCTCCTCCTCCTCCTGCTGGAAGCAGGAGGGGATTTTTCTTTGATATTTACTGTAGGAATCTACTTGAATTGCCAGTGGTAAATCTCACGATATTGTAGGCCTCTGTGACCGGATCCCCCTGGAGCTTTTAAAGATTTTTATTTATTTATTTGACAGAGAGAGACACAGCGAAAGAGGGAATACAAGCAGGGGGAATGGGAGAGGGAGAAGCAGGCTTCCCGCGGAGCAGGGAGCCCGATGCGGGGCTCCATCCCAGGACCCTGGGATCATGACCTGAGCCGAAGGCAGACGCTTAACGACTGAGCCACCCAGGCGCCCCTCCCCTGGAGCTTTTAACTCTTAGATTTGTCTGCACTGAGCCTCCAATAAGTCTCCAATTTTAGTTCAGGTGTTTTTGCCCTGACACTTGCTCCCACTCATGAGTGTCTATGCCAAGAAGTCTTGACTCTCTGTATTCACCCATCTTTCCAATCTTGGGGGCAACAGTTTGCCCTGTGTTCTTCTCTCTCTTATTGATCCAAGAAGAGTTGATTTTCAGTCTGTGCAGCTTTTTACTTGTTAGGATGGGGTGGTGATTTCCAACCTGAAGAAATTGTCTTCAGCTGAAGAGAATTCTCTTGCCCAAAGTTAAGCCCCCTCCCAGTCTGTAGCCAATGACTGGTTGATAAATACAAGAGTACAAAGTTATGCTCTCCTTGCCTCATTGGGGAAATTTTTTGAAGAACTGTGACAGCTCCTAAGCTCTCTTCAGGATCTGCTGTGGCCTTTGTTGTGACTGCAACCCAGTTCAAGTTCTCCTTGTGCCAATCTTGTTTCCACCATTGCCTTACAGATGTTGTTCCTGAAATGACTCCCTAGTAAGTCTCTTGCATGCAATCTCTCTTAGGGTCTGTTTCCAGAAAACCTAACCTATGAGAATTATCTTTTGTCTACTTGATCTGTCAAACATAGGGGGAGATTCACTAAAAGATTCTTCCCTGCTCCTACCCTACTTCCTGCTGCCCGTCTTCATATGTAAATTTAATAAATTTATTCTTGCAAATGCAAGGTACAAATATATAACTCTTGTATGTTTTGCTGCAATTCTATTCAGAAAGTATGGGTTCATGAAACTAATTCACTTTGAGTTGTGCTCTTTTATCTGTTCTAATACTCTGCCCATTTTAAATTCTAATCTGTTTAATATTAATATGATACTCCTGCTCTTTCATTCTTTGAATCTGTCTGACAGACACTGACCTGACATTTTAGCCTTTTGGTGTCACACTGTTGTTACTGAATCGGAGAATCTGTCTTTTAATGTATTTTAATTATTATTATAATTAACCATAATTACTATAGTTGTTATATCTTACCTTGCTTCTGTCATCTTGTTTTGTGTTTTCTGCTTTCTATCCTTTTTTTTTTTTTTTTTTTGGTCTTTTGTAGATAGTTCTGTGTATGCACAATGTGCATTTTCTGTTCATCTTCAGTGATCAAAAAGGCATATATCCTGTTTTAAATTCTGCTAATAATTACCTTTAAGTTTTCCAAATACCATTTTTAACCCTTATTTTTATAATCTTCAGAGACAAGAGGGAAACATCATATATTAGTCTGTTGTATTACGCAAAAGATTTGGCATAATTGTATTCCTCTTTCCTTGTCCCTATTTTTATGTTTTTATATTACTAAGTTTTAGATCCAAATAACTGGTACAGTTTTACATTATATTTTACAATAATTTATTTGGAAGACTAGTGGTAGCATAACTTTATTTTCATTTATAGGTTTTTGAAATTTCAAGTAAAATTTTATCTATCTCACTTTTTATTGTGGCAAAATGTAATACTTTTTACATTTAACTTTGATTTTATAGCCAAGTATTTTGAATTCTCTTTCAATTTTTGGGGGGTACAAACCACAGTTTTCTATACCACCACTTCTTTCTTTCTTTTTTTTTTTCTCCTTATTCAAAGTTGAATTCAGTTGAGTTCAGTAGGTCTCTTTGGGCAAAAATTTAAGGGGTAAGATATACAATTAAAAATATACAAAATAAGGCAATAATTTGAATTGAGATGTCTGGTTGGCAGATTATAAATATTACGCATTTTTCTTTGACAGTGGCCATTCTCATTTCACATCATTGATGATGGGAAACTGGTTTCAAAGAAGTCCAGGATGGGTTGTGTAAAATTTCAGAGGACCTAGGACTATTCAACAGACATGCTCAGTTTCAACAAAACAGTTTACTGGGATTTTGATTAGAATTGTGTTGACAATATTGTTGATTAGAAATGTGTTGACAACATTATTTAGGTATTCTTCAATTTCTATTAGTAATGTGCTATAGGATTTTTAGTGTGTACATATTATATACACTTAACTAAATTTATCTCTTAGTTTTTTATGATTTTATTGCTATTATAAATGATATATTTTCATTTAATTTTTGGATTGTTGTCAGCGTATAGAAATACAACTGCCTGGCATGTTACCCTTGTATCCTGTGACTTTGTGAAATTGATGTATTAGTTCTAGTAGTATTTTGTAGATGTGTTTGGAATTTTTCCATATATGGTCACAACTGCAAATATAGTTTTACTCCTTCTTGTTCAATCTCCAGACTTTCTTTTTCTTGCCTTACACCAAAGATTAATACTTCTAGCCCAATATTGAATAGAAGTGCTGAAAGCAGACATCATGGCCTTGTTTCCAATCTTCAGTCTTTCACTATTAAGTATTATGTTAGCTATACATTTTTTTGCTGATGCCCTTTATCTATTTGAGGAAGTTTTCTTCTATTTCTAGGTTCCTAGAGTTTTTATCTTGAATATATGTTGAATTTTGTCACATGCTTTTTCTGCATATATTGAAATATTTGTTTTTCTCCTTTATTCTGTGAATGTAGTAAATTACATTGATAATTTAAAAAAATATTAAGTCAATCTTGTTTTAATTAATCTTAATTATAATATATGTTCCTTTTTATAACATGATTGATTTCATACATTTTTATAGATTTTTCCATCTGTGTTCCATTTCTCTATTTTTGAACTCTGAGATTTTCCCCCTATTTCTTGGTCTACTAGTAGCACTATATCTTTTTTTTTTTCTTCAGTAGGAGTATATCTTTTTATGTTTCTTTTTAAAGATGTATTTTTAAAAATAACCATAATATTATTATCAAACATAAAGGTAAGCAATAATTCCATAATAAAAGAAAATATCCAGGGTCTATATATGAAGACATATGTGTATATATATGAAAGATAGTCATTTTATATTCTCTTTATATAATGGGAGTATATTATACACACTTATTTTTACTTTGCTTTTTTCACCTAGCAGCATATCTTGGAAGCTACTCTGTAGAGATAGAGATATAGTTCCCGTTCTTTTTTTACAACTATGATAATCCATTGTATGGATGTATATGTAGTCCACTACTGATGGAAATTTAAGTTGTTTCCAGTCTTTTTTTAATTACAAATGGTGCTGCAGTGAATAGCATGCATCATTTTGTGGTTTTGCCAGTGTATCTTTAGGGTAGATTGCCGGGTCAAGCATCTACTTAAAGTCTGGAGGGGGCACTGTCTTCTTCAAAAATGCCAATCTCATAGAGCACAAAGGAAGGCTGTGGAAATGTCCAGCTAGAAGGAAGCTAAGGAGACATGACAACTAAATGCAATACCAAACCCTAGATTGGATTCTATACCAGAAGGGAAAAACTGCTATGAGACGTCATTAGATTCACTTACACATGGATTGAATAACAGTGTACGCTAATGAAAACTTATGAAGTTGACAACTGTCGTGTGTGAATGTAAAAGAATAGTCCTAGTTTTAGGAAATACTGTACTGTTTAAGGATAAAGGGCCATGATGTATGTTAACCTTCATGGTTCAGCAAAAGGTATGCAGAGAGAGCAAGTGAGAGAGAGAACAGAAATGATAAAGCAGGGGTGCCTGGGTTGCTCAGTCAGTTAGACGTTTGCTTTCAGCTCGGGTCATGATCTCAGGGTCCTGGGATTGAAACCCGCCTCAGACTCCCTGCTCGGCGGGGAGCCTGCTTCTCCCTCTCCTGCTCTCCCTGCTTGTGCATGCTCTCTCTCTCTCTGTCAAAAAAAAAAAAAAAAAAAGAAATGATAAAGCAAATGGGGGTAAAATGTTAATAGTAGCTAATAGTCTGGGTACAGAGGTGCCTTGTGCTATTTTATTTTTCTGCTTTTTGTAAGTTTAAAATGATTCTCAAATGAAAGGTTTGTGTCTTATTTTGAAGAATTTTCTTTATAAGTTTATGGTAGTTAGAAGAAACCACTTTGGAGTAAGGCCTTGTTCTGGAAAGTGGTTGTTGGCAACATACTGTGATTTTGAGAGAGATCATAGGCATTCTCTCACCCATTCACATTCAGGGTCATTTGGTATGACCAAACTTGGATGGGGGCTGGGATTCTATAGGATGTAGAATAGGAATGTTTTGATGGGAGGATGAATGAGGAGTGACCAGAATATGGGGGTAGACTTTTTGGTGGAAAAGAAACTGATATTGAGTCTGTGTGTGGAAGTGGGGGCTTTGGTCAGGATGAGGGCATGGGAATTAGGAGCAGAAGGGAAGAAAGGAATGCATCAAAGATTAATATCTCAGGTTTCATAGTTTTGCCTGTTCTTTATCCCCCTCCTCAGAATGACTCCTTTTCTTCCATCACTGATATATCTGTTCTGAGAACTGATTTAATTCTTCTTTGAGGATCTGCTGGTCATAATGGCAACCTTACCTCTTTCTAAATATAGCTTTGAAATTTTTCCTCATCACCTGAAAAACTTTTTGCCCTTCCTTATAGTGTTTTCTTCAGCTGCTTAGCTTCTGTTTAGCTTTGTAAATGCATTTCTTACCTCCTCAAAAATTTTTGGGAGGCTGTGGATATGTAGTAGGCAATAGTGATATAAAATAAAGTAAATGGACACATTAAGAACATATTATCCATCAATTATTCAGTTTCAGCATGATGCTTAGATTGGATATGGATTTAGAAGGACAATTTATCCCTTCCTTCCTCTTCCTTCCTTCCTTCCTTCCTTCCTTCCTTCCTTCCTTCCTTCCTTCCTTCCTTCCTTCCTTCCTTCCATTGAGCATCCACTGTATGGCACACTCTCTGCTAGGTGATGCAATGGTGATCAAAAATGGCCATAAACTATTACAGTGAAACTGTTGGCATCTTACCCTTTGCGCTCATCATCCCAGGGTCTATTGACACTATGGCTTCTAACCACCAGCACCTTGACTTTTTTGCTGATGGTTTTATTTAGCCTTAGGACAGAAATACTGAGGAGTTAATACCTTCCTACCCTAGCAGCCCTCAAGGTGTGCCAGATGGGGGTTAGTTGGTATATACATCTCCAAGGGGGTACAAATCTGAGGCCCCCAGCAACATTGAGCCCAATGGCCCATAGTGGTTACCTGTGTAGTAGTTCACCCTTCATTGACTTCCTTCTTTTCTCTTTCACTTCTCCATTCCTAGTGTGTGCTTCCTGGGTTCACCTTTCAATATGCCACTTGCACTAAAATCCTCACCTCAGGACCTGTTTCTGAAGGAACACAAACCAGAACATCTGTGCTTAATGTCACTCACTGGTGAGTGAGTGAGAGAGACAAATCACCACACAAATGGCCATATAATTAAACTCATATTAGGCATCATTAAACTTCTGTTTATAATTGGATATACTTCTTTTAAATGCTGGGGAAGACATTTTATTTTGGTAATGGCTCAGGTATTGCTTAGGAGATTCAAATTTTTTAAAAAATAAAAGCACTTAATCATTGCCAAATATAAGAAGAAAAAAGCATTTACATGAGCTACAGGAAGGAAGTATTAGTTAAAGTGAATCCAAAAATAAATAGTTTCTGCCTTCTTTGATTTTTGAATTCTAAAGACAGAACAAATAAAGTTACATACAAGGAGATTTGAATATAACATGTTCTGTGGATTTCTTCCTAATCATTGCTTTCTCTTTGCTGTGCTTTTATGCTCAGGAGAAAAAAAAAAAACTGAAAATGGTAGTTGCTTATACAATCCGATGCTTGACAATAATCCCAGGAAAATTATCCTTATTTTTCTTTTATAATGAATTCCAGGAACAATCAGATCAATGGAGAATCATAGGTGCTGCTGAGAACTACCAATTTTGTGACAATCATTGAAATTGTGCTGCATTACAGCCTCTTTGAGGACATACACACAAAGCAGAATGTAAATAACCCTCTTTATTTTTCTCATTTTTGCTTTGTTTTTTCCCTCCTTGTTAATCAAACCCAATGTTATTGAAGACAATATGGCATAGAAAGCCATATCTGATTTTTTCCCAGGTGGTTATTATTTTACAATCATCTGGCAAAATAAGGACCAATATTTAGTCAGTTCCCAAATGTGAGACATTGTCCTTCTGCGTTATTTACAACACACGAAAACCTACTTAGCAAACATAGAGAAATCTAATTCATTCAGCAATAAAAAATTGGAACATGACTGCCAGGTACTAAATAAGATGAGCTGTGGTTGTGAAATGGGCTTTTACAGGGAGACTGTTTCATAATCATAAGTGATGACATGTAAACTACTCTTCACAAAGGCAATACAAGTGGAAATAGCGGTGAACTCAAAAGGCTGCTGCCAACTGCCTAGATGACCTTAGACAAGTCTGTTCACCTCTGAGTCTTAATTTTCTCATCAGCAAGTTGAAGGGGGTTGCTACTAGATGTTCCATAAGGTCTCACAAGGAGCTTAATGTCCATGTCCGTCTGGCCTACAGTCACCCAATGCAGAGCATAGCTCGCATGACAGGGACTTGAGAATGGGACAAAAGAATAGAGTGAAAGTCTTTGAGAGGATTGAATGGTTACCTCTACCCATTCTTCCAAGTCATGGTGTAATCCCACCTCTTCCAGAAGCTCCGATTCCAGAGAAGAGGGCAGGAAAGAGGAAGAGGGGACATTAGGGTAGTGCGGGATGCCTGACCAGCCCTCAGGGCAGGACAGGGCAGAAGTAAGGACCAAAGTAGAAGCCAAGGCCTTATGCATGGAGCCAAAAATTAGCAGTAGAGAAAGAAGTGAAGAGTTATAACTGGGCAACCACAAAGGCTCTTCAAAATAAGATTGGCAAACTTTGTTAGGCATATCTCAGGGCAACTAGCATAATCTCAGCATGTGGAAATGAAAGTCCATTAAAACCTTTGTTGAGAGCCTATTTGGGAGTTACTAGAAATAAAAAATGAATCATATATAGCCCTGTCTCTTAGGAGTTTAAAGTGGGGAGGGACAGGTACATACACCACTAAAAAGGCTATCCTTTAGTTGCAGATCACACTAAAAGAGGAGTTTAAATCAAGTGCCGTGGGAGCCCAGAGAATTATCTGGCTTAATTAAATCTGGCAAGAAGGATAAGAAAAGGCTTTGTAGTGGTAGTGATACATAAACTAGGCTTGAGAGATGAATGGGATAATTAGGTGGAGAATTAGGGAAGGGTAGAGAGAACAGCATGTGAAGATGGGTATAGGAATGAAGGGATACGATGTGCCTGGTGTCCAGTGAGAGGCCAAGTGTAACTGGGGCATAGGGAATGTTTATGTTATGTTAATAAGGAGGTAGAGCCAGAAGATAGGCTCCCCTGGACTGGGAAGAGCTTTGACTCTCATACTAAGGGATTTGGGCCACACTCTAGTGAGAGGCTGGATGATGTTATTTATACCAGCCACTCTAGCAGTTTCTAGGCAGCTGGACCAGTTAAAGGCCAAGAGTAGAGGAGAGGATGGGATGGCAGAGTGCAGATGAGGAAGAGGAGTTAAAGTAGTCTTGCATTTCTAAGCTAGACTGAGTGGTTAAGAATTTTAGGGATTGAGATGTAGACTACCCAAGAAGGTCTGAGGAAAGAGATTATAAATTTTGGCAAAATTGGAAACATACTTGAGAAGCTCATCCTTAGGCTATTGTGGTTCTGGAATTCGGGAGAGAGCCAGGGCTGGATTTAACTGCTTGGAAGAAAGCAGTAGGAATAGATGAGATGCCTAGAGAGAAAATGGTGAGTGGAAAGAAAAGAAAGTGAATATGTCTTGGGGAAAACCACCTGATGAGGACTCAGTGAACATACCAGGAAAGGTGAGAAAAGTAGGGTAAAAATGAGAGTTGTATTGTGGAACCCGCAGGAAGTTAAGATTTTACAGAAGAGTTGGGGATTTTCTAAAAGATCAAAGAAGGTCAAGATGAATGAGAAATAAGAGGTAATTGGAGTTGGAACTTAAGTGGACACAAAATGAGAACATTGGAGTTGGTGAATATAAAGGTGAGATCACAAAAGAGAAAGAAAGTTGTTAGCTTTAGGTGAAGCTAGAATCTAGGAAATTGTTGGCAACTTTATATTCAGATATAATTTCAATTTGCAGAAAAGTTGCAAAAATAGTACAAAGAGCTCCCATATACCCATATTCCCCATTCACCATTTGTGAACATTTTGCCTCATTGGTTTATCATCCTCTCTCCCTTTACATCTAGATATTTCACTGTGTATTTTCTAGGAACAAAGATATTACTTTCCATTACAACAGTACAGTCATCAGATTAAGAAATTTCACATGGATATAATACTATTATCTAATATGTGTTCTATATTCAAATTTCAGTAATTGTCCCCAAAATATCCTTTACAGCTATTTTTCCCCATTCTGGATCCAAACCAGGATAGCATATTTCATTTGGTTGTCATATCTCCTTACATCTAGAACAGTTTCTAAGACTTTGTCTTTCATGGCATTAATATTTTTTGAGGAGTAAAGACTGGTTATTTTATTGAATGTCCCTCAATGTGGGTTTAATGATGCTTCCTCAAAATTTGACCAAGATTACAAATTCTTGCAGGAATATCCCAGAGTGATGTGTTTTTCTCAGAGCATCATATCAGGAGGCACATGATGTCATTTTATTTTATTTTTTTAAAAATATTTATTTGAAAGAGAGAGAGATAGCATGCACAAGAGCACAGAGGGAAAGGGAGAAGCAGATTCCCCACTGAGCAGAGAGCCAGAGGGACGTGGGGCTCAATCCCAGGACCCTGAGACCACGACCTGAGCTGAAGGCAGAAGCTTAACTGACTGAGCCACCCAGGCATCCCCATGACGCCATTTTATATGAATTTAGATCACTTGGTAAGGTAGTGTCTGCTACATTTCTCCACTGTAAAGTAACTATTTTCCTTCTATAATTTGTAATTTGTGCAGAAATACTTTGAGACTATGTAAAGATCTTACTCCTTAATAGGTAATCACCTACTAGTTTCAGTATCCATTGATGATTTTCGCCCCAATCAATTATTACTATGATGGTTACAAAATGTGATTTTTTTTCTAAAAAAATTATTCCTTCTACATTTATTAATTGGCTTATTACTATAGGCAAAAACTATTTACTTAATCAGGGTGGATACAGGTTTTTAAACAGGTTGTGGGGAGACTTGAATTTTCTTATAGATTGAATAAAAAGAGCCAACAGGTAATGTAGAGAATATAGGGGATAATTAAAGCAACCAAGTCTAAAGAAAGGGTGAGATTAAGACTACAGATTGAAGGAGCTGGTCCTGGACAGGTTTGGAAACTATGCACCCTGAAACAAGAAAAGAAGAAATATAGGTGACTATAGCAGAAAGTTTAGGGACCTCATACCTGATGCCCCTCATGATTTACATGAAGAGTGTGAATGTCAGCCACACATGTGTCTGGGTTGATTTGGGTGAAAATATAATAATCTCTGCCCTTAGGTGGCTGGTGAGGTGGACGATAACAACTAGTTTTAATGCGAGATACTATGGGGAGCATTAGGAACTGGTCCATAATCCCTTACCCAAAACCCTCGAGGCCACAGATACTATGGAATTCAGAATTTAAGGCAATATGGTACACATGCCATATTTTACATAACACCTCCAGTGGGATTTGGGGGACCATACAGTAATCATACTCAATTTTTTTACTTCTAAAGTGAAATGTGAATTTTTGCACTGACTAAATAGTCTCATATCAGTTTGGATTAGGTTAGACCACTGGAAAAGTTTGCAGCAAAATTAGAAGAAGTTTTGGTTTTCCAAGCATTTTAAGTTTCTCAACTGTGAATAAAGGAGTGTGGACCTGTACGAAGAGTCCTATGAGAGCAAGTAGACCAACTCAAGGAACTGAGAAGACTTTGCAAAGGAGATGGTGCTTGAGCAGGGTCTTGAAGAGAGTGCAGGCAGAAAATGGGGATCAGATGTAGGGAGAGGTAAGCACATTCCAAATGGAAGAATTCGAGCAAAGGCACAGATTAGGGAAGTCCCAGCTTGTCTGGGTAATTTTGTGATCTCAGGCTGTTGTCCCATAGGCTCTCAGGAGGGCATGGCAGACCAAGCTGGGAAGATGGGTTGGAAACTGAACACCAAGAACTTTGAATACTGTTCTCAGGTTTGGAACTTTTTCTGCCATCAGTGGGGAGTGACATCTCTGCTTTTGTTTGGGGGAACCTGGACTGATGGGTTCTTGCTTTGTACCAGTGCAGAGGATTGATTGGGCTGGGGGAAACAGCACCAGGGAGGCAGTTACAGACACAGAGGAGATTCGATGAGAACTAGTGTGAGCCCAGCTGTGGGGAGAATGGAGCTTGAAGAGCCAAGAATGGGTGGTCTTAAGAGCCAAGTCAGAATCAATGGGGCTGGAGTAGTTGAAGAGAGGGGGTGGAGGAAAGGGAGATTGAAAGGTTGACTCCTGGCTGAACCTGCATGACAGAAAGCAGAACTGTGTATGAGTGATGAAGGTTGAAGGCTCAGGTATCCATTTGCCTGGACTTATTTCCCAACTCCCACTTCCTGCCTATGAGAAGTACAGCAAGGAGCTGAAGCTTCTACCCACCTGCAAATGGAAATAACAATAGCCTCTTCCTGAAAGGACAAGAGGGTGGCTTAATCTATATAAATACAAATCACAGGGCCTGACACAGGAAATATACCACAAAAGTTTGAGAATCTTGTTGATGATGATGACATTGAGATAGAGATTTCCAAAACATGTTTTAATTCTGGAATTGTCTATCAATTGACTAATAGTTATAGGGTCATTGCAGGAAAGTCTCTCATTTTTACCTTTTTAAATATTTAGTATCCCTGGTTTCTTCTAAAAAAATTATGCAGGGTAAAACAAAAATCTCTGTCACCATTCTTCAAGGTATGATAATAGAGAGATGATTCCTGGCCTTAAGATGAGATATATACCTATCCCTCTATCTATAATAGCTATATGTGTGCTTTTAAAAATCAATCAATTACCAAAACACTGCTACTAACTGGGGGGAAAAAGGTCACTAGTAGGGGTGAAGGCTGTAGGCTGTAGGCTGAAGATGCAGTGAAAGGAAAAGAATTGTTCATGGATAGAATCTTATCAAGGTAAAATTCAGAAAACAGTCACAGATACTCGAAATGGTATTGATCAATATGGCAAATGTTGAAAGATGATTTGGAATTCACTCTGATTGGAGAGCTGCCTGTCAGTTAGGCTTTCACAAGAAGCCCAGTCTGGCTTGGCCTCTTTAAAATTCTTCAAAAGAATTGCTTAGTCTTCTGGTTAAGAAATATATCAAGCAGTGTCCAGCTTTCCCAAGCCAATGTCAGATGACTTGATGTTTAACACTCTAAAGTAGAGATGTGACCGAGGCCTTCTTCAGAAAGCATTTGTTTCAGGGAAGTGGGCAGAGTTGATACAGACGTTGATCGAGGTGTGTCTGAAGTGGAACTTAAGCAAACTGTTGAAAAACTTCAAAAATCACTGACCACAATCAAGTACTTAATCAAGAGAGAGTTGCAATTGCTGAGATTCTAGGTAGAAAATTGGAGGGTAGATTGAAAGACACGTGGGAAAATGTCTCTGTGGCATTTAAGCTCCACATATATTGAGTTATGTAAATTTATAAACATTTGGCATAAAAAACTAGTGTTATCCATAAAACACTTTCTCTAATATGCCATGTTGATTGTATACTTTTTACAAATCTCCCATCATCTTTAGCATTAGTTTCTGCTAAGTGAAGATAATGAAAGCTTCTGATAGAAAGAACCATTACCATATTTTCTAAAGTTAAAAAATTGTTCGAGACTTTTTTTTTCATTTTGGGATGTAATTCATGTACCTATTCTATAAAGAAGCCAGTGGTGACACTTGTGTATTCAATATTAACAAATAGGTGTACCTGCCATTCTCCAAGAATGAAATGAAGAAATTACCAGCTTCAAGTCCAAATCCTGAAACAAAATCATTTTGGGGGATTTCTAATGCAATATAGTAATAGCAAATATATATATATATATAATACAATGTTCTATGTATGGGCCATATGGACCCTTGCATTATGGAGGAAATGTATTCATCAGCAGCTTTAATATCAAAGAGTCAGATTAACTCAGACTTGTCTCAGTCCAAATAAAGCAAAACCTAAATGCTTTTGAAACTATTTGATACAGGAATTATTACCAGGAACCCAAAGACATCAGAAGAAAAGTTATCTTCAACTAGTGCTTTGAACACTTAACTTTTCTCATTCTACACAGATGCATTGACATTAAACTAGAATAATCACTATAAAGTTAAGTAGTATATGTTTTAATAGGCTATATCTACTTATGGAAAGTTAAGGTAAGACCTGTACCAGTGATCCAGTTCAGATAAGCAGCACGCTCTTTCCTTTTATCTGAAATATCCATATAAACTTGCTTTTGGTCTTGAATTTGTTTCTTCATAATATTTTGCCTGTATAGATAGAACCTAAAAGAGACAATTAAAGGTAACATTATTGAAATTAATTGGAAACACAGAGCATGCCAACCAGGAAAAAAAAAAAATCAACTGAACCTTTTGAAAGCTTCAAGACTATTCATATAACATCTAATTTGAAAATCATGCAAGTAACAGGATTAGTGTACTTAAAAATAAAATCTAAATTTTATTTTATTTTATTTATTTATTTTTAAAGATTTTATTTATTTATTTGAGAGAGAGAGAATGAGAGACAGAGAGCATGAGAGGGAGGAGGGTCAGAGGGAGAAGCAGACTCCCTGCCGAGCAGGGAGCCCTATGCGGGACTCGATCCTGGGACTCCAGGATCATGACCTGAGCTGAAGGCAGTCACTTAACCAACTGAGCCACCCAGGCGCCCTAAAATCTAAATTTTAAAACTAAATCTCTAATCTTAACAAGAAGTCTCAACAATGAGAAAAATATAAAAGAGCCTTCAAATAAATGAAGACGCTGTATTTCTGGGAAAGATGGCTACATTGGGTAATGATACCTAATTTTCATCAAACTAGATAATCTATTTAAGGCAGTTTGAGGTTCGCGCTTGAGAATGTTGAGAAAATAATTCTAAAGTTCACCTGCAAGAGATAAAAAGGCAGGTATTGTCAAGTCAGTGATATATAAAATGTAAAAGGATGCTCCAGAGCTATACTATTTAGAACAAAGTGGTTAAGGAATGTAGTAGAATAGATAGCTACATGATTATAATTATACATAAAAACCACATTTGATAAGCAAAGCATCACAGATCAATGGCTAAAAGATGGATAATTCAATAAATGTTTTGAGGAGTGCATGGGTGGCTCAGTCAGTTAAGCATCTGCCTTCAGCTCAGGTCATGATACCAGGGTCCTGGGATCGAGTCCCACATCTGGCTCCCTGCTCCTCGGGGAGTCTGCTTCTCCCTCTGCTCCTCCTCACACTCATTCTCTCGATCTCTCTCTCTCTCTCTCAAATAAATAAATAAAATCTTAAAAAGGAAACACAGAGAAGATCTATTACAAATAAGAAAGGGTATATAATTACAGATGCAGAGAACATGAATTCTAAGATAATATCATGGACAATTTCATTCCAGTCAATAAAAAAAACACAAATGACATAAATATTTTCTATGAAATAGATGTTGAATGTATTCCTGTCACCATGAATCTCAGTCTTTATAGAAAATACAGGGAATAGAGAAACAAGTTTAAGATATCAACAAGGCATAAGCAGACAAATGCAGAGTGTGACCAGTGTCTAGACAAATCAAGAGCAGGGAACAGAAGGGGGTGAGGATGATCCTTAATAAAAGGTGTACAGGTGTTATATGCAAACAATGAATCATGGAACACTACATCAAAAACTAATGATGTAATGTATGGTGATTAACATAACATAATTAAAAAAAAAACAACCCAAAGAAAGGCTGGCTCTTCTTTGGATGCCAAATAAACAAACCTACTATAAAAAGAAAGTTTGAAACAATAAGGGAAATGCAATTACGGACTGAATTATCAAATACCAGAGCTGACAGGAAGGTGAGATAAGCCAGGTGCTTCGCGTGCGCCCGCTCTCAGGTGTTGACCCTGCAAGGCATGGCCCCAAGAGCAATGCTTCCTCACAGTTTACAACGTTGGTGCTCTGCTTGCCTCATCAGAGTCTTGGCCTTGAAATTTTTTTTTTTTCCAGATGTGATGGCATTGTGGTTATGTAATAAGATGTCTATATATTTTAGAGATGTGTATTATGGCATGGAGGGGTGAAATGACATGCCCAGGATGTGCTTTAAAACACTTCAGCAAGAGAAAATGGGTATAAAAAAGGGCAGATGAGACAAATGTGGCAACATCTAGGTAGCTGTGGAGACTGGGTCATGTCTATATGGGGATCAATCAATATTCTTCTTTTGAATGCTTGGAAATTTTTATAATAAACTCTGCTTTTTTTTTTTTAAGATTTTATTTATTTGAGAGAGAGAGAATGAGAGAGAGAGCACATGAGAGGGGGGAGGGTCAGAGGAAGAAGCAGACTCCCCGCTGAGCAGGGAGCCCGATGCGGGACTCGATCCCGGGACTCCAGGATCATGACCCAACCAACTGAGCCACCCAGGCACCCAATAAACTCTGCTTTTAAACTGGATAACAGCAGTCACCATGGCAAATGTAAATAATGGCCTCTCCCAAATGGACATATTTGCTGACCTATCAAATCTTCCTGTTCATGGTATCCTTTATTCTTGGCCTGCCATCTCCTTCCCAGTCCTAAATGCAGATGATGTGACCCCTTCCCCACTACCAGTGTGTGCTGCTAAGAAATTTCTCCTGGTGGCCTGGACAGGGTTGGGAGCCACTGTGGATATATACTTTACCTGGAACTTTGCAATTTTTAAAGTAATAGAAGTTATTTGAGGCTCCCCAAAAGAAACTCAGAGTTGAAGTGTACTTCAGGAACATACGGTCAGATCTGGTTCAAATTCCAACTCTGTCCTCAACAAATTAACTTTTCTGAGCCTTGATTTCTTTGCTTGTAAAAATAGGAATATTAATATCTATCCTAAAAGGACTGATTTGAAGATTAAGAGAGATACCATTTGTGACTCCCTAGCACGTTGCCTAGGATGTGGCAGGTGCTTCCCCTTTTCTCTCCTTCAGTCCTTGGCATCTTTAGGCTTTTGTTGTACATTTTATGAGTGAGAATTCATAAGGGACGTAAGTGTTGCCCTTTCCAAGAAATGTGTTTTACCCTTGTTTTCCTCACTTGTAGTCTGAATGACAGCATTTTTTTTTTAAGATTTTATTTTATTCATTTGAGACACAGAGATACAGAGAGAGAGAGAGCATGAGCAGGGAGAGAGGCAGAGGGAGAGGGAGAAGCAGGATCCTCGCTGAGCCAGGAGCCTGATGTGGGGCTCAATCCTAGGACCCTGGGATCATGACCTGAGCCGAAGGCAGACGCTTAACCATCTGAGCCACCCAGGTGCCCCTGAATGACAGCATTCTGTCCTTCATGATTCTCTAGGTCCAAAGTTTACTGTGGAGTTTTTCTCTGGAAGCATTCTGGCAATATTTTTAACCTCCTGGGTCCACATCTATAGAATTCCACCTTTCCCCCCATCTTGTCCCCCAGGAGTTGGCTCTTCATTCTGAGGTCACCCACTCTCTCAGACCACATTTTCATGTTACCTGAGAAGTGCTGACTCTACAACCAAACCAGATGAGTCCCCAGATGAAAAGTCACTTTGCTGGTGTCTGAATTCCCCTCTCCAGATCTTCCAGCAGAGGTCTTGCTGAGTCCTCTGAATGACCTTTGTGTGAGTACCTGGTGGTTTGTGAGAGAACTGGTGGCTTCTGATGTGCAGTCCAGCTTGAGATTGGAACCTGTTTTCTCCAGCTACTAATTCTGGGGCAACAAAAATTTCTTACTCAACATTCTGTTTCATGTCTGTATAAAAATATGGACACACACAGTATGTATATTAATTTGTATGTTTCTGAACTTAACAGTCATCAGAGTTGATGAACAGTAGGTGTAGGCCTTGGCTGGAATGGTTAGGAATGGCTTCAAGGAGGAGGTGGTCTTGGATATAGGAGAATTTTGGAGGTTTAACAGAATTTAGGTAAAAGAGAAGGACATCCACAAGCTTGACTTCCACCCAAGAACCTGTGAGATTTTCTTTATAATTTGTAATCAGAAGCCTCCAGAAAAGCTATCAGATTGGTTTGTTTTAGAGTGAGATGAAACAATATATACTCAGACCACAGTTTAGTACCATTTCTGAGTGTTTGTGAGGAAGGGTGTGCACAGCTGTAGGCAGATAAAACCCATGATGTTTTGAGATGAGCTCCCTCTGTTCTTACCACGCAGAAGGTAAACCAAGAGACAGCATGACATTTCTGCCAGTAGGGCAGCTCGGATTTTTAATCTTCTTCACCACAATGAGCCAAGATCCTAAGCATGGACTTTGATGTGAAGATTTCTTCTTCAGGCCAGCGTATGTATGATGCAGTTGCGTGGGCAGTCAGTGGGGCAAAGGTGGAGGGGGATGTATTGGAGAAACTCATGACAGGAGAGGAGGTTCAGCTCAAAGTTGGACAGGGTTACTGTGGGTCTACTGGCCTGGGTGCCCACTGTGGCCGGAAGCACCTCCTACTCCCCTGAGCCTTCTCCTGGGCATCCTGTGATGCAGCCATAGGCAGCAGAAGCTCTGCAACAGTGGAGGTACTTTCAAAAAAGAACCCCAGTGCCCAGCCAAGGACATCCGAATCTGTGAGGCAGGATGCAGATATCTGTATTTTTTAAAGCTCCCTAGTTCATGCAGTGTGCAGTCCAGGGTGAGAATTTTTGCTATAAGTATTTGCAGTGTAGTCCTCCCAGACTCTGGCGCCATATTCAAACCAACTTTGAAAGATGGCCCAACCTTGTAGGCCCCTGCCCAGGGGTTCCGATGTCACTGGTGTGGGGTGGGCCAGCCCAGACATTGGGAGCTTTCAAAAGCTCTCCAAAGTGATACTGATGAGCAACCAAGGTTGGGAACCACTATTCTGATTTTGAAGAGAGCAGCTAACAGCTAAGGCCAGAACCCGTCCCCCAACAACCTGCCCAACAAGCCCTCCTACAGGCAGCCCAGGCCTCTCCTCATCTGCCTCAGGAGTGCTCTGGGAGGCCAGAGTGGGCTTTGTGGGAGGGAAATGTTAGCAGGGTCAGGTCATCTAGTTTCTCCTTATGGTGGAGTGGGAGCTCTCCCTGCCCACAGGCCAAGTAAGGAGGGAGGCTTCCACACGAATCAGTTAGAGATGGGGGGGTTGCAAGAAGGGAGAGTGACAGGCAGTTCCTAGCAGGGAGCTTTGCAGGAGGTGCTGCTGCTGGATGTCCCTCCATATCTACCCAAGAAAGTGTGCTGTGAGAGCTAGTACAACGAGCCTGCCTCATCAAGGGCTTCAAAGACAAGTACTCCCAGCCAGGGGAGCAATGACAGGGGAGAGAGAATGCCAGCTGCTGCCATCTGAGGAAGAGATATAGTCCTCCCTTCTCTCTTCATCCTTTCCCTACCCTGTTCTGTATCCTCATGCTTAATGTAGTCAATGTCCCTGCTAAAGCCTACTCTGGGGATGGGAGAAATGAGATTTCAAGAGAATTCCATGGACTGAGTTTAATAACCAAAAGCCACTGGGGAAGTTTTTTTTTTAATTGAGATAGAATTGATATAACATTGTGTAAGTTTAAGGTGTACAACATGTTAATTTGATACATTTATATATTGCAACATGATTACCACCATGGCATTAGCTAACACTTCTATTACATTACATAATTATTTCTTTTTTAGTGGGAACATTTAAAATCTAGTTTCTTAGCAACTTTGAAGAATATAATATTCTTTACTGTAATCACAATGCTGTGCATTAGATCTCCAGAACTTATTCATTAGATCTCCAGAACTTATTCATAATTGGAAATTATGTACCCTTTGACCCACATCTCCCACACCTCTTTTTTAGCATGTTATGTTTGACTTTGAGGCTAGACCTCTCTTAGTCCACAGATACTTCCTGTCTCCAGCCTTCGGGGCTCCTTGGCAGATGGTGATAATGCTTAGGACCTGTGGACCACAGGTGTTTTTATACTGACCTTTGAAGTATGAACAGTCCTGGAGGTCTTTGTTAATCTCTTAAGTCAACCAGCCTTTCTCCACTTATATGCTGAAAGGGATCCAAGATGGAAAGGCCTTGATATTTAGTATAGATTGTAATGACACACCCTGAAAACATTATGCTGACAGGTGAATGAGATAAAACGTCACAGGACAGTTCATTGCCTCCATGAATCTTGGAATAGGATGAAGACACTTCTACACTTTGGTCCCCTCTGAGTTAAGAGGAGAAACAAGTATGCTGTTTTTAGTATTGAAGTGAGTGCTGATACAAACACTTACCCTTTTATTCACATTGATGATCTGATGAGCAATCTGAAAATATGACCAGAGGGGGAATGGTTGCCAGGAATGACAAACATATAATAAAGTAGTTTAATATGTCAACAACCGCTTCTAAGTTGCTTAGCTCACTGAGGAAAATAATTACTTTTAAGATTGCACCATGCTGCCTTTTTTTTTTTTACAAAGTATCTATCTTTATCTCCATCAGTCTTTTTTCATATTCATATTTTACAAGGATATAAATCATCATATATATACAATTTTGCATTTCTTTCTTCATTTAATGTGTATCATAGATGTTTTCACATTCTTGGTCTTGATTACCCATAATTCTAATGGCTGAAAAATATTTCATTAGGTAATTTATAGTAATGTAAATATAACCTAGTGTAAGAGTTTGGGGTGCCTTCCAATTTTATTATTATATTAATGACATTTTGCTCTTATAAAAATGTATTTTTGTGATATGCCATTTAGTATTTTGAATTATTTAAAATAGGTTCCAAGAAGTGGAGTTTTGGGGCACAATGTTTGAAGTCTTTCTAGTTTTTTATAAAACTGCCAAATTTCTTCACAAAATGATTATATCAATACACAATTCCACCTTCTCCAACCTTCTTCTTATGGTCTTGTGAAAGTTTCTTTTTATTTAGTAAGAAAAGGGTAGAAGCCACTTGTTTGATGATATGCAGGATGCCATCCCTAAAGATGCCCACAAATAAACATGGAATTCATACATATTTATAAAGAGGAGAAAAGGTAGAGAAATATGGTATCAGACTATTACTAGTGTGTGTGTGCATGTGTGTGATGGGCAGTGTGGAGAATCAGGGCCTAACATACCTAACAAATGATTCATCTTTTGCCTGAAAAATATTCTGAGCTGACCAGATGGTGAGATGAAATCACTTTCCTACCATTGTGCGCAAAATTTCTAACTGTGTCACCCACTCTGTTCTTGGGCAATAAAGTCAATGGGATTTTTGCTTGCAAATGACAGGAGGCAAAACCCCATTTCCACCCTAATTTCTCATCATTTGTTCCGTACCTATTCATTTAGACTTTTGTTTTTTAATATATGTATTTTCCCTTGGCAATGCTGTAATGTCCTTTTATTTTATTTATTATTATTTTTTTGGCCTCTCTCTTCACCATAATCATGAAGAACACAAATGTAATGGATGTAGTATTCCTTCATTTGAGTCTCTCTTTTATTCTTTTAATTCTAAACTGCTCCTCTTCCTGAAGGAGGACTGTGTTACAATAGAATGGAATTTTCCAGACAATGTTTAGGGCATAATAGTTTTAAGAGGCTTCATGTTTGCAACAGACAAATTAAGCAGCCTCCTCTAATACGTAGACAACATCTGTTACACAAAGTCACCATTAACGATAATACCGGGATCTCCTTTGTGGCTGATTTTCATCCAGCTGCACCTACCCATAAAAGGCGTCAGCAAAGAGGGCTCCACATTTATCTGTCAGTTCAGAATGACTCTGGAAAACAGCACATAAACCCCAAGCAAATCTTTGTTAACCTCTGAAATCAGAGCCTCCATAAATCACTGCTAAGGACAGCTTATAACCTCCTCACAGCCAACTCACCGTCTCTATTTGGTGTTTTATAAGATACTCCAAATTCAGATTGATAATACAGAAGAAAGCCACATACCAAGAAACTGAGCCTTATGGCACCCACCTGTAAAGGGGCCAACGTGCTGGCTGATCTGCAGTTACAAGTCCTCACTCTGAAGCTTTATTCAGACAACATTCCTATTTGTACCAATGAATCTATTACTAAATTATAATCCTACAAAATCCCTATAGGGCTAGTTACCTATGGTCAATAGTATGATTTGATGAATTGTCATTATCTACTTTGGTATTAAATATTAAGATTCTTAAATGAAGCTCATCCAGAGGACTAGTAGAAGGGATCCACTTTCTTTACAAAACTGAGCTGTATAAAATAGCAGTCTTATAATTTGCTTGTGGAATGTACTCAGATATATTTTCCTTTTTGGGTTTCTCTGTGGATGTATGCCTTATAGAGTAAACATGTCAGTTTACTCATTTAATAACTACTTGAGTGCTGCTATTTCAGGCGTGGTGCTAGAGGCTGGGAGGAAGAAAAAGTCCCTGCTCTCAGGTAGTTTTACCCCACCAAAGGGAGGGAGAAACCACAAGTGAGCAAAATGATAAGTAAAGCAAAAGTGATTGAAAGGTGGCACTTCAAATGGGGTGTTCAGAGAAGACCTCTCTATTGGTACAGAATTTGAAATGAAGCAAGAGAGAGTAGTGTGAATATGCTAAGAACATTGCAGGCAATGGGAACAGCAACTGCAAGGCCCCGAACTTGGCAAGTGCAAGAGAAAGTAGGAAAGCCTGTGTGGATGCAAGAGGGACGGTAGGAGGAAACAAGGTTGTGATGGTGGGCAAGGATCAGTTCTTGGAAGGAGTAGGGATTTATACTGTGTGAGGAGTACCTCAGGAGGTTTTATTTTTTTTTTATTTTTTTTTTTTAAGATTTTATTTATTTATTTGAGAGAGAGAGACTGAGAGAGAGAGAGTATGAGGGGGGGGGGTCAGAGGGAGAAGCAGACTCCCCGCCAAGCAGGGAGCCCGATGTGGGACTCGATCCCGGGACTCCAAGATCATGACCTGAGCCGAAGGCAGTCGCTTAACCAACTGAGCCACCCAGGCGCCCCCTCAGGAGGTTTTAAAGCGGCAGACTGTGTACTCTGGTTTGTATTCACTTCAATCCAATACCAAATTCAACCAAATGCATAAATCTTACACCAGCTGAAAGAGCTCTATGAAGCATAAAGCAATCATAATGTAACTCGGTTTCCCCACTTGTCATGGGGCTTATAAGATTTCCAGGGGCTCACAGATGGCTTCCAGAGAGTCCACAGAATGCTTCTAAAACGTTGTATATTGGGGGCGCCTGGGTGACTCAGTCAAGCGTCTGCCTTCGGCTCAGGTCATGATCCCAGAGTCCTGGGATCGAGCCCTGCATCATGCTCCCTGCTCAGCAGGAAACCTGCTTATCTCTCTCCCACTCCCCCTGCTTATGTTCCCTCTCTCACTGTGTCTCTCGCTCTGTTAAATAAATAAAATCTTTAAAAAAAAAATAAAACGTTGTATATTGATGCACATGTGTAAGAAGAATCCACACCTCAGGAAGGCTAAGGGCCACTGATCTAGATGACCCAAAATTCAGTCCTAGCTGATTTCATGATGCTCTAGGGCCTTAATATAGCTGGCAGTCTTCTAGTAATTTTTTAAAATGTGGGACCTAATTGTTCATTGACTCATTTCCTTTCTTTATCATTAATTGGCATATTTTCAAGTCTCTTTGTCCCATCCTTTGCCGGGTACCAATGCAGCGCAGGGTGTATTTCCGCACACTCTGACTCTGGCCAACTGACATGGAGGTGGCCAGGAGAGTGTTAACAGATGAGACTCAGGCACAGCCTGGACAGCACCTGTGAATTCTTGCTCTTTTGCCCCTGCTGCCATCATGAGAAGGACATGCCTGGGCTAACCTTGTCCCATGAGGAGGGCCAGAGTCACGGGGAGCAAAGCTGAGTCACCCTGGCCATGGCCAGGCTAGATTTTTCGATGCCCAGACATGCAGATTTGTGCGCTAAATAAGTGCTGCGGGCACTTTGAGAATGTTCATCACACAGCAACAGTTAACTGATATGCCATGTTGCTACCATGCTTGTAGGACCCTTTTAAAAAGCACCAAATTAGTTGGGGCGCCTGGGTGGCTCAGTCGGTTAAGTGTCTGCCTTTGGCTCAGGTCATGATCTCACGGTCCTGGGATTGAGTCCCACGTCGGGCTCCCTGTTCAGCAGGGAGTCTGCTTCTCTATCTGCCCCTCCCCCTGCTTGTGCTCTCTCTCTCACTCTCTCTCTGTCAAATAAATAAATAAAATCTTTTAAAAAACCCACCAAATTAGAGATCCTGAAAGTTGTGGGCACAAATGTGGGTACAAAATGGAATCCCCAATTTCAAATTCCATAACCATATGAATCAACCCTGGTTGTTTACACTTCCTTACTGGCACCCCCTCCAGCTTTCCTTTCAAAATCTGGCATGGCTGCTCACAGAGACCAAGTGCTCGTGGGTTCGGATAGTGGCAGAAGGGTGAAGTTTGCAGGCCTAATCTCGTAACACTGTGACACAGCCTGATAGTGGCATACACCACAGCATCCTAGCCTGATATGGGAATGCTAATGAGGGAGACAAATCCTCACTCGAAGAGGGGGTGTAAGCTGTTGAACCTTGCTAAATGGCTGTAATGAATGTAAACTGCAGCATACCAGCTGAACCTTGGGATCTGCTTAATTGCCCAGGGTGGCTTAATCTTCAGCCCTGCCAGTTGCGCAAGGATTACTCGTCTTTGGTGAACTCAGTGGAGAGTTGAAAGCAAATTTGCTTAAACAAGAGTAGAGTTTAGAACAGGCATGATCAGAAAAATCATAAATAACCACTACGGAAAGGTAAATGACAACCAAGCCTCAGCCTGGTCTTTGTCTCACAGGACAGTCCTCGAAGGAAGGGGGAGCACCAGAATCTCTTGAGTAGGCTTTTATTAAACCCTAAATCATGAGGAGAACAACAGCAGGTTCTATTAGAGTAATAGGCATGACCACAGTGCCATTACCACATCACAAAGCTATATTTCCCTGCCAGCCTTCAGTAGTGCAGGGATGTAAGGATTTTGCTCATCTTGAGCCTCAGTGACCCCAAATCCCTCAAATCCCACTTCTTCCCCCAGTAAATGGAAGTGAGGTAGCCTTGGTTCTTAATCAGCTCATATACATTTTTCTCTAAACAAATTTTTTTGGAAAGGTGATACTGGTAGATGGTAAAATTTCTTTCAAATGGCAGGAAAATAATGAACCTTAAGCCTTCCTCATTGGAGTTCACTGGAGGTGAGTGGGGAGTCTTGCCCTTTGCGATACAGATAGAATGATCCAAAATTTATTGAAAAATGAAATATTTCTCTGCATCATTTGATCCTTAAGATTTTGAGAGCTAGCACAAAGACTTAGAGATTATTTTCTCATTACTGTTCTCAACCCAATTGCCTAGCTTAACTTTACAGACTCAGTATAAGTGCAAAACAATTATGAACATCTTTCCCAAATATGGATGGCCACAAAGAGTTTCTTATAATATAGCTAACCCTATTAATAGATAAAATACGTATTGTGGAGAAAATTACTATAAACTATACATATCTACTTCTGCAGAAGATTGCTGTCTGTGTACCACAAACTTCTTCTTCCCATCCTCCTTTATAACTGAAGCTTGATATTATTTAGAGCAAGCATATAATCCACTAAAAGACATTTCCCAACTTTCCAGCTGGATGTAGACATGTGACTAGGTCTTGGCCAGTGAGTTGAGAGTAGAAGTGTTGTGTGATATTCCTGCAAGAGCAGAGCCCCATCCTTTGTTTCTTACTTTGTCAGCTAACCTGGAACATGAATGTGATCCCTAGGCCTCCAACCACAGTCTTGGGTCACAAGGACAAGGGTCTTTATGGGGACAGTGGAACTGTTCCACTTCAGAATTTGTGGAGCTGCCCTACCATTCCTAGATCTGCCTCCGGATTTATTTTGTGACAGAGAAGAATAAATTTCTATCTGAGATAAGTTACTGTCCTTTGGAATTTTCTGTCATTCTCAGATGAACCTAATCCTTATTGCTTCTGAGCCTCTGAAGCAGCAGCAAGTAACCTCATGGATCCTCTTTCAGCTCCTGGCAGATTGGGCGCAGCATTAGAAAGCACTACTACCACAGAGCCAACGCCTCTTAACACATAGTAGCACTGAGTATGACTTTCAGATGGTGGTATAGGGAAAATGAATGAAAATTCCTTTTTCTTTCTGGCCACTTCATAAATGATGTCCCTGTTTTAGCCCTGTCATTATCACTGGAGGTACTTATGAGGCCCAGTGCTTTTATAATAGCTTTACCAGTCTTCTGTTTTCAAATTAGTCCTTTCAACACCTCACTTCTTATTTAGGATGTGGACTCTTGGATCTGCCACTTCTAGCAGCTCCAGGGGCTGAGTGAGGACACATTCCTGGGGTTGGCTCTTTTTCTTTCTCTCTCATCCTTTCTTCCTCCCTTGGTTCTTCCCTCCATCCCCTGTCCTGTCTCTCTCTCTTTCCCTCCCTCCTTCCCTCCTTCCTCCCTTCCTTCCTTCTTTCCTTGGTTCCTTTCCTCCCTTCCTTCCTTCCTTCCTTCCTTCCTTCCTTCCTTCCTTCCTTCCTTCCTTCCTTCCTTCCTTCCTTCCTTCCTTCCTTCCTATTGAACTATTACTAACCTACAGTGCATCATCTTAAGTGTACAGCTCCATGAATTTTTACATATGTAAGCACCTATATATAACCACCACTCAGTTCCAGATAGGAAATCTTTCCATTAGCCCAGAAGATTCTCCAAAGTCCCTTTCCAGTCATACTAGACCCTCACCAGAGGTAGCCACTACTATGACTTCTATCATCATAGATTACTTTTTCCCTATTTCCAAACTTCATATAAATGAAAACATACACTATATGTTCTTTTGTATCTGGCTTCTTTCATTGAACATGATTCTGAGATTTGTCCATGTTGTTGTTTATATCAGTAATTTGATCTTTTTTATTACTGTGTACTATTCTACAGTATGAATATACCAAACTTTGCTTAGCCATTATCTTGAGGAACATTTGAGTTTTTTCCTACTATTTGGTGATTATGAAAGTTGCTATGAACATGTAGCACATGTATCTCAGTGAATTTAAGAACTCATTTATAAAAGATGTGAAAAAACTTGAGTCAAGTCCTTAAAAATAAATAATAATGAAAGCATAAATAAAACAAGAGTTGGCAAATATTATTATTATTATTTTTAAAGATTTTATTTATTTGACAGAGAGACAAAGTGAGAGGGAACACAAGCAGGGGGAGTGGGAGAGGAAGCAGGCTTCCTACAGAGCAGGGAGCACAATGGGGGCTCAATCCCAGGACCCTGAGATCATGACCTGAGCCAAAGGCAGACACTTAATGACTGAGTCACCCAGGCACCCCAAGTTGGCAAATATTATAAAGAATTAATTGGAAATCTTGAAAATAAAATAGAAATATAGTCGTAGAGTAAAAAATTCAGGGAAGGAAAGGGAAGAAAAATCAGTGAATTGGAAGCTAAAAGTAAGGAATTCATACCTAGATGTAGAACAGTGATAGAGACTTGAAAATAACTGTATATATATGAAATCTGCACTTAAATGAAAAATCAGTGGAGATATAAGTGACAGACTGAATGACTCCAACAGTCATCTAATAGGAAATACAGAAGAAAAGAATGGTGGTCATGACAGAGAAACTGTATTTGGAGGGATCAGAACTTAAAATTTTCCAGTATAAAGAAAAATTGTATGCCCTCAAGTCAAAGATTGCTTTCTAGTACCAAAGATGATAAATAAAAATAAATCCATGTTTTGACCCATTATAGTGAGGCTGCAGAAAAGCAAGGATGAACCAACAATCCTAAAAATGCACTGAGGTTCTGTATCCAGGGTAATAGAGTTGTCCTAGATCATTAGCAAGATGGTTACATAATGTAGACATTTCTCAAAACTTATTCAATTCTATACCTACACATTTCACCTTATATACTTTAACCTTGCTTTAAAAAAGGTGCTTAGGGCTGGTTGAAGAGGAGCCCCCACTCAGAATTATGGCTAGATTGACAGCAGAACTCTCATAGCTACACAAATGTCAAAGACAATACAGCAATATCTTCTTCAAGGTGCTGAGGGGAAAACAACTACTTCTTTTCCAAGAGTGAAGACAACATAAAAATATTTTTAATTGTAGAAATATTATTTTCAGATTCTAGCTTTTTAAAAGGTATCCTTAAGTAAAAAATAAAATTGAAACCACAGGAGACCATGGGCTATAAGAAATAAAAGTGATGGGGTGCCTGGCTGGCTCAGTGGTAGAACATGTAACTCTTGATCTTGGGGTTGTCAACTGTTGGTTGTCAAGTTTACTTTAAAGATTTTATTTATTTATTTGACAGAGAGAGACACAGCGAGAGAGGGAATACAAGCAGGGGGAATGGGAGAGGGAGAAGCAGGCTTCCCGCGGAGCAGAGAGCCCGATGCGGGGCTCGATCCCAGGACCCTGGGATCATGACCTGAGCCAAAGGCAGACGCTTAACGACTGAGCCACCCAGGCGCCCCGTCAAGTTTACTTTAAAAAAGAGAAATAAAAGCGAGTATTTACTGTTAATTGGTAAAATATATTGGTTAATTATCTTTTACTATAAAACTAAAAAAAAAAAAAAGAAAAACAACAACTCTTTTGAGGTGTAAGAAACAAAACTCAAATTTTATACAACAATAACAATATAAGGAAGGGAGTATTGAATAGTATTCAATGGGTAAAGTATACCTAGGTTATTTTTGTGGTCTACAGAAAGTGAAAAAGATTGAATAATTGTTAGAAAAAATGTATAGTTACTTGTGCATGGTAATATCTGAAGGGCAACCATTAAAAGAATAATGCTTCCTGATGAGCAGAGGATCAAAAGCAGGTATATGTAAAATTTTATTAATGCAACATAAGACAGAAACAAAGAGCAAAAGAAATGAAGGAAAAGGATGGTGATCATAAAATATAAGGGATTGATATCAGTGCAAATATTTTAATAATCACAATATGTAAATAGAGATGAAGGAGGAAAAAAACTTACCACATAAAAATTGACCAAAAAAGCTGGCGCAGCAATAAAATTTAAAGTGAGAAACATAAATAAGGATGATGATAAAAGTAACAACCTACAATACAGATGTAAAAATCAAGAAATGTATGTTCCTAACAACATGGCCTTGAAATAGATAAAGCAAAAACTAATGAAATTACAGAGAAATTGACAACCAGACATGTTAGTAGGGATCTCTGGTTTTTATGTCATGCCTGGAAAGACCATCCCATCTGCACAGTTATAAAAAGTCCATGCTTTCAGGGCACCTGGGTGGTTCAGTCGGTTAAGTGTCTGCCTTCAGCTCAGGTCATGATCCCAGGGTCCTGGGATTGAGCCCCACATTGGGCTCCCTGCTTAGCAGGGAGCCTGCCTCTCCCTCTCCCTCTCTGCCTGCTGCTTCCCCTGCTTGTGCTTGCTCTCTCTGTCAAATAAATAAATACAATCTTTTAAAAAAATAAAAAGTCCATGCTTTCTGTGAACACCCTGACTTTATCCAAGTGCACTGGGCTTAAGCCTTGCCAGTGTCAACCTCACCATGGATTGCTCAGATCCTTGAGAGGAAAGAAAGTGTTTAATTCTCACCCTGCATCTGCAGTTGTGCTGTGGCTGTTCTTGGTTATTGGTGTTTACTCTCTATCATGGGGTCTCCAGCTTGTATCTGCATGAGGTTGAGCAGTGTGGATGGGTCACCTGTCCCTTGTGTCACTTTGGAATGGTCTTTCCCACCAGCTTCCTTTTCCTCACTTCCTATCAGAACACCCTCCAAAGAGTCACACCATTCATCCCTCCATCATGTCCACCCAACTAATCATCACTTCAGATTCATTCTGTGGATTAAAACTTTCACTCTAGATGTTTTCATAGTTCATCAATTCCCCCCAATATTTTAAAAATGTTTTATGAAATTTACCACATTTGATCCTAGAATTCTTTTTGGTTTACCTATGATTTTATGAAAATGTTGGGAGAATATTTCTAACCAGGATGCCACTGTATCTGTAAATCCATGATGAAGAGTTCTGTTGACTAATAACACTTCAACTTTCTCAACATGGGAAGGGATAGAAAAATGTTTGAGTGTGCAGATGTGTATACCTCTCTCTTCTGATGTACTCCCTTCTGATGTACAACTTGTGGTTCCTCCTGTCTCTCATTACTTTGTGTTTCAAATATGGCAGAAGCACAAGTAGCAAACTGCCTGGAGAGGTAATTATTTGTGTGAAATGCAATCTTATTTGAAAAATTTGAGACTTTGTTTTCTTAATAGAAAATATCACCTACCTCATAAATCAAAAGTGATAATGTATCGATGGTGCCTGGGTGGCTAAGTCGTTAAGCGTCTGCCTTCGGCTCAGGTCATGATCCCAGAGTCCTGGGATCGAGCCCTGCATCGGGCTCCCTGCTCTGCGGGAAGCCTGCTTCTCCCTCTCCCTCTCCCCCTGCTTGTATTCCCTCTCTCACTGTGTCTCTCTCTGTCAAATAAATAAATAAAAAATCTTTAAAAAAAAAAAAAGGGATAATGTATCAAAAAGGATATTCAGTGAACATTCTCCTCTGCTATTCTTTTCCCCAGTCTTTATGTTCTCCTCCCCACAGGTGATAACTACCAGTGTCTTATGTGGATGTTTTAGGTAAATTTACACAAATATGACTATTTATTTCTTATTATGGTAGCATACTACTAGAGCACTTCAACTTGCATTTTTTCACTTCATCATATATCTTACAGACTTTGCCGCATCAGTTCAAAGGGAGCCTCCTCATTCCTTTTTTTAAAAACAGTTATAATATTCCATTTTAAGGATCTGCCATCATTCACCTGATTGGTGTCCTGTTGATGGGCACTCTGCTTGTTCTTACCAGCACTGCTGCCGAGAACAACACTGCAGACCTCCCGTGTGGTGCATTTAGGAGAGGGGTGGGGTGATGATGTCTGTGGGAATAATGTCTAGAGTTGAATGGAGCTGATGGGCTGAGGATATGGTTCACTGATGATTTGATAAGTATTTTTAAATTCTTTTTTAAATTTAAATTCAATTTAATTAACATATAGTGTATTATTAGTTTCAGAGGTAGAATTTAGTGATTTATCAGTTGCCTATAACACCCAGCGCTCATTCCATCAAGTGCCTCCTTAATGCCCAACACCCAGTTACTGAATCTCCTCACCAACCTCCCCTCCAGCAACCCTCAGTTTGTTTTCTATAGTTAAGAGTCTCTTATGGTTTGCCTCCCTGTTTTAATATTATTTTATTTTTTCGCCTTCCCCTATGCTGCTCTGTTTTGTGTCTTAAATTCCACATATGAGTGAAATCATATATTTGTCTTTCTCTGACTTATTTCGCTTAGCATAATACCCTCTAGTTCTATCCACATCGTTGCAAATGGCAAGATTTCATTCTTTTTGATGGCTGAGTAATATTCCATTGTATATATATCCCACATCTTCTTTATCCATTCATCTGTCAATGGACATTTGGGCTCTTTCCAGATAGTCCAATATTTAGACTATTGTGGACATTGCTGCTATAAACATTGGGGTGCATGTGTCCCTACGAATCACTGTTTGTATCCTTTGGATGAATACCTAGTGGTGCAATTGCTGGGTCATAGGGTAGCTCTATTTTTTAGCTTTTTGAGGAACATCCATATTGTTTTCCAGAGTGGCTGCACCAGTTTGCATTCCCACCAACAGTGTAAGACGGTTCCCCTTTCTCTTCATCCTCACCAATATCTGTTGTTTCCTGAGTTGTTAATTTTATGACTAGGGAGTCATCATTATACTCTAGGACTAGGGAGCTTATTATACACAAAAGAGTTCCCAGAATACAAATTTTTAAAATTGTTGCATTAAAATTTTCAATGGACTTGCCTGGTAAGAACCTGATGGCTGTTTTGCAGGACAGGTGGCTCAGCTAATGCACCTCTTCTGTGGGGAGCTAAAGCTGAGGGGGTGGTTCCCACAGAGACACATCAGGGACCTCAGACTCATTCTCACCTCTTCTCCCCAGTGAGCCTTGTGTTAAGTAGTATGGCTCTGGTTTACCTTGACCTAAAAATGGAAGCAACTTAAACATTCAATGGCCAGAATGAACTAAACTTGGTGCAGTTATTAGAAAAGACTGGTGTGAAAATTGGGTAATCTTTTCAGTATGTTAGGTGATTGAAAAGAGTAGACTATAAAATTGCATGTATTTCATAGGGACAAAGGTTGAAGGAAATACACAATATTATAGTTCTAGTAAGTAGAGAACTATGGGTAATTAAAAAATTTTATTACTTTTTAAAAAGAGTTTATTTATTTGTCAGAAAGAGAGAGAGAGAGAGAGGGGTGCCTGGGTGGCTCAGTTGTTAAGCGTCTGCCTTCAGTTTAGGTCATGATCCCAAGGTCCTGGGATGGAGCCCCACGTCAGGCTTCCTGCTCAGCGGGAAGCCTGCTTGTCCCTCTCCCACTCCCCCTGCTTGTGTTCCCTCTCTTGCTGTGTATCTCTGTCAAGTAAATAAATAAAATCTTAAAATAAAATAAAAAATAAATTAAAAAAAAGAGAGAGAGCACAAGCAGGGGGAGTGGCAGGCAGAGGGAGCTTTTGCAGTGCCAAATGCCACAGGCCTGCTCCTGTCAAAGCGATTCTGTTATGAATCAGGAATCCTGGATCCATGTTTGTAAAATGGGAGGCTGGGACCAAAGGGACAGGTTACGTTCTTATATTACTTTTCCCTCCGACAGTAAACTAAAGATTAAGTGAACCTGTTGATAGTTACACTAGTAAAAAGCTGTAATTCTAGAATTATAAACAAAGAAAAGTTTATATTACATTAACATTTGCATTCTTAGCTTTTTTAGGCTGTACACCAAAGGGGTGGGTAGTGGTCTCCTGTAACAAGTTGGATCTTACTGTAAACTAGTAAATATCCATTTAAAAACAAGTACATTAATCACATATTTTCTGTGCTAATTGTGAGCACTTAATTTTGTTCCATCCTGAATAACTTGAGCAAGTAGTTCTTTTTTAAATTTTTTTTATTGTTATGTTAATCCCCATACATTACATCATTAGTTTTAGATGTAGTGTTCCATGATTCATTGTTTGTGCATAACACCCAGTGCTCCATGCAGAACGTGCCCTCTTTAATACCCATCACCAGGCTAACCCATCCTTCCCCCCCTCTAGAACCCTCAGTTTGTTTTTCAGAGTCCATCATCTCTCATGGTTCGTCTACCCCTCCCGATTTCCCCCCCTTCATTCTTCCCCTTCTGCTATCTTCTTTTTTTTTTCTTAACATATATTGCATTATTTGTTTCATAGGTATAGATCTGAGATTCAACAGTCTTGCACAATTCACAGCGCTTACCAGAGCACATACCCTCTCCCCAGTGTCTATCACCCAGTCACCCCATCCCTCCCACCCCACCCCCCACTCCAGCAACCCTCAGTTTGTTTCCTGAGATTAAGAATTCCTCATATCAGTGAGGTCATATGATACATGTCTTTCTCTGTTTGACTTATTTCGTTGAGCAAGTAGTTCTAAGTTTGGTCTCATACCCTTGTGTGAAGTTGCTACCATATTTTTTTACCCCCT
This sequence comes from Mirounga angustirostris, assembly GCF_029215605.1. Lineage (NCBI taxonomy): Eukaryota > Metazoa > Chordata > Mammalia > Carnivora > Phocidae > Mirounga > Mirounga angustirostris. Next base: position 92,240,631 of record NW_026991718.1, on the reverse strand, counting down.
CTATTTATTTGATTTCTTAAATAAAGATGTTTGTCCAAAAGAAAAAAAACCCCAAACCCCCCAAAAGCAAATCTAGCAATTCCATTCCTATGTATATACCCAACTGAAATGTATACATCTGTTCAACAAAATACATAGACTAGAATGTCCATAAAAACAATATTCATAATAGCCCCAAACTGGAATCTACCCAAATGCTCATCCATAATACAATAGATAAGTAAATTGTGCTATATTCACATAACGAATGCACAATAAGATTTCATGAACCACAACTATATGCAGCTATACAGGTGAAATTCCCAATTATACTCTTGAGTGGAAGAATCCAGAACTACACATGCTGTGTAGTTCTATTTATATAAAGTACAAAAACAGCCAAGACTAATCTCTGCTGTTACAGGTCAGGATTGTGGTTACCCTTGGGCAGGTGGCAACTGGAAAAGGGCTGGGGATTTTAGAGGTATTGGGAATGTTGTCTTTATTGATCTGGATGCTGGTTTGATGCATGTGTTCACTTTGCAGAAATTTATCAAGCCATTTACTTATCATATGTGTCTTTTTTTAGTGAATATTCAACTTTAAAGACATTAAAAGATAAATAAAGCAAGAAACTTTAATACTGACTAGAAGTGTCCAAGATCCCATCTTCAGGGCCTGCTGAAGTGTCCTTGCCTTTCACTGGTTCCTTTTTCTTTGCATTCCTAAGAATTCCCAGGTATGTTGTCAAAATCTACAACTGCAACCTGGTGGTCACTGGTGCTGCCTACATGGGGCTTCGACATCTATCCCCTCTGTCTATCTTATTCTTGTTTCTCCATCATGCAACAGTTTCGCCAAGGATGTTTTGTCCTAAACGGTGGACTGAAAGCAATGCCCAAGCAATAGAAAATAAGGCTGACACAACTAACTTAAAATGCTTGCAAACTTTTGTGAAGGAAATGTAGGAAACTATAATACAGGAAAGGAAGGCTTGAAAAGGACTATAAGCTGCTACTATTCCTATGGTCCACTGGGCCATGATCCTTCACCCTGGATTCCCTCTGAGTCTAGCTCTGATGATCTCTACCCTTGTCCCCTGGAACTGGAATCCCCTCCACTTTGTCTTCCTTCTCTGTGTCCATGTTCTCAAGTCCCAGGAAACAAAAGATCCAGTGTCAGTCTTGATGGCATTAGTGGAAATGGTCTGTGTTCTAATAAAAACAAACTTTTCAGCATTAAACATGATATTTAATATCTCACTCTGAGAGGCTTCACTTAGTAACAGTGAAATAAGTATTTTCCTGCCTCATATCAGTTTGATTAGAAGGGCCTTACCAAAATGGTCCCACCTAGAACAAAGGAAGGGGCCTCACCATGAACAAATACCACCTTCCACTTTGGATTCTAAAAGTTGTTTATATATATATATATAATAGTTGTTTATGACCCCACACCACCTCACTCTACATACATACAAAGGACAATGCTATTTCAAACACACATACATGTTGTATTATTCATCTTCTCTGTGATAATGTAACTTAACAAATTACCCTCAGATTTCAGAGGTTCACAACAACAAATATATATTTTCCTTGCTCTAGATTTATGGTTTAGCTGCAGTGGCTCTTACCCAGGTTATGGGGTTTAAGACTACCTTGTGTAGCTCTCATTCTAGGACCCAGAATGAAGAGCAATGGCCACCTTGGACACCTCTTATGGCAATAGGCAAGAGTTCAAAAGTAGTGGCAGAAAACTCCAATATCTTTTAAAACATCTGCTTGGAACTGGGACACTGTAATTTCTGCCTGTGTCCCATTGGCCAAAGCCAATATAAAAGTCATATAGCCAAGTCCAACATCAGAAAGGGGAAGAAACTTCTGTTGGGACTGAGGAGAGAGTGAATATTTGCTCAACAATGGTGTATGTGAACACACACACTCCCTATATGGTATTGTACAGTGTTATCCAATGTGTGAACCAGAGATACAGAAATGTATAAATGATCTCCACTCTGCGCAATATGGTGGACCAAGCTTCCTGAAGGGCCCTTCTCCTGTGAACAATGAGATCTTTGCTGGGCTTGTAACATGCAAGGGAAACTTCTGATGGAGGTGGGAAGCAAAACAACAGCAAGCTGAAACCAGAGTGGAGAATAAGCCATATACATATACACATATACACAGAAGCCATTATCAGCATTTCCAAGGTTAAAGGGTATGTACGTGTGTGTTGACAGGATATGGGAAGAAACCTTGAGATCCAGGATTAAGCTGGGGACCTTTGAAGGGGGGGAAAGTGATCCCAGGTCTTTAGTACCCCTGGATCTCTGCAAGATCAATTACTCCAGTATCAATTCTCTAGTGTGAACTAGAGAAAAGAAGATTCAATTTAGGCTCTTGGTTCTTTTACACATTAAAGAATCAAATAGCTTAAAATCAAGCTTAAAATCAAAGATTATCAAACACAAAGAAAAAATTCTCCATGAGTGAGTCAGCAGAAACAATAAACAGCAGACTTAAACCTGAGAATGTCAGATACTGAAATTTCACATGCAGAATATAGAAAGACTATGTAAAAAGAATCACAAAAATGAAGAAATAATAAGAGAACAAAAAAATTACAGGATGGATTTGAAAAAGAATGAATTAGAAATTTTAGAAATTAAAATGTAGTTGGAAAAGAAAAACAGACTTATTGGATGAGCTAAAAACTGAAGTTTACACTTAATTAAAAATTAGTAAAGTGTAAGATAGAGCTGAAGAAATTTCCCAAAATGCAGCACAGAGAAACAAACAAAAAATATGAACAAGAGATACTATATGAAGGCTAAAATGGGTAGATATAATAGACATCCAATCAGAATTCCAGAAGAGACAAGAGATAATTAGATGTAATATTTGAAGAGATAGTGGCTGAGAACTTTCTAGAACTGACAAGAGATATTAACCCACAGGTACAGATAATGCAATCCTTGTCTACTGAGGTAGATAAAAGGGAAAACACACTTAACTACAGTGTAATGCACCTGCAAAAACCCAACAACCAAGACATCTTAGAAGCAGCCAGAGAGAAAAGTGAGACCACCCACAAAGTACCGGTAGTTAGTGTTACAGCAGATTTCACATCAACAATGGAAGCCCTCTCTGAAGGTGTCTTCCAGCACCAGTGGCTCCAATCCCAGTTTGGACCATCTGAGGCTCCAGACATTGAGGAGCAAAGATGGGTGGTCCTTATTGAGCCCTGATAAATTCCTGACCGGAAGACTGTGTGAGCAGAATCAAATGGTGTTTTATGCCACTACATTTTGGGCTGATTTGTTACGCAGCAATATGTGACCAGAACGCTTGGATTAGAAACTGGTCACACATACAAAGAATGTCACTGCGCTGCCCTACTCCACCCCAACAAACCCAAACCCAAAGCTTCTGGTGACCCTGTGCATGTGAGAGACAGTGTAAAGAAATCTGAGTTAATATGGATGATAAAAAGAAGCTTATGAAAAATAGTAAGAGCTAGGGGTGTGGTGCTCAGGCTGGGGGTAAATTCTTGCACAGAGTTGGCACCTCTCTGTGGTGGAATATTCTGTATATAATATGGAATTAATTCAATGATCTTGCTTTCCCCTGACACTCAGAAAACCACTACTATGGGAGGAATGAAAACTTAGAAAGAAACATGAGTAGAAATCTAGGTGATATTTATACCGACTCTTTGAAGGATAGGGCAGGGCAACCCTCTCCCCCATCTCCCTTTCCTCCTCTAATTGCTGTCTTTAGTCTCCTTCTTCCCCACCTCCCCTAGGACACTTGCCTCCTTAGATTTCAATTCCTTCTTTTTTTTCAAACTCTAATGGCTCCTTCAGTGGGGTGTTAGTGGGGTCTTCCCCGCCTGGGGCTCTGCTGCTTCTGAGAGTGAGGTCTCCCCAGGTAATGGTCCCATGGGGCTGGGGGACACACAGTGGGTTCTTCCCTTCCCATTTCTACTCCTTGATAGTGGTGCTGCAGCTACTCTCCCCTCAAATTCACCTGTGAGAAAACACACCTAGTCACAGCAGGGGCTATTGGTTTTCTTCCAAAGACTACAGTCTCATATAGTAGCATTGCTTTGACCTACTCTTGTCCATAATTACCAAGGTAAGATTAAAGGACCCTTTGTCTGCTTTGGGGTGTACTTTCATTAAAAGAGCCCTCATGTTAGCTGAGATTGGCTTTGTCTGGAGCGGGCCAGAACACAGGGTGCAGATGACAAATGGATCTTTTCTGATCCCATGGCCCCTCCCTGATGGAAGGCCCGGGGGTGGGGACGGGAGTTGTGTTTCAGGTAAGCCTGCACTCAGGTATGAAGATGCACCTTTGCCTCCTGCCTTCAGTGTGACCAGAGGCGCTGTCTGATAGGCATGTAGGATGGCCATGAGATATAATTCTAACAGCTAACACTGGACTCGAGTCATAGATGGTGATAGTGGTGCTTCTTCCAAGCATCCACTGATATTTCACATTACAAAAAATAACATTTCCCTTTAAGGTGATACCAACTGATGAGTCACTTATTTTGTAGCTAGTAGAGCAGGAAGGTTAAGGTAGCATCATGGACTTGAATCTCAGGTCTGCCTCTTACTGTGTAATTTCAGGCAAGCAACTTAAACCTTCCCATGATGTGGTTTTCCCATCTGTAAAATGGGTGCACTAAATAATACCAATACCTAGGGATGTTGTTAAGGATTCAATGACTTAATACATACAAAGCCCTTGGAACAGTGCCTGAATATAGTAAATACTAAACAAATGGGAACTTTGATTATTAAAATTTATTTTCCTTTAAAGAGTGATGAGAAATTGTCACCTAAATTGACTCATTGCGACCTCATCACCCCTCATGACAAAGATGATAAAGACACAGCCCTTCAAGAGGCTGGAGGTAAAATCAGCACCTCATCACTTCTCTCCTGGTATATGAGAACTTACCCAGACAGGTAAGGACTATTCTGACAGTGAAGGGATTACTGCAGAATCAAGACTTTGGATTCCAACTGAGCTGGGCAGGTCATGTTTTGAACAACCCTTTTCTCAATCTCCTTTTTTCCCAAATGTCTACTCACTGTAGTCAGAGCCACCTTTACTTTACCTGTGGGGTTTGAGTAATTCAGGTCTTGGGCAGCCTTGACTCATTATAACAAGCTCTTTCTCATAATGCATTTTATATTTTAGAGTGGAAGATTGCTTTACTGTCCCCCCATCTCTGGGCAAACAACACTCATCCCTTGACCATGTTTCTTCTCTGAAAACAATAAGATATTCTACTTGAACATGAATATTCAGAACTATCCTGGAAACAGGGCAAAGCAGAAGTTTGGGACCACTTTGGTGCCTTCTCAGTTGTTTTGAGGACAAGCTGCTATATCCTTCAAAAGAGGTTTCCAGTTAATAGTGTTAATAACACTAAAATAAATACCCAACAGCACATTTTAAATTTGCCTCATTTTAAAAATTGTGCCTGTTTCCCAAAAAGATATAAAAATGGGGTGGAGAGGCGAGTCCTGGGATTGGTTGTTCAGCATCAACACTTCCACTTCCTTCTACCACCCTCTCTATTCATAATGTCACTTTTCTAACATTTCATTTTTTTAAATTTTATTTTATTATGTTAATCACCATACATTACATCATTAGTTTTTTATTTCATTTTTTGAGGTTACTTTTGTTTGATTCAGTAAGACCAAACTTCCACTGTGAGAAATCACAGTTGGGGTAAGAGGAGGGGAGTAGATACCCAGAGCAGACCCTGAAGATAGCTTTTAATATCTTTGGAAGTTAATATTGGGAAGAAATTCTCAAATACATGAACTTTGTTTTGAAATGCCTACACATCTATTCAAAAGTGTCCCTGTGAAAGAGGGAAGTACAAAATCACCACTAAGCCACCCCACAGTAATAATCATGATAAGTAAGGTCCCTCACTGGATGCCAAAATCAGAGGGCAAAAGTTTAAAGAGAAATTGGATATCTGCATGTTCTAAGATGCTTGTTAATGACGAAGGGGGAAATAGTAACCTTGCAGTGGAGAAACCAGGCAGACACCACCTTATCCAAATGATGAAGTTTAACGTTGTCGGTGATAAGACACATCATTATGTACCCCTGGCATCATGTGCTGAGAGGAGCCAAACATTACTTTTGTGATATTCTTGCCCCAAACGCACAATTACATCTCATGAGAAAACATCAGACAAACCCAAATGGAGACATTTACAAGGTAACTGACCAGTGCTCTTTAAAAATGTCAAGGTCATGAAAGACAAGGGAAGATTGAAGAATAGCCCAACTAAATGGAAAGTGGGATCCTGGAGTGGGTCCTAGATCCAAAAAAGACATGAGTGGGAAAACCAGAGAAATCCAAATGCTATCTGAACTTAGGACTATTATTCCAATGTTAATTTCTTGGTTTTGCTAGTCGTTATGTAACAGGTTAACCTTGGTGGGGAGGGGCAGATGGAAACTCTGAGCTATTTTTGCAATTTGTTGAAAGTCTAAGATAATTTCAAAACACAAAGTCAAAGAAAAAAATAATTTAAAAGTGTTCTTTTCAACAAAAAGTTTCCAAATACAGTTGTTTTGGCAGGTTTCACTGGCCTGGCAAGATGTAAAACCATAAAATTGCTTCAAAAAATTATAATATAGAACTATCCAAACAGATTCTTCCTACCTTAATTGATTCTACCAATTGAAATACAAATTGAAAATTGAATAGTTTTCCCTGAGGATGAAATGTCTCATTGTTTGGTTGGGTAAAAGCAAGCACACACTGGTGTACTGCAAAATGCAGTTATAGATGTGTGCAAAAGAACTTTATATTCATCTGATGGACATTTTGTCATGGAATATCCCCAATCCTGACTGAAAGCACAGTAGGAAACCTACTGGTGTTTTCTTTGGTTCAAACTGTCTTAACTCCAGAAATCAAGATACACAATGGCTGATACAACCTGGTTATGAGGTTTTAAGATTCACCTGGATACTGACATTGGAGGAGCTTGGAAAATGTGTGCATTTTAATTTCAGAAACTGATTACTGTTTGTAAAGTTGGTCCAGAGCTTGTTAAAGAGTGCTTCCCACCCCCACCCCAGTAGTTCCTCCAGGAGAGCTGAGCATATTAAACTAGATCCCCCACAGGTCAAACATTTAAGATTCATTCAGTGACGCTGGTGGGAATGCAAACTGGTGCAGCCACTCTGAAGAACAGTATGGAGGTTCCTCAAAATGTTAAAAATAGAACTACCCTATAATCCAACAATTGCACTACTAGGTATTTACCCAAAGGTTACCAAAATACAGAAGGGGTACATGCATCCTGATGTTTATAGCAGCATTATCACCAATAACCAAACTAGAGAGAGAGCCCAAATGCTCATTGAATGATGAATGGATAAAGAAGATGTGATATATACACATATATATATATGTATATATACACAATGGAATATTACTCATCTATCAGAAAAGATGAAATCTTACCATTTACATCAATGTGAATGGAACTGGAGGGTATTATACTGAATGCAATAAGTCAATCAGAGAAAGACAATTATCATATATTTTCACTCATATGAGGAATATTAAGAAATAAATCAGAGGATCATAGGGGAAGGGAGGGAAAAATGGAATGGGAAGAAATCAGAGAGGGAGACAAATTATGAGAGACTGTTAACTATGGGAAAGAAACAGGGTTGCTGGAGGGGAGGTGGGTGGCAGATGGGTAACTGGGTGATGGACATTAAGGAGGGCACATGATGTAATGAGCATTGGGTGTTATATTGTAACTGATGAATCACTGAACTCTACATCTGTCTGAAACTAATGATATACTATATGTTGGTTAATTGAATTTAAATAAAAAAAGATGTACACACACACACAATGGAATATTATTCAGCCATCAGAAAGAATGAAATCTTGCCATTTGCAATGAAGTGGATGGAGCTAAAGTTTATTATGTTAAGTGAAATAACTCAGAGACAGATACCATATGATCTCAATCATATGTGGTATTTAAGAAAGAAAACAGATGAACATATGGGAAGGGGAAAAAGAAAAAAAAAAGGAGAGAAGGAAACAAACCATGAGAGACTCTTAATGATAGAGAACAAACTGAGAGCTAAGGGAGGGAGTGGGGGATGGGCTAGATGGGTAATGGGTACTAAGGGGAGCACTTGTTGTGAGGAACACTGGCTGTTGTATGTGAGTGATGAATCTGAATTCTACTCCAGAAACCAATATTGCACTGTATGTTCATTAAATAAAATTTAAATTAAAAAAAAGTTTCATTCAGTAACCAAGGCCAGGGAGAAAGGTGGATCACCTGCAAGGATCCGGGATCAACTGTTGCGCTTCAGAGTTCTTTCATCAAGACAATGATGAATAACCTATGTAAGAGCAACATTTTAATTAACACCTTCAGCTTCCACCATGCTTTGTGGGTTTTACAGCATTCTCTCATCTTGTTTCAACAGCACAAGCAAAAACTGATTGAGGGGGTCTCCAGATCCTAGTGAGTCATGGCCAGCTTGGCTGAAGAGTGGAATGGACAAAAAGGACCAATGCCACCATCAGTCTAAAGAAAATTTAGAAATTGGGCACCAGGGCAGGCAAGAGGTGCCGAATTTTAGGGTAGATGAGAAAACTTTTTGGGCTAAGGCAGAAGTCTGTGGAGGCCAGCAGTGGCAGAATGGCTGGAAAGTGGGGAAGGCCTCCCAGCCAAGACACAAAACTTGTATCTTATTGTATGGATATTTATTGTATGGATAGTGAAGAGACATTCAACTTTTTAAAGCCAGAATGTATAAATTTGGATCTATGAAAATTTATTTGAAACAATTTGTAGAGCCAACCAGGACTGAGAAAAAAACTGAAGGTGAGAAGACCAGCTGGTAGTTGATAAAGTAGTATGACTGACATTCATTGAGAAGTTGCTTAACCGGAGCCACGCAAAAGGTTCTACATTCATAATCACATTTAGTGCACCCAGGGCTCCTGGGGACTAGGTCACCTCTATCCGCATCCTTGATCTATCCCTATTCTATAGATCAAGGAAGGCAGAGGTAGAGATTCTGAGTAATGACTCCATCATCGCAAAAGGAAGTCTGGGCTAAACTCAGATTAGCTGATCGAAGAGGGGGCACTTCAAAGCCAGTACTCAGCATTCAGATAATAATACTGATGGCAAGAAGAAAATTAATATCAAGGGAACAAACTATGTATCAAATGTCCATGGCAAATAGGCACTGCTCTAGGTGCTTCACATATATTCGGTTCTGGGAATATGGGTGGCCCTTCTTTTCTTCAAGAAAGCAGATTGTGATCTGTAGTGGTAAAGGCCTGGACTTGGGACAGGAGTGGGCTGAGAAAGTGGGTTCAGTGCTGTGAATGTGGGGCTCCTTGGGAAGGAAGAAAGAAGTGAAATATGACATACAACATCAGGCCTGTGTGGCTGAGGGATCCAGAGAAGGCCATGGGACAGCCAGTGGAGAGGGAGGAGGGGGCACTGCTTTGCTTTTAGTAAGCTGGAGACCACTTCCTGGTCTTGGGGGCAGGGGCTGTGGGGGAGGAGGGTATCCATTAAAAGAAAAGGGTGAAAAAAATAGAAAAGGGTGATTTTCCTTAAATTGTATCTAAGTAGCATTAGCTATGTTTGAAGGGTGTACTAAATTATATGGTGAGTTTGAAATCATTAAGAACCAATAATCCAGGACACCTGGGTGGCTCACTTGGTTAAAGGGTCTGCTCATCAACTCAGGTCATGATCCCAGGGTCCTGGGATCGAGTCCCACATCGGGCTCCCTGCTCAGCAGGGATCCTCCTTCTCCCTCTCCCTCTGCTGCTCCCCCTACTTGTGCTCTGTCTCTCTGACAAATAAATAAAACCTTTAAAAATTAAAAAAACCCCGATAATCCAATTTTTAAAAAGATAGGTTTTAGTTAGAATTATCCTTAATTTTCTGAAGTCATATAAAAGGGAGGAATTTTCATTCACATAAAAATCATTTGGAATAGTGGGGAATTTTATGTCTCAAACTATTGCTTTCTATTTTTCTGCTCAACTGTATATTTGAAAAGGCAACCATTTCACTACCATTGTTGAGTTACTATTGTGAAAGCTTTAGTATGCATGTAGAAATACACATTCAAGCAGTATAGAAGGTACACAATAAAAACCTAAAACACCCTCCTCCTGTGCCTCAGAGAGACCATATGATCATGTCTATTTTTGGTTCTGGTGGCTATTCACACTGCAACCAAATTGTTTATTTATGCAGAAAGGGTACATATTTTGAGGCTTATTAAAAGCTTGAATTGTGTACAAAGTGACGTGGGCATATTGTGTTACTTTTACTAAGAGGACTTGACACAACATACATTTTAGAAACAGACATCACTGAAATTTTCAGCAGAAAGCTCTAAAATATTGATATTTAATGTAAAAGTATGTTTTTAGTGCCTGGCACAGCCAAGAACAGCTTCATTGCAACCATTACTAAACACACATTACAATATTCATATAAATTCTATTTGAATAACTTTCATGCCTTGCAAAGTCTGAAGATCCTTTTAAATTGATGTGGTGTCAGAATGTTTAATGACATCAATTTGCTTTTAAGACCAGCTTTATCAGAATCCATGAAAGTTATATTATGGCATACCTGTGTGTCCTATAAATGGTGGGGAAACAAAAAGAAAAAAAACCAAACAATCCAGAATGGAAAAATTCCTGTCGGACATAACATTACCAGTTTGTAATCCTGGGATCTTTTTTTTTTTTTTTTTAAGATTTTATTTATTTGACAGAGAGAGACACAGCGAGAGAGGGAACACAAGCGGGGGGAGCGGGAGAGGGAGAAGCAGGCTTCCCGCGGAGCAGGGAGTCCGATGCGGGGCTCGATCCCAGGACTCTGGGATCATGACCTGGGCCAAAGGCAGACGCTTAGCGACTGAGCCACCCAGGCGCCCCAATCCTGGGATCTTTACAAAAGCAATGTTAGCATTGCCTTCTCTTACTTTTCAACCACATAGTTGGAATCAATCACAACATGATCTTCCAGCTTTACAGTCTTTAAAAGTAAGGATCCAGAGAGGGAGGGGCAAGATGGTGGAGGAGTAGGAGACCTGGATTTCGTCTGGTCCCAGGAATTCAGCTGGATAGGGATCAAACCATTCGGAACACCCACGAACTCAACAGGAGATCAAAGAAAAGAATAGCAACAACTCTCTGAACAGAAAAGCGACCACTTTCTGGAAGGTAGGATGTGCGGAGAAGTGAATCCGAGGTGATATTCGGGAGGATAGACGGTGGGGGAGGGGGCCTCCGTCCACCACTTCTGGCAAGTGATAGAGCCCCAGAGCACAAAATCGGAACTTTTAGAAGTTGGCTCTGCTGAGGGACGTCGCTCCAGTGGCTAAGCGGGAGGGGGGGGGGTTGGTTTGGAACGCTCGTGGGACAGTGTGGTCTCAGGACCTTGGGGTCACAGAAAGACCAGAGGTCCCTGAGTGTGGCAGAGCTCCCAGGTATCGGAGCAGGGAAGCCAGCTGCAGAGAGGGAGCTGAGTAGCAGGCTCTCAGCTCGGGGTTGCCATAAACCGTGATCCACAGCACAGTTGGGCCACTGCTCCTCCAGCAGGGACCCAACAAGCAGCAGATCTGGGGAGACTCCCCTTCCTCCCCCGGGAGGAGCGGTGCGGGAGCGCACTGCAGGGATCTGCTGGGTTTGGAGACTCCACCCGGGGTTGGGTGCCAGAGATAGAAACGCTCGGTCACAGGCTGGGTGAGCATGGAGTGTGGCCGGAGACAGGGGAGACGGGAGTGACTAACGGCTTTTCTCTGGGGGCTCATTGAGGAGCAGGGCCCAAGTTCTCGGCTCCTCCAAGGCGGAGATTGGGAGGCTGCCATTTTCATTCTTCGCCTCCAAAGCTGTACGGAAAGCTTGCAGGGAACAAAAGCTCTCGAGAGCAAACCCGAGCAGATTACTTAGCCCAGACAGGCAAGGGCGGGGCAATTCCGCCTCTGGCAAAGACATTTGGGAACCATGGCAACGGGCCCCTCCCTCAGGAGATCAGCAAGAACAGCCAGCCAAGACCAAGTTTACCGATCAATGAGAACGGCCGAACTCCAGCGCTAGGGGAGTACTGCACATAGAATTCATGGCTTTTTCCCCATGATTCTTTAGTCTTTCAAAGTTAATTTTTTTAACTTTTTTTTTGAATTTTTCTTTTTCCCTTTTTCAACCAACATCTTATCAATCCCTTTTTTTAAAAAAAAATCTTTTTTATTTTTCATTTTTAGAGTCATATTCTATCCCTTCATTGTAGTTACCCTTATTTTTGGTATATATGTATATAAGTTGTTCTCTCTTTAAAATTTTGGGATACAGTTTCTTCTAACAGACCAAAATATACCCTAAATCTCTAGTGTATGGCTTTGTTCTAGTCTCCTGCCTGATCACATTCTCCACCCCATTTTTTTTAAAATCCTCTTCTTTCTTTCTTCAACCAACTTCTTATCAATCTCTTTTATAAAATCTTTTATAATTTCCATCTTTACAGTCATATTCCATCCCTTCATCATATTAACCCTTATTTTTGTACATGTATAAGTTTTTCTTTTTTAAAATTTTGGGAGGCACTTTCTTCTAACAGACCAAAATACACCCAAAATCTAGTGTGTGGCACTGATCTATGCACCAACCTGATCATATTTGATCATATTGTGTTTTCTTTGTTTTGTTTTTGTTTGTTTTTACCTTTTTCTTTTTCTTTTTCGTTTTTTTTTTTTTTTTTTTTTTTACTTTTTTCTCTCTTTCCCTTTCTTTTCCCCCAGTTTCAGGTCTTTTCTGATTTGTTTAGTGGATATTTTCTGGGGATGTTGTTACCCTGTTAGCATTTTGTTCTCTCATTCATCTATTCTCCTCTGGACAAAATGACAAGATGGAAAAAAAATCACCTCAACAAAAAGAACAAGAGGCAGTACCGACTGCCAGGAAGGGACCTAATCAATACGGACATTAGTAAGATGTCGGAACTAGAGTTCAGAATGACGATTTTAAAGATACTAGCTGGGCTTGTAAAAAGCATGGAAGATACTAGAGAAACACTTTGTGGAGAAATAAAAGAAGATCTAACCAAGTCGTAATCAAAAAGGCTATTAATGAGGTGCAATAAAAAATGGAGGCTCTAACTGTTAGGATAAATGAGGCAGAAGAGAGAATCAGTGATATAGAAGACCAAATGATGGAAAATAAAGAAGCTGAGAAAAAGAGAGATAAACAACTACTGGATCACGAGGGCAGAACTCGAGAGATAAGCGATACCATAAGATGAAACAATATTAGAATAACTGGGATCCCAGAAGAAGAAGAAAGAGAGAGAGGGGCAGAAGGTATATTGGAGCAAATTATAGCAGAGAACTTCCCTAATTTGGGGAAGGAAACAGGTATCAAAATCCAGGAGGCACAGAGAACCCCTCTCAAAATCAATAAAAATAGGTCAACACCCCGACATCTAAAAGTAAAACTTACGAGTCTCAGAGACAAAGAGAAAATCCTGAAAGCACCTCGGGACAAGAGGTCTGTAACCTACAATGGTAGAAACATTAGATTGGCAACAGACCTATCCACAGAGACCTGGCAGGCCAGAAAGGACTGGCAGGATATATTCAGAGCACTAAATGAGAGAAATATGCAGCCAAGAATACTATATCTAGCTAGGCTGTCATTGAAAATAGAGTGAGAGATAAAAAGCTTCCAGGACAAACAAAAACTAAAGGAATTTGCAAACACAAAACCAGCCCTACAAGAAATATTGAAAGGGGTCTTCTAAGCAAAGAGAGAGCCTAAAAGTAACAGAGACCAGAAGGGAACACAGACAATATACAGTAAAACATTTACAGGCAATACAATGGCACTAAATTCCTATCTTTCAATAGTTACCCTGAATGTAAATGGGCTGAATGCCCCAATCAAAAGACACAGGCTATCAGACTGGATAAAAAAACAAGACCCATTGATATGCTGTCAGCAAGAGACTCATTTTAGACCCAAAGACACCCCCAGATTGAAAGTAAGGGGGTGGAAAACCATTTACCATGCTAATGGACACCAAAAGAAAGCTGGGATGGCAATCCTTATATCAGACAAATTAGATTTTAAACCAAAGACTACAATAAGAGATGAGGAAGGACACTATATTATACTCAAAGGGTCTATCCAACAAGAAGATCTAACAATTGTAAATACCTATGCCCCTAACATGGGAGCAGCCACTTATATAAGCCAATTAATAACAAAGGCAAAGAAACACATCAACAACAATACAATAATAGTGGGGGACTTTAACACCCCCCTCACTGAAATGGACAGATCATCTAAGCAAAAGATCAACAATGAAATAACGACTTTAAGTGACACACTGGACCAAATGGACTTCACAGATATATTCAGAACATTCCATCCCAAAGCAACACAATACACATTCTTCTCTAGTGCCCATGGAACATTCTCCAAAATAGGTCACATCCTAGGTCATAAATCAGGTCTCAACCAGTACCAAAAGATTGGGATCATTCCCTGCATATGTTCAGACCACAATGCTTTGAAACTAGAACTCAGTCACAAGAGGAAAGTTGGAAAGAACTTAAACATATGGAGGCTAAAGAGCATCCTACTAAAGAATGAATGGGTCAACCAGGAAATTAAAGAAGAATTTTAAAAATCATGGAAACAAATGAAAATGAAAACACAACTGTTCAAAATCATTGGGATGCAGCAAAGGCAGTCCTAAGAGGAAAGTATAGCAATACAAGCCTTTCTCAAGAAACAAGAAAGGTCTCAAATACATAACCTAACCCTCCACGTAAAGGAGCTGGAGAAACAGCAGCAAATAAAGCCTACACCCAGCAGGAGAAGAGAAATAATAAAGATCAGAGCAGAAATCAATGAAATAGAAACCAAAAGAACAGTAGAACAGATCAGCGAAACTCGGAGGTGGTTCTTTGAAAGAATTAACAAGACTGATAACCCCCTGGCCAGACTTATCAAAAAGAAAAGAGAAAGGACCCAAATCAACAAAATCATGAATGAAAGAGGAGAGGTCACAACGAACACCCAAGAAATACAAACAATTATAAGAACATATTATGAGCAACTCTATGCCAGCAAATTAGATAATCTGGAAGAAATGGATGCATTCCTAGAGATGTATCAACTACCAAATCTGAACCAGGAAGAAATAGAAAATCTGAACAGACACATAACCACTAAGGAAATTGAAGCAGTCATCAAAAATCTCCCAACAAACAAAAGCCCAGGGCCGGATGGCTTCCCAGGGGAATTTTACCAAATATTTAAAGAAGAATTAATACCTATTCTTCTGAAACTGTTCCAAAAAATAGATAATGGAAGGAAAACTTCCAAACTCATTTTATGAGGCCACCATTACCTTGATCCCCAAACCAGACAAAGACCCCATCAAAAAGGAGAATTACAGACCAATATCTTTGATGAACATGGATGCAAAAATTCTCACCAAAATACTAGCCAATAGGATCCAACAGTACATTGAGAGGATTATTCACCACGACCAAGTGGGATTTATCCCTGGGCTGCAAGTTTGGTTCAACATCCGCAAATCAATCAATGTGATACAATACATTAATAAAAGAAAGAACAAGAACAATATGATCCTCTCAATAGATGCAGAAAAAGCATTTGACGAACTACAGCATCCATTCTTGATCAAAACTCTTCAGAGTATAGGGATAGAGGGTACATACCTCAATATCATAAAAGCCATCTATGAAAAACCCACAGCAAATATCATTCTCAATGGGGAAAAACTGAGAGCTTTCCCCCTAAGGTCAGGAACGTGGCAGGGATGCCCACTATCACCACTGCTATTCAACATAGTATTGGAAGTCCTAGCCACAGCAATCAGACAACAAAAAGAAATAAAAGGCATCCAAATCGGCAAAGCAGAAGTCAAACTCTCACTCTTTGCAGATGATATGATACTTTATGTGGAAAACCCAAAAGACTCCACCCCAAAACTGCTAGAACTCGTACAGGAATTCAGTGAAGTGGCAGGATATAAAATCAATGCACAGAAATCAGTGGCATTCCTATACACCAACAACAAGACAGAAGAAAGAGAAATTAAGGAGTCAATCCCATTTACAACCGCACCCAAAACCATAAGATACCTAGGAATAAATCTAAGCAAAGAGGCAAAGGATCTGTACTCAGAAAAGTATAAAATACTTATGAAAGAAATTGAAGAAGACACAAAGAAATGGAAAAACGTTCCATGCTCATGAATTGGAAGAACAAATATGGTGAAGATGTCAATGCTACCTAGAGCAATCTACACATTTAATGCAATCCCTATCAAAATACCATCAACTTTTTTCAAAGAAATGGAACAAATAATCCTAAAACTTGTATGGAAAAGAAAAGACCCCTAATAACTAGAGGAATGTTGAAAAAGAAAAGCAAAGCTGGTCGCATCACAATTCCGGACTTCCAGCTCTATTACAAAGCTGTGATCATTAAGACAGTATGGTACTGGCACAAAAACAGACACATAGATCAATGGAACAGAATAGAGAGCCCAGAAGTGGACCCTCAACTCTATGGTCAACTCATCTTTGACAAAGCAGGAAAGAATGTCCAATGGAAAAAAGACAGTCTCTTCAACAAATGGTGTTGGGAAAATTGGATAGCCACATGCAGACGAATGAAACTGGACCATTTCCTTACACCACACACAAAAATAGACTCCAAATGGTTGAAAGACCTAAACGTGAGACAGGAGTCCATCCAAATCCTAAAGGAGAACACAGGCAGCAACCTCTTCAACCTCAGCTGCAGGAACTTCTTCCTAGAAACATCGCCAAAGGCAAGGGAAGCAAGGGCAAAAAGGAACTATTGGGACTTCATCAGGATAAAAAGTTTTTGCACAGCAAAAGAAACAGTCAACAAAACGAAAAGACAACCGACAGAATGGGAAAAGATATTTGCAAATGACATATCAGATAAAGGGCTAGTATCCAAAATCTATAAAGAACTTCTCAAACTCAACACCCAAAGAACAAATGATCCAATCAAGAAATGGGCAGAAGACATGAACAGACATTTTTCCAAAGAAGACATCCAAATGGCCAACAGACACATGAAAAAGTGCTCAACATCACTTGGCATCAGGGAAATCCAAATCAAAACCTCAATGAGATACCACCTCACAACAGTCAGAATGGCTAAAATTAACAAGTCAGGAAATGACAGATGCTGGCAGGGATGCGGAGAAAGGGGAACCCTCTTACACTGTTGGTGGGAATGCAAGCTGATGAAGCCACTCTGGAAAATAGTATGGAGGTTCCTCAAAAAGTTGAAAATAGAGCTACCATACGATCCAGCAATTGCACTACTGGGTATTTACCCCAAAGATACAAATGTAGGGATCCGAAGGGGTATGGGCACTTCGATGTTTATAGCAGCGATGTCCACAATAGCCAAACTGTGGAAAGAGCCAAGATGTCCATCGACAGATGAATGGATAAAGAAGATAGGATAAAGAAGATACATGTATCATATGACCTCACTGATATGAGGAATTCTTAATCTCAGGAAACAAACTTAGGGTTGCTGGAGTGGTGGGGGGTGGGAGGGATGGGGTGGCTGGGTGATAGACATTGGGGAGGGTATGTGCTATGGTGAGCACTGTGAATTGTGCAAGACTGTTGAATCACAGATCTGTACCTCTGAAACAAATAATACAGTATATGTTAAAAAAAAGGAGAATCAGAAGATAGCAGGAGGGGAAGAATGAAGGGGGGGAAATCGGAGGTGGAGACGAACCATGAGAGACTATGGACTCAGAAACAAACTGAGGGCTCTAGAGGGGAGGGAGGTGGGAGGATGGGTTAGCCTGGTGATGGGTATTAAAGAGGGTACGTACTGCAAGGAGCACTGGGTGTTATATGCAAACAATGAATCATGGAACACTACATCAAAAACTAATGATGTAATGTATGGTGATTAACATAATAAAAAAAGCAAAAAGATAAAAAAAATTAAAATGATCCAGATAAGAATGGATTGCCTTGTTTATTTTGCACCCTTTGCATTTAAATGCTCTGAGCTCCTGCTGCAAGGTGAATTTTTTATCTGGTTTCCCCATTTGATTAATTACCTAGCTGCGGTCATCATTTCTGTGCCTCCTGCACAGGTGGCCTGTCCAGTACCTTGCCCAAGACACTTTAGAGCCTTTCATACCAATGGGAGGGGCTGTGCTTGACGACAGCGTTCCTAATTGCTGTGTCCTAATTGCATGGGATCAGGGTGGTAAACTTTAAAAGGGTGTTTGCATGAAGAGTAGTATTTTGATTTGCCTTGTTATTTTCTTCTGTTGCTGATATCATGTGTAATTTTATGAAATGGCATTCTGTCCACAGAAAAGAGTGAAGTGGGAGTTGGGAAGGGTTTACAGGGGGAGCAAACACAGCAGCCCATCTCTTAGCCCCTCACTGGCCATGTGCCTGTTAAGACCCAAATTCTGCCTTGGAGTAATATTGTCCCTCTATTGTCTCACCATGACGGGGTCTGTGGTGATTTCAGACACTCTTCCCTGACACAGAAGGCAATCCTTCTGCCTTCCAGTGTTGCACCTTCCAGGAAAGAAAGCAAGTGCTGACTGGTCTTCTTGTCCAGATTCACCCTGAGTTGGCCAAGCAGGCAGCTGATGGGAGAGGGGATGGGGAGAGTGGGGTGGGTGGGCAAAGCAAAGGGACTGTCACTCTGCAGAAATTCAGGAGCTCTTAATCTACAGTAGGATTACATTTCAATCTAAGAAATGTAATAACTTTATACCTTTATAATACCTTTATAACCTAATGTATTCTTCTGAAAAGGGTTTTACAGGATTCTGCAGCCTGCCAAAGGGGTCAATGATAACTGAAAGGTTAAGAACCTGTGGGAGGTGGCTCCATTCCTCCCTCTACCTAAGTGGTAATGGGCATTTCTGAGTATCCCCCACGCTGGTCCACCGCATCCCATAGAGAGAGAGAGAGAGAGAGAGAGAGAGAGAGAGTCAGGAATCAAGAGTCCTCATATTTCTTTAAAAACCTCTTTATATTTTATGGAATTTTGTTCAAACTGAAGCATTTATGACTGAGGGCAGAAAGAGTGTGTGAAGGGATAAATATACATCCCGACTTTCACCCCGTTTGCCAACCCTTGCCACTGTGGCTCTTCATTTCCAAGTGAACTGAAGGTCTCATAAGAGCAACTAAGGAGCTATTGAATGCTGGTTAACAGCAATGTTGTTAAGCAGCATTTTATAGGGAGGTAAGAAGGGGTAACACATATTTTTCCTTTTAGGGCTCCAAACCAACATTGGGTATGGTCAGGATCTTCCAGGTCTAATACAAGAGCTACTGGCCACATGTGGTTATTTAAATTTAAGTGAGTAAAAATTAAATAAAATGTAAAAATCAGTTCTGCAGTTGTTAGCCACCCTTCCAGGCCTTGATAGCCGCATGTGGCTCGTGGCCGTTATATTGGAGAGCACAGACACAGGACAGTTCTGTCGCTGCAGAAATATCCACTGCATGGTGCACCTAGAGTTTTTTACCTTGTTCACCCTTCACTCCGGAGCCTAGCTCATGCCTGTCCCTCCAGCCTGTCCCCTACCCACTCCATCCTCATTCATTGAGTGTCTGACCCACACCTCCCTCACCTCACCAAAGTCCTTTGCCTTGAGAAGTGTGTGATAGGATTCCCACTCTTCCCACTCTTTTCAAATGATTCAACAACACATCCATTACCTCCTTGTGATGCCTTTTGAATTAGAAAGGGCAGGCGTATCCTTTTTATGTCTTTGTAACCAGTGGGGCATAGTCCCATTATCTCAGTGTTAAAGGTGACTAAGTTCAGGGTCAGCCGTTTCTCTAGCAGGTGTCACTGTGGGAGGTGTGTAGGCATGGGAGAAGGGGGACTTGGCTGTGTGACTGGGCATACTGTTTACTCTTGGGGCTTCAGTTTCTCCATCTGGAAAATTTGGGGAGGGAACTGTTACAAAATAATGTGAAGATTTTCTCCTCTAATGGTCAACATATATTTTGGATTACTCTTTACTCATATGGCTCTTGATCATTTCTCAAATTATTCAAAGACCATTTTTAAAAGTTTCTCTGGCCTTGTTTTCTGGGCAGTAACCATTCCAGAAACAGGCTTCCTACTGATTATGAAATTTTATTTTATTTAAATGCAATTAATTAACATATAGTGTATTATTAGTTTCAGATGTAGAGTTCAGTGATTCATCAGTTGCATATAACACCTAGTGCTCATCCCAACAAGTGCCCTCCTTAATGCCCATCACCCAATTACCCCATCCCCTCACCCTACATCCCTTCCAGCAACCCTCAGTTTGTTTCCTATAGTTAAGAGTCTCTTATGGTTTGTTTCCGATTTCATCTTATTTTATTTTTCCCTCCCTTCCCCTATGATCCTGTTTTGTTTCTTAAATTCCATATATGAGTGAAATCATATTTGCCCTTCTCTGACTGACTTATTTTGCTTAGCATAATACCCTCTATTTCCATCCACTTGTTGCAAGTGGTAAGATTTCATTTTTCTGATGGCTGAGTAGTATTCCATTGTATATATATACCACATCTTCTTTCTCCATTCATCTGTTGATCCAAATCTCAGCTTTTTCCACAGTCTGACTACTGTGGACATTGCTGCTATAAACATTGGAGAGCAGGTGCCCCTTCGGATCACTATGTTTGTATCCTTTGGGTAAATACCTAGTAGTGTATTTGCTGGGTCCTATGGCAGCTCTATTTTTAACTTTTTGAGGAACATACCAATAATTTAATAGGGTCATCTTTACTAAGACATTTGGATTGTCATCTAAGCCCTCATTACCCCAAGGATGGTCCTTGGGGGCTTTTTAGAAATGCAGAGTTTCAGTCTTGCCAAATCAGAATCTGCATTTTATCCAAAGCCCAAGTGATTCATTTGAAACCCAGAGCTTGAGCATCCCTGATCTGGGCCCTGGGGAGACAGGAATGAATGCAACTCACCTATGTAGAAATCTGCTCAGGGGGAACAAGCTGACACAGGGAAACTGTCATTTCTCCAAATCCTCCTAGCAGCTCCCCTGGGGGTTTCCAGCTGGGGTTTGATCTTCCCTGGGGAGGATATATTCTCTCAGATCTGCCTCAGAAACATGAGTGAGTCCATGGAGCACACTTCTGGCTCTGGAGTCCACCTAGTGAGGGATCTGCTCACTGCCCTACAGCCTCTTCCTTCTGTGTCATTAATATTCTGGCTGAAGCTCTCTGGCTCGTGGTGCACACACTGTGGTCCTGCGAGACTGGGAAAATTGGGAATTATGGTAGTGGGCCTACAGGATACACATGGAGTTAGGTGGACGCTGGGCCACGTGGCTGTGAGTCACCGAATGGCTCAAGGGAAGACCCGCTAGACGTTCCAGGGGCCGGAGGCCCAGAGAAACACCCACTCTCGCCCGAGAAGTAGAAAATGTCCAGGCAATGAGACTCTGCAGTCTGCTTTGGCTGCCGTAACAAAATGCTACAGATGGCGGGGCTGACACGACAGTAATGCATTTCCTCACAATTCCAGGGGCTCAAACTGCGAGAGCAAGGTGTGGGTAGGGCTGCTTTCTTCTGAGACCTCTCTCCTTGGCTCGCTGATGGCCGCCTTCTCTCCGTCTTCACACCGGCTTCCCTCTGTGTGTGTCTGTCCTAATTTCCTCTACCTGTCAGATTGGATTAGGGCCCCCATCTCCAAACACAGTCACACCCTAAGGTACTGGGGCTTGGGATGACAACACATGAATCTGGGGAGACGTGATTCAGTCTGTAGTACCCCATCTCTGCAGCCTCTTCTGAGTAATGAGCGTGGTTCTTCCCACATGTAAATGTCATACCCTGTGCCTGTCCTGTGTGTCCCTGTGTCCTGTGTTCCCAAGCCAAAAGTCACCACGTCAGCTGGACTTTAGGGAAGCCGACTGACTGCCCATCAGGCGTTCTGGACTTGGAACCTGACCAATGGGAATTCTGCACACTGAGGGGCGCTTCCCTGACCCAGTCAGATTCTCCCTGTGGGGAGGCAGGGATGTGAGCTGTGCTCAGAGAAGCTG
Organism: Mirounga angustirostris; assembly: GCF_029215605.1. Taxonomy (NCBI): domain Eukaryota; kingdom Metazoa; phylum Chordata; class Mammalia; order Carnivora; family Phocidae; genus Mirounga; species Mirounga angustirostris. Next base: position 92,218,439 of record NW_026991718.1, on the reverse strand, counting down.
GCAGCTCCTTTCTGATGGGAGAAGACCAAGTCACTGTCCTTGAAGACGAATTCTGAGGGAACAAGAGCCATAGTTATTAGTGTGCATGAGGGCAGCTGAATGTCCCAGGTTTGACCATGAGGAGACAAAGGGACTGCCCAGGTGCTGCTTAGTCCCTGTGTCCCTCCTTATATAGTTACTCGGTGCTGCTTAGTCCCTGTATCCCTCCTTATATAGTTACTCAGTTCACTGATTCCTTACCACCCCAAACTAATTAGGATGAAAAGATGCACAAATGGTGGACATTCCCAAAGAACATGTGGGGTGAGAGGTTGCTGGGATGTGCCATTAGGTCATCAGTGATCTCTGAGAGACCAACACCAGGGCTAGGATGAAGCCAGAAGTGAGGTCTCAAGGATCTGTATCTCAGTTTGGACTCCCCCAGAAGCAGAGCCTGAGACAAGGATTCATGTGCAAAGAGTTAATAAGGGAAAGGATCCGAGGAAGGACCAACAAGGAATTGGGGAGGTGAGACAGGGAAGGGAAAGAAGCCATTACGGGTTGTGTGAATGAGCAGATTGCCACTGAAGGCAGCTGGGCTCTGTCCCACTGCAGACCTCTGGGTGATGGCATAGGACATGAGACCCCATTGTTTCACCTGGGGCAAGGAAGCTGTGCTATTTATCCATCAACCACCACCTGAAATTGGTTGAGGACCATGAACTTCCCAGCATTTGCCAACTATCCCAGGGGTCTAGCACCCCCTGGTCCTTCTTCAGGCAGTGACCCACAAATGTTGGCAGTAGGCAGCTGTTGGCACATGTGGGCACAGGGAATGCCCAGGGGCTCTGGGCACCATGCTGCTCTCTGGGACGGACACTTCCTCCTATCCAGAGCCATGGCAGCAGGATTTAGGGCCAGGTCTTTTCACACTTGGAGGATCTGGCTATATGCATTGGTAGAGAGGGACTGGCCATTTCTAAATGGTGCCTTTTGTGCTCAGACCATCAGGTGTCTGATCCCCTGTCACTGACACAATAATCAGATTCCTCTGGCTTGACTTCACAAATCTATCTCCCGCCTTTATATCAGTCTGTGCTGAGGCAACTCTTACGTTGTAGCTAGCAGAGTGAAAGAGACTTGGAGAGGTCTGCAAGTAAATACTTAAGTAAAACTCCTTTTAATAGTTCCTGTAAATCTCTCAGATTAGAGAGCCCAGCACTATACTCAAAAGAACATGTTAACTTATTTTCCATTTCCCCCATATCAGGTAAAAGACAGGTAATCATTTAAAGATATAAGATCAATTAGCAATTGAAAATCAATTTTTCTTATACCCTTTATCATTCTGGTGGGACAGAGGAGTTGTTTATGTCACCAAAACCAAAGAGATGGCAGGCTATGGGTCCAGGTGTGAGAACAGACTCAGAGGGTAGCCCTCAGAGTGGACCGCTCGTCCTATTCCCCCTCAATTCTTGAGGGAATACTCACTGGCCCAGGACAGCCACACAGTACCCAGTGGAGGGAGTGGGTGTGCCAGCTTTCTGAAAGAAGTCAAAGGGCTGGCGCTGCCCTGACCAGCCAGGCTGCTACCTGAGCTCCTGCTGCTAACGGGAACTGGCAGAACCTTGCTCCAGTGGAGAAGCCTGCCACTCAGCTGCCTGCTCTAGAACAGGAGGGAGTCTTTGCCCACCCCTGCCACACCTCCTCTTCTGCAATAGGATAAACACCCTGGTAAATCCCACCTCCACTCCCAGGACTTTTTCTTTGTAAGAACACTGCCTTGTTCATATGCAGGGTACTTCTCTGAGACGCAGTTTCCTCATCTCTCTAAAGACAGATTGGGTATGACAATCAGGTAAGAAGATGTAGGAGAAGCACCTAGCAGGGGCCTGGCCACAGTGGACACTCAATAAATGGTTGTGGTAGGGGTGCCTGTGTGGCTCAGTCGGTTAAGCATCTGCCTTTGGCTCAGGTCATGATCCAGGGTCCTGGGATCAAGCCCCGCATCGGGCTCCTTGCTCAGTAGGGAGCCTGCTTCTCCCTCTCCCTCTCTCTGCCACTCCCCCTGCTTGTGCTCTCTCTGTTTCAAATACATAAATAAAAAATAAAATCTTTTAAAAAAATAAAAAAACAAATGGTTGTGGTAGTCATCATCTTCAGGTATGGGGGCTGGGAGCAGAGAACTGTGGCTTTCTTTGTGTCATTTTATGAATGAAGGCCAAAGGGTGAAACAAGCAGCAAGGAAAGGGATGGGATATTTCATCTAAGGCTTTCAGTTGATGTCTGTAAAGCATTCTGACTGGAGGGAACATTTTGGGGTGATGGAAACGTCTGTCTTGATTGTGGCAGTCACTTAGTGTCAGCCTGAAGGGCTGGAAGAGCTGGAAGGAAGACTGAGATTGGGCTGGGCTGGCTACCTTTAGCCTCTTCTATCAGGTTCCAGGCGCCACCAAGTTCAAAGGTAGAGTTTTAATTCTCCTGGAATTAAGATTGAGCAACCTGTCCTTCCTTCTACAAAATAAGAAGACAACATCCACACACATGCACACACACACACACACACCGGCCTTGGTGTAAAGAATACTTCACCGAGACTTCTCTTCAATCCTGCACGTGTCCAAGCTACACTCCATCACCCGGGACAGTGACCGGTGTAATAGCCTTTTCTTATCCAATCTCGCCACCCAGTGGACACCTTGGGCACTGCAAACTCCCTATTCCAACATCGACCCGTCAGTGTTGAAGGTGAGGGGCTTAAGAAAGTAAAAGGATCAAAGTTTGGAGTCACGAATGCCTCTGATGGGAGGTAGTTCCACCTCGGGCACCCATGGGAAAATCAATGAAACAAGCTGGAATTGCGGGTCCTATTTTTAGGGGATGCACAAAGAGTAATTTAACCCTTCCAGCCCCTGGTCCTCTGCCCCAGACTCATCCTCTCAGAAAGGCACCAGGGCGGGGTGGAGTCAGGAGACATCTACAGTCTGGCGTCCTTTCCATTCTCGGATGCCCCTGTGCCCCAGTCGAGACCTCAGCACAAGGTGCTCTTAGCTGGGGTCGGGGGGCATTCTTGCCTCCCTCGCCCAGACCCCAAAGCCCCGCGTCGGCGTGGCGTCTCCTCCTGGTGGCCAGATGGCGCCACTGCACCGCTCGCCTCTGGCCGGGGAAAGGCGCAAGGTGGTGGGCACCTTTCTTCTCTGTCAGCGGCAACCGCTGGGATTGGAATTGGGTATGGGCAGGAGTAGCAGGAGTCCCGACTCAACGGTGAGTGAGAGGTGAGGGTCTCTTCTTCCTAGTACACTTCCGACCCCAACCAAAATCAGAATCCTCTTCGACAGCATTTTCTCGCTCCCCGAACCGCACCCTTACAGAACTGCCTACTTCGTGTCCACCCGCAGGGACCGATACGTGTGGGGACCGCTCAGGATCGCAGAGACCGCGCCGGGTGTCTATCGTGGAGCACTCCCAGTGACCAGCGCGCACCTGGGCCACTGGACCAGTTTGCTGCTGTTTGTGCCCCAACATGATGGAAGTGGGGCGGGACGGCAGGTGGCACTTATGTGGAAGAAAAAGGATGGGGGAAAACTACGACGGAGGAACAAGAGTGTTCTCAAGTTCAGGCTGCCTCTGTCGATGAGCACTTTCCAAAACGCCTGTGCACCGGCCATCCGTGATGGAGCCGTCTGACTTGCACGCTCTAATCCGGGTTCGGAGACGCCGACTCCTTCTCGACCTCCTCTCCGGGCTGGGGTGGCGCTTCCATGGAAATACAGCCGGGGATCGGGAAACCGGCCTGCCTCCCGGAACTTCCCGGGACTATGCTGGGCGCGCATCGCTGTGGCGGGAGCGCAGAGCTCGGGCGCCTCCTGGTGGCGGCGGCGGCCCGCGGCCACGCCAGTTTCTCGCGTCCGAGGCGGTGCGTCTGCAGGACGCGAGTTACGCGCGCGGGCAGGTGGCCCGCGGGCCTGCATTTCCCCACTTGCTCGGGTGGCGGCGCCGAGGCCTATATCGCCTCTTTATTAATAACGATGCCCCGGGAAGAAAAAAATATTAGAGCCTTTAAAAACCAGACTGCGTGGAAGAGGGGAGGGTGTGTGTGTGTGTGTGTGTGTGTGTGTGTGTGTTGGGGCGTTGGTGAAAGCAATAAAACTCAGATCGCTTCCTTGGAGAGATAGCGGTGGCTATAATGCGCTGGGGGATCAGGGGTTTATTTGCAGATCCTGGATAAAAGATGATGTATCGACACAGTTTAGAGTGTCATTGCGCCTGGCCTCTCAGGAAGCCACAAGTACATATTTCCTGAAATACCGGCCAACACAATATCTAATCCACACACCACTTAAGCATAGGAGGGGAAGCTCAGTATCTCAGAAGTTCGCTCCTGGTTTCTTAGTTATGGGTGGGGAGACCCCACCAGGACAGGATCTGGTGCGCCCGGAAGAGCCCTCCCCAGCAGTTGTCTTCAGTCCAAGTAATCACTTAGTGATGGGCCTTAATAAATACGTCTGAGAACTGTCCTTATGCTCGGTAAATATTGGATTAGCTTTTCAATGACCAGGCTCTTGAAAAGGCTCGAGAAATCCACACCAGGTCTCAACTAAGCCTAACAGTCAATAGGTAAGGAAAATAAGTTCTTGCCTGGCTGGGGTGGGGAGCGTTGACAAGAGGATTCCTCCTCTTATCAAGTTATCAGATTCTACTAAATATGACAGGAGTACTAAATGGGAAAGGGAGGCCCCCAAATTTTGGATTAGTTGGAATTTCCACCATCTTAGTTTTGTTCATTAAAGGCTGAGCGACTTTGCCCCAGGGCGATGTGTGTTCGTTCTGTGTTTATTTCCACAGCACGAACTCTTTGCTTTAGCACATATTTGGTTTGTTTGTTTGTTTGTTTAGGGGGTGCTTATGGGAGTTTTTGGCCAGGCTGTTGGGGGAGGTGCCTGACCCGAATGATCTCCAACTGCCCCTCGATAAGGCAGACTGCTTAGGTGAGGCAAAATCGGACAAATTCCTGGGAAGCTCTGCTCTGTGTCCCTGTTCCTGAATTTTGCTAACCAAAATGATGCAGGAGACGCTGAGAATTAAAGCGCAAGTTCCTCTCTCTTCCAACACGAGGAGGGGTGGCGGTGAAAGCAGTCTCTGAACCGGTTTCCCATGGCACTGAGATGCCAGTGGGATCCCCGCGCAAAATTCGAATGACAAGGGGTCGGTAACAGAGGCTGGGCACAAGTGGCTTCAGAACAGGCAGCTGAAACTGAGCTGGGCCAGGACTGAGCGCCCCCGGGGCTCTCGGAGTCTTTCCTGCAGTGCGCAGAAGGCAGGCTCCGCGCGCCTGGGCGTCGTGACTAGGCGGGAGCAAGGGTACTGGATTTTCATTTACTCTGAAGCCTCGAAGTCCGCGGGACCCCAGCATCCCCGGGCCCTGGGCACCTGGGTCTCCTCCTGAGCCCGGCGCAAACCGGAGGCTTCCGCGGGAGGCCCCCAGACAGGCGAAGCCTAGCTCTCAGTTACAGCGCACAGGAGCATACAAAGTGTGCGCAAGGAACCCAAACCCCGAGGGGGACAGTTCATATACCAGATTCTGAGCGTTAGAGCCAATATTTGGTAGAAGAGACAGAGGACAGAGACAGATTGGGGGGTGGGGGGAGAAAGAGAGCGAGAGCGAGAGCGAGAGCGAGAGCGAGAGGTATCCAGTTCTCAGTGTGTCACGGGGCCTAGGCGGGGCAAGCGCCCTCTGAAGCCATCAAAGACAGGGGTGGCTTTTTTCCCCTCCTCCAGCCTCCTCCCCAATAGATATAGCACGAATTTTTAATGCGTCTTCTTTTCACAGACAACAATACAGGGTTTGAAAGCCGGACACAATTTGGGTTTTGTGCGGGTCCCTCCTCGCGCTCCCTCGGCCCAGCTGGCCATATGGAATCCAGCATGGAGCCCGCGGATGACAAAGGGACCCAGTGACAGGCCCAACAAAACCCCAAGGAGACTTCTGCCTGACTCCGGGATTCACTGCCCGCGATAAGCGCGCTGAATGGTGCGGGTGGAGGGGGAGGGAGGGTGGGCCCCTTCTCCCTCTTCCCCTCTCTCTGTCCCCTGCGATCCTTTCTCTGTCTCTTTTTAATATGCACGCCTCTAACATCCCCGGCTCCCAGCTCTCCCATTGTGCCGTTTTGTGCAGCCCGCTGTAGATTGGGCGAAGATAGACTGTCGAAGCGGACCCCGCGCCGGGTGCGCTCCCAGGGCGCTGGGGTTAGGGCCACACAGGGCTCCGCGGGCGCTTTTATTGACTCCATAGGGACCCGGGGACAGAGAGAGGCGGGCGCCGGACCCACCTCCCCAGTTCCCAGCGGCGCGAGCGCACACCCAGCCTTCAGGCCTGCAGGCCTGGCCTCCGCCCAAAATGCACCGTCAGTGCGCCCTCGGCGCGCTCGCAGTGGAAGCCTTCCGGAATTTGGACCTTCCACTTTGCTTCCTTCCTCCCTGAAGGTTGGGCGGGGGGGTGGGGGGTGGGGGTGGGGGCTCCTATGATCATTCTTGGCCCCCGGAAGCCCAGGCCTGAACAGTCAAAATCAACTGGAGTCTTGGGGCTGTGACTCAGGCCTCCTGACAACCCCGCTTCAAGAGGCTCGGAAGTCTTACATCCTTTCCCCGCGGATTGGGGAGTTACAGGGAAGTTACCAGTGGGATCTTGAGTAGTCGGTATCAGGGCAAGTTGGGCATCCGACTATTGCACAATAAATGATTTAGGGAGAATTCTCTTGGCCTTTATAAGCAGCAAGAACTAAAACCCCAAACGTTTCCAAGCTAGTGTGGGGAACAAAGGGAGACTTCTCAGTATTTAGGAAAACCTGGGTGAATCCGGATGAACCTGGAGATGGGGAAGGACATTTAGGGAGATATTAGAAAGACTCCAGCGCCCTCAATTATCCAGGGGCGGGTGCGCAACGCAGAAATAACGTGTAATCACGTCCCTGGGAGTGTTGCGCTGAGTGCTATTGACGCGCAGATTTGGTCACACGGATAATCATGTTTACTTTAGATATTGAATTAAATCTGATCATCAACTAGAGGGAGCGAGAAAGTCAGCTGGGACCGCTCCCTTTGCTCGGCCTCCTCGCCACCCCCTCCTCCCCTACCCAGCCATGAAGGTGGAGCTCAAGAGAAAACGAAATGGGGCCGACTTTCAATCCCGAGGCATCTCAGCGCCCGCTGGGCTCTGAGCTACAGGGACCTGGGTATTTTCGGAAATCCTCGAGATAGAGGAGAGAGGCGGCCCCTCCCCGCAAGCATGGCCCCCTGAGACGCTCCCCCGCGTGGGCAAGTGTGCGCCAGCATCCGCCAAGGAGATCTCCATGCGACGAGGGTGGGATAGAATCAGTTCTCTATTACGGAAGGGCCGAAGCGCCCTCCCCCGGGCGAACCCGGGGCTGTTTGTTCGCCTCCTGCTCCCCTCACCACAACCCTGCAGGCCGCCGCGCACCACCCCGCCTCCAAACCCCTACTTTCTAGCAAGCGTTTCGCTCAGTTTCACGCCAAAGAGCTGGCCTGGAGGGCCGCGCGCCGCCAAATGCTAGGAGGGGCGGAGGCATGGGATCCAGCCTGGGGTTTGAGGGCTGGAAACCCAGAAAGGACGGGCGGAGGGGAGGAGGGAAGGTTCCGTTTGTAGGGAATGTCACTGACTCCTGCTCGCAGTCTCTCCGGCCAAAGAGCCTAAAGGAAGCTGCAGCAGCCCCCCTCCCTCCCCTGCGCCCCGGTCTTTGCGTTCCACATCAGTGCCAAAGCTTCGAGCACCCCGAAACCCGCCTCCCCCCTCTGCTCCGCGCCCTGGTCTCAGAGCGGTCTCCCAGGCCGCCTCCAGTCGGCGGATTTTGAAAAGGGGGTGGGGAGTAGAGAGAAAGCCGACCAGTCTCAACCTCAGCGTCCCCACCCCCCTTCTCCGCGCGAGGTAAATCAAATGCAACAAAGTGAAAGTCATCGAGTGTAGTGGCTTCAACAGCTTCTCAGGCTGAAGGAGCCACTCGTAGATTTGGGCGAGCGAGGGGGGCTTGTTCCCTTCGCCTTGGCGTTTTCCAAAGTCACTTTTCCTCCCAAGCCAGAAGGCTGCGGCCCCTGATTCAGACAGCGCGCGAGTCCAGGAGAGAGGCTCGGAGAGGGCGGGCGACCTCGGACTTCGGGTCGACAGCTCGAAGGCCCGAGGCCAAGCGCTCCCGCCCCAGCCGGGGATCCGAGGCGCGGGGCCTGGTCCGTCCGCCCGGGCTAGGCCTGTTCGGGGCGCCTCTTCAGCGGCCCGGGCGCCCCCGGTTCCCGGCCCTGAAGGGAAGCGCTGGTGAGAGCGCCGCGAGCGGCCTGGCCGGGGTCCTTGCCCCAGGCCTCAGGCCCGGCGCAGGGCGACAAAGTAAGACAAACGGGAGGGTCGGGCTTGGTTTTTTTAAACACAGGATTTTTATTAAAATTCTTATTTAAAAAATCGAAAGCTTTCAGCGGCCGGCGCTCTTGGGGAACCGCACGGAACCGCTGAGCTCCAAGTTCCAGGGCTCAGGACCCGGAGGTGGGGCAGGGGGCTTCTCGCCTACACATTTTTTTCCTTTTTCATATTTGCGAAATGTTTGCACTGAACAAAATATAAAAGGAAAAGAAAACAGGGGTAACCAAACATAAGCAAACCAAAACAAACCACAAAGAAAAGAATTGGGCCCCGTGGGGGAACAGGCCCGGACTGAAGATCATTTTGGCAACAATCACCACCGATATTTACAACGAAAAGCGAAATCTGCCACCAGTTGTCAGAACGTTTACATGGCCATAAATATTTAGCATTTTCTTATTTTAAAAAAGGAGAAAAAATCTCTATATTTTTAAAGTGTTCTCCACTTGCTTTAGAAGAAGACGGCTGACAATATCGCTACTCACACAAACATATTTTACAAAATTCACAAAAGCCGGGCGGGGGGATGTGTTGGTCTTTTTCTCGTTCTCAAGTGAGGACGTTAACGCTGGGACGATTTGGACCCCCCGGGGAGAGGCAAAGAAGCGAAGCTGCGCAAACATTCTGTAAACACGGCTTATAGTTCAGCCCTCTCCAAAGGTTCAGAAGGAGAGAGGGATGGGGCAGAGCTGGGTGGATGGAATCTGCCACTCCAGGGAGGCTCAGGCAACTTCCCGGCGCCTCCCCAACGGAGCCAAGAGTCAACTCGACTCCATAATAATAATTATAATAATAATAATAGCCACCGTTAAGGACCGAGTCCTCCTCGCTGCCGCCGCCGCCGGGGTGGGGCCTGAGCCTAGGGCCGCGAGTCTCGGAGGGGCGGCGCTCACCAAGTCCACTGCTGGGCCTGGACCAGGGGGTGTGCTGTCGGGTACTGGGGGGTGCTGGCCGAGCTGTACTGGGCGTTGTACTGCATGTGCTGCAGAGACTGCGCGCTGTAGGCCGAAAAGGGGATGCCCGCCTGGAAAGTGGCGGCTGCCAGGTCCTGGGCTTTGAGCGCGTGGCACGGTTTGCCGTCCCTGACCAAAACGGGTACGGCCACCCGGCGCGGCGAGGGTAGGGGCGTCACCTCCATACCTTTCTCGGCCCGGGCGCGTTTCATCTTGTAGCGGTGGTTCTGGAACCAGATCTTGACCTGCGTGGGCGTGAGGCGGATGAGGCTGGCCAGGTGCTCCCGCTCGGGCGCTGACAGGTACCGCTGCTGCCGGAAGCGCCGCTCCAGCTCATAGGTCTGCGCCTTGGAGAAGAGCACCCGCCGCTTCCGCTTCTTGCCCGCGTCCCCCCCGCCGCCGGGGGTCTCCTTGTCATTGTCCGGTGACTCGTCGGCCGAAGGCTCCGGGGACTTGGAGCTTGAGTCCTGGGGCGCCGCGCCGGCCGCCAGCCCGTGCACTGGGAGAGAGAGAAGCGCGTCAGGCGCCCGGAGGCCGCGCGCCGGCAGGGTCAGACCCTGCGCGCCCCGGATCCTCCGTGCGCCCTCGGCCCTCCGCGCCCAGCAGCCCGGCCCCACTGCCTTCGCCTTGACCCCCGCCCTGCTCCATGCGCAACAAAACCGTTGGTTTCCCCCAGGGGAAAGAGGAGAAGCGACAGGAATGGGGGTTCTGGGCTCGAGTTTCTAGGGGTTCGCACAGTGTGGGTGCGTATTTGGGGGGGAGTGGCGCGCAGAGAAGATCATTGCGGGTTAAGGGCTCCGGCCCCCTTAAGCAGTTTCCTCTCCGGAGGGACGTGGGCAGATTTTTAAAAGAAAAACCCCACAATCCCGGCATTGATCGGCTCGGCCATTTAAGGCAGGTTTTTGGGGGCTTTCGTTTTTGCTTTCGGACTTTCTCGACACCCTCCGCACCGCACAAAGCGTCCTCTATGATCGTGCAGGGGGCAGGGTGAGCTATTTATACCCGAGCTACCGGGAGCCTCCCCCACCCTCTACCCGTACCCCGAGGCTTGCTGGCTCGCTCCAGTGCTCCAGGCCAGTCCTTCCCGGCTGTCGGGGTAGGGGTGTGTGTGTGTGTGGGGGGGGTTTCGACCGGAGCCATCAGTCCTGGGTTGACATCTGTAAGCAGCTCTTGGGAGGTATTCCCCTCCCCCCCTTTTTCCTAATTTCTTGCTTTGAAAAAATATCTGAGACCACGTCTTTTTCCGGTACCGGGGGGGGGGGGGTGGAGTTGAAGAGGAGGAAAGAGTTAGGGCATTATTAACAAGTGTTAAAAATCTTTCCAGAGGAGCAGGGCGAGGGATCGAGTTTATATGGCTCTTTCCCCTTTCTCCCCCAGCGTCCAGTCCGGGCTGCGGCCACAGGAAGAGAGGCGCCACGGCCCCGGCGGCCAAGTTTCGCTACTTACGGGAGTACTGGAGGCCCTCGGTGCTGGCCAGCCAGCGCGTATATGGGTTGTCGCTGCTGTCGTAGAAGGGGTTCTTCAGGGGCAGGCTCTGCACCGTGTCCAGAGTGCCCTGCCCTAGCGGCCCGGCCCTCTTGGCGGGCTCCGGCCCCTCGCTCTCCTCCTCCGGCCCTTCGGCCACCGAGCCCTCCTCGTCGTTGGTGTCCGGCAGGTCCAAGATGTCCTTGACCGAAAACCCCGTCTTTGTGTTGGTCAGCGACATGGCTCGGGACCCCGCAATTTACGCCGCAAAGTTGTAGCTTCACTTGGTCAATTCGTGGCGCTCCCCAGTTGGGGCGGGGAGGGGGTATGGGGGGGAGGGATAGGGGGAGGGGAGGAGTGAGGTGGGCTTCAATTATTGAGATAATTATTATTTTAAAAAAGAGAAAGAAACTATAAGGAAGGGGAGGGGGGGCAAAAGCCCAAACGCAGCGCCTGTATCTTCTCTGAAACCACGCGGAAATGGACGCAGGGAATGGGTGGCCTGCGCGCCGAGCGCTGCGGGCCGGGCCCTAGTTTGTAACTCCAGGACGGGTGCCAAGGAGGCGTCAGCTCCGGCTCCGGCGGCCGCTCGGCGCGCGGTGGCGGCTGGTGGCGAGGAAAAAATGGGCCATTGCCCGAGCGATCAGTCCATATAAGGCTGGGCTCCACTCACGAACCTGGGGGGGGGGGAGAAGAGGGGGAGAAAGAGAGGGAGGGAAAGAGAGAGGGAGGGAGGGGGAGCGAGAGAGGGAGCGAGAGAAGGGTGGAAAAAAGGGGGGGAGACATTAAAACGCAAAGGTTGGACACGTGTGGGCGGGTCTTGGAAGTCAAGTGGATGAAGACAGTATTTGCAGATGTGAAATTGTGGGTTTTGGGGAGCTCCGCGCTCCCAGCCAACGGCCCTCTAGAGCAAGATGAGAGGTGTAACGTGTCAATTAATTGCAAAGACGGGGCGAGCCTTTTTTACCCAGTATTTACATACAAAGGACCACCGCGTCGCTCGCGAGTCCACACACTTGAAAAGGCCGTTTTAACAAATTGCATCTTTAAAAAAGCGGGGGAGGAGGAGAGAAAACAAAACAGAAACCAAGAGGAAAAAAAAAAATTCCTCCTTAACATTCACGGTTCCTACCTCCCCGCCCCCGTGCGCCCGCCCCCAGCAAGCCGGAAAATTGGCAATTTGTGGCGCCTTTGGAAAAGGGGGAGGGGGCGAAGGCTGAGCCGCGGAAATCTCTCCTCCTCATCGCTGGTGGTTCCCTAAACAAGATCCGGTTCAAATGGCAAGAGCCCAACTTCTGTAAGCCTCCTAGGTCAATATTTTGGTTGAGGCTTAAGGATGAGTACTAGAAATGACAAGGCAAGTAATTGATTCTAGTTAACGCCGAAAGAGCCCGAAACCCAGGAGAGGGATCGGCTCGGGGCCGGCCGGAGCCACCACCAAACGACCCCACCCCCCTCCAGCCACCCTTTATTTGCTAAAGACTTATTTATTTCCTTCACTCCGCCTCTCTCTCCCCAACCCCCTTCCATTTCTAAGCGGCCGGGAAGGACTGCACAGTTCACTTGCTGCTTTGCGGGCGGCCCGGGTGGGGGTTAGAACTCGAACTTGGGCCGGGTTCTGTCCGCTGCCCCGCCGCCTCTGGGCTCCGCGGGCCGCGTTCTTTGGGTGGAGGAAAGGACAGAAGGCCCCGCGCCCTTCCTGCCCCTTATTATGCCTCGATCTCCAGCCCCCCTCCCTCTCCAGCCTCCAGCAGCGGTGGGGCGGCAGGAAGGAAGAGGAGAGGGGTGGGGGGGGATACAAGGGCGCTGCATCCAGCCCGGGTGAGGACCCCGAAAGCCGCAGGGGAGGGGTGTCTCATGGGAGGCGGCTGGTGCTGTGTTTTCCTCAGAGTTTTCTTCTCCCAAGCAAATCCTTAAATTTCGTCTCCTTTTGGTTGCCCCAGGGGCGCGATCGGAGCACTTGTTCCAGGCTCCCAGCTTGCGTTAGGTTTGTGTGAAGTTCCCAACCTCTCGCCAGCCTGGGAACTGAACTTTCCTGGGACACCACCTTCTCCTAGACGCTGGGGAGAAGTCCAAGCTGTACTTCCCCCCCCCCTTCCAGTTTTTTTTTTGGGGGGGGTAGTAGGTGAGGGGAAGGTTTGCTACCTGATGCTCCCATCCGTCCCAGAAAAGTGCTTTGCGGGGGGTGGGGGGGTGGCGGGGAGGGGCAGAAGAGGCTGCGCGTGGGGGTCCGGGTCTCGCCCTCCCCTCTGCCCTTAGCCCGGGCCGCCCCAGAGCCGGCGGAGCGGAGCGCGCGGGCGCGCAGTCCTCTCAGCGCACAGCTGCGGCCGCCGCCGCGCCCTGTCGCCCCCGGGTTGCCAGCGCCGGGTGAGGGCGCCTCTCCCCGAGCCGCTCAGCGGCTTTCTGCAGCCCTGGCTGCCTCGCCCCCAGTATGTGACGTGGGTGACAATGGCCCAGGTTAGAGCGAGCCCCTCGTCGGCGCGTCCTGGGTGGTCGGACCCGGGCAAACACAAATACAAACCGATTGCTAAGCTGCGGACAATGAGCGAAATGTAGACAAATGTCCCGCTCCCGTTGGAAGCCTTTGTCCCCGCTCGGTTTTTGCATTTATTTCAGTGGCGAAATAATACATGATTGACGCTCTCTTTCAACGTGTCCTAACTGTTTGGAATAAATCTAAGGCTGTTCCTAGTTGTCATGGCGTTCAACCCTTTTCAATGGACTATCTCTTCATTCATTTCTGAATCCGTCCACAATATTAAGGAAACCCCTTCATGTCGGCGCTCCCCATTCCTCTCTTTCTCCTCCTACTTTTTATTTTCTCCTTTCTCCCCCTCCTTCCTCTTTTTTTCCCTGCAAGAATTAGAAACTGGTTTGAATCGTGTTCTCGAACCCATTACTTTTCGTGCTTTTTTCTTCTCTCTCTCTCTCTCTCTCTCTCTCTCCAGTCTCTGTCTTTCTCAGCCTCTTTCCCCATTGCCCGCCCCCCCTTTCACGTGGGAGCTCCCTGCCCTGTCCGAGGAGGGAAGTTGGTTCCGGGAGGGGGGCGGTCCGACTTTGGAAGCAGGGGCAGGCTAGGCCTGCCCCAGCCATTGTTAGTCCACTGCTAAATAAATAACTGGCAAGAAAAAGTTCCTCAACCCAAGCCTTGCAGAAAAGTCCCTCTTGTGGTCCCTCTCCTTATTCCTCTCGCCCAAGAAGGGGTGGGGCATCTTGGGGACCAGAGCAGACTCCAGGGATGGGGAAGGGCCAGAAAGGAGTCTGGCTGGGACAGGTCAGTTCTTGGGTTGGGGTGAAAAATTGTCTTTTGGCAAGAAGTGTCCCTTTTTGCATATCCTCAGAGCCATCTTTGATGAGTGGGTGGGGATCACCTCCAGATGTGTTCTCAGAGTTTGCTCTTTTCCTCACCTTGGAACCACCTAGCTCCATTCACGTCTCCCTCCCTTCCCCAACATAGAGGGCCTTTCTCCCAAGATCTCATCAGCCTGCCCCCTTCCCTCTCCTTGGGAGCCTCCTCGGTGGGCATAGCACCTGAGAGACAACTGTTTTCCTACAGGAATCCAGACTCCTGGGAATTCATCGCAGAGAGGGAGAGTTGACCACAGCGCCTGGAGAAGGAGGCCCCCAGGTCATTCCCAGCTCCGTTCCCCACCGTGCCTGCCCCTTGGTCTCAACTAGCCAGAGACCTTCCATGCCTCATGTCACAGAGTCCCCTTCCAGGAGCACTTGTAGGGCCACACTTTGCCTGCCAGCACAGGCCAATGCCTGGGTATCAGCTCCCTCTTCCATCTCCCAGCTTGCGTTTGCATTTTTTTCTTCCTTCCCTTGGTCTTGGGAGCCTCCGCCTTGCCTCCAGCTGGGGCGCTCTGCGCCCAGCGGATCCTGGTCCGCTGCGCTCAGGGTCTCTCTCCTGGGACCTCGCCAGTCCATTTTCCCCATCGCTTCGTTGCCCGTGTGGTTCCCGCGTCCGCTTCCAAAGCGCTGACATTTGCAATTGAAAAGGCACAGGGAGACCGCTGGGAGGCTCATAATTGAAGGGGAGAAACTCTGCTTGTTAGAGGAAGATCATAAAATGCAAGTCCCCCAGGAGTGGCCTACGGACGCTGGGAGGCCGGCGCGGGACCAGCTGGCGGCCAGGGGCAAGTCCTGTGCCAAAGCACGCTCCAAGTTCTTCCCGATTTTCTTGCAGCCGGGAAGAGCCGGGGGACTAGCTCCAAATGCACCTTTCCACACAAATTAAACAGGTGATTGCATTCTGAGGACTCCTCAAGAGGTCTCTCTAGGAGCACCACAGCCCAGCCTTTTCCAGCTGGGGATCTCCTGTTCACTGAGATCCCACGTACCCAGAAAGCTCCAGACCCAACTCCGCACCCCTGCCCCATCTCTAGAGTCCTTTATTAATGTCCCAGCCATCCCCACCCTGTCAGTTCTAAACAACCAGTGTCACCTTGCACCAGTTTCAGCTCTGCCTGGGTGTGCTCTGGTCTCCCTCAGCTCGGAACTCTTTAGTAAATTATCTTCAGGTTCCATCTAGCAGCCAGGAGAAGACAAAGTCCTGGTTCCATCATGTTTGGGTTGGGGCTTTAAGCTCTCCCGGCACCAGGGAGCTCGTGAGTGCTCTGCCACGGGCCTTCTGCAGCTGCAAACTTGAGGAAGAAGTTGAGATGGATCCTGGAAGTTTGATTGCAGCTTGTTCTAGGCTCTAGACAAGTCTGGCTGTCTTTGGTGTGCAACACCACCTAGCACCCCTGCCAGGGTCACGGGAGCAGCTAGAGGTTCCCTGTCCCTGGTCTTTATTCTCAACGTTGTTTGGGGTTACAGGTGCCCTACAAATCTCGACGAACTCTGTATTCCTTCTTCCCACGTTTAGTATGGGTGCAAAGGGAGTTGCGGGCCCGGAGCGCAGGTGGAGGAGAGAAGGAAGGGAATCTTTCTCCCCGGAGTCTAGAGGGAACCTCCTTTGGGAGGCTTCTCAGGCGGCTAAGCGGCTCTCTGCCGCTCTAGGTTCCGGAGGGATCGGAGCGCAGGCGGCTGGAGAGGGCGGCCGGGCGGGGGAGGGGGGTGCTGAACAATCGCCGGCGGCCCAGGAGGGGAGGTGAATGTACACAGCCTAAGTGGTCCCACTCCAGGACAAGTGGCCCTCCAAGTTGGCCCAGTGTTTACCTGTTTACTTTCCCAGGTAGCTCAAACACGAGCGCCTTTTCTGAGCTCCGGAGCATGGGGGCTGCCCTGGTACTCCCTGCGTCCCAGCTTTTCATTTTCCCCACACCACCGCTTTACGCCCCCTGTTGGGGGGAGGGGTGAGGTCGAAATGGCAACAAACAAGGCAAGAAAGGAAGATACTTTTGGAAAGTGAGGAGAGGTCTGGGTACACCCCATGCACGGCGGCCTGGCTTGAGGTGCCGGTGTATGAAGTGGGCGTGCTGGGGTGATATTCGGCCCCGCCCCCACACCTCTCCATCTCCGTTCTGGGCTTGAGGGCCTCTCAAGAGGCGCTTCTGCTCACATCCTTCCCCTTTCGGGCTGGTGAAAGCTTGCTGGTTAGGTACGTCCTCCAGGGGAGTTTAGGGCAGAAAAAGTCCTGGGGAATGCCTTGCAGGCCAGCTCCAAAGGGGACCGGCCTTAGGAACCCAAAGCGACCGCAGCTCTAGGTGGCACCCCTCGCCCTCCCCACCCACAAAAGCGCCTCCAATCATTAAAAATACAAGGCCTTTCCCCTTTATTTGGAAACACTGATTTGTTTGACTTCATTGCTTTTCTTCTTTTTTTCTTTTTTGGAATGAAAAGAGGTTGAAAAGAAACTCCTTCCCTAGTACAGTATGTGGCTGAGCTCTCAGTGCCCCGCACATCCCATCTCGGATAACAACCTTCAAGTGGATTAATTTATTGTCTGGTTAGCGCCAAGGTGCA
Organism: Mirounga angustirostris; assembly: GCF_029215605.1. Classification (NCBI taxonomy): domain Eukaryota; kingdom Metazoa; phylum Chordata; class Mammalia; order Carnivora; family Phocidae; genus Mirounga; species Mirounga angustirostris. The sequence goes on along the minus strand of NW_026991718.1, from coordinate 92,201,711 downwards.
AGCGTTTGTCTTCATTCACTCCCAAGAAACAAAGCGCATGGCACCTTCCTGCTCCAGCGAGGATTAGCGGCGCGGACACAAAGGTTTTGTCAGAGGGGGAAGGTTTATTTTATCGCGGGTTGGAGACTCGGAGAGTGGCATGCACTCGAAATCAATGGGGAAGGAAAATGTCGCCCAGTCTGGTCCCTGAGCCTGGTGATAAAGACGCTCACCTTTGAGATGCTCACCGCCAAAGCGGCCCCGATTGTGGCTTCGATATCAGGTTGGGGAACAGGGGCTGCAGGAAGCGGGTATCGGCTCTGGTGTCCGGATGAAAGAAGTCGAGGAGTGTGGCCCGGGGTACTACTCCAAGTGAGGACCTTTCCTAACCAGAAGGCCAGGCTTGTCTCCGGTGGGTCCAAGCACCAACTGGCATCGCCTTCTGCTCCCAGGAGAAGGAAAGTGAGTCCTTGCAGCCTGTGTTGGGAGGCCCAAAGCCCTGTCGGTGTGCAACTTTCTGAGGCCAGGCCACGACAGGGGCAAATCCCTGGCAAGAGAGAACCAGAGATTCTGGTTCTATTGGACCAGATGGACCAGAAAATGGAGGCTAGTGTGAACGGAAAGAAAATCTCAGTCCACTTGGGGTTCAAGTATAAGGTGAGTTTTTTCTTTCTTTGATTAATATTGTGTTAACCCTTAAAATTGACCCAGAAGGGGAAGAATGAGTGGGTGCCTCCCAGAAGGACAAACCTTCCAAGTCACCAAGAAGGTGTTGGGCAGATAAGTTTTCCAGGCCCAGAGAAGGAGCTCAGATTGTGTGTCTGGGGAAAATCCCTCCCCCCTCTCCGTAGCCACTCTGAGAAACCACGGAGAGAAGACCCGATCTTGGCACCTGGAGCCTGGATTTCTCCTGCAATTAATTGTGGGTGCAGCTAGCAGCCATCTCAGTGAACTACCTTCCCCTATCCTTTTTTTCAAGGTGAAATACACAACACTTGCCCAATTATCAGCCTCAAAAAAAAAAAAAAGAATGAATGAAAGAAAGAAAGAAAGAAAAAGAAAAAGAAAAAAGAAGGAAGGAAAGGCAGCTATCTCTCGAGGACATAAATTATAATAGGAATTAGGATTTCTCTTCCTATTAATCAGCCTCATTGTGTGGGCGTAAGACCCCGCGGACATATGTTAGGACTTTGATAAATACACTTTAATGAGATCTTTGAAAATGCATCCAATAAAATAAAAGGCGAGAAAAGCCGTTTAACTTTCATGGATGTTAAATTGAACACGAAATGTGGCTCGGGGCACGCTACAAAATGGAACCGGCCTCCCTCCAATATTTTCTTTAAAAACGCGGCTCTAAGCCCCCCTTGGGCCAAATGAGCCTGTCCCAGACAATCCATTGTCACTGGTTTATTGGGGGAACCAAACGCCACGTCCCCCCGGGGCGAACCCCTTTGCTTTATTCGTTCGCGCTGCTCTGATGATTAAATATGTTACAATGAGATTACGCAGCGTCAGTGTTGCCTTCAGGAACGTTCGTCCAGCCAAGCCCGACCTTCCCCCGATAAGGGCGATTTCAATGCAGGAGATTTGGGTTTCTCAAGGAAACACGGCGCTGAAAGCATGTTCTTATCTGAATTTACTTCTTAGCACGTGACAAAATCATTACCACAAGACTTCGAACACCAAGCGGCCTCTTCTAACGGGTTAGTATTCAGCACTTAACTCTGGGTCAGGCGGGCTGATGTGAAATGTGGTCATCGCCTGCGCAGAGAAGGGCTGGGGCCGGGCGGGACAAGGAACCGACCTGCGAGGGCCCTCGGGCACTAGAGGGAGGAGGTCCTGGGGATCTCCCTCTCAGGTCTCCAATCTGAGCACCAGAGGTCCGCGACCCTCCTCCAGACGCAACGCCCCCTTTCTACCCCCCAGCGCCACCAACGTGGAGAAGGCGCGAGAGGTGCGCCAAAGGGCTCCTAGCTCCTTGCGTTGGGGAAAGGGGTTGGGAGCTGAGGGGGCGCCCCTGGGAAACCAGGACCTCAGCAGACCCCACCGAGGCTCATTTCTGATCCTCTGGCGATCTCTACTGACGCAAATGAGAACTGTCTGGTGCCCGGGCGACACCGGCCCCCTCAAAGTCCAAGCTTAGGCCGCCTCCCCTGCGGCCCCTGACTACTGGTCGGGCCCCCAGCCCTGGACCTTCCTGCCTGCGACTCCCGCCACTTACCCTCCTCCTGCTCCTAGCCCCTCCACCTCGAGGCCGGGTTCCGCGGGAGGAGAACCCCTTTCTCCACTAGGCGCCACCTCCAAATTACCTTCGGGACTTCTGTCTCGGACTTAGCCCCCAGTCCCGAACACCCACGGCGCACACGGGACACTCACCGGGCGGAGGTGGGTGCAGAGGCGCGCCCTCCCTTAGAGCAGCCAGGGCAGCCCCGGAGCATCCGGCACCCGGCAGTGGGGAGGGGGCTGGCGAGGCGCCCGGCGCGCCCGCTCCTCCTCCCACTCCCCGGCGCCGCGACTACAGCCCCGCAGCGGTTCAAGGCGCGTCTTTATCTAGCCCTCCACCTACCCGGACCCCCCCCTTCCAAGCGCCCCTCCCCCACCGCGCGTCCTCCCGGGCGGGGCTGAGAACAACACCGCGGCCCTCCTCCTCGCCTCCTCCCGGCCGCACACCTGCCCAGCCCCCCGGGGCAGTCCCGGTTCCGCGGCCCCGCGGGAAAGCGCGCGGCGGCGGGAGCACCTGGCCTCGGCGGCAGGTAAAACTTTTCCCGTCCGCGGGCGCGACGGGCGGGGCCGGCCCCTCCCCGAGTGCCCCCGCCCCCCAAGACCAGCGGAATCGGAGGAGGACTTCAGATGCCCAGCACTTGCCCACCTGCTGCTTCCGGACTCCGCGGCTAGAGGACCCAGCCGAGTAGGGCGCCGCGAGAGGGAGGGGCGCTCCAGAGGGCGCGCGGAGGACCCAAAGCCTGGCACAGCTTGGCGGGGACGGCAGTGACCCGAGACCCCTCTCCCTTGGCCCGCCGCAGGGACCGTGCCCGGAGATTGTTCCGCATCCCGGCGGCAGCCGAGGCCCGCGCCTGACAGCGAGGGGCGACGCGGGCTCCGCTGCGGCTCGCAGGCTCCGCCGGGTTCCTCGAGCCCCCCAGTACGCCGGCCCCGCGCGCGAGCAGGAGGCTTACCTGGAGCGCGGCCGTGCCGCGGGGGCCGGGGCTCGGCGAGCGCGCAGGTCCCCGGCCGCTCTTTATCCCGAGCTGCGGAGTGGCGGGCGCTCGGGCAGTGGCGCGGCGCGGCCGGCCGGCGAGCGCTCCCCCTCCCGGCCCCGGCTCCCGGCCCGGCGGCCCCACCCTCCAGGCTCCGGGCCGTGCGGCTGCCGCGCAGCCTCGGCGGAGGGGGCCGCTCCCCCGCGCCGCGCGCGCTCTGTTTGTTTTCCTGGCCCGACTGACGTGAGTCAAAATATTGGCCATATGTTCAACGGTAATAAATTGGGTATGAGCGCAAACACACTTGGGCTTCGATGGCTCTTTCAGCTGCCACAAGGCCGGCTTGGGGGAGGGGGCTGCCACCTTGCCTCGCCCCCCCCCCCCCCCCCCCCACCAAACGGGCGGGTAGGTTGTCTCTCCTTAGCGCCCCTCTGAGCTGGAGATTGGGACCCCGGGACTCTCCTCTCCTCTCTCTCGCTCTTCTTCGGTCCCAGCGGTGCCTTGGACCCTGCAGCGCCTGGCGAGCTTGGCTGCTGGTTAACAAGGTCGCCATCTATAAATTGCTCGGTCGCTAAGACGCCATAAAACCGAGGGGCCAGATGTGGCACGTTATTTATGTGTGAAACAGCGTTTACATTAGATACGCCGACCCAAGGTCGATAGCACGACTTCGCGGGAGGTCACAGACCTCTGGCCCTGGGCTCCAGGCTCCACCCCCAGGACGCTTTCCCCCTCCAGACTGAGGGGTGTTAGTCTTTCTGGGAAAGGGGTCCAGCTCTCTGCAGCCTAGGAAGAAAGTGATTTCAGTGCACTTGTGCCAAGGTGCCACCTGTCCAGGATTAGAGGCAGCCTCTGGGATTTATTTCCGTAGTTTTGTTTCCTTCCTTTTTTTTTTTTTTTTTCCTCACAGGGCCTGGGAGGCTGTTTTATTTTCCAGGAGGGTAATGCGTTCCATGGGACTTTGGTCTGATCAGGAAGGTGGTATTTGAAAGCTGAAGATGTTCAGCCCTGTGGGATTTGAGGGTGGGGGCCTCCCAAGGGAGGACGTTTTTGAAGGGAGCAGAGTTGGAAATGGAACAGTTCACCTGGTTGAGGGAGCACCTGAGATTAGTCCTACCTCAAGCCCGACTGTGGACTCCAGTGTCAGATGTCACCCACCTTATTTAAATTAAATGGGGGCCGACGCACTCAGACAGAGGCAATCCTGGCATTGGACATGAAATTGGAGCCGCCCCATGTGCTTCAGGAGAGGGAGGTAAATACTGTGTAGTAATAGAAAACAATTGTTTTGTTTTGTCTCTTCCAGAAGGAGGCCTCGGGACTGCATGTCCCCAGACTGGTCACCTTACACTTTACTCACATGAATGCATTAAGAGTCATTGTCTCTCCTGTGCCATTATTTTACTATTTCTTGAAGTGAACCAAATTCTCTCTGTGGTTAATAAGCACTGAGCCAGGCCCCCTGCCTTCCTTTTCATCTTCAAAACACCTGGGGTTCCCTGAATGACATCTTCCATCTAGCCAAGGAAAATAAGAGATGAAAAATGTTGCCCTACTGCAGGGAAAAACATAAGCATTTGACTTCACTATTATAAGTTACCCTGGGTCTGTGTTCACTGGATACCTGTCCTTAGGTGGCAGTTAAGGATGGAAAAATGATGCTGTAGGAAGAGGGTGGGAGTAAGGGGAGAATGGATATGGGGTGGACGTGGGGAGGAGGAACCCATTCAACAGGTACAAAAAGGAGCTATAACATGAAGCTCTTAACCTTAAGTACCAAGCACAAACAGTGCCTCTCCAGGTCTGTCCTTCTGGGCTGTAGAGTGAGCTACCAGAAGTCTTTAGTTACTGTAGAGAAATCTGGGGCTACACTCAAGCCTGTGGGAGTTGTTGATCTTGGAAAATTACTACTGCATTTCATTCTTTTTTTCTGGGATTTTAAGTCTTTATTTATGGTTAAGACCCCAAATCTAGAGTGTATTTTTGGGTTTACCTAACCTCCAAATGTAAACTCTGGGATCACCGATGAATAGCTTCTTTGGGTGAAAATATTGCTTCATGCCCAAAATTGGACAAGGGGATTTGAAGGCAGACCTGCACATTTGTAGTCCTTATGGGAATGGGTCTCTGTCTAGGAAGTGCCCTGGAGAGAGGCTCATGGGTTTCCCCTGCCCATATCGCTGACACCTGCTACACAGTGAACAGAGATGCACACTGCGAGCTTAGAGAGTCTGTGGGGGTCTCGGGGTGGAAAACTGAGAGATGTGAGCAAAGACTACAGCAAATCAGTCTTTATGTCATTCTCCATTTACGAAACCCTAGTTAAACATAGCAAATGTACCAGGGCATCAACTAAGTAATGATCATAAAAATCTATTACAGAAGAGGAGTGCCTGGGTGGCTCAGTCATTAAGCGTCTGCCTTCAGCTTGGGTCACAATCCCAGAGTCCTGGGATTGGCCCGCATCAGGCTCCCTGCCCAGCGGGAAGCCTGCTTCTCCCTCTCCCACTCCCCCTGCTTGTGTTCCCTCTCTCACTGTGTTTCTCTCTGTCAAATAAATAAATAAAATCTTTAAAAAAAGGAAAACAAACAAAAATTACAGAAGAGATGCAGTGGGGAGCAAGATTTAAATGAAATACAACTGTTTAGATATGACTCACTTGGCTTTTATTGGCTTATCTAGCAATCCAGTGCTAAACTTGATACACTTAAACATCTTCAGACCTAAACAGATTCCGTGCAGTGTCTTTCCTTAGTTCCATAGTCTTTTGTACTAGTATTACTTCAGAGACATTGCTGTTCTATCCATGGACTCAAAATTCATGAACTTTTCACACTGGAAAAACCTTCCTCCATGAAGTTCTCCAAAGGTTATCATCAGCTTCCAGGTGCTTGTGTTGTTCCCCTCTGGGAGTGAGCAATTCTTGGTACTTACAAGTAAAAATCAACCCAAACAAAAATTTTAGACTGTTTTGAATTGAACTGGGATATAATTGCATTGTCTCAAGAAGAGTTCTACCATGGTTCTCCCAGAGAGAGTTCCTTGCTCCTTACAGCTGCCTGGGCCACTATGCAGTCCAGCCAATCAAGGAAGTCAGGTGCCTTGCTTGTGCTTCACCTGGGCATCATGCATGATGGCCAGGGTAGCTCCATGGATGTGAGAGATAGAGGAAAGTCAGTGACCACCATGCCTGACCATGGTGGTGGTGGGGTTGCTGTCAGGAAGCTCTGAGCATCTGCAGATATCATCAGAATACAAATGAGGTGTGGGGGAGACTCTGCAGATGGGCAATGCCCCTTCCACCTGCCCTAGGCCAGTGAAAGAGTCAACCGAGCTCATCTGACATGAAATCCTGGTCCACTTTATTTGGAAGCAGACCCACTTCTTTTCCTCCAGTGCACTCCTTAGTGGAGCCAGAAGGCAGAAGGCCTGGTCTTATGAGGCTCTTGGGCCCCCAGAGGTTGAGAATGATACCAGCTCCCTCTTCTCTCTTGCAGAGAACCTGGGTGAGCAAATGCAGCAGGACACAGATCATTTTGTTAAAGCATCACCAGCGGCCAAGATTCCTTGGCAACCTGTGACAAATCTTCAAGAAGTAACAATCAGATGCATCTAGAGATAAAAACTAGATTAGTGGTTGCCTAGGGTTGAGGACCCTGGGGAGGCTGAAGAATGATGGCTAAAGGGTGGGAGGTTTCTTTCTGGGGTAATAAAAATGTTCTCAAAATGACTGTGGAGAGATGTCTATGATGTCAACTCTATGATTATACTTAAAAGCCATCGACTTGTATGCATTAAATTGGGCAAATTGTATGGTATGTCTCAATCTCTTAATATCTCAATAAAGCTGTTTAAAAATATCAAAAGCATCCCCCATTTTTCCCCCCTATTCTTCTTCTTCTCCTCCTCCCCCTCCTCCTCCTCCGGCTCTAACTAACAAAGTTTAGTCCCCGTCAAGCGCCATGTTACTCTCTAGAGTAAACCCCCCCTCCTCCCCCTCCCCCTCCTCCCCTCTCCCTCCTCCTCCTCCCCCCCTCCTCCTCCCTCTCTCCTCCTCCTCCTCCTCCTTCTTCTTCTTCTTCTTCTTCTCTCTTCTTCTTCTTCTTCTTCTTCTTCTTCTTCTTCTTCTTCTTCTTCTTCTTCTTCTTCTTCTTCTTCTTCTTCTCCTCCTCCTCCTCCTCCTCCTCTTCTTCCTTCTTCTTTCTTCTTCTCCTTCTCCTTCTTCTCCTTCTCCTCCTTCTCCTTCTTTCTTCTCCTTCTCCTTCTTTCTTCTCCTTCTCCCTCTTTCTTCTTCTTCTTCTTCTTCTTCTTCTTCTTCTTCTTCTTCTTCTTCTTCTTCTTCTTCTTCTTCTTCTTCTTCTTCTTCTTCTTCATCTTCTTCTTTTTCATTAGGGGCTAGAAGGTGCTGGACTAAAAGCTAGGAAGGGCTGGAGGGGATGGGATAAGAGTAATACTGAAAGCTATTTTTCATTCCCTGCCCCCTTTTCTGAGTATTTTCAAGCAGAAACGTTGAAAAAGTAGTGATGGAACATTTGTACACCCTCTACCTTGATTCAACAATTGTTAACATTTTGCCACATATGCTTTATCACTTTATGTAAAGGCACTTTTTTGCATTAAACTATTTGGCATTAAGGTTGTAGACATCATGACACTTTCCCCCTGAGTATTTAGTACGTGTCTCCTAAGAACACACATTCTTTTTTTTAAAGATTTTATTTATTTATTTATTTATTTATTTATTTATTTATTTATTTATTTATTTATGAGAGAGAGAGAGACAACACAAGCAAGGGGGGAGAGGCAGAGGGAGAGGGAGAAGCAGACTCCCCACTGAGCAGGGAGCCTGATGTGGGGCTTGATCCCAGGACCCTGAGATTATGACCTGAGCTGAAGGCAGAGCTTAACCAACTGGGCCACCCAGGCACCCTAAGAACACACATTTTTTCCACATAATTACAACACCATTGCCAAGCTTTAGAAAATCAGCAATAGTTCTATAACTTATCTGATATTCATTCCATACTCAAATTTCTCAAATTTTACCCAAACAAAATGTACCTTTATAGCTAATCAATTTTGCCCCAACCCAGGACCTACTCAAGGTTTACATGCTGCTTACTGCATTTGATTTTTTATTTTTAGATTTTTTAAAAATGTCCTTATGCTTTTAATTTACAATAGTCCTTGTTGTTTTCCTTCCTTCCTTCCCTCCTTTCTGCCATCAACTTTCTTCTTCTTCTTTTTTTTTTCTTCTTTCTGCCATCAACTTTTAAAGAACCCAGGCTGTTTGTAGAATACGACCCCCATTCTGGATTGGCCAGACTGTTTTCTCCTGGTGTCATTTCCCTTGCTCCCCACACAGCCATAAACTGGATGCTAGATCCGAGTTTGGATTGGGAACATCACATATGTGGCATGTCACATTCCATCTCATTAGGAAGCTAATCCCTCTATTAGTGAGGCTAAATTTGATCACTTGGTTAAGGTGATGATCTTCAGATTGTCCCATATGAATTAGTAAATGATTAGTAATTAATCTGAGGAACAAGAGATACTTTGGTATTTTTTCAGTATTCTTTGTCACTGTGTAAATATTCCCCATATTACCCAATAATTTCCATCCCATTAATTTTCCTAAAACCATTGGGTTTTAGAATCTATTGCTTGAATTCCATTGCTCTTCCTATGTGTACTTGCTGGCATTTTTCTGTAAAGAAGAGCTTCCTTTCCCTCGGTCCCCATCATGGACTTGTGGAATTAAAAACTTTAATATGCTACAATCAATTAATTCCATTCTTTTGATGCTTGAGTTATCCAAATTGTCCATAGCAAGCAGTGTACTAGAAAGTGCTGAGGGAAAAGTCAGACATAGAAAATTATGAGGAACTGAAAGGAGCCCATGAACCTGCAGAATTTGTGGTTCTCAGTAACCCAAGTTATCATGGAAGACTTCTGTATATATTTCTGACCAACAATGAATGGCTCATCACCAACTACAAAAAAAAGCTCATATTCCACAGTTTCAGGAAGTTCAAATGCATTTATGGATTAAAACCAATCAAAATACTCAACATAACTCAAGTATTACAGCATTAAAACAAGACAAAAGAGACTGATTTTAAGGAATTGGTTCATGTGACTATAGAGACTGACAAATCCAGAATGTGCAGAGCGAGTTGACAAGCTGGAGACCCAGGGAAGAGCTGATGTTGCATTCCAAGTCTGAAGATCATCAGGTTGGATAATTCCTTCTTTTTTTTTTTTTAATATTTATTTATTTATTTATTTATTTATTTTGGAGTGAGAGAGAGAGAGTGTGTGTGCATTGGGGAGGGGCAGAGGGAGAGGGAGTGAGAGAAGCTCAAGCAGACTCCCCGCTGGGCGTGGAATGGGATGTGGGGCTCTATCTCACAACCCTGAGATCATGACCTGAACTGAAATTGAGTCAGATGCTCAACTGACTAAGCCACGCAGGTGCTTCTGGAGAATTCCTTCTTGTGCTGGGGAGGGATACAAATCTTTTGTTCTATTCATGCCTTCAACTGATTGGATGAGGCTCACCCACATTATGGAGGGTAATCTGCTGTACTCAAAGTCCACTGATTTAGATATGGAATTTCATTCAAAACACCATCACAGAAATAATATTTGACTACATATCTGGGCACTGTGACCCAGCCAAACTGACACACAAAATTAACCATAACACCCCCCTAATTAACCAATGTTGACAGTTCTGCCCCAGGATCCCTGAGTGTTTGTGGAAAGTCTTGAGCTAAGTTTCTTAGCAGCTACAGCCACACAATGCCACACAATGCTGTGTCCTCTGCCCCAAATCTTGTCCTTCCTGGTTTCTAGCATTGGCCTGGACCACTCCCTGGTCATTCCTAGTAGATATTCTTTTTTATAACTAAGACTTCTGAATCAGACATTGGATATACTTCCTATAAGATAAATATATGTGGCCAACATAATGCCATTTGCAGCCCATAAAGATATCCAGTTGTTTGTAGATGAGAGGAAAATCAAGGAACTTGTTTTGGGTTTTGAGGGTAAAATGAGCCCTGTTGAGGCTGAATGCAGAAGATCCCTAAGTCTTTAATCCTCCTAGAGTAAACCTAGGCTTGCCGTGTACTTTGACATAGTGCAATATTGCTCATCTTGGTCTCTGATTCTCTGAAATGAATTAAGAGGCCTGCTGATATTTTTAGGGCCAGGATTGCCTTCTTTCCAAATAGGGATATTGGATTCCAAGAACCACGCAAATTTAGGGTAAGCCATGCTTAACACTGAGCTAATTCTTAGAAGAGAATGAGAGGAACTATAAAATGCAAATCAACTACTGCTTTGGGCCACTTGAAGTAGTTACCATTTAACTTCTAGCCAGTATGGGGATTGGATCTTAATAGTACATTTTTTATTGAACACTTGCTATGTCCCTAGCATTCTGCTAATGTCCTTTATATGTATAATTTCATTTAATTCCCACAATAACCTCATACATTAGGGAACGGCAATTATTACCTTTATTTTAAAGATAAGGAACCTGATATTTAAGGAGTTTACACATAGATTTTGGAGTCAGAGTGCATGGACATAAATTTCTCCTCTTCCTTGTGACCTGGGGCAAATTACTTAACTTCTTTGTGCCTCACTTCCCCCCGGAGTAAAATGGAGATCATGAGAGAAAACTATTCTTAGTCTGCTGTGAGAATGCGATGAGACAGTGTCCATAAAGCACAGAGTCTGCAGGTGCCTGAGTGTGTCAGGCACTCTCTAACTTCTCACTTCAATTACCATCATTATTATGAGCTCTGGTTATAGAAACACTGGGATTCCTAGGTCTATCTGACCCCAGAAGCCGTGCTCTTGACCATCACACATATCATGGCACATGACTTTGTCACTGAATGATAACTGGAGAAATTCTGGAGGGTGTTTCCTTACCCAGAAGGTTTTTCTCCTCCGTTCCCTTCTCTCTTAAAATTTTTCCCCTTGTAATATTTTCTTTCTCTTTGATTCATGGTCCATTCTGTTGGTGGCAATGAGGGACACTGTCTTGGCTGCTGGCATTCAGGACTAAATAAACAACAGATTCATAGATTGTTTTATTGCTTTCCAGAAACAGGATGCAACAGAAGACTGGCAGTTTGAGGTGGAAGATCGTGTCACTTTCAGGTAACACTGGTTTAGAGGAGTATTGTATTTTAAGGATAAAGGAGGCCTGATTCTTTGGTTCCTGGTTGGGGGGTGTATCTCCATGGTGTATTTCTCTTATGGACAGGAAGTCACTAGACAGTAATAGGACTGGATTGAATCGAATCCTGTGGTTAAGGGGGGCCAGGCTCAAGGTTGCTTAGAGGTTGGGGATGTTTAGCTTTTATCACAGTGGGTTCTCTGTACGTTTTTTTTTTTTTTTTTTAAATCATCATCAATGCTTTGTCTTACTTCTTTGTCCTGTATCTCTCCTGGGGGTTATGAGGTCCCTACTAAGGAGGGGAATGCCAAGGGAGGGCATATTGCTTGGGCTTGCACAACCTGGAGAAGAAACATTTGGCTTAGATTTTCCTAGAAAGCATCTGGCCCCACTGCGATACTGGAAATAAAACACTTAGAACAAGACATGGGGAGTGAGTGAATTGACATTTCCTCTAATTATTCTGGATTCACGGTCACCAACTCCCTGACATGTTCACTTGTTAGGAAGAAAAGAATGAAGATAGGAAATTATACTGGGTTATACTTTCCCCATCCTGAGCACTTTCCATAGGTGATGGGTAATCCATTGGTTGAATTAGGAGGTTGCTTTTGAGCCCTCTAGGGTTTTCTTAGAGAAGTTAATATTTATCTGACTCTGGTGAGTTTAGCTCTTCGGGAGATCTTTGGGGAAAAAGGTATCATGGCTGATATCACAATAAAGTCAGTGATAAGGTCTGGACAATTACAGCAGTGAAGGAAGAACAAATTACATTCAGGCCCAATCACAAAATTGTCATCTAGATTATGGTTGTCAAATTTTAACCGATGCTGATGTTGCTGTTGGGGAAAGAAACAACTCATCACAAATCTCAGTGATTCTTTGACAGTTTTCAATTTCAATGGGAAGCATCATGGAAGTGAATTTGATAAAGGACTTGGCAATGAGGAAAAAGTTTCCCTTTTTCTCTTGTCAGTTTAAAGATCATCTGAGAATTTATGAATCTTGTTGGGCTTAAGATTTAAAATTGTTTGCATATGAACTTTTTATATTGTGAGGATTTCCCTTCAGAGGAAATGGCATTTTCCATTTATCCCAGGCATTCCATTCTGCATAGAGGAAATAGAATGACTCTTGTCTTGTTTCTTCTAAAATTATTTTGTTGATTAACCAACCAACCAATCAATCCATCAATTAACAAGCTCATTGGTTTTACTTAGATTTTGTATGTCTTAGTTTGCTAGGGCTACAGTAACAAATATCCCAAACTACATGGCTTAAATGATAGAAATTTATTGTCTCACAGTTCTGGAGAGAAGTCTAAGATTAAGATGTCAGCAGGGATGGCTCCCTCTGAGGGTGGTGAGGGAAGGTTCTGCTCCACGTCTTTCTCCTTGGCTTGCAGATGGCCTCCTTCTTCTGGTATCGCTTCACATTGTGTTTTCTCTGCCCATGTCTGTCCATGTTCCCAAATTTCCCCTTTTTATAAGAAAACCAGTCATGGAATTAGGGCTCACCCTTGTGACCTCATTTTAAATTGATTATTTCTGTAAATAACCCATCTCTAGAGAAGGCCATATTCAGAAGGTACTGTGGGTTTGGATTCCAATATACCCTTTTTAAGAGGACACGGTTCAACCTGTAATACTTGGAATGAGTTTAGGGCAGGCATGATGAAGATCATGGAGGATCCAAAGCCCCAAGCCATACCCTGTAATGCCAAAGTTTAGTCCGCATCAAGCGCCTGCCTCTGAGTATAATGGCTTTGGAGTTGGGTGTGCAGTTGATGGTGGGCATCTGGCATTTGAAGTATATGACTTTTAAAAGGATGAAAATAATAATTTGGAATGGCATTCTCATTAGGAGAGTGGGCATGTATATATTAGATAGCTTAGGAAAAACAAGCAAGTTACCTAAGACTATTCTTTCTGCTGATGAAGCGACTATGAACTTTGTATATTTGAGCTCTGTCTACTATCGCTCTGTCACATCTTTTTTCTCCACCCCTATTTTTTTAATATCATAGCATCTAACTCTGATAGACATCTAATTCTCACTGAATTAATGGGAGATTTTAGGCATTTCTAATAACTGTCAGTGAATATTAAGATGTAATTATAATGCCTTGATCTTTATATTACTCATGGCTTTTAGGAGCTCACAGCATACCAAGCACGGCCTCATTACTATAATCCTCTTACCGTCACTTGGACCTGAGTTGCAAGTGTCACTACTTGCTTCTTAGGGGATGGAAACCCAAGGAACCAAAGAGGAAGTTGGTTGTCTAACACCACAAAGGGCAGGACTGTCCTTTTGTCACATCCTTTATTCTGAAGAGTTCTGTATTTAGCCAGATTGTCCTCCAAAGCAGTCTCTACACTCCATTTTAGCATCCCCAATTGCTGTTTGTGTATGCTGGCTGGTGTCTGGGGCAGGAGCAGTTCTGGATGGATTGAGAAGAAAGACGACAAGATTTCTATTATAAAGCACTGTTTATTATTGGATCAATATGATCGATGTCCACCTGTCAGATCTGTAACATTATCTGGGAACCAGCAGATGGAGCTGTTACAGATAGCATTCAGGGGTTTGTTTATTCTCCCCAGCACGTGTTTCCATCCTGGGGGAAATACCACTTCATTGTTAGAGCAGTGGAGTTGTTTGTAGCCAGATGTTGAACACACCTTTTCTCTTGGCCCAAGTCTGCAAAACTGGAAGTTCGTTTAGGTGGAGGGCCAAGGTTTTCATGTGGAAAAACTATGATGACGGTCTTGTACTACCTCCCAGAGGCCTCTTCACAGCAGAAACGGATGCTTGCTATGCATGAAGAGAGAGTTAGATATACTGCTTTCTGAAAACCCCACACTTAGAGTCACAGAAGTGTTTACATATGGCGACTAGAGGGGAAAAGAGAGACTGTGGTTGGTGATGACTTGTTTCGTAAGCACAGCATCAATATTGATAGACTCCAAAAGGGATGCATATGCAGATCATCCCTTGGGATTTGCAGGGACCATTTGTCCAGGAGAACATCCAGTACTATTCATTCCAGCCGGATGTGACAGATGCTTCTTACTTGTGTTATGGAGGGTGGAGGGGGCTCACTCTTCCCACCTTAGGCTTTGGAGGATACTCAGAAAGCTTACAATTTATCCATATTCCCTGTAATATGGTGTTTCTTTCCTGAGGGAGCAATGGAAATAGCAGTTTTCAAGTATTCTATAAAAGCCCACCAGCAGGGAGAGGGGGGCTCTCCACCTCTGATATGGTCAGACATAAGGAAAGGAAACTCGTTTTGGGCAGCATGTCACGTGGAGGTGACAAGATGTTCCAACAATGAATGCTGATAAATATTGAAATGTGTTCCTATGGCTTTTTCCTCCAGGGTGGGTAATAAATACTGATTCAGAAAATGATGTCTGAAGAATCTTGGATGGCATAAGTGTGAGACAAGGCGAAAAAGGAAAGCTGTGTGGTGCTTTATCAATGATGAATCTTTAAAATCTACTTACTGTTTTTCATGAGTGAAGATGATGGGAAGTTCACCAATATCCCCTACTTTTGGAGATGCTCAGGGTTTTTGTTTTTTTTTTTCAAAAGTTTTTGGGGGACCCAAACTGTAAATTATTAGTGGAGTTGGAACCATATATTCATTTATTCCCTTCTAGCCTACATCACTGCAATTTTAAATTATAATAAATGCTTGAGGAATGAGGTTTTTATGGTTATAACACTTAAAACTTAATTTAGAACTAATGTGATTTTTTTGGTTTCATTCTGTAGTTGGAAGTATTTCTAGAATGTATTTGTCTAAATTCTGCCAAAGTGGTCAAAGTGTACTAAAGGTAATGGAGCATTTTAAGAAGTGTTCTAGGGTTTGTAAAGCTCTGGAGTTGTCCTGTTGTAGGAAACAATAGTGTGTGGGGGTGGTCAGATGGTGCTCTAGCACTAGGGGGCAGCGTGGGTTCCAACTGGAGTGGGGAGTAGATTTCTCAACCCTGCTCTGAACAACTACATCCCTTTGATGGTGGCATGTGGAGAACTGGCTGGGGTTCTGATTAGTCCAATTCCAGTCAATTAATGTTCTGCTGGAGCCAGGACTATCACTTAGGATATCATTTTCCAAATGGTCTTAGAAGGAAAATGCCTTTGTCAATTTGGAGTTTTTTAGATTTTAAAATTTATTATAACATTTTCTCCAACAGATGGAAGTAAAGTGCTTTGAAGGAGGATGGCTTTTCTAATTTGTGTGAAACTCCATGTGGGTAGCACTGGGGCTATACTTACACGTACAATGTACATATATTCCTATGTGTTATATCTATATACTAGGCATGTATTATACCATACTATATGTATTGCTCTGTTTGCCTTTTTCCATTTGCCAGTATACCCTGGAGATCTTTGCGTGTCTTTCCTTCATTCTTCTTCATGGCTACATAACATTCTACCATATCAACAAATCACAATTTATTTAATGTATCTCCAAGTGATGGACATTGAGTTGTTTCCCCATTTCACTGTGTTAAGTAACACACCAAAAAAAAAAAAAAAAGAAAAAGAAAAAAGAAAAAAAAAGCCTTGAATGTACCAATCTTCAACCTAATAGGAGAGTACTTATTTAGAATAGTTTCCTAGAAGAAGAATTTCTGAGTTAAAGGGCTTCCTTTAACATCTTTAAACATGGTGCCAATCTAAGGCATTTGTCTAAGTCTCCATCCACCTGCTAGTCAGAGAGGTAGCTCCGGGAGAAAGTGGATCTTAAAAGAGGTGGATAGTTAGATCTTCAACTGTCCCAAACATCTCTAAGTAACATTTGAAAAGAATTGTCTTTCCCTCCTTCCCATGACAATGGCAGGCACACTTTCCCTGTCTTTGTTGCCTAGACCAGCATTTATCAACCACAGACAGTAGGTTGGGGCATCTGCAGGAGAGGAGGAAGGTGCTAACCACTATCCACACCTCCTGGCAATTGTCCCGTGACAGCCAACCCTACCATATTTTTGCTGGTTAGATAAAAGATGGCAAGGACTTTCACTGCCCTTCCAAAGTAGTTTCTTAAGTTCTCCCCAAAAGAAGAGGATCTCAGGATGGTGGTGGTGGCTGAGATTCCATCAGGCTTATGCTTAGGTGATGACGAGTTCTCCAGTTGTGGAGAATCCTCTGGACCAAGGGAACACGGGATGGATGTGACACTGGGGGAGGGAGAGAAGGGACCTGAGAAGATGGGCCAGACTCATATATGAGATGCTGGGAACAGTGAAGAACCCAAGGGAGAGGTATTTATTTGAAAGCAGGGGGCTTAGAAAATGATACTGTGGGAAGAATCCGATTGGATTGGCTTGTCAGCTGGGTGCGGATGTTGTTTGTGGTGTGCGGTGCAGCGTGCGTATGCTGTGTGTGTGGCTGTGCACACATGCATTTTCCTGGAGGATTATTTTAATGTACATTTGTAAGTAAGTTTGGATGCTCAAAACATAGCAATGCCCAAACAGAGAAGAAAAAGTGCCTGAATGCCAGCTCTGATAGGAGTGCCAGCCATCTTTGCCAGCAGTCAGCTTTCCAAAACCCAAAGATACGTATAAATGGGACTTGTCGCCAGCTATGCAACAAAATAGTTAAGGGGGGCCCTCTTTCCCCTGATGTTAAAATGTTAGTAACATTATTTTTTTAATATGAAAAATACAGATATATCATGGAATAGAGGGAAAAATTTGTGTGAATTTTTATGATGAAACATAAGCTGTTTGGGAAAGTGTCAAACCTGCTCCTGGTTGTTTCAAACTGCAAGAACCAAAGAAACTAAAAATTTAATTTTCACATACTTTATACTCTTGATTTTCATCTTTCTTCCATCTGGAAAGTTAGGTGGGGGTACCTAGATTACCTTAAAAAAAAAAACTACATAATCATTGAAATGCCTATCTTTGCCATTTTCCAATGAGGATCCATGCCTGTTTTATGGAATTCATTCTTTCTCACTGCATGATATCTGCTGGCTCACACATGTTTCTTTAAAGAAAACCGGGAGAAGACCAGCCAGCCTGAGAACCTGGAGACCTGTTGGCTCTTGAATTGTTTCTAAAGTTAGCCAGATGTTCGCTCTTGTTCCTGCTTGTCATGAAGGTGGGGATCTCTATGAAGAGCAACAACACCTAAAGGAAGGGGTTCCCTGAATGAGTCTCTGACTTCTCTGGGAAGTAGCTCCTTTCACCAGGAGTAAACAGCCCTTGGCTAAGTCTAAACTCACTCGGACTAAGTTATTTCAGGTGAAAATGGTGTGTTTGTTCCAGGCATAAACAAAGATAGGTGATTCGCCATGTTCCAAAATGGCTCATCATGCCACACGACTACCTGGCACAACATTCTAATGTCAAGCCCCTCAGAAACCAAATAGAAGCCGAGACACCAAGCTCCCCACCCATCCCCGCCCCATCTTCCTCAGTGAGCTGAGCAGAGCCACAAAATACACACACCTGGGTGGGACAGATGGTGCTCTGGTACTACTGTTATTTTACGGTCCGGCTGAATGGCAAACTGAACTGTCAGGGACAGCGTGTGGACTGCTGCAGTTAAACAAGAGATTGTGTCTCCCAACGAAAGACTCTACCATCTTGGTAAAGTCAAGTGTGGCTCCTCTTCAGAGGAAGAAGGAACTTCAGAGGAATCGAGGACAGCTGAGATTTGTCAGAAACCACGATTTACATAATGACCCTTAATGGCTGACTTAAGGGCAGCACCTGCAGCTTGGGGGACTGTTCCAGCTGCCTGTTAGGACCTTCCTGGAGGACTGCACCGTGGGCCCAGGTCTTGGGTTTCTGTTGCTTACAGCGGCCATCTGCACCATGTGAAGATCATATATTTTAAAATTTATTTCCAAACTATGACTACTCTGCAAAATTGTCTGGTTGAAACAGGTCTGACTGCAAGCACGCAGCCCGTGCATGAGAGCTTGGGAAGCAAGCTGACGAGAAGCTCCTGGCGGGTTGTATTAATTCTTAACATGCAAAGACAGCCACGTGTTGGAAGCTAATACTCCAGCAAGTCTGAAATCTATTATTATTTCAGAGTATTAGCATTGTTTGGTGTAGAATAACTTAACCGTAATGACACATTGAGAAATCAATATGACACGAGAACTGGTGTGCATTTTCTTAAAGATGAACTGGCTGATGGTTTTAGCAATGTTTTAACAGAAGGAATAAGCAAATTTCCAAAGTAAATGAATCAGAAACTGATAAGCAAGTAATACATTTGTAGTACATAAATGATTTTGGTTTAGCTTGTGATTATCACCATATTGTTCTAGAAAAATATATTATGGTCTTTTAGTTTGTGTTCAGATTATTCCACATGTCCTAGAGTTGCACACATTTGATACACTTCAGGGATCTGTCACTCGTCAGCAAGAAACTCAAATTTTCTTCTTTTTTTTTTAAGTTTTTTATTTATTTATTTGACAGAGAGAGACACAGCAAGAGAAGGAACACAAGGAGGGGGAGTGGGAGAGGGAGAAGCAGGCTCCCACTGAGCGGAGAGCCCCATATGGGGTTCGATCCCAGGACCATGGGATCATGACCTGAGCCGAAGGCAGATGCTTAATGACTGAACCACCCAGGCGCCCCTCAAATTTTCTTTTCCTAAAGGACACTCAATTTAGTATTGTTTGACAAGATGGTATGAAAAGTCGAAGATGGAGAGAAAAAAGTTGGATCGTAATGTTAGTGACTGACAAAGAAAATAATATCCTTCCCTAAAATTCCCTACTCTTCTCTCAAAGTGAAATAGAGCCTTTTTTTTGCTGCTGATTATAAGCAAATTAAATACTTGTTGAAAGCAATTTAAATAATGCAAAAGCACAAAGTAAAAGGTGAAGGCACCCCTGTAATCCTACCCCATAGAGATTACAACCATTGACAGTGTGATAGATATTTTTCTCAGCTTTTAAATGCATAGATATAGGGAAATATGTATAACTAAAACAAATGGGGTTATTCTGTTTCCACTGCTCTGTAAGCCACTTTTATATTTGACTAGACATCTAGGATCTTTCCATCAGTAAATATAGATCTGTCATTAAAAGAGATGTTCCATCTCTTGTTCCACTGGCACCCTGCTGACAGATATTTTAGTTGGTTCCAATTTTCCACTTTTATAACCAACATTGCAGCCATTGTTTTGCACATACAGTAGTGTATATTTTTTAATTCCATTCTTAGGGTAAATTACCACAGGTGCTGTTTCTTTTTTTTTTTTTTTTAATTTAAACAAAATACTTAGGTTTTAGGAGATATGCCACTGGGGATAAACCACAGTGAAAGTTAATTCCTGGCTGACTTTCCCTTGTCACCAGAGGTTGTGGTAGGTAGAATTCTGAGGAGACCACCCAAATTCCAGCTGCCCTGATGTATACCTCTGGATGATCCCTCCCCCTGAGTATGGACAGGACTGTGCATATGGTGGGATGTCTCTCCTGTGATTGGTTTACTATCAGTTGTATCACAGGGAAGATTATCTGGGTGGGCTAGACCTAACTAGGTGAGCCCTTTAAAAGAAGGTGAAGCATTAGAGAGATGCTTTCCTATTGTTCAAGAAGGAAGCCAAAAGCCATGTTGGGAACTCCCTATGGACCACTTGGCTAGGAACCTTGAGTAGTCTGTAAGAGTTGAGATGGGTCCTTGGCCAGAGATGTCAGCCCTAAAACCACAAGGGAGTGAATTCTGCTAATGAATTTGGAAGAGGACCCCAAACCTCAAATGAGAATTGCAGCCCCAGGATGATACCTTACGGTGAACCCCCGATCAGGGGACCCAGCCAATCCATACTTAGGTTAAATTTGTCTTGTTTAAATAGCCTTGTTTGTGGTAATTTATTACACAGCAATAGAAAACTAATATCACAGCAGACAGAGGCAAGGGTACTGCCAGCATATTCTGGATTTTGTGTGTAGGCATCATATGCGGTGAAATGAACTCTTCCCAAGTACCCACACCCTACGGAGATGTGGTGGGCCAGCCTGAGGTGTGAGCCCAAAGCTCTGTTGCCAATGGATCTCTTCTTAGAGACATAGTTGACTTCAGTCCATACTTTTGCCCTTCAGGAAGACTTCTCTGAGGATGAAAAACACAGCTTTGCCTTCTTGGTGCTTGGAACTTAGTCCAGCTACCCAAAGGGCCTTTTTTAGAGTTTTTTTTGGTCACACTTAATTTGACTTTTCCCAAGAAAGAAATAATTAAGTCATGTCAGTATGGGCTCCTGGATTATTTTATTCAAAGCTGTTACTATCATTATCATTATAAACTGTTACTATCATTATTTTTTTTTAAAGATTTATTTATTCATTTGAGAGAGTGAGAATGAGAGAGAGTACATGAGAGGGGGGAGGGTCAGAGGGAGAAGCAGGCTCCCTGCCGAGCAGGGAGCCTATTGTGGGACTCGATCCCCGGACTCCAGGATCATGACCCGAGCCGAAGGCAGTTGCCTAACCAACTGAGCCACCCAGGCGCCCCCTGTTACTATCATTATTATTTTGATCCTCAGATTGTCATAGATGCTCCCAGTGGTTGCTCCTTCAAGCTGGCTCCTGTGTCTTTTTGACCCATTCCATCATTTTTTGAGCATTTCTTTGTGTGTTCTGGCACAACAAGGTATTCCAGATTTACCTTGTACTTTCCATGGAATTGACCATTTCTTTTTTTTTTTTTAAGATTTTATTTGTAAGTAATCTCTACACCTACCGTGGGGGCTCAAACTCACAACCCCAAGACCAAGAGTTGCACACTCTACTGCTCTACTTTCTGAGCCAGCCAGGCGCCCCAGGAATTGACCATTTCTATAAGGAACCCTGGTTCCTTTCAGTGAGGAATGGCATTTAGAAACCAACATGCGTGCCTGTGTGGCTCGGATGGTTAAGCGTCTGCCTTCGGCTCAGGTCATGATCTCCAGGTCCTGGGATCGAGCCCCACATGAGGCTCCCTGCTCAGCAGGGAGACTGCTTCTCCCTCTCCTTCTGCCTCTCCCCACTACTCCTGCTCTCTCACTGTCTCTCCATCTCAAATGAATAATTAAAAAAAAAATTCTTAAAAAAAAAAAAGAAACCAAGATGCAGGCAGCAGAGGTGCTCATGGCTTCTAGGCCCTTCTGAGCTATGAAATTTCTTTTCTTCCTCTCTTCTTCCCTCCTCCATCCCTTTTCCTTTCTTTTGTCCTTTTTTTCCTGTCTTTTATTTATTTATTTTTAACTTCAAGTATAATTAACATATAGTGTCATATTAGTTTCAGGTCTACAATATAATGATTCAACAATTCATACATTTCTCAGTGCTCATCAAGATAAGTGTACTCTTAATCCCCTTTCTATATTTCCCCTATCTTCCCACCAACCTTCTGTCTGGAAACCACCGGTTTGTACTCGATATTTAAGAATCTGTTTGTTTGTTTCTTTTTTTCTTTAGTAAATACTTTCATTTTAAAAAAGAATAAAAACAAACAAATTGAGTATTCCATTCAAGAAGTTAAAAATAACAGGGCAACAAAACATCTAAATAAAGCAGAAGGGTAGAACTAAAAAGAGAAAATCAGAAATAAGTGAATCAGAGAACAGAAAACCAATCATATTAAAAAATAAACCTAGGTACTGGTTCTTTGAAACAACCAGTGACATAGATAAACTATGGCTGATTTGATTTAAAAGTAAATGTTATGGGTCAATCTCACTTTATGGAGAGTGATACAAAATCTATCCATATAGCTTATCCTATTAATAAAGTGATGAAGAAAAATTATGCTAGAATCTCAAGAGTGGTGAAAATTCACTTAATAAATGTTAATGTTCTGTGTGGGTGATAGGCGTTGGGGCTTCAGTTTTATCAGTCATGTGTAAACTGCACCTATAGCCACGTCTGGATTCCTAGAGGCTGAGGAAGAAATTTCAAGGGGTCACCAAGGTTAGGATGTCTCTGCCTGAGCCAAGGAAAATGCAGGGCAGAGGGATGGAAGTAGGGGCCTCCAAAGAACCGGGAATCTCCAAGAACTCAAGGAAGGACCGAGAAGAGGAAGTTCAAGTTAACATTTGCCAGATGGAGAGGAGAAGCCACTAGCTGACCAAGAATTGTTGGTGGCTTTGCCCCTTGCCACACTCACACCTGTGTATGAGGAGAGGGAGCGTGGGTCCAAAACAGCACCCAGTATGTGGAGGAGGAGGTGAGTATAGATGGGCAGAGAGAACAGAGGCCACTCACACCCTTCCCTGAAGGCAGGCAGCTGAAGCAGGAGAAAGGTGGGCGAAAGCCTGTGGTTACCTAAGCAAAGGCTCTGATTGATATCTTGGACTGAGCATGCTGATTTCTGACACTAAGACTGTGTTAGTGGCTTAATGTGATCCTAAGACTTCTGCTCCCTAAGAATGAGTGGAAAGTCAGGCCAGATTTCTGCCTATGATAGGGAAGGATTTCCCCCACTGAATAAAGCTTGCAAGGCCAGTGGGAGACAACAATAAAGAATGTTTTTGATAATGTCTTTCTCTCAACTTCTCTCATTCTTCTCACTTTTACCATAAACAGCAAGAGAAGACCGGGTGAGACCTCAACCCTTTTCTTGGCAAGCTCTTTAACTAGATGGCCAAGTCCATCATGGACATATACTTTTTGTGTTACCACATACGATAAGTTTGCTAAGCTTCTGCCATTCCATAGCAAGGATCCTCTTCCCCCAGTTTCCACTAAAAATTTCCTTAACTTCCTTTAGAACCTTCACTGGCCGTGTCCTCAAAGTCCAGATTTCTACTAACCTTTCTGTTTAGGCTTTTTCTACCATGATGCTCCAAATCCTTCCAGCTTTTGCTCACTCCCCATTTCAAAGCCACTCCCACATTTTAATTATTTGTTATGGCAGCACCCCACTTCGGGAACCAAAATCTACATTAGTTATCTATAGCTGCATAACAAATTGCCACTAACTTAGCAGCCTGAAATAGCACATTTATTTTCTCACAATTTCCGTGGGTCAGGAATTCAGGCATGGCTCAGCTGGACTGTGCTTTCAATTTTTCTCACAAGCTACAGACAAGGTGTGGGCCAGGGCTGCTGTCTCATCTGAAGGCTTGACTAGGGAATAATCTGTTTCCCAGCTCATTTACATGGTTTTTGGTAGGATTTAGTTCTTTGTAGGTTGTTGCCCTGAGGACCTTATTTCTTTTTTTAAGATTTTATTTATTTATTTGACAGAGAGAGAGTGAGAGATCGAGAGCACAAGCAGGGGGAGTGGCAGGCAGAGGGAGAAGCAGGCTCCCCACTGAGCATGGAGCCCAATGCGGGACTCAGTCCCAAGACCCTGAGATCATGATCTGAGCCAAAGGCAGACACTCAACTGACTGAGCCACCCAGGTGCCCCGAACACCTTATTTCTTAACTGGTTATAGGCCAGAGGCCACTCTCAGTTCCTTGCCACGTGGGTCTCCCCAGCATGGCAATTGTTGTTGTCAAAATCAGCAAGGAAAAGTGTCTGCTAGCAAGATAGTAGTCACAAACTCATATAATCTAATCAAGAAAGTAACATCCTATCACCTTTGCTGTATCTTATAACCAACTGTTTCAGGTGTACAACGTAGAGATTCAACCATTCTATACATTACTCAGTGCACACTGATGTAAGTGTAGTCACCGTCTGTCAGCACACTATGTTATTACAGTATTATTGACTATATTCTTGGGCTACAGTTGTCATCCCCATGACATTTATTTTATAACTGGAAATTTCCCTCTTCATTCCCTTCACCTTTTCATCTTTCCCTTCCTCTACCTCCCCTCTGCCAACCACCAATTTGTCTCCGTAAGATAAATTTTGTAACTGGCCTCTGATGAAGGTCTGAAAATGAATTTTTAAAATACAGCCAGTAAAGAAAAAAAAAAAAAAGAGAGAGAGAGAGAAACCAAGAAACAGACCCTTAACTACAGAGAACAAACTGATGGTTACCAGAGGGGAGGTGGGTAGGGGGATGGGGATTAAGAGTACACTTACAATGATAAAAAAAAAATAATAATAAAAAAATACGTGGAGGTATGCACATCTATGTGTCTGTATCTAGGTGTGTCTGTTTATACATGGAGGCTGATAGAGGAAAAAAAACCTTATTTTATAAAATTTTATACCTTATTAAAAAAAGCCCTATTTGCTTCATTTGGGACAGATTTATAGGCAAATATTATGAGTTTATTGAAATTGTTTAAAACTCTTTTCTTCCATTCCTAAAAAATGGACTTTTGTGGACTGGTTTCTCTGTATAAATGTTATTAAAGCCAACCTAGAAACGTTTAACTCTACGTTGTGCCTTGTGAGTAGAAATGCTGTCAATCCAAATTGGGTCATATATGTTAACAAGCAAGAAGGCTTATTTGTTATATTAAAAACTTTAAACATTATGTTTGGTACTTGTTTTGGTTACCTATTGCTGTATTACAAACTACCCCCAAAACTTAGCAGTTTAAATGTTACAATCATTTTATTATATCTTTTATTAAAAAAGATTTTATTTATTTATTTGACAGAGAGAAAGAGAGAGCACAAGCAGGGGGAGTGGCAGGCAGAGGGAGAGGGAGAAGCAGGCTCCCCACAGAGCAGGGAGCCCGATGTGGGGCTCGATCCCAGGACTCTGGGATCATGACCTGAGCTGAAGGCAGACGCCCAACTAACTAAGCCACCCAGGTGTCCCTATCATATCTTTTTATGTTAGGAATTCAGGCTTAGCTCAGCTGGGCAGTTCTGCTTTATCTGGCATTAACTGGGAGCACTGGTGCTGTTCAGTTCATGGTTATTCTGGTCTGGAGGGTCCAAGAAATGTTCACACACACGCCTGGTGCTTTGAAGAGGATGGCTGGAAGACTGGGCTCCACCCTAGGGAGACTCAGGGTCTCTCCAACAAAGTAGCTGGATGTCCTACGTGGTGGCTTAGGGTTTTAAGAGTGAGTGTTCCAAGAGACAGGAAGTAGAATTTTCCTGTTTTCTGAGGTTCAGGCCTGTAACTCCTGCTGAGTTACAACTGGGGCAGCGTCATTGCTACCCCATTCTGCTAGTCAATGTGGTAATAGAGCCTACTCAAATCTAAGAGATTTCAGTGGAAGAGGTGTCAGAGAATGTGTGGTCCAGACTAACGGTCTCACAATTCCAAACGTCAAACAGCAACAACTTATGAGTATAACTGCAATGTTAAATAGTAATTGCCTACACATACCTTTGAAGGACCATGTCCAGTTTTTATAATTCTTTTGTCTTGCCCATAATGTTTGTATTGATTATGTTTATTGGAATGCAATTTTCTGTCTGATTAATATAAAAATGAAATTTGGGCTGATACTTGGTCTTTTTATTTTATTTTTCTCATAATTTATTTTTATTGTATTTCACAAAAGTAGGGGTCTGAGGCTGTTTGAAGACATTTTTAAACCCTGGTCTTCTCAGATAGTTTGGGAAGTGCTGTTACTGGTCATCACTGTAGTGCATGATACAATGCGGTGGCTTGTTGATGAGCAGCCAGCAACTGGGTTGGGAACTGGGATCCAGCCCCTGCTCTCACTACCAAGCTGAGCTCTTTGGACCCAGGACATCCATTCAGCAGAGGGGTAAATTTATCTTCTTACAGACATGGGATTCATGTGGTAAATCTTCAGGGCAGCTATCTCCCAGAGGGGGCACTTTTTTCAAATCATCCTCCCCCAGAGGACGGCTATTCTCTGCCAAGTCAGGAGCCCAGCCAGAGGGGGACCCATTTCCAACTAGTACAGAGGCCCACATAGACTGTGGTGGCAGTGTGAGTCAGAGTCCCCAAGGGGGACTTCAGCATTATCAGGACATTCCTTACCCCCCCAAAAAAGATATTTAGAATAAAAAAATAAAGGCTTGCATTTGGATTGTTGTAACTCAGCAGGAGAAGTACAAAGAAGAGGTATGTGGAAAAGAGCGGCTTCAGCTGACATCAAGTAAGGTCAACAGAAGTCAACATGCCTCCTCTCTCCACCGCACCCCCTCTGGCAAATTAAAATTAAACTTAAAAAAAAAGAATGTGTTTCTAGATTTCATTCATGGAAATTCATATCTGGTGCAAAGCAAGTGAGAATTCCACTTTCTACCCTGCGGGGAAAATGTATTTATCCACTCATCAATTAATGGGCTATCTCCTGGGCTGGAAACTAGGAATACGAAAATGAATAAGTTACAACACCATCCCCAGAGATACAGCTATTTATTTCCCTATTACTCAACAAATGGTATTCATCCTTGGGATAACTGTGGGCGGGCACAATTCTGATGCCACAGGTTCATGGGGATATGGAAAATGAGAGTGTGTTCTGAGGATGGAAGTAGAAAGTGAAGGACTCAGATGATCATATGTGGATGATGTTGAAAGGAACCGAGAATATTTGACCTGGTGAGGAAAAGAGAGGGGACATTTGCTGCCATCTTTTTTTTTTTTAAGATTTATTTATTTATTTTAGAGAAAGAGAGACAGAAGGTGGGGAAGGGCAGAGGGAGAGGGAGAGAGAGAATCTCTAGCAGACTCCCCACTGAGCACGGAGCCCATCCTCGGGACTGGATCCCAGGACCCTGAGATCTTGACCGGAGCCAAAATCAAGAGTCACACATTTAACCAACTGAGCCACCCAGGCATCCCTGCTGCCATCTTTTTAATGTCCAAAATTGTGCCAATCAATACAAAAGCCACTAGCCACATAGGACCTTTTTTTTTTTAAGATTTTATTTATTTATTTGACAGAGAGAGACAAAAGAGAGGGAGCACAAGCAGGGGGAGTGGGAGAGGGAGAGGGAAAAGCAGACTTCCCGTGGAGCAGGGAGCCCGATCAGGGCTCAATCCCAGGACCCTGGGATCATGACCTGAGCCGAAGGTAGCCGCTTAACGACTGAGCCACCCAGGTGCCCCAGGACTTTTAAAATTAAAATTAATTAAAAGCAAAGCAAATACAAAATGCATGTTCCTTATCTGCAGATGTCATATTCCAATGGTCTATGGCAATCAATGCACAGTGGCTGTCAAATTGGATGGCCGAGGTGTAGGATGTTTACATCACCACAGGAGGTCCTATTGGCCTGTGCTGGAAGGGCTCCCACATGGAAAAGGATTCCCCACATCCTTGCTTTGTCTAGACTTGAAGGTTGAAATAATGATAATAAATAGTTGAGAATTGGGGGAGGATAGATTTTTAGCTTTGTATTAGGGAAAACTTCTGAACAGAAATAGCTATCCAGAGACCTTTGTAGGTAATGAGTCCTCTGTTACTGGAGGAATTCAGCTCTGGGCTGGGAGTTTATATCATTGAGATTCTCTCATAAAATTGCTTTGGCTGTCTTTTTTTTTTTTTTTTTTCCTAGGAAGGATTTTCCATGCTTAAAAAGTATTCTTTATCAAATGCTTTTTCGCTTCTAGGTGCTCAGCTCCAAGCTTTCCCTCCATTATCACGTTTATCATTGCAACAATTCTGCAAGTCAGGTAGTATTATTGTCCCCTTCTTACAGATGAAGATCCTGAGACTCAGCCAGGTAAGTTCAAGTTGCTCGAGTTCTGACAAGCACAATGGATCAATGTTTTTTTTGGTTCTGATTCCAAAGCTCTTAACTGGTACACTTTAACCTAGAAACTAGCAGATGTTCAATAAATACTGGTTGATTGAACAAATTGCACCAAATAAATATAGTAGTTTCTGGAAAATAAACAAACCAATGCTTTTTTTTAGTATGGCATATATAGGTTGATCACAACCAAGTAAAAATAAATTATGTATAGGGGAAAGGCATATTAATGACAAAATATTAACATTGGTGAATGGTTCTTGGTAGGAGTAGAGTTTATTTCCTTTCTTTTTTTAATTTAAAAACCCCAATATATATTGTTGTTTACTCAAGAAAACAAATTTTACTTAAAAATAGAAGAGAAAACTTAGTGCCTGCCTCGAGTATCATTTTTGCTGTATTTTGAGCATGCTTTCTCATGATTCCGTGAGTGGGCTGTGTTTCCTTTGCTGGCTTCCTCCAGGCTCTCCTGTGCAGCTGTGTTCAGCTGGAGATTGGCTAGGCTGGAAGGGCGAGGATGGCCTCATTCACACGGCTGGCAGTTGGTGCTGACTCCCCCACGTGGCTCTCACCAACTGGGAGGTGTCACCTGCTGCCTCACATAGTGGTTTCTGGGTAGTGTTCCAAGAGGACATGGGTGGAAGCCGAAAGTTCTCTTGAGTCCTCGACTCTGAAACATACCACATTGTCACTTCTGCCACATTCTGTTCATCAAAGCCAGCCTGGATTCAAGGGATGGGAAAATAGACCTCACCTCTTGATGGGGGGTGCTGCAGAATATTACAGCCATGTTGTAAAATCTACCATTAACAGCAAAGCATGCATTTAAATTCATGGAATAAGGGCAGGCCCAGTCTATGGATTGTCTCACATGCCATCTAAATGTTGATTTATCTTCCTTGTGGTCTGTGGATGACTTATTTAGAATGATCACAGCTGCCATTCATGACATTCTCACATTTGCATACATCCTGTTTTTGGCCTGTGATGGCTAGAATATAATGTTGAACACATTCAAGTGTCCAGGGTTTTTTTTTTTTTTTTTTTTTTACTTTTTAATGATTATGCTCAAGTGGAAATAATAGATGGAAACCAATAGTGTGTATCCAAGGGAAGGACCTCTGAATTATACCTTCAGGAGGGGTTGATGGTTTTAAAGATAAAAGAAATAAAACTTGATCAAGGAAGCAATCTGGATGTTCACCAGTGGATGAAGGGATGAAGAACTGTAGTATATACATTCAGTGGACTATTATTCAACCTTAAAAAAGAAGGAAACTCTGACACCTGCTACAGCATGGATGAGCCTCCAGGATATTTTGCTAAGTGAAATAAGACCATCACAAGAAGACAAAGATTGCATGATTCTGCTTCATATAAGTTATCTAAAGTAGTTAAACTATTTCTAGAAATAAAACACAGAATGATTGTTTCCGGGGGCCCGGGGGTGTGGAATTGGAAGTTGTTCAATGGGTATATAGTTTCCGTTTTACAATACAAAAAGTTTTGGACATTTGTACAACAATGTGAATACAATTGACCTTACTGAATCGCACACTTAAAAATGGCTTACCTGGTAAATCGTGTGTTTGTGTGCATGTATGTGTGTGTGTTACCACAATTAAAAAAAATTGATCAAGTTTAAGAGAATAGCTGTTATCACAAACTGCAGTCTACACCCATGGCCTCCTTCTGTGCTGGCAGCCTGGGGAGCCTTGCTTCTCTGTGTGAATGGAACCAGGAGACCCTTTGAAAGAGGAAGTGGACTCATATCCTGAGATGAGAGGGTTTCTGTGTTAAGGATGCCCACAACCACTGCTCCTCTGGCAGGGACCCAACAAGCTGCAGATCCAGGGAGACTCCCCTTCCTCTCCCGGGAGATGTGGCACAGAAGCACACTGCAGGGATCTGCTGGGTTTGAAGACTCCACATGGGGTGGGGTGCCAGAGATAGAAACGCTGGGTCACAGGCTGGGTGAGCACAGAGTGCAGCCGGAGACTGGGAAGATGGAGTGATTGACTGCTTTTCTTTGGGGGCTCACTGAGGAGCGGGCCCTGAGTTCTCGGCTCCTCCGGGGTGGAGATTGGGAGGCCGCCATTTTCACTCTTGTCCTCCAAAGCTGTATGGAAATCTTGCAGGGAACAAATGTGCCAGAGAGCAAACCTGAGCAGATTACTTAGCCCGGCCCCCGGCAAGGGTGGGGCAATTCTGTCTCCCGCTAAGACATTTGGGAACCATGGCAACAGGCCCCTCCCCCAGAAGATCAGCAAGAACAGCCAACCAAGACCAAGTTTACCGATCAATGAGAACAGCAGAACTCCAGTGCTAGGGGAATAGAGCACACAGAATTCATGGCTTTTTAACCATGATTCTTTAGTCTTTCAAAGTTAATTTTTTTTAACTTTCTTTTTCTTTCTTTCTTTCTTTTTCTTTGAATTTTTCTTTTTCCCTTTTTCAACCAACATCTTATCAATCCCTTTTTTAGAGTCATATTCTATCCCTTCAAAGTAGTTAACCTTATTTTTGGTATATATATAAGTATTCTCTCTTTAAAATTTTGGGATATAGTTTCTTCTAACAGACCAAAATATACCCTAAATCTCTAGTGTATGGCTTTGTTCTAGTCTCCCGCCTGATCACATTCTCTCCCTTCTTTTTTTTAAATCCTCTTCTTTCTTTTTTCAACCAACTTCTTATCAATTCCTTTCATAAAATCTTTTATAATTTCCATCTTTACAGTCATATTGCATCCCTTCATCATATTTACCCTTATTTTTGCACATATATAAGTTTTTCTTTCTTTAAAATTTTGGGAGGCACTTTCTGCTAACAGACCAAAATACGCCCAAAATCTAGTGTGTGGCATTGATCTATACACCAGCCTGATCATATTTGATCATATTCTGTTTTTTGTTTGTTTGTTTGTTTTTATCTTTTTCTTTTTCTTTCTTTTTCCTTTCTTTTTTCCCGGTTTCACGTCTATTCTGATTTGTTTAGTATATATTTCTCTGGGTCGTTGTTACCCTGTTAGCATTTTGTTCTCTCATTCATCTATTCTCTGCTGGACAAAATGACAAGACAGAAAAAAATCACCTCAACAAAAAGAACAAGAGGCAGTACTGACTGCCAGGGATCTAATCAACATAGACATTAGTAAGATGTCAGAACTAGAGTTCAGAATGATGATTTTAAAGATACTATCTGGGCTTGAAAAAAGCCTGGAAGATATTAGAGAAAACCTTTCTGGAGAAATAAAACAACTAAAATCTAACCAAGTCGAAATCAAAAAGGTTATTAATGAGGTGCAATAAAAAATGGAGGCTCTAACTGTTAGGATAAATGAGGCAGAAGAGAGAATTAGTGATATAGAAGACCAAATGATGGAGAATAAAGAAGCTGAGAAAAAGAGAGATAAACAACTTCTGGATCATGAGGGCAGAATTCGAGAGATAAGCAATACCATAAGATGAAACAATATTAGAATAATTGGGATCCCAGAAGAAGAAGAAAGAGAGAGAGGGGCAGAAGGTATATTGGAGCAAATTATAGCAGAGAACTTCCCTAATTTGGGGAAGGAAACAGGTATCAAAATCCAGGAGGCACAGAGAACCCCTCTCAAAATCAGTAAAAATAGGTCAACACCCTGACATCTAATAGTAAAACTTACCAGTCTCAGAGACAAAGAGAAAATCCTGAAAGCACCTCGGGACAAGAGGTCTGTAACCTACAATGGTAGAAACATTAGATTGGCAACAGACCTATCCACAGAGACCTGGCAGGCCAGAAAGAACTGGCATGATATATTCAGAGCACTAAATGAGAGAAATATGCAACCAAGAATACTATATCTAGCTAGGCTGCCATTGAAAATAGAGTGAGAGATAAAAAGCTTCCAGGACAAACAAAAACTAAAGGAATTTGCAAACATGAAACCAGCCCTACAAGAAATCTTGAAAGGGGTCTTCTAAGCAAAGAAAGAGCCTAAAAGTAACATCGACCAGAAAGGAACACAGACAATATGCAGTAACAGTTACCTTACAGGCAATACAATGGCACTAAATTCCTATCTTTCAATAGTTACCCTGAATGTAAATGGGCTGAATGCCCCAATCAAAAGACACAGGCTATCAGACTGGATAAAAAAACAGGACCCATTGATATGCTGTCTGCAAGAGACTCACTTTAGACCCAAAGACACCCCCAGATTGAAAGTGAGGGGGTGGAAAACCATTTACCATGCTAATGGACACCAAAAGAAAGCTGGGATGGCAATCCTTATATCAGACAAATTAGATTTTAAACCAAAGACTACAATAAGAGATGAGGAAGGACACTATATCATACTCAAAGGGTCTATCCAACAAGAAGATCTAACAATTGTAAATACCTATGCCCCTAACATGGGAGTAGCCACTTATATAAGCCTATTAATAACAAAGGCAAAGAAACACATCAACAACAATACAATAATAGTGGGGGACTTTAACACCCCCCTCACTGAAATGGACAGATCATCTAAGCAAAAGATCAACAACGAAATAAAGACTTTAAATGACATACTGGACCAAATGGACTTCACAGATATATTCGGAACATTCCATCCCAAAGCAACGGAATACACATTCTTCTCTAGTGCCCATGGAACATTCTTCAGAATAGATCGCATCCTAGGTCACAAATCAGGTCTCAACCAGTACCAAAAGATTGGGATCATTCCCTGCATATGTTCAGACCACAATGCTTTGAAACTAGAACTCAATCACAAGAGGAAAGTTGGAAAGAACTTAAACACATGGAGGCTAAAGAGCATCCTACTAAGGAATGAATGGGTCAACCAGGAAATTAAGGAAGATTTAAAAAATCATGGAAACAAATGAAAATGAAAACACAACTGTTCAGAATCGTTGGGATGCAGCAAAGGCAGTCCTAAGAGGAAAGTATATAGCAATACAAGCCTTTCTCAAGAAGCAAGAAAGGCCTCAAATACACAACCTAACCCTACACCTAAAGGAGCTGGAGAAAGAACAGCAAATAAAGCCTAAACCCAGCAGGAGAAGAGAAATAATAAAGATCAGAACAGAAATCAATGAAAGAGAAACCAAAAGAACAGTAGAACAGATCAACAAAACTAGGAGCTGGTTCTTTGAAAGAATGAACAAGATTGATAAACCCCTGGCCAGACTTATCAAAAAGAAAAGAGAAATGACTCAAATCAACAAATTATGAATGAAAGAGGAGAGATCACAACCAACACCAAAGAAATACAAACAATTATAAGAACATATTATGAGCAACTCTATGCCAGCAAATTAGATAACCTGGAAGAAATAGCTGCATTCCTAGAGATGTATCAGCTACCAAATCTGAACCAGGAAGAAATAGAAAACCTGAACAGACCCATAACCACTAAGGAAATTGAAGCAGTCATCAAAAATCTCCCAACAAACAAGAGCCCAGGGCCAGATGGCTTCCCAGGGGAATTCTACCAAACATTTAAAGAAGAATTAATACCTATTCTTCTGAAACTGTTCCAAAAAATAGATAATGGAAGGAAAACTTCCAAACTTGTTTTATGAGGCCACCATTACCTTGATCCCCAAACCAGACAAAGATCCCATCAAAAAGGAGAATTACAGACCAATATCCTTGATGAACATGGATGCAAAAATTCTCACCAAAATACTAGCCAATAGGATCCAACAGTACATTAAGAGGATTATTCATCCTGACCAAGTGGGATTTATCCCTGGGCTGTAAGTTTGGTTCAACATCCATAAATCAATGTGATACAATACATTAATAAAAGAAAGAACAAGAACAATATGATCCTCTCAATAGATGCAGAAAAAGCATTTGACAAAGTACAGCATCCTTTCTTGATCAAAGCTCTTCAGAGTATAGGGATAGAGGGTACATACCTCAATATTATAAAAGCCATCTATGAAAAACTCACAGCAAATATCATTCTCAATGGGGAAAAACTGAGAGCTTTCCCTCTAAGGTCAGGAACATGGCAGGGATGTCCACTATCACCACTTCTATTCAACATAGCATTAGAAGTCCTAGCCACAGCAATCAGACAACAAAAAGAAATCAAAGGCATCCAAATCGGGAAAGAATAGTCAAACTCTCACCCTTTGCAGATGATATGATACTTTATGTGGAAAACCCAAAAGACTCCACCCCAAAACTGCTAGAACTCATACGGGAATTCAGTAAAGTGGCAGTTTATAAAATCAATGCACAGTAATTAGTGGCATTCCTATACACCAACAAGACAGAAGAAAGAGAAATTGAGGAGTTGATCCCATTTACAATTGCACCCAAAACCATAAGATACCTAGGAATAAATCTAACCAAAGAGGCAAAGGATCTGTACTCAGAAAACTATAAAATACTCATGAAAGAAATTGAAGAAGACACAAAGAAATGGAAAAACGTTCCATGCTCATGGATTGGAAGAACAAATATTGTGAAGATGCCAGTGCTACCTAGAGCAATCTACACATTCAATGCAATCCCCATCAAAATACCATCCACTTTTTTTCAAAGAATTGGAGCAAATAATCCTAAAATTTATGGAACCAGAACAGACCCCGAATAGCAGAGGAATGTTGAAAAAGAAAAGCAAAGCTGGTGGCATCACAATTCTGGACTTCCAGCTCTATTACAAAGCTGTGATCATCAAGACAGTATGGTACTGGCACAAAAACAGACACATAGATCAATGGAACAGAATAGAGAGCCCAGAAATGGACCCTCAACTCTATCGTCAACTAATCTTTGACAAAGCAGGAAAGAATGTCCAATGGAAAAAAGACAGTCTCTTCAACGAATGGTGTTGGGAGAATTGGACAGCCACATGCAGAAGAATGAAACTGGACCATTTCCTTACACCACACACAAAAATAGACTCAAAATGGTTGAAAGACCTCAATGTGAGACACGAGTCCATCAACATCCTAAAGGAGAACACAGGCAGCAACCTCTTCAACCTCAGCTGCAGCAACTTCTTCCTAGAAACATCGCCAAAGGCAAGGGAAGCAAGGGCAAAAAGGAAATATTGGGACTTCATCCAGATAAAAAGCTTTTGCACAGCAAAAGAAACAGTCAACAAACCCAAAAGACAACCGACAGAATGGGAGAAGATATTTGCAAATGACATATCAGATAAAGGGCTAGTATCCAAAATCTATGAAGAACTTACCAAACTCAACACCCAAAGAACAAATGATCCAATCAAGAAATGGACAGAAGACATGAACAGACATTTTTCCAAAGAAGACATCCAAATGGCCAACAGACACATGAAAAAGTGCTCAACATCGCTCGGCATCAGGGAAATCCAAATCAAAACCTCAATGAGATACCACCTCACAACAGTCAGAATGGCTAAAATTAACAAGTCAGGAAAGGACAGATGCTGGCGGGGATGCGGAGAAAGGGGAACCCTCCTACACTGTTGGTGGGAATGCAAGCTGATGAAACCACTCTGGAAAATAGTATGGAGGTTCCACAAAAAGTTGAAAATAGAGCTACCATACGATCTAGCAATTGCACTACTGGGTATTTACCCCAAAGATACAAATGTAGGGATCCGAAGGGGTATGGGCACTTCGATGTTTATAGCAGCGATGTCCACAATAGCCAAACTGTGGAAAGAGCCAAGATGTCCATCGACAGATGAATGGATAAAGAAGATGTGGTCTATATATACAATGGAATATTATACAGCCATCAAAAGGAATGAAATCTTGCCATTTGCAATGACGTGGATGGAACTGGAGGGTATTATGCTGAGTGAAATAAGTCAATCAGAGAAAGACATGTATCATATGATCTCACTGATATGAGGAATTCTTAATCTCAGGAAACAAACTGAGGGTTGCTGGAGTGGTGGGGGGTGGGAGGGATGGGGCGGCTGGGTGACAGACATTGGGGAGGGTATGTGATATGGTGAGTGTTGTAAATTGTGCAAGACTGTTGAATCACAGATCTGTACCTCTGAAACAAATAATACATTATATGTTAAAAAAAGTGAAGGGGGGAAATCGAAGGGGTGATGAACCATGAGAGACTATAGACTCTGAGAAACAAACTGAGGGTTCTGAAGGGGAGGGGGGTGGGGGGATGGGTTAGCCTGGTGATGGATATTAAAGAGGGCACGTACTGAATGGAGCACTGGGTGTTATACACAAACAATGAATCATGGAACACTACATCAAAAACTAATGATGTAATGTATGGTGATTAACATAACATAATAAAATAAAATTAAAAAACCTAATGATGTAATGTTTGGTCATTAACATAACATAATAAAATAAAATTTAAAAAATGGTTTGCAAAGGAGGCACATCTACTACCTTTACTGTCATGACAGGTATCACATATCCAAAGATAAATAAGCAGCTGCAGAACGCATCACAATTTTTAAAACAGCAACAAGAAGGGCATTACCATCCCATTTTACAGATGGGGAAATGAAGGCCTCAGAGGGATGAAGTAACAAGTGAAATGAATTTGAAACTGAAGGGTCCTTAAAAAGCTCACGCAATCCAAACTCTTCCCTCCTCTTCTGATGGGCTGGGTGGTGGGTTTTCTCCACCTGTTCCTTAAGTCTGCTCTGGTTCACGAGATTAAACCAGCCAGGGCCCGGTTTCCTGTCTGGTCTTCCTTGCCGTCAGCTCCCACATGCATCCAGCTCACCAGGGCACCACAGCCGTAGACACACTCATTGAATTCCCTTCCTTTCTGCATCACGAGTTATAAAGCCTTACTATTCTCTGTACTTAATTTGAGAATATTTGTTCAATTTGAGTGTGTTTTTGACCTGCCAGGTATCTGTGAAACAAAATAACTCCTACTGATAGCTTCTTATCAAGAGTAATTTGAAACATCCATCACCGACCACTGAATGTCAAAATAAAGGTTGAGAGAAATTCCTGTTTCCCTAAATATGTTTTCTTTTCACTCTGGCCAGCGTCGCTTCCAACCCTGAAATTACAGTGTGCCATGGAAGACCTCAGAAATTGAGGCTTCAGAAACTGCTACAAGGAGAACATACAAATCAGCCCATGGATCCTCGAGGCCCTGGGTGAAATCTCCTGTGCCGGCTGCTCAGTGGGCTCCAGGGGCTCGTTAGGATCCGAAACGGCATGAGCATGCTAGGGAGGCAGCCATCCTTCCTAGCAATCCTGGGTAGAAATTTAGCTCTACAATAGTCATTCTGCACCTGTCAACATACAGACTACCCTGTATGACAATGGTTAAGCAGAATGAAGGAGATAGAGACAAATATACATTAATAGCTCTTCCTGTTTAAACAACCCCATGATTTTCATCAGGTGGAAATTAGAGTTGTGAGGGTTTTTTTAGTTCATTCTATCAGCAAGTCAGTTATGAAGAATATCTGGGTGCACCTACCAACAGAGACCCAGCAAGAGATGGAGGGAAGGGAGAGAGGGGTGAGCATAGAGTACCAAGCCATGCGAAGGAACTTAAATCACGGTGATGTTACTCTCTCTGCCATCTTGAAGAAAAGTCAAGCGTTCCTGTGTTCCAGCAAAAGCTCTCCTAATGATCAGCCCTGGAATAGTCTGGAATTATCTTCAGACAAGACAGGAAGGAAACCCAATTATTTCAGAAAATCAACAAATATATATTAAGCACAAACCCAATGCAAGGCCATGCTTTGCCTGAAGAGATATAAAGATATGTAAGATATATAAAGATATCTGTTTTTCAGGGATTTATCATTGTAAAGGGAATTGTGGGGAGCAGGACTCGGGAAGTGGATGTTAGACACGGGCTGACCATTCAGAGGGGCCCCGCAGCCATCTGGGAGCTCCATTCGTGGCCTGTAATTGCTTGGGAGACAGTGGTGGGTGGAGGGTGGCCAGTAGATGGCTGTGCATCCCTTTGCGAAGGTGCCTGACTGCGGTCAGCTTGCCGACCGTGAGCCACTCCGAAAGACTTCTCCACCACGTTGCAGCCGGCATTGCTCATTGCTCCTACCACGTGGAACTCACTGTTTCTGGGCAGTGAGACGTCTGTGAGGTGGGACACCCAGGCCAGCTTTGCATTCCTGAGGAATACACAACTCTGCTGGCCCATTTCTTTGCTCTATAGCAAGTCCCCCTTCTCCCGCCTGGAAAGCAAACCCGGGGCCCAAAGAGGGGAGCGGCAGCCATTCAGCAACCACAAGGCACTACGAATGAGTTCAGAATCAAAGGAATTGAGACAGAGGAGAGGTCCCCAACAACCTCGACTGCCTACTCAGGACTCCTTGTTAGGAGAGGGAGCGTGCAGGGAAAGCCCCCCTCATCTCTCAGCCCGCCGTCAGGTGTTATCTGCAGCACAATTCACTTCTGCCGGAGACACCAACATGCTTCAGTCATGCAGGCAGCAGGATAAAAGGGAGAAAGCCACTGAAGAGTCTTCCGTTGTTTTACTCCGGAGGTGACCTCAACAAGAAAAGCACCTCTCTCTTCAGCTCTGGCAACTCTGGGCCAACGGAAAAGGATTTTGCAAATTCTCAGGGCAAAAACTGGAGAAGTGGTTGGTGGCGGCAAGGTTTTGATTGCAGGTTCTGCATGTGGCATTGAAGGCCCGAGCTCAGTCTACAGCTACGTGGTGATGTGGCTGAATCAAAGCCAGTCCTCTGATCCACTCGCGGTGGCTTGCCAACTGAACCGCTTCCACCAACCCATATAGGCTTCTCATGTGCGTCCTTTTTTTTTTTATTATGTTATGTTAATCACCATACATTATTTCATTAGTTTCTGATGTAGTGTTCCATGATTCATTGTTTGCATATTACACCCAGTGCTCCGTGCAGAACGTGCCCTCTTTAATACCCATCACCAGGCTAATACATCCCCTCACTCCCTTCCCCTCTAGAACCCTGTTTGTTTCTCAGAGTCCATAGTCTTTCATGGTTTCTCTCCTCCTTCGATTCCCCCCCTTCATTTTTCCCTTCCTGCTCTCTTCTTCTTCTTCTTTTTTTTTTAACATATAATGTATTATTTGTTTCAGAGGTACAGGTCTGTGATTCAACAGTCCTACACAATTCACAGCACTCACCATAG
This sequence comes from Mirounga angustirostris, assembly GCF_029215605.1. NCBI lineage: Eukaryota > Metazoa > Chordata > Mammalia > Carnivora > Phocidae > Mirounga > Mirounga angustirostris. The sequence continues at coordinate 92,162,664 of NW_026991718.1, read as the reverse complement.
CACATACCCTCCCCAATGTCTATCACCCAGCCACCCCATCCCTCCCACCCCCCACCACTCTAGCAACCCTCAGTTTGTTTCCTGAGATTAAGAATTCCTCATATGGGTGAGATCATATGATACATATCTGTCTCTGATTGACTTATTTCACTCAGTATAACACCCTACAGTTCCATCCACATCATTGCAGATGGCAAGATCTCATTCCTTTTGATGGCTGCATAATATTCCATTATATATACCATATCTTTATCCATGCATCTGCTCTGTGCTCAGTGGGGAGTCTGCCTGAGGATTCTCCCTCTCCCTCTGCCCCTCCCCCAGCTCTCTCTCTCAAATAAACAAATACATCTTTATTAAAGATTTTTTAAACATTTATTTATTTGAGAAAGAGAGAAAAAGCACGATCAGGGGGCAGAGAGAGAGAAACAGACTGCCCACTGAGCAGGAGCCTGATATGGGACTCGGTCCTGGGACTTGATCCTGGGACTCCGGGATCATGACCTGAGCCAAAGGCAGATGCTTAACTGACTGAGCCACCCAGGTACCCCAATAAATACATCTTTAAAAAAATATAAAGAATTAATCTTATTGTTATACTTTATTAAAAATACCAAGTATTCATTTTATTGCTGTATTTTAATCTCATGTGTAGTGCCTCATGCACAATGGGACTGGATGTTGGCAACAGCCCTCAGCATTGCTGAAAAAAGCCTTCTTGTAAACTGCTGTGTATATAAATTGGTAACTTGGCATTTGTCTTAAAATTTTAAAAATGCTTTTCATTCAGTGATTTCAACTTCTAGGAATTTATCCTAATAGAGATGTGCCCAGTACTTCATGGTCAAAGATGTGTAAGCAGTAATTATAATAGCAAATTGGATACATTCTAAATAGTCAACAACAGAAGAGCAAAATAAAATTTGGCTTGGTAGGCTGGTCTATCGTGTCACCTGTAGGTAACCCCACGTTCCAGAGGGAGGTTGTTGGGGCTGAAACTCAGGCTCCACAGAGCCATCAGTTTCCCCGATGCCTCGGTTTTCCGTGCTCTGGATGGAATTTGTTGCCTTCTGGGGCAAGATGCTGGCACCACATCTTGCTTCATAGCATTTCACATCAGGAAAACGTGCCTCAGGAAAGCAACATATCCTAGCAACCACTAGCCGACATCCACTTCTACCCCATTGGCCAGAGCTGTGCGTGGCTGGTAGGTTGGCTAGGTCCACCGGCCCCTGTTGTCACACAAGGGGCTCCTATTGAAAAGGGCCTCGTCTGAGTTCTGTTTTACTGACCAAAGTATCTGCTCCTGCAGCGGCCCCCAACTTTTCACGGGAGAACTCCAGCTTCTCTAGACCCGTCCAGCTGAGTGAATCCAGGGTGGGGTTAGCCTGAGGGGAGTGAGGAGCAGGCAGGGAAGGTGCCGGAGCAAGAGCACTCTGGGGCCACGAGCAGACAGGGAGACTGGAGGCATCAGGAACCATGGGTGAATTTTGGCACAAGCTGGGCTCTGCTGGGTGGTAGAGATATGAACCCCAGCCAAAGAAGAGGAGACTCACTGATGGCACCGTGATATGTTACTCTATAGAAAATACTTTCCAGTGTCCATTTCTGCCATTTACTCTTCATTAAGAAAATTTTTAATTGTGGTAAAATATGTGTAATGTAAAATTTACCATCTTAACCATTTTTAAGCGTCCAGGTCGTTGGCATTAAGTAAGATCATGTTGTCATGCAACCACCGCCATCCATCTCCAGAACTTTTTCATCATCCTAAATAGAAACTCTCTAGCCATTAGACAGTAAATCTCAATTCCTCCCTCACCTCAGGCCCTCCCTACCTCCTGTTTCTATGAATTTGACGACTCCAAGCACCTTGGATAAGTGTTATCGGACCGTATTTGTCCTTTTGTGACTATTTCACTCAGCATAATGGCTTCAAGTTTCATCCGCGTTGTAGCCTGTGTCAGAATCTCCTTCTTTCTTAAGAAACTGAATACTATTCCTGCTCACTCTTGAGGGCCCCTTTGGTGCCATGTGAGGCCTTGCAAGTTCACGGAGGTGACTGTGCTGTGCTGGGCGCCCAGCCTGTGAGAGAACCTACCTTGGAAAGCTCCTGGTGTGAGCACTGTAGCCTTCCACACAGCAGCATCAGGCTTTGCTTGGACCTTCATTGTTCTCCTCCAAATCTGTGCTGGCTGGGCTTCCAAGGGGGACCAGAAGTCCTCTCTGAGTCACCTGTGAAGGGCTTGGTGGGCCCAGAAGTGTCCTTGTGGTTCCTCTGAACTTTACTAGAAGGCAAATTTGTGCCATTTCTCTGTATAATACATTCTGTCTTTCCTTTGGGAGGGTGAGGGTGGTGGTTGGGTTTGTTACCGTACAGAAAATAGCAAAAGAAGGTGAAAAGGATAACCATAAAGGAAAATATCTTTTACTAAGTGGAAATTTCTCTTTTTAGAGAAATGTAGAGTTTGGCCACTTTTTTTTTTTTTTAATTCACGTCCACCTCTTTGCAAAATCAAGCCCCTGCGACAGAATGGCCATTCTGTTGCAAATTCTAGTCCTGAATAGGGTTTACAAAAATAAGAATAATTTGCCTTCTCCTCCCCCTCCAATGAAGCTGAAATAATTTATTTATCTGGCTCTCACCTTAGGTGTGAACTTGAAATTAAACACTTACAGCGTTATCAATTAATGTAAGGGAAACCCATCCAGCGAGAGGAGTGAGCTGGCTCTAAACCCAGGTGGAACTGAATGCATATAAAAGGGGTTCAACAATGTGATCCTCATGTCCTGGACTCCTGGGAGGGTTTCCTTGAACTGGTTCACGTAGTCAAAAGCCTCACATTCTTTTCTGAAGGACAGTTGAGATAATTTTAATCATAATGGAGGCTATATGCCCTGAAAGTCTGTAAGAGAATGAGCGGAGAGAGTTAGTGCAGTGGAGAATATAGAGCAGGCTGGCTTCCAAGCTCCATTAGCACGCAGCACCTCTTGTGTGGAAGTATGGTCTACCCTCACCAAGACTCATGATAACTATGAAAAGTGAAGCAAGACTGTAAGAGAGGCCATGGATGTTAAGCATGTTAACATTTCCATTATGTCTAAAAGCAGAAAATGGAACAAATAAAGCAGGTTGGGTTTTTTTTCCCCACGATAATGTATGCCAGAATGTCACAAGAACTCATTGTCTGCCGTGAATACAAAAATATGGGCAATTCAGGGCAAACAATGAAAACGTTGCTGATTCCATAAAAGCATCCCATTCGCATTAAGTTCATCTGGCAGGGTTTTACCCTTATTTATTTCTTCCCAATAAGGCTGTTCCTTGAATAGCCTGATCTTTAAAGTTGAAGCTGCATCTAGAATTGCTTCTGCTCTCCCTTCCTGCTTTCTCCATTTCTGAAATGCAAGAAACACAGGATAAAATAAAATGGAAGCACTGTATTTGTTTGTCCTGCCTCTTCTCTTAGGTCAAATGCTGCTGTGATTTTTGAGGCATAATTTTCACAGGAAGCGGAGGCAGGGAATCTCAGCAGTGTGCATGATCAGTGGTCCTGCCAGGCGTCTCTGACTTCAAAGAACTTACTCAGAGGCTCTGGCGTTGGTCCAGGGCACAGGCAGACACACGTCCCTGCTAGCTCCCGAGCCTGGGGACCTGCTGGGCCACAGGGGAGGGCGTTCCAGAGTCTGAACAAGGCACTTGGAGACAAGGCTGGGGGGTCTCCTCTGTCTCACTGGGTCTGCAGCTCTTAAGAGCAAGGACCTTCTGGATGGAACCCTTCAGAATGCAGAAGGGATTTATGAACCTGAGCTGGCATTTTCAGAGTAATGAGCCTGTTGCTAAGATGTAAGCATGGAATGTCTGGCTGTCCCCACCGTCACAGGGCTGAGGTCAGGAGACAGAGGGTGTAAAGGGAGAGGACACTTGAGGTTTTGGGTTTTTGAGTTGAATCATGTTAGTTTCTGCCCCTCGTTGGAGGTGACTATCAATTCAGTATGAAAATAAATTGTGGAAACCTTCCTCTCCTCTGGTTCCCTCCCCTCTGGCCTTCCAAGACCAAAGCTGGCTTTTGGCATGAGAGATACTACATGAGCCCACAAAAGGTCAAACACTTGCCTCAAAGCATCGGCACCTTTGGTTTGACCCATACATATATCTACACAAAACTGCATGTTTTCAACCCCAAAGAAAAAGTCATTCCCAGGCTACAGAAGTTTTATTTGCCTTATCTTTATTTTCTTACCCCGTATTCCTTTTCTTTTTCCTTTGTTGGTCTTTCTTATTCCTGGCTCATTAAATATGGTGTGAATCAAGATTGTCCCCTAACTCTCCTTTTTTCTCTATGAAAATGACTCCTCCAGGTTTTCCAAGGGCATCAGGCTTGAGTGTGAGGATGAGATGAAGGCTGAGAAAGTTTGGAGGCCACTGGGTGAGCGGGAAGGGGGGTATTCAGATAGAAAGGAGAGAGAAGGTAACAACAGGAGAGAGAGGAGTTGAGAAACAGATTGCATTTGGGGGAGGGTGAAGGAAAGAGAGAAGCCAAAGCAGGGAATCTGGAAAATGCATTTCTAAAAGCCTAGCCTTGCTCATGCTTCTCCCCTCCCAGAGTCCTGCCTGGCTCCCCTAATGTCGGTAAAAGCAGAACTTGGTGGAGCTCTTCATTCCAACAGCAGGGCCCCAGGGCCTGGGCCCCATTTCCCTTCTAGATCTTCTCCTCCATTCCCTCCAGCATCTGACGCCAGAACCACACTCAGCTATTCTTCTGGCAGAACTTTGTTTGTCCTGTTACCTGCAGCCTCCACCTGAGAATCTTCCCCATCCTCCCAAGCCCCTTTCAGTGGCCACCTCCTTAGGGCACCTGCCCTTCCCCCAAAAAGGTGTGATGTTGTCTTCCTCCCGCAGCCAAGCCCCGTCTCCTCAGACATTAGGATGCTCTGCCTTGTATCTTTCCATGCTTTCTCCAGGATGGTGTATACTTTTTGCCCTCGTCTTTGTATCTACCTCTACGGGAGCCTGAAGTTTATGGGCATGCTGTTTGGAGTCATTGGACCAAGTTACAGGGCTGTGCTGAAGTTATCTGACTAGGTATACAGCATCATCACCTGATGCGTTTTCTCCACCAGCTCCTGACTGCCTAGTGGAAGGAAGACAGGCCAAATGTTCTTTCTGCAAATACATCAGGCTTACAGCAGGTAGGAACTGAATCCACCAACTTAGGTGTCTTTCTTAGAAGTCTTTCTTACAACTGGATTTATTTTGTATTCTGGGCCCTCCTTCCACAGGGTGGCGGTAGCTTAATTTCAGAGTCTAGAGGAATTCCTGCTTTCCTGAGGCTCACCCCTAAGATTGGGGCTGTACTGGAACTCCACATAGCCTTCTGCCTGCCTGCGATCCCTGCACAGTCTCGTGCTGGTTTTCCATCCGTGAGGGTACTGCTTAACCATTCTTCACTCCTGACCCCATGGTCCATCTCTCTCTCCTTCCTCTAGGCCACTTGGGGGCCCCTGGGCTCATCCTGCCATCCCCTCCATGCGTGCAGCCATGCACACCCTCTGTGGCCACTTTAGATCCCACAGTGCCTTCAGCTGCTCGTGGGCTCACGCCGGTGGGATCATTTCAGGTCTGCCTACTGGATTCCTGGGGATCTCTTTGCGACTGGGGCACCCTTCTGCTCCAGGATTCCAAAAGCTCTCTGAGGTTTCTGTCATCTCCTCCTGCCAGCGCAGGGCTCAGGGTCCCTTCTTAGGGGACCACCTGGGAGTCCAAAATCTTACTAAACACTTTTCTCCTCTCTCCATCCAGGAATCCTTGTTTTTTTTTAAATTTTTTATTGTTATGTTAATCACCATACATTACATCATTAGTTTTAGATGAAGTGTTCCATGATTCATTGTTTGTGTATAACACCCAGTGCTCCATTCAGTACGTGCCCTCTTTAATACCCATCACCAGGCTAACCCATCCCTCCACCCCCCTCCCCTCTAGAACCCTCAGTTTGTTTATCAGAGTCCATCGTCTCTCATGGTTCGTCTCCCCCTCCGATTTTCCCCCCTTCATTCTTCCCCTCATCAGTTTGTCCTTATGTATGGTCCAAAATCTCTTGTCATCGCCAAATCCTTTTCTGTTCCCTGGAGGCCCAAACCTTTGAAAACCCCAAAGTAGGAAAGTATTACTTTCTTTGATGCCACTCTATGCTGAGACAATAGTCACGGACTGGAAGGGAGAAGTTGTAAAAGGCAGCAAGACACACTGGGGTGTGTGTGTGTGTGTGTGTGTTTAAGAGAGAGAATAATCATAGTGATTATCCTACAAGGGTCAAACCCAGAAAATTCACATGGATGCAATGTTTTTTTTTTAAAGATTTTATTTATTTATTTGAGAGAGAGAGAATGAGAGAAAGAGAGCATGAGAGGGAGGAGGGTCAAAGGGAGAAGCAGACCCCCTGCCGAGCAGGGAGCCCGATGCGGGACTCGATCCCGGGACTCCAGGATCATGCCCTGAGCCGAAGGCAGTCGCTTAACCAACTGAGCCACCCAGGCGCCCCACATGGATGCAATGTTATTAATTGAACTGCAGGCTTTCTATGGATTTCCCTAGTTTCCCCACTAATGATCTTTCCTGTTCTAGGATCCAATCCAGGATGCCCTGTTGCATGAATGGTCAAGTTTCCATATTTTCCTCTGATGAATGACGGTTTCTCAGTCTTCCCTTGCCTTTCATGACCTTGACAATTCTGAAGAGTATCGGTCAGTTATTTTGTGTACCTTCCCTCCCTTTGGGTCTGTCTGCACATTTGCTCTGTAATGAGCATCCTGACACAGAGTGATTTGGGATCAGTGCTTCATACCTGGTTTTGGACCCAGCTGTTTCCAGGGGGATTTCCATTTGATGCATAAACATCAAAATGCCAAGATCAAGCCCATTGTCTAAACCTGGGGACTCTTTACCTTGAAGATATTCAAAAGCCGTGTTCCTAGCTGTGAAATGTTGGGAACGATTTTGGCAATGGACTAAATGCCTGGCTTTCTAAAGTGACTGTTTCACAGATGGAGACCCTCTTTGAGATGGGATGGAATGAGAGCTTTTTAGGGATGGAAAGGACTGGAGACTGACTTGACTCTCTTCGTTTTACCCATAAGAAAACCAAACTGCGTTTTGGTCAAATGATTGGCTCAAGATGCTAGAACCAGTTGTTTGGATGAAACTTTTCAGTCTAATGCTCTCTCTTCCCATCCCTTTACTGTTGTTTGCAAATAATCTTATGAACAATAGTCCCACTGCTCTGGCAGCATGAGGAGCTCCTGCACTTTCGTGGTGGGCACAAGGGGTGCTGGCAGGGGTTGAGCACTCCTGGTGGGAAGGGGATGGAGCTGGAACACCTGCCCCAGTGGCCTGTGTCATATTGCACTGACCTTGGATTTTGGCCACACCTGTTCTCCTCAGGTGGGTCCCTGCCGTGCCTTCCACAATGCCTCACTTTTCAGTAGCAGAGCTTTCTCCCAAGCCCTGGGAGTTTTGCTTAACCCAGCATGGCTGCAGGGGCTGTTCCCATGGAGAGCCACAGCCTCCAGTCCCACGAATGGACAGTTTGGAGGCTGGTTCTACAAAGGGGGCATGCCCAGAGGGGACCTCCGTGTCTGGAGGGACCAGGTCATTAACCCATCCCTTCCTGGCTTTCCTCCTGCTTTGTTTCATCCTCCTCCTTCCTCCTTTCTGGAATCCCCTACCAAATGAGTTGTTTGCACCCAAGTCCCGATCTCTGGAGTTGCATTTCGGGGAATCCAAACTAGGAAAGGTGAGCTCCATACCCAAAGACCCAGCTTCACCCTATTTGGCCAACCATGGCCATGCAGAAGGCATACCCAGGGATGCCAAATATACTTACATTTGTATTCATCTCTATATATTTATATTTATATTTATTTATATTATTTAGATTTACATTCATATCTATATATTTATATTATTTTGGGGTGGGTCAGGTGTATTGAGGTATAATTTATTTAGATCACATTTCACTTTTTTTAGTGTGCAGTTCCATCATCCCCCAAAATTCCTTCATGACCATTTCAAGTAATCCCCCTTCCACCCCAGCCCCTGGCAGCCACTACTGTGCAGTTTAGCCCTTTCTAGAATGTCATATAAATGGACTCACATGGTATGCAGTCTTTTGAGTCTGGCTTCCTTAGCATGAGGTATTCGAGATGTGCCCATGTTGTGGAGTATATCACTAGCTTGTTCTTTTTTTTTTTTTAAGATTTATTTTATTTATTTGAGAGAGAGAGAGGTGGGGGGGAGGGGCAGAGGGAAAGAGAATGCCAAGTAGACTCTATGTTGGGTGCAGAGCCCGACTCCAGGCTGGATCCCACCACCTGAGATCATGGCCTGAGCTGAAACCAAGAGTCAGACCAGACATTCAACTGACTGTTGGATATGACAGAATATGGGTGAGCTGGTTGCGTGCACTGTCCCTCCAGCTTATCCTTTGTATTGCTGAGCAGCTTTCCATGGTATGGATGGGTCACAGTTTGTCTCTCCATTCACTTGTGGGAAGAACATTCGGGTTGTTTCCAGAAACTATTGTGAAGCTGTGTGTATAGGGTTTTGAGTGAACATAATTTTTTCATTTCTCTCCAGTAAATACCCAAGAGAGTGGAAGCTGGGTCACAGGATCAGTGTTATGTTTAACCTGGTAAGAAACTGCCAAACTGTTTATCTATGAAATTCCAGTTGTTCTGTGTCCTCATCAGCACTTGGTGTTGTCAGTTTTATTGACTTTAGTCATTTTAGCTTAATAGGTGTGTATCTCATCATGGTTTATTGCATTTCTCCAGTGACTAATGATGCTGAGCATCTTTTCTGGGGGGGTTTCTTGGCTATTTGCATATCTTGTTTGGTAAGTGTCTCTTCAAATCTTTTCCCCTTTAAGGTTCCTGCCACTACACCAGGGAAACGCCACTAAAAAAACAAGGAGCACACGCTGGAGCCTGGAAACCCACTGGCCCCATTTTGTGAACTCCACCTGTGGCCCCACTGACAACCCCAGAGATGCTGGGATCCAAGACTCACTTGCTGAGTGGGTAAGACCTTTTCATTCTTGTCAGGACTTACCCAGCAATGAGCCATGTAAATGTCACACTCAGACACAGACTCAAATTCACAAAGGCAGACAGTAGAATGCCAGTCACCAGGAGCCAAGCCAAGGGGTGGGGGGCTACAGCGTTAGTGTTCACTGGGTGCGGGGCTTCGGTTGTACAAGATGAAAAGGGTTCTGGAGATGGATGGTGATGATGGTTGCACAACAGTGTGAATGTACTTAATACCACTGAACGGCATATTGGTTAAGATGGTAAATTTATGGGTATGTGTATGTTACCAGGATTTTAAAAAACGTAAAATAACATCAACAAAAAGATATAGGCTAGGAAGAAACAAAAAGCCATGCATCTCATCATTTTCACACCAATTATGCAATATCCAAAATGTCTTCTGATGCAAGACAAGTGCTGATCTTTGCTGCTAAAGGCAGATGAATCCCATCTGGGGACAGCACCTTTGGATTTTATATCACCTTGGCAGTGACAAATGGTTCTTTAAGCTTTTATGCTCACAAATAACATTTTGCGTTTGCATGTTGCATGCTACAATCGTTCATTAAATGCAAATCTGCTATTTTGTGAATGTCAGAGAATTCCACACAGACATGGGTAAAACAACATATGGACCCTTAAGGAAGGGGGCTGAAACAAAGCACTCTGCTCACCTATTCAACGGGAAGGTGGGTCCAACAGTAGCAACAGCGATTTTCACGGATGTGGGTCAAGGCTATCGTAAGCAGATGCATCAGACTTCGCCAGGACCCAGGGCCCTTGGCTGGGCTGGGTTTAAGCATTCTGAGGGCCCCGTCTGAAATTCGCTCTCTCATTATCAAGAAAACCACGTGTGTCCCTGGTTGTCCTTAAGAATCTGTGTTCAAGGTCGTATGGATGCTCTGTGATTGTGAAGGCCTTTTCAGGCCCACCCTTCCCACGTGATCACGGAGAAACTGCAGGGTCCTGCACGCTCAAGACAAGTAGGGTTTTTATAACGGGCAGTGGCTGTTCTTCACTGGGAAATGTTCACATCTTTGGGGCCCTAAACCTTTTCCTTTACCCATAATAAGAGGAAAATCCCAACTCATATGGATGAATCATCTTAAAAGAGAGGACCCTTTTATCTTATAATTGTCCAAAAGTGAGGGCTAAGTGGCCAGAGTCAAACATTTAAACTCTGTCTCTAAGCCAAACAAGTAAACAAACAAAAGTGATGAAGGCCCCCTTGCCAGCATTAGGGGACCCTTGCCATGTTTGGGGGTGTGGCTAATCTCCTTGGGGTAGGATAGGCCTTTCTATCTTTGAACTCCTGGAGGCTTCTGTGCTATAGAATGGCTCCTCTTCAAATTCAATCGCTCCTGTACAACTTATGAAATTTTTGCTGTATTCACAAATCACCTACATTTACTTTGTATTTTCCATTAATGGACTTAATTCAATTTTCTATTTACTTTGCTATAACCATTACTTCCCAAACTTGAGTGTGCATTCTGAGTTTGTATTTCTATCACTTTCCCAGGTAATGTTAATGCTGCTGCTGTGGGGGCCACACTTGGACAACTATTGTTCTGAACAAGAGTATCCCAGAAATTGTGAATTGGATATGACAGTTTTATTGCTTTTCTAATACATATTAAAATGTGGATAGAACTGGGGCACCTGGGTGGCTCAGTCAGTAAGCGTCCGACTCTTGATTTCTGTTCAGGTCATGATCTCAGGGTCGAGAGATCGAGCTGGGTTCATGAATGGAGTGAAGACAATCACTAAGAAACCAAAATTGAACAGTACTGTGATGGTTTAGGGTGGGATTGCAGGGTGTCTATTGCTTCTGAAGGGCCAAACTTTGTGGACAGTTGCAAAAATATATCTGGAGGAGGGATTTCATGTGGAAAATAGGAGGAAACAATGTTAGTGAGCTGGCTGTGATTGAGGTGCAGGAAGGAAAGAATATGGGTGAGCTGGTTGTGTGCAGTAGAAGGAGTTTTAGATTTGACTTAGTTTAGGCAGCAAGTCAGCCCCAGAAGCAGGCACATGACAAATTGCAGCAGGCAAGGGGCAAGGATAGGTTACAAGCACCAACGGGGGTCAGAAAACAAAGCAGGGGACACGGAAAGCCCAGACTAGGGCCTGGGAGGGCTCTCCTGGGTATTTCCCCTGGGAAAAGAAGGAAAGACTAAGAGACCTCTCAGAGAGAGCAATTGTTGTAACTTGGAGATGCTCACAAGCCAGTATTCAAGGTTGGGGAGCAAGGTGGGGTAGGGGAGACCTGGACAGTGATGAAGAAACGGTGCAACCTGAAGATATGGGGCAGAGCGCCTCTGGGAATGATGCCATGCTCAATTTCAGATTGCCAGAAAGACACAATGATTTGGAAATGTCACACACCACTTTTCCCAACCTGCCTTCTAGGATACACTAGTTTGAACAATATAATGTGGTGTTTTGAATTTTAAAAAGCAGTGGGGGGAGTTGGTGATTGCTTCATAAAAGTGCTGCATGTAATGATGCTCCTCAAAGTGAGCCTCAGTGCAAGCAGCACATTAAAGGCTCTGAAAAGGTCTGCAGTAAAAGGAACTGATTGTAAGGTAATGTCCACTCAAGTACCCTAATACCTACAAAGTCCATTCAGATAATGTCCACAAATGCCTTGAAGGGCTAATGTTCCCAGGAACAGTGTAGAATCAAGCAGAGATAAATCATTTTTCTATCTCATAGCTCAGGTTCATAGAGACATCTATCCCCCTGGACTTTCTATTTCCTGAAGCAAAGATTCAGAGATCAAAGGAGAAGTAACTGGCCATCTCTACATCGTCCCTCCCTAACCAAATTAGTTCAGCATTTCTTCAGTTGGAAGTTCAATGAAAAATTCAGCCAAAGGGAGTGTGTCTACCTAGTGTTTGTTTTAGCAACACAAAAACACAGATGAAGATTAGATGAGAACAGTCTCAAGTAGTTGCTTCCTGGTCTGGTGGCAAGTTTGTTGAGCAGCTACTATGCATCAGGCAGTAGTCACTGAGTGAACAAAGGTGTGTAGAAGATCGTCTTGGTGTGAAAATACACAGAAGCAGACCCCAGGGCAAGGAGTCCATCACAGTGGTTTAGTTAAGAGATGGTGTTAGGCAGTGAGTAGGGAAGTGGGGCAGGAAGGGAAGGTGGGCAGCATAGGGTGCCCTGATTGAGCAGGAAAGTTCTGTGGGACAGTATAGAACAAGTACTTCAATGTCATTTCTCCTGAGGGGCAGAGGGAGCTGGGGCAACTAACCATCAACTCTCCATCATTCTGCATTGAGGACATTCTGGGCACTGCTCTCTAGCCCTTCCATCTTGCCCTGTGGTCAGGGAGACAGGGGTCCCATGGCCAGAGCGGATGGTCCTAGGGGCAGGAGGAGCTGCAGGTATTTACAGAGAGCAGCTTTGCTGTGTGGAAGTGAGTGGCCAGAGGACACTGGCAGAGTGGGACCTTGATTGCTACAGGTCTGGAATAACGTTGTATGAAAGATGGGGTCCCTCAAGAGCTAATGGGGTCTCTCCAGGGGCTGAGAACCAGAAATAGCCCAGATACCCAGGGCCTGCTACGGGTTTCCAACTGACTGCATCTCACCATACATCCTGTTGGACTCTGACCCCCTGTTCTCACACTGAGGCATTTTAGCTGTGGTCAGTGTTTATATAAGTTATTTCCCCTTGAGTTCACAGAAGCAAAACACTGTTCTGGCAGGTGAGCCCTGCCCATGCTCCTAGTCTGGGGTGGACTGTGCCCTCAGTGCAGCAGGGGTCCCAGGATTGTGATGTCTGGCTCTCTGCCCTGGAGAGCAGGAAGCACTACACAGGGCCAGGGGAGTGTCCTGGTGAGGGGTGTGGGTCTGGCTGGACTGAGGGCCCTGGAGTCTTAACCTTTCTCCACTACAGAGTGCTCCTGTGTAAACAGGAGGGATGCTTACTTTAGGGCTTACCTTCCAATGTATCTGCTGTATCATCTGTGACACCTGTTCTTCTATATGACAAACTTGCTTTTAGCAACCACCAGGTGATAATCATAAGTAGTCCTATTTTCTTGATTTTCCCCCTTTAGTTCTAAAATGAACATTTAAAATATAAGAATAAATTTCAGCTTTAAAAATACTATTGAAATATAATTAGTACAATTTGTCAGATTTGGACCCAGCTATGCACTTTCTACACTAAAATAAGTCACTTCACGTTCACCTTCTGTTTCATCATTTTGAATTTTAAACACGAATCAAAAACTCTAAGTGGCCACAAAGAGCAACAGAACTGAAGTACCTCAAGTTTTGCCTCTTCACCTTTATAACCACTGTGCTATCGTGGCTTATTCAAAATCTACTATTAATATGTTCATATCTGATGTCCCAGGATTGGAGTCATGGTTGCACCTGAAGCAAAGTACATACAACTCTGAGCCTAGGAATCTTCTTGTACAAAACAGCTGGGTAAGGGGCTGACTGTATGACAGAATTCTCTGAACCAACTTCCGTGTAGAACACAGTGTTTAAGAAAGGATAAGCCATCGCCAATTTGAAGCTTACATACACATATGTAAATGAAGTTCATCAGTGATCATAGTCATTGTTGAGGACTTTGATCAACACAAGACTTTTTGTTTTTAGAGAGAGGTATTTTCTTTCGGATGCTGTTAAGATTTGCTGGCCTACGGTTTTAATAAAAAGCAGAGGAATTTTCATCAGTGTTAGTATTGTTTCTGACAATACCAACCCCACTGCCCTGTCCCTGATGCACCACTGACTCACAGGGGTGTTGTGAGAATCAAGTCCACTGAAACAAGTAAAGCACATAGAAGAGGGCTTCCACTTAGCTATTTGTTTGCCTAGAAGACACAGATACCACTTCTAGAAGAATCCAGAAGCATTTCAAGAAAGGCTGTCCATGAGTCAGAAAAATCTTTACATTAAGAAGGTAGAAATAGTCAAGATTCTCCTAAAAAAAATAATATTGGGGAACTATCACAAAACTATAGTAACTAATTAGTGTGATATTGGGGCAAGAACAGGCAAATAGACGAGTGGAACAGAATAGGGTTGTGAGAAACAGACCCACCAATATGTGGAAACTTGATATATGACAAATCCCTGTGTAGAGTACAAATCATTTAGTAAAGGGTGCTGCTGGGCCACCCATTTAACCATATAGAAAAGAATGAAGTTAATCCCTCTCACAAGCTACTCGAACTTAATTCTAGATGGATGAGATAAAAATGAGAACGGTAAAACTTAAACATTTTTCAAAGAAAGAATAGGGTATCTAACCTGAGGATAGAAAAGATTTTCTTATACAACAGAAAAAAATAGTCCTATTCACATGTGAAAAGTCTGAATAAATAAGAGTTGAAGAAATACAAGAAAAGATTCTCCAGGTCATTTGTAATCAGTGAAATGCAAATTTAGGTGATCAGGAGATACCATTCTATGCTCCCTGGAGTGGCAAAATGAAAGAATCTGATAGGAAGTGTTGGTGAAGATGTGAATTACCGAGAACAACTCAACACTGATGGTGGGCCTTAAATGGGTGCAACCACTCTGGAAAATAATTGGGCACCATCTTGGAAATATGAACTCTGGTCCAGCAATTCCACTCCCAGTATATACCCTAAAGATGCTCTTGTACATCACACCAGGAGACAGGCACAAGAATATTCATAACTTCATTGTTCTATTTTTGAGAATGTTTTTATTGTGCAATGCAACACACAGGAAGTGAAACTCCTCTTAGTCATCACCAGGTAACATATTAGAACATTGCTGGCCCCCAGGAATCCCTACATTCACCTTCTGATAACCATTCCCCACTCTCCTTGCTCCTATTGTAACTATTTATTTGCTTTTATTCATTGTTTTACCAACTATGTAGGAATCCCTAAACATATAGTTTTCTTTTGCCTGTTTTTGAACTTTCTATAAATAGAACCATGCGCTATGTATTATTTTGTGTCTGTATTTTTTTATTACTCAACATTATGTTTTTGAGATTCATGCATATTACAATGTGGTAGCTATAGTTCATTTATTTTTATTGTTTGTATAATAATCTACTGCATGACTATACCTCTATTCACTCTATAGTTCATGGACATTTGGATTGTTTCAGTTTTTGGCTAATATAAACATTACATTAAATTGCATTTCCTTGATTACTAAGAGTTAGACATTTTTCGTACATTTATTGGCTATTAAGATTCCCTTTTCTGCCATGTATATGCAAGGTGTGTTTTTTGGTCCATTTTTTCCCATTAGATTGTCTTTCTTCCTGATTTACATAGTTTGAGCTCTCAGTTTTATGTGCATGAAATATTTTCTTCCACTGTGTGAAGTGGTGGTGCTTTTTCAGTCCTTTAATAATGGCTTTTGATGAGTAGAATTCTCACTTTTTAATGTATTGAAATTTGTTGGTTTTTTCTCTTTTTTTTTTTTTTAAAGATTTTATTTATTTGACAGAGAGACACAGCGAGAGAAGGAACACAAGCAGGGGGAGTGGGAGAGGGAGAAGCAGGCTTCCCATTGAGCAGGGAGCCCGATGCGGGGCTCGATCCCAGGACCCTGGGATTATGACCTGAGCCGAAGGCAGACGCTTAACGACTGAGCCACCCAGGCGCCCCCCAAACTCTAGCCTCCCCTCCCTCAAGTGCCAGAATTCTCTCCATTCTCATTAAGCAACCACAGATGCCCCCCCTAAATTTCTCAGGACACCCCTTTGAATATGGACGCTGAAGGAAAGAATAAAGAGGGGCTCATTGAAATGTACTCAAATACTTTCTGCATGGGAGCAGCACCATGCAGAATATCGCCCGTGGGTTAATCTGTGGTCACTGTGGCATAAATGACTCCCATCTCCCCATATATCCACCCCGAGCAAGGGAGTGGGGAGAGAAGGACCGCAAGTTGCAGGGCAAGCCAACCCTTACTGGAAGTTCAGATTTAGTTTCCCCTCCCAGAACGTGCAAAGGGCCCCTTGAGAGAGGTGAAGGAGCTTTCTTTACACTCACTGCACCAGCGCCCCCTCCCCCCACCCCATTAAACCTGGGAAATATTTAGCAATCTCTAGTGCCCTCTAGTGGCCAATACTTGTCATGCCAGGTAATAAGAGCTTAATTTTTACTGTTTAAAAAACTGAACAAGCAGACATCATGCTGAGTGAAATAAGACTGGCACAAAAGACAAATGCTATATGATTCCTCTTTATGAGGCACAGGAGTAGTTAGAGTCACAGCGACAGAAAGTAGAGTAGTGGTTGCCAGGGACTGAGGGGAAAAGGAAATGCGGAGTTACTCTTCAATATGTATAGTTTCAGTTTGGGAAGAAGTTCTGGATATGGATGGGCATGATGGTTGCACAACAATGTGAATATAGCTAATGCCACTAAATTGTACACTTAAAGATGGCTAAGATGATAAATTTTATAGTATGTATATTTTAACATACACACACACAACTCCTACAGAAGTAAAATTTCAGCCTACACAGGTTTATAGAATAAAAAGTTCATTCTGTCCTGCGTTTTCTTCCCTCATTCCAAACTTGCCGCACCCCCAGAAGACGTTTCTACCCTTTTTCTATGCATTTACAAATTACATGTGTGCATATTATAAATGTATTTGTTTCTCTATGTGCACACGGAAATGTAGAATCTAGAACTATACAAATTGTATGAAATATATTTTATATGTATCTATAGACATGTTTATATGTATATTCTGTATTTCTGTATATTTTAAATTTTGTATATACAGGCATATGTAAAATATATACACATGCTGTAGATATAAAAACTTCAGATAAGTTTCAAAATATAAAAGGAATCTGTGTTACTACCACATAATATTTTACAGTATGGATATAACATGCTTTAGTTGACTTTCTCTCCTACTGGTGGACATTTCAACTATTTTTGCTTCTTCCCCTTTACAAGAACACCTCATATATGTAACTTTGTGCACACATGTGAGGTTTTCTGTAAGATAGTTACCCAAATACTTCCAACTTCCCGTTCAAGTCAGAAACTCGAATCTGCCACACAAAAGCTTGTATGAATGAAAGCCTGGAGATCAACCCATGGGGATTGTTTGGACTTGTAGCTGCATTCCTAGCCCTGGAGTTCATGTTTTTATTTCTATTTGTTTATTATCATTTTTAATTTATGTATCATTAACATACAGTGTTATATTAGTTTCAGGTGTCCAACATAGTGATTCGACAATTCTAAAGATTTTATTTATTTATTTATTTGACAGAGAGAGACACAGCGAGAGAGGGAACACAAGCAGGGGGAGTGGGAGAGGGAGAAGCAGGCTTCCCGCTGAGCAGAGAGCCCGATGCGGGGCTCGATCCCAGGACCCTGGGATCATGACCTGAGCCGAAGGCAGACGCTTAACGACTGAGCCACCCAGGCACCCCGTGATTTGACAATTCTATACACTACTCAGTGCTCACCACTGTAAGTGTAGTCACCGTCTGTCAACATACAACCTTACACAACATTATTGACTATGTTCAACAGGCTGTCCTTTTCATCCCTGTGACTTGCTTATTTTATAACTGGAAGTTTGTACCTCTTAATCTCCTCTATTTTTTTCCCC
Organism: Mirounga angustirostris; assembly: GCF_029215605.1. Lineage (NCBI taxonomy): Eukaryota > Metazoa > Chordata > Mammalia > Carnivora > Phocidae > Mirounga > Mirounga angustirostris. Next base: position 92,144,963 of record NW_026991718.1, on the reverse strand, counting down.
CATTCCCCCCCCCCACCTCCCCTCTGGCAACCACCTGTTTGTTCTCTGTAGTAAAGAACCAGTTTCTTGGTTTGTTTGTTTGTTCGTTAATTTTTGATTTTAGATTCCACATATAAGGGAAATCATACAGTATTGTCTTTCTCTGACTTATTTCACTTAGCGTAATGTCTTCTATGTCCATTGGTGTTGTCACAAGTGACAAGATCTCATTCTTTTTTATGGCCAAGTGATATTCCATTGTATATATATACCACATCTTCTTTATCCATTCATCCATCTTTTTTTAAAAAAAGATTTATTTATTTACTTTAAAGAGAGAGAGGGCATGAGCCGCGGGAGGGGCAGAGGGAGAGAGAGAATCTCAAGCAGACTCCCCACTGAGCACAGAGCCCAGATGAGAGGCTTGATCTCATGACCCTGAGATCATGACCTGAGAAAAAACCAAGAGTTGGATGTGTAACTGACCGAGCCACCCAGGCGCCCCTCCATTCATCTATATTTTTAATTAAAAAAATAGAAAATACTTTTATGTGGTTCAAAATTCAAAACCCACAAAGGGGTGTACAGTGACAAGTCTCCCTCTTCCTTCTACTTCCGGTCACACAGGCTCCACAGAGCCGACCAATGTCATCCACCTTTTCTGTACCCTTGCAGAGATTGTTTATGTGTGAGAAAAAAAAAAAAAACTTTTTTCAAAAACTATCAACAATTGTACATCAAACACACAGTTCTGCACCTCTTTTTTCATCAAATAATGGGAAATTATGTCTTTATGAGGAAAAACACTTTCTCCATTCTCTTTTTGTGGCATTTCATTATGTGGATGTGCCATAATTTATTTAACCTGTCCCCTCTTGGTGGACACCTTGGTTGGTTCCAGTCTTTGTTGTCACATCCCATGCTACAATGAATAGCCCTGTACAATTGTCGCTGTGCCCATGTGTGAGGACACACAGAGGATTCGTTCCTGGTAGTGGGATGACTGGCTGACATACCTGTGCATTTTAAGAAGAATTGCAAGTTGCTCTTGGTAGTGGCTGTACCAGTTTGTGCCCATCCTCCTTTTGTGATGGTGTCTGTTTCTCCTTTACCGGAATGATGTGTTCTGGGTAAGTGAAAGACAGTATCTCAATGTGTTTTATCATGAGAATTTTTTTTAGTATGAATATGGCCAGACATCTTCTGAAAAACTGATGAGGGGGCCCAGAGTTTGTCACCTCTTTTTTACTTTTATTTTTTCAAAGATTTTATTTTGCTTTATCTCGACACCCAACGTGGGGCTCAAGTTTACAACCCCGAGATCAAGAGTTGCATGCTCTACTGACTGAGCCAACCAGGTGCCCCAGTCTCCCCCTTTATAGATGTAATTTGTGTGCTGGTCTGTGTGACCTGCTACTTTATGTGAGCGGGAACCACGGCATGTCATGGCCCTCCTCCTGCAGCTCCATCCCTGGGCTCAGTGTGCCTTAGGGCATTCCATGGATTTTGGAGAAGAAAGTGGATCTCTTCTCTTCACCTGTCCATCTTGTGCTCCTCTCTTTGAGTCCCCAAGTGATGCTATCTTCCCATTGTCCCTCGATTCTTCCTATCCCCATCCTCTGCTATGTCATCTGGCCCCATGACCAAGTCCACGGACCATTTCAGAGGGATATCAGCTTGTGGGGATGAGCATGGGAGGGAGGAGGCCTGGTTTGTAGGTTCTTCCTTCCATGGCTCTTGCTTGCTGCCTTCCAGGCTACGCCAAGTGCTGCTCTCATGTTCCATGGGCGTGGCCTCGTCATCCAGCAGCGATTCTCAGAGCTAGTAAGAGCTACCTGCTCCTGCATGTGCCTTGCCCTCTCCTGGACTCATGCCCTCCCACATTCTGTCCCCTCTCCCTTATAAGGCCCTCAAGTCCAGCATGCACTTACAGGACAGCAAGTCCTGTAAACTCACTCCCCCTGCCTCGCACATGTCTGCACCTGTCTCAGGCACCCGTCACCTACTGTGTAAACTTGATTCTTGCCTTCTTCCCCTCCCACAATCATGGAAGGGGCAGGATCTCTGTCTGAGTAACACCAGCGCCCAGCACAGTGCCTGAGGTACAGGAAATGTGTGCTCTTGCAGCCAATGGCCACACCAGGAAATATTTCCCAGCCTCTCGTTTCTCTGGAAAATTGTATCATCACTGGGGATGTCAAGTACAGCATGGCGACTGTAGTTAATAAAACTGTATTGTTTATTTGAAAGTTGCTGAGGGAGAGGATTTAAAAAATTTTTATCACAAGAGAAAAAAGTAACTATGTGTGGTGGTGGGTGTTTCTTAGACTTATTATGGTGATCATTTCCCAATATAAACAAATATCCAATCATTGGGTTGTACACCTGAAGCTAATGTTATAAGTCGATTATATCTCAATTTTTTTAAACAAGGAAAGTTGTATCATCAAATCTCAGCAGATCTCAAATGGTTAAGAAGAAAATTAACACATGTACTGACCGTATTTTCTTATTTTCTTGTTGCTCTGGCATTTGGACCCTTAATCCTGGAGACACTGCCCCTCCCAGGGCTAGCTTATTTCTAGAGAGGGCAAACAAATCCCCCGTAAGTGCACCTTGGATATACAGCTGACCCTTGAACAACGGGTTTGAACTGTGTGGGTCCACTTATATATGGATTTTTTCCAGTAAATACACTATAGTGCTCTAAATGTATTTTCTCTTCCTTATGACTTTCTCAATAACCCTTTCTTTTCTCTAGCTTACTTAATTATAAGAATATGGCATATATATGCATAATATATATATATACACACACACACACACACAGAATATGTGTTAATTGACTATGTTATCAGTAAGGCTTTTGGTCAACAGTAGGCTATTAGTAGTTAAGTTTTGGGGGAGTCAAAAGTTATATGTGGATTATGGGGGGAATTTGTACCCCAGCCTCTGTGTTAAGTGTCAGCCGTACAGACCAGCCAGTCCAGACCCTGTACTCCCAGCCATCACCTTTACCAGACTCTGTCACACCAAGCCAACATTCCCTCTGAACTAACACACCCTTGGGCCAAGTACCAGACAACAGGGGGCCACTCCTACAGCCCAGAGCCTCCTGAAACTATTCAAACACTCCAGTCTTTTTTTTTTTTTAAGATTTCATTTTTATTTATTTGAGAGAGTGTGAGTGAGAGAGTACAAGCAGGGGGAGCCGCCGAGGGAGAGGGAGGACCTCGATTCAGGACCCTGGGATCATGACCTGAGCCGAAGACAGAAGCTTAACTGACTGAGCCACCCAGGCGCCCCTCAAATGCTCCAGTCTTAAGCCTACCCAGCTACCAAACCTGCTTCCCCCATTCCTTCCCATGAAAACCCCAATAAAGGCTCTAGGCCAGGATCTCTTACCCCATCGCCTCCTGAACGACTCTGGGGCTTCCCCACATGGCCTTGCGAGAAGAACCACCTGTTTCTAGGGATCTATGTGCCTAAACTTCCTTCATGAGAATCATTTCCATGTGTGTGTCTTGCCATTTCTGATTAAAACAAATCCCACGCCTGTTTTTAGAAAAACCTAGAAGTGGATTCCTGTTATGGCCCCATGCCAAGCATTTTATTTTTTAGTCTTCACCTTGTACTGCTGTCTTCTGCTTTCTCCAGCTTCCTCCACTGGCCCCAGTGAAAAAGATTCATCAAATTTTGAGGGAAAATAAAGGAATGAAATTGGTGACCTAGCTGATTTCAACCCTTGGGTGATGGTTTAAAAACCAGGTTGGTCATGCATTTATATGGTTTTTGTTTGTTTTTTTTTTGTTTTGTTTTGTTTTTTGTTTTTTCAAGAGGAGGTGGAAATGATGAAAATATGACTGAAAGGAAATTAGTTGGCACCAGGTTTTCTGTGATCTGTAGCAAATGTGAAATAGTGAAATACACATATATTAGTAAAAATACTTTCTGCACAAAGCTTCAATTGTCAAGAAGGGCTTTGGGGCAGATTGCGTTTTCCAAAGATGGCTACATTCTTGTCCCCATATTGCTTGCTCTTCTTCAATGTGATCCTGCCATTTTCCATTAAGAGGCGGCACCTGGTTTCCTGCCCCTTGAGTCTGGGCTGACTTTAGTGACTAGCTTGTCACAGTAGAATGTGGCAGAGGTGATGCTGCATGGCTTCTGATGCTAGGTCAGAAGAAGCCCTGAAGCTCCACCTCAGTTTCTTGGAGCTCTCACTCCTGGGACGTTCTCTGTCAGAGCTCAGCAATGTGCTTAGAGAAACCCAAGCCCCGTGGAGAGGCACTCTGGTCAACAAAACTGGCTGAGCCCTGGCTCTTGAAACTTTGCGCTCCATGCACAAGTCATGGGGTGAGGGAGCTTCCCAAGGACCCCACTGTTCTGGGACCCCAGATGTCGCAGGCAGAACCCAGCCATCCTGTTCCCACCCTGCCTGAATTCCAGAACCACAGAATCTGAAAGAAGACTACATGAAATGCTTGCTGTTTTGCATCTTTAAGTTTGGAGTGGTTTGTTGATCAGCAATAGAATATTGGATCAGGCCTAAAATCACATGTAGAGGGTGGGGGCACATTGCAAATTATAGAAACCTAGAGTTGACACCCTACGCCCAGACTCAAGGTGGCTACACTTCGGCTGAAATCAGAAACAGCTCCTGCCCTTTGTCTTGAATTACTTGAAGTTTGAATTATGGGAGGATTTCAAGGAGTATCCTTCTGATAAAATGCTGTTTTTTGGTAAATTTTCTCTTCAATTCTTCCTCCCTCCCTCCCTCCCTCTCTGCCTCCCTTCTTTCCTAATGAGGCATTCCGAAAGCAGCATGGGTAGATTGCTACAGGGAGGCACAGAGGCATGACTCTAGTTCTGGAGTCTGTGCAGGGATGTGGCAGAGGCTGTGTTGCTCTGGGTGGAGATCTGCATGGGTGAGGTTTGCATCCAGCTGACTGGCTGCCCAGCATAGACCTCCAATACTGCTTGGAAACCAGCAAAAGCTGTAATGTGTTTCCCAAGCACTGGAGTAAGGTGGCGACTTGGTGATAATCCGTCCTTCCCCAGGAAAGGGAAAACGCTTCCATTTCATTGACTGTGAGATCTGGTGGCTGGTGAGATGGCTTTTCATTAACCTGGGTGGCGAAGGAGGATCCTTAGCTTCTGGTTCCCAAGGAAAGCACTAAGTGACTGGAAGTTTCAGGTTCTCAGTATGCTCCGGTCTGGCAGCACTGCTGCATTGCTCATAGACGGTGATGTGGACGGTGCCTCCTAGAGGTGTGCAGGGCTCAGCCTGGGCAGCCAATACACTCCAGCCCAGAACGAGTTGATCTGTACGAGAGTCTTTGTTACCAGGTGTATGGATTTTATTTGCAGAATTGGTGTCTTTTAAAAAGAAAAGCCTTGAAAAGCCTGAAGAAATGAAAAGCAATCCATTCACCCCACACCTCTCTTCCCTAGACATTGAGTACTTCCCAGCCATCCTTACCGGAGCCTCTCTGCAGATAATTGCAAAGACCTGGTTCTTCACACTCCATCTGCGGGAAGGAGGGAACACACACGGGGTTCCAGACACAGGCAGCACAGGGCAAAATGGCCCCCTCAATGGTCAGGGCAGTCTCAAAGTTGATTCCCCAGGCTGGGACCATGGGGATACCTCCCCTCCCAGGCCACTTGTCTTCACTGCCCCCAGGGTCAGCAGGAGCAGACATGTCACACCCCTTAGCTTCTCCTCAAATGAACCCTACAACGTGGCACCGCTGGACACAGAAAAATTACTCCTACTCTCACCTTTTCCCTAATGGTCCCTATGTGGCAGCAGCGCTGATGAGCGGTAGATTCACGTTATTCGCGGTAGCTGTGTTGTATAAGGTCATTGCAAACATGGAATGAGTGTAGGTGGCTGAGCCATTGCTCCTGGGGGAAATAAGGGTTAGCTTCCAGCAAGCCTCTGGTCATAACATTTCATCAGCTGATCAACAGATAACTTCATTTCGTGTGTGTTTCCGTTTAAAGATGCCTTATTTAATCTGTAATGCTGAGTCATTAACGTTGGACTCACAGCCAACTGCGCTGTGCTCATGCCTGAACGAAGCTGATTTAACACACATATCTTCTCCCATAAGGGCGCAGCCCAGCCTTCCTGTGCTTAGGGACACTAGCCAGCATTCTGCCATTTAAAAGTGAAACCACCAGAAAAGCACAAAACAGGAGAACATGGCACTAAAAAGAAAGGACACTTGTTTTCACTGTGAGAGCTGAGACAAGAAGCCAGAGTGGGAACACGCACTTTGGGCGACTCAAATTTTTTGCTGTTCTGTGTGTGGTTGTGAATGACCATGCAGATGCTTCAAGTATTGTTTTGGGGATTGCAAATAAACATTAGCAAGTAGCTGAATTTGCAAATACTGGATTTGCAGATAATGGGGGTTGACTGTATTTTTACTTAATTACTACTTAAAACAATGTCCCTTTTCACTCTGTCCATTCACCATGGTCCCAGGTCTCAAATGTGAATGCCCCCAGGGGGCAGGCAGGTCACGTAAGGGTCTGGTGGCACAGAGATCACAGGCCTCATCTAAAGGAGACGTAGCTCCCCTGCTCCAGGTGATTCTTGCTATGGGGATGCAAACCCGGTGTGGGGAAGGTGGATGGGGTCCCATAATTTTTACTTGGGAAGGAGAAGTTGGTGTTACAGAGATTTCATGTTTATTTTGGGGGTGCTGGAGATTATGGGGGGCTAGGGCTCCCCCATTTCATCCCTTGATACTGCTCAAGGGACACTATTTTGTCAGAATTCCTGATTTTTCATGAGAAAGCTGGAAGTTCAGATTTTTATCTGGATATCAGGATTTTCAAATATGGTCAATTAATTAAAACAAAAGCCCTACTACACTGTGGAAGCCCAAACAGAACAGGAATCACCTGGACACGTGTCTGCTATGTTCCTAGCTGGCACTGCCACCTAGGATATCGGTGAGAGGCTGATGGTAAGCTCAGGTAATCCACCTGACTGGTACTTGCCCATTCACTTTGCTGCGTCACTTTTATCCATTGACATGACCTGCAAATATTTCTGCTTTCAGAAAGGACTGATAATGGAAGGGGGTGTATGTGAATTTGTGACTACATTGAGGGCACAGTTGAGCTGTAGGAGGTTGAAACCCCTGCCTTCAGTGGGATCCTATAAGGGTTTACATATATTAAATCAATAATACCTTTTTACACCTGGCACGACATAAGCCAAGCCAGCAGCTGCTGAAGACTGGCTTATGCCAATGATGAGGGAAATATGACTTCTACACAGAGAGTGAAGATCTCCCTAGCACTTTCAAGTATATCTGGGTCCTTCCAATAAGTGGCTTTTTTTTTTTTTTATCTTACGCTTCTTGTGTATGAAAGCATTCTGTGAGGTTATGTCCATGAAAACAAATGCCTTTTTTTTCTTTTCCTAACAAAAGCACGGTAATGAAAGATAAGGATTAGGTTACACCATGGCTACCAGGGTTGTCAACAAGCCTTTTGAGATTTTCTTTTTTTGTTGTAATCAGTTAATGAATTGGAGTTTTCTACAGAGCTCATAGAAGGTGGCTTTTCAGATCTGGGAGCAGAAAATCAGAGAGACACTTTTTCCATGAGGAATGTCGAAGGGCCTCATTTCGTCTTGTGGTTGCACACACACTCAATCGGGTCCAGGACTAATCTTGCTAATTACCACAGGTGGATTTTTGACCCAAGGAAGAAAATAAGGCTCCAGGGCACTTCTCTGTGACCGCCTTGGGACCCTTCAGAAGTGATGAGCTGCCAATCTGCAAGCTGCTTGGGTTATAATGATTCTCGAATGGGCTTTTATGTGGACGAGAAACATGACCTAAGGCATTGGGGACACCAGAGAAGACACTTTTTATGCAGCTTGAGATGTGAGCAGAGAGCAAAAGTGATTGTAAAGCATTGAGTCCCACTGCTCTTTCAAACATTATAGAGTGTTTTCTGAATTATGATAGTACATACTTGTGCATGAATTGTACTTAAACTTAGAATTTTTGGAACAACCTGGGTTTGCACTTTCTATGATCCAGGTGTGGATCTGGATGTTTTCTATCTGCAAGACCTCACTCAAGACCTCACTCATTTGATCTTTTCGGTGAATGGGAGCGGTAGGAGTGATTGCTGTCCCCATTTTATAGGGGAGGGGACTAAGGTTGCCAAGTTAGCCAAGGATCCAGCTGGGTCTTGAGCCGAAGTTTGATCCCAAAGCTTGTGCTCCTTGAGGCCGCAGAACACGGTTGGGCAACAGCAGAAAGTGTCTTAGATGTGATGTGAGATGATTTCACTGACCTGTTATAAGATGGGCCATAGGAGGGGCATTTCAAGCTGGTGAGGCATTTAGTGGGAAGTTCAAAGGGCTGTAGTTTGTTTAGCGACATGTTTCTAACCACCTTGTAGGATTTGCCTCAAATCATGGAGATTGTTGCAAATTTACTACCAGTGTGAGAAAAAAACACCTCATTACTGGTGTCATGTGATGAGCCATTTTGGACCCATTACTGATTAATAATGCCTGAGTAGGGAGATCTATTTTCCTCTTCGTTTTTCTCTGGTTTCTATAAACTCCTCACCCTCCTACTGTGGCCAGGTGCCTTTACCACTCCTATCTCTCCGTACCTCCTTGGGAAATTTGCCGCATCTGCTTTCCTTTTGCTTTTGAATAGTCTTTTCCTGTCAACTAGATTCTTCCTATTACTTTTTTCTTTTTTTACTTTTTTTTTTATTCTTATGTTAATCCCCATACATTACATCATTAGTTTTAGATGAAGTGTTCCATGATTCATTGTTTGTGCACAACACCCAGTGCTCCATGCAGAATGTGCCCTCCTCAATACCCACCACCAGGCTAACCCATCCTCCCACCCTCCTCCCCTCTAGAACCCTGTTTGTTTTTCAGAGTCCATCGTCTCTCATGGTTCGTCTACCCCTCCGATTTCCTCTTCCTATTACTTTTTCCATCAACATTGTAAGGGTTGAAAAAAAACTCAATGCTACAGTGAACATTTTGCTGTGTTGGCTTTATCACATATCTGTCCTCTGGACACTCTCTAGCCAGGCAGCCCCCAATGCTATGTCTTTCTTTAAATACATTTCAGAGTCAGTAACGGACACTTACACTTCCTCCCTAGACACTTTGGCTTGTGTATCGTGGACCAGTCTTCAAAAATAGTTATTTTTGGTTTCTTTTCTGTTAAGTAAGAATGTACTTATGGTGAAATGCACAATTCTTATGTATACCACTCAGCAAGTTTTTTCTATTTGCTTTCATCCATACTCAAATCTCTTCTTTTTTGTTTTTTTAAGATTATTTATGTATTTATTTGACAGAGAGAGGGAAAGAAGCAGCACAAGCAGGCAGAGTGGCAGGCAGAGGGAGAGGGAGAAGCAGGCTCCTCACTGAGCAGGGAGCCCAACGTGGGGCTCGATCCCAGGACCCTGAGATTGTGACTGAGCTGAAAGCAGATGCTTAACTGGCTGAGTCACACAGGAGCCCCCAAATCTCTTCTATTAAAAAAGCAAACTGTGCCTGCCTTCAGCCCCCCAAAATCTTCAATTACTGTCCCATCTTTCTCTCCTTTTTCAACCAGACTTCTTGAATGCACTGTCCCCATTTCTTCTCTCTCCACTCTTCTTGCACTCATCTGCTTCATTCCCTATCCCCTCCTCCATCTTCACAGATATTGCCAGCAAGCTCTGATCCCCTAATCCAAAGGACACTATCCTGTGGTCAGTTTTCTTTAACCCTCAGTGGCCTTCACATGGACCTCTCCTCTCTTGGCACATTTACTCCCTTGACTTGTGGGAGGCTCTACTCTTCTGGCTTTCCTTTCTGGCCCTCTGTTGCCCATTCTTTCTGTCACTGGGGGTCAACCTTCTCCTCTAGAATTAAATATTAGAGTTACTTAGGCTCAGCCTTTCTTTTCACTACATGCTCTCTCCTGGGATGATTGCACCAACTTCTGTGATTTCAATTTCTCCCTGCATATGTGTGACTCTCCAGTTCGGGTTCTGGCTGGCATCTCTCCTCAAGTTCTAGACCCATTTGTCCAGCTCTGCATCTCCTCTTGGGTGGCTCAGGGGCGCCCACAGTCTTCGCATCCCAAACCAAGCCCACAGTCTTTTCTTCTCACACTGGGCCTTCTCCAGGGTCCCCCACCACATGGAGAAGTATTTCCTAGTGCTAATGACCCAGGAGCCGTCAGTGAATCCTCTACCTATGATTTAATTGATTACTCAAATCCTATTGGTTTTGTGTTCAACAACGATCCCTTGATGCCAACTTCTGCTTCTCTCTGCTACCATGGTAAGTGTTCATGCCTAACTGGCTCCCCTCCCTCTCTCACCACCCATTCTCCACCAAGCAGGCACTAATCTATCATTATGTGGACAGCAAAGACCTTCTGGGTTAGATCCCTGCCTTTCTCTCCAGCCCACCTCACACCCCGCAATCTCACTGGCTATCTTTAGTTCCCCCATCATGCCCTGATCCTTCCCACCGCTGACCTCTACCTGCATCATTTTGTCTTCATCATCCCTTGCCCGGCTCTCAGCAGCCCCTACTCCATGCATGTGTCTTGCCCATGTAACCCCCTCCCTGATGCAATGCATCTCATATGCCACATGCCCCTGCTTTCAGATACTCAGCACAGCCACACCTTCACAATTCCTTGTGACTAACAAACAGCCTCTTCCTCATGTAAGCGTCCTGATGGTGTCTTCATTTTTTTGTTTTTGCTTTATCTCCAGCACCTAGTGCAATGTCCAGACACATATTAAAAGCATAACAAATAGTGTTGACCAAACACATGAAATTTCATTCTTCATACTATTTATCATTTTTTAGAATGGAATGTACTTAATGTGAACCAAGGGACCCAAATTGGAGAATTAGTATAACAGTGGCTAGTTCAGATTAAAGAAACTATTTTGATACATCTGGGGGATTGCGTTCCTTGGGTAGGAAACAGTTTCCGTCATGTCACCTCATTTAAAAAAAATATGGACTCGGTGGCCATACACTCAGTGGCTTACAAAGCATGGGGAGGAGGCCTGAAGTCTGGTACCACCTCTGAGTAACCGTAGCTTTGGAAAGTGTGAATACCTCCTTCTCATGCTCTGTTTTTCTCATTGGCAGAACAGGACAATCACATGCTTCCCTCGAGTCTCCAGGATTTGTGAGGTTGAGATGGTATTTGTGCATCTTCGCAAAACATTAAAATCATGTTAACCTACTGGGAAGGGGCAATCATGTTTAGGATTGGATTCCACCAGATTCTCCTGTTCTCCCTTGGAGCAAAGTGGAAGGGCTGCAGTGTGGGCCCTCCTGCTTTGGAGACTTGAGAAGTGGACCAAAACCACATGTTACTATTACTGTTGTGTTGTTATGATTGGCATCTCAGTAGGAGTGGCTCTCCACAAGCCTCAGTCTTCCCTCCAGGCTTCTGGGCTTGCAGTTGCTTTGGCTGAAGCTGCAGGCTGTGGACCTGCACCAGGGTGGTTTGGTGCCTGGTTCTGCCTGGGGCGGCAGGCTGCTCAGCAGAAACGTGCTTCTCTTCTAACACACAGGTTGCCGGTGATCCAGGGCTGGGCTTTTGAGCAGGCTGCCGCCCGAGGCGCTTCTGGGAATCGTCATTCTCCTCTCCTTGCAGCAAAAACCTCAGCAGCTGCTCCATGGGGAGGTTAATTAATGCAATTAACAACGAATGTCTTAATTGCAGATGTTTAGAGAGATACTTTACTATTATTATTGCTATTATTGTTTGTGTGCCACTCTCCACACACTTGGATGTCTCTTTATTAAAGCAAATAAAACCATAATTAGGTACAGCCCAATTCAAACAGTGGCAGTGGCCTGCAGCAGGAAGCCATAATTCAAGAACAAGAGGTGTTCTCAACAAGTATTTTGTTGCCTGCCCGGTAACTGGTTGTGTGCCAGAGCCCTGCGAGCGACTCCGCAGAGCCCTTCCTTGCTTGCCTACAGCCTGGCCAGACAGGGCAGGCAGGGTGAAGGGGACAGACTGAGGGGAGCCAGGCCCCCTTGGCAGCCATCCCAGGGAACAGGCCCTGAACAAGCTGAGAGGTGAGGCAGAAGCTCACAGACAGGTACTCAAGGGCACAGGTTAGGGATTCTGTTTCCAAGAAGGCTCCAGAAGGCCAGAATCTGGGAATCCCCAAAAAAGACAGTTTACTGCACTCAAATTGAGGCTTTGGAAGATTAGGAGGAAGGAACTGGAGATCAGATCAGCATTTCGAGGGGAAATCATCAACAGAACACATACCCCGGGCCTTGACCATGGATCAAGGCCTTGAACATAGAGTCTTTGGCTGCATTTCCCAGTAGCACAGATGGCTCACAATGTGCAGTTGGGTGCATCGATATGCTAATGACGGCCTCTTTAAGTGAAATTAATGCCCAGTTGTGTGAGTAGAGCCGCCCTTCATTATTCCCTGTGATATGAAGATGTGTCGGAGATTCTTCCCGGCCTCTCAGTGACACTCTTCATACAAAATTTATCTCTTTTATGGATTTGAAGCTCTTTCAGATACATATCAAAGACCTTTCCATGCCTCTACCATGCATAATATATTCTGCAACAGCTTATAATAAATCATCTTCCCTCTCTGACTGGTTAGCCATGAGCAAACATGGCTATTGCTTTCAATGAAAGGATGTGAGATCCTCATATTTAATACTCTGCCTCTTGTTACCCATCTTCCCTAAGGAGCCCCACAAAATGGCAAGGACCCGGGATCACCCCAACTACTGTTCTGATTTTAAAGTCACTGTATCCATGGTATAGAAAACATAACAGGCTGTTATTTCACTTTGAAAGAATCTTTTCCTCTCCTTTGTCTTGCTTCCTGTTTTCACAAACAGACACAGCACAGGTACTCAATGCCATTTCCAAAAGACAGGCCGGGAAAAGTGGACCATATTGGCGGTTGCATCTGAGCTGAGCACAGAAGGGCTTTGTGGCATCTTGAGGAGAGAAATAAAAGAGGACAATTTAATTTGCAAATTAGAAATAGCAAAGACTGTCCAAAATGGCGGCTCCTGACCTGGGAATGGCACCATAGCCCGACTGGCGGCCAAAGCTGGGAGACAGCTCCCCATCTGGTGGCTTGGGGGAAGAGCCTCCATCACCAATTACTGATGCAGAACCAAAGGGATTAGGTTTTCTGATCTCATGGATCAATGGGGCTGTGTGTATGTGTGCGTGTGTGTGTGTGTGTGTGTGTGTGTGTGGTGGATCATGAAGCAGTAGGGCAGGTATTTTTTTTGTTTTTTTGTGGCCAATGTATGTTCAAGGAACTGAAGCCTGTGGTGGAGATGGCTAGGTGTTCCTACCCCCTATCTGTTTGCCTCTTCTTCTATAGGAAGAGAACCTGAATTTATAGATGGACAATGATTGCACAGAATAAAGGTGACCCTTCCCAGTCTCCCTTACAGCTAGATGTGGCCATGGGACAAAGTTTTGGCTTTTATAGGATGTAAAAATAGAAGTGTCTTATGGCAGCTTCTGAGAACTCCCTTTACTTGTTTCTCCTTTGCCTATTTATTCTTCTGGCTGAGATGAAGGATGTACTGGCTGGAGCTGGAGGAGCCACTTTGAAACATGAAGTGAGCTGGAGGGTAGAGATTATACACAGAGAAGCTACAAAATAGAAGGAACGTGAGTTCCTGAGGACTTCAAAGAGTAGAGGTGTCTTAATAGGTCTCAAGGGCCTATCTATAGACATCAATGGGTGAAAGAAATAGACTCCAATCTTGTTTCCTATGTCTCACAGTTAAGATAGAAGCTCAGAGTGTAGACTGGAAACTTGGAGGAAGAGAGAAGTTTCTCTTTTATATTCCATTTCTCAAGGGCTTTGTAGAGTGTGGAATGAAGTCTCCTTGGCTCCCGTTTTCTCTGATGTAGAGAAGCATAGCACTCATTCAACACTTCTGCTTTGTGTTGGTAAGGAGGGAGAAATGAAACCTAGAATGTCCTATGTGATATCACTTAATGCCCAAATTTTTATCCCCCAATATTATTCCCATTAACACCAAGAAAGACTCAATTACCAGAGAGTTCAACAGTTGTCATATTGGTAAGGCATAATTGGTTATGGCACCCTTGTGGCCCAAGGATTTACCAAGGACCCTCACCAGGGATTTAAGCAGTGGAAATTGACAGAGCGACTTGTAGCACTTTACAGATGTACCCAAGAAGATCTGGCATTCTTTGCTTTTTACCTCTGGGAAAGAGAATGGTTAGTTATCTGTGGCAGTCTGAAGCCTTCTAGGAGATCCTGGAGGTGCCCATCCAATCCAGCAGAGTTGGGAAACCTTCAAGGAATTCTGCTTTACCTTCTCCAGGTTTCATTCATTCATTCATTCATTCATTCATTCATTCATTCATTCAGCAAATCTGTATTAATGCCAAGAGTTGTGCTAGATGCTGAGGATATAATGATGAACAAAATCAGAACTAGCCATAGGCTTTTAATGTTTTTTTACCCTCATAAGAATGGAGCACCATTGGATAATTATAAGCGGTGGGGTATTTCGACCAGATTTGTGGTTTGAAGCAATCGCCCTAACTGCAAGGTGTAAAATGGCCTGGTGGGGTTGGAGCAGGTGAGGAACACCTATTTGCATGCTGGGATGATGGTCTCAGAGAGAGGTGATGTTGGCTTGGATGGGCAGGGAATGGCAGTGGAGAAGGAAGGAGATGTTTGGATCCAGAAGTGATGAAGTGAAGTGACTGATGGCAATATAATGCAATTTAAAAATAGCATCTTCTCAGACATTCTGCATATCTCCTTTAGCTTTGCTAAAGGAGGACACAGGGTAACAGTATCTGATGGGTCATCTTAAGGCCACCCATATCTGCACTACTTGCCTCCTGTGAAGAAGACAGAAGATACCCAGGTCTTCTCAGTTGTTTAAGAGCACAGACTTATGTCCCAACTGTGTGACAATGGGAAAGTGGTTTAACTTCTCTTGGTCTCATTTTTATCTTCTGTACGATGGAAATAACTGTTTGGGCACTGGGGTGGCTCAGTCGGTTGGTCATTTGACTCTTGGTTTTGCTTCAGGTCATGATCTTGGGGTCCTGGGATCCGGCCCCACATCAGGCTCCACACTCAGCAGAGAGTCTGCTTGAGGATTCCCTCTCTCCCTCTCCCTCTGTTCTTCCTCCCAGCTCTCTCTCTCTAAAATCAATCAATCAATCAATCTTAAAAAAAAAAAAAAGAAATAACTATTGTGCCTGAATGGGATTAGGATGTTCAGAGGTCCTCATGGCATAATGTATAAACTTGTCAAAACACTAAGTTTTACATCTGAAAATAAGGTAACATTGTGTGTCAACTCATTAAAAAAAAAAAGTTCAGAGTTCCTCAATGCAGATAAGCTTATTATATTTATTGTTTTGGTCCTTTGCATATAATGCAAAACACCATTATATTTAAAAATGGTACATAATTTATATGATAAAACTAAACTAGTTTAGTTTGACATTTTATGATTGCAAAATACTCAAAAATTTTACCAAAGTGGAAATTTCCTCATTTGTCTGCCCAGACCTCCTCCTCACTCCCTAGTGTTTGAAATGCTGGTTTGATTGCCTAGGTAATTCTTACCTTATATGTTGGGATAATTAAATGAGATAATGAATTAGAGCATTTAACACAAAGCATGGCAGATGGTAAGCTCTCAATAAATATTAGTTATATGTTTGGAGACAAAACAACCATCCAAATTAAAAGAGGGTGTGGTTTAGGGAAGGGCTACACAGTTACTCAGCAAACTCTGATGGAAACTGTATAGGTCAGTTATGATGTTGAACAAACATGCCCACTCAGTTTCAATCCCCTTCCACATTCTTTTTCCCACCCCCAGCTCTTCATAGGTGTTAAGCTATAAAACCAAACAATGCCCAAAAATCCTCTGGAGAGAAAGCCCCAAGCATTTAGAGCAACTGATAATGACTTGCCTGGGATTATTACATTAGATGAAATACAACAAAAACAACTTTGTAGTTTAGATTAATGACACTAATTTTTGCTTTCCAGTTATTATAATGTTGTAGTTCTTAGTAGAAGGCTGGGAATAAAGTTTTCCTCTGCAATACTGCATGTGGACCAGGTGGCCACTGCTTCATGAACGGAGGAGAGTGCCCATTCTTCTAGCATAGAAGGAGTGGAATTTGCACTGTAAGCCACTCGATAAAAATGGCTATGCAGCTCTTCAGAATCACTATGCCAGCTATCTAAACTAACTCACCAAACTTTGCCGATGACACTTTGGAGTAAGTGAACCATTTACACGTTTAAAGAAGGATGTTTAATTTGCACGTGGAATACTTTGGAAATGTTCAAGTAAGAGCATGTTAACTGGATTCATGCACTAATTGGCAGCTGGGCTGAGGATTCTTACAAATGCTGAGGACTCTTGCAAAAGTCCAACAACTGGTCTAAAATTGGAATTCCTTTGCTAAGTTGTTTTTCCAAGGGTAGATCTGAGAAAATGAAGAACTGCCTCTCTAGAGTTCCGGGAAACTAGACTTTCAAACAGAGGCACCTCTCAAGTGAGCTGTTGATGTATCATTCTTGGAGTCTTGTGGACATGACTGGCTCTTGCAGTCATGGTTGAAATCATTCAGACACCTCCACGTGTCTGTCACAATTGCTGTAGGCAATCAGTTCAGAGTGACTTCTAACTCTTTTTTAAATTGAAGTATAGTTGACATACTATGCTATATTAGTTTCAGGTGTACAACATAGTGACTAGACAGTTCTAGACATTACTCAGTACTTGCCATGATAAGTGCAGCCACCACCAGTCACAATACAATGTTATTACAATATTATCGATGATATTTCTTATGCTGTACTTTTTGTCTCTGTGCCTTAATTATTTTATAACTGGAATATTTGTACCTCTTAACTCCTTTTATTGGTCTTTACCATCCTCCTGCCCACCAAGACCTATAACTCTTGAGCAGCTAGGGCTAAGAGAACAGCTTCTGCTTCAGGATGTTTTAATTTGGATTTCCCCAGAAACACCCACAGGGGGGTGGGGAAGAAAGACAGAGGGGAGGGTGGCTAATTGGATGTGTTGTTTAGCCAGTGATGCTGTAGGCGTCTGGAGTTCCATCCCTCCAGGAAAATCTGGGAGGTGGAGAACATGGAGAGATGGGGCACAGAGGCTGAGGTCTTTATGCTGTAGGTCCCCATCCCTTGGTGGCTGAGGGCTGCTTCTGGGAGCATTGTCCTCCAGGACTTCTGCTTGCCCTGCATGCTCCAGTGGTCAGAATCCCTAGCAGTGTTTGTGGGAAGCAGCCTTGGCATGTGAGACAGTGCCAAGAGGCATGGAAAAAGCATCTGCAGTGACAGATCACACCAGGTTCACTTTATGCATCATCTAAATTCTGCCAGACCTCCCTGCCCCATACATTTTGTGTCCCTCATCAATCTGCATTGTTGTTACTCATTAGACTCTTATCCTATTGCTCTTTCTGGAAGATTTCTGGAATCTGCCTACATAATTCCTCCTTGACCTTCAGGTCTCGCCTAAGCATGCTTTTTTTCAGAGAGGCCTGCCTCAGTATCCTGCTGGGCTCATGTCCCCCAGCATATGCATATTCCACAGCCATTTCAGCATGCCTAGTGAGCCTCTCCACAGAAAACTACATTTCCCAGAATCCCTTGGGGTGGGGTTCTGGATCTTATCTGGATGTACCTGTGCATGGCAGAAGGCAAGAGGTGCAGTGGAGCCATGCTTGTGATTTTTCCACTTTGTGTTGTCTGGCAAGCTGACTGAAGAGTTGGGTTGTTCCATGGCACCTTTCCATTATTCAGGCTCTGGTTTCGTAGTGTCAAGAGGCTGAGTGAAGGGCATTTGTTGTTTTGCCCATGTGTATTTATCTGGTCTGGCATGGTCTGGACCAATAGTTGGGGTGGATCACAGTCAAGGTTGCCTGGAGCCAACAGGCCCTGTATCAGCCTTCTGAGTCCCAATCATCCTGATTGTCCCATGGGCGGTAGCTGCCCTGGTGGGACAGATCCACGGTGTTGCTCTGAAAGTCAATTCTGGAGGCCTAGTCTGGTCTGGATTCTTCCAAAGATTGTGTAAGCACTTGATTCCACTGACTTAATGCATGTCTGTTTAAGATACTTGTGATGGTTTGTGTTTCTACAATTAAACCTTGACTGATGTATGATATCTCATAGTACCACACTTCTCCTTTGCAGCAGTTTTATATCTATTTGTGTGGTCATAGAATATGGGTCTTCTATTCAGACAGTTGCATGAATATGAGCTTAGAGCAACTTTAGCTAGTATAGTAACTTAGGTGGTGGTCTCAATCAGGGCTGATTTCCTCACCCCACCCCGCCACAAGAGACTTTTGTGAAGGTCTGGAAACCTTTTTGGTCATCATAACTGGGAAGGGTGATGTCAGCATTTAGTGGGAGGAGGACAGGGATGCTGCTAAACATCCTACAGTATCTGAGACAGCCCCCTGCAGCAGGGAATTATCCAGCCTGAAGTTTCAATAGTGTTGAAGTTGGGAAACTCTGACTTATAGGTTTCTTAAATTATATTGAGTAGTACACATAATCTCCAGGAGAGCAAAGAGCTTTGTTGATCTACCACCTAGCCAGGGTGAAGTGCCTAAACACAGTCCAGACTGTTCTAGGAAATGCCCTGCTATTGCCTTCCCATGGTTTGAAATGTTGGGTGCCAGAAACTCTCCTGGGCAGTGGTGTGGTTATTGACCCCAGTGT
Source organism: Mirounga angustirostris (assembly GCF_029215605.1). NCBI lineage: Eukaryota > Metazoa > Chordata > Mammalia > Carnivora > Phocidae > Mirounga > Mirounga angustirostris. The sequence continues at coordinate 92,126,168 of NW_026991718.1, read as the reverse complement.
GTGGAGAGGGTTGTGCAGCCAAGAGTAGTATATGATGGAAACTCAGACCTGGGCTCCTCTTTACTTCCCTGTACCACTTATTCTTGCCTTTGTAGGACCCAACTTGGAAAAAAGATGGCTAAAAAGTTGGATGAATCACTTGTAAGTTTTGGCAAGAACAAGAATGGCATTTATCTCTTTTTTCCAAATTGGTAATATTTTGAAAGATTTTCTGACTTTAAGTCAGTCAGTTATTTTGCTCAGACTATCTGTGGGTGTGTCCATGTACACACATGTGCTAGTTATTTGTTTATTTGGCCCACAGGCAATTCAGGATTATATTATTATTGTAGAAGAAATCAGACAATAAAGAAGATATAGAGATAAATGCAAAACCCCCTTTGAAACCTCTGCCCTAATCCCAACCATCCTCAGAGGTACCCACTGTTATAGTTTGGTGCATATTTGAGATATATGGTGTATATGTTTTCCATGCATTTGTATGCACACATAGGCATGTAGAAGACATATAGTCTTGCTTTTAAGACTTACTTAAATTTTTTGTTTGATTGTATGTATAATTCTGCAATTTCCTTTCCATCCCCCCAAACTTTTTTCTTTTAACTTTGCATGCCTTTTTTATTATTATTATGTTCAGTTAGTCAGCATATAGTACATCATAAGCTTTTGTTGTAGTGTTCAATGATTCATTAGTTGCATATAACACTCAGTGCTCATCCCAACATGTACCTAGGCAAGTCTTGAAGAGTTTTCCACATGAGATGGTAGGCTTCCCCTCTTTCTGTTGGCTGCTGCATAGTGCAGCTTGGTACAGACCTGTCATGTTTAGGCAACTGAAGAGTAGCTACCATAAAGCCTCCACCTACAGACAGCCTGTCTGGGTTTAAGTTGTGGTTTCACCACTTACCACATGCACGATGTTGGGCACATAGGTTAGTTGCCCAGTGCCCGGGTTTTCTCTGGTTCCCAGTACCCTGGGTCTTTCATCTGTAAAATGTGTGAACTTGTTGAAGCCATCCACTTCCAGTAAATCAACAAGGCGGGTTTATATTGTAATATGCCATCACCACGTGTTCCCCAGGGCTCAGTGTATGAAGGGACGCAGTTTGAGTTCCATTGAATCCTCACTTCTTCCTTTCTAAAATTTTCCTCCCACCAGGGAAAGAATTCTAAATAGATGCAGTTGAAACCTTTAAAAGTTCCTAGGCTTAAGAAGTGATATTTTATAGAAATGTTTCCTAGTTTCCTAGAAATGTCCCCTTCACGACCTACTAGGCTATAGGCAGGATATCAGTTGATTCCAATGATTCTTTATTTCACCTTGGCATGTCTTTTATCAGAAATCATATGGAAACTTTTTAATTTATGGGCTTTTATTGCAATCCTCAATTCACCCTGAGTAGTCTATTATTAAGTGTTCTAGAGGTTCTTATTGTCCCTTATCAGAGAATTGTATCTCAGCGCAATTCATCCGTCGTCATTCTTCACAGAGAGAATCTTTCATATTACCTTTCTTTCATCTTACAACGACAACTCTTGAATACATCATTACTCCACAATGAGCTTATAAATTATTATCATTAGGCAATTTTTTATATAATCTGATTTTATAAACTGTTTCTTTTTATTATCATTGGGAGGGAAACCAGTAAATGCATCTGTCTGTTTGGATCCACCATGATAACAGTAATAGAAAAACTAAGTCAGGACATCTTACTGAGCCACAGACTTTGGCTTTGTAATGAGTTCAGACTGGGACCTGTGTGTGCATATAACCAAGCACCATGGCCCTCCCTGGGGCTCAGATGCTACCCTTAAAGTCATCTTAATTAGTAAGGCTGACTTATCAAAATGTCTTACGCTGGATTTTTTTTCTTCACAGAAATGAGTTTTAAAATTGCAAAATAAAATACTTTTATTTTTAAATTTTTTAATTGAGGTGTAATTAACATACAATCTTACATTTGTTTCAGGTGCACAAAATATTGGTTCAATAATTCTACATATTAATCAGCGCTCACTACAGTAAGTGTAGTCACCACCTGTCTCCATATAATGTTATTACAATATTATAGACTATATTCCCTATACTGTACTTTTCATCTCCATGACTTATTTATTTTATAGTTAGAAGTTTATACCTCTTAAGCCCCTTTATCTATTTCATCCATCCCCCGTCCCATTCAAGAACACGTTTGCGCTCTATATTTAAGAGTCTTTGTTTACTTCTTTGCTCATTTGGTTTTTTTTTTTTTATTTGTCTTTCTCTGTATGACTTATTTCACTTAGTATAATACCCTCTAGGTCTCCCCATGTTGTTGCAAAGGGCAAGATCTCATTCTTTTTTATGGCAGAGTAATATTCCATTGTGTATATATGCCACTTCTTTATTCATTCAGCTATCAGTGGACACCTAGGTTTCTTTCATGTCTTGGCTATTCTAAGCATAGGGCTGCATACATACCTATTTTGAATTATTGTTTTGGTTTTCTTTGGATAAAAAGTTAAAAATAAAAATACCATATGAACCAGTAATAAAATATTTTTTAAATGAAGAAAAAATACTTAGGAGTATGGGATTTACTATGTGAAACCTTAACTCAAGGAAGACTCCCCTGCATTCTCTAGATCACTGCCCCCATCACCCTGCTTCCTGTTCTTAGAGAATGCAGATATTTCTCTCTGGTCATATAGTGAGAAGTTAACATTTTTGCCCATCAGTGCTGTCCAGTAGAACTTACTCTGATGAGGGAAATATTTTCTATGGTAGATATGTATGGCATGTGAAATGGGCCTGATACAACTGAGGAACTAAATTTTAAATTTTACTTAAATCTAATTAAACCTCATACCTAAATTAACTTAAGTAAACTTTAAAGTTTAAAGTTTAAGCTTAAAATTTAAACTTAAATAGCCTTGTGTTGCCTGTGGCTGCCGTACTGGACAGGACAGTTTTAGATCATGCATAGTTTGTGGTATTTATATACTACATTACTGCTTATTTCCATTAGAATGGATAATTGAGAATTGACCAATTTTTTTACCAATTTGGGTAATTCTTTACCCACATTTAACATTTCTTAAGAAGAGAATAATATTAATAACATCCAGCAACCACAGTTTCGGTTGTGTGTGAGGTTCTGTTCTCATACTTTACCTAGATTAGCCCATCTAGTCCTCCCACCAGTTATGAAAGAAGTACTGCTTTTATCCACTTTTTGCAGCTGAGGGAATGGAAGAAGCCCAGAGAAGTGAAGTAACTTGCCTAAGGACACACAGCTAGTGGCTGCCTGGCTCCAGAGTCCACAACTACGGTTTGGGTATCCTCTACCAGGATACTGAACCATGTCCTGTGTCTGACTCTCAATTCATTCTCTATGGTACGTGTGATATCAAGGTCCCTGGAATGGGGTTGGGGTGGGATGTATTAGGGGAATCCTTAGAGAGATACTGAGGAGAAACTGGACTGGATATATTCTGATGCCCATCCTCTCTCTAAATTCCTATGATTCTGAGGATTAAGGTAATTGAATGGAATTTTGGGTTCCTTCCATGTAAGACCCACTTTTTAAAGGAACACAATTTAACATTCCATCTCATGCTCAAGAAGATTAGAAGATATAGGTTGTTTTCTTCTTTTCCTGATTGGTGCATATCATATTTCACTTGTTGGTGGGCACACATATGACAGAGAGGGAAAGGGACTTTCAGAAGTTTTGTTATTTTCTCATTTGATACCCAAGGAAGGACACCCAGGATGTCACAGTCCAGGGATTTACACACACCATATGCTAAAACTCAGCCCCAGTTACCAAAAATTCTGATACTAAATGTCTTTCTTTCCATCATAGTATTTGCTGGATTTCATTATGAAATATATTTCAAATGATTCCAGGGAAGTTACAACTTAAATTAATTGAAGGCAAGTCAAAGGTTTGAGAAATATAATACTATCAGGTAATACACAATAGATGTGAACACTGGACACCTGAATAAATCCATGACAAGTGGTGATTTTTGTGGGGTCTTTTTCTGCAAAGCTGCAGCTAGACCTTTGGGGACATCTGAATGTCTGCCGTTTCATGTTAGAATGGATGAGTGCTAGAATATCCAAAAAAAAATGCATATATGCATTAATTAGGAAGTATCTAAACCTTAACCAGGAAATATCATTTCAGAGATCCCCTGACTTAACCTCTTCCTTTCCTTTTTAAAGTTACCCCTAAGATAAAGAAGATGTGGTATATATGTACAATGAAATATTATGCAGCCATTAAAAGGAATGAAATCTTGCCATTTGCAACAATGTGGATGGAACTGGAGGGTATTAAGCTGAGCGAAATAAGTTAATCAGAGAAAGATATGTATCATATGACCTCACTGATATGAGGAATTCTTAATCTCAGGAAACAAACTGAGGGTTGCTGGAGTGGTGGGGGGTGGGAGAAATGGCGTGGCTGGGTGATAGACACTGGAGAGGGTATGTGCTATGGTGAGCACTGTGAATTATGTAAGACTGTTGAATCACAGATCTGTACCTCTGAAACAAATAATACATTATATGTTAAGAAAAAAAGAAGAAGATAGCAGGAAGGGAGAAATGAAGGGGGGGAAATAGGAGGGGGAGACAAACCATGAGAGACTATGGACTCTGAGAAACAAACTGAGGGTTCTAGAGGGGAAGGGGGTGGGGAGATGGGTTAGCCTGGTGATGGGTATTAAAGAGGGCACGTTCTGCATGGAACACTGTGTGTTATACGCAAACAATGAATCATGGAACTCTACATCAAAAACTAATGATGTAATGTATGGTGATTAACATAACATAATAATAAAAAATAAATAAATTAATTAATTAATTTAAAAAAAAGTTACCCCTAAGTATATAAATGTTCATTATGTATTCTGAATAGTTGTGTGTACAGTGTTTTCTCCATAGATAATGCTTGTTTTTTATATTTGCTTATATTATCTGTTGTCACACATCCATTTAGAAAATTTGAATTGATCAAGTTATGGCTTTTTTTTTTTTTGCATTTTCTGTTTTTAAATAACTTCCTCCCTCAGATCTATTGAGGTATAATTGACAAATAAAATCACATATACTTAAAGTGTTTTAAATTTGATTGGATATATATATATATTTCCCCATCAGTGCTGCTATATATATATGTATATATATATATAATGTGAAATATTTACCATAGTTAAGTTAGTTAACATATTCATCATTTCACAGTTACCTTTTTTGAAAAATAGCTTTTTAGGAAATTCATTCCTAGAACTACCAGACAATCCAGCAATTCCACTTCTGAGTATTTATCTTAAGAAAATGAAAACACAGGGGCGCCTGGGTGGCTCAGTTGTTAAGCGTCTGCCTTCGGCTCAGGTCATGATCCCAGGGTCCTGTGATCGAGCCCCGCATCGGGCTCCCTGCTTCGCGGGAAGCCTGGTTCTCCCTCTCCCACTCCCCCTGCTTGTGTTCCCTCTCTCGCTCTGTCTCTCTCTGTCAAATAAATAAATAAAATCTTTAAAAAAAAATGAAAACACCAATCTGAAGAGATACATGCACACTTATGTTTATTGCAGCATTATTTACAATAGCCAAGATATGGAAACAACCTAAGTGTCCATTGGTAGATGAATGGATAAAGAGATACAATGGAATATTACTCAGCCATAAAAAAGAATGAGATCTTGCCATTCACGAAAACATGATGGGTTGAGGGAATAATGTTAAGTGAAATAAGTCAGACAGAGAAAGACAAATATGGTGTGATTTCATTCATATGTGGAATCTAGAAAACAAAAGAAACAAGCAAAACAAAACAGAAGCAGACTCATAGATACAGAGAACAAACTGGTGATTACCAAAGGGGGAGGGGTTGGGGGGTTGGATGAAGAAGGTGAAGGGGATTAGGAGGTACAAACATGCAGTTATAGAATGAATAAGTCACAGGGATGTAATGTACAGCATAAGGAATATAGTCAATAATGTAATAACTTTATATGGTGACAGATGGTAATCAGATTTATTGGGGTTATTTTGTAATGTGTAAAAATATCAAATCACTATGATGGACACCTGAAGCTACTAGGATATTGTATGTCAATTATTCTTCAATAAAAAAGTAAAACAAAATTCTTTCCTTTACAAAATTGTAATCACTTGTAGTGGGTTTAAGATTTTTAAGGGTTTTGTGTCCATGATGTGAATAAGAATTATAATTTTGTTTTGTTTTCCACAATATTGCTTATTGAGGGGTGCATCTTTTCCACCCCATGGACTTTTAATGCCTTTTCTGTCATATTCCATCTATGTGTGGGTTTGGCTTTTTATTCTGCTGCATTTATAAATGTATTTATCCCTCTATCACTTCCACATGGTTTTAATCACTGAACTTTTATATTAGATTGTGATTTCTGAAAAGACAAACCTACCTCTTTTTCAAATTAGTCTTTTATGCTCCAAAATCTCTCTCCTTTTGTATCAGGGTTTCTCAACTTTGGCATTGTTGATGTTTGGGGCCAGATTATTCTTTGTGGTAGGGGCCTGTTATGTGCATTGCAGGATGATTAGCAGAATCCTTGGTCTCTCCCCACTAGATCTTCAGACATTGTCAAATATCCACTTGGGGACAAAATTACCCTGGTTATAAACTATGGTTCTACAGGAATTGATTCTATAGGAATCAGTGTATCAGATTCCAAAAATGTTTGGTTTGGGTGTAGATTGCAATTATGTTAAATTTATAGATTACTTTTAGGAAGAATCACTATTATTACAATATAGAGTCTTCTCAAACATGAGCAAGTTTCATTTCTCTGCATTTTCTCAATCTCATTTCATGTCTTTCAGCAATGTTTTATAATTTCCCCCATGAAGGTTGTGCACATCTTTTGTTATGTTTATTCTTGGGCACTGCATATTATTTTTGCTATTGTAAAAAAAAAAAGGTCTTTCCTTTTACAATTCCAATCTCTCCAATTGGTCATTGTCAATGTGAAAGAATATTACTAATTTATTGTGTGTTTACTGTGCATCTGGAAATATTGTTGAACTCTTTTTAAAAAATCTAATAGACTTCTAGAATTCTCTATGTAGATAATCATATTGTCTGCACATAACCACAGTGTTGACCCATCACTTAGCATGCTTACACATTTAACTTTGTTTCCTCATCTTATTGCATTGGCTAAGATCTCCAGGGGGACGCTGAATAGTAGCATGAATAGAGGGACACTTTTATTTTACAAGCAAAGAAACAAGGCTTTGGGTTTGTCCAAGGTCATTCAATGAATTAGAGCAGAGACAAGGCTGGATTCTAAGGTTTACAAACTTCTCTTTCCTTTATGATTCCTTGCTTTTTTGGTTTGTATTTGGTTATTTTAATTAACACAAAACCAATTTGCTCTCAGGACTCTTGATTTTAAAACTATTAAATCCTTAAAACTTACATATGGTCCTTTGTACCAAGGGAATATAACGCATCAGCATCCTCGTGTTGACATGAAATCTGTTGTTCTTTGATTATGAAAGCATAGCACAACATATAGAGAAGATGAATCACTATGTTGTCAACCTGAAACTAATGTAGCACCATGTGTCAACTATACTCAAATAAAAAACAATTAAAAAGCATGTCAGCTATTTAAAACCAGAACCTACTAGTCTGAGAGTATGTTTCTACCTGGGAAATCCATGAAGTAGTGTCTTCTTGTTAGAGAGAGACTTTAAGAGGATGCAGCTCCTATAATAAAAATAGCTAAGTTTTATGGATCACTTAAGATGAAGCTGGCACAGTGCTAGGTACTTTTCAAGTATGCTCTCTTTATGTCTTTATAACAATGCTCTGAGGTGTATGTTATTACCTCCATTTTAGAGATGAAGAAACTGAACCTCAGAGTAACTTGCCCAAGGTCTCCTGTTCCTGAGTTTATAGAGCTTGGACTCAAATCAAGGTTAGACATCAAAGTATATGATCTACATTGAGTGATATATATTTTGACTGCCATCAGATGTACACATGTGAAATTAATATTGGATGAATTCAAATGCAGTTTGGAGGAATGAACTCTTTTCACTGTGTTAGCTTAAATTAATAGAATGCATGAAAAATAAGGCAAATGTAGTTGTGTCTTAGTATCTCTTCCTCATAAATACATACAAAGCAATAATAGATTCCAGTTAGTAAATGTCTCTAATTTGCTGGGCACACTATGCATATTGTATCTTATCTGCATAACAAATTTGGAAGGAAAGTCTTGTTAGTACCATTTTAGGGAATAGGAAACTGGGGCTCCCAGAGATTTAGTAACAACTAATAAGGCACAGAGCCAGGTCGTGCCCTGCTACTTACACCACATTAGGCTGACCAAGCTGGCTTGTCAGCCCAAAGCTGTGTTTTGGTCACACTAGATTCCCAGTTGAAAAAATGTGCTCTAGCAGCTGCATTTAAAAGAATCATTTCTATCATTATGCAGTATGTAGAACCCAAGAGGGGCTTCTATAAACATGAGTACATGTTCCCAGACAAAGGAGATAATATCTATGACAAACAGCCATTATCTAGAACATCTGTTAGGCTGTTTCTCCTGGTTTTAAATAATGCATGGCGTGCTCTAATTCAGGTGTACTCCTGGAAACCCAGCAGCTTCTGGCGTGATTTCTGTGATCTCTGGGTATGATGAATGAGAATATCTGTTGATCATGGAGTATACCACTTAATCAAGCACTTTGGCTTTGCATCAAATTTTCTATATTTTTAACTATAATTATAGCTATAACCATGACTACTTATCTTGCCTTATAATTTACATAGTGATTCCACATTCAGTGTCTCATCAGCATTTAATCCTCAAAACAGTTCTTCTTGACAGTCATTAATATTGTTCACATAATAATGTTTTTGAGATTGTCCACATGTATTGACAAGGAGAGACATCCAAGAGATACTGTTCTTGGAGAAGAGTGAGCTCTCACAATATGGTCTAATGTGGTGCTGTTTGGTTTAATTTTACCCATGAAAGAGGATGAAGGAACATATATCAAACAGATGATGGTTATCTCTGGTGGCAAGGGTTTCAGAAAAGCTTTCTCATTTATTTTACATATGTTTGTATTCTTTTTTTAAAAATTTAATTTTATTTTATACATATGGTTTCTTTTAAATACACATTTTTTCACAAGTATAAAGTTACATAGATACTGTTTTAAAAAATCATATAGTCCCTCAAGGCTGGTAATAGGACAGCAGTAACCTAACCCTCACCCCCTTCATCCCCACTGTAAGGAGGCAATGAATTTGAACATAGTAGGTGTTTGGGATTTATTACTACATTTCAAACTAAATGTTTTTACTGCTATTTCTTATTGTTCAGTTTGAGAAATTATATATTGACTTCCTGCTATAAGAGATGGGAATTTAGCACACTTGTATGCATACCTTCCATCCCTGATCATCCCACTGTGGTTGCAGCATAAGTAAATGTTACTTGCACCTGAGCCAGATCATGTACTATAGTTACTTTTCTTTTCGTGTACAACTTTTTCCCTCCATAATTGGTAATAGTCTCTTTTAAACATTCATCTTCCAGCTATCTTCCAGAAGCCTGCTTCTCTTCAAGATAATCAAACATTTCAGGAATCCATCTGTCTATCATCTCAATGGAATCTTTCTGGACTTATTCATCCTGGAAGCTCCTTTAGCCATCATTGGATTCTCCCTACTTTTATTTGGGATGGATCTTCTGTTTTCTGGATCCCATGTCTTAAGCTTTCTCGATTTACCTCTCCTCCCCCATTTTAGCCCAACACCTCTAATGTTCCTTTCTGCAAAAAGGGGGCCTAAAAGATAAATTTGTGGAAGGCTTGCAAGTTTGAAAATGTCTTTATTCTCCCTTTACATGGGTTGATAGTTTGGCTGAGTATAGAATTCCAGATTGGAAATTCTTTTCCCCCCTAGCTTTGGTGTTGCTACTGAGAAGTCCAAAGACATTTTGATTCCTAACACTACAAATAAAATTGTATTTTCTTTATGGAAATGTTTGGGGTCTTCTCTTTGTCAGCAAGATTCTGGAATTGCCAAATAATAGGCCTTGGTGTGGATTTGTTCTTACCTATTTTGACAGGCCATTGATGGGTGCTTTCAATCTGGAGACTCATGTCTTTTAGTTTTGGTAAGCTTTAGTGAGGCATTTCTTTATTTTTATTTACTTTTTATTTTTTAAAAATTTTTATTATGTTAATCACCATACATTACATTATTAGTTTTTTTTCTTTTTATTGTTATGTTAATCACCATACATTACATCATTAGTTTTAGACGTAGTGTTCCATGATTCATTGTTTGTGCATAACACCCAGTGCTCCATGCAGAACGTGCCCTCTTTAATACCCATCACCAGGCCAACCCATCCTCCCACCCCCCTCCCCTCTAGAACCCTCAGTTTGTTTTTCAGAGTCCATCATCTCTCATGGTTCCTCTCCCCCTCCGATTTCCCCCCCTTCATTCTTCCCCTCCTGCTATCTTCTTCTTCTTCTTCTTTTTTTTTTTTTTTTTAAAGATTTTATTTATTTATTTGAGAGAGAGATTGAGAGACAGCACAAGAGGGAAGAGGGTCAGAGGGAGAAGCAGACCCCCCGCCGAGCGGGGAGCCCGATGTGGGACTCGATCCCGGGACTCCAGGATCATGACCTGAGCCGGAGGCAGTCACTTAACCAACTGAGCCACCCAGGCGCCCCTCTTCTTTTTTTTTAACATATATTGCATTATTTGTTTCAGAGATACAGATCTGAGATTCAACAGTCTTGCACTACATTATTAGTTTTTGATGTAGTGTTCCATGATTCATTGTTTGTGTGTAACACCCAGTGCTCCATGCAGAATGTGCCCTCTTTAATACCCATCACCAGGCTAACATGTTCCCTCACCCCATTCCTCTCTAGAACCCTCAGGTTGTTTCTCAGAGTCCATAGTCTCTCATGGTTCGTCTCCCCCTTCGATTTCTCCCCCTTCATTTTTCCCTTCCTGCTATCTTCTTCTTCTTCTTCTTCTTCTTCTTCTTTTTTTTTTTAACATATAATGTATTATTGCTTTCAGAGGTACAGGTCTGTGATTCAACAGTCCTACACAGTTCACAGCACCCACCATAGCACATACCCTCCCCAGTGTCTATCACCCAGCCACCCCATTCCTCCCACCCTCCACCACTCCAGCAACCCTCAGTTTGTTTCCTGAGATTAAGAATTCCTCACATCAGTGAGGTCATATGATACATGTCTTTCTCTGATTGACTTATTTCGCTCAGCATAACACCGTCCAGTTCCATCCATGTCGTTGCAAATGGCAAGATCTCATTCCTTTTGATGGCTGCATAAATTCCATTGTATATATATATATATACCACCTCTTCTTTAGCCATTCATCTGTCGATGGACATCTTGGCTCTTTCCACAGTTTGGCTATTGTGGACATTGCTGCTATAAACAACAGGGTGCACGTACCCCTTTGGATCCCTACATTTGAATTTTAGGGGTAAATACCCAGTAGTGCAATTGCTGGATCATATGGTAGCTCTATTTTCAACTTTTTGAGGAACCTCCAAACCGTTTTCCAGAGTGGCTGCACCAGCTTGCATTCCCACCAACAGTGTAGGAGGGTTCCCCTTTCTCCGCATCCCTGCCAGCATCTGTCATTTCCTGACTTAATTTTAGCCATTCTGACTGTTGTGAGGTGATATCTCATTGAGGTTTTGATTTGGATTTCCCTGATGTTGAGCGATGTTGAGCACTTTTTCACGTGTCTGTTGGCCATTTGGATGTCTTCTTTGGAAAAATGTCTGTTCATGTCTTCTGCCCATTTCTTGATTGGATCATTTGTTCTTTGGGCATTGAGTTTAAGAAGTTCTTTATAGATTTTGGATACTAGCCCTTTATCTGATATGTCATTTGCAAATATCTTCTCCCATTCTGTCGGTTGTCTTTTCGTTTTGTTGACTGTTTCTTTTGCTGTGCAAAAGCTTTTTATCTGGATGAGGTCCCAATAGATCATTTTTGCCCTTGCTTCCCTTGCCTTTGGCGATGTTTCTAGGAAGAAGTTGCTTTGTCTGAGGTCAAAGAGGTTGCTGCCTGTGTTCTCCTTTAGGATGTTGATGGACTCGTGTCTCATATTGAGGTCTTTCAACCATTTGGAGTCTACTTTTGTGTGTGGTGTAAGGAAATGGTCCAGTTTCATTCTTCTGCATGTGGCTATCCAATTTTCCCAACACCATTTGTTGAAGAGACTGTCTTTTTTCCATTGGACATTCTTTCCTGCTTTGTCAAAGATTAGTTGATCTACAGTTGAAGGTCCATTTCTGGACTCTCTATTCTGTTCCATTGATCTATGTGTCTGTTTTGGGGCCAGTACCATACTCTCGTGATGATGACAGCTTTGTAATAGAGCTTGCAGTCTGGAACTGTGGTGCTGCCAGCTTTGCTTTTCTTTTTCAACATTCCTCTGGCTTTTCAGGGTCTTTTCTGGTTCCATACAAATTTTAGGATTATTTGTTCCATTTCTTTGAAAAAAGTGGATGGTATTTTGATAGGGATTGCATTAAATGTGTAGATTGCTCTAGGTAGCATTGACATCTTCACAATATTGGTTCTTCCAATCCATGAGCATATATTTTAAATTTCTTTGTGTCTTCCTCAATTTCTTTCATGAGTATTTTATAGTTTTCAGAGTACAGATTCTTTGCCTCTTTGGTTAGATTTATTCCTAGGTATCTTATGGTTTTGCGTACAGTTGTAAATGGGATTGACGCCTTAATTTCTCCTTCTTCTGCCTTGTTGTTGGTGTATAAGAATGCCACTGATTTCTGTGCATTGATTTTATATCCTGCCACTTGACTGAATTCCTGTATGAGTTCTAGCAGTTTAGGGGTGGAGTGTTTTGGGTTTTCCACATAAAGTATCATATCATCTGCAAAGAGTGAGTTTGACTTCTTTGCTGATTTGGATGCCTTTTATTTCTTTTTGTTTTCTGATTGCTGTGGCTAGGACTTCTAATACTATGTTGAATAGCAGTGGTGATAGTGGACATCCCTGCTGCATTCCTGACCTTAGGGGGAAAGCTCTCAGTTTTTCCCCATTGAGAATGATATTAGCTGTGGGTTTTTTCATAGATGGCTTTTATGATATTGAGGTATGTTCCCTCTATCCCTATACTCTGAAGAGTTTTGATCAAGAAAGGATGCTGTACTTTGTCAAATGCTTTTTCTGCATCTATTGAGAGGATCATATGGTTCTTGTTCTTTCCTTTATTAATGTATTGTATCACATTGATTGATTTGCGGATGTTGAACCAACCTTGCAGCCCAGGGATAAATCCCACTTGGTCGTGGTGAATAATCCTTTTAATGTACTGTTGGATCCTATTGGCTAGTATTTTGGTGAGAATTTTTGCATCCATGTTCATCAAGGATATTGGTCTGTAGTTCTCCTTTTTGATGGGGTCTTTGTCTTGTTTTGGCATCAAGGTAATGGTGGCCTCATAAAATGAGTTTGGAAGTTTCCCTTCCATTTCTATTTTTTTGGAACAGTTTCAGAAGAATAGGTATTAATTCTTTTTGAAATGTTTGGTAGAATTCCCCTGGGAAGCCATCTGGCTCTGGGCTTTTGTTTGTTGGGAGATTTTTGATGACTGCTTCAATTTCCTTAATGGTTATAGGTCTGTTCATGTTTTCTATTTCTTCCTGGTTCAGTTTTGGTAGTTGCATCCATTTCTTCCAGATTATCTAATTTGCTCGCCATAGTTCCTCATAATATGTTCTTATAATTGTTTGTATTTCTTTGGTGTTGGTTTTGATCTCTCCTCTTTCATTCATGATTTTGTTGATTTGGGTCATTTCTCTTTTCTTTTTGATAAGTCTGGCGAGGGTTTTATCAATCTTGTTAATTCTTTCAAAGAACCAGCTCCTAGTTTTACTGATCTGTTCTACTGTTCTTTTGGTTTCTATCTCATTGATTTCTGCTCTGATCTCTATTATTTCTCTTCTCTGTTGGTTTAGGCTTTATTTGTTGTTCTTTTTCCAGCTCCTTTAGGTGTAGGGTTAGGTTGTGTATTTGAGACCTTTCTTGTTTCTTGAGATAGGCTTGTATTGCTATATACTTTCTTCCCAGGATGGCCTTTGTTGCATCCCAATGATTTTGAACAGTTGTGTTTTCATTTTCATTTGTTTCCATGATTTTTAAAATTCTTCTTTAATTTCCTGGTTGACCCATTCATTCTTTAGTAGGATGCTCTTTAGCTTCCATGTGTTTAAGTTCTTTCCAACTTTCCTCTTGTGATTGAGTTCTAGTTTCAAAGCATTGTGGTCTGAACATATGCAGGGAATGATCCCAATCTTTTGGTACCATTTGAGACCTGATTTGTGACCTAGGATGTGATCTATTCTGAAGAATGTTCCATGGGCACTAGAGAAGAATATGCATTGTGTTGCTTTGGGATGGAATGTTCTGAATATATCTGTGAAGTCCATTTGGTCCAGTGTGTCACTTAAAGTCGTTATTTCGTTGTTGATCTTTTGCTTAGATGATCTGTCCATTTCAGTGAGGGGGGTGTTAAAGTCCCCCACTATTATTGTATTGTTGTTGATGTGTTTCTTTGCCTTTGTTATTAATTGGCTTATATAAGTGGCTGCTCCCATGTTAGGGACATAGGTATTTACAATTGTTAGATCTTCTTGTTGGATAGACCCTTTGCGTATGATATAGTGTCCTTCCTCATCTCTTATTGTAGTCTTTGATTTAAAATCTAATTTGTCTGATATAAGGATTTCCAGCCCAGCTTTCTTTTGGTGTCCATTAGCATGGTAAATGGTTTTCCACCCCCTCACTTTCAATCTGGGGGTGTCTTTGGGTCTAAAATGAGTCTCTTGCAGACAGCATATCGATGGGTCTTGTTTTTTAATCTGTGTCTTTTGATTGGTGTATTTAGCCCATTTACATTCATGGTAACTATTGAAAGATATGAATTTAGTGTCATTGTATTTCCTGTAAGGTGACTGTTACTGTATATTGTCTGTGTTTCTTCCTGGTCTATGTTGCTTTTAGGCTGTCTCTTTGCTTAGAGGACGCCTTTCAATATCTCTTGTAGGGCTGGTTTTGTGTTTGCAAATTCCTTTAGTTTTTGTTTGTCCTGGAAGCTTTTTCTCTCTCCTTCTATTTTCAATGACAGCCTAGCTAGATATAGTATTCTTGGCTGCATATTTCTCTCATTTAGTGCTCTGAATATATCCTGGCAGTCCTTTCTGGCCTGCCAGGTCTCTGTGGATAGGTCTAGATTGCCCATCTAATGTTTCTACCATTGAAGGTTACAGATCCCTTCTCCTGAGCTGCTTTCAGGATTTTCTCTTTGTTTCTGAGACTCATAAGTTTTACTATTAGAAGTCGGGATGTTGACCTATTTTTATTGATTTTGAGAGGGGTTCTCTGTGCTTCCTGGATTTTGATACCTGTTTCCTTCCCCAAATTAGGGAAGGTCTCTGCTATAATTTGCTCCAATATACCTTCTGCCCCTCTCTCTCTTTCTTCCTCTTCTGGGATCCCAATTATTCTAATATTTTTTCATCTTATGGTATCGCTTATCCATGAAATTCTGCCCTCGTGATCCAGTAGGTGTTTATCTCTCTTTTCCTCAGCTTCTTTATTCTCCATCATTTGGTCTTGTATATCACTAATTCTCTCTTCTGCCTCATTTATCCTAGCAGTTAGTGCCCCCACTTTTGATTGCACCTCATTAATAGCCTTTTTGAATTTGACTTGGTTAGATTTTTGTTCTTTTATTTCTCCAGAATGGGTTTCTCTAATAACGTCCATGATTTTTTCAAGCCCAGCTAGTATCTTTAAAATCATCATTTTGGACTCTAGTTCTGACATTGTACTAATGTCCTTATTGAGTAGGTCCCTGGCAGTTGGTACTGCCTCTTTTTCTTTTTGTTGAGGTGATTTTTTCTGTCTTGTCATTTTGTCCACATGAGAATAGATGAGTGAGAGAACAAAATGCTAACAGGGTAAAAACATCCCCAGAAAATATATTCTAAACAAATCAGGAAAGACCTGAAACAGGGGGAAAAGAAAGGGAAAGAAAGAAAAAAGAAAAAGAAAAAAGATAAAAACAAACAAAAACAGAACAAAACCAAAAAATACAATATGATCAAATATGATCAGGCTGCCACACACTAGATTTTGTGTGTATTTTGGTCTATTAGAAGAAAGTGCCTCCCAAAATTTTAAAGAAAGAACAACTTATATATGTACAAAAATAAGGGTTAATAAGATGAAGGGATGGAATACGAGTGTAAGGATGAAAATTATAAAAAATTTTATAAAAGGAATTGATAAGAATTTGTTTGAAAAAAGAGAGAAGAGGATTTAAAAAAAAAGAAAAAAAAGGGAAAGAATGTGATCAGGCAGACTAGAACAAAGCCATACACTAGAGATTTAGGGTATATTTTGGTCTGTTAGAAGAAACTGTATCTCAAAATTTTAAAGAGAGAACAACTTATATATATATGCCAAAAATAAGGTTAACTACTATGAAGGGATTGAATATGACTCTTAAAATAAAAATAAAATGTTTTTTAAAAAAGGGATTGATAAGATGTTGTTTGAAAAAGGGAAAAAGAAAAGTTCAAAAAAAAATACAGTTAAAAAAATTCACTTTGAAAGACTAAAGAATCATGGGAAAAAGCCATGAATTCTATGTTCAGTATTCCCCTAGCGCTGGAGTTCTGCCTTTCTCATTGATTAGTAAACTTGGTCTTGGCTGGCTGTTCTTGCTGATCTTCTGGGGGAGGGGCCTGTTGCTGTGGTTCCCAAATGTCTTTGCTGGAGGCGGGATTGCTCCGTCCTTGCGGGGTCCAGGCTAAGTAATCTGCTCGGGTTTGCTCTCGGGAACTTTTGTTCCCTGCAAGCTTTCGGTACAGCTTTGGAGGACGAGAATGAAAATGGCAGCCTCCCAATCTCCGCCCTGGAGGAGCCGAGAACTGGAGGCTCCACTCCTTAGTGAGCCCCCAGAGAAAAGCAGTCAATCACTCCCATCTCCCAGGTCTCCAGCTGCACTCCATACTCACCCAGCCTGTGACCAAATATTTCTATCTTTGGCAGCCAACCCCCTGTGGAGTCTCCAAATCCAGCAGATCCCTGTGGTGCGCTCCCATGCCACTCCTCCCAGGGAGGAAGGGGAGTCTCCCCGGATCTGCTGCTTGTTGGGTCCCTGCTGGAGGAGCAGTGGCCCGACACTGCTGTGGATCATGGTTTATGGCAACCCCGAGCTGAGAGCCTGAGCCTTGGTTCCATCTCTGCAGCCGGCTTCCCCGATCCCATACCTGGGAGCTCTGCCACACTCAGGCACCCCTGGTCTTTCTGTGACCCCGAGGGTCCTCAGACCACACTGTCTCAGAGAGGGTTCCACCCCCCACTTAGCCCCTGGAGTGAAGTCCCTCAGCAGAGCCAACTTCTAAAAGTTCTGATTTTGTGCTCAGCTACTCTATCACTTGCCAGTAGCGGCTGACAGAGGTCCCCTCCCCTGCCATCTATGCTCCTGAATATCACCTTGGATTCACTTCTCCACACATCCTACCTTCCAGAAAGTGGTCGTTTTCTGTTCAGAGAGTTGTTGCCATTCTTTTCTTTGATCTCCTGTTGAGTTCGTAGGTGTTCAGAATGGTTTGATCCCTATCCAGCTGACTTCCTGGGACCAGACCAAATCCAGGTCTCCTATTCCTCTGCCATCTTGCTCTGTCCCCGGCATTTCTTTATTTTTAAATAATATCTTCCTCTGTGTTTTGTTCTTCAACTCTCATGATTTGTTATTGGGCCTCCTGCACTGATCTTAACTGTAAAGATATTTTAAGGATTAGGATCCATCTCTTTTATAAAAGAGATGTCCTTAACTATACTTACTAACCCTCTAAGACATAGGCATTTACTTCACATTTCTGGTTATTTTTAGCAGCAGAATGGCTATGGCAACACAAGATGTCTCCACAAGATGCCATTCAAGACACCCTTTGTTTCATTTCATAGAGGGGACTTCACAGTTGAAATATCAGATTATGTCCAGTTTGAGAAGATTCACATTCATTCATTCATCTAGCAAATGTTTATTAAGTGCCTACTTTGAGCCAGATGTAGATTTCAGCAACAAGTGGCTGCAGATCCAAGTTGGAATTGCTGCTAGTGAAACTGGAAGGTCACCCCCACCACTTCCCATGCTATCCTCCTCCCCATTTCCTTAGCAGTCTAGCTGCTCCTTAAATGAATGTCGGTCAGTTTCCACCCATCTTCATTAGACCTCACCCCACCCCCTCTGGTGCCTTAGCCTGTACTGGGTTCTTTACTCGTGGAATCAGCTTGTCTCCTGGGATCCCCTTCTCTAGCACCTTGTTTCATCTTCCTCTGCTCCAACACTATGTATGTCATAGAATACGCCATGGTATATGGCTGTTATGAAATATGTCTCCTTTCCTACTATATATGGTGCCCTACTTACCTGTACCCTGTTGCTCTTATCACTTGGGTCACAGCGGCCCAACTTTCATCTGCCATCACCTGCCATGACTGATCCAAGCCCACTCCCCGACCATGCATCTGTCACCCACAGCAACCACCGGCGGGGTGATGTGCCCGTACCTTCCTTACCCTCACCTCATTGTTTTTCTACCAGGGTTTTCTTTATTCCCCAAATAAACTACTTGTGGCTGAATCCTTAAATTAGGGTTTGTTGCTGGGGCAACCCAAACTAAGATTTAGTTTTAGATCTATGGGGAATTTTAAGCAAAATGTATAGATTTGTATGTCTTGTTTCATTAACTCTAGACACTATATCCAGATTCTTCATGGTCTAAGGTGAAATATTATTTCCCCTCCCCTTTCCTCCACCTTTTCTTCACATTTCCATCCTTTTTTCAGTTGTATCTTACTTTTACATTGTTTAGTTTGCTAACATTTACAGTCTATTACCATATTGAAATCTTCTTGGATTTTTTTTCTATAGGTTGATTCTAAAAGTTGAAAACCAACAAACTAAGTGTACATTATCATGCTTTGATAATGCTCTTTAATTGCAGAGCCAAATAGAATTTCCTTTCTTTCTTCATGGGTTCAATGCCAAGAATCTTATGTCACTCAAAGGAGGACATTTCTAGCACCAAGAGCAAATGGAGTTCCCTTGTTACACTCCTTTCCTTTCTCAAAATCATGCCACAGTTTAGTCTCTTTTGTGTCAGGACTTTGATTCTCTTGCAAGTTTTTTATTCATTCTGGAGTTTCCAGTGTTGTTTTTTTGTTTGTTTTGTTTTGTTTTTTGTTTTTGTAGAGATATGTTATCATGTCACAAATATTTTCTGACTTCTTACTGATTCCACCAGTTGATTCCATTCCAGGTTTTCTTGAAGATACTCTTCATGGAGCTTACCCACTTTCTATTCCAATTTGGACTGATTGCTTTCTAAACTAACTTTTTACCTATCATCCTTAGATTTATTTTCATTGTATTTCTAGGTTAATTCTACAGTCTCTTTTTGTGCTGCCTTTTCATTTTTATTAGTTTTCATTTGTTTTTTTTTGTTGTGGCACTTTGTTAAGTCATTTCCATAAAAAGAATGTGGGAAAAGTTTGCTTTCTGAATCCTTATGGGATCAAAAACATGTTTATTTTATCTCAGATATATTAATAATTTGGCTAAATATAAAAATATTGCATACCTTACTTTGAGCATACAATTATTAGGTAAAGGGGCACCTGGGTGGCTCAGTCATTAAGCATCTGCCTTCGGCTCAGGTCATGGTCCCAGGGTCCTGGGATCGAGCCCCGTGTTGGGCTCCCTGCTCTATAGGAAGCCTGCTTTCTCCCTCTCCCACTCCCCCTGCTTGTGTTCCTTCTCTCGCTGTGTCTCTCTCTCAAATAAATAAATAAAATCTTTAAAAAAATAAAACAAATTATTAGGTAAATTAAATTTTCAATAGAACCTTGAGGGCCTTTCTGCATTATCTAATAATACCCAGTATTGTTGATGTTACCGTAAGTCTCAGTCCTTTGCATATGACCTGCTTTTTCTGTCTGCAAGTGTTTTGTATATTCTTTGTGTCCTTGGTATTCTGACATTTCAGAAGTATCTATATAGTTCTTAATCATTTTTCATGCACATTGACTGTACTCAGTGGGCCATTTTAATGTGAAGATTTGGATTAAATCCTCTGATAACTTTTCTTCTCTTATTGCATGGCTTTTATAATTTCTAGGTAGCTGGTGTGCATTTTTTAAATTAACATATAATGAATTATTTATTTCAGGGGTACAGGTCTGTGATTCATCAGTCTTATATAATACCTACTGCTCATTACAACACATGCCCTCCCCAATGTCCATCACCCAGGTACCCCATAGCCTCACCCCCTCTCCCTCCAGCAACCCTCAGTTTGTTTCCTAAGATTAAGAGTCTCTTATGGAAGGAAAAATATTGTGAAAATGTCTATGCTACCTAGAACAATCTACACATTTAATGCAATCCCTATCAAAATACCATCAACTTTTTTTTCAAAGAAATGGAACAAATAATCCTAAAATTTGTATGGAGCCAGAAAAGATCCCGAATAGCCAGAGGAATGTTGAAAAAGAAAAGCAAAGCTGGAGGCATCACAATTCCGGACTTCCAGCTCTATTACAAAGCTGTCATCATCAAAACAGTATGGTATTGGTACAAAAACAGACACATAGATCAATGGGACAGAATAGAGAGCCCAGAAATGGACCTTCAACTCTATGGTCAACTAATCTTTGACAAAGCAGGAAAGAATGTCCAATGGAAAAAAGACAGTCTCTTCAACAAATGGTGTTGGAAAAATTGGACAGCCACATGCAGAAGAATGAAACTGGACCATTTCCTTACCCCACACACAAAAATAGACTCAAAATGGATGAAAGATCTAAATGTGAGACAGGAATCCATCAAAATCCTAGAGGAAAACACGGGCAGCAGCCTCTTCGACTTCAGCTGCAGCAACTTCTTCCTAGACACACCACCAAAGGCAAAAAGAAACTATTGGGACCTCATCAAGATAAAAAGCTTTTGCACAGCAAAGGAAACAGTCAACAAAACCAAAAGACAACCGACAGAATGGGAGAAGATTTTTGCAAATCACATTATCAGATAAAGGGCTAGTATCCAAAATCTATAAAGAACTTATAAAACTCAACACCCAAGGAACAAACAATCCAATCAAGAAATGGGGAGAAGACATGAACAGACATTACTGCAAAGAAAACATTCAAATGGCCAACAGACACATGAAAAAGTGCTCAACATCACTTGGCATCAGGGAAATACAAATGGATGGAAAGAGCCTAGATGTCCATCAACAGATTATTGGACCAGAGAGGGAGACAAACCATAAGAGACTCAATCTCAGGAAACAAACTGAGGGTTGCTGGAGTGGAGGGGGCTGGGAGGGATGGGGTGGCTGGGTGGTGGACATTAGGGAGGGTATGTGCTATTGTGAGCACTGTGAATTGTGTAAGACTGATGAATCACAGACCTGTACCCCTGAAACAAATGATATATTATATGTCAATAAAAAAAGAGTCTATTATGGTTTGTCTCCCTCTCTGGTTTCATCTTGTTTCATTTTTTCCTCTCTTCCCCTATGATCCTGTATTGTTCTTAAATTCCACATATTAGTGAGATCATACGATAATTGTTTTCTCTGATGGACTTATTTTGCTTAGCATAATACCCTATCTAGTTCCATCCATGTTGCTGTAAATGGCAAGATTTTATTTTTTTGATGGCTGTGTAATATTCCACTGTATATATATACCACATCTTCTTTATCCATTCATCTATCGATGGACATCTGGGCTCTTTCCATAGTTTGGCTATTGTGGACCCTGCTGCTATAAACATTGGGGTGTAAGTGCCCCTTCAGATCACTACATTTGTATCTTTGGGGTAAATACCCAATAGTGCAATTGCTGGGTCGCATGGTAGCTCTATTTTCAACTTTTTGAGGAACCTCCATACTGTTTTCTAGAGTGGCTGCACCAGCTTGCATTCCCACCTACAGTATAAGAGGGTTCCCTTTTCTACACATCCTTGCCAACATCTGTCATTTCCTGACTTGTTAATTTTAGCCATTCTGACTGGTGTGAGGTGATATCTCACTGTGGTTTTGATTTGGATTTCCCTGATGCCCAGCGATGTTGAGCACTTTTTCATGTGTCTGTTGGCCATTTGGATGTCTTCTTTGCAGAAATGTCTGTTCATGTCTTCTGCCCATTTCTTGATTGGATTATTTGTTTTTTGGGTGTTGAGTTTGATGAGTTCTTTATAGATTTTTAATACCAGCCTTTTATCTTATAAGTCATTTGCAGATATTTTCTCTCATTCTGTAGGTTGCCTTTTAGTTTTGTTGACTGTTTTCTTTGCTATGCAAAAGCCGTTCATCTTTTAAAAAAAAATTTTTTATTGTTATGTTAATCACCATACATTACATCATTAGTTTTAGATGTAGTGTTTCATGATTCATTGTTTGTGCATAACAGCCAGTGCTCCATGCAGAACGTGCCCTCTTTAATACCCATCACCAGGCTAACCCATCCTCCCACCCCCCATCCCCTCTAGAACCCTCAGTTTGTTTTTCAGAGTCCATTGTCTCTCATGGCTCGTCTCTCCCTCCGATTTCCCTCCCTTCATTCTTCCCCTCCTCAAAAGCCGTTCATCTTGATGAAGCCCCAATAGTTTGTTTTTGCCTTTGTTTCCCTTGCCTTTGGAGACATGTCTAGCAAGAAGTTGTTGCGGCCGAGGTCAAAGAGGTTGCTGCCTGTGTTCTCCTCAAGGATTTTGATGGATTCCGGTTTCACATTTAGGCCTTTCATCCATTTTGAGTCTATTTTTGTGTGTGGTGTAAGTTTCATTCTTCTGCATGTGGCTGTCCAATTTTCCCAACACCATTTGTTGAAGAGACTGTCTTTTTTCCATTGGACATTCATTCCTGCTTTGTCGAAGATTTGTTGACCATAGAGTTGAGAGTCCATTTCTGGGTTCTCCATTATGTTCCATTGATCTATGTGTCTGTTTTTGTACCAATACCCTACTGTCTTTATGATTACAGCTCTGTAATTCAGCTTGAAGTCCATAATTGTGATGCCACCAGCTTTGGTTTTCAACATTACTTTGGCTATTCAGAGTCTTTTCTGATTACATACAAATTTTAGAATTGTTTATTCCAGCTCTGTGAAAAATACTGATGGCATTTTAATAGGAATTGCATTGAATGTGTAGATTGCTTTGGGTAGCATAAATAATTTCAGGTGTGCAACATAGTGATTCAACAAGTTTATACATTATGCTCTATT
The DNA here is from genome assembly GCF_029215605.1 of Mirounga angustirostris. Lineage (NCBI taxonomy): Eukaryota > Metazoa > Chordata > Mammalia > Carnivora > Phocidae > Mirounga > Mirounga angustirostris. Next base: position 92,102,767 of record NW_026991718.1, on the reverse strand, counting down.
CACCACTAGTGTCTCCATACATCGCTTTTACAGTATCATTGACTATATTCCTTAGGCTGTGACTTATTCATTCCATAATTAGAAGCCAGTATCTCCCACTTTCCTTCACCTATTTTGTCCAACCCCCTACATCCTGTCCCCTCTGACAATCATCAGTTTGTTCTCTGTATTTATAGGTCTGATTTTGCTTTTTGTCTGCTTATTCATTTGCTGTTGTTATTTTGTTTTTTGCTTTCAAGATTCCACTTATGAGTGAAATCACATGGTATTTGTCTTTTTCTGTCTGACTTATTTCACTTAGCATAGTACCCTCTAGGTCCTTACCCAAAGAAAACGAAAACACTGATTCAAAAAGATATATGCACCCCTGTGTTTATTGCAGTATTATTTACCATCCTGTGCATTTTGAACCACAGTTTTCTCTACACAGGCTTATTCTTCAACATGCTTCCACCCACTCAGTCCTGAAAAAAAAAATTTTTTTTAAATCTCTCATCCTTTGATTGTTGGTTTCCTTATCATTAACTGTTGCTCCTAAAAGATTGTTATTCTTTCCCTATTACCTCAAAGAAACCTTAAGAGAGGAGGAAGACAAATGCTTATACTTCATCCCTATTTACATTTTTCTCATTTTTGAAATTTTTACTTTGTATTAATTTCCCTGGAAAATAATTTGGTGCTTCTTTAAACTGATATTCTTTAAATATTTGTTCATTAGTGAAGAGGTATGGGGGAGCATGGTGAAGGGCACCTGCTGATGGCAGTCTTGGCTCTTCTGTTGTTCTGAGTTATTTTGCTTTGGTTCTTAATCCACATATCCCAACACAAAAGACAAAAACCTGCTTTTAAGCAGCCATCTCTGATCTAGATGGAAGCTCACTGACTGCTTGTGGTTACTTAAGCCTGACCCTTGGGAGGTCTTACTCCCCCACCTCAAGTAGCTTATTCAAAAGAATTCCTTTTGGTCACACTTGATGAGACAAGCTCTGGCGAATGCCATTTCCTTCATGTGACTCCATTTCCAGTGACTTTCTAGCCTCCTCGTGTAGAGCATCCAGCTGGCACATCTGGTACTCCGGCTCTCACACCAGTGAGCACCTCTGTCCAGGTGGATTTTCCATGGACTGTCCCGCTGGGAGCACAATTTGGGAAGATTTCCGAGGCTTGCTTCTTTGCCCATAGGAATAACTCTAAAATCCACTGGTGCCTGGGACTGAAAGCCCTTCTTGGCTGCCTTTCCATGCCATTCAGCCTCCCATTGTTTTCCATACCAACACTCGAGTCTCTTGATCTGTGCCCACTTCCAGCAACTCTGAGTGGGGTCACCAATTAAAGCAAGAGACAAAACGTTTCCTGAGCCAATGTGGTCTCCAGCTCTCTGCTTCCTGCTGCTGTTTGTGTGCGTGTGCTTTCCGCTTCTAATGGCCCCCTCCCCCATCTCTGTGTGTGTCCTTTTCGACATCTTCATTATTCCTCATTAGCTTTGGTTTCCTCTCTCCTCTTTTCCCCTTTTACATGTCCGTTATTTCCAACCCTTTAGCCACAGAAAATGAAGGGTGCCCCCTTTCCTGTCCCCTCGGGAGCCGCTCCTCCCTCAGCATCTCAGAGCAGACCCATCACCTGCGGGGTCTCAGGCGATGGCACACAGCCACTTGTCGCCCACAATGGGAGCTCTCAGAGCTGGGCAGCAAGGCCTGGGCGAGATGCCAACATGCCACAGAGAGGCAGCTTGGCCTCGCAGGGGGGTGTGAGCCTGGCAATCAGACCCTCGCAGAGCTGCCCCGACTTGCTGTGGGATCTGGAGCAAGTCACTTGACCTCTGCTCAGCTCCTCGTCCCCGAGAGGAAGTAAGGATGGCCTCCTGGAGGATGCTGGAAGAATCACCAATGAGAACAGGACACCCCACTGCCCAGCCTTGCAGACCCATGGTGGGCGGCTGTGTGTGCACGCGCACGTGCACACACACACACATTTATGCACACATATACATGTATTCACACACACAAACGAATATGCACACACAGACATACACTCACAAGTTACACAAACTTGCAGACACAAACATGTACACACTCAGACACAATAATGTCCACACACTCTTGCAAACACATTAAACAAGAACATATGCACCTTTATACATATACACACATTCACACATAGATACACAGAAATACACTCACAAATGCATGGTCATCACACAGTTAGGACACACATAATATGTGTATATGAGTGGGATTCCCAGTGAAATACAAACAAAACAAAATTTCAACTTCTTTTTATGAAAAGAACGTAAATGGCATTGCAGCTACATCACTGGGATTTCCCCCACACTTTTCTCTCATTTGCAATCAGCAATCTATCACGTGCGTGTGCTTGTCACTGGGCCAGCACAACTAGAGACGTGACAAAGCCGTAAATGTGGCCCCAGAGTTTGAGAAACTTTCAGTCTATTCAGGGAACACAAGCCAATGGCTGAGAAATAATGACTTAGCATGCTCTAGTGGAAAGCTTAGTGGGCAGTTCAGTAGCAGCCCAAAAGACTGTGTGGTGCATCCTGCTAGGAAAGGAGGATCAAAGAGGGCTATATGGAGGAAGAGACTCTTGGTTTGGTTGGGGAGAGCAGAGTACTGGTCATTAGCTGGACTTGGCTTCAGAGCCACAGACAACAGCTTTGACTCCAAAAATGCAAGTGGAACACATGGCAAAGAGTGAAATGTCCCATCAGTCCTTTTTTTCTGAAGATGTGGCCCCAAATGCCTGCTGTGGCCACACTGGGCCAGTGGGCTCTCAGCCATGTCAGGGCCACAGCACAGCATCAAAGTGGTGGCCACTGCTCTGGGCACATTTACACTCAGACTTGCTTGACATTGTCATTTCACTCCTTGTACATTTGCCTCTTGTAGTTGTGTATCTGTGATGGTAGACTGTATTTTACAAAAATGATTGCAATAATATTTCTGAGCCCTAAATATTCTTCTAGAACCTTGTCACACCCCATCAAGAGGTGGAGTCTCTCTCCCTTCCCTTGAGCCTGGGTAAGCCTTTGTGACTGCCTCAATGAATGCAGAAGTGATAGTGTGTGACCTTGAGCCTAGGTCACCTTCTAAGGTGATAGGGCTTCTGTATGGCTCTATCTTTGAAAAAAAAAAATGCCTTGGGAGCCTGGTACTCGCTTGTAAGGAGTCCAGCTATTCTGAAGCTGCTGTGCTGGAGAGACTATATGGAGAGACTACATGGGGATATGCAGGGAAATTCTGGATGCTCCAGCCCCAGCTGTTTGCATCTTCCAGCCCAGGTGCCAGCCATGAGGAGCCTTTGATGACTCCAGCCCAGCCTTTGGGCTGCACAGCTGACACTGAGTGGCATAAAGATATCTCTTCCTGATGAGGCCCACCAGACTGCTTATTCATGAACGAAACAAGAGGTGCTGTTGCTTTAAGTAGCTTCCCCGCTCCAAACAATCATCAATTATTTATTTAAGATTGTATTCTTTTAGAGCAGTTCTAGGCTCACAGCAAAATTGAGGAGAAGGTGCAGAGATTTACCATATATCCCCAAACATGCATAGCCTCCCCCATTATCAACATCCCCTTCAGAGTGGTACATTTTTTTTACAATGGATGAACCTACATGGACACATCATTATCACCCAAAGTTCTCAGTTTACTTTAGGGTTCACTCTTGGTGTTGTACATTTTATGGGTTTGGTCAAATGTATAATGACATGTGTCCATAGTTATAACATCATAGAGAGTCATTTCACTGTCTTAAAAATCCATGTGTTCTGCCTATTCATCCCTCCCCCTATTCCCCTATCCCTGGCAGCCACTGATTTTTTCTTTTCCCATAGCTTTGCTTCTTCCAGAATGTCATATAGTTGGAGTGATATAGTATGTAGCCTTTTCAAATTGGCTGCTTTCACTTACTTGGTAATATTAGTTATATGCATTTAAGTTCTTCCATGTCTTTTTATGTCTTGAAAGTTCATTTCTTCTTTAGCACTGAATAATATTCCATCGTGTGGATATACCAAAGTTTGTTTACCCATTCACCTACTGAAGGACATCTTGGTTACTTCTAAGTTTTGGCAATTATGAATAAAGCTACTATAAACATTCATGTGCAGGTTTTTGCATGGACATAAGTTTTCAACACATTTGGCTAAATACCAAGGAGCATGATTCCTGGATAATATGGTAATACTAAATTTAGATTTTTAAGAAACCACCAAACTGTCTTCCAAAGTGGCTATACATTTTGCATTTCCACCATTAATGAATGAGAGTTTCTGTTGCTCCACATCCTTGCCAACATTTGGTGTTGTAAGTGTTCTGGATTTTGGCCATTCTAATAGGTATGTAGTGGTATCTTGTGGTTGTTTTAATTTTCAATTCCCTGATGACATATGATGTTGAACATCTTTTCATGTACTTATTTGCCATCTGTGTATCTTCTTTGGTAATGTGTCTGTTAAGGAACCACTATGTTTTGGGGAGGTTTGCTGTTCAGCAATAGACAACTGGAGCATCAAGTTGGCAAAGTTCAGTCATGTTTGCCCTTAAACGCTGAGAAAAACCTTGAAAAACCTTTGCTGCTCTTGGGGGTCTTAAACAGGCAGAAGTCTTCCTGTGTGGACTATTTCAAAGTTGCACTCCTACTGAAAACACCAAAGAGGAAACACAAAACATCAAACCCCCTCTTCACAAACACATGGCATCACACAAACCACCCATATCAGCAAAGGGGACAGTCACTCACATTGAAGGGTACCCAGAATCAGGAGCCTCCTGTCCCACCTGCTCCATAAAGCATGAAATAACTAGCCCACAGAGGTTAAGAGACCAAAAGAGAACATCCTAATGGATGGATATTTTTGTAAAATACAATACAAATGAATTACGAAGAATATGAAATAAACATTCAAAATTCAAGTCCAAATTTATGATTAGATTTAGCAGACCTAAAGTTACTTTGTCATATTGCTATAAAAATATCTAAATGTTTAACCCTCCAAATCTCCACCTATCCCACTGCAGACCAACACTGCAGACCAAAGCATGTACCAAAGTGTGGACTCCTGACTGTTCTTCGACTAGCACAGACCTAGAGAGCAGATGGAAGCTACTTTTGTAAAGGCAACTCAGGAAAGGGAAAGGGGTTGAGGAAAAAAAGGCAAGATGTGTGGGAAGTGGGAGTGACAAGAAAGAAAAATGGCTTGTCTTCAGTGGAGGATGTACCAAGAAAGTGGAAGTCAAGGTTCCATAACGACCAACTTCATTCACTTGTTTTTTAGTCCAGGGTGGGTCTGAGGATCAGAGAAAAGTCTCCATCTGAGAGAGAGTGGACAGAGCTTGAGGATTTATAATATCTGTTATCCTGGCAGAGGCTGGTTTTGGGGATCCACTCACTTAAAGCAAATCCTCTTTCCAAGTTTTCATAGACTCGAAGTAAGCTCCAAAGGGCCCAGGATGGCCCCAGATATGTGCCCAGTGGCACATTCCTCACTCCATGGTGCTCTTCTTGGGAATCAGAGGCCCCATGTCTGAACCTTGGAGTTGCAGAAATGCGTGGACGCTTCAGTGTGTATGTGTTTGTGTATTTGTGTGTGAGTGTGTGTGTGTGTGTGCATGCAGCATGCATCAGGTCAGGGTCTAACCAACTTCCATCAGGGCACATCACCACTTACATCATGGCCAACAGCTATCCCTTCATCCTTGGGTATGTATGTCTCTGTTTCAACACATGTTGTAATCTCCATGTGCAGAAACGGTGCTGCCTCTGGGAGTTGATGGCGGGCAGAATAGCTCCTAGTTGCAAGATGGGTTGCAGGAGGACAGAAATGCATATGTAAATCACACAAGACCTCGGTCACGTTTGCAAATAAGTTACTTAAAAGTTTTTCAATTACAGTACCTTGAAGGGTTTTCATTATTAACATCATTTTTACCCTTCTTGCATTCTAATATGTTTTCTTGATGGAAGCAAAAAGCGTGAACTTACAATTCATACGCATTACTGACTCCCTTTCTCACCATTCTTGCATCTCACTGCCTGCAACTCTTACTGATATTGTTACTGTTTATAGCAATTTAGGGTTATTATGGAGTTTAAAATTCCTAAGCATTTTGGGGAAAGCATTGTAAAGATCTTAAGTGATATTTGTGTCAGTTTAATAAAATATGCACACACCCAACAATTTCACTTTTATTATTTACACCGAAGAAATAGTTGTACATATGCACAAGGGAGCATGTGAAAGGAAGTAGCTGGTGGCAATGTCTGGAATAATACAAATTTAAAAACAACCGAACTATCCATCGAAAAGGAAATAGACAAACTAAGGTTCATTCACACAGTGGAATACTCTACAATAGTTGAAAAGAATGTGGAGGTCTGTGAGTAGGAACATGGAAAGGCCTCCAAGATGCATCGTTGAGTAAGGAAAGGAATTCCCAGATAATATATAGGGCCTAATACTATTTCTTAAAGAAACAAAAGCTCCTATAAAGTATAAAGCACTACTACATGTTTCTAAGTATATACGCGGCATAGAAAATATTTTGTAAGGCTATATCCAAAATGATGGCTGCTCATGGAGAAGAGGAAACTGGAGTGGTGATGCTCAGAGGGGATTTTTTTAGCCTTATTTGTCAGGCTTGCAGTTTTCTTTTTTCTTTTTTTTTTTTTAATGAAGAAACATTACTCATGAGCTATTTATGTAGTTACAAAATATCAGAAATCTGGGTACCCTAATTAGCATGGCTATCATCCATAGCCATGCCTATGAGAATAAAGGTAGAATAAAGATGGGCTGGCGGGATGAGAGGGAGACAAGACCACTCACAGTGTGGTGCCAAGACTAGAGCCATGACTCACCCAAGAGATAGGGCGTCTGGCATGCAGCTCTACCTACGATCAGCCCAGGATGGGACAACCCTCAGAGTTACCTGGAATTGCCGCTAGCCAGGGAGCAAGAATTTAAGAGAATAAACTATGGGGCTAAGCACCCCTGGCTTCAGATCTTTTAGTCACCAGCTACGTGACACTGGGGAAATTAACATTTCTTCACTTCAGTTTCCTCAAGTATAAAAAGAGTACACTATGCCAGTGTTGTAAGGATTAAATTAATTAATATGACAAACTTTTAGATGAAGCCTGGTATAATAAAATCTCTATGTAAATATTATCTATTATTATTAATAGCCTAAAATTTTTTTATCTAGAAGATTCTCCAGGGGCTGAATTTTTTCATCTCCATTAAGATCAAAGCCAGCGTTTGGGGTCTCTAATGGCTGGGAGTTCTCAGTGCCCCCAAACCCCTTCATTTGTTTCAGATCCTTGGTAAGTAGAATTATGGGAAGATCCAAAGGAGCAGCAGGTGGGACATCTCAGTCTACAAATGGAGAAACTGAGGCAGGTCCTGGGGCTGGTCCCACCAGACAACAGGGCCTGTCCCAGACCTCCCACATCCTGACACCTCAGGCCAATGCTCTCTCCATGATACCACACATACCTCACACGGAAGGAAGAGAAGGTGGCATAGTCTTATGGAACAATAGAATTAGAACTCTTACCAAAAGGTTGACGTCTTCCACTTTGGAAATGGGCAAAACACCCCTCGGCTCTGGCAACCCTTCTGTCCTATGGAGTCCTCAGGGTACAGACCGGCTGGCCCCTGCTGGTGCCAACTTTGGAGCAGCCTCGATGGGAAGGCTTTTGAGCCAAAATAGACAGATTTCCCCCGATGAGCACACATGCCCCCATGACAGAGAGGAGGCGCCCCGCCAGCCCCTGGAGCAGGAGGCCCCTGGATTGAGATGTGCTCCTCACAGGCAGGCAGCTACCCTCCCCTCGGATGGAAACACCATCTTCCCTTCTTCAATATTGACCCACAAGGGAAAAAAAAATTCCATCTTAATACTTTTTCAGTGGATAATGAAGCAGTTTATTTTATATTATTTGGATAACAAGCCTCCACATGAACAGGATTCGAATGTCAGTTGTCTTAGGGGAAAAAAAGATTTATTGGTTGGTAAATATTGAGAAAGAAAAGCTGATAAAGACCAGTTTCAGCTGCAGCTTCTGCCGGGAGTGGGAGAACAGGCCAGTGTTGTATTTTGGGGCCCTGGGAAGGCAAAAAATTGTGAATGTCTTTCTTTGTTGGTGGGTGTAAAAGTGGAGACGCTACAAATAATTTCTTATTTCTGTTCACATAGATTTTAAATTATGTAGCTTCCCTACCTTGTTAAGTATTAAAGCGTTCTTGTTTAAGGAAAAGGCACTTAAATAATGAAGCTTATGTATCTTGTTTTCAGACATCAATATCTGGCTTTGAGTGGCACAAAGGGATAAAGGAATGTGGATTCAGAGCTCGCCGGGATGCTTGGCAATTCTAATTCGACTCCAGACTGCAAATCAACACAAAGCTGTTGCAACTTTTGTTGAAGAGAAGGCTGAGTGAGCACGTGGTGTTGGGAAATTGTGTTTTCTTCTTCGAGTTCTTCTGTTTCCGAATATTTAATCCTACTGTTCTCTTCTTTAGTGAAGGTCTCTTTAGTAAAGAATCTCTTTCCTGAAATTGCTTCGGGCAGCACAGAAGCTGGATTCAGAAACACAAAGTCTGGGATGCAGGCTTCCGCCCGGCCTGATGCAGGGAAAGACTGCCATCTTGTGGTCAGCTTGGTACTTGGCACCGCCGTTCTGGGGAGGTTGCGGAGAGCCAGGGCTTGAGAAATGAGCCTTGGAGCTGCATTTCTGCAGGACAGCGAGGATGCCTTATAAAAACACCCAAGAAATAGTTGAGTGTCCTGCAAGGTAGGTTTCAGTGAATCTTCTGCACGTACGTTGTCATTCCTTGAGCCATACACTGCAGGCCCACAATATCTGCTGTGTGAAAATGGGGTAGAAATGTGGAAAACACATAATACCCTGGAGAAAATAAAGAAACAAGCACATCTACTGAATGCCTGCTGTGTGCCTGGCAGAGCTGCTGCAGAACACCCAGGCGGAGGAAAGGAAACAGTGAATTGTGTCAAAGGTCATGGAATGTCAGTTTGCAGGCAGGATGGCGAGAAATGGCTGGTGGTTCCTCATCTAGCAGGACATCTGGAGGGATGCTCAGCTGAAGCCAGGCCTGAACAGGCAGACCCACGGACCTGCGATTTGTTTATCTTCTCCAAATAAAAATCTGACTGTAAAAACATTATACATGTGTTGTAAAAAGAAAAAAAAAGAAAAGAAAATCAAACAATATAGAAGTGTATAAAGAAGAAAATAAAAGGCTGGAAGGCCCCCCCGCCTAACAGTTACCCACTGTTAACACTTAGGTGGCCATCCTTGTGAAAGCATCTTGCTGTGAATATAACCAAGTGGAGATGAAAATGCACTTTTACCAAAGTGGAATTCGAACTTGCACTCTACTCGGTGATCTGCTCTTTGATTCAGTAAATATAGGTCTGCATCATCCTTTTTGTCAATTACAGAATAGCTAACAATATGTAATATTGACCTGATACCCACTCTGTGCCAGACACTGTGCTAAATGCTCTCAATGAGTGATCTGACATAATCTCCTAACCAGTCTACAAGGCAGGATTTTTTTTTATCGTGCTGATTTCACGGATGGGGAAACTGAGGCACTGGCAATTAAACAGCACCCGCGGGCATCTGATTTCAGAGCCCATGCTCTAGACCACAACCCTAGAAATGCTCCATAATTTATTTACCAGTTTTTCAATGATATGAAAACTAAGGCTGTAATGAAACTTTAGAGCACATACCATATACATCTTTGTGCATTAGTGATTTCTTTCATTAATTTAACTTAAAAGTGGGGTGTCTGGTCAAAGTGTATGCTCAGTTTACACTTTGATACACGTTTAACTTCCTTCCAGACAGGACGTATCAACTCATACTTATACCAGCTGTTTGTGAGAATATCTAGCGCTCCATGTCCTTGCCAATACAAGGACTTCCTGATCATTTAAAAAATACTTTCTTTTCCTTGTGGTTTTTTTTTTTTTAAATTATAGTCTCTGAAAAAAATCCCAGAATAAGTACAACGAACCCTTGTAAATGCTTCACCTATTATAGATCCACTAATTGTTAATATTTTGACACATTTGTGTTCTCTCTCTGATTCATTTTTATCAAGCTCTTAGAGTTAGTTGTAGACATCATGACACTCGACCCCTAAACACTTGAGCGTGTATCTCTTAAGAACAAAGACATGCTCTTACATAAGCATCCTCTAATCATCACAACTGGGAAATTTTCTCATTGATAAGGTACAGTTTTCTAATGTAAAATTCATATCAAATTATTGAATATTGAATAACTTTTTTTGTTTTGAACCAGAATAGAATTAAGGATCACATATTGAGTTTTGTGGCCATGTCTCTTTCATCTCCGTTAACCCGGAACAGGTCTCTCCTCTTTTGTGGTCTTTCCTGGCACTGACATTTTGAAGAGTTGTGTAGAATGCCCCTTGATGTGGATTCCTCTGATTGCTTCCTCAGGATGGGTTTAACATGACTCTCATTGGTGGCCTATCACGAGGATGATACTGCTTCCTTCTCAGGGCATCCTATCAGGAGGAAGGTGCTGCTGACTGGTCCGTTATTGGTGAGGTTCACTTTTGGATCACTTGGTTAAGGAAGTGTCTGCCATATGTCTCCACTGGAAAAGTACCCCAATCCTTTGTGATGAATAAGTGACTGAGTGATATTGTGAGAATGAATATTCTGCTTTTCAACATCCCTCCCCTGGGGATTTTAGAATCTATTGATGGTCTTCACCTGAATCAATGATTGCTTCACTGGCTGTAAAGTGATGAGTTTCATTTTCTATTATTTCTCTTACTTTTTTGTTTGTTTATTTGTTTCAAGTGTACAATATAAGGATTCAGCAATTCTATACAATTTTCAGTGCTCATAATGATTAATGTACTCTTAATCGCCTTTTTCTCTCTCACCCCCATCCTCTTACACACCTCCCCTCTGGCAACCACTAGTTTGTTCTCTGTAGTTAAGAGTCTGTGTTTTTTTTTTTGTCTCTTTTTTCTTTGTTTTGTTTCTTAAACTCCACATATGAGTGACATCATATGGTATTTGTGTTTCTCTGTCTGACTTATTTCAATTAGCATAATACCCCTGAGGTCCATGTTGTCTCAAATGGTATAATCTCATACTTTTTTATGGCTGAATAATAGTCCATTTTTATATGTATAAATACATATAAGGTATTATATTTATATGTTATATATATATCACAACTTCTTTATCCATTTATCTGTGGATGGACACTTAAGTTGCTTCCACATCTTGGCTATTATAAATAATGGTGCAGTAAACATAGGGGTGCATATATCCTTTTGAATTAGTGTTTTCATTTTCTTTGGGTAAGTACCTAATAATGGAATTACTGGGTCATATGGTATTTCTATTTTTAATTTTTTGAGGAATTTTTAAAAAGATTTTTTCCTCTTGAGAGAGAAAGCACAGAAGGAGAGGGTGAAGCAGATTCCCCCCTGAGCAGGGAACCTGACGTGGGGCTCATCCCAGGACCCTGAGATCATGACCTGAGCTGAAGGCAGATGGTTAACCGACTGAGCCACCCAGGTGCCCCTTGAAGAACCTTTTAAAATTTATTATTTATTTATTTTATATTTTTAAAAGATTTTATTTGTTTATTTGAGAGAGAGAGAGTGTATGAGCGCACAAGCATATGAGGGGGTAGTGGGGGGAGAGGCAGAGGGAGAGAGAGAAGCAGACTCCCCGCTGACTAGGGCGACTGACTCAGGGCTCAATCCCAGGACTCTGGGACCATGACCTGAGCCCAAGGCAGATGCTTAATCAGCTGAGCCACCCAGGCCCCAGGAAACTTTTTTTAATTGTCACTGACTTTTTTTTTTTTTTAAATGTCACTGCTCTGTAGAGGAAAACTTTTCTGTCCCTCAACTTTTTCAGTATCCGCATTGATTCATCAATTCTTTTTATATTTAGTGTGTTTCTGCAATAATTCATTTTGGTAGCCAGATAACCCTAGGTTTGGCCAGTGGTAGCCCCTTCAGGCTGCACCATTCACCTCTGAGCATGTCCTCACTTTGTGGCGTGAAATGCTTCAGGATCACCTTGTCCTTTCCTTGCCTCAGGTCTGGACTCGGCCGTTTCTCCGGAACCCTCTCATCACTTGTTATTTGTTGTATCTCTCTCACAATTACTATTTTCAAAATTCATGTATACTACCAGTGCCTTTTCGGTGTACAGTTCTAAGGCTTTTAGCACAGGTATAGTTCTTGAAACCATCACTTCGATCAAGATACAGAACAGTTTCCTCACCCTAGAAACTCCATGGGCTGCCTCTTTGTAGTCAAACACTCCCAGCAATCTCTGGCAACCGCTATCTTTTCTCCATCTTCATTTTACCTTTTTTAGAGTGTTGCACAAATGGAACCATACTGTATGCAAACTTTTGAATTTGGCCCCCTTCACTGAGTGCTGCATTTGCTATCCAGCATCCTGTTGCATGCATCAATAGCTGATTCCTTGTTAATGCTGACTGGTGAGTGTTCCACAGTGTGGACATACCACAGTTTGTCTACCTGCTGAAGGACATTTGGGTTGCTTCCAGTTTGGGTGATGATGAATAGAGCTGGCATAAACATTCTTTTTTTTTTTTTTAAGATTTTATTTATTTATTTGAGACAGAGAGAATGAGAGACAGAGAGCATGAGAGGGAGGAGGGTCAGAGGAGAAGCAGACTCCCCGCCGAGCAGGGAGCCCAATGCGGGACTCGATCCCGGGACTCCAGGATCATGACCTGAGCCGAAGGCAGTTGCTTAACCGACTGAGCCACCCAGGTGCCCTGGCATAAACATTCTTATTAGGTTTCTGTGCATGTGTGCATGTGTGTGATTGTAAGTTTTCATTTCTGTTGGGTGGATACCTATGAGTGGGACTGATAAGTCATATAGTGAATTTATGTTTCACTTAAAAAAAAAACCCTGCCACACCTTTTCTGGAGCAGCTATGCCATTTTGCATTTTCACCAGCAATGTATGGGAATTCCAGTTGTTCTATCTTTACCAGCACTTGGTATAGACAGTTTGTTGTTTTTAGCCATTCTAATGCATGTATAGTGCCGCCCATTTTTTTTTTTTTTGATCTTTGTCAGTGTTATAGGTGAATGAAAAAACTCAATCTCAGTATATGGTGGTTGTTAACACTAATTAGTATTATTATTAATAATACTAATAATTACTACCAATCTCATAGATGAAAAAACTACTTCGTGCTATTTACATTTTGCTTTTTTTTATTGTTACAAAATAAGTTAAAAGAGCTCAATTTTTAAGCTAAGAAGAGGATTGGCAAGCATACTCTTGCCTGAAGGTGTCTCATCTTGCGCTTGCCTCCTCCTGTGTCTGGAATGCCTGGGGGCCCTTGTGTCCCTTCCTCAGCTCTGGGCATTTTCGTCGAGGCCATGGGTAGGGCGGAACAGCCAGCCCTCTCTCCCTCTCTCTCTCTCTCTCTCTCTCTCGTCGGATTAATGGAAGGGGAAACAGGTGAATGAAAGGGGCAAAACCACTATAGGCTGTAGGTCAGAGTGTGGGGTCATGTTTCTACAGAGTCCACAAAGATTCCACTAGGAATTATAATACCCAGTTCAATTTGTTTCAGTTCCATAAGAACACCAATAACATTGACAGGGGTCAGGTACCATGCTGCTCACCAGAGACAGTGATATAAATAAGACTCAATCCCAGTTCTCAAAGAGGCTCCAGTCTAGCCGAGAAGGGTGGGGAGGAGATACAGATGAGATGCGCCATGGGGTTCATGAGACCATGTGTCTCAGCCAGATGACCCATGGGTCTGACCCGGGAAGGAAAGGAGACACCCTTGGGGGACTGTGGCTGCCTGGACCTGCCCCTTCTTTTCCAGCACCAGCTTTCCCATCCAGAAAAAACTGTTTCAGTCTTGAGCAGGGATCTGGAGAACAATTAAAGAAGGCATGTCACAGCTGCCAAGGGAACTCTGCCAAGATCTGAAATGTCCTGTTGGAGCTCTTTCGCAAGCAGGATTCATTCCTCCAGGCGTGGTATCTGTTTCTTCACTGGGCAGGTTATTTTGCAAAACACTTGACAGAGAAGGTCTGTTTGCTGAGCAAAGCTGCCATCCTGGCTGACCTGGAGGACATGGACAGCTCCATTGTCCAAGTCTCCTGCTGTCCCCTGGCATGTCAGAGGCACAGCCACGGGAGACTTGATATCTGAAGTCATTTCCTTGGAGTTGAGGGATACTGCCCCATGGGAACCACAAACCACACTGTTCCAAATGTTTGTCCAATTCAGCACAAAGACAAAGCCTGATTCATCTTGGGGAGCCATCTCCTCATCTTTTGGAAATATGTCAGCATTTGGGGAGGGGGAGGGCTCTTTCTTTCCGGCTTAGCACCTAACACAGGGCTTTCGTGCTGTTCATAGCGAGCGCTTGAACCGGCCAGGAAACAAAGCCACACGGTTATTTTAATAGAGATAATCTTATATAAAGAATTGTTAACGGGGTAACTGAAAGGCAAAAAAAGAACTCTAAAGTATCATGGTGGTGGCAATTGAAGGAGACAGCTTCTTCCTTTAAGGATGAGGGAACAAAAAGAAGGGTTGGAAATTTCTAAAACTGAGAAGCTTAAAGGAAGGGCCCCATGGAGCTGGAACTCTTATCTGAGCAGGGGGCACAATGCAACTGGTTCTGCCAGTATTGAAAACACTGTAAACTGGATTCATTGTTGCTGTGGGAAGGAACCACCACCACCTGGGGGAAGAGGATTGCTGATGTGAAGTGGTACAGACAGTGGTAGGAGGTACCAGGATCAGGAGGGAAGATGATCCTCTCTCTCCTGCAACCCTGCAGCCTCCCTGCATGACCCACAGTTGGCAGGTGTCAGTGGGGAGCCATTGGTGGAGCAGAAACGTGGATGCGAACTCCCAGTCCAGCATCGCAAAGCTGAGTATAGAAAGGTGGGTGTGGAGCTCAGAGATAATAGCTTCATAAACTGCCATATTGTTTAATGGGTAGTTTTGAATGCCTGGATAATTGTGCATGCAATAAAAGTCTAAGCTTTTACTTTCATTCAAATTTTATTAGCAACCTTTATGGTTGCTCTCTCACTGGGAAATTCTCAACTATTCCCAGTTATTTATTTATTTATTTATTTAGGCTTCATGGTTCATTCCTAACTATCAAAAAAAAAAAAATGGGTTCCATGAATCTCCTGGGACAGTTCAGCATCCTAAACTTCTACACTGCTTCAGTCTCTATTCCTTTTTGTCCTTCTTGCCCCTTGCCTATCCTGGTGGATTTTGGGTTCCTGGGACAGCCACAGCATGTGATTAATGGTGCCCCCAGGCCAGGGAGCAGAGACTCTGTATCCTTAGGCAAAGCAATGACCTCTTTGACTTTCAGTTTTCTTAAAATGGGTGTGAGAATGTTGTCTTCCCCTACCTTACATTAATTAATGTTACCCAGATAAAAATGAGACCTAAGTTAGATGGGTGATATACAACATTTTGGATGCTTCTAGGTAAAGTTCACTGGTTGAAAATACATGTCTGCATTTGTCTCCTTCTGAAGCCACCCTCCTGACCCCCCCCAAACAAGGAATAGTTTGTTTTGAAAAAGGCAAAAACAATTATAGTGGAAAGAAAGGGGGAAGGAATGAGAATAACAACAAAGTTTGGAAGCCAGGGGACAGATGAATTCAAGGTAACTGGTAACAACAACAACAACAAAAACAGAAAGAAAAGTTGGCTGTAGGGGGAACATCACAAAACAGTAGATTTATACCATAAATTCCCCCATCAACTCAGGAATTGAATTGAATTGTATTTCTAGAAGTGAGAGGGAAGCAGAAAAACTCAAAGAAGAAGACTAAATTGAGAGTTTTTTTTATGAAGAGCTCTGATCTCCACACCTCCACTCTGCGGGGGGGTGGCCAGGCCACCACCCACCCCACGGGCAAAGGCTGCCTGCAGACGATGAGCCAGGTGGTCTCTGGTCCGGAGATAAGGGACACTCCGGATGTCGAGATGCCCACCCCTTATTCCTTACCTGGCTCCCTGGATGCTGTAGCCAGTCTTCACCCTCCAATTAGCACCCCAGGGGTGTATTTTCCAGGAAATCTGTCTAACCCAAGAAGAATGAATCAAAGACAGGGATGTCAGAATCTCCCCAGCAAAATGGCCCATTCAGATTCTCCTATGGTGGAGCCTGCAGTTAGCCAGCATTGGTGGTGCACTCAGAGCTTCCTAATCTCATTTAGTTCCTTACTCTGCAGTACAGGCAAGAGTTACAGTTAACAGTTCCCTATGCCCAGCTTGACAAATTACCACAAACCTGGTGGTTTAGCACACATGTATTCTCCTGCAGTTCTAAAGGCCAGAAGTCTGACATCAATTTCCCTGGACCAACGTCAAGGTGTGAGCTGGGCTGCCTCTTCATGGAGGCTCCAAGGGACTCTCCATTTCTTTACTTTTTTCAGCTTCTGGAAGCATCTACATTCCTTGGCTTGTGGCCCCTTTCTCCAACTACAAAGCTCATCACTCCTGTTTCTGCCTCTGTTGTCACAGGAATTCTCTTTTTCGAACTTCTTGCCTCCTTTATAAAGGCCCTTGCGATGACACTGAAGGCTCCTTCGGGGGGATCTCATCTCAGACCCTGAATAGATCCTTTTGCCATATAAGGTATCATTCATAGGTTCTGGGGACTAGGACTGCATATCTTTGGAAAGCCGTCATTCAGCTCATCACACTTGTGTTATGAAACCAGAGTTTCTTTGAGAAGTGAGCTTGAGGAATCCATATCCATGTAGAATCGTACTATTATCTACCATTCTTGGGAGCATTAAAAAAATAGTCACTCAGATCTTTTTTTCTTTTTTTTTTGTCACCTATGGTTCAAATGAGGAGCTCAGTTGAGAAAGGCTGACCTAAACTAAAAGAGATCAAGTCAATCAAGCAGAGGAAGCATACAATAGTCAGGAAGAAGAAAACTTCTAAAAAGATACTATTAATACTACTGTAGGGAGATAAAATAGTTGCGACCATCAAAACCAAACCAAACCAAACCAAACCAAACCAAACCAGGATGTTGTGAAAAAGAATATTCAGAGAATAAAAACAGTCTCCTGGAAATGACAATAATATAGCCACAAAGAAAAACTCAAAAGAAGAGCTGCAAGGCAAGGCTGAGGTGTTATCACAAAAGAACAGAGCAGGAAGTCTCCTGTACAAAAGAGTCAGATACCAAAAGTTTGTGTAAAAGTTCCTTTGGAATGTGCCCCTCTGGTCCCACAGTCATCCAAGCCCTGGGCATAGCACATCCACACTCTGGAAAGCCCTAGAGTTGAGTAAGAATCAAATGGACAGGTGTTCAAAACCCTGGTCTGTGAGGTGATCTTGGCATATTTCTGGCTTCACTTAACCTCAAAGTTCTTATCTGAGGATTAAATAAAATTATGTATGTACATTGGATTGGACGGTATGCTTCCCCCCACAGCCCCCCTCCCCCAACCCCAAAAACACCTCCACCTGGGACCTCAGAATGTGACCTTATTTGGAAATAGGGTCTTTGTTGCTGTAATCAAGTTAAAATGAAATCATGCTGGGTTAGGGTGGGCTCTACATCCAATGACTGGTGTCCTTATAAGGAGAGGGAAATACAGAGACTGAAGGACACACCATGAGAAGATGGAAGTGGGTATCTGAGTGATGTGTCTACAAGCCAAGGAATGCCACAGGTGGCTGGAACCACTAAAAGCAAGAATGGATGCAGGGAATGGAGGAAACCATCTCTGCCAATACCTTGATTTTGGACTTCCAGTCTCCAGAACTGTAAGAGAACAAATTTTTGTAGTTTTTAGCCACCCAGTCTGTGGCAATTTGTTATTACAGTCCTAGGAAATGAATAGAGTGTATAAGAAGCCTTGACAGGGTTTGGCCCATGTAGACACTAGGTTGGTATTTGCTCTCCCTTTACTTCGAGGCTTGGTAACCCATACTGCTCACATCAGCAGGACAGGTTGATCCAGACACCCTTGATGGCTGAGAGCAGGTTGGGTCGGATATTTTCTGATATCAGTTGATTCTCCAATTCTTCAACACCAGCTGAATATCCTACAATTCCATTTAATTCTGACAAGATCTACCTGGAGTTAGTGTTATATACTGCAAGTTTAAGAACTCAGTCCCACAAGATCGTCCCCTGTTCAGACACCAATTACAAATCCTTGGCTACCTGTATACTTCTGAGTGACAAGCTACAAACTGAGGGCTCCCATGACGTCCTCCTTAGCTTTGATAATTTGCTAGAATGGTTCACAGAAACTCAAGAAGTCACCTTACTGATATTTTCTGTTTTATTATAAAGGATACAACTCAGGAACAGCCAAATGGAAGTGATGTAGAGGTATGAACAGAGTGGGGCTTTCATGCCCTCTCTGAGTGCTACAGCTGGTCAATGTGTTTGCTAACCTGGATGCTCTCTGAATCTCATTAAGAGTTTTTATGGTGGGGGGGGGAGCAAGATGGCAGAGGAATAGGAGACCTAAATTTCGTCTGGTCCCAGGAATTCAGCTAGATAGGGATCAAACCATTCTGAACACCTATGAACTTAACAGGAGATCGAAAAAAGAATAGCAGCAACTCTCTGAACAGAAAAACGACCACTTTCTGGAAGGTAGGACGTGCGGAGAAGTGAATCTGAGGCAATATACGGGAAGATAGACGGCAGGGTAGGGGGCCTCTGTCAGCCACTTCTGGCAAGTGATAGAGCAGCAGAGCACAAAATCAGAACTTTTAGAAGTCTGCTCCAGTGAGGGACATTGCTCCAGTGGCTAAGTGGGGGTGGAACACTCGCTGGGACAGTGTGGTCTTAGGACCCTCAGGGTCACAGAAAGACCAGGGGTTCCTGAGTGTGGCAGAGCTCCTAGGTATTGGAGCAGGGAAGCTGGCTGCAGAGACAGAGCCAAGGAGTGGGCTCTCAGCTTGGGGTTGCCATAAACTGTGATCCACAGCACAGTTGGGCCACTGCTCCTCCAGCAGGGACCCAACAAGCAACAGATCCGGGGAGACTCCCCTTCCTCCCCCAGGAGGAGCAGCATGGGAGTGCACCGCAGGGATCTGCTGGGTTTGGAAACTCCACAAGGGGCTGTGTGCCAGAGATAGAAGTGCTCAGTCACAGGCTGGGTGAGCATGGAGTGTGGCTGGAGACTAGGGAGACGGGAGTGACTGACTGCTTTTCTCTGGGGGCGCACTGAGGAGTGGGGCCCTGAGTTCTCTGCTCCTCTGGGGCGGAGATTGGGAGGTTGCCATTTTCACTCTCGTCCTCCAAAGCTGTATGGAAAGCTTGCAGGGAACAAAAGCTCCCCAGAACAAACCTGAGCAGATTACTTAGCTCCAGCCCCTGGCAAGGGTGTGGCAATTCCGCCTCCGGCAAAGACATTTGTGAACCACAGAAACAGGCCCCCCCCCCGAAGATTGGCAAGAACAGCCAGCCAAGACCAAGTTTACCAATCAATGAGAATGGCAGAACTTCAGCACTAGGGGAATACTGCACATAGAATTCATGGCTTTTTCCCCATGATTCTTCAGTCTTTCAAAGTTAATTTTTTTAATTTTCTTTTTCTTTTTTTTTGAATTTTTCTATTTCCTTTTTTCAACCAACATCTTATGAATCCCTTCTTTTTTTTTTTTTTAAAGATTTTATTTATTTATTTATTAGAGAGAGAGAGAGAAACAGCATGAGAGGGGATAGGGTCAGAGGGAGAAGCAGGCTCCCCGCTGAGCCGGGAGCCCGATGTGGGACTCGATCCCAGGACTCCGGGATCATGACCTGAGCCGAAGGCAGTCGCTTAACCAACTGAGCCACCCAGGCGCCCTCTTACGAATCCCTTCTTAAAAAAATCTTTTTTATTTTTAATTTTTAGAGTCATATTCTATCCCTTCATAGTACTTAACTTTATTTTTGGTATATATATATAAGTTGTTCTCTCTTTAAAATTTTGGGATACAGTTTCTTCTAACAGACCAAAATATACACTAAATCTCTAGTGTATGGTTTAGTTCTATTCTCCTGCCTGATCACATTCTCTCTCTCTTTTTAATCTTCTTCTTTCTCTTTTTCAACCAACTTCTTATCAATTTCTTTTATAAAATCTTTTATAATTTTCATCTTTACAGTCATATTCCATCCCTTCATCATATTTATCCTTATTTTTGTACATATATAAGTTTTTCTTTCTTTAAAACTTCGGGGGACACTTTCTTCTAACAGACCAAAATAGCACCAGCCTGATATTTGATCATATTCTGTTTTTTTGTTTGTTTGTTTGTCTTTTTTTATTATCTTTTTTCTCCTTTTTCTTTCTTTCCCTTTCTTTTCCATTTCAGGTCTCTTCTCATTTGTTTAGTGTATATTTTTCTGGGGTCATTGTTTCCCTGTTAGCATTTTGTTTTCTCATTCATCTATTCTCCTCTGGACAAAATGACAAGACGGAAAAAAATCACCTCAACAAAAAGAACAAGAGGCAGTACCGACTGCCAGGGACCTACTCAATACAGACATTAGTAAGATGTCAGAACTAGAGTTCAGAATTATGATTTTAAAGATACTAGCTGGGGTTGAAAAAAGCATGGAAGATATTAGAGAAACGCTTTCTGGAGAAATAAAAGAACTAAAACTAACCAAGTTGAAATCAAAAAGGCTATTAATGAGGTGCAATAAAAAATGGAGGCTCTAACTTCTAAGATAAATGAGGCAGAAGAGAGAATTAGTGATATAGAAGACCAAATGATGGAGAATAAAGAAGCTGAGGAAAAGAGAGATAAACAACTACTGGATCAGGAGGGCATAATTCGAGAGATACATGATACCATAAGATGAAACAATACTAGAATAATTGGGATCCCAGAAGAAGAAGAAAGAGAGAGAGAGGCAGAAGCTATATTAGAGCAAATTATAGCAGAGAACTTCCCTAATTTGGGGAAGGAAACAGGTATCAAAATCCAGGAGGCACAGAGAACCCCTCTCAAAATAAAAATAGGTCAACACCCTGACATCTAATAGTAAAACTTACGAGTCTCAGAGACAAAGAGAAAATCCTGAAAGCAGCTCAGGAGAAGAGGTCTGTAACCTACAATGGTAGAAACATTAGATTGGCAACAGACCTATCCACAGAGACCTGGCAGGCCAGAAAGGACTGGCAGGATATATTCAGAGGACTAAATGAGAAAAATATGCAACCAAGAATACTGTATCCAGCTAGGCTGTCATTGAAAATAGAAGGAGAGAGAAAAAGCTTCCAGGACAAACAAAAACTAAAGGAATTTGCAAACACAAAACCAGCCCTACAAGAAATCTTGAAAGGGGTCCTCTAAGCAAAGAGAGAGCCTAAAAGCAATATAGACTAGAGAGGAACACAGACAATATGCAGTAACAGTCACCTTACAGGCAATACAATGACACTAAATTCATATCTTTCAATAGTTACCTTGAATGTAAATGGGCTAAATGCCCCAATCAAAAGGCACAGGCTATCAGATTGGATTAAAAAACAAGACCCATCGATATGCTGTCTACAAGAGACTCATTTTAGACCCAAAGACACCCCCAGATTGAAAGTGAGGGGGTTGAAAACCATTTACCATGCTAATGGACACCAAAAGAAAGCTGGGTGGCAATCCTTATATCAGACCAATTAGATTTTAAATCAAAGAATATAATAAGAGATGAGGAAGGACACTAAATCCTACTTAAAGGGTCTATCCAATAAGACTATCTAACAATTGTAAATATCTATGCCCCTAACATGGGAGGAGCCAATTATATAAGCCAATTAATAACAAAAGCAAAGAAAAACATCTACAACAATACAATAATAGTGGGGGACTTTAAAACCTCCCTCACTGAAATGGACAGATCATCTAAGCAAAAGATCAACAAGGAAATAAAGACTTTAAGTGACACACTGGACCAAATGGACTTCACAGATATATTTGGAACATTCCATCCCAAAGCAACAGAATACACATTCCTCTCTAGTGCCCATGGAACATTCTCCAGAATAGATCACATCCTAGGTCACAAATCAGGTCTCAAATGGTACCAAAAGATTGGGATCATTCCCTGCATATGTTCAGACCACAATGCATTGAAACTAGAACTCAATCACAAGAGGAAAGTTGGAAAGAACTCAAATACATGGAGGCTAAAGAGCAGCCTACTAAAGATTTAAAAGTAGATTTAAACCAGGAAATTAACGAAGAAATAAAAAAATTCATGGAAACAAATGAAAATGAAAACACAACTATTCAAAATCTTTGGGATGCAGCAAAGGCGGTCCTAAGAGGAAAGTATATAGCAATTCAAGCCTTTCTCAAAAACAAGAAAGCTCTCAAATACACAACCTAACCCTACACCTAAAGGAGCTGGAGAAAGAACAGCAAATAAAGCCTAAACCCAGCAGAGAAGAGAAATAATAAAGATCAGAGCAGAAATCAATGAAATAGAAACCAAAAGAACAGTAGGACAGATCAATGAAACTAAGAGCTGGTTCTTTGAAAGAATTAACAAGATTGATAAACCCCTGGCCAGACTTATCAAAAAGAAAAGAGAAAGGTCCCAAATAAAAATCATGAATGAAAGAGGAAAGATCACAACCAACACCAAAGAAATACAATTATAAGAACATATTATGAGCAACTCTTTGCCAGCAAATTAGATAACCTGGAAGAAATGGATGCATTCCTAGAGATGTATCAACTACCAAAACTGAACCAGGAAGAAATAGAAAACATGAACAGACCTATAACCACTAAAGAAATTGAAGCAGTCATCAAAAATCTCCCAACAAACAAAAGCCCAGGGCCAGATGGCTTCCCAGGGGAATTCTACCAAACATTTAAAGAAGAATTAATACTTATTCTTGTGAAACTGTTCCAAAAAATAGAAATGGAAGGAAAACTTCCAAACTCGTTTTATGAGGCCACCTTTACCTTGATCCCCAAACCAGACAAAGACCCCATGAAAAAGGAGAATTACAGACCAATATCCTTGATGAACATGGATGCAAAAATTCTCCCCAAAATACTAGCCAATAGGATCCAACAGTACATTAAAAGGATTATTCACCACCACCAAGTGGGATTTATTCCTGGGTTGCAAATTTGGTTCAACATTTACAAATCAATCAATGTGATACAATACATTAATAAAAGAAAGAACAAGAACAATATGATCCTCTCAATAGATGCAGAAAAAGCATTTGACAAAGTACAGCATCCTTTCTTGATCAAAACTCTTCAGAGTATAGGGATAGAGGGTACATACCTCAATATCATAAAAGCCATCTATGAAAAACCCACAGCAAATATCACTCTCAATGGGGAAAAACTAAGAGCTTTCCCCCTAAGGTCAGGAACATGGTAGGGATGTCCACTAATCACGACTGCTATTCAATATAGTATTAGAAGTCCTAGCCACAGCAATCAGACAACAAAAAGAAATCAAAGGCATCCGAATTGGCAAAGAAGAAGTCAAACTCTCACTCTTTGCAGATGATATGATACTTTATGTGGAAAACCCAAAAGACTCCACCCCAAAACTGCTAGAACTCATACAGGAATTCAGTCAAGTGGCAGGATAGAAAATCAATGCACAGAAGTCGGTGGCATTCCTATACACCAACAACAAGATGGAAGAAAGAGAAATTAAGGAGTTGATACCACTTATGATTGTACCCCAAACCATAAGATGCGTAGTAATAATCTTACCAAAGAGGCAAAGGATCTGTACTCAGAAAACTATAAAATACTTATGAAAGAAATTGAGGAAGACACAAAGAAATGGAAAAACATTCCATGCTCATGGATTGAAAGAACAAATATTGTGAAGATGTCAATGCTACCTAGAGCAATCTACACATTCAATGCAATCCCCATCAAAATACCATCCAGTTTTTTCAAAGAAATGGAACAAATAATCCTAAAATTTGGATTGACAAAGTACAGCATCCTTTGGAATGGAACCAGAAAAGACCCGAATAGCCAGAGGAATGTTGAAAAAGAAAAGCAAAGCTGGTGGCATCACGATTCTGGACTTCAAGCTCTATTACAAAGCTGTCATCATCAAGACAGTATGGTACTGGCCCCAAAACAGACACATAGATCAATGGAACAGAATAGAGAACCCAGAAATGGACCCTCAACTCTATGGTCAACTAATCTTTGACAAAGCAGGAAAGAATGTCCAATGGAACAAAGACAGTCTCTTCAACAAATGATGTTGGGAAAATTGGACAGCCACATGCAGAAGAATGAAACTGGACCATTTCCTTACACCACACACAAAAAGAGACCCCAAATGGTTGAAAGACCTCAGTGTGAGACAGGAGTCCATCCAAATCCTAAAGGAGAACACAGGCAGCAACCTCTTTGACCTCAGCTGCAGCAACTTCTTCCTAGAAACATCGCCAAAGGCAAGGGAAGCAAGGGCAAAAAGGAACTATTGGGACTTCATCAAGATAAAAAGCTCTTGCATGGCAAAAAAAGAGAAACAGTCAACAAACCCAAAAGACAACCGACAGAATGGGAGAAGATATTTGCAAATGACATATCAGATAAAGGGCTAGTATCCAAAATCTATAAAGAACTTATCCAACTCAACACCCAAAGAACAAATGATCCAATCAAGAAATGGGCAGAAGACATGAACAGACATTTTTCCAAAGAAGACACCCAAATGGCCAACAGACACATGAAAAAGTGCTGAACATCACTCAGCATCAGGGAAATCCAAATCAAAACTTCAGTGAGATATCACCTCATAACAGTCAGAATGACTAAAATTAACAAGTCAGGAAACGACAGATGTTGGCAGGGATGCGGAGAAAGGGGAACCCTCCTACACTGTTGGTGGGAATGCAAGCTGGTGAAGCCACTCTGGAAAACAGTATGGAGGTTCCTCAAAAAGTTGAAAATAGAGCTATCATTCAATCCAGCAATTGCACTGCTGGGTATTTACCCCAAAGATACAAATGTAGGGATCCGAAGGGGTACGTGCACCCTGTTGTTTATAGCAGCAATGTCCACAATAGTCAAACCATGGAAAGAGCCAAGATGTCCATCGACAGATGAATGGATAAAGAAGAAGTGGTATATATATATGCCATGGAATATTATGGTGCCATCAAAATGAATGAGATCTTGCCATTTGCAACGATGTGGATGGAACTGGAGGGTGTTATGCTGAGTGAAATAAGTCAATCAGAGAAAGACATGTATCATATAATCTCACCCATATGAGGAATTCTTAATCTCAGGAAACAAACTGAGGGTTGCTGGAGTGGTGGGGGGTGGGAGGGATGGGGTGGCCGGGTGATAGACATTGGGGAGGGTATGTGCTATGGTGAGAGCTGTGAATTGTGTAAGACTGTTGAATCACAGACCTGTACCTCTGCAACAAATAATAAATATGTTAAAAAAAATGAAGAAGAAAAAATAGCAGGAGGGGAATAATGAAGGGGGAGAATTCGGAGGAGGAGACGAACCATGAGAGTCTATGGACTCTGAGAAACAAACTGAGTGTTCTAGAGGGGAGGAGGGTGAGGGGATGGGTTAGCCTGGTGGTGGGTATTAAAGAGTGCCCTTACTGAATGGAGCACTGGGTGTTATGCACAAACAATGAATCATGGAACACTACATCAAAAACTAATGATGTAATATACAGTAATTAATGTAGCATAATGAAATTTAAAAAAAAAAGGAGTTTTTATGGCATTCAATCTCCAGTCTTGCCCCTCTCTTTCTTGGAAGTTTGTGAGTGGAGCTAACACTTACAACCCTCTAATCATTTGGTCTGTCTTGTGCCCAGTCCCATCCTGAGGCTGTCAAGGGGCCCCACCCTGTCACCTCATGAGCATAAACTCAGATGTGGTTGAAAGGGATTCCCTATGAATCCCCAAAGATGGACTTATCACTCAGGAAATTCTGAGGATTTTAGGATCTTTGTGCCAGGAACTGGGTACAAAGACCATATATATTAATTATACTACAGTGAGGGAGCTTTCTCCTCCTGGTGATGAGGAAAATCCTTGGCTGTTGGGAAAAATTTCAACATACCTTGTGTGGAATTCCCCCTTCCCCACTAAAGGTGGAAGAAGTAACTCCACACTGGGGGCGGCTTTGTGGGTAGGGGTCCCTCTTGGTAAGAAAAAAGAGTCTGGATAAAATCCCCAGGGCAAAAAGGGGCCCTTTTCTTCCTGTCCAAGAATGGGATAATAATTCAAAGCAGAAAGCTGGTGATCAGTAGGGAATGCTGTCCTGAAAACCAGCTAAATTTGGGTACCACACAGCCAAGCAGCTCTGTTGTTGTAAACAAAACTCTTCACCTGCTGAGGTGGACGTTCTCTGACAATAAGAGCCGCATGTTACTTCAGGGCCTCCCCATAAAAGACTTCCACTGATCTACTGCTGAGAATGAATAAATAAACAAGGAAAGTAAATGAAATGTTAATAAAAAAAAGCAAAGACCTTTTTTTGGGCAAAATAAGTATTTTGTGAAATATTTCTATGTGATAACTGATACTTATGAAGGGCAATGTGTAATATATTTTATTTTTAATATATGAAGCATGTTATTAAAATAAACAATGAATACACATCCATTTTGAGAACTTGTACACTACCCAAACCACCGATACTTGGTGTGCCTTCCTGATCCCATTCGCTGACTCTCCTGAGCAGGTAACCACTATCTTAACATTTTCTGAAAGTCACAAATTTCTTCCTTTTCCTCTTCAAAGATTGTGCCTCTTTATTTTTTAAGCAGGAACACTTCTAAGTCTACCTTAATTTTATTTGGAAAAAAATTGATAGAAATGTCGTAAAAGTACTGTAAATATCCTTTTACCTTCCATCTTGAGTCACCAATCATTAAGATTTTACCTCATTTGTGTACCTGGGTAGCTCAGATGGTTGGGTGTCTGCCTCAGGTCAGGTCAGGTCATAATCTCTAAGTCCTGGGATCAAGGCCGACGTCGGGCTCCCAGCTCCTCGGGAAGTCTGCTTCTCCCTCTCCCTCTGCCTCTCCCCCTGCCTGTGCTCTCTCTGTCTCTCTCTCTCTTCAAATAAATAAATAAAATCTTAAAAAAAAGATTTTACCCCATTTGTGCTATCTATCATCTATCAATCATCTATCTATCTATGTATCATCTATTTATCTACTATCTATTGATCATCTACCAATTATCTATTATCTACCTACCATCTATCTACTATCTATCTATATCTATATCTATCTATCATCTATCTATCTATCATCTATCTATCTATCTATCTATCTATCTATCTATCTATCTATCTATCATCTATCTATCTATCTATCATCATCATCATCATCATCTATCATCATCTATCTATCATCTATTGTTAAAGATAAACGTTCAGTGACACTTTTTAAAGTGGTAAGATAGATTTTACTTGGGACCATCATGATCGGTATAAGTACTACCATAATGGGATTTTGCAGTGGGGGAGATAAGGGGAGCTCAGCTCTGAATACAGCATGGGCAAGTGGGAATTTACAGTCAAGGAGCAGGGTGAGAGTCAGTGGATGGAAAATTACCAGGAAGAAACATCAGGAACAAGGAGGGTTCTGGTTAAGCTGACCTACCAGAATCCTTGCTGAAGATAGGCCGGGCTGTCAGGCATCCCTGGAGGGATGGTGGAGGATGAGGAACCACAGATATCGAGGTGATCAAGGTATCAAGCTGTGGGGTGGGGGAGGTTTCTGGTTAAACTGACTTAGACTTCTTGCTAGAACAGGATTTTACGAAGAAGTGCACAGAGGGGTCTTGGAGAAGGTTCAGGAGACTGACTAAAGTTTGGTCAAGCAAAGAATCCTTGTCACTATCTAATTGTATTTTCTAAACCCATTTGAGATATAGTCACAGACATATGACCCTTCATCTCTAAACTCCGTGCCTCTCTCCTGAGACCAAGGAGCACTGTCTGCATAACCATAGTGTAGTTATGGCTATCAGAAAATGTAACATTGGTACAATACTATTGTCTAATAATATGCAGTCTATATTTCAGTTTTCCTGATTGTCTTTATAAACACTTCCTTGTTTGTTTGCTCCAGGACCCAACCCAGTGTCACACATGGCATTCAGCTGTTTTATCTCTTTAACCTCCTCATCTCCTCAGCCTCTGCCCCCATGACGTTGGCAATTTTGAAAGTTCAAGCCAGTTGTTTTCAGAATGTCCCTCAATTTGGCTTTGTTTTGATTGTTTCCTCATGAGTAAGTTCAGATTAATAAAAAACTAGCTTTTAAGGCCCCTTTAAGAACTGAATGAAATCTGCTTTCAATTTGTTTCTCTACTAGGGACTTTACTGCACAGAGGAATTGAGCCTGTATGGCAAATCCACCCCCTGGAAGAGATTTTAGGTAACTCAGTAAGGCTGGTAGCTGGGCTGTCTACTTAAGACTTCAGTTGGGTCATTGGGGACTCCAGCTATTTCTGTGACAGCCTTAGTTAAGTCTTTATTTCTGGTGCATCTCTTCGGGTTGTCTTCCTGGCCCAGAGCTCAGCTCTGTGCCATGTGGACTGAGGGTATGGTCCGTGAGGAGTCACCAAGGGGGGGCCCAGGTGCCAGGGAGTGGGCCAAGTGCCTGGCAGATGCTCATCTCATTGGCTGCTGGGCAGAGGCCAGCAATGTGAAAAGACACGTGGAGCCCCAGTAGGCAAAAAGCAATTTCCTGAGTTGGGGCTTGGCCAGGCAGCTGCTGTTTTACATCTCCCTGAGTTCAAAGGCTGGGGGAGGCTGAAGGCAAGACCTGAGCCTGACACCTCATTTCTAGAAGCCCAGCCTCCCGGAGGCTTCATGCCCCTCCCAGGTCCCAGGGGAGAGGCAACACTTCCAACTCCTACTTCGGCAGCCAACCCCTGCCCCACCCTCCCACCTGCTTCTGCAGTGCTCCTAGGATGCTGCCCTCCCTGGATTAACTGGTCCCCAACTCACTGACTCCCAGGGACCACAATTTCACCCCAGGCC
Source organism: Mirounga angustirostris (assembly GCF_029215605.1). Lineage (NCBI taxonomy): Eukaryota > Metazoa > Chordata > Mammalia > Carnivora > Phocidae > Mirounga > Mirounga angustirostris. The sequence continues at coordinate 92,073,659 of NW_026991718.1, read as the reverse complement.
TTGTGAAGAGGAATTTCCTCCACATTTATCCCTCCTGTAAAGGGCTTGTATATATCCACGTTTCCCTCTATCTCTGAGAATGTGCTAGGAGAGGTGGGAAGAGGGAGGACAGCTGGGTGATTTACTTGTGTCCCTGGTGTTGGGGGCATGGGGTCTCTACTTATTTCCTCTCTTCCTGGAGACAAGGTCTAGTCGTTGGCTTCCCCACGCTGAGGCTGCTCAGACAGAAGGAGAACCTCCACACTAGTTTCTAGAGCTGGGTGGGCTCACTGTTGTGTCATTCCATGGCTTGACCTTTCTGAGTTTTGGCCTTCTTAGTGTGAGCTGTGGAGACAATAATGCTCAGAGTGCAGCCCGAGAATGGCTTTAGACAAACATTCATGGATGTTATTAACACTCTAAAAGAGCCTGGCGTCCACTGACAGTCCACAAGGATTCTGAGGGTAGAATTCAGGGTTCTGTAAACTTGAATAAAAAATAGACTTGCACTTTTATTTTCATGGAAAGCTACATACAAATTAGAATTTCCTTCAGTTATGTAGGGAACAACTCACAGAGGCATCTCCTATGATTTTGTCATCAACAGAAACCAGACATTTTCATATTATATTATAGTGTTTGCAGATATCTCAAAATATTGTCTACACTCATCATGACTTCAAAATCATGTTAATTAGTATATAGGCAGATGAGTCATGTACCAATTAATAATTGCAACATTAATACCTCTTAAATTTTGTTTTAAAATATTTGGATAACTATAGTTCAACATAATTAGTTTCCTTTGTACATCTATGTGTTTTACTTAATGTAATTAAAGGCATTCTGTGAAGGGATGCAAGGGATTTACCAAGGTGTTTTTTGCACAAAAAACTCTTGGGCTTTGAGCAGCAACTTTCCCCTCTGAACTGGCTTTGCGGATGGTCCTGACTGAAGATGTGAGGTGGGCTTTCTCATTCATGGCTTCTTTCTGCCCTGACATTCTCCTGAAAGTGCAGATTGGCCGTTGAGAAGGCAAGAGCATTGTGGGGATCTGAACTGTTCCACTCTCTTCACATTGACCGACGACAGATTGGCATACCAGGGACATTCATATTTGGAATAGAACAGACGTGCTTACCATATGAATCATCACTTGAAATTATACCAGAAAAGTGAAATACATTACCAAAATTTAAAAGAGCAATCCACTCAATGGGAGTAGATATGGCAAACAATATATCCGATAAGGAGTTAATACCAGAAAACAAATAATCCAATTAAAAAATGGGCAGAGGATCTGATGGCCAAACCCATGAAAAGAGGCTCAATATCATTCATCATCAGGGAAATGCAAATCAAAACCACAATGAGATATCAGCTCATACCTGTCAGAATGGCTAGAATCAAAAAGACAAGAAATAGCAAGTGTTGGCTAGGCTGTGGAGAACAAGGAACTCTTGTGCACTATTGGTGGGATTGTAAATTGGTGCACTAAGGAAAACGGTATGGAAGTTACTCAAAAAATTAAAAACAAATACCATACAATCTAGTAATTTCACTTCTGGGTATTTATCCAAAGAAAACAAAACCACTAACTTGAAAAGATATGTGCACCCCTATGTTTATTGCAGCATTATTTACAATAGCCAAGATGTGAAAGCATTTTAAGTGTCCACTGATGAATGGATAAAAAAATATTATATATATATATATCACTCAGCCATAAAAAAGAATGAAATCTTGCCATTCGTGATAACATGGATGAACTTAGAGGGATAATGTTAAGTGAAATTAGGCAGAGAAAGACAAATACCATATGATTTCACTTATATGTGGAATCTAAAAAACAAAACAAAATGAACAAACAAAAATAGACTTATAAATACAGAGAACAAACTGGCAGTTGACAGGAGGAAAAGGGGTAGAGGGGTGGGCAAAATAGGTGAAGGAGATTAAGAGGCACAAACTTTCAATTATAAAATAAGCAAGTCATGGGGATAAAATGTACAACATAGAGAATATAGTCAGTAATATTGTAATAATGTTGTATGGTGGCCGATGCTCATTACACTTCTTGTGGTAAGCACTGAGTAATGTATACAATTGTCGAATCACTATGTTGTACACCTGAGGCTAATATAGCATTGTATGTCAATTGTACTTCAATTAAAAAAAAAAGTGAAACACAAACTTTGAGCTGAAGGTCATGTTGAGAGAGCAATCATTTCCAGGTGAAGGTGGAGTATCCACCTTTTCCAGAACTTGCTGTGTTGTTTCATCTCTAATGCTTTCCCTTCTTGTGATTGTTTAGAATAAAAGAGAGTAACATGCCTGTTATGTGTGTTTTCAGAATTCCACACTTATAAAAGGAAATCCATAGATTCAGGGATAAATCTCATCACTCACTGGGAACAATGGAATGATCATCATCACTGAGACCTGGGGATGTGTGCAGAGTTGGTACTTTGACCAGGACATGAGTATCCATTGGGTAGATGCTGTGCAAACTGGTCCTTTCCCTTTTGCAATGAGGTTGAGGAGTCTCCATAGCCATGACCTAGGAGCCATGTGGGAGGCCTTACGGGTCAGGATGCTGATGCAGGGAAAGACAGGAATCTGCTTCTTGAATTCTGGGAGATGGGATGTGGGGTTGGAAACTGTAGGAACACCATGGATTCCACTTACTCCTAGATCCCAGTTTTGACCAATAGATGGAGAAGCCTATGATCACCAAACTACAAGGCTTCACCTTCCTGACCTTCAGTTTTTGTATCTGTAAAATGAAGTGATCTTATCTACCTCTGAGGATTAATGACAGCGTATGAATAGAGCCTGGCAGATTCTTGGACCATGATAGATGCTCAGTAATATTAGTTCTTGAGGTGGGTAACTCTTGTCTTTACCCAGCCAACCTCCGTTCTCCCCATGTCCTGGTAATATCTGGATTTTCCTTTAATGAATTACCTTGTTCCATGTGTTTTGGGTGGAATTAACCCTCCATCTAAATCCTGTATGGATACATGAGTCAATCAGAGTGTAGTAGCCATGACTGGATCTGGGATTGACTTATTACCAGGCCAGAATAAGAGCCCATTTGGACTTTTCCTGGAAATATCAAAGAAGAACTGTCTCTCCACTGGGGCCACTAATTCTAGAGGGTGAGCATCATCCTGACCCTCCAAGAATATGGCCCACTGAAAGAGCCCTGAGCTGAGAAATGGGGATAACATAATTTAAGCTCCCGGATCTCACTGTGCCTGAAACTAGCATACTGCTGGAATTTTCAATTATGTGAGTAACTCCCTATTTCTCTGAGCTGATTTGAGTTTGGTTTCTGCCCCTTACAGCTACTAGGGCATTGAGGAATTCAATTCTTGTCTCCCTCTCCATGGAAAGATGGGATAAGATGGATTAAAACGGAAAGTTAGGTGGACACGTAGTGAAGGTGGAGACAAGCTGAAGGATTCTCCCTGTACCCTCTAGAGATAAGAAGGCAAGTTTGAGGAAGAATCTGGAGACCTCAAGTCTTCAACTCACTGCTGGAGGCAGAGTCTTGCCTCATTTACCATGTGAGCATCCACATTTTAACACCAATAGCCACCCTGAAGCCTGAATTCTGTAAAGCTGGTGCTTTTGAGCAGCTCTCTCCAGCCTCTCTGTTGTTTCCTATATTCTTCTCCTCAGCACAAAGCCAAGAGCCCAGGCATTCCCGGGCTTCTAAACTGACAGAATTATGCACCTCTAGAAATAAGTATTGGGGTTTAAAAATTATCACACAAGAAAAGTTAGGTGAACTGAGCAAGCCCCAAACCAGAGCAGACTTGGTGATAGGGCCAGAAATAAACCCGAAGGAGAAAGAGTGGAATGCGAGGTCTGGGAATTCATTCAGAAAACAAGAGAAGCATCTTACACAAGCTTTGAGTTGTCAAGCTAGGAAGGGAAAGGAGAACTCAAGGCAGGAGGGATGAGTTTGATGGAAAACAGGCAGATTTCCTGTTCCCCCAGGAGGAAGGGGTCGTATGTGATACAGACATCTCCTTCCTCCAGCCCCCAATTCCATCCTCAGGACATTTCCTGGGTGAGATGGAGAAATTAGTGAAGGTTCTTGCCCGTAAGCCTCTTTCATCCTGTCAAAGCTTGCCCCCTGGTGCCCCATTCTGGCAGCATCCTGCCTGCCATGGGTACAGTGTAATCAACCAGGGGTTCGAATCTCATAGGGTATCTTCTGTAGAACCACTGCAACAAATGGAATGGGAGGAGGGGCCAGTAAACTCAGAGCCAGTCCTGAGTGGCCTCCCCCTGCCCTTTCCCGCACCTCAGCATCCTCCTTGGAAACGGAAAATTAGTCTCCACTGAACCTTCGTTTTTAAGGAAAAAAAAACTGCGCATTTTAGATGGGTCAGGGAAGAAAAGGAAGGTGAGAAAAGGCAACCAATGCATCTGTGTTCCCAGCAAACCCACAGTAGAGTGAACTTCGGAGCCAGCCTTGGACATTGCAGCTTCTAAAAAGGCATGTCCTCTCTGATTCGGTCCTCAAGGGCACCTTGGTGACTCCAGGATTTTACGGGAATTGGCTACATTTGCTGAACCAGAAGTGTGTGCCATATGCAAGGCACTAACTGTAATTATCTTATTTAATCTTTTTTTGTTTTTGTTTTTATATTTTTATTTAGGTATAATTAAAATAAAAATGCACAAGTATTAAGGGTTTAGTTCAATACATTTTGACAGTTATATACACCCACATAACCATCACCCCAGATCAGAATATTTCTACAATCCTCAGAATGTTCCTTGTACCCCTTTGCAATCAACTCCAAACTCCACCCCACTTGTACAGATTAGTTTCACCAGTTTTTGGATATCATATAAATGGAATTATTCATTATGTACTTTGATGTGACCAACTCCTTTTGCTTAATACGATAATTTTGGAACTTACCTAAATTATTGTGTGTCTTATAGTTTCTTTAGTTTCTTTAGTCAGTTGAACTGTAATATATTTATCCATTCTCCTAGGTGGACAATCGGACTGCATCTGGTTTGGAGCTATTAAAAAATATTTCTGTGAATAATCTTGTACAAGTCTTTTGTGGACACATATTTTCATTTCTCTTGAGTAAATACCTAGGAATGAATCTTTCTTTTTTTTTATTATTATTATGTTATGTTAATCACCATACATTACATCATTAGTTTTTGATGTAGTGATCCATGATTCATTGTTTGCATACAACACCCAGTGCTCCATGCAGAACGTGTCCTCTTTAATACCCATCACCAGGCTAACATGTCCCCCCACCACTCTCCCCTCTAGAACCCTGAGTTTGTTTCTCAGAGTCCATAGTCTCTCATGGTTCATCTCCCCCTCTGATTTCCCCCTCTTCATTCTTCCCCTCCTGCTATCTTCTTCTCCTTCTTCTTCTTCTTCTTCTTCTTCTTCTTCTTCTTCTTCTTCTTCTTCTTCTTCTTCTTCTTTCTTCTTCTTCTTTAACATTATAATGTATTATTTGTTTCAGAGGTACAAATCTGTGATTCAACAGTCTTACACAATTCACAGTGCTCACCATAGCACATACCCTCCCCAATGTCTATCACCCAGCCACCCCATCCCTCCCACCCCCCACCACTCCAGCAACGCTCAGTTTGTTTCCTGAGATTAAGAATTCCTCATATCAGTGAGGTCATATAATACATGTCTTTCTCTGATTGACTTATTTCACTCAGCATAATACCCTCCAGTTCCATCCACGTCATTACAAATGGCAAGATTTCATTCTTTTTGATGGCTGCATAATATTCCATTATATATATCTATATACACCACATCTTCTTTATCCATTCATCTGTCGATGGATATCTTGGCTCTTTCCATAGTTTGGCTATTGTGGACATTGCTACTATAAACATTGGGGTGCACGTACCCCTTCAGATCCTAGAAATGAATCTTATTTAATCTTCATGACCCCCCAAGTAGTGATTCTTGACTCTGTTCTTCTAGGAGGTTGACTCATTCCATTCCTCAGCAGAGAAGGCAGAAGAATGAGGCCTATCTGGTTCTCTTTTTTTGGTTATGGTCTGTGTGATAAGTTGTCCTTAGTTGCCTCCTCTCCCTATAGGAGCTATTGATCCTTCCATTGATAGGTGGAGTCTAGTTCCCTTCCCTGTAAATCTGGCCTTACTCTGACTAGCAGAGTGAAACAGAAGTGACACTGTCAACACCAGGCCTGTTAAGAGATGTGGGAGTTTCTACTTTGGCTGTCTTGGAACCAGGCTGCCATCTTATAATTAGTCATGCCAGGAGGCTCTGGAGGCTGAGGCCACATCGAGCACCTGTGAGAGGGGTTGCCTTGGGTCTTCCAGGCCCTCCCTGCTCAACACAGGTAGCCCACATGTGGTAAAGCAGAAGTATCCCCCAGCCAACCTTCAGAATGAGGAGAAGTCATACATTGTTATTTAATTTTAATAATTCGCTTTCATTTAATGATAAGTTGTTTTAAGTCGCTATATTGTGAAGTGGTTTGTTACATGGCAATAGTTACCTAAAAAGAGTTTTCTTGTTTCATAGAAAATTATCTTCTGGTGGTAAATGCTCAACCCTGAAGTTTTTCAAAATTGGGAACGCCTGGGCTGTGTGCTCTTCCTGGAGCAGAGCCAGACATCAGAATTAGAAATAAGAAAGGCCCAATTTTAGATCTCTGCCTTCTGAGAAAGCCATCGTGAGCTCAGCTCCCTACAGCCCATTTATAGCCAGATTTTGTTGGAGTTTGAGGTGGCAACCTAAGCTCAGAGCCAGGAATTTGCTATGCAGTCTTCCACCTTTGATGGGCGGTGACACAGCCTCCATCCTACTTTGGGAAATACCTGTGTTTTCGGAGAGTAGCTTGGTTTATCATGTGAGACTCTGCTTCAGTGGCTGTCCTTATGCTGATACAACATGCAGAGAAAGGATTAGCTGGAGATCTCATAGAAAGATCTGGCTGTGGTTTTTGCTTGGCTCAGAGTCTGCATTGTAGGCTCTGACAAAGGCAGGTAATCTAATAGATGCATCATGGATAAAAAAAATCTGCTGAGACAAGGTGTTTGGCAACGTGGGCCTGAGGCACTTGTTTTCCCAGAGTGTGGGTAGCTCACCTCTCTATGTTCATGTTCTCTTTGGGGACTTACCTCTGTCTTTATAGTTTCTGCACAAATGCTGGTGCCATGTTTGAGTTCCCTAAGCCACCACCAGCATTTTAAGAGGGGCAGGAGGACAGAACCAGGAGGCATTGGCGAAAGCATTTCTCAGGCATCAGGTTCTCTACATGTTGGCTTCTCCTGTGATCATTGCCAGTCCCTGGAAACCTCTTGGAAACTTGGATGGAAGCACGTACCCTCAGATGTACTGCTTCTTCTCATTTCCTCTGGGAGCCAATAGGTGGTGGTAAGAGGCAGGCAGAGAAGCATGTGCTGGGGCAGGTGGTTGAGCCTGTTTGTCCATGTAATAGATTCAGCTGCAAGATTTAGGTCAAAGACTGCATTTAGAGAAGCATTTTAAGTCAGCATGCATGAGACACAGACACTAGCTTTTCAAAACAGCCTGCTCAGCACAGATTCCATTTTCCAAGGATGTTTCATCCCCTCACCTAGAATGTCTATCAACCAGATGGCCACACATGTGTAGTAGGCAGGCAGCATCTGAGCGCTCAGTGTGTGGTGTACAAGCTCCAGAGGTTTGTGGTCCTTGACCTGGTGGGGGCTGGCTCTCCCCTGGGCTAATGGTCTAAGCTCAGGGGCTTGGGGCGGGGGGAGGCACAAATACGCAAAGAGCCAAATGGTGCAAACACAGACACAAGCAATCTGATGAGCAGTGACTGCAAGGATATTTGAGGCAGGGATTGGAGTCAGGCTGTGCTGCTCAGGCAAGGTTTGGAACCTGGGAGAACTTGGAAGAAGGAACCTGATTTGGTGGGGGAGGTACTGTGAGGTGAAGATGGGCTTTGATTTGACCCAGCAGAAGATGAGAGGCTTCAGGCTGAAGGGGCAGGTTGATGGGGGACAGTAACAGGAAGTTGAAGGTGAGAAACATGCATGTGTTGTCTCCTCTACCTTAGATAACAGCCTATGCGGAGGGGCAGCTGTTTCAGGGTTGACAATCTGACTGTCATCAGTAAACCAGATTCAGAGGCACTAATAGGGCTTGACTTGCCTGACATGTTCCATCCCACATTCCCGCTCCTTAATAAATACCTCTTGGCCCTCCAGAACTTTCTAGACTAAGGTCTTTATCTGTGAAGGTGGGATTATAGAAACTGTATCATACTCTCTGGGGAGGGGGCGGCGGCGGGGATCCATTAGGTTGCCCCATCACTGTAGGTGTTCTGTAAGTGTTTTATTTGGTGTGATTTACACAGAACTTCACCCAGACTGAGAGGACCAAAGATGTCCCAATTTGGGGGAAATGATTTTTTTTAAGGATGATGTCTTCCAAATATTTTTGACCACACCTCTGAAAGAAAATATTTTGAGGGGCCTGGCTGGCTCAGTCAGTAGAGGATGTGACTCTTGCTCTTGGGGTTGTAAATTGAGCCCCACACTGGGTGTAGAGATTACTTAAAAACAAAATCTTAAAAAAAAAAAAAAGAAATACATTTTACAATGTGATCCAGTATGCACATTATATTTATCATTTTTAATTGAAATAAAAGATTCACAGAACAATTTCATTGTGTTATATCTAATTTTATTTTTAAAAAGCTGGCAGTGGTGCACTGAACTGGTCTGATGACCCCCCACAATTTGACAACACTGATGGGGCTGTCGCTAATTTGTGCATCCTTCTTTTCAGCCAACGTACCTCTGGGATGCCTTTAAAAATGGGAAGCTCTCACTGCTTCAGAGACCCCCATTAATTTGCTTTTTTGTGATGGTTTAACCAGGGGCTGGGCAAAAGATGAAAGAACAGTTCTAAGCAGATTGAAAGAACAAATGGTAGGACCTAAGGCAAAACCAGTGACAAAGAACTTAAGAGCATTGATTCAATTTATTCATATATAGTTGATGTGATTATGTGTGTATCGTTCATTGCTTTGCTTGCTTCCTTTGGGTGGATTTTGCTCTCTCCCCACCACTGTGTTTTAGAAGCCTAAGGTCAAGGAGCAGGGGGTCTGGTGTCAAGTAAGCTTGTGGTACAAATGCCAGATACCATGAAATCTTCTTTTTTATTTTAAAAATATATTTTTTAATTTATTTGAGAGAGAGACAAAGAGAGCACAAGTTGGGGGGGTGGGCAGAGGGAGAAGTAGACTCCCCACTGATTAGGGAGCCCAACATGGGGCTCGATCCCAGGACCCCGAGATCATGACCTGAGCTGAAAGCAGACGCTTAACTGACTGAGCCACCCAGGCGCCCCTGTGGTGACTGCTTCTTGAGGGACATGTGGTTCACAGGTTCCACTATCCCTCCAGACGTTGTCCAGTGAAATATTTCAAAAGCCAGAACTCCAGCTTCTCAACACTGAGGTTGGATCTCAGCTCCCCACTTCTTAGCTGTGTGACCCTTTATAAATTAAATTCTCTGTGCCCCAGTTTCCTCACCTATGCACAGGTAATAACAGTACCACAGGCTTATTGAGAAGACTGGATGAAATAATGTAACATATTTGGCACAGTGCCAGGGCCAGGAAAATGTCACCTGTTGGTACCTATCAGGGCTCCCTGAGGCTCCCTGCTCAACCATACCTTTTTATTAGCCTTCCTCCCGGGGAAGGCTAATAAAAACACATTTCTCTCTTTTCTTTTCTCCCTTTTTTTTGACTTTTTAATTATGTTAATCACCATACATTACATCATCAGTTTTTGATGTAGTGTTCCATGATTCATTGTTTGTGCGTAACACCCGGTGCTCCATGCCGAACGTGCCCCCTTTAATACCCATCACCAGGCCAACCCATCCTCCCACCCCCCTCCCCTCTAGAACCCTCACTTTGTTTTTCAGAGTTCATTGTCTCTCAAACACATTTCTCTTTTTAAAAGAGCCTATACATCTAAAATTTTTATAAATTCTGACAAGTTTATCCACCAATAGACTGGTTGTTTGGATCTCATAACATATGCTATCTTTTAAAAAACTCGACTTGTCAATAACTCAATTTGTGCAAAGCCAATCAAGTGTCATGTAAATGGATAAAATACAGTAATGCAGGTTCATATGACACAATGGAACCTTCAAGAAAATATATTGGTCAAGTTATAGTATTAGTAAGATTCCACATTATTGTGTAGTGGTCATCATTTTCTTGAAATACATAGAAATGGATGGACTAAAGAAAAAAAATAGTACATATAAAACATCAAGGTAATTTTCATCCAGATGATGTCACATGGACAAAGTCACTCTGACATGCTTATATCCAGCAACACTATCAAACATATGGACACATTTTAGTTCTCTATGTGTGGCTTTTTCTCTCCTAAATACTGCTCTGTTGCGACCACGTGGATATCAGACATATAAAATTACCCAAATACTGCCGTCTCCCCTAAAATTGTAACATCAATTTTTTCTTTCTCCTTGTTCTCTCCAAGCCAATGTTATACTAACCTCAAAACTGCTGGTGTTAAAAGCTATTATGTGGTGGTGTCGCATTTTATTCCATCAGCATTTTTGTGTGTATATTAGCCAAAGCAAACAGCCCTTAGTCTACTCTGAGCGTGCAAGGACAGGCCTTCTGGAGGAGCTTGGGCAAGCGCTGTGCAGACTTAAATTTCGGCTTCGTGTGCATGACTGTTGAAGTCTCCCTGTCAGCTGGCTGGGGAAAGAAATGGTTCTCGTCTCCTGAACACACAATGAGAGGTGGGGTGAAGAGGGGTGTTGTGAGAAGGAAAGCCATAAAGGAGACTTCTTTGACCTAACAGGCCCCAGGGATGCACTGTTGCCTTCTAAGACCTCTGGGATTAGGGCAAATGTTGTACCTGCATACCCCCACAGGCCTCTGGTATAGGGCCTCCACTTGGGTTACCGGGAGAACAGGGGTAATTTGCTTCTTGTGGGATGCCCTGCTTATTCCCCCTGGGACTATTTTTCTGGGGTTCCCTATGGTCATATCTAGATTTCTAGGGTCGTGGGAGCTGGGCCAGTGTACTTCAAGGCATAACTGTTTCTTCTCTCTTACATCTGCTGGAGGTGATCAGTCACTTCCTAAGCATCTTGAACACCCAACTCTCTGCCCCATCCTCACATCAAGTCCAGGCCCACAGTGTTCCTTGTCTGGGTTATGCCAGTGGTCTGGTCTCTGATGCCTCTATGTCACCTCTCCAACTTGCTTTCCCTCCTGGAATCATAATTATCTTTTGAAAAAGAAGCTGAACATGTCACTGGTATATACTCGTCATCCCTCAATGGGCATCCATGGCCTGTCAGATAACGTGCCAACTCCTTAGCATGGCATGAGAAGCTTTTGCTGCTGCCCAGCCTGCTCACTCATCCCAACTGCACTTCCTTTGCTACAACACACACACACCCATTCTTTGTGAGTCCATGCTTCAGTTCTTTTGTGTATGTTATTTCCCCTCCCAAGAATGTACCCTGCAACCCATCCCATGCCCTGTGCCATGTTGTCCCACTCAAACTCCTATTTCCACCTAGCACAAGCATCACTTCTGCTAATACTTCTCTGATTCCTGCTCTCTCCAAGCTCAGCATACACATGATAGATTTGGGGGCCTCTGTATCTCCCATATAGGCACTTATGTATCACAATTGTGTATACACAATTATAGGCACAATTGTATCACAATTATGTATACACAATTATTGGTTTGTATGTTTGACCTCCTAATTGAACTCCTAACCCTGACATGTTTTTGGTTCCCTGGTGCTCAGATGGGGCCAAGCATATAAGAAGTCCTCAGCAAATGTTTCATTACAGAATATCAGTTTTTATTCATTATCATATCCCCAACACTGCCTGATGCAGAATAAGCACTCCATAAATATTTGCTGAGTGAAGGAATGAGTCAGTGAAAGAATAATGAGTGAACTAGCTGTATTATCTTTTTAGAGTTATACCTTCAGCAAATGAGTCTTCAGAGACCATTTGTCTTCCCTAGCCTCATCCTCTCCCAGGGTGATGGCAATTAACCAAACATTGATAAAGAAATTAAAGAAGACCTAAATAAGTGGAAAGACATCTTGCATTCATGGATTGGAAGATTAATATTGTTTAGATATCAATACTCTCCAAGCGATGTACAGATTCACTACAACTCCTATCAAAGTCCCAAGTGCATTTTTGAGGAAATGAAAAACTCATCCTAAAATTTATGTGTTATTTCAAAGGATCCAGAATAGTCAAAACAATCTTGAAAGAGAAGAACAAAGCTGGAGGAATCACACTTCCTGATTTCAAACATTACAAAGCTACAGGAATTGAAACAGTGTGGTACTGACATAAAGACAGACAGATAGACCAATAGAATAGAATAGAGAGCACAAAAATAAACCTTCACATTGACAAGGAGGCAAAGACCATTTAATAAGAAAAGGACAATCTTTTCAACAAATGGTGCTGGGGAAACTAGATATCCACATGCAAAAGAATGAAATTGGACCCTTAATAACATCATATACAAAAATTAACTCAAAATGAATGAAAGATCAGAATTTAAAAGCCAAATTATACGATTCTTAGAAGAAAACTTAGGGGGGAAAGTATATGACCTCGGATTTGGGGTTTATTAAAAATGACAGTCAATAAAAGAAAAAAATTAGAAAAATTGGACTCCACCAAAATGAAAAACTTTTATGCATCAAAAGACACAATTGATTGACATCAAGGAGGATGGCAGAACAGGATGCATGAGGAATCTCTCTGTCCATCTGGACAACAACTGCATTGGCAGAAACTGTCAGGTAATGATTTTGGAATTCCGGAGTCTATTTGAAGGCTTGTAGCTTCCAGAGGAAGGCTTAGATGGTAAATCTTGCCTAATTTTAGTCAGCTACAACTCTTAGAGGGCAGCTGCTCATCTCATGCCATGGCAGGAAGCCATGCACTTATTTCTGGAACTACTTGCTTGTAGCTTGTGGAAGCCAGGGAGGACTTTGTCCTCCAAATATCAGGGATCTGTGTTCTGATCACTGATTGCTGGTTCTGATTATGGAGGTGCAGACACAGAGGCAGGCCATCATTGTTGCACCCCTTAACTCCACTACTGCGATCTCCTCTAGCTGAAGTGGCCTCCAGGAAATTGGAAGGGCCAGTGCTCATGTTTTCTTTTTATTTTGTTTCTTTGATTGTTATGAGTTGGCTATGTGCCAAGGATCAGCCCAATGTGTAAACTGAAGGTCTTCTTGTTTTTTTTCCAAGCCCATGCCTTTTCCTGGACAGGCACAGTGACTTCACTGTGGGGGAGGAATCTGATTTCCATAGTTATCCCATTATAAGATTCAAATGTCCATTTTTATACCAAAAAAAATCACAAAGCATACAAAGAAAGTGGGAAGTATGACTCATTTAGAAAATGTCTCTGAGAAAGGCCAGATAGTGGACTTGCTAGACAAAGTCTTTAAAATAGCTATTGACAGAGTAGGTAGCTAAACATGAGCTGGAGGCAAGGGCAGTAATAAATAGGTTATATATTAGAAGGCTGGGGGCACAACATCCTGACTTTGTGGCTTCTAAGACCCTGGCGCTGACAGGGAAGGGCCACAGGTGCAGAACAGGCACTTTCCTCTTCCACTTGCCCCAGGGTAACCCCTAGACTCATTATAATGCACTTGCATTGCAGTTTTAGCCCCCACCTCATGGGGTGTTCAGGTACAAAACTTTGCAAGGTCAAAAACTCCCCCTCCTGACCAGTGGGAGGTGTTATTCAAATAATTGGAAGCAGCCTCCATTAGAGACCACCCCTGTCCATGACCCAAGACCCCACTTACATAAAAAGAAAAGATCCCAATAGCCTCAGGGCAGTTGCCACCTCTGGGCTTGTCCCTCTCCAATCATGAGAAAGTACTGTCCTTAATAAACTGTTTTGTGCTTGCTACCTTCCTTCTGGCTGTCTTCATTTGAATAACGATCCTCACGTAAATCTTTCATGGGGAAAGACCTCCATTCACACAACAAAGACTCTTCCACCAGTAACATTGTTTTATAGATGCTCAAAGGGCCAGGGGAAGTCATAGATAAAGCCAAGAAAATGACATATGCACAAAATAGAAATATCAATGAGGAGATAAAAAACATAAAAAGGAATTCTTTTTTTTTAAAGATTTTATTTATTTATTTGACAGAGAGAGACACAGTGAGAGAGGGAACACAAGCAGGGGGAGTGGAGAAGGAGAAGCAGGCTTCCTGCTGAGCAGAGAGCCTGATGCAGGGCTCAATCCCAGGACCCTGGGATCATGACCCAAGCTGAAGGCAGACACTTAATGACTGAGCCACCCAGGAACCCCATAAAAAGGAATTCTTGAGGTTAAAACTACAATAATAGAAACAACAAAAAAATTTACCAGAGGGATTTAGTAGTAGTTTTGAGCAAGCAGGATAAAGAGTCAGTGAACTTGAAGATAGGTAAATTGAAATTTTTGAGTTTGAGAAACAAAGAAAAGGAATGAAGAAAAGTGAACAGAGCCTAAAGGATCCATGAGACACCATCAAGCAGATAAACATATACATTGTGGGAACCCCAGTAGAAGAAGAGAAAGAGAAGGGACAGAGATTATGTGAACACATAATGGCTAGAAACTTCCCACATTTGATGAAAGATATAAATATAAACATCCAAAAAGTTCAACAAATTCCAAGTATGATAAACTCAGAGACCCACACCAAGACATAATCAAACTGTCAAAAGCCAAAACCAAAGACAGAATCTTAAAAGGAGCAAGAGGTATGACTCATCATATAGAAAGGATCCTCAATTATATCATCAGCAGATATCTCATCAGAAAACTTGGAAGCCAGAAGGCAGTGGGTTGATATATTCAAAGTGCTGAAAGAAAAAAAAAAAGGATGAACCAGTCCTATATTCAGCAAAAGTGTCCTTCAAAAAGGAGGAAGAAACTGAAATATTTTCAGATAAACAAAAACTGGGGGAGGTTATTATCACTAGACGTGCTCTGCAAGAAATGCTAAAAGGAGTCCTTTGGGTTGAAATGAAAGGATATGAGATAGTAACTCAAAGTTGTATGAAGAAATAAACATATCCAGTAAAGGTAAATATGTGGGCAATTACAAAAGCTAGGATTATTGTACCTTTGGCTTGTAACTCTGCTTTTGGTTTTCTACATGATTTCAGAGACTAATGAATAAACCCAATTATTAATCTATGTTTTGGGACACAGAATGCATAAAGATATCATTTTGTGACATCAATAGCAGAAAGAAGTGGGGACAGAGCTATACAGGAGTAGAATTTTTGTATACTATTAAGTGAAGCTGGTATAAATTTAGAGTGTTAGCAAGGAAGTCCAAATCAAAACCTCAATGAGATATCACCTCACACCAGTCAGAATGGCTAAAATTAACAAGTCAGGAAACCGGCAGATGTTGGCGGGGATGTGGAGAAAGGGGAACCCTCCTACACTGTTGGTGGGAATGCAAGCTGGTGCAGCCACTCTGGAAAACAGTATGGAGGTTCCTCAAAAGGTTGAAAATAGACCTACCCTACGACCCAGCAATTGCACTACTGGGTATTTACCCTAAAGATACAAATGTAGTTATCTGAAGGGGCATGTACACCCCAATGTTTATAGGAGCAATGTCCACAATAGCCAAACTATGGAAAGAGCCAAGATGTCCATCAACAGATGAATGGATAAAGAAGATGTGGTATATATATACAATGGAATATTATGCAGCCATCAAAAAAAACCCCTCTGAAATCTTGCCATTTGCAACAATGTGGATGGAACTAGAGGGTATTACGCTAAGTGAAATAAGTCAATCAGAGAAAGACAAGTATCATATGATCTCACTAATATGATGAATTTGAGAAATAAGACAGAGGATCATAGGGGAAGGGAGGGAAAAATGAAACAAGAAGAAACCATAGAGGGAGACAAACCATAAGAGACTCTTAATCTCAGGAAACAAACTGAGGGTTGCTGGAGTGGAGGTGGGGGAGGGATGGGATGGCTGGGTGATGGACATTGGGGAGAGTAATTACTATGGTGAGCGCTGTGAATTGTGTAAGACTGATGAATCACAGACCTGTACCACTGAAACAAATAATACATTATATGTTAATAAAAAACTAAAAAATAATAAAAAAAATAAATTAGAGTGTTAGAACTTTAAGATGTTAGATGTACTCTCCATTGTTACCACAAAAAAATAGCTATAGGATATAGATAAAGGGAAATGAGAGGGGAACTAAAATGTTTCACTATAAAAAATTAACTAAACCTAAAAGAAGACAGCAATGCAAGAAATGAGGGGGAAAATTTAAGGTATATAAAGAACAAATAACAAAATGGAAGAAGTAAGTCCCTCCTTGTCAGTAATTACTTTAAATGTAAATGGATTAAATTCCTTAATTAAAAGACATAGATTTAGCTTAATGGAAAAATAAAAAGTCACCAAGATCTAACTATATGTTGTCTATATGAGACTCACTTTAGATTCAAATACACAAATAATTTGAAAAGAAAAGGATGAAAAAAGACATTTGATGCAAATAGTGTGAAAAAAGAGAGTGGGTAGCTATATGAATGTAAGACAAAATAGACTTTAAATAAAAAAATTTACAAGAGACAAAGATGAATATTATATATTAATAAAAGTTTCAATACGGAAATAAGATAAAACAATTGTAAACTTTATGCATCTATTAAAAATCCTTCAAAATATATGAAGCAAAATTGGCAGAATTGAAGAAAGAAACAGAAGTCAAAGACTTCAAAACTCCACTCTTAATAATTGATTAAAAATAGCACAGAAAATAAGTAAGGAAACAGAGGATTGACCAACACAATGAAGGAACTAGATTTAACAGACATATACAGTACACTCCACCCCAAAACAACAGAATACTCATTCTTCTCATGTACATGTGGGCATTCTCCAAGATTGGCTGTATGTCAGTCCACAGATCAAGTCTCAATAGATTTTAAGAGATAGGTATACAACATATCTTCTCTGACCACATTGGGGTGAAGTTAGAAATCAACAGAAGGAAAACTAGAATATTCACAAATTTATGGAAATTAAATAACACAGTCATAAACAACCAATAGCTCAAAGAAGAAATCACAAGGAAAATTAGAAAATAGAGATAAGTGAAAAAGAAAACACAATATACCAAAACATATGAGATGCAGCAAGCTATGCTAAGAGGGAATTTTATAGCTGTAAACACATTAAAAAGAACTGGTAGGGCACCTGGGTGTGTCAATCGGTTAAGTGTCTGCCTTTGGCTCAGGTCAATATTCCAGGGTCCTGGGACTGAGTCCCGCATCAGGCTCCCTGCTCAGCAGGGAGTCTGATTCTCCCTCTGCCCCTTCCCCCACCCCCACTCAGGCTCGCTCTCTCAAATGAATAAACAAAATTTTTAAAGAAAGAATTGACAAAGAGTTAGTATCCAAAATATATGAAGAACTTTATACAACTCAACACCAATATATATATATATATATATATATATATATATATATATATATATATATGATTTCAAAATAGACAGAAAACCTGAACAGACATTTTTCCAAAGAAGACATACAGATGGCCAACAGATACATGAACAGGTGCTCAACATCACTCATCATCAGGGAAATGCAAGTTTTGACATTTGACAATGAGATATCACCTCACACTGGTTAGAATTGCTAAAATCAAAATGACAAGAAATAACAAATGTTGGCGAGGATGTAGAGAAAAAGGAACCCTCTTGCACTGTTGGTGGGAGTGTAAAATGTTGCAGTCACTGTGGAAAACAATATGTAGGTTCCTCAAAAAATTAAAAATAGAAATGCCATATGATCCATAATTCCACTATTGGATAGTCTCCCACAATGAAAACATTAATTTGAAAAGACATACGCCTCCCTATGTTTATTGAAGCATTTTTTACAATAACTAAGATATGGAAACAACCTAAGTGTCCATCCACAGATAAATGGATAAAGATGTGGTATACTAAAATAAAAACTTAAAAAAATAAGATGTGAGATATATATATTATATATATTTTATATATATAATATATATATATATATATAATATTACACAGCTATGAAAGGGTGAGAATATGCCATTTGAGACAATATAGATAGACCTAAAGGGTATTATGCTAAGTGAAATAAGTCAGATTGAGAAAGAAAAATGCTCTCTGATTTCACTCAAAAAATCCAAATAAATGAACAAACACAAAGCAGAATCAGACCTATAAATACTGGGAATGAAACTGATGGTTGTCATGGTTGGGAGTGTGTGTGTGTGAGGTTGGGCAAAATGGCTGAAGGGGAGTGGAAGATACAGGCTTCTCATTATGGAATGAATAAGTCACAGAAATAAAAGACACAGCCTGAAGAATACAGTCAATGATATTGTGATAGTGATATATCAGGACAGATGATAGCTACACTTGTGGTGAGCAGAGCATGATGTATAAACTTGTCAAGTCACTATGTAGTATACCTGAAACTAATGTAACATTGAGAAGTGTCTGTTCATGTCTTCTGCCCATTTTCTGACTTGGTTATTTGTTTTAAGGGGGTTGAGTTTGAGAAGTTCTTTATAGATTTTGGATATCAGCCCTTTGTCTGTAGTGCCATTTGCAAAAATCTTCTCCCCTTCTGTGGGTTGCCTCTTTGTTTTGTTGACTGTTTCCTTTGTTGTGCAGAAGCTTTTTATCTTGATAAAGTCCCAAAAGTTCATTTTTGCTTTTGTTTCACTAGTTTTTGGAGATGTATCTTGAAAGAAGTTGCTGTGGGCGATGTCAAAGAGGTTACTGCCTATGTTCTCCTCTAGGGTTTTGATGGATTCCTGTCTCACATTGAGGTCTTTCATCCATTTTTAGTTTATCTTTGTGTATAGTTTAAGACAGTGGTTGAGTTTCATTCTTCTGTATATAGCTGTCCAATTTTTCCAGCACCATTTATTGAAGAGATTGTAAAGGACAGTCTTTTCAACAAATGGTGCTGGGAAAACTGGATATGCACATGTAAAAGAGTGAAGTGACCCTTAACACAACACCATATCAAAAAATTAACTCAAAATGGATCAAAGACCTAAACATATGAGCTAAAACTATGAAATTCTTAGGAGAAAACATAGGTAAAAAGCTTCATGACATGGGACAAGGTATTTTTCAGATATGACAGCAAAGGTACAGGCAACAAATTTAAATTTGTTGTACATTAAGGGACGTGATCAACAAATTAAAAGGTAATCCACAGAATGAGATAAAATCTTTGCAAATTACATATCTGATAAGGGATTGATATCTAGAATATAGAACTCCCCAAACTCAACAACCAAAAACCCAAACAACTCAGTTCAAGAATGGGCAAAGGACTTGAACAGACATTTGTCTGAAGAGGATACTTAGATGGCCAATAAGCAGGTGAAAATACGTCCATCACTAGTCATTAGAGAAATGCAGATAAAAACAAAAGAGATACAACTTCACACTTACTAGGATGATGATAATAAGCCAAATTAGAAATAACAAATGTTGACTCAGATGTGGATACACTGGAACCGTCCTACATTGTTGATAGGAATATAAAATGATGCAGCTGCTATGGAAGACTTCAGAGGTTCCTCAAAAAGCTGAATTACAATTCCACTCTTTTTACAAAAAATTATTTAAATTCAATTTAGGTAGCATTACTAGTTTCAGGTAGAGAATTTAGTGATTCATCAGTTGCATACAACACCAGTGCTCATTACATCACGTGCCCTCCTTAATGCCCATCACCCAATTACTACATTCCCCAACCCCTGTCCCCTCCAGCAACCCTCAGTTTCTTTCTTAAGATTAAGAGTCTTTTATGTATTGTCTCCCTTTCTGATTTCATCTTATTTTATTTTTCCTTCCATTCCCCAATGTTCTACTGTTTTGTTTCTTAAATTTCATATATGAGTGAAATCATATGGTATTTGTCTTTCTCTGACTTATTTTGCTCAACATAATACCCTCCATTTCCATCCATGTCATTGCAAATGGCAAGATTTCATTCTTTTTGATGGCTGAGTCCATTGTATATATACACCACTTTTTCTTCATCCATTCATCTATTGATGGACATCTGGGCTCTTTCCATAGTTTGGCTATTGTGGACATTGCTACTATAAACATTGGGTGCATGTGCCCCTTTGAGTCACTATGTTTGTATTCTTTGGATAAATACCTAGTAGTACAATTGCAGGGTCATAGGGTAGCTCTCTTTTTAACTTTTTGAGGAATCTCCATACTGTTTTCCAGAGTGGCTGTACCAGTTTGCATTCCCACCAACAGTTTAAGAGGGTTCCCCTTTCTCCACATCCCTGCCAATGTCTGTTGTTTCCTAAGTTGTTAATTTTAGCCATTCTGACCAGTGTGAGGGAATATCTCATTGTGGTTTTGATTTGTATTTCCCTGATGCTGAGTGATGTTGAGCATTTTTTCATGTATCTGTTGATCATTTGTATGTCTTCTTTGCAGAAATGTCTGTTCATGCCTTCTGCCCATTTCTTGATTGGATTTTTGGTTTTGGGGTGTTGAGTTTGATAAGTTCTTTATAGATTTTTGATATCAGCCTTTTATCCGATAAGTCATTTGCAGATATCTTCTCTCATTCTGTAGCTTGCCTTTTAGTTTTGTTGACTGTTTCCTTTGCTATGCAAAAGCTTTTGGTCTTGATGAAGTCCCAATAGTTCTTTTTTGATTTTATTTCCTTTGCCTTTGGAGATGTGTCTAGCAAGAATTTGCTGTAGCCAAGGTTGAAGAGGTTGCTGCCTGTGTTTTCCTCTAGGATTTTGATGGATTCCTGCCTCACATTTAGGGCTTTCATCCATTTTAAGTTTAATTTTGTGTGTGGTGTAAGAAAGTGTTCCAGTTTCCTTCTTCTGCATGTGGTTGTCCAATTTCCCCAACACCATTTGTTGAAGAGACTGTCTTTTTTCCATTGGATATTCTTTCCTGCTTTGTCGAAGATTAGTTGACCACAGAGTTGAAGGTCCATTTCTGGGTTCTCTATTCTGTTCCATTGATCCATGTGTCTGTTTTTGTGCCAGTACCATACTGTCTTGATGATTACAGCTTTGTAATATAGCTTGAAGTATGGAATTATGATGTCACCAGCTTTGGTTTTCTTTTTCAACATTCCTTTGGCTGTTTGGGGTCTTTTGTGGTTCCATAAATATTTTAGGATTGTTTGTTCCAGCTCTGTGAAAAATGCTGATGGCATTTTGATAGGAATTGCATTGAATGTGTAGATTGCTTTGGGCAGCATAGACATTTTAACAATATCTGTTGTTCCAGTCCATGAGCATGGGATGTCTTCCCATTGCTTTATGTCTGCCTCAATTTCTTTCATAAGTATTCCATAGTTTTGAGAATACAGATCTTTACCTCTTTGGTTAGGTTTATTCCTAGGTATCTTATGATTTTTGGTGCAATTGTAAATGGGATTGATTTCTTGATTTCTATTTCTTCTGCTTCATTGTTAGTGAATAGAAATGCAACTGACTTGTGTGCATTGATTTTGTATCCTGCAACTTTGCTGAATTCCTGTATCAGTTCTAACAACAATTCCACTTTTAGAAATATACTCAACATAATCAAAAACAGGGGCTCAAATAGATACTTGCATGCCTCATTCATTGCACAATTAGTCACAGTATCCAAAAGATGGAAACAATCCATTGGTCCAAATATCCATCAATAAATGAATGGATAAATAAAATGTTGTATGTACATACAATGGAATACTACTCAGCCATAAAAAGCAATGAAGTTCTGACAGTTGCTACAGGATGAGTGAACCTTGAAAATATTATGCAAAGTGAAATCAACCAGACAATAGATGGACAAATATTGTATGATTCCATTGTTACAAGGTACCTAAAATAGGCAAATTCTTAGAGACAAAAGTAGATTAGAGGTTATCAGGGGTTGGGGGCAGGACGGGATGAGGAATTAGTTTGCTGGGTACATTATGTATGGGTGATGAGAAAGCTTTGGAAATAGGTTGTACAATATTGTAACTATAATGAATGTCATTGAATTTTACACTGAAAAAACGGTTAAAATGGAAAAATCTTATTTTATATATTTTTACCACAATTACAAATAGCAAAAAAAAAAAAAAACAAGAAAAAAACAAACACAAAACCCTCCACGTGCATAAAAGTAAATGATTAAAAATGTAGAGGAAAAAAGAGGCTGATATCTTTGATCTCTGCATGGGAAAAACCCTTGAATGGATAAATCCAGTAAGAATTTATAGAGAAAGAGAATATTAAATTTTCTAAACATAAATTAAGACCTCTTTAATTCCCAAAAGGACATGTAAACAAAGTGAAAATCCTGATAAAAAGACATTGAAAAATCTCTCACTGTTTGATAAAAGGTTAATCCTTAAACTGCAATTGTCATATAACTTAATAAAAATCATATCACATACTGGGGCACCTGAGTGGCTCAGTCTGTTGAGCGTCCAACTCTTGGTTTCAGTTCAGGTCATGATCTCATGGGTCGTGAGATAGAGCCCTGCATGGGACTCTGTGCTCAGCGGGGAGTCTGCTTGAGATTCTCTTCCTCTGCCCCTCCCCCCCACTCTCCCTCTCAAATAAATAAATCTTTAAAAAAAATCATACCACATCCCAAAATTACTAGACAAAATAGGATAACCCATTAAAAAGAAACCACGGGTATTTAAAAAATATTTTATACTATTCAGCCCCATTGGTAAATAAAATAAACTTTTTTGAAAATAAGAAATGAAAATAAATTGTCCTACTAATTATTATGGGAATATCCAGGACTGTAAAATATTGCAGAACGATTTCTGAATACCTTTTGAATGGGTACCAAAGAATGTTCATACTCTTTAAAAAGAGTCAATTCACTTCTAGGAATTCAGCCTAAGAAATATTTTCCTAAGTGCAGAAAAATGTTTTATAAGCGATTATATTCATTTCAGCACTATTTAAAATTGTGAAACATTGGCAACAGGTTGAATAATGAGGGAGTATTTTGGAAAACTTCAGTTCCTCATGTTTGGGGGAAAAAGCTGGAAATAAGTTTGGATACTGTGTAGGGTCACAATGAACTAACAAAGTGTGCACAGAAGTAACTCCAGCATGCTCAGAGTTGTTGCCTTTTGGTGGAAGCACGTTGACTATTTTTTTTCTCTTTTCTACTTTACTTCCCAAATTGTCTGTAATGAACTCTGTTACTTTGTAATGAAGAAAAGAACTTCCCCAATAATATTTTATTGTCAGGAAAGACTTAGCACAGCAGCTGGCTGTGTCTGAAAGGGGAGTATTTATCTTCATCCCCAGGTGGAGAATAAAGTCAAAGCAATCGTCTTGCTAATTAAATTGAAAAAAAAATTGGGAGGGGGGATAGAAATCATGATAGAATAGGAGAATCTGAAATTCTCTATGTCAAGAGACCTGACATCTAGTTTTTCTAGAACCACATGTAGCAGTAGTAGCTGTTATTACTGTTATTGCTGCAGACTCTTGTTTGGTTTCAAATTGTGTGACCTTATTTGCTTGGGTCCCCAATTTATGCAATAAATATCTACTGAGCTCCTACTATGTGTCAGACTTTTCACAAAGGGAAAAGGAAAGTTTATTCACAACAGCTCCTATTTATTGAGTGCTTACATGCATGCTGGGGGTGTCACAACTCTACCAAGTGGGCACCATGGATCCCCTCTTTATAAAAGAGGGAACTAAAGGTCAAAGAAGGATTTGTTCCTGGTTTCATGGCTACAGAGCAATGGACTTAGTTTTTAACCATGCACTGTTTCAGACTGCACCAGGCAGGCGTGTTTCCAAAGTAGTACCCGATGATGGCATTCCATGTGGAAAAATAGATGCCTCACTCTGTGACTGATCTTGCTGGGGGTTAAGTCCCACACTTGGCTGCTCTCTCTCCCCTCCCACCTGTGCAGTACAAATATGCCAGCTCAACAAAACACCTAGATCCCCAAGAAGGGCACAGAACAGGCAGCTTCTCTCAAGATCCACACTGGTCTGACAGGTTTGCTTTGGAGTCCAGATCCTATCTAGGTCTTGAACCCCTCCTGAGGGTGGGCTGTTGACAGAAAGGTGTGTAAGGATAACATACTTGTCAGCGAAGTCACCCAAGGGTGAGGAGAGCTCTGCTGGCAGCCCAGTTTCTGTGGGATAAAGAGTCACTCACCTTTGGTTGATGTGTACACAAAGCAATGCATAGCCCAGCCTTCCCAGCTCTGCATCAGCTTAATTAGACTGCAAATCACTGAAGTATTAAAACATTTTGGAGAAACTCAAACAAATCAGCCCTGAAGTGCCTCATCTCATAAAATTTGCATGATGGGCCAGAACAAAATAATTTCTACAGTTTCTTACAGCTCGAAGAGTTGATGATCTTGTTTGCATAAGGCTTGGAAACACATTTATCATTTAATGTTAAGTGAAAGCCAAGGACATAAAGCTATATTTCCAGGATAACCCCCAATAGATTAAAAATAAATTATATTTGCATAGGAAAAGGGCTGGAGGAGAATTCTTACAAATACTTACAGTGTGTGATATAAGAGATGTAAAATTTCTTCTTGTTTCTCCCATAGATCTGCATGAAGGAAAGACTGTGTAATAATGAACATGCTCAACAGCAGCATCATAGAGTAAACAATGCAAAAGCAACAGTGAAGGACAGCTTCTGATCCAGTATACCAGGGAAGACCACAGCACCAGTGCAGACACCCATGACTTCCAAGATGTATATAGCCTGAGAGAAGGCTCTGGGCAGGCCACCAGGGTCTCCAGCAAAAATAGTTTCCATCTTATATCAAATATAATCTAATAAGAAAGAGATATATTTGCATTAATACTTGTGGGAAAATATTTAATAGATATTCAGTGCAAAAATGAACTTACAAAACAGCATGCATAGTACTCCCCATTTATGTAAAGATTATGCTATATATTCTTGGGAAAAAATAACTAGGAAAAACATATACCCACGGGTGGATATCTTTCACTTTCTAAGTCATACAGTTCTTAAATGCTTGACTCTTGTAAGTGCATTATTTCCTAATCAGAAAAAGTATATGAAATTAATATGTGTGCTTATACTTTTCCTGTATTTGCCTGATGTTGCCGCTACAGAATAACATTGAGCGCTAAATGTGTCGAGCACTTTCAAGTGCAAGGCACTGTATTGAGAGTTTTGCCTGCATGATCTCATTTCATTGTCACTGGAGAGGTAGGCAAATCATCCTCATTTTAAAAATGAGGAAAATGAGGCTTAGACAGGATAAATAAAAATCCTAAGTTTTACCCATTTATTCATTGAACTCTCATTCTTTCATTCAGTGAATACAGATTGATTCCCAGGCACTGTCCAGGGTTCCGGGAACATAGCAGTGACAAGTAAGGCAAAGTCCCATTTTAGTGTGGGGACCCACAGCAAGCAAGCAGATAAATACAGAATGTATTTCAGGTAGTGATTAGTGCCATAAGGAAAAACAAATCAGAGGACCGAGATAGACAATAATGGGGGCTGAGCATAGGTTCAGACACCAAAGGCTGCCTAACCAACATCCATTCCCCCTTTTCTTTCTCAATTTATACAACTGAATTTTGTTAAGGTGGCAAAATGCCTCAGTGGAGGTGAACTTTTCTATTTCCCGGAGAAAGAAGTATAATTAGTTTAAGGCAAGCATAAAAATGTCATTTTCCTTTTTAGTGATTGATTAAGGGGTAGCTCTTTGACTAAGATACAGCCAAAGAGACGTGAAGGGGAAATCTAGCATGTTGGCTTCTATGGAAGCTTTCTCTTCCTTTATTGATTAAAAAAAGGGGTCTGAGGAGGAATCTCTGCCTTAGAAAGACCCCTGCTTCCTGACTAGAACATGGCTGTAAAAGGACATGAAGGCTGGAGCTATGGCAGCCATCTTGTGACCATACACCAACATTTAGGTAGATAAAAAGTCAACCAGTTGGAATGGAAGGGCAGTGAGTTGGAAAGATCCTGGTTCTTGAAGACATTGCTGAGCTACCAAATCAGACTTGGAACTGCCCACCTCGAGTCTTCTTGTTGACTGAGTTACTAAATGTCTGTAGCATTTAAGCTGTTACTTGCAATTGAATGTAACCTAATACAAGAAGTGATTTTATTTATTTTTTACTTTTTTTGTTTTCAAATTAGTGTTTCCATTTTATTTATTTATTTGTTCCAGAAAAGATTTTATTTTCAGTGAAAAATGCACTTTCTATAAATTCCACAAATACTTTAGTCACTTTCCAAACAGCCACATAATGGCATCCATTTGCTGTGACCCTAAAGTGGAAAATAGTAAATAAAGCTTTGTTTCAGCCATGAAGATAATAGAAACCAACATCATAGGGCGACTTTTCTAGTATCCAGGTCACTAGAAAAGATTCAAATAAAATTACATCTCTTTTTTGTTTTCATTTATAATGTCCTGATTAGTAGTGACATGGAGCATTTTTAAAAAAAAAAAGAAGTGATTTTAGATAGAGTGTTCGAGCAAGTGACATTGGGATGATGTGAAGTGTGCCATGTGAAAATATGGGGGAAGAACATTCTCAGCAGATGGAACAGCAAGGACAAAGTTGGTTTGTCCAGGACAGCAAGAAGGAAGGCCAATGTGCCTAGGGCATAAGGAAATGAAGGGTAAGTAGGGAAGGTGGACAATGAGAGTGAGTGTGGTGAGAGCTTGGATCGGGGAGGGAGGTATGGACCAGATCACAAAGTCCTGGGAGCCATGCTATGGGGTTGACTGTGAATCTAAGTGCAATGGGAAGCCCCTGAGTTTGGTGAAATGATGCAATTTATAGTTTAAAAAGCTAACTCTGATTTCTGTATTATAAAGACCAGTCAGGAATGTTGCTGCAGTCTAGGTGTGAGATGGTGTTGGCTTGGGCCAGGGCAGCAGTCGTGATGAGAAGTGGTCAGATTCAGGATAGGTTCCGAAGGTAGGATCACTTGGAATTGTTGATAGACTGGACATGGGGAAAAAGAAGACAGGAATTAAGAATGATTCCTGAATTTTGTGCCTGAGCATTGGGTGAGTGGTGGTGCCATATTCTAAGGGGGTGAGACTGAAGGAGGGACAGAGCTTGAAGTGTGGATTTGGGTAATGAAAAAATAAAGTTCCAGAAAGGACAGGATTAGGGTCTAGCTCTACCCTTTTTACAAGACAGTGTTATGTGGCCTCCACAAACTGGAACTCATTTAAAAATTACCTGTTCATTCCAGACCCTGTTATTTGTTGACTAACCCTGTTTAACTTCATTGATTTGACCTGGGTGTTTACTCCATGAGGCAGGCCAGCAACCTCGAAGAACTTGAGTTTCCTCTGTCATTCTTTGGATCAAAGTTCTTTTTTCCTTCTCCAAACTGTCATCTCTGGATGATTGGTGACACCTAGGAGGATGAAACTGTTTGCATGGCCCTTATTCTATCCTGTTCACAGGTC
Source organism: Mirounga angustirostris (assembly GCF_029215605.1). Lineage (NCBI taxonomy): Eukaryota > Metazoa > Chordata > Mammalia > Carnivora > Phocidae > Mirounga > Mirounga angustirostris. The sequence goes on along the minus strand of NW_026991718.1, from coordinate 92,046,050 downwards.
AGTGGGCCAGGAGTCATGGGCTTCTGAGAGATGTTTTTCATAAAGGCCTTGTTTAAGATACTACCTCTTCCAGAAAAATTACACCTGACTCACCATCAGGTTCCTCTAAGAATGTGTAAGCTACTTTTGACCACAGGGAAACCCCAGCACAGGCAAAGAATAAGAAAGTGAGTATTCCAGAGAAAATGAGAAAGCCCAATTGAGATCACACAGGCAAAAGATTTATTTGTACCAGAATGTTCCACATGGCCTCCAGTAATCTCCAAAGAGGTTCACAGCAGTGCAAAATTCATGTGTGTTTTCATCTCTCTTCCTCCTTTTATCTTTATTTAATAAGCTCTCAGTCTGTTGAATCGAATTAGTATTTACCTTTTCTTTTTTTTAAAGATTATTTATTTATTTATTTAGAGAGAATGCGAGAGAGAGCCTGAGTGGGGGCTGAGGGGGTGGGAAGGGCAGAGGAAAAGGAAGAAAAAGACTCCCCACTGAGCAGGGAGCCTGATGTGGGGCTCGATCCCAGGATCCCAGGATCATGACCTGAGCCGAAGTCAGACACTTAACCAGCTGAGCCACCCCAGGTCCCCTGTGGTTACCTTTTCAATCACTTAACTATAGTGAGCATCTTTCCATGTTGATAAATGACAATGATACTATTACATGGCATTTGTTGGATACATACTCTATGTCAAATTCTCTGCCAATCATTTTCTAGCATTGTCTCATTGATTCCTTGCCCAAACCCTAGGAAGATGGTATTATTGTCTTCATCTTATGGATAAGGAAAGTGAGGCAGAGAAAAGTTAACCAGCTTGCCAAGGTCACACAACTTGTGGGTACATGAGGTAGAATTTGAAGCTAGACTGTATGATTCTGGAGCCTGCACTTTGAATCACTATTATTTTACTTCCTAAATATACTGGATCCTTTCTGTGTGATTATATCATATTGTGCTGTAGACGCACCATGAATGATCCGACCAATACCAAAATGTTCATAATATTGCACACTTTGGTTCGTTTAAGTTTTCACCACCAAAACTGTGTTACAGTGAATGTTCCTACGATCGAGTTTTTACAGGTCCTGGGTGATCCTTTCTGTAGGACAGATTGGTAAGTCTTTCCTGTGTCCATTTCTATGGCCTTGACACATATCAGCAAACTGCTCTTCAGAAAGGTAGTACACACCCACTGTGCTATACAAAAGTTCTCTTCACCCTCCACCTGCAACACTGGGTCTCATCCACTTGTAAATTTTTGGTATTTTAAGAAAATATTGCTGTCTCATCGTTTTCCTTGTGAGTTATAACATTTCATTGCATATTTGCTGTATGTCTCAGGTGTTTTTCCTGCTATCATCCTTTGCTCTGTGAAATTTGTCTTTTTCTTATTGACTGTAGAGCTCTTCACATGTCTTATGTTTTGGAAATTAATAAATTTAGTAAGTAAATCCAATAGAGAGATACAAGGAGACTTTAATGTTTTGCACAGCATTTTTACATCTTGTTCTTCCTCAATGCTGATGATAAACCCTAAGAAATGACTCGTGTGCTTAGAGGATGAAAGCTTACCCATTTTAACAAAAAGCCACTTGGAAACATTCCCCTTCTCCAGATGAAGCCCCCACCATCTCTCTTTGCTCTTCAGTCTCAGAGAAAGGGGACATGTCCGAGTGGAGTGCCAAAACTCCCTCAGCAGTGGGCCACATGGTCAGATATCTGGCTTGTGGGGCACCTGAGTGGCTCAGTTGGTTAAGCTTCAGCCTTTGGCTCAGATTATAATCCCAGGGCCTGGGATTGAGCCCTGCATCTGGCTCCCTGCTCAGTGGGGAGTCTGCTTCTCCCTCTGCCTGTGCCCCTCACCTTGCTTGTGCTCTCTTGCTCACTCTCACTCTCTCACTCTATAAATAAATAAATAAAATCTTAAAAAATAAAAAAAAAAAGAAAAAGATATCTGGTTTGAGCGGGCTCTGCCATCTTTTGGTGAGTCAAGAGGGTCCAGGCCTGGTGTGTGAGTTCTGGATGTGACTCAAAAGTGGAGTAGTCTTGAATTTATTTATACTTCTTTTCTCTTTTTCCTGACGTTGACATTATTCTTGATAATACTGCTGTTTTAAGATGAAATTTCAGTGCCACTAAACTTTAACAGTTCAGTATCACACAGTTGATTCCATACAGCTTTCATTTCCAAGTGACCCAGGTCTGCCAGCATGACCAACCCTGGGGGTGTTGAGAGACCCTGTGGTACAATGGTCCCCAAAGGCTGGTCATAAACTAGTAGTGGAGATCTGGGAATGCAGAGTTTAAGGAGGTTGCTGTTCAGAGTCAGTGGGTTGAGTGAGACCAATGGCTCAATGCTTGAACCTCAGGTCTTTCTTAGAAGGCTGGCCTCCCATCCATGCCTAGATGTACCCTATGTCCCTGGATCCCAGCTGTCACAGGAGGGTTCCTCAGGAAGTTGGCTCTGAGATGGAAGGTAGCATGCAGGATGTTCCCTCAGGAATGCCCTTGGGATCGATGTGTGTGGGAGGGCAGGGAAGGAAGTGGGAGCAGGCAGAGGGAGGAGTGGAGGCCTGATGCAGGTCCAAGGACAACTTCCACCAGCCCACAGGGAGCTCTATGGTAGGATGGTCCTTCTGAGTTGTTCTGAGTTGGTCTAATGGCCAGGCTTTATACTTCCATGGTAATGAGCCACTGGGCATGGGACACAGGACACGGAGCAGCCTAGGCAAGTGGGTGGATGGGGCTAGGCAGCTCTCTGACCTAGACCCAAGTCACGGTGTCCACCATACCCTGTCCTTTATCTCTGAGGCTGTTTCTTTTCTGGGTCTTGTTCCTCTACCTTTTCTCTGTTTCAGAGAATCTTTGCTTGACTCCTGCTCTCTCTCATTCCTTCTGCTCGAAATATGCCTTCACTCTGACACCATTTTGGCCCCTTCCTATCTGGTTTCTCGTTCCACTCCCCTGAAAATATTTCCCCTATCACCAAAAGGATGGGCGTCCATACACTCTGATGCCCCTCTGACATCTGCATCTGAAGGAGACCATCACTCGCCCTCCCCAGCCAGCACCAGCTGTGCCTCTCAGATTTTGTACCACAAGTTCTGTCCTGGGTCAACAGGCAGGCTCTCGCTCCATCCCTTTCCTTCCTCTTCAAGGAAAGCAAGCAAGTGAGTTGAACAAGCTCAGATCTGCTCTAGTTTATGAAGAGAAGTTGCTGATTAGAACCTTGTCAATATTTCAACAACTATTAGTTATGGATTCCTTGTGACAAACCTCCAAACCGATATAGACCAAAGGGTGTGCGGGGCTGGCAACAAGTTGTGGCACCCAGTGCAAGAGAAAAAATGTAGGACCCCCAGCTGGGAGCAGGGAATTTGGTGTCCCCTTCCCTCTGGGCCACTGCCCAGTCCACAACTGCTAGGTGAACCCCAAGGGATTATAACCTCCATGATGCGGGGACACGCTGGATGAGCAGTGGGCAAGAGACCCTACCAAGTGACCCACCCGATGCATGTGGTGCTGCCAGCCTGGAGCAGGATGGCTGCCATTTTGCCCTGCCCTGAGACACTGTGGGGCGAAACATCTGATCCTAACCTCCCTTTGCCTGGGCCCCAGATCCTCCCGCCTGTTAAGACCAAGTCACTGCTCCATGCGGAGGGTCACAGGAACCAGGGGGCAGGGAACAGGTGGCCAAGACCCCATTCTAGGAAGGCGGGGAGCTGGGGGCTGAAGGATTACGTGTGGGGGGAGGCTCCAAGCCCTGGCACATGCCCCATGTCCCACAGGACTTCACTTACAAACCACAAATCCAACAATAATATCAAGCATTTGAAAACAACAGATGCAGAGCCATAAACCCCAGGCAGGAGTTCCTCTTACTGCTTCTAGCTCCAGCTCATGTCTGACCTAGCTTTAGCTCGCTGAGTGCCTGGTGTACAGTCTTGCCTGCTTCTGTCATTTCTCAACTCCAGTAAGCCCACATTGATCTCCAAACTAGCACCCTGTCCAGTTTTACTTGTCTTGTACAAAGTACCACCACTCCCCCAGGCCAGTTTTTTTTTTTTTTAAGATCTTATTTATTTATTTGTCAGAGAGAGAGAGAGAGCACAAGCAGAGGGAGGAGCAAGCAGAGAGAGAAGCAGGCTCCCCACTGAGCAAGGAGCCCTATGCAGGACTTGATCCCAGGACCCTGGGATTATGACCTCAGCTGAAAGCAGATGCTTAACCGACTGAGCCACCCAGGCGTCCCTTACCCCCCAGGCCAGTTTTCAATTGGGGGGATCATCTTTGTGTCTTTGTTCAGCAGAGTGTTGTTGCTAAGGACAACCATATATCTGTCCGTTGTTTCAATCTCCTTCCTCCACACACGCACGTGTGCTTGCACACACACATACACACCCCTCCCTCTGATTGGGTTGGTCCTGGCAGAACAGGACTTGTTTCCTTTTCTGAGTGTGGCCTGATGTAGGATGGGCCTGAAGATGCTTCTGATGAATGCCTCGCTCATGGTCACATACACTTCTCAGAAACCATGTCTTTTGAGAAGCTGGTTACCTTTCTGTGGTTCCAGGAGAAACTCCACAGTCTTGGGATTAACTTTTATTTATCCTTCCTTTGGGCTTTGAAAATACATTCATTATCATTATATTGAATATCACTATAAATTATTGTAAAATTCTAATTGCACTGACGTAAAAGGAGATCATGAAGGCAGTTTGAAGTGTAAGTCTGTCACCCACATGTACCCTTTCCCTTCTTTGCCTTCTCTTTTTTCTTATAATAATTTTGTACAGGATTTGACTTGGGTCATTTTTTTGGTTCTCATTTTTATGAGAGGTTTAGAAGGAGGCATGATTTAGGGTCACTTTTATAAAATGGCTCCAGAAAGCCTCTTCTATGGTTGGTGGGAGGTATTAATGAACCTGGCAGGTGACTTTTGGAGGTCTTTGGGGTCTGTGTGTCCCCCACACTTCCCTGGACCTTCCCTTTTCTTTATCTCTCCCATGACCATCTTGTGCAGGTGGGATTCTCACCTCTATGGTCTACTCCCAGGCTTGCCCTGAGGGAGTATGGGGGACTGGTTTTGGGAGTGTGTTAGTCCCATCTGCTCCAAACCCTGGGGACATTAACTAAGCTTTGTGGAGAAGGCAAGCACCTCTGGGTTCAGCTGGTGGTTTGAGGGAGTATCTTTGTCTCAGGGCTCAAGATGCCTCTTCACTTCCTGCGGCTTCCTCATGAGCAGAAGCCGGTACTGTGCAGGTCCTGACACAGCTGGGTGGTTTGTTTCCATCCACTGGTGTGTGGAGTTCATGGGATTTGGGTTTCTCTATTCTAGCTGCTCTATGTGTTTTGATGGTGGTGATTGAAGAGATTAAAAGCTCATGCCACCTCACCACCATCCTCCTGTGCACCCTCCTTAAACTCTTGTAACCTCAGCCACCTCAAATAAGAAAAGCTATGAGACATTGCAACATTGCAGGGACACTTTTATCATATATTGTAAATGGCAAAAGGGTTGACTCTCCCTTGCTCGCCTGGTCTACTGTGTGGCCCAAGGCAAGACTTCGAAACCCTCTGAGCCTTGGTTTCTTCATCAGGAAGGAGATCAGCCTTACTACCTCACAGGATGGATATGAAAATGAAATGAGTCATTGTAGGAGAAATCACATTTCAAATAGTACAATTCACAATATAAGGTGCTGTTATGATTATTATTGGGAAGAGTCATCAGTCTGGGTATCTATCCATGTTGAAAATGTAGCTCCAGTAATAGGGGTGGTCTTTGTGAATATATCAGCAGCTCTGCGCTTTGGGACATCCTTCCAATTCTGTCTCAGGATGGGTTAGAATCATTACAAGAATGTCAACACAAAGAGTCAATGTTCAACTTTTGTCAGATCAAGGATGATGGTTTAGTTCCTGACTCTAATATTGAAAGTTAGGCTTTCCAGGAGGGGAATGGGGGAGGGACACAAGTATTTTCTAAACTCCTTTAGTCCATCAGCATATTAAGAGCCCAGCTTCATGGGGAGCATCATGAAGTTTTACTATAAATTACGGCTAGAGAGGGAATGTCAAGACTTAAGGGAAGTCCATGCAAAAGAAAAATCAAATAAAAGGATGATACACATATTAGTGTGGGGAAAAGGGAGGAGGCAGGGGCAAAGTTCTGGTTTTCCACTTCTGAGCCAAAATCCTGCAAAGGATGTGCTGGGTATTTTGCAGGGTTAAACCAAAGGCAGGGACTTGTTTCCTTTCCCACACTGAGTGCCAGATGGAGATCACCTTGCAGGGTGGCTTGGTGGCCTCAGGGGTGCAAGAATGCATGGTGCAGCAGTGGGAGGCAGAGGAGTCCAGACAGATGACCCTGGGTGCACATTCCCAACTCCCTCATGGCTCCTGTATGGCACAGAAGAAACCACAAGTCCTCATATGGTGAAAGGGGGTGGCGATTGTTCCAGTTATCTGCTGCTGCCCTATAAACTACCCCAAAACTTAGTGGTATAAAACAATAACCATTTTTATTATGCTCAAGGATTCTATGGGTCAGGAATTCAGACAAGGCCCCAGGGGGATGACTTGTCTCTGTTCTGTGATGTCTGAGGTCTCAGCTGAGAAGATTCAAACTTCAGGGGCCTGGAGTCATCACAAGGCACCTGGCTCTCGTGTCTGGTGCCTGGGAGGGAAAACTGAAGGATGGGAACTGTTGCCTGGAGCACCGGTCTCTGATGTCTCCATGTGGTGTGGGCTTCCTCACAACATGGTTGCCTCAGGGCAGTTGACTCCTCAAGTGGCAACCTATGGTTTTAACAGTGACCTATGGTTTTCCAGTAGGACAAGGCAGAACCTCTCATGGTCTTTTATTACCTGACGTCAGGAGCCACATACACCATACTTTAGCTATATTTAGTGATCCAAGTAGCCACAAATCTTTCCAGATTCAAAGGACAAGGATGGAAACACTGCCTCTCAATGGGAAGTGTCAAAGAATTTGCAGCTATGTCCTTCTTCTTCTTCTTTTTTTTTTTTTTAAGATTTATTTATTTATTTTAGAGAGAGAAAGAGAGAGAGCACACACATGCATGAATGGGGGAAGGGGCAGAGGGCAAGAATCTCAAGCAGACTCCTCGCTGAGCATGGAGCCCGATGCAGGGCTTCATCTCATGACCCATGAAATCATGACATGAGCCGAAACCAAGAGTCAGAGGCTTGACCAACTGAGCCATGCAGGTGCCCCTACAGCTATGTTCTAAAACTATCACAATGATGTAGTTAAAAGTGTGGCCAGGGAATTTATACATGGCAAGGGGAAAATGCCAGTAACTGAGAAATACAGGGCAAGTAACCAGACTGAGGACCACTTAGGAGCAAGGACAGGGGGCTCTGCAGTGCCAGCAAGAGTCAGGGTGGCTGAGCCAATAACAAGAGATCACTTGACTATTAGAGAGTCAGGGGAAGATAGTGAGCTCCCCAGAGGCAGACACTGGCAGAGAACACCAGCAATGCTCCCAGAGGTGGTCACCATAAGCCGTACCTTAGCTATACCATCTGGCCCACAGCCCCTCAGTCACACCGCGTAAGGATAGATAGGAGTTGAGGGAGACCTGTCTATCTCTGCCCCAGGTGACATCTTGAGAAGGAGGCAAGGAAAGCAACAGGAGCCCAAGTTTGGACCCTACAGAATATTGCACTAACAGAGATTCCTTGAAATAGAAAGTGATTATAATAGCATGGAGTGTACATGGAACACCAACACACCAGCAGAGGAGACTTCCATATATGTTCTTTTCCCACTTAGCACTTGTTATGATTTTAATAATTCACATTCATGTTTAAGATTATTTACAAATATCTCTTTAGTGTATTGTTAACTTCACAGGGGCAGGTGTGGTGGTTGTAAAACATGGCCACAGATTTTTAAACCCCTCCCATGGAGAGGTGGGATCTGTGTATTCTTCCCTGGAACCTAGGTGGGCTTGTGATTCACTTGTAATCTACAGACTGTGTGGAAGTGATCCCTGGGACTTGTGAGGGGAGGTCCTGACAAACCAGGCAGGCTCCAACCTGTACATTGGAATGCCTGAGTCTTGAGCCGTGTGTAGGAAGTCCAGACCTCCTGAGGCCACCATGAGGAAGCCCGAGCCACAAGGAGGGGCCTTCTGTGGGCCTTCCTGTCAGTTGCCTTGTTCTTGGAGTCATCCCAGCCCGGGCACCACACTCAGGAGTGACTGCACCTCCAGAAGATTCCAGTCATTCACATCTTCCTGGCTGAAGCCTCAGATGTGGAGGGGCAGACACAGGCCACCTTCCCTTTGCTCTGTCCAAATTCCTGACACACAGAATCCCTGAGAAGAATCAGTGGGTCAACAAAGGATATTGTTTCACACCACTAAGTTGTGGGGTGGCTGTTACACAGCAATAAATAACAGAACAGCAGGGATGGAGTCATTCTTTCTGGGAGTTCTCAATCCCACAAGATACCCTGGATGAGATGCCCAATGTGTAACTGGGAATTTGGACAAATCTGCTTTCATCCAACATTGAAAAACCTGAGCTGCTCTACCTAATGGGGATCCGTTATTGCTTAGATGCGGCCTTCAGTTTGAAAGCGTTTGTCAAATAAAGTAAAACTGCCACAATGCCACATTGTGGATAATTTCTGATTACCTTATTAGGAGGTCAGTTTTTTTATTTAAGAAAATATGGGCTTTGGTAAACAAACTCAAAGCAGACACACACAAATGTACACACGTACACACACATACACCCCGCGCCCCTCTCCCATGCAAGGTCATATCCTCTCTCAATCTCTAGACTATGGGGATGCATTTGTCTGATGTGACTATGTTACAGGAATTTTGCTCCTTTAGTGCCCATGGTTCTTGGTCACACCACTTCGAAGAATAAAGAGATAGACCAGACGGAGAGCGGTAGGCAGCAAAGCAAAGTTTATTGAGTGAAAGTATAAAGCTCCTGGAGAGGGAGGGGACCCGAGAGGGTTGCCGTTTTGGTGTTCAAATCTAGGGGTTTTTATAAGCTCTTTCAGGGAAATATCTTAAGCATCCTGAGAGTGGGCCCTCTGTGGATTGGCTGCTAAGATGTGCCAATCAAGGCTTTGATCATGCACCTGTATACCTATCGGGTTATTGTTCACATGTTGATGGTCTTTTGGGCTGAGATCTGGAGACTAACTGCCTCAACTTGTGATAGTGACCATTGTTTTATGGTTAATTGTTTTTTTTTTTTTTTTTAGGATGTTTTGCAAATGTTACTTCTGTAGAAGCTGCTCAACAGGATGCTATTGTGGTCTTGTCTAAGCTGTAAAATAGGTTGCAAGTGCGGTTTTGTCTTAGCTGCCCTGGCTCCCTGTTTTCTTCTTGGGGACCCTGGCCCTGATTACCTAAGTGTCCAATTAACTCCTAACTACTACAGTTAGGTGAGACAATAACCAAAATTTCTCAGTGAGAAAGTCTTCCAATCCAGAAACTTAGGAGAAAGAAACACAGTATGGAAAACCTGTCTAATGCAGCCCCTCTGCCTTGGTGCATCCAGACTCTGGGTGCCCCTATCCCTGTCACCCCCAGGTTGCCTCCAGGTTCAGGTCCTGGGCTGCAGTTCTCACTTCCCTTCCCCTACATCGTTCTTCAGTTTGGAGAGGGATTCAGAGGGTGCAGCGCCTGGGGAGACTTGGGTTGTCAGTAGGAGAATGACATTGCATTATGGGAAGGGATGAGAAGGAGCAGGTTGGGGTCCAGAGGCAGGGCTGGGAGTCCTGGGCCCCTGCCTGAGCAGAGCAATTGCTGGGATGTGAGGCTTGTGGTGCATGGTGGGGACTGTGGGAAGCAAGGCTGGTTGGTGGGATGGGAATGGGGGACCAGGTTTCAGAGGATGACAGAGGACGAGGGGGCCCAGGCTGGGAGTGTTGACAAAACCAACAGCAACCCCACAATGCAGGTGCTGAGAACGATTTCCTGGAACTGTCTTTCAAACCCCAATGAGATCTGAGATTCCAGCGTCCAGAGAAATGTGATAAGCAATGAGCACAACCTCCCCCTCATCTCCTAAACGGGCATTTTGGTAAGTGAGTCTGCAGTCCTGAATAGGAGTGTAATGTGTCTGTTAGGGACCTGCCTTTCATTCAAAGGCAGCATTTTTAGGCAGCACAGAGCACTCCTGCCTGAAAGCCACCCTCCTCAGCCTCCCCATTCCAGTTGCTGGAGTGGGAAGAAAAGCATCCCTAGGTAGGAACAGATGCCCTGATGTTCTGGAGCTTTGGCCTTGCCAGCTCTGTCTCCACACAGGGTGAGTGGGCATGTGTGGTTTGTCAGCCATTTGAAAGGGGATGTCTGCTCAATTGGTTTCCTGTCAGCTCTGGAGCAAAAGCTTTTGGGATTTTCTCCACCAACTCTCTCTTTGGTAGACTTTTCTATTGAAAAGCTGCCTGAAGTCAGATGAAGACTTCCCTCCCCTGAACTTTTCCAGTGTTATTTTCAATGTGACTGGATCCAGGCATGTATCCTAAAACAGAGTCATATGTGTGAATGTAGTATTTTTTGACAGTAGTAAGGAAGATAATAAGAGCTGATACTTTTTGACTGTCTACCATGTGCTTAATCCTAATTTAATCCTTACAATGCCCTTATGAGGTGGATGCTATTATAACCCATTTTACAGATAACACTGAGGCACAGAGAGGTTAAGTACTTTTCCCAAGGTCACACAGCTAGTAAGTGGCAGAGCAAGATTTTACTCCAGACAAACTCATAAAATTGTACACATTAAATACATGTAGGTTTTTTTTTTTCCCGCATATAAATTGTACCTCAATAAAACTAAAAAGAAAAAAAAGATTGGAGTCCTGGGAGTGTGGTTCTAACATTCATGTTCTAGTCAAACATCAGTGTTGCCCCACTGCACCATCCAGCTACGCTCATCATTTTGATTTTGAACTTGTGTTGCAAAAAAGTTAATTTCATTCACTCACAAAGACTTTCCCCCACTCCACACCTTGATTAAATTAACTTCCTTTCCTGAAATCTACTTTGTTTTAAGAAGATGAGGATCAGTCTCAAGACTATTTCAAGTGTTGTTTTTCAGCAAAGACATTCCAAGACCATCACTGGCTTCTATTTTTTCAGGTACAAAATGAGTAGAAAAGCAATATTCGAAAGAATTGCCCTAGCCAGAGACTTCCAAAGGCTTTACCAATCTACCCTCCTGCCGGCAATGTTTGTACGCTGTCCCCCCCACCCCTCATTCACAGTTGGCTTTGTGACCTGGCCCCCATCCCAGCTGCTCAGGGGACATTTACATTAAATATTCACTGAGGCTGAGGCTGCCTCAAGAATGGGTGGGTAATCCATTCTCATGGATTATAAATGTTTCCAAAATGCACCGTTCAACAGGGAAGGGAAATGGTGTGGTGCCCTCTCAGGACCTGTGCAGAATAATGCCCCCTCTGGACCCTTCTATAGCACCACAGAATAATGGACTGGTTTATGGTGCCTGCTTACTGGGTGGAAAAAAGAAATGAGATTTAGTGGTTGTGAATGAAAGATATACTGAATTCTCAAAAGTTTTAAGTCACGAGAATGTAATAGAGATATCCATATCCCACCATCACGAAAAAGGTGCTCCATTTAACTACATTTCAATGCCCTTGACTTATCTATTTTTCAAGAGTTCAAGCTTTACTCTTTAAAAAATCCCATGTTCTGGGGATAGAGGTGGTAACCCTTTTGTAATATAAAAATGTATCAAGTCAACACGTTGTACACCTTAACTTACACAATAAGTTAAAATGTCAAGTATACTTCAGTAAAGGTGAGAAAAAACATCCTGTGTTCTATCAGTAGACCAGGTCTATGATGATAATTTTAAAACCCAATGACCTGTAAACTCCTTGCAGCCATCCTTCTGTCTCCAGGTCACTGTGTTGCTCCCATTTTGCAGATGAAGATAGAGCTGCTGGTTGTTAATGATGTGTTCAGGGAAAGGCTGGGGGTGAGAGACAGGAGGGAACCTGGAACACTATATCCCCTCGCCTGGCCTCCTCCCTCCCAAAAAACGTGTAGATTAAAATAAAATGAGTCTGACAGAGGTTTCACCCAGTTCTGGACCATTGCTTCTTCCTGCAGTGCCGGCTTTGAAGAGAGGCCACCTCCATGAGAAAGAAATTGTCAGGGGGCGGTCAGAGGAATCCACCCCAGTTACCTGAGAATCCAAGGTGCAGACATTTTTGCATTATAATAATTTCTGCTTTTAAAACCCTCTGGACACACTAAGTAGCCCACCCAGCAAATGCACACAAGGATGACCATCATCTGTCCTGCAGATGAGACAGCTGGGGAACGGAGAGAGGGGGCTGCAGCCCATGGACACTGGGCCTCTGTCCTTTCCTGGAAAGTTACTACAGAAATGTTTATGCAGCCTGTTGAGAAGTCTCTTCTCAGTCAGCCAGTCTGAACTGCACTCACACAAGCGCTTTGCTAAGGCCTGAGGCTGGGAAGGGCTCCCCAGATGCGGATGTCTAGGAATGTCCCAGGCAGCTGATGAAATGTGCTCTCTGGTTCCTCCTTCTGCCACTTCTTCACTCTTGGCTCTACGCTCTGGTTCAGACACTTGGTCTTCCGCAGCTTCTCCCAAGCCAGACACCAGGCAACACCCATCTGCTGGGGAGGGCTGGCCTGGGCCAAGCAAAAACCCAGCCTCACTGCACAGTGCTCTCACTCCCCCAGGCAGTGACAGCCTCTTGGTCTGCTCTGCCGGCAACCGCTGCCTTGGGGTCCCACCGATTCATCACATCTCCAAAGTGCGGTGGCTGCAGGCAGCGGATCTCCTGGCACTCCACTGGGGCTGTTGCATTTGGAAGTGATTTGGGACTGAGAAAGCCAGCAGAACGAGGAAATGCAGGGCTGCTCTCTTCCATTTCTGGCCACCCACTTTCTGAGCCGAGAAAGTGGGATCTGGCCAAGCTGGGGCAAAGTGAAACTGTGTGAAATCAAGAAAGATGGTAGCCAACATAATGGGAGGGAATGGGTGAGAATCCCTTCATCCTTCTCAGCTTAGTGGGCTGTCAACTCACATACCTGGGATGGGGCTTTGCCAGCCCTTCTGCCACTCTGTCTGTGTGGCCTGGCATCCATTTTCCATCTGCATAGGACAGTTCATCCTGAGCCGTTCACGTGCCTGACACATCTGCTTCCACAGACATCACGATTTCTCAAGCTGGCCATCGATTTGATTTCCTTGTGGTCTAGAGACCCATCCTCTTCTCATGAGCTCATGTCCCTTTGCAGAATGTAAAGGTTCTTTACATAATTGAGGTCCTTTGTGGTCCTCTTCCCCTTAAGCCACTGTCTCCCCTTTCTGTTCCTATTCCCCCAATCTAAGCAGATGTTGAACTTTCCCATCACATATTTCAACTGCATATCACCAACTGCATGTCAAATGGTGATGTTAGAAATGACTTTCCCTAATGACCCAGAAAAAGTCCCATTTTTCATGAAGTTTTTCTCCCCAACTTGGTTTTACATATGATTATTGTTTGCTATAAAGTCCAAGTTTTCCAATCAATCATGCTTCCTTTCTGACGCCCCTCTCCCCGAGGTGCTGTCCCCCCTTCCGTGTTCATCTGCCCTCCCCCAACCCCCTCCCTCTGTGGACTGTGCCAACAGTGTAGCAGGAGGAATTTATGGAAGGAGGCCAAATTTGGCTTCAGATCATTTCTCTTCAACACACACCGGCCTCTGAAAACCAGATTCTGTTTGTCATTTGGTTTGCTCCCCCAGCATTGTGTCATTCCGATGGTAATGCTGATGGATTTCAAGCTTGCCTGGTAGAGTAACGCACAAGGTTTTCATAAGCACATTAATCTTAAAAGAAAAACTGTCAGATGCAAACAATACCCATATGACTGATGTTGTAAAGACACAAACTAACTCTTAACATCCATTCCCAAAGAATATTATCTTACCAGGGCCTTATGTTGGCTTTAACTCCCTTCATACAACCATACCTGTGTGTTGCAGGGGTTCGTGGCATCTAAAAAGCTTGCTTTCCACACCAAAAGGCTGGGGATTAATGGCATGTCTGCTCATTTGCCAAGTCCAAATAATAGGCTCGGTCACGTGACCATGTAAATAAGACCATGATTACAAGAAATATGTAATTTCATTACTTTTCACAAAATGTAATATAAGCAGTCCTTATGAAAACCAAATTGGAAAATCATTATACCACAAGCAAAGGGACTCTGGTCTCCTTGAAACACTAAGAACTCATTAGCAGATGGGACGAGCTGCCCCAACCCTCTCTCCAGTGGAAGTGTTCCTAGCTCACAAATGGATTTGTGGAAGGCATTTTCCTGTTTTGTTCCGAAGTTAGCAAAATGTGTGGTATGAATTAAATATCTGGTATTGCTATAAACGTCATTTGGAAGTGTGCCAGGCCACAATCAAGAATGAGCTAGTAGCTTGTTTTAATTTAATGGTGTTGAAGTGTTCCACTGTAATTAAGCAACTGAAAATTAAATAGAAACAGTCATTAGACTCAGCGATACAAAGCCACCAGACCAAAGAATATACATTTGTTCAAACAGAGACCCCTGAAGCGTTATGGGGCCTTCAACACAGGCTTGACTGACCACCAGACTTTTGAGCCGTTGAAATGAATGAGCACGGGCAGTTCATCTCAGGGTTGCCAGGGAAGCCTGAGTTTGTAAGCAGTGGCCATGTTTGGTTAACAATTTCTGGGCAAGGTTAGGCCCAGCCCAAGTACTGTGACCCCACCTGACTCCTACCTGGTCAGTGTGAATCAGAACCTGAGATGGAGCCGTGGACAAGCACTGACTCCATAAGATGAGGGAGACCGATCCTTTCATATGCCCCTAGCACCGAGGCTCTCCTCTCTCTGCATCTCAGCTCTTGGGCCACTAGGGAGGCCAGAGTCCTTGCAACCGGGAAAACAGTGGTGTTTCCCAACATCCAACCTAAGGAAGGACAAGTGAATCTCTTTCCAATGCCCACCTTTCATGGAAGGGAAAGATCTATGGGGTATTTGGTGAGGCAGGATGACTACTTGTCCTTCATCACTCTCCAAAGCTTAGGGCAGCATTATGTACCGACTCTGGGGGACATTCTCTGGGGTCCAAGTACTTCTCAAGGCAATTTTATAATTTTCAGACCCACAACTGAACCACCACAGTTGGTAGGCAAGACAGATATTGTTATGCTCCTTCACAGATAAGCTGGCTGAGAATGAGTAGTACCTGACTATCCTTGGGACACATATTGGTCAGTGGCTGAGCTGGCTCCATAACCAAGGTCTTCCAATTCCAAGTTCAACGTGTCTTTGGAAAGGCTAAGTTGACTCCTGGTAAGAAACAATAGAACTTGCTGTGCTACCACAAGTGATTTTTTATTTGCCACCAATCCTATTTCACAATAAACTTTCATTTGTCCACAAGTTTGAATAACAAAGAAAATAATGATTTTAGTTTTTTGTGTTTTTTTTTTTTTTTTAAGTTAAGCTCTTTGACAATATAATGAAAACAAAGGATACTCTCCTGAGAAAATATACAGACACAGCTTCTCAATCAATTTTAGGGGTTTGTGGACCTGTTGTCCATGGGACCCAAGACCTCCAGTTAAAAAGTAATGGATGTATAATTGAAATCTTCAAATTATCCCAGGTCTTCACTTTATGAATCACCTTCAAGCATCTCCTCTACCGATCCGTTTTGAAACCAGCTTTAGTCAAATTTCTCAATTACCTACCATCATCTGGCTTCCTACCAGCCACCTCCTGGTGGGGGTGCTGGTGAGCAACCAACACATCTCCAGGTGGGAAGCTGGAGGGTTCGCAGGAGACATTCAGGACCTGGATAGCCCACTGGCCAGAAATCGGTCCTGGGAAATTCTGAGTGGACTGTGTAATAGATCTCAGAGGAGGGTTGAAGCCTCCTGGATTGAGAACGGAGTGTCTGTTCCTCAATGTTTCCATCCGCATAGCATAGTGAATAAATGTACACCCTGGAGAAAGATGTCAGGTTCAAATCCTGGCTCAGCCACTTCCTGGTTTTTGTGGCCAGGGACACACTGGTCTCTGTGTGCCTCAATGTTCTCATCTGTACAATGGGAATAATTCCACATTAGTTTAGTCTCCAAGGGCTGTTGTGAGACTCATATAAAATAATATATACAAATGCTTAAAATAGTGTCTGGTGCAAAAAAGGTACATGGGTAGAAGAAATGTTCCCTCTAAGCAGACTTTTAATTTAAAAGCACCTCATCTTCGTTTTTTATTTTTTCATTTCTTATCAGTCTTTTTTAATGTTAGGAAGCTTTTAATGTTAGGAAACATGACCATGAAATTCAGAGTTCCAATTCTACTTTCATGACCTGAATTGTCAGTTTAATGCAATGTAGGGTATCCCTACCTGGAAATATTAAAGAACATCCTTCCCCACCCCACCCCCCTACAAGTGCTCTTGGGACTGTTGCAAAGCAGGCTTACAGGAACACACTTCATTCATTGGGCACAGCTGACACCCAAGATACCCAGCCTGGGTGGCTCTTTCTCAATGGGTGCTCTTGGCTAGGGCAGCTCTGGTGTGGGAGTGGAGATGACCCAGGACAATTCACATGCAGGTGAAGCAAAGCATCAAGAAGGGCTGATGACCCTGAAGGCCATGGTGCACAACGACATTGCTGTATCTGAGCTTCACACCACACTGTGGTTGCTGCCTTCCTTCATTGTGGAGCAGTAGGCAGAATCTGCTTGTGTTTATCAGGAATAACGTGGTGCTCTCTTGGCTGTCCACCATGACCCATAAAAACCTTGTGAGCCAAGAGATGAGGGAAGCACATGAAATGAGATGGCCGATGTCCCATTCCAGAGGAAAAAATGTACTCACAGATAGAGCTGTTTTATGCAAGACCATAGAGGGAAGCCTTCCCCCCAAATACCAGGCCATCACTTATCTTTGTCTTCCACCACATCAACACCTGACTTTGTCACCATCATATGCAGTAGGGTCTGGCTGCTACTACATGTCAAGCTTCTTTGAAAGTTCAAAATCTTGGTTTTATTTTATGTTAGTATACAATAGGGTTCCATATCAATAAGACCAATAAAATAGCAAGGTCACAAAAGGATTATGACATAAATGCTCCAGGCACACCTGCTGGCTCAGTTGGTGGAGCATGTGACTCTTGATCTGGGGTCATGAATTCAAGCCCCATTGGGCCTAAAGCTTACTTAAAAAAAAAAAAAAGGAGGTCACCTGAGTGGCTCAGTTGGTTAAAGATCCAACTCTTAATTTTGGCTCAGGCCATGATATCAGGGTTGTGAGATCAAGCCCTGCCTCAGGCTCTGTGCTGAGCATGGAGCCTGCTTAAGATTCTCTCTCTTCCTCTACCTCTACTCCCCTAATCCCCCTCAAAAGGAAATAAATGCTCCAGTGATGATATCCAGTATAATTGTGGTAGCTGAACGTTAAAATTTGGGGAAAACATAAAGGGTTATACAGTTCTGCTTTGGAGAGAAAGCAGCGCAGTTCTTTTTTTTTAATATTTCATTTATTTATTTATTTGAGAGACTGAGAGAGAGAGAGAGAGAGAGAGAGAGGTGGCAGAGGGAGGAGCAGAGAGAGAGGGACAAGCAGACTATACCCTGAGAGCGGAAGCTGACACTGGGCCTGACCCACTGCCTTGAGATCATGACCTGAGTTGAAATCAAGAGTCTGACACTTAACAGACTGAGAAACCTAGGTGCCCCAAAGCAGGCCAGTTCTTTAAGAAAGACAAATGGGGAGTGGGTCTAGGAAAGATTCTGCCCAAGGATATCATGCAGGGAACACTGATGGATAAGTTTTTTAGTATCCCCCATGGTGATATCCTGATAAAATCAACACTTGAAAAGTACGCTTCATATTACATGTATAGACTTAGCCTCAAAATTTAGATCTATATATTGTACACAAGTAAGAATTATAGCTCTATAAATTATAGGTGAGCAGGAAGTTGACACTTATTTTTTTAAAAAGATTTTATTTATTTATTTGTCAGAGAAAGAGAGAGAGAATAAGCAGGGGGAGTGGCAGGCAGAGGGAGAAGCAGGCTCCCTGATAAATAAATAAATAAAATCTTTTCTAAAAAAGAAATTTTTTTTAATTGTCACTGCTTTTTTTTTTTAATTGTCACTGCTCTGCAGAGGAAAACTTTTCTCTCTATCCCTCAACTTTTTCAGTATCCGTATTGATTCATCAATTTTTTAAAAAATTTTATTTTATTATGGACCATTTCCTTACACCACACACAAAAATAGACTCAAAATGGATGAAAGACCTAGATGTGAGACAGGAGTCCATCAAAATCCTAAAGGAGAACACAGGCAGCAACCTCTTTGACCTCAGCCGCAGCAACTTCTTCCTAGACACATCGCCAAAGGCAAGGGAAGCAAGGGCAAAAATGAACTATTGGGACTTCATCAGGATAAAAAGCTTTTGCACAGCAAAGGAAATGGTCAACAAAACCAAAAGACAACCAACAGAATGGGAGAAGATATTTGCAAAAAACATACCAGATAAAGGGCTACTATTCAAAATCTATAAAGAACTTATCAAACTGAATGCCCAAAGAACAAATAATCCAATCAAGAAATGGGCAGAAGACATGAACAGACATTTTTCCAAAGAAGACATCAATTCTTTTTATATTTAGTGTGTTTCTGACATTTAGAAGGACGAGCAGAATGATTGACTGGCCATTCTTGGAGAACCATTTGAGCTCAACCATGTTTGGGAACAAAACAAGTTTTAAGAACCATTTGAAATTGACTACATTGATTTTTTTTTTTAAGATTTTATTTGTTTATTTGACAGAAAGAGACATAGCGAGAGAGGGAACACAAGCAGGGGGAGTAGGAGAGGGAGAAGCAGGCTTCCCTGCGGTGCAGGGAGCCCGATGTGGGGCTTGATCCCAGGACCCTGGGATCATGACCTGAGCCGAAGGCAGACGCTTAACGACTGAGCCACCCAGGCGCCCTTACATTGATTTTTTAAATTTTCTTGTGCCTCAAACACTTAAGAAGGGGTTGGTGGCTCTTGCTACCACTATTTTCCAAGCTCCTGTGAGGAAGGAGACTAGGTATTAAAAATAGGTTTGACAATGTCTTCAATGAAAAACTAAGAATTCAACTCTCACCAAACTAACTGCATCTTATCAGATTCATGTGATGACCCAGCTTGCCTAGAGGTAACCCTCATATTGAGGGGCATTTAGAAACTAAGCTATGCTCCTATGCTCATGTAACTCTGTGCTGGGAGAATTCTGCAAATGCCTCCTGGAAACTCAGTGCTTGAGGCCCCGTGGAAGGATGTAGGACCTGCCTCCTGACTTTAAACAGCTCCTGACATAGTAGGCATGGGTTAGAAATGTACTAGAATACAGGTACATTTGCTGGATTGTGGTAAAGTCAATCCCTAATGCCATTTTATCAGTAAATGTTTTAGCATATACAGCTAAGAGATGAAGATTTTTTAAAAAACAAAAACACCATTATATATCTAAATAACTAACAGTACCTTTAATATCTTTTAATATCTTGTCAGTGTGCTTATTTCCATGTTTGATCAATAAATTTGTTTTTGTAGTTGTTTTCTTTGAATCAGGATTCAGTCAAGATCAACTCTTTCCATTGGTTGATATACCTCTTTGGGCTCTTTTATTTATCTTAATTTTATTTTATTTTTATCTATTTCATTTTTTATTTAAGTAGGCTCCACACCCAACATGGAGCTTGAACTCATGACCCTGAGATTAAGAGTCACATGCTCTACCGACTAGCCAGCCAGGTACCCCTATTATTTATTAAATAAATTAGGTCACTCACATGTGTAGCATTTCTCACATTTTGGATTTGATTAATTGCATCTTCATGAGGTCATTTAATAACCATCTTTATCTTTCATGTCCTGTAAACTGACAATTTCAGCTAGAGTTTTTTGATCAGACTCAGGTTCACTCTTCAGGCCTCCCACTGCAACATACAGAGGCAGACATGGTCTGGTTTTTCCTTTTTTTGTGGTAAGATTGGTTGTTGGGTTCAAGTGTTGTCAGTCTTATTGATGGATAGTTTTTCACCTTTCATGAAAGGCCTGAAGACAATTTTTGAACTCTAACGTGTTTCAGGTATAGCTGACAGACTAGTATCAAAAAATAGAGAGTTTGGGGGCGCCTGGGTGGCTCAGTTGGTTAAGCGACTGTCTTCGGCTCAGGTCATGATCCCAGGGTCCTGGGATCGAGTCCCACATCGGGCTCCTGGCTCAGCGGGAAGCCTGCTTCTCCCTCTCCCACTCCCCCTGCTTGTGTTCCCTCTCTCACTGTGTCTCTCTCTGTCAAATAAATAAAATCTTAAAAAAAAATAGAGAGTTTGTATAAGGACACAAGGCAAGATGAAGATAGAAGTGCAGAGGCGTTTTAGAAGGAGACACCAGGCAATCATGTACACAGGGGGAATGGCATGGGATGACATTATCAGAGGCCAAGAATGGCAGATTAGGAAGCTTTGGTCATCATCAAGCCAGGAATTGTGCAGTTGTCAGCTCAAAGTGACACTTCTATGAGTGAATCCTCTCCCAGGTGGCCCTCTGGAGAAAGACAGACTCACACCTCACACCACACACTCAGGTTAATGCCAATGGATCACAGATTAAATGTAAAACATGGAGCCATGAAAGTACAGGATGGAAGCATGAAAGGCTTACAACATGGAAGGAGGCAAGCTTTTCTAAATGGTGACACAAAATCCAGAACCCATAAAATTAAAGAAAAAAGGAGAATCCAATTCTTAAAAGTCAAGAATCTCTATGTCAAAAAAAAAAAAAAATCACCATAAGCAAAGTCAAAGACAAGTGAGAAACTGGGGGGAAATCTGCATCTTATATTACAGATAAAGTGTGAATTGCCCTAATATATGAGGATTTCCTAGAAACCGAGAAAAGAGCCAACAACCCAATATAAAAATGGGCACAGACATTTCACAGAAAAAAGAACTGCAAAATGCCTTCAGCATGTGATAAGATGTTCCATCTCGCGCATATAAAGAGAAATGCAAACTATGACCGCAACAACACATCCATCCCCTAACAAATTAAATGAAAAAAGTTGCTTTGGGAGTGCAAAATGGCACAACCCCCATGGAGGACCATTTGGCAGTATTTATCAAGATTACGATGCGTATATCCTTTGGTACAGAAATTCCACTTCTGGAATTTATCCCACAGATGCATACCTGTGTACCCACAACATAGCAAAAAACTGGACACAATTCAAACACTAAATAAACTCTGGCACTCAGACAGTGGAACACTATGCTGCTATTAAGAAAAGAACGTGAGGTTCTTCATGTGCTGATATAGAAAGATCTCCAAGATAAGTGAAAATAGCCAAGTGCAGAGCAATGTGCCTGGCACACTGCCTTTCTTGGAAGAAAGGGAGAAAAGACTATGTGTTCTTTGCATATATTTGCATAAAAGGACACAAAAACAAATAACAAGAATGTGTCCATGTACATTGCAGGGAGGGGACAGGGCAGGTTGTGGGTGAGAACAAGGCTTCTCAAAGGGAAGCTTTTTATATCTTTTAGACTCTTGGGTCATATGAATATCTTACCTATTAACAAAAAATAAAATCAAACTTAAAATTATTTATTTATTTATTTATTTATTTATTTATTTATTTATTTTGAGAGAAAGAGAGAGAGAGAACGCATGGGAGCGGTGGGGGGAGGGACAGGGGCAGAGGCAGAAAGAGAGAGTCTCAAGCAGGCTCCACACTTTGCACAGAGTCTCACATGGGGTTGGATCTCAGGACCCTGAGATTGTGACCTGAGCTGAAATCAAGAGTTGGCTGCTTCACTGACTGAGCCACGCAGGCGCCCCTAAAGTCAAATTTTGAAGAATGAGTAGTCTATGGTCTCAAAGGGGTATAACTTCATCAGGTAAGAGACCTGTGTACTGGTGTAGATGGTCCCACCATAGGCCTGGCCCATCAATCTCCAAGGAGGCCCTGGACATGATGCTTTTGCTTCCCTCTCACCCCTGGACCCTCTAGGTTATCCCCAAAGTGCCATTTTGCTCTCCAATGGCTGCTCCCATATTGAGTGTTTTGGGATGGGATGCGGGGGGTTGTGGGGGTGGGGAGAACATTTTGAAAGCAAAACTCAATTAAAAAGGTTTTTTTTAAAATGAGGTCCTGTTGTTCTCCAGGGATAAATAAATTGGAGGCCAGCAGGCTGTGGCTCGCAGAAATTCTGCCTTAGTGAATAACTTGAGTGTTTTACAATTAGCAGAGCAAAATGCCTTCCTGGGTGACTCTCCTCTCTGACATTCCTGGCTCATGGCTCACCTGGCTTCCTCTTGATTTCTCACTCACATTTCTTGAGAACCATCATAGCCAGTATGTATTACATTAAAAGTGTTATGTATCATTATAACCAATAATTGTTACTATAACATTTATTGGGCACTTGCTATGCAGCTGGCTCTTTACTAAGGGCCTTATCTTCTTCATCTCATTACCTCCTGACATTCTCAAGAAACGGGTTCCACTGTGATCCCATTTTCCAGATGGCAAAACTGTAGGTTTGATGCCTTGTCCACAGGAGGAAAGTGGCGGAGCAGGAGTTACCCTTGGTCTGCACAGTCTGGGTTCTGAGGCCAGTGCTCTTTCCCCTGGGATTTGGGCCTCAGCTCAGCAGCCTCCCCTCCCTGGGGCCCCAGAATTCCACAGCTACCCCTTGACTGGTTTTCCAAGGCCTCTGCTTCACAATCTCCATCCCCTGCCCTGCTTTCCTTGCCACCACTTTCTGAGTGGGGCCCTGCTCCACTCCCAAACCAAACTGTTTACTCTTCACCCCTGCTTTCCCATGACTTTCCCTCTGCTCACTTACTTTCCTGGAAAGGCCCTTCCTGCTCCTCCTTTGCCCTCTGGGCCTCCACCTGTCAAAACCCACTCACCCTTCAAGGTTGATCTCAGAAGCAAATTCCTTCTCCAAACGCCCAGCGGCCCCTAGCCATTTGTGACTTCTTCCACCTAGGAACTATGTTTTTACCTCTGATTTGCTCTGCCTGCAGTGGAGCTCAGAGGTTTCCACCACAGCACTCCTCCTGATGCCCATAGATTCCAGGGTGATATCTATTTTGTTTTTCAAATGGGCAAAAATTCTGTATCCTATGCCATGAAGAATCCATGCTTGTTTTTTTTTTTAAGGAAGAAAATTTTAGTTTTTTATATATATTTAATTTAATTCCAGTATAGTTAACATACAGTGTTATATTAGTTTCAGGTGTACAATATAGTGTTTTAACAATTCCATACATCATTCAGTGCTCATCATGACAAGTGCACTCCTTAATCCCCATCACCTATTTCCCCCATCCCCCCACCCACCTCCCCTTTGGTAACCATCAGTTTGTTCTCTATAGTTGAGTCTGTTTCTTGGTTTGTCTTTGTTTTTTTTTCCCCCTTTGCTTGTTTGTTTTGTTACTTATTTCTTTTAAGATTTTATTTATTTATTTGACAGAGAGAAAGAAAAAGAGAGTGCACGCAAGTGCACAAGCAGGGGGAGGGGGAGCAGGAGAGGGAGAAGTAGGCTCCCCACTGAGCAAGGAGCAGGACTCAGGGCTCTATCATGATCATGATCTGAGCCCAAGACAGATGCTCAACCGAGCCACTCAGGAGCCCCTGGTCTGTTACTTAAATTCCACATATGAGGGGCGCCTGGGTGGCTCAGTTGTTAAGCGTCTGCCTTCGGCTCAGGTCATGATCCCAGGGTCCTGGGATCGAGCCCCGAATCAGGATCCCTGCTCCATAGGGAGCCTGCTTCTCCCTCTCCCACTCCTCCTGCTTATGTTCTCTCTCTCGCTGTGTCTCTCTCTCTCAAAAAATAAATAAAATCTTTAAAAAAATTCCACATATGAGTGAAATCATATGGTATTTGTCTTTCTCTGACTTATTTTGCTTAGCATTATACTCTCTAGCTCCACCTATGTCACTGCAAATGGCAAGATTTCATCCTTTTTATGGCTGAGTAATAGTCTGTTGTATATCTATACCACATCTTCTTTATCCATTCATCAGTCAGTGGACACTTGGGCTGCTTCCGTAATTTGGCTATTGTAAATAAGCTGCTAGAAACATAGGGACTATGCTTGTTTTGATATAAAAATAATGTTATTTTCCAAAATCATTAGGTGAGATTGACATTTCAGGAAGATGTGCTTTCCCATGGCTGGAAGCACCAGCTAGAGATGCATACCCGAGTTTAAGAAACAGGTAACCAGAACATAAAGTCTATAAGGGACAAAAACTACATCTTGATCCCAAACCCTGAATTACCACCCATGTGTTGATTGTAGAAAGAACTTTATATTTTCGTAAATGAAATACCCATTAACACAACTCTTAAAGAGTCTGAAAGTCATTTATTTTTCAGTAGATATAATTTTCCCTTGTAATCGAAGCTAGTTGATTAATTTGCTCAATGAAGCTATTTTTTAGAGCTGGTACCAGCCCACCAACACAGTTTGTATTCCCTAATTCTAATTTGTGGAGACCTAGGAGTTCTGTTGTATTTCCATTTCAGAAATTTACATACATTGGAAACAGAGCCAGACCACATTTTTAAACCGCTGCCTTTGTCCCAGAGCCGCCCCCACCCTGATGCCTTCATGCTTAGTGCCCTTCTCTTGCTTCTCAGATTCTAAGAGCCCTGATATTAATCTGAGATGGCCCTGCTAGAGATTCCCCAGCTCCCTCCTAAATAATTTCCCTTCTCTGAGAACTGCCACCTGCTTAGAGCAGCTCCCTCGGTTGGTCAGGAGGATGGTGGGGCAGCTGGAAGCCACACTGGCTTCCATCTCTGTGTCATTTGGTAGCAATGATTTTCACTCCATGTCTCCACCCTTCATCTTTGGAACAAACCCACACGATTGGCAAAGGAGGTAATATACGTCATGGGCTGGGTTCCCCAGAAGCAGACTGGGTTGGGATTTGTGTCAGGAAGTTTATTGCGGAGTGTTTTGGGGATCGGCATCTCTGAGGGATGAAGGCCCACAATGGAGCTAGGGGAGAGGTTTGGTTGTGATGCCATGACGGACGACAAAAGCCTTCACCATCCCTTTTAGCTCTGGCGCTGAGACAGCCCTTGGCAGGTGCCCTTCTTTGGGGAAGTTTGTGCCTCCACATGAGCAGTCATTAGATGGGAGCTGCCTCCAGAAAGGGGTGACTGCGTGTGTGTGTGTGACGGCTGTCATCAGCCCAGGGCAATGGGAAGGGGGCTCAGCTGCAAACTGCCAACATCAGCATTCTTAGCAGCGGAGGTGAGTGTCTCAGAGCTGGATGGCGGGGAGGGTGTGGGGTCTGGGCAGCACCCAACAATGCCCACTGTAGTACATAAAGTGCCTGTCCTATAATAAACAGAGGTCATCAGAACACTAAAGATAAAGCACTTTGCCTCCATGAATAAGGTATACATAACAAATAGCCTGGTTATCTCAAGGGTATTGACCTTTTTAAGAATAGAAGATGCCACATTACCAAAATCTTGGATCTGAGGCACTTCAGGGTATGGGGAAGAGTTAAAAATGTGGGACAACTCAAGAGAGATGTGAATTTCTGGGGAAAAATGGTAATTCGTGGTAGTTAGGGGACTCAAACCTCAGTCTTATTCAGCCAGGGACATGCCGTCACAGAAGGGGTCTCTGTGGGGAGACAACCCCTTAACACCAAAACCTTGGGTTTGGTTCATAAAACAGTAGGCCTATTCCCTGTGGGAGCCCCCAGTGTTTCCTCTGGGAGAAAGAACATGTTTAAAAGGCAGACAAGCAAGGGAAAACCCTCCACTCAGGACAAAAGAGCAAGAAAGTAAACACAGAAGTAAAGGTCTTCTTATCTCTGACAAAGGAAGAGAGTGACATTACAGCCAGTGAAGCCAGAACAGGCCTGGGATCCTGTTAGTGCAGAGGGCCCAACATTTCCAGAAGAACTGGCTCCAATAAAAACCACAGTTCTCCAATGTTATTGAAAAACTCTGGGCCAACTATTGATTTCCTTCATCCTTACTTTCCTCAAACTGGAGAGTTTACAGCTTCCACTTGACACTTACTTGCCTTCCTTTGGCAGTAGACTCTGTCTCCCCAATGGGTGTCATTACAGTGCCCTGAGCAAGTCCCGTGCCTCAGAACCACAAAAGAATGTGGCAAGCAAACAGAAACTCAGGAAAATGCTTTAAGCTGTTTTCTTCTGAAGACACAATTTAATACAGCTTGATTTATAAATATTTCTATTAGCAAATCACCCACTACATGTCTAACAGATGTCATATAAAAGAGACAAAAATTAAAATGTATTAGTTTCTTAAAAATATGGAAAAATAATGTAATGAGAACAATAGCCACTGATTAACCACCTCCTGTTGTGAAGCATTTTCCATGGTTGGAGTAGTTAATCCATACTATGACCCTCTCTTGTAGGTGAGCCCACAGAGACTTAACAGGGTTAGGTCTCAGTAAGTGGTAAAGCCTGTATTCCAACGGGGACTTTAGAACTAATAAAAGGCCCAGACTCATCAATATTGTGCTTTCCGCAGCCAGGTCATTTTCTGAGTTTGAGGTGCATGTGCATTTTTGATCCAATAGATAGTGAGCCTTAAAGAGGATGTATAGACCCTCTGCACCAACTCCACAATTAAAAACACACGATCCTGCCCTGAATAGTAGCTCTAATCACATCTGATCATAAATTTCCCCAACCTTCCCATCAGCTTAAATATTAGAGACACAAATAAAAGCTCTAAAGGCACAGTGAGAACAGAGAGCCATCAAATTAAATCCCCATTCCCTCTATGATGAAGGGCAGGGTGAGTACAGCCTAAAATGACAGAAGCACCTCAAGCCTATGATGCCATTAAACCATCATCAAACTGCACCTAAGGCTATTCATCCAAATTAAGGCTCTGCTGGTCCCCAAGCCCCAGCCAATTCCACCGCCCCTCTTTCAGAGTTACCTACGCCCTAGTTTAAAGAGAGACTAAGATGAAAGTGCCAGATTTGTTCTGCCCAAATCAGTTGGCTGACATTGCAAACATGAACACATGTCTCACACATGCAAAGACCAGCTCCTTGCAAAATGACCTGGGTTGTATTTTGTGAAACGTAATTACAGAAGAGACATGAAACCAAGCAGACTCTTGGCTCAACCAGAGGTGTTATTACAAAAAGAAAAATGGACGGCACCTCTGGTGCTGCCCTATTACAGGGGAGCAAATCTCTCGCCTGCTCGCCTGTCAAGAGGCAATATTCCAAATGCTGAGTATTTCCTAGTCGGATGGCTATTAATTCAGTTATCCACTTTGCCAACGTCTCAGTGCTTAGAAACCCTGTCAAAATTCATTTTCTCAGCATATCTGTTTGTAGGGTCTACAGTCCTATAACTGTCCGTGTTCAGCATCTGTTACTGCCTTTTTACAGTCCTGTAACCTTTAAGCTTCTGGTTGTTGCTGAGAAATGCTGGATCACTTTAGGAGCATTTTAGTTTTTATTGTTACTGTTATTATTCATTTTCATGTACCATTAAATTATTTTAACATTATCTTAGAACACAGTATAAACAGGATAATCTTATCAAAGTAAATGAATATAAAGAATTTTTTTACAAGATTGATACTTTGTAAAACACACATTTTAAGGTCTCCTCAAGAGGTGCCCGTGTAAGATTTTAAAAAATAAACAAGACCTAAAAGCCACACAAAAATTAGTGTATTTGTTCTTAGTTGTGGCAGTGGCTTAGAAACAAAAATTTATAGCTAACAAGGTTCTTTAAAACCTGCACTTTAAAAGTCAAAGACATTTAGATCCTGCAGCAACGGACTTACTCTCAGATTTCCTTGGAACTTGTTTAAAAATGAAATGCAGTTTATATTTTGAAATATGCATGAGCTTATAAAATAATAAAAATCAGATCAAATAAAGCAGGCTAAATCTTAACGTTTATTACCAGTGTGAGGTTAATAAAAATGAAAAGTTTTCTTTTAATTGATTTCTAAGACTTAAAAGAAGATCCATGAAGTATTTCTCCTTCTTTCTCTTACCTCCTCCCTCCTTCTCTTTCTCCCCTCCCCTGATGATATTGACATTTCTATTGTTATCCCAAGACAGCAATCTTGTGAGAAAGCAACCCTGAGATCTAAAATGCAACACCGCCAGAGCCTTTGTAAAAAAGTTGTCCTACCCTAAATGCACGGCAATCAGATAATGCTAACATAAGAGCAATGATAATAAAAACATGAAACGAAGATTCAGTGTTTCTTAGATGCTACCAGAAGCTTGAGCGTTTTGCTTGTTCGACTATGTTAGGTGTCTAGGATACAGTGTTAAAAGTCTAGCTGGACTCCCACTTCCTTGGACAATGCAAATATTCTGACTCTCTTTGGCCCAGTGTTTTTGATTCATTGCCACCTCTCTCAAAGTCCATCTTCTTCAACGGGCATGGCTGTCAATTGCTCCCTCCAGGGTGGCCCCCACCCCCAGCTCACTGGGCAGATGGTTACACTTAACCAGGAGGTTGTGATCACCTGTGTGGGACAGGGAGACAGAGCGTTCTTGTTTTAAAAGACATCAAACCTAGAGCAGCAAACAGACTGAGAAGGCAGCGGTCTTCCTTTTCAGCTGTTTCCAAGAGCCAGAGTGACACCGTATAAAAATGCACAGGATGGATGTTTTAGATGTGGATTTAAACATGCTTTCACTGTGTCATGATCCAGGAAAACAGTGGCAAAGCAAGAAGCATCACATTCTATAGTCCCTCCCCTAAGGCAGAGATTCCAAAACTTAAATGCACATTAGAATCACCTGGGCAGCTCTTCAAAATTCTGGCATCCAGGCTACACCCCAACAATGAACCAGAATCTCTGGGGGTGGGACTCAGGCATCAAATGTTCTAAAGCTCCCCTCCTCCGCCCCCCCTTCCCCCGCTTCTTGGTGATTCTAACGTGTAGCCACCTGGAGAAGCAGTGTCTTCAAGAACCCTTTTTGCATAAGCAGGACTGGCTGAAGTGGTCTTCATCCAAAGGCATAAAAACTGAACATTGATTCTAGATGGCTGTGCAGTCGGCTTATTGCAGCACTGGGGACGAGCACTCAGCTCACAATTATGATGCGGGTCTTTTCCTGCATACAATCTGCAGACCCTGTCTAATATTTTCCATACCGGGCAATGAGATCACAAACTCCAAAACACTAAATCAAAACCGGAGGCATTACGGGTCTTCAATAAAACTCCATAGCCCATACACGAGGGGGAGGGTAGGGGGAGAAAATCAAAACCATCACCAAGCTGTGGACATATATATATATATATATACATATATATATATATATATACACACATATGTGTGTATATATATATATATATATGTAGCAGGCACGGGGATATTGCAGCAATTAGACAGAAAAAGTTATCAAGCAGTAATTAGCTACAAGTGACCAGTAAAAAGTTACAAGTAAAAATCTCATTTGTGCCTGAAAGAAAGCTCAACATAAAGGACACTTGATTTCTGACAAGGAAAATTATTTAAGCGGCATCGTGGGGAGAAATAACAACAGAATATGCATATGAAAAATTAAATGAACATGGAGATCCTACTTTGAGAATATGCAGTTCCAGAGGCCTTCAACTTCTGAGCTACAGACAAATCCACAACCAGGGAACAAAGCTTTTATTCCAAAATAGCAACGTTTCTAAACAGTATGGGGGATACAAAAAATAGTAACATCTAACTATGAATGATAATTTTTAAGCATGCAAGAAATAGGTAAACAAAATGGGGCCAGGACTCTTGCTTCAGTGTCCATCTGCCTGAGGGGAAGTTGAGAATCATCTCATAGCAGGTTTCAGCGTTCTTTTCTCTTCTGTGCCCAGCTTATTATTACAACAATCATTCTGCAAAACCTCTTCACTACCCAGTTTCCAGCGCTTGAATTACACACACACACACACACACACACACACACACACACACACACTGAAGATTGAAGAGGACTGGTCTTTTATAAGAAATTAGACAAATTCAGGTAAACCGGACTGGCTGGGCATTGTCTTTAATTCAAGCCCGAAAAAGGGCTCTCCTCTTGTCCTTCAGTTTCCACAGCCTCATTCACATCCAGGTTCTATGTCCACAGAGGAAGAGAAATTTCCAAAGCATTCAAGGGCAGCTCACTTCAAGCTGGTTCCAATTAGGCTGGCCAGTATGAATGTCTCAGACGCGTCAATATTTGCAGCAGAGCATGTCTGATTCACCGGGGCATCCTCTAGGCAGCAGGACCCCCTTGCCCACGGTTGCCTACCCAAGTCATCTTATAGGCAGGCATGCCATCACCCTCTCGCTTCCCTTCAAAACTGTCACTTCTATTTTTTGTACCCATGTGGCTACTCCTGGATCTCTCTTTTTCCAAGTACCCAGACTCTTCACAGGAGATAAGCCCCATGGACATTTTAAGTTTCCCAAATATTTCCACTTTAATATTGCTGTTTAGACTTTTAGCACTGCACATAAACATTTTTGAGAGCTCACTGCAAAGGTGGAATTTTGACCAGTGCCTGAAGCTCTGAGCAGGATTTTATGTTGGTGGAATAAAATGAAATAGATCTAATTAAACAGTATAGGTCATTTTATAATGGATATTGAAGCTTATCTGACATGACCATGGCCAGGGAAATGAGGGAGATTTAAGAATAAAGGAAACCCTGGATTTGGTGCCTATTTGAACACATACAAGAATGACAAGGACGTTGCTCCTGCAGTAGGTTCAAAGAAACCATTCCTTCCTGCAAATGGCACGGTTTTCCTATAGTTTATTTTTATCACCCAAATGTGACATTTAAAATGTTTCTACTCCAAAAGGAACGCTACAAATGGAGTAGTTAGATCTCTGCATCACAGGATAGAAAGTATCTTAGATCTTCATTTGCCACGCTCAATTTATCCGTGTTTACTTCTTGTGGGAATTTTACCGCAGATGTTTTTCGATTTTTCCCCTACCTCTTTGAACGGAATCCGGGGACTGTTTTGTTATTCACGCAGAAAATACTCATCTATTCTTTCATTTTAGGAAAGTGACAAAAAAAAAATTGTTTCTCTCCTCTTGCATTTCTAACAGCAGCCAGTGTAGACAGACATGGCTCTCCACCCCCCCACCCCACTGCTGACTTGACCTGCTTTCGATAATAAACATTTCCAGGATAGCAAATAAAATGCGAAGCATGTCAAAGAACTTCAAGCCCACCTTGGTCACCAGCAGGCCGAGTGGAAACAAGCAGCGGGAACGAGGTAGAAGACGGTATTTTTTCTTCTTGGGGCTCTTATTTTAATACTAATTGGCACCATTTTCAACACCCTCCATTTGGATTTGCGGAGGGTCTATCCTAAAGTGGAGCGGCAGGTGCAGGGCGCAACTCCCCCACACCCCTTCCCTGTGAGTCCACTTGGTGGGGAGGTCTCACCAGCCCAGCCCTCGGCGGGGGACCACCGCAAAGGAGCCGATTCAGCCCTGAGTCCTCCTTCCTCTTATCCTACCCCCTCTCCTTCTATTTCATTGCCTTTATCTCACATTCCCGGTTCCGACGAGCTAGTCTGCTGTTCTCGCTTTTGCGGAGGGTTTACAATTCCCTCTTAGGGGTCAGCTCTTCGTGCCATGTATCTCCTTGCAGCTAGCCATTTCTTAGCATTAGTATTTTTTAAGTGTGATGCGGGAGATCTCCTTTGCAAATCTGTGTGTGGGAGGGGGGAAGGAAGGGAGCACAATGTAACCTAGTGCATAAAGTGCATTTGTAGCCTGCTCTACTTTTTTGAAAAAAAGAAAATTAAAAGATTCGATTTGACAGAGCTCTTAAAATCATAGCAAAAACTCGGGGACTGGGCTGAACCAGGACACAGGCGGGAGCAATTGCGGGCTCGGCAGGCCCGAGGCGCGGCTGTGGGAAGGAAGACCCAGGATTCTGACCCTGCTCACTCGGAGCCTGCGCTGGTTCTGCGTCTCTGGAGGGAGGCTGCTGGGTACCGACGTTGATCATTAGGCCCAGGCTCTGCCCAGGGCCCTCCTGGGATGCTGCCTGTGTTTCCCGCCCTTGGGTTCTTCCTGGCAGAACCGAAAGGCAAGCCTGGGCGCGTCTGGCCCCGAGGTTGCTTCTTCAGCCCAGCGGGACCCGAGTCGGGCTTTCATGGGCATGTTCAGGTTTCTCCCGAAGACTATGAAATACGTGGCTCCCGGGAACACCCTGGCCTATTGCGACTGGCACGTTTCGTTTGCACCCAAATGGCTCCCTGAGAGAGTCCCACCAAAAATTAAAGCGACGCAAGAAACATAAAGCAGGCGTGACTGTCACTCCAAGGATGACCCAGAACGACCCTTCCTGCCGCCGCCAGCTTCCAGTCCCCCCCGGGGGGCGGGGGGAAGGCACTCTCTTCCTGCCTCATCTTTAACTCACGATTTTGGCACGGAGTCTGCCTCTCCTTTCTCTTTGCCTTGGGAAATCTGGGTCAGTTCCCAAGGCCATTCGGGAACCCTCGAATCCGTCCTTCGCCCCTCAGGGCGTCCAGCCCTAGCTGGACCCGTCAAATCGCAGGTCCCGGCACGCACCCTTAGCTCGGCAGCTCCCGAGCCCCTGGGAACCGTTCTTCACTTGGCTGCAAGCTGCGCCCGGGGCGCTCCAAACAACCAAGCCAAACCCAGCCCGGCATACACATACACACGGAACAGAGACTTTTTTTTTTTTTTTTTTTTTTTACCTCTGTGGGTTCAGCGCCGACCATGCTGCCGTCCCTTCGGTTGTGAAGGACACCAACCTGCATCCAAGGGAAGTGGAAGAGACGTTTCCTTTCCTTCCTTTTCTTCGACAATCCTACCTTTGTACTACCTCGCCCCCAGCCCAGCCCGCCGCGGGAACCTGCAGAGTCCAGCCTGAGGCCGACAGGGGGCGACAAATTGTAAGCTTTTTCAGGGGCCGGGCTGTGAGAGGACTGTGGCTAGCGCTGTGTGGTCCCAGCAGCAAGCAGCTGGCTGCTGGAGGGGTGGGGTGGGAGGGAGATGTGGAATGTGAAGTGAGGGTCGGCGGGCTCTGACACCATAAAGAACTCCCCGGCGCAATCCTCCAACCATCTCCCCCAGCCTCAACGGCCTTCGCCTCGGGGGAAAGAGCAGAAGATGCTCTCCTGGACTGCACCTCCTTGCACCTCCTTGCCAGGGTCCAGCGCTCTACTAGCAGAGGTGGGGCGATGTTCCCCTGATAGGGCAGTTGAGAACCAGCTCTCACCGTGGCACCTCTGACCTTATTTGTTCTTCTCTGAGCGTGCATGTCACTCCTCTCCTACAGGGAAAAAAAAAAAAATGGCTTTAGGTGCTTTACCTGGTCTTTGAGGTGCACTGGGTTATGGATACTGTGGTTCCCAGGTCTAGGAACCAATGTTTTTTGGTTTCCATCGCCCAACTTGAAATCCAGGCAATGAAAATCTAGATCAGAGGGTAACAGGTTCCAAACTACCTGGAGAGAACTAAGCGGGGTGGTGCGCATGCCACTCCCTGTGGCCTCTGAACACTCCCGCATCCTGTGTGTGCTCAGTTCTCTGCTCCGTGCCTTTGCAGAGCTCCTTGCTCTGTGCACCCACCTTAACCCAAACCGCCCCCTTCCCCCCTTTGGTAACCCAACCCGGCAAGGTAGTGAACAGGTTTAGTCTTCCAAATCGTTCCACCCTACCCACCTCTCACCAGAGCGCTGACTGTCCTCTTCCCCCATCCCCGTGGCCTCCCTGAGGCTCCTAGAGCCCAAGACTGCCCTATGTTCTCCGTGCAGTGGGAGGGGAGAGACCTCACCTCTTTTGAACCTGGTTTTTCTTTTTCCAGGGATTATTCTTGCCTGGGCCCGTCGCTCTCTGTCTGGAGAGCCCAGGGTACACGGCACAGGCTCTCCTAATTGGCACATTTCGACAGATTGACTAGGAGCTGTTGACTGCTCTTTGGTCCGGTAGCGGAGGGTAAGAGGATCTCCTGTGCCGGTCCGGTGCATGTGTGGCTCTGGCCACGTAGCCGCTCGGGCTCAGTACGCAGCTCTCTGCCGGCTCCCAAGCTCTAGAATCTTCGGGGACGGAGCACAGGGGAATCTTCCTGTCTCCTGAGGAGAGCTGGGAATCTGGAGAACTGAAAGCTCCCTCCTAGGTGCCCCTTCCTGCTCCTGCTAGTTCTGCCAATGCCCTTGGCACTCACTGACCCTACCCAGGTCCCGGCCTCCTCTTGTCAGTTCGGTGCAAAATCGGGAGCTTTCTACCTCCACACCTGCTATCTCTTGGACCCCACTGCAAGACTCCCTCTGGGACTGCCATGGTTGGCAACCCAGACTGGGAAGTCCAGAACCAGGTACTGCACTGACGCAGTTTGAAATGGAGAAGAGTTGACGGTTAATGCTAAGGCCAAAGAGTTCAGGGTTGTGCAAGCCCCCTTACAAATAAGGGCAAAAGAGCCATTCAGTGACTTAATGAGGACCCCTGGAAGCCTCGGGTGCTGGGTGAAAGATGAGGCTAGGTCGCCTGGGCAAGGAAGAATGTGGGGTTCTTGGCCTGGAAGAAGGGAACTGTCCTTTAGGCCTAGAGGGGAAGCAATGGCGTGCAACCTCCCAAAGGCCAGGCCACCAGGACAAGCCTGGGGTCCAGAGACTGAAGAATCCCTGTTCCTGGGGGCAGCAATTCACAATTACTTTCTGACTTGTGTCCTGTGCCACCTATCAGAAATGAGTGTGGGTGGGTGGACTTGTCCACAGAGAGACAGAATCTAAAATGTGCCCTTTTAACATCACTGAAATCACACCACTATCCTAGTGGAGTGGGTGGCAATTAAATATTGTAAAGATTTCCCTGAGATCAGGTTTGGGGTGTGGTAGGGAAATGAGACACCAGCAGTCTGTCTGCACAACCGCAAATCGCTCTCCCCCGCAAGCACCCTGCACTACGCTGAACGCTCACCACAAGGCACCCTTGCCCGGAGCTGGGGCACTGGCATCACTCTCCCCATGCCCCCCCCCGGGGGGGGGAGAGGGGCGGTAGAGGCAGCCATGAGCACTAACCTTGCTATGATCAACTTTTACCCTCTGATATATTAATGGTAATATTGGTGGAAGTAGTAATAAAACTAAAACCAAAACTAGTACTAGTACTAATAGTAGCACTAATAAATACTCATCAGTTTGGAACGACTACCTCATCATTCTCAAAAGTCGAGGCATAAGGGGCTTTGAGAGGAGCCAAAGAGAGTGGAAGGTCCCAGGTCCGGCTGAGTTAGCACTTGTGTGTGTGTGTGTGTGTGTGTGTGTGTGTGTGTGTGTGTAGGGGGATGGGTTACAGAGGAGGGCCGAGGGGGGAGGAGAGCAGGAGGAGGTGGTAGAGTTTCAGGCCCGGGAGGGGGGCGCCGGGGTGCAGTGACGGGAACCAATGAGCTGCCAACTCGCGCGTCTCCGGCGTGACTGCCGAGATTGACGTGGAAGACACGTCAAATTGATCTCCGCACGCTGCAACCTCCCGGTCAGACGAATTTCTCCTAATCGGATGAAGTTCACTCTAGGCCTGGGGTCGCGGGCGTGGAGAGTGTCCTGGGAGCGCCCGGCGGCGGCGGCGGGCCAGGGGGAGGGCGGCTGCGCGCTCGGCGGCGGCGCACGGCGCGTTTCCAGCCCGTGGCCCGGCCGCCGCGGCTCCCGACTCGCGCGCGCCCTCCCTCTATGCCTCTCCCGCGGCGGCGGCGCCCGAGCTCTCCCGGACTGTGCCGGGCCCAGTCCCGGCCGCTTCGGCGCCAGGCAGCTGGCTGGCCCGCGCGCTATGGGTAAGGGACGAGCGGTAAGGGGGCGCGGGCGGGCGGGCGGACGAGGCGGGTTGGGTCCTGGCACCTCCCTTTCCTCTCGTCTGCTCTCCTTGGGAGAGCAGGTCCCGGGTCCCTGACAAGTCGCGTTTTCCGCACGCCCCAAGCCATCGGGGATTGGGGAGGGGAGTTCGGCGTGTCGCAGGAGGGGATGTGCCAATTAGGCGCGTCAAAAGTCCAGAAAGGGCACACAGGGCTGAAGCGCCCGGCGTCCCCCTCTGCAGCCCTTACGCGGGCGTCCACTCCTGGAGCCCGGATCCGGTCCGTTTGCTCGCACTGCGAGATTCTGAGGACCCGCCCGCCGATCACCTTCCAAGGCGCGCCTGGTGTAGCCACCCTTTTTGGCTAACCCGCCGGTGTTTTCTCTCCCGCCTATTTACTCTCGTCCGGCGCGTCCGCAGAGCAGACGTACGGCGAGGTGAACCAGCTGGGCGGCGTGTTCGTCAACGGCCGCCCCCTGCCCAACGCCATCCGCTTGCGCATCGTGGAGCTGGCGCAGTTGGGCATCCGACCCTGTGACATCAGCCGGCAGCTTCGCGTATCCCACGGCTGCGTGAGCAAGATCCTGGCGCGCTACAACGAGACAGGCTCCATCCTGCCCGGGGCCATCGGGGGCAGCAAACCCCGCGTCACTACCCCCAACGTGGTCAAGCACATCCGGGACTATAAGCAGGGCGACCCTGGCATTTTTGCCTGGGAGATCCGCGACCGGCTGCTGGCCGATGGCGTCTGCGACAAGTACAACGTGCCCTCTGTGAGCTCCATCAGCCGAATCCTGCGCAATAAGATTGGCAGCCTGGCGCAGCCTGGGCCCTACGAGGCGAGCAAGCAGCCGCCGCCACAGCCGGCGCTGCCCTACAACCATATCTACCAGTATCCCTACCCCAGCCCTGTGTCGCCTACTGGCGCCAAGATGGGTAGCCACCACGGGGTCCCGGGCACAGCAGGCCACGTCAGCATACCCCGTTCATGGCCCTCGGCGCACTCGGTCAGCAACATCCTGGGCATTCGGACGTTTATGGAGCAAACAGGTCAGTCTCGGTGGCCCTCTGTAGCGTTCCTGGAAAGGGCTGAATTGGAGATTGGAGGTGGGGGGGGGCGGGCATGCGGGCAAAGGGTCGCACTTGTCATCCTCCTCAGACCGGTTTTGGCTCAAGGGACGGTGCAGGGCTGGCCAGGGAGACTGAGGGTCTTGGGCCTTCTGTGGGAGTCCTCGGACATCTTGAACTTTTTATGACAAATATGGAAAATATTTCCCAAATGGAAGAGCAATCGCCGACCACAAATTCGGAGGCCTGGAATTGCGCTTTTTCATTCTTGCAAAAAGTATGCAAAACCCTATCACCAGATCTAAGCCAAACAAACCAGAGTCAATCCTGCGACTGTTTCTTATGATCCCCATCTTTTGGGTTCCCTGAGCATTCCCCAAAGGGTTCTGTTCCTCCCAGGCCCATAGGCTCTTTTGAGTCAAAAAGCACAGGGGAGCTGTCTGGCAGGTCTTGTCAAATGGCCTGTATCTCCAGCAGGCCCAGCAGCCCTGCAGCTCCTGGAGCTGGGATCTCCCTTGTCAGTGCCCCGGGGCTGCAGCCATCCTGGGGTGAAAAGGTGCAAGGATTTGCCCTTTGCCTGCAATTTTCATCCAGCACACTGTCATCCCTCTTTCTTGGCAGGGGTAGGAGGGAGCGAGGGGGGAGCGAATGGGGCAGCATTGATTCGGTGCTCAAAAAGAATTTTTGTGGGTTGGGACTGAGTCCCCAGTCTCTTCACAGTGTCCCCTGCTCCCAACAACCAGCCAGGGAATTGTGTGCTCTTAAGTGAGCAGACTCTATGTGCGTAAGAAGCAAAACTCACCTTATCCCAAGACAGAGGAGGGAGGGCTTGAAGGAAACTGAATGCTTAGCTCCAGTGGCAGTGGGGTGCTCCTCCAAGGCCGAGACCGGGCACAGCTTTATTTATCCCGGTGACTCAAAAACCCTGGGCCATTTGCTGGGCCAAATCTCCCCATGGTGTGATCAGTGGACAGTTGGCTGGGAGGTGACCTCATCAGGTCAGTGCTCAAATCTGGAATCTTCTCTCAGTTACCTGTGTACACACCTGCTCCAGGAGCAGACATGTGCTTGGGACGAAGGCGGGTGTCTGGGTTGTTGCCTCTTTTGGGAGACCTGGGATGTCTCCAGAGGCAGTTCGGCATATCCTTCCAGACGCCTGTTGAGACTGAGAAACCCATGTAATTCTCACAAGCCTGCTGGGGATTTGAACTTGGACCTTTCCGGTCGCTGTTTCTGGACAGCGGAAAGGCACCTTGGCTGAGTGCGCCCAGCCCTGGCCCTACAGGCCACCTACCGCCAGAGACTTACCGTTTCGTGGGAAGCGGGTCGAAGGCTGGGAGGAATGCGGAGCAGGACTTTCTTCCCTCTGCCCTACAAGGAATGAAAGCAAAACCCAGTTCCCAGCTACCCCTCTGCCTCCGATCGCTCTCTGAGTGTTTGAGTATCTCAGGTGTTCCTGAGGACCCTTCGCCACCCGCTCAGATATGAGCCCAGCGCTTGTAGGCTTGTGTGGAAACTTCTGGACTGCGCCTGTGCCCAGCGCAGATTGGGATGCCCCTTCTAATCCATCCTGTGTCCCCGCAGGGGCCCTGGCTGGGAGCGAAGGTGCTGCCTACTCCCCCAAGATGGAAGACTGGGCTAGCGTGAACCGCACGGCTTTCCCGGCCACTCCAGCAGTGAATGGTCTCGAGAAGCCTGCCTTGGAGGCGGACATTAAATACACTCAGGTAACTGAGCGCCGGGGGAAGAAGGTGTCTTTAACTGGGGGAGCAGGAGGGTTGGCGGATGAGGGGAGAGAGAAAGAGAAGAGAAAACTCCCTCGGGCCAGGGAACGTGTTGGTGTGTCTGGCTGCCCGGCCAGTGAGCGTCTGCGCCAACCTATTTCTCTCCTTTTCTCAAGTGCATTAGTTTGGGGGAGGCTGGCTGTCCAGGCGATTGCTTTGCTTTTTGCCAAGATACTTTTGTTAAAAAAAAAAAAAAAAAAAAAAAAAAAGCTGGAACCCGGAACACAGATGGGAGATGACTCCCTTCTTCTAAATCCCAGTTGGTGGACACCATGACCCCCCTCACCTCTTATTATTATTTATAACAATTTGCGTGGAAATCACTTTGCCAGAGTCCTTACTGGGAAAACGAGAGGCCAGGCCTTGCGCGGGGATAATGGAGGGGACCACAAGGGGAAATGAGGATTCCCTAGCTCAGTAATTGCGCGGGCGGGGGAAGACTGCCTGGCCGCCTGCTGCTGATGGTCTGTCCTCGATCCCTACAGTCGGCCTCTGGCCTCTCTGCGGTAGGCGGCTTCCTGCCAGCGTGTGCCTACCCGGCCTCCAACCAGCACGGCGTGTATAGCGCACCAGCCGGCGGCTACCTCGCCCCGGGCCCGCCGTGGCCACCAGCGCAGGCGCCGCCGCTGGCGCCTCCCGGGGCCGGCGTCACCGTCCACGGTGGCGAACTGGCCGCAGCGATGACCTTCAAGCATCCCAGCCGGGAAGGTGAGGGGCGCGGGCCGGGAGGGGGTCGGATGAATGGCTCTAAGGTTAGGAAGGGTGCAAAGGAGGAGTGTAAGCATGGGGCATGGTGAGAGAGTCAAAGAGACAGATACAGAGACGTACAGAAAGAGGGGAGGGCTGGGGTGCTGGAGTGGGTCCCAGGCATAAATCCTTCCTAAGCCTGTAGCTTCTTGGAGCAGACTGATTTATAACAGGTGTATGCCCTGTTCCTAGAAAGGCAGGCAGAGTTGAGAGAGTCCCCAGGACTGTCCCTCCTGACTTGTACAGAGAGAGAAGGAAGAGGGTCAGGTTGGCGGACAGGACTCCTAGGTTTGAACCTAGTTTTGTGTCCTT
Organism: Mirounga angustirostris; assembly: GCF_029215605.1. Lineage (NCBI taxonomy): Eukaryota > Metazoa > Chordata > Mammalia > Carnivora > Phocidae > Mirounga > Mirounga angustirostris. The sequence goes on along the minus strand of NW_026991718.1, from coordinate 92,006,204 downwards.
GACCAAGTTATTGCTCCTTTCTGGGTCTCAGTTTCTCCATCTGCAGAAGGATTCAGAAGCACCATCCTGCTCACCTTTCTGAGGCTTGCAGAGCTTTGCCTTCTGTGGTGGACTACATTTGGATTTTTCTAGGCACTGCGTCTCTGTTTCGTTTCTCCCTTCCCTTCCCTTCTTTCCTTCCTTCCTTCCCTCCTTCCAGGCCCTGGTCTTTGATTCATTTTCTTAAATATATGCTTTGGGAAATGGGGAGAGCATTTCAATCATGTATCCCCAAGTCTAGACTCTTGAACTCTGTGTGATTTGGGGTCCGTCTTTCTGTGGGAAATGTAGCTGGAAGTTCTCCTTCCTCTTCTCCCTCCATGAATCCACTCCCTGGTAAGTCCACTAACAGATTTGAGGTATTTAATTGATGGTTAGCAGTGTGAGGGTCATCTTCTTACACTGCCCTCTGAGTTCTATTTTTTTCTTATAACTTGGGAAAAGCTCACTTGCTCTTGAGTCTCATTTTCCTCATTGGTGAACAAGGGCTGGATTTGCTAATTTCAAACCTTCCTGCATTTAGGTTCTCCTCACCAGACATTTGCAACTTCTACAACCCTACAGAAAAGGAAGAAGTCACTTGAGGGGGTCCCAGCCCTGGCAGTGAAGGAAACAGAGCATAAACGGGGAGGGCAGTGTGGGGCAGAGGGATGTTCTAGATTACAAAGGGATCTTTACCACTTGATCTTCCTCACACCTACCAAGGTGGACATTGGGGGCAAGTGGCATTGGGTAATCAGGGGACAGGAGGGGGCTTCTTCTATGTGACATCCAGGCAAAAAGCTTTATTTCCACGTAGTTTCAGTGCAATAGCATGATGAGAGAGAGAGAGAGAGGAGCCATTAAGGTGCCATCAATAACAGTCAAGTGGAGGGAAATTTTTTTTTTTTTCATTTTTCACTTTTTCTAGAACATAAACATCTTGGGGTATAAATTACAAAAACTGAGAATTAGAACTCCTTTACGCTTTACATTTCAGGACAGATGGGGGGATCTTTTTCATCTGTAGAAGTGCTTTTGCTCAGGGTCTTGGAGTGGTGGAGTGGGTCCACCCCACCCTCCCAAGGAAGGAGGCATAAATCCTTCCTTGTGCTTTTGCTCAGGGTCTGGTCCTCGGCCTCAAATCTAACTGCTTCCTTAAGAACGGAGGTTATCTGCTGAATTAGGAACAGAAAAGGAATCTTCTCCATTACACAAATCAAATCTTTTAAGCAGGTTCATTTGAATTAGAAAAGCATATCTACAAATTGAAATGATCTCAGGGAGAAAGAAGACTTAAGAAAAAGGACTCATTATCTTCAGAACAATGCCATCATTTGCTAACAGAGCCACTTTGTCCTGAGGCATTTCAGACTCCACATTAGAAACAAATTATGATGTGTAGGTAACAATCCAAAGGGAAAACACACAGTTCAGAATTCTAAACTAATTCTAGTGAATTGGGCGGGGGAGAGGGGAATCTGTTGGTGGCTGATTTTCTTTAGAAGATACTTTCTTTCAGAAATACAGGGCCATTCAGTGGCCCTGACATTCATGTCCCTTTTACCAGTATATTTGCTTCCTGTTATGAAACGTCCCACCCATTTTCAAAATCCAAAGCAATAAATTAGCTACCTTAGTTATTAAATTAATACCTTAATTTCCTGACCCTCACAGTTCTTTAAAGATCTAGGTAAATGATCATTGAATAAATCAGGCCCATCACTGAAAATGATTTCTCAAGCTGGCATACAAGTGTAAGTGTTTGAACAGAAACATAAAAATCATGAGAATTACATGCCTATTTGGGTCATGGAGTTTTACCCTTCTCACTGGCAGAAAAGTTGACTTCAAAGACCCTCCCCTTCCCTGCTCCTCCCCCTCCTTTGAAAAAATGCAAAGTAATAAGAGTCACTGCCTTTAATTTTTCTAATCATTACTTAAATTGTCTTCAAAGAAACTTATCCCATAAGACAATTTGCTATCATTAATTGTCCAGTTTTTAAGAATAGTAAGAATAGCATTTACTGAATTTTTTTCAGTAACAAAAATTTTCTACCGAAAGCAATTTAATATTATGCATGTTCAGTAACAAGCAAACACTTTTGATCATCTAGTGCTTACACGCACAACACACATAAAATATTTTATCTGTCTATCTTCACATCCATCTGCTTCAGTGCATCCTCCAAATCAGTGCAAATGAACATTAAATGTTACCCTGAGGGAAGTCAAATCAAATGTCAAATTATGCATTGCTACTTATTAATTTTTTATTGGTAAAGGGTAGCGAGGCTGGGCTACCTATTTTGTAGGCGAGGAAGTATGATTTACATTTTCCATCCGTGAAAGGAAACTTTAATTCTTGGGGCCTGAGAGAAAAGGAAAGTTCCACCCCACCTACATTTGGAGCGGACCTGGTATTTTTGGAATCTCAGTACTCATCTAATTTCTTTTTGTAGCCAGGACAGGACCATCTCCCCACACCCCTTCCCAGCCTCTGGACAGGTGACAGACGCCACCAGAGGTTCTTGCAAGACAACTGGTATTTACAATTTACAGTGTGTTTTCAGAAACCATCAAAGCCTCATGGTTCTAAAATCCCTCCCAGAGGGACTTTGGAAAGCCTAAGTTTTCGAATATCAAATCTAGAAGATATTGCATATTCCTCAAAGAAAATATGTTTATACTTCTTAAACTCAACTCGAAGCTTCATTCCACTTATCTCTGCTTGGGATTAGTTCTTGAGGGATCTATCCTGAAAAAGTACTTTGCCAGAGAGCACTAGGTTGCAGGCGTTTGTGTGAGAGACCCAACAAAGCCAACCAGGTTTCATTTGACCTGGCTCTGGAGACCCCTTCTCAGACCCCACCTCTGTCCGCCCCTACCGTGGTCCCAGTGGCCCTGCAACCGCAGTCCTAATATTTTGAAAACCCTTGTCCCCATTCCTGCCCCCTAAGATTAAATGAACCCGCAGGGCACCTAACACCGCAGGCTCAAGCCTCCGAGGCCCCCAGGACACAGCCACTCAGGTTGCCTCTGGCCCTGCGGGTGGGAAAGGAGGGGAGGAGAGGTCCAATGGCAAGGGCTGGTGTGGACAGACCTAAAAATGCAGCAGCAGGGTGGAATCTATCTCTGGGCCCTCCGGTGTTTATTTTTTACTAGTTCATTTTCTCCTTTGTGTCTAAGGCAACCGTCCCATAGCTGAGAAACCGCCGCCTCCTCTGATGTTTTCTGAACAGGTCCTCACCTTGAAGGGGAGTACACGGTGGAAAACAAGGGTCAGAAGACCTCGTTGGCTGAGCAGCCACAATCGTCTTTAGGAAAGAGAGCTGAGAGGAGGGGGAGGGCAGAGTGGTCACTCTGCCCTGGAAAGGTCTTTAGACCCCTCTGAAAACCCCTGTGAAACCAGATGTTCCAGGGGTATCCGGCGCAGCTCCCGCGCAGTCACAGCAAATTGCGCCTGCTACTGGAGCATGGGCAGCTGCAGGGGAAAAAAATCCAGAAATATCCCGATCCCAAAATGAGGCGCTTCGAGCTTCCCCTTTTAAAAGAGGACTTGAAGGGGAGAAGAAGAAAGCTGAGAATGGGCGCCTTTAGGTATAAACTACTTGAGCTTCCTGCAGGAGGAGCTGAGCGGCCAGGGGCTGGGAAAGGAGAAACAGGTTGCGCAATCGTGGCGTCACTTTGCTGGTTTCCAGGGGCAAAACTCGGGCCCCTTCCAAAACCCTAAATAATAGAGCAACGCGCAGAATGCCGTCTTCTCGCAGATTCACTGTCACTTAATCCGGAGGCCTATAGGCTCCAGGGCGTGCTGTGACCGCAGTGGGGATAGTAGCTGTGTTCTCGGGCCGCGGGGCAGAACGAAGTCGGCCACCCATTTAAAGCGCGGCCGCCTCCGGTGCCGAACGGATCCTGACCGCCGCGGACCGTCTATCAGGGGCGGCTTTGGTGACCCGCTTCACGCTCTGTTACCCTCTGTCCACCGCGAGCGTCCCGAGCCGCTCTGGGGACAGTGGACCTGATGCGCTGGCATCTCCCCAGGCCTGAGCGCGCAGCTGGGGTCTGGGTGGCGGTGGAAGGAGGGGAGCGGGGGTCTCGGATCTGAGAGCCTCCCCCGCCGGGCTGCCCTATCGACCTGAGCGCCCATCACCTCCTTTATTGAGAGGGTGCGGGGCAAAGGCAAGTGCACTCGGGGGAACAGGGAGCGTTTGCAACACGGCCAAGGCTGTGCTCACTCGTGGCTCCCTTAAGGGGATCCGGAAAGATGGGCGCCAGTGGGCCTGTGGGGTCCTGGGAGGACGCGGGTCCGGGCTTCCTTCTTCCAAACCCCTATAGTGTCAACCCCGGATCCTCGCGTTGTCACCCGCGTTTGCGGACGTCGCAGACCTCTGGGTCTCTCACTCTGAGCCGCGCCAGCCAGTGACCCGACGTCCCTGTGCTTCCTCCCGCAGTGGCCGATCGGAAGCCGTCCAGCCCCGGCGGCAAGGTCCCGGATGGCCTCAGTAGCTTACACGGACTGCCCATCCCAGCCTCGACCTCCTAGGGGCAGCGCTTCCCCGAGCCCGAGCCCGAGCCCAAACCCGGAGCAAGAGGCGGACCGGCGGGCGGAGCGGGGCGTGCAGCTCGGCCTTGCAGTCTCGGTGGCGCGCGCGGGACCCAGGACAAGCCGAGGAGGTGCCCAGAGCCAGCCCGCGGGGGGCCCGCCCCGTCGGTTCCCAGGCGCACCGGTTCCCAGGTTCCCCACCGGCCCGGCGGCCATACTTCCTTCACCGGCCAGGGTTTTTAGGCTTCTCTGAAATTTGGCTTTAGACTGTTGCACCCTCGTCCCGATCCTTGCTTCGACATGGCCTCCCTCGCCCGGCCAGCCTCAAGTGTCTTTTCCTACCTCTCCCAAGGTGGTTCGGCACCCTGCCTCCCTCCCTCCCTCTTCCATTCTCTGCCTCGTGTCCTTTCTGTCTTTGCTTCCTCCCTCCTTCCTATCCTAGGTTCCTTTCCTTCTTCATGTTTCCCCGCCTTCCTTTTGTCCTCTTTAATTTTTCTCCCCGCAGTCTTCCTGCTTCCCTTTCTCCTTCACATTCTGCACCACTGTGCTCCCTTTCCTGGGGTCCTGCCCCCCTTCTCTCTTTAGTGTCTTTTACAATAAGTGACTCCGTTTCTCTTCATTCCTACTGCTTCCCTGACCTAAAGGCCTTCCCAGGAGAGCCCCAGACTGGGCTCCCCATCAGTCCTCACTCTGCAGTTGGTACTCTTTAGTCTCCACCCCTCGGAGCCCCCCAGCCCTAATGGAGGGTTCTGGAACCTAGGAAATGGACAGAGAGGCCATGGCCTTTATTTTATATTTTTATATTAATGAACCCAAGCAAAACCCGGTTGAACTATCTTATTTTCTCTCTCTCCCCCAGGATATTGTCTGATAATCTGTATGTTCTCAGTGCTTAGTGGCTGAGCTTCTCCTTGCTTCCTCTGAGATGATGTCACCCCAAAGAAGATTGGGGATGAGAAGGGGGCATTGTGGTCATTGGTATTTTCTTTCCTTAGAAAACTGCATGCCCTGGAGGTGCTCCTTCCCACCCTTACACACCTAACAGGAGGGAATCTAACACAATATAAATGCATCAGCACTGTTTTCGGTTTTCAGGGGTCAGCACATTTGTTAATTTAAACCACAAACTGCTTCCGGGTACAAAGGTGCAATCTGGCTTCTGGTTTGCAAGGGGATGAGGGACAGAAAAACCCAGAAAGTGTCTTCTAGAGCTGGACGCAAGAGCTGTTCACTGCTTCCAAGTTCAGGCGCACTGGTGGCGGGACCCTGGACATAAAACTGCAATTTTTGTAGTCATAAAAATGTCACTGGTGAGAGTGTGACATCACCTGTTAAACGTGGCTGCCTTTGAATAAAGGAAAGCATCTGGAGAATGCTCCGTAAGGGTGAGCAAGTCTGTGTCCAACCTGCATTGTCGTGTAGGTCCGCCTCACCTACTCTAGTCCCTCAGTTCCCAGCATGAACACAAATATTAAGATGACATTATTTGAATGGTTTATTCACTAGCAGCCTGGGTTGGGCAGGAGGTGGAGGAGGAGGCGAAGGAGGAACATTTTCAGGGCTCTGCCCCAGGAAACTCCAGGGAAGAGAAGCACTGTGCAGAAATCATGCTAACAGGAGGCTGATTCTTAGAAGAACAAAGTGGGCAAAAGACAGTGAGCAGCAATGAGGACTTTCCCGGAACATTTCTAATGTTCTGAAAGCGAAAGAAAATTATCCCAGGCTACCAAACCATTTAGGGATTTCTAACTACACAGGGGTTTCTGGCTAATTGTTTTGTTTTTTCCTTTCCGCATTTGGCTTTCTCAAACTGACAGAAGATATATATTCTTTTTTTCAGAAGACATTTTTTTGTTGTTGTTGTTGCTATGGTAATTTGTATTTCCACTGGTTTTTTTTTTTCTTTCATTTTTTTATTCTTATGTTAATCCCCATACATTACAACATTAGTTTTAGATGAAGTGTTCCATGATTCATTGTTTGTGCACAACACCCAGTGCTCCATGCAGAATGTGCCCTCCTCAATACCCACCACCAGGCTAACCCATCCTCCCACCCCCCTCCCCTCTAGAACCCTGTTTGTTTTTCAGAGTTCATCGTCTCTCATGGTTCGAGAAGACATTTTTGAATTGAAGGTTTTGCTTGTAAGTGGAGCTGCCTGTTCGGACTAATGGAGGGGACCAGTGGGGAAATTATTTTTATCATATCTCGTTGCAATCATACCCACTGAAGGTATTAATTACAAAACAGTATCTGATTTTTTTCATATAGAAACTTTTGTTTCCAGGTTTTCAAAGGCTTTGGCCTTAAAAAAGTTCCACTTTATAGGTAGGAACATTGAGGACTAGCTATTTGGTTTCTTTTCTCTGGACCATACAGCTAATTACAAATTGTGGGGTTTGGGCACAAAAACTAGGTGACACCACCTCATCAGAGAGCCAGGATTGGGGCTGGAACTTTGAGTCTGGGGTCCTTAGCCTTCTGTGCTGGCATTTCCTGCCGAGAAGCTGGTCAAAATGATAATAGGACTAAAGTATGAAAAGGAAGCATGTTTCCAAGTTGCTAGTCCTCTCAGCCTGTCCTCATGTACTTAAATGAGCTTTACATGCTCATGATTTTCATGATTCCATGATTGTTGCCTGGAGGAGGACAGGCTTGCTTGGGACAGGCAGAAGGCATCCCACTGCTTTCTGAAGAAAAGAGAAGACTCTGTGTTGAACCTGTCTCTGAGTTGCCATCATCCCTATTTCCTCGACATTTCCCACTTTTGTGTTTGTGCTCCCAGAGTTAAGGGTGAAAAAGCTGGGAAAAGCCAACCAGGAAGGTTGGAAGACACCTATGTTGTAAATGCCACCTGCAAAGCGTGGCACATTCCAAGTCTGTCCCTGGTGGTTCCCCATATCCTGTGGCCGGAGATGGGCCTTTCAGAGTTCCTTGACCTTGGGGTGAGCTTGCACGGGGCATGGGCAGCATTCAGTCACAGAGCCTACCAGCAGGCTTTGACATTGCATGTGGGATATGCAGCGACATCCCTTCTGCCTTGAGGTCTCGGGGCATGGGAAGACCCAGGGAGCTTGGGTTAAATCCCTGCTCCACTGTAGTGTGACCCACTGAGGCTGTGACCTCTGAGCCTCTGTGGTCTTGTCTATGAAATGTACCATCCAGTGCAGTGACACCTATGGTGACCTGGCCTAGAGGAAGACTGACACTGGTGTTGCTTCATCTCTCTGGAGATGACTTTGCTGTTAAAGAAAGATATGAGAGTCATTTTAACAGTTGATGGGGGACCCAGAATTTTAAACATTTTTTTTCAGAGGATCCCATCAGAATATTGCAGTTTTGGTGTCTGTGCTTACGGATCTGTGGAGGTACTAGGGATGTAGGATAAAATTAGGTAGTACCGTGTTAGGTAGAATAATATAAGAAACAATCATTCCTGGAAGCAATTTGTCTTTCTTCTTGCCTTTTATTTTTTAACTTAAGAGTAATATTTCTTTTTAATATAGAGAAGCACTAAAGAGGAAATAAACAAAAAAAGACATAATCACTCAAGTAACCTTTTGTTTTTTTTTGAAAGAATGAAAGTAATATATGTACATTGTTAGAAAATTCTAGCAGTACAGAAACATTGAAATGAAAAGTGAAAGTTTCTTCCTATGCTCATCTCTGTCCTTAAAGGTTGAACACTGTTACAGTCTTCTATGAATCCTTCCCAGAAAAAAAAAAATGCAGACAGCACAATCTGTTTCTGTATGTGTGCTATTTAACAGTGCCCACCAAGGATCTGTGCTATATACACACAGATAGGGTCTGGATATCTGATCTCTGCATACCAGCAGCTTCAGCTCCACTGTATTCACTTTATTCTCCTGAAGGGATGCATATCAACAGGGTTTATTGAAAACAGAGTATTTGTAAAGAGGGCCAGCTTGAGCTTTAAATGAATAAAGGCAGGATTTTGTTGCATTCATTATTGGAGCAAATGCTTCAAATGGGTTGTAATAACGTCTCTGGGAAAGGTGGCTGTTTTTCGGCAAGGAGGAAGGGAAGCAAACCAAAAGGAAGGAGACAGACAAGAGACAGAGTTTTGTCCTTCTTGAAGACATTCTGACTTGTTTTCCAGATCACTGAAGGGCATTTAAAGCTTCGAGGGGCTGGCAAATGCAGTTTTCCTTTCCTTTGAAGAGAGTCTGTCTCTCTAGGTCAGGAAAGAGAGAGAGGCAAAGGGGTGGGGGAAAATGTTGGATAGGAATAAAGTGTAAATATCTAGTCCTGGCATAAGCTTGCTTCTTACCTGTCCCAAATTCACTTGGAATCCCTGTGGAATTAGCTTCCTGACGGATGAACCTTGCTCATAGACAACTGTGTTTCCCCATTTGCTTGTTTCTTGACTCCTGTTAAAGAGGATGGGATTTATTTAATTGAATGGTGGTTCAGGTTAAAGCACTCTGTAGGTTTCCTGGCATCAGCTTCCCTACCTAGAATTACATTGGCCTGGGTTTCTTTTCAAAAGAAACTCTACCTGCTCCGTGTTATGCTGGATAATATGAATTTAGAATCTTGCCAAAATGTGCCTGAGGAGTTCAGTTGAAAGGACTGTGCATCCAGACAGCCTACATAATGAGAAACACTTGATTCTCTTCTTTTAATGGGCAGGAATTATGCACAAAATGGTATTTGGTCTTCACCTTGACCTCGCTGTCTGAACTATAGCCTCATTCACTGAAGAAATGTCCCGTGGCTGAGATAGTTCTAGCCAAATGATTGGATCTCCATTTAGAAAAAACAAAACAAAACAAAAAACTTCTGTTTTTGGATTCTTCTTCTCTTTTTCTTTTTTAAGGCCAGAGCAAGGAGGAATCACAGTGCCTCTTTTTCAAGGCATTACAACAAGAACCACACATTTAGTCAGAATCCAACTCGGGAATTCTAAACACTTGGAACAATTATACTCAATTTAAATAAGTCTCTTCTTTCGAGTTGAAACTGGTTGAAACTCCTGTTTCACTCTAAAGAGCTCTTCTCCAGGAGAAGCAGTCTGTGATCTTGGTCGGAACACACATCTGTTACTGGGCTGGCCAAATCCAAAAGTGGAATCCCAATTACAGTTTTCATGGCTGATGGAATTTCAGCTGCACTACAGTTGAACCACCTGGGCTGCCTCCACTGTCTTTTTTCATCCTAAGGATGAAATGAGCTGATTGAGTGTTCATTCAGCTCTTAAATTACATTTCCATCCCGTAACATTTTATTTCCTTTTTCTCTGGTGAGATATATTGACCAATGGGTTATCTCCAGTTTCTTAGACCAGCCACATAGTGTTCACTTTTGGGAGTTCTCCTGGTCGCTGGTGGATGTGGTTTTAGCTTCCTAAGATTTTTTTTTTACCCCAAACAACACACAACAGAATGAAAATTCTTTAACTAGTTGGTTTGGATTTAGCAAGAAATCTCTTGGAGGAAAAAATGAGTGAGATATTTGAATGAATTGAAAGAAGTAGATTTTTTTTTGAAAAGTTGAATTGGAACCTAGGACCCCATGAAACATTAAAAAAAAAAAAAGAAAAGAAAGAAACAAAGGAGAAAGAAAAAAGAAAACATTCCTTAGGCAAACAAGGTGTAGAAAGATTAGCTTGAAGATCTAAGAAACCAAAGGTATCATTCTGGCCACCAGGGGGAGCACACATTGTTCCATGAAGATAGAGGGGAAAACAAAGCTAACAATCTACAAAAATATTCATCATTCTGGTGAACCTGTCTGGGTTGTGAACAATACCTGTTTACAAGAAGAGCGCTTTTGTTGTTGATATTCTTATTGTAATTGTTGACTAGACACTTTGATTCTGAGCAAAAAGGAGCAGTTGGGCTTGTGGTGAAAAATGGATTTTTTGGCTCATCCACATGGGAATTATTAAATAAATTAGCTGAGAATTCAAGAACCCCTTATAAATAAGTATCACTTCTGATTTTGACTCTGGTAGATACATACATCCAATTATCTGAATACAGAACAAGTAAATATGAATTTGAAAAAGCAACCTATTCGAAACATATTTTTAAGAAATACAGTGGATTTTATCTGTATTTGTGCAATGTTGATGTTTTTGATTAATTTGAGTTTGAATCTCAATTTTAAGCAACATACCCATTTTTAATGATTTTTGAAGTTCTTAATCGTGTAAGGTCACAATTTACATTTACAGTAACAGTCAATGTATTACAGAGAGGCAGCAAACAGCAAGGAAAAAGGCTTTTATTTTCCTTACTTTTCTATTTATTTTAGGATAAAAGCCTAAATAAAGGGGGGAAGCCTCTTTTACGATTTTTTCTTTTCTAACCATTTTTTAACCTGGACTTTTACATATACTGAACTCATCCTACCAGCTGTGAATTACCCCATGGGCAGAAGGTAGTCTAGGAAGGGATGGGGTACATGGTGGCTAAAAGTTGGCAGAGCTAGCTAGGTTCAAATCTCAGTTTTACCACCTGGAAACTGTGGTGCTTTGGGCAAGTTTATACAAAACTTACCAGCCTCAGTTTCCTTGTCTGTTTAGTGGGACTAATATTCCCTCCTGGGGGCACTTCTGTGGATTAAATTTGATTATATGTAGAGAGTAGAGACTTGCTTTGGGTCAGTCAGTCGGGATTAGTTTTATTATTGTTCTTTTCTTCTTGTCCTTTGTGCATTCCCATCAATATTTTATAGTGAATTCATTCATGTCACAGCCCTGCAGACCATATTTTCTATATATCAGATTTGTGAAAAATACAGAGGCCTTCAAGACTGCTAATGCTAATCTTGGAATTTCCTGAAACTTTCAACAGCATCAAAGGGAGTGCCACTGTCAGCTACTAATCAGAGCTGGTAGCCCTGGGACATTCACCAAAACCTAAAGAGTACTTGATGATTTTATGGTTAAACCAGTGAGGATTAATGACCGGCCAGGTTGCCATCATTACGGTACTGAAGTAGATTTTATGTGCCAAGCGCGCTTAGATCAATGTCATGTGACTATGCTTCCTGTCAGGTCAACAGACCAGAAACAGAGGCCTTGTCCTACTGTGTTCACCTCAAGGGGGCCAAAAAGCCTGTTGCTTTTCCTGCTGACTATAGCATGCTGATTATTGGCAGCCATGTTGGACTTTGGCCTTTGTCGTCCTGCTCCATACTGATTAAATGTTTTGTAAAAATAAAGCCACCCCCATTTCTGCCTTCTCCCTCTGGCTGGCTGCCACTGGGGACGCAAAGAACACAGAAGCTTTCAACTCAATACCTTCAGGAAGATCCTAAGAGACATTTCAGGACATCAGGAGAGGAAATGACTTGTCCCCATCAGGTGTCCATTTTGGAGCTTGAAGTGTAGGTGAGATCTTCATATGTTGTTGAAGTTTAATTAGAGGAAATCCACACATGCTCAAATTTGTGTGGCAAAAGAACATTTAAAGTGTAGCTCTAGAATTTACTATTTTAGTAACATTTATATGCATCCATCTACATCTTTTTACTTAACAATGCTTCTTTGCTCCAGAGGGAGTCCATGGGTTTTTTCCAAATGTTTGTAGCCTTATCAGTTGTGTGTGAAAGTTGTCTACTGATTGAATATGGCAGTTGAGTTCTGACTTTAAATTATTTGGAATTTATTCTCACAGAACGGATGCTTTCAAAAGTAAACAAAGACATTAAAACATGTGTAAAAAGACTCTGTCACACATTGTGAAGTGCAAAGTGTAAATGAATTTTTATAAGCATATGGATCTCATTTCTCTTAGGGTATGCATGAATTTAAAAATTAAAAGAAAATGTGCTGGCTACAATGTGTTTTTAGTTCACATTAGACTTTAAAAACAATCAGAGGTGCCTAATATATTCATAACGGAGCAGACTCCTTCATCCTATGATGTCATTTGAACCATGGGATAATGATTAATATTACCCCCAAGAGTCTTTTTTGAAAGAAGCTCCAGAGTGGCACTTGCAATTTGAATTTCTGTTTTTAAGCACATTCTACAGTTTATGGCCAACTTCTTTCTTCCTGCACAAACTTCCAGGTTGCAATGCTCAGCACACTATCACTGTCATTTAAGGTTGGCTAGCACCATAGTGCAGTCAAATAGTTGAGGCTTCATAATATTTACATTGAAGTGGAAGAGGTGTGAGAGAGGAAAAAAAGTGCAAGGGAAGCAATGTTCAGCCCCTGTGGTCACATGGAATGGATTCTGTCAAGAATGTAAAATAACATTTGTATCTAAGTCGTGCTCAGAATTGGTAAAAGATCTACAGTCCAGTCAAAAATGTAGCCAACGTTTTTAATTTAGTTTTCATGATAACATAGCCTTAGAGAATTATTCAGGTTGTACTAGGCTCAGCATCAGAAGAAATTTTGGCTGCAAGAATTTCATTGCATTTAGTTAAGCGAAAACAAATTAGCATAGACATTTTTTTCTTTCAAGCTTCACTTTCCGCTGTGATGTTAGCAACTGCTGTTAAGAGTGGTAACCATTGGTCCAGTAAGAGATTTCTTTTTTTTTAAAGTTTTTTTTTAAAGTATTAAGCTTTTTTTTTTTTAAGATTTTATTTATTTGACAGAGCAAGAGAGCACAAGCAGGGGGAACAGTAGAAGGAGAGAGAGAAGCAGGCTCCCTGCCAAGCAGGGAGCCCAATATGGGGCTCCATCCCAGGACTCTGGGATCATGACCTGAGCTGAAGGCAGATGCTTAACCATCTGAGCCACCCAGGTGCCCCCAGTAAGAGATTTCTTTTGAGAGTTTAATACACGTGAAAATAATAAATGGTCCAGTTGATTTCCATCTGTTTTGATCAATGTAGAGCCTTTTAACTCAGGATTCCTTGGATAAAAATAAAATTTTTATACCCTCATACACGTAAAATATTATTGTTTCCAAAGAAGTATTATGGCTTAAAAAAAAAGAAGTAATATAGGAGAAAAAGTTCTAATCTTGAAAGAGCCATTCTCCCTGCCCCCCCACCCCATTGGGATTGTTTGTCCCAATCTCGTGGAATCTCTTGTTTGTCCCAAGCTTTTCTAGCAGAGATAGGCACCTTATCAATGATATCTAATGTAGAGGCTAGGATTTTTAAAGCCAGGGTGTAGGAGAACAGGGTCCATGAACATTGGCTATCACTTTACATTATTAAATTCACTCTTAAAAAGTGCATAGGCTCCCTCCATCCTCAACAATAAAGGCTAAAATTATGCCTTTAATAGGTGCCGTGTATGTTTCAAAATAGCCTATGAATATTTTCTAATTCAATCCTCACAGACCTTGGGGGAGATACTGTTTTTATCCCCATTGGGAGATGAAGAAATTAAGGAACAGAGAGGTAACATGACTTGCCTGAGGTTATTCAACTAATAACGGCAGGTCCAGTACTCAAGTCCATACACTTTGGCCTCAGAGCCTGTGCTTAATCCCTACAAAACCAAGAGATTCTGATAAGCCCTCAGTGATTTCACCCTTTCCTCTCCCTGACCCCAAGTGGAGAGTCTCTGCCCTTTAGGTCTTACCTGTTTCTGATGCTTATATGATGTTACATTTGGAAAATCCCTACATTTGGGACTGGTTCCAAGGCAGCGCAGAATTATCATCTGTACGTGACATTTGCAACATTACCATAGATGTATCAGCTAGCCATTGCTCTGTAACAAACCGTTCCAACACATAATGGCTTAAAACAGTAATTTATGATTTCTCATGATTCTGTGGGTTAGCTGGGTGGTTCCTCAGCTGATTCCCCTAGGGCTCACTTATGCAGCTTTATTTGGTTGAAGGTTGGCTGACCTGGCTGGCAGTTGGTGCTGACTGTTGCCTGGGGCTCCACAGGTCTGCCCCACATGGCTTTTTCTCATTCAGTAAGCTAGACCAACTTCTTTGGTTGCCCTTGAAGTCCCAGGGCAGCAGTCCAAGAGGGCCAGAGTGGAAGCTACAAGGTCTTTTAAGGTACGGTCTTGAAAGCTGGATAATGTCATTTCCACAGACTTCTGTTGGTCAAAGCAAGTCACAAGGCCAACCAAGACTCCAGAGATGATGAAAGGCTCTAGGGTTTCCACTTTATGGGAGAACAGCAAAGTGACTTTGCAAAGGGCCATGACTACCCAGATGGGAGGAATTTATGGTCAAGTTTTTCAGGGTTATCAATTTTTAAATAATCACAACAAAATATAGTTTTTACAATATTTACAATGTTATCTTTAATGGCTTGGAAGTCATTTCAGCATCTTACTTCCAGGTGCTCATTAAGACATTGACAATCATTTTGTTAAACAAATGTTAGATATGGAATCAGAGGGCACTTCTGGATTGTTAGTAAATCCAATATGAATGAGAAGAGTGAATAAATGTGTTTTCTTTTTAAACTTCTGTCCAGTTGTCTGCATTCTGGAGGGAACATGGGATGTAGGAAAAAGTATAGATATTTGATGTTTTATTTTGATACCTGTATGTAAACAGTAAACTGAAAAATTAAGAAAGTCATATGTCCCCTGATTTTGGCTTCAATCATGTAAACGGTTCAACTCCTGCTTTCAGACTTTGCCCTGGGTCTGGAGGCCTCCGTGAAAGGAGACCAGACACACACACAGTGCTGTGAACAGGTCATTTTAGCTTTGTTTCTAGCAGGATCAAAAGCAGAGGGCTAATCAGATGCAAAAGCCTGTATAACTGCCAGCTTTTAAACACTACTGGGTGAAGGCAAGGCTTAAGTAAGTAACTGGAATGCTGGGGACCTGAACACACTTGTGTTTTTGAGATTCATTTGATGAATCCTTAATGTTCTATGCAAGAATTTAAATTTTTAAAAAATTTTTATTGAGGCTTGGCATTCAGCTAAGAACTAGGAAAACAACCTGCTGTTTATACAGAGAAGGGGAGAAAAAAATCCTTGTCTTTAGCAGAAAACTCAGCTCTCAGCCCTGAAGCCTTGGCTTGCAAGTTCATGTCTGTTCAGGAGCTCCTGGTCTTTCATAAGCACGAGGCCCGTTTTAAGGTGCGTGAAGTTCAAGACCACCACGTGGACATCCCCACAGTCTTTCCAAATCCAAAGTTTCACTTGTGTTTGTGGAAGGTAGGGACTGTGATCACGGTGCCAAAACAACATGGAGCCAAGAGGGAGACTCTGGATTCAGATCTGAATTTGAGCCCCTGTTCACTGTTAATGGGCTGTGTTAACTGGGGAATTTACACTGTTTCTCCTCAAGCCTCAAGTTCCTCATCTGTGAAATGGGTCTGTATAGTGCCTGCCCCGTGGGATTGCCACAAGGGCTACAACAAACCTTCCTGTTAGTGCTTTTAGCCCAGGGTCTGGAGGATGATCATTATTGGCAGTTATTGTTGAATTTTGGATTCTGTCTTTGGGATCTTCAAAGATCTCACATTTCAGGTTTTCACTTCAAATATTACCCCCAAATTGCCTGTAGGACTCACAGTCTGATAATCTCCTTGGTATCATTGCAGTCAGCTAATTCAGTCAAAAAGAATTCAGTCACATCCTTTTTGGAAACTCATCAAGTGAAAACCTCATGAAACATGTTTTGACTGGCTTAACTGGTCTACCTGATCAAAAAGACTGATCTGGAAGGATCGGTCTCTATGTCCTGGGCAGGTGGCTTGGTCTCTGTGTCCTGGGCAGGTGGCTTCAAGCGCTTTTGATCTCTGCATTCAGTCACACAGGGTCCTGTGCTTAGAAGAAGGCCAAGCTTGGCTTAATGTTCTGTTGTTGCCCTTCGGAAATTATTAATGATCTTTGAAAAAGGAGCCGCATGTTTTCTTTTTGCACCTTACTCTAAAATTATGTAGCTGGTCCTGATCCCAGGAAAGACATTTTATTTTATTTTATTTTATTTTATTTTATTTTTTTTATTTATTTATCTGAGAGAGAGAATGGGAGACAGAGAGCATGAGAGGCGGAGGATCAGAGGGAGAAGCAGACTCTCCACTGAGCAGGGAGTCCGATGCGGGACTCGATCCCGGGACTCCAGGATCATGACCTGAGCTGAAAGCAGTTGCTTAACCAACTGAGCCACCCAGGTGCCCCCAGGAAAGACATTTTAAAAGGCAGTGAAGGCTGAGAGAGTCCTGGAGAAATCCGACCAAGACATATGCCTGTCCTGCTGAAATGACTATGACTTCAGAGCCAGTGGGACAGAGGACAGACATTCCTGAATGTGGTAGTGGTTGGCTTTTATTTTCTTCCTTGACAAAATAATAACTTTTAACTTTTAATTTATTTCTATTTGTTTTATTTTAATTTTTAAAATTTTTTATTTTTAAGTAATCTCCACACCCAACATGGGGCTCGAACTTACCACCCTGAGATCAAGAGTCACATGCTCTACCGACTGAGCCAGCTAGGTGCCCGCCCAAATAATAAGTTTTTAGAACATTGACACAACAAATGAGACCATAGCAGAGCTTTCCCAATTTATATAGACAATTTCATATTCTTTTAGGCAGTTCTAAATAATCTTTTCTCTTGGCAAATATTTATATAATGCTAGGGTAAGGAAGGACTTCATGTATGTGATATTAAAAACACAAGTCACAAAGGAGAAGAGAGATCTGACTATATACAAATGAAATGTCAGCTTATTTAAAAGTATTATAAATCTGTTTTGAAGACCAAGGATACATTTGAGAAGAAACCAATCAGTAGTGGAAAGATGCTCACTGTGGTAGAAAATGGGCAACTGGAAAAAAACATTTGTATGTCAGTCACAAGGGCAAGAACAAATGCCCTGGAAGTGATGAAACAAAGCTACGCTTTCGTAGTAATCAAAGAAAGGCCAAATAAAACCAGTTACCATTTTTTTCTTTGTTCACTGAATATACAGAGATTCTTTTAAAACGTCAGAGGGGTTTGTCAGAGCAGCGGGCCTGGTGGTTGGCAGAGGGAGGAGAATTTGGTGCTGTTGTTTCTGGAGTCCAGTGGGATAGTGTGGCAGGGCGGGGGTCCTCAGCAAGCAGACTCCAGGGGAAACTGGAGTGAGTTGTGCTGTGGGATCTGCAGGAGTGGCTGGAGGACAGCAGGGCTGTGATGCTGGGGAGAGAGTTCTGAAGATGAACGGCCCTCCAGGGCTGTCCCAACCTTGAGGGAGAGCGTGGGACCTTCACATCCCTGGAATGGGCCACTGCTGGCAAAGGATGACAGGTGACTCTCTGCAGCTACGCCCGAGAGGCGGCATGGACTGTGAGCTTGTGGCACTCCCAGCAGCTGTGGAGGTTCCTGCATTCCAGCACATTCCACATCAACAGATGCAGAGAGCAGAGCATCTACTAGGTGGAGGACATTTGGGTGTGGATATGACTCCCCAGTGTCTTCCTGAGCTTTCCAAGGGCAGGTCTGGGGTTCAGCAGTTGTGGTGGCCCAAGGAGGGCAGACCTGGGGCCCCCAGCTGCTTCCATCATGCACTGGGGAGCAGCTGCATCACCGTCTACCAGGCACCTTATGGCCAAACAAAGGCCACCCATACTGCTCCTTGACTTCTCTGTTCGATTTCTTGCAGTCTCACCAGGCCTACCCACAAGGATCAGTTTATAGTATGCTTACATTTTTATAAAATAACTATTTAATTTATATATGCTAAGCAAAGTTTTAGAAGTAGATAGGTCAAAGTGTTGAAAATGCTGCCCAAAGTGGTAGCTTTTTTTTAAATTTAAATTTAATTTAACTAACATAAATGTATTACTAGTTTCAGAGGTAGAATTTAGTGATTCATCACTTGCATATCACACCCAGGGCTCATTTCATCATGTGCTCTACTTAATTCCCATCACACAATTACCCCATTGCCACCCCTCCAGCAACCCTATTTGTTCCCTAGAGTTAAGAGTCTCTTATGGTTTGCCTGCCTCTCTGTTTTCTTCTTATTTTATTTTTCCTTCCCTTCCCTTATGATTTCACTGATATGTGGAATTTAAGAAACAAAACAGATGAACATAGGATTTTTTATTTTTCCTTAAATCTTTATTTGTATTTTGAAACTTTTCTAGTAAAAATTATGTTCATTTAATAAGACAAAGTATACTTTTATTTTTTATGAAAAATGATGTAAGAAGAATGAAGAAAAATGTCAAAACAGAATCACTTAAGTATAAGACATTAAAAAATGTGGGGCTTTGGCATTAGGGTTAAAGAAGGTTAAGAATAAAAAAGAAATTAAAAACTCAAGTGTAGGGACACCTGGGTGGCTCAGTCAGTTAAGCAGCTGCCTTTGGCCCAGGTCATGATCCCAGGGTCCTGGGATCGAGTCCCACATCGGGCTCCTTGCTCAGCGGGGAACCTGCTTCTCCCTCTCTCTCCCTCTGCTTGTGCTCTCTCTGTCAAATAAATAAAATCTTAAAAAAAAAAAAAACTCAAGTGTAGTAGAAGAAAACAGTAAAAGAATCAAGTAGTGAGAATATTTAAAAAGCAAGAAAAGAAAAAAGATACATAGAGAGGTATGGTGAGCAAAATGTAGAAAAATAACTATTTATGAACTCAATTTTCCTTCTGTAAAACAGGACGTTATTTTACAAGGCAAGAATTTATTGAGAAAACATTCAGAATGAGAAAAAAAATGAATCCAAAAAATTTCATACATCAGTAGTAATAAGATTTTAATCAATACTAGAGTTTGAATTATTGAAAAGGAATTATTGATTTTTTTAAAAGAAAAATATTTCAGAATTTTTTTAGAAAAATTGAAGCAGGGGCGCCTGGGTGGCTCAGTTGGTTACATGTCTGCCTTTGGCTCAGGTCATGATCCCAGGGTCCCGGGATCGAGCCCCACATCGGGCTCCCTGCTCAGCGGGGAGCCTGCTTCTCCCTCTCCCTCTGTCTGCCTACTTGTGATCTCTCTCTCTCTCTCGCTGTCAAATAAAGAAATAAAATCTTAAAAAAAAAAGAAAAAAAGAAAAATTGAGGCAAAATGTTCTAGTGTTTCATTTTTCAAACATTTGTACCATCAGTAGAAACTTAGGACAATAGCATTTTATTAGTACAGGAGCAGGAAAGCGATGAAATGGAAAAAATAGTTTAAAGTAGAAAATAAACTGACCAGCTTAATTTTATTAAGAAAACAGAGGGGAAAAACTACTCCCAGCAGGAATGATGTTCAGCTGTGTTGAAAAATGTCCCAGCCATCTAAGTCATTGCTTTTTCTTTTTCTTTTTAAGATTTTATTTATTTGAGAGAGAGACAGAGAGAGCACAAGCAAGGGGAGGGACAGAGGGACAAGAAGTCTCCCCACTGAGCATGGAGCCTGACGTGGGGCTGACTCGGGGCTCGATCCCAGAACCCTGAGATCATGACCTGAGCCGAAGTCAGATGTTAAACTGATGAGCCACCCAGGTGCCCCTAAGCCATTGGTTTTTTCAATGTTTTAAGTTGGAGAACTGTTTTGTTTTGCAAAGGGAATCTTTATGCAGAAACTCCTGTGTATAGCAGGTAATGAATGAGGTAATGGTGGGTGGCATTGCCGTTGGTGGGGACTGGGCAGCGTCTCCCCTAGACATTATACAATCTCCTTTCTCCTCTTGTCTCCTTCCAACATTACCCCTTTCCAGCCAAAGCATAGGTAATCATTACCTAGCAACAGATCTGAGTACCCTTGAGTCCCCCTACCTGGCACCCTGCTCAAACAGTCCCTTTCAGTGTTATATTTAAACCTTCTCCACAGACCTAGAAAGATGCCCTTCAAATCAGGGAGAGACTCATTTATATCATGGAAAACAAGCCTAACACATACCAATGTTGCCCTTCTCCTTAAAGATTTAAATTCCCAAGAAAGATTATCAAATTCCATCACTGAAACGTGTGTGTTATAGGTTGAATTGTGTCACCAAAAAGACGAATTGAAATCTTAACCCCTGGTACCTGTGAACGTGATCTTATTTGGACATAGAGTCTTTGCAGAAGTGATCGAGTTCAGATGATGGCATTGGGGTGGACTCCAATCCAATGTGACTGGTGTCCTTACAAGAAGAGGAAAACAGTATGTGAGGACAAAGACACACAGGGATGACAGAGGCAGACAATGCAGTGATGCAGCTACAAGCCACAGAATTGACTGTCACCCTCAGAAACTAGAAAGAGGCAAGAAAGGATTCTATCCAGACTCTCAGAGGAAAACTTAGTCCTGCTGATATGTTGACTTTCGATTTCTAGATTCCAGAGCCATGAGCTATTTAATTTCTGGTGTTTTGAACCCCTCACTTTATGGTAATTTCTTACCACAGGCAGTATTCAATTTTAATCCTGAAGAGTTTCTATTTTTTTTAAAGTAATCTCTACGCCCAGTGTGGGGCTCAAACTCACGACCCCGAGATCAAGTGTTGCATGCTCTATGGACTGAGCCAACCAGGGGTGCTTAAATTTCTATTTTTAATAATAATTTTAAAAAAGAAGGGAAAACATTTATTCTCAGCATCTGAGGATGAGCTCATCAAAGACAGGTACTATGCCTTATTTATCTTTCCATTCATGCCACTTGTAATACTGTGCCTGGCATTCAAGGATTGTGGGATGAATAATGAATGAATCTAATGGAAGATTCTAGAGATGAGTCCTGATTGAGCCAGGGTCTTAACTTTGATCTGCACAATGCCAAAATCATCCTTTTGGGGTTTGTGTGACAGTAACCGTGCTTTCAGGGATGAAACAAGGAAAAACTGTCATGGAAACCTTATCTTTATACTGGGATTTTGGTTAATAGAAGTTAAATCTATGTGGCACCAGGAACATTTTAATAAGGGTTTACACTATTTAAAGTTTGCTTTTTTCATTTTATTTTATATTTCATTTTATTTTTTATTTTATTTTATTTTGTTATGTTATGTCACCAGTTTTCAATGCAGTGATCCACGATTCATTGTTTTTGTATAACCCCCAGTGTTCCATGCAGTACATGCCCTCCTTAATACCCATCACCGGGCTAACCCATCCCCCCACCCCCCTCCCCTCTAAAACCATCAGTTTGTTTCTCAGAGTCCATAGTCTCATATGGTTCATCTCTCCTTCTGATTCCCCCCCCTTCATTTTTCCCTTCCTTCTAATGTCCTCCATGCTATTCCTTATGTTCCACAAATAACTGAAACCATATGATAATTGACTTTCTCTGCTTGACTTATTTCACTTAGCATAATCTCCTCCAGTCCCATCCATGTTGTTGTAAAAGTTGGGTATTCATCCTTTCTGATGGCTGAGTAATATTCCATTGTATATATGGACCACATCTTCTTTATCCATTCATCTGTTGAAGATCATCTCGGCTCTTGTGAGATGGTTTTGGCTATTGCAAACGTTGCTGCTATGAACACTGGGGTGCATATGGCCCTTCTTTTCACCACATCTGTGTCTTTGGGGTAAATACCCAGTAGTGCAATTGCTGGGTCATAGGGTAGCTCTATTTTTAAATTTTTGAGGAACCTCCACACTGTTTTCCAAAGTGGCTGTACCGACTTGCATTTCCACCAACAGTGTAAGAGGGTTCCCCTTTCTCCACAACCTTTCCAACATTTGTTGTTTCTTGCCTTGTCAACTTTTGCCATTCTAACTGGTGTAAGGTGGTATCTCAATGTGTTTTTTTTTTTTTACAGTGCTTATGACATCCTTTATTCAATTCACATAGAAAAGCATGCAGTATTAATGTAAAACAGTACAGTATTAATGTAAAATGTTCAGTGCACATTAGATAAACAAGTCATTAGCATACAGACCATTTTTAAAGGCCTATATAGGCATACCAAACATGTTTAGAATATACTTTTTCTGAGCCTAAATTAAAAATTGTGCTTAGCTCACCTATTCTTTTTTTAAAATTTTTTATTGTTATATTAATCACCATACATTACATCATTAGTTTTTGATGTAGTGTTCCATGATTCATTGTTTGTGCATAACACCCAGTGCTCCATGCCGAATGTGCCCTCTTTAATACCCATCACCAGGCTAACCCATCCTCCCACCCCCCACCACTCCAGCAACCCTCAGTTTGTTTCCTGAGATTAAGAATTCCTCATATCAGTGAGGTCATATGATACATGTCTTTCTCTGATTGACTTATTTCGCTCAGCATAACACCCTCCAGTTCTATTCACGTCGTTGCAAATGGCAAGATTTCATTCCTTTTGATGGCTGCATAATATTCCATTGTATATATATATATACCATTTCTTCTTTATCCATTCATCTGTTGATGGACATGTTGGCTCTTTCCACAGTTTGGCTATTGTGGACATTGCTTTAACTCACCTATTCTTATCTCAACACTCTTCATGAAAAAAACTTCTGTCCTGCATAAAAGATATTCTCTTAGCCAACTAAAACTTCTTTTTCTTAAGTAAGGAAAACAGTGCAAGCAAGAATGCTACCATGCATACGGAGTTTCCACAAAGAATAGTAACATGAAAACAAGAACTTCACTCCAAAAAAAGCTCCCCTGAGATGAAAGTGGATCAAGAATTTGGCAAAGAGCACTTCTGCACCTGTGTATCTAGAACAATGAAGCTACCATGTTTAGGCTCCTCCAAACCCAACCAACCATTCTATGTCTTCTTTCCAAAGTAGGTTCAATTTCTGATTTTCAACAGACACAAAAAGATGAGGAAATGAAAGCTACCTGACATAAAACAAATATTTTCATATAGAAAATGTGTTCTTTCATTCTAGCAAAAGGTTCTCATAAAAACAGTACAAAACACAATGTTAAAAGTGCAAACATACACATACAAAACCTAAAAAAAAAAGTAAATGAATACTGGACTAAGACTAGAGTGCTATTTTTCCACCATGGCCCTGCCTAAAAGTTGAGCCATCACTAAATATAAATAAAAAAGGGCAGGCAAAATTATTCCCACCCTAGGAAAGCTTTAAAGAAACTCAAGTGTCTTATGAGCAGTGTATAGACAATCCAAAAAGTTTTATTTAAGAAATCCAAGTTCTGAAGACAACCGAGGCTCATTAATAGGCCACTATATCTAATAGCTAAATCAAGACCCAAGAAAACAAAATACACCCAAACCAGATACATGTAATATTCATTAAAAGAAACCCTCTCCCTATCTTTTCTGGTTAAAAAGATGCCCAATTGAAACTGAAAAAGGACAAATTCTTTAAAATGAACAAAAGTATTTTGGTTACAGGCTAATCCACCATTCTGACTTGACACTTGACTACAGACTATCAATTCAAAATCATATAGAACTTGTATGAGGGAAAAAAGTACTTTAAAAACTTATATTCCTCTCAGGACAAAAACATAAATGACACCTTTCTAATGAGTCAACTTTTAGTTGCTTTTGATGGGCTGGCATTGGAAAGACTGCTCTGGATTTTTCTTTTTGTTGATTGATTCATATTTTTATTCCTCTTCTCAGGCACAAAGGAAGTAGAGCAAGGAGACTGAAGGTGGTTATGAAGACCATGCATCTCTGAGGTCATTGTAAATAAAGATGACCCAAACCTCTGATCTTCAAATAGCTGGTGTGAACTGCTTAACAAAACATGCTGGGAAAACTCAGTCTGAAACAAACAGCTTGGGGGTTTGATTTCATTAGTTCCTGGGTTAGAACTGGTATGGAGAGAAACATTTTCATTCATTTCTTGGTCAGATGGAGAGAGGAGAAAAAAAGTGGGTTTCCAATCATTTCCATTTTCTAACTAATCAGTAGTTAGAGAACCTTTGGAAAGGTTTGGCTTAGTTCTTTCTTCCAACTTATCTGGTTCCTCAAGAAATTCACTGCCTTGAGATGACTTTGATAACCCATCCAAATCCACTGACTTAAAACCATTATTACAAGGGCTCTTGCTGTTGTCTGATTCTGACATCATTGAATCCAGCTCAGAGATTTTGTCAAGGTAAGCTGCGTCCATGGATGCTTCACTGGATGTTCTTGTCCAATTCATTTCAAAAGAGTGAATAGAATTCAACCTCTTAGATAAGCATGAGCCTGATTTCTCACTTAATTTTAAAGAAATTTCTCCAACAGAATTTGCTATTGTGTTTCCCTCTGAGCTTTCAAAATTCAAGTTTTGGGCATAGCTTGTGGAACAACAGTCCCGAAACCCTGTCTCTGAGGAAGTAAAACACTCTGATTTCTTTTCATTTTCGCTTCTATCATCTTCTGATGACTCTTTATTACAAACATTTGGAGAATCACAAAAATCATCAAACACCAATTTTCTGAGATGGTTTGAGTGCTTTTTGGAACTTACTGCTTTGACTACAGAGCTCTTTCTATTTTCTGGAGTACTGAGCTGAAGGCAACTAAGGGACAAAGGAGTACAAGGAGCTGGAAGATCATAAAGTTCTTCATCTTTGTAGGGTATACAGTCACTTGGCTTATTACCCCATTCTCTTTCCAAATAAGTATCCATACTTGTACCTGTCACAACTAACATTATTTCCACCTGTTTTTGATACAGGTCTTTGATCTTAGAACAATTTGATTCTGTTTTGCTGGTGCTTTCCTGCCTGGCAGAACTGCTAGAAGATTTTGCCAGGTGAGAACCTGAGGTGGATGAGCCAAGCTGCTTTCTGGCACCATCACCTTGATTCTTTGATGCCATATCCTTGTTGCCTATGCTCCCCTTGTCATCTGTAGAAAGTGCTCTCTGGCAAATGGAATTCATAGCTTCCTTCTCTTCACTTGAATTTTTTAGCTGTGCAATTTGAGATTCTAATTCCTCTATATACTTATCACTTCGTTCCAGGGCTCTCTTGAGGCGATTAGTTACATGTTCATGCTGTTCTACTTTGGACTGAAGAGCAGCTACTGTAAACCTTCTAAACTTCTGGGGTGATCTGTTATCAACTTCAGCCTTCAGTCGTAAATTCTCCCTCACTAGGCCACAATTTTCCAATTTAAATTTTTTATTTGCTTCCTTTAACTTATCCACATCATCTTTTACTTTTTCATAGATTTCATTAGCTGTTCTATGTTTTTTCTTCCACTCTGCTACAGTTTCTGGGTCAATTTTACTTGGATTATCTGCAACTGGATGCTTGTCTTCATTTTGGTTGCCTTGCATCAAGGTTAAAGGATCCAGAATAGTCTTGATTTGTGACTCCAAGCTGAGATTTTTACTCTTAAGATCTTCTACTTCTTTCTGCAGACAATCTATTTCATCCTCATACTCTTTGTGGAGTAACTGAAGTCTAGTTTTCCGAAGGTGCTTCCTGACTGTACAGCTTAGCATAGGTTTACTTTCACTTGTTCCTCCAATAACCTCTTTGCAACTATTTTCAGGCATGATGGGGACTCTGCAAGCTGGACACTGGCTATTATTCTTCAACCACAAATTGATACAAATTGAACAAAATACATGGTTGTTGATGCATATGACAGGCTGGCGTAACTTCCCCAAGCAAATGCGGCAACATGATGGGCAGAGTGAGTGACAATGTAACATTCTGCACGGTCTGAGCCATGGCAGCGTTCAGAATCTCAATGTGGTTTTGATTTGAATTTCCCTGATGGCTAATGATGATGAACAGTTTTTCATGTGTCTGTTAGCCATTTGTATGTCTTCTTTTGAGATGTGTCTGTTCATGTCTTCTGCCCATTTTTTGACTTGATTATTTGTTTTTTGGGTGTTGAGTTTAAAAAGTTCTTTATAGATCTTGGATACCAGCCCTTTATCTGTAGTGTCATATGCAAAAATCTTCTCCCATTCTGTGGGTTGCTTCTTTGTTTTGTTGACTGTTTCCTTTGCTGTGCAGAACCTTTTTATCTTGGGGTGCCTGGGTGGCTCAGTTGTTAGGCACCTGCCTTCAGCACAGGTCATGATCCTGGGGTCCTGGGATCGAGCCCCACATCAGGCTCCCTGCTCAGCGGGAAGCCTGCTTCTCCCTCTCCCACTCCCCCTGCTTGTGTTCCCTCTCTCACTGTCTCTCTCTCTGTCAAATAAATAAATAAAATCTTTAAAAAAAAGCTTTTTATCTTGATAAAGTCCCAAAAGTTCATTTTTGCTTTTGTTTCACTAGCCTTTGGAGATGTATCTTGAAAGAAGTTGCTGTGGCCGATGTCGAAGAGGTTACTGCCTATGTTCTCCTCTAGGATTTTGATGGATTCCTGTCTCATGTTGAGGTCTTTCATCCATTCTGAGTTTATCTTTGTGTATGGTGTAAGAGAGTGGTTGAGTTTCATTCTTCTGTATATAGCTGTTCAATTTTCCCAGCACCATATATTGAAGAGACTGTCTTTTTTCCATTGCATATTTTTTCTTGCTTTGTCAAAGATTATTTGACCATAGCGTTGAGGGTCCATATCTGGGCTCTCTATTCGGTTCCATTGTTCTATATGTCTGTTTTTGTGCCACTACCATGCTGTCTTGCTGATCACTGCTTTGTAATATAGCTTGAAATCAGGCAACGTGATGCCCCCAGCTTTGTTTTTCTTTTTCAACATCTCCTTGGCGATTCGGGGTCTTTTCTGATTCCATACAAATTTTAGGATTGTTTTTCCAGCACTTTGAAAAATGTCATTGGAATTTTGATCGGGATGGCATTGAAGGTATAGATTGCTCTGGGTAGCATGGACATTTTAACAATGTTTATTTTTCTCATCCATGAGCATGGAATATTTTTCCATCTTTTTGAGTCTTCTTCAATTTCTTTCATGAGTGTTTTGTAGTTCCTAAAGTTCTTTTACCTCTTTGGTTAGGTTTATTCTGAGGTATCTTATGGTTTTTGGTGCTATTGTAAATGGAATCAATTCTCTAATTTCTTTTTCTACTGTTGCATTGTTAGTGTTTAAGAAAGCAACTGATTTCTGTGCATTGATTTTGTATCCTGCCACATTACTGAATTGCTGTATGAGTTCTAGTAATTTGGGGGTGGAGTCTTTTGGGTTTTCCACATAAAGTATCATGTCATCTGTGAAAAGAGAGAGCTTGACTTCTTCTTTGACAATTTGAATATCTTTTATTTCTTTTTGTTGTTTGATTGCTGCTGCTAGGACTTCTAGTACTATGTTGAACAACAGTGGTGAGAGTGGGCATCCTTGACGTGTTCCTGATCTTAAGGGAAAGGCTCTCAGCTTTTCCCCATTGAAGATAATATTCGCTGGGGAGTTTTCATAGATGGATTTTATGAACTTGAGGAATGTTCCCTCTATCCCTATACTCTGAAGAGTTTTAATCAGGAAAGGATGCTGTATTTTGTCAAATGCTTTTTCTGCATCAACTGAGAGGACCATATGGTTCTTCTCCCTCCTCTTATTAATGTGTTCTATCACATTGATTGATTTGTGAATGTTGAACCACTCTTGCATGCCGGGGATAAATCCCACTTGTCCTGGTGGATGATCCTTTTAATGTATTGTTGGATCCTATTAGCTAGGATTTTGTTGAGGATTTTGGAATCCATATTCATCAGGGATATCGGTCTGAAATTCTCCTTTTTGATGGGGTCTTTGCCTGGTTTGGGGATTAAGGTAATGCTGGCCTCATAGAATGAGTCTGGAAGCTTTCCTTCTGTTTTTATTTTTTGAAACCGCTTCAGGAGAATAGGTATAATTTCTTCTTTGAATGTTTGGTGGAATTCCCCAGGGAATCCATCAGGCCCTGGACTCTTGTTTTTTGGGAGGTTTCTGATCACTGCTTCAATCTTGTTACTGGTTATTGGCCTATTTGGGTTGTCAATTTCTTCCTGTTTCAGTCTTGGGAGTTTATAGGTTTCTGGGAAGGCATCCATTTCATCCAGGTTGCTCAGCTTATTGGCATATAGTTGTTGATAATAATTTCTAATAATTGTTTCTATTTCCTTGGTGTTAGTCGTGATCTCTCCCCTTTCATTCATAATTTTATTAATTTGGGTCCTTTCTCTTTTCTTTTGGATAAGGCTGGCCAATGGTTTATCAATCTTATTAATTCTTTCAAAGAACCAACTTCTAGTTTTGTTGATCTGATCTACTGTGTTTCTGGTTTTATTTCATTGATCTCTGCTCTAATTTTAATTATTTCTCTTCTAATGCATGGCTTAGGCATTGTTTGTTGATTTTTCTCTAGTTCTTTAAGGTATAGAGTTAGTTGGTGAATTTGGGATTTTTCTATTTTTTTGAGTGAGGCTTGGATGGCTATGTATTTCCCCCTTAGGACTGCCTTTGCAGTATCCCATAGGTTTTGGACCGATGTGTTTTTGTTCTCATTGGTTTCCATGAATTGTTTAAGTTCTTCTTTGATTTCCTGGTTGACCCAAACATTCTTGAACAGAGTGGTCTTTAGCTTCCAAGTGTTTGAATTTCTGCCAAATTATTTCTTGTGATTGAGTTCCAGTTTTAAAGCATTATGGTCTGAGAATATGCAGGGAATAATCTCAATCTTTTGGTATTGGATGAGACCTGATTTGTGACGCAGTATGTGGTCTATTCTGGAGAAAGTTTCATGTGCACTCGACAAGAATGAGTATTCTGTTGTTTTAGGGTGGAATGTTCTTTATATATCTTCGAGGTCCATCTGGTCCAGTGTTTCATTCAAAGCTCTGGTTTCTTTGTTGATTTTCTGCTTAGATGATCTGTCTATTGCTGAGAGTGGAGTATTGAGGTCTCCTACAATTAAAGTATTGTTATCAATATGACTCTTTATTTTGGTTAACATGGCTTATGTAGATGACTGCTCCCATGTTGGGGGCATAGATATTCACAATTGTTAGATCTTCTTGCTGGATAGATCCTTTAGGAATGATATAGTGTCCTTCTGTGTCTCTAACTACACTCTTTAGTTTAAAATCTAATGTGTCTGATATAAGAATTGCTAGCCCAGCTTTCTTCTGAGGTCCATTGGCATGGAAGATGGATCTCCATCCCTTCACTTTCAGTCTGGATGTATCTTTAGGTTCAAAATGAGTCTCTTGTAGACAGCATATGGATGGGTCCTGTCTTTTTATACAATCTGCAACCCTGTGCCATTTTATGGGAGCATTTAGGCTGTTCACGTTGAGAGTGATTATTGAAAGATATGAATTTATTGTCATCATGTTACCTGTGAAGACGTTGTTTTTATAGATTGTCCCTGTAAATTTCTTTTCTATATCACTCTTGGGGTCTTTCTTCTTTTATAGAACCCCCCCTTTATATTTCTTGCAAGGCCAGCTTAATGGTCACATATTCTTTCAGTTTCTGCCAAACTTGAAGCTCTGCATCTCTCCATCCATTCTAAATGAAAGCCTTGCCAGATAAACTATTCTTGGCTGCATGTTCTTCTCGTTTAGTACCCTGAATATGTCTTGCCAGGCCTTTCTGGCTTGCCAGGTCTCTGTGGATAGGTCTGATGTTATTCTGATGTTCCTCCCTCTGTACATAAGGAATCTCTTCCCCCTAACTGCCCTTAAGATGGTTTCCTTGGTTCTAAGATTTGCGAGTTTTATTATTACATGCCAGGGTGTTGGTCTGTTTTCCTTGATCTCGGAGAGGTCCTCTCTGCCTCTAGGACACGAATGTTTGTTTCATTCCCAGATTAGGGAAGTTCTCAGCTATGGTTTGCTCAAATATATCTTCTAGTCCTCTCTCTCTCCAATCCCTCAGGGATTCCAATAATTCTGACATTGCAACCCTTCATGGTGTCACTTATTTCTCTGATTCTGTTTTCATGGGTTCTGAGTTGTTTTTCCCTGGCCTCCTCTTTCCCCTTTTGTCTATTAAATGGTCTTCCAGTTCACTAATTCATTCTTCTGCCTCGCTTACTCTAGCTGTTAGATTATCTAGATTAGACTGGATCTCATGTGTAGCATTTTTAAGTTCTGCCAATTCAGCTTTCATTTCTGCCCTTAGAGACTCTATGTTGCCATTAATTGATTTCTCCATTCTAGCTATTGTCTTCAGAGTTGCTAGCCTGAATTCCATCTCTGCCATCTTGGTTATATCTGAATCCATTTGTAAATCTGTGGCATAGTCATAATCTCTGAGTCTTTTCTATTTTGGGGGTTCCTCCTCCTAGTCATTCTGTTGAAGGGTGGTTGAGGGAATGTATAGAGTCCAAATTATTGACCATAACCCAAACAAGATGCACCTGTTTATAGGGACCTTAGGGTTGCTGGCCTCTTGTTTTCCCAGCCTTTCTTCTGGGGGACGGGCCTGTCCCGCTGTTACTCAGGCAACCCTATTTGGGCAGAGTTGCCCTGCCCCCTGTGGTGGGGGATGGGCTCAGTGAAAACTGTTTTTTGGGGGCTTTTGTTCTCTGGTGGCTTTCCCTGGTGGCTTTCTGTGTCTCTTCTGAGAGTCAGAGCAGAAGAGACCATTTCCAACCCTCTGCCTCAAAGCAGAGATTGCAGTCTGTTCTTCAGTGAGCTCTCCAAGCCACACTATCTCCGTTTCTGTCTGTGCTGCTATAAACTGGAGTGTCCTGGGTTGTGCACCCCTCAGCTGCGCTCCCAGTCCTTGCCTCCTAGTCGGGGCACATCTCTGCCCTTTGTGCTTCTAAAACCTCCAGTTGCCCCCAGTTCACACGGGCAGCCCTGCCACTCTGGCTTCAGTCCCGGGGGCTGCCCTAAAGTCATTTCTCCATTGTTATCGATCTGCGAGTCTGCACCCTGTCCCGAGCATGGGTGGCTACACCTCACTGTAGTGTAGGATCCCAATGGCCAGGTTCCCTCCCTCTTCTGTTTATCCTCCGATATCTGCCCACAGAATCACGACTCCCAGCTCCATACCTAGAAACCAACCGCCTGTGATATTCTGTTTGTAGAGATCCAGATCTATCATCTTACATCTCAGGCTGATTTTGTGGGTGTTCAGAGTGGTCTGTTGATATCCAGTTCAATTCCAGGGACCAGCTGGAATAGGGTCCCCTAGTCCTCCACCATCTTTTCCTGGGAAATCTTAAAGTTTGCTTTATTTTATTTTTTCTTTTATTTTATTATGTTATGTTAATCACCATACATTACATCATTAGTTTTTGATGTAGTGTTCCATGATTCATTGTTTTCATATAACACCCAGTGTTCCATTCAATACGTGCCCTCTTTAATACCTATCTCCCACCACTTCCCTTCTAGAACCCTCAGTTTGTTTCTCAGAGTCCATCGTCTCTCATGATTCTTCTCCCCCTCTGATTTCCCCGCTTCATTTTTCCCTTCCTACCATCTTTTTTTTTTTTAACATACAGTTCTGTGATTCATTACTCTTACACAATTCACAGTGCTCACCCTAGCACATACCCTCCCCAATGTCTATCACACAGCCATCCCATTCCTCCCACCCCCACCACTCCAGCAAATGTGTTTGTTTCCTGAGATTAAGAATTCCTCATATCAGTGAGATCATATGATACATGTTTTTCTCTGATTGACTTATTTCACTCAGCATAATACCCTCCAGTTCCATCCATGTCATTGCAAATGGCAAGATTTCATTCCTTTTGATGGCTGCATAATATTCCATTGTATATATATACCATATCTTTATCCATTCATCCATCGATGGACATCTTGGCTCTTTCCATAGTTTGGCTATTGTGGACATTGCTGCTATAAACATTGGGGTGCACGTACCCCTTCAGATAACCACATTTGTATCTTTGGGATAAATACCCAGTAGTGCAATTGCTGGGTTGTACGGTAGCTCTATTTTCAACTTTTTGAGGAACGTCCATACTGTTTTCCAGAGTGGCTTCACCAGCTTGCCTTCCCACCAACAGTGTAGGAGTGTTTCCCTTTCTCCGCATCCCACCAACATCTGTCATTTCCTGACTTGTTAATTTTACCCATTCTGACTGGTGTGAGGTGGTATCTCACTGAGGTTTTGATTTGGATTTTCCTGATGCTGAGTGATGTTGAGCACTTTTTCATGTGTCTGTTGGCCATTTGGATGTCTTCTTTGGAAAAATGTCTGTTCATGTCTTCTGCCCATTTCTTGATTGGATCATTTGTTCTTTGGGTGTGGAGTATAATAAGTTCTTTATAGATTTTGGATACTAGCCCTTCATCTGATATGTCATTTGCAAATATCTTCTCCCATTCTGTCGGTTGTCTTTTCGTTTTGTTGACTGTTTCTTTTGCCATGCAAAAGCCTTTCATCCTGATGAAGTCCTAATCATTTTTGCCCTTGCTTCCCTTGCCTTTGGTGATGTTTCTAGGAAGAAGTTGCTGTGGCTGAGGTCGAAGAGGTTGCTGCCTGTGTTCTCCTTTAGGATTTTGATGGACTCCTGTCTCACATTTAGGTCTTTCAACCATTTTGAGCCTATTTTTGTGTGTGGTGTAAGGAAATGGTCCAGTTTCATTCTTTTGCATGTGGCTGTCCAATTTTCCCAACACCATTTGTTGAAGAGACTGTCTTTTTTCCATTGGATATTCTTTCCTGCTTTGTCTGAGATGAGTTGACCATAGAGTTGAGGGTCCATTTCTGGACTCTCTATTCTGTTCCATTGATCTTTGTGTCTGTTTTTGTGCCATTACTACACTGTCTTGATGCTTACAGGTTTGTAATAGAGCTTAAGTCTGGAAATGTGATGCCACCAGTTTTGCTTTTCTTCTTCAAAATTCCTCTGGCTATTGTGGTCTTTTCTGATTCCATACAAGTTTTAGGATTATTTGTTCCATTTCTTTGAAAGAAGTGGAGGGTATTTTTATAGGAATTGCATTAAATGTATAGATTGCTCTAGGTAGCATTGACATCTTCACAATATTTGTTCTTCCAATCCATTAGCATAGAATTTTTTTCCATTTCTTTGTGTCTTCCTCAATGTCTTTCATGAGAATTTTATAGTTTTCTGAGTACAGATCCTTTGCCTCTTTGGTTTCCTAGGTATCTTATGGTTTTGGGTGCAATTGTAAATGGGATCAACTCCTTAATTTCTCTTTCTTCTGTCTTGTTGTTGGTGTATAAGAATGCCACTGATTTCTGTGCATTGATTTTAAATCCTGCCACTTTACTGAATTCTTGTATGAGTTCTAGCAGTTTTGGGGTGGAGTCTTTTGGTTTTCCACATAAAATTTCATATCATCTGCAAAGAGTGAGAGTTTGACTTCTTCTTTGCCGATTTGGATGCCTTTGATTTCTTTTTGTTGTCTGATTGCTGTGGCTAGGACTTCTAGTACTATGTTGAATAGCAGTGGTGATAGTGGGCATCCCTGCCATCTTCCTGACCTTAGGGGGGAAGCTCTCAGTTTTTCCCCATTGAGAATGATATTTGCTGTGGGTTTTTCATAGATGGCTTTTAGGATATTGAAGTAGGTACCCTCTATGCCTACACTGTGAAGAGTTTTGATCAAGAAAGGTTGCTGTACTTTGTCAAATGCTTTTTCTGCATCTATTGAGAGGACCATGTGTTTCTTGTTCTTTCTTTTATTAATGTATTGTATCACACTGACTGATTTGCAGGTGTTGAACCTACCTTGCAGCCCAGGGATAAATCCCACTTGGTCGTGGTGAATAATCCTTTTAATGTACTGTTGGATCCTATTGGCTAGTATTTTGGTGAGAATTTTTGCATCCACGTTCATCAAGGATATTGGTCTGTAATTCTCCTTTTTGATGGGGTCTTTGTCTGGTTTGGGGATCAAGGTAATGGTGGCCTCAGAAAACGAGTTTGGAAGTTTTCCTTCTGTTTCTATTTTTTGGAACAGTTTCAGAAGAAAAAGTATTAATTCTTCTTTAACTGTTTGGTAGAAGTCCCCTGGGAAGCCATCCGGCTCTGGGCTTTTGTTTGTTGGGATATGTTTGATGACTGCTTCAATTTCCTTAGTAGTTATGGGTCTGTTCAGGTTTTCTATTTCTTCCTGGTTCAGTTTTGGTAGTTGATACATCTCTAGGAATGCATCCATTTCTTCCAGATTATCTAATTTGCTGGTATAGAGTTGCTCATAATATGTTCTTATAATTGTTTTTATTTCTTTGGTGTTGGTTGTGACCTCTCCTCTTTCATTCATGATTTTGTTGATTTGGGTCATTTCTCTTCCCTTTTTATAAGTCTGGCCAGGGGTTTATCAATCTTGTTCATTCTTTCAAGGAACCAGCTCCTAGTTTTGTTGTTCTGTTCTACTGTTGTTTTGGTTTCTATTTCATTGATTTCTGCTCTGATCTTTATTATTTCTCTTCTCCTGCTGGGTTTAGGTTTTATCTGCTGTTCTTTCTCCAGCTCCTTAGGTGTAGGGTTAGTTGTGTATTTGAGACCTTTCTTGCTTCTTGAGAAAGGCTTGTATTGCTATATACTTTCCTCTTAGGACTGCCTTTGCTGCATCCCAAAGATTTTGAAAAGTTGCATTTTCATTTTTATTTATTTCCATGAATTGTTTTAATTCTTCTTTAATTTCCTGGTTGACCCATTCATTCTTTAGTAGGATGTTCTTTTTTTTTTTTTTTTTTTTAAGATTTTATTTATTTATTTGAGAGAGAGAGAATGAGAGAGAACACATGAGAAGGGTGAGGGTCAGAGGGAGAAGCAGACTCCCTGCTGAGCAGGGAGCCTGATGTGGGACTCGATCCAGGGACTCCAGGATCATGACCTGAGCTGAAGGCAGTCGCTTAACCAACTGAGCCACCCAGGTGCCCTTTAGTAGGATGTTCTTTAGCATCCATGTAATCGAGTTTTTTCTGACTTTCCTCTTGTGACTGAGTTCTAGTTTCAAAGCATTTTGGTTTGAAAATAGGCAGGGAATGATCCCAATCTTTTGGTTCCAGTTGAGACCTGATTTGTGACCTAGGATATGATCTATTCTGGAGAATGTTCCATGGGCACTAGAGAAGAATGTGTATTCTGTTGCTTTGGGATGGAATGTTCTGAATATATCTGTGAAGTCCATTTGGTCCAGTGTGTCATTTAAAGTCTTTACTTCCTGGGGTGCCTGGGTGGCTCAGTCGGTTAGGCGACTGCCTTCGGCTCAGGTCATGATCCTGGAGTCCCAAGAGTCCCGCATTGGGCTCCCTGCTTGGCAGGGAGTCTGCTTCTCCCTCTGACCCTACCCCCTCTCATGTGCTCTCTGTCTCTCTCATTCTCTCTGTCTCAAATAAATAAATAAAAATCTTTAAAAAGAAAATAAAGTCTTTACTTCCTAGTTGACCTTTTGCTTAGATGATCTGTCCATTTCAGTGAGGGTGATATTAAAGTCCCCCATTATTATTGTATTGTAGTTGATGTGTTTCTTTGCTTTTGCTATTAATTGCCTTACATAATTTGGTGCTCCCATGTTAGGGGCACAGATATTTACAGTTGTTAGATCTTCTTGTTGGATAGACCCTTTAAGTAGGATATAGTGTCCTTCCTCATCTCTTATTACAGTCTTTGGTTTAAAATCTAATTTGTCTGATATAAGGATTGTCACCCCAGCTTTCTTTTGGTGTCCATTAGCATGGTAAATGGTTTTCCACCCCTTTACTTTCAATCTGGGGGTTTCTATGGGTCTAAAATGAGTCTCTTGCAGACAGCATATTGATGGGTCTTGTTTTTTTTTTTTTTATCTAATCTGATAGCCTGTGTCTTTTGATTGGGGCATTTAGTACATTTACATTGAGGGTAACTGTTGAAAGATAGGAATTTAGTGCCATTTATTGCCTGTAAGGTGACTGTTACTGTATATTGTCTGTGTTCCTTTCTGGTCTATGTTGCTTTTAGGCTCTCTCTTTGCTTAGAGGACCCCTTTAAAAGATTTCTTGTAGGGCTGGTTTTGTGTTTGCAAATTCCTTTAGTTTTTGTTTGTCCTGGAAGCTTTTTATCTCTCCTTCTATTTTCAATGACAGCCTACCTGGATAGAGTATTCTTGGCTGCCAAATTTTTTCATTTAGTGCTCTGAATATATCATGTCAGTCCTTTTTGGCCTGCCAGTTCTCTGTGGATAAATATGTTGCCAATCTAAGATTTCTACTGGTGTAGGTTACATGTCTCTTCTCCTGAGCTGCTTTCAGGATTTTTTCTTTGTCTCTGAGACTCGTGAGTTTTACTATTAGAGGTCGGGGTGTTGACCTATTTTTATTGATTTTGAGCGGGGTTCCCTGTGCCTCCTGGATTTTGATGCCTGTTTTCTTTCCCAAATTAGGGAAGGTCTCTGCTATAATTGGCTCCAATAGACCTTCTGCCCCTCTCTCTCTTTCTTCTTCTTCTGGGATCCCAATTATTCTAATGTTGTTTTGCCTTATGGTATCGCTTATCTCTCAAATTCTGCCCTTGTGATCCAGTAGTTGTTTATCTCTCTTTTTCTCAGCTTCTTTATTTTCCATCATTTGGTCTTGTACATCACCAATTCTCTCTTCTCCCTCATTTATTTTAGCTGTTAGAGCCTCCATATTTGATTGCACCTCAGTAATAGCCTTTTTGATTTCAACTTGGTTAGATTTTAGTTCTTTTATTTCTCCAGAATGGGTTTTTCTAATAACTTCCATGGTTTTTTCAAGCCCAACTAGTATCTTTAAAATCATCATTCTGAACTCTAGTTCTGACATCGTACTAATGTCCGTATTGAGTAGGTCCCTGGCAGTCGGTACTACCTCATGTTCTTTTTGTTGAGGTGATTTTTTTCTGTCTTGTCATTTTGTCCAGAGGAGAATAGATGAATGAGAGAACAAAATGGTAACAGGGTAAAAACGTCCCCAAAGAAATATATACTAAATAAATCAGAAGAGATCTGATACCAGAGAAAAAGGAAGGGAAAGGAAGGAAAAAAAAAAAAAAAGAAAAGAAAAAGAAAAAAACCAAACAAACAAAAAGAGAACCAAACAAAATAAAACAAAAAACAGAATATGATCAATTATGATCTGGCTGGTGCATAGATCAGTGCCACACACTAGATTTTGGGTGTATTTTGGTCTGTTAGAAGAAAGCGCCTCCTAAAATTTTAAAGAAAGGAAAACTCATATATGTTCAAAAATAAGAGTTAATACAATGAAGGGATGGAATATGATTGTAAAGATGAAAATTTAAAGATTTTGTAAAAGGAATTATAGATAAGAAGTTGGTTGAAAAAAGAAAGAAGAGGATTTAAAAAAAAAGGAAAATGAAAAGGGAGAGAATGTGATTAGGCAGGAGAATAGAACAAAACCATACACTAGAGATTTAGGGTATATTTTGGTCTGTTAGAAGAAACTGTATCCCAAAATTTTAAAGAGTGAACAATATATATATATATATATATATATATATATATATATATATATATATATATATATTTTTTTTTTTTTGGTATATATATATATACCAAAAATAAGGTTAACTACTATGAAGGGATAGAATATGATTCTAAAATGAAAAATAAAAAAGATTTTTTTAAAAAAGGGAATGTTAAGTTTTTGGTTGAAAAAGTGAAAAAGAAAAATTAAAAAAAGAGAAAAAAATTTAAAAAAATATTAACTTTGAAAGACTAAAGAATCACAGGAAAGAAGCCATGAATTCTATGTGCCGTATTCCCCTAGCACTGGATTTCTGCCGTTCTAATTGATCAGTAAACTTGGTCTTGGCTGGCTGTTCTTGCTGTTCTTCTGGGGGAGGGGCCTGTTGCCGTGGTTCCCAAATGTCTTTGCTGGAGGTGGAATTGCCCCGCCCTTGCCTGTCCAGGGTAAGTAATCTGCTCGGGTTTGCTCTTGGGAACTTTTGTTCCCTGCAAGCTTTCCATACAGCTTTGGAGAATGAGAGTGAAAATGACATCCTCCCAATCTCTGCCCTGGAGGAGCTGAGAACCTAGGGCTCCACTCCTCAGTGAACCCCCAGAGAAAAGCAGTCAATCACTCCTGTCTCCCCAGTCTCTGTCTGCACTGTGTGCTCACCTGGCCTGTGACCAAGCATTTCTCTCTCTGGCTCACGACCCCGTGTGGAGTCTCCAAACCCAGCAGATCCCTGTGGTGCCCTCCTGCACTGCTCCTCCCAGGGCAGGAAGGGGAGTCTCCCTGGATCTGCCACTTGTTGGGTCCCTCCTGGAAGAGCAGTGGCCTGACTGTGCCACAGATCATGGTTTATGGCAACCCTGAGCTGCAAGCCCACTCCTCAGCTCCTTCTCTGCAGCCAGTTTGGCTGCTTGGATACCTGGGAGCTCTGCCATACCAGGCATTCATGGTCTTTTTGTGACCCTGAGGGTCCTGATACCACACTGTTCCAGTGAGTGTTCCACCCCCCGCTTAGCCACTGGAGCCACGTCCCTCAGCGGAGCTGACTTCTAAATGTTCCGATTTTGTCCTCTGCTGTTCTACCACTTGACGGTAGCAGCTGACAGAGGCCCCTTCCCGTTCCATCTATCTTCCCGAATATCACCTCAGATTCACTTCTCAACATGTTCTACCTTCCAAAAAGTGGTCACTTTTCTGTTAAGAAAGTTGTTGCTATTCTTTTCTTTGATCTGTTGAGTTTGTAGGTGTTCAGAATGGTTTGATCCCTATCTAGCTGAATTCCTGGGACCAGGTGAAATCTAGGTCTCCTACTCCTCCACCATCCTGCTCCTACCCCCTCCTTGTGTTAATTTTTAAATTGCAAAATAATTCTAGATTTACAAAAAAGTTGCAAAAATGATACAAGGAATTTCTATAAACTCTTCAAGATACCTCAGATTTGTGTCTAAATACTTCAATGTGTATTTCCTAAAATCGAGGGCATTTTCCTCTGAAACCGCATCACCATTAGTAAAATCAGGAGGTTAACATTATTCTATTATCTAAATTATGAACTTCCTTCAGATTTTGCTGATTATTTCCTTTACCTGGACCAGGAGCCAAACTGGTGTCACACTTTACATTTAGTTATGTATTTGTGTGTAGCTTCCTTCATTCTGGAATGGTTCCTTGGTCTTTGTCTTTTATAATCTTGAGACTTTTGAGTACAATTCAGTTATTTTGTCAAAGGGCTCCAATTTGGATTTTTCTGATTTTCTTGTCATGATGACATTCAGGTTATAGATTTTTTGTGAGAATGTCACAAACGTGAAACTATGCCCATTTCAATTTATTATATCACGAGGTAGATGCTATCCAATTGTCTTGTTATTGCTACATGCTGTTATGGCTGAATTGTGTACCCCCTTATTCATATGTTAAAGTCCTAACTCTCAATATCTTAGAATGTAACTGTATTTGGAGACAGGATCTTTACAGAGGTAATCAAATTAAAATGTGATCATTAAGGTGGTAACTATTCATTATGACTGATATCTTTATAAGAAGAGAAATTTGAATACAGACACATATAGAAGGAAGATGCTGTGAACACACAGGGAGAGAACCACCATCTACAAGTTAAGGAGAGTGTCCTGGAAGAACAGATTCTTCCCTCATGGCCCTCAGAAGGAATGAACTGTGTTGACACCTTGATCTTGGACTTCTAGCCTCCAGAACTGTGAGAAAATTAATTTCAGGTGTTTAAGCCACCCATTCTTGGTACTTATTTATGGCAGCCTTAGCAAATGAACTCACAAGTTAACTTTGGTCACTTGGTGGGGTGGCATCTATCAGTTTTATCTACTGCCAAATTACTATTTTTCCCTTTGCAATTAATAATATGTCATGAGGAGATACCTGGAGACTACAGAAATCCTTTTCCTCCTCATGATGTCACCTCACTCAGCTTAGCATCCACTCATGATGTTTGCCTGAAATAGTGATTACTGCGGTGGTTGTCAATTGTATTAACTACTATGTCAGAGTAAAACCTAAACATAAAACTATACAAATCAGCAGTTTGGGGCTCAATGAATTTTCACAGTGAACACACTCATGTGGCTTCTCACTAGCTCAAGGAGTAGAACACTCTCAATATCCAGAAACCTCTTTATTTCTCTGCTTAGACTATATCTCACATTTCCTAGTGCTAAGCACAGTCGTGAGTTCCAATGCCAAATAATAGCTTTGCCTGATACAGAAATTTATATTAATGGAATAATGTATTGTGGATTGTTTTGTGTCTGGCTTCTCTCAGTCAATATTTATCTTTATTACTGTATAATAGTCCATCATATGAATATATCATTATTTATCCATTCCACCATTGATAAGCATTTGAGAATTTTCCAGTTTGGGGCCGTTAGGCATAAAGCTATTATGAATATTTTAAAAAGTATTTCCATAAACTTTTTTCATTTCTATTTCATTAGGAGTGGGATCTCTGGATCATAATTTATAAGGAATTAGGGATCTAACAATTCTTTTTTCCCAAAATGGTTGCTCCAACATAATTTCTGCCAGCAGAGTGAGCATTCTAGGTATTCCATATCCTCACCCACAGAGTCATTTTCATATTTTTTCATTTTATCTACTCTAGTGGATGTGTGCTGGTATCTCATTGTGGTTTCATCTGTATCTCCCTGATGACTAATGATGTCAAACACCTTTCATATATTGGACATATACATATTTTCTTTTGTAAAGCACTGTGTAATTTTTTTGCCCATATTTTAATGGGGTTGTTTGTCTTTTCATTTTTGAATTATAAAAATTGTTTGTATTTCCTATATGTGTTTCCTAGCTATATCTCTTTTATGTAATTTTTTAGGTGGTTCCTCGATGGCTAATAATACACACTCTTCCATTATCAACACTGTATCAGTTCCCGCTTTGTACTTCACATCCGGCCTGATACATCTTCCTTTCCATTTTACAAACACCATCACCTTGCAACAGTCAAA
This sequence comes from Mirounga angustirostris, assembly GCF_029215605.1. NCBI lineage: Eukaryota > Metazoa > Chordata > Mammalia > Carnivora > Phocidae > Mirounga > Mirounga angustirostris. The sequence goes on along the minus strand of NW_026991718.1, from coordinate 91,965,120 downwards.
TTCCTTTAACACTCTTCTCTGCCATTTGTGCCATTATTGTAATAGTTCTGCGTACATTGTAAACTTCACATATATTTTTCTTTGTTAGTTGTGTTTTAAGGAAATTATAACAAAAAAACCCTCCAATTGATTTTATATTTACCTACACATTTACCATGTCTCAGGCTCTTCATGTTTTCCTGTGGTTCCAAGTTTCTATCTGGTATCAGTTTCCTTCAGCTTGAGGAACATTCTTTTTTGAGATTTTATTTATTTGAGAGAGAGCAAGAGAGAGCATAAGAGCAGGGGGAGGGAGAAGCAGATTCCCCACTGAGCAGGGAGCCCAATGTGGGGCTCGATCCCAGGACCCTGGGATCATGACCTGAACTGAAGGCAGACGTTTAACTGACTGAGCCACCCAGGTGCCCCAGAACAGTCTTTAATATTTCTCATAGTACTGGTCTGCTAGAGATAATTTTCTTTCAGTTTTTATTTTGTTTGAACATGTCTTTAGTTTGCCCTCATTTTGAAAGGTATTTTCACTGGATATTTAACTCTGGGTTGACAGTCTGCCCCTGCCCTGTCCTTCCAGCATGGTAAATCTATTGTTCAATTGTCTTTAGTTCCTATCTTTCATGTGTGAAGTCAGCTGTCATTTGAATGTTTTTTTTTTTCTTTCAAATAATGTGTCTTTTCCCCTCCCTCTTCCTGCTTTTTGAGATTTTCTTTTTCTGTTTTTAGCACTTTCACTATGATATATCTAGTTATGCTTTCTTTGTATTTCCTTCTGTTTGGGGGTTGAAACAGGCAGGAATAATGAAACAGAAAGAAAGAAAGAAATCAGTGAAACAGAAAATTAACATTCAATATGAAAATTTAGGAAGTCAAAACTGTTTCTAAAAAGGAAGACAGGAGGGGTAGAAGACACAAATGACCAATATCAGGGATGAAAAAAAAAGAACAAAAATGTCTTGGATCTCAGAATAAGAAAAAGAATTTCTTGGATCTGAGAATTGACATTTTTCATCAAATTTAGGAAGATTTTTGCCATTATTTTTTTAAATACTTTTTCTGCTTCATTCTCATAGTTTTTTCCTCCTGGGGTCCAGGTACATATATGTTAAACTGTTTGATAATGTCCCACGGGTCTTTGAGACTCTATTCATTTTTCTTTAGTCTTCTTTCTTTCTTTCTGCTCTTTTGTATTCCTCATCCCCCAAAGTGTCCTTATGTCCCTTTTTAACCCTTCCCTCATGTTGCTTCCCATTTGTCAGTCTGTCCTCAGGGAACCACTGATCTGCTTTCTGTCATTTTCAATTAGTTTGACTTTTCTAGAATTTTATCTAAATGGAATCATATTCTCTGTATTCTGTTGAGCTACTTTCACTGAGCATAATTACTATGAGGTCAAACCATGTTGTTGTATGTATCAGCAGTTAATTCATTAATATTTCATTTTTTGATGTTTACTGCTTATGTTGACTTTGCATCCATTGACTCAGCTAAAGTTCACTTATTAATTTTAATAGTTTATAAGTAAATTTTAATATATTTTATATGTATGACTTCATGTATTCTATGAATAATGACTTCTTGTTCTTCCTTTTGTTTTTATTCTTTACATTTCTTTGCTTTATTGTGTTTTAGAATAATACTTAATAGTAGGTATCTGATCTCAGGTGAAAACACAATACTTCACTATTACATATCATGTTTGTTCTGGATTTTCATATACACCTTTTTTGTTGTTGCTGTATTAAGGAAGTTTCATTATGTTTCTAATTTGTTAACACTTTTTGTTTTCTGTCATAATGATATTGAATTTTTTTTCAAATGCTCCTTTTGCATCTATTATAGAGTCATATAACTTTCTCTTTATTCTAACAATGTGGAAGATTACATTTATTAATTTTGAATGTTAACATTGCATTTTAAAAATAAACTCAAGCTGGTAATAATAACATAGTATCCTCCTTTTGTATGACTTGATTTGGTTTTCTAATATTTTGTTAAATATTTTATACCAACTTGTACAGCTGACATTAGTCTGCAAATTTCCTTTTTTTAGATGGCTTTTTCCAGTTTCTGGTATCAAGGTTATGCTGGCCTCATAAAATGATTTAGGAAGAATTCCTCTTTTTAAGTATGCTGGCAGAATTTGTGTAAGATTGATGTTCTCTATGCAGTATTTGGTAGATTTCACCAGTGAAGTCTGTACTTTCCTCAAGGGAGTTTCATTTTTATATATTCCATTTATTTAATGTTTTCTTTATGAAATGTTATGAAACTATTCATATTTTCATCTTCTTCCTGTATTATATTGGTAAGTTGTTTTAAAATGTTGTTCATAATATGAACTTTTTTTTTCATGTTCTAAAATCTGTAGGGATGTTCTTTTTTTGCAGTCCTAATACTGATCATGTGTGTCTTCTACACCTCCTTTCTTCCTTTCTAGAAACAGCTTTTGGCTTTCTAGATTTTGGTGTTGTATGCTAGTTTTCCATTTCACCAATTTCTATCAGTTTTATTTTTCCCATCTGTGTCCTTTCTTTGGGTTTAATTTGTTCTTCTTTTCCTAACTTCTGTAGTTGTTCATTAATTTTACTTTACTCTTTTTCTCAAATACCCATTTTAGGCCATACAGTTTCCTCTGAGTATGGCTTTATGGTATCTCACTACTTTTTTTTTTTTTAAAGATTTTCTTTTTTAAGTAATCTCTACACTCAACCTGGGGCTTGAACTCACAACCCTGAGATGAAGAGTTGCATGCTCTACTGATTGAGCAAGCCAGGCAACTCTGTATCGCGGGATTTTCAATGTATTTTTTACTACTACTTTGTTCTACACAATTTCTAGTTTCCACTGTGATTTCTACTTTGACCAAGAGGATTTTAAGAGTATATTATTCAATTTGCAAACATTAGGAGATTTTGTTAGTTATATTTTTTATACTGACTTCTAGCTTAATTCCACTGTGATCAGAAAACATATACTCTTTGGTTTAAGACCTTTGAAATTTACTAAGGCTTGTTTTATGACCCCACACTTTTACTTTTGCTTTTACATTTAATTTTCTAAATTTCCACCTGAGCTCAGAAAGCATGTATACTCTGCAGTATTCCATATGTGTTCAGTAAGTCAAGTTTGCTAATTGTCTCATTTAAATCTATATCCTTACTGATTTTTTTTTTTTAATTTTCCCTATTTGCTCTATTTACTATAATGGGCTGGATGTGGTTTCCTTTGTTATGTTTCTCTGCTTATATCACTTTTGAAAAAGTTTTGGCCATTATTATTATTATTTTTTAAAGATTTTATTTTTATTTATTTGACAGAGACAGCCACAGAGGGAACACAAGCAGGGGCAGTGGGAGAGGGAGAAGCAGGCTCCCCACTGAGCAAGAAGCCTGATGCAGGGCTCGATCCCAGGACCCTGGGTTCATGACCTGAGCCAAAGGCAGATGCTTAACTGACTGAGCCACCCAGACACCCCTGGCCATTATTTCTATAAGTAATGTTTCTGCCACAATCTCTCCTCCCTCTACTTCTGAGATTTGTCAAAAGGTATGTTGTACTTCTTCTCTGTGTGGCATATTCCTTATGTTCTTTCTGTGTTTTCCATCTTTTTCCTCTCTGTGCCTCAGTTTAATTTCTATTGATCTTTCTTCCAATTCAGCAATTCTCATCTGCTTCTCTACCCTTTTCTTTTCAGTTCCTTTATTTTTCAGTATAGAATCTGCATTTAATTCTTTCTTAAATTGATTTTAACTGTGTGCTGGAATTCTTCCTCTTCTGTTTTCTAGAGCATATTTATCACAGTTTTTTTAAAGTTCTTTTTTGACAACTCTGTTACCTGGACTTTCTGTGGGACTGTTTTTTAGAACTTGTGTATTGTAATTTTTTTTGTCTCTTGGTATGCTAAATAATTTTTATTAAATGCCTGACAATATCCAATGGAAAAAAGACAGTCTCTTCAATAAATGGTGCTAGAAAAACTTGGACAGCCACATGCAGAAGGGTGAAACTGGACCATTCTCTTACACCATGCACAAAGATAAACTCAAAATGGATGAAAGACCTAAGTGTGGGACAGGAATCCATCAAAATCCTGGAGGAGAACACCTCCAAAGAGGCAGTAACCTCTTTGACCTCTGCCGCAGCAACTTCTTGCAGGACACATTTCTAAAGGCAAGGGAAACAAAAGCAAAAATGAACTATTGGGACTTCATTAAGATAAAAACTTCTTCACAGCAAAGGAAACATTCAACAAAACTAAAAAGCAACTTATGGAATGGGAGCAGATATTTGCAAATGACATAACAGATAAAGGGCTGGTATCCAAGATCTTTAAAGAATTTCTCAAACTCAACACCAAAAAACCAAATAATCCAGTCAGGATATGGGCAGAAGACATGAATAGACACTTCTCCAAAGAAGATATCCAAATGGCCAACAGATACATGAAAAATGCTCCATGTCACTTGTTATCAGGGAAATACAAGTCAAAACCATAATGAGATACCATCTTATACCAGTTAGAGTGGTTAAAATTAATAAGACAGAGAACAACAAATGTTGGCAAGGATGTGGAGAAAGGGAAACCCTCTTACAATGTTGGTGGGGATGTAAGTTGGTACAGCCACTCTGGAAAACAGTATGGAGGTTCCTCAAGAAGTTAAAAATAGAGCTACCCTATGGCCCAGCAATTGCACTACTGGGTATTTACCCCAAAGGTACAGCTGTAGTGAAAAGAAGGGGAACCTACATCTCAATGTTCATAGCAGCAATGCCCACAAGAGCCAAACTGTGGAAGGAGCCGAGATAGTCTTCAACAGATGAATGGATAAAGATGTGGTTCATATATACAATGGAATATTACTTAGCCATCAGAAAGGATAAATACCTACCTTTTACATTGACATGGATGGAACTGGAGGGGATTATGCTAAGTGAAATAAGTGAATAAGAGAAAGACAATTATCATATGGTTTCACTCATATGTGGAATATAAGAAATAGTGCATAGGATCCTAAGGGAAGGGAGGGAAAATTGAACGGGAAGAAATCAGAGAGGGAAACAAACCATGAGAGGCTCTTGACTCAAGGAAACAAACTGAGGGTTGTGGAAAGGGATGTGGGTGGGGGGATGGGGTAACTGGGTGATGGGCATTAGGGTGGGCATATAATGGGATGAGCACTGGGTGTTATGTGCAATTAATGAATCACTGAACACTACATCAAAAACTAATGATGTACTATATGTTGGCTATTGAATTTAAATTAAAAAAAAGAAAAAAATAAATTCCTGACATTGTATTTTTTTTTAATTTTTATTTTTAAGATTTTATTTATTTGTGAGAGAGAGAATGAGAGACAGAGAGCATGAGAGGGAGGAGGGTCAGAGGGAGAAGCAGACTCCCTGCTGAGCAGGGAGCCTGACGTGGGACTCGATCCCGGGACTCCGGGATCATGACCTGAGCTGAAGGCAGTCGCTTAACCAACTGAGCCACCCAGGCGCCCCCTGACATTGTATTTGATAAATGTTGGAGAGAACTTGGAGCTCTGGACCAGTCTTCCATTCCTAGGCTTCACTTGTGCTTCGTGCAGGCTGCTAAAGAGGGAGAGGTCATCCTATTCTGGTCAGTAGCTGAGCCCAGCCTTTGTCCTGGCGGGTTGTCTCTGGTTTACCTTTACTCCTAGGGCGTATCCCTGAAACAGTCATTCCCAAAGCCAGTGGTGTTGTCCAAGGTTTCTCCTCATTGGTCAGCTGTGAGGTCTATTTTTTTTCCTTCCACTTAGCTTTATGAGAACACTTTAAACTATAGCTAGCATATCTCAGACTTCTGACCATCACTTTCTCCTGGTTTTGTCTGTTTTTATTTTTATTATTATTTTTTTACCAGTCAGTGTTTAGGCCCTTAGGTTGCTGCTTTGGAATCTAGAAATCTGTCAAGGAGAAAGGCTGGACCAAATGTAGGCTCATCTCTGTTTTTCTTCTGCCTTGGATCATGGCCCCTCAAATTCTTTTTTTTTTTTTTAAGATTTTTTTTTTTTTTACTTATTTATTTGAGACAGAGAGAACGAGAGAGAGAGCACATGAGAGGGGGGAGGGTCAGAGGGAGAAGCAGGTTCCTTGCTGAGCAGGGAGCCCGATGCGGGACTCGATCCAGGGATTCCAGGATCATGACCTGAGCCGAAGGCAGTCGCTTAACCAACTGAGCCACCCCGGCACCCCAGCCCCTCAAATTCTTGTTACCTTCTCAACTTTCTGCTGCCTCCAAACAAGTACTTTTAATATTCTATCCAAGTTTTTAGTTGTTCAGTGTGGGAGGTTTGGTTTATTATAAACTAGTCCACCATAGCTGGAATCATGTATACATTTTTTAAGAAAAAAATCTCACTTATCTTCATCTTGCAAGTCTAGTTATGTGCAGAACCAGAATCTGGGCCAGGTCTTCATCCAGGACTCCACAGCTCCCTGTAGTAGCCACATCTAAGGGCTTACACCTCTGCCAAGGCAATGAGGAGAGTGTTTGGATGTGTCAGCAGGCAGAGGAGGAGCCAGCTGAGTGGTGGCTGCTCTGCTGGCATGGGTCAGCTAGCTTGTTTAGTCACCTAAGCCTCTGCTCTCATCCTGAGCTTGGCTAAAGCCACACTTTTGATGAAGGCAGTCACATTCATCATTCATTCGTGGAGACAACCTAAGACTTGGGGCCTCACATGTGACATGCTGCTCCCCTGCACTGCCCCTCTCCCATATGAAGAGGTATGTGTGGCAGGAAAGCTTTCCAGGTGACATTGGTCTCTAGCAGTCAGTTGATTTAGAAAACTGGGCTAGGATATTTATTGCCTTTGGGACATGTACACAGTGAGGCAAATTGTATCTTGGGTCTGAAAGACAATTGGCTTGGCCTAAAAGGAACTAAGCACATAAGTGCTTTATTCATAACACCAGGAAGTACAAGCCACAAAACTCCTCAGTTACCATTTTCCTTCTGCAGGAAATGAACCAACAGACATCACCAACGTGGCTAGAAGTTTGACCTTAGTTTGAGCTGAAGAGAGAATGTGGTCTCAGGGCTGGGTGTGGAAGGGGAGGCAGTGAGCAGAATGAAGGAAGAAGCCAGTCTGTTATTTGGTGGAGGACGTCAACCATAAGATTACTTTTTAGTGGCCACCAAACAGCTTATGACAACATGGTAATGGTTATTTTCCTCATTTCTCCTCCAAATGTCATAGTGGCTGACTAGGCTGTTGTCAAGATGGAGGCTAAAGTAATGTACTTGCCCACATTCCTCCCCTCTACATCCCTAAGAATGTCCATAATTAAAACTGTCTCTTTAATGACCCCATCTTTTGTCAAATGCATGTGAAATGGGCCATGTTTCCCTCCTCACATGGTATCTCGCTTTTCAGGAGGATCAGTCATGGAATGGAAACTGTAAGCCTCTCCCTTGCTTACTCTTCACTAAAGGAAAGAGCTAATATGATTGGTGATAGCTTGCTGGGTTTTTTAGGTCTGCACTGCCCAAGGCTGGGGATACTGGGCCTCAATAGCAAAAACAAACTGAACAACAAAACCCAAAACCAGGCCCCACTTTCTCCTTTCTTGTGCCACCTCTGTCATCATCAGTAGGCTGTGCCAGGACCCTCTCAGTCTTATGCTATAAATAGCTCAGGATGTGCTCCTCCTCCTTCTACTCTTCTGAAGTCCTGATCAGGGAGATCCAGCTGCCCACCTGGACCAGGATGCAATAGCCATGAAGGTGTGGGTTTTCTTGCTTTGGGGCAGGCCTAGGAGGCCTGTCCTGGCTTCAAATCCAATCTACATCATCCTGTACAACTATTGCCAAATCATCTACTAAATACTAAAGCTATTATCTTGATCCCCACTGGGTCATGTGTCATTCTCTGAACAAGTCCCTCATAGGAAGAACACCTGTCCCTACCTTTTAGGTATTTTTTGCTCCCAGTGGCTGGATGTACATTTACATACTTTGACATAAGCAAGACATGATATTAATATTTCTTAGTGTGCTCATGCATTTATTCAATATGTAATATAAAAAAGGCTGAATCACCAGGTTGCAATCATACAAAAAAATATATTTTTAAGCATCCATCTTGGTATTCTAGATTCCTAAAACATAAGTCTCTAGTCACTTTAGTAAATGGATATACCAGACCATTATAACTGCAAGTAGCAATAGCAGAAAGACAGGAAAAAAAGAAACCACAGCAGAAACAGAACTGAACAATTCAAACAAACATGTGAGAACAGAAGCACCATATATAATGTTGACTAGTGTTCATTCAGCTTTCTGAGCTCCTTGGAGAAAGGTGCTACTTGAAATATAAATAAAATAGATATTTTCCCCACATTCCTCATATCCTTTTTCTGGGTACAAAATGTATAGAGCATCAGGTTACTGTTCAACAAAAATTATATTATGGGAGACTTCAAAAGAGTTCCTCAAGGGAACTTGGGGACTGATCCACTGGTATCTCCTACGACCACCTTGTTTTTTCATCAGTTCTGATGCCTGAGACCTCAGGGAGTGAGGTCTATGGAGTTTTGGAAGAGGAACCTGAAAACTATGTGCCAGATTGCATCCTTGTCAAATGGCCTCATTCAGGGCAGTGACTTGAAACATTACTTACCTTATCCCAGGACACAGGTCTACAATCATGGAAATGGAAATGACTTACCATTGGAAAATTGAACTGCAATCCTCTAACTTAAAATGTAGATGTCCTAGCAGGTAACTAGCACTCAATTTCTATCTGCTGAATGATGGCGCTAACAATTAACCTACCCAATGCAACTTATGCTGAGTTGGAAAGGAATATATGGGAAAGGTGAGGAATTTACAGTCTGAAAGAGATATAGAGGCCATGGGCCAAAGGAGTGCTTCTCTGTGGGATCTGGTTTTATCTGAGGACACCAAAAACTTGCCATCTTGTCTCCAGACTCTACACATATACATATGTGCTTGTTGGCTCAGAAACAACCAGATTCTCAACATCCTTAAGCAAGAAAAGAATTTGTTGTTTAGTCTTTGAAGAAATGACTCCCAGGATGGTGTGGAGAGATTCAGCAACCAAAAATCTGACAGAAAATATTCAAAACATTGGCTAAATATATAATGAATATCATGAAGGAAAACAAAACAAAACAAAACAAAACAAAACAAAACAAAAAACAAAACATTGGCTTGGTCTGTGTTTTTCCAGTGAAACCCCCTTGCCCTTTTTGAAGATCCCCATGATGGCCAGCCTCCAAGACAACCCCCACCGATTCTCTCCTCCAGGGACTTACGTGCTTCTCTATCCCCTCCCCCACTGAAAAGGGCTGACCTGTGTTACTAACAGGATTCTATAGATATGACAGCATGTGACTTCTGAGGTTAGGTCATAAATGATGTTGTGACTCTGCCTTGCTTCTTTTGGATCACATGCTCTGGGGGAAAGCCAGCTGCCATGTCATGAGGACACTCAAGCAACCCTACAAAGAGGTCCATGTTAGGAACTGAGACTTCCTGCCAACAACCATGTTGAACCTCAGTTTCCTGGTTTGTAAGATGGGAGTGTTCCCCCAAACCATGTCTCTACTCCTTCTACCTTCTTTGACAGGCTTCTTCTCTCCCTCTAGTAGTGCAGTTTGTTCTGTCAGTCCTTAGGTAAATTTCTTGGTAATTCAGAATGATTTGATAGTTATCTAGTTATGTTCAAGGGATGAGGCAAGTCTAGGGTCCTCCTACTATGCAGCCATCTTAGCTCCCATTTTCATCTAACACAAAGCTTATTTTGAAATACAGTGTTGACTGTCTCATGCAATTTTTTGAACACTGTACTGAAAGTGACAAACAGAATGGCCTGTATGGGGACAGAATGGTTCTAAGTGCATCAGTTGTGGACCCTCGTGATTGTGTTGGCTGACTGGGAGCTCCAGCTGCTGCCACTGCCCAGCAACACGAGAGATGATCATACTGCATTCTGCTAGCCTAGGGAAAGATCAAAATTCAAAATTCTAAGTACAATTTCTACTAAATGTGTATCTCTTGTACTATCATGAAGTTGAAAAATCCTAAGTTGAACCACAGTAATTTGGGGGCCATCTGTAATTTAATACAGAACTGAACAAGTCCTTGTTTCTGGGTTGTCTTTTAGCCTACCTGGGTAGTTTTGTACCATTACCATACTGACTGGATTTTTGTGTTTTTCTAGTATGTTTTGATTTATGATCATAAGGCCAGTTGTCTCTACTTTACTTTTTTTGGGGGGGGGGCAGTGGTGGGAGTCCAAAGGTTCTAGCTATTTTTGCCAATTTATTCTTCTTGATTAGAAAACAGGAGATTAGGGATGCCTGGGTGGCTCAGTTGGTTAAGCATGCGACTCTTGGTTTCAGCTTAGGGCATGCTCTCAGGGTTGTGAGATGGAGCCCTGAGTTATGCTCTGTGCTCAGTGGGGAATATGCTTGAGTTTCTCTCCCTCTTTTCTGCCCTCTCTCCCCATCCTTCCCCCCACCCTCTAAAATAAATAAATAAAATCTTTAAAAAAAGAAAATAGGAGATTAAAGATTAAAGATTAAAAGCTAGGCATGAAGAAATCATAGGTCAAGCACATGACTAATTCTTCCTATCTTTCACTCACAATGTTTCCCTTTCCAGCTTCCACTCTTGTCTCTTCTTTCCTCTGTTTTCCTCTGTCTTCCACTTATATTCTCAAGTTTGTACTCACCACTTATTGATTTTCTGGTGTCCTGTTGAACCTTTTCTACAGTTACTGTCTTTTATTTTAGAATTATTTACAATTGCTTAATTTTTTATTTTCAGAATTTTAAAATTTGAGGATTAGCATATATACAGTAAAGTACATATGACACACCAGTCTTAATCATACAACTTGATGAATTTTTATGACTATCTATAGATCTATGTAATTGCCACCAAGGTTGAGAATCTATAAGGTTCTCCCATGCTCCTTCCCACTCTAATCCCATGTTCACCTAGAATTAACCACCATCTGGACTTCCATCACCACAAGGTAGTCTGCTTCTTCAACTTCGCATAAATGGAATCATACTGTTAGTTCTCTTGTGTCTGGCTTCTTCTGCTCAAGATTATATCTGTGAGATACCATGTACATTTTATGGGTACCAGTGGTTTGTCCTTTTTTATTGTGTGCCATATTATAATGTATAAATAAAACAATTTATTTATCCATTCTCTTGTTGATGGGACACTCATATTCTCAAAATAACATTTTAAGTAAACTTTATTATCCACAAATAATGTCCTATAATTAGAATAGAAATCTTCATACAGTATTATTAAAAAAAAAAAAAAGGCTAGATTCTCCCATCATTTTCCAGAGCTAACTAGCTCAGCAAATTTGGTCCATCCTTTGTAGTTAGTGGTCACAGAATTTGACCTAAGTATTTATATTCTCACTTGTGAGATAAGCATCCTTTTTTTTTTTTTTTTTAATTCTGGTGACCTTGAGATACTGAGGTTTAAATATCCTTTCCTCAAAGTTCCATAGATAACCAGGGCGAAGCTGTGGTCAGCAAAGATAGAGGAGATTGTCAAAAGCTGGTTGAATGCCTTTAACATTTATTTATTAATTACATTTCAGGAAACACTCTTGTCACATATAGAGTTTAAGGTGGCATGAAATATTTGCAATGAAGGGGTCTGTGTACATTTGAAGACAGTAAGCAATTCACAATCATTTCCCATGATCACTTGAGACAGATAGAAAGGAGGCCAAAGGTTTGACAGCCTGCAAAACAGGTTCTCTGAAGGCAGGGATGGGCAGATGCTGCCTCATTTTCTTTGGAAGCCATTTGTCACTGTCAAGCACACACAGTGGCCTCTCTCTTAGCTCTGTTCAAACAAGAGTATAGTTTGCATCCTGACATTTCCCTGAAAATGGCAAGTTTCATTTATCACCAGGGTAGTTTTCAAACTTTGTGTTCACTATCGTAAAGGGGAGTTGAGGTTTTTGTTTTTTTTTTTTAATTTAAATTCAGTTAGCCAGAAGTTGAGTTTTTTAAGAGTGATTTTGTTGAACAATATTATTTCCTCATGAAAACCCATAATTTGACATTTAAACATACATACTTTCATATCCTCTTGCTGTCTCAATAAAACTTGATAATTTCTTTTTGTATTATACACTAATTGTATAGTGTATAATACAAAAACTTCACTATTTAAATAATTACATTATATTCATATATATGATTGTGGGTCACTGATTCCTAAACTATTACTATTAATGCATATCTATTCTTCTAGAAGAAGCTAATAATTTAAGTATATGAGCCAAAGATGAAAGTAAGATTGTTTTATTAAATAATGGTCTAAAACTCAGCTTTGAATATAAATTACTGTTTAACCACTACAGAATTGTAGATAACAGAATCGTTGTCTGGGAATAAAACAAGTTGCTTTTCACATGAGCTAGGAAAGTATAAAATAGAGACTCTTGTCTTAGATGAATGTTAAGGACCTGGTTAATATATAATTATGTGTGTGTACCTCATCCAGCCTCTCTTCCCTTAGAATGACTTCTAAAGCTGTCAAAGATTTGTAAAATTAAAATGTTTTTTTTGTTGTAAAGAAAATGCAGCCAGATGGTAGAAATAGCAGAAAATATACACAGTTCCAAAACAGAAAAAATTCCAAAGGAATGTATATAAAAGTAGTTAACAGCAATCACTGTATCTGAATCTTAGCATTCAAGAGGCCAACCTCTTGTTCATCAATGATACCTAAGCAATATTTTAGTTCAGGAGTTGGCAAACTGTGACCCATGTGCTGAATTTAGCCAGGTGCTGGTTTTGTAAATATGGCTTGAATAAGGGGTTTACAGACTATGGCTGCTGTGGTACTACAGAGCAGAGTGTGTAGTTGTGACAGAGATCATATAGCTTGCAAGGCCTAAAATATTTGCTATCTGGCCTTTTACAGAAAACATTTCTTGACCCTAGTCTAGTTCATCAAGTAAAGTTTAGGTTATTTGGGAAGCATTCTTGAACATATTATGATATGCCCAGTCCTTACTTCAAGGAAATTATAGTCTAATTGGGAAAGACAAGACATGGACATATAATTTGAAGTAAAAAAAAAAATGACTGGTGTCATAGATGGTATGAAGTGCTTTAGGATTTCAGTTGGGGCATTATGGGAAGACATCATAGATAGGGTGAAATTTGAGCTCCGTTTGATGGATGGGTAGGATTTGACTATGCCAAAATCTGTAGAATATTCCCATTCAAAGATCAGTGTTAAGAAAGGCTCAGAGATTGGGGAGCAGCATGCTAGTGTGATGACCAGCAGACTGAGCAACTGGGTTCGTGTGAAGGATTATGAAAGAGTGGTGGGGGGATATGTTTGGAATGACAAGGCTGAGGGATTTGAGTGCAGTCTGAGAATGAGTATTTTATGTGGTTGGCTTCAAGGGGTTTGGAGGAAAATGTGGTCATTATTGTGGTTTGTGGTATATCCACAAATTCTTTGACATTCCCTTCAAAAGGTGGAGCTGAATTTCTCTCTCTGCTTGTGGACTATTTGGACTTGGTGAGTCACTTCTAAATAGAGGAAGGTGGGAATGATGGGTATGAGTTCCAAAATTAGGGCACAAAACGCACTGTGGATTCCTTCCTGTTCTCTCTTGGATTGCTTGCTCTGGGGAAAGTAAGGTGTTCCACCTTGAGGATACTCAGGCAGCCCTATGGAGAGTCCCTTGTTTTGAAAACCCAAGTCTTCCTGCTAACAGTCAGCAAGGAACTAAGGTCTCTCAACAATGGTCATGACAAGGAGCCATTCTGAATGCAGATCATCTAGCCCCATTTAAGCCTTCAGATGTTGGTTGCTGCAGGGGACAGCTTGACAGTAACCACATGAGAGACCCTGAACCAGAACCACCCAGTTGAGCTGTTCTTGGATTCCTGAGTCTCAGAAACTCTGTGACAGAATAATTAATGTTTGTTGTTCTAAGGCACCAAGTTTTGGGCAATTTCTTATGCAGCAATAGATAATAAATATGGATCTCATCTTTATAGTATTGCATTGGACATAATAGTTTTCATTTATTCATCCATCCATGCATCCATGCATCCATGCATCCATCCATCCATTCACTGACTGCATTCATTGGAGGGTGCTTCCTGTAATGCACTGTAGGAACCCTTGGTTGCTTGGCTTCATAGATGTAGCAGTGGGTAGGACAGACCTTACTGAAGAGAGATGAGATGGGCAGATAATCCCATAGTAGTCTAGATGGAAGGTAATTGTAAGAAACACTGTTGGCTTTCTAATACAGTATCCTACAGTTCCATGGATAAATTCCTACCTCTTTCTACTGAAGGGTGTTCTCTGTTGACAGGAGCATGCTCAGCCTGAGTGTGGGGCAAATTAAAAGTGGCAGAGAGTTAATGTCCAAGGAGAAACTCTCAACCAGTTGGGGGAAGGAGTTGGTTAATAAATTCCTTAACTTCTCACTTGCGAATGGGTGAACGCTGAGGTATGTTCTTCATTTTCTCTCAGAGAGTTCTGGTGGGTTGAGTCCCAGTTGTCCATAGCAGCTACCTGTTCATCCTCACATCTTTTTTTTTTTAAGTTTTATTTATTTATTTGAGAAAGAAAGAGAGCACCAGAGGGGGGGACAGGAGAGGGAGAAGCAGACTCCCAGCTGGGCAGGGAGCCTGATGTGGGGCTTGATCCCAAGGCCCTGAGATCACAACCTGACCTGAAGGAAGACGCTTAACTGATTGAGCCACCCAGGCACCCCTCATCCTCACACTCTTTATTGATTCACTGTCTTCTTTCTCTTTCCTTCTCAAACATTGCTTCCTGGGATCACTTCCCAAATTAATAACTTGCATCCAAGTCCTGGTGCCAGGTTCTGTTTTTGGGGGAATCCAAACTGGTTGAGTAATGAAGGTCTGGACTAGACTGGTGTCTTGGAGAATGTGAGAGATGTTATAAGGAAAGAGAAGCAACAGGATTTCACAACTCTTGCTATGAGGAATCTGTCTTAGTGACTTTCAAGATAAGGGCATCTTTTAACTGCTCTAGAGAACTAGGCTTATAATCTGAGGTCTTGAGGGCTAATGTGACTAGTCCAGGGTCTGGCAGTGAATTTGTGGCAAGTGTAAATCTGGCAACTGGGTTTTGGAGACTGTTTTCCATGCTCCACATTGTAGAGTTTATATCTACAGAGCCCTCCTGAGTTGCA
The DNA here is from genome assembly GCF_029215605.1 of Mirounga angustirostris. NCBI lineage: Eukaryota > Metazoa > Chordata > Mammalia > Carnivora > Phocidae > Mirounga > Mirounga angustirostris. Next base: position 91,949,896 of record NW_026991718.1, on the reverse strand, counting down.
GATGGAAAACTAATACAAGGAGGCTGAGAAGTCCAAGGACCTACAGCTCATACATAGATCAAGAACCCAACTAGGCAGTTGAGTGAAGTCCAAAGTTGTCATTGGCTTTTTTTGAGAATTTAAATATGCATTTGTTTACATGTTTAAAGAAAAGTGATTCAAAAACTTTTAGGATTTGTTCCTTCAAATATCTTGATTTTAGGATTCAAAAGTAGAAGTGATGTGGGTGAAAACACTGCATTCATATGAGAATAAGTTCCAAAATAGAAAACACATTTATTCATTTATTAATTTACTTATTAAATATTATTTTTAAAAAGATTTATTTATTTATTTGAGAGAGAGGGAACATGCGTGGTGGGGGAGGGGCAGAGGGAGAGGGAGCGGGAGAGAATGTTAAAGTAGACTCCATGCTGAGTGCATGGAGCTGGACATGGAGTTCAATCTCATGACCCCAAGATCAGGACCTGAGCTGAAACCAGAGTCATATGCTCAACTGACTGCACCACCCAGGGGCCCCTACCTTACTTATTAAGTATTATGATGAGGCACAATGCTGGGGATCCGAGTCAGAAATGATTCTGTTGTTTCCCAAGCTCAGGAAGAGAGACTTACAATGTGAGAAATGCTAAAATAGAGGTGCCAACATAGTAGCACCTCTAGTCAGGAAGTACTAAAAACATGAACACACACACACATACACCCTATTTTTCCTACTTCAACAAATTTAGGCTGTGGATTATCCACTATATGTTTTATCTTTAAAATATAGGCTTTCTGTCATAATTTTTTTTTCAATATTGACAAGAAGAAATTTTCTTGGTGATTAATTAGAGCTTGACTCTTAAAGCTTTTGAAGAAAAAACAATGAGTGGTTGTGTGTAAAGTGTAAAGATCTCCTCATAAAAAGGTAGTTGGCAAGATCTGAGAGACCGGGGGATGCTCCACTGGCATAAACTATCTCATCACTTGCTCCACAAGGTGCATGGACATCTAACCTTAGAGGTGGAATTCCATGGAGTCTGGGGGGTCTGGGGTATCCCAGATCTCCTCTTAAGTGCATCTACTGTTGCATATAGCTGTAAGCCTCATCGCCCACTCCTTGACAAGGATTAGGCAAAAACTTACTTCAGGAAAGGATTTTAGGGGGGACTGAATGAAGAACAGGCCCTGGCAGAGGTAGCAAAGGAGGATGAAAAGCTCACAGAGCACTGGAAAGTGATGCCAGGGGTCATAAGAGCCCAAATTCACCTACTTTATCCGGATCTGGCTGGCATTGATTGGCTGCATCAAGGAGTCAAGGCGGATGGTTTTCTTTTAATCAGGTGTAGTATAATCCATCTTTCAGCTGATTGATTTTGTTGTAGAAATCCAGTTCTCCTTGGAACAAACAATTGTATAATTTGTATGGAACCAGAAAAGACCCTGAAGAGCCAAAGGAATGTTGAAAAAGAAAACCAAAGCTGGAGGCATCACAATTCTGGACCTGAAGCTGTATTACAAAGCTGTAATCATCAAGACAGTATGGTACTGGCACGAAAACAGACAGATCAATGGAATAGAATAGAGAACCCAGAAATGGACCCTCAATTCTATGGTCAACTAATCTTCTACAAAGCAGGAAAGAATATCTAATAGAAAAAAGAAGGTCTTCCACAAATAGTGTTGGGAAAGTTGGACAGCCACATGCAGAAGAAGGAAACTGGACTACTTTCTCATACCATACACAAAAATAAACTCAAAATGGATGAAAGACATAATTGTGAGACAAGAATCCATCAAAATCCTAGAGGGGAACACAGGCAGCAACCTCTTTGACTTAGGCTACAGCAACTTCTTGCTAGACACATCTCCAAAGGCAAAGGAAACAAAACCAAAATTAACTATTGAGACTTCATCAAGATAAAACGCTTCTGCACGGCAAAGGAAATAGTCAACAAAGCTAAAAGGCAACTTACAGAATTGGAGAAGATATTTGCAAATGACTTATCAGATAAAAGGCTGGTATTCAAAATCTATAAAGAACTTATTAAACTCAACACCCAATAAACAAAAAATCCAATCAAGAAATGGGCAGAAGACATGAACAGACATTTCTTCAAAGAAGACATCCAAATGGCCAACAGACACACGAAAAATACTCCACATCACTTGCCATCAGGGAAATACAAATCAAAACCACAATGAGATACCACCTCACACTGGTCAGAATGGCTAAAATTAACAAGTCAGGAAACAACAGATGTTGTCAAGGATGTGGAGAAAGGGAAACCCTCTTAACTGTTGGTGGGAATGCAAGCTGGTGCAGCCACTCTGGAAAACAGTATGGAGGTTCCTCAAGAAGTTAAAAATACCCTATGACCCAGTACTTGCACTATTAAGTATTTATCCAAATGATACAAACATAGTGATTTGAAGGGGCACATGCACCCCAATGTTTATAGCAGCAATGTCCACAATAGCCAAAATATAGAAAAAGCCCAGATGTCCATTGGCAGATTGATAAAGAAGATGTGATATAGATCTATCATCTATCTATCTATCATCTATCTATCTATCATCTATCTATCTATCATCTATGTATCTATGTATCTATGTATCTATCTATATCTATCTATCTATCTATCTATCTATCTATCTATCTATCTATCATCTATCTATCTATATATCTATATATATATCACTCAGCCACCGAAAAGAATGAAATCTTGACATTTGCAACAACATGGATGGAACTAAAGGGTATTATGCTAAATGAATTAAGTCAGTCAGAGAAAGACAAATAACATATGATTTCACTCATATGTGGAATTTAAGAAACAAAACAGATGAACAAAGGGAAAGGGAAGGAAAAATAAAATAAGAAGAAAACAGAGGTAGGAAAACCATAAGAGACTCTTAACTCTAGGAAACAAACTGAGGGTTGCTGGAGGGGAGGTGGTGTAGGGGGATGGGGTAAGTGGGTGATGGACATTAAGGAGGGTACTTGGAGTAATGAACACTGGGTGTTGTATGCAACTGATGAGTCACTGAATCCTACCTCTGAAACTAGCAATACAGTATATGTTAATGAAATTGAATTTAAATAAAAAATTTAAAAAAGAAATATATACAGAGCAACCTGAGAAGTTTTGGATTTATTACTTATGTTCCTTATTTGGGAAATAAAATATATTTTTTGCTTACTTTAAAAAATATTAATTAAAAAAAAAACCAAGAAACCCAGCTCTCCTAAGACCTAACAAAGCTGTACTGTTTTGGGTGGCATGTACATTCGTTGCCTGTTCAAATGGTCATCTCTGGGCAACAAGAAAAAACATTCCATGCCCAAGATTACTTCTCACTACATCTGGGGGGCTAATGATTTATCAACGAAGCATTATTTCTCTATCATTAATTTCTGTGCATCCTTATATAATGATTTCAGCCAGAACATGGGTACATTTTATATATATATGGTTTATTTATATTTAAAGACTTTATTTTTTAAAAGCAGTTTTAGGTTCACAACAAAATTGAGCAGAAGGTATAGAGATTTCCCATATGTCCTCTATCCCCACACATGCACAGCCTCCCCCACCAGCAACTCACACTAAAATGGTACAGTTGTTACAACTGATGAACCAACATTAACACATCATTATCATCCAGACACCATAGTTAACATTAGGGTTCACTCCTGGTGTTGTCCATCTATAGGTCTGGACAAATGTATAATGACACATATCCACCATTATAGTATCATATAGAATAATTTTGCTGCCCCAGGAATCCCTTATGCTCCATCTATTCACCCCTCTCTCCCCGCCATCCCCTGGCAACCACTGATCTTTTTACTGTCTTCATACTTTTGCCTTTTCCAGAATGTCATATAGTTGAAATCATGCAGTATGTCACCTTTTCAGACTTGCTTCTTCCATGTAGTAATGTACATTCAAGTATTCTCCATGTTTTTTCATGGCTTGATAGTTCATTTCTTTTTAGTGCTTAATAATATTCCATGGTCTGGATGGACTGCAGATTATTTATCTGTTCACCTACTCAAGGATATTGTAGTTCTTTCCAAGTTTTGGCAATTACAAATAAAGCTGCTATAAACAAGAATGGGTGTTTTTATATTGCTTTTTAGAGTTATGTACCAATTGTCAAAGTTGACTTCCACTTACGGTGATACTAGTTTTCTACTTTTGAAATATATTTATTTAACTAAAAAAAGTACAATTTAAAGGCACATTTTAACCACTAGAAGCTAAATTGTAAAGATGGTAAACAAATGATTGAAATTTTATGCAATAGGGAAAAATTAATTTTGAGACCTGAACTACTAGAAAAGAAAGAAAAATTAACTTTGAAACAGCATTTTGTCTGAGCTGAATTGAGTACCATGGGATTTTTTTTTTAATTTTATTATGTTATGTTAGTCACCGTACAATACATCATTAGTTTTTGATGTAGTGATCTATGATCCACTGTTTTCGTATAACAGCCAGTGCTCCATGCAGTACATGCCCTCCTTAATACCCATCACTGGGCTAACCCATTCCCCCCCCCCCTCTAAAACCCTGTTTGTTTCTCAGAGTCCATAGTCTCTCATGGTTCATCTCTCCCTCCGATTTCCCCACTTCATTTTTCCCTTTCTTCTCCTAACGTCCTCCATGTTATTCCTTATGTTCCACAAATAAGTGAAACCATATGATAATTGACTTTCTCTGCTTGACTTAATTCACTTAGCATAATCTCCTCCAGTCCCATCCATGTTGGTGTAAAAGTTGGGTATTCATCCTTTCTGATGGCTGAGTAATATTCCATTGTATATATGGACCACATCTTCTTTATCCATTCATCTGTTGAAGGGCATCTTGGCTCTTTCCACAGTTTGGCTATTGCAGACATTGCTGCTATGAACATTAGGGTGCATATGGCCCTTCTTTTCACTACATCTGTGTGTTTGGGGTAAATTGCTGGGTCATAGGGTAGCTCTATTTTTAATTTTTTGAGGCATCTCCATACTGTTTTCCAAAGTGGCTGTACCAACTTGCATTCCCACCAACAGTGTAAGAGGGTTCCCCTTTCTCCACAACCTCTCCAACATTTGTTGTTTCTTTCCCTGTGCATTTTTGCCATTCTAACTGGTGTAAGGTGGTATCTCAATGTGGTTTTGATTTGGATTTCCCTGATGGCTAATGATGATGAACATTTTCTCATGTGTCTGTTAGCCATTCATATGTCTTCTTTTGAGATGTGTCTGTTCATGTCTTCTGCCCACTTTTTGATTTGATTATTTGTTTTTTGGGTGTTGAGATTGAGAAGTTCTTTATAGATCTTGGATACCAGCCCTTTATCTGTAGTGTCATTTGCAAATATCTTCTCCCACTCTGTGGGTTGCCTCTTTGTTTTGTTGACTGATTCCTTTGTTGTGCAGAAGCTTTTTATCTTGATGAAGTCCCAAAAGTTCATTTTTGCTTTTGTTTCATTAGCTTTTGGAGATGTATCTTGAAAGAAGTTGCTGTGGCCGATGTCAAAGAGGTTACTGCCTATGTTCTCCTCTAGGATTTTGATGGATTCCTGTCTCACATTGAGGTCTTTCATCCACTTTGAGTTTATCTTTGTGTATGGTGTAAGAGAGTGGTTGAGTTTCATTCTTCTGTATATAGCTGTCCAATTTTTCCAGCACCACTTATTGAAGAGACTGTCTTTTTTCCATTGCATATTTTTTCCTGCTTTGTCAAAGATTATTTGACCATAGAGTTGAGGGTCCATATCTGGGCTCTCTATTTGGTTCCATTGTTCTATATGTCTGTTTTTGTGCCACTACCATGCTGTCTTGGTGATCATAGCTTTGTAATATAGCTTGAAATCAGGCAACGTGATGCCCCCAGCTTTGTTTTTCTTTTTCAACATCTCCTTGGCGATTCGGGGTCTTTTCTGATTCTATACAAATTTTAAGATTGTTCGTTCCAGCACTTTGAAAAATGTCACTGGAATTTTGATTGGGATGGCATTGAAGGTATAGATTGCTCTGGGCAGCATAACCATTTTAACAATGTTTATTCTTCCAATCCATGAATATGGAATATTTTTCCATATTTTTGTGTCTTCTTCAATTTCTTTCATGAGTGTTCTATAGTTCCTGTAGTATAGATCCTTTACCTCTTTGGTTAGGTTTATTCCGAGGTATCTTATGGTTTTTGGTGCTATTGTAAATGGAATCGTTTCTCTAATTTCTCTGTCTACAGTTGTGTTGTTAGTGTATAAGAAAGCAACTGATTTCTGTGCATTGATTTTGTATCCTGCCACATTACTGAATTGCTGGATGAGTTCTAGTAATTTGGGTGTGGAGTCTTTTGGGTTTTCCACATAAAGTATCATGTCTAACAATTGTAAATATCTATGCCCCCAACATGGGAGCAGCCATCTACATAAGCCAACTTTTAACCAAAATAAAGAGTCATATTGATAACAATGCATTAATGTAGGAGACCTCAATACTCCACTCTCAGCAATGGACAGATCATCTAAGCAGAAAATCAACAAGGAAACAAGAGCTTTGAAGGATACACTGGACCAGATGGACCTCATAGATATATACAGAACATTCCACCCTAAAAGAACAGAATACTTATTCTTCTCGAGTGCACATGGAAGTTTCTCCAGAATAGACCACATACTGGGTCACAAATCAGGTCTCAACCGATACCAAAAGATTGAGATTATTCCCTGCATATTCTCAGACCATAATGCTTTAAAACTGGAACTCAATCACAAGAAATAATTTGGCAGAAATTCAAACACTTGGAAGCTAAAGACCACTCTGTTCAAGAATGTTTGGGTCAACCAGGAAATCAAAGAAGAACTTAAACAATTCATGGAAACCAATGAGAACAAAAACACATCAGTCCAAAACCTATGGGATACTGCAAAGGCAGTCCTAAGGGGGATATACATAGCCATCCAAGCCTCACTCAAAAAAAAAAAAAATCCCAAATTCACCAACTAACTCTATACCTTAAAGAACTAGAGAAAAAGCAACAAATGCAAATGCAAGCCATGCATTAGAAGAGAAATAATTAAAATTAGAGCAGAGATCAATGAATTAGAAACCAGAAACACAGTAGATCAGATCAACAAAACTAGAAGTTGGTTCTTTGAAAGAATTAATAAGATTGATAAACCATTGGCCAGCCTTATCCAAAAGAAGAGAGAAAGGACCCAAATTAATAAAATTATGAATGAAAGGGGAGAGATCACGACTAACACCAAGGAAATAGAAACAATTATTAGAAATTATTATCAACAACTATATGCCAATAAGCTGAGCAACCTGGATGAAATGGATGCCTTCCCAGAAACCTATAAACTCCCAAGACTGAAACAGGAAGAAATTGACAACCCGAATAGGCCAAAAACTAGTAACGAGATTGAAGCAGTGATCAGAAACCTCCCAAAAAACAAGAGTCCAGGGCCTGATGGATTCCCTGGGGAATTCCACCAAACATTCAAAGAAGAAATTATACCTATTCTCCTGAAGTGGTTTCAAAAAATAAAAACAGAAGGAAAGCTTCCAGACTCATTCTATGAGGCCAGCATTACCTTAATCCCCAAACCAGGCAAAGAACCCATCCAAAAGGAGAATTTCAGACCAATATCCCTGATGAATATGGATTCCAAAACCCTCAACAAAATCCTAGCTAATAGGATCCAACAATACGTTAAAAGGATCATCCACCACGACCAAGTGGGATTTATCCCTGGGATGCAAGGGTGGTTCAACATTCACAAATCAATCAATGTGATAGAACACATTAATAAGAGGAGGGAGAAGAACCATATGGTCCTCTCAGTTGATGCAGAAAAAGCATTTGACAAAATACAGCATCCTTTCCTGATTAAAACTCTTCAGAGTATAGGGATAGAGGGAACATTCCTCAAGTTCATAAAATCCATCTATGAAAAACCCACAGCGAATATCATCCTCAATGGGGAAAAGCTTAGAGCCTTTCCCTTAAGATCAGGAACACGTCAAGGATGCCCACTCTCGCCAGTGTTATTCAACATAGTACTCGAAGTCTTAGCAACATCAATCAGACAACAAAAAGAAATAAAATGTATTCAATTTGGCAAAGAAGAAGTCAAACTCTCTCTTCACAGTACCATGGTATTTTTAACACTGAATGCCTTTAACTATATTTGGGTTTTGTTTTGTGAGGAGGAAGTTACAGAAAATGAAATGCACCAAACCCTGGAGCCAGCCTGGCATGTGGCTTAAAGGGATGAGTTTTGGAGTCAAGCAAAGCTGGGTTTGAATTCTGGTTTCTCCACCTACTAATATGAGATCTTGTCACTCAGATCTCAGTGTTGTCATCTCTCGTATGGCTTACCAGTACCTTTCTCAAATGTTTGTTGTGAGAAATAAATGAAGAAACATCTGTAAATACTTAGCACATAGTGGGTACTCGATAATTGGTGGTTGCAAGTGCTATCTCTCATTTGATGTTTGTGACGGGCCTGAGCTTTGGGAACATCTGGATGCATGTGTCCTACAACACATGCTTTTGCTCCTGACTTTGTACACAATTATCTTGGAACATAATAGAGGACTGCAGGTGTTCTAAGTCTTTGTCTGTGTCTAGGCCATGCTTAGCCAGCAGGACTGCTGTGTGTTGCACTCTTTTTGTCCTTTTACTTAAAAAGAGATTTTATTTATTTATTTGAGTGAGAGCACAAGCAGGGGGAGTGGGAGAGGGAGAAGCAGACTTCCCACTGAGCAGGGACCCAGGATCATGACCTGAGCAAAAGGCAGATGCTTAACTGACTGAGCCACCCAGGGATCCCTGTGCTTTTACTTTTAATGTCTTTTTTTTTTAAAGATTTTATTTATTTATTTGACAGAGAAAGACAGCGAGAGAGGGAACACAAGTAGGGGGAGTGGGAGAGGGAGAAGCAGGCTTCCTGCTGAGCAGGGAGCCCGATGCGGGGCTCGATCCCAGGACCCTGGGATCATGACCTGAGCCGAAGGCAGCTGCTTAACCAACTGAGCCACCCAGGGGCCCCTTGTTTTTTTTTTTTTTTTTTTTTTAATGTATTTTCTTCATTTGAGAGGAAGGTGTTAGGGGGAAGTTGGGATGCTATAGGATGCTATGGGATGTTCTGATCCAGCTATCCATAGAGCAGCTCCTCCTTCTGTACCATTACCTATGCAGAGCAGGTGCATGAACAGACAACCTTTGTGTTTGTCCTGTTGTTTATTTGTCCTAGACATTTTAAAGAAGTGCAGGATTAGAACCACACTGAAACAGAGAATTTTTTCACCTGTCTGTTATGCAAGTCTTTCCCTTTGGACACAGTTGCTCTGGATATCCTTTGTCACAGAAAGTGCTGACCATGGGGGAAGCTTGTGTCCAGGTTTGCTCTTGGAAGGGCAGGTTCTTTGGCAACCACTGATTACATTATCTTTTGATCAAGGCTCCCAGCCCCTGCAACGTGACCTTGTGACCACTGGTAGAAGAGGGTCAGTGCAAGAGAGCATTAAATGCTTTTCTGATGATCCCAGATGGAAGGGATTGGCCCAATAGAGGTGTGCTGTGATCTTCTCAGTCAACCTTTGATGTTTGAGGTGGATGACTTTGTTATGAAGTTCTTTGAGAGGGCAGTGAAAAGTTGGCAGAGGGAATATGATCTGGAAATGATCCACAATAAGCACTGCATTTTGTTAGTAATGGTAACAATTCACAAAGCCGAGGTCCACATCTTTCCTGAGCTCTTGACAACATGTGACCACTATCTCCTCAAAGCGCCATCACTCCCACTCCTCGGGTTTTCCCTCTGTGTCTCCAGCCTCTGCTGGCTCCTCCTCTGCAAATAGTTTGCTACTTGTTGGTGTGTCTCAGACCTCTGTCTTTGGTCTTCATCTCCCTGGATGCTGTCAGCCAATCCGTGGTTTTAACTACCATTTCTACGTTATGATTCTTAATTAATTTCTCCAGCTCTAATTTCAGCCCTGAGCACCAGCCTCAGGCATGAAACTACTTCCTTGATGGGTCCCCTAGGAAACTCTAGATTGACCTAGACTGCACAGAGCTTTTTATCCATCCTATGACCCCCCTTTTGCGTCCCAAGATTCCTTCATTTCGCTGAGGCTGATAGTACCAATCTTCCAGCCTCAGTTTCTTAATCTGTAAAATGAGGATAATTGTAATTTTTGCTTTGCCTATTTTATTGGGTTGTTGTAGAATAAAAATGCTCTGTAAATTGCAGGGCACTATAGCAAGCTACCGTTCTATTATTGAAGGTACCTTATCTAAGACCCATATATTAGATTTCTCTCAGCATTTTTTTTTCTGGTAAACAGATTGTCTTTTTTTATTTATTTATTTAAATTTAATTAGCCAACACATGGTATGTCATTAGTTTCAGACGTAGTGTTCAACAATTCATTAGTTGTGTATAACACCCAGTGCTCATCACATCACATGCCCTCCTTAATGCCCATCAGACTGTCTTTTTTGAAAACTGGGACACTGCCTTCTGTCTATCACCATGGCCCATTGGATTTGGAGGTCCACAATAGCATTTTATTATCATTAACCTGAAATGTAAATTTCACTCAGGTTAAAAGGAATATTTTCAAAGCATTTTTGGGAGCCAATAAAAATAATTGTTAATTCAGATTTAAGATATTTTATTTTTTATTTCTTTAAATTTTTTATTGTTATGTTAATCACCATACATTATATCATTAGTTTTTGCTGTAGTGTTCCATGATTCATTGTTTGTGCACAACACCCAGTGCTCCATGCAGAACGTGCCCTCTTTAATGCCCATCACCAGGCTAACCCATTCTCCAACACCCTCCCGACTAGAACCCTCAGTTTGTTTTTCAGAGTCCATAGTCTCTCAAGGTTCGTCTCCCCCTCTGATTTACCCCCCTTCATTCTTCCCCTCCTGCTATCTTCTTTTTTTTTCTTAACATATATTGCATTCATTTGAAAGGTACAGATCTGTGATTCAATAGCCTTGCACAATGCACAGCGCTCACCATAGCACATACCCTCCCCAATATCTATCACCCAGCCATCCCATCCCTCCCACTCAAACCCCCACTCCAGCAACCCTCAGTTTGTTTCCTGAGATTAAGAATTCCTCATATCAGTGAGGTCATATGATATATGTCTTTCTCTGATTGACTTATTTCGCTCAGCATAATACCCTCCAGTTCCATCGACATTGTTGCAAATGGCAATATCTCATTCCTTTTTGATGGCTGCATAATATTCCATTGTATATATATATATATATATATATTCCATTGTATATATATATACCACTTCTTCTTTATCCATTCATCTGTCAATGGACATCTTGGCTCTTTCCACAGTTTGGCTATTGTGGACATTGCTGCTATAACATTGGGGTGCATGTACCCCTTCAGATCCCTACATTTGTATCTTTGGGGTAAATACCCAGTAGTGCTGGATCGTAGGCTAGCTCTTTTTTCAACATTTTGAGGAACCTCCATACTGTTTTCCAGAGTGGTTGCACCAGCTTGCATTCCCCCCAACAGTGTAGGAGGGTTCCCCTGTCTCCACATCCCCACCAACATCTGTCATTTCCTGACTTGTTAATTTTAGCCATTCTGACTGGTGTGAGGTGGTATCTCATTGAGGTTTTGATTTGGATTTCCCTGATGCCAAGTGATATTGAGCAGTTTTTCATGTGTCTGTTGGCCATTTGGATGTCTTCTTTGGAAAAATGTCTGTTCATGTCTTCTGCCCATTTCTTGATTGGATTCTTTGTTCTTGGGGTGTTGAGTTTGATAAGTTCCTTATAGATTTTGCATACTAGCCCTTTATCTGATATGTCATTTGCAAATATCTTCTCCCATTCTGTCGGTTGTCTTTTGGTTTTGTTGACTGTTTCCTTTGCTTTGCAAAAGCTTTTTATCTTGATGAAGTCCCAATAGTTCATTTTTGCCCTTGCTTCCCTTGCCTTTGGCGATGTTTGTAGGAAGAAGTTGCTATGGCTGAGGTCGAAGAGGTTGCTTCCTGTGTTCTCCTTCAGGATTTGGATGGACTCCAGTCTCACATTGAGGTCTTTCAACCATTTGGAGTCTATTTTTTGTGTGTGGTGTAAGGAAATGGTCCAGTTTCGTTCTTCTGCATGTGGCTGTCCAATTTCCCCAATACCATTTCTTGAAGAGACTCTCTTTTTTTCCATTGGACATTCTTTCCTTCTTTGTCGAAGATTAGTTGACCATAGAGTTGAGGGTCCATTTCTGGGCTCTCTATTCTTTTCCATTGATCTATGTGTCTGTTTTTGTGCCAGTACCATACTGTCTTGATGATGACAGCTTTGTAATAGAGCTGGAAGTCCGGAATTGTGATGCCTCCAGCTTTTCTTTTCTTTTTCAACATTCCTCTGGCTATTCGTGGTCTTTTCTGGTTCCATACAAATTTGAGGATTATTTGTTCCATTTCTTTGAAAAAAGTGGATGGTATTTTGATGAGGATTGCATTTAATGTGTAGATTGCTCTAGGTAGCATTGACATCTTCACAATATTTGTTCTTCCAAACCAAGAGCATAGAACGTTTGTCCATTTCTTTGTGTCTTCCTCAATTACTTTCATGAGTATTTTATAGTTTTCTGAGAACAGATCCTTTGCCTTTTTGGTTAGATTTATTCCTAGGTATCTTATGGTTTTGGGTGCAACTGTAAATGGGGTTGACTCCTTAATTTCTCTTTCTTCTGTCTTGTTGTTGGTGTATAGGAATGCCACTGATTTCTGTGCATTGATTTTATATCCTGCCTCTTTACTGAATTCCTGTATGAGTTCTAGCAGTTTTGGGGTGGAGTCTTTTGGGTTTTCCACATAAAGTATCATATCATCTGCAAAGATTGAGAGTTTGACTTCTTCTTTGCCGATTTGGATGCCTTTTATTTCTTTTTGTTTTCTGATTGCCTTGGCTAGGACTTCTAGTACTATGTTGAATAGCAGTGGTGATAGTGGACATCCCTACCGGGTTCCTGACCTTAGGGGGAAAGCTCTCAGTTTTTCCCCATTCACAATGATATTCGCTGTGGGTTTATCACAGATGGCTTTTAGGATATTGAGGTAGGTACCCTCTATGCCTACACTGTGAAGAGTTTGGATCAAGAAAGGATGCTGTACTTTGTCAAATGCTTTTTCTGCATCTATTGAGAGGATCATATGGTTCTTGTTCTTTCTTTTATTAATGTATTGTATCACATTGATTGATTTGTGGAAGTTGAACCAACCTTGCAGCCAAGGATAAATCCCACTTGGTTGTGGTGAATAATCTTTTTTATATACTGTTGGATCCTATTGGCTAGTATTTTGGTGAGAATTTTTGCATCCATGTTCATGAAGGTTATTGGTCTATGATTCTCCTTTTTGATGGGGTCTTTGTCTGATTTTGGGATTAAGGTAATGGTGGCCTCATAAAATGAGTTTGGAAGTTCCCATTTCTATTTTTTGGAACACTTTCAGGGAATCGGTATTAATTCTTCTTTAAATGTTTGGTAGAATGCCCCTGGGAAGCAATCTGACCCTGGGCTCTTGTGTGTTGGGAGATTTTTGATTAGTGCTTCAATTTCCTTAGTGGTTATAGGTCTGTTCAGGTTTTCTATTTCATCCTGGTTCAGTTTTGGTAGTTCAGACATCTCTAGGAATGCAACTATTTCTTCCAGGTTATCTAATTTGCTGGCATAGAGTTGCTCATAATATGTTCTTATAACTGTTTGTATTTCTTTGGTGTTGGTTGTGATCTCTCCTCTATCATTCATGATTTTGTTGATTTAGGTCATTTCTCTTTTCTTTTTGATAAGTCTGGCCAGGGGTTTATCAATCTTGTTCATTCTTTCAAGGAACCAGGTCCTAGTTTCATTGATCTGTTCTACTGTTCTTTTGGTTTCTATTCCATTGATTTCTGCTCTGATCTTTATTATTTCTCTTCTGCTGGGTTTAAGCTTTATTTGCTGTTCTTTCTCCAGCTCCTTTAGGTGTAGGGTTAGTTGTGTATTTGAGACCTTTCTTGTTTCTTTTTTTTGAAGCTTATTCTTTTTATTTATTTATTTATTTATTTATTTATTTATTTATTTATATTTTATTCTTATGTTAATCCCCATACATTACATCATTAATTTTAGATGAAGTGTTCCATGATTCATTGTTTGTGCACAACACCCAGTGCTCCATGCAGAATGTGCCCTCCTCAATACCTACCACCAGGCTAACCCATCCTCCCACCCCCCTCCCCTCTAGAACCCTCAGTTTGTTTTTCAGAGTCTATCGTCTATCATGGTTCGTCTACCCCTCCGATTTCCCCTGCTTCATTCTTCCCCTCCCGCTACCTTCTTCTTCTTTTTTTTTTCTTAACATATATTGCATTATTTGTTTCAGAGGTACAAATCTGAGATTCAACAGTCTTGCACAATTCACAGCGCTTACCAGAGCACACACCCTCCCCAATGTCCATCACCCAGTCACCCCATCCCTCCCACCCCACCCCCCACTCCAACAACACTCAGTTTGTTTCCTGCGATTAAGAATTCCTCATATCAGTGAGATCATATGATACATGTCTTTCTCTGATTGACTTATTTCACTCAACATAATACCCTCCAGTTCCATCCACGTCGTTGCAAATGGCAAGATCTCATTCCTTTTGATGGCTGCATAATATTCCATTGCATATATATACCACCTCTTCTTTATCCATTCATCTGTCGATGGACATCTTGGCTCTTTCCACACTTTGGCTATTGTGGACATTGCTGCTATAAACATCGGGGTGAACGTAGCCCTTCGGATCCCTACTTTTGTATCTTTGGGTTAAATACCCAGTAGTGCAATTCCTGGATCATATGGTAGCTCTATTTTCAACTTTTTGAGGAACCTCCATACTGTTTTCCAGAGTGGCTGCACCAGCTTGCATTCCCACCAACAGTGTAGGAGGGTTCCCCTTTCTCCGCATCCCCGCCAACATCTGTCGTTTCCTGACTTGTTAATTTTAGCCATTCTGACTGGTGTGAGGTGGTATCTCACTGAGGTTTTGATTTGGATTTCCCTGATGCCAAGCGATATTGAGCACTTTTTCATGTGTCTGTTGGCCATTTGGATGTCTTCTTTGGAAAAATGTCTGCTCATGTCTTCTGCCCATTTCTTGATTGGATTCTTTGTTCTTGGGGTGTTGAGTTTGATGAGTTCTTTATAGATTTTGGATACTAGCCCTTTATCTGATATGTCATTTGCAAATATCTTCTCCCATTCTGTCGGTTGTCTTTTGGTTTTGTTGACTGTTTCCTTTGCTTTGCAAAAGCTTTTTATCTTGATGAAGTCCCAATAGTTCATTTTTGCCCTTGCTTCCCTTGCGTTTGGCGATGTTTCTAGGAAGAAGTTGCTTCGGCTGAGGTCAAAGAGGTTGCTGCCTGTGTTCTCCTTTAGGATTTGGATGGACTCCAGTCTCACATTGAGGTCTTTCAACTATTTGGAGTCTATTTTTGTGTGTGGTGTAAGGAAATGGTCCAGTTTCATTCTTCTGCATGTGAGACTTTTCTTGTTTCTTGAGAAAGGCTTGTTTTGCTATATACTTTCCTCTTTTGACTGCCTTTGCTGCATCCCAAAGATTTTGAACAGTTGTGTTTTCATTTTCATTGGTTTCCATGAATTTTTTTAATTCTTCTCAATTTCGTGGTTGACCCATTCATTCTTGAGTAGGATGCTCTTTAGCCTCCATGTATTTGAGTTCTTTCCGACTTTCCTCTTGTGATTGAGTTCTGGTTTCAAAGCACTGTGGTCTGAAAATAGGCATGGAATGATCCCAATCTTTTGGTACCAGTTGAGACCTGATTTGTGACCTAGGATGTGATCTGTTCTGGAGAATGTTCCATGGGCACTAGAGAATAATGTGTATTCTGTTGCTTTGGGATGGAATGTTCTGAATATATCTGTGAAGTCCATTTGGTAGTGTGTCATTTAAAATTTTTATTTCCTTGTTGATCTTTTGCTTGGATGATCTGTCCATTTCAATGAGGGGGGTGTTAAAGTTCCCTACTATTATTGTATTGTTGTTGATGTGTTTCTTTGCTTTTGTTATTAGGTGGCTTATATTATTATCTGCTCCCATGTAAGGGGCATAGATATTTACAATTGTTAGATCTTCTTGTTGGATAGACTCTTTATAGTGTCCTTCCTCATCTCTTATTATAGTCTTTGATTTAAAATCTAATTTGTCTGATATAAGGATTGCCACCCCAGCTTTCTTTTGGTGTCCATTAGCATGGTATATTGTTTTCCACACCCTCATTTTCAATCTGGGGGTGTCTTTCGGTCTAAAATGAGTCTCTTGCAGACAGCAAATCAATGGGTCTTGTTTTTTAATCCAATCTGATAGCCTGTGTCTTTTGATTGGGGCATTTAGCCCATTTACATTCAGGGTAACTGTTGAAAGATAGGAATTTAGTGCCATTGTATTGCCTGTAAGGTTACTTTTACTGTATATTGTCTCTGTTCCTTTCTGGTCTAAGTTGCTTTTAGGCTCTCTCTTTGCTTAGAGGACCCCTTTAAAAGATTTCTTGTAGGGCTGGTTTCGTGTTTGCAAATTCCATTAGTTTTTGTTTGTCCCGGAAGCTTTTTCTCTCTCCTGTTTTCAATGACAGCCTAGCTGGCTATAGTATTTTTGGCTGCAAATTTTTTTCATTTAGTGCTCTGAATATATCATGTCAGTCCTTCCTGGCCTGCCAGATCTCTGTGGATACTTCTTCTGCCAATCTAATGTTTCTACCCTTGTAGGTTACATATCTCTTCTCCCAAGCTGCTTTCAAGATTTTCTCTTTGTCTCTGCGGCTCGTAAGTTTTACTTTTAAATGTTGCGGTGTTGACCTGTTTTTATTGATTTTGAGGGGGCTTCTCTGTATCTCCTGGATTTTGATGCCTGTTTCCTTCCCCAAATTAGGGAAGTTCCCTGCTATTATTTGCTCCAATATACCTTCTGCCCCTCTTTCTCTTTCTTCTTCTTCTGGGATCCCAATTATTCTAATGTTGTTTTGTCTTATGGTATCACTTATCTCTTGATTCTGCCCTCCTGATCCAGTAGTCGTTTATCCTCTTTTTCTCAGCTTCTTGATTTTCCACCATTTGGTGTTCTATATCACTAATTCACTCTTCTGCCTCATTTATCCTAACAGTTGGAGCCTCCATTTTTTTTTTTTAATTTTGTTATGTTGTGTTAGTCACCATACAATACATCATTAGTTTTTGATGTAGTGATCCACAATCCATTGTTTTCATATAACACCTAGTGCTCCATGCAGTACGTGCCCTCCTTAATACCCATCACCGGGCTAACCAATCCATCCTCCCCCCTCCCCTCTAAAACCCTGTTTGTTTCTCAGGTCCATAGTCTCTCATCGTTCATCTCTCCTTCCAATTCCCCCCGGCCATTTTCCCCTTCCTTCTCTTAATGTCCTCCATCTAATTCCTTATGTTCCACAAAAAGCTGAAACCATATGATAATTTACTTTCTCTGCTTGACTTAATTCACTTAGCATAATCTCTTCCAGTCCCATCCATGTTGATGTAAAAGTTGGATATTCATCCTTTCTGATGGCTGAGTAATATTCCATTGTATATATGGACCACATCTTCTTTATCCATTCATCTGTTGAAGGGCATCTCGGCTCTTTCCACAGTTTGGCTATTGCAGACATTGCTGCTATGAACATTAGGGTGCATATGGCCCTTCTTTTCACTACATCTGTGTCTTTGGGGTAAATACCCAGTAGTGCAATTGCTGGGTCATAGGGTAGCTCTATTTTTAATTTTTTGAGGAACCTCCACACTGTTTTCCAAAGTGGCTGTACCAACTTACATTTCCACCAACAGTGTAAGAGGGTTTCCCTTTCTCCATAACCTCTCCAACAGCTGTTGTTTCTTTCCCTGTCCATTTTTGCCATTCTAACTGGTGTAAGGTGGTATCTCAGTGTGGTTTTGATTTGGATTTCCCTGATGGCTAATGATGATGAACATTTTTTCATGTGTCTGTTAGCCATTTGTATGTCTTCTTCAGAGAAGTGTCTGTTCATCTCTTCTGCCCACTTTTTGACTTGATTATTTGTTTTTTGGGTGTTGAGATTGAGAAATTCTTTATAGATCTTGGATACCAGCCCTTTATCTGTAGTGTCATTTGCAAATATCTTTTCCCATTCTGTGGGTTACCTCTTTGTTTTGTTGACTGTTTCCTTTGCTGTGTAGAAGCTTTTTATCTTGATGAAGTCCCCAAAGTTCATTTTTGCTTTTGTTCCATTAGCTTTTGGAGATGTATCTTGAAAGAAGTTGCTGTGGCCGATGTCAAAGTGGTTACTGCCTATGTTCTCCTCTAGGATTTTGATGGATTCCTGTCTCACATTGAGGTCTTTCATCCACTTTGAGTTTATCTTTGTGAATGGTGTTAGAGAATGGTCGAGTTTCATTCTTCTGCATGTGGCTGTCCAATTTTCCCAGCACCATTTATTGAAGAGACTGTCTTTTTTCCATTGCATGTTTTTTCCTGCTTCGTCAAAGATTATTTGACCATAGAGTTGAGGGTCCATATCTGAGTTCTCTATTCTGTTCCATTGGTCTGTATGTCTGTTTTTGTGCCAGTACCATGCTGTCTTGGTGATCACTGCTTTGTAATATAGCTTGAAATCGGGCAACGTGATGTCCCCAGCTTTGTTTTCCTTTTTCAACATCTCCTTTGCAATTCAGGGTCTTTTCTGATTACATACAAATTTTAGGATTGTTTGTTCCAGCACTTTGAAAGATGTCATTGGAATTTTGATCAGGATGGCATTGAAGGTATAGATTGCTCTGGGTAGCATAGACATTTTAACAATATTTATTCTTCCGATCTATGAGCATGGAATATTTTTCCATATTTTTGTGTCTTCTTCAATTTCTTTCATGAGTGTTTTGTAGTTCCTAGAGTATAGATCCTTTACCTCTTTGGTTAGGTTTATTCCAAGGTATCTTATTGTTTTTGGTGCTATTGTAAATGGAACCATTTCTTTAATTTCTCTTTCAACAGTTGCGTTGTTAGTGTATAAGAAAGCAACTGATTTCTGTGCATTGATTTTGTATCCTGCCACATTACTGAATTGCTGGATGAGTTCTAGTAATTTGGGTGTGGAGTCTTTTGGGTTTTCCACATAAAGTATCATGTCATCTGAGAAAAAAGAGTTTGACTTCTTCTTTGACAATTTGAATACCTTTTATTTCTTTTTGTTGTTTGATTGCTGTTGCTAGGACTTCTAGTACCATGTTGAACAACAGTGGTGAGAGTGGGCATCCTTGACGTGTTCCTGATCTTAAGGGAAAGGCTCTAAGCTTTTCCGCATTGAGGAGGATATTCGCTGGGGGGTTTACATAGATGGATTTTATGAACTTGAGGAATCTTCCCTCTATCCCTATACTCTGGAGAGTTTTAATCAGGAAAGGATGCTGTATTTTGTCAAATGCTTTTTCTGCATCAATTGACAGGACCATATGGTTCTTCTCCCTCCTCTTATTAATATGTTCTATCACGTTGATTGATTTGAGAATGTTGAACCACCCTTGCATCCCAGGGATAAATCCCACTTGGTCGTGGTGGATGATCCTTTTAATGTATTGTTGGATCCTATTAGCTAGGATTTTGTTGAGGATTTTGGAATCCATATTCATCAGGGATATCAGTTTGAAATTCTCCTTTTTGATGGGGTCTTTGCCTGGTTTGGGGATTAAGGTAATGCTGGCCTCATAGAATGAGTTTGGAAGTTTTCCTTCTGTTTCTATTTTTTGAAACAGCTTCAGTAGAATAGGTATTATTTCTTCTTTGAATGTTTGGTAGAATTCCCCAGGGAATCCATCAGGCCCTGGACTCCTGTTTTTTGGGAGGTTTTTGATCACTGCTTCAATCTGGTTCCTGGTTATTGACCTATTCATGTTGTCAATTTCTTCCTGTTTCAGTCTTGGCAGCTTATAGGTTTCCAGGAAGGCCTCCATTTCATCCAGATTGCTCAGTTTATTGGCATATAGTTGTTGATAATAATTTCTAATAATTGTTTCTATTTCCTTGGTGTTGGTCGTGATCTCTCCCTTTCATTCATAATTTTATTAATTTGGGTCCTTTCTCTCTTCTTTTGGATAAGTCTGGCCAGTGGTTTATCAATCTTATTAATTCTTTCAAAGAGCCAACTTCTAGTTTCATTGATCTGATCTACTGTGTTTCTGGTTTCTAATTCATTGATTTCTGCTCTAATTTTAATTATTTCTCTTCTAATGCATGGCTTACGCGTCATTTGTTGCTTTTTCTCTAGTTCTTTAAGGTGTAGAGTTAGTTGGTGAATTTGGGATTTTTCTATTTTTTTGAGTGAGGCTTGGATGGCTATGTATTTCCCCCTTAGGACCGCCTTTGCAGTATTCCATAGGTTTTGGACCGATGTGTTTTCATTCTCATTGATGTCCATGAATTGTTTAAGTTCTTCTTTGATTTCTTGGTTGACCCAAACATTCTTGAGCAGAGTGGTCTTTAGCTTCCAAGTGTTTGAATTTCTGCCAAATTTTTTCTTGTGATTGAGTTCCAGTTTTAGAGCATTTTGGTCTGAGAATATGCAAGGAATAATCTCAATCTTTTGGTATTGGTTGATACCTGATTTGCGACCCAGTATATGGTCTATTCTGGAGAAAGTTCCATGTGAGCTCGAGAAGAATGTGTGTTCTGTTGTTTTAGGGTGGAATGTTGTGTAAATATCTATAAGGTCCATCTGGTCCAATGTATCATTCAAAGCTCTTGTTTCCTTGTTGATTTTCTTCTTAGATGATCTGTCCATTGCTGAGAGTGGAGTATTGAGGTCTCCTACAATTAAAGTATTGTTATCAATATGACTCTTCATTTTGGTTAACAGTTGGCTTATGTAGATGGCTGCTCCCATGTTGGGGGCATAGGTATTTACAATTGTTAGATCTTCTTGTTCGATAGACCCTTTAAGAATGATATAGTGTCCTTCTGTGTCTCTTATTACAGACTTCTGTTTACAATCTAATTTGTCTGATATAAGAATTACTACCCCAGCTTTCTTTTGAGGTCCGCTGGCATGGAAGATAGATCTCCATCCCTTCACTTTCAGTCTGGATGTATCTTTAGGTTCAAAATGAGTCTCTTGTAGACAGCATATGGATGGGTCCTGTCTTTTTATCCAGTCTGCAACCCTGTGCCATTTTATGGGAGCGTTTAGGCCATTCACGTTGTGAGTGATTATTTAAAGATCTGAATTAATTGTCATCATGTTGCCTGTGAAGACGTTGTTTTTATAGATTGTCCCTGTAAATTTCTGTTGTAGATCACTCTTGGGGTCTTTCTCCTTTTATAGAACCCCCCTTAATATTTCTTGCAGGGCCGGCTTAGTGGTCACTTATTCTTTCAACTTCTGCTGGTCGTGGAAGCTCTGCATCTCTCCATCCATTCTAAATGAAAGCCTTGCTGGATAAAGTATTCTTGGCTGCATGTTCCTCTCGTTTAGTACCCTGAATATGTCTTGCCAGGCCTTTCTGGCTTGCCAGGTCTCTGTTGATAGGTCTGACGTTATTCTGATGTTCCTCCCTCTGTACATAAGGACTCTCTTCCCTCTAACTGCCCTTAAGATGGTTTCCTTGGTTCTAAGATTTGCAAGTTTTACTATTACATGCCGGGGTGTTGGCCTGTTTTCCTTGATCTTAGGAGGGGTCCTCTCTGCCTCTAGCACTCGAATGTTTGTTTCATTCCCCAGATTAGGGAAGTTCTTAGCTACGATTTGCTCAAATACATCTTCTAGCCCTCTCTCTCTCTCCACTCCCTCCGGGATTCCAATGATTCTGACATTGGAGTGCCTCATGGTGTCACTTATTTCTCTGATTCTATTTTCATGGATTCTGAGTTGTTTTTCCCTGGCCTCCTCCTTTCCCTTTTTATCTATTATACTGTCTTCCAGATCACTAATTCTCTCTTATGTCTCAGGTACCCTAGCTTTTAGATTATCTAGATTGGATTGGATCTCATTGATAACATTTTTAAGTTCTACCAATTCCTCTTTTATTTCTGCCCTTTGAGACTCTATGTTGCCATTAATTGATTTCTCCATTCTAGCCATTGTCTTCACAATTACTAGCCTGAATTCCATCTCCAACATCTTGGTTATATCTGCATCCATTTGTAAATCTGCAGCATAAGTCTTAGTCTCTCAGTCTTTTCTGTTTTGGGGGCTCCTCCTCCTAGTCATTCTGTTGATAGGTGTTTGAGGGAATGTATAGAGTTGAAATTATTGACCAGAACCCAAGCAAGATGTACCTGTTTTCCTGGGACCTTAGGGTTGCTGGCCTCTTGTTTTCCCAGCCTGTCTTCTGTAGGAGGGGCCTGCTGTGCTGTTACTCAGGCAGCCCCGTTTGGGCGGAGTTGCCCTGCGCCCCTGTGGCAGGGGATGGGCTCAGTGGGAATCAGTCTTTGGGGCTTTTGTTCTCTGGTGCCTTTCCCTGGGGGCTTTCCGTGTCTCTTCTGTGAGTCAGAGCAGAGGAGACCGTTTCCAACCCTCTGCGTCAGAGCAGAGAGACCTCAGTCTGTTCTTCGGTGAGCTCTCCAGGTCACACTGTCTCCGTTTCTGTCCACACTGCTATAAACTGAAGTGTCCTGGATTGTGCACCCCCCTGCAGCGCTCCCAGTCCTGCCTCCAGGTTGGGGCATGTCTCTGTCCTTTTTGCTTCTAAAACCACCAGCTGCTCCCAGTTCACGCACCGCGCCACTTGGGGTCCTGTCCCGGGGACTGCAGTTCACGTGTGTGTGACTCCACCGCTGGGGGATTCCACTCCGGGGGTTGCAATTCACTTGTGGGACCCCGGCGCACCGGGTTTCCGTCTCACAGGCTGCAGTTCGCGTGTGCGCGACCGTCGCTCCGGGTTCTGTCCAGGTGGCTTCGGTTAGCATGTGCGCGACCCCGCAGGTCTGGTCCTTCACCCCCGGGGCTGCCCTAAAGTCCTTTCCGTACCCTACTGGTCTGCGAGTCTGTGCCCATCCACAGTGCGCAAGGCTATCACTCACTGGCGAAGTAGGATCCCCATGTCCAGGCACCCTCCCGCTGCCATTTATCCTCCGATATCTGCCCGCAGAATCACGGCTCTCCGCTTTGTACCTCAAAACCAACCGCCTGTGTTATTCTGTTTGTAGAGATCCAGATCTTCTTACATCTCAGGCTGGTTTCGTGGGTGCTCAGAGTGGTCTGTTAGATATCCAGCTCAATTCTGGGACCAGTTGAAATAGGGTCCCCTACTTCCCCGCCATCTTTCCCCTGGAGCCTCCATTTTTGATTGCACCTCATTAATAGTCTTTTTGATTTCGACTTCATTAGATTTTAGTTCTTTTATTTCTCCAGAAAGGGTTTCTCTAATATCTTCCATGCTTTTTTCAAGTCCAGCTAGTATCTTTAAAATCATCATTCTGAACTCTAGTTCTGACATCTTTTTTTTTTTTAATTTTTTTATTCTCATGTTAATCCCCATACATTACAACATTACTTTTAGATGAAGTGTTCCATGATTCATTGTTTGTGCACAACACCCAGTGCTCCATGCAGAATGTGCCCTCCTCAATACCCACCACCAGGCTAACCCATCCTCCCACCCCCTCCCCTCTAGAACCCTGTTTGTTTTTCAGAGTCCATCGTCTCTCATGGTTCGTCTACCCCTCCGTCTACCCCGCTTCATTCTTCCCCTCCCGCTACCTTCTTCTTCTTTTTTTTTTTTTCTTAACATATATTGCATTACTTGTTTCAGAGGTACAGATCTGAGATTCAACAGTCTTGCACAATTCACAGCGCTTACCAGAGCACATACCCTCCCCAGTGTCTATCACCCAGTCACCCCATCCCTCCCACCCCACCCCCCACTCCAACAACACTCAGTTTGTTTCCTGCGATTAAGAATTCCTCATATCAGTGAGATCATATGATACATGTCTTTCTCTGTTTGACTTATTTCACTCAACATAATACCCTCCAGTTCCATCCACGTCGTTGCAAATGGCAAGATCTCATTCCTTTTGATGGCTGCATAATATTCCATTGTATATATATACCACCTCTTCTTTATCCATTCATCTGTCGATGGACATCTTGGCTCTTTCCACAGTTTGGCTATTGTGGACATTGCTGATATAAATATCGGGGTGCACGTACCCCTTCGGATCCCTACTTTTGTATCTTTGGGGTAAATACCCAGTAGTGCAATTGCTGGATCATATGGTAGCTCTATTTTCAACTTTTTGAGGAACCTCCATACTGTTTTCCAGAGTGGCTGCACCAGTTTGCATTCCCACCAACAGTGTAGGAGGGTTCCCCTTTCTCCGCATCCCCGCCAACATCTGTCGTTTCCTGACTTGTTAATTTTAGCCATTCTGACTGGTGTGAGGTGGTATCTCACTGAGGTTTTGATTTGGATTTCCCTGATGCCAAGCGATATTGAGCACTTTTTCATGTGTCTGTTGGCCATTTGGATGTCTTCTTTGGAAAAATGTCTGCTCATGTCTTCTGCCCATTTCTTGATTGGATTCTTTGTTCTTGGGGTGTTGAGTTTGATGAGTTCTTTATAGATTTTGGATACTAGCCCTTTATCTGATATGTCATTTGCAAATATCTTCTCCCATTCTGTCGGTTGTCTTTTGGTTTTGTTGACTGTTTCCTTTGCTTTGCAAAAGCTTTTTATCTTGATGAAGTCCCAATAGTTCATTTTTGCCCTTGCTTCCCTTGCGTTTGGCGATGTTTCTAGGAAGAAGTTGCTTCGGCTGAGGTCAAAGAGGTTGCTGCCTGTGTTCTCCTTTAGGATTTGGATGGACTCCAGTCTCACATTGAGGTCTTTCAACTATTTGGAGTCTATTTTTGTGTGTGGTGTAAGGAAATGGTCCAGTTTCATTCTTCTGCATGTGAGACTTTTCTTGTTTCTTGAGAAAGGCTTGTTTTGCTATATACTTTCCTCTTTTGACTGCCTTTGCTGCATCCCAAAGATTTTGAACAGTTGTGTTTTCATTTTCATTGGTTTCCATGAATTTTTTTAATTCTTCTCAATTTCGTGGTTGACCCATTCATTCTTGAGTAGGATGCTCTTTAGCCTCCATGTATTTGAGTTCTTTCCGACTTTCCTCTTGTGATTGAGTTCTGGTTTCAAAGCACTGTGGTCTGAAAATAGGCATGGAATGATCCCAATCTTTTGGTACCAGTTGAGACCTGATTTGTGACCTAGGATGTGATCTGTTCTGGAGAATGTTCCATGGGCACTAGAGAATAATGTGTATTCTGTTGCTTTGGGATGGAATGTTCTGAATATATCTGTGAAGTCCATTTGGTAGTGTGTCATTTAAAATTTTTATTTCCTTGTTGATCTTTTGCTTGGATGATCTGTCCATTTCAATGAGGGGGGTGTTAAAGTTCCCTACTATTATTGTATTGTTGTTGATGTGTTTCTTTGCTTTTGTTATTAGGTGGCTTATATTATTATCTGCTCCCATGTAAGGGGCATAGATATTTACAATTGTTAGATCTTCTTGTTGGATAGACTCTTTATAGTGTCCTTCCTCATCTCTTATTATAGTCTTTGATTTAAAATCTAATTTGTCTGATATAAGGATTGCCACCCCAGCTTTCTTTTGGTGTCCATTAGCATGGTATATTGTTTTCCACACCCTCATTTTCAATCTGGGGGTGTCTTTCGGTCTAAAATGAGTCTCTTGCAGACAGCAAATCAATGGGTCTTGTTTTTTAATCCAATCTGATAGCCTGTGTCTTTTGATTGGGGCATTTAGCCCATTTACATTCAGGGTAACTGTTGAAAGATAGGAATTTAGTGCCATTGTATTGCCTGTAAGGTTACTTTTACTGTATATTGTCTCTGTTCCTTTCTGGTCTAAGTTGCTTTTAGGCTCTCTCTTTGCTTAGAGGACCCCTTTAAAAGATTTCTTGTAGGGCTGGTTTCGTGTTTGCAAATTCCATTAGTTTTTGTTTGTCCCGGAAGCTTTTTCTCTCTCCTGTTTTCAATGACAGCCTAGCTGGCTATAGTATTTTTGGCTGCAAATTTTTTTCATTTAGTGCTCTGAATATATCATGTCAGTCCTTCCTGGCCTGCCAGATCTCTGTGGATACTTCTTCTGCCAATCTAATGTTTCTACCCTTGTAGGTTACATATCTCTTCTCCCAAGCTGCTTTCAAGATTTTCTCTTTGTCTCTGCGGCTCGTAAGTTTTACTTTTAAATGTTGCGGTGTTGACCTGTTTTTATTGATTTTGAGGGGGCTTCTCTGTATCTCCTGGATTTTGATGCCTGTTTCCTTCCCCAAATTAGGGAAGTTCCCTGCTATTATTTGCTCCAATATACCTTCTGCCCCTCTTTCTCTTTCTTCTTCTTCTGGGATCCCAATTATTCTAATGTTGTTTTGTCTTATGGTATCACTTATCTCTTGATTCTGCCCTCCTGATCCAGTAGTCGTTTATCCTCTTTTTCTCAGCTTCTTGATTTTCCACCATTTGGTGTTCTATATCACTAATTCACTCTTCTGCCTCATTTATCCTAACAGTTGGAGCCTCCATTTTTTTTTTTTAATTTTGTTATGTTGTGTTAGTCACCATACAATACATCATTAGTTTTTGATGTAGTGATCCACAATCCATTGTTTTCATATAACACCTAGTGCTCCATGCAGTACGTGCCCTCCTTAATACCCATCACCGGGCTAACCAATCCATCCTCCCCCCTCCCCTCTAAAACCCTGTTTGTTTCTCAGGTCCATAGTCTCTCATCGTTCATCTCTCCTTCCAATTCCCCCCGGCCATTTTCCCCTTCCTTCTCTTAATGTCCTCCATCTAATTCCTTATGTTCCACAAAAAGCTGAAACCATATGATAATTTACTTTCTCTGCTTGACTTAATTCACTTAGCATAATCTCTTCCAGTCCCATCCATGTTGATGTAAAAGTTGGATATTCATCCTTTCTGATGGCTGAGTAATATTCCATTGTATATATGGACCACATCTTCTTTATCCATTCATCTGTTGAAGGGCATCTCGGCTCTTTCCACAGTTTGGCTATTGCAGACATTGCTGCTATGAACATTAGGGTGCATATGGCCCTTCTTTTCACTACATCTGTGTCTTTGGGGTAAATACCCAGTAGTGCAATTGCTGGGTCATAGGGTAGCTCTATTTTTAATTTTTTGAGGAACCTCCACACTGTTTTCCAAAGTGGCTGTACCAACTTACATTTCCACCAACAGTGTAAGAGGGTTTCCCTTTCTCCATAACCTCTCCAACAGCTGTTGTTTCTTTCCCTGTCCATTTTTGCCATTCTAACTGGTGTAAGGTGGTATCTCAGTGTGGTTTTGATTTGGATTTCCCTGATGGCTAATGATGATGAACATTTTTTCATGTGTCTGTTAGCCATTTGTATGTCTTCTTCAGAGAAGTGTCTGTTCATCTCTTCTGCCCACTTTTTGACTTGATTATTTGTTTTTTGGGTGTTGAGATTGAGAAATTCTTTATAGATCTTGGATACCAGCCCTTTATCTGTAGTGTCATTTGCAAATATCTTTTCCCATTCTGTGGGTTACCTCTTTGTTTTGTTGACTGTTTCCTTTGCTGTGTAGAAGCTTTTTATCTTGATGAAGTCCCCAAAGTTCATTTTTGCTTTTGTTCCATTAGCTTTTGGAGATGTATCTTGAAAGAAGTTGCTGTGGCCGATGTCAAAGTGGTTACTGCCTATGTTCTCCTCTAGGATTTTGATGGATTCCTGTCTCACATTGAGGTCTTTCATCCACTTTGAGTTTATCTTTGTGAATGGTGTTAGAGAATGGTCGAGTTTCATTCTTCTGCATGTGGCTGTCCAATTTTCCCAGCACCATTTATTGAAGAGACTGTCTTTTTTCCATTGCATGTTTTTTCCTGCTTCGTCAAAGATTATTTGACCATAGAGTTGAGGGTCCATATCTGAGTTCTCTATTCTGTTCCATTGGTCTGTATGTCTGTTTTTGTGCCAGTACCATGCTGTCTTGGTGATCACTGCTTTGTAATATAGCTTGAAATCGGGCAACGTGATGTCCCCAGCTTTGTTTTCCTTTTTCAACATCTCCTTTGCAATTCAGGGTCTTTTCTGATTACATACAAATTTTAGGATTGTTTGTTCCAGCACTTTGAAAGATGTCATTGGAATTTTGATCAGGATGGCATTGAAGGTATAGATTGCTCTGGGTAGCATAGACATTTTAACAATATTTATTCTTCCGATCTATGAGCATGGAATATTTTTCCATATTTTTGTGTCTTCTTCAATTTCTTTCATGAGTGTTTTGTAGTTCCTAGAGTATAGATCCTTTACCTCTTTGGTTAGGTTTATTCCAAGGTATCTTATTGTTTTTGGTGCTATTGTAAATGGAACCATTTCTTTAATTTCTCTTTCAACAGTTGCGTTGTTAGTGTATAAGAAAGCAACTGATTTCTGTGCATTGATTTTGTATCCTGCCACATTACTGAATTGCTGGATGAGTTCTAGTAATTTGGGTGTGGAGTCTTTTGGGTTTTCCACATAAAGTATCATGTCATCTGAGAAAAAAGAGTTTGACTTCTTCTTTGACAATTTGAATACCTTTTATTTCTTTTTGTTGTTTGATTGCTGTTGCTAGGACTTCTAGTACCATGTTGAACAACAGTGGTGAGAGTGGGCATCCTTGACGTGTTCCTGATCTTAAGGGAAAGGCTCTAAGCTTTTCCGCATTGAGGAGGATATTCGCTGGGGGGTTTACATAGATGGATTTTATGAACTTGAGGAATCTTCCCTCTATCCCTATACTCTGGAGAGTTTTAATCAGGAAAGGATGCTGTATTTTGTCAAATGCTTTTTCTGCATCAATTGACAGGACCATATGGTTCTTCTCCCTCCTCTTATTAATATGTTCTATCACGTTGATTGATTTGAGAATGTTGAACCACCCTTGCATCCCAGGGATAAATCCCACTTGGTCGTGGTGGATGATCCTTTTAATGTATTGTTGGATCCTATTAGCTAGGATTTTGTTGAGGATTTTGGAATCCATATTCATCAGGGATATCAGTTTGAAATTCTCCTTTTTGATGGGGTCTTTGCCTGGTTTGGGGATTAAGGTAATGCTGGCCTCATAGAATGAGTTTGGAAGTTTTCCTTCTGTTTCTATTTTTTGAAACAGCTTCAGTAGAATAGGTATTATTTCTTCTTTGAATGTTTGGTAGAATTCCCCAGGGAATCCATCAGGCCCTGGACTCCTGTTTTTTGGGAGGTTTTTGATCACTGCTTCAATCTGGTTCCTGGTTATTGACCTATTCATGTTGTCAATTTCTTCCTGTTTCAGTCTTGGCAGCTTATAGGTTTCCAGGAAGGCCTCCATTTCATCCAGATTGCTCAGTTTATTGGCATATAGTTGTTGATAATAATTTCTAATAATTGTTTCTATTTCCTTGGTGTTGGTCGTGATCTCTCCCTTTCATTCATAATTTTATTAATTTGGGTCCTTTCTCTCTTCTTTTGGATAAGTCTGGCCAGTGGTTTATCAATCTTATTAATTCTTTCAAAGAGCCAACTTCTAGTTTCATTGATCTGATCTACTGTGTTTCTGGTTTCTAATTCATTGATTTCTGCTCTAATTTTAATTATTTCTCTTCTAATGCATGGCTTACGCGTCATTTGTTGCTTTTTCTCTAGTTCTTTAAGGTGTAGAGTTAGTTGGTGAATTTGGGATTTTTCTATTTTTTTGAGTGAGGCTTGGATGGCTATGTATTTCCCCCTTAGGACCGCCTTTGCAGTATTCCATAGGTTTTGGACCGATGTGTTTTCATTCTCATTGATGTCCATGAATTGTTTAAGTTCTTCTTTGATTTCTTGGTTGACCCAAACATTCTTGAGCAGAGTGGTCTTTAGCTTCCAAGTGTTTGAATTTCTGCCAAATTTTTTCTTGTGATTGAGTTCCAGTTTTAGAGCATTTTGGTCTGAGAATATGCAAGGAATAATCTCAATCTTTTGGTATTGGTTGATACCTGATTTGCGACCCAGTATATGGTCTATTCTGGAGAAAGTTCCATGTGAGCTCGAGAAGAATGTGTGTTCTGTTGTTTTAGGGTGGAATGTTGTGTAAATATCTATAAGGTCCATCT
Organism: Mirounga angustirostris; assembly: GCF_029215605.1. NCBI lineage: Eukaryota > Metazoa > Chordata > Mammalia > Carnivora > Phocidae > Mirounga > Mirounga angustirostris. The sequence continues at coordinate 91,919,677 of NW_026991718.1, read as the reverse complement.
GGTCCAATGTATCATTCAAAGCTCTTGTTTCCTTGTTGATTTTCTTCTTAGATGATCTGTCCATTGCTGAGAGTGGAGTATTGAGGTCTCCTACAATTAAAGTATTGTTATCAATATGACTCTTCATTTTGGTTAACAGTTGGCTTATGTAGATGGCTGCTCCCATGTTGGGGGCATAGGTATTTACAATTGTTAGATCTTCTTGTTCGATAGACCCTTTAAGAATGATATAGTGTCCTTCTGTGTCTCTTATTACAGACTTCTGTTTACAATCTAATTTGTCTGATATAAGAATTACTACCCCAGCTTTCTTTTGAGGTCCGCTGGCATGGAAGATAGATCTCCATCCCTTCACTTTCAGTCTGGATGTATCTTTAGGTTCAAAATGAGTCTCTTGTAGACAGCATATGGATGGGTCCTGTCTTTTTATCCAGTCTGCAACCCTGTGCCATTTTATGGGAGCGTTTAGGCCATTCACGTTGTGAGTGATTATTTAAAGATCTGAATTAATTGTCATCATGTTGCCTGTGAAGACGTTGTTTTTATAGATTGTCCCTGTAAATTTCTGTTGTAGATCACTCTTGGGGTCTTTCTCCTTTTATAGAACCCCCCTTAATATTTCTTGCAGGGCCGGCTTAGTGGTCACTTATTCTTTCAACTTCTGCTGGTCGTGGAAGCTCTGCATCTCTCCATCCATTCTAAATGAAAGCCTTGCTGGATAAAGTATTCTTGGCTGCATGTTCCTCTCGTTTAGTACCCTGAATATGTCTTGCCAGGCCTTTCTGGCTTGCCAGGTCTCTGTTGATAGGTCTGACGTTATTCTGATGTTCCTCCCTCTGTACATAAGGACTCTCTTCCCTCTAACTGCCCTTAAGATGGTTTCCTTGGTTCTAAGATTTGCAAGTTTTACTATTACATGCCGGGGTGTTGGCCTGTTTTCCTTGATCTTAGGAGGGGTCCTCTCTGCCTCTAGCACTCGAATGTTTGTTTCATTCCCCAGATTAGGGAAGTTCTTAGCTACGATTTGCTCAAATACATCTTCTAGCCCTCTCTCTCTCTCCACTCCCTCCGGGATTCCAATGATTCTGACATTGGAGTGCCTCATGGTGTCACTTATTTCTCTGATTCTATTTTCATGGATTCTGAGTTGTTTTTCCCTGGCCTCCTCCTTTCCCTTTTTATCTATTATACTGTCTTCCAGATCACTAATTCTCTCTTATGTCTCAGGTACCCTAGCTTTTAGATTATCTAGATTGGATTGGATCTCATTGATAACATTTTTAAGTTCTACCAATTCCTCTTTTATTTCTGCCCTTTGAGACTCTATGTTGCCATTAATTGATTTCTCCATTCTAGCCATTGTCTTCACAATTACTAGCCTGAATTCCATCTCCAACATCTTGGTTATATCTGCATCCATTTGTAAATCTGCAGCATAAGTCTTAGTCTCTCAGTCTTTTCTGTTTTGGGGGCTCCTCCTCCTAGTCATTCTGTTGATAGGTGTTTGAGGGAATGTATAGAGTTGAAATTATTGACCAGAACCCAAGCAAGATGTACCTGTTTTCCTGGGACCTTAGGGTTGCTGGCCTCTTGTTTTCCCAGCCTGTCTTCTGTAGGAGGGGCCTGCTGTGCTGTTACTCAGGCAGCCCCGTTTGGGCGGAGTTGCCCTGCGCCCCTGTGGCAGGGGATGGGCTCAGTGGGAATCAGTCTTTGGGGCTTTTGTTCTCTGGTGCCTTTCCCTGGGGGCTTTCCGTGTCTCTTCTGTGAGTCAGAGCAGAGGAGACCGTTTCCAACCCTCTGCGTCAGAGCAGAGAGACCTCAGTCTGTTCTTCGGTGAGCTCTCCAGGTCACACTGTCTCCGTTTCTGTCCACACTGCTATAAACTGAAGTGTCCTGGATTGTGCACCCCCCTGCAGCGCTCCCAGTCCTGCCTCCAGGTTGGGGCATGTCTCTGTCCTTTTTGCTTCTAAAACCACCAGCTGCTCCCAGTTCACGCACCGCGCCACTTGGGGTCCTGTCCCGGGGACTGCAGTTCACGTGTGTGTGACTCCACCGCTGGGGGATTCCACTCCGGGGGTTGCAATTCACTTGTGGGACCCCGGCGCACCGGGTTTCCGTCTCACAGGCTGCAGTTCGCGTGTGCGCGACCGTCGCTCCGGGTTCTGTCCAGGTGGCTTCGGTTAGCATGTGCGCGACCCCGCAGGTCTGGTCCTTCACCCCCGGGGCTGCCCTAAAGTCCTTTCCGTACCCTACTGGTCTGCGAGTCTGTGCCCATCCACAGTGCGCAAGGCTATCACTCACTGGCGAAGTAGGATCCCCATGTCCAGGCACCCTCCCGCTGCCATTTATCCTCCGATATCTGCCCGCAGAATCACGGCTCTCCGCTTTGTACCTCAAAACCAACCGCCTGTGTTATTCTGTTTGTAGAGATCCAGATCTTCTTACATCTCAGGCTGGTTTCGTGGGTGCTCAGAGTGGTCTGTTAGATATCCAGCTCAATTCTGGGACCAGTTGAAATAGGGTCCCCTACTTCCCCGCCATCTTTCCCCTGGAGCCTCCATTTTTGATTGCACCTCATTAATAGTCTTTTTGATTTCGACTTCATTAGATTTTAGTTCTTTTATTTCTCCAGAAAGGGTTTCTCTAATATCTTCCATGCTTTTTTCAAGTCCAGCTAGTATCTTTAAAATCATCATTCTGAACTCTAGTTCTGACATCTTTTTTTTTTTTAATTTTTTTATTCTCATGTTAATCCCCATACATTACAACATTACTTTTAGATGAAGTGTTCCATGATTCATTGTTTGTGCACAACACCCAGTGCTCCATGCAGAATGTGCCCTCCTCAATACCCACCACCAGGCTAACCCATCCTCCCACCCCCTCCCCTCTAGAACCCTGTTTGTTTTTCAGAGTCCATCGTCTCTCATGGTTCGTCTACCCCTCCGTCTACCCCGCTTCATTCTTCCCCTCCCGCTACCTTCTTCTTCTTTTTTTTTTTTTCTTAACATATATTGCATTACTTGTTTCAGAGGTACAGATCTGAGATTCAACAGTCTTGCACAATTCACAGCGCTTACCAGAGCACATACCCTCCCCAGTGTCTATCACCCAGTCACCCCATCCCTCCCACCCCACCCCCCACTCCAACAACACTCAGTTTGTTTCCTGCGATTAAGAATTCCTCATATCAGTGAGATCATATGATACATGTCTTTCTCTGTTTGACTTATTTCACTCAACATAATACCCTCCAGTTCCATCCACGTCGTTGCAAATGGCAAGATCTCATTCCTTTTGATGGCTGCATAATATTCCATTGTATATATATACCACCTCTTCTTTATCCATTCATCTGTCGATGGACATCTTGGCTCTTTCCACAGTTTGGCTATTGTGGACATTGCTGATATAAATATCGGGGTGCACGTACCCCTTCGGATCCCTACTTTTGTATCTTTGGGGTAAATACCCAGTAGTGCAATTGCTGGATCATATGGTAGCTCTATTTTCAACTTTTTGAGGAACCTCCATACTGTTTTCCAGAGTGGCTGCACCAGTTTGCATTCCCACCAACAGTGTAGGAGGGTTCCCCTTTCTCCGCATCCCCGCCAACATCTGTCGTTTCCTGACTTGTTAATTTTAGCCATTCTGACTGGTGTGAGGTGGTATCTCACTGAGGTTTTGATTTGGATTTCCCTGATGCCAAGCGATATTGAGCACTTTTTCATGTGTCTGTTGGCCATTTGGATGTCTTCTTTGGAAAAATGTCTGCTCATGTCTTCTGCCCATTTCTTGATTGGATTCTTTGTTCTTGGGGTGTTGAGTTTGATGAGTTCTTTATAGATTTTGGATACTAGCCCTTTATCTGATATGTCATTTGCAAATATCTTCTCCCATTCTGTCGGTTGTCTTTTGGTTTTGTTAACTGTTTCCTTTGCTTTGCAAAAGCTTTTTATCTTGATGAAGTCCCAATAGTTCATTTTTGCCCTTGCTTCCCTTGCCTTTGGCGATGTTTCTAGGAAGAAGTTGCTTCGGCTGAGGTCAAAGAGGTTGTTGCCTGTGTTCTCCTTTAGGATTTGGATGGACTCCAGCCTCACATTGAGGTCTTTCAACCATTTGGAGTCTATTTTTGTGTGTGGTGTAAGGAAGTGGTCCAGTTTCATTCTTCTGCATGTGTCTATCCAATTTTCCCAACACCATTTGTTGAAGAGACTGTCTTTGTTCCATTGGACATTCTTTCCTGCTTTGTCGAAGATGAGTTGACCATAGAGTTGAGGGTCCATTTCTGGGCTCTCTATTCTGTTCCATTGATCTATGTGTCTGTTTTTGTGCCAGTACCATGCTGTCTTGATGATGACAGCTTTGTAATAGAGCTTGAAGTCCGGAATTGTGATGCCACCGGCTTTGCTTTTCTTTTTCAATATTCCTCTGGCTATGCGGGGTCTTTTCTGGTTCCATACAAATTTTAGGATTATTTGTTCCATTTCTTTGAAAAAAGTGGATGGTATTTTGATGGGGATTGCATTGAATGTGTAGATTGCTCTAGGTAGCATTGACATCTTCACCATATTTGTTCTTCCAATCCATGAGCATGGAACGTTTTTCCATTTCTTTGTGTCTTCCTCAATTTCTTTCATGAGTATTTTATAGTTTTCTGAGTACAGATCCTTTGTCTCTTGGGTTAGATTTATTCCTAGGTATCTTATGGTTTTGGGTGCAACTGTAAATGGGATCGACTCCTTAATTTCTCTTTCTTCTGTCTTGTTGTTGGTGTATAGGAATGCCACTGACTTCTGTGCATTGATTTTATATCCTGCCACTTTACTGAATTCCTGTATGAGTTCTAGCAGTTTTGGGGTGGAGTCTTTTGGGTTTTCCACATAAAGTATCATATCATCTGCAAAGAGTGAGAGTTTGACTTCTTCTTTGCCAATTTGGATGCCTTTGATTTCTTTTTGTTGTCTGATTGCTGTGGCTAGGACTTCCAATACTATGTTGAATAGCACTGGTGATAGTGGACATCCCTGCCGCGTTCCTGACCTTAGGGGGAACGCTCTCAGTTTTTCCCCATTGAGAATAATATTTGCTGTAGGTTTTTCATAGATGGCTTTTATGATATTGAGGTATGTAACCTCTATCCCTATACTCTGAAGAGTTTTGATCAAGAAAGGATGCTGTACTTTGTCAAAAGCTTTTTCTGCATCTATTGAGAGGATCATATGATTCTTGTTCTTTCCTTTGGTAATGTACTTTATCACATTGATTGATTTGCGGATGTTGAACCAACCTTGCAGCCCAGGGATAAATCCCACTTGGTCATGGTGAATAATCCTTTTAATGTACTGTTGGATCCTATTGGCTACTATTTTGGTGAGAATTTTTGCATCCATGTTCATCAGGGATATTGGTCTGTAATTGTCCTTTTTGATGGGGTCTTTGTCTGGTTTTGGGATCAAGGTAATGCTGGCTTCATAAAATGAGTTTGGAAGTTTTCCTTCCGTTTCTATTTTTTGGAACAGTTTCAGAAGAATAGGTATTAATTCTTCTTGAAATGTTTGGTAGAATTCCCCTGGGAAGCCATCTGGCCCTGGGCTTTTGTTTTTTGGGAGATTTTTGATGACTGCTTCAATTTCCTTAGTGGTTATAGGTTTGTTCAGGTTTTTTATTTCATCCTGGTTCAGTTTTGGTAGTTGATACATCTCTAGGAATGCATCCATCTCTTCCAGGTTATCTAATTTGCTGGCATAGAGTTGCTCATAATATGTTCTTATAATTGTTTGTATTTCTTTGGTGTTGGTTGTGATCTCTCCTCTTTCATTCATGATTTTGTTGATTTGGGTCATTTCTCTTCTCTTTTTTATAAGTCTGGCCAGGGGTTTATCAATCTTGTTAATTCTTTCAAAGAACCAGCTCCTAGTTTCGTTGATCTGTTCTACTGTTCTTTTAGTTTCTATTTCATTGATTTCTGCTCTGATCTTTATGATTTCTCTTCTCCTGCTGGTTTTAGGCTTTATTTGCTGTTCTTTCTCCAGCTCCTTTAGGTGTAGGCTTAGGTTGTGTACTTGAGACCTTTCTTGTTTCTTGAGAAAGGCTTGTATTGCTATATACTTTCCTCTTAGGACTGCCTTTGCTGCATCCCAAAGATTTTGAACAGTTGTGTTTTCATTTTCATTGGTTTCCATGTATTTTTTTAATTCTTCTTTAATTTCCTGGTTGACCCATTCATTCTTCAGTAGGATGCTCTTTAGCCTCCATGTATTTGAGTTCTTTCCGACTTTCCTCTTGGGATTGAGTTCTAGTTTCAAAGCATTGTGGTCTGAAAATAGGCAGGGAATGATCCCAATCTTTTGGTACCGGTTGAGACCTGATTTATGACCTAGGATGTGATCGATTCTGGAGAATGTTCCATGGGCACTAGAGAAGAATGTGTATTCCGTTGCTTTGGGGTGGAATGTTCTGAATATGTCTGTGAAGTCCATTTGTTCCAGTGTGTCATTTAAAGTCTTTATTTCCTTGTTGATCTTTTGCTTAGATGATCTGTCCATTTCAGTGAGGGGGATGTTAAAGTCCCCCACTATTATTGTATTGTTGTCGATGTGTTTCTTTGCTTTTGTTATTAATTGCCTTATATAATTGGCTGCTCCCATGTTAGGGGCATAGATATTTACCATTGTTAGATCTTCTTGTTGGATAGATCCTTTAAGTAGGATATAGTGTCCTTCCTCATCTCTTATTACAGTCTTTGGTTTAAAATCGAATTTGTCTGATATAACGATTGCCACCCCAGCTTTCTTTTGCTGTCCATTAGCATGGTAAATGGTTTTCCACCCCCTCACTTTCAATCTGGGGGTGTCTTTGGGTCTAAAATGAGTCTCTTGCAGACAGCATATTGATGGATCTTGTTTTTTAATCCAGTCTGTTAGCCTGTTTCTTTTGATTGGGGCATTTAGCCCATTTACATTCAAGGTAACTATTGAAAGATAGGAATTTAGTGCCATTGTATTGCCTGTAAGGTGACTGTTACCATATATTGTCTGTGTTCCTTTCTGGTCTATGTTGCTTTTAGGGTCTCTCTTTGCTTAGAGGACCCCTTTCAAGATTTCCTGTAGGGCTGGTTTCATGTTTGCAAATTCCTTTAGTTTTTGTTTGTCCTGGAAGCTTTTTATCTCTCCTTCAATTTTCAATGACAGCCTAGCTGGATAGAGTATTCTTGGCTGCATATTTTTCTCATTTAGTGCTCTGAATATATCCTGCCAGTCCTTTCTGGCCTGCCAGGTCTCTGTGGATAGGTCTGTTGCCAATCTAATGTTTCTACCATTGTAGGTTACATATCTCTTCTCCCGAGCTGCTTTCAGGATTTTCTCTTTGTCTATGAGACTCGTAAATTTTACTATTAGATGTCGGGGAGTTGACCTATTTTTATTGATTTTGAGAGGGGTTCTCTGTGCTTCCTGAATTTTTATGCCTGCTTCTTTCCCCAAATTAGGGAAGTTCTCTGCTATAATTTGCTCCATTATACCTTCTGCCCCTCTCTCTCTTTCTTCTTCTTCTGGGATCCCAATTATTCTAATGTTGTTTTGTCTTATGGTATCGCTTATCTCTCGAATTCTGCCCTCATGATCCAGTAGTTGTTTATCTCTCTTTTTCTCAGCTTCTTTATTTTCCATCATTTCATCTTCTATATTACTGATTCTCTCTTCTGCCTCATTTATTCTAGCAGTTAGCGCCCCCATTTTTGATTGCACCTCATTAATAGCCTTTTTGATTTCTACTTGGTTGGATTTTAGCTCTTTTACTTCTCCAGAAAGAGTTTCTCTAATAACTTCCATATTTTTTTCAAGCCCAGCTAGTATCTTTAAAGTGATGATTCTGAACTCTAGATCTGACATCGTACTAATGTCCGTATTGAGTAGGTCCCTGGCAGTCGGTACTGCCTCTTGTTCTTTTTGTTGAGGTGATTTTTTCCGTCTCGTCATTTTGTGCAGAGGAGAATAGAGTAATGAGAGAACAAAATGCTAGCAGAGTAACCACGTCCCCAGAAAATATACTCTAAACAAATCAGAAAAGACCTGAAGCAGTGGGATAAGAAGGGGAAAGAGAGAAAAAAGAAAAAGAAAAAAAAAGAAAAAGATAAAGATAAAAACAAAAACAAACAAAACAAAACAACAACAACAAAAGAAAAACCAGAATGTGATCAAATATGATCTATATGGTATATAGATCAGTGCGACACACTCGATTTGGGGTGTATTTTGGTCTTTTAGAAGAAAGTGTCTCCCAAAATTTTAAAGAAAGAAAAACTTATATATGTACAAAAATAAGGGTTGATAATGATGAAGGGATGGAAAATGACTGTAAAAATGGAAATTATAAAAAATTTTATAAAAGGAATTGATAAGAAGTTGTTTGAAAAAAGAAAGAAGAGGATTTAAAAAAAGAAAAAAGACAAAGAAAAAAAAAGGGAGAGGATGTGATCAGGCAGGGGAATAGAAAACACCATATACTAGAGATTTAGGGTATATTTTAATCTGTTAGAAGAAACTATCTCAAAATTTTAAAGAGAGAACAACTTATATATATAAGCCAAAAATACGGGTAACTACTATGAAGGGATAGAATATGACTCTAAAAATGAAAAATAAAAATGTTTTTTTTAAAAAAAAGGGATTGATAAGATGTTGTTTGAAAAAGGGAAAAAGAAAAATTCAAAAAGAAATAAAAAGACAAAAGACAGTTAAAAAAAAATTAACTTTAAAAGACTAAGGAATCATGGTAAAAAAGCCGTGAATTCTATGTGCAGTAGTCCCTTAGCGCTGGAGTTCGGCTGTTCTCATTGATCGGTAAACTTGGTCTTGGCTGGCTGTTCTCGCTGATCTTCTGGGGAGGGGCCTGTTGCCGTGGGTTCCAAATGTCTCTGCCGGAGGCGGAATTGCCCCGCCCTTGCCCCGGCCCGGCTAAGTAATCTGCTCGGGTTTGCTCTCCGGGGCTTTTGTTCCCTGCGAGCTTTCCGTATAGCTTTGGAGGCGGAGAATGAAAATGGCGGCCTTCCAATCTCCGCCCTGGAGGAGCCGAGAACTCGGGGCCCCGCTCCTCAGTGAGCCCCCAGAGAAAAGCCGTCAGTCACTCCCGTCTCCCCAGTCTGCAGCTGCACTCCGTGCTCAACCGGCCTGTGACCGCGCGTTTCTATCTCTGGCACCCGACCCCGGGTGGAGTCTCCAAACCCGGCATATCCTGCGGTGCACTCCCGCGCGGCTCCTCCCGGGGGAGGAGGGTGAGTCTCCCTGGATCTGCCGCTTGTTGGGTCCCTGCTGGAGGAGCAGGGGCCCGACTGGGCCGCGGATCACGGTTTATGGCCACCCCGAGCTGAGAGCCCGCGCCTGGGCTCCGCCTCTGCAGCCGGCTTCCCTGCTCCGATACCTGGGAGCTCTGCCACACTCAGGCACCCCTGGTCTTTCTGTGACCCCGAGGGTCCTGAGACCACACTGTCCTGGAGGGTTCCACCCCCCGCTTAGCCACCAGAGTGACGTCCCTCGGCGGAGCAGACTTTTAAAAGTTCCGATTTTGTGCTCCGTGGTTCTATCACTTGCCAGAAGCGGCCGACGGAGGCCCCTCCCCCGCCGTCTATCCTCCCGAATATCGCCGCGGATTCACTTCTCCGCACCTCCTACCTTCCAGAAAGTGGTCGCTTTTCTGATGAGAGAGTTGTTGCTCTTCTTTTCTTCGATCTCCTGTTGGGTTTGTAGGTGTTCAGAATGGTTTGATCCCTATCCAGCTGAATTCCTGAGAGGAGACGAAATCCAGGTCTCCTACTCCTCCGCCATCTTGCTCCGCCCCCCCTCTAGTTCTGACATCTTACTAATGTCCGTATTATTTAGGTCCTGGCAGTGGGAACTGCCTCTTGTTCTTTTTTTTGAGGTGATTTTTTCTGCCTTGTCATTTTGTCCAGAGGAGAATAGATGAATGAGAGAACAAAATGCTCCATGGTAACAATGACCCCTGAAAAATTTACACTAAGCAAATCAGAAGAGACCTGAAACTGGAGAAAAAGAAAGGGAAAGAAAGGAAAAAGAAAAAGAAAAGGTAAAAAAAAAAAACCTATAGAATATGATCAAATATGTTCAGGCTGGTTTATAGATCAGTGCCACACAGTAGATTTTGGGTGTATTTTGGTGTTAGAAGAAAGTGCCTCCCAAAATTTTAAAGAAAGGAAAAAAATATATATGTATAAAAATAAAGGTAAATATGATGAAGGGATGGAATATGACTGTAAAGATGAAAATTATGAAAGATTTTATAAAAGGAATTGATAAGAAGTTGGTTGAAAAAAGAAAGAAGAGGATAAAAAAAAGGAGTGAATGTGATCAGGCAGACTAGAACAAAGCCATACACTAGAGATTTAAGGTATATTTTGGTGTTAGCAGAAAATGTATCCCAAAATTTTAAAGAGAGAATGATTTATATATATAGACCAAAAATACGGTTAACTACTATGAAGGGATAGGATATGACTCTAAAAATAAAAAATAAAAAAAAAAGATTTTTTAAAGAAAGGGATTGATAAGATGTTGGTTGCAAAAGGGAAAAACAAAAATTCAAAAAAAAAAAAAGAAAAAGAAGAAAAAAGAAATTAAAAACATTAACTTTGAAAGACTAAAAAATCATGGGAAAAAAGCCATGAATTCTATGTGCTGTATTCCCCTAGTGCTGGCATTCTGCCATTCTCATTGATCAGTAAACTTGGTCTTGGCTGGCTGTTCTCGCTGATCTTCTGGGGGAGGGGCCTGATGCAGCAGTTCTCAAATGTCCTTGCCGGAAGCAGAATTGCCCCACCCGGCCAGGGCCAGGCTAAGTAATCTGCTGGGGTTTGCTCGCGGGAGCTTTTGTTCCCTGCAAGCTTTCTGTCTAGTTTTGGAGGACTTGAGTGAAAATGGCGGCCTCCCAATCTCCGCCCCAGAGCCAAGAACTTGGGGCCCCACTCCTCAGTGTGCCCCCAGAGAAAAGCAGTCAATCACTCCTGTCTCCCCGGTCTCTGGCCACACTCTGTGCTCACCTGGCCTGTGACTGAGCATTTCTATCTCTGGCACTCGACCCTGTGTGGAGTCTCCAAACCCAGCAGATCCCTGTGGTGCACTCCTGCACCACTCCTCCCGGGGAAGGAAGGGGAGTCTCCTCAGATCTGCCACTTGCTGGGTTCCTGCTGGAAGAGCAGTGGCCCGACTGTGCCACGGAGCATAGTTTATGGCAACCCTGAGCTTAGAGCCCACTCTTAGGCTCTGTCTCTGCAGCCAGCTTCCCCGCTCCAATACCTGGGAGATCTGCTGCACTCAGGCACCCCTGTTCTTTCTGTGGCCCTGAGGGTTCTGAGACCACACTGTCCCAGTGAGTGTTCCACCCCCTGCTTAGTCACTGGAGGGACGTCCCTCAGCGGAGCTGCCTTCTAAAATTTCTGATTTTGTGCTCTGCTGCTCTATCACTTGCCAGTAGTGGCTGATGGAGGCCCCTTCCCCCGCCCTCTATCTTCCTGAATATCACCTCGGATTCACTTTTCTGCACGTACTACCTTCCAGAAAGTGGTCGCTTTTCTGTTCAGAGGGTTGTTGTTATTCTTTTCTTCGATCACCTGTTGAGTTTGTAGGTGTTCAGAATGGTTTGATCCCTATCTAGCTGAATTCCTTGGACCAGACGAAATTTAGGCCTCCTACTCCTCTGCCATCTTGCTCCTCCCCCCACAGCAACTCTTGAAAAAGGACACAACTTTCCAGGTTTATTTCCCCCGCTTTCCAACTAAAGGGAAAAATGAAGGGGGGGGTAATCAGAGGGAGAGGTGAACCATGAGAGACTATGGACTCTGAGAAACAAGCAGGGTTTTAGAGGGGAGGGGGGTGGGGGAATTGGTTAGCCCAGTGCTGGGTATTAAGAAGGGCATGTACTGCAGGTAGCACTGGATGTTATACCAAAACAATGGATTGTGGATCACCACATCAAAAACTAATGATGTATTGTATGGTGACTAACATAACATAATAAAATTTAAAAAAATAATAATAAGCATCTTACTTCAAATGCCCTAAATAAATATACTATAAAAATATATATTTTTAAAGATTTTATTTATTTGTCAGAGACAGAGAAAGAGAGAGCACAAGGAAGGGAGCGGCACACAGAGGGAGAAGCAGGCTCCGTGCTGAGCAAGGAGCTGGATGTAGGACTCAATCCCAGGACTGGGATCATGACCTGAGCTGAAGGCAGATGCTTAATCAGCTGAGCCACCCAGGCATCCTATAAAAATAATTTTTTTGACACTACATTTTCCCACAAAGAAACACACTCATCAATTTACCAACACCACAGTCTCTAGTTAAAGAACATCACATGGGTTGAATTTGAGATGTGTGCCCTATTTTGTGAGCCCAGAAAGTTTTGCTTCATACATTTAGGCTGAGGGAGAAGTGAAGTGTCAGCATCTTCAACAAGTGTCAGATCTCTTGGACCCATGTACAGTTCACAGGCACTTTGAAGGACTTTCATGTTCAGCCTTAATTTTACTCTGTGTTTTTCTGCCCAATGCATTCATTTAAGTATGATCTGTGTGTGAGATAACCATGAACTCCCCCAAAGTTGAAAAATTAGTGAAGAAAATGTTTGGAAAAAAGGAAAGGGAATGAGAGTAATATATCTTTACTTTATATTTTGTGTATAAACTGAATTTGTTATTTTCCTATTGTTGTTTATTACTTATGTAAAATTTTTTTTGTTGTTCAAGGGATATATTTTTCTGTTTGGATTGGGATGGAATATATTATATTTTCCCATTAATAAATAAAAATAAAAGTTAATGGCTTTTCACTTATGGACAGGGTTTTGAGAATACGTTTAAGTTGTTTAGCAAGGGATAGTCGTATGCTGTCAATTTCTGTGCGGACTTACACTGTAGAGTGGATGATGGAGGAATTTGTTTGTATGTTGACTGTATGGTGGGTGTTGTGCATATTTATCTTGTCTAATCTTCTCAGCATCCCATTGGGGGCAGGCACATCAACTCATTATGCAGGGAAGTCATTGTAGCTTACATGGAACTACATTTCCCAGAACTCCCTCCCATGCATGGTTCTAGTTTTTGGTTTGGTGAGTCTGGAAACCTGAAGGGAAGTTGCAACCCTTGAGTGATGCAGTGTGCAGGCTCACCTGGTGGGTGTGAGCTCCCATTCATTTCCTCCTCCAGCTTTTCCAAATCCTGGGCTATATGGTGAAGGACCAATTTCTTCTGAAGGTTACCTGTGTAATCAAGATTGGAGATGGTGAGAAGGGATGTGGGCTTTAGTCTGTCTTTGAGGGTTCCTGCTTCATGTTCAGCTTTTCTTCCAGATACTCCATCTTGCTAATCTTCGTGAATTCAGACCCACCACCAGATGCACAAGCAATGGCCATTCTAGACTTTTCTACCTGCTCTCGCATTGCACAAGATCCAGTCCCTGTAATAAATCCCTTGTTCCATGTCACTCACGGGGCTTAAGATCCAGAAGTCATCAGACTCGGAAGATGTTTTTTACACTTGGCCATACAGCTCCTTAGGGAACTTGCGAGAAGTGAATAAAATTTATTCAACTCCTATCCTGTGCCAGGCCATGGGCTCAGTGCTGTTAATGCATTTAATATTTACAACAGGTATTATTACCATTTTATAGGTGAGGCAGCTCAATTTTTCTTAGGGCTAGTTCTACAAATATATATATATATTTTTTGCCTTGGGGCAAGTTGATCTCCAAAATCTATTTTTTATGGAGCATCTGTCGTTGTAAAAATATTACTCTGGAGACAAATTTTCTGAGAGCAGTAAATACCAGAAGCCAAGCCAAAAACTTCAACACTCTGTTGAGATTGGGGAAAAGGCAACATTGACTTATTTTTACTTAAATTTGTGACCTGGAGAAAAATCAACAGGGATGGTTTTCTTCTTGTCCTGTGGCTGCAAATTCTTTGCATGTCCATTTATTTCACTAAAGCAATTGGTTGCCCAAAGTGCTTGGAGACATGGGTTATAAGATTCTACAGCTGTAAATTCATTTCCCAGAATTCAGAAAAGTGTGGTGCTCAAAACATCACTTCCATGAAAATTTAGTTTACTCAGGTTGTGTATTTGAATATTAATCATAGCCTGTCATGAATCAGGCTGGTTGGTTGACCAGCTGGCTCACCATTTCTTTGTGTTCCATCTTCCTCATGTCTTTTGCTTCTTACTTCAAGGCTGGCATTCAAATGCCAGGTCCTGAGCATGTTTTGAAAGAATACATTTGAATGCAATTACTAAGCCTTCTTTAGAAGTCCAGCAGCCCTGTCCATTATAATAATTGATAGTCCAGAAACCTGTTAGAGAGAAAGGAATTTAATCAAAGCTAAAAGTAATTTATAGGGTAAGTCCGACATACACATACTTTCTCTAAGCCTTGGTTTGATTGGTTTTCATTTTTGGGATGTGTATTTGACGTTTGAAACAATTTTGGTCAATAATGCTTTCATTCAAGGCCGAGAGTTCTTTGACCTGTGTATAGAAAATGAGGGAGAGAGCCAAGAGAAATTTGGTGCCAGTGGTGACTGCTGAACTCTTAGGATCATTAAAATATACTGCTAACTGCATGCAATAAGCACATTAGACTCAGGTTTCTCCTTTGGAATAGTATTGGCCAGTTTCCCAGGAGAGAAAGTTCTTTGCTCTTCCCAAGGATTCTATCTTCCATTGAACAGACTGTTGTCCAGTTTTTAGTGGCTGCCACAGATGCTGTCGGTGCTCTGTCCTTACCTCTCCTGCACGTATCTCTGATAGCCTTAGGTACCCATGTCTTCTTACTGGGAACTCTGTGATTCTTCCTGAGGTTTTTCTAGAGTTAAGAGCAGGTAGGCCTGGACACTAATTCTGGGGAGTTAGTGTATCAGGAAGTAGCTCTTGGACAATGATGGATGGGACCTGGTGGGGAAATACACAGCTGTCCCTCATAATGGACAACCATGAGGTGTGTTCTCTACAGTCTTCCAGAGTTTTCAGTGAGGTTGAGGCCCAGTGGACCACAGAAGGGACTTTTTCATTTACACACCTCTTTACCTTCCCTTCCCCGACTCATTTCTTCACTCTCTTAACTGTTTCTTGTGCTTACGTCCCAAATAATTGATGCGTGTAAATCTTTGCTCAGGATCTACTTTGGGGGAGCCCAAACCAAGACTGTGAACTTTATGTCTGGTTCTGCCAGGGCTGCCTTTGAGGGCTCAGCCTGAGGAGTGAGCTGTCCTGTGCTGAGCAGATGAGTAGATGATAACTGGTGTGCCCATCTGCAGAAGAGCCAGCGAGGGCAGTTGGGGGAGCTGAGTCCCAAGGCCAGCTTCTGGAAAGGCAAGGTTGTTATGGGAGAGGAGTGTTGGGTTCTGGTCAGCAGGGGGATGGATGGAGAGGAATGACATCTAATGACTGGGAGCAGAGGTGTAAAGAGGCACACAGGACACTGCAAGAAGTTTCTTCTTTCTCTGAATACTTGACGAGGTGCTTCATCCCCTTCTGTCTCTTACCTACCATGTTGGAGCTGACCAATCAAGTGGCTAGCCCCACCTTTACAAAGCCCCAGATGGATCTTTACAACACTCTTCAACAGTAATTAACAAGATTATCTGCAAACAGATGCTCTATGGCTACCTTAAACTCAGCCTGTCCTGAACCAAATTCATTCTTTTCTCTATGGTATCCTTCCTTTCACCTCACCCCCCAAACCCCAAGCCTTTTACTTCAGTATTATTTCCTTCAAAAAAAAAAAAAAAGCAAGCTATCCACTTCTGAGCCGTGCAACATTCCTTGTCCTCTGTGTCCCTGGTCTGACTCCACACCTAAATGGCTTGGCCCTGTGCTCTGAATTTTCTTGGTCATGTTTTCTGCTCCCCATTGCCTGCTTTATGCCCACATTATCACTCATGTCAACCATTTGATCCTCCCATGACTTCACTCCCCACCCCTACCACCCCATTCATCTTTCATTCTGCAACCAGGACAGTCTCCCTAAATGACATACCTGATCATGTCATTCCCATTCCTAAAACTTTCAACAGCCCACCATTATTCACAAATAGTTTCAATAATTTTGCCTGGGGGTACCTGTGTGACTTATTTGTTAAGCACCTGACTCTTGATTTCGGCTCAGGTCATGATCTCAGGGTTGTGAGTTCGAGCCCCCTGTCGGGCTCCACACTGAGAGTGGAGCTTGCTTAAGATTCTCTCCCTCTGCCTCTGCCCCTCCCCCTCTCTAAAAAATAAAATAAATTATAATTTGCCTGGCATTTGACGTTCTTCATATCCTTGTTCCACTTTTCTTGACCCTTTTCCTACTTGACATGTGATCTATGTTCCTTGTGCTCCAGACCTGTATTTTCCAAAGTCTATTCCAAGGAACATAGATATTTTGAGATGCTCCTCTGCACAAGGGTTTCGGCGTAAGAAACTGGGTAACGCTGCCCACTCTTCCTCACTTTTGGGTGTTCAAAAGTTGCATTAGCACACCTTAGACTCTGAGAAGTCTGCAATAAAGAACTCTGTTTACTTTTGCTTAACCCAGTGTTCCCTAACTTATTTGGCCATGGTGTCTCTTTCTCACCTTTACAGAATGGTAGCTATTATTAATATCATGAAGGAACAGTGTTCTTGGGATACAAGCCACTTTTTCTAACCACACCAGACTTGACATCTGAAACACATGTCAAACTCCAGGACTAGAGTTTTGTTTGTTTGTTTTTTGCTCTCAAGCTGTTCTCTCACCCTGAAATGATTTTTACCCCAGTGTCTTTACTAAAATCCTGACTCATCCTTCAGGGTGGGGCTGCAATGCCACACTCAGAATGCAGCTGCCCCCCTCCTACCAGCATCCCTGCCCATTTTGCTCCGGCCCAGGGCTTTTTGGTACTTCTATGATAGAAAGGATTTATTTCTGCTTTGTAATATGATTAACTGAAATTCTTATTGAAATTCATGGTCCTTGAAAACAAGGATGTTTTATTTTCCTTTTTTTTTAAGTGTTAACCTGCAGTGCTGTGCAAGCACATTGACCCCAAATAGCTCATGAGCAAATTTTTTTCTGAGTTAATTTCATAACCTTTTCATTATTCCTTGTAAAGTCTGTCCAGACAACAAAGGAGCATGATTTGTCCTCAGTCCCAGTGACTGCTTATGGGCTGGTGACCTCAACAATCTGTGGAGCTTCTCTGAGCCCAGGTGTTTTTACAGGGCTGTGCTGAGACGTGGTGAGATGACCTGTGCTAATGTGTGTGGGGGGGCTGAGGACTGTACCTGGAGCTCAATCAGGCTCAAAACCACATTGATGGATGACACGTACTGAGATGTCCCAAGGCACCATGTCCAAGGATAAGCACATTACAAGCCTTATATAATCCTCATAACAACCTTATGGGGTAAGTGTTATTTTTCTCATTTTATAGGTAACAAAATCAGGATAGGGATCTGAGATTTCTAGTCTCACACCAGGACTCAGGCTCTATAGAACCACCACATGATACTGAGGACTGAGTATTTCCTGGTTGTTGTTATGTTCATTCATAGAGATTGCAAGAAATGCGGTATTCAACAGAAAAACGAAATATTAAAAAGTGCTGCATCAAAGGAGCCTTAGGTGTTGAATCTGACATTTGTCATTACCACTTACTAATTGTGAGGTCTAGGGCAAAGTAATCTTTAAAAAAAATGCAGGTCCCTTACCTGTCAAGTAGGGATAATAGTGATACTTTTACCTCACTGGGTAGAGAGAATGCAAACAGATATATACGTATATACGTAAAGGACTCAGCCCGGTGCATGGCTCATGGTGACTTTTTTGATGAGTGGAAGCTAATGTCACTGTTATTACTACCATCTCTTCTTCACTGTGCAAGAGGATGAATGACCTCAGATGAAGAACAGCCACTTTGTGCTTATGCGGATAAGCAGTGCACATAAACTTTCAGTAATTTTTTCACTTGAGGGAGGGAAAAGGTTAGTTCATGAAATTTTATTCCAGTTTCCTCTGAAAAACAACAAGCAAGAAAATGTCCCCTCTTAAGACACAAAGAAATGGAAAAACATTCCATGCTCATGGATTGGAACAACAAATATTGTTAAAATGTCTATGCTGCCCAAAGCAATCTAGACATTCAATGCAATCCCTGTCAAAATGCCATCAGCATTTTTCACAGAGCTGGAACAAACAATACTGAAATTTGTATGGAACCAGAAAAGCCCCTGAATAGCCAGAGGAATGTTGAAAAAGAAAACCAAAGCTGGTGGTATCACAATTCTGGACTTCAAGCTGTATTACAAATCTGTAGTCATCAAGACAGTATGGTACTGGCACAAAAACAAACACATAGATCAATGGAACAGAATAGAGAACCCAGAAATTGACCCTCAACTCTATGGTCAACTAATTTTCAACCAAGCAGGAAGGAATATCCAATGGAAAAAAGAAGATCTCTTCAATAAATGGTGCTAGAAAAATTGGACAGCCACATGCAGAAGAAGGAAACTGGACTACTTTGTTACACCATATGTAAAAATAAACTCAAAATGGATGAAAGACTTAACTGTGAGACAGGAATCCATCGAAATCCTAGAGGAGAACACAGGCAGCAACTTCTTGGACCTCAGCCACAGCAACTTCTTGCTAGACATGTCTCCAAAGGCAAGGGAAACCAAAGCAAAAATGAACTATTGGGACTTCATCAGGATGAAAACCTTTTGCAGAGCAAAGGAAATAGTTAACAAAACTGAAAGGCAACCTATGGAATGGGAGAAGATATTGCAAACGACTTATCAGATAAAAGGGTGGTATCAAAAATCTATAAAGAACTTATCAAACTCAACACCCCAAAAACAAATAATCCAATCAAGAAATGGGCAGAAGACATGAACAGACATTTCTCCAAAGAAGACATACAAATGACCAACAGACACATGAAAAGAATATGACATCAGGGAAATCCAAATCAAAACCACAATGAGGTACCACCTCACACTGGTCAGAATGGCTAAAATTAACAAGTCAGGAAACAACAGATGTTGTCAAGGATGTGGAGAAAGGGAAACCCTCTTAAACTGTTAGTGGGAATGCAAACTGATGCAGCCACTCTGGAAAAAAGTATGGAGGTTCCTCAGAAGGTTAAGAATAGAGCTACCCTACAACCCAGCACTTGCACTACTAGGTATTTATCCAAATAGTGGTTCAAAGGGGCACATGCACCCCAACGTTTATAACAGCAATGTCCACAATAGCCAAAACATAGAAAGAGCCCAGATTTCCATTGACAGATGAATGAATAAAGAAGAAGAGGTATCTATATACAATGGAATATTACTCAGTCACCAAAAAGAATGAAATCTTGCCATTTGCAACCATGTGGATGGAACTAGAGGATATTTTGCTAAGTGAAATAAGTCAGAGAAAGGCAAATACCATATGATTTCACTCATATGTGGAATTTAAGAAACAGAACAGATGAACATAGGGAAAGGGAAGGAAAATAAAATAAGATGAAAACAGAGGGAGGTAAACCATAAGAGACTCTTAACTGTAGGAAACAAACTGAGGGTTGCTGGAGGGGTGGTGGGGTGAGGGGATGGGGTAATTGGATGATGGCATTAGGGAGGGCACTTGATGTAATGAGTACTGATTGTCACGTGCAACTGATTAATCACTAAATTCTCCCTCTGAAACTTAATAATACCTTATGTTACCTAAATTGAATTTAAATTAAAAAAATCCCTCTCCTTTTATTTTTAATTTTTTCAAGTTTTAATTTGCATTCCAGTATAGTTAGCATGCAGTGTCATATTAGTTTCAGGTGTATAATATGGTGATTCAACAACTCCATACATCACCTGGTGCTCATCACAACAGGTGCACTGCTTAATCCTCATCAACTATTTCCCGAATCCCCCTACCACCTCCCCTCTGGTAACCAGCAGTTTTTTCTCTGCAGTTAAGAGTCTGTTTCTTGGTTTCTCTCTCTTTCCTTTGCTCAGAAAACCTCCCTCTTTAAAACTCTTCCGTCCTTCCTTCCTTCCTTCCTTCTTCATTCCTTCCTTCCTTCTTTCCTCTTTTGAGAGTAGTAGTTTGAACTTAACTGATTTCTGTATGCTTATTTTTATCTTCAGCCACTCTGCTCATTTAATTCTCATTTAGATCCAAAAATTTCCCACTTAATTTTGGATTTTCTAGATAATCATATCATGTGCAGAAAACAACAGTTTTCTTTTTCTTCTTTTTCTTATTTTTTTTTGTCTGTGTTGACAAATACTTCCAGTAGGATATTGAATGGTTAAGGTGGTAGTAGTTGGCCTTATCCTTTTAATGCTTCATCATTAAACATGATGCTTATTGAGGAGTGCTAGAAAATATAAGTTGGCATGTTTTTGTCAGTGACTAATTTGCTAAACATTCTTTTAAAATCAGAAATTGTTTTTGACTTTTATCAAATCATTTTGATCTCTTAAGATTATCATATTGTTTTTCTAATATTGGTTTTTTATAACTGAATTGATCTTGCATTCTTAATATAATAGTTATTTGGACATAACATATTATAATTTAACACATATTGTTAAGTTTGATTGGATAATATTAAATTAAGATTTTTGCCCATATATTCACAAGAGAGGAGTCTATTACTCTATTTTCTGGAATTGTTCTCCCTCATTTGGATGTCATTATTTTAGCTAGTAAAATGGATTAACTTTTCATTTCTTTCTATTCTAATGAACAATTCCTGTTCTATATAGTCTCTTTCTTTAATATTCTTACCCATAAATCTATTTGGGACTGGTGTTTCCTTTTCTTTTCTTGTCTTTTTTTTTTTTTTTTCCCTCTTAGGAATAAAGATTTGTCTGCCTTTGCAATTTCTTTCAAGGTTTAATATCTTCTTAGCTTTTTTATTTTTTTACTTTTCCTTAAGCCAATTTTAATAATTAAAAGTCTCCTCTATAATTCTATATTTCCTTTTTTATTCCTAAATTTATTTTATCTTTATTCATTCCTTTCATCTACTACCTGTAGGTATATTTTGATCTTTTTCTAGCTTCTTCTTTTTTTTTTTTAAAGATTTTATTTATTTATTTGAGAGAGAGAGAATGAGAGAGAGCGAGTACATGAGAGGGGGGAGGGTCAGAGGGAGAAGCAGACTCCCTGCCGAGCAGGGAGCCCGATGCGGGACTCGATCCAGGGACTCCAGGATCATGACCTGAGCCGAAGGCAGTCGCTTAACCAACTGAGCCACCCAGGCGTCCGATCTTTTTCTAGCTTCTTGAGTTAAAAATTTAGATAATTTATTTTTGTCTTTTTCATTTTTATTTTTTAAATTAATTTAATTTAAAGTCCATTAATTAACATATAGTGTATTATTAGTTTCAGAGGTAGAGTTCAATGATTCATCAGTTGTATATAATACCCAGTACTCATTACATCATGTGCCCTCCTTAATGCCCATCAGTTACCCCATCCTCTTTTTTTTTTTAAGATTTTATTTATTTATTTGACAGAGAGCACAGCAGGGGGAGTGGCAGAAGGAGAGAGAGAGGTAGGCTCCGCACTAAGCAGGGAGCCCAATGCAGGGCTCAATCCCAGGACCCTGGAATCATGACCTGAGCCAGAGGCAGATGCTTAACTGACTGAGTCACCCAGGTACCCCTACCCCATCCTCTTTTTCATTTTTAAAGATTTTATTTATTTATTTGACAGAGAAAGATGCAGCAAGAGAGGGAACACAAGCAGGGGGAGTGGGAGAGGGAGAAGCAGGCATCTCGCTGAGCAGGGAGCCTGACTCGGGGCTTGATCCCAGGACCCTGGGATCATGACCTGAGCCAAAGGCAGAAGCTTAATGACTGGGCCACGCAGGCGCCCCATCTTTCTCATTTTTAGATAAATGCAGGAATGTTGTAAGTTTTTCTCTGAGTATAGCTTAGTCTTCATCTCATGCACTTAGATATAAAATATTTCATGGTTTATTAATAAAGAGTGTATAATTTGTAATTGATAGTAGCTATTTGAATCAGTGTTTTAAAGTTTCAAGTAGTTCTTATTTTCATCTTTTTTCTCCTCCTTACTCTAATTTTTGTACCAAAAAAAAAAAAAAAAGAAACACCATATTGACTAGATGACTTCCTCAAATTTGTTTGTACTGCTAAATGTTTAATGTTTGTTGTTGTTGTTGTTGTTGTAGTATTGGACACATCAATAATTGAGGGCGGCAATTTGAAATCCTGTATAATAATACTGTTTATATCTTGGTTTGGTCTTGTCATTTTTTGCTTATGAATTTCAAGGCTACTTTATTAGGTACATTCAATTTAGAATTGTTATATCTTTTTGAAGACGTGGATATTTTATCATAATGCTCTGGCCTTCTCTATCCCTAATGCTTTTTGTCTTTAAATCTATTTTTGTCTGCTTTTAACAGTTTGTCTAGCTTCCTTCTGATTAATATTTAGCTGGCATTTATTTTTCCAACCTTTCTTTCAGCTGTTACCTTTCTTTTTTCATATTTCTTTTAGCCTTTAGTTTAAGTTGTATGTGTGCCTTGTCAGTAGCTGGATTTTGTGTTTTGTTTTATTTTAATCTGACCAGCTCCACTTGTTTGGTGAGTTTCATCCATTCTTATGTTGTGGTTATTGAAACATTTGAACTTGCTTATTCTCATCCTACATTTTTATTTGACTTGATCCACTTTTTTTAAATACTTCTTTTTTCTCCTTTATTGCCACTGATTAGGTTGAGTAAAGTTTCGTGATTTATTTTTCTTATTACATTTTTTTCCCTCCTCTGTGGGTTTGGAGTTTATGTATTTATGCAATTTGCATATTTCATTTCTGTTTTATATTATATATTTTATTATTATTTTAATGAATCTCTAATAATATTTAACCATATATAGAGAATATAACAATGTCTAAAGCCCAGTTCACATTTGGGGGAAATACAAATGGGTGGAGGAGAATGTCCAGAGCAGAATGTCCATGGGTCATAGAAACCTCAGACTAGAGTCCAAGCAGCAGGGACTTTCTGGTGTTTTCACAAGGTTTTAAGGAAAAGGAGGAGGAGCAGAAAGTAGATGAGACAAGTAAAAATAGTAACGGGGGGCTCAGAAGAGCACAGAGTCTCAGAGGCGTATATACTCACTTCTCATTGGGATGCAGTTTACCAACTTGCCAGTGAGTGTATGTGAGTGTGTGTGTGTGACAGTATGTTCACTTGTGAATGTGTATGTTTGTGAGTATGTATATGTGTGTGTGCCCGAGTGTGTATATGCCTGAAAGTATGTGTGTGTATTTGTGCGAGTGTATGTTTGTGTGTGTACCTGAGTATTTGTATGTGCCCGAAAGTATGTGTTTGTGTGAGAGTGTGTATGTGTGTGAGTGTGTGCCTGAACATATATTTGCATGTGAATGTGTGCGTTTGTGAATCTTTATATGTGTGTATGTGAATGTGTGCCTGAGTGTGTGTATGTGCTTGAGAGTGTGTATGAGAGTGTGTATATGTGTGAGGATGAATATGTGTATGAGTCTGTGTATGTGTGTGAATGTGTGCATGTGCCTGAGAGCGTGTGTGTGTGTGTGTGAGGCTGTGTGTGAGGGTGTGGATATGTGTGAGTGTGTGTGAGTGTGTGCCTGAATGTATGTTTGCATGTGAATGTGTATGTTTGTGAGTGTATGTATGCAAGTGTGTGAGTGTGTGCCCCAGTGTGTGTATGTGCTTGAGAGTGTATGAGTGTGTGTGCGCATGTGAATTTGTATGTGTGTGTGTGTTATGCTCAGCATTGAGGACAGAGAGAGGCAGAGAGTGTGAAGCTGGAAAGTACATCTGACAGTAACAAAGGGCTCATTTTCATGAATTACCAACAACAGCAAGTTTTGAAAGGAAAGAAGCTGGTGAGGAAGCTGGCAAGTGTGGCCATTACTGTCACAGCACAAGAAAATGTTGAAGGCGGGATCTGAATTGTGGGTTTCTTTCTAGAGACAAATGGGTCAGGAGAAATTAAATTTCCATGGATCAGAGGTTATAGGTTGATAGCAGTAGTGACCTAGACAGGCCATCACTGGCATAGTTCAAAAATATCTTTTCTTTCACAATGAAAGTCTGGATGACATTATTTCTGAGATTTTTATCCTATGCTATTGTTACTATTTTTTTGTAAACTAGCTATCAGTATAAGATTCAATTTGTTGACAATAGTTCCTAAAGAAGTTTTGGGTCTCATCTCAATGTAATCTATACCCTGATTAAATTATAAACAGATTTCTAGGATTCAATAATGATAGTCCACATGGTGTAGAAAAGTAGGATTCAAATAGAATATTCTCTTGTTCAGTGATGGAAGTGCTAGTGACATGTCAGCTTATGAGAAACAGATATGGTAAAATAAAATACTCCAATAGTCTAGTTTATTTCTCTTCACAAGGCAGAGTTATGAAATCTTTTCCTGAATGAACTGATGCACAAAATGGAGTTAGTGTGATTAAAAAAATACTATGTTTTTCATTTTAAACAGTATTTTTTTTTGCTATTATCCCTGTCTGTGCTGATGTCTTCTTACTCATCTCATGACAGATGGGTTTTAAAGGCATGGATACTCTTCCAACACTTAGGTAGCACTTAAATGAATCAGCCTTGAAGTCCGATTGACAGGGACTTTAACATACCATTTCCAGTCCCGTAGTCAAGTTGTTTAGCTTCCTTAAGTCCAGTTTTCTTATTGGAAAAATGGCACTAATAATCTACTTCCTGGTTTTTTTTTTGTGTGGACTAAAAAAGATATAGAAATACAAGGCAGGATGAGGTACCTAATGAGTACTCAATAAATATTCTCTATTCTTGTCATTCATGTCCACAAAGTCTTAATTTCATCTTTTTTCACTTTAAATGCTGGAAGAAGATTGAAAATGGCAACTCACATATTATAAAATGACATAGAACCATTTAGAAAAGTGGGAGGTATTTATATCTTAAGTCAGCACTATATAAACATCTATGGGAGCTAACAACATTGTATGTCCTCCAAGTATCTCGTGGAAGCAATAGGGTTCCTGCTGGGACATGGTCTTGCCAAACCCCATAGAGCCCCAAAGATTGTCTTTTCAAAGACTCTTCTCTCTATTGCCCAGGGCCATGTTCTGCCAGAAAACTGCCTTCCTCAATCAGGTCACTAAGTGTGACCCCAAAGAAAAAGCAAACCAAGGTATCTATCCAACTCTCAAAAGCTTTACTTGTGCTCCCAGCTGTGACCAAAGAGCCTTCCTTCCATGGTGTATGTGAGAGAAGGGAAGAGCTTTTCAGAAACCACACTTGAGTCCATGGCAGAGTGAAAGAGGCAGGAGGCATCAGGCCAGTTTCCAGATTTCTTTCTGGCCCAGATTATTGAGATTTACATCCAGCCTCTGGGGCAGTTTAACCAAAAGCTGTTACGATGATCCGGGTTTCACACAGTTATAAAAACCAAGTAGGAGCCTGATGTCTTTATTTCTCATGAAGTCTTGTTGGGGGAAAGTAAAGCATACTTGTGTCCCAAATCCTGGAGCAATAGGGCCATGATGGGGAAATATGCAGTTCTCTCACCAAGACAAGATAGTAACAAAGAATAATCCTCTCCCCTTTTTTCCCATATTCATTTATGTAAGTTGGTCAAACTGGCATCTACTCACCATAGATTTTTAGACTTGAGAGATATAGAATAATCTTTCTTCAAATGCTACTCTTATTCTCTTAATCCTTCTGTCCTTAGAAAACATCCAGTCAAATAAATTAATAAGCCTACTGAAGGAGCTGAGGTGCAGCAAGACTCATTATATCAGAGACTAACAAGGTTCACATAATTCTTAGCTCTGCAGGGCCTATTAGTCAGATACCAGCTGCAATACTTCTGTGTAATAAATTACCAAAATCTCAGCAACATAAAACAACAATTATTAATGTTTTCTTAATCATAGTACTGCAGATCAGTGAGAGAAGCTTGACTCCAAGCATCCAGTGGGTTCAGGTTTCCTGCATCTGTCTCTAATCCTGGAACACGTGCAGACCCAGGACGTAATCTTTTCATGGTGGTTGCAGAAACTCAAGAAGGATAGGAAGGAACATGTAATGTTTCCTAAGGCCTAAGCTATGAACTGGTGCACTGTCACTTCTGCTGCATTTCATTGGCCAAAGTTCCTCATATGGTCAGGCCCAATGTCAGTTGGGTGAAGAAGTAAAGTCCATTCACCGTGACTCATGGCAAGAGTGGGAAGGAGGCAGGAGTTATGAACAGAGAACACAGTGCACCCCACAGGGTAACTAAGGCAATGTCAGCCTAAGAGGATCAACATAAATCTTACTTTCTTGGTACCTTGGGTGGCATTACATAGTCTAGCCAAATGACCTACAACTGAGGTGAGGTTGTGTATTAAAAATTCCAATCCTAGCAGCCCGAGATGCATCTCAGGCTTATGAATTCTGAAAAACTTCTTCAGGAAATGCTATTGCTCTGAGTGTCATCCCTCATCCCAAGGTATAAGCAATGCACTAACCTGGCATCTTTATGGCACACAAATCTATATTCTGTTGACTACAAGATAATAGAGCTTTTGGAGAATTTTCTCAGGTCACAATTTGGGAATTGTAATGTACCTAAAAAATGGAGCCTGCTCATGAGAGGAAATTATCCTTGGACTCCTCAGAGTTATTGCAAATGGGAAAGACTTACATTTGAGGAGCACTAAAGAATTTGAAAGCCAGGGGCGCCTGGGTGGCTCAGTTGGTTAAGCAACTGCCTTTGGCTCAGGTCATGATCCTGGAGTCCCGGGATCGAGTCCCGCATCGGGCTCCCTGCTCAGCGGGGAGCCTGCTTCTCCCTCTGACCCTCCCCCCTCTCATGTACTCTCTCTCATTCTCGGTCTCTCAAATAAATAAATAAATCTTAAAAAAAAAAAAAAGAATTTGAAAGCCAGCCTACATCTCCAGATTTCATGCTCCTCCCCGCCCCCCACCATGTATCAGCTGAGAGCAGGCAGACACCGAGAGAGATGCCACATGGCATGACCAGCACTGGAAGCTGGCTTTCCCTCTCTCATCCTATCATTTTTGCATAATAACAATGCAATGACATTTTGGATTTAGATGTAAATGACATTTGCATTTTGATATGAACTTTTTGGTTTTCCCTTCACAAACCTTGTTTATAAGGATTTCCTCCCAGAGTGACAGTGATTGACCAACTCCCTCCTGCTCTGGGGCTCATCAACCCCTGGCTTGACTCTGCAGCCATGGACGTGGCATCTTAGCACAGGTCACATGGGCTGGGGTCTAGTGCATGGCTGCTATGTGTCATCCAAGTGGCTTTGGGCTTGTTGGCAGGCCACCACTTAAACAGCCTCTCTAAGTAGGAAGTAACCTTGTTAGAGTATCCATGAGAGATCAGTAAGGACACAGACAGGGATGGAGCACTTACTGTGCAGGCTTTGAGGACACAGAGAAATAAGAGGTTTTTATCCCTGTGAAGCTATAGTCTAGTGGAACATACTGAGGTTTAAAGACATAATTTCAAAAGAATGTGACAAGGTGTGATGAGCAAACAACTATTTTGAGTTGTTGTCTAGGCAGTTTACAGGATGATTACCCTGTTCACACTGAGTCTGGGTATTTATTTATTTATTTTTAAGATTTTATTTATTTATTTGAGAGAGAAAGAGCACAAGCAGAGGGAGGAGCAGGGGGAGAGAGAAGCAGACCCCGACATGGGGCTTAATCCCAGGACCCAAGGATCATGACCTGAGCCAAAGGCAGATACTTAAGCTACTGAGACACCCAGGTACCCTGAGTCTGGGCATTTAAATAAAGATCTGAGTTTAGGATTTTTGCCACAAGTTCTCACTTTGCTATTCCTGGGGCACCTTTGAAAAGAACCACTTAGAATTGAGCCCACAGCAAGTTAGTGACCTCTGCCCCAACCACCTTATAAGTGGTAGGTCCTTGCTTGCCTGTCCTCTATCTCCTGCTTGCTTGTGACCTGGGACCAAGGACTGCCCTTTCCTGGCTCATTGTGCATGCCACCTACCCCATTCTGGGATATGTGAATAATACATCTGTGACTTTACTTACTTCATGAGGGTGTATTGAAACTGCACCTCAGTCAAGAGACCTTATGTTTTTCACTTCCCTGAAGTGGAAGCTTGGAGGCCGAGGAGGAGGCCTGCTCACCCCATGTAGGTGGCTTGTGCCTCCCCAGTCAGCAGGTCTTAATCTGCATCACTTTATATTGGCTGTTCCAAGCACTTCTTTTTTTTTTTTATTTACATTACATCATTAGTTTTAGATGAAGTGTTCCATGATTCATTGTTTGTGCACAACACCCAGTGCTCCATGCAGAATGTGCCCTCCTCAATACCCACCACCAGGCTAACCCATCCTCCCACTCCCCTCCCCTCCAGAACCCTGTTTGTTTTTCAGAGTCCATCGTCTCTCATGGTTCGTCTATCCCTCCGATTTCCCCCGCTTCATTCTTCCCCTCCCACTACCTTCTTCTTCTTCTTTTTTTTTTCTTAACATATATTGCATTATTTGTTTCAAAGGTACAGATCTGAGATTCAACAGTCTTGCACAATTCACAGCGTGTTCCAAGCACTTCTTAAAGGTAGGTGGTAATCTCATTTTACAGGTGACATTGCAACTCAGTGAGTTCTAATAACTTGAGCAAGGGCCCATGTCAAGTTGACAGCTGAGTTGAGAATCCAACTCAGACCAAAATTTGACCCCCAAGGTTTTGCTCTTCTCACCACTTGGTTCATGGAGAGTGAAGCATCCCATTTTGGGGGAACATGGTACCTCCAAAATCTCATCTTTAACAGTCCCGTCACCTAATGTAATTCTAATCTCCTATGTTCATTTCTTTGTTCTCTCTACTTGGGCAGGAAGTATATCTTATAAGAATTTGAATCTCCTGAAGCAATGATATGCTACTGGATGCTAGTAGATACTCAAAAAATAGCATCAAGATTAAAAACAAACAAACAAACAAGCAAACAAACAAAACTACTCACACAGCTTCAAAAAGCATACCCTGCATTGCAAAGGCAAATGGAAGTATGCTTGAGGTGATATGCTGCCTTGTTTTTTGGGGGTGTCTGAATTGCCCCTCTCAGTTTTCTCTTCTTGATCAGCAAACACCCAGGGATGAAGGATCAGATGAAAAAAAAATTAGTGTCAGCATATGTGGTGATGAGAACTGGGTGTTATATGCAACTAATGAATCGTTGAACACTACATCAAAAACTAATGATCTACTACATGCTGGCTAATTGAACATAATAACAAAAAATAAATAAAAAAATTAACATCAAAAGCACATTAGAAAAAAAGACAAGTATCCAGTCATTTCAACGGCTCTCACACACACACACACACACAAAATACGTTCTTCCCTTTCCTTATTCTATTTAAAGTCCTCATTGACCTTCCTAAATTCCCAGTTTCCACTTAATCTCTGTGCTGGTCAAGATAGCAGTCCTCATTCCCTAACCTTCTCTTTCCACCCAGTGGTCACCCTTTGAAGTCAAAGAGAATGCCACGCACACAAGGAAGCCATTAGTAGAGTCCCAACCTATATAGCCTACCATAAATTAGAATGCTAAGGAAGTCTTTTCATCCACTGCAAAGCCACTCAGGCTGACTGCTGGCAGTGCCTTCCCATCGATGACAGGTCACCAAAGAGTTCTCTCTACACAGCTCATTTCTGGTGGCAGCAATATTCCTGTCTGACTTCTGAAGTGATTTTTGCAATGTACATGGCTGCCAGAGGCAGGGATTCTGGAATGAGAGTTTTAGCAGCAGCCCCCTGCCCCAGCCTGCCCCTTCTCTCTGCTGTGGAAGGGCTGGGGAGCCAGCCTTGTGTGGGCTCCCTTACTGCCTTTCTTCCTTGAATCAGGAGCCTCACAACCTAGTCATATATTTATACTCCTAAGACTCCTACTGTGTCTGTATGCTTCAGTTCAAGTTTTGACTTGACTTCTAAATCTCAAGTGTATTGAGTTTATTGAAAAGTGTGAAGTTGGCATATATGGTAATGATGAAATTATAGCTTCCTTAAGAATTTCCTATATGGGGCCGCCTGGGTGGCTCAGTCAGTTAAGCGGCTGCCTTCAGCTCAGGTCATGATCCTGGGGTCTTGGGATCGAGCCCCACATCTGGCTCCCTGCTCAGCGGAGAGCCTGCTTCTCCCTCTCCCTCTGCCTGCCACTCTGCCTACTTGTGCTCTCTCTCTATCTCTCTGTCAAATAAATAAATAAAATCTTAAAAAAAAAAAGAATTTCCTATATGTCAAAGCATAGAATTATTTTAAATAAAATGTTTCTATGAATATAAAATATTCATATAACTGATTGTTATAACACTTTATCCAGAAGGTGGCAGATTCTAGGATATGAAATACTAAGAAGATATTTGCTCATCTTATTCCCAGGTTAAATCTGGAGAGAGAAGGAGTGCTGGAGTGAATCGTGAATTATTGCATTCTTGGGGAAATAGTTACATCTTGAGTCTCAGTTTCCCCATTTGCAAAATAAGGTGGGGATGAGTGGTCTATTTCCTTCAAGTTCCAATAATTCTATTCCTGGTTTGGGTTCTCCCAGAAGCAGAGAGAAAAGTTGATTCAGGAGGTGATCTCAGGAGACTCTGTTAAGAGTGGGGGGGAAATAAGACAGAGAAGACAGCCATAATGAATGTATCATCAGTCCATCTGTCTCTGTGGGCCACTGGGCTTAATCCATCTGGAGAACCCCAGAAAACAGTATGGAACATGACCTGAGGGATCTGGGGTATTTGCACACCAAGTCCAGGCAGTCATTTTGAGGGCTGTTCCTAAAAGGCACTTCTGGCCTGCCACATGGTAGAAAATGCTGGAGAAATCCCTGTGGCCGAGAAATGCAGGTGCTGATGGCTGGAAGGTGGGCAGCAGTCCTGGGGTTGGCGGAGGTGTGGGGACATGGGTGGAGCACCAGCTGTGCCTGCTAGATTCATGCTCCAGATCTGCACGCAAGTTGTGCCTTGTAGACAAATGGTGACTCTGTCTAGTCAAGGTGAAAGTCATAGCAGAATCATAACCTGTATCTTTGTGATAATTGCATAGTCTCATTTGGTCTGGAGGTTTTATCCAGAGCATCACAGGACACAGACATTGTTAATATAGAGCCTTGTTGGTAAAGACATAAAAACACATGTTCAGATTACTTTTTCTATTAGTAAATTCATGTCATTCTTTCGAAGTCACCATGTCTTGCTGTCATGATGTCGTTCTCACTTGGATTCTTTTTTTTTTTAAAGATTTTATTTATTTGACAGAGAGACACAGCGAGAGAAGGAACACAAGCAGGGGGAGTGGGAGAGGGAGAAGCAGGTTTCCTGTGGAGCAGGGAGCCCGATGTGGGGTTCGATCCCAGGACTCTGGGATCATGACCTGAGCAGAAGGCAGATGCTTAACAACTGAGCCACCCAGGAGCCCCTCTCACTTGGATTCTGATGTGCCTTCACAAGCAAGAGAATAATGGCTGGGGGGTGCCTGCGTGGCTCAGTCGTTAAGTGTCTGCCTTCAGCTCAGGTCATGATCCCAGGGTCCTGGAATCGAGCCCCGCGTTGGGCTCCCCGCTTGGCAGGAGGCCTGCTTCTCCCTCTCCCACTCTCCCTGCTTGTGTTCCCTCTCTCGCTGTGTCTCTCTCTGTCAAATAAATAAAATCTTTAGAAAAAAAAAGAGAATAATGGCTGGGAGTGAGGTAGTATTCTGGGACTGCACAATACCCAAGTGCTCATGCACAGGGTATCATGCACAGGACACATGTGGCTCATGGGAATAACATCCCACCCACCCCGAGAATGGCTCTTGTGTGTACTGAGCATGGCTGATTGAATGGAACATCAGCAAAGACATTTCAGGTAGATTCTAGTGCTTCTGGACAATTAAGGAACTTCCAGGGCAAAGAGAATTTGCTTCAAGTCAGATCCGTCCTTAGTAATTGAAAATCCCTGCCAATAATGAGGGGGAGAAAGATAGGCCTAAGTTTCTAGTTCCTTACATCTGTTTTTCAGTTTGTTAATGGAATTCATTCATTGAGTCAACAAATCTCACTTGAGCACCTGTCCTGCTCTGTCACCAGGGACACAGCAGTTTAAACTGATAAAATCCCACCCTCATGGAACTTCCTTTTTGGCAAGAAGAGATGGACAACAAACAGACAAACAAGTACCTAAATAAACACTGTGTTAGGGGTGAACAATGTTAGGGAGAGAAATGAGAGAGTGTAGGTAGATGGAAAGTAGTGGGGTTTAGGAGAAGAGATTTATCCAGATGTCAGGGGCCAGGGGAGCCCCGAAGATAAAATGCCTTTGAGGCTAGACCCGTGGGGATGGAAGGAAGTTGCTTGAAGGGTCCAGGCTGACTGTTTCCCAGTCAGGAAACAGAAAAGCAAAGAATCTGAGGCCAGGGGAAGAACCAGGGTGGGATTGAGCAGGGGAGTTGAGGACTGAGTGCCCGGAGGTGAGCCCGTCAATCATGTGAGAACTTTGGCTCTCACCTTGAGTGATGTGGGAAGCAGAGGCCTGACAATCTCTGATTTTGGTTTGAAAGGCATCACTCAGGAGCTCAGGGGAAACAAAGCTGAGGGAAGTAGCAATAAAGCTATAGAGATAGTTTTATGCCAATTTTGTTCATATCATGTGCAAAAAAATCCTCTAGCTCCATCTTTCCTAGCTGCAAAGGACTGAATTGTGTCCCCTCCAAATTCCTGTGTTGACGTTCTAACTTCCTAAGTGGCGGTGTTCGGAAATAGGGCATTTGGGAGATAATTAGGTTTGAATGAGGTCATGAGGGTGGAGACTTTATGATGCAATTAATGCCATTAGAAGAAGAGGAAGAGACACCAGGGCTCTCTGCCAGGTGAGGATACAGGGAAGAGGTGGCCGTGTGCAAGTGAAGAAGAAGGCACTCACCAGGAAGTGACCATGCTGGCACCTTGGTCTTGGACTTCGAGCCTCCAAAACTGAGAGAAAATAAATCTCTGTTGTTGTTTAAAGCCACACAGTCTTTCTCTCTCTTTCTTCCTTCCTTCCTGCCCCTCCTTCCCTCCCTCCCTCCCCCTTCTCTATCTTCTTCCTCCTTCCCTCCCTCCCTTCTTCCCTCTTTTTTCCCTCCTTCCCTGTCTTCCTCCTCCCTCCTTCCTTCCTTCCTTTCTTCCTTCCTACCTCCCCTCCCTCCCTCCTCCCTCCCTCCCTTCCTTCCCTTCTTCCTCTCTCTCTTTTCCTTCCTTCCTTCCTTTCTTTCTTTCTTTCTTTTTCCCTTTCTTTCTTTCTTTTCTTTCTTTCTTTCTTCTTTCTTTCTTTTTCCCTTTCTTTCTTTCTTTTCTTTCTTTCTTTTTCTTTCTTTCTTTCTTTCTTTCTTTCTTTCTTTCTTTCTTTCTTTCTTTCTTTCTTTCTTCTTTCTTTCTTCCTTCTTTCTTCCTTTCTTCCTTCCTTCCTTCCTTCCTTCCTTCCTTCCTTCCCCATATCCAAGGATTTCTTTATCACTGATAGAATTTTCAGAAATTCACATTCAAAGCATAACAAAATATAAGGCCCATACAGACCCATCCATAAGTAGAATGTGATGCACACAAAGGAAACCCAGGACAGCCGGTAGAGGTGTGGAGACCAGAGACAGAGGCTGCATGTGGCCTCACCACACGTGAGGGGCTGGGTCTTCCCAGGAGAAATTCAGTAAGGGCAGGTGGTGACTTTGCCCTAGGCTTGCAACAAGCAGTCCTGTCTGGGGACTGCCTCCTGTGCTGATAGGGGGAGCCTGACAACTGAGAGGAAAGAAACCTCTCATGTTTGAAATCATGTAGTCTGTGGTGCCTTGTGCTGGCAGTCCAAGCAGACTCATACATGAGCCACTTGTATTCCCTTTGCCTAAAGTGGCTGGCAGAAATCAGTGGCGACTGGAACTCTCCAGGGAGTGATGCTTAGGACCTTAAGGAGACTGCCTGGTGGACAGAAGTGTTTAGAAGGTAGGCCATAGGGAGGCCAGCAGGCCCGGACCGTGCAGAGCTAGGTGGACCCTGGGGTGGAAGCTGAGATTTCACCTTCCATGGGAGGGGAGCCCTTGCTGGGTTTGGGCAGAGAAGTCAGATAGTGATGCTTGTTATAAAAAGATGGTGCTGGCTGCTGAGTCCCCCCCAGAAAGCGGGACAGCAAGTGAGGAGCCCAGGAGAGATGGTCAGTCCAAATGCAGGCCCAGAACTTCAGTGACCCAGTGGGGTGGCTACAGTGGGGAAGGGGGCAATGGAATTGGGTAACATTTTGGAGGTTCAAAGACTTGTGGATTGAGTGTGTGTGTGTGTGTGGGGGGGGTTGTTGAGGGAAGAGACAGCCAGGTAGGGCTGAGTTCAGGCTCACGTAAATGGTGGGATAGAATAGCAGGCAGGTTGGGGGTGGGGGTTAGTGACCACCAGAAACTGTACAGCAGCTGGGTCACAGGGACACAGCCAGGATCAGATGCCAAGGGGATGCATGGAGAAATACCATGAGCCTGGGGCCCAATGGGTAGCAGGAAAGAGAACCGAAGCAGAGGAAGTGGGGGTGGAGGTGTGTGGGAAGGGAACAGCCCTGGCTCAGTCTTGCTTGGATTTCCCTGGATGCTTGCAGACCAGCAGGTGACAAACATAAATAAATTCCATGTAGCATCTGACCCACGGGTCACTGCTGTAATAACTACAGTCCCAGGTCTTCTTTCTGAATTTAGGGTTTTAAGGGCTGAACATTAAATTCTTTTATTTTAAACAGAATTTTCAAATATAGACTGGTTCACCATTAGGAAAGAGTTGTTCAAAATGACTCCTAAAGCCCCTTTCTTTCTTTTCTTTTCTCTTCTCTTCTTTTCTTCTTTTCTTTTAGCAAGCTCTACGCTCAAAGTGGGGCTTGAACTCACAACCCTGAGACCAAGAATCACATGCTCCACCAACAGAGCCAGCCAGGAGCTCCTCCTAATGCCCCTTTCAACCTTAAAATTCCAATGATCAGATACCAGAGCTTTAGCAATGCTGAATATATGTATTTCTTTTTTTTTTTTTTAAGATTTTATTTATTTACTTGACAGAGAGAGACATAGCGAGAGCAGGAACACAAGCAGGGGGAGTGGGAGAGGGAGAAGCAGGCTTCCCGCAGAGCAGGGAGCCTGATGTGGGACTCGATCCCAGGACCCTGGGATCATGACCTGAGCCGAAGGCAGACGCTTAACGACTGAGCCACCCAGGCGCCCTGAATATATGTATTTCTTAACCATAACAGTCCACTTCTTAGTTTAACCTTGTGGATTTTTTTCAAAACCCGTCTCAATGGCTTTTTGTGAATTTATGACATATGCCATTGAATTTCTGACAGGTGAGGTCAAATTTTAAATCTTAGGGGAAAATTTTTCTGTTCTGTTGTCAATAGGTAATTGGTATATACAGGAGAGTTTGTCTTTGGATATATGTATATATTCAATCATACATTCATATCAATTCATGAATCAATCATATTTCTTTAATTTAATTTTATGAATTTCATATGTATGTATGATTTTATGAATTTGATTTTTTAAAGATATTTATTTTTTTTTGAGAGAGAGTGCACAGTGGGGAGGAGCAGAAGGAGAGGGAGAGGGAGTGTTAAACTCTGTGCTGAGTGTGGCGCTGGATGTGGGGCTTGATCTCACAACTCTGAGATCATGACCTGAGCCGAAACCAAGAGTCAGATGCTTAACTGACTGTGCCACCCAGGCGCACCGTATACATTTGATTTTTAAAGTACTGAGAACATTGCAAAAAATGATTTAACTGATTTTTCTGAATCACAAAGAGAAAATGACTTTGCTTTTGTAGTCTACTATCTGAAATAATTAAAACACTGTGTTATTTTTCTAATACCCGTTTGAGTTAAGTAGGTGGGAACTGGAATGCAATTTCAGTTTCTATTGAATAAAAAACTAAGTGGGAGATAAGACACAGTGCTCTTCTAACCCAAATTCTGCATCGATGCTGCACTCGACAGGAGGGGCTGTTTGCATCAACTTAAGGATGGACTGGATGGCACAGTAAGTTTCTTCCCATCATGTTGGCCAAACTCTCTTCAGATACTGTGAAATGCTGTTTCATGTTTCTTAAGTTTTAATTTACTAAAATAATTTCTTGTTGTTCTAGGAACCCCAAAAGTAGATTATTGCATTAATTCAAAAATAATCAGAAAAGTCATTCAGTGATGCACTGGCAAGAACCTTTAGTCTTGGTCATGGCTACTTCACCATGTCAATTTTATATTTTTTTCTTGAGCAAGTTGTGTGTAAATAGGTAAATACAGGAATAACATAAAGCAAAATGAATGGCTGGAAAGCAGGCAATGCAGGAGATATGGTTATTTGGCATTATCACAATTTTTCAGAAATACTCAGTTTTTATACTGCAAAAACAAGCCCTAGACTCAATCTACTGAAATCGATTTGAATGTGGAGTTTAATGCTGTTAATAGCCCATACATAATTTACTCAAATATTTGAAATTTTAGATGCTTTCATTCTGTTTTAAACAAACCTAACTTATTTGCAAATGGTAAAAAATACCAGAACAATTGCAAGAATGCTTTTTTTTAGTTCTGAAGATATTGCTTCACTTTAAAGCATCAAGGATGATTTAGATTTTTGGAAGAACTGAGGAGGCATGAAGATTTCTGAATTCCCACAAATGCAAACCACCACTGAGAGGACCAGCCTCAGGACAGCTGTGGTTTGGAAGCCAAATCAGTGCAGCAGCAAAAAAGAGCTGTTCTTTTTTGAATAATAATGACAACAAAACCTCTCCAAACTGAAACTGAGGAAGAACTAGAAACATGGTTTTCTTACTAATGTGAGGTTGGAAACATTGGCTTTTAAGTGAATTGGCCATGACCACACCAACACTTGGATGGGATTGGGGCTGGGATTGCAGGCAGATGTGAGTTTGTCATTTGCATGCCAACATTCAAAAACTTTTCTCCTTTCTCTTGCTAGCACATTGAGGTGGGCCTTGCTTGAGAG
This sequence comes from Mirounga angustirostris, assembly GCF_029215605.1. NCBI lineage: Eukaryota > Metazoa > Chordata > Mammalia > Carnivora > Phocidae > Mirounga > Mirounga angustirostris. Next base: position 91,882,567 of record NW_026991718.1, on the reverse strand, counting down.
ACACAAACTGATTATATACACATGTTACCTGGAAACATGATGTTTGGCTTAATATGAGGTCCGTGTACTTAGGCTCTTGTGTATAAAAATGCAACATTTATCCAGGATATTTGTCAAATGCTCAGAAATGTCTACTATGCTAGAGAGCTGTCAAAGAAGCAGTCTTTTCCCATGGAGAGCTCATTAACCCCATTTCTACCAACTGAATAAGTTCTGTCCTGCCTGGGAGAGATCATGGCACCAAAATGTATGGCTTCAAATTGAGGAGTGAGGAGGGGGACTGAAGAAAATCAAGATTTCTTGCTAGGACCCAAGGACTACCCATGCTTTCCCAAATATGTGTTTTAAGTGGTCATTCTCCACTTACTCCATTCATCTCTGCATGTGTCTAACTATTTATTCCATTTCAAAAAGGCTTGCTATTTTTCAAATAACATGTTATTTTCTAAACTCATTGCTTTAATATACAAAGAACTCTTATAAATCAAGAAGAAAAAAAATATTTCCAGAGGATATGAACAGAAAGAGAAATAGAAATGGTTTTTAAAAGATTTTCACTTATCAGCTGGGCAGAGATGAAAACTTTGAAAACATGTTGAGGGACATCTGTGATTATACACAGTGTTGTTGAAATTGTGGGAAGACAGTGACTCTCATACATTGCTAATTGGGCTGTAAACTAGTAAAACTTTTTTGGAAACAATCAGGCAGTATCTTCCAAAATTTAAAATGCATGGATTTCCTTGTTGCAGAAATTCCACTAGAATTCTTCTGACTGATAAGACTCATGGTCACACAATTTGAACATGGTACAGTGACTACTTCTGGGGTGGGGAATTGTAAGGGTGGCGAGAAACTCATTTATTCTTTGCATGCCATTTATATTGTTTAAATTTCCTACACGTGTTAGTTAGTCATAGAAAAGAAACTAAATATATATATATTTGTTGGATACAGAAATGACTATAAGTTCACACACACACACACACACACACACAAGGACATGGCCTACAAACATGGAGATCAAGTGGAATGATAAGAAGGTGAGAAATTAGGCTGAAGGGAAAATAAAGGGAGAAACCAGGGGTAAGCCTGCATCATGTACAGTTGTTGGCTGTGAGCTGAAAGCATCTGATGTAAAGACTTCCGAGTGTCTATGGATGAAAGCAATCCTTTGCCAGAAGTCTAACTATCCAGGACCTGAGATCGGAGAGAAGTTTCTCCTGAACGTTCTCATGGAGAAGGATATAGTAAATAATATCCTTAAAATAAAGGTCCAGAGTTAATTCAATAAAATGTTTCAATAACAATCTAGCCTTGTGGTAGATTGGATTATCATTCCAGATTCTCATTTCGTCTTTGTAAAAGGGTTCTCCATCCATGTGCCTTATCTAGAGATTTAGTGGTATCTCTCACTAGAGTGGGTAGTAGGTACATCCCCACCGCACTCTCTGACATCAGTTCCCAAGTAGAACTTCCTCTCCCAATGAAATGAGGGCAGAATTGGCATAAGTTGTGTCTGAGTAGAGGATTTAAATGTGTTAGCATGGTTTGGCTTGACGTTTTGAACTTAAGCTTCCACTGAAGCTGAAACATACCCCATGTAGCTGTTGCTCCTTCAGTCTGTGTCCTGGAATGAAGACACATAGGTCAATCTGGAACCATAAACAAAGCCTGGAGTCCAGCTGAGATCAGCTGATCTGCAGACCTGTGTGTGTGGAATAAATGCAAATGTGATTATTACATTATTGCAGCAGAACCCTGGCTAATGCATCTCTGGAGATGGTGATAAAAAGTGAAAATAAGTCCAGAAGGAGTCTTTTGAGTTGCTGGAGATAATGAGGATAGGCAGATCCTCTAATAGAAGGATATAAACTTCCCCTAAGATCATGACCCTACTTGGAGACTCTAAGAAATTATTGATAATGGGTGGGGGACAATGGTACTCTGTGAATGACATGGTACTCTGAGTGAACTGCAAAAGCAATTCATTTTATCACAAGAAAACTGCGCCATTATTCTGAGGACAATGAACGATGCCTTTGGGCACTCACTGAGAGAATGTGTAGAAATTGGGATGGATGGATAAAGTGTGTGTGTGTGTGTGTGTGTGTGCAGACATGCATATGTTTGTGTGTTCTGAGGGGGTACCTGGGATTAGAGATTCTCTTTCCCATCTTTCCAGGATGGTCTGCTAAGAATCTTAGTGTTAAAAGTATGTCAGGGTCAAGGATTAAAACGCAAGTGTAGATGCAACAATCCTGAGCCTTACCTTTGGGTTTTCTCCCCATCTCCTTCAGTATAACTCAGTTCTCCAAGAATAGTGTTTTAGGAATGGCCTAGGGCAACGGCTCAAAGCAGAGTCTAGATGTAGGCATGGGAAGTTGGTGTCTTCACAAGGGATTACAAGACCCCTGTAAACACAGCCATGATTCTATAAGATTGGCAGACAAAAGTCTTGGGCAGAAGTTTAGCATATATTTTATAATCGGTTTTTTGAGTTTAGAAAGAAAGAGAATGTTTTTCAGTTAGTCAATGACTTCTGGCTTCATCCCAAGCCCATAAATGAACTTAACAACAAAGTTTAATGATTGTTGGACATAGTCATCTTTAGGAAGAAAGGAGAGTCTGAAAGAAAGGCTGGAGAAGGCAGATGATCTTATTTTGAATATTCTTTCTTAGCCAATTCAATTAGAGAATCACTATTCTGCTTGTTGGCCTATTGTTTTAGTTTGTCTAAATAAGAGAAATATTTTCATGGAGGAAAGAAGTGGTTTGATTTTCTTAGTGTTATGTCTTTGGATATGATTTCTCTCTATTTCTGTCTCTCTGTCTGTCTGTCTGTTCTCTCTTTCTTCCAGCTCCTTCCTACTAATATCTTGGTTAGGTTGCCTCCCTGACTTTCATTCTTCCATGTCTCAAGTCCACACTTAGTACCACATTTGAAGCTTCAAGGTCTCTATTATTCAGGATATCTGTCTATTATCTATCTTTTATCTATCTATCTATCTATCATCTATCTATCTATCATCTATATCCACATTCAGTGCAAACGCCAACCCCCCTTCAGATATTCATAACATTATATATAATATGTAGACATCTATACTTATCATATATATATATATAAATAAGTAAAGAGAGATTTATTTTAAAGATTGGCTCACACTATTGTAGAGGCCAGAATCTCAAGTTTGCAAGGAGGGCTGGCAGGCTTGAATCTGCATGGAGGCAGAATTCTTCCCTGTTCTGGGGGGACCTCAGTCTTCTCTACTAGAGCCTTCAACTGATTAGATGAGGTCTATTCACATTCTGGTGGTGCTCAAAGTCTACTGATTTAAATCCTAACAACAACAACAAGAACAATAAGAACAACAACAACAATAAACAACAAAATGCCTTCACAGCAACATCTAGGTTGGTGTCTGACCAAGCAACTGGGTACCATGGCCTAACCAAGTTGAGACATAAAATTAACCATCACAGGGTCAGCACTCACCATACCCCATGCCCAGCTTTAGACCAATATTCCATCCTTCTGCTGGTCCAGGTGGGGAAATAGAACAATTAGGACCCCACTTAAATGCAGACAATAAATGAATACCATTGACATTCTTGGTAGTTAACTGAGAAATATTTGCCACTTGATTTTTCAAGTAAATATAAAGATGTGTATCTTTAGCACACACTTGTACTGTTTGGCAGATGATACATCCTTATTATGGTACACTGGTGTAGGAAATTATTGGACTCCCTAGTTCCATATGGTGACATATTCCTTTTGTGATATTAGAATATGAGTGCATTAAATTTTTTAGTGTGTGTGTGTGTGTGTATGAGGAGGCATATGTGTCACAGCTGGAATTTAAAATATCAAGGAACCAGATGTACATTCATATGATCATATACGTATATACACATATACTACACACCCCTTTAAAATGGGAACAGTTTCATTTGTATCTTTTGGTTTTGTTGAAGGATCTTGAGAGTGAGTAAAACCATAAGAAAACATATGGAAAAGCAGTCAAATAGGTTATAAATATAATCTACATTGTTTTAACAGCATCACAGAAGGAGGAGGGCAGTGATGGTATTTACTGATTATTTAGAGTTGATGTCAGGTCCTGTATGAGGCACTTCTCTTGTATTATCTCATCTGATGTTGTGAGGAAGCATTTTCCTTAAACTGGGGAATAAGGCTCAGCAAATAAAGTGCAAAGCAAGATTTGCTCTAAAGTTTGCCTTAATCTAAATACATGTGGTTTGTCCCCTATTACACTGTAGCCACATCTCTGACCATGTATGAATGCTTCCAGAACACTCAGTAGCAAATTACTCATAAGGTTTAATGGTGATGATGGGCAATGTGCAAACACTGCTTTGAAAGTCTTCCAGGCAAAATTATGCTTTATGGCTTAGAACTTGGGGATACACTGATCCTGTATGGTGATCAGAAGGGAATTCTTCCTCCTTTCCCCCTCTTTTCTGCTTCAGAATACCCCTCTTTCCACAGAGGAGACTCTGTTAGCCTTCCCTTTACCAGTTTCCTTTGTTTTAGGAAAATCATCCCAACTGCCCCATAGGGGATGGATTGGAGGGGATCAGTTTGGGAGACGGAAGGGTTAATACAAGTAAGACATGGTGGAGACAGAAATGGACTCAAGACTCTTCAGGAGGTACAACCAGCAGGATGCAATGTTGGTTGAGTGGGCTGGGAAAGTGAAGGTGAGTGAGGTCAAAAAGTACTTCTGAGTTTCTGGTTTGGGCCATGGGGCAGATGGAGTAAAGTTTTGGTGGGAAGGTAATCAGTTCACTTTGTGTCTGTAGAGTCGAAGGTGCATGCAGGCCATCTGGGTGGAGTTATCCAGTAGGTGGTGCTGTGGCAGTCAGAAGGGAGGGCATGGAGAGATGGATACAGAGATGCAACTCTGGGGAGTCCAGGGACCGGCACATTGCCTGTTTCCCACAGGTGCTCACCAGATATTTGTGAAAAGTGCGGGATAAGAGGAGTTGTTGTGGACACACTTGGGTTGGGATAGGAAGTTAAGTTTTCATTTGAAGGCTTTTTTCTCTGATGAGGGTGTTATCTGCTGAAAGTAAGAGTGGGTGATGGTGTTTTACGATTGAGCAGAGAGAAGTTCTGAACTTAGCCAACTATTGAAAGGAAATGAGTCAACTAAAAAAAGATAAAGGGATCCTTGAGCAATCTCAAGGGCTGAATGGGGGTAGGATGCTGTAAATTAATAGTGGTTCCAGCCTCCTAGGTGGTATGGCTTTGTCAGTAGAGACAAAGACAATTCCCAGATGGTAGAATTTGGGTTGATTAGCAGTTGGGGTTTCACTGAGTACTTACAATGGGAGTGAGGCCAGGGAGTTGATGTGATTGACAGGAGAGGAGTCTGGGACTGTTCCCTTGTCTTTGATTTTTTGGAAGAGTTTGAGAAGTGGTGTTAATTCTTTAAATTTTTTGTTAGAACTCACCACTGAAACCATCTGGTCCTGGGCTTTTCTTTGTTGGAAGGTTTTTGATTATTGATTCAATGTCCTTACTCATAATTGGTCTGTTTAAATTTTGTATTTCTTCATGATTCAGTGTCTGCAGGTTGTATGTTTCTAGGAATTTATCCACTTCTTGTAGGTTGTCCAATTTGTTGGCATTCATACTAGTCTCTTATGATCCCTTGTATTTCTGTGGTATCAGTTGTAATGTTTCCTCCTTCATTTATATAAATTTAAAATTTGGGGTCCTTTCTTTTTTTCTTGGTTAGTCTAGTTAAAGGATTTTCAATTTTGTTCACTCTTTCAAAGAACCAACTCTAGTGTTGTTAATCTTTAGTATTGCTTTCCTATTCTCTATTTCATTTAATGCTGCTCTAATCATTATTATTTCCTTCTTTCTGCTAACTGTGGCCTTAGCTTGTTCTTCTTTTCCTAGTTCTTTGAGGTATAAAGTTAGGTTGTTTATTTGAAATCTTTCTTTTTTCTTGATGTATGGGTTTACAGCTGTGAACTTCCCTCTTAGAACTGCTTTTGCTGCATCTCATAAGTTTTGGTATTTGTTTCCATTTTTGTTTGACTCAAGGTATTTTTTAAAAGATTTTCAATTTTTATAAGTAATCTCTACATCCAACATGGGGATTGAACTTACAACCCCAAGATCAAAAGTTACATGATGAGCCAGCCAGGTGCCCCAAGATATTTTTTGAGTTCTCTTTTGATTTTTGTTTTTTTGATCCATTGGTTGATTGTTCTGGAGTGACTGTGATGGAGTTGGAGGGACATACTGTGTGCTCTCCATGGCATTGGGGAAGGACCAGCTGGGGTTGAAGAAGTGGAAATCTCAGTGAAGAGGAAGAAAAGTGAAGTGGGTGTGACAGAAGGAGAGAAGAATGTTCTGGGATGAGAGTGTAAGTATGAATGTAAATTTCAGCAGTGCTAGGGATGACAAGGGAAAACATCGCCAAAGTGGGAGGGAGAGGGAGGTTACTGGAGGTGGGTAGCCCAGGACTTGAGGGTGAGAGGTAGGACTCATGGCCCCAAAGACATGTGTCACCAAGGACTGGCTGGCATTGGCTGAGGGAAGGACAAAGGGCTCAGCACAGAGTTCTTCATGGGGGCACGAATGAGACTTAAGAGTAACACTGTACGCTTGGTAAATGTTGGGAAGCCATGCCTCATTTCAGCATTCCCTAAAAGCCAAACCTAAGACAAGGAACAGGGTGCAGGAGGTTTATTTGAGAGATGATTCTTGGGGCACAGAGAGAGAAGGGAGAGAGGGCAAGAAAGAAGGAAGAAAAGCCAATGAAAGGTTCACTAATGAATGGGCTGCTCTGAGGGCAACTGGGGCTCAGTCCCTCTGCAGACCTCCTGGGACTGTGTACAGTGTATCTAAGAACTAGCTCACTGAGTGGTGAGGGGTCCCCAGCTCTCACTCAGGACTGGCTGTGGGTTGTTGTGGGGATTCTATTGGTCAGCTCCTGTTCTGCATATAACCAAGGTGCTCCACTGGCAAGAGCTCATCTTCAGGAAAGAGGCAGGAAGTCTCCAGCTTGTATGGAAACCACCACAGTGGGCTGAGTGCATACAGGTGAGGCACTGCCAGGGCTATCAATTGGGTGGAGTGAGTCTGGAAGGAGCAGCTTTTGGGCAAAGGGGAAATGTCAAGACCTGGATGTGATAATATGGATAAAGAAGTGGTTGATCTCACTTCCTGATGCTGAGATGCTGAGATAAATGAGGCACATGGAGACACAGCAGCAGACCCTCGAGAGGGCTGCAGGGGGAAGTTCACCCACAAGCGAGAGCCAGGTTTCAACTAAAGCAGGAAGGCATGCTCAGTGAAGGGCTGTGGATGATGGGAGGTGTTTGCCTGAGCAAGGAGCTCCTGGAGGCTCAGGGAGGTTAGGTGAAAGAAGAGAAGTGACATGAGGTGATGAGGAGATGTTCAGAGCTGCAGGGAACACAAGTGCCTGGAGAGTTTCCCATCTGAGCCGTCACCAAGCAGTATAGGCATGTGATACAGGGTGGGTTCTGCTGGCCTTGTGGTTCCTCATAAAGTTTGTCCCCAGAGGCCTTGGGAATATTGGGGTTTCTCAGAAGGAATTATCTTCAGAGCATGTTTCTAGTGACTCCGAGGTTGGGTCCAAGAATCTTATTGTGTGTTAGAAATAACAGTGCCCCTGTGTCTGGAGGGAGCTCTTCTCTTTGGCAGGATCCTGGGATGGGACTCTGGTTTCAGGCCACTGGCTGACGGGGCCCTGGGCAATTGCCGGAGCTGGTTCTCTGTGTTCTGAGGTGGTTTCTCCAGGTGCCTGCTGGAGAGAAGAGCCCCAACCTGTGCTGTGTAACCTCATCCAAAGCTAGTCTGAGAGGGAGGAGAAGGGCTTTCTACACATTTGTCATTTTCACACTTTTTAAATTGACACAATTCTTTCTTCAAATGGGACGTTATCTCAAACCTAATAGAAAGCAGCAGAGCTGCTGAGACAGAAGTTTCTGAGTGTCAGACACAACATGGACTCTCCAAGTGACCAAAAGGAACCCAGTTTGAAAACCACCACTCCTGATCTACTAAAATCTACCCTAGCTTGGGCCATCATGGGACAGTGACACATTGAGACTCCCTTGCTTTGGCCTGTGTGCACTGCATTGCATTTTGATTTGGGTTCATTGAGGACGGCTGGTGGACATAGCTGTGCTTCCGTGTGTTGGTGAAGACCCTGTGTACTGTTCACACAGACACTCTTTTATGGGGCATGGCAAGAGAAACTCCTTGTAGGAGTTCCTGGCAGCAAAAAATGTTTTTCTTCTGAGCTGCTACTTGTTATTATTATTTTTTTTAATTTTGTGGCTACTGGGAATGTCATAACAGCATTTGTCTGCCTATAAAGCTTAGCTCCAAGTTTGTGGTCCATCCACCATCAGCATTTGTGCAGAAATTTTTTGGGCACAGAAGTTAACCTTGGATTTCACTGAACTATTTTACCCTCACTTTTCCTTTACTCTGTTTAGTTTATATAATAATTTGATTGAATTATGTACCTTATTGTGTTCAGAACAGGTAAAAGATTGCCTTTGGAATTGTAATGAATTTTGGTGATTTAAAGCTAAGTTTGAGTTGCCAAGAGACAGACTCTGGGACAAGGGTTGAATGCAGTCCTTGATTTGGAAGTGACCCTGGGGAACATTGGTAGGAGGGTGGGAAAGGGAGGTAGGGAGGGGAGGGGGGCAATGGCACAGGCGTGACCATGAGCAGGTGACCACTGTGGGACACTGGGGCTTCATCCTGCTGGGGACCTTTGGGAGAGCGGGTAGAGTATTGCTCAGAATTGTTTCACAAGGAGTAGGGAATTTGGAGTATTTGTCCACCAGCTCCCAACATTCATTGCTGAGGCTTGCTCCTGGGGCCATTAATTGCCTAGCATGTGGGTCTGCCCTATGTGGCCACACAAGCAGCTGCAGCCTGAAATGGCCTTCAGACCAGAAGCTGCATGTGTTTGCAACAGAAAAGTGGTTGCCCACACTGAAAGGTGAAGGTCGAGGGTAAAAAGGTGGAACATCCACAGATGTTGACTCTAAGAGCCTTCTAGAAGAGAGTGGGGAGATATATAAGAATGCCTTTATTTATATAGTGCCATCTGTTTTTTATTTCCATGAACGCTGACACTGCTTGTAATACAGCTAAAAAGAACTTCAGTAGTTTAAGCAAGAGCTATCATCTTCACTCCTTTGACATAACCTTACTTGCAAATGTTACCTCACAGTCCCTATTGTTAACACAAATACCATCACAGTGGCTCTCTCCTTAAGAGGTGAGCAGGAAGTCCGTCCTTTCCTTGAGCCCACCTCTTGGATCTGGAGGGCAGAAGGTGGAGGCTTACACGTTTATGTAAATCAATCCTGGCCATTTTGGGAGGAGGAGCAGGAGCTCACCTACGCTCCTTGGGGTCAGACTGGGACAGCAACCCTCAGAACAGGTTGGGTAGGACATTGAGTCAGGATGTGGCTCTTGGAGGCTTCCCCACCTGAGGTCGGTTACTCTGTGGGTCTGGGGCTACTGCTCTCCCAGGTGCCCCTCCAAACCAGGCACTGCACACACAACTCCTCACATCCTCTGGGCTCAGCTGAGGTCATGACTCTTGACCAGACTGTACTGAATGTTCTGGGGCCACCTAATGGTAACAATATGAAAAGCTGCTAATTCTCCCTCCTCCCCCATAGCCTGCTGCTGCTGCTGGAGTTCTTCCAAACAACTCTACCTTCTTAAAAATCCAGACCTTGATGTTCACTTTTTCCCCACTCCTCAAAATGGTCCATACCCATCCTTCACCAGCTGAGGGGAAGGAAGCACGGATAAAGAATGCTACTCTGGAGTGCCTTTGGGTCATCAGAAAGCAGTGGGCTGGCTTGAGGGCCTCTGAAATGGATCAAAATGAGTTTCACTGCACTCCTCAGCCTTCTTTATCCCAAGCTCACTTACCAGATATGCACCAGATATCCATTCCCCTACTTGCAACACCTGCTCCATGAAACTGGTGTAGACCTGTACCTGTGGGTCAGGCTCAGTCAGATCCTGGGGTCCTGCGTGGTTCACTGGCCATCTCTAAGTCTTGTAAAATTTAGATGACAAGATGGGCCTTGTGCACCTCATGGAAACAAGTCAGACCAATGGTATGAAAGTACAAGGTTAATTATTATTTTATTAATTTATTGTTTTAATTAATGATGTTTCATTGCTAATGTTAACTTGCTAAGTAGGAGAAATGATATATCATTTTGAATGTTTTTTAAGCTTTTGCACAGCAAAACCTAATACTAAGCATTTGTCATTTGTTGTTCTTAAAATAATGTCTTTTTATTGAGGTGTCATTTACATACAGTGCAATGCACACATATTAGGTGTTCACATACATCAATTTGATGCATGCAGACACCTGTGTAGTCCACACTCCTGTCAAGATACAGAACATTCCATCCTCCCAGAAAGTCCTTGTGTGTCGCTTCTCTCCCATCCATGCCCAAGAAGCAACCACTTCTCTGATTTCTACACCATGTTAGTTCTGCTTGTTCTACAACTTCATAGAAGTGTGCTTCATTGTGCCAGCCTCTTTTGTTCAGTGTAATGGTTTTGAGACTCATTCCTGCTGAGTTTACTGGAAGTTTATTCCTTTTTATCATTGAGTAGTATTTTAATGCATAAATATTGTGTATAAAAGCATATAAATATACATTTTCCTATTTTTAAAGGATTTATTTATTTTAGAGAGAGAGAGAGAGCATATGGGGGACAGGGAGGGACAGAGGGAGAGGGAGACAGCATCTCAAGCAGACTCCTGAAGAGTACAGAGCCAGACTTGGGACTCAATCTCATGACCCTGAGAACACAACCTGAGCTGAAACCAAGAGGCTGATGCTTAACCAACTGAGCCACACAGGCTCCCTACATTTTCTTATTGGTGAGCATTTGAGTTGTTTCCAGGTTTGGGTTATGGAGGTCATGAAAATTTATAAAGTATATCGTAAAAAGCAAGCCCTGATTCACCCCCATTCCCTCATCCCTGCCTCCAATTAATAGGTAAGTCCTGTCATTCTTCTGTCGCTTTTCCTCAGATTTGCCTCCCTCCTTCCATCACAGAAGGAGCTCTCCAGGCCAGGCTGGGGTGGTCCCTTCGCTGGTCCACTGGCTCTGCCCTGAGCTCCCTGCTGGCTCCTGCCCCTCTTCAATCTAACGTACACCTGGCAACCAGAGTGCACTTCTAAAAGCACAGGTTAGATCATGCCACTCTGGAAAGTAAAATTCAAAATATTACCCCTAAAGCCCCAGTGAGTGGACCTCTGCCTGCCCCTGTGGTCTCCTCCCATTCTGTCTCCTGCTTTATTCTCTGCCCTTCAACTGCACCAGTCTTTTCTCAGCAGCCTACTCACACCCAGCTCTTTACCAGCTCATATGCTGTTCTCTTGCTTCAAATGCTGCTCCTTTTATGCTGCTCATCTCATTCTCCATGCCTACACTTAAATGTCTCCACTTCAGGGTAGGCTTCTCCAAACACTTTTTTTTTTTTAAGAGAGGTATGCCTTCCTTTTTTTAAAATTTTATTTCATTATATTATATCACAATACATTATTTTTTGATGTAGTGTTTCATGATTCATTGTTTGCATATAACATCCAGTGCTCCATGCAGTCCATGCCCTCTTTAATACCCATCACCAGGCTAACCCATCCCCCCACCACCCTCCCCTCTAGAACCCTCAGTTTCTTTCCAGAGTCCATAGTCTCTCATGGTTCGTGTCCCCCTCCTATTTCCCCCACTTCATTTTTCCCTTCCTACTATCTTCTTCTTCTTCTTCTTTTTTTTTTTTAACATATAATGTATTATTTGTTTCAGAGGTACAGGTCCGTGATTCAACAGTCTTACACAATCCACGGCTCTCACCATAGCACATACCCTCCCCAATGTCTATCACCCAGAGATCCCCTCCTTCCCACCCCCCCACCACTCCAGCAACCTTCAGTTTGTTTCCTGAGATTAAGAATTCCTCATATTGTGGGAGGAGCAAGATGGCAGAGGAGTAGGATACCTGGATTTTGTCTGGTCCCAGGAAATCAGCTAGATAGGGATCAAACCATTTTGAACACCTACAAACTCAACAGGAGATTGAAGAAAAGAATAGCAACAACTCTCTGAACAGAAAAGCGACCACTTTCTGGAAGGTAGGACATGTGGAGAAGGGAATCCAAGGCGATATTTGGGAAGATAGATGGCGGGGGAGGGGGCTTCCATCAGCTGCTACTGGCAAGTGATAGAGCAGCAGAGCACAAAATTGGAACTTTTAGAAGTCTGCTCTGCTAGGGGATGTCGCACCAGTGGCTAAGCAGGGGGTGAAACACTAGCTGGGAGAGTGTGGTCTCAGGACCCTCGGGGTCACAGAATGACCGGGGTTGCCTGAGCGCTGCAGAGCTCCAGGTATCAGAGTGGGGAAGCCGGCTGCAGAGACGGAGCCTAGGAGTGGGCTCTCAGCTTGGGGTTGCCATAAACCATGATCCGCGGCACAGTCAGGCCACTGCTCTTCTAGCAGGGACCCAAAAAGTGGCAGATCCAGGGGGACTCCCCTTCCTCCCCTGGGAGGAGCGGTGCCAGAGCACATTGCAGGACTCTGCTGGGTTTGGAGACTCCACACAGGGTCGTGTGCCAGAGATAGAAATGCTTGGTCACAGGCTAGGTGAGCATGGAGTGCGGCCAGAGACCGGGGAGATGGCAGTGATTGCTTTTCTCAGGGCCCTCACTGAGGAGTGGGGCCCCGAGTTCTCAGCTCCTCCGGGGTGGAGATTGGGAGGCTGGAATTTTCATTCTTGTCCTCCAAAGCTGTACGGAAAGCTTGCAGGGAACAAAAGCTCCCGAGAGCAAACCGGAGCAGATTACTTAGCCCGCCCCGGCAAGGGCGGGGCAATTCCTCCTCCAGCAAAGACATTTGGGAACCATGGCAACAGGGCCCTCCCCCAGAAGATCAGCACGAAGAGCTGCCAAAGACCAAGTTTACCATCAATGAGTATGGCAGAATGTCAGCACTAGGGGAATACTGCACATAGAATTCATGGCTTTTTTAAACCATGATTCTTTAGTCTTTCAAAGTTAATTTTTTAAATTTTTTTTTCTTTTGAATTTTTCTTTTTCCCTTTTGCAACCAACATCTTATCAATCCCTTTTTTAAAAATCTATTTTATTTTTCATTTTTAGAGTCATATTCCATCCCTTCATAGTAGTTAACCTCATTTTTGGTATATATATAACTTGTTCTCTCTTTAAAATTTTGGGATACAGTTTCTTCTAACAGACCAAAATATACCCTAAATCTCTAGTGTATGGCTTTATTCTAGTCTCCTGCCTGATCACATTCTGTCCTTTTTTTTTAATCCTCTTCTTTCTTTTTTCAACCAACTTATCAATTCCTTTTATAAAATCTTTTATAATTTTCATCTTTACAGTCATATTCCATCACCTCATCATGTTTACCTTTATTTTTGTACATATATAAGCTTTTCTTTCTTTAAAATTTTGGGAGGCACTTTCTTTTAACAGAGCAAAATATGCAAAAAAATTACTGTGTGGCACTGATCTATGCACCAGTCTGATCATATTTGCACATATTCTGTCTTTTGTTTGTTTGTTTGGTTGGTTGGGTTTTTTAAATCTTTTCCTTTTTTGTTTTTTCCTTTTTCTTTCTTTCCCTTTCTTTTCCCCCAGTTTCAGGTCTCTTCAGATTTGTTTAGTGTATATTTTTCTGGGGTCATTGTTACCCTGTTAACATTTTGTTCTCTCATTCATCTACTCTTCTCTGGATGAAATGACAAGATAGAAAATTCACCTCAACAAAAAGAACAAGAGGCAGTACCAACCTATTCAATAAGACTTAATCAATACAGACATTAGTAAGATGTCGGAACTAGAGTTCAGAATGATGATTTTAAAGATACTAGCTGGGCTTGAAAAAAGCATGGAAGTTATTAGAGAAACCGTTTCTGGAGAAATAAAAGAACTAAAGTCTAACCAAGATGAAATAAAAAAGGCTATTAATGAGATGCAATAAAAAATGGAATCTCTAACTGCAAGGATAAATGAGGCAGAAGAGAGAATTAGTGATATAGAACACCAAATTATAGAAATTAAAGAAGCTGAGAAAAAGAGAGATAAACAACTACTGGAGCATGAGGGGAGAATTCGAGAGATAAGTGATACCATAAGGCAAAACAATATTAGAATAATTGGGATCCCAGAAGAAGAAGAGAGAGAGAGGCGCAGAAGGGATATTGGAGCCAACTGTAGCAGAGAACTTCCCTAACTTGGGGCAGGAAACAGGCATCAAATTCCAGGAGACACAGAGAACCCCCTAAAAATCAATAAAAATAGGTCAACACCCCGACATCTAATAGTAAAACTTACGAGTCTCAGAGACAAAGAGAAAATCCTGAAAGCAGCTTAGGAGGAGAGATATGTAACCTACAATGGTAGAAACATTAGATTGACAACAGACCTATACAGAGAGACCTGGCAGGCCAGAAAGGACTGGCAGGATATATTCAGAGCACTAAATGAGAAAAATATGCAGCCAAGAATACTATATCCAGCTAGACGGTCATTGAAAATAGAAGGAGAGATAAAAAGCTTCCAGGACATACAAAAACTAAAGGAATTTGAAAACACAAAACCAGCCGTACAGGAAATCTTGAAAGGGGTCCTCTAAGCAAAGAGAGAGCCTAAAAGCAACATAGACCAGAAGGGAACACAGACAATATACAGTAACAGTCACCTTACAGGCAATAAAATGGCACTAAATTCCTATCTTTCAATAGTTACCCTGAATGTAAATGGGCTCAATGCCCCAATCAAAAGACACAGGCTATCAGACTGGATTAAAAAACAAGACCCATCGATATGCTGTCTGCAAGAGACTCATTTTAGAACCAAAGACACCCCCAGATTGAAAGTGAGGGGGTGGAAAACCATTTATCATGCTAATGGACAAAAAAAGAAAGCTGGTGTGGCAATCCTTCTATCAGACAAATTAGATTTTAAACCAAAGACTGTAATAAGAGATGAGGAAGGACACTATATCCTACTTAAAGGGTCTATCCAACAAGAAGATCTAACAATTGTAAATATCTATGCCCCTAACATGGGAGCAGCCAATTATATAAGGCAATTAATAACAAAAGCAAAGAAACACATTGACAACAATACAAAAATAGTGGGGGACTTTAACATCCCCCTCACTGAAATGGACAGATCGTCTAAACAAAAGATCAACAAGGAAATAAAGACTTTAATTGACACGCTGGACCAAATGGACTTCACAGACATATTCAGAACATTCCACCCCAAAGCAACGGAATACACATTCTTCTCTAGTGCCCATGGAACATTCTCCAGAATCGATCACATCCTAGGTCATAAATCAGGTCTGAACTGGTACCAAAAGATTGGGATCATTCCCTGCCTATTTTCAGACCACAGTGCTTTGAAACTAGAACTCAATCACAAGAGGAAATCAGAAAGAACTCAAATACATGGAGACTAAAGAGCATCCTACTAAAGAATGAATAGGTCAACCAGGAAATTAAAGAAGAATTTAAAAAATTCATGGACACAAATGAAAATGAGAACACAACTGTTCAAAATCTTTGGGATGCAGCAAAGGCAGTCCTAAGAGGAAAGTATATAGCAATACAAGCCTTTCTCAAGAAACAAGAAAGGTCTCAAGTACACAACCTAAGCCTACACCTAAAGGAGCTGGAGAAAGAACAGCAAATAAAGCCTAAACCCAGCAGGAGAAGAGAAATAATAAAGATTAGAGCAGAAATCAATGAAATAGAAACCAAAAGAACAGTAGAACAGATCAACGAAACTAGGAGCGGGTTCTTTGAAAGAATGAACAAGATTGATAAACCCCTGGCCAGACTTATAAAAAGGGAAGAGAAATGACCCAAATCAACAAAATCATGAATGAAAGAGGAGAGATCACAACCAACACCAAAGAAATACAAACAATTATAAGAACATATTATGAGCAACTCTATGCCAGCAAATTGATAACCTGGAAGAAATGGATGCATTCCTAGAGCTGTATCCACTGCCAAAACTGAACCAGGATGAAATAGAAAACCTGAACAGACCTATAACCACTAAGGAAATTGAAGCAGTCATCAAAAATCTCCCAACAAACAAAAGCCCAGGGCCAGATGGCTTCCCAGGGGAATTCTACCAAACATTTCAAGAAGAATTAATACCTATTGTTCTGAAACTGTTCCAAAAAATAGAAATGGAAGGAAAACTTTGAAACTCATTTTATGAGGCCAACATTACCTTGATCCCAAAACCAGACAAAGACCCCATCAAAAAGGAGAATTACAGACCAATATCCCTGATGAATATGGATGCAAAAATTCTCACCAAAATACTAGCCAATAGGATCCAACTGTACATTAAAAGGATTATGCACCATGACCAAGTGGGATTTATCCCTGGGCTGCAAGGTTGGTTCAACATCCGCAAATCAATCAATGTGATACAATACATTAACAAAAGAAAGAACAAGAATCGTATGATCCTCTCAATAGATGCAGAAAAAGCTTTTGACAAAGTACAGCATCGTTTCTTGATCAAAGCTCTTCAGAGTATAGGGATAGAGGGTACATACCTCAATATCATAAAAGCCATCTATGAAAAACCTACAGTGAATATCATTCTCAATGGGGAAAAACTGAGAGCTTTCCCCCTAAGGAGAGGAATGCAGCAGGGATGTCCACTATCACCACTGCTATTCAACATAGTATTGGAAGTCCTAGCCACAGCAATCAGACAACAAAAAGAAATCAAAGGCATCCAAATTGGCAAAGAAGAAGTCAAACTCTCACTCTCTACAGATGATATGATACGTTATGTGGAAAACCCAAAAGACTCCACCCCAAAACTACTAGAACTCATACAGGAATTCAGTAAAGTGGCAGGATAGAAAATCAATGCACAGAAGTCAGTGGCATTCCTATACACCAACAACAAGACAGAAGAAAGAGAAATTAAGGAGCCGATCCCATTTACAATTGCACCCAAAACCATAAGATACCTAGGAATGAATCTAACCAAAGAGGCAAACTATCTGTACTCTGAAAACTATAAAATACTCATGAAAGAAATTGAGGAAGACACAAAGAAATGGAAAAACGTTCCATGCTCATGGATTGGAAAAAAAAATATTGTGAAGATGTCAATGCTACCTAGAGCAATCTACACATTCAATGCAATCCCCATCAAAATACCATCCACTTTTTTCAAAGAAATGGAAGAAATAATCCTAAAATTTGTATGGAACCAGAAAAGACCCTGAATAGCCAGAGGAATGTTGAAAAAGAAAAGCAAAGCCGGTGGCATCACAATTCCGGACTTCCAGCTCTATTACAAAGCTGTCATCATCAAGACAACATGGTACTGGCACAAAAACAGATATAGAAGGAAGGAACAGAATAGAGAGCCTAGAAATGGACCCTCAACTCTATGGTCAACTCATCTTTGACAAAGCAGGAAAGAATGTCCAATGGAAAAAAGACAGTCTCTTCAAGAAATGGTGTTGGGAAAATTGGACAGCCACATGCAGAAGAGTGAAACTGGACCATTTACTTACACCACACACAAAAATAGACTCCAAATAGTTGAAAGACCTCAATGTGAGATAGGAGTCCATCTAAATCCTCAAGGAGAACACAGGCAGCAACCTCTTTGATCTCAGCCACAGCAACTTCTTCCTAGAAACATCGCCAAAGGCAAGGGAAGCAAGGGCAAAAATGAACTATTGGGACTTCATCAAGATAAAAAGCTTTTGCAAAGCAAAGGAAACAGTCAACAAAACCAAAAGACAACCGACAGAATGGGAGAAGATATTTGCAAATGACATATCAGATAAAGAGCTAGTATCCAAAATCTATAAAGAACTCATCAAACTCAACACCCCAAGAACAAAGAATCCAATCAAGAAATGGCAGAAGACATGAACAGACATTTTTCCAAAGAAGACATCCAAATGGCCAACAGACACATGAAAAAGTGCTCAATATCGCTCGGCATCAGGGAAACCCAAATCAAAACCTCAATGAGATATCACCTCACACCAGTCAGAATGGCTAAAATTAACAAGTCAGGAAATGACAGATGTTGGTGGGGATGCGGAGAAAGGGGAACCCTCCTACATTGTTGGTGGGAATGCAAGCTGGTGCAGCCACTCTGGAAAACAGTACGGAGGTTCCTCAAAAAGTTGAAAATAGAGCTACCATATGATCCAGCAATTGCACTACTGGGTATTTACCCCAAAGATACAAAAGTAGGGATCAAAGGGGTACGTGCACCCCGATGTTTATAGCAGCAATGTCCACAATAGCCAAACTGTGGAAAGAGCCAAGATGTCCATCGACAGACGACTGGATAAAGAAGAAGTGGTATATATATACAATGGAATATTATGCAGCCATCAAAAGGAATGAGATCTTGCCATTTGCAACGACGTGGATGGAACTGGAGGGTATTATGTTGAGTGAAATAAGTCAAACAGAGAAAGACATGTATCATATGATCACACTGATATGAGGAATTCTTAATTACAGGAAACAAACTGAGGGTTGCTGGAGTGGAGAGTGGGGTGGGAAGGATGGGGTGACTGGGTGATAGACACTCGGGAGGGTATTTGCTCTGGGAAGTTCTGTGAATTGTGCAAGACTGTTGAATCTCAGATCTGTACATCTGAAACAAATAATACAATATATGTTATGAAAAATAAAAAGAAGAAGAAGGTAGCGGGAGGGGAAGAATGAAGCGGGGGAAATTGGAGGGGTAGACGAACCATGAGAGACGATGGACTCTGAAAAACAAATAGGGTCCTAGAGGGGAGGGGGGTGGGAGGATGGGTCAGCCTGGTGGTGGGTATTGAGGAGGGCACATTCTACATGGAGCACTGGATGTTATGCACAAACAATGAGTCATGGAACACTTCATCTAAAACTAATGATGTAATATATGGGGATTAACATAAGAATAAAAAAAAAAAGTCGCTGCAGCTGAGGTTGAAGAGGTTGCTGCCTGTGTTCTCCTTTAGGATTTGGACAGACTTCTATCTCACATTGAGGTCTTTCAACCATTTGAGTCTGTTTTTGTGTGTGGTGTAAGGAAATGGTTCAGTTTCATTCTTCTGCATGTGGCTGTCCAATTTTCCCAACACCATTTGTTGAAGAGACTCTCTTTTTTCATTGGACATTCTTTCCCGCTTTGTCGAAGATTAGTTGACCATAGAATTGAGGGTCCATTTCTGGGCTCTCTATTCTGTTCCTTCCTTCTATATGTCTGTTTTTGTGCCAGTACCATAATGTCTTGATGATGACAGCTTTGTAATAGAGCTTGAAGTCCGAATTGTGATGCCCCCAGCTTTGCTTTTCCTTTTCAACATTCCTCCGGCTATGCCGGGTCTTTTGTGGTTCCATACAAATTTTAGGATATTTTGGTCCATTTCTTTGTAAAAAGTGGATGGTATTTTGATAGGGATTGCATTAAATCTAGGTAACATTCACATCTTCACAATATTTGTTCTTCCAGTCCATGAGCATGGAACGTTTTTCCATTTCTTTGTTTCTTCCTCAGTTTATCTCATGAGTATTTTATAGTTTTCTGAGTGCAGATTCTTTGCCTCTTTGTTAAGATTTATTCCAAAGTATCTTATGGTTTTGGGTGCTATTGTAAATGGGATCAACTCTTTAATTTTTCTTTCTTCTGCCTTGTTGTTGGTGTATAGGAATGCCACTGATTTCTGTGCATTGATTTTCTATCCTGCCACTTTACTGAATTCCTGTATGAGTTCTAGCAGTTTTGGGGTTGGAGTCTTTTGGGTTTTCCACATAAAGTATCCTATCATCTGCAAAGATTGAGAGTTTGACTTCTTTGCTGATTTGGATGCCTTTGATTTCTTTTTGTTGTCTGATTGCTGTGGCTAGGACTTCTAATACTATTTTGAATAGCAGTGGTGATAGTGGACATCCTTGCCATGTTCCTGACCTTAGGGGGAAAGCTCTCAGTTTTTCCCCATTGAGAATGATATTTGCTGTGGGTTTTTGATAGATGGCTTTTATGATATTGAGTTATACCCTCTATGCCTACAGTGTGAAAGGTTTTGATCAAGAAAGGATGCTGTACTTTATCAAATGCTTTTTCTGCATCTATTGAGAGGACCATATGGTTCTTGTTCCTTCTTTTATTAATGTATTATATCACATTGACTGATTTTCTGAATTTGAACCAACCTTGCAGCACAGGGATAAATCTCACTTTGTCGTGGTGAATAATCCTTTGAATATACTGTTGGATCCTATTGGCTAGTAATTTCATGAGAATTTTTGCACCCATGTTCATCAGGGATATTGGTCTATAATTCTCCTTTTGATTAAAACACCTTTTGATCAAGGTAATGCTGGCCTCATAAAATCAGTTTGGAAGTTTTCCTTCTGTTTCTATTTTTTGGAACAGTTTCAGAAGAATAAGTATTATTCCTTCTTTAAATGTTTGGTAGAATTCCCCTGGGAAGACATCTGTCCCTGGGCTTTTGTTTGTTGGGAGATTTTTGATGACTGTTTCAATTTCTTTAGTGGTTATGGGTCTGTTCAGGTTTTCTATTTCTTCCTGGTTCAGTTTGGTAGTTGGTACATCTCTAGGAATGCATCCATTTCTTCCAGATTATGTAATTTGTTGGCATATTTTTGCTCATAATATGTTCTTATAATTGTTTGTATTTCTTTGGTGTTGGTTGTGATCTCTCCTCTTTCATTCATGATTTTGTTGATTTGGGTCATTTCTCTTTTCTTTTTGATAAGTCTGGCCAGGGGTTTATCAATCTTGTTCATTCTTTCAAAGAACCCGCTCCTAGTTTCGTTGATCTGTTCTACTGTTCTTTTGGTTTCTATTTCATTGATTTCTGCTCTAATCTTTATTATTTCTCTTCTCCTGTTGGGTTTAGGCTTTATTTGCTGTTCTTTCTCCAGCTCCTTTAGGTGTAGGGTTAGGTTGTGTATTTGAGACCTTTCTTGTTTCTTGAGAAAGGCCTGGATTGCTATATACTTTCCTCTTGGGACTGCCTTTCCTGCATCCCAAAGATTTTGAACAGTTGTGTTTCATTTTCATTTGTTTCCATGAATGTTTTTAATTCTTCTTTAATTTCCTTGGTGACCCTTTCATTCTTTAGTGGGATGCTCTTTAGCTTTCATGTATTTGAGTTCTTTCTGACTTTCCTCCTGTGACTGAGTTCTAGTGTCAAAGCATTGTGGTCTGAAAATATGCATGGAATGATCCCAATCTTTTGGTACCAGTTGAGACCTGATTTGTGACCTAGGATGTGATCTATTCTGGAGAATGTTCCATGGGCACTAGAGAAGAATGTGTATTCTGTTGCTTTTTGGTGGAATGCTCTGAATATATCTGTGAAATCCATTTGATCCAGTGCATCATTTAAAGTCTTTATTTCCTTGTTGATCTTTTGCTTGGATGATCTGTCCATTTCAGTGAGAGGGGTGTTAAAGTTCCCTCACTATTTTTGTATTGTTGTCAATGTGTTTCTTTGCTTTTGTTATTAATTGCCTTATATAATTGGCTGCTCCCATGTTAGGGGCATAGATATTTACAATTGTTAGATCTTCTTGTTGGATAGAGTCTTTAAGTAGGATATAGTGTCCTTCCTCATCTCTTATTACAGTCTTTGGTTTAAAATCTAATTTGTCTGATATAAGGATTGCCACCCCAGCTTTCTTTTATTGTCCATTAGCATGATAAATGGTTTTCCACCCCCTCATTGTCACCCTGGAGGTTTCTTTAGGTCTAAAATGAGTCTCTTTCAGGAACCATATCGATGGGTCTTTTTTTTTATCCAATCTGATAACCTATGTCTTTTGATTGGGGCATTTAGCTCATTTACATTCATGGTAACTATTGAAAGATATGGATTTAGTGCCATTGTATTGCCTATAAGTTGACTGTTCCTGTGTATTTTCTGTGTTCCTTTCTGTTCTGTTTTACTTTTAGGCTCTCTCTTTGCTTAGAGGACCCCTTTCAATATTTCTTGTAGGGCTGGTTTCGTGTTTGCAAATTCCTTTAGTTTTTGTTTGTCCTGGAAGCTTTTTCTCTCTCGTTCTATTTTCAATGATGGTCTAGCTGGATATAGTATTCTTGGCTGCATATTTTTCTCATTTATTGCTCTGAATATATCATGCCAGTCTTTTCTGGCCTGCTAGAAAAGCCTGTCTGTGAATAGGTCAGTTGCCAATCTAATGTTTCTATCTTTTGGGTTGCAGACCTTTTGTCCTGAGCTGCTTTCATGATTTTGTCTTTGTCTTGGAGACTTGCAAGTTTTACTATTAGATATCAGGGTGTTGACCTATTTTTATTGATTTTTAGGGGGGTTCTCTGTGTCTCCTGGATTTTGAAACCTGTTTCCTTCTCCAAATTAGGGAAGTTCTCTGCTATAATTTGCTCCAATATATCTTCTGCCCTTCTCTCTCTTTCTTCTTCTGTGATTCCAATTATTCTAATATTGTTTCATCTTATGGTATTACTTATCTCTTTAATTCTGCCCTCGTGATCCAGTATTTGTTTCTCTCTCTTTTTCTCAGCTTCTTTATTCTCCATCATTTGGTCTTGTATATCACTAATTCTCTCTTTTGCCTCATTTATCCTAACAGTTAGAGCCTCCATTTTTGATTGCACGTCATTAATAGTCTTTTTGATTTTGACTTGGTTAGATTTTAGTTCTTTTATTACTCTAGAAAGTGTTTCTCTTGTATCTTCCATGCTTTTTTCAAGCCCAGCTAGTATCTTTATAATCGTTATTCTCAACTCTAGTTCTGATATCTTACTAATGTCTGTATTGATTAGGTCCCTGGCAGTTGGTACCATCTCTTGTTTTTTTGTTGAGGTGAATTTTCTCTCTTGTCATTTTGTCCAGAGGAGATTAGATGAATTAGAGAACAAAATGCTAACAGGGTAACAGTGCCCCCAGAAAAATATACACTAAACAAGTAGAAGAGATCTGAAACTGGGTGGAAAGAAAGGGAAAGAAAGGAAAAAGGAAAAAAAAAAAAAAGAAAAGGGAAAAAAAAGAAAAAAAGAAAGAAAAAAGAAAAAAGAAAAAGAAAACAAAAAACAATATGTTCAAATATGATCACACTGGTGAATAGATCAGTGCCACACACTAGATTTTGTGCATATTTTGGTCTGTTAGAAGAAACTGCCTCCCAAAATTTTAAAGAAAGTAAACTTATATATGTCCAAAAATAAGCGTAAATACAATGAAGGGATGGAATATGAATGTAAAGATAAAAATTATATAAGATTTTATAAAAGGAATTGATAAGTTGGCTAAAAAAAAGAAAGAAGAGAAATTAAAAAAAAAAAAAAAAAGGAGAGAATGTGATCAGGCAGGAGACTAGAACAAAGCCATAGACTATAGATTTAGGGTATATTTTGGTTTGTTAGAAGAAAGTGTATCCCAAAATTTTAAAGAGAGAACAACTTATACATATACCAAAAATAACATTAACTACAATGAAGAGATAGAATATGACTCTTCCAGAAAGTGGTTGCTTTTCTGTTCAGAGAGTTGCTGCTATTCTTTTCTTCGATCTCCTGTTGAGTTTGTATGTGTTCAGAATGGTTTGATACCTATCTAGCTGAATTCCTGGGACCAGATGAAATTTAGGTCTCCTGCTCCTCCGCCATCTTGTTCCTCCCCTCCATACACTTTTAAAGAAGTGATCTCGTACCCTGTTTTTTTCTCTATCATTGGGTTGGGTATTCCCCAACCCCTGCACTCAGCAATGTTTGAAGCTAAATATTTGTTTTCTCTGTCTATTTTCTGTTTCCCCCATGAGAACACTGGCTCCATTAGGGCAGGGAGCAGGTTTGTCTTGTTGACTAGTATTACCCAGTACTGAGCATGATATGCATGCAGTAGGTGCTTATAAGTGTTTCCTGAACAAATCATTGAGTTTTACATAAAATGTTATCACTCAAAATATGGTTTTCCTAAAATGCCCTCACTAGCCAGACATAGGGATGATGGATGATTGCAATAGTCCTCTCTCTCTTCCAGCCATGGGGTGTTAAGTTGAATCTGGCAGGTAAAATCCAGCACAGTTAAAGGTGTTGAAAAATCACTTTGGACTTGAGAAGGCAAATGTGGAAGAATAATTTACAGAGATATTAATTTGTATTTTTATTTTTCCTGATCCATAAAAGAAGCCAGACTTTTTCTTGCTCCTTGTGCATAAAATACATATTTCTTGCATACCCGTTTGTGCATGAAGATTCATACTCACCCTCTATACTTCATTGTGATGGGTAGATAAGTTAAATCAAATGTAATTTCTGCTTACTAAACACCATTATCAAATCCTGAAACAGCTCACTGGATTTATGAGTATTCTTTTAATTTATTGTTTGGTGTTTCCACCACTACAAAGATCACAGTGTTCTGCATTCATTTATGAAAATAAGTTTGCCTTGGCATATTTTTAAAGTTTTAATTTCTCTTAGCTACACCACAAAACCAGTAACTGCTATTTAATTCATTCCATATTTGTCTCTGGGCATAAGCAATTCTTCTAGAGTCATTAGTGAACATGCAAATAAATGTCCTGAATGTGCAGGTGGGTAGCAAATAATAAGTCATTAGCCGACGTCTGCAGGGAGGAAATTATTCCTATGGAGGAAGGTAAGTTTTTCTGGGAGCAATGCTAAATCTCCAGTTAACAGGAAACTATTTCATAATTCATAATTCATGTGTGACATAATTTACATGATTTGTAAATTACTAAATGGCTCCCTGGTGTACATTTATTTATGCATGCATTCATGGTATAATCTTACCTAATTCCTCAACATTTGAGAACTGTACCTTCGTGGCTGGGAAAACCTAAGTCTCCATTCCCATCAGAATGCAAATTATTCACTACCAGGATTTGTGCAGCTTAGCAAATGTTAGCAATAGGAGAATATATTGGCATCGAATGCCCTCATTTTGGAGGAGCCCAGAGTTTTGTTAGAAGTCAAGCTGGGATTTGAATCCTGTCTCTAAATCCAATCCAGAGGTCTCACAAACTCAGGTTAAGAATGGAAGAAGGGACTCCAGAGCAAAAAGGGGAAGACGGAGAGGGGAAGAGAGATTGTTGAGAGAAATTTGCTAGAGAACAAATGAAAGGGTCACTTTCTGGAGTGGCAATGATAGAAACATACTCTTAGCTATAGAGAACAAACTGCTGGTTACCAGAGGGGAGGTGGGTGGGGAGATGGGTGAAATAGGAGATGGGGATTAAGGAGTGCACTTGTTGTGATGAGCACTGTGTGTTATATAGAAGTATGGAATCACTATATTGTACACCTGAAACTAATATTACACTGTATGTTAACTGGAATTTAAATAAATTAAAAAAAAAAAAGGTTTCTTTCTTCCGTACCTAGTGGACTTGTCCACTGTTCTCAGATGGGGAACTGTGCTAGTCATGAAAGTATTAGGGAACTATTAATAAACTGTGGCTTTTGAATCTTATTGCATTTTCCCTAGTGTTTTAGAAAATTAGAAACAAAAAATCATGGATTTCCTCATCAAATGATGGAATATTATAGAAGAAAATTTGGGAGGTTTTAAATAGTTTTTCTGTTTATCATATTAATATCATTGATCCATTTTTACCCTGAAGAGACATTTGCCATAAAAATCTGATCCACTGAACTGCTTTTTCCCCTTGGATTTTAAAAAAATGTAATGTATTTAGAAATATCGGATTTAAGAGTGTATGTATATGTATACAAGAGTATATATTTTTTATAGAAATTTTGGAAAATGCAAAAAATACAAAGAAGAAAATGATAACCCCCATAATCTTTCTCTTCTTCTGAAAATATATTTTATTTACCTTTGGAATGTTTAGAAGAAAGTCTACTTAAAATATTTTTTAAGGAGTTTTAAAAACATAAACAAAAATAGAGTCTAGTGAACCCCCATATATCCATAACCCAGCTTTAAAATTTATCACTATTTTGCCAGTCTATTTCATATTTATTTCCCCCTCTACATTTTATTTTTATTAGTGTATTTTATTTAAAAATTTTATTTATTTATTTATTCATTCATTCATTCATTAAGTAGGCTCCATTCCCAATGTGGAGCCCAGTGCAGGGCTTGAACTCAAGACCCTGAGATCAAGACCTGAGCTGAGATCAAGAGTCAGTTAATCAACTGAGCCACCCAGGTGTCCCATATTAGTGTAATTTATTTATTGATTTATTTATGATTTATTTATTTATTTATTTTAGAGAGAGGGAGAGAGAGAGAGCATGTGTGCAGTGGGGAGGGGCAGAAGGTGAGGGAGAGAAAGAATCTCAAGCAGACTCCCTGCTGAATGAGGAGTCCAAGACAGGTCTCGATCATGACCTGAGCTGAAATCAGGAGTTGGACGCTTAACCCAATGGGGCACCGGGTGCTCCTGTTGGTGAATTTTAAAGCAAATTTCAGGACGCCTGGGTGGCTCAGTAATTAAACATCTGACGTCGACTTAGGTCATGATCCTGGGGTCCTGGGATTGAGCCCCAAGTTGGGCTCCTTGATCATCCAGGAACCTCCTTCTTCCTCTGCCTGTTGCTCCCCCTGTTTGTGTTTTCTCTCTCTCTCTCTCTGACAAATAAATAAATAAAAATCTTTAAAAAAAGTGCAAATCTCAGGCATCATATAATTTTACCCATAAAATCTTTACCATATGTGCATCTTTAACTGATAAGGACTTTTTAAAAAAAAATCTATCACATCATTATTAAATTGAAAAGGTTAATAATTTCTTAATTTTGTCTAATAGCCATTCATATTCAAATTTACCAAATTGCTAGTCAGTTTTGATTACATATTACATTATATCTAATTATAACCCTTAAGTATCTTTCATTTTTTTTTAATTCTAATTTTTTTTTTAAGTAAACGTTATGCCCAAGATGGGGAGCTTGAACTCATGAGTCTGAGATCAAGAGTTGCATGATATTCTGACTGACACATGCACCCCAAGTATCTTTTATTATTAAAACAATCTCCTTCTCTGTCTTCCCATTGGATACACTGAACTCTCTGAGCTGGCAAATGTCTTACTTTCTGGGTTTGGCTGTTTGCTTTCTTGTGGGGATGTTTAATCATTTTCTCTATCCCTGATGTTTCCTATAAACTGGGAGGTAGATCTGGAGGTATGATTAGACTAAGGGCTGTGTGTTTTCTTCACAAGGATACTTATATATGCAACCTTGCAGCCTAAGATAGAATAGGATGTTTTTCAGGTGTTGTCAGCCTGATACTTCAGTATAAAGTTCCTTAACAAAATTTTACCAAATCCACTGATGATCCTTATTCAGATCTAGTGGTATGCTGAAGCCAGCTCAAACCTGTTTGCACCAGCTTGTACCAGTTCACAAGAGCTAATTGGGCACATTACCTCCCAACTCTGACTGAGTGACGCCATATTGGCAGTTTGCAATCAGCCAAAATTGGCCAATGCTACAAATCAGGCCCTTCCTCCCTGTCCAGTGTTTAACATTTATAAACACAATACTGCTTAGATCCATTATTTCATTCAGGGTTACAAAATAATGATTTTCTAATTATGTTTGCATTGATTAGCTAAAATTTTTCTATGAAGAACTTTCTCTTATTATCTATGTGGTTGCCTTCAAATACAGGAAAGACAGCCCAATTCTTGTTTTTGTTTTAACTTTTATTAATTTTCAGAGTAATGAGCTCTTGCCTTGACAATTACCAAACATAACCAGTGAGATTTTTTGTTTTTGTTTTAACATTAATGTGTTCATTGATTTTTTACATTTGATGTGCTTCAATGTAACACATCTTTTATTTTTTTTAGTGTCCAAACTGTTCTGTTATGGGGTAGCAAAACCTTTTCAATTTGATTCCTGTGTCCTCTTGACAAATCTAATCAAGAACCCATGTTGGAGAATGCAATCCATGGGTGGCTGGCAACATGGGTTGCATTCTCCAGCACCTAATTCTAAGGCATAAGGAAAACTTTTACAACTGATTTCTTCTTAATTGATTCACTGTATTAACTGGCCATTTCCTTCCCCCATAAGATACATACTGACCAATGCCAAATGTACATGCTACATAGGCCATCTTCTTGACCAATGTCCAAAAGAATTTTGTGTGATGGTGGAAATATTCTATATCTTTGTTGCACAATGTGGAAACCACTAATCTCATGTGACTATCGAGTACTTGAAGTATGTCTAGTAAGACTGAGAAACTGAACTTTACATTTTATTTAATTTAACATTTTAGTTAACTTAAATGTAAAGAGCCCCATGTGCTTGTGGCTGCCATATTGAACAGCACAGTTCTAGAATATTTACACGTTTCTACCTCCTTTAGTTATGTTCTGTACTTATCAGGAGTTTTTGGGTTTGTTTCCAAATCTTTTCAAGATGTTCACACTTTTTATTGTATTTGTACACTTTGATTAAAAAAATAAAATAAAACCAAACTGAACACTTATGAAAGAATTTATGAAGGCAAGTCACTTAGAAATTGTTGATTAAAAAATTGTTGATTTAGATGTGTGTAAGATAACACTCCAAGTTTGGGAAATTTACAAAAACTTATCAACTTTTCTGCACTCTGTTAGTTTAACAAATGTCTCCAATTTCTCTTGGTACTTAAAAAAATTTTTTTTTAAATAAGTGATAAAGAATGCATTTTGGGTGTGGTTTCTGGAAAAAAGAAAAAAGTATAACTCCAATCAACTGATCCATTCTCAAGAATTGCCTCTTCCCACCCCCCTTTTAAAGACAAATGCAGATATGTATAATTTTTTAAAAGATTGTATTTATACTTTAATCTATTTTTCAAGAAATTAGTTCTAGGGGCACCTGAGTGTCTCAGTCGTTAAGCGCCTGCCTTTGGCTCAGGTCCTGGGATAGGGCCCACACTGGGCTCCCTGTTCTGCAGAAGCCTGCTTCTCCTTCTCCCACACCCCTTGCTTGTGTTTCCTCTCTTGCTGTGTCTCTCTCTGTCAAATAAATAAGTAAAATCTTTAAAAAAAAAGAAATTAGTAGTTCTAATAGCAGAGAGGTTTATTTTCAGTGTATTTTCACATATCTGTTCTATTCAGAAGGAGATATTTTCTTTTTTTTTTAAAGATTTTATTTATTTATTTGAGACAGAGAGAATGAGAGAGAGAGAGCACATGAGAGGGGGGAGGGTCAGAGGCAGAAGCAGGCTCCCAAGGAGCAGAGAGCCCGATGCGGAGCTCGATCCAGGGACTCCAGGATCATGACCTGAGCCGAAGGCAGTCGCTTAACCAACTGAGCCACCCAGGCACCCAGAAGGAGATATTTTCTTCTCATGATATTTTCTAACCATTATTGTTTGTGCTCACTCACGACTTTGGCAAGAAAGTGTGGAACAAATTGGTCAGAGACATGCAGAGTCCAAATCTTTAACCTCCTAATGTGTTTCATTCCTGGAAGCAGACAATCTATATCCTAGAACCAAGAACTCTTGAAGAAAACAAAACCACCGCTTTTGGCCACTTTTGTGGGGTCATAGACAGCAACAGAGTTGAGGGAATAATGGAAAAAAGAACCAACAAAAACAGGCAAATGGCTGGCTTGTAGTCCCTGAGCACTTAGAAGGGAATTTGACAATTTCAAGGAGTCAACACAGGGCCATTGAGAGCAAGCTGCCTTTAAGCTGGACCCACTTCCTTCTGTAAAAGATCAGGAGGATCTTAGTGAATCATTACTACACATCAGGCCCTGTCCTAAGTACTTGCATTTTCTGGTTAAATCTCATGACATTGTTATGAAGTAGGAACTATTTTTATCTTTAATTTAACAATGATTAAATTGATGTACAAAGAGGTTAGGCATCTCACCTAAATCACTCCACTAGAGGGAGAGAAGCCAGGATTTGAATTTATGTTTCATCAGTAGATTGAGAAGGAATTTGAAGACATTTCAAGATATATTTGCAGAAAATATGGAAAAATGTGGGCTGGATGATCATCTGATTATTTGGATGAAAGACCAGATTAATGAACAAATTTTAAAATGACTGCTTCTTGTCTTTTTACTCTCTGTCTCTATGAATCTATTTTAGATACCTCATGTAAGTAGGATTATACAGTATTTGTCGTGCTGTGACTGGCTTATTTCACCTACTGTTTTATTCTCCAGGTTTATTTATGTTGTCTCATCTGGCAAGATTTTCTTCTTTTTAAAGGCTGAATAATATTCCCTTGTACGTATATACTATATTTTCTGTATTCATTCATACCTCAATGAACATTTAAGTTGTCTCCCTATTTCGGCTATTGTGAACAATGATGCAAGGCACATGTGAATGCAGATATTTCTTGAGATCCCGATTTCAATTCTTTTAGGTGTATACCCAGAAATGAAATTGTTGGATCATATGGTAGTTCTGTTTTTAATTTTTTGAGGAACCTCCATACTGTTTCTCATAGCAGCTACGTCACTTTACATTCCTATCCACAGTGTGCAAAGGATCCAATTTCTCCACATCTGCACCAAAACTTGTTACCTTTTATTTTTTTAATAATAGCTATCCTAATAGGTGTGAGATGATCTCTTATTGTGGTTTGGATTTGCATTTTCCTGATGATGGAGTGATGTTGAACACCTTTTTATTACCTGTGGGACTAGGTCTTCATTGGAAAAATACCTATTCAAGTCCTTTGCCCATTTTGTAATTGAACAATTTGTATTTTGCTATTGAATTGTAGGAGTTCCTTATATATTTTGGATAATAATCCCTTGTTGGATATATGGTTTACAATTTTTTTCTCCCATTCCATACTTTGCCTTTTCATTCTATTGATTGTTTCCTTGGCTGTGTGGCAGCTTTTTAGCTTGAGTTCTACTTGTTCATTTTTTATTGTTCTGCCTATGCTCTTGGTGTCATATCCAAGAAATCATTGCCAAGGCCAATGTGAAGAAGCATTTCCCTGTATTTTATTCTATGAGTTATACAATTTCAGGTCTTGTGTTTAAGTCTTTAGTCCATTTTGAGGTGATTTTTGAATATAGTTTAAGATAAGGGGTCAATTCCCTTCTTTTGCATGTGGATATCCAGTTTTCTAAAACCATTTGTTGGTATATCCTTAAAATGGAAAGCTACTCAGCAATATAAAAGAATAAACTATTGATACAAGCAACAAGATAGATGGATATTAAAAGCAGTATATCCAGTGAAAGTAGTGAGACACAGCAGACGCTGACGAATATATGTGGTCTGATTCAACTTTTAAGAAAATCTAGAAATGGTAAATATAGAGCACTAGAATGCAGATGGCTTGTTGCTGGAGTTCAGGATGGGGCAGGTGATTGTCAAAGGCACAGAGAACATTACGAAATGATGGGAGTTTTCTGTAACATGTTGTAGTGGGTACATGGCATACACATTTATTTGTACTCATCAAAATGGGCACTTAAAATCGGTGAATTCCGCCATATGTAAATTATGATTAATTACATCTGTTTAAGGATGAAAAAGACTGATGCATAGAATTAATCTTCATACTCCAAGCTTAACCCACTGCCAAGGTGAAGGCCTCTAGCAAAATGTCACAAGGTCACACTACCCCTATCGTCCTATCTGGTGTAACAACTTTTTATTAGTATTGGCTTTGATGCTAGTCAAACAAATATATTTTCATTAGAAAACATTTCGTAGGCATCAACAGAGAAAACATCAAGATTCTTCACTTCTCTTCCAGTTCATTTACATCCATCTTTCTCCAATGCAAGTGGAATAGAACTCTCTATATATTGTTCAGTGACCTGTTTTTTTATATAACAATGCACCTTAGAACCTCTTCCTTCAAGTCATGAGTCTTAGAACTCCTTCTACGTCAGTTCATAGGAGTCTGTCTTATTCTTCTTAAGGACTTCCATGTATTCTGATCTGCAGAGAGGCCAAAGAGTGTGGTTGTGAAAAGTATATATGTTGAAGCCGGACTTTGAGTCCCAGCTTTTCCACAGACTAATTATACGACTTTGGGCAAGTAATTTCACTTCTCTGTGCCTCAAGGACCTCATCTGTGAAATGAGGATCACAACAGTACCTACCTGAGAGAAAATATTGCAAGGAAAGCTCTAGAACAATGTCTGGCATGTAGTAAGATCTATCCAAGTATATATTATTAGTATTTATTATAAATGCGTAAATATTTATTTAACAACTCCCTTAAATTGTTTCCTATTACTTATTGTTTTAAATAACGCTGCAGTGAACATCCATACAATTTTGCATGTATGTCAGTAGTTTTCTAGGACAGATTCCTAGAAATGAAATTGCTGGAGCAAAAGCCTTAGCCTTTGGCAGCTACAACTAAAATACCTTCCAAAAGTCTTCCCCTACTTGTAATTCTACCAACAGTGTCAAGGATATACATATCTGAATCTGCTCTGATAATGTAAATCTTTTTCTCCTCTATCTGATGGACAGGAAATGGGATCTCACTGTGGCTTTGATCTGACAGATTAATACTTTCATCATCAAGGTGGGTGAAGACACAGGTGGCATCTGATCAAGTTTACCAATAGAAACCTGGTAACCTCAACATGTTGGCTAAAGCAGAACAAAACAAAATGGCATTTAGTGGAGTTTGGCACAAAATCTCATTAAGTAGATTTCAGTGTTCAGCAGGATAAGTTTGAGAAGGCATTGCAGCTGAATAGCAGTGGGCATGGAAATAACTTGGGGGTTCCAGGCACAGCAAAATTGGGATCAGTTTCCTAAATTAGCTTACATAAGAGTGGGCTGTCCAAGATAAGGGAAATCCCGGGTCGCTCTGTGAGTTTTGTGGAGAGGTGAGCTCCCTCTTACTGAAGGTATTGAGCAAGGCTGGACATATTTTTGGATATCATAGAGGAACAATACATCCCATTATAATGATCATCTAAATTGGTTCTAGAATGGGGGAAATGATTGAATGAAAAAACTTAGAAATTCTATGATTGTCCATGTTCTCCAAGGTTAAGGAGGAGCAGAAAGGCAGATGGGTGATCTCTGGAGCAAGCAAAACAATTTTTTTTCATTGTAAGAGAAGAATAATTCTTTTTTTTTAAAAGAATTTTCTTTTTCTTTCTTTCTTTCTTTCTTTCTTTCTTTCTTTCTTTCTTTCTTTCTTTCTTTCTTTCTCTCTCTCTCTTTCTTTCTTAAAAAGATTTTATTTATCTATTTGAGAGAGAGAGAGTGAGAGAGAGAGAGAGAGAGCATGAGCGCGGTGAAGGGCAGAGTGAGAAGCAGCCCCCCGCTGAGCAGGGACCCTGATGCAGGGCTCCATGCTGGAACTTTGGAATCATGACCTGAGCTGAAAGCAGCCACTTAACCAACTGAGCTACCCAGGTGCCCAGAATAATTCTTTTTTTTTTTTTTTTAAGATTTATTTATTTGAGAGAGAGAGAGGGAGAGAAAGCGAGGGGAGGAGGGGTGGAGGGAGAGGAAGAAGGAGAGGAGAGAATCTCAAGCAGACTCCCCACTGAGCACAGAGCCTGATGTGGGGCTCCATCCCACAACTCTTGAGACCATGACCTGAGCTGGAACCAAGAGTCGGCACTTAACCGACTGAGCCCCCCGGGTGCCCCAAGAATAATTCTTTTTTAAAAAAGCATAGGCAAAGCACAGAGGCTATTTTAGGGCAGTGAAACCACTCTGTATGACGCTATAATAATAGATACATGTCATTATAAATTCATCCAAATCCACAGAATGTACAAGGGTGAACTCTAATGTAAACTATGGACTTCAGGTGATAATGATGTGTCAGTGTAGGTTCATCAATTATAACAAATGTACCACTTTGGTGGGGGATGTTGTTAATGGAGGAGGTGATTGTTAGGGAGGCTGTGCATGTGTGGGGGGCAAGGAGTATATGGGGAATCTCTATACTTTCCTTTCAATTTTCCTATATACCTAAAACTCTTCTGAAAAATAGTCTTAAAAAATGTAAGTATATGTACACATAGTAACATTGATTTTTTTTAGTGCATATTTTGTGATGGGTAAGCATGTAACCATCACTGAAATCAATCTACAGAATTGCTCTATTGCCCTCCCAAATCCCCAGGCTTCTCCCTTTGTAGACAACGCCTTCCTCCACTCCAACCCCTGGCAACCATTGATTTTTCTCTTTCCCCACACTTTAATCTTTTTCTAAGGAGAAAATGCAAACATAAATGGAATCATACAATATGGTTTTTTGAATCTGGCTTTTTTTCACTCAATGTGAAGATGCTTATTATTGACCATGCAAATGCATGAATCAATCGTTCTCATTTTTTTTTTTTTTTTTTTTTTTTACTGCTGAGTAGCATCCTGTAGTATAGATGTACCCCACAGGTTGTTTATCCATTCATCCCCTGAAGGACATTTGGGATGTTTCCAGTTTTTGGCAATTATGAATAAAGCTGCTATAAACATTGGCTGCTATAAACATTGGTAGATATATGTTTTTATTTCATTAGGGTAAATCAGCATGAGTGGCATTCCTGCATTCCATGGTAAATACATATATTCAATTTTAAAAGATAATCATATTTTGAACATACCAAGTCTATATTCCTGATTTGCTCTGTGATTGTGGATCAGAAGTAGGTTCTAGGTCTAATTTTTTCACACATAGCTACTTTCCTTTGCCTTCCACAACAAGTGGTGAGAGGATCATGAGCATCACACAGTTTTGAGGGTTTTTAAAGACAAAATTGTTCTATGAAGACAGGTAACAAGTACGTAGGAATTTCCTCGGTGATATTTATGCAGAAGAATTACAAGGAGGCAAATTTGCCTCTTATAAAGCTACCATAAAAACATGCATGTCAATTGCAAAACTTCCATCTAAGAAGGATTTTCTTGTTCTTTCATGCTTAGCTTTCATTCTTCTGCAGGGAGTCCTGGAGTAACTTGACACACATCGAATACCATGTTTCAAAGAGAACCAGTACATTGTCATGAAGGCTTCTTTCAGTAATAAAAAACTAGCACTGAAGGACACTACATAAACACTGGCATGGGATAACATTATGGGGGGGCAACATTGTTGAGAGTTAACAATATTTTTTATTGTATCACATGGTTTATTCCATCAGTCTGGATCATATCCATGGATAGGATGGCCATGAGCTTCTTCTGTTCACATAGCTACTTAGATTTATTGTTTTGAAACAAAATCTATTTCTCTATAAAATAAGCAAGGACATGGGGGCAACCAACTCTTTTCAGAAAAGGAGTATTTTTAATTTTATAGACATCTTAGGAAAATCAGATACCAAATAATATACAGGACTGTTGAGTTTATCTGGCAAAAAGGAAATCTGTTACTTAGAGGAGTAGTTTCATAAAGTTACAGCACTGATTTAACACAGATCAAAAACTTTCACTTGGAAAAAAAACCCTTATATTTGGCTTTAAAGAACAGTGATTCAAATCAAATTAATCAAATTGGCAAACCAGTATGATTTTTCTGCCTTTAAAATAAAGATTCAGTAATTTAAAAAAGCATAACTTTTAGTTAAGAATGATATAATTTTGTTCAAATTAAAAATAATCTTTAGGTCATAAGGATAATGTGCCACAATATTTTCAATAACCATGTGAAGCGAAATAATTAAAGTTAACTATAATGGCTAAACTAAGCCTGTCTATTCAAAGAAAGAACATCATTCAGTGATTTTAACTGTGAACTGGTTATCAGGGACCTTCAAATAACCCACAAAAAAGTCCGAAGACTGGAATGAAACATTTCTCTGCCTCTTCAGTATATTTATTGCTGGTATTAGATTTTGAATAACCAGCAATTTGTGAAATCTTATTTCTCGTAGTAATGCAGAAAAATAATATAGAGGCAAGAGAACTCTTCTAATTGGTCTCAAATCTTCAGCAATTGTTTCAAAATATTCATGTGATGAAATAAAATGCTTTGTATTGTGACCTTTTACTTAGGAATGACAGTTGCTTAATTCAGAGTCTTTGGCTGATTTCCAAAGTCAAATGGCAGAGCTGTATGAGAGACAATTAGTCATTAATCAAGCCTCATCCCAGGGCCAGGAAAGTAAACTCACCAGAAGCATCTCTCAGTGCCCTTATTAAGTTACTAAAACTCGACTTGCTTTTTTGGATTAGTAAAGTGATACCTTGTTGATTCTGGAAGTTGGTAATTTAAGATTGTTTCTCTGCATAGTATTCAGCAAACCATAAGATGTTTTTTTGATAATTCCAAGTTTCATCAAAATATAGATTATTATCCTGTGTAAGTCCCCTGTAATCTTAGCAGAGTCTGCATAAAGCGTGGCTCCAGGGGCTGGTTTCTCAGAAATGTGGGGCATTCAGGATCACCTCACAGAGGAATGAGTTCTTGATGACTCTTTGCGAGTGAACAAGCAGTTTACAATTTCACTTTTAAAAAAGAAAACAAACAAGGATGTAGTTTTGAAATGCAAACATGTTTTTTTACTTAGACATTGTATGATTTTGGGCTCCTTAAGAGACATCTATTAGAGCCCAGGCAATTATTGTATGTCTTGAGTATCCTGAAAAAGAGGTCTCCCTGACCACTCTGTGGCTGGCTAAGATAGACCTTTGAGAGGGAGGGCGATCAGTTACAGGGGGATGTCTATTTTTACTATTTAGCTTGAAGTTCCTGGATCAAAGTACACCTTTGAGTGATTTATTATTTCTTTTTCAAATATTTCTGTTATACACACACACACACAGATATACAATCTGTATAGTGGCTTCTTTAGGAGACTGTGGCAATCCCTCCTGGCTGGGACACCAGATGGCCTCCCAATGTGGCTGCAACCAGCAGCATCAGCATCTGCTGAAATTTGTTAGAAATGCAAATTATTGGGCCCTGCCCAGATTTGTTCAATCCCAAACTCTGGGGATGGGGCCAGCAGTCTGTGTTTTAAAGACTCTTGAGGATTCTGAGGCACACTCAAGGGTGAAAATTACTGACCTTGATAATGTTACTTTACGAAGGAGCAAATTTAGCTTAGAGCCTTTTTCTTTCTTTCTTTCTTTCTTTCTTTCTTTCTTTCTTTCTTTCTTTCTTTCTTTCTTCTTTCTTTCTTTCTTCTTTCTTTCTTTCTTCTTTCTTTCTTTCTTTCTTTCTTTCTTTCTTTCTTTCTCTTTCTTTCTTTCTCTCTCTCTCTCTCTCTCTCTCTCTCTCTCTCTTTCTTTCTTTCTTTCTTTTTCTTCTTTCTTTCTTCTTCTTCTTTTTTTTTATCTTGAAAGGAGACTTTGCTTTGGGCAGCCTGGTAAGAAGCCAGAAGTGGTAGGGAATTTACACCCCTAAGGCAGCCTCATTCAGGATCTCCCAGGAGTTGACACTTAAATATCCCAGCTCTCACCTTTTGGGTGGGATAATTCCAAGAGTGGGTTTTGTGGAGCTGCTTCTGTGGGATTGACCTCCAGTTGTCAACCTTGATAGCCAGCTTTGCAGGCGGCTTCTCATTCCCTGGATCACTCACTCTTTCTCTGTAGGGGTTCCCTGCAACCCCAAATAAACTACATTCAAATTCTTGCCTTGGGAATCTTCTGGGAGGCTCCAAACTAAGACATTCGCATATTGTAAGTGCTCAATAAAAATGATGGGGGGGGGGTTGAATTTTTCCTTCATTCCAACCTGGGTTAAGAGTCCATCACTCCTTTTGTGATACTCCTGAACAGAAGCACAAATATACCCAGGAATGTAGGGGGCCAAGGTTAAGAACATGGGCCCAGAGCCAAGTTCCTGTGACAGAATCCAGCTTTCCCTCTCACTGGCTGTGTGATGTTGGGATCATCTCTTAACCTCTCTGTGTCTGTTTCTTGTCTGTAAAACAAGCAAAATTACTGCATATACCTCAGAGGGTTGCCAGGAGGATTTAATGAGTTCAACATGCAACAAGTGGTTAGAACAGTGTCTGGCATGTGGTAAGCGTTTAACAAATGTTATCTATTATTTTAATATTGTTGTTGTTTTCTTAATTTGTTGTTTTTTCTTGACAAGTGATTTCAGCACTATTTCAATTCTATTAATTCATTTTCTCCCAAGAAATTCTCCAAGGTTCCTCTGTGGTTCTCCGACCTGTTTATTATGCTTGTTTTTCTATGAAGCTATGAGGCTTCCTACAGTATGAAACATGAATATGATGTAAGTACTGGTCCTGCATTTCATAGTAAACATTTGGCAATGAAGAGCTTTATGAAGGATTATCCTACTGGGTCTTCTCAACAACCTTAGGATAAAGGTAACATTAATTCTTCTTTATCTTACCATTGGGAAAATTAAGACTTGAAGAGGGAAGGCCACTTTTCTAGTGCTACCAAGCTATTAAGTGGTAGAGAAGGGATTCAAACTCTTGATTGTAGCCCCTCCTCCACCCCCACCGCCCCCGCCCAGCCCTAACACTCTACACATAGGATTACTCTGTGTTACCTCTATATGAATGGTTCTCTTACTTCCTTGGCATCAGAATTCTGGGGATAGATGGCTAAAATACAGATTACCAGGCCCAGCAGCTAGCATGTCTTAAGTCAGGAGACCTGGGGGCATTTGTAATAAGTTCCCAGCAATGCTGATGGTGTTAACTAGGGAACCAGACTTTAAGAAGCACTGTTCTGTATCCTAGCCCTGTTAGAACATTTGAGTAAAATAAATGAGCTAAAAATGACTTGGGACTACAACCTCACTCTCTTGATATGTTTGGCACATGTGATGCAAATACTTATGTTTCCTCTGACAATCTTTATTTATTTATTTTTGGCAATCTTTTAAAAATGATATATAATTAAAATTTATTTCTCTCTTACATAAAAGAGACCCAGAAGTAGGCCATGAAGGGTTGGCCTGTGCCCTCAGGGTCAGGGACTAGGTTTCTTTACAGACTCTTGTTGCTACTTACACAGTAGCAACACAGTTGCTCCACACACAGTTACTCCACCATCCTCAGAATGTAGCTGCTATGGCATGATGTGAGATGGTTGCTGGGGCACCAGCCATCACATCTGCATTCCAGCTGATGGGAAGGAGAAGCTGAAGAAGGGCACACTTCTTACCTTAAATTTTAAAAAATATATTTTTTTTACCATAAAGGTAAAAAAACCCAACACATAAAGAAAACTATACCATTTTTACATGTACATTTCAGTAGTGTTAAATATAGTCACGTTGTTGTGCAATGGATCTCAAGAATTTTTCTATCTCCTTCTTCGTCAAACTATAAAGCAATTAAAAAAAAAAAGTACCGAGGGCGCCTGGGTGGCTCAGTTGGTTAAGCGACTGCCTTCGGCTCAGGTCATGATCCTGGAGTCCCTGGATCGAGTCCTGCATCGGGCTCCCTGCTCGGCAGGGAGTCTGCTTCTCCCTCTGACCCTCCTCCCTCTCATGCTCTCTGTCTCTCATTCTCTCTGTCTCAAATAAATAAATAAAATCTTAAAAAAAAAAAAAGTACTGAGCCATACTTTTAACATCTACAAAAGCCAATGACACTCTGTGGGGATAAAATCTGTATGTTCACAGGAAATGCCTGTCAACTTTTGGCTTCTCTCTCCTTACTGGCTGGCTCTAAATAAATCATGCAGATGCCCAGCAAATGGCTTTTTGGAAATGTTGGGTCATTATGGTAATGAAAAAAAATGATGTAAGGGAAAAGCCACTGTCTCAAAGCTCAACTTACATAGATATCTGTGGCATTTCTTGGATCATACAAATCTCCAAATGAAATTAAAAAAAAATTTTTTTTAAATATATAGCATTGGGATCTTGGGCCAAAAACAAATGACATTAAAATTTTTGTTTCAGGCTTACATCAATACATTGTATGTAAAACCATCCAACATATAAGATGTTGTGAGGCAATATTGCTGAGGTTGAAGTGGGGGGCAGGGAAGGAAGGAGGCCTAGAACCCCAGGAGAGGACCGCTAAGAGAAAGCTAAATGATGGGGTTCTAGGCCTCCCCTACAAGAACAACAAAATGTCCTAATCCCTGGGACACTTAAGTATTCATGATATCACTTACAAGAGTTAGTTTGAAAGCTTTTAATCATTCTTCAATTCACATGTGTCTTGCCTTATTTTTGGGTACTCATGGTAATGCTAGGGCGCTATACAAATAAGGCAGTATAATGTTACAGCATAAACACTGGTTTGGGTGTGAAGAGACTTTTCAGCTAACCCTGGTTCTTCCATGAGCTGGCTTTGTTACTTGAGGAAGTCAGTTAATCTTTCCTTTGTAGAAACAGGGACTGAACTAACCCATTTCTCTCTCTCTCTCTCTTTTTTTTTTTCTTTTTCTTCTTTTAAGCTCTAACCTTCTCTGGCTCTCCTTCAAGCCTGGATATAATGACCTTACTACTGATGGAAAGATTATCTTGGGAAATGTTGGCCCAAACTAAACCCTTTCTCCAAACATCTGGTCTAATTTCCTTCTGCTGGGCAAATAGACACCCTGGCCGAGTTCCAGTGCAGGTAATTACATTCTGCCCACCACGATTTTCCTTGCATTGTCAATTGGCCACGGTATTCTTCTGTATTTCTCCTCAGGAACTTGTCTCCTAATATTGTTGTCTGCTGTTTCACAGGGCAGTTTTCAAACTGTGGCTTCCTTTGGGGAATCTTCTTGTGTTTTTGGAAATGTAATTCTGTCACTACCATGGGCCACAAACGTTTTGGTCTTGCTAGGTGTTTCTGAAGGGTGTGGCTCAAAAACATATGATGGCTCTCTTACCCATCTACTTTTAGTAGTGACATCTTTGAGACTTGCCTAAAAAATTTCCAACTGAAAAGTACACTGACAATAATGGCTCATATTGATCTAAAAAGTTTCTAATAACAAATCACATTGATACTCATAGCTAATAGTAATAGTAATAAAATTAATAACAATAATGGCTTACAAAGTATCAGATACCCTTTTAGGTGCTGCCCATGTACCCTCTCGCTTACCATTGTTTTTCTCATCTTGAAGATGAGGAAACTGAGGCATGGAGGGGCTTCTCTTGCCTACAATTTGTGTGGTTCTTTCAAGCATCTCATGAGAGATCAGACTGGTCAGTTACGCTGCATCCATAAACTGAGCCATTAAAAAAGAGTGAGGTGGGGATACCTGGTGGCTCAGTTGGGTCCTGGGATCAAGTCCCGCATTGGGCTTCCTGCTCAGTGGGGAGTCTGCTTCTCCCTCTCATCTGCCTGCCACTCCCCCTGCTTGTGCCATCTCTCTCTCTCTCAAATAAATAAATAAAATCTAAAAAAAAAAAGAGTGAAGAAAATCCATATGCAATAGTATGACAAACTCTCCAAGGTATATAATTAAGTGAAAAGAGTAAGATATAGGATAGTATGGATGTTATACTTTTTAAAAATTATTTTTAATTTTTATTTATTATAATTTTTATTTTTAGAAATCATGTAAACCGTTATGTATATTTTTTTGCTGCTTTATGCATTTCTTTTCCTAGTCTGGAAGGAAACCCAAGGCAGTGTTTCATTGGTTACCTTTGGGGTGAAGATTACCTTCTGTAATGTCTGAAGTTTTCACCATGTGCATATAGTATGTTACTTAAAATTTTTTAAATTGTCAGCAAGGGCTTTCTAGATGGTGAGATTATGAATAACTTCTGCTTTCTTTTTTCCATGTCCCTATTTCAGAATTATAGTAAATATTATTTATTTTGTAGGAGATTTCTATTAATAAATGGCAACTTGACCTACACCACCTCAAAATCTGCCAGGAGTTAGAGAGCTTCATTCTTTTGGGCTTTTGGGCTGGCTGGAGGTGGTGAGGTTGGTGGGATAAATGTGGGCTGGCAGGGGGGTAATGGGAGGGGGTGGATTCCTGAGGCCCTCAAAGTCCTAAGCAGGCAAACACATGGGTCAGACATTGGTCTTTCATTCTGTCCCATGCAAATAGCAGCCTCAAAATTCCTTTCTCTCTTCTTTGGGGTTTCTAATAAATTTTTTAAAATGATTGTTTTTATTATTATGTTATGTTAATCACCATACATTGTATCATTAGTTTTTGATGTAGTGTTCCATGATTCATTGTTTGCATATAACACCCAGTGCTCCATGCAGAACGTGCCCTCTTTAATACCCATCACCAGGCTAACCCATCCTCCCACTCCCCTCCCCTCTAGAACCCTCAGTTTATTTTTCAGAGTCCATAGTCTCTCATGGTTTGTCTCCCCCTCCGATTTCACCCCCTTGAGGGTAAAATGATTTTATTTATTTATTTGTCAGAGGGAGAGAGAGAGCACAAGTAGGGGAAGCGGCAGGCAGAGGGAGAAGCAGGCTCCCTTCTGAGCAGGGAGCCCGACGTGGGATTTGATCCCAGAACACTGGGATCATGACCTGAGCCAAAGGCAGACTGAGCTTTCAGACTGAGCTTAACTGACGGAGCCACCCAGGTGTCCCCTAATACGTTCTTCTTTAAAGGAAATATATTGAGAATTTTAGGTAAAGTTCACAATTTAAAGAAGAAATCTGGGCGATGTGAGCTTTGTCTTAATGTGGGCCCCCTCCACTCACGTACCCCCAATGGATCTGGTTTAGTACAAGGGCATCAGGAGTAGGCCCCTGACTTGTTCTTCTACAACCCCACACCTTTGGTCTAGAACTGTCTCAGATTTGGCTACTGACGTGTCAGTGAAGCAAAAGGCCCCGGAAAACAACCTCTCCGCTTCATGGGAACTGCAAGTTGTAAATGTGAGTACACACACAGCAGTTGGTTATCTCTTTGGGGGTTAAGTTACCCCATTCAACATGGGCTTGTGCAGACAATGGGTGGGGGCCAGTGACACCAGAGTAATCCTTTTACCTGCCCTATCTAAAGTGACATTGGAATGAAGGGGCACTTTCAGAGGGTATCAGTTTCCTAGGTAAGTCCTACAAACAAGCCCGCAGATCCTTAGCTTTGTAATTGTGCTTCCACTCCAGGCCTAGGGAAGCCAGGCCTACTTGTCACTCCCGAAAGCAGATGAAAGCCTCGCTGTGAGTCTGGTGGAATTCCATTGTCGCCGTGTTTACTCACGGTCACCCAACGCCTCCACCCCTATATGGTCTACAAGGGGACTGGTTTTCTTGCCAAGCACCACATCCTGAAAGCATAAACAGCGATTAAAACTTACCATAAAAAGTGCTGGAAAGGCAGACAGGGTTTTCTGTCTATCTTGGTGAATCAGTTCATCTCCCACATGCCAACACCTTGGGGTCACCCAATACTCCGTCTTGTCATTTTTCTTTCAAAGAAGCCACACCTTCCATTTTTCACTGTAAGGAGCTGTGATGACAGAGGCTTAAGAATTCTATTTTCTTTTTAAAGGAACTTTGATTACAGCAGGACTTGGATGAGAGAGGTGATGCGGAAGAGCAGATGGGGTGGGAGCAGGAAAGGCATGTTCAGATTCTGCTGCGTCCTCAGGAGGGACTGCTGAGCCTAACCAGAGGCTGAAATCTGTCTCGGGGATAAGATACCCCTGTTCCCCTCTGCTGGGGGGGACATTAGCTCTGCTGTTTAACCTGGTTTCTCATTTTTACCAATGCTTTC
The DNA here is from genome assembly GCF_029215605.1 of Mirounga angustirostris. Taxonomy (NCBI): domain Eukaryota; kingdom Metazoa; phylum Chordata; class Mammalia; order Carnivora; family Phocidae; genus Mirounga; species Mirounga angustirostris. The sequence continues at coordinate 91,838,891 of NW_026991718.1, read as the reverse complement.
AAGTCAGTGGAAACTTCCAAGAATCTAGGTGGTTCATTGGCTTTCAACCAATATGTGTTTACTGAACGCTTATAATCTCAAAAATTTGGGGTGCTGAAACAGACAGGGAGACATGCCTATGGCTTTGTGGGCCAGAGGTCATCTCACTAATGGGACTTTTCATCCTTGTTTCAAGCTGAACGAACCAATCATGTTGGTCTCCTGTTATAGACCTTTATATTCTACATAAGCTCAAACCACTTTGAGGATTATGTCAGGATTCTGGTTCCCACATTTCCTTCCAACCTGCATGATCTCCCTCTCCCTCTGTTCTCTGTTCTGCTTATCAAATATAAAATGTACAGGTGTATCCTGCCTTGGCCTGTGTGGTGTCCTTTTTCTGGGCTGCCTCTATTTCTGTTTTAATTGACCTCACCTCTGTTCATTGAAAACCTAGCTCAGATGCCATCTTGTCCAGGTAGCCTTACCCCACTCCTCCAGGAAACATTAATTGCCTCTCTCCTTAGAGTAGATTATTATCAGTGATACTATTTGTTTGTGTGCTTATCTCCCGAAAATGTTTCTTGAGGATTTCAGGGAAACACATTTTGCTCATCTTTAATTCCTAGCAGTGTGCTGGTAATCAAGAAGTCAGACTTTTTGTTTGTTGAAGTCAGACATATAAGATTGTCAGCATTTCTCATGCAAAGAATTAGGAAGAGAATAAAATAAAATACTCAATGCTAGGACACATTGGAATAAGAAGAGTTTCTCTTTGGTACATCTGGGTCATTCATGGGAATTCCCTATGGTTATTGCCCGATGTGGTGTCTCATCCTCTAGCAGGCAAACCCTGGGAAGCTCCTTTTGAGGATTCTCCTATTGGTATTGGTATCAGTTTACCTTTTTTTTTGAAAATGGAGATAGGTAGCTTTATAATTTTTTTCTGATTAAAAACATATACATGCTCATTATTAAAAATTCAAATGATCAAGAAAAGTAAAAGATAAGCAAAACCCAAAAAGTAAAAAGTACTCTGAATCCCACCACGCAGGGATAACAGTTATGTTTTGGTAAAAATCCTTTGAGATCTCTATGTATGTGCACACACACATAACAAACATGCTCAGTTTCATGTACTTATTTTCAAAACATATTAAACTTTACATAAGTGAGTCATACTATATCTGCTCTTATGTAACATTTTTTTGTTTTTCAGTGTATTAGATGTGTTCACATCAATTCATACAACTTGACAGCATCTATTTCTGTAGAGTATCCCATTGAATGGATGTCTTACAATGTTTTCCAAATGTCTGTTGATGGATCTGGGGGCTACTTCCAGATTTTCACTACTGCCAGTTTCCGCCATGATAGACATCCTTATTCAGTGGAGTCACATGCCATGTGGGGTTTCAGGAAAGGCGATGTGTAAGGTAAACTTTGTAAATTTTTCAGGGAGTCAAAACCATCACCAAAAATTAGATTGGTGCCATAGTGGAGAAAAAGGTAGCCTCTGCAATTAGTCAGTATCTGATTTGTTCTCCTGCATCCGATCAGATGGTTATTCACCAGGTTCATAACCACACATCAGATGGTTATTCACCAGGTTATTCAGCAGGTGCTCAAACAAGTAGGTGGTGAAAGAGTTGGCTTGCATTTGGGTTGGGGCCATGTATGTGAAAAGATGAGAAATACATTTCCTGTTAAACATGGGGCCTCAGCCCAGCACAGTGCGGTGTTCTTATCCATTTGAGGCCTTTCAAGGTGATGAGGACAGTGGAAGAAAGAGCAGGTCCTGCCTTCCTCCTGGAGCATGCCTGGTGTGGAGGTGCTGGGTGGAGGGCATGAATCATCAGGGATTCAAGAATCTCCTTTTCTTTCTCTCTCTCTTCCTTGTACCGAGACCATAGAGTCCCTTTTGCAAATGTTAAATGTGAATCCAGTGTCTCGTTACATACATTTCCAGAAGTCTGCTGGATCAAAGTGTGCCAGGTCAAAAGTTTACCAATGTATCACCCTAATAAAAATGCATACAAGTGACTACTTCCCCAAAATGGATGTATGGATATGCTCGATCCAATCCACCATTGCTAGTCTGGTAGGCTCAGATGTATCATTTTTACTTTTCCTCAATTTTTTTTTTTTTTTTGGATATCTGCTCTTTGTCATCCTAGCTCCTTGACTACTTATTGCTACTTGTGAGTGGTTCAGCTGTCTTCTTTGACCACATTCTGTGTTGCACCTCCTTTTTCTGAGTACCTTAAAGATATTTGTACATGGGGAGGCTTAACTATTAAATGTGTCGCATGTTGCAAATGTTTTTCTCCATTTGTAGTTTACCTTGATTACAGTGTTGCTATCAAGTATAAAAGTTTTTCAGTTATTATGTAGAAAATAATCTAGTTTTCTACCCAGAGATCCTAACTCATTTTCTGTTAAGACTTTCAGATTTTAGTGTAAGTGTTTTTCCACTTTTGGAATTAGGAAAAGAGAGAGTTGGTTTGGTCAAGCATTTTTGACTAATTTATCTACTATTTCGATGCCTCTAAAATTGTACTGATAATTTTGTTTTAAAACATGGAAGGAAGCAGAGATTCTGTAGTCAAATTCTGTGGAGTGAATAATTAGTTCAGATGTACCTCATTTATTGAGACTGTCAGAAAACATAAATGAGAGGAAAATGAGTTAAAACTGAAGTACTCTTCTTTTTTAAGAAGGAATTTTTCTTTCGACAATTTTTTCTTTCTTTTTGAAAGATTTATTTATTTGAGAGAGTGGAGCAGGGCCAGAGGGAGAAAGGAAGAAAGAATCTCAAGCAGACTCCCGCTTTGCTTGGGAGCCCCACTCAGGGCTCGATTTTATAACACTGCAAGCACAACTCAGGACCTGAGCCAAAGCCTCGAGTCAGATGCTTAACTGACTGCGGCACCCAGGCACCTCAGCAATCTTTTTCTTTCAATATGAAGTTATTTTACTTAAATAAATTATGAGGGAGCACTTTGTAAATTCTAAGGTCTTAATCACATGTATATTTTTCATTTACATTATTGCTATTTAAAAAAAATATTTTATTTATTTATGAGCGAGAGAGGAGGAGCAGAGGGAAAGAGATAAGCAGACTCCCCGCTGAGCATGGAACCCAACATGGGGCTCGATCTCAGGACCCTGAGATCATGACTTGAGATGAGACCAAGAGTCAGATGCTTAACCAACTGAGACACCCAGGCACCCTATTGCTGTTCTTAATGGAGTAAGAGAGATGAAATAGTAAGTAAGTCCATGTAAAAATAAGATTTTTTGGACCAGAATTTAAGCCACCTAGCACTGTTCAGAAGCAAGTCTGCTAGTCTTACATAAAGCAGCACCTCAGTGTTGGAACCAGAGCTATGGTTTACTCTCCTTAGAGTCTGCCCCAGGACCCAGAAGTCATAGATAACTTCTGCGTCCCCTTATCCCAAGAAATACGAGCTTTAGAGAAACATAACATTTCCTTCTCGAGGGCTCTCAGTCCAGCCCTGAACGCTGCCTTTCAACACACATTGTCTATTCTTTGTAGAATAAGAAAAAAGAGATTGTGCAAGAGATAGTTCAAACTGTCCAGATAACTCATTTAAAAAAAAAAAGCCAAAGCCAGGAAGCTCCTTTGCAGCCCCACTCCTTTGCAGTTCATCATTTTTGTGTGGATGTTAGATGCACACGCTGAGCGGTCCACACCCCCAGCCCAGGTGGCACAATACAGCCAGGTGCTGAGACCTGAGTGTAGACACCTGTCACTGGCCCCTGGAGGGGCAGGGACCCTTGGCTCCAGGTGAAGTCCTTGGCCACAAGCTTCTTCCAGATCGGTGATGGAAAGAGGTTTGTCACTCCCAAGGGGAGAAGGGGGGGTTCAGGTGAGGGCCCTGACCTGCAAGGTCCCCAGGCGCCAGCCACCTCCACAGGGAGGGGATCCTTGTGTCCTCTCGGAGCTGGGGGCCTCTCCTCTGCTCTGCCCCCAAATGCTCTCAAAGCAGAAGCAACCAGGTGGGTGGACCAGAGAGAGAAAAGAATAAAAGTCACAGGAGCCATCATTTCCCCCACTGGTGTTGGGGGTGTTACCATCATTCTGTGGGCCTGGGTATTTTCTTTCCTCTCAGAGATGGCAGGTTCCAACAACAGAGGACATTGTGTTTGGTTATTTTTTGTTGAGCTACAGGTTGAGAGAGGAAAAGAGGATTTGCCAGGAAAAGGGAAATGAGCTAGGTGAATTTTTTTTTTTTTAATGATGTAGTTTTGGTCTAACCCAAAGTCTGGGAATGTTTTCAGGAGATTCAAATCTCTCCTTGGTTTGTACTGCTCTGAAATAGGATCCCAGCTGCCTGCTGTGCGGTCAGGCGGCCCGCGGTAACCTGGGACATGACAGGCCCCTCCTGCCACTTCCCACCCGGCCCTTTTTGTGGCTGTCTCTGGGGATCCGGCTCCTGGATGTAGGTGGCGGTGCCCCTACTCCTCTCTCATGCTCCTTTCTCGTTGGCCTCTACAGCCTACAACCCCCACGCACGAGCTCTGCACTGGGCCCTCGGTGCATCCTGCCCTGGCCTGCATTGCCCCCTGTTTGGTATCGCTAGTCCCAACTGGTAGAATGGCCTCCTTCTCTGCTTTTATTCCAGGCCTCCTTCCCTGCTTTTATCCTTCCTTCCACGCTCTTGCTGGAGGAAGCTTCCAGAATCAGAGCTCTGCATCATTCCTGCACTCAAAACACTCAGTGGCTTTAAAAATTCTACCTAGACGGTCTTTGGCCTGGGACTCAAGGCCTTACTCTTCATCTGAACCTCCCTACCGCTGCCCCCAGGATCCGTGGCCACACTCCCTTACTCCTCTCCAGGGGAGCTCCCCAGATGGGAAATGTCCCTTGGCTTCCGCAGGCGCCTCCTCGCCGCCTAGTTCTGCACTTGGGTAGCTCCCTCTCCCACTCCTGCAGTTCAGAGCCGTGCTTGCTCTGAAGAGATGTTACCCCCTCTTTGATGCCAGCCCCTATTTTCCAGGCAAATATGATCTCTTCCCTTATGGCATTCATCATCTTACAATGATCAAAGTTATTTTTGTTGTTATAAAAATAAATTCTAGAAAAAATACAAACATAATACTTTTGTATTGTAACAATTCATATAATATAGAAAAATCAAAGTTTTCCATGCCCTCTACTCTCTCCTATCTTTAATTCCTGGAGATAACTACCACTAAAAGTTTAGTGTATGTACTCTCATTTTTTTTTCTTTTTCTGCATAGAAATCCAGAAGTAAGCACACGGGTGGACTTATTTTAAACAAATATTGGGGTCATTCTGTATTATTTTCCTGCAACTTCCTTTTCTCACTCAATATATCATGAACATTTTTTTGGTCAGTTTATAAAAATACATTCCACTATTTTTAACAATAGCATGTTATTCTATACTACACTCGTCTCATAATCTCACTATTCTCTTATTCATAGATACATTAGATTGTTACCATTGTTCTGCTATTATAGCGAGTTGTGCAGCAAACATCCTAATACATTTATTTTTGTATATTTGAAGACATATTTCTATAGAATAGATCTAGAGGAAGGATCCCTGGGTCAAGAGTATTTATAGTCATTTGTCTATAAATGTCATCTTGGGAGACTCTATGTTGATGACATGACTTCACCCCTCTTTAGCTGCTTTGATAAAGTCTTCAGAGCACTGTCTATGGATGGTTTGATATGGAATAGGACCTGCAGCTGGAGGGAGAATATTTTAGATAAAAATAAAAATATCACATTTCATATTTTCTCATCCAAATTAGGATAGAAAGAGAGAGAAGCTGGGAGAAATATGTAAATATTTATGTAAATAAGACAGGGCCGTTTCACAGAAACTAACCTGAGTTTAGAAAGTCAGAATTGTGCCTTAGAATCACTTGAAGAATGTTAAAATATCCAAGGCCTTTAACATTCTTCAAGTGATCCTAAGGCACAATTCTGACTTTCTAACTGTAGAGAGAGCCGAGATGCTCTTCAACAGATGAATGGATAAAGAAGATGTGGTCCATATATACAATGGAATATTACTCAGCCATCAGAAAGGATGAATACCCAACTTTTATACCAACATGGATGGGACTGGAGGAGATTATGCTAAGTGAATTAAGTCAAGCAGAGAAAGTCAATTATCATATGGTTTCACTTATTTGTAGAACAGAAGGAATAGCATGGAGGACATTAGGAGAAGGAAGGGAAAAATGAAGGGGGGGATATCGGAGGAAGAGATGAACTATGAGAGACTATAGACTCTGAGAAACAAACTGAGGGTTTTAGAGGGGAGGGAGGTGGGGAGATGGGTTAGCCCGGTGATGGGTATAAGGAGGGCACGTACTGTATGGAGCACTGGGTGTTACATGAAAACAATGAATTGTGGATCATCACATCAAAAACCAATGATGTATTGTATGGTGATTAACATAACAAAATAAAATAAAAATAAATAAATAAATAAATAAATAAATAAATAAATAAATAAATAAAAACTTCCCCAGGTCCTTCCAGTGTCCCTGTGAGACTGAGAGCCCTGCTTCCCTTGCCCCTGTGCTCTGATGAGCTATGAGGCATCTTGAATGCCCTGGTTGCATCTTTTTTCCCTCTGTAACATGAGAATGTTCTATCTCACAAGTTTTTGAGATGGCAAAATGACATAGCAGTTGTGAAGACAATTGTCAAAAGATAAGAGTATTTTCAATAAAAGTATAAGCCATCATTATTATTTTTCAGCTCAGCCAGTCACAGACAATGCTAAATATTTGGAAAATATTTAAGCAGGTCTAAAATTCACATGGTGAGAAAACAGGATTTTTGAAGGAGAAAGCAGTAGTTGGTTGAGCTGCTCCTAGCACTGGCGGCAACTGGAGGTCTGATAGCGTGTGTACAGATGAAGAACAGGGAAGAGGGGAGGGAGGTGGGGAGATGGGTTAGCCCGGTGATGGGTATTAAGGAGGGCACGTACTGTATGGAGCACTGGGTGTTACATGAAAACAATGAATCATGTTTCCAGTGAAACATGGAAGATTTTGAAGGTAAACGAGGCAATGTCACAGGAAAGAGCAACATAAATACTTGCCATCAGCACTGATAGGAACAAATTGCTTCTGTGGATTCTGTCTCGGCTCTATAACCATTTGAAAATTAGTCAAAGGTCCAAGTGCCAGAAGGCCCAGGCTGCCCACCACCTGCTCCTCCCCCACCTCCCAGTTCTCTTGGAGTCTTTATTTCAATCCCAAGGCTAAGGAGAGGATGAATAAGGGACAGAGGAGACGGTCTTTTAATTTAAGATCAAAATTTGATGATGGCATCTTCCCTTGTGTGCCCTAAAATAAACTAAGAGTGCCACTTCCTAAAATCTGACACCCACACGGGTTTGCAGCCCCTGCCTGCCCTTGCGTCAGATTAAAGACTGAGAAGTCCTACAGTCGGAGAAATTTGTTAAGCTGCGTTGGATCTGCATTTCCCAAACTTACTTGATCATGGAACTCTCTATTAACTTCCCTTGGGTCACCGTGCAATCCTCTGGAATGAAGGCACCATAAGAGCTGGCCCTTCTCACTCATCAAACCAGGAGAATTCAAGAATGTTCAACCCGGACTTAGTTTTACAGCCTATCCCCTTCAATTGTGTTACTTTTTAGATGATCGAACAGATCCCCAGAGATGTCAAGAGCTGGGAATGGATCTCTTTGGGCTCCTGCAACATCAATTAGCCAGGGATGGGGGCTTTGGACTTCTTGGTACACAGACAGTTGTTGAACAGACACTCTCATTTTGGCACTATGGCAAATGGAATATATTCAACTGTGCAATTTGACTTGAGGACTTCATGTTACCTATCCTAGAAACAGTGACTTGAAATATCAACATATAATGCAAAGAGAATAAATTAAATGCTAAATTGAGTGGCATAGATTATAAGCCATGGTAAACTGGCTCCCTGGAAAGTAAAATCCCTAATTTTAGTGTTTGCCAATTTCTGTGGTAAAAATACTTCCACCACAGCTGAGGTCAAGCTAGCAACATGATGTCATTGAACATGGAAGAGATGTTGGTCACCATCAGAGCAGATTGCAGAGGACACAGAGAGGTTGGTGATGATTAGAATTATCCTGAAGGGGACTGCACTCAAGCTGGAAAATACTGAGCATGAGAATAAATAGCAGGAAAATTGGAGCTGATAGAAACCAGAGTCTTGTTTCTTTTGTTTTTTTTCCAGTTTTATTGAGATATAATTGACATATGACATTGTGTAAGTTTGTGTGAGTGTATATATTTGATTTGATAGACATGTAAGTGCAAATGATTACCACAATAAATTTAGTTAATCTCTGTTACTTCACATAGTTACAATTATTTTTCTTTTATGATGAGAAATTTGAAGATTTACTCCCTTACCAACTTTCAAATATATGATGCAGTGTTGTCAACTAAAGTCATCATGGTGTATATTACATCTTCAGAACTTATTTACCTTACAACTGAAAGTTTATACCATTTGACCACCTTCACCCAATTCCATTCTTACCCCCTGCCTCTGGCAAACATAAATCTGACTTCTATTTCTAAGAGTTCAGTTTTTTTTAGTATTTATTTATTTTGAAAGATTTATGTTTTATTTATTTGAGAGAGAGAGAGAACAAGGAGGGAGAAGAGCAAAGGGAGAGGGAAAGAGAATCTCAAGTAGACTCCCTGCTGAGCGAGGAGCCTATTGCAGGGCTGCATCCTAGGACCCTGAGATCATGACCTGAGGGGAAATCAAGAGTTGGATGCTTAACTGACTGAGTTACCCCAGTCCCCTGAGTTCATTTTTTTTTAGATTCCACATATAAGAAAAATCATACAGCATTTGTCTTTTTGTTTCTGATTTACTTCACTTAGTATAAAACCCTCAAGGATTGATCTATGTTGTCACAAATGGTGAGATTTCCTTCTTTTTTCATGGTTAAAGAATTTTTCACTGTGTGTGTATGTATGTATGTATATATATGTATATTTTCACATTCACATATTGACATTATACATTTTCTTTATCCATTCTTCCATCAATTGACACTGGTTGTTTCCATGTCTTGGCTATTATAAATAATGCTGCAAAGAACATGGGAGAGCACGTCTCCTCAGGATAATGATTTTGTTTTCTTTGGATATACACCCAGAAGTAGGATTACTCAATCATATGGTAATTCTATTTGCAATTTTTTTGAGGAAGCTCCATACTGTTTTCCACAGTGTCTGTACCAATTTACATTCCCACCAGAAAACAGAATCTTTGAAAAACTTTATACTTTTTCCAGATTTGGAAAGAAAGGGTAAACTTAACTCTCCTGAGATAAAATTTACTTAATTCTAGGACTTTTTAAAAATTTAGATTCATGTGAATTCAAGCCCCACATTGGGTGTGGAGCCTACTTAAAAAAAAGGACTATCATTTAGGGGTGCCTGGCAGGCTCATTCTGTGGACCCTGCGACTCTTGATCTCGGGGTTGTGAGTTCAAGTCCCATGTTGGATGTAGAGATGGCTTAAAAACAAAATCTTAAAAAAATTTAGATTTGCACTTGTTTTTTCTAATTTTTCTCCTAAGCTTTTACTTTCAGAATAGTTTTAAATTTACAGAAAAGTTGCAAATACACTACAGAGAGTTCCTGCAGACCCTGCACCCAACTTCCTCTGTTGCCAACATCTTACACTACCATGGTACATTTATCAGAACTAACGAACCAATATCAATACATTATTTTTTAAAGATTTAATTAATTTATTTATTTGAGGTAGAGAGAGAGAGAGCAAGCGGGGGGAGGGAGAGGAACAGACTCTGTGCTAAGTGTGGAGCCTAATGTGGGGCTTGATCCCACAACTCTGAGATCATAACCTGAGCCAAAATCAAGAGTCAGATGCCAACCAACTGACCCACCCAGGTGCCCCTCAATACGTTATTTTTAACTAAACACTATACTTTATTTGTATTGTATTCATTTTTTCCCCTATTGTCCTTTTTCTGTTCCAGGATGCCACATTACCTTTAGTTGTCTGGTCTCCTCACACCCCTCTGGTCTGTTCTCAGACTTTCCTTGTTTTTTAATAAGCTGAAAATCTTGAGGAGTACTAGGCAGATATTTTGTAGAATGTCCTTCAATTTCTGTTTGTCTCATGGTTGGGTTGGGACTATGGATTTTAAGGAGAAAGAATATGGAGATAAAATACTATTTTTATCACATGATATAAAGGCTTCATGCCATCAACATGGCTTCAGGCTGAGGAAGCTGATCTTGATTTCTTGGTCCTGGTGGTGTTTGCTAGCTCCCTCCACTGTGAGTTACTTTCCTTCCTTCCACACAGCACTCTTCAGGAGAGTTCCTTTTTCCAAGCCTCATTTTCTTACTCTGAATTTCCACTGTGCCTCCCTTTCCAGGTTCTTCCAGATTTTCCCCATTTCAGTCAGTCCTGGATGTGCCCTAAGTGATCTTAAGACCTCATATTACTTTTGTCATGTGTATATTTCCAACGTGAGCAAATGAGCATGGGCGGGGTGGGTGGGGGGTGGTGGAGGAGCAGAGGGAGAAGGAGAGAGACAAGCAGACTCCCCACTGAGCACAGAGCCTAACGCGGGGCTCAATCCCAGAACCCTGGGATCTTGACCGGAGCCTAAGTCAGACGATTAATTGAATGAGTCACCCAGGAGCCCCAAGGAAATGCTTTTATAGTCTATAAAGTTTTCATATACATTATATCATTTAAAAATAATTTGAGCTTTCTAAGAACCTCATAAGGTTCTTAGAAAAGAGCCTATATTTTCCCCATTTTCCAGATGAAGACCTCAGGGCACAAAGAGTTAGCTAATGAGTGGTAGAGTCAGAACTGGTCACCAGTTCTCCTAAGTTTAAGACCAGTGTTTTTGAGTTAACAGATTATTAAAATTTTCCTACTCACCATGGGGCCAATGTTTGGGGAAATCAGTTTGCAGCTCAAGTATTCTTTTCCCTACTCCTGGTGATAGAGCCAAACTGAGAGCAGGACTGCCACCTATAAGTTAAATCCAGTTGTTTTCTTTTTAGATGGTTTTGAGAAGTTCTGCAAAATGAGAAAATGGAATATAGAACATTCCAGAACATCCAGATAGGTTCCTTCTTATTAATTTGGCTTCATATGTTTCCCAAATCCACCCCAATACTAAAACAAGCAAGAAAATTGTGTACTTTAACCTAGAAATTGGTGGAATCATAAATATAGCTGTATAAATATTAAGATTTATAAAGTAACAAACAAGAATCATGAACATTCTGGAGGCTGTATCTCAAACCTCTAACATTAAATTTTTAAAATGAAACATGGAATGTTAAAAAAAAGAAGACATTGTAGGGGCACCTGGGTGGCTCAGTTGGTTAAGCGACTGCCTTCTGCTCAGGTCATGGTCCTGGAGCCCTGGGACTGAGTCCCGCATTGGGCTCCCTGCTCGGCAGGGAGTCTGCTTTTCCCCCTGACCCTCCCCCCCTCATGCTCTCTCTCTCTATCTCATTCTCTCTCTCAAATAAATAAATAAAATCTTTTTAAAAAAGACATTGTATTTTATCATAGTGTGGTAGCTGATAGTTTTTGTCTACCCAAAGATTTTTACCAGAAAGGGGATAACAGCCCTGGGAGCATAGATAGAGAGACCCTACTGGACCATAAGGGGAAGGTGGGGTGGTTGGGGGGAGAAAGCTGCATAGCCCCTCTGAACCTTAATTAAGGTTAGTTCGCTTGCTATTTTAAATCTCAGTTCTCTGCAATGTTTCCCCAGAATTTAGTATTCTCTTTTTGTTAAATTCCTATATGCTTGTCAAAAGTTCTTCCCCACCTCTGTAATTTCTATTAAGCATCCCAAGTATTGCAGTGATTATTTTAAACTGTATTCTTTTCAATTACTTCTAATACATTTCTTCATTTTTATTCAATCCATGGTAATCTAACATGGGAATTCTAACATGGCCATGTCTTAACACTTATTGCCTGAGAAGCTTGTATCAGATTCTAAGGAGCTTAGCCAGCCAAGCAGTTGTGGCTTTCTTCATGAAAAATATTTCCTAAAGTGCAAACTACTATTCATACTTTAGCAAATGGGTCACCTGGAGAGCTGGTTAGAACACAGATGTCGAGATATCACCTGCAGAAATTCTGACTTGGTAGGACTGGTATGGGACCCAGGAATTTGCATATTTAACAATTTCCCTGTGATAATGATGATGTTAGTCTGGACCACACTTTGAGTAGTCCTGGTGTTGGGGTAAGGATTACATTGGGACTTCCTATCTAATAGAAGAGGGTGACTCATTAGCACTAAAGAAATTTTCAGGGGGCGCCTGTGTGGCTCAGTTGGTTGAGCATCCAATTCTTGATTTCAGCTCAGGTCATGATCTCAGGGTCCTGGGATGGAGCCCGCATCAGGTTCCCTGCTCAGGGGGGATCCTGCTTCTCCCTCTCCCTCTGCTGCTCCCCCTGCTTGTGCTCTCTCACTCTCTCTCTGTCAAATAAATAAATAAAATCTTTAAAAAATGTCAGGAATAACTGACTATAAGGTAGATTAAATGCAAGTGAAAGAAGTGAGAAGTCTGTCCAACAAATATGTGTCCTTATACACAGTATCAATGGTCACTGCAAATTGTCAATTACTTCTGGAGAAAAGGCACATTATTGGCATATGTCTTAGAATTCTGCCCATACATTCTGTATATAGTGAGTCTACATACTTAGTGCAAATACTCCCCAGGACTAATATTCTGAAAGCAAGGAGACTAGTAGCAGTGGATGGATCACTAAACTTTGAATTAGCAGCTCTGGATTCAAGATCTGATGATAAACCTCCTCCTTTTTTTCTGCTGTGTGATCTCAAGCAAGTCACCTAACCCCTCTTAGCCTTAGTATCCTTCCCAGTCAAGTGGTAATATGGACAGTCCTGGTCAACACCCCAGATTGCAGTGATTACCTAAAGAGAAGTGAGCAGATGTCTGTACATGTAAGGGGTTAACCAGGAGCAGCTTGTTCCTGAAGTGGAGAAGGGGGTGCACCACCATCTGAACACAGCTCAGCTCTATCCGCCCCCTGCCTGGTGGATTGCCATATGGCGCCTCACCTTGTTCCCTTTCAAGATGAACTCTCATTCCCTGGAAAAAATTTCTCAGCCTTAAAGTCACAACTTCAAAAATGCAGTGAGGACCACATTTAAAAGGTCTGGTAAATTTTTGGTTGATTTAGTTTTTTAAACTGCACTTTTAAACAAACCCAAATATAGAGATGAAAGCCAAGAATTAAAATATACATACAAAATAGAAAACATTAATATTTTCAAGTACGATGAGTTGAATAATCATCATAAGGAAACTATAAAATGTCAAGTGACTCAGACCAGATGATTGCTGTCACTCTCCTCGATGCTGGGACAGGTGGTCTGTGCAGAACACCAGGATCAAGCCAACCCAGTGTTGGCTTCCACCACACAGGCATGTTCTTAATCCTTCTGCTGACAATTGCTTCATCAGTTAATCAAATAAACTTTAACACTAATTGGTGTGGGGAGGAAATTGAAGGAAGTCTGTTAAAATGACTCAGGTTTAAACTCTATAATCAGGACACCCTATGTTACATTGTCTCCTGGCCCATGTTCCTTGATTTTCAGTCTGGTTGTCAACCTATTCAGGCATCCATGTCCCTGACGTGGTGTGTCTTACCACAAAAGGCAGCTAAGGAGACATGGTCTGACATGTCTATAGTGCATCAAGACATGGGGCTGGGAGACCAGAGGAATGGAGTGGTCCATTGTGATCCCCTTGCTCACACTCCTCACCCTTCCTTACGGGCCCAGGGCACTCACTTCTCAATCCCTCCCGTGGCTCCCTTTAACTTTGGGTAGTTGCACGAATGGAGGCATGCATGCATCCACCTGGAAGAATTTATAAAGAGGCAAGAAGGGTGTGACCTGACTTTGAAGAAGTGGAATTAAAGAGTGATGTTTCTGTGGTGGTATCTCCTGTCACACCCCAGGTCACACTGAAACAGAGTGCTCTTGGGTGAGGCAAGGAGCTTCGTGGAAGGAGAGGCTTGTCTTTGAGAAGAAGACTTGACATCTATGGGCTTGAAGGCAGGAGATGCCAAGGAGGGCTCTAGGGTGATTTCCCCCAAATAATGGTTGGTGGAATGTTGTCTTTTTTAAAATTTATTTTATTTTTTTATTATGTTCATCTAGCCACTGTATAGTACATAACTAGTTTTTGATGTAGTGCTCAATGATTCATTAGTTAAGTATAACACCCAGTGCTCATCACAGCACATGCGCTCCTCAATACCCATCACCAAGAAACCCCCTGGAATGTTGTCTTTGAAAGGGGAATGTTTTCTTATGGACTTCTCTAGGTAAGAGCTCCTTAAAATAAGAGTATTCAAAATATTCCTTTATAAAATAAACGTTTAAACATTTTGTTTACTATTTTCTTATTCTGATGGGCACATCATCTCCAGGGAAGCACTACAGTCTTTATCTCTTATTGGGTTACTTTGATCTGCACTTTGTTAAAAGGCAAGGAGATCACCTTCATCTGGGTTGCCCCAGAAGCCGACCCTGAGACAAGGGTTTGAGTGGAAATTGTGTATTTGGGAGGGAGGGAGGGGGAGGCCGGCAATACAGGGTGCATGATTGTGTTGGCAACTTTGTGACTGATGCTTGTTCCTTGGGTTGAGAGAGCCCCTGGGAAATGGTGTAAAACACCTGCCATAGACTTATCACACGGGGGCTGATAAAACTGAGGAATCTGTAATCAATCTCCTAATCACCATTGATCATGGGGTGTTAATTCATCGAAACTTTGGGCCCTCCAGGTCCAGCAGTGATTTCTGAATAGGTCCTTAGGCAAATAGAGTGAAGCTCAGGAAAATGGAAATGGTGGGTGAGGGGAGGGTCAGTGACAGCATGCATGCAGAGGCACACCCTCTAAATGCCTCCTTTCTCATGAAAGTACATATGCAAGCTTATGTTCAAGGGAGGAGGTGTTCACATAGGTGTTCATCCCCTCCAAAGCATAAATGAACATCCTGGTCCCTCATTGGAAAATGTCAAAAAGCCCCCTTGCACCCCTCACTTTGTTGTTATTGTAGGAAAGCACCTCCATCTCTCCTGCCAGCCCCCAGAGTGTTGAGGCTGCTGGTGTAGGGCCCACAACTCCTCCTACCCCCACCCCGCTTTGCCTCATTGAGAGCTCCCATGGTGAGACAGTCTGCAGACTTGCACCACATGTTCAAAGAGACTGGTCATTATCTAAAGGAAATGCAGTGTCCTGGATTGACAAATAGGAGCTGGTGTTTTGGTAGGAGAGGTACACCATTTGCTTGGGGAAGCACATGGGGATGACCACTAGAACATGCACAGACAGTGTCTGCTACAATCATTGTGCATGGGGAGAAAGGACCACAGAAACCGTCAGCCCAGCATTTTCCTTTTAAAAATGAAGAGATGAAATGGAAGAGTTAAGGCCATTTGTTCACAGGCTTCTGACTAGTCAGTGCCAGAGCTGGGTTAAAAGTTAGCCCCTCTTCCCTAGTGCTGAAGCCATTTTTAATAGGTCATATAAAACCTTGTTCTCCCATGCTATGAGGAGGATGAAGCTGCCCTTGACCAGGAGGATGATATAATTCCCGTGATATCGAGCCAGAGGGTGGTGGAGAGTCAGAATTCCCTGTGGCAGATCTTCTAGGAGCTGGTGACATACCACATGGCATCATCAGAAGGCAGGGTTGGTGGGACGCCTGGGTGGCTCAGTCGTTAAGCGTCTGCCTTCGGCTCAGGTCATGATCCCAGGGTCCTGGGATCAAGCCCCGCATCGGGCTCCCTGCTCCGCGGGAAGCTTGCATCTCCCTCTCCCACCCCCCCTGCTTGTGTTCCCTCTCTCGCTGTGTCCTCTCTGTCAAATAAATAAATAATATTAAAAAAAAAAAAGCAGGGTTGGATGTAACTCAGGAATTCACTCATTTATTCAGTTTTGGTTGCAAAATTGAGTTGTATGAACACTGCACAGCAACAAATATATGCACACACATACACACACAACTAATTGGTACTCATAATAGGGTAAATGTACCCACAGATTGTGCTGAGAGAAAGAAATCAGACACGAATGAGAATGTGTAGTATAAAGCCCTGCATAGAAAGCTCAAGAACATGCAAAACCAATCTAGGATGATAGACATTGCGATGATGTTTATCTCTGGGTGGATGTTGGCATTGACAGGGAAAAGGAGAGTGGGTGCCTAGCTGGCTAATGGGAATGTCTGATATTTTGAACTGGGTGGGAGGGTAGGAGTACACAGATGTTCATATGGGTCATTAAGCTGTATATCTAAAATTGAAGCACATTATGCTCTTTATATTACATTTCAGTTGAGAAAAAGAAGAAAAAAATCAAAGCCACATAACAGACATAACATTATAAAAGAAATAATTTTTCTCTTTCACGCATGTTTTCCACAAATGTCTATTGAGGGTTTCGATGTCTGGTCCATATTCCCTCAGTGTTCCTTCTTCCTGTATAAGTAGACAGGGTCCTGCCGCAAGAGTGCTGCCCCCATGCTCTGCCCCAGCAGCAGGGCAGGCTGGACATGCCTGGAGCTATGTCCTGCAGGAGCAGCTAATGAAGGAAGGAGGTGGAGGAGGAGTACCCTCCTTCTTCTCCCCTCAAGGGGATGAGTCTGAGATATGACGCGCATTCTTCATTGGTTCCCGGGGAAATGAGTCCTGGTTTCCATCAGTTACAACTTAATCTCTCACTTGCCCTGTATTGACTGCTTTCCCTTCCTTGTCTTTTTCCGCCTTTCCTGTCCCCCTGCTTCTGGGATCACCCCCAAACAAACTCCTTGCACTCACATCCTTGTCCCAGGATCTGTTTTTGGGAGAACCCAAGCTAAGTGAAGCTCCTTCTTTCTTTCTGAACCTACAAAGAGGACCACGCAAACCAGTCTCCAGCTCTCATACAACAGGTAGTGTGTCAGGGTGAACTGTTGGGCAAATATTAAAATGAAGTTTTATGGGCTGAGGTGGGATAGCACAGTCTGGCAAAGAGTGGAGCCTGAAGGGGACCCTACCTCATCCAGGAAATGTTCCAGAAGTAAAACTAGTCATGATTGCACCTCCCAACCTTCTCTTCCCCTTCCTGAACTCCCATCCTTCTCTACTTCCTCCCTTCCTTCTCTCATGCAGTCAGAAATGAAAGGAGACATTCATTTATTTAAGACATTTCCTTATAAATATCAATAAGTATATTGAATTTACCACCCATGTTGATTTATTGTGCTGCCTCATTTTATATCACAGAACTAAGACAGCTTTAGAATTGGCTCCGAATGTATGGAAACCATCTTTCATATATATATTTTTTCAATATTGCTTCCCATCTGCATGACATATAGATTCTAGGAAAACCCAACACATATTTCTCAGACCATGGGGGGAGATGCCTTTAGGGGTAGCTCAAAACTACCTACCAATCAGCAGCTGGTGGAAACGTGTACCAAGAGCGATCATCTGGAAATGGGCAGCTGCCTCATGTTGTTGAAGCTGTCATCCCCACTCCAGCAGCCTTTCTGGGTGAAGAATTCTTCAAAGCACATACATTCAAGGCCAGGGCATTTCTTTTCTGTTTTCCATGCTCCTCACCAAAATGGATGGGTCATGGAACTCTTTACTTCAGGATTCTGTAGAGTAGCAGATGGAATAAATGCTGTGGTCCGAACATCCCTTTCCAGATAGATTGGGCTGTCACTTCAACAGGGATTTATGCATTTAAAATATGAGATGCCACAAAATTCTGAACTGGCATGTCCTGGGAGGGAAGATCTATAGAAACAGAACCATTTCAGGGCGCCTGGGTGGCTCAGATGGTTAAGCGTCTGCCTTCGGCTCAGGTCATGATCCCGGGGTCCTGGGATTGAGTCCCACATCGGGCTCCCGGCTCAGCGGGGAACCTGCTTCTCCCTCTGACCCTCTCCCTTCTCATGCTGTTTCTCGCTCGCTCGCTCTCTAAAAAATAAATAAAATCTAAAAAAAAAAAAAAAGAAAGAAACAGAACCATTCCTATGGGCTGGCCATTTAAAATATTTTATACCTTATTGTGGGTGGTATCAGTCAGCTTTATACAAATGCTACCCTTCACTTTATATTACAAGTTTAGAAAATCATGCAAAAAATAGCAGAATGTCTACTTTTATTTCTATATTACTTTGGTCAAAACCCATGTACTTCCAAAGACCAAAGGACTCTATTAAATAAAAAGTAAATGTTCATGGCGAAGTCTCTATAGAGAGCTAAACTTAATTAAGATTGGATTTTTTAAACAGAAGTGTCTCTTTTATTTGTTTAGGAAATGAAATGATGATGGGGGAGAGAAGGTAATTTTAATTTTTATTTAAAAACACTTTTTTATTTTAATAATTTATCCTTTGATAAAAATTGAGACCTTGACTTCTATTGCTGTATAACATATTACCATAAACTCAGAGACTCAAAATGCTACCAGTTTATTAGCTCACAGTTCCTTAGGATAGCCGTCCAGGAGTGGGGTGGCTGCAGTCTCTGCTTAAGGTCTTACAAGGCTGAAATCAAGATGATGGCCAGGCTATGTCCCTCTCTGGAGGCTCTGGGAAGAATCTACTTGCAGACTCATTCAAACATTGGCTGAACTCAATTCCTTACAGTTGTAGAATTGAGGTCTCTGGTTCCTTGCTGGCTGTCACTCTTAGCTCTTAGATGTCACCCCCCCCATTTCTTGCCATGGGGCTCCCTCCGTCTTCAAGCCATCAACAATGTCCCTCACTTTGTAGGCATTTCATGCTTCAAATCTGTTTATCCTATAAGAGCCCAATCCCTTTTAAAGGCTCACTTGACTATGTTAGACTCATTGAGAATAATCCCTCCATTTTAGGGTCAGTTGATCTGAGAACTTAAACTACATTTGCAAAATCCCTTCATAGCATTACCTAGGTTAGTGTTCAATTGGATAATTGAGAGAAACTGTTTGTATACCAGAGGATTTAATCTTTAGGTCCATCTTAGAATTCTGTGTATGACAGGTCTATTGTTGATTCATGCCCTTCAGTGAAAATTAGCAACCATGGCACCATAAGATATGCCGCCTTCTTCACTGATTACTTACGAGGCCTAGCAGGCAACATAATTTTGTCACAAGACCCCCATCGACCCTCCTGCTGCTTCTTCACAAGAATGTTAACCTTGTCTTTTAGACGCAAAGAACAGGAAGCCTCCAGTTGGCCTAGAACTCAACCACTAACTCATGCCTGTGTAGATGGACAATGGATTGATGGACAGTTACCTCTACCTCATTATAATGTTAAGATCTCTGCCCAAGAAAGCACAAAACTCATTAACATAACATACAATGTATGTATAGGCATGTTTCCTTAAGATGCATGCATGACCTTATGTCCACCTCTATATACAATGACAAAACTCTTTCTGAATACTAAATATAACCCTACCTAACCCTAAATAAAGAAACCCCTCACCCCCACTCAGGGAGTCAGAGCTTTGGAAATTATTCCCTGTGATCACTTTATTTGCTTCAAATAAAATTTCCTTTGTGTGACAACTCCATCGGGTGTAGCCTCTATCTGTTATTCACCAAGGAGCAAGATCACATTCATTGGGTTACGAAGTGATGAAAGGGGCTGTGTATAAGACCATACAGAGAGACAGTGGGCTCAGGGTCTCATTGTAACTAGTCACACTCAACCTCAGTTGACGGCTGTCATGTGACAATATATGCACAGTATTACCAGATATTCTCATTTTTTAAGAGAAGTCACAATTCTCTTGAGCTTTTAAAGTTGCTACTGATTTCAAATTTTTAAAAATACTAGATCAACCAAGTAAAACATATCTGTGGTCTTGCTGGGATCCTTCTTCTCTTTGCAGTCTTAAGGCATTCATTCATTCATTCAAAAATAGTTACTAGGGACACCTGGGTGGCACAGTTGGTTAAGTGTCTGCCTTCAGCTCAGGTCATGATCCCGAAGTCCTGTGATCAAGCCCTGCATCGGGCTACCTGCTCAGCAAGGAGTCTGTTTCTCCCTCTCCCTCTGCCTGTGCTCTCTCTCTGTCAAAATAAATAAATAAAATCCTTAAAAAACAAATAGAAATAGTTACTAAGAACCTATTCTACGTACCCTGGCTCTAGGCACTAGAAATACAGACTGGTCATGGGAAGCTTTATTAAGAAGGGGACATTTGACTGTAGATCTAAAGAATGGTGTTTTGTTGGGGGGCAGGCTGAGTAGCTCAGCTGGTTAAGCATCTGACTCTTGGTTTTGACTCAGGTTGTGATCTCATGGTCGTGATCTCATGGTCATGAGACTGAGTGACATGTCAGGCCGTGCACTCAGCTCAGAGTCTGGTTGAGATTCTCTCTCCCCCTCTCCTTCCGCCCTTCCCCAACACATGCATGCTCTCTCTCTAAAATAAATAAATAAATCTTAAAAAAAAAAAGAATGGTGTGTGTGGGAATAAACAGGTGCCCTTATAGATGGTAAGCATTCTAGAAAGAGGGAGCAGCAAGTGCAAAGGCACTGAGGTGGTCATGTGCCAAGCATGTTCAGATGGCATGGAGGCCTGTGTGGCTGGAGTGGAGTGATCAGCGGGAGAACAGTAAGAGAGGATGTTGGAGAGCTTTATAGGGTCAGATCATTGTGGGCCTTGTAAGGTAATTTATAATTTTATTTGTCAGTGTTCTCCAGAGAAACAGAACCAACAGAGTATATATAAAATAAGGAATTGACTCATATGGTTATGGAAGCTGAGAAGTCCCATGAACTGCTGTCTGCTAACTGGAAGCTCATGAAAAGCTGGAAGTGTAATTCTAGTCCAAGTTTGAAAGCCTGAGAATCAGTGGAGCTAATGGTTTAAATCCTAGTCTGAGTACAGGAGAAGACTGATGTCCCAGCTCATGCAGTCAGGTAAAGAGAGAAAATTCTCCCTTCCTGAGTATTTTTGTTCTATTCAGACCTTCAATAGATTGGATACTGTCCATCCACACCAGAGAGGGAAACTAGCTTTTATCAGTCTACCAATTCAAATACTAATCTCACTCAAAAACACCCTCACAGACACATCCAGAAATAATGCCTAGTCATGTATCTGGGCACCCTGTGCTATAGTTAAGTTGACACATAAAGTAACCATTACAGAAAGGATTTGAGATTAATTTAGAGGGAAACAGGAAGCTATTAGGATGTTTTAAGGAGAGGAGTGGCATGAAATGACCTACACTTTCCAATGATCCCTCTGTCTTCTTTGCTGAGAGATTTGGGAAGATTTAGGATGAAAACACGGAGATTGCTTAGAAATCTATAGCAAGTAATCCAGGAGAGAGCTGATGGGGCTGTAGTCAGGTGACTGGAAAGTGGGGTAATAAGAAGTTGTCAGGTGCTTGATTATTGTGAATTAAACAACTCCATGTTGTTTTTTTTTTAAAGATTGATTGATTGATTTTTGATGTAGTGTTCCACAATTCATTGTGTATAACACCCAGTGCTCCATGCAGAACGTGCCCTCTTTAATACCCATCACCAGGCTAACCCATCCCCCCATCCCCCTCCCCTCTAGAACCCTCAGTTTGTTTCTCAGAGTCCATAGTCTCTCATTGTTCATCTCCCCCTGCGATTCCCCCCCTTCATTCTTCCCCTCCTGCTATCTTCTTCTTTTTTTATTTTTTAACATATAATGTATTATTTGTTTCAGAGGTACAGGTCTGTGATTCAACAGTCCTACACAATTCACAGTGCTCACCATAGCACATACCCTCCCCAATGTCTATCACCCAGCCACCCCATCCCTCCCACCCCCCACCACTCCAGCAACCCTCAGTTTGTTTCTTGAAATTAAGAATTCCTCATATCAGTGAGGTCATATGATACATGTCTTTCTCTGGTTGACTTATTTCACTCAGCATAATACCCAGTTCCATCCACGTCATTGCAAATGGCAAGATTTCATTCCTTTTGATGGCTGCATAATATTCCATTGTATATCTATACCACATCTTCTTTATCCATTCATCTGTTGATGGATATCTTGGCTCTTTCCACAGTTTGGCTATTGTGGACATTGCTGTTATAAACATTGGGGTGCACATACCCCTTCAGATCCCTACATTTGTAAAAGATTTCTTTATTTTATTTCAGATAGAGAGAGCACGAGCAGGAGAGTCAGAGAGTCTTAAGCAGACTCCATGCTGAGCATGGAGCCTGACACAGGGCTTGAGCTCATGACCCTGAGATCACAACTTGAGCCAAAACCAAGAGTCAGACCCCTAACCAACTGTGCCACCCTGGCACCCCACAACTCTAGAATTTCTTGACAGATAGAGTGTGGCCTGTGAGAGAAAGAGCAGAGGCAAAGATGTCTCTGAGATTTGAGTCAGAAAAACTAGAAGGATAAATAAATAACCAATAAAAGGTTAGCATGCAAATTCAGTAAATAGGTGTTTAAAAAATGAGAGATAAACAGGTTGGCAAATTCAGTTCCCTATTCCATGTAATCTTCACTAGAAGTTAAATGAAAGTCTATAGTTGTTCCAGTCTCCAGAGGCTGTTATCTCTTTAACTGGGACTGTTAGACTCCCTTTCTGCTTTCCCAACCCCTCCCTCTGCAACACACAGACTTCCTAGCAGGTTCAGCCTAAGTGTTTGAAAAAAAAAAAAAAAGAAGCACTTAGAAATTGAGAATTTGAGAAGCTCCTGCCTCATCTTCTAGATCTCAGTGCAAACTCAAAAGTCTAGCTCTAACCTTATGCCCTGTTTCCAGTGAGAGGACCCTGCTCAATGACACACAGTGCCTGCATAATATCATTTCCTTTCTATGCCTGAGACCCCATGACCTGCCTGGCCCCTAGTCACCTTGACCTTGCCCTCACTCTTGGACTTTCAGCCTGATCTTAAGCTTTCTAATAACAGGACTATTCAGGCTCTTTCATCTTTGTCAGTTTTGGTAAGTTGTATTTTTCAAGAAATCCATCTCAACTAGGTTGTCCAATTTATTAGCATAAAGGTGTTCATGTCTTTATTCTTTTAATGAATGTAGGGTCTGTAGTGATAATCCATTTTTTTATTCTTGATCTTGGTAATTTGTGTTCTCATTCTCTTTCCATGATCAGCCTGGCTAACAGTAGAGGTATGTCAGTTTTGTTGATCTATTCAAAGGAACAGACTTTTAGCTTTCTTAATTTTTCCCTATTGTTTGTCTTCCCCTGATTTAGCTTCAGAAAAACTCTTCTTTTTTTTTTTTTAAAGATTTTATTCATTTATTTGACAGAGAGAGAGAGAGAGAGAGAGCACAAGCAAGGGGGGAGTGGGAGAGGGAGAAGCAGGCTTCCCACTGAGCAGGGAACCCGATGTGGGCTCCTAGGACCATGGGATCATGACCTGAGCCGAAGGCAGATGCTTAATGACTGAGCCACCCAGTCATCCAGGAAAGACTCTCCTAATGTTAGTAATCTGCCTGCTTGGATTTCCCAGCAGGTAGATTATAAAGCTGAGTCTGAAGTGGTTACCACATTACTGTGTTTGGTGTCACCCCAGTATCATCTAGCTTTCTGGTCTAGTGTCCTCTTGAAATAAAGTCTAGCCTATTTCCATGACTTATTTTATTTTATTTATTTAATTTTATTTTAATTTATTATTTTATTTATTTTATTTATTTCATTATTTTATTTTATTTTCATTCAGCAAACATTATTGAATATTTATTATATGGGATTGTAACGAGTAAATAAGCCGGCCTTGTATTATATGGAGATGTAGGAGGTAAATAAACTGACCATATAAAACTTACATTCTAGAGGAAAATGTGCAATAAACAAGACAAGCAATATAACATTTGGCAATCACATATTTCTCTATATTTATATTTTAGTTTTACAAACATTCCTCTTGATCCCATATTGACTTGTTGTAAGCCAGTGCTCAGATGGCACCTTGCTTTTGTTAAATGATGAGCTTCTTGAAGATAAGGAATAGGGGTATAAGGCTCTTTCCTGGAAGAAGTACTCCCCCTGGGCCAGGAAGGCTCATTATAACCTTATTGTCTACTGCTACAACATCGTGTAGGCTTGGAATAGGGATGGGGGCACTGCCTGATTTAGCCTGCCCCAGATATGAACTTATATAGCTCTGCTGAAGCCTGGCTGGAACAGCATAAAGTAAGCTTTTAAAATAAAGCCCAGAGAGGTTGAGAAGCAAGATGGCAGAGGAATAGGAGACCTAAATTTTGTCTGGTGCCAGGAATTCAGCTAGATAGGGATCAAACCATTCTGAACACCTACGAACTCAACAGGTGATCAAAGAAAAGAATAGCAGCAACTCTCTGAACAGAAAAGCGATCACTTTCTGGAAGGTAGGACGTGTGGAGAAGGGAATCCGAGGTGATATTCGGGAAGATAGACGGTGGAGGAGGGGGCCTCCATCAGCTGCTACTGGCAAGTGATAGAGCAACAGAGCACAAAATCGGAAATTTTAGAAGTCAGCTCTGCTGAGTGACGTCGCTCTGGTGGCTAAGTGGGGGGTAGAACCCTTGTTAGGACAGTGTGGTCTCAGGACCCTCAGGGTCACAGAAAGACCAGGGGTGCCTGAGTGCAGCAGAGCTCTCAGGTATTGGAGCAGGGAAGCTGGCTGCAGAGACGGAGCTGAGGAGTGTGTTGTCACCTCAGGATTCCCATAAACCATGATCCATGGCACAGTCAGACCACTGCTCTTTGAGAAGGGATCCAAAAAGTGGCAGATCTGGGGAGACCCCCTTCCTCCCCCGGGAGGAGCGGTGTGGGAGCACACCACAGGAATCTGCTGGGTTTGGAGACTCCACATGGGGTCGGGTGCCAGAAATAGAAACGCTCAGTCACAGGCTGAGTGAGCATGGAGTGCGGCCAGAGACTGGGGAGACGGGAGTGACTGACGGCTTTTCTCTGGGGACTCACTGAGGAGCGGGGCCCCGAGTTCTCGGCTCCTCCGGGGCGGAGATTGGGAGGCCGCCATTTTCACTCTCCACCTCCAAAGCTGTAGGGAAAGTTCGCAGGGAACAAAAGCCCCGGAGAGCAAACCCAAGCAGATTACTTAGCTGGGAGGGGGCAAGGGTGGGGCAATTCCGCCTCTGGCAGAGACATTTGGAAACCACGGCAACAGGCCCCTCCCCAGAAGATCAGCAAGAACAGCTAGCCAAGACCAAGTTTACTGATCAATGAGAATGGCAGAACTCCAGTGCTAGGGGAATACAGCATATAGAATTCATGGCTTTTTCCCCATGATTCTTTAGTCTTTCAAAGTTAATTTTTTTAATTTTCTTTTTTTTTCTTTTTCTTTTCTCCTTTTTGTTTTTTTGAATTTTTCTTTTTCCCTTTTGCAACTAACATCTTATCAATCCTTTTTAAAAAACTCTTTTTTATTTTTCAATTTGAGAGTCACATTCTATCCCTTCATAGTAGTTAACCTTATTTTTGGTATATATATATATATATATATATAAGTTGTTCTCTCTTTAAAACTTTGGGATACAGTTTCTTCTAACAGATGAAAATATATCCTAAATCTCTAGTGTATGGCTTTGTTCTGGTCTACTGCCTGATCACATTTTCTCTCCCCCCCCTTTTTTTTAAACCTCTTCTTTCTTTTTACAACCAACATCTTATCATCAATTCTTATTATAAAATCCTTTATAATTTTCATCTTTACAGTCATATTCCATCCCACATTCTATTTACCCTTATTTTTGTACATATATAAGCTTTTCTTTCTTTAAAATTTTGGGAGGTCTTTCTTCTAACAGACCAAAATACGCCCAAAATCTAGTGTGTGGCACTAATCTAGGCACCGGCCTGATCATATTTGGTGATATTATTTTTTTTGTTTGTTTCCTTATTTCTTTTTATCTTTTCCTTCTTTTTCTTTTTTCTTTCTTTCCCTTTCTTTTCCCCCAATTGCAGGTCTCTTCTGATTTGTTTAGTGTATATTTTTCTGGGGTCATTGTTACCCTGTTAGCACTTTGTTCTCTCATTCATCTATTCTCCTCTGGACAAAATGACAAGATGGAAAAAATCACCTCAAAATAAAAGAATAAGAGGCAGTACCGGCTGCCAGGGACCTAATCAATACGGACATAGTAAGATACCAGAACTAGAGTTCAGAATGATGATTTTAAAGATACTAGCTGGGCTTGAAAAAATCATGGAAGTTATTAGAGAAACACATTCTGGAAAAATAAAAGAACTAAAATCTAACCAAGTCTAAATCAAAAAGGCTATTAATGAGGTGGAATAAAAAATGGAGGTCTAACTGTTAGGTTAAATGAGGCTGAACAGAGAATTAGTGATGTACAAGACCAAATGATGGAAAATAAAAAAGCTGAGAAAAAGAGAGGTAAACAACTACTGGATCACGAGGGCAGAATTCAAGAGATAAGCAATAGCATAAGATGAAACAATATTAGAATAATTGGGTTCACAGATGAAGAGAGAGAGAGAGGGCAGAAGGTATATGGGAGCAAATTATAGCAGGGAACTTCCCTAATTTGGGGAAGGAAACAGGCATCAAAATCCAGGAGGCACAGAGAACCCCAATCAAAATCAATAAAAATAGGTCAACACCCCAACATCTAATAGTAAAACTTACGAGTCTCAGAGACAAAGAGAAAATCCTGAGAGCAGCTTGGGAGAAGATATTTGTAACCTTCAATGGTAGAAACATTAGATTGGCAACAGACCTATCCACAGAGACCTGGCAGGCCAGAAAGGACTGGCATGATATGTTCAGAGCACTAAATGAGAAAAATATGCAGCCAAGAATACTATACCCAGCTAGTCTGTCATTGAAAATAGAAGGAGAGATCAAAAGCTTCCAGGACAAACAAAAACTAAAGTAATTTGCAAACATGAAACCAGCCCTACAAGAAATCTTGAAAGCAGTCCTCTAAGCAAAGAGAGAGCTTAAAAGTTAAATAGACCAGAAAGGAACACAGACAATATACAGGAACAGTCACCTTACAGGCAATACAATGGCATTAAATTCCTATCTTTCAATAGTTACCCTGAAAGTAAATGGGCTAAGTGCCCCAATCAAAAGACACAGGTTATCAGATTGGATTAAAAAACAAGACCCATCGATATGCTGTCTGCAAGAGACTCATTTTAGACCGAAAGACACCCCCAGATTGAAAGTGAGGGGGTGGAAAACCATATACCATGCTAAAGGACACCAAAAGAAAGCTGGGGTGACAATCCTTATATCAGACAAATTAGATTTTAAACCAAAGTCTGTAATAAGAGACGAGGAAGGACACTATATCCTACTTAAAGGGTCTATCCAACAAGAAGATCTAACAATTGTAAATATCTATGCCCCTAACATGGGAGCAGCCAATCATATAA
Source organism: Mirounga angustirostris (assembly GCF_029215605.1). Lineage (NCBI taxonomy): Eukaryota > Metazoa > Chordata > Mammalia > Carnivora > Phocidae > Mirounga > Mirounga angustirostris. The sequence continues at coordinate 91,811,430 of NW_026991718.1, read as the reverse complement.
GGCAATTAATAACAAAAGCAAAGAAACACATGGACAACAATACAATAATAGGGGGGGACTTTAACAGCCCCCTCACTGAAATGGACAGATCATCTAAGCAAAAGATCAAAACGGAAATAAAGACTTTAAATGACACAATGGACCAAATGGACTTCACAGACATATTCAGAACATTCAATCCCAAAGCAACGGAATACACATTCTTCTCTAGGGCCCATGGAACATTCGCCAGAATAGATCACATCCTAGGTCACAAATCAGGTCTCAACTGGTACCAAAAGATTGGGATCATTCCCTGCCTATTTTCAGACCACAATGCTTTGAAACCAAAACTCATTCACAAGAGGAAAGTCAGAAAGAACTCAAATACATGGAGGCTAAAGAGCATCCTACTAAAGAATGAATGGGTCAACCAGGAAAGTAAAGAAGAATTAAAAAAAATACATGGAAACAAATGACAATGAAACAGAACTGTTCAGAATCTTTGATATTCAGCAAAGGCAGTCCTAAGAGGAAAGTATATAGCAATACAAACCTTTCTCAAGAAACAAGAAAGGTCTCAAGTACACAACCTAACCCTATACCTAAAGGAGCTGAAGAAAGAACAGCAAATAAAGCCTAAACCCAGCAGGAGAAGAGAAATAATAAAGATCAGAGCAGAAATCAATGAAGTAGAAACCAAAAGAACAGTAGAACAGATCAATGAAACTAGGAGCTGGTTCCTTGAAAGAATGAACAAGATTGATAAACCCTGGCCAGACTTATCAAAAAGAAAAGAGAAATGACCCAAATCAACAAAATCATGAATGAAAGAGGAGGATCACAACCAACACCAAAGAAATACAAACAATTATAAGACCATATTATGAACAACTCTATGCCAGCAAATTAGATAAACTGGAAGAAATGGATGCATTCCTAGAGATGTATCAACTACCAAAACTGAACCAGGAAGAAATAGAAAACCTGAACAGACCTAAAACCACTAAGGATATTGAAGCAATCATCAAAAATCTCCCAACAAACAAAAGCCCAGGGCCTGATGGCTTCCCAGGGGACTTCTACCAAACATTTAAAGAAGAATTAATACATATTCTTCTGAAAATCTTCCAAAAAATTGAAATGGAAGGAAAACTTTCATACTCGTTTTATGAGGCCACCATTACCTTGATCCCCAAACCAGACAAAGACACCATCAAAAAGGAGAATTACAGACCAATATCTTTGATGAATATGGATGCAAAAATTCTCACCAAAATACTAGCCAGTAGGATCCAACAGTACATTAAAAGGATTATTCACAACGACCAAGTGGGATTTATCCCTGGGCTGCATAGGGATAGAGGGTACCTACCTCAATATCCTAAAAGCCATCTATGAAAAAACCACAGCGAATATCATTCTCAATGGGGAAAAACTGAGAGCTTTCCCCCTAAGGTCAGGAACATGGCATGGATGTCCACTATCATCACTGCTATTCAACATAGTATTAGAAGTATTAGAAGTATTAGAAGTCCTGGGTGCCTGGGTTTCTCAGATGGTTAAGCATCTGCCTTCGGCTCAGGTCATGATCCCAGGGTCCTGGGATCGAGTCCCGCATCAGGCTCTCTGCTCCTTGGGAGCCTGCTTCTCCCTCTGCCTCTCTCTCTCTCTGTCTCTCATGAATAAATAAATAAAATCTTTAAAAAAAAAAAGTGTTAGAAGTCCTAGCCGCAGCAATCAGACAACAAAAAGAAATCAAAGGCATCCAAATCAGCAAGGAAGTAGTCAAACTCTCACTCTTTGCAGATGATATGATACTTTACGTGGAAAACCCAAAACACTCCACCCCTAAACTGCTAGAACTCATACAGGAATTCAGGATATAAAATCAATGTGCAGAAATCAGTGGCATTCCTATACACCAAAAACAAGACAGAAGAAAGAGAAATTCAGGAGTCAATCCCATTTACAATTGCATCCAAAACCATAAGATACCTGGGAATAAATCTAACCCAAGAGGCAAAGGATCTGTACTCAGAAAACTATAAAATACTCATGAACGTAATTGAGGAAGACACAAAGAAAAGGACATGCGTTCCATGCTCATGGATTGGAAGAACAAATATTGTGAAGATGTCAATGCTACTTAGAGCAATCTACACATTTAATGCAATCCCCATCAAAATACCATCCACTTTTTTCAAAGAAATGGAACAAATAATCCTAAAATTTGTATGGAACCAGAAAAGACCCTGAATAGCCAGAGGAATATTGAAAAAGAGAAGCAAAGCTCTGGAGTCTCAATTCTGGATTTCGAGCTCTATTACAAAGCTGTCATCATCAAGACAGTATGGTCCTGGCACAAAAACAGACACATACATCAGTGGAAAAGAATAGAGAGCCCAGAAATGGACCTAGAACTCTATGGTCAACTAATCTTCGACAAAGCAGGAAAGAATGTCCAATGGAAAAAAAGACAGTCTCTTCAACAAATGGTGTTGGGAAAATTGGACAGCCACATGCAGAAGAATGAAACTGGACCATTTCCTTACACCACACAGAAAAATAGACTCCAAATGGTCGAAAGACCTCAATGTGAGACAGGAGTCCATCAAAATTCTAAAGGAGAACACAGGCAGCAAGCTCTTCGACCTCAGCCTCAGCAACTTCTTCCTAGAAACATCACCAAAGGCAAGGGAAGCAAGGGCAAAAAGGAACTTTTGGGACTTCATCAAGATAAAAAAACTTTTGCAAAGCAAAAGAAACAGTCAACAAAACCAAAAGACAACCGACAGAATGGGAGAAGACATTTGCAAATGACATATCAGATAAAGGGCTCGTATCCAAAATCTATAAGGAACTTATCCAACTCAACACCCAAAGAACAAAGATTCCAATCAAGAAATGGGCAGAAGACTTGAACAGACATTTTTCCAAAGAAGCCATCCAAATGGCCAACAGACACAAGAGAAAGTGCTCAACATCACTCGGAATCAGGGAAATCCAAATCAAAACCTCAATGAGATACCACCTCACACCAGTCAGAATGGCTAAAATTAACAAGTCAGGAAATGACAGATGTTGGCGGGGATATGGAGAAAGGGGAACCCTCCTACACTGTTGGTGGGAATGCAAGCTGGTGTAGCCACTCTGGAAAACAGTATGGGGGTTCCTCAAAAAGATGAAAATAGAGCTACCCTATGACCTGGCAATTGCACTACTGCATATTGACCCCAAAGATACAAATGTAGGGATCCGAAGGAGTACGTGCACCCCGATGTTTATAGCAGCAATGTCCACAATAGCCAAACTGTGGAAAGAGCCAAGATGTCCATCGACAGATGAATGCATAAAGAAGAAGTGGTATATATATACAATGGAATATTATGCAGCCAGCAAAAGGAATGAAATTTTGCCCTATGCAATGATGTGGATGGAACTGGAAGGTATTTTGCTGGGGGAAATAAGTCAATCAGAGAAAGACATGTATCATATGACCTCACTGATATGAGGATTTCTTAATCTCAGGAAACAAACAGGTTTGCTGGAGTGGTGGTGGTTGCAGGGATGGGGTGGCTGGGTGATAAACATTGCGGAGGGTCTGTGCTCTGGTGAGGGCTGTGCACTGTGTAAGACTGATGAATCACAGACCTGTACCTCTGAAACAAATAATACATTATATGTTAAAAAAAAAATAAGATAGCAGGAAGGGAAAAATGAAGGGGGGGAAATTGGATGGGGAGATGAACAGTCTTGCACAATTCACAGCGCTTACCAGAGCATATACCCTCCCCAGTGTCTATCACCCAGTCTCCCCATGCCTCCCACCCCACCCCCCACTCCAGAAACCCTCAGTCTCTGTCCTGAGATTAAGAATTCCTCATATCAGTGAGGTCATATGATACATGTCTTTCTATGTTTGACTTATTTCGCTCAGCATAAAACCTTCCAGTTCCATCCACTCATTGCAAATGGCAAGATCTCATTCCTTTTGATGGCTGCATAATATTCCATTGTATATATATACCATATCTTTATCCATTCATCTGTCGATGGAGATGGACATCTTGGCTCTTTCCACAGTTTGGCTATTGTGGACATTGCTGCTATAAACATTGGGGTGCACGTACCCTTTTGGATCCCTACTTTTGTATCTTGGGGGGAAATACCCAGTACTGCAATTGCTGGATCGGATGGTAGCTCTATTTCAACTTTTTGAGGAACCTTCATACTGTTTTCCAGAGTGGCTTCACCAGGTTGCATTCCCGCCCACATCTGTCATTTCCTGACTTGTTAATTTTAGCCATTCTGACTGGTGTGAGGTGGTATCTCACTGAAGTTTTGATTTGGATTTCCCTGATGCCAAGCAATGTTGAACACTTTTTCATGTGTCTGTTGGCTATTTGGATGTCTTCTTTGGAAAAATGTCTGTTCATGTCTTCTGCCCATTTCTTGATTGGATTCTTTGTTCTTTGGGTGTTGACTTGGATAAGTTCTTTATAGATTTTGGATACTAGCCCTTTATCTGATATGTCATTTGCAAATATCTTCTCCCATTCTGTCGGTTGTCTTTTGGTTTTGTTGACTGTTTCTTTTGCTTTGCAAAAGCATTTTATCTTGATGAAGTCCCAAAAGTTCCTTTTTGCCCTTGCTTCCCTTGCCTTTGGCGATGTTTCTAGGAAGAAGTTGCTGAGGCTGAGGTCGAAGGGGTTGCTGCCTGTGTTCCCCTTTAGGATTTGGTTGGACTCCTGTCTCACATTTAAGTCTTTCAACCATTTGGAGTCTATTTTTGTGTGTGGTGTAAGGAAATGGTCCAGTTTCATTCTTCTGCATGTGGCTATCCAATTTTCCCAACACCATTTGTTGAAGAGACTGTCTTTTTTCCATTGGACATTCTTTCCTGCTTTGTCAAAGATTAGTTGACTATAGAGTTGAGGGTCCATTTCTGGGTTCTCTATTATGTTCCATTGATTTATGTGTCTGTTTTTGTGCCAGGACCATACTGTCTTGATGATAACAGCTTTGTAATAGAGCTGGAAGTCTGGAATTGTGATGCCGCCAGCTTTGCTTCTCTTTTTCAATATTCCTCTGGCTATTCGGGGTCTTTTCCAGTTCCATACAAATTTTAGGATTATTTGTTCCATTTCTTTGAAAAAAGTGGATTGTATTTTGATAGGGATTGCATTAAGTGTGTAGATTGCTCTAGGTAGCATTGACATATTCACAATATTTGTTCTTCCAATCCATGAGCATGGAACGTTTTTCCATTTCTTTGTGTCTTCCTCAATTTCTTTCATTAGTATTTTATAGTTTTCTGAGTACAGATACTTTGCCTTTTTGGTTAGATTTATTCCTAGGGATCTTATGGTTTTGGATGCAATTGTAAATGGGACAGACTCCTTAATTTCTCTTTCTTCTGTCTTGTTTTTGGTGTATAGGAATGCCACTGACTTCTGTGCATTGATTTTATACCCTGCCACTTGACTGAATTCCTGTATGAGTTCTAGCAGTTTTGGGGTGGAGTCTTTTGTGTTTTCCACATAAAGTATCATATCATCTGCAAAGAGTGAGAGTTTGACTTCTTTGCTGATTTGGATGCCTTTGATTTCTTTTTGCTGTCTGATTGCTGTGGCTAAGACTTCTAATACTACGTTGAATAGCAGTGGTGATAGTGGACATCCCTCCTGCATTCCTGACCTTAGAGGGAAAGCTCTCAGTTTTTCCCCATTGAGAATGATATTCGCCGTGGGTTTTTCATAGATGGCTTTTAGGATATTGATGTATGTACCCTCTATGCCTATACTCTGAAGAGTTTTGATCAAGAAAGGATGCTGTACTTTGTCAAATGGTTTCTCTGCATCTATTGAGAGGATCATATGATTCTTGTTCTTTCTTTTGTTAATGTATTGTATCACATTGATTGATTTGCGGATGTTGAACCAACCTTGCAGCCCAGGGATAAATCCCACTTGGTCGTGGTGAATAATCCTTTTAATGTACTGTTGGATCCTACTGGCTAGTATTTTGGTGAGAATTTTTGCATCCATGTTCATGAGGGATATTGGTTTGTAATTCTCCTTTTTGATAGGGTTTGTCTGGTTTTGGGATCAAGGTAATGCTGGCCTCATAAAATGAGTTTGGAAGTTTTCCTTCCATTTCTATTTTTTGGAACAGTTTCAGAAGAATAGGTATTAATTCTTCTTGAAATGTTTGGTAGAATTCCCCTGGGAAGCCATCTGGCCCTGGGCTTTTGTTTTTTGGGAGATTTTTGATGACTGCTTCAATTTCCTTAATGGTTATAGGTCTGTTCAGGTTTTCTATTTCTTCCTGGTTCAATAGTTGGTAGTTGATTCTTCTCTTGGAATGCATCCATTTCTTCCAGGTTATCTAATCTGCTGGCATAGGGTTGCTTATAATATGTTCTTATAATTGTTTGTATTTCTTTGGTGTTGATTGTGATCTCTCCTCTTTCATTCATGATTTTGTTGATTTGGGTCATTTTTCGATTCTTTTTGATAAGTCTGGCCAGGGGTTTATCAATCTTGTTCATTCTTTCAAGGAACCAGCTCCTAGTTTCATTGATCTGTTCTACTGTTGTTTTGGTTTCTATTTCATTGATTTCTGCTCTGATCTTTACTATTTCTCTTCTCCTGCTGGGTTTAGGCTTTATTTGCTGTACTTTCTCCAGCTCCTTTAGGTGTAGGGTTAGGTTGTGTACTTTAGACCTTTCTTGCTTCTTGAGAAAGGCTTGTATTGCTATATACTTTCCTCTTAGGACTGCCTTTGCTGCATCCCAATGATTTTGAATAGTTGTGTTTTCATTTTCATTTGTTTCCATGAATATTTTTAATTCTTCTTTAATTTCCTGGTTGACCCAGTTATTCTTTAGTAGGATGCTCTTTAGCCTCCATGTATTTGAGTTCTTTCCGACTTTCCTCTTGTGAATGAGTTCTAGTTTCAAAGCATTGTGGTCTGAAAATACGTAAGGATTGATCCCAATCTTTTGGTACCAGTTGAGACCTGATTTATGACCTAGGATATGATCTATTCTAGAGAATGTTCCATGGGCACTAGAGAAGAATGTGTATTCTGTTGCTTTGGGATGGAATGTTCTGAATATATCTGTGAAGTCCATTTGGTCCAGTGTGTCATTTAAAGTCTTTTTTTCCTTGTTGATCTTTAGCTTAGATGATCTGTCCATTTCAGTGAGGGGGCTGTTAATGTCCCCCACTATTATTGTATTGTTGTCCATGTGTTCCTTTGCTTTTGTTATTAATTGCTTTATATGATTGGCTGCTCCCATGTTAGGGGCATAGATATTTACAATTGTTAGATCTTCTTGTTGGATAGACCCTTTAAGTAGGATATAGTGCCCTTCTTCATCTCTTATTACAGTCTTTGGTTTAAAATCTAATTTGTCTGATATAAGGATTGCCACCCCAGCTTTCTTTTGGTGTCCATTAGCATATTAAATGTTTTCCACCCCCTCACTTTCAATCTGGGGGTGTCTTTTTGTCTAAAATGAGTCTCTTGCAGACAGCATATCGACGAGTCTTGTTTTCTTATCCAATCTGACAGCCTGTGTCTTTTGATTGGGGCATTTAGCCCATTTACATTTAGGGTAACTATTGAAAGATAGGAATTTAGTGCCATTGTATTGCCTGTAAGGTGACTATTCCTGTATATTGTCTGTGTTCCTTTCTGGTCTATGTTACTTTTAGGCTCTCTCTTTGCTTAGAGGACCCCTTTCAAGATTTCTTGTAGGGCTGGTTTTGTGTTTGCAAATTCCTTTAGTTTTTGTATGTCCTGGAAGCTTTTTATCTCTCCTTCTATTTTCAATGATAGCCTAGCTGGATATAGTATTCTTGACTGCATAGTTTTCTCATTTAGTGCTCTGAATATATCATGGCAGTGCTTTTTGGCCTGCCAGGTCTCTGTGGATAGGTCTGTTGCCAATCTAATGTTTCTACCATTGTAGGTTACAGATCTCTTCTCCTGAGCTGCTTTCAGGATTTTCTCTTTGTCTCTGAGACTCGTAAGTTTTACTATTAGATGTTGGGGTGTTGACCTATTTTTATTGATTTTGAGCGGGGTTCTCTGTGCTTCCTGGATTTTGATGCCTGTTTCCTTCCCCAAATTAGGGAAATTCTCTAGTATAATTTGCTCCAATATACCTTCTGCCCCTCTCTCTCTTCTTCTTCTGGGATCCCAATTATTCTAATGTTGTTTCGTCTTATGCTATTGCTTATCTCTCGAATTCTGCCCTCGTGATCCAGTAGTTGTTTATCTCTCTTTTTCTCAGCTTCTTTATTTTCCATCATTTGGTCTTCTATATCACTGATTCCCTTCTGCCTCATTTATCTTAGCAGTTAGCGCCCCCATATTTGATTGCACCTCACTAATAGCCTTTTTGATTTCGACTTGGTTAGATTTTAGTTCTTTTACTTCTCCAGAAAGGGTTTCTCTAATAACTTCCATGCTTTTTTCAAGCCCAGCTAGTATCTTTAAAGTGAGGATTCTGAACTCTAGATCCGAGATCATACTAATGTCCATATTGAGTGGGTCACTGGAAGTTGGTACTACCTCTTGTTCTTTTTGTTGAGGTGATTTTTTCCATCTTGTCATTTTGTCCAAAGGAGAATTGATTAATGAGAGAACAATATGCTAACAGGGTAACAATGTCCCTGGAAAATATATTCTAAACAAAGCAGAAAAGACCTGATGCAGTGGGAAAAGAAAGGGAAAGAGAAAAAAGGAAAAGAAAAAAAAAGGAAAAGAGAAAGATAAAGATAAAAACAAACAAAAACAGAGCAAAACAAAACAACCAAAAAAAAGAGAATAGCATGAAATATGATCAGGCTTTTATATAGATCAGTGCCACACACTAGATTTTTGGTGTATTTTGGTCTGTTAGAAGAAAGTTCCTCCCATGTCCATCGACAGATGAATGGATAAAAAAGATATGGTATATATATACAATGGAATATTATGCAGCCATCAAAAGGAATGAGATCTTGCCATTTGCAACGACGTGGATGGAACTGGAGGGTATTATGTTGAGCGAAATAAGTCAAACAGAGAAAGACATGTATCATATGACCTCACTGATATGAGGATTTCTTAATCTCAGGAAACAAACTGAGGGTTGCTGGAGTGGGTTGTGGGATGGGAGGGATGGGGTGACTGGGTGATAGACACTGGGGAGGGTATGTGCTCTGGTAACCACTGTGAATTGTGCAAGAATGTTGAATCTCAGTTCTGTACCTCTGAAACAAATAATGCAATATATGTTAAGAAAAGAAGAAGAAGAAGAAGAAGAAGAAGAAGAAGAAGAAGAAGAAGAAGAAGAAGAAGGAGAAGAAGGTAGCTGGAGGGGAAGAATGCAGCGGGGGAAATCGGAGGGGTAGACGAACCATGAGAGACGATGGACTCTGAAAAACAAACAGGGTTCTGGAGGGGAGGGGGGTGGGAGGATGGGTTAGCCTGGTGATGAGTATTGAGGAGGGCACATTCTGCATGGAGCATTGGGTGTTATGCACAAACAATGAATCATGGAAGACTACATCTAAAACTAATGATGTAATGTATGGAGATTAACATAAGAATTAAAAAAAAAGAGATCATTACCCCCCCCAAAAAAAGAAGAGAGTGCCTCCCCAAATTTTAAAGCAATAAAAACTTATGTATGTACAAAAATAAGGGTTGATATGATGAAGGGATGGAATATGACTGTAAAGATGGAAATTATAAAAAATTTTATAAAGGGAATTGATAAGAAGTTGTTTGAAAAAAGAAAGAAGAGGTTTTTTTTTTTTTAAAGATTTTATTTATTTATTTGAAAGAACGAGAATGAGAGAGAGCAAGCACATGAGAGGGGGGATGGTCAGAGGGAGAAGCAGACTCCCCGCTGAGCAGGGAGCCCGATGCGGGACTCAATCCAGGGACTCCAGGATCATGACCTGAGCCGAAGGCAGTTGCTTAACCAACTGAGCCACCCAGGCGCCCAGAAAGAAGAGGTTTAAAAAAAAAAAAGAAAAAAAAGGGACAGAATGTGATCAGGCAGGGGAGTAGAAAAAAATCATACACTAGAGATTTAGGGTATATTTTGATCTGTTAGAAGAAACTATCTCAAAATTTTAAAGGGAGAACAACTTATATATATATATGCCAAAAAATATGGGTAATTACTATGAAGGGATAGAATATGACCCAAAAATGAAAAATAAAAATTTTTTTAAAAAAGGGATTGATAAGATGTTGGTTGAAAAAGGGAAAAAGAGGGCGCCTGGGTGGCTCAGTCGTTAAGCGTCTGCCTTCGGCTCCGGTCATGATCCCAGGATCCTGGGATCGAGTCCCACATCGGGCTCCCTGCTCAGCAGGAAGCCTGCTTCTCCCTCTCCCACTCCCCCTGCTTGTGTTCCTGCTCTCGCTCTCTGTCAAATAAATAAATAAAATCTTTAAAAAAAAAAAGAAAAAGGGAAAAAGACAAATTCAAAAAAAAATAAAGAAAGTTAAAAAAAAAATAACTTTGAAAGACTACAGAATGATGGTAAAAAAGCCATGGATTCTATGTGCAGTATTCCCCTAGCGCTGGAGTTCTGCCGTTCTCATTGATCGGTAAACTTGGTCTTGGCCGGCTGTTCTTGCCGATCTTCTGGGGGTGGGTCCTGTTGCCGTGGTTCCCAAATGTCTTTGCCGGAGGCGGAATTGCCCCGCCCTTGCCTGGTCGGGGCTAAGTAATCTGCTCAGGTTTGCTCTCAGGAGCTTTTGTTCCCTGCAAGCTTTCCCTACAGCTTTGGAGGCCTAGAGTGAAAATGGCCGCCTCCCAATCTCCACCCCATAGAAGCGGAGAGCTCAGGGCCCCACTCCTCAGTGAGCCCCTAGAGAAAAGCCATCAGTCACGCCCGTCTCCCCAGTCTCTGGCCGCACTCCGTGCTCACCCACCTGTGACTGTGCATTTCTATCTCTGGCACCCGACCCCGTGTGGAGTCTCCAAACCCAGCACATCCCTGTGTTGTGCTCCCACACCTCTCCTCCCAGGGGAAGAAGGTGAGTCTCCCCAGATCTGCCGCTTGTTGGGTCATTGCTGGAGGAGCAGTGGCCCGACTGTGCCGCAGATCACGGTTTATGGCAACCTGAGCTGAGAGCCCACGCCTCGGCTCCGTCTCTGCAGCCGGCTTCCCTGCTCTGATACCTGGGAGCTCCGCCGCACTCAGGCACCCCTGGTTTTTCTGTGACCCCGAGGGTCCTGAGACCACACTGTTCCGTGAGGGTCCCGCCCCCCACTTAGCCACCAGAGTGACGTCCCTCAGCAGATCAGACTTTTAAAAGTTCCGATTTTGTGCTCCATGGCTCTATCACTTGCCAGAAGCGGCCGACAGAGGCCCCTCCCCCACCATCTATCCTCCCGAACATCACCTCAGATTCACTTCTCTGCACATCCTACCTTCCAGAAAGTGGTCGCTTTTCTGTTCAGAGAGTTGTTGCTATTCTTTTCTTTGATCTCCTGTTGAGTTCGTAGGTGTTCAGAATGGTTTGATCCCTATCCAGCTGAATTCGTGAGACCAGACGAAATCCAGGTCTCCTACTCCTCCACCACCTTGCTCCGCCCTGACATGTAGCTTTAAAAAAAATATCTGAAGGCGAAGATACAGGGGGAGGGCCCAAATATCACAAAACAAAAGAAAAAATTGATCTAGATGGTTTCTTTTCTACTTTTGGCTTGTGGTTGGAACTGGTGACTAGAGTTGAGGGAGGAGAGATCCAGGTTGCAGGTGCATTCTGGGAAGGGTCTGCATCTGGTTGAAAAATAAGAGGCCAGCAGCTGGGCTTGCTTCCCGCTGGAACTGAAGCAGGAGGGCTGGGATAATGGGATGGCTGTTACACGGAATGGAAGGACCTCCATTTCAGCCTCATGCTAAGAGGGAGAAGTTAGGAACTCAAGACAGTCTTCTAGGTATTGCCTTTATTGTGGCAAAAGTAACAAGTTCAAGGATGCTGTTTGGATAGGAAGTACAAGGATGAGAAGAATCTGATGGAGGTGTCAACTTGGAACCCGTGTGTCTGTGTGTGTATATTCATGCACACATATGCATGTGTATTTGTGTGGTGATAGCCATAACTAAGAAGCCAGCATGGAAAGACTTGGCTTTATCCATGGCCAGGGAATTTGCGAATGAGAGTTCTGTGTTGGCCAGGAGGTAGAAGAAAAAATACCACTAGGAAAGGTTACTTCCAAGGACCAGTTTTAAAGAGCTGCATTCCCTATAGTTAAGTTGCTTTTTATCTTAAAGAGCTCACCCATGTGTTGTTGAGATGGTTGGCCATGTAAGAGGTACATCAAAGAAAACTAAAAGAAAACCCTACGTTTGTGGTCTTTGAAAGTGAAATTCTTTGTAAGTCTTGCTTAGTTCCAAAATTCTGAGATCCACATATTTTACAATCTAGAAAATAGTGACTATATCAATAATATGTTGTTTGCTCTACCTTGAAATATCAATAGGAAAGATATGCAAGGTAGTATAGAAGTCGGCTAAAAAATGTGCACAAATGGATTAAAGAGTGGGTAAGATCAAGTAAAAGAATGGTTTGAATAATAACATATTGATAACAGATAATACAAACTTTTTTGATTAGGCTTCAGAAGAATCTGAATAGAAATTCATTGTTTGAAATGTGTATGCTTTGGTCTCAATAAAAATATCCGGTTGCAGAAATATTTCATGTGGTTTGAACTAACAGGCAAAAAATTAAAAATTCATTGGTATACGCTAATATATGTAATTGTATATTTTGGAGGTAAGTATAATGGCATAGGTTTGCTGTAATGGAACTGATTGGAAAATGATCTCTTGGAGAAAATTTATTGCTGGTCATAAGATTTCTTTGGTTTAGAAAAATGCTGGGTTTAGTAAAATCTGTAGCACTAAATGAAAGTCTGCTTTAATAAAAACATGGATCTGAGAATTGTGGTTTTTCGTTAAGCAGGCATTTGATCCATTAAAATTGTATTGGTTTATTCTTCATGTTGGTTTTTCCTGAAATCCATCAGTTTGAAGCATGAAGCAAGCACTTGCCAGGTATTGCTCCAATAATGAAAGAAAGACCCTCAGCCACTGTTAAGTCTTAGTAATCACTGTGACTCCTTCCTTTGTAAGGCTCTCATGACAGAAAAAGAAGCAGCTTATGTTGCTTTGTTGAAGATGGCAAAACAGTCATTTTATTGTCAGAGAATCCACTCGGTGTCATAGGGCTCAGTGATGGAAAAATATCTGTAGAATTAGATCATGCAGCTGACTCGGGCTGCCCACACCCATGCCTTTCATACAGAGTGCCTTGACGCTTTATCTGGGCAAGGGTGGTCTGGACCCCTGATGGGGACTCTGCCACTCTCCTTGGAACAGGATCCCATGGTCTAATTGACCTTATTGTTAGGAAATTGTTCATAAAATTAGGAAACTCAGAGTAAACAGAGAACTCAGACAGCACTCCTCCTTGCCCAGAGTAGCGTACATATGGAACGAGTTACCAAGAAAAGTGATTGAGGCAAAGAACACAAATGAATTCAAGAGACTCCTACGTTTATTTCTGGACATGGGGGAGGAGGCTAGCAGGAAGGTAGGAGTCAGATGCAGTTTGGGGAGGACAGGCATGCAAATAATTTGACCTATTCTTCACATTTCTTTTTAAGTTTGTGGAAGATCCCCAAACAAAAGGCTTTTTTGCTACATGTTCTCATCTATCTGGGGCCTGATGGCTGTGGCAGGGTCAGATTCTGAGAGGCAGATCTGATCCTGACACTCTTTCCAGGGGAAATGGCTTCCAGTGTAGAGGCTGGGGTGGCATCCCACCTGATCCTGAGCAGAACAAATCTGTGGGAAGGGTGAGAGGTGGGTTCTTTGACTGGGTTCCACACCTCAGAATGTCCCAGAGACCACTAGCTGTTTTTAACTCAGTATTTCCATCTTGTTTTAGTCCTAGAAAGGGCTCTGAGGATTGTTCACCAGTCTTGCAGAAGACCCTATTTCCTCCTCAGCTCTCCAAGGTCAGAGTTATGAGTGTATGCATTTTCTGGGGCTGCAAGAACAAAAAATCACAGACTGGAGAGCTGAAATAATAGAAATTTATTTTCTCATAGTTCTGGAAGCTGGAAGTCCAAGGTCAAGCAGGGTTGGTTTCTCCAGAGGCCTCTCTCCTTGGCTTGTGGATGGCTGTCTGCTCCCTGTGACTTCATGTGGCTGTCCCTCTGTGTGTCTGCATCCTGATCTCCACTTTTTGTTCTAACACCAGTCATACTGCCTTAGGGCCCATCCTAGTGAACTCATTCTACCTTAACTACCTCTTTAAAGGTCCTATCATTAAATAAGGTCCTGGGGGTTAACGGGTTTCACCATATGAATTTGGGGACACACACTTCAGCCCATAACAATGAGCCTGAGGAAGAAACCAGCAGGACTAGAAGAAGCCTGTTGCAGCACAAAGCTGGCAGGGGGCTTCTGTGGTGACCTTGGGGTTTCCTGGGGGAGAGAAACCTGTTCCATCCCTCCTTCCCTTCTCTTCCAATCCAGTCCAGGAAGGGTTTTAAAAGGGCTGACAAAAGGCACACCAGGCAGTACTGGGTGCTGAGACCTCCCAGCAAATGACTCTATTAAACCCTGAGGTCAGGGGTTCCTGGAAGCCGAGGTCCCCCTGATCTACATGCAGGTCCACCGGTGACCCTCTTTCATGCTTTACAGGCAACATGGGAGAAGGAGGAAGGGAGTAGGGAGCGAGGGGGAGACATTGGTGAAATGGTGAAAAGAACTGGTGAAAAATGGTGAAAGAAACTGTCTTGGGATTTTTAAAACTAACTGTTCTAAGTGGGAAAACATGATAGGTAGAAGCAATGCATGCAGGAGGCTGTGGTGGATGAGGGAAAGAGCACCACTGGTTAATTTTCCAGGACAGAATTTACTAGTCTAGAAAGCAGCTCCAGACATGAGGCTCTTTTAAGCTTTAACTGCATGGGGGTTTAGTGTAGCACCTTGCACTGAGCTTAGTGGCTGATTTTGACCCAACCAAGAGGGTCCTTGGCTTCATGCAGAATGGAAATCAAATGTGAACCAGCAGCAGGTGAAAGCAAAGTTTACTGAAGGTATAGAGAGAGCAGATATAGACAAGACTGTCAAGGAGACTTAAAGGACAAGAACATGAGTCTTATCTGTGTTTGGGGTCTGTGGGTGTTTATTGAGGATGGTGGTCTGCTGTACACATCCTCTCATGCATCCAAGAAATGATTAGAACAAGGCCACGGTCCAGGTGTCCATCATAAGTTGCTTATTCCTTGAAGCCAGGGGTCTTGGCATCGTGATGTCTGGTGCCAATTGTTGAGATATTACCTATTGTGCTAGAAAACTCCAAAGATGTCATTAACTCTTTGTCTCTTACAAGGAGGACATGCATTAAAATATGTGTAGGGCGGGGTGCAGGACCTAGAAAGAATAGAAGCAGGAAAAAAAAGCAAAGGGAAAAAAAAATTGAACTTTTTCTTTCATGGGGTTCCTTTCATTTCCCCGTCTCAGTTTGAGGCCAGGAAGTGACACTTACATGCCGGGGCTTGTCATCTGGGCTCTTGCCATTCTTGAGGTTTTGTGTCATGGCCATTTGCTTCTACTTCTAGGTCTGCTGCTTTCCACCAATCCCCAGAGTTTTTCTCATTAAGTTTATAGGTTTGTCCAAGGCCTGATGTTAGTGGGGCTCAAAGAAAAGTCATAGGCAGTCAAGATGGATGATGTAAACAGCCCAGACAAGAAAGTAAAGGCAGACCCCTTTATGCTGCCTCCTCTTTATGCAATTGACAGTTTCTCCTTCCCCCAATTTGGTTTGGGTCCCCAGATATTAAATTGCCCCTAGGATAATAAGATGATTGCCTCCCCAAATGGAGCCTGTTAAAAGAAAAACCACAAGCCAAGATGGAGTCACATATGCTAGGCCAACTTGCCAAACCAAGTCTTAATACCTAATCTAATTGCAGTTTCAACATCCTCCCAAAATGTAGTCCTAATTGGTCAGCATGAGTTTTCCAATAAGCTCCAATAATGTCATCTGTCACATGGGCCCTCTCCATCTCTCCCCCAAAAGGAAGATGAGGTAATTTGTATGAAAAGACCCCTGCTTATCCCCCTGAGGGAAGGTAACTTTGCCTGAAACAATCCTTTCTTTTCTTTTGCTAATAACTTCTTTGCCCCACCCTCCTTCCTATAAAAATCTCCCATTTTGTACAAATAGAGCATCTCTCTATTTGCTAGATGGGGTGCTGCCTGATTCATGAATCACTTAATAGAACCAATTAGATCTTCAAATTTACTTGTTTGTATTTTATTGGTTTTTGTTTTTGTTTTTGTTTTTAACAAGCATGATGTGGAGTTGCTCAGCTTGAGTGGCTTCCAGTTGGTTCCAGACCAAGCTACAGCTTGTTTCCACTAGCACTTGGACACTCTCTTTAAGGATTCCTCACTCAATAGGCCACCATGGCCCTTGGAGCTATTCAACCAAAGCTGACCTGAATTCCCCAAGAGAGACATCTATCTTTCCAGAAGGTTTCATGTCAGGGTCCATGAAAACTTTGGCTCAAATGAGAGGACTTTGGAAGCACGTGTTGGTAGGGCAGAGTCCAACTTCTTGCAATTGCATCTCAGAGTTATCTGTACACAGAGTCATGACTTGTATATTGTAGATACTCAAGTGACATTGATGCAAGCTGGCTGGGTCTGAAGACCCAGAGGGGGCTCCTGCAGGACCAACCAAGAGGGGCCTTGGTGTCCTGCAGGATAGAAATCAAACATGAGGGAGCCTGGGTGGCTCAGTCGGTTAAGCATTTGCCTTCAACTCAGGTCATGATCCCATGAATCCCGCATCAGGCTCCCTGCTCAGTGGGGAGTCTGCTTCTCCCTCTCCCTCTCCCTCTACCCCTCGCCCCTGCTTGTGCTTTCTCTCTCGCAAATAAATAAATGAAATTTTTTTTAAAAAAAGGAAATCAAACATGAACTGAGAGGAAGTGAGAACAGAGTTTATTAAAGATTTAGGGAGAGTGTAAATATGGACAGAGCGTATGGGAGACTGAGAAAGGAAAGAAGAGTGAGTCTCATCTTTGCTTGGGGCCCAGGGTTTGTATTGAGGATTGTAGTCTGGTGCAGTGTCTTCTCGGTAATCCAGGAACAAAGATGAGTGTTTAGGTGTTCTCCATAGGTCGCTTATGCCCCGGAGCCAGGGGTCTTGATGTGTCAGCGCTCTTGGAAAATGTTCATGATGACCCAATCGGTCACTCCTGATATGTTATTTGTTGTGCTGGAAGACTCCAAAGAAATCATTAAATCTTTAACCTTTACAAGGAGGACGTATATTATCTGTTCTATAAAGCATGTATAAGGCAGGGGTGTACGTCCTAGCAAGAATAGAAGCAGGAAAAAGGAAAAAAAATCACTTTTTCATGGGGTCCCTTTGGTTTCCCTGTCTTACTATTGTCAAACTGAATTATCTGTGGCACAAGGGAAGAGGGGGATGCAAAGTAGCTGGTTAATTAAAAAGCCGAGGTATTAATGCAAACTATGTTTTGAGGTGTTTGCCATCTAAAAATTAAGCTGAAATATTTAAACTAGTCCAACTCTCTCCATTTCTTAAACTAAGGGGTAAGATCTCTTTGTCCTGCTCCATGAAATGGGGGAAGTTTCCATATTTTTTTCATACAGATTTTGTGATGATTAAATGAGAGTAGTCTTTCTGGCAGGTATGAAGTGTGAGTGCCTGACAACTAGCTCTTTTGACTGTTGGGTAAGTGCCTGACATTAAGCTTTTGCTTGTGGAGATATTCACTTCCACATATCCAACTGGAATAAACACAATGCCAGCTACACACCAAGATAATGAGCCAGGGAACCCCACCCGTGAAGTTCCCCTTTCAGAAAACTCTGAGTGACCTGGATGTCTGACTGTGTGAGGGACCCCATTTCTCCCTTCTTGTACCCTAAGTCCCACACTTAAGCTTTAAATCCACCAATTAAGAGTAAACCCAGAAAATCCTAAACACCCCACCCTCAACCCTCAAAGGCAGAGCCCCGGGTCTGTGCTCACCACCCCCTGTCTCACTTCACTGTGCAGCCATAGGTGTGCAGCGTATCTTCCAGAACCTGTAACAAAGTTACAGGAACTTTTCCAAGTTCCCTGATGGTGCATCTTGCATTCATAATAAGAACCAAAAGACTGGTCCAGCTACAACATTGGCTCCTGTTGGGAAAATCTGTGGGGGCTTGGCACAAGTAGAAGGGGCTTTGGAGGGTGATAGCACTATGGATAGCCTGAGACTGGCACAGAACAAGGGAGTAAGCGCTGTACGTGCCATTCCATCACTACTGTTACTGTTACTATGGCTGTTAATTGTTGTTAGGTTTCAATGTTGAGATTGCTCTCCAAATCAACTGAGCTGTCAGTCCAGAGGAATCCAGCACCTCCCCTTTACAAAATAGTTCCATAGCCTGAGAGAAGTGGCATTGTCCAGAAAGGAAGAGGATCCAGAGCTCAGTTGTGAGAAGAGAGTCTTTTCATCTGCTGGAATCAAGAAGTAGCTACAATTCATAAATTCCTGGTCACTTGAGATTTTCTGCCTATTTTATATAAACCACAGTTGAACATAAATTAATCTTGGATTTTACTTGTATCTCCGGACCATTTTATAGCCCAATCTTTTCCTGAAAGATTGCTTTGCTATTGATTCCCACTTTCTTTAGGCACTTTTATAGAAACTTCTCTAGCTTCTGAAAGGGTCAGAAAAATTTACCTGTCTGAAAACAGTGATCACACAGGAGTGAAATTTCTTGAGGAAGGGAAGTAGTTTCTTCATTCTGAAGGTGTCACCAGTGTATTTTTGTGCCTAGTACTGGAGAGTCAAATATTCATCAGATTGGTTCAAAAGAAAATTTCGCTGGGATGAAAGAGGACTAAATACAGCAAATGAGCTGGATTTGTCTGTTGTCTACCAAATGTATCTTTATGAATTAGGATCAAATGTTTCCTCCTTTAGCATTACAATATTTTATTTTGTCATCCTAATACCCAAAAGTGACTGGGGTACTAACAAAGTGAGGAAGACAGAAAACAGCTAAGGGCAATGTCCTTGTTTCTAGTAGCTTGAAGAAGGCAACGGATTGGTTAGTAGGTATGGACATCAAATGTGTTTACTTGGTCCATCTAGTCCAGAAATAATTGTTTAGGTCCTAATACATGTCAGACCCTGAGATAAGCACTGGTTATAAAGCAGTCTTCTTGTCACAGCTCTTTGATGTTAAGAAACAGAACTCTACACAAGCATACTCCTGTATTGAAGGCCCATGGTGACAGCTCAGGGAAAAAGGGAAGAGCAGAACCTGATGGGAACTTGTTCTAGGAACTAGGAAATCATCAGAGTCCCCAACCATTACTCTCCCTCTGGCTTTAAGTCTCTGTCTCAATCTCAGCTCTCTGCCTCTCTTTTTCTGAAACCCAATGGCATTTCTATTCAGGCTCCCTATTTCTCTACACAGACACACATTCTCTGCCCGTCTGTGAGGGATCATGGCTGGACTTGGCCACCACAGTCTATTCTATAATATTCTATAAAATATATATTATAGCTCATCCCTGTCTCTTATAGTCCTGATGTCTTTTGTATCCTACTATCAAATGGGAACTACTAATTACTAACTGGTTGATGATTACTGCTTGAATTGCAAACTTGTTCTTATAACCCACCATGTTCCTTTTGGTGGAGGAGGGAGCAATGCACATGATATAAACACATGCTTTCCATAGAGGCTGAGAGAGAGGCAGTTCCTAGGCAAGTTATAGGTGGGACAGGTCTCCCCAATGTCATCTAAGAGGTGCTCTCACAGAGCTGGCAGAAGGATTCTTGCTATTGCTTGACCTCAAGTCACTTTGACAAGAATCTCATTACTATAAGGGCATTCAAGGTCATCTTGGCCCAAATGACTCAATTAGGAAAATACCGTCTTGCCACCTGACAAATCCTGTAGAAACTTCTCATACATTCGCTCATTTAATCCCCATACCATCCTAGTGAGGAGACACTATTATTGTCCCCATTTTCCTGTAAGGAAACTGAAGCATAGAGAGGCTAAAGAACTTGCCTGAGGATGTGTAGTGAGTGCAGAACTGGAATCTGAGACTGAGGGCCATGAACTGTGTGCTGCTGTGTGAGGTGGTGGTCCAGCTAAATTAGAAATTCAGCATCTTGAGTCCTGGGTTTACTCTTCCCACTCAGGAGGACTCTAGAGTTCTCGGGTTCCCCTGAGACACATGGTGAGTGGGTGAATCTGCTTGGACAGACTGTGAGAACAGGTGTGGGGTCCATGTAATGAAGCTGATCCCAAGACAGGCAGGGAGGAGAATGGTCCAGAGTAAATGTCCTACTCATTGGATGCAGGTTGTGGGGAATGCCAGGCCAGGGATGAGACCAAGATGCTAGAAAAGAGACAAAAGTCAGACACAGCTAGGAAGTAACCCTCCGTGATGTAGACTAAGGGGCTATTATCTTTTCTGTTGAGAAGGGCTGACCAGATGATGGGGCTAATGCTTCTGATTCAGGTTTGCATTGGTCAAAACCAAACACCACAAAACTCGTCTTTATTCACTGAGATGGTGGGGCCCATGAAGCTCAGAGGTGGGCCTGTGGCTGGTCGTCCTTCAGGAGGTGTCTGGCTCTTCTCTAAGAAGCATCTTAATTCCCTCATGATTTCACAGAGGATATTGGCTTGGGATGGGGATGCTGTACAGGCTGTGAGAGAAGCAATTGTAGAGCGGCTTGTCCTGGAACCTTAGGGAAGTATCAGTGAATTAACCCGACATCACTTTTTTTTTCTTTTTTTGAAGAACAGTATTAATACTCTAACTGCCCAGATTATTTTATTTTGGTAAGCAGTTTCAGAGTTACTATGTTTTAACAAGATACAAATTACGATTAAAAAAGGAAAAACAAAGACATATACCTACTGTTTGATTTGTATGGTCTGTGGGTATTCCATACATCTCCATATTAAGTTATATGATATCAGGTACTCACCACATGTTACATATCTTTTTTTCTTTTTGATATTCTCTTTTAAAAAACAATTTTATTGTTATATTAATCACCATACATTACATAATTAGTTTTAGATGTAGTGTTCCATGATTCATTGTTTGTGCATAACACCCAGTGCTCCATTCAGTAAGGGCACTCTTTAATACCCATCACCAGGCTAACCCATCCTCCCACCCCCCTCCCCTCTAGAACCTCAGTTTGTTTTTCAGAGCCCATCGTCTCTCATGGTTCGTCTCCCTCTCCAATTTCCCCCCCTTCATTCTTCGCCTCTTGCTATCTTCTTCTTCTTTTTTTTTTCTTAACATATATTGCATTATTTGTTTCAGAGGTACAGATCTGAGATTCAACAGTCTTGCACAATTCACAGTGCTTACCAGAGCACATACCGCCCCATTGTCTATCACCCAGTCACCCCATCCCTCCCACCCCACCCCCACTCCAGCAACCCTCAGTTTGTTCCCTGAGATTAAGAATTCCACATATCAGTGAGGTCATATGATACATTTCTTTCTCTCTTTGATTTATTTCACTCAGCATAATACCCTCCAGTTCCATCCATCTCATTGCAAATGGCAAGATCTCATTCCTTTTGATGGCTGCATAATATTCCATTGTATATATATACCACTTCTTCTTTATCCATTCATCTGTCGATGGACATCTTGGCTCTTTCCACAGTTTGGCTCTTGTGGACATTGCTGCTATAAACATCAGGGTGCACATACCCCCTCAGATCCCTACATTTGTATCTTTGGGGTAAATACCCAGTAGTGCAATTGCTGGATAGGATGGTAGCTCTATTTTCAACTTTCTGAGGAACCTCCATACTGTTTTCCAGAGTGGCTGTACCTGCTTGCATTCCCACCAACAGTGTAGGAGGGTTCCCCTTTCTCCGCATCCCCGCCAACATCTGTCGTTTCCTGACTTGTTAATTTTAGCCATTCTGACTGGTGTTAGGTGGAATCTCACTGAGGTTTTGATTTGGATTTCCCTGATGCCGAGTGATATTGAGCACTTTTTCATGTGTCTGTTGGCCATTTGGATGTCTTCTTTGGAAAAAAAAAAATGTCTGTTCATGTCTTCTGCCCATTTCTTGATTGGATTCTTTGTTCTTTGGGTGTTGAGTTGGATAAGTTCTTTATAGATTTTGGATACTAGCCCTTTATCTGATATGTCATTTGCAAATGTCTTCTCCCATTCTGTGGTTGTCTTTTGGTTTTGTTGACTATTTCCTTTGCTTTGTAAAAGCTTTTTATCTTGATGAAGTCCCAATAGTTCCTTTTTGCCCCTGCTTCCCTTGCCTTTGGCGATGTTTCTAGGAAGAAGTTGCTGTGGCTGAGGTCAAAGAGGTTATTGCCTGTGTTCTCCTTTAGGATTTGGATGGACTCCTGTCTCACATTGAGGTCTTTCAACCATTTGGAGTCTATTTTTGTGTGTGATGTAAGGAAATGGTCCAGTTTCATTCTTCTGCATGTGGCTGTCCAATTTTCCCAACACCATTTGTTGAAGAGACTGTCTTTTTTCCATTGGACATTCTTTCCTGCTTTGTCAAAGATGAGTTGACCATAGAGTTGAGGGTCCATTTCTGGGTTCTCTACTCTGTTCCATTGATCTATGTGTCTGTTTTTGTGCCAGGACCATACTGTCTTGATGATAACAGCTTTGTAATAGACCTGGAAGTCTGGAATTGTGATGCCGCCAGCTTTGCCTTTCTTTTTCAACATTCCTCTGGTTATTCAGGGCCTTTTCTGGTTCCATACAAATTTTAGGATTATTTGTTCCATTTCTTTGAAAAAAGTGGATGGTATTTTGATGGGGATTGCATTGAATGTGTAGATTGCTCTAGGTAGCATTGACATCTTCACAATATATGTTCTTCCAATTCACAAACATGGAACATTTTTCCATTTCTTTGTGTCTTCCTCAATTTCTTTCATGAGTATTTTATAGTTTTCTGAGTACAGATCCTTTGCCTCTTTGGTTAGATTTATTCCTAGGTATCTTATGGTTTTGGGTGCAATTGTAAATGGGATTGACTCCTTAATTTCTCTTTCTTCTGTCTTGTTGTTGGTGTATAGGAATGCCACTGATTTCTGTGTATTGATTTTATATCCTGCTACTTGACTGAATTCTTGTATGAGTTCTAGCAGTTTTGGGGTGGAGTCTTTTGGGTTTTCCACATAAAGTATTATATCATCTGTAGAGAGTGAGAGTTTGACTTCTTCTTTGCGATTCAGATGTCTTTGATTGCTTTTTGTTGTCTGATTGCTGTGGCTAGGACTTCTAGTACCATGTTGAATAGCTGTGGTGATAGTGAGCCTCCCTGCCATGTTCCTGACCTTAGGAGGAAAGTTCTCAGTTTTTCCCCATTGAGAATGATATTCGCTGTTGGTTTTTCATAGATGGCTTTTAGGATATTGAGGTAGTTACCCTCTATGCCTACACTATTAAGAGTTATGAACAAGAAAGGATGCTGTACTTTGTCAAATGCTTTTTCTGCATCTATTGAGAGGATCATATGGTTCTTATTCTTTCTTTTGTTAATGTATTGTATCACATTGATTGATTTGTGGATGTTGAACCAACCTTGCAGCTCAGGGATAAATCCCACTTGGTCGTGGTGAATAATCCTTTTAATGTACTGTTGGATCCTATTGGCTAGTATTTTGGTGAGAATTTTTGCATCCATGTTCATCAAAGATATTGGTCTGTAATTCTCCTTTTTGATGGCGTCTTTTCTGGTTTGGGGATCAAGGTAATGGTGGCCTAATAAAGCAAGTTTGGAAGTTTTCCTTCCATATCTATTATTTGGAACAGTTTCAGAAGAATAAGTATTGATTCTTCTTAAATGTTTGGTAGAATTCCCCTGGGAAGACATCTGGCCCTGGGCTTTTGTTTGTTGGGAGAGTTTTGATGACTGCTTCAATTTCCTTAGTGGTTATAGGTCTGTTCCGGTTTTCTTTTTCTTCCTGGTTCACTTTTGGTAGTTGATATATCTCTAGGAATGCATCCATTTCTTCCAGGTTATCTAATTTGCTGGCATACAGTTGCTTATAATATGTACCTATAATTGTTTGTATTTCTTTGGTGTTGGTTGTGATCTCTCCTTTTTCATTCATGATTTTGTTGATTTGTGTCATTTCCCTTTTCTTTTTGATAAGTCTGGCCAAGGGTTTATCAATCTTGTTAATTGGTTGATCTATTCATTCTTTAGTAGGATGCTCTTTAGCCTCCATGTATTTGAGTTCTTTCTCACTGTCCTCTTGTGATTGAGCTCTAGTTTCAAAGCATTGTGGTCTGAAAAGAGGTACCCAATCTTTGGTACCAGTTGAGACCTGATTTGTGACCTAGGATGTGATCGATTCTGGAGAATGTTCAATGGGCACTAGAGAAGAATGTGTTTTCCATTGCTTTGGGATGGAATGTTCTGAATATGTCTGTGAAGTCCATTTGGTCCAGTGTGTCATTTAAAGTCTTTATTTCTTTGTTGATCTTTTGCTTAGATGATCTGTCCATTTCAGTGAGGGGGCTGTTAATGTTCCCCCACTATTTTTGTATTGTTTTCAATGTGTTTCTTTGCTTTTGTTATTAACTTCCTTATGTAATTGGCTGCTCCCATGTTAGGGGCATAGATATTTACAATTGTTAGATCTTCTTGTTGGATAGACCCTTTAAGTAAGATATAGTGTCCTTCCTCATCTCTTATTACAGACTTTGTTTTAAAATCTAATTTGTCTGATATAAGGATTGCCACCCCAGCTTTCTTTTGGTGTCCATTAGCATGGTAAATGGTTTTCCACCCCTCACTTTCAATCTGGGGGTGTCTTTGGGTCTAAAATGAGTCTCTTGCAGACAGCATATCAATGGGTCTTGTTTTTTAATCCAATCTGATAGCCTGTGTCTTTTGATTGGGGCATTTAGCCCATTTACACTCAGGGTAACTATTGAAAGACATGAATTTAGTGCCATTGTATTGCCTTTAAGGTGACTGTTACTGTATATTATCTGTGTTCCTTTCTGGTCTATGTTGCTTTTATGCTCTCTCTTTGCTTAGAGGACCGCTTTCAAGATTTCTTGTAGGGCTGGTTTCATGTTTGCAAATTCCTAATTTTTTGTTTGTCCTGGAAGCTTTTTCTCTCTCCTTCTATTTTCAATGACAGCCTAGCTGGATAAAGTATTCTTGGCTGCATATTTTTCTCATTTAGTGCTCTGAATATATTATGGCAGTCCTTTCTGGCCTGCCAAGTCTCTGTGGATAGGTCTGTTGCCAATCTGATGTTTTTATCATTGTAGGTTACATATCTCTTCTCCCGAGCTGCTTTCAGGATTTTATCTTTGTCTCTGAGACTCATAAGTTTTACTATTAGATGTCGGGTTGTTGACCTATTTTTATTGATTTTGATTGGGGTTCTCTGTGCCTCCTGGATTTTGATGCCTGTTTCCTTCCCCAAATTAGGGAAGTTCTCTGATATAATTTGCTCCAATATACCTTCAGCCCCTTTCTCTCTTTGTTCTTCTTCTGGGATCCCAATTATTCTAATGTTGTTTTGCCTTCATATATCACTTATCGCTCGAATTCTGCCCAGTAGTTGTTTATCTCTCTTTTTCTCAGCTTCTTTATTTTCCATCATTTGGTCTTCTATATCACTGATTCTCTCTTCTGCCTCATTTATCCTAGCAGTTAGCACCCCCATTTTTGAATGCACCTCATTAGTAGCCTTATTGATTTTGACTTGGTTAGATTTTAGTTCTTTTACTTCTCCAGAAAGAGTTTCTCTAATAACTTCCATGCTTTTTTCAAGCCCAGCTAGTATCTTTAAAGTGATGATTCTGAACTCTAGATCCGACATCGTACTAATGTCCATATTGAGTAGGTCCCTGGAAGTCGGTACTACCTCTTGTTCTTTTTGTTGAGGTGATTTTTTCCATCTTTTAATTTTGTCCAGAGGAGAATAGATGAATGACAGAACAAAATGCTAACAGGGTAATAACGTCCCCAGAAAATATATTCTAAACAATTTGGAAAAGACTTGAAGCATGGGGAAAAGAAAGGGAAAGAGAGAAAAAAGAAAAAGAAAAAGATAAAGATAAAAACAAACAAAAACAGAACAAAACAAAACAAAACAAAAACAGAATATGATCAAATATGATCAGGCTCGTACATAGATCAGTGCCACACACTAGATTTTGGATGTATTTTGGTCTGTTAGAAGAAAGTGCCTCCCAAAATTTTAAAGAAAGAAAAATGTCCTACCTTCCACAAAGTGGTCATTTTTCTGTTCAGAGAGTTGTTGCTCTTCTTTTCTTCGATCTCCTGTTGAGCTTGTAGGTGTTCAGAATGGTTTGATCCTTATCCAGCTGAATTCCTGAGACCAGATGAAATCCAGGTCTCCTACTCCTCCACCATCTTGCTCCTTGATCCACATGCTACATATCTTTAGGTATTATATCGTAGGACTAGTGGCTTACAAGCTCTATCACTTGGACACTCCCTGAAATGAGGTTCAGTAGATTGGCTTTTATTTTTTTCATACTCAATCGACAAGCCTAATGTTCAAGGCAGTTCTAAGTGTACATATTATAATTAATTTAAAAATGCCAGTGCTTCAAGCTATGTGACATGTTAATCTCTGATGGTACTCTGCATTAATACCCTTATCTATTCTATTTTTTCTAGATTACGGTGCATCCTTTGGACATATCCCAATAATAGCCGCAACATTTTCTTGAACATTAATGAGTACGTTGGGACACAAAGTTGCACTCAGATTTTGTCATTTCTGTTTAAGAGGAAATTATTCTTATCTAATTATTTCATTAACATAGTACCAAGAGAGAAAATGGCTTCCCAATCTGTTTCTAGAGCAGAGTTTTGCATTTATTGCAATAATTCATTCTCTTGTTCATGGTGCCAATATGCTCTTGTTCAACATGGCTTAGTGTAGGTGATTTTGAAAAGCATAACATGTTCAGTAATAATAGTTAAAATAATGAGGCCCTTCACAGCAAGGAAAAAGATCTTCCTAATACTTTGTAAAGATATACCACAATTTTATTTTATTTTTTATTTTTTTGTAAGATTTTATTTATTTATTTAACAGAGAGAGACACAGTGAGAGAGGGAACACAAGCAGGGGGAGTGGGAGAGGGAGAGGCTGGCTTCCACGGAGCAGGGAGCCTGATGCAGGGCTTGATCCCTGGACCCTGGGATCATGACCTGAGCCGAAGGCAGACGCTTAACCATCTGAGCCACCCAGGCACCCACATATACCACCATTTTAGAGCATGGAGGAATCTTTGACATTATTATTCTAAAATTCCCATTTTCAGGTTAGGAAATTGAGGCCAAGTGTCACTCAATGACTTGCTCAAGGCCACAAAGCTGAGTGAACTGGACACAGACTCATAATTTTTCTTGCACACATTTGTTTATGTCATGGTGTCTCATTTTGGGGCCACTTTCTGACCTGCTGAGATTCTCACCTGCTTGGTTTGGTTGCCCGAAAGTAGAGCCTGACACAAGGAGTTAGGTGCAGAGAGTTATTTGGGCAGTGACCCCAGGAAGCAGGAGGAATGGAGTGGGGAGACTGGGGCAGGGCAGGAGAAATACTCAAATAAGTGTGCATTATTGAGATTGCTGCTGTGGGTGACAGCAGATCCACCACATCAGGGCCTCTGGCTTTCTGTCTGAATGACAGGAGGCTGGAGCACTTATCTGTTGGGCTGAAGAGGCCTTATCTTTTTCTACATCTAGAAGAGTGAATCCAGTGAGCAGAGAAACCCCTGAGCCTAAGGCGCATGCCTGTGTACTGTTGTGGCTGGAATCAGTGGCAGGCAGAGGGATGTGGCCTGACACCAAAGGCCTCTACTCTCGGGGCTGATAATGCAGAGGGAAACTCCGGATTGTGTGGAGTCTGGATTGTGAGATTGTCTAAATTTAATTATGGATTCTATACTCATCTCTTTCCCCAAGCCCCCCTCTGCCCCTGCCCCACCCTCATTTCAACGACACACACAAACATACACACATACAATAAGTAAGATAATTTCGCTCTTCTGGAGATTATGAGCTTATGTGTAATTTAACACATAATTGTTGGATACTGTAAATTAGTTTAATAGCTGAATCTATACAAAAGTTTAATGTCTGTTACGTGGCTGAGCGCTGGCCTCACTGCTGCAGTGGTTAGGCCCTTCACGAGCTTACCTCTGCTGGCCAGAGGAAAGCAGAATAGGAGTGATGGAAATTTTAGATTGATAGGACCTCTCTGATTCAGCACATTGCAAGGTGACAAATGCATCACTTGCTTATAGTTTGGAAGAATTTTTTTTAAAAGATTTTATTTATTTCTTTGAGAGAAAGAGAGCACACATGCACATGACTGGTGGGGGAGGGGCTGAGGGAGAAGCAGACTACGCGCTGAGCCAGGAGCCCACCACTCTGCTTGATCCCAGGACCCTGAGATCGTGACCTGAGCTGAAGGCAACCACTTAACTGACTGAGCCACCCAGGCACCCCAGTTTGAAAGCTTTTGCAGGAGAGTTGTCCTATGCAGGAGTGTTTTAATACTTTTATTGGGTCTCTGTCACCATGATTGACATCTTCCTTCTTTCTTCAAACATTAGTTGAGCATCTACTATGTTCCAGGGCCAGTGTTAGCACGTAGGGGTCAGAGAGACGGCTGTCACATGGAGCTTCCCCTCAAGCAGCTTACGCTGACATAAGCAGTATAATATCATGTAACGTGTGACGTGATGTAAAACCTTGATATCACTTACCTTCTCAGGAGAGGGTAAGGATTGCAGGTAAGCGCCCA
Organism: Mirounga angustirostris; assembly: GCF_029215605.1. Lineage (NCBI taxonomy): Eukaryota > Metazoa > Chordata > Mammalia > Carnivora > Phocidae > Mirounga > Mirounga angustirostris. Next base: position 91,782,522 of record NW_026991718.1, on the reverse strand, counting down.
GTGTGTGACTGCACTGTGCTCCCAAAGTTTACTTATAAAGAACTTGCTTGTTTCCAAAGGGAAGTGTGTTCTGAGTTCCAATGACACACCTGCTACTTGGGATCCCATTTAGCCTATTTAGCTCTTACTATAGAAAACTACCTTCATTTCAAAGTTCCCAGCCACTCCATGTCTGACTCCTTTCTTCTGTTCCCCAAAGTCAGGGCATCAGGTAATAAGGGCCATGGAGAGAACTGGCATCACACAGAATCCTTGTTAAACAGCTGAGGAGTATAAGGAGGGGTGAATGTGTCTGTGAGTCAGAAACATGATGGTAGTGGGGACTGGGTGATTTCACTGCCTTCCACTGTCTCCTGGGTTGGGGGAAGGAAGATTCTATAGGGTTCTTCCAGGGATGTGGACTGAGAGCAGGGACAAAAATCCTTCCAGCAGATTTACTGAGGGCTGGCCTTTACTAAATCAGAGATATTGGCATGGGAGTTGTTTTCCATTATCCTACTTATCCTTCTGGTTTGCACTATCCAGGGAGAGAATAACTGGGAGTGAGGAAATATAGTTGGCTTCCTGAAAATACCAACCACTCTATTAGCAAAAGCTGCCAACAGGAAGCACACTTTTCCTAGGATTCCATTGAACTTTACAATGTGTGATGAGAGAATCTCTATGACCCCCCTAGGATAAAGCAGGCTTAGGATATTTGTTTTCCTTTGGTGGAAGGGGAAAGTAAGTTTTGCAATAAACACAGCACAGTTACAGTCTAAGTGGAAAAACAGGCGAACCAAGAGGTTCCTGTCCCAGTTATCTATTGCTGAGTTACAAATGATGCAAAACTTAGTGGCTTATTTCCCTCAGAAATTTGCAATTTGGGCAGTGATGATTTCTTCTCCGTGTAGGATCAGCTGAGATGGCTTGAAGGCTGCGGCTGGTACCATCTGAAATGTCACTCACTTATGTGTCTGGTTGTTGATGCTGGCTGGTGGCTGGAATCTTAGGATTGTGGCCAGAACACCTACATGTGACCTCTTCACGAGGTCTGGGTTTCCTCACACATGGCGGCTGAGACCCAACACAATTATATCAACTAGGCAAAGACTTGCTCAGCATTTTGTCTATGTCAGGTTCTGGGTTGGATACAATGCCACGTGAACTCTCAAATCTATAAGAGAGGTCAGAAATCCTGTCTTCCTCTTTCCCTCTTGAATTTGCTATATATTTATGATTTATACAAATCCTGAAAATACCAACTCTACTTATAAAAAACATATTTTGAAAAGATTAGAAAAATCATTGGTATGATACTAGTATGAAAAATGATAACGATATGTATGGATTTCTCTTGAACACTTGATTAAGCAAATCATGCAGAGTGATTCCAATACTCCTCCATGTGATCCAGCTCAGTGACTTTGAACATAAATGTAATCACAGGAGACACTCTGGTCACCCAAAGTACTTCCTATAACCTTCTCTGGTTCCACAAACTTAATTTACACCAAAGTAAAAAAAAGGCTTGATGTATTGTATGGTGACTAACATAACATAATAAAATAAAATAAATTTCAAAAAAACAAAAAGGCTAAACACTGAAACTATTACAGTTCCTTTAGTATGTAGGGTATGACGTGTGTGTGTGTGTGTATGTGTGTGTGTGTAGAGGAGAAGCATTTTGCATAATGAGCACATGTCCACTCAGTGGAAATGGACCCAGCCCGGTGCTGTGATTAAATATTCACATCCTGAAACGTCTGCTTTTTAATTATCTGTAAACAAATTCAATGTGTACTCCAAAAGTTGGCCACTCTTCATTAAAGGGAAAAAAAAAATGATAGCTGGCATCTTAGAAGGCTTTTTGAAATATTTGTTTTAAATCCTTTAAGTAAACAGATTAAACCCTTATTTGAAACGGAAGTAGCTCTTTACTCATGTAAATGCATTGTCTCCGCCCCACCCCCCCTCCGCTGTTTAAGGGCAAATAGATTAAAGGACACGGAGAGTCATAAAGAGGTTTTGGTAAGGAGAGTGTGTGGAAATTCCCATTTCCCCCCCTACTGCATAGCTCTCCCCACCTCATCTAGACTTTCTGTGACCAAAGAGAAAACGGCTTTCTTTACTGATCAGCGAGATTTCGCAAGCAGGCAGTGATGTTACTGTTTCCATTTAAAAAGAAAAAGAAAGTGATGACCTGTCCCTCAGCAAATCCTGGCCCTGCTGTGGATGGGCCTTGAGCACCTGGGCAGGCTGTGTGGCTCACACCTCACAGCTGGCCAGGATGCTTTGCTTTTCTTTCTTTTTTCTGGAGAAAGGGTTATTGAAAATATTATTTTATGAAGTCAAAGACAACGCATCATTGGCTTTTCTACACCATGTTGGTATTTTATTTTTTATTTTATTTTATTTTCTTATTAAAGATTTTTATTTATTTATTCATGAGAGACAGAGAGAGAGAGAGGCAGAGGGAGAAGCAGGCTCCCAAGGAGCAGAGAGCCCGAAGCGGGACTCGATCCCAAGACCCTGGGATCATGACCGGAGCCGAAGGCAGACGCTTAACCATCTGAGCCACCCAGGCGCCCCCATGTTGGTATTTTAATGTAAAATAGGGGACTGAGTGATATAATGAGCTGGCATGGAGGGCTCTAGAAGGTGATTCTTAAGTCCCGCATGGGAATCAAGAGGATAGTCTCAAACTTAATAAAGGCCATTTCCATAATTCTCAACAGAACTATGAAGTTCTCTCCCTTCCCCCACTACACACATTTCACAAATGCAAATGTGACTTTTTAAAAGAAGTCTGCCTGGCTCTCTCTCAGGTCTGGAGCAATTAACTGGCTTCATTCCAACAGGGAAACAGAATACCCCCTCCCCCAGCCCAAAAGTTGCTTTGCAATCCCTAGGGAGCTCCTCCTAGGAGGATCAGGGTCTTTCCAGAGGCTGGGCTTGGCAGCACTTCCAGCTCATCCCTTGTGTTCATAACCTCCTACCCAGCAGAGATTCAAACCACTTTTATAGACATTCTTGACTCTGTCTCCAGATTAGGTCACTTGCTGCTTTATAGGTGAGAAAGACTCCTGGGATCAGGTGACATATTTACCTTCTCAGCACATATATGGCACTATTGAGGCAGCTTTGGATTTGGAATTTGAAAACCTGGACTTCAGTCCCAGCTGGGTCCCTTGTTCATTTACTCAGTCAACAAATATTGAGGGCCAACTCTGTGTCAGGCACTGTCCTAGCTACTAAGGCTGCCATGGGGAGACAGGCATGGCTCCTGACCTTGGGACTTTGGTCTAGCACAGCACTTTCCATAGTGGAGATGCAAGGGTCCGTGGTAGAGAACCAGCTTTTAAGTAAAAAAAAAAAAAAAAAAAAATCCATCATGGACCAATACTTTTGTAAAGTACAATAAAATCAAATTACTAGAAAAATGAAATAAAAAGACAAAGACACGCAAGATACAAGCCCAAATTTTGGTTATTATTAGATTCTACAAGCATGAAATTACTCTGTCAAAGTGGCTAAATGCTTCCTCTCAATTTCTGTACTCATCTCGCAGACAAGGGATAGCCTGAGGTGCAAGGACTACACTGAGAATCAAGGTCTAGTAGACCCTGTGGTCCTGAGAGAGTGACATTACCCTGACCCCAGGAAGTGGACGTAATGGAACTATGACAGGCAGTGGACGCTGCTGGGTGCCTACTCGGTGGCATCCCCTCCTTCCTCCTTCCTAGCTGACCCCTGCATCCTCAGCTTTGCACTCTCCCCTTCTTGCCTTGGGAGCTGGCCCCACCTCCAGGTCTGTGGCAAGCCTGATTGGCCTAAGGGTAATCCCATAGCCCTTACCTTCCAGTAGTCTAGGAGAAGGCATCTGATGGGATCCAGGCTGATGATCTGCAAGGCAAGCTTCGCTGTGAGTGTCTGGGAAGGTTCCCTTTGCTTTTCTGAGAGAGCTTCCAGAAGCAATCCTACATCTCTCCCCAACTAGACATAGCCAGGAGGTACAAAGTCCAGATGGCTGGACCATGAAGAGAACAACCAAGCTTAAGGTGGAGTAGATGCTGGATGACCAAGTGGAGAGGAGAGAAGAAGTGAGTTCTTGATAACATTGTGGATTAGTCCCGAAGCCCTTCAGGATAGGAGACCACTGTTTCCTCATATCAACTTTGGTTGTGTTTTCTCTTCTCTGCAGCCTGAATATTCCAACCACTGTACCGGGTTGTCCTTAAGGCAAACAGAATGGTATTTTTCTTTTTTTTTAATATGCCTGAACAAGGGGTGATGTTAAAAATCCTTAGTGAGCGTAGCCAGGCTGCAAAACACGGATGGCTAGACAGGTGAATATGGGTTGATCAACTCCTTTGCCCACAACAGAGTGCCATTTGAAATCATTGCCAACAGTTTTTGTTTTTCTTTCTTTTCTCCTCTCTAGAATAGCAACAGCTCATGTGTGTCTGGATCGCTTCCTGTTCGGACTTGCTTCCTCTTACAAGATGCTAGGATTCTCCAAGATGTTTTTAATGCCTTCTCTTCTTTGTTAGGACTTTGTGTTTTCCTTGAAAACTTAAGGATCCTGGCAAGAATGGGTGTGATGACATCTTTGTTGTAAGGGCAGCACCATCTAAAAGTATGGCTTTTCACCAGCACCAGCAAGCCCTAGGTCAAAACTGAAGCTGGGTTAGGTTTATTTTTAACCTTCTTGCCATTTCTTACTCTTTCTCAGCATTCTGTCTCCCCAGAAAAGTATTGCATACTAAAGTTTTGGCAAATTTAATTAACTTTAACCTTTTTTAGAGGAGGGTGTTTTTGCATTTTTTTTTTAAGAGAGTCCACAGGAAAGGACCTGGCTGTCGCCAGAGAATGGGGTTTAGAGCCTGGGTAGAGGCTTCAGATGTGTCTGCCCACCCAGAATTTGACTCTGAGGCTTCTCCTGGGAGTCGGGGACACAGGAAAGCTGAAGTTGGGAGGAAAGAATGAGAGAAGAAGAGGTAGAAGAAAGTAAAAAAGAGACAGAAATACAAAGGTGAGGGCTGGGAAGCAGACAGAGGGGAACAGATTGCCATGGCAACAGTCACAAATGGGACTAAGCATTCCAAATGGGAAGGCTCACTCACCTGCCATCTGCTAGACCATGCTGAGTGAGTGCCATGGTTTTTACTCAAAAGAAGCATCTTAAATTTCATTTGTAAATTTCATTTATTGGGAAAGAGCTAACATCATTGTCACATACTCTTTGTTTCCAGTGTGAATTCTCCAGAATGGGTCACACATTCCCCCCTCTTGTCCCCAGTGCTGTCTTGTACATTTGGATTTCTGATTAACCAGCAGATGTGGGGGGAAAATCGCTGGCCCGGCCAGAGAAGTCCCGCATGACCACATATGTGCAAATACCAAGGCTCACAAATCATTCCGGTGAGCTCAGCTCTAGCTCATGTGACCCCCTCTACTGCTTGCATCAGATGTCCTGGAGAATTTGTGATGGGGACGAAGCAGGGTCAGGAGAGGAAAGAGCCAACAGATTTGACTGTAGGGATGAACTTGGTCATGGCACTGCCTCCATTTGCTCTTTCCAGCAACTCTGAGGAGTGGGAATGCAGTCGGGAGAATGTAACAGTGAATATTTTCCTACATGGACTAATAGCACCTTAATAAATAATGAATAGGAGATTGGAATCCTCAGACCCAGTTGAAATATATTTGGGTACAAGGTGGCTTACTTGCATACAAACATAGTCCTTCTCTGGTTGTATTAAAGACTTTTAAAAAGGTTTAGCAATGACTTTTTTTTTAAAGTTTCAAAAGAGCAAATAAAAGGTTCATGAGTTTCTCAGACATCAAACAGCTCTCAAAAATGTCAACAACATCAGTGTAAAACTAATAAAGATATGGCACTGATTTAGCACTTGTACTTAAAGGAAATATAAGAAAGGCGAAAGAGAAGCATATGGAAAAACATGTTTGGGGTTTGACCAGATTAACCCCACATATTAAAAAAAAAAAAAAAAAAAAGAACAAAAAAACCCCCAACACACCAGAACGGTTCTGGTGGGAATGTTGGGGAAGAATGACTTACTTTAGCAAAAAATGATAATGCTCTCTTCCCTTTTCTTCCACAACACTGAAGTGGAAATTGGACTGTAGCTTCAGGCGGTGCCTTTGGCAGCCCTAGTGGGGGAGGGTGGGAGCTCAGACATTAATTTCTTTCCCAGACTACAATGTGGGAGAAAGTCTGCCTTGGCATGGGGATACACTATCTATGCGTTCCCATTAACAATGCATTTAGGAAAACATGGCTAAGACACTGAGGGCTCCTGCTGGCCTCTGAGCCTCAGTTTCTACACATATAACACGGCACCAATGGACCCTTCCTCATAGGTCTCTTGTGAGAATGATGTGACCTAACATGTGGAAAATGGCTGCATGCAGTAGACACCTAGCACAACACTGTCTGATAGAACTTTCTGTGATGATAGGAGTGTTCTGTGGCCCAAAAGAAGAGCCACCAGATTTGAAATGTGACTAGCTATACCAAGGAAATGCATTTTAAGTCTTATTTACTTTTAAATAATTTAAATTTAAAGATCCACGTGTGACTAGCATATTGGATGGTGCAGGTCTGGACACTGTAGTTAAGGTTGATGATAATGATGAAAATGATGGTTTTGTTTCCTCAAGTTAGAGTTAAAATTTTCTGCTGAGGAGCTATGGACATATTAGAAGCTCATGCCTCTTGGATGGGGTCAGAGGCCAAACTTTTTCCATGGCAAATTATGTCATAAACAGAGAGGGAAAGAGGGAGAGAAAGAGTGCTCCGGTGTCTCTTTTTAGAAGGACACTAATCCGATCAGATCAAAGCTCCACTTTTATGACCTTATTTAACTTTACCTCCTAAAAGTTCTATCTCCAAATATACTCACAGAGGTTAGAGTTTCAACGTATGAATTTTTGGGGGGATGCAATTCAGTCTATAGCACCATGCATTCTTTCAAGTACATATTTTTAGCTTTTAGTTTCTCCTTTTTCCTGTGCATGTTCTGTGTTGCTATCACAAATAGCCTCTGACTCTTTATGAGTACCCTATTTTTCATAGTGATTAATTGTACAGTTTCTTGGATTCCCAGTGCTTTTATTTCCGTATGCACTTCATCTCCAGGCCACCATGAGTAAGTAATCTTTATGTTCCTGGTGCCATGGTTCATCCATGCCCTATTGCCATCTGGCAGGGAAGGTATCTGTGCCTTCCTCAACCATATATAGATGTATAAATGCTTCTATATGTAAATGGTTAACATGTCTACATTTGCTTATCCTCCCCAAAAGACATGCAAAGAAGAAACCACTATTATCCATATTTTACAGTTGAAGAAATTGAGCTAGAGTATAACTGGTTCAATGTAATAGTTGACAGAGCTGGGTTTGAACCCTGGCAGGGTTGTTCATGTGCCTCTAATCTTAACCATTAGGCTATATATCTTCTCTAATTTCCTCGTTCATTTTTGGTAAGACTTGAAATTGAACACATTTGTTGAACAGCTGCTATCAGCCAGGGAATCTGTAATGCTTGGAATTAGAAATATCACAAATCCCTAGTTTCATGGGCTAGGGAAATGGTGGTCCTTCCTAAGAAACCTATACACTCTTGGGGAATATATTCACTCAAGAGTCCTTCTACCCTGGCTCTTGTGTCCCAGTACCTAGATCTGTGTCCTCAGATGTGAAACTCAATACATTTTCTCCTTACAGAAGCATTAGTGAAAAATGGAAGATTTCCAGAAAGTACACATTATATAAACTGTTGCGTGGGAAATAGGGGAGTGTTTTATATCTTATACATTATGGAAAAATTACTTAATGATGATATATTAAACTTTTCAGTTTTGTAATGTTCCTTCTTAGGCACTGTATTGGTTAACTATGTCAGAAAAATTCTGCATAACAACTACAAAATCTCAGTGGCATACATTAATAAGTATCTAGCTGCCATGTCTGTGGATTGGCTGAGGGTTGGCTTCTATGGAAGATTGGGCTTGGCCTGGTGGCTGTGCTCCACATGCCCCTCATCTTGTTTCCAGTGTGATAGGATTGATCCTCTGGTTCTTCTCATGGTGATGGCAGAAGCTCAAGAGGGAAAACCAGATCATACAAGTGCATTTCAACCATCTGCTGTACCATGTCTGCTCACATCCCATTGGTCAAAGGAAGTGACATGGCTGTATATTTCTTAGTATTCTGTTGCACCATTTGGATGTGGTTGTACCATAGTAGGTCATATACTTCCTTTTCTGCCAGGTGAAGAAAATGAAATGTTGGAAAAGAGTCACATTTTTGGTAATGAAGTTGTTTGTTCTAAGCTCATTTTCTGAGAAAGTCCAGGCAGCCCATCATCTTCTGCATTGGTCACCATGGCATTTCAGCGCTAAAGTGGGAGGTTTGGGCCATTCACGGTAATGAGTATATAGCTGAGATGTCCCACTGGAGTGAGTCACATGGAATTACTGAAAAAGGATTATCAGGGCCATGACAAAAATTTTAAATATCTTATTCCTCATTTTACGAAGTTAGACAGCCACCTTTTCTTTCAATAGGAGCCCATTTTAGTGTGGAAATCAGAATCTTGTGTCCCAGCACCTAGGCCAACAAGATTTACACTGGTTTGTTACCATGATTTGTTCATGTTAAAAAAAAAATACTTTTTTTTTCTAGATGGTATCATGAGGTATATTTCTGCTATTGGCTCTCTGGGGGTTGAGTTCGGGTGGTTTCCTCTGTGCCAGTGGATGAATGTTGTAAACTGGGCAGGACGCATCTGAATAGGTATCCAAGCTCTGTTCACATGCGCTAAATTGAAGGGTTCTTTGTTAGAACCAAAGATGCATTTGTCTTCTTTAAAGTATGTAATATTATCATAATTTAATTATAATCTTTCCCCCTATGGTTTCAGATATTATATCACCTTGCCTTAAAATATTGTGAAGTAGCTGCTTGATGACATTCACCTTTAATCTGTGCTAATGAATTTAAAAGCATCCATGGTGAAAATACTTAGTTCTGAACTAATTCTATGCACATTGATGGCAGATGCTACCAGGGCCCTCCGTGTTCCTATGTATTCTTATGGTGAGCACCACTGTGTGAAGATTGTCTTGGCTTCAGAAAGATGCTCAGCCCATATGCACAAGCCCTGGGAGTTACATCCTGGGAGCAACTCTCAACAGATGACTGAGGGGAGTTAGTAGATGAATAGTTTCCTTATGCTTCACATTCTACACAGTCTTTCAGATGTCCCCAGTGGGATTGAGCCTCTGTTGTTCTCATTGGTAACTTAAGCGTAATGCACTGGTACTGGTCCTATTCTTCTCTATTTCACTTCCTCTATTCCCCTACAGTGCTTCCTGGGATCACCTCTCAAAATAAACCACTTGCACCCAAATCCTTGTCTTAGAGTAAGTTTGTTTGTTTGTTTGTTTGTTTGTTTTTTGGAAATTTCCAACTATGCAGCATCAATATATTTATTTATATTTGAAAAAAATAAGATTCAAAGCAAGGGTAGCCTTGCCTTTTAGTGTTTTCTTCTTTACTAGCTTCTCATTTTTTGCTACTCTTAGTATGTAGAGTTTTGTTTTAATATAAAGTACCCATTTTTCATCACAAAAGCAATGTGTAGTCATTGTAAAAATTTAGAAAAACAGATAAGAAGAGATATATTTCTAATAGTGCCACAACCAGAAATAAACACCCTGCAATATTTGTTTCTTTCCATTCTTTGTGTGTTGTGATTTTTAAAACAGTAGTTCCCATCCTACAGGCCCTTCTTGCACTGTGACCTTGAAATTCCACTGATTGAGATGTGGGGTCTCTGTCCTTTTTGCTTGAAACTGGGCAGAACTCTGTGTCTTCATTGGCCAACAGAGCTCAGTGGAAGTGGTGCTGTATGACTTATGGGACGAGGTCATAAAAATGTCATGGATTTGCATCTTGTTTTATTGGGACATTGAGTCAGGAAACCCAGCTGCCATACTGTGAGGAAGCTCAAGTTAGCTCACAGACAGACATACGACATATTTAAGTGTTTTGGCTGACAGCTCCAGAGAGGTCCCAACAGATAGCTAAAATCAACTGCCAGACATTGAGATGCCTGTATATTATTCTGGCTCCCAGCTGTCAAGGTACCCCCAAACTATGTGTCTTCTCACTTAAGGAGTCAGATGCTGTGGAACAGGGAAAAGTCATTTATTGCTGCATCTTTTCCAAATTTATGACCCATATCATCCATAAGTATAATAAAATGGTGGTTTTAGTACATTCTAGGTGTTGCTCTGCAGCAACAGTGACTTGAATATTCTTCCTTGCCAACATTCTTTCTATTCTCTGGTCTTTGTACTCTCATATGATTGGCTGACGTAATTACTATCAACCCTACCAAGCTGAGCCTTTGAGCTAGATCATCTCATTCATCTTTAGCTGGCCTATGCACAGATGTCTTTGGGTTATGTGACCACTCTGATATACTCAATAAACAACCTTACACAAGTTAGAAACTGAGCAAGATGTTGTGGGTAACATTTCCTGTAAAAAAGAACATTGACAGGTTCACATACCCTCATGCACAGGTATTTAAAAATAAAGATAAAAACACAATTTAAAATATATCAAAGCAAGAAATGAATTAAATTTCACATACGGTGCAGGAGGTAGTTATCATACAAATACTACACTATGATCATTAAAAATATACTTTGTTAAACATAAAAAGAAACCCAAAATATGATGTCACAGATTTCTTCTGTCCATTACAGCACTGATCACAATGTTGGAAGCACAAGCCCTTCTTGCTTGGTTGGTTATTTTCCATCTTCAGAAAATCTGAAGATGATTTGAGTAACCTACCTAAAATTTGTGGACGGATTTTGTCCTATGTAATTAGGTTAATAACTTACACACAAGGCTGTAACTTATGCTAATTTAAAATTTTTTTTTTTTTTAGTTTGACAACAAGGCTATCTTGCATCATGAAAGAAAATGGGAAAACTAAGTCATAGAGGTATTTTCCCTTCACCTTGGTACTTTTTCTAATTTCCCAGCTGGAGAACGTTAGATTATCTAAATTTCTTGAGAGAAATGTTATGTCATGGAAGAGAACGTCCATTTTTCCTGCTTCTTCACTCATCTAGCAATTCCCAGACTTTGGCATCTCAGCACCCTCCTCCCCCAAACTATCATGCTTTTGTTCTTGGAGTCCCCATCCAGCTGGGTGAGCCCCATACTCTTGCTTCAGGTGAGCCTCAGTAACTCTGGGTGCTGCTGTGCATTAGTCATAACAAGTGCCTGTGTCCAGACTTGGGAGGTCACTGGGTTTTCCAACCGCAACCTGAAAAGATGCCATGGAGACAAGGTGGTGGGAAAAGTGAGTTCATACACCTTCTACCTCTGAAGAGGTAGGTTGTAAATGAAACCAGGACTCAGAGCAAAATGAATTGGGTCTCTTTGTCCAAGCAAATATAGGACTTTTATCCACAACACGAAACCACCATACAATTCAAAAACATTGGCAGGCACTAGTGAGGGAGAGACCCAAAAGGTGGCCCCCAGGCCAGAAATGAGGTGGTACAGGCAGAGCTGTGCAAGGACACTTCTTCCACATGATGCCTGGCACACAGGGTCACCCTTGGTCTTGTTTTCATGCGTCCCACATTTGCAAAAACAAAACTGAATAGAGAGGACACTGTATCTCATCCTGCCAGCTAAGATCTGCTCATTAATCACTGGTTAGACCCATTACTAAGCTAAAGTATCATAACCAGTTCCACACTAGCTGACCTTCTCCCCTGCCTCTAAGGAGTGACACATTAATTTTTATTATGAACTCTGTGTTTCAAAACCCTTTGGGGACTGGGAAACCCAGCAGGCAAATCTCAGACCCTAGAAAGCAGTTAAACTGAATTGCAAATAAAAGGCTTAGAAAGTTCTTAAAATCACAACCTTGGCAAGTATCTCTAATAGGAAAAAAATTAACTTTGTTCTCTCGTCTGAGTTACCAGAGTTGGGGGAAATGAGTCTTTTTGTTGGGTACACACAAATGCTACCATTTCCATAGGCAAGCTGCATTCCCAAGTTGGAAAAGTTGTTTCTTCTTGGCTCCAACTAATCTCTTTAACCTGATTCAGATGACTGAATCTCTTGGACTTTTGCCTCTTTGTATCTGAAATTAGCCCTATTCCTGAGAGAAGGTTATTGATCATTTACATATTAATGAGAATTTCAGTCAGCATCTGTTAATACATTTACCCAGATAAATATTTATTGATCACCTGTCTGGTGCTAGACACAAGGAAGAATAGGGTATGACCACCTGCTGCCCCTGGCCTCTAAGTACAGACAGGATGCAGAAACAGACACACAAATTTCTATGGAGTCAAAAGGAAGAAGTATAGTATAGGCAGGCTTGGAGCCTGGAATAGAAGGTGGCATTTGAGTTGAGCTTCTAACAAGGAGAAGGCTTTCCACAGGCTTGAGTGGGGCAGGGGAGGAAAGTTGGAGAGCACGGAGTGGTAGGCACGGGGACCCACAGGAAGCGCATGGGGTTGCGGCATGGCAGACTGTGGCACTGTGGTGGACAACGGACAGGAAGGGACTTGAGGCCAAGTCAAAGAGGCCTCCAAATGCCATGATAAGACATTAGGATGCAAGCAATGGGGAATGATTGCAGATTTGGGATGACTGACATAATGAGGTCTCTCCTTAAGGAAAATATAGCATTGGTGGCCTTGGGGCAGAGACAGAGACAGATCTTGAACTAATGCTGGCAGTTAAAGTGTGAGCTAGGCTGAGAATTGAGAGGGATTTTGCACCGAGGCTCCACTGAAACAAGCAGTGTGGATGCCTAGAACAAGGTGGGCAGAGGAGCTGAAGATGACGGAAAGTTTCCCACCCAGATGATTCTATTTTTATTTTTTTTAATTATTACTATTTTTTTACATTAAATCTACACTTTTATTTTTTGCTCTAAAATGTGCTTTTTCTCTCATTGAACTTTAAGATCAGTCCAGGACCTCCACCTCCCCTTAAAAAAACAAACAAAACAAAACAAAACAAAAAAAAAAAACACATGCTCACAAAGAGATGATTCTATTTTTAAAAGAAAACTAACTAATCTATCTCTTCACTTTCTTTTCTTCTGATGTTCTTTATTCTTTACTGCTAAACTGGAAATAATTTGGAGTTTTAGTTTTATTTGATAAATGCTTAACAGAAAGCGCCTATTGATGGCTACTAATTCTAAGTTGTCTCAAAATAGTTAATTAAAAATGAGGTAATGGAATAATTTTATGATGCCCAGCATCCTATCTTTACACACTCACAAAAAGCAGTGGCCTACCACACTCAAGGCAACCCCAACATGCATCTCTATCTGAAGAAGATTCTGCAATTTTTCTAAGAAAATAAAAAAGGCTGCCATCCCCCTTTGTGTGTGAATATCCTTGGTGTTGACTCTGGAACTCTTGGTGTTGGTGGCGGGGCTCTGGTCCTCCCGCAGAGGCTGCCAGGAAAGGGGGTGGAGTGGACACTGGCAACCGAGGCCAGAAACCAGCAACGACTCAGTTTAATTTTTCAACAGCCCCAGGACCTAAAAAAATAAGTCAAAATGTCTAAGTGTTGAGAGGAAATTGGAACTCAGTCCCTCTTTGTTGTAAAACAAACAAAACAAAGGCAGCCATTTGCAAGTGAAGTCGTCCAGTCATTTTTTGATTATGGCTCTGTGTAATGCTTTATGTGGGCCATAGTAGAAGAAACTGGGATTTGGAAATGGATAGCCTAGATTTGCAGCTGAACATTACCACTTGTGGCCTGTGTGACTTTCTACAAATGGGGCTCTTCATCAGAGCTATGGTCTGATGAATGTTTGTTTCCCCCAAATTCATACGTGGAAAACCTAGTGCCCCAGATATGGTACTAGGAGTTGGGACCTTTGGGAGGTGATTAGGTCATAAGGGTGGAGCCCTCATAAATGGGATTAGTGTCCTTTTAAAAGGGACCTCACAAAGCTAGCTCAGTCCCTTCTGCCATGTGAAGAAAGGAGAAGTCTATGAATTAGAATGCCCTCACTTAACCATGCTGATACCCTAATCTCAGACCTCCAGCTTCCAGTACTGTGAGGAATAAATTTCTGTTGTTTATAAGCCACCCAATCTCTGGTATTTTTATTACTAGCAGCCTGAATGGACTAAGACAATCAGTCAACTGTTGATGATAATGTTCATCTTTAAGGCTTGTCGTGAGGACCAGCTGAACTAGCAGACAGAGTGGGAAGTCACCTGTCTAGGTGACTTAGTCAACCACCAGTCATGGAATGTGCACTACGTATGCAGTCCCTCTGCTAGGTACTTGGAATATAACTGTGAGCATGATTTTCTCACAGTCCCAGTTTTAACAGGGAAACAACCATTAAAAAGAGAAGCAACACATGGATGCTTACAGCAGGATACAACTACTGCTCTTAGACCAGGGCCAGGGCCCTTCTGGGCCCTGTGCTTTAGAAGCCCCACCCTAGGCCTCCTCCAGTGAAGCCCCTCCCCCAGGGTGAAGTGTCTGCCCCTCCAAAACCACAAAAGTTACCTGTTCAGGGCCATGCTCTAATTCTGGACCTGCTCAAGGTACCAGGATCCTGCAATTCTCTGCCCCAAAACCCCAACCTTCCTTCCCAGGCTTACATGACTCTTTCATTCTGAGGGTGAACTGTATCACTGGGGTACACAGTATAGACCTGGGGTCTGGTTGCTGGAGGTATTTGCAATTTGTATGGATGGAATTGGTTAAGTGTGGCCTGGGGTGTTTGTGTGCATGAATATGAGGCCCCTTGTGGTCTAGGACAAAATCAGGGATGAAAAGAGACGAGGTGAGGAGAGGGCTGCTGTGGGCCATGGTCTGGCTCTTCCTGCCTGGCTCTTTTCATTTTGGAACTCTGAGGAGTCCAACAACTCTAAACTCAAGCCTGCCTTCCAGATGATTATGAGGGTGTACCGTGTAGACATAGACAGGAAGAGAGAGGTCCTTTCAACAGCTTGGTTGACATTGTCCCTGGCATATTTAGAGGTTTAGTAGACGGGTTTGCCTTTGCACTCCTGCCCTGGGCTGCACACATGTTAGGAATGAACTTGGCACAGTGTCTTCCATGGGTACTTCTGCCTGGTAATGCATGCATCTTGTTTCCTGAGCCAGACCCTGGGTTTTTCTATCCCTCTGCTCTTTGTACAGGGTGCATCCCTTACCTGAACATGCTTTCCTTCCACTTCTTCTATAAAGCTTTCTGTGATTTGTCCCCCAGCTCAGAGGTCACTTCTTTGTGAATCCTTCCATAATTTCCACTGGCAGAATTTCCCATGGCACCCCACGGACCTTGCAGTAGAGGACATGTGCTGGCATGCACAGGATATTTGTTCCCATGTCAGCATGGTCATTGCCACATGGAAGGCTTGGCAATGAAACCCAGCAGCACATTGCTCCTCTGGAGAGTCTGAGATTCAGTAGAAAGAGGACTGAAGAGAAGCCCTCAAGTTTGGAATGATGGCTCTGATTCCTGAGTTCTTAGTCAGGAAGAAGAGGCAAAGGTTGTGCTCCAGCTGATGTTCTAGCAGTGTTCCTGGAATGTGCCAACCCCAGGGATAGAGCTTACTCATTTGCCCACAGCTAGCTGCATGGCATCATGGAAAATCTAGTCTTTATTCTGAGTGTCCATGTGTTCTACTAAAACCTAGGGATCCTATGGAAGGAGGAGAGAGTGAATTGGGGGAATGATTAAGAGTCTCTAGGGGTTACAAAGTCATTATTCAACTATAAAATAATGGGCACATAACTCTAATTTAAAATACAATGACATACTATATTGACACATAAGAATTGAATATTATTCAACATATAAAAAGTGGATAATTTTTAAACACTCAGAAAATAGTGATGTGCTTATCTATTGCCAAGTTCTTCTATTACTCCATGGCTACTTTCTTAGGCAGGCACTGGGTCTGCTTTCCTAAAATTGCCCTACACTTCCAGTTCCCTCTGTCTTTGCTCACATGTACAAATGCCTGGAATGTTCCTCCCCACTTCCCCCATCTGGTAAAATCCTCCTAGACACAGTTCATAAATACCCATAAGCCCTCACCTCCCTGGGAAGCCCTCTGTTTGCCCTCTTCCCCCTCAAGAGATTCCCTGTGGCCCCAGCATTCTAGCGGTTTTTGGTCCTCCCTGTTCCCTTGCTAGACTGTGAGACCTTTGAAAGCAGGGTCTGTTTTTGTCCCTGTACACCTGGGTAGATGACTTGGTGGTCCCAAGAATGAGGACTGCTAGGTACTTGGACTATAACTGGGGCTTGGAGCGCTGTGCAGTCACTGACTCTCTCATAGGCATGTTTCCAAATCCAAATCCAGGTAGTTAGTGCTCTTCTAGGTTCTGGGACTAGTCCCCACCTTTAAGGGGTCACGTCTGTTTTGTTTGAAGCCTCCAGTCTGGCTGGATCCCCCTTGGATCCAGCATCAAGGTATCCTGAGGGTTTCCCCACTATGGTCACACATGCATCCACAGAAGCTGCCCGTTCTATGGGAGTAATGTGTGGGTAATGGAAGCTGGACTTCATAACTTCCAGATCAAGAGAGGTGCTGACCATCTTGGGGTGAGCCCTGTTGTGGAGCCAGCTGGATCTCCCCAGTTAAGTCCAACACAACTATCTTCCTTGAATGGAGCCAAGTCTTTTTTGGGGGAGGGGTCTCTCCCTTTGTATCCTTGCTTACTTTCCTCGTGTGTGTGTTTCTCTGTCAGAGTCTTACTTGGTTCAGTGACATGGGATTACATGCCTCCAAAGATGTCCTAAAATGGAAGGAGAAATTCAGGTCTGTGTGACCACTCACAGGTCTCTCTCAGCAGTAGGTTGCTATCACATTTCAGTGTGATACAGTGACACAGTGTGACAGAGAAAAATAAAGGTAATTTAGTAGAAAATGACATCTAAAAAATGTAGATAAGTCAAGGCAAGCCAATAAACACAGACACAAATTTTTGGGGATGAATCAATGCCTTGCACCTATCCTCTCAGGCCACCCCGAAGGGCCCATGCACAATGGAATCCCTCATCTCTTTTTCCAAAGGGGTCCACTGGATGAATGAGGGAGGACTCTCAGCCCCTATACTGGGCAGGCCAGAAGTGTTTAGGAGTTCAAGCACCCAGAGGCACTCCTCAACCACTGGGCACTGTTGGCACATACCCAGTTTGCCTGCTCAGGGCCAGTTCTGAGTTGTGTTCTCCACAGTCTGGTAGAGGGTCCTCAGTGGGACCAAAACTCAGATGCCCATGTTGGTCACCTGCTCACTTTCACACCCTTGACTGCTTCTTTCCCTTCTCACCTGTCTTCCTATGCCCCCACTATGCCTCCTGGGATCACTGCCTAAATGAATTACCGGCATCGTAGTTCATTTGTCCTGGGGTCTGTTCTGGGGAGGAACCCAACAAAGACAAAGGACTTACATTCAAGACACCAAGAAAAAAAAACAAAACAAAACACCAGCCTTGACTTTTTGAAAGTAAATCAAAGCAGTATAATAGAAATAGACTAAAAGCCATATGCCTTACTTAACTTCACCTGGCTTATTCCAGACTGCTGGGTTTTGGGTTAATTTCCTGCAAAGTGCTTATTGCTCTTTAAATTCTTGGTTTTCCGGATGTGGAATATTAACACTCATCTAATAAGCTGAACTACTTGTTATTTATTAAGAGAACTAGAGAAACCCGGCCCATATGTTTAATGGCAACTTGACAAAGCTCAGTTAAGAGCTCACACCTATGAATACTGTGTGGTTTGCCAGAAAGCGGGCATTCAGTTTTCTAGCCAAATATAGTACACTGAAGCACTAAGATGTACGAAGTGAATCTCGACCTGCTGGTATGCAAACTTTTCAAAGTTCCTAAATTTGAAGACAGGTTGGACATTTTTCTTGCGGAGTTTTTGGACCCAAAGTTATTTTTCATGAAGCAGCTCTGTAAAATTTATGATGTGAGGCTACAATATGCCTTTTTCCTTGAGATTCATCCTGCTTATAGGCATCTCTGTACCAAGTTGGCAAAGGGCAGTTGTAGGGGCTTCTGGGGACATCCTGTCATCTGCTGTGGTCTTTCCACGAATCATGGAGAGGACCTTTTCCCTACCCCCTTAGTCTGGTTGGAGAGAAGCACCCTTTTATAGGTGAATATTCCCCACAAACCTGAGAAATAAAAACAAGATCTTCAAATGAAGAAATCACTTGAAATTTACTCCTTAAAAATTAGTTATTTTACAATCCAGGTTACATAACCTAGGCCCTATGGATGCAGAAGCTGCAGAAAAATGAAAGGATTTGTCCAAGGTAACTAACCCAAACAACCTGGCTGTTTCAGGGCCCCTTTCCCCCTGCGTGTGTGTGCTGGGAACTTAACTTTCTGAATCTCCATGTCTTCATTTGCAAAAAATTGATAATAGCATACTTGCAGGTTTGTCATGCAAAAGTAAACTGCTATTTTGGGGCGCCTGGGTGGCTCAGTTGGTTAAGCGACTGCCTTCGGCTCAGGTCATGATCCTGGAGTCCCGGGATCGAGTCCCACATCAGGCTCCCTGCTCAGCAGGGAGTCTGCTTCTCCCTCTGACCCTCCTCCCTCTCATGCTCTCTGCCTCTCATTCTCTCTCTCGCAAATAAATAAAATCTTAAAAAAAAAAATTTAAAAAAAAAAAAAAAAAAAAAAAAGTAAACTGCTATTTTAAAAATGTGCTTTATTAAGTTATAATTGACATAAAATAAATTGCATCTATTTAAAGGGCACAATTTGATAAGCTTTGACATATGTCTACACCCATGAAACTCACACCACCATCAAGATAACAAACTCATCCATCTCCCTAGCAAGACTCCTTGTGCCCTTCTGCAAGTCTTCTCTGCCCTCCCCAGCAGGCAATCATCACTGATCTGTTAAGTCTGC
This sequence comes from Mirounga angustirostris, assembly GCF_029215605.1. Classification (NCBI taxonomy): domain Eukaryota; kingdom Metazoa; phylum Chordata; class Mammalia; order Carnivora; family Phocidae; genus Mirounga; species Mirounga angustirostris. The sequence goes on along the minus strand of NW_026991718.1, from coordinate 91,763,537 downwards.
ATTTTCTAGAGTTTTATATATAAGGAATCCTACAGATTACATTCTTTTTTTGTATGGCTTCTCTTACTCAACATAATTATTTGGAGGTTTATCCATAATATTGAGTGTATTATTTTTCTCCTCCTACCTCAAACCACGATTTGCTGATCCATTCATCTGTTGGTGGGCATTGGGTTGTTTAAGTTTTAACTGGTATGCACTGACATCTTCTTGTAGTTTTAATTTGCATTTTCTTAATGATCAATGATTTTAAGCATCTTGTGTTTATTCACCATTCAAACATATATATATATACTTTATGAAGCATCTGTTCAAATCTTTTGCTCATTTTTAACCTGGGTAGTTCATTTTCTTATTATTGAACTTTGAGAGTTCTTTACATATTCTGAATAAAAGTCCTTTATGAAATATATGAGCTACAAATATTTTCTCCCAGTCTGTGTCTTTTCCTTTTTCTTAAGTGTATTTTGAAGAGTAGAAAATTTTAATGAAGTCCAATTTATTAATATTTTCTTTTATGAATCATACTTCTGGTATCATATCTAGTAAATCTTTGCCTAGTACAATGTCAAAAATTTTTATTTTATATTTTCTTCTAGAAGTTTCATAGTTATCAATTTTATGTCTATGATCCATTTGCATTAATTTTTTAGTATGATGTAAATATGAAAAGAAGTTAAATTTCTTTTACTTTTGGATATCCATATTTTTATAGCACATTTATTGAAAAGACTGTCCTTCCTCCACTGAATTACCTTTTATCTTTGTTGAAACTCAAATGTCCATATATGTGTGATTCTCTTTCTGTATTCTCAGCTCTGTTCCAAAGATCTATATGTCTACCTTTCCAACAATATCACACTGTCTTGATTATTGTAACTTAATAGTAAGTCTTGAAATCATGGAGTAAGAGTCTTACAACTGTAAATTAGTAATGTGTATCAATGATCTGTGAAGGGTTCAGCACATACTGGACCCTTAGTGAATGTTATGCCTATTACCTTTTTTAATTGGGCATTTCTCCTGAAACTCTGGAAAATTTCCTCCAACTCCTTTAAAGATCTCTGAAGTCAATAATTATTAAACAAGACTCATTGCGGTGTACCACCCTTGTCCTTTTACAAAGAATTAATACAGAAGAAATATTCTCTGCCCTCAAGAACTTATAGCTTAAATGAGATGCAGAAAAAATATTTTTTAAAGTGAATGTTCCCTTTCTTGTGTTGTATCTCTAGTTTATATTAAGTAAGACACAGAAAATGTTCAAAGATGGAATTTCACTCAGTGACTGCTCACAAATATGCATGGTTATCTATTTCAAGTTAAAAGTACAAAATACAGAACAAAAAGAGTGGGTATGTGAATGCTGCAGGAGTCATAAAACTCATTTTAGGAAGAATAACCTTGTTGAGAGGAGTGGAATAGATTTACTCAGCCCTGGGCACCATTCAAACCCATTCATCCCAAATTATGTGTATCTGTTCATATATGTGATATAGATATACAGTGGGTGAATCTACTCATTACTGTCAATATTATTATTACTATTTTTAACATAGGCGGCTAAAGGACCAATCTTGATAATGCCTTTGTTCTTGAGCCATCAAGGAATCATCGGAATTTGGACAGACACTGGCACAGAGGATCCAGGGACTCCAGCTGACATCAGGATTCTGGCATTTCTTGCATCTCGGCTCTGCTTTCTTCTGTGTTGTCTCCATTCCCCAGCTTCAGTGGAAAGATGGCCCCAGAAGCTCCAACTTAATGTGGTCTTCAGCAAGAGATATAGCTTTGTTGACCAGCACCCTTGAGCAAGGCTTTTGCCTGATCTGTTTTGGGGGGGCGGGTGTCACATATCCATCTGTGGACTAATCACTGTGTCTTGGGAGATGTGCTTGGATAGGATAGGCCAAGAAAGATACCCACCTGCTTACCTGGAAGAAGAATAATCACTCCTCCAAACACATGGGATGAAGGAGGAGCAGAAATTTAATGGAGGTTCATTGCACTAGCTCTGTGAGGGGCACAGACATCATGATGCTGCTGCTGCTGCTGCTGCTGATGATGATGATAATTTTAAAAATGTTTCTGTATATTTATTTTTGAATTGTAAATAAGAGCACTATTGCCTTGATTCTTCACACCCATTCCCCCCTCCACTTTATTGATATCTTCTGTCAGGTGACTCGCAGTCCCCTCACATCTATGGGAAGAGTATATGTCTTTTTGTCTTGATGTTGGGCATAGTCTTGTGATTTGCTTTGGCCACTGATACCAGTGGCAATGACCCAGTTCCGAGCTTAGGCCTTAAGAGGCATTACATGTTTCTGTTGTTGTTCTTGAACCTCTGCCATCTTGTGAAAAAAAAAGTGCTCTGCTGGCCTCCTGGTCCTGGTGGGAGTGGAAGGGAGGCAAATGAGAGATCTTGAAGTGAAGCTGGCTCACTGCTGAAGCCTGAAGAGAGCTGATCCCCAAACCTCCCGACTCATGAGCAAAATAAATTCTCATGGTTGTATGCTACTAAGAGTTTGAGGTTGTTTATTATGCCACAAAAGCGAACTCATGCAAGGGCCAATAGAAATGAATAAGGTATCTAAGCATCTGTGAATGAAATGTAACCTCCACAAGGGCTGAATTTATATTGTTCATTGCTTTATTGTTGGTACCTGGACGATTGCCTGACATATTGTAGATCCTCAATAAATATACCCTAGATGCTTTGCTTCACTACAAAATACTGGTCCCTGTGCAAGGTACTGAGGGAGAAAAAGATGTGTGTGGGGTCTACGTCAAAGGAACTTGCCTTGTGTTTGGAGAGACCAAATGGGTGTGTTAAGCCTAGAGGGCAGGACAAGAAAAGTACCACGTTGGAAGTAGCTATGAAAGTAGAAATGACATGTGTGTCGAAGTTCCTATCAGAGAGGTGGTCTGGCTCCACCTATATCCCTGGCCTTGCACCTTTCAATACATGCTGGCCTGACTCCTGTTGGCCATCACTTGCATTTCCTTACCTGAGAATTTCTCTAGTCATTAGAGCCTGCTTTGCTCTCCTGCACAGGCCAGAAGGATTAGAAAATTAATGCCCCTCTGGGAGTAGTCCTCTGGCAATAACTGAGGAGAGCTGGTGCATAAATACCCCAGCTCTCCTACCTCTCATCTCAAGTGGGATGGCACTGAGCTGTGTTCTACAGTGGCTCTCAGAATTCCCCAGTAAAATCAAGCTCCTGTTACCCTCAGGATAACTTGCTTGATAATGCACCCTGACGTGACTGCTTTCTTCCCTGTCTCTCTGTCTCCCTCACTGCCAGTATATCCTGGAACTTGCAAATGAACACCTTGCATATGAATCCGTTCTCATTATCTGTCTCTGGAGGAACCCAAACAAAGATATGTGAGAACTACCCTTTTGATTTCATTCTTATTTTATTTTTTTAACATATACCCCTATCTGTAAACCAATTTTGAGTATGCACTCCAGCATATTTTATTTATCAACGATATAAATTCTACTGCTTTAAGAGTCTATAGACATTAAATATACAGAAAAATGGAAATTGAAAAAAGAAGAAGAAAGTAAATACACTTTAAAAAAAGTTTTGCTAACTATGATGGCTTAGCATCGACATGTGAGTCAAGGGACACTTTCTGTTGAGTGAGAGCAGATCTCTCCATAATTAAATACCAGGGGCCTGTGACTCCGTATGAGTTGTTGATGTTATTGGGAGGAAGAAGAGAATGCTAGCTCTGCTCTATTCTTGTTCTTTGCTGTGCCTTAGTTACTAATATTAACTTTGTTCCATGGTTGCTTTTCAGGAATTTTTTTTTAGTCACCTGTTTTTCAAGGGTTAATGTAGTTAAAACCAGATAATATAATCCATAAATCCACCAAATTGGGTACATGTGAACTGCAGAAAACCAATCCATGAGTGAGGGCGCCACCCCTGCCTCTGGCCTCTGCATCCTGCCACGGGGACCATGAGGGGTGCAGCTCCATTTGCATATCAAAAAGGATTAGAGCCAGGTTTCTTATTCATGTAGGGAAAACAAACATAAATAGAAGTTCTTGTGGTTTCTTCCTGTTCCAGAATTGATTGCCTCCTGACCCACCTCGGGTGGTGCTGCCCCCTCCTGAAGATGGTGGGGGTTGGCAGAGAGGATGTGGGGCCTTTTGAGATGTAGGTGAGTGGAGAGCCACAGATGGAGAGAAGAAGCCAAGGCACTTTGGGGAAACCATGCGGGAAGAGGGGGGTTACTCCCTCAGCTTATGAATCCAAGGAATATTGGTGTTGTTGCAAAGATCACAGTGAGATGTATCCTTTGCTAATCAGGCTCCCATTTGATCTTATCTGGCACATCAGTGCAGACTTTTTACCACGTCCCTTTACCACTGCTGTTGGAAGGAAAGAGTTTCCCCCTCAACTTTTGTCCTTTTAGTACTAAAAATAAAATCAAAGTGGTCGTGAGTGAGATTTCAGGCTGGAGAACCAGGGATCTGTTGGTTGTTAATGTGTAGATTCTGTTTTCTGCAGGAATAATTTCATTCTGAAATTTCATGGCATGTTGCAATTTTCATCACAAAATAAACTTCAGGATGTTTAATACTTTATTCATAGTAGTGATAACTGTTAGTTTGTAACCTTAGAGGGTGATTTCCTTCCAAAATTGCAAAAGAGCATTTAGAGTTTACTTAGACATTTTCATAGAAATAATGGAAACATAATTTTTACTAAATTTCAGATGGAAAAAAATTAAGCTTTTCTTTTCTTTTTTTTTTTTTCAGTCTCAGACCAGTTGAGGTCAAACTTAGCATCTGAAGTTAGTTTGTGTGTTTTTTCCTTTCTTTTTCATTTTTTTTAAAGATCTCATTTAAAAAATGTGTGGGTCATTAGACCCCACTCAATAAAATTGGCTTTATTGATTCTAAAGAATGGTATATTAAGAAGCAGGAGCTGTGTGCTGTTGTACGTATCTCCTGGCCTTCTGTGGGTTGTTTTTGCAAATAAAAGCTCCGTGAATGGACTGGACAATCTTGAGGTGACTCTCCCTCAGAAGTGGTCTGCCTTGCTGGTGCACCAACAGTGTTTTCTAAAGTTGTCAGCCATGAGGACTTATTACAGAAAAGATGGAATGACAGTTACTGGAATTTTTCCCCCCGTAAATCATACTCTGCCATGGACGTTTCTGTGTTCATTAGGGGAGTACAAGGCAGTGGTTGAAGCATGTTCATGGAGGTTGTTTATAGGCTTCTTGATGAACTGGAGCCGAAGGGTTAGCACACTGGCAAGCAAGCCAAAACCTTCTTTCTAGATATTGAGCTTCCACTTTGCCGTCTTAGAAACTCACAGCAAAATCAAAGAGTTAATAATAATTTATAGACTCTGCCCTGCTTTCCCACATCAGCTCTAGTTAGTGACCTCAGGAAGGGCATGGGGGTGAGGTACAATATTTCAAGGTTGGCTGTGCAGTTATGTTCTAATTTACAAGCTGTTTAAAATCTGAGCTCAGTATTTTGTATTCCTTTTGTGCCTTATGAAGAGGCTCTTCAGCCTTCTAAGTCATCAGGGAGACTTTCAGATACACAACAGTCAGAGTAGAGACTCCAAGTCCACGTTTAAAGCTGTTAAGTGCTCAGAGTGCTAAAAAAAATTCATTCTTATTATAAACAGTGTGTTAAATGGATGTATGGAGACATTCTCTCTCCAGCAAAGATAAGGAGATGGCTAGAAGATCGAGAGAGGATGGATGTGCCAGTTTGGAAGTTGGCACTAAAATGGATGATATTTTTACCTCTTTGGAAAGCCGGTGTAGTCAGACAGCAGCTGGTCTCAGAACTGAGGCCACCCATTCTGCTGCTGGCAGCCATGCTGATGTGCCCTTGGCCCTGTGCCGCTCGCCCCTACCTGGCATCTTTGGTTTTTCTAAACTCATGGGTAAGTGAGAGGGGAATGACGTCAGGGGCTCAAACCTTTGGATGCTGATCTAAAAGCATAAACCAAAATCCAACACCCGAGCTCTGCAAGTTCCCATCTGAGGAAGAACCTGTTTTTACAGCAATAGGACAAAGGGTTGCTCTGTCTTTGTCAGACCTGTTCCAGAACTAAGCACAGAGGAAAGTACAGAGTAGGAAAGTCTGTCATCAGGGCTTCTGTCACTTGTCCTACCCCCTTCACTCTTCAAAAGAGATGCTCAGGGTTCTATAATGATCAAGCCTGGCTGCTGTAAGGGACAGTCACTAACATGGCTTGGTGCTCAGTATTAGCCTTGGATGAGCTTGGTCCCATTTAATCTTCATAGTAGCTCTAGCAGTGAATGACCGATGTTATCCCATTTTAGAGGTGGGGAAATGGAGGCCTTCCTTGAGAAGTTTACATCTGCCTGAGGCCACCCAGCTTAGTGAAAAGCTGAGTCAGGATTTGAGCTCCAAACTGCATTTACTTTGTAGCTGGAGCTCACTGTTGAAATGGCACACAGCACTCAGATGAGCTTGTGTTCTAGAGAGTTCTCTGTCCTTCATTTCCATAATTTTCATGTTCTGTGTACTGTGCAGTGGTCAATAATTTGGGCCCTACAGTCAGATCCCATGATTTTCAGCTGCAACCTTATTGGTTTTGGAAGAACTTGGGTAAGTAATTTGTCCTCCATGGGCTTTTGTTGCTGCATATGAAAATTGGGGTAAGAATAGTACCTGCCCATAAGGTTTTTATTAATTATGTGAGTTAAATGATGTCAAAGGCTGAGAGCAGTGCCTGGGCACCCAGTAAGAGTTTAATGAATATGAACTATTACTGTTTTAATAACCCTATTGTTAACCCTAATGTGCTCCAGATGGTAACAGCTGGGACTCCTCTCTACTTGAGTAAGTCTCATAAGAAGCCAAGTCCAACCACACAGCACATTATGGCCTTGGTGTGTGTCACTTCTGCCTGTCTCCCATTAGTCAAAACTAGTCACTTGGCCAATCCGACCACTGATGGACAGGCCACCAAATCATATGGCAGAAGGAGGAGTGAAGGACTATAAACCGTAGCCCCACCTACCACAAAAGATATCATTTTTTTCACGCCTCACTACAGCACCCTGCAAAAGGGATGCTAGGGAGACATCGTCATCCTCATTTGGGGATAATTTCTCCAGTGAGAAGCATGAGGCTCAGGGACATGCGTGGTTCCCGAGATGGTGGACACTGGGGCCAGTCCTTGAATTCATTTTTCCTACTTTATCCAGATGTTATGGTGAATTGCACATTATAGAGAAGCTGATTCAGAGTTGAATCTCTATAGCTTTTTGATTATGACTCATGTACTGTATCCTGGCCCTGTATCAGGCACACAAGCTATCTCATTTACTCCTCTCATGGACATATACACAGTTGGTCTTATTGCTATCTTGCCTATTTTATAGATGTGAAGACTGAGACCTCTTGCTCCCATACAGCAAAGAGCCTTTGTGAAAGCCACATCCCATGGGAGTCCTTGGTTTTTCTAGGTATGACAGGAGGGAAACATGTTTTCCCCCCTTTTCCTTCATGTGGGGATTTCCTTGCATTTGAAATCCCGTGATGATAGAGATAGTTTATTTAGAAGAGCTTTGGCCTCCTTGGAAGAAAGTTCCTGCATAAATTTGGAGTGTTCTGGTGAGGTGGTATCCTGGAGACGTATGTGTGAATAATAAAAATGTCAGCACCTGCCGCCAAGAACCACTGAATGAAAAGAAAGGAAAATACCATACATCAAAGACAGTTAGAGGTTTATTTAGATTTTAAGTTCACTGGGCTAGGACCACACCTCGTACATTGTCACATCCAATAAATGTTGAAAAGCAATTGTCCAGCACATGATACACAGTTATGGTGACCAGACTGCCTCTACCATAGCAGACACATGTGGTCCAGTCACAATGGAAATCCACTCTTTGCTTATGTACTCGGTTTCCTGAGCTCTTCCTTATTAGCATAAGGCTCTGTGGATGAACCAGGGCAGGGAGTTTCTTTCTAGAGCAGAGAAAATGTTCTGTGAGGAACAGTCAATGTGGGCTAAGAGGTTACATTAGTTAAGATCAAACTGGAATGAGGTTGGCACATAAGTTTTCAGGCCAGGCAGAAGTTCATGATACCCAGCTCTTAGGTATCTCTAGTCTTTGTGGTAGACCCTGCTGGTTCCTGTTCACGTACTGAAGGGCTTCTTAATGAAAGCACCCATGGCTCATTGTTTGAGGGCTTTCTTGAGCCACAGGAGCATACTTTGCTTGCATGGTGTTGGGTGCAGGCTGGCATTTTGGGGATGAGGAAAGCCCCCAGGATGAACTCACAACCAATCTCAGATAGGAATTGGTGGATCAAAGATGCAGCTCCCTTGCCCCTCAATGGGACAGCACAGAAGCATGTTCTAGACCCTCTCCAAGAGGATTCCAAAGAGATTGAGCCCTAGTTGCCCACAGAGGTTGTCTGCTTATTTACCATCCCCACTTACTGGCTTCCATCCCTGTCCTGTCTCCCTTCCTTAATCCCCCATTTTATCTAGTACTGCTTGGGATTATCTCCCAAAAAAGGCTTTTGTCTCAAGGTCTGCCTCTTGGGGAATGTAATTTAAGACAACCTTTAAAAATCTAGCATAAACCTTTCCCCCAAGTTCTGTGGAAAAGGGTTACAAACGATGTGAAGTCATATAACACTCTTTTAATTACCAGTGCCACAGAGGAGGGGTAGGGAAGACTAACTCCTCAAAGCAAGGTGAAGGATGGGATCCTGGCAGGTCAAGAGGGTGAGCAGGTGGGAAGGTGGGAAAGGGTCAAGCAGGAGACACAGAGACCATCAAAGATTTAGGGAAATGGGCTGTTGACACATGGAAATAGGTACTGTGACACTTAGATTTATTTTCAAGCAAACTGTTCACCACAAACCCAAAGTTCCCCTAAACAATTCCTAAGAAAAGCTTCCAGAAGTTTTGAGAATCTGGTGACCATATTTTCTGAATCAAAAATTGGGAACCGGTCTGCCAAAGAATGTTTTGTTTATAATTTATGAGTATATCTGCCAGAAAAAGACAATAGAGGGAATATTGAGAATTGATTGTGCTCCAGAAATTCTGAGATTTGTGGTCACCATACTCAGGAGTCGTGTGATTTAGTGTGTCTCAACAGACTATATATGTTATCAATGGGAGGAAGGATAAGATCAAAAGTGGAAATTAGAATATTCAAAATTATTGAGATTTTACAACAAAGCTTACTCATGACATCGAGACCATAATTTTATTTTTTGAAACTACCATAACTGAAATAATTAAATGCTTATAGACATATAAATGTTTATAACACACACAAAAAACTAGACATTTTATTTCTAGGGTGATGGGAATCAGATTTTCTGGGGTAACAAGGAGTAGCCTATGAAAGGTTTATTCACTAATTTAACTCATATTTATTTATAACTTATGGATAGGCACTGTGCAAGCACTAGAGATATGCTGATAAATAAAACAAAAATTCTTCACCTTCATTAGATTTACAGTGAGGGAGACAGACATCACAGACAAATAAGTGAAGATATAATCACAAATTGCAAAGGAACTGAAAAGCCTGCAATAAGAATCTCTGAGATTTTTTAAAAAAGATTTATTTATTTGAGAGTGATAGCAAGCAGGGGGAGGGGCAAAGGGAGAGGGAGAGAGAATCTCAAGCAGACTCCCTGCTGAGCATGGAGCCCTAACGTGGAGCTCAAGCCCAGGACCCTAAGATCATGACCTAAGCCAAAATTAGAAGTCAATCGCTTAACCAACTGAGCCACCCAGGTGCCCCTCTGAGATATTTTTTTTTAACAGAGATCTAGAGGTACCTGGGGCATGTCCAAGATGAAACAATAAATTAATGGTAAGACTGGTGCTTCAACCAATATTTCTTGACCTTCACAATAAGAGGGCACAGATAAAGTACCTAGCACCGTGCCTGGCACATACAAGGTCATTAGAATTGTTAACTCCTTCTCCTCCATTCCTAGTTAACAATTTGTCGGTATGTGAGGTACTTAGAAAAGTGTCTGGCATAAGATAAGTACACAAAATGTTAGTAACTACTGCGATTATTATTGCTACATTCTTCAGCTCTCATTAAGAAACAGAATGTGTGTCAGCCATGGAGGGGCACCACTGAATTCTTCATTGGAAGCAATCTGCTCTAGGGAGCATAGTTGATTGACAGTCTCGGCAGCCACGCCTTCAGATCCACTGTCACATTGATGCTCTCCCCACACTGGTCCCAGACAATGAATGAGCACTGCAGGGCTGCTAGAACCAGCCCATTGCTGCCAACGTGGGACTCTGTATTGGCAACCTCTGCTTGGGGACTGCCGGTTACCCCAGCTAAGACTTTCTCAGAATTGCAGTCTGAAGCTTTTCCTCCCACCTTCCCAAGTCCCATCCCTCTGACTGCCTCCCATCTAATTTCATAAGAAATTCTTCAATGCATCTCCCTCATGTCCAATCTCATATTCTTTTTTAGAGGACCCGAGGTGCACAGAATGAGAAAATACCATAAGTCCACAAAACACAATTCAGTCTAACAAAGTTCTGTCTTGAATGCCACTAAAAGCAGCTTAGGGGGCGCCTGGGTGGCTCAGTCATTAAGCGTCTGCCTCCGGCTCAGGTCATGATCCAGGGTCCTGGGATCAAGCCCCGCATTGGGCTCTCTGCTCCGTGGGAAGCCTGCTTCTGCCTCTCCCACTCCCCCTGCTTGTGTTCTCTTTCTCGCTGTACCTCTCTCTGTCAAATAAATAAATAAAATCTTTTTTTTTTAAAGCAGCTTAGTTTCTCAAAATCTCAAAAGCACCTTATTATGCAGGATTTTGTCTCTTTCGTGGAACCAGTAACACAGAAATGGAGCACCACAAAAGATGGCCTCTAGATAGAAGAATCTTCGGATAGGGATCTGAAGTCACTTCTTAGATGACTGCCTGCTCTCTAAAGGTCAATCAGAAATTTCTGCTCTACAAACACTGTATTGCATCCACTCTCCTCCTTGTATGCCTTGATGAAATACCAACCTGGTCATTTCTGTGCATTGTCAAGAGGGTTGAAGACGAAGTAGGAAACAAGAAGTTGGTTTTCTAGCACAGGAATGGGTGAGAGACTCATTCATATCGTGGAGACATTATAGATTTTAGCATGACTCACTGTGTGTTTATTTTCTGGACCCTGAGAATTGTTGTATTCACATTTCCAATATAAACTTGCTTCTATCTGGTGGGTGGTCAGACAGTAGCCATTTAAACTCTTTTTTGGGGTCATAAATGCACCATTATTTTCTAAATGGTGGCTCTCTATTTACAGCTCTCAAAAGAATATTGGTGTTCTACTTGCTCCTCATGCTTGCCAACATTTAGTTGGTCTGTTTTTTTTTAATTTTAGTCATTCAAATCATCCTGGTTGATATCTATTGTTATCATGTTATAGTTTTAATTTGCATTTACCTGATGGATCTTGAGAGCCTGTTTGGAGGTTCTATCAGGGGAGAGCAGCTACTCATATACCCTTGACTGAAGAATGGTCCTCCTCTATCAGGGAAGGTCATTTCCTTCTACCGAGAGTGCAGCTTCAGGAGGGATGCACATGGAGTGGTGAGGGAGGAAGGGAACACTCGCCTAACCAGCCAGATCAGCTGAATCAACCCTGGTGATCAGTGGGGTGATAGATGTTGTAGCCAGATTGCCCTCGCATCCTGCATTTACCCGATGAATAATGATACTGAGAATTTTTTCATGTGCTTATTAGTCTTTTGGGAGTTCTCTTTTGTGAAGTGTCAGTTCAAGTTTCTTGACCATTTTCCTATTGGATTTTTTGGATTTTTCTTATTGATTTGTAGGCATTCTTTATATATTCCGGCAAGTCCTCTGTCAGGTGTATGTACTGTAATAGCCTCTCCTGCATTGTGGCTTGCCTTTTCGATCTCATAGTGATGCTTTCCAGTGAACAGAAGTTCTTAATCTTGATGTAGTATAGTTTATACAAGTTTTCCTTCATGCTTGCTGCTCTTTGTGTCCTGTTAAGAAATCTTTGCCTTTCTCGAGGTCATAATTCTATACTTATAAATTATGTACTCTTCTTCCCCACCTCATATATTTCATATATTTTCTCTATTTCTCTCTCTCTCTGTATATATATATATATCTTATATAATATACAGTTTATATAGTTATATATAACTATATAGTTTATATAATAGTTTAATAAACATTTTACATAGGCTGACATAGGTTCACGTTCTGGCTCCTCACGATAGGATTATGAGGTAGGAACTATCCCCATTTTACAGCTTTAAAAAACTGAGGCCACGAAAGATTAAGTAACAGGTCCATGATCTAGCTAGTGGGTGGAAGATGGGGGTGAATCCAGTCTGGCTGCAGAGTCCATGGTTTTGGCCCCCACCTTAGCCTGGGCCTCCCAAAGTCTGCTTGTGCTTTTGTTTCTCCTCAGCAAAATGAGATCAATTGAATCCATTACTCAAGTTATTATAAGGATTAGAGAAATTATTAAAATTGTCTGGCATGGTTCTGAGGACATAGTAGGAACACATAAATATTGTTCCTTTCTATTACTATTAATTCTTTCTAGATAAAATAAAAATTGCAAGAGGTCAAAGCTGATGTCACATTTTTTTTTCTTTTTATGTGGAGCAAACTGTAATTGAGTTCTGAAATGGCTGAACTAACCTTTAACACTGAGAAACCCCAGATCCTACAGTCATCGAAACTTTGGTGCATTTTCTCATTACAGTGAGGACAGTGAAGGATTCCGGATCTAGAGCATGGATCTGTGTATAAAGATCAGTGAGTTGTCAGATGGTGGCTGGAGCAAAGATGAAGACGACAGGGGTCAGACATGTCAAAGCTTACAGTGGGATTCTTGCCACACTCAACCCTCAGTCTTACCCCTGCTCAGTGATCCAACTACCTCATAGGGAATGAATGGCCACATCACAAACCTGAGGACTTCAAAGGGCACAAAGGTCTGAAATAGTTCAAAAGTTCAGGGTAAAACTCTAGATGACTTTTAGTTACAACTGGAACCCATTTGGAAAGTTGATTTTATTTCTTTCTGAAACATAATTTTGGGGAAAAACTGCTAATTTTGAGTTTAGTGCATCCAAGACAATTTCCGTTATTTTCTCTTATAACTCTTTTTTATTAACAACAACAACAACAACAACAACAACAAAACTCAGGGTAGTTGCAGAATAGTAGAATTCTTTGTGATAATAGCACTGATTCTTCCAAGGTGAAAAGCAGTGATGGAGAGAGAGTAGTGGGAGAGGTGGTGGGGAGGGTAGGGAGGGGGAGAGAGAACTGGAGAATGCCAGAAATTTGAAGTCAGACACCAAGGAGTTGAATTGCTAGTTCCACCACTTTTGAGAGCTGATTGCTCTTAGTAAGATATTTACATTTTCTAAGTTCTGATCTCTCCATCTGTGAAATGGGTGTAGCAGTGCTCCATCACTTGGTCCTGGTGTAGGAAGATTTAGTTAGGTGAGACACACAGAAAATCCTCTACATTTTGCATCGGGCACTCCATAAACAGTGCTTCCCTAGCTTTCCTCATTTCCCACTTCTTTTTCTTTGTTTATGATCATAGTTCCTGACAAACACATCCACTGGCTGGGGCCAACAGGCACAGATTTTAATATGGATAAATGCGTCCTTCAAATGCACATCTGCAGTCTTTGCTTTATTAGGAGAACTTGAATTGAGAGACTGCTCTGTAATTTTTGGGTGGGGTGGTCTTTGATAAGTCACTCGATCGCTCTTAGGGAGACATCTAATCTTTAAGATCAGGTTGTTCTTTCCAATTTTCCCACCTGATAAGCTGCTGCAGGACTAAAATGCGGTGAAACACAAAAGCGCTTTGCACAGTGGAAGTCAATAGGAGGCATTAGAGCTATGTTTCTCCTTCCTCATGAGCATTCATGAGGTGTTCTTATTGACTGAATGCTTCTTTGTAGGAGAATTGCTACTGATAAGTTTTTCTCAGAACAATATTTTGAAAAAAAAAGTTACTGCACATTTGGCAAATCATCATACACTTACTGTAATTGATACGTTTTCCAAAAAAGTCAGTTGCACTCAGCAGAGAGTATGTGGTTTGTGCATATAAAAAACAGCCCAGGGAAAAGAACAATTGGAAAAAAAAAAAAAGACCAAAAATTGGGTCACATTTCTTTAAAGGATTCCTGAAAGTCGAATGGAGAAAAGCAGTTAAATCAGTATGCCATTTTTTCCATTCAATGATGCAATTTACAACATGGAACATGAGTGCAGCTAAAAACAAACAAACAAACACACAGCACATCAGAAGTTAAAACAATAACAACAACAAAAATCAAGCCTCAAACCTGACTGCCTTCTAGGGTGATAACATAGAGTGGTTTCCAGACCTACCTAGAAGAGTGGGCAGTTTGGTCAAATGTATTGAATTTTAGCCAAAAATATGACTTCATTAACTGTTCAGAAATTGCTGTTTTGTGCTTACACTTCCACTGAGATGCCTACAAGACTTATCCTAGCCATATGTAGCAGACACATTGATGTGCTGCCCAGAATCCCCTTCAAGGACTTGCTTCCAGCTGTGGATGTGTGCGTATCAGGGCTGCCAGCATCTACAGGGTCTGCCTCAGCTACAGAGGGCAGCCTTGCTGGAATTCATGTTTTTCTCAGTGTGAAAAAAGAGAATAAAAGTCTGGCAATTTCTGCCTCATGCATGAGAACTGGAGGTCAAGCTTTGTCATGCCTGTACCATGGTTTGACTTTTTCCTCTAACTCATCCTGCTTTCTCTCCCGTACTTTCACAGGTGTTGACCCCTGGTAACATTTTACATTCAAAACTCTTACTACCTGCTTTCAGGAATCTAACCTGCCTCACATGCTATCCTTCTAGATGGGAAGAGTAATTCCAGCTATTACTGAACTTCGATGACTCAGACAGGGATTCTGACTTAGGTGGTAACAATGAAAGCCAATAGTTAGACCCACAGGTTTCCCTAGGGGAGTGCTCATCCTCACCTCTGATTGGCATCACTGCCAGAAATGGTCACACATGCTCCATAGCAAGGATGGGTGATCCTGATAGGCAAGAGCAGAAGATGAAGCCAACATCCATTAAACAGTCAGAGCCTCACACATGTATGGTTTGGCTGAAACAAACACTGTTAAATGAGACTTGAATCCTCTAATCCATGATTATTTTTACCTCTCCAACATCCAACTATACCCACCTTCTCATGTTGAGGATGACTGTTCAGTTGCACATGAATCAGGTATTTCTCACCAAGCAATATTTAATAGATTGCCCCAGATTCAGCTGAAGGTTGAATGGAAAAGTGAACACTTTACCATGTCTTCCCTGTGGTACTGTGACTTAGCTTGGTTCTGTTTCTGGGAATATAGAAGAGTGCAGTGTTCTCGAACTCAGGGTATTTAAAGTGTTGCCTTATTATTTTTTTTTTGTTATACATAAAAGCAAATAAATAAGATTTAAGACATAAACAAATGGTAAGTTAGGGCAGACACAATTGGTTCTCTATCCAGTAGCCATGCTCTCCTCTCTTGCTTTTTGCTAATGTAACCCCAATATGAGAGGGGATAAATTGTGATTTATCTAAACCTACATTGTTCAACACATTGTCATGTGGGGTCATTTAAATTTAAACTAATAAAAGGTAAACAGAATTAAAATTTCGGTTCTGGGGCATCTTGGCTTAGTGGGTTAAGTGTCTGACTCTTGATCTCAGCTCAGGTCTTGATCTCAGGGTCATGAATCCAAGCCCTGAGTTGGGCTCATGCTAGGTGTGGAGCCTACTTAAAAAAAAATTAGTTTTTAGTCACACTAGCCCATTTCAAGTGCTTAACTGACGACACATGTGGCTAGTGGCTACCATATTGGAGCATGCAGATATGGACTAGTTTCATCATCATAAAAAGTTCTACAGCCCAAGGCTGGTCTAAAACAATCATGGTACCTTATTCTACTTTGTCAGTAGAATTTTTGGTGGGATGACCATAGGTCATCTAATTCTGGCTAATGGCACTTAAGAGAAAGTCTTCTGGGAGATTCTAGGAAATACTGCTTCTCTCAAAGGGACAGAAGTGTGGGAAGAGAAAGCCTTTTGTTTCCTCTTTCTTTCCTGCTTGGGAAACTGTCATGTGAGGTGAGGACATGGTATGCAGGTGTAGGATCACTGCTGACAAGGAGAGTGGAAGGAATCCACTCTGGACCCTTGATGGCATTGTCAAGTGGGGGAAACAGATAATAAATACAGAAGCAACTCTATCTAACTGCAGTGGGTAAATGCTAGGAAGAAAATTGTTGTTCTAAAAGGTCACTAATAAGGATCTTTTTGATAAATCTTATAAACTTCCATTATGGAGTGATCTCCCTCTTGGAGATAGAAAGCAAAGGCTAGCCAAGTTTATTTTTAGTTTTATTTTTTATTTTTATGTACCAATTCTTGTTTATTATTGGCTAAGGACTGCTCCCAGAGGTGTTAACTCTGTCCATACAAACTCTTCAGTGAAGGCCTGAACATGTTGCTGCAGCCAGAGGAAGCATTTAGTGGAGAACTGTAGGTGCTCTCAGTAAGGTGGGTTGACACACATGGGGACCCAGTGCTGTGGGAGTGTGGATGGAGCACTGACAGCCAGCAAGTGCCATAAACAGCTAATGTATGTAAAGTAGAACCTACCCCTTGGTACACTCAACAAATGGTAGCAATCATTGCCTTGCATTTGGTACTTGTCATTCATGTTTTTACACACACACACACACACACCCATACACACACACACACTGTTTTACAATACATATTTAAGCTCCTTTCAAGTACTTGCTTTTAAAATTCCTTCCAATGTCCAGCATTGTTCTTTTCCATAGAGGTGCTCAATGGAGTGACTGTCATTTTTCATTCTTTGTTTTTGCTGTAGTTATTTGTTTAAGACAACTTTATTGAGACAATTTTCCCTTTTTAATAGTTGACCATCATCCAACCAGCTAACTCTCTTATCTTGTCAGCACTCTGTTTAGAAAAGATAACTAGGAAGAAATAAGCTTAGAAAAAATGTGACATTAGCTTCTCATTTCAGGAAGCATGATGAGGCTATCTTACTGTTTGCTGGCAAACTTGAATGCTAATGTGAATTTTTAAAGGGACATTTTTAAAGGGTTTAAAAAATCGTGGAAGGAAAGATAAGTTGTGTCCATCACACTTAGGATCCTCTTTTAGCAATGGTCTCAAAATAACTGAGAAGGGTTCCCACCCCTAGTCATATAGCATGTTCATCTCTCTCATTCTGCCTTAAACTTCCTAAGAACTGACAGAATATCAGTGTAAATGCCTTCAGAAATTTCCAAGTTTTGGCCACATTTATTTTTTTTATATTCTTTTTACATAAAATCAGGAAAGCTTATTCCACTTTTAGACCTTGGTTGGCTGCCCAAATATATCCTTCAAAATTAGACCCATTTCTTAAATATGTCTGGAGTCGCGTCAAAAAGGCATCTAAAGCCAAGGCTGGTGTGTTTTTGAAGCTTTACACAGAAAAGATCTCTAAGGATTTCAGCTATGTTGAGGCAATATTTCTGTGGAGGAAACTTGTATCCAGGCTGACATTTTCCACCCTGGGCTTTCTACCTGCTGTGATGTGGAATGGCCAAGATATGAAACCTCTAACATTGGGGTTATAACACAACTTTACAAGCCTCCAAGGGCTTGTTCCTCACAGCCATTGTTCACGGATGCCAGATGATCTAAGAAGATCATGGAAACCTGGCACCTCACTGCTTTTTTGGCTAACACCACCAAAGAAAATTAATTGTTATTGTTTTTGGACGCTCATCCAGTGCACAAAATAGTAATATCAGCAATTATGTTTTGTTTTTTTTCTTTTTGGCAGAGGTTGGGGGGTGGGATGATGATGCACACTATGATTTTATTGTAGCTGCCCTAAATAGCCAGCTTCAGGGAAACAAAGTATGTTACATTCCTATGGCTGAAAATCCTATAAAGTTGTAAAGTAAAAGGGCTCCACTAATTTGCCTCAGTTGATGAGATGCAATGACCTTGAGCCTCCTGTCTGATTCAGCAGGGGCTTGAATTTCTGGTAACTCCTTGCCCCATGGTCAGTTTTCCTAGTAGCCTGTTGATAACACAGCATTGGGTCAACCTAAATCCTAAATCCTGCAAGCCACTCTTCTTGCAGCTATGACGTACCCCAGTGTCATATTCCTACCTTTGATCTTAGCCCCAAGCCATGGTACACTCTCCCTTCACTGGGGCCTCTCATAGACTTGAACCTCTTTCTTGCCTAAAAATTGTAGCACTAATTCCATATCCTCCAATAAGTCCCTTTGGATCACCCCACTATTCCTCACATGGGCAGTCTAATTCCTGCCCTGAATTTGCCTCTTAATGCTCTTTGACTTGCTTTCTCTGTTTTATTTTTTCCTACGTGTCTCTTCTGTTCAAAGTATAAGCACAGTTCCAGATTTTGTCTCCCAATATGCTGGTCAAATGGCGAGTGCAGTGTTCGTCACCCAGAGGATACAAGAGAAGTCTCTTCAGACAGCCTTAGCAGAAAGAATAGGACCCGTTTTCTCCTCAGGCTCTAGCAATTGGATGCTAATGCTTCATAAAGTAGAGTTAACCCTCCATATAACTTATGTGCTAGGGCATCTGGAAAGTGTTGGTGGACATATAATAACTTTGGTCATGATTGCCCACCATGTTTCCCCTTCTTAACACCCTGACTGAATTCCTTCTGAAGAATTAGTCTTCTTCCATGGTATGTCTTCTTGGAATGTGGGAAAATCCAGGCCTCTTCCTCCTGCTCCATGGAAGCAGGTGGGGTCCCTGTAGTCCCTTTGTCCAGCTCTTCTCCTTGCTCATTGCTTTCCTCAGAACAAATCAAGGAGCTAGCCAAGAACCTGACTTGAGCCAGACTCTGACTTCTAGCATGCTGATTCTAACAGAGACGTACCCAGGAAAAACAATGCTGGAATGTATTCACTCCAAAGGCATACAGATGAGGGGATCAATTAATTCCTGCTGTTCCAATGCCTAGAGTTTCCCTAAGGCGTATTCTGGGTTCTTTTTTGTTTCCATTTAATTCTGTAGTCTTCCACCCAGGCAGTGAGCTACATGATATCCCTCCAATTCCTGCTCTCCTTTTAGACATAAATTAAATGTGATAGCTTTCTGTTACTTGCAACCAAATATATAGCCAAACCCTTATATATACTTTGCTCTCTCACTGATTTCCTAAGTAACAGTTAGAAATCTTGGAATTGGCCAAGATTTTAGCTTTGCCCCCTCCAAAGAAATTTTGCATAACAGTGTGTCAGAGTGGAAGTATAAATATGATAAAGGCTAATTTTGTTTTAATTCCTTCTGAGATTCCACATGGCATTTGAGGACCTGAATACTTTGGGGAAACCATTAGGTTTTTAAATCAAATTCAAGAGTCATGTTTTGGTGTGCCTTCACTTTACAGTGCAGGCCTAGAAGCAAGGAAACTTCTGATGATCACTCTTTCATTTGATTTCCTGGCTGAATGGATGTGAGAATAGGGGAACATTATGCTTAATCTGCAAGGGTCCAGACATGATTGGAATTGCTCTCTCAGGAAGAGGGTCAGTTGGAGGAACACATGGGGCATGGGAGATGGACTGTGAGGGATGGGAAGAAGGTAGGGTGTGTCAGTCTTACAGAACAAACAAACTGAAGAAATCCTCCAAGAGGTCCTTTCTTACTGGACAGGAGCCCTCCATGGTGCCAAGTCTAACTCAGCTTCAGAATCAAGACCGGTATCTTTGTGAGGCTGGTTGGGGGGCAGAGACTCTGTTTCTCCTCTAGTCCATTAGGCAGAGGGCCCAAAAATATACTGAGGAAACTGCAAAGCCGCACAGACCTCTGTAACTAAAAATGTACCTGCTCACATAGTTTCTGAAAATCCCATGTCGGAATGAGAACCAGGACTGCTGTAACCACAGAGGCTCTGCCAGGGAAAACACTAGAGTCTTCACAGCAAACAGGACTCAACTGGCCCGCCTGGTGGAGGCCATGCAGCAGTCAGCAGGGTGGCAACGGACAAATGATCTGATGCTGAGACAAATAACAAACTGCTTCGCTATATTGTCTGCCACAAATCAACCGGGAAAGGCACTGCACTCCACGGATTAAGTTTATAATTTACAGAGGAGTTGGACAAAGAAAGAGAAGTTGAACTTGATGGTGTGGCCAATTCAGTTAAAGAATTAAAATAGGTTAAAAAAATATTTAAAAACCACAGTAAAATTTAACAATTGGTTATTCCCCTTTCAAAACCCATTTTCTACTGTTAACCTCCTACATGAAAATTGGAGACAAGTCTTCATTGATGAATTGGCTGGGTTCCTTCTCTAATTCGTGTTTTAAAAATTTTCCTCCTCAGGATTTTGAACAGGGGGAATATCACATATCTTGAACTGTGCAAATAATTGATCAAAACTGGAGATAAACAAAAAAAAATGAGAGTAGACAAATAGAGACAGTGGAGGAGCTTTGATAGCACTTTGTTCTAATAATGCCTGAGAACCTTAGCCACACTGCAGCACAGAGCACGTCATCTTTGTCAAAACTCCTGTGTTTCTTGTAGGAAAGGAGGGAAAAGAAGGGTCTGGAAGCACGACTTCTCCAGGCACTGGCTTATTCAGGGGGTGGGGATGAAAAAAGTGAGACTCACGAGTGGAGGGTTCAATCGATTTATCCAAAGATCCACTGACCCGAAAGAGCATTAGAGAGATGTTCCATTATATTTCTCAGCTCAAGTTTGGCTTTCTTTGATTGGTTCCTTGAAAACAGGCTTATCCAGAGATGGGGGTCTAAGAAAAGGGCACACCATTGGGGAAATAAATGTCTGATATAAGAAAATAGCTCCCTTATTTATGCCTTATGAGACCCTTCTTGCCTCAAGCTTTGGGAGCAGAGCTGGGCACTGGCATAGTTCTTGGGACATCTCCCCCAGGCTTGCTTCTAGAGATCTCTCTTCCATGGTGGAGTGCATACCCCTCCTCCATCTCTTAATTATCACCTCCATTTCCTTCTCGTACTTCCTAGCTCTGCTTGTAGGGGTTGGCCTTGGTTGGAGGTGAGATGCTATTTGGCACCCTGGCAAAACACCAGAGGCTCCACTCCAGACTTGCCAGGGAATGCGTCAGCTTGGGGGCTGGGGTGGTGGCAAGGCTCAGAGCTGGTGAACGGAGAATGACACTAGATGAAGAACAAGGTGGAAGAGCTCCAGGGCAGGGGCAGGACCAGTGGTGTATTTGTTAACTGCCTCTCAAAAAATTCTAGACAACAACAGCAACAACAAAATCCTGATTTATAGCATTTGCCAATTTCTATAGTGTAAATACTCCTACTATGGCAACATGGCTCATTTCAGGCTACTAGTGTTTACTACCAGCTCTCAAAACTCCTGAATACTTAGCACTTGGCTCTTCTGAGCTGGGAGGAACCATCTTCATTGGCTCAGTGTTCAAGTACTCGTGGACTCAACTTTGCTCAAGGCACCACATCAAGAATCTTGAAAATGGAAGGATGTCAAGTCTAAGGTGAATGAAACATAACATAATTCAAACTTATTCTTAAGTACCATGGAAAAGAGAACAGTGTCCCCTTTTTGGGGTGATGGGAAAACTCCATAAAACAGGGACCAATTAAAGTTCTATCAATGGATGGAAGAGCCAGGGGAGTGCAAAGTGCAGAATACTAGGATGAGGGATACAGTTGTGTAAAAATAACTAACATTTTTAATCATTTACTATGTACTCTGAATAATCCTGAATACTATACTGTTATTAGTTAATTTGATCCCAAACAACCACATGAAGTTGCTGCTATTATTATTCCCATTTTAGGAGTGAAGGTTTTTTTTTTTTTTTAAGATTTATTTATTTGTTAGAGAGAGAGAGAGAGAACACATGAGTGGAGGGAGGGGCAGAGGGAGAGGGAAAGAGAGAATCTCAAGCAACAGAGCTTGATGCAGTGCTCTATCTCACGACCCTGAGATCATGACCTGAACTGAAATTGAGAGTCAGACACCTAACCAACTGAGGCACCCTGGGAGTGAAGGTTTATGTTTATGGTGAAGAATTGGGGAAATAGTTTTGGGTATATTGAAGGTGTGCCACCTCCATTGTGCACCCAATCCTCTGGTCTGAAGATACACTGACGTTTTAGAATTTGATTTTGTTCCCCTCTAGGAGTGCCTAAGGCAGGTTTGTGTGTTCAGCAAATGGTCCCTGAGTGAATTAGAGTCCTGAAGGAAAAAGGGAAGAGCCAGAGAAATTGTCCCTATGAAATTTGACCTCTAGTTCATCTAAATGGTTTTGTCCAGGGAGGAGGACTGAGAAATTTTGCTCCTATTTTATTAATTTGCATCAGTAAGAGTCCTGCCTTGGGACATCTTAATATGAGCGTCAGATTAAGGACATGGATTGAGCGGTGGGTTTTAAGTCCTTGCAATCAATACCTGGCCACCAATTTTGCAGTGCCGAGTTCTCGGCACAGCCAATGCTTTTAGAGTGGCTTGAAAAGTGACAATCTTGAGGAAAGGAGATGTAGGACTATGGCCCTAACAAAAACAGAAATGAATAGCAATGAGAAAACAAAAACAAAACCCTAAAACTCCAAACTCCAACAAAACACACTGAAACAGCACCAAAACATGATAGTGATGTAGATGCTAAACAATTATTTTCATGGGCACGCAAGTACGAATGTTTGTACACAGAACATTTTTCTCCTGCTTACTTCCAATTGTGTTTGTTTGAGGAGTGTTGTGGAGGAAAAAGATGCCAAGTGTAAGTGGGTTGCATAGGATAAGGCTTTGAGGTGCCTTTATAGTGGGGGGCGGGGCAGGGGCAGCATCTGTCAGGAGGAGTGGGAATTCAGCAGGCAAATGTGACCTCTATACACTTTCTCACAGATGATCAAGAGTTCCATGCAGACATAAAATCCTATGTGTCGAGAGGCGGCAAGATGGAGCTGCTGGTTTTCTTTAATGTCTTTGCAACATGTGTGAATCACTGAACAAACATGGGTGACCAATTTACCAAAAGACAATGGAGGTGTGGGTCTGTGTGCCTTAGGTACAGATAAGTGCTTTTAATACCTTTTTTTTTTTTTTGCTTTTGTTCATGTTCAACTGTTGCTTTTTGATTCTTCTTGTCTCACAGCGACTTTTTACTCTTTGTGCTGTAGCTAAACCCAATTCAAAAACAACATTTATGTGATACTAATATTCTGACCAATGAAAATAAGCTTAAAAAAATGATGTGAGCAGAGGGTAGAGGACACACCATTGGTTTCTAATCCTGAATTCAAACTCACCTGCTTTAAAGTGTCTTTGGCCTGGCCACTTTCAAATAACTTTCTCTGTCTGCTTGGCCAAAATAGCATGAAAAAGTTTTCTCATTGTATTTCAAAACGAAAAATGTTCCGTCTACATCTGGAAATACTAAAAAATGTGCTTTCTTACAGTATTTTTTTTTTTTTTTACTAGGTATGGACAAGGTTCTGACCCTTATTATTGGAACTCAAATCCAGATGGAGTTTGGTAAGGTTCTAATCATTTGAGGGGTATTCTTTTTTGAAGATTTGTACATCTTTAGGGGAATTTCTACTTTAAAGAAGTTATCATTTGTGGGAGGTCCGTTATGAAGATTTTAAATAGTTTGGGGGAATTTCTCTGTCTTTGAAGATGTCTATAATTCAGTGAAAACATTTGCCAACTGAGATGGTCACATTTCCCTACTACAAAAACCTCTCCTTCGAAAATGAATCAAATCCCTCTTTTAATGTATTGCCTGTATGGAGGCTTAAGGGTTTTTTCTTTCTTTCTTTTCTTTGCTAACACTGGAAACACTGAAAAGAACATTCTTGTGTTTGAGTGAAAGTAAGATTTAAAGTGATACTGGGAGACAACCAAAATAGCAAAATAATAAACGCATATGTTAATATCATTGAGTGGAAGATTAAAATAGCAGTGATCAAAGACAAGGGTGGTTCAATGTGTGACATTTTTTTCTTGTAACTTACTGCGTCTTATGGAAGTTTTATTGTCTGAGGAAAAAAAAGGTTCAAAGGCGGTTTTAAAAATGATTAGTTAAAGGCTAAAGTCAATATGGTTTAAAAGGTAACTGATCTGTAGATGAGCTAATAACCACCAACAGCATCATCTTTTTCCCCAGTCTGTGGCTAACAGAGCCCCCTCCCTCCTGCCCCACAGCCTTTATGAAGGCAGGAGTCAGACCAGCTTCAGCTCCAGAGGTTTTCAGTCTCCAAACCATTGGCTCCATGGAACTGGACTCTTTTAGGCTCTGGATTGATATTGTTCAAGGGCACTTGGCTCTGGTACCTTGGCTTACTTTCAACATTTTGATACCAATATTAACACTTTTGTTGCATGTATTATGGTAATCCTGGAGTCCATTTGGCATTCAGAAATATTTATTTAGCAGATATTTAGCAGATACTATGTTCCAGACACAAGACACAGACACAAGACTAGGTGCTTGGCTATGAAATGTCTGTCCTGGACAATCTTACCTTCAAATGGAGGACTTAAGATCACAAGCAGTTTAGTAAATGCCTCGGGTCCCCCCATGACTCCCCTTGGCCCGTTCGTGATTGCCGCTGCAGCTGCAGCTGCAGCTGGGGAGGACAGTCCAAGCAAGCACAGCCTCCTCTTCTGGGAAGTGTCCATGACAAGGGCTTGTAGAAAGTGCTTGCAGGATGTTTCCCCACTTTCTCCCTCAGGGACTGCTCTATCTGTGGGTGGTTTATCAGAAGAAAAAGGATGGGGGCGCCGGGGTAGCTCAGTTGGTTAAGCATCTGACTCTTGATTTAGGCTCAGGTCCTGATCTAAGTGTTGTGGGATCGAGCCCTGCATTGGGCTCTGTGCTCAGCATGGAGTCAGCTTATCCCTCTCCCTCTGCTCCTCTCCCTGGCTTGCACACTCTCTCTCTCTCAAATAAATAAATAAAATCTAAAAAAAAAGAAAAAAAGAAAAAGGATGTTAGTGACTGCAGCGGCCTGAACAACCAGGGTTGGGGTAGGGGAGCCTGGAAGTGAATATCACAGCCTCTCTTGCTTCGGGGACATCCCTCCAACTCCTGTGGTCTTTGGCAGTACTTGGTCAGGCCCACATAACTATGTTCCCTTCTTGCATGTCTCATTCTCTTTCCTTCCTCATTCCTGACTCCTAGAATCACTTTCTAGATAAATGACCTATGCCCAAATATTTGCTCTGCTTTCAGGGAAAACCTAACTAAGACAAAAAAAAAAACCCAAAACAACAAAAAAACAACAACAAAATACACACTATTAAACATCACTATATAATATATAAGAAGGAATATATGCTATATGAAAGAATTGAGCAGGGCAGTGAGGCTGCGAGCGCAGGGTTGGAGCTGGTTGATATTTTATTTATTTATTTTTTTTAAAGATTTATTTATTTGTTTTCAGTGAGAGAGAGAGAGCACAAGTGTGGGGAGGGGCAAAGGGAGAGGCAGACTCCCCACTGAGCAGGGAGCCCGATACGGGACTCGATCCCAGGACCCTGGGATCATGACCTGAGCTGAAGGCAGACGCTTAATGACTGAGCCACCCAGGTGCCCTGGTTGGAATTTTAAATAGTGTGGTCAGGAGACACCCACTAGTAAAGTAACATTTGAACAAAAAATGGAAGATGGTGAGTGAGTTGGCCCAAAAGATATATGGAGAAGAGAGTTCCCAGGAGTGGGGGAAGCAGTGCCAAGGCCCTGACGCTGGAGCCTGTGTGGTATATTGTTGCAAGGGTGAGACTTAGGGACAGGGGATGGGATCGGAGGTAAGAGGGCAGGAACGACTTTAACGTGATAGCCCACAGAGGTTGCAGACCAAGGAGCTCCCCACACAGAGACTGGGCTGGTAAAATGTGCTCCCTTCCCTTCTGACTTGTCCATTATGGCAAGGGGATCAGACAGTAATTACACCTCCCTATTTGATTTCTGACCTCATTCATTCTTCTGTAAAATGAAGATGGCAATTCTTATTGTTATTAAATTTGTAGATGTCAAAGTCAAGATTTCTGGGGAAAGGCGGAGTTTTAGAACCTTTATTTTCTTGAGAAATAATTATTTTCAAGCCCCTTGTCTCCATATTTAAGGAAAGTCACCAGATGGAAGAATGAGATTCCTTTTGTTCCTGAAGCTATTTTGATTTCCAAGCTTCAAACGAACATTTTGGAGCATGATAATCTGTTATTGACATGGCGGAGAGTAGTCCCAAATGGAAGAGATGTGAATATGCAAGTACATTTTATTTTGGAGATTTCAGATTAGCTTCCCCATTTGCTACTTTACTGTCTAATGAAATATGAGAGCATGAGTGTGTGTTAACATTTTCTTTCACATATTTTTATTGTTCCTACCTAAAATTTGAACTTTAATTTACAAATTAGTGTTGATGCAAGACTAACTGGCTTTGTCAAATGCTTTTTCTGCATCTATTGAGAGGATCATATGGTTCTTGTTCTTTCTTTTATTAATGTATTGTATCACATTGATTGACTTGTGGATGTTGAACCAACCTTGGGATAAATCCCACTTCGTCGTGGTGAATAATCCTTTTAATGTACTGTTGGATCCTAATGGCTAGTATTTTGGTGAGAATTTTGGCATCCGTGTTTATCAAGGATATTGGACTGTAATTCTCCTTTTGGACAGGGTCTTTGGTTTGGGGATCAAGGTAATGGGGCCTCAAAAAACGAGTTTGGAAGTTTTCCTTCCATTTCTGTTTTTTGGAACACTTCCAGAAGAATAGGTATTAATTCTTCTGGAAATGTTTGGTAGAATTCCCCTGGGAAGCCATCAGGCCCTGGGCTTTTGTTTGTTTGGAGATTTTTGATTAGTGCTTCAATTTCCTTAGTGGTTATAGGTCTGTTCAGGTTTTCTATTTCTTCCTGCTTCAGTTTTGGTAGTTGATACATCTCTAGGAATGAATGCATTTCTTCCAGGTTATCTAATTTGCTGGCATAGAGTTGCTCATAATATGTTCTTATAATTGTTTGTATTTCTTTGGTGTTGGTTGTGATCTCTCCTCTTTCATTCATGATTTTGTTGATTTGGGTCATTTCTCTTTTCCTTTTGATAAGTCGGGCCAGGGGTTTATCAATCTTGTTAATTCTTTCAAAGAACCAGCTCCTAGTTTGTTGATCTGTTCTACTGTTCTTTTGGTTTCTATTTCATTGATTTCTGCTCTGATCTTTATTATTTCTCTTCTCCTGCTGGGTTTAGGCTTTATTTGCTGTTCTCTCTCCAGCTCCTTTAGATGTAGGGTTAGTTGTGTATTTGAGACCTTTCTTATTTCTTGAAAAAGGCTTTTATTGCTAGATACTTTCCTCTTAGGACTGCCTTTGCTGCATCCCAAAGATTTTGAACAGCTGTGTTTTCATTTTCATTTGTTTCCATGAATGTTTTTAATTCTTCTTTAATTTCCTGGTTGACCCATTCATTCTTTAGTAGGATGCTCTTTAGCCTCCATGTATTTGAGTTCTTTCTGACTTTCTTTTTGTGATTGAGTTCTAGTTTCAAAGCAGTGGTCTGAAAATATGCAGGGAATGATCCCAATCTTTTGGTACTGGTTGAGACCTGATTTATGACCTAGGATGTGATCTATTCTGGAGAATGTTCCATGGGCCCTAGAGAAGAATGTGTATTCTGTTGCTTTGGGATGGAATGTTCTGAATATGTCTGTGAAGTCCATTTGGTCCAGTGTGTCATTTAAAGTCTTTATTTCCTTGTTGATCTTTTGCTTAGACGATCTGGCCATTTCAGTGAGGGGGATGTTAAAGTCCCCCACTATTATTGTATTGTTGTCGATGTGTTTCTTTGCTTTTGTTATTAATTGCCTTATATAATTGGCTGCTCCCATGTAAGGGGCATAGATATTTACAATAGTTAGATCTTCTTGTTGGATAGACCCTTTCAGTAGGATATAGTGTCCTTCCTCATCTCTTATTATAGTCTTTGGTTTAAAATCTAATTTGTCTGACCATGGGGAAAAAAAAAGCCATGAATTCTATGTGCTGTTTTCCCCTAGTGCTGGAGTTTTGCTGTTCTCATTGATCGGTAAACTTAGTCTTGGCTGGATATTCTTGCTGATGTTCTGGGGAAGGGCCTGTTGCAGTGATTCTCAAATGTCTTTGCCTGAGGCGGAATTGCCCTGTCCTTTCCAGGGCCGGGCTAAGTAATCTGCTCGGGTTTGCTCTCGGGAGCTTTTGTTCCCTGCAAGCTTTCGCACAGCTTTGGAGGATGAGAGTGAAAATGGTGGCCTCCTAATCTCCGTCCTGGAGGAGCCGAGAACTCAGGGCCCCACTCCTCAGTGAGCCCCAAGAGAAAAGCAGTCAATCACTCCTGTCTCCCCAGTCTCCAGCCGCACTTCATGCTCACCCGGCCTGGGACCAAGCTTTTCTATTTCTGGCACCTGACCCTGTGTGGAGTCTCCAAACCCAGCCGATTCCTGTGGTAAGCTCCCTCGCTGCTCCTCCTGGGGGGAGGAAGGGGAGTCTCCCCGGATCTACCGCTTGCTGAGTCTCTGCTGGAAGAGCAGTGGCCTGACTGCGCCGTGGATCAGGGTTTATGGCAACCCCGAGTTGAGAGCCCACTCCTCAGCTCCGTCTTATCAGCCAGCTTCCCTGATCCAATACCTGAGAGCTCTGCCGCACTCAGGCACCCCCAGTCTTTCTGTGACCCCGAGGGTCCTGAGACCACACTGTCCCAGCGAGGGTTCCATCCCCCTGCTTAACCACTGGAGCGATGTCCCTCAGCGGAGCAGACTTCTAAAAATTTCGATTTTGTGCTCCGCTACTCTATCACTTGCTGGGAGCTGGCTGATGGAGGCCCCCCTCCCCTGCCATTTATCTTCCTGAATAGGGCCTGGGATTCACTTCTCCGCAGGTCCTACCTTCCAGAAAGTGGTTGCTTTTCTGTTCAGAGTTGCTGCTATTCTTTTCTTCAATCTCCTATTGAGTTTGTAGGTGTTCTGAGTGGTTTGATAACTATACAGCTGAATTCCTGGGACGCGAGGAAATTTAGATCCCCTACTCCTCTGCCATCTTGTTTCTTGCTTCCTGTAAATGGTATTGTTTTGTTTGTTACATTTTTGGATTGCTAATTTCTTTTTTTTTTAAGATTTTATTTATTTATTGGACAGAGAGACACAAGCAGAGGAAACACAAGCAGAGGGAGTGGGATAAGGAGAAGCAGAGCAAAGAGCCCAATGTGGGGTTTGATCCCAGGACCCTGGGATCATGACCTGAGCCGAAGGCAGACGCTTAATGACTGAGCCACCCAGGCACCCCTGGATTGCTAATTTCTAGCATTTAAGAATATAAGAGATTTTACATATTGATCTTGTATCTTGCACTTTTTTTCCTTGGCCAGTCTACCTGGAGTTTGTCAATTTTTTTCATCTTTTCAAAGAATCAACTTTTGGTATTGTTGATTTTTCTCTGCTATTTTTCTATATTTTATTTACTTATGTTCTAATCTTTATTTTTTCCTTCTTTCTGTTCATTTTAGGTTTAGTTTGCTCTTTTTTTTCTAGTTCTTTATGGAGGTATCCTGGGTTATTAATTTGAATTTTTTTCTTTTTTAATGTGTTTATAACTATACATTTCTCTCAGCACTGTTTTCACTGCATCCTATAAGTTGTAGTATATTATGTTTTTGGTTTTGTTCCTATCAAACTATATTCTGATTTATTTTTCAACCCATTATTCGCTTAGGAGTAATTCTAATTTCCATATATTTGTGAATTTTCCAAATTTCCATCTCTTACTGCTTTGTAATTTAATTCCATTGCAGCTGATGAATATACTTTGTATGATTTTAGTCATTTTAAACTTATTGAAACTTCTTTTGTGGTATATCCTGGAGAACAGTCCATGAGCACTTGAGAAGAATGTGTATTCTGGTGTTTGGGTGGAATGTTCTATAGATGTCTGTTAGGTCTAGTTGGTTTATAGGATTATTCAAACCTATTATTTCTCACTTATCTTGTCTAGTTGTTCTATCCATTATTGGTTGTGCAATTTTGGGATCACCAAATATTCTTACTGAATTGTCTATTTCTCTCTTTGATTCTGTCCGTTTTTGCTTGATTTGTTTTGGGGCTCTGCTGTTAGGTATACATATGTCATAATTGTTATATCTTCTTGAAATAATCCTTTTATCATTATAAAATTTCATTCTTTGTCTCTAGTAATCTTTTCTTGTTTTAAATTCCATTTTGTCTGATATTGGTATAGTCACTTTAGCTTCTTTTGGTTACTGTTTGCATGGAATATTTTTTTCATTCTTTTACTTTCAATTTATTTGTGCCTTTGAATCTAAAGTGTATCTCTTATAGACAGTGTGTAGTTGAATCATTTAAAAAAGTCCATTCTGCCAATTTCTTTTGTTAGAGAGCTTAGTCTATCTACACTTAATATAATTATGGATAAGGAAGGATTTACTTTTTCTATTTTGTTATTTGTTTTCTATATTTTTTTTGTTCCACTCTTTCTCTTTCACTCCTGAATTTTCTTATGTATTAGATATTTTCTACTGTACCATTGTAATTCTTTAACTATTTTAAAAATTATTTTCATTGTGGTTGCCCTGGTGATTACAATGAATATATTAATTTATAAAAATTTATTTTGTATTAATACCAACTTAATTTTATGCTATGCAAAAACTTTGTTCCTCTATAGATCCATTCCCCCCTCCTTTATACTGTTAGTATCACAATCCATCTTTATTCATTTGTGCCCATAATCAGATTTATAATTATTTCTTATGTGATTGTATTTTAAATCAGATGAAAAAAATGAATTACAAACAAAAATACATTTACATTATTTTTAATATTTACTTCCAAAATTAAATTTATTGCTGTTCTTTATTTTTTCTTGAAGATTTGAATTACTGTCTAGTAATCTTTCATTTCAATTTGAAGGACTTCCAGGTCAGGCCTACTAGAGATAAAGTCTCTCAGGCTTTTTTTAAATTCTAGGAATGCTTTGATTCTCTTTCATTTTTGAAGTACAGTTTTGCCAGACATAAAATTCTTAGTTGATGGTATTTTTCTTTCAGCATTTAGAATGTATCATCTGATTTTCTTCTGGTCTGGTCATAATTTCTGATGACAAATTGGTTGTTAATCTTTTGAAGACCCTTGTACATGGGGAGAGTCCTTCTCTTCTACTGCTTTCAAGATTCTTTCTTTGTGGTCAGCTTTCTACAGTCTAACATGGTTTGTCTAGGTTGGATCACTTTATCCTCCTTGAAGTTCATTAAGTATTTCAGATGTATAGATTAATGTTTTCATCAAATTTGGGAAGATTTTGCCACTATTTCTTCAGATAATCTTTTTAATTTTTATTTACTTATTTATTTAGTTTTTTATAAAAGATTTTTATTTTTAAGTAATCCCTACCCCTAATGATCAAGGTCACATGCTCTACCGACTGAGCCAGTCAGATGCCCTTCTTCAGATAATCTTTCTAACCTTTCTCTCTTCCCTTTTCTTCTGAGATTTCTTTTATGTGTATGTTATTATGTTGGATGTCCCATAGATTTCCGAGGCTCTGTTAATTTTTCTTCATTCCTTTTCTTTCTCTTACTCAGGCTGGATAATTTCAATTGAGTTGCTCTCAAGTTTGATTTTTAAAAAGTTTTTATGTTGTGGATTTTTCACTTGATGGGACAGCATTCAGTGGATGTGAAACTTGGAACTCCTGTTTTGGGGAATTCATTGAAATTTTATTATGCGCTAACAGAAGCTCAAATTTGTGACAATTTCTTGTGTATTTGAAAATAGTGTATGTTCTTTCATTGCCACATTCAAGGTTCTGTGTACATCTTAATATAATCTTTAGTTTATATAGGTTTTAGCTTCACACAATTCTGGGAGCTTTTAAATTGTTGATGTATGAAAGAGGTATTTAAAATTTTTCTTTAATGAAATTGTGGAATAGTAAAATTTGTAATTTATGTCAACATTGTTTTTTATATATTTTACTGATAAGTATATCATAACTAATGATGGTATCATCTTGTAAATTTCATTTCTTGTCAATATGTGACATTCTATGTTATTCTTTTCATAGAGTCTTATTTCACACTGCAACAGGAGAGTTGAGTAGTTGCCACCAGACTGTGTGGCTTCCAAAGACTAAAATAGTTACTATTTGATTCTTTTTTTTGCTTTGACTTTTTTTAATTGTTATGTTAATCACCATACATTACATCATTAGTTTTTGATGTAGTATTCCATGATTCATTGTTTGCATATAACACTCACTGCTCCATGAAGAACGTGCCCTCTTTAATACCCATCACCAGGCTAACCCATCCTCCCACCCCCCTCCCCTCTAGAACCCTCAGTTTGTTTTTCAGAGTCCATCACCTCTCATGGTTTGTCTCCCCCTCCGATTCCCCCCCTTCATTCTTCCCTCCTACTATCTTCTTCTTCTTCTTTTTTTTTTTTTAACATATATTGCATTATTTGTTTCAGAGGTACAGATCTGTGATTCAACAGTCCTGCACAATTCATAGCACTCACCATAGCACATACCCTCCCCAAAGTCTATCACCCAGCCACCCCATCCCTCCCACCCTACTCCCCACTCCAGCAACCCTCAGTTTGTTTCTTGAGATTAAGAAATCCTCATATCAGTGAGGTCATATGATATATGTCTTTCTCTGTTTGACTTATTTCTCTCAGCATAACACCCTCCAGTTGCAACCACGTCGTTGCAAATGGCAAGATCTCATTCCTTTCAATGGCTGCATAATATTCCATGGTATATATAGACCACATCATCTTTATCCATTCAGTTGTCGATGGACATCTTGGCTCTTTCCACAGTTTGGCTATTGTGGACATTGATGCTATAAACATTGGGGTGCATGTACCCCTTTGGATCCCTACATTTGTATATTTGGGGTAAATACTCAGTAGTGCAATTGCTGGATCATAGGGTAGCTCTATTTTCAACTTTCTGAGGAACCTCCATACTGTTTTCCAGAGTGGCTGCACCAGCTTGCATTCACACCAACAGTGTAGGAGGGTTCCCCTTTCTCTGCATCCCTGCCAACACCTGTCATTTCCTGACTTGTTAATTTTAGCCATTCTGACTGGTGTGAGGTGGTATCTCACTGAGGTTTTGATTTGGATTTCTCTGATGCTGAGCGATGTTGAGCACTTTTCATGTGTCTGTTGGCCATTTGGATGTCTTCTTTGGAAAAATGTCTGTTCATGTCTTCTGCCCATTTCTTGATTGGATTCTTTGTTCTTTGGGTGTTGAATTTAAGAAGTTCTTTATAGATTTTGGATACAAGCCCTTTATCTGATATGTCATTTGCAAATGTCTTCTCCCATTCTGTCGGTTGTCTTTTGGTTTTGTTGACTGTTTCTTTTGCTGTACAAAAGCTTTTTATCTTGATGAAGTCCCAATAGTTTGTTTTTGCCCTTGCTTCCCTTGCCTTTGGCGATGTTTCTAGGAAGAAGTTGCTGAGGCTGAGGTCAAAGAGGTTGCTGCCTGTGTTCTCTTTAGGATTTGGATGGATTCCTGTCTCACATTGAGGTCTTTCAACCATTTGGAGTCTATTTTTGTGTGTGGTGTAAGGAAATGGTCCAGTTTCATTCTTCTGCATGTGGCTGTCCAATTTTCCCAACACCATTTCTTGAAGAGACTGTCTTTATTCCATTGGACATTCTTTCCTGCTTGTTGAAGATGAGTTGACCATAGAGTTGAGGGTCCATTTCTGAGTTCTCTATTCTGTTCCATTGATCTATGTGTCTGTTTTTGTGCCAGTACCATACTGTCTTGATGATGACAGCTTTGTAATAGAGCTGGAAGTCCGGAATTGTGATGCTGTCAGCTTTGCTTTTCTTTTTCAACATTCCTCTGGCTATTTGATGTCTTTTCTAATTCCATACAAATTTTAGGATTATTTGTTCCATTTCTTTGAAAAAAGTGGATGGTATTTTGATAGGGATTGCATTAAATGTGTAGATTGCTCTAAGTAGCATTGACATCTTCACAATATTTGTTCTTCCAATCCATGAGCATGGAACATTTTTCCATTTCTTTGTGTCTTCCTCAATTTCTTTCATGAGTATTTTATAGTTTTAGGACTACAGATAGTTTGCCTCTTTGGTTAGATTCATTCCTAGGTATCTTATGGTTTTGGGTGCAATTGTAAGTGGGATCGACCCTTTAATTTCTCTTTCTTCTGTCTTGTTGTTGGTGTATAGGAATGCCACTGATTTCTGTGCATTGATTTTCTCTCCTGCCACTTGACTGAATTCCTGTATGAGTTCTAGCAGTTTAGGGGTGGAGTGTTTTGGGTTTTCCACATAAAGTATCATATCCTCTGCAAAGAGTGAGAGTTTGACTTATTCTTTGCCGATTTGGATGCCTTTGATTTCTTCTTGTTGTCTGATTGCTGTGGCTAGGACTTCTAATACTATGTTGACTGTGCTCACCCAGCCTGTGACCGAGCGTTTCTCTCTCTGGTGCACGACCCTGTGTGGAGTCTCCAAACCCAGCAGATCCCTGCAGTGCACTCCCGCGCCTGTCCTCCCAGAGGAGGAAGGGGAGTCTCCCCTGATCTGCCACTTGTTGGGTCCCTGCTAGAGGAACAGTGGCCTGACTGTGCCATGGATAACGGTTTATGGCTACCCCAAGCTCAGAGCCCATTCCTCGGCTCCGTCTTTGCAGCTGGCTTCCTTGCTCCAATATCTGGGAGCTCAGCTGCACTCAGGCACCCCCGGTCTTTCTGTGACCCCGAGGGTCCTGAGACCACACTGTCCCACGAGGGTACACCCCCCGCTTAGCCCTGGAGCGACGTCCCTCAGCATAGCCGACTTCTAAAAGTTCCAATTTTGTGCTCCACAGCTCTATCACTTGCCAGTAGCGGCTGATGGAGGCCACCTCCCCCACTGTCTATCCTCCCGAATATTGCCTCTGATTCACTTCTCTGCACGTCCTTCCTTCTAGAAAGTGGTCGCTTTTCTGTTCAGAGAATTGCTGCTATTCTTTTCTTCCATCTCCTGTTGAGTATGTAGGTGTTCAGAATGGTTTGATCCCTATCCAGCTGAATTCCTGAGACCAGACAAAATTTAGGTCTCCTACTCCTTCGCCATCTTGCTCTGCCCCCACTATTTGACTCTTTACAGAGAAAATTTACTGACTTTTGCTTTAGGAAGCTTTTAATTAGTAGATTTCTATCTAAAATCTAGTAAGGGTCACATATATAGTAATGATTACTTTTTCCAGGAAGATGGAAGATGCTTTTATGGCTTAACAGTTGCAGATTTGATATAGGTATACCTTGCAGATGTTGCAGGTTTGGTTCCCGGCCATTGCAATAAAGTGAAAATCACAATAAAGTTAGTCAAATTAATTTTTTGGTTTCCTAGTGCATATAAAAATTATGTTTACTCTATACTATAGTGTATTAAGTGTGCAATAGCATTATGTCAAAAAATATACATCCCTTAATTAAAAAAATGCTTTATTGCTAAAAAATGCTCTCATCTGAGCTTTCAGCAAGTCATAATCACTGATCACAGATCACCATAACAAATATAATAGTAATAGTGAGAAAGTTTTAAGTATTGTGAGAATTACCAAAATGTGACACAAAGATACAAAGTGAGCAGATGCTGTTGGAAAAATGGTGCTGGTAGATTTGCTTGACTCAGGGTTGCTGCGGACATTCTTTTTTTTTTTTTTAAAGCAATATCTGTGTAGTGCAATAAAGTGAAGCACAATTAAACAAGGTATGCCTGTACATGCAACTTCTCTGCCATGCCTCATTTAATAGTCCACAAGTAGAGGGAAGGCTCTATGTGCTGTTAAGGGAGGTAGGTACTGTGGGTATATTATCATATAGGAAACATAATCCTTAATTTTAGGAGTACATATAGTTTAGTTGGAGAGAGAAAATCCCTATTGCTTAGAAAAAAATATGCAGCAGCATTTAACATGACCTGTGGATATGTCATTATCTAAATATGCTGAGAATCCCCAGAAGGAAGAGGTATCTGAAAGTCTAATAATTCAGAGAATTTTGATTTGTACACTGAAAAATGATAACCCTTGTTTTAATTTCAAAATATGTTAAAGGTTTATCTTTAGGTATTGTGTACCAGGACTAATAGGTATCATTTATTTGCCTCGTTTAAAAAATACCTTTCAAATCTCACTGCCAAATTTTAAAAAACTCTATTATTCTTAGTTTGATAAATAAATAAACTTTGCAAACTCAAACCATACTTTTTCCCTTCCTTTTTCTATTCAGCTTAATATAATTGAAAACGGAAGTCTGACTTTCCTGGCCTGTAAGGTAAAAAGAGTGGACAGCCTGGAATAGGAGTAAGGTACTGGCCTCTGGTTCCATGAAGAGATAATCGTGGTTTTCTGGAAGGCAATATTTGACTGAAGCTTGGATAGGAATCACCTGCATAACAAAGAAGCTGAATCTGTTTCTTTTTCTATAGTATAAAGAATGTGAAAAGGCCCTTTTAATGTTTTCACAGAGTGGCTTCTCTTGGAAAACATCCTTGAACATACCATGGAGTGGTGTCAACTGTAATATAAAATGTCCTAGAAATCTTGCAATTTACGAGTTTAATGACACACCTGAGGATTACAAGGTTTTTTCCAACCACTCATAATAGCCCAATGACTGATTTAGCAGAGAGGAAGCAAGATGGATAATCCTGATCACCTTCTAATATTTTTCCTCTCTTGCTGTCTTCAGAGATTTAGAGGTACAGCATTTGCAGGATTTGTACATCTTTTAGGTGATATTTTAGAGTCAAACTCAAGAGATGAAGAGGAAGAATGCTTCTTACATAGGTACACATACTTTGTTATTTGCAAATGGGATTATTTTTCAGATATCCAGCTCTTTATTGCTCAGCTGTTTTTCATTTTGAAGATCTGCTTATAAAGGCACAAGGGCTTCTTGATATTGTGTTTTCTCTCTGTTGACGCCTCTGACTTGAGAACAGAGGAATGTGGAACAGCAAGATGTAGTCCCAAGGTCCGGATCTACTGAATTTCCCTTTCTAACCTTCATTTTGTTTGTTTGTTTGTTTTTAAGTCTATACGTGAGAAAAATAATAAGGATGCTTTTCTCATAGGGTTATTGTGAAGATTTTCTTGTAATGATGTACAAGTAGCAGACATATAATTACCACTTGATTGTGTTCATTATCTTAATGTACAGGTAACTAGTTATTGCTAGTGTGTTGAATCACCTGAATAAAAATTACTTTTAAGATTCATGTAATGCTCGTATATTGCAATAAAGAATAATCTTTTGTTTGTAGAGCTCACATTACCAACTGTATGGTTCTAATGTTGCTAAAGTTGTTTTTTTCCCCTGATTTTAAGAAATTTGGATATTTTCCACCATTCTCTTATTTTTCTTAAATGTATGCACATCTCTCTGACTGTCTGTCTCTGTGTCTCTCTGTCTTCCACTCTTCTCTCTGTATGACCTTATTTCTCCAGTACATGTAATTCAAAAGAAATGGAGGCTGTAGGAATATTTGCATGTTTAAATATTGTCCTTGTCCCATTACAGTTACTTAATAGCAGCCCCAGCACAGACACAAAGGCTGTAGAAAGAGGAGTCACTCTTTTTCCTGATTCCAAGATACATCCCCAGAGCATTTCTGAGATGATGGACTTAAAAATTATGAATGTTGAGTTGTAGGTTTTAATTTTTTTTCAGCACTGCTCTTCTCTCCTGACAAGCTCTTATTTCGCTGAGTCCCAGAAAATACAGTCTGGGTTGCTCTATTTGGAACCCAGTGATCAATGAGGAAGAATTGACTAATGGAAGTATCCATTATACCAATATGCCTCAATGCTCCCCCACTGCAGGTGCAGTTATGGACACTGATGCCGTACCATGGTTTTCTCACCTCTATTTTTATAAGAAACACCCTCCTGACATACTTAAGATGGCAGTTAAATTAAATACCTTGAATTTATATTGTTGGTCTAGCAAGTAAGCTGTAACTGTGTTATCTCTGTGTATCTTTGCATTGCTAATTTTCATGATGGTATTCAAAAGCTTTTTGAATACAGAAAAGATGCGGGTAACATGATGAAGCAATTCAGAAAGAAAAAAATAAAAATGACCAAGCAAAACAGCAATAAAGGATCTCTCTTCTTATTGATTTGGTAAAGATCAGACTATGTGTGTAACAGCTAGTGTCAACAAAGCCCAAGAAAATGACACTTCTCACACTCTGCTGGGGGGCACTTTTCATGTAACTTTTTGGAAAACAATTTGACAACAAGTGTCCAAATCCTAGAAAAAGTTCTGGGTGCCAGACATTCTTTTTTGGAAATTGAGTGTGTGGAAATAATCTGCAAGAAGATGTTGCTATAGGATGTTTATCATAGTTCTGTTTATAAAAAGGGAAAAAAAACCTCAAACAAGTGATGTGTCTAATAATAGGGGATTACAGGCATGCAACAGGATATTGTAAAGTCATTAAAATTGTGCTATA
Organism: Mirounga angustirostris; assembly: GCF_029215605.1. Classification (NCBI taxonomy): domain Eukaryota; kingdom Metazoa; phylum Chordata; class Mammalia; order Carnivora; family Phocidae; genus Mirounga; species Mirounga angustirostris. The sequence continues at coordinate 91,724,888 of NW_026991718.1, read as the reverse complement.
GAATAGTGGAAACTGTTTATGAAATGTGAAGGAAAATGTAGTATGGGTTACAAAACAGCCTTACACTTTCCGATTACATATATTGGTTAAATTTATATATTTATAATATATTCTGGAGCAATATAATGAGAATTTGTGATGTTAATGATTTTTTTTCTGACTTATCTATATATTTTTTCAGTTTTCTATGGTAAACATGTACTTTTTGCAAGAAGGGAAAATAATGGTTTTTTTTTTTATTTTAAACAAAAGGGACCAGTAAGAATATTTTATTATTTTATTCAGAGATTCCAAGTTCTCTGGGGTTAGATCCAGGCTGTGAAATATCACATAATAAACACAATAGATAAATCTAATTGTCATAGCAGCTGATTTGTTTTCCAGTTAAGTGAATTATTTTTCTAAAGCAATCTGATGAATTTCTGAGTAAAGATCAAGTCTTTAAAAAAATTTATATTTTCCTTTTGTTGAATAAAACCAATAATACTGATGTGATTATAAAGGATAAATAAAAGCCATAAGGGAATAAACTCGGTCAAACTTGTTGGGAAAACATTTATGAATAAACTATTTTCAAAGGACTATGACCAACATTGTTCTAAACCCTAAATCTTTCTCGTCCTTCTGGGTGTTCTGTTATGAATGAAAAAACAGAAAGCCTTAAATAAGAAATCCTACTCACCATCTCACTTGCTGTTCTTTGTTGACTCATGTCAATTTGGTTCTAGCCAAAAGTTGCTTCTTGAGATTATAGAGACCCAAATGATTTCCTCAAAAGGTGTTACCTTAAAGTCTACTTTCTAAATAAAAAGTTTGGGTTAGTTGCCTGAGATTAAGGCAGCATTTTCTATACCCTGGGCATAGGGATTTGGCAAATGAGAGAAGCAGGACAATTAGCTGAGTTTACTAATATTTATGGATATCTTTAGCCCTGGAATAGCTTCCATTACAATCCTTTTCTAAGGAAATTGAAGAACTTGAGCCATGCTTCATTGATTAGGTTTCTGGTTGTCTGCCCACTTGAGTCTTTGTGCCATTGCAAGGTGAATAGAAAAGGATGTTCTGAGAAATTCACCAGTTGTTGGAAGAATTACAGCAAAAAGGAAAAGGACTCCTTCACTTGCATCTCACTTCTTTTAAAAAAGACTAGGAGTGTCTGAGGACACAAGTAGAAAAAGCTATCAATTCTTTACTCCAGAGACTACATGTGATCTAAATCTATTGCTTTTTTCTTCTGCCACTCTTAACTTAGCACACATTGCAAACTTTTATATCAAAGTGAAGGACTCTTAATTTAGTATAAATTGCAATCCTTCTAGCGAAGGTTAGCTGTTTAAGTAAGTCATTGTGGTTGGGAAAATGGTGAGGAGGACACCTTCTTTGGTCTTCCTTTCTCTGGAAATAAGATCCTAATATTTGTTTTAAGGACATTGGAACTTCACTTCACTAAAATTTTCTACTTTATACAGCTTAAAACACACAATAGTTCAGTTCTAGTCTTGCAAAAACTATATGAAGTGGTTAAAGGTTTTTTTGTTGTTGTTAACTCAGCACTAGTTGGCACCTTTTTGTATAAATTATTATTTATTTATAATTTTCTCTTCAGTTCAAGCCAATTGTATAGTGTGTGTGTGTGTGTGTGTGTGTGTTTATAAGAGAGAAAGAGAATGAGAGGGAGAGACAGAATGAGAGCGAGAAAGAGAGAGAGAGAGTCTATGTGTGCCTGTCTGTCGTCACACACTGCCTGAAGACCATATGTACCTTCCCTGGATTGAAAGCATTTGTAACTCAAGGTAATAAATATCTAACTTCCAAGCCTAAACTGGAAATGCCATGTCTGACTTATCAATCATTTCTGGTCTGTCCTTCAACAAAATACAAAGCACATATCTTCTAACCACAATGGAAACTGTTTCAAAATAACATTTTTGGAGTACTGAATCTGTGTGAAACTTCTCCAAGCTATTTGCAGAAACAGCCATGAAAATCCTCAACATTATATATATTAGGGGTTTCCCCTCTTTCTTCACAAGGATCACCTTTAGGATTATGACATAGAAAATTGGGACAATTTATTATTTGAGAGATAGTGAAATAGCTAAGAGAGATCCCAGACACCAGTCCATACCATATAGCCTTCTAAAGGTGGAAGAAACTGGAAAAAGCTTTTATATTACTCCAATTCCACGACAAGCCCTAGAACACAAGCCCCCACACTGTCCAGGAGGCTTTTCATTTTGAGGAGACCACCAAAAGGATGGCTCTCTTATGGATCCTGCTTCGTTTGCAATTCGCAAAGATTAAGAGCCCTCCAGGGGTTTTTGTCTGGTGGCTCAGAATTTAAACATGTGCTAATACCTAGTGCTTTGTCCTCATTCTCAGAGACTACTGTGTGACTCATTCCAAAAGTCCAGGTGTGTAAGGGAAAGACACAGGGAGGGAAAAACTTAGAATTTATATTTGTTTAATGCCACATGTTCCCAAACAATTCCTGGGCTGTTTCAAAGTGGTCTGCACAGATATTAATCTCTGTGACCATATGTCTGAAACATTTCATCACTGGGGAACAGCTGAAAGTAGTTGGTGGTGCTTCGTGTGATCCATGTTAGGTGTTGTAAGTATGGTCAGAAGAAGGACATGTGTCTGGGGCTTATGGGACCATGAGGAGAAATGCTTGCATCTCCTCTTACTTATTTTTGAACTTGCTTGCATGACTGTAATTGTTAAGCTCCAGGTAATTTTATTCACAGAAAGTAAGGGTTGGGGTGGATGGTGAAGACAGATGCAATTTTCATGGGACCATCCTGTATCATCTGTTTTCCAGGAGTCCCTTTATTACCTAAAGCATCGTGCATCAGCATCTTTTTTTTCCAGATTGTTTTTCCAAACATACAATATCATGCAAAAGATCATCCAAAACAGAAGAGAAATATTGTACTATGCCTATGAGAGAGATCACAGTTGTTGAATTTCTTAAAGATCTAAGTAACTCTACAGGAGAAAACCCATTTCATATAATTAAGTAGTCAGTTGGTTAATCGAAATATTTGGTTTTGGGGGGTGGTCATAAAAATAATACATACATACCTTTAGCATTTTCTTTCTTTTTTTTTAATTTAAATTTTAGTTAACATACAGTGCAATACTGGTTTCTGGAGTAGAATTCAGTGATTCATCACTTACATACAATACCCAATGCTCATCACAACAAGTGCCCTCCTTAATACCCTCCCCCACCCACCTCCCTCCATCAATCCTCAGTTTGTTCTCTATCGTTAAGAGTCTCTTATGGTTTGTTTCCCTCTCTCTCTCTCTCTCTCTTTTTTTTTTTTTTGTTTTCCTCCTTCCCATATGTTCATCTGTTTTCTTTCTTAAATTCCACGTATGTGAGGCACCTGGGTGGCTCAGTCAGTTAAGCGTCTGTCTTTGGCTCGGGTCATGATCCCAGAGTCCTGGGATCAAGTCCCACATTGGGCTCCTTGCTCAGCAGGGAACCTGCTTCTCCCTCTCTCTCTGCTCCCCTGCTCTTGCTCTCTATCTCAAATAAATAAATAAAATCTCTAAAAAAAATTCCACATATGAGTGAGATCATATGGTATTTGTCTTTCTCTGACTGACTTATTCATTTAGCATAATACACTCTAGCTCCAACCACTTCATTGCAAATGGCAAGATTTCATTCTTTTTGATAGCTGAATACTCCATTGTAGACATATACCACATCTTCTTTATCCATTCATCAGTCGATGGATATTTGGACTCTCTCCAAAATTTTGCTATTGTTGACAGTGCTGTTATAAACATCAGGGTGTATGTACCCCTTTGAATCTGTATTTTTGTATCCTTTGGGTAAATACCTAGTAATTCAATTTACCTTCAGCATGTTCATTTAACCTGAAGCATACAACCACATACTCATTTACCAGTATTTTTTTTTTTAAACATAGGACCAAAGCTTTATTTTGAGTGTGTAGTAGTTGGTTGGAGTTCTGCTTTGCCTTTCTTTCAAAAATCATATGCATAAATATATCTTTTGCAATTCCTGGTTTGCATTTCTCTAAAAAAGAGCAAAGAATCTCTTTCAATTCTTTGCTGTATGTACAATACTTAAATTTAATAATGACTACAATTAGCATAAACCATTTGGGAATGAACATCACCAATACTTACAAGGCATAGGAAGGCATGTAGGTATACGGGGCATCAAGTGTTAGAGCAAAGCCTGATAAGATTGAATATTCTGTATCTATGGGCATCAGTCAGTATATTTAGAGAAAACAGGAGGCATTAGTTAACTTGGTGAATCCTTCAAGCAATAGCAGTTAAGATGGTGTACAATGGGCTAAATGATTCTAGAGTAAGAAATACTTCCCAAACTTCATGGTTTGCAATAATAAATTCTAGGTCTTTCTCAAGCTATGTGTCCATCACGGATCTGCTGGGGCTTTTCTCCCAGGATGCAGACTGATGGAGCAGTCACCATCTGGAGTGTGACTGGTAGCTGTGGCAGAGCCCATTGAGAATCAAGTACTTGCTCTTAAAGTTCCCACCTGGGAGTGACGCATTAGAACTTCCAGTCACATTTCATTGGCCAAAATAAGTCAATGAACACATCTAACTTTATCAGGGCATTGTGCTTGGAAGGATGAAAGATGGAAATACTTGGTGCATGGCTATAATGACTACCATGGATGGCTTTTATTTTAATTCTAGATAATAATAGCTCTTTCTTTCAAAGTACTTCCAATCACTATTCTAAATGCTTTATAATATAACCTCAGTGAATCCTCTAAACCACCATATGAGGTTGGTATTATTATGCATATTTTACAGACGAGGAAAGGAAACATACTTGCCAAAGATGCACAGTAATTACTAGGATTTGCACTCAGGTGGCTTAATGTCTGTGTCTACATTCAGGACTCCTATGGCAGCTGCTTCTCAAAAAGGAGCGGATTGACAAGTATACTCAGGTGGACCAGTGTTTGAGGTGACAATGAAGTCAGCGAGAAAACTGGGTCTAGCTGTGTCATAAATGATCCCAGGATTTTCTCTGTAAAATGGGACTAGCATTATTTTTGCTCAACTATTTATTCCACAGAGGGTTTTAAGAGCCATTTTCTTCCATCTTCAACCAACCTAAAAGCCTAGACTGCACTGTCCAATATAGTAGCGATGAACCGCATGCTACTACTGAGCATTTCAAATGTGGCTCATAGGAATTGAGTTGTGTTGTAGCTATAACATACACACAAGATTTCAAAGACTTAATATAAATATATGTATTTCACTAATCATTTTTCATACTACTTATATAAATCATAATAGCTTGTTTATATAGAATTAAATATAACATATTAATATTAATTTTACCTGTTTTAAAACACTTTTTGAATGTGTATACAAATTTTTAATTACATATGTAGCTCACACATTATATTTCTATATGTATGGATGGTGATGCCCTAGAATCTCCAGTAGGATGAAAGATGGATTAGATTGGCATAAATTATTAATTTATATTTTCTACATAAAGTTTGGAAAATTAAAACATCTTAGAGAACAAGTTTGAACTTTAATGAGAGTGCTCAAGAGAAGATAGGAATTAAGTAGCATTATCCCTAAAAGCCCAGACTCTATTGAAGGATACATGTTATAGGTTTCCTCAGCACTCTGGCTCCTACAAGGTAATGTTTTTGTTTGTTTATTTTTTTACATGTCTTAGATGAGTGCATTTTTCACTTGTTAATTAATTCAAAAAATATTTACTGAGGGTCTGTGTGCTCCGATATGCTAGAGGCAGGGGCTGCAATGCCCTGTCTTAGTGACTCATGCACCAAAGTAGAAAATACCTGATTCCCGCATAAAGAAAATATTGCTCCTATGCTCTAACATATGCAATACAAAGTGTTGCTCTCTAACTTTAAACATGTTTCACACTGAGGTTCTGAAGATCCTGTCGCATGTGTATGCACAGAAATCTATTTTCTGCTTGGTGGGTCCCAGTAGGTGACAACCAGTCAGCCTGGTAACTTCTTAGTGCCCTTCAATGAGTCCTGAGTTTCTGCTCAGCACACATTGACTGCAGCTTTATCTTGTCTATTTCTTCACAAGAATGAGAACTAATTGGCAAACCAAATCCAGTACAGAGAACATTTTTAAAAAATGTTTCTCTCTTGCCTTGCCAATCCTCCCCACTCAAGGTATGTTTCTTTTATACGGAGACTCAAAACAATGCCAACAATGTTGTCCTCTTGCTGCCTGGCAGCTGATGAAGGACGAGGTAGTAGGGGGCCACAGCACTGTCCCCCTGACCTGCTGGGTGGTTTGGGGGCACCCACAAGGCCTCACTAGGCTTCAGGTGTGTTTGTCAGCTGGACTCTACCACCCCATCTCCTGGTCTATGAGCTGGCTGCATCAGAATACCCCAGGAAGCTTCAGGGCTCTACCTCCAGACAGTCTGATGCATTAAGCTTGAGTCAGGCCTTTGCTTTTTGTGAGTATCTCCAGGAGCCTCAGAATGTCTTCTAAACCCTCTTCCAGGGTTCAAAAACCTTTGAACTGAAGTAGTGGTTTTCAAATGCATTTTGTCTAAGATCCACACTAAGAAATCCATTTTACTTTGAGATCTAGTACACATCTGCATAACTGAAACAAAAGTGTCACAAACAATATATACCTTTTATGATGGGTAATGCTCTCGGATATGTTCGATTTTATTATTCATTCTATCTTCTTTAAAAATGGTTTGTTGTGACCCATCAATCAACCCCACAACTTATTAATAGTTTGCTACTTGCCAATTGAAAAAGACTGGAAAATATGACCCTTTTGAGCTCTTAGGGATTAAATCAAACTCAGAAATCAAAGACAGTAAAGACTCTCAACTCAGAGATGATTAAATTAAACCAACTGTTTCAGGCTTAGTATTCCACTTTAGAATTCCCTATTTTGAGAACCATCTTTTTCATGGTAAAAGGGCCAATAAGACTGTCCCAATTCTTTACATCATGAGAGTATATTATCTCTCAGATCATAAGCATATAATGTCCACATCAACTCATTTGGGGTAGGAAAGGGGGAAAGTTGTGAAGAATTCAGCTGGAATGCTAATTGTATGAATCTGCAGAGGCAGAACAATGATCTACTCACAACAGCCTTGTCTTCCCCTGAATCCTCTACCTTCCATTCAATTCCTTGACACCCTTCCTCATTATCTCCAGGCCTTTGCCTCAAACTGGTTGTCTTTTCTTTTTGGTAAATAAATATGGACAGATCTTTCAAATTCATCAGTGCTGGACTCCCCAGATGGTCAGAGAGTTTGCTGCAGCAATTGAATACCCCAGGTGCCACTCTGCCCTCTCCCTTCTTCCCAGGAGTAAATGCAGGGCTCCTGTGGGCCCCCAGCATGAGTGTAAAGGACGCCATCCTTTATCATGGTGGCCTCTTGCCTTATAAGGATGTCTGGGGTCTCCTTGGGCTGTCAGTCTACATGGTGGGAGCAAGCTTGCTTTTCAGAAGGGATCTGCCCCCGCAAAGCCAAATGGCAACTCCGACCCTTGTCTTTGGGTTTTGTGTTTTGAACTGAATGTTGAATTAACCAGCTGCTTCTTCAGCTCTGCTCCACTGTCCATCTTTTGGATAAATCTGTTAGTTCTTCAGACCACACAAGTGAAAGGGTACTTGCAAATAACTCTTCTGCCCTCTGACTTCACTTTAACAGCCCTCCAAGGAAATAAGGTCGCAAGTTCACTGATGGCAGGAAGGGCCCACTGGTGGCCTGAGCGATCCCACACATTCACTGTACCATTCCTAATTCATAAAGAAACCACAGTGCCCAACGACTTTTCCATGTGTTTGGTATTTTTAGTTCTAAGCACTGTCTTCAGTGCTTCTCCAACATGTGTTTGAGAAAGACCCAGTGGTCCCATATTAAGATAATTATTTTCACTGCTGTTTTGAAACACCGCAGTGATGCACCAAGAAACTTCCTACCCGGTAATCTGAACAGTTGGTTAAACAAAAATTGATCCCTAGTCAATCAATTGAATCTAATAAGTTGTAGATAAATACATGATTTCATCACCTACAGTATGAGCATCCAAAGGGAAATAAGTGACCTCAGTGGAGGTGTTGATTCCTTCCGTAATAAATGGATAGGCCGTACGCTTATGCTAAGCAATCAATGATCTCACGAAGCATGCCACTGCAATAAACTGAAACAGTACAAGAATGCAGGAGGGAAAATGCTACCCGTAGCGAGCATGACTACCCGGAATATGTCTTCACAGGCTCAAACATAAATTAGCCTCCATAAATCTCATGCATGTTGCTTTACTGACATATATGCCCTGCCAAAATATTACAGTCTTGAAAGAGCTGTATAAGTAGATTAAATGGTTTCTGTCCTTGGGAATGTGGAAACCTTTATTTGTTTTGTTAAGAGATGTTTAAATATCCTTGGGTTATGCGTCAAACAGATGTCCAGGGTAAATGCTTCTGACCCATTTAAACATTTCTTAGCTTGAATGAAGGTCCAGTTTCTGCAGCTGGCATATAGTTCGACTCGCTGAGCAGCACCTGACAAAACTGAGGCTGGTAATGCTAGGTTTGATGGCTCTGTGGTGTGACTTTTAATGGCAGGGCTGAGGAAACTAAGATAAATTAAAACCTAATTGGGCACGTTAACAGTTTTAGCAGTCTGCACATATGGATCCCATGAGGACACTTTAAAAGATGTTACAGTTTAGCTCCTGTTGCAAGGCTTCACTGCAGAATGTGACCTGCACAGTTGCCTTTCCAATCCATTTCTCCAGGTCGAATCTTCCTTTTATTTTGAGTGTTATGTTCATGGTGTGTAAACATCACATTTACCCTTCCACTCTCAACTAGTTCAGTACATGATGAGGGGGTGTACGATGTAAATGTCCCAACATGAAAACCACAAATCATTCAGCAGAGAGAGGATTCCTCAGGGTGACTGTTCCAAGCTAGTGGTGCTCTTTAGGCAGGAATTGCAAGGAGTCTTGGTTACCTTGAAAGTCCTCCTTTGCTTCTCCTGTCCAAGTGGCCATAACCTATAGACTCTGTTTGTTTTGTAACTTGAGATCTCCTGTCAGGGAAAAGAAAAAAAGTCCTGCATGCCTTACAATGAAAACAAAATTAATTCTACTTAAATCTTCAATGAACTCCAGCTCCCTGGTTTTTCTCTCTGCCACAATGCATTGGCTGTTGACTTAGAGCAGGCTGGAGAAAGTGCATGCTTGTACATAGTCTTCTCCAGTGTCCTCAAAACAAATTGCTTAAACCTCTGAGTAAGAGTTCAATAGCAACAGGGTGATAATGCATCTAGACAGGGCTTGAGAAAGAACTTGAAGAAGATGCCTTTTGTTTTTCAATGAGAGAACCCAGGAAGTTACTTATTGGTGGGTTTGTGATGTTTCCCAAATCTAGATTTTCCATGGTTGGTAGAGTTAACCTGAAAAATCTTGTTTCTGGTAAAAGACTGAGGTTGGTGAAAGACAGGGTTTTAGTGCTTTTTCTGTCTACTAGTTAAGCTTTCTCCTCTCGATTTACCCAAAGAATGTGAGGACTATAGAAATGAAATGATGTAACAAGTCTGAATCCACCTAAGGCTCTGTATAAGGCACTGCAATACTAATGTGCACTTTTAGAGATTTTAAAAGACCTTTTATAAAGTACCAATTAAAGACAAGTACCTGAAGTTGAGTTGGATGTCTATTAATGTGAATCATGTTACTGTGGCCACTTTCCGATACTAAGTTCTTTGGAAAAATTGGAATCCTCTAGTTGGGTAGCTGGGTGTGCAGTTGTCCAACACAGTTATATCTTTGATTTGTAGAATCTATTAATCATATATAAGCTTATGCATTTGGTTCTAGAGATGAAAAAATATTATGTTAAGCTAATTAAAGTGGTGAGTTTTATTTCAAACCTGAATATTTTGCATGGATTTATTGCATATCATTGCAGCAAATATTAACTTGAACATGGCTAAAAATGTCCCCTTCTTTCTCATCACCTGAAAGCATCCTTAACCAGTGTGTATTAAAGTGTAAAAGGAAATAGGGCATGCACGCAGAAGAATGTGTGTAATTCACACATTATTATCTACTTTTGGCTCAAGTGGATGAATCTATGGTTGGGAAGCTACCATTGAATGTTGGGGTAAGATACATATAGATGCCAGTTATTTGCTTGCATTTATTTCCCCATAGGCTTTCTACGTGAATCTCTCAATCAACACCCTCTGAGAAATCACATAAGGCATGTTAATGGGAGGGGATTTCTGTCTTAATGTACAACTCAGCTCTTCCAAGCTTGGATGAATATCCTTATTGAGAAAGGTAGCTGAAATTAGCAGCCTCAACTGTCTTGTGTTTTCTTTATAAAAGGAAGGGAAACTGTTTCCCCTTTAAAAATGGACCCACTGTGAACTCCCAGCCTCTCCATTAATACTCTGAAGAAATACTGAGCCTGGTTGGTATGCTTAAGCAGGACCCTTGCATTTGGGGGATAGCAAAAGGGAAATAAATGTACAGAGTCACTTGAAACCAGACAAAACTGTCTCAAAAGATTTTTGATTTGTTCTCAGAACTGTTCCCTTTTTATGGGACACTGGAAAAAGAGAAGGCCACATGGAGCCTTTCTTTTCAAATCCTTTGCTTGCCCTTCCCCCACTTTTTTCATCCCCTTCTCCTTAAGAGAAGAGGAGACCCAGAGGATGCCTATCTGGGTAGCTTGTCAGAACTGTTTCTGCCCAGCTATGGCTATGTTTGTGTGGCCAGCTCATGAAAATGTTCATTTGATTGATAAAGACGTTAATTTAATCTTTCCAGTTTGAAAATATAGAATGGCATGGTCCTCATAGGTTTGAATTTGAGTAAGGTCTAAACTAGTTTGGAAGAAAGCTCTAGATTTGAAGTGGAGAGCATTTAAATTCAAGGATGTGATGTCAAAATAATGTTAGAGATTTAAAGGAGACTGCACACATTTTCTCTCATGTGTGCATGTGTGGATGTGTGTATATGTATATCTGTATATGTATGATGTGCACATGCATATGTGTTTGTGTGTATACATGTGTGTGATGGGTATGTGTATATGCATGTGTGTGTGATGTGTCTGTGTGTCTATGTATTTATATGCGTGTATATGTATATTATGGTGTGTATGTGAGTGTGTATGTATGTGTGTGCAATGTGTATGTGCATATGCATGTGTGTATATGTGTCTGTATGTGTGATGTGCATGTGTGTATGCATGTGTGTGTGTGTGTGTGTGTGTATGTTGGGGAAGGGAGTAGGGTTAGGAGGATCGGAATCTTATGTAGACTTTTCCTCAGTCATAGCCCCCTAAATTCTCACTTACCTGCCCCTCTACACCTCACTTGTTTGGGAATAACTGCTAAGCTCAGGCAGTTTCTAATAGCACTGTGTTATTTTACTAAGATCTGTGTGTTTGGGAATAAGAAAGGTTGGAAATCACTGCATACGGTCATCTCGACAAAAGGCTGGAGCCCAGAAAAATTAAATGACTCTTACAAAGTCTCACAGCAAATCCAGGGCCAAGCCCAGCTCCTCAAGTTCTGTTTTGAACTCCTTTCTTCTCTGTCATATTGCTAGGGTCGGAATATGCCACCTTTCCTCCTTTGGGTTTCAGCCCAGAGGCACATCCATAGTCAGACATGCATTCCTACGTTAAAGCATTCCTTTTTATATTTCTGGATACCAAAGGAAACATACATCAATTGAATACTTTTTTCTAGGTGCATTTCCTCCCTATGGTTCCAGTGAGCTCTGTGTGGGTGACAGTTTCTAATAAAATTCTTCTCCAGCTGCTCAGATGAGAAAGTCTAGAAATGTTGACCTTTGGGTCACTGGGCGATTGTGCTGTTTACTCTGGCTTTGGACAGTGCTTGGGTGTAGATCCTCTCTTCACTCAGTGTTTGCCTGTGTTGGGGTGGGGTTATTTGGAGTCAGTGACTCAGGATTCTGTAGGGACTACTTTAGTATAACAACTTTTCTGGGGCTAGGAAGACCACTTATAATATTTTCCAGAGAGGACAAGAAAACAAAAGTTTTGTGGGAAATTTTAAGAGCAAAAGTTCTGTACATTTGGGCCTTGGAAAATTATGTGCAAATAGCACCCATTAATTTCTATTTTTTTTTTTTTTTGTAATTGGGAACAAATGTAACAATTCATTGGTTGGACATTTGGTGACCTCTTTTATCAACGGCTTCTTTTCTTTCTTTCTCTCTTTCTTTCTCTCTTTCTTTCTTTCTTTCTTTCTTTCTTTCTTTCTTTCTTTCTTTCTTTCTTCTTTCTTTCTTCTTTCTTCTTTCTTTCTGTTGGAATTAAGAGCACATGTCCACCTGCTCTTGGTGCTGGCTTGGTCCATGATGGATCAATGGGTGATTTGTTTCCCTCTTATCTGCACCACAACATTGGGCCTCCTACCTTCCTTCCTACCTTCTGTCTTGACTTCTCCAATCCACTCTTTCTGAAATAGGAGCATCTTTCTGAAATAAGAATATGACCAACTTTTTCTCTTGCTTTTACCCATTATGGGCTCCCCATTGATTTGGACATTTGGCCTAAGCTCTTTGCCATGACTCATGAAGGGCCTGAGAGATCCAGCCATTGTCCTCACCTCCAGTCTCATTTAGCACTACTCTGTCCCTACCCTCTGTGAACCAACCTTTCTAAATGACTTTGTATTCCTTGGACTTGCTGCTTTCCCATTGGAACTTGGCCTGTAGCACTCTTTTCCTGCCAACCCTGGACATAGCTGATTGCCTTGCTGGTCCCCTTCTTCATCCCTCTTCTCATCCACATGCTTGTAATGGCCTCATTCTGAACAAAGTGGTCAAGAATTTAGTCTTGACTGGATGACTTGGCCAACTGTATGTGGGTGGTAGTGATATCTGAACCTAGGCCTTCAGGGGCCTTGCAGGTTTCCATCTGTACTCTTATGCCTCTGCATCATCATAAGCAGAATTTCTCTTGGGTGGCTGGTGTCCCTTCAGCTTGGGATCGAGAATGAGCCCTTAGCTCCTCTACAAGGAGCCAAGGCCAGCTGTATTTACAGCTTAAAGCAGTGTTGCCCAGCAGAATCTAGCCTACTTCAGCTGACCAGCTGACTGCCTGCCCCTGCCCCCAGCTAATTTGAAGACACAGAAACAATAACAGTTATCTTAAGCCACTGAGTTTCGAGGTAGCACATTTTATAGTCAAAGCTAGTGGGCATGTTGGCGAATACCAACTTGGGCTTTAGATCATAACTAGAACTTCTCACTTCTTCTAGGAAACTTTCCTGGATCTATCTGTACCCCTCCCCTAGTGGTTGTCATTCTTGCATGCTCCAATAAAGAATTTGTCCTGCTCTGTTGTGCCCTCCTTCCAGACCCCATGAAGTCACAGACCTCACCTTTCTTATCCACCACTGCATCTCTAGACATAGTTCCTTCCTTCACTCAGCAAAACTCTTGAGCATTTACCAAGTTCCAGGCACTGTCTCAGGAACTGATACACAAAACCCTTACTCTAATGGAGCTTACATTCTTCTAGGAGAGATGGGGAAAAATACACACTTGTGCATGCATGCATACACACACACTCATTATACATATGCATATACACACATATTGCAGTAAAAAGGCAAAGAGGGAGAGAGAGAGAGAGAGAGAGAGAGAGAGAGAGAGAGAAAGGCTGGTCCAGAAACATGCTGTTTTGGACAGAGCAGGAAGAGAGTCTGACTGCATGAGCCCTGATACAGGTATGTTGCTCAATTTGCTGGCTGGGAATATGTGTAATTTCTTTTCTCATTGCATCGGTTTTCTCAGTGTAATAGAACAGCACAGACAGCAGTGTCCTTCTTGATGGGTAATTTGCTGAATGAGTGAGTAGATGTGTTTCAAGTTTAGTATGAGGTATATTCCTGTAGGTAGAAAAAGAACAAATAAGGAAATAATGAGTGAGAGGTAAGTGAATTGATTTTAGAGAGATAAACAACAACAGCAAAATAACCATGCAGTTGCAGCTAACCAGGAAATATGCAGAAAAGCTTTTTGAAGGGTGGAAGAAGCAGAAAGTGAGAAATGAGTGAGATAAATTAAAATAGATGTGGATTTGTTTATGAATATCACCAGGGCCAGTTTATTCTAATCTAGAATGTCTTGGTTGCAAGAAAAAAAAAAAAAAACTTTTGGATCCATTCAGGATTACAGGGAGGGGATGGTTGAAAGGTGGCCCAGAAAACTCATGGAAGTCAGGTGAGAGGAAGGGGGAACAGCAGAGCCATCAGAAACCAAGGATGATCCCGTTTGTCTTTTCTCTCTTCTCTCTGATAGGAGCCCACCTGTCTCTCAGCTCAACTTTTTCCCCTTGTGTGTGATCAATTTCCTTTGCTCACATGTGAAGCCCAGTAGAAGAACCACAACCTTAAGTCTACAAGAGTTGAGGTCTACCACTGACTGGCCCTGCTGCCAGGGTCCCTTTCTTCTTGTAGGAGAGATACATGTTGGCTCAACTCAGTTCATTGATTGTTCTTTTTAAGATCGGATGACCATACTGGTCATTGCAATCAACTATTAAGAGGTGAATAGGTGAGGTCCTGTGATTTGTAAAATGCTTCTTTCAGCAGCTGTGGCAGGGAGGGTCCATCTCAGATCAATGGCCACATCTGGTGGAGGTCACAGCCTCCAGACACTGTCACTTTGGTAGGCTCTCACAGGTCTCATGAAGTTGTAGAGAATATTAATTTTATAATAGAATAAAACTAGATCATGTCTATTTCATTTCTATTCAAGTATTCTTATAGAAGTTGTTTTAAAAAATATTTCCCATATTGTGTCCACATGCCAATTCTGTACATAAGGCAATTGAGTGAAAAACTAAAAAGTTTATAACCTATATTGACCTGAAATAAGTATAGACCAGGAGTCATGGTCTGTCCAGGTGCCAGGTAGAGGGCTACCTCTACTGTCATTAGTTTTAGGAAAAAGTGTTTATAGGTTCTCAAGTGAATGCATAATGGAAATACAATGGGATTCTAATCCCAAAGACTCACATTCAAGTTTTGGGATGCCAGTCACAAGTATCGCTACCCTGGCAAGACCCATATCTCCTCAGAGCCTTGGTTTCCTCGTTGGTAAAAGAGAACAAATGACACCAAAGAGAATTTCTCTGAGAATTAAATGGATGAATGCAAAATGAGTACAAGTGTTTTGGTAAACCTGACAGTACAATGTGTGTGTGTGTGTGTGTGTGTGTGTTATTTTACTGCAAATGAGGACACTCTGCTAACCAGCCTGTTTTTTTCCCCCCATAAATCAATAAGAATTACACTGTACTGTCTGGAAAGAGCTTTCAAGAGATAGATATATTTCGAGAGCAAGATATCCTTGTTTTCTCTTAAAATTGTATACATGTGAATAGCCAGAATCCACAGAGAAGAAATAATGACTATTCTAGTAAAATATTGAACAATCAATTGAAGGTCTTGAGTATTTTACCATATTTGAGAAATGCCTTCCACAGCTTGAAGACACTGATGCTTATGATTGAATGCGTATATTTTTGGACTCTAATTTTTCTGTGTTTCAGAGCAATTTTGTTTTTTTATATGTGCTGGAGAGTGTGGAATTTCTGGGAAAACAGAAACTCACCACATCTCCATTTGGGGTTCAGCTATATTCATACATCTGGTTGATGGGTAGGAGGCCCCAAATAAGCCAGATGTTATGAAGGGATGTCAAGAACTCTGGAATAAGTATCACTGATAGGAAGGAGCTTAGCAAGTTCAGCCAGACTTAGCTATAAGATGTGGTATTAAAGTGGTATATCTGTTCCAAGAATTTGGTCATGGCTAATGTGTGGATCTGACCCAAACCAGTGACTCAGGTGGCATGTGTGAGTTCTGGGGATAGAGAGACTGTATATGTGAACTGAAAAAGCTAGTTTATTCAACTCTGCAACACTATGGGGCCCAAGTGATCTTGCTGTGGGACCCCAGAGTATAACATATTCCCTCTCCTGCTGTGTAAGACTCTACTGAACCATCATGATGCCTGGAGTCCCAAGTGGTTGGTGGCAACATACATCTTTAGGTAGCTTCATTGCAGAAGGAAGCATTTTAGGGACCAATTTGTTAATATATTTGAGACACAGGGACTGCCAATGCCAATGAGCATGTGGAGGCTAAAACTCATAAGTGTTTATTATTGTCAATGTAATCTCAGGTGTACCCTATTGGCTGGTGAAGCTTATGTATATTTGGATTACATTAAAAGAATTTTAGGTTGCATAGGGTCAAAAACAAGATCTGAAGAGTTGAGGATCCTCTCTTGTCTGGGTGAAGAGCATCACCTTATTCCCAAGCTTGCCAGTATGTCATCATGTATAGACATCCAGAGGCATAATAATGAGGCTACTCCCAGTCTTAGCACCATAGGTGATCTGTAGGCAAGGCCTTGGAAAGTCACAAGGTGAGGTCTTTCAGGGAAAGTTTCTTGCCACAGTGGAGAGCGGTCAAGTGGTGGGCAGTTGAGTCAGTCACACTTGTGTGACAAGAATTAGAAACAATGTAAGATAAGAACTGGAAGTTCAGGCAGTAAAGGACTGGAGGCAGGTACTGTAAGGGAGGCCAGTGTAAGGCCTTTTAAGGTATTCCTAAGGCAGAAAAGAGAGTCAGTCCCCATGGATTGGGAAAACCTGAGGGCTTCAGTCCTCAGCTAGTTGGAGGTGCAGCAGGATTGAGTTGGTGAGCCTAAGGGTGATGCAGACCCTCAGGCTCCTGCCTGTGTGGCCTCAACACTCCCTGCTTCTCCCTGAGTGGGATGACTTCCGCCTCAGGGTTTTCTTTGACCATGGGAACATAGTGGGCCTGTGCATGGGGCAGGCAGGAGTTCTGGAAGAAACCCTTGGACAATGATGGATGGGAGCTGGTGAATACATTTGTGGTAGGTAGAATAATGGCCCTCCAAAAATGTCCACATTCCAATTGCTGGAACCCATGAATAGGTTACATTACGTGGTAAGGGAAATTTAAGTTGTAGTGGACTGGTAAGGAGATTATCCTGGATTATCTGGGCAGGCTCAATGTAATCACAAGGGTCCCTAAGAGTAAAGAGAAAGGCAGAAGAATCGGTGTCAAAATAAAGAAAATGAGAAAAATCTGCACTGGCTATTACTGGTTTTGAAGATGGAAGGGGTCCACAAGCCAAGAAATGTGGGCAGCCTCTGGAAATTGGGAAAGGCTAGGAAACAGATTCTCTCTCTCCTAGAGCCCTCAGAAGGAAGGCAGTCCTGCTGACACTTCAATTTTAGCTCAGGAAGATCCATTTTGGACTTCTGACCTCCAGAACTGTGAGATAAATTCGCATAATTTTAAGTTACTACCTTTGTGTTAATTTGTTACAGCAGCAATAGGAGACTAATACAAACACCCAGTTCCCTCACCCCTTGGGTGGGGCACCCCTGAGGCATTCTCCACATGATCTTTCAGAGGGTCTTATGGCACCGAGCTTCCATTTCTGCTGCAGTGAACTGCCCCATGGCATACTCTATAGAGGCTTCCTTCCCTTCCTCTCTCACATTTCCTTTCCCTGTAGTGCTTCCTGGGATGACTGCTTAACTGCATATGAACTGTTTGGCCTGTGCCCTTGCCTCAGAGTTGGCTTCCCTCGGAACCCAAATGAAAGGAAAGGACCTAAACAAGAGTCAAAAAGTTCTGGGAAAAGTCTGCTTAAAAAGATACAAGAGTTTGTGTTGTTACCACCAGGACTTTGGCGTAGTTGTGGGTTGTTTCTGCCTGCCCAGTATCGTTTCACTTTATTCTGATCACAACAGCATCTCGGCCTTGCTCAAGTGGTGTCTCATCAAACATGAGCCTGTGTCCAGGGGAGGGTGTCATTCAGGCCTGGAACACATACATTCTTTGGCCTCAGCAATTGGTTTTGGGTCTGGACAAGTGGAATTGCTGCTCAAATAATTTTCTCTTTCTTCCAGTGTTACTTGGTTGTGTGGATCTGGGTGTGGGGTTTCCTGCGGCCACTTGGTCCCTCCAGAGGAGAGGCTCTCTAGGAATGAGGCTGGCAGGTAGACAAGCAGAGCCAGAGAGCATTAATAGGAATAAGAAGGTGGGCCTTAAGGGCATCTTTGGGTCCTGGGATTCAGCCCTGTCAGATGGAAGATCTTCCTTAGGACTTTTTAGGACTTCCCAAAAGACAATAAATCCCTTTTTATTCCCACTGAGACTTGTTTGAGTTTGGTTTCTGTCACTTGCACCACAAAGAGTCCTAACTAATACAAACTTGATCTGACTGCAGGTCCTCTTAAAGGCCTGAGTCTAACCACAAGATGGGTGGGATCAGGGCTGACTTACTGAGCTGAATAGCTGGTATACTGTAAAGTGGCCCTAGGTGGGGTCAACAGAGCAAATGGGTACATGGATCTCACCTCTTGTCATGAGAAGTGAAGAAGGAGAGCTTTGGTGGATCCCCCACCATGGGAGGTAGCACTTGAACTTGGCATCCAGGGCATACTGGTTCAGGCTACTAACATGGAGACTCTACTGCTCAGTGTCCTCTGAAGATGGCTGTCTTGATGGGTTAGGTGCAAGAGGTAGGAGTGGGCTCTACCCTCCCGCTGGAGACAATACTTCCCAGAGTAATGAAGAGGAAGCAGCACATTCTCCATGCCTCTCACTCCCACATCTGCATCCCAGGAGTCTCAGTGGGAAGCTGGGCCAGTGCTGAGGCCTGGCTCTTTGTTTCCAGGGATGACCTGAGTCCATTTCATAGCTGATTCCCAGAACGTCATCTGAACTTCACTTACCACCATGAATTAAACCCCTACTGTGTACCAGCAACAAGTTATTGGAGCTAACCTCAACTTAGCTACAATCTAGGAGTCAAATACGGCAATAAATGTAACTAGAATGATGTAATATTAAGGATCAGACAGAGGAACAATGATTCAAATAAGTGCTGACTTATCGGAAACAATGGAGGCCAGAAGACAATGAAACATCTTTAAAGTGCCGAAAGGAAGAAAAAACTATCAAAGTAGAATTTTATATCCAGTGAAAACATTCTTCAAGAATGAAGGTAAAATAAAGACATTTTAAGATAAAAGAATCAACCACCAGCTGACCTATACTAAAAGGCAGTCTTCAAGCTGACGGGAAATAATACCAGATGGAAGCTCACATCTGCAGGAAGAATGGAATAGCTCTATAAATAACAAATATGTGTGTTAATATAAAAGTCTGTTTTTCTTAATTTATTCAAAATACATATTACTGTCTAAAGCAGGGGTTGGGAAAGAACAGCCTGTGGGCCAAATTCAGCTCACTGCTTATTTTGTAAATAAAGTTTTATTGGAACATGGCCATGCCCATTCCTTTATATATTGTCTACGGGGGCTTCTCTTATACAACAGCTTTGCTGTGTAGTTGTGGCATAAATTGTATCATCCTAGAGCCTAAAATATTTATGATCTGGGCCTTCATAGAAAAAGTTTGCCAACCCCTGGCTTAAAGCAAAACTTGTAACACTGAGGGCTTATAACATATGTAGATCTAACACATATGACCACCATATGGAACTATATGATTGCAAGGCTCTTGCAGTCTACGCAAAGTGGTACGATGTTAACTCTAATCAACAATGAGAAGTTAAGGATGTGTATTTTAATCTCTGGAGTAACCACTAAATAATAATGCCAAGAGGTGTAGCTAAAAACCAAATAGATAAGTGACAAATGGAATCGTCAGTATTAAAGAAAATAATTTCAAAGCCCATTTTGTTGCACCACCAGTCACATGCCCTCTTTTGTCCTCTTAAGTGTCATCCCTCTTTTGTCTGAGCCACCTGTGAATGCTCCCCACTCCTGATATGATTAGATACAAAAGGAGATGCATGTTTGGTTATTAATACAAAATGTTTTAATAGAAAATTGACAGATTGGGAGAACTGATCCCTTGAGATCCAAGTGACTGTTTTTCCTTCCTTGACGCTCGGCAAATCTGATAAAGACATCGAGTACCTGCTGGGGTAATTTACTGTCTTCATGTTTGTTTTGGGTTCAGACCCCAGATGACCCATAAAAAGCTGTGGCTCTCCAGGGAGAATGGAATAATAAAGTGCAGACTTTCCCGAAGGCTTTTTCTTATTTTTCAAGCATGTTTTAGTTATTTGTTATCATCCAATGCATGAGACATTTTTTTTTAAATGTGCTTTAATTTTCATCAAGTTGGAAGATTTCTCCTTCTCTTATTTAAGAATATATGCCAGAGCAAGTACTGTTTATAATTTTAGTTTCTATTTTTTTGTTATTTAAATAATATTTTAAATATCCTATAAATTCACAAGTAAATGATTGAAATAACTTTAGACTCCTCTTTAACAGCTTTCTTACTAGATTCTTATAAAATAAGTTAGTAGAACATGCTGCATAAGACTGTTCTGTAGCAGAAACTTGCAAAATATTTGGAAGTTTCTCAAATTAATACGAGTTGTGAGAGGGTATCATGAATTTTGTTTGTTTTCTCTGCTCAGATCAGAGGATGCTCAAGTGACAACCCCGATTGGGTAATTTCACTGAACATATTTCTCTTGTTTCTAAAGATCAAGTTTCAATTTTTCCTCCATAAAAGAAACAGGTTTTTTTTTTTTTTTGAGATTTTATTTATTTATTTGACAGAGAGATAGCGATAGCACAGGGGGAGTGGGAGAGGGAGAAGCAGGCTTCCCGCGGAGCAGGGAGCCCGATGCGGGGTTCGATCCCAGGATCCATGACCCGAGCTGAAGGCAGATGCTTAACGACGGAGCCAGCCAGGCGCCCCAAGAAACAGGTTTTTAGTAAAAGCTAGTACAATGAAATATCCAATTACTATTTTCAAGTCAGCCAGCTACCAAAATTCCTATTGAAGCCACACTGCATTTAGGTTAGGAAGTCACTTTCAGCTTTCGTTGAAGTGTCATTGGGGAGATAGATTCCCTGGTCCCTTTAGTGACCATTCAGCACAATAGCATTATAAGACACACAACTCGGGTGCCTGGGTGGCTCAGACGGTTAAGCGTCTGCCTTCAGCTCAGGTCATGATCCCAGGGTCCTGGGATCGAGTCCCGCATCGGGCTCCCTGCTCTGCGGGGAGCCTGCTTCTCCCTCTACTTCTCTCTCTCTCTCTCTCTCTGTCTCTCATGAATAAATAAATATATAAAATCTTAAAACAAAAAAAAGACACACAACTCGTGCCTTATTGCCCAGCTAGAGCTTATTTTATGTTTCTCTGAATTAATTCTAAACAATCTTATCTACATTACAAGTTTTATAAACAAAAGTTCCAACTTCCCGCCTCATTAGAAACTATGTAATTTCCCAAAACATTATGCTGTGTTGTATAATTTTCCATTCTGTTTCTTGATAAAGATTCCATAGGACAGAGATGTGAAATGATTGATTTAATTGGGTTAAGTGAGGACAGCATTCAAGAGTGAGCTATCAATACAAACACTTTATTGAATGACTGGCACTGGAGTTAGAATTTCATTAAGTTTCACTTTTCATTGTAATTCGCCCATTTGGTAGCTGAGAGTATGAGCTTCAGACAAAACCGAAATAGACACCTGGGGGAAATGTTTCTTTACAGGGATTTGCTCACAAACCTTGGCTCCCCTCTGTGCCTTGGGTGGATACAAACAGGCTCATCGGAAGGAATCCCACTCCTGCAATGCAAGGAAAGCCCAAGTCTCTCTGGGAAACGTGGTACATGAGATATTTGTGATGCTGTCATATGGCATTCAGACAAGAGATTTGAAGAAGTTCAATTGTGCTTCTCTAAAGCCAAAGCAGACATGCTGCCTGGTTGGTATTAACCAATGTGTGAGCAGCTGTAGTTTTCCTTTCTTAAAATAACTTCCAAAAGCTTCCCCAAACTTCCAATAACAGTTCATGTTAATATTAACTAAACTGCTTCAGACTCTGGCATATTACTAAGCCTTAATAGTGTAATATGAATACTGGAAAATAAACTAGGTACTTTATGGGGATTATCCAATTTAATCATTACCTCCCTATAATGGAGATAGTAATGTTATCCCCATTTTGAACTGAGGCATCGGATAATTAAGGAATGTGTCCAAGATCACAGAGTTTGCAACAGCAATGGATTTAAACCCAGGAAGACCGATTCCAGGGTCCACCTTCTACACGGTATATATTATGAAGCTGAAATTATGAAGCTGTCTGTAAGTGTATGTCCAAATATTACAATATTCATTTGCAGTGGATGGTTGGTTATAATGCAGCTATCAGTGAACATCAGGTGGGGAAGGAGGAAAAGGGAACTGCTGTATGTCATCAGCTTCTTCATGCCCACTCTTAGCAGTATAGTCTCAATTGTAGCATGTTGAATGATAATTTAAACTGCAATGGGTGTCCTTCTAGAGTCCCTGTGATCCACAATTACATCTTCTTTCCAACATCAGAAAATTTTCTGGACATACAGAAATTCTAACAATATTTACAGGGTGCCTCTGAGAAATCAGGCATTGCACTCAGAATTGGAGGAAATTAAAAGATGAATAAGAAAAATCCCTGTTCTTGAGATACTTAGGCTCCAGCAGGGAGAGAGAAGCTGACTCAAGTAATCACTGAGATCCAAGCAAAGTGCAAGTGGAGTAAAAAAGAACAAGATTGGAATTTTCTGTGGCCATGTGGCTACATGGAGGAGATGAGATTTGCACAAGGCTTTGCACAGCGGAACAAGTGGGACTCTGAGAGGCAGACAATGGGCAGATAGTGTTGGTGAAATAAGAAAAAGTTTGGATTAGGAGTAAAAACAGAAATTAAAAAAAAAAAAAGAAAGAAATCCGGGCTTATCTACAGCTCTGCCAGTTACCATCTGAGTATCCTTGGTCAAATAATTTGATTTCTTTGCACTTTAATTTCCCCAGTGGAAAAAATGGAAATTGTATTTTGGAGTTTTAGTAAGAATGAAATGAGATAATATATTGAGGATAATTTGTTAGTGAAGTGGCTATGAAATACTGAATATTTTATTTTTATTTATTTATTTTTTAAAAGATTTTATTCATTAGAGAGAGAGTGCGTGTGTGAGAGAGCACAAGCGGGCGGAAGAAAAGAGAGGGAGAAGCAGACTCCCACTGAGCAGGAAGCCTGACATGAGGCTCCATCTCAGGACTCTGGGATCAGGACCTGAGCCCAAGGCAGACGCCTAACTGACAGAGCCACCCAGGTGCCTCAATACTGAATATTTTAATTTACTGTTAAGTAGTTAGAAATGTTTTAAAGGAAAAGACCACCATGAGCAAAGGCATACAATAAGCACTTCACAAATATCTCTCTAATAAATTCATGAGAATGTCTCTTTATTGGATACCTGCTATTTGCTGAGCACTTTGTACATAATTTTTTTTTTAAGTAGGCTCCACATGCAGTGTGGAGCCCAGTGTGGGGCTTGAACTCGTGACCCTGAGATGGACACCTGAGCTGATCTCAAGAGCTGGATGCTCAACTGACTGAGCCACCCAGGTGCCCCTGGCACATTGCACATGTTATCTTATTTAATTCTGACAGTGACCATGCAGAATTTGGGAGGGCTACTTGATCTTTTCTTTTTCTCATCTATAAGAAGTGGTTAATATCCCCGATTAGCATGGCTATAAGAATTAAATGAGGTAATACTGTGCAAAATATAACAGGATCTGGTTCACAGCAAGCATTTGGGAAATGTATGCTAGTTTATCTATATCTATCTATCTATCTATCTATCTATCTATCTATCTATCTATCATCTATCTATCTATCTATTATCTATCTATCTATCTATCTATCTATCTATCTATCTATCTATCTACCTATTTATCTATCCTTAATGAACATTTCTCCCAGCCCTTGGTTCATACTGACTGTAGGGAAAACTTTGCTTTGGTTGAAATGCTGACTCTATTATATCCTCATGTGGCCTTGATCACATTATTAACCTCCATATCTCAGCTTCTTCATCTATGACTGGGCATCAAAATAGGGCCCTTATCATTGTGATTGTGGGGAGAAATAAACACTTCATAACTGTAAAGTACTTAAAACAGGGCTGAGCACATGTTGAGCATTCCATAAATGGTTATCCCCATGTTAGTCACCATCACTTTAGTCTAAAATATCCAGGACCTTTATCACTATATAGACTCTGTGGTCAGCTCTACCTTCATACTATCTCTCTTCCTCCACAATTGCCCCTCTAAATTCCTTTCTTTACCAGAAGCCAAAATAATCTTTTAAGAAATGGAAGCCATAGGGTGTCTTCCTCCAGATTAAAACTCAATAATGTCTTCCCAAATTCTTTACCTGTGTCACAAGGCTCTTCATGGCTTACTTCAGACTTCCCACATGACCTTGCCACTTACTCCTAGGTCACCAGTCACCCTGCACTTCTTCCATTCCTCCATGTCAAGATCATGCCTCTACCTCAGGACTTTGCATTTTCAGTTTCCCCTGCTTGAAATTCTCTTCTCCAGATCTTGGCATGACAGACTCTTCTTGTTCCAGTCTTTAAACATTACTTCCTCAGAGACTCGTTTCCTAATCATCCAATCTAAAGCAGACTCTCAGTCACTTTCTATTAATAATATTTTATTATTTTTAGTCACATTTTATTACTAATATTTTCTTATTTTATTTTTTTTTAATATTTTATTTATTTATTTGACAGAGAGAGAGCATAAGCAGGGGGAGCTGCAGAGTGAGAGGGAGAAACAAACTCCTCGCTGAGCCCAATGCAGGACTCGATCCCAGGACCCTGAGATCATGACCTGAGCTGAAGGCAGATGCTCCACAGACTGAGCCACCCAGGAGCCCCTATTACTAATATTTTAAAAGACTATTTTATTTTCCTCCCATCAGTTACCACTCTCTTGATATTTTATTTCTATTTGCCTATTTCTCTTCCATCCCAACAGAACGAAAGTTTAGTAAGAGCAGGGACTGTGTCTGACTTGTTCACTATTCTAAGAATTGGGTTTGACAAGAACTCAATAAACATTTGTAATGAATCTGTAAACCAGGAATGACAGCAGGCCCTACTTCATAGGTGAGGATCAATTGACATAACATATAAACAACTTTGCACTGTGGTTGGCACATGCTGAGGTCTCTGTGGATGTCAACTGTGTTGGGCTACTACACTGCAGTATAGAGCTCCATTCTTGCCCCCAGGTAGCTCAGTGACCAGATGGCTCACAAAGAAATGTATCCATATAGTATGTGCTCTGATGGAAATATATACCAGGGCTTCCCAACACATGAAGGAGGGAGAAGCAGGCTCCCCACGGAGCAGGGAGCCCGATGCAGGACTCGATCCCAGGACTCTGGGATCATGACCTGAGCCGAAGGCAGACGCTTAACCGACTGAGCCACCCAGGCGTCCCACCATCACTATTCTTTATCAAGCTTTCTCTATGCCAAAATTGAGCTAAAGTGATTTTCATTTATTAGCTCATTTGATATTCATGACAATCTCAGGTAGCTCTGCTATCCTTGTCTTACAAATAAAGAAACAGGAGCCTCAGGAGCTATCAATAATTTTCTTGGAGTCATTCATCTTGAGGGTAGGCAGAGCTGAGATTTCAGACCCACAGCTGCATGATTTCTAAGTCTCCACATACAGGTCAAGTCAGCACGGCAGGGCTTTCTCTCCCTCCATCACTCACGGTTCCCAAAGCTGCCTTGGACTGCCGTTTTAATAAGGCCAGCAGCAGCAAATGTGAATGATGAAGTGACAAAGTGAAGATAATGGCACCATGTCCATCTTTAGCCTTCAGCTTTCCAGAGGGTTTTCGGCAGGATTTCTAAGAATGGGAAATGTGACGCTGTACACCTGAATAAGGGACTGAGCCTACCGACTCCCTGACAGTTGGCATCCTGGGCTTTTTGTCCATACACTCTTTATCTCTACGTGTCAGGGAACACAATTCTATTGTACAAGCAATAGAGGGCAGAGAAAACGTTTTGGACCAAGTTATTATGTGTGCTTAGAAATGCATAGAACCACATAATTTGAGAAATATCTTCACTGCATTGCATTATTGATTGCTGTTTGCACAATCCACACATATCTTTCCTCCCCCACCCCCCAAGACAGCTGTTGATGACACATGTAAAACCATGGAGGGGAAGAACACTTTCTTTGTGTTAAATGACTTAACTGTCAGCGGGATGATAGCAGACTGCAAACTTGCCATGGATTATTTTCTTTATATTTTTGTTGGTTTGCTTGTTTTTCCTTTGGATAAAAGTCTTTTTTATGAGGGTAAGATGAAATTGCAATTGCCAGAGAATGATTAGATGATTTTCATCCCTAATATGAAATAACATAGTCTCCCCCACAGTGATCCTACCACCATTCTTTGCCACTGCTCTAAGTTTGGAAACTGTCCTGTATCTTCCTTCTGTGTACAAAGAACACTCAGAAAATGGTCACAGGAGGAGGATTGTTTGTATCAGAATTGGAAAGCTCCTTCAAAGAACTTGCATGCAGGTCATTTTGAGATGCACACTTGGTTCTCTTGGGTGGTCTACCTTACCTCTATGGACCTATCCCTTCAGCTGCAAAGAGATGTAGTTGAATGAGAGGATTTTAAAGGTTTCCTTGAACGATGCAATTCTTTTTTTTTTTTTTTTGAAGTACAAAATAATTTTTTTTATCTTTATGTTAATCACCATACATTACATCATTAGTTTTAGATGAAGTGTTCCATGATTCATTGTTTCTGCATAACACCCAGTGCTCCATGCAGAATGTGCCCTCCTCAATACCCACCACCAGGCTAACCCATCCTCCACCCCTCTCCCCTCCAGAACCCTGTTTCTTTTTCAGAGTCCATCGACTCTCATGGTTCGTCTACCCCTCCGATTTCCCCGCTTCATTCTTCCCCTCCTGCTACCTTCTTCTTCTTCTTTTTTTTTTTCTTAACATATATTGCATTACAGATCTGAGATTCAACAGTCTTGCACAATTCACAGCGCTTACCAGAGCACATACCCTCCCCAGTGTCTATCACCCAGTCACTCCATCCCTCCCACTCCACCCCCCACTCCAGCAACCCTCAGTTTGTTTCCTGCAATTAAGAATTCCTCAGGAGCGCCTGGGTGGCTCAGTTGGTTAAGCGACTGCCTTCGGCTCAGGTCATGATCCTGGAGTCCCGGGATCGAGTCCCGCATCGGGCTCCCTGCTCGGCAGAGAGTCTGCTTCTCCCTCTGACCCTCCCCCCTCTCATGTGCTCTCTCTCTCATTCTCTCTCTCTCAAATAAATAAAATCTTTAAAAAAAAAAAAAGAATTCCTCATATCAGTGAGATCATATGATACATGTCTTTCTCTGTTTGACTTATTTTGCTCAGCATAACACCCTCCAGTTCCATCCACATGGTTGCAAATGGCAAGATCTCATTCCTTTTGATGGCTGCATAGTATTCCATTGTATATATATACCACTTCTTCTTTATCCAGTCATCTGTCGATGGACATCTTGGCTCTTTCCACAGTTTGGCTATTGTGGACATTGCTGCTATAAACAACAGGGTGCACGTACCCCTTCGGATCCCTACTTTTGTATCTTTGGGGTAAATACCCAGTAGTGCAATTGCTGGATCATATGGTAGCTCTATTTTCAACTTTCTGAGGAACCTCCATACTGTTTTCCAGAGTGGCTGCACCAGCTTGCATTCCCACCAACAGTGTAGGAGGGTTCCCCTTTCTCCTCATCCCCGCCAACATCTGTTGTTTCCTGACTTGTTAATTTTAGCCATTCTGCCTGGTGTGAGGTGGTATCTCATTGATGTTTTGATTTGGATTTCCCTGATGCCGAGCGATATTGAGCACTTTTTCATGTGTCTGTTGGCCATTTGGATGTCTTCTTTGGAGAAATGTCTGTTCATGTCTTCTGCCCATTTCTTGATTGGATTCTTTGTTCATTGGGTGTTGAGTTTATGAAGTTCTTTATAGATTTTGGATACTAGCCCCTTATATGATATGTCATTTGCAAATATCTTCTCCCATTCTGTCGGTTGTCTTTTGGTTTTGTTGACTGTTTCCTTTGCTTTGCAAAAGTTTTTATCTTGATGAAGTCCCAATAGTTCATTTTTGCCCTTGCTTCCCTTGCCTTTGGCGATGTTTCTAGGAAGAAGTTGCTGAGGCTGAGGTCAAAGAGGTTGCTGCCTGTGTTTTCCTTTAGGATTTGGATGGACTCCTGTCTCACATTGAGGTCTTTCAACCATTTGGAGTCTATTTTTGCGTGTGGTGTAAGGAAATGGTCCAGTTTCATTCTTCTGCATGTGGCTATCCAATTTTCCCAACACCATTTGTTGAAGAGACTGTCTTTCTTCCATTGGACATTCTTTCCTGCTTTGTCAAAGATGAGTTGACCACAGAGTTGAGGGTCCATTTCTGGGCTCTCTATTCTGTTCCATTGATTTCTGTGTCTGTTTTTGTGCCAGTACCATGCTGTCTTGATGATGACAGCTTTGTAATAGAGCTGGAAGTCCGGAATTGTGATGCCGCTGGCTTTGCTTTTCTTTTTCAACATTCCTCTGGCTATGCGGGGTCTTTTCTGGTTCCATACAAATTTTAGGATTATTTGTTCCATTTCTTTGAAAAAAGTGGATGGTATTTTGATGGGGATTGCATTGAATGTGTAGATTGCTCTAGGTAGCATTGACATCTTCACCATATTTGTTCTTCCAATCCATGAGCATGGAACATTTTTCCATTTCTTTGTGTCTTCCTCAATTTCTTTCATGAGTATTTTATAGTTTTCTGAGTAAAGATCCTTTGACTCTTTGGTTAGATTTATTCCTAGGTATCTTATGGTTTTGGGTACAACTGTAAATGGGATTGACTCCTTAATTTCTCTTACTTCTGTCTTGTTGTTGGTGTATAGGAATGCCACTGACTTCTGTGCATTGATTTTCTATCCTGCCACTTTACTGAATTCCTGTATGAGTTCTAGCAGTTTTGGGGTGGAGTCTTTGGGGTTTTCCACATAAAGTATCATATCATCTGCAAAGAGTGAGAGTTTGACTTCTTCTTTGCCAATTTGGATGCCTTTGATTTCTTTTTGTTGTCTGATTGCTGTGGCTAGGACTTCTAATACTATGTTGAATAGCAGTGGTGATAGTGGACATCCCTGCCGCGTTCCTGACCTTAGGGGGAAAACTCTCAGTTTTTCCCCATTGAGAATGATATTTGCTGTAGGTTTTTCATAGATGGCTTTTATGATATTAAGGTATGTACCCTCGATCCCTATACTCTGAAGAGTTTTGATCAAGAAAGGATGCTGTACTTTGTCAAAAGCTTTTTCTGCATCTATTGAGAGGATCATATGATTCTTGTTCTTTCTTTTGTTAATGTATTTTATCACGTTGATTGATTTGCGGATGTTGAACCAACCTTGCAGCCCAGGGATAAATCCCACTTGGTCATGGTGAATAATCCTTTTAATGTACTGTTGTACCCTATTGGCTAGTATTTTGGTGAGAATTTTTGCATCCATGTTCATCAGGGATATTGGTCTGTAATTCTCCTTTTTGATGGGTTCTTTGTCTGGTTTTGGGATCAAGGTAATGCTGGCCTCATAAAATGAGTTTGGAAGTTTTCCTTCCATTTCTAATTTTTTGGAACAGTTTCAGAAGAATAGGTATTAATTCTTCTTGAAATATTTGGTAGAATTCCCCTGGGAAGCCATCTGGCCCTGGGCTTTTCTTTGTTGGGAGATTTTTGATGACTGCTTCAATTTCCTTAGTGGTTATAGGTCTGTTCAGGTTTTCTATTTCATCCTGGTTCAGTTTTGGTAGTTGATACACATCTAGGAATGCACCCATTTCTTCCAGGTTATCTAATTTGCTGGCATAGAGTTGCTCATAATATGTTCTTATAATTGTTTGTATTTCTTTGGTGTTGGTTGTGCTCTCTCCTCTTTCATTCATGATTTTGTTGATTTGGGTCATTTCTCTTTTCTTTTTGATAAGTCTGGCCAGGGGTTTATCAATCTTGTTCATTCTTTCAAAGAACCAGCTCCTAATTTCGTTGATCTGTTCTAGTGTTCCTTTGGTTTCTATTTCATTGATTTCTGCTCTGATCTTTATTATTTCTCTTCTCCTGCTGGGTTTAGGCTTTATTTGCTGTTCTTTCTCCAGCTCCTTTAGGTGTAGGGTTAGGTTGTGTACTTGAGACCTTTCTTGTTTCTTGAGAAAGGCTTCTATTGCTATATACTTTCCTCTTAGGACTGCCTTTGCTGCATCCCAAAGATTTTGAATAGTTGTGTTTTCATTTTCATTGGTTTCCATGTATTTTTTAAATTCTTCTTTAATTTCCTGGTTGACCCATTCATTCTTCAGTAGGATGCTCTTTAGCCTCCATGTATTTGAGTTCTTTCCGACTTTCCTCTTGGGATTGAGTTCTAGTTTCAAAGCATTGTGGTCTGAAAATAGGCAGGGAATGATCCCAATCTTTTGGTACCAGTTGAGACCTGATTTATGACCTAGTCTGTGATCTATTCTGGAGAATGTTCCATGGGCACTAGAGAAGAATGTGTATTCCGTTGCTTTGGGATGGAATGTTCTGAATATGTCTGTGAAGTCCATTTGGTCCAGTGTGTCATTTAAAGTCTTTATTTCCTTGTTGATCTTTTGCTTAGACGATCTGACCATTTCAGTGAGGGGGATGTTAAAGTCCCCCACTATTATTGTATTGTTGTCGATGTGTTTCTTTGCTTTTGTTATTAATTGCCTTATATACTTGGCTGCTCCCATGTTAGGGGCATAGATATTTACAATTGTTAGATCTTCTTGTTGGATAGATCCTTTAAGTAGGATATAATGTCCTTCCTCATCTCTTATTACAGTCTTTGGTTTAAAATCTAATTTGTCTGATATAAGGATTGCCACCCCAGCTTTCTTTTGTTGTCCATTAGCATGGTAAATGGTTTTCCACCCCCTCACTTTCAATCTGGGGGTGTCTCTGGGTCTAAAATGAGTCTCTTGCAGACAGCATATCGATGGGTCTTGTTTTTTAATCCATTCTGATAGCCTGTGTCTTTTGATTGGGGCATTTAGCCCATTTACATTCAGGGTAACTATTGAAAGATAGGAATTTAGTGCCATTGTATTGCCTGTAAGGTGACTGTTACCGTATATTGTCTGTGTTCCTTTCTGGCCTATGTTGCTTTTAGGCTCTCTCTTTGCTTAGAGGACCCCTTTCAAGATTTCCTGTAGGGCTGGTTTTGTGTTTGCAAATTCCTTTAGCTTTTGTTTGTCCTGGAAGTTTTTTATCTCTCCTTCAATTTTCAATGACAGCCTAGCTGGATATAGTATTCTTGGCTGCATATTTTTCTCATTCAGTGCTCTGAATATATCCTGCCAGTCCTTTCTGGCCTGCCAGGTCTCTGTGGATAGGTCTGTGCCAATCTAATGTTTCTACCCTTGTAGGTTACATATCTCTTCTCCCGAGCTGCTTTCAGGATTTTCTCTTTGTCTATGAGACTCGTAAGTTTTACTATTAGATGTCGGGGTGTTGACCTATTTTTATTGATTTTGAGAGGGGTTCTCTGTGCTTCCTGGATTTTGATGCCTGTTTCCTTCCCCAAATTAGGGAAGTTCTCTGCTATAATTTACTCCATTATACCTTCTGCCCCTCTCTCTCTTTCTTCTCCTTCTGGGATCCCAATTATTCTAATGTTGTTTCGTCTTATGGTATCGCTTATCTCTCGAATTCTGCCCTCGTGATCCAGTAGTTGTTTATCTCTCTTTTTCTCAGCTTCTTTATTTTCCATCATTTCATCTTCTATATTACTGATTCTCTCTTCTGCCTCATTTATTCTAGCAGTTAGCGCCCCCATTTTTGATTGCACCTCATTAATAGCCTTTTTGATTTCTACTTGGTTGGATTTTAGTTCTTTTACTTCTCCAGAAAGCGTTTCTCTAATAACTTCCACATTTTTTTCAAGCCCAGCTAGTATCTTTAAAGTGATGATTCTGAACTCTAGATCTGACATCGTACTAATGTCCATATTCAGTAGGTCCCTGGCAGTCGGTACTACCTCTTGTTCTTTTTGTTGAGGTGATTTTTCCTCTCTTGTCATTTTGTGCAGAGGAGAATAGATTAATGAGAGAACAAAATGCTAGCAGAGTAACAACGTCCCCAGAAAATATACTCTAAAGAAATCAGAAAAGACCTGAAGCAGTGGGAAAAGAAAGGGAAAGAGAGAAAAAAGAAAAAGAAAGAAAAAAGAAAAAGAAAAAGATAAAGATAAAAACAAAAACAAACAAAACAAAACAAAACAACAACAACAAAAAACAGAATGTGATCAAATACGATCAGGCTGGTATATAGATCAGTGCCACACACTAGATTTGGGGTGTATTTTGGTCTTTTAGGAGAAAGTGCCTCCCAAATTTTTAAAGAAAGAAAACCTTATATATGTACAAAAATAAGGGTTGATATGATGAAGGGATGGAATATGACTGTAAAGATGGAAATTATAAAAAATTTTATAAAAGGAATTGATAAGAAGTTGTTTGAACAAAGAAAGAAGAGGATTTAAAAAATGAAAAAAGAAAAAAAAAGGGGAGAGTATGTGATCAGGCAGGGGAGTAGAAAAAAACATATACTAGAGATTTAGGGTATATTTTAATCTGTTAGAAGAAACTATCTCAAAATTTTAAAGAGAGAACAACTTATATATATAAGCCAAAAATACAGGTAACTACTATGAAGGGATAGAATATGACTCTAAAAATGAAAAATAAAAATGTTTTTTTTTTTTTAAAGGGATTGATAAGATGTTGGTGAAAAAGGGAAAAAGAAAAATTCCAAAAGAAAAAAAAAGAAAAAAAGACAGTTAAAAAAAATTAACTTTGAAAGACTAAAGAGTCATGGTAAAAAAAGCCATGAATTCTATGTGCAGTATTCTCCTAGCGCTGGAGTTCTGCCGTTCTCATTGACTGGTAAACTTGGTCTTGGCTGGCTGTTCTCGCTGATCTTCTGGGGAGGGGCCTGTTGCCGTGGTTTCCAAATGTCTCTGCCAGAGGCGGAATTGCCCCGCCCTTGCCTCCTCTTGGCTAAGTAATCTGCTCGGGTTTGCTCTCCGGGGCTTTTGTTCCCTGCAAGCTTTCCGTACAGCTTTGGAGGCGGAGAGTGAAAATGGCGGCCTCCCAATCTCTGCCCCGGAGGAGCCGAGAACTTGGGGCCCCGCTCCTCAGTGAGCCCCCAGAGAAAAGCCGTCAGTCACTCCCGTCTCCCCGGTCTCCGGCCTCACTCTTTGCTCATCCGGCCTGTGACCGCTCGTTTCTATCTCTGGCACCCGACCCCGGGTGGAGTCTCCAAACCCAGCAGATCCCTGTGGTGCGCTCCCATGCGGCTCCTCCCGGGGGAGGAAGGTGAGTCTCCCCGGATCTGCCGCTTGTTGGGTCCCTGCTGGAGGAGCAGGGGCCCTACTGTGCCGCGGATTACGGTTTATGGCAACCCCGAGCTGAGAGCCCGCGCCTGGGCTCCGCCTCTGCAGCCGGCTTCCCTGCTCCGATACCTGGGAGCTCTGCCTCACTCAGGCACCCCCGGTCTTTCTGTGACCCCGAGGGTCCTGAGACCACACTGTCCCGGAGGGTTCCACCCCCCACTTAGCCACCAGAGTGACGTCCCTCAGTGGAGCAGACTTTTAAAAGTTCCGATTTTGTGCTCCGTGGTTCTATCACTTGCCAGAAGTGGCTGACGTAGGCCCCTCCCCCGCCGTCAATCCTCCCGAATATCGCCTCAGATTCACTTCTCCGCACGTCCTACCTTCCAGAAAGTGGTCGCTTTTCTGTTCAGAGAGTTGTTGCTATTCCTTTCTTCGATCTCCTGTTGAGTTTGTAGGTGTTCAGAATGGTTTGATCCCTATCCAGCTGAATTCCTGAGAGGAGATGAAATCCAGGTCTCCTACTCCTCCGCCATCTTGCTCCACCCCCGAATGATGCAATTCTTTACTTAAAGTCCAAGGTTGGTACATATAAGCATTGAAGTGGGTGTGAGTGATGTGCCATAAAATCATAATTTTGTGCCAACTCATCACCCAAATGACAGCTTTGTTGTCACTTCAACAAGAATATCAATTGGTTTCGGGCACCTGGGTGGCTCAGTTGGTTAACCTACTGCCTTCGGCTCAGGTCATGATCCTGGAGTCCCTGGATCGAGTCCCGCATCAGGCTCCCTGCTCGGCAGGGAGCCTGCTTCTGCCTCTGACCCTCCCCCCTCTCATGTGCTCTCTCTTTCTCATTCTCTCTGTCTCAAATAAATAAATAAAATCTTAAAAAAAAAAAAGAATATCAATTGGTTTCATTAGATGTACTATAGCTCTTACACTATCCTCAGAAGTAACAAGACAATGTTTATCTTTATATTCCAGAGCTTATTAAAAATTCTTGGCAAATAATAAGTGCTCAATGCACATTCACTGAATGAAAACTTGGCATTATCTGGCACATAGTATGTGCTTTATAAAAATTCAAGTGTTTTAAATAAAATGGAATAGGTGGGAAAATGGATGGATGGCCAGAAATGACCTCCATCCTGGACAACGGCCTCAACAGAAATAACATTTGGAGACACTGTATTCCTTGATGCAGTGGAATCTTCTTTGCCTCATTTGTAGTTCGGATTTCTTGGTGTTTTTTTGCGTGTTGTGATTGATACACCCTGGTCTCCTCCATGCTACTCTCCGGTATCAGCACACCAGGCTCCCTGCAGCTGCAATCCTCAGTCCTGCATTGATATTTCCTCTTTGAAGACTGCAAGTCCCTCCTTCTGATCCTTTCTTAATTGCTTTCTTCTTAGGTCAGTGCATCTGTGAGCCACCCATTTGCATGCATGAACTCATATCATCTTCAGACATGGTAGCTGGCTTTCCAAAGCCACAACTGCAACAGTGTGAGTGTGTGAGTATGTGAGCCTGGATGGAGTTTCTCTTCACTCTTGATGATGTTGCTTCATCCTCGGGATGGAGAGGAGCCAGAAAAAAATTTGTCTGTTTGAAAGGATGGTGGTGCTATTGCTGACCACTGTGAGGCTAAGGCCAGATGTGTTGTCCAACCAATAGCATTTCCAGCATCCTGGTATTTGAAAGCTTGTGAGTGGCAACTAGAAACATCAGAGTGGCATTAAAAAACTCTCAGAGGCTATGTTTCTAGCTTTCTTGTGCTCTTTGAGAAAGGAAAGCAAGAAGCTAAACTAATGATTAATAAAACAATAGGCAGAAAAAAACCAACAAACCAACCTCTTAGATCCTTCTAGTTAACTTCTGTGTTGCAAGACAAACAAAAAGATAAGACTTCTAGTACCACAAACTGACATAAATTTGACAAATGAGATTAAAGCTAACCTAAAGCAGTTGAACCTTATGGATTTATGAGGGATTAATAGGGTATTAGTATTTACGTGTCCTTTTTCCCAGGGGGATGTAGCACATTGTCTACCACCAAACCGATATGGTGAAATTAATCAACATACTTTTCTGCTATTTATGAATGTGTCATTTCCTATTCACCACAATTGAAGCAGACATAAATATGTGCTAAAAATTATACTAAAAGAGAGCAATTACCAAGTAAATGCCACTTAATTGGACATAGTGTCATGGTTTCAATGTAAACAATTTTGCAAGTTTATTACGTGAAGACAAAAATCCTCTGTTTTGTTCTTGCTAGTGCAAGTCATGAAACTCCCTTTATGCTTTTCCTTTAAAATATACATTTTGGGGAATGTATTTCTTGGAAATGAAAGTAACTTATTCACAAAAACTTTCCAAATATGTCAGCATATCAATATGCAAGGAATAAAAAATGTGCACCTCTTTGTAACCAGCTATTATAGCCATCAAATGTGATCATGCTGACTGTGGTTGCCTCCACATTTTGTGTGTGTGCCAATGTAACTACAATGGTAAGTGGTCTCTTGGATGAAAAATTAGTGTACATTATTTCTAGGACATGCAATATTTATAATTAATCTACATGTTTGGCTCACATCAAGATGTTGACACGCAGTTATATTGTTGCATTTACTGTGAATTCAAAATTGTGACTGATGTTTCTAAAGTTCCAAAGCTCTGGCCTCCTGGCTTTTCGTGAGAGGGGTACTGCCCACATTTCTCTCCTCTACCTACAGAATTAGCTGACTTTCAAAGGTCAGCATGTTTTCCTAACCTGGTGTACTCAGTCTGGATCAATTAGCTTGACTAACCTGGCCATTCTGCTATTGAGGTCTAGCTCATAGGTTCACTCCCCCATGAACTCATGTAATGACAGAGTAAAAGTCTTTGTCACCAGCAACATCTCTGCCACTGCCTGGGGAAGTGTGTCCTTGTTCACAACAGTTGGGAGAGCTTGAGTGGGTGTACGGTTATAAACACTGTTCCTGGATGACCAATGCAATTGGCCCTTTCTGTTTATGAGGGTTGGGAATGTTTGCAGCAGTCTCAACATACATGGCACATTTGTTTTCTGTAGGGATTGTCAGAAGCATTTGTTACTATTTATTTGAGTGAATAGGAAGATGAGACATTAGGAGCGCAAACGCAGCTGTCACTTTGGCAAGCTGTGGTGTCAGTGTAAAATAACCTTTTAGAATCTCTAAAAATAAGAGAGTTTTATTGGAGCCCAAGTGAGAATAGCTGCCTGAGAAATACATTCTTCACAGGGAAGACAGTGCTCAGGAGACTGAATAGTTTTCAAGGGTGATATACTTTTTCTACATCTTGTAAAAACTCAGAAGATTATAGATTAGCATATAGACAGGAACCACAAGTTTTAATGTCAAGGAATGCAGGGAGTAGGAGTACTGACTGGTATCGTAAGGACGGGATGGTTTCCTTTAGGCTCATTCACAAAGGAAGTATACAGGGCATGCGTGGTGGGCCATAAATCAGGCTTTTGGTTTAAACAAAGTTTCTGTACAATCATGTTGACTTCAAAAGAGATTTAAAATGGCTTCTCTTATATCTCAGGTATTTAGAGCGTATTTTGTCTCATCACTAGCCATCACTGTGCTGTGGCCATCATCTGGGATTTCTCCACATGGAAACAAGGCAGGGAAGCCTTCCTGTCTATCTTGTAGCTCAGACTCCACCTTATTACCCAAAAGGCCTTGCTCTGATGTCCTCTGTAGCCATGTGGAATGGGAAATGGTGTCAGAATGCATAAATCATTAACAATGGCAATGAAAAATCATGCAATTGTTTTCTGTCAATCAAAGGGGCCAAGTCCTTTAATTCTATTTAGAAAACACTGGAGAAATTCACTACTTAACTGAAAGACAAGATGAACTTCATAATTCTCCAGGTGAGTTCTTCATGTACATGAAGTACTCATAGTACATGAGTATGTAGAAGAAATGTGTTCCTGTGGAGAGTTCTACCTGGAAGATTGTTTGGGATTCTAATGTCTTAAAAATGGAATGAGGGGCACCTGTCTGGCTTGGCTGGAAGTGTGTGACTCTTGATCTCAGGGTCATGAGTTCAAGCCCCATGTTGGGGGTAGAGATTACATAAATAAATAAATAAATACATACATACATGCATGCATGCATGCATACATACATACATACATACATACATACATACACAAACTTTAAGAAAATGGAATAAAATTATTTTCAAAGGCAGACTTTATCACAGTTATACCACAGTTATAGCATAGCTGCATCTAACATGGTTTGTTGTGTTTATGCCATTGTGTGCTTACATTCTGATTTAATAGTTCAATCAGCCACCACTCATTATTGAGACTACTTATCCAGTGCTTCTTAAAGTGGTGAGGGACCAGTTTTTGAAAATTTCTAATCTAGCATGTGTTTAAAAACAAAATTCAACTTAGTACTTTTGAAGATCTAATTGGCCTTATTAAGCAATTCATGAATCAGGCAGC
Organism: Mirounga angustirostris; assembly: GCF_029215605.1. NCBI lineage: Eukaryota > Metazoa > Chordata > Mammalia > Carnivora > Phocidae > Mirounga > Mirounga angustirostris. The sequence continues at coordinate 91,686,895 of NW_026991718.1, read as the reverse complement.
ATCCCATCTAGCAAGTACAGGGATGCTACAAGGAGTTGTACAAAGTGGAATGTTTTTATAGGCAGGAAGGTGGGGCAGGGAAGTTTTTAGCAAAAGAAAAGAAAGGATTGTTTCAGGCCAAGACATCATTTTCAGGGGAAGGGATGGCAGGATTTTTATCATGCTGATGACCTCACTGGTGCTGATCAGGAAATTTCAGATTGACTTCTGAAAGGTCACATTCATGGGATAGGTTGAAAGTGTAAATAATTCTTGGTTTGCTCCTGTGGGTGGCAAATGACTCCATTTTGAGTTTTTATTTTATTTTTTTTCTTTTTAAACATGTATATCAATGTGTGGTCCTATAGCACAGGACTAAGTTCCCACTTGTAGCACATGGTAATCTCCCTAAGTTCACAACATCGACAATGGTTTGTTTTCATTTCAATAGAGTGTGCTGATAATGTACTGGGATAATATACCAGGATCAAATTGCATTAAATTTTTTTAAAAAATTTTATTGTTATGTTAATCACCATACATTACATCACTAGATTTTTTTAGTCTTTTAAGAATTATTTATTGTTATGTTAATCACCATACATTACATCATTAGTTTTTGATATAGTGTTGCATGATTCATTGTTTGTGCAGAACACCCGGTGCTCCATGCAGAACGTGCCCTCTTTAATACCCATCACCAGGCTAACCCATCCTCCCACCCCTCTCCCCTCTAGAACTCTCAGTTTCTTTTTCAGAGTCCATTGGCTCTCATGGTTCATCTCCCCCTCTGATTTCTCCCCCTTCATTCTTCCCCTCCTGCTATCTTTTTTTTTTTCTAACATATATTGCATTATTTGTTTCAGAGGTACAGATCTGTGATCCAACAGTCTTTTACAATTCACAGCACTCACCATAGCACATACACTCCCCAATGTCTATCCCCCAGCCACCCATCCCTCCCACCCCAACCTCCACTCCAGCAATGCTCAGTTTGTTTCCTGAGATTAAGAAATCCTCATATCAGTGAGGTCACATGATACATATCTTTCTCTGATTGACTTATTTCGCTCAGCATAATACCCTCCAGTTCCATCCACGTCATTGCAAATGGCAAGATCTCATTCCTTTTGATGGCTGCATAATATTCCATTGTGTGTATATATATATATATATATATATATATATATATATATCACATCTTCTTTATCCATTCATCTGTTGATGGACATCTTGGCTCTTTCCACAGTTTGGTTATTGTGGACATTGCTGCTATAAACATCGGGGTGCACGTACCCCTTCGGATCCCTACATTTGTATCTTTAGGGTAAACACCCAGTAGTGCAATTGCTGGATTGTATGGTAGCTCTATTTTCAACTTTTTGAGAAACCTCCATACTGTTTTCCAGAGTGGTTGCACCAGCTTGCATTCCCACCAACAGTGCAGGAGAGTTCCCCTTTCTCCACTTCCCCACCAACATCTGTCGTTTCCTGACTTGTTAATTTTAGCCATTCTGACTGGTGTTAGGTGGAATCTCACTGAGGTTTTGATTTGGATTTCCCTGATGCCAAGCAATGTTGAGGACTTTTTCATGTGTCTGTTGGCCATTTGGATGTCTTCTTTGGAGAAATGTCTGTTCATGTCTTCTGTTCATTTCTTGATTGGATTCTTTGTTCTTTGGGTGTTGAGTTTATGAAGTTGTTTATAGATTTTGGATACTAGTCCTTTATCTGATATGTCATTTGCAAATATCTTCTCCCATTCTGTCGGTTGTCTTTTGGTTTTGTTGACTGTTTCTTCTGCTGTGCAAAAGCTTTTTATCTTAATGAAGTCCCAATAGTTCATTTTTGCCCTTGCTTCCCTTGCCTTTGGCGATGTTTCTAGGAAGAAGTTGCTGCGGTTAAGGTCAAAGAGGTTGCTGCCTGTGTTCTCCTTTAGGATTTGGATGGACTCCTGTCTCACATTGAGGTCTTTCAACCATTTGGAGTCTATTTTTGTGTGGTGGAAGGAAATGGTCCAGTTTCATTCTTCTGCATGTGGCTGTCCAATTTTCCCAACACCATTTGTTGAAGAGACTTTTTTCCATTGGACATTCTTTCCTGCTTTGTCAAAGATGAGTTGACCATAGAGTTGAGGGTCCATTTCTGGGCTCTCTATTCTGTTCCATTGATCTATGTGTCTGTTTTTGGCCAGGACCATACTGTCTTGATGATAACACCTTTGTAATAGAGCTGGAAGTCCGGAATTGTGATGCCACCGGCTTTGCTTTTCTTTTTCAACATTCCTCTGGCTATATGGGGTCTTTACTGGTTCCATACAAATTTTAGGATTATTTGTTCCATTTCTTTGAAAAAAGTGGATGGTATTTTGATGGGGATTGCATTGAATGTGTAGATTGCTCTAGGTAGCATTGACATCTTCACCATATTTGTTCTTCCAATCCATGAGCATGGAACGTTTTTCCATTTCTTTGTGTCTTCCTCAATTTCTTTCATGAGTATTTTATAGTTTTAGGAATACAGACAGTTTGCCTCTTTGGTTAGATTCATTCCTAGGTATCTTATGGTTTTGGGTGCAACTGTAAATGGGATTGACTCCTTAATTTCTCTTTCTTCTGTCTTGGTGTTGGTGTATAAGAATGCCACTGATTTCTATGCACTGATTTTATATCCTGCCACTTTACTGAATTCCTGTACGAGTTCTAGCAGTTTTGGGGTGGAGTCTTTTGGGTTTTCCACATAAAGTATCCTATCATCTGCAAAGCTTGAGAGTTTGACTTCTTTGCTGATTTGGATGCCTTTGATTTATTTTTGTTGTCTGATTGCTGTGGCTAGGACTTCTAATACTATGTTGAATAGCAGCAGTGATAGTAGACATCCCTGCCGCGTTCCTGACCTAAGGGAAAAGCTCTCAGTTTTTCCCCATTGAGAATGATATTCGCTGTGGTTTTTTCATAGATGGCTTTTAGGATATTGAGGTATGTACCCTCTATCCCTATACTCTGAAGAGTTTTGTTCAAGAAAGGATGCTGTACTATGTCAAATGCTTTTTCTGTATCTATTGAGAGGATCATATGATTCTTGTTCTTTCTTTTGTTAATGTATTGTATCATGTTGATTGATTTGCAGATGTTGTACCAACCTTGCAGCCCAGGGATAAATCCCACTTGGTCATGGTGAATAATCCTTTTAATGTACTGTTGGATCCTATTGGCTAGTATTTTGGTGAGAATTTTTGCATCCATGTTCATCAGGGATATTGGTCTGTAATTCTCCTTTTTGATGGGTTCTTTGTCTGGTTTTGGGATCAAGGTAATGCTGGCCTCATAAAATGAGTTTGGAAGTTTTCCTTCCATTCCTATTTTTTGGAACAGTTTCAGAAGAATAGGTATTAATTCTTGAAATGTTTGGTAGAATTCCCCTGGGAAGCCATCTGGCCCTGGGCTCTTGTTTCTTGGGAGATTTTTGATGACTGCTTCAATTTCCTTAGTGGTTATAGGTCTGTTCAGGTTTTCTATTTCTTCCTGGTTCAGTTTTGGTAGTTGATACATCTCTAGGAATGCATCCATTTCTTCCAGTTTATCTAATTTGCTGGCATATATTTGCTCATAATATGTTCTTATAACTGTTTTTATTTCTTTGGTGTTGGTTGTGATCTCTCCTCTTTCATTCATGATTTTGTTGATTTGGGTCATTTCTCTTCTCTTTTTGATAAGTCTGGCCAGGGGTTTATCAATCTTGTTAATTCTTTCAAAGAAGCAGCTCCTAGTTTTGTTGATCTGTTCTACTGTTCCTTTGGTTTCTATTTCATTGATTTCTGTTCTGATCTTTATTATTTCTCTTCTCCTGCTGGGTTTAGACTTTATCTGTTGTTCTCTCTCCAGCTCCTTTAAGTGTAGGGTTAGGTTGTGTACTTGAGACCTTTCTTGTTTCTTGAGAAAGGCTTGCATTGCTATATTCTTGCCTCCTAGGACTGCCTTTGCTGCATCCCCAAGATTTTCAATAGCTCTGTTTTCATTTTTATTGGTTTCCATGATTTTTTTAAATTTTTCTTTAATTTCCTGGTTGACCCATTCATTCTTTAGTAGGATGCTCTTTAGCCTCCACGTATTTGAGTTCTTTCCGACTTTCCTCTTGTGATTGAGTTCTAGTTTCAAAGCATTGTGGTCTGAAAATAGGTAGGGAATGATCCCAATCTTTTGGTACTGGTTGAGACCTGATCTGTGACCTAGGATGTGATCGATTCTGGAGAATGTTCCATGGGCACTAAGAAGAATGTGTATTCCGTTGCTTTGGGATGGAATGTTCTGAATATGTCTGTGAAGTCCATTTGGAGCAGTGTGTCATTTAAAGTCTTTATTTCCTTGTTGATCTTTTGCTTAGACGATCTGTCCATTTCAGTGAGGGGGTTGTTAAAGTCCCCCACTATTATTGTATTGTTGTCAATATGTTTCTTTGCTTTTGTTATGAATTGCCTCATATAATTGGCTGCTCCCATGTTAGGGGCATAGCTATTTACAATTGTTAGATCTTCTTGTTGGATAGACCCTTTCAATATGACATAGTGTCCTTCCTCCTCTCTAATTATAGTCTTTGGTTTAAAATCTAATTTGTCTGATATAAGGATTGCCACCCCAGCTTTCTTTTGGTGTCCATTAGCATGGTAAATGGTTTTCACTTTGAATCTGGGGATGTCTTTGGGTCTAAAATGAGTCTCTTGCAGACAGCATATTGATGGGTCTTGTTTTTTAATCCAATCTGATAGCTTGTGTCTTTTGATTGGGGCATTTAGCCCATTTACATTCAGGGTAACTATTGAAAGATAGGAATTTAGTGCCATTGTATTGCCTGTAAGGTGACTGTTACTATATATTGTCTGTGTTCCTTTCTGGTCTATGTTGCTTTTAGTCTCTCCCTTTGCTTAGAGGACCCCTTTCAAGATTTCTTGTAGGGCTGGTTTCGTGTTTGCAAATTCCTTTAGTTTTTGTTTGTCCTGGAAGTTTTTATCTCTCGTTCTATTTTCAATGACCGTTTAGTTTGATATAGTATTCTTGGCTGCATATTTTTCTCATTTAGTGCTCTGAATATATCCTGCCAGTCCTTTCTGGCCTGCCAGGTCTCTGTGGATAGGTCTGTGGCCAGTCTAATGTTTCTACCATTGAAGGTTATAAATCTCTTCTCCCGAGCTGCTTTCAGGATTTTCTCTTTGTCTCTGAGACTCGTAAGTTTTACTATGAGATGTCGGAGTGTTGGTCTATTTTTATTGATTTTGAGAGGGGTTCTTTGTGCTTCCTGGATTTTGATGCCTGTTTCCTTCCCCAAATTAGGGAAGTTCTCTGCTATAATTTGCTCCAATATACCTTCTGCCCCTCTCTCTCTTTCTTCTTCTGGAATCCCAATTATTCTAATATTGTTTCTTCTCAATATATCACTTATCTCTCGAATTCTGCCCTCGTGGTCCTGTTTATTGTTTATCTCTTTTTTTCTCAGCTTCTTTATTTTCCATCATTTGGTCTTCTATATCACTGATTCTCTCTTCTGCCTCATTTATCCTAGCAGTTACTGCCCCCATTTTTTTTAAGATTGTATTTATTTATTTGAGAGAGAGACTGAGATAGAGAGAGCATGAGAGGGGGGAGGGTCAGAGGGAGAAGCAGACTCCCTGCTGAGCAGGGAGCCTGATGTGGGACTCGATCCCAGGACTCCAGGATCATGACCTGAGCCGAAGGCAGTCGCTTAACCAACTGAGCCACCCAGGCACCCTACTGCCCCCATTTTTTATTGCACCTCATTAATAGCCTTTTTGATTTCAACTTGGTTAGATTTTCGTTCTTTTATTTCTCCAGAAAGTGTTTCTCTAATAACTTCCATGCTTTTTTCAAGCCCAGCTAGTATCTTTAAAGTCATCATTCTGAACTCTAGATGAACATTGTACTAATGTCCATATTGAGTAGGTCCCTGGCAGTTGGTACTACCTCTTGTTCTTTTTGTTGAAGTGATTTTTTTCTGTCTTGCCATTTTGTTCAGAGGAGAATAGATGAATGAGAGAATAAATGCTAACAGGGTAACAACGTCCCCAAGAAATATACTCTAAACAAATCAGAAAAGACCTGAAGCCAGGGGAAAAGAAAGGGAAAGAAAGAAAAACGAAAAAGATAAAAAGAAACAAAAACAGAACAAAACAAAAACAAACCCAGAATATGATCAAATATGATCAGGCTGGTGCATAGATCAGTGCCACACATTAGATTTTGGGTGTATTTTGGTCTGTTAGAATAAAGTGCCTCCCAAAGTTTTAAAGAAAGAAAAACTTATATATATACAAAAATAAGGGTCAATATGATGAAGGGATGGAATATGACTGTAAAGATGAAAATTATAAAAAAATTTATAAAAGGAATTGAGAAGATGTTGTTTGAAAAAAGAAAGAAGAGAATTTAAAAAAAAAAGAAAAAAAAAGGGAGAGAATGTGATCAGGCAGGAGAGTAGAACAAAACCATACAGTAGAAATTTAGGGTATATTTTGATCCATTAGAAGAAACTATCTCAAAATTTTAAAGAGAGAACAACTTATATATATATGCCAAAAATAAGGGTAACTACTATGAAGGGATAGAATATGACTCTAAAAATGAAAAATAAAAATGTTTTTTAAAAAAGTTTTTGATAAGATGTTCGTTGAAAAAGGGAAAAAGAAAAATTTAAAAAAAAAGTTAAAAAAAATTAACTTTGAAAGAGTAAAGAATAATTGTAAAAAAGCCATGAATTCTGTGTGCTGTATTCCCCTAGTGCTGGAGTTCTGCCGTTCTCATTGATTGGTAAACTTGGTTTTGGCTGGCTGTTCTTGCTGATCTTCTGGGGGAGGGGCCTGTTGCTGTGGTTCTCAAATGTCTTTGCCAGAGGCGGAATTGTCCTGCCCTTGCCAGTCCAGGCTAAGTAATCTGCTTGGGTTTGCTCGGGGAGCTTTTTTTTTTTTTTTTTTAAGATTTTTTTATTTATTTGACAGAGAGATAGAGAGTACAAGTAGGCAGAGCAGCAGGCAGGGGGAGAGAGAGAAGCAGGCTCTCCGCTGAGCAGGGAGCCCAACATGGGGCTCGATCCCAGGACCCTGAGATCATGAGCCCGGGGAGCTTTTGTTCCCTGCAAGCTTTCCGTACAGCTTTGGAGGCTGAGAGTGAAAATGGCAGCCTCCCAATCTCTGCCCTGGAGGAGCCGAGAACTGAGGGCCCCGCTCCTCAGGGAGCCCCCAGAGAAAAGCAGTCAGTCACTCCCGTCTTCCCAGTCTCCGGCCACACTCCATGCTCACCCGGCCTGTGACTCAGCATTTCTATCTCTGGCACCTGACTCGGTGTGGAATCTCCAAACCCAGTAGATCCCTGCGGTGTGCTCGCATGCCACTCCTCCCAGGGGAGGAAGGAGAGTCTCCCCGGATCTGTCACTTGTTGGGTCCCTGCTGGAGGAGCAGATCACGGTTTATGGCAACCCCGAGCTGAGAGCCCACTCCTCAGCTCTGTCTCTGCAGCCGGCTTCCCCATTCTGATACCTGGGAGCTCTGCCAAACTCAGGCACCCCTGGTCTTTCTGTGACCCCAAGGGTCCTGAGACCACACTGTCCCATGAGGGTACACCCCCTGCTTAGCCACTGGAGCGACCTCCCTCAGCAGAGCTGACTTCTAAAAGTTTTGCTTTTGTGCTCCGCGACTCTATCACTTGCCAGAAGTGGCCGACAGTGGCCCCCTCCCCCGCTGTCTATCCTCCCAAATATCGGCTCGGATTCACTTCTCCACACATCCTACCTTCCAGAAAGTGGTCGCTTTTCTGTTCAGAGAGTTGTTGCTATTCTTTTCTTCAATCTCCTGTTGAGTTTGTAGGTGTTCAGAATGGTTTGATCCCTATGCAGCTGAATTCCTGAGACTCGACAAAATCCAGGTCTCCTACTCCTCTGCCATCTTGCTCCACAATCCCCCTCCCCCGCATTAAAAGTTTTTGAGTTCATTTGCTCTCAGTAGCTTACCTAGTTGTAAACCAGTAGTAGGCAGTTAGCATCCTGGCAGTGGTCAGGCACCAACCATACTCTGAGCAGCACTGGACAACTAGCCTCCAGCTTGATGTCCTTGAAGCACTGGGGAAAAGTATTGGGAGAATCCCAAAATGTTACTGGTCAGGGGATATCATATCCAACGTGGTGTTTTATGAAGGTTTATTCATTTGGTATTCAGTACTGAGTAGCGATTGAGTTTTAGGCAGCAGGTAGTTCTCTGACCCGTGAGAAACCAGGTGAGCATTCATAAAGAGCTAAGAGAACAGTCTGTCATGGAGGTGGTGTGGGGAACAGAGGTCCATTCTCTTCTGTGTGCCATTTATTCAGGGTGTTTTGTATGTAGACAGGACGGTGTCAGGATGTTGGGGTTTATAAACTTGATGGCTTCTAGAGATTTCTCATGAATCACAGATGGGTGTGGGTTTTCGAGGTACGATGGAGACTGCATTGAACTGGAGGACAATGGCATTTAGAGAAGATAATACTTACTCAATTCCAGGTAAATCTTCTGATTTTCAAACAAACAAACAAACAAACAAAAAACAGAAATTCTACCTCTACTTGAAAGCTCTTAATTGCTCAACTATTACTAGCTATCTACTAATTTAAATCATTAAAAAAAAAAAATCCAGTGCTAAGCCACACACACACACACACACACACACATACACATGGATAGGCAGCTTGTGTGTGACCTCTGAAAACTCTCTTGAGGTTTCTAATGAAGAAACATATTCTAGAAATTTCCATAGATGTTGGAATGTCAACCTATTTGAAGGTAATTCCAAACAGAATTTGATATTAACACAAATAGGGAAATGTCCAGGTATTCCTAAGATACATGAGACCACAAATGAGTGTGGAGGTTACCGCTGAGGGGGTAGCTTCAGTCTGGGACCTGAGAAATGTGGGTAATTATTCTCCTTTCTCCGCAGGGTTCCTTGGAGGAACACTCTGAGAAAAGGAATGTTAGTTAGTTTCGGGGGGGAATATCCTCAAAGCATTGAGTCACCGAATGAAATGCAGGGTTTCTGTTTTTGCTTTGTTTTTTTAGTTAAAACACCCACAAGGCCTTTAAAAATATCATCTGAGCTATTTCATGTTAGAATCAAAGTGGCAGTACACAGTTTTGAGGACTCCTTCTCAGGAAATAAATAGGTATTTAATTAATTCTGTTATTTCAGATACACTTTGATATAACTTTGCTAGGAATATCCATTCACACAAAGCGCACTATTTTGAGAGACAATGATACCTGGCTTTCTGAGGAAGCTTTACTAGGCTGAAATTTAATAAAGAAACTCTTGACAGATATGCTTACATTTCTCTCTAGGACCTTAATTAAAGGCTGGCATTACCCATGCCTGTGTGACTGCACTTGATAATTGAGAAATCATAAGCTTGTGACAGGCACACTCTGGATTAATGGCTGTGGAGGCTGTAAACACACCCTTTTATATCTTTTCTAATGCACCTCTTGTAGGCATGCCACCAGTCCATCCTGGCTTTCTGAGTACAGTGCAAAGACTTGGTTGAGTCTGAAATAGAAATGGAAGTACATAGTGGAGGGGCCAGGCACAATCTGGGGAGTGTGAACTAAGTGTTCTTGAGTGGTGAATGCCCATGGTGGTAGCTGGTGGGTAACATCAGCCTGGAGTAAGTGGGGTGTGGAAATTGGCCCCTCACACCAGTTGAGAGCCTGTACCAGGCACTTACACCCAAAGGCTGCAGATGGAGCAGAGTCCAAAAAGATCAGGGTGGACTCCTGATCTCTCTTAATCTGGGATCCTCCAGGAGCAAATGCTGTGACAAGGATTTGAGTGTAAGTTGTTCATCTGGACTGTGAAAGAAATATGGCTGGGGACTAAGGAAGTGACCCAGGAAAAAAAAAGGAAATCCACCATCAAAGGAGCATCATGAAGCCAGTTATGACTGAGCTGGAGCTCAACGTCTTTGGGAAACTCTGGGAGCCATTCTATAGAACCTGCCCCTCAGGTTTACTTCACTCAAGGGGAAAGGGAACTGGGGATCTATCCACCGAATGGCTGGAAAGCCTTAGGCAATGCAAGGAATGCAGGTCCTGGCAGAAGGCTGGAAGTCTGAGACGTGCTTTGGAGGGTAAGGCAAGAGGACAGGGAGACCATGAGTAGCATCAGCTCCCAGACCTTCAGAGTACAGATCCAGACTCTGGCACATGTGAGCTATGTGTGACAAATTCCACATAGGCCAAGGGTCAACTCTAGGTGCCTGAATTTCCTCAGGCTATGGGTGCCCCCAAGGCATATGGAAATGCAAACGACAACATTAATTGCACCCTTGCAGAGATTCAGATAGCTTCTCTGTATTTTCTGGATATGTTTACTAAAGCTAAACCTTCTTCATTAACACCACCTTCCCCTCATTTTTTTTTTTTTTTTAATTTTTAAATTTGTGCTCTTGATATTCTGGTGCTCTGGGTACATTCTTCGTATGCTTCTTGTATAGTTGATCACGGTTTAAAGAGTAAAGTGGAAGTAAGGCATAAAGTGACACCACAGGTCTCAACTGGAGATTAATAATCAAGGTCATTTCTCCCAGCTGAGCTGTGACACAGTGTGACATGATGAGGGGAAGTCCTAACTAGTGATGGCCAGAACGACCACTGAGCAAGGGTGTGCTTTATGCCAGGGTCTTCCATTACTCCTCAGTTGTCATAGTGACTGCCAGTCTTTCTGCTGGAGAGCCACACCCATGCCCTTGATCACATGGCCCTGTAGCAAAGGCAGATGATAATATTTTTTGAGAGCTTGCCTGTGCCCAGCACTATTCTAAGCATCTTGTGTGAAACCCACTTTTGTCTACACACAGCTTTGCAGATGAGGAAATTCAGGCACCTAGAGTTGAGGGGACCTGCCTTGACATAGCTCACATGTGCCAGAGTCTGGATCTGTACTCATGCCTTCTATTTTCAGAGGCTACCTCCCAACCACCACGTTGCCATGCCATGAGCTGCTCACAGCTCAGATGATGAGGAGAGAAATTGCAAATATGATTTTATTGGCTACAAGTCACAAAGGTCTCCTGGCAACAGAGACCCGCTGAAGTCACTGCAATCCCCCCATTTAATATCAGAGAGAACACCACATTTGCAGACATATCCTCAGCAGGCAATTTGCCCAGAAAATAGGGAGCAGATTTCTGGATCTGGGAGTGAATGGGAATGGGAAAGAACTGCTTTCATTTGGAAGGTGAGAGGCTTGGGAACTGACCCAGAGCCGTGTGAAACAGAACACCTTCTAACACTGTGGCTTTTGTTAAATTGGCATGCCAGGATGGAAGGCCAAGGGAGGCAGACTGAGGCCCTGGATCATGATTTTTTTTTTTCCTTCACTTTAAGAGTGGTCCAGCCATAGGTGTCTGGGTGTCTCATCATGTGGGGGAACGTGGGCAGCATTCAAATGAAAAAATTGCACAAACTTAAACGAGAAGGGGTTCTGAGCTTGGGATAATGGAACAGCCTCCTTGACATCTGCACTGTACTGTGAAGATATGTGCACATATTTGGCGTCAAAATTCTAAAGGGTGAATTTCAAGAAGAGGAAACACAATGGATATAGTGTCATCCTATGTCCCAAAGTTCCCACAGAAGATGAGGGCTTTCCCTTCTGAGCAGCAAGTTCCAGCCAACATCAGGTTTGTCCACTAACTCCTGAAGTCTGCCCTTCACAAATTCCCCAGACTTGGGCTCCCAAACCTCAGAGTTTCAGACGTTGGTTCTTTTTCTGTTCCCCCACTTGCCTCTGTTCTTCATCTCCAGCTTCATGCCCAAGTGATGTTCTGGCCAGTAAACTTGGAAGGGTCCTTTTCATTTCTTGCCTCATGCAGGCGAAAGGTTTGTCCTGGATCACACAATAGTTAAAGAGTTAATTTAAAATTCCCCCAAAATGAGTTTCCCTCAGCTTTTGTGTGAGGGAAGAACATGTGTGCTGATGACCATTTCAAAGCTAACCCAGCCTCACAATTAGTGTGCCCAGAGGATGACAATATCTTCTTGACATGAGAATACAAATGTCCACCACTCACCCTGAGTGTGCAGGATTTTGATGCATTTATTTCCCTTTTATTGAACAACACAGTGTTCGCTAAGAATCACTGCTTCCATACCCCAAGTGGAACCTGAATAAAGGGAAATTCAGCTCAACGCCAGGCTCCAAAACCTTTGAACTTCACTGATGCATAGCTCCTGGGATACACCCTTATCAGTTTGTATGGACATTCACAATATGATGTTGTTTTGGATGAGAGTATTTTCAGACTCATATAATTTACCAATGCAAGTCAACACTATACAGAGGTCACATCAGACCAATTTGTTCTAAATTCATTATCATTAACAGGCAAGGCAGCTGCAGGAAATTGTACAACTGCAAAGCATGTCAAAAAATGTTCTGTTGTTGATATCCGGACTGTTTGATCCAGAAACAAAGGGAAATCATGATCTTGTTGGCTACAGCCTTACTAACAAAGATTTTTGCTTTTCTTAATAATCATTCTTAGTCCAAGTTATTTTTATTCCAGTGACACTGGTGCTCGCCAGTGATTTGGGGTTGATAATAAGAACCATGTTCAAGAGTTGGAAGTACATGGCCAGGATTAGTAAGGATTGCATAACTTCATCCCTTCATGTTTGGAATGACCTCTGAAAATAAGAGTGAGCCAAAATCCAGGATGGAGTAATAAAGGAAAAAAGAAATCTTCTCATCTATAGAATGGGGTGAATAAGCAGTAAAATATGAATGCGTGAAATGAATTGGGACTGTGTAATTCCCAAAAAACAAACATTACATGATCTTTGATGTAAAACAATTACCAGGAACTCTGTGGTAAGCTCAGTGTATTTGGCAATTAACTCAAATGACCTTTCTGAAGGAATGTGAGTTTTGTGGGGTTCAGAACTCAGTCCAACTTTATGGGTTTTTGAAGTTTTGAACCAACCTTAAACCTTGCACAATGCCAGTTTTGGATCTGTGTGTTTCAAAGATTCTTGAGCACAAGACAGTGGGTTTCTGGGAAAGGCAGCAAGGGGAGATCAGATAAGTATGGCTGGACCATCGGGACCTTGAACTTCTGGAGGGCCCACTTCTCTCCCACTTGTCCTCTCTACTTTCTCACCCTGCTCTCCAAATGTGTGCTGGATGCACAATTCCAGCATTCCCGACTTGCTCTGATTTGGGACTCTTGCTCATCTCACCTCCACTTTTTGACTGTAAGGAGCCCATAGTCCTGCAGGGCTGGGTTAACTGCCCGCATCTTAGAGTGCTCCTCATACCAAGCTTAGGAGATCTGAAAGCCACTCCTCGGAACTCCTGAAATCCCTTCATTCATTATCCCTCCATGTTAAAGACTCTTGAAAGAATAGAGATATCTCAAATAGACATGGGGGAAGGGAAGGTTATCTTGGTAGGTAAATACATAAACAGACCTGTGTCACCATTGAGGAACAAACTGCCTCTGGAAACTTAGAGGGTCAGGGGAATGGGGGGCTGGGAAAATTGGGCAAAAGTGGAGTGGAGGGAGGAGAGAAGGACATGGAGCATGGAAGAAACAGGAAAAGCTGTGGTAGGAGGGATGCCACCAATGGGAGCCTGGAGAAGCTGGGGAGAGATGCAGGACAGCCACAGATGGGAATTTAGGGACTGATTGGGAGCCAACCAGGGAGGATGTTTCTAAGACTAATGTGGCTTAACTCAAGAATTTTCCTATTTCATCTCTAATGATATTTTTAAATGGGCTTAGCAGTTGGTCTTTTATCTAGTTGCCCATGTGTTCATGGTTCCTTCTAGAAAGTCGCTTTGCTATTTCTTACATTTCCAATGTGAAGAATTAAAGTCCCTGTTTATAAGAGTTGCATTCCATTTTCTTGGTTGTTCACTAGGTCCATCCCTAAGACATATGGGGCCAAGGGGAAGGGGGAGCAAGTAGAGGCCCACAGCCCATGGGTACAATGTTTGGAAGTTACAAATCAAGCTTGGCAGCAATGAAATAAAATTTCTATTCTTCCATGCTGACAAATCCACCTTCATAATGATAAAATAGAAAAATATATGTCAACTATGGTTTTTATGTGACAGAAAGTCAGCAAAGTATCAAAGATGGTTGCATTTAATTATTATTATTGCACCTGCCAGTGATATTTAGTGAAACAAAGACATGCGTAATTCATAAATTGTACATTACTCATTCTTAAGAGTTTCTTGCCTTTATTTCACCAAAATCACTCATTCTATTTTTTAAAGTTAAGATTTTTATATAAGTTGTGTTTTACAGAAAACAATGTTGAACTGGCAAACTTTCTCTAGTCATCATGGTTCTTCAGTAGGTTCCTAAAAATTATTTCAGTATTGAGAGACTTTCCTCTGCTAAGGCCGAGCAAACGGATTTTCAATACAATTCTTCAAATGATATTTGGATGGGGAATGAAGAGAGAAGTTGGTGTGTCAGGTTCAAATATTGTAATGCTGTCATCCATGAGATGTTACAGTCATTGTTAAAATATGTTAATGTTACCATTTGGATTGTTGTCACTTACAGCAAAATGTTCACTTCTTTTAGTACAATATCTAGATCCATGCAGGGAAGGTATGTGGTTCTCAGATTCTTCTGTCAAATTTTTCAGTTCAGGATATTCTAAAGAAAACCAAAAAAAGCTGGCTATTGTTCAACTTATTTTTGTTTTTAAAGATTTTATTTATTTATTTGACAGAGAGAGACACAGCGAGAGAGGGAACACAAGCAGGGGGAGTGGGAGAGGGAGAAGCAGGCTTCCCGCAGAGCAGGGACCCCGATGTGGGGCTTGATCCCAGGACCCTGGGATCATGACCTGAGCCGAAGGCAGACGCTTAACGACTGAGCCACCCAGGCGCCCCCTATTGTTCAGCTTATTGAAATCTGTCTTTAAGCAGCACTAGAGTGTCCATCAAACACTCTCTGCAGAAATTTATTTTGAAATTTTTTACTTGAATCTTCTCTTTCATAATTGCAAATATTTTGTTTCCTTAGTCTAATTTTTAAAAAAAATATATGCTTTTTTTCCTAGAAGGTTACTTTGCTGCGTAGTTCACATGCACTTTGATTTTATCTAAAATTTTAAAAAATCCTTTTAAAGTAAAATAGCCAAACTTGGATCTGTTTTTGTAAGCTATCACTAACATTAATAGTAACCACAGTTCATACCAAATAACTCTGGATAGTGGAAATTCAAAATTAATGTCATTTTCTTCCAAAGACCATTCTTCACTCTTTATTTGGGCATCTTCTTTTTTTCACTTAGCTTTTCTGATGTATTTTATGTCTTGTCTAAATTAAATCTGATTTCTTTATCTGCATTCAGTCAGCATACCCCTAGTGTGACAAAGAGGAGTCATAAAGTCAAAATTGATAGGGTTTCATCAAGATGTTCTATTTTGGGGCAAGTCCAGAAAATGTCATATACAATTTTGAATAGTTCCAAAGAATGTCATTGCTATTAGCCCAGCTGAGACCCTGTCTCATAGTAACAAATTCAAAACATGTGCCACTCATGGCACAGGGAACTCTTCTGGTTTACAGCCAAATTTGTGGCCTTACATCTTTTACTTTACCAACCATGTCAGCACCATTATCATAGATTTGCCCTCTACAATATTTCAAATTGTTTGAATAAAGCTGACATTTAAAATTTAATTTTATGAATATGTAGCCAAATCTTTTGAATATATCTTTTTTATAAAATATAGCTAGTCACAATTCCAGCATCCAATATGATGATCACCTAATGGCATTTTCATATATATAACTTTAAGTGTTATAGGTTTTTTTTAACACTACAAAATATTCCTCAGTGCCACATAGAACTATTGTGATAACTGTCAAATTCACATGCACCTCTGGAACCAGCAGTTGGAAAGCAAGAGGCAAGGAAACAGATGCTTGTATCATCGTATTCCTTCTGTCGGAGGAACAATTCCACAGATTAATTGATTGATTTTTTTTTTCCCTCCAGCAAAGTGCTTCTGCTACTCAAATTCTCTCTACTCTCAAGCAGTGATGTTTCTGACTTTGGCAGCCACAGAATCCAAAAACCTGCGTGGCATTTGGGTGCAGCCACCTTTTGTTTCAAATACTTAGGGGAAAAAATGTGAGGTCATCTGGTTGTTCAATCTGGCTCCAATATGATTACCAGAATTGTTTTGCCTGGGCCAGCTGACTGGACTGATGACCCGTGACTTTCCCTGTTGATTTGCAAATTGAGTCCAAGATGGTAACCCTCTCCTAAAGAAGGCCTTATGTTCTCTCATAATCCATATGTTGGAACCAGGTGTTAATTGCTTCCCTCCCTTCCTTCCTTCCTTCCTTCCTTCCTTCCTTCCTTCCTTCCTTCCTTCCTTCCTTCCTCCCTTTCTTCTCCTTCTTCTTCTTCCTCCTCTTCTTCTTCTTCCTCCCCTTCTTCTTCTTCTTCTTCTTCTTCTTCTTCTTTCTTCTTTCTTCTTCTTTCTTCTTCTCTTTTTAGAGAGGGAGATGGGGCAGAGGGAGAGGGAGAGAGAGAATCTTAAGCAGGGTCCATGCCCAGTGTGGAGCTTGATGAGGGGCTTGATCTCACAACCCTGAGATCATGACCTGAACTAAAATTAAGAATCAGACCCTTAACCGACTGAGCCACCCTCTTTCTTTCTTGTTGTATTTATAGGAGCAGTGCCTGATACATACTAGGTGCCAAATAAATATTTGTTGAGTAGACAATAATGAGATTAATTTCACTTCTAGATTTTCTTTTTGTAGACATATTCTGTAGCTGATGTTAGAATGTACTAAGCATCTGACAGTGTAGTAAATGTTTTCATAAAATCAGCAATAATGAAGGATAAATATATTTTGTTTATAGAATGATGATATATATAGGTAAATTATGGACTTGTAGGCCCAAATCAGAGTCCTCCATTAGATTGTAAATAACATAGGTAAAAATACCTACCATGGATGATGGCTGTTGATTATGTTGTGTACATACATGGATGCAGATTTAATTTCTCTCATCTTCTTTTATATTGCCATGTCTGACTATCTCCATGGATTTTAGCTGCTTTCATGGCTGTAGTGAGGATGGGCAACAAGAGACTCTTATGAAACTAAGGGAAACACAGTGAAATACAATGACAAGGGGAGAAGACAAGAGAAAGATCAGAAACTCATGACAGATGCTGAAGCAAAACTTTGTTGACTCAGCTAAGACAAAGATGTCCCCTAGTATCTCACTATGATGCTACAGAACATTCGAGGAAAAAAGCTAAGAAAAAGAGCATTTGGATGATGGTGATCTTTGTTGCTGCTTTTGAAAGCTGTGCATGTCAGACCATCTTGCTTAAGATCTTGCTAAAGGATGAGCAAAAGCTTGTGTTTCTGTTTCAAAAAGTATTTGAACAGCAGCAGCATAGCAAAAACAGCAACAACAACAAAATTTAGATGTGCATGTGTAGAGCTTTGTTAAGGGTGTTGCTTTTTACCACTGCAATGCCCTATTGATTTGCCAACTAGCATTTGATTGACATCTGCATAAATTCCACTGTTTCCAAGATACTAATAAAAAATGGCAATGAGAACTGCAAGGAGTAGACAAGAAAAAATTACTTGTGGCAAAGCCATTAAATCATTTATAAAATTTGCAAAAATTTTCCTCTTCTAGATTTTTCTAATACCAAAGAGACTGCATGACTGTTTTTCAGTGGGGTTGTTACTTTGATATTTCTGGTGGCTGATTAGGCTGGTATGGAAGATGGTCAAAAGTCATGGTCACAGTGTTGACCCCTGAGACTACTGGTGAGTGAGCAATACTATATGACTGGGTCAGTTGAATAGTTCAGCCAGCAAAAAAAAATCAGATCAGCCCTGAGACCATGATACTAGTCAAGTTTCTCAGTGAAATTTTCAAGTGGAATTTTTTAGGAAAAATGTACAAATCATGAGTTTACAACTCAGTGGATTTTCACAAATTAAGTACTATTGTATAACAAGCACGCAAAGTAAGAAACAGAACATTACCAGCCCCCAGAAGCACTTTGTCCTTATCACCTTCTAGGTAGAGCCCTCCAAAGAGCAACCACTATCCTGACTACAACACTATGGATTTCTTTTGCTATTTACATATCACATAGTCTGTGATATGGCTTGTTTTATTCAACAATGTGTGAGTTTCATTCACTTCACTCTATGTAGCTGGAGTTCATTCTTGCTTATGGCCACCAAGTATTCAATTCTATTATTATACCACAATGTATTTATTCATTTACAGTTGATCCATTTTGGGTATTTTCTATCTTGGGGTTATCTCAAATAATGCTAAAATCAACTATATTATACATGTGTTTTGTTGAAATATGTACATATTTTGTTTCATAAATGCCTAAAAGTGGAATTACTGAGCGATAGGGATACGTATGCTTTGCTTTAATATCAGCAAAGTTTTTCAAATTGTTTTGGATCAATTTTACTTCCATAGTTTGGCAAACTGATAAGTCATGAACAATGCAAAAGCAAATTTTATCTCATTTGAGCTCTGGTGAAATGATCCATTTTATGAAGTGAAAGCCAATGGAGGTAATTATTTCGAAGAAGCAGACGTGGACCTGTGTTGTGTTGGCATCAGTATTGCTCATCCAAATTCCAGTTATAGGCTCCCTGAGGCATGAAGCCTATTTTATATTTTGAGATATAATTGATTGCTCTAACTCCAGCATATGACATATAGTGGGTAAAAATACTAGTACGTTTGAATGAAGTGGGGGAAATCGGAGGGGTAGATGAACCATGAGAGACGATGGACTCTGAAGGACGGACGGGGTTCTAGAGGGGAGAGGGGTGGGAGGATGGGTTAGCCTGGTGGTGGGTATTGAGGAGGGCACATTCTGCATGGAGCACTGGGTGTTATGCACAAACAATGAATCATGGAACACTTCATCTAAAACTAATGATGTGATGTATGGGGATTAACATAAGAATTTAAAAATAAATAAATAAATAAATAAAATAAATAAAAAAGGAAAAAAAAATACTAGTACGTTTAATTGGAAAAGTAGACCTATTTATTTTGTCCCTGTTTATTTTCAACTAAACTAGCAAATACACAGGAAGATAAGGACCTGATTATTCACATTCTAAAGGTTATCAGTCATGATGTGAATGTCAAAACTGAGTGTGCATAAGGCAGGTCCATCTTGGGGATTATAGCATTTTATATAAATAACCTTGAGAAATAGCTGTAGATAAGAGAAATAAACATTTTAACTGTTCTTATAATATATATAATATCTTATGATATAGTGAAGGACACTACAATATGACCTGTTTTATAAATTCAACCTTGCCTTATCCATGTGCTCACACCTATTTCCAAGCATCCAACTAAGGCACCAAGAGGTTAGTGGCTAAGTGAGCTCTAGCTGCTGGATCCTGAGCTAATCTAGTGAATTGGTTAGCAGCTTTGGAAGGATAGAGAGAAGGGAGAAGGATGAACAGTTTGCATTGGGGAGGCATCTTTGTCATCAATCCCCATATCCATGTGCAGAGACCAGTTTACACCAGTGGCAAATGTCTGTTTTCCAGATACAGTTGGAAATTATATCCTCTATTTCTACAGAGTAGCTGTCATTTCCTTGCGCATAGAGAGATGGTTGGTGTAATGATGATAACAATCATATTAAATTTACTGGGTGCTTACCAGATACCTGACTTGGCATTAGTGCTTTACATGTACATATTGGTGCCAAACAAGATCACTTTGAGATAGGTACCATTATTACCCCCTTTTCACAAATGAGCAAGTAGAGGACTAGAAAGCACAGCACATGTGCCCAGGCCATCTGCAGGAGAGCAGAACTGAAGCCATTTTAAGGCCAGCTGAAGACCAGCTTCTGGAAGGCATGGAGAAATGGGCCAAAGGAGTTCAGCTGGGCAATTATTTAGGAAAGCAAAGAACATGAGAAAAAGTAAAAAGAAAATTGTGATTGATTATACTATGAAAAGTAAAAATTAAACATTTGAAATTCTTAAAGAATGGCAAAGCTTTGTAAAATACATATAAACAAACAGCTTTGGCACAAGAATTTGAGAAAAGTATATTCTTAGGACTTTTTTTGAGATTGTCTTGTCATGATAAAGAACAAGACAAGCCCAAGGTAGGCCTCCATTGGCAATGAAGACTGTAAGAAGATCCAGCCTCTTACTTTCAGCGTCAGTTATAGAAATCACTTGTTTGCACCATTACACTATTGAAGAATGACCTTTTTCCTCCTCTTAATCTTAATCAATAAAGTTAAAATTTCCCAGTTTTTCTTAGCAAACTCCACATACCTAGATATATTTTTAACCTCTTCCAAGCTGCTAAGAGCCACAACATCATATTTTATTCAAGGCAGAGAAGTGAAGGTGCTTGTGCCTGCACCATCCAGATGGTTCTATAAGTCCTCCGGTATTCAAAGTGTGGTTTGTGGACCAGTAGCATCAGCATCCTTAGGAGTTCATTAGAAATGCAGAACGTTAGGACCCATTCAGGACCTATTCAGTCAGAATCTGCCTGTTGGCAAGATGTCTAGGAGATTCACGTGCACATTGCATATTGAGAAGTGATATGTTAGCTAAAGAAAACTGGAGGGCAGGGATCCAATCTTTTTTGAAGTTTTCCACACAAACTGTAATTGTATAAATAGTTGATTAACCCGCAACTACACAACGAAGCAATCTTCAAGAAGCAGATACTACCTATATTTTCAGAAATTTTCATCAAAATAGATAATGGCCATCAAGGTGTAATCCTTATACAAGTTAATTATTGATTGGCTTATCATTGTTAATTCCCATTTAGTTACTGGGGAAAAGATCTTCTTCAGGCAGGTCCATAAACTGGCATGGATTCCCCATTTGAAAGTATAGGAAAGTATTCTGTGCTAATCCCAAAATTGAAAAAGTTGTTATCTAGGCCCCAGTGGTGTGATAATGGGCAACTGGTGGCTGGGTAGACTCCTCCAGGATAACCCCCTGCCCAAGCTTCTGAGTGATGGATGGGATTCATCTGGGTTGAGCCACATCTGGTTTGGATTACCTGAGTATAACTCAGATCTCTGAAAACAAAAGAATTAATTTAAAAGAAACATTGTGATACTATAGATGAACTTTACATACTTGTTAATTTAAGTGCCTATATCACTAAATACAATATACAACTTTGATTTTATTTTATCACTTGTCTTTCTCCTTTAAGTAAAGATTCTCCACCCTGAGAAAGCATCAGATTACCCTGGAGGGCTTTTTAACACACAGATTTCTGGGTTCCATCCCCAGAATTCTGTTCCATAGATCTGGTCTTCCACAGGTGGGGCCCAAGTATATGCATTTTGAACACACTCCCAGATGGAGTCGATGCTGCTGATTCAGAACCAACCTTTCAAGGCCCATTGCCCTAAAGAATTAGCAAACCAGTAGCCAGTGGTGGTAGCAGGCAAATTCATTGCCTTTCTCTCTCTCTTCTTAAATTGCCATTGATTTTTCTCTTGTACTCATCCATACTTGACTTGCTGGTTGTCTTCGCTAGTTGTAAGGCCACTGGAAGTCCACAGATGGGGGTGGGGGCTAGGCAGTGTAGCTCTCATCAGACTCTCTCTGCAGTTATTTACCTTCTGTTTCTAATTTATGAGGCTTTCTTGCCACATGCTCTTGCACAGCCAGACTGAGGTGTGGTCCAAGAGAAGCTATGGGCCTGTGTCAGCCATGAGCCACATCCACCTTAAGGGATACACAGACATGACTTGGGGCTCTGAGATGGGAAAAAAGTAAAGAGGCCTTGCTTTTTTCCTGGTCCACCCTTACAGCCTGGTCTCATGAGTATTTTATATGCCTTTTACCTTCTAGGACATGGGGAAAGAGATGGTGTTTCTACCCCTGAAACAGTTGGGGTTTTCCAACAAGCCTGGTATCCAGTGTAGGACTCTATGCTAAGCCATGACATGCTGGGGAATGATGGGTCACATGCCCCAGAGGACAACCCTAAAACCACAACCACACTATAACATCACCACCTCTGGAACATCCCTATTTATGTAATTGAGATAAAGAGTGGGACTGATATAACTTACAGGATAATTTAGGAACCAGCCTAGGATGAGGTCTGGCAAAATCAAAGTCACTGTCTTTTGAATGATCAATTCAACATGGATCCAGAAAAAAAAAAAAAAAAAAAAAAAGACTATTAATTTGGAAACATTTGAAAAGACAAGATTGATGTTTCTTCAATAGTACAAGAGAACTAAGATTAGTAGAAGAGTCACATGGTTTCTTCTGGCTGCTTTCCCCAGGTTCAGAGTGGCCAGAGGGTTCTGTTAGGAAAAGCTTGCATATGAGTGGTAAATTGCTAAAAGTTATCTGTAGCAAACATGGCCACGGTCTTACTCAAAACCTGTCAACAGTGTTAAAGATGATTAAAGGAGACAATTTGGGTGATATGAACAAACTTAATATTTAAGACTTCAGTCTCTGTTTCCCCAGGATCCAGAGAACTGCAAAATGGGGTGGGAGGCAGGAAGTTTTTCTAGGGTGAAGAATCAGGAACAAGGAAGAGAAAAATAAGAAATGAATAAGACACAAGTAATAAGTCTAGAGCCCAGTGTCGGGCTTGGCATCTGGGGATTGGCTGCCTGGATACATTGTACTTCTAGTCAAGTTGACCATTTACAAGGACATGAAAGTTACCTAAGTTTTGGTTTGCTTATGTGGCACCCAGTGCAGGAGTGGCTCCAGCTGGTACCTAGAAATTTATTTCAACATCAGTAACTATTTCAGTGCTGTCAGTCAAAACCTGAAACTTCCAGCACCCCCTTGTCTTGGCCTGAGTGTGCTTTCTGTCTGGCAGAGCCAGGTGTGCTGAGCTGGGAGAAAGCTGAGAAATAACAGCCCCCCCTCTCCCCATGTCCACCACAGCAGCCTTAGCCAATGACTGATGGGAGCTGGGGTATACATACCTCATACCCCAGCTCCCTCACCTTGGGCAAAGAATCAATCTACTACATTGCCCAAAGTTTCCCCAGGGGTTAAGTTCTAGTTGCCCACTGGCTGTCTCACCTTCTGTTTTACTTCTTTACAATGCCGTTAGTGTCCTATCCTCCTTTCTTTCTGCTCTCTGTTCCTAGCCAGACCAAGCCTGGAATCAGAAAAGAGAGCCCTCAGAAATTCTTTGGTTGTGGTTGTTGCAGGCTACATGATTATTAACATTTTCTATCTTGAGAGCAGAGGCAACAAGGTAGAGAATTCCATGAACCTAAGACCAGATTACTTTTCTGGAACTCAGAGTTGTTCCAACAGCAAACTCTCCTCTGAAGCCAATGCTTAAGGAACTTATTGGGTCCAAGGGTGTCTGTTCTTGATGTTCTGTACCACAGTGGCCTGAACAAGAGCAAAATCTGCTTAATGACAAAGGAAGATGGTAATTATAATGTTTCATGACAATGACTTTCTGGGTACATTGTCTACACTTTCCTGTTAGGTAGAAAAAAAAAATCATGAACATTTGCTTAATAAGCATAATACAAGAATTTTAAAGGTATTGAGGAAGACTGATTAAGAATTTCACAATTTCCAATTGCTCTTTGAATAAAGACCTTAAATTTTTAGCATTTCTAATGTCTTCATCAAGAGACTGTGAACCACTTGTTACCCAAATTAAAAACTCGCAAACCATTTTCAGAGGTTTCTTAAGGTCATTGATTGGTTGCCTTGGAATTCTGTACCACCCAATTCTGTATTAAATCAAAGGGCTATTGGCTAGGCTTGGATATCATTTCAAAACTGCAATTTTTCACCATGACAATATTTATTACAGTGGACTAGATCCAACAGATAATATTAGTAATACCATTCACCATCAGAAGGCCATGGGGAGCTGGAAATAAAATATTTTCTCAGGTAAAGCCCGTGGTAAGGATAGGCAAAACTGGCATTAGTCCAAACATCTCAAACCATGCATCAAACTTTTGAGGTCAGGCAAAATTGAAAACACATTTGGAGAAGTTAATTCCCCCTTAATTTTGAAACCCATGTGTATTTCAAGGGAAATTTAATCCGTGTGTTTCTAATTCATTTACACTCAACTCATCAAAATGTTATTTTGAAAGAATTATTTCATTTTCATATCCAGGAAATATTATGAATCCCTTTAACAAGATTCTTGAAGGTTGGAAAAAAAAATGTCATTCAGTTAAGTAGCCATGTTTGGCCAGCTGTATTTAGGACTTGTAAACAAATGTAGGGGAGAACGGTGAATTTCTAAAACATGACCTCTCCTGTTTCAGTGGGCTGTATGTCTTGCTGTGTTAAGCGCTGGTGATTAAAGACACCATGTAACTAGTTATTGTAACCCCTCCTCCCCTATTTTAATAATGGGTTCCTCAGTGACCTGTTACATTTGACATAGAATGTGTTGAGTTGACACCCAGTTTAATCTTCCTTAGGAGATGGATATATCTATCTATCATCTATCTATCTATCTATCTATCTATCTATCTATCTATCTATCTATCTATCTATCATCTATCTATCATCATCATCTATCTATCTCAAGTGTCTAAAGGAAGGTATTGGTATGGGTAGAAATTAACAGGACAGCTGATAGAAGCTATGATTTGTGTTGTTCTATAAGAAAAGTCTGGGGATGCTAAGTCTCTCTAGGCAAGAGAAACTCTGGGAAAGAAGAGAAGAAGGAAGTGGGTAATTTCACATAATTAATTTAATTTGTAAAGAAACATAGTGGATGGGATTAGTTTTAATTTTACATACAATTTCTGGGATACAAAACAAAGCACCTTTATTAGATCAAAGCCTAGAAATGCAGCAGATAAAATACTAGTTTGAAATACAGAAGAAGAGGGGATTAGCTTTCAATGTTGGTGTTTCTAAAATATACAATTATTATAAGGTTCCAAGTCAAAATGTGTTCACAACTCCTGATGAGGTCAGTGTGTGGTGAGAGAAATTCCTTCAGTTTCTGAAAGTAAAGGCATAAAGCTTTGTCTTGCTTGAGTTTTGTTGTTGTTGTTGTTTTGTTGTTGTTTTTTTTTTATAACCAGCAGTGGAAACTGAATTTGTGGAGCTTCCTTTTTTGGGCAGCTTCCATGGGAATTGCTGAACAATAGCAGCCAACTTAATTATCATGAACAATTACCTATTTCAGAGCAACCCACGAGGCCACCTTTTGCTAGTGATGCATTTCAAATAGTGGTGGGACAAGCCCGTTGGACAGAGTGCCTTTGAAGGTTTCCCAGATTTAATTAGCAGGAGAGAGACTAACAGGCATACTTTCTTTGTACTTCCTTTGCAACAGGACAGGGTATTATGGGTCTTACAGAGCTCTGACAAGAAATTATGGCTCTACTAGTTACTTTTATGATAGGTAGCAGTAACTGGCAGCCAGGTTCCTGTCACAGGTGGCAAGGTGGTCCTTGAGATCTCTAAAATGACCATCTTCTGTGAGCTTTCCTTCATTTGTCATAGTAAATGCTAACTAACTTCATTTCATTCCCCCCACCCCCAGTGGTGGTAGCTCTGAAGGGACCCTCTTCTTTATTTTTATTTTTTTTTAAGATTTTATTTATTTATTTGACACACACACAGAAGAGAGAGCAAGCACAAGCAGGGGGAGTGGCAGGGGAGAAGCAGGCTGGGGAGAAGCAGAGGAGAGAGCAAGCACAAGCTGGGGGAGCTGAGCAGGGATCCCGATGTGGGGCTCAATCCCAGGACCTGGGATCATGACCTGAGCCAAAGGCAGCTGCTTAACCAACTGAGCCACCCCAGCGCCCCGAGGGCAGCTCTTCTTTAAAAAGGTTAGTGAAAGCACATGTTTTGGTATTATTGGCTCCCTATGTCAGCTACCAGAGACACTTGCCAGGTCCATGTGGAAGGGTGTATTAATGCTTAACATCTAGTACAAATCTGGGTTGAGGAAAGCATGCGAGGCCGAGAAATACAGGACATCTTTTGGAAACTTATGGAAGACATTTCTAATACTTTTCTGAGTAGAATGGCAGGAGAATTTTCCAAATATCACATGACAGTAAGATTAATGATCCCCAGTTCATTCTTGGAGATGACGGTTGATTATTGGTATACCGGGACAATTGAAATGAATTGAAGGCCATGCAGTAAGTCTCTCTGGCAATTTCAGTGGAAATAAATATGAGGAAAAACTGACCTTAAAATGTTAAAGTGGGGGCGCCTGGGTGGCTCAATCAGTTAAGCATCTGCCTTCAGCTCAGGTCATAATCACAGGGTCCTGGGATCGAGCCTTGCATGGGGCTCCCTGCTCAGAGGGAAGACTGCTTCTTCCTCTCCCACTCCTCCTGCTTGTGCTCCCTCTCTTGCTTTCTCTCTCTCTGTCAAATAAATAAAAATAAAAAAACTTAAAAAAATGTTGAAATGAATTTACTCGCAGAAACATCTTTCCTTAATCTCATTTTTTCTACAGTGTAGAAGGGCATGATGATGTGAATTTTTAATTTTTTTAATTTTAATTTTTTTAAATTTTATTTTATTTCATTATGTTATGTGAGTCACCACACAGTACATCATTAGTTTTTGATGTAGTGTTCCATGACTCATTGTTTTCATATAACACCCAGTGCTCCATGCAGTACATGCCCTCCTTAATACCCATCACTGGGCTAGCACATCCCCCCACCCCCTTCCCTTCTAAAACCCTCAGTTTGTTTCTCAGAGTCCATAGTCTCTCATGGTTCATCTCCCCCGTCCAATTTCCCCCTTTCATTTTTCCCTTCCTTCTCCTAATGTCCTCCATGCTATTCCTTATGTTCCACAAATAAGTGAAACCATATGTAATTGACTTTCTCTGCTTGACTTACTTCACTTAGCATAATCTCCTCCAGTCCCATCCATGTTGATGTAAAAGTTGGGTATTCATCCTTTCGGATGGCTGCTATATTACAAAACAGTGATGACCAAGACAGCATGGTACTGGCACAAAAACAGATATATAGACCAATGGAACAGAATAGAGAGCCCAGATATGGACCCTCAACTCTATGGTCAAATAATCTTTGATGTGAATTTTTAAAAAGATTTATTTATTCATTTTAGAGAGGGGGGAGGGGCAGAGAAAGAGAGAGAGAGAGAACCACACCCTGCTGAGTGTGGAGCCCAATGAAGGGCTTGATCCTACCACTCAGATCACAAACTGAGACAAAATCAAGAGTCAGTTGCCCAACCAACTGAGCCACCTAGGCATCCCATGATGATGTGAGTGTTAATCTCAACTGCCTCTCTTTTTATGTGAACCCAGTTTTCTTACACAGACAATAATTATAATTTTAAATGGTCATACCAATATCTTTCTTCAGATATGATGAAAAAGGTAAGTTTACCATGGTAGTTTCTGTAAAGACCAGCACAAGGCCTAGAGCCCAGTAGATACTCAAGAAACATTAACTCTGTCTCACCTACATGAATATACAGATTTTTCAGCTAGAGGGTATGGCTAGGATTATGTTTCGTATTATTATGTGATGGTTTTGAAAGGTAATTCTGTGTTAATGATTTGGTACTCAATTCAGTCTCCAAAATACCTTAATTCCAAATTCAAATTTAATCATAAACATATGGCCTGCTTCTTATTTAACATTATAAAGGAATGAGTATATGATCATAGGTTTATATTTTTGGAACATGCTCTGGTGGCCATTACAATCAGAATAATTTCTGAACCTATTTTTGTGCATCTGCTTCTGGAGAATTGATTGGAAGTAATAAAATGCCCTTGTAGATCTTTGTTTTATTTAGATTTGATTACCTTATTAAAATTTAGAATGTGATTTTTATTCTCTTCATAAAGCTACACAATTGTGCTTCACTGGTGGTTATAAAATAAATAGAATGTGGATTTGATCGTAAGTCAGGTCCTGCTGCTTATGTGGCTTCTGCAAGCATACAGTCCCACTCAAACTCATGAATGCTCTGGGTGATGGGGTGCTGAATGCTGGAGCAGCAGTTCCAATTTGTCATAGTGCCCAGTCTGATCTGTAACTGAATGTATGTGACAATATGAAGTCACTGGAACTTCATCCTTGATGAAGGGAATGGAGCTAACCCATTGGGAGTCTTTGTTCTGCTCTCAGGATACTTCTCTGGAAGATCATTCACCTTCTCCCTATTTCCCTAGGGTCCTCCTTCCTCTGCCATTCTCCTTTCCCTTCTTTTTTTTTATATTTAAAGTTTTTTTTTATTATGTTATGTTAATCACCATACATCATTAGTTTTTGATGTAGTGTTCCATGATTCAGTGTTTGTGTATAACACCCAGTGCTCCATTCAGTATGTGCCCTCTTTAATACCCATCACCAGGGTAACCCATCCCTCCACTCCCCTCCCCTCTAGAACCCTCAGTTTATTTCTCAGAGTCCATAGTCTCTCATGGTTCATCTCCCCCTCCAATTTCCCCCCTTCATTTTTCCCTTCCTACTATCTTCTTCTTCTTCTTCTTTTTTTTTTTTTTTTTAACATATAATGCATTATTTGTTTCAGAGGTTCCTTTCCCTTCTTAAGAAGACTCATCCACCTGCAGGTTCTATTCACTCTGAAGTTTGCTGGGAACTCTATTTTCTGCCTGCTGATGTTGCCCAGATTGACACTTCTAACAATGACCTCTTTCCTCAATACCAGAACCACATTTCCTATCCCATCTCCTCTCCAACACTAGTGTATGTTGACGTGTATGAGTATGATACTGAGTGCCACTTATGGCCATAGTCCCTTATTAGCAAATGAATGAGTGAATAAACAACAAATGGAGAATGAATGAATGCCACATGATCACTGACACATGATGCTGAGTCCACCATCAAACTTCTCCATTGTTCTCTGCCATCTTTTACAGCTCTCAAAGATGTGTTTGTCTCTCATAATGACTCATTGATTAGGGAGTTTGTATGTGTGTATGTGCGTGTGCATGTGTGTTGAGAGAGGTTAATGGACCAGGCTTGTGAATCTCCCCTACTTTTCCCTGAGAAAGTTTGTCAAATAGATGATTTCCCTTGAGACTGATCTGGCCAGTCCTCTATACATATCCTGACTCACTGGGGCCACTGGAGTGCTTCCATGCTCAGTCTGAAGTTTAGTGCTGGATGGGTATTGTTTGCTGGCCTAAGACAGGTGTATATGTTCCTGGGTGGGGGTTACCTTATACAATGATGACTGTAGGTCCCCAGATTGGTGACTTAGACACTCATCAGAGTCAACCTGAAGGATGCTTTATTTCAACCCTCCTCCTCTGTCATTGTTGGGTTGGCATTCTCCTTCATATTTTTAAAGATACACCTCAGATGTCCTCTCTGAAGTGCCAAGCCAGGTACAGAATGGCTCTTAGTAAGCATCACATTAATAAATAATAAATTAATGAATAATTGGTAGATTGAATAAATAAATGTTTGATGATTTTGTCAGGTTAGATACATTTCCAGTATGGATCACTGTCCATCATTCAGAAATGAAAGAGATATTTGACTTTTTGTTTATCATACATGGACCCTTAAAGATAACTTCAGAGAAATATTAATGAAATCCATACAGGTTTTGAGGGCCCTTGAATCTACATGGCAAAGACTGCAGTGCCTATTATACTGGCCATTAGTCACGTGGCTTTGAGCAGTTGAAATGTAGTTAGTGTGACTGAGGAACTAAGTCTGTAATTTTATTTAATTTTAATTATTTTAAAATTTGAGTTTAAGAATGGATGCTTGGTTCAGTTATTGGAAAAATTTTAAGTAGTTTTAGAACAACTTGGGCATGTGAATTTACCTTTTCAACTGTAAATTTTATGAAATCTCAATATGGACCAAATATTTCCAATGAAAATTTATCATTGTAATTGAAATATATTATAAGTGTAAAAGTTTTACTAAATTTCTGAGACTTAGTATGAAAATAAGAGTGGAAGAACATAATATACCATCAATAATTTTAGGGTTGATAACATGTTGAGATGGTAATAGTGGGGGTATATTGGATTGTATTCAATTTATTATGAATTAATTTTACCTGTTTCTTTTTTTTTTTTTTAATGTAGCTACTGGAAAAGTTGACACTGTCTTTGTGGCTGTGTTGTATTTCTGAGACAGTGCTGTTATAGAGCTTGCACAAGGCTGCCTTGCTGTGAGGCCCTGATAGAATTTTAGGGGTGGCCTTGTCCTCACCACGGAGCATCTTTAGTTAGATGTTTGCTCTGGATTAAAGCAGGAAGTTGCCTGCTTTTTGTGTGTGGAATGAGTGCAGTGTTAGAACCAAGCAATGACTATAAAGTGAGACATTCATGCTCTCAAGGTCATTACCATAGATTAATTTTTACAAAGTACTGGTGTGATGGTTACTTTTATGTGTCAAGTTGATTTACTTCATGGATGCTCAGATAGCTGCTAAAACATTATTTCTGGATGTGTCTATAAGGGTTTTTTTCTAGAAGAGATTAGCATTTAATTCAATAGATTGGTAAAGAGATTCACCCTCATCAATTAGGGCAGCATCCATTTGTTTGAGACCCCCATGGAACAAAAAGGCAAAGAAAGGGTGAATTCTCTCTCTTCTTGAGCTGGGGCATCCATCTTTTTTTGTCCTCAGACATGGGGCCTCCCAGTTCTTGGGCCTTCAGATTTTGGGACGTATGCCATTGGCCCTCTGGTTCTCAGACCGTAGACCTCAGAGTAAATTATGTCACTGGCTTTCCTGGTTTTCCAGTTTGCAGATGGCAGACTGTGGGACTTCTCAGCTTCCATAACCAAGTGAGCCAATTCCTATCACAAATGTCCTCTTCTGTCTATCTATCTGCTCTTGGTTCTGTTTCTTTGATTAATACACTGTGACAGGTGTTCTAAGTTCAATACAGCAGTGTGTCCTCTCAGCAATCAACCCTACAAGATAGTTTCTATGATTGTCATTATACAGAAAAGGAAACCAAGAGTCAGAGCAGTTAAGTGACTTGCCCAGGACTCAAAGCTATAATTTGAACTCAAGTTTGCCAAACCCAAATTCTTCCTTTCCCACTTCTCCCATTGGAGGAATGGTCCCTTTGAAGGATGGAGACAAATCAAGTGGCCCCATGTGATGGTTTAGCCATCCTGCTTCCAGGCTCAGATGTCCAGCCCTTTCACTTCACTCTTACCCTTGGCCTGAGAACCAAGATTTGGGGTGAGCCTGACTTGAGTTCAAATCCCAGCTCTGCCCTGTTCTAGAAAATTGTTCAGTCTTTCTATTTTCATTTGTCTTGTCCTGAAAAAGAGCCAAGAAAAACCACAGTTCTGAGGAACACATGAGTGAGCTCATGCAAACTATCTATCACAGTCCTGGCTTATAACCTGTTTGCTCACTGTCTCCTATAATGAGGTCCAAAGAGACTTCCCAGAATATAAGTGTATTTCTATACTATTTCTTTTTTTTTAAGTTTTTTTTTTAAAGGTTTTATTTATTTGACAGAGAGAAAGACAGCCAGAGAGGGAACACAAGCAGGGGGAGTGGGAGAGGGAAAGCAGGCTTCCCGTGGAGCAGGGAGCCTGATGTGGGGCTCGATCCCAGGACTCTGGGATCATGACCTGAGCCAAAGGCAGATACTTAACGACTGAGCCACCCAGGCGCCCCTCTATACTATTTCTAATGTTAAATTTCCACTTCTTAGACTTTGAAGTTAATGACTAAGAAGGCCACAGTGTATGAGGTCAGCTGCCTCCTTTTTTCCTGCACTCTTGGTGTTAACAACACTACATTATGCTCTATCCAAGAGAAAACGTTATTTTACCGTCATGGGCCTCATACTTAACACCAGCTGCATGGGAGAAAGCTCACTGTTCAGTATGTTGGAGTCAGAGGCTGTTTTAGAAGTCACCCTCACTCCCACATTTCATCAAGAAGAAAGTGAGGCACTTCAGGGCCAATGGCTCCCAGAACAGATAACCCAGGACCAGACACAGGATCAGGAAGTCTCTTGGACTCCTGGCCCTCCCATCAGTGCTCTTTTCTCTATACCCTTCAGCCTGCCTGCTGTACAGGTGTGTGTGCACCAGTGTGTATGAGAGAGAATGTGTGTGAAAGAGTGTAAGTGTGACAGTTTGTAACAAGGTATGGGCATGACTGTGTGTGAGAATTTGTGAGCATGTGTGTGCACAATGTGTGGGACTGTGTGTGCATGAGAGCCTGCACATCAGAATGTGTGTGATACTTTTGTGGGCTGAACACTTTGGTGTTCCCCAAAATTCATATGTTGAAGCCCTAACCCCCACTAGGATGGTATTAGGATGTAGGCCTTTGGGGAGGTAAATAGGTTAGATGAGGTCATGGGGGTGGAGTCTTTATGATGGGATTAGTGCTCTTAAAAGAAAAGGAAGAGACAGCAGAGTGCTTTCTCTCTGCTGTTGAGGACACTAAAAAGGCCACTGTCTACTCCAGGAAGAGAGCTCTCACCAAGAACTGAGTCTGCAAGCACCTTGATCTTGGATGTCCCAGCCTCCAAAACTGTGAGAAAAAAGGTCTGTCATTTAAGCCATTGGGTCTATGGTTTTGTCATATTTTGTAATGAATACCTAAGCGACAAAGACAGAGACAGTGTGTGAGTGTGTGAGAGATAATGTGTGAGAGAGTGTGTGTGTTTGTGTGTATATTTGAACCATTTGAAAGTAAGCTGGAGATAGCATACCCTTTTGCCCACCAAATACTTTGGTGTATATTTACAAAGAGAAAGGAAATTCCTTCTTATAACCATAACACAGTACCAATATTAATAAATTTAATATCAATAACAATACTATCGTTCAACTCACAGACAATATTTACATTTTATCAGGTCCTCCATAACATAATGCACTTTATAGCTGTGTTTTGTCTCTTTACTTTTTAATTTTGGACATCTCTTTGGTTTTGTGTGTGTGTGACTTGATGTTGGCATTTTTGAGGAGTATAGGCAAGTTCATTTGACTGAACATTTACCCATTTGGCTTTGAACATTTGAGTATCTAAATAATAGTGAGAGGCTCTAGTCCCAAGGTAAGAAGGAATGAGCCTACTCCATCTCTCCTGCAGAATGTGGCCATGATACCTGGACAAATGCATAGGGCAGCTTCTGAAGACTCAGAGAAGTAAATCATGGAAGGACACAAGAATGTAAAGTACCACTGAACAGGAGGTGAATTTGCCATCATTTAAAAATCTCTGTTCCTTAATCTGCCTGGCCCTGGCTGTAGGCACAGTGGCAGAAGTGCACATCAGAGCAGGGCAACTAAAGTCTAAGCTTTGTCATCAGAAAGCCAAAATGGGGAGCTCCG
Organism: Mirounga angustirostris; assembly: GCF_029215605.1. Lineage (NCBI taxonomy): Eukaryota > Metazoa > Chordata > Mammalia > Carnivora > Phocidae > Mirounga > Mirounga angustirostris. The sequence continues at coordinate 91,653,515 of NW_026991718.1, read as the reverse complement.
AGGAACTGGAAAATGCTGGAGATGGTAGGAAGGGAGGAGCTCTGGAAAGTGGCCCATAAAGTTGATACAGGTCTTGTGTAATCAGCACTAAGACACTGAGAGCTGACCAGGGAACCAGAGCATCGCCCAGTGCTGGACCACCACCTGATGGCACGTATGTGTGTTGAAGCATTGCCAAAGTTCTTAGCTGAGTTTTTGTTTTTTTTTTTTTTTTAAATCATAGACTTTATTTTTTGTAGAGAAGTTTTAGGTTAAAGAAAATTGAGCAGATAGTACAGATAATTCCCATACACCCACTGTCCTTCACAGTTTCCTTCACTCCCTTCACAGTTTCTCATGTTATTAACATCTTGCATTGGGGTGGCACATCTGTTACAATTGATGAGCCAATATTAATATATTATTATTAACTGAATCTATAGTTTATATTAGGTTTCATTCTTGGTGTGATACATTCTGTGGGTTTTGGCACAGAATAGTTTCACTGCCCTAAAAATTCCCTCTGTTGCCCTTATTCATCCTCTTCCCCTTTCCCTAATTCTTGGCAACTGATCTTTTCACTGTTATCATAGTTTCATTTTTTCCAGAATGTCATATAGTTGGAATCATATTGTATATAGCCTTTTCAGATTGGCTTCTTTCACTTAGCCATATTCATTTAAAATTCTTCCAGTCTTTTTTTTTTTTTTTTTTTTTAATTCTTCCAGTCTTTTCTTGGCTTTAGGGCTCATTTCTTTTTATCAACAAATAATATTCCAATGTATGGACATACCACAGTTTATCCATTCACCTTTTCTGAAGGGGCTGTACCATTTTGCATTCTCACCAGCAGTAAATGAAGACTTCCTGTTACTCTACATCTTTGCCAGTATTTAGTATTATCAGTTTCTTTTTTAAAAAAATTTTTAGTCATTCTAATCTGTGTATAATGGTATCTCCTTGCTGTTTTAATTTGCAATTTTTAAATGACATAGGATGCTGAACACCTTTTCCTATGCTGATTTGCTACATGTATATCTTCTCTGGTGAGAAGTTTTTTTCAGATCTTTTGCCAATTTTTAGACTGATTGTTTTTATATGTTGAGTTTTAAGAGTTCCTTGTATATTTTGGATATAAGTCCTTTATTAGATATGTGTTCTACAAACATTTACTTTCACTTTGTGGCTTGTCTTTTGCAGAGCCAAAAGCTTTTAATTTAATAAAGTCCAATTTACCAATGTCTTTCCTTCATTGTACTTTTGGTATTGTACCTAAAAACTCATTGCCAAACTCAGGTCGCCTAGATTTTATTCTACTTTATTTTCTAGAAATTCTATCATTCTGTATTTTACATTTAGGTCTATGATCCATTTGAGTTGATTTTGTTAAAGTTGTAAGCTCTGTATCTAGATTCTTTTTCTTTTCCTTCCCCTTCCCCTTCCCATTCTTCTTCTTCTTCCTCTTCTCCATCCTCTTCTCCTTCCTCCTCTTCTTCCCATTCCCCTCCTCCTCCTCCTTCTTCATGTCCAATTGTTTCAGCACTATGGGTTGAAAAACTATCCCTTCTCTGTTGAATTGTCCTACAAAAGCTTTGGAAACTGAATTAACTTTGGTACCATAGCACACGAGACACAAATTGGAATATATAACCTGGTCAAATGCTGCTAAAATAAAACATCAACATATCTATGGGATTAAAGCAAGATCCAGAGTTTTGTAAAAAAATAAATAAAATGTGTAAGATATATTTCAAAATTCCACAGCATATGAAGACTGGGGAAATTTCTGGTTCATGGGTAAAGACAATCAACAGATGACATTACACAGATGCTGGAATTGTCTAACAAAGATTTTAAAACAGTTAACATAAAATTGCTCCAAAAAGCAATTGTGAACACTCTTCAAATGAACAGAGAAATAGAAAGTCTTAGCAAACAAATAGAAGTTATAAAGAAGACACTAACTTAATAGACAGATTTAATAACAGTAAGGAGACAGAAAAGAGTCTGTAAAATTAAAGATAGATCAAAGAAATTATTAAATCTGAACAAAGAGAAAATTTCAGATAAAAATGAAGAAAAGCCTTGTGGGCTTTGGGACAATGACAAAAGGTCCAACATTCATGTCATCAGAGCCTAGAAAGAGAGGAGAAATACTGTGGTACAGGAAAAATATTTGAAGAAATAATGGCTGAAAACTTATGTTTGGTGAAAGCAAAAACTTGTAACTTCAAGAATTGAGCCAAGCCAAGCCATGATGGACCCAAAGAAACCCATGCCCAGACCCATCATAATTGAACTCCTAAATACTACAGTGAAAGGAAAATCTTAAAATAGCTAGTGAAAAATGATGTGTCAAATATTGAGACACCTGAGAAACCACAAAGGCCAGAAGGAAGTGACACAACATTTTTCAAATGCTAAGAGAAAAATACTGTGAAATAGTGAAAATGTCCTTCGGAAATGAATGATAACTAACAATATATTCAGATAGGGGAAAACTAAGAGAAGTCATTGCTATCTTGTCTGCACTAAAAGAATTGCCATAAAAAGTTCATACAGAAGAGAAATGACAAGAAAAAGAACTCAGAACTTCAGAAATAAGAGTGATGGTAATGGTAGATATCCAGGTAAATATACCAGGCTATTCTTCTCCCTTGAATTCTTTAAAATATGTTTAATGGGGGGCAGAGCAAGATGGCGGAGGAGTAGGAGACCTGGATTTCGTCTCCTCTCAGGAATTCAGCTGGATAGGGATCAAACCATTCTGAACACCTACAAACCGAAAAGGAGATCGAAGAAAGGAATAGCAACAACTCTCTGAACAGAAAAGCGACCACTTTCTGGAAAGTCTTTTCTGATTTGTTTAGAGTATATTTTGGGGGACATTGTTACTCTGCTAGCATTTTGTTCTCTCATTAATCTATCCTCCTCTGCACAAAATGACAAGACGGAAAAAATCACCTCAACAAAAAGAACAAGAGGTAGTACCGACTGCCAGGGACCTACTCAATACGGACATTAGTACAATGTCAGAACTAGAGTTCAGAATCATCACTTTAAAGATACTAGCTGGGCTTGAAAAAAATGTGGAAGTTATTAGAGAAACCCTTTCTGGAGAAGTAAAAGAACTAAAATCCAATTAAGTAGAAATCAAAAAGGCTATTAATGAGGTGCAATCAAAAATGGGGTCGCTAAATGCTAGAATAAATGAGGCAGAAGAGAGAATCAGTAATATAGAAGATGAAATGATGGAAAATAAAGAAGCTGAGAAAAAGAGAGATAAACAACTACTGGATCACGAGGGCAGAATTCGAGAGATAAGCGATACCATAAGACAAAACAACATTAGAATAATTGGGATCCCAGAAGAAGAAGAAAGAGAGAGAGGGCCAGAAGGTATAATGGAGCAAATTATAGCAGAGAACTTCCCTAATTTGGGGAAGGAAACAGGCATCAAAATCCAGGAAGCACAGAGAACCCCTCTCAAAATCAATAAAAATAGGTCAACACCCCGACATCTAATAGTAAAACTTACGAGTCTCATAGACAAAGAGAAAATCCTGAAAGCAGCTCGGGAGAAGAGATATGTAACCTACAAGGGTAGAAACATTAGATTGGCAAGGAACCTATCCACAGAGACCTGGGAGGCCAGAAAGGACTGGCAGGATATATTCAGAGCACTAAATGAGAAAAATATGCAGCCAAGAATACTTTATCCAGCTAGGCTGGATAAATAGAAGGAGAGATAAGAAGCTTCCAGGACAAACAAAAGCTAAAGGAATTTGCAAACACAAAACCAGCCCTACAGGAAATCTTGAAAGAGGTCCTCTAAGCAAAGAGAGAGCCTAAAAGCAACATAGGCCAGAAAGGAACACAGACAATATACGGTAACAGTCACCTTACAGGCAATACAATGGCACTAAATTGCTATCTTTCAATAGTTACCCTGAATGTAAATGGGCTAAATGCCTCAATCAAAAGACACAGGCTATCAGACTGGATTAAAAAACAAGACCCATCGATATACTGTCTGCAAGAGACTCATTTTAGACCCAGAGACACCCCCAGATTGAAAGTGAGGGGGTGGAAAACCATTTACCATGCTAATGGACAACAAAAGAAAGCTGGGGTGGCAATCCTTATATCAGACAAATTAGATTTTAAACCAAAGACTGTAATAAGAGATGAGGAAGGACATTATATCCTACTTAAAGGATCTATCCAACAAGAATATCTAACAATTGTAAATATCTATGCCCCTAACATGGGAACAGCCAATTATATAAGGCAATTAATAACAAGAGCAAAGAAACACATCGACAACAATACAATAATAGTGGGGGACTTTAACATCCCCCTCACTGATATGGACAGATCGTCTAAGCAAAAGATCAACAAGGAAATAAAGACTTTAAATGACACACTGCTCCAAATGGACTTCACAGACATATTCAGAACATTCCACCCCAAAGCAACGGAATACACATTCTTCTTAGTGCCCATGGAACATTCTCCAGAATCGATCACATCCTAGGTCACAAATCAGGTCTCAACCAGTACGAAAAGATTGGGATCATTCCCTGCCTATTTTCAGACCACAATGCTTTGAAACTAGAACTCAATCACAAGAGGAAAGTTGGAAAGAACTCAAATACATGGAGGCTAAAGAGCATCCTACTAAAGAATGAATAGGTCAACCAGGAAATTAAAGAAGAATTTAAAAAAATAATGGAAACCAATGAAAATGAAAACACAACTATTCAAAATCTTTGGGATGCAGCAAAGGCAGTCCCAAGAGGAAAGTATATAGCAATACAAGCCTTCCTCAAGAAACAAGAAAGGTCTCAAGTACACAACCTAACCCTACACCTAAAGGAGCTGGAGAAAGAAGAGCAAATAAAACCTAAACCCAGCAGGAGAAGAGAAATAATAAAGATTAGAGCAGAAATCAATGAAATAGAAACCAACAGAACAGTATAACAGATCAACAAAACTAGGAGCTGATTCTTGGAAAGAATTAACAAGATTGATAACCCCCTGGCCAGACTTATCAAAAAGAAAAGAGAAATGACCCAAATCAACAAAATCATGAATAAAAGAGGAGAGATCACAACCAACACCAAAGAAATACAAACAATTATTAGAACATATTATGAGCAACCCTATGCCAGCAAATTAGATAACCTGGAAGAAATGGAGGCATTCCTAGAGATGTATCAACTACCAAAACTGAACCAGGAAGAAATAGAAAACCTGAACAGACCTATAACCACTAAGGAAATTGAAGCAGTCATCAAAAATCTCACAAAAAACAAAAGCCCAGGTCCAGATGGCTTCCCAGGGGAATTCTACCAAACATTTCAAGAAGAACTAATACCTATTTTTCTGAAACTGTTCCAAAAAATAGAAATGGAAGGAAAACTTCCAAACTCATTTTATGAGGCCAGCATTACCTTGATCCCAAAACCCGACAAAGACCCCATCAAAAAGGAGAATTACAGACCAATATCCCTGATGAACATGGATGCAAAAATGCTCACCAAAACACTAGCCAGTAGGATCCAACAGTACATTAAAAGGATTATTCACCATGACCAAGTGGGATTTATCCCTGGGCTGCAAGGTTGGTTCAACATCCAGAAATCAATCAACGTGATACAATACATAAACAAAAGAAAGAACAAGAATCATATGATCCTCTCAATAGATGCAGAAAAAGCTTTTGACAAAGTAAGGCATCCTTTCTTGATCAAAACTCTTCAGAGTATAGGGATCGAGGGTACATACCTCAATATCATAAAGCCATCTATGAAAAACCTACAGTGAATATCATTCTCAATGGGGAAAAACTGAGAGCTTTCCCCCTAAGGTCAGGAACGCGGCAGGGATGTCCACTACCACCACTGCTATTCAACATAGTATTGGAAGTCCTAGCCACAGCAATCAGACAAGAAAAAGAAATCAAAGGCATCCAAATCGGCAAAGAAGAAGTCAAACTCTCACTCTTTGCAGATGATATGATACTTTATGTGGAAAACCCAATAGACTCCACCCCAAAACTGCTAGAACTCATATAGGAATTCAGTCAAGTGGCAGGATATAAAATCAATGCACAGAAGTTAGTGGCATTCCTATACACCAACAACAAGATAGAAGAAAGAGAAATGAAGTAGTCAATCCCATTTACAATTGCACCCAAAATCATAAGATACCTAGGAATATATCTAACCAAAGAGACAAAGGATCTGTACTCTGAAAACTATAAAATACTCATGAAAGAAATTGAGGAAGACACAAAGAAATGGAAAAACGTTCCATGCTCATGGATTGGAAGAACAAATATGGTGAAGATGTCAATGCTACCTAGAGCAATCTACACATTCAATGCAATCCCCATCAAAATACCATCCACTTTTTTCAAAGAAATGGAACAAATAATCCTAAAATTTGTATGGAACCAGAAAAGACCCCGCATAGCCAGAGGAATGTTGAAAAAGAAAAGCAAAGCCAGCGGCATCACAATTCCGGACTTCCAGCTCTATTACAAAGCTGTCATCATCAAGACAGCATGGTACTGGCACAAAAACAGACACAGAGATCAATGGAACAGAATAGAGAGCCCAGAAATGGACCCTCAACTCTATGGTCAACTCATCTTTGACAAAGCAGGAAAGAATGTCCAATGGAAAAAAGACAGTCTCTTCAACAAATGGTGTTGGGAAAATTGGATAGCCACACGCAGAAGAATGAAACTGGACCATTTCCTTACACCACACACAAAAATAGACTCCAAATGGTTGAAAGACCTCAATGTGAGTCAGGAGTCCATCCAAATCCTAAAGGAGAACACAGGCAGCAACCTCTTTGACCTCAGCCAAAGCTACTTCTTCCTAGAAACATCGCCAAAGGCAAGAGAAGCAAGGGCAAAAATGAACTATTGGGACTTCATCAAGATAAAAAGCTTTTGCAAAGCAAAGGAAACAGTCAACAAAACCAAAAGACAACCGACAGAATGGGAGAAGATATTTGCAAATGACATATCAGATAAAGGGCTAGTATCCAAAATCTATAAAGAACTTATCAAACTCAACACCCAAAGAACAAAGAATCCAATCAAGAAATGGGCAGAAGACATGAACAGACATTTTTCCAAAGAAGACATCCAAATGGCCAACAGACACATGAAAAAGTGCTCAATGTCGCTCGGCATCAGGGAAATTCAAATCAAAACTTCAATGAGATACCACCTCACACCAGTCAGAATGGCTAAAATTAACCAGTCAGGAAACGACAGATGTTGGCGGGGATGCAGAGAAAGGGGAACCCTCGTACACTGTTGGTGGGAATGCAAGCTGGTGCAGCCACTCTGGAGAACTGTATGGAGGTTCCTCAAAACGTTGAAAATAGAGCTACCCTATGATCCAGCAATTGCACTACTGGGTATTTACCCCAAAGATACAAAAGTAGGGATCTGAAGGGGTACGTGCACCCCGATGTTTATAGCAGCAATGTCCACAATAGCCAAACTGTGGAAAGAGCCAAGATGTCCATTGACAGATGACTGGATAAAGAAGAAGTGGTATATATATACAATGGAATATTATGCAGCCATCAAAAGGAATGAGATCTTGGCATTTGCAACGACATGGATGGAGCTGGAGGGTATTATGTTGAGTGAAATAAGTCAAACAGAGAAAGATATGTATCATATGATCTCACTGATATGAGGAATTCTTAATCGCAGGAAACAAACAGGGTTGCTGGAGGGGGGGGTGGGGTGGGAGGGATGGGGTGACTGGGTGATAGACACTGGGGAGGGTATGTGCTCTGGTAAGTGCTGTGAATTGTGCAAGACTGTTGAATCTCAGATCTGTACCTCTGAAACAAATAATGCAATATAGAAAAGAAAAAGAAGAAGAAGAAGGTAGCAGGAGGGGAAGAATGAAGCGGGGGAAATCGGAGGGGCAGACGAACCATGAGAGACAATGGACTCTGAAAAACAAACAGGGTTCTGGAGGGGAGGGGGGTGGGAGGATGGGTTAGCCTGGTGGTGGGTATTGAGGAGGGCACATTCTGCATGGAGCACTGGGTGTTATGCACAAACAATGAATCATGGAACACTTCATCTAAAACTAATGATGTAATGTATGGGGATTAACATAAGAATTAAAAAAAATATGTTTAATGGTTCAAAGCAAAAATATAAATATTTTCTGGGTAGGTCTTCAATGAATATGCATGTAATATATAAGACAGCTATAATGTGAAGGACGGAAGGTAAAGGACACTATATAGTGATACCCTTTCTACATTCCACATAAAGTGTTGAATTTTGGGTTCTAAGTTGACTGTGAAAAATTAAGTATGCATATTATAATCCCCAGAGGAACCAATAACTTTTATGCAAAAAGATACAGTAAAAAACACAGAAAAGTTAAAATGGCATACGAGGAAATGTTTAAGTCACCCAAAGATAGACAGGAAAGGGGAAACCCAAGAATGAAAAACAGAGAATAAACAGAAAATAACTAAAATAGATCAGCAATTACATGAAACCCAGATGGTTGAAACACATTAATAAAATGACTACTGTTAAGATGGATAAAACGCATGACCTGATTATCTGCTGTCTCCAAGAATATCTCTTCAAATTTAGGTAACGTAAAAAAAATGAAAGTAGATATGCCATCAAATGCTAATGAAGAGAAATTAAAATGGCTATATCCATATCTAAAAAATGTACACTTCAAAGCAAAGAACATTACCAAGGATAAACAGAGACATCACCTAATGCTAAAAATGGTCAATTGACAAGTAGGCATAAAAATGTTAAATGTGTATACACCTGAAAACAAAATCTGCAAAATATGTGAAGCAAAAACTGATAGAATTGAAAAGATAAATAGACCAATCCACAATTACAGTCAGATATTTCAATAGCCCTTTATTCATAGTTGATAGAACAAGTAGGCACAAATCAGCAAGGGTATGGTACACTTGTACAACACTATTAACCCATTTGTTCTGATTGCTACTTATAGAGCACACCACCCAGCAACAGCAGAATATACGTTCTTCTCAAATGGACATGGAAGGGAACATTTACCAAGCCTGATCACATTCTGAACTAGCAAACAAACCCCAATAAAGTCAAAAGGATTGAAGTCTTACAAAGTTATGTTCTGTGACCACAATGGAATTAAATTAGAAATCAGTAACTTAGGGCGCCTGGGTGGCTCAGTTGGTTAAGCGACTGCCTTCGGCTCAGGTCATGATCCTGGAGTCCCGGGATCGAGTCCTGCATCGGGCTCCCTGCTCCGCAGGGAGTCTGCTTCTCCCTCTGACCTTCCTCCTTCTCATGCTCTCTGTCTCTCATTCTCTCTCTCTCAAATAAATAAATAAAATCTTAAAAAAAAAAAAAAAAGAAATCAGTAACTTAAAAATAAGGGGAAAATATCCCCAACCTTGGAAATTAAGCAGCACACTTTTAAATAAATCCATGGGTCAAGAGAAAGTTTCAGGAAAATGTAAAAAAAAATATTTTAAACTGAACAAAAATGAAAATGCAACATACCAAAATTTGTAGGGCACAGGTAAGTTGGTGCTTACAGTGAAATTGGTAGCATTGAATGTTTAAATTAGAAAAAGAGAGAAAAACCTCAACTCCATAAGCAGAAAATAGAAATAATTTAAGACTAGAACTCAATGAAATGGAAAAGAGAATGTAGTAGAGAAAATCAATGAAAACAAAAACTGGTTCTTTAAAAATACTAACACATTGATAAACTTCTGGAGAGATGGACAAAGGAAAAGACACAGACTAACAATGTTGGGAATTGAAAATGGGGGTGTCATTACAGATCACACAAATAGGAAATAAGAAAAAGAAAATAAATGTGTTGTATGGAAAATTCTAGGTACATAAATTAGACATCTTAAAACAGGACGAGGTTTGGTTCTGGACATAGAGATCACATGCCTTGTTCTTTTGCATCCATATCTCAGATTCCCTCTGGGTAGCCAACCTTCCTCAATACTCCTGCCATATGCTTTCAGTGGATCCCATCTCCTGGTCCAGAACATGAGCTTCATTTGACTCACGTTGGGACAACCTGAGCATTGCTTTCACCTGGCTGTTGTGGCTCCTTTGAGGGGATAGAGAAAGGGGCATCCGAAATCAGTGAGAAGGTTGACATGATAGGAGCCCTGCACTAAGGAAGCAGCCAAGAGTCCAGGAATGAGCCCAACATAGCATAAGGCAGAGATGAAAGATGGAGAATCACGATGTCATGTCCTGACACCAATTTGCAGCATTTGAATCTATCCCCCAACTCTTCAGTTATATGAGTCAATACAGAACTTACCATTTCCCTTCACTTTATTTCTTCCTCTTCTTTTATCCTTTTCCATTAAACCCATTTGAATTGGATTTTCAGTGAATAACCACCAGAGAGATATGGTGACCTATGCTTCTTTAGGTTTTGTTGAATGTAAAAATCTCTCAGTTCTGCTGATATGGGAATCCATTATTGTCTAGCTTGAGTGGTTAGAGCTTACTAATAATGTGTCCACCATGGTGACTAACTTCTATTTTCATAGATAAAAGTTTACACAAACTTTTTAAAGAGTACTGTTCATTTCTCATTTTGTTTAAAAATGGAACAAAGATACAGTAACAGCTACCAGTAGAGACACTGCTGTTGAAGTGTAATCCTTGGGTTGGTTTGGTTTTTATACCTCCTTCCCTGCTCCTATGTCCCCTGCCAAGCACAGTGTGTAAAATATTGTTCTATAATTTATCATCCAAACTAGGTCATTTTAGAGAATAAAAGAAGACACCCATAATAAATATATTCTGATGAAAAAGGCTTACACAGAGAGAACTCCAGGCAAAATTGGGACACATGCTCACTCTGGTTCTATATGGTAAGAGTTGAAAGGAAAACAAAGTATAGTGAAATCAGAACACATGGGTTCCAGTGCCATTTCTACCACCCACCAGCTGTGGGATCCTCCACAAGTGACTTGACCTCTCTGACCTGAGCCTCAGATTTCTCCATTAGTGAATTGGACAGGACAGTAAGTGTTACCTCACTGGAGACTGTGGTAAGATCACAGTTATGAGAGTCTTTGTCAACCACAAAGCTCAATGTAATGGTGGTTTTTTTATTATATAAACTGATATAATTAGGTTGATTCTAACAATGTGCTTGTACTTAATTGTACACAATGGATGAGTTCTTAGAAAAAAAGCTCAGCATGAATAGGAACTTTGAAAACTGTCTCTTATTTAGAAAGCTCACTGTTAAACAACATTCTCTGAGAAATTCTTCTGTAAAGTTCAGAACTTGTTGTGGAATGAACAATCATTCACGCTTACATCTTCTACATGGGGAAGTGCTTCTGAGCAAAGCACATCCCTAATGCTCTCAGTGTCTGTTTCCCTGGCTAGACATGGGGAATGAGGCATTTCACAAATGCTAGGTTACCTAGCCATGATGCAGCCTGTGGAGAAGACTCCAGTGCAAACATTTTGGGGGCCCAATATGACCATGAAGAAAAAAGCCACAACAACGTACATTTTTGAAAAGCAGGGCCCCGTCAGTTTAACTTATTTCACATTGCTCCCACACAGCACCAGGCTCCAGGGAGCTAATGTAAATGAGACACAACTGCAGACGAGAGGCAACCTGCACATGCTGGTTGCATGACTGGTGCTCAAATAGCCTCACTCAGGTGTTCATTGTCAGGTTTCTAGAACCTTCTATGCGTCCGTAACCCTTGTGAAGCCAGGTCTGCCCAGCCTCCTGGAGGGACAATCAGAAAATGCTTTCTATTCACATTAGTGCAGTGCCAAGCTGATTGCTCCTCCCCCATGTGTGTGCCGCCATCTGGGACAACTTAGCTATTGTCTGTTGGGGCCTTTGAAGCTTGATTATAGGAGAAGGGAAAACATCAGCTACAATAGAGCTGTCTGCCCTGTTTGGGGACACCAGTTCAATCTTTTCTTTCTCTCTCTTTTTAAAAATTCACGTATTTTTTATCATCTCCACATAGGGCCAAATACTGGTAGTGGAACGTCGTCTGGAATCCTTTCTCTTGAATGGAATGAGCCCCACATGCAGCTGTTTTCCAGCCTCCATAAAACCAGTTTTGTGAACATGATCATGTTGATAAAAGATTTATTCCAGTCCTCTCATTCTATTTTTACTCAGTGAATGCCAAAAGGATCTAAAATTTCAAAGCATAAATCAAAGCATAAATGCTGATAACATAGTTTTTCCATTTCCTTAGCTCCATGTCCTCACTCTGCCTCCAAAACTTTATCCTTAAGAAACAGTCATGGATGTAAATAAAATTTATTGTTTTCAATGGTAAAACTTTCATGTTAGATAATAGGAGATTAAGTAAAAAATATCTTTAAAATTGCATATTATATTACATATTAGCATATTCTTGCAGAAATGTTGTATTCAAATGGGACCAAATCTACACCATACTGTGAGCTGAGGGTGGGCATGGCTAAGTTACAAAGTCATATCTACTTTGGTAAAGTAATAATGAATGTATGCTTGATTCCAGTGTTATACCCCAAATAATTAACAGCCATCAATTCCGTGGGTTGGAATTGGAGAACACTTTTCTTTCTTTCCAACTTTTTCTCTGCTTCCCTCTACTTAATTGGATTTTTGAATTATTATACAATGAACTTGTGTTACATTTGTAATAAAACACCCTTGTAAGGTAAGTTTAAAAATGTTAATGAAAGACTAACATTACACAAACTTAATTTACACCCAGAAATTGAGTGTCAGAGTACAGGCGCAATCAAGGTAACCATGGCAATGGAAGGCTAGCATGACACGGATGTCACAAAGGGGTGAATAACCCATACACACTTAGTGCCTTTTTGAGGGCAGAATTTTGTACATACCTTCAAATATCTTTTATATTCAGGTATTCTCAAGTTATAAAATCAGGATAGCCATTGTAGCAGAGATATTAGTTATCAAATGTCCCTCTTCTTCCCTTTCTGTTAGTAATATTTTTCTCTGCATTTAAGCAGAGTATGTCCCCTCATCTGTAGGTCTAGGTGTCTAGCTTCTCTTGAAGTGGGGCATGGCCATCTGAGGGAATTCTGGTCAGGTATGTGAACAGCTGTGGTGAGAGCAACCTCTGAGTCATGCTCTTCTCTTTCCTCTGTCCCTTGGTTCTGCCATATGGTATTGGGAGGTAAAGCAATCTCTTACAACCTGAGATATAATCCATACAACAAGAACTAAGGCAGTTGGGAGCCTGATTCTATTGAACCAACATGTTAGTCCTGAATTGGGCCCTTTTGGTTTTGCCAGACAAGGGAGCATTGTTAGCCCTTTCTTGATCTCGCTCCATCTTGAAATGGGAGGGGACAGTTCCTCACCATCCTGCCTTGAAGTTTTTACTGCCATTTCAACTCTTAGCCCCTTTTCCCCTGGTTTGTGTGACCTATGTGACTTATGTTTTGTTAGGTTCCACAGTGTGGGTAATTTATTACCCCTGCTTACTCAAAACCACATTTTGATGTATGTAATTTTTACTTTGTTGTCTCCAATCATTATGTTTTGAACGGGTAGCCTTATTGATGCACAGATCACTGGGTCTTTTCCCCAGTGTTTCTGCAGGTCTGGGATGGATCCCAAGAATGCATTTCTAACAAGTTCCTGGGTGGACAGCAGGATCACATTTTGAGAACTGTTCTAGAGTACTCTTGCCCTAGCAAAGCCTTTATGCCCTTGTTGTGCTATAGGGACTTCTCTGGTGCATCCTGGTATCTTGTGTTTCCTCTTTTGCTGTGTTGATTTTTGGGCAGCATGTGGAGGGAAGATATTGTCACCAAAGTATGGATAGGAGAGAGGACAATGGTGGATGTCTGAGATATAGTGGCATGGGAGGCTCAGCAAGGCCTGACAAGACAGCAATGTCTTTTTCCTCAGAGCACCCTGTGAGCCCAGGTAGCTGAGTCATTAAATAAAAATCCTTAGGAAACATTGACATTGGATCCCCACTCAATGTTTGTTCTACAAACTTGGAATGCTTGCTCCATCCAGAAACCTCAAAATTACTTTGCCATTAACACCTGTGTGAGTGGCAGGGCTTGCGTCATTAAGATTACCAGAGGAAAATGGCTGCCTCATCTTGAACTGAGGAAGTATTAAGAATTAATGAGGTATAGAGGAGGAGCAAAATGGCGGAGGAGTAGGAGACCTGGATTTTGTCTGGTCCCAGGAACTTAGCTGAATAGGGATCAAGCCATTCTGAACACCTATGAACTCAACAGGAGATCAAAGAAAAGAATAGCAACAATTCTCTGAACAGAAAGGTGACCACTTTCTGGAAGGTAGGACGTGTGGAGAAGTGAATCCAAGGTGATATTTGGGAGAATAGACAGCAGGGGAGGGGGCCTCCGTCAGCTGCTTCTGGCAAGTGAAAGACCCACAGAGCACAAAATTGAAACTTTTAGAAGTCTGCTCCACTGAGGGACGTCCCTCTAGTGGCTAAGCAGGGGATGGAACCCTCGCTGGGACACTGTGATCTCAGGACCCTCAGGGTCACAGGAAGACCGGGGGTACCTGAGTGCAGCAGAGCTCCCAGGTATGGAGCAGGGAAGCTGGCTGCAGAGATGGAGCTGAGGAGTGGGCTCTCAGCCCGGGGTTGCCACAAACCATGATCCATGGCACAGTCAGGCCAGTGCTCCTCCAGCAGGGACCCAACAAGCAGGAGATCCGGGGAGATTCCCCTTCCTTCCCCGGGAGGAGCGGTGCAGGAGTGCACACAGGGATCTGCTGGATTTGGAGAGTCCACATGGGGTCGTGTGCCAGAGATAGAAACGCTCCATCACAGGCTGGGTGAGCACAGAGTGCAGCAGAGACTGGGGAGGCAGGAGTGATTGACTGCTTTTCTCTGGGGGTGCACTGAGGAGTGGGGCCCCAAGTTCTCGGCTTCTCCAGGGCAGAGATTGGGAGGCCACTATTTTCACTCTCGTCCTCCAAAGCTGTAGGGAAAGCTTGCAGGGAACAAAAGCTCCCAAGAGCAAACCCTAGCAGATTAGTTAGCCCGGACTGGCAAGGGTGGGGCAATTCTGCCACCGGCGGACATTTGCGGACCACAGCAACAGGTCCCTCCCCCAGAAGACCAGAACAGCCAGCCAAGACCAAGTTTACCAATCAATTAGAACAGCAGAAATCCAGTGCTAGGGGATTACTGCACATAGAATTCATGGCTTTTTTACCATGATTCTTTAGTCTTTCAAAGTTAATTTTTTTTTACATTCTTTTTCTTTCTTTTTTTTTTGAATTTTTCTTTTTCCCTTTTTCAACCAATATCTTATCAATCCCTTTTTTAAAAAACATTTTTATTTTTCATTTTTAGAATCACATTCTATCCCTTCATAGTAGTTACCCTTATTTTTGGCATATATATATATATAAGTTGTTCTCTCTTTAAAGTTTTGAGATACAGTTTCTTCTAACAGATCAAAATATACCCTAAATATCTAGTGTATGCCTTTGATCTAGTCTCCTGCCTGATCACATTCTCTCCCTTTTTTTTAATCCTCTTCTTTCTTTTTTCAACCAACTTCTTATCATCAATTCCTTTTATAAAACCTTTTATAATTTTCATCTTTACAGTCATATTCCATCCCTTCATTGTACTAACCCTTATTTTTGTACATATATAAGTTTTTCTTTCTTTAAAATTTTGGGAGACACTTTCTTCTAACAGACCAAAATATGCCCAAAATCTAGAGTGTGGCACTGATCTATGCACTAGCCTGATCATATTTGATCATATTCTGTTTTATTTTGTTTTGTTTTGTTTTTGTTTGTTTTTATCTTTTTCTTTTTCTTTTTTCTTTCTTTCCCTTTCTTTTCCCCCAGTTTCAGGTCTTTTCTGATTTGTTTAGAGTATATTTTCTGGGGATGTTGTTACCCTGTTAGCATTTTGTTCTCTCATTCATCTATTCTCTTCTGGACAAAATGACAAGGTGGAAAAAATCACCTCAACAAAAAGAACAAGAGGCAATACCAACTGCCAGGGACCTAATCAATGTGGACATCAGTAAGAATTCAGAACGAGAGTTCAGAATGATGATTTTAAAGATACTATCTGGGCTTGAAAAAAGCAAGGAACTTATTAGAGAAAGCCTTTCTGGAGAAATAAAAGAACAAAAATCTAACCAAGACAAAATCAAAAAGGCTATTAATGAGGTGCAATCAAATATGGGTGCTCTAACTGCTAGGATAAATGAGGCAGAAGAGAGAATTAGTGATATAGAAGACCAAATGATGGAATATAAAGAAGCTGAGGAAAAAAGAGATAAACAACTACTGGATCACGAGGGCAGAATTCGAGAGATAATCGATACCATAAGACGAAACATTAGAATAATTGGGATCCCAGAAGAAGAAGAAAGAGAGAGAGGGGCAGAAGGTATACTGGAGCAAATTATAGCAGAGAACTTCCCTAATTTGGGGAAGGAAACAGGCATCAAAATCCAGGAGGCAGAGAACCCCTCTCAAAATCAATAAAAATAGGTCAACACCTGACATCTAATAGTAAAACTTACGAGTCTCAGAGACAAAGAGAAAATCCTGAGAGCAGCTTGGGAGAAGAGATATGTAACCTATAATGATAAAAACATTAGATTGGCCACCGACCTATCCACAGAGACCTGGCAGGCCAGAAAGGACTGGCAGGATATATTCAGAGCACTAAATAAGAAAAATATGCAGTCAAGAATACTTTATCCAGCTAGGCTGTCATTGAAAATAGAAAGAGAGATAAAAACTTCCAGGACAAACAAAAACTAAAGGAATTTGCAAACACAAAACCAGCCCTACAAGAAATCTTGAAAGGGGTCCTCTAAGCAAAGAGAGAGCCTAAAAGCAACATAGACCAGAAAGGAACACAGACAATATACAGTAACAGTCACCTTACAGGCAATACAATGGCACTAAATTCCTATCTTTCAATAGTTACCCAAAACGTAAATGGGCAAAATGCCCCAATCAAAAGACACAGGCTATCAGATTGGATTAAAAAACAAGACCCATCAATATGCTGTCTGCAAGAGACTCATTTTAGACCCGAAGACGCTTCCGGATTGTAAATAAGGCGGTAGAAAACAATTTACCATGCTAATGGACACCAAAAGAAAGCTGGGGTGGCAATCCTTATATCAGACAAGTTAGATTTTAAACCAAAGACTATAATAAGAGATGAGGAAGGACACTATATCCTACTGAAAGGGTATATCTAACAAGATTTAACAATTGTAAATATCTATGCCCCTAACATGGGAGCAGCCAATTATATAAGGCAATTAATAACAAAAGCAAAGAAACACATTGACAACAATACAATAATAGTGGGGGACTTTAACACCACCCTCACTGAAATGGACAGATCATCTAAGCAAAAGATCAACAAGGAAATAAAGACTTTAAATGACACACTGCTCCAAATGGACTTTACAGATACATTCAGAACATTCCATCTCACAGCAACAGAATACACATTCTTCTCTAGTGCCCATGGAATTCGGCAGAATAGATCACATCCTAGGTCACAAATCAGGTCTCAACCAGTACCAAAAGATTGGGATCATTCCCTGCCTATTTTCAGACCACAATGCTTTGAAACTAGAACTCAATCACAAGAGGAAAGTTGGAAAGAACTCAAATACATGGAGGCTAAAGAGCATCCTACTAAAGAATGAATAGGTCAACCAGGAAATTAAAGAAGAATTAAAAACATTCATGGAAACAAATGAAAATGAAACACAACTGTTCAAAATCTTTGGGATGCAGCAAAGACAGTCCCAAGAGGAAAGTGTATAGCAATACAAGCCTTTCTCAAGAAACTAGAAAGGTCTCAAGTACACAACCTAACCCTATACCTAAAGGAGCTGGAGAAAGAACAGCAAATAAAGCATAAGCCTAGCAGGAGAAGAGAAATAATAAAGATCAGAGCAGAAATCAATGAAATAGAAACCAAAAGAACAGTAGAACAGATCAACAAAACTAGGAGCTGGTTCTTTGAAAGAATGAACAAATTGATAACCCCCTGGCCAGACTTATCAAAAAGAAAAGAGAAATGACCCAAATCAACAAAATCATGAATGAAAGAGGAGAGATCACAACCAACACCAAAGAAATACAAACAATTATAAGAACATATTATGAACAACTCTATGCCAGCAGATTAGATAACCTGGAAGAAATGGAGGCATTCCTAGAGATGTATCAACTACCAAAACTGAACCAGGAAGAAAAAGAAAACCTGAACAAACCTATAACCACTAAGGAAATTGAAGCAGTCATCAAAAATCTCCCAAAAAACAAAAGCCCAGGGCCAGATGGCTTCCCAGGGAATTCTACCAAACATTTCAAGAAGAACTAATACCTATTCTTCTGAAACTGTTCCAAAAAATAGAAATGGAAGGAAAACTCCCAAACTTGTTCTATGAGGCCACCATTACCTTGATCCCCAAACCAGACAAAGACCCCATCAAAAAGGAGAATTATAGACCAATATCCTTGATGAACGTGGATGCAAAAATTCTCACCAAAATACTAGCCAATAGGATCCAACAGTACATTAAAAGGATTATTCACCATGACCAATTGGGATTTATCCCTGGGCTGCAAGGTTGGTTCAACATCCAGAAATCAATCAACGTGATACAATACATTAACAAAAGAAAGAACAAGAACCATATGATCCTCTCAATAGATACAGAAAAAGCATTTGACAAAGTATAGCATCCTTTCTTGATCAAAACTCTTCAGAGTATAGGGATCGAGGGTACATACCTCAATATCATAAAAGCCATCTATGAAAAACCTACAGCAAATATCATTCTCAATGGGGAAAAACTGAGAGCTTTCCCCCTAAGGTCACGAACGCAGCAGGGATGTCCACTCTCACCACTGCTATTCAACATAGTATTAGAAGTCCTAGCCACAGCAATCAGACAACAAAAAGAAATAAAAGGCTTCCAAATTGGCAAAGAAGAAGTCAAACTCTCACTCTTTGCAGATGATATGATACTTTATGTGGAAAACCCAAAAGACTCCACCCCGAAACTGCTAGAACTCATACAGGAATTCAGTAAAGTGGCAGGATATAAAATCAGTGCACAGAAATCAGTGGCATTCCTATACACCAACAACAGGACAGAAGGAAGAGAAATGAAGTAGTCGATCCCATTTACAATTGCACCCAAAACCATAAGATACCTAGGAATAAATCTAACCCAAGAGGCAAAGGATCTCTACTCAGAAAACTATAAAATACTCATGAAAGAAATTGAGGAAGACACAAAGAAATGGAAAAACGTTCCATGCTCATGGATTGGAAGAACAAATGTGGTGAAGATGTCAATGCTACCTAGAGCAATCTATACATTCAATGCAATCCCTATCAAAATAACATCCACTTTTTTCAAAGAAATGGAACAAATAATCCTAAAATTTGTATGGAACTAGAAAAGACCCCACATAGCCAGAGGAATGTTGAAAAAGAAAAGCAAAGCTGGCGGCATCACAATTCCTGACTTCAAGCTCTATTACAAAGCTGTCATCATCAAGACAGTATGGTACTGGCACAAAAACAGACACAGAGATCAATGGAACAGAATAGAGAGCCCAGAAATGGACCCGCAACTCTATGGTCAACTCATCTTTGACGAAGCAGGAAAGAATGTCCAATGGAACAAAGACAGTCTCTTCAACAAATTGTGTTGGGAAAATTGAATAGCCACATGCAGAAGAATGAAACTGGACCATTTCCTTACACCACACGCAAAAATAGACTCCAAATGGTTGAAAGACCTCAATGTGAGACAGGAGTCCATCCAAATCCTAAAGGAGAACACAGGCAGCAACCTTTTTAACCTCAACCCCAGCAACTTCTTCCTAGAAACATCACCAAAGGCAAGGGAATCAAGGGCAAAAATGAACTATTGTGACTTCATTAAGATAAAAAGCTTTTGCACAGCAAAAGAAACAGTCAACAAAACCAAGACAACCGACAGAATGGGAGAAGATATCTGCAAATGACATATCGGATAGTGTTAGTTCCAAAATGTATAAAGAACTTCTTAAACTCAACACCCAAAGAACAAATGATCCAATCAAGAAATGGGCAGAAGACATGAACAGACATTTTTCTAAAGAAGACAACTAAATGGCCAACAGACACATGAAAAAGTGCTCAACATCACTCAGCATCAGGGAAATCCACATCAAAATCTCAATAAGATATCACCTCACACCAGTCAGAATGGCTAAAATTAACAAGTCAGGAAATGACAGTTTTTGGCGGGGATGCGGAGAAAGGGAAACCCTCATACACTGTTGGTGGGAATGCAAGCTGGTGCAGCCACTCTCAAAAACAGTATGGAGGTTCCTCAAAAAGTTGAAAATAGAGCTACCATATAATCCAGCAATTGCACTACTGGGTATTTACCCCAAAGATACAAATGTAGGGATCCGAAGGTGTACATGCACCCCGATGTTTATAGCAGCAATGTCCACAATAGCCAAACTGTGGAAAGAGCCAAGATGTCCATCGACAGATGAATGGATAAAGAATATGTGTTTTATATATACAGTGGAATATTATGCAACCAATAAAAGGAATGAAATCTTGCCATTTGCAATGACGTGGATGTAACTGGAGGGTGTTATGGTGAGCAAAATAAGGCAATCAGAGAAAGACATGTATCATATGACCTCACTGATATGAGGAATTCTTAATCTCAGGAAACACACTGAGGGTTGCTGGAGTGATGGGGGGTGGAAGGGATGGGATGGCTGGGTGATAGACATTGGGGAGGGTATATGCTATGGTGAGTACTGTGAATTGTGCAGGACTGTTGAATCACAGTTCTGTACCTCTGGAACAAATAATACATTATATGTTAAAATAAAAAGAAGATAGTAGAGGGAAAAATGAAGGGGTGGCAATTGGAGGGGGAGATGAACCATGAGAGATGATGGTTCTGAAAACAAACTCTGGGTTCTAGAGGGGAGAGGGGTAGGAGGATGGGTTAGTCTGGTGATGCCTCTAAAATAGGGCATGTTCTGCATGGAGCACTGGGTGTTTTACGCAAACAATGAGTCATGGAACACTACATCAAAAACTAATGATGTAATGTATGGTGATTAACATAACATAATAAAAAAATGAAAAAATAAGAATGAGGTATCAGTACTCACAGTTTGATAAACTGCAAAGCACCTTTCCCACGCCTCTACTCCCTCTACTGCTTCTGTCCTCTGATTACTTGACATTAGACATTTTAGAAGACCAAATGGCAACTGTAGGTCTATGGATATCACAAGAAAAAATGGAAGAGAGAAAAGATTTTGCAATTTTGGCAGAGAGTCATGAAAACACTATGACTTATTTGATGTATTTTATTTGAGGGATCAGACCACACAGCATTTGCGCTTGCTGGTTACGCCAAGTGAGTCAGATTGGATGGAAAGGATAATTTGTTGGAAAGGATGCATGTCAATGACACCATGAAAGAATCTGTTGGTGATTCCTGACAGTGGGGGTTACAGGCAACCTGAGGGCTGGTCTCAACTGTCTACTCCTCCTGGGTCTGAACTGTTCTTAGGAAAACTGCTGTATTGTAACATTGAGAGCCTACCTCTAGAATGCTGTGACCTGCCCCTGGGAAACTTTGTAGGTCTGGAAATAGTCACAATATTTGTACTTTGACTGTTAGAGAACATGCGGCCATTCTCTTGTTCATAATGGATTGCATGTGAAACCCCTCAGAGGTCTTTGTTCTGCTCTGTTGTTGGGACTGGGTAGTTTTGATGAACCATGAAGTCCATGCTCATCAGTGTTTCCTTGTATTGTATTTTCTTCAAGACTTTGGAGGATATATTTATCCATTGTGATTCACTGTAGCTCAAAGCTCTTTATAGGCACTCTCCAGGGGTATCTTTATAAAGTTCTTTGAAAGAAGTTGGTAAGTGTTACAATAATATCCATTTGAATATGTAATATTATTATAATATATGGATATGAATATATTATTCATTACATGTGGCTGTTATGAAGATGAGTGCTAATAATTATTCAAAGATCTTTTCAAATATTAACTCATTAACTCAAACCAATCTAATGAAGTCAGTGCCATTTCTGTCATCATTTTACAGATGAGGGAACTGAGATACAGTCTGTAATTTGCCCAAGGTCACACAGTAAGTGGTAACCAGGGCTAGAAGGCAGGTATTCCATATTAGACCCCATGCTCTTAACTACTTACTGATTGTTTTGCTGATGAGATTTGATTGGCAGAAGCTGCTTGCAAGCTTGTTACTGAACCCACTGGAATCAAAAGCACATGTGTGTTTCTGGACAGAGAGGTGAAGGGAGGGAGCCCTACATTTCTTTCCATTGTTTTAGAATCAAATACAAACTCTTTAGTGTGGCCTTCCTAGGTTACCTTCCCAGCTTCCCTTCCCAGACACATAGGACTGTCCCAAGTGTGCCAGGGGCATCCATACTCTATACATTTGCTAATAACATCTCCTCATTCTGGAATGGGCTTCAGTCCCATGCCCTGTTTGTACACCTTTAACTTGGGCAAATTCCCTGTAGAGCTTTTCAGTTTGAGTGCCACATTGGTTGCTAATATGTTGAGATAATGGCCCCTGAACACTCAGAACAATTGGGCATGGTCAAGGGCTGCTGGAGCCCTTATTATGGTCCTTTCCAGCCCTACCTGTTTATTTCAATGTGCCATATAAAGATGACATTTATCTTTGCCTTTCTCTGAGTTGCTCTGTGCCCAAGGAACTTATCTATGTGGACTTCCAAACTAGGGTCCCTTGAAAAAGATCAGAGAGCAACAGTGAGAGGTGGAGGTATTTCTTCTTCCACTCCCTCCCAGACTTGGTGCCACAGTTCTGGCAACAGCTATGTCCTGTCCTTCCCTCCTAAGCTGGACCTTCACCTGGAAGCCCCTCCTCCATGGCTCCAGGTCTTCAGTGGGAGTACTAGCTTCCCACTGTGCTTGTCTCTGGGGGTTTTCCAGGCCTGCTGGGTCACTCTGCTAACAACACTGCTTCTCCTTCATCAAAATCTCTATGCTTGAACCATTCGGGCGAATTCTCTCTCTCGTTGGGACTCTGACCCCTGCAACTCCTTCCTCCAAAACTGTTTCTGGGCCTTGTCTTGTAACTCACAAATGGTCACTACTCACATAGGATAGGTCCCATTTAAAGGAACACAAGGCATCCTTAAAAGAATTGGAATTACAAGTAGACTTAAGCATCCCTCGATTTCTTAGAAAGGTATGGTGTTAGATTTCTTCTGCTCCTCTTCCTACCACACTCTTTGTGGTAGGTCTTAAGTACATGTTACAGTATAATGGATATTCTTCCTTTATCCAGAACACAAGTCAGTCATTAGGTTATTCCCTTAATGTCAGTGTGCATCTTGTTTATGTGCTTGTCTTCCCTGGAAATCTATTAGCTCCACTGGATAAGGATGGGTATCTTTAGGACTCGTTCAAAATAAATGTTTCTTGAATGCATACATGTATGCAATACAGTTGGTAAGAGTTAGGGTCCATCTTGCAGCTGTAAGACAAACAAAGATTATGGGTCCCTATCCTGATCCTCTAAACTTCAAAATGGAGCAGATCTCCTTCCTGTGGTCCCAGTGGTGTACTACAGCAGATTCAGAGGTCTGATTCTCCCTTTAGTTAGCTTCCCTCTGTGCCATGTTTGGAGGACAATGGGGCATTGAGCACCTCACCCTAGCTGGGCAAGCTGCTGAGCAAAGAAGTCAGGATTCCCGACACCCAGCCCAATGCTCTCTTGACTAAACCACATGGGCTGTTTTCCTCCTCCCTGCCTTGGACCACTCAGCTCTTCTTGACTCAGACACCACTGATCTCTTTCCCGGGATACACACCCACCTGCTCCCTGGAGCCAAGTTCTGTTAGGTGCGTGGCTTTTCTTGGAATGCTCAGTCACTTTGGAGCTCTGGCTCCTCATCCCAAGTACGAGGATTTGCGTAGATGAATTCCCACCACGAGGGACTAGTGTGAGTCTCTAAGCCCTCAATGTCAGCGGGAGACTGTGGGTTTTCTGCAACTGCTTTACTCTGCTCACAGCTGACAGGAAGTAGAAATTCAAGTTCATAGAATATAACTCTTCTTCATAGTAAACCTATTTTAGAGCTAACTAAGGCATACAGGCCACTACTGATTTAATACAACCAGAAAACATGCAAATCTCCAAGGAGAGCCAAATGCTGCCCATGTTCACTTTTTTACTGTCTCTTCCTCCTCCTCCTCCTCCTTCTCCACCCCCTTCTCTTCAATATGCCAGTAATTTGCTGGTGCATAAAAAAGTAAACAGAAAATGAATAAGCTGTGGAATTTGGAGAATTTTTTAAGCTAGAAATCTGAAGGTGGGGGGAAGGCCACAGAAACAGGGTAAATAGTTATGGCAAATACTTTAGACCAAAATAGCCAGTATATTGCACCTGGGATATGGACCTCACTGCTGGTGAGGAGGCTACAGCAGATTAAATTAACCAAAACAGGGTTTGGAGATAGCAAAGTATGTAATTTTTTGCTATTCCTCTTCAAAATGTATGATGTAAGGTTGGACTTGTTTGCACAAATATTTGAGGTTTTGCTGTCTGATGCTACCATTTCTGCGCTTTACATTAGATGTTGGTTATGAAATGTGCTTTTTCAGTGTATATATATGATGTGTGTGTGTGTGTGTGTGTGTGTATCTTTTCTAGTTGAACCATGATAGTAAAAATGATTAGTGGAGTTGAAATCTGCAGCAATGCACAGATCGCTTGCTACAGTGTTTAGGATAGCTGAAATATGCAATAATTGATTTTAACATGTGCTATAATTGGTTCCATATGCATCGCTGTCAACTGTGATGCATCATAATTAAACTGACATGTTCAAAAACTGGTCACCAAAATGAGCACTCACCGAATTTTCCAACTGTGCACAGCTGCTGCTTCTTTGCCCCTCATTTCCCACTCAGGACCCACATTGCTGGCTTTCATTTCACCGCTAGTCTTCTCCATGGAGAGGAGGAGAATTTTACCTCCTCAAATTTTAAATGACCTCCTTGAGTGAATTCAGATTCTTTCCCCACCTTCTTTTTTACATGGCTACATATTTTAACAGTGATAGATCTATATGTAATTTCCTAAGTCGTCATAAATCAGATTTAAAATTGTGAATATGGTCAAGAATTTAACATAAGACACGGCAACAGATCATAAAAGTTCCATATTTTAGCCCCTTCACCTCCAATCAAACCATGCTTGAACTCTTAATAGGAAATTCACTTGGAGGAAGAAAGTGTGTGGCACACACCCACCTCCAGTCCTTATCACACAAATGAAATGTTCTTACTTGTGACCATCTGCCTTTCTTATTTCTTTGGTCATCAGAATGCTTACATGCACTCAGGATGGCCTTACCTTGATAGTCTGCTTATCTTTCTTTTCTTCTTTTGTAAAAACAACATGATCCAGTTGAAAGGGCATTGAACTAGGATCTGGATATCCTGTGGTCAAGTTCCAGCCCTGTTACCTTTGATAGTGTTGGTAAAGTCCTCTGAGTGTTAGCCTTCTGCCTGGAAAAATGGAAATGATAATCCTCTTTCTATCATCTCATGGTTTGGAACAATGGATGCTATACAAACATGAGGGGATGCAGTGGTTTTTCATTTCTTGAAACCTCTATTCTGAATCAGCATGAACCATATTTGTCTTTAGACTTTGTGTCACCATAATTTGCTGTTTTAATTTAATGAAAAACGGCTTCTCTCCCAACCCCACCCCATCCCTGAAATCACACCTCCTCTAATCCATCATGGGCCTCATACTTAACACCAGCTGCATGGGAGAAAGCTCTCCTTCACACCCCATGTGATAGCAAAATACTTAATAACAAAAGTTAGATCCATAGTTGATCAGGGTGTCATTGGTCCACAGCACTATTTCTTCGAGGAGGAGCATGGTAGACATCTCCCCATTATTTCCTTTGGGGGCACCATCCTTCTACTTATTTCAATTATGGGACACTGGTAGGGATCCATAGTTTGCTTAGAGTAAATTAGGCTTGGTCGATCATGGTGTCTTCTATGTCTGTCGATAGAACATAGTCCTAGCTCTGCCTGTATGACCAAGCTGGACCAATAGGAGTTTTTCTATAAGGTTTGATTGCCAATAGTTATGAGACAAGCTTCTCCTATATCCTAGGAAATGATCCATGAGGACATAAACCTGGTGATTCCCCATCACAAGAAGGACACCATGCTGTCCACCTCATGAAGGAAGATAAGGTTAAGTTTCACTCAGGGGGAAGAGCAGAGTTGGTAGGAAATGCTAACTAATGGTCTTGGAAACTGTCAGGTGAGTGTTAGGAGGGTAGAACTTATTACAGTTCCTATTGTCTTATTTCTTGGTAAAATTTCATAAGAGCCAAACTATCTGGAGTTAAATAAGAACTGGATTGAAGAGGGATGGTGGTCCTTTATCACCCTCTGTTTTCTCAAGTATTACCCTCTGAAGGGAGGAGTCTCTATTTTGCATCCAGGTCTGTGTGCAGGGTTGACTGCTACTTAAAAGGCATCCTTCACAGGATCCCTTGACTACCAGAATGTTCCTCATCATCTCACTCCCTCATCACCACAGTCTTGGGGCCACAGGACTTGCTTATTAGTTTGAAGCAACTTTTGGATGATATGGAGTGTATCTGTGGTGGTTCTCAACCCCCCAGAGAGCTTGTGAAAACACAAATTGCTGGGTGTGACTCCTAGAGATTCTGATCCAATCCATCTGGTTGGGGTAGAGAGTCTGCATTTCTACCAAGTTTCTAGGTTAGAATGAGGTTGCTGTAATGAATTAGACTTAACGTTGAATGACTCAGGTCTTGGAACCTGAGGCAGTTCACCAAGCCTCTGTGGGCCTCATTTCAACCATCTATAATATGGTGGGTTTGATCTAGGTGATCTTTAACCTTCCTTTCAGATGCTCTAAGTCTACCAACAAATCATCAAGTTCCATTTGGGAGGATTGTACTGTCATGAAGAAGCTTCTTCTTTTCTTTTTTCCTCTTTAAGACATCTATTATTTAAAAAGACAATATCTAATTTCTGCAGAAAGAGTGGACATGGTCAGAGAGCAACAACAGAATGTGGAACATACTAGATGCTATGAATTAGAAGGCCCTGACAAATTGATCTGTCATTAAGCAGCATTTTTAATCTGAAGGTTATACTGTTTTATAATAACTTCTTCATTTATCAGGTACTAGTTCTAGAATTGAGGCAACCCCAGCTCAGTACTTTCTCAACAACAAGGAAGGACAGAGAGGGCTGAGAAAACAGTAGTGGGGACAGTAAGAGCTTAGGGCAAGGAAGAGAGAACCTCTCAACACAAAGAGTGTTTTCTCACCCCTCCTACTGTTGCAGCCTGCACTTCCCCAGGAGATCCTATGGGTGTGCAGCCAAGAGAAGGTCTGATAGGCTACGTCTAGAACTCAAGATGAGTTGTTAGAGAAGAAATGAATTGTGTCAGCATTTAGGAGATCCTACTTAAATTTGAAAAGAAAGAGAAAAAAATATCTGAAGGGATCTTCTGAAATGGAAAAGAGAAAAAATTTTGAGTCTGGATTTTCTCTCTCACTCTGAGTGCTGACACAAACCACCTACATCCTATCAGCAACATATAATGGCCATTTTATGAGTGTGAATGGGAAACTGTGGCTATAACAAGGTTTCTTTTCCCCTCCCTTAACTTTGGAGGAAGAATAAGTGATAGATGTAAAAAAATATATAATAGTGTTTTATATACTATTTATATACTAATAGTAATTTATATAGTATAAATTTCTTTTCACACAAGAGCCACTTAATGATGGCCTAAAGGTATTTAAGGATGGTAATCGATAAGTATCACAAAACACTGATTAATTCATTCAATATATATGTGTTGGGTGCCCTCATACATCCCAGCAGTGAGTGAGGCACCAGAAAACCAAACCATAACAAGATCATCTCCATGTTTAAGGGGTTTCCAGTCTAGATGGGAAGAGGACAATAAACAGGCAGTTTTATTAGATCCAATAGGAATGAGCACAGAGCACATGAGAGAAGTGCAGTCGTGCAGGGTGGGAGTACCAGCAAAGACCCCTTGTGGAAAGTAATGGCCCCAAGCATGAGTGGAGTTTGAGTCAGGAAAAAAATGCTATTCTTTTCAGACTCTGCAGAAGATACAGATTCAAAGAGGTAAATTCATAAAACTCTAATAGTTTTGTATGACTGGTGGCTAAAATTGAAGCTGGAAGGGAAAACAGAGGAACCTTTGAGTTTATTTTAACACACTGGTTCAGAAAAGATTCTGATTCTCAAAAAATGTTCCTTTTCATTGGTGGGAGAAGATGGTGGATCATGGAATGAACCATGTTTACCTGAAGCTAAGTAACTGGGTAGGTTCAGGGTTCTTTTTCTCTCCTGTTGACTCTTCTTTCTTTCCTCTACATTGCTCATGTACTTTTATGATGCTTTGCCTCATTTTCTAGGCATGGGTGTGTCATTATGTCTATCCCTAACTCCTCTTCTGGCTTTACTTTGAGGTGAACACTATACAGTCTTCTTCTAGGTAAAAATGCATTTTCCAAATAGATAGAATAAATACGAGAAAGTCTGTAGGGGAATATGATATTTAAAGGAAAAGAAGGAAAAATCAGGAGTTTCTTACAGGTTGGTGAACATTTTTTTTTTTAATTTTTGGAGTAACTGGATCCTTTTCTCAAATGATGATTGATGGAATTATATTAGGCCAAATAAATTTAGGTTATTGGATTCTCTCCTCTCTGAAGGGGAAGAACCTTTTTTTCAGTAGAAGAACCATTCCTGAAGGATCTAGAAACATTTTTGGCACGCTCTCTATCTTCATAGTTGTCTTTAAACATAATTCTTTCTCAGAAACAGAGTACCTACAAGGAAAAATCTATACCTTAGGGGAGTCTAACCAGTCAGGAATAACAAAACCTCCACCATGATGATCATAACCACCATTATTTCCAACATAACCATCACTGCTGAATATTGAGTACTGCTTGGCATTGGGAAGGCAAATAATTTTAAATCATGAGTCCTGCCTTCAAGAGACAAGTCCTTTTGTTGGAAGGCTAACATCCACATGCAAAGATTTAATAATAAAAAATAGCTCTTGATAAGTCACCGTGGCCCAATTAATTGTTTCTAAGTTTCAGGCACATCCATTCTGTACATTTTTAGGTTTTAGAATCCAGCAAGTATTGAGTGTGTCAATGTCTGGATATGACTAACCAGAGAAGTGAGGTTTCTGTTTTAACCCTCCTTAGCATTTTGCTTTCAGCTCCAGAACTTCCAAAGGAACAACCTGATTTGGACCAAATTTGATATATTACTAGAAATTATCAAGTTACATATAATGTTCCATATGTTATTTAGACTGATATTTTGTAAAAAGTACTCTGGAATTAAGCTGAGTACAGCCTACACTATGAACACTTACTTAACCTGTGATCTGTGATTAAAGACAGGCCCCAAACAATAAATAGTCCTGCAAAATAATGTCAGAGCAACAGAGATTTGGGAAATGAACAATCAAACAGACACACCCATGAACTGATGTCTTTCCATGGCCAGGTCTGAGTTAGGGAACAGCTAGGTGAGGTGAGGAGAGCTCCTCTGAGTACCAGTCCAACAGGCTTCCAAGATATGTGACAGTTGTTTACATCAGTGCTTCTCACACTTTAATGTGCACATGAGTCCTCTGGGAATGTTTGAAATTCACTTTCAGATTCAGTGGGTCTAGGTGGACCTGAGCTTCTGGGTGGCCAACAAGCTCCCAGCCATGCTGATGTCTCCATCCTCAGACCATAGACTCTGAGTAGCAAGAGTTTAGAATACATTGAAAAATGTTAGAAGGGGCAGTATGAAAACAAGGGTCCATCTGTTCAACAAACTGCATAATCAGTGATTGGATATCAAGATGCCCAGGTAAGGTAGCTGGAAGGTAGAACAAGCTCCCCTTGAAAGAAATGAGGCCAGGCCCATCTCCAGAGGCTGCCTCTGACATTGAACCTGGCTCTACTTCAGGCCCTCGGGACATGCTAGACTCTCTCCACTGTGCAGGGTCAGGAGTTGGGTAGGCTGGATGCTACAGCAGAGGAAGTGGTGCTCTGCTGCCCCATCCTGTACATGGCTATCTCACATTAACCCACCTCAGTGGAGAAGAATCAGAAAGAAGTTTCCATGCTCCTTCCTTAGGCCACTCTCATAATGCTTAGGATCCAGCACCTTTCTGGAAAACTGAAGACCTTGACTACCTAAAGTTGTTTTATTGCTTTTTCTCCCAAATAGGAGAGAAAAGGTGAGCTCTGGTGCTTCTCAAATTTCAGTGTGCCTTCGAATCACCTGGGGAGCCTGTTAGTAGGCACTCCTGAGTCAGTGGCCTGGGTGGGATGTGATTCTTCATTCCTAGCCAGGTCCCAGGAGATGCTGAAGCTGCTGATACCAGGCTCCATTCCAGTAGCGAGAGGCAAGGAGTTTGAGTAACCATTCTCAGGCACCTTCTGAGGAGGAGGTATCTCTCAGGTCCAAATGGGATGCCCAGGGCTGTAGGCTCCAGGGAGCTGTGCAGCTGTGTGAGATTTGAAATCTCAGTGCTCAGTGGGACAGGAGAGGGCTCAGTTAAAGGCATCATCTCCTTGCAATAACTGCAGCAGGCCAGAACGAGTTACACACTGGTGGGTTTTCCAGGGTTTGTGGATTTGGGTGTTACTGATTTGTTAAAGGAAGAGGAACAGTGTTGGGTTTTGAGAAAGTGTTAGAAACAAGGGAAGTAAAGTTGGTCCAAATCCCGTCAGCCCTCAGTGCCTTCCTGCCTCTTGTTGGCACATTATGAGCCCCTAGGCTGATTGCCAGGTTCCCCAAGTTCAAGTGTGGAAAAATCCAACTAATCTCCTGGAAAATCTCCTGATGTGTATTTTTCTTAAAAAAAAAAAGGGGGTCAATTTTAAACTTAGTACTCTCTAACCCATGCTCAACAGCATTATCATTGTGGACACACACTTATTTTCCAGAGGGTCTCCCTTCCCTCTGGCTGAGCATTGATACCAGAAACAGAATGGAAATTATCAGGGCAAGTGAAGTACTACTAAACCATTAACTCTGTGCATTAAAAGTAGGAAGACTGATTCTTCATATTTTGTTTTGGCTGTCAGGTCTGATTTGAGCTTATTTCTCACTGAATATTCCATATCAAAGGCTGGGATAATAGAATTACAGGACATTAGGATTTGCAATCTGGAAGGGACCCTGGAGAACATTTAGCACTGCTTGCTAGCTTTACAAATGAGGAAAATGTACTTTTCACTCGTAAGAGCTTGAGCAGATACTCAGTTTCTGAGATGCACATTTAAGCTCTTCCCATATAGGGAGTTCTGTGTGTGGGTGAAAGAAGCCAAGAATAGATTTCTCCTTTTTTAGTCGTCCTTGATATTGGCTTTAGCTTCATCAGAGTCTGTCATATACACCCTCTGGACAGCATGCCTTTTGCAATAATATGCAAATGTCTTGGCTCCTGACATTAGTTGGAAAAGAAGTGTGATGTTTTCAGTTAAAGGACATTTTATACAGTTTAATAGCGACTGCATCTCTGGCATTTATAACAGATGTTATCCTAGTGCAGGCAACTTTTTCTAAGTAATGTAGCTGGATTTTAGATGCTGAAATTTTCTGTATCATTTGGTGATCATATTTCATTTCAGACTTTTGAACGTGACAGACTGTCCACCTGGATTTCATTTTGCCACATTTTATTGATGGCCTGACTCAGATCTTTCAAGTTTGTGCTAACTGACCTTGAAGGGGTAGCTTGTTGTTTAAATTTTATGACACAGAGATGTAAACTGCCTGCAAATTATGCAACACAATGGCGATGAACAATGAGTGTTAGAACTTATTAATATTGATTGCCTAAAGTTAAGGAATTAGTAAGAACTGTTACATTGTACCCATTCCTAGGACAAAAATCCCCAATTAACTTTACTACAAGCACATGTGTAACAAGTGAGAACCACATTTTTGTTTGCAAATCCAATCTCCACAGAGTGATATTGCACTGTTCCCCTTATGCCTTATTGTTGCTACTCTTGTTCTATAAATAATGGCTCATTTCCCTCTCCTTGTCCTGTTATTCTGAGTAACTTAATGCAACTATGCAAATCAGTGTGGACCTATCATTGAAAACCTGGATGAAAGAGGATGGAAGCTACAGAGAGAAGACAAATGAAAATACTCTACATAACCCCAGTCTGACAATGAGGAAAACATCCCCACAAACCCAACTGAAGGATATTCCTACCAAGTTCCTGAGAAGCACCCCTCAAAGACTGTCAGGTCATGAAAAACAAGGACAGTCTAAGAAGTGGTCATGGTCCTGAGAAGGTAAAGGTGACATGACAGCTAAATTGAATGTGGTATCTGGATGGGGTTCTCAGACAGAAAAGAGGCATGAGAGAGAAAACTAAGGAAATCTGAATCAAGTATGGACTTTAGTCCATAAAGATGTATTGATATGGGTTCATTACTTGTGACCATGTGCCATCCAAGTGTACAATGTTGCCAATAGAGGAAACTGGGTTTGGGGTATATATGAACTTTCTATACTGTCTTCACTAGTTTTCTATAAATCTAAAACTGTTCTGCAATAGAGTGTACTAAAAATAATAGTTAGACATCATGTCCATTCAGTCTCTGATGCCTCTTATTATTGAAATAGAATTATAAAAGCTGGCATCAAGTGAGTGTCTTGTTCTGTCAGGCTTTCACCTCCATCATTGTGTTCAGTCCTCAGAAAAATTCTATGAGGTATTTATTATTATCTTCAATTCACAGCTTTGAAAATGGAGAAACTGAGGTTCAGAGAGAATCATCTCTTTTTTGTTCACTGAAATTCTCTGGCTTAAAAGTGGCAGGGCTACAGGACGCCCAGGTAGCTCAGTCAGTTAAGTGTCTGCTTTTGGCTCAGGTCATGATCCCAGGGTCCTGGGACTGAGTCCGACATCAGGTTCCTTGCTCAGTGGGGAGCCTGCTTCTCCCTCTGCCTGCCATGCCCCCTGTTTGTGCTTTCTCTCTCTCTGATAAATAAATAAATAAATAAATAAATAAATAAATAAATAAATAAATAAATAAAATCTTTAAAAAAAAAAAAGGTGGCAGGGCTGCATTTTGAACACTTGTTCATCTCACTCTACGGCTCACATTTATTTCAATTCCCCATTCAGTCCCCAGAATCATGACCTCAAGAGATGAGGCAGAGGTTGGGGAAAATGGGAAGGGACAGGGGGATAGGGAGGGTGGGCCATAGGGAACTCACAGCAGCTCTGAGTCAGGCTTCCAGAGCCATGAGAGTTTCCTGAGGAGGCTCCTTCAGCCTCTATTTTTCCAAAGAGCTAAGGTCCAGTCAACTCTAGATGAGTTTTCCTATTCCCCTGGATTTCATGCAACAAATGTTAAAAAAGAAATTCTCCCTGCAGTGACTATAGGTGCAGCCCCATTATGCAGAGGAGTATTTTCTGGCCCTGGCAGCAACTTTGACTTAATTGGAAGTAAGTGCAGACAACTTCAGGGGATCCAAGTGTAGCCATGTTGCTTCTTCTTCCAGAACCTCCAACTAGAGTTGCACATCTGGGTCACTGGTGAGCCTAAGAATGTCCAGATCCTTGGGCCCTGAGATTCTGACTCAGTAGATAAAAGGAAAGCCCATAAATCTGTATTAGAATTGCTTCTTGATGTTGTAACAGTTTTAACTATTCTTAATATGAACCTCAGAAGATCAACTCCTATTCTTGCCTGAAAGGAGTGTCAACGCCCCCACACCTCAACATTGTTGGCTCTTGAGTAATTCACT
Source organism: Mirounga angustirostris (assembly GCF_029215605.1). Taxonomy (NCBI): domain Eukaryota; kingdom Metazoa; phylum Chordata; class Mammalia; order Carnivora; family Phocidae; genus Mirounga; species Mirounga angustirostris. The sequence goes on along the minus strand of NW_026991718.1, from coordinate 91,619,510 downwards.
GACTAGACTAGGAGTCCACAAACTATACTTGTGGCTAAATGGCCCATAACTCCACCTATTTTGTAAATAAAGTTTTATTGGACACAAGCATGGTATTTGTTTACTTTAGTCTATGGTTGCTTTCTTGCTACTATGGCATAGTTGGGGAGTTGTGACAGTCTAAGGTAATTATGTATCCCTTCACAGAGAAAGTTTATTGACCTATGGTGTAGAGGAAAGAAAGGTATATGGATTAAATAATTAGTCACAGTGAAAGGGAAAGGGAGTCCATCTGCTCTCAAGCCTCATTGTACCTAAGGATCTCCTGGAGTGCTTATTGAAAAATACCCCCCCTGGGGGAGGAGCAAGATGGCAGAGGAGTAGGACCCTAAATTTCGTCTGGTCCCAGGAATTCAACTAGATAGGGATCAAACCATTCTGAACACCTATGAACTCAACAGGAGATCGAAGAAAAGAATAGCAGCAACTCTCTGAATAGAAAAGCGACCACTTTCTGGAAGGTAGGACATGTGGAGAAGTGAATCTGAGGCAATATTCGGGAAGCCTGATGGCCTCCATCAGCTGCTACTGGCAAGTAATAAAGCCCAGAGCACAAAATCAGAACTTTTAGAAGTCAGCTCCGCTAAGGGATGTAGCTCCAGTGGCTAAGCGAGGGGTGGAACCCTTGCTGGGACAGTGTAGACTCAGGACCCTTGGGGTCAAAGAAAGACTGGAGGTGCCTGAGAGTGGCAGAGCTCCCAGGTATCGGAGCAGGGAAGCTGGCTGCAGAGACGGAGCTGAGGAGTGGGATCTCAGCTCAGGGTTGCCATAGACCTTGATCCACGGCACAGTCGGGCCACTGCTCTTCCAGCAGGGACCCAACAAGTGGCAGATCCGGGGAGACTCCCCTTCCTCCCCTGGGAGGAGCGGTGTGGGAGCACACCGCAGGGATGTGCTGGGTTTGGAGACTACACACGGGGTTGTGTGCCAGAGATAGAAATGCTTGGTCACAGGCTGGGTGAGCACGGAGAGTGGCCAGAGACTGGGGAGATGGGAGTGACGGACTGCATTTCTCTGGGGGCTCACTGAGGAGTGAAGGCCCGAGTTCTCAGCTCCTCCAGGGTGGAGATTGGGAGGCCGTAATTTTCACTTTCCTCCTCCAAAGCTGTACAGAAAGCTTGCAGGGAACAAAAACTACAGAGAGCAAACTCGAGCAGATGACTTAGTTCCGACCTGGCAACGGTGGGGCAATTCAGCCTCCGGCAAAGACATCTGGAAACCATGGCAACAGGCACCTCACCCAGAAGATCAGCAAGAACAGCCAACCAAGACCAAGTTTACCAATGAATGAGAATGGCAGAACTCCAGCGCTAGGGGAATACTACACATAGAATTCATGGCTTTTTTCCCATGATTCTTTAGTATTTCAAACTTAATTTTTTAAAATTCTTTTTCTTTTCTTTTTTTGAATTTTTCTTTTTCCCTTTTTCAACCAACATCTTATCAATCCCTTTTTTAAAAAATATTTTTCATTTTTCATTTTTAGAGTCATATTCTATCCCTTCATAGAAAATCAAAAGACACAGGCTATCAGAATGGATTAAAAAACAAGATCCACCCTTATTTTTGGTATGTATATATATATATATATATATATATATATATATATATATATATAAGGTGTTCTCTCTTTAAAATTTTGTGATACAGTTTCTTCTCACAGATCAAAATATACCTTAAATCTCTAGTGTATGATTTGTTCTAGTCTCCTGCCTGATCACATTCTCTCCCCCTTTTTTTAAATCCTCTTCTTTCTTTTTTCAACCAACTTCTTATCTTATCAATTCCTCTTATAAAATCTTTTATAATTTTCACCTTTACAGTCATATTCCATCCCTTCATCTTATTAACCCTTATTATTGTACATATATAAGTTTTTCTTTCTTTAAAATTTTGGGAGGCACTTTCTTCTAACAGACCAAAATACACCCAAAATGTAGTGTGTGGCACTGATCTATGCACCAGCCTGATCATATTTGATTATATTCTGTTTTTATATTTGTTCTGTTTTTGTTTGTTTTTATCTTTTTTTTTCTTTTTCTTTTTTCTTTCTTTCCATTTATTTTCACCCAGTTTCAGGTCTTTTCTGATTTGTTTAGAGTATATTTTCTGGGGATGTTGTTACTCTGTTAGCATTTTGTTCTCTCATTTATCTATTCTCTTCTGGACAAAATGACAAGAAGGAAAAAATCACCTCAACAAAAAGAACAAGAGGTAGTACCTACTGCCAGGGACCTACTCAGTACGGACATTAGTACGATGTCAGATCTAGAGTTTGGAACCATCATTTAAAGATACTAGCTGAGCTTGAGAAAAGCATGGAAGTTATTAGAGAAACCCTTTCTGGAGAAATAAAAGAACTAAAATCTAACCAAGTCAAAATCAAATAGGCTATTAATGAGGTGCAATAAAAAATGGGGGCGCTAACTGCTAGGATAAATGAGGCAGAAGAGAGAATCAGTGATATAGAAGACCAAATGATGGAAAATAAAGAAGCTGAGAAAAAGAGAGATAACTACTGGATTACAAAGGCAGAATTCGAGAGATAAGTGATATCATAAGATGAAACAACATTAGAATAATTGGGATCCCAGAAGAAGAAGAAAGAGAGAGAGGGGCAGAAGGTATATTGGAGCAAATTATAGCAGAGAACTTCCCTAATTTGGGAAAGGAAACAGGCATCAAAATCCAGGAGGCACAGAGAACCCCACTCAAAATCAATAAAAATAGGTCAACACCCCAACATCTAATAGTAAAACTTACGAGTCTCAGAGACAAAGAGAAAATCCTGAAAGCAGCTCGGGAAAAGAGATATGTAACCTACAATGGTAGAAACATTAGAGTGGCCAAGGACCTATCCAAAGAGACCTGGGAGGCCAGAAAGGACTGGCAGGATATATTCAGAGCACTAAATGAGAAAAATATGCAGCCAAGAATACTATGTCCAGCTAGGCTGTCATTGAAAATAAACGAGAGATAAAAACCTTCTAGGACAAACAAAAACTAAAGGAATTTGCAAACATGAACCGAGCCCTACAAGAAATATTGAAAGGGGTCCTCTAAACAAAGAGAGAGCCTAAAAGCAACATAGACCAGAAAGGAACACAGACAATACACAGTAACAGTCACCTTACAGGTAATACAATGGCACTAAATTCCTATCTTTCAATAGTTACCCTGAATGTAAATGGGCTAAAAGCCCCAATCAAAAGACACAGGCTATCAGAATGGATTAAAAAACAAGGCCCATCCATATGCTCTCTGCAAGAGACTCATTTTAGACCCAAAGACATCCCCAGATTCAAAGTGAGGGGGTAGAAAACCATTTATCATGCTAATGGAAACTAAAAGAAAGCTGGAGTGGCAATCCTTATATCAGACAAATTAGATTTTAAACTAAAGTCTATAATAAGAGATTAGGAAGGACAGTATATCCTACTGAAAGGGTCTATCCAACAAGAAGATCGAACTATTGTAAATATCTATGCCCCTAAGATGGGAGCAGCAAATTATATAAGCCAATTAATAACAAAAGCAAATAAACACATGGACAACAATACAATAATAGTGGGGGACTTTAACACCACCCTCACTGAAATGGACAGATCATCTAAGCAAAAGATCAACACGGAAATAAAGACTTTAAATGACACACTGGACTAAATGGACTTCACAGACATATTCAGAACATTCCATCCCAAAGCGATGGAATACACATTCTTCTCTAGTGACCATGGAACATTCGGCAGAATAGATCACATCCTAGGTCACAGATCAGGTCTCAACCAGTACCAAAAGATTGGGATCATTCCCTGCCTATTTTCAGACCACAATGCTTTGAAACTAGAACTCAATCACAAGAGGAAAGTCGGAAAGAACTCAAATACATGGAGGCTAAGCATCCTACTAAAGAATGAATGGGTCAACCAGGAAATTAAAGAAGAATTTAAAAAATTAATGGAAACAAATGAAAATGAAAATACAGCTGTTCAAAATCTTTGGGATGCAGCAAAGGCAGTCCCAAGAGGAAAGTATATAGCAATACAAGCCTTTCTCAAGAAACAAGAAAGGTCTCAAGTACACAACCTAACCCTACACCTAAAGGAGCTGGAGAAAGAACAGCAAATAAAGCCTAAACCTAGCAGGAGAAGATAAATAATAAAGATCACAGCAGAAATCAATGAAATAGAAACCAAAGGAACAATAGAGCAGATCAACGAAAGTAGGAGCTGGTTCTTTGAAAGAATCAACAAGATTGATAACCCCCTGGCCAGAGTTATCAAAAAGAAAGGAGAAATGACCCAAATCAATAAAATCATGAATGAAAGAGGAGAGATCACAGTCAACACCAAAGAAATACAAACAATTATAAGAACATATTATGAGCAACTCTATGCAAGCAAGTTAGATAATCTGGAAGAAATAGAGGCATTCCTAGAGATGTATCAACTACCAAAACTGAACCAGGAAGAAATAGAAAACCTGAACAGACCTATAACCACTAAGGAAATTGAAGCAGTCATCAAAAATCTCCCAAGAAACAGGAGCCCAGGGCCAAATGGCTTCCCAGGGAATTCTACCAAACATTTCAAGAAGAATTAATACCTATTCTTCTGAAACTGTTCCAAAAAATAGAAATGGAAGGAAAACTTCCAAACTCGTTTTATGAGGCCAGCATTACCTTGATCCCCAAAACCAGACAAAGACCCCATCAAAAAGGAGACTTATAGACCAATATCCTTGATGAACATGGATACAAAAACTCTCACCAAAATACTAGCCAATAGGATCCAACAGTACATTAAGAGGATTATTCACCACAACCAAGTGGGGTTTACCCCTGGGCTGCAAGTTTGGTTCAACATCAGCAAATCAGTCAACGTGATACAATACATTAACAAAAGAAAGAACAAGAACCATATGATCCTCTCAATAGATGCAGAAAAAACATTTGACAAAGTAGAGCATCCTTTCTTGTTCAAAACTCTTCAGAGTATAGGCATAAATTTGTTTAGAGTATATTTTCTGGGGTCGTTGTTACCCTGTTAGCATGTTGTTCTCTCATTCATCTATTCTCTTCAATATCCTAAATATCCTCAATATCCTAAGTATCCTCAATATCCTAAAAGCCATCTATGAAAAACCCACAGTGAATATCATTCTCAATGGGGAAAAACTGAGAGCTTTCCCCCTAGGTCAGGAACATGGCAGGGATATCCACTATCACCACTGCTATTCAACATAGTATTAGAAGTCCTGGCCACAGCAATCAGAGAACAAAAAGAAATCAAAGGCATCCAAATTAGCAAAGAAGAAGTCAAACTCTCACTCTTTGCAGATGATATGATCCTTTATGTGGAAAATCCAAAAGACTCCACCCCAAAACTGCTAGAACTCATACAGGAATTCAGTAAAGTGGCAGGATATAAAATCAATGCACAGAAATCAGTGTCATTCCTATACACCAACAACAAGGCAGAAGAAAGAGAAATGAAGGATTCAATCCCATTTACATTGCACCCAAAACCATAAGATCCCTAGCAATAAATCAAACCAAAGAGATAAGGAATCTGTACTCAGAAAACTATAAAATACTCATGAAAGAAGTTGAGGAAGACACAAAGAAATGGACAAACGTTCCATGCTCATGGATTGGAAGAAAAATTATTGTGAAGATGTCAGTGCTACCTAGAGCAATCTACACATTTAATGCAGTCCCTATCAAAATACAACCCACTTTTTTCAAAGAAATGGAACAAATAATCCTAAAATTTGTATGGAACCAGAAAAGACCCCACATAGCCAGAGGAATGTTGAAAAAGAAAAGCAATGTTGGTGGCATCACAATTCCAGACTTCCAGCTCTATTACAAAGCTGTAATCGTCAAGACAATGTGGTACTGGCATCAAAACAGACACATAGATCAATGGAACAGAATAGAGAGCCCAGAAATGGACCCTCAACTCTATGGTCAACTAATCTTCGACAAAGCAGGAAAGAATGTCCAATGGAAAAAAGACAGTCTCTTCAACAAAGGGTGTTGGGAAAATTGGACAGCCACATGCAGAAGAGTGAAACTGGACCATTTCCTTACACCACACACAAAAATAGACTCCAAATGGTTGAAAGGCCTCAATGTGAGACAGGAGTACATCCAAATCCTAAAGGAGAACACAGGCAGCAACCTCTTTGACCTCAGCCACAGCAACTTCTTCCTAAAAACATGGCCAAAGACAAGGGAAGAAAGGGCAAAAATAAACTATTGGGACTTCATCAGGATAAAAAGTTTTTGCACAGCAAAAGAAATAGTCAACAAAACCAAAAGACAACCGACAGAATGGGAGAAGATATTTGCAAATGACATATCAGATAAAGGGCTAGTATCCAAAATCTATAAAGAACTCATCAAACTCAACACCCAAAGAACAAAGAATCCAATCAAGAAATGGGCAGAAGACATGAACAGACATTTTTCCAAAGAAGACATCCAAATGGCCAACAGACACATTAAAAAGTGCTCAATATCGCTCGGCATCAGGGAAATCCAAATCAAAACCTCAATGAGATACCACCTCACGCCAGTCAGAATGGCTAAAATTAACAAGTCAGGAAACGACAGATGTTGGCGGGGATGCGGAGAAAGGGGAACCCTCGTACACTGTTGGTGGGAATGCAAGCTGGTGCAGCCACTCTGGAAAACAGTATGGAGGTTCCTCAAAAAGTTGAAAATAGAGCTACCATATAATCCAGCAATTGCACTACTGGGTATTTACCCCAAAGATACAAAGGTAGTGATCTGAAGGGGTACATGCACCCCAATGTTTATAGCAGCAATGTCCACAACAGCCAAACTATGGCAAGAGCCAAAATGTCCATTGACAGATGAATGGACAAAGAAGATGTGGTATATATATATATATATATATATATATATATATATATATATATATATATATATATATATATATATATAATGCAATATTATGCAGCCATCAAAAGGAATGAAATCTTGCCATTTGCAATGATGTGGATGGAACTGGAGAGTATTATGCTGAGCGAAATGAGTCAATCAGAGAAAGACATGTATCATATGACCTCACTGATATGAGGAATTCTTAATCTCAGGAAACCAACTGAGTGTTGCTGGAGTGGTTGGGCATGGGAGGGATGGGGTGACTGGGTGATAGACATTTGGGGAGGGTATGTGCTATGGTGAGCGCTGTGAAATGTGCAAGACCTTTGAATCACAGACCTTTACCTCTGAATGAAATAATACATTATATGTTAAGAAAAAAAAAAAAAGTAGAAGTTAACAGGAAGGGAAAAATGAAGGAAGGGGGAATCGGAGGGGGAGATGAACCATGAGAGACTATGGACTCTGAGAAACAAACTGAGGGTTCTAGAGGGGAGAGGGTGGGGGGATGGATTAGCCTGGTGATGGGTATTAAAGAGGGCATGTACTGAATGGAGCACTGGGTGTTATATGTAAACAATGAATCATGGAACACTACATCAAAAACTAATGATGTATTGTATGGTGATTAACATAACAATAAAAGATTTTTTAAAAACTAATGATGTAATGTATGGTGATTAACATAACATAATAATAAAAATAATAATAAAATGGAAAAAAAGAAAATACCCACCCTAAGGCCTACCCTTGGATATCCTGACTTAGCAGGTCAGTCTGTGGCCCAGAAATACATATTTTCAGTAATGCTTTAGGATATGGGTCTAGATATTAAGAGTATTGGCCTTGATGTTGGCTGGACCTGCGTTCCTGACAATCTTTAGAAGCTTGGATATGTCTAATTATTGCTTCATATTATAATGGAACCTAAATTTATAAATAAAACTAAATACCACTAATTATCAAAATGAGGGATTAAAATATAAAGCATTATATCTCTCACACTCAAGGTATGAAAAGTAAACAGAAGATTTGGACAAGAAAGAGAGGAACAGAAATTTAGTAAATGTTTGATGAATAATGAAGGATTGCATTCTTCTTTCTGACATGCTTTTAAGAGCTTCCTTGAGGTATAGTCGACACATAATAAACCATACTTATTTAAAGTGCATAACTTGATTCTCTTTGTCATATGAAACCAACATCACAATCAAGATAATGAACAAATCAATCACCCCCAGAAATTTCTTTATGCACCATTATGCATTGCTCCCTTTGCCTTTTCTTGCAACTCCCCCCCTCCTCCAACCCCCCACTCTGCAAGAGGGAATCACTCATCTGCTTTATGGCACTATAGATCTGTAAATTAATCAGCACTTTCTAGAATTTTATATACATAGAACCAGTTGGGGTATACTCTTTTTTGTTTGGTTGGTTTCTTTCACTCACCATAATTGCTCTGAGATTTATCCATGCTGTTGCATGTATCAGTATTCCTTTTTCTTTTTGGTTACTGAGTAATATTCTGTTGTATAGATATACCACGATTTGTTTATGCATTCACCTGATGATGGACATTTGGTTTGTTTCCAGTTTTAGGCTATTACAAATTAAGTGACTATGAACATTCATTACCAGTCTTTTTATGGGTATATGGCTTCATTTTTCCTGGATCAAATGGAATGTGTATATTTAACTTTCAAAGAAACTAACAAAGTGTTTTCCAAAGTGATTGCATCATTTTACATCCCCATCAGCTGTGTATGGATCCATATTCTTGTCAACACTTGATATGACCAATCATTTTAATTTTAGCCATTCTAACAGATGTGTAGTGATACATCACTATAACTTTAATTTGCATTTTCCTGAGACTAATGATTCTGATAATTTTTCATGTGATTACCATTCACATATCTTCTTTGGTGAAGTGTCTATTTTGCCCATTTGTTAAATTTTTTAAAAGTTATTGAGTTTTGTGTGTTCTGTATTCTGTACAACTTCTTTATCAGATATATGCTTTCCCAGTCTACGGCTTTCCTTTTTATTCTTTTATGATTGTGACAGTATAGATCTGAAAGCAAAAGTTTTAATTTTGATGAAGTACAATGACAAATTTTTTTTCTTCATGGATTATGCTTTTGCTGCCATAGCTAAGAAATCTTTGCATAACTAAAGACCACAAAGATTTTATCCTGTATTTTCCTCTAGAAGTTTTATAGTTTTAGGTTTTACATTTAGGTTTACAATCCATCTTGAATTCATTTTTGTATGTGGTGTGGGTATGGATTTGAAGTTTTTGTTGTTGTTGTTTTGTTTTTTTTAATATGGTTATCCAATTGCTCCACACTATTTGTTGAGAAAACTATTTGTTATGGGCTTAGTGCCTTGTACAAGAGGCCCAGAGAGCTCCCTCACCCCTTCTGCCTTGGGAGGACACAAGATGGCCTCCTATGAACCAGGAAGCAGTCTCTTACCAGACACTGTATGTGCTGGCACCTTGATCTTGGACTTCCCAGCTTCCTGAATTGTGAGAAATAAATTTCTGTTTATAAGAAAAACAAAACTAAACTATTTGTTATCCATTGAATTGCCTTTGCACCTTTGTAGAAAATCAATTGTCCAGCTATATGTGGGTCTACTTCTGGTTTCTCTGTTCTGTTTCATTCATCTACTTGATTGTCTTTCTGCTAACTATGCTATGTTGATTACTGTAGTTTTCAAATAAGTCTTAAAATTGGCAAGTTTTAGTCCACTACCCATTTTCTTCCTTTTCAAAATTATTTTGACTCTTCTAGTCCTTTGCATTTCCAAAGAATTTTAGAATCACTTTGCCAATTTCCAAAAATGCTGTTGGGATTATGATATATTTGTCAGTGAAGATAATGGCACTTTTGCAAAGGATAAGGGACTCCTTCACTCAATTAATATTTTGCTACCTACTTATCATTTCTCCTCCACTTTTGAAGGATAGTTTTGCTGGATATAGAATTCTTGGTTGACAGGATTTTTTTCCTCCTTGCACTATTTTTTATTGTTATGTTAATCACCATACATTACATCATTAGTTTTAGATGTAGTGTTCCATGATTCATTATTTGTGCATAACACCCAGTGCTCCATGCAGAACGTGCCCTCTTTAATACCCATCACCAGGCTAACCCATCCTCCCACACCCCTCCCCTCTAGAACCCTCAGTTTGTTTTTCAGAGTCCATCGTCTCTCATGGTTTGTCTCCCCCTCCGATTTCCCCCCCTTCACTCTTCCCCTCCTGCTATCTTCTTTTTTATTTCTTAACATATATTTCATTATTTGTTTCAGAGGTACAGATCTGAGATTCAACAGTCTTTCACAATTCATAGCACTTACCAGAGCACATACCCTCCCCAGTGTCTATCACCCAGTCACCCCATCCTTCCCACCCCAGCCCCCACTCCAGCGACACTCAGTTTGTTTCCTGAGATTAAGAATTCTTCATATCAGTGAGGTCATATGATACATATGACTTATTTCTCTGATTGACTTATTTCGCTCAGCATAATACCCTCCAGTTCCATCCACGTCATTGCAAATGGCAAGATCTCATTCCTTTTGATGGCTGCATAATATTCCATTGTATATATATACAACCTCTTCTTTATCCAGTCATCTGTCGATGGACATCTTGGCTCTTTCCACAGTTTGGCTATTGTGGACATTGCTGCTATAAACATCAGGGTGCATGTACCCCTTTGGATCCCTACATTTGTATCTTTGGGGTAAATACCCAGTAGTGTAATTGCTGGATTATATGGTAGCTCTATTTTCAACTTTTTGAGGAACCTCCATACTGTTTTCCAGAGTGGCTGCACCAGCTTGCATTCCCACCAACAGTGTACGAGGGTTCCCCTTTCTCCGCATCCCCGCCAACATCTGTCGTTTCCTAACTTGTTAATTTTAGCCATTCTGACTGGTGTGAGGTGGTATCTCACTGAGGTTTTGATTTGGATTTCCCTGATGCCGAGCGATAGTGAGCATTTTTTCATGTGTCTGTTGGCCATTTGGATGTCTTCTTTGGAAAAATGTCTGTTCATGTCTTCTGCCCATTTCTTGATTGGATTCTTTGTTCTTTGGGTGTTGAGTTTGATAAGTTCTTTATAGATTTTGGATACTAGCCCTTTATCTGATATGTCATTTGCAAATATCTTCTCCCATTCTGTCGGTTGTCTTTTGGTTTTGTTGACTGTTTCCTTTGCTTTGCAACAGCTTTTTATCTTGATGAAGTCCCGATAGTTCATTTTTGCCCTTGCTTCCCTTGCCTTTGGCGATGTTTCTAGGAAGAAGTTGCTGTGGCTGAGGTCAAAGAGGTTGCTGCCTGTGTTCTCCTTTAGGATTTGGATGGACTCCTGTCTCACATTGAGGTCTTTCAACCATTTGGAGTCTATCTTTGTGTGTGGTGTAAGGAAATGGTCCAGTTTCATTCTTCTGCATGTGGCTATCCAATTTTCTCAACACCCTTTGTTGAAGAGACTGTCTTTGTTCCATTGGACATTCTTTCCTGCTTTGTCAAAGATGAGTTGACCATAGAGTTGAGGGTCCATTTCTGGGCTCTCTATTCTGTTCCATTGATCTATGTGTCTGTTTTTGTGCCAGTACCATGCTGTCTTGATGATGACAGCTTTGTAATAGAACTTGAAGTCCGGAATTGTGATGCCGCCGGCTTTGCTTTTCTTTTTCAACATTCCTCTGGCTATGTGGGGTCTTTTCTGGTTCCATACAAATTTTAGGATTATTTGTTCCATTTCTTTGAAAAAAGTGGATGGTATTTTGATAGGGATTGCATTGAATGTGTAGATTGCTCTAGGTAGCATTGACATCTTCAAAATAACTGTAAGTGGGATCAACTCCTTAATTTTGCTTTCTTCTGTCTTGTCGTTGGTGTATAGGAATGCCACTGATTTCCGTGCACTGATTTTATATCCTGCCACTTTACTGAGTTCCTGTATGAGTTCTAGCAGTTTTGGGGTGGAGTCTTTTGGGTTTTCCACATAAGGTATTGTATCATCTGCAAAGAGTGAGAGTTTGACTTCTTCTTTGCTGATTTGGATGCTTTTTATTTCTTTTTGTTCTCTGATTGCTGTGGGTAGGACTTCTAATACTATGTTGAATAGCAGTGGTGATAGTGGATATCCCTGCCACATTCCTGACCTTAGGGGGAAAGCTCTCAGTTTTTCCCCATTGAGAATGATATTCACTGTGGGTTTTTCATAGATGGCTTTTAGGATATTGAGGTAGGTACCTCTATCCCTATACTCTGAATCATTTTGATCAAGAAAGAAGCTGTACTTTGTCAAATGCTTTTTCTGCATCTATTGAGAGGATCATATGGTTCTTTTTTTTTTTTTAAGATTTTATTTATTTATTTGACACAGAGAAAGCACAAGTGGGCAGAAAGGCAGGCAGAGAGAGAGGCAGAAGCAGGCTCCTCACTGAGCAGGGAGCCCGATGCGGGACTCGATCCTGGGACTCCAGGATCATGACCTGAGCCGAAGGCAGTCGCTTAACCAACTGAGCCACCCAGGCGCCCCATATGGTTCTTGTTCTTTCTTTTTTTAATGTATTGTATCACGTTGATTGATTTGTGGATGTTGAACCAACTTTGCAGCCCAGGGATAAATCCCACTTGGTCGTGGTGAATAATCCTTTTAATATATACTAAGCAAATCAGAAGAGACCTGAAATCGGGGGTGAAGAAAGGGAAAGAAGGAAAAAGAAAAAAAAAAAGAAGGAACAAAACAATATGATCAAATATGATCAGGCTGGTGCATAGATCAGTGCCATACACTAGATTTTGGGTGTATTTTGGTCTGTTAGAAGAAAGTGCCTCCCAAAACTTTAAAGAAAGAAAAATTTATATATGTACAAAAATAAGGGTAAATATGATGAAGGGATGGAATATGACTGTTAAGGTGAAAAATATAAAAGATTTTATAAAAGGAATTGATAAGAAGTTGGTTGAAAAAAGAAAGAGGAGGAATTAAAAAAAAAAGGTGGGGGGAGAGAATGTGATCAGGCAGGAGACTAGAACAAAGCCATACACTAGAGATTTAGGGTATATTTTGGTCTGTTAGAAGAAACTGTATCCCACAATTTTTAAGAGAGAACAACTTATATATATATACCAAAAATAAAGTTAACTACTATGAAGGGATAGAATATGACTCTAAAAATGAAAAATAAAAAATATTTTTTAAAAAGGGGATTGATAAGATGTTGTTGAAAAAGGGAAAAAGACAAATTAAAAAAAAAAGAAAATAAAAGAAATCAACTTTGAAAGACTAAAGAATCAGAGGGAAAAAAGCTATGAATTCTATGTGCTGCATTCCCCTAGTGCTGGCATTCTGCCATTCTCATTGATGATAAACTTGGTCTTGGCTGGCTGTTCTTGCTGATCTTCTGGGGGAGGGGCCTGTTGCAGTGATTCTCAAATGTCTTTGTCCGAGGCGGAATTGCCCTGTCCTTTCCGGGGCCGGCCTAATAATCTGCTTGGGTTTGCTCTCGGGAGCTTTTGTTCCCTGTAAGCTTTCCATACAGCTTTGGAGGACAAGAGTGAAAATGGCAGCCTCCCAGTCTTCACTCTGGAGGAGCCGAGAACTCGGGGCCCCACTCCTCAGTGAGCCCCCAGAGAAAAGCAGTCAGTCACTCCCGTTTCCCTGGTCTCCCGCCGCCCTCTGTGCTCACCCAGCCTGTGACCAAGCATTTCTATCTCTGGCACATGACCCCGTGTGGAGTCTCCAAACCCAGCAGATTCCTGTGGTGCACTCCCGCTCTGCTCCTCCCGGGGAGGAAGGGGAGTCTCCCTGCATCTGCTGCTTTTTGGGTCCCTGCTTTCAGAAAGTGGTCACTTTTCTGTTCAGAGAGTTGCTGCTATTCTTTTCTTTGATCTCCTATTGAGTTCATTGGTGTTTAAAATGGTTTTAACCTTATCTAGCTGAATTCCTGGGACCAGACGAAATTTAGGTCTCCTACTCCTCCACCATCTTGTTCCTCTCACCTCGTGATGCTGTTTTTAATTTCAAATTCTGTTTGTTCATTGCTGGTTTTTAGGGAAGCATTTGACTTTTATATATTAACCTTATATCCTGAAACCTTGGTATTATCAGTTACTAGCTCCCACAAGGTTTTTGTTGTTGTTGTTGCTGTTGTTGATTCTTCCAGATTTTCTACATAGACATTTATGTCATTTGTGAATAAAGACAGTTTTATTTCTTCATTCTCAATCTGTATGCCTTTTGTTTCCTTATCTTATTACATTAGCTAGGACTTCCAGTATATTGAAAAGGAGTGGTGGGAGGGGACATTCTTGCTTTGTTCCTGATCTTAGTGGGAAACTTCAAGTTAGTCATCATTAATATGATGTTAGCTATAGGCTTTTTGTAGATATTCTTTATCAAGGTGAGGAATTTCCTCCTCTATTTTTATTTTGCTAAGAGTATTTATCTTTAATGAGTGTTGGATTTTGTCAAATGCTTTTCTGCATTTATTAATATGATCATATGATTTTTCTTTTTTAGCCTATTGGTAAAGGGTTACATATTATTGATTTTTGAATGTTGAACCAGCCTTCCATATCTGGGATAATTCCACTTGGTTGTGGTATATAACTACTTTTATATTTTATTGGATTAAATTTTCTAATATTTTGCTGATGATTTTTGCATCTATGTTCATGAGAGATGTTAGTCTGTAGTTTTCTTTTCTTGTAATGTCTTTGTCTGGTATTGGTATTAGAGTAATCGTGGCCTTATACAGTAAGTTAGGAAATATTCATTCTGCTTTTCTTCTATGAAACAAATTGTAGAGAATGGATATAATTTATTCCTTAAATGTTTGGTAGAATTTGCCAGTGAATCCATCTGGGCCCAGTGCTTTCTGTTTGGAAGATTATTATTGATTCAATTTCTTTAATATACATATGTCTATTCAGATAGTCTATTCTGGGAATTTTGGCAGATTGTATCTTTCAGGTAATTAGTCCATCTCAGGTAGATTATCACATTTGTGGGCATAGAGCTGTTTATTACCCTTTTACTGTCTATAGAATTTATAGTAACATCCCCTCTTTCATTCCTAACATTAGTAATTTGTGTCTTTTCACTTTTCTTAGTTAAACTTACTGTTTATCAATTTTATTGATCTTTAAAAAACAGCTTTTGATTTTATTGATTAGCTTTATCGAGTTCCTGTTCTCAATTTCAAAATTAATTTCATTACTCTCTGCTCTAATTATTTTTTCTTCCACTTATTTTAGACTTAACTTGTTCTTCTTTTTCTAGTTTGCTGAGTGGAAACTTAAATTATTGATTTTAGATTTTTCTTCTTTTCTGATATATTTATTCAATGCTATAGATTTCCCTCTAAGTACTGCTTTCACTGCATCACACAAATTTTGATGTTCTGTTTTCATTTTTTAAATTACTCTTGATATTCCTTCCTTGACAAATTGTTATTTAGTGTGTTGTTTAATCTCCATGTATTTTGGGATTTTTCAGTTATCTTTCAGTTATTGATTTTTATTTTATTTGCATTGTGGTCTTAGAGCAGGAATTTTATGATTTCTGTTTTTTTTTTTACACTTGTCATGGTGTGTTTTATGGTTCAGAATGATCTATCTTGGTGAATGTTCCTTATGAACTTGAGAAAGATGTTTATTCTGTTATGTTGGATAATCTATAGATGTTGATTATATTCAGTTGATTGATGGTGTTGTTAAGTTCAGCTATGTTCTTACTGATATTTTGACGGCTGCTCCTATTCATTTCTGATAGAAGGCTGTTGAACTCTTCAACTATGATAGTGGATTCATCTCTTTCTCCTTGCAGCTCTATTAGTTTTTGCATTGTGTAGTTTAACACTATGTTGCTAGGCACATACACATTAAAGATAGTTATGACTTATTGGGGAAATTGACATTTATCATTATGTAGTGCCCTTCTTTGACCCTGATAACTTTTCTTGCTTTGAAGTCTGCTGTCTGGAATTAATATAGCTATTCCTGTTTTCTTTTGATTAATGTTAACATGCTATATTTTCTTCAGCTATTTACTTTTTTAAAAAAAGATTTATTTATGGACGCCTGGGTGGCTCAGTTGGTTAAATGACTGCTTTCGGCTCAGGTCATGATCCTGGAGTCCCTGGATCGGGTCCCGCATCGGGCTCCCTGCTCGGCAGGGAGCCTGCTTCTCCCTCTGACCCTCCCCCTTCTCATGTGCTCTCTCTCTCTCATTCTCTCTGTCTCAAATAAATAAATAAAATCTTTAAAAAAAAGATTTATTTATTTACTTAAGAGAGAAAGGGAGGGAGGGAGGGAGGGAGGGGAGAATCTCATCACCACCCCCCCCCTCGAGTGTGGTGCCCAACATGGGATTTAATTTCACGACCCTGAGATCATGACTTGAGACAAAATCCAAAGTTGGACACTTAACCGACTGAGCCAGCCAGGTGTCCCCCCATCCATTTGCTTTTAACTTATATGTGTCTTAATATTTAAAGTCTGTTTCTTGTAGACAACCTATAGTTGGTTCTCGGTTTTTGATCCACTCTAACAATCTCTGTCTTTTATTAGTGCACTCATTGATTATTGATACAATTAGATTATTGATATAATTGGATTAATATCTGTCATATTGATTCAAAGGGGTTATTGATGTAATTGAATTAATATCTACCATATTCATTACCATTTCCTATTTGTTGTCCTTTTCTTTGTTCCTATTTTTGTCTTCCACTATTTCTGTATTTTGTGGTTTTAATTGTGCATTTTATAGATTCCATTTTTTATCTCCTTTCTTAGCTTATCAGTTATGCTTCTTTTAAAAAAAATTTAGTAGTTGTCTTAGTGTTTTCAATATACATTTATAACAAATTCAAATCCATTTGAATTAAATACTATACCACTTCATAGGTAGTGTGAGTACCCTATAATAACAAAGTAACATTTTATTTCACTTATTCCTTTTCTGATGCTCTTCCTTTCTTTATTTAGATCCAAATGTCTGTCCTATGTAATTTTCCTTTTTTTCTAAAGAATCTCTCAATATTCTTTCAAGGCAGGCCTACTGGTAACAAATTCCCTCAATTTTTGTTTGTCTGAGAAAGGATTTCTCTTTCACTTTTTCTGCCAGAATTACAGGTGATTTTCCTCTGATATTTACTATGGGAACCTGGTTTAACTCCTGGAGGTAAATCCTGTAATATATGGGGTCCCTCTATGACTGGGTCCCCTTGAGTTTTTAACTCAAGAGTTTTTAGCTCTTGGAGCTTTCAGCAATTCTTCAATTACAGTTCAGGTTCCCCATCCCTGGTACTGGTTCCCATGATGGTTTCCACTTGTGAGTCTCTGCTCTGGTAGCTGCATTCACTTTTTCCAGAGCAAGAGGTCTAGGAAAGAAAGAGAGAGAGAGAGGATGCAATTCTTTATAACCTTATTTATTTCAGAAATAACATACCATCATTTCTGTTATATGCTTTAATCACACAGACCAACTCTGGGAAGAGATGGAAGGAGACACAAGGGTATGAATTCCAAGAGGCCGAGATCACTGAGGACCATCTCAGAAGCTGACTATCACAAACACTATACAATTATTGGTCTGGGAAGGAATGTGAAGGTCAACTATAAGAAAGTTGACTTGTCCCAGTACCTCACAATTGCCACACTTTGCCAGGAGTTGAAAATGCAGGGTGAGGATGAATGCTATGTTCCACTTCTTCATCTTACTGAGAAAGAAATAGGGGTGCTTCACTACAAAGTGGCTCATCCATCTACAGTCACATGGAAGGAAGGAGAATTCAGGCTCTTATCATCATTCTTATTCCACTGATCTGCCAATGAGATAAGGTGACCTCATAATGTTTTCACATCATGATCAATGTAATGATTTCCATACTGCACAGAGAATCCAAAGCAAGGCAAAGGAAAATGGACTGAGTCACCCCATGAAACCAAGTCAGTGTTTCAGCTTCTATTCTCAGTCTCTCATCCTTGCTGAGACTGGATAGCATATCTTAG
This sequence comes from Mirounga angustirostris, assembly GCF_029215605.1. Lineage (NCBI taxonomy): Eukaryota > Metazoa > Chordata > Mammalia > Carnivora > Phocidae > Mirounga > Mirounga angustirostris. The sequence goes on along the minus strand of NW_026991718.1, from coordinate 91,601,508 downwards.
TTTTGACAAATAAACAGCAATTTAAATTTTAAACATGATTTCTTCTCTTAGTTATGAGAGGGACACATCCAAAGAGAAACTCAAAACATGTCAGGAGAGACATAAAAACCTTTGCTTCCTAATGGACAAATTTACAATGCTTCAAATGCTTTCAGTTTGTAACAAGTTAAAAATAGATGTGTCCATCTGCTTTTTTTTTTTTTTTTAATCTGTATTTTTTTTTTTTGCAGTATGACTTCCTTGCTTTAGGAAGAAAAAAAAATGTGTGCATTATGAAAATATAAATTAGAAATGTCTAGGGATGTAATTATTGGACCATTTTCCTTCAAATGCAATAGTATGAAGTTAATAAAAAAATAGTTGTAGTTCCTGAAAAATTACTTTTTATATTAATGCCCTGTTTAAAAAAAAACAAACAAACTTCTTTTGTACAGTTCTGCCTAATTAAAACAATATATGAAACCTTGCTAGATGCTCTGGCAGAGCCATGTCTCCAAGGTGATGACATTTCTGTCCAGCTACCACTAATGGGGGTGGAAGGCATCTAGAGTCAGTGTGCTTTTCTGATTTTAGTGTAGCCTGAAATTAACTTGGGGTAAAGAAAAATCACAGGGAAGGCCAAGGACAAGTGTAAGTAGCTCTGGCCACAGTGAAGCGAGGATAGAGGGGTCTTAATTTTCAGGACAATCATTGGGAGCAATCATATGTCTTCTTGAGTTGTCTTGGGAAGCAGAGAAATGTCTTAGGATTCAAAGAAAATCCTAAATAATCTGAGAACAGAATATTCACAGACAGATTTTCTTATTAAAATCAAGACTCCTGCCCTGACACATATTCACAACATCATTCTGTCTGATATTTACCCCAAGTGGGCCTGTGTTAGCTTAGTTCTTAGGTTCCAGTTATTGGGTTCCCTGACTGAAGTCATAACTCATGGGGTTTTACTGATGTGTGGGGTGCTGTTTAACCTGGACTAGATTCACCATAAGCATTTTTTTGAAATAGTCCAAGAAGAGGCTAAAAGTCACAACACGGTCTGGAAAACACAAGTCCCCTTTCAATGACCTACCAGAGCTTCACTTAACCAGAGGATTTGTCAATGAGCAGCATAGGGTCAGACTTTTAGTGTGTTTGGGTCACTATAACAAAACACTACAGACTGGATCACATAGGAACCACAGATTTACTTCTCACAGTTCCAGAGGCTGAGAAGTTCACTATCAAGGTAATGACATGTCAAGAGAACCTATTGAGAGCATTTTTCTGGTTCATAGGAGGTGTCTTCTTGCTGTGTCCTCCACATGGTAGAAGGGGGCCTCTTTCTTAAAGCACTAATACCATTCATGAGGTTTCCACCCTCATAGTTTAAGGCACCTCCCAAGGGCCCCACCTCTTAATACCATCACAACAGGCATTAGATTTGAAAATATGAATTTCGGTGGAGCACATGCATTCAGACCTTAGTACAGAGATGTTTGAAGAAAAGATATAGCAGAGGAAACTGTGGGAGTGTGAGGTAAAATATCTACATTTTGTCTACTGTGCATCATTTCTGTATAATTATGGTGCTTAAGTCAGAGGATGAGTGTCAAATTAACATGCAAATATTGAAACTGCATGATCTGTAAATCAACATATTTTTGCAGGAATTCTATTTAATGCAGTTTTACATCAGGTATGCTTGTTTGAAACTCCTAATTAATAAGTGAATACTCATTAATTTTTAGTATGATGTTACATGAAGACAAGTATTAATGTTTTCTTTTAAAAAAAAAAATAGTAACAGGGGCGCCTGGGTGGCTCAGTTGGTTAAGCCACTGCCTTCGGCTCAGGTCATGATCCTGGAATCCCTGGATCGAGTCCCGCATCGGGCTCCCTGCTCGGCAGGGGGTCTGCTTCTCCCTCTGACCCTCCCCACTCTCATGTGCTCTCTCTCTCACTCTCTCTGTCAAATAAATAAATAAATAAAATCTTTTAAAAAAATTAAAAAAAAAAGTAACAAAATACAGACAATGAGTCAAATTTTGGCCAATTTGGAAATAACATTTCTGTGTAAATGAACTTTATAGTTTAATAGATGAATTGGACAATATATTTCTTTGGTTGAATAGTTCCCTTCAAAATCACATAAAAGGATTATACATATGTTGGTAGAAATAACCCATAGAACCAAGTAACACATAAAAGCCTTCCTACAACAGAAGATGGTTATGCTATAAATAGTTTAAGATGAGCTTTCCTTTGAGTGACTATTTTGTTATCTGGTATTAAATAATTTTTATTCAGTAACTTAGGTTCTATTCTCCATACTGAATATTGTGTTTTCACTTAGAGTAAACTTGATTTTAAAAAGAAATGGTAAAAAGTGTTGTTGCTGTTAGTTTCATTTTGTAAATAAATATTAACCCAAAGCATAAAATTTCTCTTTGAACTACAGACTTCAAATGAGAGAAATGCTCCAAGTCACAGCTCATTTGTACATGTGGTTGCCCACTCAAATGTCTTTATAACACATATGTATTGTAATAGACATTTAAATAAATAAATAAAATATATCAGTGCAATATCAAATACAAATATATGCACATGTGATACATGCATACTTATTCAGTCCAAGTGTGTTGGGACATCTCTTAAAACATTCTGAGTTTACTAAGATTGTCTGTTTTTAGACTATCTAAAGCTATAGGCATTTATTTAGTATAATTAGATTATCTGGCATTCATGATATTTTTCTGTAATGAATTAAATATGGTTATTTATGTGAAAAATCCAAAAAAGATAATGGAGACTTTTTATAATTAAGACACTATTACTCAAGGAGGAGCAAGATGGCAGAGGAGTAGGAGACCTAAATTTTGTCTGGTGCCAGGAATTCAGTTAGATAGGGATCAAACCATTCTGAACACTGATGAACTCAAAAGGAGATCAAAGAAAAGAATAGCAGCAACTCTCTGAACAGAAAAGTGACCACTTTTTGGAAGGTAGGACATGAGGAGAAGTGAATCTGAGGTGATATTCAGGAGGATAGATGGCGGGGGAGGGGGCCTCCGTTGGCCACTTCTGGCAAGTGACAGAGAGCAGAGCACAAAATCGGAACTTTTAGAAGTCTGCTCTGCTGAGAGATGTCGCTCCAGTGGCTAAGTGGTGGGTGGACCCCTAACGGGGACAGTGTGGTCTCAGGACCCTCAGGGTCACAGAAAGACCAGGGTGCCTGAGTGTGGCAGAGCTCCCAGGATTCAGAGTGGGGAAGACGGCTGCAGAGACAGAGCCAAGGAATGGGCCCTCAGCTTGGGGTTGTCATAAACCATGATCCATGGCACAGTCAGGCCACTGCTCTTCCAGCAGGGACCCAACAAGTGGCAGATCCAGGGAAACTCCCCTTCCTCCCCTGGGAGGAGCAGTGTGGGAGGGCACTGCAGGGATGTGCTGGGTTTGGAGACTCCACACGTGGTTGGGTACCAGAGATGGAAATGCTCAGTCACAAGCCGGGTGAGCACGAAGTGTGGCCAGAGACTGGGGAGACAGGAGTGACAGACTGCTTTTCTCTGGGAGCTCAATGAGGCATGGGGCCCCGAGTTCTTGACTCCTCTAGGGTAGAGATTGGGAGGTCACCATTTTCACTCTTGTCCTCCAAAGCTGTATGGAAAGCTTACAGGGAACAAAAGCTCCCGAGAGCAAACCCAAGCAGATTACTTAGCCCAGACCTGGCAAGGGCGGGGCAATTCTGCCTCTGGCAAAGACATATGGGAATCACTGCAACAGGCCTCTCCCCCAGAAGATCAGCAAGAACAACTTGCCAAGACCAAGTTTACCAATGAATGAGAATGGAAGAACTCCAGCGCTAGGGGAATACTCCAAATAGAATTCATGGCTTTTTTCCCCCTGATTTTTTTAGTCATTCAAAGTTATTTTTTTTAAATTTTCCTTGTTTTTTTTTTTTTCTTTTTGAATTTTTCTTTTTCCCTTTTTCAACCAACATCTTATCAATCCCTTTTTTTTTAAAAAAATATTTTTCATTTTTAGGGTCATATTCTATCCCTTCATACTAGTTACCCTTATTTTTGGTATATATATAAGTTGTTCTCTCTTAAAAATTTTGGGATACTGTTTCTTCTAACAGACCCAAATATACCCTAAATCTCTAGTGTATGGCTTTGTTCTAGTGTCCTGCCTGATCACATTCTCTCTGTTGTTGTTTTTTTTTCCTTTTAATTCCTCTTCTTTCTTTTTACAACCAACTTCTTATCATCAATTCCTTTTATAAAATCTTTTATAATTTTCATCTTTACAGTCATATTCCATCCCTTCATCATATTTACCCTTATTTTTGTACATATATAAGTTTTTCTTTCTTTAAAATTTTGGGAGGCACTTTCTTCTAACAGACCAAAATACACCCAAAATCTAGTGTGTGGCACTGATCTATGACCAGCCTGATCATATTTGATCATATCCTGCTTTGTTCCTTCTTTTTTTTTCTTTTTTCTTTCTTTCCCTTTCTTCTCCCCTGATGTCAGGTCTCTTCTGATTTGTTTAGTGTATATTTTTCTGGGGTCATTGTTACCCTGTTAGCATTTTGTTGTCTCACTCATCTATTCTCCTCTGGATAAAATGACAAGACGGAAAAAATCACCCCCCAAAAAAGAAGGCAGTACTGACTGCCAGGGACCAATTCAAAACAGACATTAGTAAGATGTCAGAACTAGAGTTCAGAATGATGATTTTAAAGATATTAGCTGGGCTTGGAAAAAGCATGGAAGATATTAGAGAAACCTTTCTGGAGAAATAAAAGAACTAAAATCTAAAATCTAACTGAATCAAAATCAAAAAGGCTATTAATGTGGTGCAATCAAAATGGAGGCTCTAACTGCTAGGATAAATGAGGCAGAAGAGAGAATCAGTGACATAGAAGACCAAATGGTGGAAAATAAAGAAGCTGAGAAAAAGAGAGATAAACAACTACTGGATCACAAGGGCAGAATTCGAGAGATAAGTGATACTTAAGAAGAAACAATATTAGAATAATTGGGATCCCAGAAGAAGAAGAAAGAGAGAGAGGGGCAGAAGGTATATTGGAGCAAATTATAGCAGAGAACTTCCCTAATTTGGGGAAGGAAACAGGCATCAAAATCTAGGAGGCACAGAGAAACCCCCTCCTCAAAGTCAATAAAAATAGGTCAATACCTTGACATCTAATAGTAAAACTTACGAGTGTCAGAGACAAAGAGAAAATCCTGAAGGCACCTCGGGAAAAGAGATCTGTAACCTACAATGGTAGAAACATTAGAGTGGCAACAGACCTATCCACAGAGACCTGGCAGGCCAGAAAGGACTGGCAGGATATATTCAGAGCACTAAATGAGAAAAATATGCAGTCAAGAATACTATATCCAGCCAGGCTGTCATTGAAAATAGAAGGAGAGGTAAAAAGCTTCCAGGACAAACAAAAACTAAAGGAATTTGCAAACATGAAACCAGCCCTGCAAGAAATATTGAAAGGGGTCCTCTAAGCAAAGAGAGCCTAAAAGTAAAATAGACCAGAAAGGAACACAGAAAATATACAGGAACAGTCACCTCACAGGCAATACAATGGCACTAAATTCCTATCTTTCAATAGTTACCCTGAACATAAATGGGCTCAATGCCCCAATCAAAAGACACAGACTATCAGATTGTATAAAAAAAAAAAAAGACTGATTGTTATGCTCTCTGCAAGGGACTCATTTTAGACCCAATGACAACCCCAGATTGAAAGTGAGGGGGTGGAAAACCATTTACCATGCTAATGGACACCAAGAATGCTGGGGTGGCAAATCAGACAAATTAGATTTTAAACCAAAGACTATAATAAGAGATGAGGAAGGACACTATGTCATACTGAAAGAGTCTATCCAACAAGAACTAACAATTGTAAATATTTATGCCCCTAACATGGGAGCAGCAAATTATTTAAGCCAATTGAAAAAAAAGCAAAGAAACACATCTACAAGAATACAATAATAGTGGGGGACTTTAACATCCCCCTCACTGAAATGGACAGATCGTCTAAGCAAAAGGTCAACTGGGATGTAAAGACTTTAAATGACACACTGAACCAAATGGACTTCACAGATACATTCAGAACATTCCAACCCAAAGCAACAGAATACAAATTCTTCTCTAGTGCCCATGGAACATTCTCCAGAATAGATCACATCCTAGGTCACAAATCAGGTCTCAACCAGTACAAAAAGATTGGGATCATTCCCTGCCTATTTTCAGACCACAATGCTTTGAAACTAGAACTCAATCACAAGAGGAAAATCGGAAAGAACTCAAATACATGGAGGCTAAAGAGCATCCTACTAAAGAATGAACAGGTCAACAAGGAAATGAAAGAAGAATGAAAAACATTCATGGAAACCAAAGAAAATGAAAACACAACTATTCAAAATCTTTGGGATGCAGTAAAGGCAGTCCTAAGAGGAAAGTATATAGCAATACAAGCCCTTCTCAAGAAACAAGAAAGGTCTCAAGTACACAACCTAACCCTACACCTAAAGGAGCTGGAGAAAGAACAGCAAATAAGCCTAAACCCAGCAGGAGAAAAGAAATAATAAAGATCAGAGCAAAAATCAATGAAATAGAAACCAAAAGAACAGTAGAACAGATCAATGAAACTAGGAGCTGGTTCTTTGAAAGAATGAACAAGATTGATAAACCCCTGGCCAGACTTATCAAAAAGAAAAGAGAAATGACCCAAATCAACAAAATCATGAATGAAAGAGGAGAGATCACAACCAACACCAAAGAAATACAAACAATTATAAGAACATATTATGAGCAACTCTATGCCAGCAAATTAGATAACCTGGAAGAAATGGATGCATTCCTAGAGATGTATCAACTACCAAAACTGAACCAGGAAGAAATAGAAAACCTGAACAGACCTATAACCACTAAGGAAATTGAAGCAGTCTTCAAAAATCTCCCAGCAAACAAAAGCCCAGGGCCAGATGGTTTCCCAGGGGAATTCTACCAAACATTTCAAGAAGAATTAATACCTATTTTTCTGAAACTGTTCCAAAAAATAGAAATGGAAGGAAAACTTCCAAACTCATTTTATGAGGCCAGCATTACCTTGATCCCAAAACCAGACAAAGACCCCATCAAAAAGGAGAATTACAGATCCTTATCCGTGATGAACATGGTTGCAAAAATTCTCACCAAAATACTAGCCAATAGGATCCAACAGTACATTAAAAGGATTATTCACCACGACCAAGTGGGATTTATCCCTGGGCTGCAAGGTTGGTTCAACACCTGCAAATCAATCAGTGTGATACAATACATTAATAAAAGAAAGAACAAGAACCATATGGTCCTCTCAATAGATGCAGAAAAAGCATTTGACAAAGTACAGCATCCTTTCTTGTTCAAAACTCTTCAGAGTATAGGGATAGAGGCTACCTACCTCAATATCCTAAAAGCCATCTATGAAAAACCCACAGCAAATATCATTCTCAATGAGGAAAAACTGAGAGCTTTCCCCCTAAGGTCAGGAATGCAGGAGGGATGTCCACTATCACCACTGCTATTCAACATAGTATTAGAAGTCCTAGCCACAGCAATCAAACAACAAAAAAAAATAAAAGGCATCTGAATTGACAAAGAAGAAGTCAAACTCTCACTCTGCAGATGATATGATACTTTATGTGCAAAACGCAAAAGACTCCACCCCAAAACTGCTAGAACTCATACAGGAATTCAGTAAAGTGGCAGGATATAAAATCAATGCACAGAAGTCAGTGGCATTCCTTTACACCAACAACAAGACAGAAGGGAGGGAAATTAAGGAGTCGATCCCATTTACAATTGCACCCAAAACCATAAGATACCTAGGAATAAATCTAACTAAGAGGCAAAGGATCTGTACTCAGAAACCTATAAAATACTCTGAAAGTAATTGAGGAAGACACAAGAAATGGACAAACGTTTCATGCTCATGGATTGGAAGAACAAATATTGTGAAGATGTCAATGCTACCTAGAGCAATCTACACATTCAATGCAATCCCTATCAATATACCATCGACTTTTTTCGAAGAAATGGAACAAATAATCCTAAAATTTGTATGGAACCAGAAAAGACCTCGAATAGCCAGAGGAATGTTGAAAAAGAAAAGCAATGTTGGTGGCATCACAATTCCGGACTTCAAGCTCTATTACAAAGCTGTAATCATCAAGACAGTGTGGTACTGGCACCAAACAGACACACAGATCAATGGAACAGAATAGAGAGCCCAGAAATGTACCCTCAGCTCTATGGTCAACTCGTCTTCGACAAAGTGGGAAAGAATGTCCAATGGAAAAAAGACAGTCTCTTCAACAAATGGTGTTGGGAAAATTGGACAGCCACATGCAGAAGAATGAAACTGGACCAAATATTTCCTTATACCACATACAAAAACAGACTCAAAATTGTTGAAAGACCTCAATGTGAGAAAGGAGTCCATCCAAATCCTAAAGGAGAACACAAGCAGCAACCTCTTCAGCCTGGGGCTGAACTGTGTTAATCTCAAGGTGGAAGGATCATGTTGTGATATATGTTTGCTAGTCTTGGTTTGTTTGTGGTACTTGGGACCTCTAAAGTGTGATCTCTCTTGCTCAAGTAAAAGGGTAGTACTGCTTATATATATTTAATCCCATTAGCTACATGGGAAACTTAAAAAATCCTTTTCTATATTTCTTTATAACTTTTCCTATTCTTTTTTAAAAATGTATTTTTATCTTTGAATCTATGTGTCTTGTAGACAGCATACAGTTGGATGTTTTTTTTAATCTAGTCCGACAAACTCTGACTTTTGATTGGACTATGTAATCCATTCACATTTAATTCTATCATTTATGTGGTTGAGTTTATATCTACCATTTTAGTTTTTGTTTTCTATCTCATATCTTTTTTCTTCCTCTATTTCTCTTCTGCTGCTTTATTTTGTTTTAAGTGGTATTTTCTTATATAGCATTTTAGTTTCACTAAGTGATATTTTCACTATATTTTTGGAGATTTTTTAAGTGGTCACTCTATAAGGTATATTTTATACATCTTAATGTATTAGAATTAGCTTCAGATTTACACTTGCATTATTGCAGTTATATATATAGAAACATACACTGTATAGATTCAGTTTCCTCTTTTTTGCTCTTTTCTGTGATATTGTTATGTGTATTATACCTATTAGTATTAAAACTCAACAATGCACTGTGTAATTACTACTTTATCATCTGTGGTGATTTCCTTAGGCACAGTTCAACTTTGTTCCCCCTCATTTCTTTTGTGCTGTTATTTTTTTTTCTTTTTAAGATTTTATTTATTTATCTGACAAGGAGAGACACAGTGAGAGAGGCAACACAAGCAGGGGGAGTGGGAGAGGGAGAAGTAGGCCCCCCGCTGAGACAGAGCCTGATGTGAGGCTTGATCCCAGCACCCTGGGACCATGACTTGAGCCTAAGGCAGACACTTAATGACTGAGCCACCCAGGCTCCCCTCTTTTGTGCTGTTATTGACAAATGTATTATATATATATTACATTTCTAAATGTGATAAGTCCAATATTATATTATATACATATTACTTCTTACAAATCACATGTAAAAAGAAATTAGGAAAATATGCATTTATTCTGTTTCATATAATGACAAAATTACCTTTACTACTGCTCTTTGTTTTTTGTATGGCTACTGAAATTCGTGTCTAGTGTTATTTGTTTTCATTATAAAGAGCTTCCTTTAGCATTTCCTGTATGCCTGTCTGATAGCAACAGATTCTCCCAGTTTTGTATTATTAGTTTGTTTTTTTAAATCAGGAGAAGTCTTTACTTCACTTTTATTTTTGAATGATATAGGATATCATTTGCTTTGCTGGATACCAGATTCCTGATGGACTTCTTTTTTTTTTTTTTTTTGAAGGTTTTATTTATTTATTTGAGACAGAGAGAATGAGAGACAGAGAGCATGAGAGGGAGGAGGGTCAGAGGGAGAAGCAGACTCCCCGCCGAGCAGGGAGCCCGATGTGGGACTCGATCCCGGGACTCCAGGATCATGACCTGAGCCGAAGGCAGTCGCTTAACCAACTGAGCCACCCAGGCGCCCTGGACTTCTTTTTTGAAAGCACTTTGAACACACTATGCCACTGCCTTCTGTGTTCCATTGTTTTTGCTGAAAAGTTATCTGTTAATATTATTTGGGTCTCATTATAAATTATGAGTTTGTTTTTTTCTTGCTATGTTGAAGATTTTCTCCTTGCCTTTGACTTTCAGCATTTTTACTATGGTATAACGGCTTGTGGATCTTTCTGTGTTTATCCTACTTGACATCCTAAATATGTGGATTATTTTTTCAATAAATTTAGGGAGTTTTCTGCCATTACTTCTATGAATATTTTTCTGCTCCTTTTTCTCTCTCCTCTCCTTTAGGTGCACTTATGTTGGTGCAATGGATGTTGTCCCACATTTTTCTTAGTCTCTGTTCATTTTCCTTCATTCTTTCCTCTCTGTTTTTCAGTTTGCACCATCTCTCTCAATTTGTCTTCAAGTTTGCTAATGCTTTCTTCTGCCAGTTCAAATGTACCAGTGAGGCCCTCCAGGGAATTTTTAAATTTCCATTACTGTACTTCCAACTCCAGAATTTCCATTTGGTTCTCTTTTAGAATTGTTCCTCTTTATTGATATTCTCTTTGATGAAACATTGTTATCAGACCTTCATTTACTTCTTTTTTTACACGCTTTCCTTTAATTCTTTGACATATTTATCATGGCTGTTTTAAAGTATTTTTATTTTAAATCCCACATCTGACTACTCTCACAGGTAGTTTATGTTGCTTGCTTTTTTTTTTTTTTTTTGGTACATGAATCATCTTTTTCCTGTTTCTTTGCATGCCTCAGTTTGTTGTCGTTGTTGGAAACTGGACACTTTTGATAATATAACAACTCTGGATAGTAATCCTTTCCCAACCTCAGGCTTGTTATTTTTATTTACTTGTTTATGTTTTAGTAGCTGGCTGAATTATTTTATTTTTATTTTTTTTTTATATTGGCTGAATTATTTTAGTAAAGTCTATTTATTCCCCACACTGTAAATAAAGCCTGTTTCTTCTCAGCAAGGTGTAGTTTGGGGGTATGTCTACAGTCACTTGGGATGACAGTGATATTAATAGGCCTCTCTTTTCCTCTTTCTCTGTTATATTGCACTAATGCTGGGTGATTTCTTTATTGTTTTTGATAATGCTTTGGGGAAATCACTCTACAGTCTAATCCAATCAAATGTGGCTCCTTTGAAGGAATAGTTTCTGATGTCCCTGTGTGATATTTGTTCTTACCTGAGGAAGAGTCCTCTCAGTTGTCTTATTTCTTGTTTCTTTCTACCAAACTAACTGACCTAAAGTCTAGGCTGTATTTACATTAAATCCAAGATTGTTCTTTCAATTGCTTTCCACCACAGATTCCATTGTTCTGAGAATCACCTTAGGTTTGAGCTTCTCCATGTTCTGTGGCCAATGACATCATTTCTTTGGAAAGAGATTAGGAGCTATCTGTTTTATAGCCTGCTTCTTTCCCTGCACAAATTCTCTGAGCCAGTGATCTGAAGCTGATGGTAGGGGGAAATGGAAAGCTTCCTTCCAATATATTATCTAAAGTGTCCAGTTTCCAACAACAACTCCAGCACGTTAGCACTAGGTGGAAGGTGACAGTAGCCTGAGGTCCTTTTGGTTTGCTCCTCCTATCATGGAGCTGCTACTTAATTAGCCAGATAAAGGGTGACTGAGGTCCCTGTATTCTCAGCATGCAGTGCTCATGACAGAGCCTTCTTTCTACAAGTGGGGGCTGGGTACAAAAAAGAATTCCCCACTTCTCAACTACACTTGCATGGGCCTTAGCTTGAACAATAAGAAGCTGGAGGGAGGATGAGAAATGAAGTCTTGCTCCTTCTGGGAAGAAAGCCCTCTGACTGGGAGCTGGGGAGAGAGGAAATCCTGTATTCTTGGCCTTGCTGAACTGGGAAGTGGGAAAAGAAGGTGCAGCCTTGATTCATCTACCACACTCAATTTTCTTATTGAATTTTCATAGGTTTTCTTCATTTGCTATTTATCTTTAGGACCTTTTCCAGAAACTTTATATGTTTTTTTAAAAATAATTTCATCAGTTTCTCTGGGGGAGCAGGTCATAAGAGTTCCCTAGGCTGTCATGCCAGGACTTGATTTCCCCTTGCCTTTATTTTTTTAAAGATAGTTTTGCTGGAACTCTGTGCCATTTTATGGGAGCATTTAGGCCATTCACGTTGAGAGTGATTATTGAAAGACATGATTTTATTGTCATCATGTTGTCTGTGACGTCCTTGTTTCTATAGATTGTCTCTGTAAATTTCTGTTCTATATCACTCTTGGGGTCTTTCTCCTTTTATAGAACCCCCCTTAATATTTCTTGCAGGGCCGGCTTAGTGGTCACATATTCTTTCAGTTTCTGCTGGTCTGGAAGCTCTGCATCTCTCCATCCATTCTAAATGAAAGCTTTGCCACATAAAGTATTCTTGGCTGCATGTTCTTCTCATTTAGTACCCTGAATATGTCTTGCCAGGCCTTTCTGGCTTGCCTGGTCTCTGTGGATAGGTCTGACGTTATTCTGATGTTCCTTCCTCTGTACGTAAGGAATCTCTTCCCCCTAACTGCCCTTAAGATGGTTTCCTTGGTTCTAAGATTTGCGAGTTTTACTATTACATGTGGGGTGTTGGCCTGTTTGTCTTGATCTTGGGAGAGGTCCTCTCTGCCTCTAGGACACGAATGTTTGTTTTATTCCCCAGATTAGGGAAGTTCTCAGCTACGGTTTGCTTAAATATATCTTCTAGCTCTCTCTCTCTCTCCACCCCCTCCGGAATTCCAATAATTCTGACATTGTAACGTTCCATGGTGTCACTTATTTCTCTGATTCTATTTTCATGGATTCTGAGTTGTTTTTCCCTGGCCTTCTCTTTTCCCTTTTTATCTATTATTTAGTCTTCTAAGTCACTAATTCGTTCTTCTGCCTCACTTACCCTAGCTGTTAGATTATCTAGATTAGATTGGATCTCATGGATAGCATTTTTAAGTTCTGCCAATTCAGCCATTTCTTCCTTTAGAGACTCTATATTGCCATTAATTGATTTCTCCATTCTAGCTCTTGTCTTCACAATTACTAGCCTGAGTTTCATCTCCAACATCTTGGTTATATCTGAGTCCATTTGTAAATCTGTGGCATAAATCATAGTCTCTGAGTCTTTCCTATTTTGGGTGTTCCTCTTCCTAGTCATTCTGTTGAGGGGTGGTTGAGGGAATGTATATAAAAAAAAAAAAAAAGTAGTTTTGCTGGATATAGGATTCTTGAATGACAGATTTCACAACCCCCATCCCCACACTTTGAATATGTTGTCCCACTGCCTTCTACCCCCCATAATTTCATTTTTTTAATCCTCTATAATTTCTGATGAAGTCACTTGTTAATCTCTTTGGGGTTCCCTTGTATGTGAAGATATGTTTTTACCCTATTGCCTTTAAGATTTTATCTTTGTCATTGTCCTGAAACATTTTGACTATGATATGTCTGAGTGTGGATCTTTTTGTGTTTATCCTGCTTGGAATTTGTTGAGCTTTTGGTTATATAGATTAATGGTTTCCTTCATATGTGGAAGTTTTCGGCCATTATTTCTTTAAATATTTTTTCTGTCCCTTTTTAACTCTCCTCTTCTTCTGATACTCTCATTACTTGAATATTGGTAGGCTGACAGGTTTACCATAACTCTGAGGAGTCCAGTTTTCCAATTCTTTTCTTTTCCCTTAGCAGCTCAAGGTCTCTGGTTAAATGTGGGCCCTTATTTGAGGGACCTTATTTGAGGCCCTCTATGAATTTTTAATAGTAGATACTGTACTTTTCAATGCCAGAATTTCCATTGATTTTAACATAGTTTCTCTTTATTGATAATCTCTACTTGATAAGTCATTGTTGTTACACCTTCCCTTAATTCTCTAAACATAGTTTCCTTTCATTCTTTCAAGTTATTATAATAGCTGATTTGAAGAATTTTGTCTGCTACATTCAACATCTTGGACTTTCTCAAAGGCAATTCCTATTGCCCATCGTTTTTGTGTATAGGGGTCACACTACCCTGTTTATTTACATGTCTCTTTTTTTTCCCTGAAAACTGAACATTTTAAATAATATATTTTAGCAACTCTGGATTCTGATTAGTGCCCTCTTCTCCTCCCCAGAGGCTTGTTAATGTTGCTAGTTTCTGTTAATTTATTTGTGTAGTGTTTGCTTGAACTAATACTTGAAATCGACTTCCAAAGTGGGCTGCCTGTGAGATCACTGCTCAGTTTCCCCCCACCCTTGCTTTTGTTTTTAAGGCTGGATTCCTAGAAGTCACCAGTGGCATAACTTAATGTTCATTCAGTCATTGGTCAGAGTTGACTGGTAAGACTTTTGCATTTTGCTGATGGATCTGTGAGTACCTTGGGGAATTATTTCAAGCCCACCCCACACTTAACCAGAGACCAGTTGTTCTCAGGTACCTAATCTGGTTGCTCTTGAATGGCTGCAGCCTCATGTGTGTACAGTCTTTGGAACCCAGGGGATAGATGTGATCTTAGCAGGGACCATTAAACAAACAAACAAACAAACAAAACAAAATAAAACCCTGTCTAGAAAAATCCCAACAATTATTAAGGTAGACAAGCTGAAAGAGAGAAAGAGAGTGGAGGAAGGCTCCCTGGAGTGAGAATTAGAGTTTGACCTTCAGTAAAAGAGCTGCCATCATGTGCTGACAGCCCAAACCAGGGACCTGGGTCACTTCTTCCAGGGCTGTCAGAATGGCAGGGGCAGGGGACGGATGTGGGGCCTGCACATCCAGGCGTGAGAGGTACTACAGTCTCTGGGCAGATTCACTCAGAGCTTGACCTTTTGAATGTAAAACACTTGTCAGGTTGCCAAGTGCCAACTAGCCAGCGGGTGGATTCAGCCAGGAGAATAGTATTCCTGTCACTTTTCCAGGGATGCTGTCTCTCTAACTGGACCCTATGACCACAGCGTCTCTTTTGGAAGAGAAATGGCTTCTACTGAACTCAGGTAATACCTAGAAACTGGGATCTCTCTAGCATCTGGTTGGCATTTCTCAAGTTTTAAAACCCATTTCTCCATTTTATCAATGTGATAAATTCTGTAATTTGTATTATAAAAATAATTATATATATTTTATTTCCTAACTAAAAAAACAAAAACAAACAAACAAACAAAAAAACCCTGTCTATTTCCCTGTTCCCTCTGTTAAACTTCAGACTGGTCAGCTATTTTGTTTCTAGCAACTAGATTTATTGAGCTATTAGCTTTCTGATCACTAAGATCTCCATTATTTTCAATAATGCCTTAAGACACGAGTTTCTCCAGGTCTTATTCCCAATAAAATTATCCCCTTAACAGATCTGTGAAACTACCAGGATTTCCATCTTGCCTCTCCCCATGGGCAGAACCTTTGGTGCATTACTGCATCAGAAATGGATATAGAGGTGGTGGTCCACTTCTTCCAGAATGACACCTTCACCTTAGGAGTGAGATTTGTATAGCCAGTAGTATTCTCAGCCTGCCCCTCCCAAGTGGAACCTAGGTCATACAAGCAGAAACTAGGGAGGGGCAGTGATGAAAGCCCCAATATTCTTGGTCTACAAGGACTTGGATAGATTCTCCTTCAGGGGAGTGGGAGCTGGCTGTGGTGAGGGAACCCCAGTCTTCTTGACTTCACCTTCCTAGAATAGAGGGGAGGAGAAATCCTGGCAGCCCCTGTTGAGGTGAAATCATAGCCCTATAACTGGAAGGTGGGCAAGGATAAAAGGAGCCCCATCCTCTTGGTCACGCCCACCAGGAATAGAGCTTCAGTAACACAAATGGGGTTGGGGGTGGCTGATGGAAACAAGTCCTGACTCAAACACCATAGATGCCCAGTCTTCTTTCCAAGGTTTAGTGTGTTTTATTGAATAAGTGCTTCCAATATGCTGTATGAACCTAGGTCAATTTCCAGAGACTTCAAATGATTATGATTTATGATTTTTACAAGTTAAATAGTTTCACTTTGGGGAGAATCTGTAGAAGTCCTCATATAGTCATTCCAGAAGCTCTAATTACATTCTTACTTTTTCACATAATAGTGTATCTCAGGTTCATTTTGTACAGTTCTTGTACAAGACCTGCACTCATTTTCCAAAGGAATGTTCCTTTTAAAGAGAAATGGTATCTAAAGATCATAGTTTGGTTGATAGGTTTGCTTATTTTTCTTGGGCATATCATTGTATCTAGTCCTTTTTAGTTGATACAACTAGGATTTTTTTTTTTTTTTAAGATAAAATACATCATGAGATTATTGTAAAGCCTTATTCAGGAAATGCTCTTTTTTTAAAGCTATATACATCATGAGGTCATATTGGAAAGCCTTATTCTCCTCCCCAAGATCAGCACAGCAATGTATTTTATCCCCCAAAACACATACTATACCATCAATATAACCAATAATACAATAATAAAAAAAAAATCTCTTTAAATTGTTTTTTAGTTCTTTTTGTCCTTAGGTGATATCCAACTAATGATGTACAGTCAAATAATGTGTTAAAGTGGCTATAGTTCCTCTCAGAGTGTTTATGCCACTAATTACACAATCGTCTTTGATTTTTTAGGGATTATTTTATTTGTTTATTCAAATTATATACAGATATTTACATGGTTTCAAAATCAAATCTACAAAACAAAATGAATTCAAAGTAGTTTAAGTTCTAACCCTGTATCCTCCACCTTACAGTCCCCCTCCCCCATAGGTCAACATTTACTTTTTTCATTTTATTTTTCTAGTGCTTTTTAAAAAAGAAAATCTACATAAGCAGGTATTAATATTACTTTTCTTCCTGGATATCATGAGAATAAAATGCATTTTTTCTGTACTTTTTTTCCCCTTTTTAATAATACATCCTAGAATGCAGACTAGAGTAATATATAGAAATACCCCTCACTATTATGGTTGATTTGTTAGTATTGTCAAAAAAAATACATACTTCTAATTAAAAAATACTTTATTGTTTAAAAAATGCTAACCACCCCTGAGCTTTCAGTGAGTCATAATCACTGATCACACGTCACAATAACTCATATAATAATATAATAATAAAAAAGTTTGAGATATTGTGAGAATCACTAAAATGTGATACAGAGACACAAAGTGAGCAAATGCTGTTGGAAAAATGGTGCCCACAGACCTGCTTGATTCGGGGTTGCCACAAACCTTCAATTTGTAAAAAAAAAAAAAAAAAGCAATACCTGTGAAGTGCAATAAAATGAGATACACCAGCATAACTAACTCGTGGTATAAGGGCAGGGGGAGTACAGTGCCTCGGGAACCTCAGCCATGGAGATGAAGACTCTGGTTTCTGGGATCCTGCTGCAGCCACAGCAATTCACATTAATTTTTCTCACATGTTGGACACCTTACAGTATTCCAATCAAGGAAGGGGCTAAAAAGTTCAAAAAGCAATGCATCAGAGGAATACAATAGAGCTAATATTTTCAAATATTTTTTTTCCTCTTTAAAGGTAAATTTTTAGTAATTTAAGGTCCATTTCTGTTTTTGGAATTTTTATTTTCCTTCACCAGTTAACTTAGTATTATTTAAATTTAGAATTTGAGATCAATAAATCTTTATTGTAATCATTAACCACCGCTATGGCAAATTTTGACACTTTTTTTTTTAAGATTTTATTTATTTATTTGAGACAGAGAGAATGAGAGAGAGAGAGAGAGAGAGAGCACATGAGAGGGGGGAGGGTCAGAGGGAGAAGCAGGCTCCCTGCCGAGCAGAGAGCCCGATGCGGGACTCGATCCAGGGACTCCAGAATCATGACCTGAGCCGAAGGCAGTCGCTCAACCAACTGAGCCACCCAGGCGCCCTTGACACTTTTTTTAAAAGATTTTATTTATTTATTTGTCAGAGAGAGAGAGGGAGAGCACAAGCGGGGAGAGAGGCAGGCAGAGGTGGAAGCAGGCTCCTTGCTTAGCAAGGAGCCTGACATGGGACTCAATCTCAGGACCCTGGGATCATGATCTGAACCAAAGGCAGACTCTTAACCAACTGAGCCACCCATGTGCCTAAATTTTGACATTGTCATGAGCTACTCATTTAATTTTTAAAATCATTTCATGATTAGACACCTAAGTCCATCTATGTGTTGGACAAAGTCTGAGTTCCAAGTATGTCTATGTCAAGAGCAAATCTTGTCCTGTACCTGAAAAATTCCTCCAAATCTCCCCCAACCCTCAGTACAAGATTTCTTTGTCCCACTTTGTACTTTTCCTTCTTTCTTCTGTTTCCTTTCTCTTCTGTGACAACGAAGTTGTATCTCTCAAGCTTACAAAAATCCACAAATTTCAAATAATTGAAGTCATCCTCTATTGATCTAAATACACTTTAAAAATTAGAGAACATTTATCTGAATAAAAGTAAACATAAAATTTCATAACCATGCATTGAGACGTTTTTCAGGCATGGAATTTTGTTGACCCATAATTCATTTAAAAATACAACTATGAAACTCAATGTATTGAATTTTCAAAGAAAAAACATTTAAACATTAGATGGATGTGACCAAGACTGTACCTTTAAAATAACAGAAGCGGGTTCCTCTATTTCTTTCATGAGTGTTCTATAGTTTCCAGAGTACAGATCCTTTACCTTTTTGGTTAGGTTTCTTCCTAGGTATCTTATGGTTTTTGGTGCAATTGTAAATGGGATCGATTCCTTGATTTCTGTTTCTTCTGCCTCATTGTTAGTGTATAGAAATGCAACTGGCTTCCGTGCATTGATTTTATATCCTGCGACTTTGCTGAATCCCTGTATGAGTTCTAGCAGTTTTGGGGTGGAGTCTTTTGGGTTTTCTATATAAAGTAACATGTCTGCGAAGAGTGAGAGTTTGATTTCTTTGCCAATTTGGATGCCTTTTATTTCTTTTTGTTGTCTGATTGCTGAGGCAAGGACTTCCAGTACTACACTGAGCTCCAGGAAACAAACAGGGTTGCTGGAGGGGAGGTGGTGGAAGGGATAACTGGGTGATGGGCATTAAGGAGGGCACTTGATGTAATGAGCACTGGGTATTACATGCAACTGATGAATCACTAAATTCTACCTCTGAAATTAAGTAAAAAAAAAAAAATAACAGAAGTGGGAATTGATATGAGTTGTTTGACTAAATTTGTATGAGACCATTAATTATTACAATGAGAGTCAAATAAAAAGTGTTCCAGCAAGAAAGCCAAACACATTTCTGTCAGCCTTGGTTTGTTCTCTACAACTAGGCATGTTTCATTCTTTTTTGAAATGATTTCCATTCAATTCTATTTACTCTGGAAATGGATTTCCCACCACTCCTCTCTGTTCCTTCTTTTCCTCCCTCTGTCTTCTGTCAAAGTTCCTGGGTATTTTGAAGTTCTTGAGTATCCTCCAAAGTGGGGATGCCCTTTGTCATGCAACCTTTCAGCCTGTACAGCAGGTGGACTTGGGGGAAAGGCTTCTAGTGGCATTTGGAACATGGGCTCTTTGGCTCTGTTACTAATGTTGAAGCAGAAAAATCAAGGAACAAAGCTCATGTCATTTTCCCAAAAAGTCCCCTTGGGTTTCTGAACCCCTTGGGTTTCTGCTGTGCAGAGAAGTGTAAATAAGCTCCAGAGTGCTGAAGCTATCCCCCAGAAGGTTCCTAGCTGGGGCCAGCTCTCTACCTCAGAGCCCCCACCTGCAGGCACTGGCCATTTGTCCTGGAGCTTCATAGCTTCTTAAAGATTTTGTTTTCCTTTGAGAGACTAGATTTCATGTTCCTTTTTGAGGAGGGTTTCTTTCTCATTCTGTGGTTGTTTCCACATAAAATAGGGAAAGGAATCCTCTTTGCATTTGGTTGTAGTTGATTTCACTGTGAGATCTTTTTCATATTTTTTTTTTGAGTTTCATTATTTTTTTATTGAAGTATAATTAACATATAGTATTATATTAGTTTCAGGTGTACAGTATTGTGATTCAACAATTCTGTATATTACTCAGTCCTCATCATGATAAGTACTCTTAATGCCACCCATCCCCCACCTACCCTCCCTCTGGCAACCTCCAGTTTATTCTCTGATTTTAAAGTCTACTTTTTTTGTTTGTGTCTTTTTTCTTTGTTTTGAATTTTAAGTTCCCCAATGAATAAAATAATATGGTAATTTTCTCTTATTCTCTTTCATTTCACTTAGCATTGTACCCTCTACATCCATGTTGTTGCAAATTGCAAGATTTCATTCTTTTTTCATGGTTGAGTAATATTCCATTATGTATATTTATATATTATATTTATTTATATATTATATATTATTCCATTGTATGTATTTTATCACATCATCTTCATCCATTCATCTATTGATAGACACTTGGGCTGCTTTCATATCTTGGCTATTGTAATTAATGTTACAATGAACATAGGGGTGCAAATATCTTTTTGAATTAGTGTTTTCATTTTCCTTGGGTAAATACCCAGTAGTGCAATTGCTGGATCATAGGATAGTTTTATTTTTAACTTTTTGAGGAACCACCATACTGTTTCCCACAGTGGCTGTACCAGTTTGCTTTCCTACCAACAGTGCACAAGGGTTCCTCTTGCTCCACATCCTTGCCAACACTTGTTTCCTGTGTTTTTGATTTTAGCCATTCTGACAGATGTGAAGTGATACCTCATTGTGGTTTTTATTTGCATTTTCCTGATGATTAGCGATATTAAGTATCTTTTTTATGTGACTGTTGGCCATTTTTATGTCTTCTTTGAAAAGATGTCTATTCAGGTCCTCTACCTATTTTTTAAATCAACGTGGGATCTTTTAATCCATCTGTCAACTAGCCATCTCCTCTGCTGGCTGAAGAAGACCAATTCTGAAATATTCTCCCTCTTCAGCGTCTGCAGAAGAGCGGGAAATGAATGTTACTGGCCCCAGGAGGCCATATGTTTCCCTATCCTCTAAATTTTTCCCTAACTTTGGCTTTGGTTTTCAACAAACCTTAGCTGGTAGCCAAGAAAAATACTTTTAAGAACACCACTTCAAAACTGAAAGGGACAAGAATAATAAATTTAAAAATAATTATAATGAAGCAGGAAATCTAATCTCTTGCTCCCCTTTCCCCCTGTCACCTGTATAGGAGGCTTGTGAGCAGAAGGTGACTGTTCATTTCCCTAAATGCTCTACATACATCAAACCTATGTGCTGCCCTCCACCTTTAACAGAAGCACATTCCTGGACATTGGGCATTGTGCATGTTTCAGCAGAAGAAAAACCCTGGCTTTGACTCGAGGCCTCTCACTCAAACCTGAGAGGAAAATCTGTGTGTGAGTCTTGGTTCCCCAAAGGAGAGAAAATGAGAAGGCACTTCCTACCCATTAAAGTATCCAAAACATTGCTGAAGGAAAGTTAAGCCAGTCCAGATGCTAAGCACGTTAAATCTAAAGAAGCTCAGAAATCCTACAGACTGCCAAAAAAAATGTTAGGGTCACACTTCATCTAGGTCATTTCCAGTTGGTTCTAGGAGCAAGCAACTAACTTGCTTATAGAGATCAAGAGCTAAGCTCAGGACCAGGGAGTTTGGCCCTTTATCCTTATTCTGGTTCACATAAGGAACATTCTGGAAAAGACATGGGTGGGAGTCAAAGAGGACAAGAATGCCTCCTCCAGAAAGGAGAGCATCACAGCCAGAGGAAGCAGCCCACCGTCTCAGGACACAGTGATCCTTCAGAGTTCCACATGTTGCCCTTGAAGACAGGATTGTGAGGATAAAAAGCCAACAAAGCAATAAATCAATACAAAAAAGCTTTTGCTTTTTTAGTAAAACTAAAGATTTTAAGTACAAAGAAACACATAGATAATAACATAGGCATTTCTTTCCCCATCACCATAATAAATGAATAAGATATTGAAACCTTGGCCAGTATCATTGACAAGGACCACAATACATAGCTTCTGTTTTTTATGCTTAGCTATGGAACTGTCCTGCAAGTCCTACAATTGTGCAGCAAGAGAAAAAACCCTGAAACATGCTGGAGGCATGTTGGAAACATATGTGGGCATGCAAGCAGGCAGTAAGATGCTGTCTCAAAAACACAGTGTTTTGAATTGTGAGAACACTTATAGGTATATATCTGTCTCCTCCAAGGGGTTTTCATATCATAAAATGTAATATAAAGGAGTGCTAAGTTAAATTAAAAAAATAAAATTTCACAAATGTCTATAGTAAGAAAAACTTGGTAATTCATAATTCATCTTATTCACAATAAGATTCCAAGAAATAACCTCTTTCAATGATATTATTTTGCTGAATTTAAAGGGGACTGGCAGTTAAAAACCTTAATTTTCAGTTTTTATTTTGATAAGATGGATGTTTAGATTGTTTTCTCCTTTCTAAAAAGTTAAACCTACCACCTTCTCAGCGGGAGCAAGTTTCTTTCCTTTTCTTTCTACAATAGGTAGTGTCTGAGCAGTGAAGGATGAATGCTTGAGGTGTACCACAGAGACAATCATAAGAAGATGTGTGGAATCCCTGTGGCCGTAAAAGTTATCCGCTTTCCTTGTAGCATGCTGCCTTCTGATTCCTCGTAATTAATGCTTTTCATCAGAAGAAATGATGACCTAGGATTTCTGCCTTAATTGAATTGGTGCTTACAGTGGACTGTATCATGTTCAAAGACCAAAAGATTAGATATTCATTTGTGCCTGGTTTTAAAGGGAGCTTTCTGAGCTTTTTCTGTTCGGTATTCACTACAGTTGAGTGGATTTTGGGGGAAAAAATCTGTATTGTATTTGTGTAAAATTACAACATATCAGTGGTCTAGATCTGATGTTATACTCATATGTTTTCCCTAATTTTCTTTTTATTACCCTTTGCATAATTGTAAGGCAATACAGCCTTCCAATTACAGGGACCACTGACAAACATAAACAGCAACTCAGCACCAGCGGGCACACATTTCCTGTAGTGCATGCCACTCTGCCATTCCTCAAAAATGCACCCACAACTTATTCACAATTATAGATGCCACAGGAAGAGGGAAACAGATGCTAGGGAAGAAATAGTGGTGGCTGAACCTACTGGCCAATCTGTGAAAGCCAGCCCATGTGACAAAAATGAGAAAACAAAATGTATTCATGGTTGAATCTATTGGCCACGTTGCGAAGGTCAAAAATCTAACCATTTAGGGCCAGATTCAATAAAAATCTGTCTGGCTTTTATGCCAAGCCATTCAGGCCTGGAAAAATCAATTTTCTGGAACTTTTAAAGTCTTCCATAGTCGAGGCAAAATCAGCGTTCCTCCCCATTCTTACTCAGAGCAGGCTTCGGAGGCACTCTGGAGGCCTGGGTCAGCCCTGGGTCTTGGCTGCTTTGAGCAGGTTCTAGCAAAAACATGCAGGAAAGAAAAAGAGTGAAACATGTGCATGTGGCCCATTGTCAGACTCTCCATTTCCATGCCCAGCACTGTCAGTTGTCATTCATTCATTCATCTTTTTTTTTTTTTTCATTTATTCATCAAACATTCTGGAAGCTCCAACCCTGTGCCCAGTGCTATGCTACAGGTTGGGAAAATCAAGATTGAAACACATGGTGCCTGCTCTGAATAAACCACAATTAGACAATTGCAGTACAATGTCATAGAGATTCCTTAAAAGATGTAGAGGATCTCATGGAAGCATTGAAAAGAGGCATCTAATTAGGTCTAAAAGAGTTAGAGGGTCTGTCTGGGAATGCTTTTCCCAAAGGAGGTGACAAGTGAGATCAACCTTGAGGTTTAGATATAGAACAATGGCAAGGGGAAGGACCAGCACATTTGACTGAGAGCCTCAGGGGCAATGAGGTGGAGGTGTGTGTGTGTGTGTGTGTGTGTGTGCACATGCATGCCCATACATATGTGTGTGTGTGTGTGTGTGTGTGAGAGAGAGAGAGAGAGAGAGAGAGAGAGAGAAGGGGATAGACACAGAGAAAGAGAGAGATGAGAGAAACAGGCAGAGAGATGGTGGGGGGTAGTTCCCAGTCTTGTGTAGTAAATGGGGAGGAGGCAGATGGACTGGGGCTGAAAAGCTAAAGCCACCATTATTTTTAAGCAAGAGAGGTGCATGCTATCCTTACATTTTAAAAAGAACCTGGAAGTGTGTGGAAAATGGACTGGAACAAAGAGGAAACCAGATGCAGGAGATGGTTTAGGGTGCCACCACAGTAATTACAATGAAAAGTGAGTTGGGGCAGATGTACTAAAAACCTTTATGGCCATAGACCCATGGGGCTCAGGGCCTGAGTGCTTGGGTGGAGTGATGGAGGCATGCAGGACGATGTCCTACTCTTGCTGATCAAAGGACAAGTCCATGCATCCAGCTGGGAATATGGATGGAAGGGCAGCTGTGGAGGGCAAGATAATAAAATGGGATGTGTGTTTGTGTTAGGAGGCTTGGTGAGAGGCTTAAACATAATTCTGGGCTGAGGATTAAATGGAAGCGGGATCATTAGTCTATATGGGTGATGGTTGTAATCTGGAGTGTAACTGAGGGAAACAGACTGAAGAGAAAAAGTCGAGTAAAAAGAAACAAGGCTTGGGGACAAGAAAAAGGTGCCAGGAGACATCAAGCTGGACAAGCTCAGTTAGTGTGGCTTCTTGAATCTTCCAGTTACTCAGGGGGGAAGCCTCCAGTGGGTTGTGTCCTACCAGTCAAGCGAAGTCTTAAGTGGGGGATTATTAACCTTGTATATCTCCAAATTTATTGCTCTGTAACTCTAGCATAATTACCTCTTAGGATGCAAAAATTGCCTCCTCATGTTCCCTGAACCAGGCTCCAAGTACCATTTCTCACTGTGCCATCTGTCATTTGGCGACATGGTCCATTGGTGGAATAAAATGGCTTGTAAGACCATACAAAGTGGATTGGGATTTGTTATCCTGCTGAAGATTTCTTCCCCCCCCCCTCATTTTGCCACATTGAGTCTGAAGGTGGGAGAAAAATACACCTAGAGTAAACTGATGATATGACATCCAGGGGGTGATCTACACCATTTTCTGTTATTGTAATAGGATATGATTTAGCCTTACTAGTGCTCGATGCTGCCAATGCTCCCTCCACACCCCCTTGGCACACCCTCCTTCTGTACCATTGCTGGCTTCTTACTTCAAGCACTGTAACTCTGCCTGAGAGCTTTTTCTGCCCCACGGCTTCTTAGCCTATGCTTGGGGCAAGCCAGAAAGGCTGGAGGAGTTCATGTCTATCTGCTAGGAGCAGCCTTCATATAGTACCTAATGAGAATTGGTGGGTTTGCCAATGTAACTGATGGATTTGTCAATGCTAAGGCACATTTGACACAGTCTCCCAGAGGTCTTCAGCAGGATTAATGTAGAAACAGGTTTGATCCACACCCTTTATTTGCTATCTTCCCTTCCCTGTTTCATTTCCATACTCCTTTATGAGTGGTTTCAGGGATCATTCCCAAATTAAGTACTGGCACTCAAATCATTGTCTCAGGGTCCACTAGTGGGGGCACCCAACCTAATTGCAAACCAAATTCAAACTAAAAAATCCAAATGTACTTAGCTGTTAAAATTCAAGACCAAAGGGAGGAATTAGGACCATTCCAGGTATAGTAGTAATGAATTTTTCAGGCCCCAAATCCAGGTATGAAAAAAAAAAAGGGAACTTTATCTTTCTATTACTAAGCTTAACTTTTGTCTGGTGCCTCATTTCATCAAGTAACAAGAGGTTAATCTCAACCAATTGTGGGTAATCTCCATTGATTCAGTCCTCTCCTCTCCCATCTCTGCTTCTCTCTCTGGGGTTGTGTTTAAATTCCAAGAGACTTACATGGCATTGTTTACCAGGAGTAGAAGGTGAGGACCTGACCAGTGGCAAGCACCTGTCCACTTCAGTGGCTGAGCAACAGTGCCTGTTTGCGCCTTTACTCATCAGCATCCCTTCCAGCAGCACCTAGCAATATG
This sequence comes from Mirounga angustirostris, assembly GCF_029215605.1. Classification (NCBI taxonomy): domain Eukaryota; kingdom Metazoa; phylum Chordata; class Mammalia; order Carnivora; family Phocidae; genus Mirounga; species Mirounga angustirostris. The sequence goes on along the minus strand of NW_026991718.1, from coordinate 91,575,435 downwards.
CTTACTGTCCCATAATGACTTCAGTCCTCCTGCCACATGGGTTTGGCTCTGTTCTATCTTCCTGCCTTTAAGGCCTCTTGCACTCCATCCTTATCAGTTGCTTCCACCTGTCCTCAGCCACATGGAGAAGCAACTGGCCTTTACCAGCACCACTGGGGTGCTTGGAGGCTCTGTGAGTGTTCTCACTAGCTCATCTATCTAAATACCATTGGAAGGCTTTTTAAATTCTGCTGATTTCATGTCTTGCCAAGGGAGTCAGAAGAACTCTGGCTCTTGTCACTTATTCAGGCCCCCACTTGGGAAGCAAAGCCCAGACAAAACAACTCTGTGTTCTGTCTTTCCTGACCTTTCTTCCCTGCCAACAGCCAGTTCTCCACTGGTTTGTGGACAGGACAAGTTAATGTCCTCCCCAGCCTTGGAGCAACCCTAAACCACTAACAGATGGGAGAGTTGGGGGTAAACTCCCCAGCTTCCTTGAAGCCTTTGGTGGGACAACAGAATTGTGTTCTACTCATTCTGAGGTATGTCCTGTCCTAGGAGGGTTGAAGTCCACCTGCTCATAGCAGCATCACTCTGATAAACATTCTCTCTCTCTCTCTCTTTTTTTAATTTATTTATTCAAGAGAGAGAGAGAGTGCACACATGCACAAATGAGGGGAAGGGCAGAGGGAGAGAGTCTTCAAGCAGATTCCCCACTGAGTGCAGAGCCAGACTCAGGACTCAATCTCATGACCCATGAGATCATGACCTAAGCCAAAACCAAGAGTTGGATGCTTAACTGACTGAGCCATCAGGCGCCCCAAGATTAACACTCTCGTTATTGGCATGTTCTCTTTCCCTATTATGCTTCCCAATTCCCATCCCCAGATAATGGATCACTTCTCAAATCAACTACCTGTCCCCAAGTCCTTGTTTCAGGGTTGCTTTGGGGATTATCCAATTTGAGACACAGTTTCTCCCACTTTTGGGTGTTGCAAACACATGCCACCAGCTCCCCATGCCAACCCCCCATTTGCTGTATACAATGTGATTCAGGTTGGTACCTGTGGGAGTGGTATGGTAGAAACAGATGTTGCCAATGCCAGATTCAACCATTCCTCTGCTTTAGCAAAATGTTGTCAATGGTGGCAACAAAATTGCTTACCAGAAGACCTGAAAGAGAATTTGTTTGGCATTGTAAGATATGCCCCCTAATGGCAGGAAGGTAAAATGGCTTTGGGGTCCGAGGAAGCAGTGAAAATCTCAGTCAGTTAGTAACCCGGGGTGGAGGCGGGGGGGGGGGGGGGGGAGGGGGGAGCAGAGGCAGAATAGGTGTGTGTGTGGCTGTGTGTGTGTGTGTGTGTGTGTGTAGAGGCATTTCATAGAGAAAATGCAAGACCATTTCAGACACAGAGCTAAGTCAAAACACACAAGAAGCCAAAGTGTGAGGTGCTCCAGTTCAGAAATCTGGCTGGTCTAACTCAGTGAGTGAGCCAGCTGCAAAGACCAAGAGTAATTGCAGAAACAGTGAGGGGCCAGCAGCTTCCTGTCTCTTATAACCAAAATTTAAGAGGCAGGCAGAGAATGGGTAAGAAGAGCATGCCTGCAGCACTAGCCTGGAGTACCAACCCTCTCTGATCCATGAATGGAGATCATCCATCCTACAGGCTGCCCTCCACGGTCCTTGTGTAGTTTACCTTGAAGGTAGCAGAAGCACTTTGTCCTTTCTCATCTGGGAGGCTGGTTCAGGGAGAAGGAGCCCAGGGCAGACCCCACCACAGTCGATGGAAAGGCTCCCTGCTGATGGAAAGCACTGGTGCCCTTGCCACCCAAGTGGGCTTACTTCAATTCATCACAGAGGTGCAAGGCCAGTAACTCACCATGAAGTCAGCAGAGCAGAGAAAATATTTGCCTAAAGATTAGCAAGGGAAGCCCCTCTGGATTTCCAACATGCTGGGCCTGACAAGCTCCAGGTTTTCAAATACCTCAGACCAGAGAGGGGAGAACACAGCTCAGGTTTATGTGTGTGTGCCCACGTGTATGTGTGTGTGCATGCATGTGTGCATGTGTGTGTGTGTGTGTGCGGGGGGTGATGGTAGGTATTTTACACACAAAGCCAGTTGTCCCAGAAGAGGCCCTTCCTTCCATTGTTGGTCACACAAACACCTGAAAATACCACACACAGGCAGTGCCTCTAAGAACTGAAAATCTTGGTTTTGTTAGCAGCATGGGGGACTCTTGCTGGTGCAATGGAAATTCAGGGGGTGCTTAGCATGATGATGCCCCACAAAGAGGAGTTCTGCAGATTGAGCCATTGGTTGAACTCCCATTCTGTTGGTTATAGTGTCCCAGGGCCTCCTAGTATATCTGTGAACTTGTAGAGCAGAGAACAATGATATTCCACTCTTGGGGCACCTAAAGGTACAGTTCCAAGTAACCCTGACAAGTATGAACTGTCTTTTAAGAGTGTCGTTTTTAAGATTGCAAATTTAAGTAAATTTTTGCATGTGTTTATTGTTTTGTTTTTTTTGTTGTTGTTGTTGTTTTAGCCCAACTCAGGGCTTGAACTCAAGATACTGAAATCAAGACCTGAGTTGAGATCAAGAGTTGGTTGCTTAACTGACTAAGCCACCCAGGTGTCTCACATGTTTATTTTAGTATAATAGAATATTTCAAATTTCTTGTCATGAAATAGGATTCACATTGTGTTGTCCTGTGGCTTCGTGTCTTTGACATCTGACCTTGTATCTCCTTTATTTCTCCAGTATAAGTAACAGAGTAAGGGCCAACATAGAGGACCCAGGACAGGAACTGGGGCATTCTGCACCTAAGTGACCTTTTAAATTTGAGTAAGTCATTGTGGTTCTATTGTCTTCCTTTATCATCAACCAAGAGGTGGGCTGGGAAGGGATGGGACAGTATTTGTATGATAACTTCTAAAAGTTCTTTGGTGCTTATATTCTAAGATTCATTCTATGATTTTATATATTCTGCTAACATTTTACAAACATGTTCTCATGTTTAAGTAAACTGAGCATATACCTATTCCTGGAGATGAATTAACAAAAAGTATTTGAAGAGTAAGAAATTTCAAAGTGGATGACATCATTAAACAAACCACATTCCAGGGGCTGACCCTGAAGATATTGACGACCAGAAGAACCCAGAGGGGAACAGTAAGTAAGGAAAACCATTCACATACTTGCTGAAGGACTGACATGAGGGTTATTCTCAGTGGGGCTGGCTTTGGGTATGCATGTTTTAGTAGTTTGGAGAAGTTGAGTAAGGAGGTGGGGAAATGTAAGTTCTTTGGTAATTTATTTTGATACAATTTCAATATACGCAAAATATACAGAACTATACGTTTTTTCCCAGACATTTGAGAATAAGTTGAAGACATGATTTTATGACACCTGTTGCTTCAGTTACTTCGGGGTGCATTTCTTAAGAACCAAGGTTTTTCTCTTATTATCTATAGTACTATGATTTGGAATAATTCACATTCAAATTTTGTCAATTGTTCTAATAATTGGCAGTGCCCTGTACAGCAGTTTTATTTTCTTGGTCCAGGATCCAATCAGGGATTAGTCATGGCTTTTGGTTATTATGTCTTTTAGTTCCATTTAATCTGGAACAATACCCTAACCATTCTCTATCTTCCAGACTTGGATGTTTTTGAAAAGTCCTAGCCAGTTATTGAACAGAACGTCCCTTACTTTAGGTTTGTCTGATGTTTCCTCAGGATTAGATTCAGATATGCATTTTTTAAAAGATTTTATTTATTTATTTGACAGAGAGATACACAGCGAGAGAGGGAACACAAGCAGGAGGAGTGGGAGAGGGAGAAGCAGGCTTCCCGCCAAGCAGGGAGCCCGATGCGGGGCTCGATCCCGGGACCTTGGGATCATGACCTTGACCCAAAGGCAGACGCTTAATGACCGAGCCACCCACGCACTCCCAGATATGCATTTTTAACAAAAATGCCACATAAGGTAACATGTCCCAGTGCATCCTACCAGGAGACACATGAAGTTGGTTTTTCCATTTTGGGTGAAAATTATTCCATCCTTTGGTTAAGGCAATTATTATTATTTTTTTTAAATCTGATCCTTGAATTAAATTTCTATATGGTTAAGACTTGTTGCTTCTTCTTGTCTCTGACATCACCAGAAGAAACACAGCCTTACTGCAACAGTGCCATCTGCTGAAAAAAGAGAAATGTTTTTTTTAGAATCCCAAGTCCCCAGACATGGCTTGTATTTTGATGTCTTCCATATGTTACTTAACTGAAAGTTAAATCTAAAGTTTCCAGAGATGGAGTTGGTTAGATAGTGAAGCTTGGGGTGAGGACTTTAGGGAGCATGTAGAGTGAAAAGGAAACCTGCAGGAGAGCAGGGCTGCACGGGTCCTCGTGCTGTCCGAGGAGTTCTATCCCTGAGAACACCTGAGACTGGAACTCCTAGTTGAGGAATGGAAAGCCCCAGTCAGTCCCACCTTACCAGGTAACATCTGGCAGCCCACTGGGCAGGTGTGGGTGGGCAGTGCCCCTGGGCACCCTGCACCCTCTGGCCCTGCCAGAACTGCCTGGTCCATCATCTTACTGCTTGGTGTCCTTTCATCTCTATAACGTAGTTACTTAGGAACCTTAACGTGTTCCAGTATTTGCCTCATTGTTTGTCTGGAAATAATAATTGTTTGGCTCGCTCTATAATTCGAGAGAAAGACTGGCATTTCCCTCCTACCATGGAAAAGGCTCAGGAGTGATCTCTATCATCTTCCAATCATGTTGGTCACTGACTATTTTCTTCAAAGAGTTTTTTGATCTCCTCTCTACTAATCAGAAATCTGAACCTGAAAATCATAGAAGATAAATGGGATGGTCCAGGTCTAATGTGTTCTGTTTAACTGCCCTGTGTCTGCAATATTCCTTGAAGTGCAGAAGGACATGAGATCTACTGATGACATTTAAATTTAGACCAAGCTGTTTTTTTCTTATTATTGATCATTTTTTGACTATCAAAGGCTCATAACCAGTCTGAAAGTGGAGGAGAGGAGGGAAAAGGGGGAAGTGATTTTGGTTTTAAAGTTAGATTTGGCTCTTTACACAGTTTGGCTATTGTGGACATTGCTGCTATAAACATCGGGGTGCACGTACCCTTTCAGATCCCTACTTTTGTATCTTTGGGGTAAATACCCAGTAGTGCAATTGCTGGATCATATGGTAGCTCTATTTTCAACTTTTTGAGGAACGTCCATACTGTTTTCCAGGGTGGCTGCACCAGCTCGCATTCCCACCAACAGTGTAGGAGGATTCCCTTTTCTCCGCATCCCCACCAACATCTGTCGTTTCCTGACTTGTTAATTTTAGCCATTCTGACTGGTGTGATGTGGTTTGAAAGGAGGGGGGAAAGACAGCGGAGGAGTAGGGGACCCTATTTCAACTGGTCCCCAGAATTGAGCTAGGTATCTACCAGACCACTCTGAGCACCCACGAAACCAGCCTGAGATGTAAGAAGATCTGATCTCTACAAACAGAATATCACAGGCGGTTGGTTTTGAGGTACGAAGCGGAGAGCCATGATTACGCGGGCAGATATTGGAGGATAAACGGCAGCAGGAGGGTGCCTGGATGTGGGGATCCTACACCGCCGGTGAGTGACAGCCTCACGCGCTGCGGATGGGCACAGACTCACAGACCAGTAGCGTAGGGAAAGGACTTTAGGGCAGCCCCCGGGGTGGAGGACCAGACCGGTGGGGTCGCACGCACACAAACCGCAGCTGCCCGGACAGAAACCCGGAGCGACGGTCACGCGCACACGAACTGCAGCCTCCGAGAGGGAAACCCGGAGAGCCGGGGTCCCGCCAGTGAACTGCAACCTCCGGGGTGGAAACCCCAAGCGGCGGAGTCACGCACACGCGAACTGGGAGTGGCTGGTGGTTTTAGAAGCACAAAGGGCAGAGACGTACTCCAACCTGGAGGCAGGACTGGGAATGCTGCAGAGGGGCGCACAACCCAGGACGCTGCAGTTTATAGCAGCATGGACAGAAATGGAGACGGTGTGGCCTGGAGAGCTCACTGAAGAACAGACTGCAGTCTCTCTGCTCTGAGGCAGAAGGTTGGAAACGGTCTTTTCTGCTCTGACTCACGGAAGAGACATGGAAAGCCGCCAGGGAACAAAAGCCCCAAAGACTGATTCCCACTGAGCCCATCCCCCACCACAGGGGCACAGGGCAACTCTGCCCAAACAGGGTTGCCTGAGTAACAGTGCAGCAGGCCCCTCCCGCAGAAGACAGGCCGGGAAAACAAGAGGCCAGCAACCCTAAGGTCCCAAGAAAACAAGTGCATCTTGCTTGGGTTCTGGTCAATAATTTGGACTCTATACATTCCCTCAAACACCCACCAACAAAATGACTAGGAGGAGGAGCCCCCAAAACAAAAGACTCAGAGATTATGACTTATGCTGCAGATTTACAAATGGATGCAGATATAACCAAGATGTCGGAGATAAAATTCAGGCTAGCAATTGTGAAGACAATGGCTAGAATGGAGAAATCAATTAATGGCAACATAGAGTCTCTAAGGGCAGAAATAAAAGGGGAATTGGCAGAACTTAAAAATGCTATCAATGTGGGGCGCCTGGGTGGCTCAGTTGGTTGGGTGACTGCCTTTGGCTCAGGTCATGATCCTGGAGTCCCGGGATCAAGTCCCACATCAGGCTTCCTGCTCCACAGGGAGTCTGCTTCTCCCTCTGACCCTCGTCCCTCTCAGGCTCTCTGTCTCTCATTCTCTCTCTCGCAAATAAATAAAATCTTAAAAAAATAAATAAATAAAAAAAATGCTATCAATGAGATCCAATCCAATCTAGATAATCTAACAGCTAGGGTAACTGAGACAGAAGAGAGAATAAGTGATCTGGAAGACAGTATAATAGATAAAAAGGGAAAAGAGGAGGCCAGGGAAAAACAACTCAGAATCCATGAAAATAGAATCAGAGAAATAAGTGACACCATAAGGCGTTCCAATGTCAGAATCATTGGAATCCCGGAGGGAGTGGAGAGAGAGAGAGGGCTAGAAGATGTATTTGAGCAAATTGTAGCTGAGAACTTCCCTAATCTGGGGAATGAAACAAACATTCGAGTCTTAGAGGCAGAGAGGACCCCTCCTAAGATCAAGGAAAACAGGCCAACACCCTGGCATGTAATAGTAAAACTTGCAAATCTTAGAACCAAGGAAACCATCTTAAGGGCAGTTAGGGGGAAGAGATTCCTTACGTACAAAGGGAGGAACATCAGAATAACGTCAGACCTATCCACAGAGACCTGGCAAGCCAGAAAGGCCTGGCAAGACATATTCAGGGTACTAAATGAGAAGAACATGCAGCCAAGAATACTTTATCCGGCAAGGCTTTCATTTAGAATGGATGGAGAGATGCAGAGCTTCCACGACCAGCAGAAGTTGAAAGAATATGTGACCACTAAGTGGGCCCTGCAAGAAATATTAAGGGGGATTCTATAAAAGGAGAAAGACCCCAAGAGTGATCTACAACAGAAATTTACAGGGACAATCTATAAAAACAACGTCTTCACAGGCAACATGATGACAATTAATTCATATCTTTGAATAATCACTCTCAACGTGAATGGCCTAAACGCTACCATAAAACAGCACAGGGTTGCAGATTGGATAAAAAGACAGGATCCATCCATATGCTGTCTACAAGAGACTCATTTTGAACCTAAAGATACATCCAGACTGAAAGTGAAGGGATGGAGATCTATCTTCCATGCCAGCGGACCTCAAAAGAAAGCTGGGGTAGCAATTCTTATATCAGACAAGTTAGATTTTAAACTAAAGTCTGTAATAAGAGACACAGAAGGACACTATATCATTCTTAAAGGGTCTATCCAACAAGAAGATCTAACAATTGTAAATATCTATGCCCCCAACATGGGAGCAGCCATCTACATAAGCCAACTGTTAACCAAAATAAAGAGTCATATTGATAACAATACGTTAATTGTAGGAGACCTCAATACTCCACTCTCAGCAATGGACAGATCATCTAAGCAGAAAATCAACAAGGAAACAAGAGCTTTGAATGATACATTGGACTAGATGGACCTCATAGATATTTACACAACATTCCACCCTAAAACAAGAGAATACTCATTCTTCTCGAACACACATGGAACTTTCTCCAGAATAGACCATATACTGGGTCACAAATCAGGTCTCAACCGATACCAAAAGATTAAGATTATTCCCTGCATATTCTCAGACCACAATGCTCTAAAACTGGAACTCAATCACAAGAAAAAATTTGGCAGAAATTCAAACACTTGGAAGCTAAAGACCACTCTGCTCAAGAATGTTTGGGTCAACCAAGAAATCAAAGAAGAACTTAAACAATTCATAGAAATCAATGAGAACGAAAACACATCAGTCCAAAACCTATGGAATACTGCAAAGGCGGTCCTAAGGGGGAAATACATAGCCATCCAAGCCTCACTCAAAAAAATACAAAAATCCCAAATTTACCAACTAACTCTACACTTTAAAGAACTAGAGAAAAAGCAACAAACGATGCCTAAGACACGCATTAGAAGAGAAATAATTAAAATTAGAGCAGAAATCAATGAATTAGAAACCAGAAACACAGTAGATCAGATCAATGAAACTAGAAGTTGGTTCTTTGAAAGAATTAATAAGATCGATAAACCACTGGCCAGACTTATCCAAAAGAAGAGAGAAAGGACCCAAATTAATAAAATTATGAATGAAAGGGGAGAGATCACGACCAACACCAAGGAAATAGAAACAATTATTAGAAATTATTATCAACAACTATAAGCCAATAAACTGAGCAATCTGGATGAAATGGAGGCCTTCCTGGAAACTATAAGCTGCCAAGACTGAAACAGGAAGAAATTGACAACCTGAATAAGCCAATAACCAGTAACGAGATTGAAGTAGTGATCAAAAACCTCCCAAAAAACAGGAGTCCAGGGCCTGATGGATTCCCTGGGGAATTCTACCAAACATTCAAAGAAGAAATAATACCTATTCTACTGAAGCTGTTTCAAAAAATAGAAACAGAAGGAAAACTTCCAAACTCATTCTATGAGGCCAGCATTACCTTAATCCCCAAACCAGGCAAAGACCCCATCAAAAAGGAGAATTTCAGACCAATATCCCTGATGAATATGGATTCCAAAATCCTTAACAAAATCCTAGCTAATAGGATCCAACAGTACATTAAAAGGATCATCCACCACGACCAAGTGGGATTTATCCCCGGGATGCAAGGGTGGTTCAACATTCGCAAATCAATCAATGTGATAGAACACATTAATAAGAGGAGAGAGAAGAATGATATGGTCCTCTCAATTGATGCAGAAAAAGCATTTGACAAAATACGACATCATTTCCTGATTAAAACTCTCCAGAGTATAGGGATAGAGGGAACATTCCTCAAGCTCATAAAATCCATCTATGAAAAACCCACAGCGAATATCATCCTCAGTGGGGAAAAGCTGAGAGCCTTTCCCTTAAGATCAGGAACACGTCAAGGATGCCCACTCTCACCACTGTTGTTCAACATAGTACTAGAAGACCTAAACACAGCAATCAGACAACAAAAAGAAATAAAAGGTATTCAAATTGGCAAAGAAGAAGTCAAAGTCTCTCTTTTTGCAGACGACATGATACTTTATGTGGAAAACTCAAAAGACTCCACCCCCAAATTACTAGAACTCATCCAGCAATTCAGGAATGTGGCAGGATACAAAGTCAATGCACAGAAATCAGTTGCTTTCTTATACACTAACAACGCAACTGTAGAAAGAGAAATTAGAGGAACGATTCCATTTACAATAGCACCAAAAACCATAAGATACCTCGGAATAAACCTAACCAAAGAGGTAAAGGATCTATACTCTAGGAACTACAAAACACTCATGAAAGAAATTGAAGAAGACACAAAAAGATGGAAAAATATTCCATGCTCATGGATCACAAGAATAAACATTGTTAAAATGTCTATGCTACCCAGAGCAATCTATACCTTCAATGCCCTCCCGATCAAAATTCCAATGACATTTTTCAAAGTGCTGGAACAAACAATCCTAAAATTTGTATGGAATCAGAAAAGACCCCAAATCACCAAGGAGATGTTGAAAAAGAAAAACAAAGCTAGGGGCATCACGTTGCCCGATTTCAAGCTATATTACAAAGCAGTGATCACCAAGACAGCATGGTACTGGCACAAAAACAGACATACAGACCAATGGAACAGAATAGAGAACCCAGATATGGACCCTCAACTCTATGGTCAAATAATCTTTGACAAAGCAGGAAAAAATATGCAATGGAAAAAAGACAGTCTCTTCAATAAATGGTGCTGGGAAAATTGGACAGCCACGTGCAGAAGAATGAAACTCGACCATTCTCTAACACCATTCACAAAGATAAACTCAAAGTGGATGAAAGACCTCAATGTGAGACAGGAGTCCATCAAAATCCTAGAGGAGAACATAGGCAGTAACCTCTTTGACATCGGCCACAGCAACTTCTTTCAAGATACATCTCCAAAAGCTAGTGAAACAAAAGCAAAAATGAACTTTTGGGACTTCATCAAGATAAAAAGCTTCTGCACAGCAAAGGAAACAGTCAACAAAACAAAAAGGCAACCCACAGAATGGGAGAAGATATTTGCAAATGACACTACAGATAAAGGGCTGGTATCCAAGATCTATAAAGAACTTCTCAAACTCAACATCCAAAAAACAAATAATCAAGTCAAAAAGTGGGCAGAAGAGATGAACAGACACTTCTCTGAAGAAGACATACAAATGGTTAACAGACACATGAAAAAATGTTCATCATCATTAGCCATCAGGGAAATCCAAATCAAAACCATGCTGAGATACCACCTTACACCACTTAGAATGGCAAAAATGGACAGGGAAAGAAACAACAAATGTTGGAGAGGTTGTGGAGAAAGGGGAACCCTCTTACACTGTTGGTGGGAATGCAAGTTGGTACAGCCACTTTGGAAAACAGTGTGGAGGTTCCTCAAAATTTTAAAAATAGAGCTACCCTATGACCCAGCAATTACACTCCTGGGTATTTACCCCAAAGACACAGATGTAGTGAAAAGAAGGGCCATATGCACCCCAATGTTCATAGCAGCAATGTCTGCAATAGCCAAACTGTGGAAAGAGCCGAGATGCCCTTCAACAGATGAATGGGTAAAGAAGATGTGGTCCATATATACAATGGAATATTACTCAGCCATCAGAAAAGATGAATACCCAACTTTTACATCAACATGGATGGGACTGGAGGAGATTATGCTAAGTGAAATAAGTCAAGCAGAGAAAGTCAATTATCATATGGTTTCACTTATTTGTGGAACATTAGGAATAACATGGAGGACATCAAGAGAAGGAAGGGCAAAATGGGCGGGGGGATTTGGAGGGAGAGATGAACCATGAGAGACTATGGACCTGAGAAACAAACAGGGTTTTAGAGGGGAGGGGGGAGGGGGGTTTGATTAGCCTGGTGATGGGTATTAAGGAGGGCACGTACTGCATGGAGCACTGGGTGTTATACGACAACAATGGATCATGGATCATTACATCAAAAACTAATGATGTATTGTATGGTGACTAACATAACATAATAAAATTTAAAAAAATAAAAAAATAAAGTTAGATTTGGAAGAGTGAACAGTGTAATATGGGTGCTAAAGCCAAGAATATCAGGTATGATCATCTCAGTCTTCATTAATTATATCTGGTGTCTAAGCAAATGGAGGGGCCAGTGGACACTTAGACCACAGCTGGAACTCCAGGCTCTGCATTTAACTGAACAAACACAGACAGGAACTCATCACAGGAGAGTGAGCAAAATGAAAAGAAACTGAATGTCATGCTACATGGAATAGGATTGGGAACTTAGGAAGCCTTGGACTTGGGAAAGAGTTAAAATAAAGGGGACAGGGTGGCTGTGTATGATTATGTCTGGTATAGAGAAAGTTCTGAACTTAACTTTCTTTCACTTAAGTGGTAGAATTAGTACTAGCAAACTAAAGTTTCATAGAGATAGATTCTGCTTTATTATGAGGGATAAAGCAAATTTCTAGCAGTTGAAAGTGTCCAAGGATGGTTTGGGATGCTCCGGAGAGTGGGGTTGCAGGAAAGATATGTGTGGCTAGATTATATGACCTTAATGACCTTACTGAGAACCTGTAATCTAAAGATGCATTTATTGATCCAGGGCTTGACCCAATCCACAGTCAACTTTTTAATCTTTAAATTTAAAAACAATAACTAAATAAAAGCAAATTGGTTAGCTTCTTTCATCCAAAACCAAGCCTAAGGTCATGCAATTGGCATTTGATTCATGTGTCCTTCAAATTATGTAACACATGGGAAAAATATATCTATAAACAAAATGAAAATCCTTTCAGGGAAGTTCTTTGTAAAAAGAATTTTGCACTGAGTAAATGCAATACTTCTGCTAAATGCTTAAACTTAATTATTGTGCAATCAAATTTAATTATTCCTAGAAAAATTCTCTATCTTTATAAATTATTTAGAATTCATAAAGTCAGGCTTTCTGAATTAGCACTTTATAGCACGTGGAAAAATCCACAAGGAGAAAAAAAAATCATTTTTTTCTGAACGTTTCTGGGTGCTATTAGGTTGTATCATGTGAAATTATTTGACCATTTTTAATTAAAATTTTTATTGAAAAAATATACATTTCTCAGAACCTGCTATTGTGAGAAATAATACAAAAAGATTCTATGAATCTTTATTTTTACTAGTATCAATGGTAACATCTTACAAAACTATAGTACATTTTTGGTCTACAAAATGAAAATTTTTATGTGGTTCAGTTTAATACATTATAGATGGATGCCCCAAATCACAAGTTTGACTGGGTTAGATTATGTGGATATATCCTAAATTCATAAAGCATTCAAGTAACTTTGATGACATTGAAACATATACCATTGCAGTAGTAATCCAAGCTCATGTAGGTTGTGGGACAGGAGAGGTTTCAAGAAAGATCTAGCTACAGGACAGCAGGGCTGGTGGCTAGATTTTTTTTTTCAAGTTTTTATTTAAATTCAAGTTGGTTAACATATAGTGTAATATTGGTTTCAGGAGTAGAATTTAGTGATTCATCACTTAGATATTTTAGGAGATGCTGCAGAGGGATCAGGACAATGAGCATTGGGAAATAGATGTGGTGTGCTTGGATAAAGAGAAGACACAGAGTGGGCATAGAGGCCAGAAAGAGCAAGAGGGTGAGGAAGGAAAGGCAACCTGGGGACATGCAAGGTTAGAGTGGACTGTACAGTTTTTAGGTTGAGAGGAAGATGCTCAGAGAAAGAAATCACAGATGCAAGAGAGGCTTGGAGGGCATGGAACAGGGGACAATCAATAGGAGATTAATGCCAGAAAAGAGAAGACACCCCCTCCTCCCAGCCCTGCAAGAAAAGAGGGGACTTGGATATTTAAATGTAAATAAGAGGGAGTGCATTGTAAAATTCACTTGGTGCATTTTTTTGTCTTTTTCTACATTATATCTCATGCAGAATTCTGAAGTACACAAAGCTGGGATCAGGGTTGGTCTTGTGGGGATGAGCAGAAGACCCATCTTTAGCCTCTCCTGCCTCAGTGTGACCCAAGCTTCCCCTTTGAGAGCCTGAAATTTCCACAAATGCATTAGAAAATTAATGGCATCCATCATGGAATGAAATGGGTAAACTATTCCAACCCTCCTCATCCTCGTTTTATCAGGCTACAAAACTCAATTCTCACATCATTCTGTCATTTGGCAAATAAACTATAAGATTGAAATTCAGGTTTCAGAGAGACTGAAAGCTACAGGATGAACTGTAACAGGAATAAACAGGTCATCTGAACATAATGGCAAAAGTGGGCCTGTGAGTACAGAATGGGAACAATCTGGCCCCTGGCAAACATCCAAGAGGGTTCCATTGGTTGTGAGCACATCTTGAGCCAAAAATGGGATGGTCTTCCCCAATGCAAGTTACTTTTGCCTGAATTAATAAAGAACTAATAGTCAAGTCCAGAAATATGACTGGCTATGTAGGCTGGCTAACCACGTCTGGAGTAGTACTTCTGCTGTGAGCCCCATTTTTAGGAAGGATGGAGACAAAGTAAAAGAATGTGCAGATGAGGGGGAACAGAACAGGAATGGAGACAGAGTTGATTTGCTATAAATATTTGTTCAAGAAAAGAACGGGGAGAAGCCGAGTGACAAGAGGAAAAAGGTCGGGAGAGAGGGAAGGAATGAGGAAAGCACATAAAGTGATGACATGTGGTTATGATTTAGAGAATTTTTTTTTTTTCAGAAATGGAGATGAATAAGCTTAAAAGGAGAGAAGAAAATTTGTGAAAGGGGATGAGAATATGGAAGTTAAGAGAAGCAGATACAGCTTGTGACGGCCCCACCACTGTAAATGTCATCAGGGTGCAACCAATAATTTGTGGTTGTCAAGGTTTAAAGCTTTAACTCCTGCCATTACCCCAGATGCTTAAGTAGGAATTCCAGTACTCTGAACTCCATTTCTGTATCCCCACCCCAAATCCCTTGGGTGTTACACACATGTGAGGGTTCCAACATAAATATTTATAGGGCAAAGGACCTTAGAAAACCCAATCCATGTTTTCCAAATGATATTCCACAAAACCAACAAACCCACTTGCCTCCCAATCCTGCCCCCACTTCTCCTTCTATTCTCCTTCCCATCCCTGCCTCCTCCTCTCTATCCCTCCCTCTTTCTCACCTGATTTCTTTCCTTCTTTCAATATATGCTTACTGAGCACCACTATCTTCCATATACCTCACCTACAATGTTGAACAAAAACAGATATATGGCCCTGCCCTGATGGAGCTTGTGAGCAAGTGGGGAAGGCAACTATGACTTTCATAAATAGTAAATTGGATTTCCTTCATAACTATAGAAGTTGAACATCTAGTCTCATATCTGTTGTGGGTATGATGCTCATGGACATTTTAACCCAGGTATGAAAACCAAGTTTATTTATATATATCTGAATTTAATTTAGTTCCCTAGTTCCTATTGTCCAATGAAAGAATTTGATCTTTCAGGTTTTACTTTCACTATTTTCAGGTTTAAAAATCATCCCAATCCAGGAATTTCTCCTTCCAATTCAGTGATGTAAACATGGTCCATTCTTGTTCAAAATTCTTTCTACCTCAACCCCTTCCCCTTCCTTCTCGGTATGCTCCCTAAGATTCTGGGAGGTTAGATGCATTATGGCCTCAGGATCGTGGCTGGGGTAGGGAGGCACATGGGGTCTGGGACCATCCTGGGGCCATGATAGGATACAGCTCACATCATCAGTTCCCACACTTGGGTGCTCTGATTCCCATAGCAGTGTCCATCGTCATGTACTTTAAATCAGTGTTAATTGTTCTAATTCCTTGAAACTCTGGAACTCATTTATAACTTTATTGTCCTTTAATTCACTAATTTTAGTATATATCTTCCTTTTCCTTCCATTTGGCTATTTATCTCCTCTACCTTCTTAAGGCACATTTTCATGTCATTTACCTTTCTTCTTTGTTTTTATTAATAAAAAACATTTAAGGCTAAAAATTATATTCTGAGTACAATATTTACCTCATGGCATGGATTAAGATTTATTGTTTTGCAAACATTATTATTTCTAAGGGGATTATAATCAAATTTTTAATTCCTTTTTTAACACTTGCTTTAATTTGGATATTTTATTTTCCAATCTCCAAAAAGTTAGATTTTGTTTTTGTCATTAATGATTGCATCAATGTCTGTGTTAGTTGTATTTATAAACAAGTGCTTATAAATTGCTACTTTCAGGAATCCATAAAGATCCTTCCTGGGAATTTCATAATTTTTAATTTTCATTAATGTTTCATGTATAATGAAAAAGAAAGTTTGTCCTGGGTTTGATATTACAAATATATATCTAATATATCCATATTTCTTGTAAATGTTACCTCCCAAACACATCCCAACTCTGATTAGTTCCTACCATATACATTTTACAACTCCAGAGTCCTAACATCAGAGCAGGGAGTGTCCTTTGTGACCCAGGTTTCAGGTTCTCTGGAATCCCAAATCAAGTAGGGCAGTGGCTGCCATTGGCAACAGTTGAGTTGGGTATGCCCTTCCACTGCCACTGTCTTAGCAAGCCCAGCCCATGTGGATTCCACTGTATCATGGGAGATGGAGATCCAACAAGGTTAATACTTTCCTTTCAGTTAACCTTTGTCTCAAACAAAGAAGACTCATGATCAATAAGTAATAATAATAGTAATTGAAATGGCAGTCCATGATATCTCATCCCCAAAACATCAGGCCACGATGGTTTTTCTAGCAACTTTTTAGCAGAAATTCAAGAAAAACAGTATTTTTCATTATATCTTAACTGTTTCTGAAAGCAAACATTAAAGCCACACAAGTTGTTTTATGAAGATGAAACATACTCTTAAGAAAATTGGAAAAGAGATTTAATTTCAAAATATAGTTTCAAAATATAAAGTGAAATTTAGTTTCAAAATATAAAGAAAAACTTATTTCCTGCTGGTTTCACTTCAGGGAAATACTGACTCATCTTTGTAGTTAGTACAAATTCATCTTTTTAAAAAAGATTGATTGATTGATTGATTGATTGATTGATTGATTGATTTTAGAGAGAGAGAGCAAGCATGAGCAGGGGGAAAGGCAGAGGGAGAGAATCTCAAGCATACTCCATTCCCAGTGCAGAGCCCTATGCAGGGCTTGATCTCACAACCCTAAGATCATGACCTAGCCAAAATTAAAAGTCAGTCGCTCAACAAATTGAGCCACCTGGGTGCCCCTACAAATTCATCTTTGTGGTTAATACAGTTTAAGGGGGCTCTGATTTTAAATGCACAATATGCCAATATAATACTCTCCATTGAGGGGCGCCTGGGTGGCTCAGTTGGTTGGGCAACTGCCTTCGGCTCAGGTCATGATCCTGGAGTCCCGGGATCGAGTCCCGCATTGGGCTCCCTGCTCAGCGAGGGGCCTGCTTCTCCCTCTGACCCCCCCCCCATGTACTCTCTCTCATTCTCGCTCTCTCAAATAAATAAATAAATCTTTAAAAAAAAAAATAATACTCTCCATTGACATCTTCTATACTGGGTGGGCAGTTACAACTGTTTAAACAATGGTCATTAAGGCAGGAATTTCCTTCTAAATGTAGAGAGAGTTGTGTTTTGGAAGAAAATAACATTTACTAATTCTTGCATGGCAAAGTTCTGGGTTGATCCTTTAGATTATATTTTGTGTTAAGAAGAAAGATAAGACTATCTGGTTCATTCCACCTACCTATGAAGTTTTTCTAACTTACCACCATGGATTTGATACAATTTCTTTATCATAAAATAAACCCACAATTGTACCTGCCTCTATTTGCTAACCCAATTCTATTCCACGGATCTGATTCCTGTTCTCATCTCAGGACTCTCTCTTGTCAGTTAAGAATGCTTTCAGCCAACTACAGAGACACAAAGATCAAGAGGAAGGTGGTTGCTGGTCCCCTTTCTTTAGTGCATTTCTGTTTCTTTTGGCCTTTTCAACATGGTGATAGGATAGCCATTGTGTCCTTGTTCAAGGCAATAAGAGGGAAGAAAGAGATCAGCAGGCTCTGACCCCATCATATGAGTCAAAAGAGGGTCACCTCGTTCTCTCTAATGTCAAGAGATGCTCAGGTAACTCTGTATTTTATGATAGCTCTCTGCATTTCATAACATGAGAGAGAGGCTTAGGGATGGCTTTTCTAGTTTCAGATTAACATCTTCTTTGTTACCGTTAGTAATTCCTTCACCTTTCTCTTCATTTCTTTCCCTCCCTCCCTTCTTTCCTCCCTCCCTCCCTCCCTTCCTTCCTTCCTTCCTTCCTTCCTTCCTTCCTTCCTTCCTTTCTTTCTTCCTTTTCTTTTCTTTCTTCTTTCTTCTTTTGAGTTCAGACAAACTTTCATGAGTACAAAATTGACTTTGTCCCAGAAATTTTTTAAAAATTTGAGTCATTATTTTTAGATTTTTTCAAAATACTGATTTTTTTCACCCAATATGGATAAGAGATCATGTTTTTAGATTTCCAAGTAGATTTAAACATTTTTAAATTTATTTCTTATTTTATTGCATCGCAGATACATAATGTGGTTTTGTTATCCATGCTTCAGCATTGATTGGGGGATTTTTGGTGGCCCAAATTATGGTCATTTTGGAAGTTTTTATTGATGTACAGAAACCTTTATTTCCCCCTTTTCCAATTAGAAAATTTGATATTTTTTATCCCTCCTGGCTCAGTTGCTTGAAATAAATAAAATATTAGTGAATCATAGTTCTAAATATAAGGCTAAAACCATAAAGCTTCTGGAGGAAAATATTGGAAATTATCCTTAAGACCTTGGGATATGCAGAGATTTCTTGGAACAGATGTAAATGCACTAACCATAAAAGAAAACACAAACTGGTAAATTTGAATTTATCAAGACTAAAAATACTTGGCCATCAAAAGATACCTTTAAGAAAGAGAAAGGCAAGCCACAGACTGGGAAAAAGTATTTTCAATACATATATTTGTCAAAGAACTTTATTAGAATATATAGAGAAATATAAAACAAGGAAAAGATAAATAACCCAATTTTTAAGAAAAGGGCAAAAGACTATAACAGATACTTCATAATATCCAAATGGTCAGTGAAATCACAAAAAGGTGTTCACAGTAAAACACATTGAGATACTATGTGCATCTATTGAAAAAGACAGAGAATACCACACGTTTTCAAGAATGTGAAGCAACTGGAACTCTCATAGGTTGATGTTTGGGAGTTTAAAATGGAACAAACATTTTGAAAAACTATTTGGTGATTTCTAACAAAGACAAATATATACTTACCTGAACACCCAGCTATTTGGCTCTTAGGTATACACCAAGATAAATGAAAAAAAATGTATGTTCACAAAAAACTTTGCACAAAACAATCTGTTATATTCATGCAGTTGATACTGTACAATAATAACAATGAACAGTTTATGTAACAAAGTGGATGGATGAGATGGTGTAGGCTTGTAGGCCCCTTGCAGGCCAGGGTCATTTGAGGACTGCAGTGAGGTTAAGGTCGGCCAGGCAGGCCTAGGCCAGGAGGAGAAAATGTTCTCTTCCCCTTATCTCATGTTGCAAGTCCTAAATGCCTGGATCAGCAGGAAGTGGCTCTTGCCTCGCTTAAAGTGTGTCTTTCTAAACAGAAGTGTTCTTTCTAAAGACAAAGAACATGTTGTCTCCAAAGGAAGGATGGCTAAGAGAATTCTTTATTCTGCAAGCATAAACAGGATGTATTTTGTTCTTATTGAATTTCGTGTATATTTCACTTCACGGATGTTGGCTTGATACTTTAAGTATACATTGTTATGTTTATCTGATCACTGCGAGTATATAGCTATGTGAGTAATAAACGGCAGTATGCAGTTGCAAGTGCTGCCTTTGCTCTGCATCCCCTGTGTCCTGGTGATTTCGTAGACCCTTACCCAGGGACCCCAACGCACTAGACGTTGACAATTGGCGCCCGAACAGGGACCCTGAAGGACGTACAGGAAGGGTGAGTAACTTAATTAAGTACAGGGTGAAAGGACAAGAAACTTCTACTCCTTATGTTCGAATGCTGAAGCATTCACTTGCTGTCTATGGTATCACTGTCGCTTCTAATGATATTGAGCTGTGCTTGAAGGTGGTTCGAGAATGGAATCCTTGGTTTCCAGAGGAGGGAACTTTAGATTTAGATAACTGGCGGCGAGTTCGACATAATGTCGAGAAGGCAATGAGACAGGGTGAAAAAATTCCCGTTCGGTTTTGGTCTATTTGGTTGATTATTTTTACAGTGCTTAAAGCGATGGAGGACGACCGCACGGTCGAAGACTTCCATAAGGAGATGGCTCCTTCTATACAAGACCTCCCTTTAGATACGGATGAGAAAAGGGCGGTAGAGAAAGATACCTTTAAGCTTACACCATCCCGTGAGCCTAGCGAGTGTGGTAATGAAGAACCAAAACCGAAAGTAAAATCGGATCCCGAGGTGGAGCGTGTGTGGAAGGTTTTTCAGCAGGTTATGGCTATGACGGAGGAGTCTAAGAAACCCTCTAGGAAGCCCTCTGCTCCGCCTTTGCCGTCTGTACCAGCTCTTTCTTCTAATCCTTTCCTTTCCGCTGCTTTAGCTGAGCTTGATGCGCTAGAGGATAGTGATGATGAGGGTGGCGCAGGTAATTCTGTCTTTGCTTTTCCTGTTCTCAGGCCTCCCCCAATCCAGGGGGTGGCACAAGCACCATATTATGAAGGAATAGGTATAGAAGATATTGGTCGCTTGAAAAAGGCAGTGTCTTTATATGGACCTCAATCACATTATGTTAAGGAGCTAGTTAATAGTCTGGCTCGACATTATAACAATTTTTCTCCTGAGGACTGGAGGGTCCTCTGTCGGGCTCTTTTAAAGGAGCTTGAATATCTGCAGTGGCAGATGTGGTTTTCTGAACTTTGTATGTATGTACATGTGGTAATAGATACATATTCCCAATTCATTTGGGCCACAGCACAAAGTGGTGAAACTGCACAACATGTTATCACCCATCTCTTAGAAACTTTTGCTGTGATGGGTTTACCATCTACTATTAAAACAGATAATGGACCTGCATATAGCAGCAAAAAATTTCAAACTTTTTGTAAACAATATGGTATAATGCACAAAACAGGCATTGAGTATAATCCTCAAGGGCAAGCTATTGTAGAACGTGCACATAATACCTTAAAGTTACAAATTAAAAAATTAAAAAGGAGGAAAAAGGATCATATCTTAGCATTCACTCAATCAAATGCACGTTCCATTTTGCAACAAGCTCTGTTCACATTAAATTTCTTGAATCTTCCGCAGGGAGATATCCTTTCCCGTGCAGAGAAACAGTTCATAGAGGGAGAGGTCACTCCCCCTCCGTTAAATGAACATATATGGCTTAAACCGACTGCAGATGCAGAATGGCAACAGGGGCTATTGCTTTATAGAGGGAAGGGTTATGCTTATGTCTCCACAGAGGATGGACGGACCTGTTCCTGGCTCCCCGCGCGATGGATCCGGTCGAGGGCCAATTCGAACGGCACCGTATCCCACCAGGCAACGGATGGGGAATCCAGACCAAGATGAACTTCCATTACAGGCCATGGCACATCTGAATTTGGGAGGACGACGTCGCCGTCGGCAGATATTTGCTACTGCTTTGCCGACTTGGGGGCAAATTAAAAAGCTTAGTGGGGAGGGGCAAAAAATCCTGCAGCGAACAGGGAAGGCTTGTACGCCTGAAAATTTATTTTTGGCTATGTGTGCCTTGCTTACTGTATCAGATGCTGCTACGTTGGCCAATTTACTTCTTAAACAACTTGAAGGACTAGATCCAAAAGGTATTATTCAGAGTTTGGGGCATACTGCCGGAGGAATGGGATTTGTATTGTTGATTGTTATCTTATGCTTTATGCTATTGCATTTTTGCTATCTAAAGCCTTCCCAGAATTCTATGGCCATCCTTTGGAGGGCACTTTTATTAAAACAAAAGAAAAAAGAGGGAATTGAGATGGTGTAGGCTTGTAGGCCCCTTGCAGGCCAGGGTCATTTGAGGACTGCAGTGAGGTTAAGGACGGCCAGGCAGGCCTGGGCCAGGAGGAGAAAATGTTCTCTTCCCCTTATCTCATGTTGCAAGTCCTAAATGCCTGGATCAGCAGGAAGTGGCTCTTGCCTCGCTTAAAGTGTGTCTTTCTAAACAGAAGTGTTCTTTCTAAAGACAAAGAACATGTTGTCTCCAAAGGAAGGATGGCTAAGAGAATTCTTTATTCTGCAAGCATAAACAGGATGTATTTTGTTCTTATTGCATTTCATGTATATTTCACTTCACAGATGTTGGCTTGATACTTTAAGTATACATTGTTATGTTTATCTGATCACTGCGAGTATATAGCTATGTGAGTAATAAACGGCAGTATGCAGTTGCAAGTGCTGCCTTTGCTCTGCATCCCCTGTGTCCTGGTGATTTCGTAGACCCTTACCCAGGGACCCCAATGCACTAGACGTTGACAGATGGATATAAAAATATTATGTTGAGTAAAAGAAGCAATACACATAAGACTATATACTGTATAATTCTATTTATATGAAATTGAATAGCAGTCAAAACTATTCTCTGATGATAGAGGTCAGAATATAATTACATTGGAAACTGACTGCTAAGGGACACAAGGAAACATTGTGGGAGGTAAAAATGTCACCATGTTTCTTAACCTGGGTAGAGGTTACACAAATATATACAATCAGTAAAAATTTATTATACATTTTGCTAGACATAAACTATACCTTAATTTATTTTTTTTAAAAAACCTAGGTCCTCTATCCTTTCTTATATTTTATCTACTTAATCTTGCAAGAACTAAGAAAGGTATGCTTAAAGCTTCCCATTACTGGTTTAAAGTTCTGTTTCTTTCCATTTCGCCTTGTGATTCCTGCAGCTTTTACTTATATATTTTGAAGTCAGGTTATTTGGTGCATAGAAATTTCTAAGTTTTCTCTTCACTGCGGAGGACTGTCACCATCAGGATTACAAAGAAGGCCCCTCTCTCCAATTTAAATCGCTTTTCTTTGGGTTTATCTGATATTTATTTCTTGGCCTTTGCACTTCTGATTACATGTTGTATCTTTTTTCTTCTTTTTTGAAAACGTGGCATTAAGTACATTCACATTGTTATGCCACCATCACTGCCATCCATCTCTAGAACTCTTTTCATCTTGCAAAACTGAAACTCTGTAACCATTAAATGATAGCTCCCCATTCTCCACTCCCCAACAACCACCATTCTACTTTCTGTTTCTATGAATTTGACTACTCTAGTTACTTCGTATTAGTAGAATCATACAGTATTTTTCCTTTTGTGACTGCCTTATTTCATTTAGCATAATGTCCTCAAATGTTCATCCCTGTTATAGCAGGCATCGGGATTTCCTTCCTTTGTAAGGCTAAATCATATTCCATTGTATGTATATATCACATTTTGTTTATTCATTCATCCATCAATAGACACTTGGGTTACTTCTACCTTTTAGCTATTTTTTTAAAAGATTTTATTTATTTATTTGACAGAGAAAGACACAGCGAGAGAAGGAACACAAGCAGGGGAAGTGGGAGAGGGAGAAGCAGGCTTCCTGTTGAGCAAGGAGCCCGATGCTAGGCTCAATCCCAGGACACTGGGATCATGACCCAAGCAGAAGGCAGATGCTTAATGACTGAGCCACCCAGGCACCCCCTTTTTAGCTATTTTGAATAATGCTGCTATAAGCATGTGTGTACGAATAACTCCTGTGAGTTCCTGTTTTCAATTCTTTTGCATTTATACCCAGAAATGGAAATGCTGGATCACATGGTAATTCCATTTTTAATTTTTTTTGAGGAATTACTGTACTATTTTCCATAGTATCTGCACCACCTTGCATTCCCACCAACAATGCACAAGGATTCCAGTTTCTTCATATCTTCACAAATACTTGTTCGAAATAGTAGTCATCTTAACGGATTTGAGATGGCATCTTGTGGTTTTTAATTTGTATTTACCTAATAATTAGTGATGCTGAGCATTTTTTTCTGTGCTTAATTGGCCAGTTGTACATCTTCTTTGGAGAAGTGCCTATTCAGGTCATTTGCCCACTTTTTAACTGGGTTGTTTGTCTTCCATTGTTGAGTTGTAGGAGTTCTTTATATATTCTGGATATTAACCCATTACCATATATATGATTTGTATATATTTTTCCCATTCCGTGGGTTGCAATTTCACTCTGTTCTTTGTGTCCTTTGATGCACAGCTTAATTTTGATATACTCTGTCTTCTCTATATTTTCTTTTGTTGCCTGTGCTTTTGGTATCCTATCTAAGAAACCAATGCCAAATCAAATGTTATGAAATTTTTCTCCTGTATTTTCTTCTAAGAGTTTCATGGTTTTAGTTTTCACATTTGGATCTTTGATTTTTTTTTTCCCTTTCTTTTGCTTGCAAATTTTTCTAATCATTTAGTGGCATGTACTTCATGCAACTCATCTGTGCACTGAAGAATGGGGCTTGTTTCTGTATTCAATTAGAGAATAATTGCTTGTTTCAATGGATTTATTTCTTAAATTTACTATCGTAAAAACATGCTAAGTTTTATTTATGTTACTTTTATTTCTTGTATTTTTATGTTTCCTTGATCATTCTGCTTTTTTTCAACTCTTACATAGCATAGACACAAAATAAATCACCAAAAATGAACAATGATAAACATTATGATTCTGTTTTATATATTTGAAGAAGACTTTCTGGTGCATTTATATGTTAATAATATAATGAAATCTTTGCTAGATTTCTTTGGCTGATTTTTTTTTTCTTCTTAAAGCTTAATATATCATTATTTATCTTCTGGCATAAACAGTTTCCAGATATTAATGAATCCAACCTGGAAGCTTTTTCCCTTACAAATAATCTTTTCTGTTTGTATGATTGTTTTATTCTCTCTGTATCTCTCAAGTTCCAGCAACTTTTCAACCCATGTCTTGGTCTTTCTCATCAATATATTCATTCCTTCAATAATTATTTATTCCTACAATAATTATTTGTTGAGCTGTCATTCTAACAGGACATGAGCATAAAATTAAGCAGAATAAAGACATTTCCTACCTTCATGGAGTTTACAGTCAAGTAGGAAAGACAGATATTCATAAAATTGTCACAAAAATCAATGTAACATGATCACTTACAGCTTTAACAGGAAGATGGAACCAGAGAACAATGAATGGGAATCAACTCATTGAAGTAGCATAGCAGGGGATGCTCAGGGCTTTAGGCTATAGCAATTCTATGTGTAAAGACCCCTAAGCACAAGAGAGGTTGGCCTCTGCAGGAATTAAAAACTTTTCTGTAACAAGAGCATCTGGAGACTCAGGCAGGAAAGTCAGGCAGCTCAGGGTCCTTTGCTCATGTTAATGATTGAGTCCTAGTTATGAGAGCAATGAAAAACTCCTAAAGAGTTCTAAATGTGTTGGCAAATGATCAGATTTATCTTTTAAGAAGACCACTCTGACAGCATTGTGGAAAGGTGATTGGAAAGGGTGTGAGTGGATGTGGGTTTAGTGGAGGTAGCATAGACAGATGACTGTGTAGGTGAAGAAAATGGATTGATTTTAGACATATTTAGGAAATAAAATTGAGAAAAGTCAGTGTTGCGATGACAGAAGAGAGCAGAGTTTCCAAAGGTGGTGCCATTCAGGGAGATAGGGGCACTGGGAGAGGATAAGTTTGGAGGGATTGGGGATTATAAGTTTAGTTTTAGACACATGGAGTTTCATCCATTTATTTATTAACTCATTCAACCAAAATGTATTGATTGCCTGCTATGTACCAGGCATTGTTGTTGGTCCTAGAGATTCAGCAATACATAATTTGATGAGCAAGTTCTCAGTATCTTAATGCCATCCAAGAGGACCTATCAGGTAGTCATTTGGACATACATGGTCTAGAACTCAGGATGAAGGTCTGAGGTCTCTGTTGGGACTGTACATTTATGTGTCATTTGCATGTAGGTGATAACTGATGCTGGGACAAAAATGAGATGATCTTGGGTTCTAAGGTGACAAACTGAGAAAGAGGAGGAAAAGGAGCCCCTGGGACTACACTTCTTAAATGGCTAGATTGAGAAGAATATGTAAGGAGCCAGAGACAGAGCTGGCAGAGAAATAGGAAGAAAACAGGAAAAGACTGACCCAGAGTAAAGAGAAGCAGGACAAAGAAGTCAGTAGTACTGAGTTTGGCCAACAATTCAATCTGATGAGGCCTGAGCAATTTCCCCTGTGACATGGAGGTTACCACTGATCCCAAAAGCTGTTTCATTAGAATAATGGGTTCAGAGGAAGTGTGGAATTGGTGGAGGGTGAGTATGAGATGAGGGAGTTAAGAAGTAGGGAGTGACATGGACTCTGGAGCCAGGAGTCCAAGTGTAAATCCTGACACTACCGTTTATTATTGACTCCATTGTCTCATGAGTAATAATAAGACAATAATAGGACAATGTGGGATGTGCCACATAGAGTGTGGGTGAGAATTACATAAGATAATGTATAGTAAGTACTTAAAACAATGCCTGGTTTACAAGGGCTTAATAAATGTTAGTGCTTAGTGCAGTTATATGTGGGGTCAGAGGAGACTTCTGTCTTTCATTTCCTCCCTTCCCTTTCCCTTTTCCTCTCCTCCTCCCCTTCCTTCTCCTCCTTCTTCTTCCTCTCCTTTTTTCCTCCTCTTCCTTCTTCTCCATCCTGTACTTCTTTTTAAATGAAAGATGAGTATTAGCTTCCATATGTCACATTTTTAATTATTCTAGGAAATCTGACCTGTCTGTACTAGACAGATTATGTGGGAAGGGCTGATGATTTCACACACACATACACACACATGCACACACATACACACACTCAAATGGACATTTGACCTGAGCCAAAGGCAGGCGCTTTAACCGACTGAATCACCCAGGTGTCCCCAGACTGTGCTTTCTGATCCAGGACTGGAAGGATGAGTTCTCAAGCTGGGAAAAGACAGTGAGCTCCATGGGCACTTGGAACAGCATGTGCAAAGACTCAGATGCACAAAGGGAAATGTGAATTTGGGGAACCCTGATAGGATTCATGCAGCCAGAAAGTACCACTCCTGTGGGCATAGGGGTTATAGCATCAAACCACAGTCTTAAAAACCATTTCTCTCCAAGCATTTTGGGATGCTTTGTGACCATTTTTCCCCCTACTCCCTGACAATTTAATTTTCTAGGATACTTTTCACCCTAGTGCATATTTAGGTATAATACTAGTATAAGTTTATTTAATAATCATACATTGGCTGCAGGCCAAAGCAGAGCTCATAAACACTTTTATTAAAAAAAAAAGGAAAACCTTCTTTGGTTCTTGGAAGTACTAAACCTGTCTCATGCAAGACCAATTTTAAACTTACTCTGGCTACTCTGCTGCTAAAGCCAATGTCAAAACTCTTTAACATAAGCAATTGTTGTGATAAAGTTGTAGAATAGAGAGTTATTTAGCTTAAAAAACAATAACAAGTTATAGGAGCTTTTTTTTCTGGATTAGGGGAAAAATTGGCTGAGTAGCTGAAAGAGTTTAGAAATGATTTGCGATGTCTACAGATTCCATTTCCTGGGTGAGCTCTAACAGTGGTTTAACTGGAAAAGCCATATGCTCAGTGCACAGAAAGGACTCTGGCTTGGTTCTCATTGAGTCAGGAATGACATTACTGGGCAATCCACAGAGTTTTCTGGAGAGAGTCTGAGTTGAAGTGACTTTGCATGCTTTATGTTGCCTGACAAAAGTCAAGTGGTGGGGGGGCACCCAATGAAAGTTCATAGCTACGCCATTCTCTGTAATTGAAAGTGCTATGTAAAAAATAAAATATGTCAACAGTTCCTACTGCCTGCCTTGCATCCCAGAGAGCCATGTGCATTTTCAGTTATCCCTGCAACTTAAAAGAATTATAACCACAGAGACTGTGAAGGAGCAGCTGGTTTGCAAAGCTGCTTCGGGTAAACCTGTCAGAGCTCATGAGTAAACAGAATCTGAATACAGATGCTGCACATAGGGGAAATCAATTGCTTTTTCTACAAAATAAAAAGAAGAGTTTTGCTCAGGGCGATGTGACGATGCCTTGCAACTGTTCTGCATTAGCTGCAACTTTCTTCTCGCTTTCTTACCACCCAATTTTCCTTTATTCTACAGTGAACAGTTGAGGTTGTGTGTTGCACGCTGGGAATATCTAAACTGGAAATAATTAAAATATATATTTCATTTATAGTGGGACTTATGTGAAGAGAAGTAAAGATTGCCACAGCTTCCTGAGTATATGAGTTAATGATGTGTTCTGCATTTTCTCAATTTTCCACATTTTAACTGCCTCTGTTCCTTATTTGAGGGCAGGGGACTTTGAGAGGCATGCGATACAGACCCACTTGAGCAGAAACTTATAGCCCTAAAGAATGGGGGGATGGTGTGGAGAGGCTCAGGTTAATCTTGTGGTTTCTTGACGGCATCCTCTTCCAGTTTCTCCCTTCAGTGTCAAAGCTAGTGTGTTATCAAGGAGAAGTTTCCAACCAGAGATTGGTTTAAAGCCATTGTGGTATTCCATTAGGGTGTGTTTTTAGAACATGATGAATAAGTGGATTTTCAAAATGAAGTTCCAAAAATAATTATTAAAAAGGGAAAACAGAATTCCTACAGAAAAAAAAAACCCTCACAATTCTGCGTGTGTGTGTATGTGTATTTTAAGTACATTAGATATATATCCACAGCAGAATGAAGTCATTGGGAGGGTAAAGGCAAATGCCCATTTTTCAGAATTAATTTGGACATCATTTTGGTGAAGACTAAGCTAGCATAAACAAAGCCAGAAACGGGATACAAAGGCTAAATTGATTATAAATCTTGAAGCTTGTTTGTATGACTGGGTTGTATGACTGAAGCTTGAAAAGGGAAAAGTGTCTTACACAGAGTTACAAGTGTGCTTTTGGTCATGGTTAACTATAAAGGGAAGAAATATGAAAGTCATTTCCAAACTGTTTGGAGATAGAAACTCTATGGGGGAAATCCAAGAGGTCAGGATGCATTCTTATTTATTGTGTTATTTTTCCAATTGCAAAGAAATATTTCTAGAAAGAGTTGGCTCAAAGTGATAACTATAGGCAATGAATTGAAAAATAAAGCATGAAGAACATGAAACATTTTATCTGAGATAATCCCCATAAAAAGTCAGTGACAGGATGAAAAAGCATCTCCCTTTATGCAACCTACCACCTCTGGCTCAGTGCTGGGGCATGAGGGAGGAACATGAGCATGCTTTTCCAAATTGCCTGACATTTTAGCACTGGACAGTAGATTTCTCTGAAATTACATCCTGACATCCCTTCAATCAGGTGATTATGAATGTCCATCTCATTGAATGGAATCTGAATTTACTAAGACCAGTAGGATAGAGAACATTTCTGATGGTTGGGAAAAGATGAAGAGGAACAAATGTAGAAAGAGATGAACTGAGTTCTGTCTTGAGGTTGGAATCCCCCAGAAACTGAGAGGATTTGGGTACAAGCAACTTATTGGGAGGGGGAGAAAGCTGACAGAGCATTCTATTGTGGGCAAACCTTCAAGGCACTCCTGGAAAACTGTAGAACACTCCTCGGAGTGGTCCCACCCAGAGGAGACACAAGTCAGGGAGAACAAGGGTCATCCCTCCCAGGCGTTCCCACCTGCTGCCTCCATGGCTAACAAATGTTGGTTAAGCAATATGAAGTTACTCCTTTGAATGGGTGAGCACAGCCCTGCCCACCATAAGCAAAATGCCCATGGATGGCTCAGATTGGTTGTCCTCTTTTTTTTTTTTAAGATTTTATTTATTTATTTCAGACAGAGAGAATGAGAGACAGAGAGCATGAGAGGGAGGAGGGTCAGAGGGAGAAGCAGACTCCCTGCGGAGCAGGGAGCCCGATGCGGGACTCGATCCCAGGACTCCAGGATCATGACCTGAGCCGAAGGCAGTCGCTTAACCAACTGAGCCACCCAGGCGCCCGGTTGTCCTCTTTTGACCATAGCAGCGTGATGCTAAGACACAATTTGAATGTTCATATAAACCTATCGCCACCTTTCCACCCCATAAAAACAGCTGCTGTACTCCAAACCAGACCTCTTATGTGCTATTTGCTGCTTTCTAGACATTCCAGGCAAGAACATAGAAGTGTGTAAGAACATTAACATATAGTAAAACAGTTCCTGAAACAATTAGATCATGTCTGACACGTGCTTTACTGACAGTGAATCAGACATCAACTTTCTTCAAAGATCACTCATTTTTATTTTCTTATCACTGCACACAGTTCTGAACAATGTACTTTGCTCAGGTTTCCTTACTTGGAAAAAAGAATGCTAGTGTAAGTACATCATTGGAAGTTAGAGTGCCTTTTGCCTTCCTGGATTCATCCTGTGCTCCCTCCCATTTTATCCATAAAGGTTTGTGAACTTCTTCTTACCAATAGACAACTTAGATCATAACATGCACCAGTGTCACAAAAACAGACACATAGATCAGTGGAACAGAATAGAGAGATCAGAAATGGACCCTCAACTCTATGGTCAACTCATCTTTGACAAAGCAGGAAAGAATGTCCAATGGAAAAAAGACAGTCTCTTCAACAAATGATGTTGGGAAAATTGGACAGCCACATGCAGAAGAGTGAAACTGGACCATTTCCTTACACCACACACACAAATAGACTCCAAATGGTTGAAAGACCTCAATGTGAGTCAGGAGTCCATCCAAATCCTAAAGGAGAACACAGGCAGCAACCTCTTCAACCTCAGCCGCAGCAACTTCTTCCTAGAAACATTGCCAAAGGCAAGGGAAGCCAGGGCAAAAATGAACTATTAGGACTTCATCAGGATAAAAAGCTTTTGCAAAGCAAAGGAAACAGTCAACAAAACCAAAGACAAACAACAGAATGGGAGAAGATATTTGCAAATGACATATCAGATAAAGGGCTAGTATCCAAAATCTATAAAGAACTTCTTAAACTTAACACCCAAAGAACAAATGATCCAATCAAGAAATGGGCAGAAGACATGAACAGACATTTTTCCAAAGAAGACATCCAAATGGCCAACAGACATATCAAAAAGTGCTCAACATTGGTCCACGTCAGGGAAATCCAAATCAAAACCTCAATGAGATATCACCTCACACCAGTCAGAATGGCTAAAATTAAGTCAGGAAACGACAGATGTTGGCAGGGATGTGGAGAAAGGGGAACCCTCCTACACTGTTGGTGGGAATGCAAGCTGGTGGAACCACTCTGGAAAAGAGTACGGAGGTTCCTCAAAGAGTTGAAAATAGAGCTACCATACAATGCAGCAATTGCACTACTGCGTATTTACCCCAAAGATACAAATGTAGGGTTCTGAAGGGGTACATGTACCCCAATGTTTATAGCAGCAATGTCCACAATAGCCAAACTGTGGAAAGAGCCAAGATGTCCATCGACAGATGAATGGATAAAGAAGATGTGGTATACACACACAATGGAATATTATGCAGCCATCAAAAGGAATGAGATCTTGCCATTTGCAACGACGTGGATGGAACTGGAGGGTGTTATGCTGAGCGAAATAAGTCAAACAGAGAAAGACATGTATCATATGACCTCACTGATATGAGGAATTCTTAATCTCAGGAAACAAACTGAGGGTTGCTGGAGTGGGGGTGGGTGGGAGGGATGGAGTGACTGGGTGATAGACACTGGGGAGGGTATGTGCTCTGGTAAGCACTGTGAATTGTGCAAGACTGTTGAATCTCAGATCTGTACCTCTGAAACAAATAATGCAATATATGTTAAGAAAAAAAAAAAGAAGAAGAAGATAGCAGGAGGGGAAGAATGAAGGGGGGGAAATCGGAGGGGGAGACAAACCATGAGAGATGATGGACTCTGAAAAACAAACTGAGGGTTCTAGAGAGGAGGGGGGTGGAAGGATGGGTTAGCCTGGTGATGGGTATTAAGGAGGGCATGTTGTGGGGGGCGGAGCAAGATGGCGGAGGAGTAGGAGACCTGGATTTACTCTCCTCTCAGGAATTCAGCTGGATAGGGATCAAACCATTCTGAACACCTACAAACTCAACAGGAGATCGAAGAAAAGAATAGCAACAACTCTCTGAACAGAAAAGCGACCACTTTCTGGAAGGTAGGATGTGCAGAGAAGTGAATCTGAGGCAATATTCGGGAGGATAGACAGCGGGGGAGGGGCCTCTGTCAGCCGCTTCTGGCAAGTGATAGAGCCGCGGAGCACAAAATCGGAACTTTTAAAAGTCTGCTCCACTGAGGGACGTCACTCCGGTGGCTAAGCTGGGGGTGGAACCCTCGCGGGACAGTGTAGTCTCAGGACCCTTGGGGTCACAGAAAGACCAGGGGTGCCTGAGTGCAGCAGAACTCCCAGGTATCGGAGCAGGGAAGCCGGGTGCAGAGGCGGAGCCCAGGCGCAGGCTCTCAGCTCGGGGTTGCCATAAACCGTGATCCGCAGCACAGTACAGCCACTGCTCCTCCAGCAGGGGCCCAACAAGCAACAGATCTGGAGAGACTCACCTTCCTCCCCCGGGAGGAGCGGCGCGGGAGCATACCGCAGGGATCTGCTGGG
Organism: Mirounga angustirostris; assembly: GCF_029215605.1. Classification (NCBI taxonomy): domain Eukaryota; kingdom Metazoa; phylum Chordata; class Mammalia; order Carnivora; family Phocidae; genus Mirounga; species Mirounga angustirostris. The sequence continues at coordinate 91,543,107 of NW_026991718.1, read as the reverse complement.
TTTGGAGACTCCACATGGGGTCGAGTGCCAGAGACAGAAACGCACGGTCACAGGCTGGGTGAGCACAGAGTGTGGCTGGAGACCAGGGAGACAGGAGTGACTGACGGCTTTTCTCTGGGGGCTCACTGAGGAGCAGGACCCCAAGTTCTCAACTCCTCTAGGGTGGAGATTGGGAGGCCGCCATTTTCACTCTCCGCCTCCAAAGCTGTACGGAAAGCTTGCAGGGAACAAAAGCTCCAGAGACCAAACCCGAACAGATTACTTAGCCCAGACCGGGCAAGGGCAGGGCAATTCCACCTCCAGCAAAGACATTTGGAAACCATGGCAACAGGCCCCTCCCCAGAAGATCAGCGAGAACAGCCAGCCAAGACCAAGTTTACCGATCAATGAGAACGGCAGAACTCCAGCGCTAGGGGAATACTGCACATAGAATTCATGGCTTTTTTACCATGATTCTTTAGTCTTTTGAAGTTAATTTTTTTTAACTGTCTTTTATTCATTCTTTTTTTTTTTTAATTTTTCTTTTTCCCTTTTTGAACCAACATCTTATCAATCCCTTTTTTAAAAAAACATTTTTATTTTGCATTTTTAGAGTCATATTCAATCCCTTCATAGTAGTTACCCATATTTTTGGCATATATACATAAGTTGTTCTCTCTTTAAAAATTTGAGATAGTTTCTTCTAAATATACCCTAAATCTCTAGTATATGTTTTTTTTTCTACTCCCCTGCCTGATCACATTCTCTCCCTTTTTATTTTCTTTTTTCTTTTTTTAAATCTTCTTCTTTCTTTTTTCAAACAACTTCTTATCAATTCCTTTTATAAAATTTTTTATAATTTCCATCTTTACAGTCATATTCCATCCCTTCATCATATCAACCCTTATTTTTGTATATATATAAGTTTTTCTTTCTTTAAAATTTTGGGAGGCACTTTCTTCTAACAGACCAAAATACACCCAAAATCTAGTGTGTGGCACTGATCTATATACCAGCCTGATCATATTTGATCACATTCTGGTTTTTTGTTGTTGTTGTTGTTTTGTTTTGTTTTGTTCTGTTTTTGTTTGTTTTTATCTTTATCTTTTTTTTTTCTTTTTCTTTTTTCTCTCTTTCCTTTCCTTTTCCCACTGCTTCAGGTCTTTTCTGATTTGTTTAGAGTATATTTTCTGGGGATGTTGTTACCCTGTTAGCATTTTATTCTCTCATTAATCTATTCTCCTCTGCACAAAATGACAAGACGGAAAAAATCACCTCAACAAAAAGAACAAGATGTAGTACCGACTGCCAGTGACCTAGTCAATAAGGACATTAGTACGATGTTAGATCTAGAGTTCAGAATCATCACTTTAAAGATACTAGCTGGGCTTGAGAAAAGCATGGAAGTTATTAGAGAAACCCTTTCTGGAGAAGTAAAAGAACTAAAATCTAACCAAGTTGAAATAAAAAAGCTATTAATGAGGTGCAATCAAATATGCGGGCACTAACTGCTAGGATATATGAGGCAGAAGAGAGAATCAGTGATATAGAAGACCAAGTGATGGAAAATAAAAAAGCTGAGAAAAAGAGAGATAAACAACTACTGGATCACGAGGGCAGAATTCGAGAGATAAGCGATACCATAAGACGAAACAACATTAGAATAATTGGGATCCCAGAAGAAGAAGAAAGAGAGAGAGGGGCAGAAGGTATAATGGAGCAAATTATAGCAGAGAACTTCCCTAATTTGGGGAAGGAAACAGGCATCAAAATCCAGGAGGCACAGAGAATCCCTCTCAAAATCAATAAAAATAGGTCAACACCCCGACATCTAATAGTAAAACTTACGATTCTCACAGACAAAGATAAAATCCTGAAAGCAGCTCGGGAGAAGAGATATGTAACCTACAAGGGTAGAAACATTAGATTGGCAACAGACCTATCCACAGAGACCTGGCAGGCCAGAAAGGACTGGCAGGATATATTCAGAGCACTAAATGAGAAAAATATGCAGCCAAGAATACTATATCCAGCTAGGCTGTCATTGAAAATTGAAGGAGAGATAAAAAGCTTCCAGGACAAACAAAAACTAAAGGAATTTGCAAACACAAAACCAGCCCTACAAGAAATCTTGAAAGCGGTCCTCTAAGCAAAGAGAGAGCCTAAAAGCAACATAGAGCAGAAAGGAACACAGACAATATACAGTAACAGTCACCTTACAGGCAATACAATGGCACTAAATTCCTATCTTTCAATAGTTACCTTAAATGTAAATGGGCTAAATGCCCCAATCAAAAGACACAGGCTATCAGATTGGATTAAAAAACAAGACCCATCAATATGCTGTCTGCAAGAGACTCATTTTAGAACCAAAGACACCCCGAGATTGAAAGTGAGGGGGTGGAAAACCATTTACCATGCTAATGGACACCAAAAGAAAGCTGGGGTGGCAATCGTTCTATCAGACAAATTAGATTTTAAACCAAAGACTGTAATAAGAGATGAGGAAGGACACTATATCCTACTGAAAGGGTCTATCCAACAAGAAGATCTAACTATTGTAAATATCTATGTCCCTAACATGGGAGCAGCCAGTTATATAAGGCAATTAATAACAAAAGCAAAGAAACACATCGACAACAATACAATATAGTGGGGGACTTTAACACCTCCCTCACTGAAATGGAGAGATCGTCTAAGCAAAAGATAAACAAGGAAATAAAGACTGAAATGACATACTGGACCAAATGGACTTCACAGACATATTCAGAACATTCCATCCCAAAGCAACGGAATACACATTCTTCTCTAGTGCCCATGGAACATTCTCCAGAATAGATCACAGACTAGGTCATAAATCAGGTCTCAACTGGTACCAAAAGATTGGGATCATTCCCTGCCTATTTTCAGACCACAATGCTTTGAAACTAGAACTCAATCCCAAGAGGAAAGTCGGAAAGAACTCAAATACATGGAGGCTAAAGAGCATCCTACTGAGGAATGAATAGGTCAACCAGGAAATTAAAGAAGAATTAAAAAAATACATGGAAACCAATGAAAATTAAAACACAACTATTCAAAATCTTTGGGATGCAGCAAAGGCAGTCCTAAGAGGAAAGTATATAGCAATACAAGCCTTTCTCAAGAAACAAAAAAGGTCTCAAGTAAACATCCTAACCCTAAACCTAAAGGAGCTGGAGAAAGAACAGCAAAAAAAACCTAAACCCAGCAAGAGAAGAGAAATAGTAAAGATCATAGCAGAAATCAATGAATTAGAAACTAAAAGAACAGTAGAACAGATCAAAGAAACTAGGAGCTTGTTCTTTGAAAGAATGAGCAAGATTGATAAACCCCTGGCCAGACTTATCAAAAAGAAAAGAGAAATGACCGAAATCAACAAAATCATGAATGCAAGAAGAGAGATCACAACCAACACCAAAGAAATACAAACAATTATAAGAACATATTATGAGCAACTCTATGCCAGCAGATTAGATAACCTGGAAGAAATGGATGCATTCCTAGAGATGTATCAACTACCAAAACTGAATCAGGAAGAAATAGAAAACCTGAACAGACCTATAACCACTAAGGAAATTGAAGCACTAATCAAAACTCTCCCAACAAACAAAAGCCCAGGGCTACATGGCTTCCCAGGGGAATTCTACCAAACATTTAAAGAAGAATTAATACCTATTCTTCTGAAACTGTTCTAAAAAATAGGAATGGAAGGAAAACTTCCAAACTTGTTTTATGAGGCCAGCATTACCTTGATCCCAAAATCAGACAAAGACCCCATCCAAAAGGAGAATTACAGACCAATATCCCTGATGAACATGGATGCAAAAATTCTCACCAAAATACTAGCCAATAGGATCCAACAGTACATTAAAACAATTATTCACCACGACCAAGTGGGATTTATCCCTGGGCTGCAAGGTTGGTTCAACATCCGCAAATCAATCAACGTGATACAATACATTAACAAAAGAAAGAACAAGAACCATATGATCCTCTCAATAGATGCAGAAAAAGCATTTGACAAAGTACAGCATCCTTTCTGATCAAAACTCTTCAGAGTATAGGGATCGAGGGTATATACCTCAATATCATAAAAGCCATCTTTGAAAAACCTACAGCGCATATCATTCTCAATAGGGTAAAACTGAGAGTTTTCCCCCTAAGGTCAGGAACGCGGCAGGGATGTCCACTATCACCACTGCTATTCAACATAGTATTAGAAGTCCTAGCCACAGCAATCAGACAACAAAAAGAAATCAAAGGCATCCAAATTGGCAAAGAAGTCAAACTCTCACTCTTTGCAGATGATATGATCCTTTATGTGGAAAACCCAAAAGACTCCACCCCAAAACTGCTGGAACTCATACAGGAATTCAGTAAAGTGGCAGGATATAAAATCAATGCACAGAAGTCAGTGGCATTCCTATACACCAACAACAAGACAGAAGAAAGAGAAATTAAGGAGTCGATCCCATTTACAATTGCACCCAAAACCATAAGATACCTAGGAATAAATCTAACCAAAGAGGCAAAGGATCTGTACTCAGAAAACTATAAAATACTCATGAAAGAAATTGAGGAAGACACAAAGAAATGGAAAAACGTTCCATGCTCATGGATTGGAAGAACAAATATGGTGAAGATGTCAATGCTACCTAGAGCAATCTACACATTCAATGCAATCCCCATCAAAATACCATCCACTTTTTTCAAAGAAATGGAACAAATAATCCTAAAATTTGTATGGAACCAGAAAAGACCCCGCATAGCCAGAGGAATATTGAAAAAGAAAAGCAAAGCCGGCGGCATCACAATTCCGGACTTCAAGCTCTATTACAAAGCTGTCATCATCAAGACAGCACAGTACTGGCACAAAAACAGACACATAGATCAATGGAACAGAATAGAGAGCCCAGAAATGGACCCTCAACTCTATGGTCAACTCATCTTTGACAAAGCAGGAAAGAATGTCCAATGGAACAAAGACAGTCTCTTCAACACATGGTGTTGGGAAAATTGGACAGCCACATGCAGAAGAATGAAACTGGACCATTTCCTTACACCACACACAAAAATAGACTCCAAATGGTTGAAAGACCTCAATGTGAGACAGGAGTCCATCCAAATCCTAAAGGAGAACACAGACAGCAACCTGTTTGACCTCAGCCGCAGAACTTCTTCCTAGAAACATCACCAAAGGCAAGGGAAGCAAGGGCAAAAATGAACTATTGGGACTTCATCAAGATAAAAAGCTTTTGCAAAGCAAAGGAAACAGTCAAGAAAACCGAAAGACAACCAACAGAATGGGAGAAGATATTTGCAAATGACATATCAGATAAAGGACTGGTATCCAAAATTTATAAATAACTCATCAAACTCAACACCGAAAGAACAAAGAATCCAATCAAGAAATGGGCAGAAGAAATGAACAGACATTTTCCCAAAGAAGACATCCAAATGGCCAACAGACACATGAAAAAGTGCTCAATGTCGCTCGGCATCAGGGAAATCCAAATCAAAACCTCAATGAGATACCACCTCACACCAGTCAGAATGGCTAAAATTAACAAGTCAGGAAACTACAGATGGCGGGGATGCAGAGAAAGGGGAACCCTCGTACACTGTTGGTGGGAATGCAAGCTGGTGCAGCCATTCTGGAAAACAGTATGGATGTTCCTCAAAAAGTTGAAAATAGAGCTACCATATGATCCAGCAATTGCACTACTGGGTATTTACCCCAAAGATGCAAAAGTAGGGATCCGAAAGGGTACGTGCACCCCGATGTTTATAGCAGCAATGTCCACAGTAGCTAAACTGTGGAAAGAGCCAAGATGTCCATTGACAGATGACTGGATAAAGAAGAAGTGGTATATATATACAATGGAATATTATGCAGCCATCAAAAGGAATGAGATCTTGCCATTTGCAACGACGTGGATGGAACTGGAGTGTATTATGTTGAGCGAAATAAGTCAAACAGAGAAAGACATGTATCATATGACCTCACTGATATGAGGAATTCTTAATCGCAGGAAACAAACTGAGGGTTGCTGGAGTGGGGGGTGGGGTGGGAGGGATGGGGTGACTGGGTGATAGACACTGGGGAGGGTATGTGCTCTGGTAAGCACTGTGAATTGTGCAAGACTGTTGAATCTCAGACCTGTACCTCTGAAACAAATAATGCAATATATGTTAAGGAAAAAAAAAGAAGATAACAGGAGGCGAAGAATGAAGGGGGGGGAAATCGGAGGGGGAGACAAACCATGAGAGACAATGGACTCTGAAAAACAAACTGAGGGTTCTAGAGGGGAGGGGTTGGGGGGAGGGGTTAGCCTGGTAATGGGTATTGAGGAGGGCACATTCTGCATGGTGCACTGGGTGTTATGTACAAACAATCATGGAACACTACATCTAAAACTAATGATGGAATGTATGGGGATAATATAAGAATAAAAAAAATTAAAAAAAAAAAAGGAGGGCATGTTCTGCATGGAGCACTGGGTGTTATGCACAAACAAGGAATCATGGAACACTACATCAAAAACTAATGATGTAATGTATGGTGATTAACATAACAATAAAAAATTAAAAAAAAAATAACATGCACCAGTGTTACCCTGAAAGAAAATAATGGTGCGATCTCCAACAAAAATGGCTCTGCCTGATATAGCTTTTTAGGTTTGGAAAATGTCCATTAGTGTCTGGGGAAAAGAATCAGTTTTCTATCCCAGATTAACTGGCATTCCCATCACCTCCAAACACATTCATGTTTTTAAATATATTGATAAAAGATTCAGAGAGTCCATGGTGAAAGTTGAGTGTGGGTTTCCAATCCAAAAAGCCAACACTCATGAAGGATTAAGATGGCAAAGAAATCATCATCACGCCCTGCGTGTGTACTTGTCACCGGATTGCTTTCACTTCAGAACTTCCTTCAAACCATCTCTTCACTTTCACTTGGACAACAGGCATGGGAAGTAGAATTGTCAGGAGGGGGGTTCCAGAGAGGCCATTGGTTTGCCTTTTAAGCAGGTTCCTGTGTGTAAATTTAAATGAGATTCTGCAGTTCTTTTTTTTTTTTTTTTTTAAGATTTTATTTATTTATTTGACAGAGAGAGGCACAGCGAGAGAGGGAACACAAGCAGGGGGAGTGGGAGAGGGAGAAGCAGGCTTCCCGCCGAGCAGGGAGCCTGATGTGGGGCTCGATCCCAGGACCCTGAGATCATGACCTGAGCCGAAGGCAGACACTTAACGACTGAGCCACCCAGGCACCCCCGAGATTCTGCAATTCTTACCTGGATGATGTGCTAGGCACACTTCTTGGCATGAAGCCAACATCATCACCTTCGATGAACATTCCTCAGGATTATTATTTCTTGTTTTAAGTGCTGGAAAAAGCCCAGGCTCTGACTGCCAAGGGAAGAGACCGTGTACTTGTAATTAGCCCTGCCTGGACCAGGGCTTTACACATAGGATTGCATTCCGTACTGACACCCCTTCTCTGGAGTCGGCATCTCAACCTTTATGTTACAGACGAATGATCTGAGGTTGCAGGGGTTTGAACTCAGGCTTATCTCATTCCAAAATACTTTCTTTTTCCAATGTGCTCTTTAGGACAAGACATTCCCTTTACATGTTTTGCTTTTAACAATTTAAAAAAGTTCTTTTGCCATGGTTTCCCTTCACCCTTGTAACAAACCGCAGTGGTTCTATACTATTTTCCTTATTTCACAGATCAGGAACCTGAGGTGTGTGAGATAAGGGGACATGGAAGGGCAGTAAAAGATGGAATCACCCAGCTCCAAATTCTGCACTATGGAGAAGACAGACTAGTTTACACCACTTGCCGAATTTTATACCCGGACAGCAAAGTGAGCACAGCAGACAGGTTCCCTGCATATACAGTGAGATTCTAGGATTTCCTTTCTCACACACATACTGTGTTTGCTATATTAAAAGTTGTTCTTCCGTCTGCTGAGAGGCAGGATCTAACCCACCCCCCCCTCCGCAATGCGAATTTGCACCTGATCAATAGAATATAGTGGAACTGATGCTCTGCTCTTCTGTGGCTGGTCATTAGAAGCCTTGCAGCCTCCTTCTGGGCTCTGGAACATTGTGTCTGAGAAAGTTCACTCTGGGGCAAGCCAGCCACCACGTACAAAGTTGACCAGCCTTGAGACCACAATGCTGTGAGGAGCCCAAGCCTGGGAAGGGTGTCAGACTGTGAGTGAGGAAACTATCTTGGGAGTGGCTTCTCTAACCCCAGCCACCCTGGTAGATCAGAGACAAATTGTCCAACCCACAAAATCATCAGAAAAATAAAATGGTTATCTTTTTTTTTTTTTTAAGATTTTATTTATTTATTTGAGAGAGAGAGAATGAGAGACAGAGAGCACGAGAGGGAAGAGGGTCAGAGGGAGAAGCAGACCCCCGCTGAGCAGGGAGCCCGATGCGGGACTCGATCCCGGGACTCCAGGATCATGACCTGAGCCGAAGGCAGTCGCTTAACCAACTGAGCCACCCAGGCGCCCTAAAATGGTTATCTTAAGCCACTAAGTTCTGAGGTTGTTTGTTACACAGCAGTAAAGTACTGGGATACACACTGTTCATGGTGATTTTGAGCAAAACCAAAGAAGATCTAGAGCACACCGTGTGAATGGTTATTCTCCTCTTTCTCCATTTTCACCCCTTCATCCCTAGCTCAGGACACCAGGAATAAACAATGAATGATCCCACCATGGCTGGTTTGGAGACTGGGGCACTGGTGAGGGAAATGGATCTCTCTTGTATCCCCATCCATGACCTTGCTCTCATCTGTAAATCCAGGTTCTCACTCAATATTGGAACTGTTAGGGGGGTCCAGGCCACTTTGTTATGTTCACTGGATGCAACTATAGCACCATGGGAGAGCATGAAACAAATGGCTTAAATAAATTATCTGTCACTCAAAAAGATACTCTTAGCAGCTGTAGGGGAAAGAACCCTTGTCCTTGCCTCCGTTGAGCCAAAGACACCGAAAGTTACAGAAGCAACTTGAAATTCATGTCCTCCTGATGTTGAGTCTTTTTCTTCTCTAAAGAAGGCATATAAGATCTGAATCTTACCTCTGTGACCTGACACTATAAATTCTATAAACTTGCTAAATGGGTGATGGAAACTTGGTGCCATCTTGCTACTGAAAGAATCATCATTGTGGTCCTCAGCAGTGGGCAGAAAAAAGGAGGGGTTTTTGCTGCCTTAATAAGTGAGCCAAAGACTGACTGATTTATGCCTTTCTCAAGGCTTCACCATGGCAATGAGGACATAACACAGCTATAAATTGGGGAAGTATTATGTGTTTTAATTCCTGACTTTATTTGTGATTCAGTAATGTTAGGCTGGTCACACTGTATGGATTTAATATATTTTGGCTTTCCACGTTCAACAATACTTAGCTGTCCACACCATTGTTGTGAACTGGTTTGAGCCTCTCCCCCCAAATTCATATTGAAGCCCTAACCCCTAAGGTGATTGTATTCAGATATGGGACCTTTAGGGACACAATTAAGGTTAAATGAGGTCATAAGGGTGGGACACTAATCCAATGGAACTGGTCCTTAAAAGGAGAGGAAGAGTCACCGGAGATCTCTCTCTTTCTTTGCATGTATACAGAGGAAAGATGTGAGGACAGTGTAAGAAGGTGGCTTTCAACAAGCCTGGAAAAGAGGTCTCACTGACATCAATCCTGATAGCACCTTGAACTTGCCTCTGGAACTGTGCAAAATAAATTTCTGTTGTTCAATCCACTCAGTCTGTCGTATTTTCTTAAGGCTGTGCCAGCAGACTAATACACTTCCATTCTGATTTTTTGGTCAGATTCTATTCTTTTGGAGGGTCAGGGATGAAGTGTTTATAAATTCAGTTTTGTCTTTTCTGCTATTTTGGAATCTGCTCTGAAAATATTTTATTTCATGATTTTTTTAGAAAAAATCAATTGGGTAGACTCTTGCAAAATACACATTTGGTGGAGTGGAGGTTTGCCTTCAAATATGAGGATATATGGGATCCTTGATGATTTGAAGATCTTTCTTTCAGCTGAGCTATAAGCAGGCACATGCTGTAGAGAAGCTCATTTCTCACTGTGGAACTGGTTTCTGATATGTCTGGGGACTTGCAGATATTTGATTAACCATCCTTTCCTCCTGATGGTAATGTTCATTTCAGTGAATTGTGGACATACAGAATATATAGCAGGAGAGTAAAGAGATCAAAATGCCCTACTATGTTACCTCCCCACACTGTCTGTTTTTAAGATACACTGGGGCCAGACTGAACAATCAGCTGTAGGATGCCAAACAGGATGATTTGAATCAAGGAAGTAAATATTTGGAGACCATTGTGTGATTTGCTTCATAGGGATATGTTTTTATGGGTCCGGAGTGGCATCAAGAAGCTGAAAGACTTGTTAATTGCCATAGTGCTATGGATCTTGGCTGAATATTTGTTACTACTACCAGATGTGTGAGTGTGAAACTCAAGACAACTGAGGTCATTAAATTGCAACATTAGTGTTAGTGAAGAGGATGGTCCTACCCATTCAATTAATTTTCCAGGACTTAGTAACTAGAATCAAAATGTAGGACTGAATTCTAGTCATTTAATATTGCAATTATTTATTAAATTCTATAAATATTAACATGCAATTTTATTTAAAACATTGTAGGGCAGGCATGGGTGAGCCACTTGGATACTCCTTGAAGAAAGAACTTGCTGACCAGCTGTGAGGAGAACAGATAGCAGATAATCCCTAGCTGCAGCAGTTTTGGAATCTGCCACTGCATTTGCACTGAGACCTCACACTTTCCCAGCAGCCTCTGGTCAAAGAAGGAATATTCTAGGGTCTGGTTGTTTTTACTCAACACTGGAGCTTCCTTTTATTTTCTCAGGACTACCTTATAAGTTGAGGCTCTTCCTACACAATCTTCCTTCCTCCCTTTACGTTTTTCTCAGATATGAGACCTGCATTATGATCTGAAGACCTCCCTTCCTACTCCTGTTCCCGCCCCCTTATTATTTGCAGGTATTAACCCCAATAAATCTCTTGCACTTATAACTCTCCTTTGGCATTTCTTCTCGAAGGACTCAATTGACATATACTGAATAAGGTAAAATGACTCATATTTTACCTCTGTCTTTCTTAATCTCCTATCTCAGAGCTGCCTGCTGAAGGACCAGGAGAACTATGGAACAACACAGAAATTCAGTTGGGGGCTCTTGTGACTGCATTTGAGAATCAGAAAACAGATTTTTTTTTTTTTTTTACTCAATCTAATTCTCTAATCTTAGAGTAACTAGGTTGTTCAAAATTTATTTTGCATCTGAAGTACTATCATGATTATCTTTTGGGTCCTCAAAGTTGTATGACCAAAGTACTATCAAATAGTAGTCTGGGTACTGTGAAGCCAAATAATTCAATCTCTACCTGGATTTCATATGGCAATATTTTAACCATAAATTTCATTATAAAGGCGTTTCACTATGGAAGGACTTACTAATCATGGTATTGCTGTTTTTAGACCCTTGTCTAAAGCAAAGCCTCATTTGTGAATAAATTTTGAGGTCTTTAGAACTCAGTGACAGAATCTGATGTCTGAGAAGTCTTGTAGCCATCACATCTACCCCTGAAGCAGGGGCATGGATGATTCATACTTCTGCTCCATTGTGCAGTCCTTCTCTCTAAGGAAAGACAGAATCCTTGGGACTCAAGGAAGTTGAGCTTTAAACACTATCATCGGTGACCACTGCTTTGGATAATGGCAGCAGCCACTCCTGGTAATTCAAAGGCAACATATCAACTTGCATTGTTGGGTTGACCATTAAATCAAAGGGGAAAATTGCAGGTGTGTTAGGTTTCACAGTTATCCAGGGCTTGATAATTATTAAGGGCTTGATCTGCATCTTGTAGTCTTTTTGGCACCCAGAAAAACACATCATCTGCTAAAACAAGTTGAAAAAGAGAAGATGGTTAGGCATATATGATTTAATATTTCTAAAATTACAATTAAGAATAGTCAAGATGCTTGACCATAGGAATCCTCTCTTGTTTGGGTAGGGAAAGTTATTATGAACTGATGATCAGTCGATATTGCAAATATTAAAATGTGATTTAATTTCTAAAATTTGCATATAGTAACACAAGCTGATGGCTAGCATAGTTTTCCAACACTAGGTGGAAATAAAACCTCTGAAATAAAAATCTTGTCTCTTTCTAGCTGTGTGATTCTGGACACGTTAATGAACCTCTCTGAAGCTCTGTTTTCTCATGGTAAAGACAGTGACCCTGGTATCAGCTTATGGAACTGCTGTGAGAAATACATGCTCGAAGGGAACTTTGCACAGACGATTCCAGACATGAATAGAGGTGATGGTGGCAGTGAATGGAATACAAAAATGTATACAAAATATTGGAAAATTACTTGAAGCCTTACTTACAGTACCCATTTTGTTTATTGAAACCATTTTTTTAAACTGAAAATATAAGAAATTCTAGCCCAGTCAAGTAATAAATGTTATTATAAATTCTGAATTAGTAGGATTCATTGAATATGGTAAATGGGGTACATTGAAAACCTTTAAGATGATCGTTAAACTTATTTGAAGTATTTACTGTTGCCTTTGGTACATAATTGTGAATAAAGGTATGTTTCTCAAATATTTCTAAAGTAAATGCAGTTAACTCCATCCCCCTAAACCTCAAGTGCATTAATAAATCTGCTCAGTGTTGCTTTTTTTAATTCTGAGAAGAAATTTTGAAGATCACATTGAAATAGAGCCAGATGGTCAGATACGACTTTTCACATTAAGTGAATGCTCATAATTTACTTTATCCTGAAGTAACCACAAGAGCAGAAATCATGGTGAATGGCCTCCAAGAACATCGGATCCAAATAATCTCAGGGGTTTTATGTTCTGTCAAACATTTCATCAAATGGCATGAGAAACATATCTTTCATGTCCTTTTCATTTTTAAAACGGCTGTATCTTTTACATTAGAGGAAAGTAGTTTTGATATGTGTTTTAAATTACTGCATATAATAACATTCTTTTCTAGAAATGTATCTTTTCCTTGTTTGAGCCAATGCAAAGGATTTTTTTTTATAAGCACAGTTGATTCATTTAATTCTCTTTCAAATAAAACTTTTAAAATCTGAAATTACTCTCTTCTATTTTAAGTAAAACAAAGAAACAGTTATGATTTCAGTTGCCTAAGACATTTTCAGCTTTTTCTACTGGATGGAATTTTTTAAAATTGATGAATAGGTAACATATAGTAGTCAAGATGATAACTAATCTGATTTGAAAAAAAAGAAATGTGGGCTTGTGTAGCAGAAGAATTGGGAAATGTGTTATCTAAATATGTCATGGGATATATTGACTTTAATCTGTAACATATGTGAAGTTTAATCATTAAGCAATGAATTCCTTTTCTGAGGTTTATATGGTGAATATCAATGAATATAATATTTTTTGACCTGAATGAAATGCCCAAGACCAATCTCTCAAGATTTAATTACCCACTTAAAAGTCCCTAGGGTTTTTGAAGGAAGGCTTGAGACCCATAGATCATGCTCCTTGAGCATGATCTCGAATGCATTGGAAGGTGAGGCCAGTACCTTCAGGGTCAACCCTATCTAGAATTTTGGAGTGGGCGTTGCCCACCCTCATTTATTGGTGCTCATTGCAGATCCCACAAACCTAAGGTGCCTTACCTCTTCATGATAATGATGATAATTAAAAAATAATAATAGAATAAAATAATAACATTAACTTTTAATTAGTGTGTGTAGGCACCATGTGAGATATTTAATATAAATGATCTCAAATTTCCACTTCTTCCTCCCTCCCTTCCCTCCTTCCTTCCTTCCTCCCCTCCCTCCCTTCCCTCTCTCCTTTCTTTTCTTCCTTTCTTTCTTTTCTTTCTTCTTCTTTCTTTCTTCTTTCTTTCTTTCTTTCTTTCTTTCTTTCTTTCTTTCTTTCTTTCTTTCTTTCTTCCTTCTTTCTTTTCTTTCTTTCTTTTCCTTCTTTCTTTCTTTCTTTCTTTCTTCCTTTCTTTCTTTCTTTCTTTCTTTCTTTCTTTCTTTCTTTCTTTCTTTCTTTCTTTCTTTCTTTCTTTCTTTCTTTCTTTCTTTCACTGAGTCTTATTACAACCCACTATAAGCCAGGTCCTGGCCAAGTTCACAGCAGTGAATGAGTCCCTCACAGAATTGATACCACACTGGAGTGGGGAAACAGCCAGTAGCCCACAGAGAAATAAGCCATAACCACACTGTGAGACTGGTGCAGTGGCAGAACCAGACAAGGTCATGGAACAGGGAGAAGTGGAGGTTCAGGGTGGGTCTACCTTAGATAGAATGATCAGGAAAGGCTTTTCTAAGGAGACGCCATCTGATATAAGGCTGGAAGGACCTGGAGGAGCCACCCTGAAGGAATAGCAGGTGCTTTTCTCTGAGGGAGGATGGAGCTTGCACATGTAAGCAAGAGAGATGAGGCCAGGGAGGTTGGAGGATAGTGCATGAGAGAGATGGTGTGGCCAGGTAGAGCAGGGAGATGGGAGGGTGGTGATGCTGTGGCTTTGGGGCCATGCTCAGGACTTTGGATATTCTTTAAAGAGGACTCATGGGAAGCACTGAAGGACTGAAAGCTGGGTGACATGAGTTGACTTAGGGTTTTAAAAGATTCCTCCATCTGCAATCCAAGATGAAGAGCAGGGGAGGGACTGGTAATAATGGGAAAACTTCCCATCAGGAAAGTCCTATACTGCCGTCCATGATCACAGTGGTGGGAACCCTGGGGCAGCAGGGGAAATGGAGGACAATACATGGTTTGGAAGTTCAACTGACATGACTGGCTGGGGAAGTCAACACAAGGGATGCCAGAAGGAAGGGTTTCAGCCTTAGCAACATGGCCAATGAGGTGTGTGTGAAATTTGGAATTTTAAGGATGAAGTGAAGGGGATTTATTTTCAACATATTAATTCTGAGATATCATTTAGATATCCAGTCTGAGATTTCAAGCTGGCATATTAGATATGGGTCCACTATGCCTTATCCACAATTCAAGAATCCATAAATCTTTAAGAAATGAAAAAATCTGTAAAATCTGTAAATCTGTAAATTCTGTCAATAACATTCTTTTCTAGAAATGTATCTTTTCCTTGTTTGAGCCAATTCAAAGGATTTTTTTTTTATAAGCACAGTTGATTCATTTAATTCTCTTTCAAATAAAACTTTTAAAATTTGAAATCACTCTCTTCTATTTTAAATAAAACAAAGTAAAATCTGACTAGAACCAACATGAGGCTCCTGACAATACTGGTTTCACCCCCTGAGAATACATTTGAAGCACAGGTATTAATATATTTAATTACAGGGTGATTTCCTAGACCCCACTGGGGGTACAACGTGCCATGTACAACAGATTAATTTTCTAACATCCCTAAGGTTGAAACACCTTTGTCTCTCCCTGTCATGCCTCTGGATTGTGCATACATCTGTGGATTTCTATAGAAGTCTGTAAGTCAGTGGAAAGGGCAAACATGTTTGGATCTGGACCCTCAAGGGACAGGGAAAGGGGGATGGATTTGGAAAAGTCATGATCACTTTCTTAAGTTTTTTTTTTTTTTTTTTAAGGTTATAAGCCGAGTTTCAAATATTTAACTATTTAACATTATTCAAAGTTCTGGTTATTAGTGGCTTTTTTTTTTCTTAAGTTTTTAATGAGATTTTCAGCAAGAAAGCCCTGATTGAAAACTCCAGCATGCCCTGAAAAACTGGTGGGACGATGTAAGCTTTGCCTGGGATCTCTCTACAGAGTACCATCAGCCCTGGCAACCAGTCAATTAAGCTTAGTGCCTATACTTCGACTTGGCAGGAGAAAGCGTGCCTTCAGATTCCATGACCTTATTTTAATGGTCCAGCCTATCCCTTTGACCAGAACTTTTAGGGACTGCTTTTTATGGTATCTGGTTACTAATCCATGTCTCTCAACTGTCACCCAGTGAGACATTTTGGAAAAAAAAATGAAATGAGGTCACTAAGTTGGATAAATCATATGTGGTGTTTTGTTTTTAAAATATGCTTCCCCACCCACATTTAATATGTGCTAATTTTATGGCAATTTGAAAATACAGAAAAGACTACAAAGAATAAAATGAATATTACCTACAATCCCATCATGGAGAAAACCTTTGTCGTATTTTGGTGTTTTCCTTCCAGTTTTTGTCTTTAAATGTTGGCTCTGAATCTATGTATTTCTGTATTCACATAGCTGAGGTATTAGAGTATATTCAAGTTTGTGTTCTGTTTTTCTTTCAATATTCTCAGATTGTCATGTTTCATTCTCACTAAAGAAGCCTAAAAATAAAACGAGGGTGCTGATCTGTTAGTTCACGCTGAGAACTGGACAACCAGCCTCTCCTCCCTGAGCCAGTGCACACATTACACATGCTGCCAAGAAGCTCCATGAGTACAAAAGAAAACAGAATAGAACAGGAACATAAACATCATTTCATGGTGGCATCCGTGGGACCTATGCCTTCCTTAAACATTTCTCTCCCTTGGCTTTGTTTCCTATCTTTCATGGTTTTTTGTGACTCTCTAATTCATGTCTTGCTATATATCTGATTTTTTTTTTTCCTTAGGATAAATAGGTTGAAGTCAAAGACCTAGGTCAGAGACCATTAACTTTTAGTTTGAATTTTTTTTCATTAGAACATCTTTCTCATGAAATGATATATTGGCACTATAAAATTTAGAAAACACAGAAAAAGGAAAATGAAAATATAAACCACAAATATTCCCATCATCTAGAGAAAATAGTCACTCCTGTGCCATGGGTAGTCCCCTAAGATTTTGTGTGCCTGCATTTCTGCTTCTTTTGTTCATATTACTTGCTGTTATATTGTTACATTGGTTCTTTTTCCCTTTTATCTTTAGATATTATTTGAAAACTGATTTTAATGGCCCTCTCATTCTTCCAACTCATAATATATCTGGCCATTTCCCTTCCAGTGGGTCTACTGAGCTGTTTTTCAACTTTTTGCTATCTCAAATACTATTGTCACAAACATCCCCACATTGAGTCTTTGAACCTCTTCCAGCCTAATCCCATCATCAGGACTGAGGGCACTGAAACCAGGGAGAGGGAGAGGGGCTTCTTCAGGCTGCTGTCAGCACATTTGTGTCTGCTGGGCAATTGCAACTGCAAAGAGGTTCTTCTCTAGGTGTATGGATCACAAAGACATGTTTCCTCTGAGAAGACTGATTATAAAACAGCCCCACTTTCTTAGGGCTGGCACAGCCTCACCAGGCACACAGCTGGATGAACAGAGTATGGGTTAGATTTGTGGACCCACCTTCTTGGCCATGTGCTTTTGTTGCAGTAGACAACCTGTCCAACCTTACATAACTGTTGTGCCATATGTGACTTTTTTTTCCAAAGGCACAGAACTGTGAGTAAATGGCAGAGCTGGTTGGCAGACCAAAGATGATCAACTCCAAATCTATTGTTCCTTTAGCTATCTATATAGCCACCCTCCCAACCAGATCAAGAAGCCAGCGAGCTAGGGTTTCTGTACTTCCTTATGCGTGATATTCATGACATGGCACTAATCGGAGTACATTTAGTTTTTGAAAAAGCCGCCATCACAGGATTATCTAAATATTCCATTCAGGCAATCACATGTATTGTCTGGTTTTCTAATTTACCCAAACTTTATAAAATAAAAATCTGAAGTTATGGGCTTCAGTTAAAACACACACACACAACAAAAAACAACTAAGCTAACTGTGGTCTTTAGGATTCTTGGAAAATGTCCCCTCAACCAATTCAACTAGGCAAACTGTTAGAAATAGCACACATTTTGAACACGACCTTAACATTCATAATACATAAAGTGAATAACTTTAAGTCAGTTACTTGAGGGTCACTGCTGTTTTTGACATCCCACCAGGATGTTCTGGAACTTTATCCTGACCTAGTCACAGTTTTCCTTTCAAAATTTGGAAAGCAGCTTTCCACCCAAAGGCAGACAGAGGATGAGAAAATGACAGTGAAGTGAGAACTGAAGACTTAACGTGTCCATTTTACGTTCTTTAAACCAGTCCTCTCTACTGCGTATTTTGGCACATGGTTTTTAGACAAATGTTAGTTGATCTTTGCAAAGTTGGAAGTTGATTCAAAGCCAGATGTTCAGAAATAGACTGAGAGGCCAATTGTAATTTTTCATCCCTTAATTTTTGTACAGGAACTTCATTGTAAAAATTGTTCTAGACTGATGGATGTCATTGAAAATTGGGCAAAAAGCCTGGCTCTGGTGGAGAATCCCTGGGATTATGTATTTATTTATTTATTTATTTATTTATTTATTTATTTATTTATTTTTTAGAGAGCGAGCGAGAGAGAAACAGCATGAGAGGGGAGAGGGTCAGAGGGAGAAGCAGGCTCCCCGCTGAACCGGGAGCCTGATGTGGGACTCGATCCCAGGACCCTGGGATCATGACCTGAGCCGAAGGCAGATGCTTAACCATCTGAGCCACCCAGGCGCCCCCTGCGATTATTTGTTAAAAGTGCCTATGCAGCACCAGCGGGACAGAGTCTGAAACATTCCTCTGGGTCTGGCGCTGGTGTCAAGTGGACTTCCTCTGCATTCCCTTTGAACTTTTTATTTCGAAATAATCTCAGGCGTAAAAAAAAAAGTTGAGAAAACAGGGCAAAGAATGTTCCTGTATCTTCACCTGTATTTTCCAAATTTTAACACATTTCCTATATTGTTCTCTCTCTGTCTCTCTGACTCTGTCTCTCTTCAGTGCATGCTTTACAAAACCAGGAATGTTCTCTCAGGTAACCATGATATAATATCAAAATCGGGAAAATAATGTGATACAATACTATTATTTAATCTATCATCTTTATTTTAATTTTGCTTGGTGGACAGTACCCCAACCAGTGAGCAAAGTTGACATCACCCCTAATGGGGCAGACTGACCACCTTAGTCTGTCATGTGATGTCCTGAGAGGGACACAGCATCACATCTGCGATGTTCTTTCAAAAATGCATAAGCTGCATCCCTTCTTGAGGAAACACCAGACAGACCCGCAGTGAGGGGCATCCTGTAACACAGCTGGACAGGACTCGTCACAAGTGCCAGCGTCACTAATACAAAACAAACAAGTAGCCACTTCCACGAAAACGAAAGGGAGAAGCTGTTGCAAATGAACAGCCACGGCAGCTCTATCACTAGGGATTGTTTGAGCAGATGATTAACCTAATGGTTTAACAACTGGATGGGGTCCCAGGAAATCAAATCCTCACTCATTTTTAAGGAACTGAACTGGCACTCAGCACAAACACATGCACACTTGGTCCCCCGTGAGGCGGCGCAGACAGCTTTGACGCGCATGCGGACAGTGCCCTGTAAGCTGTCAGCCTGCGGGTTTGACCGGCAGGCTAGCCCTGTAGCCCTAGCGCCCGATCGCGATCGCGCCAGGGAGATCTGCGCCGCAGCCGGCGGGGGCCGGGGGCTGGGGACCGGCGGGGCCCCGGGACAGAGGCTTCGCGAGCGGTGTGGGTGCGTGCGCCCGCCCAAGGGACCCCGGGCTGCGCGGGTACCGCGCGTCTTGCCTCTGGCCCCAGAGCTGGAGCGAAACCATGCTCGGGGACAGCGCGCAGCTCAGGCATCAGAGCTTCCCTTTTCCTATCACGGTGCTCTGAGAATGATCAGATTTGTTCAGCGCAATAACCAGGAAATTTTAGGGGCATTTATAGAGCACTTGGTGAAATTTTCATGACATGTTCTTTATATTATATAATTATGATAAGAAAAATAAAATACGACCCTTTTAGAAAAATATTAAACATATATTTAGTATAAATCTTCCACATGAAATAGTTTCCATCCCCTCCTCCGACTCTTTAATGAGAAACTTGAACTTGCCCCTGTGATCCGACTTTAACTTTGTCAGGTTTTATGCTTGATACGGCTTTATGAAATTCCTCATCAGCCTCAAAGCCAGATTTCTTGGGTCTGAAGCTTGTTATACAATTTCAGAGAGTGGGGAGACTTTAAGAAAATAGAAAATAACCAATATCAAACCAGGTAGAAAAGTTAGTATTTACTTATAATGAGAAAACAAGTCATAATAAATTCCTGGAGGCTTTGAGATAGAGGGCTCTCTCCTCTACAATATCTTTAGGCCTGTATCAGAACAGAAAGCTTTCTGTTTAACATATGGGTTCCCCTCCCAACCCAGAATATTCTATAACTCCTGGCAACTCTGGCAATACTCACAGGGACTGGTGAAAGTGAGGCACCCTGGACCTCAAACTCGATTAGCTCCACAATAATTGCACCATTTTATAGTCACTGTAAATAAGACTGTTTGTTGACTCAAGTAGGTAGTACAAAATGGCCATTGTACCTCCATTAAAAAATGTACAACAGTTGAAATATTAGATTCAAAAGCTCCTGCTTTTCTTTAATGGAAAGGTGAACTGTTATAATTTCTTATGATAATGAGCGTGGATTTCCAATCCACTCAATTTCTATGTATCAGATGAGGACTTTGAAAGAGTGACAAAGCTCTGTTTTGTAGGACCCACATGTCCAGTTATAGCAGGCATCCTGCAGCTGGTTTGGATCAAAAGGTACTTCGGCCACTTTGTTTCTGATGTACTAGAGCTGAAGTGACACTGGAGAGGACAGCCCACAGACCTCCCCACTCCCAGCTCCTGGGAATGCACTTACAGCCCCAAGGCCTCCTGGGGCTCCTGTAACACAGCCTCTCCCACAGTTGTCCCTGTCCTGCTCTCCTAGGCATAGCCTCAACCTACACGAGCACCTGGTAGGTGGGTGGGCATAGATTTGGCTCCAGCAAGGATGCCATTCATCGTATGGGGACTCCAAGGCAAACCAAATCCTACTTCCCTTGGGCTACTGTCCTACATGCTCTAATCAGGCTGCCTTGGGGTCAGATTCAACCAACCACACCTTCAACTGAGGGGATAGAGGTACAACAGGGTGTGGGAAGCTTTTCTAGTGCTTTGTAGTTGCAGAAGGCTAGGTCAAAAATCACAGAAAATGGGGACGCCTGGGTGGCTCAATTGGTTAAGTGACTGCCTTCGGCTCAGGTCATGATCCTGGAGTCCCGGGATCGAGTCCCATGTCGGGGTCCCTGCTCAGCGGGGAGCCTGCTTCTCCCTCTGACCCTCCCCCCTCTCATGTGCTCCCTCATTCTCTCTCTCTCAAATAAATAAATAAAAATCTTTAAAAAAAAATCACAGAAAATGTACGTGCAAGGGTGTTTTAAAATGGTCAAGCAGTCTCAGATTTCTGGTCAAGATTTTTGGGATAGAAACTCTAAGAAGAAGTGCCTTTGATGTAGAGAAAAAGAGGAGCAGCAACAGAGTAAAAGAAAGAAGTAGCTTTAAACAGATTGCCAAATTCTGCCAGTGAAAGAGAAATGCTATTTTCCAGCAGTTTCCATCCCTCTATTGCAGGATGGCATAAAGGACAGTCTGTGACTTAGGGCAAGTGCCAGCCAGTTCGGGCAAATCACTTTGGTGAGTCTTGCATCGTTTGTAAAACCAGCTTCACAAGAATCCTATCTCAGCCGTTAAGAAGATCAAATGTGAGAGGTTCTTTGTAAATGGTTGGGGAAGGTTTGTGTTTATTTTTCTCTTTATGTGACTGTAGAAATGTCTGCTGTTCAAGTTCACCATAGTAGACCATTGATAAAAGCCACACATTTTTATTATTACAACTCATTTAATTCCCGAAATAAACACCTACCCCGGCTGAATCCCTTGAGAAGAGCTGAGAGAATAATGTTCTGTCTCCACCTCTCCATTGTGGTGATCATTTTCACACAGGTTTACCTGAGTATCCGGAACAGACTAAAAGGGGGGAGAATCACAAAAATGCCACATAGTCGCAGCCTTAAGCAACGTGTAAGGATGAGAAAATATTTGTAGAGAGAATGGTTGACTTCTTCACAGATTAATGGCACATATCTATCTCTGTACTGTTTTTGTTTTCTTTTATATGTATCTACTGTAGCACTAGCTGGGGGAGTCACTTTTCCCTTTTCCCAACCCTCTGGGTCTCAATCTAGCTCCTGCCCTGCAGGCACCCCCGCCCCCAAACCGCATGCCCAAAATGGCTCCTCAATTTGCCGTTCCCAAGGGGCTGGCTCTGAGCTCGGTTCTCATTTCTTCCCACGTCAGCCTGGATTTATACAGCCTTCCTGCAGGGTTTCCTGCTCCACGCTGCTGCAGAGTGTTCTCGAACTTGCCACAGTTTAATGGCCAAACCTCATATTTAAAATATATGGATACAAAGAGAGGAAAATAAATAATTCTCAATAATAGGCCACTGAGACCTTGCGGTGGTGTCGGTCTGAAACTGCGGACGGTTGAAGTCTCGGATCTTTAAATTGGAACCTAAAGGGCAGTGTGGCTTTGCTTCGGGAAGGCCTTTGTGTGACTCTCCTGCCTCTTTTGGGTCTTGGAATGAAGACCCTCAGACAGAATTTTGGTTGGAAACCCGAAGCCAACAATGGCCTCCCAAGAGCATTCCCTTCGCCAAAGGTGAAGTGAAAGTGCAGGAACTCCACATTTTCAGAAACTGTTCATATACGATCACCGATCACCATCTAAAATGAAATAACAAATGCAGCTGTCCTCCTTCCCCGTCAGCTTTTCAAGAATTTACCAGTAATTTAGCCAGATTTTTAATTGTCACGTTACAGTAAACAACACGAATAAGGAACACAAGCGTGTTAAAAATGAGAATTTTAAAAGTTTAATTTGAGGGAAAAATGGTTTACACAAACAGAGATGAAAAAGGAAAAGAGGTTTATTTTGAATCAAATATAAATTTTGTCCAGATACATTGGATATTTTCTTTCAAATCCTTAAATCCTTATTGATATATATATATATATATTTCTATATATATATCTAATTTGAGGCAGAGTACCTGTATATGCATTGTTAGAACAGGAAAAAAACAGTATACTGAAAGTAAACAGAATGCAATGGTTTTTCTTCATTTTTTGAAGTAATTTTTTGGTACTAGCTCTCCCGCAACAATTTCCATCTGCAACTTTATCTTTAGAAGTTTTAATTAGTTTTTAATTTCACCACTTGATTTGATGAGTGCTGTTGGCAATGGATTCAGATGGCAGGGGACAGGTTTAATCAATTGCAAGTGCCTCCTATAACCTTCAGTTTGGGAAGTAAATAGGAGGAGAACAGAAACTCAGTGGCACATTCTCTTCTCTTTCAAACATATGTTCTTATTTAATAAATTCTCTCTCAAATAAAATAAGCCTATAGTTATTGGCGGTCAGTTTCATGTAATAGGAGCTACTACAATTTCCCATTTAAAAAAAAAATAACAAGACTGCAATAAAACAAACAGTGAGTCACTTTATTGGGTATGAAGTAATAAACCAGTGGTTATAATGATAACTTCTATGACGTGCTTTAGAGGAAAACAACCTCAATTGTTTTGTTCAGTTTGGGGCAAGACTTCTCAGCTTTGTGGTACAGAAAACAGATAGGTGATCAGATTCCGTCACTGCTCTGTGTTCTTACAGTGACTGGAGGTCTTGGCTCTCAGCAATTATCGCAACCATAATTAATTCATAATGAAGTGTGTCATATGTTGCTTAATGTCTCGATCTTCCATAAAACTCTGCAGAGGGGCAAGAACTAGTCGGCTTAGGTAGATGAATTCCTGCATGCATACATGAATGGTTGGCATCCATGTGTGGAAGAAAGACAAAAAGAATGGGGGAAGAAAATAGAAGGAAAGAAAGAAGAAAGGAAAAGACAGAGAGAAAGCAACTGAAAAAGAATGAAAGAAAGGAATGATATAGACAAATAAGAGGAAAAAAGAAAGAAAAGAGAGAGAAGAAAGAAGGCTCTTATGTATTAGCAACCAACTGTCTTGAGATTCTGCCAAGCTTAGTTTACTCTTCACAAGATCTATATCAAATAGGTATTTCTAACTTTGCTTATCTTGTAAAGGCAAGTAAACCACAGCACTAGTAAAGGGTTCTAAAGCCTGCTTCCAAAGCTCCTTCTGCTGCACCTTGCCGCCAGCATTCCACAGCCTCCCACGATGCAGAGGCAGTAAATGAAAGCAAAGGCATTTCAACCATAAAGTGTTGCTGAGTGCTGGATGTTGGGACGTCCCTCATCCCTGTGAGTTCACACGGCTGGAAACCCACAGGGTGACCCATCCCGGGTATCAGAGATGAAGAAGACTGAACATCATTACTCCTGGCAGGAACAATACTTTGCGGACAACCAGAGAACTGTTGCTGGACGCGGGTTCTAGTCCCCTGGAAACTATATTGAACACCCGGCGAAATTCTCTTAAAGAAGTAATAATTCGCAGCTGGATATTAACCAGATCTATGACATACAGTACTGCCACATCATCTTCTCATTTCGCTCGCTCTAACCCTGCAGAACATTTCTAATACAGCAGGGGTGTTTGGTGAAATACGACTTTCTGATTGAATGAATTCCTGCAGGCCCCCGTGATAAACAGCAGTTCAAGCACACTGTGGCTTTTAATGAGGGACAAGTGCCAAAGCCTGCAGATGAGTTTGTAGCACACATGCCTTCGTTTGCAACCCCCTTCCCCTCCCTGGTCCCCCAACCTGATTTATCTGTTTATTTTTCATCACGTCTGACTGTGACCAATAGTTTCTGTATGGCAAACATCAGTGCTTTTGCCTGCCTTGTAACATTCTGTTTTTGCTCTCTCTTTGCTCTCAGATGCCAAACTATTTTTGCCTTTAAGGCAGTTTTATAGAAAAGAAGTTTTAAAGAAACATTTACTGTGTGGCAGGATTGATATAAGCCTATTGACATGGAATAGTTGAAGTCTATACACCTTATCGCTTTGGTTTCCACCTTCTTTTTATTATCCTTTTTTGGTTCCTATTACTAACATATTTCATTTTCTTCCAGTGTATTTTTCCAGTACTAAAGCTATGCTTTTTTTAGGTCTACCTAGAAAATTTTCAGTTACATCATTTGCACAAATATGTTGATGTTAACATTGAAAAACCTCTTTGCTTGCAGTTGTATATTTTATTTGGCTAAAAATGGCTCATGTCTAATACATTACATGTCCTTTGGTGATACTATTTAAGCGAGAAATTCCAAAACTCACAAATACCGAATAGCCAAAAGTTTCAAAGCTGTGCATGAACACTAAACATGCCATATATCTCCTCCTTTTCCAAACAGAAATAGATTTCTCTCTGATTTGTTTGATAAATTTGACCCAAGATTTCCATTTGGAGTTATTGGAGTTCCTACTGTTTTTCTGTGTGTTGGTGGGCCAAGGCCTAATCACCCTGAAGCCCCACGGAGGCCATAAATTACAGCGATGAGGTGAAGCTTTGTATTCCTTCGGCTACAGAAGAAGGACTATTTTGCTGCAGCCTATTTTGACAGGCATGAATTTAATTCATTGTTTTATGACAGATGGGAAAATTGTACATGCTCATAGTACTGATTTATGGTCATTTGGGTCTGGAGGATTCTATAATTTGCAACTAATGTGAAAACAGATGGATAGGCAGACACCAAAGGTTAGGCTGACCCGTGGGTTCTCTTCCCTGGTTACAAATGGCGTCCATATGCGTCCAATCTCTCTGGGTGAGGTCTTCGTCGGGATGGCCAGACTCTGTAGAGCCCACTGCACTTCTTTTTTCTTTTCCTGAGTAAGTCAGTGAAAGTGAAATTTGGGGAATATTTCTAAGCCTCAGTATTTCAAGAGTTGTTCTCCACCTTTGGAGCCTGTGGGATTCTTCTTTTTCTTTTGTTTCTTTTCAAATTAAAAAGCACTTTTCTAAGGTATATGCAATATGTTCATTATTATCCAAACAAGTAATACCATTTAAAGGCATCAGTGGCTGTTTTCATTCCAATTGACAAATTTATTTTAATAGAATGATTGATTGAAAACCAGCAGTTGGGGAGTTTCAAAGGAAATACCTTGAGCTCGGGACAAGCATGTATTTTTGTGAGAAATGAGTTTGTGCTTAGATAAATGAATTTCTACTTTATAAATGATTTTGCGTTTTTAGAAAATAAGTGGATTATCAGGTGAAATTGCTTAGTTGATGCTAAAAGTATTTAATATGTTTTTGACTATTAGATGATTTCTCCAAAGAAGAAACAGCAATGATTATATCTCTTTTTGAAGAAAGAAAGAAATTTTAGACCTTCAGTAAAAAGGTAAATCTATAGTTAATTTTAGTTGAATTGATACTTGTAAATTCATGTAAAGATATAACATTAAGAAATCATATATTTTGTTATTGATTACCATCTTCAATTGGCATAACATTATTAACTTTATTTTATAACATTTCAATATTAAATCTAAACAGGTTATTAATTTTAGTTCTGAAGATGGAATAAAGTTATGCTTAATTCCATTTCATTTTGCAAATTGGAAATGTAGAGTTCCAATCCTGAAACTAGGAATAGAAAATTTAAGTATAATTAAGGGCTGGTTTAGTCTTGACGAAATCAACATTTTGACAATAAAAGTCAGAAGGCATAGTGTTTTACAGTGTTAAAATATTGCTTTGTTTTATTCTGATTTAAAATTGCATGTTAGCCAGTCCAAGGGCTACTCCTGAGGTTTAACCAACACAAAACCATCCGTTGGTCCGATTAGCAGGACATTGGCAACTTCGTGTGGCTCTGTGAAGATGGCAGTATTAAACTCACTTGACACACCCACCTTTGTATATTTACCCTTGGAAGGGGAAAATTTAACTCACTGGTAACTAATTTTAAGTGGCATCTAGAAAAAAATAAGCCAGCCAAACCAAATTAAGTGTTTTCCTACAGCTGTGGTCTACTTAACCATAAGCTCCTCTTTAATCACTGAAAGAAAATCATGTGCATGTACTTTTAAATGCTTCACTTCCTGTAGGAGCTTCAGGCTGGAGATGCCATTTCTATTTCAGACAGTAGCTACCACCATCTCATTGCTGGGTCAGATGTGGGTGGCCTCATCAGAAGATACCAAAAAGAATCATGTGAAAGTCAGAGAGATGAGAAAGGCCAATGTCTGACCTTAAAAAACTTTCTCTTGGCCCAAATGTTTAATATTCATTAAGTGTTCAGATTGTCCATATAAGAGCAGCCTTATTTGCAATGTCACTTGACAACAAAACAGGTATACACGGGGTGTTATATGTAAGTGGCAAATCACTAAATTTTACTCCTGAAACTAATATTACACTATATGTTAACTAACTAGAATTTAAATAAAAACCCGAAACATTAAAAAAAAAACAGGTAGGAGAGATGTCTTTTTATTGTGTATTTTAAAAATGGCTGTGGTAAATTTCACACATGTATTCATGTCAATTGCATGGATAGGGCCATATTTCAACCCCACCAATGCTGGGAAATGTGGGAAGGCGACCACTGGGCCACCTTGTTGAGGCATCACCCATCCCTGCTCCTAACCATCCTGCACCTACACCTGTCCCTGCCTGCACTTCACTTTCGTTCATCATCCAGAGCTTTCTCTCCTCCCCAACCTCTTCAATTACTCAGTGGCATCAGTGTTAGGGGTTGGATGGTGATCAAGAGCTCCAGGAACCCTGATTTTGTGGAGTGCATGGTCTCCCTGGAAGAATTTAGCTCTCCCCAAATTCCCTAGGGCATATATCTTCTAACCATTTGCCCTCTTAGGTGGTTGGTTATTCCCATCTTTCTCTTTCACTAGGGATCTCACTTGATTATATTAACTTTTTGAAATCTATTACCTACCTCAGTGCCTGGGACGTTAACAGTTGTTCAATAAAAATTAATTGAAAGTTAGATATTTGAAAGAAAACCAAAGTCATCTCTATAATGATTGCAAACAGTCAGGCTGCATGAAGTAAAGTAAAAATAAATCCATAACATATACATACTAAAAAAATCGTTTCAGTAATAACTTATACGAAGAAACCAATTTTATATTTATTTATTTTTTTTAACTATTGCTTACATTTGTTTTTTATTGCTCAAATAATGCATAGTTACATCCTTATTGGCAGCATTTCCTGCAAGTCACACAAAGTAAAAGTCAACTTCTCTGACTTCCCCCTGTTCTCACATTTTTCTTCTGAGGGCACCAAGATTCACAGTTTATGAATAATCTCTCATACCTTCTCCTTTATATTTACAAAAACTTATATGGAATATATAGGTAAATCATTCTATCTTGGTTTGTATATTTTTGTTTCTAACTAAATAGAAAGCTAACACTTGCAATATGCTGGGATTTTTCTAAGCGCTTAACATGGTTTACTTCATTTGATGATCAGGACAACCTTTTGCAATAGGTACTGTCATTGCACTTGTCTTATGAATGAGAAAACCAAGGCCAGGGAGGTTAACTGACATGCCCAAGGCAGTGAGGGCAGGTAAGCAGGCAGTCTGGATCCAAAATCTACACTCCGAGACCATGCCAAATGAATGGCTTTGCAGCATTTTTTTTTTCCACTTGATAATATGTCTTGGATTTTTCTCCATGTCAACATAGCTCATTTTAAAAATTACTAACTAGTATTCCATAACATGGATGTATTCTAGCTTATTTTGCCATTCCTGCATCCATGAATATTTAGAGTGAGTCCAGTCTTTCATTATTATAAATTTAAAACAAATATTCTTATATACTCTGTGCAAATGTGGCAGTGTTTCTGACTGATATACGTAAAAGTGAAATGCGGGGCCAAGGGGAATGTGTATTACATCTTAATAGATGCTGCTAAGTTTTGATCCAAAAAGACTACCATTACTTTCATTAATCAACATTACCTTTTTTTTTAAATGTTTTGAGTGTGAAGGATCTAAAAGAGATAGTTGATAGTTCTAATTTGTATTACCCTAATTGTATCAGATTTTTTTTTCCATTTTCTTATTGATTTATAGAGGTTCTTTATATATTGTGGACACTGGACACTTTATATATTCTGGATACATTGACATATATTGTTAATATATTTCCTCATTCTATTACTTTTCCCTAAACTTTGTTGACTCCTATTTATCATTCCACTGTTTTAAATATTTATGGGAAAAAATACTTTCTGTGCTTTTTACATGGCTTAAGAAATTCTCTTCTGCCAGACAGTTTTAATTGGACATTTTATTATAACACAATTGCATTGATATTTGTTTCATTTTTGTCTGCTTATTTACATATAAATATTATTCTGGACTATATTAATGTGTATAGTGTAAGTAGAGATTTTTTTTCCTACTCAATTTCCCTGGTAAGAATTATTGAATAATTCTTCAGTCTCTTACTGATCTGATTTGCTACAAGTTTAATAATTGCTTTATTCTCCTAATTGTAATAAAATTAGCAAATAAAAAACATACAGATAAGACAAAAATTACCAGTAATCACAATACTTTAAACTACTTGTAGGGGTGCCTGGGTGGTTCAGTCAGTTAAGTGGCTGCCTTTGGCTCAGGTCATGTTCTCGGGGTCCTGGGATCAAGCCCTGAGTTGGGCTCTCTGCTCAGTGGGGAGTCTGCTTCTCCCTTTCCCTCCCCATCTCTTTGTGCTCTCTCTCTCTCTTTCTCTCAAATAAATAAATAAAATCTTTAAAAATAATAAAAAGTAAACCACTGTGTAGTATTTAGATGATTTCTCTTCATGCATAATATTGGTTTATATGGCTAATATTTTATCCAGCCCCTTCTCACCATATAATAAACATTTTAATATATCATTGTCTCAGTAATTAAAATAATAATAGGATACTATGTCTGGTATCAAATTAAATAGACTTCTAAAATGACAATATGCAATAAAATAAAATAAAATAAAATAAAATAAAATAAAAATAAAATGACAATATGCAGGGTTAGTGAAGTTGGAGTTTGATTGGAATGTTTACATTGCTACTGGTAGCAATTTTTTCTGTGCAAATGTTCTGGAATAAACTCATAAAATAAGGGTACTACAAGGTTTATATGCTTTGATCTGTAGTTAATTTTTAAGATATATATGCAAAGGGAATAATCAGACATGAATTCAAAAATTAATATTTAATACATTGCAGGTATATTTTATAAGACTAAAAAGCATGTAAACGCTAAAATGTCCAACAATGAGGATGGTTGGATAAATGAGGGTACATTCCTGGGATGGAATACTATTGACTTAGTGCAATGGGGCTTTGTAGGCCTGGCTTGGCAGTCATTGGTGCTCTTTGCCAAATGTTCTCAGCTCCCTACCTCCTGGGCATGTGGGAGGCTCACACTTCCTGGACACCTTGAATTTGGGTGGGGCTATGGGACTGCCTGACAATGAGTCATGAGCAGAAGCGACACGCATCATTTCCAGGCCGGAACATTTAATTGCTAAAGGGAAACACTCCAGGTTTAGCAAAAAGACCAACAATATTTGAAATGACATGGTTGAGTGATGATAATAAGTAGACATCTTCTGCTAACCAGAAATGGAACTATAGATTGGAGAGAAACAGACAGGTGTTGTTTTAAGCCACTAAACACTAGTTAGTAGCCATTGATTAATACAGATGAGAAAAGGCTTACAAAACAATATCAACTGGAAAAATAGGATAAAAATGTGCTGCATATGTATGAAGTCAATTGTGTGTGGGGGTGTGTGTGTGTGTGCGCGCAAAATAATGTTATAAATAGTGGGGGGGAAAGCTGTGCCAAAATATTAAGTTTTTACCTTAAGTGTTGAAATTATTAGTTTTATTTTCTTATATTTTTTTCTGTATTTTCCAAAACCAATGCTTATTATTTTATTATTATAGAGCTTGACCTTTAAACCTTTATAAGCATATATAATGGTTATATAGTGTTTCAACATGTGAATATATACATAAATTTAGCTTCTTATCATTAGGAGTTTTAGTTATGGGTTTCTACTATTTTCATAAGATAGTAATTGTTATCCTGTGTAATTCTTACTCAGCAGTGGGAATTGTCTATAGGATTCATATAGAATTACTTATTCAATGATTATAGATAATTTTAGATCTACATAAGTGCTATTAAATTGCTTTCATTAGCAGTTGTATCAACTACATTTTTATCTAGAAGTGCTCATTCACAAATATGCCAGTATAAGAGTCTTTCTTCTTTTTTTTTTTTTTTTCGGTAAAGCTTCATATATATATTAGAGAGGAAGATAGAGTGGGGGAGGGACAGAGGAAAAGGGAGAGAGAATCTTAAGCAGGCTACATGCTTCTGATGCTTAACTAACTGAACCACCTAGGCACCCCTGTAAAATTTTGTATTTTGACAAGGAAAGTCTTCTAATCATATTTTCTTAATTCAGTGTGTCTTAAGCCATCCAAGGCAAAGCACCAATATTATATTTTACTTCCAATCTGTTTTGGACTGTGATGTGAACCTACTGCACATAACTGGGACCTACATGGAGCCACTGTATGTAAATCATGTGAGTCTGACGTCACCTAAACTTGTCTTTGAATTCAGCAAGTCCACCAATGACACTTATGGATACCAAGACAATCCCAAATTACTAGAAAAATTTTAAACATTTATACTCAATATCTGTATTTGTGTGGTTTGATAGTAAATAGTTCATTGACCAACACCAGCCATGATCAATACTTGAATAGCACTAATTTGTGTTTCTTTAATTTTAATTAAATGTAATTAAATTTAATTTTTACCTCATTTTTCTAAGTTATCCTTTCATGATCTTTGTTCCTTTGTGTGTTGGATTTGCAGTTCCTGTCACTTGTACGAGTTTGACATCTGCTAAGGCTTTTGACCCGTTTTGATGGCTGTACATATTATGTGTTTGTGGATTCTTTGTTTATATCTTATCATATTATGGAAGGAATTTGAGTGTCCATCTTTTCATCCTGAGTGGTTGGAGAATATATGCCATACACTGTAATGAAAAGACAACCAAACTAGCCATACTAATTTCAGACAAAATAATCTTAAGTCAAAAATTGTTCCAAGAGACAAAGAAGAACATTATATATTATAAAAGGGTCAATTCATCAAGAAGATATGACAATTTTAAATACATATGCATCTAACAACAGAGTTTCAAGATACCTGAGGCAAAAATTGAAAGAATCAAAGGGAGAAATGGAAAATTCAATAATAATGGTTGAAGACTTTAATAATGGATAGAACAATAAGACAAAACTAACAAAGAACTAGACAACTTGAATAACAACATAAACCAGTAAGACATAACAAACACTGAAAGAACATTCCAATCAATAACAGCAAAGTACACATTCTTTTGAAGTACCCATGGAACAGTGTCCACAATAAACTGTTAGGCCCTAAAAAAAGTCTCAATAAATATAAAAGAATTAAAAAAATACAATTTTTTCTCATACTACAATGGGATATTAGAAACTAATAAAAGAAGGAAATTTGGGAAATGCACAGATATATGGAAATTAGACAATACACTCAAGAAACCAATGGGTCAAAAAAGAAATCACAATGAATACAGAGTGAAGCATTCTTAACAAATACTAGAAACCAAATCCAACATCATATAAAAAAGATTATACAGCATGACCAAGTGAGATCTATCCAAATGCAAGGTTAGTCAACATATAAAAATCAATAAAAATTACACAGTATTAATAGAATAAAACAAAACCACAAGATCATTTTAAGAAATGCATAAAATATACTGAAAAAAACACTCTTTCATAATACCCAAAACCCAAGAAATAGAAGGAAATCTCCTCAACTTGATAAAGGGCATCCATGACAAGACAGATAGCATTGTACTTAATAGTAATAATAGTGATTGGTCGATTACTATTTGTAATCTATTAGTACTCATTTAGCTTTCACTAAATTAGAACATAACCTGGTGTCTCCAGCAAGGTCTAATGGGGGTAGGGAGAAGGGGATAGGGGTGGAGAATCACAGTGAGAAGTACAGACAGTCAGGGTTTGAGTCTTGTCTCTGCCTCTCACCAGCCAGTGAATTTGGGCATCACTTAAATTAGCTGAGTCTCAATCTTCATACCCATAAAACAGGGAATACTGAGACTTTCTGCATAAGCTTCTGGGGATGATGGCATCACTTGAAGTATGCAAACTACCTGTAGGGGTTGGCATAAGGTTATAATAATTTTATTTTCCCTGAGAAGTTTCTCATTTAATTATAAAGAAAATGTAACTGGTTGAACCATTTCTATATTGGGTTGTTTGCCTTTTTTGCTATTGAGTTTTAGACATTCCTTTATTTACTCTGGACATTAAAACCCTAAAACAGATATGTGATTTCTAAATATTATCTACCATTGTGTGGGTTGTCTTTTCACTTTATTTTAAGTGTCCTTTGAATTGCAAAATTATTGATGGGGTCCAATGTATGTTTTCCTTTGGTTATTTCTGTTATGGCATCATATACAAGACATCATTGCCAAATCCAAATTCATAAAAGATTTCCCCTATGTGTTCTAAATTTTAAATTGTTTTAATTTTTATATTTAGATTACTGATCTAATTTGAGTGGATTTTTGTATATGGCATAAAGTTGGGGTTCAACTTTATTTTTTTGTTTGAATATCTGTTTCCAGTACCATTTGTTGTAGAGACCATCCTTCCCCCCAGCAAATGGTCTTTTTTTTTTTTTTAAAGATTTTATTTATTTATTTGAGAGAGAGAATGAGAGAGAGAGAGCATGAGAGGGGGGAGGGTCAGAGGGAGAAGCAGACTCCCCGCCGAGCAGGGAGCCCGATGTGGGACTCGATCCCGGGACTCCAGGATCATGACCTGAGCCGAAGGCAGTCGCTTAACCAACTGAGCCACCCAGGCGCCCCCCAGCAAATGGTTTTTATATTCTTGTTGAAAATCTATTGGCTATAGATGTATGGTTTTATTTTGGACTATCAATTTTAGTCCATTTGTCTATATATCTATGTTAGGGAAGTACCACACTGTATTCCATACTGTATCTTTGCAGTAAGTTTTGAATTCGGGCAGTGTGAGTCCACCAACTTTGTTCTTTATTTTCTTTCTTTTTTATTTTATTTTATAATTTTTTAAAGATTTTATTTATTTGAGAGAGCACATGTGCACACACAAGTGAACAAGCTGGGGGAAGGGTGGGGGGGAGGTAGAGAGACAAGCAGACTCCACATTGAGCATGGAGCCCCACACAGGGCTTGATCTCACAATGCTGAGATATGACCTGAGCCGAAATCAATAGTTAGACTTTCAACTGATTAAGCCACTCAGGCACCCTATGTTCTTCATTTTCAATATTGATTTGTCTATTCAGGGCCCCTTGAAATTCCATATGAATTTGAGGATCAGCTTTCCCATTTCTGCTCCAAAAGATCACTGGAATTTTGGTAGGAATTGCATTAATTCTGTAAATCACTTTGGGTAGCATTGCCATCTTAACAATATTGTATCTTCCAACCCACAATATAGATGTCTTTCCATTTATTTAAATCTTCTTTTGTTTCTTTCAACAATGTTTTATAGTTTTCAGTTAACAAGTTATTTGCCTCCTTAGTTAAATTTATTCCTAGGTATTTTATTCTTTTGGGTCCTATGATAAATGGAATTGTTTTCTTTTTTTTTTTTTTTTTTTTTTAAAGATTTTATTTATTTATTTGAGACAGAGAGAACGAGAGAGAGAGCACATGAGGGGGGAGGGTCAGAGGGAGAAGCAGGCTCCCCGCCGAGCAGGGAGCCCGATGCGGGACTCGATCCAGGGACTCCAGGATCATGACCTGAGCCGAAGGCAGTCGCTTAACCAACTGAGCCACCCAGGCGCCCGGAATTGTTTTCTTAATTTCCTTTTTGGATTGTTCATTGCTGGTGTGAAGAAACACATCTGATTTTTGCATTCTGATCCTATACCTCACAACTTTGATAAAATTATAAGCTTATAGTAGTGTGTGTGTGTGTGTGTGTGTGTATTCTTTAGGTTTTTCTACTTATACAATCATGTCATCTGTAAAATAGTTTCATTTCTTCATATCCAGGATGGATGCCTTTTATTTCTTTTTCTTGCCTAACTGCTTTGGTTAGAACTTCTGGTACAATGTTGAAAGGCAGGGGTGAAAGCAGGCATCCTTGTCATGTTCCTAAACTTAATGGAGAAACTTTCAGTCTTTCACCATTAAGTTAGCTTTGAGTTTTTCATAAATGCCCTTATCATGCTGAGCAAGTTCAACTTCTATCATTAGTTTCCTGAATGCATTTTGTTTTGTTTTGTTTTGGTCATGAAAGGGTATTGGATTATCTCAAATACCTTTCTGAGCCAGTTGAGATAATGTGTGTTTTTACCCTTAATTCTCTTAATGTGAAGGATTACATTGATAGATTTTCATATGTTGAACCACTCTGCATTCCTGAGATAAAGCTTACCTTGATCATAGTGTATAATTTTAATAATATGCTCTTTGATTTGTTTTGTTATCATTTTGTTGAGGATTTTTGTATCTGTATTTATTGGGTGTATTTGTAATTATTTTTGCATATTAGCTTTCTGTATATCTTATACCTTTTTTGTTTCTTATCTTCCCCACTTGCCTTTTTGTGCTTAGTTGATTATTTGTGGTATACTTTTGATTCCGTTTCCATTTCCTGTTGTGTATGTTTTCCAGATATTTTCTTACTGGTTACCATAGGGGTTAAAATTAAGATCCTAAATTTATAACAGTCCAGTTTAAATTGAGGCCAATTTTGGTTCAATAACATAATAACTCTGCTCCTATACAGTTTCATTCTTCACCTTCATGCTGTTTTTTACTCCAAAAATTATATCTTCAGACAACATATGCCCACTAACATAGATTTATGATGATTTTTATATATTTGTCTTTTAAAATCAAATAGGAAATAGAAAAAGGAGTTACAAACCAAAAATGCAATAATATTGGCTTTTATATTTACCTATGAATTTACCTTTATCAGAGTCCTTTATTACTTTATATATATGGCTTCAAGTTGCCATCTAGGTTTCTCTCATTTCAGCCTGAAGTATCCCCTTAACATTTCTTGTTAGCCAGATCTACTAGCAATGAACTCCTTCATCTTTTGTTTATGCTGGTGTGTGTTCATTTCCTTTTCAATTTTTAAGGATAGTCTTGCTAGTTATAGAATTCTTGACTGACAGGATTTTTTTCCATTCCTTTATAAATGCTATCTCACCGTCTTCTGTCTTCCATGGCTTTAGGCGATAAATTGGCTCTTTTATCGATCTTATTGGTAATAAAATCAATAATTTCATTGATCTTATTCCCTGTATGCAATGAGTTGCTTCTATCACTTTATTGATCTTTTCATTTGTTTTTACATTGTTTCTCTGGTTTCTTCTAGTTCTTTGATTTTATTTAAGGCAGATAATTTAAAATCTTTGCCTAGTAAGTCCTGGGCTTCTTCAACTATGGTTTCTGTTGATTTATTTTTTCCTATAAATGGATGGTACTTTCCTGTTTGTTTGAATGCCTTATAAAATTTTTTGTTGAAAACTAGACATTTTAATATTATAAGGTGGTAACTCTAAAAATCAGTTTCTCCCCTTTCCCCAGAGTTTGCTGGTGCTGATTGTTGAGGTTTGTTAAAGGAGTTATGTGTTTATTGCCTTTTCCAAACTATCTTCACAAAGATTATATTTCTGGTTGTGTGTGGTTTCTGAAGTCTCTGATTTATTGTCTTGGTGATCAACCAGTGACCTGACAGAGATTCCCTTAAATGTCTGCAACCAGAGAGGTGTGCAGGGGGAGGGAGAGAGAAAAACAGAAAGAAAAAAAGAGAAAGAAAGAAAGAAAGAAAGAAAGAAAGAAAGAAAGAAAGAAAGAAAGAAAGAAAGAAAGAAGAAGAAAGAAGGAAAGAAGGAAAGAAAGAGAGAGAGAAAGAAAGAGAGAGAGAAAAAAAGAAAGAAAAAGAAAAATACTTCTCTTCTGGTCTTTGTGGCTTAGCACTCCTTTACTACTAAACCAGGTCATCCATAACTCTGCCTTATCCTTCAAACCACTTGATTTTGCAGAGCCCATTGATCTGCAATGTGAATATGTGAGTTCTTCAACTTTGAAAAAACTTGTTCTTCTTTTTGAATATTATATTGTCTAGGCTTTTGCTTTTTCAGAGGTCAAAAAATAATTTAAAATGTGTATTTGCAACTCTGGATTACAGCGGTCTTTTCCACAAATCCACCCCCCTCCTTATTTAGCCAGTTATTCTTCACAGCTTGGCAAAGCAAATCTACTCTAGTGAATGTAGCAGGCTGATATTTCATTTTTCTCTATACTTTGGTGTATGGAGATAATAGTGTAAATTCCTAGCCTAATAAGTGGAACTAATGATCAGGCTGAAAGGGGAAGCAATTTCAGGACTGTTAATGGCACAGCTACAGCTCAGATCCCACTGACTGTGGCTATGTAAAAACACAAGCCCAATGTACAAGGTATGATAGATTATACTTTGTAGAAATGATCATAACAGTATTTCCAATCCAGATGCTCTTCAAGAACTTTGCCTTTCCCCATTAAGAACTGGAGTCTATGTCTCCTCCTTTTGAAACCTTGGGGGAGAGATTCTACAAATGGA
The DNA here is from genome assembly GCF_029215605.1 of Mirounga angustirostris. Lineage (NCBI taxonomy): Eukaryota > Metazoa > Chordata > Mammalia > Carnivora > Phocidae > Mirounga > Mirounga angustirostris. The sequence goes on along the minus strand of NW_026991718.1, from coordinate 91,505,457 downwards.
CTGTGGTAGAAGTGATACTATATGATGCCCAAGGTTAGGTCATAAAAGGCAATATAACTTCTGTTTGGCTTTCTTTTGAGACATTCATCCTCAAGAGAGTAAGCCTGGTATGAGTAAGCCCAGAACCCATGGGTGCCCATGTCAAGAGAGAGACAGGCCCCAAAGCCTGAGCCAGCCATGAGAGAAAGCCATTTTAGAAGTGGATCTTCCAGCTTCCAGAGAGCTACTAATGGCTAATATGATGTGATTTGAGCGAATGACCTTTCCATACTGAGCTCTACCCAAACTGCAGTTTTGTGAGCAAAAGAAATGATTGTGTTCTCTTTTTTTAAGTCATTAGGTTTTGTAGTGGGTTGTTAGACAGCAATGGAAAACCATAACAGCAGGTCTTCCAAATTTTTAAGAAAAACCTAAAATCTAAATTTTCAAGTGAAATTTCTAAATTTTAAATGTTAGCAACTAATTCCAAATTTAAAGTACTTTCTGCAAGTCACAAAAAACATTTTTAGGTCATTTTCAGCCCTCTGACCACAGTTCACAGTTTACACAGTATCTCAGTTACTTGTCACAGTAATGATAAAGCTGCCAGGTAATTGCTATTATATTCATTTTTCAGATAACCCAAGAATCACTGAATAAATCAATCCAAAGTGACAGAGCTGGTAAGAAGTATAGTCATGATATGAACTCAGCAAAATCTATCTGCTTTTCCCTCTACCATACCACACTTTTAAACTTAATATAGAAGACAGATTATTTCCTGCTCCATTTAATCCTTGCATATCTACCTTATTTAGAAATAGTCCCAAGGTAATTTGTTTCTTTCACTCTCTATCCTACTGGAGCTGTTTTCTTTTTCTTATACTTCATTTCCCCCGCACCCCTCACCTCTTTCTCTTGGGTTCCAGAAAGAAAATGATTAAGCCAAGGAAGGCATTGATGACTCTTTAACCCAGAGGATTTGCAGTGAGGCAGGGTCATGGTGTGGGAGAGTCATACAAAGGCCAAGTTAGACCAGCACACATCCCAGCCAATTCACAGGACAGTGTTTTTCATGCCTTTAGGATTGCTGTTTTGTGATTTGTTTTGTTTTCCTCATTTATTCTTTATAACCAACTATCATTTCCCAGATCCCTTTTGCTATAAGAGTATAACCAAAATGCGACCTAATATTCAATATTTGGAAGTCTGTGTCAGTATATCTATTTGACTACAGGTGAAAGACACAAAAAGAGGTTGTGGTTGTTATTTTTTTGATTTGTTTGTTTTTTGTGGGGTTTCTTTGTTTGTTTGTTTTCTTGTCACCTTTGAAAGATAAAAGGAGGAAGACAGTGAGAGCCACCATTATTTCCTAGGTGATTACAAACCAAGAAAAAGGAGGAGGGGCCTATCATTATTTTTTGGACAGCAACTTTATCCTTGGGACAAACTCAGCAAGATCAAGAAACACTTAAACTTCAAATACAGTGTGATAAATAGGCTTTAAGGTTAATGGTCTTATTTTCTTTTTAACTATCTAGATATTTTGGTTCTTCCTTAGTGCATTTTATTCTGGTTAGTATAGGTCTGAAACACGTTTTAAATAAACTCCACAGAAAAGCTGCTCTTGTAACTTCTAAACCTGCTAAGTGCAGCTTATATCATTTTGGTACAATTGAACTCACATGACCATGGGGCATGGTTTTCCGAACTGACTGGGGAATGGAAACCTAGGATTTGGGACTGGTACTACAGCTTTAATCCGGAAAATTCCCAATATCTACGGGACTCAGATTTTCTACTTGTAATAAATGGATTGTAATAGTTTATCCACAGGCTGTTTTGAGAATAGAACCAAAATATATCACTGTGTCAGTCAATAAAATTATTTTTTTATTATGTTATGTTAATCACCATACATTACATCATTAGTTTTTGATGTAGTGTTCCATGATTCATTGTTTGTGTATAACACCCAGTGCTCCATGCAGAACGTGCCCTCTTTAATACCCATCACCAGGCTAATCCATCCCCCCACCCCCCTCCCCTCTATAACCCCCAGTTTGTTTCTCAGAGTCCATAGTCTCTCATGGTTCATCTCCCCCTCCAATTCCCCCCCTTCATTTTTCCCTTAAATTCTTTGAAATAAAGAGTCTTTGCAAATTCAAAGTGTTATTATGATTGGGGTGCCTGGGAGGCTCGGTCGGTTAAGCCTCTGCCTTTGGCTCAGGTCATGATCCCAGGGACCTGGGATCGAGTCCCTCATCGGGCTCTCTGCTCAGTGGGGAGCCTGTTTCCTCCCTCTCCCTCTGCCTGCCGCTTCCGCTGCTTGTTCTCTCTCTCTCTCCCCCTTCTCTGTCGAATAAATAAATAGAATCTTTAAAAAAAAAAAACAGTGTTATTATGCTTTAATTATTTTCTCTGAAAAAAGCCTCACATCAGAGGCTATTTTATATTTCTGTTAATTAAAACATAGTACTTCACAAATAAGAGATTTTTTTACAATTCATCTCAAATTCTGCTCAGAGAACAGTTAATCTTGAGGTTTGGAGAAAAAAAGTGTTTTTTTTAGAGAAGAGTATTGTATGATAACATAAGTTTGTGAATCTGATCACATAGCATCAGTGCGGAATGTATTAATGTTAAATACATATACACATCTTCTCTCCCTGCTCCATGGGAGGAGTGGTCTCCCCACCACCACATTGTTGTTGGGCTTGGTCCTGTGACTTGCTTAGACCAATGGGATGTGAGTGGACATGATACATGCCACATCCAAGCAGAAGATTTAAATTCAAATCATATGTGTGGTTTGACTTGGTCTCTTGCACTTCTGTCCACCATCATGACAAAAGGGTAAGCTTTGCTCCTTCAGCCTGGCTCACAGAAAAATGTACATATGCAGCAGATCTATGTATGACCTGCACTTTCCACCTGAACCAACACAGCTGACCTGCAGACTTGCAAGAAATACATAATTGTAAGCTGCTGAGATTGGGAGGGGGGGTTGTTATGCAACATTTTTGTAGTAAAAGCTGATTAATTCACATATTAAACACCTTTTTACCTACAAGACTTTTCAGGGTGTATATTATGCTAATGACCATTGTGGATCCCAAAATGAATTGGCCCTATACTAGACTTATGGGTTCCAAGGAAACACTATTTTATTTTTATTTTTTTTATTTTTTTTTAAAGATTTTATTTATTTATTTGAGAGAGAGAATGAGAGAGAGAGAGCATGAGAGGGGGGAGGGTCAGAGGGAGAAGCAGACTCCCCGCCGAGCAGGGAGCCCGATGTGGGACTCGATCCCGGGACTCCAGGATCATGACCTAAGCCGAAGGCAGTTGCTTAACCAACTGAACCACCCAGGCGCCCGGAAACACTATTTTAAAATACAACTTTTAGCATGGCCTTTTTTTCAGCATGCTGTCTTTTCAAAAGTGGAAGAATTTAAGGTATAAACATCCTATTTTTTTAATTTAATTTAATTTTATTATGTTATGATAGTCACCATACAATATAAAATTAGTTTTTGATGTAGTGATACAATTCAGTAATAGCCATGGCTTTATTGTATGGTAACATCCACTAATATAGACTATTAATCTAATATAGGGGTCGAGAGATGTAGTTTTGGAATAAGACAAACCTTGCATTTAAATCCTAGCTTCATCACTTAGGAGTTAAAGAACCTTGGGGAATTCATGTACATTCTCTGAAATTTACTGTCCTTATTGGTAAACTTGGGATCATAATAGTGACTACATCATGCAATTGTTGTGAGAATTAATTGAAATAGTAGATTTTGCACAGTGCCTGACCCAGTGCAGGAACTTAATAAATATTAGCTAATGCCACTATTTTTAAAAGTCCAGTTGTATAAAATTCTGTTTAGATAAATTGGAAGTAGAAAAATAGTAGGACTAAATAATATAGAACAAGTTGATTTTTATCAAAGAACAGATTATTCAGGGGAAAATATCCTCTGCATCATTTTGGGGGCCATTTTTTATTGAATTCATCTGTCTAGTTTCCAAGTTACATTTTCATATTATGGAATTCAGGTTTTCCTAACATTCACCCCCCTCCACGGACAGCCCCCTATTCCCTCACTGCAGGGTAAAAGCCTGGAAAGACAATGACAGTTGGTATTCTGTCTGCATTTACTTACATGAATGGAATAAGCACCCTGCCCCTACCACTCTAGGTGGTTCCCAAGACTTCCCATTCCTACAAACCACCTGCCCAGGCCAAATTAGCAATTTCTGCTCCTATTAAAATCCAAAGACAGAATTTGGAATCACATGGAAAGTTTCAACATTCCAAAGATTGAAGTAGAGCTTCTCTAACCCCTGGTATGATTACTCCGCTTTAAGTGTTAAGAGGAAATGATCTTTTAAAAGGTGGAATAAGCAAAAGGGGCAAACAGCCTCTTCTGGCCTTTCTTGGGGATTTTTAAGGCATTTCCCCAAAGAGCCCTGCTGGCCCTCTTACTTTCCAAGGCTTGTTCATTGTGCCAGAGAAGGAAATGTACCTAGAATTGCTCATTGGGGTAATATTTAAGTCAAGGCTAGATTTCAAGCTCAGTTTAAGCACAACATTTTGATTTTTTTTAAGAAGAAAAATTTGCCTGTGAAAATGCTGCTTTTCTTATAGAGAGCTCCATAAACATGCTTTGATAACTTTCAAAATGGGTTAGAAGTAGGCTTATATTTCTAAATGTGGATGCTTTGGGTCAGGGTGCATAAGCTAAGTGAATTCATTTTAGGTATATTTAAAACTCTCCTTACTGTGCACTGAAATGCCCCATAATTTCCAGTGATTCTTTCTCATATTTGACACCATTTCAATCTTTTCCCTCCAACAAACAAACAAACTCTAAAGTCAAAATGTGAGCAAAAGGCATTGGGAATTTTATGAATTTTACATATAACATTCTGAAGTTTAAAAAATAGTTCTGAAGGCACACTAATCAACCAAAATATTTAAGCTGATGAGTAGCAATATGAGGGTAGCTTCAATTCTTATTAGAGCTGATTTGTTAACACATTTCTCAAATCTGCAACTGATGTCTCCTTACAACTCTTCCTGCTAGGAGGGAAATTCATAATATCAATGTCTACAAGAAGACAGGGGAACATTTATAAGACAGTCAGTTAAGCAGGAGGCAGCTGGGATGTGTCATAGTACAGAGAATTTTTGTGTGTGATAAGATATACATAATATAAAATGGACCATTTTGACCATTTTTTTGGGTACAGTTCAGTGGCATTAAGTGCATTCACATTGTTCTGTATCATCATCACCATCCATCTCCAGAACTTTTTTATCATCCCAAACTAAATCTCTATATCCATTAAATAATAACTCTCCTAGCCCCATTCCCCCAGCCCCCGAAAACCATCATTCCACTTCTGTTTCCATGAATTGACTATTCTAGGTACTTCAAATAAATGGTACAAATATCATACAATATTTGTTCTTTTGTGTCTGGCTTATTTCACTTAGCATAACATTTTCAAAGTCCATCCATGTCAGAGCATATGTCAAAATTTCCTTTAAAAAAAAAAAAAAAGCTGTCCAATTTTCCCATCACCATTTATTGAAGAGACTGTCTTTTTTCCATTACATGTTTTTTCCTGCTTTGTCAAAGATTATTTGACCATAGAGTTGAGGGACAACCACACGCAGAAGAATGAAACTCGACCATTCTCTAACACCATTCACAAAGATAAACTCAAAGTGGATGAAAGACCTCAATGTGAGACAGGAATCCATCAAAATCCTAGAAGAGAACATAGGCAGTAACTTTTTGACATCGCCCACAGCAACTTCTTTCAAGATACATCTCCAAAAGCTAGTGAAACAAAAGCAAAAATGAACTTTTGGGACTTCATCAAGATAAAAAGCTTCTGCACAGCAAAGGAAACAGTCAACAAAACAAAAAGGCAACCCACAGAATGGGAGAAGATATTTGCAAATGACACTACAGATAAAGGGCTGGTATCCAAGATCTATAAAGAACTTCTCAAACTCAACACCCAAAAAACAAACAATCAAGTCAAAAAGTGGGCAGAAGACATGAACAGACACTTCTCTGAAGAAGACATACAAATGGCTAACAGACACATGAAAAAATGTTCATCATCATTAGCCATCAGGGAAATCCAAATCAAAACCACACTGAGATACCACCTTACACCAGTTAGAATGGCAAAAATGGACAGGGAAAGAAACAACAAATGTTGGAGAGGTTGTGGAGAAAGGGGAACCCTCTTACACTGTTGGTGGGAATGCAAGTTGGTACAGCCACTTTGGAAAACAGTGTGGAGGTTCCTCAAAATTTTAAAAATAGAGCTACCCTATGACCCAGCAATTGCACTACTGGGTATTTACCCCAAAGACACAGATGTAGTGAAAAGAAGGGCCATATGCACCCCAATGTTCATAGCAGCAATGTCCGCAATAGCCAAACTGTGGAAAGAGCCGAGATGCCCTTCAACAGATGAATGGATAAAGAAGATGTGGTCCGTATATACAATGGAATATTACTCAGCCATCAGAAAGGATGAATACCCAACTTTTACATCAACATGGATGGGACGGAGGAAGTTATGCTAAGTGAAATAAGTCAAGCAGAGAAAGTCAATTATCATATGGTTTCACTTATTTGTGGAACATAAGGAATAGCATGGAGGACATTAGGAGAAGAAAGGGAAAAATGAAGGGGGGGGGATTTGGAGGGAGAGATGAACCATGAGAGACTATGGACTCTGAGAAACAAACAGGGTTTTAGAGGGGAGGGAGGATGGGTTAGCCCAGTGGTGGGTATTAAGGAGGTATTATATGGGTATTAAGGATGGGTATTAAGGTATTAATTGTACTGCTTGGAGCACTGGGTGTTATACGAAAACAATGGATTGTGGATCACCACATCAAAAACCAATGATGTATTGTATGGTGACTAACATAACATAATAAAATTTTTTAAAAAAAGCTGAATTATCCATTGTATGCAATACCACAGTTTGTTCATCCATTTATCAGTCAATGGACACTCTGATTGCTTCTACCTTTTGACAGTTGTGAGTAATGTTAGAAACACTGGTATACAAATACCTCTTAAAGTCCCTGCTTTCAATTCTTTGGGGTGTATACAAAGAAGTGGAATTGCTGGATCATATGGTAAATCTACATTTAATTTTTTTAGGACCCACCATACTGTTTTCCACAGCAGTTGCATCATTTTACATTCCCACCAGCATACACCACAGCTCCAATTTCTCCACGTTCTTGCTATCACTCGCGTTTTGATTTTTGTTTTTGTTTTCTTTCATAATAGCCATCCTAATATCTGTGAAGTGGTATCAAGCTGCACTTTTGATTTTCATTTCCCTTATGATTAGTGGTGCTGAGCATCCATTTTAAGTGTTAATTGGTGATTTGAATATCTTCTTTGTAGAAGTGTCTATTCAGCAACTTGGACCATTTTTAAATTGGGTTGTTCAGTGTTTTGATTGTTGTCAAGTTAGCAAAATTCAGATTCATAGCTTAGTTATGATGGATTTGTCATCTCAAAAATTGTAAAAAAATGGAAATAAGTATTGTAACGGGTCATATTTTACTTCATTGTTGAAATGATTGTTGAATAAATATAATACATTTTTAGTCAGTGAAGGGAGATTTATTTTTCATGGAACTCATTCCATATGAATCATGTACTTCTATATTTAGTGGAATTCTCCACTTCCACAGGTATTTCTTTTGGACTCCTATAATCAGAGAACACAGTCAAGAGAAGTGTTTTCCTGTGGTATTTCTCCTCTCATCTCTTTCCTACTTTCTGTTTGCTCATTTCTTCTTGCTGTGAAATAGTAGTGTTACTGGCAGCAGGATCATTTCTGTTTGTGTTGGAAGCAGACCCCCCCAGCCCAGCTGGGACACTATGGAGCGGCATTCGGAATCCTCCTGGCCACACCGAATTCTGTCACCGTGCCCTGTATCATGCCTTCACCTGGCCACTTGTTCATCTGGGCCTTGGACAGGTCTCCTCAGTTCTTAAACCCCTTTCCCCGTGTGTAAAGCTGTATCTGACATCGCCTCACATAACTGTGTGCTGATGACCTGAGGCCTGGCCTGGCAGCTGCTGTAACTCTCTAGTTGCACCCTTACCATTACCTCTGCAAAATGGACCCTGTTGTGGCTTAGTTCAGTCCACTAACTCCCTAAGGCCTCCAACATCCTCACTGGAAATTTTAAACACTTATATAACACCCTGAGTCAGGCACTGTCCTCAGCATTTTATAGTAGTAACTCATTGAAATCTCGTAATAACCTTATGCATCCTATTGTTAGTCCCATTTTACAAATGTGGAAACTATGGCAAGGGGAAGAAAAGCAAATTGCCTGGGGACACACAACCAGCAAGTGGTGGGAGCCAGGAAGTAGCTCCTATTTCTTTTTTTTTTTTTTTTTAATTTTATTTATTTATTTGACAGAGAGAGAGAGCACCAGCAGGGGGAGTGGCAGGCAGAGGGAGAGGGAGAAGTAGGCTCCCCAGGGAGCAAGGAGCCCGATGAGGGGCTCGATCCCAGGACCCCGTGATCATGACCTGGGAAGAAGGCAGTTGCTTAACCAACTGAGCCAGCCAGGTGCCCCAGCTCCTATGACTTCTTAACCACCACTTCAGGCTGCCTTTGGGATTTGCTTGGCCCCAAGGGAACCATGTCCAGGTCCTTCTCCCTCCCAGCCTCAACACCTGCCACTCACCAACCCTCCCCCCACCCACTTTAAAACAAGTTACCAGGAGGAATTATTGCAACTTTTGAGTCTTTTTATCGAAGAATACACTTTTAGGCTGAAACATAGAACTTGGCCATAAAGATATTTTTATATCCATCTCTCAGCTTCATCCAATTTGCTGTCATCTCTCTTCCTCATATTCTTGATTGATGGACTGATACACCATTGAGGAATTGCTAAATAGAAGCAAAAAGAGATTGGGGTTGAATTACTCTCACAGCTGATTGTTACATAACTCTTGTTTCTTATGAGATGAGAATCACAAAGATGAACCATGAGGATGGCCATATGTGGCCACAGACCAAGACCAAAATGCTCAAATTATGATTTATCTTCTTTTTGGAGAGAGATTATTAGAAAGGGCAAATATTTGTAAATAATACAGTGATCATAGTCTGTGGTTAGAAATCTAGAATATTAATATGTGGCAGCATTATAATTGAAAATCCCCTGCTAATTCATCACAGCTTATATTTGAAGTTCCCTCAAATCACTGAATCCAAAGCCAGACCATGTCTTTCCAGAATTTCCTGCATTGAAGATCTTTGCAAGATGCCACAATTCTGAATTTATCAAACCACAAAGGGATTTCAGTTCTTTCTTTCAACCCCCAGCCTGGAACTGAATCTCAAGAGGAGGCTTCCAGCACAACAGTGTGGACAGGTAACACCTGTCCTCTGGTGAGAGAGGAAAAAATGAGCAGTTTCAGAGAGATGGTAAAATCTAGCCCGAGAAATAATGGCCATCTGAGGGACTAGCTGTAAAAAAAAAAAAAAAAAAGAGGGAAGGAGTCCAGGGGGAAAGAAAATGTCAAATGAGTAAAGAGAGAAGGAAGGAAAGCGAGTATAGGCAGATGCAGTAATGAATGACAGGAAGGGTTGATGCTGTTAATATTTACCTTAAACCAGTGTAGAAACTGAGGAACAGGGAAAAGTGGATGCAAGATTGCTCAGCATAGAGGCAGAGATAGAAAGTAAAGAAAGGGCTACTCTGCTCTGCAGGATGACTTCCAACACTACTGTTTCCAGTGTTGTTCTGGGTGTTGTAGACAATTCTCCAAGATACATAACAGAGAAGAGGCGTTAACTGAAGAGAAGGGATGACATAGTTATTATTTGCAGATGATATAACTGAAATTTTTAGGAAGCCTGAAAAATCAGTTACAATCTTAGAATACCAAAAGAAGGTACTGTTGCTAGATAAAAAGCAAATACACCACAACTAAATAGCTTTCCAAATATAAGCAATCATTTATTCAAAAAAAGATAAGAAAATATATGAATCACATGAGCAAAAAAAAAAAAAAAACAAAAAACCCACCCAAAAACAAAAGAATGACTTTAAGAATAAATGTGCAAAAATAAAACATAAACACTACAAAATTTGCCTGAAGATCATAAAATCTTAAGAATTGGAAGACATATCATGTGAGACAGAGGATAATTGATTATGGCACAATGTCAGTTTTCCCCAAATGAATGTATCAGTTGAGTAACTTTCATCGAATCTTGATGGAATTTCTTTTGAAAATGTTAGAGAATTTTTTCTGAAAATATAAGGAGATCAAAATAGCCAGGACTTAAAAAAAGAAAAGAACACTGGGAGTGGCTCCTCTTAGCAGATACAAAATGCAACACATAACAGTAGCTACCATTTGTAACCCATCTGTGGTAAATACCATGCCATGACTTTCCTGAACTGCCACATTTCCCTTCCTCCAACAACCTTATGCAGAGGGACCGCAAGTACTCCCTTTCAGCAGGGACCAGGGAGTTTGTGTACCACTTCACAAAGTCACACAATTGATGACAGGTTTTTGCACAGCACAATCTAATTCTGTACCCACCTGCTAAGTTGCCATGCTTTGAGCTACAAAAAGTCAAGCCAGGTAGCATCAGTGCCTAATCTACAAAGGGTCAATGGACCAGAAATGGGTAGTCTGGATTAACTGTTAAAAGAACCCTTCTAAGCAAAAAATATCTTTAAAGAGGTGCTGAGCAATTACTTGCTTATTTTAGAAAAAGAAAACAAAACATCCTCACATTATGTGACCTACTAAAACAGTCTAACCAGATTAAGGAGCAAAATGAAAACAAGTACAAAAGAATTTACAATACAGAAAAATATGTGAAAGTCTAGCTGCTCTCATGTTGGAGAAATGCTTTCTATGAAAGAAATCTGAAGGGAAAATTAATAAGAAGATTTGATGACTCAGGGGCGCCTGGGTGGCTCAGTCGTTAAGCGTCTGCCTTCGGCTCAGGTCATGATCCCAGGGTCCTGGGATCGAGCCCCACATCGGGCTCCCTGTTCGGCGGGAAGCCTGCTTCTCCCTCTCCCACTCCCCCTGCTTGTGTTCGCTCTCTTGCTGTGTCTTTCTCTGTCAAATAAATAAATAAATAAATAAATAATCTTAAAAAAAAAAAGAAGATTTAATGACTCAAAATGTCAAAGATATCTTAACCAAATATCTCAAATTGGTTAAAATTATAATCAAATGTACATTCCGGATGTAGAAAGTGCCCATATAAGCTTAATAATATGTATCAAGCTGACTGAAAGTTCTTGTCCTGTGATTCCCTATTCTTGTTCAAAAACTTTATTCTAAGGGAAGCCACCAGCAATGAGGCCAAAGATGAGAGGGTTTGCCCAGCAACAAACTTAGTAAAAGGTGTTAAATAATCTAACTGGAGAAACAAATTCAATAGGAGAAAAGATTAACAAATTCTGGTGCATCTCTATGATACACATTGGCATAGTATTTTCAAAGAACATGGAATGGCATGGCAAGCTCTCAGGACAAAAGTTTAAGAGCGTATGTACATCAGGAAAAGAGAAAAATAATGGTCAGATTATGCACTAAAGCTTCAAAGATGGTGATGGGAGGGGGTGGGAATAACGAGAAAGTCTTTTTCTAATTTTTATTTAAATTCCAGTTAGTTGACATAGAGTGTAATATTAGTTTCAGGTGCACAATTTAGTAATTCAACACCCCCATACAGTACCCATGGTTCACCACCGGTGCACTCCTCAATCCCCGTCAGCTATTTATCCCATCCCCCACCCACCTCCCTTCTAATGACCATCAGTTTGTTTTTTCAGAGTCGGTTTCTTGGTTTGTCTCTCTTCTTTTTGTCCCTTTGCTCATTTGTTTTGTTTCTTAAATTCCACATATGAGTGAAATCATATGGTATTTGTCTTTCTCTGACTGACTTATTTCACTTAGCAAAATACTCTTTAGCTTCATCCATGTTGTTGCAAATAGCAAGATTTCATTCTGTTTTTACGGCTGAGGAATATCCCATTGTATATATATATACACCACATCTTCTTTATCCATTCAGCAGTCAATGGACACTTGGACTGTTTTCATAATTTGACTATTATAGATAATACTGCTATAAACATATATCCTTTTGAATTAATATTTTTGTATTCTTTGGGTAAATATCCAGTAGTGCAATTGCTGGATTATAGGGTAGTTCTATTTTTAAATTTTTGAGAAACTTCTATACTGTTTTCCAGAGTGCTGCATCAGTTTACATTCTCACCAACAGTGTGAAAATGTTCCCCATTCTCCACATCCTTGCCAGCACCTGTTGTAGAAAGTTTTACTTTTATGTTTTTTTTTAAATTTCTGCAATATTTTACTTTTGCATAATAAAAATAATCTACATTTGTAACTGGAAAAGGAGAAGAAATTTAAAACTAAAACACTAGATTCAAAATTGCATATCAAATATGATTATAAATTTTACTTATCTATCCATACATAAATGTAAATATATTTTTTAAAATCATAGCAATTATCAGAAGGAAGCATGATTGGTAGCTTTCTATCTCTCTTTTTTTTTTAAGATTTTATTTACTTATTTGACAGAGAAAGAGTGCGCTTACAAGCAGGGGGAGCAGCAGGCAGAGGGAGAAGCAGGCTCCCCACTGAACAGAAAGCCCGATATGGGGCTTGATCCAGTTCATGACCTGAGCTGAAGGCAGATGCTGAACCAACTGAGCCACCCAGGAGCCCACTTTCTATTTCTTTTTTATTAATTTTTATACTTTTCAAAATCTGACGTGTATTATCTCATTGTTTTAATAAGAAAAAATAAACAATGTGCTAACGTAAATACAAATCTCAAAATCATTCAGCTTTTCGGCTTCCTGCAAAGCAGATTTTTGTGTGTTGTTTTACGGCATGCGTGGACAAACCATTTCACATACTTGTGTCTCCAGTTTAAACTATACAAAAGCCGTCCCATTTTCCTTTGTAAGTGTGTCATTTAAAGGTTCAGGTGTAGGTGGGTGTAGTATGAGTGAGGAGGAGAAGTCCCCTTTCCCCAGCATCACATTCTGCATTCGTGGCGGCAGGTGGGCAGTTAGGAAGCCAGTGGGGAAGACCAGAGACCGTCACAGCTCAGAAGGACATCAGCAGAAAAATGTGGGAACTGGATATTGTAAGACCTTGACCCAAGGAAAACCTTCTGGACAGAGTAGAATTTTCCCTTCTCCTGCACTAGGGAGAAGTCAGCTTTGCTGGCAGCATCTGGATCTGCAGGTGAGACAGATTTGAACATCATTGGGATGGGAAGCCCTTTACTGAGTTTTTTTATAGTAATGTTCGTATTCGAAAACATGACTTGTTGCAGCTTCTTCCCTCCTGATGCCACCAGAGTGAAATGAGAGAGGCCTGTGGAATTCTGTAAACAGTGAGGGGCAGTGAAAGTAGGAGTAATCATTCAGAAAAAGAGAGGAATGTCGATTTGCCAAGCACTTGTCTCTCCATGTATCAACATCCTTTCCCTGCAGAACATGTTTTCCTACCTCCTCACACCCTGGACTCTTTTTACCAACTTTTCTTTTCACACCATGCTAATTCATGCCTTGCGTGCCTTTTTTTATCCCGCTGCGTGGCTGACAAACCTCAAAGTCTGTAGGTGGTCATGGACTTGTGCCCCAGATCCTGTAAGGGAAGTAGGTGCGGAGTTGACATGACTCAGGACAGGATCTTTCAGCACCAGTTCTGGGAGCTTCCAAATTGTAGAACGCACGTCCTATCAGCCGCGAACCCACAGGGGCACCTCATTTGGGCCCCAGGCAGGCACAGAGGCCAGACAGCACCTGTGTTCCACGAGGTGGCCTTCCTCCCTTACCCACGATTGGCGGAGCCGTGTCCGCAGGCTTGGCAGCCTAAATAGGGCAGGATGTTTCCAAGTATAACCTGCCATTGAAGAAATCAGTTTTATTTTGTCTACACGGGGGTGTCGTTGGCAGCCAGTCTCTCTGACTTCAGCTGATACACCGCTATGGTAGGCAGCCAGGCCAGGTTCAGCCAAGTCAGAAGTCTGGCTGAGGTTTCTGTGCTTCTTGAACACCATCAGGAAGGAACTGTTCTTTCAGATTGCTCATTAATTGGCAAAACAAACATTTTGTTCTCTAGAGTGATTTGGGTACCAGTTCCAAGACAGATGTATATTTTTAGATCTTCTTATGTGACAATTAGATCTTCTTGTCACGTGAATTCTTTTTTTTTCCTTAAGTCCAGTGGTGAAATATTTTGCTCACAAAGCAGTAAAACCTCATGCAGCCAGTTCAGGGGGGAACTGAACGACGAGGATGGGATTCGAACCCACGCGTGCAGAGCACAATGGATTAGCAGTCCATCGCCTTAACCACTCGGCCACCTCGTCACTTGCATTTGTCTTCTCTTTTATATATGATTTAAAGAGTAGTCAGAAGAGCTGTTTATTACCCCAGTCCCGGGAGAATAGAGGCCTGGCGGTTGATCTGGGGAGATGAAAGATTGAACAGCAGATTATTTAGGCAGAATGTTCCCCTCAATACACAGAGTATTTCAAGTGCTTTTACCTTTTATAAATCTATTCAGCATGCCTGCAGAAGTGATAGAAGCGTTTTTGCTTTCCATGGAAAATGCAGGGAAAATAAAAGGGAGAGAGGAATAAACAATCATTGACTTTGGCACAGCTGAAAATAGATGTCTTTTTTGGTGATATTCTCATTCTTCCCTGGGATATGGGGGGCTTTTAAACATCCCCAGGCCCAGGCCACACCAAGACCCATAAAGTCACAATTTCAGGAATTTGAGACTTGCAGACAGCCACAGTGGGCAACCAAGGCCGAGAACTTTTGTTTTGTTAACATTTCAGGTGACCTGATCTCTCTGTAAACCTGAGTGTTTGGAGGGGATGCCACCTCAAGCTGGCATCTGATTTGGGGCTTGGAGGAGGAGAGGGAAGCTGGTGGTGTAGAAGGGCAGGATTCCATTCCGGCCCAGCAAGGCACAGCAATATAAGCATGGATTCTGCTTTGTCACAGCAATCTTGTTCTCCAGTAACTCCAGAGTATCTGCAGACCCTCAGGAGACTTCCATGGCTCTGCTCACATCACTGCCTGTGGGAAATCTCTAAACGGCTCTAGGTGCCTAGGGACATGGGCCATATTTGATCACTTCTCTCTCACTCCCCCATCCCCTAGAGATTGCCATGGGGGACAAGGACTGCATTTTTCCTGTATATTCTCTACATCAGCTATGTTTTAGGATCCACTAAATATTTTTAAGGGAATGGGTAGATGAATTAATCAATCGATATAAATATTCACTCTGCTTGTTATCAATTCATTTCAACTCAGTATATGTTTATTAAGTGCCTTCTATGGAGCTGGCCCCTTGGTGTAGACTCTGGGGTTATAATTCTAAACAAGAGCGAGCCCCTGCAAGTCTTTGGTGCCTAAAGTTTCCCCCAGGACCTCTCCACCTCAGGGCTCCTCTGTCCTGTAATGTGCATGTTAATTCCCATTCTTCCTTCAATTTTTCTCACACTGACCCCCCCCCCCCCCTTCTCCATGGAAGGTTTTGGACAGGGAGAAGAAAAGTGTGTTTGGGATTGAATTGGCTCCACAAATGGGCGCTGAAAGTCCTGCTTATTTTAGCACATGTGTTTTACACCAGGGCTACCTTCAGGAGTCTCTCCAACTGGCTGGGTCGGGGTGGGGGGAGTACTTATTCAGAGAGGAATAGAATTTAATATAAACATTCCTTGCCCTCCCTCCCACCCCCACCCCCCAAAATTACCTGACACTGAAGGCAAAATCCTGGTCTCAGATTGTCTATAAAACCAGCTGTTCCAATATCTGAACTCACAGAACTGCCCTCCAGTTAATTTGGAGTTTGGATTGAAACCATGTTCCAAGTTTTGCCTTAATTCAGTCAGCCAACAGGTATTTCTGGGTCCTTCATACAGGCCTGGTACTGTACCCTTAGGTTTTATTTCTCTGGAGCCCAAAAAGGTGAAATCCTCAAAACTAATCCATGGGTTACAGCAAAATGTGCAGATTGGTGTAGCCCCTGCCCCGTGTAAACTCTGCACCTTCTCCTCCTGCGGGACACATGCATTGTCTTTCTTTAACAGAACTTTGCACCAATCCAACGTAGGTGCTTTCTTTGACAATAAATGGATTCTATTTGACAAAGAATTGCCAAAAGGTCTTGAGACAGCTGCTATTTGAAACCCACATGGAAGTCAAAGATTCGCCTGGCCATGACTTTGAAGGAAATGCCTTTGTCTAAAATCTCTCAATATTGTTTATGCCCTGACCTGTCAGCAGAGATTTCCAGAAAGCTAAATGTCATGAACTTTAAGATACGGGAAATAGAATCTTGTTAGCAAAGGCTTGTGTTTAATTTTGTCTTATCTCTCATAATAAGGAGAAAGTCACCTAATGTTACATGAAAACTCCCCTATGTTATTACAGATCTTAGAGCCTCTCTTAAAACAGCCCCATCCAGGAAATTCCAAGTCAGGGATAAAAGCGGTGGGGAGCGGCCTGAAGTGTGATGAGCTGGTATATAATAGATATTTCATTTCTAAGAAAATTGACCAATTGAAAGTGCAATAGTTTATTTAAAAAGTAACGATAGAACTTGAAGACTGAGTGACCGTGTTGACATTACGACAACATATATACAACATGTATGCAATTTATAATATGAGTCATTAGAATAGTTGTGGTTTCTGCAAATTTTACATGGAAAAACTGGAGAATGCTTGATGCTTAGCTAATCCACTCCGGAGGGCCCTCTGAAGAAGTGGTGAGCTATGTAGCAAGTGCCCACAAGTGTAGGTGATTCAAAGACAGTGAGGGTGTCTTTAATAATCGTCCTGTAATAATTTATATTTACTTAACAATCGTGCAAGTCGATCTCGAAGTTTAGGCATAATGTTTTTTAAATGCATGGTTTGTTTCAATGCTTATGAGCCATAATTAGAAATAAATATCTGGTGTTGTATTTTGTTTTTTACTACTCTCTTTTGTTTCCTGAAATTTAAGCTGGGCCCATATGAACAAAATGGGACAATTTTCTTGGTGGAACATCATGGTGACAGAATCACCACGACAAAAAAGGACTCAGAGGATAGTATTTGGATAATTAAATTCTAATGTAAATGATGCTGTCTGCAACCTTCTATTCCAGCACCGAGAAGTAGGCAGTACACTAGCGTGTAACCAACCCTGGTAAAAATAGCTTTTCCCCCTAAGACAGTATGCCACAGGGGCTCCTGCGTGGCTCAGTCGGTTAAGCATCTGCCTTCGGTTCAGACTATGATCCCAGGGTCCTGGGATTGAGCCCCACATTGGGCTCTCTGCTCAGCGGGAAGCCTGCTTTTCCTCTCCCTCTGCCTGTGGTTCCCCCTGCTTGTGCATTCTATTTCTCTCTGTCAAATAAATAAAATCTTTAAAAAATAATAAAACAGTATGCCATAGCACATTATACATATTCATTAGCTTTTAACTATCTAGTGAAATACAATTTAAAAATACTATAATATCCTGAAGGTACAAAGAAAATACTTTTTTTTTTTATTTGAGAAAAGCAAACAAAGCAACCTTTTCCTTAATCCCTTTAAAATTTTCTGTAGTTTACATTTTTTGAGAATGCATTTCCTTCTAGATTTTAAAAATAATGTAAATATTTATGCAGCTACCAAGATATGCTAAATTGAATATATATTATATTTGTATTTCTTTTTTGTTGGTTCTGAGCTCACTTTATGGACAACATAATTTTGGGAGACTCACACAGACTACATGAAAAATACTTTTAAATTTTATCCTATTTTGATTTCATTAATAAATGAATTTTTCAATGTAAACAACAACAAAATAAGATATGGAATATCTCTTATATGCACCTAATCGAGGGTTAATGTAATTTTTGTAACCAAACTCTATGGGTTTGGTTCCCAAAGCCATGTTTTAAATCCCTTTTCCTACACCCCAAAGTCCATGTTCGTGTTCCTACTGCAAACACACCGACCATGCACGGCATTGTAGGTGTTAGAGTGAACATTGAAACATGAAAGGAAAGTTCTTTAGAACCACTTAGTAATCTTGAAAACAATCAAATATAAGAAGTAGCCAAAGTATTTCTATTTGTCTAGTAAAAGAATGTTAGAAAGTAAACAGTGATTCTGAATCATCACCAGTTTGATTAGTTTCTATCTTTTTAGGTTTGAGAATTTTTTTTTTCTTCCTAGGTCTCAAAAAGCAACCTGACGTAAAATGTATCTTTGTCAAGCTGGCACTTTACATTGCGGTTTTTGAAAGATGGTGGAGGAGTTCCTGGAAGAGAAAGAGGTTGACACAAAATACAAGTGTCATTTCCCTGGGAAGAGAGTGTTACAGTTGTCCCTGTGATTTTAGTAGTGACAGCATTTCAGAAGGATAAAACTGAAATGGGCCTTCTGAGTTTGGAACTGCGTGGGTAAATCTGGGGCTGCTTTGCCCAGTTTTTCACTCTCCTGTGTAAACCGACATAGGGGAGTTCATCAAAGGGGCTGGATCTTCTCTCCTCCACCTGCCAGCCTTGCCCAGGACACGGGCTTCAGAAACCAGAAAGGTGGCCCCGGGCTGGCTAATGCTCGGCTGTCTGAGAGACACCTGGGGGCCCATCCATGCTTTTTTTCTTTATTACGCGTCCTACATTTCCAGGTGGATGAAGACCCAGTTCAACCTTTTATTTATGTCAGGAGGGAGGTATCAAAACCACAACAAATAGAAAGAACTTCCCTCCACCTGCCTGGCATGACGAAATAATCCATGGAGAATTCCCTATGTTTCATTTTCTTTGTTTTGTCTTAAGAACAGTGCCCCCTCCCCACCCCTGCCATGAGTGTACTAAGTGAACTAATTGTTGCATTGTTTTTTTTGGAGTGATTTTCGTGTTTTATTAGTTTCTCCACTTCACATCGCCAGTGATTTAACTTCACCCCAGCATCTGAAATGTTGCAGTTCGATAAAATAAGTAAATGAATAAAGTCTAAAGTGCTTCTAAGCCAGGCAGACACCTTTTTGTATGCTGTGATTTTACTGCTCTTCCCAGCTGATATTTATAACTCGGCCATATGTGGTTATAAAGATTTATTATGAGCCTGTGGAATAAGTTCTGTTAACGTGTACAGTAAACGTCCAAGTTTTGACTCGGTAAGCCTTGGGGATTCCTAATAAGATGAAGCCATTTTGATCGCCAGCCAAGCAGTGTGTAGTTGGAGTGAGGCCTCAGATTGACAAAGGGCTTAGCTATGCACCCTAGACTATACTCGCCCTGTGTGGGGGTTTGCTCAAAATGTTTGCAGAGCTCAGGTAGGTATTTTTCTTCTTCATCACCATCCTCATCTGAGAAGAGTTGAAGTTTGAGAATCTGTTGACTAAAGGTTGGAATGGAAAATTTTAAGACCATAAATAAAGGCCCAACTAAAAAGGCAGGGCAGAGCCATCTGGGAGTATAGTGAATAGGGCATCTGTACCTGATCCCCCCACCCTTGTCTGGCGAGAGGATGGTTACTCTGAGTACACCAGGAGAGAGAAAACTGCAGACTCCAGCTGGTACCAACCCCACCAACTCCCCTTACATGGCCAGTGGAAAAGGAGGCCTGGGCCTCTCCTTTTACAGCCTTCCTCCATTTTCTGAAACTTCTTTTGCCCTTAATATATACGTATATTTTCCAAGCAAATTCATGCCATGTGGGGAAGAGAAAGGTCTCAAAATAAAACAACAGAGTGAGACAGTGTCAAAAAGTGTGCAGCAATTTTCTCAAGCTCAACTGCGTTAGAATCACCTGGGGAGGGCTTTAAAGATACTATAATGTCCAGTTTGGTTTTTCCCTCCCGAATGCTGCCTAGGCATTTTTTTTTTTTTCCTTGAAGATCCCAGGGTGAAAAAAGAAGAAGAAGATATCCTGGTGATTCTAATGTGAAGCCCGAGTCACAACCCACTGGCTTAAAGCCTAATTTTAAGTGAATTTTCACAGAAGTCTTGAAAATAAGTAATATTTTCTACTCCCAGAACTTGACAATCTCTGAAGATAGCTTGAGAAGCAGTATTCATTGACATGGAATTGCTCAGGTCCTGAAAAACTCTGCTCTGACGAAAGAAAACCAATCACCTGAGAGAAAGGATAGAACCTGAGCTTGCTAGAGTGGGTGTCTTGAAGTTTCTGGAGGGTGTTGTGAAATTTCTGCACAGCACCATGTTTTTTAAAGATTTTATTTACTTATCTGAGAGAGGGAGAGAGCACGAGTCGTGGGCAGAAGCAGAAGGAGAGGAAGAAGCAGGCTCCCCGCTGAGCAGGGAGCCGAACGCAGGGCTCGATCCCAGGACCCCGAGATCATAACCTGAGCCGAAGGCAGACGCTTAACCGACTGAGCCACCCAGGCGCCCCTACCCTTTCTTCTATTAATGTGGTATATCATGTTGATAGGCAATTACTTAAAAATAAAATCTTTAAAAAATAAAACAAAATAAAAATACAGTGGACTTCCCAGAGCTGTTAAGGATTAAATCAGACAACTTACAAGGTGGTAAGCATGGTGCCTGGGCTGGAGGGGCCCTCATGAATGGTGTGATGTGTGGGGGAAGTGGTATAGCAACAACAAGAGCCACCCAGGCGCCCTTTGCACAATACCATTTCCCCTTTGTGCCTCCCCTCCTCAGGTGCCCATAAAGTTCTAGATCTTTCCCCAGTTTTAGCTTATGATTGAATTGCTCCCCATCTAGCTCTTTTTCTAGCAGATCTGTAGAGTGCCATATTAGATTGAGGTTAATTAATCCCCAAATACCTGTATAAGATGATTTAATATATGATTCTTTGATTATCATCAACATTACAAGATGATTTTGATATTTATCCTAAATAAGCAATGAATATAGACTTTTGGGTATCCAGTAATCCTAGACTGACAGTACACAAATTCTTAGTACCTCCCTTCAGTGTACTTCTGACCAAACAACATTTTTTCCAATGGCTATCCATCCTTTAAATAGGCAGGGAGCTCTGAACTTTAGAGGGTCCTGTTCATAATTGGACAATGTGATCTTTCCTGTCAATTTCCTTTCCAAAACGTGTCTGAAATCCATCTGTCCTCCCCATTTCCACTGCTATCACCACCTATCCAGGCCACTGTTGTTTCCAGAGTTAGTTACCACAAGCTTCTATTTTGTCTTCCTCCAAATCCAGTTTCTGCATGAGCTGTCACCCACCCCACACTGCCCTCCACTCAAAGCTTCCCAATGCCTTTCCATTCCACTAAAAATAAAATCCAAACTCCTCACCTGCCATGGTCACTGTTGGGTCTTCTCAACCCCACTGGACATGCCCTCTGACCTTAGCATGGATCTTGAGCTGTCTGGCCAGCCCAGGCTCTTTCCCACTGGGAGCCTTTGCTATGCTTTTCCTTCCACCAGGCATGCTTTCTGCCTGTTACAGCCTGTAAGTCTCTGATTAACTAGAACCTCTTCACACAGGAAAGAGCTGTTCTTTTGGATTTCTCATTAGTTGACAAAACAAACATTTTGTTCTCTAGCATGATTTGGGTACCAATTCCATGGCACAGATGTATATTTTTAGATCCTCTTATGTGACCCTTGAATCTTCTTGTCAGATGAGTTATTTTTCTTTTCTTATATCCAATGGTGAAATATTTTGCTCACAAAGCACTAAAACCTCACGCAGTCAGTCCAGCGGGGAAACTGAACGACAAGGATGAGATTCAAACCCATGCCTGGGGGCGCCTGGGTGGCTCAGTTGGTTAAGCGACTGCCTTCGGCTCAGGTCATGATCCTGGAGTCCTGGGATTGAGTCCCACATCGGGCTCCCTGCTCAGCAGGGAGTCTGCTTCTCCTCCTGACTCTCCCCACTCTCATGCTCTCTCTATCTCATTCTCTCTCTCAAATAAATAAATAAATAAATAAATAAATAAATAAATAAATAAATAAAACCTTTTAAACCCATGCCTGCAGAGCGCGATGGATTAGCAATCCATCGCCTTAACCACTCGACCAATGTCTAATGCAGTCCATCCCTTTATTATCCTCTATCTCAGCCTGCCATTCGCTCCTTTGTAACAATTAAAATTTGTGGTTATCTTATTCATTTTGTCTATTTAGCTGTTCTATACCTGTCTCCTCCACTAGAAAGAAAGAAGGGAAGTCCTTTGATGACATGGACCAAGACATATTGAGCACTCAAGAAATATTTGTTAAATACTGGCAGGAATAAAAGGAAATAATCTCTCTTCTCTCCTGTCTTTTAACTTACCAGTCTTTGTTCTGCTGTTAGTGCAGTTGAGATGGGATCCAGGTGACAACCTCCATTTTACCTTCTTCTGGAAGCAACTCAGGGCAATTTTTAACTCTTAATGTGTGGACTTGGGAACTAGGAAAGAAACTCCAGAGAGCATAATAGCACCAGCGGACACATGCTGAGCTCTATGTGACATTCATCATGCTAGACATTTTACTCTTTAGTTCTTACAATACAGTGAATCAGGAACTGATTCTTCCCATTGTATAGATTAATTAGTACACTGGGACTCAAAAAGGACAAGTGCTTGCCCAAGATCGTGTAATTGATGCATGGCAAATAAGTGTTCTGACAGCAGATCTTCCATGCTAATCCACTTCTATACACTCCTCAGGAGACAGTATAGTTTTATGATTATACTTCACAAACAGGCTAAGACGATGACACCAAATTTTACATTATGGTAAAATGGTGGTTACTTTAAGAATGCTAATTACTGGGGCGCCTGGGTGGCTCAGTCATTAAGCGTCTGCCTTTGGCTCAGGTCATGGTCCCAGGGTCCTGGGATGGAGCCCCACATTGGGCTCCCTGCTCAGCGGAAAGCCCGCTTCTCCTTCTCCCACTCCCCCTGCTTGTGTTCCCTCTCTTGCTGTGTCTCTCTCTGTCAAATAAATAAAATCTTAAAACAAAAAAAAAAGAATGCTAGTTACTCTAATCTTTCCAATCCTGCACTTGCACAGTTGTGTATTTTTAAACCAAAGTAAAGGCTTTTACATTTATTTCCTTTGAATAGCATCACATTTATTTCAGTGAATCATTCTTCAAGTTCTTTTTAATGTCAGTGGATGTTTAGAATGAAAAGGACATAAATTCCAGACAGGCCTGGGTTCAGACCCGGGTCCACAGTGGAGGGGTGTGTGGTCTTGGACAGGCTACTTAACCTTCTTGAACGTTGGTTTGCTCCTTAGTAAAATGAGAGTACCAAGGTATAGCTTTATGTAAGGGCTAAAAAGATGGTACCTGTAAAGCACGTGGCCATGTGCTATATATACAGACTCTCCGTCAATGTCAGATCCTGCCCCTTGTCCTGTGTATCAACTAGCTCTTCCAGCTGTGTTATCTGAGCTTTGCAGACAGTAGACTCTTGTTCTATAGATTTTATGTCATCCATCAAGTAAACTGCTCCCAG
Organism: Mirounga angustirostris; assembly: GCF_029215605.1. Lineage (NCBI taxonomy): Eukaryota > Metazoa > Chordata > Mammalia > Carnivora > Phocidae > Mirounga > Mirounga angustirostris. Next base: position 91,481,888 of record NW_026991718.1, on the reverse strand, counting down.
AGGCAACAGGCTTTTAAGGGAAGCTGTCTCTTCCCCTATACACTGCTCTTCATCCCAGGGATCAACCCACACATACTTGTGATCAGAACTGCCTTGATTTGCAAGGAACATGAGCAACATTACCCTACTGCAGCTGTGAATATTTTTCTCTTGGTCATGTTAATGGTCTTTCCCTCTATCTTAAGCCTCTCGGATGTCTGAATAAATGTTGGTGTGAAGTGTCATAAAATGAATCCTGAAAATGAATGTGTCCATCAATGTGAGCAGGAATTCAAAGCCAGGAGAAGTGAAAAATTTGTAAACACACTTTCCATGCCCAGAAGTGACTTCATGCATAGGACAGTCATCTGCCTATTGATCCTGACTCGGAAAAGCAAAAAATGTCTCTTGTAGTCCATGGGAAAGCTCCCCAGCAGTCTGCCCACTATTTCTAAACTTTAATAGAATGTGACAATTACTGAAGGGTAAGGCCATCAACGTAGAAGTCTATGCCATTTGCACTGAATAATTTGTCTGATTAATTCATAATTACTCAATGTCACCTAGCTGAAGTCAGGATAGATAAGCTTTGATGAAAGGGAAAAAGTCATCCTAGGAAGAAAGCAATCAGTGAAACAAAAAAACAAGGGAAAAATTCTGGATTTGTAAAGCCAGAACAAGTCTGAGTAAGACAGGATGGCAAAGAAGGGGCTAAAGGAACAACTTTATGATAAAGAACCAGGGGAGGAAGGAGTTAGGGAGCATGGTGGACCGGGCCTGGGCTGCAGGGGGAGGAGAGACCCAAAGCTAAGTAGTTGGTTGGGAGGACCCATGAGAACTCTAACACATTGCTCGAGGGGAGGATAAACTTATGCGATGACTTTGGAAACCACTTGGCAAGCATCTACCTACATTGAACATAGGTATTCCTATGGGACATAGCATAGCAGTTCCACTCCTCAATATATTTCTAGCAGAAACAAATATTTCTTTCACTAGAAGACAAAGTGCTCAGAGCAGCACTATTTGTAATAGTTCTATATCAGTTTGCTGGGGACAGTTGTAACAAATACCATAGACTGGGTGGCCTAAACAACAGAAAGTTGTTTCATCACAATTCTGGGGGCTAGAAGTCTAAGATCAATTGTTGCCAGGGTTTGTTTCTCCTGAAGCCTCTCTCCTTGGCTTGTAATGGCTGTCTTCTCCCTGTGTCTTCACATGGTTTTCCTCCTGTGTGTGTCTGTGTACTTTTCTTACAAAGAGGTAAATCATATTGGATTAGGGCCCACATTAATTACCTTATTTTACCTTAATTACCCCTTTAAAGGCCTTATGTAAAAAAAAAAAAGTCACATTGTAAGGTACTGGAAGTTAGGGTCAATATACAAATTTTTGTGCAGGGGGGATGTTGGGGACACAATTCAGCCAAGTTGCCAACTGAAGCAACCCAAATATCCAACAGCAGTAGAATAAAGATACACATTCACACAACAGAACACTATACCACATGGAGAATGAATGGATTACAATTATAGGTAACAATATGGTCGACTCACAAAAGTAATGTTGAATGAGGGGAATTAGACACAAAAGTATATGCTGTATGCTTCCATGTACATTAAGTTCTAGATAGGTAAAACTAGTCTTCAGTGCTTAGAAATCAGAAGAGCTGTTGTTTGGGAGGTCAGGGGAGGCTGACTGGGAAAAAGAAGACAGCTTCAGATGTGCTGATATCTCTGTCTTGAGCCAGGTGTAGATTACACAGGTGTGTTCACTTTGGGAAGAAGTTTCAAGATGCACACTTAACAATTTGTTCCTTTTTCAGTGTGATTACACCTCAGCAAAATGGTTAGAAGAAAGAGGACTAGCCAGTTGCAAACAGAGGCAACACAACCAAAATGTGTCTTCCAAAGTGGTCAAGTAAATCATTCAAAGTGGGTTTTGGTGTACTCTCCTCATCTTCTCCAAATTGGGATCTTCCAAAAAGCCAGGTGTCTGTCCTAATGTAAAGACTCTTTGAAAGAGTCTTCCTAAATCCAAGACTCAAGTTCCTTAAGATGTTATAAGACACCAAGGTGCCTGGGAGGCTCAGTTGGTTAAGTGTCCAACTCTTGATTTTAGCTCAGGGTCAAGAGATCGAGCCCCACATCGGGCGCCACACTGGGAGCAAAGCCTGCTTAAGATTCTCTCTCCCTTTCCTTCTGCTCATCCCCCTGCTTGCCATACTCTTGCTCTCTCTAAATAAACAAACAGACATTATAGGATACCAAGAATAGAAGGATAAAAGGTCATTGGCAAGGGACAAAACACAAGACTGGAATGACTTCTCATTAACTGTACTAAATATTAGACAAAAGTGGAGCAAAACACTGAATATTGTAAAGGAAAATCATTTTGGATATGGAGTTCTATGTTCAGAAAAACTATCAGACAAGTAAATAAGAAAATGAAGTTAACTAGCTATGAGAATCTCCAAAGTTTATCTTACACACAACTTTCTTAGGAAGGTAATAAAATGTACCCCAGCAAAATAAAGGGGAAATGTGGGGAATAGTGGAAATAATGGGCTCTAGCAGAAAGAAGTGGAGTCATAGAATTAAAACTAGGGCGGTAAACCTGGGAGAAATCTTTCCAGGTTGGGTCTGAAGGACACAGGCTCTGAGAGGAAGCATCTGAGTGACAAAAGGTATTGAAGGAGCACCATTTAAGGGACCTTTTAACTGAGAAGGTGAGATGGTAGAGCAACTTAAAAATATGGTGGACACGTGACTCTTTTGTCAACAAGAAATACGAAAATCAATTAAAAACTCTAGGGAAAAACAAACAATAACTAAATAATAAAGTCCTGTTCCAAACAGAAAGCAAATTAAAAGTGGCATGATTTTGAACAATCAATGGAATGTAAGAAAAGAGAAACCATTTGGCTTTGATCTTAGAATAAATTTTATTTAACTGGCATTGGACCCATGTTGAAGAAATTGTAATATGAGAATGGTACCTGGTCTGGAGGCAAATGATATTTTTATAATCACAAAATGCATAGTATACCTACTGGCTTTCCAATTATGGATCCAGACCATGAGCAAGTCATGGAAAGTTAATTTTATTACAGAATAGGAGGCAAATGTGAATAACTGTGATGACGCTGTGAAATCAGAGAGCTGATAGAAGGTCCAGGGTGAGGGTGGGGGGCAAGAGGAGAGGGCAAGGAATAGCGTTTGTTTGCATAGAAGCAGTATGTGTCAAGTAACTGATGCAAAATCATGGCTTAACTGACTAAAACTAAGGATAAAAGCATAAGGATATTTTAAAAAGCTGTAATGGGACAAAAGAAAAACACTAAAAGCTAAGACTATAACTGTCAAGCATTGTGAAGAAAAGCAAGGAGAAAGAAGATACTAAGATACTCTTATATTGAAAAATTAATGGGTTTTGTTTAACTTTGTTAAATGTTAAGGCATTTAATGAGCTAGTCGTCAAACCACTGGAAGCTTGAAATTAGCCAGAGTGAGAATATTTACAACACAGGAAGGGGCAAAAGTTACAAATTAGGAAGCAACCATGATAGGAACTAAAATCTGTATTGGTCAAAAGAAATTGCTTCCAGGGCACCTGGGTGGCTCAATCGGTTAAGTGTCTGACTCTGTATCTCGGCTTAGGCTTTGATCTCAGGGTTGTGAGTTCAAGCCCTTTGTTGGGCTCCATACTGGGTGTGGAGCCTACTTAAAACAATTTTTTTTTTAATTAAAAAAAGAAGAATTAGCTTCTGGAAGTTTAAGTCTGAAGAGGTTAGCAGAATGTGACTATCTACTCATTTGTTCCTATAGGAACTCATTGGTTCCTATAAAAATACATTTTTATATACATATATATTTATTACACATTTATTTCTATCATATATTACTTATGTTTATGTATTATGTTGTATAAATTTATTTATAATATGTATTTAAAACAAATATGTCTTTTTTAAATCACCAGGTACTGGGGTAGGAGTGGGACTCAAGGGGCAGGTAACCAGATTTAGTGACTAATGAGTACTGGGAAGCCAACAGAAGTCTCAGAGTCAGAGATGGGAGTGAGAGAGGACACTCACTGGCAAAAGAAAGCATGGGCAGAGGCCCAGAGGCTAAAAATAAATAGCTAAGTGAGAAGATGGGGAACAGATCATGAGGATGATGAGAGGTAAGGTTGAGGGACTCAATCTCAGAAAAGCAAGGCTCTGGATATTTGGATATGTTTAGGGCACTTGATGGTTTCAGATCATTATGTAGAAAGGCTTTGCTGTGTTGTGTACAAGCCTGCCTGCTGTATGAGTTCTTTTTCTTTTTTTTTTTTTTTTCTTTTGCTATGTATCTTCCTGAAATTGGAATGCATTTTATAATTCTGGTCAGCCTGGCAGTAGTGAGGGCTTGTAGAATGAATGTCTTCAGCTTGGAAGAAGCTACTGTGGAACGTTCTTTTAAGAAAGGCTGTGTCTTCAATGTTCTCAATGGTATTGGGGATGATATTGTGTGGAAAAACAAACAAACAAAACCCATAAGAACATCAAAGTCTCCAGGTTGAAAAGTGATCCAAAAGAGCCAAACTCAGCATGAACAGGTCTTAGAAAAACATCATTTAACTGATGTTGCCTCCTTTCCATACATTAAAGAGTGATATACAATAAAAAAAAATTATGTGTAAAAAGTCTTTAAAATCTCATTAAATTAAATTAAACATAATTAAAATTAAAATACCAAGGGATAAGAAATACTTGTATCAAATTTAACTGATAATATTTTCCTTTGGTGGCACATAAAATTACATTACTAACAATTAGAGTATTTTATAGTCAATGAAATGAAGCATATATATATATATATACATACATACATACATATATATATTCTTCTTTGTTAAAGTAGAATTATCTCTCTCCAAACCTGCATTTTTTTTTTTTTTTTTACACTAAGTACTTGTTTGACTGAATCAAATTAACAACAGTTGTTAGAATGGCAGCAAAATGTTTCTGGCTAAATTCACTCACAAGAATGCTCTGCCCTCCGGGACACTTTATTCCCTGACCCTCCACTTTCTCTATTGTGAGTTACTGCAAACCCTTCTCAAATGGGGAGTCAGAGGAAAATTGACAAAACGGGTGTCTGAAGAGTCCCATTTCCTGTTAGCCGCTAGGAGGGTGTAGCGGGGGATGAATATTCTGTCCCAGCTTTCTGTTCGTGAGGTGATCCTGGGACTTTGCTCTCCTTCTACCTGCTTCCCAAACCAAACGAACCCCAAATAGCAGCCACCCCTGATGGCTTTGTAGTGGACTAAGCATTCGGAGCTGCTCCCTTGGGTAAGGGGGACACGAGGTTTGCACTCAGAGCACAGGAACTTGCAGGGAGATTTCCCCACAGGTGGGGGCTTGTCTAAGCCCTGAGTACATTAGTTGCCTGAGGCATGTTTGGAAAATAAATGATCTTGGTGTCTTGGCTTTGGAATGTCATTTCCCCCTGATATCTGTTTTTGAAAGGCAGAGAGTGACAGTAAAGCAAAGTGGGTATGAACACCGGTCCCAGGCTTCAAGTCCGTCTGCCCTTTTCGCTTACGGACTATATGAATTAGAGCACTCACCTTCGTTTTCTCTGAGACTCATTTTCCCCATTCAGAGACAGGGTAAGCAATGCCTCTTTTGTGGGCTAAGATCAAAGATTAAATGAGGTTCTGCACATGGGGCACGCACCACAGTTCTCTGCATGCACAGTGCTCCCCAAGTGGCTCCTGCCGTTCATCATCAGAAGGAAGGAAGCAAGGAAGCTGAGAATAGTAAAGGATTAATAATGAAGCGTTATGACTTTTAGAGATTGAAAAGACCTGAGAAATAATCTAGTCCAAACCTCTCATTCTACAAACAAGAAAAGTGAAATTCTGACCCAGACCATGACTTTCATGAGACCAGAGGAAAAGTTTGGTGGCAAAGCTGGGCCTCTTCCGTACACTTGGTAGAAATTTCCTGCAAGTAAATGGCAACCACACATGGACTTGGACCCAGTTGGATTTTTAAATTTTATTTTAATATCACAGACTGGAAGAATGTGGCTCAGTCTTTTCGTATTTCTGGTGTAGGCCATTTTGGTCAAAGGCAGTTAAAATAAAAAAGCGTAAGCTTTCTTCCTTTTTTAAATTTTATTTTTTATTTTTTTTATCTATTTGACAGAGAGAGACAGCGAGAGAGGGAACACAAGCAGGGAGAGTGGGGGAGGGAGAAGCAGGCTCCCTGCTGAGCAGCAGGAGCCTGATGTGGGGCTCGATCCCAGGACCCCGGGATCATGACCCGAGCTGAAGGTAGATGCTTAACGACTGAGCCATCCAGGCACCCCCTTAAATTAGAATTTTAAATATAAAGCTCAGGTAAAGATGGGAATTCAAACTTAAAAGGCCAAGAGAAAGAATATCAAAGAACTAGAAGATAAACATTTTGCCTCTCACAGGAAAAGAATTCTTCGTTCTGTTGTACAGCCAACCGTAGCCTGCAAGACGAATGATGCTGTCGATGGCATGGTTTTCCAGTGACATGAAACCCTGATTCTGCGGGACAGGCTCTGGCGGTGCGGCCACTGTTTGCATCTGTGGCTGACTCTGTTGCACATCGTGTCCTGAACTTTCACGGCTTCCTCTGGAGCCACAGCTGGGTACACAGAGCACCCTAAGGTTGATAAGGAGTCTGGCTCTGAAGTATTAAACCACCACCCCAGACAATGACACCTCTCCTACCCAGACCGTCCCTAGCACAGGCTGCATCACTTCGATCTCAGATGAAGTGAAGAATGATGTGCAAAACAATGGCAGAAGAAAAATTATTAAATTTCCTTACTACCTACAGCCCACTGATAAGTCCTTGAAACAGGCAGAGTGACATTCCTCCAGGAACTCAGCTGCCTCGATGTTGACATTTTGCTAAGGGCAAAAGGCCATCCTAGCCCAATCCACGCTGCCCCCCACCCCCCTGCTGTAAATCTACTTCTACTTTTACATATAAAAATCCCTTTGGAAATTTCCTTTATCTCTACCCCCCAAGATACATGTTTGCAATCAACCCCCAAGCATATGGCCCACCCATATACATCCGAAGGGTCTCATGACTAAGGTTTCATTATATGGTAATAAATGACCTTTTCCCAACAATAGCAGCCCCCTCAAGATCCTGGAAACCTTGCTTCCGAAATTCCTTAGAGCCTTAGGCTATCCTTAACCCCCTCCCAACTTGAAAGTATATAATGGGCCACTCCTCATGAGCCCCTTGCAGCTCTTCCTGCCCATGTGTCCTGTCCCCGTGCTTGAATAAAATCACCTTTTTTGCACCAAAGACGTCTCAAGAATTCTTTCTTGGCTGTTGGCTTTGAACGTTAACGTTCTTTCCTACATCAAAGAGAACAAGCTTTGCAAGGGTTCAGGCACGTCTCTCCCACCTCCATTACTTTTGCCATTTATGAAAAATGCCTATACTTTCACTCGTTATTTTTGAAATCAACTTATGTTTATTGGTTACATACCCACTTCATCTGGTTCCTAAGTGACAACATGAGGACACACGCAGGTTCCTTATGCTAGTTAGGTATTTTCCTAAGATACAGTGAGAGAAATAAAGAGGAAAAACAATAAATGTCTATCTGAGATAGAAGCGTTAAAAAGCAGTCACACCACATCCCAGTTGCACTGGGGGTTACAGGGACCTCAACATGTGTTAACACTCATGGGCCTGCATGCCAAAAGAATCTATTTTATTATAAGTGAATTAGAAAAAGAAAGCTATTACGTCTTCCTCATGTCCCAGAATATATAAGGAAAAATCATTCCTTTTCCCGAAAATTGTTGCAGAGTTAAGGAAAGTCACCTGGCCTTATTTCTTATAAAACTGAGAAAGGTTACTACTACAGCAACGACAAATCCAAGGACAGAGAGCAGAGGTGCGAGTTGCAGAGCCTCATGACAGGCGGGCAAGTCCAGGTTCCGAGTGTGGCTGCTGGGGGGTCGCAGGGGCCCTCGGAGTGGCCGCCTTGCCACGGCAGCTCCAGAGAAGCCCTCGCTGGCTGGCTGGCTGGCTGGCTGGCTGGCTGAGACGTTTATCCCTCTTGTCCTTTCCCTACAACCTGCTCAGGTTTCTTTCCGAGGACCTTGGTTTTGAGGTCCTGATTTCAGACACAAACAAACAAACGAAGACGCTATAGGATTCAACACCAAATAAGGACTTTCCCCTATGTAATGTTAAACTGAAATTTGTTTTCTTTTGACTGTAAAACCAGAGTCACACATCTGATGGGCGCATCAATAAACAGAAGAATGGATCACTCAGGAAATGACATTCTGAGGCAGGGGAGGCCTAGACAACCTCATATGCTTGTTCCACTGGCAGGAACATAGGCTGTCCCCGTGTTCATTCCTGTTTGGGCACATGGCTAGGGAGCCTCTGGGCTACACAGCACAAGACATCTTCTTGGCCCTGCAGCAGGTGCTGGATCCCCGTGGCATTCCTTCTACCTGCTGAAGGTGGGGGCTGGCTGCTGTCACCTGGGAGTCTCTGCCTTGAGGCTTCATCCTGGCCACACAGCAAGCCACAAACAACCACAGACAGGAAGTGTGTGGATAAAAATCATTGTTAAGGGTGTTCTACACCAACCCCTGCAGCTCCGCAGAGGGACTGAGAGGCACTGCCCAGGGTGCTTAAAAGCAGGCCTATAACTTCCTTCCCACCTCACATCCCCTTGCCCCTACCAGGGATGCTTGAGGTAACGTTACAACTAAACTCCTTGCACTTGAATCCTGGCCTCAGGGTGCGCCCCCAGGGGAACCCAGCCCAAGGCATAGCTATGTGTGCGCACGCGTACACACACACACACACGTGCAGACGCTGGCTCTCTTGAGCACGGTCTTCATGCTTTCTCATGCCTGAGTACCATTCTCCTGTCACTTGCCATAGGAAGGGCGTCCGCTCACGATGCCTGCCTGTCTGGGATGTGTCCTCTTTTCTTCCTGCTTAAATGGAATAGTGCAAGTCCCTGCCACTCATGACAACAGGGTAAACAGATCCTTGCGGTTCAAAAGAGTCTAAATGTTGGTGTCCATAAGCACAGTATGTAAATGGATCTAGTTTTCTTTCCAAAACACCTGACCTTTTGCTTTAAATGTAATGTTAACCAGCTTTGAACCCAAAATATTTGCATCTTACGGTTTCTGTCCACAGTCTCTGAACCAGCTGATGGGGAACATTCCTCATTCAAGGTGGTGAAAGGTGGGGTGGGGAGTGTTGAGGTAAAAGACAGGAGGTGGAAGGGGGAATCAATGGATTGCCTATAATGCTATGAGAGACATCTCTTTTCATCTACTCTGACGGCTCCAGGGTGGGATCCAGGGAAAGAAAAATGGCAGATTGCAGACCACACCCTCACTCCCCCAGAATGGCTCTTCTTTGAACTGTGATCTCAGAATAGCTGTTTATAATCAGAAACATTGCCAGGAAACATTGGATCCTACCAGCCTGCTGTACTTGCCTGCTGGTATTAACAGCCATATCAGGATTCAAAAAGACTGCTACATATTGCTTTGGTTTTTCCCTATCTGAAACTGCTGAGCATTTACTGAGGGTTTACTACATGCCAGGCTGTGGGATAAAGTCCTCTCAGAAGGCTAATTCAAATAATCCTCCTGAGAGCTCTCCAGGGGCTCCGCCAAGGTAATCCAATCCATGGATGAGCAGGCTGAGAGTCAGAGAGAGGAGGTAATTTGACCAAAGCCACAGGAAGAGCCTGGTGGAGATGAAATTTGAAGTCAGGTCTTTCTGAGTCTAGAGATTCCAGTTTAAGTCAGACTACCAGCTGCTCCTTGCAAAGCAACCCCATCCCTCTCCCTGTCTGACCTGATGGCTGTGTGGGGTACACATTCTCGAAAGGATATCATGCCTCTTGAGAGTGGGTGCATGTGGACTATGGGGTATGTAAAGCTGCAGTTATAGACAAGGAACAGTTTCTGGAAAGGTCACAGAGTCAATAGTTGAAATGTCATTTTCACATTAAAGCAAATGCACTGTGGATGTCAATACCAGGCCTCAAGACTTTTGACAGCACGTTGAGTTTGTGTTCAGGGCACATCTCCAGCAAGTGGCCCAGCCTCAAGTTCCTACTCATCTGAACCCCTCTTCCCTTCTTTTTCCCCCCACCCCCACTACAGTGTCACAAAGTACCCGTGCACAGTCACACCACCAGAAACCCATGACCCTGACCCACTGTAGGTCATTTGGAAAGATGCACAGCGGCAAGTCCACAGGGTGACTCTGCATCCTATGGTACCTGGGACAGGACTGCAACTTGCTGCCTGTCATTCCTTCAGTGGGTTCACACTGAAACCAACACCTTGTGCTCGGCACTTTACTAGCCCTAGAAGACTTAGCACTTAACAAAGTGGGCATGGTCCATGATGCTTGGGCTCAATGGCAGAGAGAGAGATTGACCAAAAAATTAGATTTGTGAACAGAATACACAATTGCACATTCTGAGAACAGGAATGAAGGAAAAGATTATGTTGAGAGACTGAAATTTGGAAATGGATTTGGTTTGGCAGACCTGGAAGGCTTATTGGAGGAAGTAACATTGAATAAGACCCTAAAGGCTTGGTTCGTGAAGGATACACCAACTCAAGACTGGGACATGTAGTTCTCAACCTGGCTGCACATTTCAATCACCAGGAGGACTTTAAAAATATATTCCTGTCCAGGCTGCACCCAAGACTGATTTAGATCAGAATCACTGGAATGGATATGGGCACCGCTATTTTTAAGTTCCCCAGGTGACCCTGATGTTCACCCAAGTTTAAGAGGCTGCAGACTGGAGTGGACCCAGGTACAGAGGCTTACGGCCAGGGTGTGTCTAGAGGGTGCATGTGAAGGTGCGGTTGAGAGGTGGACAGAAGGAGTCAAATGAGCATGGGCAAACTGGGCAGGAGGCCGTCCCAGTGTCCGGCCTCAGGACAAAACTGGTGGTGGCGTTAGAGCTAGAGAGAGGCCAACTCCATGGGGTAACAGTTAGGACGGGATACATCCATCTAGGACTTGACATGCACTGGGTGAGGAGCCGAGGGAGGGATGGGCCAGGCACGAATCCTGCTAGATTCTCAGCATGAGTAACAGGCATGATTTGTGTTCTGTTTGCTAATTGATTTAGCGTCATCCATGATGAAAACCAAGAGGGCCGTCAGCAGGAAGCTCACCTGCAGTAGCAATAAATAGCCCTGCTCATGTTGGGCCAGCTCTCCGTGGGGCTAGCCAGGCAGCCGGGAACAGGGCTTGCCTGTAATGACCTCCAATGTGGAAAGAAAAAGAACTTTCACATCCTGACTCTAAAACTCTCTTTTCGCCCCGTGAGTCAGTACATAAACTTTAATTCAGACATTGGCAGTGCTGTCAACAGCTCGTATGTCATTAGCAGAGAGCTGCTGAGGCTCCGTGTGCCAGGGAGCAGGCTGCTTCTGCTGCCTTCCCTGGAGGTCGGAACCTCCTTTATTTGTGGAAACCTCAAAGACAAGGTCTTTCTGGACTGTGGGAAAGAAGCTGAGATACGGAACTTCGCCTTTGGCCTCTGTCTAGTGGCTGACCCGTCTAGGCCAGGGCTCACCCTCTCTGAGTGACACATATATCACTCTGCACACCTGGTGAATGTAACCACAGTGCTGGAGGCCTGGGCTGGATCTCAGCGGGCCACCACTCATAGCCCAGCAGCTCTGCAGACCATGTTGGGAGAAGGCAGAGTATTAGCCCTGACAAGTGTGGGTACGGGTAGCACAGGTAGAAAAATGAGCAATAGCCTCTGTTAACTTGGTCGTCCTCCAAAACTGTGTCTGCTGACTCCTCCTCAGAACCGCTAGAGGTAGGGATTGGCAAATGCCCCTGGGAAGAGCAAAGACTGTTATCCGTAGGAGAAACTGAGCTTCAAAGCGGGATTCTACTTGATAGGGAAATTTTATTGAAACCTCCAAAGCCCGTGACATGAAAACAAAGCTCAGCACAGGTTGTTAATGAATTGAACCCACTGCACACAGTACGAGTCTTCATAAACTAATACCAGACCAGGCAAGTCCTAACTTGTTTGTGGGTGTTAGGAGGGGGGAGCATGAACTGCAATTTAAATTATAACACTAACTGCATATACCAGCTGAAGAAATCACCCAACAAAACCACCCTGAAAGGTTTTTAAAGTAGAAGTTGGTGTAGCTATTGTAAATTGATGCTGAGGAAAACCAGAAGCATTTTGAAGGTTTTGAAGTCTCATTATATTTAAACAGCCTAGGTTTGCTGCTATATAGTTTATGAGCCTGAAAATGAAATTACAGGACATAAAATATAAAAAAACCTAATCAATATCATATAACCAGGAAGCTTGGAAATTTAAAGGACGTCTCATGTGCTACAGTTGAGGCCCTGAATGCCAGAAGAGAGCATATGGAGAGGAAGTTGGAGGTCAGATTACACCCCCGTTACCTTGTCCAAGTGTAATGGTTCTCTCATCAGCTCAATTTTGAGGCCTAACGTCCAAGACATGGATGACTTCAGCTGCTTCACCTCCTCATTCCCGTTTGTATCTTTTCTCATTGCCGGCAGATTCAGTGTGAAATGATCAGTTATTTTATCATTCAGCACTTGTAAAGACTTCCTGATCTTATTTCCACATGAATAGTAAATTGTTAAGAGATGTTCTCAGAAGACAAAGGGAGGATAAAGTTTTCCCTTTCCTCCATCACAAGAGTTGATTGAAGCTCTTCCTAACTGCTCCCCTCCACCCTCTAGGGCTCAGAACAGCTTTTGCAATTTGGGGTTTTGGTGAAAAAGGTTGGCCACAAATTCCAGCTATCACAGTTCCTAGATGTGTGACCTGGGACAAGTCACTCCTTGAAACTTACTTTTCTCAACTAATAATGGAGATAGGTCTCTACTCAAATATTACCCCCTCGGAGACATCTGACTCAGCCACCTTATCAATAATGGTCCCATCCCTCCATTTTCAAAAAAAAAATCTCCTTAACCTGTTTTATTTTTAATCACTGACTTTTAACTGCATTTCTCTTTGTTGATGTGTTAACAATAGAAGGCACACCCACCACCTCCCCGCCCAGGTACTGCATTCCTGCCCCTGGAACAGTGTCTCTTCTTAGTAACAGCAAGTGTAATCATGAATAATAAGGTCAGGTAATAGATACATGTAAAGGCAGGGAAGCTGTAAGATAAATGCGGGAAATGCCAACATGTATAGGTAGAGAAGGGGAATACAAAGCTCACAGTGAAGAAGTAAAAAGGATGGTGGGAGGGTTAGGAGGTAAGTCAGCAGAAGATGGTATCAAGGGAGCCAAGTGTGGGGAGACTGAAGGAGGAGGGCAGTGATAATATGGCAGATCCAGACACTGCAGATGTGGGAAGCCTATTCCAGTCCCCCGACGTCCACTTGTGAAATAGTAGCAAAGACATACATTGGTCTCTGCTCCTAGTTCCTTACCCAGAGCTCCTAAAACCCTTGTACCCTCCTTGGTAATAGGAGTATTTTTGTTCTCCGGGCAGGCTCCTAGATGGGGTTGGTCATCAAAAAAATCAAGCCATGACTGGAGAAAGGAGACAGGCTGCAATAGAGTTAATAATCGACCATGCCAGTGCAATGAAGTCTCCATAAAAAAAAAAAAAAAAAAAAAAATGGAGGTTTGGAAAACTGGATCGATGAACACATTCATATCCTGGGAAACTGGTGACTCCAACTCCACGAAGACAGAAGCTCCCTGCTCAGGACTCTTCCAGACCCTTCACTCCATGTACCTCCTCATGAGTGTTCATTCATGTCCCTCATTATATCCTTTATAATAAATCAGTAGATGTTCCCTGAATTCTGGGGCCATTATAGCAAATTACTAAACCCAGTAAGGGGGTTGTGGGAACCCTGATTTTAAACCATAAGCACAGGTGACACCTGGACTTGTGATTGGCATCTAGAGCCGGGGGGAGTCTTGTGGCGCAGAACCCTTAACCTGTAGGGTCTGGACTAACTTTGGTTAGTATCAGAATTGAATTGAATTGTAGGACACCTGGATGATGTCATGGAATTGCTTGGTGTGGTGTCATTGCACATCTGGTCACAGAAGTGTTCTGTGTGAGTGTGTAAAGGACAAGAAAAGAGTATGTTTTCTCAGACACTATTCAACATTAATGAGTATTTGTGCATTGCCCTTATGCACAAAACCGAGTACCGAGGCGCACATAGAAAGAATGGCTTCACTATTTATCATCTGGGTGGGGAGAGGGGTTGACACTGCAGATGCCCCACCCTGTGCCCCTCCCACCCACCCTTAAGTATACCTGCTCTGTGGTCCACAATCCCAGGCATACTGGTGGCTTCTTACTACAAGCACCCTCTTGTGTCTTTTTTTGTTTTACTTTTTTTTTATTATGTTATGTTAATCGCCGTACATTATATCATAAGTTTTTGATGTACTGTTCCATGATTCATTGATTGCATATAACACTCAGTGCTCCATGCAGTACATGCCCGCCTTAATACCCATCATCAGGCTAACCCATCCCCACCACCTCTCTTCCCTCTAGAACTGTCAGTTTGTTTCTCAGAGTCCATAGTCTCTCATGGTTTGTCTCCCCCTCCGATTTCTCCCCCTTCATTCTTCCCTTCCTGCTATCTTCTTCTTGTTTTTTTTCTTTTAACATATTTTAATATATTATTTGTCTCAGAGGTACAGGTCTGTGATTCAACAGTCTTACACAATTCACAGCGCTCACCATAACACATACCCTCCGCAATGTCTATCACCCAGACACCCCATCGCTCCCAACCCCCACCACTCCAGCCACCCTCAGTTTGTTTCCTGAAATTAAGAATTCCTCATATCAGTGAGGTCATATGATGCATGTCTTTCTCTGATTGACTTATTTCACTAAGCATATTACCCTCCTGTTCCATACATGTCATTGCAAATGGCAAGATTTCATTCCTTTTGATGGCTGCATAATATTCCATTGTATATATATACCACCTCTTCTTTATCCAGTCAACTGTCGATGGACATCTTGGCTCTTTCCACAGTTTGGCTATTGTGAACATTGCTGCTATAAACATTGGGGTGCATGTACCCCTTCAGAACCCTACATTTGTATCTTTGGGGTAAATACCCAGTCATGCAATTGCTGGATCGTAGGGTAGCTCTATTTTCAACTTTTTGAGGAACCTCCATACTGTTTTCCAGAGTGTCTCCACCGGCTTGCATTCCCACCAACAGTGTAGGAGGGTTCTCTTTTCTCCCCATCCCCACCAACATCTGTTGTTTCCTGACTTGTTAATTTTAGCCATTCTGACTGGTGTGAGGTAATATCTCATTGAGGTTTTGATTTGGATTTCCCTGATGCCAAGCGATGTTGAGCACTTTTTCATGTGTCTGTTGGCCATTTGGATGTCTTCTTTGGAAAAATGTCTGTTCATGTCTTCTGCCCATTTCTTGATTGGATCATTTGTTCTTTGGGTGTTGAGTTTAAGAAGTTCTTTATAGATTTTGGATACTAGCCCTTTATCTGATATGTCATTTGCAAACATCTTCTCCCATTCTGGCAGTTGTCTTTTGGTTTTGTTGACTGTTCCTTTTACTGTGCAAAAGCCTTTTATCTTGATGAAGTCCCAGTAGTTCATTTTTCCCCTCTCTTCCCTTGCCTTTGGCGATGTTTCTAGGAAGAATTTGCTACGGCTGAGGTCGAAGAGGTTGCTGCTTGTGTTGTCCTTTTGGATTTTGATGGACTCCTGTCTCACACTTAGGTCTTTCAACCATTTTGAGACTATTTTTGTGTGTGGTGTAAGGAAATGGTCCAGTTTCATTCTTCTACATGTGGCTGTCCAGTTTTCGCAACACCCTTTGTTGAAGAGACTGTCTTTTTTCCATTGGTCATTCTTTCCTGCTTTGTTGAAGATTAGTTGAGGGTCCATTTCTGGGCTCTGTATTCTGTTCCATTGATCTATGGGTCTGTTTTTATGCCAGTACCATACTGTCTTGATCACAGCTTTGTAATAGAGCTTGAAGTCCGGAATTATGATGCCGCCAGCTTTGCTTTTCTTTTTCAACATTCCTCTGGCTATGCGGGGTCTTTTCTGGTTCCATACAAATTTTAGGATTATTTGTTCCATTTCTTTGAAAAAAGTGGATGATATTTTGATAGGGATTGCATTGAATGTGTAGATTGCTCTAGGTAGCATTGACATCTTCACCATATTTGTTCTTCCAATCCATGAACATGGAACATTTTTCCATTTCTTTGTGTCTTCCTCAATTTCTTTCATGAGTATTTTATAGTTTTCGGAGTACAGATTCTTTGCCTCTTTGGTTAGATTTATTACTAGGTATCTTATGGCTTTGGGTGCAATTGTAAATGGGATCAACTCCTTAATTTCTCTTTCTTCTGTCTTGTTGTTGGTGTATAGGAATGCCACTGATTTCTATGCATTGATTTTATATCCTGCCACTTTACTGAATTCCTGTATGAGTTCTAGCAGTTTTGGGGTGGAGTCTTTTGGGTTTTCCACATAAAGTATCATATCATCTGCAAAGAGTGAGAGTTTGACTTCTTTGCCAATTTGGATGCCTTTGATTTCTTTTTGTTGTCTGATTGCTGTGGCTAGGACTTCTAATACTATGTTGAATAGCAGTGGTGAGAGTGGACATCCCTGCCATGTTCCTGAAGTTAGGGGGAAAGCTCTCAGTTTTTCCCTATTGAGAATGGTATTCGCTGTGGGTTTTTCATAGATGGCTTTTAGGATATTGAGGTAGGTACCCTCTATCCCTATACTCTGAAGTGTTTTGATCAAGAAAGGATGCTGTACTTTGTCAAATGCTTTTTCTGCATCTATTGAGAGTATCATGTGGTTCTTGTTCTTTCTTTGATTAATGTATTGTATCACATTGATTGATTTGCAGATGTTGAACCAATCTTGCAGCCCAGGGATAAATCCCACTTAGTTGTGGTGAATAATCCTTTTAATGTACTGCTGGATCCTATTGGCTAGTATTTTGGTGAGAATTTTTGCATCCATGTTCATCAGGGATATTGGTCTGTAATTCTCCTTTTTGATGGGGTCTTTGTCTGGCTTGGGGATCAAGGTAATGCTGGCCTCATAAAATGAGTTTGGAAGTTTTCCTTCCATTTCTATTTTTTGGAACAGTTTCAGAAGAATAGGTATTAATTCTTCTTTAAATGTTTGGTAGAATTCCCCTGGGAAGCCATCTGGCCCTGGGCTTTTGTTTGTTGGGAGAGTTTTCATTAGTGCTTCAATTTCCTTAGTGGTTATAGGTCTGTTCAGGTTTTCTATTTCTTCCTGGTTCAGTTTTGGTAGTTGATACATCTCTAGGAATGCATCCATTTCTTCCAGGTTATCTAATGCTGGCATATAGTTGTTCATAATATGTTCTTATAATTGTTTGTATTTCTTTGGTGTTGGTTGTGATCTCTCCTCTTTCATTCATGATTTTGTTGATTTGGGTCATTTCTCTTTTCTTCTGGTAAGTCTGGCCAGGGGTTTATCAATCTTGTTCATTCTTTCAAAGAACCAGCTCCTAGTTTCGTTGACCTGTTCTCCTCTTCTTTTGGTTTCTATTTCATTGATTTCTGCTCTGATCTTTATTATTTCTCTTCTCCTGCTGGGTTTAGGCTTTATTTGCTATTCTTTCTCCAGCTCCTTTAGGTATACGGTTAAGTTATGTACTTGAGACCTTTCTTGCTTCTTGAGAAAGGCTTGTATTGCTATATACTTTCCTCTTAGGACTGCCTTTTCTGTATCTCAAAGATTTTGAACAGTTGTGTTTTCATTTTCATTGGTTTCCATGAATTTTTTAAATTCTTTTTTAATTTCCTGGTTGACCCATTCATTCTATAGTAGGATGCTCTTTAGCCTCCATGTATTTGAGTTCTTTCCAACTTTCCTCTTGTGATTGAGTTCTAGTTTCAAAGCACTGTGGTCTGAAAATAGGCAGGGAATGATCCCAATCTTTTGGTACTGGTTGAGACCTGATTTGTGACCTAGGATGTGATCTATTCTGGAGAATGTTCCATGGGCACTAGAGAAGAATGTGTATTTTGTTGCTTTGGGATGGAATGTTCTGAACATACCTGTGAAGTCCATTTGTTCCAATGTGTCATTTAAAGTCTTTATTTCTTTGTTGATCTTTTCCTTAGATGATGTGTCCATTTCAGTGAGGGGGGTGTTAAATTCCCCCACTATTATTGTATTGTTGTCAATGTGTTTCTTTGCTTTTGTTATTAATTGCCTTATATAATTGGCTGCTCCCATGTTAGGGTCATAGATATTTACAATAGTTAGATCTTCTTGTTTCATAGACCCTTTCAGTAGAATATAGTGTCCTTCCTCATCTCTTATTACAGACTTTGGTTTAAAATCTAATTTGTCTGATATAAGGATTGCCACTCCAGCTTCTTTTGGTGTCCATTAGCATGGTAAATTGTTTTCTACCCCCTTTGAAAGACACCTTTCAATCTGGAGGTGACTTTGGGTCTAAAATGAGTCTCTTGCAGACAGCATATCGATCGGTCTTGTTGGTTTTTTTTTTTAAGATTTTATTTATTTATTTGAGAAAGAGAGAATGAGAGAGAACACATGAGAGGGGGGAGGGTCAGAGGGAGAAGCAGACTCCCTGCTGATCAGGGAGCGCAATGCAGGACTCGATCCAGGGACTCCAGGATCATGACCTGAGCCAAAGGCAGTTGCTTAACCAACTGAGCCACCCAGGCGCCCGGTCTTATTTTTTTATCCAATCTGATAGCCTGTGTCTTTTGATTGGGGCATTTAGCCCATTTACATTCAGGGTAACTATTGAAAGATAGGAATTTAGTGTCATTGTATTGCCTGTAAGGTGACTGTTACTGTGTATTGTCTGTGTTCCTTTCTGGTCTATGTTACTTTTAGGCTCTCTCTTTGCTTAGAGGACCCCTTTCAATATTTCTTGCAGGACTGGTTTCGTGTTTGCAAATTCCTTTAGTTTTAGTTTGTCCTGGAAGCTTCTTATCTCTCCTTCAATTTTCAATGACAGCCTAGCTGGATATAGTATTCTTGGCTGCATATTTTTCTCATTTAGTGCTCTGAATATATCCTGCCAGTCCTTTCTGGCCTGCCAGGTCTCTATGGATAGGTCTGTGGCCAATCTAATGTTTCTACCATTGTAGGTTACAGATCTCTTCTCCCGAGCTGCTTTCAGAATTTTCTCTTTGTCTCTGAGACTCGTAAGTTTTACTATTAGATGTCGCGGTGTTGACCTATTTTTATTGATTTTGAGAGGGATCCTCGGTGCCTCCTGGAATTTGAAGCCTGTTTCCTTCCCCAAATTAGGGAAGTTCTCTGCTATAATTTGCTCCAATATGCCTTCTGTCCCTCTCTCTTTCTTCTTCTTCTGGGATCTCAATTATTCTAATATTGTTTCTTCTTAAGTATCACTTATCTCTCGAATTCTGCCCTCGTGATCCAGTAGTTGTTTATCTCTCTTTTTCTCAGCTTCTTTATTTTCCATCATTTGGTCTTCTATGTCACTAATTCTCTCTTCTGCCTCATTTATCCTAGCAGTTAGAGCCTTCATTTTTTATTGCATCTCATTAATAGCCTTTTTGATTTCGACTTGGTTAGATTTTAGTTCTAAAAAAGATTTTTTTAAAAAAGGGATTGATAAGATGTTGGTTGAAAAAGGGAAAATGAAAAATTCAAAAAAAGAAAAAGAAAAAGAAAGTTAAAAAAATTTTAACTTTGAAAGACTAAAAATTATGGGGAAAGGTTGTGAATTCTATGTCGAGTATCCCCTAGCATTGGAGTTCTGCCATTCTCATTGTTCACTAAACTTGGTCTTGGCTGGCTGTTCTTGCTGATCTTCTGGGGGGAGGGCTTGTTGCCATGGTTCCCAAATGTCTTTGCTGGTGGACCAATTGCCCCACCCTGGCCAGGTCCAGGCTAAGTAATCTGCTCGGGTTTGCTCTCGGGAGCTTTTGTTCCCTGCAAGCTTTCCCTACAGCTTTGGAGGACTAGAGTGAAAATGGCGGCCTTCCAATCTCTGCCCCAGAGGAGTTGAGAACTCAGGGCCCCCCTCCTCAGTGTGCCCCCAGAGAAAAGCAGTCAGTCACTCCCATCTCGCCGGTCTCCAGTCACACTCTGTGCTCACCCAGCCAGTGACCGAGCATTTCTATCTCTGGCTCACGACGCCATTTGGAGTCTCCAAACCCAGCAGATTCCTGTGGTGCACTCCTGTGCTGCTCCCCCTGGGGGAGGAAGGGGAGTCTCCCTGGATCTGCCGCTTGTTGGGTCCCTGCTGGAAGAGCAGTGACCCAGCTGTGCTGCGGATCACAGTTTATGGCAACCCAGAGCTGAGAGCCCCCTCCTCAGTTCCGTCTCTGCAGCTGACTTCCCCGCTCCGATACCCTGGAGCTCTGCCACACTCAGGCACCCTTGGTCTTTCTGTGACCCTGAGGGTCCTGAAACCTCACTGTCCCAGTGAGGGTTCCACCCCCCGCTTAGCCACTGGAGCGATGTCCCTCAGCAGAGCTGACTTCTAAAAGTTCTGATTTTGTGCTCCGCTGGTCTACCACTTGCTGGTAGCAGCTGATGGAGGCCCCCTCCCTCCACCGTCTGTCTTCCCGAATATTGCCTCAGATTCACTTCTCTGCATGTCATGCCTTCCAGAAAGTGGTCACTTTTCTGTTCAGGGAGTTAATGCTATTCTTTTCTTTGATCTCCTGTTGAGTTCTTAGGTGTACAGAATGGTTTGATCCCTATCTAGCTGAACTCCTGGGACCAGACAAAATTTAGGTCTCCTAGTCCTCTGCCATCTTGCTCCTCCCCCCATCCCTGCCTTTTTCTTCCCTCTTTTGTCCTTTGTGTGAGGTTTCTCCCTCACTAGTTTCTTCACAGCCATGTGTGATTTCACTGTTCAGGAAAGCCAATACTCCTGGAAAAAACAGGGTCATCCCTCAAGGCAGATAGGAGTCATTGGGTCAAGGTCCCAGGCTCCCTGTCCTTCAGGCGACAAGTCTGGGATGGGTCTGTGAAGTTCCTCAGAGGTTCCTGGGTGGGCCTGAGCCCCAAGTGCCCATGGAGTACTTGTTCACTAACACACACATCATAGGGTTTTTTTCCCTGTTCTATCTTATTTTCCTCACTCCTCCCCAACTCACTGGCATCCCGTCCAAATAGACAACCTACCTCCAAGTCTTTATCTCAGGATTTGCTTTCAGGGGCACCTAAATTAAGCATGTACAGTAATTGATAACCTAGAATACATGATGTTAAATCAGAAGCATAGAATTAATGTTGATTAAAATAAGAAATTGACATTTCTGGGGAAGATGACATGACTCTGGTCTATGACCAACAGTGGAAGAAAGTTTTTATGGCAGGACCTTGAATGGTTGGTAGAATTTTTGTAGTAGAATAGGGTGGAGGAGATGAGAAGGTATGAAAAAATGTGAGAAAGGAGAGAAGATGAGGGAAAGTGGGCTTTGAGAACAAGAACTTGATATTGTGACTAAGAAGGTTGATGTACTGAGTAGAAGAAAGTCCCAGAAGTATTGATTGGGGTGGGATTATAAAAGATCTTGGAGCTGTAATCATCAAGACAGTATGGTACTGGCACAAAAACAGACACATAGATTAATGGAACAAATAGAGAACCCAGAAATGGACCCTCAACTCTATGGTCAACTAATCTTCAACAAAGCAAGAAAGAATATCCAGTGGAAACAAGACATCTCTTCAACAAATGGTGTTGGGAAAATTGGACAGCCACATGCAGAAGAATGAAACTGAACCACTTTCTTACACCATACACAAAAACAAAATCAAAATGGATGAAAGACCTAAATGTGAGACAGGAATCCATCAAGGAAACAAAAGCAAAAATGAACTATTGGGACTTCATCAGGGTAAAGGTCTTTTGCATAGCAAAGGAAACAATCAACAAAACTAAAGGGCAACCTACAGAATGGGAGAAGATATTCACAAATGACATATCAGATAAGGGCTAGTATCTAAAATCTATAAAGAACTTATCAAATTCACCCCCAAAACCCAAAAAAATCCAGTCAAGAAATGGGCAGAAGTCATAAACAAACATTTCTCCAAAGAAGACATTCAAATGGCTAACAGGCACATGAAAAAATGCTCAACATCATTGACCATCAGGGAAATACAAATCAAAACCACAGTGAGATATCACCTCACACCAGTCAGAATGGCTAAAATTAGCAACTCACAAAGCAACAGATGTTGACAAAGATGTGGAGAAAGGGAAACCCTCATACTGCTGGTGGGAATGCAATCTGGTGCAGCCACTCTGAAAAACAGTATGGAGGTTCCTCAAAAAGTTAAAAATAGAGCTACCCTATGATCCAGCAATTGCACCACCAAGTATTTATCCAAAAGACACAAAAATAGTGATTCGAATGGACACATGCACCCCAATGTTTATAGCAGCAATGGCCACAATTGCCAAACTGTGGAAAGAGCCCAGATGCCCATTGACGGATAGATAAAAAAGTCGTGGTATATATATGCAATGGAATATTACTCAGCCATCAAAAGGAATGAAATCTTGCCATTTGCAGTGACACGGATGGAACTAGAGGGTATTATGCTAAGTAAAATAAGTCAGTCAGAGAAAGAAAAATACTATATGATTTCACTCATATGTGGAATTTAAGAAACAAAACAGATGAACATAGAGGAAGGGAAGGAAAAATAAAATAACAGAAAGAGAGGCAAACCATAAGAGATTCTTAACTATCGGAAACAAACTGAGGGTTGCTAGAGGGGAGGTGGGTGGGGGGAGGGGTGATTGGGTGATGGGCATTAATGAGGGCACATAATGTAATAAGCAATGGATTTTGTATGCAACTGATAAATCACTAAATTCTACTCCTGAAACTAATAATACATTATATGTTAACTAAATTGAATTTACATAAAAAATTAAAATGAAAACAAAAACAAAGGAAAAACAAACAAAAGAAAGATCTGAGTTTAGCTAAGATTTAGGAACTTGAATCCATAGGAAATTGGGAGCCATGAAGAGTTTTTGAACAGTGGTTTGACTGAGATAACAGAAGAGATTTAGTATTTGACTGGGATGGAAGGATCCCAGTATATAAGAGTGAAGAATCAGACCATAAGGACCTGCACTATGGTGGTCTTTCTGGGAATGTATGGGAATAGATAAATGTGAGGGAATGTGGTTGGGACCATATCATACCACCCAGTCCCCTGTTAGAGAGAGTGTCATAGCTCTAGCTGCTGGGAAGGGCTGTGGGCAGACACCCTTCAGCTCTCAGTGGCTTCGTGGGGGGGGGGGGGTGGCGCAGAGAACCACCTCACTCAAAGGCACCTCTTCAAGTGGTTCATGCATAGTCTGGGAGCATAAAAGACTGGTCACCTCAATCCAACCTGGATGAACTCTGATGGGCCATTTTCACTCCACGGTTGCCCATCCTATTGATCAAGGTTGACATTGGGCATTCATCACAGCTCAGCTTCTCCCTCTGCCCACCCCTCTTCCTTTCCCTCCTCTCAGAGGTGTCAGTCCCAAAAGTACTTCTTAATAATAAACACCTTGAGTGCTAAACTCTACCTCAAAATCTGCCTCTTGTGAACCTAACCTGCAACAGGAAGAATGCAAAGGGATGGGGGTGGTGAGGACAAAGTTGGTGATTGCATTTGGAGGACAAAGAAGAAATCATTTGGCTTCCAGAATAACTGGGAGGATTTGGTAACAAATGGTCCCATCAACCAAACTCAAGGATTGAGAGTAAGGAATTGATTTCAAGAGGATTTGGTTTGTTTGGTTTCAGACATAAGGGATCTAAAGAATCCATGTGATTTGTCATCCCCTAACATGGAGACAATTGGTTTTCCCCTACTTCTTGCAACAGTTCTGGCCCCATGGCTACAGACTGGGCCAGTCCTGGTTCCCAGCCAATCAGAATCCTTCAGTAGGATTTCCTAATTGGAAAGAAGGAGTCATTATCTCCTCTGGTCCTGAAGCTGCTGATTAAGCCCCAGATATCCAGGGGCCATTATGTCACTTGTTTCTGGGACAAGCCCTGCATGGGAATAAGAGCAAAGATGGGTACTTCTAGGATTGCATTACATTATATAAGACTCCATCTTAGCAGATTGAAAAGTCTTGTGTTCACCTTAAAAAAACAAATGGCCATATTGCAGAGAGGATCACTGGAAGGTACCCTGAAAATGGTCCTGGTATACAGCCATTGAGAAAATATAGACTCAGTCCCTCAACCACATGGAACCAGATTTTGCCAAGGACCTGAATAAAACTAGAAAGAGGACAGGGAGCTGTAGATGAGAATGCATCCTGGCTGACACCTTGACATCAGTCTCATGGAGCCCTGAGCAGAGGACCCAGCAAAGTTTTGCCCAGACTCCTGGCCCACAGACACTGTTAGTTAATCAAAGTATGTTTCCCTAAGCCACTAAGTTTATGGTGTTTGTCATGCAGCAATAAAATACTACTATGCTGTCCTTCCCACATCTATAATTGGGAAATCCCATTTTCTCTATTAAATTTGTCCAAGTCAATTTTCTTCCTTTTCAACCAAGGGAGTTTGAGAGATGAGTGGATCATAGATGTATAGAAAACTGAGCCACCTAACAAAGAAGGGAGTTTTATGAATTCCAGGAAGACAGAATACTTGAGATGCATTATATTAGGGCTCAAAAATATTTGATGACCTGCTCTGGAGGAGTATATACATATATACAGCCATGGTATCTAGAATATCTGGGCCAAAACAAACATAATCTTGTTATTGCAAGCCATAAAACAATGTGTATCTGTACTAATTGAGTGCAGAGGGGAGAGAACTTCATTCAATTGCTATTTCTTGAACATGGACAGTGACATGGGGTAAAGAGGCCCTGGTGGGCTTGCTAGGTTTCTACCTTGCTTAGTTTACAGATTGATACCCTGCTGTCTTTGTCTTAGCTGCCCTGTGCACAGCTCACTGGGCCTCTTGCTGCGTATATGGCATGGGGGTAGTCTGTGTCTCAGACAGCTTGGGCCCTGTGCTTCAACAGCTGTTTTATGGAGCTATGCTTTATTATACTAATTTCTAATTTGACTCAAAAGCCCCAGTACAAAAGATGAGGAGAGGAGAGTCTTAAAGCATCTTGGGGGAAAATGTTAGGTGAGAAGATGTGGCACTTGTAAAAATTCTTTATAGTGCTATAAGGATCTGGAGTTGAAGAGGACTGGGGGCAGTAGGGGCTTTTCCTGACCTATCGCCTCCCATTTGGACTTTGCTCTAAGAAGGAAAGAACAAACTTTGGAGTGTCTTTAGGGTGGCTCTCCACATTAATGTATACCAGAACTTCTTGTGGGTTTATTTTAAAATAATGATTATTATTTAATGAGTCGGGATAGAGTTTTGGTTCTTACCAATCTTTCTGAAAATCTCCTTTTAACAACACCTCTGATCTTGCCAATAGGATCCAGCATGAGCTTGATCATGTGTTTGGATCCAGCTGCCAGTTTGCTGGAAATTTGAGGAACACTTTGGGGGTACAGATTGTAAGATCCAGACTGTGGAGACTCTTCAGGTCAGACAGATTGCTTCTTCAGTGGATAAATTAAAAGGAAAAGAAAAGGATGAAGAAAGATCTTAGAAGTTAAAAAGGATTTAAACAACATTTCAAGTTTAAAAAAATGCAGGGAAGGAATTACTATCAAAGAAGGTTGATGTGAACCTTTGGAGGGGAGGGGGCACTGAGGCTGGAATGGACACATGAAAGGCTCTGGCCAAGTTCTCTTTCTTTACCTGAGTAGCAGTTACAAGAGTGTTCCCTAAATTATGTGTGCTTTTTGTGTAATTTTCTGTATTTCTGTTTTATTTTACACTAGCAAGGTAAAAAGAAAAAAAAAAACAAAAACACTCCTAAGGTGAGTTTGATTTGGAAGTAGGGATGCCTTAACTTGCTGTATTCCAGCCATGGTACTAGGAACCCTCATATCCCCCAGGATTAATTTAAATTGATTTGGGGTGGTTATTGGGTTTTTTCATTTTATAATAGGAAACTGAAACTCAGCAAAGTTTTGCTGATGTGTTATAATATAGTTAAATAGTCTTGAAAATTCCAGTTTTCTTCAGACTCTTAATTATAGAAAACAAACTGCTGGTTACCAGAGGGGAGGGGTGGGGAATGGGTGAGATAGGTGATGGGGATTAAGGATGCACCTGTCATGATGAGCACGGGGTGATGTATGGAAGTGTCGAATCACTAAATTGTACACCTGAAACTAATATAACACTGTATCTTAACTAACTGGAATTAAAATAAAAACTTAAAAAAAAAAAGAAAATTCCAGTTTTCTTGAAGGGGTACCACATGTGGGGACCAGATGAAGAAGCTCAGGATAAACCCCTTCCTTTGGTTTCACAGAACCCTAAAACACAAGAAGTGGAGGGCACATTACAGGTAACATGCCATAAACACCTCTCCATTTTTCAGTTAACACACTCAAGTCCAGAGAGAAAAGACCCCACACCCAGCTAGTTATTGAGAGGGCATGTGTCCAGGTTTTCAGAAGTGTGCCTCACCCTTTCCTGACATTAATTCATTTAACCCTCTGCCACTCTGTAGGTGAGTAGTAATTGGAGCTCTGAGAGGTGAAAGAATTTTGAGTCATGGCTTGAAAGTGACAGTTTGGAGTTGATCCATGTTGGGGTTCCCAGGTCCAAGCACAGGATTTTTAAGCATATTCCAAGAGGACTTATTCTGCCAATAACAACCTAGAAAACCACCTTGGTGAATGTGTTGGACAGAGCTGTGCTGGTTATTCTCTCTTCCCCTCCCCATTACTCCAAATCCCTTGTCCATCCTTCTCTACTTTGCCAAGGGCCTGACCCCCCCCCCAAACTTTGTCCAGTCATCAGGTTTCCTTGGGGCTCTGGTCACTGCATGAGTTCAGTCAATGAGAGGCTCTGGCAAGAGACCAGAGGGTGGGAAAAGAATGGATGGGGTATTTCTCTGCCTGCCATCCCCCTGCTTCGACTCAGGTTGTGTGGCAATGGCTGAGTCCTCTATCATGCAGCTCCCTCCCTTATGCCAACTCTCACAGGCTTTTGCAAACACCAAGCCCTCTCCTCGCCCCTTCAGGCCAGAGGTAGTAATGGCTCCCCCATGCTGCTCATCTCTGGATGCCTCAACCTTCCTTCTTGGTTCCCTTAACTGTGCACACATTTTCACAAAGAGTCTTGCCTTTAAATTATTTTCAGTTAAAACTTTTTGAGTAGAAGTCAGTTTCCTACCAAGATCCAGACTGATACAGAGACTGACCACATACAGATGTGGGGTGAGCATGAATCTTAGTCCACAAACTTGGGAATGAAAATCATGTCATGCTACTTCATTTTCTTTTGTTCAGTTAAATTCAATCTGACTCCAGGATATCTGAAATTGGCTGGTAGGGCACCCAGTATAAGGCACCCCCAGGTCTATATGAAGATTGCAGGAGTCTCATGCTCAGCCAAATATTCTGTAAGACCTCTCCATCTTCAGGATATGCAGGTCACCTCTGTGATTCCACTGTCCAGTGCACACAGTCCCTTGAAGTCTGGGGATCCTGCTGTGCTGTGCCACAGCCATCCTGAACCTCAGGGCCCAGGTGCAGCCTCCTCAGATGGGCCCACAGTCATACTCTGGCCTCCAGAGGTCCTGTCACTCCCTCAGGGCCCTGTGGAGCAGTGGACAAATCCTCAGCATCCCTGAAACTCTGGGTGTCTTTCTGTTCTCAGTCTCAGTTTGCACACCCAATTTTGGCCCAGCCTCCACACCTCTTCTTGAATCAGGAAAGATCAAGGATTGGGGCTGTCTCCTCGACCAGGAGACAAGAGAAAAATACAGAAAGGACAAAACACAAAGGTAATTGGAGATAAGACTTGCAATGCACCATAAAGCCTAGACAACATAAAGTGTACTCCATCACTCCCTTAATAAGCTCTTATGGAACCAGACACTGTTCTCACTCTCTTGGAAACAAGAATTGAAGGAGAGCAATAGGTGATTAGCCCTACAAACCTGCCATGTGTCAGGGCCTTGTGGGAATTTCCCTGTCTGCCTGATGGAAAGAAATTCAGGGGAGTTCATGAGCAAGCCAAAAATATTTCCCTTCCTGTCTTCAAGAAAAGGGTCAATTCAAGATATGATTTCAGGATCATTTAGTAACACCAACTGAAGATAAGCTTATTTAACTTAATTCCTTTTTTTTGCTACTCAGTTTATTTCATGCTCCCTAAAGTGGAAAAACTAAGAAATGAATGACATTTCAAAAGTAGATACTCACTTTTTAAAGGTACATGATGGGTAAAAGTTTCTTCCCTCAGTTCTGGGGAAGGCAAAGCACAATTGAATTCTCATAAAAATCTTTGTTAAATACCATCATAAAGGAATTTGACAGTACCACTCTATGAGGCTGCCATTACAGAGAATTTTAATAAAATGTGAATAAATCCATGGACATAGTAAGCATTGCATACATGTACATCCAAAGACTTTGTCGTCCCAGGGAGGATGTTGGTTAGACAAGCATAATTATGAGACTTGATCTCCAAAGCTAAAGAAAAGTTACCTGTTTAAAAACAAGTTGTGAAAGTAAAATAATAATCAGATCAAAGTTATATTGTTTTTAATGCCTGATATATTAATGTGTTTTTATAAATTAAAAAAATTTATGAATTTTTATTTGTTCTTCTAATGACACTGATACATATATAATTTTCTAGTGTCTGAAGAGTTTCTCAAGAGAACAGATAACAAACTCGCAAGGGAAAGGCAGAGATGTTCCACACTGAATTTTCCTTCCCTGTTCTTGTCCCTTTGCATGGGGCAAGTACTGTCTTTTACCTTTGTGGAGAGCAACGTGGAACAGTCTGGGCAAGCCATTGCACTTCTTATTTAGCATCTGGCAGAGGAGGAATAGTAGCATGGAGAGCCTCAGGAATTTTTTGAATTGATTTATTCCACTTTTCCAGGGTATGGGAGAAAATTAGCTTTAGAAGAACTAACCATGTGACTTTGGATGAGTCACTAAATTCTCTGGAACTTCTTGTTCCTCG
Organism: Mirounga angustirostris; assembly: GCF_029215605.1. NCBI lineage: Eukaryota > Metazoa > Chordata > Mammalia > Carnivora > Phocidae > Mirounga > Mirounga angustirostris. The sequence continues at coordinate 91,452,733 of NW_026991718.1, read as the reverse complement.
TCTTTAGTTCTAAAGACTTTTATGACTCTGCCTTTCAAAGAACATAGAACATGTGGATAAAGTTCAAAGGCTTTGAAGTCAGATAGGCTGTTCAAATCCTAGTGCTGTGTGACCTTGGATAAGCTACAGAAACTCTCTGTGCCTCAGTGTCTTCACCTTTTAAATGAGAACAAATGCATTATGATGATAGAGACAGTGCATGTAAAGACACTCCAGTGCCTGGCATTTAGTAAGAGCACAGGTGGGTTCTTTTCTTCTTATTGTTAGGGATTATAGCAATAATGCTTTTAGTTGCAATGGGTTATTGACTGCCAAGTGAATTGTTACACATGGACCCTGAAGATGAGATGTGGGAAAAGCTACGTAGGCAACAGATTCTCATGGTCAGCTATTTTATCTTGGCTGTGGAGGGGCACGATTCATGGCAATATAAACAAGATTGCCTCACCTGAATGGCCCAGTGGTCTGAAATTACACCCCAGGAGGTCCTTGAGTTAGTATTGCTCCCTTTCTCAACCTTAAAACTCCAAATGTTTAACCAGTTGAGTCAGCCCCCAATAGGGTGAAATCAGGCATTTTCAGCGACCTTAAAAAGCCAGTTTAACTCTTTAGCTAAGACTCAGAGGGCTGGAGCCAAATCAGAATTAAGATACAAAAAAGAATGTATGAACAGAAAGCTGCAGTTGAAGCTATAGAAGACACACAATAGAAATGCCATTGAGGCACCTGGGTGGCTCAGTAAGTTGAGCGGCTGGCTTTTGGTTTCAGCTCAGGTCCTGGTTTCAGGGTTCTGGGATTGAGTCCCACGTCGGGCTCCCCACTCAGGGGGAGTCTGCTGGAGATTCTCTCTCTCTCCCTCTCCCTCTGCTCTCCCCCCCATTCCTCCCCTCCCCCCCCCACACACTGCTTGCACACGCTCTGTCCCTCTAAAATAAATAAATAAATCCAAAAAAAAAGAAAGAGAGAGAGAAATGTCATTTGAGCGTGTGTACATTTGGTGGGCATGGTCCCCCTGTCAATCACCTACTGCTGTAACTAAGGAAGCTTTGGGGTAGAGCTCACTCTATGCCCCCTCTGGGATGGTAGAAGGGGAAGGGTTCTGGTTGTTTGACCTACACCTGTTGAGAAATAAATGGACAAGCTCACCTATGCATGAGCTTCCTATGCCCTTGGTAAGAGGGAGGTGATCCTTGAAGGCTGACCCTGAACATGACAACCATGGACTGCCCTTGAGACAGGTGGCAGAAGAGGTGGTGGGTATCCTTCCCCAGGGATAGGATACCCTGATGGTATCCCCTCTGCCTTTGTTTCTTTGTTTGTTTACTTATTTCCAACTTTATTGAGATATAATTGACATACAGGATTGTATAAGTTTAAGGTGTACAACACACTGTTCTGATGCACTTATAGATTGTAAAATCTGCTTCAACCAAAGAGTGGCACTCTTAATAGAGAGGATAATTGCATCTTGGTGTGAATTTTTTATCCTATTTTCCCCTAGGCACTGAGGTAGGACTTAGAGAAGCATACAGGTGAGGGGAGGGCAGAAATCCTGGCCATCTGTGGACAGCTGTGCTGGGGTCCACCCTGTGGGTAGAAGCTAGCTTCCCCCCAACTTTGATAAAACCCCTGACCAGTTTTAAACTATTTATTGGAAACCTGATCTCTGACTGGTTGCTCCAATTGCCTTCAGACTGCAGTCTGTTACATGTTTCTAATGGCCTTTGGTGGGTTTACCTGGTGCAAGTAAGTTCTGCCTCCTTAGGAAAACCAGACAAAAAACTAGAATAAAAGCAAATGACAGAATATTTAACAAAATGATAAAGGAAAGACCACAGTAACTTTCTGTTTATATCAAAGTACAGAATGACCAATATTTTACATTAGTGTCTAAATGAGGCAAAAATGTTCATCAATCCTCTATGAATTATCAATCCATGGATGATTTTCAATGCACACAGATTTTGATAGTGTTAGGTTTGATTTCTGGACCAATGAGTTAACATTTTTTGAAAGATCTCTTTATGTTAACTACAGATAATTATCATAACAATTCACTTTTGTAAGGCAAATTTCAACTCTTATGACAATGCTAGTGATCTCAAGTTCAAGTAGCCATGCTCTGCAGCAGTGCTGTAGATAGACTCCCTACCAGCTCTTCATGGCTTTCCACCATCAGGCCAATCCCTCCTTGGTGTTGGATCTGCCTTACCTTGTTCTGGTTTGCTTCCCTCATCCAGCCCCATTACTTAATCCTCTCCATCCAGACACTTTCCTTGAAGTCTCTCTAGCCCCTCTGAGTCCCCAGCCCTCTCTCTTGTCAGTTAGATGGACAATAGCTCACAAATGCCTCAAGATCCCACAAGAATGTGGCTGGCAACTTTTCTCTTCTCTGACCTCTGGCAATCAGTTTCTTTGATATGAAGAGCAAACCACTTCTGTATCCAGTGTGGCTCTTAATCATGTCCTGCACTTTCTACCATTGCTTTGTGTCCTTAGCATCTCTAAGCCCCCAGCATTTAAACCCATGGAAGGGAGCACTGGAGCCTTCTGTGTCCAGGGCATAATGCTGGAGACACCCAAGGACACCCTTGTTCCCCCATACCCAGCAATCCACAGACTGCAAGATGCACTTCCAGGCAAGCTGATTCCCTGGGAAAATCAGGAATGACCTGTTTTTCCCTTGACTCTTTCCTATACCAACTATTAAAGGGCCTGAGAGAGTGACCCACATAGAAGTACTTCCTTTTCTTTCACTGTTTAGTAAATAACATTCTGAGGCCTAGAGAAGGAAGGTGTGGGGAGCAGAATCCTTAATGGCGGAAATCCAGACTGGATAAACAGGAGGAGGTAGAATGAAAATAAAGCAGGTGAAGAGGATGCTGAGGGTGTGGTCTCCTGGCTGGTGAGTGGTGTGAGGCAGTGACATTGGTGTATGCACTGAGGCCCATACATGGTGTTGCTGAGGCCAACTTCAGCCCTGCAGAGTTTTGTCCTTGGTGGTGGTGGGGTGGGGGTGGGGGGGATGCAGGGCTCAACCCAGAGGTCAAGCAGTAGACCAGACAAGTAACTGGATTCCTGCTTAGGACCAGGAGCTTTGCTTCATCTGATCTCATGCTGATAAACATCCTTTCCACTCACTGTATTCTTTTTTTTTTAATTAAGATTTTATTTATTTATTTATTTGACAGAGAGAGACACAGTGAGAGAAGGAACACAAGCAGGGGGAGTGGGAGAGGGAGAAGCAGGCTTCCTGCGGAGCAGGGAGCCCAATGTGGGGCTCGATCCCAGGACCCTGGGATCAGGACCTGAGCCGAAGGCAGATGCTTAACGACTGAACCACCCAGGTGCCCCTCACTGTAATTATTCTTGTGTCCAGAGGGAAACCAGGCCCAGAAAAGTGATGCTCACTTCTGTTCCCATGTCACTCAGACAAAACTGAGATTTGAATTCACATTTGATTTTGGTTTCAAAGGCTTCCAAACTCTTTCTATCATGCTGGTGGTTCTCAAATTGTTCAGGTGTCAGAGAAATTGGAAGGTGTGCACTTTTTCTGCGTTGTGTGGATCACTTGGAAAGATTGATGGGTCAAACTTACAAGAGCTCAATATGCAATTTCACATTAAACCAGATACAGTACCACCTTCTATAGATTCCAGTTCACAAGTGTTAAATGATCCTTTAATATTTACAGGAGAAAAACAGATTGGTATGATTTTTTCTTTCTTCCTTCCTTCTTTCCTTCCCTCCTTCCCTCTCTCTCTCTCTCTCTCTCTTTCTCTCCACAGGGCTTGAACGCATGACCCTGCGATCAAGACCTGAGCTGAGATTAAGAGTTGCATGCTTAACTGACTGAGCCACCCAGGTGCTCCTCGATTGGTAGGATTTTTATGTGACCCAGGAAAAAAGGTCACCACTGAAAATGAGAAATAACGGAAACCCCGTGTCCAGCTTGGGGACCCCTAGTTCTTAGGAAGAGGAGTCTGGGAGACCAGCCCTGGGGCCTGGCCCCTGCTTACCCTGGAGAGAAGCAAGGAGACAAAGAATCCCAGCCCCCTTCCTGCAATCCCCTTTTGCCGCCCCCACACGCCTTCACTACTGCTGTCCCACTAGTCCTGCTATAAATGCCCACCAGAGAAGCAAGTCAGTGATTTCTTTTTTAGATTTTCTCATTTCCTTTTATACAAGTCACCCACACTTTTTGTTAGAAATTTAGAAAATCCAGGTAAACAGCAACGGCAAAATATAAAGAAATAAGTTTACACATTTTCCACTGATATCCCACTGCAATAAACTTTTGGTAATTTTCTGTGCATATATATTCTATGGGTTTTTGTTTTTGCATTCCTGCCTTTCTATGCCAATTAATACATAGCTGCATCTGTGCTTCTCAAAGACAGGTTCCCACCACATGTGCAGTGAATTGCCTGAAGTGCATTTTAAAAACGCATATTCCCAGACTTTTCATTCTACTGAATCAAAATCTTGCACAGTATAGGAGCCAAGAATCTGTTTTTAACAGAATTTTGGAGTGATTGTTATATGTGTTACATGCTGACAGCCATCATCTTTGTCATGCCCCAGAGTATTCCAATTTATATGCCAGAGCCCAATTTATTTAGTCAATGCCCTATTGATAGACACTTCGACGATTTCTGATTTTTTTTAATGCACACATATCTTTACACATTGCTTTCTTTAGACACATTTTGAAAGTGGGGTTGGTGGATCACGGGGTTATAAGATACACTTAGGCTTTTTGTGCCTGTTGCCTGTGCCTGGAGCAGGATACCCGATGTGCAGTGCCCCCACCCCTACCCCAGAGGCACCACAATGTTTAAACCCCCATAATGCCCAGAAGATGGCCTGCTGAAAGTTGGAGGCTGCGGAGGTGAGGATGCCGGTCTGTCAATAGCTGTGGAGCCCAGAGATGAAACTCTGGCAATATCCTACCTTGCCTTACACTGTGTCCTGCCCAAGAGCTGTCACTCCCCATGGCTCCTGCACTTGCTGCCCACAGATGGCCCCAGGCTGACCACTCCCGCAGGTCATCTGATGGCTGCCGAATGAGTGTATCTCCAATGGAGGGACTTGGGAAGGGGGTCTTTTGGGCCTGCACCCAATTCCCGTGTGTGGGTTTTCCCCCACAACAACAAGCAGTTCTTGGGACACCACCTGGGTGTCCTACAATTTAACTCAATTCTGACACTATCTCCCTGGAAATAGCTGCAGATTCCACAGGTTAAGGGTTTAGGCCTATGTGACTCTGCCCCACCCACTCCCCACCCACTTCAGACATCAGCTGCAAGCAAGTTCAGGCTATCTATCGCCTGTGCTTCTGACCAACCATTATAAATCAGAAGTTCCCAAGACTACCACCTCAAGTTTAATTAATTTGCTACAGCAACTCACAGAACTCAGAGAAACTTCTTGCTTATTAGATCATCCATTTATTATAAAAAGGTATAACTCAGAAACAGCCGGATGGGAGAGAAGCACAGGGTGAGTTGTGGGGAACGATGGGAAGCTTCCAAGCCCTCTCTGAGTATGCCACCCTCCCCAAATCTCCCTTGTTCACCAAGGCAGGAAGTTCTCTGAACCCAGTCCTTTCTGGTTTTTATGGAGGTTTAATTACATAAGCATGGTTGATTAAATCATTGGTTTTTGGCCATTAATTCGACCTCCAGTCCCTCCCCTCCATGGAGGTCAGATGTGGACTGAAAGTTCTAACTCTGTAATCACCTGGTTGGGTCCCCTGGCAACCAACCCCATCCTTAGGTGGGGTCCAAAGGTCACCTCATTATCATGACAAGAGTCACATTTATGTCTCTCATCACTTAGGAAATTCCATATATATTATGGTGTGGATGTATATATATATACATATATATATATGGCATTAGTAGGGCTAATTATTAGGGCTAATATATATATATATATTATATATATATAACCAATATATATATATATATAACCAATAGCCCTACTAATGCTATAAGTGAGGATACTAAAACCAGAGAAACATCTTTGTGAAGAATGTTCTAGACTTAATGTTGGCCGAGTGGAAGCAGCCTCTCCCACTGACTACTGCTGACCTCTAATGGCAGAGTAAGGTACTACACCAAAAGACCCTTTGAAAACTGCGAACTTGTTTGTGGTTGATCCAACTCCAGTTGTGAATCCCCCAAGGTCTTTGAATAGGTGCCAAATTTGCTCATCATTTGAGGAGGTTTAACCGAGTGGCATGGCATTGATCCAGTGAGTCATGCTTCAAATGGGACCACTAATTCTTTGGCTGGAGCAGATGATGATCACTGTCATAGATTTATAATGTTGCGTATAGTGTAAAAGTACACAACATCGAACTGTTTACATTGACTCACTAACTAGTTACATATCGGGGTCATCTTCATCCTATGGCTTTAAAGCCCCACGGTTTTCTAGCACATTTCCAGCTGCAGACCATTCATTGCCTGTCCAATTAATTTTCCGTTCTGGTGGGGATGTCTGGCAGAGGCCTTTAGGCCCCCAGCAAATGCCAAACTGACATCTGAGGTCAGACATCCTTGGTGGCTATTACCAAGGTTCAAAAGCTCAAGGAAACCTCATCCAATCACTTGGAAGGGAATTGGCGACAAGGAGCTCATAGATGCCAAATGACTGCTGAAGTCAAAACCTGAAATTGGATGCAGCCAGAGTGCCTGTAAAGTCCTCAAGCTGAGTGACTTGTCTGAAGACGCTGGGCCAGTGGAGATAGGCTAACCTTGGAACTGCATCATCTTCAGTGGAAGGGAGGAGCAGAGGAACCAAGGAAAGATCTAGAAGTAAGACTGAGACCATCACAGAAGTACGGCCAAAAGGAGATGCTTAGGCGGGAAAAGGAGGCATACATAGTACATTTTCATAAAATGTGATGGTGTTTTTGGGTTGTGAGCACTCATTTGAATTTTCTGCTCTCAAACTTCAGGGTGAGACTACCTGAATTTGTGTTCTGAGTTTCTGTATTCTTTATCATTAGTGGAGGGAAAGTGGACGGATTTCACTAGGTAGCAGTTGTGTGCCACATTTGGACTCCAGAGAGATGCTCTGGTCTTTATGTGGTTGAATAAGGCTCTGACTGACAAGGAGATCTTTTCCTCCAACTTTGATGAGTTCCCTTCACCTTTTGGCACAGGGCATGGCTCTGATGTAATCAAATAATTAAGGCTGATGTTTGAAATAAATCCTTAATGGGTTATGACTGCCATTTTTTCTATGTATTTTTAAATGACATATATGTGTGCTAGAATATATATTCACTGTAAAAAACTTAAGGACTACCTAAAAATCTAAAGGAATAATTAAACCACTCAATCCTACTACATGACAATGTTAACATCCAACGTTTTGATATTTTGATGTGTATTCTTACAGTTCTTTTTTTTTAAGATTTATTTATTTATTTGAGAGTGAGAGAGAGTGAGCACAAGCAAGAGGGGCAGAGGGAGAGGAAGAGAGAATCTGAAGCAGATGAACTCGGAGCTCGATGCAGAGCTCAATCTCATGACCCTGGGATCACCACCTGAGCTGAAACCAAGAGTCAGATGGTTAACTGACTGTGCCACCCTGGTGCCCCATACAGTTCTTTTTAAATTATTTGTATCTATTTCCACATTTTTATCTATTTCTTTATTCACACTTGTATCTACAGAATTGGAAATCAAATCATCTATAGTGTTTTGTTAAACTGGTTTATTTTGGTAAATAAACTGGTTTATTTTATTAGCAATGGTAAAGATGCTTATTCTTTGTAATATGATTACATTTGATTTTAAGAAATGTACAATATTCCATCATGAACTTATAACAATTTACCTATCATTTAAGTTATTTTCATCATAATATACTGGAAGGAATCCTGCAATGAACATCCAATAAGTCTTCCTTTGTTTACTTTATTAATAATTCAGAATCACTGAATAAGCAAAGAATCAGCAGGCTGCCTGATCTCCTCAGTCAGTGAATGAAGATGTTTCCATTAAAAGCAATGAGTAGCTTTCCAAAGGTGACACAGAGGAAGTCAGTTAGTGTTACCAAAAAAGTTGTTTCAAATGTAAGCATATAAGATGATCAATAGGGAGGTGAGAAAGTGCCCTTCCACAGCTCATTTACCTGGACCTGAACAAATGTTCTGTTACCCTCTGATTCTGAACCTGAGAGGAGTGGTTCCCATCAAAGGATGTGATGAAGCTCCAGGTGAGTGGGGAGGGGCCCACATCATGGCTGGAGGTCATTCCACACCTCACTTCACTTCATCCTCACAGCACACCATGGAGGCTGCTATTGATTTTTTATTTCACAGATGAGGAATCTGAGGACCAGTGGCAAAGAAAGGGTGCTCAGGAATAGAACAGAGATGAGTACATGCATATACATGCCTGACACTCAAAACCATGACATTAGGAGAGGGCAGGACATCCTAGAGACCAGGAAGCCTTTTCATTTACCCCCTTCTTTTTTTCCCCCAAGGACCCAAGGAGAAATAGCTGATCAAACTGATAAAGCCCAAGCAGTGCTGACAACAGAGAAGGACCTAGTGAAAACTAAAAAATTAGGTCCTTTCCAAGAGATTATCATCCATATCTGGCTGATTTGAATTTGCAAATTATGTCCCCACCCCCTTTATTTTCTTTCATGTGTTTTCCTCAACCTTGAATTTATTTATAAATGCAAATAAGCTAAATAGATGTTAAATATCTATTTAGACTAAAATGTGAATGACTACTCAAAACGATTGGGTATGCTAATTTAGAAAAATTAATTTTCCCATATTTTTGGAGAAAGACTATTTAGCCAAGATAGTTGAAAAAGACCTGAGATAGTTGGGAACTATTCATTAATGGTGAGGATCTAACTATAACCAAAGAGAAAAAACTGAATAAGGACTGAAATACCAATAGGTGTGAACCAATAAGGAACAATCATGAATAGGAGAATAAAGCCAGATAGGGAAAGGGTGGAGTTCCTAATATGGACTGAATTGATAGGTAACCAGTTGGAAAGAATAGCTATTCAACAGGAAATTCAAAGTACTACAGGATCATATTTGGCATTTACCAGTCAAAATTCTTTAAAAAATATTCCATGAAAGGGACAGACAATAGGATTAAAATTTGCTTATGAGTTCTCCTGATGACAGAATTAAGTATCTTAATTACTACAGTCTCAAATAGCTGTGATAGTCCTTATTTTTTTTTTAAAGATTTTATTTATTTATTTGAGAGAGAGAGAATGAGAGAGAGCACATGAGACGGGGGAGGGTCGGAGGGAGAAGCAGACCCCCTGCCGAGCAGGGAGCCCGATGCGGGACTCGATCCAGGGACTCCAGGATCATGACCTGAGCCAAAGGCAGTCGCTTAACCAACTGAGCCACCCAGGTGCCCGTGATAGTCCTTATTTTTATGACCTATGATGACATGTGCTTTATATTATCAATAAATATTGTCAGTAAATATATTCTGAATTGAAACCCAGATTCAAGCCTCTGGAACACAAGATTTATTTCATTAAAATGAATATATATGGCATATTTATATAAAATAGAGCACAGAGAGAAAAATGCAAACTCTGAATTTAGATGGATTTGAGTTCAACCTGACTCTAGTATTTACTAGCCAGAACTGTTGGCAAATTACTCCACTACCATTAGCTTCCATCTTGGATTGTGTAATATGGAAATAATAGCATCTACTTTGCAGGACTGTTGTAAAAGTAATTGGTAAGTTGTGTGGACAGTATTACGTAGTAGACCATTCATGAATTTGTAAGGTATTATGACTGAAAGGAGACAATTGCATTTTCCCTCATTGGATCTGCAGGGATTTGGAAGTATAACTCATAATTCATCCCAGTATTTCCTGGTAGGGTTGAGAACACCCACATGGATAATCCAAAGTAGAATGGGTGAGGAAGATGCTGAGCATGGTAATTCTGGTAGCTCTGGAGAAACAATGGTCAGCCACAAGGTTTCTATACAAGCCTCCAACTCAAGGAGTAGGGGGAAGATGGCCACATTTCTGGCTAGCCACATTTCTGGCTAGCCCTGGTCCCTGTACACTCCAGATACTGCCATGGTGTTTCATCCTCATTTGCTGGGGCTGATGGGAATAATGAAGCTGTGGCTTTACTCATCAACCATTTCCCCTGCTCCAAGTTTCCTCTCAGGCTGCCTAAAGTTCTTCAAGACAAAGTACGATTTGGAAAAGAAGACATCAAACCTTGTGAGATATATATATATATAAATAAATGGAGAGTGAAGGCGAACATGCAAATGGATAACATTCTGTCAGAAAATGAAACTAAACCCTTGGCCAATACTGTCACTGACAGAAGTAAATCAGCAGCAGTTAGCAACACAATTCATCTTCACAGTTAATTTTGTTTCATTTCCGATAGTGAACTTGTTGTACGGTTTCCGTAGCAACACAGCACGTGGTAAAAGTAACTGGGTTTTTCTCAAAGCATCTCTGAGAATGAGGTCAGGTTTATGGATTGCCATCTCATCTTCTATGTGGAGAGATAAAGCCAAAAAAAAAAAAAAAAAAAGAAAGTCCACATTCACACCTGGGTCAGAGCATTGGGACACACAGCTAAAAACATTTATCAGGATTTAATCAAAATACTGTGGAAAAACAAAATATAACTGAGTAAATTTGAAAATTTCATTGGCTTTATGAAGCGATTCACAAATCAAGCGTTATCTCATCCAGCAAGTAGAGAGATTCTCTCTTTGTACAAAATGTAAGGTTTTTATAGGAAGGAGGATGGGGCAACAAGTTACTGGCAAAGAAAAGAAAGGATTGTTTCAGGCCAGGGCATCTTTGTGGGGCAGGAGGGAAGTCAGAGTTTTCATTATGCAGATGATCTCACTGGTGCTGATCAAGAAATTTCAGAGTAACTACAAGGTTACCTGCCTGGGATAGGTTGAAATCCTAATTAAGTCTTAGTTTGCTGTCCTGGTGGAAAAGTGACTCCAATTTGGGCTCATTTCTTCTGTTTTAACAATTCTATATAGTTGACTTAATTAATAAAAACTGGGCAAAGTGACATAACTGCTCCATAAATGGACTTAACACATGCCTGAAAATACATATTATGTTCAGTGAAAAGTTATTTAATTTTACTGTACATTAGGGCTTGCTCGCTTTTTGAATTCTACAAGTAGGATATGGAGCTTAATTTTCTGTTTACTATACCAGTTTCACTGAGACCCATGCAATTTTTAAGCATATGATTTTATATTTTACACCCTCTATTTCTTATTATCCAAAATTTACACTATTTCCCCTTAGCCAAAATGATAATTCTCTACTGAATTCCAGCATGCAGTCTATTGTATTATGTATGAACAAAATTACGTCTTTTTCCTTAATAATGAAAAGAACTTCCACTCTTTTCCATTAAAAAAAATGCCTATATGGCAAAACTGAGTTTTTGTATATATTAAACTACAGTTTGTACAGAGCAAACTGTAAGCTGGTAAAATCTTTTAAAATTGTGAGTTAACAAAAACATTTTGTTTATTGGAAAAATCCAATTGTGCTTTCTCGTGTCATTTGAAGTAGTGACACCAATGCGCTGCTTTGGGACAGCAAATAAACTTGGGTATTGAAAAAAGTTAACTCCAATACAGGGGCTGGTGAGCTACAAAGCCTAAACTCTTCCTCTCTTAGTGTTGAATGTGGGGCTCTGCTTTGTAACAACAAACTGCAACAATCACAGGTCTTTTTCTCCCTTCTCTCTCTGAGTGTCTCTCTTTTTTTTTCCTGCCTCACTCCCTCTTTCCCCCTCCCCTCCTCCCTCCCCTCTCCTTCCTCCCTCCCTCCTGCCTCCCTCCCTCCCTCTTCCTCCCTTCCTTTACCCCTCCTTCCTTCTTTTCCCTTTCCCCCTCCCCCACCTTTCTCTCCTCTCCTTTCCTTTCTCAACCATAACATGCATGGTACATCTCTACTCCTGGTAGAGAGAGAGAGAGAGCAGAGTTTTAGACTCAAACTACACATCCCAGATCTTCTGCCACGTGGTAACAGTGGGAGCAGCCATGTTTATAAAATGAGACCCTCCCCTCGCCCCACCCACACTGACTGGACCAGGGAGAAGCACCTGACACCAGCTAGGCCCTTGATCTTCTTGATTTGAACCAGCAGAATGGGAGTGGGAGAGCACACTCTTGACTGGCTGCTCCTTGGCAGGACCCTGAGCCAGGAAGATTTTTGCCAGTAAGACAATGCCAGGAATGTTTTTCTCATTGTAGAGTGGGAAATCAAAGGCTTATCTGTAACAGGTAGTAGAATCAGCAGCCACTGGAGGGAAGCATGGCTAATAGCCACAGAGAAAACATCCTGGGCTCCCATCAGCACTCCTGACTGTGGTTTATTAGAGTCCAGAGACCCGGGCGCACCGCTGTGGATGATTCCAAGAGCCCCCATCTCCTGATAACCAATTCCCATCCTTTTATTCTCTAAGCTTCCCACTGTTTTTTTTCTATTCCTAATTAAGAGTTCTGACTGCAAAAAACAATACTAAATCTATTTGTTTTAATTCCAAAGAGGTTAAAAAATGGGCATAAGGTCTAATAATGAATAGCTGTCCTGGGATTGGAGGGGTAGAGAATGCAATAGTAATAAAGCCAAGAGAGGATTTTTCCTTGAAGCATTTCAGTTCCAGTCCATCCACACTGTCATCCATTCCTTGTCATCACCCCATGAGGGTATATGTCATTCAAAAGATGAGGCCATCACAAAATTATTTTTAGCACAAGCCATCTGAAATTGCCCCTAATTTCAACAATTCTCTTTCTCCATATTATGGGAAAGGTAATTGTGAAAACCTGACCTCAGCCCTTACAGCAATTCCAGGATATGGGTATATTTTCTCTTATTGTGCAGATAGAGGAAAAGTGGCTTAGGGAATTCATTTGCCTCAAATCACACAGCTAGTCAGGGGCAAAGAAGAGATTTAGACTCAATTCTTCCAGTGGTTAAGCAGAGCACTTTCCTTTCTGACACATTGCCCTCGCTTCTGTTTCCTAGACAAGAATGTCAGTCCCATTTCATATAAAGGTTATCAAAGCATTTCATAAGTAATCTTATCAGGTTGGAGTAGTGTTGAGGAAGACTTTATTTAACTGATTTTTATTCATATTTTTATGTTGCATGAAAATTGTCAGAGGACATAGAAACAAAATATTCTGCCTTAATATCATTGTAAGGACTCCATGCTCATAATGTTGCTTTTTTTTTTCCAGCACTACATGGACCCTGTTTTTTTTTTTTTTTTAAAGATTTTATTTATTTATTTGAGAGAGAGAATGAGATAGAGAGAGCATGAGAGGGGGGAGGGTCAGAGGGAGAAGCAGACTCCCCGCTGAGCAGGGAGCCTGATGCGGGACTCGATTCCGGGACTCCAGGATCATGACCTGAGCCGAAGGCAGTTGCTTAACCAACTGAGCCACCCAGGAGCCCTGGACCCTGGTTTTCTTAACAACACAGCTGTAATATGTGGTATCAGCCGTTAGGCACACCCACACACAGACACAATCATTAATATAAAGGAGAGTTTATGGCTTCCATAGCTTGGCTATTGTAAATAATGCTGCAATAAACATAGGGTGCATGTATCCTCAAATTAGTGTTTATCTGAAACTAACACAACATTGTGTGTCAACTATACTCATAAAATCTTTTTCAAAAAAAAGAATAAATGTTATGACTATATAAATATGGGATTTGCTACTGGACTATATAATTAAAAAATCAAAAGCCAGTCAGTACCATGTGACAAAGTAGGGCCTGTGTTTCTTCCAATAGCAGGTCAATACTGGCATTATTGGGTTAATACCATAAGAAAAAAAAAAGCTTTGATGGCAAAGCAATGCCACATGTTAGAAGTATACAATACTTACCCTAGAGATGGGCGGAGAGCTTGATCAGGTGCTAACAGTCGCACTTCTTGATTTATGTAATGTTTTCCTCTCAAAATGGGTAGTTCCCAAAGCAATAGAATGACTCAAAAAAAGTATAAATTTCCAGAACCCACACCTTTGCAAAAAGTGTGACCGATTCAGTCACACACAACTGGTTAGTATGTGGAACAAACCCAGTGACACCAATTATATGTTACCATGCAGATCATCCAAAAATATGGGACACTACTGACTTTTCCAGTTTGAATACTGTGATTTTGCAGACAGAAGGAAAAAGGAAGATTCTCCTGGGAACCTGTTCTGCCCCCTGCTCAGAACCTGTATAGTGGACAACCTCGTAAAGCAGGGACACCCAGGAGGCTGCCCTCTGTATGAGGATAAGCATTAGTTCTGCTGCCTTCGAAATGGACAAGCAGGACACCATGTTGCATCCTTATAAATGGGCAAGGCACAGTGAGAGGTGTGGGTTGGGTCACGGAATCTCAGGCTCATTACAGCATGAACAGAAAGCATTACAAGGATGGAGCCTGTCAGAAAATCCTGGATTTGGGTCCTAGATGGAAAGGGAGGAGAGGGCTTTATTTAAAAATGGCCTTCATAAGAACAAAACAAAACAAAAACAGCTCTTTCTGAGTACAAATGTAAAGCATTCACTCGGGAGATGTTGTCTTTGAGCTTTATGTTGAATGCTGGTACAGTTAAAGGACGGTGCTGGAAATCCAGGGTCCCGTTGGAGCTGGCTTGCCTTGCAAGGGCAATCACACCATTTCCCCAGAAAGGCAAACAATACCTACTCATAGTTTTTGATGAATGTGCATCTCACTAATAAAATAACTATGAATCAAACAGGCAAGTATATGGAGACGACTTAGGCTTAAAAAAAAAAAAAAGAATCAAAGACCTTATTTATATATATCAGTGCTATCATCATGATTAATCTAATAGGAACTCTTCTTTAAAAAATGTAGTTCTTTGGTCTCACAAAATTCTTTTTTTTTTTTAAGATTTTATTCATTTATTTGAGAGAGAGAATGAGATAGAGAGAGCATGAGAGGGGGAGGATCAGAGGGAGAAGCAGACTCCCCGCTGAGCAGGGAGCCCGATGCGGGACTCGATCCCGGGACTCCAGGATCATGACCCGAGCCAAAGGCAGTTGCTTAACCATCTGAGCCAGCCAGGTGCCCCAGGTCTCATAAAATTCTTAAACTGGTAGTATTTGTGAGCACTTCTAAAGCATATTAGGTTTGGCTGTTTTCATTGTTGAATTGGTTGGCAGCAGTACTGCTTATTGGGGGCTTGGTCCACCCCGTTAATGCATAGCCAGGCTAACAATAAAAAGACAAAACTTCAGTAATGGAAAGGAGTTTTACCCCAGATTGATATGATTCAAATCCATCTGACCATGACTTTTTGGAGGCAAAATATATGACGTGATGTGACAATTTTGTTCTTGAAATCAGGAAGCATGGTGCACACCAGGCCACTCAAAGCTGCGTGGATGACTGGGTCATCTGCATTTTATTTATTTATTTATTTTATTTATTTATTTATTTTTTAAGTGTAACTCTTTCTTTTCTTTTCTTTTTTTTTTTTTTTAAGATTTTATTTATTTATTTGACAGAGAGAGAGAGAGAGAGAGCAGGAACACAAGCAGGGGGAGTGGGAGAGGGAGAAGCAGGCTTCCTGCCGAGCAGGGAGCCCGATGCGGGGCTTGATCCCAGGACCCTGGGATCATGACCTGAGCCAAAGGCAGACGCTTAACGACTGAGCCACCCAGGGGCCCGGGTCACCTGCATTTTAATTAGCTTATATGAAATGCTTCCTTGTTGCTTCTTCTTAATTTGAGCTTCCAGCAGGATGTTGCCAGTTATACTCTTAAGTCCATAGAAAAGCAGATAGGTAGCACATCACGTGCAAAGCATTTGTATGAAGACCTTCCCTCTCTCCCCCTCTCTCTCTCCTTCCCTCTCTCCCTCTCCCTCTCTTCTTTTACTGTTGGTGACCACCCATGCTTGAGCAGTGTTTTGGCTACTTTCCCACTGATGACTTTTCCAAACCCTGTCAGTGGTGGCTGGCAGTTAAATATTCTGCCGCCAACTTACAGAAAACGTGAGTTGGATTGCCTTTTTTTTTTTTTCTTCCAAACTTGCATGTTTATCCTTCTTCACCTTGATTCCTGGAAGAGTCAAACATCTGATCCTCAGGTCAAGCCTGAAGGAAATGGTTGTCCCAGCTGAAAATAGATCCCAGTTTGCTCTTGAATATTCTTGCTCAAGATCAATGTTTAATATCTTGTGTGAGGCAGTGTCTCTTAATAAAAACAAAAAGAGGTGTTTGACCTGAACTTTAAAAGATCCAGGCAGCAGTGATATTCAGCGGAGAGAATATTATTCCATTTGCATGTGCCTGATGAAAGAAATAATTCTGACATTGAATATCTAAGCACAGCTGAGACAGGAAGACAAGAGGAGAAATGAGGGATAAGTAGGCTGTTCACTCCAGCAAAACATCTCTCCAGCAGGCAGTTAATTCCAGATCATATCGTGCTGTTTTTCCCTCTCTCAGGAAATATCCTTTACATTATTTAATGAAGAAAGGTAGTACTTTGAACTCCAGGAAAATCAAAATGTTACAGCTTTGAGGTTTTTATTTATTTATTTTTTGTCTCACAGTATCTAGTGAATAAAGCTAGTTTTTTTTTTCAATTAAAAAACAAAGTTGTCTCATCTTTTAAGAAAGCAAGTTCAAACATTTGGTACAGATGAAGGCTGGTCTAGCATTTAAGCAAATAATCTCAGTGTCTGATGGTTATGTAATAAAAGGCATTTGATTCAAAACAGTATGTCGTGTTGGTCAGCAATATATGCTTCCACTAAATAACCGAAATACACAAATTGAAATAAAGTGAAATTCTTTTTCCAGAGTTAATGAAAGGTTCCTATTTGTGAATTTTAAGCTTTGAAGTCCAGACCTTCCCGACAGCAGCAGGAATTTACTGGTGATTTATCGCTATTTGGACAAGTGGCGAACAGAGTGTTACTCTATGGAAAGCTGACATTCCCTACCTGTCAGAGTGGCTTTCCTAAAACCCCTGACACCAGCTCCCTTGGCTGCAGCTCCTCCTTGGGCTGTGCCCCAGGCGGGGCCCAAATGGGCAGTGTGGTTTGGCCTGGCATCAGCTCTCCTCCAGGGCCCTCCCCCTTCCATTGCTGTCACTCTGCCCACGCACCCTAGGTCCTGGCAAAGTCCGCTTCCTCTGTGTCATCTCCTCTGACCCTTTCTTTGTGACAGTCAATACAGGAATTAATTCTCAGGTTAGTTTTGCCTGCATAAATAGGAGAGATTTTTCGGACCCTTCTAGAATTTTCCCAGATGGCCAGTGGTCTCCTTTGCATATGTAAATAGTGGCTGAGGTTTCCTCCTCATCTTTAAGCCCACAGTATCTGTCTGGGAGAGGACCATGCCCTGGGACTGTCCAGACTGCAGAAACTGATGGAGACCAAAGAACTTCACTGGGACAGGTGGGTTCTGGAAAAGGAGCATCCCACGTCCACAGGGTACTGGGGCATTGACAGCCATTGCTGGGTAGGATCCAAACCAGAGACTCAGGGTGGGGGTGAGGCTATGTTTGAACACTCCTTGTGCTGGGGTGTCTGGCCAACCCTCCTCCCATATTCTCCCATATTATACTATAGTGTGGTCATAAAAGAAAAAAAAAAAAACTGATCCCAATACGTTCATCAAAGCTAAAGTGTGTGACTGGGTTGTTTTTCTTATTTTGATACTTGCCTGGAAACAACACAATTTTAACAATCATTAATATAAGCTAGTGCCAACAAGACATGGAATGATAAAGTTTACTTTCCTATTTTTGAGTCTCTGGTTTTTATCTATCCCCACATCACCTTTAACCTCAATCAGCTGGTATTTCTGATACATTCTTGCACAAATCCTTTATGAGGTGGCATCCTGGATGCAGAGAAAGCCCAGGACAATAACCATCATCAAGGGGTCCAGGTTTGAGTTGGAGATAAAGGAACAAGTTAAAGGAATCATGAGTGAGGTTGCTGTGGAGGACAGAGGCACCAGAAGGAATTGAGATGACTGCTGGTCAGGGGCATCAGACCCTTGCTTTGTCCCTTACTAACTGTATGGCCTTGACACAATGAGCAATGTCTGGAACCTCTAAGCCCTGGTTTCCATGCCTGAAAAGTGAAGATATGTGGCACCTGCTCCACAGGTTGCAGGGAACCTTGAAGGTGATGATTATGCTGTGCTAAGCGTTCTGTCAAACGCATGGCAGGTGTCCACAGTCACTATTGCTGGAATGTCTCAGAGTCAGACAGAGGAGGCTCACTCACAGGAAAGGTGTGATTTTAGTTAGGAGGAGAGAAGAATGAGTACAGTATCTCCATCCGACTTCATGTCCCAAAATTGCATCTTGTTTTCCAGGTCTTTTGGAAACATTTTGCTCATTAAAGAGAAAAAAATGAACATATTTGTGGTTTTGATGGAATATTTAAAATCAGAGGTACCATGAACAGCTTTGTTGCATACAAAAAGCCTAAAAGAGAAGAAGAGGAGGGGCAGAAAAATGTTGTTTGTTTAATTTGAATGGAGAGTGAAGGAAAGAGTGATCGTCAAATAGTTTACAGTCCTGTCATTTGGCTGAAATTCATTTCCAAATAAAACTCTCCACAGCATCATCCCGGCCCTTCCTCCCCTCCCTTCCTGCCCTAACTCACTCTTCCCCAGAACGACCATCACCTTTCCCAAGGCAGTGCCAAAGAAAAACTGCACTTCTGTATTTCTAGCTGACTTCTTAACTAAAAACATATGAACCTTTAGAACTGAGGATTCCAAGCTCTAAGACATGTCCTGAAGGAACCAAACTCATCAATGACTTATGAATTTGTTGATTATAACTCAACCATAGAATGAGATGAGGACATTTGAATATGAAATTGATTAGGGCATTTAAATTAGAAATTTACATTTCTGTAATGCCAAATATTTGGAAAGAAGGGTTTTTCCAGAACAAAGGGATGTTTTTCCATTTGTATTAGGTGAGTTGGAAAAATTTTGAAGATTTCTTGACATGTTGGTTAAGACACAGTAAAGCAGACATTTGGTTCTATATGGAGATTTAGGCAAGGCAGAATGCATCTATAACATGGTACTTGACTCTGGCTCTTGACCAAATGTTGTATCTGGCTTCACTTTGAATGCAAACGATGAGTGCTTTCAAGACTCTCATGGCTAAGTGAGATGTGCTAATACCTCAGAATCACTGCTTACTCTGCTATTTCTGCCCAAGGTACCTGGAACTCTGAGCAGAATGATTTTCTCTTTATGCATCTATGTTGTCATTTTTATTGCCATTTCTGTGGATTATGTTAAGAGATAAGAAGTATGGAGATTTTGAGCTGTAAGTGTCTCAAGATACTCTAATAGTTGTGCAGGCATCCAAACCCAGCTTGATGAAAAGATAGAAGTTAACTCTGGGGTGGCATATTCCTGATCAGAGCATCCGTCACCGGTGGCATTCCTAACCACTATTTTTCTCCCAGGATTCTGTTATTCCTCATTAGGACAAAGACTTCTCAAGAATGTTACTGGAACATTTGGTGGGGCTACAGACCAGCTTCACTGCAGAAAAACCTGTGCTGACCTTGTAAAGAGATATGTTAAATTTAAGAAGACTGGAAAAGTGCAAATGTTAGGTTGGCAGTTAGAATAGAATTCTGGAAAGATTTGCATAGCTGATAATTGATGCCATGACTGTGCATGAAGTCATCTAAAGAGAGAACAGGAAAGAGAGAAGGTATTCAGGTAGGAAATGCCAGAGTTGAAAATCTAAAATGTCAGATATTGCACTATGTCTGTAATGGATTGGTGGAATAAGAACATTGGAGAGACTCCAG
Organism: Mirounga angustirostris; assembly: GCF_029215605.1. NCBI lineage: Eukaryota > Metazoa > Chordata > Mammalia > Carnivora > Phocidae > Mirounga > Mirounga angustirostris. Next base: position 91,432,849 of record NW_026991718.1, on the reverse strand, counting down.
CAAGTCCAGCATCAGATACTATGGGGGGAAGGGTGGAGTTGGGAGAAAAATGTGAATTTGGACACCTGATGCCCGTCATAGGTGTTGAGGTTAGTAATGCTCTGTTGCCCAGGGTAGAGCCTATTCAATTTGTGCTTGGTCATCTTCAGAACACAACTTGAGAGCTTGAAGCCGTGTTTCACTTCCTGAAGTGGCACACATTTCTAATAATCTTTATGACCTCTCCAGAATAGTCATTCAGAGCTTTTGGAGGCCAACAGCAGGAGGTTCATATTCCAGAAAATTCTAGCAGGTACATTCTCAGCCTGATTCAGTACATTACCAAAAGCACAAACAGCAGTTTCTTCACCATGGCATTTTCACATTCTGTGACCATGTTTGTCTATTAAATGCCAGGTATTTCTGAATCACAGTGACTTTTTATTCTAGAACCATGTACCAAAAAATTTAAAAAAGTAAAAAGTTTGCACAGAGTAACTGAGAAACGCCTGTTGTATCCACACTTCATGATGCCCCAAAGACATTTTGCTTTCATTTGCTCACAATTTGAGCCCTATCTCTTCTAAAGCATTGGCCTCTCAGTACTGCTGCAGATAATTCAGTGTTGGCTTCTTATGGTTGTAGCTGCTCACTAACACTAGTCTACAAGCTTGGAAAATTATGCTGAAGCTGATGTCCACCATCACAAGATTTGGAGATTCCATATCACACTCTGCTACTACCATTAAAGACTTCCATATTGACACAAATATTTAGCTACCTCTCTCTAATGGTTAAATTGCAAAATAAGCCACACATCATTCCATGCAGGCCTCTGTCTTAACTTAATGTGGAAGGAATAGCTAGCTAGTGGAGGGATTGCTGGGTGACTTCAGGTCACCCACTGACATGAATCACCTGTTTTAAAAGATAAGGCAGTTGCATGTCTGTTTCCAAATCCAGCTTCTGTTTTCTACATCAGACCTCAAGCAGAACATCTGGAGAAGGTTTTCCTAGAAGAATTGTCTTCATCATTGATGTCTAAGCCTGGCTACATATCAGAATCACATGGAAAAGCTTGTTTAAAATTATAGAGCCTCTGGAGTTTCCAGTTCAAAACATCTAGCCTAGAGCCTGGGAATCTGTATTTCTAACCAGCATGTACATGGCTTGTGCATGACTTGTGCATGGCTCTGGAATCACACTGAATATGTAGGGTCTTCTAGTATATAGGATCAACCCAGAGGAAGAATACCTGTGGGCTCAAAGACATGAGTCTTCTGTAAATGATGCAGAGTTCCATCACCTGGTTGGAGTGAAATGGTTGTTGCATTAGTGACTGTCCTGTGCAAAGTCACGGGTCACACATAATTTCCTGGATGTGATCATTACTATATCTATCTCAGTTACATAAGGATCATAAAAAGGGCCATTAGAACTTCTTTCATTATTTTCCACAGCCTTCAAATAAATGCTGACTAGAAAAACTAGAGTAAGTACCTATGAGACCCTGATAGTCTCAGTGTTTATCATCAACTAGCCCTTCAAGGTTGCTCATTTCTTAGGTCATCACTTTGGACCCAAAAACTGAGTCCATCCTCTGGTCAGGTGATAACATCCTTGATGTCTCAAAGCTTGTTTTAATCAACCCTTCAAAACTGGATGAGACCTAGAAGGATGTGTTCTAAGTGCTGGCTTGGTTTGGTCTATTTATCCTTCTTCCCGATAGGATCTGTTGCCTTTGCTAGCAGGCTTGACTCATCTGGGCCAATACCATGAAATCTTTGGCATGGGTGATCCAGGTGGGTTGGCTGGTGTCACTGGGTCAACATAGGAGAAATGTGTTCTTTCTAGATTGTTTTTGATGACACCAAAACCATCAAGTGTGCCTCTTCCACGATAGAGTTTTTCAGAGTGTGGCCCATGGACTCCTTTGCATTAGCATTCTCTAGGTGTTTGCTAAAAACCACTCCATTTTTGGATCTCTATCCTGGACCGCTGAATCAGAATTTCTGCTGCTCTCTGAGTCTGTATTTTTTAACAATTTTCCTGGGTAAGTCAAATATACAATAATGTTTTGGAACTAGGGCTCTAAATACAGAGTCACAGAGTGAAGGAAGCAGTCATCTGCCACCTTTCACCGCATCCAGCTCTGGAATAACACAGAGAAAGCCTTGGAAAGAAGTGTTCCACTCAAGTGCTTAACTGTTAGCTTAAGGGTATTATTGCCAAGTCCTAAACCTGCCACACCTTTCGGCTTAGTCACCTCAGTAAAAGGAGCTTCTACTCCTTACAAACATCCTTAACTCTCACTCAGACCCAACATCCAGAATTCACCCAGAAATTCTGCCAGTTTTACCATCTTCTCCTGCCCTCGATATTGCAATTGCCTATGATGACCTTTCAAACAGCCAAAGTGTTCGTTTTAAAACACAAGTCGAGATAGGTGGCAGCTCTGCCCAAACATTTAGATGATTCCTAATCTCACTAACGAATAAACTGTAAGGTCCTTCCTGTGACCTCCAAGCTCCTTCCTATTCTGGGCCACATCGACCCCTCAGCCCTAATCCCCTGCCTTTTCCTGATACTCATGGCTCCCCTCAGGAGCTACGCCAAGCATGCTCCCCTCAGGACCTTTGCATTTGTTGTTCCCTCTGTTCTAATGCTCTGTCCCCAGATATCTTCCTGGCTTGGTCCCTTGTTTCATTCAGGTCTCTGCTCAAATGGTATTGCATTGCATCATCCCTGCTGATCCATCTGGGGAACATAAAACCCTCCTTTCTCCTTACCTTGCTTTTCTTTCATTCATGACAGTTGGTACTTCCTAACATGTAAATATTTTTTAGCATCCTTTCCCTCATACTGGAGTGTAAAATCCATGGAAACAAGGTATTTTCCTATTTCTGTCACTGCTAATTCTTCTATGCCCCAAAAAGTGACTGGCACAAATTATTGAGTAAATAAACACATGAATGGGTACTTGGACACTGTGTTTGAAATTGCATTGCTGGGGGACTTAATGAGGGAGGCACTGAGTTTGGTGTTGTTCCTCTATCCATCTTGCTGATGTGCGGTTCTTATTACAGTCTCCATAGAGACAAAGTGATTGTGACCAAATACTGCCCTTGAAACCCTCCCTCTCCCTTTTACTTTGTCAGTGTTCCTAGAGTGGTGTGTAACAGTGATTGAGAGCTGAACCTGTCCACAGTACATCGCACAGCTCTAATCAGGGCCTGTTCACCGGAAGGCCTGCTCATCTAGCGCCAGCCCTATTTCCACCAATACCATCGATGGCATTTTTCAGAAACTTGCTCCACTCCTAAGCTCATTTCCATGACTCCCTTTCTCACAGGACTCATGCTCTCTACTTCCCACTCTGCATTCCTGACACTTTACACCTGTATCATGAGTTCCTTGGTCAAGGTCATTTATACTCCCTCTTCCCATTTGCTAGTCTCTTCTGTCACTGGTCCTACTTCCCCACCTCTAGAGCCATTTGCTGAAGTTATTTCCCCACCAACTTTCTAGGATCTGTTCTTTGCTAGGTGGGAGATGCTCTGTGTCCATCTGCAAGACCACCACTCATGAGCCATGAGCATGAGTGCTGGTTGTGGAGTGTGTAGCTTTCCCAAAGTTTCATTTCTGGGAATGCATTTTAAATTCACTAATTTCAAGTGGCTTTGGGTGGCCTCTGACCTATTTTTCCATTTCTAACTCAACTCAAGACTCTTTCTAGCACAGGTTTCTGTGCAGCCTTTTTCAACATACTTTGGGATAATAAAATTGAATGTTTTATTAAGTTACATAATTTGAAAAAAAAAATCAAGGAAGGGTGTGAAGTGACTTCCTATAGTTCCATCTGCTCTGATTTGTCAAGAAAGAGATAAGATCGGTTTCTTTTCCTCCTCTGCTCCTAGTGTTCGGCCCATGTTTGACACTCCCAACATGAAATGCACTCTGTTTTGCCTGTAGGAACCCAGAACCATGCCAAATGAGAAACACGAACATGGCTGTGATGCCTAAGGTCCTAGTCTGTGATCTTTCCCACAGCTGGCATGTTCCCTCTGAGGCTCTAAGACATTCCCCATTAGCTCAGCAACGGGGACTGAAAGGCATATCCAATTAAAGAGAGGGATAAAAGTCCCTTGCTGATCCTTAAACTGAATGCCAAAAAATAACCTTTGTACAGAGTGGAATGGGAGCTCACGGCAGGAGTCAACCCCAAGTCTCCAGGGGGCCATGCCTGCTGAGGCAATGTGGCAGGCCCAGCAACTTCCCTGTCCCCTAAGCATAGAGGGCATGTAGGTGGGGCTGCCTAGCATGGTGGCAGTAAGAAATCTGGAGCCAGAAGCCCAGAGGAGCAGAAAAATCTAGGTAGGGCTGGCAGTCACCCCCTATTCCTCACTTATCTACTATGCCATGAGGTGCATGGATGAATTTTCAATAGTGTGGCTGTGAATGTGTCTCATGATGGTTAGTGGTGGTGGGAGTAGAAGTGCTACCTCTGCAATTTCAATCTTTGTATTTTGACTCAGACTAGCAGTGCAATATTTAACTTTTGTTTGATGGAGGACTGTAAAGGCACCAAACAAACATCAAGGATTTCTGCCTTTGGAGACTGAGGACTGAACTGGTACTCTTCATCTATCTCTACCTAGACAGCACCCACCCATCCATCCCTTGGGCAGCCATTGATTCAGCATGTCTGTGTATGCATGTGTGCATGTGTGTGTGCATGCATGTATGTACATGCACACGTGTGTGTGTGTGTCCCTGTGCACAGTGCACCTGTGTACCCATATGTCATGTCACCTACTATGTACCAGGACATGTTACCGGGATCCGCTTCAGTCGTTCTTCTCCTATTTTATAAATACCCATAACACACATAGATTCAATACTCATATACATAATCTCTATTCACACAGATTTCTCTTGCCTCTAAATCCCCATAATAGAGATTGTTTTGTTTTTGTCTTCTGTGCTGTTCAAATTATTTTTTTTAATTTATAGTACATCTATAGTTTTTTTTAGTTTTATTTATGTTTTTTAAATTTATATTAAGTGTCCCAGCAGGCACTACCACAACACACAGAAGCAAGTATCTTGTGGCTTCTTGTGTTATGATATCCATTCACAGCATGAGCTGGCCTCGGGGAAAAGTAGTAGGCCACATTTATACACTGCTTTGACATCTACAAACATGAAGTTTGGCTGTCTTCATTCTGCGATTCTTGGGGGGTTTGGCCTAGGACTTTGGAGTCAGTGAGAAAGGAGACCAACTTCCTTATTCTTCATTAATTCATTCTTTGCACAAATACTTATTGAGTGCCTACTACATGTCAAGAGCTGTGCTTCCAGTAGGAAGCAAAAGCAAGAAATTCCTGCTCTTGTGATACCTACATATCCTTGCCTCCAGGAGCACTAAGGGAACCACCGTAGGGTTATGTATTCGTCATCATTAATAGCCAATGAAATGAAAAGCACAATCTGAGAATATGGTTTTTACAATACCAAAGAGTTAAATATTGAGCAATGTTTTAGTTTAGTTTTTTTTTTTTTTTTACATCTTATATTGATGACTTTTCTTTTCATTTCTTATCCAGTCTTTCATTCAACAAATGTTTATTGCACATTCACTATATGCTGAATCTGCTAGAGTAGTGAACAAATCACATATGTATCTTCTATCCTTTGGAGCTGTCCAAACAAATTTTTAAATGTTAATACTCCGCACAAGCAAAATCAAGGCCAGCACAAGAGCAAGTGTTGCCTATCTAGTGTTTAATGTTTAGATCAGATTATCTGAGTAGAGGAGGGGGGGGAAAGATTGGGAAATACATAAGTGAATAAGATACAGTACAAATCCTCTGAAAGGCTGAGCCTCAAAATGTGTTAGGACAGAAAAATTAAGGGAACATAAGTCAGGGGGAAAATGTCGTAGGACAGAAAGAATCCTGCTTTCTGTCAGGGAGCATCATCTTCTATTGGTCAAGGAGAAGAATTAAAAAGAAAAATAGATGTTGAAGAATGAATGGTGATAATGAATAGATTATAGTCCTCAGGAGGAAAGAAAACCAAATTCAAAGGCAAAGGATTCTCTTTGATAAGGAAAGAGATCATTATTCCTTGGATGTGGCAGGGAAGGAGGGGGTCAGTAATGATAGAAGTAATTTGAACTGGAAATAAGGGAAGTTGAGAAAATTCAAAATAAAAAAGATAAATCCCAACCTTCCCAGAAATAATAAGCTCATCTTCTGTGAAAAGGGGCTTAGAAATGGGGCCCTAAGGAGAAGGGAAAATCTGATCTATGGCAAACTTGTGAATTGATCTCATTAATGATCTCACAAAATATTGGGCATTTACAAATTTTGTAAACTAAAATGTCCATGACTCTGAATGACATTCAACTGGCCTTGAGAAGAGTTCACATGATGAAAAGACAGACACATCTAGAACAATCTACAGGAAAAAATGCATATCATAGAAACATGTACATCATGGCCAAAACCCACACATGATTCAGAAGAGCTAGATAAGCTTCGTCGTCCCCTTATTTGCAGGGAACCAGAAGCTCAATGTAGTAGAGTGGAAAGACCATGGGCTTTGATTCACTCAGACTGGGTTAGCACCAGCTCAGCCATTCACCAACTGAATGACACTGGGCAGAGGGCTTAGTAACTACTCATCTCCTCAATGAACATCACATTGCTTACCACATGGGCTTGTGAAAATGGTTAATGTGGTGGTGGAGGTGAAGCATTCAGCACCAAATAAGCACATTATGTTACTTCTTTGTCTATGATTTTTCAGATTTTGTTATAGGGCAGAAGATGGCTTTAGGTTCAGATTTGTCATTGTTCATAGTAGCCATGTGAAGATGATGCCTTTACTAATAGTCTATGTTGTACATGTCTTAGAGACAACCTTTGCAAGCTGCTCTGCCTGCAACTTTCATTTGTTCAACAGGGTCTATTCTATCTATCTATCTATCTATCTATCTATCTATCTATCCATCCATCAATCTATGTATCTTTCTATCATCTATTAGATGTATGTGTTCAGGGGGCTTGTTAATGGATATTTCCTTAGATTTGGTTACTGTTATGCTCTATCTTCTCACTTCCACTTAAAAAATAACCATTCCCCCCAGTTCTCAGTAATTACGTGAATGAATTGTTTAAAGCATAGATAGTAATCATGTATTTATGAGCTTCCGTGATTGTTGTATTCTGTAATTTACTTTATAATACTTGAGCACAGAGAGAGGAAGAGAGATGTGAAATCATGTGCCTAATACTTGGGTTGAGCTACAACTCAAGTACTCATGGTGCTCCAGCCAAGCACCCACACTTGCCTCCCATTAGAGAGGCAGCCAGTCTCCAGAGACAGTGACAGCAAGAGCTTCTATTATTTGCATTGCAAACACTATCTGAAGCTTGGTTATTATCATGTGTATTTTCAGTGAAGTTTGTGGCCTGTTAGTAAGCTGATACACATTGAAAATGTGTTCATATTTGGTGAAATTGAAGGTAAACGAGGTATGTAGATTGGCAAATTATTGTGCAAACATTACCCTGCATAAACAGGGACACACAACCAGAGAATTGACAATTCTGAGGCTTGATCTTTTCTTGTTCTACATGCAGCCAGGGATCCAGAGGGTTCTGTCTGCCTGCAGTCAGCCACATTATTAGCAAAAGCCTGTCTGTGAAACCGTGGATGGCCACTGTAAGCGAACGATCCAAGTGAGGCCTGTGGTTGTAGTGCCTACAGGGACAGAGTGAGAACTTCAGAGAGCCAGCAGAACAACTTGTATGAACTGCTTCTGGGCTTGCCTGACAGTAACTGTTTAATTTTAAAAGTGTATGTGTGTCAGAATTTTATTTGAAACTGGTTTTCATTGTGGCCTAGGAACCAGGTTGGGGGAGGAGAAGTCACCCACCTCGAATTTCTTTGGAGGCTATCACTTTCTACCAAAAACAAAAAACAAAAAAAACAAAAACCAAAAAACCAAAACAAACACAAAACCCTGACTTCTGTGTAATCAAATCACCTAAGATCAGCTGGCAATACTCATAAAGTGAAGTAATAATAACAAAAATAATCATGAAAGTACCACTAATCCTATTCAGGTAAAAGTCCCCCTTGAACTCCAGTTAGGAATGTCTCCAATAAGGTTGATATTTTGGCCAATGTTCTAGATCCTTTCACATTCAGGTGTCCATGGCTATTGGATGATTTCAACTTGTTACGTTTCTGGTTATGTACATGCTACCTGAAATGTGCTTTTGCCTTTCCTTTCCAATCAGCTTCCAAGCTGAATGAGAACTGCCAGCTGAATTAGAGTCCTGGTTTGTTTTAATATTTGACATTCTCCATCCAAATCTCTGCTGCAGAGATGCTGATTTGAGTTCTGTGGGGAAAACACAATGACTCTTTTGTTCACACCCATATTCTTCGTGCCCAGCATGGTCAGATCCATAAATGGTGCTCAGAAAATATTGGTCAAATGAATGAAAGAAACAGTGAATGAGTATTTTTCTCCCCTTCTCTTCATGCTCTTGAGTTGTTGGCTAAATATCTGCTCCATGGGAATCTGTAGGGGAGCAGACTGGCAGCTGGATGCTGCCGCTGAATGCTGCAGCTGGATGCTGCAGGGATCCCATCTTGGGCAAGTCACTGCTGATGGGTCTTCTCTTTAGTTAGGGTGCCACATCTTCTTGGACAGAATTTTCCTGAGACTTACCCAAGTCACAGATTTAATGACTTTATAGAAAGTGTGAAGTCTCTGAAAATGATGATGCACTTCTTTAAGGGGGAAAACTGAAATTGTACAGATGAAAAGCTGCCTAAAATAAAAACAAATACAAAAAAAATGCCTTATTCCAGTGAGTTTTGGAAGTCAAAGCTCTTGTCCATATTAAACAAAGAACCAAGGTGTGATTTATCTTGTGCTTCTTCAAGGAAGGCACAGCTTGAAATGCTCCTCAGGATAGCCTATAAAATTCTTTGGAGAGTACTGTCTCCTACATAAGAGGTGGCAAACTTATGGCACTTGGCTGAACCCAGCCTACTGCCTGCTTTTGTAAATAAAGTTTTATTGGCACACAACCACATCCATTCATTTACATTTTGTCTATAGCTGCTTTCCTGCTGCAATGTATCATCAAGTAGTTGCAACAGAGACTGTCTGGCAGGTGAAGCCTAAAATATTTACTATCTGGACCTTTAAAGAAGAAGTTTGTTGACCTCATCCTAAATGTCTTCAAGACTCATCCTTTAGCCACAAGTAATAATGACCCTCTCTATATAATTAAAGTGACCAAAATAATGGTAGAAGGCATATAATATGCCTTAGAAAGACTAGGGTTAATTATTTAGTTATGAAAAGGGCTGGATGCTTTATTGGTTTATTTATTTATTTATTTTTAAAGATTTTATTTATTTGAGAGAGAGAAAGAGTAAGCGAGAGAGAGTACAAGCCAGGGGAAAGGCAGAGGGAGAAGCAGACTCCCCGCCAAGCAGAGAGCCCAATGCAGGGCCGATCCCAGGACCCCAGGATCATGACCTGAGCTGAAGTCAGATGCTTAACTATCTGAGCCACCCAGGCACTCTGTTATTTGTTTATTTAAACTTTGCCTCATTCTAAAAAGGGTTTGAGGTGGTTTGTAAAAACACACACAATATGAGTACAAAATTGAAGTGTTCATAAAATCCTAAACAGAGATGATATAAATTAAAATAGAAGGTGAAAATAAAGTAGGGGTTTTGCTGTTTAGATTTTACCCTTTAATTCTGCACTATTTTATGTTAATATTACATCCATTGTTTGTTTCTATTTGCTGTTCTATCAGATCTTAGTTCTTTCAAAACCTTTTCAATTATCAAATACTTCAGAGTTTAGTTTACTGATGAGTATTACAAGCACCCATGCACATATCACCCACATTTTTCAAAGGAGCATCCAAAAAAATGATGCCATATTTGCTTGTACCTTCTTAAAATAAGACATACAATGTTCACTGATACCATAACTCACCACTATCCCATTGGCTTCTTTCACCAAAGAAATCTCTTTCTGAAGGTGGTTCACATATCTCTTATCCATATCTTAAAATTCATAATATATCTGTATGCACCATAAAGAATGTCTTTTCATTTTTTTAATTTATATGAATGAGGTATTATTTGCATATAATATTTCTGCAATTTGCTTTATTTCTCAGTGTTAGGCTTTACAAAGTCACCTATGCTGAAATAAGTAGATGTAGTTCACTGGTTTTAACAACTTGCAGTAATTAAAATACACCTTCAATTTATTTCATTGCCAATGGATGGACATTTAGATTATTTAAATTTTAGAGTACTAAAAAAAACAAAAGGTACTTCTGTTGAATCACTATGTTGTATACCTGAAAGTAATGTAACATGGCACGTCAACTATACTCAAATAAAAAACATCTAAGAAATCACCAAAAAATAAGGGAAAAAAAGTGCTTCAGTGAACATTCCTCCTTGTGCAACATGGGAGTTTCTTTAGGGCTTACACTTGGGAGAGAAATAAGTAGATCATAGCCAAATTTTCCTTTGAACTGCTAATATGATTTTACACTTCAACTATTAGAGAAGTATCCCATTTCTCTGTATCCTAAAGAGCAATTCCTCAAAAGGAGGCAGGAAATGAACAGAAACAAAAAGTAAGACATAAAAAAGGAAGATGCAGCTGGAGATATGTAAAAAGCCCTACCTTGGAAGCTTTTGTGGTATCCCTGGAGAGTGCACTCTGCACTCTGTAAGGAAAGGAAAGCCTTCAAAATCCCTGATTTGGGCTCTGACTCTGACTCTGACTCTGGCTCACAGGTGAATATTCTCTTTGCTTCTTTTCCTCCTTGAATCTTAAACACATTGCTAAAGCAAGAGCCTTGAAAACTGGCAATAGCCTCAAATATTTATTGATTCCGATCTTGGGAGTGCTAAGAGTTAGGTGTTTGTGGCCTCTCTCTGGCCTCGGTTACTAGGAGATAGTTTGCTGAATATTCTCTTGCCTTCAACATCTATCAGTCAGAAATTCTATAAGAAATATTACACATCCCACAAAAGGGACTATGTCCAGTACCTTCTAGGTCCCTGGAGAAGCCACAACCGTAGACTAAAATCTGCTTTCAAAAATGATGAATGATTGTTTCGCCAAGTGTGGATGCAGATGGGTTTGTCTAATCCAACACAATTCCTTGGTTGGTTTCTCCTGTCATCATTTCTTCCTTTTTATCCCAAAGGTCTCTCATCATGCTGGGCAAAGGCAGATCTAACCTTCTTCTGAAGTTGTGCATCTGACCTTATCTTCTGACAGCCACTTAGAAAGATGGCTATTTGAACAAGGATGAAATCACAACTCTTGGATACCTGAGCTGGTTCACCTTCCTTAGAATGTTCTAGAGATACTGTTCCCATAGGAAGAATGTTCAGCACCTTTCTCACAATGGGCAAACCCACTTGTTTCTTCCAGCCTTCCTAGGTTAAGAAACCACAGATAGAGCCAGAGGCAGAGCAATCTAGACTCTGAGGGTGGCAATAAATGGCAAGTTATTATTCCAGGACCTCTGAGAAGGTGTGTGCCTACACACAGAGCAGGGATTCTTCCATTTGCAAATTCTTTCATTTAAGATTTCTACATTTGCAAATGAAAGAAAGACACTTTAAAATAGGAGAGGGAAAAAAGAACACCAAACCTCAAGAAAGCAGTTGTAGAGTAGGGGCTGGAGTTGGCCCTAGGGGTGACCAAGGACTGGAACTCTGTCTCCTGTCCTTGTTCTCTTTGTGTGCTTTCCTCTTCATCCCTGGCTGGCTGTCAGAGGAACCTGGAGTTACGGCTTCTACTGGAATGCTGGGACTTGCCTCCTTGCAATGCTGGGACCATGGAGGAATTAGGACCCTCCAGATCAATTCCAGTTAAAAGAACTTTCATAGAAGACTTTGATTGGTTCAGTTTAGATAGTTCAGCCCACCAGTGTCCAGGATATCAGAGACTCACGATTGATAGTCTTAACAGAACCAATGGCTGAATGGGAGAAATACACATTTCACCTGAAAGAAAGTGCTAGAAAGAGAGACACAGTCATGGATGCCTACTGCTCATGATAATACATCTTGATGGGGCCACAAGGACTTTATGCCAAAGCATGCCAGAACTTCCAGATTCAGATAGTTTGCCTTGATCAATGCGGCAAAGCAAATAACTTTCTTCCATTATTTTTTGGTCTGCCAATTCTAATGATCACCTTTTTTTTTTGTCATTTCTAATAACTGAATTTGCTCTGGACTTCCTTCTTACCTAGGAGTCTCCTTAAGCAAACACTTAATCCCATTGTCACCCAAAGCATTAAGGTCCAAGGGCTTTGTTGAGAACACAGTGTTTTGCCCTCTCTTGTTGTCAGTGAAACCAATTTTCAAGTGCTTCCTTGCTCTATAGTAATGAGGGCCATACTGCATGACTCATACTCAAACAAGATGGGGGAAACACTGCAGGGATACTCTTAGATAGTCTATGCCAACAAGGGGCTATCCTTTCCATAAAAAAATCCAGCTTTACACCTGAATTCATGGCTGAATTCAACCCATGTGGGTTTCACCTGCTGCTTCTTCCCTAGGACAGGTTTGGATTTTATGGTATTTCTTGGAGGGGAAAGGGAAGACTTCATCTTGAGAATATCTCTCATTTTATGGATGAGAAAACCATGGCCCAGAGATGTCATATGACATGGACAGAGCTATGTGGCCCACAAAGAGTGGACCCAAGGTCCCCTGGGGAATTTCACAACAAGCAACATCTATTAGACACCTGCCATGTACATCACCTGAGACTTTGGGTAGGGGAAAGAGTACATGAAGGCTAAAGCATGACCCCTTTTTTCCTGTGAGCTTCCAAATTAGGGTCCCCAACCACACACATGAAAACTCTGAGAATACAGATTTACAGTTGACATTTTTTCCCCTAATAGAGGACCTTACAATTAGTTAAATGAATTTCAACATGCAAATTATCACAACCATTTATCCTGTATGTAGATCATATCACACAGATTAAATAAATTCTTTGCAGCACAGAGACCCCTCATGATACTTCTTACATATTACCTATTGTGCTTTGGGCATGGCTCTGCATGTAGAACATTGAATAAATGTTGCTGACTGCCTGACTTATGACCACTAGCCCCTCTTGGCCACATATGGTGTCAGAGTTGGTAGCTGTGGTCTCCTAAGGGTTAACTAGGAAGGAGTGTGGGATTCCAGGGCCTGCAGTTGATTTCCAAGTGTCCCTCCTTGCAGGGCGAATGCCAGCACAACATCTGGTGTGCACCTGAATAAATCCAAGAAGTTTCCTTTTCAATATTGTATAAATTCTGCATCTTGACTCATGGCTATTAAACCCACTGTGGTAAGATCTCCAGCAAGCATGGCAGTATTTCATTCATGAGGGAGGACCACTCCAAGAAGAGCAGCGTGAAGCCATCTCCACCCACCCTGCACCCCAAGCCTCTGGAGAAAGCTGTCATCTAGTCTCCTTCTGCTAATAATTCCATTTAGCTCACTCATTTTTTTAAGGCAATTTTCCATTTGGAGATACACCCTCTCTTACACTCTCCTGCCCCCAGGTTCCTTCTCTCTCTCCCCCAGACTCAGTTTCCTTCCAAAAGGCACAGCCATGAACTACCTGTCTACCACAGCCTGTCTACCCCTTCTTCTGCATCCTGGTCAACTGAGACTCATCACCCAATGTGACTTAAATTAAAAGCAGGCCCTCTGTAGGGGTGTTGGCTGGCTGCCCTCCTTCTTTCTCCTTTGCTCCTACCTTGTCAGCGCTGCTAAGCAAAATTCTTTGAAGGCTCCTGGCAGAGTTGGTAGTCCACAATCCTGGCCTCCAGTCACTTAACCCGAGTGAGAGCTAAAGCTGGGATTACAGAATATTAGGGATCAACAGGTTCTAGAAGGCTATTTGGCCCCCTACCCCCATTGTGCAGATGAAACAAATGAGGCCTCCAATAGGCTCTTACTTCCCCACCAGGTCAACAAGTGTCCTCGTGCTTCATGGCCTTGCATCCTCTCCCCTCTACTTCTGTGTACCTTTCTCATTGCTGCAACCATGTGGTGAGCTCCAACTCACCATGCCTCACTAAGCTGTAATGGCACCACCTCTGAGAAATTTACTTTGCTCCCTCTGCCTCCCACCTCAGCATTCTGCCCTGGAATTCATTATTCTCTCTTTGGGCTTCCTAGTTTTGCATTACACATCCATTACAGTTTCTCACAGTGCATGACAGATGCTGTCTTACTTCCCCACTCCACCTTTGCCCCCCCCCGCCCCCCCCAAAAAAAACAGGCCCTGAGACAAGGATTCTAATGCCCAACACTTGACTTGGGACAGAACTTGAGGAGCCACCAGTGGGAGATGGGAAGAAAGGAGGACCTATAAAAGATAAGGCATGGAGCAAGTTATGCCTGTGGACAGATGGGTTCATTGTAAGAACACACCTCAGAGAATTGTCCCACTAAAGAGCAAGGAAGCTGGTCCATTGATCTACTGAACAAGGTGCCTCATTTTTAAGAGGTTGCTTCTGGAACATGAACTCCCTGGCATGGCTAGCCCCGTTCAAACTTTGGGCAAAGCACACTCTCAGCCAGAGGAAGCTCTTAGGCACAAAGACCTGGAACTAAGCACTAGGGACCTTGAGCATGGGCCAAAGGTCCAACAGTGTCTTTTTATTTTATTTTATTTTATTATGTTACATTAATCACCATACATTATATCATTAGTTTTTGATGTAGTGTTCCATGATTCTTTGTTTGTGTATAACACCCAGTATTCCATTCAATACATGCCCTCTTTAATAGCCATCACCAGGCTAATCCCCCCATCCCCTCCCCTATAGAACCCTCCGTGTGTTTCTCAGAGTCCATAGTCTCTCATGGTTCATCTCCCCCTCCGATTTCTCCCCCTTCATTTTTCCCTTCCTACTATCTTTTTTTTTTTTTTTAACATATAATGTATTATTTGTTTCAGAGGTACAGGTCTGTAATTCATCAGTCGTACACAATTCACAGCACTCACCATAGCACATACCCTCCCCAATGTCTATGATGTTATGATCCAACACTGTCTTCTAAGGCACTTACTTGTCTGTGTACCCAGAGGAGCAGAACCTCGATATTATTTCAGAATCTCCAAGAAATGGCCCATAACAAGCATACTGCTTATTTTAGTTGAACTTGAAAATGAATTTATAACCTTACAAAATGAAGGGACAGATGGAGACCCTGAAGCTGGGCTCTTGGCTCAATATTTTTCCAAAAAAGTTTTCAGAATTTTCAGCCAAATATCCTTCTTCTAACATCAGAGGATTTGGATGTATATTCCAGGGAGTCTTGGGGCACTTAGTCCAAAATAGCCTGTCACCACCAAAGTGCTTCTTTGGGGCTTATTTTTTTTAATTTCTACAAATTGCATTCTGTTCCATAGCACATCCATATTTCTTTTAGTATTTTTTAAGCATTTAAATTACCAGTTAAATTATTAGCTATTGTTTGTGCATTTTTGGTGGGAAATTAATGTTCCAGGGTGATTTGCTTGGGTTTCATGTATCTCCCAGCTCATGCCATCCCCAAGGGTGAGGATGACAGTACCTCTTTCATGGGGTAACTACATGTGATGACTGCCATGAACTCTGACACCTGGGACATTACCTGAGACGTTACCAGGCCTCCTGCTCTCAGCCCTGGTCTCCACTCTGATAAGGGAAGTGTTGACTGAGGAATTGGGCTATCCCACTGTTCCCACTTCATTTTGTATAAAAGCCTGGCCCCATAAATGCAGACCTACTGTCCAAGCAGGTGAGAACCTATGTAGTGCCAAAGTGGGGAGAGCAAGGAACAGGTACATAAGGAGTAAGATCTGAAATATGTTTTCTCAGACGGGTTGTCTTCATAAAACCACCTTTCTCAGATCTCCCTTTTTGACCATGTAAAAACTAGATCACTTTTTAAACTTTTCTCCTCCCCCTAACACAGTGTCGAGTTTTCCAACTTCTGTCTTCCCTGCCCCACTTTTCACTCTGCTCCTTCCCCTCCTCCCCTGACAGTCTTGGGTTTCCCCAGACCTGGTCATATATCAGCCACGACCGCGTTGGTGGACACTCGCTCCTGTTAAACCTTAAGGGACCCTGTGATTACAAGCACCCAATGTCCTTAAAAAGAATTGGGGGATTATGAATATAAATGCTTCTTTTTCCCCTTGTATTCCTTGTGACCAAAAGCAGAACCAGGAGAAAAAAACTCCAAATCCATTTTTGTTTACCATAAAGCATCTGATATTTCATCTTTTTTTTAAAAAGATTTTATTTATTTATTTGAGAGAGAGAGAGAAAGCATGAGAGGGGGAGGGTCAGAGGGAGAAGCAGACTCCCCGCTGAGCAGGGAGCCCGATGCGGGACTCAATCCCGGGACTCCAGGATCATGACCCGAGCCGAAGGCAGTCGCTTAACCAACTGAGCCACCCAGGCGCCCTGATATTTCATCTTTAGTTTGAATGTTTAATATCAGCTAAAATTCAAATATTAACAGATGGAGTTAATAGTTTAAATCTTATCAGATGTACACACACATATCCATTCCCACACATATATGCATATGTACATATATGCACATGTACATACACACACATATGCATGTTTATAATATTTATGTATGTATGTACATATGTATTCTATAAATAAGATTTGCAGAGAGGAAACTCATTGAGCTGATTCTCTGCTTTATGTGCCTGCCTTTTCTCATCTCCAAAACCTTCAGCGACTGTTCTTCCCTCAACTCTGATTTCACCACCTCCAAGAAGTCTTCCTTGGAACCCCCTCTAAGTGGAATTCACTATTACCTCTTTGTGCTTTCTGTCTTTCCTTGGTGCCTGCATGATGGTATATTAGAGGTAGATGCCATCTCAGATTGAATTCCCCCAAAAAAGAGATCTTGAGACAAGGATTCCAGTGCAAGTAGTTTATTTGAGCATGAGTGATCCCAGGCATGTTTGCCCAACACTTTCATACATATTGCTCTGTTGCTTCAGTCCCTCTGAGAAGCAGACCCTAGTACAGCTGTTCTACCCTCCAGCACTTTGCTGCCCACAGGCCACTTCACCCAGCCTCACTGCCTCTAACCTGGGGTGCTGCAGGGAAAACTGCTTGCAAGTATGCTCCTTTGCCTGTACAGGACTACAGGCCACTTGGTTCTGTGGATTTCTCTCAATATAGTCCCATCTGCTCTTCATCTTTCAGAACTGTCTCAGTCCTGGTGTGCCCAAAGCTCCCTCCCTGCAGTCCAGAGCCAAAGTGGATTTTGTTGAGTAGACACTCACTATGGGGAATCCATCGTGTTGGGGGAAAGAAAGGTGTTAGTAGAAAAAATACACTAAGTTCGTGTATTTAGACAAAAATATACTAAGTATATTTAGACAAAATATACTAAGTTAGTATATTTAGACAACAGCATGCAGGTAAAGCAGACTTTGGGATGACAGTCACTACTTGGGTAAGAGGCTGGTAGACTTATCAATGGTTTCACCTTCTTACAACCCTTAGTATTGAGAGAGCCCAGCACCTGGTATTTTACCGAGCAGAATTAAAGTTTTGTAAAGTTTTGTAAAATACAAGCTTCACTGACTACACCCCTGGTTACTCTGATACTCTGTCCCTGCATTATAATTAGAAAAAAACAAACATATAAATAGAGTTAAGAGTCACTGGGGGCAGGACAAAACTTGCTCTTGCTTTAAGAGAAAGTTCAGAGATATGTGCAAGAAGAAACATGAGAGCAAAGGTGAAACAATGAAGAACAAACATTTGGATTTTATATAAATAGAAAATGAGGCTTTTCAGGCTGAAAGGCATTAGGGTACAGTGCATGTCTCTGATTTCTCCACCTGAGTGGTGGTTACCATGGCCAATCAAACAGGTAGTCGAACGTTGGCATTCTCTCATCTGTTCTCACCTTTGCTGAGGGACTGCCTAAGAACAAAATTAACACAAAAGAAGCAGGGCCAGGGCGCCTGGGTGGCTCAGTCGGTTAATGACTGCCTTCGGCTCAGGTCATGATCCTGGAGTCCCGGGATCGAGTCCCACATCGGGCTCCCTGCTCAGCAGGGAGTCTGCTCCTCCCTCTCATGCTCTCTGTCTCTCATTCTCTCTCTCGCAAATAAATAAAATCTTAAAAAAAAAAAAAATAAAAGAAGCAGGGCCAAGTGATGGAGGCGCACATCATAATGGCATCATTTGAGAACTTGGATTCTGGTGATGACTGGTCATGGTCATCCCATTTCCATGCATCAGTACATTTGTCTCTTTGCTTAAGCTTATTTGGTTGGGATTTCTATCCTTTGCTGTTGGAAGATTCTATCTAATATATTCTCAATTTGGATGGAAGTTCTGGAGGAAGAGTGATGATTCTTGGTAAATCCAGAGATTTCAGAAGAATGTGATGAAGAAGCCACCAAATCTGAGGTAAAGGGCACAGCTGTTTAATATTAGGAAGTCCCAGTTTTCTGTAAAGGGCAGCATCTAGATCATAGCATTAGTTGAAAATTAAATAAGATAATATGTATACATTCATATTTATATATATATATGTGTACATACATATATCATACCTGTGTGTGTGTGTGTGTGTGTATCTGGACCCAAGTAAAATAATCCATGACCCCTGTGGTCTACTGTCCACATGAGGTAAACTCAAGGAACCCCAGCCCAGTCAGCACAGTGACCAGAGAGGAATCCAATGGTTGTTTATCTCTACCATTTTACCATTGAAGGGGATCAAATTCATTACCCACAGCCACACTTGTCAAAATCTTCAGAAATTCCCTCAAAGCTCTCTGGAAGCTCACACCTCATATTTCAACCTTAACCCTGATCTGTAACTTTTCCCCTTCTTTTTTCCCTCTACCCTCATTGCTTTTTGGTCCAGAGCTATACTTGAGATAGTTAGTGTTTATTGTTGAGTGAACAAAGGCTCAAAATAGCTGCCTTATTGGGCCATCTTAACAAGAACAGAAATGATGTCCTTTCCCTACATAAATGTCAGAGGTTGTCATTGTTGTTATCGATGAGGTGGGACTGCATAATTAGTAAGAATTTCATCAAGAGCAGTGCCTTTCCAGAGGAAAACAGAGAGAGCACCCTCGAGGGCCCAGCATGATGCTGGAACCTCCATGAGGGGAAGGCAAGAAATCAACATGGTAGTCAGCACTATGATTGCAAGAGAGGAATGGATGCCTTGCTAATTACACACCCAGCTCTTCTTCAATATAGATTTAGGCTCTGTTGTCTCCATATGATTAGTAGTACTTGTCTCTAGAAGGTGTGCTTTCTTTAATGCTGAGAAAAGAGGGCCTACCAGTGGGGTAGAGAAAACTATGAAAACACAGAGGAGCAAGGGAAATGCATTCCATCTCACTCACATGAATAAACCGCCCCTCCGTCTCTCATGGTGGGGAGAGAGGAGATACCCACAATGCTGCTCATGCTGGGCCTGGCCATGTTGCACCACCTGTGACTCATTTTGAGGTGAGAGAAGAGGGAAGATCACTTCCTGGGTGAAGGATCAGGTTTCCTGAGGCAGAGAGCAGACTTTCAAAGGCAGACTTCAGTAGTAAGATATACAGAGAGCCCCTCCCTCTCCTTTTTCCCATTCCCCACCTCCTGCCTGCCACCCCTTATGCCTCCACATCTGGGGGCTACAGATTCAAGCGAGATTCGAGAAGTCTCTACAGGAGACCCTGGAGCAGAGGCTGCTGGTGGCTGATCCAGAGCCCCAGGGGTACGTTTCGCTGGCTGCCTGGGGACCTGTTGGAAGGGCTCTCCACGGCCATATTTCTGGGCATCTGTGTTCCCGCGCCAGCTTCCCAGAGAGCAACCTGGAGCCAGTGACAGACGGACGAGATGTCTAAGAACCCAGCTCCCTGGCCTTCAGGCAGGACAGACTCTCTGTACCACTTAAGTCCAACGCAGCTCCCCATGGGGACCAGAGAATGCAAGGCTTATATTACTGAGAGCCTCAAACTAGAGCCATATGTTTTTTGACACCTCTACCTGCACAAAGGTGCAGTCAGAAATGGGATCTGTGAACCACCAGTTACAATGGGTACGTCATCGCTTAGACAATGCGGCTGTAAAGTCAACAAAATCATCTTTATTCTTGGTGTTTACACTATTCCCACGGCTCTTTGCACAATGTCAGTTGTGTTACCAGCCTTCATGGGAATCTGACGACAGAACATGGCCCAATGGCACATCCTCACTGGTATTTGTCAGTTGGCACTGGTTACAGAATGCTTGCTAATGTGGACCTTTCCTCCACCCCCAATGGAAACTCTGGTTTTACTTTTACTTCCATGTTTTTGAGATGCCTGGCCAGTCAGCTTTGTTTTCTTTATATGATTCTAAAAATAACAACTATCTTCTTTTATGTTTTATTGAAAACGGTCCCAACAATTCACAAGGAGGCACCTCCTTTTAATGAGTGTTAATTCAATTCCCCAATAGCAATAGCAGAAAAGATAAGTATTTTGACATATGTTATTTTAAAAGTCTTAGGATTTGAGAAGCCAAAGGCAAAATATGTTCAGAAATGAATGAAAACATGTGAAGCCAAAATACGCATTCTGGCCTCTGACTCCGAGCCTGCTTCCCAGAATGCCCCGTCAAATACCCTCCTCGCCAAAGGATCCCTCCACGTCAAGGCTTCCAAGAAACACCATCTGGTCATTTCAATCCCAAACATTCCTGCTATGTATGATCACATATTAATTACATTGCATATTTGCTGTTTAATAATATCACATAGAGAAGTCACATGGAAGAGCTTCATAGAACTTGTTCAGAACCTGGCTGCAGGGTATACTGTGATTCTGAGCCTCTGTTTCTTCCTCAGTTATGTGATCCTGATATTTTACAGGGCTGTGTGTAGGATTATGTGAAACACTGTCTTGGAAATCCAACAAAGTGGACTCTCAATATGTATTTTCCCTCCCCTCGTCGTTGCCTTCCTCGTTGGTTGTTTTGTTTTGTTTTGGTTTGTTGTTTTGTGGTTTTTTGTTTTTTTGGGTTTTTTTGAGAGAGAGAGAGCGTGCATGTGTGAGTGCAGTGGGGAGGCGTAGAGGGAGAGGAAGAGAAAGCCTCAAGCAGGCTCCATTCCTAGCACGGAGCCCGATGTGGGGTTTAATCTCATGACCCTGAGATCATGACCTGAGCCAAAATCAAGAGTTGGATGCTTAACACACTGAGCCATCCAGGAGCCCCTTTCCTTCTTCATGTTACTCCTTATCTTGTATATGAAGGATATGTGTATTGTGGTTTTCAACTGTATAGCAAGTTACTTATGAGTAGGGCATCTGAGCACAAGTGTTTATTTGAAAGGTGATCCCAGGGGACCCCAGGAGGAAAGTGAGAAGGGAAATAGCTATAAGGGAGCTATCAAGCAAGTTGCTACTTTGGGTAATCGGCCCCTAATGCTGCAAAGAAACTCTGAAAAGTGACATGAAACACGCATCTTGGTTTTTCAGTCTCAGGGGCTGGAGGCTGGAGTATTAGCACACCAACCCCCATCAGTCTTTGATTAAAGGCTGTCCCAGGTTCCTTTCAGCCTTCTCTGTTCTCAGACAGAGTCAACTTTCAAGGCTCCAGAGAAAGAGCCAAGTAAAGAGAGGCAGCACTTCTTCCGTCAGGTGGTCAGGCCAGGAGGAAATGGGCAAGCGCTGCCACCAACTGTTACAGGTGGCTTTGGCTGAGAAAAGAAGTTTATGATTATGACGGGCTCCAAAAGAAAAGTTGGAATGTAAATATTGACCTTTATGCAATGCATGGGGTTAGTTGTGGACTGCTTTTGCTGACAAGGAGGGGGAGTTTCAATCCTGCATCAAAGATCTTACTTAAATCTTTCTGGAGGACTTCTCTAAAAGCCCAGTTAGCTTCACTACATACAATAGAGAAGTCGAAAGGTTCATATGTATGTGTGTTTATATGTGTACTTATGTATCCATGTAAGAAGCAGATTGCAAAAGCTCCTCGCAGAAGTTTAGCCAAGAAACCAATCAGATTACCTGGAATTATTACAAGGAAATGGATAAGTACACACTGAAAAGGATGACAAAGGGTGGAATGGTGAGTCCTGACCCATGCAAAGGGGCATCCTCAGAGAAAGGAACATGGGCCTGAGCATGGAAGTATGCGTGGCAGTTAACTAGGTGTAAGGTGGAGGTGGAGATGGGGTCAAGGGACCATACATATCTTAAGAAGAGAGGTCATGGTGTGAGAAGACCCATGGCAGGAGGGAATGTGGGAGGAAGCCAACATGAGAAATGACTCCAGGAGTTTTGACTCTGAGTCCCAAAGTAACATGCATTAGCAAAGTGACCTAGGCTAAATTATTTAACGTATCTGCATCAAATCTTATGCATCTGAACAACGAAAAAAAAAATCCTACTTTAGGGCAGTACTGTCCAATAGAAACTTCTGTAATGATGGAAATGTTCTATATCTGTGCTGTTCAGCACAGTAACCACTGGCCACCTGTGGCTATTGAGCCCATGAAATCTGTCTACTGAGCCTGAGAAACTGGTTTTTACATTTTATTTAATTTCTATTAACAGAAATTTTAAATAGCCACCAATGACCAGTGGCTGCCGTATTGCATAGTGCTGCTTCAGAGCATGGTTTCAGGGATGAAATAAAATTCATCCTTATACCTGAAGCATCTGGCACAGAACAGTGCTTCATCCATCTTGGTCCCCCCACCCATGGTGAGATCCTGGTCTCATAAGCCAGGTCTCTGTATCTGATGCTAATTTAAAATTGCCACTTAAACAAAAATGTGTTTGGTTCCAATGAGGCTGCTGACAGTAATCCCCACTGGTAGTAAAGACTATCCTGGCGCTGTTCCAGCAGCATGATTGACTTGGCCAGTAGAAGACAAAATTCAAATGGCAGCCACTAAACAGTATGAAATATCTCAATTTTAACCAAAACTGGGGGGCAAGAACTGTCTCCAAGGCTGCAGAAGCAGGGCTCAGCAGATGACCCAAAAGACGAGAAGAAAAGCCCCGTTTAAAGAATAACAATCAGTGGCTGAAAGCTATTAAGTTCGCTCTTCTAGTTCAAAGGGATTTGAAATGGCAATTTGTCAGGCAACTGTTGTCACTTTAGATGCCCCTCGTTGCTTTCTTTGAAGCCCTTGATTGACTACAGGAGGCTATGCCAGATTCTTCTAAGGACAGGATTTCCACAGTTGAACACATTTATGTCACAGTAATTATGACTCTTCCCAAATTTAATCAACAAAAGGCAAAAGAGTAAGGAGTGCAACTTTGAGAAAATATGCATGTGCTCTGCAGAGTCCAGGGGATGGCCGGGGTGACTGTGCACAGACTCAGACCGTTCACAGACTCAGACAACCAGCTAGACAGTTTCAGGCACTCACTTGTGCTGATCAGATGCTACAGAAAGTTTCTTTATAGGCGAGGGAAAGAGGGACAGCCAGCCACACACTGAGGATGTATTCCTCAGTTCTGATTGTTCCAGCCGACAGGGAAACAGACTTCAACTTGACATGAATAATTTCTGGGAGGAAACAGGCAACTGAGAAAGAAGCAACCTAACAGTATTATCTGTCTAGCTAGCAGAGATAGGAGTTTAGAAGGATATCGTTGCCAGTTGTTTCTGAAAGTAGGTGCAAAGGAAGTGTGCCCCTGTGAAACGGTGGGCTATGAGTGGAAATGGGCGCAAAGGGAAATGAGCAAGTGCGAAAAGAAACAGTGGCTACCGCCCTCCTGACTCGGACTTCCTTCTGGAAATCTGCAGAACTGAGAGAGAATGGGATTAGCCCTCGGAAGCATTGTCACATTAGAAAGAACTATTTGCAAGTTAATTTGCTACTGTTGGGGCTCTCAGTATCCTACTCATCAGCAGTGGGAGGTGTGCCCAAGAGTGTGCATGCTGAGAACTGCCAGGGTGACAGCCCAGCCTAAGCATCACAAGGAAGGTCATACCAGAAGGATTGAGGCTCAAGGGATACAAGCTGTCCTCATAGCCCAACCTCTTTCTAAACATCTACAAGCTCTATAACTCAGGCAACAGCAGCGTCCTAGATAGAAAGAGGGAGAGTGATACAGACAGTAAAGATGGGATCTCAGGGGCCCTGAGGAGAGGGCCAGCAAGGTGGACTCCTGCCCAGCAGCTGTGTGCCAGATGTCCCTGCTATGCAGGCTTGGGGACACATTCATGGCAAATAACTAAAGAGAAACTCTAGCAGGAAAAAAAAACACATGATATCTGCCTACGAAATGTGGGGATAGGGCCAGGAGCAAGGTCAGAAAAAGAAACTCACCAAAAGCAAAAGAAACTCACCAAAGGCAAGGATGAACAGATGAAAAGTAGGTGAAGCAAGGAGGGTTCTGGAAAGCTGGGATGGGAGAAAATCATGCATCTAGATGCCTTACAGGTGTATACTCCCAGGTGCAGGGAGCCAAGCCACAACATTTGCAGTGAGAAAGCACAAGAGCCCACAGTGGGAGGCTCAGAGGTCAACACTCCCACCCCAACCCCCAGCATTTGGCCCTTTGGTCTGTGATGTGTGCGTGCTGTCTTCATAAGGACTGTGCCCAGCAGCGTGATGCCACATGGGCCATATGAGTGACCCGAGGACTGCTGAGCAGTGCATCTCAGGTGTCTGAACAGCATTCACTCTCCCTGAACAAACCAAGAAGAAATTAACCCCAACATGAGATTCTGCCTAAATTACTCAAGCGAAAGAAAATAAATTACTATATACATAGGCAGTAGAAGTCACGTGACCTCAACATTTAATCCAATTAGCAGGCTGTAAAGATATTTAGAAGAAGAAATGTAAGACTTCCATGTTGACAAACTAATTGGTCTTCATTCTGGAAAAAAAATGTGTCTTCCAAATAAGAAAAGGTGATGGGAAAATATTTTTCCTGGAGTTTCCATCATCACTTTCCTAGGCAAGACAGTTCCCAAGAACCTGAACTGGTGAGGCCAGGGGTAGCCTTGCACAGAATTTTGAAGATGAGTGTGAGATGAGCATGTCTCCCGAGACGTTTGCACGTGGCACCTGGTTAACAAAGAAAGTAGCAGCTTTGCTCAAATTGAAATAATGTAAACCTCACAGGCTCATGAAGGAGGTATATTCTATAATAATTATTATTATTATCATTATTTTAATTGTGATAAAACACACATACAAATAAACACATAAGATACACATAAAATTTACCGTCTTAGCCATTTTAAGTGTGCCATTCAGTGGCAGTAAGTACATTCACATTGTTGGGAAAACATCACCCCTATTCATCTCCAGAGCTCTTTTCGTCTTGTAAAACTGAAACTTCAGAACCATCAAACAACAAAACCCCATTCCTTCCTCCTCCCAGACTCTGAAAACCACCATTTTGCTTTCTGTCTCTATGAATTCAACGACTCTAGATGCTTCAAGTAAGTGATTTCATATAGTATTTGTCTTTTTGTGACTGCCTTACTTCATTTAGCATAATGTCCTCAAAGTTCATCCATGTTGTAGCAGGTGTCAGAACTTCCTTTGTAAGGCTGAATAATAATCCATTGATGTAGATACCACATGTTCATCCATTCATCTGTCCATGGACACTTGGTTTGCTTCCACTTCTTGGCTATTGTGAATAATGCTGCTATGATCATTAGTGTGCAAATACCTCTTCAAGACTCTGCTTTCAACACTTTTGGGTATAAACCCAGAAGTGGAATTGCTGGATCATATGGTAATCTTATTTTTAATTTTTTGAGGACCCTTTATACTGTTTTCCATAGCAGCTGCCCATTTGACCTTCCCATCAACAGTGTACAAGGGTTCCAATTTCTCTGCAAATTCCCCAACATTTGTCATTTTCTGGTTTATTTCATTTAATTTGGCTTTTTTGTTTGTTTGTTTTAAATAGCTGCCATCCTAATGGATGTGAAGTGATATGAAGGCAATATCTTTAATCATATGAAACTTCCAGAATTTACTCCTTCATTCATTGATTTATTCATTCCTATACTCAGCTACATATTTATTTTAGGGTCCCATCTATTGCTTTTAACCCTTCAACCAGTTACTAATTCAAAAAGTGCATAGATTTTGTGCATCGAGATACATTGCAGATGAAGAAGAGAGAAAATAAGAAGTAAATAAATAATACAGTATCTGATGGAGATAAGAACTATTAAGTAATAGGTTAGGATAACATCACAGAGAGGGAGAAAATTAGGAGATGTTTTAAATTAGGTCAGGATAGACCTTCTGATTAGGAGCCTATCTTGGAAACAGCCCAAGGAAAAGGGTTCCAGGCGAGGGAGCAGCAAATGCAAAACCACAAGGAGGAAAAAACGCTGGGTGCCTTGAATTTCTGGAGTTAATAATGATTTTTACCAGGATTTTCTTGTTTAGGGCATTTGTGTTCACAAGGATTTTGGATCATAACCAACGAAGGGCCTTATGCTTACGTATTCATATCTGTTTATACGTATATGTAAGTGTATGTGCACATGTATACATACGTGTCTTTCCCTTGATGTGAGCTGCTTGGTCTGTTTAACCAGTGTACTCTTGTGGGCAAGCTAGAGTTCATCCCTATGCTAGAAAACATAATGGCATAATGTGGCCTGGGTGCGAGCTGGATTGTCTGGGTTGAATTCAGGCTCTGCTGAATGCTGGCTCTATGGTCATTGGCATATTACTTTTTTTTCTCTGTGCCTGGATTTCCTCATCTGTAAAATGGGGATAATAGTAGTACCTCTGTCATAAGATTATCATCCTGTTTAAATGAGTGAATATATGCAAAAGGCTTAGAACAATGCCAAACATAGTAAGCACAGTGCAAGATTTAACTATTTTTTTAATATGCTCATCATGCTACCAGGACAATTACATGCAAGGATACAGGAATTAAAGACTTTAAAGGCAGTTTATTTTTATGCTGCTCGAATCTCCACAACCTCACCCCCTAAGTAATCTTCTAGATTTTAGCACTCCAACCACAGAGAGGTTACTACAACCTGGGAAACCTTTATGTTTCTTGGGAAAATCTTTTGTATATTGAGTCTTCCCAGTTGTCTCTTCCTTATTTGGCTTCTATCCCTGGTGGCCACGCCAAACAAAGCTGGTCCTACTTGGATGAGAAAGTATTTCAAATACTTCAAGATGGCTGGCAAGGCCTCTGAATCATGTCTTCTTCAGATTAAATACCCTACACCCTTTCTCAATACTTCTTAAACATGGTTTTGCATATCTTCCATTTCCTGGTCAATGTTCCTGAAATGTGCTCCTACTGATGTCCATAAGTGTACTTCTGTAGGTGTGATCTGAGCAAGGCAAACTTAAGACCTTCTTTATTTAAGACCCAATAGTTTTGGTAAGGTCATCAAATATTGAAGTCAAATGTGTGGCTGCCATGTCTCATGATTCCTCCTAGAGATCTTATGGTAACTAGTACCATCGATAATTCTTCACAAACATGGTTTCTGGGTCAACTCACCACCATTTTTTTTTTTTAACTTAGGGTCATCACATTTGAGTCTCCAATGTAAAAATGTAAAAAAAAAAAAAAAAAAAAAAAAAGTATTCATCACTCAAAGCGAAACAAAACAAAAAATCCCTGCCAATTGTCCACAGCAGTTCATCAGTGTTTTGAATCCTAATTTGTTAGACAATGTCATCAATAACCTATTGCATTATTAGATAATCTGAGAGACACATCATGGGAGTTTTCACCTAGGTTAGTAATAAAACACATAAATCAGTGAGGCAGGGTTCAGAGCCATGAGTTACACTGTTGGAGTCCTGCATATGGGTTGATGGTGCTCCCTTAGTGTATATGGTACGTAGCCTGTCAGCTCATCACTGACCCAAATGATTGTCATAGGGTTCTCCCTACCTTTCCCCTTTTTGTCCAAATTGCATCACTGAACACCCTGTCAAATATCTGACTGTAGTCTAGCGGGCCACAGGGACTTCTTGGCCATTTATTTGTCAGGTGAAAATGCCTCTTTCAGCTGTGGACAAAGGAAGATTATTGAACTCTTGCTAACAGCAGAGTACAACAGGACCAGGCCATTCCACTGTACAAGGTAACGTACATAAGTACCACAAGCTGTCCATGACTATAGAGCTGTAGTTCTCTGACTCAGTGGGATCAGAATCTGCTGGAGGGCTCACTGACATACAGATTGCAAGGCCTCTGCCCCAGAGTGTCTGACTCAGAAGGCCCGAGGCAGGGCCTGAGAATCTGTATTTCTAACAGGTTGCCGGGTAATGTGGATGTTGTGGGTCTGGAGTCCACACTTTGAGAACCACTGTCTTAGGTGAATTTCTTTTTTTCTTTTCCTTTTTTTTCCCCCGGACATTCTTAGGATGGAAAGGAGTAAAAGTACAGAGTAAAGTCAATCCCAAGTTCTGCTCACACCTTTGAGACTATTCAAATAGGAAAATCTCTCTAGCAGAGAACTGAGTATTTATTAACACCATCTTTAGATTTTATTGAAAAGGACTATGATTTGTTGTCTATTTTTTATTAGAATTGTGATTTTTAAAATTTATTTTTTATTCACTCCCTCATAAATAAAGCTTATTGATTAATTTAGGTTCTGGCAAGAAAAGAGGGGTCTTCTCTGATCTTCGGCCAAAAATTTCCTTAAAATATAATGACCACTATATGGTTTAATCCAGTATTCCTTTAAAGAAACAGAAATAAGGGCTAGTGTGAAATTGCTATTTCTCAGTAAACTCATGCTAGCTTCTTGTGATCAGATTCCTTTTAAAAGGGAAACAGAATGAGTAATCTGTTCCAGAATCTTGCCTGCAACAGACATTTTAGGTGTCTGCTCCCCTAACCAATGTTCACTCTGAAGCAAAATAAAATTTAAAGACTTCTCTTTCCTCCAAACTATCAACTTTACACCATCATTTCTGAGCAATGGGTTTCTGTCTTTGGTCATGCTTTTGCTTTTGTCCTGTCCTCAGACCCCTTGTTTGTCTGGCACGCACAGTTCTCTGCTCTTTCAGGACTGCAGATCCACCCACCCTCACAAGAATCTTCTTTGTATTCTAGTCCATGTCGCAGTGGCAGGAAGCATTTTATTGCCAGGGAATCTCCATGGGTTCTCTGGCTCATTTCTCCACCTTCTCAAGGAGTGTCACACTCTTCAGAGCAAGCAGCCACAAAGGGTCACATCTCCCCAACTATCTCTGTGACTGACAAGCACAGACCCAAAGATGGGAAGACCTACTGGATGGTCTTCTGACTGAGGTTTACCTGGCAATGGCAGTCTTGGTGAAATGCACAGCAGTCTCCCACTTGGTTCTACTGGGCGAGATCCCAAAGTAAAAGGATGCTCTATGAGAATGGATGTTGCTTCCCCAGAAGCCCTCCTCCTCTTTCCAGTTAGCCCCATGCTCGTCCCTGAATGCACACAGATTCTGCACCTTCTCCCACAAGCACTCTTATCCCAGAAATCTGCAGGCAGGCATCCTGCTTTCATTTGGGTCTCTCTCTCTCTCTCTCTTAGTGAGATCTTTCCTGAATGTTCTATCTAAAATTGCAACTGCCCCTCCCAATTCTCCCAATCCCCCTTCTCTGCTTCATTTTTCCTCCTTAGCATGTGTCACCATGGAAAAAGCAATTGATTCTACTGTTTTATCCTATTTATTGTCTGTCTTCTCACAGGGATTATTTTTATTTGTTCCACTGTTGTGTCCTGAACATTTTTTAAAGATATTTATTTATTTATTTATTTATTTATTTATTTATTTATTTATTTATTTAGAGATAGTGGGGGGAGGGGCAAAGGGAGAGAAGAGAGAGAATCTCAAGCAGACTCCGCATTGAGCATGGAGCCCAACGTGGCGCTGGATGGCAAGACCCTGAGATCATGACCTCAGCCGAAATCAAGAGTTGGATACTTAACTAACTGAGCCACCCAGATGCCCTGTGTCCTGAGCTTTTAGAAAGTGCTTGAGGGCACAGAGGGTACTCCTCAGTGGATATTGAATGAATAAATGAATGAACAAATGAATGAATGAATGAATTTCCTCTGAAAGGAAATGTGGGAATGGTAAGTGAGATGGTATAGGCTTGTAGGCCCCTTGCAGGCCCAGATCATTTGAGGACTGCACTGAGGTTAAGGACGGCCAGGCAGGCCTGGGCCAGGAGGAGAAAATGTTCTCTTCCCCTTATCTCATGTTGCAAGTTCTAAATGCCTGGATCAGCAGGAAGTGGCTCTTGCCTAGCTTAAAGTGTGTCTTTCTAAACAGAAGTGTTCTTTCCAAAGACAAAGAACATGTTGTCTCCAAAGGAAGGATGGCTAAGAGAATTCTTTATTCTGCAAGCATAAGCAGGATGTATTTTGTTCTTATTGCATTTCGTGTATATTTCACTTCACAGATGTTGGCTTGATACATTGTTATGTTTATCTGATCTCTGCGAGTATATAGCTATGTGAGAAATAAATGGCAGTATGCAGTTGCAAGTGCTGCCTTTGCTCTGCATCCCCTGTGTCCTGGTGATTTCGTAGACCCTTACCCAGGGACCCCAACGCACTAGACGTTGACAATTGGCGCCCGAACAGGGACCCTGAAGGACGTACAGGAAGGGTGAGTAACTTAATTAAGTACAGGGTGATGGGACAAGAAACTTCTACTCCTTATGTTCGAATGCTGAAGCATTCACTTGCTGTCTATGGTATTACTGTCGCTTCTAATGATATTGAGCTGTGTTTGAAGGTGGTTCGAGAATGGAATCCTTGGTTTCCAGAGGAGGGAACTTTAGATTTGGATAATTGGCGGCGAGTTCGACGTAATGTCGAGAAGGCAATGAGACAGGGTGAAAAAATTCCCGTTCGGTTTTGGTCTATTTGGTCGATTATTTTTACAGTGCTTAAAGCGATGGAGGATGACTGCACAGTCGAAGACTTCCATAAGGAGATGGCTCCTTCTATACAAGATCTCCCTTTAGATACGGATGAGAAAAGGGCGGTAGAGAAAGATACCTTTAAGCTTACACCATCCCGTGAGCCTAGCGAGTGTGGTAATGAAGAACCAAAACCGAAAGTAAAATCGGATCCCGAGGTGGAGCGTGTGTGGAAGGTTTTTCAGCAGGTTATGGCTATGACGGAGGAGTCTAAGAAACCCTCTAGGAAGCCCTCTGCTCCGCCTTTGCCGTCTGTACCAGCTCTTTCTTCTAATCCTTTCCTTTCTGCTGCTTTAGCTGAGCTTGATGCGCTAGAGGATAGCGATGATGAGGCTGGCGCAGGTAATTCTGTCTTTGCTTTTCCTGTTATTAGGCCTCCCCCGGTCCAGGGAGTGGCACAAGCACCATATTATGAAGGAATAGGTATAGAAGATATTGGTCGCTTGAAAAAGGCAGTGTCTTTATATGGACCTCAATCACATTATGTTAAGGAGCTAGTTAATAGTCTAGCTCGACATTATAACAATTTTTCTCCTGAGGACTGGAGGGTCCTCTGTCGGGCTCTTTTAAAGGAGCCTGAATATCTGCAGTGGCAGATGTGGTTCTCCGAGCTCTGTATGGATCAGGCTCGTCAGAATGCTCTTAGCCCTAATCCTCGGGTACAGGCTATAACTTATCATATGTTAGCAGGTATAGGCCAGTATTCTGACATTGCTGCTCAGGTGAATACTCCTGAAGAAATTCATGAGCAGTTACGGGAGATTGGTTTAGAAGCTTGGGAACGTATCCGGCCAACAGGGGAGCACTATGGATCATGGACTAAAGTTATTCAGAAGACCAATGAGCCTTATGTTGAATTCTTATCAGTGGCCCAATTTGGTCGATTATCTTATGTACATGTGGTAATAGATACATATTCTCAATTTATATGGGCCACAGCACAAAGTGGCGAAACTGCACAACATGTTATCACCCATCTCTTAGAAACTTTTGCTGTGATGGGTTTACCATCTATTATTAAAACAGATAATGGACCTGCATATAGCAGTAAAAAATTTCAAACTTTCTGTGAACAATATGGTATCATGCATAAAACAGGCATTGAATACAATCCTCAAGGGCAAGCCATTGTAGAACGTGCGCATAGTACTTTAAAGTTGCAAATTAAAAAAATTAAAAAGGAGGAAAAAGGATCATATCTTAGCATTCACTCAATCAAATGCACGTTCTATTTTACAACAAGCACTGTTCACATTAAATTTCTTGAATCTTCCGCAGGGAGATACCCTGTCCCGAGCAGAAAAACAGTTCATAGAGGGAGAGGTCGCTCCCCCTCCATTAAATGAACATATATGGCTTAAACCGACTGCAGATGCAGAATGGCAACAGGGGCTATTGCTTTATAGAGGGAAGGGTTATGCTTATGTCTCCACAGAGGATGGACGGACCTGTTCCTGGCTCCCTACGCAATGGATCCGGTCAAGGGCCAATTCGAACGGCACCGTGTCCCACCAGGCGACGGATGGGGAATCCAGACCAAGATGAACTTCCATTACAGGCCATGGCACATCTGAATTTGGGAGGACGACGTCGCCGTCGGCAGATATTTGCTACTGCTTTGCCGACTTGGGGGCAAATTAAAAAGCTTAGTGGGGAAGGGCAAAAAATCCTGCAGCGAACAGGGAAGGCTTGTACGCCTGAAAATTTATTTTTGGCTATGTGTGCCTTGCTTACTGTATCAGATGCCAATACGTTGGCCAATTTACTTCTTAAGCAACTTAAGGGACTAGATCCAAAAGGTATTATTCAAAGTTTGGGGCATACTGCCGGAGGAATGGGATTTGTATTGTTGATTGTTATCTTATGCTTTATGCTGTTGCATTTTTGCTATCTAAAACCTTCCCAGAATTCTATGGCCATCCTTTGGAGGGCACTTTTATTAAAACAAAAGAAAAAAGAGGGAATTGAGATGGTATAGGCTTGTAGACCCCTTGCAGGCCCAGATCATTTGAGGACTGCACTGAGGTTAAGGACGGCCAGGCAGGCCTGGGCCAGGAGGAGAAAATGTTCTCTTCCCCTTATCTCATGTTGCAAGTTCTAAATGCCTGGATCAGCAGGAAGTGGCTCTTGCCTAGCTTAAAGTGTGTCTTTCTAAACAGAAGTGTTCTTTCCAAAGACAAAGAACATGTTGTCTCCAAAGGAAGGATGGCTAAGAGAATTCTTTATTCTGCAAGCATAAACAGGATGTATTTTGTTCTTATTGAATTTCGTGTATATTTCACTTCACAGATGTTGGCTTGATACATTGTTATGTTTATCTGATCTCTGCAAGTATATAGCTATGTGAGAAATAAACGGCAGTATGCAGTTGCAAGTGCTGCCTTTGCTCTGCATCCCCTGTGTCCTGATGATTTCGTAGACCCTTACCCAGGGACCCCAACGCACTAGACGTTGACAGGTAAGCATGGTAAACCTACCGGCAAATTTGTCCTCATGCATAGATTTTTAGCTAAGAGGTAACATGTAAGTTAGGGATGGAACTTAGGTATCATAAAAGCCTCCATGACTGTGTCCTTCATCAAAAGACACTGGGTACCCCTGGAGTTACCACGACTCCAGTTTGAGGGCACTTAGTCTAGTTAGCCTCAAAAGGCCTTCTCCTGAGTCTATGGGCACCCAGATGAGGGCGATGTGGTATGAGCTGGCCTTCAGAGAGGCAGATGCCACTCATACCCCTCCCTCACCAGCCTACGTAAACTAGAATCAGATCTTTCTCACTGAATACAAAGAGACGCCTTAAAATTCTGGTCAGGATTCACACAACAAATGTGGTCTGTCCCTACCGCGTCAGACCGTCAGTAAGAATGTAATTTTGTTAGCCCTGCTAGTTATCAGTAATTATTATGTGACAAGCTCTTGCTAAGTGCTCTCAGCTATCATCTCATTTAATTGGTTGGGTAGTATAACATCCATTTTAAAGATTAAGACACTGAGTCTCCGGGAAGTTACATCACTTTCCCAAGGATGTGCAGTTAGCAAGTTAGTGGAAGGATTGGAGTCAAGTTAGTCTGACCTCACAGTCCGTGCGGTGTAAGCTCTCGGTCCAGATTTCAGCTCACCCATCTTAGGGGACAAGTCACTTTCGAGTTATTACTAAAAACATGGTTCTTCTGTGCTTCTGGGCTTGCACATGGGGCTAGTTTCAGGAAGATCCACCAAGCCTGTGTGATCTACATTGAGGCATCTGGTCCTTTCAGGAGCCCATCCATAGGCCCGTAATGGAAATTACTGGGGTCCAAGGAGAACGTCTTCCCTTCTTCTCCATCAAGACTTGGGACCTACGTTTTTCACACTGAATGTGGTCAATGGGCCCAAAGGCACATCTGTGTTTCTATGCAGCCTCCCCTCCATGTACACAAATAAAATAAGCGATCGCCAAGTAGACACCTGTATATACAGTCACCTTCTTTGACCAGACAGATATTTATTTGCTGTTGTATAAATGAGGGAAATTTGCACTCAGCCCTGAAAATTTGGCTACCCTGGTCCATCCTTCCTCCTCCCCAGTGATTTCTTCACCGAGAATGGCCACAGTCCGTGACACGCACTGTACTCTGCTTAAAGCCCGGCTCACGGTCCTGGGAAGATCTGTTTTGCACCTGTACTGGGGCCTTGTAAGGTACTCAGGCTGTCAGGGAAATCCTGTGCCTCAGTGCTAAATCAAGTCCTACATGACAGGGAGGAAGTGCTTTTAAAGGCAGGTGTTCTAATCCTGTCACACATTGTTTTATGGGATGGCCCTTTAAAATAGACCCTGTGTAATGGGGCTTACTTTAAAGGGATGGGCCCATCTCACTGGACTGAAAGTGGAAAACATGTAAAAACAAGGCAAGGACGTAAACCAGGAATGTCAAGTTCTACTCCCCCCCCCCCATATCTTTACCCCACACACAGAAAGAAACACCAATGGAGAAACGTTCGTATTCTCCCTCAGCAAACTGTAAATGTTTGATTTGTGGCTGTCATTAAAATGTTAGCAGAATATCCTAAGGGCACTGCAGAACATTGCAGAACATTTCAAAACAAAATTTCAGAATTGCTAGAAAGCAAGTTATTTTTCTTAACTGGTGATATTTTAAAATGAAAACATTTTAATAAATTCCCATTTAAATGCATGACTTCTAAAACCAGTAGAAGTGATAGCATTTTTTTAAGTATCTTTTTTTTTAAGAATTTTTTAAAGTATCTTTATTTGTATTATTTCATTTCTTTTTTTTTTTTTTTTTTTTAAGGCTGACTGCCACATACAGCACCTCATTTGGATGTGTCTGGAGTCTTGGAAGCTTGTCTACCCTGCATTCTCCTACACATGGACCTTGAGAGCTTGTTTGGAGGTTCTAGCAGGCGAGCGCTGCTATTCGTATGCCCTTCACCAAAGAACAGTCCTCCTCTATCGGGGAAGGTGGTCCTCTTCGACAGAGCACACAGTTTTGGGAGAGACATACATGAGGGAGCAGTGAAGGAGGAAGAGGACACTCGCCTAGCCAGCCAGATCGGCCAAATCAACCCTGGCGATCAGTGGGGTGACAGATGTCACAGCTAGATCGCCCTCACATCCTAAAAGTATCTTAAAAAAAAAAAAACTTACTGTGTTTACAAACAGCATTCACATACCATGTCATCAGTAACTCTGGGAATGATTGAGGGGCTGAGATGGGAAGAATGTACTGCTGGATGATTCTTGAACCCCTGAAGCAAAATAAATATAAAAGCAAGACAGAACATGACATCAGGATTTGGGTCTAAATCCTGTCCCTTCTGGGGACATTGTCCACCACGTGGCTGCATGCCGTGTGTCATATAGACACTCTCATGCTGTTGTTAAGGATTTTTCCATGCCCTAAGGAGTCTGCCAGGGCTTGCCCACATAAGTGCCCACAAGCAAGCCTGGGGTAAGGTGGACATGGGAGGGACTTTGCTTATTTACCACTGGGGTAAATAAGTATGACTCACCAGATGACACTGCAGGACTGGGTCACACTGCCTCTCACTCAAGACCTTCATCTTCTTAGGTACATCTGTCCTCTGAGCTGTGACAGAGGGGAGCAGGGACCACATAATGAAGCCAGTGAGACCAGGGTTCCCTATCTGTGGCCAGCCACTGGATTATAAAGTAAGGACACCTGTGTATCAGGGAGATTTCCCTGGAGAAATATGGATGATGTGTTGAAAGGGCACAGACTGGCATCAAAGAAACCACTGGAGAGGCTAAATTTAATGACAGTTGTCTGTGCTGCCATTTGCTTTTTTTTTTTTTTTTTTAAGATTTTATTTATTTATTTGAGAGAGAGAATGAGATAGAGAGAGCATGGGGGGGGGGGTCAGAGGGAGAAGCAGACTCCCCGCCGAGCAGGGAGCCAGATGCAGGACTGGATCCCGGAACTCCAGGATCATGACCTGAGCCGAAGGCAGTTGCCCAACCAACTGAGCCACCCAGGCATCCTGCCATTTGCTTTTTAACTCAATACTATGTTTCTGAGATTTATTCATAATGTTAATGCAGCTGCCATTCATCCCTTGACGCTAGTGGGTGATTTTTCCTTTTTCTGGGTATCTCATAGTTTATTTTTTCCATTTTCCTTTCATGGTCATTTGAGCGGCTTCCTGTTTTGAGTCTGTATGTATGCACATGCACAATCACAGTCAAAGCTGCTATGAATGTTCTTGTACAGTCAGAAGAGTAGGCATTTCTCTGTGGTATATATATAAACAGTGGCATTGCTGGGTCATGGGTGTTCACATCCCTGACTTTCGGGAGAAATGCTAAATTGTTCAAAAAGTTGCAGTAATCAACAGTCTGTTTGCAGATTGTTCCTATTTCTGTACGCCCTCACCGACACTTGGTCTTGTCAAGGTTTTTCACTTTTTTAGTTCTGTGAGTGTGAAATGGTATTTCATCTGATTGATTTGTAGTTCTTTTATTCCTAATTAGGTTGAACATTTTTCATATGCTTATTAGCTTATTAACCATTTGAGATTTCTCTTCTATAAAATTCCTCCTTAGATGTTTTGTCCAGTCCATCTGTTAGGTTTTCTTTTTTCTTTTCTTTTTTTTTTTTCCTTTTGCTTTTTAGTTAACATTTTTGGCATACTTTATATATTCTATATACAAACTCTTTGTCTGTTATGTGTGCTGAAGGATCTTTTCCCAGTCTGTCTCTTTATTCTCATTATTTCAATTTCTTATTAATATTACTTCATAGTTAAGCTATAATTGAATTTGTTTCTCTCTCTTTATAGTTGTGCCTCTTATGAATTATTTAAGAACGCCTATGTACTCCAAGATCACAAAGATATCTCTTATATTATCTGCTAAAAATACTGTGGTTTTACATTTCACGTTTAAGTCTTTAATCCACCTTTTGTTTTTAGTATGGTGTGAGGTTGTTTTAACTTCATTTTTTTCCATGACTAATCACCCTGCACCATTCGTTGAAAGCCCTTTCTATCAGCTCTGTTCTGCAGAACCAGCTCTGCCTCAAATCAGGTTGCT
Source organism: Mirounga angustirostris (assembly GCF_029215605.1). Classification (NCBI taxonomy): domain Eukaryota; kingdom Metazoa; phylum Chordata; class Mammalia; order Carnivora; family Phocidae; genus Mirounga; species Mirounga angustirostris. The sequence continues at coordinate 91,395,281 of NW_026991718.1, read as the reverse complement.
CATATATGCATAGGTATGTTTCTGGGACCTCATTTAGAGCTGAGTTGTTTTGCTTTTGTTTTTGTTTTTTGTCTATCCTTGCACTGATACATTTTCTTAGTTCCTATAGCTTTAAATAGGAATTATTTTCTGATGGGGCAGTTTTTCCCACGTAAGACTGTATAGTTGTTTTGTGCTTCTTATTAGATCTGCACGGATGTTAGAATCAGCCTTTCAAGTTCCTGTGGTCATTCTGAGTGGGACTGCATTGCACCAATAGGTTCTCAAAGGACACGACTGCTTCCTCCCAACCTAAATTGATCTGCCAGTGAAGACTCTAATGAAAATTTCCCTTAAAGCCACATTTGAAGCCAAAGTGGACGGTGGGCCATGTGAGAACCCATGGCTCCAGGCTACATAGAAAACTTTGCATACTTCAGATCCCAAATACTTACAGGTGATTGTACAACACCCTTAAGTCTCGCTGGTATCAACCTAACGCAAGCCTTCAGCAGTGTCAGTGCCTCGTGTTTTGAAGAAACAGAGAAACATACAAGAAAAAGCCAATATTCAAAAGAGTATAATGTCAAGAAAAATGAGATGAAGGTAGATTATGAAAATCAAGATAGTCATCTTGTTAATAGAAACTATTTGTTTTATAAATCATCAATAGCAGATAAGACTGTGTTAAATCAAGCTAAATTCAATATTCATTACATATTTTTTCTGGGAATCATTTCCATAGGCTATATCACACAAAAATAATAATTAACTTTTTAGTATATAATACCATTTAAAAAAATGTTTGAGTAATATGTCTGGCAGGTGGGGGTTATTGGAACTTCCATTACTTGGCAGTAGAACGTACTTATTGTGTATGAAATTTAGTTACCTCATTTGGAAAATGGGGTTAATAATAGCCAACTTATGAAAGTGTGATACAACTAAAATAGATAGTATATGTTAATGTTTTCAAATGCTTCTTTTCAAGGAGGTTTTGTGGAAAGGGCCTCCCCCTGAGCTCTGTAAGTACAGGAGTGATGCCTCTGGGTCGGGTCACTCAGCTCCCTCTGCCACCCTCCCTCACCTGCTCTGCTGCCTGAGTCGCCCCAGAGCTTCGTGGAACTTGTCAGTGTAGAAGAATCAGAGTATTGAGTAGAGCTCAGAGCACAACAGAGCAGCTGATGAGGCTAAGTAATTTAATGGGAACAGGATAAAATTATTGGTCAAAAAAAAAAAAAAGAATGGCTCAAATGAGGTAAGGAAGAAAAGACATGAATCCACTTTGTATTCAGGAAAGACTATTCAGATGAGAAAGTCTGGAGTAACTGCTGTTGAGGAAAGTGAGAAGGATGAGGAAATAGGTGTTAAAGAAATATATATATGATATATTTCTAATATACAGACAGTCCCCAACTAAAAATGGTTTAGCTTACCATTTTTCTGCTTTACAATAGCGCAAAAGCAATACGCATTCAATAGAAACTGTACTTCGATTTTTGAATGTGGATCGTTTCCCAGGCTAACGCTAAGTGGTTCAACACTCTCTCAGGATGCCGGGCAGTGGCGGTGAGCTCCAGCTCCCAGTCAGCCCCCTCATCACGAGGGTCAACAACCAATACACTTACAACCATTCTGAACCCATATAACCATTCTATTTTTCACTTTTGGTACAGTATTCAATCAATTACATGAGATAGTCAACACTTCACTATAAACTAGGCTTTGTGTTAGATGATTTTACCCAACTGAAGCCTAATGTAAATGTTCTGAGCACTTTTAAGGTAAGCTAGGCCAAGCCATGATGTCCACTAGAGTAGGTGTATTAAATGCATTTTGACTTAAGTGATATTTTCAATTTACAATGAGTTTATCAAGATGTAACCCCACCGAAAGTTGAGGAAGATCTCTACTCCCTTAGGGCACTGCTTGAGAAAATGAATTAGAGATCTATTTTATTTTTTTAAGATTTTATTTATTTATTTGACAGAGAGAGAGAGGCAGTAAGAGAGGGAACACAAGCAGGGGGGGTGTGAGAGGGAGAAGTAGGCTTCCCGCGGAGCAGGGAGCCCGATGCGGGGCTCGATTCCAGGACCCTGGGATCATGACCTGAGCCGAAGGCAGACACTTAATGACTGAGCCACCCAGGCGCCCCTGAAGTAGAGATTTAAATTGTCTTATAATTGGATTATTTTTCTTTGATTGTGATTCTCTGCTGTAACTGGACCTCAAGGTGATTGATTCTTATATGGGTTATGTATGAGACTCAAAAAGGCAGGTCTATTCTTCCCAAAGAATAAGTGAGGATTGGAGGTCAAGTCTCCTGAGAAAGTGCTACAAATCCTTGGGACTCCTTAAAAGGAATGATGTATATTTGAAAATACTCTGTAAACTTGAAAGTGACATGTACATGAGGCATGATCAATTACAAGAAGTGGCTACTGCTCATAATGCATTCTTCTTAAAGCAACGTCTACATCTCCTTGTATGCTTGTTAAAATGAAGCTTCCTGAGCCTGTCCATCCCAAACAACACAATCAGGCTCTACATTTTCGGTAGGTTCCTTGTGTCATTCTTATATGCTCCAAACTTTGAGAACCACAATGTTTATGGAATAGGGGATTTGGAAGCAGACAGCACTTGCAAAAGTCTATTACCTATCAAAGAACAAGTTTTGTGGCTTTTATGTCTTGACATAATGAGTGTTGGCTTATTACAAAGTATCACTTAACTCAAATGAAAAATAATGTTCTTAGTCGTCAATATCCCTGGTGAAGCAAAGGTTATTGGTGGAATTGCAAATCCATTTGTGCATGGGGGTCTGAATCAATCCTTGGATTTACACATATATGTACTATCATTTGTCAAATATAAGAGGATTTTGTTGTTATTTATCTAGAAATTATCAAAATATTTACAGTTGTTTATAGTGGTGGAACCAAAAATTATTTGGTTCAGTTACAATAATGTGAGGTTTTTATTTCATTTAATTTTTTTTTTCTATTTCTTTTTTCTTGTTTTCTTTCTAACCTATCAGCCAAGGCAAAACCTCTGACATAGTCCAGAATATTGCTCTCTAGAGTCTGAACAGCTGAAGTGACTGTAGTTGGGCCTGCAAAGTGTTCCATGGATTTGTATGGAATTGCCTGATCATGTGGTCTTGGCAGAGAGGTTAATATATGGTTACTCCATTGCTTCTAGTCCCCTTCCATTTGCCACTTCAGGGGTGCAATGAGTGGCATACCAAGGAAATTCTGAGAACCACTTTACTTACCTATTTAAGTGACTCTTACGACATCATCAGAAAAAATCAGGAACCAACAAACACACGATAGTTTGGTCCATACCTTGCTTTGGACATTATATAGGAGGTTTCTCATATTTTTGAACTTTGAACAAGCATTAAATGGCATTTATAAAAGTTAGCTTTTTAAGTACTACAGTGAAATCATATGAAAAGATTTGTACTTGATTTTTATAATTTTCAGTGTGCTAAAAGCAAAAGCAAACAAACAAAAAGCATCAGGCAAGAGAGTCTTGCCAGTTATATTAGAAGAAAATTCAGTTTGCCAACTTTTAATAGGTTAATAATTAGTTAGAGGTTCTCTCAGATCCACAACACAAATCATTACCGGTTAAAAGCTTAAAGCTTCGGGCGGGCGCCTGGATGGCTCGTTGGGTTAAGCGTCGTTAAGCGTCTGCGGTAGGCTCCGGTTGTGATCCCGGGGTCCTGGGAGTCCTGCATCAGGCTCCCTGCTCAGTGGGGAGCCTGCTTCTCCCTCTGCCTTTGCCGCTCCCCCTGCTTGTGCTCTCTCTACCTCTGTCAGATAAATAAATAAAATCTTAAAAAAAAAAAGAAAAAAGAAAAAAGCTTAAAGCTTCCATGAAACTTTAGTGTGGATGGGAAAAGGATTTTGAAAAGATTTTCGTTTCTCCTCTTTTGTCCCCTACTGTAAACCCCCCGCCCCCCAACACTAGCGCTTGGTCCTACCCATGAAACAGGAGTGTCAAGGGTTTCTGGGCTTCTTTTCTTTTTGTATTTCTTTACGTCCAAAACGGAGGCAAAATATCTCCAAAATATTTAACACTATATTTCCACTGCGTTGCTGATAATCTTTTTCTCCTCTTTTTAATCGTGCACCTAAATATTTGCATTTTCTAAATTTGGAATCAGAATATGAGGACAAGGGAAGCATTCTCTTGGAAAGGAATCCAACCCCAGCTCAAAATGTATGCAATGAGAGGTTCTCACAAACCAATTATTCTCTTTAGATTCAGAGAGCTGAGTTGACTTCTTAAGCAACTAGCATTTTCTAGTTAGCCCGAGAATTTCCCAGAGGGAGCCATGCTGCTAAAACTACTGGAGCCAGTATGCCACCTAATGGTCTTTCCATGCATTGCAGCTCACTAGGAAAAGGTCGGGTGGGGGGCAGGAAGAAACCTTGGAAATTTTCTTTAGCAAATGCACTCTACTTGCTTCAGGTTATATTCTCATAGAATGTTAAAATTTTCTGTTTATTGTAAATATTCATCCACTTAAAAAAAAATGAAACCATTGTATATGGCCTTCAAACCCTGTCCTTTATTAGGCCATCTATCTAATGTGTCAAGAAATACTAAGTGGATCTGGTTCTCTGTTCATTTTTATTTTTCTTCTTTAGTTACCAGTAAATATTTGAAAGGTGTATATCAAAGGCGAAGGGGCATCACTCAATAGTGTTCCTAACCCTCAAAGTAAATTCCTGAGTTTGGTCGGGGAATCTGGAATCAGCCTTCTAAATGTGGGAGCTGCACACAGTAGTTTCATCCAGCATGAACCACACGTTAATTGAGCTCAAAGTTAATACAATCACTCTTGGGACAGATGGACGTCGTGTGGGTCCTAGCAAGATGCCCCGAGTAAGACACAAGGTGGCTTCTGTGATTTTCCTGCCCGAAATGAAAGGCATTGGAGAAATCCAAATTGAGTCACATTCTACAAAGTAGCTACCCTTTATTCATCGAAAACATCAAGGTCAAGAGACACAAAGATAGGCTGAGGGACTCTACCACATTAAAGGTGTCTAAAGAAACATGACAAGTGGACCCAAGTATGATTAGATCCTGGACTGGGGGAAATAGCTTAGAAAGACATTGTTTCAACAGGTGATGATTTTTGAAAGTGGACTCTGGACTGCATCCTTGGCAAATTTTCTTACTTTGATAGTAACATTGTGGTTATGTAGGAAAATTTTTTTGGTCATAGGAAATATGCACCTTAAGAAAACCTGTAAGAATGGAATCAACATACAGGCCCAGAGCAGCGAGGTGAGTTTGCACCACTGGAAAGGGAATCCTGGGTCTGTGGTTTGTTCTCCTTGCCCTAGTCTAGGGCTGCCTGGCCTGGGGCTTGAAGCCCTTGTGCGTTGACTTCTTTATCTGGTAAGAGGAGACAAATTTTCTTCAACTTGTTCTATTTAACTTCTGTCCCAGGGATGCCCTGGAGATCAAATTAGACCACAGTCTCAGAGTTGGTTAAGAATGTGATGGACTCTGAAAAACAAACTGAGGGTTCTAGAGGGGAGGGGGGTGGGAGGATGGGTTAGCCTGGTGGTGGGTATTGAGGAGGGCACATTCTGCATGGAGCACTGGGTGTTGTATGCAAACAATGAATCATGGAACACTACATCTAAAACTAACGATGTAATGTATGGGGATTAACATAACAATAAAATAATAATAATAAAAAAAAGAATGTGTTAGGTCCCTGTGGTACAGAACCCCCTCTGCTGGTGAGGGTGTGGGTAGCCAGTAGAGAGAACATGTCCACGTGTCTTCACGGAATGAAGTCTGATGAAGGGACAGACCTGGTTATCAGTCATTTCCGTTGTGTATGCTGACAACTTAGTCCCCGCGCATTTGCATTTCCCTCCACACTCTCTCATCAGACTTGCACAAGACTTTGCGAAACACAGGGATGAGCTATTATAAACGGCATTTTATTAATGGGGAAAGTAGAGCTCATATATGAATAATGATGTCTCAGTTTTGTTTTATGAGTTAGTCCTGAGCAGAGTTGGTGTGAGTTCACAGGCCAGTGATCTCATGGGCGTTCACTGCTCCTTGGTTTGTTGCAAGATACCCACTTAGCACGATCACTGTGGTATTGAGGAAAGGCCCTGTCTTTGAAATGTTCCAGAAGCTGATTGCCATCTCAACTTCAGCCTGAGTGAGTTGTTTTACCTCTCCAAACCTCAGTTTTTAGGCTTAACCACATAAGCATGTCCATCAATGATACATAGAATTGGTTAGTGTATTTATCATTATAACATACTATAACTTTCTGGAAGTATAATGTAGATATGGAAAAGTGCCCTCTACCAAGTACCTTCACAAATGGAGCACATTCGTATAACCACCACTAGATCATGAAAATGAATACCGCCAGCACCCGAAAGCCCCTTCTCAGGTGCTTTTAATTCCGTAAATGGTATTCCTGTGTTTGCGTCCTTTTACAGGTTGCTCTTTTCTTTTTCTTTTCAAGATTATATTTATTTATTTATTTATTTATTTGAGAGAGAGAGAGAGAGAGAGAGCGCGCGCGCAGAGGGGGGAGGGGCAAAAGGACAAGCAGACTCTCTGCTGAGGGGGGAGCCCGACCTGGGGTTGGGTCCCAGGACACTGAGATCATGACCTGAGCCAAAGGCAGATGCTTAACTGACTGAGCCACCCAGGCACTTCCTCTTTTCAATGAGCATCACATTTTTGAGCTTCAACTGCTCGATTGAATTTAGTGTAAACTGAGAATAATGATTTTCTATGGAACATCTTTAGCAATTTATCATTTGATGAAATAAGATCATGCCCAGAGGAGAAAAGGAGTGGGGGAGAGAAGAAATGGGGGAGAGGTGGTGGCAGGGGGCATGGATATGCCAAGGCATTTCCCCCCATGCCAACACAGTGAGTGACCAAACTCAGGAATGACCTGACCGTGATCACCTCCACCTTGATGGTTCTGCATCCCTGTATTTTTTTCACATGACAGGGAATGTTCTGGAATATCCATGCACATGGGTGTTCTCCAGCAGGTCATTTCTAGTACCCGAAACCACCAAGGGGAAACATTCATTCCCTGTCTTTTCATCATAACTCATTTTTGGATTCCAGGGGATACTCACAAAACATTTTATTATATTTATTTTCCGTTCTGGATAATCTTGTACCCTGTTGCTTTTTCAAACAAAGTGGAATAGGTAAAATTTCTGCCAGTGGTCCTGGTCCTAGCCACCCATGCTGGAGGGCAGTGGGGGATAGAGATTTGACCCCCCTGCCATATGTCACAGTGGATATAAGACTCTCATTAAGACATGCCACCTAAAGCTCCATCTAAAGCAAACAACATTGGATATTCTTGGTCATCACTTGAATTTGCTCCTGTCTGAAAGCTCAACTGTGATGATCCCAGTTTCATCCATCTTTTCTTTGGCAGCTTGAGGTCTTGTGAGAGCCCGAAGAGGCAATCCAAACCCTATGGGATGTGTTTGGTCTGTTGTCGCCTCACCAAGCACACAGACTTCTCTCTGCCTGTTCCTGGGTTCCTCTTTCCCTTCGTCTCCTTCTTGGAATCGGTGCTAGAAAAAATCCAGGGGCCTTGGAGCCAGAACAGATATCAAATCATGGGTGTCCTAATAGATGGATGATCTTGAGATGTTATTACAGAAACAGAGAAGTAATTTCTTCACCTGCCCCCATTTTGTATGAGAATTCAATGAAACAGAGAATAGAAAATCCAAATCCTAGAACCTGACCCATGCTATTTACTAAGAGAGTTATTTCCTTTCTTATCTTTAAAATTTCACCTGCCTTCCCCTCCCTCTCTCCCTCTTTTCTTACTTTCTTCTTTCTCTATTCTAAAGCAGAGGATTATGTCACTAAATCTAGGTGGTAGGTTGATGGATATGTGCTATATATTAACCATGTTTGGAATATTTCATAATTTAAAAATAAAATATGAAAATAATATCCACTGGGGGAAAAATGTCTAAAGGCCCACACCCAACAAATTGAGGCAGAATCTCTGAAGCTGGGACCATTTACATTTTTTCGGAAGCTCACAGATGATTCCATTATGTAGCCAAAGTTGTAGATCATTGGTCAGTCCCTCTATCACAACTGCTAGCTTTTGAGGAGAGTGATTCTCTTTGGTCCAGGTTGGGTTAGAGAACTGTGCCCAGGTCCGCTTGTGCAGCAGAAACAAGTATATGCCAGAGGAGCAGATCTTTGAAGATCCCCATGGTAGCAAAGGTAGAAGATGTCCACCCATTTGTCTGGGTCAGAGAAAAGGTAAGAATTTACCCTAAAGAACACAAAAACAAATACAAGTTCAGTTTATATCTCCACTCGACTCTCAAGTGCAGGTATGGGGACCAGAATTCTGGAAAAAATGTGGGTAAAATTCCATGCTGGATGTCCTGTGAATGAATGGAGGTTTGGAGATTAGTTTTAGAGCCAGAGTCTCCTGTGTTCTGCTCCAGCATGTACTTAAATTCCCCGGTCAGGCCCACAACTCCCCAGACCTCAGCCTGGTCACGTGGCACATGCTGGGGCCCAAAATAAAACTTGTTACCATTTCTGGACTCCCAGAGTCAGAAGATGTGGGAGCCACTGGAAGCTGACTCAGGGAGTGAGAGGCGAGGCAGCATTTTATTTACTGTATAATGGACTTCTAGAGAAAAAGGAACCTCAGTACTATTTGAGTTCAGGAAAAAATATTGGTATTAAAGGCAGACTTGATTTGAGCAAAATCATGTAGAGTGGTCTGTTGCATACAGCCCCACTACTGCCTTCACAGTTGTTACAGAAAAACAACCAAGTTCAGAAATGACAGGTACAGGTGACACAGAATGGGGGAATTTTAAGCACAGTCTTAGAGATGGAGAATGATGATTGTAATGTGTTGGTTGTCTCAATTCAAACCAACTAGAACGTCGTTAACAAAAATATAAGCGTCATTAAAATACAGGAGTTGTTCACAATGGTTTCTGGTTTTTATTCTTGGATCTGGACATTTTGAGAACCAATTTGTGTGCCTTTGCATGGTATTGGTGAGAGTGGTGACCACATTTAAACACAACAGATAGAAAAGCTATGTATAGGGGCGCCTGGGTGGCTCAGTCAGTTAAGCGTCCAACTCTTGATTTGGCTCAGGTCTTGATCTCAGGATTGTGAGATTAAGCCCCATGTTGGGCTCCATGCTGGGCTTGGAGTCTGCTTGAGATTCTCTCTCTCCTTCTCCCTCTGTCCCTCCCACCCTCCACTCCCCCAGAAAAGCTGTGTATGTCTGTGTGTTTTCATATGTATGGTTTTGGGGGCAGGCACCACATTTTTCCAAGGACCCTACCTTTCTCTTCAACAGAAAAGTGATAAAAATAAGTCACCAATTCTTTGTTTCTGCTATTAACAGTCCCCAGGTAATTGGCCCCCAATGCTCTGGGCTGGAGGCCAGCAGGTAACTTCGGGTGTGTTCCAAGAACTAAAGAATGTCTGATCCTAGTAGCTGTCAGGTCAAGTTCCTGGTGGCCCTCTCTGTTCGTGACATCTTCTCCTCCCAGACAAAGCCAAACCCTGCAAGTTATCCCTTTCTAAGCCAAATCTGCCAATGTGGAGAAAATGATCATTTCAGGACTTCCTTTCTTTCCCACTCCCAGATTGAACTTTCCTGTGTTCCTGTTCTCACAAGATCCTTCTCTGTTTTTTTCGCCTATTTCAACAACATTTAAATCTGTCAGCATTTGACCATGCCCCATGCTAGTGTGTGGTATTTGGATTTTTAAATGTAGAGGGGAAGTTTGACTAAAAAGTAAATAAATAAATTCCCTACTGCCTCTCCAACTGGATTTGTGTAATTGTGTCAGACAAAATTGAGTGTGTATTTAAGTGCATAGTGTGTATGTGTGTTGAGAGATGGTTTCCGTACACACAGAAAATAAGTATTGAACTCTTTATGGTCTGATAAGTGAGAAATTAGCAGAACCAACTATCTGAGGAGTCAGCACCCCATATGTTACTGCAAGAAACTAGAATTAAGAAGAATTAACCATGTGTGAGGAGATCTTCATTTGAAAGAGCAGATTTGCCCTCACTCCATTCACTGAGAAGGCCTTAAGGCAATGGATTTCCAGTAGAATTAGACAAATCTAGCACCCAGATCTCAGATACTAACCACTGCTCTCCACTAAAAGGAATCCAGAATCTTTGGAGGAATGGTTGGGTGAAAGAAAGTTCAAAATGAGCTTGAAACATGAGCTAGAAAGTAAAGAAGTACTCAAAGAATGATGGGGGGCATGCTGTGTTAGTCTACTCTGACCGCCATAACAAATTACCACAGACTGTATAGGTAAAACAATAGAACTTTATTTTCCCACAGTTCTGGATGCTAGGAAGTCCAAGATGAAGGTGCCAACAGAGCTGGTTTCCAGTAAGGTCTCTTTCCTTGGGTTGCAGATGATCACCTTCTTGGTACACCTTCACATGGCCTTTTCTCTGTACTTTCATGGAGAGAGAGATAGAACACATTCTGGGGTCTCTCCCTCCTCTTATAAGGACACTAGTCCTCTCAGATTAGGGCTCCACCCTCACAAGTTCATTTAACTGTAATTATCCCCTTAAAGATCTTGTGTCCAAATAGAGTCACAATGGGGCTTAGAGCTTCACCATATGACTTTTGGGAGGACAAAGTTCAGTCCATAACACATGCCAAAAGTACACAGGAATCAGTATGAAGCGGTTCCCACTGGCCAAATATCATACCGTTTGACTATGAAAATTAATATAGACAGCAACAAAGTATAACTTTGAATAAAATAAGAATCCAGGGGTGCCTGGGTGGCTCAGTCGTTAAGCATCTGCCTTTAGCTTGGGTCATAATCCCAGGGTCCTGGGATCGAGCCCCGCATCAGGCTCCCTGCTAGGCGGGAAGCCTGCTTCTTCCTCTCCCACTCGCCCTGCTTGAGTTCCCTCTCTCACTGTGTTTCTCTCTGTCAAGTAAATAAATAATATCTTAAAAAAAAAAAAAAAAAGAATCCACACTCCCATGCTGACATAACTAAATTAATGAATAAATTTTTAAGAAACTGAGGGAGAAGAGAGAGCTCTTCTTTGCAATAGAAAAGCAGTTAATAAATGTATAAAGAATGATGGTATTAGACAATCACAACCCACATTCAGTAATCATCTCAGTAATACCTAATACAGGCAAAAATTGTCAGTGGCTGATAAAAGTAGTGAGTAAAATTTTGAGGAGCGGAATATTCACATGATCTCAAAATATCTCCCCTAAGATATGTATATCTTACAAAGGGAAAAATAGTCTTTGGCAGGGGAGAAACACATTAAGCAAGTGATCAGAGCTAACTGATATTGGGAAAAATTGCATCATGTGCCTCCTGATATCATGCACTGAGAACAAGACATCATTTCTGGGATACCCCTATCAAAATATGCACAATTTGTTTCTCCTCATGAGGAAACATCAGACAAACCTAAACTGAGCAACATTTTACAAAACAACTTGCCTGGGTAATTCCAAAATGACAAGATCATGAAAGACAAAGACAAGACTGAAAAACCATTCCAGATTTTAAAGAGTCAAGAGACATGACAACTGCATGCAATGTGTGATCTTGGATTGGATTCTGGAGCAGTGAACACACACACATGTGCATGTATACATGCACACACACAGACACTATATAAAGGATATTATGACAGCTGATGAAATTTGAATGTGGACTGTGGGGTAGATAACAGTGTTATATAAATACTCGATATCCTAATTTATGTAATAAAACGCCATTGTTCTTAGAAAATATATCTTATACTATTTAGGGGGTAAAAGGAAACAATGCCTGTAACTTACTCTCAAGTTACTTAGAAGAAATGTATGTGTGTTTAAATAGATATATGGGTAGATAGATAGATATATGGATGGATGGATGGATGGATGATGTAAATGGAACCAAATATGAACTATTAGTGAACTTGACTAAAGAGTATGTGAGAGTTCTTGGCACTATTCTTGCAACATTTCATAAATTTGAAATTATATCCATTTATTTTATAAAAAACTTGAGTCCCAAGGAGTGGAATGACTTAGAATCACATAGCTGAAAAGTGGCAAATGGGGGCTGGAACTGAGATGACATGACTCTGGGTTTCTCAGCCTCACTCCTTGCCTGGGTGAAATGAGTGTACCAAAATCTGGTATCTGGTTCCGTGTCTGCTTCATTTCCACCACCCAGTAACTCCTAGGCCAGTCTGAAATACTCTATCCTTTCCACTTTGGGAATTAAAACTAAACAAAAATAAATTCTTTTTATTGCAAACCTACTTGCTTCAGGGGAATCATACTGACCTAAGAACTGCTTGAGGCAGACTCAACCACCAGTTCCTCCTGAAGTGGGTTAAATGATGGCCCACCTTCCATGAAATCCCACTTCGTAGTGGTCGGTCTTTACCACAACTTCATGAATATTGTCACTCTGATATGATTTCAGACTGAAATAAATTTTCAGAGAAGTAAAATTTTAATGTGCAGAATCTCATCAGGAGGGATGGGGGTTTCCTCCAACTCAGGTGTTGTAGTCAAACAACCCATTCCACATCCAGTGTGTAACAAGCATCATCTCCCTAAAATGAAATGAAGCCAGGAAGTTAAGATAGCCAAACACTAGTGGTTGATGTCATCATACAATATGAGAGGGATTTTGGTAAGGCTTTTTTCAAAAATTTTGTTTATCAACGGCAACCATTCCACTATTATTGCTTTACACTTTTAGTTGCGTGGGTCTTAAATGTCTCCTTTGAACTACTATCCCTAGACAACCCCCTCACAAATCTCATTAGCCAGGACATATCTCAGTTAATAAATTCATGATGAGTTAATATCAAACCAGTAAGGATGGAGTAACAGCTAGTTGAAAATAAGTATGAAAGATGGAGAAATGACAGAGAAGAAAACTGATCTTTGATCAAGGAGGTGGGAAGACTTGATAAACCAATTCCCTGGATTTTCACAATTCATTCAGGCCAGGATTGGGATGGGTTGAAACAAATATATGTGTTCTCAGGTGTGTGTATTTGTCAAAATTCAACAAGTGATCTACTTAGGATTTGTGTTTTTTATTCTATGTAAATTTTACCTCAAAGGAGAAGGAGGAAGAAGAAAAGGAAGAGGGAGAAGAGGAAGGAGGAGGGAGAAGGAGGAAAAATGTGAGGAAGAAAGAGAATTGTGAACAGATAGGCTCCATATGCATGATATACATGCTGAAATGTTTAAGGCTGTCTGCAAATTACTTTGAACCATACCAAAAACATGATGGATTAATGGAGGAACAGATATGTGATACAACAAGCAAATCTATCAAAATGTTAATTATAGAATGTATGTGGTGGGTAGATCTGTATATTATAACTATAGTATTTTTGTAACTGTAATACTTAATAATTAATATTATAATTTTAAAATTATGTTTAAAATTTCCATCTTGAGGAAAATAGAGGTGTTCTACTAAGATAAAATACCAAAAGTTTATAGCTTTAGGGTATTCCAGCATCAAGCAATATGTGCCATTTGTCCAGAAGCAATCTGTTCACACCGGTCTCTTTTCCTAACATCAAATCTTTCTTTCTCTGTTCAGTTGTATAATGAAATTCTAAGTCAAACCTATATATTTTATGGTATTTTGACCCTAATTGGAACCAGGTGAAGTCATGTCTCTTCATCCAGTAAACTTCATTTCTAGTATAAATAACACCCCATTAAAATGCCTGTGCCAACAACAAGATGATCTTTCTGCTTTGTTCCAGCTAGATCCCTCTTGCCTAGAACAAAACCTGGAACCCAGTAGATGCTGAGTAAATACTTCTTGGGAAGATGAATTGAAACTTAAAAAATAAATGAAAGTATTAAAATGTGATTCTTGATAGTACCTGCATGACATTTGTTAAACCAGAGTGAAGTAACAATCATAAGTTTGTCTGGTTGAAGTGTCAAGACCAATGATGATTGGAACTTAACACTGAGCCTTTAAAAGTTCATTATAAAAATCATATTGGTAGCCATGCTATTGTGCACAAGGCAACTCCTGTGGTTCACTGCCATGAGACGGGTCTGGATTTAAGTTTTCATCCAGTTACTCACTGTCTGATCTTGGGTAAGCAGATTAACCTATCTGTGCAGCAGTTTCCTCATCTACATAATGGAAACAGGCGAAACTACTTTAAAGAGTTGTTTTAAAGATCCATGAGTTATTTCTGAGAACTTGGCAGAACCAGACAGAAGAGGATTTTAAAACCAATAGCTCTTCTTATGTAATGAACATATATCAGAGTTCGGACCGATGGAGGCGACTACATGGTCCCAAAGATGAGCCCGGGTGAATTATTCAGATGGACATTTATAATTAGAGGGCTTTGGGAAAGGGCCTGCATGGTGTGCTCAGCCAACCCTGGTAGGAGAATTGCAAGAGCTCCAGGCAGTGGCCAGACACCTCAGCCAGCTTGTCATCGCATTATCATCATCAGGAGCCTCTGCCACGCAGTGTGGAAGGGCTGCTGGTTATCATCGCACCTTGGCACAGCTCCACCACATTCTCAGAAATCACTATTTCAAATATCAGATTCACAAATGAACAGTCATGAGTAGGACAGTTCAAGTTAATCTGTGGCATTTTCCATCTTCCCTTCATTTCTGCTTTCCTTTTCTTTCCATATTCCTTGCCCTGAGGACCAGACTCATTAATGGAGAATACTGGTTTTCCAAAGCACAAACCCTGGAGCAATGGTGCCATGAACTCTACAGAAGTGATCTTCAAACTGGGATATTCATACTCCTGGAGGAATGTGAACACTTTCCCACAGGTATTCAGGCAAGGGTTGTGTAAGAAAATCCCTTTATGTCTTAACTCCCAGCACAGTATTTCCCAACATTGATCTACATTCTCATTTCAATAGCATGCATATCCCACTCTTCAGGAATGCAGGCCCCTCCCCCATCCTTAATCAATCTGTGCTGCACTTCTCTAGGGTGAAAAACTCTCCAGGGCATCCTGCAGAAGGGGAGTGCTCCTTAATGATTAACACAGCCCTTAAAAAAGTCAGGGAGGATTCCTGTCTTGGACTAGCTTCTCTTAAGAGTGAAACAGGTCATTAAAACACACACATTTAGACCCGAGTTGGGATATTCTGAATTACATGTGACAGATGAATATAATACACTGAGGGAAGCGATCTGATGGTACAGATATTTAAGGACAAGTGGGTCATAATATCACTTGTGTTGCTAAACTTAACAATTCCAAATGAAAAGCCCTTTTCCCACAGAGACTGGTTGTATTATTTGCTCTTGTCCTTTCGATTACTGCTTCAAGTGCCACATTTCTTATAAGGACTGGCAACCCAGGAAAGGTCTACTTCTGCTCTTTATTACCGATGTTACAAAGTGCTTGATGCAGTCATCATAACTACAAACCCTATTAATTTGCCACTCTAATTTGATTGACAAAAGAGGTAGACCAGTTGTTTTTGCACATGTAATTTTATTTTTAGACTGAGTGGTTTGTGCTGATTAGACACAGAACAAAACAAACTCCAAGTCCCTTGAGAGAATGATTTGTTTTATTTTACTTGGTTCCTGCCCCCATGCTTGGCCCTCAATATGCTGTTGTTAACGGAATGAATTAGTGAATGGATATATTACCAAATAGCAGTGTGCCTGAGTCACCATCACACAACCCAGCTCTAAAAAGGGTAACCGAAATAGTCTTCCAGTTCAGTCTCATTTGGCTTAACATAAGTCCCCTGACTTTTACTACCAGCTTAGTGCTCCCTGCTCATTTTTGTTGCATGTAATGTGTTCTGTTTCTGCTAAATAGGCATTATTGACCTACTGTTTCATTTCCAATGGCCAGAGGGTTGCTGGAAAAGGTACAAGCTCTTCATTTCTTGCTGCTACATCATCTCTTAGTTGAAATGTCTTAAAGACCAGTTGGGAGTCACTGCCCATAGAGAACACTGCCCGTGTGAGGCACAAACCACAGTCCAGACAAGAACTGGGAGGGGATAGTGAAGGATGGGGTGGGTTAAAATAGCGGTTTTCCAAGATCTACTGGGCCACAGCACTCTGCTGGGTTCATCTTGGGGTTTTTGAAATAACCAGGACATTTGTTTTGTTTTGTGCTTTTCTAAATGAGCCCCCACACAGCAGTGGGAAAAGCATGGATTTCGAAGCCCTTAAATCTCTATCAAAAATCACCCCGGACTTACTAGTGAATTAGTGGAGGGGTTAAAAGGTGAGACATGGGTCTAGAATTCCAGCTCAACCGTTTAAATTCCTTTGTGAGCTTGGGTGTGTTCCTAAACCTTTCCAGTCCCTGGTTTCCTCATCTGCAAAGTGGAGGTAAATGACACAGGCTTTCAAAAGACTTGGTTGTTACTATTAAATTTAATACTAGCACATTTGAATATTATTATTAGTCTTAACAACAGTTTTAATGATACTAGTTTTAATAATAAAAAAAACGTAAGAGAGAAGATGCAGTCAACATCCTGACCTAGTCCTGAAAAGTGAATATCAAAAGCATATTTTATTATTTTGCATTTTTCAAATCAAATGGAAGTTTCCTCCTACTCTAACCTCTTCTGCTCTCTTTTCTGCCCTTTGGAGGCCATTAATCTCCTATTTTCAGATTGATTTAAAAAAGCAAGCCACAGCACTGGTGCCTGCCCTCATTCCTCAGCTGAAGTGATTTCAGTTTCCTCTAAAATATTAAATTTTTCCCTTGCTCGTATTTACTATGCACAGATGCAGAAGGAGAATTACTCAAGTTTTGCAATAAAAATAAGTTTGGCTTTGCAAGCACCTGCTTTCCGCCGTTTAATAATGCCGAGCTCCCTTCTTCTGTGTGCTTCTGTTTACTCTTCTGCAAATTATTTTTGTTCTCAGTTGACAAAGATAAATGATGGGATTAATATATATTGAAGAAGTCTCTGTGAACAGTATGCTGGCCCAGAGGAAGGGTGGGTATTATTTCCCTCAGGTAAGGCAACACAGCAAACTGGATTAAGAGTAATTTGCTGTGGGGTTTATAAATGATCACGATCCATTAGTGGTACACCATTTATGAAAATTGCTTTTTCTTAAATAAAAATTAGAATGACTTTCATTACCTTGTCAGGACTGAGCCATGCCAATGGCGTTTCCCCCAAGGAAAAACAAAACACTAATGACAAGGTTTAGATTTTTGATTTAACCTCAAAGCAATCTTCAAACTGTTGAAAGTAACAGAGGGTGGAAAAAATATGTGGTAAGGAACTTTTGTTTATAAGGTTCAGGGATACTGTTATACAATTAGAGTTGAAAGCTGTAAAAGAAATTACTTGTAAGGCAAATGAGTGGAGTGAATCCAGTGTTGTATCTTTTGATGATTGTTTTTAAATTTATACAAATCTATGTGATTTAAGTAGAGATTTTGCAAAATGATATCAAGACTTTCCATGTCATGGTGTTTTTATGCAATATTACAGAATCTTTTTGAGTAAGAAAAGTATTATTTTCAACCAATTAATTCAAATTTTATCTAAACCTCCCCTTATTTTGGCATCCCCCAGAATCCAGCCCAGCAACTCACACAATTGCTATGATGGGTAATAAACCCTTATTTACATTCTTGGTTGTTTTATGATAGAACATTTTCCCCTTGTTAGGAATGCACTCCTTTATTGTTGTGCCTAAAATAATTGTTAAGACATTTTGACATTTGAACAGTTTTTTAAAATGCTTTAATAATGATAATAAAAGGTATGAAAAGTGCTCATTATTTATGACTAAGTTTGGAATTTTTTTTTACCTTTCCTGTTTTGGTGTGTGAGCAAAATAATTTTACTCTTTTGTTTTATATTTCTAATTTGCATCTTGGGGTGGGAGTTGCTATCAGGCCAACATCTTCAAAGAGAAACAAAAAGAATATAGGGACCAGCCATGCTCACACCAACTTCAGTCTTGCCAAGATCAAAAGCAGTTGTGGATTTGGTACAAGATTATGTCATGGGTGGTTGCAAAGTCACGGATTCCCTACAAGAGAATTGGGGTGTGGATCACATGCATGATTCAGAAAAGAGAAAGGAAGACTTGTGTGTTCAGGCATTTGGGTGAGGTTAGAATAACACACATTTCTGCCTCAAGTTAACCAACTGCACATTGGACTTCTCTTGAAGTTAGAAAAGTTATCAACAAGATGCATTTTAAAAATAGAGACTCTAAAGCTTTTACCAAATCTGACACCTTGGGCCAGGGCTGAGCTGGTATGACCTTAATAGTTCTAGAGCAGACAGTACAGGTTTGCAAGAGTGCCCTTAGGAATGGTGATGGGGCCTCCCTTGTGTTCCCACCTCTCTCCATTTATCCAGATCATGGACACACAAACCCCAAAGTCACCAACACCTGCCCTGTCACTTGGGCCTGAGTGAGCACAGATAATATAGATACTGGGTGAGAGACTCAACCAACAGGGGGAACTGGATAGAAGGATTAAGCAGATTATAAATCCCACAAAAATTGGCTTTATTGATTCAGTAATTTTTACTGCATCCAAGTGAACAAAGTTTTGGCCAGAGCCTTAAGAATATCACACCAAAGGAAATTTCACATGAGCCTACATGTAATCAGTCTTCTCAAACCCAGATGTCCACAGCTGAATTTTCTAAGGCTGTGCTAGGAGGTCTGGTCAACGCCCAAGTGAGTCAGAAATCTTCCTGCTCACTGAAGGCCAATTGCTGACTGATAATGGAACTCATGAACAGGGGCGCCTGAGTGGCTCAGTCATTGTCTGTCTTCAGCTCAGGTTATGATCCCAGAGTCCTGGGATTGAGCCCCTCATCGGGCTCCCTGCTCAGTGGGAAGCCTGCTTCTCCCTCTACCACTCCCCCTGCTTGTGTTCCCTCTCTCGCTGTCTCTCTCTCTGCCAAATAAATAAATAAATAAAATCTTTAAAGAAAAAAAGAACTCATGAACAACCAGGTGGTGCAGTTTGTCTCATACTCACACTTGTCCCTTCCCCTTACAAAAGGGAGGTCGTTTAGTGCTGCATATATACAACATCTAAGGAGAGACTGGCATGAAAGAACAAGGCTTTGCTTAGTGCAGAAACATTGAGTGGTTTTCTCCACTGGCCTCTCATAGGGAAACAAGATAGGAATTACAGCCTTAAACCAATTCAGGGTGTTACACCCAAGAAACTGGGAGTCCCTTGGTGTGCTGACCGGGGAAAGGAGCATTCTGAACAGGGAACATGAGATTCATAGAGGACATCAGTTCCCCTGAAGCCCTAGAGTTGCTAAGATTGTCACTCTGGCTGACATGGAGGTAGAAATATGGGTTTCCTGGGATTGCCTTTATTGTCACTACTACTCCTTTCAGTATTAGGTTAACTTCCATGGTGAAACTTGCCTCCAAGAATCCTATAAATACTGGTTGAGGGAATGAGGGATTAATCGTGCCGTCTTGCGCAGTTGGGATTCAAATCAATGGAGGGACAAAATCTGGGTGACAAGCATCAAAAGGGGCCCTGTCAAAAAAAAAAAAAAAAAAAAAAAAAACAACCCACACCTCTGAGAGGGTGGGAGAATAATGCGGCACAAACCATGGGAGGCCATGGTCTTAAGTACAGGGGGAGGAACCAGTTTTTAAAATCCCTTTGCCAGGACACCTCAGGAAGTAGAGTTTGAATATTTTATAGCGCAAATCATCTTCAGTACTGTCTTCAATTATTTTGTGTAAAATAAAAATGCATACCAACAGGTGTTCTGAATCAAACTACATGCACAAAAAATAATTTTGCTCAAGACAGAGAAATCCAGTTGCCACTACATCATCATTTTTTTTCTATTTTAATTTCTGTACCTATCATCTACCTTTCTGTGTCTTACTTAAAAGGTATATCATTAAAAAGTAAAGTATGTTGGGGCATCTGGGTGGCTCAGTCTGTTAAGCATCTGCCTTCGGCTCAGGTCATGATTTCAGGGTCCTGGGATTGAGCCCCGTGTTGAGCTCCATGCTGGGTAGGGATCCTACTTCTCCCTCTCCTCCCAGCTTGTGCTCTCTCTTGCTATCTCTCTCTCAAATAAATAAATAAATAAAATCTTTTAAAAACTCTATTGAGCTTGGATTATGGTAATTAACATTTATTAAACCTTATGGTACTTAATTTTTTTAAGTGCTTTCATATGTTGAAATCCATGACTATTGTCTTAAATATCCTAGGTTCACCCTTCTGGTAACAGAACTCCCTTCATCCTTTGGGGGGGGGGCTTGTGGTTTCACTGGGGCTGGCTCACCTACCAGGGCTTAGCACCCTATCCAGGCCTGGCCATGATCAGCCCATGGTCAGGAGTCTTTTGCTGGAAAGAAATTTGTTCTTCTGGGTAATGAAGCAGGAAAATCAAACCTCAGGCTATGGGCATTCATCCTTCCTGGATTGTGGAAGAAACTGTCTAATGAATCCAATAGGGTAAAAGTAGAGATGAACAATGGGGGAAGAGAATGGCATCCTTGAGCTGCTGAATCCTTCTATGCCTGAGTTCCCCATTTATGTGAACCAAAAAATCCCCCTTTCTGCTTCAGTAAATTTAAATTGAGTTTCTCTTCCAACTGAAAGAGTCCTAATTAAGGCATAATTTGACAGCCATTTATTAAGCCTACTTATGCACCACATACATAGCCCTAGATGTTTTGGTATAAGAATTATTTTATTTACATTATCTTAAAGTAGGTGCTTTTATTATCATTATTATTAACAATCTTTTGAAAATCAGCCCCCTGAGACTCCAGGAAGAAATTCTCCCCACTTTATAGAGGAGGAAACTGAGGCTCAGTGTGATTTAGCAACTTGCCCAGTGTCACACAGCTCAGACTCCTAGTCCAATGTCTTTATGCTCCTGAGCCCTGTAGACATATAAGACACACTAGGGCTTTGAAGGAGCTCTCAATCTCTTTCTATACCAATAACCTTATGTATAGTAGAGACCTTACCACCATTTACAATTAAGTGCTTGGTTGGGTGACAGAGAATATGAGAGGAAGGGATTGCCCAGGCTGTGACATCTGGGAAGGTTGGACAAGGCTTGGCTTTTCATCAGGCCTCGAAGAGTGGCTGGACCCAGAAAGGCAATGTCCAGAGGAGGAGCTCTCAGAAAGAGGAAGGCAGAGGTGAAGGCTAGAAATGAGCATCTGGGGCTCCTAACACCACTAGAGGTGGGACTCTCTCAAAGTGATCCATGTCCTCTGAGCTTCAACTTTCTTAGTGACACAGCTGGAAAGATACGATCTCCTTCTACTTCCCTCTGCCCCTCCCTCTCTTTCCCTCCTCCCTCTCCTCTATCTCCTCTTCTCCCCTCTCTCTGTCCTCCAGTGTCCTAGTGCTTCTGGACACTGAGGATTCGCAGCTCCAACACTGGACACTGGATTTCCAATCAGTACAGTTGGTTACCAGTCCTGTCTCCACTTAAAAATATATGTGACCTGTATCAAGCTATTTAGCTTCTTTTAACTCAGTTTCCCTGTCTGTAAAATGGACAGAATTCCTTCCTCAAAGACTTTTCAAATGAGGATTAAAATTGTCCCCGACATCAACTTTTGGCCTGTCCAGCTCACATTCTGCTTTTTGCTTTGAATGAAGTCTCCAGCACAGTCTAATTCTCTAGGCCCAGTCTCAACCCTTGCATTCCTTCCACTGATGAAAACTGCCTCCAAGGTTGTTTCCCAAACTATGCATGCTGTGTGGCTTTCTCACCATTCCTATGGTTTCCTCATCATCCCGGGAGCTTGTTAAAAATGCATAATCTCAGGTCCCACACTGTCCCTTCTGAACCGGAGCTTGCATTTTAACTGGGCCTAGAGAGAGGTTTGTGCATAAAATCTGAGAACTTTTGTCAGAGGCTGCAGCTTTCTCCCCACTCAGATCCCACAGATTTGCTGCCTGCTCATGGCTGCGCTTAGATAGCTAACCC
Source organism: Mirounga angustirostris (assembly GCF_029215605.1). NCBI lineage: Eukaryota > Metazoa > Chordata > Mammalia > Carnivora > Phocidae > Mirounga > Mirounga angustirostris. The sequence continues at coordinate 91,373,261 of NW_026991718.1, read as the reverse complement.
TCCCCCCAACCCCTCCCATTAATCCTACTCACTCTTCCATTTTCTGCAAACTTCTTCCTCCAGGAAGCCTCCCCAGTTACCTGCCCCTGTGACACATTGCACTTGTCCTGGTGACATTTAGCAGAGTTGCAATAAATAATTATTAGAGGAACCTCTGTGATGATGAAATTCTGGCCTATATTATTTATCATATAACCTCTACATTTTAGGTTCCCAATAAATATTTCTTTAATAAACCAATGATGAATAAAGAAATATGGGAACAAAATTCACTGTTTGTGTAAATAGCTGACATACAAGAGCTGAGTAAATGTATATTTTCATTTTTCCACATGTCCTGCAGTTTAAGAGGCATATACACTCTATGTACGTGTCAGAGTCAGAACTGGTTGGGTGCTGTGTAACACCAAAGTCACATGGTCCAGGTGCTGCCCTCTGGAGCTCACAGAAGCACTTCTTGCATCAGTTTGCACTTCCATCATTCCTACGAGGAATCACAGCCTCTCCCACCTATGCTCAAGGGCAAGTTTGGGTGGCATACCTTCCAGCTAGGGCTCCTCCCCCCAGAGGGCCATAAAGAAAGGGCATGCATTTGACCTGATCACATGTGTGGTGTGTACTGTTTGTCACTAGGTACAAGCCAGAGGTAGGAGGCAGGAGACCACTAGTTTGGTCCCCAAAATTCTACTCTGGGTTGGAACCAGGTATCATGTCTCCAGAGGATGTTTTGTAAGTTTCCTTTTAGAGAAAGATCCACATAGACAGGAAACAGTTTGGAAATTTGCAATTGCGACTTATCAGCAGGGCAGAACATTCTCAATTTTCTATGAGAGGCTCTCAACTTAAGTCAAGTAGATCTTAAAAATGTTTAATATATTCTTTCTTGCAGTAGGACTACATTTAAATCATGATAGATAAATTAAAGGCTTGAATTACTTCATTTCAAGAGAAGCCCTGTTCCACCCAATCCCATCACCCCCAGGTTGTTCTTCCTTGTGTGTGACCCCAGATCTTTTCTTCCGCTCTGTAATTACACCTCCTCCCCCTGGCCTTACTAAAGATGGAGTCTGGCCGATGGATAATCATGGCTACATTGAAGATAGTTTTCCGACTGTATCTTTTTTGTTGTTGTTCCATTCCATTCTTAGAATTTTTCAATCCTATTCCATATTACATTATCTCCAATATTAATTTTAGGTTATATTGAACCATAACTTTGTCATTATCATTTTGGATTTTATTAAAATCTTGCAACATTCATGAGTGCATTAAATGTTCTATGCTTTTGTAAGTTCTCAGTATAATTCTACTGTGTTATGTGGCTATGCTAACTGACTTAGCATTGAAGTCTGCATGCTTGGGAAGGAAGAAAGAGCACTAAACTGTGAGCAAGAGTCCTGCTCACAATTTCTGCCTCCACAATCATTGCTGTGAGAATTCAGCAAGTAAACTCAGCTTCTTGGGCTTCTGTGCCATTATATGTAAAATGAGGACATGGACCAGCCCAGAGTCACCCAGGTGTGAATTACACCACAGAGTGAAGGGTCGGCCCCAGGAGACTCGATTCAGAGTAGCTCAAAAAATTTAGAAGGAGGGTGAGGATCAATGTCAATTTCTATAGATGAGGTTGGTGTAAAGTGTGCCTCATAATGTAGGCAAGATTTCAGTAGTAGAAATGAGGTGAGACTCTTTGGGGCAGAAATAAGGAAAACGGACAATGTGTGAGGATGGGAAAGTGAAATTTCGCAGAAGGAGTTTGAGGCGGGTTGACCAGCTAGTTCCTTATTTTTCTGGAGCAGAGGATTTCCAGGGAGTAAGGGACACAATTGGAAGGCTTAACTGATCGGGCAGCTTATTTTTTGAATTTTATAATTCTTCGGTAAAGGTGGAGGGCATCACCTTACCATTTTTACCTTCGATGGCTTTCTACATAGTCTCATTCAATTTCTGTGCTCTCCTTGCCCAAATTTCTTCTTATCTTATTATCCTGGGGATGTTTTATAAGCCACCTGAAAAAAAAAAACCTCATGGACCAGATATAATTTAAAGATGTATGCAGCTTAGGGCTTGGGAAATTTAGAGAGAGTTTGAGAATTGGGGTCAACTTTGTGGTTGAGGGATGAGGTGACTTAAGTTGACCCTTGAACAGTCAGCAAGATTTCAATAGGTAGAAACTCATTTTAACTTGCTTGTCCTACCTTTGCACTACCCATGAGCCCTGCAGGTCATGGAGAATTGCATTAACCTCTGAGTTGAGTCTCCACAAGCAGAAGAGCACTGAGCACCTGGCCACACGCCACAAATGCTGGTTGTTGCCTGGGTTCAGATGCAGTAATATCAACCCAGGTGAAACACATTCTCCATTTGGAGTGATGGAAATGGTTTATACTTCCATCAGGGTGGTGGTTCCAGAGTGGATACATTTGTCAAAACTCATCAAACTATTCCTTTAGGAGTGTCTGGGTGGCTTAGTCAGTTAAGCATCTGGCTTTTGATTTTGGCTCAGGTCATGATCTCAAGGTCCTGGGATTGAGCCCCACGTGGGGCTCCACACTTAGTGTGGAGTCAGCTTGGCCCTCTCCCTCTGTTCCTCCCCCTGCTCTCTCTCTCTCTTTTTCTCTGTCTAAAATAAATAAATAAAATCTTTTTTAAAAACTATTCCTTTAGATCGGGTATACCTGGTTGCAGGTGAATTATGCCTCAGTGTAGCTGACTTTAAAAGTGAGCACACGCTTTTGGTCCCTTGCGTGTCTGTCCTCACTCAAGTTAGAGGTAAAGTGTTGGCGACTCTTAGAAGTTAAGTGAGGCGATCGAAGAGGGAGGGTCTCTTTCTATGACTGAACTTTGGAAGCCGAGAAGCATTAATAAGATACGAATGAAAATGTTTGAGGGTTCTGAATCTGAGGAAGACGCTGCTCTTGGGTAGCTGGCAGGGAAGAAGCAGGACACCAGGTCAAGAAGGCAGTGGTCTTGCCTCACCAGCCCAGGGTGAGGCGCAGGATCCGTGCCGTGGAAAGTGGGAGAAGGATGCATGAAGCTGAGGGAAGAAAAGGAGACTGATGGCTTACAAGAGGTCACCCTCATGGCTGGCAGAGGAAGCAGAGATCCGCACGGATGGTACATTTTGGAAAATGGTGTAGGAGTCAGTGCTTCCTCAGGCACCCAGGATATGGGTTGCCCCAAGGCACTGATGCCTACTGCCAGTGCTTCCTAACCATTCTTGAGCATGAGCATCCCCTGAGGAGCCTTTACCGAATGCAAATGCTGGGATCTTTCCCATTCAGCCGGTCTGGAGGGGAGACGCCAACACGAACCCTCACTCTGTGTTCATGAAATCAGGGTGGGGAGAAGCTAAGTGGAGGGGGCTGAGGTCCAGAGAGGTTAAGTCACTGACCCAGAGGTTACACAGTTTAACTGGCCCCTGAGCCCAGACCGGCACCCATGACGTGGGTTCCTCACCCAGCTGCTGCACGGTGGGCTCCCTCTACTTCCCTTCTCTCCCTTTCCCTGCTGTTGACAACTCAGACACCTAGGGGCTCAGTGTCAACCTCTAACCTTGGGGCTTCCTCAGACACATGCTGGAATTTCAGCCCCTCAAAGTTAAGATCAAGGTTCTGGGCCTGGGTTATTGTATCAGCTGCGGGGAGTTGGCTTCCCCAATGCAGTGCAATTGGCTCTCCCCCAGTCCTGCTGAGACACCCGAAATACCACAGGGAAATGTACATGCTTCACTTTCCCAGACTGTCAATTAAACTGTGAGATTGCAAAATTAAAAGAAAAACAAGCTTACATTTTCTGTTCCTTCCAACCCATCCTAAACAGTGCTGTAAAGTGAATCTTCCAAACTCACTCTTAACTGCCTTTTTGCTGGCTCTCCATTGCCTCCGGGACAAAATCCAAACTCTTGGCCAAATGTCAATTGCTGTCCTTTGAGCCATAATGTTGGGTTGTCACTGCACAGGGATACATTTCACAAACCTTTGGTACCTTCCCGACTGGTCTCTTATTTCCCCAGGATCCCATGCCTTTTCTCACACAGTTTCTCAGGATTTAGAAAACTTAATCCCTAGCCAGCGATTCTCCAACCTTCTTCATTCAGTGTCCCTTAGAAAAGACTACTGTCTCCACCAAACACCATGCTCTTGATAGCACTTCCTGATCCAAATTCCTATGTGATTGTCAGCTTCTGCCCCCAGGGTCTCTGCATCTGCTTTTCTATTCAATCTTCCTAGCTCTTTCTCCTAACCAGCTCCTTCTAAAGTCTCACTCCCCAACCCAACCCATGACACTGTTACATCAGCCTATTTTATCTTCTTCCAGTGCACAGGACCATCTGAAATCATCTTGACTTTTTGTCTATTTGTGTGTTATCTGCCTTGCCCTACTTAAATGTAGGCTCCACGGGATGCAGAACTTCTTCTGTATTGCCCACAGCTGTACTTCTAGTGCTAATACAAGCACAGAGTAGAGTTTCATCCAACATTAGTGCCGTGAACGGATGCAGGAATGCAGTTATTCCCGGCCACAGTATGCCAGATATACTTCCTGTCCTAGGCATGGCTTCCTGAGCTTATAGTCCAGCCGACCTTCTGCCTCCGCTCACTGTCTGGGCTAACGTGTGTCTGTCATCTCCACAGGCGAACTCTTCTTTTCACCAGTTGGATGGCAGGTGTCTTCAGAGGTAGATAGACATTTGACTTCACAGGTGAACAGCAAGTGCTCAGGAGATAAGGCAAGCAGATATAGGCCCCCTCCCCATGGTCCAAAAGGCCAAACCATGGTCTAGGAGGTAAAAGACAACCCCTACATTTCCCCTGTGTGAGGATGGACTATTTGGAAAACAAAACAAAACAAAAACCTGCCATGTTTGTAATAGCATAGAGTCACAAAACTTTATACATTAATCTGCAAAATAAATCGTAATCTCTGGCAGGGTTCAGAAAACTATGACCCATGGGCCAAATCCAGCCAGCCACCTGCTTTCTTATAGCTCAGGAGCTAAGAGTGGTTTTTATGCTTTTAAATGGTGACATTTTAAAGGACTATATAAGCTCTGAGATAATATTCTTGAATTTTCCCTCTTGTCTAAAATATTTACTGTTGTATTCTTCAATGAGAGTTTGCCAACATCTGATGTAGAGGATATTTTAATTATCCTCCGAAAAACTTACAAAGCAACAAATGGATGTTATGCTGTTGTTCAGAAGATCAAAAGTGCACAGGATGAAGTGAACATGTATATACCGTACTTTTGTCAGTAGAGAGACTGTTAATGTCATAGAAGAATCTGGTCGAGAAATAGACTGTCTACTGCATGACATGGACAAGTTGGTCATGGTCAGGAAGCGAGTTCACCAGTCAGAACATGACCAGCTAGGAGTGTAAAACTGTGTAAGGAATCTGCCATGGAAAAATGTATTCAGTGATGAATATGAATTCATGGGTGAAAATGCCAACTTGACCTTGTTTCAACCCATTTTTATCCATCAGCACTAACACTGACCCTTTGCAGTTTTGCTTTTAAGTGTGGCATCCACATTACAATTCTTTCCATTAGTGCATGATACATATTTGTTCTTAATGGTTACATAGACTGTCCTCAGACTGAAAACCCAACTTTTCCTTCCTAGCCTGCCCAATGTTGTTCTGCAGAGCAGACATACCTATACATGTCCACTTGGGGGCTCCATAGAACAATGTCTGTGTTCCAAAGTAGTTTAAAAACAACAACAACAACAACAACAGCATCTCAATTGCTACTTCAGGCCAAATGTAACACATGTCTGCATCACCTGCTCAAATTTATAATTTTTGCAAATATGATAATAAAAAATTACCTGATAATTTCATTACTGAAATAAAAAAAAAAAAATGAGGTGAGATTTTTTCCAGATTTTTTCCAGCTAGAGAACCCAATCCAGGAGTAAGACTTACTAAACATTGTCCCCATTCAGGTAAGGGGACTGCACCGATGGCCACCTGAGTTGAATCAGTGGGGTGTACAGGGGTGTACAGGGGTCACCCCACCGCCTTGCTATCTCTGAAGGGACCCCCTCATGAGCACTGGGCACCAGGAACCAGGCATTCAATCCTAGACTCTCACTGTCAAAAATTCAATGTCTAAGCCAAATGGATGCTAGTCTGAAGAAAGAAAACATTCTAAGTGGCCTTAATTTCACAGGAAGTAACATGCAAATGGTATCCTATTGATAAGAGAACTATTCATATCATCGGGACCTCTTTATGGCTTGGGAAACATTTAGTAATGGTTATGACCCTAATTTTTTACAGCTTTTTATCACATTTATGGGCTTTCATGTGTATATCTCATTTTATCTCCTAAAGTACACATGGACTAGTATTTGATTGAAATGACTATCCCAGAATTAAATGACTCACTTTCATAATATCTGGTCCAATACTTACTGTTCCTTGACTATGCTTCAGAGGGTTGAGTTAATTTTAAACACCTGTATGCCCTCCTTTCAACAACATGGTCTTTCTGAAATATACAAACATAAGCATGTGATGCAAACAGATACATCAGAGCTGCTTCGAGACATCAATCATTCAGTACCTAAGTTTGTAAAAACCTTTCCCTGATGCACCTGGTTCTGAGAAGTTACCCAAGAGCTAAGGTGGAGCCCTTTCATTGGGGTCCTGGTGCATTTTTCTGAAATAAAAACAAATATCCCTTACTCCATTTAAACTATATCCTGCTATTAAAGGTACGTATACTCTGTCATGGTCTTATATTTTTCCTCCCCAGTTTGAACAAATGTTACCAGTTTCAGGGCTTCTGGAATTATTACCAGCTAATAATTTTACCAGCCCTCTGGGTTTAGAAAACAATACTTGAAGTAAGCCGTTTCTGATCTCTTGCTAATCCGAGATAATTGCTTTCGGGTTTCATGGGGAATCTGAAATTCTCAAAGCCGGATTCACTGAATGGGTCTACTGGAAAGGGGCTTTAGGGGGAACTTTCTGCCTCTCTTAACAACCCAGGCTTTAGCAGAGGTTCTATCACAAAAGAAGCTTTTACTTTGATGGCTGCCAACTGCTAACTCCCTGTAAAAATCAGATAAACCTATTGAGGAACTCTACAATATTCTTTCATAAATTCCCAACTTCCTTCCTCCCTCCCTCCCTCCCTTTGTCTCCTTCCTTTCTATCTTTCTTTTTTTCCTGTTTGTTTGTTTGTTTCAAATGTTTAATAGACTTCTGGTAAGCCCCTAGGAAGTTGACATCAAGGATAGCTCCTTGCTGTTTGGAGGATTTGGAGTAGGTTTGAGTGGTAGACGGCACCCCTGGACTTGGCTTCTCAGTTCCTAGGAAAGAACATCAGGATTATGTTGGTCCCACTGAGACTGCTGGACCTCAGGTAAATCCTAAGATGCTCTGACAGTTTGGGTTGAATTCTCTAATTTGTCACTTGGCAGTTGGTTCTGATTATTTAAACTTAGACTTCATAACCTTAGAACAAGCCCCACTTGCTGACCAGTTGCCCATAAATTATGCTTTCAAGAATAAGGGAAGAAGGGCCAGAATTCTAAAGTATAAGGCTCACTGTGGAAAGCATAGCATCACCCAGGACCATGGGGTTTTTTTTGAAAAGATAAACCATGTGGCTGCCTGTGTGGCTCAGTCGGTTAAACATCTGACTCTCGATTTTGGCTCAGGTCGTGATCTCAGGTCCTGATCTGAGGGTCATGATCTCGGGGCCGTGAGATCAGGCTCCGCACTCAGCATGGAGTCTGCTTGAGATTCTCTGCCTCTGCCCCACCCCAAAATAAATAAATAAATAAATAAATAAATAAATAAATAAATAAATATCTTTAAAAGACAAACCCACCTGTTCCATGGGTCCTAGAATTCTCCTGGACACAGATGACTTCACACTTGGGAATGGTTTCTCACACCTCTATGTTGTAGGAGAATTAAATGTCATTGCCAAGGGTTCTGTTGACCAAGTCATCCTGTATGCTTCATTTTCCTGGGGACATTCAGATCCATAACTAGTTCCCAATCTTCTTTAGGCTTCAGAGTATTTCCACCTACATGAATTTATTCACATTTGCCTGCTCACTCCCTGAGCACTGTGAAGGCTCAGGGTCTTCTTGCCCCCAGGTTGGGTATAAATTAACGTGGAATTAGCTTTGGGTCTTTGGAAGTCTCCTCATGAAACTTCAGGGACAACTAAGAAAGCCAAAGGTCACCAAAATGGCAGGACTTCCTTTGCAGCCTAGTGAGTTAGATACACCCCAAGGTAGAAAATTCATTTTGAGGAATAGCAACCATGACAGAGAATGTATTATATGATTATGCTTCTTCGATATTTGTAAGAAATATATAAGGAGGGAACAATCATTGATGCCCACTTTGCAGAGAAGGAGCTAAATTTTGCAGAATTCAGGTAAATTTCCCAAGGTCACAGCAGGTCACTGAAGTAGATTCCATATAAGGTCCCTATTCTGATCTGAAATTTCAGGAAGGCAGGGGCACCAATGCTCACCAGGACTTACTAGGAGTTATATATTTTCACTGTTGCATGCCCAGAAATACCGCTTGGAACAACTTGTTGACCCAGCAAAGCTAAGCTCATTACAGGTACCACAGTAGAGGAAGACGGCACCTTACGCAGGGTCTCAAAAGGGGGGACATCGAGAAATGGTACTTATTAGGTTTTGGGGCTGGAGTGGTTTTTGGCAGGTGGGGAGCTATTGGGATTGGACATTTTTTATGTTAGCAGCTATATATTGGTGGATACAGGAAGGTGGGAGGGCATGAAATGGACTTTGAAAAGCCAGAGTCGGTCTTGATAAGTAAGCTGTGTAGTTGGTTCAGATACTTATTTTCTCAGAGCCAAAAGTTCCTGGAGCACACACATGAGTTACTTTTGCTTGTTCTCCATATTAACAGAGCAAGTTGGTTCCAGGTCCCAACAGTAAGGACAGAATGCTGGCTACAAACAGGTGAAATTCCTGCTCTCAAGGAGTTGTGTCCCCTCTGAAGCAGCCACAATCCTTATCAGACAGCTGAGAAAAGAAAGTCTCAGGAAGGTGAATAATAGTACAGTTCACAGGTGGGTGAGGACTGGGCCTCCTTGAATCTGGGCTTGCATTTTGGCTGAGCTCCCAACCTCCCGAACATTCGTGCTAGGTGGGGACATTCCTCCACCTCAGGCTGCTGATATACCCAGGGTCAGCAGGGGTCGCCAGGGGGAGAAGAAAATGCTTTGGGGAGAATTTATTCAGATATCATTCCAGAAAAGTCATGTATCATAGAATAACCTGAGGAGACCTGTCACCTGGCTTCTTTCTCAAGTCTTTAAACCTGTAGGAATTTTGATGGACTAATATTAATTTATAGATCATTGAATTTTAATCTTTTAAATCACAAAATACCTGGGGCTCCTGGGTGGCTCATTCACTTAAGCATCTAAATGAAATCTTTTAAAAAGACTATTAAAAATAGATAAATAAATTATAAAATATCTGGAGTCAGGGTGTAAGTGGGGCTTGTTGAACAATAAAGAGCATTTGTTTTATATCAAACTATAGGTCACTAAGAGCCCATTGCTTTATCTTTAGTACTCAGAAGTGAACCCTCGGGCGCCTGGGTGGCTCAGTCGGTTAAGCTACTGCCTTCGGCTCAGGTCATGATCCTGGAGTCCCGGGATCGAGTCCCGCATCAGGCTCCCTGCTCAGCGGGGAGTCTGCTTCTCCCTCTGACCCTCCCCCCTCTCATGCTCTCTCTCTCTATCTCGTTCTCTCTCTCAGATAAATAAATAAAATCTTAAAAAAAAAAAAAAAAAAAGAAGTGAACCCTCAGTGGCCCTCCTTCTGATTTGTCTCAGCACCCTGAGTGTATGGTAGGAGTGGAATATCACAGAACGGAGTCTGAAAGTTGAGGTGCTAATAAAAAAACAACCAGAAATAGGTGAAAAATCTAATTTAAAAAATGGAGCGGCAGGACTTGGGTTTTTTTAAACAGATACATATTTTTTATCCCTAGGCATGGTGTCATTTCTACTTTTAAGTCATTTTTTTCATATTTTGGCTTTATGCTCTTGTTTTTCTTTTTAAAGTCCTTAAGGCAGCAGTAAGAAGAGCTTGGATGGTTTTGGCCACCAGGGGGCGTGTTAGACCAGCAAATTGATATAATCCCAGTGGCCAGTTTGGTCCAGCATTGCACATTAAATAAAGATGCAGGTGAGCGTGATTAGATGTGACCGCTGGGGGACAAAAAGGGAAGAGGGAACTCTGAGATCATTTTGCTCAGTTTCGCCCTGGCCAGGTCGTGGCTTCGTTCCCCTTCCTTTTACTGTGGCAGAGGCTGAGGAGTGGGGTGTTCTCTTGAAACTTGCAAACCCTCCTCTACCAAAAGGGGGCAATGCTTTAAAGGGAAAATGACCCAGGGCTATGATTTGTGCTAAGCTGCTCAAGGCTTCAGGGAATCCAGTTTTCCCAAGGCTCAGCCCCTTCAGGATAATTCAAGGAAGACTGAAGTCAGGGGACAAGATAGAAAGTTACCTGTTTTGCTGCCTGTTTTCTGAGTCCAACAGGGAGGCAATCTTAGATCAGAAAAGTAACTGGGGCACCTGGGTGGCTCAGTAGGTTAAGCGTCTGCCTTTATGTCAGGTCATGATCTCGGGGTCATGGGATCCAGCCCCGCATCGAACTCCCTGCTCAGCAGGGAGTCTGCTTCTCCCTCTGCCTCTGCCCCCACTCCCATTGTGCTCTCTTTCTCTCTCTCTCTCTCAAATAAATAAATAAAATCTTAAAAAAAAAAAAAAAAAGAGAGAGAAAGAAAGAAAAGTAACTGCCCTGTGTCCGGTGGCACAGGGGCCAAATCTAGTCCCACTGACTTCGGTAGGACCACAGCTAGAATAAGGTTGGGACTTGTCACAGCAGGGGTTGAGAGGGATCCCAGAACTAACACCTGCCTTGTGACAAGAGGCTGGGGCTCTGCAAACCACAGTTTGGTTTGGCCTGCTGCTCTCTGGTGGGCCTGCCTGGAGGGGGCTCAGGGAAGGGGTAGCAGTGCTTCTTCACCCCAGGAGCAACAGCTGAGTCCCCTTGTCTTCCAACACTCCCAGGACCAGCCGCGTTGTGCCCCTAGGAGCCTCCAGCACGGAGCCTAGGCCTGTGGGGCTCAGCCACAGAACTCCCTGGGGTTGATCATTGTGACCACTTCCTGTTCAACCCCAACACCCAAGGAACCCACTGCTTCTGCTGTCACTGCCTTTGTGATATATTAGGGTCCCCTTTGTCTCTTCAGTTCTGAGATAATGGTAACAATTCATTTTTTTTTAGAGAGAGAGAGCGTGGGGTGGTGTGGGGAGGGGCAGAGGGAAAGGGAGAGAGAGACTCTCAAACAGATTCACCCTGAGCGCAGAGCCCAACACGGGTCTTGATCTCACAACCCTGAGATCAGGACCTGAGCAGAAATCAAGAGTAGGATGCTCAGCTGACTGAGCCACCCAGGCACCCCATGGTAATATGGTAACAATTCTTGATATGAAATCCTCTATGTTATAATAACTGTAGTGGTTTCTTTCTCTGATAGATATTCCAGCTATATCCCAACAGATCATCAGCATTGCAGATTATTTGGGCTTCAGGTATGAATTGGAAGAAATGTAAAAAAAGGCAAGCCCAGGGCAGGAAGTGGGGTAGCAGAGTTCTGTTATAGTTAGAAGGTCAAAAACCTTCAGGACCAGAGGCAACTTCATTCAGGCAGATTGGACTTCAGCCACCAAGAGTGACCCTGCCTCCTTCCACAGGCCAGGCAGAGGGTGCTGATTCTCATGGTCACAGCCCTCCCTTTCTGGGCCTCTTCTTCCTCAGTTTTAATCAGCTGTCTTGCCCCTAGTAAAGCCTCCCTAGCAGATCATCTGTGGGTCACACTCACATCACGTATAAAACTTAAACACATCATAGAGAAACCCGCATTTTAAAAATTACCTCTGTGGCTGAAATCCTAAACACTGACGGCACCAAATGCTGGCGAGGATGTGGAGCAACAGGAATTCTCATCCATTGCTGGTAGAAATGCAAAAACAGTACAGCTGCCTTGGGAGGGAGTTTGGCAGTTTCTTACAAAACTAAATATACTCTCTCACCATATGATCCAGCAAATTGTGCTCTTGGCATTTACCCAGTGACTTGAAAACTATGTCCACACAAAAACCTGCCCATGCATGTTTATAGCAGCTTAATTCACAATTACCAAAAATTGGAGGCAACCAAGATGTCCTTTAATGGATGGAGAAACAGACTGTGATATATCAGTATATTGAACTTAGAATACCAGGCACAGTGTGTTCACTGATTCCTTCAAAGAAACAGAATCAATAGGAGATAGATAAACAGAAAAAGACACTTGGGATAGGAATTGGCTCAGTTGGCTATGGAGGCCAAGAAGTCCCACACCCTGCCATCTGCAAGCACAAGAAGCAGGAAAACCAGTGGTGTAACTCACTTTGAGGTCAGACGTCTGAAAATGTACAGTCTACTGGTGTAAGAGGACCAGAAAAGTTGGACATCCTGGCTCAAGAAGAGGAAGATTGGCCCTTCTTTTACTATTTTGTTCTATTGAGGCCCCCAACCAATTGGATGATGCCACCCATATTGGTGAGGGTGAATCTCTTCACCCAGTCACTGAATCAAATGCTAATGGCTTCTAGAACCACCCTCAAAGACACACCCAGAAATAAGGTCTTGCCAGTTGCCTGGACATCCTTTAACCCAGTCAAGTTGACACACAAAATTGACCATCACAGTGGCCCTAGGTAAATGCTTAATCTATGGTAATGACCTTGAGAGCATGAATGTCTCACTCTACAGCTGTTGCTTGGGTCTAACACTGCAGTCATTCTTATTCCACGCACAAACAAAATGCAGGAAACTTCCTGCTTCAATCCAGAGGAAACTTCTAACTAAATATGCTCTATGGTGGGGACAAGGCCACCCCGGATATTCTATCAGGGCCTCAGAGCAAGGCAGCCTCGTGCAAGCCCTATCTCAGCAGGCGCTGTCTCAGAAATACAACCTGGTCACAAAGGCAGTGTCAACTTTTCCAGTAGCCACGTTTCTTAAAAAAAGGAAACAGATTAAATTAATTTATAATTTATTATATGTAACTCAGTATACCCCAGATATTATCATTTCAACATGTAATCAACCCCCCAAATTATTACTATTTTACATTCTTACATTCTTGTTCTCATACCAATTCTTGGAAATCTAGTATGTCTTTTAGAATTACAGCTCATCTTAATTAGGATGACAAAGTCTCATCTGAAATACTTAATTTAGATTTCATAAAGTTTAGTTGAAAATGTAGATTCATATACCCAAGTTGTTCTAAAAATGCTTACGTGTTTCCTAATAACTGAACCAAGCATCCATTCTTTTTTTTTTTAAAGATTTTATTTATTTATTTGAGACAGAGAGAATGAGAGAGAGAGAGCACATGAGAGGGGGGAGGGTCAGAGGGAGAAGCAGGCTCCCTGCCGAGCAGGGAGCCCGATGCGGGACTCGATCCAGGGACTCCAGGATCATGACCTGAGCCGAAAGCAGTCGCCCAACCAACTGAGCCACCCAGGCGCCCCTAAGCATCCATTCTTAAACTTAAATTTAGACATAACTAAGATTAGACAATCATGCTACCTCCATCACAGCACATTTCAGCTGCTCCAAGCCACACAGGGCTCACGGCCGGTGTGGTAGGCAGTGCCATCTTTGCCATGTAGAGTCAAGGGCCCTCAAAACCTTCGGTGTGGATTCCACTGACATTCCTCTGAAGTGATCTTTAAGGGTCCAAAAAGTCAAATATCTCTTTCATTTCTGAATGATGGGCAACAATCCATGCTGGAAATACATTTAACTTGAGAAGAAATTGTCAAACATTCACTTACTCAATCTACTAATTGTTCAATAATTTATTATTCATTAATATAATGTTCACTAAAAACCAATTTTATGCCCAGCATTGCACTTCAGAGAGGACACCTGGGTGTGTCTTTGAAAATGAACAGGAGAATGCCAACCCAACAATGACAGAGGAATAGGGTTGAAATACGACATCTTTCAGGTTGACCCTGATGAATGTCTGGGTCGCCAATCTGGGGTGTCATCACTACATAAGGTAACCCCCACCCAGGAACATCTATGAGGAAAACCACCCTCTCGTGGGTATCAGCATTTCTCAGCCTGACCCCTGGCCGACAGCAAACACCCAACCAGCATTCCACATGGTAGCACTCCAATGACTCAGAGTCTGTGCAGAGGTGTCTGGGCCAGCCTGAAAGGAAGTCATCTTCCTCAGGGAAAAGTAGTGCAGGTTCACAAGCCCGATCCATGCACCACACACACACACACACACACACACACACACACTCCCCTCTTCATGAGTCATTGTAGGGGAAAAGCACATCCTTAAAATCTGTAGAACAGAACAAAGAACAATCAAGAAGTTTGGTGGTGAACTCAGTCTCATTACGCTTGTGGTCCTGTGGCATTCATTCATTCATTTTTCATTTGCACATTCATTCATTTGACAAATGTTCACTGAGCCAGCAATTGCAAGGCAGTGCTGATAATATTCCTGTGAAGAAAATGTAGACCCTGCCCTCCAGAAAATCAAAGTCTACTGGGGGGGAGAAGAATTAGCAGGACACATTAGACACCACCTGGGAACACAGGTAGAAATAGAGAAACTTGGCAGAGGGTTGGAAAGTGTTGCACAGAGGCTGGAGCCAGAGAAATTCTCTTGAATACTCTCAGGCTAACACAGGCTTGTCCCTAGGATGGGGTGGTTTGGGTAACACTCCTACCCTGAGCAGGGGCAGGAGTTTGACAGTTGTTCAGTGGAGCTAAAAATTAAGGGGCCCATAGGAGATGACAGAGAGGGGCTATCAGATCTTCAAGGATTCTGTATACCTGCTAAGGACTTTGGACTTTTAGTTAGGAGATCTAATGTGTTTTAGACATTAAGACAATAGGGAGTGGTAGTTCTCAATACTAGCTACACAATAGAATCAGGGCAGTGAGGGGGTGTATGGGAACTCTGTTTTCTGTTCATTTTTTTTTCTATAAACCTAAAACTGATCTGAAAAGTCTGTAGAATCTATAGTCTATACATCTAAAAGTCTATAGTCTACTAATTATAAGAAAACCACTCTAGACCAATGGCCTTGAAAATATGGTCCAGACACCTCTGGAATCCTAAAGGTTGTTTCAGGAAAGCCATGAGGTCAAAACTATTTTCGTGATCCTGTGCTCCTAAGACATTATTTTCTTTCTTCCCCCAATGCTTCTCTCACACGTGTACAGCGGCATTTGCCAGAGGCTATGTGACAGGTGCTGTCATAACAGATCGAATGCAGAAGTGGACATGAGAATCCAGTTGTCTTTTGTTACTCTAGTCTTTAAACAAAAGGCAAAGATGTAAAGCAGCATCACTGTTTTTACTCAGCGTTTTCTGTCTTGTAACACATAATATGTTTCAGAAAAATATTCCTTTTAGGTTACACTAATGAGTTTATCATTGTTATTTCAAATGAGTTAATAAATAAATATTTTTAAATGTTTCATTTTTGATTTCTTATGCATTAAATTATCAGTAGATGTGACCCACACAAATCAAAGCTCTTGAAGTCTTCAATACTTTTTGGAGGTGTAAGGTATCCTGAGAACACAAAGTTTGAGAAACTCTGGTCTAGACTCTACTACTAAAAGATAGAGAGTAGGCTTAGAAATTAGCCAATAATAGAATTGACAGGAGGGGTTGATTTTTCCTTTTTCTTTTTTCTTTTTTCTTTTTTTTCCTCATTTACAGAAGTTTGGGCCTGAATGGAATCCTAACATCCAAGCAGGCCCGGTCCATAAAGGGTGTATTTCCAGTCTCCTGGACACGCCCTCCTCCTTCCTCATCAATTCTAATCAACCAGCTTGGAGTTGGCATAAAATGCTGACCCCTTAATTCTAAGTCTTAGTTTATATGCCTGTCCTTTGTACCAGCTGAATTAATGACAGAGAGAGGGGAGGGTTTCTTTGAAAGTGGAAGATCATTAAGATCTCTTAGGAAGGCTGATAATAATTCTCCCTTCTTATCACCTAGATTAATTTTCCTAAGATGTTTGCCAATCCATTAGTGCCTATTTCTCTCTTTCTTACAGTTTAATAAGAGGTCAGGTTGAGCCATATTAAATTACCATTTTGTAGGTTGAAGAAACATAGCTGGATATTTATTGGTCATTTCACATGATGTAATCTAATAATTTCCATAGCATTAATTGCCACTTTGTGTCTTATTTAACTCAGCTGAGAAATGTGTTTCACAGGCTTGGACATAAACAGAATAGCTGCCAAAACAAACAAACAAACAAAACTGCTATTCTGGCAGTGGAAATGCATAGTAGCCCTTGTTTTATGGCCTTGTTTTTGGGACCTAGCTGAATGGTGTGTGGCTGGGTATAGTTGAGTTTGAGAGCAAACCAAGGTCTACTGATTCTCAAGTCTGCATTCTTGGACCATGGTGGCCACACATTGGATTGACCAACAATCTCTATTACCTGGCACATTTCCATATTCCAATGTAATGTTACTCTCTATTTCTTTTCTTTTTAAGATTTATTTATTTTATAGAGAAGTGTGTGTGCACACATGCGTGAGTGGGTGGAGGGGCAGAGGGAGAGGGAGAGAGAGAATCTCAAGCAGACTCCCTGCTGAGCATGGAGCCTGATGCAGGCCTCCATCCCATGACCCTGAGATTATGACCTGAGCTGAAATCAAGAGCCAGACCCTCGATCGACTGAGCCACCCAGGAGCCCTTACCCTCTATTTCTAACTCAATTCATTGCAGGATCCTTACAGTGCTGTCTGAATCATCTAGGGAAATTTAGATTACATCTGCTATGACTCCTGAAATCAATATATCATATTGCACATTGATAATCTGTATTATCTAACTCAAATATTAAATTAAAAACACCATCTCATTTTCTGATACCAGATTGGTGCATATCTGCACACTCACCTTCCTTTGCTACAGGTTTTATCATCTGAAAAGGGTGGATGATGGTAAGTAATATCTACCTGGCATGGGTACTGGTTAATGGCAATAATTTAAGAGAAGTTTTGGCTCAGTGCTAGGCACATGGTTGGGTCTCAATAACTATTATTTTTTCCCTTTCCCACCCCAAACATACTCATGTATACACTCTTGTATATGCACAAACTCACCCACATGCACACACTTGCATGCAAAACACCCTTGCACACAGATGCATACCCCACACTGACACACAGTCACTGTGCACTCACTGTGCTTATATGCATGAATGCTTGGAAATGCTGGGCAAATGAAGGTGGTAGCTGAAGGCAAATGAAGGCAAATGAAGGTGGTAGCCTCTTACACTCCTATGCATACCTAAGTGCTTTAAAGATGGCACTGTAGAATAAAAGAAACATGTATCCAGAAAGCAAAAACCTGGTTCTTATTCCACTGGGTTGCTCTTCAGTGCATTATGTTCATTGACAAATCCTTAATCCACTGGGCCAACCTTCCTCACCTGCAAAATGAAGGCGTAGACGATGATTGCAGCCTCTTGTGACTGGAACATGTTTCTTTGACAAACATGAACAAAGGCTTTGACGTCTGGAAGGCACAAGTTCAAACTCCAACTTCATCCCTCGGTAGTTCATTCATTTGGAAGCCCGGCTTCCTCTTGGGTTCATTGGAGGACTGCCAGCCTTGTGGGTCATTGTGAGGATTAAATGAAATTCAGAAACACACTTAGCCACTCTTAGGCTCCCACAGAAGGACAGATGACACTCAGCAGGTGACCAGATCCTGTCTCTGTCCCAGAGTCCCAGGCAGAAGACTCTTCCCTGACAGTGAAGCAGAAAATCTTCCCTGCCTCCTCTGAATGAACGTAACACTATGTTCAAACATCATGTAAGGAAAAAAAAAAAAAAGAAGGAAACCCCTCACACCCACTCTGGTACACCTTGGTGTTTGCCATTATTAGAACAGCAAACTGAATACTATTGATTCAGAGGGTTTGTGGTTTACCGACTTGGTGCAGTTAAGTTTCTCTTCCTACCCCTGTGACTCATGAATACACATCAAATCCTAAATAGTTTATTTACTGTTTGAACAGATTTTTGCTTCTTGTCCCATTTCCTTTTGGACAGATAACCCAGGATGCTTCCTTTAGCCACAAAAGCAAATGCAAAAAAAAAAAAAAAAAAAAAAACTGTTTTAGGAATAAAAGAAGATGTAACACCATGGATTTTATTGGGGGAAGGGGAAGTTTCAGTAGAGAGATTTCTTTGAAAAAAATCTCAGTCCAATATGTCTCAATATAATAATGCTCCTTTCTAACTCAAAAGTGTCCTGGATTGGGTAAGAAATTATACAGTAAGCTTACTTAGAAACCAAACACATAACTTAGATGGGGTTGAGGCAAGAACCAGAAGAGTAGCAGCTGGGGCAGAACTTGACTTCCACGTGGGGATAGAGAGGATTGATCATTAACCCTTCCTAAATTGCATGACTTTTAAAACCTTGCTACTTGAGGTGGGGTCCTGGACCAGCAGCACCAAATGACTTGAGTGATTGTTACCAAAGCAGAATCTCAGATCCCACCTACTGAACCTATTGAACCCAAATCTGCATTTTACCAGGAACCCAAGTGATCCCTGTGTGCACTTAAGCTAGGGAGCTGTGCCTTGGCAAACCTTGCCTTGTAGCTTCAAGACTTTAGCTCTCATTTACTGAGAGTTAGGGATAACTTTTCCAAAATCTTAGAGGATTTCAGAGTTGGAAAGACCTTCTCTCAAACCTTAGTTAATGCATGAATTCCTTCTGAAAGGCCTCACCTGGGGGGCCCCATTGTGTGCTGGGGAGCTCTCCCTCCTAGGGAGAGCTTTTCAAAAGTGCTTCCCTAAGGCAAGTTGGAACTTGCTTCCCTAGAGCTACCACTTACTGGCCCATTGTTTACATTACAGAACTACTTAGAGAAAAGATTACCTCTCTTTCCCTGTGAAGAATTTTTGCAACTCCCAAGACATTTCCCATAAATAAGATCCCATACCCAGTTCCTTTTGAAGTCTGTCTGGTAGGTTCTGAACCTCTCACTGGAAGAACAACATCCCTCAGTGCCCTGGACCCACACCTCTGCTGGCAGGGCCACATGAAGCCACATCAGCAGGATGACATATGGGTCCCTACACTTTTTCCTGATGCACCAGCACATTATTAAATTACAGTTGTCTGGGGCGCCTGGGTGGCTCAGTCGTTAAGCGTCTGCCTTTGGCTCAGGTCATGATCCCAGGGTCCTGGGATCGAGCCCCGCATCGGGCTCCCTGCTCTGCAGGAAGCCTGCTTCTCCCACTCCCACTCCCCCTGCTTGTGTTCCCTCTCTCGCTGTGTCTCTCTCTGTCAAATAAATAAATAAAATCTTTAAAAAAAATAAATTACAGTTGTCTGCTTTATTTCCCAAGCAGTTCAGTGGAAAGCTGTGGCTAGTAGAACCCTGGGACAGGTCATTTCTGTATGTCATCAGCAAGCACTTGAAGACAGGCATCAATCTGACAGGTGGGGCTAGAGAGAAATCTCAATCAACAGCGACGATAAATCTTCATGAAACAGTACTCAATTCTAGAGACACCAACTCAGCAGAAAATTTCCAGAACGTAGGCTCTGACCTCCAGTGAGACACAATCTACCTGGAAGACAGAGTATAAGCGTCCAAATATCAGTACATCACTTAAACTTGCTTGGTTTCTTGGCAATACTTTTAAGGACAGAGAAAGTAAGTCTAAATGATCTCAGGCAGCCAATACCTAATACCAAATCTAATACCTGCCGCCTAGTGGATGCTTCCTGTGTGCTTGGTTCACTCTGCAGCTCCTAAGTGGCAGGATCAGGACTGGAGCCCAGAACTATCTGCTTCTCAGCTGTCTTCTTAACCATGGGATGACACTGTGTTCAGTTGGTTAAATTTTACTTAACATGCAAGCCTGTCCATCTGGGTGGAGGGTGGGAGCGAAACATGAAATCGTGACAAAAAATTATGACTAACTCCTTTTTACTCCATTAGAGTAGGGTGGACCCAGGATTTCAACAACAGTTGGTAATAATTTATTGGAATATTGTAGATTCAAATTCTTCTACAGCACAATAAGACATATTAATAGTTATGATATTGAGTCGTCCTGAAGAGAGTAGTAGCTAATTGAGATAGCAGAGAAATATGTAAAATGTTTTACAAATATTTCCTTTACTTATGGTTAATGTAAGTTATTCTTTATTATTTCATGGTAATGCACTGTAAATGAAGTCCTTTTTGTAGGACATCACTGGTAAGGCTTACCTGGCTTTAAATTCTGGCTCTGCCACTTTACTAGCTTAGTGAACTTAAGCAAATAACCTAACTTCTTTGAACCTCAGTTTGTCATCTGTAGAGTGGGCTTAGTAACACCAATTTCTAAGTGCTGTTAAAGGCATGGAATGGTAAACTGTGTTTAGAGCATAAGGCACCCAGGAATGTATTTAGCATGTAACAAGAAAATAAATAAAACTTATGAGATAAAAATTTAAAGGTGAGCAAATCTGGAAAAGATATTTCAAGACCGGCATACGCACAAATATATGTTTTTATATCCTTTGAGCAAGAGAATATGGCAAGTGTGGGATCTAAGGTTGGAACTGGAGGTGATTTATACTACTTCCTTCATTACAGATTCATCAAGAAGTTGAATTTGAAGTTTGGGACAGACTGTCAATAATCATTGGGGAGAGGCAGGTGCTCTGTGTTTAGAATATCATGGGCCAAAGCTCGAGAATGAATAAGAAAGTGCTGGGAAGAACAGTAAACATGTGTTGAACTCTGAGTGACAATGACAGCAGGGCATTGATAGATAATGGGAAGTTGGCTTTTATGCCTTATAACAGGAGTCGACAAACATTTTCTATAAAGGGCTAGATAGCAAATGCATCAGGCTTTGTGGACCATACAGTCTCTGTCCTGACTACTCACCTCTGCTGTTGTAGTGAGAAAATAGCCACAGACAATCTTTGACTTAATAGGTATGGCTGTGTTCCAATAAAGTTTTATTTACAAAAACAGGTGGTAAGTAGGATTTGGACCCAGAGGTCATAGTTTTCCGACTACATCAGATCTGATAGATTTAAAAAATAACTTGGAATCTCATCATCAAGAAATTTCCTAAATGCAAAGGATCCAAAGAAAACTATTAAAATCCTGAAATATAGTCCAAGAAAATTTATAGGAAGAGATGACTTCTGCCATGAAAAATAAACTCTCTTCCTATCTTAGAAATGGCTCGCAGGAGAATATCCTGGGTAGAGGAGTGTTTTCTCTATTCTGGGTCTGAAAATATACCTCCAACAGAAAATTCAAATGTGCTAAAATGTAATTTCATCCAACAAGAGGTGGCAGTTTGGAGAAATAAAAAGACTCAGGAGCCAGAAGCTGCTGCTGAACAGAGAGGTTTATGTTTCAAGGGAGTGGAAGTCATGCCATACCCTCTATGTTGGCTTGGGCTGGCAATGGATTGCCCATTCACCAGGAGCTGGGCTTCCCAAGGCAGAAGCATGCACAAGGGGACCTTCTTTCCTTCTGCAAAGGAGGACGCGTGAGGGAGTTCATGATTCCATGACTGGCTTATTGAGAATTTATTGGACGATTTGCACACACAGACATTCTCTTATGGAATTCTAAGGGATTTGCTGGCAGGAACTTCTATCTAAAGGTCAAAAGGAGAAAATGGCTCAGTTTCTAGAAAAGTCCATAATTATTATTAGCAAGCCAAACAATAAACTGGGAAAACAGCCTTTTTTTTTTTTTTTTTTTTTTTTTCCTATGAGGTTCATGAGGGGAGGGTCAAGGACTACCTCACTTACCTTAGCGTCTCCATCATAAGGCACAGGGACACAAACAGTAAGTGCTCACTCGGTAATGTTTACTGCATGTGAGAAAGTTGTTTTTCACTCTCCTCTGATATTTCTGGCCCTATGCAGAGCTGGCAAAAGGGCTCAGCTATTGGCTGTTGATTGAAAGGATAGATGAACATCACAAATCTGATTATTTCTGCTCCCTGCATTCTCAGGAAAGATGTGCTGTCCGATGGCAAATAATTCAGTCTTAGAGTCCTGAGTTCACTTGCCACCAAACGAGGGGACAAGGAGAAAGGGACCTAGCTGGCTTCCAGCACTTGGAACCCTTCTACACAAAGTCTGTTTGAAAACTTCCCATGAAGTCCTGCTCCTTCAGAAGAGAGTGCATAGTCTTATATCTGCCCAGAAATCTCAGAAGTTTCAGAAATAAAATTTGTAGGAACTGGTTGACCCCAGTCATTGTCCTGTCCACTCTCAAGGATAAATAGAAGGTCCTGTATTCAAGATGGGGAAAAATAGAAAGCTCAATTTCCGAAGTTCAGAGCTAGTTCTTGATTCCATTAGTTGACGTTTACTCTTCAAAGTAGTTTATTCTAGTTTTAATCTATTTTTAACTAGAGTTAAAATATGCTTTGGGTATTAAAAGATATCTAAACTTTGAGCTTTTGCTCTCCATTTAAATGTTTGCTTCCCCAAAAAACAATGAACAAACAAAAAAATGTCTGCTTCCCACAAATATGATACAATGGTTATGACATAGAATCAAGGTATTTCTTTGTTCTACTGTGAAATTTGCCAGATTTGTATTTCTTCACTGAATCATCCTTTATGTTTCACTAGATGTTTACCCTATGAGGGGAAAATTTTCAAGGCAAATATTCACTATTTCCTTTTTTACAGTATATTTTTCTATATCATTTAACTTTAAAATTTTTTACTTAAGGAAGTATAAGCTACTTCATTCTGTGCCCATAATTATCTTATTTTCCAAAAACAATCAGGGGATTTAAAAACTACTACCAAAACTGATTTATACCTATATAACGTATTTTCTGTATATTTTGACTATGAATAAATTTGAAAGCAGTAATTTAAAACTAGGTTAACCTAAACAACAACTACAACATAAGAACAAATCTACAATCAAATTAGTAGTCAAATAACCAACGGCAAGTGGAAAATTGGTCAACGTATTATTTCTTCTATAACCTAATTCAAAATGTGACATTTAAAAGTGTAAATCTCTTTTTTCAGTGTTAGAGAAGCATCGATGAATATTTCTATGAGTAGGAAAATATTTATTAAAATAGTGGCCACCTATTGGTATTGATCTTATTCTTTTAACCATCAACTCTTTTAAGAAACATCTGGGCCAGATGGAATCCAAGGGCAATGGAAAATAGAATGCAAAATATCATTCACCTGTGATGGCCCACACAAAGTGGGAAAACCACAGTTTCAATGCCTTCTACCTACAAATCTAGAGAGCAAGTAATAAATCATTCTTTCATTGGAGAAAAATTGTCTCAAATACATTGACTGGATGAAAAGTGCTTCTTTGATAATCACAGTTTGGTCTTCTTCTCTCTCTCTCTCTCCTTTCCTCCCTCCCTTCTTCCCCCCCTTCTCTTTCTTTTTATCTCTCTCTCTCTCTTTAATGGGGTTGGCCTTGTAGAGCTCTAGTTCTTTTTCTATCGAAAAATAGGTAATAGTTAAAATCGCCTATCTTCCCAGCTCTCCCTTTGTTCTTTTCTGTGTCCATTTTCATCCCCAGAATTCTAAAACTGTTCACTTTGTGTATACTTGTCCATGGTAATATCAAATCCACAGATGAATTCATAACTCTGTGGATTTAAAGACACCTTGCAAAACAGAGTAAGTGAGCCAAGGATGAACCTCACTGTAAGACTAAGGCTTGGGCTTATGCCAGGAATCTACCTGCTCTAGTTTTAGAACCTAGTAAACCAAACTCCCAAAAATAAGTTCCAATCATATCAGTAGGAAGAACATTATATTAAGGATCAGAAGTCCTCCTCTGAATCCACACCTATCACACTAAACTTTGTAAAACTAGACAAGTTAGACAAAATTAACATAACATTACTAGGTCAGTTCTAACATGAATGTTCTATGATTCTAAATCTTATTCTTAACTGAGGTATAGATGATAAAATGTTCCATCAATTCAGGAGACTATGTGAATTCCTTTTTAAAGTGGTGAAGTTTGCTTTGTTAACTATGAGCCTCATTCATTTCTTCCATCACCTACTTTGATAGCTGAATTTGTTTGTAACTTGAGGCAACATTTTCCACAAAAGGTTCTTTGCCTTAGGGAGCTAGAGGTAAAATGTATGTCCTATAATGTGAGAGGAAGTTCTCTGGAGTTTTGTCGCTTTAGCCAGGCAGCGATCTCTCTAGGAGCCACACTTCTCAGAACTAGATTGATTATCCCTTTTGCTCAAAATACATCTGCGCTATTTGCAAATACCTGACATCACATTTCAGATGGTTGTTTTTTCATGCCCACATCTATATTATAAAAATAACAATACTTTTCTTCATGATTTTGAGGTACTGAATGAGCTAATGTATGTGCAATGCATGTGAAAGACTTGAAAATGTAAAATACCACTCAGAAATTCCTAGTTGTTATCATGTAGTAAGCCCAGTACTGATGACTGGGGCAGCTGCTCTCTCTCTCTGCATTTTTTTATGCCTGTGGGGCAGGAGAAAGCTATTTACAGTGTAGGTACAGAATGTATTTACAAATTTAGAAACTAGACTTACTTTATGATATCAGGCAGTAGACCACTCTTTGAAGTAGGTAAGAGATGTATTAAAATCTGAGTCATAATCTACATTTTAACAAGATTTCCAGGTGATTCATCTGCACACTCATATTTGAGAAGCACCAATGTTAGTGCTGGTTGAGAGAACCAAGGCTACCCTACCTGGAGTGTGGACTTCTGATTGGTGCCTTTCAAAAAGTTATATATAGGGGCGCCTGGGTGGCTCAGTCGGTTGGGCGACTGCCTTCGGCTCAGGTCATGATCCTGGAGTCCCGGGATCGAGTCCCGCATTGGGCTCCCTGCTCGGCGGGGAGTCTGCTTCTCCCTCTGACCCTCTTCCCTCTCGTGCTCTCTGTCTCTCACTCTCTCTCTCTCAAATAAATAAATAAAATCTTTAAAAAAAAAAAAAGAAAAAAGTTATATATATATATATATTTACCAATGGAGGTTCAGGGTTAGCAATTTATACCCGGCCCAGACTTTCCAGTGCATATCCTCATCAATGACATATTTAGAAGAAAAAGTACAGAAGCAAGAGTCAGATTCTAGAATGATGCTTCTCATTAAGCATCTGCTTAATGATGCTTCTATCCTCTCACTTCCTGTATTTCTTCACAAGGACTTCAGAAAACTTCTTATTAGGGATTGGAAATTTGATGTAAGACTCTTTAAGATTTCCTAGCTGAGACCCCTAACATCCTACCACTGAAGGTTAGACTTGGGGGAAATGTTTTATCACCTCTCATGTACTTCTAAATGTATCAGCAGTGACCATAAGAAATCTAGGTGTGTATTGGTAGTTTTGATCTTTACCCTGGGTCAGTTTGTAAACATTTAAGTGCCTGGATCTGGATGCACACTAAAGGCATGGTTAGCTTTTGAAAGACCCCAACCAGAAATCTACACTCCAGCTAGGGTAGTCTTGGTTCTCTCAATCAGCACTAACATTGGTGCTTTTCAAATTTGAATGTGCAGGTGAATCACCTGGAAATATTGTTAAAATGTAGGTGATGACCCAGTAGGTCAGAGATCAGGTCTGAAAATTTGCATTTCTATCATGTCTCAGGAGACTTGTGATGCTACAGATTTCAGGGCTACAGTTTGAGGTGCAGGTTGCAGGTACATTATTTATCATAGGGATATCATAAGGTTTCATTGGGGAAATAAGTGGTGTTCTGTGAACACCTTCTAGTGTTTCTTGCTGGAGTATAAACATCTGGCAAGCCCTTGAGTCAAATTCCCCTAATAGATCAGGAATTTCAGTTTCTGTGGAGAGCTGAGTTTGGCCACAGAATGCAGGATTCCTGCACAACACAGGAAGATGTGGAAAGGAAACCTCCTTAGTGAGATATATCTATTATTATTGATAATCTAACAATAACAATAACTTCAGCTTGTTGAGACTTACCAAGTGCTAAGCAAATATTAACTTGTTTTACTCAATATCTGAGACACAGATCTTTTCTCCTTTCTCATTCCTCTATTGTCCCACAGTAATAGACCACTCTGTCTTAGCTGGCACATGGCCACTAGCCTCCCGTATAGGAAGGCTGGTCATGTGATTGTGTCCTGGCTTAGGGAATGAAAGTGCAAGGGATGGTACAACTTCTAGGTTGTGACTTTTCAGGAAAGGTGGCCACTGTCCCTTTGACCTCCTCTCCTTGACACAGGCTAGAATTTAGACAGTCTAGAGGGAGTTTCCAACAGATGGAAGCTGCATATTGAGAATGGAATATACTGGGACCCAAGAGGATTGGGGGGGACAAAAAACACTTTTGTTATATATTTAATAATTATAAATGTTTTAAAAGGTAAACATTTTATCTGCTCTTGTCTGGGCCTTACAATGACTATGAGGGTTAGAGAGATATGTTCCAACTTCACAGAAGAAGTTACTGAGGCTTGGAAAAGTTGAATAATTAAACTAAGAAAAACCTGGACTTGAACGTGTTGCTTTGCCTATAAATCCTGTTTACTTTCTATTTCCTTGTACTGACCTGAGTTTATAAAGACTTAGAAAGCACCCTGCAGAAGAAAGTTTGGTCTAGGTTTGAAAAGCAAGCCAGAGTTCCATGACTATAATATTAAAATGCAAGAAGGAAGAAACTCTTTCACCTGTGGGTGCAGGGTTGGACAAACCAGCACTCAGGAAGGCTTCCACTCAAGGATGTCTTATATTTTCATTAAAGGAACAAAACAAAACATTATACAGTCAAATGCTCTACTCCAAACAAAACACAATAAATGCCAAATTTGAAGAAAGATGTGGATCTACAAATCTAAGAAGCTTAACAAACTTCAGGTTGTATAAACCCAAAGAGACCCACTAGACATGCTATAATCAAACTCTAGAAAGCCAAAGGCAAAGAGAGAATCTTGAAAACAATGAAAGAAATGCAACTTGTTATGTATAAGTGATCCTCAATAAGATTATCAGGATACTTCTCAGCAGAAACCCTGGAAGCCAAAAGACAGTGGAATGATATATTTAAAATATTGAACAACAACAACAAAAAACTGTCAACCAAGGATTCTATATCTGGTAAAACTGTCCTTCAAAAATTAGAGAGCAGTCAAGACATTTCCAGATAAACAAAAGCTAAGAGATTACTACTAGACCTGCCCTACAATATTGGCTAAAGATAGTACTTTAAGTGGAAATGAAAGGACACTAGACAGTAACTGAAAGCCATATGAAGAAACAAATATCTCCTACTGGATACATATACAAACACAAGACAAATACATGGACAAATATGAAAACCAGTATTATTGTAGTTTTGGCTTATAACTTCACTTTTAGATTCCTATAAGAAATAAAGACAAATGCACAAAAATTATAAACCTATGTTAATATGCATATAATATATATATAAAGATGTGACATCATATTTGTGATAAAATTTATGATATCAAGAACATAAAGGACATCAGTGTAAAGGAGTAGAGTTTTTGTCTGTTTGAAATTAAGTTGGTATAAATTTATAGATTTTAATTTTTTAAATTTTTAAAAGATTTTATTTATTTATTTGACGTGAGAGAGAGAGCACAAGCAGGGGGAGCGGCAGGCAGAGGGAGAGGGAGAAGTAGACTCCCCATTGAGCAGGGACTTGATCACAGGACCCTGAGATCATGACCCAAGCCAAAGGCAGCCATTTAACCGACTGAGCCACCCAAGTGCCCCTAAATTTATAGATTTTTAAAACTTTAGGAGGTTATATGTAATCCCCATGGCAAACAAAGAAAACATTTATAGAATATACACAAAAACAAATGAGAAGGAAATCAATATATGCCAGTACAAAAAATCAATGAAACACAAAGGAAAGCAGTAATGTAGGAAATGAGGAACAAAAAAGCTATAAGACATATCCTACCCTACCCAAAAAAAGGTAGAAAGAAGTCCTTCCTTATCAGTAATTACTTTAAATGTAAATGGATTTAACTCCCCAGTCAGAAGACTGACCAAGTCATAAAATAATAGAATGGATTTAAAAACAAAACAAAACAAAACAGTATCCAACTGTATGTTATCTACCTACTGACACACCTACCTATCTACCTACCTACCAACACACACTGGTTGAAAATGGAAGAATGGGAAAGATGGTCCATGCAGATAGTAACCAAAAGAAAGCAGGAGTTGGTATACCAACATCAGACAAGATAAACTTTAAGTGGACAAAAAAAAAAAAAATGTAGTATGAGAGACAAAGAAGGACTTTATATAATGATAAAAGGGTCAATTTTAAAGAAGATATAACAATTATAAACATACATGCACCAAACATCAGAGCTCCAAAACATATGAAATAAACAAAATTGAAAGGAAAAATAGCTCTATAATAATAGTAGGAGATTTTCATACCACACTTTCAATAATGGATGAAACAACCAGACAGAGGAAAGGACTTGAACTACACTAGAGGCCAAGTGGACCTAATACACATTTACAGAACACTTTATCCAACAACAGAAAAATATTTATTTTTCTCTAATTCACATTGAATGTTATCCAGGATAAACTATATGTTAGGCCATAGAACAAATTTTAGTAGATTGAAAGAGTTTGAAACTACATAATATGTCTTTTTGATAACAGTGGAATGAAATCAGAAATCAGTAATAGAAGTAAAACAGGAAAATTCACAAATATGTGGAAATTAAACAATACACTCTTAAATAATCAATGGTCCAAAGAAGAAACACAAGAGAAATTAGAAAATGTCTTGAGATAAATGAAAATGGGAACACAACATATCAGATTTAAGAGATGCTGCAAAAGCAGTGCTAAAAGGCAAATCTATGGTTGTGAATGCTTACATTAAAAAAGAAGAAAGATCCAAGGGGCACCTGGGTGGCTCAGTCCTTAAGCGTCTGCCTTCGGCTCAGGTCATAATCCCAGGGTCCTGGGATCGAGCTCCACATCGGGCTCCCTGCTCGGCAGGAAGCCTGCTTCTCCCTCTCCCCCTCCCCCTTCTTGTGTTCCCTCTCTCACTGTGTCTCTGTCAAATAAATAAATAAAATCTTTAAAAAAAAAAAAGAAGAAAGATCCAAAATTAAAAACTTAACTTTATACCTTAAGGAACTAGAAAAAGAAGAAGCTAAACCCAAAGCTAAGAGAAGGAAAAAAATAATAAAGATTAGATCAATGGTAAATAAAATAGAGAAGAAAAACGCAGTAGGTAATATCAACAAAACCAAGAGCTAGGTATTCAACAGGATCAACAAATATGAGAAACTTTTAGCTAGACTGACTAAAAAGAAAAAGTGAGAATACCCAAATAACTAAAATTGGAAATGAAAGTGGGCACATTACTACTTGATTTTTCAGAAGTAAAAGTATTATGAGAGAATACTATGAAAAATTGTATGCCAACAAATTAGTTCATCTAGATGTGATGGGAAAAGTCCTAGAAACAAATAATCTAGTAAGACTGAATCATGAAGAAATAGATGATTAATAAGGAATACAATTAATTTATTATATAGTAAATAAATTAAATAATTAATTATAATTAATAAGAAAATTAAATCAATAATCAAAAACCGTCCAACAAGGAAATCCCTGAATAAGATGGCTTTTACCTGATGAATTCAATGAAACATTTAAAAATTAAACACTGATTCATATCAAACTCTTCCAAAAACATTGAAGAGGACATTTCCTAACTCACTATGTGAGACTAGCACTACCTCATGCCAAATCCAAAGACACTAAGTGAAAACTACAGACTAATATCTCTTATGAATATCAATGCAAGAATTCTCAACAAAATACTACTACTGAATTCAATAGCATATTAAAAGGATCATACACCATGACCAAGTGGAATTTATTCCTTAAATTCAAGGATAGTTCAACACATGAAAATCAATCAATGTAATATATTACATTTACAGAATAAAGGAGGAAAACATAGAATTAACTCAATTGATGCAGAAAAAAAACTATTTGACAAAATTCAACACCTATGCACAAATAAAAACATTTAACAAGCCATGGGTAGAAGGAAATTACCTTAATGCAATAAAGACTATATATGAAAACCTCACATTTAACATCATATACAATTGGTGAAAGACTGAAAGCATTTCCTCTAAGACTGAGCACAAGACAAGTATGTCTGTTTCATCATTTGTATTCAATATATAGTGGAAGTTCTAGCCCAAAGCAGTCAGGCAAGATAAAGAAGTACAAGTCATCCAAATCAGACAGGAAGAAATGAAATTATCTCTGTTAACAGATGATATGATCTTATATGTAGAAAGCCCTAAAGAGTCCACAAAAAAAATAATTGTTAGAAATTTTAACTGAATTCAGCAAAGTTGCAAGATATAAAACCAACACATAAAAATCAATCACAGTTCTATACACTAATAATGAACAATATGAAAGAGAAATTAAGAAAATAATACCACTTACAACAGTATCAAAAAGAGTAAAATACTTAGGAATAAACTTAACCAAGAAGGTGAAAGACTAGTACACCGAAAACTACAATGTTTTCAACTGTTGTTAAAAGGAATTTTAAAAGACAAGAGTAAATGGAAAGATATGCATGTTCATGGATTGGAAGACTTAATATTCTGAAGATATCAATACTGCCCAAAGTTACCTACATATTTAATCCCATCCCTATCAAAATCCCATTGTTTTGTTTTGTTTTTTTTTTCAGAAATAGAAAAACCATTCTAAAATTTATGTGAAATCTCAAGGGATCCTGAATACCCTAAACAATCTTTAAAGAGAACAAAATTGGAGGATTCACACTTCCTGATTTCAAACTTACTACAAAGCTAAAGTAGTCAAAACAGTGTGGAACTGGTAAAAAATGCAGACATAAAGAACAAGTGAATAGAATAGAGACCCTAGAGGTAAATCCTTGCATATACAGTCAAATCATTTTTGACTAAGTTTCCAAGACTATTCAATGGGAGAAAGGACAGCTTTTTCAACAAATGGTGGAAAATCGGATATCCACATTCAAAAGAATGAAATTGGACCCTTACTTTAAACCATATACAAAAATTAGCTCAAAATGGATCAAAGACCTAAGTGCAATACCTGAGACTCCTAAATTATTAGAAGAAAACATAGGAAACAAGCTTCATGACGTTGGATTTGGTAATGATTTCTTGGATATGAAACCAAAAGCACTGGCAACAAAAGAAAAAGTAGATATATTGGACCTCATCAGGATAAAATTTTAAAAAATGTTGTACCTCAAAGGACACTATCAACAGAGCAAAACGGCAGCCACAGAATGGGATAAAATATTTGCAAATCATATGTCTGATAAGGGATTAGTTTTCAGAATACATAACAAACTCCTATAACTCAACAAGAATAAAACAGGCAAAGAACTCAATTTAAAAATGGGCAAAAGGGGGGCCTGGCTAGCTCAGTCCATACAGCATGCAACTCTTGATCTCAGGGTCATGAGTTCAAGCCCCATGTTGTGTGTAGAGCTTACTTAAATTTATTTATTTATTTATTTATTTATTTATTTATTTATTTATTTATTTTTTAAGATTTTATTTATTTATTTGAGAGAGAGAGAATGAGAGACAGAGAGCATGAGAGGGAGGAGGGTCAGAGGGAGAAGCAGACTCCCTGCCAAGCAGGGAGCCCGATGCGGGACTCGATCCCGGGACTCCAGGATCATGACCTGAGCTGAAGGCAGTCGCTTAACCAACTGAGCCACCCAGGCACCCTTAAATTTTTTTTTTAATTAAAAAAATAAATAAATAAAAATAAAAAATAAATATAGGCAAAGGACTTGAATAGATACTTCTCCAAAGCAGGTTTATAGATGACCAACAAGTACATGAAAAGATGCTCAATTTTCACTAATCACTGGGGAAATGCAAATCAAAACCACAATGAGGTACCACTTCACACCCATTAGGATTGCCATTATCAAAAAACAAAGCAAAACAAAACAAACAAAAAGAAATAAAGATATCAAATAAGCAACATAACTTTACGACTAAGGGAAGTAAAAAATTTTAAAACAAAAGTTAGTAGAAAAAAATAATAAGAAAAAACAGAGCAGAAAGTAACAAGTGTCTGCAAAGATGTGGAGAAACTGGACCCCTTGCACACTGCTGGTAAGGATGTAAAATGATACCAGCACCAGGGAGAAACAGTATTGGCAGCTCCTCAAAAAGTTAAACGTAGTACTACCATGATTTAGCAATTCCACTTCTGGGTATGTGTCCAAATTAATTGAAAGCAGGGACTCCAACGGATATTTGTGCACCCGCGTTCATAGCAGCCTTATTAAAAATAGCTAATAGGTGGAAACAACCCAAATGTCCATCAATAGGTGAATGGAATATTCTTGGGGACCGTGGAATATACTTCAGTCTTGAAAGGAAGGAAATTCTGGCACATGTTATAGCATCAACAGAGCGAATCTTGAAAACACTATGCTAAATGAAAAGATTTTCCCCCTGTTGCAAATTTTTTAAAAAAGATTTATTTATTTGTTTTAGAGAGAGAGAGAGAGTGCAAGAGTAGTGGGAGGGGCAAAGGGAGAGGGAGAGAGAATCTCAAGCAGACTCTCCCCTGATTGCGGAGACCTACGCAGGGCTCTATTTCATGACCCTGAGATCATGGCCTGAGCCAAAATCAAGGCCTAGGTCTCTCAACTGACTGAGCCACCCAGATGCTCCTCCCCCTGTTGCAAATTTTAAATCATTTTCCAGGCTTCTGTAATTTCTACCTTTTCGAGAATAAATTTGAGATGAAAGGATCAGGCAAATCACACTTAGCTAGAAAGTCTGAAAGTTCTGGAAAGTTCTGAATGTATCAACTTTCTATTATTTTTTCCACAAGGTAAACATATGGAGTAAATGTTAAAATAGTATGTACTGTTTACTTTTATCAAGTTGCTCCTCTTCTTCCCTTTGCCTCTTGCCTCCCCTCTGTGTTCCTGTTGAGGGTTCCCTCCTCCACCTATCTCAGCACCTGTGATTAGGATCAAGTGATTTCATGTATGTGAACCCCAGTAATACAAAAATAGATGGCACCAGGCATCTAAGTGTACTACTGTGAAGTAATAAAATTAATTCCTCAAACCATTCATGAAATCCACATAATGACTTCATAATATACAGCATACCCATACTTCCTTGCAATTACATTTCTATACCCATCCTCGCACACACACGTGAACTACAGAGAGAAGAAAGTTATATTTCCTTGAGGATATTATGTGCAAGGCACATTAATATGTAATTCCCTGAGTTGTCTCATTGAGTCCTCCTAATAACACCATGGGATCCTGATTGACATCCTCATTTTGCAGGTGAGGAGCTCAGAGAGGTGAAGCAATGGTCACACCTGCTTCTTCCATTGGACATGACCCTGGCACTTTGGTCCCAGACACCATTACCATGGAGTTCCATTAAACCCAAAATAATAAAATCCTGAACTGAAATGTGCAGGTGTCCATGCTAGTTTTACTTTTCTAGGTTCTGTTTTGTTTTGTTTTTCCTTTCAGGATCTACTGGTGGAGTTGTTCAGACTTCCTGCATGGGGAGAAGAACAACCTTGGACTCCCTCCTCCATTCAAAGTGTTATTACAAATAATGTGCTCTCTAGGATTCAAGCTTCCTGAAAATTCACCTGCAGGGAACTTTCCAGAAAAAAAAAAAAAAGGAGATCATATTTTGGAAACAGATCTGTGTAAAGTATGCCTTCTTTTTGGAGTGAATTCAACAAAAAGTCAGCCTTTGGCTTCATTTTACAGCAGGAAACAGCCTGTTTGGTATTGGTTTTTCCAAAGCTCTGGCCCTTCCTTTGTCTACAGAGGGTCATAAAGGCAGGTGCAAGCAGGGAGTCAGAGAGCAGACAAAACTGACCTTTAAAGTTTTGTTTCAGGCCAGTGTGTATGACTCCCAAAAGCATACTGACTAACACAAATAACTTTCGACCTCTGCCCTCCTCACTTGTGTCTTGCCATTGTGGGTGAGGCATTCATCTTCTGCCATGACACATCTTTTTAAGGCGGAGAGACTGTGTATTGAGTTATTATGATGATTGTGACCTTCTTCTGTGACCTGTTATTTTTCTCCACACAATGAACATACTGAGTAGATGCAGATTTAAAATAATATATATTGTTATTTACTCTTGTGAAGTCTGTAACATCGCCTTCTCACCTTACCTCCTGTGTCTTTACCGAGCTGGGTTTTAACTTTACAGTTTGTTTAGGTCCTTAGAACCTAGATGTGGGGCTGGAGGTGGGATGAGAGAGATCAATACGTAATTGCTGGGACAGTCAGTATTTATGAGGTACTAACCACGTGCTCACTGCTGTCATAGGTACTGGAGGCAGGTGGAAAGAATGTGTGGCCCGGCAGTCGGTCTATGAGGATTTTGCTTCTGAGAGAGAAAAGCCTTGCTCATACACAGATTCTTGCTTTGTCCACTCCAGCTTTGCTGTGGTAACAAAACACCCCTAAATCTCAATGGTTTACAGCACTGCTTGCAGTGGGCTGTGGTTCTGCTCCAGGTGCCCTCTCATTCCAAACCCAGGCTGAAGGAGCACCTCCCATTCAGGACATGCCATTGTCTTGACAAAGTGCAAAACAGCTGGAGGAATCTCCATATTCTTCTCAAAACCTCTGCTTGAACACAGAATACACTATGTCATTGCTTCATATCTCATTGGTCAAGCATGTCACACACTGAGCCCAAAGTCATGGGGGACTGATGTGCTCAC
Source organism: Mirounga angustirostris (assembly GCF_029215605.1). Classification (NCBI taxonomy): domain Eukaryota; kingdom Metazoa; phylum Chordata; class Mammalia; order Carnivora; family Phocidae; genus Mirounga; species Mirounga angustirostris. Next base: position 91,338,304 of record NW_026991718.1, on the reverse strand, counting down.
TACTGACGGGGGCTTGCACATCACAAGGAATAGGGCCATGTGGGAAAGGAGGCAGTAAAAAAATGTGAGTAATATAATCTAATGCATCCAGAAAATTCTCATAATGTATGTGAACTGCAGCAGATGGCATTGACAACAAACATTCTACAGGTAGAGACTCATAATGGCAGGTGAGAGCAAGGAGAAATTGGAATGGCAGGAGAAACTAGAAGACAGAAAACAGAGAAAGAGGGCAATGAAACTCGGATTTTCTTCTGTTAAGCATAGTGTCATGAATGGAGGGATGAGGAAGAAGCTCATGTGGACATGTCATTTTTTTGCTACCTAGCATCTATTCCCCTTTCCTAATATCACTTGAAATTGCATTTGGGAAATACCTCTTTTTTATTTGTGGGACCATAAGAAAGAATGGTGGAAGCCTCTTGAGTCTTCTGCACTCACCCATTTCCTTTTACAGCTGAAAAATCAGCTGATCACCTACTCCTAACCCATTAGACTCTTTCTTAGGGCTTTAAATATGAGTAAATTGCTTCTAGGACATGACAAGGCAGAATGGCTGAAGCTTACTCCCTGCACTGAGGCCATGCTGTCATACCCAGAAAGCTCCTGCCCTCCATTCCTGTCCTTTTTCCTGTCCTAGTCCCCACTCTTCCCATAAAGTTTGGGAGGATCCTCTTTACATTGAAGTTAATCAGAATGGTTTCTGCAGCATGTGACCAAAAGGTTCTGATTGATATGGGGCCACAGAGATCATGGGAAACCAAAATTCCTTTATAGGGTTTGGAATTGAAAATTAAAAAAAAAGAATTATCGCAGCAAACCAATATATGAGTGAAGGTGTTGACTGGTTGTCTCAGGTGGCTTGGTGGCAAAACCAAACCCTTTGTGTGAGAGCCCCCCCACTGTGCCAGAGCTCCTTCCCCATCACTATCAGTGGGCCTGAGCCTGCACCCGGAATCAAGGAGGTGGTATGGAAGGGGGGCATTCTGGAATGGTGCAGGATGATTCTAGACAGTGGAGACCATGCTAACCAGAATGGGAAAAGGAGATCAATTGGTGCAGGATGATGAATGACATGGGCCAGAGAAATTCGGGAAAAATTTGGAGTGATGCTTACGAAGGAATTAGAGTAACATGGACAATAATTATGCTAGAATGTTAAATGAAAGAGAAACAAAGACATTTACTCTGACAAATTTTATTCTAATAGAATGAAAAAAATTATGTATACAAGAGTTTGGAATGACTTGGATAAAAATATGAGTGGCTGCCTTTTTCTTTGTTCTACTTTTATGTCGTGTCTTATTCTACAATGGGCGTGAATCACTCTTTTAAAGGAGATAAAATCTTTGAAAATTAAAATTGCTCAAGAGTAAACAACAGAAATCCAGGGGTGTGACGCATTTATCAACAAAATGCTTTGTGCAGTTCACTTTCTGATAATTTACATGTCTGCCATTTCTCTCAGAGAGATGAATGGTCCAAGTCTGCTTAACACCATCTCTTCCACTTGGTGCAAAGCTTTGGTTAATCTCTGCTAGAACTAGGATAGGTTAAGAAACTCAACTGGATAAAAAGATACCACCTGGATATCTTCAGCCCTCTCTATACAATACGTTTTTTTTTTTTTTTAGATTTTTTTTTTTTAATTTATTTATTTGAGAGAGAGAGAGAGATAGCGAGAGCAGGAACACAAGCAGGGGGAATGGGAGAGGGAGAAGCAGGCTTCCCGCTGAGCAGGGAGCCAGATGTGGGACTCGATCCCAGGACCCTGGGATCATGACCTGAGCCGAAGGCAGACGCCTAACGACTGAGCCACCCAGGTGCCACTCTATACAATACTTTATTTACATGCCTCAGTAGCAGCTTGTAACATCTTCATAATAGCTTGTGAGGAATACAGATGTTCCTAAATTTAAAAACGGAGGGACACAAAGGCTTCTGAAGCTACTGTGGTCTCTCTTTGACTAGAAAGAATACAAGGGAACAATGTGTGTGTTGGCAGAGAGAGCTATTATGAAACACCTGCTGGAAAGCTGAGCTGAGACAACCTTCCCTTGCTCCTTATCACTTGCAAAAAAATCTTTAAGAGCTGCTATAGAAAAGGAGACAGGGCCATTTAGGATGACAGCCAAACACCTGCAGATTTTTGAGATTATACCACATTCTGTGGTTGTGGATAAAAGTTTGGCCACTTGGCTTTCATTTTTTTTCCATGTCACTCATGAATTCTATTTTCTGAGAGTGCTTTGAATGTCTACTGATTTGCAAATGAGTATTTCACCTGAGATTAATACTGCATCTTTTTGACAGCTATAAACTTCTTTCTTCAAGGATTTTGTACTCTTTGGAAATTGATGGATTATACCAAGGAAAGCAACCTAGGAATATAAAAGTAGGAGAATGTTAGTATATATAAAGTGACCACATTTCTCCTATTCCCTGTGAAGCAAGATGCTTTAAATCATCCCCTAAGCCCCATGCAGGGGATATCTAGCATGCACTGTGTGTATCTCACTTCAACCCAGGCTCATGGCAGGCACCGTGATACATTACAACTCTCTTTGCTCCTCATCCAGAACTGGCTTCATAATGAAAAGGTTCTAGGTTGTTACTACCCTAGAAGTGAAACCTCTTTGATAGACCTGCCTTCTCCGCAGTTTGTTAAAACTATCAGCAAAGGGGAGGATCCAAGTGGCAGAAGCCGCTAGTTGTTTGTGAATTTCGGTCCTTCCTTAGTCAGAGGTGCAAACATGTCTCCAACTCCCCTGCAAGTCTGGTGGCTTTGTGACCAACATCTGTCCAATGGGATGCAAGCAGAAAGGATGCGAACGTTCTCCTGGAGGGGCAGGAGGGAGCTTTTTCCTCCTTCTCACTGGCCAAGAGCTATAGAGTAAAGCAGCCCCTATGCTCCCAGAGACAGTAGCCAGGATTGATGATGGAAAACTGCCTACCTGGACAGTATGTCTTATCCTGGATCATTAAGTTAAACAGTAATAAGCTTTCACCTCATACCAGCCACTGTATTTGCGGTCTCAGTTACAGTGCCTTAGCCTGCACCTCTATTAATGCATATGGCCGACTGGAGAGCCCCCCCTTCCATACTTTCCCTGAGTCCTGTGCTCTGTTCTAGACAGCCTTCCAGGAACTCAAGGCTGGAGAAAATAAAACAGAGTCATTTCTTATGAAAATATCCAGGGTTGCTGCTTTGGGATGAAGAGCTAAAAATAAGTGAGTGTAAGCATGTAATAATTCAGGAAAAGAGGAAAATGTCAACTCCATTCCTGCCTTTGACCTGCGTGTGGTCCAGGAGTTTGAAGGAAAACCACAGCTGTCACTGGACAAAGAAGCAGGGAGCCAGATACTCCGAGTACCTGTAAGTTTGTGTTTGCACAAGATTTTGCAGATAATTTATTTTTCTGATTAAATGGCATCTAACCAGAAGTTACTTTTTAACACAAACCTTTGTTATTTGACTGTTTTTATTCCCGCCCTGATAATTTTACCAACCCTCATTGTAACTTTCTTTGAATGTCAGTGTCTCAAAGTCCTCACTCTGATGGATACTGGAAGATGGAGTTAGGACTGAGTCCATCACTCATGGGAAAAAATATATTTTTTTAAAAGATCCACTTATATCCCACATCATTTTGGCTAATATTCCTTTTTCTAAGGGGAGGAAGCACAGAATGCCCAGACTGGGGTGAACACTTGTCCTTCACCAAATAGGAGGAAGGAAATGGGACCTTTATCTAAATGTAAAAACTTTTCCTTTTGCCATTATCAATTTCATGTCAACAAGGCAACAATCTGCATACATTTGTCATGTTTTCTAATACCTGCCCACCTGCTCACATTTTTTTTAAGCCTAGCTGGGAGAGAAACAATGGGGAATGAATATAAGATGATCACATCGCTTCTCCTAATGATTGGTGTTTCCTTCACCAGGGACACCATGCGACCAGAAGCTCCTGTTGTTTTCTAATTCTTGGAGTCGATGACCCACTGGTGATGGAGGAGAAAGTATCCCTGTCCATCTGGTGGAGCACAATTTTTGTTGAATGAGAAAAAGATAAATAGTTGGTTGCCTTCCCCCCCTTCCATTTGTGCTAAATATGTAAGAAGCTAACAAGTCTTACCCAGAATCTGACATCTGAGTAGAGACTTCAAAAGTCAATAATGTGACCCAAACCTGAACCTTTACAGTTTCCAAAGCCCAGCTAAGAAGAAAGGGCAGGTGTGCTATTTGATTGCATTTCTCTTTGCCACAAAAGATCCTACTTGTTTCAAGTTACTCTATTTGAAGTGCACTTTTCCTGTTGTTTTAATTTGCCTGTGAGTGCAAACCTCCTGAGAACAAGGACTCCCATTTGATTTGCTCTTGGGGCATTCCTCTCCCAGAGGTTTGATCTTGATGCCCCAGCTTGTACTCTCTCCTTCCTCCATCCCACCCCCTACCGGTGCTTCCTGGGATCATCTTCCAGATCAATTACCTGCTCTCAAAATCCTCATCACAGGTCCACTTCTGGGGCACTCTTCCAGGGCACAGTAGCGCTCTCTCTCTCTCTCTCTCTCTCTCTCTGTGTCTCTCGTACATTTTGAACAAACTCAGGGCATAAGAGCAGCTTTGTAAAAATACAATTTTATTTTTATTGACAACTTAACTATTATTTTCAACCCCCATTCCATTTGGTGTCTCAAGGAAACCGGAGTTAATTCAGCATCACCACTCATGCTCCCTGGGAATGTGTGTCGTTTAGGAGCATCTAGCCCTGTGTCAGCAGAAGTGCCTGGGGGAGTCCTACCATCTAGCCCTGCGTCAGCAGAAGTGCCTGGGGGAGTGCTGGTCAGTCCTACCATTTATGCCACTTGCTGAAGCTTCCTTCCACCACTGGATTTCTGGGGGTTCATCCTTGGGCATCCTCTTCTGGTCCTTGTGTTCACTGGCTCAGCGTACCATGTCTGTGCAGTTTGTGGGCTTATGGGGTACATTCTACAGTTCCCACACCATGTTGTGGCGAAGTTTACATTAATAGGAAGTTGAGGTTCTGTGAAGGTGGGTGCATCAGAATTTAAAGTTTGTGGCTCCTGAAAGTTGTCTCAGAGGTCAATTCTATGTTTTCATCCCAGTGCATATCATTTATTCTTGAGAACTGAAACCAAGAAGGATTGATTTCCTGACATCTGTTAAATAATACTGAGCCTGGTGCACTTTCCCCATGTCTCTGTTGCATTTTCTATTCCTAGAAGATAAGACCCTAAACCAACTAAATAGTTTATTAATTAAGACTAACACTTGCTCGGGACGCCTGGGTGGCTCAGTTGGTTAAGCGACTGCCTTCGGCTCAGGTCATGATCCTGGAGTCCCGGGATCGAGTCCCACATCGGGCTCCCTGCTCGGCAGGAAGTCTTTGAATTCTTTAAAAAAAAAAAAAAAAAAAAAAAGACTAACACTTGCTCATCAACATTCACTTCAGGACCCTCGCCTTGCTGTGCCCACCAGTTCAAAGCTGTTATGTCATAAACTGCCCAGACTCTAAGACCCTACAGATGTTCTCCCGTGACTTCATCATTCTGAGACACGGTCAAGACTCCCAAGGCCGTGTTCTTGACTGACACAGTTGAGTGAACTGAGCTTTGCTGGGTCGACAGGTTTTTGGATGATCTCCTGGGGAGTCAATAGTAGACTATTTCTTGCCACACGGCTGTGAATCAGTGAGCAGCCTTATCCATTGCGAGTAATTGTCTACATACTGAAGTCAGTAATTTATCAAAGGACAAAAGAGAGAAGTGAGAAGGGCAAAATCATAGACTGAAGAATGACACTTAATGGACAAAAAGGAGTAATTAGCAAAAGCACTAAAGATGACCCCAGCTTCAGAGTCTCTAAAGGCCCTCTGTCTGCCACCCTCTTGCTACACACTGACATCAGGCTGGTTCGAAAGTCTGGTGAGCAGGAGGGGATGGAGATGCCTGTGGGCGTGTCTGAGCCTATATTAAGTCAGTGGAAATGGAGAGTCACTTCCGATCTGGCAAGTCCCAAGGCCTGAATTTAGTTTGTGCTAAGGTGGTTCTGCTAGTACTAGGTAACAGGGTCTCTGTGGAAAGCCATGACAAAAGACATGGGGGATCATTGTGTGGCAGTGACCTGCGGCAACCCCAAATCCAACTACATGTCAGCATGCACACATCCCATTTCAAACAATCAACACCGGGACACCAAGCATCAGTCCCTGCCATAGAGTCAATAGGATGTGTGCATTTTATAATTAAAATTCTCATAGTTCTATTTCAACAAAGCAGCAGTTAGGATGTCTTGCTACATTCCCTAATTTCTCCACCCCTGATTCTTCAATGTTGGTGGGCAGAAAAATCTCTTGGCATTTCCAGACTCCCCTGTTGGAGATCAGATGAGTGCATCGGGAATGGGGCTCAGGAATCTGTATGATTAACAGTTTCCAGGTCAAGGAACTCATGGGAGGAACACAACTGAGGCTAAAGGAATATGTTTCTGATCAGGCCGACCTTACATTCCAGCTCTGATCCCAGCTGACTGTGTAACCCTGGGCAAGTAACTCAGTCTCTTCTATTCTTCGTCCGCAAAGTGGGGATCATAAAGTCCACTCTCACGTTTATTTGAGCTAGTATCAGTGAGGCACTTGTAACATTTGTGCATGCATTCGGTGTGTATTCATCTTCTGGGACAGGCTCTGAGCAGGGCTGCAGCTCCAAGGAGCAGAGAAGGCACTTGAAGTACTCAGGGCATTTGGGTGAGCAGATGGCAAGTACTTGTGGCTTTGGGAAGAGAACTACAAGAGGACTGGTCTTGAGGCCCCTGGCCTTTCGAGTTAGCCCCACTTCTCAGGAAAGGCTTCTGGCATCTTGAAATTACTGATGAACAACCAAGCACCGTGAGCTGTGTTGGGATCTATTATATAAGCAGTACCAGCCAGGTGCAGCCTTGATTCAGGCTCTCTGAACAGCAGATCCTAAGCCTGGGGTCCTTGTGGAAATAGCTTATCAAGGACGTGCTCCCATAAGAACTGGAAAAGGGGTGGGGAGCAGGCCCGGAAGGGAAGGGAGCCAAGCTCAGGTGTGCTCTCAGGTGAAACCCCAATATCAGCTTGATCCCCCTGGGACCCCAGATTGCAAATGACACTTCAGAAGTTTTTTGGCCAAGTAGGTGAAAGGGCCATGTCTCTCTACTTTCAAGGATGTTTCAGTGCTGCTAAAAGGGATCCAAGCGGCTTTGGCCAGGTGTCAGGACCAACTGTCCACTACTAACGCCCAGGAGCTCTGTATCCACACCCAGGGCTTCTGCCCCATTGCCAGCCATGGATTCTGACTGCCTGAGTGGATGGTCCAGCTTCATCTTTGAAAAGGAGACTAGGATGGGGACACATAACTCATAAGCTCATGTGAACAATAAAAAAATACTTGCAATGTAAAAACCATTATGAATCATTGTATTACTATACCCATTTTTGAGCTACATGAGCAGATTCAGCCAGTTTCACCTGTCTGAGCTTGCACAGCTGTTACAAGACAGTAGTCACCATTCACTGAAGGATTGCCATGTGCCAGGCAGGCCTCCAGGTACTTTACATTAATAACTCACCTAATCCTCAAACAACCGATGACTTAACAGTATCAGCAGCCCTGATCAGTAATAATTAGTAACCTGCCCAAGGCCACAAAACTTAACATTTCAACTCAAGTTCAATCCCAGGAGCTGGGATTTCAACCCAAGTCTTTCTCACAAACCTGGTCAGGTCTACCATGCTGCTCTCAGTATTTGGTTATTTCCATGACTCTGGGAGCCTCAAGAGTAGCCACCCTTTCCTGTACCCCCAGAATCTGGCAGAGAAGTTAGACATTCATACATATTTGGAAGAGGAAAAGAATCATTTCAAAACACCTCGAAGCTCTTTGGTCTATAGTTTCACTTGGACTAGAACAAACCCAAGAATAACAGTAGCAAATTATGAAAATCCAGCCTTATTAACTCATTCAATCAAAAGGTACTGAGTGCCCATTGCATGCCTGGCATCATGCTAGGTCCTGGAGGAACAATGATGAAATCGGATACTTTTCTCCCAGCTGAGATTAGGCTTAACAAACTGAGCAGGGCTGTCCATTCTGAAGGCTCCTGGACTCTCCCTTTACACATGCCTCACTGTGGTGTGCCAGGAGCCCTTTTATTGCCCAAGAAGGGTCCCGAGTTCCTCCTCTGACCTTCAGCATATTAACAAGGGAGCTCTGTACCTTCTTGGGTCCCTGCTCCCTCTCTCCTTCTTCCCCTGTAATTATAACAGGTAAATATCTCAGAGTTATGGTGCCAAGAAAATTGAGCTGGGGGGATAGTGTTTCAGAACTCACTGTGAGTCACCAGATCAGGTTTCTAAAAGTTGAACATACCTTGAAAATATTCTCCTACCACCAAGAATTAGAATCACCTCCTGCAACTCCTCTGTGACTTATCACATGTGACTTAACTATTTCTAAGGGAGGGAATTTTAGTCAAATTGTTTCCTTTTTTCCCATTTTCATTGTCCAATATATTAGCAAAAACCCACGGTGTGTTTGAATTTAAGAAGAAATAATGTAAAAATTTTCTCCTCTGTCCTCCTCTCAGGTCTAGTGAGTAATTTGGGGGATGGATAATTTTTCATTCCAGGACAAAGATGAAAAACAGTTTCCCCTTTACTTCCTCACCTTCTGCCCCGACAGCACAGGGCTGGAGCACCTTTGGAGGCAGCAGGGAATGAGGGGGGGGTTTCAGAATTCCCAGGGGCAGACAACCTGTCTCTGGATCAAAGTCTACACCCCTAGGCCTTCATTCCTCGTCTGTGGTATCCTCAAGCTGAGACATTTCTCAGAGTGAAAAGGACCCTCTTAGAATTACCCTGGGCTAGCTAGAAGCTGGATTGTCTCAGGTAAATGTTTGCTGTGATGTCACCACGGTCCCAGGGGGCCCTAAGATCCCTCCCAGCTGAAACATCTTAAATTATGGACATTTGGACCCTTATCATGTGTCCCACGAGGGCCTGAGTAAGTTTCATGAGCCATCATGAGCCACCAACCTTTAGCTGTAAAGGAGAAATGAACTCGGTAGGGGACATATCCAATTCCGATTTAAATTTAATCTGTGTGGCCAATTATTTGTATAATAATGGAGGAAAATAAAGACTATTTCACCAAAGTCAACTGTGTAATTTTAGAGCCTTTAAGACATTTGAAAATGCATTGTGCAATTATGTGGCGCTTAATACTCAGATAATGGAACAATGAAAGATGTATGTTTGCATTTTGTAAAATTAAACTGTATGCAGTTATTTATCTTTTACCTTAATTGTTTGAGCTTGTTTCTAATGCAAACTGTTGTAATTTTAAATAAATACAATAGAAAAAACTTTCATAGGTATCAAGAATCCAGAGTAAATTTACTTTGCAAATAGGCTTTGTAGGTATGTTTTATGCTGAGGATCTTAAACTGACACTTTCATTCAAAAATCTTTTGCAGTCAAATGCTCTACCACTGAGCTATGCCCCCTCAAAAATCTTTTGAATTACTCACCTTTTGCCTCTCTGAGGTCAGATGGATTTTGAGGAGGCTGGATTTCACAATGGAGTTTGGGTGACTTCATCTTATTCCAAATCTTGAAATACGGGAAATGTACAAAATCAACGTGCTAGAGGGTTGGTAGTATATTTTGGACTGACTTTTGTGAAGTGCACTAACTTCATGCTTTCATTTTTATGTTCTTCCTTCATTTCTGGGCCCAATTTGGTCTCCTTTCTAGTCATATTTCTCATCTACTTACATTTTGTTAGCTTGATGTATATATTATAAGAAGGTTTAAGTATCTGGGGGGATAAGGCAAGTTATAGTATATGAATGTATTTGCTAATATTTAAGATCATCAAGACAAGCCAAATATACTATTGGTTAAATTCCAATGTTGTGAGACTTTCTGATGTGTTATTCATATCATAACCACAAACACTTGTATGATAAATAAAAATAGAAGGTAAGGCAGAAATGATTCCCCATGGATTTCAGAGGATTGCAGGATTATGCTCAATCACATCCACCTTGTCCAATGGCTTAATTGGTATTTTATTACTTCAGTGACACTGAGTCACCACAGCTCAGGGCTTAGGAGTATAAACTCTGGAAATAGATGTGCAGTCCAGCTCTGCCTTTTACTAGCTCTGTGACCTCAGACATGTCACCTGAACTCTCTGAGCCTCAGATTTCTTACCTAAAAAACAAGAATCCTAATAATACCTAAGTCTAGGAGGAAAGGGTTGTTTGTTTTCTTTAATGAGATTCAATGCACTGATATATTTTAAAATATTTTAAACAGTACCAGGCGCATAGTAAGCCTTCTGTGGGTTATGTCTTGGGTAAAGTTTTATTTTGGAATAATTTCAGGTTTATAGACAAGTTATAAAAATGTACAGAGAACTTCTGTAAATTCTTCTCTAGTTGTTAATATTTGACATATTTGTTTAGATATCATTATTAGCTTTCTACTGCTATGTAACTACCTGTCATCAATTTAGCAACTTAAACCAATACACATTTATTGCCTCTCAGGTTCCAGGGCCCGAGAGTCCAGATACAAGTCTACTGGGTCCTCTCCTTGGGGTCTTGCCATGCTGAAATCAAACTGTCAGCAGGGGCTATAATCTCCTCTCATTTTCGGGGCTTCCTTCCAAGCTTGCTGGTCACTGGCAGAATGCAGTTCATTGTCTTTGTAGGACTGAGGTGTCTGTTTTCTTACAGATATCAGATGGGATCATGCTTAACTCCTAGAGGTCTCCTGTCATTTTCTGCTATGTTAGCCTTCCCACAGTGTGTCAGTCTGCCCTCCTGCAGGAGAACATTTCTCTGATGGTTCACCTTTAGTTAAAGGGTTCACCTGATTAGGTCAGACCCACTCAGGGGTATCTCACTTTTGATTAACACAGAGTTAACTGATGCGTAGTCTAATCATGAAAGTGGTATTCCATCATTGTCACAGGCTCTGCCCAGACTTACAGTAAGGTTATTATACAATCATGTAAAACAGGGTGTGAAAATCTTGGGGATTATCTTAAAATTCTGCCATGTGTATATTTTTTTCCCTGAATACTTTAAGAGTAAGAGACGTAATGTCTCATCACCCCTAAATACTTGAGAATGCTTTTTCTGTGATAAAGGACATTATTTTACAGAACTACAATATAATTATTAAAATTAGAAATTTAAAATTGACACAATTATCTATTTTAGAGACCTTATTTGTCTATTGCAAATTGTCCCCAAACCGTCCTTATATTAGACACAGCAAAAAAAATCTGGTCCAAGATACAATCCGCATGTTGCATTTAGTTGTCATGGTTCTTTAGTCTCCTTTAATCTGGAATATTTCTTTAGTCTATATTTGTTTTTTATAACCTTGGCACTTTTGAAGAGGGCAGCCTAGCTATTTTGGGGCGTGTTTGATATTTCTTCATAATTAGATATAACTGATGCTTTTTTGCCAGGAGAATGACAGCAGCGATGTTCTGTATTTCTCAGTGCTTCATATCAAGAGGCACCTCTGTTGGTTGGTCTAATTATTGGTGATCTTAACTTTGATCATATGGCAAAAGTGGCATCTGCCAGGTTAGTTATCATAAAGTTAGTTTCCACATAATTATGACTAAAGATAAGCATTGTCCAGGGTTAAAAAGTTAATAGAAACAAATAAAAAAATAATAAACTTCCACACATCTCTGTATGGACCTCAAAGCACTTTGACCTATAATCCTTTAGAGTTAGCCAGGGAACATGTCTGAGTTTGGCTAGCTGTCTGTTGAGCTCCCAAATCCTTGTCTTTCAAGGGTTCTGCTCTGCTTTCATGAAACTCTTTCCTACATCAAAACTGACTCTCAATAAAATTGATTAAAAATTAAAAAAACAAAACAAACAAACAAAAAAACTGATTCTCTCTCTGGGGATGATTCTCAACACGATATCATCACATCTTACTTGTTTTATCAGAGACTACATTTATGGTCTTACTCTCCTCACTCCCCTCTTGGAACAGCTCTATCCTGGCCTCTATCCTCATCACGCCACTAAGAATGAGACAAGTAATGTCAAGGTCACCAACAATCTCCATGATGCTAAATCAAATGCATGTTTCTCTGTCTCCACCACTTTTGAGCTTTCAGTGGCAGCCAACACTGTCGGCCACAATCTTCTTGAAATGTCCCCACCCCAGCCTTCTCTGACAGCAAGTACTGTGGGTTGCCTCTTGTCCCGCTGGCTGTTTCTGTGGAGTCTCCTGAAGTCTTAAATATTACCTGTGGGGACCCCTGGGCCGACATGGTTCCACCCCATGTGGTCGCTCTCCTCCAGCAAGCGAGCCCAAGTGTGTGCCGATGGCAGGTGCTGGGTCCCAAAAGAGTGAGTCACAGCATGCAGTGTCTTAAAGTCTAGGCTCAGTTCTGGCCCTCCGACATTTCTGACACGTTCTATATAGGCCATAGTGAGTCACAGGGCCAGCCCTGATTCAAGGGGAAGGGAAGCAAACTTCACATCCTGATAGGAAGAGCTTCAAAGTCTTATTGCAGAGCATGTAAATACAGGGAGTTAGGGAGAATTGGAGCCATTTTTGCAATTAATCACTAAATCCACTAAAAATAGCCCTGGATGAGAATGGTGTTAGTTGCTCTGTTTCTGTATTTTTGGTCAGATATAGTTCTGTGCTTCCTACAGATTTTGATACACTTGTGACATGCACTCAGATATTCTCGTGCCCCATTTTTTTCACCATTTGTTCTCCCACCCCCGTTTTATTGAGATATAATTGACATATAACATTATATTAGTTTCTGGTGTAAAACACAATGATTTGATATTTGTATATATTGGGAAATGATCGTCACAATAAATCTAGTTAATATCCATCACTGCAACATAATTACAAATTTTTTTTCTTGTGATGAGAACTTTAAGATCTATTCTCCTAGCAACTTTCAAATATATAATACAGTATTGTAAACTATAGTCACCATGCTGTGCATGACATCCCCATGACTTATTTATCTTGTAACTGGAAGTTCCTACCTTTTGACCACTTTCACCCTGTTCCCCCACCTCTTATCTCCCAAATTCACTTACTACTGAACTCGTGTTCAAAGATGTTCAAAGAACACCTGCAGGTATTCTGAGACATTCTGACCTAAATATTAACCTCTTCAAAGGAAACAGGGCAAAGGCTCCTATCTCCCATGGACCCTCAAATCCCAGGAGTGTCAAGCTTTCTTTGCAGTAAGAAATGCATTCTTAGCTCTGTAACTGTTCCCTTCCCTTCTTCCTCTCTGATGCACCTTGTATAATGTAAGGCGGTGGATCGTACTTGAATAACATGGATCGAGGCAAACTTTTATTTTTTTTTATTTAAATTTTACTTAAATTTATTTAACATGCAGTGCAATATTAGTTTCTGGAGTAGAATTTGGTGATTTGTCACTTCCATACAACACCCAGTGCTCATGAGGCAAATTTTTAAAGCCAAAACTTCCCTCAAAAAAAATCTGTGGAAGAAATAGAAATCACTTTAGTTGCCTATAGTTTAAAGGCTCCAGAGAGCTTTCTTCTGTTTGAAGGAAAAGCTCAAGTCTTGCTAAGAGTCTTTATATTTTGCTAAGAGTCTATACATTTTCAAAGGAAACCACTTTCTTTTGACTTGAATCACTTCCATCTTGACTGTGTAAAAAGCCAAAAGCGATATCCTTTTTTTCCTTCTCCTAAACCAATAGGAGACATTCCAGCTGGGCCCACTTGCTCTGACCTCTGGGAAGGGCATGTAGTCCTGCTCCAGTCACCCACACCCGTCACGGATGGTGGTGAAAACTCCAGGCTGGCCGTGTCTAGACAATACAACTGAGCCAGCTGGGGAATAAGCAAGCAAGTCAGCATTACAGACCATCTTAGTGAGGTAGCAGAACATTCTTCCACCTGAGCTTTTGTGGTGCGTCAATTTGGTTGTTAAAGTGACTAAAATTATTCAGTGGCCCCTGTTCCAGTTGTATAAAAATGCCCTCCATTCAAGGAATGTACTGTGTGGTTTGCCACATTTGGGATTCTGAGCCTCTTTGGATATGCTATCTTTAGCCTCAAACCCCACATCCATTCAGTGCTGTTAACCAGATCTCCAGGGTGTAGGTGACAGTTCAAGCAAGGGTATTTTCAGATCTATTAATACCCCATGGTCACCAAGTGGCATGTGTTTCCCATATATTTCCATGAAACTGAACAGCAAGGGCCAAGTTTTCTCTGGCTTATGAAAAGGGGCTCATTCTACTGAGACTGTTTGTCTAAGTTAAAGTTAAAAACCCAATGGGTTTCTCAGTCCTGCTGTCCTCACATGAATTTTTGATGCACTGGGAAATCACATTGTCAAGGCAGGGAAGTGGGTGAAATGAGAATTTAAACCAGAACTCTGCATATGAGGGGGAATGCTCGTGTGAGGATGTGAGGCTGTGTGTGTTTTGTTTCTCCAAGTCTCTTTCACAGGTAGTCTTAATGGGGAGGAAGTAGGACAGTATTAAGTCTTCCAGTAGATCCTATGATTTTACAGGAGAATCATCAGACAAATGCACTAAGCACTTCCCTTTCTGAGAACAGCTACCACGTTATTTCACTCATGACCCTGTGCTTCTAGAAATGCCATGGTCCTGGAAGCAGGTAGACTTGCTCTGTTGCATGCTGATGGTGTAGTTTATTTTACCTCTGTTTCACTTTCCTTATATGTACAAATGAGACTCCTTGTGAAGACTGAGTGCTAAATTTTATATTGCCTCTCTGCCGCAAAATAACCTTTCCACACCTCTTCTCTCCTCTCTCTTTCTCGTCTCTCTCTCCACCACCTGCCTTTGTTTTCTTCTCTCCTTTTCCCCTCCTTCCTCCTTTCCTCCTCCCTTCTCCCTCTGCTCTGGCCTGCCCAATCCTGTCACTTCTCTATAGTCTGTCAGATGAGAAGTCCATTATTGGGGGATTTCAGAAAAACTGGTAGCATCTGCCCCATCCCTGACTCCACCGAGTGTCCAGCTATCTTCGGAACACAGCAGAATTCAGTTTGTTTTTTTTGAGTTAAAAATCCAGGTGCAGAAATCCAGCTGTTCAGGGACTGGATGAGGCTATCCTGCTGTTCCTTTGACAAATGCCACCCATGTGGCTTTACTCTCCTCTCCTTTAGATGGCACCATTTTACTTCAGTGCAGCCAGGAGAGTCCTCCTTTCCCCCCCGCTTCAATTAGTATTCCTTGTGCAAAAATAAGAAAATTCCTTCATTATGCTGCTGCCTGGTGGCAATCTGATAATTAAGGTGGTGCATCAGCATTTCCATTATAAACCCCATTTCTCACATAGGGTTGTAGCTCAGCAATAAAAACTTGCTAGCGAGGTCCTAACCTTAGGACATTTAAAAATGAACATTGCATTTAGCTTTTAGAGGGTCTGTCTTCATCCTAATTATATATGTCAAATCTTGTCCAAGAATATTTTTTTCTCCATGTGACCACAAAGGAATTAGGACTTTATCTAGAATTTTGATAATCTCAGCAAGCTATCAGTTTGCATTAAAATAAAATGCAAGATGTGAAAGGTATTTCAATTGAAAATTGAGAGCTTATATAATCTTTTGAATTTTGAGATTTGGTTTCCCAAAGATGGGTGTGCTTTGTTCTATCACCTTCTTGTTTTTGTCTCTGGGCAAACCTAACAATAGGCAAACCTAACTTCTGAGACTGTCAGAACTTCATCCAAAGCACATTCCTTTGGGAATTACCTAAATAATCCCTTCATTTCCTTGCTCTACTTTTTCAGTAGCAACGTGATCCTGGAATTAATTCAGAGGTGACTTCACAATCTCTGCCACTCCACAGGGTGGGAAAGGTGTGTGGGAGTCACACTTCACACGCACACAAGGCAAGACTCCTAGGTATTTCAGAGCAATCTTCATTTCAAATATTCTGTCCATTTATCAAGCATGTAGCAAATCATGCATTTTCTCTTTGGTCACAAAAATATTTGGTCAGGTAAATATCTGGTCAGAGAGGAGTTTCCAATCTATTAAACAATACCTGTATATTTTCAGACCCTGCTTCTACAGGAGGCACCCAAAATAAAATCTCTGACCAATGATGGCTTTCTACCTTCCTTTAAAATGATTGACGATTGGGGCGCCTGGGTGGTTCAGATGGTTGAGCATCTGCCTTCGGCTCAGGTCATGATCCTGGAGTCCCTGGATCGAGTCCCGCATCGGGCTCCCTGCTCCTTGGGAGCCTGCTTCTCCCTCTGCCTTTCTCTCTCTCTCTCTCTCTCTCTCTCTCTGTCTCTCATGAATAAATAAATAAAATCTTTAAAAAAAAAAAATAAAATAAAAAAAAAAATAAAATGATTGACGATTGGAAATTATTTAAAAGTTTTCTGTTTAACTCTCTGAGAGAACACCATTAAAATTGGAAATTGTGAATTAACATAAAATGGTAAAATCCTAGGTTTTAATCATTGATAAGGTTTCTCTGGTCTATATGCACTTTGCGATCATAATAAAATGTTTTAGGGCACCTGGCTGGCTCAGTTGATAGAGCATGCAACTCTTGATCTCGGGGTTGTAAGTTAGAGCCCCATGTTGAGCATAGAGTTTACTTAAAAATACATTTTTTAAAAATTAAAGTATAAAATTCATTAAAAAAAGGAATAGAATGTTTCAGGTATACATTTGAACTGATTCACATAGAGTGATATCTGAATGTTTGTTACCAACCTTCCTGTTTGTTTCTAGTTGTTTTCTATGTTAAATGAAAACAATTTGCTTGACTGAAGAGACTCAGACTTGGAACTAGAATAAAGCAGGTCACAGTTATAAGAAGAAATGTTCCAGAATTTTTGCCTCTGAAGAGCCCAGTGAGTTGGTTCCAGGAGAGGTTGTGTATCCTCGTGTTGGATGTGAGAACAGAAGAGAGACTATGCAGTGTCACTGAGGACTTAGAAAGAAAGAAAGAAAGAAAGAAAGAAAGAAAGAAAGAAAGAAAGAAAGAAAGAAAGAAAGAAAGAAAGAAAGAAAGAAAGAAAGAAGAAAGATTTTGAAATGTTAACTTTATTGAAAATCAAGAAGGATGACTAGGAAGGTTCAGCTGGGTAAGATTCACCATAAGAGAGGTGGGAACAAAGAAGGAGAGTTGTAGTGACAGAGATGTCTAGAGAAATTGGGGGTTGGTATATGAAGAAGGATGGTTGAGTCCAGGTTGTTGCACTGCAGTGAATGGCTAGGAAGAGCATGGCAGCTGTCACTCATTGGTCAGCTAGAAAACTCCTGAGAGAGGAAAAAAAAATGTATTGCTAAGAGGGTTTTTGGGATAAACTCTTATTCAATGGAGCAAGCTGACCTTTAGAGACCTACTGACATTTCAGAGTTTAAGTGGCTACAGATACGGATTTTCACCAGAAAACATCAATGTGGAAAAGTGGAACCATTGTTGGAAACTGTAACAGGTGACTTCTTTTTTAAAGATTTTATTCATTTATTTTAGAGAGAGAGGGTGCATACAAGCTGGGGAGAGGCAGAGTGAGAGGGAGAGAGAGAATTTCAAGCAGACTCCCTGCTGAGCAGGGAGCTTGACCTGGGGCTGGATACCATGACCCTGAGATCACGACCTGAGCTGAAGTCAAGAGTAAGATGCTCAACCGAGCCACCCAGGCACCCCAATCACAAGGTGATTTTATAACCAAACAATGTCTATTATTACATTTTACCTGCAGCCTTAATTTTCTTGAGGATAAAACAAAATGAATTGTCCCCAACTGCACAGTGGAGAAGTGATCTCAAATAGCAGTAACAAAAAAGCATGTAGTCCAGAAATGGACTTGTCCCCCTTCTTTGCCAAACTCCCATTCACCTTTCAAGACCCAGCTCTACACATCTCACTCCTTCGGTGAGAGCATATTAATTCTTCTCGTATACCCAATCTTCCTTCTGCAACTTTTCATTCATACTCCTGCCATGAAATGTACTCCCGTAGAACACTTACTAGATTAGAAAGCCATTCTTCCTGTTAGACTGAGTTCTTCAGGATGAGAACTTACTCATCTTTGTGCTTGGCATAAACCCTATATAAGACAAGATAACATAACTAGATATTGGCTGACAGACGATGAATATATACATGGATCCTGGAAAGGTCTTGCTCTTGGGTTAGTCTTTTATACTTGACTGGTTACAAAGAAACCACCAATAGCAAAAAGCCAGAAAGTTCTCGTTGTGGCTAGTGCAGACACTTCTGGCTGGTTTCCACACAGTAACCTGCTTCGAAGAGAATGCCCAGAAACCAACCTAGAATTCCAAAATGAATGCCTAGAATTTCTTTGGATGGTGGGAATCGACCTGGTTGAGGACTTCATTCCATCATTATCTCCAGGACTCAAGCCAACCCTGCTACTCTTGGAGTAAAATGACTGCTCATCTACAGGAAGCATTTGGTGGCTGGAGATGTGGTCAGCCAGCAATGATTGTTTAGATACCTGGTCGCTGTTTCCTAGGAGACCACACGTCAAGTCCCTGCTGAATCATGAGCTTCCATTGGGTAACGATAGGCTTCTCTGACAAGCTGTGGGGGGTTGGGCTGGAGCAGATACCTGGCGCACACCTGACTGCCCAATCTAAGATAGAGAGGAGGAAAAGGGAAATGTGCAGCTTGACTCACTGAGAATGTATTGTCATAGGTTTGCTTCCAAGAGAATTGTATGTTCTCAGATCAGAAAGAGCCAGTCAAAATTTTTACTTCAGTCATTTTTAATAGGTGTTCTTCCATTCATAGTTATCATATGAAACTAACTCCCTTTTAATTCTTGCTGCATAGACATAGTGGCCTGCTTATGAGTGGAAAGTAAGTGCAATGCCATATCTTCTAAACGAGGGGGAACTTTATAACACTCCACCTTAAAAAGGAGGTTAAAGGTCAATTGTGACAAATAGTAAATCATGGGTCAGTTTTAATGAAATGGAAAATTTTCAATATGGTAGAGAAAACAAAATGGGAGATTGTCAAGGATAAAGCTTTATGGTTGAAAATTTTTTTTTTTTAAAGATTTTATTTTATTTATTTATTTGACAGAGAGAGAGACAGCGAGAGCAGGAACACAAGCAGCGGGAGTGGGAGAGGGAGAATCAGGCTTCCCGCCGAGCAGGGAGCCCGACGTGGGACTCGATCCCAGGACCCTGGGATCACGACCTGAGCCGAAGGCAGACGCTTAATGACTGAGCCACCCAGGCGCCCTATGGTTGAAATTTAAATATAAATCCAGACTCTGTTTTCCAACTGTTCTTCATTCTCCCCTTAAATAATCATGACAATCTTCTGTGATGTTTGGTATCACTAACGTTCCAAGACCCTGCAAAGGATAAAGGCAAGAACCAATAAGGATTTGGGGAGTTACACCTATGAAATAATGCTTAAACCTTCATTTGAAATTCCTCATTTCTGCACCCTAGAATAGGCAAGAGTGATTTTGGTTGGAGATATTTTAAAGGCAGGAGTAACGAGTTGGCCAACTCAAAGGAGAAAAAAACATGACTCATCCAGAACTTTGATTGTTGGTAGAACTATACCTGGTTGGTTTGGGATAAGTAGGTTGGAACTAAACTACTTAGGAAAATAATACTAGTAAAAACTATAAAGCAATGATTTCTTCAGAAAAAAAAAAAAAATCTTTATCTCGCTGTCCCACCGAGGAGCTATTTACTTTTCATCTTGGGTCTTCCTTCTCATGTCCTAAAATTTCATACCCTTCATGAAGCTCCTGAGAAAGACAATTATCACAATGCTCCAAAGCATAATGCCCTCAGACTTTATCTCTGTGCTCTGCCTCTTTGTACTTGAACTCGGCTTAAAAAGAAACATGGTAGTCAGTGGACTCCTGCTGAAGGGACCCTGATGGCCACCAGAGGTACTGCAAATAGATACTACAACAGCAGTTGAAAAGCCATACCATTGAGCTAATTATATAGTTGTTAATTCAATACCATACTAAATATATGTTATTTTCCCCACAAAATTGGTTGGTTTCATGAAATTAACCTTTTTTCAACAAACTGAGTAGACACAATTGTAAAGGGCATGTTTTCAAAAATATTTAATGCAGGAGGAAGTGCTCACAATACATTATTTAAAGAAGAAAAGAAGAAAAGAAGAAAATAAAGCAAAAACCTACATACAATATGAACTGAATCTGTAAAAATGTATATATGTATATTTATATTTACGTACCAAAATGTTAACAGTGGTGACGTCTGAGCTGTATTTGCATATTACCATGTATTACTTGTGTAAATAGAAACAAAGCAAGAAAAATAACGTTCCCTAATTTTAAGGAGCTATAAGGAAAATTATGACATGGAATTTTCTAAAGCTCTGCTTATATTAAAGAAGCCTAATGGCTCTTTGCATAACAACATTCAATTATGAATATTTGCTTTACTAAAACATAAGATATTCTGCCTGTGTTGAACATAAATAATTTGCTTCAACACATCCAGGTGTAAGAAGAGATCACCTGCACAAAAATATAAGGATAAAATGAAAAGAAAGTTAAACACCTCAGGAAATTTTATAATGTGGTCTTTCCCCAACCTTCATTCAGAATATGAAATTTCAGAAATAATTTGTGAGTAAGAAACTGCTTGGCTTATCGAGGAAAAAAAATCTGCAGAAAACCTGTTAGCTTGGTTAGATCAAATGAATGTCAATTCCATAAAACCACAGACGCAGTCTATCCATAAAATAAATCACACTACCATGTTGGAAAGTTGAATTTTTTCTTGAGAGTAGTCCTGTTTTCCTATGAATGAGAAGTAGGAATTATTTCTTTTTAACAAATCTTCCAGGAGCCATAACCTACATGGCCTCATTTCTTTGGAAGATGGTTTCATCTTCCCCTGCCACCAAGTCCTACATATGAAAATGCGACCTTCCCGTTGGTGAATAAAACCTCATTCGAATGGGTGCACACTCTCACTCACAATTTGAAATATGTTTGCATAAGAATTTATTTATGGCTGAAAAGGTCCATGAGGTTCCCCGCCCCCCCATTTTACTCTCTCAGGGATTTGTGATAGGGTTCCTGCATTGATTCTATCACAAAAGCTCATACTCAGGCAGACACCTCTGTGTCCTGTGCCTTTACTTCCCCATATACAAAGTGGTCACCCTGATTCTCTCTCCTTCCTAAGAGAAATGGGGATAACAAGGCAAGAGACCTATGACTTATGGAAACACTTTTTACGGTTGGCTTATACTTGCAGATTTAACATATACAAGGGGCCATGCATTAATCGTTTATTTGGCAGAGGGACAAATTTGAATAGGACAAATTAAGAGACTGGTGTATAGAAGCAAATATCCAAACTACTGAATCAAGGCAGCTGTGCACCTAACACCCCCACCTGCCTGGCTGTTACTATAATTTGGGTGCTTATTCCAAAAATCTCCAGAAATGCAGTGGTGACCTCACGAGGCTAGACAAGGAAACACACTTGCTGGTTTCAGAATGATTACAGAGTTGATGGGAATCACTTTCTCCTTTAAGTTATGTAGTACTTGATTGTAATGAATTGGGAGACATTATTTGCGATGGTGGTATTTTCAAATTTAGGGATGTATGACTACCTCGGGACACGTTTCTCTCAGATATAAAGGCCCATGACAAATGACTCCATGATATCTATAGGAAATAAATATACTTCTCCCCCGCCCCCGAAAACTGCTACCTATGTAGAATTCTAACTTGAAGGAAACAACCACCTCTTAAATGTGCAACCCCCTTCTTTTGTGGATTTGTGAGACTTCTGCCAATTGAGGCAGAACTAAACTAATCTTTGCAGAAATCATGCTATCAGATGCTATGTTAAGCTGGACTTCTAGCCCCACCTGCATACAGAGGAACACCTGGAAGGCCAAACTTTAAGGATAAGTTGAGCTTGGGTCTGTTTAATAAGTGATGTTTAATAAAGCAGTCAGAGCAGCAACTGAGCGCATTGCTGGAAGCCAGAAACATGGCCATCCGGTGTTTTCCTACTGGCTCTGGATTTCCCTGGCTAAGGGGCTCCTGGGATCACCCCTGGAGGTCTGAGCTAGCCTTGGGAGTGTTTGATCAGAGCACCTGTCTGCAATCTTCCGGCTTCCATTTCTTGACAAGTGGAGGCAGAATAATCCTATTCCATCAAAAGGGACCTCTAATGATTAGGCTCCTCTCCAGCTCTGTTTCCCCTTCTGCCACCCTGCCCCCTATTCTGGCCAGTCCTCAGCTACAGGGAGGATGGAGCTGGAAGCCAAAGAAGAAGGAAACTTTCATCGGTGCGTGGAAAGCTCAGCCACCTGTCTAAATGGAATGCTTCTGCCAGGCTGAGGCGGAGAGACAATGCCTCCAGCTGCCGTGGTGAGAACCCCGTCCTGGTTCAAGGGAAGGTCTCACTGCAGTTGGGGGTGGGATAGGCTGTGCATCAGCTCTGGGACTGTCCCTGGAGAGGAGGTGTTGTCTTGAAGTCCAGCCTCCTAGGTGCAGACCCTGCTGGCCGAATAAACAAGGAGGGGGTTGTTTGTGTGGGCAAATAGAACCCAGCAGGAGGTCTGAGTGTGGGAGGAGCCCTATTCCCTTTCATCCTGGGTGGGATGGAGGACTTAAAACTGAGGGGACTATTCAAGAGGGGGAAGATTCCCATACTTCTTGGAAGGGTAAACACCTTTCTGTTTCTTTCCCAAGGGTAGACCACCTGTGGGCTTTCCCATCTATTCATCCTTTCTGTCACCATTCACTGGGTGCTTGGTGCGCAGTGCTAGATGCTTGGGGCAAGTGGGGAGGGGAAGGACAACATAGCTTGGCCTCTGCCGGGCACAGAGCTCGTACTCAACCTCCAAAGCTTAATAAACCGTGCCAGCTCCACCTGGTTTTATTTTCCTGAGATGTGATTCGCAAACTTGGGCGAGCAGACATGATGAACACTGATCTCGTATGGCACTAGGGAATCAGGTATTGACTATTACCAAGTCATAGGAAACTAAGATGGGAGATACTGGGAGCTACGCCAGCCAACGCCCTTCTTTCAAGTGGAGAAACTGAAACCAAGGCATGCAGGAAGTTCAAGGCAAGCGAGATCAGACCCTGCAGGTCCCGGACTCCTGAACCAGTGCTCTTTGCCCTGTGCCTGGTGCATTCCACCTCCAGGAGGCTTCTCCCCACTGGCTCAATGTGGCTGAAAGTTTTTATCCAAATATCAACACAGGGAAAGTACTCCTTTAGGCAACAACTTCTTATTGCAGCTATTATTTATTAAGTAGTTTTGGAAGATACAGCCTTTCTCCTTAAATAGCTCAGCAGCTAGTGAATCTACTAAATCAGTAGTAGCCGAATCTCCCTTATGACAATGCCAAATGCCACGCGTGCCTTCAGTATGATTTGTCTTGAAATACGTTTTTCCTCCTGAGACCAAGAAATAAATATGCCTCAAGGTTTTTTTCTCTGAAGCATTTATTTCTTTAAAAAGCAGGTCCTATGGTTACATGGCAAATTCTAATGATGATTCTCCTGAATTATTAGTTACAGTTGAAAACAAAACCTGTAACTCTTCTTCTCCCCTCTTCCAAACCAGGGTTACTCATTTTTAAAAACAGTGTTACAAAATCTGAGGTCTTTCTTACTCTGTCATGGGAAGGAAAAATGATTTCATTAACAACATTTGATCACAACAATAATCAATCACTCTCGGTTCTGAGGAAGTTATGAGATTGGCAAAAGAGGTGTTATAACCCCAATTTTAGGTGTACAGGTACCCATTTTTAAAAGAAGAAATATATTTAAAAATTTAGGGGGCTCCGTATCACCCAGCAAAGTGGTGGCAATGCCTGCATTAGAACGTGGGTCTTTTGATGCTTAGTTCTGAGCCCTCACTCCCAGGCCAAACTAAATGTACTGCTATTATCTTGCCATTGGTCTCCTCTGAAGATTCTGCTGTGTAAAGCTGATATACCACTACTACAGTATGATATGAATATAAGAATAGACAGTTTAATGGAACAGAACAGAAACCTAGAGAGTCCAGCATGTATAAAAATTCAGGATATGTTAAGAGTAGGTTTCAAAAAAATAGAAAGAGTAGGTTTCAAAATAATAGAAAATGAGAAAAACAGAAGCTAATAAGATAATTAGTCAAATATGGGAGGGAAATAAAAATTAAAACCCTTCGTAATATCATATCTGCGCTCACATACATTCCAGATGAATTGTGATTTCTTAAAAAAAAAAAAAAGATAAACATTGTCATGTATTAGAATTAGAATAAAAACCAAGGGGACAGAGGGATAGATAATTTCAGGACAAGAAAGTGTTGGGTAAGCATAATAGCAAACAGAGATAACCACCAAGTAAATGAGTGCTGTATTTGATTATGTAAAACATCAAATTTCAAAATACACACACATACCACAATATACAGAGCAGACAAAAGACTAATATCTTCACTCTACAAAATATTTTATGAATAATTTTTTCAAAAAGAAAAAAGGAGCCCTAGGGCACTGTTGGTGGGAATCCAAACTGGTGCAGCCACTATGGAAAACAGTATGGAGTTTCTTTAAAAATTTAAAATAGAACTTCTGTATGATCCAGTAATCCCACTGCTGAGTATTTACCCAATGAATCTTAAAACACTAATTTGAAAAGATATATGTACCCCTATGTTTACTGCAGCATTATTTACAATGGCCAAGGTATGGAGGCAGCCCAAGTGTCCACTGATCGATGAATAGATAAATAAGATGTGGTAAATATATATGTGATTGTGTGTCTGTAAATGTGTGTGTGTGTCTGTGTGTGTGTATAATGGAATATTACTCAGCCATAAAAAAGAATGAAATCTTGCCATTTGCAACAGCATAGATGGATCTACAGAGTTATAATGGTAAGTGAAATAAGTCAAAGACACATACCATATGATTCCTATCACTTGTGGAATTTAAGAAATAAAACAATGAACAAAGGGAAAAAGAGATAAACCAAGAAACAAACTCTAACTGTAGAAAACAAACTGATGGTTATCAGAGGGGAAGTGGGTGGGAGCGGTGAGTGAAATAGTGATGGGGATTAAAGAGAGCAATTATCCTGATGAGCACTGAGTAATGCAAAAAATTGTTGAATCACTATACTGTAAACTTGAAACTAATATAACACTGTATGTTAACTATACTGGATTTAAAATGAAAATAAATAAGTAGATAGATAAGCACACCAGTAGATTAGTAGAAGATTTGGCAAAAGATATGAATGGGCAACTCACTGAAGAGATAGAAATGAATGATAGATATATGAAAAACTTATCTCATTTGTAATCAAATTTTAATAATTTCAAAACTTTACCATATAGATGCATATTATCAACATTTCCTATAAAAATTGGTCAACCTTTTTTTTTTATGAATATTCCAAGCCCTTCATAAAAGTGCAAAAAAAATGAGCATTTATGTCAGCTCATGGAAATGTAAACTGGAGTAACTATTCTTGGGATAATTTTACAATAAATATAAGAGCCTTAAGAATTCATTTTCTATTATCCTAGAGTAGCCAGGTGGGTCCAATGTACTCACTAGGGTCCTTACAACAGGGAGGCAGGAGAGTTAGAGTCGAGAAGGAAATGTGAGGATGGAAGAAGAGATTTGCAAATGGAGGAAAGAGCCACAAGCCAAGGAATGCCGGTGGCCTCTAGAAACTGGAAAAAGCCCGGCACAAATCCTTCCCTAAAGCCTCTAGTAGGGATGCAGCTCTGGTGACGTCTTGATTTTAGAACTCTGACCTCCAAAACTGTAAGAAAAGAAATTTGTGTTGTTTTAAGCCACTAAAAAAAAAAATAGCTTTCTCTGTGAAGTAGGATATATGATGTCAGGATATCAGACTATCCTAAGGATTCAAAGAGGTTGGAGAAGAGATGTTCTAATTAGTTATAATTGGAAAAAAAGGGAAACAATCTAAGTATTCAGTAATCTAAGCAAATCGTGGTGTGTGTGCACAGGATTGGAGTCACATTAAGATAGTAAAAGTCATGTCATCAACAAACATATTTAATTATGGGAACAATTTGCAATGTATATCTAAGGGAAAAATTACCAGAGCATATGTATTTTTTCATTTATCCAACACATTAAATGCTAGGCTTAATTACATAAATAATAATAATTTATGTCTATATACAAAAAATACAGAAAAGACAAAGAAAATGACAATGGTTACTTTAAGAGTTGAAATCATAAAGAAGAAAATGGAAATAATTCATAATCCTACCATTGTTCACTTTAATAAACATGATACTTTGGAAGTCAGAGAATAATAATGAAGATTTAAGGTGTCATGCTTTAACATGTCATGCTTTTATAAAACCACATGTTATGCTCTCTTAATATGGCATGCTTTAACATCATGCTTTTTTTCTAAGTTATAACATGCCATAGTTTTTTATTTTGCAAAATGCCTTCCCCTGAGTTTAATAATAAGAATACAGTTGCATGATAGAATAGTTCCAGTCGCCTTCTTTTCTTTTCTTTTCTCTAATTGCCCTGAGCCAGTTTAAACTTCTAAACTCATTACCTCTAGTTTCTGACCAGCTATTACTCCATAACATATGGGTCTGGCTTCTATCCTTCTCCACCAATAATCCACTGAAAGTGGTCTCCTAAAGATCAGCAACTATTGACCACTGTGAGCTCCATCAACTTCACCTCCAACCTCTACCTGCATTTCCACTCTGAAACATGCCCCCTGCTGATTACCCACCAGCTGCAGAAAATTTCCCCTGGTTTCCTTACCAGCTACTGAAATTTGCGTACTGCTCAGGGTTATGATGCAATCCTTATCCTTTCTTGTTCCTTGTCACTCTCATGTAAACTTACTGATTCTTTTAGTTAAAGTTATCTTTTCATATATGTGACTCCTAAATTTGGGTCTCTAGCTCACCTCTCTCCTGAATGGATACAAATTTGAAATAGCTCCCAGTCCCCACCATTTCCTCATCCCCATCACTCGTCCTCACCTTGAATCTCTGAGCAATTGCCATAACATCCTAACTTGTCTTTCTGTCTCTGGCTTCATGCCCCTCCATCTTCCTCTACAGTTATCTTTCTAAATCAGGTATGGTCAGAACTCTCAAAGGCCCAGATGGAAACCTGGGTCATGTATGAAATAGCTAATCTTCCTTAAAACTCTGTACAAGCACCTTCAGGAAAACTAAGATATATTTTTAGAGTCTTAAGAAATACTCAAATCTGTAATGCCTGTGAATGTGAAACGTGTCCCCCTCCCCAGAGCTGTGCAGTGCCCAACCTGAATAACCATAGGCAGATCTAAGGTTCTGTTCATACATTCCATAGTCACCACATCAGACTAGGTTGAAAGAACCTATAAACGTCATTTGATCCCAGTACTTTAGACCATCCACATTTCCAACAGTCTTTTGACCCCTGCGTGACCATCTCCAGTGACTGAGAACACACTATTTCTGAAAGTATCTCTCTCTTCTTCCTTATTGAGTACAAAAAATGAACTTGCTGCCTCTTGAAGCTTGTATTTATTGGTAAGTTGTACATATTTTAGGACCATTTGGAACAAGAAAGCAGAATAGGACAGTGGTTAAGGGCATAATTTGGATAATCAACAGAGCTATGTCAGAGTGGTTTTGCTATTTACTAATTGACCTTAGACAAATTCCTTAGTTTCTCTATCCTTTAGTTTCATCTGTAAAATGGGGATAATAACATCATTGCTTATTATCTCCTCTTCAGGTTCTGAGAATTAAATGAGGGGATCCCCATAGCAAGGATGTTGTAAGGTGAGACACTGCCAGGCACCCATTTGCTCCTGCCCATGTGGATTTATTACTGTTATTATTGAAGTATAATTGACATACAATGTTATATTAGCTTCAGGCGTACCACATATCGGTTTAACAATTCTACACTTTATTCAACACTCGCCATAGTAAGTTTAGTCATTGTGGAAGATGCCTAGGTCAATTTTTCACATTTTCTTCAACTTCCCTGTATCTTATGCAATTCATGGCTCTTCCCAGGTCCTGAACACATTCTTCTAAATGTGGTCCTGGGCACCTGGGTGGCTCAGTCGGTTAAGCGTCTGCCTTTGGCTCAGGTCATAATCCAGGGTCCTGGGATCCAGTCCCATATCGGGCTCCCTGCTCAGTGGGGAGTCTGCTTCTCCCCCTACTCCTCCCCCATGCTCGTGATCTCTCTCTCTCTCATGTTCTGTGCTGGGATCCATGATTTTCAAGTCTGCTGTTAATAGCATACACAGTTATCCAGCATGTGGTCAAGCAAATTATGTGTATTTGCCTCTCTCCTAGACTGTGAGTTCCTCAAGGTGTCTTATTCTCCCTAGTGACCCACCATCCCTGGCACACCACAGATAACCCACAAATATTTATCCATTTAAGTTCAGCTTTGATTCTAACATTTACTCCCTTCATGGGCAGAAATAATCTGAGATGGGGAATGATCTGCTTTGAATTAATGTTCATGTGTTTTCCATTTGTCCCTGGGAGTCCCACACAATTCTTCCTAAAAGCTTGTCTTTGGCTTTATGACAGTCTTGGCTGTCAGTTTCTTTTCTTTTCCTTTCTTTTCTTTTCTTTTTTCTTTTTTGTCCCTTCCCTTCCCTTCCCTTCCCTTCCCTTCCCTTCCCTTCCCTTCCCTTCCTTACCTTTCCTTTCCTTCCCTTTCCTTTCCTTTCCTTTCCTTTCCTTTCCTTTCCTTTCCTTTCCTTTCCTTTCCTTTCCTTTCCTTTCCTTTCCTTTCCTTTCCTTTCCTTTCCTTTCAAGAAAGAGCTTTATTAAAATATAATTCACTTATGATGAGCACTGGGTGTTGTATGGAAGTGTTGAATCACTAAATCATACACCTGAAACTAATATTACACTGTATGTTAACTATACTGGAATTTGAATAATAATTTTTTTAAAAAGATATAACTCACATACTATAAAACTGATTCAAAATGTAATGTTCAATGGCTTAAGTATATTCGAGGACTTGTGCAACAATCACCACAATCTAATTTTATAACATTTTGGTTCCTCCCCAAACCTCCAAACCATTAGCAGTCATTCTTCATTCTGCCCCCTGCCCCAAGATCCTGGTGACCACCAGACCAACAAGTTCATTTTGCCTATTCTGAACATTTCACAGAAATGGAATTATATACTATGTGGCTTTTTGTGACTGACTTTCACTTAACATAATGTTTTCAAGGTTCACCTTTTTATTTCCAAGTAATAATCCCTTGTATGGATATGCCACTTGTTTATTCATCCTGGTTTCCACTTTTCCTAGCTATCACTTTTAATGCTGCGTGGACATAGCTTAAGGAGGTTCCCAGGAAGCCAAGTAGTGGGGGATTGTCATACTCAAGGAAATGGCACATTCACAGACACACTGCGGTCAGAGATGGGCCACGGTTTGCGTGGGTGCCCCAGCCACATGCCATGCCCGTGTCCTCATCTGGACCTCAGCTGTCTGTCCTTTGGTAATTATTCTTTCATTTCTTAGTTATTATTTTTAGACTAAATGTCAATATTCTATGTGTTGCAGACACACTTTGCTTCCTGGAAACTCTGTAAAGCTCAGGTTTGAACATCTCAGAGTGCAGGAAAGAATAGGCCAACTGAGTTTGTGAGATCCTTTACTCAACCATGAGCCTCTATTTTTTCTTTCTCTCTCTCTCTTTTTTTTTTTTTTTGGTGTTTTATAACCACTTCAGACCAGGAAAAACGCTGTGTTCAGTACTCTAGGTTTCTATGTATGTGAACATAGGACACCGAAGAAGAGATTCTCAACTGTCTTATTTCCTCAAATATATACTCTCCCCCTCCCTACCTGTACTATTTTTCCTCTTTTTCCAGTGTAGGCAACATGTCAATTTCCTTTCAAACACTGGAAAACCTGGCCATAGTTTTGGTAGTGATAGGGTGCTTTCTCCTTATTTCTATTAGTTTCTCAAAATCCCACTCAAAAAACCTCAGCTTAACTCTGACCAAAGAAGTTGCTAAAACTCTTAATTATTTGTAATTAAGATCCAAACTGTACTCAGATATGAAGTGTCTATAGGGTCTTCTGTTAAAGCTTTCCATTGCTCTTTTTAATTTTTTTTTAAGATTTTATATATTTAGGGCGCCTGGGTGGCTCAGATGGTTGGGCGTCTGCCTTCGGCTCAGGTCATGATCCCGGGGTCCTGGGATCAAGTCCCGCATCGGGCTCCCTGCTAGGCAGGGAGCCTGCTTCTCCCTCTGCCTCTGCCTCTCTCTCTCTCTGACTCTCATGAATAAATAAATAAAACATTATAAAAAAAAGATTTTATATATTTATTTGAGAGAGAGCAGAGCGAGAGAGAGAGAAAGAGAGAGAGAAAGCATGAGTGGCAGGGAGGGGTAGAGGGAGAGAGAGAAGGAGGCTCACAGCTGAGCAGAGAGCCCGGCACAGGGCTCCATCCCGGGACCCCAGGATCATGACCTGAGCCGAAGGCAGATGCTTAACCGACTGAGCCACCCAGGTGCCCCAAGCTTTGCATTATTCTATGCGGATATATTATTTATTTGAAAAATAATTATTTTATGGGCTGTAAAATAGATGTATAAATGTGTCCCATAAGAATGTCCTTGGATTTTCTAATTAAAAAGTATTTGTATCTGTCAAATATTTTTCACTTTTCTTTTCTCTGACTTAATATATTTTTCTGCTCTATTGTGGGCAAAATTTCCAGACTAGCTCAAATGAAAAATAAATATCTCTTAAATATATTAATATATGGTATTATATATCACATATAATAATATAATATATATATATATACATACATAAAATCCCCATCACCTTACTATATATTATGCCATAAGAGAAAGTAATCTCATTCCGCTCTTTTATTTTCGACAATGAATTTTTGGGTGTGAGCAAGTGGAGGTAAAATATCAACACAGATGCCTGCGATTGTCTCTAAATATTTTTCTGCACACTCAAAAGCCTCATTATGAACAGAAGTCTTATGTTCCTTCACACATTGATGAATGTTGACTTAGCTTGAGAAAAAAACTAATTAAAAATATTGTGGAAAATGCAAACGTGGTTGATTCAAACAGCCAAAAGGAATCATCCCCCTGTAATGTAACCTATGGAGTGTCGAAGTTCCTCGAATCAATTATAGTTTCTAGAAACCAAACAAATGATGATCTTATTCTTGGGCCCGAACTACGAAACAAAGGTTTAGTGGAAGCACACTTCCCACTTAAGTGTTAACGCTGGTTTTTAAGATTTTACACTTGTTAATTTTTAGGTAGCTAAAGACTAAAACTACTAGCTAAACAGCATGATTTAATTCACGGTAATTGAATAAGATTCGTGAAGTTGAAAATTTTTTTTTTTGGCTCTTTCTTATTCAGCAACCCTTCATTCCAGAATTTCATTTTGGAGTTTATCAGAGCAAAATGCTTCCCCAGCCCTGCTCGCACCAGGCCTGTTTGCTGAGCTCCACAGGGGTTTGCCCACAAGTTCTACTTGAGTGAATCGTATTTGGACAACCATATATTTCATGTAGGTCTCTGGCAATGACTGGGCCAAGGTCAGTTTTATATTCTACTGAAATCATAAAGTGACACTTGAGATAAACAGAATGTTTACTCTCTCCATGTGAGCTGAGGCTGATATGTAAATTTATCCCTATTCTTTCATCAAATTTGCATTTCCCCTCTTAGCCAAACACTACAGGGTTCCAAATCAAACAGTTTTAATGATGGTCAACTCTTTATGACCGATGGCCATATCAGAGGAAAAGAAACAGCAATTTAGATTAAAATGAAAAGCAGAGCCGCAACATAACCCTCCTCTCTAGGTTAGTGGTAATTGGATGAACTTTCCATACAAGAGGTGTTTTGATGCTTCACTGCTTAGCAGTAATTACCACAGTCTTCCGGCTTTGTGCGTGCCTGTTCAGCCCCTTGTTATCTGCTACGAACACACCGCACTCACCTAGCATCGGTGTTTTGTTTTGTTTTGTTTTCTCTTTTTTTTTTCTGGCCAAATAAACCAAGTACCTTTAAGCAGCTTCTTTATATTAAAAAAGGAAAAAAAAGAAAGGAGGCTATCAAGGGAAGACTTGATCCTCTCTGCAAACTGAGTACTTCTTGGCTAATGCTAGCAAGGAAGAGAGGCTATAAATAATGACAATACACAAAGTGGAACATGAAAATCAAAATCCTGTTTTTTGTGGGCAAGGGCTGTCTTCCTCTGAGATGAACCTATTTCCAGCATGTAGTTCCACACAGGCAAATGCCCCCACCCCCACCCCAGGGCAGGAGCCTGTGTTACTCACTTACTCCAAGGTGAGCAGGAATCTCATAGGGAAGGAGCCCAGAGTATCCAAATAGCCTCTGGCCCCATGAAAAGCCACTAGCAGGGGCTTAAATCTCTGATGCAGTTAAACAAGGGTGAGCCTCTGAGAACATGAGGGATAAAATTAGTACCTGTGTTTGCTCTCCATTCTTTCTAAACAAAAGGAACTATTTCTGTGTTATGAGTTTGCAGAACACAGAGGGGATTAAGCAAAGGGACCACACAACTCATTCCTCTCGGGGTTGGGGGCTGGGTTAAGGACTTGGGCCCAGCCTCCCAGAGGAGTTAGAACCCACGGAGCTGTTGTTCCCTCCTGAAATTTGGGTGCTTTGGGCCTTGCTCAGCGGGAAATAGAGCTGGATGCTTGCTGCATCGCCCTTCCTGTGCTGTGTTTTGTTTCTGCACCAAATGCAATGTTAGCAAGTTCAAAGCAAAGGGTCTCAGAGACAGGCTGCACAAAGAAGAAGAAGTGACATTCTTTCGGGGGCTCCCGGATTCTGCTTCCTGTAAGGAATAAAAAATGAAGACTTTTGGCTCTGAGCCTTGCTAGGCTACTGAAGATCTCCCACTTGGAATGTCAGACACATCAGTAAACAGCTTGATCCAGCAACAGAACTAACATAATTCACGCCATCGGTACAACAAGACGAGTATCTCTGCCCAACTCCAGTGCTTGTCCTATGAAGAAGAAGACGAAGAAAAAGAAAGAAAGGAAAAGAGAAAGCAAAGAGGCAAGGGGGTGTGGGGGAAAGGCGGGTTTCCTTTTCAGTGTGGCTGTCAAATGGCGATCTAATTGTGGCCCGGCTGCAGGAGAGCAGATAGCTTTTCTGAAGCCTGCAAGCATTTCTGCCATTCACGAGGCCGAAGGATGCCACACACAGTCTGTTTGTTCAACATAAGCAAACAGATTGTAAACTGGCTGATAATTTTTGTACTGACAATGTCATTTACAGCTGTCAGCCTTTCGTCTGCCTTGTTTGCTTTATTCAAATATGAACCAAGTGGACCTCCCTTCCAGCGCTTTCTTCTGCATTAAAATCACATCCATTCCCTTCCAAGCTGTCTTATCTAAAATTCATTGGAGGCCAATCAGTTGGCTGAATGCTTTGTTGTTTCCATGGAGGCAAGAAGTCTAGTGTGGACTTTTGGGGATTAGGAAGTTTCAGATTTATAGCCTTGAAGTGCACATTTCTTTCATTTGGGTTGGCTTCTTTTGATTGCACAGAGGCAGGAAATTTAAATATAATTTGATGTCTGAGCCGAGAAGAGGTGCTTAAAAAATGTCATCATGCTACCCTGCAGTTATGAGGCACCAGCACTTGGTCTGTCCTCCTCTGATTTAGTCCTTGGAATGTGCCACCTTTGGGGCACGTATTGGTGTTGGCCCTCTTGCCCCCGCCCCCCCCCCCGGTCACGAAACTGACACCACAAAGTTTCACCTCTTCTCCAACGTAACCTGGTTTTGGTGCCTGCCTGCCAGGGTGTCACCCCCAAACCTGGAGCCTCCTCTATTGTTAGGGGAGGTCCTAGTACTTTCCATTAATAATTCACATCAGACCAGCTGTCTGGGGCAGGCAGGTGGCTGCAGATACTGCCACTTTGCTCAGAGGGTGCAGCACATCCTTAACAAAAAAAAAGAAAGAAAGAAAGAAAAGAAAGAAAGAAAAAAGCAAGGGAGCAGGAGGGTCACCTACCTCACCGCATCTGGTGCTGGGAATCTGGCTGATGCACACTCCCACTTGCAGGATGCGCTCAGCTCTTTGTGTTTCCGTCTCATGTCTTAAGGGCAGCAACAACCCAGAGGCACTTTTCTGAGAGAGAGGGTTTGCTGCCTTCTTTGGGAAAAGTGTGATATTTCAGAAAACCTGTGATTTCTGGTCTCTTCATCTAGTGATTCGGATCCTAAGTGCCATGGCCATGTACCGTGTGATCCACTACTT
This sequence comes from Mirounga angustirostris, assembly GCF_029215605.1. Lineage (NCBI taxonomy): Eukaryota > Metazoa > Chordata > Mammalia > Carnivora > Phocidae > Mirounga > Mirounga angustirostris. The sequence goes on along the minus strand of NW_026991718.1, from coordinate 91,303,895 downwards.
AAGTTGGAACCTGTAAAACATAGAGGTACTCTGATTTGACTTATGACTGTGGCAATGGGCTTAACCTCTCATTTTCTCAATCTTTAAAATGGGCATAATGTTAATCGACCCCAATAAATGAATACTGAGAATAAACTGTATGTATCAAGAAATGAATCACAAAAACTTTTGCACATCCAGAGTGTTCAAGTCCAGCCCACCTCAAATCTGCAATTTTTCCTTTGAGTCGATAGCAACCAACCTCAAATACTTAAGTACCAATGCTTCACTTCAGAAAAAATATTCTAGTAGATGTTCCTAATGAGTCGTTTGAGAAGAGTATGAGATAGTGTCCAGTGTCGTGTTGGATGGAATCTGGTAGGAAATACAATAGAATTAAAATTTTAGAGAAAAGAGCTCTCAGTGGAGGCTGCAAACTGGGGACTACTCATCCTGTGTAGTAAGAGGCATCTATTTTATGAGGGGCATATAATGCATTTGAAAAACTGGCTATTTGAAGTGTTACCCAGTGTGCTATCATAAAATAAATTATATTATTTCCTATTATGTGAACTAACTTGTTGTAAGGACTGTGATACAGTATACACACCTGTGTATTCTTTAATACAAAATTTTATTACCAGTTTATGGTCCCATAGGTTATGATGGGTCCCTGCCATCTTAGAAGGCCACTATCTTCCTTGCCACTGAGTTCTCAATTCCCTAGGACTTCAAAAGACCCATGTTTGGTAAGAAAGCTTTAGTCTTTGCTTATCACCTTTAAGACTTAAATTCTACTCTGGTGTGTGTGTGTGGGGGGGGGTATTTAGCATATGTTGTCAATGGTCTGCTATTTATTTATTTTTTTAAAGATTTTATTTATTTATTTACTTGAGAGAGAGAGAAAGAGCATGTGAGGGGGAAGGGTCAGAGGGAGAAGCAGACTCCCCGCTGAGCGGGGAGCTCAATGAGGGGCTCGATCCTGGGACTCTGGGATCATTCATTACCTGAGCCAAAAGCAGCTGCTTAACCAACTGAGCCACCCAGGTGCCCCAATGTCCTGCTATTTAAAGTACTACTGAGATTATTATAATTTTTAATACTGTTAATTAAAATAAAGCTGATCTATTTACTAAATTTTCCATGCTATGTAGATGCTACAGAGCCGATGAATTACTGAAATATATATCTAGCACCTATCCTTTATCATATAAAAAGTACAGTCCTACACCCTTTAGATGCAAGCCCCAAAAGCAAGGAGCTCTGAATACTGAAATTTCAACACCAAAACTCAATTGGTGACTCAAATTGACATAAACTGAACTGAGAATCTGTAAAGTCTTTGTTTATTCTGCATGCATTTGCTGCAGAAATATTTGTGTTTGTTACAGGATTGCTCGCCTAGACCTCATTGGGGATGTTGTTAAATACATGCAACATTCCCCATCTTACCTTTTACAATTCTTGAATTGCTGAATGTTGAACCACATTTGGATCCATGCGTTTTGGACAGCATAGTGCATACCTGTCTAAGGTGAGGGCCACACAACTCCATGGAAAGCAAGGTAACGCTCATACAAGCCATTAAACCCTGTGGTTAACGGGGTTCTGCTGTGAACAAAGAGGGACATCATAATTAGAAAAGGAAGGTGTTACTCAGTTCATATACAAGAATGTAGGAAATAAGTCGCTGCTCCAGCGGTCTTCTTGGCCTGGGCAGCTGACAACATCAGCTTGATGTCTGGCGCACAGTGGGTTGGTGGAAGGGAGAGAGAAGGGTTAATAAAGCAAATCAGACAAAATTGAAACAAATGTATAAACTGAATACAGGGTGTGAGGTGTTTCTTTGTACTATTATTGCAACACTTCTATAAGCTTGAAGTTAAATCAAAATAATTTTTTTAAGTCAATAAAACCTCAAAGGGAATAGCAAAGAAAGAGAAAAAAGAAGGCTCTCGTTTGATGTTTCCTCTCCCTGTTTCAGGTGGCCAGAGTTGAAGCGAGGACACAGAATAAGCACTACAAGAAGGGAAAATAAGAGAGAATGGAAGGACCCAGAAGGACAAATGGATGGTAGGAAAAAGAGAGAAGAGAATCACATCCAAGAAACATGCTTTCATGTCATCTAACTCTTTAGTAGTAGCTTATTGAGTACCCACCCCTTAACCTGTGGATGCCTCAGTTTCTTTATCTGTTAAATGGAAGTAACACAGAGCCCACTAAGTAGGATTCCCGTGAGGAGTAAACAAAGAGAATTAAGAACACACATGTCTTGTGTGTAGCAGGCTCTCAACAGACATTTGCCATATTTACTGTTGTGCTTGTTGTTATTAATATTGCTGTGTCCAGGGCTGGTGTGCTAAAACCTGCACATGCTTTACCCCTTTTTCCTTACAACAGCCCAAAGAGAAGCCATGTTATGGGCAGGTGAGCAGGTGAACAGCTAAGCTAGTCAGTCCTTCCTTCTTCCTCCTCCTCCTCCCTCTATGGGGCATTTGCCCATAGGTAGTAGTGTTCTGGTAAATGTGTAACAACTGGCTCTCTTAAAAAAAAAAAAAAAAAGTGTGTGTGTGTGTGTGTGCACGTGTGTGTCTTTATTTGCTTGTTGTAGATTTTACTGGTATAATGAATGGGGAATACACAATTTACAAACAATAATAAAATATAAAATGCTCTTTATTTTAAATTTCTAAGAGAATGCTTTTGTTGATTTTTGCTGAACTTTTGTATTTATAGCCAACCTATGGTTGTGATTCAACTATGATTTTTAAAAATCAGACTACAAATTGCTTCTTGATTACTATTAGATTCAGTAAAGAAGTTGCTTATCTCCTTTATGAACACACATAGTTCCAAAATGAATGTTGGTTGATATTTTTTGTTGACAGTAACTACTAAAATGAAAGAGGAACAATGAAACCATGTGTTGGAACTTCATTTATCCCTCAATGGCCTGAGTGGCTTCTTTCCTGAACTGTAGAATCATTTTCAAATACTGGGGGAATATCTCCTCAAATGTATGAGTTTTCATAATATAACGTCTACAAACACAGCACACTTTCAAGTTTAATCTGCTGTATTAACATCCTCTCCACTGCTTTCGTTAATTTTGTCAACAAAACAATAAATCAAGCTCTGATTTGTAGCATTCGTCAATTGCCATGGGTAAATATTCTCATCAGGGCAGATTGCAAGCTGCCAACATAATGTCACTGAACAGGGATTTGGAAAGAGGCACCAAGAGTCCACTCTTAGCTACAGGTTGCATAGAGGAGGTGACAGTGGAACCTGAAGTTTGAAAAATGGGTACAATTTTATAAACAGAAGTAGAGGAAAGGGCATTCCAGGCAAAAGATACACCTTAAATGAAAGCAAAATAGAAAAACCATTTTGACCTAGAGAGGCACCAAAGGGCCTAGAGAGGATGTTAAGACAAGGTGGGAACATGGGAAGGAAATCTGGAGTCAGACTTGGAAGGATTCTGAATGCCTTTCTATCCTAAGGATTTTCCTTTTATCTCATAGAGGTTTTGTTTTCTTTTGTTTTTGTTCTGGGGGGGATAATTTGCGTGTGTGTATTGTTATGGTGTATCATTTTGTGGAATGGAGGCCAGCAGGAAACAAGGGGGAGAGTGTAAAATGATCAGATCTGATCTTTAAGCAGAGGGTCCTGGAAGGGTTGGAAGCTGGGTGACAGGTGAAGGGAGTTAGGAGGAATTTACAAAGCCCGTGCTGGAGGGAAGGTGACCCTGAACCAGGTCTCACAACAACGAGGCTGTCGGGCTGTCATTCCGGTTCCAGTCTGCCTGGATCAGACCTGACTTAGGAGGGTTTGGCATGTGGAAGGCGCTCAAAGACATTTGCTAATGAATGAACAGCTAAAATGAAGAGCAGGGAGTGAAGGCGCGAGATCTCAAGTGAAACAGCTTCGAATAACATCAAGTTCTGTATAAAAGCAACACATTCTTGATCGAAGTAGGTAAGCAAAGATATTGTCTGCTTAAACCAGTTCTGATGAGAAGTTGCAAGTATCGATTGCAATCAACAATCTTTATGGGAAAAACGTCTTGAAGTTATAGGGATATTGAGAGGATTTTTTTTTTTTTTGAATCTGGGTTCCATTTTTTTCTGGATACCTCTATTTTGTATTTGTCATTCTAGCACTACCTTCATTCTCTGTCATTGCTCCCTTCTCAAGGAGCTAATAATCTGTAAACAGTCTATAAGATGCATTTATGGAAATTCCCATTTAAAAAATTCTTCTTAGGAATCCATCTGGGAGCAATTTTGGCCTTTTTTTTTTTTTTAATTCAATTCTTCCTTTTCCTCCAGGTGGAGAGAAGTCGGGAAGGGTTCTAGTGAATTACAAGAATTCACACTGAATCCAGATCTTGAAGTATATTAAATGCTGTGAACTTCCCTGTCTGAGCATGAAGCATGACTCAGTAGGAAAGTACTGAGCTCCTAGATGATAAGAAGTCTGTGTCTGTGAGTCACCATTGTATGTACAAGGCCGGTTAATCATTACAGTTTTCTGCTAATCACCGCAGCAGGGCTGACCACCAGTGAAGGCGAGGAATGATGGATTTCTACCCAAGCCCTGGCAGGAACTGAGCTCCACTGGTTTTATTCAGAAGCTGCTAAGAGATAGTGCAACCCCACCCCAACCCCCCTCCCCTGCCCAGCCGCCTGGCATTTGGCCTTATCAAATTTTATTATTCTGCTTCCGACAATGACTTGGTTGTTTGCCTCTTGATATTATTGGTTTGCGATTGCCTGTTTCCAGGCCTGTGGTTTTGATCTGAGGCTCGAAGTCTTCAGCTGAGGTGTGGCCGGGTGGGGGGGGGGGGGCAGGAGGGAGGGTGCTAGAACTGGGGGATGCCAGGTTTCACTGCATGATGCAAGGGCTTCATTTGCCGAATCATAGTTTTTAATTTTCTCAGAATCTGGGAAACATGTCCTTGATTACTCCACTTACATTCAGAGTCAAGGGCTGAACTTTTAAAGACCACCTGTTAGATGTCTAACCCCCTTCCTTATATTGAAATCTCCAAAACAAGGTGTAACATGTTGTGAAAAGTTTAATCAAAGTTTAACGTAAAGAAAAGTGAATACATCACAAATGTGTTGCCCAGTGAATTTTCACAAACCAAGCACATCCTGTAACCATCACCCAGATCAAGAAACAGCACAGAACCAGCTCTTTGGAAGGCCCAGCTGTGTACCTTCTACCCACTTCACCCTCTCCAAGTGCCCCCACAGTCTATCCACCAGCACAGATTCGTTTTTGAATTCTAAAGAAGTTGACTCGCACCGTATTTACTCTTTTTTGCCTGGTTCCTTTTACTCAACTTTATCTTTATTTTATTTTATTTTATTTTATTTTACTTTTTTAAGTTTTTATTTATTTATTTGACAGAGAGAGACACAGCGAGAGAAAGAACACAAGCAGGGGGAGTAGGAGAGGGAGAAGCAGGCTTCCCGTGGAGCAGGGAACCCGATGCGGGGCTCAATCCCAGGACCCTGGGATCATGATCTGAGCAGAAGGCAGATGCTTAATGACTGAGCCACCCAGGCGCCCCTCAACCTTATCTTTAGAAAACCTAACCATATTTTTGTGCTTATGTGTATCTTACTTTTTCTCGTTGCTGTATACTATTCCTTTGTATGAATATGTATCTACATATTCATTCTAAATATATCATTTTTTGCCTTCAGAATTTCTGAGAGATGCATTTTCACCATGCCTTAACACATTCAGGCTTTGAATCACCATTTTTGTAATCCTCTTTTTATTATCTTCTCACTCTCCCAATCCAATTATTCCAATAAATTTTTTTAAAGATTTTATTTATTTATTTGAGAGAGAGAGAGATCACAGAGGCAGAAGGAGAGGGAGAAGCAGACTTGCCACTGAGCAGAGAGCCCGACGTGGGGCTCGATCCTAGGACCCTGAGATCATGACCCGAGCCGAAGGCAGACACTTAACCGACTGAGGGGCCCCTATTCCAACAAACTTTTATTGATTTTGTGCCTTCATCCTCCTTCTCCTCAGATTCACCTTACAAATGTCATCTGAGAGCAGTGATCTGACCGCATCTCTCTTCACTCAAAATCTTTGCTCCTGCAATCTCTTTACCCAGGCACCAATAGCCCTTCACGGCCGGCCTTTCTTTAAAAGCACGCAATCTACTTTTCTTTCTAGAACTCTGGCAGCATTTTCCTGCCTCAGGGGATTTGCTCAAGGATTTCTTCAGCCTGGACGTCATTTACACGACTGTCAGAAACTGCCAGCCCATCCTTGAAGACCCAGCTCCTATTATTCCCAACTCCTATCCCCAGGTTGCCTTATATCAAAGTCTGTTATGCTGTAAGGAATCTACCTCTTCTGCTCGACTGTGAACTCCTGAGTGGCTAAGGTCCACAGATTCCCTTCCAGGTTCTCGGTTTTGTTCAGGTATCTGCTCAATGGCAACAGCCTGGATGTTCTACACCCTATCACCCTGGCTTCTTTCTACACTCTCTGGTTACCATCCATCTCTTTTCCAGAACAATATCTGTGGGAGGGCATGTCTTTTTTTTTTTTAAAGATTTTATTTATTTATTTGAGAGAGAGAGAATGAGAAAGAGAGAACACATGAGAAGGGATAGGGTCAGAGGGCGAAGCAGACTCCCTGCAGAGCAGGGAGCCCGATGTGGGACTCGATCCAGGGACTCCAGGATCATGGCCTGAGCCGAAGGCAGTCGCTTAACCAACTGAGCCACCCAGGCGCCCCAAGTGGGAGGGCATGTTTTTCAAGGGCTGTGGGTCATACAGAGATGAGAGAGGAGTGGAAAGCTATTCTGTTGACCAGTTATAGGAGATTCATGTCCAGGCTTGTTCTCTGAAAACTCCACTGACTATATGTTCTCAGGATTGATCTCCAGGAAGAATGAAGAGCAGAACAGTGTGTACATAAGTAGCTAAAATGCTGAAATCCCATCAAAATCCTGCATGTTGAATGTGCTTGGAGGTGGCCAAGGGAAGTGAGGAAGGATGTATATATAGGAAAGGAGAGTATGAAGCAAAGCAGAACAAGCTTTCTATCGTTATTGTTCTATGTATGCATAGTAGTCCTTGGTGTAAGAATTTTGTCATTATATACACTGAAATATCACAGGTACTTTATTTTTTTTTAAAGATTTTATTTATTTATTCATGAGAGACAGAGAGAGAGAGAGAGAGAGGCAGAGGGAGAAGCAGGCTCCCAAGGAGCAGAGAGCCTGATGCGGGACTCGATCCCAGGACCCTGGGATCATGACCTGAGCCGAAGGCAGACGCTTAACCATCTGAGCCACCCAGGCGCCCGGTACTTTATTTTTTATCTGACACTCCTAGCACTTTGTGTGGCGGATAACTTTTCTTTCCCCTAGATATGTCTCCTGAGGCAAGAAAAACAAAAGCAAAAATAAACTATGGGACTACGTGTGACAGAGAAATTTTTCTGACTTATAAATTTATATGAAAAGTATTATAATGCTAGAAAGTTTAAATTATATGTAATTATACATTCAATGAATCTCCTTTTCTCAATATGATCATGTAAAATCAGCATTGCCTGGAAAAATGTACTCTCAGTCCTGTTGTTACTGATTGTGGGGCCCATTCCATATCTGTTGATTCCATTTTCTCTATGATCTTGGAAAATAATTTCACCAAGAGGTTCTCAAACTGTGTTCAGAAGGAATCAGAGTGAATTCCTTGAAACCCAGGAGATTTGCTGAAAGAAAAAAAAAAATCATCTAGAGAAGAAAAACGAAACAATGAATCCAAGTTAGAAAGTTAAATATTGGCCAGTTATATCATTGATATGTCAGCTGCCAACACATCTCTTCTCTTGGCATGTGACCTCAAGATTATAACCTTAAGAAAATGAGTTCTAGGAAAATAAAAGTAATCAAGCATTGGCTGGGATTTCTTTTGCATTTTAAACAGCTCATTCATATTCTTCTTTACCCTGAAAGACCAGCTCAGAAGCAGTGAAGAGCATAAAGCAAGAGGCATCTGAAAAAAAAAAAAAGTCTTGAAATGATAAATGCAGTGTTTCATGTCAGCAACTGGAATTTTTTTGCAGTGTTACTGTCTTGGCCTGCTGACAACATGATTTAATGGCCTGGTTGCTCCATGGGTTGACATGGCAACCATGGAAAATGCCATAAATATCTCAGTTGTAGACGTGAATGGTATGTTTACATTGTGTGTGGTGTATTGTATGACATGTGGTGGCTGTTATCCCATCCAGTAGGAAACGTCTGGAATTGACAGCCATTTCTTAGTGTCATTTGGGCTAAAATGACTCTCATGACAGATACTTTACTGCAAGTCCAGAGCTGTGCATTTTTGTCTATATTTGAGAAATTAAACTCAGTGTTTAATGGGTCATAGGGCCTTAATATAGTTTTTTTGTGTACCAGGAGCCACTCTCTATGTCAGAGTTGAGACAATGTGAGATTCTTTATGCATTCAGCACAGTCACAAGCAATTAGGACATTTATTCAAAATAGAATCTAATGAGCACTTCCATAGACTTACTGAAACCCCAGTCCTAAAGTTGGAAAGATTTTTGAAATAACTTTGAGCCCAATTATCTTATTCCTTAGACAAAGTAACATAGACAATGCCTTATTTGCTGCCTGTTCCAACTTCTCTAGGAAAAACAAAAACATCCATATTTCTCTGTGCTTAGTAAATTTTGTACATTAAAAAAAAATGGAAGCATGTTTCAAAAAGGAGAAAATAGCCTGAAATAGGTTGTTTTGTATTGTCAATTACTCTCAGTTACCACCAGAAAGACCTACTTATCAAGCAAAACTATGTGTATAAGGCCCATTTGGTCTTGCAGAAAGATGAAAATATTGTCAGTAACAGTAAAGTTTGCCACATTTGTAGTAAGGAAGAACATCACCTTGATGGGTCTTCATAGTGACTTAAAATAAAAATTGGGGTAGGGATCAGTAGCATCTTTAGGACCAAGCTAAACGATTTTTAAGGTGGCTTTTCCCATTTGGGGAACTGGCTTGGATTGGACAGAATTTATGATATTATAGCTTTGAATTAGTGGGCATGGCAAAGGGAGCATCTTGGAGAGTCTTCATAAGAAAGCTTTTAGTGATAATAAATAAATCATTTAGTTGGTTTATCGTCTTATTTTCCAGAAACAGATTCCTGGAACAAGCAGCTAAACTCCTCTTGCTTGGTCTCAGGATTATTTAACATAAGGACAGGATAAAATGACTAGTTTTTAACACAGGGTCAAGAAATTGTATTAGTTTCTGTTCTCAGTAGTTTCTGAATCTTAATCTTTTTGGGTCTTGTTATGCCATTCATTTATTCATTCATTTACCCTTTCACTAATCACATACTGAGAATTGGCTGAATGCACATACTTAAGATATACACATACTTAAGACTTGATATTTGCCCTTGAGGAACCCACAATATATATTCTTGGGTCCTGTTAATGGGTTACTATTCTGTCAGGCTCTTCTAAGTTGATGAAACCAAGGCCTGTTCAGGTAACCACTCATGTACATTTTTATTGTAAGGGCTCTCCAAGAAATTAGAAAACACAAGAAACTATCTCAGCAGCCCCAAAGGCTGGTTTCATGGAGACCAGAAAGTCATTGTTGTCGTCATCTACTTCTTCTTATTATTATTGGTGTTGTTATTATTTTGAGAGAGAGAGAGAGTCATCTACTTATTATTATTATTGATGTTGTTATTATTTTGAGAGAGAGAGAGAGAGTGAGCGAGCAGGTGGGGGGAGGGGCAGAGGGAGAGGAAGAGAATCTTTTTTTTTTTAAAGATTTTATTTACTTATTTGAGAGAGAGAGAGGCAGAGAGAGTGAGCATGTGCACAAGCAGGGGGAGCAGGAGAGGGAGAAGCAGGCTCCCCACTGAGCAGGGAGCCCGATGCGGGGCTTGATCCCTGGACCCTGGGATCATGACCAAAGCCGAAAGCAGATGCTTAACCAACTGAGCCACTCAGGTGCCCCAAGGGAGAGAGAGAATTGTAAGCAAGCTCCATGCTCAGCACAGAGCCCGATGCAGGGCTTGATCTCATGACCCTGAGATCATGACCTGAACTGAAATCAAGAGTTAGATGCCTAACCGACTGAGCCATCCGGGTGTCCGTAGAGACCAGAAACACTTTTGACCACAGTTCAGGCTATTATAGGAGCTCTGGTGATCCTACAGCCACTCTGGGAGGTTCCATCTCATTTCCTGGAGAAGAAGAGTGATTACTTGATTAGCCAAAATCCAGGATAAAGTACCACTGTTTTCCCAGATTTTCATACTAAGCCAACTCATCAACCAGCTCACAAATAATGGTGTTCCTAGATCATTGCCAGGATCCAGTTGTGTGTCACTGGATCATGACTGAGTCCTGGGCCAATCAACTGTGGCTCATGAAACAGTTTATGTGACATGGTGTAAGAAATCACTTACTCTTAGTCTTTGCTCTTAAAGCCCCTCACTTGGAAGGCCCTCAAAGACCCAGGGTGACTGTATGCTAGTTGATAGAATTACAAAATATAGAGCTTAATAACAGAAGAGATTTCCACTGCATGCATTTTTTTCCTTTGTAGGTAAAGTTTCATCAAGCCCTACTTCCTTTATTTGAAATCCAAATCATCACTAGGATCAAACTTAGTTCTCTTTGATAATGTTATTTTGTTGCCTTGTTTTGTTTTATTCTGTGGCATTATATCTTATTAGATCCATAACAATTATGGAGAGTATCTCAATGAACAAACAGAAACAACCAGAGAATTGAAGTAGGAATTTCTTCAAAGCTTAGTCTTTCCCTTTCTTTTATTTTTCTTTCACTTTAATCTTGGTTTTGCAGAAGCAAAATATTGTCAGTGAAGAATAGACAAATTTGTCACACCTTAATTTGAAGGTAAAGAATTGCCTTCAATCATTGACCTTTATTTCTTTGTTTTGGGATCAAACTGTAACTATAGAGCCTGGTTTAACACAATGCCTGAGAGAAAGGTTTTAACCTCATTGAAGGTAACAAGCGTTGTCCTTCTCACGCCCATCAGGTATTGATGTGTTTGGTTTAGGGACTCATTCATCACAGTGTTGTGAGCAGTCATCCGTCACATCAGGATGGGGCCTTCGCCTCCCAGACTTCCAATTTACCTAGTTCAAAACTCAGAATTAGCACTCTGAAAGTGAAAACATCTCTGTGGTTTTCCATGTATGACACATGGAGGCCATTTTTAATGTTTTGGAGGTGCAGCACACAGACTCTTTTTGGTTAAACTATTCCTGCTCTGTGGGATATCTTCCTTGTGGGAGACCGAGTCTTAGGTCCCTGTCTCCACAGCTCACTTCCATGACCTCTGAACTGACGCCCTTATGGGAATGATAGAAGCAGATTCACAGGTAAAAGGGTTAAGTATAGTACTCAAATGCAAAGAAGAAATGCCACAAGAAGTAAGGACACCCTAGTAGCAAGAGGCACACCTAGCACCCAGATCTTGACTTCTAATACCATTCTCCAGTAAAAGAAACCAGGGCTCTTGGAGAAACGACTGATTGTCACACTGGGGCAGAGAATATGCAAGATGAGCCTGGAGCATCTTGCAGTGCCAGGAAGCAAGGAAATGCTTAAAAAAAAGAAGCACACAGTGATGGAGGGATATCAAAGGGACACAGGAGCCCATGGAAAGAGCTCCCAATGGCCAAAGCTGGAACAGTGTGAGCAAGAAAATATATAAAATAATATTGGACTATCACACAAAATACAAAATAAATACCCATGAGCCTACATTGATATATAAATAATAAATCAATAAATGAAATAAAATAGACAAAACTCCCATGCAGAAAAAGGCTGAAAAGTTTCTGTAGATATCCTGCCACCCCAGAAGATGGAGCATAAGCCCCCACTCCTTAAGTATGAGCTGCACACATTGACCGCCTTCCAAAGAATACAGTATGGAAAGGGGGAAAAAGAGTAACTTGACGGTGGGGAAAACTGACAAACACCATGTAATCCAGGTGATCACAGTTCACATTAACAGTGATGCCATTTCGATAGCATGCATCATATCATGTGATGAAAATGGCACTGTGCTTCTGTGGTCTTCTTCCCCAAAACTCACAACGCCAGTTGAATCCCACGTAAAACATTAGATAAATCCCAGTAAGGGACATTTTACAAACTGTGCTGACCAGTACTCCTCTGATGTGTCAAGGTCATCAAAAGCAAGGAAAAGTCTGAGGAGCTGCCCCAGCCAAGAGGAGCCTAAGGAGACATGACAACTAAATGTAATGTGGCATCCTGGACAGGATCGTGGAATGGGAAAATGCTATTAGGTGAAGACTAAGGAACCCTGCATAAAGTATGGACTTTAGTTAATAATAGTGTGTCAATGCTTCAAATTTATCATAAAGACAAAAAAATGTGTTTTAAATTTTCCAATTTAGATGATCCTTCTCACAATGGTTCACCCCTCTTGAGTAGTGAAAACTGAAGCTGGCATAGCTCCCGGTCAGTGTCTTAAAACAGCACCAGCTACTCTTCTGTGGCTCTGTGTGAAGCACTGTTAGGACCAAGCAAAAATAACTTGCCTGCTTGTTCCAGGAATACCTGATCCTTAGAAATAAGATTGTGAGTCAACTCAAATAGTTTACTTATCAAAACCAGCAGTTTACTCATCAAGAGATTTGCTTCAAGAGGCTCACCAATCCAAAGCTGCTAAGTCATTAAGTCAGCCTCATCCCAAACTGCCACCTCACCAGTGAAACCTTCCTTAAAGATCATCCCGTGCAGACCCTGACTTCTGCTTTCTGAGACACTGCTAACACCGGGGCGGTATTCTCTCACACTGCAGCAAATCGGAAAACTGGGGTTTTTCATCAACAGGTTTTCCTCGGGTCTTCTGGAAGTTGGCAGTCAACAGTAATGAGGTGGAAGTAATAAGATGGGGGCAAGAGAACTTTATCTTTAAGAACTTTATCTTCCCCTTTAACACAATTGCCTTTCAGATAAATACTCAGTGGAATCAAAGTTCAGCTCCTATGGGGGTAGCTCCTAATCCTTTCACTTCTCCTGGCCCAAGATGGTGACTGTGGGTGGTTTTGGCTTTGGATGCATGGCAGAGAAGGGGGAGCTGATCCTCCAGGTCCTTGCTGGCCCCAGGACTTGTATTGCTGACCGAATCTGTAGCTCAGGGACATGTGTCTGCCCTCCTGTTGAGCAGGATGAGTGGTTCTCTATCCCTAGCCCCACAAATTCCTCAAGTTCCAGCTTTACCTGCCAATTTGGTCTACAGTCAGGGTATTAATCTCAGCTAGAGAGTATTTTGTCTCCACCACAGCGCTGCTGTCCCACAGACCTGACAGCCAGCAGGGCAGCTGCCCCCATGCTTGCTGTGAAGCAGGTGAGGACTTCTGTATCCTTCCTATACTACACAGCAACTCAGGTAGGCTCTGGAGGCTAATTTAGGCCTTACTTCTGCCTAATCAGACCGATGTGCCATTGCCACTCAACTGTGGCCAGGCCGTAGGAATGCAGGGCCTCTCTCTGAGTGCTCTCCAGCCAGGGTGCCCAGTTTTTGGTTTTCTCAACTTAACCCCTTCCCCACCGAAGATTTCCAGCCCCACAGGGGAGATGGCATCACGGGCTACTGATCACTCACTTCCTTTTGCTTGGCCTCTCTTCCCTCCACACTGACCCTCCCTCTCAGACAGAAAACTGTTTCCCTTTCCTGTCTATCTGGAACTTCCCTGGATCAGCCTCCTCTGCTGAGGTGACACAATGACATTCATGGCATCTGTGGCAGACTCAGAGATGTACCACTCAGATGCTCCTTCAAGAAAGAACTGGTTGCCCAGCCTCAGAGAATGTGGTGAACTGACAGCCTCCAGCTGGTTGCTCCCTTAGGTCTGCTATTGCCCACCTGCTGTGACACTTCTTTTAAGGGTGGCCCCCAAACAATGACCACGCAGTGGTACCAGGCCATGGACATTTCCGCCCAACAAGAGACCACTCTCTGGTCAGTCTTTGTGCCAGAGCTCCTTGCTGGTCTGAGAGGAAATTTCTCAGAGCCGTGCTGCCATCTGGGGCTCTTCCTTCCTAGGCCTCCTTCCTTCTCCCCTCATTTCACAGGTGACAGACCTGCATGACAGTCTGTAGGCTCTCGCAGACAATGCCTGCTTCTTCTCCACTTCGTCCTTCACACACGTAAACCACAGTAAACTTCTTGCTCTTATAACTTCTTTTTGATATCTTTTTCTTGGAGGACCCAACAACCAAGTCCCCAGTCAGCAGGAACACAATGGTGAAAGGATGAGGGTGAAAGCAACTTATGAAGAAGCAGATGAAAAGTCCACTGGGCTTGTGTCTTCACACTATGTTCACACATAAGGATATACAATCAGCTCTCCTAAGAAAAAAAAAGCTGTGCTGGATATTTTCCTTTTGCTTTGTAGATGCAATACCTACCTTTCCCCACCCTACCCTGCTAGGGAGCCTGATCTCCTTCTGGCTTCTGGCTGGGCTCAGCCAATGGGAACCACCAGCAGGAAACTGGAGGTAATCTCCCCTAGCTCTCTCCCCACTGAGTGGCCATGCTTTGGCTGTGTCCCCCTACTGAAGGTCTGAGCACCTGCCAGGGGGTGGTACCTCCCCTTACCCCATTAGGCCCAGGGGCCCTAACAGCTCCCCACTGTGGTGGTCCAGTGGAACTGCACACTCCCTGTGGTTTCCCAACACCCTTCACTGTTAGGTGTTCCTGCCAGAACCCAGACTGATAAAAGCAGGGGCCAAACACAGCTTTATTGAATTATCCAGATTCACTTGGCACAAGCTCATTTATTTTGTCAAGCAAATTCTAAATTTTTAGGTTTGAAGATCCTACTTTTTCTCAAACACTAAGGAGAAACGTGAATAAAAGTAGGTTCAGATTCTGTTCAATGAATGTGTTGAGATAACTATTGAAATAGAATCTATCTGAACCTTATTATAGTTATTTCCATTTACCATAATAAGTAGCATAGAAGCTGCCAGAGGCAATAAGCAGTCATATTAGAGCTTATTAAAGTCCAGCATACTACATGAAATAAAAGGTCCCTTCTGGATCAAAAGTCTCTCAGGGTTAACAAATGGGATCCTTCTGGTTAATACAATTGTTTTCTGTCCTTGAGCAAGTATCTCTACCCCAAGTGGGACTCTGGCTTTTCCCATACATTGCAGGGTGAATTGAAGAAAGTCACTTAGGACAGTGCTTCTAAAACTCTTTATTTCTTTATATTTTTTCATATTTCTTTGTCTTTCAACTTCTCCTTTGAGAAGTTAAGAAAGCTTTGAACTTTCTCTTCAGACACCATAGGAACATGATCATACTTAGAAAATAATGGCTATGGTTTCAGAGAATTTTGGAAAACTTGTATCCTATAGTTCTTGAGCTTCAAATTATGAACTTTTGAACCACAGGCAGGTAAGAAAAGAGCACAAAGCTACAGGATTGGGTCTGTGGGCCACAGACTGGTGTAGACCCTGGCACACACAGCCTAGCTGCACACACACATGTGCACACACAACACCCACAGCTCAACAATAGAACCCTGAATGTGAGTCCAGGAAACAAGACACCTAAATACACATTGATATAGGCACATCTGTGTGTGTGTGTGTGTGTGCATGCAACACATCCACATGTCATTTTTTTTAATTCTTATGTTAATCCCCATACATTACATCATTACCACATGTCATTTTTAAGTAAACATTTCCAAAAAGATTTGTTTTTATTACACAGATTTATAGCTAGTAAAAGTCAGTCCTAGATTTTCTAACAGACTGTTGGCTTGTTCTAATGCTTACTCAATTCATAGAGATGATGTCAGGAAATGTGAGTGTTTCCACCAGAATGTAACATGTGCCTCTTAAAGTCAAATATTTGAATTAAAATCATAATCTTCACCCTTTTCTGATATTCATCCCATCTCAACCTAGGGTAACCTTTCTCAGTTTTTGGGCAACCATTGACGGATTGCCTGGCCTGGAAACATGAGTGGTTTTGGTGATTTGTCCCCCTCATCAATAAATCGTAACAATTATGTCTCAAAGTCATCTCGGATGTGTTCTTCCTTCCTCCCCCTCCCAGGTCATTCATTATTCAGCCCCTCATGCATACCATGAAGTGATTCTATTTCCCCAGTTCATTTCATCCCCACACTGCTGTTTATCTTACTGAAATGCACAGCTGAGCTGGCCATTGGCTACTCCTGCCTAGAACATCAGAAGGGTCCTTTCTTTATCTCTACTAAGAAGAATGTCTAAGCTCTTCACCTCCCAGGATGTCAAGAAGCCTGTCACTTCTGGACCTCCAACCAGCCCAGCTCCTCTCCCCTGCCTGCACCCTGTTTACACACCAAGGGCACAAATCACTGCTATTTCTCAATGCTGCATGGCTTTTTCAAGCCTACATGTCTTTCTACCCTATGCCTTGACTTCCATTGGCCTTCCATAGGGCCTTCTCATCTCTTACATGTCTGCCCAGATGCCATGTCTTCAGTGGCCCTCGTTGACCAGGCCAGGCCAACTAATCACTTTCCTTCCTGCTACTGGGGCACACTTGGCTTCTATGATATCATCAGTTAAAGGTGGGGTAGTGTTTGTCTACACCTCTCTGTGTCCCCAAGATAAGGTCTGCTCCCTGAGGTGGAGCCAGATTTTCAACTAATTGAGCTGTGTTTTCCTGATGCCCAGCATATGTTAGTCACCCCAAATTTATTGATTGATTGAATAAAGGAATGAATTTCTACATCCCTTCTTGAAAAATACTATCTCATTTATTACTCTAATATTCACATTGAGACAATGGACCAAGTGTTCTTATTGAATTACCTTTTATACATTTTTTTTAAAGATTTTATTTATTTATTTGACAGAGAGAGACACAGCTAGAGAGGGAACACAAGCAGGGGGAGTGGGAGAGGGAGAAGCAGGCTTCCTGCTGAGCAGGGAGCCCGAGGCGGGGCTCGATCCCAGGACCCTGAGATCATGACCTGAGCCGAAAGCAGGCGCTTAACGACTGAGCCACCCAGGTGCCCCCCTTTTATACATTTTTAATATCTCTATGGATTAAGGTATGAATTTTCTGTTCTGGTCAGAAGCAAATTAAGAGGTGATGGAAGTTCTATTCTATTCTATCTCTAAGGCTTTCCTAAAACTCAAATTGCTGACAGCTTCAGTGTTGCCTACATCTTATGCACATATTATCTGGGCAAGCATACATGCCTGTACACATATATGGACACATGTGTGCACATACAAGCACACTTGTGTATGCATGTGTGTGCACATATGCATGCATGCATGCTTACAGCCAGGTGGGCATCAATGCACGCATATGTCTGCACATGGAAGCAGCTAGAGGTTCCTTTGCATAATAAACACACTTATGGAGTGCTTGGTTTACTCTAGATACTAAGCTGTTTCCCATATATCCTCAAATTTAATATCATCACAACCTTGGAGATAGACATTATGTAAAATATGGGTGTGTTTTATAGATAGAGTGAGGTCTAAAATGGTTGGCTAGCTTGCCCCCAGCCAAACGGCCATTGCAGGGCAGCACTGGGTTTCCTGAGAAGGTGAGGTAGAAATCCATTCATTCTCCACCTAGATGCTTCCCTCTAATGCATTCCACCCCCTGCACAGCATCTTTCTCCAGCTCTCCTGGCAACTGATACAAGTTAGCTTCTGAGTGGGTTTGTGTCTCCCATAGCAGATTTACTGCTTGGTGAAAAGTAGCTAGGGAAGATGAGGACAATTCAGGCAACTAGAATTGTGGTCTTCGGGGCAGAGGCTAAAGACACTCTTATCGGGAGAATGTAAATGTGCACCATGATTGGGGTTATTGGGAGCTGACATCAATTTATTGCTACACGAAATGCCAGGTTGATGCTTGAGCATCAGGGAAGGTGAGCGTCAACAATTAACAGACCTGAAATTCACTTGCAGATAAACTCCAGAATTTGCTGAAAAATCAATGTGCATTTATTTCATATTTTTCTATTTCATACATATATATGTATACAATATATATTTTGTACAAAAAGTAAAAACACCTAAATCTATAGATGTACAAGCACACCCACCACACCCAACCCCCCCACACATTTCCCCTTATAAATATTCACACGTTCATCCCCAAATTACATTTTATAGCAAAAAGTCCTACTTTATTATCATTTTTTTTATT
Source organism: Mirounga angustirostris (assembly GCF_029215605.1). Taxonomy (NCBI): domain Eukaryota; kingdom Metazoa; phylum Chordata; class Mammalia; order Carnivora; family Phocidae; genus Mirounga; species Mirounga angustirostris. Next base: position 91,285,650 of record NW_026991718.1, on the reverse strand, counting down.
GAGGTGTAATCACATATAACATTATATCATTTTCAAGTGTACAACATAATGAGTCAATATTTTTATATATTGAAAAATGATCACCATGATAAGTCCAGTTAAATCCGCCTATTTGCTAATAGACCTAATAATGAACTCTTCTCCTTTTATAGATCAGATACTAGTTGCTTCTCTGAAGATCACACCGTGTTTTCCACTGAAGCAAATCAGAAGCACAAAGCAATTAGACTGTTCTACTAACTCACTCTAATAATACCAAAGGACATCTAAATTTTGCTGTGGTTACAAATCTGCCCATACATCCAGTGAGGGACCCAGCGACCTCCTGCAGTAGTGAGAGGAAAAAACAAAATTCTAGAATGCATTTCTTCATTTTCTCAAATAAGTAAATAATGCAAAGCAAAGCAAAACCAAAAACAAAACTAGGGCCCTGGAGGTAAGTCCAAGTCAGCTTTGAGATCTGGGAACATCATGCTGTTTGAAGAATTTAGGAAATGTATTTAAGTTGACTGTTGGTCTAAAATGGGCATTCATAAGTTAATCACTGACAGAGCTTGAGATATTCACAAAGCCTCTGTGAATTGCCTTCAAATCCCTCCCTCAGTGACAGGGAGCACAGCCCCTCCAGCCTGCTCTGAATGTCTACCACTAGTGATAAAAGAGCAGGTTGAGGACGCATAGCCCACTCAGGTGAAAAATGGGTAGATAGCACAAGGCAGATAACAAACAATACTCTTCAAAAAAGGAAGAGCCATTTCATGCATTCCCTTTATCTCCATAACTTCTAGCTTTTGTTCTTAGCTCAATCTGCCATAAGTATGCAGAGAAAACATTTTATTTCTTTCACTGGCCCTGAGACTCACAAAAGAGAAAGAGCACTGGACTGGGAGCCTTGCATCCACAGTTCTAGCTCTTCCCTGAGAGGAGCTAGCTCTGTGACCTTGCTCCAGTCCCTGAATTTCTATGTATCTTGGCTTTCCTTTCTGGTATGGGATGACTAGACGGCTGAAGAATACCTAAGCCCCGTCTGCTTTAAAAGCTTTACCCTATGGCCTTCCCCCAACCTCTTCCCTCAGTTGTACCATCCAGAAAGAAGGAAACCTAATGTTTCTTGGGCTCTCGGGGTTTGGATGTCTTCTCGTTTTGAGCCCAAGAGAAGCATCACCAAACAGAAAGTACTGACAGATGTTGGGAAACAATTCACATGGTAACAAGAACTCTGGTGACTCTTCCTTACTAGTCTCTGGAGGTATCAGCCCGTTTCCCCTTTTAGGCTGTAGGAAGTTAACTTATAACAATTTTGGGTGGAAATCATTCTGAAGGCTTAATCTCTACTCTGCCTTTTTAAACAGAGTACCTCAAATCTGGATTGATTTTTAATGGCGCCTCAGAACCATTTCCATGAAAAATGTGTAATTATGCTCCAGCATGTTATGGACTGAATGTTTCTGTCCACTTAAAATCCATATGTTGAAGCCCCTATCCCCCCACCCATCTCCCTTTCCACAATCTCAGTTTATTTCCCAGAGTCAAGAGTCTCTCATGGTTTGTCTCCCTCTCTGATTTCTTCTCATTCAGTTTTCCCTCCCTTCCCCTATGGTCTTCTGCACTGTTCCTTATGTTCCACATATGAGTGAAACCATATGATAATTGTCTTTCTCTGCTTGACTATTTCACTTAGCATAATCTCCTCTAATTCCATCTGTGTCCATGTAAATAGTGGGTATTCATCCTTTCTGATTGCTGAGTAATATTCCATTGTATATATGAATCAATCTGGATTAGTTTTTTAAAGATTTTATTTATTTATTTGTCAGAGAGAGAGAGAGAAACAGAGGGAGCACAAGCAGGGGGAGCAGCAGGCAGAGGGAGAAGCAGGCTCCCCGCTGAGCAAGGAGCTGAATGTGGGACTCCATCCCAGAACCTGGGATCATGACCTGAGCTGAAGCCAGATGAGTAACTGACTGAGCCACCTGGATTAATTTTTTTTAATTAATTCCTGATTTAGCCACCTTTTTTTTTTTTAAAAAAGATTTTATTTATTTATTTGAGAGAGAGAATGAGAGACAGAGAGCATGAGAGGGAGGAGGGTCAGAGAGAGAAGCAGACTCCCCGCTGAGCAGGGAGCCCGATGAGGGACTCGATCCTGGGACTCCAGGATCATGACCTGAGACGGAGGCAGTCACTTAACCAACTGAGCCACCCAGGCGCCCCACCTGGATTAATTTTTAATGGCACTTCAGGACCATTTCTATGAAAAATGTGTAATTATGTTCAGGCATGTTATGGACTGAATGTTTCTGTCCACTTAAAATCCATATGTTGAAACCCCTAATCCACAACGTGATAGTACCTTTGGGAGGTGATTAGGTTGAGATGGGGTCATGAAGGTGGGGCCCCCATGACTGGATTAGTGCCCTTGTAAGAGGAACAAGAGACATCAGGGCTTCTTCCCTCTACCAGGTGAGAGATGTGGTGGGAAGGCAAGCCATCCTCAGAACCCGACCATGCTGGTACATGGATCTTGGACTTCCAGCCTCCAGAACCATGAGCCATAGAGGTCGGTTGGCTAAGCCTGCCAATCTATGGCATTCTGCTCTAGTAGCCCGAGCATACTAAGACAGAGTGTTAGTAAATATTTTCCGGTGCTTATGTGCAGCAGCCTCTGCCTACATTTGGAAGTTTGCTATTTCCAACAAGGTCCCAAATCTCAGCAACCTCTATTAGGACAACTATGTGTAAAATAGAAAAAGCAGGCTCTAGCCAGTGCCCATCAGCATCCTCAACGAATTGAGTGCACATGCTGAGCCTGTGGATGGACCATCTTTCTTTCTTTCTTTCTTTCTTTCTTTTTTTTTTTTTTAAGATTTATTTATTTCAGAGAGTGAGCATGCAGGCTGGGGAGGGGCAGAGGGAGAGGGAGAGAGAAATTCAAGCTGAGTCTGCCCTGAGTGCAGAGGCTGACCTGTGGCTTGGTCCCAGGACTCTGAGATGACGGACTGAGGTGAAACCAAGAGTTGGATGCTTAATGGACCGTGCCATCCAGGTGCCCCTGGATGGGCCATCATTTTAGCTACTGGAGAACTTTCTGCATGGTGTTGCAGTTCTTGAATATTCTCTGGCAGACAAGACAGGTCTTCAGGGAACAGGGGTGTACATGGACAGAGGCCTGGTCCTGGCTTCCTAGATGCTTGCTTGTCCTCATTGGGGACTGTGAGGGAAATCTCATGAATACTACTGGGCTTTGCTCTGTCTGGCTGGTTTTGGAATTCTTTTGTCTTCTTCTAAATGATCTTTATTTATCAGGTTAAAATCAGTGTCATGAATGAGGATGAGTCTCTGATTTAAGATCTCTTAACCACCCAGGTTTATCCACTGTTGTGTAACAAACACCCCAAAGTGAGTATAAAGTCACAGGAGTTGTTTGTTGTAATCTTTCATGGTTCTGCAGCATGGCCAGGCACTACCTGGCAGGTCCTGCTTGGGATCTCTCGTGTAGTAGCACTCAGGCAGCAGCTGGGGCTGGAATCAGACTCAAACAGCCGGGGATCCTCAGGCCTCTCTCTCTGTCCCTAGGTGGTCTCCCCTTGTGGTTTTTACCTAGGGGCTCAGGGCTTCTGAGGTGGGTATCCTGAGAAAGAGCACCAAGTACGGGACACCTCGGGGACTCAGTCACTTAAGCGTCTGCCTTCAGCTCAGGTCATGATCCCAGAGTTCTGGAATCGAGTCTCGCGTCGAGCTCCCTGCTCCTTGGGGAGTCTGCTTCTCCCTCTCTCCCCACCCCCATGCTCTTTCTCTCTCTCTTGCAAAAATATATAAAATCTTAAAAAAAAAAAAAGAGCACCAGGTGGAAGCTGTCCCACCTTTTTCCACTAGCCCTGGATGGTACACACATCACTCTGCCCCTTCTTATTCATTAGAAGTGAGTCACTAAGGTCAGTCCTATTTGAGGGGAGGAGATTTCCATGCCACTTCTTGATAAGGGTTTTAAAGAATGTGGGGACATGTGTAAACCATCACACAAGTTAAAATTGGACCTCTTACTACGCCTCTGACACATCCCTTCCTTTTCATCCTCCCTCTTCTTACCATGGGTCACAGAAGGTAGAACCAGAAAAAAAGCTGGGAGATCATTGTAGTCCAATTCAATCTTGGAAATGCCTCCCACCACTGCTGCATTTTTACAGAGGAAGCACTGAGGCTGCGGAGTCTAAATCATCCAACCCTTCTTTACACAGCCAGCAGTAGGAGCCCAGAATTCTTTGATTTCCTATGGAAAACCAAAGAATTCAGTGAACCACACTACTATTGCCATCGTGGCTCAGAGGGACTGGGTCGGGCACTGACGGGGTTCCTGCCTCTGGCACAGCCATGCTGAGGCTGAGGCCCACTTGTTTGTGACATTAGCGATATTATGGAGAGTTGATGGTGGGTTGAGTGTTGGAGGAGAATGGTGGTTTCCAGACCATCCAGCATTCCCCAAACTGCTATTGTAGGTAGGGCTTTCCCTCTGCGATGGAAATCCATGTACAGGATATTTACTAAGGAGAAGCTTTGGGACCAGGACCTGTGGAAGGAACCCGTGATAGAGTCCACAGGGTGTTCTGAAATGGAGTGCCTCTTCAGAGTGGTCCTGAAAAAGCTTTTGCAGACTTGTGTATGCTGGCATGAAAGGGGCATGAGCTGGGCTCTCGATGGGTCACACAGCAAGGACAGTCTGTTGGGTGTCAGACAGCTTATCATACTGATTTATTGTGAATCACAAATGATGGGGCCCTTGTCCTTGGAGGTTCTGATTCAGTAGGTCTGGGGAGGGGCCTGGGAATCCTCATTTCGAACAGGCTTCCTGAGACTTCTTACTCACAGCCGGGTTTCCCCGTGCACTGGCCCAATGGTGCTGAGGCCGACAGAGGTACCAGGATGCTGAGTCCGAAGGTGTTCCCTGGTTTGGGTGTCAGAATGCAGTGGGCATCAGGAAGTCACATGCAGCAAAGGTGAAAATCAGCACTTGGATTATCCAGATGCCCCCATGTCCTCCAGTGAATTGTCTGAGCCAGGAGGCGTGCAACTCCCACAAAACCGAGAATTGGCACAGGATCCCGATTCTTGCCTCCTACGGCTGGCACGTTCCCGCCCGCCTTATCATTCCCGACAGCAAGCTCTCAAGGAGGGCCCACTGAATTGAACTTTCAGCTCCCCAAATTGGCTCATTCCCCAGCCGGAGAAAACAGCCCTATTATAAACACACAAAACTTGAGTTGGAGCGGGAGGAGCAGTTAGAGCCTCTTGCCTAAATCCATCCTGCAAAATTGACTTTTCTGTCAGTGAGAACACAGCTCTGCTTTTACTTCTCCTGTGTGCTTTGGCAGTTTCAGCATGGCTGTAAAATTTATCCAAGGAAAACTGGCATTTATCTTGGGTTCACTTGCACCCGGCAAAACTGATAAACAGATGGGGGCTCTTCAGGCCATGGTTAATTTGGTTAGCACCTTACAAAATACAAATGTCACCCTTTATTTCTGCTGGGATTATTTATGGCTAACTGGGAAGTTATTGGTCTGTTATATTCTAACAGGATCATTCACACCATTTAAAGGATCTACTTCCCAATTTGGGGGAGGTACCATCCATTATAAAGTGTGTGGGGGGCGGGGGGAAGTGTCCAGATTAGAAAGGAGCTTGCTGGCATTGTTGGCAATAAAGGAATATAATAGCACTGCTGGGTTTGCATATGCACACACAGCACACTTGTCTGTAAGGGTCATGGAGTAAAAGAGAGAGGGAGAGAGAAAGAGAGAGAGAGAATGAGAGAGAGAAAAGGAAAGAAAGAAAGAAATCAACAAGCTCTGATGGGAAGCTTGCAAAGGGGATCAGAATTCAGACCAAATGTTCCACCCTGGTGTCTCAGAGTTTTTTTTCTTTTGTGTCCCAGCTAAAGGCACTGGGAGGATCAGAGACCTCATCCCAGCTCTGTTTACTTTGGGAACAATCGCTGATGTATGAATAATAATGCCTCCCTGTGACCAGGACTAATTGAATTGCAGCATGCTCTGCGGTGAGGGGGCTACTCGCCCCCCCACCAGTCCATCAACACAGCTTCTCAAGTAGCCCTGGACAGTGATTGATGCCGCTGAGCTTCGAGCTTCACAATGAGCATCCTTGAACACCTAAGAGCAGGGGTATGAACCTGCATTCTGAGTTTCTATTAACCAGGGCCTCCCAGGGAGGAGGTGAATGTCAAGAGTCAAAGACGGGCTTGATAATTATAAGGCAGAGGGGGACAGACCGGTCCCCAATCTCCTATTTCTCACCTGATTTTAAGTGAATCGTGGTGGTGGGGATGAATGAGGATGTATCAGCCTGGTGACCACGCAGGGTACGGTGGGGCGGCCTCTGTGGAAGCCAGGCCCATTGAAAGTATTTGGCTGGGTTGGGGTGCAATGGCAGCCCCCACCGGGAAACAAAATGGACAAAACAACCAACGATTTGTTCCTTAAGACGATGTTTTGATGCTCACACATGAGATAGAGGGGAGGCAGAAGACAAGAGAGAGAGGGAGCCGTGGAAGACAGAGTCTATGGCCGTGTCTATATTCTAACAATGGATCACACGGGGACCCTAACATTTGGCCGTCCTGGTTGTCTGCGCTGTGTTTACACAGCAGAACCGTGCAGCTGGGACCCTGGGATCAGTCGGACTTTGTTCTCACAGCAAGAAGCTGACCCCTGGTGAACTGCGATCGGGAAGCTTACACTGCCCACCAGTCTCTCTGGTGGTCTAGACATGGTGGAAGTCGTCCAATTACAGGGTCACCGGTTTCCGTGTCTGTTGGGTTTAGCCGGGCCAAGCCCCAGATTGGCACCTTTTCGTGAGAGCTGTGTGTGCTGCCCTGGCTGTTCTCGGTGACGAGGCTGGCTGGCAGGGGGCTTGCCTTTGCCTGCTCCCCTCGTCTGGCCCATTGGACCCGCACCGGTGGGGAGGCCCAGGGGTCAGTGCTTGTCTGAGATCCAAAATCTCAACATCTTAAATCCCCCCCAAAACATTTCCTTATTAGTTTTTTCATCAGCTTACTGTGCTTTAAAAACAGTTGATTTTCTAAAATTGCTGTGAATATTAGGCTGATATAGGATTATAGAAACAAAAGAAATCTGGGTGGTTTGAGATGAATTATCACTTATTTTTTTAATGTAGCCAAACTCATTTCTATGTGCATGCACCTCTGCAGCAAAAGAACTGGGCCCAAATGGTCTGGGTAAGGATAAAGTTGCTCATTAAAAATTTAAAAAAGAAATAGACATACCTATCACTACCAATAGTCTATTTATTGCACATGAGCTTCCTAGCCGTATTTTCCTATTTAAGAATGAGACCCTCTCTACCCACTCTGACTTCATAGAAATAACTTCTAAACTATTTTATTTCATTTATCTATATCTATGTATCTATGTATCTATGTATCTATGTATCTATCTATCTATCTATCTTCTATCTATCTGTATTTATTTATCTTGGTGAATAAAATAAAACCAGGAGAGGAATTTCTGGCAGGTGTGCTCAGGGACAAGTTTCTAGCTCAGGCAAGAGTAGGGTGCAGACTGTTTCACACAGCCAGTCTGCTTCAGGTAATTGTGAATCTATGCAGAAAAAAAAAATGATCTTTCCGGTATATCCTGCTCCCTAACCCCACTTGACCAAACAGACGAGAAGACAGTCGAGGAAAATGGTAGTTTCCCGGGGCTGTGCCAAACATGAAATATTTTCAATCCCTCAAATCCAGACCATTTTAGTCCCTGGTTTCCAATCCCCAGCCCAACCTAGTAAACAAACAGTATGACCACCCTGGCGTAGGCCACACTCCTGGGGTTAAGATATTCCACCTAGAATCCCTTCACTCTTTCTTAGCTGATATTCATGGCCACTGTTCTTGTGCTTTGAATACCAAACAAAAGAGACAGAGCTGGCTTAGCAGCTCCACAAGTGAGGGGAAAGGATGGGTAAGGAGGAGCATTTACCCCTGCAATTCGTATTTAGAAAATAAATATTCCAAACCCTTGCCAGGAAGCCGGTTCTTCCCTTTGTTATGAAGCAGCAGAATTTATTATGAAAGATAGCAGAAACTGATCTAATTTCTAGAAAGACTGCCAAAGACAACCCGCCTGGGCCCAAGACCCTGTCCAAACCCTGGTAACTGCACTCCCTTTGGCTCAAATGCTCGTAGGCGAGTGGTTCCTGATGCTCGAGGGGCTTTGTTGAGTGGGACCACCTGGCAGTTCCTTCATCACCCCGACACTGCCCTATTACACTTCACACTTCAGATCTAGATGTCAGCCATGCACCACTGTTCCTCCACCCTGATAAAATATGGCTCGAAGGGTTATTTAAGGAGAAGGTGGTCAGGGTATAGGGGAGAGCTACAGGGAGGACAGCAAAGGTTTCCAAAAGGAGAGAAGAGAATGACTGAAAGAGAAGGCAGAATGGAAATTAGGGGGCACTGCGGCTGGGACAACCTGGCTTTGCTACACCTGTTAGCAAAGGCAGGGTTTCTCTTACAACTCTTAATGGTCTGGCAGGTGAAACCCAGTTAGAAATAGGAAGATGTATTGTCTGTGAAAGACAATCGCATTAATTACTTGAAACTATAGAGAAGGAATGGCACTTGAATCTATTATGCTTCCAGTGTGCTGTGTACTGAGTACTTCCTATATTCCAAGTCCATTCGAATCCTCCTGCTAATCTAGGAAGTAGATGTTATTCTTCCCACTTTGCACAGGCCAGGTCAACGTGGGTAGTCTGACCCAGATCTGCCTTCTAACCGTCCACCCACAGCAGCCCCTGGACTCAGCCCTAACAGGAGCATTCTGCACCCCGAACCCAGGGATATGTGTTTGGAGTTTCTGAGCAACATTTATCTCTCAGACTTGAACAGCATGCAAGACAGGGAGCATTTAATGACTAGCAGAACTGTAATATGGCAGATTACAAGCCATGCTGGGATTGTCCAGAAGGCCCCTTGCTTTCTTGGGGTATGAGGCAATGTGTAACAAAGACGAGATTCAGGCCTGCAAGTGACAAGTCACTTTTCTACATTCCATGAGAGTGGGGGCATTTCTGGCTGCTAACGTGACTGCTTTTCAAGCAGCCTCAAGCAGTTAGCTATCATGATACAAATTGGTAAAACCTTTTTCAGACTTTATTAAAATGCAAATGGACATATCCTTTTTACTTAGTAATTCTGCTTCTGTATGTTTGTTCAGTAGAAAAACAGAGTTTTGCAAAGATCCATCCAAGAATGGTCACTGTGGCTTTTTCTGAAATAACTGAGTTCCAAACACTAGAACTGTCCTTCCAGTGAAAACTATTGAAATAAACTACATTTTATGTAGTACACCTCTGCTAAAGCAGTAAGTTGCAGCTGTATAACCTACAATGGAAAGTTACCCTAGATATTTTACAAGTGAATAAAGAAGTACATAAACAGAAACATCCCCCTTTTATTAAATAATTGTTTATGAAAATATAACCACACAGAGATATCTGTGGAAAATGTTCTGGAATCAAATTCTCCAATCAGTTAGGAGTTAGTTACCTCTGAGGTTGAGATCAGAAAGGATGCCCACTGTCTATGCTGTGGTGACATGGATTCTTGAAATCTCTATTTTTTAATGTATATTTTTAATGCATATTTTAACCGGAAAAGAAGAGATTCCAAAAGTTACTGTGTTTTTCAGAAAATACTCAGTGATTACCACCATCATCCAGCAATTCTATTTTAAAACATCTGCACTGTGAAATCACCTAAGCTAGTTCCTCTTAAAAATTAGAATATTTCAGGGGCACCTGGGTGGCTCAGTTGGTTAAGTGTCCGACTCTTGGTTTCGGCTCAGGTCATGATCTCAGGGTCATGAGATGGAGCCCTGCATTGGCTCCACATTGGCCACGGAGCCTGCTTGGGATTCTCTCTCTCTCTCTTCCCCTCCCCCACCTGCACTCACACACCCTTTTTCTCTCTTATAAAAAAAATAGAATATTTCATTACTCCAGAGGTAATTATATCTGTTACTATGTGTTCTCATGTGGTTTCTAAACCCCCTTTCCCTACTGCTTTGAGGTCTGCAATTACATTAATGAAATCAATTCTCATGATTCGCAGATTTCATATTTGTGAATTGACCTACAAGCTAAATTTATTTGCCATCCCCGGATCAGTACTCCCAGAGCCTTGGGGCCATTTGCAGACATGCACAGTAAGCATTTTTAAGTTACCCCATGTGCACATCCCCCGCTAACGTCAAATGAGGCAATGCTTTGCTTTCTTGTCTCAGCTCCCAGCTATAAACAAGTGTCTTTTTCAGAGTCTGTTTAGCGTGTTCTCTTGTTGGCATTTTGTGCTTTTGTTGGTGATTTCCCTTTTTAAATGACCCCCACGCATAATGCCAGAGTGATGCCTTACTGCCCCTCCACACAAAAGCTGTGATATGCCTCATGGAGAAACTATGTAGGTTAGCTAAGCTTTGTTCAGGCATGAGTTATATATGAACTCAATGTTAATGAGTCAACAATACATATAAAAGAAGGTGTCTTCTTATTTAATTAAATAGAAATGCTCATAAAGTGAAGCTATGTGTTGATCAGTTGTTGGAATTATGACTAGATCCTGGCAGGAACCTAGCTCTGTGTTTCTCCAGGAGCAAGGGCTCAGTTTTCTCTCATTCAGTATTTGCCACAACTTTATAGAACTTACCTACAAATGACGGGAATTGACTCTACTTCAGTTTGGGCAGTGTAGTCATACACGGGGCTCTGGAGCTTCAGCACCTACTGTTGGTAACATCAGTGGTACTCAAGATATGTGGGGTGGGTAAAATGAATTTGGAGTTGCCTCCCACCCTCCCATCAAGGGCAGGACCCAAGTCCAGCCGAACTCATCCCCATGCTGTGAGGGGCGCCCTCTAGCTGGGTTGGTGTCCGGGCATCGAGGGGAGGATTTCCAGGGAGCTGGGCTGACTCCAGGAAACCTCTGAGAGCACTATGATGTCTGCCTCGAGTCCCCTCCTGTGAAGCATGGAAGTGGAAGCGCCCATGAGGGCCATGAGCTGTGATGTCACGGAGCACCTGCAGGGGACGCAGTGGGAATTGTCTTGTGGCTGCTCACTAATCAGAAAAAACAAATGGTAGCAAATGCCTGCACCAGAGAATTTGCTCTGAAACTCTTTTTCAGGATAACTTGGCAGCTAACCTTCGCCACATCTAACTTCTCAGGAGACCCATGAGAGTTCAGGGAAAACAAATTGGTTTTAGTCATTTGGCAACCTCCACTGGGGGAATTGGGTCACCTCCCTGGCTAAACCATAGTCATTGTGGTCTTGGCAATTGTCTTCTCATCCCCAGGGCAATAAAGTTAGTGGGGAAAAAAGTTAAAATGGCCCGAAGTTGTTTCCCAAAAGTACCAAGAGCTGTGTAACTGCTTCACGAGAGAAAGCCTGGAATTCTGGTGAAGGGGTAGGGATGAGTTTGCTGGATTATAGAGCACATTTCTCCAGCCCACACCCTAACGTGACAACACTTGCTTTCATCTGCCACAATAGAAGCATATATATTAATTTAGAGGCAACTTAGGTGAATTTACACAGGATTGCTATCATTCTTATATTTAAAATCAAATAGACCAATCTTAACTAATTGCCTTTTTTCTTTAAAAATATTGCTACTGGGGCACCTGGGTGGCTCAGTCGATTAAGCGTCCGACTCTTGATTTCAGATCAGGTCATGAGCTCAGGGCATTAGATCAAGTGGCCCAGAGTCCGGCTCCACACTCAGTAGGGAGTCTGCTTGAGATTACCTCTCCCTCTGCCCCTCCCACCCCCACACTGTCTCTTTCTAAAATAAATAAATAAATCTTAAAAAAAATAAAATAATTATTACTAAGTGAAAATACAAATTATAATCCGCATTTCTGATTACAAACTGAAGTAGCCTGAATCAGAGACTTGCATGGATTATCAACTATCTTCATCGGCTTCATTTTTCTTTCATCTCTCATCTCTGTTACCTCTAAGGAAAATCCAGCCTCTTTTTCATAAAACGTCATCTCTTAGCTCCCGTTCTGGCTCCATTTTAGGGTCCATCAGATCAGGTTGTAATGTGGAGAGAGTCTATGGGGGATGCTATGATGCTCTGTCTTCATCCCCCTTCAAAGTAGGACTGTGGATTTGGCTGCTGTGAGGGCCCTCCAGGGATGCCACAGCTGCCCAGAGCCCCTGGTCATGGGCCATGCCCTGCCCACATCCCAGGACTGGTGGTTGTGTGTAGATAAAAGCCTAACCGTCTCTGAGACTCAGGATGACCCAGCTTCAGAGCGACACCTGGCTTTTGTCAGACTTTGTCCATGTTCATATTCTTTGGTTATTTCTTCTTTTTCCCGTTATTTACAAAAAAAGACAAATATTTAAATCATTTGTGCATGATGAAGAACCCAAGTTGTAGTGATTTTTTCCTGCCTCTTGGAACAGGTCATATGCAATGAATTTCTGATGGCGTCCTCCTCCCTGTACTGTCTTCGGGGAAGCAGCTAAGTCCTTCAGAGGTAGGATATTTCCAACAAGAGTGGCACGTCCGTCCCTCTGTTGGATGTTTACATCACACAGCCACCACCTGATTTGGCAAAATACAAATTTGACTTAATGCATTCCTTGGGTCTTTTCTAAGTTTTCTGGAAATTCATCAGCCTGGCTGGCATAGAAATTGAAGAGAAATGCACACCCTGCTCTGCAGGTGAAGAACCTGGGCTAGAATTGGCCCAAAACAGTAGTTCTGATGTCTTTCCTTCTTGCCTGCCATTTTTTCTTCAAAACTTGATTCAATAATTAAATACTTTTCTTTCACTTTTCCTTCTAATGTCTAGTAGATTTATTTTTCTGACTCCAATACTTTCTAAATGATTTTTTTTCATCTCTTGGGATACATTTTGTTATAGTGTAACATTTTACCATGGAATTTTTAACATTTTAAAATAATTTCTAAATTTACATTTCACTAAATTTAAATATCAATTATTTTTCTACTGGGTGAATTTTCCATAAGAGCATATGAAACTTTGATCAGACATTCATGTCTTAATTACATTATGGATTGTTAATGATAAGCAGATATTAGTGATCACACAATAATTCATGTTGTAATGAGGGTAATTGTTGATTTAAACTGGAGACTCAGCAATCTTGTCTTGGTACCTTCAAAAACAACAGATTCTCTGGACATTATAAGAATAATAAATGTTGGCATGAAGCCACTGATGATAAGGTTTTTAAAAAAAATTTACATTTAAAGATCCTCACTAATGAGCTCATTACTCACAGAATCTTTATTTAGAAACATTAATTATTTCAGGTATTAGAGTAACACAATCATTTGGTTATTATCCTGATTCCTTAAGTGAAAAAGAAGAGTTACTTTACTTCCATTGTCAAAGTGTTGTGATATTCAAACTTCATTAGATCATGACATCTTATTGCCATCTGCTGGAAAATTCTCATAACAAATATATCATTCACCTGTCTGGGGAGTCTAACAATGGTATGATAAAAATAGGAATAAAATCAAAATGAAAAGATGTCAGTGATGTAAAGTGGTGTCCCACGGGTGGGATGTTTTCTTTGGGCCCAAGTTTCACATGATGCCTGGCAGTGGCAGCTCTTGATAGCACTGACAATGGCCCTGATCAGATTAAGACAGTGCTTTTTTCTCGCTTGTAAAATGTGGCAGCATTTGCAAGACTACACTCAATGATGGTTAGTCTCTTTTTTTGACTTTTCATTTGAGAGTGGAAAACCCCTTTCTAAAGTTGCAAAATAGCAAAAGTTTAAAAACAGAGGGTCTTATATATGGAACAGTACTTGTTTGACATATCCTAATACGTAGGTTTAAAGCCAGTCATTAATGGGCAAGATCTGATTTTCATTCATCTTTTCATTCATTTAAAAACACTTGCAGGGTGCCTGGGTGGCTCAGTCAGTTAAGCCTCTGCCTTCGGCTCAGGTCATGATCCCAGGGTTCTGGGATTGAGCCCCAGGTCAGGGTCCCTGCTCAGTGGGGAGCCTGTTTCTCCCTCTGCCTGCCGCTACTGCTGCTTGTGTTCTCTCTCTCTCTCTTTCTCTCAAATAAATAAATAAGATCTTCAAAAAAAAAAAGATAAAAATAAAAACACTCGCATTTGCAACCCACATATCCATCAATGGATGAACTGATAAACAAAATGCAAAACATACACACAATGGAATATCATTCAGCCTTAAAAAAGAAGGAAATTCTGACACATGCTGTAATGTGAATGAAACCTGAGGACATTATTATGCTGAGTGAAAGAAGCCAGACACAAAAGAAAAAACTACTACATGATTCTACTTACGTGAGGTACTTAGTGTAGTCAAACTCACAGGGACAGAAAGTGGAGTCATACCTGCCAGGGGCTGGGGACGGGGTGGAAAAGGAGTTAGTGTCTAATGGGTATCATTTCAGTTTTGCAAGATGAAGATGTTCTGGAAGTTGGTGCACAATAAGGTGAATGTACTTAACACTACTGAACTTAAAATGATTAAGATGGTAAATTTTATGTTGTTATTTGTAACAGACCCACAATTAAATTTTTTCTAAATGACAGAAAGTTATGGAATATGCCCAAGTTGTTATTAAGAAAATGGGAAGGCTCATAAGGCAGAGCACAGTTGGAAGCGGAATTAAAGAGAAATAAAAATACTTTCATGTATTTTCATACTGACCTTTTTCCAAAGGGTAAAAAAAGAAAAGAAAAAGAAAACCAACACTAACAAAAAACCAAGCAGTTACTAAGTACTACTATATGCTGAACCCAGAGGATAAGACTACCATCGGGTGGGCAAAACATAAATGTGAATGGAGCAATAAGCATGGAAGAACAGTGATAACCATCCCAATAACCACATCAGGGGAGAGTTTTGGAATAAGAAGGGCTACTCAAAGCCCATTCTTGGATACCAATAAATAAGCCCTTTTCCACTCTGCTCCAGCCTACATGACTCTCTTCCCCTGGGCCACCATCTTTAGTGGGCACCGTATAGCAGGTCAGAGCTGAAAGACAGCTGAGAGAATGTGGAAGCCATGCAGCGCCTATGAGAAGGCAGAGGCTGGGCCGGGCCATCCCCACAGTAACCCAGGGAGCACCGCACCCGGCACCTCACTCCCTGTCCTTTCTGCTACTTTCTCACACCTCTCCACAGATCAAACATCCTCATCTTTCTTTGCTCCTAAAGTTTATTTTTAAAAGAGAATTTTTAAACAGTTATAGAGTTTATGGAATGAGTGGATGGATGATTTAAATTTAATAGTTGAAACATGTGACTCTGCCTCTCATCGGTTGGGCATTAACATTTCCGGAGGACAAATCCATAAGCGATGGATGATTATTTGGTTTTGTTTTTCCTACCATTCTCCAAATGGTAAAAATTAGTCTGAATGGAGAAAAAGAAAAAGCCATATGTTGTTAGAGCCATTCCCATGAGTTTTTTTACCGGCCTGACTTCAGGGACAGCCCCCATGTCGCTTTGCATGAAGTCTGTCCCTGGCCCTGGAGCCTGCCTCCAGCATGGTGCAGCAGACCAAATTCCTGGAATTTGACACCAACTTGGAGCAGTCCCCAGCCAATGACTGACAGGGTTTGGTGAATAAATACCCCGACTCCCTCACTCCTCACTTGGAATAGCTCAGAAGTATGTGTTCCATGCTGTCCCCAGAGGTCCCCCATGGAATGAGGCCAGGTGGGCCACTGTGGTAATTGCATCCTAACGCTCCCTGAATTGGCTGCTTTTCTTTCCCCACTCAACTCTGAGTGCTGCCTGGAGCCACCTCCCGAATGAACTACTTGCCTGGAATCCTCATCTCAGGATATTTTCTCCTCAGTCAGACCCAGACACCCTTAGTGATCACTTTCATAGTGGCTTGTAAATTTCTCTCTTTTAAAGCAAAAGCAACCAAACACTACGGCTGCATAGAAAGTGAAGGGAGAACAGCTCACCTGTAACTTTCCAGCTGCTTTCATTCAAATATCTAACCAAAGTCTCAGGGTCTCCTTATGTGAACTGGTGTACTCAACCCACGTATAGACACTGAAATCCCTGACAATCCAGTTTGCATGACAATTTCAGGTCTGTGTACACTCCATAACTTAACTCCCCTGTAAAATTTCCACAGGGAAATCAACAACGTCTGTCTGTATATTTATTTGTTTGTTTTTTGAAGTCAGGTGGGTTGTCTGTGTTTATCAACTTGGTCTGGCTTGCATATATATTGCAGATAAGGACAAATCAGGATACTACTCAGAATGCTTTCTCTTTAGATGGTTTCTTGTTCTTAATATTTCCATGGCTGGGAGGGAAGCAGAGCAGAGAGACAAAGGCAGGAGGAATATGTTATTTAAATTTTCAGCAGATATTTTTACCTTTAAAAGGAAGCTGTTATATTATATAAGAAAAACAATTTGGTTTCTTTTCTTAAAAGACAGTAAAGCATCCTTGCACTTTATTTTAGATAATGAAAATTGAATGGAATAGGAGGGAGAAGATATAGGGCTGAATTGTACACTTAAAATAAACTGACAAATTCCCATGAAGTCAGACTGCTAAGCAGTCTCTAGATGTGGCCATTCATGCCACCAAGCAAATGCCTGCTTGCCCCTCGCCTGGGGCATAGGAACAGAAAGTGTCAAACCCCCAGATTTAAATTTAATGAATACATATTGAATATCCCCTCTGTGGTAGCATAAAGAAAACAAAGATGATTAGGACATTATATTCTTACTCAAGAAACACATGATCTAATACCCCCCCCCAAAAAATCAAACATGTGCAAATAAATGTGTTAGAATAGGATGGAGTGAACATACATACATACATACATACGTACATAAACATAAAGAAATATGTATGTTATATATCAAGGTAGCAGAGTCAAGAGGTTGAATTAGCCTGGAGAAATTAAGAAATTAGGGAAGGTTTTCTTTTTTTTTTAATTTTTTTTTTTAAGATTTTATTTATTTGTGAGAGAGAGAATGAGAGACAGAGAGCATGAGAGGGAGGAGGGTCAGAGGGAGAAGCAAACTCCCTGCTGAGCAGGGAGCCTGATGTGGGACTCGATCCCGGGACTCCAGGATCATGACCTGAGCCGAAGGCAGTCGCTTAACCAACTGAGCCACCCAGGCACCCCTAGGGAAGGTTTTCTAGACAGCCTCTCCTGAGATGGGTTTTGGAGGATGATAAGAGTGAAGAAAGTGGGGAAGGGCATTTCAGGCTGAGGAACAGTGTGTGCAAAAGAGCAGTGCAATGTAAGAACTACATTAGGATGGCTGACGGAGAACATGTTACAGCAGTCAAGTTCTGCCCCCAAACCTAAAAATGACAGTATACACAGTGTTTTGGAAAACCCATAACAGCGCTGGGAAACAAGAGGTAACTCTCAGTGACCTGAAACTTTGAGGGAACTTAGTAAGATAGATGACAAATAAAATTGGATGAGAGGGGGATAACCCTACCCTAAGTGAGGGCAGAAAGGCTGTGCTATAAAACAGAGACCACGCTCTTTTTAGGATTCCTAGCTCTGAGGCTGCTGACAGAGGAGATTGAAATAGTCCCAAGTCCACCCAAGGATGGGGGTAGTTTAGAAAACGGAGTAACAGTGGCCCCACAACTCATGGTCTAGTTGTTTGCACAACAGGCAGTAAAATGGCCACTCAGAGGTGGGAGCAGTGAAGATAGAGCCCTGGTTCAAAGTATGGGCAAGGAGTGGGGAGGTGCTGATACACGGGGGAGACCAAGTCCCCCAGCCTGAGAATAGCTCCATCCCACAGTCTGGCCAGTAGGGTGTTCCCCCCACTCCAGCACTAAAAAAGGATGGGGCAGATGGCTCCTTAAACATGGGTTAATAGGGAATATCAAGTATGAGAAAAATGTGCAACCAAGAATTATCCAACATGTAAGGGTATATAATAGAGTAAATATGAAGCCCTTATTAAAAAAAAAAAAAAAAACTTGCTTGGAAATGTGTTGACTCTGCAACACTTGCACACTGCCTAAAGAACTCAGCACTGTCATGGCCCACAGACACATGAGAAAATGCTCAACATCGCTCGGCATCCCAGGGAAATCCAAACCAAAACCTCAATGAGATATCACCTCACACCAGTCAGAATGGCTAAAATTAACAACTCAGATAAGGACAGATGTTGGTGAGGATGCAGAGAAAGGGGACCCTCTTACACTATTGGTGGGAATGCAAACTGGTGCAGTCAGTCTGGAAAACAGTGTGGAGGTTCCTCAAAAAGTTAAAAATAGAGCTACCCTATGACTCAGCAGTTGCACTACTAGGTGTTTATCTAAAGGATACAAGCATAGTGATTCGAAGGGCCACACACACCCCAATATTTATAGCAGCCATGTCTACAATAACCAAAATATGAAAAGAGTCCAGATGTCCATTGATGGATGAGTGGATAAAGAAGATGTGGTATATATACACAATGGAATATTACTCAGCCATCAAAAAGAATGAAATCTTGCCATTTGCAATGACATGGATGGAACTGGAGGGTATCGTGCTAAGTGAAATAAGTCAGTCAGAGAAAGATAAATACCATATGATTTCACTCCTATGTGGAATTTAAGAAACAAAGCGGATGAACATAGGGGAAGGGAAGGAAAAATAAAATAAGATGAAAACAGAGAGGGAGGCAAACCATAAGAGACTCTTAACTCCAGGGAACAAACTGAGGATTTCTGGAGGGGAGGTGGGTTGGGGGGATGGGGTAACTGGGTGATGAGCATTAAGGAAGGCGCATGATATAATGAGCACTGGCTGTTATATGCAACTAATGAATCACTAAACTCTGCTCCAGAAACTTACAAAAAAAAAAGAACTCAGTATTGTCTAAAAGAGTGGAGTTAAGGAAAGAAAGGTATGAGAATTTAAGGATTAACATAAATCCCTGTGTGGTCTAGGCAGAGACTAATCAGAATATGTGGAATAAGTGATTTGCAAAGAATAAGTGGTTTTGTCTCTGGAGCACACAAATCCCAGTTGTGCTATGAGTAAAAATAATTGGTCTGTGGTCCTATGAGCATATGCATCTCACAAGCTGGGATCAAACAGTTTGAGAATCTGTGTTGTGGAATATGACATGGCACAGTTTATCATTTTGAGAGTCATGTGGTTTTGGTCTCATTTCTCACAAGAGAGACACAAAATTTAGCAGAGTGAATCTGTAAGTAAAAGCTGGCTTGTTTACAAAAAGGAAATTTAAAATCCTCTCAGGACTAGTGAGGAGATCACTCCTGCAACACAAGAGTGAGCTATTATGGGGAAGAAACTAGAAATATTTGAAATAAGAATCCAGTTCTTCCCCAAAGAGAATGGGCTGAATAGAAGGATGCAAGAAACCCCACAAATTAATGAGTTAGAAGGGGGGGAAAGATGCACAAATGGAAGGCATAAAATAAAGTTTAAATGTGGTTAAAGGATCCAAAAGATGCAATTCCTTTAAGGGGGAGATGCAAACAAAAAATAGACATTGTGGAAGGCATAAGACAGGCAAAGAAATAGTGCAAGAAGTTTCTCCAGAGCTTAAGAAGACCAAAAAAAAAAAAACAAAAACATAACGCTTCAAGAGTTTCATGAGCATGAGACATAAGGATGGACAAGAAGAAACACCTACACTTTGAGCGAAATTGGGGAACACCAAGAGGGAAGAGTAATTCCTAAGATCTTTTCTTTTTAAAGAAAAATGAAGGGCCTACAGAGAGAGCAAGAAACTGAAGACAATGCAGCAGCTGCACCTGAGTTCCAGAATTCCATACTTGCGTAGAATTCTATCTACTATAATCTAAGGGCTGGACAGTGAAACAAGGAATAAGAGAGAAAGGGGTGAAGGGGGTAAGAAAGAGAAAAATAAGGAGAAAAATCTCTTTACTGTTTAAAAATAACAATCCAGAACTAAAATCCTATAACAGCACTGCCCAATAAAAATATAAGGGCAATATACTGTGGGCCACATCTGGAATTCCAAATTTTCTAGCAAAGCCACATGTCAAAAAGAGTAAAAAGAAAAGATGAAGTGAAATTTCACAATATATTTTATTTAAACCAATATATTGAAAATTTTACCATTTCAGCATGGAATTGATGTTCAAAGATGTTAATGAGATATTTTACATTCTTTTTTTTTAAGTCTTCAAATATAGCATGGATTTTAGCACTTCTTCATTCTAAGCAGGCATATTTCCGGGGCTCAGTAGCCACATGTAGCCAGTGGCTACTGTACTGATTAGCATGATCCTAGATGATCTCGCCCTGCTAGGAGACAGGAGAAGGATCGGGTAGAAAATAAAGTCTGAATAAGACTTAAATACCAAGTAAAGTTGGCAGGGAAAACTAATTCTCAATATTGGTAAAAATAAATTGTAATACACTTAAACACATTATAAGTGATTATAAAAATAATCATCATAGAATAGAAATAAAAGATATACTTCTAAAACATTGCAAAAAAAAACATAAAACAAAGAAAAGTTGGTAAATCCCATGAAAGTGTGAAAGCTACAGTAAGTAAGCCCTGTGAAAAGAAAATTTAAAAGTTAGGGAGCGCCTGGGTGGCTCAGTCGTTAAGCGTCTGCCTTCGGCTCAGGTCATGATCCCAGGGTCCTGGGATCGAGCCCCGCATCAGGCTCCGTGCTCCGTGGGAAGCCTGCTTCTCCCTCTCCCACTCCCCTGGTTGTGTTCCCTCTCTCGTTGTGTCTCTCTCTGTCAAACAAATAAATACAATCTTTAAAAAAAAAAAAAAGAAAATGTAAAAGTTAGATGGCATGACCATGTCCAAATAAATCTGTAATCCCAACTAATATGAAGTGATAAGATTAACCTGTTAAAAGACAAGAGATCCTCAGATTGGATTTAAAAAACAAAGCAAAACAAAAAAATTATGTTCTATGACAAACACACTTGAAACAAAATGAAGAGAAATGTTGAAAATAAAGAAACAGAAAAATGTGCAAAACAAATACTAACAACAACAAAAAAAAGGGCAGGTATAGCTAATGCCAGACAAAATTCAAGCAAAAAGACTTTAAAGAGGAAATGATACTAAGTATTTGATAAAAAGAAAAATGTACCAAGAAGATATATTATTTACAAAACTTTATAGATCCATGCAATATAAAACAAAAACTATGAAGAATAAAAGAAAATTTGTAATTCTAGAAATATAGGTGAGAGATTTTAACACATTTTTCTTGGAATTCAACATATCAAATATGCAGAAATAAGTAAAAATAAAGGAGATTTAAATTACACCATTAATATGTTTGATCTAAAAACTATGTATTAATCTTTCATATCTAAAAGTAGAAAATGAGCATTCCTTTTTCTTAAACAAACGATTAATTATAAAACACAAACAAGCAATGTACCAGCCTGCCAGGTCCACCATTACCTCCAGCTGTTTGTCCCTCCACAGGGACTCCCCAGTGAGGTGGATCCTCACTGTGAGGTGGATCCTTATGGACCATGGCTTCCCTGCTTTGGCTTCTGGATGGATCTGCCCCTGGAGAGACCTGGCAGGGGACCACAGGGGTGAGGAGGAGAGTGAAGTCAGGGTTCTTCCCCCACACTCTCTCACAGCTTCTGTCAACTTGCTTTCTTACAGAGCTCTCTGCCTCTGGGGCCAGAAAACTGTCCCTCCTTTACCCCCTCCAAGCCTAGGGCTGTTGCCATCTCTTGAGCAGACTTGACTAATGTCATCAGCATTTTGCCATTCTTGATTCATCTGCTCCCAACTCCAAGGCACATACACTTTTATTTGGGGAGAGGGACTGTTTTAAAGAAAATCCCAGGTACTTTTTTCACTCCTAATTAATTAAAAGGCATCTCAAATCTGAAAAAAAAGGGGGGGGGGCAGAATTCTTTTGATATAATCACCATGCCATATGATCCTTAATAAAATAAATAAATAAATTATTTAAAAAAACAAAACAAAACAAAAATAATATGTCCTGATAACATCTAATATCTAGACATTTCCAAGTTTCTTAATTATCCATATATGCCATTTCACAGCAGGATTTTTAAAAGTCTATTAATTTTAAGTATTTGTTATATCTCTTAAGTTTCTTTTCATTTTAAATTGTCCCCTTTTCTCTCACGTTACTGTCTTGTTAAAATCACTGGGCCTATAGCGTGTCCCATTCTGGGCTCACCTGACCTTGCCCACCCGATGTCCTTCAACCTGCTCCCCCATCCTCCATTCACCCATTCAGCCCATAGACTTGAGATTGAATGCAAACAGATCCTTAAATATATAATACTCTTTTTATTTTGCAAGAATACTTCATACATTGTGCTGTGTGTTTCTTATTAAAACATGTAGAACTTATATAATATCCACTTGTGACACTTTCATACATCTTAATATTGATCAGTGTGTTCAAATGAGAGTTTATGTTTAGAGATATGGGAGGCCTCTGCTGCTTTTCTATTTTATGTATTTTTAAGACAGAAAATTTCTTGAATTTTAAGAAAGATGAAGTTTACCACATCAACCTTTGAAATTTTGTAGCATACACATCCCCCTGAATAAAAGTAAGAGAGATGACATACAGGCAGAAAATGTTTTCAAACTATAAAAGAAAATAATTTTCTAAACATAAATAATTGCAAAGAAAGAAACACAGCTGATGAATAACAACTAAAAAGAAAGAAAAGCAACTAGTAGGAAAGTAAGCAAAGGATGCCATCAGGGAATTCCTAGAAAAGGAAGGTGATCATCAATAAAAGCACAAAAAGGGCTCCATCACAGTAATTAGGGATCAAATTAAAATATTAAGATACTGTCTTTATCTTATTGGTAAATTTTAATAGTTTGAAAATAAACATTCATTCACTTATTCAACAAATATTTTTGCATACCAAACCTGTGCCAGGCCTAATGCTAGGCATAGCTGAAAACCAAGTAGGTGCCCTATCCTTGAGAAACTTGCATTACTGAACAAGCAATAGTCAATAAATAAATAAACAAAGAACAACTTAAGTTCATATAATTGCATCTCTACCAATAAATGAATAGCATCACTTTGTAGACGGGAGTCAGGGGTTGGATGAGCTGTACAGGGAAAGCCTCACAGGATAAAAGGTGAGTGATTGAGATGTTTCTGCCCATATGAGTATCTGGAGGTGAGGGTGGTGTTGGGGTGGAGGTGGAGTGGACAGAGCTTTCCAGAATGAAGAGTTGGGCAAATATCCAAAGATGGGAATGAGTCTGCCATTTTGGAGGCATAAGAGGTCAGTGTGTCCAGAGCATTGTGGCTGGTGTAGTATGTGTCCTATTATATCATGTCAGAATTTACATAATATAGCCATTTGTCATGAGCAGGGTGAGATGTGAAATTCCAAATGTAGAATGAGACAATATCAAGGAAGGATCAAAATGACCACTTCAAAAAGTTTGGATGTGACTTAAAATGCTGTGAGAATCCCTGAAAACTTTGAGACAGAGGAGAGATGGGATCTGACTTTTTTTTTTTTTTTAAGTTTATTCTGGGACTAGGTGGAGAAAGTATTGAGGATAGAAGAATGGAAGCAGGGAGAACAGTTTGGAGCTGAAGAGGAGAGAATAAGCAGGTAGAGTCTCAGGTCTTGCCAGCAGACTGGATAATTAAAAAGAGAAAAGGAGGAACAAAAGATGACTCCAGGTTTTGTCTTGGGCACCTGGGTGAATGTTGGTGCCATCGACTAAAATAAAAGGAGATGAGAGGAAGCAGAGGTCCTTGGAGTAGTTTCAAGACTGTTGGCTAATAGGAACCACTGAAAACATCAGCAGCAAAAGGAAATAATCAGTTTGGCCATTTTTGAAGAATGATTTAGGGAAGGGTAATGATCCTAGGGATTACCAAGAAGTGAATATAGGGGTTCTTGCAACAGCTTAAGGCACTCAATAGTAAGACTCAAAACCAAGGTCATGAGAACAGTGGAAAAGAGAAGACAGTTTCCAGAGAAATGAATAAGGTAGAACATAAAAGTCTGTTGGATGGTTGGGGAGGAAGCCAGAAAGATAAAGTAACCATGAGGACTCCCAGATTTTTGGCCTGAGTAAAGATGCGAAAAGGGTATCATCCAACAAATAAAAAGGTTAAAAATAATGGAGAACAAATGTCTTTCTCTGGATAAAGCTATACATTTCTCAAGGATTGGGCCCAGGCCCAAATGGTGGTGGGTTGAAATGGACAGATTAATACAACAACAATGGTCACAACAGGAACATTGAAACCACTGGTTTCATTATCATTCCCTGATAATAAACTTGATTAGCTTACTACAACATTGCTACTTGCTCCTTGAGAAACAGTAACAAAGATATTTGATACACTGTGTATCAAAGTGTAGGATGGGAGAATAAGTAGGGCAGGAGAATTGCTTTACTTTTATTCATAAACAATAATTATGAAAATATGGGCAACTTTTCAAAGAACTGTTTAGGGTTGTGAAGGATGATGAATAGAGAAGTGGGCAAGTTGCTTGATCAGAAGATAAAAGAGGGCTTCTTTACAGACAGCCCATCCTCAGCACTAGCTTGAAGACACATAGGTGAGTCCCAGTCAATTAAGCCTAGTTATCTGTCAATAACATTAAAATAACATGATTTACAAAGAGTATGAATTGAGCATATTCAAGCACAAAGGTATTCAACTAATTACTGAATTGAATCCAATTTTATATTTATTTTCCTTCTTTTTCAGCATTGCTAAAAGAATATTTTCAATGGACAGATTTTTTTTTTTTTTTTTTTACAGTTCTTATCCAAAATTATCTAGGGAACTACTTAATTTCCTTTTACTCTAGCAACTGGATGAATGTAACTCAGATTAACGGTCATTTCTCACTAGTAATTATTCATTACAGATGGCTGAGAAATATTTCAAAAAGTCATGCTTACACAATGTTGAATACCAACTTTAAAAATTATTAATTCAACAATTTCAAATAAACTTCCAATCAAGAAGAACTGAAGTGATTTCATAATGCATCTAAATATTGACTTTTGTTCTTCAACTTTTGGGTGTTTCAATAGCAAGATAAGGAAATACCAACCAAGGATTAAAATCCCAGCCTTGTGATCATTATACATTATGATTTGTGTGATGGTACAGATGGACACGGAAATAGTGAGCACTGGTTAATCTGGTCTGTAATACCTCATGTTTCTCTTACACCTCAGCTGGAGAAATGTGTTTTACTATCTACCACTAATAAATATTCTTTCCCTCTTTGTATTCAAGAAGCATTAGTTATATGATACTCTATTTCCACTCTAATTTGTACTCTGATTACACTAAAAATTGGATATTACAATTCTTAGTGATATGCCGCATAATCCAGAGTGTCCTAAAAATCCCAGAGAGATGGTTGACCAGATGCCCAAACACTGCTAGTGTGGCTTTCTTTCATTCCTAGAGAGGTTTAAAGGAGTTGTATTATTTCTTGAACTTACATTCCTATTTTCTACACCTTGTGGGTATGAGAGGATTTACACAACAGTGTTTCTCCATGTTTTATTAAAGATAAGATACGCCAGAATTACCTGGATTGCTGATATGTTTTCTGCAGGACTTTCCAGCTCCTAAAAAAAGTGCTGTTTCTTTGCTTCTCTGATATTTAAAATTATTGGTTATAGCATTTCCCAAGTGTGTTGCATGTTTTAACCAAGAATTTCATGTGACCAGTATATAATTTTTTCTCTCATAGCTGACACATCCTGGGAAGCACACTTTTACCAACATGAATGAGATCTAGATAAGGAATAGCTATCTCTGTATTAAACATGACTGACTTTTAAAAAGGTTATAATTTGACTCATTTTGTTTTCTAAAATGTAAGAATCAGTAATTAATCAATAGATACATCAATCGATACAGACAGACACAAATTTCTTAAAAATGTGTCCTTGGGGTGCCTGGGTGGCTCAGTTGGTTAAGTGATTGCCTTTGGCTCAGGTCATGATCCTGGAGTCCCAGGATTGAGTCCCGCATAGGGCTCCCTGCTCGGCAGGGAGTCTGCTTCTCTCTCTGAACCTCCCTCCTCTCATGCTCTCTATCTCATTCTCTCTCTCAAATAAATAAATAAATAAATAAATAAAATCTTTAAAAAAAAAAAAAAGAAAAAAAATGTGTCCCTGAAGTTCACTGATGCTCATGCCTATATCTCCTGAGATAAGGCAAGGAGAGAAGTAGAACTATTTTCTGAAAAAAGGAAATTAGTAGCCAGAGCACTCCAGCATAGTCAAACCTGCCTTCCTATCACAGTAATGAAGACATATATTAGGTAGGGCAAGTTAATAAGAATAAGCATATTAAAGATAAATTATCCAGAATAATACAAATTTTTTATCTGATTAAAAATGGGCAGAGGACATGAACAGACATTTCTCCTAAGAAGACATCCAGATGCTCAACAGACACAGGAAAAGATGCTCAGCATGACTAATCATCAGGGAAATGAAAATCAAAACCACAATGAGATATCACCTTACACATGTCAAAATGGCTAAAATCAAAAACAAAAGATATAGCAAGTGTTGGTAAGGATGTAGAGAAAACCTCATGCACTGTTGGTGAGAACGCAAATTGGTGTGGCCTCTGTGGAAAACAGTATAGGAGGTTTCTCAAAAAATTAAAGATAGAATTACTAGATGACCCAGTAATTCTACTATTGAGTATTTACCCAAAGAAAACAAAAACACTAACTTTAAAAAATATATGCACCCATATATTTATTGCAGCATGATTTATAATAGCCACGATATGGAAGTAACCCATATGTTCACTAATAGATGAATGGATAAAGAAGATGCAGTATATACACACAATGGAATATTCCTCAGCCATAAAAAGGAATGAGATCTTGCCACTTGCAACAACGTGGATCGATTTACTTGGTATAATGCTAAGTGAGATAAGACCATCAGAGAAAGACAAATACCATATGGTTTCATTCATATGTGGACTTTAAGAAACAAAACAAATGAACAAACAAACAAAAATGACAGACAAAAACAAACAGATGGTTACCAGAGAGGAGGTGGGTGCCGGGATGGGTGAAAGAGGTGAAGCAGATTAAAAGTATATTTATCTTGATGAGCACTGAATTATATATAGAATTGTTGAATTATTGTATTACACACCTGAAACTAATATAACATTGTATGTTAATTATACTTTAATTTTTTTAAAAAATAATAAAAAAATAAATTACCTCAAATAATGCAATTTTTTAGCAATCTCATCTAATTCTCACTTTAAAGATGAGGGAGCCAAGGGTAAGAGCAAACAAAACTAGCAAGTGGCATTCCTGAGACTGGAACCCAAGGGTCCTAATGTCTAGCTCACTGTTCTTCCCATGCAAAGACCTTCCTCCTTTGTAGTTTGAGTAAAGGTGACCCTGGTTCAAAAACAAAGGTTTTGGTATCAAGACAAAGCAGTGAACCTGACTTCAAAGGCAGTCTTGAGGGCAAAAAAGGGAATGAATGACTATAAAGCTCATAAGATTTGGCCACAAGTAAATGGAAGGGAGGGTGAAGTTACCTGAGCTGAACCCAGTATGCACTATAAGGCAGTGGCTGTCCTGAACAACAACTAAATCTCCATGATGCCATAGGCTTACAGATCATCGCATCATTATGATTGGGCTATTTAACCATGCACCCTGTTTCTCATTTTTTCTTCAGTACCTGACTATACATTTATTTTGGCAAAAGGATTTATTACTGACTTGGAAATAAATCAGGTACATTTTAGACTCCAAATTCCAATGGCAGGTAGATTATTTACATAGATTTGCATCTAGGTGTTCCTCACTTATTGATATGAAGACAGTCAGAAAATGCACTCTTTGTTACATAGTTTTAGAATGGTTTACAGTGCCATTGGTGGGATCAAAATGATTTTGGATGAATATGATGATTGCCTCAAAGAAAATTCTTTGTGTGTGAAAGAAAGTGTGGTAAGGTATTTGTATTTCCAGTAAACATGTATAAACCACATAAAGGTTGAAATGAGAAGTCACAGAAAAAATAGGGTTATAATAGAGCTTGCTTTGTGTCTAGTTGAAGACCATGTTGCTGCCAATCCTTACCAATTCAGTGAATGTCCCTCCACTCCCAACTGCCAATCCCTGCATCTCTTTGCTGAGGACTTTGGTTGCTGGAGTCTGTTCTTCCTGAAGGTGCTACTGGCTGGGATTTCTGGAAAATTAATACTCCTGGGAACAGACCTTGACCAATCACTGAGACAGTTAGTAGGTAAATGCCCCAGTCCCCTAGCCCCTTGGTTGGGATGACTGAGACTAGTCTTATATACTGGCTCCCAGAGGTTCCCTTGAGGATTCAGCTCCTGTTGCTCACAGAGGTAACTGGCTTGATGATCCAGCCTCTATTAACTGCCTTCCTGTCTCACTTTCCTACTCCTTAACCAATGTTTCCTGGGACCACCCCCTAAATACACTCCTTGCACTTGAATCCTTGGTTTTGGTCTGCTTCTAGGGGTATGCGACTCAGACAATATGACTTGATTCACATTCCTCCTTAGATTAGCTCTGAGAAGGGTTAGAAGCAAGGGTGGAGGTGCACCATGAAGGCCAACATCTTGCTGATTGCTCCCTTGCTAATGCGTTTTCCAAGTTCCAGTTGGGTGAATGCAACCCACTTCTGCATCCCTTCCAACTCGGCACATCCACTGCCAGGAGCAGAGAGCATTGGTGTAAACATGACATTTTCCTCATGCTCAGCAAGACAGGAAGTTCATTAAATTTGGTATAAATCTTTGCCTTTAAAGTGCCAGTTGGTGATTTATTTTCTCCTTCTGTTTAGATTTTTTAGAGCATAGGTGCCAACCTCTGGAATCCAATCCAAAACCCAAGCGAAGTCCTGTTGATAAATCAACAAAAGCCCTGTTTGCACAACGCAAGCCAAATGCAAATCTCTTATCCTTGAGAGCGAGTCTAATGACCATTTTTCAATGTTATAAAAGGTGCCATGTCAAAGCATCTTACTAATTCTCACCTTGGCTTCTAAAAAACATCCTCTGGCTGCCTTCTTTCAAAGAAAATCCACAGATAAATAAAACCTCCAAAGGAACACCATGGCGGCAAATCCATCTGAGGAGAAAGAAAATTGCTTCAGGATGTAGTTGCTGGGCATATTTACACTTATCTCTATATCACATTTGGGCAACACAGTTCATCAGTGTGTGCGTCCTCATCTACTTTTTACACAAGATATAAGAGGAACCTAAATAGCATTGTAAGGCATTGCTAACTTCTTGTTATCAACTGAGGCTTGAGCATCAGACCGTAGCCATCTAACCTTCTGTTTTTTCATCTTAGGAATACTGAAAAGATGAAATGCATTCACTTGTCTGCTCCTTCAACCAAGAAATATTTATTGAGCATTTACTCTGTGCCAGAGCTGGGCCAGGCTTGGGGATACACAGGTGGGCCAATGGAAGGAAGGTCAGCGGCAATGAAGCAGCAAAAACAAAGAGACAGACAAAAAATGAGGCTGGGAATGTTAGTGTGAGGCAAAGCACACCAGGCCTCAAAGGCTGTGATGAGAAGTTTGTGCAAAGAGCCATGGAAAACCATTAAAGGGCCTTAAGCAAGGGAATGAGTGGCATGGAAATAAGATAAAGGGCAAGAAAAAAAAATGAATGAGGTAAGAAATTATAGCATGAGTCACCTAGACCAGGGTCTGGTGCAACACAGGCAGTCAAGAAATGGAAATGCTTGGGCGCCTGGGTGGCTCAGTCGTTAAGCATCTGCCTTCGGCTCAGGTCATGATCCCAGGGTCCTGGGATTGAGTCCCACATCAGGCTCCCTGCTTGGCAGGAAGGCTGCTTCTCCCTCTCCCACTCCCCCTGCTTGTGTTCCTGCTCTAGCTATCTCTCTCTCTGTCAAATAAATAAATAAAATCTTTTTTTAAAAAAAAAGAAAGAAATGGAAATTCTTGCTGCTCTGCTCTACCCCTTTCCCTCAGAAGCAAGAGTTATCAGCCTGCCCTTAACCACCCCCTCTAAGGCGGTATTACCTGGTAACTGTTAAGCCGTCACCTACCTCCATGATCCAATTACCCCATGGGGGCAAAGATCATTTATTCTTTGAGAGGAGGAAATTGGGAATTAAATTTTATGAGCCAACACAGAAAAGGTTTCTGTTGGACAAGAATCATCATAAAATTGTTACACATTTCATATCAATGCATGTAGTGAGGCACAAATGAGGTTATGGAATTCTGGAAGTCATTATATGATCAAAGACAGCTCAAATGGTTGGGTAAGAGTGAAAGAGATATGCCTTCATAAACATCAGGCATGCATCCTTCAAAAGTTCTTGGCAAGTTTGTTAAATCCATTTTTTGGCAAATAGAATAAGTATTTGAAAGAACAAGTGCAGTTAATTAGGTATAGCTATTATTCATAAAATTTTGTAATTAGGTAAGAGATAAAAATTGTTGATTATAAGACTTTAGCTTGGAAAATGTTGGAATATAGAGATTTGCAAAGGTAAAGACATCTAAACAATTGAATGTGACTGAATGAAAGGATTTCTGTTGAGCTCATATCCTTAAAATACACAAAAGATGGACAGAGACAAACACCGAGCTGTGTCACCATCAAAAGTTTTAAGGAAACCAGAAGACTAATACTAATGATGCTTTCAAAAACAAAAATTCTAAGAACCTCCAGAAGGCTTTATTTTGCTATATTTAGATCAAGAAGAACAAGGAAGGGATGAACCCATTACTGGGTATAGATTTAATAATCCATCAAGAAGAATGATCTTACAACTGAAAATTTGAAAGAGAGAATCAAAATCCAGCATTGAGGAAATGCTAAGTGCCAGATTTTAAAATGGAAACTGCAAGAACTGGCAGATTAAATCACAGAGCTATCCTTGGTAATTAAAAAAAAAAAAAAAAAAAAGACCCAAAACAAACAAACAAAAAATCCAAAACGCCAACCAAGAGAATTGTTAGAAGTCTGGAGAGAAGCAATGGTTGCTATATTTTTCAAAGACTCTTTAGGCTGTATTCTGGGCATGATAAACAAGGGAATTTGTGGTTGATCCTTAGAAAAACTCTAAAATGAAAATTTAAACATGATTTCTGAGCTCTTCATAAGGAGTGAGCATCAGGAACCAAACTAAGTTTACCACAACACGTCTTTCCATATGACTTTGATTTTGTTTCTCGTTGTGTTACCAAAGAGGGAGATTGGGACCACACGATAGAGCCACCTGGGTTTATTTCTTGAGGACATGGACAAAAAATTAGTAAAAGACAATTATGCTAGATACCTCTAAATCAGAAAGGTCCATTGCTGATGTAAAATGAAGATGAATTCCTCACTGGACACTCCATCTGCTTTGGATTCAGGTTGTCATCTTGGACTTTCTTTGAGTGTGGGTAGAGAAATCCACATATAAAGTTCTTCCTACAAATTAGATAATGCACAGTGAAGAGTTGGTAAACTGTGGTAACCTGTGAATTGTTGGACAGTTATATCATAATTCTTCTTAATTTTTAATGCTATCCTTTCTGGCAGGTGGACACTAAGTTACTCTCATCTTCTGGGTAAAAGTGAAGCTTTAGTGATTTGTAGAAAAGCAATTGTATTTGGGGTTAGCTAAATGATAATCATCCTATGGTCCTAGACTGATATGACCAGGGGAAGGAAGTTAAAATTCTCTGATCAACATTGAGCAAAGTGCCCACCACTTCTGCAAGAGTTTTAGCTTGGCAAGGAAACAGGCAAGTTTTGCTTTAACATGGACAGTGGTGCCTGCATTCTGATCCAGCGAGCTCCATTCCAACATGGCCCCGGAGAAGCTCTGCACGGCAGAGCCCTTACATCATCTGCACTATATGTACACTTGGTCAGGCTGTGTAAACTTTGACATGTGGGTGTCAATCTTTCTCATATTTGCAGATGGCTTTATCAGAGCATGATTAGTTTCCAGAACAAATTTGAGCAAAAGAAAACATTACCTACAGTATGTAAGCCAACAGAGCAGCTAGTTTTCAGATTTGTCTATTTACATGGGCACTGGATGTTTTGCTAAGGCTCTCTAAAACTGATGGTAATTGAACAGTGCCAGTGTGTTAGTGGAGGCTGATGAGTTGTAAAGGTTTTATAAACAACCAGGGTGGATTTGGCCACAGCCTTTCTAGTAATGTTTGTTAATCTCCCTGAGCAAGTGTGCACCTAACACAATGTAAATACTCCAGAATTTGGAGGTGTCAATAGTGTAAGTTTTACTGTTTGTAAAATCATTCTTTGATATCATCAGTAAGTTTACTGAATGTCCCATGGCCAAATATAATAAAACCTTAAGTAAGCTCTTGCAGAGAAATAAGGGAAAACAACATGTGTTTTATTTTTACCCCATTGCATGTTTGTTAAAGGATCATCGTAGACTGATAAATACAGTCGTGGCTGTGCCTGTGTGTAGATTTCTGTTTGGCTCCCAGTGAAGGCGAGTTTTATTTCACTCTGAGAAGGAAAAGCATCTGTTTACAATTATTTCGCGGCTTAGTTTACATATTTTGCTGAGAAAGACTGACTGTAGAATTTCCAGGGAAAATCTGTATTGTCCCCAAATTATCAGCATGGGACAAAGTTTCGTTAAGACTGATCTCAATTAGAATTGAAGGTGTGAGAGTTGCCTGTTATAGCTTTGTTCAGGTACTGAAATTCCTATGCATACACCTGTTTGTGGGTGTGGCTGTGCTTTCAAATGATGTCAAATAATGTCCGATGAGACCTCCCCTTCCATCTGAGCACCCTTGTAAACCACTAGAGGGCCTATCCATTTGCAAGGTTCTCTGGGCGAGGAGAAGAAATCCTTCTAAATATCAGAGAAAAATCTCTGAAAGTTTTTTTGTTTTTGTTTTGTTTCTGTTTTTGATGAAGAAGCTTACTGACCACGCGCCCCACCCACACCCTCCCCGTTGCTGGTATCTGTGAAAACTTTGGGAATCTGCAGTGCCCAGGATGCATTGGACAAGACGACCGCCCTCGGGGTTAACGACCAGCCTCTCTGGCCGCAGTATTGATGGATGGCAGAGGAAATGAAGCTGCGGTGACATTTTGAAGGGGAATTTGTGAACCACAGATATGAGCATGACCAGCACAGCGTAGCGGCACGTAAAATCAATACAAATAACCCATACCTTAATACCTTGATCCGGGGAAGAGGCTGGATTCATCAGACCCTCAGAGGGGAGCGGCCCGAGGCCACCTGCTCTGGGCGAGCGTGCTATTGACTTGCTCTGCAGAGGCATTAAGCCAACCACAATTAGGAGGCTTTCTTTTTCTTTTCTTTCTTTCATTCCTTTTTTTTTTTTTTTTTTAAGCAGTTCTTTCCCCCAGAAATAATTTTCTGGAGAAATGTGTGCAAGAGTAC
This sequence comes from Mirounga angustirostris, assembly GCF_029215605.1. Taxonomy (NCBI): domain Eukaryota; kingdom Metazoa; phylum Chordata; class Mammalia; order Carnivora; family Phocidae; genus Mirounga; species Mirounga angustirostris. The sequence continues at coordinate 91,252,131 of NW_026991718.1, read as the reverse complement.
AAAACATCCTTGAAAAACACCCTTGCAGTGACACTGATCATACATGTTGTCATTGCAAAATCTAAGGCACTGCGTTTTCTTTCTCCACATTTTACAAGTTGTCTGTTTTTGAATCTGCTAAAATAATCCCAGAGACGTACACTGCCTTCTGAAGGTGGGGAATGAGCCTTCCATTTTGTGAGCCCACAGTTGTCCTCTTACTGCTCACTGTGGAAAGGAGTCATTTTCTCTTCTTTGTGGCATAAGATTCTTATGTGCATAACTAAGTTTGTGCGGCTAGCCAAAAAATCAATGGGCGCTAAGACCCTGTATTATAAAAGGGCGGGACTCTATTGATTGCAATATTAAATTTTCTCTTTTTGCATAATCACATTTAAGGGGATGGGTTACAAAGAACCCCGTGGCCAATGTATTTTTGAAGAATTTTCTTTCTATTTCTTGTTTTACCTCCTCTTGATATGTGATGCAATAAATGACTTCATTTTACAAAAATAGGGAAACTCAGAGTTCACGTTATTTCAGAATGATAAAGTGTGTAGGATGAACACATGGAAAAAGGTAAGGGGAGCACAATTTTTTTGAGCACGTCTTTCTTGTGTGTAGTCCTTGTTTGGTTCTATTTGGAAGGAACTGGAAGGCACAGTGAACGCCAGACACACTAGTGTGTGGATGACTCCTAATGTCGGTGTGGAAAACGGAATATTCTCTGAAATCGTTCAATCTCCTATTTCTAGCTAAACGTCTGAGTAACCGGGCAGCCTCATTTATCATAAACAAAGACTTGGCTGCTTAAACAGGGCAATCTTTAAGTAGCATTGGACTAAATCTCTCACAAAACAGAAAGGAATGAAACTATGAGAATTATTTTCTCAATCATATTAGTCAATGCTTGGAAGGGAAGCGAATAGCTGACTTTTCTAGCCTGTGTGAGTGCAAGGATAAGATGGTAGATTCCTTTCCCATTATTAATTATTTACTTTTTAAAAGGGTAACCCTCTGCCTTTTAATTATGTGGGATGTGGACGTTGGGGCACAAGAACCATCTGTCCCCCTGAACTGCAAGGCGATGGCAAGAATGCTCCACACCCCAGTATGGTTTGGTCTCAGGGCCAAATGCGGCCCCAGCCTGGATGGGAGTTTCTCCCCCTGCCCTCGTCTGCCCCGACAAGCCAGGCGTGAAAGATCTGACACCAAAAGCTCTCAGGACTTGAAGCATCGGGTTCTGAAACCTGTGGAGTCCTTTGCAAATGCCTGCATGAACCCGAGGCTCTGCAAGGTGAAAGTCATGGCGGCACAGAGTTGTGTGTGTTAATGTGTGTACAGAGTAACTCTGTTTGTAGGTCCTTAGTAGAAGGGTGTCTAATGTTGACTTTTTGAGGCTAAAATTGTTTGAATTTTCTATCCCGACTCTAAGCCACCTTACAGAGGGCTCTTTTTTCCTTGCTGTTTGTACATTCATTACCTTTTAAAATGTCTTGAAGTAGTAAACAATCCAACAGTTCTCCCTCCGTCCACCCCATTGTCAAGAAGAATGGGGGCCAGACCGCCAAGGGCGCGTCAGAGACTGTGGCTTGCAAGCTTGCCCTAGTAATAAATATTTGGAGCTTTGGGGCAATTATTCCCACACATTGTGCAGCCCTCCCAATCCTTCGTTAAAGCCAAATCAGATACTAGAAGGAAAACACAGAGCACAAGGTGTGTTTGTAAGAGTGTATTTCTAGTAATTAACACAAGGCTCTGGTTTTTGGGTTGATAAATTGTTGCAAAGAAAGAAATAAGTATAAGAAATAGAACCCCTCTGCATTTGTATGAATGTGCCTGTGCACCGTATTTTCTGTAACTTGAACAAAACTCCTAAAAGTCACACTGCATTTTGCTTTCGTTTGAGCCACAGTGACGCATTTGCAATTTTCTTCTCAGGGGAAAAGGAAAATCACTTTATTCCAGCCACGTCATTCCCAGTCTTTGTGCATGAAGGTATGAACACACATCTCTATTTCTTTTGCTTAGGATGGGGGTGGCGAAAGCACAGGGACAGGGGGATCTTTCCATTTGGCTCCTTGACATCCTTGGTGGGAGAATTTCCTTTTGTTCCTGCAGGCCAGCAAGTTAGAGAAGGCTTGTAATGACTACATTGTCAGGTTAAATTAAACGCAGTGCCCTCGTGGTGGCCTGTCAGCTTAAGGCGCGCCCTCTCTCTCAGGGCTCCTGCGGAGACTCCCACAAGCCCCTTATTGTCTCAGTTAAAAGGCCAAGCAAGTCAGCCTATTCCCATTCCTCTTCCTATTCTGGAACAAGGTCCCAGTGCACGTCAACCTTGGTTTTGTGTGTGAGAGTGTGTGTCTCTCAGGGTGGGGCTGCGGAGGTTCAGTTTGAAACCAGACTGTCCTGACTTTATCTCCATGCAGAAGTACGTCTGGCAAAGAAATGGTTACTCTGGAGGATGGAGGGAGGCACGCCCCACTAATAAATGGAGAAGGGTCCTCTTGCCCTGGGATGAGGCCAATTAGAGCACACGCGCGTGGTGTGGGAGTCAGTCTGAGTGGCATCCAACAGCAGTCTCCCCAGGAAGAAGGGAAACCCAAGGCCATCACCAGGCCCTCTTTTCTTCATAATAATGAAGGGGCTAAGTTGCATTTTCCAGAGGTGGTGCAGCTCCATTTTAACCAGAGGCTGCTTATAGGCCACCCTTATCAGGCCTCAGCTCAACTTTACAGTATTCTGAGCAAGATCCAAAGGACTCATGTGGACAAGGACTTTGGGGTTCAGGGTTTGGCATCGAAAGAGCTACGTTCAGATCCCCATCTTCAAGCATCTATGAGCAAGGACTTGGGTAAGTCTCTTGAGCTCTGTGAATCTCCTCCTGCGAACTTACAAGGGATCAGTGAACTCATGAGTGGGAAAGCCAAGATCAGGAAAACGTATAAAAATGGGATATTTAGGAAAGAAGACAGGATATCAAATATGTTATCTGCAATTGGAAAGAGTTCAAAGGAAAATGCTCAGTCAAGAGAAGGAACAAGGTAAAAAGGATACAAGTCATTTTCCCCCAAAGTTTTATTGAGTCTTATTAAGGAGTCTGTAAGTGACAAGTGTCACCCTGTGACCTGACAAAAGTTCTGGCGCTTACTGCAGTTTATAAATAGGTGAGTCCCTAAAACTTAGGGTCATAGGGACCACCTTCCACCCATTCCTCGTAAATAATATTAGGAATTAGTGTCACTCTTGCAGGTTGGGCTCTCTGGGAAGCAGACATCCAGTGGAAGTCAGGGGTGCAAAACGGTTATTGGGGGATAACCATGAATAAGGAAAGGGGAGGCAGCAAGATTGGGAGCCATCCAACCACAGCAGGACCTGGCAAAGTCTATGCTTGTTTGAAGAACGGCACAGTGAGCAGAAGTTGCCAGGCCTTTGTACCACTGGGCCACCCTTAAAGGGCTCAGAAGCTGTCTTTAGCTGGACAGAGGGCCCTCACTCGAAGGGCAAGTTGAGCCCCGCATCTCAGTACCTGGTGCACCGACCGACCGCCCCAGCCCCTTCATTGCCCCATGAGATGCCCAGAGTCTCTGGAAAAGAACTTGTGCTGAGAACTTGGTCCATTAGGATGTTTTCACTGTTCTGTGTACAAAGATGTGCACAATAGAACATTTTTAAAGAATTGGATCAGATAAACTGATGAACTCTTGAAAAACTGTCATGATTCCTTTTTACCACGTGAGAAGTATGTAATACATTGTACAGTTTCTCCTTTCATGGTGGCTGCCAGGAGTCAGGGAACTACAGGGAATTTTAGCCTAGTTTGTTGTTTTTCAAATGTTTATGCTTTTAATATTGTAGGTGTGTATCTAATGATTGCTGAAGCCAGAACTGTTTCCAAGTTTAGCCTAGTTACTGATAAAGAGTGTCCATGGCATCTTTATTCTGCATATTTTTGAACTTGTGTTTAACTATTTTATTCCTTATATTTTACATTTAGCATCCATAAGTGTTCTTTTGGAAGTATGGAGATACAAAACATTGATATTTAGATACGGTTATAGATATCTATCATTTTGGGGAATCATCTAGTTTTGGGTTTTTTTTTTAAATTGTGATATGATTATTTTATTTCATTTTATTTTATTAATTCCAGTGTAGTTAACATACAGTGTTATATTAGTTTCAAGTGTGCAATATAGTAATTCCACAGTTCTATACATTACTCAGTCCTCATCAAGTTATGTGCACTCTTAATCCCCTTCACCTATTTCCTCCATCCCCCCATCCTCCTCTTCTCTGGTAACCAGCAGCTTGTTCTCTATAGTTAAGAGTCCGTTTTTTGGTTTCTCCCTCTCTCTCTCTCTCTCTTTTTTTCTTTGTTCACTGTTTTGTTTCTTAAATTCCACATAGGAGTGAAATCATATAGTATTTGTCTTTGACTAACTTATTTTGCTTAACATAATACTCTCTAGTTCTGTCCATGTCATTGCAAATGGAAAGATTTCATTCTTTTTATTGCTGAGTCATATTCCATTGTATATATATACCACATCTTCTTTATCCATTCATCAGTCGATGGACACTTGGACTGCTTCCATATCTTGGCTATTGTAAATGATGCTGCTGTATAAACTTTGGGGTGCATATATCCTTTTGAATTGGTGTTTTCCTCTTCTTGGAGTAAAGGCTCAGTAATGTGATTACTAGATCATATGGTAGATCTATTTCTAATTTTTTGAGGAACCTCCATACTGTTTTCCACAGTGGCTGCCTCAGTTTGTATTCTCACCAACAGTGCACAAGGGTTCCTTTACCTCCACATCCTCACCAACACCTGTTGTTACTTGTATTTTTTATTTTAGTCATTCTGACCTAAATGGGAGACTTGAAACCATAAAAATCCTGGAAGAGAGGACAGGCAGTCATTTCTCTGACATCGGCCATAGCAACATCTTTCTAGATATGTCTCCTGAGGCAAGAAAAACAAAAGTAAAAATAAACTATTGGGACTCTGTTAAAATAAAATCTTCTGCACGGTAATTCTTTTTTTATTTGAATATATTTTCTGGTCCAGTCGGTTCTGCCTTTTGTGTTGCTTTTCCCATCTTACCCAACCCCTTCCAGTAGTCACGCAGTGATGTCCACATCCTCACCATACACCATACACCAACCACTGCACTAAATTTAGCTCAATCTTGGATGTACCAACACCCAAAGAAACACAACCCCTTCTCGGCATATTCTGTCTGTGGTGTGTCTCGGTAACTTCTGTCACAGCGCATGGGCTCTGCTGCTGAGATGTGGCTTCTTCTTCCCGCCCCGCTGCTTATGAGCTGGCCCTTAGGGATGTGGTGGAAATGCTCTGAGCCTCCATTTCTCTTCTGTGACATGAGCCTGCGAACACCCCCTCTCAGAGTGCTTCAGAGAGTGAAATAAGACAGCATATGGAGAGCACTCTGTGCCCAGGAGACCCTGGAGGCCTCACTTCCCATTCTCGGAATCTCCATAGTAATTATGGCCACATTACAACAGAAAGCGCTTAACCAAAGTCTTACAGAGTGTTCCTAAAGAGACCAGGCTCACAGATACGGGCCCTTTCCCATCTCTGGGCTCCTTGAACTATAGGCAGTTCTTTCTGTCACTGTTCTTATATGTCGCTTGGTAGCTGGCAGTACTAGGAAGAGCTTCATACGTTATTGATCATAATGATGCTCAAACCCCATAGAGGCTGTAATTTCCTCAAAACCTGTGGCTGAGCAGGAGGGGTGGAAGCTGCTCATAGCCCTCATGAGTCTACCCCAGATAGATGTTGTAAGGAAACAAGAATAACAGTTACCAATGTTCCTTCTCATCTTCTTAAAAGCAAAGTTAAAATCAGTCCAGTTATGCTATGGAGGACCTTTCTTTCCTAAATAACTCAGCAGAGTGCTGTAGGGGAACATCATGAGACATCTAGAGCTAGAAGTCTGTGAAGCATCCCTGTCCTTCTTTATTGACAAAAGTGATGGAAGACAGTAAACCAGTCCCCTATGCACCAGAGAAACAGTCACCCACATCTAGGACTAGCCTGGCTGAGTAGTACATACCCAACTAGGAGACTCGACTCTGTAGAAGAAATACCTCATATTTCAGCACATAGATACACATACCTCAAGGCACTTTACTGGGGCATTTCATGACAATATGTAAATGGTGCAAAAAAGAATTCTCCCTCTCCCTAATACTCACCTATCCCTTCAACCCTACCTGCATCCTCCTGGCCCAACCCAAATATCCCATAGGATGACCTATGTGTCTGTTCCAATGACAGATCCTGGGGTACCTTGGAATATTCCAAGTGGTGCACTCTCCCCACGGAGCAGCAGCAGATCCACAGGTGTGGGAAGAAAATATTTAAATTTATATACATGAGGATGTTTATTTCATCATTTTTTTAAATCAAATTTGTATATGCGTTATACTATTCGTGATATAATAATACACAACAGGTAAACAAATATATTTGCATGTGTTAGGGTATGTGCCCTTCTTATAACCTATGGGGATTTGGCCAAAAAATGTTTGAGACAACCACCATACCAAAGACCTCCTCCAGATGCAAATTCTCATTGCTCACTTATGTCCAAACTCAGTGATTCTCAGATTTGAACTTTGAAAAGAGGCAAATAGTGCCACTGCTTTGCAAAGTGCAAGGCTAGTCTTAAATCACCAGCTTGATATAATCAAAGCTGACTTTCGCTCCACTCTGTGTGCATTTGGGTTTCTCCCCATCTCTGCTTTCCCTGCACAAATAACACCAGTTTGGATGAGGCATGGATATTGGTTTTGATACCAAGGAGGAGCACATTTCACTCTTCATCGATTACCTGCTACCTACTCTATGAGCTGCAGTTATCACGCGGCCTAACGTCAGGTAGTGTCTCTGGAACACAGGCCAAATCACCCTAAGTCTTTATCTCAGACCTCAGGGAAATCCAAAGCCTTCCTGATATTTCTGTACATTCCTGAAGGACTTCTGTTCCCAAGGGCGACTCTGTCCCCAGGCTCCAGCTCCGATTCTTCATGTGTGTTTCCAAATTTCATCCCAATACTGTGACACATCCCCTTTGTCCGTGTCCATTTTTTAAAAACCCACTGCATGAAGCATTTCATAATGCCTTAGACTTCAGTGAATATTTGGACACCAAACTGGGGGGTGTCATACTGTGCCCCAAAACTAAGAACGTGAAAGTATTTTTTTACTGTTCCTCTCCTAGTATCACTGATTCTCATGGTCCTGTCCCCCCATGTGGCAGCCAGCTTTCTGCCATCTTAGTTCATTTTTCTTCTCTTGTATATTGTCCCAGAAATCCACATTCTCGCCATTCTATTGAATAAGGAAATTCAGTGGTTTCCAGCTCTGAACCTGCACACACCATCCAATTCAGTAGAGCAGAACCAGTAGAATTTCCCAAGGATCCAATGGATTTAATAGAAGGTAGAAGGTGGGATAAATGACCATTTTTCTAATAACATGAGTATATAGCATAGATAACCACACGATTTGACTCGAAAGCTCTTCTTGCCCTGAAATATACCCTATCCTACACCACCCTCAGGCAGAGTTAGCTAATATGCAAATTCAGCATGTGTTTAAGTGCCAGTGATGGAAGAGTATCAACATTTGAGAAAATAATTTGATATTTGACAGTGTTTAAAAGTACCCATGGATGCTTTCCTAGACCTGGAGGTTGGAATTGCACACCTTTGTGCTATCATGCAAGGGGCTCTTTGGATTACCAAATACCCACTCCCACACTCCCGGGGCCAAAGGAAGCCTGATGGAACCCATGGTCACAGAATGCCCACAAGCAGGTGGACAAGGATGAAGTACAGTGGCCCATCTCTGCTCAAGTGTGTCCTGTCCACGCTCCCCTCTACTCCTCATGTACAGAGGACTTCCTCACCTGCCCCTTCCTCTTTACCACTGAAGCCAGCTTGTCCTTCTATACCCTCCTTCACTTTGCCATCCACCCTTGACACAGCTTAGGGTGATTTGTTCTGCAAATGTACAAAACTGATGACTGTCCCTGCCCCCCCCCCCGACACCTTCTGCAGCAATCAAATGAGAATCCACAAGGGATGCATAGCAGTGTTTCCATGAGAGATTGAAGCCACTGACTCTAAGACGGTTTTCCTCTAAGTGGAAGATCTATGGGAGATTTTGTTTTATTTTTGTCTGCACTTTCTAAAAGGAAAATTTTCTACGAGAACATCACTTTTCTTGATCAAAAAGAAAATGAAACCGTAAGTTACACTAGAAGCAAGACTCCATTGAGAGGTCACATGGCAGGCTTTCCAAGGTCAGGGGCCAGAGGCCTGCTGACATGTCAATGAGCCTGTGCAAGACTTTTAAAACTTGAATTAATTGTTGCATTTAGCAATCAAGATAGTTTGCCCATGAAGCTTACATGTCTGTTTCTCTTGAAAACTCCTGTGAGGTCTGTCACCACAGCCCAGGTACCCTGCATGGGGGCATTTCAGTTACTTAACAAAGGCTGTGGGGGTGGGGGTCCATTTGATCATCTACTTCCTCAGGGCAGAGGACCATACCACCCCTTCATAAGACACCCCAGGTGGGAAGGGAGGGGAGAAGTTCACAGTGGACCTGCCACGTGCAAGTGTTTTACAGCGGGCAGGAGGAGGTGGTTTGCAGGGAGTTGCTGGCCTGTCTAGCGAGAGGTGAACGGACAGGAAGAGAGCCTTACCACATCTCTTAGAAGAGAAAGGAACAATCCTAGAAGAAGATAGTAGGAAGGGGGGAAATCGGTGGGGGAGACAAACCATGAGAGACTGTGGACTCTGAGAAACAAACGGAGGGCTCTAGAGGGGACGGGGGTGGGGGGATGGGTTAGCCTGGTGATGGGTATTAAGGAGGGCACGTTCTGCATGGAGCACTGGGTGTTATACGCAAACAATGAATCATTGAACACTACATCAAAAATTAATTAATTAATTAATTAATTAATTAATTAATTAAAAAAAGAGAGAAAGGAACGGGGTGGGGGGGTGGCGACCAGTTTAAATAAGAATCCAAGGTCTCAGTACTTATCAAAAGCAAACCAGGCCTCCAGGCCCTTTTCGGGTCTGTGAATCTCCAGTCCAAATCCAGGACCTTTCCTCAGGATTAAATGAAATTTCAACCAACTAAATAAACACAGGCACACAAAATCACTGGGAGTTGCTCACCTGGCATCAATCAACACTGCCCAGTGTGTGTCTCCTCTTGACAGTTTACTGGAGGGAGGGAGCCCTGAGCACTCCGGAACAAAGGCGAAGAGAGAAAGAAAGGAAAACTGCAAGAGAAAAGGAAATCTTTATGTTGCAAGCTCAGGAAGGAAATTAAATGAAGGGGTGCAATTATCAATAGGAAAATAAAACCAAAATCAGGCAAGAGGTGGCCTTTTTTTGTGGTGGCCTTTACAACGGGCAGAAAGCAGGAGCCCTCACTGAATGATCTGGGGCTGGATGTTCTGGAGGAAAGGACAAAGGAGGCAAAGGCCCTGGGGTGGATCACCACTTGGCACATTCAAAAGGCAGGTTGGAGTCCAGGGGGCTGACCTGCCTATGGAATTCTACCCATGAAAATCTAGTGAGCAGGAGCATCCAGTGGTCAGGAATGCCAACCCTTCATCTGAAGCCAGAGTACTGTTTGCTCTAGAAGAGACAGCTGATTTTGAAGCCAAGTTCCTGCTGCTCCTAAAATCCCATCACTTTTTTCCAGGAATCTGACATAGATCTATAAACCCCAAGGCAGAGACAAATACACTGATGGGAGGTGCTGAAGAAATCCTGGGCTAAGGTCTTTCCTGAAATCGGTTACAGAGATTTCCCCAGGGACTTGGGAGAGCTGCAGCAGGAAACCCGCGTTCAGGAAGACTGCCGGGTGGCACTCAGCTCTCCAAGCAGGGATCCAAGCTAGCATGGCTGTTGCTAGCTCAGCTAGCCATCTGAGTTCCTTAAACCCACCGTCTCTGGGCTGCTTTCTCTGCAAGGAATGGTCTGTGGCCTTGTCCTCTGAGTCCCTTCTAGAGATGCCCATCTGTCCTGGACCAGCCAGTGGTCATTCCTGCGTGTGCTTGTGTGACATCTTCCAACACCATCAACCTGCGAGGCTCAGGTGCTCAGAGCTCAGGCCCACCCACAGGGCAGGTCTGAGTCCCCGGAAATTAGTGCCTCGGAAATCGTCTCAAGGATGGCTAATGGCTGCGGGCAGATAAGCACCCACCTCCATCTCCCCAGGTGGGATGACTCTGAAGCATGTTCCCCACGCTCTCCCAGAGGCTTTCAGCAAGATGGTGCCATCCAAACCTGATGAAGACAAACACTGTTGGCTGCTTTCCCTTCCCTTCACTGTCTCATGTCCCCACCCTCACCACCCCCATCATCCTTCCCAGGATCACCTCCCAAATAAAAACACTGTGTCCTCATTTCATTGTTTCAGAGTCTGCTTTTGGGGAAACCAAACCCCAGGCACCTCTGAAAGTGCTATCCAACGTTCATTCTTTAGAACTCAACTTAGAAGTTACCTCTTCCTGAATCTTTCCTTGATCTCCTCACCCCCACCCCTTCCTCATAACACAGGAGTTTGGGTCAGGAGTCTTTTCCCAGCCTCTCTTAACACATAGAAGATGCTCAAGGTTGCTCATTAACAAATTAAAATGATGCATCTCTAGATAACAGGCAAATGCAAGGAGGGAGACCTGAGACTCCCTACGTTCCCCCAGAGCCCCCTGTGGAAGCATCTTTCCAGCTCCGGTCTGCCCTGGGCTCAACGTCTGATCAGGACGGTCCCTCCTTTGGTGGACATATTGATTAGTGTCCTCTGGGGACAGTTCTATTGACCATTTGGCTCTTCTCAGAAAAGTACAGCAAAAAACAACCTTTCAGATTTAGGCCAGCCTCCATTGCTCAATATTACCTGTTTTTCCTGTAAATATCTGTTGGGGAGGGGATGTTAATTACCAACAGGGATCATTTCCCAAACAACAGTGGACAGGTGAACCCCAGCATACAATGGACAGTGAACTCTAACCTTTAAGAGTCAAGACTCTTAAATAATTCACCATTTGGCCCTGTCCACCAGGGAGTTTTTCCTTTCCCTCAGGGACTTCCACTGGCCTCCTCAAGCTTAAAGTATCCAAGCAAAGCAGCACTAAGTCACATCTCTATAGTTCAAAGAACAAAAGTCCTTAAAATAGGTCTTCATTTGTCTGAACTTGAAGTTATTTCACCTGCAAATAAGTCAGATTAATTTCTTGGCCTGAACCCAAAGTAAATGGGCTTGTGTTCATTGTATTTTAAGGTAAATGTGTCTCTTGCAAATCTGTACTAGTTCAGTGGTAGCAAAGAGCTGATAAGCCCTTCAGGGGTTCATTAGTCATTTTTAGCAGGCCTCTCCACCAGGAGGTCCACCTACTGAGCAGTGCAAGCATGTTCCCCAGGAACTAAAACCATATAAACAGACACGAATTCCCTGAAAACAAACCAGAACAAGAAAAAATACTCTGCAATGAAAAATCAAAGTATAGCTTCTGGGGTCCTTGAAAAAAGAAAGATGTCCTGATAAGCCATATTGATCAAGACCATAGGAAAAAGCACTGTAAGAGCTCTACTAAACGTCGAAGGGGGTTCAGGCACTGTAAGTGGGAAAAGAACTGGAAAACTCATTTGCCAAGCCTCTACACGAGGCTTCTCACACAGATGAAAACATGAGATCAAGCCAATGGGAGCCTGAGTGTGCTGAGATTTGCTTGTTTTCTAGGACATGTGGATGCGTGAAATGAGACACCAGTGTTCTGAGGAAGGATGGATGGGCCACTCATGAATTTCTTTTCTTTTCAGCTTCATGATGCTGCTTCAGACGAATCTCAGTAGTGTGGCCGGTAATTGAGCTCACAGCCCTAGTGAGTACACAGGTCTACACACAGTCACAAAGGTTGGGAAACAATAGTCCAAAGACAAGAGGGAGGGGGAACATAAAGGAAGGGAGTGGAAAGACAGTGCCAGTCCCCATTGTGTGAAGCAGTGTCCAGGCAAACCTGGAGACTGTTGTAAATGAGAGTCCGGGGCAGGTGCTCAGAGGACAGCTGTCTCACACACAAAGAAAGCTCATATTGAAACCACTGTGTTTACTGTACAATTACATGTACCTTTAATGTCTTCTGACCATTATTCACATGCTCCATTTTTACCCAGTGAACATTTTATTTGACATAACAAGGGGTTGATTCTTCATTCTGTCCCGACCGAGCATCAGTTACCTCTTTCAGAATTAGGGAAGCCAGTGCAGTCTCTGGTCGACTCTGAAAGACTTTGCCCTGACATTTTATAAACTGTTGTATAAATGAGGTGAGAAGGCTGGCAAGGTTTGGGTTCTTTCACATCTGATTCCACATCACATTTTAGTCAATAGAGCACTTAACAGAATTCACTTTTGGTGAGGCAGAAGGAGAGAGAGACTGAGCCAAGCGGCAGTAGACAGGGTCTTCATGTTACATGGTGCCAATCCAACTAACTCCCACCCCTTAAAATTAATCACAGTGGAATAAGCCCCCCTCCTTTATTTAATCAGGACAAGTCAAAATAGGACAAGTGTTTAGGAAGTTACATTGCAACTAGCTTCTCAGAAACTACCTTTTATTGGGCTTTGCTGTGGCATCAAGAAAGCATAAATATCCCCAGTTATCTGAAAAGGCTATTAAAATACCTCTTCCTTTCCCAACAACCATTTGTATAAAGATAGCTTTTTGTATATACTTCAACCCAAGTAACATAACACAACAGATGAAATGCAGTAGCAGATATGAGAATCCAGTTGTCTTTATCAACCCAGACATTAAGGAGATCCACAAAAATGTAAAAAAAAAATACCACTTTTCTCTCTGTTTTTATGAATATATAGTTATTTTTATTAAAATTATATTAGCCATGTTAACATTCAATGGCTTTACTATTGTTCTTTCAAGATGCACTAATGAATATTTTTATTTTTCTCTTTCAATTCTAATATGGTGAATATTGACATCAATAGATGTAGCCCACATAAATTAAGACTCTTTGGGGTCTTCAGTAATATTTAAGAATATGATGAGTCTCTAGGACCAAAAAGTTTGCGAAGTTCTATCTAAGTTCTCATCAACTTAGTTTTATAGTGAAGGGTGGAACCTTTGGTCTACCTAGATCTATTCATCAATTTCAATTACAAGAAAGTCAAGATGTTGAAGGAATCTTTCAGGAATTCTGGAAGGGTTTCCACACCTGTGTGTCAGTCAAGCTCCAAGCTTAATCCCTTGACCAAAAGCTCTTCCATTGACTCCACCAAGTCTGTATCACAGGGCAACGACTTAGTCTTACTAACTCTTCTCCTAAGAGCCCCTTGCTCTTTCAAGGAAGGGGCTTCTAAGATTAAGTGATTGCATCAGGGAGGGGCAGACACATGTCAAGTCCCAAGGACATGCTTCTTTTGGGGTCCATCTCCTCACACAGCATTTCTCGATCGCCACATACAGCTTGGAGCTTCCGAAGAGAGCAGACACAAAGCAAATGAAAGTCCCCAGTCCTGCTCTGCAGGAAATAATGAAGAAACAAAACCATGCCAGGAGATACGTCTTAGACACTTCTGCATCTCTTCAGATTCCTTGAGGTGAATGAGTTGGAGATGAAAGATGTGCTGGCAAGATGCCACATGCACCCCACTGTTGGGCCCTGCAGGTAGGAGCACCCCTCCTGCTTACTCCTATATACCATTTTCTTGAAATAATGTGGGTAAGGCTCAAAGGCTCTTGAGAGATCCCCAACTGTGGAAGAGAACCTCAAACTTAGAAATTCCAGAGCAGTTAATAATCACAATCCAAAAACGCAGTGCTGTCGATGGTGGGCTTTGGTGTTGGTCAACTGTTAAACAAACTTCTCAAACTTGAAAATGCCAAGAAGCTGCTTCCCTTAGGCAGTCTTGCTTCAGAACACTCACCAGGAAAATAGCTAACACAGACTATGCAGAGTACAAGAGGACACCCACCTTCTCTTATAATTCCTGAAGAATACCCTGTTGTCCTTTGGCATCAGATGATAAAAAAATATGTTTAGAGCATTTTGTTACTTTTATTTTCAACCCAAAGCCTATGTACCACTATCTATGTGATGTTTTATTATTGCAGGTTTATAAAGCATTTAAATTATATGTAAAATGATGCACATGATTTGTTGATTTAAAAAATAGCAGTTTTTTTTTAAAGCTATTTCCATTCTTCATGAGAAGCAGGAGACTATGTGTCCAGTTTCATATCCTGGGGTTAACATAATGCCTCACTTATCATAATTTAGTTTTTTGTAATTTATTCATGCATTTATTTATTTATTCAACAAAATTCCAAGTATATTCTAAGTAGTGGGGTTGAAGAATTTCAAACAAATATTTCAAAATGCAAATCATGGGAAACATGACCCCCCAAAAGTCACAATCACCTAATAAATATGAAATAATGCAAAAAATAAATTTTAAAAATAAAATAATGCTATGTGAGATAACTAGCTGTTTGGGGCCTTTTTTAGTGCATCCACCCCTCACAGATTTTTTAAAAAAGATATTCAGTAATTTGCCCAAAGTCACACTTAATTTTTTCAAGAATCAGGAAAACATTGGGAGATTTCTCCTTCACTGCTGGTCCCCAAATAGATATTTTAAAAATATTAGCTTCTTTCCCTTTTCTCTGAATTCCGATCCCAGTTACTTTCTACCAAATTTCCTTTTTTCTCTTTGTCCCTGGTCATCACCTTGAATTGAATGTGATGAAATAGACCCACTGACTCGGTCACGGAGGAAAAAGATCATGAACACTTCTGGCTCTGAGTGAGCGCAGCTGATGGATGAATCTTAGCTCTTGGGGACTGTGCTTTGAGGGATACACCTGCCTAAGGTGGTTAAGGAGAGATCTATTTCTATAGAGAGAACAACCATAAGTCAGAAAGAGATAAAAGCGTTTAAAAACAACAAAGCAGGCAACATTTTTTTAGTAATTGAGCCTAGTTTCAGAAAACAAGAAATGTCTGTGTCAGTCCTTGTCTTTCAAACATTATTCTCTGTTTGGTTAAGCTATACAAACACCAGGACTCTGATGTAAGGAAGACTTTTCTTTTTGTATGCTGTACATAAATGTCTCTAATCTTTTGAGTTAGGAATTTATTGGTTGAGTCTTCATGGGTAAATTCAGCAAAGCTCTGAAATGGTTCTTCCTCCGAAAAGAAACAGCAGGGAGGAGGCAGAGAAGGGTCAGTGGGGCTCAAACCAGAAAACCAATCCCCAACCCCCACCCCACAAAGGAAAGTGTTTTCCTGGCACAAGAGAATAGATGAAAGTCCGGCTGACCTTTTGCCAGCTTGACTCTGGGGTGTAGGTCAGGTGGGGGCAAAGGGGCTGCCACTGAGCTTAGCTGTTGCAAATGAAGGTGCTTGGGATTTCAACAGCAGCTACAAACCAAACAAACCCACACCATAGTTTGACACTCACAGTTGTGCTCTGGCAGCTTGCTCTGGTTCTTCCTTCTTTTTGCCCTTTCTACATGCCTTGGTCAAGGCCACATCACAGCCTGGCAGCTCCCCCAAGGGCAGCCCATGAGCTGAGATTCAGCCAACTCTCCTCTCCTTTGTGCGCTGTTGAGAGCAAGTGAGAAGTGCTTCGTGAGTTGGATGGGAGACAAGGAGAGTGTGTCAGAAGAAACAAAGCCTGCTGCTTCTGGTTTCACTTCTGTTCCCTCTCCTACTATCCCTGCTCCCAGCCTCTGTCCCCACTTCTGCATTTCCAGCTCCGTGAAAAGATTTTGCACAGAATAATCTCTGCAGAAGGCAGCTGGATCTGTGACAGTTTTGCTTGATTGTTTTAACAAGAAGGGTGATATTTTAATGCTTGAAATATATGAAAGAGGTCTTAATCTCAACCCCCAGGAGTCTTGGAATTTGCATTTTTTTTTTCTGGGAATTTACAAAGGGTAACGCTACAAGATGTGGACCAAAGGACTCTTGGAAATTGGGTATATTCATTTGCTAGGGCTGCTGTGACAAGTGACACAAACTGGGTGGTTTAAACAATATAAATTTAATGTCTCACTATTTGGAGGCTAGAAGTCTAAATCAAGGTGTGGGCAGGGTTGGTTCCCTCTGAGGGCCATGGGGCAAGGATTTGCTCCATGTCTCCCTCCTAGCTTCTGGTGGTTTGCTGGCAACCTTTGGCCTTTCTTGTAGAGACATCACTGCAATCCCTGCCTTCATGTTCACATGTGTTGTCACAGACTGAATAACTGAATAAGTGGAGGAATGAATGAACGAGTGAGTGCATTCACAGGCTCGTTCAGAACACCAGAGTCTAATTTACCTAGACTGAACAACTTGAACCCTGGAGTTAGAAAACTTGGGTTCGAACTCTCCACTGAGGCCAACTGAGGCTCAGTCCCCTCAGGACCCTCCAGAGTGCTACATAGGGACAGGAGAGGGGTGTTCGCCCCCTGGCGCTCCCCTCCATTGGCCAAGAGCTGTTCCACACCTGTGTTAACTGTCACCTCTCCCTCTTCCAGGATCTGCATTCATGAGTGACTGGACACTTCTCCAAAGCTGAGCCAGAGACAAGGACTCGGTGCCTATAGTTATTGGAGAGGTGATCCCAGGAAGCTGGAGTGCAGGGGTGAGTGAGACAGAAAAGGAGGAAAAGCAGGACAGAGTGCCCCACTGAGTAGTTACCGCACTCCCTCAGCCCTGGTTCAAAATTGGACATCTCTGGGGGATGGCTGGGACCGCCTCCCCCATTCCTCCACACTCCCTTCCTGCCCCTGAAGCCCCTCTCCTTACCCATGCCTGAGCAGCCCCCTCTGCTCAGATTCTCAGACAGCCCAGTGCCATACTTCCCCCAGGACGACCCCCAACTCTGGCCTATCAGCCGGAGCCCTTCCCCATGTGGGGCCAGCTCTTCTCACTGACTCCCCAGCTCCCCTGGCATCCCGTGGGTGCCTTCCAGGTTTGAGGCCTCCAGCAAAGAGGTCCTGCACAGCCTTTCCCCACCACCTCTGTCACTGAGAAATCCTACCTATTTGGCAGGCTCCTCCTCTCCCATGAAGCCTTCTAAGACTGCCTCCCACCCCCAAAAAACACACAAAAACACACACACCACACACATACTGCATATACACACACCACATACACCCTCCACATACACACCTCCCATCCCCCCACACAATATAATATACACCAAACACACACACATCACACACACCACCACAACCTATGCATACATATACCATAGTACACACACACACGCATGCCACCAACCCCCGCCCCATGTGTTCTTGTGCCGTTTTAGTTACAGCTCCATTACTGGTCACCACACTTGACTTCCTGTTAGGGTTATTTATATCCCGTCCCAGCTTTTTTTTATTTGGTCCATAGAAGCAGATTCTATGTCAGATTAATTTTTGTTCCCCAAAACAAATCAGCATCACAGGCACAGTGGCCTCGGTGAATATTGGGTGAATTAAACTGAATATGATAAAATTGGAGCTAATTTAACAAGCAGAGGACATAGAACAAGTAAATGCACAGCGGTGGGGACTCCACAGGCCCTGGAGGGAAGGTGAGCTGGGCATTTTCTTAAGTCCACAATGGAAAGGACTCGTCACCTTTCCCACTGAATACTCACCGTGAGGCACATCCTGACCTCAGAACCATGATGGCAGGAAACGAACCTCTGCACGTGGGGCCGGTGACTCAAAGGTCCCTTCTGTTGGCAGCAATGAAGGACCCAGAGGGGATGTTCAACCAAACGGAAGGGAGGCTGGGGCTACTGAGGGCTGGTCAAACCAGGCCGGGACTTGGACTTCTATCAGAAGATCGTGCGGAGCTGCTTCAGGACTTGGAGCTGAGGTGCAATGTGACTGAGGCTGCACTTTAATAACCGATCATTAGGTATATTTATGTGGAAAAATCTCCACATTTTGCAAATAAGCCAGGTATGCGTTGTCTGCCTCATCGAGAATTCCACACACAGCTTGATGCGCTCACAAATTCACAATTCAGAATTAATTGGTTTTTAGGCCATGCATTTAGGTCAGATCACCCAGACACTCCATTTCATGTGGTGAAAAGAAATTAAGTCAATTTTCCCCCTGCCAGACCCTCAGCTCTCATCTTGCAGGCCTGGCGAGCCATCCCTCTGCATGCACGGGAGGAGACAACCTTTAAAGGCATTCTCATTATTTCTCAGGGAGATGTCATTAAGTACTGTAAACATGTCCTGAATGAGTCCATGTCACAAAGACTGCAAAGTGTTTATAGAATAAAAACCTATAAGCACCAAAATGAGATAAAACGGGGAGGGGAGAGAGTAAGCGGGAAAGAGAGGTTTTTGTGTTTTTTTTTTTTTTAAAGGAAAAGGAAATGTCTTCTTGACCAACACATTAAGCTAAAGGTACAGACTATAAGGTGTATTTGCCCTGGGGAGCTTTGACCAGCTGAAAGCAAGGTTGGAATCTAAGGGGTCCAAGTGTCCACCCTTCCTTTTCTCAAGCTCCTGGCAGACATCCCTAATTGATCACACCCATTTTCTCTGAACTCATACCTGGCAGACATTGCTAAACGATCACACCCATCTTGCCCTCCAAATTCACACCTGGCCTCAGAATCCTTGGCAAGAAAACCATCCAGTCAAGCAGTCGGAGTTGACTTTAAACTTCCTGATGCTTCTGTTTGCAAGACGTTCAGGGTGTCCCTATTTCAAGTCTATGACACTCCATTAGAACAAGGAGAATGATTGGCCACGATGTTATGAGGGTACCGTCTTTTTGAACATCATAAAATAACACTTATGTGTTATTTTACTCTGCATTGTTGTTTACAATCAAGTTAAGTAGACAAGAGCCTCACAGTCTGCATTGATTTTAATTCCCCAGAGCTGATACTATGTGTGCACAGGCCCCAGGTGATGTCTAGACTAGACGGTGCATGGAATTAAGGAGGATCGGTGTGTTCATTTCCAAGGAGGAACGGCAGCATCAAGACTCTCTTTGGGGCTCCACCTTCAGCTACCAGAAACCCTTTGCCCCCTCCCTTCATGCACACAGTAGAAATGCCTCGGAGTTTATGCCCCGGGGGCAGGCCAGCGACCGACAGTGTTAAAATAGCCACCTTGCCTTGGGGCAGGAGAATTCTGAGGCACACATTATGCACCAGATTCCCCATGGGCTCGGGCTAAAGCTACCTTTTGCACAATTTTGAGATCACACACCTGCGTGGCTTCCTCCTTTCTGCCCTACTTCTTCCACCTGCTCACCATCCCCGGGAATACTTGTTTAATACATTATCACTTGCACATGAACTGTCCTCTTGGACACAGCAAACGCTTCCCGTGTTTTGTCACTCTAAGGTAGGCCAGACCTGCTCCTGGGACCCCGCTTGACATCTTCCCGCAGTGTGTGCCTGCCAGGGCTCCATACTAGAGAACAGGGTGCAAGTTTCCTGCGGTGATGAGAACACCCATCATCTGCCCCACATGCCAGGAGCTATGCAGGGACTGCATGCCAGGCAGCCCTGGAAAAAAATGTCACCACATGGGGTGACACAAAACCATTAAAGATCACCCAAAATCTTCCCAGAAGAAAGCATGAGAAGAAACTACAGGGGAACACCAATCTCTGATAGGGATTTTTTGGGGAAAAAATTTCAGGTGTATAAAAATATTTACTGAAGAAACTAAGAAATTACAAGGAAAAACAACAAAATAAAAATCATATCAACACCAGGAATGACTGCTATTAACATTTTGGTATACATTTTTAGACTTCTATATACACATATGCAAATTTAACTTAAAAATTAGAGTAGACTTTTTTATAATCTGTTTTCATTTAATCATCAACGCTAACCACAGAGTTGGCATTTGTGAGGCTATTAAGTAATTTACAAAGTAGTTTTAATCATTTCATTTATTGTATTTCACAGGTACAATCACTTGTTCTGTTCTTAAATAAACAGGGAGAACTTTTGCAGTAAGAGGGTTGTTAGTCTCTGTAAAGCAATGAATTTAGGGGACTACTCTCTACTCAAATAGGGTCAATATTACTCAAAACAGTCTTGAGGAGGGGCGCCTGGGTGGCTCAGTCTGTTAAGTATCTGACTTTTGGTTTCAGGCTCAGGTCATGATGTCAGAGTCATGAGATAGAGCCCCATGTTGAGCTCCACATCCAGCGGGGAGTCTGCTTGAGATTCTCTCTCCCTTTCCCTCCGCCCCCTCCCCACCCCAGGCCCTGCTTGTGCACTCTCTCTCTCTCAAATAAATAAATAAGTCTTTAAAAAAAATCGTTGTTTGTAAAATTTACCCTAGAGCCTATGATACTTCTTTTCACCAAAATGACAGGACTCTTCATATGTTTAAATATTTAAAATCAATCAGAGCCAATTGTTTGGTAAAGCAGAGAAGAAATGGTTAAAAGTTTCTATAGTTAAAATTGAAATGTGGCAAGAAGACTACTGATTTGGATGCTCTGAAGCCTGTGCAGGGAGGACATCCGTGTCTCATGGAAGGACCACGCATAGGGCCAGTGATCATTCCACACGCAGAAGCATTAAAAGGGTATCATCTACTCGGATTTCTATCTCTATTTTGTTGCATTCATTTTTTCTAAGTAGTGGTCTCAATAATTCCAGAATATATTCACAGGATATGATTTCGATTTTTGTTTCCTTTCTATTCTGGGTCTCGGCTCCAACTCTGGCCCGTGTCTGAAATATCCCATCCCTGGTCAAGACTTCTCAGACCCCTCCAGTCTGAATCTACCCAGTCTGGACAGAATGCAGAGCTCATGCTGCACTGACCCCTATCAGAGTGCCGGACCATGAGAAAACCCTACCCGCTTCATCTTTGTTAGCCCCACTGTGCCCAGCACAGGCTCCTTCTCAGAGTTGAAACTTGAAATTCCGAACGGGAAAGTCCTGCCCCCACATCACACAGGAGAGAAACTGAAGCTTATACAGCCGGTCCCTCTCCCCGTACCAGTGATCTGCTGCTGGAGCATGGCACCTCAAGACGTGGCGCATGGCATTCACCCCTGTCTCTTGCTTTTCAAAACTGCAGTACCTATGCATTCACCATGTGTTCCAAGGCCAGCAGTGTTTGGTCTTCCTTGGAGTTCACTGCATGTTGTTTTCCATCTGCAGTATAGCCCTCGACATCAGAACTGAAATCCTTTACCTGGAGTCCATCATCTGCAAATTCCTGAAATTGAATCCATTTTTTTTTTTTCCCTTGCAAGAAATGCATGTCACTTTCAGCAGATTCTGAAAGGGGGTCTGTGTTCATTTTCTTTTCTTTTCTTTTTTTTTTTTTTTTAAAGACTTTATTTATTTACTTGACAGAGAGAGACACAGCGAGAGAGGGAACACAAGCAGGGGGAGCGGGAGGGGGAGAAGCAGGCTTCCCGCGGAGCAGGGAGCCCGATGCGGGGCTCGATCCCAGGACCCTGGGACCATGACCTGAGCCGAAGGCAGACGCTTAACGACTGAGCCACCCAGGCGCCCCTGTGTTCATTTTCTATGGCTACTGCAACCAGTGACCACACCGTGGCTTAAAACACAGATTTCCTTTCTGACATTTCTGCTAAGTTAGAGGTCCAACATTGGTTTCACGGGACTAACATGGAGATATGGGCAGAGTTGCTGTCCCTCTGGAGGCTCCAGGGGACCACTGCCTGAGGAGAATCTGTTTCTTTACCCCTTCCAGCTTTGAGAGGCAGCCTCTTTGCCCATCTTCAAAGCCAGCAAGGCAGGAGTGGGGTTTTGAGTCCTTCCCCTGTTCCTGTCCTCTATAGTCACATCTTCTGAACTCCCCATTTCTGCCTTCCTCTTCCACTTTTAAGGACTCTTGTGATTATATTGAGCGCCCCCAAACCCTAGAGAAAACAGACCAAAAGACACATCATGAAATGTGATGGGTACTCATACATCAATACTTGACTGATACTTCATTCGTTAAGTATCTATTGAGCATTTACTCTACACCCATCAGTGTGCTTAGATGGTAAGACACAGTTAGAAACAAAAGAGGTATAGGGTGACAACTATCCTGATTTATCCACGACAAAGGTTTCTGGGGACACAGGATCTTCGGTGCTAAAACAGAGAGTCCCAGGCAAACTGAGATCATGGCACACTCTAGGTGCAGTCTCTGCCCTGAAGAGTTTATAACCCAGTGCAGGATAGGAACAAAATGCCATTGAGCATACTTCCCCAGTGACCACATGTGCTTTAAAGGGGAAAGGGAAGGGTGAGATAGAAATGAACAAAACCAGTGGCAAGGCTTCCTGTGCGAGGACCCCTTTTGGATGACACTGATTGTACCCAAACCCATGCCAGAAGCAGGCTAAGTGCTATACACGTGATCTTTAAAGCTCACAAAAGCCCCATGCGGTGAGGATGGTTATTGCCTACAGCTTGCAGAGGAAATAAACCAAGAGAAATAACTGGTCCAAACATCACAAAACTACTGTTTTAGGTCAGGTTCCCCAGAAACAGACCCTGACACAAGGAATCACGAGCAAGCAGTTTATTAAGGAAATGCTCCCAGGAGAAATGAGTAGCTAGCAAGATTTAGGGAAAATTCCAGAGAGGGTGCTTTCTCTTGATCTGGTAAGGGAACTCCAAGGTGTAAGTTACCCCTCAGTTTCTCCCAAAAGGAAGTGGGGTTCATTCTCCCACACCCTGAGGTGGCTGGCTATGGACCATTCTGGGAGCATGTAAAACTACCAGGCGTTTCTGGCTCTCTCTGCCATCTGGGCAAAGCAGCTTCTGCTCAGGAACTGGCCACCAAACAAGAGTCACATACTTGGGGCTGTTGAAAACAGAAGCACACCAAGGCTGGGAGAGAGGACACAGAAACAGAAAAGGTAGCCAAGGTGTTCTGCGTGGAGTATCAGCAGTATCCACATCTCTTCAGCTAGTAAGTGGTAAAGCAGAATGTGAAGTTCCAAAGCAAGGTTGCTAAGCTTCTCTCCCAATCCATCTACTTTCACATTCTTATGAATTTTCTTAAAACCTAAGATCTATGGGTTTTTTTTTTTCAGATTTTTTTCTTTTGCAGGAATACTTCTATTCACCAGGATTGTTGCCAAAAATATTAAAACTCCAAGTGTGCGGCCATTCAAAATCAACTGTCGGCGTAGCAGCGTGACCCATAGGTAATTTACTACAGTTTCCTTCTGACACTTGACTTGCTAATAACACATGATTAATTAGCATATCACTGATAAGATTATGAAGATTAAATACAACTCTGGATCTCAGTGATTTTTCACATTGCTCTCAGGTATCAGAACCCATGTTAGAATTTTCTTATACACACAGGCTGTAGCTACGCCAGTGCCTTTGTGTAAATGGGAGCCTAGGAGGCAGTATTGTGTCTTTTCGGAATTGTTATAGGAGTGGTAACTCCTAATTTCAAACGTCAGAAGGCCTTCTTATTCACTGCAAATGTGATGTTATGGTGTGACCTTGGCTCTTTACTATCTCGGAGAACAGATCCTTTATGGGCTCCAGATGGGAAGTGTAAAGTTAATAACCCCTTGTAGACTAACACCCATATGTTTTCCAGGCACTGCAGAGATGTACTTTGTTCATAGTATCATTTATTTAAATGAAATTAACATATAAATGATGATAGATTGTTGTTTCCAAAATTTGTGCTAGACATAGCAAAAAAAAAAAAGTATTTAATATAGGCATCAAAAGTCTGAAAGAAGAAATAGGTCATCCAAATGATGATTAAAGATCATCAACCTCTTGTAATTTTCTGTGTGTGTGTGTGTGTGTGCACGTGCTTGTGAGCGCACTATAAGTATGTTTGGAACAAGTCATTTTCATGCCCAAAAATAAACAAACATAAAAATCACGGTTCAAACCTGTCAAACATTTATGTGTTTGCTTCACTTAGGACTAGGTTTGACCACAAGTAACAGAGATCCACATGGTGACTGAAACAAGAAAGAAATTCATTTTTCTCAGATGTAAAATCCAAATCTGCTCCATAAATTCCTTACAGCTCACTAATCAGCTATCTCTAACTTCATGATCCAAGATGGCAAACCATATTCCCTTTTCAAGCAGGAAGCTGGGTCAGTTGTGTTTGAAGGAAGGATCCACAAAGTGGCTCCCACACTTCTGCTTGTGTCTTATTGGCCTGACCTGGTCACATGGCCATGCCTAACCCCATGCGAGGCTGGGAATGTAGTCTTTTATATGAGTAGCCAAGAACCCTCCTAAGAACTGGGAGTATATTACTGTGGACAAGGGGTGAATGGATCTCAGGGAGTAAAAACAGTCTCTGTCATAAGCATTTATGGTAATTTCTAAAGATGTGAGTATGGCTAATTTCAATAAGGACTATTTCTGTTTCCTCTTTGTTTATGCCCAGAAGGAATTGCTTTTATCCCTCAGCTTGCTTATTCCAGAGTTAGAATTAAATCTAAGGCCAAATCTTTTTTTTTTTTGACAGAGAGAGACACAGCGAGAGAGGGAACACTAGCAGAGGGAGAGGCAGAGGGAGAAGCAGTCTTCCGGCTGAGCAGGGAGCCCGATGTGGGGCTCAATCCCAGGACCCCGGGATCATGACCTGAGCCGAAGGCAAACACTTAATGACTGAGCCACGCAGGCCCCCCTAAATCTGAGGCCAACTCTTTTTTTTTTTAAGATTTTATTTATTTGAGAGAGAGAGACAAAGAGAGCAGAGGCAGGGGCAGAGGGAGAGGGAGAAGCAGACTTCCTGCTGAGCAGGGAGCCCGACGTGGGGCTCGATCCCAGGACCCTGAGATCATGACCTGAGCCGAAGGCAGACGCTTAACCGACTGAGCCACCCAGGCACCCCTGAGGCCAAATCTTAATTGACATGTTGAATGAAGTCTTTTTGGAACATGTGAAATCAGTCTGTGGCAACACCAGTTCCCTTTGGCAGAACCCAGTTCTATAATGGATCATTTTATTGCTTCAGGGTCAGAGAGTCTCCTCACCCAAGGCTATGTCTTTTCTTCCAGGAGTCCCCCATGCCGTGACTTTCCATGAGGGGCAGATGCCCATTTGGTGATTATAAACTTTAGGGAGAATGTGCTGTATGGAGGAGAATGGGCATCTGGCTACCTGAGCTCCATCTTGGCTCTGCCATATCCAGTCAGTGTGATGCTGGCTGAGTCAATTTCCTCCTTGCTAACATCAAGGTAACAACCCCTGATTCAAAGGTTGTTGAATTAAATAAACTAATATGGGCAAACTGCTAGCTTTTCAACCCCCCTCTGCCTACTTCATGTATGCCCCAGGCTAAGGTAGAATTTACTCCCAAATAAATGGTCAAGGACATGGCTTTGGCTTTCTTATTGAACTTTGCAAAGTTCAGGGAATTCTCAAATATTCTCAGGAATATTCAA
This sequence comes from Mirounga angustirostris, assembly GCF_029215605.1. Taxonomy (NCBI): domain Eukaryota; kingdom Metazoa; phylum Chordata; class Mammalia; order Carnivora; family Phocidae; genus Mirounga; species Mirounga angustirostris. The sequence continues at coordinate 91,226,668 of NW_026991718.1, read as the reverse complement.
AACAGCCTCATTACACTGAGGGTTCTGATTTTTCTTGTGGTGGCCAACTTTTTTCTTTAGTTAATAGCCAACTAACTATGTTTAGTTTTTGACCTAGGGTGGCTACTCCAATTGCTTCCAAGTATTGGATCATTTTCCCATCTTTTCCTCCAGGCCCAGAAATTCTACTCCACTCAGAATAAAACAGAGGTTTAATGTACTTATTCTCAGAACATCAGTTGAATCACTGATGTAAAATATGGAAAACCTGAGGATAGCAGGTTAGAGTAGTGGTTGTCAAAGTAGGGTTTGCGGACCAGGAACATCAGCGCAGCTGGAAACTTGTCAGAAATGTGAATTCTTGGGCGCCTGGGTGGCTCAGTTGGTTAAGCGACTGCCTTCGGCTCAGGTCATGATCCTGGAGTCCTGGGATCGAGTCCCACATCGGGCTCCCTGCTCAGCAGGGGGTCTGCTTCTCCCTCTGACCCTCTTCCCTCTCGTGCTCTCTGTCTCTCATTCTCTCTCTCAAATAAATAAATAAAATCTTAAAAAAAAAAAGAAATGTAAATTCTTCGGCCCCAGTACAAACGTACTGAATCATAAACTCTGAGAACAGAATTCAACAATCTGTTTTAACAAGCTCTCAACAGGAGTCCTGTAAAATTTGAGAATCACTGCTCAAGAGGAACCCAAAGGATAAACATAGGAGAGCCTTCCTTGAGAATCTTGGTCCTAGTCTTAAATCCCCCCACCTATCCCATATGCAGTCAGCATTTGGAGGCTTACCTTAACACAAGCGGGTTTTCCAGTGTTGGTTCTGTGCCTTTGGGAAAAAAAAAACAAAAACAAAAACACAAAAAAACAACTAAACATTTGTGAAAATTTTAGAGGGCATAAATACTAGACTTGGCCAATCTTTCCCTACCTGTTCTCCAGTAAAAAAAAAAAAAAAAAAAAAAAAAAATGGTTGATAAACTTTTAAGCCACATGACCTAGAAAAGGCTCCAGCTGCTGACGGTGGATCTGACCACTCCACAGGCAATAAAGGGCTGGCTAACCTGCCTTTATTTGCTTTCTGCTCAAGATAAACATTTATCACTGGGTGTATTGATTAACACCATATCACTTCCTTCCTTACACTTTCACAAAGGGAGCAGGCTCCCCTTGGGAACTCAAACCTTTGTGGAGCTCAAGAGACCCCACGTGCTCCTGTGGCTATGAAGCACTGTGGGCTACAAGAAAGTGTGGGACTGACGTGGGGCTCGATCCCAGGACCCTGGGGGAGCCAATCAGCGAGCAAAATGGTTGCTACAGAGTGAGATGTGGAATCCACCGTATGATACAAAAAGGTTGTAGGAAGTAGCATTGCCCAAGTGCAGAATCCCTACTGAAAATGTCTACATTATTCATGGCCTGGAAAATAGGCTGCAGATAAACTTTCCATTTTTTGAAGTTCTGCTTTGTTTCTGTATTTTTGTTTTTGTTTTTCTATTTTTGCCAATGATGGAAAGGAGAACTAGAGAGAAACCAACAATATTGGCTTGACTTGCAATTTACAAAGAACATAGTAATGAGTAGGTATGGTCTGAGTGTGTTTTAATATTTGAGGCTGCCTCAGTTCCTATCTAGAAGTCTGTGCAGTATAAATTATAAACAGATGGATAAGTATGTATTGATTCACCACCAACTCTTCTCTGATCTTCTGATTTTCTGTTGATATCCAATTCCTGTAGCTAATAATGTGGTTTTTGAGCCTATTTAACTGGTGAATTAAATCATCTCTATTTTAAAACCATGAGTATGCATCCTGAGAAGAATATTTTAGTTAAACAGTTTAAAGGGGTTAATTCATGACTAGTTACAAACTGGGACTAACCTGACCTACTGTTTTCCAGACAAATTATTGTGACATTAAATTTAACAATTTCTTATTTTGCTATTTTGGTTCTGGAGAGAATCTTGGTGGTCTGTCTATCCTTTACGGGAACTGATACAGAAGGAAGGCTTTGGGGCTGTACCTATGAGTTCCTGGAGAGTCAATGATTAGGGTCATTGGTTACAATTGCTTCTTCATGTTTTTCTGCAGATATATTCTGGCTTAAAAATTTAAAAGTCACCTTTGTTAAAAACTTGGCACAGGTTTTTGTTTGTTTGTTTGTTTTCTACCTTTAATTTTGCAATAATTGTAGATTCATATGTGGTTGTAAGAATTAATACAAAGAGAGTCCATGTATTCCTTAGCTAATGGTAACACCTTGTAAAATTATTGGATAATATCACAACTGGGATATTGACACTGAGAGCACCAAGATTAAAACATTTGCATCACCATAAGGCTCCCTCATGTTGTCCTTTTACAGGAGGCAAACTCTCGTCTTTCTCATCTTACCCTTTCCTTCACTCCTGGCAACCTCTAATTTGTCCTCTGCTTCTATAATCTATATTTTGTCATTTCAAGAATGTTTTATAAATGGAATGACACATTATGCAATTTTTGGAGATTTAATTTTTTCCCTTCAATATAAATCTCTGGAATTCATCCAGGTTATTGCATGTATCAATATTTTGCTCCTTTTTATTGCTGAGTAGTATTCCATGACATGGATGTACCACATTATATTTAACAATTATATTTATTTCATTATATTTAACAATTCACTCACTGAAGGACATCAAAGTTGTTTCAGGGGCTGTTATGAAAACAGTTTCCATAAGTATTTGTGTACAAACTTTTGTGTGAGCATAAGTCTTCACTGCTCCCCATGGGATAATGTTCAGGAGTGCACCTGCTGAGTCATATGGTAGTAGCGTCTTTTGTTTTGAAAAAACAGTGAATTGTTTCCCACACTAGCTGTGGCATTTTACCTTCCCACCAGAAGTACAAGAGGGATTCAGTGTCTTTGCCTCCTACCCAGTTTTTGGTATTGTCACTATTCCTTACTGTGGTTTCAAATTTCATCTCTAACTGGTGTAAGGTGGTATCTCAATGTGGTTTTGATTTGAATTTCCCTGATGGCTAATGATGATGGACATTTTTTCATGTGTCTGTTAGCCATTTGTATGTCTTCTTTGGAGAAGTGTCTGTTCATGTCTTCTGCCCATTTCTTGACTGGATTATTTGTTTTTTGGGTGTTGAGTTTGAGAAGTTCTTTATAGATCTTGCATACCAGCCCTTTATCTGTAGTGTCATTTGCAAATATCTTCTCCCATTCTGTGGGTTGCCTCTTTGTTTTGTTGACTGTTTCCTTTGCTGTGCAGAAGCTTTTTATCTTGATGAAGTCCAATGTTCATAGCAGCGATGTCCACAATAGCCAAACTGTGGAAAGAGCTGAGATGCCCTTCAACAGATGAATGGAGAAAGAAGACGTGGTCCATATACACAATGGAATATTACTCAGCCATCAGAAAGGATGAATACCCAACTTTTACATCAGCGTGGATGGGACTGGAGGAGATTATGCTAAGTGAAATAAGTCAAGCAGAGAAAGTCAATTATCATATGGTTTCACTTATTTGTGGAACATAAGGAATAGCACGGAGGACATTAGGAGAAGGAAGGGAAAAATGAAGGGCGGGGGGAATCGGAGGGAGAGATAAACCATGAGAGACTATGGACTCTGAGAAACAAACAGGGTTTTTTTTTGGGGGGACTGGTTAGCCCTGTGACGGGTATTAAGGAGGGCACGTACTGCATGGAGCACTGGGTGTTATAAGAAAACAATGGATCGTGGATCACCACATCAAAAACTAATGATGTATTGTATGGTGACTAACATAACATAATAAAATTTTAAAAAATTAAAAAAAAATTCATTTCTCTAATGGGTAATGATTTTCCCAATTCCTAATTAATTTCCATGTGATTAATTGCAATCTGCATAACCTCTCCATAAAATGTCTCTTTGTGCCCATTTTTAAATAGGATTATATGGCTTTTTGCCATTGAATTTTGAGAGTTTGTAACAATTCTATACACTATCTTCTTTGGATAAGTCATTTGCAAGTATTTCCTCCCATAGACAAGTCTGTGGCTTGTCTCATCCTCTTAACAGGGTCTTCCACAAAGCAAAATTTGTAATTTTGACAAAGTCCAATTTCTAAAATTTTTCTTTTATGGATCATGTGTTTGATGTCAAGTCTAAGAGCCTTTACTTCATCATAAATGTTTTCTTCTAAAAATTTTATAAACTCTATTTTATAAATTTTTTTTATAATTTTAGAAAATAGAAAAAAACTCTATTTTATAAAAAATTTTATAAAAACTCTAAAAATTTTATAGTTTTACATTTGCTTTTAAGCCCATAATTCATTTTGAGTTAATTTTTGTCTAAGGTTAGAGACTTAGGTCAAGGTTCATATTTTGCCTATAGATATCCAATTACTTTATTGAAAAGGCTATCTTTTCTCCATTGAATGAATTTTGCAACTTCATCAAAGCCCTTTTGGGCAAATTTAGAGTGGGTTTATTTTGGGTTCTCGATTCTGTTCCATTGATCTTTGTGTCCATCCCTCTGCCAGTTCCACACAGTATTGATTACTGTAGCTACAAATAAGTCTTAAGGTCCAATAAACCTTCCACTTTCTTCTTTTTCCAAATTGTTTAAACTATTTTAGTCCCTTTGCCTTTCCATACAAATGTTAGAAGGATCTTGCCTCTAGCTAATTAGATTTTTGCTGGAATTTTGATAGGAATTTCATTAAACCTGTATGTGAATTTGGGGAGAATTGACATCCTGACCATATTGGGTTTTCTAATCCATGAACACAGTGTTTATTTTCCATTTATTTAGGTCTTCATTGGTTTCCTTCAACAGAAGTACATAGTCAAATAAGCCCAGGATGTGTTTTGTTAAATTTATATCTACTAAGCAGTTCTTTTTTAAACAATTACAAACAGTATTACATTTTGTTGTCCATTTGTTCATTGTTAGTATGTAAAAATACAATTAGTTTTTGTGTTTCTCTTATATCCTACAAACTTGCTAAATTCATTTGTTAGTTCCAATAGATCTTTTTGTAGATTTTTGGGGACTTTCAATGTAGACAAGTGTGTCATCTCCAAATAGAGACAGTTTTCATTCTTTCTTTCTGATATGTATGTCTTTTATTTACTTTCCCTGCTTTATTGCATGTCCTAGAGATTTCAGCACTATGTTGAATAAGACTAGTGAAAGTGAACAGCTTCTCTTACTCCCAATCTCAGGAGAAAGCAGTCTTTCACCAGTAAGTATAATGTTAGATATGGGTTTATGTAAGTAGTCTTCATCATGTTGAGGATGTATTCTTTTATTCTAAGAGTTTTTATCATAAATGGGTATTGAATTTTGTCAATTGCTTTTTCTGTGTAGATTGATATAATCATGTGATTTTTCCTCTGTTGACTGTTAGTATGGTTAATGACATTCACTAATTTTCAAATTGAACCAGTCTTGCATCTTTGGAATATATCCAATTTGGTCATGGTATATAATTATTTGTATATATTACTGTATTCTATTCTAATGTTTTAAAGATGTGTGTGTGTATCTGTGTGTGTGTCTGTGTATCTGTGTGTGTGTGTGTGTGTGTCTATATTCAGGAGGGATATAGAGCTATAGTTTTCTTTTGCAATGTCATTGGTTTTGGTATCAGGGTAATGATAGCTTTATAAAATGAATTAGGAAGTGTTTCTTTTGTCTTCTGGAAGAGACTGTTCAGAATTAGTGTTAATTTTTCTTTACATATTTGAAAGTATTCTCCAGTGAGACCATCTGGAATCAGAGATTTCTTTTGAGGGGTGTTATTAAATTACCAATTCAATTACCTTTATAGTAACAGGGCTACTCAAATATCTATTTCATATTGGGTGAATTATGGCAGTTTGTGATTTTCAATAAATGTATCCATTTCAGTTGTAAAGTTTATGTGCATCAAGTTGTCTGTAGTATTTCTTTATTACTATTTTGTTGTCTGCATATCTGCCGTGATACCGCCTCTTTCATTCCTGATCTTAGTAATTTGCATCTTCTGTTTATTTTCTTTGTAATCTTGCTAGAGGTTTATCAGTTTTATTATTCATTTCAAAGAACCCACTCTTTGTTTCATTGAGTTTCTTTATTCTTTTCTGTTTTAAATGTCATTGATTTCTTATTTTTATTAGTTTCTTCTTTTTGCTTTGGGTCTATTTTTTCTCATTTCTCTAGGTTTTTTAGGTGGGTGCTTATATTATGAATTTGAGACTCTTTTCTAATGTGTACATTTAATGCTATAAATTTCCCTCACAGCACTGCTTTAGCTGTGTACACAAATGTATCTTCATTTCTATTCAGTTCAGGTTTTTGTCTGTTTGAGGACTTGAGACTTCCTCTTTGATTCACATATTATTTAGGACTGTGTGTTTAGTTTCCAAATGTTTAGAGATTTTCTTGTTATCTGTTACTAATTACTACTTTTACTTCACTGTAGCCCAAGAATACAGTCTGTATGATACCAAGTTCTGTAAAATTACGGAGATTTTTGATGGCCCAGGATATAGTCAAAATTGGTACATGTTTCATGGGCAGTTGGAAATAATGTGTATTCTGCTGTTGGTGGGTGGAGTGTTCTATAAATGTCGAAGAGATCCAGTTGATTGATGGTGCTGTTCAATCTTTTTTTTTCTTGGTCAGTCTAACTGAAGTTTTGTCAGTTTTATTGATCTTTTCATAGAAACAACTTTGGACTTTGTTTCTTTTCTCCATTTTTTCCTCTATTCACTATTTTATTTATCTTCACTGTAATCCTAATTATTTTCTTTCTTCTGATTCTTTAAATTTAGTTTACTATTCTTCCAGGTTTTGATTTTATATCCTTTTTTTTAATATAGACAAACATTGACAATCTTTCATTTTTGCCAAATCATTCAAAATTTGAAAGAAAAAAGAAAAGTTTTTGTGTGGATAGGTTTCAGCCTGTGACCTGAGATTTCATATCTTTCTTACAGTCTGATTTTTTTCTAAATATGCAGGCCAGTAATTCATTTTCACTGTTGGAGCAAGAAATAGATAATCTCTATGTTTTTTTCCCTAATTAATTATGCATTTGAATATAATTAGAGTGGTAAAAAGGGAAAGTCCAGCTTCTGTTACATGCTACTGAGGTCCACTTTCTAAACATGACCTCCTCTCAAGAAGGATGAAATCTCCCGTAAAGTCTGTAGGTGAAGAATCATCCTATTCAGTCTTGGATTTTCACTCTTTCCACATTCCCCATGTTTCTCTTGTCCTTTTCTTCCTAGTACCTACTAGGCATCCATGGTTTATTTGTTCATTCAAATGTCCATCCATTCATTCATAAATTCACTCACTCATTCACCAAACCAAACCTGTAAAGGTCCTATTACAAGCAGGACCTAGTATGTGAAGATGCACGAAATAACCTAAATCTTGACCTTGAGAAACTCATTGTCCATGACTGTCCCATAAGCCACATGTCAGGAGCCAAACCCAGGAGCACAGACATCTGGTCCTTGATATGTCATTTACTCTTCGGCCACAGGTACTGTATGCTTAAGGTTGTCTGGACCACAGGGAATGAAAATAAGAGTCTTCTATTTAAAAAAAAAAAAAAACAAAAATAAAAACAAAACAAAAAACAAAAACTAACCAGAACACATCTGTTTAAGTGAGCAGAGAATTCTTTAGAGCAGTCAGTTCAGAAAGATAAATTCTTCTTCTGTTGATGATCAGAGAGATTGAGAAATTTGTAGCACATCCTGTCAGTTCTCCTCCTGTACCTTGTTAGGCCACCCCAGGGGACACATGCCAAAGGATCCAAACATGCCTGAAGGCTTCCACCTTCCCTCAGCCTGAAGGAATTCTCTGGCCACAGGAGTGTGTGGGGATGCATTTGAGGCAGGCTGGAAGCTCTGAGGTGCCAACCACTAATCAAACAGGGCAGGGAATTAGTGGATCAATACCCTTGGTAGGATGAGTCTGAGGCATGTTCTAAGTCTCTCTGAAACTCCCCAGTTGATATGAACCCTAATTGCACAGAGTTTCTGTTTTAAAATAACACGCATATGTATGTATCTGTACATATTTTTACATGCACATATTATTAACTAGTAAAATACCCTAGAGGACACTTGGGAATTGAGAGGCAGAGGTGGGAATAAGACTAACTTATCTTTTTTGGGAGCTAGACTGCCTAGATTTCAATCCCAACACCACAACTGGCTGTGTGTCCCTGGGCAAGTTGCTTAACCTCTCTGCAAACTGAGGATAATGACTGCACAAATCTTACAGATCATTGTGAGAATCACAGGAATAAATATATGAAAAGTGCTTAAAACAGTGTCTGGCACAGATAAGTTTCACATAAAAGCTAAGTGTCATCATCAACATCATTATTATTACCATGTATTTTCTTTGTGTAATTTTGTTACATATTTTTGTATTAAATTTTTCAAAAAATAGTAACTTGAAAACACCTATAGACATGTGAAAGTAGTTTTCTGACAAAAATCAATCAGGAATTATTATTTAAGCCATAACTGCATTTTATCAGAGAATGCTATAGGATACTTCCTCTATACCTGTAACTTTAAAGAATTTAAGTAATGCAACGAGATCTGTTTAGAATATAAAATAACACAGAAGAGAAGATGAGTCTTTGGGGATATACCAATAGCTGATTTTTCAGTTCAGCTCCATAAGAATGTTCCTTTATGCCAGTTTCATAATTTTGTTCCTCATAACCACTTATTTCTGTGTTGGCTACTAGAGGATGCTTATTTAACTATGATTTCATGTTCTGCTTAGGCAACAGGGATATAATCTGTCTGCAAGCCTTTGCAAGGGAAAACCAATTATGGATCAGCTGGAAAAAAATTATCTGCTAAAGTTGTTTGCTGATATTGGGTGCCTGTATTGACTGGTGACCAAGTCCCCCTGGAGCTGGGACCTGCAACCATATCATCTTCATCAGAAAAAAGAAATCAAAGGTTAGGAACGGTGGGGAAATATACAGGATAAACACGTCCACAAGCCTCCACATCAAACACCACGCATAGAGGACAATAGCCTTGATTGGCCGTGAGGGCTAGAGGCTGATCATGTTCATTCTTTGGTCAGCATCAGCTGGATCCCACACACGGCAGCTGTGTTTGACCCAACATTCACCAACTCTGAACTGCTTCTGAGTAGAAAGACCTCTCAAGGGGTGTGTTTCGTTTTGTTTTGTTTCGTTTTGTTTTGTTTCGTATTGTTTTTTTTAACTGGGAGTCCAGCAGAACGCCGTATTTAAATATCAAACACTGGTAATCATTTCAGCCGTACTGTTAGTTTGATTAAAATGTCTTTCCCGTTGTAGCTAATTGCTTGAATATCTGCAAACTGATATACTCTTTGTAGACATTTATGCTGTCCTCTTTTTATAACTTTATTTCATTTTCTGTTCATTTCTGGTGTTGACTCAAAGGGCCTTTATCACTTGACCCTGATAATCGGTGCTTTATAGCTGCTGGTGTGATTGGGAGCAGCTGAAGCAGCAGCGAGCAATAATACACACATATAAATATTTGAGCAGGAAAAAGAAAGTCTGTCTGATGTAGGCCAAGGAAGAAATGCATTTAAACAAATAATGCCACTAGAGGGACCTTGACTCTCAACCAGGGCTAGGCAAGGTCACCCTACCCTTGCACTACTGTAGGGGGCCACAAGTGCCACGGCCGATTCTAAGAGCCAGCACATTCCAGACCCCACTTTAGGGCGCCCAGCCCGGGGTCCGCTCTGGTGGGCTTATGACGTCATTATCACGTATCACTAAAATAACTCCCTCTGAGAAGAATAAATTTGCTCTGACCAGGGGTTAAAGACCTGAGGGGTTTTAATTAGTTTATCCGGCCTTTGCATTTGGTCACCAAATGTTATTGCGGGGTTCAAAGAACATGACGCTGTGTGTCTCCCTTTCCCGTTTTCCCGGGGGCCTCTCCCCCCTTTTCCGCACCTCTTGTGAATAGTCGAAAATGAGTGCAAAATGACATTCGACTTAGAAAGTGAGAGCACCAGGAAGCAAAACTGGAGGCAAACAGAGCAGCTAATTTGGCCAGGCATAGCTGGTGCTGTCCGCGGTTGTCCCTGACAGCGGGGCCGGCTCCGAACCACCTGTGTTTGCTCACTAGCTTTCCCCAATCTGCGAGAAAATGGCCCAGGCTGGTCACATGGCAGCCAGATAGGCCAGGCACCATGGGAATACAAAAGCCGGAGCTTTTAGCAGAGTTAATCATTAATGCGCCTTTTCTTTGTCCCATTCAGGAGTGCTGACAGGGCTTTGATAGCCCGTATTTGCCGTGGGGCGGCTGCAGCCATAGCCAGGTACTAATGAGCCCATTGGCTCCACGCATCCCTCCAAGTCCCACAGAGCCAGATCTGGACCTGGATGCTGCCCTCCTCCTGAATCCTGCCCCAAACACACCGCCTGGCCCCTGGGTGCGCCCCCACTCCTTTGGGGCTTGATATTGAGCCTCCTCTCAGCTTGGTCCTGTATTTTTCTGCGCATCACCTGCCTAAGCCCCGAGTAGCAAGGCTAGACGTGTGATTAGTGAGACTGGGGATCCTCCTCCAGGTGTTATCTTTCCCCTAACCAGAGAAATTAAAGATAAAGTAAAAAATAATAATAATCACCAAAAACTAAACTTAATATGTTTTTTGTTCTCTTAAATGTGTACCAAGGGTGGACCATTTTGCTCTAACAGCAATGGGCTATTCTCTTCTTTTTTTCCCCAAATTTAGTTTTGGGTTTCACCCACTGGTAAGATATTCTGATATTTATATCTCAACATCTAAAATACAGGTTTCCCTGACTGCTTTTTTTTTTTTTTTTTTTTTTTTTTAGTGGAAAAACCCACCTTACCAGTCTTCACAGTAAGTGGCTGTGTGTCAACAGACTACATTCAGGGTAAATGAGAACCAAATTAAAACCCCCTTGCTACCTGTTCTTTTATCTGACTCTATGAAGCTGCTCCACTCCCACGAACAAGATATCCAAGCCCTCCGAATTTATGCTTCTGCCTCCAGCTTGCTGAAAGTGTTCTTTCGATTTGTGCTGCCACGGTCCTGCCAGCCCCCTTGAACACACAAACTGGCTGTCAAGATACAAACCGTGAGTATCCAACTGTCCTTTAAGAGTAGTTGGAAACAAGCACATAAAAAGTACATCTTTGAAGCCTGGCTTATAAAGGACAGACATTTTAAAATTTTGAGCTATTTAAAGAGAAGGGCTTTTTCTAGGCACTGAGCACATGAAAGTATTGCTGGTGACTGTTGATCGTGTAGGAAGACATTGTCAGTAAAGATACTACATTCAAAACATGGTTGTGTGTTCATAGATCTCCCGTTGGCCAGAGTCAAAATACCTTTAAAGATTTTATCCAATTGATCTTTACCACAACAAGGGCATACTGGATGATGACAAATTTTATTGCCTTTTTTTTTTTTTTTTAACAGATGAGGAAGTAAAAGTTGGCTGACTTGCTTCATCATCTTGGAACCGGAACAACAGATGATTAGAATCCCAGAAAGATTAGATTGTGTGACCTGTGTTTTGGGATACAAGGACTGCTTATTATTGCACGCTACATCCTGTGCCTTGCAGCTTGGTTTTATTCTTTTTTTTTTTTTAAGATTTATTTATTTATTTATTTGAGACAGAGAATGACAGAGAGCATGAGAGGGAGGAGGGTCAGAGGGAGAAGCAGACTCCCTGCCGAGCAGGGAGCCCGATTGGGGACTCGATCTCGGGACTCCAGGATCATGACCTGAGCCGAAGGCAGTCGCCCAACCAACTGAGCCACCCAGGCACCCGCTTGGTTTTATTCTTAAGGGAATTGCTCATCCTCCCTTGAGTTTATTGGTCATCTACTATGCACTCAGCTCTGAAGGGAATAAAGATGGAGATGATATGTTTCCTATACCCGAGCAGTAGCTCAGGAGATAAGAAAGGTACCACAAATAAATACAGCACCCAAAGGAAATGTATTCCACATTTAACTGTCACATGAAGAAACGCTGTAGTATTTACATCCTGGTAGAGCTTTGTCCCAGATCTGAAAACTCTCCAGAGGGAGGAAAAGCTGATGATTTCAGAATGCCTAGATGTTAGAATGTGGAAAGTATCCAATTCAAATAACGTTATCAGTTTTAACATAATGAGCAGTCTGTGGTAAATCAGCCCCTACTTTTCAAAATGCTTTTCATACAGGGAGCATGACTGAAGTCTATACCCTGCATAGTTCATTTCATCTCCGGCTCATCAAGCGCAGATTTGTGTAAAAAGTTAAAGTTGATTCTACTGTAAAAAAATCCATCTTTGTTTCTCTGCCATATGTAGTTGGTCTAGAATACAAGCTTTGGCTTTGAAAGGGGCCAAAGCTGTTGACTAAGCATGCATTCAGACAAATATGTTTCACTACATCCAAGGGACAGAAGAAAAAACTAGTCTGTGATTTTTTGGGGAAAAATTATCTGAATTACTCCTTCTTAAGATTTAACCAGCAATTAAAATGACCATTTGGGGCAGATTAATGGAGGTCAAATTGATGTATTGGTATTAATTGATATTGACATTCTCCTGCAATTGCTAAAGTAGATTGAATCAGGAGAGAAACGGATTTGTGCTGTGCATAGTCTCATTTCCTGGGGCAAAGACAGAAGTTTTAGTTTAGGATACCCCTAGTGCAACCACTAAGTCAAAAATCTGAGTACAGATTGCTTATTTGGAACATGATTCCTGGAAAAAGGGTGAGGGAGAGAAGAGACAAGAGAGGAGAGCCACCAAAGAGTGGGTTATTTATCAGGTTACCAGTGTGTATGACTGGAGCCTAACCTGCAGGACACCCAGTGAGGAACCATGCAGAATCCACTCCAGGACTGTCCCACTGGGGGAAGGGAACCTGGGCTATTTTCCCACCAACTCCTGTCCTTCATGGATTGAGGGATTCTTCTGGGGGTGTACTTTCCAGTACTCTGACCATTTCACCCACTGGGGAATACATTCCTCTGTTCAGAGAACACCTTCTCACAGACGAAGCATTCGGTATATAGGGAAACTATCTGCAGATGACCTCAGATGGGCCAAGGGGATATGGGCAAGGCATCAACAGCATCAGACACAACAGACTTCACTGAAGCAGAAGTGGAGGGAAGAGTAAGAAGGCTAATGCTTGTTTACACAGCTCATAATGAGAGCCATAGTCATGGAAACCTCTAAACATAAGACAGCAAGAAGCTGCTTCTTGAACAACCACAGTTCTCTCTGGTGCCTTCCATTTGCAATAAAAGCATATTCTAGCCCGGAGAAACAGGCTCCACCAGGGCCAGAGACTGCAGGTGTCCAGTGGGTTTATTGTAAAAGCATAAGAAAGCAGTCATGAGCTCTGGGAGGTTCCACTACAAAAGCTTTGCAAATGCCCCATTACGTTCCTTATGGGAGCTTATCTTCCCAATAGCCTGGGGAGCTAGGTGGCTTGTCTGTGGTCATATTGAAATAAAGAACCAGGAAGTGGACTGAATGCATTTATTCATTCATGTTCGTAGCATGCTTAATGTCCTGATGCCTCTCTCATTGTACAAAGCATTTTATATGTTCCATTCAATGAAGCCATGCTCCTTGCTGCAACTCATGCCTTAAACCATTGATTCTCAAAGTGTGGCCCCTCAAAGTGGATCGGCAGCATCAATATCACCTAATAATTCACTGGCAATACAGAATCTCAGATTCTGCCTGCTTGTCCAGAAACCCTTTGCAGTGGAACCAAGGAATTTGTGTTTTAACAAGTCCTCTGGGAGATTCTGAGTCACACTAAGCGGTAAGAACCTCCTGGGGACTCCACTTGAAGAACCTCTGCTCTCAACATCTGCCTGCCCCCATCCCCCATATATATATATATATATATATATATATATATATATATATATATATATATATAAATTTTTACCTTATTCCTCAGTTTTATTTTTATTTTTTTCCTTATTTATCTCGTTATTCCTCAGGGTTTTCTTTTAAGATTTATTTATTTATTTGAGAGAGAGAAGCAGAGGGAGAGGGAGAGAGAGAATCCCAAGCAGACTCTGCTGAGCACAGAGCCAAACATGTGGCTCAATCTCATTACCCTGAGATCATGAGCTGAGCTGAAATCAAGAGTTGGACGCTTAACCAACTGAGCCACCTAGTTGCCCCTCCTAATTTCTCAGTTTTAAATGGAATTCATTTCAAGATGCAATATCAAGTTGGGGCGCCTGGGTGGCTCAGATGGTTAAGCGTCTGCCTTCAGCTCAGGTCATGATCCCAGGGTCCTGGGATCGAGTCCCACATCGGGCTCCCTGCTCCTTGGGAGCCTGCTTCTCCCTCTGCCTCTCTCTCTCTCTCTGTCTCTCATGAATAAATAAATAAAATCTTTAAAAAATAATAATAATAATAAACAAAACAAATGTTTAAAGATGCAATATCAAGTTAATAACGCCTTTCCAGAAGGAGGAGAGATCTCTTGATTATATTGACGTATCTCAAATTTCTACAAAACACGCAAATAGGAAATGTATGCGTGGGAAGTACAGAAACACGGGCACTCGGGATGCCCCACATCTGAATGTAATAACAGCTAAGGCTTTTGAAACTGCCTTCCCCTCTAGGTCTGTTTCTGGTAGGATGGTATTTTCTTCCTTCTCTGGACCGATCTTGACCTCAGGAGAATGAATAGTCGAGAAAAATCATTCCACACATGGAATGGCATGGAGTCCGAGGGAGTTCAGCAATATGCTCAGCACAGCGAGGAAGAAGCTCGTGACAGAGTTGCAGGGCAGGCACCCCGCTGTCCTTCCCAACCTACCGCAATCCACTGACCACGTCCCAGGTGAGGGTGGCTGCGTGGGAAAAGCCCTGCGTTTTCCTGCTCACCCTCCAAGTCCTGCGTACCTGTCACATTGGTATCTTACCCCTGGGTGTCTTTGTCTACACAATGACCCCTAAATACAAACCCCATGCTTCTGCTGTCCCAGTTCAACTGAATGCCCCATTATCTATCCTGGCTGAAGGGAATGCTGCTCCTGATACCCACGGAAAGGAGCAATTTAGTCTCCAATGTGGCCCCTTCTGATAGGATTTTTAAGAATAACATCTACTTAACAGATGTAGGTTGGGTTCCATGGCAAGCAGACACTGAAATGGAAACTAGCAGGATGTTTAATCACAGAATGAGATATCCAGCCCAGAGAAGAAGGGGAAGGAAACAGACCAGGCAGAGGGAGTCCCCCCCAGAAAAGCCTTAGCTGTCCCCAAGAGGAGTTCTGGAACTGGATTGGACTTTAGGCTAGTTCCCGCTTGAGGCAAGGAGGCTGGGCCTTGACCTCAGTGTTGATCAGGCTCTGGGTAGGAGATGCCCATGGGAAAGGGCATGGCCTTGGGCCACACAGTATTCTTCAGCCACCTGGAGAGTAAGGCCTTCAGCCCTGAAAGGGAGTCCCTGAGACACATCTCAATGTCTACCACAGTATAGTTTGCCTTGTCTGTTGACTTTGAGGCTGATCCTCACAGAAAAGGGACGTTGCAGTAGTCTGATCTCCACTTACTATTTTGGATGAGCTATTGGAAAATCATCTGATTTTCTATATTTATTGCAAAAAAAAAAATCAGCCAAAAAGTAAGACTTCATTTTCCCTAGTTTTAATAAAAGCGCAAAGTAAAATATGCTTTTGTGCCTTTTGTTATTATAATTACCTTCCCCGCAAAAGGATTTATTTCTTAAGACACTAATTTTCTCCTTCAATAATCAAGTAGAGGATAATTTCTCATTCCCTATCCCACTCCATCCATATAGTAATGTTTCAAACACAAAACATACATTCTGGATAATTTCATGCCACATCCAGATTTGAAAGTTTACCTGTGATGGACTTGAGGAATGACTGTCAACCATTTAGATAAATCTGAAAAGGTTAACCCATTCATAGCACCAAACTGAAAATAGACCAAGTGTCCATCAGCAGGTGAAGGGATAAACTGTGAGACATCTGAACAATGGAACACTACTTAGCAATGAAAAAGGGTGACCTTTTGATACATCTAGTAATGTGGATGAATCTCAAAAACATTATGCTGGGTGAAAGAAATCAGGCTCAGAAGACTATGTGCTGTATGATTTAATTTATATAAAATTCTAAAACAATTAAAATTAAACTATGCTAAAAAGGGAAGCCACAGTAAAACCAACTAAGAAGGGGCAGGAGAGAATTTTCTGGGGTAATAGAAATGTTTTATCTTGACAGGGACTTGGATTTCACAGGTGTCTACATTTATCAAAATGCAGTGAATGATAAAAGGTGAGTGTATTTTACTATATATAAATTTTTACCTTAAAAAATGGCAAACAATTATTGAATACTAGTTAATAATAAGATGCATGCTGTTGTGTTCAGGGGTGAAATGCATGGATGTGTACAACTCACTTTGAAATGTACCAGAAACAATGAGGGATGAGTAGGGTGGTGCGGGAGAGCATAAGTAAAGGAAAATATCAATGATTATAGAATCTAGGTGGTTGTTTTTTGTTGTTGTTTTTGTTTTTTTAAGATTTATTTATTTATCTGAGAGAGAGAGAGAGAGAGAGGGAGGGGTAGGACAGGT
The DNA here is from genome assembly GCF_029215605.1 of Mirounga angustirostris. Lineage (NCBI taxonomy): Eukaryota > Metazoa > Chordata > Mammalia > Carnivora > Phocidae > Mirounga > Mirounga angustirostris. The sequence continues at coordinate 91,210,051 of NW_026991718.1, read as the reverse complement.
CAGAGGGAGAACGAATTCCAAGCAGACTCTCCCCGGAGCTCGGAGCCCAGTGCAGAACTCAATCTCATGAACCATGAGATCATGACCTGAGCCAAAACCAAGAACCGGATGCTTAACCAACTGAGTCACCCAGGCGCCTTTGATGGTGTTCAGTGAACAGTGCATCCAACGTTTTTATGTGTTTGAAATTCTTCATTATGTAATCTTGAGGGAAAACCATTAAAGATGCACTTACCCCTTTCCCATTCCTGAACTCACCCTCCCCCCTTGGTGACCCTGACTCCTAAACTGTGATGGCAAAAATTAATTTCTTGGGGATACCCGGCTGGCTTAGTCGGAGGAGTGTATGGCTTTTGATCTCAGGATCATGAGCTGGCATCCCATATTGGGTATACAGATTACTAAAAAATAAATAAATAAACTTAAAAAAATTATTTTCTGGTACACAAGTCTCTTTGTGTACAAGGAGTTGCAGTGTGCCAGGCACACTGTATACAAGTCTCATGAGCAAGAGGAGAACTTCAGGAATATTTTGTAAGAATATAATTAAGTAGCACTGTTTGGTTTGTACCAAGAACCAAGTTGTGTTTTTTTTAAGATTTTACTTATTTATTTGAGAGAGAGAGAGAGCTCATGGGAGGGAGGGGCGGAGGAAAATGAGAAGCAGACTTCCCGCTGAGCAGGGAGCCTGATGCGGGGCTTGATCCTGGACCCTGAAATCATAACCTGAGACAAAGGCAGATGCTTAACCTACTAAGCCACCCAGGTGCCCCCAGAACCAAGTTTTGCACCTATTTAGAATGTACTGGGTTACTCTTAAAGCTCAATCGTTTTGAGCCCTGGTGCAAATAGGGAGTTTCTTCATAACCTGTGGGCATGTACAGAGTATGCATCACTGTCTCTAGTGATGAGAATGCTTAGTGAAACAAGCTCATGGACTATTATTAAAATAAAATAATTATCATTTATTATGGACTGAATATCTGTGCTTCCCCCAAATTCACCCTAACTCCCAAGGGGATGATATTTGCAGGTGGGGGGCTTTGGGAGATAATTAGGTTTAGACGAGGTCCTGAGGATGGAGCTCTCATGATAGAATTAGTGTCCTTACAAGAAGAGACCAGAGAGCTTGCTTGCTCTTTCTGTCTCTCTCTGCCATGTGAGGAGTCAAGCCAGGAAGACTGCCTTCATTAGACACAGAATCTGCCAGCACCTTGACCTTAGATTTTCTAGCCTCAAGAACTATGAGAAACAGATATCTGATATTTTGTTACAGCAGCCCAAGCAGACTAATATATCATTGTTCCGAATAAACTTCCAAGACTCAGGCTTATTCTCAACACCAGCTTTCACTAAGTGGCTTTAAAGTCTCTTACTATTTAACCCCATTAGTAAGTCATTCAACAACTCCATTCTTTGTTTCTATATGCCTGGAGGTGGCATCCACTATGGACAGGGCAGGGCCCAGGGGCAAAGAGAGGGGAGGGACAAAGGATCTAGGTCCAGTAACATGGAGGTGATACTGGTTGGGTTGATTGCCAGAGATGCCATAGTGGTAACTTCCAAAGGCGCCTTAGGCACAGGTTGACATAAGTGAGAAGGGGTGGAGGCAGCATTGTGGGGACCATGTCATCGGAAGAGTGAAGGAGATGCTGAGAGTAAAGACTGCCACTATTTATTGAGCTCTTTCTTGGTGGCAAGCACTACTCCACAAACTTTCCACTCAATTGTGAAAGTGTACAAAAAACTCTATGAAGTAGGTGCAATGATCAGCTCCATTTGACAAAGAAACTGAGACTCCTAGAGGTGAGAATTGCCCAGTGTCACGTAGCCGCCCTATTAACAGAGTGGAGCTCTAACTCCAGCCCTCTTGGCCATGCCACCCATGTGCCAATCTCAGCTTCTGGTCCATTCTGCAGTGCGAATGGGGGCTACTGAATAGGGGTGCTGGGAAGATTCAGTGAAATGGGGTAATGGATGTGAACACGTTTTGGAAAATGAAAATCTCTCTACAAACATCAGAAACTGTTGTTGTTATATTTCTAATCTGTTCTAGAGAAGAGAGGGTGCTTTTTCAACAGCTGAGAATATCCCCGGCATGACACAGTGGAAGTTCCTCTATACCAAAGGATAATAGTTGGCTGTCGGTCACACCGTGGAGTAAGAGCCTCAGGTCTCTGGCTGGCATGAGTAATGATTTCATAGGCAGATGGCCCTGGCAATGAAATGCTGAGAGGATCTATGAGAAACACCTGCCTGCAAATAGACCCCCCCGCCCCGCCACCAGCCCTGCTGATCCTCTTGTTCTTGTTCCCTCAGCTCCAGGAAGCCCCCAGCCATGATGCTTCATAACCACAGGTGCTGGGCTTGGGTAATCTGATGGGCACCTCACCCTCTTGACGGCAGCAGCTGCCTCTCCCACATGGCCTCCTTGTCCTCATCTAGAACGTGGGTTGGTATGAGTAGGGATAAGAGACAACACGGGCTGCTTGGGGCACACCTGCTTCAGATCTTGTTTACAGACCTCCTCATCCCCCACCTCTGCCAGGGACCAGGAGCCCTCTGTGTGTTCAGCAGATGTTTTGCCAATGCTGTTTTTACAAGCACGGTGTTTTTCTTTCCTTTTTTTTTTTTTGATCAAGGACCCGAAACAGCTGTCCAATGGATAGCTTGCTTCTAAGAACACATTTCTTCTGCAAACAACAGCTTGAATCTGGAACAGCCTTCAGACCTGATAACCCTCCCTTGGTGCCCCATCCCCAGTTTTTGACTTGCCAAAAGTTTCCCCCAGCAGAACACCAGAGAAAGTAAAGCTGAAGATGCATTTTTGATAGTGACCAAGTTCTGCAGCCTCCTGCAGCTCAGCCGTAACCTTCGGGAAGCCCCAGCTAAACCAGCATGGGGAGCGTCTGCCTTCCCTTTCACATTGTGGTCCTGGCACTTGAAAGGGTCATCTTTGCCATTGAAGGAAACTGAATGAAATTCCAGGAAACTTGAATTACCTCAATTTAACATTTTTGTTCTATATTTACAGTTGTCTATTTTACCCACAAAAACTCTGCCTGTCCCTAAGGCTTTGATGTGAAGGTGTTTCCTCTGTAATCAGAGAGGTCCATAGAATAAGAAGACCCAGATGGGGAATATTTTAGAAGAGAAGGAATGTAAAGAGAGTGAAAAGGTGTGTAGAGATGATGGTAAGGAGCCCCAAAGCATAACTCCTCTTATATTATCCTTTGAAATGGCCACCATTTTCCTCCTGCACCTTGAACAAGCCTTCCCTGCCATTCCCTCTTGTTGCTTCTTTTCATCACTCTCTATTTTACACTGACCCAGGGACCCCGTGCTCTCCACTTAGGGTCAGTGGATTCAGGAGGCTGGGCTATATATAGGCATGGGCTTGACAGCTTACTGAAGACAATTCAGCCCCAAAAGGCCTTCTGTTACTTGTGTGGATGCTATCATTGGCCAATCTGTAATGGGCATTATGAGAAAAATATGGGTGAGATCACAATAATCCATTTTCATCACCGGAAAACCAATTCCAAAATCATGCTCTCTCTATGGAGTGTTTATAGATTCTTGAATATATCTTTGGGATACAAAAGACAGAACACAATTGCTGTTTCCTTGTTACCTGGTGAAATGAACAGATCATTAGACTTTGAATCAGGACACGTGGGTTTGAGTTCCAGGTTTGCTAGTGGCCAATGTCTTAGGCAAGTCACTGACCTTTCCTCTTTTTTTTTTTTTAAAGATTTTATTTATTTATTTGACAGAGAAAGACACAGCGAGAGAGGGAACACAAACGGGGAGTGGGAGAGGGAGAAGCAGACTCCCTGCCGAGCAGGGAGCCCGATGCGGGACTCGATCCCGGGACTCCCGGATCATGACCTGAGCCGAAGGCAGTCGCTTAACCAACTGAGCCACCCAGGCGCCCTGACCTTTCCTCTTTAACCACCTCAAAAATGATAGACATAATCATAATAACCACCACTAATGCCACCTATGCATTTTATTTGGGAGTTAGGTGCCTGTGGTTCAGATGTGGAAATTGAGGGTGCAAAGTTGGGGAGTAGAAGAATGGAATCATTAGGATATGTTATTCCTAGGGGTATCTTTCCATAGCCACACCCTCAAGAGACCAAGGATTTCTCTCACTATAGAAACCACCTATTGCCAGCTCAAAGCACATGCCTTCAAGCTGTCACTTTCATCACTGTGCTCAACATGCCCCATTCTAAAATATAAAGACATATACTCATGGCCTTGGCTTTGTACTGCTCTCTCAGACCCCATCTCCCTCCGGTTTCCATCTGGCTTCCCTGCACTCTCAGCTTGTGCTCTGATTCTTACCTTTTCCAGTGGCTCCTCTCAGCAATGGCTGTTTTCCACTCCAGCTCTGCTGTTCGGGGTATTGAACCAATTCTCCTGGTTCAATACATCTGTGGTGGTTTATGCTGTGTCAACTTGTTTAACCTGGGAAAAATTTTCTCCAGAATCCCCTTCCCTGTATTGTTCTGGGTTAGTGCTGACCAAAAGAGGAATTAGTATAAGTTTTAGGCTGCAGAATCAAGCAGTGACCATTACCCTCAAGGAATTGCCAAGGGGTTGGATACAATGATAGACAGAGGCAGAAATGCCTGGTGGGGGTCAACTTGTCCTAGTTCTTCTCTGCTCTGTGTCTAGTTCATTTCCCAGACCCTCAGCCCTGCTGACCAAGAACTGAATTGGACACCAACAGTGGTAGCTACACAGAAGAAACAGCTTCCCATAGATCCACCTTCAAGCTTCTCCATCATGGTCCCTCTTCTGTGGCAGGTTGTGCTTGTCTTCTCAGACTGACTGGCTGGTGATACTACTCTGATCTTCTAATATCCTCTTCCAAATCTTCATTCCTCTAGCTATGGTCAGTAGTACAAAAAGTCCAACTCTTTTCATAAGTCCTGTCTCCCTTAACATTCACCATATCCTTGCTTCCTGCCCAGTGCCACATCCTTGTGACACTCATACTTCAGGCTTCCTAGGACCAGGAAATGGGAAGCAAGTAAAGAACATCACAGGAACCCATGGGTACCAAAAATCATTTTATTCAGCTACACCATTTTTATAATAGAAAGCTTCATCTTGAGTTGTCATTAATTTTTTTTTTCAAAAAGGCAGAGACATTTTTTAGCACCTTATTTTCTGAAACCTTAGGGGTGATCAACCATGGCAAAGCAGAGTTGATGGCTAGAGCCTAAATCAGCAACTCTGATAAGGGGTTAATGATTTCTGACACCCATGTGGGTCTCCATAAATGTCAAGCCATGTTGCAAAATTCTAAAATGATAATCACTATAAATCCACTCTAAACATAAAAGGTCGGAAACAGAGATGGCCAATGGGAAATGAAGCAAGAGGAGTTGCAAAGTCAAATGATCAAGAAGATACCTTCCCTGCAAGTTTAAGAGGTGGGTTTTAAGGGGAGAGGTGAGGCTACTCTCTGGAAGTGTTGCTAGAAGCCACACAAAGGGTCTGGGTGGCCAGAACCTAAGCTGTCATGGCTATAAAGATAGTGCATTGGGTGACATATGGGCTCCAACACTCCTGGGTGACATTACCTGGTACCTGGGGAGGGACTTGTGCTGAGGGGCCTTGAGGAGCAAGGATCAGCAAACAGGAAGGAATTAAAATGTCTCCTACTAACAGTGAAGATAAGCCTTTTATAGGGGGCAGGCTGAGCAAGATTTAAAAAAAAAAAAGTTTGCCCCAGAGGAACAAAGAAGTCATTCTTTTCCTTTGTTATGCTGGGGGGGGGGGTGTGGAAGTGGGGGTGAGGGCAGAGTGAGGAAACTTCTACTTCAGGAAACTAAGGCAGCCTTTGAAATTCCCATTTTGAATTTAACAACCAACGTTTGTCCCTGTGCCTGCTTGGTGTGCCACTGGGAGACAGAAGAACCCAAAAGCAGGCCTCTGTGGAGTGTAGGATGGAGCCACTAGTCACCTGTCTGTAGTGGGGAGACTTACAGCAGATGATGGGTAAGGACTGAACAAGACTCTGAACCCAGAGGAGGCACCTAGGCAGGGAAGGGAGCCCCGCCCAGCTGGGGGATGACACAGCGGAAGTGCAGCATGTTTGGGGAAACAAGAGTTGGACTTGCCCAATATACACGGGAAAGTGATCAGAGATGACACGAATCTAGAAGGCAGGGCCACATGGTAAAAGACTCACAGATCTTGCTAAGGAAGCCAGACTTGGTCCTCAGGGCACTGGGCTCTGTCTGGAGACTATTTGCATCGTTTACATGATCAGGTATGTTCCAGGGGGCCAGCTTTCTCAGAAGCAATACCACAATTATCTCATCCCCAAGTTTTAAAGCACTAAATTAAGGGCACCTGGGTGGCTCAGTCGGTTGAGCATCTGACTCCAGCTCAGGTCATGATCTCAAGGTCCTGTGATGGAGCCCCATTTTGGGCTCTGTGCTCAGCAGGGAGTCTGCTTCTCCCTCTCCCTCTGTGATCTCTCTCACTCTCATTTTCTCTCAAATAAATAAATGAAATCTAAAAAAAGAGAAAAAAGGCACTAAATTGTTCCTGGACATCTTGAAGCTCAAAGTGTCTTTTTTCTTTGGAATCTGCTTGACAGCAGAGGTTCAGGGTTCAGTCCTCACAAAGGTATGGGATAGCTCGCCGTGCAGGGTCCTGCAGAGCATAGATGCTGGGAGAACTGGACCAACTATGGAAGGGAAGTTTCCAGATCCAAATAAACGGGAATGTTGGCGTAAGTCAGAGTCCTAGTGTGAGTTAGAGATTGTCTGAGAACTCAGTGTCGGTGAAAAGGTAGGAAATTTCAGATGAAGGTGATTATAAAACCCCACTACAGAATCCACTGAAGTTCAGGCCCCTGAATCTGCTCTGTGACACAAGCCACGTGTCAGGTGCTCAGTGGCCACACATGACTAGAGGCTATTATACTGGACAGGGCAAACATAGAACATTCCCATCATCACAGACAGTTCTATTGACCTGCCCTAGACACTGACATTTTACATCATCATAAGCAATACTAAACCCACAAGTGTTTGAAATCACCCTCCCATATCCCACATTGCCTATTTTTCACTAAGCAGAAATTTAGGGATAGAGAATTCTAGAAAAATTCTTGTAATTAGCCAGTTTCATCTCTAGGCTCCAATCTCTTTCTCTTACCTGGTTCGCATATGTGTGTTAATGGTTTGTAGGTGTCTTACATGGGCATGTGCACACGCATGTCTGTGCATGCATACAATAAAGCAGGGCTCTATCTCATGCTGCATCTTTGGCAGAACTAAACAATCTCCATTAAACCAGCTAAAAAAGTTCTCATAATCTCCATGAGGAGACAGAAAGCGCCTGAAGGTAACACATGGTTTTGAATATGCTGGTGACACTCCTAGGGCCTCTTGGACATTGGATTACATCTGTTCTGAACACAGGAGAGTCACAACTTCTGAATTCTAATGTAGGTGTGTAGGGCACAAATATGGTTGAAAGTAACCCCTGAAAAATCTCTGAAATTACCCAGAAAGATGATGCTATATTGCATCCTGGTATGGGCAAAACTCCAGCATCAGTTTCTCCTCCAGCAAGAGAAAAAAAAAAAATGGCTATTTCCTTACACAAGTAGCTGGTGAAGTATTGGCTGGAGTTCCAGTATTCATTTGTGAGAACACAAGAATCTTACCAGTTGCTCACACTAGGAGAAACAGGTGGGATCCAAACCAAGGGAACAGTAGAGTTCATAGGCAGTTCTCACCCAGTGGGATGGCAGCTAAGTGCAGGCAGGACCTGCTAGCTCTCTCTCTACCTACAGAGCAGGACCATGGGCATTAAGTGCACCTACGAGGTGACACCAGAGTGCTGCCGTGCCAACTACCTATGTCTAATCACCCCCACCCCACACACCGCTGTCTCCCAGAACCACACTCTTCCCAGGCCACTGGGCCAGATCTCCATAGTCTAGACTGCTGGGTTGTCCATATGGGCAACATCTTCAATGCAGAGGTAGCTCTGCCTGCTAATTCCTTCCTGCCTCCAGCCCCACCCCAGCCAGGTGGAGAGAGTGTCTCTCTATGACAAAGCAGGCAGTACTGCTCACAGCCTCAAAATAAGATGATGCCCCTTATTTCAAATAACCATGAATAGAAGTGTTAACAAGTAGGTATGGCAGGGAGCAAAGAAAGTGGCAACAGCTGAGCATTCTGGGGGCCAGGCATATGGTTCTGGACATTCATGGGTACGAGTACCCAACCAAGCTATTGCATTAAATTCTTTCTTTCCCTGATAGCATGTGGGAGAATGAACCTCCAGAGCAAGATGACAGAGAACACAATCACTTCTGCACTGGTTTGTTGCAAGCTCTGGGGGTCTCTTATCAGAAGTGGGTCCACAGGGCTACATTACATAATCCTAACAAATAAGGGATTAAAAAAAAATGACTGCCTTAATGTTTTCTATGTAATGTGAAGAGAAAGTACCGATATCAAAATATTTTCATATTTCCACCCAGATGTTTGCTGTCTAGACCAACTGTTGAGGACAGCTCAGGGGGTTAAACATTCTTATCTTGCTTCCCTAACTTATGTTCTAGGGGCTAGAGAACATTTGCTTGGATTTTTTTTTAATTTATTCTGGAAATGATTTTGAGATTGGAATTACAAATGGCATGCACGCTCTACTGAGTTGGAGCTCACTGGAGTCCCCACCCCCTGAAGACATACTGGCACCAGCCTCAGAATACAGGATCACCTGCCCTTTCCTGTCACAGAGAAAGACATGGAGATTGCAGACAGATTGTGCCTTAAAAGGTAGCACTTAGGGGCACCTGGGTGGCTCAGTCGGATAAGTGTCTGCCTTTAGCTCAAGTCATGATCCCAGGGTCCTGCGATTGAGCCTACTTTTCCCTCTTCCTGCCCCCTGCTTGTGCTCTCTCTCACTTTCTCTCTTAAATAAATAAATAAAATCTTTAAAAAAATTAAAAAAGAAAAAAGAAAAGGAAAGAGAAGAAAAGGAAAGAAAAGAAGAGAAAAGAAAAGAAAGGGAGCACTTACAAATACTCAGTGCTGTGACTCAAAATTTTATGCAGGACGTGCAACCAATAAAATTGTTTTTAAAAATAGCATACTGAATTTGATATGATTCAACTTTTTATATGATAAAAGCTATATGTTTATATGTTAACCATAAAATCATCATAGTTGACTTTAGGGTGTTTAGCAAATGTTACCAATTTAAACTAAGAATTAGGGGCATCAGTCGTTAAGCATCTGCCTTTGGCTCAGGTCATGATCCCAGAGTCCTGAGATCAAGCCACGCATGGGCCTCCCTGCTCCGCAGGAAGCCTGCTTCTCCCTCCCCCACTGCTCCTGCTTGTGGTCCCTCTCTCGCTGTGTCTCTCTCTGTCAAATAAATAAATAAAATCTTAAAAAAAAAAGAATAAAAAAATAAACTAAGAATTAGTATACCAGCTAGTTATTAAACTAATAAAATGTCTCCTTTTTGAGTTTTATAGATTGAGGTCTGTGCCATACAAATTTATTTGAAAATAGGACCAGTTATTTTTCTGAAGAACGCTTGAGAACCATAAGAATCATCCAAACTCCCCATTGTACAGAACAGGAAAATGAGGCCCACAGAGGGGAATTAGTAAGTCATAGACCAGTTCATCAGCAGACCTGAGAAAAGTGTGGTATCTTCTCTTCTAGGTCCACTAAGGTTTTTATTTTACTTTACTGCTCCTCTCCCCTCAACAAGCTCAGCAATAAGTTGGAATTTCCAATTCACTTCTGAAGTGAAAGTACACAGAGAAGCTCTGTGGCATGACTGACCAATAGTAAATACAATCTTAAATAAAATAAAATATATATTCTTTAAATTGTAAAGATGAGATTTCAGCTCTTCAAACAGCATGTAGGCAAGCTGGCTGTGATCGAGCTCATACCAGCCTGACACTAGATGACTAGCACAGGTGAACCGCCTTTGGGACAGCCACCTGGCAGGCTCAGAGTACACATTTGTCAGTGACCTATGATAGAAGGGATTGAGGCTGGCAGGCAGGGGTCAATGTCCCGTTTCCTCACCAACTCACCCTCACCAGTCACCTAAGGCCACCCAAACATATTTTGATCTGGATTTATTAGCAACAACAGCAACAACAAGCAGAATGGGCCATGGGGGAAAAGGTCATTTTGTCTCTGAACAGGAGAGGGGGTGCCTGGGAGTAACAGATGGAAATAGGAGAAGAAATTAAAATACCAGCAGTGACTAATAAAGCTGTGTGTGGTTCTTTGGCAACCTTGTAGAAATCTAGTACCTGCTAGTTCCTGGCACTGCCCACTTCCCACCACGTGTGAGAGGTTTCAGGGGGTTGTGACCACAGCCCCTCCAGAGTCAGTACACCCAGCCTGTGGGGCGGCTCTGGGACAGAGGGACCTGTGGACCCCCAGCCCAGTAAGTAACAGGAGGCTAAGAACACCTAAGGATTAAAAGGTGTCTTTTAGGGCAGTAATTCCATCTTGCTGAATGTGTACAGTCACCAGGGAAGGAAAGCAGAACAGAAACTGCTGCTTGCTTTGCAGATCAGAGAAGATATGGAAATTTGCTAAGGTTGCCTGGATGGTTGATAATAAAACAAGAGAAGCCCCCAGCTTTCCCGTGTCCTAGTAGTGTTCTTTCCACCACAACCACCATTTCTGAGGAGGAAGCATTAATTGACAAGGAGCTGGGGGCTTATCAATTTACTTAATTTATCTGTAGGCCAGAGTGCTTGGGGAACTTTTGCCAAACAAGCAAAGAGCAAACAATCAACAGAATAACTCCACATCCGAGAGGCAGAGTTTTCTCCTCTCTCACTGACCTCTCTGTGACCATTCAGGTGGGCTCTGGGTACCACTGGCAACCTGCCTTACTGGCTTTTGCTCTGCTCCTGTTTACCTGTTTTATCAAGAAGGGGGCAGTGTGTCAGTGCTTTGCAGGGCATTAATAAAGATAAGAGAGGCCCTAACTACCAAACAGAGTTTTCAAAAACCTTTCCCTGGTTTCCCTGGCTGCAGGGCTGTGTGCACAGACACACAGAGCCACTGATGCAGGAACTATTATTGCCATCCGATTATTGTCATTATAATGCCTGTTCAACTGCCCCTTTGTAAGTTCCTAGAGGGCAGGGACCGTGTCTTAGGCTGCTTTTCATGAATTCATGCCTTCCTGCTTCCATTCACTCATCCTACAAACATTTATTGAGTGCAGCCCTCACTGTGCCCACACAGGGCCGCGGACACAGAAAATACATCACATCCTGTGTGTCCTCAGCAGCACAGCCCTGGCTGCCAGCCCTCGTCCACCCTTCTGGGAATGGAGACCCAAATAGGGCACAGGCTGCACCATATATAGCAGCCTCAAGGCCACGGGGCAATGGTGGCATCCTCCCTCAATATCTTTGCTCTATCCAAACTTCTATAACGTGCCCATATTTCTTTTAAAATAAAAACAGCAATCTAATAAAGTCTAATTTTTAAACCTACTACTATTTTAAACCTAAAATTCTACTTTTCTCATCCTTGGCGACCCATTTGAATCACTTGAGGAACACTGAAACCCTGGTGGTGGGTCCCCCACACAGTGAGTATGATTTCTTGGCCTGGGCATTGGGAATTTTCCAAGCTCCCCAGGTGATTCTAATGTGCAGCCAAATTGAGAACCGCCATTCAAACCCCAGAGAGGGGGAAGAAAGCTGTAAGCTCATAAGCAGGGATTGCTCTTGGATTTGTTTCTCCTTGAACCTGAGATGTATTTTGGACCCCAGATCCTAACTCTTCCTGTCCTGGTCCCTCATTACTCACGTGCCCCCCTGCACCTGAGATCTCACTGGGCTCCACATCTTCCTGCCTGCTCTTGCATCAGGATGCCCCCCTTTGCCTGGGGACTCAGAACTCACACTTCTGTGCTCTCTGGTCCAGCTAAGTCTCCAGGACTCCGGCCCAACATGGGGTCATCTGCCTCACAATATGCTCTGTCTTCTGACTTTCAAAAGCCTGCTGACCTGCACTCTGTGGATGCCAGGACCCCACTACCTCTCAGCCTGGAGTGAAAACCTCTTTTCTATCCCCCTCATTGTCAGGTACATGCCACTCCCCCTCCTGGTGGCAATGATGTCCTTTGGGAAGGGGGGATCCTGTTGAGGTATCTGCACATGCAGCCTTTTGATGGTTTCTGGAGATGCCAGGAGGGCCTGTGGAGGGCTCCAAAGATCCTTCCGGATGACAAATACCAGAGGGTGCATACCCTTGTCCTTGAAGTCCTTCCAAAGGTCATGTGGACAAAGATGATTCCTGGAATGTGCAAATCAAAACCACAATGAGATACCACTTCACACCCCCTAAGAGGGCCATAACTGTTTTTAGAAAAAAGAATATAAGTTTTGGCGAGGAGGTGGAGACACTGAAGCTCTCATACATGGCTGATGGGAAAATAAAACAGTATAGCTGCTCTGGAAGGCAGTTTTGTGGCTCCTCAAAAATTTCAGCGTAGAATTCCCATATGACTCAGCACTTTCACTCCAAGGTATATACCCCCCCAAACTGAAAACAGCTACTCAAATACATGTACATGTCCATAGCAACATTATTCACCACAGCCAAAAGGTAGAAACAGCCCAGATGTCCGATGAATGGATACATTCATGAATGAAATTATACATAATATAGGGGCGCCTGGGTGGCTCAGTCAGTTAAGCGTCTGCCTTTGGCTCAGGTCATGATCCCAGGGTCCTGGGATGGAGCCCCACATCGGGCTCCCTGCTCAGCGGGGAGCCTGCTTCTCCCTCTCCCACTCCCCCTGCTTGTGTTCCCTCTCTCGCTGTGTCTCTCTCTGTCAAATAAATAAATAAATCTTTAAAAAAATAATTATACGTAATATATATACATATATATCATATATATATAGTTGTCACTATACATAAATATATGTAATTGTATAAATTATTATATATTGCATAAATATATAATTGTTTAGTGAATAATGCATATATTATAATAAAATATATTAATTCAACAGGTATTTACTGTTAGATTACCTTACAAAACATAGAACATACACCAAAATTGAAGCTGGAGGATAAGATTAAAAATATAAAGGAATTCCTCTTTCTTCGAGCCCCCAGTGGGGACCACCAATATGCTAGACCACTCCCACAATGTTTCCCTTTGCCAGGACACTCTGGAAGTTAACATCTGAAGAGATTTCCCACCCTCTATCTTTGCTTTCCTTTCTGGCTTCACTGAAGATTTAGGTTTAAGGACAAGATGTGCTGTGCTGCTGTTTTTAAGGTAACTGTTTTGTTTTCCGAATTTCCTCTGGAAAGACAGCATGGGCATTTGGATTCCTTCAATTCGATCTGTCTGCTCTGAAGACAAAACTGTGTTTTGGATGTGCCCATGAGCAAAATGAAATAGAGGTGGGGAGCTCTGGTGCTAGAACGTGAGTGCAGATACATATGTTTGAAGATCTCCAAACACAGAGCTATTTTCAGCTTCATGCTCTAGGCTTCTTGGAGCCCCATGCATCTAACTCGTTGTTCGCCTCTTATCAAACCCCGTCCCCTTGATAGATAAGAAGCGTGTGTCCTGAGTGTCCAAGTGAAGGCTGGAGATAAGGTAGCTGGGCGGGGACTGGCATCCAGGCCTGAGGTCACACCCGCTGGTGTGAGGGCTTGAAGGGTGAATTTCAAGGGCGGCATCACCCTGAAGCTGATTTCTACGGTTACCATTGTGAGGATGGGCCTGAGACAGCTGTAGCTAACAGTTGACCCTTGAACTACGTGGGGGTTAAAGGTGCCAGCCCCCCATTATGACTCTTGACCCCCCCAAAACTTAACTACTAATAGCCTTCTGTGACTGGAAGCCTCACCGATAACACAAACCATTGATTAACACATATTGTGCATGTTGTGTGTATTATTACATTGTCTTCTTACAATAGAGTAAACTAGAGACAAAAGAATGTTAGTAAGGAAATCATAAGGAAGAGAAAATACATTTACAGTCCTATACTGGTTTTATAAAAAAAAAAAATCTGCATATAAATTTATCTGCACAGTTCAAATCATCTTGTCCAGGGGTCAACTGTGTGTCTCCAATGTGACATGAGGAAAACGATCATGGGGACATATTACTTCTGAGCGGGGCAAGGCAGAGCAGGAGAAATCAATTCTGAAAAGAGAATTTTGCTTGATAAAAAATTTTGTTTACAAAATAAAATCCGTGAACTGCTTTAATTATCTTCTTACACTTCTACTCTAAAACATAATGGGCAAGTTGACAAGGAAATCTATATATGTTGAACCATATGAAAATGCCAGTGTCTGACTGCTTTAGACCTACGAAAGCATAAAGTTCAAGTAGTTCAACCTAACCCTTAGGTAACATAATCAGTAAAGTTTGATATTGAAGCAGAAAATCTCTTACTGGGGTATAAAAAATATATCAGGGAGGGTCTAATTTAAGAACAGTTATGCAAGAAAGAAAATTAAATCAGCAATAGTTACATTTGAATGAATACAGAAATGCCTCCTAAAAGAAGAAAAACCAGGGAAACATCAAATAGGCAAATAAGGCTTTTACACACATAGCGGTATGTAACGTAATAGATGGACAGCCAGAAAATCCACATCCCCTTTCAAAACTGTTTCCTGGCTGCAGCCACTCCATAGAAGGACAAACCATCATCAAGAACGTTGAGAAATTGATCTCATGCAATGAGAAGGTACAGTGTCCCTTGTCGGCAAGCCGACAGCAGGTAGGCTGGATGGGGCCAGGGTTCAGACAAAGGCTCCTGTTCGGTGGGAACAGGTACAAGACAGATGGTTGGTTAAACATTGCCAGCATACTTGAGCAGTGCCATTCGGCGGTCAGAGCCTGGATAATGGTCACAAGGACATTGTGTAGCAGCGCGTTGGCTAATTTCAACCCAGCTAAAGCTATTGCTTATCTTTGTTGGTTTTGCAAAGATTAAGGCCATTTCTCCGCTTCGAATGCACCACAGCTGCCTGGCAAAGCATTCCTGAAGTTTTGTCTGGATCCCCGCTGTTAAGAGGGGCCAAGCAGGACTTGGCACATGCAAAGACTTGTTTTGCTTGTCATTGGAGTTGCTTCTCCTCCAAAGACCTGGCTCAGTCTTCACACTTCTGTGGGGGAGTGGGGGGTGTGGGGGGGGGGAATTTTGGAGTTACGGTGGCCTCCTCAGTGAAATTTCCCCTGTGGGCTTCAAAATTCATCTGCTATGGATTTATATTTCCTATTAGGATTGATTCATTTGCTACTTTTGTGGAAAAGGGTAAACACCATCGTAAATTCCATCTGGTGAATCATGGGGAGGCAGTGGTTCAAATTAAACGTGTTTGCTTTCGGAAGGGGGCCCTTGGCTTCTTATCTTTATGTACAGAAGAAAATAGAGCTCACCCTGGCCCTGCAGCCAATGGAAATGCACCTGGCCCGGTCAGCTGGCGAGGCTGGGCCTCCAACCTGCGGCTCCTCTGCGCTGTTTGCAGACAGAGAGGACGTAATGCAGACGGGCTGGCCCGGTGGCTGTGCCCACAGCCCCAAACCCAAGGGGTTACAGCCATTATCTGGGCATGTTAGGAAAAAGTGATGCCTTGATCAATTGAGTATTTCTGATAGCTCAGATGGCTTTATCTTCTTTTATAGGTGGTATGTGGGTACCCCAACCTCACTGAACAAGTGTCATGTTTACTTTAGGCAGCCTTTTCAGACTAAATTAGATGGATTCCAGTTATAAAATTGAGATACTGTGCCCAGGGGAACAGCCCTAAAATTAGCCTTCTTGGCTACATCTACAGAATCAAAGAAAAAGCCAAAAAAAAGTTACCCTCCCTCTCAATCTCTCTCTGTCTCTTTCTTTCTCTGTCTCTGTCTCTCTCTCTCTCATACACACACACACACATGCACACTCGACTAGGCCTCAGTGTCTGTACTTAGTATCAGGTGCTGTCATGAAGAATCAACCACCAGCAGCAAAGCACTACTGATTTTGTGATCAGGGTGATCAGGTACCCACTGCAGGACAGGAGACCCCAGTGGGAAACAACGTGCTAAATTTTGTGTTACCATATTTTTGGAATTCAAGAAAGGAGAAAAGCATGGGCAGGGAAGAGCACCCCAAAATTCTTTACATTTAAAGGGACTTTATACATCTCCTCAAGTGCAAAGAATTGAAATAACACTCAGGCCATGGCACATGATGTTCACACAAGGCCCCTCTTTTGATTTATTTTACTTTGTTATTTCCCCTTGACCCTCCCTCTGTATTCTGGCTCCCAAACCACTTGGTCACAAAGGCACCACCCAAATGCATTTCATCCACAGTTTGGGGTCTGGGCAGACCCCTGCAGGTTGTGTGGGGCTCTCTGTTCTGACAGTGTTTGTTTGAGAGTGGAAGGACTTCTGTCAATTTCATGTCAACTTCTTTCCTTGGAATCCTCCAGTAAAGCTATTTTTCCCCATGTTATTGTCCACTCAGCCTGGTTTCCATATGCAGTGGTGTATAGAGTGTCATACCCATCTTTTTGTCATCTTACTTTTTTTAAGGTTTATTTGTTTATTTATTTGAGAGAGAGAGTGAGTGAGCACAGGGAGGGCCAGAGGGAGAGGGAGAGAAGCAGACTCTGCTAAGTATGGAGCCTAAGGTGGTTTTGATCCCACGAACCTGAGATCATGACCTCAGCCAAGATCAAGAGCTGGACACTCAACTGACTGAGCCACCCAGGTGCCCCTGTCATCTCACGTTTGAAAGAATCAGATTTTAGGGGCACCTGGGTGGCTCAGTTGGCTAAGGGTCTGCCTTTGGCTCAGGTCATGATCTCAGAGTCCTGGGATCGAGCCCCATATCAGACTCCCTGAGCGGGGGGGTCTGCTTCTCCCTCTCCCTCTGTTCCTCTCCACTGCTCGTGCTCTCTCTCTCTCAAATAAATAAATAAAATCTTAAAAAAAAAAAAAAGAATCAGATTTTAGTAGGGATTTGGGGCTGTCTTATTGATTTCTCTTCTTACCCCTTTTATGTTCTTCCTGTTGTTTTGGCTTTACTGTATTTATTCTTTTCTCTTTTTATGTAATATGTTTAGTGATGTCCTTAGGTCTTCAGTTTTTCATATACCTTGTTTGCTGTTAATGTATTCAAAATTGTGCAAAACTAAGTGCTACTTTAGCTATGGGCCACAATATTTGACATTTGACACTGTCATTCTTGTTCCTTTCTAGATGTGTTGTAATACGTTTTAAAATTTCCTCTTAACCAGTCGCTGTGTATTGTGTTGTTTTATGGTCCGAGGAGATGTTTGAAGCTTTCTTGTTGTTACTGATTTCTTATTTACATCATTATAATCAGGCAGCACAGTCTGTGTATAGTGATTATGTGGTACTTATTGAAGCTTCCTTTGTTCCGTGAGAACTTAAAATGAATAATCTGTGGTTATATGTTTGATATATATCTATTAGATTGGTGCTTCCCAATAGAAATAAAATGCAAGCCACATATATAATTTTGTATATTTTCTAGCAGCCATATTAACAAAGTAAACATATATAGGTGAAATTCATATTAATTATATATTTTATTTGACCCAGTAGATCCAAATAGCATAATTTCAGTATATAATCAATATAAAAGTATTAATGAGATATTTTACATTCCTTTTCCTGTATTAAGTATTAGAAATCTGGAGTGAATTTTACACTTAAGGTATATCTCAATATAAATACTAAATTCACATCAGATACAGATTTATATTTAGGTTTCAATTTAAAATTGGAAGAGTGGGTTCACATACCCAAGTTTTTCCAAACATACTTAAAAGTTTTATAATACTTGAATCAAATATTTTTTATTTAAATTTAAATTACTTAAAATTATGTGAGACCTGAAATCACAAAGCTCCTAAGAGAAAACATAGGCAGTAATCTCTTGAACACTGGCCTTCACAATACATTTATGGATATGTCTCCTAAGACAAGGGAAACAAAAGCAAAAATGAGCTATCAGCACTACACCAAAATAAAGCATCTTTTGTATGATAAAGAAAACCATCAATAAAACATAAAGGCAATGGGAGTGAATGGGAGAAGATATTTGTAAATGATACATCTGATAAATGGTTAATATCCAAAATATATAAAGAACTCATACAACTCAATACCAAAAAAAAAAAACAAAACTGATTTAAAAATGGGCAGAGGAGCTGAATAGATATTTTTTCCAAAGAAGGCATACAGATGGCCAACAGACACACAAAAAGGTGCTCGACATCACTCATCATCAGGGAAATGCAAATCAAAACCACAATGAGATATCACCTTATACCTGTCAGAATGGCTAGTATCAAAAAGAAAAGAAACAACAGGTACTGGTGAGGCTGTGGAGAAAAAGAAACCCTTGTGCACAGTTGGTGGGAGTGTAAACTGGTGCAGCCACTGTGGAAAACAGTATGGAGTTTCCTCAAAAAATTAAAAATGGAAATGCTATATGATCCAATAATTCCACTACTGGATATTTACTCAAAGAAAATGAAAACACTTATTCAAAAAGATATAGGGATCCCTATGTTTATTGTAGCATTATTTACAATAACCAAGATATGGAAGCAATCCAAGCATCCATTGACAGACAAATGGATAAAAAAGATATGGTATATGTATACAATGGAATGATATCAGCCATAAAAAATAATGAAATTTTGCCATTTGAGACGTGGATGGACCTAGAGGGTATTATACTAAGTGAAATAAGTCAAACAGAGAAAGACAAATACCATATTCACTTATATGTGGAATCTGAAAAGAAAACAAAAGAACAAACAAACAAAAAACAGACTCAAATACAGAGAACAAACTGGTGGTTGCCAGTGGGGGGATGGGTGGGCAGTTGGGAGAAATAGGCAAAGGGGATTAAGATTAATTAATTATAAGTTATAAAATAAATAAGGGACAGAGATGGAAAGTACAGCATAAAGAATATAGTCAATAATATTGTTATAATGGTGTATGGTGACAGATGGTGACTACAATTACCATTGTGAGCCCTGCCTAATGTATAGAATGGTTGAATCTATATGTTGTACGTCTGAAACTAATATAACATTGTATGTCAATTATACTTCAATTAAAAAAAAGATTTTAAGAAATAGTTAAAATTAAATAGAATAAAATTCAGTGCCTCACTTGCATTACCCACCTTTCAGATACTGAAGAGCCACATGTGGTTCTCTGCTACCATATTGGACAACACAGCCATAAATTATGCTTATAACTGCTTTTCACACATTTCAAATCTTTGCTATTTTTTGTCTCCTTGATTAGATAGTTTTTATTATTTTTTAAAGATTTTATTTATTATTTATTTGAAAGAGAGAGAGAGAGAACATGAGCAGGCAGAGGGAGAGGGAGAAACAGTCTCCCTGTTAAGCAGGGAGCCCGATGTGGGGCTCGATCCCAGGACTCTGAGATGATGAACTGAGCCAAAGGCAGATGCTTAACCAACTGAGTCACCCAGGTGCCCCCAGATAGTTTTTATTTTAAAGATATATTGGCATCTCCTGCTAAATTGTCTATGAGTCCTTGGTATCTGAAATTACATATATCTCCACCCCTGTTTATTTTGTCTCTTTTAGGTGTTCTTGTTTTATGGTTAGTGACACTTCCATTCTCCATATTTTTAACTTTTCTTTTGTATTTGTCATCTCTTTAACTTCCTGAGTTCTTCAGAGGTTCTTAATCTGATCTTCTGCTCCCTAATTTGTACTTCCACTGTATCCATCCAGCTATTCAGTCCCTCTACTGACCTCTTTATTTCAACAATGACTTTATGTCTGTGTGTTCCTGTTTTGTGCTTCCTGATCTCTTTGAGGATATTTATTAAGCTTCTGACCTACCAGTGCTGCATTATCCAGTGGAGGTCACTTAGTTATCAAGGATGCTGCCAATAAATCTTTTTATTTTCCTGTGAGCCCACCTACACTTGGAAGCACTAGCTTCCTTGGTGGGTCAGATGTCCCTTGAAGGTAGAACAAGGCCCAGGCCCAGACTTTCCCTGCTTCCTGGTGAGGACACAAGTCAGAAATGGTGTCAGAGTGGAAGACTTTGATGCTTATAGTCAGCCAGAGCACTCCCAGAGTGACCCACCCCATGCCAGGAGACTGAGCTACTCTAGAGAGCTCCTGGGGCCCAGTGCTTTTTCCACAGCTATCTCCTTTGAAATTATCACCCACCTGGCCCAGGTGGGAGCTGGAGTGGAGAGTGTGCTCAGGGACCATCCATGTGCTGCCTTCTGTTATGGCCTCTGCACCCCAGCTGGTGCTGGGCTAAGACCAGGCTGGTGGGATTGGTTCCCCACCAAGATGACGGGGTAAGCAATGATCCTCCCCAAGGAAGTGTGGGGAAAGAAAACCACATGATGAGGAAACCCCAACCAACCTTGGTACGTGGCCCTCTGCCCCTAGGTTGCTGTTTCCTTGTTTCACTGAAAGAACCAACAACCTTCTGCCTTCCATCTGTGGCTCACCGTGTTTAAGATTGATCTCCATTTCATTAGTTCTCCATCTGGCCAGAATCTCAGAAAATGATGTTTTAAAATACACATAAAACTGTTGGCAAAAATGATCAACTTGATATTATTGTTATCATTTTGCTATATTTCCTCTCACTATGATTTTCAACAAATTCTGGGAATTGAAGTCAGTATCAGATCTTGCCAAGTTCTTTAACCTTCCCAAACCTCATCAGCAAAATGGGGAAAATAAGGAAATCTCCTTCTTTGGGCTTGGGGAGAGTCAATAAAATAATGCAGATAGTAAGTCCTCATTAAATAAGGAAAAACAGTCCTGACTGTCTAGGCCTCACATTCCTTTAACCCACTGATTTGTTGAAAGGATTAAAGATTAAATGCCTAGCACCATGGCCAGTTCAGTAATGCTTCCCTGAAAAAAAAAAAAATCAGGTAATCAATGTATTAAGTTCTTAAAGCCATGATAACATATGACCTCTTATAGTTCAGCTATGTCACTCACAATTTGACAATTAAGAGTAAATACAAAAAAGTGGTATGATTATTTGACCTAAGGCTATCAGGAAATTTTCCAGGTTAATACCAGCAGTCCTTAATCAATGAACCATGCACACTTACAAATGGGTAGGAGGGAAGATTTATCAAGGAAAATCCTTCTCCTCGTACATTGCTTCTCAACTTTGAAATGATGTATGAGTGATTAACAGGACTTACGTTGGCTGCTCTAAAAACTAATCATTTATGGCACTAGAATTTAGGGTGTATTTCCAGTCACTTTTTCATTACAAAGGCAAATAAACAAAGTCGATCTTTCAGACAAGACCTTAACCTAATTGGGAACTATTTAGACCTATGGTGTTCAATATGGGCAGCTGTGACCCACATGTGGCATTAAGTACTTGAAGGGTGCTGGTCCAAATTGAGATGTGCTCTGAGTGTAAAATAGACACTAGATTTTGATGATTTAATATGCAAAAAATAATGTAAAATATCTCATTAATATGTTTATACTGATTAACTGCTGACATAATGTTTGGATATATTAGGTCAAATAAAATATTATTAAAGTTAATTACGTGTTTTTTTAATTTTCTAAAAGTTAATTATATTTTTAGAATTTGGCTGGTTGTATAAATCTCTCTATACTTAGCAAGTAAGTATCAAATATTTACATTTATTTGTTCAATGAAAAGGCCATTTAACCAGGATGTTAAAAAAGGTACCATGTTTCTGAGACATGTCATTTGCAATCAGTTCTTAGAAATCTGGGATGACATTCAAGTTATTTCAAAGAGATTGTACCCATTCATTGATTTATTCAGTTGGTAAAAGCTACTGACCACCTTCTGCATGACAGACACCGCTCCTGGCCCTCAGTTCTCTGCCACTATGAGTTTTATCTTCTCATGAGCAGAGGCAGTGAGTAAGCAATAAAAGTAAGAAATAAGTGAATTTTAGAGCATGCTCAAAGCTAGAGTACTACAGAAAAAAAAAATAGAGTGAGGGAAGGAACGAGGAAGGTGCAGGCAAAAGGATTACCATTGTAAATGTGGTGTTTTCAGTAAGCAAATCATATTGGAGCAGAGACATGAAGGGGGTTGAGGGTGTCAACCATGCTGGAAGAACATTCCAGATGGACTGGAGGCCTATAGAACAGGAGCAGATGACCAAGGGGAGAGTGGTAGATGGTCTCAGCGAGGTAGTGGGACTGAGCATGTCAGAACTTTTACTTTAATCTCAGGGAGATGGGGATGTCACTGGCAACTGCTGAGGTGGCATGTGGTTTAAACCACTTTATATTTTTAGAGGATGACTCTTCCTGCTTTGTTGAAAATAGACTGTAGATGGACCAGTGTGATATCGGTGAGGAAGTTCCTGCAATAATCCAGGAGTAAGGTTGTGGACAGTCACATTGGTAAAACTGTAAGTGGTGGGAAGTGGTAGGATTCTCGATGTACAGTCATGCACTTTTGAGGTGGAACTAACAGAATGTCTTGATGGATTGAATCTGAGGGGTATAAAAAAAGAAGAGAAGAACCAAGGATGAATCCCAACTTTGGCTTAAGCACCTAGAAGGACACAACTACCGAGTACCCACTCTTTGTGCCAGGTAGCAATTAATTCAAGGAATACAAGAATCCAAATGTTCCCTGCACTGAAGGAGCCCACAGCAGAGTAGCAAGACAGACACAGGCATATGAGGATTTACCTCCCTAAAGTGGTAGTGCATGTGTGAAAGGAAAGAGAGATGACCATTTTAATGTGGCTGTCAGGGGAAGGCAAGTGAGGTTTCAATTTGGTTATTCGGGGATGTATAAAAATTCGTCAAACCAAAAAAGAAGTGAACAGGCTAAGGTCAGGAAATAGCACGTGCAAACCCCAATGTTGGCAAAGAAGGTGGATTATTTGGGGACTTGCAAGTAGAATGTGGATGGTGGGCTGGCCATGGGAGGTGGACAAGCTTGGAGGAGAGAGAGCTAGAACAGGGTCCTGATCATGAGGATGTGCACAAAGCTTGGGAGCTTGGACCTTCTGCAGGCAGGGGTGAGAAAACAGAATTTTCAACACAGCATAGTACATGGTCACAGTACACCACTTTCCTAAGAATAAGTCATGTAAATCTATGAAGATATAGAGAACTGTTAAGAAACTATGAAAATTGTCCAAGGTTTTGTGAAAGGTTTTAACTAGAGAGAATTGGAAGTAAAGGAAGGACTGACTGGGGAGATTTTTGGAGGTTTAATTCACAGGCATTGGTGACCAGTTAAAAGGTGGGCTTTTCAATATGGAAGAATGAGAATAAAAATGAGCTCTTGGGGTGTTGTTATTAACTGGGATGGGAAAAACACAAGGAAGAGAAACATGTTTCAAGCATGCTAAGTCTGAAGTATGTCTTAGTTTGGGTTCCCCCAGAAACTGACCCAGAAAGAAGAATTCATTTGTAAGCATAAGTATTTGGAAGGTGACATTATGAAAAATTATAGGGCAGTAGGGGAAGCAAGCCAGGGAAGGAATGGCACCAATACAAGGTTGTGGATGTTCCAGCTGTATCTGTTGGGGGCTTGTCCTTTTGGGCCCTTGGGGAGAAGCAAAGAACATGCATCAGAATCCTCCACCTGGAAGAGAGGGAGCTGGAGTATTTATTCACCAATTTTCAGAGAAGCCTTGATTCCTGATTTCCATGTGATGCCAGAGGCCAAGAAATCCCTGAGGCAGAAAGGAAGGTGCTCCCATCCCTGAAGGAAGCTCTGGTGTTTTGTATATGTGAATGGGAAGGCAAGTGCCAAGAGGATGCTTGGGACACTGACAGCAGTGAAAATGTGCCCCTTGAGATGTTGAGAGGGATCTGTATGAGGAGATGCCAATACCTACCCCACAGAATACAAACATGAAATTCCAATGAGAAGTCAAATGAGAGACAGCGATTTGGGGACTTCAACGTATTTGGCTAATATTAGCATAAGACTTTTCAAAGTAGCTTCTTTTCCAAAAATCCCTTGTAGGGAAGACACTTGTATCTTTAAGACTTACTGGTGTGTACCCCATCTGCCGGGCCCCAGCAGCAGCAACTTGGGTGAGACTGGATTGAATCTGTGCCCCAACTCCCCTCCTGTGATAAAATTCCACTTTGTTGGACAAGCAGCCATGGGATTTTATTCCTAACTCTCTGAGAGGAATATTTTTCCAAGATTTCATGTCTTAAAGGCAACTTCACTCTATTACACAAGTAGGTGTTCCAATGATTGAGTCCAGCAACTGTCTCATGGACCAGTGTTATGAGCATTCCTGAATTTGAGTTGGAATTTTCATTTTTTTTGTTTTTTTTTGTTTGTTTGTTTGTTTTAAAGATTTTATTTATTTATTTGAGAGAGAGAGAATGAGAGACAGAGAGCACGAGAGGGAAGAGGGTCAGAAAGAGAAGCAGACCCCCTGCCGAGCAGGGAGCCCGATGTGGGACTTGATCCCGGGACTCCAGGATCAGGACCTGAGCCGAAGGCAGTCGCTTAACCAACTGAGCCACCCAGGCGCCCCTGGAATTTTCATTTTTGAAGAAAAGCTGCAAACTTGATTATAGAAAAACAAAGAATAAAGAAAGGTGGGCAACTCATCTTTTATAGTAGGACAACAGTATTGAGTAGAAATAAACATGTCTGCACTTTCCTTTTGCACCACCTCTATCCAGCCCCACCTATCAGCTACTACCTTGGAGCAGGGAGCTTTCAAAGTGTTTGAAGCATACACATTGAATTCCCAGTCTGTCTTACTTAGCTGTAGGATCCCGTATGTCTAAGAAGTACCTTCTACAGATTAGGAGTAGAGCCTTGGAACCATCTTAGACTCTGGGCTCAGTTCAAATTCCATCTCTTTCCAGTTAATAGTGAGCCCTTGGGTGGGTCATTGGGTCTTTCAAAGTCTCAACTTCCTCATCTGTGCAGTGGCAATAGACCCACCTCACAAATTTTTCGGGATTGGATGGGATGGGGAATGGGAAATTCTCCAAAACACTGAAAAGCTCTCAATAGTATCAAAAATTTGGTCTAGAATAACATTCACTGTTATCATAGCTCTGAATCATTCTTAGCCTTCCTATGGTGATGCTTGCAGAGTATAGGCCATGGTCTAAAGGCCTGAAGTGTGAAAGGCAGACATCCACCACTGGGGTCTCACAGCACCTGGCTCAGAGTGATTCAAACACTGGAGGCCCCACTGGATTCTCCCTTTCATGGAAAGCACTGGATTATTGAGAGACCCTGAGCTCTTGACCCACTTGGACCTCCCATTACGGTATGACCCTAGATGGATTACTCTTTCCCTCTGCATGAAGGAAAGGAATAAATTGGATGCGTCTAATTCTTCCAGCTCAAGGCTTCTAAGCCTACATTTAAGACTCTGACCTTGACTAACCCATATTCCCATTACTCTGGTTGACTAAGAAGAACAAATGATGGGAGTTTCATGAGCTATTATTTTCCTAACAAGCGAAGTGCTAAGTGCACATTCTCAGAAAGTCGTCAGTTTTCTCAGCCCCTGAGCAGGTGACTCTAAAACCCTCATCTGCAACCTTCCCCTTTAGGTTCTCCTCCCTGGGGGCAGGGGGGGTGGCGCTGAAGGGGTTAGAAGGAAGGGACATCCTGTTGGATGCCACTTCCAAATCTCAACAGGAGATCTTTAAACTAAACTAGGGTTGACTTCATTTTCAACTCAGGGTGAACTTGCAGACTGATAAACAAAGAACACAAATTAGGAATGCAACCCTTTGATTCAGTTCACATCCCTGAGGGCCTGCAATGGCCAACGTTGTGCTGGACCCTGGAAGAAGTGATCGGAGTAGAACACTGTTGAAAAGAAAGCACATTTTAAAAATAAATGTCATTTAGGATATTACTAACAGATTCACACTCACTATATATGACTTTATTCTTTTAATCATTCTGCCTTCATCCGTAAAACAAGTTTCCTCTGGCCAACCCCCACCTTGGCCCAGGAAAGCATATGTCTTGTAGAATGATGGTGATTCCAGCAAGCACAATGAGTCAGAGACATATGGTGTCTCCAAGGTCTCTGTTTACTCTTGTACCTGGGGAGATTAGTCAGCCAGAGGCACAGAATCAACCTGAATGCCATCTGGTCATTCCCTGGTGCAGGCTGAAGGTGACAAGTCAGCCCTACATACCTGGATAGCTAGGTGAGGGCTTGGATCATTCCAAGTGGGAACTTGAAGCTGCAGCCCTGAACTGAAGGCAAGGCAGAGGTTTTGTGCCCACCTCAGACCATTATTTCTCACTGGGCAGTGCAAGAGCTGCACTCTGGAGAAGGAAGACTAGCCCTCAGTGGTGATTCCAGTTCATTCAGGGCTCCCGTATAGACCTCTTCCCCGCCCAAGACACTAGGTGACTGCCATCACTCCTTTCCCTGCCTGTCTACAGGCTTTAGGAGTTAGTCTCAGAGTTATAGGTATTCTGTATTCAAAGATGGTGCTTTGTAAGTGGAAAGATTCTAGACTTTGGTCCTGTGTCTGCCTGCTTTTAAGCTCTGGTCTTGAGGTCTTGGGTAACTTTTCAACCCCCTTAAATCTCTCTTTCTTTGTTGAATGACAATCCTCATAGGGCTGTTGCCTAGGATGAACTTATCTGAGATAAACTATGTAAAGTACCTGGATTTAGGAGGAGTGCAATAAAAGTGAGTGTCCTTCCCCCTTCCCTGGATTATCGGGTTTTATTCCCCTCTGCCAGAGATTCCTTGGTGAGCAGAAAGCTGTTATGTTATTTGCCTGTAATCCTAACGATTAAATAAAATTCTCATCAAAATGATGTTGATGTCTCATTGGCATGTCTGGGCCACAAAAATAACGATGTGGTGAAAACAAAGTTGAGGCCATTGGCTGAAGGAGGAGGTTAACAAGTCTAACAGATGCACAGTGTAAACAGAAATAGGCTGGCACTTGGGGCTCCTGGATCCTTCTTTGGAAAGAGTAAAGTTGCACCTCACTCTCTGGCGAGGTGCTGGAATTTCTGTGGGCCCCCATGACACTTGTTTAGGATAAAATTCTCCCCAGTTTCTAGTATTCCAGATTCATTTCTTGGGGATTCTTCAAACCCATCAGAATTGATGGCACTTTCCAGCCCACCAACTCCAGAAGGAGGCCAACTTGGCAATGGATTTTATAACCAATCCCATTTGGAGAACTTCTCCATCATTTAGCTTGGGACAAGGTAATAAGTCACAAGTTATGAAGTTCCAAATTATGAAAGCACTGCCGCTGGATTTCTACTGGCTTGATGGCTTTTGTTACAGGATTTGCGTTTGTTTCTGAGAAGAGACATATTGTCTTAGAAAAAAAAAATTGTCTGCCTGTAATAATTGTCCCATCTGCGGCCACTCATTGCTGGTTCATACGAGCTCCCAGGTGCTGTTCCTACTGCAGAACTTCCCCAGGCCTGTTATGGGGAAATTATGAAACATCTGGCCAACTTCAGAGAGATCAGTGAGGGCTGGAAGGGTGGACTTTGCTCACTCGTGGTGTTCCAATGAATATTTTCAGGCTTAAGGAACTGACTGTCCAAAAATCGAATTCATTGATTTTTCCAAAGGGCAAGTACAAGCAGATGGCCCTATTAAAAAAAAGATCTCCCCAATGGATTTCCAGCACTTGCACTTTATTCTTTACGTTGAGCAGATGCTCTTATGGAGGCTGAAAAGAAACACACACACACAACCTAGGTTTGGCTACTGTGGAATATGCAGAGGGCAGAGGGCATTTTTCTGTAGAAAAAGCTGACTGGTTATAGAAAGCCATTTCACAAAGCTCATGCCCTGAGTGTAGTCTCTCTGTGTGCTCCTACTCCTGGTGGACCTTCTGGCTCCAAATTCTGGTATGTATTTCCGCACCAGCATGAGACTGTGGCGACCAGGATAGCTCTGTCCCCACAAAATGAGAGCAGCCCCAGAGTCCAAAACAGCACAAAGCTAGAAGAGCACAAACTACATAAACATAGACTCTCCTCATGTGCACAAATTGGACCTGTGACCCATAAAAGAAGAAAGGGCTTCAGAGCAGAAGGAGTGGGTTCTGGCCTGGCTAGACCACTTCTGAAATGAGTTGGTCTTTCCTGAGATGGTCACACTCTTCGTTTTTCTCAGGTTTGGTTTCTTCATCCACAAAGTGGATTAATGTTGCCTCTGGTGGCCGGGGGCTCTCAGTGTGGGTGAAATGTGATACTCGAGCAAGGATGGAGCAGCCTGTGAGATCCTGTGAAGATTTCCCCCTGCTCCGACCCCAGGGGCACTTTTCAATGTCAGATGGGAGCACCAGATCCCCCCTCTAGTTGTGTTCTTAAACAATGAAGCCTGCATTCCCAAGGTGGAAAATGGAGAGCATTGAGCTGTCCTGGAGAAACCACCATTAATGGTGAAAATCCACATTTGAGCTGCAGGAAAAGATGTTGGTCTTTGCTAGTCTCTGGCACGAAACTTGGAAGGATGGTGTTGGTGGTTATTTTTCCAGAATGAACCCTTGACCTCCCAAACTATCCAGATTCTTTCTGGATTCTTCTCTCAAGGGAGAAACACAGCATATGCATACACTTGCTTTTTGGATCTAATTATTGTGTTGGCATTAGGTGGAGCATTTGAACTCCCTTTATAGCTGGTTGGTAATCCTCATGTTAGCGTTTCTGGTGGCTGGACTACTTGGGGCACATGCCCCTGCCTTTATAACCTAAAAAGATCTAAAGTGGGTACCTGGGTGGCTCAGTCAGTTAAGCGTCTGCCTTCTGCTAAGGTCATGATCCCAGCGTCCTGGGATAGACTCCCTGCTCAGCAGGGAGTCTGCTTCTCCCTTTATCTCTGCCCCTCCCCTTTGCTTATGCTCTCTCTCTCTCTCAAATAAATAAATAAAATCTTTAAAAAAATAAGATAAAAAGATCCAAAGTCACAGACAAGCAGAATCAGGGAGCTGAAAGGGCCATAGAAAACCTGTAATTAATTAATTTGTTTATTAATTAAGGAGAGACATTTCCATAGGAATATGGTTCAACTGAGAGCTCAGGACTGGTGTTGCAGTGGCACCTCTCCTGCTGTGTTATGTTGGACAGTCCCCCTAACCTCTCTGATCATGTGTTTCCTCATTTATCAATATACAAACAACACCTGGTAACACCTGCCTTGGCTATATCTTGAGTATGTCAAGCATCCAGCAAGAAAATAGACTTGAACATATTTTGAAAATACTAGAGACTATAAAATATTATAATAAATTGTTATGGTTATTATGTCCAAGGACCACCAGCTGGAAGTTGACACACATTTCTCTATCTACTGGTTAATTTCTGCTTTATCTACTGGTTAATTTCTGCTCATCATCTTCAAATTCCTATCTTTGTGCTCAAAAGTCACCTGAATCAGTATATGGGTATCCACTATAAAATTCTTTTAATTTTTCTGTATGTTTCAAAATTTTCATAATAAAATGTTGACAGATTAAAAATTTAAAAAAATTCTAACTGAAAGCTACAGTCTCACACATATCTAAAGGCAATGATTTTAGAGTTTGCATTTTGGGGGAAAGAAACAGGAAGGAAGGAAGGAAGGAAGAAAAATTGGTGTCATTATTAAATGCAAAACAAAACGAAAAAGCCATAAATTCTGACCCAGCAAAACATGCTATAGTTCCTGGATATTCATTACAATCTTATTTATAATAGCACATCATTCTCCAAAACAAGAAAAATGTTTGAATTTGTTCTGGCACAGTACTTTGAGAAAATGCCCATCAAAACAATAAAAGGTGATATAACAGCTTTCTGCCTACTATAATGCTAAGTAAAACAAGCAACAGAAAGACAAACTCTTACATGCTCATCACCACCAGGTGAAATAAAAAAGAAAACAGAAAGACTAGAAGTAGAGGCACCCAAAAGATCACCGTGATTGGATAAGGGGGCTAAGAATTCCAGGAAGACTTTTTCTTTTACGATTTTTTTCCCTTTGATGTGGTGATACTACATTTATTTTTTTAAAAAGGAATAAAAGAAATGCTTTTATTAATGTCATTTAGTATAATTCTTTTTGAAAAAAAAAAAAAGAAATGGAAGCTTTTATACCAGGACCCTCCAGTTTGGCACTGTTGGCAAGAGTAACTTTGTTTTGAAAGAAGACCTCGTTGGGTTGCCAAATGCATTGTTCACCTGTAGCTGCATAAATGACTTTGAACACAATAGTTGCCAGGTTAAGGGGCGCCCGCTAGGTAGCCCTACCCAATCCTGATTCAAGTCCATTGTTGCTTCCAGTACTTCTGCAAGGAGCCCATGTCGACAAGCTTTGAAGTTAGGTTCACGGAGCCTGTTTTCTTAGAGCTTGAAGTTTATGCTGGAGCCAGATTTAGAGGTGGGGAACAAGATGTTCCAAAATGATCCCCTGAATCAACAGGATCCCCCAGAAATGTGTCAGGAAATGTTGGGGACCACGGGCTGGGGTGTTACTGATCAGGACATTGGGCACAGGCAGGACCTTTATTTAGAAATCAAGCCCATGATCAGGCCAGCCTTTGGTGAACCAGCCTCTTGGCTTCCACTTAAACTGCCTTTCAGAAAAGAGCCGTAATTGCCCTTTGTTCTTAGGCAGCAAGAATCAGGGTCACATCTCAGAAGATCACATCTAAAGCTCCTGGTTTCCCAACCAAGGCTGGGCAAGGCTGAAAGGTCATAATTCAAGGGCAGCATTGTGCTGTGACTTTGTCTGGTCGCAGACCTGGAATTCCACCTCTGCCCTCCTCCCGGGTGCGTTGCCAGTGGCCTCAAATTCCCAGAGTCTTGGCTCCGGCCCCAGGCATTTTGGGGAAAGGTCCCAGGTGCCCATTTTGTTTTAGAGAGAACCTTAGATTTTTTCCAGGCCATTCAGCTCAATGAGACGACAACAATATTTCTTGAAGAACTTCTATATATAAGGAGCTAAGGTGGTAAATATAAAACAGGATCCATTCTGGCCCTCAAGGAATTCATAGAGATATATAGGCCATACAATAATAATAGCTAATGTTTTAAAAATAATAATAACTAATATTTGTTGGGCTTTACTACTTGCCAAGCACTCTTCTAGGAACTTTGCCTATATTAACTCATTTAATCCCCACAATAGCTCTGTGACATTGTTATGAGAGCTCCATGGTATCATGATTATGTGCATTTCACAAAGAAGGCAATGGAGGCAAAGGGAAGCAAGCACAGGCAGTATGGCTCCAGAGACTGGGGTCCTAGCCACCTCCACCCCCAAGGCTGTCTCTCAGGCCACAAGTGTCATTAACTTTGGACGGGGAAGCAAGTGTACCTTTCCAGGTGTTTGGGAAGTTTGCTACTCCAGTATGAGCTCTTCAGTATTGTCAGATCAAGGGTTCAGAGAGTAAAAGTCTTTGTTTATTTATTTATTTCAAAATTTCAGATTAAATATATATATGTATTTTATTTTAAATGTATATAAATATTTCTTCATCATTATAAAAACAGTATAAACAAATGACAGAATGCTCTTAATTCAAGGAAAAGCATATTCCTGTAACTTCAGTGCCCTAATCTATTCAGACTGATGTTTTGGGTGCTTTACCTTTGCCTTCTCCCCACCATTTAGCAGGTGCAATAATACAACATATTACAATTTGCCTCCTTTGTGTTCATGTCACTTAAATACGTAACAGGTACAAAGTTGCTACATCATTTTTATATTCATCACTTTAACATATTCCTTCCAGTGGATGGTCATTAATTGACCAATATCCTATTTTTTAGAACATTCTTTGTTATAAATACATTGTGGTGGGCATCTCTAGGTCTAAAGCATGTTTCACATATTATTATTTCCCTAGCCTGAGTACTCAGAGGGGGATTTACAGAATCAAAAGGTAGGAACAGTTTTTTGTTTTTTGTTTTTTTTTGATACAGACTGCATATTATCCACCAAATTGTACTACAAGGCTGAATGTTTTGTCAACATTTGATCACTTGTGAGGCAGAATTTTGAAGAATGAATAAAGTGTATGTGTGGACAAGAATATAGGAGAGTCCAGGCTGAAGGAAGGGAGATTTTGAAGTCCCTGGAACCACTGGCATATGGTCAGGTTGGCCTGGGAGAGGAAGCAAGGGGAGGCAGAGGTGGGCTTAATTCTGGAGATAATGGGGAACCCCTCCAAAGCCTGTAGGGTCAGATTTGAAGGTGTGAAGGTCTCTGTTGGTAGCAGTGGGGAAGATGGGCAAGATGGTGGGTGATGAGAAAGCAGAGCTCACAGAAGGTAGACAGAGGATCAGGTGTGCTATCTAATAAAAGAAAGGGAAGGCTTGAGGAAGGGTCTGGAAGGAGGTGATCAGTGTAGCTTGAATGTTATGAGAGCTCCATGGTATCATGATTATGTGCATTTCACAAAGAAGGCAATGGAGGCAAAGGGAAGCAAGCACAGGCAGTATGGCTCCAGAGACTGGGGTCCTAGCCACCTCCACTGAGTATCCAGGGAGGGCTAGTGAAGAAGAACTGTACACAGGGATCTGAGCCCAGGCGAGGGGCCTGGGGGAGAGAGCTGCACTTGAACGTCCCCACTGCTCAGGCTAAGCTGAAGCTCTCTGAGCGAGGTGATCACTCAGGGACAGGCGCCAAAGTGGGTGGAAGGGAGAAGACCAGCAGAAATGCTGACATTCTGGGACAAGATGGATGATAATGATTCAGAAAAGGAGGATGAGAATGAGGAGTGTTCTGGGAAGAGAACATGATATGGTGCAGCCAGGTCACAGGAGGATTTGTTTTATTATTTTATTTTATATTTTAAAGATTTATTTATTTATTTTAGAGAGAGAGAGAGCACAAGCGAGGGGCAGGGAGTGGGAGAGAGAGTACACTGAGCGTGGAGCTCTATGTGGGGCCTTATGCAGGCCTCACAACCCTGAAATCACAACCTGAACCAAAACCAAGAGTTGGACACTTAACCGATTGTGCCACCCAGGTGACCCTATTTTATTTTATTTTTAAATAATTTAAAAATACATATCTCCTCTGATCCCAGGAGAAATAAAAGGAAAAAAGGAAGGAAGGAAGGAAGGAAGGAAGGAAGAAAGGAAGGAAGGAAGGAAGGAAGGAAGGAAGGAAGGAAGGAAGGAAGGAAGGAAAGAAGGAAGGAAGGAAGGATGGATGGAAGGATGGAAGGATGGAAGGACTGGTTAACCACATCAAATATTGCAGAGGTCAGCCACCACCCAAGGATAAATACTATTTGATGATGATTTCAGAACTCCTTAACTCTCAGTCTTCCTATCTGTAAAATGGAGAATGTTACTCTGTCGTTACAAAATTGTTGTGAGGTATGATCTGAAAAAATGCAAGTGTGACATTTCCTTTAAACCAGCATTGCCCAAGGTGTATTTTGTGGAATGTTCCTCAGGTTGCAAGCCGTGAGATAGGTAAGTGTGTTCATGGTGTGATGGGATTAAGACACATGCAGGCTTCCCTGGTTCAATTCCTCTCTACCCTTAATGGACTCATGTGCATAGTGAGTGTCCAAGACAGGGGTACAGTTTTCTCAAACATGGAATACTTTACACAGAGCTCCTTGAGGGATCAGTACCTGCAAAACCCACTCTGGGAAAGCCAATACCTTGGGTACAGGGACACCCACTCTACCATGCTGGGAGGATTGGGTGTGCTAACGTGTGCAAAGTCCCTGGCAAGTTGGAAGTCAGTAAACGTAGTTCCTTCCCTATATCAGGAAATGAAAGCAGGGAAATCATTCTTGAAAACTGGAGCTAAAATGGGTAAAGGAAATTATAGAGGCAGTCTGGGACACTACATTCTGTAACCTCTTCTGAGAAGTAATGATGATGTGGGTTCAAGGACTAGGTTTACCACTTCCTAGCTTTGTGATCTGACAGGTGTTACTTCACCTTTCTGAGAAATGATGCAAATTTGAAATCAGATAATCTGGTGTGTGTTATTCTTTACCGCCTGCTGTGTAATGAATTACCCCAAAATTTAGTGGTTTAATCAATACTCATTTACCCACAGTTTCTGCTGGTAGGAAAGCAGGCATGGTGTAGCTGGATTTTCTGCTTCAGGGTTTCTCATAAGACTACAGTTGAGACATTGGCTAAACTTGGGGTCTCATCTGAAAGCTCAACAGAAAAAAGATCTGCTTCCAAGCTCACATGTGTGGTGGTTGGTGTGATTCAGTTTCTTTAGGGTCTTGGTTCCTCTCTGGCTGGTGGCCCAGAGGCTACCCTCAGTTCCTTACCATGAGGCCCTCTCCAACATGGTAGCTTGCCCCACCAAAGCAACAACATGGAGAGACCACTGGCAAGATGGAGTCATAGTCTGGTGTAACTTAGTCATGGAAGAGACATGCCCTCACTGTGCCCACACTCTGTTTGTCAGAGGCAAGTTACTCAAGGGGAAAAGACTACACAGGACCATGAATACAAGGAAGTGGGTCACTGGGGGTCATCTTAGAGACTGCATACTACATAGTAGCATTTGTATATCTTTAAGTTCCTATATAATGTTTGGTTATTCTTACTCTTAAAAAAAATTTTGTTAAAATTGGGTAGTCAGTGATATTAGCTAATCATCACCTTAGAGAGACAAAACATCTAGGAAACATGCCAGTGGGGAAAGAAAAAGGAAAAACAAACAAAACAGAACACGAGATTCACACATGGCCAGTTGTTGTACATAGCACCTTGAAATGATCTTCAACCACTTTCCCACTGTTGCTCTACAGTTTTTCCTGTCAGGGACAAAAGTTCTTGGATTTATACCACTAGCATCCTTTTTGTTTGTTTGCTTTTTGAAAGGCAAAGATAATGAAAATTCATTATTTTACACATAATAATTCATTTAATCCGCAGGACAACCGTGCAAATTAGGTTCTTTTATCTCCATTTATAGATGAAGAAACTGAGGCACAAACAGGTCACGGATGGAGCCAATCATCCTGCATCTAGTGAGTGGTAAATAGGGGCTCCCAGCCTTCTGTGTGACCCCACACCTCCATCTTAACTTTCACAGTTTATGCCCTTGTAAGTGTGGGGTGTGGTGTCTCTGGTCACTCAGTGCAAATTAATTTAGGAGAAACCAGGCTCCAGACAAACACTAGGGATTTGGGAAAAGGGGTGGAGGATGAGAGGTGGGTAGGCAACACTGGGTTTGCCTAAGGTTCTTGCATCTACTCTGCAGGTGTCAGTTGGCCAAGGCTGGCTGGGTTCCTGCCACAAATCATAGGGGATCAGGGTCCCAGTTATTCTGCTGTGAGCTCCGATGAATTTCTTAGCCTTCCTGAACCTCAAGGTAAGAAAGGATGATACTTAAACTAAACAATCTCTAAGAGCCTTTCCTATTATCAAGAGTCCACAAATAAACAGGCCTGGGTGACCTTCAGAGGCAGTGCTGGGGAAGGGGCCATGCCCCAGCTGGTAAAGATCACAATGGACCTTTTTCAGATTGATGATTTGTGTGAGTGTAGCACAAAGCTTGGAAACCTGACAACATGAGTGCATGTTCCTGCAGTTGGAGAAGTCCAGGCTCCACCACACCAACTTTTAGGGACATTATGAGATAAAAGATGTTATCATGGGGTATCTGGCAGACCCTGCTGGCCCCTTCCCTCTTCCACTGCCACAGAGAAAGGCAGTTCCTCTCCCAGGAAAAAAGAAGAAAAAACTTCAGCTTTCTCACAGAGGAATCCTGGTGGTCACAGGGACAGTCCATGGTTGTGCTGAGGCTGTCACAGCACTAACAGGTAAGTTTAGAAGGAGCAGTTAGCCCACCATGTGACTAAGGAAATTGCTTGGAAGAGCGGCTGAGAATGTGAGACCCCCAGCCACAATTACCCACCACCTAAAAAATGAGAAGCTGGGGTGGAGGGGGCTGGCTAGAAACCACCAGTACCTCTGCCATTGTTCTCCTTAACTTTGGGACCTGCTAATCAACCACTGAGCCAAATTAGCTGGGCCAGGAACAAAGACCTATGGGGGCAGGGAGTAAAGAACAAAACACTCTTCAGGGACTTGAGTTCATTCTTCAGGCCCAATGCCTGGAAAGCTAACCAGAGAGGTGGCTGCAGCCGGCAGCACTGGCATCCAGCTCCTTTGAGGATCCTGCCTTTTGATTCTCTCCAAACTCACCCCAGGAGGAGTTCTCCACAGCACCCTTTGAGAATAATGCAGCCAACACACACACACTCACATGTACATACACACATCACCTTTACCCATCCCACCATCCCACCATTGTGAGACATGTTCCTCCCAGTGATTCCTAACATTGACATCTGGGAGTAATTCCAATCATATCCAGAGATGCAGTGGGGTTATTAGAATCTGGAATCAAGGAACAAGATCCATTAGACAAAATCTTTCTTCCCCTCCAAATGAGTTCCCCTGCAACAAAAAGATTGCCTTGATTATAAATCAATGTCTTTTCTCTGGTGTTGATATCTCTAGAGAAGATGGGAATTTTAAGTTTTGTTACCTAAGAAATTCTCTTCCCTTTTCCTACCCCTAGGAAGGCTTCATTCAAGCTCCCCATTTCCTCGCTGTGTGATCCCAGACTAGATGCTCAACCTCTCTGGGCTTCCAATCATTTCCATGTAAGTCAGGATCATTGAACAGATTTGGCTTGTTGGCTGTGAGCAGAGTCATATAATGTATAAGGCAAGCCTTGTTTCTGACCCTTCATTTCCAAAGCATTTCTGAGATGATTCTCAAAGGCACTCTTGCCTTGTCTTGTCCAGGCAGATAAGTAAGGGTTTTTCACTTCCTTCTCAGCATCCCCAGGCAACCAGTACTTTGGATCCCTCGGGATTCTTGAGGGTAACTGCCAACATAGCACAGCCCCTTGTAGTCCAAACAACTGACCAGCTTGCCCCACAAAGCAGAGACTAAGAACTTGATTGATTCAAGGTCAACCATCCTCTGTGTACTGTATACTATGCCTCTGCTCCATTTTGGGACCTGCTGTTAAAGTAGATGTTTCTAGTATACCCTTTTTGTGCTGAGTCTCTACTTCCCCCACCCACATTTCCCTCTGGTTTTTGTCCCTGAACTAGACTTCTGGATTTGGGTCTCTACCCTGTTCCTCCTTATCTTGCTGGTGACTGCTTGGCTCCCATTTCCAGACTTCAGTGCTCAGAGCTGACTCCCATTGGAGATTTCATAATTACAGCTCAGAGAATTCAGAGACTTAGACCAGGGAAGGGTCTCAGAGCACAGATACCGTGTCTAACCTCTTAGTATGAGAAGTCCTTCTAAAGCCAGCTGGCCAGCAAACCTTACTGAGTTCCCATTACATCCCAGGCTTTATAGCATGTCAGGATATTTTTAAAAATTAATAGAATCTCAAGAAACTCATCCTCCAGTGAGGAACACAAGCACATAGACATATACACACAGCATGAAGTGATCATTCCTCCTGGGGGCTATTCATCCAGGCTATGACTGAACATCCCCATGACAGGGGCCTCCCTTTATGATAGGGTTTAGTCCATCATCAGGTGTTTGTAACTCCTAAAATGTCCTTTCTAATTTTGAGTCCATGTGTCCTCCCTTCTACCTCCACCCATTGGATTTTGAGTTTGAGCCCAAGTCAGTCTGAGATCAGACTCCATTCTTACCAGCTGTGTGAACTTGAACAAATTTTTCAATCTCTCTGAGCCTCAGTTTTCCCAGCTATAAAGTGAGGATGATGATACCCATCTGGATGTGCTATATCACATGAGATGAAGTGTTTTGCCCTATATCATTGTTTTAAATAGTTATCAGTACAGACATCATCTTCTCTGTCTTGTCTAAGCTAAGCATTCATTTGACTCTATTCCCTTAGTTCTCCCTTCCCCCTCCAGCTCCTGTCATCAGCCTTCCTCTCCCACCAAAGATGCCAATGGCCTCTTGGCTGTCTAATCCAGTGGACTCTTCTCAGCTTCTCTTGGGAAATTTGGACATCGTTCAGCTCCTTCTCTTTCATAAAAGAGTCTGCTCACATGATTTCTATATCACCATGTTCTGGAGAGTCTTTTTTTTTCCCCCTGGAAGACTCTTCTTAGTATCTGTCATGTCCTCTCTTCCTCAGCCTTTCCTTCATCACCTGTGGCTGCCCCCTAGTGCTTCCCTCAGCCCTCAGTCTTTCTTGTAAAAATGCAGTGAAGACTATCAAATACTCTGTGTCAGACACTACTCTGAGCACCTGGAATGCATGTATACATTTCATTCCCAGGTAAGGCCACATGTACTTGAGTTTTAGTTTGCAGATGAGGAAACTGAGGCTCAGAATAGTTAAGAAATGTGCCCAAGCCAGGTCAATCTGAGAAAACATGCTAACATAGACAGACTGGCTGTCTCATGACTAGTCTGTCTCTGAGTGATTCTGTCCCTGCCAAAGGTTCTGTCTGCCAGTCTGTTGGCATCTGTCATGTGGACATCTCTAGGAAAGATCCTTCTTTTAGGCTCCAGACCCAAACGTTAACTCTTCACAGGGTCTCTTCAGCTGATGGACTGCAGCTACCTCAAAATGACTGTGAACTCATTTTCTTTCCCTACAAGCCCATTCCAACCTGTCTTCTCTCATCTCACCCAAGTCAGACACTGGGAAGTCATCTACCTCTTGCAGTGAACTAGGTGCTGGAGCTACTTCTTGGATACTCCTCACCTCTGCCCTCTGCTCTATCCCTCCTGCCATTGCCTCACTTCCTGCTGCCTTCATTCCTTCCCTAGATTTCTGCAAATCTCCTAACTCCTCTCCCTGTCTCCAGTTGAACCTCCTGCAATTTGTTGTCCTGTCTGGTGTTCTAAAATTCCATACTCCTGGCTTAGGACCCTTCCCTGGCTAATCATTACCTTAGTTACCTTAGAGATAACATCCACATTCCTCAGCATGAAATCCCAGCCAATTTATCCTCTGTTCTGCTGCCTCCCCTGTCTCTTCCTCCACCATCCCCTGCTTCACTTGCTGTTCCGGACTAACAGGATGGCTTGAAGTATGAGGATAACTGTGAAAACTATGCAGAGCAGCAGTGCTCACCAGGGGCTACACAAATGTTTCTTGTAATCCTTACAACTACCTGGAATGAAGAAATTATTGATGCCTCACGAGTGAAGCAACTGGAGTTCAAGAAGGCTGTCACTTGCCCATCATTTTCAAAATTAAGTCTGTCGATGCTCTTCTCCACCATGTTCTAGTGAACTGGCTGACTGCTCAGTGTGGACAACCTTCTATATTCACCTCCACACCCACTCTAGGTTGGCTGATTCTTTTAGGTCTTAATTCAAAGGTCAGCCTTCTGGAAACCCATGGTTGGCCTCCGGCCTCCACGCTGACTCATTATTCCTTTATGTAGCGTACTTCTTTCAGATAAATATTCCATCATTTATAGGGTCCATCCTTGGCTTAATAGTATCTCTTCAAGAAGACAAAAATCCCACCGCGGTAAATGTATACATCTTCAATCACATCTCACACAGTATACACCATATAATACACACAAGATAACTCCCATACAAACAACTAGGTTCATCTCTACTAGCCTGGCTACAATGGTCCAATTTCCAAATCTACTAGGCTAAACCTCTTGAGGGCTTGTTATCTCATTTTGATACCCCAATGATTGATACACAGTAGGAGTTCAGTGAATGAAACTAGAGTAGATAAATAATATGTGGCAAGAAAAATAGCTAGCATTTTCTGAACACATACAACACCAAGCATTGAGCTAGGTATTTGGCATGGATTATCTCCTTTTATTTGCTCACAATAAAAACTATGAAATAGGGAGTTTTGTTATCTACATTTTATGCATGTGGAAACAAAAATCAGAGAAATTAAGCAAGTCACTTGAAGTCCACAGCTAGAAATGATAAAGGATAGAGATATTAAACCATTTTGGCTGATGTCAGAGTTTGAGTTCTGAACCCTGCCTTTCCAAAGACCAAAGACTATAACTGCTGCTTGGAAATGATGTTCATTTAGTTTCTTACTTCTCTCACCTTCCTATCCCTCCTACCTGAGGCCGAACCCACCAAGATCTTGCTCATTCTTCATTCTTATATCAATACCTCTCTTTCAAAAACTACGCAAAAAACTTAAGAGCAATGCAAACATAGCTTGGGCAGTATGGAAAACAATAAGACTAGTGCCTCCTTTGACCTGGATGCCATGATTTTGACCTATCTTAACAGCTGAGATACACCGTCCATTTAGGGGAACATGTGGTTCACCTTCACATCTAGGTTTTTCTCACAAAAACTAAGTTAGGCTGCATTAGTCTTGCATTTTTTTCAGTTGAAGACTCTGTTACTGAAAATATATATCTTTGATTCAATATTATCTTTGCGAAAAACCAAACAAACAGAAAAGTCACCATGGCAAATGTACACTTCAATCTGTACCTCATGCCATATATAAAAATAAACTCAAAATGGATCATAGACCTAATGTAAAATTATAACACTTCTAGAAAAGAACATAGCAGAACATCATTGTCACCTTGGATTAGACACATATTTCTCACCTATGACACCAAAAATACAACACATGAAAGAAAAAATTGATAAAATGGACTTCACCAAAATGAAAAACTCTTAAAAGGTACTGTTAAGAAAATGAAGACAAGCCACAAGTTGGGGGTCAATATTTGCAAAACACATAAGGAACTTACTCAGAATACGTAAAAAAAAATTTTAATTTAATAAAAAGAAAACAAATAATCCAATAAAAAGATTTGAGACCACATTTCACCAAAGAAGATGATTTATGAACAAATTAGCATCTGATAAGATGCCCAGCATCATTTGTCACTAAAGAAATACAAATTTAAACCACCATGAGATACTAATACGCTTACATTTGAATTTGTAAAATATGCTGGCAATATCAAAATGCAGAACTCTCATGCATTGCTTCTGGAGTGTAAACCAGTACAGCAACTTAAGAAAACAGTTGGGCAGTTTCCTAAAACATTAAACATACACGATATGGCTAACTATTTACCCAGGAGAAATGAAAACATGTGTTCACACGAAAATTTGTGTGTGAATGTTCATAATGGCTTTATTCATAATAGCCGAAACCTGAAAACAGCCTAAATGTTCATTAAATGTTGAATGGGTGAACATTGTACAAGGTGTCCATGCTGTGGAATACAACTCAGCAATAAAAAAGGAGTAGCCTATTAATACATACAACAACATGGGTTTATTTCAAATGCATTCCCAAAAGAATCCAGACTCAGAAATTCTAAGTAAAATATAACTAAGTATTTATATTTTACATTTATATGGCATTCTGGAAAAGACAAAACTATATGGATACAAAACAAGTTGCAGGGGGGAGGTTTGACTACAAGGTTTGACTACAGGGGAACCTTTTGGGGATAGAACTGTTCTGTACATTGATTTTGCTATCAGTTATATGACTATGTATGTTTGTTAAAACTCCTGGAACTGTATAATAAGAAGGATACACTTTAGTGTACGTAATTATACCTCAAAGAAAATTTATTCCACCAATGGTGGAGAAAACCAGGTGGCAATTAGTTGGACCTTCATCTGCATGCAGGTAGGTTTTCTACTTAGAACTCCCTTAACTATTATAGCTAGTTGCCTTTGACATAGATTTTAGGGGGCATCTAAAGTTCAGAAACAATAAAAGATAGAGAAAAGTCTCTTAGAAACTAGGAAATAATACAGTAGTAATTTTGTGCTTATACAATGTACACTTTATTTTTTTAAGATTTTATTTATTTACTTGAGAGAGAGCTAGAGAGAGAGAGGGCACAGAGGGAGAGGGAGAAGCAGACTCCCTGCTGAGCAAGGAGCCCAATTGGGGCTCGATCCCAGGACTCCAAGAT
Source organism: Mirounga angustirostris (assembly GCF_029215605.1). Classification (NCBI taxonomy): domain Eukaryota; kingdom Metazoa; phylum Chordata; class Mammalia; order Carnivora; family Phocidae; genus Mirounga; species Mirounga angustirostris. The sequence goes on along the minus strand of NW_026991718.1, from coordinate 91,168,104 downwards.
CATGACCTGAGATTGGTCATGGGACTGCCTAAATCATTGACCATGATCTGAGCTGAAGGCAGATGCTTAACTGACTGAGCCACCCAGGTGCCCCTATAATGTACACTTTATATTTAATCTGGTAAAGGTCCAGTCTATCAAGATCTTTTCTGACCCAGAGACTATGTTAGCCACCCTTTCCCAATCAGTATCCCTGAAGGGGGGGTGGGGGGTGGAGGGGGTAAACATCCCTTCTGTTTCTTCATCCAAGCAGAACATGAAAATATTAGACAGGGCAGCACCCATGGCAAGAGAGCAGATGTCTCCCTATGTCCTTCTATGTGGGGATCAGAACCTGGGCTTCCATTTCCCAAAACTTAATGCCAGATATTGGGCCTCGGTCTGTGTCTAAGACCCCAGTTTGGGGTACATTTAGGAGGAAATAGGAAATATTTAGGAGTAAAAAGCCATGATGTGTGCACCTACCTTACTCTCAAAAGGTTCAGGAAATAAATATTACTTTTTGAAATAATCATTATTATTGTCAAAATTATTTCCAAATAGAAAGTTTCCTAAAATATAGTCCTCAAAGCATGTCATTTTAAATATACATTTAACACTGTGAGCATCATTTAATTACAGGAGATGGGGAGAAGGAAGAATGAAAAATGTGGTTTTCCAAGCCCTGCAAAAACCCTCTATAGACTGGGTCCTTATGAAAATGTCAGTTCTAAATATCACTTGACAGATGTTTTTCCCAGGTTTTTTATTGGGAAGGATGTCAGGCACACCTTCTTCTCCAGACAGTCTTCTGTGATGTGGCAGGCCCCTGCAGACATCCACCTGCCAGTCATTTCCACCACAACACTCTCTTTTTTCCCCAAGATCTTCCAAAGAAGGATTGAATATTTACTGCATTCATGTTAACATTTCACCTTTTCCACTATTTGGCTTGGCTTAGACCTTTTTGGACACAGTAGTGATCCTGCTGCTCAATGATTTAGGCAGTCCCATGACCTCCTTCTTCTCCTTCCCAGTCGTTTTACTGCACACTACAACTTGGAGGGGGGGAAGGTGCACACATAACAAGGAAGAAAAAGAAACTAACCCCAGTTCCTTGCTTTCGTCGTAGGTGTGTAGTCCTGATAGATGTGCTGATGAGACAGGAAGAAGAATCTAGTGGCTCAGATGAAGTTTGAGGATATGGATAAAATTCTTGTAGCAATCACCAAATCTCAGAGGATTAACACACTAAATGCTTAGTTATCACACTTACAAAGGTTGATATGGGTTGGGTCGTCCTCCTTGACTTTTGTGTCACTGTCATCTTAAAAAAAAAAAAAAAAAGATGCATCCTGCACAGTTTTCACTGAATGGGAAGAAAGAATGGGTGGAATGTGGGTACGTATGCGTAGGTCCAGAAGTGGCTTACATCACTTCAGTCCACATCATACCATCGACAATCAATTTCAGACATTGACACTCCTCCACTAAGAGATGGGGCTATATTTCCTCCCCATGAAACTGGGTGGACCTTTATAATTACTTCTACCAGTGGAACATGGTGGAAGTGACAGGCAGGACTTCCAAGGCTGGGTTGTAAAGGGCAATATGGCTTTGGCTTGGCTCATTCTCTGTCTCTAAATGTTAATACTTGGACTCCAGCCACCATGTTGTGAGGAAGCCCAAGCCACATGGAGAAGATACATGTGTATAGTCCAGCTGACAGCCCCAAATAGTTCCCCAACCAACAGCCAGGAGCCACTGCCAGACCTATAAGTGGCTGAGCCTTCAGCCTTCTAGGGCAGGCCTTAGGCATATTAGAGTAGAAATAAGCCATCCTACTGTAACTGGGTGAATTCATGACCCACAAAAATGATAAGAAATAATAAATCTTTGTTATTGCTTTAAGCCACTAAGTTTGGGGGTAACCTGTGCAGCAATACAGTGAACATCATGCTAGTCTCTGCCATGATTCTCCAGCTTCTCTGCATGCAGTTGTTTGTCAGGATGCTCAGACCACCAGCTGGGAGAAAAAAAAATCACCTCAACCGCTATTACTACTGCCATTCTCAACAGTTATTGTATGAGTCAGGGTCTTGACAAGAACTGCAGGTGCCACACTGAAAAGAGGAAATTATGGAGAGTTTTTAAAAGTGGGTAGGGTAGGGTTAAGCAAACTTATTAGTGACACACCTGGGACTGACAACAATGGGAGGCCACTACCATCCTAGGCCTTAAAGGGCAAGGTGGGGAGTGGTGACTGGAGTCCAGCAGGAGCTCTAACTACAGGGTGGGGGGACTAGCTGAAAGGGATTGTGATCTCTAGAATGCAACTACTGTCAGTCTGAAGCCCAGCAAAGACAGCTGGTGGAATAAATACCCAAACTCTCTTCTCACTCTGATATTCTACTCATATTTCCTATTGGCCGAATGCAACAGGAAAGCAAAATGCAAGGGAGCCTGGCTGATGCAGTCTATAGAGATCAATCTCCCTGGGGGCAGAGTGGGAGGATAAGGGTGAAGAATAGACCTGGAGAGGGAATGCAAATATCCTTCACATTCACCATCATCAACACCATCTTCATCATCATCTTTATACTATTCAAATGTGTATACTACTTCTGGGTTTACAGAATAATTCCTCATGCTTTCTCTTGTATCATCCTCAGAAGGTCACTTTTGCAGTATCCCCTGAATCTGACAGAGGGCTTGATACATAACTGGTGCTGAGTTCAATCCCGTACTTACTCTATTCAAGGCTCCAGGCTAGAAACATGGGTTCAGAGAATAAAATTCCAAGATAAATATGTTAAATATCATAAGAAGGACACAAAGTGTTAGGAAGGCTTGATCTAAAAAGACTCATGGATGTGGTGGTGTTCAAGGTTGACCTTTGGCGATGGGCAGATCTCAACAAGTACCCTTGGAAAGGAGAGTTTTCACATCCTAGGAACCACATGAAGAAAAAGTTAAGGTGGAGAAATAGAAAATGTGCTCTGGCAACAGGAAATATTTCCATTTTGCCAGAGCATAGAATTTATAGAGATTAAGAGGTAAGTTATGAAGTTGAAAGTGCTGAGTGGCTATATTGTGGTAAGTCCAGAAAACCAAGACACGTTGGTACCAGCACATTAGCACAGGGGAGTCACTGATAGCTTTTGAGGAGAGAAAGAAAGTATTCTAACAGCCCTTCAGGGATACCAAGTTTACAGCAGTGGGTGGGAAAATGAAGTGGGCACACACATGACGCGGAGAGATTACTTATGAGGCTACTGCCCTAGTTTCAGTAATGAGAATCTTGCCCGAGGGGATGGCAGCAGAAGCAGAAAAAGAGGGTGTGGCATCAGGTTGACAACTTGAAAACCAAGATTAGACAATGGCTCTTCCTACAGCCAGTCCCACCTCGGCTCAGGGATGCCGTTTGCTCAATATTCACAAGTATTTACTGAGTGACTACTTTATGCCAAGCACTGCTCTGGACTTCATGAACACAGCAGGAAGCAAGATGGATAAACTAGTCTCACTGTCTACCTGGATTCAAGAAGAGAAGGTAGTGCCACCGACAAAAGCAGGGCAAGTGTCCAGATATGTTTTATAAAAACATGTAATGTTCTATAAAAAATGTTGGAGTATTGAAAGTTTCCTTTCTTCCTTCCTTCCTTCCTTCCTTCCTTCCTTCCTTCCTTCCTTCCTTCCTTCCTTCCTTTTCTTTCTTTCTTTCTTCCTTCCTTTCTTTCTTTTCTTTCTTTTTTTCTTCTTTCCTTTCTTTTCTTTCTTTCTTTCTTTTTTCTTTCTTTCTTTTTTCTTTCTTTCTTTTTTCTTTCTTTCTTTTCTTTCTTCCTTCCTTCCTTCCTTCCTTCCTTCCTTCCTTCCTTCCTTCCTTCCTTCCTTCCTCCCTTCCTTCCTTCCTTCCTTTTTCTTTCTTTCTTTCTTTCTTTCTTTCTTTCTTTCTTTCTTTCTTTCTTTCTTTCTTTCTTTCCTTCCTTCCTTCCTTTCTTCCTTTCTTTTCTTTTCTTTCTTTCTTTCTTTCTTTCTTTCTTTCTTTCTTTCTTTCTTTCTTTCTTTTCTTTCTTTCTTTCTTTCTTTCTTTCTTTCTTTCTTTCTTTCTTTCTTTCTCTACATAAAGTAAGTTTAAAAATTATCTTTCAGGGGCACTAGGGTGACTCAACGATTAAGCAGCCTTCTCTTGGTTTCTGCTCAGGCCGTGATCTTGGGGTCATGAGATCAAGCCTCCAGTCTGGCTCTGCACCAATCATGGGGTTTGCTGGAGATTCTGTCTCTCCCTCTCCCTCTGCCCCTCTCCCTGCCTCCTCTCTCGCTCTCTCTCTCTCTCAAAATAAATAAATAAATCTTAAAAAAAAGAAAAGAAAAGAAATTACCTTTCAGAGCACATTTAGAAAGGGGGAAGGCAGCTTAAGTGAGATGTGTTGGAGAAGTGAGGGGTAGAGGGCTTAGACTTGGGTGTTTATATGCAAAGATCCACATATCTTCCCAGCACCCACCTGCTCAGTTCTCCCAATGGGCCTCCACACCCACCCCAAGTTGCCTAGGCCAGTGAGGGATGTCATCTAGACAGTTCCAGTGCGTGCAAACCAAAATTGTATACCATTTAGTGATATTTTTTAAACCGAGAAATATAAGTACATAGCACACAAAAAGATGCTCAACATCACTAATTACCAGGGAAATGAGAATCAAAACCATAATGAGCTATCACCTTACAACTGTCAGATAGGCTATTATCAAAAAGACAAAAAATGGCAAGTGTTGGCAAGGATGTAGAGAAAAGGGGACCCTCATGCACTGCTGGTGGGAATGTACATTGGTCCAGCAGCTATGGAAGACAATCTGGATGTTCCTCAAAAAATTGAAAATAGCATGACCATACTATCTAGCAATTCCACTTCTGAGTATTTATCCAAAAAAGAGATATATACACCCCTATGTTCACTGTAGCATTATTTACAAAAGCCAAGATATGGAAGCAACTCAAGTATCCATCAATAGACAAATGGATAAAGGAGATGTGGTGGGTATACCACGGAATATTACTCAGCCATACAAAAGAGGGTTTTAAGCTAAGTGAAATTAGTCAGACAGGGAAAGACAAATACCATATGATTTCACTTTTATATGGAATCTGAAAACAAAACAAACCAAACAAACAGAAACAGACTCATAGATAAAGGGAACAAACATGTGGTTACCAAAAGGGAGAAGGGGGAGGGGCAGGTGAAGTAGGCTAAGGGCATTAATAGGTACAAACTTCCAGTTATAAAAGGAAAAGAAAAGAAAGAAATACAAGTACATGATCTGACAAGTATACTTATTAGGAAAAAAATGGCAGACTGTTTAGAAGTGGGCATCTCCCAGAAAATCCGCTGACACATGCAAGTATGTAGGCATATTTACACCTGTGCCTGTGAGGAGGGGGTTGGGTTTAGGATTGGGTGAGGGGAAGAAGGTCATGAATGATTCATTTACTCAACCATCTTTATTGAATACTTTCTGTTCACATTGTGCTGAGGACTGACAGCCATGAGATGAGTGAGACAGCCTCAACTCTAAAATGTTTGTATTCTCTTCCAAGAAAGGGAAAAATACTTATAGATGAAATTAACAAGTTAGTTCTTATAGGTTCCAAGGCCCATATCCTAAAGTGCTCAATTTTATTCAGGAAGGTGGGCATCCAAGTTGGGTTTATCTTCATTTTAAATGAATAAGAGAGGTTGAACACTGGTTTAAGGCTGCAAGCATTAGAGAACTGGCCAGCTTAGAGTGGTCTTTCCATTACATGCCACATTAAGGTCGGGTAGGCCAAGCTAACAACTTCAGACTATGGAGACCCCATCTATGGCTTCCAGCAGGCTGAGTCTTGAAACATAGGTGGGACTCATACTTCAGAACTTCAGGTTCAGATCTGGGGAGGATGTTGTCTCTAGGAGGTTAGTGTAGAGTCTGGTAATTGAACTAGCAATTGAGGTCAGATAGAGGATACTGAAGAAATAAATTGAGAATTTCACCTTGCAAGAGACAGGAACTCTCTGATGGCCTTGGTGAGTGCAAGAAGAGAGAGGCTTTCCAAATGCCAGGCCACAGAGTGAAAGATGCTGGGAAACCGAGAAAGGAGGAAAAACAGAGGGGCTTGGACATGAGTGTTGGAGGTAAGTATGAAAGAGGAGATGAATGGGGGAGATGAGATATTACAAAGAAGAGCTGACAGGAGATATGGTGCCTGAAGAAACATGGAAGGGAAAGATGAGAGGAGGCATTCATTTTGTGGAAATGCTGGGTATGAGGGAATGATGTCTAGGGATATCAGAAGGAATGTCTGACAAGCATCTGAAGAGGTGAGACTGAAGAACTCAGGAAGGAGGCGAGGCCAGAGGCTGGGTGGAGGGTCCTCTCCACAAAAGTGATGGGGAGCAGGTGTATCTTCTTAGATGGAAGAGTCAAGAGAAAGAAAAAGCAGAAAGCTGAACCCTGGAGCCCCAGAAGAGCTTCTGTGAGTGAATAGCAGGATGATGAGCAGTTAACTAAGAAGAAAATCAGTAGCTGCATCATCATGGAAAGCAAGGAAAAGAGTTTCAAGAAGGAAACGCGAATTACCACTGCCATGCTCACAGAGAGATGGCCGTTGGGTTTGTGATTCCAGAGTTGAAATGTGGTGTGTGTTCTGGTAGCAAACTAAACAGTGGGGAGTTGAAAAGGATATAAGGAGTAAGCTAGTCACAGCATCACCTACAGACGACTTCTTCCACTAGGTCAGCAGTCACCACTAGGAGGGGCCTTGACAAGAATCTAGGAGAAGATCATGTGGCTTCGGTGGACAGGAAGATGGCCGCCCAGACTCCAGTCTATCTCTAATATGAAACTGCTGAGAGATTTGGGGGGCAATTAGTTTAGCAAATGTGAGCCCTAATTTTTTTTTCACTTTTTATCTTGGAAATTTTCAAACACATTAAAGACAATAGTATATAACATCACTCCACTCCCAGAATTACCAACCCATGGTCAATCCTGATTTACCTTTACTACACCCACAGTGTACCCCAGCTGCTTCATTTGAAAGTTAATTCTACATATTAAGTCACTCTTTCCTTAAATAATTTTTTGAAAGTTACTCTAAAAGATACAGACTTTAAAAAGTATAGTCACATGCCATTGCTACATCTAAAAAGTTGACAATAATTCCTGAATAGTTCATACATGTTTAGATTTCTCTAATTATCTAATACTATTACAGGGGCTGGGGAAGATGAAGGAGGGAATTCTTCTATTGAAATCAAGATCCAAATAAAGTCCACACGTGGCAATTGGCTAACATATGTTTTCTGTATGTTTGAATCTCTTAAGTTCTCCCTGTCTCTTTTTCTTAATGATTATTCATTGAAGAAACAAGGTATTATGTCTAATATATCCTGTTTCCCACCATCTGGATTTTACGGACAACACCCAAATGATGCTACTCAGTTTCTTCAGCTCTCTGTATTTCTGGGAGTTAGATCCAGAGGTTTTATGTGGTTCATATTTTATTTTTGTCAAAAAATGTGTGTTTTCTATGGTATCATATCGGTAGGTACAAATGTCTTGTGACCTCCCTTTTGTGATGTCCAGACTGATGTGTGGGTCCAGAGCCATCTACCCCATCCATCTGTGGTGAATTCCCAACACCTTTCATTCTGTTGGTGGGGAAATACAAGTTCTTACTTTCTTACAGAAAATCTAATCTATTTTGAACAGCAAAAAATTCAAGATTCTATACACAGTAGGTCCAATACATATAAAAATCAATATTTCTTAAATTAAAAAATAGGTATGTCCATACCCATGACAAACTATAGTTGATTTTTTTAAGATGAAAGCAATGTTCAGAATGTGGCCTTTCACTGACATTGAAATAATAGGTATAGAATGTCTCTTAAAAAGTCCAGTAATAACTGGATGTAAGTCGCATGTTCAAACTTTCCCCCTCTGTGGGCCTGGGCACAAACTTCTAGAAACCAACTATTGGTAACAACACAGGTGGTGCAGGAAGCTGATTTTCCTTGTCATAAACAGCCTATATGAAGGTGTTGGCAGGGAGAATGGAAAAGCAGTGATAAATGTGACATTACGAAAGAAGAATTAACAGGATTTGGTAAATAATTAAAGAAAGGGAGAGTTGAGATGTTGCCAATACCTTGACCAACAGACTCTCAAGTAACAAAGGAATGTGATTTGGAAATTTCACAAGAGCATGAAAACTGTCCTGCTGGTTTAGGCCAATGGACATCCCAACTGGTATTGCTCTAACTTCACAGATTAACTGGCGTGCTCAGATAACCCCAGAAATTTCCCTAAGCCATCAGAATCCACCCTCTCATCTCTAGATATTTCTTAGAAAACTGCTAATAAATAACAACTAGACCCATTGCTCAGAGATATCCTAAAATGCTGAGTCATGTGCATTTTAAAGAAATAAAATATTAACCTATTTATCCGGACAATACTCAAATGCTTCAGTCCCTATGTGATAAACTGGTTAAGCAAATACACAGGGTTTGGAGGAGTGGGCAACTCCCCTGTGCATATAAAGAATTCTGTAGAATAAGTCAGAATAATGCTTTCTGCTATGTGATCAATGTTATTAATGATCCAGCGCATGGCAAAGCCTGGGGGGCCAGAAGCTTGAGCCCTGACAAGAGTCGGGAGACACACCAGGAGCCCACACCTGGGTCCCGGAGGTGAGGAAGAAAGAAAGAGGAGAACAGACAGTGAAACCTAGAAAAAAGTTCTGAGAGACACCACTCAAGCCTGGAACTGGCCTCCAAAATGCTTATTAGAAGCAGTACATTATAATAAATATCAGCAGTTTAGTTTAGACTTCCATGGAGAGTTCCCCCAGCCTGTCACTCAACCTATTTATCAGTGGACATTCCCAGACCCAAAAGAGCCTGTCTGCCAGCCCACTCATACCCACGCTGGTGCAAAATTACCTTTGATGTGGGACAAGGGTCTCACCCTTCCCAGCTACCTCACTAAGAAGTGACCCAACACAGACACTGGCATTTGACAAGGAATAGTCCACACAGGCATGCAGAATTAGGTGTCCATTGGGATGGCTGTGTAGGTCTGCTGGTACCTGGAAAGAAACTTCTAGAGACAACCAGGGCCTCTCAGTGGCCTGCTTGCTAGGAAGGGGCCATGGGCTCCATTCACAGGGTCCCATGGAAGGAGTCAGTGTTTCTTGGGAACAGAGACTGCTTTAAAGGTGATGAGAAGAACTTTGTCATCTTTTTTCTGTTTAAGAGGAGATCAGTGGAGGACTCTGGGCCCAGAATCACATGGCAGAGTGTGGTTCTTGGAAGAAAGCAAGCTTTGTGGGACCAGAGGTGGCGTTTGCCGTGCAAGAGACAGGAAGGAAGAAAGTGGAGAATGTGTGCTGAGTTGAATGTGATCTCAGCACCTTCCCCGGGCAGTACTCGAGCCTCACTTGAGACAAATTCTTAAGATAATCATAAAAAACCATAGCAACCGTGTTGATGTTGGGATTTGCACTGGGATTCCAAATCGAGAGGTAGGGCAGGAGAAACAGGTTTGGATTTCTTTCACAGAGCAGGCAAAAGAATGTGAGTACTTCTCAGTGAAGGTCGAGAGCTGACTGCTGACGGTCAGTTGGCCTTGCCCACACCCAATTGTGCCTTATGTTTCCATAACAAGAAATGAGTCCAAAATGCATCAACGGCATCATTTATGTCCAGGGAATTTTATGAAGCCAACTTTTTTTTTTTTTAACAATGGTCTGTGAAATTGTTTTGTTTTATCCTCTGACAGAGAGAGAGACTGAGGACAAAAGAGATGGGTTGGCATGTACAAGCCTTCACCCATGTTACCTCCCAGGAGCTGAGGCTGAAATGCAACCACTCCAGTCAATTCTGCGTTGTGCATCAGTGCAAAAAAGAATAAGATGCTTCCAAGAGTGTGTGGCAAGTGAGCTCAGGGGCATGCAGTCTCCAGATGTATGGTTAGAAGGATAAAGTGAAGGGAATAGTGAAATGGTTCTCCCACATTGCTCTTCCAACATGGACTGACTGGCCAGCCCCAGCGAGCACGGGGAGATAAGAGGAGGACAACTTTTTCAGCTGGAAGCGGGAGGTGTGTGCGTGTGGTTTCCCGGGAACGGGACCTCAGGATGCAGGGATGAGGGACAGAAGAGGGGGCAGGAAGGAGGAGAAGCACCATGGGGCTGCTTACTGCCATCCCCGTGAAGGACTTATCAGAACTGTCCCCAGAGGAGCAGCACCTACTTCTGTCCCCTGAAGCTTGCAACTGCCATGAGCAGTGACTTTGCTACATAGGCCAGGCAGGGTCGTGCCTCCCAAGGGCAGAAATCAACATTCTGTGTCAATGCCAAGTGCATCACAGCCCTTAGGGAATGCTCTCCACAGAGCAGGCATCAAAGATGAGGTGAAGAGTCTGTGAATCAGGACCCAAAAGAAACTCAATATGTCCCCAAACCCAAGAGGCCCCCAAAGACATCGCCCAACAAATTGTTTTCCTTACATTATTCTGGAAGGCACTCTGACATACTGTGTTGGTCCTGCACACTTCCTTCCTCCCCTTCCACCGGCCCACTCTGCTCTTTGCAGCTTCTCCTTTAGCAGAAGGGAGAAAGAGCCTGCAGGCTGCGTGCCCAGTGTGTGAGCCTCAGCCTTGTGGTTTCTGAGCCACCTCCCCTCTGAGCTCCCAACATCAGGATGCCAAAGAGTCTGTCTGTTTGGGACACAGAAAATACAGACCCCGTTACTTTCAGAGTCCCCATCTTTGCAGCTGTGATGTGCACTGATGCATTTTCAGTCCCTTTACTCTGACCCAGAGGGATGAAGATGATCAGAGACCCCTTCTCTCTTAAATATATCTGGAGGAAGGGACTTCTGAGCCATTGGTTTTCCTCAGGCAACCCACCTGAAGTGGAGTCTTTACAAAGCAGTGCTGACCGTCCACAGAACCACCACAGAGGAAGGGGTAGCGGAGAAAGGGGCAGTGCCTCCTTCACAGGAGGACACGTCCCTCATGGGGCCGAGGCCGACAACAAGAGATGCAGGCTCCGGGATCAGAGTGGACTGGCCCTGCCCTTACTGCCCAAGTGACCTTAGGAGCATGATTTATTCACCACGTACAAGAGCTGTTGCCATGTAGATGGTGCCAAGAACAAGGTAAATGCTCAGCTGTTCCCACCAAAATTTGAGGTTCCAGTTTTCCCCTCAGCTTCTGCCCTTGACTAAGTTCCATAAGGTGGGTGACCTTGAAAATTACTGCTAGGAGCATTTCAGAACATTTTAGATTTAGCACATTTTTTTTTCTAAATTGTTTTGGGCCCTTTCTATGGAATAAGTATTAAAAAACACACCTCTGTACAAATTCTTCCCCAGAAGATACATCACTAACATGATCTGGAACAGATCACAATTTAGGGTGTCCTCACCTTCCTACTCCATTGCCAACAGTAAAGTCCCAAGAGCTTGGGATATGTTGTTTCTAGCCTTCACTGGTTTTTCCTTCCAGGAGCTGTGACAGAGTAAACTGCTATTTTGTTTTGTTTTGTTTCTGATACACAAGACCTCCCAGGCCCTGGAATGTGGGTGGCTGGCATTTTAATTAATGTTAATGCCTGGGCTGACCACCTTCCTCCCCTAATGATTTTTAGTAAGGGAAATAAGCTAGCAAACCAGAGAAAAGCCATGTATGAGTGTGTGGGTTCTTCCTGGAAAAGGTACCCTTCTGGGTAGGCAGGCCAGCTTCCTTACCCGGCCTGCCTCCATCCTCACCACCCCCAGTCAATTTGGAAAATTTCAATTCAAATACAAATCGGTTGTGGGGCTGGTGGGGGGTGATATTCCTCCTTTTAATAAATAAAATAAATACTTCTGCACATTCTGAATCCGTTTGGAGTCTCCATTTCCCCATTACCAGGATCATTTTCACTCTGAGATCAATAGTACCAGAATATGTTAAGCCATAATTTCACAACAACAAAAAAGATACATGGCAAATGCCCTCAAATTCCTAGAATCCGGACCTGGAATCAACCTGATATTTAAATCAGGATGGATAACCCTCTGTTGGGTCAGAGTATAGTCACAGTTTCCCCAGAGATACTGTGTTTCTTTTATCTTTTCTAATAAATTTCTGTTTTTCCCCCAACCTTCATGGTTAAGCATTTTATCCAGTTTAAACGATGGGGATTTAAATTGCTATTTTAGTGGAAGAGGCTTGATTAAAACCTGTGTCCTCATCAAATTATTGGACAGTGGTTCTTGGACTCTGTTTACATTAGTGTCAACCTTAATTTAAATTCTGCATAACTATATTTGCTTCGCTAAATGCATTCACCAGGAACACACCACAAATTACTTTGCATTATGAGCAGAGTCTCTTTGTCTATTGCAAAGTGTTTTGAAATTAGCACCATAAGTAACTAGCTGTAAGTGTCACTCGATCTCCTTAATGCCTCATTAATCAAACCCCGTGGCAGCTGGTGTGATGTCCAAGCCCGTCTCATATAAGATCAGTATCACTTGCTCCTTGCTTCTGACCACAGTCTTTTAAACTTGATTCATTGTTTGTGCCTTTGCCCTCCACTGTGACTGGCATTCCTTCTCCCTCAGAGGCCTCCCAGCGCGTGCAGCTTTGTGCTGCATACCAGTCGCATGTGCATTATTTGCAGAAATTGGCAATAAAAAACCATTTCCCCTTTTGTGGAAATCCATGATCTCAAAGGAGAAGTCATTTCCACAATGGTTCAATGTGATTTTCAGATCAGTCTTAAAATGCCATGTGAGAAAAATTTTCCCTGGACAAGTTTTTCTTTATGTCAAGAGTTAGGGAGGAGAAAAGAAATACATTTACCCGTGCAGACTAGGATTCCTTCACCTGGGCTCAGTTTTTATAAAGGTGGTATACATTTAATCTAGCACCTAATCAGGAAAGAAGATGTGTTTGTCCTTTATTATGTGGTAATATTTCTGTACTAAATACAAAATTTTAAAATCTGTGTTTGCAAAAGAAATGCATAACATCTTGTACTTAATAGTTTTATTATAATCCTTATGGGGAAAAAAAAAGGTTATTCCATCCATACATGTTTACACAAAAGCATAGCAAAAATGACATATTTTAAGGAATCTTTTTTCATGGTCCCATCACACATTTGCCCCCACCCCCCATATTCTCTCCCTTCTTCCTTGCAGGGCAGAACACACACACACACACATATACACACACACACACACCTTTTTTAAACAAATTTAATACTCACTGGCATTAAAACTACTTAGTAGCTCTACTGGACAATGGCCACACGACATTTTGCAGGATGTCTTGAGTCCGGTGTGGGCACATGGGGTGGGCGTTTCCCAGCGGGGGGGGTCCCTGTCCCCTCCATGGGGGTGGTGCGTGGCTGTCCCCCCGCACGCGCAGAGCTCACCAAGGAGTGGCGGAGACCCAACAGGTGCTCTCATCTCCTGCAGCGGCGGCACGTGAGGTCGACTCTCCGCAGAGCACTGTCTCAATGGGAGGCCTTTGGCTTCGTGGCCTTTCCTTCTGACCACCCAGCAGGAAAAATATACAGAAGGGTTTTTTTTTTTTTTTTCCTGTGAGTTTTGTCAGTGTGAAAAAAAAACAAAACAGCATTGAAACTTTGTACTTCCCGCAGGTGGGCTTCTGGCCTGTGAACAATTAATACAATCATAGTAAGCCATGAATTTTCTTCTGTGTTCAAGTTTTTTGCCTTTTCACCTTATAAAACCATTCAGGCTAAATAAACCTTATTACAATAGAATTAAGCATTGTGGCCTGGCTCCCAAAACCAACACTGGTGGCAAAACCCACTGAGTTGGAAAACACACACACACAAGACAGTGCAAACTCATGTTAGATTTTGACTTTAAAATGAATTTAATGTAAACCGTACTTTGTGCTTATTTTTGTATTATTACCATGTCTACTGTCTCTTATGGCATTTAAAATAGGCTCTGACTTTAAAAGAGCAAATGTGAAAGAACATTTGATTATATTTTAGGTGACATTTACTCTGATTAGAGGTGTAATTTATGGCAATTACAAAAGTACATCTTATGTTCATCTCCAGATCATCCTATTTTTAACTCTGATTCCAGGAACCTCTACCCATTACTATTCTGAGCAAAATAAATAAGTTTGGAAAGGAGGAGTCCAAAATGATTTTCAGAAGTGACAGATCATCACTGAATGCAGTTTTTAAATTGCCAATTCAAAACTTTCCCCTGTTTCCAACAACCAGAGAAGCCTGATTATTTAAACCAAAAATTCTGCCTCAAAACCCCCCACTTCTCTTCACTGTACACACCTCCTTTTGCTCCTTTCCCCAAAAAACAACATTTTGGTCTAGCAACCAGCACAAATCACTGAGCCCTTCCATTTACATGCCCCACAAAGATTGTATCTGATCACTGCCCGTATTTAAGAAAGAAAGGAAAAAAATCAGGAATCACATACAAGCCATGTTACAGTCCTAGTCCCCCCCACCCCTCCCCCGCTCCATTCTTCCATTCTCTCCCTTACCATCCCCTTGTAAAATAAAAGAGAGCCGAGCCTAACCCATTACAGTACAGTCACCCCGAGATTTAGGGGGATAAGTACAGCCTTACTTAGCTGCAATGCTGCAGCTGTGCTCTTATCTGGCCAAAGGAGACAGGGGACAACAAAAGACCCCAAAGAAGGGACGGTGGATGCATGGGAAAACCACTACCCCAGCATTGTGGTGCCCTTCTGCTGAGCAAATAGTTCAAACTGTTCATTCCCATCTTCTATTCTCTCCCTGGTACATTGTTTGTGCCCTTGCATTTCATTCTGCAAGGAAGGTTGCTCTCTGGGCCTATAAGCAAACAGTCCAGAAAAGAGCTAGCCAGGCTCTTCTCTTCCCGGGAGAACTAGCATTTTTATTTCGGCTCCAAGCTGTCAAAGACCTGGAGAGTTTATGTCAGTGTCCTGAATTAATTGCTTTAAGCTGGAGCAAGCTCCACGGGCTACCAAATGTCCAGAAGATGTTTATTAATAACGTTTCCTCCAGGATTCTGGCTCCAAGCTGTCCCTTGGTGGTGGCTTTATTCGGCTACCACCCTCTCGCCCCTGGCCTCTTGGTACTCGTTGTGGGGGGTGCGGCTCGCCTTTTTCAGTCATCGTGACAAAATTTAGAATTGCCTGGGGTGGAAAAAATATTCACTTATGGAAAAGGACATGTATGATGAACATCTTTGTTCAGGCCCGGAAAGGTCCCAGAGTTACAGAAACTGTGTGCATGACCCTGAAGTAGGCTGGGGGAGAGAATCTGCAAGGATACTCCGTTGTGGAAGCTCATTTAGCCAATACAATTAGCAAAGGGAGCAGAATAAATTGCTTCCCTCTGCTCCCCTTCCCTACCTCCTCCCCTAAAAGAAAATTCAGTGAGGCTGACAACATGATGCATTTTGAAGTTTTCCTAGTGTTAAAAAAAAAAAAAAAAAAAAAAAAAGCCTCTTTAATAGAATGAAATAATAAACCAATTTATATACCGATATAAGACTAGGATTGTGAGTGCCATTGTGTAATTTTCCACTTGACTTTTCATTATCTACCTGAACAAAATCAATCTATATGTATGGGATCAACATACAATTCCAGAGATAAAAGCTGAAAATAAATGTGCTTTGCATATCCCTCTGATAAAAGACACAGTCCTTCCTACTGCCTTTTCTTCTCTAGCAGATGCATTTATAAAATAAATTGTGTGTCAAGGAAAAAAACGAGACGTACGTAGTGGTGTAACTTGAGTGTTGACTCCTTTGCTGGCAATATTGATCCCACAAATGAGCAGTGGTTAATAAGTACCCAGCAGACGGTATCAGGTCTTTTGCCCTAGTTTACCCAGAGTGCAGTCTGGGTCAATGTTTCTCCCAACCAAATCTCCCCACCTAAAAAAAAAAAAAAAGACTTCCCCTATTAACATGGATTTAAGGCTGAGGACTTCAAGGGCTTTCTGAAGCCTCTCCACGGAGACAAAGCACACTAAAAAATCACATTATGTTAGAAACCCCCGTGCAGCAAATGGCCAGTTTGTGAAAGACACTCAGTCTTCCAAAGGAAAGGAGAGGTGCTCTGGGGGCCTTGGGCTTGACATTTTTTCACTTGAAACAGGTTGAACTCTGTCCCTTTGATGCCCTACCTCACCCCAATAATGGAAAATGGCACTAAGAGTAATACAACTGTCCCCACGCTGACCAGCCCCAAGACCCGTGAGTCCCTTCCTTTTGGAATGTGTCATCATCAGCGCGGCACCTGTGTGCCTTGGTGGGCGGATGGCAGGGGCATTGGTGTGTGTGCCCCTGGGCTGTTCGTGGGCCCCGTCGGGGTCAGGGCTCCTTGGGGAGAGTGTGCCTGCTCTGCCCACTCTGGGGGCTCACTGGGCCTGTGTACATGCTGGCCCCACTCTGCTTTCTATGAGGCAGGGGCCACAACATTTTATCATCCAGCAAAGAAAGGCCCACGAGGGATGGTACTGGAGCACCTTTCACCCCAAGCAATCACTCTGAGTCTGTGGATTTTTTTTCCCCTGTCATTGAAAAGTAATGACATTTTAAGATAAGTCCCTCACTTTTAGGCCAGGAATTTATAAAAATTGGCCACTCGTCATTATTTACTCACGGTAAGCTTTAGTGACTTCACGGAAGGTTAAATGTCTACTTGGGCAACTTGACCATCACAACTTCAATTTGCACTGCAGGGCAAATCAACACTTTCATATTTTAACGTCTTTGTGTTGACATATTCTGATGCTTTGTGGGTCTGGTGGTTTGGTCCAAGCCTCGATTTTCATGTGCCCCTTTCCTTTTATCCTGAGAGCTCCAGATGCATACACAAAACCCATCTGGACTTGGACCATCGCCTCTCTATTAACAGTCTGCTTTTGTGACTCATTCCTCAGTTGATATTCACTGAAAACTCAGAGGAAAGCATCCAGGAGCAATCTGAATCTGACAGCAAAGTTAGGGCCTTTTGGGGATGCTCTTGTGATGGTCAAAGTTCAGCTTGGGGAGAAGCTCATATACTTTCCATCACATGGGACTCTTAGAAAAGCAGCATGCTTCCTCCATCTCATCTTTTTGTTCTGGTAGCTGGGAATAAGCAAATTTAGAGAAAACATAAGAATGTGGTCAAGGAGAGTCAGGCTTTCGAATTTTGTTTGAAAAGTGAACTACATCCTGGTGGTATATTTTGAAAAGTCTCTATATTCTCATTAGAAAAGTGATGCCTTCCATGCCTAGAACATTTGGCCTCAGTGAAGATATATTTTGTACATGCTTTAATTACTCCATGATTCAAACACGTAATTGGCAACATAGAGAACCTGTATAACACATGAGCTTCACCCATCCTATGGAAAATCCTTTCAGAGTTTTGTACCCCTGAACTCCATGAGAGAACACACCAGAACCAAGTGTTCCTACTTCCACAACCATACTTGCTCATACTGGAAAATGTTATTGCTGAGTGACTTTATAACCACCTTCTTAGTCAGGGGCAAGTCTCCATGCAAAAGCAGAATCTTGACACAGAGTCAGACCACAATCCATGTTTATAAGATAAATATTTACTAAACAGAAGAAATGGAGTTGTTTTAAAAGGTATTTTAGGGGCACCTGGGTGGCTCACTTGGTTAAGCGACTGCCTTCGGCTCAGGTCATGATCCTAGAGTCCCGGGATCGAGTCCCGCATTGGGCTCCCTGCTCGGCAGGGAGTTTGCTTCTCCCTCTGACCCTCCTCCCTCTCATGCTCTCTGTCTCATTTTCTCTGTCTCAAATAAATAAATAAAATCTTTAAAAAAAATAAATAAAAAAATAAAAAGTATTTTAGTAATCGTGTCAGAGTTGAGCTATCTTCATGTTATTTCCCAGAGGAAGAAGAATGGATAGTCAGAAGTCAAATAAACATATATAAGTGCATACATTCAGATAAATAGAATAAGACAGCAAGTTACTGACTTTTGCTAGCTCCGGTTTTTTAAAAACCATATATCAACAGTTAAAAATCTTTAAAGGAGCAGACAAAGGGTGTAAGCAAATTCAGGAATGAGGGTGAAAACACATGTACATTGGTCTTCCTGGCTGGGGGTAAAAATGGAAAAAGACAAGCCCCCCAGGCTGTTGGCACACCACAGCTGTTAAAAGACTAACGGGGCCTGGAAAACTGAAGCAATTACATATGTATAAGGGCAGCTTGGCTTGATAATATATCTACCTTGGTATCATAAGCTACCTTATTTTCCCCTCAATAATTGCCTCATTTTTTCCCTTCCAATGTGTGCACAGCATCTTGAAAAATAACCAAAGCGCACCGTGTTGTTGATCTCCATCAATGCCTAGAGACACAGCCACAAAGCCCCACTGTGTCCCTTCACTCCAGGCTTGATGGAGAAAGAAGGAACCCATTTTACAGATGAGGAACTAAAATGTCATTCCTACCCCATGGGAAAGGCATCTAGTTTACCCTTCATAAAAGCCAAACTGGGAATGTTTTTCAAAGCAGTTGTTTTGCTTTTGGTTTTTGGCCGGCAGGGGGAGGTGAGGATGGGAAGTGGGTGAAATAAGGCCCTCAATCAGAATCTCTTGCACACCCCTCTAGAACCATCCACTCAAGCTCAGTGAAGATAAAATCCCTCCTCCCAGCTCTCTGAACTGTCAACACAGAAATCCATTCCGAAGAGGGAGTGATCTAGAAAGAGAGCCAGGAGAGGGCTTTGCTGTGCTCTAAAGATGCCATAAACTTTCCACGGTACTTACAGTTTCCTTCAAGCAGTCCTAGATCAAGAATGTTGTTTTTTATGATAAAAAAAAAAAATCACTGTAATTTATTCACGGTGACAGTTTGGACGGTGAATCAAATTTTCATTTTGAACACATACTGTCACTGTGGAAAAATTACTGGATTATAATACTGTGGAATGCTAGATAGAGTCTAGACATGCTGCGAGAGACCCACATAATTGCTTCTTTGTCTTCTCGTCTAAACCCGAGTTGCTCAAAACATTTTTTAAACGGGGAGAACTAAATAAAAATCAGTAAAATGAAATTAACATTTGACGCATCACAAGCCGCTTTTTGCACAGGAAACTTGCCAGGAGGTGGATCTCTGTTCATTCTGTATCTGTTGAAACTTTTCTTGATTTAAAAATGTTTCCAGCTTTATTCCTTAAGGATGTCCTTATTATTTGACATTAGGAACTCATTTTTTCTGCCATGTTACTGTATACAAAGAGAATGTAATACCAAGGAAAGAAACAAGTTTCTTTTGAAGAAATATGAAAGCAGTTGTTTTGTTACACAACATAATAACAGCTTTATGACAAACTCCTTTAAAATAATATTCTTCCACAGATGGAGTGTCGGACACTGTTTTGCACATGACTCCAGGCTGCAATGGCAGCAATGGTGTCAAATAGGTTGATATAATGGGGGAATTAGAATTGAGTTAGGTGTTCAAATGTACTTTATTTTCTTTTCCACAAATTCTACAACATAGAAACACAGCCCCACAGAGAGAGGTTACTTAGTTCTCAATGAAGCCATGCTGTATTTATTAAAAAGGAACTGTCTGTTCTCTGCCCAAATGACGATTCCTTGTTGAAAGCATCACTTTAAGGTTCAAAAGAAGTATTTGCAGCCCAGCCCGGGGAATGTGTTTTACTTCCCAATTTACTCACCCTTTTAAAACGGCTAACATTGGCTGTGGACTTACTAGATAGATCGGGAAAAGCATCAAAGCATCTTTGCACACTAATTGTGAAATTATGAAGCCAAAGAACATTTTCTCTCTTTTTGCTTTCCTCTAGGAGTTAGGGAAAGAGTGAAAGGACAGCAGGAAATACACTGGAGTCTTTTGACTTTGAGGAAAGATAAGCATCCATTTTCAAGTAATTTGAAGAGTGAGAATCCTGGTCCTGAAGAATTTCAATGCCGGCTTTCCTGGAAACTTAAGCCTGATTCAAATAGCAAATACTGAGGTGCAATTTCTTTACAGTTGTGAGTTTCTTTTTCCTATTGAGTAATAATAATAATAATAATAATAATGAAATTAAGAAAGGCTGGGGGGAGAAGGGGAGCAGATTATTAGATATTTTGTTTGACATCACACAAAGTAGTTTTCCATTAATGAAGACATACCAGATTTCACAAATTCAAATGTTACTGTCTTAGCTAAAAAGTCATGCCATGCCCAAAAAACAGACCTGGGTTGATGTGAGATTTTATAAAGATTTAGGTAAGGTAAGAGAACTTTCTGTTAAACTATGTCATGACTTGAGGTAGAATTAAATAATGTGGTTAATTCCATGTCCG
Source organism: Mirounga angustirostris (assembly GCF_029215605.1). NCBI lineage: Eukaryota > Metazoa > Chordata > Mammalia > Carnivora > Phocidae > Mirounga > Mirounga angustirostris. Next base: position 91,147,732 of record NW_026991718.1, on the reverse strand, counting down.
TTTGGAGCTCATTTATGTTTACATCTTTCTTCTATTTTTGCCTGCTTTCTGCAGCTTCTGTATGCACATACAGATGGTTACATTCTCATACTGGGCACCCAGAGAAGGTCACATGCTTTACATCCATGGCAATTAGTTCCCTTTTTAAAATGGAAAATGTCATTAAGTTCTTGAATAATTCAAGAGTAGAGGTCACAATACAGTGTCCCTTTTGGGGGTCTTTATGGTGCAAATGGCAAAACAAGCCGATCCTATCAGTAAGAGTAGATCTAAGGTTTACAATGTAGCTCTATTTAGTGTGACAGGAAAATTAAATTACAGGAGGCACTCATTCATTGTCACCCGTTAACAGGCTTGGGAAAATTGTGGATCCCTGGGGGCAAATCACTGACAACGTTGGAGGCAAATAAAAATATTTCATTTTACTTGGCTGCAGTTTTCCTTTGCTTGGTTTTGAAAATAACAAATATAAACAGCCCCCGCCCCCCCCACACACAACTCTCCTTGGAAATAGGATCCTGAATCTCCAAAACACGACAACTTATGGGTAGGTTTAAAACTCTGGGGAACATGGGTTGTTTACTCAGCCATAGTTGAGCTAGTCTTGATCCAGGGGCTCCTGGAAAGGAAATAAAGTGGCAAGTTTCAAATAAAAATTGGCTTCCGCTACTTCCCACCTCGCCGCTATCAGGGTTCCTGGGACTAGACTTAACTGCGTTTCTGAAACAGGGTCCGCCCCTCAAATCTACAAGGATTTAGGAGGAAGCCCAGAGGGAGGACGGAGTGCCGCGGAGGCCACCAGTTGTCTTCTCTCCCCAGGCGACAAAAAGTCAGACAGCCCTTGGCCATCCCCGGCCTGACCACGCTTGCGTGTTCGAACTGCGGGGCGCAATGAACAACCTTGGGGTCACCGAATCAGATGAAAGTTTTTCCAAGGCACGCCAGCACATCCTAGTTGTTGCTGGCATCCCCAGCCTCCCCACAGTCCCAATTAACGGGGCTGGGCTTGACTGCCTGGGTCCTGCTCCCACCCCAGCTGGGTCCCGCTGCCACCCTTGACCCCAGGCCAGGTCCACTCAGAGCACCGCCGGCGGTTCCACCTGCACATCCTGCCACGCTACGCGGGCCCTCCGGGCTCTCTCCGAACGTGGCCGCCCTTGGCACCTGCTAGAGAGCAGCGGGCGCGCTGGTGTTCTCCCAGGCTGCAGGGAGATGGGGGAGGGGCGGGAGAGGAATAAAATTTGCAGGCGACTTGGGGTGGGATTGGCCCCATCTGGTGGGTTGGCCGCATAGGGTTTGTTCCCTGAGCTTTAGAACTTGGAAAAAGGCAAGAATGACACCCCCCCCGCCCCACCCCCGGCGCCTATTGCTTCTTAGATCTCTCTCTTTCTCTTCTAAAAAATAGATTTTTGACACTTCCCTTTCTCGGCCTCCTCCACCAAGACCCTGGGAAGTCTGCGTTAACGAAGTGAGCACAGAGAGGGGGCGAAGCAAAGAGCCACGTTTCCCTATTGCAGGCTTCCCAGATGTGGGAAAGCGCGCCCGAAGCGCGAGGAGGCTCCGGGGCTTGGCCGGCTGCTCCGCGGACCCAGCGGCCGGGTCGCCCGCGGGGCGCTGACCCGGGGGTGCGGCGGGGGCCCCCAGCACCTCCGCTCGCTTCGCCCCCGGACCCGCGCCGCCCGCGCTAGGAGCGCGCCGCTTGGTTGGCTTCGGCCGAGCAGCGGCACAGGGTTCCCCCTCCACTCGCTCATTTCGGAATTGAGGAAAGCGGGTGCCGCTCGGTTTCTGAAGCACGCCCGGTTTTAGTAACACCAAGTAAAGGGAGACAATTAATTTTTAAGAAGAAGTTCTATTCCAACGTGATCCTGATGCCTAGGACGAACGATTGATGCCTGAGCTTCAATGCATTTCTAGGAGAATTAAAGAATAAATTTCATACGGCGCGGCGGGGGCGTGGAGGGGGGACGGAGGGAGCAATTTAGGGTTTTTCATTTTCTAAACGCTTCAATTTAAGCAAACACTTGGGAGCTCCAGGTCGCTGTAATTCCAAAGACAATTTTCCCAGTTTTAATTTGATTTGCATTTTTCAACTTTGATAATATTCAATTTCATGGCTGAATACACATGTAAACACTGTTAGGTCGTGTTTTTCGCCCCTGAACCAAACAGAATGTCGCTTGTTTCAGAGAGCCATGGTAGGTTACACCCTGCGTCCCAATATCTGCTAGTTTCTCCTGAATTATTTTTCAAAACTTAGCATAGCTTTGCCTGGGCTCCAGAGATGGTGAACTATTACAAAATATCTAAGCTACTCCCCAGGTGTGGGGAGATCTGCACAAACATTGCACAAAGGAAAGAGGTAAATAGAACAAATTCCTCTTCTACGTAGAATCTATTCTATTTTTACCCAGAGACATTTAAAAATATATTTTATTCACGGTCTTAATCCAAAAATGAGCAATCTATCTGCTACCCCTGGAAATATTTTCAGTATAAGTTTCATAGCTAGGAAGACAAACCTTGAGAAATACAAAGAAATCATCTTTGAAAGGAGAGATTTAATTAGCATCTTTGAGCTATTTTATCAAGCATAAAATTTAGAGGCAAATATGAAGTGAAATTGGGTAATTAGCTTTAGTCATAGCCAAGCTGGTATTTAACAAAATAACACTATCAATAACAATGAAGCTAGAATGCTGTGAGCTGCCTGTGAACAGCTACACCCAAGACCCAAGACCTAACACAAGTGGTCGCATCACTCTGTTATTCTTCCGTTTCTTCAGGACACAGCATAGACTGTACATGGTGCAGAGAAATAGTTGAGCCTCGTCAAATATGCAGATGGCTTGGCACGTAATAAATATATCAAAACCCCAAGTGCATTTTATTCTCCTTCACAAAACCGTACTAGGAAAAGGGAAGGGGTTCAAAGAAATGGCATACGTTATTGCTTTGTATCTTATATAATAGCAATTATTTGCAAAAACTATCCCTCATTAAAAAAAATATTTGCTTAATGTGCTTAATGTGGAAAACTCGATACTGTGAAATACATCTCTATCTGAAGTCCTAAGAATTTACACACTACAATATCTGTTTTCGTTTTTTTTTTTTTTTTAATTATTTTTCTAAAATTGGAGAGCTCATGGACAAGGTTAGGGACTTAAAAAAATAAAAGGTATTAGAGTTCTGGCATTTTGGGAAGACTAGAACCAAGAATTAGATCTGCAAGTCTTTTAAAAAAGCTTTCTGCTCGAGGCTGGCTGATATTGAAGAACTGTATGTGAAGTTGAAGTGATCTAATTTGAAATGATTTTTTCATGTGAAAGGCATTTAAACAAACAAAAAAGAATTCCATTTGAAATAGTACCGATTTGGAAAAGAAAGTTCCTTAATTTTGAAAAACACACTCGTTGCAGGCTGACTGTGTCTAACACTTTCAGGGAAATGGGGCTTTATTTATCATTGATTCCTTTTTCTAAGAATTATTGAATTTTAAATGATCATTGTTTAGGATTTGCACTAATCTTTGATATTGTGATGACTGGCAATTATATCTTTCTATTTATTTTACACAAATAGATGGCAGAGTGCGCATGTTCAACACAATCACTTCAGAGCAAACCTGTTCCAACAGATAGAACTAAATGAAGGGGACCTAATTAAAACAAATGGTCTATTCAGAGAATTGCAAATTGTGGACAATAGGAAGCATCTTTCTCTTTTGCTACTAGTAATTGAGGAGCAAATGGGGATCTTGCTAAGAACCTTAAAAGTTTGATCATCAGAGTAAGTTTGCCTATTTAATTCGCCTTTCCCCCTCCCCCCCCCCCACCCAAGATATCTATGTCCAGGACCCTGCTGCCCAGTGCAGGATTGCAGACAGGGAATCCGCCCCTCACCCCCAACTTTGTTCAGCTGGGTCTAAGCTGCAACAAGCTTATCAAAGACAACCCGGATCTCAGGCAGCACAGGGGTGGGGGAAGGGAAGCCAAGGAGGAATAGCCCAAGCAAGTCCCTGGCAAATATTTTAGCCAGGTGGGGACTTTCAGAGAGGGCAGCATAAGGGACCCAAAGGCACAACCCTTTCTCAAGAGCTTTCCCTACAGATTTAGGAATTTGGAAGGCTATGTCCTTTGGGACAGATGTGAGTTCTTGGAGGAAAGTGTAGCCCTACAACCCTGAAAGACCCAGACACTGGGGTGGGGAGGGAAGTTAGCTGAGGGTGTTTGTTATAAAGGGACAGTGGTCTGACTATCCTTCCTGATTAACAGGAGTCTGAGGGAGGGGAGGAGTGTATGTGGCCTGTGTGTGTGTGTGTGTGTGTGTGTGGAAGCGCGCGCACACGCGCACGCGACTATGCTATGAGACAGAGAGAGAAAGAGAGGGATTCAGCTGAATGTAAGGAAGAAATCCCGCAGTTACTTTTAGTTGTTTACTGAGCAAGGACAAAATCTAAACAGCGCTTTTCACAATCAATGAAGGGATCGCCTCGGGTTCCAGAGTTGAGCTCCCTAAATGAGTCTGGCATTCTGATAACTGCAGGTTAGCACCTGAGATCAGCTCCTTCCCACTGCTCGATGCTGGCAAGAGATAGGGAAGCATCTTGTTCACGAGCTCTGGGAAGGGAGAGGCGAGAGGGGGATTTAATTGTTTGGCTGGGTGAATCGAAATGTCCTTTTAAAGCAAAGAAATCAAGAGAGATTGGCCTTTAATTGGCAAACTGTTGGTGGGAGGGAAGTGGTCATTAAATGGAGGGTGGGCAAAATATAGATTGGATGTCTGCCCCCTGCGTGCCCCCATAAACAGCCAGAAGATTGCATTCGCCCCTTTTCCGGCAGTCTTTAGGAAGCTCCGCGCTCAACCTGACTGGGTGACTGTCACTCTGGATGCATTCTCCCCACCTCAACCTAACACCGAAAGTATCCAGTTTGGAGTGGAAATATGGTTTAATCTAGAACTGCATGCACTTCCAAGAGTCGGTTATTCCCATGCCCTAGACATCATTGTGTGTGGTACTGGCCTTAGAATCCAGTTGCCCAGAGCTTCCCCGCAAATCCCAAAATGGAAGATGCTAAGTCTGCAGGAAACCCCACACCATTAAAAACCCTGGAAACCCAGGGAACTCATCTTCCAGTAAGCTGAAAAGAAAAAAGGAGGCGTCCACTCCAAGCCTATTTTCAGGAGGGCCCTGCTCATTCCACACTGGGTCCCCAGGGCCTAGCGCAAGCAGGTGTCAGCCACTGGTTCCTGCACACACATGGGCCCATGTGCAGCTGCGACGTGAACACTGTCTTCTCTCAGACGGCAGGCCTACTGAGTGCTGGGCCACATCCTATCCTCCCTCTGTGACGGAAGCAGGCCAGTCCTCCTGGGCCAATATCCTATTCAGGGGCAAACCTCTGAGGCCAGTGTTTATCCCGATCTGCATTTGTATATATGTGAGGGGGAGGCAAGCTGTGGGGGCTGGGGCCTTGCTGTTCTTGCAGCTGGGGCAGGGGCAAGGGCAGCGCTGAATCCCAGCTGTGGGTGGTGCGTGCATTCCAGCTGTGCTGTCACCTGTGCGGTCAGGCCACCAGGTGTGGGTCAGGGGGAGGTCAGAGGCAAGAGTCTCTCAGAACATTCCTGGCCCCTGCTCCAGAATCCCCAGTAAGGAATACCACTGGCAGCCACATCTCAAGAAATAACTTGGCCATGTGCATTGTTTAAGCCCATATCAGGTCACTGTTTCTGCCCCTGCCCTTGTTTTCTCTTCCCTGGCATGTTCTCTTTCTAATCACACCATATAAGAGCCACCTAGCTGCCGATTCCCTCCCTGTCTCCTGCCCTCCAGTATTAGCCAGCCAGAGCCCCTGCAGCTTCCACGGGGTGCAGTCCTGATTGAACCTCTCTGGCCGGCTTTGAGAAACCGTGGTCACATAGGAATACTGGGTTGCTCCAAAAGAGAAAATAAGAATCCAGCCTGATCCCAGACATAATGCATCCTAATCTCTTGTAGGACAGCAGGTGGGGTCTCTGCCATCCTAGCAAGGAGGACCCACGCCTCATTCTTCTGGAGAGCTTCCTGTTTCTTTCCAGCTTTCTCCTAACATTTCAGCCTTCCTCTCTACCAACAGCAGCTCACTGTATTCTGGAGAAAGCAGCTTTCCTACTACATTGGAATCAGAGAAGTCTGTGCCCAGGGTCAGAGGAGGCCAGTGTTGGTCTTTCGACCTAGAAGTTGAAAGAACATAGAGTTGCAAGACTTGAGTTCAATGCTGAGCTCTGAAATCAGAACAGGTTCCCTAACTTCTCTCCGCCCCAGGTCCATTACCCATAAATTCTGGCACCTACCAGTGGGGCATGGGGAAGCTTAAATGAAGTCATGTTCATGAAGCCACCTTGCACAGTGTCTGGCACAAGGGGGACCCTACTCATTGGTGGCTGAAGTGAATACAATTGTGATAAAGAAAAGTGGGGGGGGGGATGCGTGGTGGGTGGCAGGAGCTGAGAAACACCAAGAAGGTAGGACAAAGAGCGCAAGTTTTGCCAAGAAGTTGACTCGCTTTTCTGCATAGAGGGTGAATTTTCTCAGCTAATAAGCAGTTGAAGTTACAACTCCTTACTGTGTGTGAACGGCTCAGTTTAACGTAATTCAGAGTTGCAGGCTAAATGAAAAATATATAATGGATTGGTCTTTTTCATTTTAAAATTCTTAGATAGGGTTTTAGAGGACAGAGCAAGTAGAGAGCTTGAGCAGAGGGTTGTATGTTTTTACCAAGGAGTCCACATGTTGACACCCTGATTTCTTTGCTAAAGATGCCTCTGGCCTCCATACAGAACTCCCTATGACCCAGGTCCTGCCCTGGCTGACACATCACCCTATTCCTTCACAGAAAATGACGTATAATCATCCTCTGCCCTTTCCAATTCTCCAGCCACCCATGTCATGCCTTAACTCCTCTCAAGCCTTCTCCTCCAAACACTTCTCAGTATTATGTGTCCACTTCCAAGTAATGTGCTTTTTATTTTTTTATATATATTTTTAAAGATTTTATTTATTTATTTGAGAGAAAGAATGAGAGAGAGAGAGCACATAAGAGGGGGGAGGGTCAGAGGGAGAAGCAGACTCCCTGCCGAGCAGGGAGCCCGATGCGGGACTCGAACCCGGGACTCCAGGATCATGACCTGAGCCGAAGGCAGTCGCTTAACCAACTGAGCCACCCAGGCGCCCCAGTAATGTGCTTTTAACAACCATGTCTTCAAATTAGTAATGCGTGTTCTTTTTTAAGTGAGCAAAAATTTTCCAATAAAATTCATTATATAATTATGTCTGCTTTGTGAAAAAAAAAGAGATAATGAATTGAGATCATCTTTCTAATGAAATAACAAGTCAAAATTCACACGCACATAGTCCTGTTTTGATTCGCTGGGGTCATTACCAACCCTGGTCCAAAAACAACCCTGCTTATTCTCGAACCCTGTGGTTTTATTCTTTTCAGATGAATGAAACAATAGAAAAGCTGATTTACCTATGCAGGAAGTCTCGTTCTCAACCATCGAAGCAAGCAGAAGCAGAATCCTTTCTTCAAGGAGAACTGAACCACAGCAAACAATTTCTCACTCTGAAGTTCTAATGGCAAGAAATACTCCAGGATTTCTTCCTCACACATGTTGGTGATGCTGAAATTTTCCCTCTCAGTTAATTTGATACGTTAAAGTTAAATAAATATGATATTGCTGGCATGGTGTCCTGACATCAGAGGGAATGTTACTGCCTCTAATTAGCTTCAAGAGGGGGGTAAACCCCAGGCCCTTACTCCAATGAGAACGTGAGACCTCTAGTTTTGCATGAATGAAAACAACTTAATTTGTGTTGCTTCTTTTAGCAATCCAGCTATCAGTTGTGTTACCTGACAGTAAAATATCCCCCCTTCTTTGGTGGGTGGGGGTGGAGAGATTAAAAAAAAGAGGAGGAAAAGAAGGAGGAGGAGGAGGAGAGGAAGAAGAAGGAGGAGGAGGAAGAGGGAGGATGAAGATGAGGAAGAGGAGAAGAAGAAGATGAGGAGAAGGAGAAGAGGAAGAAGAGGAAGGGGAAGAGGAAGAGGAAGAAGGGAGAAGTGTAAAGAGTAAGTCGTCAAAGCATTTTAATGGGAACCTGGTGAGGAGGACGGGGGCACATATGACCAGTTCACGTCTTGCTGGCAGTGAGCTCAGAGCTCTGAGGAACAGCCACTGATGTGAAAAATAAGAAAACTATTGGGAGGATGTGCTTGTAAAACACCCTTGCTCTCTCTACCTGGGCAGGAGAGGGACTCTGGTGGCAGCTTCTTCTGCAGGGGATACAAAGAATCTGGAATGATCCCCATGGGTGTAGGGGCTGAGGGGGAGGGGAGAATAGGAATCACCTCCAATCTGGCAATAGGGACCACGACGGAATGACAGCTTGTAAAATAAGCTTCCATCAGTCTCCCAGGAGACAGCCGGCCTCAACTTGGGTGTTCCCCGCTTGTTAGCCTCAATCATAATTGGTCTCTCCTCCCATCCCACGTTGTTGGTTTTCTGTGTGTGGCTTTTGGTGTGAGCGTGTTAGGTCATCAACAAGTACAATGGCGGGAGGGGGTGAGGGGGGGCACACATGATTGTTTTAAAGAAGAAAGGAGAAAAAGGATAAGAGAGTGGGCAGGAAGGCTGTGAACAGAATGGGGAAGATGCCCCAGGCTTTAGGCTTCGGAGGCAACCCCTGGAGAGCTCCAGGGTAGGGCGCTCCCTGGGAGTTTTGTCAAAGGGAGAAGAAGCCCCCTGGAGGTGGGGACCCCGCTGAGCTCCACTGGGGACGAGCATCTATTCTGTGCAATTTTTGTTTGCTTGTCTCTGGAGGTGCCTGCAACATCCTGCCCATACCCGGTGAATCTCATCAAAAAGGAGTTTTTCAAAAACTCCCAGTGGTTATGGCATGCCATAGAAAGGATGTGAGTCTGAAGCCGAAGGCCTAAAGCTCAGCCCGGGGCCCTCTGGGGGCAAGCAAGCACACAAGCATGTTCCAGTCACCCTTTCTCCATCCATTTCTTTTTAAAGTTTCTCCCACTCCCCTCATGATGTTTTTTTCTCCATCCCTCATGTTTTCTTTTCTCCTCTTCTCAGAGGAAAACCAGTCCTGGGGGTAGAGGGTATGAGAAACTTGTGATCTGAACTCTGTAAAGCTGAGAGGGACACAGATACAGCACATTGGTTTTGCTCAAAGGGGCCACGTAAGGTTCTGAGAGCCTCAGATATTTACAGATATTACTGTAAGAAGAACGTTTGAGGGGGAAGAGGAAGCAACAGAAATGTAAGGAAAATCAAGTCACAAACTTTGGAAGTTTTTTCTTGTGTTTGTGTTTTTGTTTTAATTTCACTCCATCGCCCCTTGGCTTGCCATGGTGCTGTGGCCAAAGCTGGTCTCCGCAGCGTCCCTAGCCCAGCAAAACCATTTGGGGTCTCAAATCTTGCTCTTCTGATACAGCAGGGACAGCAAATTGGGGTTGGAGTCTCTAAGGTGCCTGCGGGTGTCATGGGGCCTCTTCCGTGCGTCAGGACTTGGTGCCTACAAGTCTGTGGGCATTGGCGGGCACCAACTGTCCTGCAATGTCCAGGCCCATGGTGGGTAGGTGACTCTGAGAATATTCCCTGTCCTATCGCCTCTGGCAGGGTGACGATTCACAGACAGAAAAGGCCCTGCCGCTTCCTCTGGACGGTTCTGGTTTATCCATTCCGGAAGACTTGTCTCGGCGCACCTCGCCTTCAAAGCCGGCGGTACTTCCAGGCCCCGACACTTAGAAGAATGCGCTGCCCCTGAGAAAACCAGTTACCCGGAGGTACCTCCAGGTACCTTCTTGAGCAAACACCTGCCCTATGCCCTATTAAGCCTCATTGTCGCTTCTCCCCGCCCCAGCCCCACGTTAAAAGGCCCCCAAAGCACTGAGGACCTGCTTTTCTTTATAAAGCCGGGAGAAGGCAGGCGATAAAGATCAGGCGTTTAAATTGGCCATTTGGAAGATTACATCTCTTCAGCGACGGTCTTTCTTTCAAAACTCGCACTGAATTGAGGGCCGCGGCTACTCCGCACCCGGCTCTCAAAGGCCGGGCACCTTTTCATTCGGCCGTGAGTGGGCTGGACTGGGTGACCGGGCGCCATCAAAGGCCCGAGGGAAGGCCGTGGGGCGACACTCGTCTAATGACAAGTAATTGACGGATTCGAGGCCGCGCATTACCAGAGGAACGGGGAGGCATTAATTATTTAAAAACGATTAGCCTAGTCGTATGTCCTGCAGGCGTTCCATCTTGTTTAGGGAAGATAACCCACCACGAGCCGGAGCTTTGGAGCGCAGCGGGCTCTCTACCCAGCCCGCCGCGGGTGAGGTGACAAAGGTGCGCGGCCCGGGGCGCCAGGGAAGGCGGGGAGGGGGACCCATGCTCCCCACACAGAGATGCCCACATAACTGACACTGACAATTATAGGGACCTATTTCTGCCCTTTTGAGTCGGGATTTGGTGATTCCGGGGCAGACGGGAAGAGCGCTTGTCTCCCCGCCTGGCGAAATACCTAGAAGTCTGCGCGGGCTTCAAACAAGGCCGGATGTCTAGCCCTTTAAAATAAACACCCTAGGGGAAATGCAAATTTCAGGGGACATCTGGTAGACCCCAGACGAAAGACACCTTTTCAGTACCCTATACCCTGTCCTGTAAAGGAGTTCCTGCAGTTTCAACTGGCAGCTTTGGAACTTCTAGCTTTCCGAGTCGGCGTCTTTCCGCCGGCGCAGAAAGATGCGATTGGTTCTGTTCGGCCCTCCAAACTCCCGTCCTCCCGCACCGCAGCGCGCCCCTGCACCGGGCCAGCTTCTGGGAAAATGAGGATAAAAGGCCTAGTGGCCTATTTCTGTCTCCACCCACCCCCCACCCGGCGTCCCGCTTGTAACACCCGAAGCTCCCGAACCTGTCTGCAGCGGTGCGCGCCTGTGCGTAAAGGGCACCCGCCGCTTCTTGCAGCGAGAAAGTTTACTCCTTTCTCGGAAAGGCCTTGTCCCTCCCCTGATGGCCTCGTGGCGTCGACTCCCACTACTGCCCGATTTAGGGACTTGGGGCAAAAGCCTAGACCAGACTGGAACCCGTACGCCCAGGGATTGGGGGGAGGGCTTCGCCACTCTCGGGCCTCTGTCCCCGCAGCCACCCGGTACCAGCACGCCGTTTTCCGCGGCACCCACCCCAGACTCTGAGGCCAAGGGCGTTCCCCCCACCCCCACCCTCTCACTGTCCTTAGGAAACGCGAGGCCGTCGGATCGAATCTACAGCCCAGAGGCGCTGCAGGAGCCTGGCTTCCCGTAGCTTCGGGGCCCCACCAAACTCTCTATGCTCAGAACCCAGACTGAGTCTGTTTGCAACTCTTCGCCCCCTTATCCACCCACACCTTGCATTCTCAGAAATCCCCGAAAAAAAGACCACCTCCCAAACTCCAGGTTTCTTCACTGACTTAGCTTCTCACTCCCTACATCGCAACCCCACCTCGCAACCCCTCGCGTTGGAGCCCTTCGAAGGGAAAGGGACTGGCTGGGGGAGGGGAAGCGCGCAGACGGGAATGGGGGGCGGACGCTGCCCAGGGGACCTGGTTATGGCCCCAGAGTGGGCGCGCTCCCTACCTGCGGTGCGGCGGCCGGGCGGCGGAGCGTCCAGCGCGCGGAGGGAGGCGGCCGACTGCTCCGAGCCGAGGCATCTCCGCATTTATTTGAGCTCAAACCGAGCGACTGTTGACTTTAGCACACAAAGCAAAGATTTCACTGCCCGCTAGTTTAAAAATGAATATTTTACCAAGATATCGATCAGCGTTATAAAATTCAGTTAAGTACAATGGGATCCTAGCAAAAAAAAAAAAAAAAAAAAAAAAAAGAATAATAAAGGAGGGGGAGGCAATATAATATCTGTGCAAATTTGCTGAAGTGTGACGTGGCATGGAAAGTTTACCCTCCTGGAATTCGGATCTAGAATGTTTTTTTCGGTTGTTTACTGACTTTGTTTATTCACAGATCACGGTTGCTTAAACCGACGCGCGGACGGCGCGGGGGGAAAAGGAAGAAAAAGAGAGGGAGGAAAAAAGAAACGCCGCACCCTACAATACTTAGAGTTGGGGAAAGCGGGCGGAGGACGATCTGTGAGCTAGAGAGCTTGGAGCCCGGCTGGGGGAGGGGTCTGAGGCGGGCGGGGGTGGGGGGGGCGGTGTGTGTGAAAGACACAAGAAGCGCAGAAAAGCCTCCGAGAGCGCCCGGCTCCCCGACATCCTTTTTATGTATTCGGACAGAACTATATCTTATCGGCCGGGATCAGTGGAGGGGGGGAGCGCTAAGTAGTTTAAAACGACCCTCGCACAATGGGCGTGCGATACGAAACATAGCAGGTTAGGGCAGCGCTTTCAGTCTCCATTGTCCCCCACTCGGCCCCCGGCCCTGCCTCTCGGCTCCTTCGCCACGGGAGCCTTTTATGTGATAATGAAACACATTTCAGGCCGGGCTCACGACGTGTGTGTCCTTGCCAGGGGGAGAGACGGGCCTGATTGCTGGCTGCGGCCTCCGGATCCCCCCCACCCCCACCCCGCCCCAATTTCTCTTCCTTGTGTTCCTGGGACAATGTGGCATGTTAAAAAGGGATTTGGAGACGGGGGGGGGCCGGGATGCGAGGGGAGAGCAAACCCCCTCAAGCGCGTGGGAAGGCCTGGGCTTGAGGAGGCAGAGACCCCGCAAGGTGGCAGAGGGCAAAGCGGGGGAGGGGGGTTTCCAGGGTTGGGGCGAACCTGGGACACTCCAGGTTTGGATGGTCAAAAAAATCTAGTCCCTGAAAACAGGGTCCTGGGCTGTGAAACTTTGACACAAAAAAGTCCCGGCTTCAGAAGCCTGCGGAGAATAACCGCCCACCTTAAGACAGCTGTGCATGGTCCATCCCTAAATCTGCGGGGACACTGGCTCCTGCCCTCGCCCCGCCAGCTTGTAGGCCCGTACATGCCCCAGGCAAAGTCAAAACCGGGCCCCCTTTGCGCGCCCAGGCCGCGCTTCGCCTCTGGGGTCTCCAGTTTGGTTGGCTGCCTATTTAGGGATGCTACGCCATCTGTAGGGAGATACAGCAAGATTTGTAAAAATCTATTCTGGGTCTTTCTTTATACTTTTGGATTTTTCTTTTAAGGCTCACAAAATACCTCCTCAGACCTTTTGGCCCTGCAATCCTGGCTCCCCAACCTGGGCTAACTGAACGCTGTCCAAAGGCTGCGGTGTTTGTGGGGAGGCGGAGTAAGCACATCTGCAGATCCTGGGCTCTCACCACTGGCCAGAATCACTGGACAAGCAGCGCAAGATACCCCCTTGTCTCCACCTCATCCCCAAATATACCTTATTTTTAAAAAGGAAGTTTGGACCATCACCCTGAGCGATCCCTTTAAACAACAATTCCAGGAGAAAGTCTGTTTCTCCAGATCAGGTGCTGGAGCGGGAGGAGGTGGTCCCAGAAGCCTCGCGGCTCTCTGACTATAGCTAGGACTGCCGAGGCTGTGCAGAATACCTAAGTGAAGGAGGAGGGTAGGATAGGGTGGTGGAGTGTAGACAGAAACCTGAGGCTGTAGGATCCAGGCAGAGTTCCAATTCCACAAGAGGGTAAAGGGGTACCAGAGAAGCAGAGATGAAAGTGCTGCACCAGGAATTTGCAAATCCAGTCTGGGTTCACTGACTTGAAGGGAGGCCTAAGATTGGAAATACAGTAAAATCCAGGCTTCTCCCCAGAGAAGTCGGCCCCCTGGGGCCCAAGAGACATCAACTACATTGTACCTTCACATGACCCAGATGGGAAATTAAGATACATAGTTTTCTCCCTACTTTAAAGCTAAACCTGCATCAAACCCAGGGAATGGTCCACCTTGGATCTGTGTGTTTCATTGTGTGTAAAGATAAACTCAAAACTCCAAAAGTGGGGTGCCTGGGTGGCTCAGTCATTAAGTGTCTGCCTTCCGCTCAGGTCATGGTCCCAGGGTCCTGGGATCGAGCCCCACATCTGGCTCCCTGCTCCGCGGGAAGCCTGCTTCTTCCTCTCCCACTCCCCTGCTTGTGTTCCCTCTCTCGCTGTGTCTCTGTCAAATAAATAAATAAAAATCTTTTAAAAAAAACCCTCCAAAAGTAATCATAAATAATATCAATTTCTATTTAATGATGTGCTTGCTGAAGTGTTTAGGGGGAAGTGTACTGATGTCTGATTTACTTTGCAATGCGTTTAGGTCTATGGCCATGCCACTCTGAATGCGCTTGATAGCATCTGAAATGCATTTAGAAAAAATAACCTGAATTAATGAACGGAGGTGTAGATAGCTGGACAGATATGTGATATAACAAGTATAGTGAAACAATAACTGTTGGATCTGGGCAATGGGTACGTGTGTTTTCTGTAAAATCTGTTCAACTTCAGTATGTCTGACAGTTTCAATAATAAAATGTTAAAACAACAACCATCATGCCCTCCCTTCACCAAAATAAAATGAAATCTGCAACCGGCCAGGATCCCCTTCCCCACACTTTTAAATAATTTCTGGACCTGTTTATTTTTCAAGTCAGGCAAAGGGAAAAAAAACCTTGAAGATTCAAGGGGTAAAACTGGCAGTAACACTTTAATATAGATTTGTGGAACTCTGGCCCTTTCAGCCAGAACACACATTTATAAGCCATAAATAAAACACGCAGAAACCATAAATTAATCAGACCCGAGACCTGGATTTCACCGTGTCAAGAATGGGAATGCATTTTTTTTTTTCTTTTCTTGGTCATTTACAACAGACCCTTACATCTTTTTTTTTTTCTTTTTAAACAATAGTACAACTCTGCTTCTCTGTTAAAACTACATGGTTTTACACTGAGTCACTCACAAAAGTTTGTGGGTTTTTTTGTTTTTGTTTTTTTGTTTTTGTTTTTTGTTTTTTAATAAAGTAAGACTTTCCTGCAACAGCAGCAATGGAGGAGAAAGACAACAACAAAAAATCAGAACTCTCAAATGCTTAAAGAAGCAGGCGTCTACACAGTAGTGGAAACCGGAGGCTTTTTACTCTTTTCTTCCTCTTTTCTGTTTGTTTGTTTTTGACTGTTTCTCTTTTTGCCTTCCCTCCTTATACAGAATAACAGGTATCAGTGTGGCCCCTCTGTTTGGGAGGGAGAGCTGCGGAAGGTGAGGGGAGACTGCTGTCCTGGGGGTGGGGATGTAATGGATTTCTTCTCCCTTGGATCTCTCTAACACCCCTTCCTCAAACTCTCCGCCCCACTTCCTCTCTCTTGTCCTCGTCCCGGGCTAGCCCGCTCCAGCCGTCTTCTTAAGAGGAGTTCATTATGGGCCGGGAGTACACCCCCTGGTAGTAGGAGGTGTCTGCGGCCAGGGGCGAGGCGTCCAGGCCCGCTTTGTTCGTGACCGGGCCCATGGCCAGGCTACCCGGCATTGGGGAACCATAGCCAGGGTAGTGCATCACCTGTTCGTAGGCCTTGAGGTCCATTTTGTGGGGCTGGTGGTGGTGGTGGCTGTGGTGGTGTTGCTGCTCCGAGGACATGAGGTTGTTGATGGAGAAGGGGTGGTTGAAGGCGTAGTGGTGCTCCGGCTTAAGATGGGCCTCGGGCGGCAGGCCTGGGTGATGGGGGGGCCCCAGCAGGTGGGCCGCCGCCTGCTGCTGCTGCTGCCCCGGCGACGGCGCCGGCTCCGGGGGGCTCAGGGCCGCGGCCGGCGTCCCCTTCAGCTCCCCCAGGGCCCCTCGCTTGTGCTCCTGGCACGGAGAGGCGCTCGAGTGGGGCGACTCAGTGCCCGCCGGAGTCTCGGAGGCCGGCCCGGGGGCCTCCCCGAGCTGGCCCTGCGAGGTCTGGGGCCCCGCGGCCCCCTTCTTGCCACCGCCCGTGGCGCCTGAGGCTTCCTTCAGGGCCAGCTGCTTCTCACACTTGAAGCGCTTCTGGCGGCGCAGGTAGCACCCGTTCTCGAACATGTTGCCCGAGTCGGGGTGCAGGGTCCAGAAGGAGCCCTTGCCGGGCTTGTCGGGCGAGCGGGGCACCTTGAGGAAACAGTCGTTGAAAGACAGCGAGTGGCGGATAGAGTTCTGCCAGCGCTGCTGGTTCTGCCGGTAGAAGGGGAAGAGGTCCATGATCCACTGGTAGATCTCGCTCAGCGTCAGCATCTTGTTGGGGCTCTGCTGGATGGCCATGGTGATGAGCGAGATGTAGGAGTAGGGCGGCTTGGCGTGCGTGTAGCTGCGCCGGTACGTCTTGGGGTCGCGCGCGCGACTCAGGCCTGCCTGCCCGTACATGGGGCTCATGGAGTTCATGTTGGCATAGGGGGTCAGGCCGCCCATGGCCCCGGCCGCCTGTCCCCCGAGCGGGCTGAGGCTGGGACTCAGGTGCGGCCCCATGCCCGCCACGCCGGCCGCCCCGGCTGAGCCGCCCATGCTCGCCATGGCGCCCGCACCGGGGGACATGCCGGCCAGGGACGGGCTCATGCCCGCGCCCACGTACGAGGACATGTTCATGGAGCCCGCGCTCATGTTGCCGGAGCCGCTGCCCATGGCGGCCGCGGACATGCTCATGTACGTGTTCATGCCGTTCATCCCCAGGCCGGCGTTCATGTTGCTCACGGAGGAGTAGCCCTGCGGACAGAGCCCAGGGAGGGAGGCGCACAGGGTTAGCACCGAAACTAGAGCGTGCCCTGACCACATACCCACCGGGCTAGCCCAGGCCCCCGCCTGCGGGGAGGTCTCTGGAGAGTCCTTCCCTCTCCTGCCCCGCCCCCCCCCCGCTGCCCCGGACACCAAGTCCGTTTCACCCGGAGCGCGCCGGGCTCGCCCTGGAGGAGGTGGCAAGCAGGCTGCGGCAGTTTGCATGGGGCCGGATCCTAGCCCTTCTGTTCCGTGCTCGGATTCTAAAGCAAGGGTCCCTCGGGGTACCCCTAAGCCAGGCACCCCAAATGCATCTCCTTTCCCCAACTCTCAGGCCAGCACACCGAGTCCGCGCCGCGGCCTCGGATGCCACCTCCGACCCTAGTGAACAACCTGTGGGTCACAGCCTAGGGCGCCCCGGCGGCCTCAAGCGGAAATTGTCCCAGGGTCCTCTCTGTTCATCCTTTCTCTCTCTCGGGACCCCATCCTTGGCCCCAGGGGAACCAAAACCCAGTGCCTGCGCAGAGTCTGGGGCCAGCTGGAGGCACTGAGTGGAGGGGCAGGGAGGAGACGGAGAACTGAACTACGCGGAGACCGAGAACTGAACTACACGCGGCTGGGCTTTGCAGCCACAAACTTCCTTTCTCTTTGTCCCTAGTTTTTGAATCTGCCTCTACCTCAGCCCCCAACTCCTACCCACCTTCTCTCCAGCTCCCCACCCCCTTGCCGGCCGACCTCCCACCCCTCCCCAGCCGCGCGCTGCCAAACATAACTCTGTTAGGATAGTGCGTGGCTCGGCCACGAAGAGGATTTGGAGGCGCCGCAAGTCAATATTTGATCACAAAGTTAATATTATCTCAAGGCTAACAGTGTGTCGTATAAAAAAGAGACCCATTTGAGTCGAAGGAGGGTGGAAAAGGCGGCTGCCCAGAGCGGCTGGGGGTGGGGGGCGGGTGCCGGCGAGGGAAGCGGTCCTGAGGTTGGGGAACAGTGCGAACGCCACCACCCCACTTCCCCCTGGAAAAGGCGAGTGCCTACCTCCGGCTCGGCATAGTAGCTGCTCCAGTCGGACGGCTCGTGCCCTTCCATCTTCACCGCTCCCAGCATACTGGAAGCCGAGTGCATGGCAGTTTAAAATTTAACAGCCACAACAAACGACCAGCAATCACCCCCCACCCCCACCCTCTTAAAAAAAAAAAAAAAGTCAGCCAAGGCTAGGTCCCCTCCCTCCCTCTCTCGCACTCCCTCTCTCCAGTTCCACTCCCTCTCTCTCCCTTGGCCGGCCGGAGGCGGTAGTTGGAATGGGCGGGAGGGGTCAGCCACGGGAGGAGGGGGCCAAGGATGGGAGGAGGCCCGACCCGAGCCCCGCTGTAGGGAGCGCCCGCCGCCCGCCGCCGCCGCCGCCGCCGCCGCGCTTGCGGGCTGCTGGGCGGAGGCCGAGGTTGGCAGTGCGAGCTGCCGGGAGGCGGCGGGAAGCGCGCGGCGCGGGGGCGGGTGGGGGGGTGGAAAGAGGGAGGAGGAGGAGAGGAGGAGGAGGTGGAGGAGGAGGAAGAGGAGGAGGAGGAGGAGAGGAGGAGGAGGAGGAGGTGTGGATCGCGGAGCCGACAAGTGCCGCAGTGACGTGGGCGGCTGGTGATATAGCGCGGCGCGCGGGCGCGGGCCTCCAATCCCCAGACCCGGGGCAGCCCATTTGAATAATCAGCTCCCACCTAGGTGAGAGGGAGCCTCGGCAGGCGCCCGGCACCTGCCCCTCGGCGCCCGGCGCCCGCCCCACTGCCGCCGCGCCCCACACCAGTACCAGGCCAGGCGAGCGGGGCGAGTGGGCGCGCAGGCTCCCTGCTCCAGCCCCCTTTCCCCCCGCGCGCGCGGGGACTACCCGTGGGAGGAGGGACCTGGGAGGAAGCCACCCCTGGAGCGGCCCAAGGCTCTGACCCCCGCCCGGTCCCCTAGCGCCCGGCGCCTGGTGCGCCTGTCCGAGGACGCGCCCGGCCTCTGCGCCAGGTTGCCCCTCCGCAGAGCCTTAGAAACGCCGCATTTACTCATCCCGGGTTTCTTCTCTCTCAGTGCTCATTCCCTGTCAAAACGACAAGACGGTGACAGAGCCAATTTGCAAAGCGCTGTCGTATTTAGAAAAACTGTACACACCTTGAACTCGCCTGCCGCTGCTCCTGGGAGGCCCCTCCCGGTTACAGTTAAGACCCAGAGAGGCTCCGGAAGGCGTTCGGGGAGCGCCTGGTCCGGCCGTCGCGGCTTTCGCCTCCTCCGAGCCCAGCCTCCGGCGACCGGCAGGGGGGTGGCTGTCGGGCAAGACACTGTCCGATCGCCCAGAGCAGGGCGCACGCGGCCCCGCCAGCTGCAGTCGACGGTTGGGAGACTGCTATTTGTCTCTGACATTCAGGACGCCGTGTTTCAAGGTTACTTTGCAGTCACAACCGAGGTGCCCACAGCATTTCGTAACTAAAACAAACAGGGCAGGAGGTGGGGGGTGAGGCGGGAGGAGAGAGGGGAATAAAGGAATCAATAATGGGACACATGGAATTTACTTCAGGAGGGTCTCTGTTCTCTGCTTTCTTGAGGGGCTCTTTTGTAAGAATTAGAAGCCTCGCAATCATATACTTCCTTTTTATTTTTGCTCCAGCTTCTGGGTTCAGATTATCATCTGTCCTGGGCCAGCTATCAACACCCTAATGAGCCCAGATTGCAGGGTTTTGGGGTATTACAGGTGTTTGATGTGGACTTCTTTTCTTGGTTCTAAAAACAGGCTGGGCCATGAGGATCCAGCCCTGTGCCCCCATCTCAGAGATAAAGAACAAATAGGAAATCGTGGGTATCTGGCGCACCTGTCCGATATGATGGGCAATGGTGCCAGAAGACAGGGGCGAGGTGGCAGGCCCTGAGCTGAGCACCGAGAATGGAAGGACTGTGTGAGGGTCAGTCTAGAAGGACAGCAAGGAAGAGCAGTAAGCCACCCCTTCCCGCTTCCCCAGGTATCTCAGGCCTGCATCACTTTGAACCAGATGCAGTCGCTGGCACCACCTTTTGTGCTGAACCTCAAATGGTTTGACCCGTTCATAGTGAGGGGGTTAATGAACCCCACCTAGAGAGTGCCAGGGCAGGATCCCCCAAATCCGAAGTCTGCGTGGCTTTGAAAGCCACTCGCAGCGCGGAGGGCTCCGGGGAGAGGCCAGCAGGCCCAGTGCACCTGGGAAGTGTGTTGTGGGGTGTATGCACCTTAGTGTAAGTGTGTGCTGGGGATCCAAAGGAACCAGATTCCCAGCATCTCTCACCGGGTCTCAGAGCGTGAGGGGAGCAATTTAAATCTTCTCCCCAGGGCTTGGGGAAGAGGGGTGCGCCCTGGTGCTCAAAAGGTAAGTTACTTGTTTTTTTTAAAGCTTTCTGCAGAGGCCTAGGGCCAGTTACATACATACACACACCTCAAAACACACTGTCAATCTCACCCCCCAAGGAGCGCTTCTCAAATTCAGTAAAAAAAAAAAAAAAAAAAAAAGAGAGAGAGAGACGCCCAAACAGACAAACCTGCGAAACAACGACAGATAGCTTTCTGGTGTTATGGAATCGCACATTCTGGTTAACCTAATCTGTGCATATGTGTATGTGTTCCGCTGCCTTTTCTCTTTTTGCTCCAGATCGAAACTATGGTTCTAGAAATTATTGCACGAGCAAAAGGAGCGAGAGGGACCTGGAGAGGAGGTCCGCGGGAGGAAGAAGTGCTCCCTTCCTAAAGAGCGAACCTTCCAAGTTCTCGCCAGAGTTGGTGGTCGGGATCCGGACGCACCCGGGCGCGCTCGCCACCGGCTTCCGCAGTGACAGGACGCCCCCTATCGGCCGCGCGGTCCTCGGGCCCGACACGAGCCCTCTTTACCCCTGCGCTCCTAAGCCCGAAACCCAGGCGCCTGGGCACCTTTTCCCCGCCTCTCAGATACGGGTTTGGCATTTCTTTGGAGTTCCCCGAAGTTCTGCGCAAACCCAAACCGCCTCCTGCCTCCTCGGAGGCGCCGAGGGCTCGGGTCGGGTTCGAGCCGCCAGTACGCGACCCTCCCGAGCGCGCGCGGCCGCTCCCAGGAAGGCGAGGGCGGCCTGCAGCGCGCTGTAGGCGCCGGTTGCTGCGAGGAAGCAGGAACGTTCACACAGCCCGAGGTTCGCTTTCCGTCGCCGGCGCGGAGGTCTTTGGAGGCGCTACCTCCCCGGCACACTCCTGGTGCTCCCCGGCAGCTTCGGTTTCTAAAGGTTTATTCAGAGCGTCTGGCACGAAAGCCTCAGGCTGGAATGCTGTAAATTGCTCTGGGGAGCTTCTCTCCAGGAAAAAGTTCGCGGGTAACTTGGGTTGAAAACAGATGTTTCCCCTGATACCTCCTTAGTTTAAACCGTACCTAGGACCGAGACCTGCAAAGCTTTCCTTTGACCGTGTCCTCCCTGTTTTCCTTTCTTTTCGTTGGGTGCTGCCCCGTTTCCGTATAAGGCCGCCTTATAACTGACGACTGTGCTTGGGGTTAGCACGCTGTTTTTATTCTGGATGCTGCCCCAGCGGATTTGACTTGGGCTCAAATCTGAGCCTCCTCTGCTCTTGCTGGGGAGAAGACGCTACTATCCTGCATTCCCCTAGCAAAACCCCTTTCACCTGGGAGCTCTCTCTGTGATATGACACTAGCCCGGAGAAGGGGATATCAATAAACAGAGCTCAGCTTCCCTAAGAAATAACCTGTAAAATACCAAGGGCGGGGGTCGGGGGTGAGGGTGGCATTTGGTTCATCAATCCTCCAATTCCTGAAGCCCTTCAGAGGATAAATGTCCAGCGCAGGCCTTGCTCTAGGACATTATCAGGCAGGTCTGCAAGTGAGATTAAGACAGAGGAGATGGAAAGGTGACAGCAAAGTCTTGTGGAAATATACGTTTTACTTTTATTTTTTTAAAAGATTTTATTTATTTATTTATTTATTTATTTATTTATTTATTTATTTATTTATTTATTTGTCAGAGAGAGAGAGCATAAGCAGGGGGAGCAGCAGGCAGAGGGAGAAGCAGGCTCCCCGCTGAGCAGGGAGCCGGATGGGGGACTCCATCCCAGGACCCTGAGATCATGACCTGAGCTGAAGGCAGCCGCTTAACCAACTGAGCCACCCAGGCGTTCCACACGTTTTACTTTTAAATAAGTTTTTGGCTTGGCAGAAATCAGATGCCCACACCTGTCTTATTCACAGAATGGCATTTTCAGGGTGAATTTTTGTTCTTTATAAAGAAAAGCATATAGTTGTGCCAAAGGTTACAATCATCATTTCACTTTTTGCGGGTGGGTTGTTATTTCTGAAATTTTATTTAAAAAACCCTGACCATCGGGTGCCTGGGTGGCTCAGATGGTTAAGCGTCTGCCTTCGGCTTGGGTCATGATCCCAGGGTCCTGGGATCGAGTCCCGCATCGGGCTCCCTGCTCCTTGGGAGCCTGCTTCTCCCTCTGCCTCTCTCTCTCTCACTCTGTCTCTCATGAATAAATACATAAAATCTTTAAAAAAAAAAAAAAAAAACCCTGACCATCAAAATTAGTCTATTTGGTACTGAACACAGCCTCAGATACTCTTTTGCTGGCTTTCATAGTTCTTTGATGGCCCAAACACCAGTTGTTTATGGAAAAGTAATTAGCTAAGAGTATGTTATCAAAGGAGATTTATGTGAAAGATTGAAGATAAGATTAAGCATGTCCCAGTCTTCTGAAACACACACACACACACACACACACACACGAACATGCTGATAAAGGTGGGAAAAAAAGCATAATACAGCAGTATAAGTTCAATACACAACACACCAGGATACAATGTAATCTTGCTCTCCTGGGCAAGATTCACAGGAAAAGAAGTAATAATAAACAATGATAAAATAAAATGAAATAAATATGATGCTAAAGTGATTTTTGAGTGGTAGAGTCATACCTTCAATCTACATCTTTTCTGCAGTATAGTTGTATCATTTTATACCATTATTATTTTATTATTAAATTGTTTTTTATTATTTTAAGGTGAAATATGTAATAAGAATATTAGATCTGATGTCATGGAAACTTTAGCACACTAACTTACAGCTATTCATTCAATTCTCACACTGAAAAGGAGATGGGTGAAGCCACCATTCAAATGGACCAAAGGTTTGAGTTCCAAAAAGCAAACCAATATTATTTTTTCTTATCTGTGTCAGAAAGTGGGCCATGCCTCTCCTTGAATTGAGGGAAGGAGAGAAGTGATATTCACACCAGCCACAGATGGTGACTTTCTTTTTTTTTTTAATTTTATTTATTTATTTGAGAGAGAATGAGAGAAAGCACATGAGAGGGGGTAGGGTCAGAGGGAGAAGCAGGCTCCCTGCCGAGCAGGGAGCCCGATGCGGGACTCGATCCAGGGACTCCAGGATCATGACCTGAGCCGAAGGCAGTCGCTTAACCAACTGAGCCACCCAGGCGCCCCTAGATGGTGACTTTCTAACATGGCACAGGAGAAGAAAGAAGACGATCCTTGGGGTGCTACTAGAATGAATTTGGTACATGGATCTCTCTCTGTGAACATGTAATTTGATTGCTCTTGGAGGGTGGTGTAGTTATGAATTGTTCATCTTTTATGGGCTTTCTCAGTGGTTGGGTTGAGCAGGTGTCAACTTTGCTTCCATCTGTGTGAGTCTGTGGAGAAGGCCAGCTACTCTGCCTTTTGGGTCCAGGGTTCGACAAATATTTCTGGTATATACTTAGCATCCTGTCCACCATTCTTGATCTTGAGCACATTTCTAGTATATGAACTATTATAGCAGGTAATTAACATAATTGGAAGAGATAAAAATAAAGAAATGACAACTTTTAGTAGCAATAATAACATGTCAACGTGAGTGAGCATAAACTCCTCTTTGAGGGATGCCTAAATTAGATGCATCTGCATTTGTGTCCCTGGGAGCTATTTCATATATTTGAATGTTATTCTTGGAGGCAGTCTCTGTTATTCCTGCCAAAAAGGCAAGCAGTAAACTTCACTGGGGACAGGAGTCATGAAGAGTCGGTCACAGACCTGAAGAATCAGACCCTGGATCTTTCTTCTTCAGAATCCTTTGCTATACAGAGAGATAATTTTTTTCTTTTTAAAAAAGTTTTTAATTCCAGTTTATTAACATACAGTGTTATGTTAGTTTCAAGTGTACAGTATAGTGATTCAACACTTCTATACATCAACCACTACTCATCAGGACAAGTGCCCTCCTTAATCCCCATCACGTATTTAACCCATCCCCCATCCACCTCCCCTCTGGTAACCATCAGTTTGTTCTCTGTAGTCAAGGGTCTGTTTCTTAGTTTGCCACCCCCTCCCCACTTTCCTCATTTGTTTTGTTTCTTAAATTCCACATGTGACTGAAATCATATGGTATTTGTCTTTCTCTGACTGACTTATTTCACTTAGCCTTGTACTCTCTAGTTCTATCCATGTTGCAAATGAAAATATTTCATTTTTTATGGCTAAATAATATTTCATTGTATACATATACCACATCTTCTTCATCCATTCATCTATGGATGTACACTTGCACTGCTTCCATAACTTGGGCATTGTAAATAATGCTGCTGTAAATATAGGAAGGCTTGTATCCCTTTGAATTAGTGTTCTTGTATTCTTTGGGTAATTATCCAGTAGTGCAATCTAGGGTAGCTCTATTTTTGACTTTTTGAGGAACCTCCATACTGTCTTCCAGAGTGGCTGCACCAGTTTGAATTCCCACCAATAATGCATGAGGATTCCTTTTTCTCTACAGCTTCACCAACACCTGCTTATTGTGTTTTTTATTTTAGTCATTCTGACAGGTATAAGGTGATTTCTCATAGTAGTTTTGATTTGCATTTCCCTGGTGATGAGTGATATTGAGAATTTTTTCATGTGTCTGTTGGCCATCTGGATGTCTTCTTTGGAAAAATGTCTGTTCATGTCTTCTCCCCATTTTTAATTGAATTATACACTTTTTGGGTGTTGAGATGTACAAGTTCTTTATATATTTTGGATACTAACCCTTTATCAGATATGTCATTTGCAAATATCTTCTCTTGTTCTGTAGGCTGCCTTTTAGTTTTGTTGATTGTTTCCTTTATGGTGCAGAAGCTGTTTATTTTGATGTCATTCCCATAGTTTATTTTTGCTCTTGTTCCCTTGTTTCAGAAGACAGATCTAGAAAGAAGTTGCTATGGCTAATGTCAAAGAAGTTACTGTCTACACAAAGAGGTAATTAAGAATTAGATCTGTGGGGGCACCTGGGTGGCTCAGTTGTTAAGCGTCTGCTTTCGGCTCAGGTCATGATCCCAGGGTCCTGGGATCGAGCTCCACATCAGGCTCCTTGCTCAGCGGGAAGCCTGCTTCTCCCTCTCCCACTCCCCCTGCTTGTGTTCCCTCTCTCGCTGTCTCTCTGTCAAAAAATAAATAAAATCTTAAAAAAAAAAAATTAGATCTGTGAGCTACTGATTACTTACGTGGGTTAACAAATACACTTCCAGTAAGTATGAGAGGATGAAGCATATGAGAGCGTGTGACAGTTGTGGAGATCAGAAAGTGCTTAGCATCACCTGGAGTTTGAGTCTCATGGTTAAGAACCAAGTGTTTGCTTCTTGTCTCCATCTCAAGATGATACAGGGGCTCTGCATAAACATAAAAGAATTATACATATCTTGCCCAAATACTAAGCAGTGACAATGAAGAGGCATTTATATATTGTTGGTCCATTCAGCAACTATTTTAATGAGCACTTACTATATTCCAGAGGTGAGGATGTAGCCTTGAACAAGGTAGGCTACACCACGTGCTCATAGAGATTAAATGTTTCCTTCCACTTTCTCCTGCTGTTTCTGCCACAGAGTCTAGCAGAACGTGTTTTCCTTATGTTTTCATGCCTCCTTTCAGCCATGATGCAGGAATTTTCCAGTGACCATTCCAAAGGGTAATCTACATTTCACCATTCAGAAATAGTTTTTCTCCTGGCAGGGTGATGGACTAAAACCCAAGGCGAAGTTTCTGCCTGTGTTGACCCAGAATTGATAGCAAAACCAAGGACTCAATCCTCTGAAGTAGTTGGCATAGTGCCAGCAGAATGGATCTGGCCAGAATGCAGCCAGACAGGAGCAATGTATTGTTCAAATTACCTGATGCAAAACCACCTTTTGCAATCCCTCTAGAATATGGGATACTAGGGGGTTCTGGCTTTGGAAAGAAGGAGCAGGCAACAGGGAGATGCTCCTGCTGGTAGTGGGTGCTGGCTTGAGAACCTCGTCCTGCGGGTGTGAGAACAGCAGTTGGCACAGAGAGCACTCAGCCCTCAAGTGTTTGTAATATACAAGTCTGTATTCATTGTCAATTTTACTTCCAAAAGTAATTCCAGAAGGAGGATGGTGGAGCTTCCTGAAAAGTGGGAGCTTTATTTTATAGGGAAGGGTAGCATAATAGAGCAACAGTGACCCACTGGGACTAACCAGACCTAGGACCGCCCCTCAAATTTTTATGTGCATAGGAATCCCCTGGGGATCTTGTTAAAATGCAGATTCTGATTCTGCAGGTCTGGGGAGGGACTCCGGAGTTTGCATTCCAACAAGCTTCCTGGTGAAGCCATGCTGCAGGTCCCTGGCTACAGATGGACCAGTCTGGCCCTTCAAGGCCTGTTTCACACTCAGCCTGCAGTCTGTCCCGAGATAGATGGTGGGATGTGACTTGATAAAATGACAAGTGTTAAGTCCTTCTTCACCTTCTATCAGTTCTTCCCTCACTGACCTGTGGCTACACTGACCCTCCCCGCCGTCTGGATTCCACCTTCCAGCTCACAGGAGTCAAAATGTGTCTGCAGGTGCAGGCAAAATAGTGCGGTAGCCCGTGCTCCACTCAGAGCTCTCCCACTGGTCCCACACCTCCTCTGCTTGCACAGGTCTTCAGGAGACAGGGACCTCTCTGCTTGGCTAGGAGGGATAGGAGACCTGTGGCTATGATCAGTTTACAATGTGGAAACTCCTTTCCCAAGCACAGAAAATGGCCTAAGCAAAGTTTCCATTGTGATCACACTGCATCAGCAAATGCCCACCGAGGCCCCTTAACTTTTCCTCTTAAGGAAGAGGTCCCACGGGATCCAGGCTGGTCTTGCCTCCCTGTGGACCTTTCCTAAATATCTCACAAGCTTTTTTGCTGATCCCAACATGCATTTTGAATGAAGTAAAATGGAAAAATGATAGAGACAGCGAGAGAGCGAGAACGAGACAGGGGATTCCTGTTTATTGAATTTCCAATGGGGTTTTCAGGTTTTCAGGTCCTCCTCCTGGATAAGACATAGGCTTCTCGTGATGGTGACTGAGTGGGAATTTTCTTCCACAGAGTTTGACCAGATGCTGAACCGATGCTGCACACCAGCGCATGAGAAAAACAACATGACCAGGGGTAATTAAAACTGAACCCACAGACACCACCAAAGTGAAACTCCCTCTCCCCCCACCCCGTTAAGAAACACTGTTTCCCTTGTTTTGCCACTCACATATTTTTGTATAAAGTAGGAAACGTTTAGGAATTCAAATCTGAGTCTCAAAGGTGAGAGGAATTTAAAAATTCAGGATGTTTCTTTAATGCTTATTCTATTTGCGATATGCACTCACAATTAGCGCTTAGACCACCTTTTCCTTGTGGGAATTTAAATAAGGCATTCATTCCAAAAAGGGCTCCTTCCTTCCAGGTAGGAACTGCTCAAAGGGAGGGTACATATTTTTTCTGTGGGCAAACTCTTCTTATTTCTTTCATATTTATCAAAGCCATTGGAGAATTAATGTCAACACGGTAAGAATTTGAGACCAAGTACCTAATCTGGGTTTGATTTTAAAGCAGTGTGGGTTGTGATAGTGAGGCTGGTGAGGGAATTGTATGAAGCTGCTTGGAACTGGATATAAAATACAAATTGGTTTTGCAGCTCTTTCACACGCAGCTAGTCGGTCACCACATGGCTTGCCTCTTTCAGCCCGAAGGACAGGAATATGTGATGCTGATCTCAGATGTATTGTTTAATATCATATACAGAATTGTAAAGTCTGTATAATATTTTCCAAAGTAGTCTACATAAATGGGTCTAGAGCTTTCACAATCCTGAGAGTTTAGCTCTTCCTTTGAGAGAGAAACCTGGTGACTTCATTCCTCTAAGTCTTCAAAATAAAGTGCTAAGTAGATGCTAATGATGGGGAACATCTGGTCTTGGTGGGAGTCCTGTGCCTCACCTCTGAGAGCCACTTCCAGATCCTTACAGTTCCGTAGAAATTGGAAGGAGAAGCCTTCTCGCCTCTTCCTGGTTGTTTCGTTCTTTTCTCCCTCTTGACATGTTGAATTTAGGAATACAGAGTTTTTTCTACATCTTCCTTCCTGGAGTTCCCCGTCCCCCAGTTGACACAGATTTGGGAGAATAGAGAGGTTGTGGAAGGGCTAACATTTACATCAGGCTCAGGGTTCACACGCAGGCCTGTCTGTGGTGGGAACTCGTGTTGTTGCTGTGGTCTCAGGAGTGAGAGATGCTGAAGACCTCCCTCCAGGCCCCCAGCCCTCCCATCCCCACCCAGGCCCTCTGACCCAGATCTCTTCTCCTTCCCCATGGACCTTCCTTTAGTGAGATGGAGCAGTTCTAAAAAGCTTGGGAGGAAAGAAAATGCTCATGGGTATAGTGTCCAGTTATTGGCACCATGTGTATGCGTGTGTGGTGTGCCTACAACATGCCCAATATTGAAAGTCTAAAAGAATATAGTTAAATAAATCAACCCATCTTTATTGTGGAATATTATGCAGCTGTTATACAGAATGACTTAAATCTCTCTAAAATCGTGTAAAATGTGTATACGTTTATGATGAAGGGTTAAATAGTTTCAGGATAGGGTGAATTGATTTAGTTTTGGTAAATATAAACCCTGACTCTGTCTGTGCATAGAAAAGTTTGGAAGATCACACATAAAACTGTTAACAATGACACCCCAGAAGTTGGGTCCTTGGGGATGTTTGGGAGAAGATATTCACTTGCCCTTTATATATTCCTCATTTTTTACAATTATTTCTTTTGTTTTTGTCATTAAATACCATTTGAAGACAATGAACAAGGCTTGAAAAGTGCAGTTTTGTCACTGGAGAGCCGACAGGCTGTACACAAATATTTCTGATTCTTATTATGCTTTTCTTATACGCTTTTCTACATCTTGTTTTAGAGAAAATGAACAAGTCTGTTGGAGGAACATAGATCATATTTGCAAGAAGAGAATCAAATTGGGAACACCCACAGGCCAAGAGAAGTTAGGTAGCAAAAAAGAAACCACTAAGATTTGTAAATCTGACCTAATTAAAAAAATTAAAAAGTCTATTCACAGGGCAGATTTAAAGAACCAGCTAGTACTTAAATGGCTGTGGATCTTAATTGCTTATGGACCTCAGGAAGTGAAAGGATCACAATGCAGGCTCTCTGTGGTTTAGCTTAATTAATATTTATGACTGCAGAAGAAAATTAAATAAGGCAAACGGTGTAATTTTAAACAGCCTGTGGTCATGGTTAGCAGGACTCACAACAAATTCAGAGGCAAGAATGAGGGAGCTTTGGGAATGGTGTGATTTCAGTTTTCTTCATGTCCCTGATCCATGTTCTTTGCTGTGTGAGACCTCCAATAGGGATGTCTCAGAATGCCACAGTGACTGTTTCCACTTACCTTCTTTGCACGTTTTCATGTCTTTGTGACTGATTGTCCAAAGGAAGGTTTTCCTGTTTGGTGGGGGAGGGGTTATACCCAAAGACATTAGCTCTGGAACCATCTATAATTGTTGTGTTGGGCATTTCTACAGCATGTATCTGCCATTTACTGATTCTTTGCAGGGATTGATGATTTGAGTTTTTCCATCTGGGACCTGGGAGTTGATTAGATAGCATCAGTTCCTGTGATGGAGAATCTGGAAATTGGTTCAACTTCTACATGCTAATAAATGTTTATTGGGTAGATGAATGGATGGCAGATGGATGGGTGGATGGATGGGTAGATGGAAGAATAGAGGACAGATGCTATGCAGCGTTAATTTAAAACTCATGCTTTACCTGCGAAGACTGGTTTTGGAGGGATCAAATCAGATTACAACAAATCCTAGCCAAGTGCTTTTCAAATTTCAATTGAGGGCTCATTATTATGCTCCACTAAAACTATCATTAAATAAAGGAAAGGAATAGAACAGAATCTTTCAGTGCATCTCACACAGCAAAGATGTGTGTCCTTTTGAAAAACCCGTTTCCATTATTGTGTGTGTATCTGTTTCAGGATAGAAAATGCATTTCTTACTGTGTGTTCTCATCCAGGAACCTGAGCAACTGGGTATACTGGTGACTAAGGACTCATTAGTTCTCCCTTCAAAGAAGCTTCAGATTTCTCATCTGTGAAACCTGGAGAATAGCAGAAGCCACCTCCCCGGACTAGTGAGGATGAAATCAGTTGAGGCTCACGATGACAGCTCAGCCCACTGCCTGGTGTCTTGGGAACATGGGTCAGTGTTGCTTTCCTCCCTGCATCCTGTGTGGTTCCTCAGCAACACACTGGAGGAAGAACTCAACGTTTTACAATTTCTCCTCTCAGCTGTAATAAAAAACAAACTTCTTAAAGGAAAACTATGTTTGTTCAAAATGATACCGTATGTTTGAAACGATCACTCTGATGTAAATGCTCTGCTTAGCTCTGGGCCAAGGACAGCTCCAAGCTTAGCAAATGAGTTCTCCCCTCTTGTGACTCTTCATAGCAAAGAGCTAGAAGCTGAGGAGCCTGCCTCAACTGACAAGCAGTCTGAAGCTTCAGTTGGCTTTAATTTCATGGTTTTCCCTCCCTTTGAAGGCTAAATTCAGCCTTTCATTTTTTGTGCAGACAATAACCCCAACCGTTCCTAAGCTCTTTACCACATGATGAAACTGTCCCCTTTTCCTTCCTGCTCTCTTCCTGAAGTCCAGAAAGCCTCCACTTCCAAATGGTTTTGCAACTCCCCTCTTTACCTTCATGGTAATATGTTGCTCACCATTCTTTCTGATTCCCTTCCTATTCCCTTAATCTCTGTACTATGCTGTTCTCTCACCCATAAAGCCGTCTTCCACCCAGGTGATGTTCTCTGGGTGACCCAAATCTGGCAGAAGCCTCCTTCATTTGTTTTTCCAGAAGGATCCTCAGCTGCCACTACCAGACTGCCACTCCTCCCACCAACTGTTTCAGGCCAGCCTGGAGAACTTGCTCTGGGATAGAACATTTGCCAACTTCTACCTTAGATACAACACAAACCAAACCAAAACAAAAAAGCAAACACTTCTACTTGGATTCTTTTCAGGTAACTTGAAAATCTCACTCTCTCAAGCTGACCAACGTAGCCACCTGTTCCATAAGAAAATGGAAACCTTGCTCTTAGCAAAGGAAAATTCTCCCTTTTTCCATGGGACCTGGTTGGGTGGTGAATGGGAGCAGAAATCCCCATAATTAGGGGCGCCTGGGTGGCTCAGTCGGTTAAGCGACTGCCTTTAGCTCAGGTCATGATCCCAGGGTCCTGGGATCGAGCCCCGCATCGGGCTCCCTGCTAGGCGGGAAGCCTGCTTCTCCCTCCACCCCTCACCCTGCTTGTGTTCCCTTTTTCGCTGTGTCTCTCTCTGCCAAATAAATAAATAAAATCTTAAAAAAAAAAAAGAAGAAGTCCCCATAATCAGCAGCTGCTTTGCTCATTGCTTGGAAAAACAGAAGAAGTCAGGCTGCTAAAAAGAAAGCAGGGGAAAAAAAAAAAGAAAGCAGGAGCACATGGTGGTGTGTGAGGGGAGAATCATGCCTTTGTTAACTTTTTTTTAACTTTTTTATTTATTTATTTTTTAAAGATTTCATTTATTTGAGAGAGAAAGAGTGAGCAAGTGAGAGAGAGAGAGCGCATGAGCAAGGGGAGAGGCAGAAGCAGACTCCCCACTGAGCAGGGAGCCTGTTGCAGAGCTTGATCCCAGGAGTCTGGGATTGTGAGCTGAGCCGAAGACAGACAGTTAACTGACTGAGCCACCCAGGTGCCCCTGTTAACTTTTTTTTAAAGGTTTTTTTTTTTTTTTTTTTTTTTATTTGAGAGAGAGAGATAGTATGGGGTGAAGGGGTGGGGTGAGTGGTAGAGGGAGAAGCAGACTCCCCGGGGAGCAGGGAGCCTGCCTTTGGGGCTCGAGCCCAGGATCCTGAGATCATGACCTGAGCTGAAGACAGACGCTTCACCCACTGAGCCACCCATTCAGGCGCCCCACTTTGTTAACTTTCTTATATCATTGCTCAGTGTTATTCTTTTCCTGAAATGTTATTTTAGCACACACATCCATATTCCAATTGGTTTTTCCTACACAAAGGTATGTCTTGGGGATATGGGATTCTCTGATGTTAACACATACACAATGACCTCTTATTTTTCACTACAATATAATATATGCATTCCACCAATCTTTAGTCAATTTACTACTGCTTGTGTCTCAGGGGTGAGTTCCTTAGAAGCAGAGCCTGGAGGGCTGGGGCTCATGTGCATGTGATTTATTAAGCTAGTAGTCCCAGGTAAGGGATGGGTGTAGGAGGAGAAGACTAGTAAGGAGCCATCTCAGGCAAAGCCCTGCAGACAGGAGCTGCAGTCTGACTTCACAGGAGACTTTAAAGTGTGTGAGTTCTCACTCCTGCACCCATCATTGGTTAAGGCATCTCCTGGGGTCAGGTCATACATTCCCAGGTACTTGGAACTCTCTGTGGGAGCACACCAAGTGGCTCTTAGAGCCCAAGGGTAGGCTCTGTTGGAGTAGCAGTTGCAAAAGCTTACTGAAAGCCCCACACCAAATGACAAAAATGGAAAGAGGGAAGCTGACCAATAGTACATGTTATGAGAGAACTGCAAATTTTGCTATTATGGACAATACTGCAATGAATATTCTTGTACATGTCTGTGTATGCATGTGACTGTGTTTC
Organism: Mirounga angustirostris; assembly: GCF_029215605.1. Classification (NCBI taxonomy): domain Eukaryota; kingdom Metazoa; phylum Chordata; class Mammalia; order Carnivora; family Phocidae; genus Mirounga; species Mirounga angustirostris. The sequence goes on along the minus strand of NW_026991718.1, from coordinate 91,115,069 downwards.
TCTAGTGCATAGAGGATCTGGAAAGATCCACACCACACTTTTCTGGGGAAGAAAAAGTGTGCACTGGGGTGAGGGGGTGTTAAAGGGGACTTTGCCCTTATTTGTAATGTTTTAAATTTTTTGCAAGAAGAATGTATCCATGCATTGTTTTTGTATTTAATTTATGCTAAAATATTTCCAAGAACACCAACCAATTAAATGCTAGCAATTCTAGTCAAGAGGCTTGTCAAGTGTTTCTACTCTGAGCCTCTTCCTTTGGGTTGTAGCCAGAGATAGCAGTGATGGAACCTAATTCCTCTTCTCTTGCTTGCAAGCTCAGGAATTAGGAGTTTTGTGATTCCAAGACTCCTGATGAGGCCCTCATTCTTTTCCTGCCCCAGCTGTGACAGGAATGTGCATCAATCTTGGTCTTAGCTCTCATTTAAAGGCACATTTATTCACACTTTGGGAGAAGCTCTGCCAAAATGCATTGGACAAACATGTACTGAATCCCCAGTATGTTTGTGGATTCACAGCTCATGGGCATCACAAATGTCTTCAAGGAATTCACAGGGTTGGGAGTAGGCCAGAACCAAACTGAACACAATGCAATGTGTTGCTGCAGCAGCAGGCGGTGTACCCCCAAGACGGGAGCAATTTGCTCTTCCTTGGATGGGAAGGCTGAGGTGCCTCCTGTCTGAGGGGGTGATATTTAAGTCAAATCTTGGGGGAAGAGGAAGAGTTTGTTCCCCAAGCTGAAAGGAACCAAGGGCTCCTCTAGTTAGAGGGAAACACCAGTGCAGGGGTGTGGGCGTGGCTCGACAGTGGGGGCCGGAAGCATCCTGGGAGAAACAGATTGTGGTGGGAGAAGGGAGAGTTGCCAGAGGAGCTGAAGGTTAAGGAATTTGATCTCTTTTCTTGAGGATGAGGAGTCACTGAGGGTTTGGAATGGTTGTTCTCTCAGTAGCATGGAGGAAAGTGAGGTGGGACGTAGGATCACTATTCAATTGGCCCGTGTCAAAGAAGGACAAGTTAGTCAGCTGTCAGTCCTTTTGGGGTCACCTCTGTAGAGATAACCTCCCTTGAGGTCACAGCCCTTCCTAGGGTGGTCCACTTCCAATACCCATGGCCCAGTCATCTCAACCCAATTTCAGACAAATCTGAGAGCCACACTAGCTCTGGGGCTCCCTATGGGGTAGACCAAGACTGCTTTGGGGCCAACATTTCCCCCTCTCACTCCTGCCTCCTCTCCCCACACCAGGCATTGATCCCACTGATGCTTCCTAACCATGGCACATGCTAAGCTCTGACTTACAGGCTGCCTTTAGGGAACTCAGCTGATACAACCACTTAGGAAGCTATAGCACTAATCTGGGTGGGGAGGCTATGCTTCTGAGACCAACATTCTCTGGTTTCTACTATGCAGTAATGGACATGGCCTGGTTCTGGAAGAAGAGATCTACCTCTGGCCTCTGATGGTCTCTCCAGAAAACTCCAAACTGATGAGAAAGCCAGGAAATTATCACATGAAATGAAAATATAGAACTGGGAGTCAAAAGATCTATGTTTCATTTTGATTCCCCTAGAAGTAGATCCAAGCATTCGAATATAAACAGGGTGTTTGGGCCAGGAAACATTTGGAAAGGTGTGCAAAGTGAGATTGGGAAGGGAAGGTGGACAATAAGGGGCATGTCATTGAGTTAGTTACTGCTAAGGGCCACTGAGGCTTAATTTTGCTGAGGACCCTGGGAGACACAACGGAACAAGGATGTCAGGGCTCTTCCTATCAAGGGGAGAGGGAGCTGGGGTATGTATGCACCAAGTTCTGTCAGTCATTGATTGACAACAGCTGCTGCTGGGCAATCTTAATTCTCTAGGCACTTCCAGTCCTGTGTGGGGAAGGTAGGATTCTGCTGACAGCATATGCTGACAGATGGAGGGTGGGCTTAGGGGGATATATTTGGGGCTCTGATATCATCCGTTTAAATTCTACTGTCTCCATTTCCTAGTGCCTAGATTTAGAGGCCTTATCCTGGTCATAAAACAAGGATAATGATGATAAGTGCCTCATCATCATTGTGAAGTTTTCAATGTGATTTGGCTTTAGTGATCTTTATCTTTAGATATCTTTAGATATCTTTAAGAATGGCTGATAGGGAAGGGAGAGACAAGTAGACATATAATAATAACAGTTATCACATGCTCTGTACCCCAGCACTGTATTCCTAAGAGTGGAGAGGCCAGGAGTCCCCTCCAACTCCTTCAAGATAGGATCAACCTTCCAAATTTGAATTTTCAGAAACGTGTAGAGTGAATCACCTGCATTCATCAAAAGTTATATTCTGTCAACAAGCACTGGAACTATGAAATGTGCTCCTCAGAAAATTGCCTCAGAACTCAGTAATGTGATTTTTCCACTTTTTAGGGATAACATTTAGGAACAGTGAGATCGATGTCAACTAGAGAGTTAACAGGATTATTTCTCCACTACAATTCTCCCTGAACCACAAGGCCTTTTCATTACTTGAAGGAAGGTAGGTATAAATGCCAAGTTTGAACAGAAACATTCTAAAACTATGCATTTCCAACACTCAGTGGTGTAAGAGTAAGCTGAAGTATTGAGTAATGGTGAACTTTGTTCCTTATTAAGTAGAAGGTAAACTATTGCCTTGCTTCTCGTTTCCTGGTGAGATGATTCACTTGTAGTAAATAGGGACTCAAGATAAAATTATCTCACCATGAAAAATCCTCATAGTGAAGGCTGGATCTCCAGCTGCTCCCTAAAACTGAGGTCAGAAAGTGCAATGTACTGGCGACTCAACTAGACTATATATCATAGAAGAAACCTCTTACTATTTGACCCTAAACATTTTTGTGCAAAAACCAGGACTGTGATAATTCCTACTATGTGTGAGAAGGGACATCCCATTTTCAGGGCCATTTCTATGAAGTACTGATGGAATTTCACCTGTCCTTGCAAGAACTCTCACTCCCTGAGTCTCAGATTTACTTTTAACAGAAAGCCTTTGATTAGATCCCCATGAGGTTAATGGGACCTTACATCAGTTACAAGACTCTTCAGAATTTATCTGGAAATTCCACCATCTCTTTATTTTTATCACTATTCCAATGGTCTTTCTCATAATTTTTATGTTCTAGACATTAATCATTTTAATTTTTGAATCTGGATAACATCTGAAGGACTAACTTCCCATTTCCTAATATCGTTTTGGACAGCTCTGAATAATAAGTAAAGCTTTAGCTTCCTTTGGTTAAAAAAAAAAAAATCCACATACACAAACTTGAGATGTTTCAGACTTTATGATCAGAGCATAAAAGGAAATGGCTGAGCCTTTGATTCATATTCTATTCAACTATGAGTACAGCAGTGCTGAAGGGATTTGCATGTTTAAAGGAGTATTCAGAAGAACAACCGACATAATGAATTCTCCAGGGGTCTTCGCAGAGGAATTGGTATTCATCTCAATTGCTGGTGTCTGCCGCAGAGTCCGTATTCTCTCTGTGCGCTGATTGGATGCCAGTGCTGAGCAGCAGGCAATGGTAAGGTGCCAGAACGGAGGCCTCCATCTTGGTTGGACCTGGGAGGGCAGGAAAGGATGAGTTGAGTGGCTAGTAGGCTACCCCAACGTGTGGACGGTGTGTGTGTGTGTGTGTGTGTGTGTGTGTGTGTGTAGGCATTGAAGGGTGGGTGGTGGGGTTGGTTCCTTCACTTAAACAATTTCTTTATCAGGGAGCACCCTCTTTCCTAGGGTTCGAAAACCCAAAAGTATATCCCTTTCCTGATTTTATGTAAGCAACTGCATGGATCACCTCTTTTACTCGTGTGGAAATGTGCTGGAAAATGAAATGGGAAAGAGACCTTTGGCCATCATATTGGTAGGAAACTCTACATTAAAATGTTCCGTGGTCTGTGCTAAAACTGCAGCATATCCCCAGTACCTGGAATAGCTATGGTTGAGTTTATTTAAAATTTTACAAGAAAAGGTGAAAGCACACCACTAGTGCATATTGAAACCACTGTTTCTCAAAGGGGTGTGTGAGAAGGAACTGTAATGGGGTCTGGGAAAAACCTCAACTTTGCTTTAGCTTAACCTTATTCATCAGCACCACATTTTCTCTGCAACTGTGTCAACATGGTGGGCAGGACCTTCTCTGTTAGTCACCATCTTTGATGTCTGGGGATTCCTGCCTCTCTATCCCCACAGATCCCTCATCAGCCCCCTGCTGGGTGTTTTTTTCCCTCAGGGCTCTGCCAGTGACTGCTCCTCCTTGAGGCTTAACACCCAATCTAACAGGTGGTCTAGATCAAAGGTTTTCATTGGTTGAGGAGTTAAATTGATGGATAGTAGTGGAAAAGAGCATGAGCTTTAGAATCAATACTTTGACGTGCATCTCTGATTTTACCACTTATGAGATGGATAACCTTGGATAGGTTACTTAGCTTCCCCGAGACTCTGTTTCTTCATCTCTCAAGGAAGATAGTGGTTATTCCTTTCTCTAAGCATTGTGGAGATCATGGCTGTCATGCATTCAGTGATGGCTCACAGTGAGGATACTCTCTGATTTAATCATGATCTATAAAAATACAGTAATATTTCTCTATATGATGGCCATCACAGGTTGTGGAAACACCTGCATGGATTTTGAGTGAATCTGGAAGTGGTCTCACTTACAATACAGGCTGCATGGTGCCCAAGAAACTCCCTTTGAGAAGCTCGAAGAGGTGACATTATCCAAGACAGCTGCAGGCCTTGCCTGTGTGTCCCATGCTGCCTATCTGTTCAGCCAGGTGTCTATTCCAGGAGGAGAAAAGAATAGCAAGAATATATACTTTTTAAGGATTGTTATTGCTTCCTCTGGTAAAACTGGACACTTAACTAGTTGTTATGTCCCCCTCCTCCTCTTCTTCCTCTTCCTCCTCCTTGTCATCATATGGACACAGGAATCCTAATGTCTGAGGTTGGTATCATGGAGGCGAATCCTACTCTCCCAGAGAAGGTAATATAGAGGACCCAATTGTTGTGATTCAAGGCCAGCATTTCTTTTTCTTTCTTTCTTTTTTCCCATGGTTATTTCTAAAACCAGAGAAACAAGATTTTTACTGGCTCTCTTCTTCTCAACAGCTTGGGAAAGACATTGGATGTATGCCCTACTGGAATGACCCAGCTCTGCCCCCAGCTCTTCTCTTAGGAGCTGGGGACCCTGAGTGAGTTGGTTAATTTCACTGAGCCTCTGGAGTTTAAACTTTAAAACAGGGCGAGGACACACATATGATCAGAGACTGTCAAGGTGACATGAAATCATAGGATACCATCTCTGCCTCACACACTGGTACTCAGGGGCATGGGAAGGTTCAAGCTGAAAGGGTCTGAGAACTCCTCCCATAAACCAGTTACCATTTTTCAGGGCAAAGAAGGAGTTTGGCTTTTCCCCAGGGTGTTTTTTTTTTGTTTTTTGTTTTTTTTTTTGCAAAGGTACCATCTATTCATGATGACTAAGAGTGGACTTTTATTATCAAAAATATTAAACCAGTGCCTTCTTGGTCGCCTTGTAAATTACATATTCTTTCAATCCACCCACTATGAAAGTGAATCTATGAGGGAAGAGATTTTCCTAGACCAATGTTGTTCAAACTTTACTAAGGACAATAATCATTTAAGGGTCAAAGGCAATTCAAAGGTGCATTCTGATTCAGAAGGTCCATGGGGGCCTGAGCTTCTGCATTTCTGACAAGCTCCCAGGCAATGCCTATCTATCATTCCAAGTACCACTTGGAGCATCAAAAGTGAAGAACAAATTGTTCATTAACTTACTTTGAGACTTGAAGCTCTCTTTCTTGAGTCCTTTCTTGAGCAAGGAAATTATTTTGAAAGCCAAGTTTTGAGGGAAGAGAAAAAAATTTTTAAACTCCAAAATCTTCAATTACATATCAAGAATGAGAATGGACAGATTCAGACCCTAAAGCTTTACCATAAGCTTTACCATAAGGCAAAGGGAGGTTGCAGGATATAATGTAAAACCATTGCCCAACAAACAGCATGTGGTTCCCAAGAGAGTCAGAAGGAGTGGAATAATAGGTGAATCTCAGGATGATAGCAGGGTATGGAAACATTTAGAAGGTGTTTCTGAGACTCCAAAGACATCTGGGTACATGCATCTTTTTCTAACATGATAGGGCAGCTATAGAAGAACAAGGAAGGGAGTTTGAGGTAGCAGGTCCTCACCTGGTGTTTTGTGTCTTCTTCCCCAGCATCCTGTGAGAAAGGAAGCCAGGCATTCCTGTAGGAGCCTCGGGAGGTTTTGCACCATGGCTGAGGCGGGAGATCCAGCGCCTGCTGTGGGTTGACTGGGTGAGGGGTGGCAGGCCCCCTGGGGGAAAAGGCTATTTGGTGAGGAGGTCAAGCTGAACCTGAAGGTGAACATGGCTGAGACTCAAGATCTGTGGCCCCACAGCCATGTGTGTAGACCCCAGCCTTGATCCAGGGGCATGCTGTGCAGACATTCCAGCACAGGGAGCTCACATAGTTCCCTGAAGAAGCGAGCAGGGCCAGCACTCAGCAGTGGTACCAGGAGCTAATGTCTAGACCAATTGAGAGGGGATGTCCCTCACCTGGGAGCTAGTGAGACCTAGAGGAGTTCCTGCAGGGGACTCCCATTACCTGAGGATATATGAATATTTCTTGAAACTGGAGGCATCTTGAGGAGGCAGAAAGAAAAGGATAAACAGCTCTGGTGGGAAGGTGGCTTTAGAATAGATGGGATAATTAGCTGACAGAGGCTGCTTACATAGAGGATATGGTGTGACTTTTAATTAGAAGGCTTGTTCAGACTGACCCTGGTCTTTAGAGGGTATACATGTGGGAGGGACTTCAAAGTTAAGTTCAATTATAGGAAATAAGGAAACCACTTTTTCCTTGGCACATGGGAATAGTAAGTAATGTATAATGTCAGTCCTACTACAGTATCATTTAATCAATTCAACAATAAACTAAATCTCACTACTCTGCAAAACCATTTAATTTCTGTGTTCTTTCTTCTAGATTATATCTCATACACACATATCTTACCTAATAATGTTAGAAAACTTGATATTTCACTGTCTTTTAAAATTGGGCATTGTGTTATACATATTTCCATGCTTTGCCTAGACTTCTTCATCTTTATTTTTATATATTCAAACTTGCTGCCATTTATTGAGAAAAATGACAAATATGCATATGTATAGACTTTAGTATATATGTAAATAATAATATATATATATATTAAGCATATATGTAAATCTTCCTTTTATAATAAATGGTGAATCCAGGTAGTAATCTAATAAGTTAGGATGTCTAAGAATTGAAAATTGTTCTTGCTCACCCATCCAACAAATACTAAGTGCTTTCCATATTTAAGACACAAACGATGTTGTGAAGCACATGGATGACTGTGATTGTGAGCCAGTCCCCTCCCTAAGGGCTATACACACATATAAATCCCCCCCTCCCAATACCTGGCAATTTGGGAGGTCAAGTGAGAAGTATACAGATTGCTGGAGTGTTCAAAGGGGAAGGTCAGGGAGGGGGCATCTTGACTGTTTTGGTGGGAAAGGTGGGAGAATATTCCATTTGGGAGGAATGGAGTGAGCAATAATGTGCAGACAGGAAAGTCAAGACATGATCTGGAGATAGTGATTAGATGGTAGGATGGAAATATGGGCAGAGCAGGGGCAGGGAGCTCAGATACTGGTTAGAGTGTGCTGGGCACAAATGCTTGGCCCAGAATCCCAGATTTTATTCAATGGGGAATGGGGAATAATTGTCTTTTTTAAGCAGAGAGGTCACAAGATGAAAGTGATAGATTGACCCACTAGAAACATCCAGGATGTAGAGTGTTGTACTAAAAATAGGAACATAGACGGGCATTGCAACACTCCAGGCACAAGGCAACAAAGAGGACACGATGGAGCCTGGAAAGAGAGGATGTATAGGGTTTGGCAACTTGCTTCCCCCTTTCTTTTTTTCTATCTACAGGAAAAGAAAATACTTTACATGCTTTGGAATCCTTCATCATACTACAACCTGCCAAGTTTGGAAGAGTGAAACGTTGGAGATGTCTGCCTTTTCTGAGGCTGGCTGGCTGGAACCTCACTGTGTCTACTGATTGCCAATCATTAGCATATTTATAATAGAACTCAGATTCAGATAGCACTTAAGGATTAAGATAGAGTGTTTTTTTGGTAGGAAATTTGTGGGTTGGTGGAGGAGGCAAAATGGTGAGCTAGAACTGTCTTGGTAACTGTTATTAGCATTGGCACATTGGAGTGTAGTGATGGGCTCAGTGAATTCACACTGAAGTATTTCATCTTCCCGTGGCTGAAGTTCCATCACACAGAGAATGTACTTTGGATTTTGTGGTTCCTGAAAGGGGAATATCCTTTATGAGGAACAAGAACTGGGATATAAATAAATGTCTGGCTGGGGTGAGACCTTTGACATGGTGTCTGCCCGTGCTAGGCCCTTGAAATGGACCCTCATATTCCATCTTGGCCCCTTAACAGAGGGCTTTCAAGACTCTCTCTTGGCTGTCTTGGATTTTTCTGTTCCTTCCTCAGAAACTCTTTTAATTCTTTGTTGCCTGAATTTGATTCCTAAAACTTGCTGTTCTTCCTCTGGGCCCCGGCACAAGTATACCGGTTTGAATTATCTAGCTCAGCTCTGGCCTTGGCATCCATTCAGATGAAAGCTCTGTCCTGAGCCTGCGCTCCAGAGCCACTGTGGGAATGAGGTGCCCACCATGGTGGTGGTACTTGCTTCCACATGGAGCTTGTCCAGAAAAACAGTACAGAACTTCGGTGGGAACAGAGCAGGGGAAGTAGGATCCCACTTACCTACTCTACCTCTGATTGGTGTTTAGGCCATTGGGACTCACTAGGACATTCAGGATTATTTTTTATTTTTCAGCTGTAAATCACATAATCCATAGGCCTATGGGCTATGCTGGTTGTTGATATACTGTACTTGGGGTACAGATATTTGAAAAGCTTTGTTTATTCTATTTCACTTTTTCTTTTTTTTTTTTAAGATTTTATTCATTTATTTGAGAGAGAGAATGAGATAGAGAGCATGAGGGGGGGAGGGTCAGAGAGAGAGGCAAACTCCCCACTGAGCAGGGAGCCCGACGCGGGACTCGATCCCGGGACTCCAGGATCATGACCTGAGCCGAAGACAGTTGCCCAACCAACTGAGCCACCCAGGCGCCCCTATTTCACTTTTTCTAATAATTCCACATAATGCCCCAGTCCTTAATGCCATATAGTGACTTCACCTTGAACCACTTGAAAGCGACCTATTTTGTTATATTTGACTTCTGTTCCAATGCCAATTGACCCACTGCTATAAGAGTGACTGCTGGTGAGCAGTGAGAAATACGGAGCAGGGGCTGTCACTGGACAACTTCATAAGCCCTATTATTTCCACTGATTCAGGGGTGTCTTTTAAAAAACAAGAACATGGCCAAAAATCTCTCTGTAAGAGCCTGCAAGGTGGAACACAATGCTTATAGATTTCTGTCCATGGAAAGTATAGGCACACTGAGTTTTCCTCTAGCTTCCCATTTTTCATGGATACAGGGCAGCTTTTTCCCATTTTGGTATGTGATGCTGGCAGAACCTATGAAAAATCCAATAGATACACTGTATTTGGGGACAGGGTAGCTGGAGAGAGAAAAATGCAACCTGAGGGAGGCAAAATTCTATTAGCTCCTATGACTGTCACCCACTGGTGTTCATGGCCTGTATCGTCTGCTCCACTGGAGTGTGGGAGGGACCTGTGACTTGTTTCTAGCCAAAAGAATATGGCAAAGAAGAAGGGATTTCATAGGTGTAACTAAGGTCCCAAATCAACTGACTTTGTGTTAATCAAAAGGAAGATGATCCCAGCTGAGCCTGACTTCATCAGGTGAGTCTGAAAAGATAGCGTGAGCCCTCACTGAAGCCAGAGGCTCTCTCTTGCTGGTGTGAAGAAGTAAACTGCCATGTGGTGAGCTGGTCTATGCAGGGGGCCACTTGCCAAGGGCCTGCGAACCACAACCTGCTAGCATCTATCTGCCCTTGGATCCTGGGGACAGCTTGGGTCAAAGCTAGAGATAGGGTGGCTGCGATAGGTCTATAGTTGGTCCAGGGATGAACAAAGGGAGTGGGGAGATTTCAGGAAGGCCTCCTGTTGAAGTGGCTATACCTTCCCAGTAGCTTGGCTTGCCACTGTTGAGCCTGCACAGGTTTAGGGAACTGTGGGAATATTAGAAATCCTGGCCCACTCTGTGACTACTCAGGCTTTTCCTTTCTAGATGAGTAGGCCCCACAACATCTACTACCTGGTCAATTCTTGGTAACTCTATATTGTAGGTATCCATTCTTACTCTGTGTGGTCCTTACATTTGGGGGAATGCTAATGTTTGTGTTTGGTTCTGTCTTGGGGCTCAGGCCTGAGCTCAATTTTACCTCCTGGCCATGGGTATGAGTTCAGGGGTGGGCTCCGCACCTCTTGTGAGTCTCAGGGGACATGTGCTTGGGGTATGTGGGATGGGGGAGGGGAAGCTGCTTTGTTCTTCTGAGAAGTGATCTCTGCTTTCGGTCCTGGATGTGGCAGAAGAAACTTATATTTGTAAGGTTCTGGGATCCATTGCAGCCCTGTATGAAGCTGACCCACAGAGGGAAGGCAAGAAAAACAGAATGAATCTAGGGCTTTGACTTTCTTACTGTACCCCTGAATCAAACAAACTCAAACTCTTCCCTCCCCTGGGCCTCCAGTGATGTGATCCCTGAAGCTCATTCTGGTGTGAGCCAGAAGCATTCTGGCTTGGGGGTGGCCTTTCCCAGTAAGGGCTTAGTTAGGTCAGCTGAAATGTTAGTAAAATAGAACCTTTATTGGCAGAAAGAATCACCTTTTGCTATGTTTGTACTTTTCAAAGACAGCCCTCAGACCTCACAAGTGCTGGTTGATTTCCCTCCAAACATTGTCAAATAAAAATGCATATTTCCAATTTGCATAATGTCTACATTCTAAAAGCGTTTGGTGAAGCTTACACCAAAACATTTTCTTCTAAAAATATCTTCACCAGGATTACAATTATTATGAAGATTACTAAAAAGAAAAAGTCCTGAAACTTTTGGTATTGGGATTTGCATTTACAAAATGATTTGCAACCAGACCTGCCAGGTAGCACTTCATGGAAATCAAGAAGTGGGTTTTTTTTTTTTTAAGACTTTTTATTTATTTGCGAGAGAGAATGAGAGACAGAGAGCATGAGAGGGAGGAGGGTCAGAGGGAGAAGCAGACTCCCTGCTGAGCAGGGAGCCTGATGAGGGACTCTATCCAGGGACTCCAGGATATGACCTGAGCCGAAGGCAGTCGCTTAACCAACTGAGCCACCCAGGCACCCAAGAAGTGGGTTTTGAATAGCTAGATCATTTTTTCCCCAGCACCCAAATTCATAGTAAAATCAACTTTCTAGCTATCTGGAATCCATGGAACTAAATGGTCAGAAGAGCTCTCCTAACAAATGCTGAGTAATTGTGATAAAAGTGGATGTGGCTAAGACACAGTCACATTTAATTGACTTACCTTAATTCTCTAAAGCAGGGTTTTTCTTTGTTGTTGTTCAAGAAGCTCCTCAATTCAGTTGTGTTCTGTCCTGTGGCCACCTTTTGTACTTGCCAAAGTGGGCTCCTCCACTCTAAATAGCTCTGAACCTGAGGCATGGGTGTTTGGGTTGGTTTGAAATGGCAGTATTTTCCCACCCATTTCTTCATTCAGGATTTCTTTCCTTCAAAGGATGCTTTGTGTTTTCGATGTTTCCTTCCCTTGCTTGTATGAATCTAAAATGAATCTGAACTAAAAGTACTTGTTGAGTGGTTATGCTCCCAACTGTAATTTGGAGTCAAGGTATGAATATTTTATACTCAAAGAGTCACTGAAGATTTGTAGGAGGTTTTTAAAAATAAATGAATACACTCATTTTTGTTGGCACAGGTAGTCTATAGCTGGGGGAAAACAAAAATATAGGACAAGCACTCAGTCATTCGTCTTTAAAAAATGAATCTGGATTTGTGTTTTGGGATGATCAAGAGTAAGTGTGGTGAGTACACAGTGTCCTTTGGAGGAAAGAAATACCAGGATGAAGGAAAACCCGGTAGGAAAAAACACAAAAGCCACCCAAATGCTCTGATCTCATTTTGAACCCACCCAAATTCCCGAGGTGCAGTTTTAGAAGGTGATCTTCATGCCCTGGCAGAAATTAGGTGTTGGGCTGGGAAGCCAGTATCCAGATGCCTGTGGCTTCCTTTCACTGCAAAAATAGATTTAAAAAATAGTCCAGTCTCTGGCAAAGTCTCTTCCAGGACGGAGAGACCTGAGTAGCCCCTTTAATTTCACTGTTTGCTGTTGCAGTGAGCCCACAGCCTTGTGAGCTCATAGGCTACTTCAAAGCTGTTGAACTCAGTTTAAACAGAATATTAATACATGTTAACTAAGCATTGCCCCCTTTTTTTCTTCTATAAATCTGTGAGGTTTATTCTCTTAATAACATCTATTGGCTTACAGAGAGGGTCCTGTTAAGTAAGCTTGTTGGGGTGGAGCTTTAGCTTTAAAGAACTAGAAAGTGGAGAGAAAGTGTTTGGGTCCTTTTAACCTTCAAACATGACCACATTTAGGACAATTAACGAGAAACGCAAGCTCTCTTTTCTGGAAGATTTCTGTAGAAGGACCTTCCAGCCACAACTCATCTCTTACTTTCATTAAGTACTCAATATACATTTTTATTGTGTATGATGCATTTGTTTTTCTTATAATGACCTAGTTTTACTCCAAGCCAAGTATGTGGGGGCTTGGAGTGAAAAAAGGAAGTTTTTAAACTTTGATGGGGTGACTGCCTGTGGGGTGTTGGGGACACTGCCTTTAGTGAATCTTTGTGAATGACAACTCTTTCTTCTTTCTATCCATCCCTAAGGGTTTCACTCCTAATTGTCTAACTTCTGTCCTGGATTCTGGATCCTTTAAATAGATTTAACCTGTGAAGAGTTTGTAAAAATTCAGATGTATGAAAAAAAAAAAACCAGAAAAACTAGATACCATTTTTATCTACTAAATTGGCAAAGATTTTTAAATTTGTTTAACATGTACCACTGGCCAAAGTGTGACTAAAAATGTGGCTTTTTAGATTGGGTGTGAGGATAAAGTGGGTGCAACCTTTAAGGATAGATTGGCAGCACATCCTACCCACAATTTTGCTTCTAGTTATTTGTCCTTCAGCTATGGAACCAAACAGAGATTTACATGTTGAATTTGTTGTGATAGCAAAAACATGGACAAACTTTTGTGCTAAATTGACAGGGGACTAGTTACATAAATTAAGGTAAATTCATACATATGAATATTATGCAACCCTGTAAATGATGAACTAATTAGAATGTACAGATATTGAGAGACCTTTGAGACATAGTATTTGAAAAAAAGCAAGGCACAAAACAGGACAGGTAATCTTTGAACAACTCAGAGGTTAGGGACACTGACCCCTTCCATAATCAATCCATATATAACTTTTGACTCCCCCAAAACTTAACTACTAATAGCCTCCTGTTTACTGGAAGCCTTACCCATAACATAAACAGTTGATTAACACATTTTGCATATTATATGTATTACAAACTATATTCTTACAATAAAGTAAGCTAGATAAAAGAAAATGTTATTAAGAAAACCATAAGGAAGAGAAAATACATTTATAGTCCTGTACTATAAAAAGTCTGTGTATAAGTCCATGAAAAAATGCTCAGCATCACTCATCATCAAGGAAATACAAGTCAAAACCACAATGAGATACCACCTCACACCAGTCAGAATGGCTAAAATTAACAACTCAGATAACGACAGATGTTGGCGAGGATACAGAGAGGGGGACCCCTCTTACACTGTTGGTGGGAATGCAAACTGGTGCAGCCACTCTGAAAAACAGTATGGAGGTTCCTCACAAAGTTAAAAATAGAACTACACTGTACTCAGCAATTCCACTACTAGGTAGGTATTTATCCAAAGGATAGAAACGGAATGATTTGAAGGGGCACCTGCACCTGATGTTGATAGCAGCCATGTCCGTAATAGCCAAAATATGGAAAGAGCCCAGATGACCATCGACAGATAAATGGATAAAGAAGATGTGGTAAATACATGCAATGGAATATTACTCAGTCATCAAAAAGAATGAAATCTTGCCATTTGCAATGATGTGGATGGAACTGGAGGGTATTATGCTAAGCAAAATAAGTCGGTCAGAGAAAAACAAACACCATATGATTTCACTCATATGTGGAATTTAAGAAACAAAACAGATGGACATAGGGGAAGGGAAGGAAAAATAAAATAAGATGAAAATAGAGAGGGACTCTCTATAGTTAAGAGACTCTTAACTATAGGAAACAAACTGAGGGTTGCTGGAGGGGAGGGGAATGAGGGGATGGGGTAACTGCGTGATGGCCATTAAGGAGTGCACTTGATGTAAGGAGCACTAGGTGTTATATACAACTGATGAATCATAAATTTTATCCCTAAAATTAATAATGCAGTATATGTTAACTAAATTGAATTAAATAAAGAATTTTAAAAATATTCTGTGTATAAGTGTACCCCAAAAGTTCAAACCCACGTTGTTCAACTGTGTGTATAATTTAATCCTATTTGTATAAAGCATGGTGTACATGGGCATTGTACATGTGCGAAAATTTCTGAAAGGATAAATAAGAAATTGTATTGACGGCTACTCCTCTGGGTATGAAACTGGGGATCTGAGGGAGAGGAAGGAGATTCTGCTTTTTATTTTATACCTTTTTTTCTTACCTTGGTTTTTGAAAAAATCATTATGTATTATTTTATCATACTCAACCTTATTTTTTTAAATAAGCAACAAACTTCAGCTGTGTCTATGACTCTACATCTCCTAAATTAATCCAGACCACTTCCTGTTTACAACATTGATGGTCCCACCCTCACCTCAGTTTCTCTGACAACTTCTTTTTGGCTGAGTTCCTTAAGGACAGGGGACAAGTCTTCGCTCTCAGTGTTCCCATGCTCAAGTCTTAATTGTCATATAAAATATTTTCAATAAATGTTCTGTGAAACCTCAGGGGCTGACTGTGCTCCTGACTACAAATCCTGAGGGAGGTTCTCCTGGGTTCTCTAAACACTGGAATGATCCTTCTAACCTTCATTAATGTCAATAGTTTTCTATTGCTGCCTAATAAATTACCACAAACTTAGTGGCTTAACACTCACACATTTATTATCTCAGTTTCTATGGTCAGGAGTCCAGGCACAGTTAGCTGATCTCTGCCATAGGATGGCTCACAAAGATGATTCAAGGTGTTGGCTAGGGCTGTGATCTATCTCAGTGTTCAACATGGAAGGATCACCTGCGAGCTCAGGAGGTTGTTGGCAGAATTCGGTTCCTTGTCACCTATTGGATTGAGGACATCCATTTCTAGCTAGTTGCTGGCCAGAGGCTTTCTCAGGTTCTGTACTTCACAAAAGTCAGCAGGGAGAATGTCTGCCAGATGTTACAATCATAACATAATCATGGTGGTGACAGCTCATCACTCATCTATCTGTTAGAAGCAAGTTACAAGTCCTGCCCACACTCAAGGGGAGGGAATCATGTAAGGGCATGAATACCAGCAGGTGGGATCATTGGACCACCACAGTCATGAACTTGTGTGGTTGATATTTGGCTAGCCTAAGAGGACCTCCATCAGAAAAGTCTTTTAACAGCAGATGATTTTTTCCTAATGGTCTCCTTATTTTTCCAGTTACTTACAATTTCTTTGCGGTCTTTCCAGACTACTTTCCACCCATCCTGTGTTCACTTCTGTATCTCCTTTCTGTCTGGGCTTTGTCTGATGATGTCAACCTGTATTGAAAGATTAATTCCTTTATTTCCTCATTTGAATCTCCTGCCTCCAGTCCTGAGGGTTGAGGAAAACTGACTTGGGAGCAGTGGGGGATGGGACTATCCACCAGTTAGTAAGTAATTCTAACTCCTCTGGGCTCTGGTTCCTAGCTCAGATGCCACCTTCCCGCCAGCAGTTGTAGCTGGCCTACTGCCTGCACCCCCATCCTGCTACTCACTACATATCATATTTTCTGTTTTCTTCATAAGAGTAATCACCATCTGAAGGTCTCTGGTTTGCTTGCTTTCTTGCTTATGATCTGCTGCCACCCTAAAGAGTAGGATGCAGGAGTGTAGGGCTCTTGTTTCCCCTTGTTCACTGCAGGATTGGGAATGGCTCCTGGCACATAGTAAACATGGTAAACATTTAAGTATGTGTAGAATACATAATTGGAGTAGTCAGTGGAGACCCTGTGCCCTGTGAATCTTCTATGTGGAGGAAACACCATTGCTGCCTTGGCCCTAATCATTTCTCACTATGATTTCCTAGGTGCCCCCTTGGTTATGAGCTCAAACTTTGCCATGCTAGTGTTATTGGCTCTTGCTTTGGTAAGTTCTAAGCATTCACTACCCCTTACTCTCTCCTCACTGGTCTTTGAGCATTATAAGGGCTGGACTAAGACATGTAACATCTGGAAGCTGCTTCCCATCTCCAGTCTGTATTGGTTAGTGGTTGCCATATGTCAGCTGTAGCCAAGAAATAGCTGTAAAATGTGGAGCCTGACAACTGACCCTCTTTCCTTGCATATTTGTTGCCATAGATGATATAATTATAGATGGAGATTGGTAATGGCAATGATACTAAGAGTAAGAGCTAAGCTTTTAAAGCACTTGCTGTGTGTCAGGCTCTCAACTGCGTGCTTTCTCTGGAGTAGTGTCTTCTTTCTGCCTCACTGCAGCCCCATCAAGAATGGGAGGCAGGATCCATTCCCACTAGGGCATGCCCACTTCTGAAAACAACTACCTGGTCAAGTGTAAATGCAGTTTCTAAGCCAGCTTATTAGGAGAATGTCAATGAAAATAATTTTAATAGCATTTTGCATTAGAAAGAAGCCTTAATGAAAACACAATTTTACCATAATTAGATTGAAATAGTTCAGCACTGTATATATAATCTGAAATGATCTTACTTAAGCTCACCTAGTACATTGACAAGTCACTATTGTAAGCTTTTAAGAAATGGATTTCTAATATTTGATTTTTCATAGTGTTTATTCAAAATTTAATTTTACCATTAAAATTTGCATTATATGACTCATTAAAGCAACACTTTTCTCATTACTGTAACAAGAAGACACGTTCAAACAAAGGCATTTCAGAATGCTTAAGGCTTGCTGAAAGTCCACAGTCTTTCTTTGAGCTGGTCAGGACTTTTTGCTTTTGATCAGGGGTAGCTTCTCTCCCATTGGTAGGAATGGCCATTTTTACATAAAATTATAAAGGCTGTGTTTCCATCATGTCTTTTCATTGGCTTCTTCTCTAGAGTCTGTCTCTGAACACCAATGCTCTCTTTCAACTTTGTGTCTCTGTGCTGGACTGTTTGTGGCAGGTGGTTGAAAGCAGAAGTAGCAGGGGTGGCAGTCCAGTAGAATTCTTTTTATGAAGGAAAGAACATCACTGCCCAACACCATTCTCAAAGGGACTTGTTCCAGGGTGCCAGGGGACAGCGATTGTGAGTACATAGCAGGGATATTCTTGCCACTGGATTGGGATGTCCCAGATGGTCATGTAAATGGGGTACTTAGATTCTGGCTCAGGTAATGTAACTTGGGCTTGGAGGGGGTCTTGGGGCAGTGAGTGATGTGTGCTGGATCAACACAGACTCTAAAGTAATTTGAGACTGGCTTGCATTTAAGGGCCATGTCACAAAGGACTGCTTTCTTAGTTTCCTTGAACGCCAATTTCCTTGTCTATGAATTGAGAGTGAGATTGCAATCTCATCTTGTCTTTGGAGACTTAATACTTAATGAAGGAATTCATACATAATATCACTCCTTGGCACAAGGTAAGAAATAAAGTTGTGTTGGGGCACCTGGGTGGCTCAGTCGGTTAAGCATCTGTCTGTCTTCTGCTCAGGTCATGATCCCATGGTCCTGGAACCAAGCCTCACATTGGGCTCCCTGCTCAGCAGGGAAGTCTGCTTCTCCTTTTACTTCTGCCCCTGGATGATGTCGACCTGGGACGTGGGATGGGTGGAATGGGAAAGCAGGAGCTCTCTCTCTGCCCCTGCATGTGCTCTTTCACTCACTCTCTCTCTGTCAAATGAATAAATAAATAAATAAAATCTTAAAAAAATAGAAATAAAGTTGTCCTGCCCTTGTCCTGTCCTCATGACCTCCCACCAATGTCTACCATGAGCAGTGCCTTTTCCTACAACTCAAATAAAGTTGGGGCTCTGTTACCAAGGAAAAGGAGTGGGGACATTGCCCAATGTATAAGCAACCACATCGTCTCTTCAACTTGCAGAAACAAAGGAGAGATAAAGAATCCAGATTGGGAGAAAGCCCAATTCAAGGAAAAGAAAAGAAAGAAAAAAAGAAAAGAAAAGAAAAGAAAAGAAAAGAAAAGAAAAGAAAAGAAAAGAAAATTCCCCATAGTGAGTCTTCCATGTCACAATTCTCTCTCATTTGTGCTTAAGAGCTCCTGCTTTCCCATTCCACCCACCCCACGTCCAGTCTTCCTTCTTCCTCAATGTTCATTTTTATTAAATGTCTTCTCCATTGATGTAGGTGCTCAGACCCCAAACCCAAGTCTTATCCTTGCTTTTTTACTTTCCCACACAGTTCATGTCTAATCCATAAGCAAGACCTGTTGGCTCTACCTTCAAATACCATCCATCACCTCCACTGTTGCTCCCATGGTCCAAACAACCACGATTTCTTTGTTAGTTATCAGGACTATTTCAGGAGTTGCTAAGTGGGCTTCCCCCTTCTATGCTTGCCTCCAACCCACAGCAAACAGAAATTCTTTAAAAGTGTGTAAATCTGATCCTACCTCTTCTGTCCTTGAAGACTTCCAATGACTTCCCATTGAACTTAGAATACAATTTCTGCAGAAATGTAGATTGACTGCAATCCTCAGCCTGTAAATTATAACTCAAAGGGAAGGATTCAAATAAAAGTGGTAAAGTCAAGGAAGTTAGTTATATTGGGTCAGAGGAAGTAGAAAGCTTAGACAGAACCACTTAGTTTAAGCATAAATAAGATTAAAATGACGAAAACTATGCAAATTAACTTGAACAAAAAAGAAACAAATTAAGAGATATGATGTGCTTTGTCCATTAGGATATGTCCAGCTGCAAATATCAGAACATTTGGCTAGAAATGTCTTAAACAAGTAGGGATTCTTTCCCCCTCATATAACAAGTGTGGAGGTTGGGAGCTCTAGGCTTGGTTTATGGCCAATTGACATCAGGGCTCTAGGTCAACAGCTTTGCAGTTCTCTGAGCCTTTCCCTCATGAATGCAAACTGACTGTCATTGCTCAAAGCATCATGTCCTCACAGTGCACTCAGAGGCAGGACATGGAGGGCAGTGTAGGGCATTGCTCTTCTTCTTATTTACCATCCTCTTATTACAGAGTATCATTCCTTCCCAGCATCTTCCCAGCAAAGCCCAGACTTTACCAAGTCCCTTTGGCCAGGACTGTGTTATAAAACCACTCCAGCCCACCAGTCTGGCACATCTTGTCTGAGATTGAGAATCTCTATTCAAGACTTGAACAAGGTTGGGGTTCTGTAAAAAATCTGAGAAAAAAGAGGGTATTGGGTGAGTAGCCACCATGTCTGTACAACATGCCAAAAAGAGAGATGGATAATCCAGTTTGGAAGCAGGCATAATTCAAAGAGAAGAACATTTCCCAGAGGGGACTGCTTGCTTCATGTTATTAGAGGACTTATTAAAAACACAAATTAAGGACAAAAAATATTCAATAACTAAACACAGTGTGGGATCCCAGATTGGCTCCTAGACTAGATAAATTATAGTAATGAAAAAACTGGTGAGCTTGGGATGTTAGCTAATAGTATTGTGTTACTTTTGTGATTTGGGTTATTGTACTATGATTCTGTAAGACATTGACATTTGGGAAGCAGGGTGCAGGGTCTATGGAAATTCTTTGTACTATTTTTGTAATGTTTCAGTAAGTTCAAAATTGTTTCAAAATGAAAATTGAAAAATTAAAAAAGAACTTTCAAAATGAAGAAAATAAAGAGAATAGTATACGATGAAAAGTTTTTTTTAAGCTAAGAACATAAATTGATAAAATACCCATATTTATAACAAAATAGAAATGACAAGGAGTAGAACTGACAGCTACAGTTACTAAGTGACATAGAAAAAAAGCTTGTTATAATCACAATTAACTATAGTTAGATGGTAGAAATATTACAGAGGACAAAAATATACAAAAATTTTGCTGTTTTCTTCACCTTTCATAACAGGAGTCAGATATTATTCAAAGTGGAAATGTAATTATAAAAATAATGTCTATAATCTCATAGTTATTCTTTATATTCCTTTTATTTTAACTTTTAGAAGGACTGCTTAGAAATTATCACTCCCTGCAGTGGGAAAATACCTGAATTTTAGCAATTCCTCAGATTGTACCTCACCATTTTTTTCTTTGGTTAAAGTAAAAGTACTTTAATTAATCCAATTAAAATGCCATAAGTAATATGATGCAATTTCTCTAAAGTTACATATTTCTCTTTGTCTGGCTATCTATCTTTCTGCCTGTCTACCTATCTGTCTCTGTGTCTATTTGCCTATTTGCCTATCTATCTCTCTGTCTGCCTATACTCAGAGATGGATGGCTTGAGTGGTGTTTACCAATCTATAGCACTGAGTGTTTGAATTTGTAGAATTTTGGAGGATTTCTCCTACCTTCTTTGTCCTGCTCTGAATTTTAAAAATTCAGAAATTTTAATTTTTTTAAATTCTTTAAAAAAGATTTTATTTATTTGACAGAGAGAGACAGAGAGGGAACACAAGCAGGAGGAGTGGGAGAGGGAGAAGCAGGCTCCCCGCCGAGCAGGGAGCCTAACATGGGGCTCAGTCCCAGGACCCTGGGATCATGACCAGAGCCAAAGGCGGACGCTTAATGCTTGAGCCACCCAGGCACCCTAAAAATTCAGAAATTTTAAAGAAAGCATGTGTTTTATTCCTAAAAAAAGTTAAAAGAACAGATGATCTTAAAAAAACAAAATGCCTTACATATTTTGCGATGTGATAAGTAACAACATTGTGTGTTGCATGTTTCCACATGAATAAAACACTAGAATTTGAAACAATGATTCTTTCCATTGTCCCCTTTTGTAAATCCCCATGCCTACCACCATGCTTTGTGCATAGTATAAAACCCATAATTGATATGTCCTGGATTTGAACAGGTAATCAGAAAGCAGGGCGATGTCACTGAGGGGAAAAGATAGTGCAAAATGGGTTTGAATTGTAACACCCATAAATATAAACATTTGGAGTTTATGGGGTGCTTGTGACAGAAGGTGCCTCAGATGTATTCACCAAGAGGATGGATTGGAACAAAGGAGTCTATAGACACACACCTTCAAAACTGAAAGAGTTAGCCAGCCCAGTCCCCAGCATACAGTGGGATTGATCAAATGTTGGTTCGTTTTCCTTGCAGTTTGTGGAAGCACCTTGTGAGAGGCACAACATGCTAGTCTATTAAAGACATGGGAGAGCATGTTAAATAGATTAGCAGTCACACTCCAGGAGGGATCTCTGATACTACTGAGTGGTACTCAAAGGGCAGTGGCTATAATGGAACCTAGTTTCCTCACTTCATAGTAGGCTGTCCTTCCTCCTATGTAAATTGGAGGTAATACTGTTGTGACCCACCTTGTAGGCTTGTTGTGAAGACAAATATAAGGGAATGGCCTAGAGGTAACTCTTCCAAGTCTGCCCTCAGTAACAACTAGTTACTGTTAATATCTTAGGAAGAGTTTCAGGGCGCCTGGGTAGCTCAGCTGGTTAAGCATCGGACTCTTGGTTTTTGGCTCAGGTACTGATCTCAGGTTCCGTGCTCTGCCTCTGGTTCCGTGCTCAGCAGGGAGTCTGCTCCAGATTCTCTCTCTCCATCTCCCTCCGCCCCTCCCCCTGCTCACTCTCTCTTTCTCTCAAATAAATAAATTAAAAAAAAAAAAACAAAGAAAAATTTCAGCTCAATACTTAATACACTGACTGGTTCTTTGTTGCTTTACTGTTTCTTTCGATTTAGATTAAATTCATTAATCATTTTGTGCCTCTGTTTCCCCAGTTTTAAACTTGGGATGATGACGCATTTTGTAGGTAATCAAATGCCAAGTGTGCACAAATAATTCGTACCAGGAAGCTGAAGTCAGCTCTTGGGCCACTCAGCTGATACCGAGCAGGGTTGCTGACCTTCTACCCTGTAGAGTTGTTTCCTTATCTCTCCAACGGGCACCACTGAGTTGGCCTTCTTTCCCAGGGCTGCTTCTTGGTGGAGCTCATAGCTGATGATAAAGTACTTGACAAACATGGCGTGCTGAATGGTATCTGGTGGGGGCGTTTGAACCAAAGGTGAGGTGTTGATAAGAAGGAGAATGGCTACATATTTCTTATGAACAAAGTGGGCTCTTATGAACAAAGTCTTCCTTGGATACCATCAAGCAGAGCTATACACTAATAAAATTAACCATGAAAATAATTAGCATTTATCGAGGGCTTATTCCATTCCAGACAATGGAACACCTGGTGGATTTGTATCACAAGCAGGCCATTTTTTCAATAATCCATCATGTGATACAATTTTATTTCAGATACAATCAAAAAATAAAACAAGTGATATTAATGGTTAGAAAAGAGAGACATAGAACACTTTTTTTTAAAGATTTTATTTATTTACTTGAGAGAGAGAGAGAGAGCGAGCACAAGCGGGAGGACAGGGAGAGGGAGAAGCAGGCTCCCCGCTGAGCCGGTAGTCCGACATAGGGCTTGATCCCAGGACTCCGGGACCATGAGCTGAGCTGAACTGAAGGCAGAAGCTTAATTGACTGAAACACCCAGGCACCCCTATAGAACACTTTATATTAAACGTTCCATGTTAGTCATGCCAGCAAAAATAATAGTAAAAACAATAACAACAATACAATGCAAAAAAAGGAAATAAGAAACGGATTGATACTTTTTAATTTCATTAATGTATTTTTGGGAAAAATACAAAAGAATAAATTGTACAAGTTTCAGGGAATCATTTATGCATAAATTGAAGTAATTCTAGTTCTGGTTTTTCAGTTTTATGATCATTTTGCTATTACCCCTCCCCACCTCCATCCAGTGTTTAAATGCAAGGGTCAGAGTCTCAAATTGTGCCTAAAGTAAGCTCAAACACTGCTGAACCCTAACAAGCTTACTCTAGAGACGAGTGCAGGTAGTGGGATCCATGCATATCCAGGATCAACTGTCAGATAGGCTGATTGTATAATTTCTATGGAAAATAAACTGTTTAATAAAGGACAGATAATAAAAATGTGCTAATTTGAAGCTTACCTGTGTGTAAGACTGTTAAAACTCAAGTAACCATGACAATTATTTAAAACATGTTTAGCCAACAGTTTTTTGTTTGTTTTCATTTTTTAGGGCAAAAATATTTGATCCCGGACAATGTTTAGAATTGCCAGTGCACGGGGATAATAATTTCAGGTTCTTGTTGCTCTTAAATTCTCTACAACCCCTCAGGCCCCTGGTGACTTATATCCTGGTCCCAGGTCTTGTTCTAAGTGCTTGGCATTCATTAACTCACTGAATTCTTTTGACTTACTATTATTATCCCCATTTAGCACATGAGATTCAGAAAGGGCAGGTAACTTGTCCAAGGCCATATGGCTAGTAGCCGGTCAGTGTGGATTTGAATCCAGGCCATCTCTTCTCGGAGGCTGCACTCATAGTCAGGATGGCTGCACTATCGCCAAAAAACACATGGTATGGTTATGTGGAAATAACTCACATTTTCACTGTGGTCTATATAGCTGTTTTCCCCTCCTTTTTCTTTTTTCTTTTCTTCTTTTAGTTCTGAATGCATTTAGGGAAGCACAAACAATCTGAATTCCTGGTCTCCAAGGAGCTGTTATAGGAGCTGAGATTTGCAATTCTCTCAAACCACATTTGAGAAGATACATTTCAATAAAGAATCTGGATGTACAAGACAAATGGGGTGGGGGTAGGGGAGCAAGGGCTGTAAAAGAAATATTCTAAATTCTTCCTCTGAAAAGACTGTTAAAAGCCAAGAAAGCAGGGGATGCTAGTAGAAAAGTTCCAGAAAGGTTTAGCAGGACAACTCAGCAAAATACCTCAT
The DNA here is from genome assembly GCF_029215605.1 of Mirounga angustirostris. Lineage (NCBI taxonomy): Eukaryota > Metazoa > Chordata > Mammalia > Carnivora > Phocidae > Mirounga > Mirounga angustirostris. The sequence continues at coordinate 91,090,758 of NW_026991718.1, read as the reverse complement.
AAATGATTACTTTTGACTCTCTGGGGAAGTTTCTTGCAAGCAAGGGAGGCCATTGAGTTGTTCATATGTTTTTGTTTTTACTCCTGTAAACTAGTCATTAAAATTTCCAGGGAACCTTTACTCAGGGGCACATTGGGTCGGGCAAAGAAAAGGGTCTTCTTGTCCATCACCCACACACGTCATCTTTTGGGAGCTATAAATCAGGATGTTCAAAAAACTGCTCTTTCCCTGACATAATCCCAAATGTATCCATCACACAAATCAAATTAGCTTCCTGTAATTTAGCACAGTTTTGCTCAGATACCTCAAGACAAGCTTCTTCCAGGAAGCCATTCGCCAAAAAAAAGGTGGGGTGGGGGGGTCAGGACCAGAGTCAATTTCACCTAGGTCCCTTTAAATTAATCACAGACCTTGTCTGTTGACCAGGTGTTTAATCATTCTTTCTAGTTTAGATGTTAAGGGCACTACAAGAAATAATATCAGCTGGATGATTCTGTTGCATATATAATATACCAGTGATACACACGACAGATTGGGCAAGTACGGCCACATAGAAATGAATGGAAAATCACTGATGTTTGGGTGTAATTTTGCTCCATTCATTCTGAATTATTCTGATACAAAACATATTTTTTTAATCCTGTAAAAAAATTAGGTTCCCCAGTTATAGTAAATAATTGATAAAGCTAATTTCACTTTTTAGCTGTTTTCCTGGGACTCTGTAGAGAGCCACAAACTCGTGACTTTTCAGCAAGGGTGACACATGGATCCATTATTCTCTTGGTAAATAACCCTATCGCAGGACAGCAGAATTACCCTTCGTGTCTGCAATCTCACAGGGCTGCCCCACCTTCCAAACAAAAGAAGAAAAAGAGACCTAAATGCTGCATCAAAGGCATTAGGCGTTAGTTCTTTGATATATGTTACTTGTTACATGTTAGTTTTTTGCAATAAATGCCACGTTGTGGCTTGAGCTGAAAACTCTGCAGGTAGTAGGAGGACAAGGGAGGTTAGAAAAAAATAAATGTACAGCGAAGAGCTAGAGTTTGTCTTTAATTAGTGACAAAATCCATTTTTTAAAGTCCCAAGTTGGTGAATTAATGAGAGAGAGAGAGAGTGTGTGTGTGTGTGTGGTTTAAGTCAGAAGCACAGAGTATCAGATTCTCTTTTTTTCCACTAAACACAAAACAATAAGGAATTGACAAATCATTTCTCAAAGGATTAGGGTTCAACACAAAGGGGCCATCCTGACAGTGGGTATGGTGCAAATACTAGGGGTGGTTACCTAGGAGAGTTGGGGAATTTCTCTTCTGGGCGTAGGGTTTAGTGGGTGGGAGTAAGGAGAGGGGGACTCACCTCTAGATGATTTCTGTGCAGTCTTGCCTTGAGGGAATGAGAAGTATCAATCTTCCAAGATCCATTCCATCTTAGGGTTCCGAGATAATAAAGACAGAGCAAACCACTAGTGCCAAGATAGGTCACATTTTGGCCAAACCGTCTCAATAAGATAGTGTTTGCCTTTCCAGGAGACCTCTAGCTGATATTGTCATCAGGGCAGAGTTGAAGCAATATAAAGTTCTTTGTAAATGATGTTAAATTTAGTATTCACCTAGTGTCATTCTTCAGAGAAGCACATTTTGCCCTTCCAAAGGAGCTCATTCATCTTGACAACATTCTTGGTCAGCAGGTATTATTATGATAATACCTTGAGTTTATTTAGCACCCTTTCTCCTTTTCAGGCGAGGTCGAAGCCAGTTGGGCAGTCAGTCAACAACATTTATTGAAGTCTCTTAGTTTGTAGAGCGTGTATTATATCACTGTCAGACCCCAGCCAGCCCTGTCCTTGCCACACATGGAACGCACCTCTGGGCTGGCCAGCAGCGAGCCCACACACTCGCCCTGCTCGGCGCTGCACCCCGGTCTGTCTGATTCTCACTCAATGGCTTTTATTTGCTTACATTTACTTAGGGTTGTAGCAAACCTCTCTACATACAAACTTTTGGAGATTTCCCCCCTGCAGATTCTGTTTGGGCCTGACAAGCCACAAATATCCTTTCCAGGGCTCCGGCTGCTTAGGCTGCCCACGTAGTTAAAAGCAGGAAGCACAATGTTGCCCAGAAATGAAAAAGAGCAAAGTGACAAAATTAACTGAAAGTTTCTAACCTAAGAAAAGGAGTAGGTAGCTTTCTGAGAGATGGGAGTTGGTCCTCCCCAAACCTGTTTGCCTGCCCCAGTTGGAGTGGACACTGGACTTTGGCCAGACAGTTCAACTCCCTGCATTTTTCCCAGGATAACAGGAAAGGGCCAGGGCTCTAGGGGAAGGAATATATGTTGTGAAAGTTTTCAAATGCCAGAGGAAATACGATTGTCCAAAAAGTAGAAAATGGATCGAGTTAAGAAGAAAATAAAAAGCATCACTGATAAGTACCTAACTGAGGGGTAATATCCAATTTCATTTTGATGAATGCCCACTCAATCCAAATTTCTCCTCTGTGTGTGTTTCTTTGTGTAACTAAAATGGTATTATTCAAAATATGACAATTTAGCATACGTATCATAGCATGGAGCAAATGGTCAAATTTTAGAGGACCCTTTGAACTTCTGTATTTTCTCATACATAGCATGGATAGAATGCACATTAGATTTCTAAAACTGTGTGCCAAGAAACACTGGCCTTAACTGAATAACATTCAAGTGTCATATTAAAAAAAATAATTCAGCTTTAAGACAAATTAAGAAATGCCAAAGCATAAATTTATTTCTTTTCAAAGATGCACAGGTTATCTTTTGTATCTCTTTTATAATTAAATTTTCATTCACTTTTCACATAAAGAATACTGTATTTTTGTGTTCTTGGTTTCACCCATTGGTAATTACCATGAACCATGAGCAGCAAAGATTCCTAAAATAGTAGCCTAGATACCAGTGATGCAAGTTCCATGTGTAAAGCGATATGTAGATCCAGACAGTTCAAGGCTGGTATGAGAACTGCATAGTCTTCCAGGACCGAGGTTTCTTGTAGCTATCTACTTTACCAATCTGAGTGGGTGGTCTTGTCCTCATGGTTCACCCTACTGTAAAGTTTCTGCTCACACTATATTAACCTGAAATTAGTCACATGGTCATTACTGAGTGTTAAGGAGTTTGGAGCATGTAGCTTTGGGCTGAGCAACAAGGTAGACAGGTAAAAATTGGGATTTTCTCACTATAGGAGGTCAAGGAATGGATATTAGAGAGACAACTACATCGAGTATCCATAAGCTTAAAAAACTTTGAGTTGGAATATCACCCAATTTTGCTCCTTGCCAGAAAATCAGACTTAAAAATCATTACTGATTGAAATCTACAGAAAATTCTAAGATCTAATTTTAATCCATCCATATTTATTTTCCTATCTCTGCTAACAGAATAATCAAGGATGGTGGTACTCTAGTTCCATGTCTCAAATTTCAAAGCTCATGGTATAGGAAGGAAGCTCCGTGGAGAACAGAGGTGAGCCACAAGCTATCGATTGGAGGCATTTGTTGTAAAAACCTCAAAACTTAGACATCTATGAGCTACCCTCTTGCTTTGACCCCCAAGAATGGCAAGGGGAAAAAAAAACTTCTTAGAAATAGTTTTATCAAAATAAAACCAATATGCAAATAGTTTTTGATGTCAGCTAGCATGGATCTAGCTTTCCCAGTTTGGGATATTTAATATTTAATCTGGAGTATTAATAACTTGGAATTCTATTCATCATATGCAAGCCTATGAAGGAATTTAAAACACTAAAATTAGCTTAGAATATTTGCTGTTGTTAGAAGTAAGTAATCAGCAACCTTTCCATGTGCTTTTTACCCTTTTATATTTCTCATTGGCACAGTGAAAATCTAGGCTTTCTTTGTATTTATATATTCATTCATTGGACAAGTATTTATGGAGTACTTTCCATGGGTTGCTGATTGGCTTCTTCAGGAAACAGATGTGAGATAGAGTCTATTACAATCAAAGCTTATTAAGGAGCACCTTTGGGACCCACACCTATGAAAGGGAGGGGAGGAAATCTGGAGTTGTCAAGAGTGTGCGTTGAGCTGTGATGCAGGCTCAGCCAATCTCATGGGACTGCTTGGGTTAGACTGGTCAGTATCAAGAGGGTTAGACCTCAGCACTCCCATGACCATCAGTCGCTGGTGTCCCTCGAAATGGCTGTGACCTTGGACTGGGCAGCTCTTTGCAGGGTTCCCTGGGCATGTTTGTTATAGTAGCTTAGCTAACCATAAGAGCTGAGCAGACGTGCATTTTTCTCTCATATGACAGTCCTTATGGGATTAGTCTATGTGGTGATGGTGGTGGTGGTGGGTCTCAGTTCTTTCCATCTTGCACTTGTGCCATCCCCAAGGTCATTGTCAATAGCTCCATGGTCAAAGCTCTGCTGCTGTGGTTGTGTTTCAGATGGTGGGAAAGGGAAGGGAACAGCAGAGGGGTACAGCTCACTGTCCTAAGGCCCAGACCCAGAATGGCACATATCACCACCTCCATTCACATTCCATGTTCAATGACAAATCATGTGGTCATGCATAGCTGCAAGGGAGGCTGGGGAATGTATCTAGCTGGGCATCCATGACAGTGACAGGTCCTTACTGTGGAAGAAGGGCAAATGGATTATGGTCGACAATAGCAATCTTTGTGGCAATGGGTCAGCAATTCTACTTCACAGTAGTCCTGCAGACATTTTGGACATACACTATGGGGATTTCCATCTCACAGACTGTAGCTCTTTGCATGTCACAGTTCTCACTTACACAGTGATAGAGCGTTGCCTGGAGCCTGGTTATCCACCTTGGCTGCATCTTGGTGTGAATTGGTGAGTTTTAAACATGCTCCTGCTGGGCCCCACCCCCAGAGCTTCTGATTTCATTGGTTTGGGATCTGGCCTGGATACTGGGGTTTCTAAAGCTCCCCCAAATGATTCTCTGGTGCCACCAAGGTTACTAACAGCTGGATCAGCAGGTAAAATAAATTCTGTATCAGTTAGGCTCGTGTGTGTATGTGTGTGTGTGTGTGTGTGCGTGTAGGCAAATTTCTCCTCATCTTTTGGTTCAAGCAAATGAGGTAAGTTAATGGCTCGGGTGACTGAAACATCCATGAAGTAGATCTGAGTTTAGGCAAGACTTGGTTCAGAACTGGGAATAAAATCACCAGAACAAGGTTTCTCCTCTTCCCTTTTGCTTTGTCTCTCCCTCCCCCACCCCCTTCCACCCACAACATTTCTCTTTCTTAGCTGTATTTCCTGCATATCTCTTCCTTCCCAGCCTGGCGATGATGGTACAAAGCTATCCAGCCAAACTCCTCTCCAGATCTAGTCCAACAGAAAAATAGAAGGGCTTCCTTTTTCCATTTTGGTTTATGTTTCATCAAATATGTCATATATACGGAAGGATGTATATAATGTAAGTGTACAGTTGAAAGAATAATAATAAAATCAAGTTCTGTCTATACACCACACAAGTTAAGAAACAGAACACCATCAATACTTGGTAGACCCCATTCTTTGCCACCATCACCACCCCCAGCACACACACACAGAGCACCACAAGAGGTGTAGCTCATATGTTGCTTATTTTTAATGCTGTTTTTGACTTTACCTAAATGAACTCATACCATATGTATTTTTCTGTAAGTGACTCTTTAACACAAAATGGTATTTCTCAAATTTATCCACATTGATGCATCTCTCTGTGGTTCATTTCCACTGTATGCTGTTATATTGTATGACTTAACTTACTATCCATCCTCCCTTCCATGGACATTTAGGTTCTCATAGCTTTTGTTATCATGACTAATGTCACTACAAACATTCTTATATGAGTTTCTCTCCAGGGTATTTAACTAAGAGTGTACTGGGATGTAAAGTATGAATATCTTCAAATGGTTTCAGGGCAGGAGAGCTCGCAGAACTGACTTCCAGAGTGTTGCACTACTTTACATTCCCACTAGCAGGATATGAGAGAGCTGCTCTTCCTCACTATCAGGACTTAGAAATCCCAGAACTTTAAATATTTATCAATCTGTTAGGTACAAATTTTATTTTATTATGGTTTTAACTTTTATTTTCCTTGTTGCTAATTTGTTTGAGCATCTTTTCTTTGATATTTAATATAATATTAAAGATTATTTATTAATATCTATATATAATATGAAAGGTTATGCATTTATTAATATTTAATAATAATCCTTTCTATTTCTTTTGAAAAAGTCTGTTCATGTCTTTGGCCTCTTTTTTTCTACAGAGTTTTGCTTTATCTTATTAATTTTGGCTACTCTCCCTCTATCAGTTACATATGTTGCAAATATCTTCTGTCAATTGGTAGGTTTTTTTGGTATATAAAGAAGTACTGAACTTTAATGTATTTAGATTCATCAAACTTTTCAATTTTTACTTTTTGCTTTCTATTCCAAAAATTCCATATTCTGTGGTTATATCTTTTTCTATAGCTTCTTCTTCATAATTTAAATTTTTACCATTTTCATTTAGGTATTTAATCCAGCTGTAATTGTTTTTTGTGAGTGGTAAGTGGAAGGAAATCAAGTTTTTTGCCTAATGGATATATAGTTCTTTTTATCCTATTTATTAAAATGACCCAATGGTGAGTGACTGCTTTCATTGTCTATAAAGTGAATATGATACTAGGCCCCATCTATATTTCAACTCATTGCTGTGTAACAAGCTACCCCTGAACCTTGCAGCTTAAAACAGCATCTGTTATCTCACAGATTCTGCGGATAAGGAATCAGGTTGTCTCTGGCTCAAGTTCTGTCACAGGCTGCAAGCAAGGTGCTGATGGGGGCTGCAGTCTCATCTGAAGGCTCAATAAGGGGAGGCTCTCCTTCTAAGCTCATTTGTGTGGTTCCTCAGGGCCAGCAGGACTAACAGTCTCAGTTCCCTCCTGGCTGCTGGCCAGAAATGTCCCTCAGTCATTGGCCACCCAGGCTTCTCCACAAGGCAGCTCACAGTGGCTTCTTTCAGAATAAGTGAGCAACAGCATGAAAGGGGGCATCCCAGACCGCATCCACAGGACCTCATAACCTAATTTTGGAAGTGGTATCTCATTACTTCTGACATATTCTCTTCCTCAGTCAGCCCAGTCCCAATTCAAGGAGAAGGAATTCCACAAGAATGTGAATACCAGGAGGCAGGGATCATTGGGAGACTCCTTATAGGCTGCCTACCACACAGATTCATGGACCTTTTGTGAGAAGTGAAGGAGTTAGAATATGGAAAGCATCAGATTAGCTTATGGGATATAGTATTAGGCACGTAAGTTAGTGTTTGCTGCTAGTATTTAGGGTGTGGTATAGCCAACACTTGTTTCAAACACCCAGTTTCCATATATGAGTGGGTCAGTGTCTAGGCTCCCATAAGTCCATTTGTCGATTTTTCCATTCCCGAAGCAATATTAAGAATTTTAATTTGCATCATAGCTTCAGTAGCAGGAACCTCTTTTTTCAGGAGCTTCTTGACTGATCTTGGCCCTTTGATTCTTCCTCTACATGTTAGAGTCTGGTCTGGGCCCCATGCCAGGGCCCATTTCTCTGCTTCAGGAGGAGGGAAATCTGGGTTTGAGGATGTACAACTGCTTTGCTAGGAACATGGCAGGAAGCTCTGCAGATAGAGAGTAGCATGAAAGGGAATGGGGTCTCTGGCCCAGCCCCCACCCCCAAGAGACCACCAGGGGCTGTGGCAGCCTGTGGGTTCAGTTCCCCAACAAAGCAGTAACAGAACCTGTGCAGGCAGGTGTTGGGGGTGACACAAAATATTAGTGATGTGTGCTGCTCACTGGACTCCTCGGGCATTCTCTTCTCCCTGTTCCCTGTCCCAGCACCTCAAGGCTGCTGGAGATGCTAATGGCCAAGTGGATGGGGAAGGCTGGAAGAAAAACCTCTGCATAATGAACCTATTCTGAAGAACTGGCTCTAAAATTTTACTGATTTTAAAAATCCCCGAATGTGGAGTTGCTGCCAGATTCACCTACACAAACAGAAAGGAGAATCTCTTTTCAAAGCCTTCTTTTTCCCACCCTGAAAATTGACCGGGGAAAGACTTATGTTTTACCCTGTCTATAAAGTCAAAAAGCACTAGAGAACTAGGGATTATTGAATCTGTTTCAGGTGTTTCTGATAAAACACAAATAGGAAAGCAATTGACATATAACCTCAAATCTTCTTTTGGAAGGACATAAACCTTCAAATAAATGCATACTAGTTTAGAGAAATCTTAGATTTTCAGCATGCAGGTGCTACATGTATGAACATGAGCAGCTCAAATGGAGATTTGTGTTAGTAGGGAAAGATACCCTTCCTAACACCAAGCATCGGGAAATGGTGTTTAAAGAAATGATGCTTTTTGTTTTGAACAGAATGTCCTCTGGTCTGTGACGTTATCTTTATAGTACTAACCATGTATGAGAAGGCATAATAGGGAATTATCACAATTACACTGGATAATATTTACTCAGCTATTTGAAGAACTCTATAGCTGAATCTTTGCTAATTAGATCCTCCACCTAACGGCTATTCTTAATTCATGAAAAATATTTTCAGAGGATTTAATGATCCAGATAAAGCAGGAGTATAGCATGTTATTCACATATTTAAATAATTCCTCAAAAATTGAAGGGGTTGAGTCTGGAAGATTTATAAGACCCAAAACCCATTTGGTCCTATCAAAATCAGAGCCATGCCACTTCTATTATTTCTGCCCTGCTCAGTAATAGGGACTTCACTTGATAAAAATAATTTTGGGGAAATACCAAACACTTCTACATACTATTTTATATACCAGTTATGCCAGTCCAAATTTTTAATTAGGTTTGCTAGAAAAAAGAAAGGAAGGGGATGGAATAGAGAAGAGATGGATTTTTATATATAATATTTAAAAATATTTTTATTTTATTAAGTCAAGCATTTTGTCAACTTTTAGAAACCTCTATTTGTTCTTATGGAGAAGAATAAAGAAACTAGGGAATTTCAGACAAGGGCAAAAAATTGCCACCACCCCCTAGCTGGTGGCCTCTGTGAGGTCTGCAGTTGTGTCTTATTGGTTTCTGTCTCTCTAGAAGCTGGGCAGAGAGAGCAGATGAGGAGCTGCTTCATCAGGGCTGTGCTGCATTCAATGGCACTTGAATGCTCTGCAGAGGCAACGAAGTTTGTGTGTGCATTCAAAGAAAAATGAGCCCAGAGAAATGTGTTTTAAGTAGACAGAAAAAGCTTTTGATAGTGATAAAATTTTCCGTTTTTCAGGAGATGGAACAATGAAATGGGTAGGTGACTGAGCTGTAATTATTAACAACATGTGGATTTTACAAAGTGGGAAAGCCTCTCTACTTGTGCAGAGGTTAGCAGAAAGGAGGCAAGATGTATAGGGTTGTCTTGAATGGGGTGGCATGACTGTACCTGCTTTGTTTCTCCTGGTCTTTCCAGATTGTTTCATCTTACCAGGCATCTGAGAGAACATTGTGTGGCTGGCAGGGGTGCTCTCTATTTCATTTCCAGAACTGATACAATTTTTCTGTCCCTTGACCTTGCAAATATCATCAGTCTCCCACTTCTTATGCATTTATAAAATGTGTCATCCAAGGCATTTTTATGCTAATGCAGTTGCTAATGGTGCTAGACAGGAAATATTTCCTTCTTCTTCACAGACAATTTGAAGTTTCCTCCAAGACAAAAAGTTACCAGTTAGTTATACACACACACACACAAACACACACAAGCAGTAGTATCTGTTTATTTTATATAACGTGTGTGTGTGTATGTGTATGTGGGTGTGTGTATATATATATATTCTGTATTTATACCTCTCTCCATTTTTTTTTAAATTTCTAGGATTTCTAGAGTTGAGCTTACAGTTAATAGGTGGTCATTTAAGACACAACTGAGCTAAATATTATGATTGTCATTTCAGGGTTTTTGTCCTGGCTAGAAGACATTATGTCTTTCATCCTCTATTAGGTGGTTTGATGCCTCACACTGAATTAAACTTTTCACCTAGATGACCGTAATAATAAGTTAACCATTCATTCTAATCTTTTTATCAAGCCAAAGAAACTAAGGAAACAGCATTGTTTGATGACCTGATCGGCCACTTCTGCAGGCTGAGATGCCTACTAGACACAGCTGTAGACAGAAAGTAAAGACAGTCTATTGTGGGGTTTTCTTGGTTACTAATCTGGGTGATGTTCTTTCATCCTGTGCATTTATGTCTAAATGTATGAAGATGTGGAAGAAAAATAAAGTGAAATAAATATTTGGAGTTGGGTTTTATGCGTTAATCGGGGTCCTCTTTAAGCTAAAATCCACCAGGAAGGCAGCCCAATGTGTTTCTAGCTCCTATTCCCACAAATCTTCACCATAATTATTTGTTGTCCTGCAGCTCTGCATGCTGGAATCAGGGCTGACATGGTAGGAGCAAATAAAGCACGGGTGTGTTTGGCAGGGGCTGGGGTGTGAATACACACTGCAGAAAGGCCAGCTGGGCTCTGCCACCTGCCACTCCTGGTTCTCTTGTTTGCTTGGGTCACCCCTCAACTTGGGGGAGTGATTGGATGTGGCTGGAGAGAAAAGGAAGCCTGGCAAAATATTTTGACATCCTGGAGGGTTTGTGAATTCACCTGGCTATTTTATTTCTTTTATGACTTTATTCCCTCTCGAATATTTTCCCCTTCTCAAACACTCATTTTCAACCCACCGTAATTATATGTACACTATAATTATATGTACATTATTAACGTTATTGTAAAACATCCAACAAAAGCCTAGGAGTAGGTCTGGCCCACTAGAACACAGGAACCATCAGTTCGACAAATGGAAAGGCAGAAAATACTGCCTTTTGATTCCTCAAACATTGCCCTCTCTTCTGTAAAGCTTGCTCAATTTTTAATCGCAGTAAAATTCACCCTGTGGACCTCTCCAGTCAGTCCTACCTCTGCACTCATGACCTCTAGGGCTACAGGGCTGTGGAACCGCAAATGATGAGTCCGTGCATGGATCTGAAATTCTGAACATGGAGAAACTCTCCACTTAATTGGAAATCAACACTTTCAAAACTAAAGAAACTTCCTTTCGGGAGTTTTCATTAAATTACTTGTCTCCAACTCTGAGTCTTTGTATATACTGTTCCTCATTCAATATTATTCTTAGGCTTTGAACAGAGACAAGGAAGAAAGCAGACACTACTAGCGTGTGCAATTTTTTAAACAACTAGTTCCATTTCCAGAGAGATTTCAGAAGTTAGCAATGAGATGGTTTGGAGTTTCGGGGAGGACCAGAGAAAGCATCATGAAGGCATCGTGCAGCGCAGGACATAGAGCTAATACACATCAGTGTAGGTTGCTCTGGAAGCGCGTGACCAGGGACAGATTCTTGTCTGTAGTCAGGGCCTTACAGACAACATAGTCAGTAACTTAGGAAACATGCCTCAGTAAAGATTAATCTGGGGTAACCTATAAGCAAAATGATTGCGTGGTTTATGAAAAAAATATGAAAAGACTAAAAAACAAAATAAATAGCATGCATCTGTTGACTGTTTGCTGTAGCTCACGTGACCTCCGCGGGTCTGATACCATTGCCTCACACATTTAGTTAGGTAAACACTATTCGCAGAGGCCCAAAGACAGCTCCGGAACCAAACATTTGGCATTAAAAACCAAAGATCACATAATTACTAAAGTGACCCCCCTCCAGCTCTGGTTTTATTTTTAAGCGCCAGCCTATTGTCTCTTAACAGTTTCACTGGGTATTTCACAAACATTTAATCTCAACAGGTGGGGCTGTAGCCACAGAGCATCTCCAGGCAATGCTGTTAAAACACAGGCTGCCCCATGGTAAAAAAAAGCCATGAGATCTTGCCATTTGCAACGACGTGGATGGAACTAGAGGCTATAACAGCGAAATAAGTCAATCAGAGAAAGACATGTATCATATGACCTCACTGATATGAGGAAATCTTAATCTCAGGAAACAAACTGAGGGTTGCTGGGGTGGGGGGTGGTGGGAGGGATGGGGTGGCTGGGTGATAGACATTGGTGATGGTATGTGCTATGGTGAGCGCTGTGAATTGTGCAAGACTTTTGAATCACAGATCTGTACCTCTGAAACAAATAATACATTATATGTTAAAAAAAAGATGATAGCAGGAAGGGAAGAATGAAGGGGGGTGATCGGAGGGGGAGACGAACCATGAGAGACTATGGACTCTGAAAAACACACTGAGGGTTCTAGGGGAGAGGGGTGGCGGGATTTAGCCTGGCGATGGGTATTAAAGAGGGCACGTTCTGCATGGAGCACTGGGTGTTATACACAAACATTGAATCATGGAACACTACATTGAAAACTAATGATGTAATGTATGGTGATTAACATAACAATAAAAAATTAAAAAAAAAAACAACACAGGCTGCCTTCCTCATGCAGAGTGTTAAGCCGGCTCCCAGAAGCAGTGCCAGAGATAGACATTTGGATGCTTGACATTTATTGGGGGAAAAAGTCTCAGGAGAAGGAAGTCAAGTAGACTAAAGAAGGGAAGGAGCCAGAGGTGTGATCTTAGGTCCCATAGAATAGAGCAGGCTGAAGGGATAGAGAGCAATGGGACAGGGGAAGCAATTTTAGATTAAGGTCTCCCTGAGAAGGTGATCTTTAAGCAGGGACCAGATGGTGTGAATGTCTGGGCAGAGAGCTTTCCAGCAGAGGAGGCAGCATATGGAAAAGTCCTGAGGTGAGAGCCTGTTTAGTATATTCAAGGATCAGCGGCGGGACTGAAATAGAATGAACCAGAGAAGAGTCGGGGGTGAGGATGACACAGGACAAGTGCCCAAGGTGCACTTGGTGCAGACCTGGTTAAGTTGTGGTGGAAGAGGGAAGGTGGAATTCCACCTGAGTCCCTGGAGGCCACACAATAGCTTGTGTGGCCCTCTTCATCTACACGTTACCAGTATTGTCACCTGTAAAATAAGGTAAAGGACCAGGTGTTCTCCCAAGCCCTAAAGTTCTCGGATTCTAAAATGATTGACTTGCTATGTCATGCCTTATTTCCTCACCTGTCTAACCAGGATGAACTGCCATTACACCTGAAGAACAATGAATAAGGCCCGTGAACTCTCCCAGAAGAGCCCATAACATTGCAGAAGGATAGTGGGTTTGTTTTTAAGGGATCAATCCATTTAAGAAGCAAGATCTAAGAGATCACTATCCCAGGGACTGTGCTAGCAGTACAAGGCAAGTCATAGGCACCATTTTTATTCCTGCCTTTAAATTTGAGCTGCTAGTGGTTGCATAAATGGAGGTTCACATACAATTGTTTGATTTTAAAGTTATATGGTAGCAGAAGGTATGAGAAGGCAGAGCATTTGGGGCTGCTTTGGGCAGAATGTGTGATTTAGTGAAAAGAATAGAAATAGTTTGTTATTGGTTTTTTAATGGTGTAAGAGCAGTGAAGCTGCTGGAGGAATGAGTAATTGGAACCCCATGCAGAGTGCACTGGGGTAGAATTTAAGAGGAAAGAAACAGGTACACCTGGGTGGGTCAGTTGGTTGAGTGACTGGCTCTTGATTTTGTCTCCTGGTAGTGGGATCAGGCCCTGCATTGGGCTCCAGGCTCAGCGGGGGGTGTGCTTGTCCCTTTCCCTCCTCCGTGTGCTTTCTCCCTCCCCCTCTCTCTAAAATAAATAAATAAATAAATAAATAAATAAATAAATAAATAAATAAATATTTTTTAAAAAGTGGAAAGGAACATGAAACAACTCATAAAGCCCTCACTTTTTAATGCAAGATTACAACTGAATGTCAAGATTGGGATATTTCAAGTCCATGAGTTGTTTTTGTAGCACAATCTTTTTTTATTGAGATATAATTCACATACTTTAAAGTTAATCCTTTTAAAGTGTAAATTCAGTGGTTTTTCATATAGTCACAAAATTCTGAGACAACCACCACTATCTCAACCCAAAACATTTCCATCACTCTGAAAAGAAACTTTTTGTCTATTAGTAATGTGTCCCCATTCTCCAGCCCCATCCCTGGAAACCAGTAATCTGCTTATTCTGAACATTTCATATAAATAGAATCATACGTTATGGAGTTTGTGCCTGGATCTTCTCACTTACCATTTTTTCCAAGGTACACACACCTGATAGCAAGATTCAGTACTTCATTACTTCTTATTGCTGGCTAATATTGCATTGTATAGATGATACAGATTTTGTTTATCCATCAGTTGATGGGCATTTGAGTTATTTCTATTTTTTGGCTACTAGGAATAATTTTCCAACAAATATTTATGTACAAGTATTTGTATAGACATTATTTTCAATTCTTTTCATGTGCATATTGGCCATTTGTTTATCTTCTTTGGAAAAATGTCTATTCAAATCCTTTGCTCTTTTTTTTTTTTTACATTGGGTTAAGTGGCTTTTTATTATTGAGTTGTAAGAGTTCTGTAGATACAAGCTCCTTATCAGAGATATGATTTGTAAATATTTTCTCCCATCTGTGGCTGTCTTTTCACTTTCTTGAGTGTTATTTCAAGCAATTATTTTTAATTTGATGAAGTGCATCTCTTTATGTGTTTCTTTTTTTCTTTTCTGCTTGTGATTTAGGTGTTATATTTAAGAAAGAAATAACTAATCCAAGGTCACAAAGATTCACACCTATGTTTTCTCCTAGCATTTTTGTACATTTAATATTTGCCTTTGATCCATTTTGAGTTAATTTTTTTGTATATGAAGTGAGGGAAGTGTCCAACTTCACTCTTTTTGCATGTGACTGCTAGCTGTCCCAACACCATTTGTTGAAAATGTTTTTTTCTTTCCCTATTGAATAGTCTTGCATTGTTGTTGAAAATCAATTGACCATAGATATAAAGATTTTTTGGGACCCTCAGTTCCATTCTGTGGATCTATGTGTTTATCCTTTTACCAGTACCAGATGATCTTGAATATTACAGTTTTGTTTGTTTTTTTGTTTTGGGGTCACTTCTGAAGTTGGGAAATAAAAGCCTTTTAATTTGTTTTTCTTTTTCAAGATTGTTTTGGCCATTCTGAGCACTTTGCATTTTCATATGAAATTTTTCAGCTTGTCAGTTTTTGCCAAAAAAGAAAGCTGAATTTTAATAGGGATTATGCTAAATCTGTAAATCAATTGGGGGAAATTGCTAGCTAAATAATATTGAGTTCCAATCCATGAACACAGCATGTCTTCCCAATTTTCTTCAACACTGTTTTCTAGTTTTGGGTGTACAAAGCTAGCACTCCTTTGTTAAATTTACTTCCCTGTGGGGCGCCTGGGTGGCTCAGTTGGTTGGGCGACTGCCTTCAGCTCAGGTCATGATCCTGGAGTCCCAGGATCGAGTCCCGCATCGGGCTCCCTGCTCAGCGGGGAGTCTGCTTCTCCCTCTCCCGCTCCCCCCTCTCGTGCTCACTCTCTCTCTCTCTCAAATAAATAAATAAAATCTTTAAAAATAAATTTACTTCCCTGTGTTTTGTTCTTTTTGGTGCTATTGTAAAAGGAATTGTTTCTTAATTTTAGTTTTAGATTGCTCATTGAGGTGTATGAAAATAAAATTGATTTCTGTATATTCGTCTTAGATCCTCCAAACTTGAACTCATGTATTTGCTCTACTAGTATTTTAGTTAATTCCTTGGGATTTTTTTTTCATATGCAAAGTCATGTCATCTTCAAATAGAAACAGTTTTATTTCTTCCTTTCCAAACTGGTTGTTTTTTAAGGTCTTTCTTTTGCCTAATTTACCTGGTCAAAACCTCCAGTACATTATTACTTAGGACTGGTGAAAGCAGGTACTCTTGTCTTGTTGTTGATCATAAGAGAAAACCTTTTAGTCTTTCATCTTAAATATGATATTAAATGTTTGTTTTTTATAGATATCTTTTATTATGTAGAGGAAGTTCCATTCTATCCCTAGTTTGCTGAATGTTTTGTTAATCATGAAAAGGTGTTGGAATTTTTCAAAAAATTTTCTGCATCTATTGAAATGATATTATTTTTGCCTTTATTTAGTTACTAAGGTGTATTACATTGATAGAATTATTTTCTCTTGAACCATCTTTGTATCCTAGGAAAAATCTCAATTGGTCATGATGTATAATTCTTTTTATTTGTTATTGGATTTGGTTTACTAGTGATTATTTATTTGTTTATTTATTTATTTAGAGCATGCCCTGGCAAGTGGTGAAGGGCAGAGGGAGAGAGACAGTCTTAACACAGGGCTTGATCTAATGACCCAGGGATCATGACCTGAGCTGAAATCAAGAGACGGATGCTTAACCAACTGAGCCACCCAGGCTACTAGGGTTTTTAAAAATATTTTTCACCTTGGGCACCTGGGTGGCTCAGTCGTTGGGCGTCTGCCTTCGGCTCAGGTCACGATCCCAGGGTCCTGGGATCGAGTCCCGCATCGGGCTCCCTGCTCAGCGGGAAGCCTGCTTCTCCCCCTCCCACTCCCCCTGCTTGTGTTCCTGCTCTCGCTATCTCTCTCTCTGTCAAATAAATAAATAAAAATCTTTAAAAAAAATATTTTTCACCTATATTCATAAGGCATATTAACCAGCCGTATTGTTTTCTTGTGGTATCTTTGTCTGGCTTTGGGAATCAGGGTAATGATAACTTCTGGGGTGAGATAAGCAGTATCCTTTCTTCATATATTTTTAGAAGAGTTTGTGAAGAATTGGTACTAATTTTTCTTTAAATATTTGTTAGAATTTACCAGCAAAGAAATCTGGTCCTGGTTCTTCTTTGTGGGTAGTTTATTCGATTGCTATTTTAATATTTTTCCTTTATATAGGTCTATTCAAATTTTCATTTCTCCTTGAGACATTTTTAGTTGTTTGTATTTTGCAAGGAATTTAACCATTTTATTTGTCATTTAATTTATTGGCATACAATTGTTCTAGTAGTATTCTCTTATAATCCTTTTTAATTTTAGTGAGGTTTGTAGTAATCTCCCTGTTTCGTTCCTGATTTTAGTAATATTAACCTTCTCTTTTTTTTCTCCATGACTAGTTTAACTAAAAATTGTCAATTTTGTTGATCTTCTAAGAGGGTCAATTTTTGGTTTCATTATTTTTCTCTACTGACTTTTTCTTCATTCCATTTATTTCTGCTTTATCATTTCTTTCGTTCTGCTTGCTTTGAGTTTAATTTGTCAAACTTTTTGTGTATTCTTAAGGTAGAAGGTTATTGATTTGAGACCTTTCTTCCTTCTCAATGTAGGTATTTATAGCTCTAAATTTTCCTTTAAGAACTGCTTTAGCATCATCCTTTAAGTTTTAGTATGTTGTGCTTTTATTTCATTCATCCCAAGAATTTTTTCAGTTTCCCTTGTGATTACATTTTCTTAGCCCATTTGTTATTTAAAAGTGTGTTATTTAATTTCCACATATTTGTGGATTTCCCAAGTTTTCTTCTATTATTAATTTCTAAGTTCATTCTATTGTGGTTCAGATAACATACTTTGCATTACTTCAATCTCTTCAAATTACTGGGACTTATTTTATGGCTCAATATGTGGTCTATCATAGAAAATGGTTCATGTGCACTTAGGAAGAATGTGAATTCTACTGATGTTAGATGGAATGTTCTAAATATGCCTATTAGGCCTACTTCGTTTACAGAGTTTCAAGTTTTCTATTTCCCTAATCTTCTAATTGTGGATAGAATTATTGCTATATTATTGAAAATGAGGAGCACACGGTGGTGTGTGGGGGAGAATCATGCCTTTGTTAACTTTTTTTAACTTTTATTATTTTTTATTTATTTATTTTTTAAAGATTTTATTTATTTGAGAGAGAGAGAGTGAGCAAGTGAGAGAGAGAGAGCGCACTAGCAAGGGGAGAGGCAGAAGCAGACTCCCCACTGAGCAAGGAACCCGATGCAGAACTTGATCCTAGGACCCTGGGATCACGACATGAGCCAAAGGCAGACACTTAACTGACTGAGCCACCCAGACACCCAGATTTTGACAGATTAATTATGACGTGTTTAGGTATAGATCTCTGAGTTCAGATTTTTGTGTTCATTGAGCTTCTTGGAAGTATATATCCATATTTTTCACCAAATTTTGCAAGTTTTGGGGTGCCTGGGTGCCTCAGTCATTATGTTTCTGCCTTCTGCTCAGGTCATGGTCCCAGGGTCCTGTGATCGAGCCCCACATCGGGCTCCTTGCTCAGTGGGAAGCCTGCTTCTTCCTCTCCCACTCCCCTGCTTGTGTTCCCTCTCTCACTATGTCTCTCTCTGTCAAATAAATAAATAAAATCTTTAAAAAAATTTTTTTGCAAGTTTTGGCCACTACTTTTTCAAATAGACCTTCTGGACCTTTCTTTCTTTACCTTCTGGGACTCCCAATATGCATATGTTTGTAGACCTGATCATGCTCATGTTCAAATCTCTGAGGCTCTGTTCATTTCTCATTTCTTTCCTTTCTGTTCTTCTAACAAGATAATCTCAGTTGGCCTATTTTTAAGTTTGTTGATTCTTTTCTTTTCTCTGCTAGCTCAAAATTGCCAATACCCATTTAGTAAATTTTTCATTTCAATTATTTTTCTTTTCTTTTTTTTTAAGATTTTATTTATTTATCTGACAGAGAGAGAGAGAGTGGACAAGCAGGGGGAGGGGCAGAGGGAGAGGGAGAAGCAGGCTCTCCGCCAAGCAAGGAGCCTGATACAGGGCTCCATCCCAGGACCCTGGGGTCATGACCTGAGCCAAAAGTAGATGCTTAACTGACTGAGTCACCCAGATGTCCCAATTATTTTACTTTTCAACTCCAGAGTTTGTACTTGGTTCTTTTGTTTTCCTGTGTCTTTATTGGTATTCTGTATTTAGTGAGACAACATTCTCATATTTTGCTTCAGTAAGAGAGATACTTACACAGAATTTCCTATAGCTCTTTAAACATTTTTAAAATACTTGATTTAAAGTTTTTTTTTGTTGTTGTTTTGTTTGTTTTTTGTTTGTTATTATTTTCTGTTTTTTGTTTGTTTTTGGTCTAAGAAGTCTAACATTAAGTGCCTGGACCAATAAACTTTCCAGCCTTTGTGAGGGGCTGTGTGCATGTTTTCAGGCATGCCTTCAGTGCTCAGAAAGGCAATTTACAGCTGTGCCTTAACCTCCACTTCCAACTTGTGCAGAGCTTCGGAGTTAGCCAAATGTAAGAAATTAGGCCCTTCTCAGGTTTTTCCTGGGAATGTGCTCATCCTTAAGCATGTACATGCCTTCTGGATTCCCAGGTATATATAGGAGTTTTCAGAGCCCTTTCTGAGCACTTCATGACCCAGTTATTACTTTTAAGTTTTTTTGCTTTAGCTTTTCTCATTGCCTCGTTCAGATGCAATGTTTAGATGAACTGTCACTGATTGTTTTTGACAGATGCCTCCAGAGAAAAAAGTCTTTTTCATTGGTAGACTTCTGAGTCAGGGTTAATAAAGGCAGCCTGTGAGTATGCTTTTCCAGAGAACTGCCAGGGAGATCAAATAATGATAATGCTCACAGAATGGAGCTTTATAGGATCTCCAACCCCATTCTGATTCCTCCAGTGTCTACTAGGCGGTTTATGGTTTTCACTGTGATTGTGGGGTTGGGAAGATGGGAATGGGAAAGGATTAGTTAAAATGCCTCAAAGCTCTCTGTTTTTACTGAGATCAGCTATTTTACCTGAATAAATGCTCCTCACATTGTTCCAAGCATTGGATTAATTTCCATAGCTCTGAAAAAGTTTATTCTGGTAAGTTTTGCCAGTGCTCTTGTTGCTTTGATGGAGAAGAGGATTTTCAGCAGAACTTGCTCCACTGTTCCTGCTGACATCACTCTGTAACATGTTTTATTAAAAGCACATTTCCAGATAATTATCTTTTATCCAAAGGTTTTTAATTAGTGGGGAAGCCAATTGCAGAGGTAGGTAAAGCAGAGGCAAATAGCCCATTTATGGAAGTTACCAGGATCAACAAGTTTTAGGAGAGAAAAAACATATAACTAGTATTGCAATCATCATGCAGAAACACCAAGTCATTTGGGGAAAGAAATGCACAAAATTCCTTCAAGTAACTTGAAGTTTCTCATCTTGAAAGAAATGAGGATAATAATAATAATGCCTATCTTATAGAATAACTAACATTTTGAAAAACTAATAGGGAACATGGGTAGGACTTTGGGGTAAATGTACTCAATAGATGTTAGTTTTCATTTTATAAGATGAAAAGATTAAATTAAAAATTCAATAGAAAATGAAATGACAACAAAACTGCTTCTTAATATTTGTCATTGCCTGACTATGAATTAATTATTTAAGCTATGGGAGAAAAATCATCTAACAGTCATGGGGAATATTTTAAAATTTACCTCTCAAGATGGGCTGATTGTAGTGTACTGAAAAAGTGATTCTATCCAGCTTGAGATCCTGGTAGTGTTGGGGTTGTGGATTTGTCTGCATAAACATTATTTAAAGACTGCTGATATGCTTCTAATAGACAAATCGGAACATCATTCTGTCATCATTAAAAAGTAGGGTTGGTGAGAGAAGGGATATTCTAGGAATTCCTGGTGGGGAGTTTGGGGTGACAGGCAATGCAGAGGTGATAGGGAAGGAACATCCAGAGTAAGAAGATGGGTTGGCTGCAATCATGGTCCAATGGAATATTAAAGTTTTGGAGTGGGTCAAGCAGCTGTTCCTGCCTTGCTCTTATCTATGTGGTCTAGAGTGGTTACATGACTTCCAACTACCTATAAATCTTCTCAGTTACAATGTGGAGTGCATATAACACAATTAGCACCCTGAGTTGATTTTTATCAATGTGGTGGAATTAGAGGTTTTGTTGATGTTCTTTTTGCCCTAAAGTGGTTGCTTTTTATGAATTTAAAGAAAATAATAGGGGTGTCTGGGTGGCTCAGTCGTTAAGCGTCTGCCTTTGGCTCAGGTCATGATCCCAAGGTCCTGGGATCGAGCCCCACATCAGGCTCCCTGCTCAGCGGGAAGCCTGCTTCTCCCTCTCCCACTCCCCCTGGTTGTGTTCCCTCTCTTGCTGTGTCTCTCTCTGTCAAAAAAATAAAATCTTTAAAAAAAAAAAAAAGAAAATAATAGTAACCTCTATTGAAATATTTCTTATTCTTATATTTCATTCTGAGAAGCCATGGACAAATTTCTATTAATTTAGCACTTAAGATGGAGGTATGATGATTTACCTAAATGAAAACATGTTTGCTTACATAATTAATATTCAAACAGGATCACTCATACTCTAACTGCCTTTCACAGAACATTTGGGGTTATGTTCATGATGAGTTACTTGCTTTCTCTTGGCTCTAGGCTAATAAATAGCAAAATAGTAATGTTCAGATTCTCACCTTCAAATGGTATGGAATGTGTTAAATAAAAAATGAAGTGTGCCTTTCCTTCTCACCCTCCACTGTCTTAGTCTTCAGAGGAAGCCCATCACCAGTTTCATAGCTGCTCAGCTTTTTTTTTTTTTCTTCACCCATTCACTATAAAGATTGTCTTTCATACCACACACACACAGAAATACACAAAGACACAGACGCAGACTCACACACATACACACTTTTACCCATACACCACACCCTATGTTTTGCTTCTTAAAAAAAAAAAAAATCATATTATACATTAACACTAACCTCAGAGACCTCCAGTTCCTCTCCATTTTATTCAAAATAAAAGTTGGGAGTCCTTATCTGGCCTCATCTCTGTTATCCCTGCTTAATTCATCTCTACACATGGTGGACTCTGTGCTGTTCCTCAAACACTGGGCATGCTCCTGCCCCAGGGCCTTTGTATTTGCTGTTCATTTTGCCTGGAACACTCCTGCCCTAGATATTTATATGGCTCCCTCTCCCTTCTTCTTTGGGTCTTTGTTCAATGTTCCACTTAACACTGAGAACTTCCATGCCCACTGCTTTTATTAATAAGTAGCAATTCCATTCTGACTCCCATTCACTGTCTTCTTTCCCCAATCTATTTTTTTCCCATAACATCTATTGACATTTGGTAAGCCTTGTAGTTTACTTTCTTACTGTTGATTTCTCCAACAAGAGTGACAACTCTGTAATGACTAATAGGCCTACTTCATTCTTTTCTGCATCATTACTAGCTATACCAGTGCCTGGTACATAATAGGTGTATAATAAATAGTTGAATGAATAATGAATGACAGTTTCTTAAATTTTCACACCTACCTCTAGAGATTGGAATGTGGTTAGAAATTTTAACTGTAAATTACTATAGAAAGGTTAGTATTCGTTAGATGGTATTTAGATCAATGGAAGAGGCCATCTGTGCGAGGATAAATCATGAACTGCTGCTGAAGTAGGGAACAAAACTACCCAAGAACGTTTGATGCTATGTGTGGTTCTGAACCTTCTGCTCTCTGGGCTTTTGACAACTCTCTTATCTTTCCTAAAAAACATGGATTTGAAAAATTGGTATGTCCTACAAATCACAAATTATGTATTTATCTTATAACTCTGCCTTCTTGTTGCTTCAATACTTGAAGTGCTGCCCCACCTAGGACCTTTACCTAGAAGTTCACTGTTGGATTCTATCCCCACTTGGTTCTTTACTGGCTGGCTCATCCCTCTCCCTCCAGGTCTCAGCTTATAATGCTACCCTCACAGAAGCTTTTCTAACTGTCCTCTAATATGCCCCCTTCTCACCATCTTATCCTCATGTGTGCTCTGTTCTGTGCATTCACCTCTAATACATGGTTTGTAATCACTATTAGCTTATATGTTGATTGTCTGTTTTCACAGAGCAGCATGTAAACTCCATGAGATGAGAGATCTTGTTTCAGTGCCTAGCCATAGCATTAGCTCAATAAATATTTATTGAATCATTGAATGCACCCAGACTTTGAGAAATAATTCTTCGTTATTCACCAGGGACACAAAACCCCTGGCTTCCTGCAAGTGACTATTAATTTTGACATCTATGCCTAGTATATGCTGAAATTGTGGTGTCTTTGTATCCTTTTCTTTATATTTTTCCTGATTATAGATATATATTCTAGTTGTAACAACAAGCAAAACTTCAAAAATGTGTAAAATGTAAAATAAATGTCCTATAATCTCATCTTCTAAAAATAACTGTTTATCAACAACCATTCCAGATTAAAAATGAGATCATTTTATATACAAAAATTGTACCTTTTTTTTTAACTTAAAATATACAATGGACATATTTTCATATTGCCATTTTGGAATGGACTTCATTCTTCCTAATAAAATTTTATTGTGTGGAATATACTACAATTTAATCAGCTTCATATTAGTGAACATTTTTCTTGCTGCCAGTGTGTTTTGGGGTAACTATTAAAAAGTGCAACAAACATACCTTTATATACATCTGTGTAGTTTTCTGTAGGACAAATTCAGAAAACTGATATGTACAAGGATGCAAAAATGTGCTACAAGTTTATATTGTGAATAATTACAAGAAAGGAACAGTTAAGGCTGGAGAGTGAAGAAGACACTTACCAGAAAGAAAGAAAGAAAGAAAGAAAGAAAGAAAGAAAGAAAGAAAGAAAGAAAGAAAGAAAGAAAGAAAGAAAGAAAGAAAGAAAGAAATACTTAGGGAATAGTAAGAGCTTTTGAGAGGGTATACCTGGGGCACAGATTGAGCTTTTATTCTAGCTGAGAAATGATACTTATGACAATTATTAAACAACATAGAAGAATATATACAGACTGTTGTAGAATGAAATATTTTTTATTTTTTTAAATATTTTATTTATTTATTTGACAGATAGAGACATAGCGAGAGAGGCAACATAAGCAGAGGGAGTGGGAGAAGGAGAAGCAGGCTTCCCGTGGAGCAGGGAGCCCAATGTAGGGCTCGACCCCAGGACCCTGGGACCATGACCTGAGCCAAGGCAGACACTTAATGACTGAGCCACCCAGGTGCCCCTAGAATGAAATATTTTATAAAATTATATACACACCATGGTGGAAACTACTGAAAATTATACATGCCTATATATCATGATGGGAAAAGAAAATATTTTGGGGAGTTTGATTAATTAGGAAAGATGAATCAGGTTGTTATTTTTTCTTTTGTTTTTATTGCCCTTATGATTGAGGTAATCATAAACTTGGCCCAATTTCCAACCGGGTAGTGAACTAAGGGTGTGACAGGGACTAAAACAAGAGATAAATCCATGGATTTAAGGAAAAGGGAGGAATCACTAAAAGTGAAGGAAATAGATCCACCCAGGGGCTGAAGAGAGGATGCCAGGGGAATTACACAAGAATGCCAGGCACCAGAGAAAGGAAATATCAAAGGCATAGATTAGGTATTTAAATTAGTTTGAAACTGAGTAGTACTAGCTACACTATTCTCTGGAAGATTCCCTGTAAAATCAGTGTTATTTCTCCCTTAAAATTTGGAAGAATTCACTGAAGAAACAGTGGGGGCTCTGAGGTGTTTTTTACAGAAAAGTTTTTAATAATGAATGCAATCTCCTTAAAAAATATAGGACTATTTACATGTTCTATTTCTCTTTATATCAGTTTTTAAACATCACACTTATCAAGGAATCCATTCATTTCATCCAAATTGTCAAATGTATGAGGAAAAGTTGTTTATAATAACCCCCTATCTTCAATATTTACAGGGTCTGCACTCACATCTTTATCATTTCTGACATTGGATTGGTTTATTCTCTCTTTTATTTTTGGTCAGTATTCTTAGGGATTTATTCCTTTTATTAATCTATTTAAAGAACTAGCTTTTGGTTTTATTTTCTTAAAGTGTATTTTTAAGAATCCCCAGACTCCTCAGTAGCTTCCCACACAGTTATCCTGTCCTTACTAGACTATGGAGAGCAGGAAGATCCAAGAAATATCTCTAGCTAAGAACCAGGAGAAAAAATGCACAACTCTGGTAAAACTACATCCACCCATCCTATTTCCCTGGAGCAGAGGCAACAGAGAGCATGTACATCTCAGATGTTTAATATATGTAACAAAGACATGATTTACATAAACACAGTCCTGATTAAATTATGAAACTTATACTATTTCTCTGGTTCTTTGGGCCTTTCTTATGAGATTTAGATCAGTACTTTCCAGACTTTTCACAAGGGAGAATATGCAGAAGAGATGGGAATCCATAGTAGCTCCTCTCCTTTTGACATTTTTTTTTTTTTTTTGCAAATTTGTTACTGAGGTGGTTAAGAGTCTGGGCCCTGGAGTCATTTTTCCTGGGTTGGTCTGCTACTTTCTAACTGTGTGACACTGGAGGGCCAACATACTGACGTTTAGAAGCAAGTACATGGATAGTATTTCTGGGTCAAAATTCCTCAGTTTTAGTTCAAATCTTGTGGGTGTTTCAGAAACCCACAATCTCCCCTTTTCCAGAGACAGTGCTGTCATTCTTTTAAATAAGGCTTAATATTAGCATAGGCAAGGAAATTTAAGTTGCTACAGGGCCAGCAGCTCCCATATTTATACATAGTGATCTGATCTCCTCATGTGCAGGTGACCAGGCATAATTTCAAGTCTGATTTGAAAATTTCACCTACTTCAAAGATTGTAAAATAGTTGAAAGATTGCTACTGAATAAATCATTCATTTCACATAGACCATTTGACCATTGAAAAGCTATTTAACAAATACCTTTAAGGCAATAGTTTTCAACGTGATATCTGGGAGTAGGAACACTACAAGATATTCATTCAAAAAAAATTTTTCATGGTCAGATAGGTTTATGAAGCACTGAGTTCTTAATGTCCACCTTGGGGGTTCTCAATAAACTTTAGTGTATCTATCTCAAAAGAATTGTACAGAAAAACTAGAAAAATAGTGTAGAGAGCCAGCATTGTCTAGAGACCCAGAAATAAGGCTTCACTTACAAGTAGTTACTTGTGGAGGTGATGCCAGGAAGCACAGGGAGGGAGGCAGGGAAAGGAGAGCTGATAGAGGACAGTGCTACTGAGCAGGTTTCTGCCAAGAAACCCAGTCTGGTTGGAGACCATCCCCGCAGTGGGTGAGGAAGGTGTGCTGGCTATCCTCCCCTCCAATCCATCTTTGACTACTGGATGTTCTTGTGGCTCTTCCAGCCTCTCCTGTATAAGCTGAGAGAAAGTACCTAGGCATTAGGTTTCAGGGCCCTGTAGCAGTGTGTTGCAAGCATGCAGTGGACAGATGAGTGCTATAGAGATGCAAGAGGGCACCACCATCTCTGTTACACTCAGGATTTGACCATACAATGTCCTTTCCCTCTCCATCCTTTATGGATTTTCCCCCCTTCTTTTCATAACAACTACTAACATCATATTGAACCAAAGTTTTGTAGAATACACTGGGATATTTTAGTTTTAGATTATGGTTTTCCCCTCCTTTCCCTCTTCAGATCTACATCATAACCAGGAAGTGAGGGGTTCATAAGATTTGCTTTTATAAAAGAATGTCTGATGGGAAAGAATAAACTTTGAAATTCTGTCACCAGCCTCCCATGGCTCAGAACCTTAGTTGAAATGCTTCCCTTAGAGAATGTATTATGCTATTGCCTGTACTCATTACTGTGACTATGTACAAACCACTCTAAAACTTAGTAGCTCAAAACAATGATATAGATTAAATTCACAGAGCCTGTGTATCAGGGACTCAGACAGGGCATGGTAGAGATGACTCATCTCTGCTCCATGATGTTGGGGCTTCAGATGGAAGATTGAAGGCATCTCACATTTCTGGTCTTTGGACACACCCATGCCATAGCAAGGGTCTCCTCAGTGTGTCTATCTCCCAGAGACCTTCCAGCATGGTAGCCTCAAGTTAGGTAGGTTTCCTACATGGAGGCTCAGGACTTCAAAGGCTCAGGTTCTGAGAGAAAGAGTCAGGTGGAATCATATCACCCTTTATGACCTTGCCTCAGAAGCCATGCATCATCCCTTCCACCATATTCTGCCTGTTAAGACAGTTACACAGGTGTGCCCAGGTTTAGAGGGAGGGAACATGGACCTCACCTCAGAGAAGTGGCAACATTGCATTGCAAGAGCAGCATGTGGAGTGAGAGGTTCAAGAATGCAGCCATCTCTGGAAAATGCAACCTACCATACTACCCAGGAATCTCAGCAGGTGATGCACTGCTCTGGGATTGAGGGAAACTGCTCCCCTCTCTGTGTCCCTGTGCCATGTTGGATTCAATGCAACCTGAAGGGAATACATTCTTCCTCTTTGCTCCTTGAGGCCTAGAGCTTCCTCATTCCTTGCTTTATCTCCAGCACCTGGGGTAATGCTGATCCAGCACGTACTAAATAATGTGTTTTGAATGAATGAATATGTTGCCTCTCATTTTATTTTAACATTGCTTATTAGGAGAAGGGGGAAGAAGAAGCAACACAAATGTCTGGCCCCATGGGACTCAGTGGGTAGCTGATGCCACCAGTTTTCCCTTGGTATTTGTCATTTCCCATGACATCCCATGAAGCAAGTGCCATCAGTGCTCCCATTTTATGGGAGGGGGCGCTTACAGCCAAAGAGCCTGAAAGCCACTGCCAAAAGCACACAGGTGGTCTAAGGGATGGGAAGGCAAGTCTTCCTACAGGAGGGTCCACACTTTCCCATCACTCACACATGCTTTAGAAGGATGAAGAAGCAGAGCCCAAAGGAGGTTTATTTCAAACCCTCGCCCTCTGGCATCCTCCAGACTCATGGTACAGAGGTGTCGGAGAGGCTGGTTGACTCCCCTCCACTCCTCACTGGATAGAAAACTCCTGCCCTATGAAGCCAATTCCTGCCTTTTCTCCACATGCTGTATATTGGAGTCTTAACCAACCATTCAGTTTAACATTTAGGAACTTGGCTTCATTTTAGTGTTTTGCTCAGATAGCAAATTCATTTCACTGGAGCTGAAGCGACTTGCCCTGCCAAGGTATTTTTAGGGCCCCAAGTCCCCAGGAAAAGAAAGGCCACCACTTCACCATGTGAATCATGGCCTGTAAACAGCTGTTGGACATCTGGATGCCCCTCACAGTTTGCGTCCCAGCCTGAAGACCATCTTTTCAACTGTTTTTTTTTTTTTTTTTTAAGATTGAAGGAGTTTTAGGAGATTTAAGAAGTTTATAGCTTTAGGTTAAGCAAGATCAAGCACTAAGAGTCCCATTTAATGTTTTCAAGAGAATCCTTAGACGGGGCTCATAAATTCTAGAACAAGGCAGCCACAGATTCCAGCAGAACTGATCTACTCGAAACTCCCTATGAAACCTTCTCCCTGGTGAGCTTTGGAAAATATTTGCTGCCCACAGCCTGGGGTGACGGCAAACATTCCTGCACAGGCCTGGTGTCGGGGCGCCATGGTGTGGCACAGCTGTGACCACGCCGGTTGGTCTCCGGCTTGTGGCCTGTCACAGGGTGTTTACCTGAGAATGAATTGGAGAGCCACAGGGCTGGACTTGTGTCTCGCGGGCAGAGGAAAATGTGCACAGCTATTTTAAAGCAGAGGGCTGTACATCTTGTCCACTGGCCTGCCACTCGCAAGGACAAACAGGGTTCACCTAACGAGGGGACATTCTCCAAACAAACCCCGTTACACTTCAAGAGTTGCTTTCAGACTGAAAAGAAAGGGGGACAAAAGGGTCTTACATGCGCCTACGGTAAAGAGAGCGCACAATTATGGAGGCAGAGGCCAGCCGCCTGCACATTCCTGTCACTGTGAGGACAGCCTCGGGAGAGAATCTGGTGGTGACACACAAGTGCACACTCACATACATGTGCACACACTCTCATATAGATACACACACAACCATGAAGATGTGTTCACGCTCACATTCACACATGCACACATGCACACAAACATATGCACAAAGTCATACACATTCATATACCTACACTGTCACACACATGCACATAAATCTAAACACATGTACATGGTAGACATTCATAGAAATTTACACACTCTCACACATGCATACTCACATGCACAGGCAGAAAACTCACACCAACACTCGCACACTTACATGCCTACACTCACATTCACACACACTCACTCATACCCACCTGCACACCCACATAAACATCCATACACACATTTCCTCACTCACAATATACACTCCTGCACCATGTTTTTGCAAATGCACATACTCTCATCACATACACACTCACAGACACACACATCCAGGACACACAGTCACACAGGTACAACTCCCACTCAAATACACAAGTGCAGTGACTCTGGTCCTTCTGAACATTTTTGTACAGTGTGAAGACATTTTGCCATCTCCAGTTTGGTGGGCACCTTCATCCCAGGAGCCCTGCTTGGGCTCGGCTGCCCTCGTGCATCTGCTGATGCTGACTGGAGTTTGGGTAGAAAGACATTTATTTGTTTTTTTTTTTAATTTTGTTTACTTATTTGACAGAGAGAGCACAAGCATGGGGAGCTGCAGGCAGAGGGAGGGGGAGAAGCAGGCTGGAGCCCAATGTGGGGCTCCATCTCAGGACCCTGAGATCATGACCTGAGCCGAAGGCAGATGCTTAACCGACTGAGCCACCTAGATGCTCCTTGAAAGAGATTTCCACTTTCTCCCTCCAGTGTCCTCAGCATGAAGGACAGTGACTTCTGCGGTACTTTTGAGGCCAATGGAGTGCTGCGGGTGGATTCTCCTTGGTCGGTTGAAACCTCATGGCCAGGTTCACGGACTCGCAGAAGTTAATGAGCAATTTGCATTTTCCTGTTTGGTGTATTTTGTCAGTCGAAGTTTATCTTATGCAAACTGGTCATCTCTGCATCCTTTCCCCCTTCCCAGGTGTTTTCTTGTGAAGCCCACAACGATGTGGTACAAAATAACTTATCGAATGAGTCACCAGCTCTTCTGTAACCTCGAGTTGTCTTGGAAAATGCAAGTTCAATAAATACGGCACAAGTCTGACCCCAGACAGCGCTGGTCCACCACATGGGTCTTGGTACAGATGGTGAGTCAGATGACCTTTCCTTTATTATCTGGAAAATGAATGTATTTTTGGACATTTAAATTATTGTTACTGCACAGAATATTACAGTAATTTTATTAAAATAAAAACATTAACACCTCTTTTTCAACCAGTCAAATAATTTTAAAGTTCTCATCATCCCTTTCAGTGCTTATTCTTATGGTCATATAATAAGGTACTTGGAATTTTACAAACAACCCACATTAAAGTTCTCTGAATCCCTGGGTCCTAATACTCATTCTCTAGAATAATCAGACACCCTTGTATGTAAAGATAGTGTCATCAGAGCAGGCAGTAAAACTGAAAAAATTAGAAAGGAGGACTATGCAAAAATGCGTCTTTTGTGTTTGTTTATGTGCACGGGATAAAATACAGGGAATATAAATTTACCATCTTAGTCATTTTTAAATATACAGTACAGTGGCATTAAATATATTCATATTCTTGTATAGTCATTCATTTCTAGAACTTTTCATGTTGCAAAACTAAAACTGTGCCCATTAAACAGTAACTCCCTGTTTGTCCCTTCCCCCAGCTTCTGGCAACCATGATTCCACTGTTCTTGATACCTTTGTAAGTGCAATATCTGTTCTTTTGTGCCTGGCTTATTTCACTCTCCATGATGTCTTTAAGGTTCATCATGCTGTAGCATGTGTCAGAATTTCTTTCCCTTTTAATATTGAGTAATATTCCAATGTACATATATACCACATTTTGTTTACCCATTCATCTGTGGATGGACACGTGGGTTGCTGTCACCTTTTGGTTGTTGTGAACATTCTGTGTGAATACTGGTGTTTTCAGAGTCTTTTTAAAGTAGAATGACCCAATAACTACAGATTTCTTTTTGAGCTGACCCTAACTTCAAAGATGTAGTGTCCTTATCTGTAAAGTGACTTCACCAAGGCCACAGTGTTAGCAAGGGGGGAGGGGTGGCTATAATTCAGAACTCTGATACCAAGTTCTGTCTAAGCCTCAGGAGGAGCAGTTCAAAGCAGCCCACAGCAGGACCCAGAAGGCACATGCAAGCTTACTCATGAGCATCTCTTAGCTCTCAGCCCTTGCTCAGCTGAGCAGCCTTTGGCACTCAGTGGGTTTTCTAAGTAGATTCCTAGAAAGAGGCAGATTCCATGAACTTATTCTCAGTGGGCCAACAGGTGTTGGTGTGAGTTGGGTGAATGTGGAATTTCTCCAGCTGGAAGTTCTCCAAGGAATTCCTCAGCAGACAGACAGATAGACACACACAGACACAGACACGGACACAGACACACCGCTTCAACAGCTGGAAGACCATTTTCTCCTCATAGAGGCAACAAGGAGGCCATAAAGACAGTGGAAGAGCACCAGAATTAGACAATGTCTCACCTCTGACAAAACTTAGGAGCTGGTGACTGCATCGCAGTGGGGTGGTATTGAGTGAATGAAGTGTTTATTAAGTCAAGATCCTATCATAACTGAGAATATTTATTTCCTTTTTTTTGCCTTGTTGAGGGCTCTGACTTTACATATGGATATCATATTTGGAAGAAGTATTGTTTATTTCTAAAAAGCATGAAATTAGGGAAGGAATGCATTTAGAAAATGTGAACATGCATGCAAACATTAATACTTGTTTTATTCTCCTCTCCCAAAAGGCAATATAAAGGAAATAAATTAACCTTTGGAGAAAAGCAGAGAGCAAAACTTGCATACCCCCCTCCCATTTCCCTATCGAGCTCCTGCTCCTTTCTCTAAGAACCTAAGAGGAAGGAGAAAGAAGGAGGGAAATTTCCATTCTTCTAGGAATCAAAAGGCAGAATGTCAGGTCCCCACAGCTGAAGCAATGGGGGCTGCTTCCCCTACCTCAGGCATCCATCCTCCTCTGCCACAGAGTCAGCTGGGAGAGAGAACCACGTAGGTGTAGTCCAAGAAGGGTGCATTTGATCCCTGCCCTACTAAATCTTGCCATCAGAGGTTATGATTACAATGCCCGGCCTCCTTTCAGCAATTCTGATATAATTGATTTGGGGTGGGGGGTAAGCTGGACACATACATTTTGAAGAGGCTCCGCACTGTGATTTTAATATGCAGCCAGTATTAAGACCCATTTACTAGATGAGAGGAAACCCAGACTGCCTACTGGGGAAGAGCTCCTTATACCTGTGAGGTGGGGCGGGGAGGGGTCCTTGCCACATTTTGTAAGTTCAGCTCTCCCTTAACTCACAAAGGAACCAGGACTCACAGCCAAATAGATTCCTGTACCCGGTGGACAAGATCTCATGAAAGAAAACAAGTCTGTTTCCTGTGGAAGCAAACCTATATACACTGGTGACCAAGTAATCTTAAATTCTTTCATTATTATTATTATTCATTATTATTATTATTATTATTGAAATGGGTAACAGTGAAGGTCATGAAATTATCACCTAGCATGAATGCATTAGTGCCGACTCCTGGGATGAGGCATATCTCCTCCTCCTTGGTTGTTCCGGGGCTTTATTTGAAGCATCAGTACCCTGGGTTCATCTGGTGTCGGTAGAGTGTGTGGTGGGAGTTGCAGTTCTGCTCTCCCCCGGCTGTCCTCTCCACATGACTACCTACGAGACTGGGTGCCGGCTCTGAGTTCATGCCCATCTACTGGGATGAAAAATGAAGGAGCTATGAACTCTACCTACAAATATATATATATATTTCCCTCTACCTCATTCTGAAGAGTCACATTTCATACCTGGACCCAGACAGCTGGCAACAGTTACAAAATGAGTGAAAACCAACTCACACAAGGGAAGACTGCTTGAGAGATATTAGGCTCAACCATTCTTGGCTGAGTTTCTCAGCACTCACTGGCTTAGAGCCATGTCTGAAAATGGTAGCAAAGACTAGAAGGGATTTGTTGAGATAAGACCATGTACTTCTAAGGGGAACCGGGGACCGTCTTCCAGAACTTTCAAGCTGGCTTTTTGGAAAGCCCCTCAAGGACTAATTAGAGCAAGCACTGCAAAACAACAATGGTGACAGAGATAGAGGATTATGTCTTGCTAATGTCTATCATTGCCAGGGACTGTGCTTTATTCTCATTATCTCATTTAAGATTTCAAGGAAGATAGCAAGCAACAATGTTGTCTCCACTTTACATTCAGAGAGGTTAACTCATTTCTCAATGTCACACAGCCACTAAATGCCAGCTGTGGATTTCAATCCAAGTCTATGTGATTTGAAGCTATGTGACTGGCAACAGCCATCAGTGATCATTTCTTCATTAAGGTATTTCCTTTTACGCACCAGCCCTGCGACTTCCCACCCACTCTGACCACCTGTCCTTGTCACAGTCCATTTTGCACAGTGCTGTTAGATTCATTGGCCCCAAATACACATGTCCTAGTACAGTCTATGATTCAATACCCTTCTCTGTGCCTAACGGATAAGGTCCTGGGTGTATCACCCACAGCCCTCTGCAGTAACTCCCCGGTAGAAACCATTCCAGGTAATACACATTCTTGACACTGGGACTTTGTTTCCCTCAGCCCCTTCTGAAATCCTTGCTCCTTGTTACTTATTGGGCTCCTGCCTGTCCTGCAGGGGCACTATATGAGATAATCACAATCCTGGACTCTAGAGTCCTCCAGACCCTGGGTCATTCATTAGCTCTGCCTTGGGAGAAATGTCACAGCTGTAAAATGGGGCTATGGGGTCAGGAATGTGACCTAGTAAATGTAAAGGAGCAGACGATGGTTGATTTTCAATAAACCAGTGGTTTTTAAATTGTGAGTCACATCTGATTAGTGGGTTTGGGACAGAATTTTTTTTTTTTTTAATGTTGACTTGGATTCTATCCTTCAAAGCCCAGCTCAAGCTCTTTCATGCTTGTCTCCATTTAAGTGTTCTCCCTTTGCCTCCCTCCTCTCACTTCTGCTCTGAAATTCCTGGAAACTTCCAGCTGGGACCTCATATTACAGCATTCCCTTCTCCTTCAAGTGCTGCAGCTGTGCAGCAAATGAATTGTCAATTATTGAAAACTGTTTTCCTAACAGGTTTCATACTTTCTCACACATTGTGCGAGGTACACAGTGGGTCATGTAAGAACATTCTGGCCCCTGTCATCAGTTGGAATTGAAAGAAGCTCTGGAGGATGACTCTGGGCAATGTTGTGCTGAGTGAGTGAGAGAATGCTCAGATGCTTAGGACCCACACAACAGACTGTGAGCCTTCCACACCAACAGGGAATGAGGACTGACCAAATGACACATGTTGGCCTGAAGGCAAAACTGTTCTCTTTGTTGCATTTTATACCCAAGATATACAAGTGATAGAATCCACCAAAGTAGTAATTTCCCAGCCTGGGGGTGGGGGTAGAAGATCCCTGGGGAGAAGCAGAATTATTCCCAGGAGCTTGGAAATCGTACAGAGCATGGCCTTTGGGCTGAGTAAACACTGTGCTTCCTACCCAAGGTGCATTCCACTGACTTTAGGATACCTCACCAGTATTTTATGTACTGCTAGAAAAGAAACACTGACATTACATTATTAGCACAATGGCTAAGATGTCGTCAATTGTTAAAAACATGCCAATATTATAGATACCACGGTATAAAGGGAAAAGTATGTTTTAAATTGATGAAATATTGTATGCACTGTTTTTCAAGTTAAAATAGACAACTTGTTAAAGCAGATTAGTAAAGTTCAAATTTGTTTTAAAATGTTGCAGAACTCATGATAACTTTTTTTTTCTATGGTTGCTAAAAATACAACTATCTGGTGTTTTGACCTTTCAAAAGACCTTCAATTCTCAGTAATGTTGAAACCACTAGTTTCTCTCTCTCTCTGCCTCCTTTCAGGGGTTCCTGTGAAAAATCATTAACTCCTGGGGAGCAGATGAAGGTTCTGAAAAAGGTCGCAGAGGAGCTGTTAATTATAGATAATTAGTGAAGGATCCGATCTGTTAGGAAGTGTGTGGCTTCCTCAGCTCTTACTTGTTGGGCTCAAAGAGGAGTACGGTTTCCACAAAAATCACAGAATACAACAAAATGTACTTAGAAATGTTACATTTGGGGAAGTGAAGTACCTATGACATAAGATCGCAAATATTAAACTATTTCCTTCAACATGCAGCTCTGACAGGTTTCTCTCAAAGTACACCCTCACATCCATTATCATATTTAAATCTGACCAGACCAAGTCTGACCAGAAAATGCATTTGGGATACTTCTGCTTCTGTGCCTATTCATGTGCATGATGGACATTCAGAAAGTGTTTTGCCAAAACAGGCCATACAGAAGTCTTTGGAGTCAGGCGGATGCTTTTGGGAAGCCACCCAAAACTCTTCACGAGCATGACTTGTATTTTTACAACCTACTTTTGGAGGTCTGAATGACTGGGTCTGAAATATTGACGTATCTGATAAACAGAGAAAGGTCAGAGTTTTTACTAGTTGCAAGGGGACATGCCAGCAATGAGACAAACGTGAAAAAAAAAATCATTGCTGGATAATTTGAGAGGATTTTATAGAAGTCTTGGCATCATAGATTTAGTGATGTTTAAGATGCTGGCTCATTAGTTTGTATTCCAGTTCTTTAAATAAGTTGGTGGGTTCTCCTCTCCCCATTCTACCCGTATGTTTCTGCCACTGTCCTGCAGAGCCACCCTTCTTCCTTGGTCCAGACATCCTCTCTGGCGTGAACCCAGAAGGCATCTGCATCTTCAGAATAGCTTCCTGATTTTTCCTATAAGATCGGGGTCTCAGAACCCAGAGGATCAGCTCTGTGGTTCTCATTACCAGATCTGTCCCCTTGTGTTTGCTCTGGACCAAAAAGGACAAGAAGCAGGACACCAGGAGAGGTGGCTGCTTAAAGTTTGTTGAGTACATTTGGACAGACAGGTCTCTCTGGGCCTCATCTGAAAAATGGCTTCAGAGAGCCAGAAGAGAAAATAATTCTCTCTCTGATTTTTAGTCCTAACCATCTGTTTCCTTGGACTATTTCTCTGAAGGCTTTAATTGGCTCTATAGACAAACACGTATCCCATTTTTTCATCCTGATGCCCCGGAATAATTAAAAGTAAGACTCGGTCTCTTGATATTTAGTGACCTCAGATTTTTCCTAAATTTGCCAGAAAGATGATTTTTACCTGATGTACTTTGGAACTTGCCAGAAAGATATGTGGTAAATGGTTTCTTTGAACTGAAATTCTTGAAGGCAATGCATTATTGAAGACA
This sequence comes from Mirounga angustirostris, assembly GCF_029215605.1. Taxonomy (NCBI): domain Eukaryota; kingdom Metazoa; phylum Chordata; class Mammalia; order Carnivora; family Phocidae; genus Mirounga; species Mirounga angustirostris. The sequence goes on along the minus strand of NW_026991718.1, from coordinate 91,054,593 downwards.
CAAATATGCTTCAGGATCCTTTGGCTAGAAGTCATCAGGCCCAGCAAAGCTAGCGGTCTGCCCCGCGAGGCACTCCAAGTGCTGTTCCTCAGCAATCAGGGAAAGTGAACTCACTTAAAACCAAGAGCAGTCTAAATGCGAACATCCATTGACCGGAGTTTGTTCAGTACCTGCTACAGACACAGCTTGTTCTAGGCACCTGATCCTGAGGACTAGTCCTAACTCCTCCGATGAAGTCAGAACCAGCACACTTGACCACTTAGAGCATTAGTCAAGGGGTCCCAGGATTGCCTCAGATTGCATCTATGGGGGTGTCCAAGGTGCCAACTGAGAAGAATGTGTCATGACACAGATGTCTGCACATCTGGACTACAGGATCCATTTTGAGGTGTGACCAATGTCAGCTTGCACATGGCAGGTCTCAGATTGAGATCTGAGGTCCCTTTGAGCCCACACAGGATCACGTGATATTCTCCTTCGTTGACGGGCTAGTGCAGGGGGAGCGCGAGGGTCGTGTTGTGCCCTCAGCTCTATGTGGCCCTGCCTGTCTCCTCTCCGCACAGTGATGTTGCACTCCCTGTGAAACACCCCCATTTATGGGGGGCAGCACCCTCACCTCCTATCTGGTTACGGTCACTTTCCCATGTTAATACAGAAAATGCAATTGGCCTTGGTGTCTGTGATTTTGTTTTGCTTTACAAAATCTGGGCGGGTGCCCTCGCTTCTTCTCCGTTGTTGGCCATTTCTAGATTGATGTTGAAAGGTCAGATCCTCTTCCCCTTCTCCTCTGGCTACAGAGGAATTGAGCCCTGTGCAAAGGACCTGCAGTGAGAGACACACACAGCACACATTCCTGCTGAGCTCCCACATGTGGCACTGGGGGCTCCTTGGAAAAGAGGGACATTGTTTCCCATGGAAACAGTCGCTGGCTTATGAACCACCTCTGGCTTTGGTGCTCAGTGCAGATCTCTAATTTGCACTGTTTACGAGGTGCCAGCATGACACATCAGTGAACCCCTGGCCACCAGCAGCTCTTGGCTCTGTGGCCAGACCCTGTCAGGTTGGCGTGAGCTTGCCATTCTCAGGGCGGGGCAGGCAGCTCTGCAGCGAGCCCAGAGGCTCCGAGAGTCCCTACATTATCACCTCTTCAGCTCCCTGGGGTCTTGGACAAACACAGCCTTCCTAGTCAAGGAAATAATGCTCCCCTTGTGATGCAAAGCCCCCTGTGGGGACTGCAAGGAGCTTCCTGGCCTCACTTTGAGCGCAGCTGTCTGCAATTCCTCCTGCAAAGCAGTGGTGAACGGGCGGGCCTGGCTGGGCTCAGGTGGGCAAACAGTCATTTTGAAGGGAGACACACTTGGCCAGAGATGTGTATTCACCCCCTCAGGAAGTGTCCAGGTTCCATGCTGCTCTGTGTGGCATAGAGATGCAGATTTCCTCTCAGCTTCCCGATTTCAAAGCCAGAGCTGGTTGGAGACTTTTCAGAGCTTCACACCTGGGAACGGCTCCTTCCAGAAGGAAAGATTTTCATGGACTCTTCAGAGAGGTTGGCTGAATTCTGGCTCTGAGTCTCCTCAAGGAAAGCATCGTTTTGGGGGTGGGGGGCAGAATGGGAGCATTCCCCCAGGCACCATCCCAGCAGTGACTGTTCTTGACATTCAAGATGTACTTCCTAATTTCCTCTGTGACTGATTTGTGTTCAGAGTCCTGCCTCTGCTCCATGGCCCTTTACTACATACACTTCTTAAAAACAAAACAAAACAAAACAAAAACTCTTACATCAAGCCGCTAAAATTCGCAAGATCCTGCTCTAGCCTCCTGTTATGTAAGAACCAAATAGAAACTGATTTCCTCCATAACACCTATTCAGCCTGTAGGTCTACCCCAAACAGCTCTTCTTCAAGGGTCTCTCCACTGTCTGGCCCCAGTTGACATCTATTTCTTTCTTTTTTTTTTTTTTTTTTAAGATTTTATCCATTTATCCGACAGAGAGAGACACAGCGAGAGAGGGAACACAAGCAGAGGGAGTGGGAGAGGGAGAAGCAGGCTTCCCGCAGAGCAGGGAGCCTGATGTGGGGCTCCATCCCAGGACCCCGGGATCATGACCTGAGCCGAAGGCAGACGCTCAATGACTGAGCCACCCAGGCGCCCCGACATCTACTTCTTCCCACTCTGCTGACACATGTATATCACACAGAGGTTGGGTTTGCCTGCTGCTAGTTCCCTATGCCTTAGTGCTACACATAGTAGGCCCTTTGCATTTGAATCCTCCTCTGCCTGTTACACATTTTTTAAGACTCTTAACAGGAATTTTTCTCCTGCCATGCTCACACACATCCTGTGTCCTGGTCCTCCTAGTCAACATTCATGTCCCCTGACCCCTGACCCCTGATTTCCACTTCAAAAGAGCCATATCATAGATGTCCTTTGAAACTCAACTTGTCTTTCTACTTGCAAACTTTTCTATTAACTATAGGCTATGATATCTTTTTCCATTTTCATATATCTTTTTCTTGGTTATTAAGTTGTACAAATTAGTTCAAGTATCTATTTTTCAATGGTCTGTATCAATTTTCTACTCTTATATCCTGGTAATGAATATTAGAAAAATGTATAAATATGCACATATATATGACACTGGACACCATACAAGCAAATAGATGCTGTGTTATCTCCAATTTTTTAGTGAATATGCCAAGTCTGTTCAATTGAAATATAATCTCCCAGTGAGGAAAAGTGGTAGTTTATTTTTCTTTGGCGACTATTAGCTCTTAACCTTGTTTCAAGAATATAATGTATCATAAACTAATGTTTTTGAATATGTCTGTGCATTGGTTTTATATGAGAAGGGACTTTGGCATGCCATCAAATTTCCTACCAAAACTCCATATTGACTAGATGTCCTTGATTCCCCAGTCTGGATGTGACCACAATCTGTCCATGTGATGCTATTAATATGCTATTACTATGGAGGAGAGATCATTCATTGGTGGCAATCTATGTGAAACTACATTTCCCAGATCCCCTTATACTTAGATGTGAACATGTAACTTGAGTTCCACCAATAAAATGCCAGCAGAGTGGATGGACACCACTTTCTAGGCCTGCTGCATATAACTTCCTCATCTCCCTTCTTCTGTTAGTTGGATGTCAACACTCAGGGTGACCTTGGAACTTACATGTTGAAGATGACTGAGCCACTGTGTAGAGCAGAGCACTTTCTGTACTCAACTCCATATTTCCTCCATCACCTATAAGGATGGCTTGGTTTGGACTTCATGTGAGTGACAATGACCTTCAGTTGCATTATGCCAAGGTCACAGCAACTGGTACTTGTCATAAATAATACACTGTGGGGACCCTGACCGCTCAACCACTAGAGAAATCTTACCTCTTCTAGGCACTGATTTAGAATGTTCAAAATGTTCTTGTGTTTTACATTGCCCTGTAGAAATCTTTGCCTTTTGTTATCCATGGGTGGACAGCATCTCAGGATGTCAGAACTACATATAGGATTTTATGTTAACAGGATTTTACTGATCATATAGTCCAATTTCTCATTTTGAGGCTTGAAACAAACTCTTCTGTAAAATTTAGTTTGGTTATTAAAGAAAAAAAAAAGAGAGAAATTTTACTTCCTTATTTGATAGTTGAAATATTCTTACCTGTAGCTTATGTGATGCTATTTCTAACCATTGCCACCTCAGTTCATTTGAACTACCCATTCCTCTTAGCCTCAAATTCTCTGCAAGGGGTGCCTGGGTGGCTCATTCGTTAAGCGTCTGCCTTCGGCTCAGGTCATGATCCCAGGGTCCTGGGATCAAGCCCCGCGTCGGGCTCCCTGCTCTGCGGGAAGCCTGCTTCTCCCTCTCCCACTCCCCCTGCTTGTGTTCCCTCTCTCGTTGTGTCTCTCTCTGTCAAATAAATAAAATCTTTAAAAAAAAAATTCTCTGCAGGGACTGACGGACAGATCAAAGGGAAGAGGATGTTAGTCTGAAGGGAGGTTCTATTTTAGCCCTGTGGTTGCTGTAAAAACTTATGATCTTTTGGCTTTTGCCCCCAAATAATTTTGTGTGACAGGTCTGTTTTTTGCTAGTGCTTGGGGATATAGATTGGTCTCTAAAATAATTAAATTACTAACTGATCCTTGGAAACTCAAGACAAAATTGGCAATCAACAAACATGTATCCAGCACCTTGAGAAATCAAGGCAGGATGCTAAGTTCTGAGAGAGTTTCAGAGGTTGTCAGTCAATCAATGTGATTTCCAGGTCAGGGACACTATAATCAGGCTAAAAAACACAAAAGAGTAACCTAGGTGCTATATCAGCCAGCGTCTGCTGTATAAGAAATCAAGCCAAATGTACAGGTTTAAAGCAAAAAACATTACTTATTTGTCAGGTTCTCTCAGTTCCTGGGCAGTTTTTCCAGATTGGATAAGCTCAGCTGGAGTTGGGTTGTCTAGGATGGTCTTGCTCACATGTCTGGTTTAATGTCACTTGGAATAATAGCCATGTGTCTCTCATTCTCCAGGAGGACAACCCAGTCTCATTCCTTTGATGGCAGTATTCTGAGTATCAAAAGAGGCAAAGCTGCATAAAAGGACACAATTAACAGCGTGGAAAGGCAATGTATAAAATGGGAGGGAATATTTGCAAATCATGTATCTGATAAGGGATTAATATCTGGGATATATAGAGAACTCTTATGATTAGACAACCAAAAAACAAACAACCCAATTAAAAACTGGACAAATGACTTAAATAGACATTTCTCCAAAAAAGAAACACAAATGTCCAATAAGTATATAAAAAAGATGCTCAACATCACAAATTAAAGAAATGCAAATGAAAACTTCCATGAGATATCCCCTTACATCCAGTAGGATGGCTACTATCAAAAAAACAAAACAAAACAAAAAAAACATAGTGAGTATTGGGGAGGATGTAGAAAAAAACCCATATATTCTGCTGGTAGGAATGTAAAATGGTGCAGCTGCCATGGAAAGCAATATGGTGGTTCTTCAAAAATTAAAAATTAAATTACCATATGATCCCACAATGTTACTTCTATGTATAGTCCCCAAATAATTAAAAGCTGGATCCCAAAGAAATATGTGTATGCTCATGTTCTAAGCAGCACTATTCACAAAAACCAAAAGATGGAGGCAACCCAAATGTCCATCAACAGGTGAGTGGATGAACAAAATGTGGTGTATATATACAATGGAATATTATTCAACCTTAAAAAGAAATGATATTCTGACACCTGCTACATACATTTAAAAATGTTCAAGATGGTTAAGTGTTAATGTGCATTTTTACCACAATTTAAAAAAAGAGAGTCCAGGGCACAAGCCCTTTCAAGTCTCTGCTTGTGTCACATTTTCTAATACCTCTTTCACAGAGCACATTGCTTCGTCCAGATTAAAGAGGCAGCGAATAGGTTCTGCCTCTTAATGGGAGGAGTCGGGTTGTGATGGGTTATACACCCCAGGCTGGGGAATTATGGGGGCTGTCTTTTCAAACCATCAACCACCCTGCTATGAATTCATGGAAGGGGGGGGTCAGGGCAGGGCAGTGAGGAATATGAGCTTTGCTTTGAAGAATGGTGGGCTTTCAACAGAGAGGGATGGGTTGGAGCAAAAGACAGCCAGGTGCACAGGCAGAGCTCAAGGAGCCACCTAGAAAAGAGATGGTCTCTAGACTGGAAAAGGAGCAACTTCGGGTTTTCAACATCAGCACGAGGACATACAAACTCTCTGGAAAACTAGCATTTCCCAAACTGCATGCCATCTGATTTTATGAAGTATTTAAAAAAGGGTTTTGTGATCAACCACCTTTGGGTATGTGTAGTGATTAAAGGGGTTTATTCACTGCAGGACTTTGCAAAGACTGTATTATTATAATGTGCTTCTGCATCTTTCCAAGGAAGGTGATGCAGTGGAAGGCATCTCCCAGACACATTGGCATGTGTTCCATTGAACACCACTGAGAAAATCCACAGCAGAATCTGGGCATCTGTGAGCCAGAGAATAAATGAGTGTTGTGATACGATACAAGTTTTTATAAGAGTTCCCTGAGGGCAGTCACTTCTCTGTGTCATCTACCACTGTAAGGCCAGGGCCTGCAATAGTGCCTAGTACATAGTAGGTGCTCATGAAAGAGGTCATAGAATGGTGATGAAAATCATCTCTAGGATTATGTCAATGTCAGTGCCTACTGCATTCATCTTTCTCTCAAGTTCGAGAGCAGCTGAAGAACCATTCCAGCATAATGTTATCGTCCTGCCATGGAGATGTGTTTTCCGCCTTCTCAGGCTAGTATTTAAGTGACTGGTGTGAGAGTAGCTTGCAGACTTATTGCTGAGCAGGACCTGAAGTGCAAATTTCCTGCTTGGGTCCCTCTGATTAGACTACCTTGAAATGGCATTACAATGTCTAGGGCCAGGGGAGCAATTCTCATTTTGGAGATTAGGAAACTTGATAAGGAACAGCATGAACAGCAGGGAAATATTGATAATTATTACCAAAGTGATACTTTCTTTGTACAGGCCAAGGCATCAAAAATGAAATTTCAAACTCCTGAATCAGAAAGAGTTTGTTTTCAGCTAAAACCTGAGCCTGACAAGGACTTGAGCCGGCGGTCTGGTGCTTTTGACCTCATTCACTCTGGGGGGACAGCTGCCTGGAAATCTCTCCTCTCACTCCCCAAGTGGCCGAGGACCAAGGGAGGATAATGCCAGTGTCTAGGATTTCCAGAAGCTTTCAGGGAGAATGCGATTCCTCAAGGTCATACTTCCTGCAAACTCCACCATCAAGCTCAAGGGACAATTTCCTTTAGAAGAGAGGTTTCTAAACTCACTGGGCCAGAGACCTTTTTGAAAATCTGATGGGAGTGGTGGATACTCCTTTTAGAAAAATCAATATATACATGACATGCTGTATTCTATTTTAGGGGATTTTTGGACCTCACTCATAACCCATCCCCAACTAGGACAAGACCTCTGGTTTAGGTATCAAATTGCTGTCACCTTCGACTTGGTTTGTAGGTGATAGAGAGTAGGTGGCTTTCTCTTGACTGCTGGTAGCCAGCTGATTTCTTCCACCCTTTTGGTTTAGTTTTCGTTTTTTTTTTTTTTGGTTTTTTTTTTTTAGATTTTATTTATTTATTTGACAGGGAGAGACAAGCCACAGCGAGAGAGGGAAAGCAAGCAGGGGGAATGGGAGCCTGATGCAGGGCTCTGGCCCAGAACCCTGGGATCATGACCTAAGCCGAAGGCAGACGCCTAAAGACTGAGCCACCCAGGCGCCCCTTGATTTAGTTTTATTTATTCAATATGTAAAACATTAACATGATCTCAAAAATCACAACTATATAAAAAAGTGTTCTCAGAGAAGTATCCTTCCCTCTAGTTGGGTGAGACTTGGCAGACGATGTCATTGCCACCCCAAATCAAGATATAGACTATGTTCATGACTCTAGCAGGTCCCTTCATGTTCCTCTCCAGCTGACCTTCTTCCCCACACAGCCAGGGCAACTTCTGATCTGACCTCTGTCATGATAGGCTGGTTTTGCCTGAATTCCATAGCAGTGCCCTTCACCACAGTGTGGAGTTGACTGCCACCCATACTGATCTTTCTGTCCTGCCCCTGGGGAGCAGTCCTCCCAGTGGAACCTCTGAGTGTCTTCTGTCATTTGGTATATTCATACTATCTAACCAAGATAAAACCCACCGACAACAGGTACCGTATATTCTCCATCAACTAACACATCTACACAGCTGATTGACTGAGCAAGTGCCTACTTATTGATCACTCGGTGGATGAAAGTGTGTGCTGGAGACAGACCTCCCAGGGGCCACCACAAGCTCCCCAACCAGCCTACCAAGAGCTGAGCTATGTTACTTATTTGTTCCTATAGGGCACCAGGACTCAGAGTGGAGTTAGGAATGCAGGCCAGTGAGAGGGGACTTCATGTTGGAAGAGTGGTCCCCAGCTATGCAATAGCTTCAGGGCTGCAGCCTGAGCATAACCAGGAAGGGGCCTGGAGGGGCAGGGCTCTGCTTCAGAAAAGTCTGGAGAGCTGCAGGATTGGGGGCAGCCATGTGGAGGGAGTGCAGGGACCACCAGGCACAAAGATTCAGCGTCTGGAGAAACGAAAGCTAGAGCATCTCTCATTGCATACACAGGCACAGCAGAAGGCAGAGTGGGGCCCAGGGCTCTTCAGTGTGAGCCTGGGTGAAAATAGCACTCCTTGGAGCATGGTGCTGGACACCAGCACCCCATCCCTTCCTGCATCTTCCAGAGCAAAGGTGACCCGCATGTGTCCTACCCTTCACCCACTGTTGACAAGACTTTGGAGAATTCTTCTCTTGGGCTGCTGAGCGTCCCCTTGAGAAAATTCTCGTCATCTTGACATCTATGGGGTGGAGTCCTCCAGTGAAAAACCTGAATCACTTTTTAATAAGTACCAACTCAGAGCCAACTTGCTTCTCTATAAGCTTACCATCTGATCATTTCATCCTGTAAATGTTTGTGTCCTGCTGAAAGATAAATCCTCTTTAAAAATGTGTATATAACCATAATACTATTACCATACATAAAAATGTAGAACAAAATGTCAATATCAACAAATATCCAGTTACTGTTCAAATTTCCAGTTGCCATATACATGTCATAATCTTTCTTTCTTTCTTTTTTTTTTTTTTGTGCAGTTTCTTTGAATTAGGAATGACATTGTACCTGCATGTTGTAATGGGTTAATATGCATCCAAAGTCTCTAATCTATAGGTTTTGCTCTGTCTGTCTGTCTCTCCCTCCTTTGCAATGCAAAGGTCCTGTTTCCTTCAGGATGTCTACCTTTCTAGACTCTGAGTAGGTAAAAAATGGGCCGAGCTCTTCTGCCCCCACTTTAACTGGTGCCTTTCAGGGCATTTCTTCTTGGAGGGTGAAGTAGAGGAGGGGAAATCCCACTAAATAAAGTCTTGACAGCTTGCCCATGCCTGATGGTGATTATACCAGCAGGACAGAGTGGATGAGCTTTGCACTTAGATACAATGAGGCGGGATGTTAGGGTGATCTGGCTGCGATATCTGTCACCCCATTGATCGCCAGGGTTGATTTGGCCGATCTGGCTGGCTAGGCGGGTGTCCCCTTCCTCCTCACCATTCCATGTGCATCCCTCCTGAAGCTGCACACTAGGTCGAAGAGGACGACCTTCCCCGATAGAGGAGGACCGTTCTTCCGTCAAGGCTATACGAAGAGCTGCGCTCACCTGCTAGAACCTCCAAACAAGCTCTCAAGATATAATGAGGCGATCCACCCCTGGCTTTCTCAAAGGTCCAAGTGCACAGAGTCTGTGGGCCAGGGGATGCCACTTAGAGGACAGTCTTACACGTCAATTTATTTAGTAATTCTTTTTTTAATTTAAATTCAAGTTAGTTAACATATAGTATATTATTAGGTTCAGGGTAGAGTTTAGTGATTCATCAGCTGCATACAACACCCAGTGCTCATTACATCAAGTGCCCTCCTTCATGCCCATCACCCAGTTACCCCATCCCCCCACCCATCTCCCCTCCAGCAACCCTCAGTTTGTTCCCTAGAGTTAAGAGTCTCTTATGGTTTGCCTCTCCCTCTATTTTTATCTTATTTTATTTTTCCTTTCCTTCCTTTATGTTCATGTTTTATTTCTTAAATTCCACATATGAGTGAAATCATATGGTATTTGTCTTTCTCTGACTGACTTATTTTGCTTAGCATAATACACTCCAGTTCCATCCACATCATTGCAAATGGAAAGATTTCATTCTTTTTGATGGCCAAGTAATATTCCTGTGTGTGTGTGTGTGTGTGTGTGTGTGTGTGTGTGTGTAGATCTCTAATCATATATATATATATACCACATCTTCTTTATCTAGCCATCAATGGACATCTGGGCTCTTTCCATAGTTTGGCAATTGTGGACATTGCTGCTATAAGCATTGGGGTGCATGTGCCCCCTCGAATCACTACTTTTGTATCTTTTGGATAAATACCTAGTGGTGCAATTGCTGTATCATAAGGTAGCTCTATTTTTAAATTTTTGAGGAAACTTCATACTGTTTTTCAGAGTGGCTGCACTAGTTTGCATTCCCACCAACAGTGCAAGAAAGTTTCCCTCTCCCCGCATCCTCACCAACATCTGTTGTTATCTGAGTTGTTAATTTTAGCCATTCTGACAGGTGTGAGGCAGTATCTCATTGAGGTTTTGATTTGTATTCCCTGATGATGAGTGATGTTGAGCATTTTTTCATGTGTCTGTTGGGCATTTGTATGTCTTCTTTGGAGAAATGTCTGTTCATGTTTTCTTGACTGTGTGTTTTTTTGTTGTTGTTTTGTTTTTGTTTTGTTTTTTGTTTGTTTTTGTTTGGGTGTTGAGTTTGATAAGTTCTTTATAGGTTTTGGATACTAGCCTTTTATCTGATAAGACATTTGCAAATATCTTCTCCCATTCCATAGGTTGCCTTTTAGTTTTGTTGATTATTTCCTTTGCTGTGCAAAAGCTTTTTATCCTGATGAAGTCCTAGTAGTTCATTTTTGCTTTTGTTTCCTTTGCCTCTGGACATGTGTCCAGCAAAAAGTTGTGGCAGCCAAGGTCCAAGAGGTTGCTGCCTTTGTGCTCCTCCAGGATTTTGATGGAGTCCTGTCTCACATTGAGGTCTTTCATCCACTTTGAATTTATTTTTATGTATGGTGTAAAAAAGTGGTCCAGTCCCATTCTTTTGCATGTAGTTGTCCAGTTTTCCCAACACCCTTTATTGAAGAGATTGTCTTTTTTCCATTGGATATTCTTTCTTGCTTTGTCAAAGATTAGTTGAACATATATTTAGTAATTCTTAACAGCGTTATATAGGAAATGAAAAGACAAAGCAAAATAAAGGCATGTTATACATATTAAGTAATAGAAGAGTCTACCTCTCCTCTGCTGACTCTCCACAGCCTGCAGCATCCCTCATCTTCCCACTCTCCTCTTTCATGGTCTATTTGTGAATCGGAGAATTCATTAGGAGGATGGCAGGACATTCTACCTGGTGAGTGCTGACACACACAGGGACTGCCTGGTCCAGCCTTGTCCTGAAGGGTTTTTATGTCAGATTTAAGTAAGTTTGAAATAAGTGCCAGGCCAGGAGACTTGGATCGGCTCTGCAGAATGAGCCAGTCTTCTTACAGATTTGGGGGCAGGTAAGGATAAATCCACCAAGAGACAGGAACAGACAGCACACACACAGGAGGAATATAAATAGTCACCACTTATAGGGAAGAGTGTTTGACCCTTCCAGTTCTCGAGAAATACAAATAAAATCATGAGGAAATACTCTACACAAAATTTAGTTCCCGTAATTGGTGGCTGGGTCAAAGATGTTCATAGTTGTGTTGTTTTATCATAGAACAAAAATCATATACAATCAAACATCTTAAGTTCAGTTAAATTATGGAAACTATTAAGTAAATTATGGCATTTTTTACTCTGTAGAATATTACCCAACTATGATATATAATAAATAAGAACACTTTAACACAAAGCAATGTGTTAAATGTATTTCAAAATAGTGTTAAGGAGGGAGAAGAGAAGTTTATGTAAACAAAATGTCATAGATGACATACATGTATACCTGAAGCTAGGGTAAAACTAGAAATACAAGTCTGGATGTTGGGTCAATGGGAATATGAGCAAATATCTTCTACTTTCAGGGGTAGTGAAGAAGCAAAAGAAAATTTCTTGAGCACTTTCTATTTGTCAATTTACCACTAAGCCCCATTTAATCCCCCCAAAACTATGGGTTAGGATTTTATAATGTTTCCTTTCATCTTATAATTATATATTATTAATAATAATCATGACACTAATTATTATGGACTGAATTATGTCCCACCCAAATTTGTATGTTGAAATTGTAACTCACAAAACCTCAAAATGTGACCTTATTTGGCAATAGGATCATTGCAGATGTAATTAGTTAACTTAAGGTCATATTAGAGGGAGGTGGTCCCCTAATCCAATATGACTGTTTTCCTTATAAAAAGGGGAAATTCAGACACAGGCATGTGCACAGGAAGAAGACACTCCTTACAGTGCCATCCTTGCAGAAAGCCTGGGAGGGGCACTCTCAACCCTGCTAGGGATAAGGAGCCTGAGGCATGCAGCTCATTGGTGGTAGAGGTATGATTTGAATGTGGCTCCAGAAACTGTGTAGGGATTTAAATGTTTCTGAATCTCAAAAGATGATAAGCTTATAATGTCTGATTATGGTTTTAGAAGGAACCCCTTCAGCCAGCTCTATCCTTCCTCCTGATTGGGTTTCTTAGAAAGGGATGACCCGGGAGGACTGAGGGCTGCCTCCATGGAGCAGGGGGTGTGGTAAGTTCAGGGCTTTCTTGGATCCTGGCACTGCCTGTAATTCTCTCTCATCTTCATATCACTGAAACTCCCAGGCCTGTCCGTCCCACTGAGAATGGCCTGACATAGACAGACAGGCCAGTGTAGGGAAGTTTGTGTCTGTCAAGACCCCAGTGAGTCACGACCCCTTTGGATTTCTTCTATTTTTTCTGCACACCTTACCCCAGTGTCCTAGAAGCCCTTCTTCAGAGGACAGCTCTTAGGTCACTGGAGCTGCAATCACCACAGGATAGTTTGTGGATCATGTATTCAGTACATCGCTGTTATGCTAGTCTAGACCACAGTCCCAGGCCAAGACAGTGTTCTGAACAATGGATTTGCCACAGAAGGAGAGGGGACCCAGAACACCACCTCTCTGTGTCCTCCGTATTTATAAATGGTAAAATCAGGTAAAAAAAAAAATGATGAAGGCCACCCTGGAGAGGGTGAAAGAGGGGAGATCTACCACAAGGCAGCATCAGCCAGTGGCAAGGGAAGAGGGTGTGAGAAGCAGTGGTGCCTGTCAGCCCACCCTCTCCCCTCTGTTGCCTGCATCTAAAAGAGCTGCTGTCTGATCACCTCCCCAAAAACCTTGCTTGGATATGCCAACCTCCCGAGAGCCTCCAATGGTTACCTCTGTAAAATGGCAATGCCTGAATTTTTTAGTTTTATCATCAAAATCCTCTGTGGCCTCCACTTAGTTCAGCATTCTCTTCCATGGTTCTTTCTTACACACTGAGCTGTCCCACTGTTTCCAATGTCCATGTGACATATCCTCCACCATGCTTTTGCTCATCTACTTCCTCTGCTCAGGAAATTAACAAGAATAGTGTATCAGTTAGCTATTGTTGCCGAACAAAATGTCCTAAACTCAGTGGCTTAACACAGCAATCACATACTATTACTCATAGGTCTCTTCCATGTGTCTACCGTTCAGCTAGCTAATCCAGGCTGGGGTTTGCCAGCCATTCTGCTCCAGATTGGCTTGGCGAAGGTGTTGCTTCTTGGTGCAGGTATGTGGGCTGCCAAGTGTAGCTCTGTCCCATGTGTGTTCACTCTGGCTGAAGGGGCAGCAGCAACTCAGGGGAACTCCTCTCAAGTCAGTGGCAGAAACATGAGAGGGAAAGTAGAAATGCAGCAGGAATCTTTGTCCTAGGCTCCAGACTGGAAAACTATCCCTTCTTTCAGGTTCTTGGTCAAACCAAGTTTCATGCTCAAGCACAAAGTCACGTGGCAAATGTTTCCCATCCCCCTCACCTAGGCAAGGGTGTGGATATGGAGTGGGGGGAGATTTAGGGCAAACAATGCAATCTGCCACAAGTGGTAAGATGGTAATCATAGCAGCAAAACAGTAGGACTGCAGGCAGTAAGATGTTTATAAGTACTTACCACATATCGGCCCCTGGAATCACTGGGTTATGTAAATTGTTAATCCTCACTGCTGTCCTACAAGAGAGGAATTCCTGTTTCCACAGAACCGTAGACTAGGCAACAGGTTGCCTCATGGTTCCTAAACTCTCTGAAAGACACATAGTTATTAAATGACAAGCTCTGGATCTGAACCCAAGATTTGGCAAGCCCAGCCTGCCTGTGGCAAAATCCTACTTCCCTTCAAAAATCTCTCTCAAATGTTGACTTCTCCATGAGCCATTTCTTAATCCAGCATTGTGTTATGCCTGCAAACTACATTACATGATATTGAAGGTATAGATTTTCATCTTAAACTGTGCTCTCTCCCTGTTGGGTGTTTTAATGGAACTTAGTCTAATAGAATTTCCCAATAGGCAGATGGGTGATACGCCAAACTCTACACACAAAAACACAATACTGGAAGTCCAAGAGAGATTTAGTTGCTTTTCACATTGGATGTTCTTTGTCCAATGAAGAAATCCTTCTGCATGATTAGAACACATCCACCATTTTCATTATCCCGATGTTAAAGGGCTGGGGATTGCTAAGTATGAAGTGCTTATCTAAGGTCACTGAGCAATCATCACAAGTACCAAACAATGCTGATGTTCAGCCAAGGGGGCTCTCCTGGACTCCTGGCCACCCAAAATAGAAAATACTTTCTCACAAGCGGGAGTACTGCCGCCTGTTGTTTAAGTGAGATCTAAGTCACACCCTTGGGAGAGGACTAGCACAGCCAAAATGTATTAGGCCCACCTAGTGATCCTGAACATTCTATTTGGACAAGTTGCATACTTTTTGAACTTACGCTCTTGAAAAATTCTTTTAGAAATGTCAAGGTGACTGGTGTATTAAAAAAATGAACCAGAGCAAACAAGGATGACATTCTTTTAATTCTTTTCCTGCTAGGTCATTTTCTCCTTAACATCTAGCTCTGTGTGCCATCATCTTCCATAATAGACCATCAGCCTACTCAGAGGTCCGCACTTGAGGGAAATTGTAAAGCAGGTGCGGTTTTTTAATCACTTGACCCAGATGCCCCTTCACCTTTTCTCACCGAGCCTCCAGCTGATGCTCAGACTTAAAGACTTAGAAAATCATGCTGGCAGCTTACCTGTGCTGCACCTGCTAAAGAACAAGAACACAAATCACTAATGGTGGCCTCCTACACTGGCCACTGGGGTGGCGTCGTTGAGCTCCTCTTCATTACATCTCACCAACAACTGCCAGTTTGGCCTCACTCCGTGTCCATGTGTTGCCAGATTTGCAGTGTGTTTGCTAACTAAGAAATGCCACTTTGAGGAATCTGATTTGGGTGAATTTTTTTTCAGGGAGAGTGTCTATGCATCACATCGATGAAGCTGGTGATCTGAGTGTTTTGTCATTAGGTTGAATCATGTACACTTGCCACTGTTCGACTGTTTTTGGTCTACAGAAATAATTACTCTGTATGGTTTAACTTAAAGGATTGCTTGCTTCCATGACTCAGAGATAAAAGGGGAGAGAGAGAGAGAGAGAGAGAGAGAGATAGGCATAGCTGACTTTTGAGAAAATATGTTTTCTGGAACAGTTCCTAAATCCAATTTCTGTCTTTTGAATGCCATTTCCCTCTCATGCATAGCAAGATCAGTCATTTCTTCAGAAAACTATTTGCTCCCTAGCTATTATAAAATCATAGTTAAGAAAGAAATTAAAATAAAAGAAGACTGATAAAAAATCAGAATGCAAACTAGTCATCATTTCTCAAACCCTGAACATGAAGTAGAATTTTTAGAAGTGGCAATATAGATGTCTAAGGAGAAACAATTATTGTTTAATTAAGAAAACCTGTTGCATGGAAATTCCACCTTCCTACATATTTACAGGACAAATTGAAGTCTGGGGTGTATTCTTGGATGCCTTCAAATTCAAATGAGAATTTAAAAATTTTCCATTTTCGTTTTCCTGATAACACAGAACACATAAACTGGCTTTTCTCCACAACCTCAGAGCCTCACCAGTCATTAGGTCTCTATCACCGAGTATGGCTGGGAGCCAGGCTGTGTGGGGGACAGGCTTTTACAGAGTCAGTGGGAGAGAAATGGCTAGATCTCAACCATACTGGCTCATCAATCCCAAAGGGCTGACAGTAGCCGAGACATATTTATGGCATGTTTGTGTTTGTTGTTGTTGTTGTTTTAGCTGGTAGCTTTCTCAGACTACGGCTTTGTATGTGTCAACTGGCCACAGATCTCAAGTAATCAGTAACATACAGACTGTGAACAAAAAACTGTCATTATATGGTATTTTCTGCTTTTGAGTACTGCATTCTTCAGTATGTTGTTAGAATTGATTGATCCATCAAAATAAATTAAATAAATTAAATTCCTAAAAGAAAAATAAAGTTGAAAGTGGCAATGATGATGTAACAAAAGGTGATCCATTGGTCTTAACTGCAAATGAGTAAGGAAAGCAAATAGCAAATACATCTTTCTACTCTTAAATTCAACATGGACAACTAATTATCGTGGTAAATTCATGTGGGTAATTTGAATGTATTCCTCTTAAAGTTTTGTTCATAATAAATGTATAAATTTGGCTGTCATCCATTGTTTAGAAGCTATATTCATTACATGTTTATTCCTGTCTTATTCTTGTGCAAGTGTATGTAGTATAATAAAACAAATTCCATGAAATTTTTTTCTTTACAAAGGGTTCGTGCTTTTTCCAGGTTTGGTGAGCACTATTGCAGAATTACAGCCCTGAACTTAGCTCTGGTTTTCCCGGCTGGGTCCTAACACTGAGGAAAGAGCCGGATTGGGGCAATTGGTCCGTGTCACAGAGGAGGACAAGGCCAGGATCCCTCCCCCAGCAGTAACAAACAGGAGCCCATGTGGGGACACAGGAAGCAGCAAAAAAGGAACGCAGGCTGACTCTCTGGTCTCTGCACGGTCAGAGGAACAGGTTCACGGCCAGCACTGCCTTTGCTGATGGGCACCAGCACGTGCAGTTGGGGCTTCTGCAGGTTGGGTTTCTGTGAGCTCAGGAAGTGTATTCATGAGTTTCAGGCTTCCAAAATTGGGCAGTTGGGTGCTGTCCCCTGTATGGGCCACCTGCCACCTGTCTGGGATGGTCTACAGAAATAAATGCTCCAGCTGGATTATCCGGGAGAGGTCAGAGGCCTTACTTTCTGGATGGCCCCTCAGCGCCAACCTATTCTGACCTATATCACTTAGAAACACCTTCTTTGAAAAACTGAGCAGCTTTTGTCCTTGACTGTGCAGGGAGTCCACGTTGGAGCTATGGTCCACATTTAGTGGGCCATGCTTTTGGCCTGACACAGCCAGGGATGGAACCTTTTTTGCAGGAAAATATGAATTGCAGAATTTCTTGGTGGGTCAGACCAAACCCTCAAGTACAAGTTCTGGATAAAGTAATGTG
Organism: Mirounga angustirostris; assembly: GCF_029215605.1. Lineage (NCBI taxonomy): Eukaryota > Metazoa > Chordata > Mammalia > Carnivora > Phocidae > Mirounga > Mirounga angustirostris. Next base: position 91,037,346 of record NW_026991718.1, on the reverse strand, counting down.
TCACATCAGGGGTTGGCAAACTGTGACCCGCTGGCCAATTCTAGCCCACTGCCTGTTTTTGTAAAAAAGAAGTTTTATTGGTACATAGCCATAGCCATTTGTCTTCATTTTATCTGTGCCTACCTTCCTGCTATCATCACAATTGATTAGTTGCTACAGAGATCTATGGCCTGCTTAGCCTAAACTATTTTCTTTCCAACCCTTTACAGAAAATGTTTGCTGGCCCTTGCATTACAGGAATGAAAGGAAAATAACCCCTTTCCAGGAGACCCTGGGAGGCACCCCACACAATCGCAGTACAGGGTGCATTCCATTCCTGCCCTGGCTTTCAGGTTGTAAGGCAGTCAAAAGCTCTTTGAACTCTCCTTGCAAAATAACTTCAGACTTCGCAAAAGGAATGAGAGCAACCAAGTGGCTGCTTTTTCCTAGAGGTTATGAGGTGGTCAGCTATGTGGGCTATGGGGCTGGTAGGCCGAGCTCAAATGCCTCCTGCATCCGTCAATGGCTGAGTGAACCCAGGCAGTTAGTTTCTTGACCCTCCCGCTCTATGCCTTGGTTTCCTTCTGTGTAGGATGAGGACAAGAAAAATGCCTATCTCATTGGGCTTTCATAGAGAGGAAATAAGAAGTTCAGAGTAAAGTGCTTAGAACCTGACCTGACACATATTAAGTGTTCAGTAGACATGAGGATTCCTGAGTTGGAGGGACCTCGGAGGGGGCACTGTCATTACCGTCTATTGGAAGAGGAAGTCGAGATACAGAGACAAGGTGAACCTATCCATCTGTGAGATAGGAACTTTCTTATTCCCATTTTACAGATGGGGAAAACAGACAGATGAAACAACTGGGATGTTCTGGAACTCCAGTTTGTCCAGCACCTTGTCCAGCCCATGGAAGGCCCCAATGCACACCCCTCACTGCCACTCCACACAGCTCCACGTATGGATCCACTTGGGAGAAATGCAGCACTTTGGGGTCCTAGGACAGAGGAGTTCTGGAGGAATTCACCTGGAAAATGCCTCTGGAACAAATTCTCCAACTGAATTAACTAGTGTAATAAGCCAGAACTTCTCTGGCTGCCCTTCTTCTCTTGGGTCTGGTATTGCAATGGGTCCATCTAGCGGTCAAAGGCAAGAATTTCCAAACATCAGGCTTCTGGAAAGCCGCACAGCTAGAGAGCCTTCTAGTCTGTGTCCAGTCTTGCTGACCGCCATCTCACCAGGTCAAGAGACAGACAAACTGGCCAGACACTGGCCTTGGGGCTACCTGGGGGTGGACGTGTTTGAGAATGTGCTAAGGAAGAAGGACCTTTGCAGTGCAGGACCAGTGCTCCCTCCTCATAGCTCTCAGATAGGTACTCATACTTTCAGAGCCTCTGTATCCCTTTTCAACCAGAGGCAATTTTGCCCCAAAGGGGACATTTGACCATGTCTGGAGATGTCTTTGGCTGTCATGATCGGGAGATGCTAGGGGCATCCTGTGGGTAGAGGCCAGGGATGATGCTTACACCTGCAGTGCTCAGGACAGCCCCCACTACAAAGAACAATCCAACCCTAGAAGCCAATAGTATCATCTGCTGTTAAGAAACCCAACTGGGCCCCATAAATGGGACTGGCACGTGGGTAGGCAGGAGGATTGAGTGAGGCTGTGTGTGCTCAGAGTCTTTGCATGTGCTATTCCTTCTGCCCAGATGCTCTTCCATCTTCTCTACTCTCTTATCTTATATTCTCCCTTCAAATCTCAGCTCAAGGGTACATGTGCAGGGAGATTCATCTGGTCACCTCTGCCTCTTTGTTTCTTTTTGGTCTCCCCACAAGCAGACCCGAGACAAGGATTTAGGGGAAGATGTTTATTGAAGAGGTGATCCTGGGACACACCTGGCGGGGATAGGGAAGAGACAGCAGTGGTGGGGTGGGGGGCAGTGAAGGGCAAATTAAGGAGCAGTTATTACCTGAGCAGCTGAGGCTTTATCTCTGGGGAGGGAAGTACAGGCTCCTATCAAGTGAGCCTCAGAACTGTCCCCTCCAGGAGGAGGAAGCTGGGGTATTAGTCCTCCACCTTCCATCTCTCATGGGGGCAGGGCTGATTCTGTGCTCTGCCCCACACTGTAGCCCCCTGTCTGTGTGCTGACGAGGAGTGACAGATGCAAGCTAGGCCTTGCCTGTTCTATAGACAGTCAAGCTTGCACATTCTCACCCTGGTCCTCAAAAGCTGATGGTTCACTTCTCCTAGCTGAAGCTCTAGAGACCAGCAACCTGTGGCCTGGCACAGTTGAGCACACAGCAGGGTTTGGGAGCTGTGACATCCCCATGGAGGCAATTCTAACTCCTTGCTCTCTGTGGCCACATTGTTAGGACTCTGGAAATCTAAAATTGTTACATCACATCTTCAGCTAGACTGGCCTTAGTTTGCTTAGTAAGAAAAGCAATATTTTTTGTTGAATTTCACATTTTCTACCAAGTAATGAATTAACCTTTTTGAAATCACAAAGGGGATCACAGTAGAAAAATGAAGCCATAGCCTGTCCGAGCTAGTTACAGCACACAAGCCATCAGAGAGGCGGAGGGGGAAACTGGGTAAAGAAATGGAACATAGAATATAAAAGCATTCAGTACTGATTGCAAACACGGGATAACCAGCTAGTCATAAAATGGGTCAGCTCACCATCTCAGTGTGAGCAGATTCTGTTGTGCATGGAATTAGTTCTGACTTAACAAGCTGGATTCTAGGAGACTTGAGTCTACCCTTGTCCTGTTGCTATGGGGGACACCTTCCAACTTTTAGCTACAGAAGGCTAACTGTGAATACTGTCTGTATACAAGTGGCTGAGACAAGGCGAGAGGCTTACAGCTCTCTATTTTCAGTGACACAAACACACTTCGGATTAATTAGGTAAACAGAGTAAATGACGAGGTAGGTTGGCTGAGGGTGTAGAAAACACACTGATGTCAGGTGGGATGACTAATGTCCCTGACATCATTTGCTCAGGTTTTCCCTATTTTGTGAAAAGTGGACAACCCGATAAATAATAATTAAGCGGCTACTGTGGCCATGCCTCCAGGGCTGAACGTCTTGACTTCAGGAGGAGGGATGGACATCTGGCACATGGGCTACACCGCCCTTGCCCACCTCTCCTCTCCTCTGCACCATGGGAAAGTGCATTTTCTAGGATCCCTTGTCTTCCTGGTAGGTTCAGCCAAGGGAGGCACTGGCAGAGACTGGCTGATGGAGAAGGCAAGTCTCCCTGTCTCTTCCTGCATCGTGTGGCATCTCCAGCAGTGACCCTCTCAGCCATGGCTTCTGCTCCTATGAAAGGCACTCCCTCTCTCTGTGCTCCCTGCTGGGCCCAGCCAACAACATGGGCCCTGATAGCCCCACATTCTCCCTCTGCCGCTCCTGCAAGGGATGGTATCAGCTTCTTGGTGTTGTTAATATCTGTTTTTTTTTTTTTTTTTTTGGATTTGTCACTGTTTATTGCTTGACTCCTCAGCTCTCCCATCCCTGTGTAACAAATTCCCCATATTAAATTCTCTGCTTGAAATAGCCAGTGTGGTCTCTGTTTTCTTAGAGATCTTGCCTTCCCTTCTAAATGTGTTTCATATCTTGTCTGTCTCTCACTAGGTTTCAGACTCTCCAGAATCCATGATGGTCCAAGATACCTATTTCTTTCTTACCCCAGGGCCTTTGCAGTTGCTTTCCCTCTGCATTGTGTTCTTGCTCTGGATCTCAGTGGCTGACACCTTCTCATTCTTCAAATTTCAGCTAAAATGCTACCTTCTCAGAGGCCTTGACTGACAACATTGTCTGAAATGGTCCCCTCACCAAACCCCCCTTAAGTTACTCAACTTTCTCTCAAGTTGCCCTTCCCGTTTATTTCTTTCAAATCATGTATCCCCATCTGTAATGATTTTATTTACTCACTTGTACAGTTATTTATTATCTATCCTCTGTACTGGAACATAAGCTCCCTGTTTCCAACATTTAGCCCTGTGCCTGACACAGAATAGACATTGAAAAATAAAAGGTGAATGAATGAATGGCTAAATGACTGTTTTGAGACAGTTTGAACCCAGGACAAAATCAAAAGTGAACACATTTCAAAAGTGATGTATTTCTTTGTCATTTTTGGAAGTAAGTCCAGGGCAAAGGGGCATAAGTGTTAGAGTTTGTGAATTCATCTGCATGGAGTGGGAAGGATTCTCACCAACACTCTTTCTCTTGAATTGGGCCAGGCCCATGTTTAAACAGGGAGGACGTCTTCCTGCCTTTTAGAGCAGGGTTTTCTCTGGGCTAGAATCCAGGATAGCCACTGTCTGGATGGCAGTAGCCCTCCTCCTGTCCATGCTTCAGGGGTTAAAAGCATCTCACGGCAAAGCAAGGACCTGCTTCTTGTCGCTCAGTGGGTTGATCAAATCTGTATCCTATCAGCCTGCTTGAGTTCACCTTCATCCAGGAAATACACCTCTGGCCCACCTTCCCACCTCCAGCCCCTGCTCCCCTCTTCTTCTCTGCCTGGGGCCTTCCTTTGCCACAGGAGCTTGCATCATTGCCAAGGGTTTGCATGGGGGCTGCGAGGTGCAGTGGGGTAGGACTGGGTGACAAAATGACATGGCTCCAAACTCTCCAGTGGGATGATTCACAGGTGTGGTCTCCATGCTTTCTCAAACATGATTGGGTCCGCAGCACCCAGAGCGGTCACCTGCTCACTAACACCTGGTCATGCTCTTCCCCTCCGGTCCCATCTCACTTCCCTTCTCCCTCATTTGTACTTCCTGGACCACATCTCAGATCACCTCCCTGCACCCAATTCCTTGCCTCCAAAGTGAGCGGAGAATCCAATTCTCATTTTCTTAGAGGTTCTTCCTCTTTATTCCCTGTAAGGGTTCGCTTCTGTGGAAAAGGTGGGTGGACAGTGAGTGCTTAGCTTTCCCGGCTCCCCCCAGCTCACTACCTTCCTGACCAGGAGGAAGAATCAGCCCAGGAGAGTCGGTCCATGTCTGGACTCTAACATCGTGGCTCTGCAAGCGTGTGCGGGACCCGCAGCAACAGCTGTGATACCCAGGAGCCACTGAGAGATGCAGCGCTTGGGCCCCACCTGGAGCTGAGCATCAGAAACTCGGGGGGTGTGCTAGCACGGGATGCTGCCCGGCCCCCAGGGGCTCCCATGGCTCACTGCAGGCTGGAAAGCAGTGCTCTAAAGCCCACTAATCAGAGCTGGATGTACAGTACACAGGCAATTTGTTCTGCTTCTAGCTACTGGGGAGGGCTCGGGTCACTGATTAGTATGTGTAGATGATGATTCTTATCAGTTATAACAGATGCCCTTGTGCACACTGATTTCTTCATATTAGATAGCCAAAGTGATTCTCGATGTCTCAAAGAGGATGCTGGGAAGAACAGGGGCTTGGGAGCCAGAAACACCTGTGTGACACCCAGCCACGATGGAGTGAGGGGCAGCCCCATCCATGCTCTGTGTATCCTTAGGATACTTCACCATTCTGTGCACCCTGTGCCCAGGTGCTTCCCCTCCCAATGCCAGCACCTCTGTCTCCTTTGCTTGTCTTGCTTGCATCGAGAGCTGGGACAGCCCTTACACAGTGACAGATCAGTGCGAGGATTAATGAGTCTCTAGAAGGACAGATCAGTGCGAGGATTAATGAGTTTCTAGTAACTATATTCATAGTTACATTTTGTTACAGTGCAATGATACAGATTACAATCAGCACCCAGGTGAGTGCAGGGGTGCAGGAGAGCTCCAGGTGTCTGTCTCAGTGGCACTGCACGAACAGTGCTTATTCTCCCTGCCATGACGTGTGCAGTATTTGCTGACTAGGGAGACTCACCTGAGCCTTAGGGTCTAGGGTTTTTAGTGGGGGTGGGTCACACAGACATAGGTGGTTGCCCACACGCCTGACCTTAATCTCCAGCCTCCAGAGGTCAAGCTGATACTGTGTGGCCCAAGGCCCCCACCATAAATCACATTGTTAGCACAGACTGTCTGGCGTGGCCCAAGGCCCCAGGCAAACAAAGGCACTCTTACCAGGCAGGACATTCCAGGACTGAAAGCTTACTTTTTAGTTGCTGAGCAAGGGCCAAATCTTTCTTCAGGCAAGCTCAAGCCTCTACTGCTCATCAGGCATAAATACTCCAGGTCCTGCAGAGGGGGTGTCTGGAGGCGTGACAGGCATGACCCTGTCTCCAGAATTTCCTGCAGGCCTGAGCCAACAGTACGCTCAGGCATCCAAGTCAGCACTGCTGCTGGTTCAGCTTCTTCCCTGCCTGGTCTCTTCTCCCCTTGCCCTCCCCCTTTCTGAACTCTGGGAACATTTCCTAACAAGTCTCCCCACACACAAATCTACTTCCGGGGACCCCCAAATAAGATTCTGTAAGAATCTGCCAAGTTCTACACTTCCCTAATTTTCTGTATTTCATGAACCTTCTTGTGTGACACCATGGCTTTGAAAGCTGCAGGTGCACTTTCTCCACACCTCACCCCTGCAGGTATAACTCAGTCATGTTGACAGTGATGACACTTTTTGCTGGCCCTCAGACCTGCCCTGCTCACACAAGCCACTGCTTCCTGTGGTCTCTCCACACTGGCATCTTTCCAGTAGTCCCCAGGGGCAGCTCGGTCCCATATGGACACCAGCATCCTCTGCGTCAGGCTATTTCTGCTGGGTGCCAATCCCATCTTTCTGCTCTGCTCCCCTGGAGCTGTGGCCCCCATGCCAGTGTCCCCCACGATTGAAGCTGAGCCAGCTATGGAGTATTGAAGGCTGCTTCTTTCCTCTCTGATGTGTGTCACCCTATTACAGGCAACTCCAGTTCCAAGGTCTTGCCCAGCTTGTGAACCGGCTCTTTCAGGTCATCCTTGAGTCTGGTCTTCTCCCCAAAGCCAGTCATGCCTGCCATTCACACTCTGATGGTGGGCCCCTCTCTTTTTCACCCTCCTCCCAGTAACTTCTTCAAAGGCCCAGGGTGCACTGGGTCTCGTCTGGAACTGAGATCTTCACAACATATGGTGGGCACAACTCTCTGCCCTCTTCCTTGTGTCATGTTTCCCTCTCCTTCTCCCTCTGACCCATCTGCCTATGTTAGGTGGTGTGCACCTGCCCTCTGCCCTCCCAGCAGTGAGGTCTTCCTCGTGCAGCTTCTGCTCGCAGAAGCATCACTTCTTGTCTTCTTTTAAAATTACAACACTACCTCGCATGTGTGCTGTTTCATAGTCAAACTCTTTTCAACCCTGGGAAATGCATAGGGCAGGATGATCCCTGACTTAGTAAGCAGGAAACCGGGGATGGGCAAGTGAGTGCCCTGCTGTAGGAGCTTCCTAGGACTATCACAACAAGTACCACAGACAAGGTGGCTTAAAACAGCAGAAACATATTGGCTCATCCTTCTGGAGCCCAGAGTTCAAATTCAAGGTGTTGGGTCATGCTCCCTCTGAAACTTGTAGGGGAGACTCCATCCTTGCCTCTTCCTAGCTCTTGGTGGTTGCCGTCAATCTTCGGCATCGCTTGGCTTCTAGATGCATGGTTCCAGTCTCTCTGCCTTCATCCTCACATGCTGTTCTTCCTGTGGCTCGGTCCTCACATGGCCCTCTTCTTTTAATAAAGACACCAGTCATATTGGATAGGGGCCCACTCTACTCCAGTACGAGCGTATCTTAACTAATTGCATCTGTGATCGCCTCCCTTCCAAATAAAGTCACATTCTGGGGTTCTGTTGATTGGAACTTTGACATACCTTTTTAGGGAGACATAATTCAACCTGCACCACTTGCCTAAGGTCATAAAGCTGGTGAGGGGTAGTTGAACTGCAGGGATCAGAACTTGACTCTCTGACTCCAAAAGTGTGCATCGTCTGGTGCTGGGATGGTCTGGGTGTCAGTGGTTTCTAGGTATCCAAATACTGAGGAGAAACCCTTCTTGATGTCCAAAAATGTATGCCATAATCATATGTTGCCTCAATAAAGTTCAGTCAGGAAAACAGCTCACACCAGGAGGTCACAGCAGGGAACTAGTTACAACGTGTTGGAAGGGCCAGCGGGTCAGTCGGCATCCCAGAAATCAGTGGCTCATCAGACTAGAGCTGGAGGGGCCATGGCACATGGTGGTGTTAGCAGAACCAGGGCCAGGATCTCCCAGCAGTGACTGGACTAAGATGGGGCGTCTCTATCCGAGGTCAGAGGTCAGGGGTTGAGAGGAGGGGAGAAATGCTGGGGCCAGTCCCTTCCTCTCAGCTTATCTCTTGGCAGAGCTTTCTGTTGGCCAAACCTAAATGGAAGCCAGTTGGCAAGATAAACTGAGAAATATGGTTCCCAGGAAAAAACTGTGGAATGGATCTGAGAACAAACATCTATATTTTGTAACCACTGATAGAAAAAAGGCAACTAAAAAAAAAAAAAAAAAAACTAATATGAACTTAGTAGCACTTTGGATGATTAAAAAAAAAAAAACACAGAGAGCTGTATACACTTACAAAGCATAGTGTAAATGTGTGGGGGCATGTTATTTGTACAATTTGCTATCAAAAGCTTGGTAGCCATTAGTTCTGGGTCCCTCTATCCCTCCTCAGGTGGGCAGCGGAGAGTTTAGTGCTTTCTTGACTGGGAGAGTAAACAGTCAGAACACCTCATCCTAACAGCTTAAGATGACACCTAGAACAGAAAGTATAATCCCCGGGTTGCTTGAGTGGCTCAGTTGGTTAAGCATCTGCCTTCAGCTCAGGTCACGATCCCAGGGTCCTGGGATCGAGTCCCACATTGGGCTCCCTACTCAGCGGGAAGCCTGCTTCTCCCTCTGCCTGCCACTCTCCCTGCTTGCGCAGTTCTCTCCCTCTCTCTGACAAATAAATAAATAAATAAAATCTTAAAAAAAAGGAAAGTATAGGGGCGCCTGGGTGGCTCAGTCGTTAAGCGTCTGCCTTCGGCTCAGGTCATGATCCCAGGGTCCTGGGATCGAGCCCCACATCGGGCTCCCTGCTCCGCGGGAAGCCTGCTTCTCCCTCTCCCATTCCCCCTGCTTGTGTTCCCTCTCTCGCTGTGTCTCTCTCTGTCAAATAAATAAATAAAATCTTTTAAAAAAAAAAAAAAGGAAAGTATAAGCCCCTTATGCATACATGGGGTCCGTGCCTTTGAACACCTGATGAGCTCTTTTAATTACCACGGACTCTTTCAGCACTAAGGTGGTAAATAGCTAAGTCTAATTAATCTTCTCTGCATGTCTGGGAAATAGCACATTCCACTGTCTGCCCTTTGGCAACAGTGGTGGCAGGGCCGAGCACCACGTGAGTCCCGTTGCTGTCCCTAGCCTGCCAACTTTGTGCTGCCCCTTCTTTTGGCTGTAATGTGTCACCATCTGGGAGGAAGGGCGTGCACTGGATTTTGTAACCCAGCACAGAGCACAGGTGAGGAGGGCGAGGACACCTCTCCTAGACTGTCCCTAGTGAGCTCTTTGGACGTAGGCATCGTTTTCTCTTTGAGGCTATAGTTAAACCACATACCTTCCAGGCTGTCAGGCAGCTCTGTGTTTCCACCAACCACCTGAAGAGCTGGTGAAATGTAAATGAAAGCCCCTCCCATTTTGTCTGGTTTGAATACTGTCTTATCCTCAGCACCGGGAGTGAAGCCCTGCACATAGTAGGATGGCAATTTGATCTTGGGGATGGGATGAACCTTGGTGTCTGGCCCAAGCAGCCAGATAATTGGCTCATTCTCTCACGTAGGCACAGAATTTGCAGCCAGGTGCTGGGTCACTATAGGCCTCCCGATGGCTCAGTGCGGATGGAGTAACAGAGAGAGCCCCTGCCTGGAAAAAGCTCCCAGACTTAAGTGCTTTTTATGCAACTGTCAGAGAGGATTACAAGCTCCCAACTTTGATTTCCTGGAGTCCCACATGATCAGCCCAGAGATCCCGCACAGAGAGCTGGAAGGCTGCAGAGAGGACCTTTGTTCAGACCAGTGCTAAACCTGTTTTCTTACTCTACCATGCGACCTTCTATTGCATAGACCAGACCTCGTGTCCCACACTTACTAACATGTCAGCAAGAGCTTCATAGAGCTTGGTTAGCCAAAACGGCGGCTGCCATCCCCCTACCTGACATTGACCAGACAGGAGGTCATGGCCCAAGTCAAAAGTAAGCCTGCCTTTTGTTCTTCATTGGTCCAGAAACCCCAGTTTCTAGGGATTGTCACTGAGGTTTGCTTAATGCAAGGTATTGTCCTGTAGGTGATCTATGCCAATAAAGCAATGCCAGATGTACAGAAGCAGGTTGAAGATAAATCATGTTTAAGGTGAATGCTTTTGTAAGCTCCCTGCTGAACCGGCGGCCTGCACCAGCTGCAATTAAGCAGTGTGAGCAGCAGAGGGCAGCAGAGGATGCAGTTGTGTGGAGCAGCTAGGCCCCCACCCAGGCTTCCCACCCCACCAGGACAGAAAGCGCACAGAACTGGCTTGGGCCAGTTCCTCCAAGATGCAAGCCTTACCTCTCCAGCAGGTCCACGGGACATTTGGTGAACCACAGGTCAGGCCTCTAACTCTAAGGAACTAAGGGGAGACAACTTGCAGGTGTTCCCTTATCCCACCCACATGTCCAGGATGTGGAGCTGCCTGGGGACCCCAGCTGGGTTTATCTTGGTGGACAGGCTTCCCTGTCCCTCCTACAATTGCTGAGAGCTCAGGTAGCTGCTTGTTTTTTGAAGACGAAGAATCTCATCTTAGAATTCCCTGAATCTTTAAATTGCTCACCTAGAAACTCAGGGTCCTGCACGCACCTGCTCTCCAGGTGCCCTCTGTGATTCTGGATGGCTGGGTACAATCAGAATGACCTACTTTCTCCCTCACCCCCATCATCAGCACTGAGATAAGCACTGTGAAAATGCCCCCAACGTGGAGAAGAGAAAAAAGATGGAGCAGAGGTGCAAGCCCTTGGAAAGAAGAGGGGTACACAGCAGCCTAGGGAGAACGTGAGCCACATTTTGAACAGCCTTCATTGGGTTTTTCCCCAGTTTTATTGAGTTGTAATTGACAAGTAAAATTGCATTTATTTAACATGTACAATGTGATAAAATGATATACACATACATTTTATGAAATGATTATCATAACCAAGTTAATTAGCACATCCATCACCTCACACAGTTATCTTTTTCTTTTTTTATAGTGGGAATGCTTGAGATCCATTTTCTTAGCAAACTTCTGCTCTCTTAGCAACTTTCAAGTACACAACCCAGTATTGTTAACTAAAATCACCAGAAGTTACTCATCTTACAACTGGAAGTCTGTACCCTTTGACTGACATTTTTCCAATCCCCCCAACTCCCAGTTCTTGGTAGCACCCATTCAATGCCATGTTTCTGTGGAATTGGCTCTTTAAAAATCAATTTTACATATGAGTGAGATCATACTGTATGCGTCAATCTCTGCCTGGCTTATTTCACTTAGCATAATGCCTCTGGTCATCCATGTTGTCACAAATGTCAGAATTTCATTCTTACTTTATGGCTGAATAATATTCCATTATATATATATATGTTTATATATATGTGTGTATATGCCCTATCTTCTTTATCCATTCATCCGTTGATGGACACAAATGCTGTTTCCATATCTCAGCTCCTGTGAGTAAAGGCTTCATTGTTTTTTACTTACTTTTTTTTTTATGTTTGTTTGTCTATTTGTAATGTCTATTTGTCTGTTTGTCTGTCTGTTTGTTTGTTTGTCTGTTTATCTCTACACCCAACATGGGGTTTGAATTCATGACCTGGAGATCAAGAGTCCCTTACTCTTCCAACTGAGCCAGCCAGGAGCCCCCATTGTTTTTTTTATTTCTGAAGATGCTGCTGTCCTTGGCTTTGGGTATCGATCCTCCTAATGACCTACAAGGCACACAAGTATCATTGGGACCCTGGTTCCTTAGGGAAACCCATGACTCACCCAAGCTGTTTTCTTTTCTCTTCCATGCGTAATATTTTCCCATGATGACACCCTTTCTGCAGCTTGCCCAGCCTTCCTATCTGCCTGAAAGGAGGGTCTGCCTGGTCCTCACTTCCATGACACTCTTTTGGTGGCTGAACTGCCATTCTGATGCTTTCCTGTTCTTCCAAGCCCTCCCCAGGCACTGTGCTAGGGCTGCATCAGGGCTGCGAAATGGTGAATCACAAGCTCATTGGCTTAGAGTAAGATGGGTCTTGATGTTGGTCTTGGTGCCCTGGAAGAGGCTTGCACAACCATTTCCAGGTGTTGGATGTCTTGTCCCACACCCCAACTCCTTCATCACCCTATTTTTGTCTGGGGTACCCACTCTTACTAGTTCCATTCTTCCCAGGTTATAAGTAATGCCCCTTCATACCTGGGCCCAGGATGTGTTTCTACTTCCCAAGGTGCTCCATTTACAGAACTAATGTGGGTGCTGGCTGAGGAGGAGGAACAGCTTCAATTCTCCTTTTGCGACTTCTACTTCCTGGGAACTCGCAGAAAGTCTTGAGCCAAGGTCTCTGCAGCAGAGGCCGTTCCAGGGTGGGCCCCAGATCCAGGGAGAAGGACACCAGTGGAAGCCTGAGTGGGAGGTGGGGATTCTGACACTCCACATTGAACACCTCTGTCTGGCAGCAACAGTGGTGTATACTTTCTTTGCCAAGTAATTCCAAAATCATCTCTAGGCCATCTATCTTCAGTTTTCAAGCAAAGATACTCTTGAGTTAAATTGTTCAGGTTAGTTTTCTATATTTGATCCCCTTATGTCACCTTTTGGACAGAAGCAATCCTGAGACATTATTCTGTAGGTTCTATGTCATCGTAATGCCCACAGGGCAGCTTGAGGATTGTCTCAGCTCTTCCAGTCAATGCAGGAATTATTGAATGCTCACTCCCTCCTAAACAGTGGGGGATAGCAATGCTGGTCCAAGAGTGCACCGGAAATGCAGAGCAATTGAGATACTTAGAGATATGAAAGCCAGGAAATATTCCATTAAAAATGGCACACTCTAAGGCAGCTCAAGCTCAAAATAAATGAAAAGTTCAGGCTGGGGTAATCCCACCAAGATATTTGAGAAGAGAGCTATTTCCAGATCGACAACACCTGACCTCCAGCTTTGCTTCTTGCTGCTTCAGGGACCAGCTAGGCAGAGGGAGGAAAGTGGGGGATCTGATGGCATTTAAGCACAAGTTCTTTGCCCACATTGTTCCCAAAGCAAGACCCCCACCCTCCTCCAGGTCACTTCCCTTCGTTCTAGGCCAGTGCTGTGTAGCAGAGCTTTCTGCATTGGTAGAAACCATCCTGGTCTGCATTGTGCAGTATGGTAGCCATCTGCTACATGTGGCTATTTAGCACTTGAAATGTGGTTACTGCAACTAAGGAAGTGATTTTTAAACTTTATTTAATGGTAATTTATTTAAATTTAAAAATGGAAATGGAAATGACCATGCATGGCTAATGATTGTCATAATGGAGGGCTCTGTTCTAGATCATTAAAGATCCTGACTCATTGTCATTATCTCCAATATTACATCTGCTTTAATCCTTGATGATTTCAATGTGCTCATATGTGATCCTTTCCACAAGCTGGGCTTTCAGTTCTTCCCCCTCCCCAGCTTTATTAAGATATAACTGACATGTAAACACTGTGTAAGTTCAAGGTATACAAAGTGTTGATTTGATTCATTTATACCTTGCAACATGATTACCACCGTAGCATTAGCTGACACCTCCGTCCTATGACAATTTCTTTCCTGTGTTAAGAACATTTAAGATCGGGCGCCTGGGTGGCTCAGTTGGTTAGGCGACTGCCTTCGGCTCAGGTCATGATCCTGGAGTCCCGGGATCGAGTCCCGCATCGGGCTCCCTGCTCAGCAGGGAGTCTGCTTCTCCCTCTGACCCTCCTCCCTCTCATACTCTCTGTCTCTCATTCTCTCTGTCTCAAATAAATAAATAAAATCTTTAAAAAAAAAAAAAAAGAACATTTAAGATCTGTGGGAATTCACAGTGTCCGGATAGACAAAATTTGACTCGTATATGCCTCCCTGGATGGGACTAATTGAAAAGCCAAGGAGGAGTGCCCCGAACACTGGGCCTCCCTTGGAGTTTCTTGGCTGAAAGCGGCCAGATTCTTACTGAGGCTCAAAGTTCTCATCTAGGGAGTAAATGTTTAAATTTTGAAGAAAAACAGGCACCTGTGGTGGTCACGTACTTCATGAACCCCTTGCTTCCTCGCCCTTATCACACACTGCCTCATATATTATTGTCCTGACCATTAAAGTTACACTTTCTTCCTTGTTTTGTGCTTGTGCTTGGTGTATGGATAAGACCCCAATAAAAGTGGAGACAAAGCTTGGCTCGAGGCCTTTCGCCACTAGAGCGTCTGGTCCCCAGGCCTCTCCTTTCTCCTAAGATGTCTGGAGTGACCTTTTCAATTCGCTGTCTCAGGGCGACAAAGATCTACTCTTTTAGCAACATTCAGGTATATGACACTTGAATGTTATAATCACTATACTGTAATCAGAATGCTCTACCCTAGATCCCCAGAACCTATTAATCTTATAAATGGAAGCTTTGGCCCACATGTCCCCATTTTTGCTCCCCCCCAGCCCCTGGTAACCACCTCTATACTCTCTGTTTCTTTGAGTTTGACTCTTTTAGATTCCACATATAAGTGACATCATAAAATATTTGTCTTTCTGTGTCTGACTTATCTCACTTATCCCATCAAGATCCATCCAAGTTGTCACAAATGGCAGGATGTCATCATTTCTCATGGCTGAATAATATTCCATTCCAATATATATATTCCATTAATTAATTATATAATTATTATATAGTATATATAATAATTATATAATACAATTAATATATAATATTCCACAATATTCCATTCCATTCATATATACACATATGTGTGTATATATGATATATGGGATATATATATATGATATATATATGATATATATATCACATCTTCTTTATCCAGTCATCCTTCAATGGGTACTTAATGTTTTCTCCATGTCCTGGCTATTGTGAATAATGCTGCAATGAACATGGGGGTGCACATATCTCTTTGAGAGTCTGATTTAATTTTCTTCAGAAAAATATACAGACTGGAATTCCTGGATCATATGCTAGTCCTATTTTTAATTTTTTGGGGAACTTCCACTGTTTTCCACAGTGGCTGCACCATTTACATTCCTACCAACAGTGCACAAGAGTTCCCTTTTCTCTGCACCCTTGCCAGCACTTGTTTCCTTATGTCTCTTTGGTGACCTTGGCCTTTCAGTTCTTGAACCCCTCTCCTGCATTGGCCTTGTCCTCCACTTACTTTCATAGGTTTGCTCAAGACATTTTTCATTAGCAATAACTACAGCTCTGCCATCGTCTTATTTTCAAACACCCCACTTTTGATGACCACTTGCTATATTCCTAGCTTACTGTCTCTAGAATTCCAAGCCCCACAAACTTTCAGGACCACTGGGACATTATTTCCATTGATCCTACCATCTTGTTGGTACTTTGTTTTACCTCGTTTGTATTGAGTATTCTTCCAATTACTGTACTCTTCTTGAGCTCTGTTCTGGGATATAGGTAAGTTTAAGAGACAGCTTGATCCTTTAGGGTCTTGCTTTCAAGTGAGGAGGCCAGAGCAGCCTAATTTTATCCCATTATTGAGGCAACACCCTTCTGAGCCCTTGAGCAGTGCCTTGTGTGTTATGAGGCTTTCTACTCTGGGGTATTCTCTTCACACTCAAGTACACTCAGCTGAAAACTTAAGGGAACCCTCTGCAGCTCTCTAGAGTTCTCTCTCTCAGCATCTATCCTCTCTGGGTCTCTCCTCTACAGACCCTAGCTGCTGTGGCCTCCCCAGAGCCCCCACACCATTTCCTCATCTCCGGGAAGTTGCCAGGTTCTGTCCAGGCCCTCCCTTCTTGCACTGCCTCCTGGACTCTCTCCAGGAAGTATGCTGGGCGATTATAAACTCAATCTGTTTGTTTCTCATGTCTCAGGGATTCCTGCCAGTGCTGCCTGTTCTCCAGTGTCTAAACACCATTGTTTGAGAGTGTATATATATATATACATACATGCACACACACTCATATACTAGAAGGGAGGCGGTCCAATGTTTTAGTTATTTAACATGGGAGAGTGAATCTTTACTTTTTTTATTATGTTATGTTCATCACCATACATTACATCATTAGTTTTTGATGTAGTGTTCCATGATTCATTGTTTACATATAACACCCAGTGCTCCATGCAGAACATGCCCTCTTTAATACCCATCACCAGGCTAACCCATCCTCCCACCCCCCTCCCCGATAGAACCCTCACTTTGTTTCTCAGAGTCCATAGTCTGTCATGGTTCGTCTCCCCCTCTGATTTCCCCCCTTCATTCATCCCCTCCTGTTATCTTCTTCCTCTTCTTCTTCTTTATTTTTTAACATATAATGTATTATTTGCTTCAGAAGTACAGATCTGTGATTCAACAGTCTTGCACACTTCACAGTGCTCACCATAGCACATACCCTCCCCAATGTCTATCACCCAGCCACCCCATCCCTCCCACCCCACCCCCCAGTCCAGCAACCCTCAGTTTGTTTCCTGAGATTAAGAATTCCTCATATCAGTGAGGTCATATGATGCATGTCTTTCTCTGATTGACTTATTTCGCTCAGCATAATACCCTCCAGTTCTAACCATGTCATTGCAAATGGCAAGATTTCATTCTTTTTGATGGCTGCATAATATTCCATTGTATATATATACCACATCTTCTTTATCCATTCATCTGTCGATGGATATCTTGGATCTTTCCATAGTTTGGCTATTGTGGACATCGCTGCTATGAACATAGGGGTGCACCTACCCCTTTGGATCCCTACCTTTATATCTTTGGAGTAAATACCCAGTAGTGCAATTGCTGGATCATATGGTAGCTCTATTTTCAACTTTTTGAGGAACCTCCATACTGTTTTCCAGAGTGGCTGCACCAGCTTGCATTCCCACCAACAGTGTAGGAGGGTTCCCCTTTCTCCACATCCCCCCCAACATCTGTCATTTCCTGACTTGTTAATTTTAGCCATTCTGACTGGTGTGAGGTGATATCTCATTGAGATTTGGATTTGGATTTCCCTGATGTCGAGCAATGTTGAGCACTTTTTCATGTGTCTGTTGGCCATTTGGATGTCTTCTTTGGAAAAATGTCTGTTCATGTCTTCTGCCCATTTCTTGATTGGATCATTTGTTCTTTGGGTGTTGAGTTTAAGAAGTTCTTTATAGATTTTGGATACTAGCCCTTTATCTGATATGTCATTTGCAAATATCTTCTCACATTCTGTCGGTTGTCTTTTGGTTTTGTTGACTGTTTCCTTTGCTGTGCAAAAGCTTTTTATCTTGATGAAGTCCCAATAGTTCATTTTTGCCCTTGTTTCACTTGCCTTTGGTGATGTTTCTAGGAAGAAGTTGCTTCGGCTGAGGTCGAAGAGGTTGCTGCCTGCATTCTCCTTTAGGAGTCCTGTCTCACACTTAGGTCTTTCAACCATTTGGAGTCTATATTTGTGTGTGGTGTAAGGAAATGGTCCAGTTTCATTCTTCTGCATGTGGCTAGCCAATTTTCCCAACATAATTTGTTGAAGAGACTGTATTTTTCCCATTGGACATTCTTTCCTTCTTTGTTGAAGATTAGTTGACCAAGGAGTTGAGGGTCCATTTCTGGTCTCTTTATTCTGTTCCATTGATCTATGTGTCTGTTTTTGTGCCAGTACCATACTGTCTTGATGATGACAGCTTTGTAATACAGCTTGAAGCCCGGAATTGTGATGCTGCCAGCTTTGCTTTTCTTTTTCAACATTCCTCTGTCTATTCGACGTCTTTTCTGGTTCCATACAAATTTTAGGATGATTTGTTCCATTTCTTTGAAAAAAGTGGATGGTATTTTGATACAGATTGCATTGAATGTGTAGATTTCTCTAGGTAGCATTGACATCTTCACAATATATGTTCTTCCGATTCATGAGCATGGAACGTTTTTCCATTTTTTGTGTCTTCCTCAATTTCTTTCATGAGTATTTTATAATTTTCTGAGTACAGATCCTTTGTCTCTTTGGTTAGATTATTCCTAGGTGTCTTATGGTTTTGAGTGCAAATGTAAATGGGATTGACTCCTTAATTTCTCTTTCTTCTGTCTTGTTGGTGTATAGGAATACCACTGACTTCTGTGCTTTGATTTCATATCCTGCCACTTCACTGAATTCCTGTATGAGTTCTAGCAGTTTTGGGGTGGAGTCTTTTGGGTTTTCCACATAAAGTATCATATCATCTGCAAAGAGTGAGAGTTTGACTTCTTCTTTGCCGATTCCAATGCCTTTGTTTTCTTTTTGTTGTCTGATTGCTATGGCTAAGACTTCTAGTACTATGTCGAATAGCAGTGGTGATAGTAGACATCCCTGCCATGTTCCTGACCTTAGAGGGAGAGCTCTCAGTTTATCCCCATTGAGAATGATATACGCTGTGGGTTTTTCATGGATATCATTTATGATATTGAGGTATGTACCCTCTATCCCTATACTCTGAAGAGTTTTGATCAAGAAACGATGCTTTACTGTGTCAAATGCTTTTTCTGCATCTATTGAGAGAATCATATGGTTCTTTTCCTTTCTTTTATTAATGTATTGTATCACATTGATTGATTTGCAGATGTTGAACCAACCTTGCAGCCCAGGGATAAATTCCACTTGGTCGTGGTGAATAATCCTTTTAATGTACTGTTGGATCCTATTGGCTAGTATTTTGGTGAGAATTTTTGCATCCGTGTTCATCAAGGATATTGGTCTGTAATTCTCCTTTTTTGATGGGGTCTTTGTCTGGTTTGGGGATCAAGGGAATGTGGCCTCATAAACGAGTTTGGAAGTTTTTCTTCCATTTCTATTTTTTGGAACAGTTTTGGAAGAATAGGTATTAATTCTTCTTGAAATGTTTGGTAGAATTCCCCTGGGAAGCCACCTGGCCCTGGGCTTTTGTTTATTGGGAGATTTTTGATGACTGCTTCAATTTCCTTAGTGGTTATAGGTCTGTTCAGGTTTTCTATTTCTTCCTGGTTCAGTTTTGGTAGTTGATACATCTCTAGGAATGCATCCATTTCTTCCAGGATATCTAATTTGCTGGCATAGAGTTGCTCATAATATGTTCTTATAATTGTTTGTATTTCTTTGGTGTTGGTTGTGCTCTCTCCTCTTTCATTCATGATTTTGTTGATTTGGGTCATTTCTCTTTTCTTTTTTATAAGTCTAGCCAGGCGTTTATCAATCTTGTTAATTCTTTCAAAGAACCAGCTCCTAGTTTCATTGATCTGTTCTACTGTTCTTTTAGTTTCTATTTCATTGATTTCTGCTCTGATCTTTATTATTTCTCTTCTCCTGCTGGGTTTAGGCTTTATTTGCTGTTCTCTCTCCAGCTCCTTTAGGTGTACGGTTAGGTTGTGTATTTGAGACCTCTCTTGTTTCTTGAGAAAGGCTTGTATTGCTATATACTTTCCTCTTAGGACTGCCTTTGCTGCATCCCAAAGATTTTGAAGAGTTGTGTTTTCATTTTCATTGGTTTCCATGAACTTTTTAAGTTCTTCTTTAATTTCCTGATTGACCCATTCATTCTTTAGTAGGATGCTCTTTAGCCTCCATGTATTTGAGTTCTTTCTGACTTTCCTCTTGTGGTTGAGTTCTAGTTTCAAAGCATTGTGATCTGAAAATAGGCAGGGAATGACCCCAATCTTTTGGTACCGGTTGAGACCTGACTTGTGACCTAGGATGTGATCTATTCTGGAGAATGTTCCATGGGCACTAGAGAAGAATGTGTATTCTGTTGCTTTGGGATGGAATGTTCTGAATATACCTGTGAAGTCCATTTGGTCCAGTGTGTCATTTAAAGTCTTTATTTCCTTGTTGATCTTTTGCTTAGACGATCTGTCCATTTCAGTGAGAGGGGTGTTAAAGTCCCCCACTATTATTGTATTGTTGTCGATGTGTTTCTTTGCTTTTGTTATTAATTGCCTTATATAATTGGCTGCTCCCATGTTAGGGGCATAGATATTTACCATTGTTAGATCTTCTTGTTGGATAGATCCTTTAAGTAGGATATAGTGTCCTTCCTCATATCTTATTACAGTCTTTGGTTTAAAATCTAATTTGTCTGATATAAGGATTGCCACCCCAGCTTTCTTTTGGTGTCCATTAGCATGGTAAATGGTTTTCCACCCCTTCACTTTCAATCTGGGGGTGTTTTTGAGTCTAAAATGAGTTTCTTGCAGACAGCATATTGATGGGTCTTGTTTTTTTTATCCAGTCTGATAGCCTGTGTCTTTTGATTGGGGCATTTAGCCCATTTGTATTCAGGGTAACTATTGAAAGATAGGAATTTAGTGCCGTTGTATTGCCTGTAAGGTGACTGTTACTGTATATTTTCTGTGTTCCTTTCTGGTCTATGTTGCTTTTAGGCTCTCTCTTTGCTTAGAGGACCCCTTTCAAGATTTCCTGTAGGGCTGGTTTCATGTTTGCAAATTCCTTTAATTTTTGTTTGTCCTAGAAGTTTTTATCTCTCCTTCTATTTTCAATGACAGCCTAGCTGGATATAGTGTTCTTGGCTGCATATTTTTCTCATTTAGTGCTCTGAATATATCATGCCAGTCCTTTCTGGCCTGCCAGGTCTCTGTGGATAGGTCTGTTGCCAGTCTAATGTTTCTACCATTTTAGGGTACATATCTCTTCTCCCGAGCTGCTTTCAGGATTTTCTCTTTGTCTCTGAGATTTGTAAGTTTTACTATTAGATGTTGGGGTGTTGACCTATTTTTATTGATTTTGAGAGGGGTTCTCTATGCTTCCTGGATTTTGATGTCTGTTTCCTTCCCCAAATTAAGGAAGTTCTCTGCTATAATTTGCTCCAATATACCTGCTGCCCCCCTCTCTCTTTCTTCTTCTTTTGGGATCCCAATTATTCTAATGTTGTTTCGTCTTATGGTATTGCTTATCTCTCGAATTCTGCCCTCGTGGTCCAGTAGTTGTTTATCTCTCTTTTTCTCAGCTTCTTTATTTTCCATCATTTGGTCTTCTATATTACTGATTCTCTCTTCTGCCTCATTTATCCTAGCAGTTAGAGCCCCCATTTTTTATTGCACCTTATTAATAGCCTTTTTGATTTTGACTTGGTTAGATTTTAGTTCTTTCATTTCTCTAGAAAGGGTTTCTCTAATAACTTCCATGTTTTTTTCAAGTCCAGCTAGTATCTTTAAAATCATTCTGAACACTAGTTCTGACATCATACTAATGTCCGTATTGAATAGATCCCTGGCAGTCGGTACTGCCTCTTATCCTTTTTATTGAGGTGATTTTTTCCATCTTGTCATTTAGTCCAGAGGAGAAGAGATGAATGAGAGAACAAAATGCTAACAGGGTAACAAAGTCCCCAGAAAATACAGTCTCAGAAAAGACCTGAAACTGGGGGAAAAGAAAGGGAAAGGAAGAAAAAAGAAAAAGACAAAAACAAACAAAAACAGAACAAAACAAACAAACAAAAAAAAACAGAATATGATCAAATATGATCAGGCTGGTGCATAGGTCAGTGCCACACACTAGATTTTTGGTGTATTTTGGTCTTAGAAGAAAGTGCCTTCCAAAATTTTAAAGAAAGAAAAACATATATGTACAAAAATAAGGGTTAATACGATGAAGGGATGTAATATGACTGTTAAGATGAAAATTATAGAAGATTTTATAAAAGGAATTGATAAGAAGTTGTTTGAAAAAAGAAAGAAGAGGATTTAAAAAAAAAGAAAAAAAAGGGAGAGAATGTGATCAGGCAGGAGACTAGAACAAAGCCATGCAGTAGAGATTTAGGGTATATTTGGATCTGTTAGAAGAAACTGTATCTCAAAATTTTAAAGAGAGAACAACTTATATATATATGCCAAAAATATGGGTAACTACTATGAAGGGATAGAATATGACTCTAAAAATGAAAAATAAAAATATTTTTTAAAAAAGGGGTTGATAAGATGTTGGTTGAAAAAAAGGAAAAAGAAAAATTCAAAAAAAAAAAAACAGTTAAAAAAATTAACTTTGAATGACTCAAGAATCATGGTAAAAAAACCATGAATTCTATATGCAGTATTCCCCTAGCGCTGGAGTTCTGCCATTCTCATTGATCGGTAAACTTGTCCCTGGCTGGCTGTTCTTGCTGATCTTCTGGGGGAGAGGCCTGTTGCTGTGGTTCCCAAATGTCTTTGCTGGAGGCGGAATTGCCCCGCCCTTGCTCAGCCCGGGCTAAGTAATCTGCTCGGGTTTGCTCTCGGGAGCTTTTGTTCCCTGCAAGCTTTCCCTACAGCTTTGGAGGCTGAGAGTGAAAGTGGCAGCCTCCCAGTCTCCGCCCCGGAGGAGCCAAGAACTTGGGGCCCCGCTCCTCAGTGCGCCCCCAGAGAAAAGCAATCACTCCCATCTCCCTGGTCTCTGGCCACACTCCGTGCTCACCCGGCCTGTGACCAAGCATTTCTATCTCTGGCTCACGACCCAGTGTGGAGTCTCCAAACCCAGCAGATCCCTGCGGTGCGCTCCCACGCTGCTCCTCCTGGAGGGAGGAAGGGGAGTCTTCCCCTTTGGCCTCTAAGTATCACCCTTTGGCCTCTAAGACACCCATCTGCCGCTCGTTGGGTCCCTACTGGAGGAGCAGTGGCCTGATTGTGCCGCGGATCACGATTTATTGCAACCCTGAGCTGAGAGCCCACTCCTCGGCTCCGTCTCTGCAGCCAGCTTCCCCACTCCGATACCTGGGAGCTCTGCCACACTCAGGCACCCCTGGTCTTTCTGTGACCCCGAGGGTCCTGAGACCACGCTGTCCCATGAGGGTTCCACCCCCCGCTTAGCCACTGGAGCAACGTCCCTCAGCAGAGCCGACTTCTAAAAGTTCCGATTTTGTGCTCCATGGCTCTATCACTTGCCAGAAGCGGCCGACGGAGGCCCCCTCCCCTGCCATCTATCCTCCCGAATATCGCCTCAGATTCACTTCTCCGAACATCCTACCTTCCAGAACATGGTCGTTTTTCTGTTCAGGGAGTTGTTGGTATTCTTTTCTTTGATCTCCTGTTGAGTTCGTAGGTGTTCAGAATGGTTTGATCCCTATCCAGCTGAATTCCTGGAACCAGACAAAATCCAGGTCTCCTACTCCTCTGCCATCTTGCTCCACCCGCTTGGGAGGGTGATTCTTGACCATCAGGTAGAAATCGTCATTTTCCCTCTTCTTCACACCCATCCTTACTCAGCTCAGACCTCATGCTCAGTCACTGTAGACATCACCTTGCTCTTTTCTTCTAGCTCAACAAACCACAGCCCTGGTTAAATCCAGATCTCTGCCAATCCCTTGTCTGCCTCTGCAGATGAGCATGCCTACATAGAAACACCCACATGGCAGCAGCTTTGTCTTTACATTTATGGCTGTGGACCATTCATGATGCCTGACAAACACATTGTCTGTCTCCAATCCAATCTCTAAATGGCCATGCCAAACTTTCTCCTCAAGCCCCCAATTTTTCCACCACCATCCTCTCTCTCTCAGTTTCCAACTTTATTGGAAAATTTAAGCCACCAGAGACTTTCAAAGATGGTCCCCACCAGCTTCACTGACCCACCCTCCCCTGCACTCAGCCGCCTTTTGGCCTATTCCAGAGATGACCATACTCCCTTCATTAACCTATCTCTTCCTCTGTGATTGAGGCCTCAGGCTTCTCATTTAAAAAGACTTTGCTCCAGAGATTCTCCCTTCTCTCTCCCACATCATCAGGCATTTGAATTCCATTGGATGATTCCCATTACTCAGTGTTCCTCTCATCTTAAAGGAACTCATGACCCTGCTTCCTCCTCGTTTCTGTATCACCTCTTTGCTACCCATTTGAAGCAATACTCAGTGAAAAACCTCACTCACTATCATTAATCCATCTCTACCCACTTTCTCTTGATTCCATTCTTATCAGGCTTTAGCTGCCAATATGCACCTAAAAGTGCTCTCATCAAGGTTGCTGTGATTTCCATGTTGCTAAAGCCAGAGGTCAATTCTCAGTTCTCATGCTTGTGACCCATCAGCAGCATTGACTTAATAAATACTCTCTTCTCTTTGAGACATTTTCTGCTTTGGCCTCTAAGACACCATATGTATCTGCCTTTTTTCTCAGTCACCTGCTGGTTTCTCCTCTTGCCCATGACCTTGTCATGTGGAATGCCTCAGATTCAATCCATTATCCTCTTCTTTATCAATACCCTCCCTTTTGATGATCTTATCCTATCTGGTGGCCTTATGCACCATCCATATGCTGTGACACCACTTCCCCAATTGCATCTTTAACCCAGACTGTTGTTCCAAACTCAAGACATACACACCTAACTGCTTACCCAACAACTCCACTTGGGTGCCTAAGGGACATCTCCAGCTCGTCATGGATGAACTAGAACTCTTTCCCACTCATCCAGTGTCTTCCTAATTGGTTTCCTTGCCTCTATCCCTTTCTCCCATAATCTATTCTCAACATAGCAGCTGGAATAAGCAATCCTTTTAAAATTAAGTCACCAGCATCCCTCCTTTGCCAACAACTTTGGTGCCTCCATTTTATTCAGATTGAAAGACAAAGTCCTTGCCATGGCCTGCAGCCTGCTTATCTGGGTCCTGTGACTTCTCGACTGTGTTCCCTATGCCTTTCTTTTGCTCATTTTGTTGTGGGTGTACTGGCCTCTGTGTTCTCTGAAACATGCAGCTGTGCTCCCTGCCTAAGGCCTTTGCATGAGCTAGTCTCTGCCCAGAACATTTTCCCCTTATTTATCAGCCTGGCTCACTTCTTCATCTCCTTCAAGTCTTTGCTCAAATGCTACCTTCTCAATGAGGTGATCTGATGGTTCCACTTAACTCCATAACTAGTCTTCCCTTCTGCTCTGACCCAGCTCCACTCTCCACTCTGGTCCTTGCCATTTTCCTCCTCCCTCCCTCCCTTCCTTCCTTTCTCTTTCCTTCCTTTCTTTTTTTCTGTAAGTGCTTCTTGCCATTTTCAGATAATTCACTTGCTCATTATGTCTCTTACAGCTAAGAAATAAGCTCAATGAGGCTCCAGAACCTGATTTCATTCACTGATGTCTCCATGTGCATAGAACACTGTCAATGCACACAAATACTTGATATATATTTGTGTTAAAAAGATGTTGGTTGAAATTCCTAATTCCTTTTGTCTGAGAGTGTGTGTGTGTTTCTCTATTGTTTATAGTTTCCTGCTGTTCATTTTAATCTGATTTCACCACCTGAATTGCTTCTCAGCCTTTTGGCTAAGATCAAGTGTGATTTGACCACCCGGACAAAAGTATTGAGGTGAAGAGAAAGAGAAAAGCCATTTCAATGATTTGGGACCATGAACCTGAAAGATTTTCATCTTGAAAATCATCATGCCAAAGAGTCTGGGTTTAAGACCAGTGATGACAATATCCTACCTTCCCTGAACCCAAATATCACTAATGCCACCTTGCATTAGGTTGGCAAGAGTTGGTTGTGAGATCCAGCCGGGCTCTGCATTCAGTGCAGTCTGCTTGGTTCTTTCTCTCCCTCTCCCTCCTCTCCCCCTCCCCTTGCTTGCACTCTCATACTCTCTTTTGCTCTCTCAAATAAATAAATAAAGTATTACTTACTTACTTACTTACTTACTTACTTACTTAATCTTTTCTTTTTTAAAGGATGGCAAGAGTGTAGTGCTCTTCCCATAAATGTGATCAGTGAGCACTGATTGTCTATCCCCTCTCTGCACTTTGGACCATGGAATGGTCAGTGTCTTTCCCAATATGACCACTGCACAGTCATATCATTTGAACCCATCTGATTACTTTTCAGCTTTTGATTTATAAGCTCAGTCTCCTATCTCTCTGGTCAGCTTCCACTTGACAGTTAATGGAAATGAATTGTGTTTCCTGGTCTGGACTATACATTATGTTTTGAGTGTTTCCCACCTTTATTTGCTTAACAAAGGTGGAACATTAAATGGTTCAACTCTGTGTTTCACACATGAGACATGTGCATCTAAAGGCATTACCTCTTCTGCTTTACTCAAGTTACCAGATATGCAGCTATGTGTGTGCACATGTACCTGCCCCACAAGGCCATGAGCAACCTTGGGACAAGATTCTTTGAGGCAAGTTTGTAGCAACTGGACCAGTACATACCTGGTCCAGCACAAGTGAGAAACTATCACATAATGAACTGGACAATTTAGCAGCAATGCTAAGGTCAATGCTTTAATATAAACTATACACAGTTAGGAAAACAACTCCCCATGATTGCATTAATATCTTTGCCACAACGATTTCTCTGCTTATTCTCCTTGCTAAATTTCCCTCTTTCCATCATATGAATTAGAGAATTCAGTTTGTTCTCCCCTTGCCAGAAGGAATTCAGAGCCCTTCTAAACTTAATTAGCCATGTAATTTACCCATGGGCTGTTCTTCTTCCAGAGTGTTTTAAGTTTTAATTCCAATATAGTTAACATGCAATGTTATATTAGTTTCAGGTGTACAATATAGCAATTCAATACTTCCATACATCACCTGATGCTTATCACAGCAAGTGCACTCCTTGATCCCCATCACCTATTTCACCCACTCCTCACACACCTCCCCTCCAGTAACCATCTGTTTGTCTCTTTCTTTGTTTCTCTCTCTCTCTCTTTTTTCTTTGCCCATATGGTATTGTCTTTCTCTGATTGATTTGTATCACTTAACATTATACTCACTAGCTCCATGCAATGCATGTCATTGCAAATGACAAGATTTCATTCTTTTTTAGGGCTGAATAATATTCCATTGTAGACATATACCACATCTTTATCCATTCATCAGTTGATGGACACTTGGGCTGCTTCCATAATTCGGCTATTGTAAATAGTGCTACAATAAACATAGGGGTGTTTATAGGGGTGTATGTATACCTTTGAATTAGAGTTCTTGTATTTTTTGGGTAAATACCCAATAGTGGGATTCCTGGATTAGAGGGTAGTTCTATTTTTAATTTTTGAGGAACCTCCATCCTGTTTTCCACACTGGCTGCACCAGTTTGCATTTAGCAACAGTGCATAAGGTTTCCTTTTTCTCCACATCCTCACCAACACCTGTTGTTTCTATGTTGTTGACTTTAGCCATTCTGACAGGTGTGAGGTGACATTACATTGTAGTTTTAATTTGCATTTCCTTAAAGATGAGTGATGTTGAGCATCTTTTCATGTGGATGTCTTCTTTGGAGAAATGTTGGTTTATGTCTCCTGCCCATTGTTAAATTGGATTATTTGGTTTGGGGGTATTCAGTTGTATTATTTATTTTTATATTTTGTCTTCCAAAGCTTTAAGGTCAATAATCTAAATATTTTCTTTCTGTGGTGAAGATTGGACCCCAAGGTGTCCAGACAAGGACAGAGAAGGAGCAGCTGGAGGAGGATGGGATCTGTCTCTGTGAGGTTACAGTGGGAAAAGTAGGACCTCTGTTCCATGCAGGCTGTGTCTTTGATAGGCACATTAGAGTATGCATGCGTATGCCCATGCATATGTGTGTTTGTGTTCAGATATTTGAAAAGAGCAAAAGTATAATTACATTTGAGGAACTAGGCAGGGCCCCCTTGCTTCTGGGGAGAGACTATCACTTGAGACCGAGTATGTAAGGTAGGGGTGGGGAAAGCTAGCACCAGCAGCTGCTTTTAATAATGCCACTCATCTCTGCTGATTAATATGCTTGTCAAAATAAAAGGGAAATGGAAATGCCCCCCAGCGCTGGGAGTGGGTTGGTTGAGCCGTCCAGCCTCAGATTAATTACTGGTGCTCTCATCTCCTCTCTTGGGCTCCAGATACAATAAAACAATAATGGAGGAGACACGCACACAGATCTGTCTTGCCCCTTGTATATCCAGCTGGGCCCAGAGCCAGTTGTGCTCTGCTGGCATTCAGTTCCCAAGGGGGTTGGAGCCCGGCTTGTTCCCAGCCAAAACTCCCCAAAGGCATCAGCAGTTTACAGAAAAGTTGGCAAGCTCTGCGAGCTCCATCAAGAAGGGCACCAGAGACCAAAGCAGTTTTCCACCTTCAAACAAAAGCAAGTGGAACTTGGGACAGATTTGGGTTTACTCTAGACAGAAGGTAGGTGACCAAGTTGGCTCAGGGAATAGATTGCCCACAGCCGGGAGAATGGATGGGGCCCTGGGGATGGGGCACACTGAAGTGGTTTGGATGCTTTGGTCTACATAGATGAGTGTTGAATTGCACTAAATTGTACATAATATAGATAAAGGAAATAGCTCTTCTTATTACACCTCAGAACAATAGAACCAGGAATTACCCCAGGAAGTTTCAAAAGAACTCTTTTCTTTTGGTTCCAACAATAGTTTTTGAATTTTGGGGCAGAGGCAATTCAAAGCAATGTTTTCACCAAAAAAAAAAAGCTTCATTTTTCTCCTAGGTATATGGAGAGATGTTGTTTCCACCTCTCCTGTGGTTGAGGTTACATAATGAGTGGGAGTGGGATGTGGGTGCAAGCAATGTAACTTGATCCCCAAACTTCCTGTGAGGGCTCTGTGTTCTCTCTCCTATTACTGCAGACAGTCTCGTGGAGCTGCTTCAGTAGGGTAGAGATGCAAGGTGGAAGGACTCTGGGTCTTTAAATGACTTTGTGGAGCAGACCTACCCCTGCCCGGCCAAGTACTCCACTGACCCAGACTGGGTGGCAGACAAGACTGTTTCTTAGTGCGTGAAGCCTAGGGCAGCCATAACAAGGTACCACAAACTGGGTTTGCTTAAAAAACAGAAATATATTGTTTCACATTTCTGGAAACTGATCTGGGTCATGTTGTCTGTGAAGGCTCTAGAGGAGGATGCTTCTTTGCCCCTTCCTGGCTTCTGATGGTTGTGGCATCCTTGACATTCCTTGGTTTGTAGCTGGCCACTGCAACCTCTGTCTGTCTATCACATGAGGTTCTCCTTGTGGGTCTTTCTAGGAGTCCAAATTTCCATCTTACAGACACCAGTCATGGATTACAACCCACCTTAGTCCAGTATGACTTCATCTTAACTTGATTTGTATCTGCAAGGAACTTGTCCCACATTGTCCTAAATTTCCCATATTATTGCATTTATCATGCTGAGCAATGATGTCATATTTACTTAGATAAGCAAGCTTTTTGTCTCCTCCTCTGCTACACTGTTCATGTCCTAGAGGCAGGACTTTCTTGTTCTTTATTGTATCTCCTGTGTGTGGTGCATAATATATTCCTTAATAAATTCTTTTCAGGTAAACAAATGGATGATGCAGGGAGGACTGGATGCTCTGGCACAAGCAGCATTAGGCTAACTTTCTGCCTTTAGGATTGTTGCAATCCTTGATGGCTTCCTTGTTGCTAAATCCACAGGCTTATTCTCACTTCCCTTGTCTTTCTTGTTTCATGTACCACAGCTGATGCCCTTGAATATCCCCACATATTAATGATGCTTCAAGAATCTGGCTTCCTTGTGTTCCTGGCTCTCAGCTTACCATCAGTTCCTTCTTAAAAACTGCTTGTTTCTCATTTCTATTTGGACCCTTTGCTTATTACCTCAAACCCCACCTCTAACAGAAATTGTTTCTTTCACTCCCTCCATAGGTAGACATGGTTGGTTGAACTGAGTTGAATTTCTTCTTAATCTGTCTCCCAGTCCAGAATCTGCTTCAGAGTGGCCACTCATCACAACGGAGTCTCCCCACATGGGGTTGAGACCTACCTGCTCCTCCCCATCTTTTCCAAGAATGACATCTCAGAATGTAGTTAGGAGGTGTTCCCTACAGACCACCAGGGGCCCTCAGGGATGGCAGGACCCTAAAGGTGACCTTGTCCACTAAGCCCTGCTTATTTTTAAAAAAACAACTTAAAAAAGTAGGCTTTATTTTTTAGAGAAGTTTTAGGTTCACAGCAAAATTGAACTGAAAGTATAGAGAGTTCCCACATACCCTCTGCCTTCACACATGTACAGCCTCCCCCACTGTTATGGATTGAATGGTTGTGTCTCCCCAGAATTCTTATGTTGAAATCCTATCTTCTAATTTGATAGTATAGGAGGTGGTACCTTTGGAAGTAATTAGGATTTCATGAGGTCATAAAGGTGGATCCTCACAAATGGGAGTACTTTTATAAGCAGTCACTAGAGAGAATGCTTCCTCTCTCTGCTCTATGCCAAGTGAGGATATAATAAGAAGTCAGCATTCTACAACCCAGAAGAGAACCTTCATCAGAAATCAGCCATACTGACACCTTGATCTTGGACTTCTAGCCTCCAGCACTGTAAGAAATAAATTTCTGTTGTTTATAAGCCACTAGTCTATGATATTTCTTTGTTAAGGAAACCTAAATGGACTAAGACACCCACGATCAATCTCCCATTAAGGGTGGTCCATTTGTTAGAATGAACTTGCATTGATACATCATCGTCACCCAAAATCCATAGTTTACATTACATAGTTGATATTACATTACATTCTACAGGTTATGAAAAATGTGTAGTTACATTTATCCACCATTATAGTATCATGTGGAATGGTTTCCCTGCCCTAAAAATCCTTTGCACTCTGCCTATTTCTCCCTCCCTCCCCTTTAACTCCTGGAAACCACTAAAATTTTTTACCTCCTTCATAGTTTTGTCTTCCAGAATGTCATATAGTTGGAGTTGTATAGTATGTAGCCTTTTAGGATTGGCTTCTTTCACTTAATAATGTAAATTTAGGCTCTCCATGTCTTGTCATGGCTTGGTGGTTCACTTTTTTTCTAGCACTGAGTACTATTCCCTTGTCTGGATGTACCACAGTTTATTTATCCATTCACCTACCAAAAGACATCTTGATTGCTTAAAGATTGACAATTATGAATAAAGTTTTCATTTTTTAAATTTTATTTATAGAGGGAAAGAGAGAGAGAGGGAGAGAGAGAGAGAATCTTAAACAGGCTCCATGCCTAGTGCATGAGCACAATGTGGGGCTCAATATCACAACCCTGAGATCATAACCTGAGCTGAAATCAAAAGTCAGACACCTAGCTGACTGACTAACATAGTGGTTTGACAATTCTATTACTCAGTGCTCGTCGTGGTAAGTGTAGTCACCATCTATCACCATACAATGGTGATATTATTATAATATTATTGAGTATATATTCCTTATGCTATATTTTTCATTTCTGTGACTTATTTATTTTATAACTGGTTAGTACCTCTTAATCCCCTTCATGTTTTTCACCCATTCCCCCAACCCCATTCCTCTTTGGCAACTGTCAGTTTGTTCCCTGTGTTTAAAAGCCTGTTTTTTGTTTGTTTTGTTCTGTTTTGTTTTGTTTAGATTCCACATATAAGTGAAATCATATATGAAAAGTAGCATGAAGTTTCCTCAAAAAATTAAAAATAGAAATACCATATGATCCAGTAATTCCATTATGGGGTATTTACCCAAAGAAAATGAAAACACTAATTTGAAAGGATACATACACCCCTATGTTTATTGCAGCATTATTTATAATAGCCAAGATATGGAGGCAAACCCAAGTTTCCATCAATAGATGCATGGGTATAAAAGATGTGGTAAAATGGTAATTACCCAGAAAAGAATGAAACCTGACCATCTGCAACAATACAGATGGACCTAGAAGGCATTATGCTAAGTGAAATAAGTCAGACAAAGTCAAATACTACATGATTTCATTCAATATCTTTAATAGATAGAGATCTATTAATATTTTCCATTTCTTCTTGTGTGAGTTTGGCAGATTGTGTTGTTAAAGGAACTGGTCCTGGTTATAAATGTGAACATAGAGCTGCTTATAGTATTCCTTTACTATCCTTTTTTTTTTTTTTAACTATTTTTTTTTTTTTGTCAGGGGGGTGGGAGAGGGAGAAGGGGGGAAGGACAGAGGGAGAAAAAGAATCTTAAGCAGGCTCCAGGCCTAACATGGAGCCAGATACAAGGCTCAATCTCACCACTCCAAGGTGACCTGAGTTGAAATCAAGTTGGGTGCTCAACCAACTGAGCCACCCAGGTGGCCCTACTATTACTGATCTTCATATCCATTTTTTTTCTTTTTTTGAGAGGGAGAGAAACACAGGCCGAGGGGGTTGGGGAGAGCAGAGGGAGAGGGAGAGAGAGAATCTTAAGCATGTTTCACACCCAGCACAGAGCCCAACATGGGGCTTGATCTCAAAATCCTGAGATCATGATCTGAGCTGAAATCAAGAGTTGAACACTTAACCAACTGAGACACCCAGGCACTCCTATTTTTTTTTTTTTTGTAATATAGCTCTCAATGTTGTAAATTCCGATTCCAGCACTGTTTTTGCTATATCCCACAGATATTGATAAGTTGTATTTAATTTTCATTTAGGTCAAAATATTTCTTTTTTTTTAAGATTTTATTTATTTATTTGAGAGAGAGAATGAGAGAGAGCATGAGAGGGAAGAGGGTCAGAGGGAGAAGCAGACTCCCCACTGAGCAGGGAGCCCGATGCAGGACTCGATCCAGGGACTCCAGGATCATGACCTGAGCCGAAGGCAGTTGCTTAACCAACTGAGCCACCCAGGCGCCCAAGGTCAAAATATTTCTAAGATTCTCTTGAGATGTCTTCTTTGACTCATGTGTGATTTACAAGTGTGTTGTTTAACCTCCATGTATTTTGGAATTTTCCAATTATCTGTCTGTTAATGATTTCTAGTTTAAGGGCTTGTGCATGGTATTTGGGGTAATGTAGTAGGGGATAAGTGTAGTTGGTAAGAAATGAAGCCCATTGACCCTAACCACAGCTTCTTTGAATGATACTAGGAAATAACTTCTAAATATGGTAACTATTAGGTATCTATTGTTGCATAACCAATTACTCCAAAGTTCAGCTGATTAAAACAACAAATATTTGTTATTTCTGTGGGCCAGGTATTCAGTATGGCTCAGCTGGGTGCCTCTGACTCAGAGTCTGTCATAAAGCTGCAATCAAATTGTGGGCCAGGGCTGTGCCTCATCTGAAGGTGCAATGAAGTGGGTGTGGGTTGTTGGCAGTCTTGGCACCTTGCTACATGAGTCTCCCAACAGGGCTGCCTTAATATACATAGCTGGCTCACCCAGGTGAACAATCCAGGAGAGATGGTCTGAGAGCACCCAAGAAGGAAGTCACAGTCTTTTTACATCTTACCTTTGAAAGTGATACCCCACCACTCTTGCTGTTTTCTATTCATTAGAAGTAAGTCACCAGTTTTTTCTTCTCCTGGACAGGAGGCCTCTGCTGCAACCATGTTATGCCAGATCATCAGTCAGGCCAAGAAGCATCCAAGCTTGATCCATCTCTTCGTATTTATTGGGGCAGGAGATACTGGAGCAGTGCTGTATGTCTTGTGCCTGGCATTGTTCAATCCAGATGTCAGTTGGGATAGGAAGAATAACCCAGAATGCTGGAACAAACTGGGTCCCAATGATCAATACAAGTTATACTCACTGAATGTAGATAACAGCAAACTGAAGAAAGAAGGTCCAGACTTCTAAATGAAATGTTTCACTATAAAGCTGCTTACAGTGAAAGTCTTCCAGAAGCCATCCACACAATTTTCCACTTATCCAGGAAATATTTCCCCTCTAAATGCACGAAATCATGTTGGTGTACTGTGTTGGGGTTTACACTGAATAATAAATATCTGAAACTTAAAAAAAAAAATAAAAAGAAGTAAGTCACCAAGTCCAGGTATACTCATAAGGAGGTATTGCACAGGGATGAGAATGTCAAAGAAAGCCATTTTAGAGGTTGCCAGCCACAAAGACCATGTGTCTACTTGCACAGACACTCTTAGTCTATATCTTTATGTATCTGTCCTGGTTTGGCTCCTCCTTTTCCTCTTTTGCTTTCCTTCCATTCCCTCTAGTGTTTGTACAATGCAATTCAAAAGCCATTTGTTGGGGCCAAACAAGTCTGATAAAAAGTTGATGAGATACATGCTATTTACATGGTCAAAAATGCTCCCCTCATTATACACACGTATTACAAAGGGGAAAAAAGTAATTTTACAGTGGAGAAGTCTGGCAGACAGCACCTCAATTAGTTGAATAAAGTTAACAGTGCCAGGAATAGGACAAGTTAAAATCACATTCCATTTGATAAGATGCAATGAGAACACGGCATCACTTATGTGATGTTCCTGCCAAAGATGGGTACCCTGCATTTAATTATGAGAGAACATTAGACTTATATACAAACTGGTAAGTATTCGATAGCCTGTGCTAAATGTAAGAGTCATAAAAATCAAAGAAAGACCAAGGAACTTCTCCAGATTGCAGGCAACTAAAAAAAGACATAATGACTAAATGCAACATATGATTCTGGTCTGGATCCTGTTTCTATAAAAACCATTATGGGGACATTGGTGAAGCCTGAATGGAGGTTAATGACTAGATAGGGCAAAGTACCAATGTTAATAGCCTGATTTTGATGGTTCTACTGTGGCTAGTTAGGAGAACATCTTTGTTTATAGGAGAGCCGCGTTACCATATTCAGGAGTGATGGGGCATCACATCAGCAACTTACTCTTAAACTCTTCCAAAAAAGAGTCCTTTGTACAGTACTTGTAACCTTTCTGTAAGTTTGAAATTTCTTTAAAATGTAATGTTTGAATGCCCCAATTAGGATGGAAAATTACATGATTACCCCACTTATGGATATAGGAGTTCCTCTAAAAGCTTCTTCCCCGTACCTGTTATTCCCATAAACACTTAATTCATCCTTTTGGTCATGTATTTTCCTCTGGAGAAAAACCTTCTCCAAAGCAACACTGAGGACACAGCCCCAGGACTGAGCTTGGAAATGTCAAATCTAATTAAATTATCCTAAGCACAGGAATTAGGGGAGCAAAAATAAATCTTACATTTGAAAACTGAATGTATATCAAGGAGAAGGTGGAAGAGATTGCATTGCCCACCAAATCCTTAAGATTTTGCTTCAGTTTAAAAGTAGAAATCCTGGGACGTCTGGCTGGATCAGTTGGTAGAATGTGTGACTCTTGATCTCAGGGTCCTGAGTTTGAGCCCCACGTTGGGCATAGAGATTACTTAAAAACAAACAAACAAAAAATTAAATAAATAAAGTAAAAATAGAAATCCTGATCCTTTGTGAGACTTTACAAATTAAATTGCCCTCATGGGGATGTCTGGACAGCTCAGACAGTTGAGCGTGTGCCTTCGGCTCAGGTCATGATCCCAGGATCCTGGGATCAGTCCCGCATCAGGCTCCTTCCTCAGTAGGGAGTCTGTTTCTCCCTCTACCTGCAGCTCTCCCTGCTTGTTCTCTCTTTCTCTCTGACAAATGGATAAAATCTTTAAAATAAATAAAAATAAATAAATAAATAAATTGCCCTCATGTACTTCCATATTTAGACTATGAAATGGAAACAAAAAGCTTTTGTACATACTACCAAACAACCTGCCAACTATCATCACCAAAACCTTTTATTGATGTAGGTTCTTAGAAGATCATAGGGACAAAAGTAGATGTTATACTCAGTGAAGATTCAAGGGGAAAACAGGGAGACGATCTAAACAATCATAGACCTTGAAATAAGGATTTCCTAGAACAACAGAAATACTGAAACCCAGGTATATGGAAATGGACCAAAGAATGGAAGGAATATAAAGAAATGAATAAAAATTTGCATTTCTGTGAAACTACTATAAAAACTATCCAATATTTCCATAAATTGACTAGTTTGGGAAAATAATTATAAAGAATATAAAAATTTGGGGGGTGTGGGGAAGTGAAGTTTATGACCACTAGAATCTCTTGGGTTTAAGGCCACAAGGTGCTTCAGGACTTCAGGGAGGGTGGTGGGGTGTCATGCTTCCACTCCTCCATGTGGCCAGGACTTCTGGATCTCTGCCTGTCTTACTGCATCTGGCACTCTCCCTTCCCACTGACTTCCACATATCCAAATAGACCATTTTTAGTCTTCATGAGTAAGAAGCATGAAGGTCAGATGCAACATTCCCCCATTTGATATAATCAAACACATACCCTCCTCAAATCTAAAGTATTTGACCTACTCTGCAGCCTAGGCTCTGTTGATTCTGGAAACTACACCAAACACAGTGTTAAGACATGAAATATTTCTTTCTTCTCTATCTAGGGTCACTCTTTGTTCTTTTCATATTTTCCCCTGAAGCTCCTGGACTTATTTCTAAGCTCTGTAACCTTGTCTGGGATGATTCATATCCTAAGTAATTTTTTCCTTTTTCATACGTTCCTTAAGTTATATTTTCAAGGAATTTGTCTATATCCACTAAGTTGTGAAATTTATCAACACAACATTAACCATCATATTGCCTGCTGATTCTTTTGGTGTCTGCAAGATCTATGTGCCTGCGATTTTCTCTTTCATTCCTGATGTTAGGAATTAGAGTTGTCTCCTTTTTTCTTGATCAGTCCAGCTATGGACTCATCCTATAGCAATTTAAGTTCATGTTTAACTCAGACCATTTCTGTCCTTTTGCTTCTCTTGAAATGCAAGTTGGTTAGGAGCTGGTAAATTCACAGGACCAGCTGAAGTCAGAGTTAGAGGAGGTATGGGTACACGCAAAGTCAGAGGCAGGATCTATGGAAGGTGGAGAGGCTGATAAGGAGGGAGTTCAAATGACTCAGAAGCTGGGTGGGTGCAGAACAGCAGCACAAAATAGCCAAGGCTATCCACCCTTCCGCAGTTATTACAGGGATACTTCCTGGTAATGTATTGTCAAGGACCATTTCCCAGCAAATTCTGAGACCTGAGGAACTGATCACTTGTGCTCTCCAGCTGTACATTAAACTCATAGGAGCGTTCAGAATGTGGAACTATATATAGAGAGTGTATGTTTCTCTCTAATATGGGAAGGAAGAGACATACAACAAGACTTCAGAGAGGGCAAAAAGGCTACATTTACTGACCTTCTTTTATGTAAACCAAAGTTCCCTCTGACATGTTTACATGATGGGTGATTCCTGGTTTCTAATTCCCCACAGCAGCATGTATTATTCATTATTTAATAAGAAAAACACATATTTTATTACTATGTATGCTACAGTTCGGTAAACTAGAAAGTGGTAAACAGTAAAGAAAAATCCCAATAAAATGAGTTGTTGATAATAAAATAAATTAAATAATAAAAAATTAAGACCAAGCTGAAAACCAATGAAAAGCAAAATATGAAAGCCTAACTTTTTTTTTATAAGATACTAAGCACTTCCCTTTGGCCTTGGATCAAACCCAGAATAGAACCTTGTCTGTACTCTTTTGAGTACAAGCAGGGAGTTTTAAGACTTCGCTCTGTTTTTCCAATGATCACATCCTTACTTGGATTATACAGTTGATACCACATCAATAAAATTTGGAGTTTTTAGCAGACCTTCAATGGAGATACATGGTGGAACACAGCATGTTTGTTTAAAAATGAGAATCCTGAATAGATAAAAGAACCAAGTGGAATGTTTACCCAGTCTGATTCACAAAAGACTCAAGCTCCTCCAGCTTAGCAATATGGGTACAAAGGAAGGACCTCCCTCTCCACTCCCCCTGGTATTCTTGATTTGGCCACTTGCATTTCAAGAATCCTTTGTTCCTGGTTTTAAAATGGGAGCCTAGTCTGTCTCATTTTTGTAAGAAAACATCTTCAAGTGATAGACCATCTTGTATTGAGGTATGATGTTACACATTCAAATTTAACACTGTCACTTGGGAAATTTCACTGAGTGCAGTGGTTTTCCTCCTTTTTCAGGAATCTGGACCCCTTTGTGAACTAATGATGGCAGGGACCCTTGCTTCATAAGGAGGCACAACCAAACATACAAAATGGGACTTCAGGTTGCTCGCCAATCCACCAAACCCAGGTGTGGATCCTACTTCAGAATATCTGTTCCAAGGGTCACGCTTTTGGGCAGTGTTCCCCAAATGGGAACCCTAAAGAGGATTTGAGAGATGCTCCAAGGCACTCCATCATTAATTGCTTTGTGCTCATCTGTGTTCACAGGTAAAACTATTTGTTTTACTGCATTTTACTCTAGATCTTCTCAGAGCCTTCCATATGTTAATATTCATGTAGAATCTTGTCTTTTTTTTTTTTTTATTTCCCACACATCTTTCCTCTACTCGGGGAAGTGTGGTCTATGCCACACCTCCCATGAGAACCCACAGCTTCCTGGCTTATAGCAGAAGCCATGCAAATGTCTCCATCTGGAAAAAGTCTAGAGCAGAGATGCCCAGGGGAGTGGGGAGGTATAGGGATGGTGAACTAATAATATCCTGCCATGTCCTGTTCAAGGATAAGGGAAGCCAGGGTGGAGGCTATGGTAAGCCAAGGTGAATATGTAACAATCCCAGGGCGGTCCCTTGGAGGAAGACTTCACTCCTGGGGCCCCAGGGAGAGTTGCTTCCTGCCAGCCTTGGAGAGCGTGCTGCAGAGAGGGGAGGCAGTCTCTGCTGGCTTCTGGCCCTGTAGATGATCAGATGTGCTGGGAGGGTTGGGCAGGCTGGGGAGGCAGTGTGGTTACATGATTTCACATACCCAGTCACATCATTTCAAATACCTACTGTGCACCTCACAGCTCAATGAGGCAAAACTAGATTTTGTTTTAAAATCAAATTTAATTTGATTTTTTGTTTATTGTTTTAACTCGTTTGGATCTTTCCTAAAACCAGATTAAAAACAAGCCAACAAACTTTTTTTTTTTAATAAAAGAAAAATTTCCCAACAAGCACTGAATTGAAAGGAACAGTGCAATGAACACTTGTACCCATTGTCAGTGTGGTCCCAACCTGTGTCCTCTATACCAGCCATGCCCCTACTCCCAGACTCCATTGGGTTATTTTGAAGCAAAGCCCAAAATATCATACCATTTCAGCCTTCAAGATGAATTCCAACAGATGAAGGCATAAACAACACATCCTGAATGCCGTTTACATATATAAAACATAATAATTAATTAACATTACATAGTATTAAGTCAATGTTGTCATTTCCTGATTGTTTCATGAATGCCTTTTTATAGCAATTTTGTTCAAAACAGTAATCAAACAAATTCTGCATATTATATTCAACTGATATATCTCCTCCTTTTTAAACTGAGGTTTAAAATACATGCAGTCAAGTACACTGATTTTAATTCCATGGTTTAATGAATGTCTTATATACATGTCTAGAGCCACAGCACCACTGCTCAGATCAAGTTGAAGGGCATTCCCAGCTCCCCAGTCCCTCCCTCTCCTTCCTGTCAGCCCAGAAGGAACCTATAGACTAGGTTCTTTTAATACAGGTTTGTTTTCAGGGTCTTCAAGTTCATATAAACAGAATCATACACACAGTATGTGATCTTTTGTGTCTGGCTACTTTTGCTCAATGTCATGATTATGAGAGTCATCTATGGTGTTTTTTGTTTGGTTTTGTTTTGTGTGCCTGTACTCTTCCATGGGCGAGGGCTCAATTTGCATTTATATTGTTTTGGGTTATTTCTACACCTTGGCTACTTTAATAATGCTGCTGTGAATATCTTTGTCCATGTTTTTTTGTGACATAAGCACACCTCTGTGTGATATCTGGATAGTAGGGTGGGTGTGGTTTAGTTTTTGGAAATACTTGCAAACAATTTTCCAAAGTGTGTGAATTCCAGGTGGCCCATGTCCATACAAACACTTGGTAATTATTAACTTTTAACCCATTTGGATGTGTAACAGCATATCACTTGGGCTTTAATTTATATTTTCCTGGTGTCTAATGATTTTGAGCATCTTTACGTTTTCCTGAAGACTAATGATGTTCAGCATCATTATTAGCTATTTGAATATATTATTTTATGAAATACTTATTCAGGTACTTTTGCCCATTTTTTTAAAAAATTGAGTTATTTGTTTCTGAGGAATTTGTATGCAGTTTTTCTCCCAAAATATTGTGAGAACAATTCACCTACAGTAGACTAGAATGGAATGAATGGGAGAGGAGTGGACAGTTGAAGAGAGGAAGAATAGACATTAAACACAGTGAAACTGCTAACAATGTTAACGATCTCTAATTCCCTTTATCACACTTAGAAAAGATGGTTAAGCAATGGGTCTGTTGTTATCCAAAGGAAACCCATTTGGGAGAAAAAGATGAACATAAAAATAATAAAACAAAATGACTCAGTGACTTATAAGAGTAATGGAAAGTCTGATGATTATTGGAAAGATACTATACCAATGGATGATAATGGACATTAAAGGGGTGCCTGACTGGCTCAGTCAGAAGAGTGGGCAACTCCTGATCTCAAGGTCATGAATTTGAGCCCCATGTTGGGTGTAGAGATTACTTAACTAAATAAAATAAAAATAAGTAATGGACATTAAATTTTTTTAAACAGTTAAAATTTGGAGAGGGCTATCATGGCTATGTATAACTGTTCTTAGAAAAATAGAAAAAGAAACATGTTCTACTCTTTCTGTGCTATAATAGGGCTCACAGCAATACAGGATATAAAATAGTCCTATCTTACCCAGGCTTTTAAAAATATTTAGAGAAATCCTCATGAATCTCTTCACAATGACCTTTTTGTGTATGAATTGTAAGTGATCGTTTCCTTAAGTTTGCTGTCTTATCCTCCTGACTCGGCCTGCTCCTGAATATCCCTTAATCTGCCCCACCTCCTCTGTAGCTGACTTTGTAGCCTAGCAGAGGGCTGGTCCCCAAGGGTGTGGAACTTCCTGCCCCGGGGGCCTTGCCTTTCCTGAAGGAGAAGTGAGGCCCTCAGGAGGGGAAGCAAGAGGCTCTTGCAGCGAGTGGAATTGCCCACTGCTAAGGACAGCTATGCAGGGGGACCCCGGCTAAGGAGGCTTCTTGGAAGGTGCCTGATGGGTCCGTCCACTGTGGCATTGCAGACGCAGCCATCCCAGGGCAGTGACAGCCTCAGCTCAGTCCCTCTGGCAGCACATTCAGGCCTGGCTGAGTAGGGTGTCCACTGGCAGCTCAGGCTCCCTAGGAGCTTGGCAATGGAGCCTGGAGGACACCTGC
Source organism: Mirounga angustirostris (assembly GCF_029215605.1). Taxonomy (NCBI): domain Eukaryota; kingdom Metazoa; phylum Chordata; class Mammalia; order Carnivora; family Phocidae; genus Mirounga; species Mirounga angustirostris. The sequence continues at coordinate 90,996,276 of NW_026991718.1, read as the reverse complement.
CTGGTGTGCTTGTTCCAGCCCCACTCATGGCTTGGGGTTGGTGCTGGGGAGTGTCTTGCAGAGTGTGGAGGGAAAAAAAGTGGGTTCAGAGAGGAGAAAAGGCTCAGAATGTGAAAAGGAAGTCACCAGAACAGGAGAGAGTGTACAGGGATGAGTTACAAGCAACAGTCCTTGGACATAGGGGCAACAGTCTTGCCTGTGAGGTGACAGGTGGGGTTCTGGGTCCAGGGCTGCCTTGCAGAGAGTTGCTGAAACAGAACACGAAGGGGCCAGGCAGCACGTGGACTCTGGGATCAAATGGCCCTTTCCTGGGCCCCCTGACTCTCAGCAAGATATTGAACCTCTCTGAAGCTCAGCTTCCATGGGTGATATGATTCATAAGCTGAATCACTACTGGGTGAATCTCAGCAACACATACACAAATGTCTGGCTTGGAGAAGGTGCTGGGTAAGCAGGAGACCCTGTTTATCACTCAATGGATCAGGCAGCTGGTAAGAAATGACTGTAGTGCTTCCTAATGGCGGGTTTTATTTTTTAGGGAAACCTCCCTCACTGACCTGACACCCCTGATCTCCTTCAGGTGCAGTTTCAAGAGCACACTTTCCCATACCTGAAGTCATTTGGCCAGATGCACTAGGGTGAGGGCAGGCGAGATCTGGAGCTCCAGCGGGCCCATTGAAAGCACTGGCATGAAATGAGCGCTGCCTGGGGCTTCATATCAACAAAAACAAACTGAGGGTTGCTGGAGCGGAGGGGGTGGGAGGGATGGGGTGGCTGCGTGATGGACGCTGGAGAGGGTACGTGCTATGGTGAGCACTGTGAATTGTGTAAGAAGGATGAATCACAGACCTGTACCCCTGAAACAAATAATACATTATATGTTAATTTTAAAAATTTAAAAAAATTTAAAAAAAAGAAGAGTCTTTGACTCAAAGAAAAAAAAAGCAAGTGGATAAACAATTTTGGCTGAAACCAATGAGTCACTTTATCTTTTTTACAAATCGCTTTTTAAAATACCCAATCACTTAATTCATTAGGCAATCTAATTGCCATGGCTGATTTGGTAATTTAAACATTTATTTTTAATTTTTAATTTTTTGGGTAATTTTTTAATAATGTTGTTTCTTTAGAGCTATACTCAAGGGTTTACTTTCACTTGATTATTTTCCTTCTCCAAGGAATATGTAAGAAAACAATGTTCACTGTTCATCTTTGAAAATCCTGTATAGGCATCATTTGCCCTGGGAGACTTTCCCTGATCACCCTTCACTATCCTTAGAGAGAATTCTGCTCTCCTACTTCAACTTCCGTATACACTTATGGTAGCACGTACGCCATAGTACATTGCAATGGCTTTTTTACATTGCTAAGTTTTCTGAGGACAAGCCACCATCATCATCATTTCCAAATCTCTGGTTTCTAGCACAGAGCTAGAAAATAACAAGCACTTGGAAACATGTTTGAGAGCCTGAAATGACCAATCATCCACTAGATCAAACTTTAGGTAAATCCAGGCCATTGAACCGGTCCTATGCTTTAGCTGCTCCCCACCACTGTTTTGTCCTTTCTTTCACAGCAGCTGGTAGAAAGAAAAGTGACTCAGTTATCTACTGAACGACTAATCTACAAATGCTATTTATTAGTTAACTATGGAATTTTTTCATAGGGAAAATAAAGTACTCCCATATAGAGGGGTGGTTGTGGGGAGCCTTTATATAATAAAGAAATAGAAGTTTTCCTTCAAAAAAGAAAGGAAAAGAAAAGAAAGGAAGAGAAAAGAAAGGAAAAGAAGAGAAAAAAATGAAAGAAAATAAAAGAAAAAAGAAAACAATGCTCAGAACCTTCCATTGCTTGTCTGAATATGTGCAACAACCATTCATCATTTACCATTGTTTTATGTCACAAACCCTCACTGAGGAGCCCCACGGACCAGTTATTGGGCTTGTCACAGTGGACTCAGGAATGCAGGTCTGAAGGTAAGGAGCCTGTGGTCTTGTGAGGGGGAATATTGCCAAAGAAATCATCACATGAGAATGGGATGTAATTGAAGTGTTCCCTGAAAAACTGGAAACATGCAATGCTCAGAAGTAGAAGAGCTGAATCAATTGTGGGATAGTCTTACCATGCACTACTAGGAAGCGGTTAAAATGAGTGTTGTGGGGGCACGTGGGTGGCTCAGTTGGTTAAGCGTCTGCCTTTGGCTCAGGTCATGATCTTGGGGTCCCATGTCGGGCTCTCTGCTCAGCGGGGAGCCTGCTTCTCCCTTTCCCTCTGCTGCTCCCCCTGCTTGTGCTCTCTCTCTGTCAAATAAATAAATAAAATCTTTAAAATAAAAGAAAATAAAATGAGTGTTGGGGACTTAGATATAGTCACAGAAAAAGACCTCTGAGACACATGGTGTAATACATACATACATACCCCTGAGACATATAGTGTACTACATACATGGTGTAATACATACATATAGTGTAATACATAAATACATACTAGTGTAGTACATTACATATGTAATACATATAGTGTAATACATACATATAAAATATGTGTATGGGCATCTTGTAAAGATACCTTTTTTTATAGTGTATCTGTTATTCTGAAACAACTGTTTCAGCTTGTCTAATTCCTATGTAGACATAGACACAGGTGCTGGTGTAGGTACAGATACAGATACAGGTAGAGGCACAGTTAGAGTTACAGGTAAACAGAAAAATCTGGACAGGAATATTCACTCTGGTTTAGGAAAGGAGAATTGAGATTAGGTTTGTTTCAAAGGGGAATTTGGTGTTGTCAAATATTTAAATGTTTATAGGGTGAACGTATTGTATTATTTGTGTAACTAAAACCAATTTTATTTATACATTTCCATTTTGGGAAAAACACAGGATTAAAAGGATGGTCTATTTTAAGAAGCCTATGGTGCAAATTGAATAAGAGAATTTTACAGATTTTGAAGATTTTCTGTGACTTCTTGGTTGGTGTGTAACTTCCCATTCATTCACTCATTCAGATTACCAACTTCACCTACTTCTGCAAATTATTTGAAGTTGCTTACAAACTTTTCTGCATACAGCCCTTATAATTCAACAACGAAATAAAACTAAGACTATTTTATGCATGTATGTGTGTGTGCATGTATATGTGAGATATCTATCTGCCATAAATATGAATATATGACAGGTGTCAAAGGTGGCAGAAAGTACTGACTCAGTTCTGAGTTTAAGTGTCCTGGTAGTTGAAAGACAAACTTCTTTTCTGATATCACACAAAGTTTCATTTGAAGAGTAACCTTTTTCCCTGTACACTGAAATAGTGAGGAGTTTATTTAAAGGACCCTGATATCAACCTTACTGGATAGAATAATGAGCAGTATCTTCATGGTTTTCAAGGCTCATTAATATATTAAATGGATGGCTCATTTAGGATGGTGGCTCTCAACCCCATAAGTTGCTATACTTTCTGTTTATAACAAATATTTTATGGCACCTCTTATACTATCAAGAAACAAAATTAGTTGATAATATATAACCTGCTGACATTCATAACTGCTCCAAGTGTAATATTAGGGGAAGTAAAGACTGGTGTGTAATAAAAAGATGAGTTCCATGTGTATGTGCTACAACATTAATACACAAGAAGATGAGAAACAAGTCAGTCTTGCACTAAGCTTAGGAACCCATCTGACACCAGCACCACCAGTGTGTTGTGTCAGTTTCCTGGACAAGGCGAGGTGTGTTTTGTTTTTGTGTGCTTTTTCCAAACATTGAAAAACTCTTGGCCAAGCTCTGAAAGAAAACAAGGTCATCTCTCCATTCACACAAAACTGGATATCCTGGAAAACTCAATGCATATTAAAACTGTGACAAATACCTTATTTTTCTTTGTAAGTCATATTTAGGTTTTTGGATAAAATTATTAAAAACCACTTTCTTACCTTCAGAAATATTCTGGGGGGACATATCCAAGTTGTGTTGGACCTGACACAGATGCTTATTGGCATGGGACCTTCTCATGTATTGAAAAGTATTTGACAATCATGGGGTCCTCTCACCAAAGCCAAGGATGCCCCCACTGCCAAAAACACTTCCAGAAATTTCCAAAACACACCCCCCCAGAGAGAAGTACTTTGCCCACTGAAAACCACTGAATAAAACAGCTGATAGGTCTAACTGAAGATCTTAGATTGAAGTCCCCCAAAAGCCAGTGGAGCAAGTAGCTGCATGCAGGGTTTATGTGGTGCATGATTCCAGGGAGCAGGAGGGGACATCACTGTGAGCCATGGACTTGATTCTGCTGGGACCTCCCAAGAGGAGTACAGAGTGTCAAGAATCGTTGGCTGACAGGACAGTAGGCAGAAGCATCTATCCACCAACCTCTGGCCCCAGTGGTCAAGGTGTTGCCTTGAGATGCTGAGGTTTACACACTTCCAGGCCCACCTGTGCATAGGCTGAGGGTGCTCAGCCCTGGAACACTAGGACACCATCATTTGAAAGTGAGTAAGCCCACACAGGACTGTGCACTCCTGTTGCAGGAGGTTGAAGGCATATTGGTCATGGTGTGGAGGCATCTAATGTGCTTATCTAAGAGGACCTCAAGCTTTCTGTTCACCCAGCATGCAACAACTTCAGGGAGGCTTTGGATGGGCCATTAAGTTGAGCTAATGTGAAAACCTGGAACATTTCAGACTTGCATCAACACAAAGCCAAGACTACAGCCACTGGGATAAATCCTGGCCACACCCTTGAAGGCAGAAGGGTTGGTTCTTTTGATGAGTCAACCTTCTGATTCCCACCTTTGTGGTAAGCAGACCTTCATTCCTGTCCCCCCTTGTCCATCCTCAAATCCTAGAGATAAATTCATTCCCCAAATTGTTCCCAGGGGAACATGAACGCTTGCACCAGAATGTCACTTCTGACCTGCTAGTTAATGTGGGATGTGGCTGACTTATGGTTGAAAGTCAAGGCATGGCACCTTTTCTTTTAACTGAGTGTATTGGACTTCAAGATGCAAAAACTAGGGAGACTATATTTTAGTAGCCTGCAGGGCTAGCCTGGAGTTCTGGTCTTCAGAGCAGGTTCCTGACATTTCCTGTAAGAAAGTGGTTTTTAATAATTTTATCCAAAAACCTAAATATGACTTACAAAGAAAAATAAGGTATTTGTCACAGTTTTAATATGCATTGAGTTTTCCAGGATATCCAGTTTTGTGTGAATGAAGAGATGACCTTGTTTTCTTTCAGAGCTTGGCCAAGAGTTTTTCAATGTTTTGGAAAAAGCACACAAAAACAAAACACACCTCGCCTTGTCCAGGAAACTGACACAACACACTGGTGGTGCTGGTGTCAGATGGGTTCCTAAGCTTAGTGCACAGACTGACATTCCAGCCATAAAGCTGCTGAGATACTCCTGTGCCATGGGTGCCCACATCTCCCAGCCCAGAGTGAAATGTACTCACTGTAGATTTGCTCTTCTTCATCCATGCTCTGAAAAGACAAGGAAGGACTGGCTGTCCTTAGACAACCTAGGCTTTCTGGATGGCAGTCTCTGTGTTTGACTTTGATGGTGCTCAGCAGATGCAGAAGCCGATGGCTGTCCACAGAATGACAACATATGTGTCCCTATAGCAGTGATGTGCTTCTTACCCCAGACACCTTTGGAAGCTCTCAGTTAAACTCAGCAAATTTCCATTGGGTACCATCTAAGCTCAGGCCCCTTTATAGTAGACCCTGAGTGATCCAGGGTCTGGGGGGAGGACTGCAAAGAAGAGAAGGGAGGGAATGCTATCCTATGAAGCCCATTACACTGTGGGCAACTGGGCTCAGACCCCAGGGACATACCAAGAACCAAGTCAGCCCTTCCACCAGAGACACAGATAATGAGAATATTCATTCACAGGCTCCTGTCCCTATGGAGTCATGGGTTGTCTGTCCCCATGGGTTGCCTGTCCCCATAGGTCATGAGTTGCCTCGAGAGGCATTGGTCCCCTCACACAGAAGTTGCCAGCATGGCAAGTGGCTCCACAGTCATGCAGCTAGTTTTTAGCAGAACTAGTGTCAGACAGAATTCTCTTGCCTAACTATGGCATTATGTACTTGCTCTTTATTGAGTGCATGCCATGTGTACTAGGCTTATAGAATGTGATTCTCACAACGTCATTTTTACAGAAGCGGAGATGCATGCAGTGTGTCTTTTCAGGTCTGCCATCTCCTGCTTCCAAAGCCCCAGCAACCTTGGACAGGAAATCTTGAAGTCCAGTGTGCGGCCAGTGGGGACCTTCAGCAGCTCAGCCACTGCTTCTCCCAGGGATGTCCCTGCCTTTTGATGCCGCTCACCTTAACTCTGAGTCAGGTAGGGGCCTCCTTGGCTCCAAGCATACCTCTGACCAGAATGGTGTTCCAGACTGTTCTCCCTGCCATCCCCACACACCCAAATTTAACCTGTCCTGTCAGCCGCTATTCCATCTTTTCTTTGTGAGAGATGCAGTCTCAGAGTAGGTCAGAATAGAAGAGCATGGCCTGGTGTGACACTGTTAGCAAAGTTCTGGACTGGAAGCAGATGTAATTGAGGCAAGGCTAATTAAAACGTATTAAAGAATTGTGGGCATGGTGCAGGGAAGTCTACCATGGACCTGCAGGAACCCTGGAGTCAGGGGGATGCTGCTATCATACCAAATGGGAAGGGGCAGGGGAGGCAGGAGGTACCCATACCCCAAGGTGGACACTTGTGCTGGGAAAGGGACCTCCTGGTGGGGCTACAAGCTTCCAAGGGGGAACAGAGTCAGTTGTTCCAGAGGGCAGAGCACCTGGAAAATTGTTTCTGGTTGCACAATTTTCACTTCTGTTTATTTGTCCCTTCCAGGGGTTCCTTAAGCCCTGCCTTACCCTTTCATAAATCCCCATCTGTTACCACTGGCCAGAGTGGATTTCTGTTGTCTGCCACTAAGAATCCTGATGGATACATTGTGTTTACATGTTTACATACATTATCCAATATAACTCATGCAAGAAACCCATGAAGTGATAACTCCCTACACACAAACACATAATATGCCAAAGAAAATGGGAAGACATAGAGGCTCTGAAGAAAGTTAGTGTAGGCACTATCAGCGGCCTGCCAGTCTTTCTTCTATTCTCAGGCTTATGTGTCAAAAGCTGCTTCTGAGAACACCTCTGCTTGCAGGATGATCAGGACCTGGGGTACAGGGCGGGCCAGGAGTGCTGGAAACTCAATGCCCCAGGAAGCAGCCTCAACCAATGCCAGGTGGGAGCTGGTAGACAAATACCCGAGTTTCCTGCCACTAGGAAGAGGATCACTCTGAAGCATGATCTACATCCTCTGTCAGTATGCCTCTGTGGGACTGATTGTTCACAGTGGTAACCTGCTAAATGATACATCCTGCTATCTTTCTACCCTACCCTGTATCACTCCCCCTCTCCCCCACTGAGGACTCTTGGGATCTCCTCTCAAAGAAACTATTATACTTAATTCTTGTTCCAGGGTGGTAAATCAACCTGAGACAGGAAGTAAATTATCCAACATCACCTAGCTAGTGCTGGAGTCCTGAGAGCTCCATCCTATTCTATAATGCAACTCATGCTACTGAGTAAGTGTTGGTAATGCATAGTGCATTGGCAGGAATCCATGTCCCCAGTGTACTGGTCTTCACATGAGAATATGGTTTGCTAAGTATTTGTCAAATTTTACGCCTCAGAACTCTAGTGGAGGAACTGTAGATTCTCATAGCAGCAAAGGACCAAGGGAAGTTGAAGAGAATGATGAATAAGAGGAAAATAATGAGGGCAGGATCATGGCAGAAGATGGTAGCCACACTGGGAAGAGGTTGATAGCTACTCCCTTTCAGAGACTAGGGTATCCAGAAAGTGAATGTCCAGTGCTCTGGGAATTGGATGAATGGTAAAAACAAAAACAAAAAACAATCCCACCCCCCCAAAAAATAAAAAAGCCTATATGCTTCTTGATAATATTATCCATGATTGTTTATGGACACATTATGGATGCCTCTGAATGAGTGGAAGCATTAGGTATAAATGATAATTTCTCAATAGCAGCTACCAAAGAGGGAAAAAGAAGAGAAAAGAGAACAGGTGTTTGGAATGACTGTGTGTAAAGGACCTGTTAATTACCACTTTGCCACTGTTTTGTTGTGGTCTTAAAGCTTATGCCTTTTAGTTACTGAACCTTGTTTAGAAACTATTTGGATTTTAGAGTTTCTGTTAATTATTTTGGTAACAGGTGGATTCTGTAAAAAGCAAAAGCAAAAACAAAACAAAACAACGCCCTCACACACACACAATCTTGTTTTATCAGTGTTTTGGTGTGAGGGCTCTAAATCCATTAGCAACAAAATAACTTACTAATCACCTTTTTTATTATGACAAAATATGCATAACATAAAACTTACCACCTTAACCATTTTTAAGTGTACAGTTCTGTGGCATTAAGTACATTCGCATTACTGTGTAAACATCACCACCACCCAACTCAGAACTTTTATCATCTTCCAGAACCGAAACTCTGTACCCATTAAAAAATACCTCCCCATACCCTACTACCTTCAGTCCCTGGCAACCACCATTCCATTTTCTGTTTCTGTGAATTTGGTTACTCTAAGTATCTCATATAAGTGAAATCATATGGCATTTGTCCTTGCCAATTACTTTTGGCTGATGTAGAATTTCAGAATTTTTAGTTTTATTCCTAAAATATCAAATAGTCTCCTACTTATATGTATTCATAACATGTTGATATTGAAATGAACCTTAAAAATTAGTGGTTAAGAAATAAAAGGTGTAGAGATTGGGAAGGAAGTAATAAAACTATTTTTATTGCAAATGAAATATCAATGCAGCAAATCCAAAAACCCACCACCACTACCACCACAACAACATTTCCTGGAATTAATAAGTGATTACAACAAGTTTGCAGTATACAGAGTCAATATACAAAGTCAATAATTTTCCTATATATCAGCAATGAACAAATAGAACTTGAAGTTAAGAACACATTACTGGCGTCCGGACGGGGAGAGTGCCCGCGTGCAGGACTTTCAAGCGTCTGACCCCGGGAATTCGAGCTGGCATGAGCCTCTGGGTGGACAAATACTGGCTCTGCTCCTTGGGATGGCTGGACTATCACAAGGAGCAAGCAGCTCAGCTGTGCAACCTGGTGCAGTGTGGTGATTTTCCTCATATCTTAGTGTATGGACCATCAGGTGCTGGAAAAAAGAATTATGTGTATTTTACATGAACTTTATGGTGTTGGAGTAGAAAAATTAAGAATTGAACATCAGACCATCACAACTCCATCTAAAAAGAAAATTGAAATTAGCACTATTGCAAGCAATTATCACCTTGAAGTTAATCCCAGTGATGCTGGAAATAGTGACCGGGTAGTAATTCAGGAGATGTTGAAAACAGTGGCACAATCACAGCAACTTGAAACAAACTCTCAAAGAGATTTTAAAGTGGTATTATTGACAGAGGTTGACAAACTCACCAAAGATGCTCAACATGCCTTGTGTAGAACCATGGAAAAGTATTTGTTCACTTGCAGACTGATCTTGTGTTGCAATTCTACATCTAAAATGATACCACCTATTCATAGTAGGTGCCTGGCAGTTCGTGTGCCTGCTCCCAGCATTGAAGATATTTGTCATGTGTTATCTACTGTGTGCAAGAAGGAAGGTCTGAATCTTCCTTCACATCTGGCTCATTGACTTGCAGAAAAGTCATGCAGGAATCTCCGAAAAGCCCTTCCTATGTGTGAAGCCTGCAGAGTGCAACAATATCCTTTTACTGCAGATCAAGAAATCCCTGAAACAGATTGGGAGGTGTATCTCCGGGAGACCGCCAATGCTATTGTCAGTCAACAGACTCCACAAAGACTCCTTGAAGTTTGTGGAAGACTTTATGAGCTTCTAACTCATTGTATTCTTCCTGAAATAATAATGAAAGGCCTTCTCTCAGAACTTTTACATAATTGTGATGGACAACTGAAAAGGGAAGTGGCCCAGATGGCTGCTTACTATGAACATCGTCTACAGCTTGGTAGCAAAGCCATTTATCACTTGGAAGCATTTGTGGCCAAATTTATGGCACTTTATAAGAAGTTCATGGAGGATGTATTGGAAGGCATGATGTTTTGACATCTTGACATCTATCCTTAATTCTTCCTAATATTTCTCAGTATCAGCATTTACATTCAGTTTATATTGGAAGAGCTGCAGGTAAAATAAACTAACTTTACTTAAAAAAAAAAAAAGAACACATTACCATTTACATTAGCACTCAAAAAATGAAATACTTAGATATAAATCTAGTAAAATATACACTAGATCTATATGAAGAAAACTATAAAGCTGATGAAAAGAATCAAAGAAGAACTAAACAACTGTAGAGATATTCCATATTCATGAATAGGAAGAGTCAATATTATTGAAATGTCAGTTCCTCCCAACTTGATCTATAGATTCAATGCAACCCCAGTCAAAATCCAAGTTAGTTATTTTGTGGTTGTTGATTCAAAAGTTTATATAGAGAGGCAAAAGACTCAGAATATCCAACTCAATATTGAAGATTAACAAAGTTGGAGGACTGACACTACCTGACTTCAATCAAGACTTACTATAAAGCTACAGTAATCAAAACAGTGTGGTTTTGGTGAAAGAACAGACAAATAGATCCATAGAAGAGAGACCAGAAATAGATCTGCATAAATAGAGTCAACCAATCTTTGATAAAGGAGGAAAAGCAACACAATGGAGCAAAGATAGTCTTTTCCACAAATGATTCCGAAACAATTGGACATCCACATACAAAAAAATCTAATCAAGACACAGACCTTACATCTTTTAAAAAAATTAACTCCAAAATCATAGATCTAAATGTAAAACACAAAACTATAAAATTCCTAGAAATAACAGGAGAAAATCTAGGTGATCTTGGGAATGGTGATGATTTTTTAGATACAACACTAAAGGCAACGTCAAAGAAATCATTGATAAGCTGGACTTCATTAAAATCAAAGACTTCTCTTTGAAAGACACTGTTAATAAAATGCGAAGACAAGACACAGACTGGGAGAAAATATTTTGCAAAACACTGACAATACCAAATGCTGGTGGGGTTATGGAGAAACAGAAACTTATCCATTGTTGATGGGAATTCAGAATTTCAAGCCAACTTGAAAAAACATTGTGAGTTCTTATAAAAACTAAACCTAGTATTATCATATGATATACCAATTGCACTTTTTGGTATATACATAAATGAACTGAAAGCTTATGTCAACACATAAACCCACACATGTATGTTTATGGCAGCTTTAGTCATAATCACCAAAACTTGAAAGAAATCAAGATGTCTTTTGGTAGGTGAAAGGATAAATGGTGGTATATCCAGACAATGGAATAATATTTAGCACTAAAAAGAAATAAGCTATCAAGTTAATGTAGGTTTATCAATTGTTGGTAGAAGGGAAGGTTGTGCATGTGTAGTTGCAGACAATATGTGGGAACTCTCTGTACTTCCCCATCAATTTTGTTGTGAACCTAAAACTGTTCTAAGTGACAACATTCTGACCTATGCTTCAAATCATCTACATGCACAGTCTTCAAAACCTATATCTGCCCTCTGACCTAGATCATATACTTTACTCACCATGTATGTCTATGGAGAAAATGTCTATAGTGCCCCAAACAAAACTCCAGAAATGTTCCCCAAACCTACCTAGTCTTGTTCATCTCTGCCAACAATATCTCAGCTTTATTCACTTGGCTCAAGACAAAAATTCTAGCAACCTTTTTGAATTCTCTACTTCAGTCATACCAGTAAGTCTTCCTTAGTCTACAGCTACAGATATCCTGAATCTGTCAATTTTGTGAATTCTCAGTACTCTTGTTCAAGCTTTTAGAATGTCCTGCCCTGGGCAAGGCTACAGCCTCCTAACTGGTCTCCTGCTTTTGGTGTCTTGACCTGGACATTTCATTCTCCACATAGAGCTAAGGTTGTTTTTTAAAAGCATAGACCATGATACTTTTTCCTACTTTAGACTTTCCAGCAACATCCCATACTTCTTAGGATATAGTCCAAGCATCCAAGTACCTTATCAAGGCTTACTCACTCTACTTGATCTAGCTCTTGCCCATCCTTCTGATCTAGCCCTTGCCCACTTTCCTGTTGCCCTATCACCATGTTTCATGGTGATTAAGCCTAAGCAGCTTCCAACACAAAGCCATGCATACTTTTAAGCCTGATACTAGTTATTTCTTTGCTAAGGGCTGTCCTTGCCCCCAACTTTTGCAGAGCAGTCTCCTTCACATGATTCAGATCTTAGCATAAATATAAAGTCATCAGACAGGCTGTTTAAAGTCATTACCCAAACATAGACACTTGGCTCTATTTAAAATTTCTGGATTTTTTTTCATTCATTCATTCATTCATTCACTCTCTCTCTCATACACGCATGCATGTGTGCACCACACATATGCACATTTTTTCCATTTTCATTTCATTGTCTGTCTTGTTCACTTTTGTATCTTTGCCAAGAATACTGTCTGGCACACAATGAACCCTCAATAAATATTTCTGAATGAATAAGTGAATGACACAGTGGAGTCACAGAATAAGGAGAGTCTAGACCCCTTCATTTTTTGTACCAACACTATTCCCCAAGTAGGAAGAATATTAATGCCATAACCTCTAAAATGCAGTGACAAGTCCAGATTCAAGCAGAGAGATGTGGGTTTTGGTGCTCAAGGAAGGTGTAGGTGCTATATACACATAGCAGGATGTTATCACTGGCAGATGGCCAAGAGTTCAGGTGATTTCTACACTTTAGAAATCAATTGTATCTTGGATATAGACCTGTTTATTCACAGAAAAAAGTTAGGTTTTTGGCACACCTCTAAACAAAACAAAGACAACTTGTTATTTTATTCAGTAACTGATTTTTCAGCATTGCCAAGTAAGCAGACTGAAGAGATGCTCACAATTCTCCGATTGTGTGAACATGGGAAGCAGAGCTGCCATTACTTAGCATTCTAAATACTTCTCAGCTTCAGGTTGATCACCTTCTATTCCCTAGAAAGGCATTTGAGTTTCTGGACAGATACAAGCATGTGATAAGTATGGCTTGCTCTTTGTTTTTCTCTTATTTGAGGCAGGAATTCATTTCCAGGCTGGATGCCATGGTTACTCATTCTGTGCATTACATTGAACTTCACATGGAATAGAAATGACACTTATGAAAGTTTCAAGAATATGAATGCTAAAAGCCCCATTTAAATCTCATAGGTGCCAGACAACCTGCAATGATGCCAGTGGTGGAGTGCTCACTAAAATGGATAGGTTTTCATGGCATCACTGGCCATCTGCAATGGGAACTCTATGAAAGGAAAGCTTCTGGAGACAACCATAATTAGGATCAGTTACCCTGGATTTGTTTTGTTTTGTTCTTCTCATGATTTTTTTTCCTCAAATTTTTATTTAAATTCTCATTAGTTAACATACAGTGCAATATTGGTTTCAGGAATAAGATTCAGTGATTCATCATTTACATACAATACCCAGTGCTCATCACAAGTACCCTCTTTAATACCCATCACCCATCTAGCACATCCCCCATCTACCTCCCTCCATCAATCCCCAGTTTGTTCTCTATTAAGAGTCTCTTATGGTTTGTTTCCCTCTCTCTCTCTTTTTTCCCCTCCCATATGCTCATCTGTTTTGTTTCTTAAATTCCATGTATGAGTGATGTCATATGGTATTTGTCTTTCTCTGAATGACTTACTTCCCTTAGCATAATACACTCTAGCTCCAACCATGTCATTGTAAATGGGGAGATTTCATTATTTTTGATGGCTGAGTAATATTTGATCATATATATGTATATATATGTATATGCATACATATACATGTGTATATTTTATATATCTATATATCTATATATCTATATATATCTCACATCTTCTCTGTCTATTCATCAGTCAATGGACATTTGGGCTCTTTCCATAATTTGGCTATTATTGGCTATTATTTGGCTATTATTGATATTGATGCTATAATTGGTGCATGTACCCCTTTGAATCTGTATTTTTATATCCTTTAGGTAAATACCTAGTAATGCAATTGCTGGACGCTTCTATTTTTAACTTTTTGAGGAACCTCCATACTGTTCTCCAGAGTGGCTGCACAGTTTGCATTCCCACCAATAGTGCAAGAGGGTTCCCCTTTCTCCACCTCCTCATCAACACCTGTTGTTTCTTGTGTTGTTAATTTTAGTCATTCTGACATGTGTGAGGTGGTATTTCATCATGGATTTGATTTGTATTTCCCTGAAGATGAGTGATGTTGAGCATCTTTTCTTGTGTCTGTTGGCCATTTGGATGTCTTTTTTTGGAAAAATTTCTATTCATGTCTTCTGCCCATTTCTTGACTGGATTATTTTTTTGGAAGGTGTTGAGTTTGATAAGTTCTTTATAGATTTTGGATACTAACCCTTTATCAGACATGTCATTTGCAAATATCTTCTCCTATTTTGTAGGCTGGTTTTTAGTTTTGTTGATTGTTTCCTTTACGAAGCAGAAGCTTTTCATCTTGATGGAATCCTAATTGTTCATTTTTGTTTTTGTTTCCTTGCCTCTGGCAACGTGTCTTGTAGGAAGTTGCTATGGCTGAGGTCAAAGAGGTTGCTGTCTGTGTTCTCCTCTAGGAGTTTGGTGGTTTCTCTCTCACATTTAGGTCTTTCATCCATTTTGAATTTATTTTTGTGTATGGTGTAAGAAAGTGGTCCAGTTTCATTCTTCTGCATGTCTTGGATTTGTTTGTTATTGTTTTTTTCCCTTTTATAAATTGTTCAATGCCTCTTATCTGGTGATGATTAGCTAAAGGACTTATCATTATTTTCTCTCCCTGAATAATAGTGGGAGTTAAAAGAGAAAAAAAAAAAGAAAATGCTCTTTGAAACTTCCCCTACATCACTAATATCCACAGTGCATCAGGTTTTCTGAATATCCATAAGCACAAACAACAACCCTAAATGGCATCTGGTTTTCTTTTTTTCAGGTAGTGTATATTTGGAAAAACTTTGGTGGCTTTTGGGTAATGAAGTTAAGGATAATTTCCATATTTTATTTTTTTTAAATGTCCTGAACTTTGAGGACTTAAGGAATAATAATAATAATAATGAGAATGGTGATATATCACCTCAGCCTCATGTCCTTTGATTTTCAAGCTGAGTATGATTTTCAAGCTGAGTATATATGCTATTCTAGAGAGGAAAATAAGGATGAGAACATGATTTGCACCTGGTCAGTAGCATAGAAAAGGACAGGTGTAGGACTCACATTTAGATTCTCTGATTTCCAGTTGGAAGTGCTCTGTTTTCATGGATTTAATAGTTCAACCTGCATCTAATGGGTCAGGATGGACCCCCCCCACACACACATACACATCTCACTTTATCTATTTTTAATAGATTTGACCAGTGTGTTTGGGTGAAGCACTCAGGGTCTAAGTCCCTGGTGACCTTCCCCACAATCTTATGCAATTGCTTACTGACTTGATTTCCAATTGAGAAATTTCTTTTTTTGATTTATATTTTAGTTCCTTTTTTATAATGAAAATGTTCTGGGGAAAGGTCATACATAGTCTTATCAGTCATCTATATTACAGTATAAAGTAATTCACTGGATTTCTTCCTAAGAAGAGGGTGAAGGAGGGAGAGAACAGAAGGACCCTGATGGCTTTGAGTGTGTGTGTGTGTGTAGATAGAAAGAGAGAGTCACAGGTGGCTGGTATCGAGAAAAAGATCAAGTTTTGTTGGAGGGGGCGGAGCAAGAGGCGGAGGAGTAGGAGACCTGGATTTTGTCTCCTCTCAGGAATTCAGCTGGAAAGGGATCAAACCATTCTGAACACCTACAAACTCAACAGGAGATCGAAGAAAAGAAGAGCAACAACTCTCTCATCAGAAAAGCGACCACTTTCTGGAAGGTAGGACATGCGGAGAAGTGAACGGAGCCGATATTCGGGAGGATAGATGGCGGGGGAGGGGCCTCTGTTGGCCACTTCTGGCAAGTGATAGAACCACGGGGCACAAAATCGGAACTTTTAAAAGTCTGCTCCGCTGAGGGACGTCACTCTGGTGGCTAAGTGGGGGGTGGAACCCTCCAGGACAGTGTGGTCTCAAGACCCTCGGGGTCACAGAAAGACCGGGGGTGCCTGACTGTGGCAAGCTCCCAGGTAACGGAGCAGGGAAGCCGGCTGTAGAGGCGGAGCCCAGGCACGGGCTCTCAGCTCGGGGTTGCCATAAACCGTGATCCGCGGCACAGTCGAGCTACTGCTCCTCCAGCAGGGACTCAACAAGTGGCAGATCCGGGGAGACTCACCTTCCTCCCCTGGGAGGAGTTGCGCGGGAGTGCACCGCAGGGATCTGCTGGGTTTGGAGATTCCACACGGGGTCGGGTGCGAGAGATAGAAATGCGCGGTCACAGGCCGGTGAGCACGGAGTGCGGCCAGAGACTGGGGAGACAGCCAGAGACCGGGGAGACAGGAGTGACTGACAGCTTTTCTCTGGGGGCTCACTGAGGAGCGGGGCCCCAAGTTCTCGGCTCCTCCACGGCAGAGATTGGGAGGCCGCCCTTTTCACTCTCTGCCTCCAAAGCTGTACGGAAAGCTTGCAGGGAACAAAATCTCCGGAGAGCAAACCTGAGCAGATCACTTAGCCGGGACGGGGCAAGGGTGGGGCAGTTCCACCTCCGGCAAAGACATTTGGAAACCATGGCAACAGGCCCCTCCCCAGAAGATCAGCGAGAACCGCTAGCCAAGGCCAAGTTTACCGATCAATGAGAACAGCCAAACTCCAGCGCTAGGGGAATACTGCACATAGAATCCATGGCTATTTTACCATGATTCTTTAGTCTTTCAAAGTTAATTTTTTTTAACTATCTTTTTTTCTTTTTCTTTTTTTTTTTTGAGTTTTTTTTTTTTCCCTTTTTCAACCAACATCTTATCAATCCCTTTTTTAAAAAAAAACATTTTTATTTTTCATTTTTAGAGTCATATTCTATCCCTTCATAGTAGTTACCCGTATTTTTGGCATATATATATAAGTTGTTCTCTCTTTAAAATTTTGAGATAGTTTCTTCTAACAGATTAAAATATACCCTAAATCTCTAGTATATGGTTTTTTCTACTCCCCTGCCTGATCACATTCTCTCCCTTTTTATTCTTTTTTCTTTTTTTAAATCCTCTCCTTTCTCTTTTCAAACAATTTCTTATCAATTCCTTTTAAAAAAAAATTTATAATTTCCATCTTTACAGTCATATTCCATCCCTTCATCATATCAACCGTTATTTTTGTACATATATAAGTTTTTCTTTCTTTAAAATTTAGGGAGGCACTTTCTTCTAACAGAACAAAATACATCCCAAATCTAGTGTGTGGCACTGATCTATATACCAGCCTGATCATATTTGATCACATTCTGGTTTTTTTGGTTGTTGTTGTTCTGTTTTGTTTGTTTTTGTTTGTTTTTATCTTTATCTTTTTCTTTTTTTTTTCTTTTTCTTTTTTCTCTCTTTCCGTTTCTTTTCCCACTGCTTCAGGTTTTTTCTGATTTGTTTAGAGTATATTTTCTGGGGACATGGTTACTCTGCTAGCATTTTGTTCTCTCATTAATCTATTCCCCTCTGCACAAAATGACAAGACGGAAAAAATCAATTCAACAAAAAGAACAAGAGGTAGTACTGACTGCCACGGACCTACTCAATACGGACATTAGTACGATGTCAGATCTAGAGTTCAGAATCATCACTTTAAAGATACTAGCTGGACTTGAAAAAAATATGGAAGTTATTAGAGAAACCTTTCTGGAGAAGTAAAAGAACTAAAATCTAACCAAGTCGAAATCAAAAAGGCTATTAATGAGGTGCAATCGAAAATGGGGGTGCTAACTGCTAGGATAAATGAGGCAGAAGAGAGAATCAGTAATATAGAAGACCAAATGATGGAAAATAAAGAAGCTGAGAAAAAGAGAGATAAACAACTACTGGATCACGAGGGCAGAATTCGAGAGATAAGTGATACCATAAGACGAAACAATATTATGATAATTGGGATTCCAGAAGAAGAAGAAAGAGAGAGAGGGACAGAAGGTATAATGGAGCAAATTATAGCAGAGAACTTCCCTAATTTGGGGAAGGAAACAGGTATCAAAATCCAGGAAGCACCGAGAACCCCTCTCAAAATCAATAAAAATATGTCAACACCCCGACATCTAATAGTAAAACTTACAAGTCTCATAAACAAAGAGAAAATTCTGAAAGCAGCTCGGGAGAAGAGATATGTAACCTACAAGGGTAGAAACATTATACTGGCAACAGACCTATCCACAGAGACCTGGCAGGCCAGAAAGGACTGGCAGGATATATTCAGAGCACTAAATGAGAAAAATATGGAGCCAAGAATCCTATATCCAGCTAGGCTGTCATTAAAAATTGAAGGAGAGATCAAAAGCTTCCAGGACAAACAAAAACTAAAGGAATTTGCAAACACAAAACCAGCCCTACAGGAAATCTTGAAAGGGGTCCTCTAAGCAAAGAGAGAGCCTAAAAGCAACATAGACCAGAAAGGAACACAGACAATATACGGTAACAGTCACCTTACAGGCAATACAATGGCACTAAATTCCTATCTTTCAATAGTTACCCTGAATGTAAATGGGCTAAATGCCCCAATCAAAAGACACAGGCTATCAGACTGAATTAAAAAACAAGACCCATCGATATGCTGTCTGCAAGAGACTCATTTTAGAACCAAAAACATGCCCAGATTGAAAGTGAGGGGGTGGAAAACCATTTACCATGCTAATGGACACCAAAAGAAGCTGGGGTGGCAATCCTTATATCAGACAAATTAGATTTTAACCAAAGACTGTAATAAGAGATGAGGAAGGACACTATATCCTACTTAAAGGATCTATCCAACAAGAAGATCTAACAATGGTAAATATCTATGCCCCTAACATGGGAGCAGCCAATTATATAAGGCAATTAATAACAAAAGCAAAGAAACACATCGACAACAATACAATAATAGTGGGGGACTTTAACACCCCTCTCACTGAAATGGACAGATCGTCTAAGCAAAAGATCAACAAGGAAATAAAGACTTTAAATGACACACTGGACCAAATGGACTTCACAGACATATTCAGAACATTCCACCCCAAAGCAACGGAATACACATTCTTCTCTAGTGCCCATGGAACATTCTCCAGAATGGATCACATCCTAGGTCATAAATCAGGTCTCAACCGGCAGCAAAAGATTGGGATCATTCTCTGCCTATTTTCAGACCCCAATGCTTTGAAACTAGAACTCAATCACAAGAGGAAAGTCAGAAAGAGCTCAAATACATGGAGGCTAAAGAGCATCCTACTAAAGAATGAATGGGTCAACCACGAAATTAAAGAAGAATTAAAAAAAGACATGGAAACCAATGAAAATGAAAACACAACTATTCAAAATCTTTGGGATGCAGCAAAGGCAGTCCTAAGAGGAAAGTATATAGCAATACAAGCCTTTCTCAAGAAACAAGAAAGGTCTCAAGTACACAACCTAACCCTACACCTAAAGGAGCTGGAGAAAGAACAGCAAATAAAGCCTAAACCCAGCAGGAGAAGAGAAATAATAAAGATCAGAGCAGAAATCAATGAAATAGAAACTAAAAGAACAGTAGAACAGATCAATGAAACTAGGAGCTGGTTCTTTGAAAGAATAACAAGATTGATAAACCCCTGGCCAGACTTATCAAAAGAGAAGAGAAATGACCCAAATCAATAAAATCATGAATGAAAGAGGAGAGATCACAACCAACACCAAAAAAATACAATTATAAGAACATATTATGAACAACTCTATGCCAGCAAATTAGATAACCTGAAAGAAATGGATGCATTCCTAGAGATGTATCAACTACCAAAACTGAACCAGGATGAAATAGAAAACCTGAACAGACCTATAACCACTAAGGAAATTGAAGCAGTCATCAAAAATCTCCCAACAAACAGGAGCCCAGGGCCAGATGGCTTCCCAGGGGAATTCCACCAAACATTTCAAGAAGAATTAATACCTATTCTTCTGAAACTGTTCCAAAAAATAGAAATGGAAGGAAAACTTCCAAACTCATTTTATGAGGACAGCATTACCTTGATCCCAAAACCAGACAAAGACTGCATCAAAAAAGAGAATTACAGACCAATATTCCTGATGAACATGGATGCAAAAATTCTCACCAAAATACTAGCGAATAGGATCCAACAGTACATTAAAAGGATTATTCACCATGACCAAGTGGGATTTATCCCTGAGCTGCAAGGTTGGTTCAACATCCGCAAATCAATCAATGTGATACAATACTTTAACAAAAGAAAGAACAAGAATCATATTATCCTCTCAATAGATGCAGAAAAAGCTTTTGACAAAGTATAGCATCCTTTCTTGATCAAAACTCTTCAGAGTATAGGGATCGAGGGTACATACCTCAATATGATAAAAGCCATCTATGAAAAACCTACAGTGAATATCATTCTTAATGGGGAAAAACTGAGAGCTTTCCCCCTATAGTCAGGAATGCGGCAGGGATGTCCACTATCACCACTGCTATTCAACATAGTATTGGAAGTCCTAGCCACAGCAATCAGACAACAAAAAGAAATCAAAGGCATTGGAATCGGCAAAGAAGAAGTCAAACTCTCACTCTTTGCAGATGATATGATCCTTTATGTGGAAAACCCAAAAGACTCCACCCCAAAACTGCTAGAACTCATACAGGAATTCAGTCAAGTGGCAGAATATAAAATCAATGCACAGAAGTCAGCGGCATTCCTATACACCAACAACAAGACAGAAGAAAGAGCAATTAAGGAGTCGATCCCATTTACAATTGCACCCAAAACCATAAGATACCTAGGAATAAATCTAACCAAAGAGACAAAGGATCTGTACTCAGAAAACTATAAAATACTCATGAAAGAAATTGAGGAAGACACAAAGAAATGGAAAAATGTTCCATGCTCATGGATTGGAAGAACAAATATGGTGAAGATGTCAATGCTACCTAGAGCAATCTACACATTCAATGCAATCCCCATCAAAATACCATCCACTTTTTTCAAAGAAATGGAACAAATCATCCTAAAATTTGTATGGAACCAGAAAAGACCGCGCATAGCCAGAGGAATGTTGAAAAAGAAAAGCAAAGCTGGCAGCATCACAATTCCGGACTTCCAGCTCTATTACAAAGCTGTCATCATGAAGACAGCATGGTACTGTCACAAAAACAGACACAGAGATCAATGGAACAGGATAGAGAGCCCAGAAATGGACCCTCAACTCTATGGTCAATTCATCTTTGACAAAGCAGGAAAGAATGTCCAATGGAACAAAGACAGTCTCTTCAACAAATGGTGTTGGGAAAATTGGCTAGCCACATGCAGAAGAATGAAACTGGACCATTTCCTTACACCACACACAAAAATGGACTCCAAATGGTTGAAAGACCTCAATGTGAGACAGGAGTCCATCCAAATCCTAAAGGAGAACAAAGGCAGCAACCTCTTTGACCTCAGCCGAAGCAACTTCTTCCTAGAAACATCGCCAGAGGCAAGGGAAGCCAGGGCAAAAATACACTATTGGGACTTCATCAGGATAAAAAGCTTTTGCAAAGCAAAGGAAACAGTCAACAAAACCAAAAGACAACCAACAGAATGGGAGAAGATATTTGCAAATGACATATCAGATAAAGGGCTAGTATCCAAAATCTATAAAGAACTCATCAAACTCAACACCCAAAGAACAAAGAATCCAATCAAGAAATGGGCAGAACACATGAACAGACATTTTTCCAAAGAGAACATCCAAATGGCCAACAGACACATGAAAAAGTGCTCAGTATCGCTCGGCATCAGGGAAATTCAAATCAAAACCTCAATGAGATACCACCTCACACCAGTCAGAATGGCTAAAATTAACCAGTCAGGAAACGACAGATGTTGGCGGGGATGCGGAGAAAGGGGAACCCTCCTACACTGTTGGTGGGAATGCAAGCTGGTGCAGCCACTCTGGAAAACTGTATGGAGGTTCCTCAAGAAGTTGAAAATAGAGCTACCATATGATCAGCAATTGCACTACTGGTTATTTACCCCAAAGATACAAAAGTAGGGATCCAAAGGGGTACGTGCACCCCGATGTTTATAGCAGCAATGTCCACAATAGCCAAACTGTGGAAAGAACCAAGATGTCCATCGACAGATGACTGGATAAAGAAGATTTGGTATATATATATATATACAATGGAATATTATGCAGCCATCAAAAGGAATGAGATCTTGCCATTTGCAACGACGTGGATAGAACTGGAGGGTATTATGTTGAGTGAAATAAGTCAAACAGAGAAAGACATGTATCATATGATCTCACTGATATGAGGAATTCTTAATCGCAGGAAACAAACTGAGGGTTGCTGGAGTGGGGTTGGAGTGGGAGGGATGGGGTGACTGGGTGATAGACACTGGGGAGGGTATGTGCTCTGGTAAGCGCTGTGAATTGTGCAAGACTGTTGAATCTCAGATCTGTACCTCTGAAACAAATAATGCAATATATGTTAAGAAAAAAAAAAAAAGAAGAGGAAGAAGGTAGCAGGAGGGGAAGAATGAAGGGGGGGAATTTGGACGGGTAGACGAACCATGAGAGACGTTGGACTCTGAAAAACAAAGTGAGGGTTCTATCGGGGAGGGGGGTGGGAGGATGGGTTAGCCTGGTGGTGGGTATTGAGGAGGGCACATTCTGCATGGAGCACTGGGTGTTATGCACAAACAATGAATCATGGAACACTACATCTAAAACTAATGATGTAATGTATGGGGATTAACATAACAATAAAAAAATTTTTAAAAATCTATATTGGTGAACAATTTCAAATCAACCTATATAGTTTTCAAAAATTTGGAATGTGATCATTTTAAAGTATGTCTACAAATTCTTCAATATTCCTCTCTTCAGGAGGTAGACCTTATTTTCATTCCTCCTGGGTGTGGCTGGACTTAGTGACTCATGTCTCACAAATAATATGAGGCATATATAAGTGGAGCTGTTACTTTCAAGGGTAGGTCATAAAAAACTTTGCTTCCACCTTCCTCTTTCTGTCTCTTGACTCACTCATGCAGGGGTAAAGCCAGCTGCCAAGTTGTGAAGACACTCATGTAGCCCTACAGGGAGGCTCACATGGCACAAAAAAGAGCTTTCTATCCAACAGACAGTGAGGAGCTAAGTCTCCAGCCAATAACCATGTGAAAGTGCTATCTTGGAAGCAGATACTCCAGCCCCAGTCAAACCTTCAGATACTGTAGCCCCAGTCAACATCTTATTGGATCCTTCTTGAGAGACTTTGAGCTAGAATGACCCAGGTAAAGCTACTCTCAAATTTCTGACCCTCAGAAATTACGTGAGAAAACAATTGTACTAACAACAATTAACAATTAATAATAAAATAATTGTTATTTTAAGATGCTGAGTTTTGCAGTAGTTTATTACCCTGCCCTAGACAACTAACACAGAGGGCAATATAGACAGTCATCAGGGTCTGTCCCTTTGTTTCTTCAGGCCTAAGAGAGTGATGGATCCCCACTGTTATTAGACCAAGTGTGTTGCCTGGATTTAGAAACTTCCGTATTTTTCTACCTTCTGTTCTCATATTTGCCAGCAGTGCATATATTAAACTCTTCAATAACCACTTTGAGTGTGCCTTTTTTCCCCCTGCTAGGTCCTCCTCAGAATATCTATCATGTAAAGTCTGCAAAACTCCAGCGAGTGGTGGTAGATTTGCCTGTGTCATTGGCACCCTGAGTGCAGCTATGCCTGTTACGTCTGATGATCCTATTCAGTGCTGTTGGTGCTGGCTTGTTTCAAAGCAAGGCCAGGTCCCAGGGTCTGAGGGCTTCGCTTATATCAGAGGTTCTTTGTCCTTGTCATGGAGAGATGTGTTGCTGAGGCCTCACCCTCTCTATGTCGTTCCTCGATTTTGATACAGCCTCCCTTACCCCAGAACTTGGAAATAAGTCATTGTGGACAAACTGGAGAAGAGCAGAGGGATGGGCAATCAGAATAACCCTGACGCAAATTTGTTTTCCTGGGATCTCATGTTAACAGCCCCCAGTAGTGCCCTAGTGCACCAAAGATGCTTATAAATTCCTGAATCCTGGTGTGAACAGAGTTTGGGTCCATCTGGATGTTTACTATAAAAACCTAGGAATTGGCTGAGGTGAAAGATTTAGCTTTCCTATACATTGGGATCTGTGAGTCATTTTTCCTGTAAAGATTTTATTTTATTTTTAAAGAAGATTTTATGTATGCATGTAAGCATTTATATAATTTAGAGAGCCTGAGTGGGGGGAAGCGCAGAGGGAGAGAGACAGAGAATCCCAAGTGGAATCCCCGCTGAGCTCAGAGCCTGATCTCACCACCCTGAGGTCATGACCTGAGCTGAAATCAGGAGTCAGATGCTTAACTGACTCAGCCACCCAGTCGGTTTACCTTTTTGTAAAGATTTTAAAGAGGAAACTTTTATGTACAGAGAGTAAAATATAAGTAATCAAACATCAGCATAGGTCCCCAAGCAGGATCCTCATATAAGACATGATATTGAGAAATGGATCTAGGATCCAAAACCCCACTAGGAACTGTTATGCAGCCCATGATGCTGCCCCGTGTGCCCCCTTCCCGAGGTCGGGGCCATGTTTGTCTCCCTGAATTTCACTCCAACTGCACTTGTTTCTTTCCTCCAGAACGCTCCACTCTTGAAGCAAGTGGAAAACCTGCTCTATGTTTGGAAATACTCCCACAGATGTAACACAGGGTAAAGAATTTTATCTCAGTTCTAGCAGGCCTTAATTTTTTATACCTATGAGTATGATAAAAATAAAGTTCTAGAAACAGATGAACTTGTCTGTGGAGACAGCTCTGCGGAGGGGATGGGTTTTAGATAATGTTTCATAGGGCTTTTCAAGGAGCCCAGGAACTTGTCTGCCTTTGTTTTTCTTGGTTCCATTTCTGAAAAATTAGGACACTCTTTAAATCTCCTAACACTGTCAGAGACACTAAATGCAAAGGATATAGCAGCGTTCTTTGTGTTATGCAAGACTGAGAGATTTTTCTGTCTTAAAATCATTGCTGCTTTATTAAACTGACAGAATGTCTGAAATGAGGGGCGGGGGATGTGATTCCTTGAACTTCAGTAGCTGTGGCTTCAGTTGCAACCCATATTTCCTATATTTAATTATTGATGGGAAATAGTAGTTTGAATATACCAAATACATTCTTTGAATCAATTATGCTGATAAAGGTCACTAAGCATCTTCTAAGTGCCAGGCCTCGTGGGAATTTCTCCATCTCATCTGACCTTTCTGATGTCTTCCCCCTTGGACCACCTGCTCTTGCAGGCCTGAATTCCACAGCCTGGTGTCTCTCTTTTTTGGGGAGTAGGGGTGTCTTGCTGAGCATCCCTCATTGTATTCACTGAGTCTCGCCCACCTTGAATGTCAGTGCCTTCTGGCTCTGTGGGAAGCTGTGCTTCTTACTGCATTACTATCTCCTCTTTACCATTTGACAGGCCACCACACCCACACTTGTGCCCTTAACCCCTTATATGCCGATGACCCACAGGATCACATCTTTCACACAGCCTGGAAATCCACACTCTAAGCCTATGGAACAGCCCCTGGTGGTCCCCCCAGATGGCTCAGAGCAGAGCTTATTGTCCTGGTCATCAAATTGGTTGCAACTAGTGAATTTGGGGGCTGGCAAGTCTCACCTGTTCCCTCCACCCCAGTCCTCAATCACTTTCGCAGTGGAAACCACCCCCCCCAGGCACATCTGCCTTCATCTTCTCTCCTAAAACTGATGGTTTTCAGTCTTCCCAGGGCTAGGCTTTGTCATGGCCTCTGTTGCACCACCATGGAAGATTTGCCCTGTTGCCCAAGTTTGGACCACTCAGACACCCTGAGGTTCTGCTGCAATTACCATCTCTGGACTCCAATGGGCTCAGGGACTCAAGCTGTACCACAAAATCCAGACTTGGCTTCCCAGTGGTTTCCTGGAGGAATTGGACAACATAACCCAGAGGAGAGAGGGCAGTTAACTCTCCACAGAACAGAAGTTGACCAGTGAAACAAAAGAGGTAGAGAAGCTCCACACCATAAATCCTTCTCCTTTCCTGTCCTCAAAGGCCATTCTGAGACCAAGTGGCTCCACCTACTCAGACCAGAAGTTGCTCTTTGTGACTCAGCCACCAGACATTCCTGATCCACTCTGCAAAGCACCGCTTGGCCTCTGCCTTTCTCCTTCCCTGCTCCCTTCACTTTCTCTGTCTCTTGCTGCCCTGGGACTGTAGCTCCCATGAAGCCTGGTTTGTAAGCTGGGATCATGGTCTGAACCGAAGGCAGATGTTTAACCAACTCAGCCACCCAGGCACCCCAATACTTGCTGTTTCTTGAACTTTTTATTTTAGCCACTCTAATAGGTGTGAGATAATATCTCATTGTGGTTTTGATTTGCATTACCCTGATGATGAGTAATGTTGAGCATCTTTTCATGTGTCTGTTGGCCATCTAGATGTCTTCTTTGGAGAAATCAGACATTCTTATTGGTCTGACTCCTCTGTCATCGCAGCCTCCAGGCCATCCTCACACACATTCTCAAGGGCGGGGGGCGGGGGGGGGGGTCTCTCTGAAATGCAAACTCAACCATCTTGTTTCCTGCTTTCAGCCTTCCATTGGCTCCATCATTGTCCTTGAGGATGGAAGTCATATTTTTTAGGATGAAAGTCTTTAAGACCGATCCTCTTCAGCTAGAGCTTCTGACAACTACCTCCAATTCAGAAAAGGGAGTTGCTTTCATGCTCCAGCAGCAGGAAGTGCCTACAATTCCCATATCCTTTTCTGCTTAGTGTTACAGGTTGGGTTCTCCAGAGCTGATGCTGAGATGGAGTTTGGGGTGAAAGGGATAAGTTTGTCAGATAAAATATAGGGTGCCCAGTTAAATTGAGTTTCTGATAAACAAAGAATAATTATTTTAGTATAAATGTGTCCCACTCAATATTTGAAATGTGCTTACATACAAAAATACATTGTTTACTTGAAATTCAAATTTAACTGGACAGTATATTTTTATTTGCTAACCTGGCAACCCTAATTAGGGATCAACACCTGTGAAGGGAAGAGGGAAGAAGCCGGATTGGGTAGATGAAGAACTTGAATGGGATGCAGAAATGGCAAAGCTGTGGCTTCCTCTGTCTCACTCAACCACAGATGCAAATCCCCCTCCCCCTAGGAGTGGTCTGATATTGGCAGGATGGCTCTCTACCTCTGAGGCAGATCATGAAAAAGCTGACAGCTGTGGGCTGCCTGATGACCACACTTCCTTATGGGCAGTAGGTCTTTCTCTGAAGGGAGATTGAGTGGTACATCTTTGTGTTCACCATACTTAGTCTTTGCCTTTGTTTTTTTGCTTGAACATCTTCCCTGCCTTCCCATCTGGTCTATTCAGTCATTTAAAACAAGAGGTCACCTGTTTTGATTCCATCTGTACCTTACATACAATGAATCACTCCCTTTTCTGTGTTACTTTTGGATATGCCTCAATTGTTCCCCCTATTTCTTGAGTTGTCATTAAGCTTCCCATGTCTGTCTTCCCTGACAGATGGTTAAACTCCTGCATAGACTATACTGTGTCTTCATTAAGAAAATATTTATTGGCGGGCATCATGAGCCAGGCAGTACATTGGGCATTAGAATATGACTGTGAGCAAGAGCAACTCACTCCAGCTCACCCTGACTTCAGAACTAGTTAGGGGATGGACAATTTAGTTGGAGATATCCTAACTATTAGGATGCATGTCGTAGCTTGAATTCCCCCAGAAACAGACTCTGAAATAAAGGTTTGGGTGCAATGAGTGTGTTTGGAAGATGATCTCTGGAAACCTTGGTAAGTGAACAAGGGGGTGAGACAGGAAAGGGAAGGTAACTAGCACAAGGAGGTGGAAGCAATTCCACAACCGGCTTAGATAGTATTGCTCACTCACTCCTCGGTGAGGAGGAACTCGACATGGCAAGAAAGACCCATGCTACTTACACCTGGTATTTTGCTGTTTCAGTGAGGACAAGTTAGGCTGTGCTGTGAGGACAATCTCTTAAGAGGTTCACATAACAAAGACTTGTTTCTCCTTCACATTGTGTGTCCACCATGTGTCACTGTGAGGTGATGGTTTCTGTTCATTATAGGAACTAAAGGACTGGGGATGGGCGCCTGAGTGGCTCAGTTGGTTAAGCGACTGCCTTCGGCTCAGGTCATGATCCTGGAGTCCCAGGATCGAGTCCCGCATCGGGCTCCCTGCTCAGCAGGGAGTCTGCTTCTCCCTCTCCCACTCCCCGTTTGTGTTCCCTCTCTCGCTGTGTCTTTCTCTGTCAAATAAATAAATAAAATCTTAAAAAAAAAATAAAAAAAAAATAAAGGACCGGGGATGACCCAGTTTTCATCTCCTAGGGTGAAAGAGGCTGCATCCCTCCAGGTGCTTCCACATCAAAGAAGCAGGGAAAGGGGCCCAGTGAATCATACAGCAGCCTTAAGTCTACAGATCAGAAGTGATATGTGATGTTCTGCTCCCATGTCATTGACCAAAACCTTGTCTAATGCCAAAGAGGGTGCTCAAAGTTGACCCTTTTATGTGCCCAGAAGAAAACCAAGAATATTTGTAACTAGCTCCCATGACCACTAAATATTTGATTCTCATTTCTTCCTGCATTTTTCTCCCAAGAGAGACATCTTAGAAATACCACAAATATGTCAGTGACACTAGAGAACTGGGAACTCCAGAGAGGAGCGGTGGCCTGAGGCTGGCCATTTGCTCTCTGCCCTAGTTTTCACCTTGATGGAATGCAAGGGGATGAGCCAGACTCTCAGGGACTATCAGCAGCCAGTGGAGGAGCCAGAGCCTGCAGCTACTACAGCTCACCGACTCCGATGAAGGCCTTAGCAGAGACCTTAGTCTCTAAAAAACTCTCTAGAAAATAACAGAAATTGCATTTTTATTCTCAGTTTGAGAAATCCTGCAGAAAAATTTTCCAAGTCTTTAAGTCATAAAACAACAACAACAACAACAAAAACCTGCCTCAGTCCCCAGTCCTGAGTCCTCAGTCCTGACTGCAGAAACAGATAGGAAGCCCTGGAAGAGAGAGAAATCCCAGCCATCCATAAACCTCAGGAGTAACCTTAGATGACTGGGCCCAGGAGCTGGACCAGCACAGACAGCAGGGCACTGGCTGTGAAATGAGCTCCAGCAGAGGTGTCTTGCTGTGCCTGTATCCATCCTCCCTCCACCTTTCTGCTCCTGTCTCAGGCTGGACAGAAGTGGCCATGATGAGGATTGAGAGCCCCACCCATTCCCTACGTGGCTGAGTGGCTGGGCTCCCCATTCACACACCAACCTGCATCCACCTCATGTGAATAGCTCTGATGACTCTGATATTGTTTTCCAGCTTTCTCAACTCATCTTTCTGCTGAAGGACACAACAACATTGCTCCTCCAAAGACCACTGAGTGGAATGTTTTTTGGGTTAGGTCTCATTGTTGCCGATATAACCAGGTTCATGATTTGGACAGGTCCTGGTGCCTGCCTTTTGTGACTAGGTTATGATATGTAACAGAAAGACAAAGATTCCTTTAACTTTCTCAAATTCCATGAGTGTGGAAACAATCATCACCATGGACAGTCAGGGAAACCAGAACCCACTGCTCTTGGTGTGGCTGTAACACATATTCTAGAGGGTGCCCAGGAACTTTCCATTTTCTAGGCCTCATTTCATCTGCTGATTTAAGCACTTGACAAAACGAGCCTGAAATGTTAGAAAATCGCAAACACAGCTGAAGAATGAGTATGGTTTCTCATAAAGCAGTGACTTGTTCTGGCTCCTTATTTTGGCTGAGAATCAGGAGGGCTCATTCAGCCAGATTTTCCTTTAGCAGTTCATAAAAACCTAACCATGCGTAAAAACAGTTGACAGTTACATAGCACATTTGAGTTTCCAAAGTGCTCATAGGTTTATTATTTCAACTGTGGTTCCTAACAACTGGTTGCAAATGAGGAAATTTAAGGTTAGTAGGAGTCAATGACTTTCCTAAGGTCACACAGCTAGTAAGTGTCAGATCACAGTCTGGGATCCAGAGCCCTGAGCACTCCCTCATCATCTAAGGGGGCTGGGTCTTCCTGGCATTCTTTCCTCACATGGCAGAACAGAGAGTGAAGACCCATGAGAGTCCAAAGGTAGAACAGCTGACCAGCATCCCCCATGCTGTAAGGAGAGGAAGTAACCATCTATGCAGGGTGAGTTAGGAGGGGACCTCAAACAATCTCTGCAACTGACATCCACCTTCAACTGTTACATATAAAAAAACAGAAAACAAAAAAAGCAAAAATAAAAAAAACACACAAAAACACAACAACAACAACAACAACAACAACAACAACAACAACAGATGGGGGCTTGGGCATGGGACCAAAGGATGCAGCCAAAAATTCTGCTTTACCACATAGTTATGGTGTAAGGATTAAATGAGATGATGCTATACAAAACCTCAATAAACACTGGTTCCTTCCACATCCCTCTTGGGATCAAAGGCAGCTGATGGACGCCAAGCAACCATTGGAACAACTGGCTCCATTCATAAGATGGAGTTTTGCCTTAGCCCCTCCCTTTAAATTCCTACCAATGACTTTCCATATGCCCTTCTGTTCTCTCAGTTCTGCAGCAATCGTCTGTTGCCAGAATGAGGTCCCCAATGGCTTTGTCTCTTGGACAGGCCTTCTCTCAGGACCAGAGTCTTGTCCTTGATACTGTCTCATGGAAACAGGACACCCAGAGGGAAAGACCTGGCTGGAAGAAAAGCAAGAGTGTCAAGTTCTCAATCTTCATGCCTGTCCACACTTTCCTATCCCTGCCCAGTCAAGGTATCTTTTCCCATCTGGGAAGCTACAGAGAGAAGATCCCTCAGCTCACAACTGTCCCATGATTTAAATTGTCCATGCTGAGCTCCCAGACAAGCTGAGGAAGGGGCCCATGCAAGTCAGAGCTAGTGACAGGGACCGCTGTGACAGTCAACTGCTAAAGGTCAGCCCGACCTCCTTGATAGTTCCTACCCACAGGGAAGGAACCAAAGGAGGGGAGTTTGTGCTCAAGAACCTCCCAGAAGGCTGAGGTCAGATTTGCTGTGGCCAGTTACCTTGAGCCAGGGTGTGCTCATGAGCAGAGAGTGTCCACTTGGGGTGGATACACTCAATGTCGGCCTTCAGGATCTCAGCATTTTCTAAGAAAATGCAGCCTCAGGTGCAGTGCCGCTGAAATGAGCTGGGCTGTCAGACCCCTCCCCTCCAAGTCCCCTGCACCAGGTTTGTGCTGTAATCTCGGCTTCTTGAACCTTTCCAGATGTGTTGTCAACCATGCTGCTTCTTACCTAGACAGGAAAGAAGGAAGAAGACTGAGGGCCCAGCTGGCTTCAGCCTACGGTCCCAAGTTTAAAATGATTTCCCTAGAGCCATGCCACCTAATAGGAATTTAACCCAGACACATATATAATTCTAATTTTTCTAATGCCACGTTAAAAAAATGAAATTAATTTCAATAATAGATTGTATTTAGCCCACTATATCAAAAGTATTATCATTTCAATTTTAACCAATATAAAACAATAATTAATGAGATATTTTATATTCCTTTTTTCATTCAAAGTCTTCAAAACCTGTTGTGTATTGCACAGAACATCTTGATTTGGACCAGCCACATTTCAAATGTTCAGTAGCCATGCATGGCCTGTGGCTCCAGGCCTGGAGAGTGCTGCTCTACAGTAGTGTGTCCTTTCACAAGTGGTAATTGATTCCTTGCAATAATCATGACTGAATCTTATGTTTGTAGAAGGTTTACCACTCCTCACAGAGTCTTCACGCTCTTCAACCCATTTGACCTCATTTGAGCCACTATTGACAGTAGAAACTGAAGCAAAACCATGTGTCACCAGGCAGTTGGTAGCAGAGTTAGGTCACCCAATTCCTGGTGTAGTGGCCTTCCTGCCTTGAGTTCACCTGGGGTGGGAAAGGAGAGGTGAAAAGCCAAGGTGGCCAAGGAGACTGTAAGGGATGGGTCAGATCTGTCTGTGAATATACTAAAACCCACCGACTTGTACATGGTAAGTGGGTAATTGTATGGTAGGGGTATTGTATCTCTTTAAAGCTGTTAGAGAGAGATAGAGAGAGAGAAAGGCCAGCCAAGTGAACTGCTTGCTTTTCAGGAGCTCAGGAGTGAGGGAAGAGAGGGTCTGCCGATGACAGCACTGTCCTTCATCTGTAAGTCTTTGTATTGTCAAACTATGTTAACTAAGGGAAATGAACATTTTCCGTAGGCAAGGTGAGGTGCCCCCAAGATCCTGAAATAAATCATCCCAAGAATTTGCATTAGAAATGATAGAAGCAGTACCTAACAGGTAAGTACTTGTATAAACACACCTTGAATGTACAGATGGCCCCCACTTCTGCAGGACGCTCTGTAGGCTGATCAGAGGCTGGCCTGGCTAGGGAAGGCGGTGCCAGCCAGAACCACCTGGGCAGATCTGCCTGCTCACTGCTGTCTCTTGGGTATTTAGCCCAGGCCTGGGCACATATGGCATCCTCAGAGAGTATGTGTTGAGTGAATACTAAAAACAGAGAGTGCCATGGACAAGGATTTGCCCCTCTGGGGCTGGGAGCAGGAATGTCTCTAAGTTGGGCCTGGATTCTTCTTACCTTAGTCTAATGTCAACAAACATCAGTCCCCATGGGACCTCTGGTCACAAATTACCAGGTCTCTCCTGCACTTGTTAAAGGGAGAGAATGGACAGATGATGTACTTTCTGTCATATGCTTTGAAGTATTGCATTTCTTCCTTGGGTTAGGCATTGGCATACAGATTGGTACCTTTGTCTATTTGTGTCTGTCTGATTTTTGTTGTAGTGGTTGTTTTGTTTTAGCTGAGCTGGTATCCCCGAGTGTGAACGAGTTGGAACCATGGAAAAGTAAGTTTTAGCTTGGCAAGATGAGCCCCATACCCCAAGGAGACCCCTTGGGTTGGCTTGATTCTCTGGGAAGTGCCTGGAGCTATTTCCATGCCTTTATTCCAGTGCCTGGTGACTTCACTGGAAAGGCATAATTTTGAGAGAATTTCTGAATCATATCCCAAAAGTAAGAAAGTATAATGTTAAAAAACAAAAAACATCCACAGTTGGAGTGACTGCTGATGAACATGTGACTTCAGATACCAAGATGCAGATGCCTGTACCCAGCCCCAGCCCCATGCCTGTGCACCCCCAGCCAGCCTGCAAGGGGCCCCCAGCACCTTTCCTGCCATTGCACCCTGGGGGTCAGGGAAGGGAGTGGTGCTGACTCTCCTGGATACACTGAGCACCAAACCTCCCACCCAATGCAACGGGTGGGGGCGAGCGGGAAGCAGGAAGCGCCACAGGCCGGCAGCGCCCAGATAGATAGCTGGAGAGGGCCTGAGTGCTGAATGCCCTGAGCCGGGTGGTTCCAGGAAATTCCAGGCCAGCCAATCTAACTGGCCTTTCAGAGTAGCTAAGCTGCTATTTTGAGGGTGTGTTGAGGGGAAACAACTCAACAAAAACAAAACAATGGTTTCAGAGAAGGAAGGTCAGGGCAGGCTCAAGAACCCCCTTTGCACCTTCTGGGATGCAGCCAGGAACACCGTCCTGGGCTGTTACTATGACACCCCTCTGACAACTGTCCAACAGTTTGCAGTCCCTCAGAGCCTGAGCCAAACCTGGGGCTCCCTGAAACAATGCGATAGAGAGGACTCTGTGCTCCTTCAGGTTGTTTGAAGTCTCTTGACACTTCTTAGGCTGGTTGGTCTGGCCCTCTGCTGGTGCCAACTCTATACCTAGGTCTCTGGAGAATACGTTCCTAAAGGAGGCAACCGCACAGGGGGCTCACTTCTCTGCCACACCCAGTGATGAAATTTGGAAGTTTTGGGTGTGTGACCAAATGGCTAAAAGAATCCTTGAGACCTTTTTGGTACAAAAAGATGATTTTATAATAGCATGGGGACAGGACCCGTGGGCAGAAAAGAGCTGCACTGGGACTGTGAGGAGTGACTGGTTATATACTTTTTAATTAGTGAGGGTTAGGGATAGTGCAAGTCTCTAAGGAATTTGGAAGCAAGCCTTTCAGAACCTTGAAGGGCCAACTGCTGCCAAGATAAAGTTACTTTTAGTCTTTAATAAAAGCATTAAGCATTAAGGCTCTAAGGCAGCAACAAGTTCCTTGAGGAAGGTCATGCTCTGCACATTTCAGGTATCTGTCAGTGGGCTGTAAGCTGTAAAGAGATTTAACTTAAGCTACATTCTCTTGCCTTTGCTTCCCTCATCATCCAGGATGGTTGCTCTGATCTCAGGGTCATGGTTACCCCACCCTGTTTGCAGGCCTGCCAGTGTGAGGCCTGGGTCCTCCTCTGGTGTCGCTCTATGTCACTTATCCTTCTTGGTGGCTCTTTCCTCAATTGTAAAATGAGGTTGGGGGTGAATAATATTCCATCATGCTCCAGTGCTAACACCCACATTTCTGGGACCCAGTGTCACTCCCGGCTCTCACCCACTGTCCAATGTCACCCGATTGCCAATGACAATTGGCAATTGTGGACAGGGGAGCAGGAAGCCATAGGAAAACACATCCAGGGTTTATTTCACCTCTGGTTCCTGTGCAGGTTCCATGCCTCCCATGGGGCCACAGGTTCCCCAGCTCCTTTAAGACATTCAAGCCCCAAGTGTCTGTTAGTGGTTCAAGGGAGTTTTTCAGGGCTTTGCTTAGGAGCTGGATCAAGCACCCTGTGGAAATTAGACCAAGAGGAACACTGGGCACTGATTCTAGAAAAGCACAGCCTGCCCCTACCATGGGGATGGTTAAGAGATGCCAAGACAATCTCTTGGGAGTTCCCTTCAAAGATACCATGACATTGGGACAGTGAGATGCAAGACTCAGATTCAGATCTGCCTGTGACCACTTACAATCACATGTCCTTGGAGAAGTCACTTAGCCTTCCTAAGGTATGGTATCCTCATTTTAATATACCTCTGAGGGTGCCAGAAGCTGAGTCATGGGTGGGCCTCTTTTCTCTTTGATGGGTGCTCTGCTCATAGTCAGCAGGGAGACTGATGGGGTTGCCTTCCAGAGTTCCATTGTGCTGGCTTGGCACCAGCTCCAGAGGGAAAGTGAGCCTGACCTTCCTATTCAAGGTAGACTCCTGGTCCCAGGCTCCCACCACATGGATGGGGGTGGAGATGTGCCAGCAATTGTCCTGGTTTGTGGAAAGAATATTAAGAATGTTCAGTTCCATGAGAAGACAGTGATGAATTAAAAAAATAAAAAGAAAAGAGAAGGGAAGAAAAGAAAAAAGAAGGAAAAGAAAGAAGAGAAGAGAAGAGAAGAGGAGAGGAGAAGAGAAGAGAAGAGAAGAGAGAGAAGAAGAGAAGAGAAGAGAAGAGAAGAGAAAGAAGAGAAGAGAAGAGAAGAGAAGAGAAGAGAAGAGAAGAGAAAAGAGAAGGAAAAGCCAGGCTCATATCCGGGGAGGATTTGACATATGAAGAAAAGGATTTGGGCGGTAGGAAAGTGGTTCACAGATGTTTGGCCTGCAGGGCTCTAGGAGGAACAGGCAACATGGAAAACAAAGGAACTGATCACCTCAATAATGTTGTAAGCTGCAGATCATTTTCAAAGAGGCAAATGGATCTGAGGGACAATACAAATGCAAGCAGCTACCGTGTTCTGGAAAAGCTGACCCCATAGCTTCCCTCTGACTTTCTTGGTGCCCGGCTCTCCTGTGCCTCCTGTACTCACGGACAGCTTGCTCAATAATGTCCTGAAAAGGAGGCCTGACCTGGGCTGCCTAAACACAACATGTTTGTCTTGGTCTGAGATAACTCACACTGTGCTTTGCCCTAGAATGAACCCTTTAGAGGGACATGAGGATGTCATGGTGGGTGGGAAATAGGCTGAGTGGAAATTTGGGGGCAACCTTCTTTTTGAAAGCCTGGTGAAGTGGGCTGAATGGAATCTCATATCTTCAACTGGGAAAGCAAGCCAGGATAAGAGAATATTTACTGCAACGGGGATTACCTGTGCTGGGTGATTCAGGAATAGGCCCCGGTAATCCAGGGACCCAGATTCTTAACATGATGATGTCATGGTTACTCTTCAAAAGAAGCAGGGAGAGCTGTTGGCCCAGGGAAAAAACAGATACTAGTGTTGGTGAGGTGGCCTGCTCTCAGGTAGCAGCTGAGAAAATCAGCCATGACATCCAATGGTGGGAGCCTGGCCTCTTCTATGACCACAGGAGCAGAGCCCACCTCAAATGCCATGAAGGCAGCACACCCCTGGCAAGGACTGCTCGACTGGGACCAGCCAAAGTGGGGAGCTGCTTTGGAAGCCACAAAACTGAGGGAGGGGTGACCCAGAGCATCCCAAGGGTTGCAGGTAGAATCCCAAACTAGACAACTTGAAACTGGAGGAGTGGGTGCATTCAAGAGAATGAAAGGGTAGAAGAGAATGAAAGAGAGAGAGTGCAGAGTGCAAGAGAGTGCATAGATATGCTGTCCCTCTAATACCCAAGTTGCAATGTCCTCTGTTGGGAGGGTGGTCGTATAAAGGAACAGTAGAGTAGAAAATGCAGGACTGTGGCCTTCCCCCATCATTCTGCTCAGTGACAGCTCCCAGACTTGTCTGTATGACATTCATGTAAAGATTTAGCACTCTGTACTAGGATCTGGCATGCAGGAAGCTTCATTCCATACATCTTCTCATGTAATCCCATTTCACCCTCACAAGAGATGGCAAGAATGGCATTATTTCCATTTTTATAGATGAAGAAACTGAGGATCAGGTTAAATAATTTATCCCAGGTTCCACAGCCTGTGAGTGGAAGAACTAAGTCTTGGGTTTCCTTCTCTGTGACCCAAATATCCCCATCCCACCAGGCCCAGCCACTTCTTCCCTGAGGCCTGGTACCCTCCCTCCACACTCAGAGGTACCTCCCCCAGTACTTGCCCTGTCAACTCAAACTGGCTTCTGTGG
This sequence comes from Mirounga angustirostris, assembly GCF_029215605.1. Taxonomy (NCBI): domain Eukaryota; kingdom Metazoa; phylum Chordata; class Mammalia; order Carnivora; family Phocidae; genus Mirounga; species Mirounga angustirostris. The sequence goes on along the minus strand of NW_026991718.1, from coordinate 90,959,047 downwards.
TCCAAGCAGGTTAGAGTAAGGCCTTGAGCCCTTGTGGCGGATTAAAGATGGCACAAAATCTTAGACATTCCTCCACTGAGTGGTGGGGTCTATGTCTTCTCTCCTTGAGTCTGGTGGGCCTTATGGAATCACTGTAGCGTAAGTAATGCTATGTGGCCTCCAAGGCCAGGTGAGAGGAAGTCTTGCTGCTTTGGCTTTGGTCTCGTAGAACATTCAGTTTCTGGACTTTGGCGACATCCCCTGTAGACCCAGCCCCTATGCTGTGACAAGCAGGCCATGTGGAGAGGCACACATGAGTACTCAGGCTGGCAGTTGCAGGTAAACTCCCAGCCAACAGCCGGCATCACCTGCCAGGCAAGCCAGTCAGTCATCTTGGACATCCAGTCCGGGTGGCAAAGGAAGCCCCAGCAGATGTCTGATCATAACCACTTGAGAGATTCCCGATGAGAACTCCCCAGTTGAGCCCATCCTGAATCCCAACGCTCAAATCATGAGCAAAATAAAATGGCTGTCTTAAGTTACTTGCATTTGAGGATAATTCATCGCATAGTGGTAGGTAACCACTAGGGTGCCTCTATGAATATCTAGGTCAGGATGAGCTGCCTGTAGGGCATGTGGGCATCAAGTGATGAGGAAGCATCAGAGGTGGCCAGACTTGCCTGTTCCACTCAGATAGTCTAAGAGATTCTTCCTGACAATGCCACCTGGCATGTACTTTCAAACTTTCAAACAGCGAACATCCAGAAAAAAGAGTCTGGGAGCAAACTTTTAATTGGTGAATGGCAAACTTATCTCAGAGAAGGGCGGCAGGATCTGGGAACAGAGATGGGATCACAAGCCATCCAGATGGATTTCTAAGACATACAGAAAACCAGGTATGGCAGGAGGAGAAAATAGAGGTCAGGAAAGCAAACACCGTGTGAACCGGTGTGAATGGCATGATGGCATTTTGCTGTTATTTTTGACGATGCTTTTCATTTCCCAGACCAGTTTGTCTCAGGATTTGAGCTCTCCTGGAACAGGATTCCTGAGAATCATTGTCTCCGAGGTGAAGAAATGGGTCTCTTTTCTCTGAAAATCATTTCACCATTTACTGAGCTGCCTGGAAGTTGGAGTTTCTGCCCCAGCCTCTGTTAAGTATCCATAGATTGGGGTGTGCACTTCAGTATGTCATGTCTTATCTCCAAATGTGGTTTAGCATAAATCTGATCTAAAACTCAGGACAGGCTGTGTTTTGAACATCACACATGTGAATTCGCCACACCTCAAAATTCCTCAAACGTCATCTTAAAGTCTTGAAATTCGACTTGTCTGTCCCTCCTGCTGGTGAAAACAGTTGGTGGTGCCGCTTGAGTAGGATTTTGTTCTTTGGCTCTGGGTTTTGGAAGAATCCAAACTTCAAGACCAAAGTCAAGCAAGCCTCCAGGCCTCGGCTAGAGAAGAGAGAAAACCAAGGCAAATACACGTCTGCATGTGAATGCCCTCCTTCCTAGGGGGGCTGGGACACCTCTTCTTGCCCTATAAGAAGCATGGGGAAGGAAGTGGTGATGAAATAACTGGAGACAAGGGCTTTGCTTTTAGTTCCTACATTCCATCAGGCCAGCTATCTGGCTTGGGACAGAGCTCAGTACTGCTGGGTAAACAGCCCTACTTGGTCCCTGCTTTTTAGCCAGTGGAATGATTTGGGGGTTTTGTTTGGATGGGGAAGAGAATGGCCTGACAAGATCAAAGATGCAGAATTCTGACATTTGTAGATACACAACCAAATAAAGAAAAGGAGAGAAATGATTCTGTATGTTGAGGGAAAGCCAGAAATGGATTATATTTGAAATAATACTTCAAGATTGTAAAATCCATCTGTATGTAAAGAAGTACCAAAAAAAAAAAAACAAAAACAAAAACCCAACCCCACTAATAAGATGCATGAGTTTATATCTGGCCAAAATTTAGGCCATCTTAGGATGCTGGTGAGTCTGGGATGGAGATTTCCATTCGGAAACCGGAGGTTAGGTGTTCAGATGCTGAAGATGGTTTCATTCAGGGGACAACTCTGGTGGAGAGGGCCTATGTTGGCAGGGTGAATTAAGAACAGACTAGATGAGTGGTTCATAATCTAGTTGACAATCTATGAGGCAAATCAAGTCACACCCATTGGTCTCTATGTTGTTATTTTTCCAATACAAAGGCAGAAGCTAGAGGTTATAGCAGGGACACTGGCCCATGAAACCTCAAAATATTTATTATTTGGCCCTTTACAGAAAACATTTGCCAACCCTTGGTGTAGAAAGTCACAAACACACTCACCTTGGCACTACTTACCTTGTTCTTGCCCTAAAATTTTGTTAGGTTGGGCTCTGCATGATTGCTAGTATGATGAAAAATGAGAATACATTCATGAACACAAATGGACACATGTGTACATGCACATAGACAGACACATACATACCTACCTATACACACGTGCACACATACGTGCTTGCATGCATACACACATACATAGATACAATAAAATAAAGAGAAAGAAAGAAATCCATAAGACTGCATCATGGGATTACAGAGAGCCCAAACTTTTGGCCCCCTCCCCTGCTCCTCAGTGCTCACTTCCCCTGTACACACTGCAGGCATTTTACTAAACACTAGTGAGAGTCCTTGCTTGAGGGTTTCCTCTGGACACAGAAGCATGCTTGATCCCTGTGCAAAACAGAGACAGATACTCCCACCATCTGCCCCTAATCTGGGACAAATGAGTGTTAGTAGATGCTCACTCCAGCTTCCTCACCCTATGGAGGGGACAACTCTTAAGATTGTATGTGTGTTGCCCTGTTGCCCAGAAATCCCCAGAAGGATGAGCCCCAATGCCCCCAGTGGTAACCTGTCCATGAACACATTCTTTACTGTGTGACCTCCCTTCCTTATCTCATACTTCCCTACCACTTCTCCTTGGAATCACCAAATAAGATTCGCATCCTTGTCTTGGGGGCTGCTTCTGGGGGGCCCAATACATGACAGTTCTGGCATATTTTTTCTGTTGGCTGTAAGAAACTTTACTCTGATCTCTGTTTTCCTTTGCTTGGTCATGTATTTTTTAATATAAGGATAATAACAAGATTAATAAAGAGTTGATGGTAATATCTTTTTTTCTTACTCATCATCTAAAACCAAGAAATACACACCAAAACAAACAAACAGAGAATCAAGAATGAGGACAGAAGCTAACCTACTCTGTTGGACATAAATATTTTTTCAAGTTAAGCTTTGTTTGGGCACCAGAGTCTATTTATATAGACAGGCGGAGGAATAAGAAGAACCATTCAGTGTTTTCATCTTTTCAAAGGGGAATAATTGGTAAATGCCCTATAGCGAGATAGTTACTTATTCTACCAGTTGCAAAATTTACAGGTGCCTATGCCAAGCATTCTTTTTTTCTTTTCCTTTTATAAGAATAAGCACAGATCTAGACACAGCATGGAAACACATTTGTCTAAGAGACTAGGAGTGAACATGAAAAGCTCTGAGGAAAGAGGTATTTGGGAGAAGGTTGTACAGACATCGATGAACAGTTCATTTCCCCACAGCCCTTGGACTACCAAGAAAAAAAAGGTATCATATGCAAAAGAGAGGAGCTAGATGAATAAGAGTGACAATAGCCTTCAATAGAGATGGGGCTTAGGGCACCGCTCCCGGGAAGTAGCTGTTTTGAGTAGAGTGTGAAAGAAGAATTAAAGAGTTGAGATACCACCCTCATCTCTGAGATAAGGGGAGTGTTGATACATGGAGGGATAGTATGGGTAGGAGAAAAGAAAGGTATCTTGAAGAGCTGGCAACAGGTTTCTTCACTGAACATTTCCCGATTTCTGTTTGGAGACAGAATACTGGCTTGAATGGATGGGTTATCTGGTTTAATATGCCACTTGGCATATTTGCAATAAGATTCATTTTTACAGAAAATTGAGTCTATTGTGCAAAGCTGGACAGTCTCTCCTTGTTGTGGAGTTTTAGAACTGCTGGTGGGCTTGGCAGTCACCTGCAGTCTCCCATTTCACTAAAGAGTAATGTGAAATGTGATGGGGATTCTTGGTAACAATGACCAACATTTGTGGAATGGCTACTGTGTGCCAGGACACTTTGTATAGTGTTGCAAATGCTCACTACAACCTTTCAGAGTAATTTATTGTCCCCACTTACTGTTCATCTAAGAAGTTATGAAATTTGCTTAAGCTCAGCCACCAGCTTATACCAAGGTTGAATTTTGAACCCTGATATATCCAGATCCTATGCCATGTTCTGTTCACCATATCAGTGGTTCCCAAATACCAGTCTGTGTACAATCCCATACCTGATACCAGAGATTCTGGTTTAGCAGGAGTTGTTGGGTTGGGTTCCCTCACACAGAAAACCATAGATGATAAGGATCTGAGTGCAAATGATTTATTGGGAGGTGATCCCAGGAAATACCACTAGGGTAGTGGGGGAATGGGGCAGGAAAGGGGAAAAAAAACAACAAAGGGAGCATTAGTGAGCAGATTACTCTGGGCAACTGGAATTCAATTCTGCTGAAGAATTATGGGAGATGGTGGAGGATATGTCAGAATTGTCCCATTCTTAGGGGTAGGAAGATGAGGACTTTTCCACCAACTGTCACTGGCTGAGTGACATATCTGGGGCATTAACTCCTAGGCACCTCTAGATTCCTCTGAATGTAACACAGGTGTCCTCTCAAAGTAGAGAAGCTCTCAGGCAGAGGGTTACAGGTATTTGGTGTAAGAGAAGCCATCTGGCACAGAGGTGAATGGGCAGGATATAGAATATCAACTGCAGCATTAAGATGGGGCTGAGGAAGCTGTAATTTATTATTTATTTTTCTTTCTTTTTTTTTTTGGTGGTATCTGTAATTTTATTTTATTTTTTTTAACATTGAAAACAGTTTTTTATCTGTAACATATAAAGGTCACACAAATCAATAAGAACCAAATAGGAAAATGGGCAAAGGGTATGAAAAAACAATCTATAAAAGAAAATACAATTAAAAAGGAATAAATACATTTAAATGGTTTACCTCATGAATAATTAATTAAATGCCAAATGAAAACAATACTTAGGTAATTGTCACATTCAAATAAGCAAACTTTTTTTAAGATTTTATTTATTTATTTATTTTCTTCCTACCTACCGGTTTTATTTTTTTAATTTATTTTTTATTTTTTGAATTTTTTCAAATTTAAATTCAATTAATTAACATATATTATTAATTTCAGAGGTAGAGATCAGTGATTCATCAGTCGTATATAATAGCCAGTGCTCCTTACATCATGTGCCCTCCTTAATGTCCATCATCCAGTTACCCCATCCTCCCACCCCTCTCCTCTCCAGCAACCCTCACTTTGTTTCCTATGATTAAGATTCTCTTATGGTTTGTCTCCCTCTCTGATTTTGTCATTTTATTTTCTCCTCTCTTCCCCTATGCTCCTCTATTTTGTTCCTTAAATTCCACATATAAGGGAAATCATATGATGATTGCCTTTTTCTGATTGACTTATTTCACTCAGCATAATACCCTCTAGTTCCATCCATGTCATTGCAAATGAGATTTCATTTTTTGATGGCTGAGTAGTATTCCATTGTATATATGCATATACCACATCTTCTTATCCATTCATCTGTCAGTGGAAATCTGGGCACTTTCCCTAGTGTGGCTATTGTAGACAATGCTTCTATAAACATTGAGGTGCAGGTGCCCCTTTGGATCACTACATTTGTATCTTTGGGGTAAATACCTAGTAGTACAATTGCTAAGTCATAGGGTAACCCTATTTACAACTTTCTGAGGAACCTCCATAGTGCTTTCCAGAGTGGCTGCACCAGCTTGCATTCCCATCAACAGTTTTTTTTTTTAATTTTAATTTTATTTTATTATGTTATGTTAGTCACCATACAGTATATCATTAGTTTTTGATGTAGTGTTCCATGATTCATTATTTTCATATAACACCCAGTGCTCCATGCAATATATGCCCTCTTTAATACCCATCACTGGGCTAACCCATCCCCCCACCCCCTCCCCTCTAAAATCCTCAGTGTCTCAGAGTCCATAGTCTCTCATGGTTCATTACCCCCTCTGATTTCCCCCCTTCATTTTTCCCTCCCTTCTCCTAATGTCCTCCATGCTATTCCTTATGTTCCACAAATAAGTGAAACCATATGATAATTGACTTTCTCTGCTTGACTTATTTCACTTAACATAATCTCCTTCAGTCCCATCCATGTCGATGTAAAAGCTGGGTATTCATCCTTTCTGATGGCTGAGTAATATTCCATTGTATACATGAACCACATCTTCTTTATCCATTCACCTGTTGAAGGGCATCTCAGCTCTTTCCATAGTTTGGCTATTGCAGACGTTGCTGCTATGAACATTAGGGTGCATATGGCCCTTCTTTTCACTACATCTGTGTCTTTGGGGTAAATACCCTGTAGTGCAATTGCTGGGTCATAGGGTAGCTCTATTTTTAATTTTTTGAGAAACCTCCAAACTGGCCAGAGTTATTCAAAAGAAAAGAGAAAGGACCCAAATTAATAAAATTATGAATGAAGGGGGGGGGTCACAACTAACACCACAGAAATAGAAACAATTTTTAGAAATTATTATCAACAAACATATGCCAATAAATTAAGCAACATGGAAGAAATGGATGCCTTCCTGGAAACCCATAAACTCCCAAGACTGAAACAGGAAGAAATTGACAACCTGTATAGGCCAATAACCAGTAACAAGATTGAAGCAGTGATCAAAAACCTCCCAAAAAACAAGAGTCCAGGGCCTGGTGGATTCCCTGGGGAATTCTATCAAACATTCAAGGAAGAAATGATACCCATTCTCCTGAAGCTGGAAGGAAAGCTTCCAGACTCATTCTATGAGCCAGCATTACCTTAATCCCCAAAACCTCCCCTCCAGACTGGTACCCCTTCTCACCCCCACAGCACCTTGGCCCGCACTGGTTAGCAACCCTCGTGCCATTTTCTAGAATGTGTCCCCCGGCCCTGGGGGCTGGGGAGAGCTCCACATCCTTGCTGGTGGGGGTCGCCATGTTAAGTAATTTTTGTACATGTTCAGGTGTGGGTTCTACGGTCTCTTGTCCTTCCACCTCAGCCCCACCATATGCATTGTACAGAATACCGCTCTTGAATCCGGGACTGCCCTTTCCTTGCCTTTATATACATTAAACACATGTGAATCTTCAAAAAAAAAAAAAAAAGGAGAATCAAAAGGAGATCTCCCATCAAAAAGGAGAATTTCAGACCAATATCCCTGATGAATATGGATTCCAAAATCGTCAACAAAATCCTAGCTAATAGAATCCAACAATACATTAAAAGGATCATCCACCATGACCAAATGGGATTTATCCCTGGGATGCAAGGGTGGTTCAACATTCACAAATCAATCAATGTGATAGAACACATTAATAAGAGGAGAAAGAAGAAACATATGGTCCTCTCAATTAATGCAGAAAAAGCATTTGACAAAATACAGCATCCTTTCCTGATTAATACTCTTCAGAGTATAGGAATAGAGGGAACATTCCTCAAGTTCATAAAATCCATCTATGAAAAACCCACAGTGAATATCATCTTCAATGGGGAAAAGCTGAGAGCCTTTCCCTTAAGATCAGGAACACGTCAAGGATGCCCACTCTTGCCACTATTGTTCAACATAGTACTAGAAGTTCTAGCAACAGCAATCAGACAACAAAAAGAAATAAAAGGTATTCAAATTGGCAAAAAAGAAGTCAAACTCTCTCTCTTTGCAGATGACATGATACTTTATGTGGAAAATCCAAAAGACTCCACCCCCAAAATTACTAGAAGTCATACAGCAATTCAGTAATGTGGCAGGATACAAAAATCAATGCACAAAAATCAGTTGCTTTCTTATACACTAACAATGCAACTGTAGAAAGAGAAATTAGAGAAACAATTCCATTTACAATAGCACCAAAAACCATAAGATACCTCAGAATAAACCTAACCAAAGAGGTAAAGGGTCTATACTGTAGGAACTACAGAACACTCATGAAAGAAATTGAAGAAGACACAAAAAGATGGAAAAACATTCCATCCTCATGAATCAGAAGAATAAAGATCGTTAAAATGTCTATGCTACCCAGAGCAATCGATACCTTCAATGCCATTCCAATCAAAATTCCAATGGTATTTTTCAAGGTGCTGGAACAAACAATCCTAAAATTTGTATGGAACCAGAAAAGACCCCAGATCACCAAGGAAATGTTGAAAAAGAAAAACAAAGCTGGGGGCATCATGCTGCCTGATTTCAAGCTATATTACAAAGCAGTGATCAGCAAGACAGCATGGTACTGGCACAAAAACAGACATATAGACCAATGGAACAGAATAGAGAGCCCAGATATGGACCCTCAACTCTATGGTCAAATTATCTTTGACAAAGCAGGAAAAACTATGCAATGGAGAAAAGACAGTCTCTTCAATAAATGGTGCTGGGAAAATTGGACAGCCACATGCAGAAGAGTGAAACTCGACCATTCTCTAACACCATACACAAAGATAAACTTAGAATGGATGAAAGACCTCAATGTGAGACAGGAATCCATCAGAACCCAGAGGAGAACATAGGTGGTAACCTCTTCGACATGAGCCACAGCAACTTCTTTCAAGATACATCTCTGAAGGCAAGTGAAACAAAAGCAAAAATGAACTTTTGGGACTTCATCAAGATAAAAAGCTTCTGCACAGCAAAGGAAACAGTCAACAAAACAAAGAGGCAACCCACAGAATGGGAGAAGATATTTGCAAATGACACTACAGACAAAGGGCTGGTATTCAAGATCTATAAGGAACTTCTTAAACTCAACACCCAAAAAACAAATAATCAAGTCAAAAAATGGGCAGAAGACATGAACAGACACTTCTCAAAAGGAGACATACAAATGGCTAACAGACACTTGAAAAAATGTTCATCATCACTAGCCATCAGGGAAATTCAAATCAAAACTACACTGAGATACCACCTTACACCAGTGAGAATGGCAAAAATGGACAAGGCAAGAAACAACAAATGTTGGAGAGGTTGTGGAGAAAGGGGAACCCTCTTACACTGTTGGTGGGAATGCAAGTTGGTACAGCCACTTTGGAAAACAGTGTGGAGGTTTCCATCAACAGTTTAAGAGGGTCCTTCTTTTTCTGCATCCTCAACAATATCTGTCATTTCCTGACTTGTTAATTTTAGCCATTCTGACTGGTGTGAGTTGATATCTCTTTGTAGTGTTGATTTGTATTTCCCTGATACTGAATGATGTTGACCATTTTTTCATGGGTCTGTTGGCCATTTGTATGTCTACTTTGGAGAAGTGTCTGTTCATGTCTTCTGCCCATTTCTTGATTGGATTATTTTGTTTTTTGGTTCGTGAGTTTGATAAGTTCTTTATAGATTTTGGATAGTAACCCTTTATCTGATAAGATATTTGCAAATATCTTCTCCCATTCTGTTGGTTGTCTTTTGGTTTTGTTGACTATTTCCTTTGTGGTGCAAAAGCTTTTTATCTTGATGAAGTCCCAATAGTTCATTTTTGACTTTGTTTCCCTTTCCTTTTAGACGTGTCTAGTAAGAAGTTGCTGCAGCCTAGGTCACAGAGGTTGCTGCCTGTGTTCTCCTCTAGGATTTTGATGATTTCCTGTCTTACATTTAGGTCTTTTATCCATTTTGAGTTTATTTTTGTGTATGGTGTAAGGAAATGGTCCAGTTTCATTCTTCTGCATGTGGCTGTCCAATTTCTACAACACCATTTGTTGAAGAGACTGTCTGTTTTCCACTGGATATTATTTGCTTTGTCAAAGGTTAGTTGACCATAGAATTGAGGGTCCATTTATGGGCTCCCTAATCTGTTCCATTGATCTATGTGTCTATTTTTGTGTCAGTACCATACTGTCTTGATGATTACATCTTTGTAATACAGTTTGAAGTCTGGAATTGTGATGCCTCCAGCTTTGGTTTTCTTTTTCAACATTCCTTTGGTTATTTGGGGTCTTTTCTCCTTCCATAGAAATTTTAGGATTGGGGTGCCTGGGTGGCTCAGTAGTTAAACATCTGCCTTCAGCTCAAGTCATGATCCCAGAGTCTTTGGATCAAGCCCTGCATTGGGCTCCCTGCTTCGTGGGAAGCCTACTTCTCCCTCTCCCACTCCCCCTGTTTGTGTTCCCTCTCTCACTGTGTCTCTGTCAAATAAATAAATAAAATCTTAAAAAAAATCTTTTTAGGCTTATTTGTTCCATCTCAGTGAAAAAAAGTTGACAGTATTTTGATAGGGATTGCACTTAATGTATACACTGCTCTAGGTAGCATAGACATTCTAACAATATTTGTTCTTCCAATCCATGAGCATGGAAACATTTTTACATTTCTTTTTGTTCCTTAATTTCTTTTATGAATGTTCTATAGTTTTCTGAGTATAGATCCTTTGCCTCTTTGGTAAGGTTTATTCCTAGGGATCTTATGGTTTTTGGTGCAATTATAAATGGGATCGATTCCTTAATTTTTTTTTCTTCTGTCTCATTGTTAGTTTATAGAAATGTAAGTGATTTCTGTATATTGATTTTATATCCTGCCACATTGCTGACTTCCTGTATGAGTTCTAGCAATTTTGGGGTGGTGTCTTTTGGGTTTTCCACATAGAGTATCATGTTATCTGCAAAGAGTGAGAGTTTGACTTCTTTGCTGATTCAGATGCCTTTTATTTCTTTTTGTTGTCTGATTGCTGAGGCTAAGACTTTTAGTACTACATTGAAAAAAAAAAGTGGTGATATTGGACATCCCTGTCTTGTTTCTGACCTTAGGGGAAAAGTTCTCACTTTTTCCCTACTGAGAATGATATTCACTGTGGGCTTTCTGTATATGGCTTTTATAATATTGAGGTATGTTCCCTCTATCCCCACACTGTGAAGAGAAAGAGAGTAATATTTTGATCAAGAAAGGATGCTGTGCTTTGTCAAATGCTTTTTCTGCATCTATTGAGAGGATCATATGGTTCTTGTCACACTTTTTTTTATTAATGTATTGTATCATGTTGATTGATTTGTGGTTGTTGAAACACCCTTGGAGCCCAGGAATAAATCCCATTTGGTTGTGGTGAATAATCCTTTTAATGTGCTGTTGGATCCTATTGGCTAGTATTTTGCTTAGAATTTTTGCATCCGTGTTCATCAGGAATATTGGTCTGTAATTCTCCTTTTTGATGGGGTCTTTGTCTGGTTTGGGATCAAGGTAATGGTGGCCTCATAAAATGAGTTTGGAAGTTTTCCTTCCATTTCTATTTTTTGGAACAGTTTCAGAAGAAGAGGTATTAATTCTTCTTGAAATGTTTGGTAGAATTCCCCTGGGAAGCCATCTGGCCCTGGGCTTTTGTTTTTTGGGAGATTTTTGATGACTGCTTCAATCTCCTTAGTGGTTATAGGTCTGTTCAGGTTTTCTATTTCTTCCTGGTTCAGTTTTGGTAGTTGATACATCTCTAGGAATGCATCCATTTCTTCCAGGTTATTTAATTTGCTGGCATAGAGTTGTTCATAATATGTTCTTATATTTGTTTGTATTTCTTTGGTGTTGGTTGTGATCTCTCCTCTTTCATTCATGATTTTTATTTATTTGGGTCATTTCTCTTTTCTTATTGATAAGTCTGGCCAGGGGTTTATCAATCTTATGAATTCTTTCAAAGAACCAGCTCCTAGTTTTGTTGATCTGTTCTAGTGTTCTTTTGGTTTCTATTTCATTGATTTGTGTTCTGATCTTTATTATTTCTCTTCTTCTGCTGGGTTTAGGCTTTATTTGCTGTTCTTTCTCCAGCTCCTTTAGGGGTAGGGTTAGGTTGTGTATTTGAGACCTTTCTTGTTTCTTGAGAAAGGCTTGTATTGCTATATACTTTCCTCTTAAGACTGCCTTTGCTGCATCCCAAAGATTTTGAATAGTTGTGTTTTCATTTTCATTGGTTTCCATGAATTTTTTTTAATTCTTCTTTAACTTCCTGGTTGACCCATTCATTCTTTAGTAGGATGCTCTTTAGCCTCCATGTATTTGAATTCTTTCTGACTTTCCTCTTGTGGTTGAGTTCTAGTTTCAAAGCCCTGTGGTCTGAAAATATGCAGGGAATGTTCCCAATCTTTTGGTACAAGTTGAGACCTGATTTGTGACCTAGGATGTGATCTATTCCTGGAGAATGCCCATGGGCACTAGAGAAGAATGTGTATTCTGTTGCTTTGGGATGGAATGTTCTGAAATTACCTGTGATGTCCATTTGGTCCAATGTGTCATTTAAAGTCTTTATTTCCTTGTTGATCTTTTGCTTAGATGATCTGTCCATTTCAGTGAGGGGGGTGTTAAAGTCCCATACTATTATTGTATTGTTGTCAATGTGTTTCTTTGCTTTTGTTATTAATTAGCTTGTATAATTGGCTGCTCCCATGTTAGGGGCATAGATATTTATAACTGTTAGATCTTCTTGTTGGATAGACCCTTTAAGTATGATATGGTGTCCTTCCTCATCTCTTATTACAGTCTTTGGTTTAAAACCTAATTTGTCTGATATAAGGATTGCCACCCCAGCTTTCTTTTGATGTCTGTTAGCATGATAAATGGTTTTCCACTCCCTCACTTTCAATCTGGAAGTGTCTTTGGTTCTAAAATGAATCTCTTGCAGATAGCATATTGATGGGTCTTGCTTTTTTTTTTTTTTTTTTTTAAATCCGATCTGATACTGTGTCTTTTGATTGGGGCATTTAGCCCATTTACATTCAGAGTAACTATTGAAATATATGAATTTAGTGCCATTTTATTACCTGTAAAATCACTGTTTTTGTATATTTTCTCTGTTCCTTTCTGATCTATGTTACTTTTGGGCTCTCTCTTCACTTAAAGGAACCCTTTTAATATTTCTTGCAGGGTTGATTTAGGAATAACAAATTATTTTAGTTTCTGTTTTTCCTGAAAACTTTTTATCTTTCCTTCTATTTTGAATGATATCCTAGCTGGTTAAGTATTCTTGGTTGCATATTTTTCTCATTTAGCACCCTGAATATATAATGCCAGTCCTTTCTGGTCTGCCAGGTCTCTGTGGATAGGTCTGCTGCCAGTCTAATGTTTCTACCCTTATAGGTTACAGACCTCTTGTCCAGAGCTGCTTTCAGGATTTTTCTCTTTGTCTCTGAGATTTGCAAGTTTCACTATCATATGTGAGGATGTTGACATATTTTTATTGATTTTGAGGGGAGTTCTCTGTGTCTCCTGGACTTGAATGCCTGTTTCCTTTCTCAGATTAGGGAAGTTCTCTTCTATTTTGCTCTAATATACCTCTTGCATCCCTCTTTCTCTCTTTCCTCTTTTTTTCTGGGATTCCCAATTATTCTAATACTGTTTTGCCTTATGGTATCACTTATTTCTCAAATTCCCCCCTCTCAATCCAGTAGTTATTTATCTCTTTTTCTCAGCTTCTTTATTCTCCATCATTTTGTCTTTTATATCACTAATTTTCTCTCTTGCTTCATTTATCCTAGCAGCTAGAGCCTGCATTTTTTATTGCATCTCATTAATAGCCTTTTTGATTTTGACTTGATTTGATTTTAGTTTTTATTTCTCCAGAAAGGATTCTCTAGAGTCTTCTATGCTTTCTTCAAGCCCAGCTAGTATCTTTATAATAGTTATTCTGAATGCTATTTCCCACATCTTACTTATATCCATGCTGATTAGCTCCCTGGCAGTCAGTACTGCCTCTTGTTCTCTTGTTTGAGGTGAGTTTTTCCATCTTGTCATTCTGTTCAGAAAAGAATACATGAACAAGAGAGTAAAATATTAAAATGGCAACAATGATCCCAGAGAAATATACACTAAACAAATCAGAAGAGACCCAAAACTGAAAAAATAAAATAAAATAAAGAATATAATCAGACAGGTGAAGAGAACAGCCAATACACTGGATCCTGTGTGTATTTTGGTCTGTTTGTTAGAAAACTAGATCCCCAAATTGTAAAGAAATAAGAACTTATATATGTACCAAAATAAATAAAATACAGTGAAAGGATAGAATGTAAGTGTAAAAATGAAAATTAAAAGACAAAAAAAAAAATATAAACAGACAGGTGAACAGAACAGAGCAATATTCTACATCCTGAGTGTACTTTGTTCAGTTTGTTAGAAGAAACTGCATCCCAAAATCGCAAAGAAAGAAAAACTTATATGTACACAAAAATAAAATTAAATACATTGAAAGGATAGAATGTAACTCTATAGATGAAAATTAAAAGATGACTTTAACAAAAAAAAGAAAAGAGAATATGATCAGACAGGTGAAGAGAACAGGGCCATACACTAGATTCTGGGTGTATTTTGATCTGTTTGTTAGAAGAAACTGCATCCCAAAATTGTGAAAAAAAATATATATATATATTTATATTTATATATATACACACAAAAATAAAATTAAAAACAATAAATGATAGACTGTAACTGTAAAAATGAAAATTGAAAAGATTTGAAAAAAAGAGTTGATAAAATAAGAAATTTGTTGAAAAAAGAAAAAAAATTAAAATTGAAAGACTAAAGAATCATGGGGAAAAACCATGAATTCTATATACTCTTTTCTCCCAGTGCTAGAGTTTTGCAGTTCTGTGTGTTCAGTAAACTTGGTCTTAGCCAGATGTTCTTGTTGATCTTCTGGTGGAGGAGGCTATTGCTTTGATTTTCAAGTGTCTTTGTCCTGGTTGGAGTTGCACTGCCCTTACCAAGGGGCCAGGCTAAGGAAGTGACTCCTGGTTGCTCTATATGCCCATTGTTCCCTGAAGGCTTTCTGCACCACTTTAGAGCATGAAAATGAAAATGACAGCCTCCCAATCTCCATCCCTGGAGCCAAGAGCTCAGCTCCACTCTGCAGTGTGCCCTCAGGGTAAAGCAGTCAATCACTCCTGTCTCCCTGGTCTCCATCAGCCCTCTGTGCTCACCCAGACTGTGACTGATCATTTCTATGTCAGGCATGCAACCCCACTTCGAGTCTCTAAACCCTTCAAACTCCTGGGGTGTGCACCCATGCCGCTTCTCCCAGGGGAGGAAGAGGGGTCTCACTGCAGCTCTGCTGCTTGCTGGGCCCCTGTTCAGAGAGCAGTCTCCCAACCTTGCCACAGTTCATGGTATATGTCAACCCTGAGCTGAGAGCCCACTCTTGGGCTCACTGATTGCAGCTGGCTTCCCCACTCTGATGCCTGGGAACTCTGCCACATTCAGGCACCCCCAGTCTTCTTGTGACCCCAAGAATCCTGAGACCACACTGTCCCACCTAGGATTTTGCCCCACTTTACCACCTGAGCACCTTTCAGTCAAGGATGTCCCTCACTGGAGCAGACTTGTAAAAGTTCTGATTTTATGCTCCGCTGCTATATTACTTTCTGGTGCTGGCTTACAGAGGCTCCCTCCCCCTGCAGTTTATCTTCCTATATATTGCCTCAGATTCACTTCTTCGTACCTCCTCCCTTGCAAAAAGTGGTTGCTTTTCTATGTTTCGTGTTGCAGCTATTGTTTTCTTAGATCTCCAGTTGAATTTGCAGGTGTTCAGAATGATTTGATAGCTACCTAGCTGAATTCCAGGGACCAGATGAAACTAAAGTCTCCTAATCCTCCACCATCTTGGACTATCTTCTTGGAATCTGTAATTTTAAAAAAGCTCTCTACTTCTCAATAAATGGTGTCAGGAAAACTGGATATCTACATGCAAAAAGATGAAACAATATTTAGTCAATGCATTACTTTTTCCAATATATATATTTTAATTTTTTGACTCCTTATAATTAGGACAATTTAGTTTCTCAGCATTAAGTAAACTTTGTTTCTCCCACATTTTAGGCTCCCTGAGTAATGTCTGCATCACCTCTGTATATGTGGGAAGTGGTGCTTGGAGCATGAGGGGTACATTGAAATCACAGGCATAGGCAATGTTTCCAGTGCCCTTGGGTGGAGAACTGACTGGAACCTAGTCAAGCAAGACTTCAAAATATATGAGTAAATCCTACAGAAATGTCAACTGGAAAATTTGGGTACTCTAGACAATCTTGTAGTAAACCTTAGATGATAAAGATCTGAGTGCAAATGGTTTATTGAGAGATGATCCAAGGAAGCACCACTAGGGGACTGATAAAATGGGACAGGAAAGGAAAACAAACCAAGATGTGGATGTCATCCTTGATGTCAGAAAACCCTGTTTACTTTGCCTCCAAATAAATGTAAAGCTGGCCACTCCATCTGCACCACTGACCCAAAAATTAAGTTGAATCTTTATCTTATCCCACATACAAAAATTAACTCAAAATGGATCAAAGACCTAAGAGCTAAATTTATAATACTCTTAGAAGAAAACAGCAGAAAATCTTCATGACATTGGATTTGACAATGATTTTTTGGGCATAACAACAAAAGCCTAGACAGCAAAAGAAGAAAATAGATAAATTGGACTATATCATAATTAAAAGCTTCTGTGCATCAAAGGACACAATTCAACAGAATGAAAGCCAACCCAGTGAATGGGAGAAAAGTATTTGCAAATCATATATTCAATTATGGATTAATATCCAGAATATATAAAGAACTCTTCCAACTCAACAACAAAAAGGCAAACGACCTGATTAATTAATGGGCAAAAGACTTGAATGGACATTTCTCCAAAGAAGATATGCCAATGACCAATAAGCACATAAAAAGATGTGTAACATCACTAATTATTATGGGAATGTAAATCAAAACCTCGATGAGATACCACCTCATGCCTATGAGGTTGGCTACTATCAATAAAATAAAATAAAATAATAAAAAGTAACAAGTATTGTATTTTACTGATCAGAAAACTGAGGCTTAGAGGGTATGTGTATTGTTGAATGATACACGGAGCACATTAAAATTTTCAAGAATTTATTTGAGCATACATTGATTTGAGCTGGGTAATGCAAAACCAAAAGTGGTTAGGAGAACTCCATCAAGAGGAGCTAGGGGAGAGGTTTTTATAGAGGAGAACTGGAAACAAAGCAAGGAAATTACTTTATTGGCTATAGCTCAAGTGGTTGCATTTATTTGGGAAAGCCTAGTTGGCTGTTTGTGATTGGTTGTTTTGGTTTCATTATCTCACATTCAATTGCATTAATGCTCATCTAAGTTTTAGTTAATTGTGTAGGCTTAAGGCATTAGAGCCTTCCCAGTCTAAGGGTCTCCTTGTTTAATTACTCTAACAGTATTATGCTTAAGGTCACAGAATTAAGGTCACAGCTAAGATAAGACTTAATTTTGTGACCCCCAACCTCTTCCTTGGTCATGTCATACAAACTTCCAGAAACAAGGGGAGCCATGTTCCATTCTAGATAAGAGGAAAAGCTGCAAGGTATTACTATAGTATTTGGGTTTTAGCACAAAAAATGAAATTCTACTTTAATGATATTCAGCTTGAGAAAAAACTACACAAATAACATAAAGAAGGAAAAAAAAGTGCAATAATCCCACTTGAAGCTAGAAACTTCCTCTAAGGAGAGAAACACAAATGTGTATCCCAAGAAAGGATGGGATCTCTTCTTCAAGAGGAGGAAAAGTCAGCATTTGATAAATATTTGCAGAATTCTTCCAACTTCAACATCTCCTTATGAGGATTGGGAAAAACCAAGGCAATGCAGAGGAAATAGTCTGACCCTCTTTCCCAAAGGAAGATTGCAGGAAGACTTGGAGAAGTGAAGAATAAGCTCAACCACATTTCTCTGAGGCCAGGAGGCTGTCACATTCAGAGCAGGAATTTATGGCAACTGTTCCAGTAATTTCTTATCGAAAATTAAGAAATCGGAAGGATTAAGTTAAAGAGGTAAAACAAAATAATACAGTATGCTTCACAGCAATGACAAAGGACTTGCTTATAGAAAGTAAGCAATTTTGAGCCCTTTGTGGAGGATAGAAACAATGTGCTTTTGTCCTGTGGAAGACATCTTTGAGGGTAGCTCATCTTGTGGACTGTGAAAAGTTTATTATTTGTTTATTCTTTGTTTGAAAAGACCATTTTGGTTGCTGTATATAGAATGATGGAGAGGGGAGGGAGGTGAGGAGGCCAACTAGGAAGCAGCTTCAAAAACAAGACATGACCTTAGGTTCCCCTAGGATGGAGACAGCAAGGTGAAGAAAGTGGGCAGGTATGAGATATGTGCTGAAAGTAGGATCTCTGGGGTTTGCTGCTGTATTGAATATGGAGGCAAGGGAGAAGGGAAACCAATCAACATACTTTTTAGCTCCAGCCACTGAGTAAATTTGGGTGAATGGGAAAAAGGTACTGGGTCAGGGGGCAGTAAAGGCAAGCTCAGCTTGGATATGTTAAATTTGTAATGTCCAGAAGGCAAGCAGTTTGGCTACATTCTGATGTTTGACTTTGGTGACCTGAAATAGGTTTTCTTTACACATAAAAATGGAGGAAAATTATATCTCCCTTATAGGGCCGTTTTGGACTTGGACTTTTCAGAAGTGTTAAAGCAGTATGAAAACATAATAAGATATAATATCTATAGGAAAAGGAACATGTAATTGTCAATCAGCAGGTAGAAATGCTGGTTCCCAAAGACAGTGAGGTAAGTTGTGGGAATAAGCAGCCAGGTGTAAGCAGTCAGCATGGTATTAGAAAGCTCCCTCCCCTACAACAAACACAATTATACATGGTGTGTGTGTGTGTGTGTGTGTATGCACGTGTGTGTTATTATGAGTGTGCATGCCTTTGTACTTGTACTTTTGCATGTGTGTATTCAATTCAACACAGGAGTAATGAGGAGATGAGAAAGGAATGGGGTGGAAGTTTCTAAAATGAAAGCTAAAGAGATAATACCAGGTTTTGGTGAGTGGTGTGCATGTTTAAAATTCTTTGCCCTTCTGATCTGAGTCAGCAGGGTCAGTGTGCAGGATCCAGTAAAAGGGAGTACTTCAGAGAAGGAGGGTTTTTTGTGGACATCCATGAAAAATTGGCGATGAGGTCTGTGGGAGTAAAAGGAAATGATGAATGGATTAGAAGTCCTGAAAGGCAAGCGGTGACGTGAGCTTTTCCAAGAGGAATGGCAAATTACATAAGTATCTGATAAAATAGTTGGTGCACATTTCCATCCTGTTGTGGAGCATAAGGGTAGCTAATGAATTCCAAAGGAGCAGTTCAATAGTGAGTCAGGGGATATGGAGACCTGGTGAAGGATATTTGCTTTTTCTGTCAAGCCCCTCTCAAGCATACCTTTTTATCTTTCTCTGGAGAGCTTCACTCCCTGACCTCAGGGGTAGGAACTTTACCAAATGAGTCAAACACTATAGCCTATAGCCCTGGTCTTGAGGAGTAGACCCTGATGCACTTGAGTCCTGAGCAAGAGTGACTTGAGGCCTTCCCCAGGATTTTTCTACTGGTAGTTTGCAGAAAAGAGCTACCAGTCCCCAGAGCTACAAGGGTGACAATTACATTTGGCATTACGGCAAACTCAGACTCAGTCATGTTACCAATGAGAAACAAGTAAAGTAATTGGTTAGCTACTGGTGTCTAAAAAGTCACCGTGGTAGTTAGTGGCTTGAAACAACTGAACTCTCGTCTTTTTTCTGTTTTACTGTGCTGGGTGGATCTTTTGCTGAACTTTCTTTGGCTCTCTCCCAAGGTTCCATTCAGCTGGTTGTTGGGATGGGCCAGCTGATGGTGGGAGCATCCCGAGCACTCATGCCCAGGGACAGAGCTTAAGGAGCTTCTGTCAGCATCATGTTAGCTGTTGTAGGATTGGCCAAAGCAAGTCACATACATGGCCAAACCCAGAGTAAGAGTGGGAGTGAACAGAGGAGGCACAATTGGTTGGGGACCATCATTGTGACTACTACACTAAGGTTCAGACACTCTAGTGGCATCAAAATCCATGGCCCTGGGAGTCTTTGATGTGTTTTCCCATCATTCAAAAGATCCCTGACTAATGAAGACCACCAGACACCAGAGATTATTCTCATTTACTAATGCAGGGAAATTTTTCTATCCAGAAATATAGGCAAGATCAGAGAATCTTAGTCATTCAATCTGCAGTTAAGTGTTTATTGAGAAGCTACCATAACCTTGTGTAGAATAAAAAGAAAGGTTATATACTCTTCTAGGCTTCAAGCAGCTCACAATTTCCTGGGGGAAATAAGTCATTCACATACAGAGAGTTAAAACACAATCCAATAATATGAGGCACCATGAGTAAAAAAAAAGTACCTGTCATTCATTGAACATGTTTTCACAACCTTTCATTGTAGCTGTGATGTCACCCAGGTCCAGAAAGAAAGCCATGAAGCTCAGAGAATGTATGCAACTGGTCATAGGCAGATGGATGAAATAAAATATATTCAAGTGATGAGTGGTTATGGAGGACAAGAGTGGCCAGAAAAGCCACTGTAGAGGAGGCTGTATTATCTGTACTCTTTTTTAATGTTTAAATCTTTTATTTATTGGTTTTCAAGATAAATAATTGGTACAACTAATAAAATATCATGTCGAATTACTACATTGTACACTTGAAACTAATATAAAACAGTGTGTTAACTAACTGGAATTAAAACAAAAACAAAAAATATGTCATATTATCTATACTTCCAACTTTTCTGTAAGTCAGTGCTTTAACATTGGCCACTAGTTATTCCCAAGTATTTTAGTCCCTGCAGCATGCTCTAACAAAAATACCATCAACTGGGTGGCTTATAAACAACAGAAATTTATTTCTCAGTTTTGATGGCTGGGAAGTCTAAAATTAAGGCACTAGCAGACCTGGTGTCTGGTGAGAGTCTGTTTTCTTGTTCACAGGAACCTGAAACCTCACATGATGGAAGGTGTAAGGGAGCTCTCTGGGGTCTCTTTCATGAGGCATTAATCCCATTCATAAGGGCTCCACCCTCATGACCTCATCACCACCCAAAAGTTCCACCTCCAAAACCATCACAGTAGATATTAGGTTTCAACATAAGAATTCTGGGGGGACACAAACATTCAGTCTATAGCACTAAGTAAACCCTGGCTCATGCAAAAACCTCTGGAGACTTTAGATAATTCCAAACTGCATGATCTAATTGTTACAGTGAACATGAATTTCATGGTAGTACCACTTTCAAACTTCACCAGCCATCCTGAATCTGCTTACTCTACCTTGCCCTTTCCTTTCCATGAAAACACAACAAAGACATTTGCCCAATAGTTCTCTCCCCACTCCCTTCCTCATGATCAACACTGGTGCTTTCCTGAGTGGCTCTGGGTTGTGTGCTGTGTTCTCCCCAGGGAATTATAAGTATGATAAATGTCTTAAATGTTCCTGGTCTGTGTATTGTCTTACATACCTCACCCAAGGTAATATGCTTAAAATGGAGGCAGAACTTTCTACTTTGAAAAATCCTTATAAGCAGGCAGGGACCACCTCACCCCATCCAGCACTGTGATGAGGATCAACTATAGTAGATGGGGCAGTGGTGAAGCTTCAGAGGAGTACTGAAATACTTCAGGGGGCTTCAGTGGGGTGGAAGAGTATATCTGCTAGTCCCTGAAGCCATGTGTGAGGAGTCGGTTATCATATGGACCCTGACAGCTTCCCACTGCAGACTTCCCTATCAGATTTCCCACTCTACCCTCAGTGCAACATCTCATAATTATAGTTATATATAATAAATATAATATATAATATATTAATATAATATATATATAATAATATATAATATTAATTATATATAATTATATAATATATAATGAAATTATATATATAATATATATTAATATATATTATATATATAATATATATCATATATAATATATAATAAATATATTATATATAATAAATTTATATATAATATATAAATAATATATAATAAAATTTATATAATAAATTTATATATAATAATAATATATAATATATATTATATATAATATATATAATAAAATTATATATATAATAAAATTATATATATAATATATATATAATATATAATATATAATAAATATATATTATTTATATATATAATATATAATATATAATATATAATATATATATTAAATAATATATAATATATAATAAAATTATATATAATAAAATTATAATGCGCCACTTGTTAGAAAATGTGGCCAGTAAAAAGAACCCTCCATGAAAAGCTATTGTAAGTAGCCAATGTCAATGATATATCTTCAACAGCTTACACATAGGAATTTTTCATTTTCCAGGCTGAATGTGTATATTTGATGGATGATTGTAGGTCATTTGATGGATTTGCCATTTGATAGTTGACCTTCCCTAATGCCTATGAGATGGAAGCTGGTCTGGGCTTAGCTGTGGTCCAAATGCACATGTCAGATCAGAGATGAGGATACTTTTCAACAAGGACTATGAAAAGATGTTCTTTCCTTTAGAAGACCATAGTACAATAGTACCAGAGGAATTTTATAAGGTCACTGGGACCAATCTCTATAGAAGAACAGGTGAAGGTTTTAAAAGCCCATGGCAGGTGTTTGCTTCCCTGCAATTCTGATTCTCAAGGCAGATCTACACAGCTGAAATGAACTGAATAAATCCAGAAAATCTCCAAACCCTTCACCTACCCAACAGTCTTTAGGCTAATATAGTGGGAGCCAAGTTTTTAATTCACTTTAGCTGTGTCGACAGGCCCTTGGAGAAAAAGATCAGCTAATTTTCACCATAGTTCATGGGAAAACCTCTTCACATAGTTCACTCAAACTTACCTTGACCTTGATCCTGTAAAGATTTCTGATCTTCAGTGAGCTGGATTATAGCCTTAAAGTTATGTCTGGCAAACAAATCTGAAAACAAAAAACCTTTGGTTGGGACAGTAGCAACAACTGAACAAATCCAGAAAGTTGATCTGTGTTCCACAAAGCCTTGGCTCCCAGGACTGAAAATCATGTGAATGATTAGGAATTACGAGCAGTCTGGGAACCTCTCATCCCCCTGAGGCAGAGATTTCCTTTAAACTATCATGCAAAACAAATGCACCATAGAATGAGCAGACTGCCATGGGAATATTAACATGGTTGAAAGCATGTGCGCTTCCAATTTTTATCAGACTGCCAAACAATCCTGCTGAGGCCACATCAATTTACTCACTTGAAGAGCATCTCTCTCTTCATCATCGCTGGGTATTACTTCTGACAAGCTGAACATCAGAAAATGGTGTTCCATTGCTGTTACTTGCTTTCTTTTAATCCTGAGTGAGATTAATCATTTAAAAATATTTCTATGAGTCATATATATTTATTTTCTTGTACATAGTTTTTATATCCATTATCCATTTTCTTTAGGGGTTTTGAAATTTTTTTCTTATTAAGTTGTATGAACCTTCCATGCATTAAGATGACAAAATCTTTATGCATTATCATTATTTTTCTCAATTTGTCATTTTTTTCTGAATTTATTAACAATTTTATTTTTAAGTAGTCATATTCACTGATTGTTTCTTCAATGGCTATGGGAATTTGTGTTCTTAGAAAAATAATAAAGTCACCCACACTTTGATATTATATTTTCATTATGGCAAAATCTTTGATTTCTCTGGAATTTGTATTGGAAGGAGGAGTGAGGTAAGAATCAATAGATATGATCCTATCTTCTGCCCCCAAACTTAACCAGTCTTCTTTCTCAGCCTATTCCTATGTGCTGTATATTAAGAAATTTTCAGGCACTGAACAATTTATTATAATGCTTGTTCAAACTGTATGATTCCTTTATTTTGCCAGCAAAGCAAAATTTCTATTCTTCAAATTGTGATTTCTGTATTCACATCTATAACTGGGTTTTGTTTCCAGTCTCCTTTCCTGTGCTGTCATATTTGCTTTCTGCCTTTTGCTCCAGAGATTATTTTTTATTGAACATACTTAAAATCTTGTTTCTCACTTATCAACTTGAGACATTCTCTGCTAGCTCTACATTGTGAAAGAAACCGAGGCATCACACTAGTTTCCACAACCTGTACCTCCTCCTGGGCTTTGTCACTTGCACATTTGCTTAGGCCTTTACAACTTTAAACAAGTTACCTAAATTCACTTAAAATAATTTAGAGGTTCTAATATCTTTTGCTGTATAACAAATCACCCTAAAATAATGGCTTGAAATGTCATCGATCTTTTGCTATTTCTGATAGTTTCTGCATGCCAAGAATTCAGACAGAGCACAGTAGGGATAGCTCATCTTTGCTCCATAATATTTGGGGCCTCAACTGGAGGACTCAAAAGCTGGGGCCTGAAATCATACAAAGGCTCCTTCATTCCCATGTCTGGTGGTTGATGCTAATATCAGCTGAGGGTGCAACAGAGGTTGTTAGCTGAAAGACCTTCATATGGCCTCTCCATGTAGTCTAGGCCTCCTTGTATCATGGTGGCTATTTTCCAAGGCTGAGAACAGGACAGAGGGGAAAAAAAAAGGAGAGATATAAAGAAATAGAGATGATAGATGGATAGATGGATGGAGGATAGATACATGATAGATAGATGATAGAAGATAGATAAAGAGTAGGGATGGGGGTACTAGGCTGAAGAGGTATTCTTTATGACATAACCTGGGAAGTCACATTCCATCATTTCTGCCACTTTATTAATTAGCAGTGAGTCACTAAGTCCAGTCCACATTCAAGAGAAGAGGACCCAGACTCCACCTTAATTTGAAGAGTGTCAAAGAATATGCTAACATTTAAACTTTTTAAAAATATTTTATTTATGGGACACTTGGGTGGCTCAGTTGGTTAAGCATCTGCCTTCGGCTCAGGTCATGATCCCTGGCTCCTGGGATCAAGTCCTGCATCAAGCTCCTTGCTCAGCAGAGAGCCTGCTTCTCCCTCTGCCTGTCCTGCCTGCTGCTCCCCCTGCTTGTGCTCTCTCTCTCTCTCTCTCTGACAAATAAATAAATAAACAATTTTTTAAAAATAAAGATTTTATGTATGTATGTATGTATGTATGTATGTATGTATTTGAGGAGGGGGGGGGAGCAGAGGGAGAGGGACAAGCAGATTCTGCACTGAGCACAGAGCCTGATCCCACAACCCAAAGATCACGACCTGAGCTGAAATCAAGAGTCAGACACTTAACCAACTGAGCCACCCAGGCAGCCTGAGAGAGAGAATCTTAAGGAGACTCCATGCTGGGAGCCTGGGAGCCATACAGGGCTCAATCTCACAACCCTGAGATCATGGCCTGAGCCAAAAACCAAGAGTTGGATGCTCAACTGTCTGAACCACCCAGGCACCTCTAATCATTCTTTTAAAACCACCACAACTGTTCTTAGGATCGAGGCCTTGGGATGATGATCAAGATCTGTGCTGTGTCCTATGAGCTTTGCATGCATGGCCCCTGCCTACCTTGCTAGCCTCATCCTTGATCATGCTCTCCTGTTCTCCCTCCAGCAGATCCCACAGGCTTTTCATTTCCTGGTACTACCACTGCACTGTGCACAGCATGCTTCTCTGCATGGAACCCTGTTTTCCCCACTTTACTGAGCAATTCTTGGTGACCTTTCAGTTATCAGTTCAGCTGTCACTTCCTTAGGGAAGTGACCTCCCTCACAGGGCTGATTTCCCTCTGCTATCCCTTCTCTTGGTACTGTGCATCTCTCCTTCATAGCACTCAGCTCAGGGGACATTTTCATTTCACTGTATGACTGTGTATCTTCCTTGCTAGACAGTAAGCTCCTTGGGCAGAGACTGCCCACTGCTTTTCACCGGCATTGTCAGCACTTAGCATACACCCAAAACTTAGAGGACACTTCCTACATATTTGCTGAATTAATCTGTCTTTTGATTTATCAAACATACTCAATGTCTATTTTCTCCACAAAGAAAAATATGGAAATTAACACACTTGTACATCCTCCCATTCTCCATTTTTTTCACTTCTTTTTATTTGTTGGAAAATATATTCCACATTCATCATATTTCCTGGATATGACCCTACTTTCCTTTATTATTGAGTTTTACTTAAAATGGGTTTGAGTTCACCACTCCTTCTGTGCTTCTGTTGTGATGCTTCCTTTCATCTCTCAACTTCTGGTTGTCTTCATTTTGTCCTCAAGAAGTTCATTTAAAATGGGCTAATGGACTCCATATTTTCTACTTGTGTGTGTGTGTGTGTGTGTGTTTGATAGCATCTGCCTATTGTTTCTATACTTAAAAGAGAAACTGCTGGAAATAATATTTTTGGGTCACACTTTCTTTCCTTCAGCATTTTGTAGATGCTACATTGTGAGGCAGTTCAGTGGTGGTTTGGAAATCAGATCCTGGGTCCGGCTACCTGGTTTGGCAACTTTCTCATCTACTAATTGCAAGCTAATGAATGTCTTCATTCCCCAGTTATCTCATTTGTAAAATGGAGCCCTAGTGGTGTCAGGTGGGGTCACAGCAGGACAGAGATGGCACAGTTAAATTGGCAACTCCAGGAGAGTTTGATAAGGGACTACTTACATAGTATGGCTGCTAATAGCGGGGCTCATTTCCCTGCCCCCAGACCTGGTTGAATGAGGGGAAGGAACAGTTACTAAACCCAGAGACAAAGATTGCTATGTGGGCAGGGCCTTCTCACAGGGGCTGAAACTTTAGGCCAAGGGACCAACCAGCAGGGAGGAAGCTTCCACAGATAACTCGCCACACTCCCTTCATGATTCCGTGTGGTACTCTCCATGGGGCAATCCCAACTGCACCCAGAGGAGGGTTCTGGGAACTAATTTAACTTCAGGTCAGTAGTATGTAACTGGCCAAGGAAAGTCTACACCACAGGCATCAGCAAATATGACACACCAGGACCTTTTTTATTGGAGATCCTCTTGTTAAACATTTGCCAGCCCACTACTTCCTCTGGAACAGAAATCAGGGTGGAGATGGGTGGAGAGTGGATCTGGCAGGGCAAAAATAAAAAAAGATATCTGGCACAAGGTCCCTGAGTATTAAGTCTGAGAACACATATCAAGTATTCAGCCCAGCACCCCACACTCTGTAAGTACACTCTTGCTGGCACCTTATGGAGCTGAGTGTTGAAATGGAGAAGCTGCAGGGCAGCCTGACTTTTTTTTTTTTTTCTCTAACACTGCCTAGAGGCTGACAGTCCCTTTACCCCTCCTCTACTTGCCAGTCTGAGATTCAGTTTTGATGATTTTCCATAACAGATTTTCAGGAACACATTGTGCCCTTCGGTCTGCCAGTTCATTTTTCTTCTAATGTATGTTTGGGGACTTGCTTTATTCTCTTTATTGGTTCCTCTGCTCATGTTTCATTTCTTTGTATTCCATGGCTATTATCATGATTACTTGGCAGAATTTCTGAGTATCCACCATGCTTACCACCAGCAATTATTTTAGGTTAGCAATAGGGTGTTCAACCATGTCTGATCTATTTAGGGTGGCCTAAATATCTGTTAGTTTTTTTTTTTTTTTTAATGGCCTCAAATTTGTTTCCTTGACTCTGATGTATTCTTGGCATCTCATTCTGTTGTTTACTCAGGTAACCTTTACACACTTGTGTTACTGAGTGCACGTCCTTATTGAGATCTTCCCTGGCACAAAATATTTCCAGTTTTTTTTTTTTCCAGAACATATTCTCTTCATGACTTTTGCAGTCATTTTCCCATCCTCTTTAACTAAGTAGGTTTCATTCCATACTATTTTATGGTGATCTTGCTCATGTTTTATATCAGCACCCATCAGGACACCTACTTTATTTCATTTAACAGTCATGCATCCCACTGGCTCCATCCTATTCACCTGACAGTAGTTGGTGTTCTCTGGTAGAGCCAAGTTTGGTGCTTGATATTGTGTGTTCCATCTTCTCTGTACTTTGTGGGCAGAAGTAGAAGTGCAGAGGCCATCTGGAATAGTACTGCCCACACACCTGGGCAAGAGGGACCTGGCAGTATGTGTAGGCAGTCCCAATTTTCCCAAACACACAAAGCAGTTAATAGATTAAATAACAAAGGGTGCCTCTTGTCACTTGGGTTCTGGCACTCAGCCCTGGAGCAGAACTTACAATTTTGCTCCTGACTCATACCAGTCAACCCCTGGGAAATGCTTCTCCTTATCTCTTGCCCTCTTCTTGTGTCTGCAAAACAAATCCAACTATGTCCAGATGCCAGGAGGTTTGTGGACTGTGCTCTGGCCAGTGTTGGATATGAAACCTCCTTTGGATGCAAAGAGGATCTGACCAGTGAGAGGGAGACCTTAGGCAAAAGAAAGGTGAATGTGTGGAGTTGCCAAGTCCTTCTTCTCAGACAGCCAAATGCCACAGGGGCCTGGCACAATGAGTGGGACTCCCCCAATAGTGTCAGAACCATCCTTCCATTTTTCCTTGTGTTCAAGCATGTGGTTCTAGAGGCACTCATAAGTGTACATAGCTCTTGCAGTGTTTGCCTGTGGCAGCTAAGAAAAATGTGCATAATGAGGCAATTATTATTGCCTTTGATTTGTATATGGATGGGTCCGTGTGACCTCAGAAAATAGTTACACTGATACCTAAATGGCCAATGGATGATGGACTTGTGAATAGTTTCATGTTTATGAAAATGTTTATTTATATTTTTCTCTTGTAATTTTAATTTAAAAACTTTTTTTTAAAGATTTTATTTATTTATTTGACAGAGAGAGACACAGTGAGAGAGGGAACACAAGCAGGGGGAGTGGGAGAGGAAGAAGCAGGCTTCCCGCGGAGCAGGGAGCTTGATGTGGGGCTTGATCACAGGACCCTGGGATCATGACCTGAGCCGAAGTCAGACGCTTAACGACTGAGCCACCCAGCTGCCCCAATTTAAAAACTTTTTAATGTTACTTCAATTTATATTTTTGATAAAAATACATTCAAAGTTTTAGTCAGTGAAATTTTAATTCAGTTGAATATTATTTTTAATCCTTTAAGTCAGTTTTTCAACTTTGGCATATAGATCTTTTGGACCAGATGATTCTTTTTTTTTTTTTTTAATTTATTTTATTATGTTATGTTAGTCACTATACAATACAACTTTAGTTTTTGATGTAGTGATCCACAATTCATTGTTTTCATATAACATCCAGTGCTCCATGCAGTATGTGCCCTCCTTAATACCCATCACTGGGCTAGACCATTCCCCAAACCCCCTCTGCTCTGAAACCCTCAGTTTATTTCTCAGAGTCCATAGTTTCTCATGGTTCATCTCTCCCTCCGATTTCCCCCCTTCATTTTTCCCTTCCTTCTCCTAATGTCCTCCATGCTCTTCCTTATGTTCCTCAAATAAGTGAAACCCTATGATAATTGACTTTCTCTGCTTGACTTATTTCACTTAGCATAATCTCCAGTCTCATCCATGTTGATGTAAAAGTTAGGTATTCATCCTTTCTGAAGGCTGAGTAATATTCCATTGTATATATGGACCACATCTTCTTTATCCATTCATCTGTTGAAGGGCATCTCGGCTCTTTCCACAGTTTGGCTATTGTGGACATTGCTGCTATGAACATTGGGGTGCATATGGCCTTTCTTTTCACTACATCTGTGTCTTTGGTGTAAATACCCAGGAGTGCAATTGCTGGGTCATAGGGTAGCTCTATTTTTAATTTTTTGAGGAACCTCCACACTGTTTTCCAAAGTGGCTGTACCAACCTGCATTCCCACCAACAGTGTAAGAGGGTTCCCCTTTCTCCACAACCTCTCCAACATTTGTTGTTTCTTGCCTTGTCCATTTTTGCCATTCTCACTGGTGTAAGGTGGTATCTCAGTGTAGTTTTGATTTGAATTTCCCTGATGGCTAGTGATGATGAACATTTTTTCATGTGTCTGTTAGCCATTTGCATGTCTCCTTTTGAGAAGTGTCTGTTCATGACTTCTGTCCATTTTTCGACTTGATTATTTGTTTTTTGGGTGTTGAGTTTGAGAAGTTCTTTATAGATCTTGGATACCAGCCCTTTATCTGTAGTGTCATTTGCAAATAGCCTCTCCCATTCTGTGGGTTGCCTCTTAGTTTTGTTGACTGTTTCCTTTGCTGTGCAGAAGCTTTTTATCTTGATGAAGTCCCAAAAGTTCATTTTTGCTTTTTTTTCACTTGCCTGCAAAGAAGTATCTTGAAAGAAGTTGCTGTGGCTGATGTCAAAGAGGTTACTGCCTATGTTCTCCTCTAGGATTTATGAATGAGAGGGGAGAGATCATGACTAACACCAAGGAAATAGAAACAATTATTAGAAATTGTTATCAACAACAATATGACAATAAACTGAGCAATCTGGATGAAATGGATGCCTTTCTGGAAACCCATAAACTCCCAAGACTGAAACAGGAAGAAATTGACAACCTGTATAGGCCAATAACCAGTAACGAGATTGAAGCAGTGATCAAAAACCTCCTAAAAAACAAGACTCCAGGGCCTGATGGATTCCCTGTGGAATTCTACCAAACATTCACGGAAGAAATAATACCTATTCTCCTGAAGCTATTTCAAAAAACAGAAACAGAAGGAAAGCTTCCAGACTCATTCTATGAGGCCAGCATTACCTCAATCCCCAAACCAGACAAAGACCCCATCAAAAAGGAGAATTTCAGACCGATATCCCTGATGAATATGGATTCCAAAGTCCTCAACAAAATCCTAGCTAATATGATCCAACAATACATTAAAAGGATCATCCACCATGACCAAATGGGATTTATCCCTGGGATGCAAGGGTGGTTCAACATTCACAAATCAATCAATGTGATAGAACACACTAATAAGAGGAGAGAGAAGAACCATATGGTCTTCTCAAGTGATGCAGAAAAAGCATTTGACAAAATACAACATCCTTTCCTGATTAAAACTATTCAGAGTATAGGAATAGAAGGAACATTCCTCAAGTTCATAAAATCCATCTATGAAAAACCCACAGTGAATATCATCTTCAATGGGGAAAAGCTGAGAGCCTTTCCCTTAAGATCAGGAACACGTCAAGGGTGCCCACTCTTGCCACTATTGTTCAACATAGTACTAGAAGTCCTAGCAACAGCAATCAGACAACAAAAAGAAATAAAATGTATTCAAATTGGCAAAGAAGAAGTCAAACTTTCTCTTTTCACAGATGATATGATACTTTATGTAGAAAACCCAAAAGACTCCACTTCCAAATTACTAGAACTCATACAGTAATTCAGTAATGTGGCAGGATACAAAAATCAATGCACAGAAATCAGTTGCTTTCTTATACACTCACTAACAATGCAACTGTAGAAAGAGAAATTAAAGAAACGATTCCATTTACAATAGCACCAAAAACCATAAGATACCTCAGAATAAACCTAACCAAAGAGGTAAAGGGTCTATACTGTAGGAACTACAGAACACTCATGAAAGAAATTGAAGAAGACACAAAAAGATGGAAAAACATTCCATCCTCATGGATCAGAAGAATAAAGATCGTTAAAATGTCTATGCTACCCAGAACAATCGATACCTTCAATGCCATTCCAATCAAAATTCCAATGGTATTTTTCAAGGTGCTGGAACAAACAATCCTAAAATTTGTATGGAACCAGAAAAGACCCCAGATCACCAAGGAAATGTTGAAAAAGAAAAACAAAGCTGGGGGCATCATGCTGCCTGATTTCAAGCTATATTACAAAGCAGTGATCAGCAAGACAGCATGGTACTGGCACAAAAACAGACATATAGACCAATGGAACAGAATAGAGAGCCCAGATATGGACCCTCAACTCTATGGTCAAATAATCTTTGACAAAGCAGTAAAAAATACACGATGGAAAAAAGACAGTCTCTTCAATAAATGGTGCTGGGAAAATTGGACAGCCACATGCAGAAGAATGATACTTGACCATTCTCTAACACCATACACAAAGATAAACTCAAAATGGATGAAAGACCTCAGTGTGAGACAGGAATCCATCAAAATCCTAGAGGACCAAATGATTCTTTATCGTTGGGGGCTATCATGTGTGTTACAGGATGTTTAACAACATTCCTGGCCTTTATCCACTATATGTCAATAACAATTCCTCCCTATAATGATTTATGAGTTATGTAAGTCTAAATTTTATTACTCACTTAAACATCACTGACAAAACATTCAGATGCTTGCAATCATTCAGGCATATGAGATTTTGCCAACTTTCAGTCATAAAAAAGTCAAGGGTATACTGATAGCTTTGATTTTGCCTTTAGGAAGGTATATTAATCAAGGCAAGTGATGGAACATATTAACAATTTACTGGTTAGTTACGTTTGTTTATATCTTATGAATAGGTGGGCATATGGTCTGTGGTCTGCCATTTGCCACAGGCCCTCAAAGTGTTGGAGGTAGACCTGGACCAGGGAAGCAGCTCTAGCTGGGAGCCATGGAGGCTGATTTCTTTCTTTGTTTTACTAGAAGCTTTGAAACAGGGTTCTCTCATTTTATTGGAATGCATATTCTAATTTCATGGGAGGTTCCCATCACTTCTTGGCCTTTTGGCTAAGATCAAGTGTCATGGGAGGTTCCCTGTGCTTCAGATTGCTTCTCCCGTCCTGGGGAGAGCCTTGTACATACACCAGGGGTCCATGCCCCCGCTGTTTACTTAGCCCACCCTGCTGATCTTTTTGAGCAAGGACCACATCCGCTCAGGGGAAGGGCTGGTCATCAGTTTGCATTGTTACATCCTGGGTGCCCCTGCTGTTTCAAAGGACATTGACTGATGGAGTTTCTCTTTTACTGTTTGTTACTGGAGATTCTTATCTATAACTATTTTCTTCCCAATCTGGAAGAAACAAGAATGTGTACTTCAGCAGAATTTCAACACTTTTTTTGAGTGGGACCTCTGTTTTAGAGATGGTTTCCAAGCATAATCTCCTTTTTCCTTGTTGAGATTATTTTGTTAATAATCTCCCCCCAACCAAGGAGGCTTCTCTGAAGAGTAAAGTCAGAGGCTGTGCAAACAGGGGTAGAGGCACCTGTTGAGTATGCAGACTCCTGCAATCTTTTGCTCTTGACCTGGCTTTCATTTTGTTAATAATATGGCTTGAAACAAAGGTCCCCCCTTTAAAAAAAAAATGAGGGCTTGGACTTGGGCCTGCTGGTTTTTGTCATAGTTTTTAGCCATTCTATAATAATAATGACATTAAGTTTTAGAGGAAGGAAGATTTTGATATCTGGTCTTACCCTCCTACTTTATTCAGAAGTTCCAGATTTTAATTGGTAAAATGTTAGAAGCATCACTCTATACTGGTTTTTAGTCAGTAATTAAAAAATATATATATTATTCTTGGGGCATCTGGTTAGCTCAGTCAGTTAGGCATCCAACTGTTGATTTTGGCTCAGGTCATGATCTCAGGGTGGTGAGATTGAGCCCAGCATTGGGCTCCAAGCTCAGCTCAGAGTCTGCTTGAGATTCTCTCTCTCCTTCTCCCTCTGCCCCTCCCCCTGCTCTCACTCACTCACTCACTCACTTACTCTAAATAAATAAATAAATAAATAAATAAATAAATAAATAAATAAAATATAAATAAATAAATACAATCTTTTAAGAAAAACCTATTATTCCAAAATATTAAATCTAGTTTCCCCTATCAATTTTTCCTGAGTCTATGGTTTAGTTGTAAGTGATCAATTAGAAACTTGTAATACATTGTTACGAATTACTGTGCTAACCAATAAAAAAATCAGCTTATTAGAGAACATTTACTGACAGAGGAAAACACTCATGATATATTGATAGAGAAAAAGGTAAGTTACAAAACAGTATAATAATATGGTGACATTTTGTAATGTTATACATTTACATGCATATAAAAATGTATACATTGAAATATTAAAGCATGTCATCTCTGAGCAAAGAAATTTTGAGGGATTTTTGTTATTTTGTAAAAAATTTGAGCTGTTCTATTTCTCAAGTTTAATGTATTGAATATGAGTTAGTCTTATAGAAAAAAATGTATGTGTAAAACAAAGACAAGCCAAATAACATAGCTCGCGAAGGGTTTCAAACCTCTACACTAACAACCTCTACTGACTTAAGGTATGGAACCAGCTCTGTGCTTGTGATCTGACGGCCACATGGAAAGGTCAAGCTCACACTCAGAACTCCCCCAGCCCTATTCTTTCACACTATGCATACTGCCCAGGGATAAGGGGGTCGACCATCTTCTCTCAGTATGTTCTAGTGGTGCCAAAGGGCTTTACATTTTCATTTACCTAGAGCCAGTAGAAACATTGCAGCACTGTTTCCAGGTGGACTTCTTGCTTCCCAGGCAGAAGAATTCAGACAATCCGTCGATTTTCAGTGCTACTTGAATTACCCAGATTGGTATTTATTTGTTTAGGATTTATACCTCCAGTCTCTACATATCCTTCCCAGTAGGGAATTACCCAGATAATTGTGCAGCTGTGCAGACATCTCCCCAAAGGTCATAAGCTTTGGTACCACTGTTGGGAAACATGTGTTTCTCATCCTCGGGAAGGATTGTTCTTGGCTTTGAATTCCAGTACTTAGCACTTGTAAAATTGAGATAAAGCACATTGGCAGCTTTGAGACTTCTGTGAGCCAACAGCTGAGACTGGACTTTGGCAAGGCTATACCACTATATCCATTCTGGAATTACATTTGTTATTTTCTCTAAAAATGCTTCACCTCACTCACCTGGGGTTTCTAAAGTATCTCAGACTATCAGTCTATTTTGCAGCCCTGTAGCTATGTTTACTTCTCACTTACCACATTCACAGTTGAATCAGGAGGTCCTGGGGCTGGTAAGCGGGCTTGCCTAAAGCATCCAAGAAGGCCTGGGGTATAGGCCCCACTCCAGAACCTGACCTAAGGCTCTGGGGCCACACAGCTCTGCTCCCATGTTGGATTGACCCCCACAACCCCAAACATGTGCTCCCAAGAGAAGCCCATGTGCCCCCAAATGTCCAACCCACTCTTCAATCCTGCATTTGGACTCATTGCTCAGGAATGTGCTGGGATTTTTAAAAAAATATTGAGGGAGAGTATAATCTACATACAATAAAATATGATTCTTCAGTGTTGATTGGATGAGTTTTATCAGTTGTATATGCCTGTGTATAATAATGACATGGTACTAGATATATTCACATCACCCCAGATGGTTCCTTGTGCTTCTTCCCAATCAAGGACTCTCTGCTCTAACCCTAGGCAACCAGTCTGAATTCTACAACTAATGAATTGATTTTGCCAGTTCTACAACTTCATATAAATAGAATTATGCAATACATGTTAGACTTCTTCCACTTTCTTCACTTAGCATGCCCACAATATTTACCCATGCTGTTGTGTGTATCAACAATTCATTCCTTTTTACTATTGAGTAGAAGTCCATTAATATATCCTGTTGATGGACATTTGGGTGGCTTGTACTTTGGGGCTATTGTGAATAAGGCTACTATGAACATTCTTGTACAAGACTTCTTGTGGACATATGCTTTCATTTTACTTGGGTAAATGTCTAACAGTGGAATTACTGGGTTGATGTATACTTAATTTTATAAGAAACAGAATGGAGTGATTTTAAACTTTAAAATTTCTGGTAGACTCATGGCCTATACAAGGTGAAAGGAAACTTTGATTCCTTGGTCATTTAGCTCAACGTCATTATTCAAGCTAAAAGCAAATGATGTACAGAGGGTTACAAGATTCTCTCTCAAGGCTATAGGTCCAATAAATACAAAGCAGAGATCCAATCCCACTCTTCTGACTTTGTGCTTCCTTAGTGAGGAATATCAGAAAATCCTACTTGTTCCCACTTATGAGGTAGGAATTATTTCTAAATGGATGAGGTCATTTTCTTGCCTTGACTCAGAGTGGAGAAAATTTAATCCATGCAGGACTGCTTAACACATGAATTCTAATGGTATTATAGTATAGCCTTAGAAAGTGATGGATATAGGGTGAATCTACACTGTTTTGAGGACATGTTCTGGAATTAAATTTCCCCTAATACATTGTATTGATTGGTCTTGCTGAAAAAATAAATGTTGGTAACTTTTGACTTAGTAATAATAATTCCACTTCTAGAAACTTCTCTTAAGGACATAAATACAAAAGTGTGGGAGATTTATGTAGGAAGATGTCTGTATTGTTTCTAACAGTAGAAGAAATATCAAATTCAATTATTATAAATCCATATGATGGATTATCATGCTGTTACAAAAAATGTTACAAAGAAGTTATGTTATAAATTGTGGCAAAATTGTATAATCATACTTATACCTACATTATGCTTAGTAACAGTCTGAAGGAATTAGCAAAAATAATAATAATAAGCAAAATAGCTGACTAAAGTATCTGATGATGAGACAGAGGGTGGCCTTTCTGTTTTTTCCTCATTTTTCTGTACTTACCATTATTTTAACACTTGTTTCCTGGACACCCATTCTATGGTAGGCAAACTCCTGTTTGCCAGGGATGCAGCAGGGGCTAAAGCAGAGATTGGACTCCATGAAGTTTGCATTCTAGTTGTGCGGTTGGGGACACAGACAATAAGTCATTAAATGAGTGATATATATTGTATAATTAGATGGGGGGCAAACATTATTGCAGAAAATTAAGCAAAGCAGAGTGATTTGGGGTAGCTGATGGAGGTGGAGGTAAAAGTCACCATTTTTTAAAAAGTGGTGAGAA
The DNA here is from genome assembly GCF_029215605.1 of Mirounga angustirostris. Taxonomy (NCBI): domain Eukaryota; kingdom Metazoa; phylum Chordata; class Mammalia; order Carnivora; family Phocidae; genus Mirounga; species Mirounga angustirostris. The sequence continues at coordinate 90,922,398 of NW_026991718.1, read as the reverse complement.
AAAGTCACTAAGAAGACAATGTTTCTACCAGGACCTGAGAAGGGTAGGGCATGACCTCTACAGACATCTAAGGGAGGAGTGTCCTTGACGTAGGACCTTCAAGTGGGAGCTTGTCTGGTGAGGCTGGAGCACAGCGAGTGGGATGTAGAAGAGAAGGAGACAAGCTCAGGAGACAAGACCTTGGTCTCATAGGATGACTTCAGCATTGGTCCTGAGTAAAACAAATGTTTCAGGGAAATGGTAGCAGAGGAGCTACAAGCATCAATCTGCATGCCTGAGGTCCCTCTATCTTCTGTGTGAAGGATGCACAAGGTGAGGGGTGATGGGGAGGCCAGGCAGGAGATAATGAGGCCTGGGTGGTGGCACTGGGGGTCTGATTCTGGTATATTTTGAAGATTGAGTCAACAGGTTTTGTTGCTGGATTGGATGTGGGATGCTATGAAAAGAAGAGCCAAAGATGACTCTGAGCCTTTTTAGGTGAACCCTGGAAGAATGAGATGATGACAATAAAAAAAAAGAGAGAAGATAGGCAGGGATGGGGGAAATAAGCAGTTCTAATTTGGAGGTATTAAGTTTAGGTGCCCAGTAGACATCCAAGTGGGGGTCTGGGTAGTCAATTAGATACAGGAGTCTTGAGCTCATGGGAGAGGGGCAGCCTGGTGATGCAAATGTGGGATTTGCTAGGGTAGGTGCTTTTCAAAGTCATGAGACTAGATGAGATCACCTGGAGAGTGAGCATGGTTAGAAGAGAGAAGCTGGTTGTGAGGAGAAAAGGAAAATACCAACCAGCCAAAATTACAAGGGGGAACAAGAGGCTGCAAGGCAAGTATGGGAAGTGCTTAAAGAGTAGGGTATAACCAACTGCGTCTGGTGACACTAACAGGTCAAAAAGGTGAGGACAGGGCCTTGACCATGGATTTAGTAGTGTGGAAATTATTAGCTGTTTTGTCTCCAGTTCCTAATGCAGTGCCTGGCACTCTAGAGGTATGAGATATTTGACTGGATGGCAGGAGCATCTGAACTTGACTCACAGACTCCTGATTTGAGCATGCTTAAGAGAAAATGAGATTTATTTTAAAGAGGATCAAGGAAATTAGATGGTATCTGAAGGGGAATATAGGATTAAGACAGGGATTTCTCAGATGGGAGAAATGACAAGATGCTTACATGTTGGTGGCAATGACCCAGCAAAGGAAAAATTAAAAAATATTCTACCAATAGCCATAACAAATGCTATTCTAACAGACTGCCAAGCCAAAGACACCTTGATCAGCACAAGACAAAAAAGTTCTACAAGACAAGTCATGACAGTGTGAGCCTGTCAGTAGTACTAAGTGAGGACTATAGTCTCCTGAATTCTGACCTTGGCCCTGCTCCTGGCTTACTGTGAACCCTGAATAGGCCATTCAGCTTCTCTGTGTCCCCATTTCTTTACCCAATAAAGGGCTGAGATCAGACCCTTCCAATTCTCACACCCCATGATAACTCACTGAAGGGTCCCCAGTAGGCTGTCAGCTCCCCACCATCACTGTGCAACCCAGAACCCAGGTATTGCAAGTTCATATCCATATTCTAACTGTTTAATTAAAGTGCTTATCTTCAACAGGGAAAGAGTTCAAGTTCTCTGTATTCAGTTAGGACAGAGATCCTTGGAAGCAGGGAAGTCTTACACATCTCAGATAGATTTTATAAAGATCCAGGATCAATGTCATATGAAATGCAACTGTCAACTTTTGAACCCCAAAGAGTTCAGGATGGGGTGAGATCAGGTGAAGTCCAACTAATGAACAAAGGAGAAGCTGAGATTTTAAAGGGCTCTTGTGTTGGAGTTATCAAAACTTTCACCAAGAAGCATTCATGGTTGATGTGTGTTCTAGTATGAACAAAGAAAGATGGAGTTGAGGGGAAAGGCTAAGATGGAAAGGCTGAGAGCCTCATTATCTTTCATGTTGAATGGAGCTCCATGAAAAAGGATCATTTTTATTATAACTTTTCTATTGTTACTTAGCATTTCATATGTTGTGAACTAACTTTTAATTTATTGCTTTACTTACCACTGCATGATCTTCAACAAATCACCAACTTCTTTGAGAATTACTTCTCTCATTCCCAAAATGGGCATCATATGAATACTTTGCAGGATTTTAGAAAAGATTAAAATTTGATGACTTGTATAAAAAGCACTTTGGGAACTTTAAGGGCTATAGAACTGCTAGCTCCATCTTTCAACAAATATTGATTGTTCTAGGTGCTGTTTTTCATTAATGCAAACTGGAAACTTTGAATGAAGGTTTTTTTGTTGTTGTTGAAAATTTGAATAAAGTTTAACCACAAATTTGGTTTAGAATCAGTCACAAAAGCAGCCAAATAGAAGCTCTGCATGTGAGCTAAGTCTAGAAAGCAATTTTGGTCACAGGTAGAGAGAGAATCCATCACTAGAACATGCCAACCTAGGACAGCTCTGCAAAGAACTTCATCTTTTTGGTGTGGAGCAAACCATGCATTTCTCTGGATGTCAGGCTCAGAATTACCCAGGGGGACCCTCCTCCCTATTTGTAGACCAGCTGTCAGACACTTCTTGGATTATCCCAAGTTACTCTCTCCCACAGTTGCCATTGGAGAAGGGAAACATTTTCTGAGAGAAATTCCTCAATACTGCTTTTTGGCCCACCTCCCTGAAACTTTTGCCCTGGCCCTTAGATCATGTAGAGAAAAATAAGTAGCTTTTCTGATGGTGTAACTGATATTTCTTTTTCCCAGGAACCTGTTTTGGTGCAGAGCTTAGAGCACAAAAGTTTAAGATTCAAAAGTAAGCCAACAAACAAACAAATAAACAAACAAAACACCAAAACAGTCACCAGTATTGTAAAGGCGTTTTACAAATACTTTGCGAATATGTATTTAAAATATAATAATTCTTGGGCCTGAGTGACTCAGTTGGTTAACTGTCTTCCTTCAGCTCAGGTCATGATCCCAGGATCTTGGCATCAGGCTCCCTGCTCAGCAGGGAGTCTGCTTCTCTCTCTCCCTCTGCCCCTCTCCCTCCTTGTGCACAATCTCTCTTTCTTGCTCTCTCAAATAAATAAAATCTTAAAATATATATATATAATTGTTCCCAAGTTCTCATTATTTATAAATTGATTATTTCAGTTATTATTCCAATTCACATCCAGCCAATTTCAGCTCAATCTACTCTGACACCAAACTTCTAGAAAAGCTGAGCATTTTTTTATGTTATGTTAATCACCATACATTACATCATTAGTTTTTGATGTAGTGTTCCATGATTCATTGTTTACATATAACACCCAGTGCTCCATGCAGAATGTGCCCTCTTTAATACCCATCACCAGGCCAACCCATCCTCCCACACCCCTCCCCTCTAGAACCCTCATTTTGTTTTACAGAGTATATCATCTCTCATGGTTCATTTCCCCGTCTGATTTCCCCCCCTTCATTCTTCCCCTCCTGCTATCTTTTTTTTTTTTTTAACATATTATGTATTTGTTTCGGAGGTACAGATCTGCGATTCAACAGTCTTGCACAACTCACAGCACTCACCATAGCACATGCACTCCCCAATGTCTATCAGCCAGCCACCCCATCCCTCCCACTCCCCACCACTCCAGCAAACCTCAGTTTGTTTCCTGAGATTAAGAATTCCTCATATCAGCGAGGTTATATGATACATGTCTTTCTCTGATTGACTTATTTCACTCAGCATAACACTCTCCAGTTCTATCCACGTCCTTGCAAATGGCAAGATTTCATTCCTTTTGATGGTGGCATAATATTCCATTGTATATATATACCACATCTTCTTTCTCCATTCATCTGTTGATGCACATCTTGGCTCTTTCCACAGTTTGGCTATTGTGGACATTGCTGCTATAAACATTGGGGTGCACATACCCATTCGAATCCCTACATTTGTAACTTTGCGGTAAATACCCAGTAGTGTACTTGCTAGATTGGATGATAGCTCTATTTTCAACTTTCTGAGGAACATCCATACTATTTTCCACAGTGGTTGCACCAGCTTACATTCCCACAACAGTGTAGGAGGGATCCCCTTTCTCCGCATCCCCGTCAACATCTGTCATTTCCTGACTTGTTAATTTTAGCCATTCTGACTGGTATGAGGTGGTATCTCATTGAGATTTTGATTTGGATTTCCCTGATGATGAGCGATGTTGAGCACTTTTTCATGTGTCTGTTGGCCATTTGGATGTCTTCTTTGGAAAAATGTCTGTTCATGTCTTCTGCCCAATCCTGATTGGATTATTTGTTCTTTGGGTGGTGAGTTTAAGAAGTTATTTATAGATTTTGGATACTAGCCCTTTATTTGATATATCATTTGTAAATATCTTCTCCCATTCTGTCAGTTGTCTTTTGGTTTTGTTGACTGTTTCTTTTGCTGTGCAAAAGCTTTTTATCTTAATGAAGTCCCAATAGTTCATTTTTGCCCTTGCTTCCCTTGTCTTTGGTGAAATTTCTAGGAAGAAGTTGCTTCGGCTGAGGTCGAGAGGTTGCTGCCTGTGTTCTCCTTTAGGATTTGGATGGACTCCTGTCTCACAGTTAGGTCTTTCAACCACTTGGAGTTTATTCTTGTGTGTGGTGTAAGGAAATGGTCCAGTTTCATTCTTCTGCATGGGGCTATCCAATTTTCCCAACATCATTTGTTGAAGAGATTGTCTTTTTTCCATTGGACATTCTTTCCTGCTTTGTCGAATATTACTTGACCATAGAGTTGAGGGTCCATTTCTGGGCTCTCTATTCTGTTCCATCGATCGATGTGTCTGTTTTTGTGCCAGTACCATACTGTCTTGATGATGACAGCTTTGTAACAGAGCTTGAAGTCCGGAGTTGTGATGCCACCAGCTTTGCTTTTCTTTTTCAACATTCCTCTGGCTATGCGCGGTCTTTTCTGGTTCCATACAAATTTTAGGATTATTTCTTCCATTTCTTTGAAAAAAGTGGATGTTATTTTGATGGGGATTGCATTGAATGTGTAGATTGCTCTAGGTAGCATTGACATCGTCACAATATTTGTTCTTCCAATCCATGAGCATGGAACATTTTTCCATTTTTTGTGTCTTCCTCAATTTCTTTCATGAGTATTTTATAGTTTTCTGAGTACAGATCCTTTGCCTCTTTGGTTAGATTTATTCCTAGGTATCTTATGGTTTTGGGTGCAATTGTAAATGGGATCAACTCCTTAATTTCTCTTTCTTCCTTCTTGTTGTTGGTGTATGAGAATGCCACTGATTTCTGTGCATTGACTTTATATCCTGCCACTTTATTGAATTCCTGTATGAGTTCTAGCAGTTTTGGGGTGGAGTCTTTTGGGTTTTCCACATAAAGTATCATATCATCTGCAAAGAGTGAGAGTTTGACTTCTTCTTTGCCGATTCCAATGTCTTTGATTTCTTTTTGTTGTCTGATTGCTGTGGTTAGGACTTCTAATACTATGTTGAATAGCAGTGGTGATAGTGGGCATCCCTGCCGCATTCCTGACCTTAGGGGGAAAGCTCTGTTTTTCCCCATTGATAATGATATTCACTGTGGGTTTTTCATAGATGGCTTTTATGATATTGAGGTATGTACCCTCTATCCCTATACTCTGAAGAGTTTTGATCAAAAAAGGATGCTGTACTTTGTCAAATGCTTTTTCTGCATCTATTGAGAGGATCATATGGTTCTTGTTCGTTTTTTTATTAATGTAGTGTATCACATTGATTGATGATTTGCAGATGTTGAACCAAACTTGCAGCCCAGGGATAAATCCCACTTGGTCATGGTGAATAATCCTTTTAATGTACTGTTGGATCCTATTGGCTAGTATTTTGCTTAGAATTTTTGCATCCATGTTCATCAAGGATATTGGTCTGTAATTCTCCTTTTTTGATGGGGTCTTTGTCTGGTTTTGGGATCAAGGGAATGATGGCCTCATAAAATGAGTTTGGAAGTTTTCCTTCCATTTCTATTTTTTGGAACAGTTTCAGAAGAATAGGTATTAATTCTTCTTGAAATGTTTGGTAGAATTCCCCTGGGAAGCCATCTGGCCCTGGACTTTTGTTTCTTGGGAGATTTTTGATGACTGCTTCAATTTCCTTAGTGGTTATAGGTCTGTTCAGGTTTTCTATTTCTTCCTGGTTCAGTTTTGGTAGTTGATACATCTCTAGGAATGCATCCATTTCTTCCAGATTATCTAACTTGCTGGCGTATAGTTGCTCATAATATGTTCTTATAATTGTTTGTATTTCTTTGGTGTTGGTTGTGATCTCTCCTCTTTCATTCATGATTTTGTTGATTTGGGTCATTTCTCTTTTCTTTTTGATAAGTCTGGCCAGGGGTTTATCAATCTTATTAATTCTTTCAAAGAACCAGCTCCTAGTTTTGTTGATCTGTTCTACTATTCTTTTGGTTTCTATTTCATTGATTTCTGCTCTGATCTTTATTATTTCTCTTCTCCTAATGGGTTTAGGCTTTATATGATCTTCTTTCTCCAGCTCCTTTAAGGCGTAGGGTTAGGTTGTGTATTTGAGACTTTTCTTGTTTCTGGAGAAAGGCTTGTATTGCTATATATTTTTCTCTTAGGACTGCCTTTGCTGTATCCCAAAGATTTTGAACAGTTGTGTTTTCATTTTCATTTGTTTCCATGTATTTTTTAAATTCTTCTTTAATTTCCTGGTTAATCCATTCATTCTTTAGTAAGATGCTTTTTAACCTCCATGTAATTGAGTTCTTTCTGACTTTCCTCTTCTGATTGAGTTCTCAAAGCATTGTGGTCTGAAAATATGGAGGGAATGATCTCAATCTTTTGGTACTGGTTGAGACCTGATTTGTTACCTAGGATGTGATCTATTCTGGAGAATGTTCCATGGACACTAGAGAAGAATGTGTATTCTGTTGCTTTGGGATGGAATGTTCCGAATATATCTGTGACGTCCATTTGGTCCAGTGTGTCATTTAAAGTCTTTATTTCCTTGTTGATCTTTTGCTTAGATGATCTGTCCATTTCAGTGAGGGGGGTGTTAAAGTCCCCTACTATTATTGTATTGTTGTCGATGTGTTTCTTTGCTTTTGTTATTAATTAGCTTGTATAATTGGCTGCTCCCATGTTAGGGGCATAGATATTTATAACTGTTAGATCTTCTTGTTGGATATACCCTTTAAGTATGATATGGTGTCCTTCCTCATCTCTTATTACAGTCTTTGGTTTAAAATCTAATTTGTCTGATATAAGGATTGCCACCCCAGCTTTCTTTTGGTGTCCATTAGCATGGTAAATGGTTTCCCACCCCTTTACTTTCAATCTCAGGTGTCTTTGGTTCTAAAATGAGTCTCTTGCAGACAGCATATCGATGGGTCTTGTTTTTTTATCCAATCTGATAGCCTGTGTCATTTGATTAGCCCATTTGTATTCAGGGTAACTATTGAAAGATAGGAAATTAGTGCCATTGTATTGCCTGTAAGGACTGTTACTGTATATTGTCTGTGTTCCTTTCTGGTCTATGTTGCTTTTAGGCTCTCTCTTTGCTTAGAGGACCCCTTTCAAGATTTCTTGTAGGGCTGGTTTCGTGTTTGCAAATTCCTTTAGTTTTTCTTTGTCCTGGAAGCGCTTTATCTCTCCTTCTATTTTCAATGACAGCCTGGCTGGATATAGTATTCTTGGTTGCATATTTTTCTCTTTTAGTGCTCTGAATATATCATGCCAGTCCTTTCTGGCCTGCCAATCTAATGTTTCTACCATTGTAGGGTACATATCTCTTCTCCCGAGCTGCTTTCAGGATTTTCTCTTTGTCTTTGAAACTCATAAGTTTTACTATTAGATGTCGGGGTGTTGACCTATTTTTATTGATCTTGAGAGGGGTTCTCTGTGCCTCCTGGATTTTGATGCCTGTTTCCTTCCCCAAATTAGGGAAGTTCTCTGCTATAATTTGTTCCAATAGACCTTCTGCCCCTCTCTTTCTTTCTTCTTCTTCTGGGATCCCAATTATTCTAATGTTGTTTCATCTTATGATATCACTTATCTCTCAAATTCTGTCCTCGTGATCCAGTAGTTTTTTATCTCTCTTTTTCTCAGCTTCTTTATTTTCCATCATTTGGTCTTCTATATCACTAATTCTCTATTCTGCCTCATTTATCCTAGCAGTTAGAGCCTCCATTTTTGATTGCACCTCTTTAATAGCCTTTTTGATTTTGACTTAGATTTTAGTTCTTTTATTTCTCTAGGAAGGATTTCTCTAATAACTTCCCTGCTTTTTTCAAGTCTAGTAGTATCTTTAAAATCATCATTCTGAACTTTAGTTCTGACATCTTACTAATGTCCATATTGATTAGGTCCCTGGCAGTCAGTACTGCCTCCTGTTCTTTTTTTGAGATGATTTTTTCCATCTTGTCATTTTGTCTAGCAGAGAATAGATGAATGAGAGAACAAAATGCTAACAAGGTAAAAACATCCCCAGAAAATATACAGTAAACAAATCAGAGAAGACCTGTAACTGGGGGGAAAAAAGGAAAGAAAGAAAAAAGAAAAACAATAAAAAAGAAAAGAAAAAGATAAAAAATAAAACAAAAAGAAAACAAAACAATAATAAAAAACAGAATATGATCAAATTTGATCAGGCTGGTGCATAGATCAGTGCACACACTAGATTTGGGGCATATTTTGGTCTGTTAGAAGCAAGTGCCTCGCAAAATTTTAAAGAAAGAAAAACTTATATATGCACAAAAATAAGGGTTATTATGATGAAGGGATGGAATATGACTGTAAAGATGAAAAGTATAAAAGATTTTATAAAAGGAATTGATATGATAAGAGGTTGTTTGAAAAAAGAAAGAAAAGGCTTAAAAAAAAAAAAAAAAGAGAGGATGTGATCAGTCAGGAGACCAGAACAAAGCCATACACTACAGATTTAGGGTATATTTTTGTCTGTTAGAAGAAACTGTATCTCAAAATTTTAAAGAGAGAACAACTTATATATATGTGCCAAAAATATGGGTAACTACTATGAAGGAATAGAATATGACTCTAAAAATGAAAAATAAAAAAGATTTTTTAAAAAAGGTATTGATAAGATGTTGGTTTGGTTGAAAAAGGGAAAAAGAAAATTTAAAAAAAAAAGAGAGAGTTAAAAAAAATTAACTTTGAAAGACTAAGGAATCATGGGAAAAAAGCCATGAATTCTATGTGCAGTATTCCCCTAGCGCTGGCATTCTGCCATTCTCATTGATCTGTAAACTTGTTCTTGGCTGGCTGTTCTTGCTGATTCTCTGGGGGAGGGGCCTGTTGCCATGGTTCCCAAATGTCTTTGCTGGAGGCGGAATTGCCCCACCCTTGCTGGGTCCAGGCTAAGTAATCTGCTCGGGTTTGCTCTCTGGAGCCTTTGTTCCCTGCAAGCTTTCCGTACAGCTTTGGAGGTTGAGAGTGAAAATGGTGGCCTCCAAATCTCTGCCCCGGGAGAACCAAGAACTCAGGGCCCCACTCCTCAGTGTGCCCCCAGGGAAAACAGTCAATCACTCCTATCTCCCTGGTCTCCGGCCGCATTCCATGCTCACGTGGCCTGTGACTGAGCGTTTCTATCTCTGGCACCCGACCCCGTGTGGAGTCTCCAAACCCAGCAGATCCCTGGGTGTGCTTCTGTGCCACTCCTCCAGGGGGAGGAAGAGGAGTCTCCCCGGATCTGCCGTTTGTTGGGTCCCCGATGGAAGAGCAGTGGCCCGACTGTGCTGTGGAACAGGTTTATGGCAACCCCAAGCTGAGAGCCCACTTCTCAGCTATGTCTCTGCAGCTGGCTTCCCCGCTCTGATACCTGGGAGCTCTGCCACACTCAGGCACCCCCAGTCTTCCTGTGACCCCCAGGGCCCCGAGACCACACTGTCCCAGTGAGAGTTCCACCCCCCGCTTAGCCACTGGAGTGACGTCCCTCAGCAGAGTTGACTTCTAAAAGTTCTGATTTTGTGCTCTGCTGCTCTATCACTTGCCAGTAGCAGCTGATGGAGGCCCCCTCCCCCGCCATCTATCCTCCCTAATATCACCTCTGATTCACTTCTCCACACGTCCTACCTTCCAGAAAGTGATCGCTTTTCTGTTCAGAGTTGCTGCTATTCTTTTCTTTGATCTCCTGTTGAGTTCATAGGTGTTCAGAATGGTTTGATCCCTATCCAGCTGAATTCCTGGGACCAGATGATATCCAGGTCCCCTATTCCTCAGCCATCTTGCTCCACCAAAAAGCTGAGCATTTCTAACAACAAGTATATTTAAGAGCTCAATTGAATAATATAAAAATTTTTAGATACTCATTTTGTGAACATGATTTAATAGGCAGGGTACATTTCTGAAGCTTTCTCTGAACTCTCTTATTAAGATTATTTACTTAATATATGGGGATTTCTCAAATGACTTTAAAGACAATTTGATTTTTCCAGGTGGAATGGGAAGAAGAACCAAGAGGACTTATTCTGCATCATCTCTATTCCACTTCTTAGAGACATTGCTCGGGACATTTTTATTCCTTCAAAGTCTCTCCTTCCTTTCAAATGCACATCCTTTTTGTCCCTTGGTACCCAGCTAAATAACTTGGCTTAAAAAATTATCTCACTCATTAACTCAGCAAATATTTACAGAGCACACCTTATGTTCTTAGTGCCATACTAAAATGAGGACCAAGATAGCATTTACATGGTCAGGGCAGCAGGCAATGACATCACAATGTACCATATTAAGGTAAGTTTGAAAGTGGAGCAAATTGTAAGATACTTTGGGGAGTTGAAAACTAGGGAAAGTGATATTGATCTGGAAACCTGAAGGAGAGACAGGAATTCAGAAGGGAAAAAGGACCAAGAAGGTGTAGAGCAAGGGCAGGGCTTATCAGGAAGAGGGAACACAGTGTGCAAAGGCTCCAGGGTTAAAGGTGAGTCAGGCACATGACTACAACTGCACAGAACCATATGTGTGGCCACTTTCAGGTCTATTTGGGAATATGAGGACAGGAGCCTGGGAAATGGGCAGGGACCAATTCTGGGAGCCCCAAAGTCCAGATTAAAGAGACTGAACTGTATTCCTGAGGAAAAAGATTCAGAAAGGAATAACACAAGATATGATCACTATAATTCAGCAAGAGTTGGGAATAACAATCTAGGGGTAGTGGTGGCAGAAATGAAAAAGAAAACTAGCCAATTAAGAGTTAGAAAATAGAATTGCCATGGCTTGGGGATAGTTTGGTCAGATTCATGCCTTGAGTATTGGGGCCATTCATATGAAGGGGGCAGTTTTAAGGTCCAAGATGCTGTGTTCTGTGATGACCATTATGAATTTGGTGTACCTGTGGATAATAACACTGACTTGGTGGGTACGACAAGGGATTGTGCTGTCTTATTTGTCAGCAGTCATCCACAGCTGTTAATTAAATGAATGAGAAATAAATGAGTAAATGAATAGACGAATCCAGGTGAATACAGTCAGCTGACATTTTTATACAACTTGGATATAGAGAGAATCTGAGGCTGGCATGCCAGCTGGGGGAAGGCTCAGGAGTGGACATCACTGAGAGGGTGTGTGTGTGAAAAGAAAAGTCAACCATAGACAGGTGCTTAGAGACTGATATTGAAGGGGCCAGGAGAGGAAGGGGAGGAAGAAGGGTAAGAGGAGCAGTCATAGGTATGGGAGGAGAACCCAGAGTCAGAGAATCCCAAATCCTTCAGAGAGGATAGTAAAGGTAAAAACTGAGGAGGGGCCATTAGGTTTAGTAATACAGAGGTTATGATGATCTCTGCGGAAATTGGTTAGGGCAAGGCAACAGAGTCTTATCCTTCAGATCTGCCTTTCCATCCATAACTGGGACAGCAAAGAGCCATCATTATAGAAACAATGTAAAAGGAAAAGCCAAAATCAGCCCTCTGGCACACCACCTTTTAGAGGGAAAGCAAGAGAGAGCATGTGAGAAAACACTTATTTGTCTCTTGTTGACTCTTTGCCTTAAGGTAATGTAGTTGCCTCTGACTTCCCAGAGGAACCAAGCAGCTCCCACATTCCTAAGCCATATATAAGGGCAGAGGGCATGGTTGGGAATGTTTTTATTGTTATTTTTTTTTCAAAGATTTTATTTATTTATTTGTCAGAGAGCGAAAGAGAGCACAAGCAGGGGGAGCAGCAGGCAGAGGGAGAAGCAGGCTTCCCGCTGAGCAAGGAGCCCGATGCGGGGCTCGATCCCAGGACTGGGATCATGACCTGAGATGAAGGCAGATGCCCAACCAGCTGAGCCACCCAGGCGCCCCGATTTTTTGTAGTTGAATCATATTGGCAAAATTGTTTCCAAGTTGCTCAAACATAGATTGAGAAGCTGAGGGTAGCATTCTTCTGTGATGACATCACATGGCTTGTGTCACCAGTTAAAAGATCATCAATAAAGCAAGTGGTTAACTATGCATTGAAAAATATGCTTCTCCTCAAAAAATAATGAAGTATGGAGAAACAAATTTGATTCTAACTTAGAGACTCATTGACAAACTTGACAATCTAAGTTAGTGTCTTAGATTCATATGTCTTAAAAAACAAGGATGGGGGGAAAAACCCTCCATTCTTAACTAGCATTTATCTTTTAGCCTAACTGTATTGTTAAAAAAAATGCTGAGAAGGATTATCTATAGAGAGGCGACATGTAAATGTAGGAGGAAAACAATGCCAGGGTTTGGAACGATACCATATGTCTGAACCAGAATTATTTCCAAAATATACTCTCCTGTGACTTCCTATATTTCTTTGTTTCTGGCTTCATGAGAGAATGTTTTCTTAAAAGCAAACATGTAAAATGAAGCAGGAGTGACTATTGGCTGACCTAGGAATTTTTCTCCCAACAAGTGCACACACTGGGACTTCAGACTTCTTTAACTAAACCCGAGTGCTACACCATAAGATCATTAAGCCAATTAAAAATTTGTCATATGATCACTATGCCAAATCTCCTCATTTCTCCTGAGATAAAATGGTGGAATAAAAAGGGGAGAGGAAAGCAAATGTTGAGGTAGAACCATTCTTCTATGGTGCAAAATAGAAGACCAGAACAGTACTGAGTAGGTACAGAACCACAGGATCTTTGAAGTTGAGAACAGGATGATGCCATGGGGATTCCCCAAAGTATGTTCTCCTGTTAGAGGTGCTTGATGCTACATCAATCTGATTCATAGTCCTGCATCAAATTGATAGTGGTCACTTGTCAACACAAGCATTCTCCCTAGATTTTACTTTCCCAAATAAATATTTCTTGAAATACTTTATTTTTTGACTTCCATGATTCATGGTCTCCTCATGTTGCTCCACCTTCTCTGGTTACTCCTTCCCATCTCCTTTGTTGTTCTCCATCTGTCTTTGTCTTCTAAATGCAGAATACTCCCCCTCTTTTCCTTCTAAACACTCTTCTTGGCTGACCTCATTCAGTCCATTGGTTTAAGTACCATATAAAGGTTGATGAATCCCCAACCTATCTCTCAGACATTGCCTCTTTATATACCAAGATGTGGATGTTATCTTTGATGTCAGAAAATCCGGTTTACGAGGCCTCCAAATAGATGTGAAATTGGCCACTTTATCTGTACCACTGATCCAGGACCTCATCATCTCTCACTTGGGTGACTAAGTAGATTCCAACTTCTGCTTCTTGACTCTTCACAATACAATCTCCCCTGCGGCATTCAGAGTAAACTCTTTTTTTTTTTTTTTAAGATTTTATCTATTTATTTGACAGAAAGAGAGAGCACAAGCAGGGGGAGCAGCAAGCAGAGGGAGAGAGAGAAGCAGACTCCCTGCTGAGCAGGGAGCCTGACGTGGGTCTCAATCCCAGGACCCTGGGATCATGACCTGAGCTAAAGGCAGACACTTAACTGACTAAGCCACCCATGTACCCCCAGTGTAAACTCTTGAAAATACAAATCAGTCTGAAATCCACCAATGGCTTCTTCTAGAACATAAAGTAAATCCTAACCCCATCCCCCTCTGTGCCCCCAGCCTTCTCTCACACCACTCTCCCCACCTTTGATTCTATGCTCTGGCAATGCTAACCTGCCCTCAAGCCTGGAACGTGCCACGTGATAGGCTTGTTTCAGCCTCAAGGTCTTTGCATGAATGGTTCCTTCTACTTGTCATGCTTTCTCAGCCTGTGCTATTCTAGCTCATTCTATGTCACTCAGAATCAGCCTAAAGATGACCTCTGAAAAACCTTCTAAAGTTGTGCCTTCCATCATGTCCCTATTTCAGTCTCTTCCCAGCCCTTATTTTCTCCATGTTCAGTTATGTATTGATTTGCTATTCTCTATCTACAAGGTGATGTACTCTGTATGAGGAGGCACCTTGTCTGTTACAGGGTGTAGGACAGCCCTTATTACATAGCTCTATAAATATTTGTTGAATAATTGATTGACTTGCTATCCCTCATGGACCCTGCTTCCTGGGGCTTACCCAAATAAAATGTTGAAGATTTGGCCTTAATTCAATAAGACCGTTAAAATTCCAAGAAGTTGGAATAAATATCAAGTTACATTTGAAGGTGTTTTCTCTAATTTAATAAATGAGTCTCAGATTGGTGTTTCTGAGCAGAAGTCAGTCCAAATTTCAAATTGATTCCATTTTTTATTTGCCCTCCCATCCCACCTCTTGCTTCATGTATCTGAGTCAGGAGAAAACCCATAAGCTCTGAAATTGGCTTTGTTTTCCTCTTCATCACTCATAGAAGTGACAAATACAAATTATTTTGATGAAAAATGATAGAGCATAAAAAAAGCATTTTCCCCAATATGCTATTATTACCAATTTGACTGAATTTAACCTTTAATCAGGCATTAAATCAAGTTTATTGAATTATGTGATAGAGAGAAGATCACTGCTTGCCTGGGCCAACAACAGGGTGAAGGTTGACTGTGAACAGCAAAAGGACTTTCTGAGGTTATGGAAATGTTAGTTTTATCGGGGTGGTGTTTACATGAGTATAATGCATTTGTCAAGACTTATCAAACTGTATACTTAAAGTGTATGCTTTTACTAAATGCAAATTATACATTAATAAAGGTAATTTTTTAAATCTATAAAAATTACTCTATGTGAAGGGCACCTGGGTGGCTCAGTCGCTTAGCATCTGCCTTCGGCTCGGGTCGTGATCCTGATTCTGGGATCGAGCCCTGCATTGGGCTCCCTGTTCAGTGGGAAGCCTGCTTTCTCCCTCTCCCACTCCCCCTGCTTGTGTTCCCTCTCTCTCTGTGTCTCTCTCTGTCAAATAAATAAATAGAATCTTAAAAAAAGTTACTTTATGTTAAGAACTCTGCCTAGTATCTTATGTTAATTAATATTTCAGAACTAGTACATTACAGAGCATGGATCTGAACAGAGTTGCTCAGCTACAGACAAATCGTGATTTTTATCCTATATAAAAGTATTACCTAAGAAGTCTTTTTTTTCTATTTGAGTCAGAAAAAAAGTTGTTTTTTTTCTTTTTTGAGGGGGGAGGGGCAGAGGGAGAGGAAGAAAGAGAATCTTAAGCAGGCTCTGCACTGGGCATAGGTCTCAATCTCACAAACCTGAGATCCTGACCTGAGCCAAAATCAAGAGTCTGATGCTTAAAAACTGAGCCACCCAGGTACCCCAGAAAAAAATATTTTTTTATCTGTATCCATATGTATAGTGTTCACCTGAATATTTTTCCTGAATGAAGTATCTATCTTAGCTTGGGTTTCCAATAAAAGCAGAGCCTAAGACAAGGATTTGGGTGCAAGTGATTAATTTGGGAAGAGGTCTCAGTGAACCCTACGTTGGTGGGGGAGTAGGAATGTATGACAAGGCAAGGATGGAAGACAGTACATGGTGAATTAAGGATCAGGGACCATGCTAGGCACATGGCCCTCAGTCCTGGGGGAAACCTCTGGGTGAAGGTATAGAGCACACCTGAGAGTTGCCCCACCTAAAAGAGGAGGATGCAGGGACATTTATCCTGACTCCGCTGACTGAAGTCTGCTCCTAGGGCAGTAACTCTACTGAAATTTCTTCTTGTCAAGCACATAAACTGAGCATGCTTTGGGGACCAGAGAAAGCTGTCAGGGAAAGAGTCAAAGCCACTTGCACTAAGAAGCTGCTGGGCTTTGGTGCAGGGAAACAGTGGGTGATAAGAAGATGTGGTGAACCAGGAAAATGGCTGCTAAATATCTATACTTGCATATGAAAAACCCAACCAAAACTTACCTGCTTGGGGTTTTATTTGTTTTCCTTTCTCTATTATAATGGTTGATTAATTCTTTGTGGCACTTTTATTACTTTAAATTAAGGTGCCAACATTAATCATAGTCAAAGATAATGGCTTACATTAATCATATTTATAAAATCTTTATGTTTACATGAGAATGTCACTCTAATTTATTGAGCTCCTATTATGTACCAGATACCAAAATCAAGTGCTTTATTTGCTTAATTGTCAAAGCAACCCTAGGCTGAGGATGAAGATATTTATCCCTACTTTATCATTAAAGGAACTAAGACTTTGGAAGGTTAAGTAATTGCCCTGGTTCTGGATTTGGCAAACATGGCCAGAGTCCCAAGCCAGACTGCCTCTGCTTAAGCTCTCAACCACTAGACTCCATGCCTGTTCTCATGTGCAACAGAGAAGCACAGTGCTCCTTCCCCAGTGGGTATCCCCATCTCAAAACCAGAGCATTTGTGATGTACACAAATAGTCAAAGATGTTGGTGGGCATGGAATCAGAGCAAAGACAGAGAGCTTAGAGAAACACAAAATGTGTGAAAGCAACTTACATAAATCCTGTCAAGATGCTATCCTAATGTTTACAAAGAAAAATTCATTTTCTTCTCTGATAATATGATAAGGAATTAGCCCACATAACAACCCATTGCAATAAGGATTGATTTTAGCAAATAACAAAGAACTTATTTAAACAATGGCTTATACAGGGCCTGAGTCAGTAGGGTCTGAGGAATAGGACCCTGGCACTGACCAAATGTGCTACAAAGAGCTGAGGATCCCAGCCAGTGGACACTCACAGAATTTATTCTCTTCAAACCTCCTGCCCTATCCAACAGTCTTGGCCATCTTATTTATCTTCACATTTTTTGCTCAGTGGTCCTCATCACGCCATATTGTCTTTGATTTTTCTCCTCTCTCTCTATCTGTGGATATTATGATTAATGATAGGACTGGATGACTGATTATATAATAAAGAAGTGGAGGAGGCATGGGATAAACCTCTTGTTATGACTCTCTTCCTTCTTTTCTGCTTACAACACTTCGCAATGACTCTCCTTTCCATCCTAGGATACACAATTAATTGGCCTCCTTCCCTGATTCACTTTCCCATCCTCTTCTTGTGTTTCCTGGAATCACTCAAACAAACCACTTATTATACTTCTTACACCACCTTAAGATAGTGTTATTAACACTACCAAGTGTTCCCAACTCCACAGATTTTCAAGTTTCTGAGGGTGGGGACCAGCTTTGATATGTTTGTACTATCCATACCTAGCCTAGAGCACTCTACAGTAGATCCATAAGTACCCTGTGATTTTATTAAAAGCTCTATGACATTAGCACATTTATTAAAGGCTCTATGATATTAGCACATTACCCTTTTTCACAGCACTTTGGGTTAAAAAAAAAAAAAAGTCTAAAAGACAGAGCACACCAGCAGGAGAAGCCTGTGAGAATAGTAGTGAACTGGTTCTTGGTCACAATCCCATATAAAACTGAACTGCATTCCAGGTGGGTGGTATGAATGACCTAGGGAACAGAAGGTAGCCCTAGAGTATATTTATTAAGAGACCCAGGGGTGGCTGTGGGACATAATGCACTTTTTTTTTGCTTTTCTCTTTGTATGGGCTGCTGGGGAACTCGAGTCCACATTCAGCAGTTCATTTCTAGCAAAGTGTTGACTGTATTTCATGTGTTTTTCTACTTCATTTCCAGCTGCTGCTTATTTCTCCCTCTATCCTATATATTCCGTTCATTTTCTTATTGATTTTTACCTTGGATATGGTAAGATATCCTCTTCCTGCCTGTTGGTGATGATACTGGACCCTCGGAAAGGGGAGAGTGTCAGGTCCCAGGGCTGCTGAGAGGCAGTGCTGGGACTCATTTCTGGATAGTTGACCTACATCACAGGACTGGCTTCTGCCATGCCCAATGGTCTATTTTCTGCCTGCTTGGCAATTCCATCTCATCTGAACAGGGATTGGAGCCTGAGAACACATGCAAAAAATGACATTCACATGCAACTCAGTCAACATTAGAACAATCTTAGAACAATCTGGGTGGCCTGCGATTTCACGGTCAGCTCTCTTTTGAGAGTCTAGTGGTTTCCACCTGTGGTCTCTGAATGCCCAGTCTCTAGGAAGCCACAGATCGATGGATCCTGGGCTTCGAGATCCGCACTTGGCACTGGATTTTCAAAGGAGGGATGCTGGCAATAACTGCCCTCGCAAATGGGGGGGCACTTAGGGACCCTTCAACAGTAAATGTTGCCTGTAACTTATAATCAAGTTTTAAAAAAGAAGAAACTCCTTTGACTAATAAGGATTAAATCCCCTCTCAGTCTTTTCATTTTTATTTCCTCAAAGCCAATTTTATCAACACTGACAATATGACCTATGCTATTTAATGAGTATGTTCTAAAATTCTTTTCTGTCCTTGGAAGGTAACTTCTCATTCACATCATTTATACCCTGCTTGACAGGGGTCCTGATATTTCAGTAGGTTTTAAATGTTCTTTAGTATTCAACATTATTAAAAAAAAAAATCTGTTCTTCCTTTTTGGTGTGGCCTGCTACAATCATCAAAGGGTTTATTGATTTTCATATTGATAAGCTAAACTCGGAAGTAATACTGCCTCTTTTGTCCTGAGTTTCTTCAGCTGTAAGATTGGAAGTAGGCAGGAGTCAGGTTGCAAACAAAGGAATTTGGGTTTATTCTATGAGAGATGGTCAGTTTTGGCTAGGGGAAGGAAGGGATCTAATCTATGATTCAGTAAGTCAAATTGACCCCTATGGGTAAATGGAATGACTACTGTAGACCAGAGTAAAAGCCAGGAAACCAGTTGGGAAGTCAGTGGAAAAAAGAATAGTGGCTAGGAGGTGGGTGGCAGCATGAGATAGAGAGAAGCATGCAGCTTGACAGGACCCACTAGCTAGAAGGCACTTCCTAATAGAAGTCACCGAATGTCCAGACTCCACGGGAATCCAGACAGCTGCCAGCTTAATCTCATTTTATAGTGCCAGTGACACGTGAGGAAGAAGGAGAGGAAAGGAAGGAAGAGAAAAAGAGGGAATGGGGAGAACAAGGAGGTAGAAATGAAGAGAGAGATAGAGAAAGAGGGAAGGAGGGAGGAAGTGAGAAAAAGAAAAAGGAGGAAAAGGAGAAGAGCTGAAGAAAGGAGCAGGGAGGAGAGGGGAGGGAACATCGCAGAATCCTGACCTCAGAAGGACTTTGCAGACTGATCAGAACTCTCAATGAAGGATGAGAGGTTTGGTGGTTTGCTCAAACTCACACAGCTGCCCAAAAGCACACTCAGGATTCAGTATTTGGTCTGATGTGAATTTCACTACAGCCCAATAATTCACTTTCCTGGTGGCTTACTTTGTGTTAATACTAGAATCATTTGTGTTTCCCTGAAATATACACTACCTAACAAGGGAGGGGAGGACCTGCAAGGGTGTCAGATGGCAGAGGAAGAGGGACTTGCATAGAAGCAGATCTAACAGGGCTCCATATAGAATCCTGGTTTGGAACAATGCCAAGGAAGACTCAAGCCAGAAAAAAAGACCATGTTTCTTATCCTCCTCAACCTACAAGGAAAAGGAACCCATGTTAGTGAAGGGCCTGTCATCTACAAGCCAGCAGAGACTCATTCATATACATCAGTTTCTTCTGTCCCATTCTAAAATCAGAAAAGTGAGGTCCTATAACATTCTCCCTGATGACGTGGCTAGTGAGCAAATTTGAGAGCCAAATCTTGAAGAGAGATGAGACATGCCTGTGGAAAATGAAAGGGGGGAGTTTGTTCATAGTATAGGGGAACAGGGAGGGAGAATCAAAAGGGGCAGCTCGTTGTCGAATGGTCTTCCCTTACAAAGAGGCTGGGGCTTTGCCTCTCTTTAATGCCAAGTCTGGCATGTGGGGATTTCAGAGCCAGCTCAGATGGGAGTATTTGAACTTCAATATGAGAGGGTGCAAATGGCCTGTGAAGTACAAAGATACCATATTTTGAATCTCACTGCATCACTGGAAAACCTCCAGGTGGGATTTAAATAAAACAGAATAAAGCCAGGAAACTCTTGTGATGAAAAATAAATTCAGCCTCATGAGAAAGTGGGATCACCTCAGTATATCTCGCACAAACCCTCCTTTGTGACGTCATAAACTGGCCCCCCAGAAGCTGACCATTGACAGCTCCAAAGCATAGGCAGAGCCCACTCCCTTTTCTCTAAGTGGGAAATCACTGTGCCTCATGGTCTAATTTGATGTGTGTGTGTATGTGTGTGGGGGGGTAGATTTTTATCTGGACAAGTCACCCTGGACTCAAGTCTGTAATCTCAAGAAGTCAGGAACAGTCCCTCTCCTGCCCTTGGACAGAAATCATCATGTGTGATCCCCAGGGCCAGTTTGGCAAATCTACTCAATTCCAACACTTCCCAGTGTTTCTGTATAGTGTGGCATGGCAGTTGAGGGGGCTACAGCAAGGTCCATCCTACCTCTGCCATTCCACACTCCTGTGTAACCTGCACAGTGTCTGTCCCACCCTGCCCCTGCCTATCCTCCTCTCCTGAGGGTGGGCACCCACTGCACCTGCTACATAGAGGTAGTGTGAATTTCAAATGAGTTTCATATGTAAATCTCAGAACAGTGTCTGCCTTGGCAGTGGTAACCACTTAGAACTACCAGTGCTAGATTTGTGCAATGGAATCTGAAGTCAGAGGCTGCTTAGAGCACATTTACTGTTAAACCTCTTTTTTAGACTACTTTTTTTTACTTTCTATATTATGTGTGCTTGTTTCTTTGTTAGCTTGATTTCATGGAGGCCCATCTGAAATCAATTTAGGCCCTAGTGTCTGAGTCTCAAATCTTTTCAAAGGTTCCAGTTTCCCCAGAATGTAAAAGTTTCTCCAAAGTATGGGGTTAGGTTTCAGAAATAGGAAAACATTGGAAAGCTATGTAGAGCTGCAACTGCTCCACCAGGAATAGATAAATGACTGATTGAATCATTTCTAAGCTAAATAGACTCAGGGCAATATCCTGCATGCCCATGCAGCATTGGAGCCAAAGTGACCCAAGACAGAGACTAGTAGTGGAGAGAAATGTTCACACATATCTGTAGAAGTTACTGGAGCAGAGGGAGAAAATTAAGAATGTCTTCCTCTAGGTTGGCTGCTTAGCTCCATGTTGGAATGACATGTACATGCAACCTTACCAAGTCCTACTTAAAATTGGGCAGGGGGACATGTAACATAGTGCAGGGTTGGGTGATGTCAGATTCAATTGTTTTTTGTAACTTGGGGTGAGTCAGTGAAGCAGTCAGAATTCTGACTTGAATGACTGGCTAGTTGTGTGTTCTGCCTGGTTGGAGCTGTGTGCACCCATTCACACTGGAGTTTTGTGAATAAGGGGCTTTGTCTTTTGTAGGTGAGGGGCAGCTGTTGCTCACATGGAACCTGATGCATTAGACAGCCAAAGAAAGATGGGGCAGATGCAGAATTAGGCTGAGAGGGGGATGTACACTCAGATGAAGGGCCCAGAACCAAGAGGGAACAACAGGATCTGCTGAAATTACACAGAGGGGACTGGGTCAAAGCAGTTTTCAGCTGCAAGAACTGCTACAGCTTGGCAAGCAACTCCAATGAGCAGAGTAGGGAGAATGTGAGGTCAGGGGCTGGGACAGTACCATGGATAGCTCCCCTGGGCACAGCTACTTGAAGCAAAGTGTTAAGAAGGATTCTAAAGCTGTGATTGGGCCAGGTTGGAAAGACTGATTAATGATGACTGCCATGGACATGTAAAATGATGCGGTGCAATGTTTGAACATGTTTGCCTTTGCTAATTTAAGTTTGGTCTTCATGCACCAGAAAGCGTGAATTTCAACCAATTTGCACATGAGGGATTTGGGTCTCTGAGATAGACAGGGGTCTTCTGTGTGCTCACGATTCTTTCCATTGGCCTCTTCCCTCCAAATCCCAGTCTTGCTCAGCTGAGCATGCCTCCCTGGGGTCAGGGGAGGTTCCTGAGAACTGAACTTTTATAGTTTTGACCCCACTTTTCCTAGTGATTGAACTTCAGATGCTGCTGCCTGGACCTGAGTAACCATGACACCTTCTCTAACTCCAGAGCTCAGCTATAGATACTTGGACTATGGTTCTGGAAAACTCTGGTCTTCTATTCATTGTAGGCTAGAGATCCTAGTTAGCACATGACCATCATGTAGAAATGCCATCTCTTAAAGAGCCCAGGCCACTTAAACAATTTCCTTTCCTATTGTGTAAGGGTTTCTATGACCCCCAGGACCCTGCATGGATGCCACAACCACAGGGGCATGCAGGCTGGCAATGTCACACATAGAAGTATTTTTCTGAACTATGGCAATGGTGTTTTGGCTCTGACACACATCGCCTGAAGGCTTCATGCAGAAATGTGGAAATATGACATGAGCATGCTCAGAGCAAGCCTGTTGCTAGGGAATGTGGAACTCCTTGGCTTAGAAACATCCACAGTCTTTCAGCCTCTAAAAGCATTTACAAGCAGAACATAGGACTCTTTGTCCCCTTCCCCTGCCTGTTGCCCCTGTCCATGTAGGTGGGGAGACATCCAGCTTGGGCCAGGGTCCTCTCTTTCCTTCTTGCCATCACCTTAATCTTAGCCAATGGTATTCAAACAAAATTGACTTTCTTGGCCACCCCAGGCATACAAAGTGATAGGATTTCTTCTTGAGGACCTGTTTCCTCAACACTCCTGTTTATAGCATTATGCTCCAGAGACCCTAACCCAGCCTTCACCGCCAGCAACCAGCAACACTGCACTGGAGATGTTTACCTTCAGAATGGCCCTACCTTCAAACATTTCTTCATCTCTAACTGCCTGATTTGTCTGAAATGCCCAGTGACTTTGTGTTGGTTGCTGGGAGAGAAGCTACTAAATATTCACCCTGAGGGGCTAATGACAGAAGGTATAACATCTCCCAGGAGTTTAAATTCCAAAAAAGAAAGTGAAGAAGAAATAAATTACTAACGGTGAGTTTTCCAGTTCAACGGCACTTGAGCGTGAAAAGGTTTCTTCACTCCTCTCCCATTGCACACATAGAGGCCTCAGTCACAGGCTATGGATTTGGACATTTAAGCCCTAATGTTTTCTGAGTGCCTCTCCTGTGTCAGACCCCTGTCTGGAATCATTTTTCCATTCAATAATCTTAAGCCCTGTGAGGCCAGTGTTATCATCCTTATTTTACAGATGAAATAGGCACACTTCAGTGGAACTAAATGGCTTCTCCCAAGTCACACAGCTACTGGATGGCAGAATTAGGTTCCACACCCAGATTTCTGATGCAAACACCAGTGATGATTCTATGTCACTACAGTGGTATCAATGGAAATGCAACCCTTCTATACAGATCTATCCTCACCACCTGGTGCTCTATCTCTTTCCCCAGATTTCCGCCCCGCCTCAGTGGAGAGACTGGCAGGAGTTAAGCTTTACTCATTTCCGATCCCTAATTCCTGGACCATATTCCAAGCCCTTGGCGAATGTTTGCTGAGTAAAACAAAACAAAACAAACAAAACAAAACACACAAAAGACATTAGAATCCAGTTAGCAAACATGTATTAGTTTTTTGTGGCTGTTTAAAAATTTGCCACCAATCTTGTGGATTAACCCAACAGAAATTTATTCTCTCACACTTCCAGAGACCAGAAATTCAAAATCAGCTTCACTGTGACTAAATTAAGGTGTTGGTAGGGCCATGTTCCCTCCAGAAGCTCTTGGGGAGAATCTGCTCCTTGTCTCTTCCAGCTTCTGGTGGCTTCTTTGCCTTAGAATTCTTTGCCTTAGGGCTGTGACATACCAATCTCTGACTCTGCAGTCACATGCCTCCTTTTCTGTGTGCATTTCAAATCTCCCCCTGTTTCTCCCCATCATAAGAATACTTGCGATTGCATTGGAGGCCCATCTGGATTATCCAGGATCACCTCCCTTGTCAATATCCTTAATTATATCTGCAAAGACTTTACCATATAAGGTGACACACACAAGTTATGGAAATAGACATCTTTTTTCAGCCTGCTGTCTTCACAGATCCAGCCTTTAGTGCACACAGATCCCCCTTTAGGCTGGGTGTTGGTCCAGTTCCTGGTGAGGTCATTGTTCACACTGGAAGACAGGTGACTGATGATTTCACTCCTTTCAGAGAGATGGACCTGCTACAAGTCAGCTGCCCCAGCCTTCCATAGGAGCAGCACTCCTGCCTCTATGAGAAAAAGCTCTATTCAGAGTTTCTTCACCACTTCTCAGGGGGGTGATCTCAGCTCTCCTGGGCTTCAATTCCCTCATCTATAAAATGGGAATAAAAAAAGTACCACCACTTAGCTTGGTCATGGGGATTACATGACAGTGACCATGTGCCTAGAGTACATAGACTTAGAATGTTGGCTACTAACTTTTTTTTTTTTTTTTTAGAGAGAGATGGGAGAGGGACAGAAGGAGAAGGAGAGAGAGAATCTTAAGCAGACTCCATGCACAGCGTAGAGCCTGATGAGGGGCTTGATCTCACGACCCTGAGATCATGATATGAGCCGAAACCAAGAGTCAGAGGCTCAACCAACTAAGCCACACAGGCAGCCCTACTATTATTGATCTTCTGGTTGGCTAAGTCTCCTGGCAGCTTTATGGGGGAATCCATGCTTTTCAAAGATTTCCTAATTCATTCCTAATGTCTTACCAGTATCTTTGGCTTGTCACTGGCCCAGGGGTGAAGGGAAATGAAAGGCCAATGACATTTCCTTTTGTGCTCATATTTGTCTTTTAGTGACTTTGGATTTATTCAAACAAATCCAGCTGATCATGCAAGTTGCTTTCCTCCTCACTGGAAGCCAATAGGTGCTAAAATAAGGAAGGAAGTATGCTTTCAGAACTTCTAAGTGACCTTGGGGTGAAATACTGAGCTCTGGCAAGCTTGAACACAGTAGCCAGGAGAGACATGCAGGCTTCTCTCTTGCACCCAAACTATGCAGGATTAGTTGTTCCCCCTTGTGGGCCAAAGTTGGGGATTTCTTTTTTAATGGAAAAGAAAATCTGACAGACCTGATTTTGTTAAAACTAAATGAATAAAAGGTGATGAAAGCCTTTGCTGTTGACATTTAAAATTCTTCCTTAGCTATAAACAGCATTTCCTTCTCTCTAGTCCTGTCAAAATGGCAAATAACAGTTTCTTCAGATGTCATTGATGTCACCGGGAGTAGAGGTCTCTGTGCAGACTTGCCTTTGTCTTGTATTTAATCAGTCCTCGCTTTCAGAAGTATCATTGGACCCTGGAACAGCTGCTGGTCCCCACCCTGGGTGCTGTCTTAGGACCCTGTGTCCTCATTGGCCACCACCTGGCACTACACTTATCTGTGTGTCTGCATGTTTGTGGTAGATGAGAATGCCATTCCAGGGTCTTTTGTTATGGGGTTGTGCACCACCTCCCTCCCACTAGAGTGAGTGTGGTACCTATTTCCATCTTCAGAATGCTGGGCTTGGCCAATAGAGCAGATCTAAACCCCATGTGCAGCCTGCAAGTGAACTCAGCTGAACTTAGCCAAACCCAGCCAAGAAGAGTCCAACCCTAGCCAACCTACAGGTCTGTGAGTGAGGAAAAGAAACATTTGCCATTCTAGGCACTGAGATTTCGAGGTTGTTGGTTATGTAGCAAAACATGACTAGCTCAGTCTTCTTCATTAGACTGTGGTTGCCTTAAGGAGGAAAGCTGCACATATTCACCAGGTGGCAGGACTAGATCAGACACTTAAATAATTGTTAAATGAAGCACGGAATGGTTTTTATTTTGATTAAGACTCCTTGTCTCTCTCTTCTTTCCTTTAATGAATGCCATGAGACTGTGACAGGTGGTCCCAGGAGAGCTGGTAAAATGTGAGCTAGAACTGAATCAAGTGATGGCATGGGATCAAGCGTAGTTCCTTATATAACTTCATATTGATCCAGTCGCACAGACCCAGAACTCCCATTTGACCCCCAATCAGAACTGTGATGCCCATTTCCATTTCCAGCTCTCTTTGAAGTGGGGTTAATCTAGGGTCATAGCCTGGTAGCTGTAGTTGTAAGGTGTGCTGAGATTTGTGAAAGCTGCGGGGACAGGGGACCAAGCCAGGAAGAGCCACAAGAGACAAAGGGGATAGACTGGTTATTGGCGGGCATTCCAAATTGGGGTTGGGTGGGGTTGGGGGGGTGGAAAGAAATGTAGCTGGGGTGACCATTATGGTGGGCTTAAGAGTAAGCAGGGCCAGTTCTTCCACACAAATGGGTGAGATCACCTGGTTCAGGAAGGGGCAGGTGGGCAGGTTGTGGCTGTCTACTTTGAAGCAGGTCCCCAGGCGCATGCTGGGTGATGATGCATGAAGGAAGAAGAGACGTAGTTTCATTCTTTGGAGAAGGGAGTTCAAAAGTTTTGTGAGGAGTAACAAAGGAGGCAGAGTCCCATGCTCAAAGCTCAGAAGCCCAGCAGGACACCAGAGTTGCCAGTAGAAGTCCAGGAAGTGGCCTAGGTAAATCCTGTGGGGGCCAAGAGGAGGATGTGACTCAGAGGAGACTGTAAGCTCCAGGGTGGTGTGGACCACAGCCAGCCACAGTACTTGCCTAACCTCACTGTTGTTTCTCCCTGGCCCCAGAGGGCATAGGACAGCACATCTGAGTGGGCAGTCAGGCCCAGGGGAGGAGGGCCCAGCTCAGCCCAGGCTGCCTGGGGATCCAGTGTCTGTGGAACTCTGAAACCTGACATTTGTGAATGGGCTCTTGACTGTGCTGGCCATTCCATCCCTCTCTAGGACTCCCCCCTGCTCCCCCCGCCCCCCACTGTTGTCTCATTCTGCACCCTCTCGCTGTTCTTCATAGTACCTGCCATCCTTAATCACTTTACCCTGATTCACCATCTCACCCCAGACACTAAGCTCTGTGGGGGTCACAATCTTGGTCACTCTTGCAGCCCCAGAGCCTACATGCAACCTGATTCAAGGCAAACTCTTAAAAAATACTGATACAGTGAAAAAAGAATGAATGAAGAAGAAAGGAAAATCAAAGCAAATCTACAAAAACCCAGGATCACAGCTGTGTTTCTGGAGTTAGTAACCTTGTTCATGCCCTCCCCCTCCTGCTACCCAGAAGGCACAGTGGTGGAATGACAAGACCTGGTTCTGAGCCAGGGGCCACCTCTTCCTGGATTAGTCTAATCCAGCAGAGTTTTGGTTTTTGCATTTTTAAAATGGGAGCAACCACAAATTTATGGAGCAATAAATAAGATAATGGATAAAAACTGCAGTGTTTGTCATATGGTCAGAGATAAATAAATGCTAACTTTTTTTCCTTCCTCTTGGACTTAATCAAGGCTTGATTCTTGCTTGCAGGAACAGAATTCAACATTAAGCAAACTTAAACAGCAGGGGAGATTTTTTTTTAAATATTCTATTTATTTATTAATTTATTTATTTAGAGCTGGGGGAGGCACAGAAGAGAAGGAGACAGAGGAATTCAAGCTGGTTCCTCACTCAGTGTGGGGCTTGATCTCATAACCCTGAGATCATGACCTGAGCTGAAACCAGAGTCAGATGCTCAACTGGCTGAGGCACCCAGACAATAGGTAGCGACGTTAGTTCTTTTTCCCAGCACCGTTTTATCCTTCATTTTGGGCATTTACACCAATGCTTGCAATTTGGAACATACAAATATATATCTGTTATGCCTCCCCCCAACTCGGCATCCCTCAATGCAGGGGCCTTGCTCAATTACCCCCTTCTATCTCTACAACAAGCAAGTGACCAGAACATTATAGGCATTACATCTGTGTGTGTTTTTAATTGCCATATGCAAACAGCAACAGGTGAGTAAATGCTCTGAGATGTATGAAATGAGGGGCACCTCGGTGGCTCAGTCAGTTAAGCATCCAACTCTTGATTTACACTCAGGGCATGATCTCAGGGTCGTGGGATTAAGCCCTGAGTCAGGCTCCCTGCTGAGTGTGGAGCTTGCTTGGGATTCTCTCTCTCCCTCTTTCTCTGCCCCTCTCCCTCCCCACACTTTCTCTCTCTCTCTCTAAAGTAAATAAATATATTTTTTAAAAAAGATGTATGAAGGGAAGCCTGGGTGGCTCAGTCGGTTAAGCATCTGCCTTTGGCTCTGGTGACGATCCCAGGGTCTTGGGATCAAGTCCTGCATCAGGTGCCCTGCTCAGCAGAGAACCTGCTTCTCCCTCTGCCTGCCACTTCCCCTGCTTGTGCCCCCCCCCCAACAAATAAATAAATAAATCTTTTTAAAAAGTAAAAAATAAAAAAGATGTATGAAATGAAGACTTAACCCTTGTTGCCTCACTGCCCTGATTATTGGAGCCCCTGGAATTGAAGTCAATTCATTCATTTAGGCTCATGTTGCACACCTACTATGCACCAGACACTGTGTTAGGCCAGAATCCAGTTTCCTTGATCTGCAGACTACAGTGGAGGCTCAAAGGGGTTATTTTTAGGAGACAGATTCCCTCCCAACCTATCTGACATGGCAGTTGAATATAAATTTTATTTCTATTTTCCTCAGTAATTTAATAAGTATTTCTTACTTCAGTATAGTACTAGTAATAGAAGAACTTGTTTTGGTCCAGTCCTTAAAGGACAATTCATTCCTTACGTTTTACTCTGGCCTTTAAATCAATCATATTTTCTCATTTCAAATTGTTCAATTGTATTATTTTCCAAGAGCTGAGCCAAATACACACAAAAATTTTGCTGGTTTGGTAATTGAATGACAGAAACTGAGAAGTCCTAGAAATCTTATTTTAGGAGATTTTGGATGGCAGATTTTTCTGAGGGGCTATCATTTGACAATAAATGAATATTTCATTGGATCTGTTGGAAATGTTTTTCTTTGAAAGTTAATTCATGGGTTTAGGCTCCTGCTGGTTTCCTCCCCATTTCAGAGTCCAGAAGTTATGTTGGATTCAACTTTTCCAGTCCTGGAAAGAACTCTCTAAATTATAAAGCCAAGGCGCAATTTCTTTTTCTTAATGAAAAAAAAAAACCAAAACAAAAACAAAAAACCTATGGTTTTTATCTACATTTTTGCTACCAATGAGAATCAATAAGTGTGAACCAAATATTGAAAAACTGAGAGTATGTTTTATGTTGAAGTTATTCTGCCCCTATTTAAACAACTTACCCCTCACAGAACATGAAAGGCGCAAGCCTGCTTATTTCTGATCAGGTAAATTGTGGACAGCGTTTATTCTGTGATTTGTAAGCCCGCAGCCTTTGAACTAGATAATCACGTATAGAACCTGTCCAAGCGCCATATAACCTTCTCCCATTATTCCCTCCCCCATATCCAGAGGCAGAAGCACACAGTATTACCACACATGTGATGGACAATGTAAGTTACTGCTTTGAGTGTGGAGGATTAGATGGCTCAGGGATTGAGCACCAAACCCTCAGGATATTATACAATCAGAAATGGGGTAAGTCAAAATTGGCCACCACTGGATAGAATGCAAGAACCCACATCGCTTCTGGAATATTCTTGCCGATGATGCATAGTTTAAATCTAATACCAAGGAAATAGCAAACAAACCCAAACTGGGGTATATTCTACAATATAACTGAGGCCAGCCCTCTGCAAAATGCAAATCAAGAAAGACCAAGGGGATGTCAGATTGAAGACAGCTCACAGTACAAGGCAGCTAAATGCAGCCCATGATTCTGATCTAAACAATTTTGCTACAAAAAATGCTACTGGGACAACCGGAGACATTTGCGGGGGTGGTCTCAAGATAAAAAAGTCTATCATGTCAATGTGATTTCCTGAGTTTGGTGGTTGTACTGTGGCTCTGAGAGTAGTGGATGTGGATAAGGTGTCCGCTCTGTAACTTACTCTCAAATGGTTCAGGAGAAAAGGTCTCAATTCTGTACTTGCAACTTCTCTGGACATTTAAGATTGCTTTTAAATTAAAAAAAAAAAAAAAGAAGAAGAAGAGGTTGAGGCCTTCTCAGACCACCCTATCCACATGATAACCCTTCTTCTCCACCACCTGCCATGACCCCGCCAAATTGATAGACAAGGCATGGTACAGCAGGCTACTGATGTCCACTTAGCCTCAGCCCAGCTCTTCTGTCTCTTTAGTTACGTTGGATATTAGCCTTTCATTTGTTGCTACTAATTCATATCTAAATGTCTTTCCTAGTGATTTGTATCATTGGAGAGCCTGTACTTTCAGGCACTGAAGCAGCCTCAGCCCTGCAGTGACACACAGAGATACCAGTAATGCCAGATCATTGTGTCCAAACCTCCTGTTTCACAGGTGAGGACACAGAGGCAGACACAGAGTGATGGTCAGCAGCCTAAACTGATTCTCGGGCATCCCCCTCGTGGGCCAGCACACTAACCAATATGGTCTTCCTGCATTTCTTTTGTGGGGCAGACCCTTAGCACTGATCATCGATAGTGCTTTCCTCCCCATGGCCCTGGGAGCTGCACTCATGCTGAGCACGAAAAGAGCATTCTCGAGGCTTTGAGTAAACTAAGAGGGTACTAATGGAAATAGAGAGGTGGGAGAGAGAGCAAAAGAGCAAAGAGAAATGGAATATATTTTGGTTACTTTTCCTTTTGTTTAGTTGTAATGGGAATCTGTGCTGTGAGTGGCCCAGAGAGAGCGGTTCCTGGAAAGGGTGACTTTGTGGTTAAGAGTCTGAACTTTGGGTTTAGGTTTCAACATAAATACATGTCCAGGGAATAGCAAGCACCCTGCATCCCATGGGGTGGACCTCATCAGTGCACAATGAAGGAAGACTTTATATTTGGTTAAAGACTAGCCATCAGTGCTGCAAAGGTGGGCAGAGGAGAGCAAACTCAGGTGTACTAGCCAAGGACACAGTGTGTCACATTATTATAAACTCCAAAAAAAGACTGAACAAGCAAATAGCAATGTGCATTGGGAAACAAAAGGCATATGTTGATCTGGTCTGTAGTAACATAAAAATTGTCTTTTAAAATAAATGTGGAAGGGGGCAGAGCAAGATGGCGGAGGACTAGGAGACCTGGATTTTGTCTCCTCTCTGGAATTCAGCTGGATAGGGATCAAACCATTCTGAACACCTACAAACTCAACAGGAGATCGAAGAAAAGAAGAGCAACAACTCTCTCATCAAAAAAGCGACCACTTTCTGGAAGGTAGGACGTGTGGAGAAGTGAATCCGAGGCGATATTCGGGAGGATAGATGGCGGGGAGGGGCCTCCGTCAGCCGCTTCTGGCAAGTGATAGACCCGCAGAGCACAAAATCGGAACTTTTAAAAGTCTGCTCCGCCGAGGGACGTCACTCTGGTGGCTAAGCGGAGGGTGGAACCCCCCGGGACAGTGTGGTCTCAGGACCCTCGGGGTCACAGAAAGACCGGGGGGTGCCTGACTGTGGCAGAGCTCCCAGGTAACGGAGCAGGGAAGCCGGCTGCAGAGGCGGAGCCCAGGCGCGGGCTCTCAGCTCGGGGTTGCCATAAACCGTGATCCACAGCACAGTCGGGCCCCTGCTCCTCCAGCAGGGACCCAACAAGCGGCAGATCCGGGGAGACTCACCTTCCTCCCCCGGGAAGAGCCGCGCGGGAGTGCACCACAGGGATCTGCTGGGTTTGGAGACTCCACCCGGGGTCGGGTGCCAGAGATAGAAATGCGCGGTCACAGGCTGGGTGAGCACGGAGTGCGGCCGGAGACCGGGGAGCCAGGAGTGACTGATGGCTTTTCTCTGGGGGCTCACTAAGAAGTGGGGCCCCGAGTTCTCGGCTCCTCCTGGGCGGAGATTGGGAGGCCGCCATTTTCACTCTCCGCCTCCAAAGCTGTACGGAAAGCTCGCAGGGAACAAAAGCCCGGAGAGCAAACCCGAGCAGATTACTTAGCCGGGAGGGGGCAAGGGCGGGGCAATTCCGCCTCCGACAGGGACATTTGAAAACCGCGGCAACAGGCCCCTCCCCAGAAGATCAGCGAGAACAGCCAGCCAAGACCAAGTTTACCGATCAATGAGAACGGCAGAAATCAAGTGCTAGGGGAATACTGCACATAGAATTCATGGCTTTTTTACCATGATTCTTTAGTCTTTCAAAGTTAATTTTTTTAACTGTCTTTTTTTCTTTTTTTTTCGAATTTTTCTTTTTCCCTTTTTCAGCCAACATCTTATCAATCACTTTAAAAAAAAATATATTTTTCATTTTTAGAGTCATATTCTATCCCTTCATAGTAGTTACCCGTATTTTTGGCTTATATATATAAGTTGTTCTCTCTTTAAAATTTTGAGATAGTTTCTTCTAACAGATCAAAATATACCCTAAATCTCTAGTATATGGTGTTTTCTATTCCCCTGCCTGATCACATTCTCTCCTTTTTTTTTTCCTTTTTTCTTTTTTTAAATCCTCTTCTTTCTTTTTTCAAACAACTTCTTATCAATTCCTTTTATAATTTTTTTTAAAATTTCCATCTTTACAGTCATATTCCATCCCTTCATCATATCAACCCTTATTTTTGTACATATATAAGTTATTCTTTCTTTAAAATTTTGGGAGGCACTTTCTTCTAAAAGACCAAAATACACCCCAAATCTAGTGTGTGGCACTGATCTATATAACAACCTGATCATATTTGGTCACATTCTGGTATTTTTTTGTTGTTGCTCTTTTGTTTTGTTTGTTTTTGTTTGTATCTTTATCTTTTTCTTTTTTTTTTTTTTCTTTTTCTTTTTTCTCTCTTTCCGTTTCTTGTTCCACTGCTTCAGGTCTTTTTTGATTTGTTTAGAGTATATTTTCTGGAGACGTGGTTACTCTGCTAGCATTTTGTTCTCTCATTAATCTATTCTCCTCTACACAAAATGACAAGACGGAAAAACTCACCTCAACAAAAAGAACAAGAGGTAGTACCGACTGCCAGGGACCTACTCAATACGGATATTAGTACGATGTCAGATCTAGAGTTCAGAATCATCACTTTAAAGATACTAGCTGGGCTTGAAAAAAATATGGAAGTTATTAGAGAAACCCTTTCTGGAGAAGTAAAAGAACTAAAATCCAAGCAAGTAGAAATCAAAAAGGCTATTAATGAGGTGCAATAAAAAATGGGGGCACTAACAGCTAGAATAAATGAGGCAGAAGAGAGAATCAGTAATATAGAAGACCAAATGATGGAAAATAAAGAAGCTGAGAAAAAGAGAGATAAACAACTACTGGATCACGAGGGCAGAATTCGAGAGATAAGCGATACCATAAGACGAAACAACATTAGAATAATTGGGATCCCAGAAGAAGAAGAAAGAGAGAGAGGGGCAGAAGGTATAATGGAGCAAATTATAGCAGAGACCTTCCCTAATTTGGGGAAGGAAACAGGCATCAAAATCCAGGAAGGACAGAGAACCCCTCTCAAAATCAATAAAAATAGGTCAACACCCCGACATCTAATAGTAAAACTTACGAGTCTCATAGACAAAGAGAACATCCTAAAAGCAGCTCAGGAGAAGAGATATGTAACCTACAAGGGTAGAAACATTAGATTGGCAACAGACCTATCCACAGAGACCTGGCAGGCCAGAAAGGACTGGCAGGATATATCCAGAGCACTAAATGAGAAAAATATGCAGCCAAGAATACTATATCCAGCTAGGCTGTCATTGAAAATTGAAGGAGAGATCAAAAGCTTCCAGGACAAACAAAAACTAAAGGCATTTGCAAACACAAAACCAGCCCTACAGGAAATCTTGAAAGGGGTCCTCTAAGCAAAGAGAGAGCCTAAAAGCAACATAGACCAGAAAGGAACACAGACAATATACGGTAACAGTCACCTTACAGGCAATACAATGGCACTAAATTCCTATCTTTCAATAGTTACTCTGAATGTAAATGGGCTCAATGCCCCAATCAAAAGACACAGGCTATCAGACTGGATTAAAAAACAAGACCCATCGATATGCTGTCTGCAAGAGACTCATTTTAGACCCAAAGACACCCCCAGATTGAAAGTGAAGGGGTGGAAAACCATTTACCATGCTAATGGACACCAAAAGAAAGCTGGGGGGGGGCAATCCTTCTATCAGACAAATTAGATTTTAAACCAAAGACTGTAACAAGAGATGAGGAAGGACATTATATCCTACTTAAAGGATCTATCCAACAAGAAGATCTAACAATTGTAAATATCTATGCCCCTAACATGGGAGCAGCCAATTATATAAGGCAATTAATAACAAAAGCAAAGAAACACATCGACAAGAATACAATAATAGTGGGGGACTTTAACACCCCCCTCACTGAAATGGACAGATCGTCTAAGCAAAAGATCAACAAGGAAATAAAGACTTTAAATGACACACTGGACCAAATGGACTTCACAGACATATTCAGAACATTCCACCCCAAAGCAACAGAATACACATTCTTCTCTAGTGCCCATGGAACATTCTCCAGAATAGATCACATCCTAGGTCATAAATCAGGTCTCAACCGGTACTCAAATACATGGAGGCTAAAGAGCATCCTACTGAAGAATGAATGGGTCAACCAGGAAATTAAAGAAGAATTAAAAAAATACATGGAAACCAATGAAAATGGAAACACAACTATTCAAAATCTTTGGGATGCAGCAAAGGCAATCCTAAGAGGAAAGTATATAGCAATACAAGACTTTCTCAAGAAATAAGAAAGGTCTCAAGTACACAACCTAACCCTACACCTAAAGGAGCTG
This sequence comes from Mirounga angustirostris, assembly GCF_029215605.1. Lineage (NCBI taxonomy): Eukaryota > Metazoa > Chordata > Mammalia > Carnivora > Phocidae > Mirounga > Mirounga angustirostris. The sequence continues at coordinate 90,887,415 of NW_026991718.1, read as the reverse complement.
GAGAAAGAACAGCAAATAAAGCCTAAACCCAGCAGGAGAAGAGAAGTAATAAAGATCAGAGCAGAAATCAATGAAATAGAAACTAAAAGAACAGTAGAACAGATCAACGAAACTAGGAGCTGGTTCTTTGAAAGAATGAACAAGATTGATAAACCCCTGGCCAAACTTATCAAAAAGAGAAGAGAAAGGACCCAAATCAACAAAATCATGAATGAAAGAGGAGAGATCACAACCAACACCAAAGAAATACAAACAATTATAAGAACATATTATGAACAACTCTATGCCAGCAAATTAGATAATCTGGAAGAAATGTGTGCATTCCTAGAGATGTATCAACTACCCAAACTGAGCCAGGATGAAATAGAAAACCTGAACAGACCTATAACCACTAAGGAAATTGAAGCAGTCATCAAAAATTTCCCAACAAACAAAAGCCCAGGGCCAGATGGCTCCCCAGGGGAATCCTACCAAACATTTCAAGAAGAATTAATACCTATTCTTCTGAAACTGTTCCAAAAAATAGAAATGGAAGGAAAACTTCCAAACTCGTTTATGAGGCCAGCATTACCTTGATCCCAAAACCAGACAAAGACCCCATCAAAAAGGAGAATTACAGACCAATATCCCTGATGAACATGGATGCAAAAATTCTCCCCAAAATACTAGCCAATAGGATCCAACAGTACATTAAAAGGATTATTCACCATGACCAAGTGGGATTTATCCCTGGGCTGCAAGGTTGGTTCAACATCCGCAAATCAATCAATGTGATACAATACATTAACCAAAGAAAGAACAAGAATCATATGATCCTCTCAATAGATGCAGAAAAAGCTTTTGACAAAGTACAGCATCCTTTCTTGATCAAAACTCTTCAGAGTATAGGGATCGAGGGTACATACTTCAATATCATAAAAGCCATCTATGAAAAACCTACAACGAATATCATTCTCAATGGGGAAAAACTGAGAGCTTTCCCCCTAAGGTCAGGAACGTGGCAGGGATGTCCACTCTCACCACTGCTATTCAACATAGTATTGGAAGTCCTAGCCACCGCAATCAGACAACAAAAAGAAATCAAAGGCATCCAAATTGGCAAGGAAGAAGTCAAACTCTCACTCTTTGCAGATGATATGATCCTTTATGTGGAAAACCCCAAAGACTCCACCCCAAAACTGCTAGAACTCATACAGGAATTCAGTCAAGTGGCAGGATATAAAATCAATGCTCAGAAGTCAGTGGCATTCCTATACACCAACAACAAGACAGAAGAAAGAGCAATTAAAGAGTCGATCCCATTTACAATTGCACCCAAAACCATAAGATACCTAGGAATAAATCTAACCAAAGAGACAAAGGATCTGTACTCAGAAAACTATAAAATACTCATGAAAGAAATGGAGGAAGACACAAAGAAATGGAAAAACGTTCCATGCTCATGGATTGGAAGAACAAATATGGTGAAGATGTCAATGCTACCTAGAGCAATCTACACATTCAATGCAATCCCCATCAAAATACCATCCACTTTTTTCAAAGAAATGGAACAAATAATCCTAAAATTTGTATGAAACCAGAGAAGACCGCACATAGCCAGAGGAATGTTGAAAAAGAAAAGCAAAGCCGGCGGCATCACAATTCCGGTCTTCCAGCTCTATTACAAAGCTGTCATCATCAAGACAGCATGGTACTGTCACAAAAACAGACACATAGATCAATGGAACAGAATAGAGAGCCCAGAAATCGACGCTCAACTCTATGGTTAACTCATCTTTGACAAAGCAGGAAAGAATGTCCAGTGGAACAAAGACAGTCTCTTCAACAAATGGTGTTGGGAAAATTGGATAGCCACATGCAGAAGAATGAAACTGAACCATTTCCTTACACCACACACAAAAATAGACTCCAAATGGTTGAAAGACCTCAATGTGAGACAGGAGTCCATCCAAATCCTAAAGGAGAACAAAGGCAGCAACCTCTTTGACCTCAGCCGAAGCAACTTCTTCCTAGAAACATTGCCAAAGGCAAGAGAAGCAAGGGCAAAAATGAACTATTGGGACTTCATCAGGATAAAAAGCTTTTGCAAAGCAAAGGAAACAGTCAACAAAACCAAAAGACAACCAACAGAATGGGAGAAGATATTTGCAAATGACATATCACATAAAGGGCTAGTATCCAAAATCTATAAAGAACTCATCAAACTCAACACCCAAAGAACAAAGAATCCAATCAAGAATTGGGCAGAAGACATGAACCGACATTTTTCCAAAGAAGACATCCAAATGGCCAACAGACACATGAAAAAGTGCTCAATATCGCTCAGCATCAGGGAAATCCAAATCAAAACCTCAGTGAGATACCACCTCACACCAGTCAGAATGGCTAAAATTAACCAGTCAGGAAACTACAGACGTTGGCGGGGATGCGGAAAAAGGGGAACCCTCCTACACTGTTGGTGGGAATGCAAGCTGGTGCAGCCACTCTGGGAAACTGTATGGAGGTTCCTCAAAAAGTTGAAAATAGAGCTACCATATGATCAGCAATTGCACTTCTGGGTATTTACCCCAAAGATACAAAAGTAGGGATCCGAAGGGGTACGTGCACCCAGATGTTTATAGCAGCAATGTGCACAATAGCCAAACTGTGGAAAGAGCCAAGATGTCCATCGACAGATGACTGGATAAAGAAGAGATGGTATATATATACAATGGAATATTATGTAGCCATCAAAAGGAATGAGATCTTGCCATTTGCAATGACGTGGATGGAACTGGAGGGTATTATGTTGAGTGAAATAAGTCAAACAGAGAAAGACATGTATCATATGATCTCACTGATATGAGGAATTCTTAATTGCAGGAAACAGACTGAGGGTTGCTGGAGTGGGTGGTGGGGTGGGAGGGATGGGGTGACTGGGTGATAGACACTGGGGAGGGTATGTGCTCTGGTAAGTGCTGTGAATTGTGCAAGACTGTTGAATCTCAGATCTGTACCTCTGAAAGAAATAATGCAATATATTTTAAGAGAAAAAAAAAAAGAAGAAGAAGAAGGTAGCGGGAGGGGAAGAATGAAGCAGGGGAAATTGGAGGGGTACATGAACCATGAGAGATGATGGACTCTGAAAAAGAAACTGGGGGTTCTAGAGGGGAGGGGGGTGGGAGGATGGGTTAGCCTGGTGGTGGGTATTGAGGAGGGCACATTCTGCATGGAGCACTGGGTGTTATGCACAAACAATGAATCATGGAACACTTCATCTAAAACTAATGATGTAATGTATGGGGATTAACATAAGAATAATAAATAAATAAATAAATAATAAAATAAATGTGGAAAAAAATAATATAATATAATATAATATAATATAATATAATATAATATATAATAAATGTGGAAATGAAGGGGCAGACTAAAAGCCCCTTCTCAGAGACAATGTTCTCCCAAGTAGGTGCACACCCTCAAGGCAAATCTCAAGACAGCCCTTTTCTTGAAAACGAGCTTCAGGATATTGAGTCAGCCTGCAGAAAATTCTAGGAATATGTTGGATACTGTAGGGAGGCAGGTGGTGGGGCCAAGGGAGGAAACTTGCAACTGTGCCATCTTTGCAAGTAGTGTGCTCTTCCTGGGGCCGAGGGAAGAACAAGTACAGCTGGGGAGGCCTCCGAATGCTGTTGGCGTTGGTCAGTTGAAAAGGAGGGAAGGGAAAACCACCACACACGTGAAAACCCGGGACCTATAGGGCTTCAGAATGAACCTGGAGATCTTCCCTGGCCTGGCCGGACTGGAGATGACAAAGGAGCGCATTCAGAGCAAGAAACGAAAACTGAGTCTCCTCCTCCACACAGTTGGCTGGGGGTTGCCAGGCAGCATCATGACCAGCAGCGGGGCACGCTTGTGTCGTGAAGGAGAGTTGGGGGGACAGCGCCGCCCAGCACCTGCCATCATGAACAATGTGACCAAAGAAAGCCCATTTTGAAACAATGAAATGGAGCCTTTTACTTTTTTGTATCTGGAGAAAATGTTTATAGATTTATCAGAAGGGGAAGCTGATGCTCCAAACAATATGGTTTGCATAGGAAGCAACCAAAAAGCTGAAGGGCTGACAAAAATGAGCTGCGTGTAGATCAGGTCTCATAGAGAAACCTGACTGGTGTCTGGATGAGGAGCTCACTGGGCAAAATGGAAGGGTTTGACCGGGTATTCCTGAAAGGATGGTCCAGTTGCGCTCACTAGGACCATGCATGCAACGTTAAATAGAATGAGGGAGGGAACAGTTCCGTGGGTTGGAATTATACTGCTTTATCCTCTACTCATAAACAAGATCTCCACTGGGTTGGGAATGATGCCATGGTCCCTGGACACCGCTGAATCCTAGTGAGAATTGTGGAAAGGCAGTCCTGACTCTAAAATGCTTTCATCTACATAATGCATTGCAATGTGTATTCTTTAAAAGACGGGGGATAGAAATGCCTTTAATTTGAAAGACACATAAAAAAACAAGGAGACCAATTAGGATAAAATCTGGCTTTGTGTAAGTATTGTACATAAAGGAAGAATAAAATAAAAAGGCAAGGCAGTTTATGAGCTGTCCAGCAGCTGTAGCTCACTTTGATGAGCCAAGAAAAGAATTTAAGGAATACAAACCAGTTATTAGAGGAAAACACTGCATCAGCTTTAGTTAGCAAGAATGAAAAGTTGGCTAAAAAACAGAGGGAAAAAAAATCAAATGGAACCTCATTAGTGCTTGGATCAAGTTTGTAGCATTCAAAGGTCTCTTGAGACCTACACGAAAGAAATTTGAAAAATAAATAGGAAAGGGGAAGAGCATGATCCAATTGAGATCATGCTTACAGAGATGATTTACAATGATTTAAATGCACACTTCATAAAAAGGAGGCCTGAACAGGATTTTAAAAAATATCTTTGGAAAATAAAAACAAAATATCTTTGGTATGTGCTTGGAGGTAAAGTGCAAAAAGACTGTACCATTGTCACAATTTCAGGGACGATGGACTTTTTTTCATGGCTCCAAGTAAGTTTATTAATATCCACAAGCCAGACTCAAAGGATACAGATAAGACAGCACAAAAAATAATCTTAAAATATGTGAAGGATAAGTGTGGGTATATTAGTTAAGATACAGATCTGGTTGCTTTAAAGGAGAGCGAATCTTAGAGGAGCCTAAATAAAATAGAAGTTTATTCTTTTCTCATCTATAAGTCCACATGTGTATAGGTAGTTCAGTGGAGTAGAATGACTTTGGTTCCCAAAGGAAGGAGACACTGTGTGGCCTTGCTCCACCATGCTCTGGGGTCTGCCTTCATCTTCATGGTTGAAGATGGCTCACCATGACCATGTCTGACTTCCAGGCTGTGGGAAGGAGAAGGAGGAAGTGGAGACCATGCAGCTTCTTTTTACTCAGATACCAAGGAGTTGTAATTATCCCTTTTGCTCACAGCTCACTGGACACAACTTAGTCATAGGGTCACATGCAGCCACCAGAGTCTAGGAAATGCAGTCCTGAGCTGGGAAACCGTGTGCTAAGACTGGGATTGAGGTGGAAGTGGATACTGGGAGACAATTAGCAGTCTTCATACCCAGGTTCCTTTCAGTGTCTCGCTCCCCCAGCCCCCGAGGTGGTACCTGCACTGGTCCAGCATTGCCTGATTTGCATTCAAGCCTGTGGGAGGGGAAGGAGAACATGGAAGCAAGCAGCTTCCTTCGAAGGATGAGATTTAGAAGAAGCCCATGCTATTTCTGGTCAATCCCATTTGCAAGAACATAGTCTCATGGCCACATCTAGCTGCAAGAATGGCTGGGAAATGTCTGGGGGGTGTGAGGATTCTGTGAATAAGAGGAAGTAAGTGAGAATGAATATGGGGAGACAAGTTGCAGTCTCAAATACAAATAGTATAAAATGTAATTGCTGAGAGCATGTTCTACTTAAGTAACTATGTAAGATACCAGCAAATTACTCTCTCGTCCATATAGACTAATGGTGTTTGTGATTATGAAGGATCTTTATTAATCAAGTGAGACCATCAGGCTTTCCAACTTGAAAACACTTTGTGCATTCTTAAAAAATAATGATGATTTTTATTAGAGACAATATGTCATTCAAATGGCATTTTCAGCAATTTTATTTGAATCAGAGAGGCTTATGTGTAACGACAGCGCAAATCCAGGAGGCTTTCCCAAACTGTGTTTTGCGTATGTCTTGTGAAATGATTTTGGAAACCAGATGCATAACATCCTCCCCTTGACAGTTTCATGGACTATGTTGCACATGGAAGTCTCACAAGCCCTTCGGGAAAGAATCTGTTTCACTTTCTTAACCCAACATATGCCAAACTTACTTGATTACTGAGCCCCTTATTACAACCACCTTCTTACTTTTCCATGTAATTAACGCTTCATGGGACACATTTTGAGAAACACTGTCTAGCTTGGTAGAAATAAGCAATGGTAAGAAACAAGCAATATGGTAATAAATAAACAATATACACAGTGTTTAATTTATTACCTATCACAAATGCAATGGACTCGCCAGGAATAAGAATGGGCTGTCTGACTGTGAGGCCCTGAGCACCCGGGCTCCTTGGGCCTCAGCTTTCTTGTCGTGATGAGAGAATTTGGCCAGATTATATCTTATACTAGGGATTAGAGAACATATCCCTTCTTTTCCCATCACCATGTGCTGATAGGATCATGATTTTAGCAAGAATAGTTTCTTGGAGACAAGGACTAAATCTCTCTTCCATTGTAACCCAGCAACTTCCCCAGGACAGGCTCTGAGTGAGGGTGTGTGTGAATGCCTGGAGCGAATCCTAAAAGAACAGGTGACCTGGCCACCCTTAGGAAAATGATGGATGACTAGCCCCTACGGAGGAAGCTACTGAGGTAAGAAATTCCAGTTGACTTGGTCACTCAGCTAGAAAGTGACGGGAAAGAGGGAGGACCCCAGGCGCCTCCCCCAGCGCCCTGCCTCCCCCCGCCCCCCACATCCTAGCTTCTCACACAGCATGGGGTCCAGCTACATCCTGGATGCAGAGTAGCGCCAGGACACAAAGGCTATACATCAAAATATTTGCAAAAGCCAAACTTTTTTTTCCCCTTTGCTATTTGGAGCAGAATCCAGCTCTGATGAGAAATTTTTATCCTGTCATGGGAAAATGCTCATTAGAATGTTAAAAAGAAAAGCAAGATTCGAATCTGTGGATGGTGCATACCATTTCAAGCCTATAAAAAAACAAGACAAAACAAAGCAATTTTGTGTAGACATAGTCATGAGAAAACTGGAAGTACACTGATACGCTAATAATTTCTATCCCTGGAAGTAAGGTTATGAGTGACTGTCATAATTGTCATCACTGTTTTGTTCTTTCAATGAGTAACGTGACCATGCCAATGCATGCTTACGTTTATGTCATTTTCACATATAATTTTCCCCTCAAACCCACTGGCTCTGGGCCCCCAGGGGAAGCCTTTACAGCCCGCTTGCCTGTCACCTGTCACCAGCTGCAGACTGCCTCCAGCAGGGTGGCTGTCTGCCACTGAGCCAGACTGAAGATGCCGACAGCCGGAAGGCCCTGCTGACCACACCCCCACCGTCTTTCCTGGAAGGGACCTGGGCACCTCTGTATCAGTCACAATGCCTGAGGACCCAAAGCCCCCAAAGCCAGCCTCACCACACATGCAATGGAACCTCCCTGAAGTCTCCTGCGCACCCCTCCCAGGGTAACAGATGAGCCACAAGGCCAGAGGTTGCAAATACAGGTGCATCCTGTCCCTTGCTGGAGAGCTTGCCTCGCACAACACAGAAATGACATCACTGTACTTAGGTGTCCAGGTTACAGCAAGCACGTGCGCAAACACAAACCAATTTTAAAGGTGTCTTTTGCCGAACTGAAAGAATATTTGTCCGAAGGCCACTTGGATGTTCACACTTAACAAATGCCTTGGTCTTTTGGCTTTGTATCAGGCAGGGAATAGCAGGAACATTCTTCCCAGGCGTCTCTTAACTAAATAAATGAGGCAAGAAGAGGAAGAGTTGCTATCATTTTACGTTTCAATGGAAGAGTAAAAATGCCCTGAAGTTAATCAAGGAGGGCTGTGTGCGTGCATGCGTGCGTGGGGTGCCTGTGCTCTGTGAGTTCCCAGATGCATTTAAAAATGAACAAAAACCAAAATAAAGCTATAAAATGTGTGGCATGTTTCAAATGTTTACCTTGAACAACAGTTTAAACACACATTGAGGGTTTTTTTTTTTAAAGATTTTATTTATTTATTTGACAGAGAGAGGCAGTGAGAGAGGGAACACAAGCAGGGGGAGTGGGAGAGGGAGAAGCAGACTTCCCGCAGAGCAGGGAGCCCGATGTGGGGCTCGATCCCAGGACCCTGAGCTCATGACCTGAGCCGAAGGCAGATGCTTAACGACTGAGCCACCCAGGCACCCCACATTGAGGTTTTTTACGGCGACTCTGAGTAACATCCTTTGGAGATTATATAAAAAGTCTAAAACGCTTGGCCTGCAGAACCAAACGGGCCCGTGGCCTGCAGAACTCCCTTGGAGCCATTGCGACCCTGGGAGAGGCCTGTGTGCTGGTGAAGGAAGAGGCCCTGTGAGCTCCTGGCTGCTGGAACCCGACGGCAATAAGAGGACAGCCACATGTCTGGGAGTGTTCTCAAGCATTCTGAGTCTGGACATGTTGGCGGGGTATTTCCCACCCTGGGCTGACCCACATCTGCTCAGAGGGAAGAGAGCAGACTAGATCGCATGATATGGACAACGTGGGCTTGACGGCACTGATCTCTTGAGGCTGGAATTTTCCCTTTCGGCATGGGTAGATCCGAGTGCCAACCCTCCCACAGTACCAGAGCCAGAGGCCCGCCGGCTGCAGACAGCCCGGGAGCCCCATGCATGGGAGAAAGCTTTCCCAGATCCCCAAGCGTGAGATTCAATTAGCCTTATTGGAGTTACTGACCACAGCAGTGGTTCTGCTTCTGCTCTGCGGCCCCTGCTTGCCATTCTGTCTGGGGGCCACGAGGCCACACATCAAGTTCACGGCAATGGCTCAGAGAGGTCCCCAGGGAGATAAGCTCAGGCAGAGCCACGGTCATGCTAACTGTAGAGCCCAGCATGCCGGAGCCAGTCCTGCCAGGAACAGGAGAAGGAAGAGGCATCAGGCTGCTTGTAGGATGCGTGCTGGGAGAGAGGAGAAGCCCTGCATGCAGGTGGGGGTCTGCAGCTACCAGGGAAATTGTGTTCTAAGATGTTAAGCATGCAAAGTGTAGAGCAGTGGGAAGGGCTGAGCCAGGTCGTGTCTGGGAGACCCTGACTGACAAGAGCAGGCCCAGGCCCAGCAGCTAAGGAGGGGAATGTGCAAGTGGGCAGAGAAATGGTTATAAGCACACTTGCAAGAGTGTAAAATTCACAGCTCGCCTATCTTCTTTCATCTCTCACGGCCTGCATACTCTAGGCAATTACTGGTGCTGGGCTTGGTCAGGCTGATTTTAAATTTGCATCACAGGCAAATCCTCACTCCCTTAGCCCGAAGCAGCTGCCCAATTTAGCATGTGTCTTATCTAAATCTCAGGATGCTAGCTGTTTTGCTAGATGAATAGGAACAGTATTTTTGGCAGTTCAGCTAATTCATTGTTAAAGTAGAGGCAGCCAACCCCGCCCCCACCCTTTTCCCGGAGAATTCTTCCCTTTCTCTCTTGTGCCCCTTCGGTGAGTTCCTTGAGCGTGAGGCCTTGTGTCACCAGCAAGACAGGGATCCCAGAGCCTGGCTACCTGTCCCTCCAACAGGGAACATTCTGAACGATAACCGAGGATGTATTTTTGCACCTGGTGAACCTGAGGCCCCCAGCATGTTGGGCTGGACAACCCCAGGGGAGCCCAGGTCTGGAAGCATTGCATAGTCAGAATCCCTGCAACCCAGATGGGCTCAGGTCATCGTCAGAGCCCTCAGAGCCCTCCATTAAAAATAACATGGCTTTTGCTACAATCAAGGGATCCTGTACAATCTGGTTTGCATTGCTCTGCGGAGGTTGGAGAAGTAAGTGGACACAAATATGAGTCTGAGTCACCAGAGTTTTTTACGTAAGCCTCAGATTTGGGGTCAGCTGCAGCCCAAGTGTGAGCTCAACCACTTTCCCTTCCCCGAGCCCTGCCACTTTCCCCTCTGCCCCAGCTGCCTCCTCAACTAAACCCACACAACACAGCTCAGGTCCACAAACGTGTGTGGAGCACATTTCCTCACTGGGCTGGGCCGCGCCGGATCTGCCCTGGACACAGTGGTGCTGCTAACCTCCAGTTCCCAGCTTCAGGCACGTGCCTCCACTGGGACCCCCTAAAAGCAGTTCAGTGTAGGTCTTTTCCCCCAGGGCTCGGCTCTCAGATACAAGAAAGGGAGAGGTGAGTCAGGTAAACTGCTGGGCATACTGTTACCTCTGCCCTCCCTACTAGGGACATCTCAGATCAATCCCTGCATGGTCTCCCACTGAACCAGGACATGGCCTCAGGCTCTAAGCAGCCGCTGCCAATCCCTTGGAGCAGATGCCCATGCAGAAGCTTCTTTGCCATTCTCTAGGAACAGAGAGAAATGGCTCCTCTTTAGGGGAAACATAGACTAAGACCATGGATGATAAGGCTCTCCTCCCAATTTCCCCTGGGACGAAGGCAGGAGGAACTTTGAGGACAAAGGCAGAGCTTTGACATAACCGAACACCACACCGGGGCCTTCCCTGTGATCTCCTCTGAGGGTGAAGCTGATTCTGAGCTAGAGGAGAGTGAGGTGTTTGCCTCCTGAATCACTCCTGAATCTTCTGCCCTTGGCTTCAGAGGGGTTGGGTTGTTGGGCTGCACCCCTGCCAACTCTGTGCTCCTGGAGGACACCCCTGCAGAAGGAATGGGCCAACTGCTCTGGGGAAGCACGAGAAGGAGCCGGCTGGGCCTTCTTTCCTCTCCTGGACCACTGTGGCCAGATCACTGGGACTCCGGGTGGGGTTTCTCGTATTCAGATTCTCAGCTCCTCCATCAGTTACATTAGGACCTAAAAGGAAGAATTCTCACAGGAAGGGTGCATGGGGGTGGGGGGAGGAGTTATGTCAAGGTTTTAGACCCGTGGCCCTCTGTCCTAACTGAGGGCCGTGATACAAAACTGACCTGCAGTTGACTAAAATGCCCCGGCCATGAGACATAAAGGAAGATGAGGAGCTGTTGCAGGTTCAAGGAGGCCAAAGAGATGACAGCAAGGGACAACATGACCCGGGAGCTTCCCTGCCATTGGAACGTTATTGGCACAATTATTGAAATCTGTAAAAGGTCTGTAATTCGCTAATGGGTTTGTATTGGTCTTAATTTGATGATTTTGATCATTTTTGAAGTGAGAGAATTTTCCTGTTTTTAGGGGACACACATTGAAGTATCTAGGGGCAAGGGGAGGGAAGAAACAGACAGAAGAGTGGGAGAGGGGCTCAGGCCTCACTGGGGAACATAGGGAAGCCTCAGCAAGCACCCTCCACTGAGAGGCATTAAAATGCACCCGGGTGCCAGGCAGCAGTGGAGTGGTGGGGGCTGGATTTTATTTTTTAAGACTGCTCATGAATAGGCTCGTAGTCCAGGGAGATCAATGCCTCCCCCCCCCCCCAAGCTGGGGTTTCTGGCACAGCGCCCAGTACGTTAGAGTTCCCCACTGTCCTGGCAGCGGGAGACGTAAGTGGGCACAGGGCGGAGAACACTGCATTTTATTTTTGGCCTCATTAACCTTTACTGAAACCCCAAGCCTGCGAGAGGGACTCAATGGCTGGCACAGGCTCAGAGCCCCGTTCCTCTTATCTGGGGCCCACACTGACTCAGACTTGGGGGCAATTTGCTCATTCCCTTCCTAGAGGCCAAGGTCAGAGCAAAGGCAATGAGCAGCTTGGGTTTGAGGAGAAGTCCGTTCATCGCCACAAAGGCGGTTTACTTTCTGAGATGTCCTCAGCTGAGGGCTCGAGAGAGGTCAAAGTACAAACACGCAGCAGGGCTGTTGTTTGAATTCAGTAAGGAAACAAGGCCCATTCTTTCCAAGAGAACCCCAGGGGGTGTAGGCACACTTCCAGCAGAGGTTACTGTCCCCTCACACAGAGGACTCTGGGGACCCAACCCTACAGTGCTCATGCTCAGGGAGTCTGACTTCCAGCTTACTTGGACCAGATCAACGAGTGCATCAGCACATAAGCCAGTGACTGGACCCTATCAGAGGGCTGATGGTGATCTGCACCTTGCAATCCCTCCTAAGGAACTGTTACCCCCCTAGGTAGGTATAGGTTACCCTTCATGACAGGGCTAAAAATTCTAGGGTGTGTTAGTTCTAATTTAGCAATGATCAAAGTAATCCTACTAATGAAAAGGGCATGATCCTGCTGTCTTATGGAGATTGGAAAATTTAGTCCTTCCAGGTCTGGGAGACAGAGCTGTGGAAAGAGGATGTGCTCATCATCTGGAGTTATGAAAGCCTCAGAGAAGATGGCCCTGTGGGTGGCACAAGCCCTGAACGCACTGGACCTGCTACGTGTCCCCACCTGTCCACCCCAGCCATTATGGACTGTTTATCACAAGACCAGAGCCTTGATGTTCTCGTATACTCATCTGTAAGATGGGTATAGTGACAGCATGGACCTGGCGGGGTGCTGTGAGGATTAGGTGCAATCATTCACATGAAGGCCCAGCAGTGGTGCCGACTCGGGGTGAGCTCGGGGTGAGCTATGTGCAGGCTCTGGTCCTGTCCACAGATGCAAGCGCACAGCCAGCCCCTTCCCTGGAGGGAGGCAGCGGTTTGAGTCCATCCATGGGAAGCTGCGTGTGGAATCTCAAAGGAATAAGTAGCAGGGCTGCCTTGTCATTCCTGAAGACCAACCACCTGCCTCCAAGCCAGGGACCTCACCCTGTTGCCATGGAAGCCCGGTTCTAGAATAATGTGGGGTCCGCTCTCCCCACTCCCCACCACAAGCCAGGGCCCACCCTCTGGGTTTTACGCTGGGAGACCTGAGAGCTGTGAGTCGCTTTCTGCCAGCCTGTCTTTGTGACTCCATGGCTCCCCGGGAAGGTTCAGATCCCCCCTGCAGCTGGGAGCTCTCTCTGATGCGCTCTCTGCCGCCACCCAGTCTCTTACTTCCCTGTGTCCCTCCAGGCACCGGAGCTGCCCTCACCTTTCCCAACACACGAGAGAGTGTCTGAGAATGTGTGTGAACTGCTTTTCCTTGTCTCCTTGTCAAGCTTCTGTCATCCATGGATGCAGCTCATGTCCTTTTTCATGGATTATCAGGCCTGCTTCGCAGGGCATCCCTATAATATGGGTGCTAAGTACAGGTAAGATCTTAAAATTCACCTTAATTCCTGGTCCCCAACCATGGAACAATGTCCTAAAGGTCATGTGTAGGTCCTTCATCAACAATGCACTGACGGTGCTTTTGGCAGGGGGGTGACATAGTGCTCTCCCCCCCCCCCCCCAGATCTTGACTCTCAGAGCTTTATTATGTGGGTAGAGTGCAGGCTAAGAACCTTTCCCTTTTGTACTGAGACAACAGGAGGTTGGCATAGATGATGACATGAGATCTTCTTTGTATGAATCCACTTTAAAAAATCTGTCCAATTATGAAAAGCACTTATAACAGCTAAAGGCCCCCTCCCTGGTCCAGGGAAGACATAGTTGTCGACCTGAGCAAAGGTTCCCCTAACCTCCAGGTGCCTGGTTCTGTCTGGCCTCAAGCCCCAGCCTTTGCCCCTTCATCTTATTGGCTAATTCCAGACTGTACTGTCTTTCCCCCATTCACCTCAGCATGCACCACGCCTATACCCTCTTTCCTGGTCTTCCTCCAGGCTTCTCTGCCTGGAAAGCTCCATCCCACTTCTAACTTTGCAACCCTGCTCATCCTTTGAGGTTGACCTCCCATGTGCAGTCCACACCAACACCACTGGAGCTTGTCTTTAAACCATGGTTACCCCTCCCTCCCTTCCTCCTTCCCTCCCTTCCTTCCTTCCCTCCCTCCCTCCTTCCTTCCTTCCTTCCTCCTTCCTTCCTTCCTTCCTTCCTTCCTTCCTTCCTTCCTTCCTTCCTTCCTTCCTTCTTCTTTCTTCCCCTTTTTTTTTCTCCCCCTCTCTTCTGCCTTCCCTCCTTCCTTCCTTCAGAAAACACTTGTTGAGGGCCACTAGGTGGGCCAAGTATACATGCTGCACACAGAGAAGTATGGTTGGGGTCCTGCCCTTGTGGAGCTTATGGCTCAGCTGGAAATGAAGTCACATCCCGCCAGATGTGAAATACATACATCAAACAGAGAAGTAAATGGTGAAAAGTGGTCAGTGGGATGAAGGAAAGGAACCTGGTAAAATGTAATCACAGGACCTGATTTAGTCTGAGGATCAGGGGTTTTCTGGGGGAAGGACAGTTCAAGTTAGATCCTGGAGGATGTCTACAAGTTAAATACTCAAAGGAGAGGAGAGAACTTGAGGAAGGACGACCCGACCCGAACACATTTCTTCAATTCATTCATCCAGTCATTTGCTCATTCATTTAATCACACGTCCGTACTTGCTATATGCCAGGAACATCAGAGGATCAGTGAGAGGCTGGGGACATGGAGCTGCTGAACTTCAAACTGGTGCATGGTGAGGTTGGAGAGGGGGTCAGATCTTGCCAGACCTCACAGGCCAAGTTAGGGGTCGGGGTCTTGATAGGAAGCACAGGAGAAAGACATTTATTCCATGGTTTTAAGTAGGGGCTTTTCAAGATCAGATTTATGTTTTGAAAGATGTTTCCATGAGTTGAGTTCCTGAAGAGCAGACCCTGAAATGGTGAATGTGTGCAGGAAGTTTTTCAGGATCTTGGGTCTTGGATACTAGGATCTGGGGTCAAGACCCATGAAAGGAAGGGAAGGAAGGACTGCAGAATTGGGTGGAGGAACTGAGCTCCGAGCCAAGCCCATAGGGAGCTCCAGACCTGGAATGGCCCTTCAGAGCTGTCCCACACAGGGGCTCTCATACGCCCATCAGACATTGGAGAGAGGGTGGAGTGGCTGTCAGCTGATGTGTCTGCAAGGGCCTGACAGTATCTCCAGCAACCATGGTAATGAGTCCTGTACTTTCTCAGGGGGATCTGGCCAGTGCATCCCAGCATCTCCCAGCAGACACTGACATTATCTACTAGCCTTGTCTCCTTTTTGACCATTTGTTTATCTGCGGTCACTAAATTCTCATGTAACATTTAATTATTGGTTGGTCTTCCTTCTCCTCCTGCCATCTAAATTTATTTCTCCTTCAGAGTATGGACCAGCTCTCGGGCTGAACTGTGGAATCCAGCCCACAGACCCTTCATAACTCCTTGATGACTGACGCATTATAGTTCTGATCAAAGGATCCAGAGGAAAGTCTGCAAACCCAGAATAACACAGAGCCACAGCCTTTGGGAGTAACTGCTTGCAATTACTTATCAAATGATGGATATGGACCAAACCTTCCAGCAATTTCCTAATAGGTGACTTTTTTTTTTTTTTTTTTTTTTTTTTTTTTTTTTTTTTTTACAGTGTGCTCTCCCTGTAAGCTGAAGAAAAATCTGTTGTAGGATCCTGGGCTGAGCTACGAGGCCCTGCACTTCCATTTTCTTAGGTCTCTCCCTGTCCTCCTCCTCCAGCTCCCTGGCCCAGGCCCCCTCTGTGCCCTCCCCCCTTTCTCCATGCTTGATGTTGTGCTGGACATCGTGGAGAGCCATAAAAGCAAAGCCGGAAAAATAAAAAGCTTATCATGACGGTGTACAGTCAGCAGATATGAAGGTATATCAGGACCCCAAAGCACAGAAAAGCCTTCTCTCAGGCAGTTAATGTAGGATAATACCGTCCAGGAAACCCTCTTTTTCAGGAGCTGATAATGACCACCCCCTCCCTCCCACATTTGCTTCAATAATCATTACTTTGGAATTTATAGTTCTTTGCTCACGCCATGACAATAGCAGTCTTCCGTATTGTCACTTTCTAGTCACTTATTTTGTCCCTCTTAAGTCGAGAGCTTCCTTTCCTTTGACCTGTTCTGGGACATGACTAGCAAACAAGTCCTCGACACAGCAAGGTCCAGAGTGATTCTCAGGGGAGGGCAATGCTCACCCCTATGAAACTGGTATTTGATGTTTGTTCTCAGGCCCCATGACTCTGAGGGATGGTTGTATAAGGGTATTTGGGACAGGAGACTGCAGCACAGGGGGACAGTTTCTGCCCACTGCCCATGGCTGTCATTGTTTCTACACTTGTGGATGGCTTCCTGCTCCAAGAACCAGATTCCCTGTATGAGGGGTAAGCCAGAGGACCAGAAGTTAATGTCCTCGGGGAAGGTCCTCCATCAAGTATGGGTGGGAATCATGGTTAAATACTAAGGTTCCCTACCCCTGAAGGGGGACAACTTTGTGGTGTGTTTCGAATTCTTCACCCCAGACCCCACATGGGATTAAACCCTAGTTGACCACGATGGAGACTCACTTGACACCTACTCTCTATTATCTTCCTTGTCCCACTTCTCCACCCCCTGGGGCTGCTTCCTGGGATCTATTCCCAGACAAACCAGTATCTGCCGGTGGGGGAGCCCAGCCCAAGACAGAGGCTGCCGCAGCAGCCCTGGCATGTTTGCCTGGCCTGGAAATGATGATCTGACTCTGTGCAGAAGACTAGAGGGTTCCATGTGCATTCCACCCACCTTCCACCCACTGACCCCCAGTTCATGAACTGTCACTTGGTCCCTCCAGACTATTATTCCCACTTCCACAGGGAAAACATTACAAAATGCACCCTCTGTCTTGACACCTATTTGCACCACATTATTCCATAACGTGTAAACTGCAGGTGGGCGGGCATCATTTCTACCTCAAATCTGGACAGAATGCACCTTTGGGCTACTGGGTACATGTGACTATATTCTAATGAATAATAAAATCCGATAAACATATACTATTCCCTTACCAAGAAACAATTTAATTATGTACTAAACTCAATGGTTTAAGACATTCATAATGTGTCTAAAGAAAAACAGAATAAGGAATAGACTTTAAAGAACTGGAATTTTTTTTTTTTTTTGAAAGAACACCTAAGCAAGCAGCTCAAGAAAGGAACTCAATAGGGGAAAGTGTTTAGAAAGTATTCACAAGAAATCCAGCAGGTGTCATTCCAGTTTCTGAACCTGAGAACACCCAGTAGATGCTGGGGGCTGCTGAATGATAGCAGCCTGCCTGGGGCGGACTGGAGAGGCAGGGTGGGGGGGTGTCTTGGGGCCCTAACCATTTTTGCCGGTCACGCTGCTAGCACAGTTCATACAGGCAGGACGGAGGGTTAAGAGTCAGCTCCTGGCTCCTGTTTTCTGCCCATGTCAGGATTTCCTTGCTCTGTAAATTGAATGTAGATCCTTAGATGGTTTGAAAATTAGACCTAGGCGGGAGGTCAAGGCACCAGGGTCATTTAGCCTTGAGAAAAGAAGGTTGATGGGTGATCAGATGACATTTTCCAATAGGAAACTCTTATTGTACAGATGGTGACCAGCTGTTCCTTTCATGGAGGCAGGGTAGACATGGGGATTAGGTTTAGACAAAGACTGCTCAGATCGGAGGCTCTGTTGGCACTGGAGGGAAAACCCACAGGGATCTGTAATCTCCTTTCCGAGCGATTCGGGCTAATGAATAAGACTATTACTTGTCTATCTTTTAGCCTTTTTTAATAGAGTGTTCTCTGAGACAGACCCTAGCATTTTATGGAAGCTTATTGCAGTATGTTGGGAAATACTTATTAAACAGAGGATTTGAGGATACATATGTATATGTTAAATTCAGGAAATTTGCACCATTGTGAATGCTTATGAAGATATGAGCAAAGAAACCAGCACTTTCTCCTCTTACATCTCTGAATTGTACCCGGTTTCCATCTTTAGTGACCCCGTTCACGCTGCTGATGCCTGTTGTGTTTTAATATCTTTATGAGCTCCTCTTTCCTCCTTATGACTTTTAAAACAACCAGAGGGCAGGACTTAACAAAGCCAGGCCAGGCCTGTGGGAATCCCTGTGACCCACTGTGTGGAGAAGTGCTCACAGCTGCTAGATACTTATTAACAACTTTCGTTTTATAATAGTGCCTGGGGAGAAAGCTTACCAAAATTGTAACAAAAGCACATTTGCAACATTTACAACACTCTACCTAGTATACAGTAAGGTCATTTTAAATTTTACCCTAATAAAATAAGTTCAAATAGGATATGATATGAAATTTATAAAATAAAGTTTATTCTGCAGAACACATTTGACAACAGAGACAAGGATGTTTGGATACGATGTCTCCAGTGGCCTCTCCTTGCTCTGTCTGCTGGAAGGGTCACAGCTGGGCTTCCCTGAGAATACACATGCATTATCTGTTTCATTTTGCTATTATGCTTTTTCAACAGCTGACCCACTGTAATGTGAGTTTTTCAACAAAATAGAAAAAGAAGTTAAAGAAAATTACTTTTACTGCTTAAAAACAAAACTATAAATTGGTATTAGGAGAAAATAAAAACAAAACAAAGTTTTAGTGAGTATTAAAAATGATTTTTAAAAAAAGGAGGGAAAATGAGCTAGCAGAAGTCAAGGTGAGCCCAGCAGCCTCACCTATATGATAAAGATATAAAAGTCCACAATTTTAAAGAATCAAAACATAATTTTATAGTTCATATATTACAACCATATGTTCCATTAGATCACTCAGTATTTTTCTCATTGAGCTTAGTGCTGTTTTTCCCCTTCAATAAGAACATTTTTCTCTTTATTTTTGCCAACATTCAAAACTTCCAAGAATACCCATGATTTTTTTTTTTTAAGTTTCTCCTGAAACCTATGACAAAGAAATTACAATTCTATGACTGCATGTGGATATTCTAGAAGGGTTGGCTGTACTGTGTTCTTTTATCAGCTATTGGGATTTCAAAAACAATCCAGCCGTGGAACAATAACTGAGAAAATCAACTCTCTGAACTACCATCTGTCCTCTCCCATCTCAGATTTTGCAGATATCTAGCTTAGAGAATCAACATGGGCAAGCCAATGTCTTTATGCAATCTACTTGAAAGCAAAAATAGCAAATGTGCCAATTAATACTCTGCGAATAATGTTTATTTTACCTTAGCCTTCAGCTCATGGTTTGCTAGTGCTTATTCTGAAGGCATCGCAGAACTGGGTTTTCTTATTGGTGAAATGCCCACAGCAGTCAAATTAGGGCTTTCATAGGAGGCCAAAACCATCCTTCTCCCACATGCTGAGCCCTTAACACCTTGTTATCACCTAATACTTTTTCTAGCTTTGTAGCATAGAAACCTAAGACTTTATTCTCTGAGCATTGAATGTTAAAGAGATACTGTCAGTTTGGAAAGAAAGAAAAACGTGAACTTGTATCTTGACTTCCCTAAAAAAATAAAAATACTATATTCCTTGATCACCACATACTTTACAGGGTTTGAAATACTAGCAAATGATATCCCTTCTATTGTGAACATCAAGATCAAGACGGAAGCAGATCAAAATTTTATTCCACATGATTTATGTCTTTATCAGTTGGATTCTTAAGGTCTCACACAGCAGGTTTTGGTGTTGATAAAGTGGGTGTTTATTCTGACTTGACTCCCTGACCTGGGGGTTGCATTCTGAGAAGCAGCAGGATGTTGCTTAAACCCCTCCACTTTACCCACCTTCAGAATGCAAACAAGGGGCTGTTTTTCCTTTCTCTTGGTCGGGCAGCTGTGAGTTTGTCTCTGGGGCTCTGCTCAGCTTGCTTTCAAGAAACCACATACATACTTGGGATTCATTCTCCTGCAATACTAAATTGCTAGCATAAAATTTCGGGAGATTATTCTTTGAGAAGATTCAACTAAAATTCCAAACCTCCTGATAGGAATAATCTTTAAAAATCTAATAAACAATTTATAAAAGTCGGAAAACCACACACAGAAGGACCAGCATTTTGTTTTTAGCAAAAAATGCACTGGAACTGGCAGTGGGGAGACTTCAACAGGGCCTCCTTTATCCAGAAGGATAATATGTCTTGCTTTTAAGGCAGCAGGTTAACCGACTTTTCCAAACCTTCATGAAATGATAGAAAATGGCTTTTCTGAAGTAAACCCCAACACATTCTCTATTTACCAAATTACCGATAGACCCTTAAAAGGGATTTTGGACAAAGTGCCTTGTCTTGTCATGCATCACCCAGAAATGGAAAATGCTGCCTTTTAAGCACATCGTGTGGTCTGCTTTGTGATGCTATACCTTCCACTAAAATTCTTCTTGGTCCATGTCAGAGTTCATACATGAAGCACAGGAGAATGTCCACCTGCATGTGACTTCACAGTAGACCTAAGGACCTTGCACCTGGCGGTTTATTTGCAACACTCCTTAAATAATTAAACTTTTGTATTTGAAAAAGAACTCCCTTAGGGGGACACTGACAAGCAACAGTTACTGGGTTTCTGAAGTGTAAGATACACAGATGATTGGAAGGTGCCTCCCTTTCTCTAGACCCCCCCTTCACCAATCCTCAGTATTCTTTCCCCCTATTGGGGCCCTTTTACTTGCTGGCTCTTGTCTTAGTTCCCCTCAGCCCCTTCCTGTTGTCACTCTCCTCCTGCTCTCTTTCCCTCCCATTCCACTCCTCTCTGGAAGGTGGAGCAGCATCCACCCACTTCTGTGGAGGGCACTGGTGACACAAGGCAACTAGGGGCCTCTTCTCTTGACGCACACCCACGGGTCTGGGAGATGGAGTCAGCCCCAGAATCACCACCAGGAGCTTCCAGTGGATTCTATGGTGATTCCAAACTGAGTCCTGAGCAATGCTGGATGCCAGACGCTTCCTAACAGAGAATGTCAGGAGGCTGGGGTGATCATAAAATGTGAGGTGGTGCTCTTAATAATTCAACCAGGAAAATAGTTTCATAAAGTTGGCAACCCAGAGCCAAGCAGCACAGAGAGGAGCTGGTGGACGGGAAGTGGCCCGTGGTGTTAGAGAGAGCCCAGGAATGGGAGTTAGACAGGTAGCTCCATCTCTAACTCCCTCTCTGAGTACATTATTGACCAGAAGGAAATAATGCATGAAATCATGACAAAGAACTTCAGAGAAGTAAAAACGTAACACAAACATAAGGCCCACTTCTGAAACTGTTGCTGCAACCAAGGCCAACACTTGGCACAGGCCAAGGGACAGAAGGCTTTAGTCTTAGAAGCGGCACAGACATCAGTCACAATGTGACTGAGGGTGTGACGCTGCAGGGCGGACCCGGGCTCGCCCTCTCAGCACAGGGCGTGGCATAGAGTAGGCTCTTAATAAGTGTCAGTGGGATACATGAAGGGCCAGAGGGCAAGGGTAGCAGCCTCCACATCGTGTGCACCATACACACACACAGGTTCCATCGAATGCAGGAAAACATGAGATTGCACTGAGTTTGTTGATCAAGCTACATATGAGAAGGAACTCTATCTGGATTATCTGGAGAATAGGCCCATCATGTCCTCATTAACATTGAACAAGAGCGGACTTTTACAAAGTGCCAACTGTGTGGCCATCCCATGTGACTCGGCAGAATGGGGTCGTGGAGTCCAGGGACATGGGTGATCATAGCAGGAGCTCTGAGCAGAAATGCTAGGCTCATTCCTATGTCCAGTCAAACAGTGGGATTCACAGGGGGACTTCCATGAGGAAATGACAAGACCAGCTGCTGGAAGAAGCAGGGAGGCCAGCATCTGTGGCCAAGGACAGGTCAGGAATCCAGGAAACAGATGGAACAATCTCTCTCAGAGGCAAGCAGGAAGAAATGCAGGTGTAAATAAAATATTTTTTAAGAAGGTGGGTGGTTTCTGGGTGGCTCAGTCGGTTAAGCGTCTGCCTTCGGCTCATGTCATGATCACAGGGTCCTGGGATTGAGTTCTGCATTGGGGTCCTTGTTCAGCGGGGAGTCTGCTTCTGCCTCTGCCTCTACTTGCACCCCCCACTTGTGCTCCAATAAATAAATAAAATATTTTTAAAAAAAGAAATGCAGGTGCACACATTCGCGCACATAGACACGTGCTTTCAGCTCATATGACTGATAGGTACTTCCTCTCACTTTCCTGGGTGACATATGTCTTTTGTGCCCCAATAGCCATGAAGTATAGGGAAAGGAGAATTGGAAGTGTGTACAGGTTACCTTCTATGACCTTGGGTCAAGGTTTCATGGTGGTTCATCTGGAATCAACTACTCAATTCCCTGAATTTTACAGATGAGGAGACCACACATAAGCCAGATTCAGTTTCTCTTCTTTTTTTTTTTTAAGATTTTATTTATTTGAGAGAGAGAGAGCAAACACAGGCAGGGGGGAGGGGTAGAGAGAGAGGGAGAAGCAGACTCCCCACTGAGCAAGGAGCCTGAATGCGGGACTTGATCTCAGGACCCTAGGATCATGACCTGAGCCAAAGGCAGACGCTTAACTGACTGAGTCACCCAGGCGCCCTAGGATTCAGTTTCTCTTCTAACATCTTGTGAGTTGTGTTCTTACACATGGTGTGGATCGAGGGGGCAACAAGCTCATGACCCCAATGCTATGGGGATCCAGCAGCTTCCTTGCTTTATCATAACTGCTTATTTCACTCTTCCTGTGTGCGGTGTGAGTCAGGGCTCATTTTCTCACTTCCCTTGGGGTTTCACATGCATAAGTGAGGTTGAAAAGACCCATCAAACAGTCAATGGGAATGAGCCTGGTTCTGTTTGTTCTCAACAGACCATGGTGGTTAAAAGGAAGCATCCATGGGGTTCTCTGCAGGGATGTTCCTAGAGCATGAAAGATTAGAAAGAACACCGGTGTGGGTTGAATTGTGTCCCCCAAAAAGATATGTTAGAGTCCTAATCCCTTGTATCTCATATTATTTGAAAATAGGGTCTTTACAGAAATAGTCAAGGTAAAATGAGATTATTAGGGTGAGCCCAATCCAGTATAAATAATGTCTAAAAAAGGGAAAATGTGGACACAGACAAGTGCAAAGGAAAGACAATGTGCAGACAAAAGGAGAAGGTGGCCACTTGACCAGAGCAATACACCTGCAAGTCAAGGAATGCCAAGGATTGCCGACAAACTCCAAAAGCTGGAACAGGCAAGGAAGGATTCTCCCCATCAGAGGCACCATGGCCCTACCCAACCTTGACTTTTGACTTCTAGCCTCCAGAGCTATGAGAGAATTAAATTCTGTGGTTTTAAGCCACCCAGTTTGTGGTATTTGTTACAGCAGGCATAACAAGCTAATACAGGCAGGTCTCCTGGGTGTCTGTCCAGCCCCAAGTAGCTCCATGCTGGCAAATCTAGGATAGTGAACAGCACCCAGATCAGCCTCAAGGAACAAAGATACCACAGAACATAGCCTTAGCTGGTGCCTCTCTGGTTTGGGGGAACACAGTCCATGAAGCCCAGGGACAGCACAGGGCTTATGGATCGAGTGGGCAGGAAAGCCTCTTCAGCACCAACCAACACATGCACCCTCTACCAGCAGGCTGCTTGCAGATCCAGCCCCATATTCTGATTCCCCATACTGTGGCAACAGAGCATCCCCATGTTTAGTTAACATCCCATATTACTTATTAATTAACTAATTAATTAATATATTATTTGGGCTGACTTCCTAAAATACTGTATCATACTAATTCATTCTCTCTCTCTCTCTCTCTCTCTCTCAAACATGTACATACTTATGTATGTGTACACACACACACACACACTTACACAGAAAGCATGGTGGGGTAGAAATACCTTTTGAGTTAGAGTCAGAAGACTTCTATTCCAGTTCTGGACCAGGGTTGGCCCCTCACAAGCTGTCTTACCACAGGGAAGAGACTTAGCACTTCTGGGTTGGTTCCTCATTTGTAAATGGGAGAAATACCACTTTGGGTTCGGTTTGAGATTTAAATAGAATTATGCAGAGGGGTGCCTGGGTGGCTCAGTCGGTTGGGCATCTGCCTTCAGCTCAGGTCATGATCCTGGGGTCCTGGGATCAAGTCCCGCATCAGGCTCCCTGCTCAACCGGAAGCCTGCTTCTCCCTCTCCCTCTGCCTGCCGCTCCACTTGCTTGTGCTCTCTCTCTCTCTGCCTGTCAAATAAATAAATAAAATCTTTAAAAAATTAAAATAAATAAATAGAATTACATGTGTAAAACAGGTGACATAATCTTATTTAAGGGAGCAGTCCTATGTAATACAATGACCACCAATCAGAAGCAAAGAGACCTGGGGGAGCCTGTGTGGCTAGGTCTGTTAAGCCTCTGACTCTTGGTTTCGGCTCAGGTCATAATCTCTGGGTCCTGGAATCAAGCCCCGTGTCAGGCTCTCACTCAGCATGGAGTCTGCTTGCCATTCTTTCTCTTTCTCCCTTTGCCCCTCCCCACCATACATGCATGCTCTCTCTCTTTCTATCTCTCTCAAATAAATATGTCAATCTTAAAAAAAAAAAAAGTAGAGACCAGGGCTCAAGTTACTCACAAGGTGTGAAACCTTAGCAAAATGACCTCACCTCTCTAGTAAGCACAATATTTGAGGATTAAATAAGATACATATGAAAGCACTTTGGAAACTATGATATAAACACATGAGCTATGTCTCTGTATAGTTACTATAACATTATCATGTACAATACTCTCAGTTTCAATTACATTTATTCACCAACAATTCAGTTTCAAAGCAAAAAGACATACCTTGCTAGTAGGGAAGGCAGCATATCTGGGGGAAGTTGAAGGACTATGGAATATACATCATGTGGTTCTTGGAGTTACATAGTTATTTTTGCTTCACCATGTATAAGAATGTGCAGCTCAAGAGGTTTCAGATCAATATTGTTTTTAGCATTGAACTTCAACTAAGTCAAGACTGATAAGTATTTAGCAGTCTCAGCTCTTTCCAGGATCCTTAATTTCCTCCAGGTTTATGTGGTGCCTGTCAAATAAAGCACACTTGACATCAAGTGTAAAAGAGAAGCTCATTTATTGAGATTCTATGCTTTGAACAAAACATTAATAATGGGAGAATCTTCCAGTCTCTTCTCTCACCCTTCAGTGACAGGAACCGTTTTGGAAGTGCAGCCCACACACTTGGATTCAGGACCAACAGATGAAATAGCACTTCTTTGTAGACCAGTGGAGCCATGGCTACCACATGCATTTTTCAGGCAGGCGTGAAGAACATGATTGGGTCTTAGCTGGTGTCATGTGAGATGTGCCAAATATCCCAAGCACAATGCTATGACTTTGTCCTGGGAATGTAGGACTTTAGTGCTCTGCTTCAGAAATGTGGAGAGTTAGATGTAGGTCAACATTCAACCACTGCCCAATTAGTTTCTTACTTCTTATTAGACACCTTACAAAATTTCTACCTTTGGAATTCCTTTGCTTGTCATGTTTTTTAACAGGGAAGAGACCAATCTGCTTCTTGTGTGCCGTGTCCCCACCTCACACTGTCTCAAAGATATTCCCTTAAGTATACTTTAGCCTCCATTGTGTTTGGTCACCAAAGGGTCTTTAAGTGCTTCAGACATCCCCATACCCACTTCCCCTTCCATACACATCTGACCTACATGTGACTCATGACTAAGATCTGTGAACATATCAGGTGTACATCTAAATCTAGATATTTATAATTATGTTTAAGAAAAGGACACCAATACAGGACAGATATTATAAGCAGAGAGGTATATGTGAGAGAAGAAATATTTCCTGAGCACCACTTGAGTGTATTAGCATGAACTGACCCACACACTTGGGGTACAGAGATATTACATCTCTTTATTTATTTAAACCAAATGAAATCCAGTTCTTGTCTAATATTTTCATTTCCAAACTCCACTCTTTGTCCTTGGGATTGCTCATGAGTCCTAGGAGTCTAGGGTCCTGAAAGGGACATTTCAGTCTGATGTTGTCATGGTGGCTACTGCTGGCAGCCCCTTCACCCCTTTCAACATCACTGATGCCTTGGAAGTGGTCCTACTGGACCAATCAGGCATGGCTCATGATCTCTGCAACAATCCTGACCATGGTGAGGTTGGGGGGCAGCTTGGAGTGTTCCTAGTTCTTACCAGCCCATGCAACTGCCCTGATGCCTTTTCCTTCTTCAACCTCACTAACACAAAATGCACCATCTCTCCTTTGGCCTATCTAACTTTATTCCCCAGGCTTCCAACACAGCAAAAACTATTAACCTCATGTCACATGCAGAGACTGGACTTTATGTGTAATGACAATGGGGAGTGGGGAACCCTCCTTTGAGTAGTCCATAAGGACCAGAAGCAAAATATGAGTGATGGACTTCGGGTTTCAGCTCTAACACGGAGAACCCGGAAGTTGTCACTCCCACCCTCACAACAAGGAAAAGAAATAAAAAAAGGAAACAAACCAAAAACCTTTGGCATTTCTTGGACCCATCAAAGAACCAAGATCACAGAGCAAACCCAACATTCCAAAGTCTGGAGAGACAGGCCCATCCAGAAAGTCACAGTGCGGTCTGCTTATCTGAAGCAGATGCTGCTAGAGGCATTAACCGGTAGGGACATTTAAATGCTGACTTTGGTGAACTTCTGAAGGCTGAGTGTGGACCAGTGTGAGAGTGAGAAATTCCTGGAGGAACTCAATCTCAGTGATGTCTCCCTACTTTTTGTGGGTTTTACCTCCAGAAACCCCACTGGAGTATTTCAGTGAAGAGCCAAAACACATAAACAACAAAAAACCCTTCTCGTTTCTTCTGGGGAATAGGAAAAAAGTGACCAATTTGAAGTACAGGCATACCTTGTGTTATTGTGTTTCACAGATACTGCAGTTTTTATAAACTGAAGATTTTTAATGACCCTGCATTGAGCAGTAAGTCCAGCAGCACTATTTTTCCAACAACATTTGCTACTTCATATCTCTACATCACGTTTTGATAATTCTTGCAATAGCTCATATTTATTCATTATTACTATATTTGTGACAATCATCTTTGATCAGTGATTATGACTCACTGAAAGCTTAGATGATGGTCACTGTTTTTTAACAACTGTTTTTTAAATGAATGTGTGCACATTGTTGTTTTAGACATAAGGTTATTGGACACTTAATAGTATTACACAGTATTGTGTAAACATAATTTTATATATGCTGGGAAACCAAAAAAAAATTCATTTGACTCTCTTTATTGTGACATTTGTTTTATTGCAGTGGTCTGGAAGCAAACCCACAATATCTCCGAGTTATGCCTGTATTTTAGAGCCTTCTCCATAACAAAAGCCAGCTCAACAGGGGAAAGTACCTTACCAGAGTATCATCTAACACCTGAAAGAAGGGAGATCGCCTACTCCAGCCCCTGCTAAACTTCCTGTCTCATCTAAGGCAGAAAAAAGTTAAGACACCATTATGAAGTCACAGCCCAGAGCCACAGACTCACTAAACACCTGAGACCTAATCATTGAGTTACATAGTCCTTCCTCTCCCCCCACATTTCACCGCCATACCAACAGGGCACTGGTGCATTAACAGTGGGTTTCATTTAAAGAGCTACACAACACAGATTCTATTTAAGAAAGCGTTCTTAGGGAAACCCCAAACAACCAGGAGACAAAAAACAAGACCGTTAGAGTAATTTGAGGCCAAACACACCCACTGCTACATCAGACATTAAACACAGCCCACCTCCTAGTCAAATTTACATACAGTATCACACTAAAGTTTTATTTAACTCAGTTCTGATACCTAATAATATATCATGTCTGACATTCAACAAAAAATTACAAGGCTTGTTAAAAGGCAAGAAAAAACAGTCTGAAGAGACAAAGAAAGCATTAGAACGAAAGTCAGATACGGCACAGATTTGAGGATTATCAGACCAGGGAATTTAAAATAATCATAATTAATATGTTAAGGGCTCTAATGGGAAAAGTCAACAACATACATAAACAGATGGGTAAAGTAAGCAGAAAGGTGAAAACTCTATGAAAGAATCCAATGAAAATGTTAGAAATCGGGCGCCTGGGTGGCTCAGTCGTTGAGCGTCTGCCTTCGGCTCAGGTCATGATCCCAGGGTCCTGGGATCGAGTCCCACATCGGGCTCCCTGCTCGGCGGGAAGCCTGCTTCTCCCTCTCCCACTCCCCCTGCTTGTGTTCCTGCTCTCGTTATCTCTCTCTCTGTCAAATAAATAAATAAAATCTTAAAAAAAAAAAAAAAGAAAATGTTAGAAATCACAAACACTGTAACAGAATGAAAAATGCTTTTGATGTGCCCAGCAGTATACTGGACGTGGCTGAGGAAACATCAATGAACTTGAAGACACATCACCAGAAACGTCCCAAACTGAAAAGCAAAAAGATAAAAGAATCAAAAACAAAACAAACAACACCCAAGACCTGTGAGGCAAATAAAAAAGATATAATGTGTAATTGGAATACCAGAAGAAGAAAGAAAGAACACACCAGAACTATTCAAAGTAATCATGGTGGAGAATTTTCTGAAATTAAAGAGACACCAAACCACAGATCCAGGAAGCTCAGAGAACATCAAATACACCTAGGCATATCAGATTCAAACTGAAGAAAATCCAAACAAAATAGAAAATTCGTGAAAAAAGCTGGGGGTCAGATGGGTGGTGGTGCAGGGACATCTTCCCTATAGAGAAACAAGGGTCAGAATTACATCAGACCTATCTTCAGAAACCATGTGGGCAAGAAGAGAGTGACATGAATATTTAACATGTTGAAAGAAAAATAGATAAAACACCAACCTAAAATTCTATATCCAGAGAAATTATCCTTTAAAAGTGAAGTGAGAAATAAAAGGTTTCTCAGACAAATAAACAAACAAACAAAAAAAAAAGAAGGAATTCATCACTATCAGACCTGCCTTTTAAAAAATGTTAAAAGTTAGGGGTGCCTGGCTGGCTCTGTCAGTAGAGCATGCTGGTCTTGATCTCAGGGTCATAAGTTCAAGCCCCACACTAGGTGTAAAGATTACTTAAAAAAAAAGTTCTTCAGAGAGAAGGAAAATGATATATATCAGAAACTTGGAACTACATAAAGAAAGAGTGTCAGAGAAGAAATAAGTGAAGGTGAAATCAAATCTTGTTTTGTTTTCTTACTTCTTTAAAGTAACAACAGTAGCAATGTATTAGGTGATCACAGATATGGGTAAATGATGTGAGTGATGGGCTGGGAGGGGAGACTTGGAAACACTGTGGTAAAACACCTGCACTACCTGTGAAGTGGTGTACTGTTTGAAAATGAGCTGAAATTAGTTGTCAATATCTATTGCAAACTTCAGGGAAACTGCCCCAATCGTTAAAACGATGTATAATTTTGTATGCTAAAAGAGAAGAGAAAGTAGAATCATATGAAATGCCCAATTAAAACCAGAGAAGGCAAAAAAAAAAAAAAAGTAGGAAGATTTACATTAAAAAAAAAAAGGAACAAGAGCAAGAATGGAAAACAGTTGCAGCCATGACATATATTAATCCAAATAGATAAATAATCATTTTAAATGTGAATGGTCTACACCAAGGAAAAGAGAGCAACTGTCAGAGAGGATGAAAACACAACACCTCAACATGCATTGTCCACAAGAAACCTTCTTTAAATAGGAAGGCTCAAAGAGATTGAACATAGGGGCACCTGGATGTCTCAGTTGGTTAAGCATTTGCCTTTTGCTCAGGTCATGATCCCAGGGTCCTGGGATGGAGCCCTGTGTTGGACTCCCTGTTCAGCAGAAAGCTTGTTTCTCTCTCTCCCTCTGCTGCTTCCCCTGCTTGTGCACTCTCTCTCTCTCTCTGTCAAA
The DNA here is from genome assembly GCF_029215605.1 of Mirounga angustirostris. Taxonomy (NCBI): domain Eukaryota; kingdom Metazoa; phylum Chordata; class Mammalia; order Carnivora; family Phocidae; genus Mirounga; species Mirounga angustirostris. Next base: position 90,857,585 of record NW_026991718.1, on the reverse strand, counting down.
TAAATAAAATCTTTTTAAAAAAGAGAGAGAGAGACTGAACATAAATGACCAAGAAAGAAATGCCGTGCTAAAATGGGGTAAAAGAAAGCAAGGGGTAGCCATATTGATTTTACACAAAGTAGACTTAAGAGCGAGGACACTTCTCAGGGATGTAGATGGGCATTATGTAATGATAAGAGTCAACTCTTCAAGAAGACACACACCCCTGATGTGTATGCACCCAACAACAGAGTGTTGAAGTACCTGAGTCAAAAACTGATCACACTGCACAGAAAAGCAGACACATCCAGAATTACAGTGGGAGACTCCAACACCATTCTATGGAGTGTTGTTCAAAGTAATAGCAGTAACACTGCATTGCACGGTTGCCGTGTTTGGGTAAGTGAAATGAATGACAACAATGTTATAAGCATGGGAGGCACGAATCAGGAATGTTCTATTGTAAGGTAGCTGCCCTACCTGTGAAGTGACACGGTGTTAATTGAAGGCAGACTTAGATTAGTCGTAAATATATTTTGCTAACTCTGTCCCATAATGGACAGATTCAACAGAAAATCAATAAAGACACGGTTGAACTCAACAGCACAGTCAGCTACTTTGTGACCTTCTCCCTGGGTAGAAGGTAGAGGGAAGAGCACAGTGACTTGAACAGGGTTTCTTCATAGTTACTGACTGGCAATCTTTACATTTAAAGAAGCTGCAAATAGCAAGAAAGGATCAGCCTGTCACTGGATCAGAGGCTTATGGCTCATAGACTCGAGGGGTAGTGATGGCTTCAGAGCTTGCTTAATGACCTAACAAGCCTCAGTGGTATATGGGTTTTCACAGCACTCCTATCTATCCCTAGTGTGGACCACAATGGGTGCACCTGGGGAGATAATCACTTACAATTCTGAATAATGAAACCATTTCCTCTACTCCAAAATACTCATTAAACAGAATTGCTGCACTAAGCAGTGGATACTATTCAAAACTCATAACATTATATCTCATCACCTGAAAGTGAATAACACTGCCAAATGGACAAAAAGATTCAATTAAATGAAAAATAGCCAAAGCCTTGGGATTTTGTGAAAACTATAAGCAGAAGCCTGCAGAATTTGGAAAATGATATAATTGAAATTATACTTGGTCATGGCTGGTTCATAGCACAAAAAGAGACCCTGGAAATTGCAGCAAATGAATATATTTTCCCTTTTATGCAGGATGGCTCTACATCCCTTAGGCCTCCCTATCCCCCAGGCCATCTCCTAGGCTCCCTAGGCCTCCCTTTTTCCAGTGCTCAACGGTCCTTGGTCTTCATCCCTGAAGGAATTGGCAACACCTTTGCCATTCAAACTGTGAATTCAGGGCTCATGTGTTCCCAGAATTATTCCTTGTGTCTGGGTTATCCCTCAGAAAGCAGAGAGGTTCCCTATATTCAAGGAAGGATGAAGTCCTTCATACAACAGACTCTCAGGTACTCTATTTTAAAAAACAAAGTACTCTTTGTTAAGACATGTTGTCTTAACAATGTTAAGACAATGTTGTTTGGGACCTCTATAGAAGGATTTTCAAAAAGAAAGAAATGAAAATCTTGGGTAATGACATCAAAGTAGTGAGTGTGTTTCTATTAGTGTCAGACACCAAAAGTACTTTAAAGATTGCTTTACAAAACCATTTCAAGAAAGGGTAACATGGAGAAGGTGAAGACCTTAGTGTTAGGGATGCTAGTGAAGAGTCTGAAAGGTCATTTCATACTCACTTTAAATGGACTTTACCACAGGACCTAGCAATTGTACTCTTGGGCATATGTTCCAGAAAATGAAAATGCGTTCACAGAGAAACGGGTACACAAATGTTTTATTTATAGTAGCCCCGGACTAGAAATTACTCAGTGTCCTTCAGTGGGCAAATGGATAAACAGGTTGTGGTCAATTCGTGCCATGGAATCCTACTCAGCAATAAAGAGGAACAACTAAGGATACAGGCAACAACTTGATGAACCTCAAGGAAATTATGCTGAGTGAAAAAAGCCAATCTCAAAAGCTTATGTACCACATGATTCCATTCATACAACACTTGTGAAAGAACAGAGTTATAGAGAAGGAGAACAGATTGTGGTTTCTAGAGGTTAGGGGTAGGGGATGTGGCCATAAAGGAATTGGCCAGAGGGACCCTGCTAGTGGTAATACAGGTAGGTATCTTGATGTGATAGTGGTTCTATGAATGTGATAAAATTGTATAGATACACACACACACAAACACACATGAGTGCAGGTAAAACTGGTAGAATCTGAATAAGCTCTATGATTGCACCAATGCCAGATTCCTGGGGTTGACTCTCTACTGTAGTTGCTTAAATTGTTACTGCTGGAGGAATGTGGAAGAGTCCGTGGGACATCCTTGTGCATTTCTTTGGCTGGTCCTGTGAATCTACATTTGTTTCAAAATAAAAAGTCTTTTTTTAATTATTCCATGAACAGTATACATTAATATTTTAAGTAATATGTGACTTTAAATATGTAACTGTAATGCAATTAATGAATAAATTATTATAAGCATGCATGTGACTATTTTATCCACATCCACAAAAATTATGTAGTTCTCAAAAACATCTTTTTGAAATATCTGCCCACTATGAAGATGGAAAACACCTGACATTCGGGATTGCCTCGCCATTTAGACATAAATGGTTAGAACTCCTCTTTGGTGCCCACGGCCCCTGGGAATGATCCTCTCAGTATAGACAAAATATCTGTAAACATCTCTTCCCACTAGCTGTGAAGCTCTTTGATGTCAGACTCATAGCATAAACAGGGGCAGAACTGGGTTTGAGCATCCCTTCCTTCACTCTTCACCCCTTGTTCATGCTCTCATGTATCTATCCATTAATGTGTTGGTCCCTTCATTCTTTCAGCAAATATTATGACCTGTCACCATGCCCTAGGCACTGGGTGCTGGGTGCTGAGTGTAAGAAGAGTGAGCAGGGAGACAAGATCCATGCCCTTTAGTGCTGATATCCCTGTGTGAGAGCTAAAAAGTAACTTACAAAAACACCAACCAAAAAATAAACAAGCCAATGCATAAAATAATTTAGCACTCTGTGATTAGCATTCTGCAAATAAAAATGGAGAATTAAGATAAGGATAGGTGATGGGGTGGGGTGGGTGAGGGGAGGAGGGAACTTGCAGATGGTCTGAGAAGGCTTCTCTGTGGATGGTCTGTTTAGGCTGAGGCCAGAAGACTGAGCAGGGGTAAGCAGCACAAAGATGAACAGCATTTTAGACAGAGAGCACAGCATGTGCAATGGCCGTATGGTAGAAAACAGCTGGATGTGTTAAGGAAGAAAACAATGGCCAGCATGCACAAAAGCAGTGGCCAGGGCTTGGGTCAGGGGAATGGGCATGGTCCAGGAGCCTGAGACAGCAGTGTCAGCATCTAGAAGCTATCACAGAGTTAGACATCTCTGAGGCTCCTACTGTATTGATTCTCATATACTTACTTGCTCATTTGCAGAACTACCCCCTCCATTTTGAGAAACAGGAAAGAACATTTTAAGGTTCAGAATCCAACACACTGAGAGTATTTATTCAACTCTGGACCTTCTGGAAGCATGTGGCTATTTTTGGCTTAATTCAGGGTTGAAAACTGGAGGATCTGCTTCCTAAGTCCCCAAAGCCACTCCTGGTGGCTGCCTAAGTGGGTGGCGAAATGTGTTGGTGCTCACTCCAAAGTGACAAAGAACTCAGAATCCTTACACTCCCTCCCACACTTTTCAACTCCTTGGTCAAGGAGGACAATGGACAAGGATGGTACTGGCATGGCGTTGGGGCAGGAGCTGCCTGTGCCCTCTTATAAGCACTAGCACTCAGGCTTCCTGGGAATCCCTTGCATTTGGTGCACAGGCAAGTGTCCACTCTGTAGTCCACTCCTGTTGGGTCTTTCTTCCTTCACTTGCCCAGTGCCTGAGAAAGGCCAGGCCTGTTGTATGGGTACATGTGCTTTAAACATATGTCCTTCCTTCTCCCCATCTTAAAGCTGTAAAGGAATCAGGGTATGGAAGGCCCTGGGGACAAACAACCCTTGTTTTCCTCTGTGAGATGGTCTTGGTTGAAGGCTCCTCACCCCTTTTTGCCGTTGGAGTGGAAACCCATTTAAGGCTACAATTTGGCTGTTCTGTGACATGAGGACAGGATCCAGGGGCCACCCAGCCTGTTCTCAGCCCTACCCCAGAGGCACACAAGAGTCTGTGTGGCTCACAGGTAGTTCAGTCCAGCTCAGGAGAGTTAGGGGTTCAGGACTGAAATTTTAACTAGTAACAAAGAGGATGCATTGACCTAATTTTGTCTTCTCTGCAACTACAGAGAGGAGAGGAGAGGAGGGAAGAGGAGAGGAGAGGTTGCATTCTGTGTGTCATTTGTGGAGTGGAAGCAGCACTGGGGAGATATTGTGCAGCCTCAGGTGCAGCCTCAGGAGGGGCTTGGTGCAGAGTTACAGGTCTGAAGCCAAGAACCTTCTCTGATACCTCTTTCTCCACCATCCCCACCACCCCCTATACTCTATCCATTTCTAAATCCAGTGACTGCTTTGTCCCAACTCTTAAATCCATCTTCTGCAGACCACACTCAGTCACCTCCTACCAAAGCTGAGATTATTCCTTCTTGGACCACAGCACATTCCAAAAGGGACACGTTCCATCCTCCTCCCTGGTTCAGTGGTTTCCCATTTTCCTATTGTGCATAATCTGGAAACAGAAGTCTTTAATGTGGATGATAGTTTGGATATAACATATAACCAAACTTCTTCACCAGTGTAGGCCCCCTCGTTTTGCCCTCTTGTCTCAGTGCTGGCCACACTGGCCTTCTCATAGGCCCTGGAGCACACCACATCGTCTCCTGTCCCAGGCCCTAGACTCATGTTGTTTCTTCTGGAATGCTCATTCTGCATCTTATCCTATACAAACGTCTTGGCCCAGCTTAATCTTGCACATGTTAGGAGCTCAATGCTCATTCTGCATCTTATCCTATACAAACGTCTTGGCCCAGCTTAATCTTGCACATGTTAGGAGCTCAATCCTAAACTTCACTTCCTCAAGAAGTCCATCCCATATAGGCACTCTACTCCAGTTTAGACCTGTTTCCTTCCCACCACATGTATGTAGCAATTGGATTAGTATTTGTCTCCACTAGGAGTTAAAGTTCCATGGGAACAAGGGTCGCTCCTGTCTTGTTTCCTGCCATAACCCCAGGGCCTGGGATAGCACCAAGCTCATGGAAGGAACACAACAAAATATGTGTGGAATGAATAAACAGTGAATGAATTGGGGAATGTGGGATCTTGGGTCCTACACATTCTCTCCTCTCTTTCTCTGTCAAGTTCAGTGACCAGTATGATAACCAAACTTCCTAAGAACTAAAAAGGCTAGAAATCACAGTGTGGATTGTGAGCTACAAAATATGAAAAAGTAATCTGCAAATATCTAGTAGAGACAGGCCACTGAAAGAATCCACAGCACCCAGGTCTTGTCTGAACTCCGCAGAAATCTAAAATGTATAAATGGCAGGGCCTCCAGAGCTTAGCTTTTTGTAGGTTACTATGCCATGTGGCAACATTTCCAAGCTACTGGGCTGTGTGGAGAGATCACAGCTTTGGTGGCCTACTGGGGGCAGTTACCGGTCGGGAGGGAAGACAGGCTGATGGTGGCTGACAGGCCCATGATAGGCAAAACTATGGCTGAGACCAGCCTGGAGGTGGTGTGGGTTCATGTGTCATACCCAGAAAAATGTGTTCCCCCATAAAAAATACAACTGTGGAGTTGATGAGGAAAGGAAAACTCTCTCTACTTGCAATTCTTTTGACACCAAATGTGTGAGTTTTCCCACAAGCAATTCTCCAGTTCTCTGCAGACACCAGCTGGGTGTCCTACACTGTAATGCAATTCTGACACTAACTATCCCGAGATAGTACAGAACTCACAGGTTCAAAAACTCAGTCCCATTGTCACTGACCAACGTGAGTTCACTCCGTGATGAGTCACAGAAACTGCACCAGGTGAGCTGTCACACAAAGAAAATTTATTTGCAGCAAATAAGGAGATCACAGTGAATGGCTTCAAAAGTTGTGACTCCCTAAAAAGGGATGAATGGGTTCTTTTTTTATTATTATTATGTTCAGCCAGCCAACATGAAATATACCACTGGTTTTTGATGTAGTGTTTAGTGATTAATTAGCTGCGTATAACATCCAGTGCTCATCACCACATGTGCCCTCCTTAATACCCATCACCCGGTTACCCTATCCCCCGCTTCCCTCCTGTAACCCTCAGTTTGTTTCCCAGACTCCAGAGTCTTTCATGGTTTGTCTCCCTCTCTGATTTCTTCCCATTCAGTTTTCCCTCCCTTCCCCTGTGGTCCTCCACACTATTCCTTATGTTCCACATATGAGTGAAACCATATGATAATTGTCTGTCTGCATGACTTATTTCACTTAGCATAATCTCCTCCAGTTCCATCCATGTGGATGGAAATGGTGGGTATTCATCTTTTCTGATGGCTGAGTAATGGATTCTTTCTGATTAGGGTTAGGATGAATATTTCAATAGGGAAGCCTTGTCATCTAATGTAGAGGCAGGCATAAGGTCGTGCATGTGCCTTAAGAAGACATGTCTATACATACATTGCATGTTATGTAACTGAGGCTGAGGTTCCTTCTTGGGTACAGATTTTAGTATTATAATGAGGTAAAGGTAACTGTTCATCATTCCAGAGGTCAGTCCATGGTCTATCTGTGTAGGTGCAAGTCAGGGGGTTTAGCTCAAAGGTCTGGGGGGGTGGGGATGGTGGGAGGTCTTGTCAGGGTGGTCTGTCACCTGACAAGTGTTTTCCAGTTTCATTTGCCTGAATTAAGAGGTAAGCCAGAAAGAAGAGCTTAAGGAAAAATGTAAGACAGAGGTTAGTGAGTACAAGCTGTTGAGCAGTAAAAGTCAGATCTTAGAGTGACACCACAGGACTATCCCTCACTTCAGATGTCAATTGAAAGTAGTGGGTTCCCAGGAGTGCCTGGATGGCTCAGCCAGTTAGGCATCTGCCTTCAGCTCTGGTCAGAATCCCAGGGTCCTGGGAGTGAGCCCCATGTTGAGCTCCCTGCTCAGTGGGGAGTCTGCTTCTCACTCTCCTTCTGTATGTGCGCTCTCTTTTACTCTCTCTCTCTCTCACTTGCTCTCTCTCAAGTAAATAAATAAAATATTTTAAAAAAAGAAAGTAGTGGGTCCCCAGATTACCCACACTTCTGTCCAATTTAGCTATAAATGGGGGGGGTTCTCATGACCTCCTCCTCAGGTTTGATAATATTCTGTAACAGCTCACAGAAATTAGGGAAACATTTTATGTACTGTTGCTGGTTTATGATGAAACATATTATAAAACATACAAATTATTAAAAAGAAAACCACAGGCCAAAAATGGCATGACTTAGGTTAAGGCCCCAAGTCAGTAGACCAAAACTTAATAAGTAGCCTAACTGTAGTTTCAACCTCTTCCCGAAATGCAGTGTCCACCGCTTAGTCAGGAACTTTCTGGTCAACACAATAAGATAATCTGTCACATGGACCCTCTCCATCCCCCAAAGGAAGATGAGGTAATCCACCTATGAGGACCCCTCTGTCCCAAAATGAAGGGGACCTCACCTGAAATAATCTTTTTTTTTTCTTCCTGTTTATGACTTCCTTGTTCTGTCTTTAAAAAAACTTTCCCTTTTGTAGTTCATTTGGGGCTACCCTTGACTGGCTAGACAGTATGCTGCCTGACTCATGAATTGATTAATAAAGCAATTAGATCTTTACAATTTATTCAGTTGAGTTTTTGTTATTTAACAAAATAAACAGCCAGATGAAAAGGTGCACACATTAAGGTCAGGAAGGGTCCCAAGCACAGGAGGTGATGTCTCTGTGGAGTTTGGGGTATGTCTCCCTTTGAGCACATAGGTGTGTTCACCAACCCAGAAACTCCTTGAACCCTATTGTGTAGGGTTTTTATGGAGGTTCCATTACATAGGCACGATTGATTAAATCATTGGTCATTAATGATTTACTCAATCCCCTGCCTAACTCCCCTACTAGGAGGCTGGAGGACAGGCTGAAAGTTCCAACCCTCTGACAACCAACCACTATCTTTCAAGAGTCACCACCTCATTAGGATAAACTCAAGTATGGTTGAAAGGGGCTTATTATGAATAACCAAAGATAGTCCTCTCACCCCCATCACTCAGGAAATTTCAAATATTTTAGCAGCTCTTGTACTGGAAACCAAGAATAAGGACCAAATATAAATTTCTCATTATATTGGAGTATCCCATTGGGAGAAGCTGGGTTAGGACTCTTAGTTTTCAAAAAAGCAATCACCTTGAGGTAGCTTAAGTCAAAATGAATGTGTGTCTCTGAGCCCAATGTCACATCTGATAATGGATCAGAGCCAAATGCATGGCTGGCAGGACACTTCCTTCTGGCCATGTCACACACTCTCTGTGATCTTAGAAAACTTAGTGGGTATAAGACCATGGCCCTGTTTCCTTTATTCAAGAGATCACTCAGATTGACTAGGAACCTGAGTTCAATCCTGAATTCCCAGAGTAGGACCTTGATTCGTCTAGCAGAGTGAAGGTGCACTTGGAGTCCAATGAACCATGGCTGGTGTGGAGAGGTTATAATGAACTGAAATGTAAGGCTGCAGAGGCGCACCCCTGGGTGTTAGTGGAGGATCAATATGCTAGTGGTCTGCTGAACAAACATCCTAAGAGATACCTACAGTATTACCTACATCTTTAAATGAAAGTTTGGTACTGAATGATCAACTGGATTCAGAGGAGTAGGAAACTCAAAATGAGGGGCACTGCCTTTTTGCTACCTGCCATGTGGCTTGTTTCAGCTTACATCATAGATGCATTATCCACAGTACAAGACTGGAAGTTCTTGTGGTAAGAAGCCACATTTTCTGGTTTTCTGACAAACACTAAATATTCTACTGAGGCTTACAAATAAGCAACAATGACATCAGCACCATGGCCTTTTCATTACTGATACTAGTATGGAAGCTATCCTTCATGTCTTAAGTAATCCCTAGGTAATCAAAACAAGGTACAGCCTAGTTGGAAAACCCATTTGTTTCACTGCTGGGGACTGCTGTAATGTGGAGAAGTGAGGAATATGAGAATGACTTATGTCATTACTAGTAGAGAATATGAGGCCTTCTCCATCCCTCCTGTTTTATTTGACTACAAATTAGATGTTATGAACTTAGCAGAGGTCATGGCCATCTGCATCCTCTTTCCATTAAGGATAGCACCAGTTCTGAAGCCAGAGAAACAGTGACAAGTCACCAGGAATCCACATGAAGTCTGAATTATCAACAATTTAAAGTTGAGGTGTCACAACATTGCAGCAGCAGGATATGAAGCTGGAGTGGAGATGGGGAAGTCACACCATGTGCCCTGTGTCCTACACCTGTCCACATGACCCCTGTTGTCCCAACAATAAACCCTCAGGTATTAAACTAGATCATGGAGCAGCAGGTAATCACTGAGCCATTCAGTGCAAGATGCCATGAGAGATGTGCTTTTGTATGGTTCTGGCACAAAAATAGACACAGACCAATGGGACAGAATTAAAATCCCAGAAATAAACTCTCACATATATGGTCAACTAATATTTGACAAGGGAACCAAGAATACTCAGTGGGGAAAAGATAGTCTCTTCCATAAATGGTGCAGAGAAAACTGGAATTCACATGCAGAAGAATGAAATTGGACCCCCTATCTTACACAGGGCACAAAAATTCTCTCAAAATGGATTAAAGACTCAAACAAGACCTAAAACCATAAAACTCAGAAGAAAACATCAGGAAAACCTTCTTGGTATTGGTGTTGGCAATTATTTTTTTTGGATATGACATCAAAAGCACAAGCAATGAAAGCCAAACTTAAAGTGGGACTAAATTAAACTAAAGAGTTTCTACACAGCAAGAGAAACAAGAGAATGAAGATAGAGTCTATGGCATTGGAGAAAATATTTTCAAACTCTATATCTGATAAGGAGTTAATATTGAAAATACATAAAGAGCTCATACAATTCAATAGCAAAAAAACCAAAAAGCCCTCCCCCCAAAATGACAGAGGGACTAAACTAAAGCATTTTTCCAAAAAAGATATTACAAATGGCTAACAGGTACTTGGGACAATTTTTTAACAATGTGAGGAGAGTGGATCCAATTATATACACTTTGGAGAAAGAATGTTTATTGTCTGTAGAACAACAACAACAAAAGCTGACTTAACCCTTTCAAGAAACAGAAGGCCAGGCAAGGTTTGCTTATTTACAGGATCAGAGGGCTTCTGGCCAAATCCCCTGGAAGCTCAGGAGCAAAGATGAAGCCCAAGGAGATGAACAGGAAAGGGCTGCGACGTGTGTGCATGGCTGTGGAATTGTATCCTGAGCTTCATTAAGGAGAGGCCACGTTTCCTGAAACAGCCCGTCCCCATTATGACCCAAAGGAAAAGGGTGTGATCAATATCCTCTTTGAAAGGGATGGGAAAATGGCACCCTTCCCTGCACTCACACACTTTTTTCTGGCTCAGCAAGAAAGAGCAGGCCCTCCCAGCCTCTGCTCACCATCTGTGCTGAAAAAGGTGGAAATTACTAGTTTACCTTTTACCTTCAAGGAAAATTCCAGCAATTACAAAGTAGATGTAAAATATATATATATATATATATCTTAAGACAGATAACCTCTGGTTCTGAGACTCTTACTGTCTAAAGTTCAGAAAATTTCCTCAATTCTCTCTCATACCCAAGGCAGACTTAAAACAGAAAAATATTGGCAGAAAAGTGGTCAGAGAATGTATTCTGACAGGCTTAATGGAAGAAATGTGGATTCAGGATTTTTCTGCAGTCACACAGATAATTAAGGATTGAAAGGGCTCTGGGTTTTAGTTTATTTGTTCACCAACAGCTAATGATCATTAATAAGAATGGTAGTATTTGGTCAAAGCATTTGTCCTTTTTTTTTTTTTTTTAAGATTTTAGTTTTAAATAATCTCTATACCCAATGTGGGTCTAGATCTCACAACTCCAAGATCAAGAGTCACATGCTCTATCAACTGAGCCAGCCAGGCACTCCACCATTTGTCCTTTCTAAAATGTTTAAGTACTATCATCTTTGAGGATATCCTACCTGTCTATAGGCAGCTGGCATTTATAAGGGCATTAGGCACAAGCAAACCACTGGATAAATTAGTTAAAAATTTGTTTCTCTGGAGCATCTGAATGGCTCAGTGAGTTAAACATCTGACTCTGATTTCAGCTTAGGTCCTGATCTCTGAGTCATGAGATCAAGCCCTGCGTTGGGTTCCGTGCTGAGCATGGAGCCTGCTTGAGATTCTCTCTGCCCAACACCCGCCTCCCCCCCCCCCCCGCGCCCCAGCTTCCTCATGCTTGCTCTCTTTCTCTCCAAAAAAAAAAAAAATTGTTTTTCTTAAAGTGAATGTTGAGCATAATCATAGTCAAAGAATAAGGTTGTTTTTTTTTTTTTTTCAAATAATAATGAGGGACTTAGAACAGCAATGTGATAGTCCAGATAAGATCAGGTTGGGCCAAGAAATATAGATAAGAGGAACAGAATGATTGAGAACAGGAAATTTTCCTTTTTCTAGGAAAAGCTTCAGAATGCTCTTGACAGAACCCATTAGAGTCACCTTTTTAGTTATTGCATATATTTATGTTTAAATTAACTGTATAGTGAAAAGCATGTGGCACACATTTCCTTAATTTGACACTGTTAAACAGAAGATAAAGAATCAACTTAGCAGCAGGGTTTTTCTTTCTTTTCCTTTTTCTTTTAAGAGAAAGGAACATAGGGGCATCTGGGTGGCTCAGTCATTAAGCGTCTGCCTTCAGCTCAAGTCCTGATCTCGGGGTCCTGGGATCGAGCTCTGCATTGGGCTCCCTGCTCTGTGGGAAGCCTGCTTCTCCCTCTCCTGCTCCCCCTGCTTGTGTTCCCTCTCTCACTGTGTCTCTCTCTGTCAAATAAATAAATTTTAAAAATCTTTAAAAAAAAGAGAAAGGAGGATAACATTAAATGTAAACTTTGATTGCATCCCAATTTCAGGAACATAAAGAATATGACAGAAAAAGGGTGTGTATTGGAATCAGAGAGAATACAATAGTTTCCTTTCCGTAGCACAAGCTCACTAATGCTCTATTAAATTCAAACTACTCCAAATTAAAGAATATGTGACTTGTTTTTTCCTCTCCTGAGTATTACCACAAGGACTCCAGTGTCCAGACTGGACAGAAACAGGTAAGCAGAACTCTTACAGAATCTCATTTTATCAAAGCCAAGTCACATCCGGGATTCTATTTAATTAGAAGGGGACAATAGTGATTTTCATGTTTGGACTCTTCATTCAGGCGCCAGGAAACCGAATTGTATAAAGAAGCTCAGAGTCATAAGTTATGAGTCCTACCCTGGTCATGTGTCTCTCTAGGTCTTGTAGCACTATCAACCCTCTCCCCATTGCCTTTCCCCTGCCTCCTCCCACCCCCACCCTTCATACTTCCACTTATGTAGTTGCTCTGGAGACATTGTTACTGAAAAATTTCCCTTAAATGGAATAGTCACTCAATTATATATAAATGTATAAAACATACTATATATATAATTAAAGTAACTATCCTGTGTTGGACGTCATAGGGATCACCAGGATATCAAGTGGCACAAAAGGTTGGGTTTTTTGCTTTGTTTTATTTTGTTTTTGAGTGTAAAGCCTCTGATCTCATAGGCCATTTATGTGTTTATTCCACAAGATCATATTATATGAACAAGAGTTCTCAAGGCATAATAGAAAAGCAAAGGGAAAAAAAAACTAAACAAAACAAGATTTTCGTAACACTAATTGGTGCCTGGCCCTTTATTAACTCAACACTGTGGTATGAATGTTTGTGTCCTCCTCCATAGCATTTACATGTTGAAATCCTAATGTGATGGTATTAGGATGTGGAGCCTTTGGGAGGTGCAGAGGTCATGAGAGTGGAGCCCTCATAAATAGGATTAGTGCTTTTATAAAAAGAGACCCCACAGAGCTCCCTAGCCCCTTCCACCACATAAGGACAAGGTGAAAAGATAGCTGTCTATGAACTAGGAAGTGGGCCTTCACCAGAACATGACCAAACAGACACATTTATCTTGGACTTCCAGCCTCCAGAACTGTGAGAAACAAATGTCTGTTACTTGTAAGCTATCCAGTCTGTACTTTTTTGTTACAGAAGCCCAAATAGACTAAGACATTCAGGTCCTTCTATTAGGACAATGTACTCATCCCCTAACTGCTGGGTGCATTGGTTGTTAACAGTACACAGTTCTCAAAACTTCCAATACTGTGTTTAGCCCACAGTTTCCCCTTGTCCTGAAATATCTGGAAGGTTAAATAGTTAATGGCTGTCTGATATAGGAATACAATTCTAGGAGGTGAACAGAAATTTTATATTATATTGAAACTGTAAGATATTAAGGAAGGAAATTGAAGAAGCCACAAATAAATGGAAAGACATTCCATGCTTATGGATTGGAAGAATTAATATTGTTAAAATGCCCATACCACCAAAAACAGATTCAGTGCAAATGCTATCAAAATTCCAATGGCATTTTTTACAGAAATAGAACAAGCAATCCTAAAATTTGTGTGGAACTACAAAAGACCCTGACTAGCCAAAGCAATCTTAAGAAAGAAGAACAAAGCTGGAGGCACCATGCTTCCTCATTTCAAAATATATTACAAAGCTACGGTAATTAAAACAGTGTGGTATTGGCATAAAACCTGATACATAGATCAATGGAACATAATAAAGAGTCCAGAAATGAGGCTACATATTTGTGGTCAATTAATTTATAACAAAGGAACCAAGAATATACAATGGGAAAAAGACAGTCTCTTCAGTAAGTGGTGCTGGGAGAATTAGACAGCCACACACAAAAGAATAAAACTGGACCACTATATTACATCACACACAAAAATTAACTAAAAGTGGATTAAAGACTTGAAAGTAAAATATGATACTATAAAAATCCTAGAAGAAAACATAGGCAATAAGCTCCTTGACATAGGTTTTGGTGATAATTTTTTGACTCTAACACCAAAAGCAAAAGAAACAAAACCAAAAATAAACAAGTGAAACTATATCAAACTAAAAAGCTGCTGCACAGCAAAGGAAACCATCAACAAAATGGAAAGAAAGCCTATTGAATGGGAAAAAAAAATCATAGTCTGATAAGCTAATATCCAAACTATACAAAAAACTCATACAACTAAATAGCAAAAAGACAATCTGATGAAAAAATGGGTAGAAGATATGAACAGATCTTTTTCCCAAAGAAGACATACAGATGGCCAATAAGTACATGAAAAAATGCTCACCATCACTCATCATCAGGGAAATGCAAATCAAAACCACAATGAGATATCACCTTACACATCTCAGAATAGCTATTATAAAAAAACAAAACAAAACAAAAAAACAAATAAGTGTTGGTGAGGATGTGGAGAAAAGGGAACCTTTGAGCATTCTTGGTGGAAATGTATATTGATAGAACCACTATGGAAAATAGTATGGGGGGGTTTCTAAACATTTAAAAATAGAACTGCCATATGATCCAGCAATTCTGCTTCTGGGTATATTCAAAGAAAACAAAATACTAATTCAGAAAGATATATACACCTCCATGTTTCTTGCAGCATTATTTATAATAGTCAAGGTATAGAAACAATTTAAGTGTCCATTGATGAATAAATAGATCAAGAAATTGTGATATGTATATATATATATATATACATTTATAGAATAAAAATAAAATCTTGCCATTTATGGCAACAGGGATGGACTTCAAGGGTAAAATGCTAAGTGAAATAAGTCAGTAAGAGAAAGACAAATATTGTATGATCTTTTATATGTGGAATCTTAAAAACATAAAACAAAAAGCAAGCTCCTAGAAACAGAGAACAGATTAGTGGTTTAAAGAGGAGCAGGTGGAGCACAGGACTGGAGGAAATGGGTGCACTTATTTTTAAAGTTCAAATAAATTGATTAAATTAAAAATAGTTTCCAAAGATTTGATTTAATTTTATTTTAAATCAGTAAAATCCATAGTCGATTATCTTAAATTCCCACCTCTTACTGTTCAGTAATTATTTCCATTTATTATTATTATGTAAGAATTTCTGTGTACAGAAGACATAATAATTATACAACAGTGAATAATGTTGAGGTTTGTTTGTTTCTTTTTCCATCTGGCTTCTTATCTTTTTATTTTATTTTTTATTTTATTATTTTATTTTATTTTATTATTTTATTTTATTTTAATGTCATGTTAGTCACCATACAATACATCATTAGTTTTTGATGTAGTGATCCATGATTCATTGTTTTCATATAACACCACAATACATGCCCTCCTTAATACCCATCACCGGGTTAACCCATACAATGACGCTTCTCCCCTCAGTTTCTTTCTTGGAGTCCATAGTCTCTCATGGTTCATCTCCCCCTCCGATTCCCCCCCCCCTTCATTTTTCCCTTCCTTCTCCTAATGTCCTCCATGCTATTCCTTATGTACCACAAATAAGTGAAAGCAATATGTGATAATTGACTTTCCTGCTTGACTTATTTCACTTAGCATAATCTCCTCCAAACCCATCCATGATGATGGAAAAGTTGGGTATTCATCCTTTCTGATGGTTGAGTAATATTCCATTGTGTATATGGACCACGTATTTGTTTTTATTTTATTATTTTATTTTATTATTTTATTTATTTTATTTTGAGTTATGTTAATCACCATTAATTACATCATTGGTATTTGATATAGTGTTCCATGATTCATTGTTTGCATATAACACCCAGTGATCCATTCAGTACATGCCCTTTTTAATACCCATCACCAGGCTAACCCATCTCCACACCCCCCTCCCCTCCAGAATCCTCAGTTTGTTTCTCAGAATCCATAGTCTCTCATGGTTCCTCTCCACCTCCAAATTCCCCCGCTTCATTTTTCCCTTCCTACTATCTTCTTCTTTTTTGTTTTTGTTATGTTATGTTAATCACCATACATTATATCATTAGTTTTTGATGTAGTGTTCCATGATTCATTGTTTGCATATAACACCCAGTGCTCCATGCAGAACATGCCCTTTTTAATACCCATCACCAGGCTAACCCATCCTCCCAACACCTCACCTCTAGAATCCTCAGTTTGTTTTTCAAAGTCCATCGTCTCTCATGGTTCATCTCGCCCTCCGATTCCCCCCCTTCATTCTTCCCCTCCTACTATCTTTTTCTGCTGCTTCTTCTTCTTTTTTTTTTTTTTTTTAACATATAATGTATTATTTGTTTCAGAGGCACAGGTCTGTGATTCAACAGTCTTACAAAATTCACAGCACTCATCATAGCACGTAACCTCCCCAATGTCTATCACCCAGCCACCTCATCCCTCCCACCCCCCACCACTCCAGCAACCCTCAGTTTGTTTCCTGAGATTAAGAATTCCTCACATCAGTGAGATCATATGATACATGTCTTTCTCTGATTGACTTATTTCGCTCAACATAATACCCTCAAGTTCCATCCACATTGTTGCAAAAGGCAAGAATTCATTCCTTTTGATGGCTGCATAATATTCCATTGTATATATATATACCACCTCTTCTTTATCCATTCAACTGTCAATGAACATCTTGGCTCTTTCAATAGTTTAACTATTGTGGACGTTGCTGCTAAAAACATTGGGGTGCACGTACCCCTTCAGATCCCTACATTTGTATCTTTGGGGTAAATACCCAGTAGTGCAATTGCTGGATCATAGGGCAGCACTATTTTCAACTTTTTGAGGAACCTCCATACTGTTTTCCAGAGTGGCTGCACCAGCTTGCATTCCCACCAACAGTGTAGGAGGGTTCCCCTCTCTCCACATCCCCGCCAACATCTGTCATTTCCTGACATGTCAATTTTAGCCATTCTGACTGGTGCGAAGTGGTATCTCATTGAGGTTTTGATTTGGATTTCCCTGATGCTGAGCGATGTTGAGCACTTTTTCATGTGTCTCTTGGCCATTTGGATGTCTTCTTTGGAAAAATGTCGGTTCATGTCTTCTGCCCATTTCTTGATTGGATTCTTTGTTCTTTGGGTGTTGAGTTTGATGAGTTCTTTATAGATTTTGGATACTAGCCCTTTATCTGGTATGTCATTTGCAAATATCTTCTCCCATTCTGTCGGTTGTCTTTTGGTTTTGTTGACTGTTTCTTTTGCTGTGCAAAAGCTTTTTATCTTGATGAAGTCCCAATAGTTCATTTTTGCCCTTGCTTCCTTTGCCTTTGGCGATGTTTCTAGGAAGAAGGTGCTGTGGCTGAGGTCAAAGAGGTTGCTGCCTGTGTTCTCCTCTAGGATTTGAATGGATTCCTGTCTCACATTGAGGTCTTTCAACCATTTGGAGTCTATTTTTGTGTGTGGTGTAAGGAAATGGTCCAGCTTCATTCTTCTGCATGTGGCTATCCAATTTTCCCAACACCATTTGTTGAAGAGACTGTCTTTTTTTCCATTGGACATTCTTACCTGCTTTGTCAAAGATTAGTTGACCATAGAGTTGAGGGTCCATTTCTGGGCTCTCTATTCTGTTCCATTGATCTATGAGTCTGTTTTTGTGCCAGTACCATACTGTCTTGAGGATGACAGCTTTGTAATAGAGCCTGAAGTCCAAAATTGTGATGCTGCCAGCTTTGCTTTTCTTTTTCAACATTCCTCTGGCTATTTGGGGTCTTTTCTGGTTCCATACGAATTTGAGGATTATTTGTTCCATTTCTTTGAAAAAAGTGGATGGTATTTTGACGGGGATTGCATTGAATGTGTAGATTGCTCTAGGTAGCATTGACATCCACACAATATTTGTTCTTCCAATCCATGAGCATGGAACATTTTTCCATTTCTTTGTGTCTTCCTCAATTTCTTTCATGAGTATTTTATAGTTTTCTGATTACAGTATCTTATGGTTTTGGGTGCAATTGTAAATGGGATCGACTCCTTAATTTCTCTTTCTTCTGTCTTGTTGTTGGTGTATAGGAATGCCACTGACTTCTGTGCTTTGATTTTATATCCTGCCACTTTACTGAATTCCTGTATGAGTTCTAGCAGTTTTGGGGTCGAGTCTTTTGAGTTTTCCACATAAAGTATCATATCATCTGCAAAGAGTGAGAGTTTGACTTCTTCTTTGCCAATTCTGCTGCCTTTTATTTCTTTTTGTTGTCTGATTGCTGTAGCTAGGACTTCTAATACTATGTTGAATAGCAGTGGTGATAGTGGACATATCTGCCATGTTCCTGACCTTAGGGGGAAAGCTCTCAGTTTTTCCCCATTGAGAATGATATTCACTGTGGGTTTTTCATAGATGGCTTTGATGATTTTGAAGCATGTACCCTCTATACCTACACTTTGAAGAGTTTTGATTCAGAAAGGATGCTGTACTTTGTCAAAGGCTTTTCTGCATCTATTGAGAGGATCATATAGTTCTTGTTCTTTCTTTTATTAATGTATTGTATCACATTGATTGATTTGTGGATGTTGAACCAATCTTGCAGCCCAGGGATAAATCCCACTTGGCGATGGTGAATAATCCTTTGAATGTACTGTTGGGTCCTATTGGCTAGTATTTTGGTGAGAATTTTTGCATCCGTGTTCATCAGGGATATTGGTCTGTAACTCTCCTTTTTGATGGGGTCTTTGTCTGGTTTTGGGATCAAGTTAATGCTGGCCTCATAAAACGAGTTTGGAAGTTTTCTTTCCATTTCCATTTTTTGGAACAGTTTCAGAAGAATAGGTATTAATTCTTCTTTAAATGTTGGTAGAATTCCCCTGGGAAGCCATCTGGCCCTGGGCTTTTTTGGGGAGATTTTTTGATGACTGCTTCAACTTCCTTAGTGGTTATAGGTCTGTTCAGGTTTCTATTTCTTCCTGGTTCAGTTTTGGTAGTTCATACATCTCTAGGAATGCATCCATTTCTTCCAGATTATCTAATTTGCTGGCATAGAGTTGCTCATAATATGTTCTTATAATTGTTTGTATTTCTTTGGTGTTGGTTGTGATCTCTCCTCTTTCATTCATGATTTTGTGGATTTGGGTCATTTCTCTTCTCTTTTTGATAAGTCTGGCCAGGGGTTTATCAATCTTATTAATTCTTTCAAAGAACCATCTCCTAGTTGGTTGATCTATTCTACTGTTCTTTTGGTTTCCTATTTCATTGATTTCTGCTCTGATCTTTATTATTTCTCTTCTCCTGCTGGGTTTAAGCTTTATTTGCTGTTCTTTCTCCAATTCCTTTAGGTGTAGGTTTAGGTTGTGTATTTGAGACCTTTCTTGTTTCTTGAGAAAGGCTTGTATTGCTATATACTTTCCTCTTAGGACTGCCTTTGCTGTATCCCAAAGATTTTGAACAGTTGTGTTTTCATTTTCATTGGTTTCCATGAATATTTTTAATTCTTCTTTAATTTCCTGGTTGACCCATTCATTCTTTAGTAGGATGCTTTTTAGCCTCCATGTATTGGAGTTCTTTCCAACTTTCCTCTTGTGATTGAGTTCTAGTTTCAAAGATTTGTGGTCTGAAAATATGCAAGGAATGATCCCAATCTTTTGGTACTGGTTAAGACCTGATTTATGACCTAGGATGTGATCTATTCTGGAGAATGTTCCATGGGCACTAGAGAAGAATGTGTATTCTCTTGCTTTGGGATGGAATATATTGAATATATCTCTGAAGTCCATTTGGTCTTATTTAAAGTCTATATTTCCTTGTTGATCTTTTGCTTAGATGATATGTCCATTTCAGTGAGGAGGGTGTTAAAGTCTGCCACTATTATTGTATTGTTGTCGATGTGCTTCTTTGCTTTTGTTATTAATTGGCTTTTATAATTGGCTGCTCCCAAGGGGAGCATAGATATTTACAAATATTTGGGGCATAGATATTTACAAATATTTATGGGCATAGATATTTACAAATGTTAGATCTTGTTGGATAGACCCTTTAAGTATGATATAGTGTCCTTCCTCATCTCTTATTATAGTCTTTGGTTTAAAATCTAATTTGTCTGATATAAAGATTGCCATTCCAGCTTTCTTTTGGTGTCCATTAGCATGGTAAATGGTTTTCCACCCCTTCACTTTCAATCTGGGGGTGTCTTTGGTTCTAAAATGAGTCTCTTGCAGACAGCATATTGATGGGTCTTGTTTTTTTTTATCCAATCTGATAGCTTGTGTCCTTTGATTGGGGCATTTAGCCCATTTACATTCAGGGTTACTATTGAAAGATAGGAATTTAGTGCCATTGTATTGCCTGTAAGGTGACCGTTACTCTATATTGTCTGTGCTCCTTTCTGGTCTATGTTACTTTTAGGCTCTCTTTGCTTAGAGGACCTCTTTCAATATTTCTTGTAGTGCTGGTTTTGTGTTTGCAAATTCCTTCAGTTTTTGTTTGTCCTGGAAGCTTTTTATCTCTCCTTCTATTTTCAATGACAGCCTAGTTGGTTATAGTATTCTTGGCTGCATATTTTTTCATTTAGTGTTCTGAATATATCATGCCAGTCCTTTCTGGCCTGCCAGGTCTCTGTGGATAGCTCTGTGGCCAATCTAATGTTTCTACCATTGTAGGTTATAGATCTCTTGTCCCAAGCTGCTTTCAAGATATTCTCTTTGTCTCTGAGTCTTGTAAGTTTTACTTCTAGATGTTGGGTATTGACCTATTTTTATTGATTTTGAGGGGGATTCTCTGTTCCTCCTTGATTTTGATGCCTGCTTCCTTCCCCAAATTAGGGAAGTTCTCTGCTTTAATTTGCTCCAATAGAATTTCTTCCCTTCTCTCTCTTTCTTTTTCTGGGATCCCAATTATTCTAATACTGTTTTGTCTTATGGTATCATTTATCTCTCAGATTCTGCCCTCATGATCCAGTAGTTGTTTACCTCTCTTTTTCTCACCTTCTTTATTTTCCATCATTTGGTCTTCTATATCACTAATTCTCTATTCTGCCTCATTTATCCTAGCAATTAGAGCCTCCATTTTTTATTGCACCTCATTAATAGCCTTTTTTATTTTGACTTAGTTAGATTTTAGTTTTTTTTTTATTTCTCCAGAAAGGGTTTTTCTAATATCTTCCATGATTTTTTCAAGCCCAGCTAGTATCTTTATAATCGTCATTCTGAACTCTAGTTCTGACATCTTACTAATGTCCATATTGATTATTTCCCTGGCAGTCAGTACTGCCTCTTGTTCTTTTTTTGAGGTGATTTTTCCATCTTGTCATTTTGTCCAGAGGAGAATAGATGAATGAGAGGACAAAATGCTAACAGGGTAACAATGACCCCAGAAAAATATACACTAAACAAATCAGAGGAGACCTGAAACTGGGGGAAACAAAAGGGAAAGAAAGAGAAAAGAAAAAACAAGAAAAAAATAAAAACAAACAAACAGAATATGATCAAATATGAATCAGGCTGGTGAATAGATCACTGCCACATACTAGATTTTGCACATATTTTGGTCTGTTGGAAGAATGTGCCTCCCAAAATTTTAAAGAAAGAAAAGCTTATATATGTACAAAAACAAGGGTAAATATGATGAAGGGATGGAATATAACTGTAAAGATAAAAATTATAAAAGATTTTATAAAAGGAATTGATAAGGGTGCCTGGGTGGCTCAGTTGGATAAGCAACTGCCTTCAGCTCAGGTCATGATCCCAGGGTCCTGGGATCGAGTCCTGCATTGGGCTCCCTGCTCTGCGGGGAGCCTGCTTCTCCCTCTCCCACTGCCCCTGCTTGTGTTCCCTCTCTCGCTGTGTCTCTCTCTGTCAAATAAATAAATTAAATCTTTAAAAATAAAAAAGGAATTGATAAGATAAGAAGTTGTTTGAAAAAAGAAAGAAGAGGATTTAAAAAAAAAAAAAAGGAGAGAATGTGATCAGTCAGGAGACCAGAACAAAGCCATACACTAGAGATTTAGGGTATATTTTGGTCTGTTAGTAGAAACTGTATCCCAAAATTTTAAAGAGAGAACAACTTATATATACCAAAAATAAGGTTAACTACTATGAAGGGATAGAATATGACTCTAAAAATGATAAATAAAAAGATTTTTTTAAAAAGGGATTGGTAAGATGTTGGTTGAAAAATGGAAAATGAAAAATTCAAAAAAAAAAAAAAGAAAATTAAAAAAATAACTTTGAAAGACTAAAGAATCATGGTAAAAAAGCCATGAATTCTATGTGCTGTATTCCCCTAGTTCTGGAGTTTTGCCATTCTCATTGACTAGTAAATGGCCTGGCTGGCTGTTCTTGCTGATCTTCTGGAGGAGCAGCCTGTTGCTGTGGTTCTCAAATGTCTTTACCAGAGGCAGAATTGCCCCGCCCTTGCCCGTTGGCTAAGTAATCTGCTGGGGTTTGCTCTCAGGAGCTTTTGTTCCCTGCAAGATTTCCATACAGCTTTAGAGGATGAGAGTGAAAATGGCGGCCTCCCAATCTCTGCCCCGGAGGAGCTGAGAACTCGGGGCCCCCTCCTCAGTGCGCCCCCAGAGAAAAGCAGTCAATCACTCTCATCTCCCCGGTCTCTGGCTGCACTCCATGCTCACCTGGCCTGTGACCAAGCACTTCTAGCTCTGGCACCTGACCCTGTTTGGAGTCTCCAAATCCAGCAGGTCCCTGTGGTGCACTCCTGTGCTGCTCCCCCCCGGGGGAGGAAGGGGAGTCTCCCTGGATCTGCCACTTGTTGGGTCCCTGCTGGGAAAGCAGTGGCCCGACTGTGCTGTGGATCACAGTTCATGGCAACCCCGAGCAGAGAACCCACTCCCTGGCTCCATCTCTGCAGCTGGCTTCCCCACTCTGATACCTGGGAGCTCTCCCGCACTCAGGCACCCCTGGTCTTTCTTGACCTTGGGCGTCCGGAGACCACACTGTCCCAGCGAGGGTTCCACCACCCACTTAGCCACTGGAGTGACATCCCTCAGCAGAGCCGATTTCTAAAATTTCTGATTTTATGCTCTGCTGCTCTATCATTTGCCAGTAGTGTCTGAGGGAGATCCCCTCCCCTGCCACCTATCTTCCTGAATATCACCTCGGATTCACTTCTCCACACTTCGTACCTTCCAGAAAGTGGTCACTTTTCTGTTCAGAGAGTTGTTGCTATTCTTATCTTCGATCTCCTGTTGAGTTTGTAGGTGCTCAGAATGGTTTAATACCTTTCTAGCTGAATTCCTGGGACCAGACACAATTTAGATCTTCTATTCCTCTGCCAACTTTCTCTGGACCGTATTGTCTT
This sequence comes from Mirounga angustirostris, assembly GCF_029215605.1. Classification (NCBI taxonomy): domain Eukaryota; kingdom Metazoa; phylum Chordata; class Mammalia; order Carnivora; family Phocidae; genus Mirounga; species Mirounga angustirostris. Next base: position 90,834,219 of record NW_026991718.1, on the reverse strand, counting down.
TATCCATTAATCTGTTGAAGAGCATCTCGGCTCTTTCCACAGTTTGGCTATTGCAGACATTGCTGTTATGAACATTGGGGTGAATATGGTCCTTCTTTTCACTACATCTGGGTCTTTGGGGTAAATACCCAGAAGTGTGATTGCTGGGTCATAGGGTAGCTCTATTTTTAATTTTTGAGGAACTGCCACACTGTTTTCCAAAGTGGCTGTACCAACTTGCATTCTCACCAACAGTGTAAGAGGGTTCCCCTTTCTCTCCAGCATTTGTTGTTTCTTGCCTTGTCAATTTTTGCCATTCTCACTGGTGAAAGGTAGTATCTCAGTGTGGTTTTGAATTGAATTTCCCTGGTTGCTAATGATGATGAACATTTTTTCATGTGTCTGTTAGCCATTTGTATGTCTTCTTTGGAGAAGTGTCTGTTCATGTCTTCTGCCCATTTTTTGACTTGACTATTTGTTTTTTGAGTGTTGAGTTTAAGAAGTTCTTTATAGATCTTGGAAATCAGCGCTTTGTCTGTAGTGTCATTTGCAAATATCTTCTCCCATTCTGTGGGTTGCCTCTTTGTTTTGTTGATTATTTCCTTTGCTGTGCAGAAGCTTTTTATCTTTTTTTTTTTTTTAATTTTATTCTTATGTTAATCCCCATACATTACATCATTAGTTTTAGATGAAGTGTTCCATGATTCATTGTTTGTGCACAACACCCAGTGCTCCATGCAGAATGTGCCCTCCTCAATACCCACCACCAGGCTAACCCATCCTCCCACCCCCCTCCCCTCTAGAACCCTCAGTTTGTTTTTCAGAGTCTATCGTCTCTCATGGTTCGTCTACCCCTCCGATTTCCCCCGCTTCATTCTTCCCCTACCACTACCTTCTTCTTCTTAGAAGCTTTTTATCTTGATGAAGTCCCAAAAGTTCATTTTTGCCTTTGTTTCACTTGCCTTCAGAGATGTATCTTGAAAGAAGTTGCTGTGGCCGATGTCAAAGAGGTTACTGCCTATGTTCTCCTCTAGAGTTTTGATGGATTCCTGTCTCATATTGAGGTCTTTCATCCATTTTGAGTTTGTCTTTGTGTATGGTGTTAGAGAATGGTCAAGTTTCATTCTTCTGTATATAGCTGTCCAATTTTCCCAGCACCATTTATTTGAGAGACTTTTTTCCATTGCATATTTTTTTCCTGCTTTGTCGAAGATTATTTGACCATAAAGTTGAGGGTCCATATTTGGGCTCTCTATTTTGTTCCATTGGTCTGTATGTCTGTTTTTGTGTCAGTACCATGCTGTCTTGGTGATCACTGCTTTGTAATATAGCTTGAAATCAGACAACGTGATGCCCCTATCTTTGGTTTTCTTTTTCAACATTTCCTTGGCGATTCAGGGTTTTTTCTGATTCCATACAAATTTTAAGATTGTTTTTTCCAGCACTTGGAAAAATGTCATTGGGATTTTGATCAGATGGCATTGAAGGCATATATTGCTCTGGGTAGCATAGACATTTAACAATGTTTATCCTTCCGATCCATGAGCATGGAATGTTTTTCCATTTTTTGTGTCTTCTTCAATTTCTTTCATGAGTGTTCTGTAGTTCCTATTGTATAGATCCTTTACCTCTTTTGTTAGGTTTATTCTGAGGTATTTTATTGTTTTTGGTGTTATTGTAAATGGAATTGTTTCTCTAATTTCTCTTTCTACCAATGCATTGTTAGTACATAAGAAAGCAACGATTTCTGTGCATTGATTTTGTATCCTGACACATTACTGATTTCCTGGATGAGTTCTAGTAATTTGGGGGTGGGGTCTTTTGGATTTTCCACATAAAATATCATGTCATCTGTGAAAAGAGAGAGTTTGACTTCTTCTTTGCCAATTTGAATACCTTTTATTTTGTTGTTGTTGTTGTTGTCTGATTGCTGTTGCTAGGGCTTCTAGTACTACATTGAACAATAGTGGTGAGAATGGACATCCTTGACGTGTTCCTGATCTTAAGGGAAAGGCTCTCAGCTTTTCCCCACTAAAGATGGTATTTGCTGTGGGTTTTTCATAGATGGATTTTATGAACTTGAGGAATGTTCCCTCTATCCCTATACTCCGAAGTGTTTTAATCAGGAAAGGATGCTGTATTTTGTCAAATGCTTTTTCTGCATCAATCGAGAGGACCACATGGTTGTTCTCTCTCCTCTTATTAATGTGTTCTCTCATACTGATTGATTTGCAAATGTTGAACCACCCTTACATTCCGGGGATAAATCCCACTTGGTCATGGTGGTTGATCCTTTTAATGTATTGTGGTTCCTATTAGCTAGGATTTTGTTGAGGATTTTGGAATCCATATTCATCAGGGATATCGTCCTGAAATTCTCCTTTTTTGATGGGATCTTTGCCTGGTTTGGGGATTAAGGTAATGCTGGCTTCATGGGATGGGTCTGAAAGCTTTCCTTGTTTCTATTTTTTTAAACAGCTTCGGGAGAATGGGTATTATTTCTTCCTTGAATGTTTGGTAGAATTCCCCAGGGAATCCATCAGGCCCTGGACTCTTATTTTTTGGGAGGTTTGTAATCACTGCTTCAATCTCGTTACTGGTTATTGGCCTATTCAGGTTGTCAATTTCTTCCTGTTTCAGTCTTGGGAGTTTATAAGTTTCCAGGAAGGCATCCATTTATCCAGGTTGATCAGCTTATTGGCATATAGTTGTTGATAATAATTTCTAATAATTATTTCTATTTCTTTGTTATTAGTCATGATCTCTCCCCTTTCATTCATAATTTTATTAATTTGGGTCATTTGTCTTTTCTTTTGGATAAGTCTGGCCGGTAGTTTATTGATCTTATTAATTCTTTCAAAGATCCAACTTCTAGTTTCGTTGATCTGATCTACTGTGTTTCTGGTTTCTAATTCATTGATCTCTGCTCTAATCTTAATTATTTCTCTTCTAATGCATGGCTTAGGCATCATTTGTTGCTTTTTCTCCAGTTCTTTAAGGTGTGAAGTTAGTTGGTGAATTCGGGATTTTTTTTTTTTTTTGAGTGAGGCTTGGATGGCTATGTATTTCCCCCTTAGGACCACCTTTGCAGTATCCCATAGGTTTTGGACCAATGTGTTTTCATTCTCATTGGTTTCCATGAATTGTTTAGGTTCTTTGATTTACTGGTTAACCCAAACCTTCTTGAGCAAAGTGGTCTTTCGCTTACAAGTGTTTGAATTTCTTCCAAATTTTTTCTTGTGATTGAGTTCCAGTTTTAAAACATTATGGTCCGAGGATATGCAGGAATCAAACTCAATCTTTTGGTATCAGTTAAGACCTGATTTGTGACCCATTATGTGATCTATTCTGGAGAAAGTTCTGTGTGTGCTTGAGAAGAATGAGTATTCTGTTGTTTTAGGCTGGAATGCTCAGTTTATATCTATGAGGTCCATCTGGTCCAGTGTGTCATTCAAAGATCTTATTTCTTTGTTGATTTTCTGCTTCAATGGTCTGTCTATTGCTGAGAGTGGAGTATTGAGGTCTCCTACAATTAATGTATTGTTATCAATATGACTCTTTATTTTGCTTAACATTTGGCTTATGTAGATTTCTGCTCCCATGTTGGGGGCATAGATATTTACAATTGTTAGATTTTCTTGTTGGATAGACCCTTTAAGAATGATATAGTGTCCTTTTGGGGCACCTGGGTGGCTCAATTGGTTAAGAGACTGCCTTTGGCTCAGGTCATGATCCTGGAGTCCCGGGATTGAGTCCCGCATCGGGCTCCCTGCTCAGCGGGGAGTCTGCTTCTCCCTCTGACCCTACCCCTCTCAAGCTCTCTCTCTCTCATTCTCTCTCTCAAATAAATAAATAAAATCTTTAAAAAAAAAAAGAATGATATAGTGTCCTTTTGTGCCTCTAACTACAGTCTTTAGTTTAAAATCTAATTTGTCTGATATAAGAATTGCTACCCCAACTTTCTTTTGAGTTCCATTGGCATGGAAGATGCATCTCCATCCCTTTACTTTCTGTCTGGATGTATCTTTAGGTTCAAAATGAGTCTCTTGTAGACAGCATATGGATGGGTCCTGTCTTTTTATCCAATCTGCAACCCTGTGCAGTTTTATGAGAGCATTTAGGCCATTCACGTTGAGAGTGATTATTGAAAGATGTGAATTTATTGTCGTCATGTTGTCTGTGACATCCTTGTTTCTATAGATTGTCTCTGTAAATTTCTGTTCTATATCACTCTTGGGGTCTTTCTCCTTTGATAGAACCCCCCTTAATATTTCTTGCAGGGCCGGCTTAGCGGTCACATATTCTTTCAGTTTCTGCTGGTCTTGGAAGCTCTGCATCTCTCCATCCATTCTAAATGTCAGCCTTGCTGGATAAAGTATTCTTGGCTGCATGTTCTTCTTGTTTAGTACCCTGAATATGTCTTGCCAGCCCTTTCTGGCTTGCCAGGTCTCTGTGGATAGGTCTGACATTATTCTGATTTTCCTCCCTCTGTACATAAGGGATCTCTTCCCCCTAACTGCCCTTAAGATGGTTTCCTCGGTTCTAAGATTTGTGAATTTTACTATTTCATGCTGGGACGTTGGTCTGTTTTCCTTGATCTTGGGAGGGGTCCTCCCTGCCTCTAGGACTCGAATGTTTGTTTCATTCCCCAGATTAGGGAATTTCTCAGCTACTATTTGCTCAAATATATCTTCTACTCCTCTCTCTCTCCACCCCCTCAGGAATCCCAATAATTCTAACATTGGAACGTTTCATGGTGTCACTTATTTTTCTAATTCTGTTTTCACGGATTTTGAGTTTTTTCTCCCTGGCCTCCTCTTTTTCCTTCTTTTCTATTGATTGGTCTTCTAGATCACTAATTCATTCTTCTGCCTCGTTTACCTTAGCTGTTACAGTATCTAGATTAGATTGGATCTCATTGATAGAATTTTTAAGTTCTGCCAGTTCAGCTTTCATTTCTTCCATTAGAGACTTCACGTTGCCATTAATCGATTTTTCCATTCTAGCTATCGTCTTCACAACTGCTACCCTGAATTCCATTTCCAACACCTTGGTTATATCCATATCCATTTGTAAATCTGTGGCAGAAGTCACATTCTCTGTATCTTTCCTCTTTTGGGGGTTCCTCCTCTCAGTCATTCTGTTGAGGGGTGGTTGAGGGAATGTACAGAATCCAAATTATTGACCACAACCCAAGCAAGATACACCTGTTTTATTGGGCCCTTAAGGATGTTGGTCTCTTTTTCTACCAGTTTGGGAGGGAGGGGCCTGCTGCAATGTTACTCTGGCAACCCTGTTTGGGCAGAGTTGCCCTGCCCCCTGTGGGCAGGGGGAAGGGTTCCATGAAAACTGTTTTTGGGGGGCTTTTGTTCTCTGACAGCTTTCCCTGGCAGCTTTCTGCATCTCTTGCAAGAGTCAGAGCAGAAGAGACCATTTCCTACCCTTTGCCTCAGAACAGAGAGATTACAGTCTGTTCTTCAGTGAGCTCTCCAGGCCACACTGTCTCTGTTTCTGTCTGTGCTGCTATAAACTGCAGTGTCCTGGGTTGTGCACCCTTCAGCTGGGCTCCCAGTCCTCACCTCCAGGTTAGGGCATGGGGGCACCTCTCTGCCCTTTGTGTTTCTAAAACCACCAGCCACCCCCAGCTCACATATGTGGCCCTGCACAGTCCAGGGGGCTGCCCTAAAGTCCTTTCCCCATTCCTACTTGTCTGCGAGTCTGTCCTGTCCCCAGTCGGGAGGCTATTGCTCACTGGTGGTGCAGGATCCCCACAGCTCCCTCCCCCTTCCATTTATCTTCTGATATGTGCCTGCAGAATCATGGCTCCCCGCTTCATACCTCAATACCAACCACCCGCGATATTCTGTTTGTAGAGATGCGGATCTATCTTCTTACATCTTAGGCTGATTTTGTGGGTGTTCAGTGGTCTGGTGGATATCCAGCTGAATTCCGCAGACTGGTTGAAATTGGGGCCCCTATTTCTCTGCCATCTATTTTCAGGGTCTGGCTTCTTATCTTAAAAGAGTAAACTTTCTGGTCTGACATGTAAGGAATTTGAAAGTTATCACTCCTTCCCTCAACAAGAGAAAAACTAAACAAACTGAAAATCAACTCTCTTCTTAGATTCATCAGAGAATTAATGTCACAAACTACTGCTCCCAAAACTGTGGAGACAGAGAAATACAGAGACTCACTGCTTACTGGAAGCAGAACCCACCAGTAGAAAAACTTAATCAGTAATCGACTAGTTGCTGAAGAATGAACACAGGTTCCTGGAGACGCAACCTTGAGGGGACCTCACACTTTATGAGTTTTATCTCCAAGAATTCTATCAGGTTCTCAGGGTGAAGTTCAGAGAAAATTTCCCACATGCTTCCAGCAGGAGGAGGCAAGTAACCACAGGGAGAAAATGTGCCCAGAGCATTCTGTTCTCCTTCCCAAAAAACTCCTTCAAGAAAAACCATTTGAGTCTAACCCAATATGGATTAAGGAAAATATCAATCTAATGCTTGCTGTCCACCTTAAGGGAAGAAAAATAAAAGACTGTGTAAGTCATAGGTCAGAAGCACAGACCTGCTAAAAGGCTGAGACTTAAATATAATGCTTCCTCTCGCCTCACCTAATTCACCATGGTATCAATAAGAACTCTGTATCATAACAGGGGATACAACTGAAAAAACTGCAAGTGTCAGACCTTATTTAAGAAAAAAAAAATCTCTAGGCAAACCCAAAGACAAAAAGGAGAAAACAAAAAAAGAAGAAGAACACTAGAGGAAATTAAGCTTCTGATGCTGTCAGCTACAGCACATATAAACACAGTCTACTAGCCTGTTCAGGAAAAACACCTCACACTAAAGACCTGTTTCTATACTCAATATATCATGTGATCTTTCAGAAAATTACAAGACACACTAAAAGACAAAACTAAACAAAAACAGACAAAACAGCACAGTCTGAAGAGATAGTGCAATCATCAGAGCCAGATTCAGATAACATAAATTTTGAAACTAGGGAATTTGAATTAACTATGATAATATGCTAAAGGCTTTGATGGAAAAAAGACAACATGCAAGAGCAGATGGGAATGTAAGCAGATAAATGGAAACTTCAAAGGAAATGTTATAAATCAAAAACTAACAGAAATGAAGAATGTCTTTTATGGACTTGTCAGCACACTGAACACAGCCAAGTGAAAAAAATCAGTAAGCTTGAATATGTATCACCAGAAATTTTCCAAACTGAAAAACAAATAAAAAAGAAATAATAGAACATCCAAGGACTGTGGGACAATTTCAAAAGATGTAGCTTTACATGTAATGGGAATACCAGCAGGAAAAAAAAAAAAAAAAAATATATATATATATATATATATATATATATATATATATATGAAGAGAAGAGATATTTGAAGTAATAATGGCTGAGAATTTTCTGAGATAAATGACAGACACCAGCCACAGAATCAAGAATCCCAGAGAGCACCAAGCCAAATAATACAAAAAAATATATATCTACACTTAGACATACTATATTCATAATGCTGAAAATCAAAGACAAAGACAAAATCTTGAAAGAAGTCAGGGGGGGAAACACCATACCTACAAAGAAACATGGAAAAGAGTTCTATCGTATTTTTTTTTTTTTACAGAAACTATGCAAACAAGAAGAAAGTGAAGTGGATATTGAAAGTGTTGAAAGGAAAACTCCACGAATTTACAGTATTGTATCCAATGAAATTATTCTTCACAAGTAAAGGAGAAATAGACTTTCTCAGACAAATAAAAACAGAGAATTCATCATGTTGAGCTTTTGTTTAGAGAACTTGGTATACTCATCTATTAATTTCAGGAATATTTTGTTGCTGATTCTTAGGGATTTTCTAGAGACCATCATGATCAGGTCATTTGTGAACAAGGATGTTTTTATTTTTCCCTTTACAGTCTGTATATCTTTTATTTCCTTTTCTTGTCTTATTGTATTTGCTAAGACTTCCAGTATGATGCTCCCATATACTTCCTCTTTTCTCACACAGTATTTACCTAATTGTTACCATCTTCCATTAATATGGTATATTTTATACAATTGATGAGCTAATACTGATATATTATTATTAACTGAAGTTCATATTAAGGCTCATTCTTTTTGTTGTACAGCTCTGTGGGTTTTGACAAACACACAATGTATGTATCCATTACTACAGTATCATAATGAATAGTGTTACTGCTTAAAAGTCCCCTGTACTCTACGTACTCATCCCTCCCTCTCCCCCCAGAACCCTCCCCCCCACACACATATACAATCTTTTTACTATCTCAGTGGTTTTTCCTTTTCTCAAATGTCATATAGCTGGAATCCTACACAATGTAGCCTTTCCAGACTGGTTTCTTTCACTTAGCAATATGCATTTAAGATTCCTCTATGTTTCTTTGGTGACCTGATAGCCTATTTCTATTTATCCCCAAGTTATATTCTATTGTATGGAAAGTATGTACCACATTGTATATAACACAGTTTGCTTATCCATTTACTTGTTGAAGGACATGTTGGTTGTTTCCAAGTTTGGGCAATTATGAAGATACCATAAATATTTATGTGCAGTTTTCTGTGTGGACATAAATTTTCAACTCATTGACTAACTGCACAGAAGCATGATTGGCATATGGTATGGTAAGTCTATGCTTAGCTTTGTAAGAAAATACCAAAGTATTTTCCAAATTTACAATTTTGCATTCCCACCAGCCATAAATGAAAGCTCCTGTTGCTCCACATTCTCACCAGCATCTGATGCTATCACTGTTTTAGGTTTTAGCCAATCTAGTAAGTGTAGAGTGTAGCATCTCATTGTGGAATCTAATTGTTGTTTTAAATATAAATCTGTAATGATATATGTTGAACATCTTTTCATATACTTATGTGCCATTTGTATATCATTTTTAGCGTGGTGTCTAATCAGATATTTTGTTTTCTTATTGTTGAGTTTTAAAAGTGTTTTGTATATTTTGGATACAAGTCCTTTAACAGATATGTGTTTTGCAAATATTTTTTCTTCCAGTCTGTGGCTTTTCATTCTTTTAACAGAGTCTTTTATAGAGCTGAAGTTTTTAATTTTAAGTCCAACCTATTAACTTTTTTTTTCCACAAAAAAACTATTGCCAATAAGTCTGGCTGACATTATAATTACCGAGAGTAGGTCACCCTAGATTTTCCCCTATGTTATCTTGTGAGAGTTTTACATTGTGAGAGTTCTGTTTTACATTTACATCTACAATCCATTTTTAGTTAATTTTTGTGAAAGTTCTAAGATTTTTTTTTTTTGTATGTGGATGACCAGTTTAGCACCATTTGTTGAAAAGACTATTGACTCCATTGATTTGCCTTTGATCATTTGCAAAAATCAGTTGATGTTATTTGTGTGGGTATATTCCTGGGTTCTTTATCCTATTCCACTGATCTATTTGCCTATTCTGTCACCAATATTATACTGTCCTGATCACTGTAACTTTATAGTAACTCTTAAAATTAAAAAAAAGTGTTAACCTATATAAACTTTAGAATAAGTGTGTTGATATCCACAAAGTAACTTTCTGAGAATTTGATTGGGATTGCACTGAATCTCTAAATCAATTTGTGATGAACTGACATCTTAAAAATGTTAAATTTCCTACTCATGAACATGAAATATCTCTCCATTTATTTAGATCTTCTTTGATTTCTTTCATTAGCATTTTTGTGGCTTTCTTCATATAGATCTTGTACATGTTTTGTTTTATGTATTCATAGTGCTTTGTTGTTAGAAGAATTCTACTCTATTTCTGAAAGAAATCTTGAAAACTATAGTTTTAGAAACATTTCATGAAAATAGTTACACAGCCCCATTTTCTCTAATAAAAGTGAATTTCATAAGAAGTTAATTTGCCAGGAGTTTGGGAAGAGGGAGAGAGGGGGTAAATAGGTGGAACACAAGGAAGTTTTAAGGCAGTGAAACTAATGGTGGATACATGACATTACATGTTTGCCAAAACCCATAGAAATGTACAACACAAAGAGTAAACCTTACTGGAAACTATTGTCTTTTGAAATAATAATGTATCAATGTTGACATTTATCAATTATAAGAAATACATCACACTAATGCAAGATGTTAATAAATGAGAAAACTGTGAGGTGGGGAGTATGTGGGAATTCTCTGTACTTTCTGTACAATATTTTGTAAACCTAAACTGTCTTTAAAAATAAAGTATGGGATGCCTGGGTGGTTTAATCTTTTAAGTGTCTGACTCTTGATTTTGGCTCAGGTCATGATCTTGGGGTTGTGAGATCGAGCCCCATGTCAAGCTCTGCACTGTGTGTGGAGCCTGCTTAAGATTCTCTCTTTCTCTCTCTTCCCTTCCCCTCTCCCTCCATGCTCTCTCTTTCTCTAAAATAAATAAATAAATAAATAAATAAATAAATAAATAAATAAATAAATAAAGCATGCTATTTTTTTAAGTCACCCAATCTTTTCTATTAGCTTTTTTTGAGAATAGGATGTTTAGCCTAAAACTTATTTTTTTAAACTTGAAATAAACCCCAATTACTATATAAGATTGTTAAGATTACTTCTTGTTTTATTTTTTTTTAAATTTTTATTTATTTGACAGAGAGAGAGAGAGCGAGAGAGGGAACACAAGCAGGGAGAGTGGGAGAGGGAGAAGCAGGCTTCCCGCAGAGCAGGGAACCTGATGCAGGGCTTGATCCCAGGACCCTGGGATCATGACCTGAGCCTAAGGCAGACGCTTAACGACTGAGCCACCCAGGTGCCCTTACTTCTTGTTTTATAAATTGCAGTAACAAAATAACCACAAGACATGAAAAGAGAAAGACCAACTCTTATTTTTCAGGCCATTTCCCATTAAACAATATAACAAAAATAAATAAATGGGCATCATTTATGCAAAAGCTTATGTGCTTTATGGTTCTAAGCCCATGGTAAATGTGACTTATTGTATGAGTCAACATGCTCCTTGGAGTCTAATTGCTGAATTTTAAGTGGTGACCTACTTATTATTGCTTGATAGTGGGTTCAACAGGAGCAGTTTCTTATATGGATGCCTTTCAACACTCCTCTCTTCTCCCCATCACTCCACCCACTCCTAAGCCCACCCTGAATGGCTGCAGCTATGAGCAGCATGAGGAGTGGGAATGTCTAATTATAGCCATAGAAAGCAGTTGGCAGCAGAGTTACAGTCCATCCAGTAATGTGGCTTTGGTGGTACAAGAGGACTCAAAGCTGACGCCAATTTTATTTACTTATGTCTCAAAGTTCAAAACAGTACATGGAAAGAATTATCACTACTGGAGTCAGAAGGGTCAATGTAAAAGGAAGTCTCTAAACTCCTCTCTCCCCCAGCACAATTGCCACTCCGGGGTATACAGAATTGGATCAAGCAGAGCCCTCAGTTCAATCGGTCCATGCTGTGCTCTTGGCTTACTTTCACTGATTGATGGTTTGATTAATTAATTAATTCATTGTTTTGCACTTTATTCCTATTGCTGCTATTCTTCTTCCTCAGTAGACGTCCATGCTAATAGGTTTAATAAATGTCCTCGTACATGTACATATCTTTGAATGGGAGTGATTTTTCCCCTTCTATCTTTTTCTATTTTTTATTATTACAATGCCAAAAAGTCTCATGAAACAACAGCATCTCCAAAGGGAGCCTGGACTGAAGCTACTTGAAATTTGTCACCTTGCCGGGCACGCTGGCCTAGTGGTGCATGGAGATGTAGGGGACATAGAGTGGACATCCTGCACAGGTAGGGGAAGCCACCAGCTGTGGTCAGGACTCAGAGATGATCTTCATTAAGACCAGATTAAAACCTCAGAGTTGTGTGAATTTGAATAGGTTAGAATTTTATAAGAAGTAAACTAGGCTATTGACTGTAAAATGAGATCCTTGTAGAATGGCAGAGTATGTAACCCCAAAATATGCCACTTTGGCATAAAAATTATTTTAAGCTAAAGCCACTTAAAAAAATAGTAGTTGCAAGCAAGAAGGGCATTTTAATCTTCCTTTTCTTCTTAAAAGTAGGAGGTTAAAAGTTCTCATGCGAAACATGCCATTCCTGTACCAGAAGGAAAGGAATATTCTTATCATCAAGGATGAGAAGCTGAAACCTGGAGAATTCTATACAAACAGACCTTGTTAAAAATAATTCTTATCGGGGCGCCTGGGTGGCTCAGTCATTAAGCGTCTGCCTTCGGCTCAGGTCATGGTCCCGGGGTCCTGGGATCGAGCCCCGCGTCGGGCTCCCTGCTCAGCGGGAAGCTTGCTTCTCCCTCTCCCACTTCCCCTGCTTGCGTTCCCTCTCTCGCTGTGTCTCTCTCTGTCAAATAAATAAATAAAAATCTTAAAAAATAATAATAATAATAATTCTTATCTTCCTTTACCCTCCCCACATAGTTTGATTTTTTCCCCCACAATTGCCTCTCTTTGCTCAACCCACTATAAAAGCAGGCAGGTTTTGCCATTTCTTGGAGTTTCTTTGAGTCTTCATTCCTTATGAAGTTTCCTGTGTCATGTAAAACCTATATAAATGTGTATGATTTGCTCTGATTCATTTGTTTCTCAGTTTAACTTTCAGGCCCAGCCAACAAAACTCTAAGAGGGTAGACGGAGAATTTTGCCTCCCCTACACTCTGAAATGAAAAGTGGGAGATTGGAATGTTGTTTTTAAAGGTCTCTTCTCCCTTATCCCTCACCACCCCTGTTACCTGAGATAACCCTTTAATAAGTAATGGCTCCATTCGAGATCATAGCTGACCTAACACGGTCAGGAGAACCCTATTCAGAGTTAGGGCTTTTTCCAGTTAGCCTGGAGACGGTACCTCATCACTAGGATGTGCTGGTATAGAATCATGAGAGGGACATGCCTTGAGCAGAGAGCTCACATGGCCAGTATCAGAATTCAGGTTGGTGGAATGCCTCATGGATCTAGACACTTGGTTATCAGTACCCTCCAAACAAGTGATTTTGGAGCAATAGGGAATTACTTTCTAATCAGAAGCCAGGAGAAAAGGTATATAGTCAATGTAGATATACTGAGGCTGAATACCTTTGCAGAGAAAGCTTTGAGCAAAGGATAGTTTAATTGAGGAAATGCATACCAGCACCTTTTAAATCAGGTAAAATCTAGAGCTATTCTAAGTCTAAAACCTTAGTCCTACATGTAAGGGGGTAAAATCTGGCCATTATCTCCCCACTTTCTTTCTGTTTTTAAAGGTGGTCAAATAAGTAGGCATAGGAAAAAAGAAAATATCCACAAGAAGCTCAAAGAAAAGTAAATCTTAGAAGGAAGCAGAGTGGTGATACTAGCCAAATCCTGGTAGCCAAGATGAAGGTGGAGATAGCAAGTCAGATGGCAGCTGCAGTGAAAACTTCTGGACGCTTCTGGAGCTTTAGGATAGCAGCAAGGGAAAACTCCTTAACAAGTCTGTATTCTGTGCCTATTTCTGCTCTAAGAAATTACCACACACTTAATGTTTTAACACAGCATACACTGCAGGTTTGTAGTTCAGAGGTGCAAAATGGGTCTCACTGAACTAAAATCAGCAGGACTGCATTCCTTTCTGAAGGCTCCAGAGGAGAATCCTTTCCCTTGGCATTTCCAGCCTCTAGAGGCCTCCCACATTTCTTGGCCCATAGCACTCTTTCCCCATCTTCGAAATCAGCAACACTAGTTTGAGATCTTAGGCTGCATCACTCTGACCTCTCCTTCCTTTCTTTTCTGAATTTAAGTACTCTTGTATTTACAGTGGGTTGACTTAGATGACCCAGGATAATCTTCATATTTTTAGCAATCGTAATTCCATCTGACACCTGAGTTCTTTTTTGCCACGTAACATAATGTATTTATTGGATTTGGAGATTAATGTGTGGACATCTCTGAGGGGGGTTATTATTCTGCCTTCCACAAAGCTCTTTAAAAATTGACGGTTGAGCTAACAGGATCTCTGTAACACCCACACAGGAATCTAGCTTGATCTAGTATGATGAAGGAAAGAATGTAAGTGTCTCAAAAGGCTGCCTACCTAAAACAAAGTGGAAAGTAGCAGGGGAACTGAATTATTCCTGAGCCCTACCACCAGAGGTTCATGCCAAGCAACCCACCAGCATTTTGTTTTTCCTATAGGATCAGATAGGTATTGGGTAAGTATTTTCCCAGAATGGCTGTGAAAATAGAAAGGGCTGAAACTCAGAGTACTAGACAGTGGGTCCCAAATCACCTATGTGTCCCTGACAATTAAAGAGAGCTAAGAAACTATCTGAGGTGGAGGTAGGTTGGGCTTGGCCAGTTTGGCTTAAAGACTCAAACCCACTGGAACTAGTCTGTATGGTAGTTTCTAAGGGAGAGTGGAGGATGGTAAGGAGGAAGATAGCACATGGGGTAGACACAGAAACAGGAGCCAGGGAATGTCAAAGCTGACCAAGACAACTCCCATCTTCTCAGCTGTTGCCTCAGGTTTGTACCTCCAGAAACAGACTTTGAAACAAAACCTTAAATGTGCGAAGTTGCTGGAGGTGATTCCAGCAAGCACTCCTAGGGGAGCAGGAAGTGTGATATGGAAGGGGAGACAGCCCACTTAGTATACATCGGTAAGCAGGCCAGTATGGGGACCTGCGACTTTATCCAGTGGGGACATCTGGAAGATTTTGTAGAACATGCCTCAGAGTTATCTCATCTGAGAGTAGGGAAGCTGGGACATTTATTCACCATCTTCCACTTCTCATTGATTGAAGCATTATTTTTCATTACTTTTGGTCTGCTCAACATACAGGCTGAACACGCCTCCCTGGCCAAAAGAAGCAGGACCTTGTAGCATAGAGCAATATGTATGAATGCTAAATATTGAGGAAATAAGAGCAAGTCACTAATAGCATCTGTCCCAAGGATAGAAGGAGGAAGGAAGGAGCACAGTGGGATATCTCCAGTCTAGGTAGGGTTATAGGTGGGTTTTAGACGCAAATATTTCTAGATAAGGGGTTTGGGTTTGTCTCTAGGGACCTTTAAAAGTTCTGGCCCAGTATGGTGAACAACATGCATATATAAATACCTAGATGCTCTTTATATATGTGCAGATACTATATGAAGATAGGGACTGAACAAAGGCACACTGTCATGTCTCTCCTGGGAGAGTATGTGTGGAACCTTCCCTACAAACAGAGTCTGACAGTTTTTATGCTAATGATTCCTCATTACCAAACACTGGAAGGAGAAATGGAGACAGATATTCCAAGGATGGGATATAAGCTGCCATCAGAATAAGCAATGCAGGACAGAGGAGAACAATACTAACCTTTTGCAGAGAAGTCTAAGAGAAGCTCATCGTCTGACACCAAGGACTTGCAAGAGCACGTTAAGGAGGTGCTGATTAAGAGCATAATAAAAAAACAAGAGCATAATATTGGAATCCTACATCATTTAATATTTGAGCCTCCATTATTGTGGTCCAGAAGGAATCCAGCCAGTATAAACTTCCTAGTATGTGCTAAGGTAGATTAGTATATTTCAGCTTGACTTTAGGAGACCTTGGACTGTTGCTAAGGAGTTAGAAGCTTGCACTGGTTGCTAAGGAGTCAGGAGTCAATATTAAGTAGAGGACTTGGGGAGTGCCCTTGACAACTAAGTGCCTTGAGAACTAAGACAGAAATTGCCTTCATTTCCCTGTTGGGTTTTTAGCAATTTATAAAGAGGCCTGGAGGCAAAAGAAAAGGTTAATGAGGATGTGAAATACATAGCAGCATTTGTTTATTTAGATGAGATAATTATTTTCAGTGGTAGCAGAAAAATAAGAGCAAGGTCCTTTGGATGTCTGGTGTCCTAGAGAGAATAGTTTAAAGTTGTCCTTGGACATGTATTCATACATTCTTGAACCCCTATTCATATAGATTCATACAGTGGACACACAGGATTCCACCCTGGAGAGAGCACTGACCCTGAAAGTACATCTACTATCAATAATGGTAGCCTCTAGCTAAAAACTATCAAAAATTGTTGCCTCAAGCCACCAACTGTAGGAGACAAAAAATATCTTAAGCATTTCTGTAGATTTTCAGAAGACTGTTCTTAGAGTACTAGCCTCACAAAAGTTATAGCAGGGTTTCATTTGGAAGCTTGAATACTTCCAACAAGGAAGAGAAAGACCATGGGACAAGCAATACCTATTATCATCAACTGGCCTCAATTCCTCAATTATAAGGAATTTTAAAGCATCTTAGGAAATTTTATAGGAGTTTTGGAGAAGAATATTTTCAGGTTGGTAACCTACACAACCATTTAAAGCAGGTTATCTTATGAAAGCTTTCAATGAGGGGAAGAAAGCCTACAGAGAGCTACTTCCTAGGGCATCAGGGAGTCTGTGGTGAGGCTTCTGGTCTTATGAGCAGATGAGCAGAGCTGTGGCAGACTGTCCAGTGTGGGCCTGTCTGGGCCCTTGATGGCCCTGCCAAGACCTTCATTACCTATTTGTAAACCAGTTCTATGGGTCTAGAAAGACATAAGTGGGATCAAAGTAAATATCTGCCAGAATTGTTCTGATCATGAGACTTGGTGTCATATTCAAAATATGGAAGTTCTGGGCATCAGTAACTACTCTCAAGAACACATGTTTGAGGTGCACCTTGGGTGACAGACTGGCCATAGTATGTGTTCCTTAGTGCTGAGCATGCTGCAAATGGTGAGTGGCTGTACTGGCTGATCTGCACTCAGTGTCATTGGAGATTGGATTCCAACAACAAAATGTGAGCACCCTGACTTTGGGCAGATCCATGTGCAGACTGCTGAGACTATACCCCAAGAACAGGTCTAGGCAATTTGGGACTCAAGTGGGTGTGTTTCCTGGGAAAGTATGACCAAGCATAAGAAAGAGCTAAACTCTTTCCTCCCTCTAAGGTGGTGCCCTCAAGGAGCTCTCCATTGGGACTGAGAGAGTCTTCTACCTTCTCTTGAGTTTGGGCTGACCCTGAGTTAGGGGAGGTAATAAAAAAGAAGGGCCAGGGGTTCTTGGTTGAAGTGTCCAGGATTATCTCCAAGTACATCAGAATTCCATTGCACTCTTAGAGTCAACTAGAACCCATTAAACATGTCTTGTGCCATGTGTCCCCAAGCCCAGTACACAAGCAGCAGAATCCATTGTGTCACTCCCAGAGGAGCATTCTTCATGGACGTCTGTGATCTACTAGTGGTGAGGAATCAACTGTAGTTTCAATGGTGGACTAAAACTGTCTACGACAAAATGTGAAAAATGCTGGAAGAATATTTTAAAACACAATTTAAATGAATGGCAGCTCTTGCAAGAAAGTAAGGGCAATACTGTGAAGGCAGAAATGAAGTAGATCAGAAGTCCCAGGAGATTAGCAGGTGCAAAAGCCATCAGCTGACTTGGGAAGTCTATTTTTCACAGGAAGCCCAGACCTTCTGTTTTAACAGCTGCAAGCACTGGGGACTGCTCCTTAGAGACAGAGAGCAAAGTGGGGAAAGTTGACTTTCCAGATACCAAAGGATTATAAAGCCATCATAATTTGAGTGAAGTTTCAGCATAGAGAGAAATCAACTAGTGGAAGAGAGAAGACTAGACCCACACATGTATTCAATAAACAGTCTGGGACAATTGCATAAAATGGAGAACAAACACGCACACTGCCTCATGCCATGCACCTCAGTGGAATAAAGACTTAAATATAAAAGCATAATGTTACACTTTTAAAAATACATACACAAGTGTATCCTTGGGACTTCAAGGTCAGAAAGGATTTCCTTAATAAAAGTAAAAAACATGAACCAAAGCAAAGTAAAGCACTCAAGTTCATTAAAACTGAGAGCTGCTCTTCATCAATAGAACTCAAAGAAAGTGAAAAGAAGTATCATAAATGGCAATGGAGTAGGGGAAGGGGAGAGAGAGGGAAGAAAAAGAGGTTCAGATCAATAATAAAAAGAGAAAACAGCCCCAAGGGGGAGAGTTGGCAGAGGTATAGATCGGCAATTTCATAGATGAAGAAACACAAATGGCCAGGAAACATTAAAAATGTTCAACGTCATTAGTTACCAGGGAAATACACGAATAAATTGCATTATACACATGCTGTCTGGCAAAGTTAAGATACCTGATCACACAGAATGGTACAACAATACCATACTACAACAGTATAACAATGTATTGCTGGTTAGACTGTAAGTTATGACAATTTGGCATTATCTGGTAAAGTAAAGCTGCACATACTCTGCCATTGAAAATTTCACACAGGATCATCTATGCTGGTGAAACTGGTCCACGTGCACCAGATACGTGTTTAAGAATGCTCACAATAGCATTCTTCTAATAGCAAAAGCCTTGGGAACAACCGAAACCTCCACTGACAGGAGGAGGGACAACTAACTTCAGGTTGGGAGCTACCTCTGAGGGCAAGGTGGGGGTCAGGTCCAGGTAGTACACTTGGAGGCTAATGATCTGTTTCTTAAACTGGGTGGTGGACATGTGGTTTTATTTCTGGGCTTTATGACACACACATGCATATTGTAGTTGTGTGTATCAAACATTTCACAGTTTTAAAAAAGTAATTTAGAAAGATCTAATCTGAGCTCATCACTGGGGGTGTGGGGGGACCAAGGGTCAGAGTGTTAAGCCCCAGTGTGAGAATTATCTTTTACTTGTAATGGAACCCTGGCCCAAGTAGGCAGCTCAGCGACCATTTTTCCACTGGTGTTACTCTCTTTGGAATGTAAAGGTGTGTTGCTTATTCATTTTACACCTTGTCTACAAGCCCACTTCACCTGGGGTTAGAAGGCACACACCCAGACCCAGGTACTTCTTGGTTCAGTGACTCTTGTCAGGTCACCTATGGGGTGTCGAGGATTGTGGGAAATACTTTAGCTCGCTAAAATCTGGAAATTCAGATTTGTTCCCTGTCTCACCCATGAAGACCCACCACTAAGGGTATTTTCTCTGAACATGTCCCTTGTCAGGAGGCTGGGGACACTTCCTCTGGGCAGATGAGACAGTGGAGTCAGCCTCCAATTCCTCCGGGGCTGACACTTCTGCAGGGTGCCTCCATGAATTTAGGCACATGCCCAGATCTAGTGAGAAAGCTGAGCAACCCACCCAGTCCCAGCCTCCCTTGCCCGGCCCTCAGGGAGCTGGAGGATGATGCCCACTTGTGCTTGCTGCTTTCTCTGCTTGTCTCAAATAATCCTCAGGAGAAAGTTTTGCACAGAGGGTCTTTGTCATCTTCATGATGACATTTGAGATTGCATACGGTTTCTTTTGTGGACACAAAAACAATTACCAGGAAGAAAAAAAAAATGTGATGGGGGGGTCCTTCCCACCCTCAATACACATGCAAACACACAGAGAGCCTGTGGAGCTAGACATACATCACTCACTCTAAAAAGAAAACACAAAAAAATCTTTGATTCTTAAGTTAAAAATCTCACCCTGGGTGGAAGAAGAGGGGACAAAGCAAACTCTCTAAGCCTGAGTGCCCCAATGTCTTCATGTCCACTCCGTCTGAGTCCTCAGAGGATTCATGAGGATTTTCAAGTTCTGGTTACTCACTTCTCCCACCTCATCTCCCCTTGCCCTGCACCTATCATCTGTGCTTCCACCATGCTTTCCATTCCTTCATGTGTTGTCTTGCCTCGGAGTCTCTCACAAATAGATCCCTCAGAGAGAAGTCCAAAACATTCTCCTCCCTTATCCAGCCCTCATCCCTACAACCCAACACCATGGAGCTTCAGTTTCCCTTTACCTTTTACTGTGTCCTCAGCCCACATCCCCCTCAGAATTAACCACTCACTTGGCCTCAGCCAGTGAAATCTGAAGTGCCCTGACTATGTTACTCGTATAAACACACGTCTGCTACAACACGCTCTGTCTTCGGAGCCCCAAGTAGTCTCTGGTGTCATTACCCCACATGACTGCCAGAGACGGCTCTTGGAATCCAAGGCTGCCAAGGGGAAGAATTGGCATAGTTGCAATCTGTCACTTTGCCAGACAAAACAAAGACAAATTTCCCAGTTGCTTTCCATGCAGATCACCTTGCCAGAACTCCCTGGGACTTGGGATGAGCATTCTTTACCAGTGGCTTCCACAAGGCAAATTAGGAAGGAGGCTTCATGGTACACAGTAGCAACAACCAACCCTTTCCTATTTCAGTGAAGCAGCTCAGAGATGGCCATCACATCCTCCAGTTAGTGGTTTCTATCTGTAGAAATAGCCATTAGTTTCCCCCACTCCCCATGAAACAAAACAAAAATGGCAAAAATGCCAAAGAACTGACTTTTCTGAGTTCCTATCTTTAAAACACCTACATTGGTTTGTAGCAGGGATAGACCAGGGACTTCAGAAACTTCAGAAATTGCAGTCCTGGGAGTTAAAGCACCCTCTTATGCTAAATCCATACCTGCTGTTCTGTTCACCTGTTTGTTACCAGTTTGTTCATATTTTGCCTTCTGAAGTGGCACAGAACCCATGGATACCCTTTTGTACAAGACAGTCCTTCCAATCACAGAATTTCTCGTAACTCCCATGACTATTTTCCTTTCAAAAAAAAATATTTTCTGCTTCTTTTGTCATTCTCTATGGGAATTATTTCTTAGGTCATTCACAAGTTTATTTTGCAATCTCTCAAAAGGTGCAACACCCCAACTCTCCAGCACGTTCCCCAGGTGCGACTGAAGAACAGGTATTCCCTTATAATACCATTTTGACAAGCTGCCAACCTGACTTTCGACATTGCAACCACGCATGCTTAAATTTGTTTTGCTTGTTCACCATTGTATGCATTTCTGCTCTCATCCGAGTCTCGAGGGTTTCCAAGTCTGTGTCCAGGTAAAAGAGAAAAAAAAATCAAATTCCCTGCATGAGCCGCCAGCACATGCTCTAAAATTCCTCTTCAATTATTCCTGAGTCCATGCCGACTCCTTCCCACTGAACTGCACTGTGGCATTCCAGATCAAATCAGTACTTTAAGTGAAATTTAGATCAAAGGGTACAGGCTGTCATACAAAATATATCAGGATGTGAATATTAAGTTCTCTGGGTTTAATAGCAGCACTTGGTTTAGAATCACTGCTTGTGTCAGCACAGCTTGAGAAAAACAGATCTGCAGTAATGACATGTAAATCACATTTCTCAGGGCATATGAGGAAAATTGCTTTCACAGAAATAAGAAAAGAAACTTTGCCCCGACTGCCCCAATCCTGTCCCTGGGTAAATTTTCCCTCTTGCATCCATAACAAAGAAAGATGGGTAGAGAATTGTCAGGGTCTCCAAGCCAATCCATTTTTATTTTCTCCTTTTCCCCTCCACCTTGCTTAATTCTCTCTCTACAACATTTCTCTTCTAGACCAAGGTAAGAGGCACTTTTTGCTTTCACGGCTGCAGTGAGTTTAAAGAATTGAACAGAGTAAGTGGTCTTGGAAAAAAGCTCCAGCAGGAAGGAGTGCTGGGCAGGGGATGTCTATCTTCTGTCTGCTAAGACAAGTCCCTGCTTCTTGTAGAAAGAAGTATTGTCTGAGTTCCAGTTTCCCAGAAGTCAATGGCTGAGATGCAGGTTTGAGTGCAAGTAGTTTATTGTGCAGTGATGACAAGAAGTATTAGTAGGACCGTGGGGAGGAGACTGGGAAGGGAAAGCAGCCAGTGGGGTGTCACCCTCAAGCGAGTCACCATGCTCAGGAACTAAAGCTTGGTTGGCTGGAGAAATCTGGGAACCAGGCTGCACCCACACCTTGGAGCTTTCCCACCTGAGAGGAGAGGGAGCTGTGGTATATATCCATCACCTCCACTAGTCATTGCTTTGCAGGGGGCTCCTGGGCATCACTAGTTCTCCAGTACTTCCAGCCTGCTGTGCTTGGGCAGAGCAAGCTCTGGTGGGCCAGGCAAATAAACACAGATGCTGGTAGTGGGAAGGCAGGGGTGCTGGTCTGGATTTCCTCATCAGGGAGAGACTAGAAAACAGACTGAGCTCATGGGCTACTGAGGGGATAAAAGAGATGGTACCTATGATAGGTCAGCTCTTCAGCTATAGGGAGCAAGCAGGTGATGAGTGTCCTGTGAGTTGTCTGCTTACCAGTTAAATAGCAAGGGCCAGAGGTCCACATCTTTCTCAAAACAAATGATTACATCTGCCTGATTCTTGATACACTTTCCTTCTTCCTCCTTTATTTCAAAGAAACCTCAAAATTCCTTGCCAAAAGCACACTAATCCCATTTGCAGCATTGCTAAAGATGGTAAAATACCAATCTTGAAGATTTAATCTGTCACAGTCTAATCAACTTAGCCATGTAATCTATCATAATGCAAAAGCCTTTTTTTTTTTTTTTTGGACAGTTTTCTAATCTCTTCCCAATTTTTAATACAATGCTAAGATCGCTACATTGCTACAATGTAAATGCTGAGATTGTCCACCAAGCCCTATAGGAAAGTAAGGAGGATAGGTTGTCTTATATATATTGAACAAGAAGAACTAAAAGGGGGCACCTGGGTGGCTCAGTTGGTTGAGCGACTGCCTTTGGCTCAAGTCATGATCCCCGTGTCCTGGGATTGAATCCCTTGCCTGGCTCTCTGCTCAGCAGGGAGTCTGCGTCTCTCTCTGACTCTCCCCCTTCTTGTGCTCTCTCTCTCACTCTCTCAAATAAATAAATAAAAAACTTAAAAAAAATAGAACTAAAAGAAATATGAGGGAAAAGAAGAAAACCCAGGATTCCATATAAAACTGAATTTCTTCACTCTAATGAAAAATTCCAAATTTTGAAAATGGTAAGGTCAGTACAAAAGACATGGATCAGGACTTTAGTGGGGCAGTTTGAAATTGCCTTAAGTAAAGCAGCACAAAATCCTCAACTATTTTTTAAAATTTTTTATGTTGGGCTTATTTCATCCTTTAGCTGTCTTCCAAAATCATTTAGACTGTTTGAAAGAAAACAAAAACTCCTTCCAACAGCCTATTATTTTTTTTTCTTCCAGCTATTTCAGAAGCAGTGGCTGGAAGAACTCTTTGCCATTAGCTATAAACATTATTTAATTTGTCAGCCATTGCAAAAATCAAATAATATTTTTTTCTGTTTGTAATTGGAAATGTTTATATTCAGCTAAAAAGATTCTCGTGGAAATGAAGAGGACATTCAATCCAAGGAAAGATTATGGAATAGGTTTTATTCTCCATGCTTCTCATTGGCTATATTTGCCTTTTTTTTTTTTTTTAATGGTGGGGCGTATGGAGACCTGGTTAACTGGCTTTCCTGATCAATTACACACTATAAATGAAACTATATTAAACATCCTTCCTGATGAAAACTCATGTGAAGAAAATTTGATTCTTCCTTGATGATCCAGAAATGTTTATAATTAAGACTAACCATTATGTGAATGGATTTTTAGGTGTCAGTAATCTGAATGATGACCTGGAGTCTGGATGAGTTGTTTCTGATTGATGGATCATTGAAAGACCATAGGTAACATATTGTTCTGATTTTGGTCTCCTGAAAGACTATGCATTATTTATAGGTTGTCCTTAATTATATATGCTTTTTATGATTCACAACATTGTTCCTTTTAATTTTCCATAGTAATTATCAGTGAAAGGCCTAATGCATATTTGCCACAAGCCTTGTATTATCATGATTTACTCTAGAAAGAAAAAGTCAGTAGAAGTAAAGGAAATCTTTTTAGTTATCCATACCATGGAAGTCATATCCCTTCCTGTGTCTGTCACAGTGACTGGCCATTTCTTTGATCTTGACATTATTATTAAACCCATCAGATCCCTGACCCATCCAAATCAGTGAGGGCTCATTAAGTCAGGTCTTCCAGATTTCTTAGTCCTTGATTACACCCCATTTTATCTTCTCTTCATCTCCTTAGCCTAAGTTCCAAAGGTAAGCTGTCTTTGCCTGCAGTTTCCATCAGGTCAAAAGGTGGCTCCACCTTGAGGGCTCTGTGGCTTGAGCATATCACCCCACTGTCCATTCATTTCTGTCTGAAAAGATTTTTGTGGGAATTAAATGTGGTGACACCTGAATGGCACTTGGAATATCAGTATTATTTTTATCTACAGTAAAGAGTCTTATATTGGCTTCCCCAGAAGTACACTCTAAGACAAGGATATGGGAGCAAATGGCCTATTTGGGAGGTAGTACCAGAAAGCACAGGTGGGGGAGTGAGGAAGCAAGACAAGACAGGGGAGAGTCCACAGGTGAGCTGATGAGCAGGTTACATCTGCGAGAGGCTGAGGTCAGTCCTGATGGGGACCTCTGACAGAGTAGGTAGGACATGCTTCAGAGTTGTCCCATCTCATGTTTGAGGAAACTGGATTTTTATTTACAGGTTATATCTGTCACTGGTTGAGAACTACTCCCTAGGGCACTAACTCTCCAACACTTCTGACCTGACCCATGCTTATGGTCTATGGTCTGTGCATATCTGTGGGCTGAGAACACCTAAGAGCAAGCCCTTGGGCACAGTCCCAGGTACCTGCAGCAGGAAGCAGTTAAGTGTGCATGGGAAGGTGAGTATCTAAGTGAGCATTGGAACCATTTGGAAGGCTCATTAACACACACTGCTGGGCCTCTTCCTCAGAAATTCTGATCTAGTAGCTCTGGGGAGGAGCCAAAACCTTGCCCTTCTAATATTTCCCCAAATTAGGTGATGCCATTGATCCTGGTCCAGGGACCAATTTTTGAGAACCACTGGCCTAGTAGACAAAGGTGGGGCTTCGGTCGTGTCTGCTTACAGAGAGTGTGCTAGTAAAATCTTCAGAGCAACTAGTCTGTGTTGTGGGCAGTGGATGAAACTCAGGGAAGGAGAGAGATGATGGCATAAGAGGGAAGTTAACTGATGTAATGTCTCTTTTCTCTCTGTCATAGAGGATACAGTGTCTTGGCCCAGTGATCAGCTCTACAACTCCATTCCTGAATGTCACCTTCATTTATAATGGATAAAACAGTCCAGTTTTTTAAAATCATGGGGGACATGGTGGGTTTTAATCTTTTCCTATAGACACATGCATGGGAGACAATGGCCCTGAATGTGACACCCTCCCATTGGTGTACCCAAGTTTTGACAACAATCTCTCAGATGTTGAGAACTGATAAAACACTGTAATTATTTGTAATCTCCATTTTATTCATGGTCAAAGTGCAAGAATACCTCAAGAAGTGCCGCAGTAAGAAAGGAAATTGGTCAGTGTTTATTCTCAATTCTGGCCATTCTAACCCTTCACAGCCACTCAAGTAAGTCTAAAGGAAGGTCCAGGAGTAAGATATAAGGCAATATCCACAACTTCTCTGTGCATCCACCAGCATGACTCTCTGGAGCAAATGGGTAAGTGGCCCTGGTGCCAGGCCCATAGCACTGAATTCAGAGACATCTTTGGCTCACACTGTGTGATCCTGGGTTGTCTATTGAGACCTAGATGCTGTATTGTTGCAATCATGTGTGTCTCATCCAGCTCTGCCATTGACAGGAAGCCCTCAACCCAGGTACAGCGGCCACCATCTTGGATTCAGGCAAGATGGCTTCCTGGGGCACCTGGGTGGCTCAGATGGTTGGGCGTCTGCCTTTGGCTCAGGTCATGATCCCAGGGTCCTGGGATCGAGTCCCACATCGGGCTCCCGGCTCAGTGGGGAGCCTGCTTCTCCCTCTGACCCTCGCCCCTCTCATGCTGTTTCTCGCTCGCTCTCTAAAAAATAAATAAAATCTTTAAAAAAAAAAAAAAAGATGGCTTCCTGGATGGTATTAACCTCATGTGTGTGAGGCAAGGCCTGAGGGGGCAGCTGAGTTTCAGAAATCTCCCTCACCTACAACTGTGTGTCTGTTGGTGAAGGCTTTTGTGGGAGTGGGGGAGGACAAGAAGGTTAAACTTCCATCTGTCACTGGAGAATATTTCTGCTAGGCATCGTGACAGTCCAGCTCTTTTCTGTATGAGTGATGTAAGGTACTGTCTCCCATCTCCACATCCTTTGAAGCTATTCTTAGCACTTATTAACGTGGTTGTTGGGCAGGGAGTAATGTTGTTATAGTGATATCTAAAAATAGCTCTAATTTTCATCAAGGAAATAATTTCCAAGCTTTAGCACTTTTTGTATTAGTTGTAATTGCTTTTGACACATTTCCCATCTGATTGCAATGTGCAGGTGTGTAATGGGATCCATGCCCTGCTGGCTTAAACCAGTGCCTGGAGCAAGTTTTTCAGTGAGAATGGTTCAGCACTTTGCTCAGTAATATGAATTTCCAATTGCTATTAGAAACCCAAGATTATGGCATGTTAAAGACATACATAGGTTAAATAGAATGTATCCCAATGTCTTTATGAAAACAGTGAGAAAGCAGAGGTATTAAGGTGTTAGGGATTGCCCCAAGAATACCAGGCTAATTAGCAGGAACTACAATGGAAACCAGATTCCAAGCTCCACTGTTGCCCACATGAGTCCAGCTAGCCAGCCTCAAAATCTCAAACTCATCTGACTTTTTCTTCCCTTTCTTCTCCTAAATACAGTTGTTCATGTCCTGTCATTATTTCTTTTCTGAATTCTGTCTCGTACAATTTTCCATTTCCACTGGTATCACTTTTAGCCCTTCACTCATTCCTGTATTTTAACTTCAGTTGTCACCCAACTTGTCTCCCTGGTGGCCATCTTTATCTGCTTCAACCCACCCTCCATTCCAGTTCCAGACTAGACTTCCCCCATACATTGTTATGTATTCTTTTTTTGTAAAGTAAGGTCATTCCTAAGTTACAGAAGTAGAGAGCTAAAAGGTATTTTAATAAATGACAATTAAATGCTATAACAGCAGACCCTTTAGGTGTCCTGCCATGTCACTTCCATTCCCACCCATGCTGATGTTTTCCTACTGTGAGCCCCAGTGACTCAGCCTGAGGCTGTCTATGGTTGAAAAGGATGCTATCCTTGATACAGAGCAAGCAGGAAGCACCAGGGGATTGAGGCTTCAGAGAGAAAATCTCAACCAGTAATGTGTGGGAGATGATGGAACCTATCTCAACTTTTTAATTCTTTTGGAGAAGTGCTCTATGCTTCTTTCAAAGGTCTCCAGTTGGAATTAACTGCATTTTCTCACAGTGATAACCTGCGTGATAGCACACTTGTATCAATTCCCTTCTCTTTCCTCTCTCATTTTTCTATTTTCAACCTGGTGTTTCTTGGGATTACCTCCCAGATGAACATCTTGCACTTGAATCTTTGTCTCAGAATCTATGTTTGTGGGAAGCTAACCTAACATATATAGGATAAAAGGTGTCCAAGGCTCAATCCTGGAGCCGGGGAAAGAGAGCCAAGATGAAACCTGAAGTCAGGGATGGATCAGCCCACTGGAGCAATGGGAGGTGTGGGAAGGACTTTTTTAAAGACCTAAGGAAGACTGAGCATGACTCATTTGAGGAAAACTAAAAGAATTTCTTAGAAGGCAACCTCCTACAATTTTGTTCCAAGGCAAGGTACAGGGAATTGAAAAGTGAAAGTTTGGTAAAGTGCTGAGCAGGATCTTGGAAAGGGCTGTGTTCTTTATGCTGAGGGAAATGGGAGGTCATAGAAGAGGTTTACACAGGAAAGGGACATGATCATATTGGCAGTTTTGAAGGATTTCTGTCTCCAGTCTGGATGACAGATTGGAGTAGGGGCAAGACTGGAAGCAGAGAGACAACTAAGAAGCTGTTACAGTTATTCAGGCAAGAGGTGATGGGTTTGAAGGATATATAGCAACTGGAGATGAAAGAACTGGTTTTATGGGAGGTGGTGGCTGGGGAGAAGGAAGAATCTAGAATGATCCTAGAATGGTGGCTCAAGAAATTAGGTGGATAATGCCTCTGTTCACTGAATGAGGGGATGGAACAGGGGGTTATGTTGGGGAAGAAGATGGTGGGCTCAGTTTGAGGCTAGCCATATTTGAGCTTTAAATAGGAATACTTCTATTTTGACAAATATGTAGGAATGTTGAATTAGATGGTGGGATTATATGGGTCTGAACTTTAGGAAATAATCAGCATACAGGTACTAAATGAAGACATACAAATGGATGAAATGTTACAGGGAAACATTATTTGTTTGACAGAGAGTGAGAAGATACAAGTGCCAGGAGATTCATGAGAACAACATTTTATGGTGGGTAGCAATCAACAAAAGAAGCCAAGTGGGGATAACTCAGAAGTATGGGTAGAAAATCAGGAAAATGGGAATGCCACAAAGGACAAGAGAAGAAAAAATGCTGTCAAGGATGAAATTGAACTAAGAGCTGAAAACCCTCTGTTGGATTTCATCGCAAGTAGGTCTTTCATGACATGGGGAGAATGATTTCCACTGAGTGCTGGGGACAAAAGATTGCTGACAAATGACTAAGACTTAAGAATGTAGTATGAGTGGAGTGGGGAGGAGCAATTTGGCAGAGTAGGAGACCTAAATTTCATCTGGTGCCAGGAATTCAGCTAGATAGGGATCAAACCATTCTGAACCCCTACAAACTCAACAGAAGATTGAAGAAAAGAATAGCAGCAACTCTCTGAGCAGAAAAGCAACTACTTTCTGGAAGGTCTCTTCTGATTTGTTTAGTGTATATTTTTCTGGGGTTGTTGTTACCCTGTTAGCATTTTGTTCTCTCATTCATCTATTGTCCTCTGGACAAAAAGACAAGATGGAAAATATCACATCAAAAAAAAAAAAAAAAAAAGAACAAGAGGCAGTACCTACTGCAGGGAAATAATCAATATGGACATTAGTAAGATGTCAGAACTACAGTTCAGAATGACGATTATAAAGATACTACCTGGGCTTGAAAAAAGCATGGAAGATATTAGAGAAATCCTTTCTGGAGAAATAAAAGAAATAAAATCTAACCAAGTCAAAATCAAAAAGGCTATTAATGAGGTGCAATAAAAAATGGAGGCTCTAACTCCTAGGATAAATGAGGCAGAAGAAAGAATCAGTGATAAAGAAGACCAAATGATGGAAAATAAAGAAGCTAAAAAAAGAGAGATAAACAACTACTGGATCACAAGGGCAGAATTCTATAGATAAGTGATACCATTTGATGAAACAATATTAGAATAATTGGGATCTCAGAAGAAGAAGAAAGAGAGAAAGGGGCAGAAGGTATATTGGAGCAAATTAAAGCAGAGAACTTCCCTAATTTGGGGAAGGAAACAGGCATCAAAATCCGGGAGGCACAGAGAACCCCTCTCAAAATCAATAGAAATAGGTGAACACCCCAATATCTAATAGTAAAACTTACAAGACTCAGAGACAAAGAGAAAATCCTGAAAGAAGCTTGGGAGAAGAGATCTGTAACCTACAATGGTAGAAACATTAGATTGGCAACAGACCTATCCACAAAAACCTGGCAGGCTGGAAAGGACTGGCATGATATATTCAGAGCACTAAATGAGAAAAATATGCAGCCAAGAATACTATATCCAACTAGGCTGTCACTGAAAATAGAAGGAGAGATAAGAAGCTTCCAGGACAAACAAAAACTAAAGGAATTTGCAAACACGAAACCAGCCTACAGGAAATCTTGAAAAGGGTCCTCTAACCAAAGAGAGAGCCTAAAAGTAACATAGACCAGAAAGGAACACAGACAATATACAGTAACAGTCACCTTACAGGCAATACAATGGCACTAAATTCCTATCTTTCAGTAGTTACCCTGAATGTAAATGTGCTAAGTGCCCCAATCAAAAGACACAGGCTATCAGATTGGCTAAAAAAACAAGACTCATTAGACTCATTCTAGACCCAACAACACCTCCAGATTGAAAGTGAGGGGGTGGAAAACCATTCACCATGCTAATGGACACCAAAAGAAAGCTGGGGCGGCAATCCTTATATCAGACAAATTAGATTTTAAACCAAAGACTATAATAAGAGATGAGGAAGGGCATTATATCATACTTAAAGGGACTATCCAACAAGAAGATCTAACTATTGTAAGTATCTATGCCCCTAACATGGGAACAGCCAATTATATGAGGCAATTGATAACAAAAGCAAAGAAACACATCAACAACAATACAATAATAACAGGGGACTTTAACAACCCCCTCACTGAAATGGACAGATCATCTAAGCAAAAGATCAACAAGAAAATAAAGACTTTAAATGATACACTGGTCCAAATGGACTTCATAGATATATTCAGAACATTCTATCCCAAAGCAATGGAATACACATTCTTCTCTAGTGCCCATGGAACATTCTCCAGAATAGATCACATCCTAGGTCACAAATCAGGTCTCAACCAGTACCAAAAGATTGGGATCATTCCCTGCATATTTTCAGAACACAATGCTTTGAAACTAGAGCTCAACCACAAGAGGAAAGTCGGAAAGAACTCAAATACATGGAGACTAAAGAGCATCCTACTAAAGAATGAATGGGTCAACCAGGAAATTAAAGAAGAATAAAAAAAAAATATATGGAAACAAATGAAAATGAAACACAACTGTTCAAAATCTTTGGGATACAGCAAAGACAGTCCTACGAGGAAAGTGTATAGCAATACAAGCCTTTCTCAAGAAACAAGAAAGGTCGCAAATACACAACCTAACCCTACACTTAAAGGAGCTGGAGAAAGAAGAGCAAAAAAGTCTGAACCCAGCAGGAGAAGATAAGTAATAAAGATCAGAGCAGAAATCAATGAAATAGAAACCAAAAGAACAGTAGAACAGATCAACAAATCTAGGAGCTGGTTCTTTGAAAGAATTAATAAGATTGATAAACCCCTGGCCTGACTTATCAAAAATAAAAGAGAAATGACCCAAATAAATAAAATCATGAATGAAAGAAGAGAGATCACAACCAACACCAAAGGAATACAAACAATTATAAGAACATATTATGAGCAACTCTATGCCAGCAAATTAGATAACCTGGAAGAAATGGATGCATTCCTAGAGATGTATCAACTACCAAAACTGAACCAGGAAGAAATAGAAAACCTGAACAGACCTATAACCACTAAGGAAATTGAAGCAGTCATCAAAAATCTCCCAAAAACAAGAGCCCAGGGTCAGATGGCTTCCCAGGGGAATTCTACCAAACATTTCAAGAAGATTTAATACCTATTCTTCTGAAACTATTCCAAAAAATAGAAATGGAAGGGAAACTTCCAAACTCCTTTTCTGAGGCCACCATTACCTTGATCCCCAAACCAAAGACCCCATCAAAAAGGAGAATTACAGATCAATATCCTTGATGAACACGGATGCAAAAATTCTCACCAAAATACTAGCCAATAGGATCCAACAGTACATTAAAAGGATTATTCACCATGAGGAAGTGGGATTTACTCCTGGGCTGCAAGGTTGGTTCAACATCTGCAAATCAATCAATGTGATACAATACATTAATAAAAGAAAGAACAAGAATCATATGATCCTCTCAATAGATGCAGAAAAGCATTTGACAAAGTACAGCATCCTTTCTTGATCAAAACTCTTCAGAGTATAGGCATAGAGGGTACATACCTCAAAATCATAAAAACCATCTATGAAAAACCCACAACGAATATCATTCTCAATGGGGAAAAACTGAGAGCTTTCCCCCTAAGGTCAGGAACACGGCAGGGATGTCCACTATCCCCACTGCTATTCAACATAGTACTAGAAGTCCTAGCCACAGCAATCAGACAACAAAAAGAAATAAAAGGCATCGGAATCAGCAAAGAAGAAGTCAAACTCTCACTCTTTGCAGATGATATGATACTTTATGTGGAAAACTCAAAAGACTCCACCCCAAAACTGCTAGAACTCATATAGGAATTCAGTAAAGTGGCAGGATATAAAATCAATGTACAGAAATCAGTGGCATTCTTATACACCAACAGCAAGACAGAAGAAAGAGAAATTAAGGAGTCGATCCCATGTACAATTGCACCCAAATCCATAAGATACCTAGGAATAAATCTAACCAAAGAGGCAAAGGATCTGTACTCAGAAAACTATAAAATACTCATGAAAGAAATTGAGGAAGACACAAAAAATGGAAAAACATTCCATGCTCATGGATTGGAAGAACAAATATGGTGAAGATGTCAATGCTACCTAGAGCAATCTACACATTCAATGCAATCCCCATCAAAATACCATCCACTTTTTTCAAAGAAATGGAACAAATAATCCTCAAATTTGTATGGAAACAGAAAAGACCCCAAATAGCCAGAGGAATGTTGAAAAAGAAAAGCAAAGCTGGCAGCATCACAATTCCGGACTTCCAGCTCTATTACAAAGCTGTCATCACCAAGACAGTATGGTACTGGCACAAAAACAGGCACATAGATCAATGGAACAGAGTAGAAAGCCCAGAAATGGACCCTCAACTCTATGGTCAACTAATCTTCGACAAAGCAGGAAAGAATGTCCAATGGAAAAAAGACAGTCTCTTCAACAAATGGTGTTGGGAAAATTGGATAGCCACATGCAGAAGAATGAAACTGGACCATTTCCTTACACCACACACAAAAATAGACTCCAAATGGTTGAAAGACCTCAATGTGAGACAGGAATCCATCAAAATCCTAAAGGAGAACACAGGCAGCAACCTCTTTGACCTCAGCCAAAGCAACTTCTTCCTAGAAACATCGCCAAAGACAAGGGAAGCAAGGGCATAAAGGAACTATTGGGACTTCATCAAGATAAAAAGCTTTTGCAAAGCAAAAGAAACAGTCAACAAAACCAAAAGACAACCGACAGAATGGGAGAAGATATTTGCAAATGACATATCAGATAAAGGGCTAGTATCCAAAATCTATAAAGAACTCATCAAACTCAACACCCAAAGAACAAAGAATCCAATCAAGAAATGGGCAGAAGACATGAGCAGACATTTTCCCAAAGAAGACATCCAAATGGCCAACAGACACATGAAAAAGTGCTCAATATCGCTCGGCATCAGGGAATTCCAAATCAAAACCTCAATGAGATACCACCTCACACCAGTCAGAATGGCTAAAATTAACCAGTCAGGAAACGACAGATGTTGGTGGGGATGCGGAGAAAGGGGAACCCTCCTACACTGTTGGTGGGAATGCAAGCTGGTGCAGCCACTCTGGAAAACAGTATGGAGGTTCCTCAAAAAGTTGAAAATAGAGCTACCATATGATCCAGCAATTGCACTACTGGGTATTTACCCCAAAGATACAAAAGTAGGGATCTGAAAGGGTATGTGCACCCTGATGTTTATAGCAGGAATGTCCACAATAGCCAAACTGTGGAAAGAGTCAAGATGTCACATCGACAGATGAATGGATAAAGAAGATGTGGCATATATATACAATGGAATATTATGCAGCCATCAAAAGGAATGAGATCTTGCCATTTGCAATGACGTGGATGGAACTGGAGAGTATTATGTTGAGCGAAATAAGTCAAACAGAGAAAGACATGTATCATATGACCTCACTGATATGTCAAATTCTTAATCGCAGTAAACAAACTGAGGGTTGCTGGAGTGGGGGGTGGGGTGGGAGGGATAGGGTGACTTGGTGATAGACACTGGGGAGGGTATGTGCTCTAGTAAGCACTGTGAATTGTGTAAGACTGTTGAATCTCAGATCTGTACCTCTGAAACAAATAATGCAATATATGTTAAGAAAAAAAAAAAAAGAAGAAGAAGAAGAAGAAGGTAGCAGGACAGGAAGAATGAAGGGGGGGGGGAATTGGAGGGGTAGACAAACCATGAGGGATGATGGACTCTGAAAAACAAACTGAGGGTTCTAGAGGGGAGGGGGGTGGGAGGATTGGTTAGCCTGGTGATGGGTATTGAGGAGGGTACATTCTGCATGGAGCACTGGGTGTTATGCACAAACAATGAATCATGGAACACTACATCTAAAACTAATGATGTAATGTATGGGGATAATATAAGAATAAAAAAAAATTAAAAAAAAGAAAAGAAAGATAAGTATCTACAGAGAATGAGAATGAAGAGCCAGGAATACTAAAAGAAACCCATAGGGAAGAAATGCACATACTTCAAATGAAAGAGCAGTGATCCATGATGTCATGTGGACCCAAGGAGGTTCATCTTTGTAGGTCTTCTGTGTAGACTCCAAACGTGTTCACTGCCTTTCTGCCCTTGACCTCACATTTATGACCTCTGCTTTGCTTCCTGTTTCAATTTTGGTTCTCAAATGCTATGCCTCTGTCTTCTGCCCAAAAGAGACACCACTAATTTGAAATATGTGGTCTGCACAGGTGTCCCAGGTCGCACTAACCAGCATGCTGGTACTGGGTCTTTTCTCTCCCTTGTGTACCTTTCCATTAGCAGCTCTTAGCAACCCTCATCATCTCACAAACTCATAGGGAACAATTCCCTTGTTTTTCTTTCTAGATTGATCTGTTAGGATTAAATTCAATCATCCGTTTTCTGTAACCATCAACACCATGAATACTTGCTATCGTAACTTGTTACAGTGGTCACTACCATTTTCTTTGAAACCAAACCATCATGGAGACAATCGAGACCACACAAATAATGCCAGGGGAGGGGGTGGGAAGAGGAAGAGTCTAAGTGGAATGTGTATTGAGGATGATCAGGGTCCAGCAGTTTCTTTCTCATTTATTAAGTCAGCAGGAACTATTTTCAAAGACAACTCTCGTCACAGAGAGATATGTTAGTTGACCTTCACCTTGTTTCTTGGTCTTGTGTCCTCTGACTTTCTGATATAGTTGATTACTTACATTTGCATGATGCTGATTGTGATTTTACAGTACACCATTTGAAAAGTGAACTTCCAAAAATGTGTGCTTAAGTCATATGTGCAGCTGTTATACATCTGAGCTTAAGATGATCTCAGCACTGCATCATGTTAATGTATTTCTATTGTCTAAGAAAAGAATAAATAATAATATGCTTAGCAGGATTTATTTATTCAAAATTCTGTTGGTGCCAGGGGTGCCTGGGTGGCTCAGTCGGTTGAGTGTTGGACTGTTGAATTCAGCTCAGGTCCTGATCTCAAGGTTGTGAGATTGAGCCCGGCATTGGGATCTGTGCTCAGCATAGAGTCTGCTTGGGATTCTCTTTCCCTCTGTCCCTCCTCACCACCACCCCCAGCTCTCACTCTCTCTTTAAAAAAAAAAAATTACTATTGGTGCCAGACTTTGTGCTCAGTCTAGGGGTGTGGGGAAAGTATAAAAGTGAATACAGTCTCTCTGCATCCTCAAGGAACTCATTTATTGGCAAGGGAGAGAGATTTATTTAAAAATTCACAATACAATATAATCTGTGCTATAACAGAGATCCATATATACTTTTTTTGGAGAAGGTACTAAAGTGCTATTTATTTATTAATAATCAAGACCATATTTTACATAAGAAATCATTAGAAATTATAAGAAATAAATTTCAGTATGAAACCTCAGCTGCTTTTGATAGGTTTTTCTAATTTTTCTATTACTGAGGAGATATTATATGCAAAAAAATGTATGAGATTCTTTGGAATAAAAAAAATAATATGCTATCTTAATCACTAAGAAACATGTAGTAAATAACAGTTCAACATAAAAATAAACTATCTTTTAGGTTGATTCTAACATAATTATTTTAAGAATCAAAGGAATATGAAAAATATCACAAGTTGTCTGATTCTGAGATCCCACATTGCATTGGGTAATTAATAAACTTTTTTATTATGGATTATTTTAGATTTACAGAAAATAATTGTAAAGGTAGTACAAAGACTTCTGGTACCCAGTTTTCTTTCATAGTTACTTCTCACATACCTATGCTACATTTTTCAGAACTAAGAAATTAACCTCGTTATATGACTATTAACATTTTTTACTTGATTTTTACCAGGCTTTTCCCTCACTAATATTCTTATTTATACTTCAGAATCCAAGCTACAATCTCCCATTGGATTTAGTGTCCTCTCTCCTTAGTTTATGACTATTTCTCAGCCTATCCTTGCTTTTTATGGCCTTGATGATTTTGAGTAGTTCTGACTACCCAGTATTTTATAATCTGTAACTCAATTTGGGTTTTCTAATGTTTTGCTCATCATTAGAGCAAAACATCACATAACATTTAAAACATCATAACATTAATATTAGCTCATCGGTGTGGGTTTTGGGGAAGAATATTACAGAGGTGTGGTGTCCTTCTTATCACATCTTATCAAGGGGGTACATGATATAATCATGACTTATCACTGGTGCTGTTAACCTTGATTATTTTGTTAAAGTGGTGTCTGCCAGCTTCTTCCACTCTAAAATTACTATTTTCTCTTTCTGTAATCCTCTTTGGAAGTGAATCACTAAGTTCAGTCCACATTTGAGTGAAGGGAGAGGATTAAGTTCCACTTTGTGGAGGGAAACTGTTTTCATATATTACTTGAAATTCATTGGTAAGGAAAGTTTTTTCCTTCTCCTTATTTATCATATATATATACACATATTTTAAAATATCAGTATGGCCTCAAGTGTATTTATTTTATTCTTTGCATGATAATTCAACATTACATTATTTATAAAGTTTTATCAGAACACAGATTGGAGAACTGCTTACTTAGCCTGTTGGGGAGTTGGAAAGGTCTATGTCTCAAGGAGAGTTCTATCAGACAGAACAGGAAGGAAGAAGAGGAATACAAGCTAAGAGGAAACAGGCCTAATTACTTCAAATGGCTTTACAGTTTGCTTTGATTTTTGCTTTCCTTTTTGAGAACTTGGGCTTCCTTTTCAGTGTTGATCTGTTGTTAAAGAGAATATGATATACAACTATGTCTGGTTCTACATTTATTGGTGATTTACACTAAATGAAATGAAGAAAAGTGAGAGAGTGGCTTCCAGAAAGAAAGATTAAATGACTTTCCAGAGGTCCAAAAACTATTTAAGGACTGAGCTGAAAGGATATCCAGATGATGTCTCTTTGTCCGTTGATCTAAGTGACAGCCACCTTACCAGCCAATGTAATGCACACCACTGTGGGCTCTGGGAGGGCCATCTTGAATTCATCTTCAAATCTGCTGTATTCTTAAATCCTGATATTCACACATTTTGTCATTTTATCTTTCAAAAATGATCATCTGAATCTCCCTGTGTGCTTATGTACCCTGGTCCCACATGCACATGCATGTGTGTATATGCATGTGCATATGTGTCTGGGTGTTCCTCAAGATCCTCAAAATTAGTAACTGAATTCATTGCCTTCCTACAGGCCTGCTGCTCCTCTTCTAATATCCTCTATCTTGGTCAATGATGCAGTTGTCCACTCGAGTTCCCAAACAAGAAATCTTTTTTTTTTTAAGATTTTATTTATTTATTTGAGAGAGAGAGAATGAGAGAGAGCACATGAGAGTGGGGAGGGTCAGAGGGAGAAGCAGACTCCCCGCTGAGCAGGGAGCCCGATGCGGGACTTGATCCAGGGACTCCAGGATCATGACCTGAGCCGAAGGCAGTCGCTTAACCAACTGAACCACCCAGGCGCCCCCAAACAAGAAATCTTAATGATGTTTTTGATTACCAGTCTCTGCATTTTCTTCCATTCTGTATCAATATGTCCTGTTGATTGTATTTCCTAAACTTTGTACAAATCTATCCCCACTTCTCCATCACCAGAGCCCATGCCTGGGTGAATCCCTCACTGCTGTTCATTTGCTTTCCTATATTGGATTATAACTCAAAGGACTTGTGTTTTTCCACCACACTCATGGTTCACTACACAGACACCAGGTTGTCCCATATAAATCCCAAGCCAATCAAGCTACCTTGTTCTTAGAAACATGTGGTCTCCTACTCCCTAAAAGAATAAAGTTAACAATAAAACAAAACTATCATGCCCTAAAATGTCCTCTGCTTTGACAATCTTGCAAAACTTCCTATCTATATCTTCATGCCTCCATGTCCCTTTTTCTTCCTGGAATTCCTGCCCTTTTTTGGAAAGCCTTCTTACCTTCTAAGCCCTTGCTCCTCAAAGAGTGATCTGCCAACCAGCAGTATCAATATCACCTGGGAACTTGTTAGAAATACAGAATATTGAACTCAACTTCTGACCATTGATTCAGAATCAGCATTTTATGCAAGCTGAAGGTCAGGGAGCACTATAGTAAGACATCTCAACTATCAACTTCCCAAGGAAGTCTTCCCTGATATGCCCTTCACCTTTGTCAGGGGCCTGTCTCCCTGCTCTCTACCTGCTTCAATGTTGTGTAGGGATCATTTGTTGATAGAAAAAGAAATGTATCATGTTCATCTTTTTATCCTCAGAGCTCACTTGTGTCCTCAGGGATAAATTTCTTCATCCCATAAATAGCTACCAAGCACTTGTGATGGTCCAGTCACAGGACAAGATGAGGATGCCACTGGTGAACATATGGCAACCTTCCTATTTATAGTCTGGGCATCAAGATAATGTTCATCAAAGAGAAACAGAGACTTTAATGACAGTCTTGTCAAGTTATCTGAGTCCCAAGTGTTGGAACTGGAGGAACAGATAAACATTCATTGACCTTGGATGTGTCCCAGTGTTCCATAGGCATATAACTATATCTATTCAAGGTCACCGTTCACATATATAAGTTCAAAACAGAGAAAACAAACATTTCGAGTTAATGATTATGTTATTCAGTCACCAAGTAGCTGGGCCTGTACCTAGAGAATTTCACTCTTGGAAAAGTTTTTACAGGTTACAACTACTAACCTGTTGTTTGATTCTCCTTTTCAGAACACCTGCCCTATGATTTCCCATTCTTTATTTAAATGCAGCCATATTCAGAGAACTCACCACACCTATAAGCAATCCATGGCATCACCAGTTATCTTTGACAGCTGACTTCCTCCTCATTGATTGAGTTGAAAGTTTATCTATGCCTACTTTTGGCTTCCTGAATAGTATCTCTCACTGCCTTGGAAAACCCTCATGTTCTTCCTACTCACTACTTCCCAGGTGATATACCTTATAAATATGAGTAGCCCATCAAGGATTCTTCCTGAAGAAGTTAATGCTGAAGGCAAGTGGAGTGTCATCCTACTTAGGCCCACTGAATGACATACCATGGAGTCAGCCCACCTGAGGGGCAAGGAAGTTGGGATATCCTCCATAACCCATCCATCATTGGTCAAAGGCTGTTTTTAGGGGTCATATTGATTCTCTATTGCTTCTGGCTAGCCATCTGGGCAAAATGAGTGTTTAATAATCAGAACAAGTGCAGAGTAGGGAGCCTTTGCATGTAGAAGTTAGTGCTAAGAGAGTATGAGCAAGACACCAGCAGTATTTGCTACAGACTGGTGCAAGGGGGAGTGTGCATTCAGGTGTGCTTGTCAAAATAAAGACCTTGGCCACTGGAGAGCTGAAGTAGAAAAAAAAATTACAATATTTCCTTTAAGAAAAACAGTGAATAGTCTAGAATCTGCAATAAATAGCAGAATAACAGAGTTTTTAAAATCAGATGTTGCCAAGGCAGCTCTGTTTCTAGGCAATTTTTGGAATGGCCTCACTCATAGCCAAGGCAACCTGCATACCATAACCAGAAAATCTGAAGAAGAATCCCTTCCATCTTTTTTCTTCCTCCAGGGGCTGCTCCATGCTACCACCAGCTGTCCAGTCTCCCAGTCACACCAGGCATCTGATGAGTGGCTACTCACAGAATACTGAAACACCTTGGGATAATGGAATCCCTCAGTCAAGGTCTACCTGCATCATCTCTTATTCCTTGAATGTTACAAGAATCACCTCCACCCTCAAGAGTGCCCTTGCATTCTCTGAAGGTGTTTTCATGAAGACCAAGGCAATAAAAACAAGGATGCTATTCTGAGCACAAAGCCTTCTGCTCTTTTCGATTCAGAAATACACAAACTTTCAGGAATTCATAGTCCCTTATGAAGGTGGTAGCAGCAGGGTTCTTAAACTCAGGGCATGGGCTGAATAGAAAAGATTTCCCTGTTACCTACAAATGTGATCTGTTAGGTGTAAGCCCCCCAGGATGCCTCTATTAAGTGGGTAGCTTATTAGTCTCTCTAAACATGTGGGGAAGGACCTCCATTTTTAGACATGGAGGATTGGGAGAATGGAGTACAGTAGCCAAAAGAGAAGAAAGTTCTAGCTATGAGCTGGGGAGGGAATGAAGTAGTGAGAAAATTGGGGAATATGGTGATTTTAACTATGAAAAGTTAAATTTAAATTTTTAAGAGGGAAAAAGTCTGTAAATGTTAGATGGCTATATAAGGAAGTATTCCATTCTGGGTTGTTTTAAGACACATTCTTTATCCAGGACCCTGTAACAAACCCTGAAAAAGTACAGTGACTTTTTTTATCTGAAATCTAGCCATAGTGACATTTTTCCAGTCGGCACAATCACGAATCACTCTTTTCTCAAAGAACTTCATTAATGTCAGTGCAAGAGTCTCTAATTTTTCCCCATATTTATCATTTGGAAATAAAAACTGTTTACTTACTATGCATGCCAAGGAATAGATGAAACTGATAAAGAAAATTCTAAGATTAACAAGTGCAATTTACTTGTCAAATGGATGTATTTTATCATTTCTCTGAGTTGTTCTCTCTACAGGGGAGCTGTG
This sequence comes from Mirounga angustirostris, assembly GCF_029215605.1. Taxonomy (NCBI): domain Eukaryota; kingdom Metazoa; phylum Chordata; class Mammalia; order Carnivora; family Phocidae; genus Mirounga; species Mirounga angustirostris. The sequence goes on along the minus strand of NW_026991718.1, from coordinate 90,793,686 downwards.
TGTTGGTATTTTGCACCAGAGACAAGGCTGGGTCTAGCTGGAAGTCAGTGTTTTGGGGTTGGTGGGATAGACTGGGGAACACAATTCCAGCTCTTCTTCCACCACCAAAGGAAAAAAAAAAAAGTAAGGAAGGACCTCTCCTTATACTCTCTAAGTTAAAGAAAGTTTTAAGTGTAATGCTATAGTAAAATGAACCACAAAAAGAAATGAAAACAATATTATAGTGGACAAAAAGAGGGACATAAAATCTATACTGTCTACATTTCTTAAATTAAGACATAAGCATACATATTATTCATAACCATAGCATATGAATCATAATGACAGCTAGACAAATTAAAATGCACTGTAAGTCCTCCAAATTACCAGAAAGCAAACACACATTATCACAAACATGGAAAAAAAAAAGGGGAGGGAAGAGGGTGAGAGAGAGGGAGGAAAAAGGAGAGCAGCAAAGAAAAGTAGTAATTCCTACAGTAAATGAGGGAAATATAGACTATATTGAAAACTAACAAAAATCTCCAAAATTAAGCTAGTGACATGTAAAAGAGAAAATGTGATGTTCAATCATACATTTAGATAAAATAACACTAATAAATGTAGATTGGATAAACACCTATTTGAAGAAAGACTTGCAGAATGAGGTACATATAAGAGGAACAAATACAAAAAGAATGGGCAAAGATTTACCAGGCAAACACTAACAAAAAGAAAGCTAGACATCACAATGATAATATCAGACAAGGATAGAGTTAACACAGAAAGTGATAAACTAGAGCAAAAGTGATAGCAAATATTAATGTATGGTACCACCCACAGTGATATACAACTGCATTTTATGTGTCAAATGACAAAGAAAAGAACCATAAAGCATAATTCTAGAGACTTCTAGAGTAAATCAATAAAAAACAAGTAGTATGAAACTAACTCATCCTTATGATATCATGATGATTGATCAAGTAGATATGAATTTACAATTAATTAAGGAGGTAGAACAGTCATTCTGAGCTAGCCTCAGCATCCCCAGCTTGTTCAAACACAAAGCACTAAGCCCCTTCCCAGAGTTTCTGCTTCAGCTGGTTGGTCTGGGTGGACTCTGGTATTCTGCCCAGATGGAAATTCAGTAAAAAAATAAAATAAAATAAAATAAAATAAAATAAAATAAAATAAAATAAAATAAAATAAAACTATCTGAGAAGAAATAGTGCCATTGGAAAGTGTGGAATCATGAAGACAAGGGTGATTCAAAAAAGACCTGGTAGCAGAAATCTCCAGGAAGGAGGAACATTTAGGCTGGTGCTTCCACCAACCTGGACTCTTCTAAGAGAACCCAGAGGGGATTGCTACAGAGCCTTGAGCAACAGCAGCCCCAGTGTGAAAGCAGCAATCTGTGCAGGTTCAGAGAAATGACATGACTCGCTTAGGTCTGCGGATGATTCTCCTAAGATGGGAAATTCTGCCCCCAAGTCTGTCTGTTTTCAAGACATAGGCATATTTCATTTCACCTGGGAGAGAAGAGGGAAGAGCCCCATGTCCTCTCTTGGTCTTATTACCTCAGCTTCTGAAGTGGTGAAATTTTCTTTGAAATATACCTTCTATCTCTGCCCCTATTATTATTATTATTATTATTATTATTATTATTATTATTATTATTGTATTTGACCATGTACCAAGTACTTTACACACATTCTTCTACTGAAGAGCCCTGCAAGACACATCTTCTATTGTTCCCATTTTATGGATGGGGGATCTGAGGTCACTGAGGTCAATTAACTGGACACAGTGAGAGCTAAAAAGGGACTTGAATCCCATCTATCTTGATCCAACACCAGTATATTCCAGTGCTACATAATACTACCTTCTTCCCCTCTCATTTTCCTTGTCTACTAATGTTCTTTCTTTTGCTATTTGCCTCCTCTTCTAGCAAGGAAAGGTGGAGCTGTTCAGTTTTTTTTTTCTTTCTTTCCTTTTTTTTCCTGGTTCTTTCCCAGGAAACAGTCAGGTTTATACAAGTCTCAGTCAAAGCAGCCTCCCATGGTCATATTCCACTATCTGCTTAACCTACTCTTTCCTTTTGGCATTTTGCTCTGTTTGGAGGGCAGAGGCTGTCATCAGAAGACAGTCTGCTATTGACAGCCACAATATCCCACATGCTGGTCTGTCCTCACATGGCCTGCCATGCCCCAACTCCTGATTCTCAGCTGTGAAAGTCTCCAAAAAAGGCAGCATTGTAGGCTAGAAACAGTTCTTCCTAATTCTTTAATCCAGAAATCATTTGCCTTTAACGTGACTTCAACTTTCCATGTTGACTTGATAAGTTAACTCCCAGAGTTTTGAAGACACTGCTTACCATCTTTGTCTGCCTGTCTTGTTGATCAGAAGGCAACTGCAAATGTATCAGACCAAGAAATCTAATTCAGACCCTGATTTCAGCACTATCAGGGCAGCCAAGTGAGGGTGGTCTCCAGGAGCCCTCGCTTGCTAGACATTCTGATGGTTCACCAATGCCCTCTGGGAATGCAATGTTGGACTCAACACTGAAGTCTGGAAAACTCTAGACTTTAAGGAGATAGTCATGCTCCAAAAATTGAGATAGCAAAACAAACAGGATTCAAGAGCCTAAGGACACTCCTTTAATTTCCAACTATTTCCAAAATGTTTTCAGCTGAGCAAAACCCCAAACACATTTTGTAAAGCTCTTCCCCTTTATAGATGTTAAATCTACATGTCAACCTAAGGAAAATCATCTCCATATGAATTTGATTCATTCATTCTTAACTAATGTAAAGCTTGGCAAAGAACAAACTGATGGTCAAGAAGCCTCTTTTGGTGGCCTGAGGACTTCTCCCCTTTCTCCAGATTGTCCACCCAAAGAAGAGGAATGAGGAGAGTGGACAGTGGGCTCTTCACATGAATCAGTCTTTTCCAATGGCCAGGCTCTTGCCCCTTTCCATTACCAATAATGCATAGCTAATGACCAGAAGACAGCGGCCATGATTAGGATGAATGTTGTGTCACATAACTCTCCTTGCCCATTCATTACACCCTTAAAGAACAGCTCTTGCCTTTGCCTTGCCTCCAGTCATGATCCTGGTTGAGATACATTAACTTTTCTCTCCTGATTATCTCAGCAGCCAACTTTCTGGTCTTACTGAGTCCCCTTCTGCTCCTGTTTAACCTACCCCCTTTCTACTCTACCCCTGTTTCTGAATGATATTGTCAATCATGTTACTGCTCTGCTCAACAATAACTTGTGATCTCTCTCTCACCAGCAAGCTTTACAGACTCTGTACTATTTTACATTACTACTTCATATACTTCCTATCACACACCAACAGAGCAACATAGCTAACCTGTCTCTTTTTAATTTTTTAAAGATTTTATTTGTTTATTCGACAGAGAGAGCAAAGCAAGGGGAGTGGCAGGCAGAGGGAGTGGCAGGCAGAGGGAGAAGCAGGCTCCCCACTGAGCAGAGATCCCAGTGCAGGTTCTAAAGATCCATTTAAATAACACCTCCTCCAGTTTTTTTTTTATTTGTATTTTAAAAGAATTTTAGATTTACAGGACACATGCAAAAATAAGACAGTCCCTGTACTATTTCCCCACCTTTCCCTAATGCCAACAATCTTACCTAACCATAGTCCAAGTATCAAAACCAAGAAATTTACATTGGTTCAATACCATTAAATAAACTGAGAATGAATTTGAATTTCACTAGATTACTAGTCTTTCCAGATGTCCTTTTTTTTTTTTTTTTTTCCTGTTCTGGGATCCAATCCAAGATCCCACTTTCCACATAATTGTTGTGTTTCTTTGATCTCCTGAAAAATGTGATGTTTCCTCAGTCTTTCTCTTCATGTTCTTGACATCTGAAATGAGCACTCATCAGTTATTTTGATGAATGTCCTATTGTTTGGGATTGTCTGAAGTTTTGCAAAGCTATTTGTGATTCCCCCACATTTGATATAATTATTTCTCCTCTGTGTTCCTATAGCACTCACAGATAGACTATATCCTATATACTCCTCTCAGATGGAGTGACCCTTTGTCTATCCCAGTACCACTGATGAGAAAGACTGTTTTATGCATTGGCCCTCTCTGACACATATCATCTTGATAGTCAATATATGCCAGTCAAACCACTGAGTGGATGAATAAATGGATCATGAGCAAAAAGAAAAAAAGAAAAAAGATCATCAAGACCTTAGGTAACTTTAAAAACAGAAAGTTTTCAACAAAAGCATAAGGAGATTATTTTTAAAGGGAGGGGTAGTCTCAGAGTAGTTGCCTTTACCAGTTTCTCACAGAAAAATGAAATTTCAAAAGGGGAGGGCTTCTGTGATGGAAATAAATGCATTCCCAATGCCTTAAACTGTTCCTCTCTAAGAGCAAGAGCACATTCTTGGATCAAATGCTTTAGTGCCTTTAGTTCTACCACTTGAGTTTCTACCAACAGTCTTCCTCACAGTACAGATGGGAGATGGTATCCTGTTACATTTGTGTTTCTCCAAAGAACAAATCTCACAGCAAGCAGCTCAGTTGACTGCTAACTATACATGTGACATGCAGAAGAGATATAAAGAACAAAAAGCTTGAACTCTTCACCTCAAATCCAAATATATAAATGTCATGCAATAAAGAACTTCTCTCATTCAAAACTATCATCTTTTTTTTTTTTTAATTTTGCAGGCAAGGGTTTATGTAGGAAAGTGTTGAAACAGGTCATCCTTACTATGACCTATTGATAGAATGTGAGATATCTATTCAATAAATATTTATTGAATGCCTACATGTGCAAGATGGTTGTGGAAGGGGCAAAGAGTCACCAGGGAATTAGGGACATCATGTTTTCCTGGAATCTGTGTTTATTTAGGGAAATGTGATTGCCAGAACACTGATTCTCAATGGTTATTGTTCAGTCCCAAACTGCTCATGCTTTACACAGCTAGTCTTACACACACTTCCCCTTCCTTTTACTTTAGATTCCCTACACTTTATCTCATGCCATGTTAGCTCAGGAGAGAGCTCCATCCAGAGTTCCATTATTTTAGATCTCTCCATGAGCATATCCAAGGAATTGGGATTTACACAGAAGTGCTCTTACCTTATATGGAGCTTGGCTTTAGAAATTTCTATTGACCATACTGTTATTAGGTCATCCATGTCTTTTATTTTTTTATTTATATTATTTTATTATGTTATGTTAGTCACCATACAATACATCATTAGTTTTTGATATAGTGTTCCATGATTCATTGTTTTCGTATAACACCCAGTGCTCCATGCAGTATGTGCCCCCCTTGATACCTATCACTGGGCTAACACATCTCCCCAACCCAGGAAGAGTCTTCTAAGAGCTGAAATGCTTGGAGAAAATCTTGTCTCTCCTAACAAAATAGCCTGATTTATTTTATTATAATGAAAGTTTTGCAACCCATTTTCTCTTTTTTTCTGCTTTGGATATTATTAAATTTGGAGTTAATCTCATGCTTGAACAGAATAACCGATTAGACACATATATTTGGGGGGTACAATTTATCTTCACTATATTGCCTTCTCCTCAGTCACCATCACCAAAAATAAAAGACTAAATTTTTAAAAAATTTTAATAGTATTGTTTTGTTTTGTTTTTTATTGTTGTTGTTGCTGTTATGCTGCTTCTAGTCTTTTCTGGGAGTATGTGGTATGCATAAATAGAAAATGATAGATGATGATGATAGCTAGATAGATTGATACTTACATCTAATTAGTTATGAAGAAAGGAAGAATCAGTCATATAGTTGACTTCTGTTGGCAGGACAAAGAAAATATTTTGAAAATCAATTTCCAAACAATATTAGCAAACTAGCATGCTCTGAACTCAGATAAGAATTACTCTGTAAACTTTCATTTGCTATAAAAGCTAGAAGAAAGCTTTCAAATTATGATCCAGGTTTCCAAATCAAGAAATTCTTCTCTGAAAGACTGTGGAAAAGAGTTAGCTGAAGAAGCATCCTAACTAATACAGTCTGGAGAGATCAAGTGTAAATTCATAATTTATACCAAAAAGCTTCCAGAAACCATACTGCCAAAGAGATAGAAGGAATCTTCAGGGGTACAAACTGATGACAGTTTTGCTCTACACTCATGTGTATCAAATCTAGCTGAAAAACAGACCATAAAAGAATGTGCATGTTTATAAACTAAGAAGTTTCCACTTTGTCTAACCTCTGATGAAATCAGAAGCACTAGGAAACTTTGCTTTCTGGAAAAGTCAGAAAACTTTCAAATGTCCTGTGCTTTCAAAAATAGTCTTCCAGTCATTAACAGGAAACACATTTACTGTTCTAGCTTGATACTCACAGACACTCCAAATCCATGTAGAATCTCATAAGGGTCCCACACACCCCTGAGTCCTCATGTGACATGGAATGTTCATGTCTGTTTGCACTTATTAAGGTGCTAAAAGATGCCCCACTCTATGAGGAAGACCACTGATGGAATTAATAATGTAATAATAAAAGCTTACATAGTCATAATATAAAAGTTGTCATTTACAAAATAATAGCTTAAGCCTATAAAATATAGAGGGACAGTTTCATTTTCCTCTACAATTCCTTCAGATTTATTCTCTGAAAAAAATGTTTCTGTGTGTGTGTATGTGTGTGTGTGTGTGTGTAACAAATTATATATACCTCAAACAAGACATATCATGTTAAACAAGTGCAGGTTTGTGGAGAACCTGGCCACTGCCCTGACTGTGCTGGGAATATCCCCATCACTTTGCTAGTGAATACGGTGTTGCTGCTGTTTCCCATCAATATCCATGATCATGTTGAGGGTGTTCTTTGGTTTCTGAGACAGTAATGGATTGAAAAATGTTGACTGTTTCTCTTTCCTGAATGAAACTCTATTTGGTAAGAGTATTAATTCTTTTAATATAATGTTAGATGTACTAATACTTGATTTATTATTTTTGCCTTTATATTCATATGTGAAATGGGTTCCTAGTTTCTTCTCCTCCTTCTCCTCCTCCTCCTTCTTCTTCTTTTTGGATTAGCTTGTTCAGAATGGTTTCACTATTGGTCATATTATATTCTCTTAAAACATATCATTCTGGGGCAGTTTATTATATAAACACATTATTCCTTAAAAATTAGGTAAAATCATTCTATAACATCATTTGAGTGTGAGGCCTTTTGAAAGGATGGATTTGAGAAACTTTACAGTTTCTATTACAGTAGTGGGTCTATTCACTGTTTAATCTTTTCTTGGCAAATTTATGTAATTTGTGAAAAAAATCATCAAATTCATCTAGATTTTAAAGTGTTTTGGATGGAATTTATACAGAATATGCTCTTAAAATTTTAATATCTGTCCTTACCTTTCTTTTCTCTTTTGCAGTGTTGCACTTTGTGGATCTTCATGTTTTTCTTGAAGAGCTGTGCATGAGATTGATTTGTATATTCTATAGATTTTTTGTGTGTGGTTACTCTGAGAATACACAAAACATCTTAAAGTTGTAATAATCTATTTTAAACTGGTAACAACTTAACTATAATCAAATAAAAAACTTTACTTCTCTACAGTTCTACCTTCCCCACTTTATGTTATCAATGTCATAAATTACATTTTTATTGTGTGCTCATTAACATGGGTTTATTGTTATTTTTATGCTTTTTAAATATTCTTTATTATTTGTTTCTCTGGTTATTCTGCAGATATATATTTTATATATTTTATATTTTTGTCTTTTAAATATTAAAAAGAATTTAAAGTGGACTTTTGAATCAAAATTACAATAATACAGAAAACAGAAAACAAATTTTGTTCATGTATTTACCTTTACCAGAGAACTTTATATTTTCATATCACTTGAAGTTACTATTTAGAATCTTTTTGTTTCAATTTGAAGGACTCTCTTTACCATTTCTTTTAGGGCAAGTCTAGTGGTAATGAACTCCCTCAGGTTTTGTTTACCTGAGAATGTTTTAATGTCTCCCTTATTTTTGAAACACAATTTTTTTCAGATAAAATATATTCATTTAGCAGTTGTTTGTCTTCTTTTGTAACTTTAAGTATATCATTCCGTTGGCTTTTAGTCTTCAAGATTTATGTTGAAAAGTCTGCTATCGTATAGATATTCCCTTGTATGTTGCAAGTCACTTTTACTTAAAAGATTCAGTGTTTGTCTTTGACTTCCCATATTTTGATTATAATGTGTTTCAGTGTGGTCTCTAGATTATCTTACCTGGACTTAATTTAGCTTATTGTATTTGTGTATTCATTTCTTTCCTCAAATTTGAGAAATTTTTAGCCATTATTACTCTAAACAAACTTTCTACCCCTTTTTCTCCTTTCTCTTCTGAGACTCCCATAATACCTACATTGATCTGTTTATGATGTCCCATACATTCCTTATGCTGTGTTCATTTTACATTCACTTTTCTTTTACTCCTCAGTATCGATACTTTCAAATGACCTACCTTCAAGTTCACTGACTTTTTTTATGCACATTTAAGTCTGCTGTTGAACTACTCTAGTGTTTTTTGGTTTTTGTTTTTTTGGTTTTTTGTTTGTTTTCATCCATCCTTAACCCCACCCCCATTCAGTTGTTTTTAGCTCTAGAATTTATGTTAGCTATTTAAAATTACTTATCTCTCTGCTGATATTCTAATTTTGTTTGCATATCATTTTCTTAATTTTGTTTAGTTTTCTGTTGTATTCTCCTTTAACTCAATGAGCATATTTAAGACAGTTATACAAATACATTTTTTAAGAAATCAGAGAACTATGTTTCTTTACACTTACTGGAGATTTATTCTGTCCCTTTAAATAGACAATACTTCCCTTTTTCTTTTTATGCCTTGTGATTTTTTTTTTAATTGGACATTTGAAAAAACAACCGCCTCTCTCAGTCTTTGAGGATTGGCTCCATGCAGAAGATCTTTACTAATCAGTCCAATGTGAAGGCTCAGGGTCCTCTCAAATATAAATGTCCTCAAGGTCTTCCCTGGGCCTCTGCACATGCTTTTGTTCCAGTTCCCCTCCCCTCATATATAGCTGAGCTTAAGTCACTTAATTTCCATGACAGTCTTGCCCTACTTCTTTTTTTTTTTTAATTTTATTTATTTATTTATTTGAGAGAGAAAGAAAGAACATAAGCAGAGGGAGCAGCAGAGGAAGAGGGAGAAATAGGCTCCCCACTAAGCAGGGAACCTAACACGGGGCTCAATCCCAAGACCCTGGGATCATGACCTGAACCAAAGGCAGACACTTAGCCAACTGAGCCACACAGGCACCCCACCCTTGCTTCTTTTCAGAGACTTTGCTATTCTACTGTATTCTTCTGCCTGTGATTTCATGATTCCAGGTACCCATGAGTCTGAAGTCCCCTTGTTCCATGGCACCTGCCACTGCTTTCAGCATCCTCCAACTTAATATCAAATTATGCTACAGTCCCCTCAGTGCTCCAAGTCAAGCAAGACAGAAACCAATCCATTGAGCAGCTCCCAAACAAGCCAAAATGTTGCAGTCAAGTTCTACTCTTCTCCTTAAATCCCAAGGAAGGAGCTGGGAATTGGGCAGCCTCCTCCTGATAAGACTGCACTAGGGAGGGGGTAGAGTAAGATTGAACAAAATACTACAAAATATCCTACAATTGTAAGTGTGGCTTTTTCTTGGTTATGCATTTGCTGTAGCTTAACTGGTTTCTAGGGTTCTCAAAAAGGTATTTTTTTCCATATGTTGTGTTTATTCAGGGTTTCCATGTGAAAATGAGGGCCTGGAGCATTCTGATCTGCTGTCAGATCAGAATTTTTTTAATATGTAAAATCCACATTTCATAAATTGCTCAACTATTCTCCTCAGATTTACTTAAGGCCTACATAAATTTCTGAACAGTAGAAATCCCATACATTGTAGAAATATTTCTAAGCTGGATAGAAACTTACCTCACTATAATAATCAAGATTCTGATGCCCCAAATGGGTAAAATCAATTAAAATTTTCAAGCACATTGATTTTTTAAAAGATTTTATTTATTTATTTGAGAGAGAGAAAAAGAGTGAGTGAGAGTGAGAAAGAAAGCACAAGCCAAGGGGAAAGGCAAAGGGAGAAGCAGACTCCCTGCTGAGCAGCGAGCCCAATGTGGGGCCCAATCCTAGGACCCTGTGATCATGACCTGAGCAGAAGGCAGCCACTTAACCGACTGAGCCACCCAGGCACCCCAAGCACATTGATTTTTATCAAGGACAATGTACAGGAGTTGTCTGGTTCAGATATATAGTGATGGAGACACTTCTCAGAATCTTGAGTAATTTTTATTGTTGAGCTGGGCAGTCATCTCAACAGACACAATGTTCCCTGTACTCCTGAGTACTTTGAAATTTATAGCAATTTCTTTTTCTCAGGAAACTTTTTTCTTTTAATGAAATCTCAAGGAATATCAACAGAAATTTCTCTGTGTTACAGTGGGTCTGTTTTATTCTTTACATTCTTCTTACTTCTGGAAAGCAGCTTTTTTAGAGGTTTTATCTCTCTCTCCACTCTTATATAAAACTTCTGTAGGAGGTCCAGTTTGTTAAATCACCCAGAAAAAGTCCAGACACATCCTAGTTGAACTGCCTGAGAGTAACTGGCTTTGTCCTCTGCTCAATAAATACTTCATAATTCATTACCTTCTTTAGCTTTTCATGCAATTGCAATGAGAATTCAGAATGTAGTGTGTCTCTCTTTGCCTACTTATTTCCCTGCTTCATAAAACACTGGTTGGGACATTAGCACTACTGGAGAATTTTTTTCACTGTCTTTAAGTGAGTTCCTCCAGTCAGGGACTCAGAACAAGCTGTTAATTAGGGAGGGGGTGACCCTGGGAAACACCAATTGTGTTGAGTAAGAAATTGAACAAGGGAAGGGGAAGAAGCCAACAAAAAGCTACCTTACTGGGGTGCCTGGGTGTCTCAGTCGTTAAGCGTCTGCCTTCGGCTCAGGTCATGATCCCAGGGTCCTGGGATCGAGCCCCGCATCGGGCTCCCTGCTCCGCGGGAAGCCTGCTTCTCCCTCTCCCATTCCCCCTGCTTGTATCCCCTCTTTCTCTGTGTCTCTCTCTGTCAAATAAATAAATAAAATCTTAAAAAAAAAAAAAAGCTACCTTACTGAGCAGGTTCCTGCTCTGGGCAACTGGAACTCAGCCCCCTGGGCTATCTGGGAGAATAAGTGGAAGGCATCTTAGAATTGTCATAATCAGAATACAAGGACGTTGGATGCTATCCATCAACATCTCTCAGTCACTGACTATCTGACTTCTCCTGAAGGATATTATTTGCCAGTATTTCTGGCCTCTCCCATGGAGGGGAGCAGGCTTAGTCAACTAGAAGTGGCCCATTGGCCAAGAGTCTCAAGTACCTACAGTTGGCATTCTTAGTATCTGGTCTGCACAATGTAGGATGATGAATGTGGGAGGGTGTGTGGGGGGGTACCCACCACCATGCCATACTCCCTCTCTACTTCCTTCCATTCATGGAAAATAATGACAAAATTCCAAGCTTTCTTTTTGCAGTTCTCCACATACGTACTCTGAGAGGTCCTAAGAGCAAGGAGATCGTGATTCAGGCAATTAAAAAATCTTTCAGGTATGTGACTTTTTCTGTTAGCCAAAGGCATTTTTAAGAGAATAATTGCTATTCACAAAGAAAGGTCATTTTCTTCTGATCTTAAGGTATGTCTCTGTAAACAAATGCATTAAGTTGTTGTTAATGTAAAATAAAAAGGAAAGTCTCAGAATATTAGTATTCTTTTTTTTTTTTTTAAGATTTTATCCATTCATTTGACAGAGACAGTGAGGACAAGCAGGGAGAGTGGGAGAAGCAGGCTTCCTGTGGAGCAGGGAGCCCAATGCGGGGCTCAATCCCAGGACCCTGGGATCATGACCTGAGCCAAAGGCAGACGCTTAACGACTGAGCCACCCAGGCACCCCAGAATATTAGTATTCTTGATGATGTGATATGCATAAACTGCTTTAAGAATACTGATATTACTGAAGGAGCAACAACTGGGAAGGGATCAATTTATTTTCTGGCAACTCGTGTGTGTGTGTGTGTGTGTGTGTGTGTGTGTGTTTGAACCACCAATTAGCAATTGGAAAAGCATTTGAAGATATTTATAAATCTAATGACTTGGCTTCCTTCTTAGCTCTTCTGCCCACCCCTGGCAACAGTTGTGATGTTGAATGTGCTTCTCTTAACTAGAAATAAGTCTACCTTTAACTTATTTGTAGGGAAAGAAGAAAGAGAAGTATAGGTAACAAAAAGAGTTGTATTCAAATCATTATTTCTCTGAACACAATAGCAGTCTTTCTGTGGCATCTGATATACTGTGGCAAAATAAAGTGTCTGATCTGAGCAGTGAAGTTGGAAAGATATTTTCAGTTGAAAGAGGTTATAATTTACAGATGTTATGAAAACATGCTATTAAAGGCATGAGTGTAGTATATTAAAGTGAACATTTGCTTTTTAATAAAGAAATATTTGTTCATTGCTTCTTGACAGATTTTGGCATTGTAGAGCCAAACCAAGTTCTAACTTCCTTCCAGTTCTCTACCCCTCACATTATCACGACTCCTCTTTCTCTTGAGGTCACTGCACAAAGCAGGCCCAGAGGTCTTTGATTCTAACTTTGTTTGCAATACAAGATACCAGTTGTGTATTGCCTCTTGCTATTTGCATGTTAAGCAGGAAGATGAGAACAAATGTACCAGCTCCCTGATAGAAAATGGCAGAGGTGTGTGGCACTCTGCCCAGTCCCATAGCAGACATCACTGATTGATCTTGGCTCTCAACAAGTCTTGGTGCTGGCTCAGAATTCTCCTTACAGAGTGATGTATATCCTTAAAGTGAGACCTACTTGGCCTTTTTTTTGTCCTGGATCAGCAAGTAAAAGTACACAACCAAAAGTACTGATACCCATGTCAATTAAAATGGTTTTGTTGTCTGGAAGCACGAATGTACCTTTCTTGCTCTTGAGATGAACTCAGCTAACTGCCTTTAGTATATGAGCATTGAGAAAAGGATTTTTACATAATTTGACTGCCTCTACTCAGGAAACATTTATCATTTATCAAGAGTCTAATGTGTGTCAGATATTCTGCCTGGTAGAATAGGTAAGTGATAAATGCTCATGAGCCTTGCCCCTAAAGATCCCACAGTTTCAGAGGGAAGAACAAAACAGAGGGGAGACAAGCAGAGGAAAGTCAGAGAGTAGAGTAGTTATGAATGTGGACCCTGGAGTCAGATTGTCTCCCCTCAAACCGTGACTCTGACACTCACTGTTTGTCCCTAGAAAATTATTTAGCCCCTATAATCTTCAGTTTTTCTTATCTATGATGCAGTAATAATACTATCTCTCAGATATGTAAGACCATGAAGACTAAATGAATTTAGCATAATGCTAGTCACTCAGTGTGTAGTAAAAGTTAGCTGCTATTAATGGAGAAAAAAAAATTGGCCACCTATCAATTGCTACAGAGCAAATTACCACAAATTTGGAAGCTTAAAGCAAGACACATATATTATATTTCAGTTTTTGTGGCTCAGATGAGAGGTGCTGAAGCCCATAGTTAAGACATGGGAATAGCAAAAACATGGCAGAGGACAAGTATGTCTGCAATATTATCAAGGACCTAAGGTGTGATGGGTAGAGAAGAGAATTAAGATGACTTCTTGGTCTGTACTCAGCCATCAGAGGATGGCTGTGACAATAGCCCAAGTGGAAAAGTCAGATGAAGGTTGGGTTCAAAAATCACACAAGGGATTTAGATCAAACAAGTAGAACCTGAGGATCATGTGGACCAGAGAAATGCCCATGAGATATGGAAAGCAGGAGTTTATAGCCTAGAGATTGTCCTGAACTAGAGATACAGATGTGGCAAGGATGGATTTGAAGTTTGTGCTTTAAAATATGAGAGAGGAAGGAGTTGTCTACAGAAGGAAGTGAGAGGAGCAGGAAATTTTAGAAATAATTTAGGAGGAATAAAGACCTAATAGATCTATACAAACACCTAATATTTTCTCAACTAACAACCATTTTTATAATACAGATTATCTCCCTTTTTCATTCATTTCACAAATACTTTCTGAGCAACTACTAAGTGACAAGCATTGTTCTAGATATTCATGATACCTCAGTGGTCAAACGAGGCACCAGCTTCTTGCCTTATAGGGCTTGCCTTCTAGGAGGTGGAGGTGGAAAACAATACAAACCCTAATAAGTAAAATGTCATAGTAGTTCCATAGGTGTTGATGGTGTAAAGGAAAAATTACATGTGGTGTAGTCCTCACGGACAGGTGGCATTTGACAAAGTCTTGAAGGAGGCAAAGTGGCTAGTCATGATGCTATCTGGGAAGACTGTGCCAGGCAGAGGGAGCAGCAGAGCCCTGAAAGAGGAACAAGCCTGGCATGGCCAAGGAGTAGCAAGGTCAACAGGGCTGACAGGAGAGAATGAGGTGGGCAGAGGAAGAAAGATGATGTTAGACACAGAAGACATGCCATTTGGGCCTTAGATGCTATTGAGAAGCATGGTGAGGGCTGAGGAAGCCATTGTGAGGAAGTAGGGAGATTCAGGAGGAGATATAGTGAAGCCACTGTGAGGACGGGGAGCCATTGTGAGGTAGGGGAGTCACGTGAGGAAGGAGGACTTACTGTGAGGAGAGGGAGTCACTGTGAGGAGGAGAAGCAACTGTCAGCAAGGGGAGCCACTGTGAAGAGGGGAAGCCACTGTGAGGAGGGAGTTCCCAGTGTGAGGGAGAAGATCCCCTAATAGTTGAAGAAAGGAGTGATAGGAGATGACTTATATTTTACCAAGATCACATTGTCCCTTGTCAGGAGTCTGGAGGGGCAGAAGGTAGAAGCAGGGAGATTACACAGAAGCCATTGCAAAAGCACCAAGATGAGATTGTGACCAATGTGGTAAGAGTGGGCTCGTGAGAAGTGGGGAGTTCTGTGCATATGGTGAAGGCAGAGACAGCAAGGGGGAAAACCAAACTAATTCTTGTCATAGTAGTCACTGATTCAGATGACTAAATTCTGAAAACACCGGGTGAAAATTGATGAGAAACATGATCTTTATTTCAGTTATCTCTCCATAACATACGTATTAATTACAAAACTAGGGGAAATCTGACAGACACAGACACAATAGTCATCAAGTGATCAGAGTTAATTTCATTAGTAATGGGACAAATAGACACTCTGTGTCTCAGTGACATAAAGCACTGAGAAGGACACAATGGCATCTCAGTTGTTAACCTTGCCCAAATGAATAACCTGAATCTAAACATGAAAAAACATCAGACAAACCCAAATTCAAGGGCATTCTACAAAATATCTGGCTTGTACTCAAAAAAGAAAGAAAAACAAACAAAAACAAAAGCTCTGATGAAAGGAGACTAAAGTTTCTTGGCAAGATCATGAACCATTCTTTTGCCAAAAAGGACATTATTGGGTCAATTCACAAAATCTAAATTAGGTCTTTAGATTAGAAATAATATTACATTAATGTTAATTTCATGATTTTGATAATAGTACTGGGTTAAGTAAGAGGATGCACTTGTTTTTAGGAAAAGTGCTTTGAAGCATTTAAGAATAAAAAGAAGGAAAATTAGATGTCATGTTTGCAAGTGACTCCCAAATTATTCATAATAAATACTAAAAATATGTATATACAGAGAGAGAATGATAATGCAGATGTGGGAAAATATTAACTTTTGGGGAATCTGGGTAAAAGATATGCAGGAAATCCTCACACTTCCCTTGCAAATTTTCTGTAAGTATAAGATTGTTTCAAAGTATAAAAGCAATTTTAATTCATAAAAACTCTTTCCAGAAATTTTGGGAATTTCCAAAGTTCTTCAATTCTCTGATGTATTCCAGCTTATGACTCAGTGCCAATAATGTTATATTAAAGACATATTTAAATTCCTAAAATAACCAGAAAGGAAAAACCATTACTTAATAAATATATTCCTGAGAATTTATAAATCTTTTCATTCATACTAAGTTCATTAGGCAGTGGGTTCTTTTTTCCTTTTTCCATCTTTTGGCAGAGGAACTTCACTTGCAAATGACATTTTATGCAGCTTGTCTCCATATAAAATTAATCCAAGTCTGAAGCCTGATAGGTTCTACTCCCCACTTCCTCTTATACTTACAGAAGTCTCTGACATTTTGGTGAGTTCTGCGTGCTCCTAGGAACCCAGTTTGAAAGTTGTCCACCAGAAAACCAATGATGAAAATGCTTTTGGAGGGCGCCTGGGTGGCTCAGTTGGTTAAGCGACTGCCTTCGGCTCAGGTCATGATCCTGGAGTCCCTGGATCGAGTCCTGCATCGGGCTCCCTCCTCGGCAGGGAGTCTGCTTCGTCCTCTGACCCTATCCCCTCTCATGTGTTCTCTCTCTCTCATTCTCTCTCTCTCAAATAAATAAATAAAATCTTAAAAAAAAATGCTTTTGGAAAGGGAATGCTCATTAACTTTCAAGGCAATATGTATTTTGTACACTGAGTTTGCTTAAATCAAACGATTTACCACATTCTTCATTTTAATACAGAAATATTGCAAACCAGGATTCTCACCCATATGGTAATCTTTAAATCACTCTTAACTTTTTGATGTCCAACACATTGTTTAAGAGAAATTTTTCTAAAAGATGCACACACGCAAAAGAAAACTTACATTGCAGACCATGCAGAAACAATCAAAAGATGTGTCAACAGCTCTGGGAA
The DNA here is from genome assembly GCF_029215605.1 of Mirounga angustirostris. Lineage (NCBI taxonomy): Eukaryota > Metazoa > Chordata > Mammalia > Carnivora > Phocidae > Mirounga > Mirounga angustirostris. The sequence continues at coordinate 90,776,932 of NW_026991718.1, read as the reverse complement.
GATGTCTTCAAATTGTGAAATATGGAAAGAGAAAGATGGTTTATCTGAGCCTGGAGATGCAGCTCAGTGACTGGGGGGAGTTTGGCAGCTCACTTGCCAGAGAGCTCACTAGTTTATTGCCTCTTGACTTTGGGAGATGATGGTGGGGAGAAGCAGTGATCCAGGATTCAGACATCTCAGCTCTGTGAATAGCATGCCATGGGCCCCTGTTTAAGCATGTTGTCCTTGGACATCATTTTTCTCACCTTCATATAATGGTGATTAGATTAGATGTTTTTATTTCACTGAGGGCATCTTTTAGTTCTATGCATCAGAGAACCCACTAAACTGATGTGAACAAAAGGGGACTCTGGGAAAATGAGACACAGCTTTTGAATCTCTTCACATCCTCACATTAAAGCAAATGGAAAAGACCCCCTATAAACTCCAAAACATAAGCAGATGAAGACAACCAACTAACAGGCACAAGTCCTGAATGCTATCACCATGTGTGGAATAGAGAACAAAACGAGAAAGCAATGAGGTATCTGATAGAGGAACCCCACGCTGCCAACAGGCACCATTGTACCAAGGCAGGCCCTAAGGGAGAGGGCCCAACCCAGGTGGCAGGAGTGTCACCAACAATGGTTAGGACTATTGTTTGTGGCTATAGTAGAGAGCAAAATAACTTTTAGCCACTTCTACTGTTAGCCACTCCCTGCACCCCCCTCACACCAGTGGTCACAACATCACAAAAAGAGAGACAACCAGACATCATGGGCTTCCAGATGGAAGACCACCATATCACCTAGAGTTCCTGCTAGAGGGACTGAGCCTGAGTCCAGCTCAGCCTTGGATTTAGCTTTTGACTTGTGGAAAATACTCAGGACATCTGTGTAATCATCATAATCCATGTTATAGATCAAGTGTCCTAGGTCTTGCTTGTTCAATGATAAATTGTAAGGAAAATGGAGGAGTGGAGAGGAAATTAATGGACTAAAAAGAACTAAAATAACAGCAGATTTATAGCCATGAACAATATCAAACAATAGTGTTCAGGGATGCATATTTTGTGACAAAACAAACTATGAAGAAACACAAGCAAGTGATTGATATAACATTCAGGATAGTAGTTACATTTTGGGGAGGGCATAGGTTTGGATCCCGGGTGCTTCTGACGTGATTGACAAAGTTCCATTTCCAAACCTGGGTAGTTACAAATGTGTTTATTTTATAATACTCATTGAGCTGTGCATTGTGCTTGTGTCTCTTAAGATAAATTATTTTTTAATAGCTTGAATAATAGAGGAAATACACAGATGGCACTAACTGGAAGTCCAGAGTAGGTAGCTCTAGATGGGGCTTGATCCAGCAACTCTTAAATTGTCATCAAGGGACTTGTTTTCTTTAACTCTTGGTTCTGTTCTCTATGGGTTGCCTCAGTAGTGAAATGTCTGCAGCTACCTCAACCCTAATCTCTCCATACCCTCTGAGTGTCCAGAGGAGAAGGAAACTTTCTGCTCTTAGATCCAGAAGAGTCATGGAATCACTCTCATTGGTCCAGATAAGGTCACATGCCCACCCTGAACCAATCACTAGCTAAGCCAATTCAATCCCAAGGTGACCAATCTTACCCACTATTTATTTTTGACCTTGGTAGAGGGAAACAGGGACAGGATTGGTGAAAGATAGGAAAATGAATACTAAGAAAGCACTCCAAAATGATGTCACTACACACTCCAGCCTTGAATCCTCTTGACTTAACCCACTGAACAAAGGGATGAGTGGCAGAGTTGGAAAGTAGTAGAAAAGAGATGTGAAAAAAAATGGCCTCATGAAGCAAGCAGTCTTTGGAAAGCAGCCCCAGAAGGAAGAGGTCATCCAGGTGGGCCCTGAGTTCTCTCCAACCCCAAGGCTCCACTTGCACAAGGACTCCCTATATGTGCATCAGCATAATGATTACTTGCCACTGTGTGCCACAATATAGGGTAAGCCTGCAGGCCTATAGGGTAAGGCCCCTTCTCATCATAACGCTTTTCAATGTACAAAACACAAAAGATTATAAGGAAACCAATCATCTGAAGATGTACTTATCAAATTTTTTTTAAAGATTTTATTTATTTATTTGAGAGAGAGAGAATGAAAGACAGAGAGCATGAGAGGGAGGAGGGTCAGAGGGAGAAGCAGACTCCCCGCTGAGCAGGGAGCCCGATGTGGGATTCGATCCCGGGACTCCAGGATCATGACCTGAGCCGAAGGCAGTCGCTTAACCAACTGAGCCACCCAGGCGCCCCTCAAAATATTTTTTAATTGTGATATAAAGATCTTCTTCAACAAATTGAGAAGTAAGGATCTACCAGTAGTTTCATACTGACCATGATTTCAAATTACTGATGAGTATAAAGAATGATCCCAATATTAGTGGTGACTATAATGTGATATGAAAATACCTGTGATCTTTAAGAGTGACAAGGCAAAGTTTTCGCTAATAACTGACATGGTTTGCTGCCTACATTCATAATGCAAGCACAAGGTAAGTGAAAGAGGTGTAGGTTTTGCTCCACACCCAAGTTTATGGACCCCTGCCCACAAATTAAGAACTCTGCCCTATATAAGTTCTCCACAGCAACACTATTCTTTGGGCAGAAGTGGTGTAGACTAGATTTATGAGAAAACTTTTTAATGTAAAGTTTATAAAAAGAGATATAGCACATCAAGGAAGAGTCTGCCTCATTTACGGCTGATACCGTAGTTGTAGTTTTTATTTTGAATAATGTCATACCTGCTTCCTTCCCAAGGGAGAAGGCAGATGACAACACACTTGTTTGTGTTTCTTTCAGATTGCCTTAGAGAGTGAATGCCCTAGAAAGTGGAATCCCTGAGATGCAAAGGATATTTCTGTTTGCTTAAGCAAGGAGTAGAAATCTAATAGTTTGTTCACATTCAGACCCCACACATATATACATACAAAGTGACTGAGAAAGGTTCTTTGAGAATCTTTCATTCGTGTGCACACATATGGAATTTCCTAAAGGAAGTAGTATTTTTTTAAAAAGACATTTTTCCAATTCCAGCCTGCAGTTTTCTAAGGCACTGAATTTGAAAATACAATGAGCATTTCAGCTGTCTTGTACTTTTCCTTAAGTAGAGGAAACACTTAAACTTTGTTGTAAAACTTGGGCAGCATAGTCTGGCTGGGTCTTGGTGACATTTTCTGATCCAGAATAGGACTTCCAACTATTTTACAACATTATTACTCAAGTCTCTCAGCAAGGATGAGTGGAGGCTGGGGCAGTGCAATTTATAAGTCAGAGCCAGGCTGGACAAAGGAACACGGAACACATCTTTCCCATTAAGAATGTTTCTGAATACTTATTTCCTGCCAAAAGGAAAAGCAATACTGGTACCGCAGAGATCCTGCATGAAAAATTCATAGGACTTGCTCCTGCATCTGGTCCAGCCCTGACCTCCAAGCCAAATCGTGCTTCAATCACCCAGAAGCTTGGGCCTGGGAAGGAAACTTGGACCACTTCCTTAGTCAGTTGAGATATTATAACAAAATACCATAGGCTGGGTGTCTTAAACAATAAACATCTATTTCTCACAGTTCTGGAGGCTGGAAGTCTGAGATTAGGGTGCTGGCATAGTTGAGTTCTTGGTGAGGGCTTTCTTTCTGGTGTACAGGTGGCTGCCTTCTTGCTGTGTCCTCACATGGCAAAGAATGAGTGAGATCCAGTCTCTCTCTTCTTATAAGAACACTAATTTTATCATGGGGGCTCCATACTCATGGCCTCATTGAAATGTAATTACCTCCCAAAGACTTTACCTCCAAATACCATAACATTTGGGATTGGAAATTCAATGTATGGACTGGGATTGGGGTGAGCATAAACATTCAGTCCATACCAGCTGCATATTTTCAAAGATTTTCAAGAAGGTCTCTTAAGTCATATACATCATTAGTATACACTGACTATGAAACACTTTTTGTTGAGAAAGCTATCCTTCAGTCTACTTTATGCTATAAACTACCAAATACATTTCCATCTTTCAAATGAAAGAAACTAATTCATTTTCTTGGATAATATAAATTATTTTTAAAAATTTACAAAGGGGAAAGTAAAAGTTACTTGAAAGCCCTTGGTCCAGGGATAACTGTCATTACCATTTGGTAAACAGACAATTTTCTAGACATCTCTCTATTCATGTGTATGTCCATATGTGTCTACACAAAAGATTTTACCTAAAAGATATGTATTAAACAAAATCTTCACCCTGTTTTTTGCACCCTGTTTTATGTTGGGCATATCTGTAAGATAATTTGTTTAAATACCTGCCCTTCTATTGGTAAGTGTTTATGCTGTCCCTGCTGTGATGGGCAGGCTGCATAGACACTTCCTCTCCCACCAACCCCATGAAGGGATACCCATTTCCCCACACTCATGTCAGCTATAGATTTATTAATCTTTGTTATCTTTACCAATGTGATCATTCAAACTCCTTATTGTTTTGGTTTACATCTATTTGATGCAAATAGGTTGAATATATTTTTCATAGATTTATTGGCTAGCCAGACTTAGTCCACATAACAACAACAAAGCACACAAATTATCTTTATGAAGAAGATGCATCATAAGCACTAGGTAGTTATTAACTAAAGAACCTTGAAAAATAAGTTCTAAACTGAAACAAATCTTAAATTTCCCCAAGGTGTCAAATGATTTTGAGTCAGAATAGTATTACTTAGGACCCCTACATACTCAGTTGTCTTTCTTTTTAAGTGACAGATGCTCTTGGTCCATTTTCCCATCTCAGTTATTTCTCCTGCAAAAGACAGATAATGGGAAATGTCAGTGCTTCTGTTTGTAGAGATTGTGATTCTAGTGTTGCCCACATCTGGGTTAGAAATGTAACTCCACTCTGTACTAACTGGTTACTTTCCTCTTCTCCTAAAAATATTATTTTATTCTTAAAAATAGGATTTAAGAATGAGTAAATATTATCATTCTTGCTTTGCACATAGAAATGAAAATAAGTTGTGTTATTTGCACCACCCCAAATTATATGTATACGTTTATGTAATGCCTTCTCACATACTATATCCATTTTCCCATGTTATTTTTCTCCTAGATAGGAATGGAAAGGTTGGTGTCCCTACCTCCTGACTGAAGAAAGATAGCCTAGTAACAGAATGACTGGCCAGGGTCTGCCATGTAAATGCCAAATCTGGGTTAGAACATAGCCATCATGACTCCTAGCCCAATATTCTCCCTGCTACTTTATGCTATAAGCAAAACCAAATGTAACTATAACAGTTCTTTTATCAACTGCAATTTAGAGCCAAAGTGACCCATGGCTCAATTATCATAAGCCCTACAGACAACACCCATCCAAACCACAGTCCGGGAACAGACCCCAGACACCACTGCTGCCCTGAGCTTCTCCAAGTTCTCTATCCCACAAAAGGATTCTGTAAAATCTAGCCACACTTCATTCTTGAGAAACCAAGATTAAAGAGTATTTTTACCCAAAAGTTTATTATTTCAACCAACAGAGATGAAGCTGTATTTCTCTCAATGTCCATGTAGTTGTGCAATACATGTAAATTAAATATTAATTAAATAAAATGTCTCCTAATGGTCCTGAGACTATTAGCCAGCCTTTCTATTCAGTAAGAACACATTGGATGCCAGAAATTGACTATGTAATCATCTGCCTATCAGCAAATATTTGCCTAAAGGCAATGTTCTAAATATATGAAGACCACCAAAGCACATGAAATGTGCCCCTTTCTTAAAGAACTCATAATCACAGGCAGGAAGAAAAATCACCCTATGAAAAAGCCACCACCAGGCACAGCATAAACATCTGTACCCCTAGAGCCAAGAGGGAGCCCTTGCTTCAAGAAGAAAAAGTGTTTTCCTAAGCATTGATTCAGAACTTAACTCTGCTGGGAATGCTACAAACATGCTCAGTGAATAGACTTCCACAACTATCTTGTGCATGAGTATTATTTCTGCCCTTAACAGGTAAGAAATTAAGGTTCCATGAATAAAGAATACTTGAACTGGGATCTAGCCTATTAAAAGAAAATTTTCCACAGACATTTTACTGATCTCATAGGCTTTTATTCAGCAAGTCATGATTCAAGCAGCATCCAATAGAGCTGATAGGAAGGAGCTCCAAAGAGTTGTACAATTCAAGAGATCTTTTATAGACCAAAGTGAACAGGAACAAGGAAGTTATCCTGGGCATTTGCTGATTGGTTAAAGCAGGGTTACTTTCCCTATATGAAACAAAGAGAAGTCTTGGATCTGGGTCAGGTAACTTGTGCTGAGCACTGAGTGGTTGACGTGGTCTTCCTTCTCTGGGACAGCTGAGCATAGAAACTTAGTTTAGTTTTAGTTTGCTGATGTGAGGCATAACATGAGTGACTCCATCTTGGGCCTATTCTGGTTACTTTAACAGAGCAATAATAATTTTTTTTTTGTTTCATATCAGAGAGCATAAGGAGGCATGGGTAGGACCTTGGGATGATAGTTTGGCATCCTGGGTGTACTTGCTTTCATATCAGAAACTTAAGTGCTGAATTAACCTTTATCTGGAAAATAGAGAGTTCTTTGTTGCTGTTGTTGTTATTATTGTTGTTGTTTTTCAATCAAGGAGACACCTAGCAGTGGTAGAAGTACTTAGAGATTTCCCCAGCCAAACACCCACGAGGGCTTTAAAACAACACCTCACAGGGCTCTGCATTGGACCACACAGGATGCTCTGTTGAGGGGCTGAAAGAAACTAGCATCACCAGCATCTCCATGTCCTCTTTTATTGTGCAGCAAGGGGACCCCAGCACCACCTCAGTTGAACAAAGAGTATGGGTTCATCCCATTACCTTTCTGCTCCTATTTGTGGATTAAAATTAGCAATTATGCCATAGAGCTGAAAAAGCTGAAAATGACAAGTCAAAAATCCAAGGATAACTCAACACTGAGTGATGTATAGGTGGGAAGAAGAGAAATTAAAAATAACAGATGCATAAAAATACTCAGCTTCATAAAACAGGCAAATATATCAAGTCCATGAGGACAAAGTGTTGACATGCTTAGAACTTGTGATAGGGACACCTGGGTGGCTCAGTCATTAAGCATCTGCCTTTGGCTCAGGTCATGATCCCAGGGTCCTGGGATCGAGCCCCGAGTCGGGCTCCCTGCTCAGCGGGAAGCCTGCTTTTCCCTCTCCCACTCCCCCTGCTTGTGTTCCCTCTCTCTGTGTGTCTCTCTGTGTCAAATAAATAAATAAATAATCTTAAAAAAAAAAGAACTTGCTCTGATAATGGTAATGGAAATACTCCACATACACACTGTCCAGTACAATTACCAGCTCTATGTCGTTACTGAGCACTTGACTAGTGCAATGGAGAAACTGATTTTAAATATCGTTTAATTATAAATTTTTAAATTTAAATAACCATGTGTGGCTAGTGGCAACAATTGGACAGCACAATAATCTAGAATTCTTTACCTAGAATAAAATTACACAGATCAGATGATTAAGGTAGCAGCCTAGGAAACCAGGCTTGCAAAAGTTGAAGCTTTAAAAAGTCTTAAGAGGATGGTGGGGGGACTAATGAAATCCATGAAGACAAAGAGGTTGAAATCCAAGCTCATGTAATACACCAAGGCAAAGGAAGAAGGAGGGCAGTCCTAGTTATACATTACAGAGAGCAGCCCCCCGCCCCCGCCACTGCTTTTCATCAATTCCTCCCATTTTAAAAATGAGGAATCAATTCCTAGATAGTAATTCTCTTTGCCTGGTCAGATTAACCAGTCAGAGGTTGAGCTGAGCCTACAAGGTTTATCTCCTGATTTTGAATTCAAACTGTTCACAATTGTTCCCTGCCACATTGGCAGAGAATGAAGGAAGCAATTTAAATTGTTAGTCAAAGAGATGAGTTAGAAAAAGAGGAGGACTTTCTAACTGCAGATGCCATAAGGCTCCTGACACTAGAGAGCTGAGGCTGCTCACTGTCTTGCCCCACTGTCCAGGTTGCTACAGGAATGCTGGGTGATACCTCCTGACAGAAGGTCCCAGGGGACCTTATGGGCTTCTTTGGCTTTCTATGGAAATGAAATCTACCATAATAGTCACTCAGATCTAGAACCCTAGAGGAGTGGTTCTCAACTGGGGTAATTTTAATCCCTGCCCCCACCCAGGGGACTTTTGACAATGTTTGGAGACATTTTTGGATTTCACAACTGGGTAGGGGAGTGGTACTACTGGCATCTAGTGGGTCAGGGTCAGGGATGCTACTAAACATCCTATAATGCACAGGACAGCTGCCCTTTCTCAAAGAATTATCTTGCCCAAAATGTCAATAATATCCAGGTTGAGAAATTCTGCTTCAGAGTGATATGGGTGAATAGAATTTGAATTCCTATGATGGCATTCTTTGCTATGTGGAATATAGCAAAAATTCTCACTCTGTTAAGGACAGAGGTGGTTTAAAAAACTCTTCACATTCTTCCACCATCTCTGTAACCTCTCCCACCATCTCAAGGGGTCCCCAAAGACCTGATATAGAGGATTCTACATTGTTCTCAATTATAACAAGTCATGACATCATCTTGAGACAGATGCATGCACATGAGAATAGATCAAATCTTAGTCCACAACTCAGGCATGCAAAAAATACTGGATCCCTTCTTTACATCAGCCCAGGATGGACATGGAGACAACACATACAGACAACACTTTCAAGACAGTTTTTAGTAAAAGGGAGGCCAGTAAATAGAACTATATGTAGCCACAGGGGGACATGGGTTTATGGATATATTAAAGAATAATAATTTTTAAATTTTAAAATAATTAAATAAATAGAAAATGAACATGTGTCAAATATTTTATGTAATTCATTAATTAATGAGGGAACTAGTAAGATGTCATCACTGGTTCCAAAGAGAATTTAAATTACTACACTACACCTAGAGGACTAAGTCAGGAATGCTGACATGAATTTACAAAGAGCTACAAAACTAGCTTTTCCAAGGAGGAAAAAGGAAATTAATTGTCTTTCCACAAGACAGAATTTGTGTATCTGTGGATAACTATTATTTTCATTGCTATCAGCTATCTATAACTTCCAGAGTCATAAAAGAGCTCAAAGACAATGAAAGTTGCAGAGCCTCTGAGAACAAGATCACCAGGGAAAATGTATTTAAATAATGCATTGCTTTCCATAGAAGAGACTTAGTAAACTTTTGTTCTATTTTGCAGCTTTTCATAATTTCCTCTACAGAGGTTTTTATAGTTGTCATATATGTGGAGTGATTATGACATAATCTGTGCTGATGGGCATAATGGGGAAAATTTGCAGATTCAGGAGGGAGAGGGGATAATTGCAAGAACAAACTGAATCCAAGCAACAAGCTGCATGACCAGAATTAGACAGGAACACTTCACAAGTGCCACAGGAGAGAAGAGAGAACATGTGAGCCAGATGCCGGCTATTGGTAGACATGGTGGTGGAGAAGTAAGGTAATTCCCTCAATACCATCTCTTTCTCAGGAAAATAAGAAGTGAGGAAATAGGCTGAGGGTGAAGTGGGTGGAGGGGGTGATGAACACTTAGCAACAGCAAGAGATATTAAACGGTCATCCTTATGAGACTGAGAACAAGCAGTTAGATATGGTGTGTGGGTGGGCATTGGTAAAGGCCAGCTGGGATGTATGTGAATTTTTACAATATGATCAGAGTTATTGCTAGAGGGATAGACATTGATCAGTGGTACAGAATAGATACCCCAGAAATAGGCCCACATAGATATGCCAGATGATTTTTCCCCTCAAAGGCACAAAAGCAATTCAATGGAGGAAAGACAGCCCTTTCAACAAACAGAGATGGTCCCACTGGACAGCCACAGGCAAAAAACGTGAACCTCCACCCTCTCATACCTTATATAAAAATTAGCTCAAAATGGGTTACGGACTTAAGTGTAAAATGTAAAATTATAAAACTTTTAGAAAAAAATAGGAAAATATTTTTAGGCTCAAAGACCAGGCAAAGAAGTTTTTAGACTTGACACCAAGAATGGTCCATAAAAATTTGATAAATAGGATTTCATCAAAATTAAAAACATTTGCTCTGTGAAAGACCTTATTAAAAGGATAAGGCAAGCTATAGGCCAGGAGAAAATATTTGAAAATCACATACCCAACAAAACTCTGGTATCTAGAATATATAAAGAACTCTTAACATCAACAATAAAAATAAATAAATAAAATCAGAAAATGGGCAAAAGATATGAATAGACATTTCACCTAAAAGGACAAACTGATGGCAAATTAGTACAGGAAAATGTGTCTATCACTATCCATTGAGGAAATACAAATTAAAATTGCAATGAAAGACTACCATACTTCTATCAGAAGAACAAATAATAATAATAATAATAATAATAATAATAATAATAATAATAATAATAAAAGTGACAACACCAATGCTGGTGAGAATACAGAGAAATTGAGTTACTTGTACATTGTTCATGGAAATGTAAAATGGTAGAGTCTCTCCAGAAAACTGTTCAGCAGTTTCTTTAAAGTTTAAACATTCAACTATTATAGGACCCAGCAATTATACTCTTGGTATTTACTCCAGAGAAATAAAGAGACATTCACATGAATACCTACACATGAATGCTTACGACAGCTTTCATAATAGCCCCAAATTGGAAATAACCCAGATGCCCTTCAATGAGTGAAAGGTTAATCAAATTGTGGTATAGCCACAGCATGGAGTACTACTCAGCAATGTAAAGCAACAGACTATTGATACACACGACAATGTGGATGAATCTACAGAGAATGATACTGAGTGAAAAATCCCAATCTCAAAAGTCCACATATTCTATGGTTCAATGTATATGACTTATATAAAATTCTTGAAATAACAAATTTAAAGAAATAAAGAACAGATTAGTGGTTTTCAAGCATTAAAGACATGGTAGAAGTGGGAAGAAAGTGAATTTGGCCATAAAAAAGCAATAAGACATATCCTTGTGGTAGAAATGTTCTGTATCTTGATCATACTGATGTCAATATCCTGGTTGGGATATTATACTGCTTTTTACAAGGTGTTACCTTTGTTGAAAACTGGGTAAAGTGTACAAGGGATCTTTTTGTATTATTTCCTATGGCCGCACCTGAACCTACAATTATCTCAAAATAAAAGAGTTTAAATAAATGAAATGTGACCATTCAGCAATGATACAGGCTTTGTCCCACCAGTGGTCCTCAGATGTGGATGTGGACTAGGAGAAGAATCAGATTTAAGCTGACTGGGTTGGGATTTGCCAGATGAGAGCCATGAAGGGAGATGAGGAGGTATGCAGGAAGTGGGGGAGCGGAACTGAGGTTGGGCCTAGAACTATAAGAGGGGAGGCAGGGAAGTGGAACTGGAGGACAGGCGGAAGTCATGAATAGTAAAAAAATGGTAAGTTAGTCCATGGAGTCCCATGGGTAGCAAATCAGGGTAACAAAATGAGTGAGCTGCAAAGAAAGGATGAAATTTTGAGAGTGGGATATTCAGTCAAGACTTGGAAGGTATTGTGGTTTGGAGGTATGATTACAGAAGTGGAATTGGCAAAATGCAGTGGAGAAGGAGAACTAGTCATGAGGAAATTAAAAGAACTTAGAAGCCAAGGCAGGGCATGGATCATCTCCTTGGACTGATGAATCCATTCAAGGGTGAAAACACACACTGGTGAAGAAAAAAAGGGATTCAGGTACTAAAATATTCCATAAATGAGGCAAGTTGGTATAATCTTGTGGTATGTATTTCAGATTAGGTGAGTCTTTGAGAGAGAAGGGAGGAGAAGTAGTCTTGTCTAGAAGCAGCAATTACAAACAAAGAAGACAGCTATCTCGTGTGTAATGAGAACAAGAGTAACTGCAAGGAAAGGTAAAAAGAGGCTCAGAGAACAGATAAAATACTCAATAAATATTTGAAATATTTTTAAAATAATTTTAAAATATAAAAAAATAAAATTACAATTGGGAAGACTAGCCTTTCATTAGTTGGTGGCTTCCAGCAAATTTGGTTCCGTAACTTGATTTAGAAACTCATTTTTTTCCTTTTTAAAAAAATTTAATTTTATTTTATTATGTTATTATGTTATCTATGTCACCATAGAGTACATCATTAGTTTTTGATGTAATGTTCCATGATTCATTGTTTTTGTATAATACCCAGTCCTCCATTCAATATGTGCCCTCCTTAATATCCATCACCCGGCTAACCCATCCACCCACCCCTCTCCCCTCTAAAACCCTTAGTTTGTTTCTCAGAGTCCATAGTCTCTCATGGTTCATCTCCCCCTCCAATTTCCCCACCTTCACTTCCTTCTCCTAATGTCCTCCATGCTATTCCTTATCTTCCACAAAAAAGTGAAACCATATGATAATTGACGTTCTCTGCTTGACTTATTTCACTTAGCATAATCTCCTCCGGTCCCATCCATGTTGATGTAAAAGTTGGGTATTCATCCTTTCTGCTGGCTGAGTTATATTCCATTGTATATATAGACCGCATATTCTTTATCCATTCATCTGTTGAAGGGCATCTCGGCTCTTTCCAGTTTGACTATTGCGGACATAGCTGCTATGAACATTGGGGTGCATATGGCCTTTCTTTTCACTATATCTGTGTCTTTGGTGTAAATACCCAGGAGTGCAATTGCTGGGTCATAGGGTAGCTCTATTTTTAATTTTTTGAGGCACCTCCACACTGTTTTCCAAAGTGGCTGTACCAACTTGCATTCCCACCAAAGAGGGTTCCCCTTTCTCCACAGCCTCTCCAACATTTGTTGTTTCTTGCCTTGTCCATTTTTGCCATTCTAACTGGTGTAAGATGGTATCTCAATGTGATTTTGATTTGAATTTCCCTGATGGCTAATGATGATGAACATTTTTTCATGTGTCTGTTAGCCATTTGTATGTCTTCTTTGGAGAAGTGTCTGTTCATGTCTTCTGCCCATTTTTTGACTTGATTATTTGTTTTTTGGGTGTTTTTTGGGTGAGTTTGAGAAGTTCTTTATAGATCTTGGAAATCAGTGCTTTGTCTATAGTGTCATTTGCAAATAGCTTCTCCCATTCTGTGGGTTGCCTCTTTGTTTTGTTGACTGTTTCCTTTGCTGTGCAGAAGTTTTTTATCTTGATGAAGTTCCAAAAGTTCATTTTTGCTTTGTTTCACTTGCCTTCAGAGATGTATCTTGAAAGAAGTTGCTGTGGCTGATGTCGAAGAGGTTACCACCTATGTTCTCCTCTAGGGTTTTGATGGATTCCTGTCTCACATTGAGGTCTTTCATCCATTTTGAGTTTATCTTTGTGTATGGTGTTAGTGAATGGCGAGTTTCATTCTTCTGTATATAGCTGTCCAATTTTCCTAGCACCATTTATTGAATTGACTGTCTTTTTTCCATTGCATATTTTTTCCTGCTTTGTCGAAGATTAAAGTTGAGGGTCCATATCCAGGCTCTCTATTCTGTTCCATTGGTTTATATGTGTGTTTTTGTGCCACTACCATGCTGTCTTGGTGATCACTGCTTTGTAATATAGCTTGAAATCAGGCAGCGTGATGCCCTCAGCTTTGTTTTTCTTTTTCAACATTTCCTTGGCGATTCGGGGTCTTTTCTGATCCCATACAAATTTTAGGATTGTTTGTTCCAGCACTTTGAAAAATGTCATTGGAATTTTTATCGGGATGGCGTTTAAGGTATAGATTGCTCTGGGTAGCATAGACATTTTAACAATGTTTATTCTTCTGATCCATGAGCATGGAATGTTTTTCCATTTTTTTGTGTCTTCTTCAATTTCTTTCATGAGGGTTCTGTAGTTCCTACAATATTGATCTTTTACCTCTTTGGTTAGGTTTATTCTGAGGTATCTCATGGTTTTTGGTGCTATTGTAAATGGAATCATTTCTCTAATTTCTCTTTCTACAGTTGCATTGTTAGTGTATAAGAAAGCAACTGATTTCTGTGCATTGATTTTGTGTCCTGCCACATTACTGAATTGCTGTATGAGTTCTAGTAATTTGGGGGTGGGGTCTTTCAGATTTTCCACATTAAGTATCATGTCATCTGCAAAGAGAGAGAGTTTGACTTCTTCTTTGCCAATTTGAATACTTGTTATTTCTTTTTGCTGTCTGATTGCTGTTGCTAGGACCTCTAGTACTATGTTGAACAATAATGGTGAGAGTGGGGATCCTTGACATGTTCCTAATCTTAAGGGAAAGGCTCTCAGCTTTTCCCCATTGAGGATGATACTCGCTGTGGGTTTTTCATAGATGGATTTTATGAGCTTGAGGAATGTTCCCTCTATCCCTATATTCTGAAGAGTTATAATCAGGAAAGGATGCTGTATTTTGTCAAATGCTTTTTCTGCATCAGTTGAGAGGATCACATAGTTCTTCTCTCTCCTTTTATTAATATGTTCTATCACATTGATTTGTGAATGTTGAACTACCCTTGCATCCTGGGGATAAATCCCACTTGGTCGTGGTGGATGATCCTTTTAATGTATTGTTGGATCCTATTAGCTAGGATTTTGTGGAGGATTTTGGAATCCATATTCATCAGGGATATCAGTCTGAAATTCTTTTTGATGGGGTCTTTGCCTGGTTTGGGGATTAAAGTAATGCTGGCCTCATAGAATGAGTCTGGAAGCTTTCCTTCTGGTTCTATTTTTTGAAACAGCTTCAGAAGAACAGGTATTATTTCTTCTTTGAATGTTTGGTAGAATTCCCCAGGGAATCCATCAGGCCCTGGACTCTTGTTTTTAGGGGGTTTTTGATCACTGCTTCAATCTCATTACTGGTTATTGGCCTATTCAGGTTGTCAATTTCTTCCTGTTTCAGTCTTGGCAGCTTATAGGTTTCAAGGAAGGTAGCCATTTCATCCAGGTTGATCAACTTATTGGCATATAGTTGTTGATAATAGTTTTTAATAATTGTTTCTATTTCCTTGGTATTAGTCATGATCTCACCCCTTTCATTCATAATTTTATTAATTTGGGTATTTTGTCCTTTCTTTTGGATAAGTCTGGCCAGTGGTTTATTGATCTTATTAATTCTTTCAAAGAACCAGCCTCTAGTTTCATTGATCTGATCTACTGTGTTTCCGGTTTCAAATTCATTGATCTCTGCTCTAATCTTAATTACCTCTCTTCTAATGTGTGGCTTAGGCATCATTTGTTGCTTTTTCTTCAATTCTTTAAGGCATAAAGTTAGTTGGTGAATTCAGGATTTTTCTATTTTTTTGAGTGAGGCTTGGATGGCTATGTATTTCCCCCATAGGACCGCCTTTGCAGTATCCCATTGGTTTTGGATCAATGTATTTTCGTTCTCATTGGTTTCCATGAATTGTTTAAGTAAGTTCTTTGATTTCCTGTTGAACCAAATCTTCTTGAGCAGAGTGGTCTTCAGCTTACAAGTGTTTGAATTTCTTCCATATTTTTTCTTGTGATTGAGTTCCAGCTTTCAAGCATTATGGTATAAGAATATTCAGGGAACAATCTCAATCTTTTGGTATCGGTTGAGACCTGATATTTGACCCAGTATGTGGTCTATTCTGGAGAAAGTTCCATGTGTGCTTGAGAAGAATGAGTGTATTCTGTTGTTTTAGGGTGGAATATTCTGTATATATCTATGAGGTCTATCTGGTCCAGTGTGTCATTCAAAGCTCATTTCTTTGTTGATTTTCTGCGTAGATGATCTGTCTATTGCTGAGAGTGGAGTATTGAGGTCTCCTACTATTAAGATATTATTATCAATATGACCCCTTAGTTTGGTTAACAGTTGGCTTATGTAGGGCTGCTCCCATGTTGGGGGCATAGATATTTACAATTGCTAGATCTTCTTGTTGGATAGATAGACCCTTTAAGAATGATAGAGTGTATTTTTGTGTCTAAAACTACAGACCTTAGCTTAAAATCTAATTTGTCTGATATAAGAATTGCTACCCCAGCTTTCTTTTGAGGTCTGTTGGCATGGAAAAGAAATCTCCATCCCTTCACTTTCAGTCTGGATGTATCTTTAGGTTCAAAATGAGTCTCTTGTAGACAGCATATGGATGGGTCCTGTCTTTTTATCCAATCTGCACCCTGTGCCATTTTATGGGAGCACATAGAAAGTTCACATTGACAGTGATTATTGAAAGATATATATTTATTGTGATCATGTTGCCTGTGAAGTCCTTGTTTCTATAGATTGTCTCTGTAAATTTCTGTTCTATATCACTTTTGGGGTCTTCTCCTTTTATAGAACACTGCTTAATATTTCTTGCAGGGCCAACTATAGTGGTCACATATTCTTTCACATTCTGCTGGTCTTGGAAGATCTGCATCTCTCCATCCATTCTAAATGACAGCCTTGCCGAGTAAAGTAATCTTTTTTTTTTTTCATTTTCTTTTTTATTTTATTGTGTTATGTTAATCACCATACATTGCATCATTAGTTTTTAATGTAGTGTTCCAGGATTCATTGTTTCTGTATAAAACCCAGTGCTGCATTCAGTACATGCCCTCTTTAATACCCATTACCAGGCTAACCCAGCCCCCCAGGCCCCTCCCCTCTAGAACCCTCAGTTTCTTTCTCAGAGTCCAAAGTCTCTCATGGTTCATCCCCCCTCTGATTTCCCCCCCTTCATTTTTCCATTCCTATCATCTTCTTTTTTTTTTTTTTAACATATAATGTATTATTTGTTTCAGAGGTACAGGTTGGTGATTCAAGAGTCTTACACAATTCACAGTGCGCACCATAGCACATACCTTTCCCAATGACTATCACCCAGGCACCCCATCCATCCCACCCCCCACCACTCCAGCAAACCTCAGTCTGTTTCCTGAGATTAACTATTCCTCATATCAGTGAGGTCATATGATACATGTCTTTCTCTGTTTGACTTATTTTGCTCAGCATAATACCCTCCACTTCCATCCACGTCATTGCAAATGGCAAGATCTCATTCCTTTTGATGGCTGCATAATATTCCATTGTATATATAGACCACATCTTCTTTATCTATTCATCTGTTGATGGACATCTTGGGTCTCTCCACAGTTTGGCTATTGTGGACATTGCTGCTATAAATATCTGGGTGCATGCATCCCTTTGGATCACTACATTTGTATCTTTGGGGTAAATACCCAGTAGTGCAATTGCTGGGTTGTACAGTAGCTCTATTTTCAACTTTTTGAGGAACCTCCATACTGTTTTCCAGAGTGGCTGCACCAGCTTGCATTCCCACCAACAGTGTAGAGGGTTCCCCTTTCTCCACATAACCGCCAAAACTGTCATTTCCTGACTTGTTAATTTTAGCCATTCTGACTGATGTGAGGTGGTATCTCATTGAAGTTTTGATTTGGAATTCCCTGATGCCCAGCAATGTTGAGCACTTTTCATGTGTCTGTTGGTCATTTGGATATCTTCTTTGGAAAAACGTCTGTTTATGTCTTCTGTCCATTTCTTGATTGGATCATTTGTTCTTTGGGTGTTGAGTTTGGTAAGTTCTTTAAAGACTTTGGATACTAGACCTTTATCTAATATGTCATTTGAAAATATCTTCTCTCATTCTGTCAGTTGTCTTTTGGTTTTGTTGACTGTTTCTTTTGCTATGCAAAAGCTTTTTATCTTGATGAAGTCCCAATATTCATTTTGCCTTTGCTTCTCTTGCCTTTGACCATGTTTCTAGGAAGAAGGTGCTTCGGCTGAGGTCAAAGAGGTTGCTGCCTGTGTTCTCCTTTAAGTTTTTCATGGACTCCTATCTCACATTTAGGTCGTTCAACCATTTGGAGTCTATTTTTGTGTGTGGTGTAAGGAAATGGTCCAGTTTCATTCTTCTGCATGTGGCTATTCAATTTTCCCAACACCATTTGTTTAACAGACTGTCTTTTTTCCATTGGACATTCTTTCCTCCTTTATCGAAGATGAGTTGACCATAGAGTTGAGGGTATATTTCTGGGCTTTCTATTCTGTTCCATTGATCTGTGTGTCTGTTTTTGTGCCAGTACCATACTGTCTTGATGATCACAGCTTTTAATAGAGTTTGAAGTCCGGAATTGTGATGCCTCCAGCTTCGCTTTTCTTTTTCAACATTCCTTTGGCTATTTTGGGTCTTTTCTGGTTCCATAGAAATTTTATGATTATTTGCTCCATTTCTTTGAAAAAAGTGGATGGTATTTTGATAGGGATTGCATTAAATCTGTAGATTGCTCTAGGTAGCATTGACATCTTCACAATATTTTTCTTCCAATCCATGAGCATGGAACGTTTATCCATTTCTTTGTGTCTTCTTCAATTTATTTCATGAGTATTTTTTAGTTTTCTGAGTACAGATTCTTTACCTCTTTGGTTAGATTTATTCCTAGGTATCTTATGGTTTTGGGTGCAATTGTAAATGGGATTGACTCCTTAAATTATCTTTCTTCTGTCTTGTTGGTGTATAGGAATGCCACTGATTTCTGTGCATTGTTTTAATATCCTGCCACTTGACTGAATTCCTGTATGAGTTCTAGCAGTTTTGGGGTGGAGTCTTTTGGATTTTCCACATAAAGTATCATATAATCTACAAACAGTGAGAGTTTGACTCCTTCTTTGCCGATTCTGATGCATTTATTTCTTTTTGTTCTGATTGCTGTGGCTAAGACTTCTAGTACTATGTTGAATAGCAGTGGTGATAGTGGACATCCCTGCCATGTTCCTGCCCTTAGGGGGAAAGCTCTCAGGTTTTCCCCATTGAGATTGATTTTCACTGTGGGTTTTTCATAGATGGCTTTTATGATATTGAGGTATGTATCCTCTATCCCTACAATCTAAAGAGTTTTAATCAAGAAAGGATGCTGTACTTCCTTAAATGCTTTTTCTGCATCTATTGAGAGGATCATATGGTTCTTGTACTTTCTTTTATTAATGTATTATAAAACGTTGGTTGATTTGCAGATGTTGAACCAATCTTGCATCCCAGGAATAAATACCACTTGGTTGTGGTGAATAATCCTATAAATGTACTGTTGTATCCTATTGGCTAGTATTTTGGTGAGAATTTTTGCATCCATGTTCATCAGGGATATTGGTCTGTAATTCTCCTTTTTGATGGGGTCTTTTTCTGGTTTGGGGATCAAGGTAATGGTGGCCTTATAAAACGAGTTTGGAAGTTTTCCTTCCATTTCTATTTTTTGGAACAGTTTCAGAAGAATAGGTATTAATTCTTCTTGAAATGTTTGGTAGAATTCCCCTGCGAAGCCATCTGGCCCTGGGCTCTTGTTTGTTTGGAGATTTTTGATGACTGCTTCAGTTTTCTTTGTGGTTATAGGTCTGTTCAGGTTTTCTATTTCTTCCTGGTTCAGATTTGGTAGCTGATACATCTCTAGGAATGCATCCATTTCTTCCAGATTATCTAATTTGCTGGCATAGAGTTGCTCATAATATGTTCTTATAATTGTTTGTATTTCTTCGTTATTGGTTGTGATCTCTCTTCTTTCATTCATGATTTTGTTGATTTGGGTCCTTTCTCTTTTCCTTTTGATAGTCTGGCCAGGGGTATATCAATCTTCTTAATTCTTTCAAAGAACAGCTCCTAGATTTGTTGATCTGTTCTATTGTTCTTTTGGTTTCTATTTCATTGATTTCTGCTTTGATCTTTATTATTTCTCTTCTCCTGCTGGGTTTGGGCTTTATTGGCTTTTCTTCCTCCAGCTCCTTTAAGGGTAGGGTTAGGTTGTGTATTTGAGACCTTTCTTGTTTCTTGAGAAAGGCTTGGATTGCTATATACTTTCCTCTGGGGACTGCCTTTGCTGCATCCCAAAGAATTTGAACAGTTGTGTTTTCATTTTCATGTGTTTCCATGTATTTTTTTAATTATTTTTAATTTCCTGCTTGACCCATTCATTCTTCAGTAGGATGCTCTTTAGCCTCCATGTATTTGAGTTCTTTCCGACTTTCCTATTCTGATTGAGTTCTAGTTACAAAGCACTGTGGTCTGAAAATAGGCAGGGAATGTTCCCAGTCTTTTGGTACCAGTTGAGACCTGATTTGTGACCTAGGATGTGATCTATTCTGCATGTTCTATGGGCACTAGAGAAGAATGTGTATTCTGTTGTTTTGGGATGGAATGTTCTGAATACATCTGTGATGTCCATCTGGTCCAGTGTGTCATTTAAAGTCTTTATTTCCTTGTTGATCTTTGCTTAGATGATCTGTCCATTTCAGTGAGGGGGTTGTTAAAGTTCCCTACTATTATTGTATTGTTGTTGATATGTTTCTTTGCTTTTGTTATTAATTGCCTTATATAATTGGCTGCTCCCATGTTAGGGGCATAGATATTTACAATTGTTAGATCTTCTTGTTGGATAGACACTTTAAGTAGGATATAATGTCCTTCCTTATCTCCTATTATAGTCTTTGGTTTAAAATCTAATTTGTCTGATACAAGGATTGCCACCCCAGCTATCTTTTGGTGTCCATTAGCATGGTAAATGGTTTTCCACCCCCTCACTTTCAATCTGGGGGTGTCTCTGGGTCTAAAATGAGTCTCTTGCAGACAGCATATTGATGGATCTTTTTTTTTTTTTTTGATCCAATCTGATAGCCTGTGTCTTTTGATTGGGACATTTATCCCATTTACATTCAGGTAAATATTGAAAGATATGAATTTAGTGCTATTGTATTGCCTGTAAGGTGACTGTTACTGTATATTGTCTGTGTTCCTTGCTGGTCTATGTTGCTTTTAGGCTCTCTATTTGCTTAGAGGACCCCTTTCAAGATTTCTTGTAGGGCTGGTTTTGTGTTTGCAAATTCCTTTAGTTTTTGTTTGTCCTGGAAGCTTTTGATCTCTCCTTCTATTTTCAATGACAGCCTAGCTGGATATGTTATTCTTAGCTGCATATTTTTTCTCATTTAGTTCTCTGAATATATCCTGCCAGTCCTTTCTGGCCTGCCAGGTGTTGGTGGGTAGGTCTGTTGCCAATCTAATGTTTCTACTATTGTAGGTTACAGATCTCTTGTCCCGAGCTGCTTTCAGGATTTTCTCTTTATCTCTGAGACTCATAAGTTTTACTATTGGATGTTGAGGTATTGACCTATTTTTATTGATTTTGAGAGGGGTTCTCTGTGGCTCCTGGATTTTGATGCCTGTTTCCTTCCCCAAATTAGGGAAGTTCTCTGCTATAATTTTCTCCAATAGACCTTCTGCCCCTCTCTCTCTTTCTTCTTCTGGGATCTCAATTATTCTAATATTGTTTCATCTTATGGTATCACTTATCTATCAAATTCTGCCCTCATCATCCAGTAGTTGTTTATCTCTCTTTTTCTCACCATCTTTATTTTCCATCATTTCATCTTCTATATCACTAATTCTCTCTTCTGCCTCATTTATCCTAGCTGTTAGAACCTCCATTTTTTATTGCACCTCATTAATAGCCTTTTTTATTTCAACTTGGTTAGATTTTAGTTCTTTTATTTCTCCAGAAGGGGTTTCTCTAAATTTTTCCATGATTTTTTCAAGCCCAGCTAGTATCTTTATAATCGTCATTCTGAACTCTAGTTCTAACATCTTACTAATGTCCATATTGATTAGGTTCTGACAGTCAGTACTGCATCTTGTTCTTTTTTCTGAGGTGATATTTTCCATCCTGTCATTTTGTCCAGAGTAGATTTAATGAATAAGAGAACAAAATGCTAACAGGGTAACAACCACCCCAGAAAAATATACACTAAACAAATCCAAAGAGACTTGAAACCAGGGGAACAGAAAGGGAAAGAAAGAAAAAAGAAAAAGAAAAAGATATAAAAAAAGAATATGACCAAATATGATCAGGCTGGTGAATAGATTAGTGCCACACACTAGTTTTTGGGTGTATTTTGGTCTGTTAGAAGGAACTGCCTCCCAAAATTTTAAAGAAAGAAAAGCTTACATATGTACAAAAATAAGGGTAGATATGATGTAGGGATGGAATATGACTGTAAAGATGATAGTTATAAAAGATTTCATAAAAGGAATTGATAAGATAAGAAGTTGGTTGAAAAAAGAAAGAAAAGGAATTAAAAGAAAAAAAAAACCAGAGAGAATGTGATCAGGCAGGAGACTAGAAGAAAGCCATACACTAGAGATTTAGGGTATATTTTGGTTTATTAGAAGAAACTGTATCCCAAAATTTTAAAGGGAGAAAAACATATATATATATATATACACATATATATATATATATATATATATATATATACACATATATATACCAAAGATAAGTTTAACTACTATGAAAGAAGAGAACATGACCTTAAAAATGAAAAATAAAAACGATTTTTTCAAAAGGGTTTGATAAGATGTTGGTTGAGAAGGGGAAATAGAAAAATTCAAAAAAAAGTTTAAAAAATTTACTTTGAGTTTCGGGCGGAGCAAGATGGCAGAGGAGTAGGAGACCTGGATTTCGTCTCTTCTCAGGAATTCAGCTGGATAGGGATCAAACCATTCTGAACACCTACAAACTCAACAGGAGATCAAAGAAAAGAAGAGCAACAACTCTCTCATCAGAAAAGTGACCACTTTCTGGAAGGTAGGACGTGAGGAGAAGTGAATCCGAGGCGATATTCGGGAGGATAGATGGTGGGGGAGGGGCCTCCGTCAGCCACTTCTGGCAAGTGATAGAACCACGGAGTACAAAATCAGAACTTTTAAAAGTCTGCTCCACCGAGGGACGTCACTCTGGTGGCTAAGCGGGGGGTGGAACCCTCCGGGACAGTGTGGTCTCAGGACCCTTGGGGTCACAGAAAGACCGGGGGTGCCTGAGTGTGGCAGAGCTCCCAGGTAATGGAGCAGGGAAGCCAGCTTCAGAGGCGGAGCCCAGGAGCGGGCTCTCAGCTTGGGGTTGCCATAAACCATGATCCGCAGCACATTCGGGCCCCTGCTCCTCCAGCGGGGACCCAACAAGTGGCAGATCCGGGGGGACTCACCTTCCTCCCCCGGGAGGAGCCATGTGGGAGTGCACCACAGGGATCTGCTGGGTTTGGAGACTCCACACGGGGTCGGGTGCCAGAGATAGAAACGCGCGGTCACAGGCCGGGCGAGCACGGAGTGCGGCTGGAGACCAGGTGACGGGAGTGACTGACGGCTTTTCTCTGGGGGCTCACTGAGGAGCGGGGCCCTGAGTTCTCGGCTCCTCTGGGGCAGAGATTGGGAGGCTGCCATTTTCACTCTCCTCCTCCAAAGCTGTACGGAAAGCTCGCAGGGAACAAAAGCCCCGGAGAGCAAACCCGAGCAGATCACTTAGCAGGGAGGGGGCAAGGGTGGGGCAATTCCGCCTCCGGCAGAGACATTTGGAAACCACGACAAGAGGCCCCTCCCCAGAAGATCAGCGAGAACAGCCAGCCAAGACCAAGTTTACCGATCAATGAGAACGGAAGAACTCCAGCGCTAGGGGACTACGGCACATAGAATTCACAGCTTTTTTACCATGATTCTTTAGTCTTTTAAAGTTAATCTTTTTTTAACTGTCTTTTTATTTCTTTTTGAATTTTTCTTTTTCCCATTTTCAAGCAACATCTTATCAATTCCTTTTTTTAAAAAAAAACTTTTTTATTTCTCATTTTTAGAGTCATATTCTATCCCTTCATAGTAGTTACCCATATTTTTGGCTTATATATATAAGTTGTTCTCTCTTTAAAATTTTGAGATAGTTTCTTCTAACAGATTAAAATTACCCTAAATTTCTAATATATGGTGTTTTCTATTCCCCTGCCTGATCACATCCTCTCCCTTTTTCTTTTCTTTTTTTTTCTTTTTTTAAATCCTCTTCTTTCTTTTTTCAAACAACTTCTTATCAATTCCTTTTATAAAATTTTTTATAATTTGCATTTTTACAGTCATATTCCATCCCTTCATCATATCAACCCTTATTTTTGTACATATATAAGTTTTTTTTTTCTTTAAAATTTTGGGAGGCACTTTCTTCTAAAAGACCAAAATACACCCCAAATCTAATGTGTGGCACTGATCTATATACCAGCCTGATCATATTTGATCACATAATGGTTTTTTGTTGTTGTTGTTGTTTTGTTTTGTTTGTTTTTGTTTTTATCTTTATCTTTTTCTTTTTTTTTTTTTTCTTTTTTCTCTCTTTCCCTTTCTTATCCCACTGCTTCAGGTCTTTTCTGATTTGTTTAGAGTATATTTTCTGGGGACGTGGTTACTCTGCTGGCATTTTGTTCTCTCATTAATCTGTTCTCCTCTGCACAAAATGACAAGATGGAAAAAATCACCTCAACAAAAAGAACAAGAGGTAGTACTGACTGCCAGGGACCTACTCAATATGGACATTAGTATGATGTCAGATCTAGAGTTCAGAATCATCACTTTAAAGATACTAGCTGGGCTTGAAAAAAATATGGAAGTTATTAGACAAACCCTTTCTGGAGAAGTAAAAGAGCTTAAATCCAACCAAGTAGAAATCAAAAAGGCTATTAATGAGGTGCAATAAAAAATGGGGGCACTAAGTGCTAGAATAAATGAGGCAGAAGAGAGAATCAGTAATATAGAAGATGAAATGATGGAAAATAAAGAAGCTGAGAAAAAGAGAAATAAACAACTACTGGATTACGAGGGCAGAATTTGAGAGATAAGCGATACCATAAGACAAAACAACATTAGAATAATTGGGATCCCAGAAGGAGAAGAAAGAGAGAGAGGGGCAGAAGGTATAATGGAGTAAATTATAGCAGAGAACTTCCCTAATTTGGGGAAGTAAACAGGCATCAAAATACAGGAAGCACAGAGAACCCCTCTCAAAATCAATAAAAATAGGTCAACTCCCTGACATCTAATAGTAAAACTTACGAGTCTCAGAGATAAAGAGAAAGCAGCTCGGGAGAAGAGATATGTAACCTACAATAGTAGAAACATTAGATTGTCAACAGACCTATCCACCAACACCTGGCAGGCCAGAAAGTACTGGCAGGATATATTCAGAGCACTAAATGAGAAAAATATGAAGACAAGAATACTCTATCCAGCTAGGCTGTCATTGAAAATTGAAGGAGAGATCAAAAGCTTCCAGGACAAACAAAAACTAAAGGAATTTACAACCACAAAACCAGCCCTACAGGAAATCTTGAAAGGGGTCCTCTAAGCAAAGAGAGAGCCTAAAAGCAACATAGACCAGAAAGGAACACAGACAATATACGGTAATAGTCACCTTACAGGCAATACAATGGCACTGAATTCCTATCTTTCAATAGTTACCCTGAATGTAAATGGGCTAAATGCCCCAATCAAAAGACACAGGCTATCAGATTGGATTAAAAAACAAGACCCATCGATATGCTGTCTGCAAGAGACTCATTTTAGAACCAAAGACACCCCCAGATTGAAAGTGAGGGGGTGGAAAACCATTTACCATGGTAATGGACACCAAAAGAAGCTGGGGTGGCAATCCTTCTATCAGACAAATTAGATTTTAAACCAAAGCCTGTAATAAGAGATGAGGAAGGACACTATATCCTACTTAAAGGGTCTATCCAACAAGAAGATCTAACAATTGTAAATATCTATGCCCCTAACATGGGAGCAGCCAATTATATAAGGCAATTAATAACAAAAGCAAAGAAACACATCGACAACAATACAATAATAGTGGGGGACTTTAACATCCCCCTCACTATAATGGACAGATCGTCTAAGCAATAGATCAACAAGGAAATAAAGACTTTAAAGGACACACTAGACCAAATGGACTTCACAGACATATTCAGAACATTCGACCCCAAAGAAACGGAATACACATTCTTCCCTAGGGCCCATGGAACATTCTCCAGAATTGATCATATCCTAGGTCATAACTCAGGTCTCAACTGGTACCAAAAGATTGGGATCATTCCCTGCCTATTTTCAGACCACAATGTTTTGAAACTAGAACTCAATCACAATAGGAAAGTTGGAAAGAACTCAAATACATGGAGGCTAAAGAGCATCCTACTGAAGAATGAATGGGTCAACCAGGAAATTAAAGAAGAATTAAAAAAATACATGGAAACCAATGAAAATGAGAACACAACTGTTCAAAATCTTTGGGATGCAGCAAAGGCAGTCCTAAGAGGAAAGTATATAGCAATACAAGCCTTTCTCAAGAAACAAGAAAGGTCTCAAGTACACAACCTAACCCTACACCTAAAGGAGCTGGAGAAAGAACAGCAAATAAAGCCTAAACCCAGCAGGAGAAGAGAAATCATAAAGATCAGAGCAGAAATCAATGAAATAGAAACTAAAAGAACAATAGAACAGATCAACGAAACTAGGAGCTGGTTCTTTGAAAGAATGAACAAGATTGATAAACCCCTGGCCAGACTTATCAAAAAGAGAAGAGAAAGGACCCAAATCAACAAAATCATGAATGAAAGAGGAGAGATCACAACCAACACCAAGGAAATACAAACAATTATAAGAACCTATTATGAGCAACTCTATGCCAGCAAATTAGATAACCTGGAAGAGATGGATGCATTCCTAGAGATGTATCAACTACCAAAACTGAACCAGGATGAAATAGAAAACCTGAACAGACCTATAACCACTAAGGAAATTGAAGCAGTCATCAAAAATCTCCCAAAAAACAAAAGCCCAGGGCCAGATTGCTTCTCAGGGGAATTCTACCAAACATTTCAAGAAGAATTAATACCTATTCTTCTGAAACTGTTCCAAACAATAGAAATGGAAGGAAAACTTCCAAACTCATTTTATGAGGCCACCATTACCTTGATCCCAAAACCAGACAAGGACCCCATCAAAAAGGAGAATTACAGACCAATATCCCTGATGAATATGGATGCAAAAATTCTCACCAAAATACTAGCTAATAGGATCCAACAGTACATTTAAAGGATTATTCACCACGACCAAGTGGGATTTATCCCTGGGCTGCAAGGTTGGTTCAACATCCACAAATCAATCAATGTGATACAATACATTAACAAAAGAAAGAACAAGAATCATATGATCCTCTCAATAGATGCAGAAAAAGCTTTTGACAAAGTACAGCATCCTTTTTTGATCAAAACTCTTCAGAGTATAGGGATAGAGGGTACATACCTCAATATCATAAAAGCCATCTATGAAAAACCCACAGCGAATATCATTCTCAATGGGGAAAAACTGAGGGCTTTCCCCCTAAGGTCAGGAATGCGGCAGGGATGTCCACTATCACCACTGCTATTCAACATAGTATTGGAAGTCCTAGCCACCGCAATCAGACAACAAAAAGAAATCAAAGGCATCCAAATTGGCAAAGAAGAAGTCAAACTCTCACTTTTTGCAGATGATATGATACTTTATGTGGAAAACTCAAAAGACTCCACCCCAAAACTGCTAGAACTCATACAGGAATTCAGTCAAGTGGCAGGATATAAAATCAATTCACAAAAGTCAGTGGCATTCCTATACACCAACAACAAGACAGAAGAAAGAGAAATTAAGGATTCGATCCCATTTACAATTGCGTCCAAAACCATAAGATACCTAGGAATAAATCTACCCAAAGAGACAAAGGATCTGTACTCAGAAAACTATAAAATACTCATGAAAGAAATTGAGGAAGACACAAAGAAATGGAAAAACGTTCCATGCTCATGGATTGGAAGAACAAATATTGTGAAGATGTCAATGCTACCTAGAGCAATCTACACATTCAATGCAATCCCCATGAAAATACCATCCACTTTTTTTCAAAGAAATGGAACAAATAATCCTAAAATTTGTATGGAACCAGAAAAGACCCCGCATAGCCAAAGGAATGTTGAAAAAGAAAAGCAAAGCCGGCGGCATCACAATTCCAGACTTCAAGCTCTATTACAAAGCTGTCATCATCAAGACAGCATGGTACTGGCACAAAAACAGACACATAGATCAGTGGAACAGAATAGAGAGCCCAGAAATGGACCCTCAACTCTATGGTCAACTAATCTTCGACAAAGCAGGAAAGAATGTCCAATGGAAAAAAGACAGTCTCTTCAACAAATGGTGTTGGGAAAATTGGACAGCCACAGGCAGAAGAATGAAACTGGACCATTTCCTTACACCACACACAAAAATAGACTCCAAATGGTTGAAATACCTCAATGTGAGACAGGAATCCATCAAAATCCTAAAGGAGAACACAGGCAGCAACCTCTTTGACCTCAGCCGAAGCAACTTCTTCCTAGAAACATCGCCAAAGGCAAGGGAAGCAAGGGCAAAAATGAATATTGGGACTTCATCAAGATAAAAAGCTTTTGCAAAGCAAAGGAAACAGTCAACAAAACCAAAAGACAACTGACAGAATGGGAGAAGATATTTGCAAATGACATATCAGATAAAGGGCTAGTATCCAAAATCTATAAAGAACTCATCAAACTCAACACTCAAAAAACAAAGAATCCAATCAAGAAATGGGCAGAAGACATGAGCAGACATTTTCCCAAAGAAGACATCCAAATGGCCAACAGACACATGAAAAAGTGCTCAATATCGTTCGGCATCAGGGAAATCCAAATCAAAACCTCAATGAGATACCACCTCACACCAGTCAGAATGGCTAAAATTAACCAGTCAGGAAATGACAGATGTTGGTGGGGATGTGGAGAAAGGGGAACCCTCCTACACTGTTGGTGGGAATGCAAGCTGGTGCAGCCACTCTGGAAAACTGTATGGAGGTTCCTCAAAAAGTTGAAAATAGAGCTACCCTATGATCCAGCAATTACACTACTGGGTATTTACCCCAAAGATACAAAAGTAGGGATCTGAAGGGGTATGTGCACCCCGATGTTTATAGCAACAATGTCCACGATAGCCAAACTGTGGAAAGAGCCAAGATGTCCATCATCAGATGAATGGATAAAGAAGATTTGGTATATATATACAATGGAATATTATGCAGCCATCAAAAGGAATGAGAACTTGCCATTTGCAACGACGTGGATGGAACTGGAGGGTATTATGTTGAGTGAAATAAGTCAAACAGAGAAAGACATGTATCATATGATCTCACTGATATGAGGAATTCTTAATCGCAGGAAACAAACTGAGTGTTGTTGGGGTGGGGGGTGGGGTGGGAGGGATGGGGTGACTGGGTGATAGACACTGGGGAGGGTATGTGCTCTGGTAAGCGCTGTGAATTGTGCAAGACTGTTGAATCTCAGATCTGTACCTCTGAAACAAATAATGCAATATATGTTAAGAAAAAAAAAAGAAGAAGAAGACGGTAGCGGGAGGGGAAGAATGAAGCGGGGGAAATCGGAGGGGTAGACGAATCATGAGAGACGATGGACTCTGAAAAACAAACAGGGTTCTAGAGGGGAGGGGGGTGGTTGGATGGGTTAGCCTGGTGGTGGGTATTGAGGAGGGCACATTCTGCATGGAGCACTGGGTGTTATGCACGAACAATGAATCATGGAACACTTCATCTAAAACTAATGATACAATGTATGGGGATTAACATAAGAATTAAAAAAAAAATTTACTTTGAAAGACTAAAGAATTCCCCTAGTGCTGGCATTCTGCTGTTCTCATTGTTTGTTAAACTTGGTCTTGGCTGGTTGTTTTTGCTGATCTTCTGGGTGAGGGGCCCGTTGCAGTGGTTCTCAAATGTCTTTGCTGGAGGCAGAATTGCCCCACCCTTGCCAGGTCTAGGCTAAGTAATCTGCTCGGGTTTGCTCTCAGGAGCTTTTGTTCCCTGCAAGCTTTCCATACGGCTTTGGAGGATGAGAGTGAAAATAGTGGCCTTCCAATCTCTGCCATGGAGGAGCCGAGAACTCAGGGCCCCACTCCTCAGTGAGCCCCCAGAGAAAAGAGTCAATCACTTTCATCTCCCCAGTCTCCGGTTGCACTCTGTGCTCACCCAGCCTGTGACCCAGCATTTCTATCTCTGGCATATGACCGCGTTTGGAGTCTGCAAACCCAGCAGATTCCTGTGGTGCACTCCTCTGCAGCTTCTCCCCAGGGAGGAATATGAGTCTCCCCGTATCTGCCACTTGTTGGGTCCCTGCTGGAAGAGCAGTGGTCCGATGGTGCCACGGATCACAGTTTATGGCAACTCCGGGCTGAGATCCCGCTCCTCGGCTCTGTCTTTGCAGCCAGCTTCCCCGCTCTGATACCTGGGAGCTCTGCCGCACTCAGGCACTCCCGGTCTTTCTGTGACCCCGAGGGTCCTGAGACCACACTGTCCCAGCAAGTGTTCCACCCCTCACTTAGCCACTGGAGCGATGTCCCTCAGCAGAGCAGACTTCAAAAATTTCTGGTTTTGTGCTCTGCTGCTCTATCACTTGCTGGTAGCAGCTGATGGAGGCTCCATCCCCCCCACCCCCCGTCTATCTTCCTGAATATCATCTCAGATTCACTTATCCGCACGTCCTACCTTCCAGAAAATGATAGCTTTTCTGTTCAGAGAATTGCTCCTAGTCTTTTCTTCTATCTCCTGTTGAGTTTGTAGGTGTTCAGAATGCTTTTATCCCTATCTAGTTGAATTCCTGGGACCAGATGAAATTTAGGTCTCCTACTCCTCCACCATCTTGCTCCTCCACCCAGGTAAAGTATTCTTGCCTGTATGTTCTTCTCGTTTAGTACCCTGAATATGTCTTGCCAGCCCTTTCTGGCTTGCCAGGTCTCTGTGGATAGGTCTGATGTTATTCTGATTTTCCTCTCTCTGTACATAAGGAATTTCTTCTCTCTAACTGCCCTTAAGATAGTTTCCTCGGTTCTAAGATTTGCGAATTTTACTATTACATGCCGGGGTGTTGGTCTGTTTTCCTTGATCTTGGGAGGGGTCCTCTCTGCCTCTAGGACTCGAATGTTTGTTTCATTCCCCAGATTAGGGAATTTCTCAGCTACTATTTTCTCAAATATATCTTCTAGTCCTCTCTCTCTCCACCCCCTCAGGAATCCCAATAATTCTCAGATTGGAACATTTCGTGGTGTCACTTATTTCTCTAATTCTGTTTTCATGGATTTTGAGTTTTTTTCTCCCTGGCCTCCTCTTTCTCCTTATTTTCTATCGATTGGTCTTCTAGATCACTAATTCATTCTTCTGCCTCATTTACCCTAGCTGTTACAGTATCTAGATTAGATTGGATCTCATTGATAGCATTTTTAAGTTCTGCCAGTTCAGCTTTCATTTCTGCCCTTAGAGACGCTATGTTGCCATTAATCAATTTCTCCATTCTAGCTTTTGTCTTCACAAGTGCTACCCTGAATTCCATTTCTTACACCTTGGTTATATCCGTATCCATTTGTAAATCTATGGCAGAAGTCACATTCTCTGAATCTTTCTTATTTGGGGGGTTCCTCCTCCTAGTCATTCTGTTGAGGGGTAGCTGAGGGAATGTACAGAGTTCAAATTATTGACCACAACCCAAGCAAGATGCAACTGTTTTATAGGGACCTTAGGGATGTCAGCCTCTTGTTCTCCCAGCCTGTCTTCTGGGGGAGGGGCCTCTTGTGATGTTACTCAGGCAACCCTGTTTGGGCAGTTGCCCTGACCTCTGTGGGGGGTGGGGGGATGGACTCAGTGAAAACCTATTTTGGGGGGCTTTTGTTCTCTGGCGGCTTTCGCTGCAGCTTTCTGCATCTCTTCTGATTGTCAGAGCAGAAGAGACCATTTCCTAGCCTCTGTCTCAGAACAGAGAGATTACAGTCTGTTCTTCAGTGAGCTCTCCAGGCCACACTGTCTCTGTTTCTGTCTGTGCTGCTATAAACTGCAGCGTGCCCCTCAGCAGGGCTCCCAGTCCTCACCTCCAGGTCAGGGCATGGGGGCACGTCTCTGCCTTTTGTCCTTCTAAAACTACCAGCCAACCCCATTTCATGCGCACAGCCCTGCCACTCAGGGTTTCAGTCTGGGGGCTGCCCTAAAGTCCTTTCCCTGTTGCTACCAGTCTCCGAGTCTGTGCCCTGTCCCCAGTGTGGGAGACTATGGCTCACCGGCAGTGCAGGATCCCCACAGCTCCCTCCTCCTTCCATTTATCTTTGGATATGTGCCCGTGGAATCACAGCTCCCCGCTTCATACCTCAAAACCAACTGCCTGCGATATTCTGTTTGTAGAGATGCAGATCTATCTTCTTACATCTCAGGCTGATTTTGTGGGTGTTCAGAGTGGTCTGGTGGATATCCAGCTCAATTCAGGGGACCAGTTGGAATAGGGTCCCCTACTCCCCCGCCATCTTTTCCCAAGTTCAGAAACTCATTTTCTAAATAAATGAGCTAGATTTTTTTTTTGAAACCCATTATGAGAAAGAGTAAGAACTTGCCAATTAACTAACAAAAAAGAGAGGGGTAAACAGAGATATTTGTTATTGACCAAAATCTCCAAGTTTCCTAGAAGCAACAGAGTCAATAACCCACCCTGAACCCTCAGAGAATTTCCCACTCTGCTTTGGAAAATGAGCACCCCCATCATTTTAGTGGGGTTTGCCCCAAAAGTAGACTCTTGAGTCAAGGATGTGGATGCTAGTAGTTCAGTTGGGAGATATATTAGCTGCAGATTCAGCTGGAAGGTAACCCCAGGGAGCTTTAAGAGCAAGTAGGGAAGATGGGACACAGAACGGGGAAGGTAGTTATCATTATGAACATCTGGGTGCTACTCCACCTTGACCTTCACAGGACACACAGTTGCCTCAGTGTTGTTCCAATAAGGATGGGGAGGTTAGGATATTTGTCACTGATTCCCATTCCATATAGGCCCAGGGTGGCTCCTGATGGTACTTGCTTCCTTTCTGCCAGGCTGCTCCCATGTACAGCTGCTAGAGAAAGTCTTTGGCAGGGACTCAGAAGGAGGTGAGTAGATGTAAGCATGTGTGGGAACTGTCCTTCATGCTGCAGGTGAATGCAAAGATGAGACAGACCACCTAGGCCAGTTTGAGCTTAACCCCTAACTCCTGCGAATATAGACCAGGGAGTGACCTCTAGAATGACCCAGGACTACCTTTACCTCATTATAATATGAAAATCTCTGCCTGAGGAGTAGCCTCAGCCTCATTTACGTAACATGCAATGTATGTATAGGCACGTTTCCTTAAGGCACATGAATGACCATATGCTCACCTCTACATACAATGACAAGACTTCCCTATCAAAATCTTCATCCTCACCTTGAACAAAAGGAACCCCATTCACCCTCTTTTGGGGAGTTATGACTTTGGAAGCCATTCCTTGTGATCTTATTTGCTGCAGATAAAGTTTTCTTTGTGTGACAAGTCAAGTGGTGCAGTTTCTGTGACTCACCAAGAAGGAAACCAAGAACGGTTTGGTAACAAGATCAGAGTTCAGAGTTTCCTTCTCCTCTGCAGTTGTGTTGGTTTTTGGAAAGTTGGCCCATTTCACCCTAAATCATTTCTTGAAAGTTGTCACAAGAACCCTGTAGGGGGCTTTTTGCTCCAGTGGCTTTTATTTTCTGATCTGACATTATCTAGTTGAAGCTGTCTGTGCAAGTGTCTTATAGAAAGTGAGTTGAAGTGGTGCCTGGGTGGCTCAGTCAGTTAAATGTCTTCCTTCAGCTCAGGTCATAATCTCAAGGTCCTGGGATTGAGCCCATGTCCAGCTCCCTGCTCAGCAGGGAGTCTGCTTCTCCCTCTTCCTCTGCCCCCTTGCCCCTGCTTGTGCTCGCTCTCTCTCTCTCTCTCTCTCTCTCTCTCTCTGTCAAATAAATAAATAAAACCTTAAACAAAAGAAAAAAAAGTGAGTTGAGTTCTTTCTCCTGACTCTCTTTGGATGACCTACATTCGGGCTTCAGGGAAGATAGCTTGTTGTCTGCAGAGCAAAGAGCCAAATGCAGGTCATGCACCTCACTTTGCACAAAGGCGTTCTGAGTTGATGAATTACAAATGGGAAGCTGCATCCCAGGGGGCGCTCTTGCTGCAGTCTGGCCCAATAGGTTCTTCCTGCTAAGGAAAATGTGTGTCCATGTAGAACCATGCCCCCATTTGTCAATCTGCCCTTGACCTTGGTATTCATGATGCTTTTTGTCCCACTTGACCTGAAAAGCACACAGTGTTGCTGCACCATTTTGAGTCCCTCAGTAGCCTGTTCACTCAGCCCAGAAGGAGCTGACCATTAGGCTCATGACTTATTGTGCTGGGATTCTCAGTGAACTGACAGCCATCCCACCTGAGGGCTTGGGCATGGTCAAGACTGAGGTTAATGAGCCTGTGCTGGTGTTCCTGCATGAATTTTATCCAGCTGAGAAACTTCTTGCCACTTGCAAGCTTTGGCTGCATCCAAAAGGTTGTCATGATTAATGTTTGCTTTTTTGCAAAGATTTAAGCACTAACTCCAGTTTCTATTATGTCCTTTGAATTTTTCACATGCTTGCTTTGAATCATTCAACACCACCTGAGTTTGTACCATTTGGGCTTGTAACTTCTCAGTGTTTGCAGGAAACCTGACTGTTGTGGAGCTTTAAGGGAGAATCCTTGCTGACTTTTATTTTTTTTTTTTTCTCTGTACCAGGTATTTCTGAAGAAGCTTTGTCTAGTTTTGTAATGACCTGAGCACCTGTTTTGGGGGCTCTTTACTCAGGCTCTACTGATCTGAGTCCTCTGTTCTCTTCCCTGAGGGAATGACTCTCCCCAGCCTACTTTGCAAGTCTGGTGTGCTGATCTTTGATTCTTACAGAGTTTCTATCTCCTTCCTTTATTCTGACAGTAACCTACCCCACCCCTCCCTCAGTCAGACTTCCTTGGAATTCCTTCTGTAGCTTCCCCAGCTGCTGTTACTTGATGCTCTTGGAATTTAACAATTACAGTGGACTGATTACATTTTCCTAAGGATAAGGCCTTCCATTTGGGTAATTCTTTCTACCAGAGACTTCTTTTCCCGTTCATATTTCTTAAAGAAAAGGATCACCTTTCAAGAATTCACCTAGTTAGCCTTCTCTTCATCCCTGGTCAGGAAGCTTGCTTGTATGTCTGCCTGGACTGTGCTTATGTTAGTTGAGCCTCTTCACTTTGGCTTACAGTGGCTCACATGTCCCTGGCTCTCCTCATTTACTACCACCTTGTTTTTAATCAGCTTACAGCAAAATTAAGCATGGAGAGAGTTCCCCTGGTACATCTGGTCTAGGATGGACGTTTGCAGTTATGGCAATTTGACTGTTTGCCAAATAATAAGAAATATAGATATATATCTGTCCCTGGTTCCTGATACAGAACTCTTAGAGCCCTGGGCGCCTGGGTGGCTCAGATGGTTAAGTGTCTGCCTTCGGCTCAGGTCATGATCCCAGGGTCCTGGGATCAAGTCCTGCATCGGGCTCCCTACTAGGCGGGGGGCCTGCTTCTCCCTCTGCCTCTGCGTCTGTCTCTCTCTCTCTCTGACTCTCATGAATAAATAAAACACTAAAAAAAAAAAAAAGAACTCTTAGAGCCCCTGTAAATTCCTAAGTGATAAGAGCACTGGGAGCATTTTTGTTCTATTGGGGTGACTCTGGATGGGCTTCTGGGTGGCTCCTGAATAAGGGCTGGTCACTAGAAAGAACAGGGAAAAATGAAGGGGGGGAATCAGAGGGGGAGATGAACCATGAGAGACTGTGGACTCTGAGAAACAAACTGAGGGTTCTAGAGGGGAGGGCGGAGGGGGATGGATTAGTCTGGTGATGGGTATTAAAGAAGGCATGTACTGCATGGAGCACTGGGTGTTATATGCAAACAATGAATCATGGAACACTACATCAAAAACTAATGATGTAATGTATGGTGATTAACATAACATAATGAATAAATAAATAAATAAATAAATAAATAAATAAATAAATAAATAAATAAATAAAATGTTAAAAAAAAAAAGAAGCTTGGGTTTTCAGCCCCACCTGCCATTCTCTTGAGAAGGGAGAAGGGCTGAAAATGGAGTTAATGATCCATTGCATCTACATGAGGAACCCTCCCTGAAATCCTAATAGTACAAGGTTCAGAGTTTCCAGCTTGGCAAACACATCCACACCCGAAGGGTGATGCACCCCAACTGCAGGAGGACAGAAGCTCCTGCACTTGGGACCTTCCCAGACCTCACCCTTATGTATCTCTTCATCTGGCTGTTCATCGGCATCCTTTATCATGCTCCTCAATAAACTGGTAAACTGGTTTCCCTGTGTTCTGTGAGCTCTTCCAGCAAATTAATGAAACCCAAAGAGGGAAGTTATGGGAAGTTCTGATTTGTAGCCAAATCAGACAGATATTGTGGGTAACCTGGGGACCTACTATTTATAATTGGCATCTGAAATAGGAGGGCAGTATTGTGAAGCTGAACACTTAACCTGTGGGATCTAACACTATCTTTAGGTAGGTAGTGTTAGAATTGAGTTAAAGTGTAGGATACCCAGATGGTCTTGGTAAATCGCTGTTGGTGTGAGAAACACACATTTTGTGACCAGAAGCAAAGTGTTCTGTATAAGTAGTGAAGGAAACACAAAGGAGGAATGAACTAGATTTTTCCCTATATAGGCGTGAAGGGTTTTGTTTTTGTGTTTTTCTCTGTAAACACTATTATTTCCAAAAGAATCCCGAAGAAAGAAGGTGAGTTTGGGGTCTTAAGTACTGCCTTTGTTTGTCCACAGGGATAAGGGCAGTGATCACTGAGCCCAGGAAGCCCTGTGATCAGTTGGTTTCTATTACATACTTTCTTCACCTTCATCCCTTCTGCATGGGTATCTTTTTGCTTTCAGATCCTGCTAAATCCACCAATTCACCAGGTTGGGTGGGAAAGTCTGTATCTTCAGACTCTCATTACCATTCCATCGTAATTGCAAAGATAGCAGGAGACTTAGAGGATTCTCTGTCCTTGATCTTAGTGCCACATGTGCATCCCTCCAGGAATCCTTCAGGCGGGTGGGCTTCTGCACTGTGGTGGACACCTGCCACACTGCACCCACCATACATACTCCCTTCTTATACGCTCCCTAAATACAGACAGCCCAAAGCAGAATCCCACAGGCAGTTTTCAATACAAGAAGCTGACAAAGGAAACCCTAGCTTCAGCCATTTCTTTTCCACAATCAATTAAGAAAAACAAATATCTAAAACTTCATGGGATTTCTCAAGTTATGAGAAAAAATTATCAGGTCCATCGTTATAATGTTTTCCCTGTACCAGGTTATCTGTATGCAAAGGTGATACCATCATGACCACCCCTGCAAGCTGCTACTGTGCTTATGGGCACAGGTGAGCACACCTGGGTGGAGTCCATGCCACATGAGCACTCAGTGGGGGGTTGGGGTGGAGCTCAAGGAGAGCACAGAGGAGCCTATGTTAGCTCTGGGGCTTTGTAGCTGTTCTTCATGAGGTTGAAAAAATTCCTCCCTATTCCTGGGCCACTGAGAGATTTTGTCATGAATGAACATTGAAACTTGTCAGATGTTCTACCTTTGTTGATTGATATGATCATTTCTCTTCTTTATCCTGTTAATATGGTGGATTGCATCGACTGATTTCCAAACACTGACACCTTACATAACTGGAATAAATCCCCCTTGGTCATGATTCATTACTCCTTTATACACTGTTAGGTTGGAATTGCTAATATTTTATTGAGTTTTTTTGTTTGTTTTTGTTTTTTTTACATCTAAGGTCATGAGAGATATTAATTTGTGGCTTTCTTTTTCTTTCTCCCCCCCCCCCCTTTGTCTGGTTTTGGTATCCAGGCAATACTGACCTCCTAAAATGAGTTGGAAAGTGTTTCCTTCTTTTCTACCTTTTGGAAGAAATATGTAAAATTGGTGTTACTTTGAATGTTTGGTAAAATTTTCCAGTAAAACTATTCCAGGCCTGGAGATTTCTTTTTGAAAGCTTTTTTTTTTTTTTTTTTGATGCTGTATGATTTTATGTTTTTTTTTTTAATTATGTTCAGTTAGCCACTATATAGTACATAATTAGTCTTTGATGCAGTGTTCAATGATTCATTAGTTAAGTATAACACCCAGTGTTCATCACAGCATGTGCCCTCCTCAATACCCATCACCCTGTTACCCCCTCCCTCCACCCACCTCCCCTCTGAAACCCCCAGATTGTCTCTCAGGGTTCATAGTTTCTCATAGTTCATCTCCCTCTCTGATTTCTCTCCTTTGGGATTTCCCTCCCTTCCCCTATGGTCCTCCATGCTATTGCTTATGTTCCACATATGAGTGAAACTATATGATAATTGTCTTTCTCTGCTTGACTTACTTCACTTAACATAATCCCCTCAAGTTCCATCCATGTCAATGTAAATGGTGGGTATTCATCATGCCTGATGGCTGAATAATATTCCATTGTGTGTATGTATCACATTTTCTTTATCTATTCATCTGTAGAAGGGCATCTGGCTCCTTCCACAGTTTGGCTATTGTGGACATTGCTGCTATGAACATTGGGATGCGTGTGCCCTTTCTTTTCACTACCTCTGTATCTTTGGGGTAAATACCTAGTAGTGCAATTGCTGGGTCATAGGGTAGCTTTATTTTTAATTTTTTGAGGAACCTCCACACTGTTTTCCAAAGTGGCTGCACCAACTTGCATTCCCACCAACAGTGTAAGAGGGTTCTGCTTTCTCCACATCCTTGTCAACATTTGTTGTTGCCTGTTTTGTTAATTTTTGCCATTTTAACTGGTGTTAAGGCGGTATCTCAGTGTGGTTTTGATTTGTATTTCTTATGGCTAGTGATGTTGAACATTTTTTCATGTGTCTGTTAGCCATTTGTATGTCTTTTTTAGAGAAATGTCTGTTCATGTCTTCTGCCCATTTTTTGACTGGGTTATTTTTTTGAGTGTTGAGTTTGAGAAGTTAGCTTTTTAATTACAAATTTAACTTTTAAATAGTTACAGCATGTGATGTATTTTGACCAACCTTCCTCCTGACAAGCTTTCCTCTTATGCCTTTATCTTTGATTTATTACCTTCCCCAATTTATTCTATTGTAATTAGCACAGCAATGAAAAAAAATATATAAGCCATCCCAAATCTTCCTTGAAATAAAGTGAGAGGTGTAGAAAAAAACAAATATTATAAAAATATAAAACCTAGTCCAAATTCTACAACTGAAAGAAAAATAATTAACCATTTTGAAGATGGTTGCAGTTGGAGGCAATTGACTTAGTGCCTCTTTCCTATGTTATGAATTATCCCACAGTCTCCAAAAGAGGGTCTATTTTGGAGATTTACAAAGAAAAGTCACCAAAAAGAATCCAATCTGAAGGATCTAGAGAAGGTGTGACAAATTTTCCAAGATATTTCTGGGGGAAATTCCAGGTACCAAGTATTTGCTCTTCAGACTGGGGCCATGGCAGCCAGGAGGGCCCAGGAGCCCGGGGAACTGGGCCTTCAGAAATACAGTAGGAACATGCCCAGGGATGCATCTTCCAAGTCCCGGAGAAGGAGGCTCAAGGGAAAGGAGAAAGGGAAGTCTGGACGGGGCAGCAGGGCCAGTCCCAGATCACAGAACATGCTGGATGTTGACTTACAGCTCAGTCGTTATTATGGATCAGTTCTTTGGGGTCTCAGGAAGTGGTACATGGCATGCGAACGTTCTCAAGCTGTGCCCCTGGGGACCGAGGTTTCCTCCAGGGTGCTGGCGACCCGACAACGACGCCACTGCACAAGCTCCTCTCAGCTGAGTCAGAGCCATTCTGTTGCCAGCTTCGTCCAGGACTTCAAATAAAGAGCGAACTTGGGAATCTAAGTTGGACCCTTTGGAAAACAAGTCCTTTGTCCTTCTGGCTTTATCTGTTTTGCTCACCCCACAAAACTGAGAAAAGTACGCTGAGCCAAATGCTTCCAAAGGCAGTGAGTGGGGCCGGGAGCTCACAGACATCTCATGATTAAACTCAATGTCATGCTTTGAACTTCCACATGAGTTTTTAAAAGAGAAACGTGAGTGGTAAGGTAGGTGTCTTTATTTTCCTTAATAAAAGCTCCTCCTGTTCTCATTTCCTGTTTGCATGGCACAGCCCCTCTCTATCATCCCTCGACACCCAATGAGGGACCTGCGTACAGAGCATAGCAGACAGGAGGACTTCAGGTAAAAATGGAGAGAGCATTAACTGAGCAGACACCTCATTTCCTTGGCCCTGGTCACCCTTCTGCAAGCTCTGGAGAAGTCCAAGGCCCTGCCCTGGTCTAAATCACTCTCACTAGGCTCTCTGTTGCCACTCTTTCTCTATCCTAAGTCACCAGAAATGTTGGAATCTGGGCTTCCTGGGGCAAGGAGAAATAGACTCTGTTTATTATGCTGATCAGCCATGCTCCTCTGCTCTCCTGCATAGCCCAGGGGCCTCCTCTGCAAACCAAAGATCCATTTGCCAAATCAAAATGCAGTTCTCGCCCTGGGAAGAATCATCCTACTGTTCGAAGCAGAGGTGTTTACCTTGGGGTCCCGGGATAGATTCAGGACAGGACTCTGGGTGGAAAGAAATTACATTTTTATTTCTATTACTCTGTAACTGAAAATTGGCAATTCTAAATGAGAGGCACCACAAAAAAAGTTGTATGCCTACAGGAATGGAGTTCTCCAACACTCACCTAGCTTGTAGGAAAGAATGTTCTGTTGACCAAAGCTATGCAAAGAACCAAAGCGAAGCTGTGGAGAAAAAGGAACCCTCGTAAACTGCTGGTGGGAATGCAAACTGGTGCAGCCACTGCAAAAAACAGTATGGCGTTTTCTCAAAACATAAAAATAGAACTACCATATGATCCAGTAATTCCACTACTGGGTATTTACCCAAAGAATATGAAAACACTAATTGGAAAAGATACATGCACCCCTATGTTTATTGCAGCATTATTTACAATACCCAAACTAAAGAAGTCTATGAGCCAATAATCACACTACTGGGTATTTGTCCAAAGAATACAAAAATACTAATTCAAAAGGATAAATGCACCCCTATGTTTATAGCAGCATTATTTACAAGAGCCAAATTATAGAAGCAGCCCAAGTGTCCATCCATAGAAGAATGGATAAAGAAGATGTGGTGTATACACTTACTGGAATATTACTCAGCCATAAAATGGATGAAATCTTGTCATTTGCAACAACATGGATGGACCTAGAAGGTACAAGGCTAAGTGAAGTAAGTCAGTCAGAGAAAGGCAAGTACCATATGATTTCACTCATATGTGGAATTTTAAAAACAAAACAAACAAAGAAAAAAAGAGACAAACAGAAAACCAGACACTTAAATACAGAGAACAAACAGATGGTTGCCAGAGGGGAGGTGGGTAGGGGGTGAGTGAAACAGATAAAGGGGATTAAGAGTTAAGAGTACATGTATCTGAGTGAGCACTGAGAAATGCATAGCAACCTTGAATCATATTGTATAACAGAAACTAATATAACATGGTGTGTTAATTATACTTGAATTTAAAAAAAATAATAAAAAAAACAAGGTTCACCAGAAAACCACATTCTGCTCACAAGGCACTGGCCCCTAGACCTAGGAGGAGGCAAACACACTTTGCTGATTGTCCCTTATCCAGGAATGACACAGAGGAGGCATAGCTCACCATTGGCTTTCAAGACAGCACATTTCAGGCACTGTTAATATCCCGTGTTCATGATCACCACTATTTTCTTATCCAGCTCCTTGTCAGGTTCCAGTGGATCCTGCCAGTCACCTTTTATAGCCTGTCCGCACACTTTAAATTGCAGAATTAAGAAATACAACACAACAAACAAAGAGTTGGGGTATAAGTTGGCTTGCACTTTGCTTCCATAACTCAGAACACATTCCCCTAGAAATAAAGGCTATAAGGCACCAACATGGGCTGGCTCTCCCCTTCCACTCTGCAAAAAAAGGATTTAGCCTAGGATGTTTTGTGAAAGCACGCTATTATCTCACCAGTATTTGTCAGAGAGAGAGCGAGCAAGCACACAAGCAGGGGTAGGAGAAGGCAGAGGGAGAAGTAGGTTCCCTGCCGATCAAGTATCTCACCAGTAAATTGTTCCCAAAATAATGCATATGAGTTGAAACTTATACTTAG
Source organism: Mirounga angustirostris (assembly GCF_029215605.1). NCBI lineage: Eukaryota > Metazoa > Chordata > Mammalia > Carnivora > Phocidae > Mirounga > Mirounga angustirostris. Next base: position 90,734,958 of record NW_026991718.1, on the reverse strand, counting down.
TATCTTCCTAGGAAGCCATAGTGATTTTAAAGTGTGGTCTCAAAATTCTTTGTATTTTTCCCATTGAGGTGAATCCATGTCCCCTCCCCTGGAATCTGGGCTTTGTGATTACTTGACCAAAAGAATATGGCAGAAAGGATGCTGTGTCATTTTTATTTTATGAAGATGGTATTATCCCAGCACCCAAACTGGACAAAGACAGTACCAAAAAAAGAGACCTGTATCCTTCCTAAATATACATGCATTGGTTTTTAACAAAGATAATTATATGTCATGACCAAGTGGCTATTTCTCCAGGAGTGCAAGGCTGGTTCAATATTTGAAACTGTAATCCACCATATCAACAGGCTAAGAAAAAAAAAATCACACGATCATATCAGTTGATGAAAGAGAAAAGCATTTGACAAAATTCAACACCTATTCTTGATAAAAAAAAAAAAAAACTCTCAGAAAAATAGAAACAGATTAGAACTTCTCAACTTGGTGAAAAGCATCTATAAACAGTCCAATTCCTTACATGGTCTCTCTTGACACCATGGGAATGGGAGTTTTTACTGGCGGACAGGGATGAAGTCTTGGCTCCCTGGCAGGCTTCTCTGATATCACCCCATTGTGGGGGTTGGGTCTCCCTGCTACAGCCCAATGAAGGTGAGAGTCCAGGTTCCCCATGCAGCCTTGGCTGGGGTGGGGAAGGATAGGGCCACATCCCCCCCTCCTCTGTGGATTTTGACTGGAGTCTAATGGTTCTTGTCAAAAAATGTTCTGTCTTTCCAGGTAGCCACTTGCCTAGTGCTCTGGCTAGACAGAGCAGGTTTCTGTTAGGGCCTTTCTGATCTGCCCCTGTTGGCATTTCTGGGCTGCTGGCTTCTTCAGTTCCAGTTCTGGGATCTATGAGGTGAGAAGAAAACCCTGGAACTCAGCCACTGCAGTTTGCCTTGAGTTCTGAGGTTCCTAGCCAATCAGCCTTCTCTCCACCTTCTAGAGTCTTCTTAGGTTTGCTTTACATATAATGTCCTGTATTTTAGTTGTTCTTAGCAGGAAGAAGAGGGAAAGTACATCTAATCCATCTTATCAGGCATCAGGCAGAAGTCCTGATATTTTGGAAATATTTTTATTCTCCTTTACATGTTATTTGTCTGAATATAGAATTCTAGGTTGCGCTCAGAATTTAACAGTTTAGGGGCACAAACTTTTACTCTTCCAGTGTTGCCTTCTGATTTCATTCCCTTTGAATGGGTTCCTCTCTCTCTCCCTCTCTTCCTCTCCTTCTCTCCCCCTCTCTCTCCCTCTCTCCCTCTATCCCATCCTCTCTCCCTCTCTCTTCTCCTCTCTCTCTCTCGATACTGTTTTCTCTCTAGAATTCTAAAACCTCAGAAGCCTGTGCTTTGGTGTATATGTTTTCAACTCTTTGGTTAGGTACTCCTAGGGCTCATTCAGTCTGGAGATTCACAACCTTAGTGATGGAGAAGTGCCCCCATCATGTACTTGATGGGGGTGGCTTCTCTACCCTTTCTTCTCACTGTTTCTGAGTTTCTAAAGAGTCAGAAGTGTCTGCTGGATTGTTTGTCTAAATTTCTTATCTTTTCTCACCCATCTTGTATCTTCTTCTGGTTTGTTTTACTTTCTGAACAGATACTTCTAATCTTCCTATTTACTATTTTTGTGATCATATTTTTAATTTATAAGACTTCCTTCACATTATCTGATTTTTTCCGGTTGTCATAACATGGCATTTCTGAGAATGGAATGACTTGACTTTGGACTCTTGGAATATATATGTTCCAATGCTTGCTACATTATGGGTTTCTTTTAAAATATATATATATATTCTGTTCACTGCACTGTCCATTTCTCCTAGTTTCCCTTTGTTTACTTATTTGTAGGTTTGTGTGCTTGTTTTCGGGGTCTCTTTCCCCATTGAAGGAGTTCACCTATCTGGTGCTCCTGAAGTCTGTTCCGATTTTATGAAGAGGAACTGAAAAGCTGATTGGAAAGTGAGCTGTATATTTTTTACTGGCTCCTCCAGATGGAATCCCCTTCTATTCCACCCCATGCCCCTGAGGTTGACCTATGTGGGCTGTATCACCTGGCTTCCTTTACTCTGGATTCTGATGGGATTTGGCCACCACAGCACTGGCAGGGGGTCGGACATCAGGATGGGAGACTGTGTGGGAAACTGATGTCCCCAGTCTTCTCCAGCTGATCTGTGTCTTGGCAGCGATTGCATTCCTCTGCTGAAGGTAACAGACATCTCCTGTTGGTTGACCTTCTCGGACAGCCTCAGCCCTCTCTGAGTTCTAGTAAACACTCCCATCCTGACTTGGGGACACAGAGGTGATAAGAGCTGCAGCTCCTCCCAGAGCTTGCCCCACCCCTCCTCGGTTTCTCTTAACCACACCCTCAGCTCCCTAAGTAGCCCCTTTATTAAACCCTGTTCTACCTCCCCTTTTGAGAGTGCCATCAGGATTTCTTGCCAACGCCCTGATCCATACAGAAGTTCCATGCACTTGGGCAAGGCCTGTGAACTGGTAGAGTTCATGGTACCATCATTGGCCTTTTCACTGGAGGACATCAAGTCTCCATGCATTTGTGTGCTCAGGCTGCCATAACAAAGTACCACACACTGGGTGGTTTAAACAACAGAAATTTATTTCCTCAGAGTTCTGGAGGTCAGAATTCCAAGGTCAAGGTGCCAGCAGGATTGGTTTCTCCCATAGGCCTCTCTCCTTGACTTTCAGATGGCCAATTTCTTGCTGTATCCTCACATGATCTTTGTTCTGTGTGTGCAAATCCCTGGTATCTCTTTGTGCAGCCAAATTTCCTCTTCTTATAAGAACACCAGTCAGATTGGATTAGGGCCTTGTCAAAACTCTGATGGCCTCGTTTTAACTTAATCACCTCTTTGAATGACCAGCTTCAAAATATTGCCACATTCTGGGGGGGGGGGGGTGGCGGGGCGGGATTAAACATGGGAATTTTGGGAGGACACAATTCAGCCCATAAAAATCTATATCTGTAGGTGTCTCTCTGATCAGTTAAGTACATTGGAATCTGTTTCCTCAGAAGAATCATCTGAGATTTGGGGAGCTCCCACAAGGCTATGCACCTTTGGAAACAGGTCCTAGAAAATGGCCCAACTGTTCACAGGGGTAGTTTTCAATGACTTTCCCAGGAGTCAGGCTTGGGACTGAACCTCCTTGGTGTGTGTCCAGAATCCTAACCTAGCCCCGTCTGATGTATCCAGAGTATGAACTCATCACCTGCCTTGGGACCGGGTAAGGCATCTCTCAGCAACCTGGATCCAGGGAGGCCACACCACATTTCCCTCTCAACCCTGTTCTTCAGCCCTGCCCTTTGGGGTATTGGGCACCTCTGATGCATTGACAGTTCTGGGTTCCTGAAGAATCTATGGACTCCTTGCTGTGCTTCCTTTCAACAGGCACTTAGTTTATATGTTTTTTCTGCATTTCTGAGTATGTGACCACAAGTTCATCTGTGATTTGTCCTATAGAAAGAATTTGAAGGTGCATGTTCAGTCAGTGTTAGCTGTTTTCTTGTCTAAACCATTCCAGGGATGCCTCCTTCATTTTCTTTGTCCTTATAGGTTTATTATGCCTTTTCCCCCCCACTTTCTTTTATCATTGTGGTAATTTTGGGGAGGGAGTAAAGACAAAGACTGTGGTCAATCCACCACATTTAACGAGGGGTTCATGCTGATCCTTTGGAGTTAGCCCTGACAGTCCTGCAGTTGCTCCTGCCAGCTATTAGGAGCATCCTTGACCACTAGTATCCAAGCCTATGTAGTAAAGTAAAACCAAGGGGTTGGATTTCAGATTTTTTCAGTATTAGGTATTTCTATTTGTATTCTTTAACATAATATGACTGGGTTTTTTCCTTGAAGAATTTCACCATTTTATTACCAGCTTTCCTCAAAAACGCTCTTGTCTACTATAACCAAGAAAGAACTCAAGAGCTTTAATTTTATATCAAATTCTAAAAAACACTTTGGAAGCACCAGACTTAGGTACCTCCCATGCTAGGACCAGGCCTTTTTTTATTATTAGTTTTATTTAAATAATATTTTTTATTTTAGAATAGTTTAGATGTCTAGAAAATTTGTAAAGACAGCACAGAAAGCCCCTGTGTGCTCCTCATCCAGTTTCTCTGATTATCAGCTTATATTAGCAGGTCGGTTGGTCACAACTAAGGAATCGACATCAGTACTTTACTATTAAGGAAATTCACTCTTCATTTGGATTTCACTAGTTTTTTTTTCTTTTTTTTTTTTTAATGTCCCTTTTCTGTTCCAGAATCTCATCCAGGAGACCAAATTACATTTAGCTATCATGTATCCTGAAGCCTTCTTTTGTTGGTGACTGTTTCTCAGACTTTTTTTTTGTTTTTGATGACCTTGAAGAGCACTGATCAAGCATTTTGTAGAAGGTTCCTCAGTTGGGTTTGCCCAGTGTTTTTCTCATGGTTAGATGGGGGTTATGGGCATCTGGGCAGGAAGAGCACAGAGGCAAAGTGCCCTTCTCAAACATGTCATATCAAGGGAACGTACTGTCAACATGTCTGTTGGTGTTAAGCTTTATCGGCTGCCACTCTAAAGCTACTCTCTCTTTTCTGTGTTCTACATTTTAGAGGGAAGTTACAAAGTGCAGTCCACACTCAGGGCAGCTAGTTAGGTGACACCTTCTTGAGATCCTCCCCCACCTTTTTTGATGTTATAAAACCATACATGATTTAGATGGTTTCAGTTTGCCAGTAGCTCTCCATGGATGAGTAGAAGTTGTTCTAAATGTCACCGGTTAAAGATAAAAGACAAATTGTCCTCCACTGCCCCCAATATCCTTCCTCCTGAGATAAGACAATTGTCTTTTCTCAGAAACAAAGCCCATGACATCACGGCAATCAGTTTTTCTACAAACAAGCAGCCACATGTCAAGAGGTCTCCTGGGGGTCCAAAGGGCCAACTTTATACTTAGATGTGGATTTCAGAAAGTTATTAGGTTCTTGGGTGTGTTTGTTAGAACAAAGCCGTGTATTCTGGCAACAAAGAGCTTAAGAAGAGCAATTGGAAATCTGAAGCTATGTGCCTGGGGACAAAGATGCCAAGCTCTTCTCTCACTCCACATTTTCCTTCGTCCCTGGGGCAGATCTCTGTCTTTCACTGTGCGGGACACGGATGCGAGTCTTGGCACTTCCCCATCTCACCAGGCTCTTCTGCGGGCTTAAGAAATAAGTGTTTAGAAAGTTCTCTGTGCTCCCTGAAGGAAAGGAAAAGCCCTGTACTGAATGAATACTGTCTGTGTAATACCAGCTGTTGTGCTGTGAGCCCTGCACAGATCTTCAGTTTCTCCAGATTGATGGGAGATGGTAAGACCTAAGGAAGGAGTTAATTTCCCTGTAGCACAAACCAGCCTGAGTGTAAAAAGTCCTAAAAAACAAAACAAAACAAAACAAAACCTAACACTGTGTTTTACCCACTGAAATGCGCAAAAGTGTCTTCACCCCTCGCTGGTGTCTCCTAGAGCCCCTGTTCTCTAACCACGCGTGGCTCCCACGGGCTGTGGCTCCTTTATGTTCACTTCCTGATCATCAGTGAAGTGACTGGTTGTATGTAAATCTCTGGGGTTGGGGTCCTGTGGCTTTTTGGCCTGGTTTACTTCTATAGCACACAACTTTATTTTTTTATTTATTTAAATTCAATTTAATTAACATAGGCTGTATTATTAGTTTCAGTGGTAGAGTTCAGTGATTCATCAGTTGCATACAACACCCAGTGTATAGCATACAACTTTAGTTTTTACCAAGGAAGGGCAACTGGGATCTTTCTCAACTTAGTCTCGGAATTATAGACAAAATTAAGATTTTTTAAATGTCCTGGACGTGGTGGACCCCATTACAGGTGCACCTCAGTTCATTGTGCCTCACAGTTACTGCCTTCTTTACAGACTGAAGGTCCTTGGCAATCCTGTGTGGAACAAGTCCATTGGTACCATTTTTCCCACAGCATTTGCTCCCTTCATGTGTCCGTGTCATGTTTTGGTATTTCTCCCAATAGTTCAAACCAGTCTTCTATTATTATATTTGTTCTGATGATCTGTGACCAGTGACGACTCACTGAAAGCTCGGATGATGGTTAGCATTTTTTAGCAGTAACATATTTTCTAGCTAACTTTTTTTAACTATTGTTGTCTTAGACATCATGCTATTACATACTTAACAGTATAGTGTAAACCTAAGTTTTAGATGCACCGGGAATGCAAACATTTCATTTGGCTCACTTAACTGCTCTGTTCCTTTTTTTGCAGTGGTCTGAAACCAAACCCGCAGTATCTCCAAGGTAGGCCTGTATTCGGAATTAAATGATCCTGACTACAGGAGCCTGCTGCTCCAGGGTGAGAACTACAAGCTACAAATAGATCAGAAGAAGCTGGAATCCAGTCTCCTGTTCATTCGATCACTCATAAAGATGAGCCAGGTGTGCACGCTCAGTGGCACTCCCTCGGCAGCCCAGGACTGCAGAAACAGAGGGGCTGTTCAGCACCATGGAGCCGTGAGCCATACTTTAAAGGAGGACAAGCTGGAGGCAGTGCACAGGAATGGTTAAACTGACCAGCTTTGCACACTGTTTCCAGGAACACACCCAGGAAAAGGTGAGGCCCACTCGTTAAATTGACGATCCGGCCCAGTTACATAAAGACACTGGGTTATTTTTATAAAGAAAGCAAAGAGGCAATCCCTTCCAAACAAATCCCAGATGGGCCGAGACCCCTTTCTGTAAAATAAACACGCCCAGAACTTAGGAAGTTCGAGGGGAAATGTTTACAGGAGATCTGAGAGCTGCCTGGCAGGGGCCTGGAGACCTGGGCTATCTGAAGTCTGTCCTTTGTGAAAACTGCATCGCGGCCAGAATGGGGAACTCTGCGTGGACGCCAGAATCCTACCCACCATGGAATTGGTTTCAAACACCCTAAGATGGTCTCCTGTACACGATGGAATTCCTTTGTAATTTCATTAAATTATTTATTTTAAAGGTATCTATTGAGCTACTGCCACATGATTTTCTTTTTATTTGAGCATCGCCAGTACCCATTTATATTATAATAAGCAATTAAATTGAATGTGCAATGCAAAGGAAAAGAAGAGGTGCATGTGTATATAAGCATGTACAGTGTGTGTGAGTGCACGTGCGCATACGTGGGTGGGTATGTATGGCTTACAAAGGGTAGACTTCCCAAGTTTAGCAAATAAAAATACTGGACATTGGTTAAATTTGAATTTCCTTTTTTTTTAAGGTTTATTTTTATTTATTTTAGAGAGAGAGAGTGTGTGTGTTTGTGTATGAGTGGAGGGAAGGGTAGAGGGAGAGGGAGAAAAATCTCAAGCAGACTCCACGCTGAGCATGGAGCCTACCAGGGCTGGATCTCATGACCCTGCGATCATGACCTGAGCTGAAACCAAGAGTCCAACACTTAACCAACTGAGCCACCCAGGCACCTCAGTTAAATTTGAATTTCTCATAAACAAATAATTTTTTAGTCTAAGTATGTCCCAAATATTGTATATGGCAATATTGTAAATATTGCATAGGCAAATATTGCATGGAACATACCTATACTAAAAATTTAATCATTGTTTACCTGACATTCTTTTTAAACTGAACACCCTGTGCTTTCCTGTATTTATCTTGCAGTCCTAGTAAATATGAGTGTCCAGCGTTATGTCAGCACGTGTGTTGTGTGTGCATGCACACGCACGTGAGCATGCTAGGGCCGGGTCAGGGAGGAAGGTAGACGTGAGGAACATGGGTGACAGCGCCACCACCAATCTGAAAGAAGTCACCAACTGCCAATCTTCATTTCCTCCCACCCTCCAAAAGGAAACAGTACCTACCGTAAATCATAAATTCCAAATCGTACTAATTTCCAAAAGTCTTCATACAAATTGAAAATATACATTTTGAGACTTTTTGTGACTTTGATCAAAAAACATCCACATGGGAAAACATCTGGTCCAGTGAACTTCTGACTTAGGACCTGACTCTAAAGGACTTTTCCCTGAGACCCAGGATCCTTGACACATCACTTCCTCTTTTCCTGCATATATGATGAATGGTTTTAAATTATACCTTCACTTCATTAATTCCACATCTGGGAATGTTTGGCTCAGTTCATGATTCCAGGGTCCTGGGATCGAGTCCCACATCAGGCTCTCTGCTCAGCAGGGAGCCTACTTCTCCCCGTCCTTCTGCCTGCCGCTCCCCCGCCCCCGTTTGTGATCTCTCTCTGTCAAATAAAAAAAATCTTAAAAAAAAAAAATCCAAAGTGCATTAACTGCATTATGTAAATGCATGGTTTATAAAATGGACTGCAATGTTCACAAAATAAAAACAACTGTAAATACCTAAATGTCATAATACAGGACCCCTGAATCGGTTATGGTTCCATTTGCACAATAAAATAATATGCAATCAGTAATGCAATGCTTATGAAAGTTTTCTATCATTCAGACTAAAACTGACAAACAGGAGACACAAGCACAGTTATAAAATGATTTCTCTATGCATAAAATGTATAAAATATATAGTGCATGAAAAATCTGGTAGGAAAAGAAAAAATATGCATGCATTGTTATCAAATTAGAAAGATATAAACAGAAGGAAATGGAACAAAATGTTGATAGAGCTTTTCTTTTTGTGCTGGATTAATTTTCTTTTTTGTATTTTTTATGCTTTTTAATGCACAAAGAATGTGCGTTACTTCAAAAATTGGAAATAAAATTTATTTTGGAAGCAAAATAAGCACACACAGAAAAGTACTGTTGACCGTTGCACTGCCGATGGGGCATGCTGCCTCCCCGTGACCACGTGCACGTGTGAGCCATGTGAGCAGCCCTGGAAGTTCTCTAGCAGGGACCTTGTCCGTACCGGCTGCACAGCTGACCCTGCGGAGGATGTTGAGCAGACCCCAGCTGCTGTCAGTCAGGTGCCCTGGTCTACCAGCCAGCTGGGGCACTGCCTAGCAATTTGGTGTCGTCATGTTTAGGTAGAAAGGTTTCAGTGAGGGAAAAATGTCATGCCTTTGTGCAAGGACAGCTCTATGGTGCCTGGCGCCCTGGCATGTAGGCTGGCCTTGGGCTACGGAGCTGCAGTAGAAACATATGCTTGGGAGAAGGACCCAGAGTTCTGCCAGGCCAGAACCCCAGAATTATTTAGGAAGAGTGTTTCTATCCCACCGGTTGGCTTCATCTTCTTGTGTGAATGTCCCCTTCTGTCCTTCATGCTTTAATGTGATTCTAGCTGTTGCCTGCTGTGGCTCACATTTCTTTATTGTTCTCACAGCTTGATGCACGAAAAGTGCACTTGTAGACTTGTGTGTTTGCTCTGAGGTGTCCCACGACATCTCGGAGCCCAGGAATGGTCAAAACATGGAGCAGAGGCCTAGGCTCATGAGTGTGGGGGCCCAAGGGAAGGTTGATGCAAAGCCCATTCATGGCTGATGCTTCTGCCTGGGGGAGTTCAAAAGTGACCTCTCTTAAAAATCAAAAAGAGACTATTGCATTGTATTAAACTCTGTTACAGAGCATGGCACCACATGACACCGATCTGGATACAACAAAAGTCACTTTTGCTCTTGCCCTAAGCATCCATTCCACACTCTCTGTTAAGGAGCAGCTGTGGGGTGGCGCCTGACTGGTCTCAGTCCATGGGGACAGCCATCTACCCTCGTTTGCTTTGGTGACCCCCTTTAAGTTCTGGTTCAAGACCTATAACCTAGTCTGGGCCAATTAACATGAGGGCAGGTCCCTGGCAGAGTCCCTTTAGAGGGTGGTAGGCTCAGAGTGTGAGGCTCAGAACTGTTGTGACCACACCATAAAGGAACCTGAGGCCCCTGGGCTGAAGCTAGCAGTGCAGAAAGTAGGGAGAATGCGGGAGAGGTGGTGTCATTGAGTCAGCTATTAAATCTAACCATCGTGGAAGGGCCTCTAGTTCCTGGGCTTTCTAGGTGTGGGGGTGAATAAGTGTCTTTTATTGTTCAAGCCTGTTTGCATTGAGTTTTCTGTCATTTCCACAGAAAACCTCTAAACTGGTTCCTTTAGAGGTTATTTTTATAGGTTCCAATGTGGATAATGAATGTGTTGGAGAAATAAGAAAGAAATAATGAGAAACTTCCTGGAAAATTCAGAATCTATAGTTTTCATAGATAAACCGCAAACACAGTTATTTTCCCCACACAGCATAACTTAGTGGCTCGATTGAAATCACAACTTTCAAAAAGGTGTGATATGAAATGATTTGGGGGTAAGGCCAAAGGCCTAGAAAAGATGATATATTTGAGCACTCCCACCAGTCCAGCCCATCCCCCTGCCTGTCCCCCATTTCTCTCCCTTCCTGTATTTCCACCTCAACGACCAATAATGTGGGTTTTACACTTAGATTGCCTGGGACAGATCTTGGCTTCTCCACTTACTAGCTGAATGACTGGGGACAGTTTTCAGAGGCGGCCCCTGCAAATTTCCATCTGGGTCCCACTGGCTCCAAATGGAGCCGATGCCCATCCATGGACCATCTTTATGGGAGGGGAAAGCAATTGACAGGTGCACACTGACCCAGTCACTGGGGCAAAGGGGGCAAAGAGGGTGGGTCTGTTAGCCCAGTTGGCTCAGACCAGCCAGGCATGCACTAAGCACTTTAGAGTTAGCCATTGTTATCTGTGTTGCATACTCTCCCAGGTAGCCTGGTTCATTCTAGCCCTACCTGATATTTCCATTAAACACCATTGTGTAATATTCAGGTATTGATATTAGGCTGTGGCCTCCCTAACTGATGATTTCTTTGGTAGTCAGGACTGGAATCTTGCTCAAGGGGAGTGGGAGGAGGGCTCTTGCCTTACTCTTTGAAAGGAGGGAACGTAAGTAAAGACAAAGAGTGATCAGAACCTCCCCACCCCATCCCTATTCCAGGAAGTTGCCAACACTGCCATATTATATTACACATTATGAACATCATCAAGTGTAAATATGAGACAGAGTGGATGCCCTTCGCCAATGCTGCCATGATCACAGTTACTAAACAAAAACCAAGCTAAACAAACTCTGGATCATGTGGTTTAAATATGAGACAAAAGACTTGAAAACTGACACTCACAAAAAATTCAGACCCTCGGATTGCCTTTTTCATATCCCCAGAGGGTTGCTTACCCGGCGCAGACTTTCAATAGGGTTGATAAGATGTGAGCAATTGGAGAAAACATCTGAGAAAAAGGAAATCCATACCTCATGCAATGTGTGAACAGGGAGAAAGTAGACATAATGAGCAAGAGGAAGAAAATGAGACATATTTCTGGTTTAAGAAAAATCGGGTCCCTGGGTTCAAATCCAGGGAATTTTTCTGGCAGGGTGATAAGATGATTACCTCACAAATTTTAACAAAGCTTGTAGCACACTAGACCTCAATTACCACAAATAATCCAGTCATATATAAGAGTAAATAATAAATTTTCTTACATTTTTTACTACCCCTTTCACTTCACACTTTAAAGAACACTAAGGGAGGGGCGCCTGGGTGGCTCAGTCGTTAAGCGTCTGCCTTCGGCTCAGGTCATGATCCCAGGGTCCTGGGATCGAGCCCCACATCAGGCTCCCTGCTTGGGGGGAAGCCTGCTTCTCCCTCTCCCACTCCCCCTGCTTGTGTTCCCTCTCTCGCTGTGTCTCTCTCTGTCAAATAAATAAATAAAATCTTTAAAAAAAAAAAAGGGGGGCGCCTGGGTGGCTCAGTTGGTTAAGCGACTGTCTTCGGCTCAGGTCATGATCCTGGAGTCCTGGAATCGAGTCCCGCATCGGGCTCCCTGCTTGGCGGGGAGTCTGCTTCTCCCTCTCCCGCTCCCCCCTCTTGTGCTCTTTCTCTCTCTCAATCTCTCTAATAAATAAATAAAATCTTTAAAAAAATAAAATAAAATAATAAATAAATAAATAAATAAAAAGAACACTAAGGGAAAAGTAAGATAAATTACAAAGAAATGTTGACTAGCCAATTGAGCAAATACAAATGTGAGCCATTTTTGGAAAATCTGATACACAAATATCTTTCAACCTAGAAAAACTCATAGTTTAGAGGCAAATTTTAACAATAGAGCACACCTTCTTAAAAATGATTCAACACAGGAGCACATGGGTGGCTCAGTTGGTTAAGCGTCTGCCTTCAGGTCATGATCCCAGAGTCCTGGGATCGAGTCCCACTGCTTCTCCCTCTCCCCATCCCCCCCAACTCATGCTATCACTATCTCTCTCTATATATATCAAATTAATAAATAAAATCTTTAAAAAAATGATTCAACACAGAATGTATTTAAAAGGTGCGCAATGAAAATGGACAGGAGCAGACGTTTCCATGAAATCTCTACTTTTCAAATTTCATTTGTATCATCTAGGATTCCTTCAATATAGGCAAAAGAAGACTTGTCTCCCAGGCACAGACAATGTGAGAATTTCTTACATCAAATGAGAGTGAGTTGAGGGTCTGGCAGGGTTCCAGGCTGGTTGACTCAACAGCTGGCAATGGCGTCAAGGACCCACGTTCTTTCCTTCCTCTGCTCTGCCATCTTCTGTGTGCTAGAATTGCCCCCAGTTGGTTCCCCTGGGGGTTGCAAGATGGCTGCAGGAATTCTGGATATTAAACCCAGACCTTTAACATCCAGTGTCCAGAAACACAAAAGGACCATGCTTTCATGTGACTCCTTAAGAATGAGGAAAACTTTTCCAGGATCTCCTGAAATCATCTCTCCATGACTTGTTGGTCAGACTGTGCCAGTGTCCCCCCCACCAACCCAGTCATGGCCAAGGCACCAGCCTGCTGCCATCCACAGCCTGGACCATCCATGTGTCCCTTTGAGGAGGGCAGAGTTGTCATCACCTCTGGGTCATGTACAGAAAGGGCAGATACCTGAACAAAATCAAGAGCCTGATCAGGAAGTTATTTTAGTTACAGAGTTCTAGTTTAGTTGTTTTTGAAAATACAAAAGTTCAGGGGTTTGAATCAAGAGGGCCAGAATTTAAAATACTTTTTAATTCATAAAATGGTTTTAAGGTCAGCAATTAAGGTGATTTCCTTTTCCAGATTTTGCTTCCATTCTAATCTTCTATTTCAAATGCATGATAATTTATAGACATATAGACAGTTTTTGAGAGTTAATCTATTGTAGAGAATGAGGTATACTTAGGTTTGCACTGGAACATACTCTGTTAGGGGATAATATTACAGATACACTCCAATGGCATGATTGGCCTGTGCTTTGAAAAGTTGATTTCTGGGGCACCTGGGTGGCTCAGATGGTTAAAGTAATCTGCCTTCGACTTAGGTCATGATCTACAGGTCCTGGGATTGAGCCCTGCATCAGGCTCCCTGCTCAGTGGGAAGTCTGCTTCTCCCTCTTCCTTTGCTTCTCTCCTCTGCTGGTGCTCTCTCTCTCTCTCAAATGAATAAATAAAATCTTAAAAAAAAAGAAAAGTTGATTTCTGTTACTTCTTACAAAGTATTAAAATGTTCTTTTAAACCTTCTTTTCTTTAGCCTATATATGGTATTGAGATTTTCATAAAGAGATGTTAATTGGATTTTATATGTAACTGAAGAATACAATATAATTTAATACATTTCCAAAAATGTAGAAATTTAGTTTGATTGACATTGAATGTGGAAGAAAAAAAGTTGTATTTTGTGTCTGAACATATTTGAGGAGTAATCTGCCAAAAAAAAAAAATGTCTTCCGCCTCCCCAAAAAGGCCTATTTTAACTTAATTTGGGGAATATAAATTTATATGACAATGCTATGATGTTTATCCTGAAGTATGAGAGAATGTGGCCAGTTTTAGCCAACTCCCAAATAGAAATTAATCCAAATAGCATTTCTGGCAGTTTCCAAAATGGGAAAGCCAAGACTCATCTTACTGTGGGTTGGCCTGATGACCACGATAATGCAGATAAGTCAAAATTCCATTTGGTTATGAAAGATGTTATTTGATCAGATGTTTCTAGAAACACAAAACTTAGAATTAAAGAAAAATCCCAACACCCACCTTCATTGCTGCCTGTGTTCTAGCTTTCCTCTCTTCTTTTTGTCTGGTTTTTGGGGGATGGGACTTCAAAAGGAGACTTGTGCCTTACTTCCGTTGCTGACTCTGCAGTGTTCTGAGTACCTGCTTCACTGCTGTGCCTGTGGAAACATAAAAATTGTTTATTAATTCCTGTCTCTAACCCATGCTGATATTAAAAGTTTTCATATCTAAGATACCCTTAAGTCGCTGGCTCCTCTCCAACAAGTCCTTTGGTGTTGTGGGGAAGGACTGGTTGAAGCTTTGAAGGTATCAAATTGCTATGGGTTTGCTCCAGCCGCCCTTAGATGTGGTGCGTGGAAGTTGCCAGAAGTGCGAGTCCTTGGTGGCTCCAGAACTACCTGCGGTAGAGCCCCACCCCCTGTGTGCAGATAAGCCTGAGGGGACTCTGATGCCCACTCAAGTTTGAGAGCCACTGGGTTGGCCATTCTCAATTCTTTCTCCCCTCAAAGGTCTACCCTTCACTAACTGTAAAAAATGAGTTTGTTTTAATGATAAAGGATGGGCACAGGTTTGTGTTATTTAAGTTTAGGAGAGAAAACTATGGATTTCCCTGTCATAACCACAACATCCTGCATGCAGCCAAGCCAGTACTGCAGCTTCTTGGCTGAAGCCCGGATAATGGGATGTGCATAGATTCTGCCATCCGTGAGTAAATCACTGCGGGAGCCCACTGGGCCAGGAGCTCAGCCCAGGTCATCACTGAGTATCCCCTACTTGGAAGTTGTGAACCATGTGCACTGTGGTTTGGGATGAAGGAGTTCTGTTCATTTCAGCAGTAATCAGTGCATGTCTGTTCTATGAGATACACCACACTAGGGTGGTGAGGCACTGAATTTAGGAACAACCCCCAACCACGGGCAGGTGTCAGGTGGTGTGGGGACTACCAGACCCTGTGCTGTGGCCCGGCTGAAGCAGAGGGATCTTCCACAGGATCACAGAGCTGAGGACAGGAGTTTATATGAGACCCAGATATCCTGACCCTACGCTCATCCTGCCATTAAAAACGTCACAGAGTATGGAGAATGGAATCCAGTGTGGATGGAGGTGCAGAAGAAGCTGACTTGCTTTTCACACCACAGGCAGTGCCTGTGCCCTGCTCCCTTCCCTGGTGTCTTTGGCAGAGGGTCAGTACAGCTCTACCCTGGAGGCCGCCCTGGAGGAAGGGGGATGGAGAACTTTGAGGCCAGTCTCCAAGAGGCACCTCTGTAGCTGTGGAAACTGATGGAAATTTATGCAAAACTACACACTGAAAGTTCTCCTTTACAAAATCCCATTGCCTCAAAAGCCCCTAATGCTCACCCAGGACAGAGAGGGATTAAGCAAAGTTTTGAGCAACAAAATGGCCCTGGAGTTAAGGTCCGGAGGACCGGGCTTAAACCCTAGCTTGGTAGCTTACACCTGTTGTGCAGCCCTGGGGTGAGTTACCCATTTGTTCACGTAAGAATGGTTATTTCAACCTATCCCAGTACCCTCACTAAGCAAGTGAGATTCTTGGGTAAGAAAGGGCTTGTAGGCATTTATAGTAAGGCATAGAACAATCAGATCTATTTTTGCCTGATTTCCACTAGAAGTTTTTTCTAAGATATCCTTAATAATTAAGAAAAAAAATCCTAAGTATCCAGCAGCAGAACCCCAAAACAGAAGCAGCTTCTCTGAAACAGTATGTCTCTGCATGCCGAGGAACTGCTGTGAGCATTGCAATCACCAAGGACAATTTGGGAGTCTTGTGGCCTTATTTGAATTTCTTGATGTAGCAACAATGCTAGTGTCTAGCAACTATTCCTCTCTACAGGGTTTCTATGTCCCTTCACCATTCCATTACTACTATGGAAGTGGTTGGGTCTAGTAGGGCTGGGCACGGAATGAATAGTGCAGGTGTATGTCTACAGGCAGATCATCATGCCAGGAAGCCTGTCTCCCTCTCCGTAAAGAACATGGTCATCCTCATACACCTGCCACAGCGCCAGTCATCTCAGGACTAGAAATCCACTCAGCAGGTTCTTGAAGATGTTTTTTTCTTCAGTGCCTCCCTGCAGTGTGTGCACCTTTGGGCAGCCTATCCCCGAGCTGCATGAGTGCAGTGGCAGACTCATTAACGGGATGTGCCTAGTGGACCTGGGGAGACAAGTCCACCAGATAGGGAAGCAGCTGCCATGAATCACTTGGCTCCCTGACCAAATTAATGTGTGAAAACACCCAAACAAATACTAAAAGTGCATTTGATGAGCTTTCAAAGGGAACCTCCTGCTGCCTGTCAGGCTCTCTCTGCCAATGCCAACGCATGACCTTCCTATGGTAAAAAGACCCAGACTGAACAACAATCCAGCCTGACAGTCATTCGGATTACACGCCAGGCAGTGTCTGGTTGCCGACAATCAAGAGACGGTTTGGGCCCAGTTTCTTCTTCTGGGCCAAGTGGGCAGATCCTGTCCTGCTCTGACCTGCTTGCCTTTTCCACGAGATGGGAATAAAGTAACTCAAATCCCTCGCCTATGGAGAGGACCCAGGGAAATGGTGTCTGGGCGCTTAGCAGACCATACAATAGCATACACATGGAAGGAATTACTGGTCTTTTCTGTAAAGGCAAATTGAGCCACAGAGCTGCACAGGGTGTCCTGACTATTCTGAATTGCCTTTCTCTGCCCCGGATCCAAGCTCTGCACAGAGCTGTTCCAACGAGGCATGTAACAGCCCCCGTTAAGTGATCGATTGAGCCAACCTCTCTCTCCATCCCTTCCACAAATCAAATCCAGGCAGTTTGATTTTTCATGCTGCCTGGTGATACTTAAAAATTAGAGGCAGATTTGCAAACACTCTGAAGATGGCAACCGGGACACTCCATAAAGGTTGCTCTGAAATGGAGACCTGCCTCCCTGGGTATAGATCTGAAGTCTCGTGCCACTCTCCAACGGTTTCTCTCCACACATGTTTTTTCAATAAGGGTTCGTAGGAAACTGGACCCTCTTTGAAATGAGACACTGTATTTAGAGTTGCTCTTGACAAGCCCTAATTCTGAGAAGCTGTGCGGGGTTTCTGAATGTGGCATCAGCTCCAGACTGGCATTTGGGCCCTTGGAGTTTTCCGGGCTGATTGTGTTTACCTGAGTTTGCTTTGAGCTAGCTCCAAGAGGGGCAAGGCCTTGTAGGAGTAAGAAGCTGAAAACTGGTGCTGTTGGCTACTTGCCCACATCCCCTACCACCGCGCTGTTCCAGTGCGTGCCCGGGGCATCCCTCTGCAAGGACCTGCATGCCTCTTCCTGCCCCCCGGGACAGGCTAGAAGTGTGGGGAACAATGCCCCCAAGAGCTACCTTGGGCAACAAAGGACAGGACTTAGTGCCAAGTTCTGGAAACCCCAGTCCCAGCTCCTTCAGGCGTGGGAGTGGGCAGCAGGCCACTGTGCTGCGTGCTCCATGTTACCTCCTACAGCTGGCCCGGGCTGAGCCACAGCACCCAAGATGGAAACCTGCTCATCACACCCTGTGTTGGCTCTTCCTTTCTCGGGCTAACTCTCCTGCTGCCCTGAAGATGAGCCCGGGTTCACTTTCCAAACAAACACACCCCTTTCCCTCAAATATTCCTCCAGGCCTGCTTCTGAGGAGCCTAGTTTAAGATAGAACCTTAGGCTACAGGCTCTTTGATGAGACAGAAACAAAGTTTTGGGGAAAAAAGTGAAGAAGCTACTGGAGCCACTTTCTCTCCTAGGACACCCTGACACAAAGTCATTTAGGGCCACCCTGCCCTTAAATTACTGTCAGTGACCCTGACCCCAAGCTTAGGGTGGAAGAGACATGATCAGAGGCTGCAGGGGGAGGGGTGGTGCTGAGGGGAATTCCTTGTGATGATCACCTCAAGTTCCATCTGAACACTGGCCCAGAAGCATTCACCAGCCACCAGCCCACTGGAATCCCAGTGCATGGCCTCCAGGCACATGGGGGCAGGGTGACAGCTGGGATGGTTGCCCTAAGGATCTCCATATTCAGGAGAAATCAAGTCACACTGATGGCACTAGAAGGGCCAGTGGTGGCCCCTTCCTTGTTGGAGGCACATCCCTGTGGGCTGCCCCCATGAAGCCATCATCACTGCCAGGACAAGACACCTGAGCCCCCTCAGGACAGGGATCAGACCACCTTGTTTATCATAGGATCCCTGATGCCACATTCAGAGAAGGTGCCCCACGCATGTCTGTGTCAACCCCCAAGAAAAGGCAAGACCATAGTCACAGCTGGATGGACTTGGCTGGCCAAGATCTAGAGGCCACTTTTAAATTCAGACAGTTTGGGGAACTCACACAGATGGAGAAAAGAGAGCAGCCAAAGGTGACAGCTCCCAGGTCCTCCTCCCACATGCCAAACAGGATGACACAAAGTGAAAGTGGTGGGGGTATTACTGGACGTCACTGGGGGACCGATGCCACACTGCATCTGAGGGATGACATAGGAAGTCTGTCTCATCAGGACCTGAGAAGCCATGAGAAACTGTCTCCTGAGAGCTGGGGAGGTTGGGGGGGTGGCCTCATATTCTGAGAGGACCACAAGGTGTCCACCAAGACTCAGATCTGTTGCATTCATGCCTTTGTCTGTGTGGCAGCTGTGGATACCTGCAAGGTTGCCTTTGTGAATATGAAGGTGAAGGTCCCCCACACCTTGGAGTACTTATAAATGAATCATTTATGAGCATAAGTCAGAACATCCTGAGTCTTTTTCTTCCCCATTGATATTTGAGCACCTACAGATGCCAGATGTTGTAGCAAACGCCTTGGAGATACATTGTATTATTTAACTGGATCTTTACCAAAACTGTGAAATAAGAGTCATCACCTTTTGCAGGTAAGGCAACAGATCCTGGTGGTTGTGGGATGGTTCCATGGTTGGGCAGCTGGTGTGTAAGCCAGGGATTGTCAGAAGACCTGATTCCCAGGTTCATTCCAACACTTCCCAACTTAGACTTTGAAAAAGCTCAATGAAATACTTTTGTATTATGCATCATTTTTAAGAGTGATCAGGAATATTACTTTTGTGATTTTATGAAAAAAGAAAACCAGTATGTCCTTGAGCAAAGTCACTGGGCCTTATCTTGAGTCACAGGGTCTTTCAATGGGCCCCCTTTTACGAAAAGCGTCAGAGCGTCAATCATAGTCACTGAATACGATGCACTATTTCCAGTTTGTAATGGTAACAGCAGCCCAGTGAACTTTAAGCCTCCAGGTATGACTGCATGGGTTCTTTGAAAACCTGAATTTAACAGCTGAACTAAATGAGAATAGGAAACAAACAAAAATAATAATAAATCCCTTTCCTTCCTTGCCTCCTAGCTGTATCTCACATCTCTCCTCCCCAGTGTCATATAAACACAAAAAGGAAGGAATCCCACACTTAGCCCCTACTTCAGGGTCCACAGTGGTCATGGTCGGGAAAGGTCCTCCTTCCATTTCAGGAAGAGGCAGGGGGATGAGTGACAGCTCTGTGTTTGGTTCTTGTGAAAGGAATATAAGCAGTGGAGTAGAGCCTTGTATTAGGTACAGATGAAAATGAATTTACTCATAACTTCCTCTTTAATGATTTAAGTGTGTACTCGAATGGATTGTTTGTAGGTTAGGATTTGCAAACTTTTAAACTCAGCTGTTTCCTAGTTCTGCTTTGTAGAGTCATAATTGAGAAGATTTCATTGCTTTGCAGGGAATCATGCTTGCTGAAACCCCTATGAGGGCTGGCAGCTCAGAAGCTCTGCTTCTCTGGGGAGCAGGGCAGGGCATTGAGCTGTGAGCCCCAGGTGCTGGGGTGGGGGGCAGCCAGCAACCTGAGAGCCAGCCCTTCCAAAGCAGTGACAATGTGATGCCCTAACAAGATTTTTGACTAGACTATTGGCAAGATTACTAATATTCACCATTAGCAAGGGGATAAAAAGCATTTACTCTCATACCATATTGGCAGAAATGTTCACTGCTAAATGCATTTTGGGGAGCAATTTGGTAATATCTAAAAATTTAAAATGCACATACCCTTTGATTCAGATACTCCACTGTGAGATAGTGTATTCTAGAAAAATCTAAAGATTGACAAGGGGTGGTGGATGTGACCTTGTAAATAATATAAAAATTTGGAAATAACCATCAACAAAGGAATAAAGAGGCCAAAGAACAGATTTTATGGAATACTATGCAGCTATTGAAAAGAATGACATAATCCCATGTACACCACAACAGAAGGAACTAAGATTCATTAAGTGAAACACGTAAGTGTACAATGATACATGTCGTCTGACGGTCCTTCAAGCCAAATCAGTTGATCACTAGACCCCCACACAGACCACTGAGCATTGTGTGTGGGTGCAGTTTGTGTACGCATGAGGGTAAACCCATCAAAGGGCTAAGAGCAGTTAGCTGTGGGAGTGTTGAGGACAGTTGACCCAAGCAGAGTCATTCCCTGGGATTCTGGGACGGGATGTCCTTGGGTGGCAGGACACAGTCAGGTGCAAATGTGGTTGCAGTTGGCAGAGCTGTCTTCCTCCTGCCATATGATTAGCAGAGAGGTGAATCTGTGGAGTATAAAAAAGGAAACTGAAACATGGGCTCCTGGATGGCTCAGTCAGTTAAATGTCTGCCTTCGGCTCAGGTCATGATCCCAGGGTCCTGGGATCAAGTCCAGCATATGGCTCCCTGCTCAGTGGGGAGTCTGCTTCTCCCTCTCCCTCTGCCTCTCCCCCGTGCTTGTGCCTTGCTCTCTCTCTATCTCTCTCGCTCTCTCAAATAAATAAATAAAATTGTTGAAAGAAAAAAAGAAGAAAGAAAGAAAGAAAGAAAGAAAGAAGAAAGAAGAAAGGAAGGAAGGAAGGAAGGAAGGAAGGAAGGAAGGAAGGAAGGAAGAAAGAAAGAAAGAAAGAAAGAAAGAAAGAAAGAAAGAAAGAAAGAAAGAAAGAAAGAAAGAAAGAAAGAAAGAAAAAGAAAGAGGAAGGAAGGAAGGAAGGAAGGAAGGAAGGAAGGAAGGAAGGAAGGAAGGAAGGGACAGAGAGAGGAAAGCCCAAGAGAGGGAGATACTGCTACATGGGCTCCAACAACTTGTCATCTAGCTCCTGACCCATTCCAGTGTGTAGCTATGTTCCTACTTTGAGAGTCACTGCCCTGAGTACCCCTGAAAACCATGGGATAAGTTCCTTTCTCTGTGTGGGGAGATGCTCAATTCAACTCAAGTTGTGTCTGTGACATGCAACCACATTTGCATTTTAGTATATATTGGGGAGCTATTTCTATTAATAAAACTCTTGTAAATTATACACTCATTGGTTATTCAGCAGACTATGGCTTTCTCTCTTGATCTTTACTTTTATCTTTTCTATTCATGATACTTAATGTAGTGCTTGCTGCTCAGCTGGCATTTAATAAATGCTTTTGGTGAATGAGCAAGTAGACATATTCAAATGAAGCAATGATAGACAAGGACAGCTAGTGGGTTTATTATATTCTAACAACATCACCTTATTGAATAGAAGCACCCCTAATTGCTGAAAGTCGACTATTTTCACCACAAAATAGAAATTCCATGTGCTATTGCATTTTACAGTTTGTAAGGCATTTTCACATCCTTGGCCCACCTCTTGGTGGGGACAAGCTCTGAGTGAGGAGGGATTCTTCCCAACACACCCAGTGGGGACAGATTCAGCACTCGAACCCAGCCTCCATTGTACCTTTGGCAATGTTCTCCTTTGTTAAAGAACAAGTACAGTAGCATGTGCCATGTTGCAATTCAGCCCTATTTTGGCTGAGCACACTAAGGGAATGAGGCAGAATTCAACAACCCCAGAAGCCACACCCGCCACATCCACTGTGACTCAAGAGACACTTGAGTATTGAAGTTGGCTCAGTTTGCCACCTCTCGGAACATTTGGTGTTGCCCAACCCTTCGGGACTCATATTCAAAACTGAAAAGGAAGAGGAAGGCTTCTCTCCACTTACAGTGAGAGAGAAACCATTTCTCAGGGTCATAAGGTTCTATTTTAAGATCCTGCCAGAAACTTGGTTTATATAAACCAAGAAGGCTTGTGATCAAAGTCAAGTTTTCCTGTTAAAGTTGCTAAGTATGTCACAATAAAAGGCACATTTTAGCTCTGATTTGGGGTGCTTTGAGGAAGAATTTCAATAGCTATTTTCAAAGTTTGGATTCCCCCCAGCTGAGCAATAAACCCAAGCATTGAACTTCTGTCTTTTCTCTCCACTCCCTATCTCTGAGCATTTTCTGGCTGTTGCATGCTGCATGTGTAAACAAGCAATGGCCATCCCAAGCTTACATGCAATCACATGGAATCCTTGATATTTAAGTCTTTTGATAAAAGATCACTAAGTATCTTTAGTAAGCGGTTATCATGACAATATTGAGATGGGAAATATACCTGTCTATACACATGCAGGGGGTCTACAATGAATGCTACACTTGACTCATAATCCTTAAAACTTTTATTAAGATTGAGAACTGGCTGTTAGCCATTGGCACCCTTGACTCTTCATCCATTTTCCCAGTTTTCTTTGATGTCTTACCTCTGATTCTTTCCAGGAGAGAACAGCCCCAACTTTTTGGAATGCCTTTAATATTTGGTTCCCATATATAAGGATCATTGTGCATCCTAGTTGGACTTGTGCCAACCTGTAACAGGAATAAGAACTGTTATCTCGGGCAGCACCAGCTCACCCAGGTGTCCTTCCCTTTCCAGGCCATGCCTGGTCCCGTCGCCTTGGCCACAGCTTCTGTTTACATTTCTGTCATCTCTCAGCTCCAGCTTTCACAATCCCTGAACATTTGCCTCTCTGACTGGTCACATACTATTAACAAAGAAAGTGAGAAAACATGTAAACATAGGTAAAGATCAATAAGTAAGTAAATGCATACATACATACATGCAATTAGTTTTGCTGTCTCGGAATAATGCAGGCACTCAAGAAATGCATGTTAAATCAGTGATGACAGTCAAAGAATTAGAATGGACCTGAATGCCTATTCAATTCGTTAGCACATTTTTATCTGGCTATGTTTTTTTCTGTGAGAGTTCTTTGTATTTTTTGGATATGTATCCTTACAACAATGAGGAGGTGGTACAAAGATAGACAAGAACAGTGAAAGAGATTAGAGAACCCAGAGCCAGACCCACCTGATTTATGACAAAGGGACCACGGAAAGGCAATGGGGAAGGGTGGTTTTCTCACAAAAGGGCTGCTGGGTCGATTGGTCTGCCATGTAGGAAAAAAAAAATTAACCTTGACCCCTACTTCACATTGTACACAGAAATCAGCATCAGATAGATCATACACTGAAATATGAATGGTAAGATGATAAAGATTTTAGAAGAAAATGGAAATATTTTCATGACCCCAAGGAGCAATTTTGAAAAACAGTACATAAAAAGCAGTAACTTCAAAACAAAAGATTAAGTGATAAGTGATCATAAAAATAATAATGCCTCATCAAAACATGTCATTAAAGGAGTGAAAATGAAACACACAGATTTGGGAAGAAGTTGTGCAAAGCATATAACGGGTATATTTTCAAAGCCAGCGCAAAATGCTTTTGGAATAAAATGAAGTAAAATAAAGCATAAATGCCGTTTATTGGGCACACATTGTTTGGCAATGGGCTAAATACTTTACCCACCATGATCTTATTTAATTCTCATTAAAACCCTAGATATCACTAAACCCTAGGTATCGCTAAATTCATGTTTCACAAGATAGGGGAGAGGGTTATGTTAGGTTAAGTAAGCCCCTGAGCTCACATAGGTAGCAAATGGCAGGGTCAGGAGCCAAACACAACCCCCAGCCTCTGTAGAACTCCCAACAGTGCGTCCAACCATCCATCTTTCTCTCCTCCTTCCATTCCTTCCATCCATGCACTCCCCATCTATCCATTCTTCTTTCTTTTCTTCTGTTCATCCATGGTAGTGTAATGCCTTGAATGAAGGCCCAATATTATGTGCTGCGTTGACATTTGGTAAAACTGGGAGAGAAGAAATTGAAAGATTGACATGGTAGAACAACAAGTCAGCCTTGGGCAGCTGCTTTAGCACATGGGTCCCCTATTCCACTCCCAACTGCTGGAATATATCCACCTGGCTTCTCAGCTGTGTGGATCCCCAATTTTGCACCTTGGGAAAGTTGTGTTCCAGCTTGTTATTCCCTTAAGAAGGGCTCAAAGCCCAAACTTTGACTTGTCTACTCCAAGCACTTGAAAGTATAGAGGGAAAAGTCTCAAGAGAAAATATATCACAACACTACTCAAAACCATGAACATGAAAGCTCTGATGAATTGGTCAAGTTTACAAGACCTCTAGTTCTATGACATTTGTCATCAGGTCAGAGGTAGGGAGGGTTTCAATGATCATGTAGTCCAGGTTTGTCAGTCGTAGATGCACAGCAGAGGAAAATTCTAGGACCAGATGTCATGCTGTTTATAAAGTTCTCCAGGTGATTCTAACGTTGAGGCAGGGTTGAGAACATGGAGGTACTACAAACTTCCCTGACTACTGGGGAAGCTAGGAGGACTCAGGGACCCCAACAAGGTGTGGATAAGTGGCCCACAGTCATCTAAGAAGAAACTCATGATGAATTAGCCAGGTCAACATTTTCACTACTCCAAGAGTTCCATAGCTCTGCTATAAGAGATTAATAAAGAATACCAATGAAATCCATCCTCTTGCTTTGCATCTTCTTAGAAGACTGGCTGACTATCACTTGCCCAAAAAAGTCCATAAATTTCTAGGATAAATTTATACCAGATCTAAGTATTCAGCAACAAAGTCATGGAGAGAGCATGAGTCATGTGAAAGAAATTCAACTCTATCCCACTCCACTGAGGACAGGGCACAGGAAAGGAGAATATTCATTGTTTTGTTTTGTTTTGTTTCCCTCTCCTTGGTCTACAAAAAAAATCAGGACGGCTTACAACCAGGATACACACACACTTTTACACACAATACATTAGGAAAGACGATGTGATGAAATGGAAATAGAGATAATGAATCGGGAACAGGAAAATATTTTAAAGGACAAAAAATGTGTATGCAGAGACATTGAATGAATAATGAAGCATTATTTATGGATGCCTAAGACTGAAGAAACATAATACCTAAATATTTATTAAAGGGGTTTAATTAAATAAATTATGAAAGGTCAGTAAGATAAAAAACGAGGTGACTCTCTATGTGATGATAAGGAGAAATTTCCAAGACAAGCTGAAACAAATGGAAGTTCAGACCAGAGCACAGAGCCTGCTACCACCTCCAGGAGAGGCAATGTCAGGAGCAGCGGCTGCCTCCAGGGACGGTTTCAGGATGGGCAGGGACAGGAGTGAGTTGACATTCATAATAAACCTTTTTGATCTACTGGGATCTTTTGTACTGTATGCATTCCCTTTTCCCAAATAAAAAAATAAAGTGACACTAAAACTACCACTCAAAAGAAATACATAACTTTTAGAGAAGTAGAAATTCAAACCTAAGGAAAGGAAAAACCCAACTAGCTTAGAACCATGAAGTCCTGAACTCAATATTTTATTTTATTTTATTTTATTTTATTTTATTTTATTTTATTTATTTACTTTTTGTTGTTGAATAATAATTTTTTAAATCTTTTTTCAAATTTTCATTTAAATTCTAGTTAGCAAACATACACTGCAATATTGGTTTCAGGAGTAGAATTCAGTGATTCATCACTTATATACAACACCCAGTGCTCATCACAACAGGTGCCCTCCTTAATGCCCATCACCCATCTAGCCCATCCCCCCCACCTCCCTCCATCAACCTTCAGTTTGTTCTCTATCGTTGAGTCTTTTATTTTTTTTAAAGAGTCTCTTACAGTTTGTTTCCCTCTCTCTTTTTATCCCCATCCCATATGTCCATCTGTTTTGTTTCTTAAATTCCACATATGAGTGAAATCATATGGTATTTTTCTCTGACTGACTTATTTCACTTAGATAATGCTCTCTAGCTCCATCCATGTCATTGCAAATGGCAAGATTTCATTCTTTTGATGGCTGAGTAATATTCCACTGTATATATATGCCACATCTTCTTTATCCATTCATCTGTCGATGGACACTTGGGCTCTCTCCGTAGTTTGGCTACTGTTGATAGTGCTACCATAAACATCGGGGCTGAACACAATATTTTAAAGCTGTCTCCTGACCTGTGATGAAAGGAAGGGAAGAGATGAACTTACAAAAAGCCACCTGAACATTAAGGAATGACTTTCCCAGCCTCGGTCTGGGTTGCTCAGGCAAGAGTGGAAACTGTCAGATTGTGAGGGCAGCAACCATTCTCCCAGATCAGCCAGAACACATGACCCCAATGTGACCTCCTACTTGGGACACTCTCTTTCCAACCAAGAGCCTGAGTCTTTATGGTGCCCATCTCTGAGCACAGACTGGCCCACCCAGACACATTCTCTTAGGGCAAGGCCACCACACAACCCCATCCAGGTGTCCTACCTCCTTCTAAGCTTTGCTGCATGATGAAGAGACTGTCTCATCTTTTGTGATGGTCACATGCTGTGGTGCTGACTACAGATAATGCTAACTTGATGCAAGAGCCCTTCCCTGGAGACTAAATGCTGTTTATATTTTCAATGCTGGAAATTTTAGGCGGACTAACACTTTGAAAGACTCTAAACTATAGAATCTTCCAGCAGCAACCCCTTGAATCATACCATATAAGCAAATGCCTACATCTCTCTCTTGGGTCTGTTCTGTACATACTATAAGTATCATGCTAATTTGGGGGATATTGATTTCTGTATTTTCCTCCGGTGCCTCTCCCCTTTACTTTCCCCACTTAAGCTGATAGACAAGCCCCATGCTTCCTTACATTGGAGGATGTTTGTGATAGGGAAAGAGAAGAATTTGTCTGCAAGAGACTTCAGTTGACTGATTTTGCTTGCCCAAGGCCATTGCAGGTTGGACGGTGTACCCAGTGCCAGGGAGACAGGAGAGGTGTGGTGGAGACTGTGTCCCAGGATGGGCAGGAGGTCCATGGGAAGTGTTGGCCTCAGGTGGAAGGCTGGCAAAGCCCAGCAGGGGGACACCCAGGAAGGTGGTAGGATCTGAAGGCTATAGGTGAGGAGTCCAGAGATCCAAACGCTGAGCTTCAGAATGACAGAGGTTAGGCACCCCTGCCCCATGTGCCCCTCCCCCCTACAACCTCTCCGAGAGGCTATGAGGGGAGGGGGCCCCCCAGTAATGTCAGGATGGTGTTTCACATGCATTTAGTTGGGGGCAGGGGTTCTGAGTCAGAATGACGTGATTTGAAGGACTAGAGATAATTTTATTTCTTGCATACCTGAGTGTGTGGGCTGCAAATCCTGCCAGCTACTCATAACTTTCCAAGAACTGTTCCAGAACAATTCTGATAACCTCTTGTACACTGACGCTGACTAAGTAGAATTAAAGGGAAAGAGAGAGAGAGAGAGATTTTGAAAGTGAGTCCTCTTTTGCCTCATGGCGTGTTTTCACCACGAAAAAGGCAGAAATGGGGCAAGTCCACATTCCTCCTGAACCTTCATTCATGCCACTCTCCATTGCTTTTTGTTTTGTTTTGTTTTGTTTTTTAAAATAAGAGAGGCTCCAAAGCAGAGTTGGAAAAGACTCCACGAGAGGGTCCCTGCCTCACCTGTCATGTGTCCCCCTGCTTGGCGTGGACCCAGGTTTGGAGAATGGAGGGCTGTGTGCTTTCTGGTGTTCCACCTGCAGGGACTACATCAATCCCCATGGAAGAAACCCTGTGTCTTCCAAATATATCCAGCTGTCTGAGGAAGCTGAGGACACACCAGGGCTTTTTGTTTTGTTTTGTTTTGGAGGGCCAAACAAGTGTAAAGTACACCTCCATGAAGAGGAAAACCCACATTTTCCAGTGGTGAGCAACTGATAAGCAGGTGGCTCTCACTGTTCATGAGGAAGGAGATGGATAAGGTCACAGAGAGTGACATTCAGGGACCAGAGAGGTCCTACCCACAATGCTGGACTGTTCTCAAGAGAAACCATAAAGCGCCTTAAGACAGCAGCTGCAGATAAGGTCGAGTGGTCACTTTGTCATCCCATCTTTGCAGGAGTAACATGACAAAAAGCAGACTGACTGAGAAAGGCAGAGATTAGATATTAACTGCATCCCTCACTGAACAAAACAGAAACTTTGTTGTCAGCTCCAAAAATGAGTGTACAGAAGTGAACGTTGTCATATGCAGGATGCTTGTGGGAATGGGGATGGGAAAGGGAGGAAGATTTGGGAACAAGTATCTCTGTATGTCTGCCTTCCAGGCTAATGGGGTTAACAGTCGCCATTTTTCACTTTCCCTCCTAAGGAGCTCTGGCTGGGAGCACACCCTGGCCCCACAGCCCAGCCTCTACAGGACTAACATGTGGGACAGACAGCTAAGAGCAGAGCAGGGAACTCCTGCCCCCACTGCCCTGACCATATGCATCTGCCATGCAGCCTCTACCAAGGCATGGGATGGACAAATAATCACTTCCTGTGGGCTGAAGCTCACCCAAAAACTTCTCTTGTTTAGTCTGCACATAGTTTTTTTTTTTTTTTTTTTTTAAGTAATTGCCAAATCATTTCTTGTAAGACATGGATTGTGGTAAAGTTGGAGAGTCTAGCAGAATGGGGCCCATATTCCCCACATGCCCACAATCATATGGGGCTAAAGAACAGCTCCCTTTCTAGATAGGGACTAGCTCTATTGGGACATATTGGCCATAGTCCCCAATACTCCCTATTGCACCACTACTTTGATCCACTTCACTCTCTTATATTATTGCCTAGACCCTGTAGTTTTGGGGAGCTGTGCCCTCTGGCAGGATAGAATTAAAAGACCTTTCAAGACCAGGGTTTGCTGTGACCTGGCCGGATGCCTCTTCTGGCGTGCATGTAACCACTCTGAACTTCAGGCTCCTCATCTCCAAAAGGAGTCATGATATCTTCTACTGGTACCTCATAGAGCAGTGGTGAGACTAACTGGGGTTGTACTTGAAATTTTTTTAAGACTACAAATAGAAGATAAATCTGGAAGAGTGGGCCAGCCATCTTCCGTTACCTCCTATTAGATATTCCTGTGGGTGAGATGAACTAGAGTCTTTTCTCCCAATAAAATGCTATCTTATTTGTCCATGTCTATACACAAATTGGCTTGGAACATACCCAGGCAGGCAAGACAAAACTCAAGTCTTTGGGAAGCGCTGGAACGGAAAGAAGAACAAGGAAATACCTCATTTGTATCCTTGTTACCACCCTTCCTCCCTCCCCTCCCTCATGGGCCTTCATGCCAATTACCTCTGCTTAGAGAATGAAATGTGTTCTTTTGAAGCTCTTGAGTATCAAATCTATAATTTCCTTTGCTGTTTGGGTTTACAGACTATGACCCTCTTTTTTTAAAAAGATTTATTTATTTATTTTGAGAGAGAGAGAGAGAGAGTGCGAATAGGGGGAGGGGCAGAGGGAGAGGGAGAGAGAGAAGAAGACTCCCCACTCAGCTCGGAGCAAGACGCAGGGCTGGATCTCTCAACGCTGAGATCATGACCTGAGCCAAACCAAGAGTCAGACACTTAACTGACTGAGCCAACCAGGCGCCCCTAGACTACGACCCACTTATGTCAGACTCCTTGAAGCCTACTAGTACATACCGGGATTCTGAAGAATCTTCGCAAAATTTGTTTTCTCAAAGGAAAATGTTGAACCTCCCATTGAGAGGATTCTGAATTTCTCAAGCCTGGGCGAGGACACTCCCATGGTGACTGGGGCTGGCAAGCATCTGTACCTGAGCCAGGTGTCCGCCTTTCACCCTCATGTCACATAAACATAGTTTGTCTAACCCCGCCATTTAATCACCGCAAGATAAACACTGTGAGAAATAAATGTGTAACAGCCCTTCCCCTAACCCCCACCCTGGTCCAGGGAAAAAAGGTCAACAGAAGTAGGAGCGAGATGATAGCTGATTATGTTGGTTTAGCTGACACTGTTAGAGAAGGGAGCAGGTTCCAGTAATGAGTGGTGATGTCTTAAGTGGAGAGAGGCTTGGTCCCGAGTGCTTGGTGATCTGAGCAGGGTAAGTTCAGCTACTCCCTTTTAAACCCACCCTGGTAGCTTGTCTGGCAATCTCGATATTTCTAGCATGATCTCTAGCAATAGACACACTAGCAAAAGTACTCAATACCTGTGCAAATGTTGAGTCAGGCATTCAGATACATTCCTAGGCCAGATGTGAGCTCTTGCTGCCCCTTGACACCCAGAAAGTTCATTCAACCTTCTTTTCCCTGATTTGTGGAAAGTCCTCATCAAGGCTTTTGCAAATGTCTATAAGTCCGTGTTCTCTCAAGCACTTCTACTATTTTCCAGTCCTCACTGTTTTCATATTTGGTCTCCATGTCATTGCTCCTTGGGGAAACTCACGCCTATACTTTAATTTCATGCACGTATTTATGTTGGGGGGACACTTTAATACATGTTTTGGGGATAAGAGGACTTGCATGAAGAACTACAAACAACTTACAATTCAACATCAGATGGTTCTGCTCTTCACATCCCTTTGATCCCCTGCACAACCTGCCGCCATGTTGCCAAGACCTCTTTTGTACTTCTTGCTCATTCTCTTTCCCCTTACCCCCTCAGTGTCTCCAGTGCCCTTTCTATTTTTAATGCAAAGCAGGTTAAGCCAAGCACTGGCACTGTGGCCCTGGCCAGCCCATTCCCTCCCCTTCTGTCCCCAGGAGTCCACCAAGACATTTTCTCCTAACAAAAGTAATTCCCTCCCCATGAGGAATTATGGTTCAGGCTCTTAGAATAATGCTTCATGGCACCACTTCCGCCAGTGGGGACCCTCCTTTCCAACTCTTAATCCTACTCTTGGGGAGCTGCTGCTAGTTGTTCTGAATTTTGGCTTTCAGAACTGAGAAAGACCTGAAGTGACTGTTTTACCCTAGAAATGAAAATGGAGTCTTTTTCTTCTACCTATGGGCACTGCCAGGTTTCTCTCTGAAACCTGAAACCAAGAAGTAGACTACGTAAATCTTTCACCAACATGGGGCAATTTGTTCTATTAAAATGGGCACGCCTGGGTGGCTCAGTCGGTTAAGGGTCTGACTCTTGATTTTGGCTCAGGTCATGATCTCAGGGTCCTGAAATCGACCCCCCTGTCTGGCTCTGTGCTCAGCGGGGAGTCTGCTGGAGATTCTCTTGCTCCTTCTCCCTCTCCCTCTGCCTCTTCCTCTGATCCTGCATTCTCTTTCTCAAATAAATAAACAAATCTTTAAAAATATATATAAATAAATAAAATGTATTACATATCTAGAGAATTTTGATGGTCTATGTTTTAGTTTTGGTCCTCCCCAACAGGGCCTAAGACAAGGACTTGGATCCAAGTGATTTATTAGGGAAGTGATCTTGAGAAGCACATTGAGGGCTTGGGGAAGTAAAATGGGAAGGAGCGAAAGCTGTCAAAAGGTGGGCTCAAGACGGTGACCTCTGGAAGCCAGTGGAGTCCAATCCTTGGTGACCTGAGAGTCTGTGCAGGCAGACATGGCTCAGAGGTGTCCAGGGAAGGACAAGAACAGAAAGTATCAACCCTGCACAGGCCTGTCAGAGTTGGCAGGTGGCCTCATCCGTGGACCTAGGGGATATGGGCTGGACACCAACTCTATCTTCTACTGAGAACTAAGGTGAATTTTTTTCCAGTATAATTAGCAGAGTGCCTACCAAGTGCATACTGTATACATTATTACTTTATTTGCTTCCTCCAGCAAATCTATGCAATTAGTGTTCTCCCTATTTGAGAAGATGACTGGGGGGTCAAGCGTTTAAGCACCATGCCATGGCTATGCAGCTGATCCTCAACAGGACCAGGGTTTGACTCTTACATCTGATGCTGGAGGACACAGTCTTCCGAAATGGCCACCACCAATTCCCTCCCAATAAGCACATGTTGCTTCACTCATCAAGACACGCTGTCTGTGTCTACCACCACTCCGAATCTGTTCTTGCCCATGACTACTTTGACCAACATGATGTGGCAGGGTAATACCATCTCAGTCCTGGGATGAGGCCTTATGTGGCTCACAGCTTCCAGTTTCTCTCTTGAAGTCAGCCACCATGAAGGAGGTGGGCCACCCTGAGAGCATCGTGCTGTGAGGAAGCTTCATTTAGCTTCATGAAGAGGGGCAGTCATGTGAGTGAAGAGTTCCCGGGCCCTCCCGCCCAGCCCAGAGGCCAGAGGAACATACAACATGAGTGTCTTCCAGCAGTGCTATGAGGAACAGAACCACCCAGCTGAGCTAAGTCAACCTACAGCACTGCGAAAAGTAACAAACCATTACAGTTTTAAGTCACAACATTTTGGCATGGTTTATTAACTGAATAATGCCATTTTCTTTTCCACAGCCACTATCTACTTGTATATAACTTGGATAAGTAGAATCACTTTTAAGATAAAAAACAATTAAATAAAAAGGATTTGATAGGAAAATCTTAAGATTTCTCTTAGGCATCATGAAATGTTGAAGCCATTCCTGGCGGATGATTTCCCTGTCACTACGGAACAGGCAGCAATGCACAAGGAGGTTAAAAATGAGAACACCCAGCCAGATGTGCAGGCCCACAGCCTGCCCCTGCTCTGAGCCCAGGCTGGTTCCTCAGTGTGCCCGTGTGCCCTGGAATTGCCTTGCTCTGTCTCCATGAACATATATAGATTCATCAACTTCTTCCTAGAAATGATTTTGGAGAAGGAGGTAGAATTAGGAAAATAACTAGGATACTAAACTAATAGTTGTTCTCCTGTTTAGCACATTTGACTGTCCACTCCATGCCCAATGCCAGGGACCGAGAGTGAACAAGTAGACAAGGTTTTTGTTGACACAGAGCCAGGGAGAGGGTCAGTAAACACATAATTACATAACTAATGATCTAGGGCTGAGTTATTCTAATTAAATAAGATAAAATGTGGGTACAGCCTAGCCTGGGAGGTGGGGAGAGCTTCTCAGACTAAGAAATAGTTACACAGATGCTTGTAAAATCAATAGGAATCAGCAGGTAGAAGGTGGGCACTGGGAGCCTTGGATGTGAAGTCAAGAAAGTGTCAGGTGTAGGAAGCAGCATGTACAAAGTCCCTGTGGCAGGAAAGTGCTGGCTTGGTGGGATAAAACTGACACTTATCAGTAAGCCTGAGACAGAGCTAACAAGGAATCAAGAGATAAAAAATAAGGCTTAGGAGGTAGGTAAGGTCTTACAGGTTAACGTGAGGAGTTAGGATAATATTCTCAGAATCATGGAGAACCCTTAGGGTTCTGAGCTCAGGAGTGGCATTCTCCAATCTGTTTTAAAAGAGGATGGAGCTAGAGTATCAATATTACCACCTGGATATTTGGGTTTCAATTTTCAATTATGATTCTTTTGAAGTTATAGCAAAAAAATATTTTTAAAATACTGCTTGGATTGCATCCAGTATTAACCCCTGTTTCCAGGGCTCTCACCAAGGCCAGAACGGAAGAGAGAGAAATGGTGAATGGTCACTTTGACAGTCCTTGCCCCCACCTGCCACATGGGGGCAGCACTTCACTATGACCATCACTGCTTAGTCAGCCTGAGCACTGCGGTTGCTGGGGAAGCTGCGGATCCTGAAGGTGCCAGGGAGACACGGCCTTCCAGAAGGCCACAGCCTCTCTGTGACACACTGTATTACTCAGGCCTACGGGATGTGCTCTAGCCCTCATTCTTGTATCTGACAGAGTCCATCCCCAAGATGACCCTTCCAGAATCTTCCTTTTGGCTCTTCCCCCAGGCCTCAGATGTGTGAGACTGCTCACAACAGGCCCCCTGCTGCAGGGCCTGGGTTGAACCTGGTGCTCAAGCAAAGCTGCTCTTGCAAAGAGGCCTGACGGTCACCCACCCCATCGGTCCCACAGCGGCATCCCTGAGTCCCTGTGGGATCCAGCTAAGGCCTGGAGGCCCACTGCACTACTTCAAAGGAACTGAAATGTCCAGCGAAGTCTCTTGTTTACAACGCTACAGACACAGAGAAAACGATGGTAGATGCCAGGCTCGTACCTAGAATAGGCATTCTTATTAAATCCCTGTAACAAGTTTATAAGCACAACTTCAAAAATACCTACTTTATAGATGAAAAACAGACAAACAACAACAAAAACATAGGTATGAACATACGAAATATCTTGGTCAGAGTCACAGAGCAAGGCAAAGCCACCAGTGGGATTTGACTCAGCACCTCCCCATGGTAGAAGGGGATAGGGCTGTGCTTTCCCTCTCTACCATTGGGCTGCCACAGAAACCCAGGGGGTGTTGGCTAAATCACGACACCCCCCAGCCGCCCACCCTCACCCACACTGTTTAGTGGGGCAGCAGGCTTCAAGAGCAGCTTAATGTGGTTCAGTTGCTAAAAGACTGTCCTTTGAAAAAATAATTCATGGGACGCTTGGCTGGCTTAGTCGGCAGAATATGCAACTCTTGATCTCAGGGCAATAAGTTCGAGCCCCATGTTGGGTGTAGAGATTACTTAAAAATATAAAATAAAATCTTAAAATAATAATAATTCAGGAGGAATTTAGTTTCACAAAGAAGACAGTCTCCATAATCTCCATAATCAATGATGTCTGAACAACATTTTTTTTTTGTCTAAAAGTATGCTATGTTCATCTGTAACTCAGTTCTGAAGAAACTGAGCATCTCTTCCATTCTGTGTTGCTTTAATATCTGCCTGTTTATTGAGGGCCTGCCTTTATAATAAGCACTTTATTTTAGACATTGTATTTTTTGGTTCTCTAATTTCCATTTTTTTATAGTTTCCATTTCTTTACCAAAAATGTCTTTTTTCTTTCATTACGAGCATGTTCTCTTTTACCTCACTGGGAATAATTACAACAGTTGCTTTAAAATCCTAAGGATTCTAATATCTAGGTCATCTCCAGAGTGGTTTCTGTTGTTGTCATTCTCCTGGTTCTTTAATATATTGAGTGATTTGGGATTTTATTCTGGCATTGGGACCATATGCTTTGGAGTCAATTATTTTTTTAAGAAGAGTGCTAATGTTTGCTTGTTTGTTTTTGCAAGAAAATAACTCAGACGGGCTCTAACTGAAAACCTTCTTTCCCAGATAGGAGAACAAATCTCAGCTCAGCATCTTGACCCTTAGCAGGGCTACTTGAGCTTGTGGTTGAGGGATCAGCTGAGAGTCAGGTAGAGCCATACACAGAATGCAGGAACCCCCGTCCTGACTCCCTCTCTCCGGCAGCTGCAGTCACCCTGAATTCTGACCCTGGCTCTTCAAGCCAGTAAAGAGACGAATCATCTGTTGGAGGTTTAGCCTCCCACAATGAAACAGACTGGGGTCTGCCCTTGGCTAGAAGCCTGAACAATACTGTGTCATTCCCTTCTTTCAAGTATCGATTCCCTCCCGGAACTTTCTGTGGGACCCCGTTGAGAGCGTAAATACACCCTTCATTTCAGCCTTTTAGCCACCCCCTGAGGCAGGTGGTGGCTTAGTCATCATCCCCACTTTATTGAATAAGAAACAGGCTCGAAGAGGGTAAATCATGGCTCCAAGATCAAGGTCGCACAGCTAGTAAACGTCACAGCCAGGAATCAGACCTCATTCAGCAGGGCTCTGAAGCCCCAGTTCTTACTCTTCGGGCTGTGACGCCATCTCTGAGCTGCACAGCTCAGCAGTGGTTGCAGGACCGCCTTGGATATCAGTGAGTTCTACATTGCAGAGGGCCAGGAAGTGAAGAGAGCTGCCTGGAGGCGCGGTGGGGAGGGGAGCTGGGGAAGAACTGTCAGGAAGTCCCCTGGAAACAGAGCTCAGGGACACATGGAAGCACAACGGAGAGTCATCACAGGGGCTGAAATAAGGTGAAATAAGCTGAGTTGGCAGAGGGAAAGGCAGCCTACGACTTTCTCAAGATGTGCAGAGAATGTTCTGCAGTGTACTTGGAGGAAAGACGTAAAACTTACCCTCAACAACTTACCCCAAAACTACCCTTAACTGGGTAGTCGTTGGTAAAATCCAGCGCTGTAGACTCCTACAGGTCCCTGGGCAGGAGCGAGGCTCTTCCTTATGGCATCTCAGTGGGAACCAGCCTCTGATGGGCAAGACTGCCTTGGAAGCCCACCGCCTCCTAACCAACTCGTTCTTGTGTGGCTAGCACCGCCCAGGTTCATCGTCTAAGAGGCAGGGCCCATACTGCGTCCTTATCGGGTAACACTGAAGAGAAAGGAGACAGGGTACATGAAGCACCTTACATGGAGCTCATACCACCAGATCCAAAAACCTAGACACCCTCCCACCATCTCCATGCCAATAACATCCTAGCAGAGAGCCCTCAAGGAACAGGGGGCTTATCTGTGTTCTCCATTTTAACCTAAGTTACAGCAACAACCTTTCACTACATGCTTGTTAGGCATGTGCCAATCTATTTAAACCCACCAGTATGTGAGCCTGTGAGGTGTGGGTAGTACTGCTTTGGGCAGGGGAGCAGCTATA
This sequence comes from Mirounga angustirostris, assembly GCF_029215605.1. Classification (NCBI taxonomy): domain Eukaryota; kingdom Metazoa; phylum Chordata; class Mammalia; order Carnivora; family Phocidae; genus Mirounga; species Mirounga angustirostris. The sequence goes on along the minus strand of NW_026991718.1, from coordinate 90,698,326 downwards.
AAGGTAAATCAGACAGGCTGCTCCTCCTAAGTATCTAGGAGAGGGGACAAAGGAGTCCCCAAAGCCCTCGCTAATCCACAGAGAGCCTGTGGGCCAGCAACATCAGCTCCCAAGGAGCCTGTGAGAAATGCAGAGTCTCAGGCCCCACCCCAGAGGCGCCGAATCGGAAGCCACAGTTTAACAAGACCCGCAGGGGTTCATATGTGCATCGAAGAAGTGCTGACGTAGATTTCTAACTGCAGCCAGAGGGCTCCGTGAAGGTGTGTGTCAGCTGCAGGGGTATTAACACGAGAAGGAAATTGCTAGAGGAGACAGGGCTTAGGACAGTCCCAGAAGCAGAAGCACCTGACTCGATTTGGGCCTTGAGGGATGAGCAGGATCTGTCAGATGGGGAAAGCCATTCCTGCTGGTGGGAACAGTGTCCTAACATATAGTATAAAACGTGGGGGATGAGAACAATACTAACTGTTTGCAACCTGTATAGGGCTTGAGGGGTGGCCAAAAGGAAGAAACTGAGACAGGGACCAGGACGTAAATGCCTGGCTCCCATGCAGAGAGACAGAATTCAGTCCAATTGCTTGCTGTCCCGGGAGATCACCGTCCATGCCTCTCTGGGGGGACGAAGATGAACGCCCTCACCAAATATCACAGTGGTCGTCTGGCTCAGAGGGGAGATAAAAAGCAAGTCAGACCCATGTTTAAGAGAAGAGTGTGAGTTGAAGTGAAAGTTGGCAGAGAGGAGCAGAGTCTCAAATGCCAGTAAAGAGTATGAGGCAGGAGAGATCAGCCACACCAGGGAGGTACAGGTGCTGCTGTCATTCTGGTCTTGGCCTTTGGGAATTATGTCCACCAAGGGGCGACCCTAATCCTGAAGGTCCTGCAAACTGGCATCTTCCATAAAGCATGGTATCTTCCCGTGCCTTCCGTGGATGTGCAGCTCCCGGCTCAGTGGATGGGTCTCCCTTCCCCCAAAGTCCTGGTGGCTCAGCATTGTGCCCTCAGGGACCCATGGCCTTTCCCGCTGTGGACTGGCCCCTTGGCCTCGGTGCTCTGGGCTCACACACACCATGGTAGGGGTACTGTTCTTGTCTCAGTCTTCGTAAGGGACAGTGCTGGTGGCTGGATTTCTAGAAGCAGAGACGGGAAGGGGGATTCTGGTTTGTTTAGGATGAGGAGAAAGGCAGTGTTGGAAGGAAGATGGAGAAGAGGAAGGCTAAGTAAGCATATGGCATCAGCAGGAGACCAGCTTCAGCCTGATCCCATGCGGAGCTCTGGAGCGTGTCTGGCACCCAGAGCAGGTCTCTCTTGGAGGCAGAGGAAGGCAGCCTTTTGTACCCACCCCCTCAGTCGTTGGCCATGGGCCATGAAAGGAGGAAGTTAACGTTGGTCTGAAGTGTCCTGGCACCTGTGGGCTGGCTTGCCCCCCAACTATCAGAGTCACATTCACACACAGACTGTAGCCCAAGGCCGTGAGTGCCATGCAATGGCTGTCAGTGCAAACATCCAAAGAAGCTCGCCTGCTTCCCCACTCAAGCAGAACAATAGCCTGGCCAGAGTAAACCATCTACTCAAAGGACTGTGCTGTGCAGAACGCTGCCCGAGCCCCAGCTAACTGCAGTTGGCCCCCTAAGCTGGCTGAAACCTCTTTCCCCAGCAAGGGCTGGGGAACACAATATAGACTTTGGGGGGAAAAGATTTGCTTTGGTTCAAGGACTCTTAAAAAATCACCTGCATCGGGGTGCCTGGATAGCTCTGTTGTTAAGTGTCTGCCTTCGGCTCAGGTCATGATCCCAGGGTCCTGGGATTGAGCCCCGAGTCGGGCTCCCTGCTCCACAGGAAGCCTGCTTCTCCCTCTCCCACTCCCCCTGCTTCTGTTCCTTCTCTTGCTGTGTCTCTCTGTGTCAAATAAATAAAATCTTTGAAAAAAAAAATCACCTGTATCTTTTTTTTTTTTTTTAAATCCAGCAAGTCATAAGCATAGGTTGTTTATTTTGAAAAAATTGTCTGGGTATCTTGGTTGTCAGATTTCAAAAGAAGAAACACAAAACCAGAGTTTATTTAAATATGTAAAAGTCTTCGTTTCTCAAGGTCTGAACATTGGAACAACTAGGAACTTCTTTGTGACAGATGAAAAGGCACCTGGCACTTGTTAAAAAAGTCTTATTTCCATTGAATACCTCATTTTTAAAAAGAAGATTGTTATATTTAAAAGCTTACAGTAAACACACATGCGCAAGTGCGTGCTCACACACACACACACACACACACACACATGCACACAAAGCTTCTCCCCCACCCCCAACCTGGCAATCAGATAACTGGGAGTTTGGTTCTTACAGACCCACAGTCACATATTCTCCAGCACCTCTCGCTCAGATGGATTGGTCACCATCTTTTGTGTTCCCATAATTGGAACTTCGTCACATAAGCATCATTACTACTGCCTGCAGTAACAGCAACTAGTCATGGAGCATTTATTCTGTTTTGGGCATCATATCAGAAGGAGTGCATGATATTTACCATATTTGGTATTGATACTATTTGATAGTAATAATAGAAGCCATGGCTACTATGAGCTCACTTTACAAACGCAGAAACTGAGGCAGAGAGAGTGAATGGGAGCTTGCAGAGCACAGGGAAGGTGGGGAGGAAGGCCCACCAACCAGGTCTCACCGTGCCTCACCACACCTTGGCTTGGTCCCCGCTTGAATCCTGTACAGGGAACCTACAGTGCAGCTCGTGGGGTTTGATTCTTCTAGCAAAATGTGACATTTGTCAGGCCAGCTGTTTTATTACAAGCAGTAGTAACTGGAAAAGCCTACCCTACACACCCCCATACACACAATCCAATGATCAGAACAAATTAGGAAGTGCTTGGGATCAGAAAAGGATTCTTTATTTTATGCAAAAAGAAGGAAGTAAGGTAGAGCCAGAGGGGCATGGGTTTGAAAGCAGTCAGACTTCCCTCCAAGCTCTGCCCCACTCCTCACATGCAGTTACTGACGGCCCCCAACCCAGGCATCACTTGCTTAACCCGTAAGGTGGGATTCGTAGCCAAGTGCCTCGGTGCTGAGAAGAAAAGAGTTACATATGTACGCACACATACATATGTGTATATACACATATTCACATGTATATGTGGCTGAGTCTTGAACAACACGGGGGTTAGGGGTGCTGACCCTCAGCACAGTAAAATATCCAAGTGTAACTTTTGATTCCCCAAAAAACGTAACTACTATTGGCCAGAAGCCTTACCAATAACAAAATATTTGATTAACACATATTTTGTATGCAATATGTATTATATACTTTATTCTCAGAATAAAGTAAATGAAGAGAAAATACTTTTACAGAACTATACTGTATTTACTGGAAAATACCCACGTGTAAGTGGACCTGCGTGGTTCAGACCCGTGTTGCTCAAGGGTCAGCTGTGTATGCGTAGCTGTGTGTGCCCACGCACACAGGTGCATGCATGCACACACGCGTGTGTCATGCCTAATGCAGTGTTCAGCTCAGGTTCAGGCTGCAGCCAGTGTACCTTCCTCTTCCTTCCACCAGAAAACAAGATTTACCATAGGCTCCCTTCAAATAACATCCTTCTCAAATATATTTAAGATGGACAGCATTTTTAAAACATCTTTTACAAAAATAACATCTTTTGGAGGAGCACCTGCCTCCCCTGAGACCAGCCTGCTCTTCACCCGGCCTTTCAGTAAGCCCTGCCTCCTCCCCACAGCACTGAAGGTGGGAGCCGGCAGACACACGTGTATGCCAGGCTGCAGCCTTTCCTGAGTGGGACTCAAGTGCCCTGGGGATTCTGTCCAAATGCAGATCCTGATTCAGAAGTTCCAGGCTGGAACCTGAGAGTCTGCATTCCTGACCAGCTCCAAGCTGATGGCGAGGGTGTGGCTCTGAGGACCCCTTCTGTCTGCCCTAGAAGTTTGCAGAGGTCTGCGTGATCCAGGAGCTCCCGCTCTATAAATAAACGTGGCTAGGAAGAGTTCCTAGTAGCTGGTTAGACATTCAGTTACTGAACTGTTGAATAGGTATTTATTGAACAGATGTGCTATAGGCCAAACATCATCCAAAACAGCTCCTTTATGATAAATAAGGTCTTGTTTGATGATCAACCTATTAAGTAGAGGGGTTTGCAGTCATCACTATCTGGAGCCTTCCCTTGAGCATGGCCACAGAGATCTGGAGAGTTACCACAAACATGTATTTCTAAGAAATTGTGCTACTTCTAACAACTGGTAAAGTAAGAATAAACATATGTCAAAAAACACAGAGAAACATACATAAAAGAAGTCAGATGTGGACTGGCTGTAGCCTTGCAGTGGCCCTTTAAGCGGAGAACAGGGCGTCCCAGCTCAGCAGTGGGCTTTGCTGGAGGCATTTCCTCCAGGCTCCCCATGCATTGTTTGGAAGGGAAACCCAAGCACCTTCACCACCCCTGGCAGACTTCTGCCATTCCGACTTCACCCCACAGTGCGTCAGGCTAATCCAGAGACTTGCACCTTGCACTGTTTATATGCGTGAGGACGCCTGTGATCTGTGTGCGTTATCCTGGTAACCATGTTTGAAGAGGAGGAAGATCCTTAAAAAGCAGCCATTATCTTGGGGATTTGGCATCTGCCGAGTATTGTCTAGATCTTCACATGGTAACAATTCTAAAAGTACCAGAGAAGATAATGATCTCTGTAGTACTGCTGAGATGCTTAGCAAGGCAGAAAAGACAAAAAGGAAGGTACTTTAGTGCCTCCTCAAAGAGCTAGTGGCTTCACATTTTGGGACTGAGGAGCAGATAGAGAGTCAGCAGAAAGGGTGTCCTCATGATAGTGAAACTCTCCTGGAAACATGCTAATTGTGCATGGAGAATAGATATAACCAGTAGGGTGGGATCTGGAAAAATTTGGGCTTCCCCAAATAAGGGGGGCAAGAGGATCAAATGCTCTCATTTACAGTTGCATGAGTTAATTATCTTCCCCACCCACTTTTGTGTGCAGTTTGGGTCTTATTGGTGGGAGTTCATGTGTGTTTCTTTTCTTTTTTTTCTTTTTTGTCTGTAAAATTACCTGCTTTGTTTTTATTTATTTTTTATTATTATGTTCAATTAGCCAACATATAGTACATCATTAGTTTTTGATGTAGTGTTCAACGATTCATTAGTTGTGTAAGACATCCAGTGCTCCTGTGTATTTCTGGCTCTAAGCTACCTCAAATCCTTTAGGGAAGTAGGCACAGACACCTTAACCAGCAGACAGAAAAGAAAAGCTCAGTGTGCCTGGGTGGCTCAGTCAGTAAGCATCTGCCTTCGGCTCAGGTCATGATCCCAGGGTTCTGGGATCAAGCCAGGCAATGGGGCTCCCTGCTCAGGGGGGAGCCTGCTTCCCCTTCTCCCTCTGCACCTCCCCCCCAACTTGTGCTCTCTCTCTCTCTCACTGTGCTCTCTCAAATAAATACAAAAAAAAAAAATACTTAAAAAGAAAAGAAAAGCACAGTTGGAGTATGTATGAAAAGAAAGAATGATTTGTATCATTTCATTTGTTCTCTGATTTCAAAGATAGTTAATGCTTATGACAGAATATTTGGTAGAAAACAGATATATATCTTAATCGCAGGAAACAAACTGAGTTTTGTTGGAGTGGGGGGTGGGGTGGAGGGATGGGGGGACTGGGTGATAGACACTGGGGAGGGTATGTGCTCTGGTAAACGCTGTGAATTGTGCAAGACTGTTGAATCTCAGATCTGTACCTCTGAAACAAATGATGCAATATATGTTAAGAAAAAAAAAAAAAGAAGAAGAAGAAGAAGGTAGCGGGAGGGGAAGAATGAAGGGGGGGAAATCGGAGGGGTAGACGAACCATGAGAGACGTTGGACTCTGAAAAACAAACAGGGTTCTAGAGGGGAGGGGGGTGGGAGGACAGGTTAGCCTGGTGGTGGGTATTGAGGAGGGCACATTCTGCATGGAGCACTGGGTGTTATGCACAAACAATGAATCATGGAACACTTCATTTAAAACTAATGTTATAATGTATGGGGATTAACATAAGAATAAAAAAAATGGGAGAAAAAAAATAAAAAAAAAATAAATGTGCAGTGAAAAAAAAAAAAAAAAGAAAACAGATATATAAAAATAAAAAGGAACACTACCCGTAATCCTGCTACTTAAAAACAACAATAGCAACTTGAATAATCCATTTATACACACTTTCTTAAAAAATTAAGTTTCCACAAAAAAAGTTGTAAGAATCGTTCAAAGAACTCCCATATACTCTTTACAGAGATTCATCAGTTGCTTACATTTATCATCATCATTCTCTCCGACTCTCGCCTTCTCTTTGTCTAAGCCATTTGAGGCTGTTATAAGACATCCTGCATACTCACTCCCCAAATATTCTACTTGTGTTTTCTTAAGAACAAGGACATTCTCTTACACAACCACAGAGCAATAATCAATATCAGATCATTTAACATTGAGCAATACTACTATCAAATCTACTGGCCACACTGAGTGTTGTCAGCTGCCCAGTGATGCCCATGCTGGTCCTTTCCCCCTCCCCCAATATCCAATCCAGTACCACCTGTGTTCAGTTGTCCGTTCTCTTGAGCCTCCTTGATTTGAAACAGCCCCTCAGCATGGTGTTCTTGACCTTGATGTTTTAAAAAGTAGAGGTCAGTTATTTTGAAGACTATCCTTCAGTTTGGGTTTGCCTGATGTTTCATAATGGACTGATTCAGTTTGTGCATTCTGGGCAGTAATGCCACACACATGCCTGGTGTTCCCATCAAGATACCATCTCAGATGTTACATGGCATTGGCTTGTCCCAGTCTTGCTGATTTTAGCTTCCATCCTTGGTTTACGGTGGTGTTCACCAGCTCTCTTCTCTCTGTAGTTCCCAGTTTCCCCTTTCACACACCAGTTTTTATGTTTTGTTTTGTTTTTAAGTAAGCTCTATGCCCAGCGTGGGGCTTGAACTCACAACCCTGAGGTCAAGAGCCTCATGCTCTACCAACTGAGCCAGCCAGTCACCGCTTTCTCACACTAATTTTTTAAAAGCAAAAATCTTAGCCGTTTTGGTCTTACATTAACCAACAATGTTACCAGGACTTTAAACAATACTTTTATTTCATAAAAGATAAAGAACTTCACTTGAATCCACCAAAGATGGTAAAAGGTGTCCGGTAAAAAAAAAAAAAAAAAAAAAAAATGAGGGCATTGCACCTGGGGATTTGTTCCAGTGTCTCTGGACTGCAGTAGGAGGTAAGATCTCAATTTTCCCTCTCCCATCTGATCAGGCAGCAGCAAGAGAGAGGACACACCTCAGGTCATGGAGACACCAGACAATCTCCAGCTGTCCACCAAAGTTGAAAGCATTGGTTCTCAAACTTGACCACAATCAGAATCCTCTGGAGTGCTCATGAAAACACAGCTTCCTGGGACCCCCTGTTGATGATTCAGATTCTAGGGTGCAGAGTTTGCATTTCTAGCAAGGCCCACGGTGATGCTGATACAGCTGTTCCAGGCAATCATCCCACTTTGAGAACCACTAGTCTAGACCTCTTTAGAATGACAACTAGCAGTGTCCTGCTCAAACTGAGAATCCATCTCTCTGGGACTTGTCCTGTCCCTCAGTCTCACCTGAGAAGTCCTTGGCCATCTCAAGGTCTACTGACCTTCAGCTCCTTGTGTCACTTCCATTTGCTACTGGCTATGAAAATGACTTCACTTGAATCACTAAAAAAAAAAAAAAAAAAAGATTTTTTTAGGAAAATTGAAAATCCATTCCAGCTGCTCTGCTCCAAAATCATTCCCTCCTCATTTATAAGTAACCAAAGTGTTTATAAAATATGTAGACTCTGGAGTTTCAGCTCCACAGATCCTGGTTCATGCAGCCAGGGTCCCAAGCCAGAAAATCTCGGAGGCACATTACATAAACCCTACCCACGTCCCCCCCCCCAGATCAACTGTAGCAAATCCTGGTCTTCTTTACTAGATCTTTTCACCCAGTTTCTAGAAAAAGGTACTCAAATGTGTTAAAAATGCAGATCCCAGACCTCAGCTCCCCACATCACCCCAGTGTTCTCAAGTCAGCAGGCCCCCCGCCTGTACTTGACCATATGCCCCAGGTGAATCTGAGAAGCATTGTTCCCCAGGAAAGTGATAGCTCCAGTCTTGGGACTCTGCACAATGAGAGTCAATTCATCACTCAGCAAATATTGATTTTCAGCATGAATTGTTTTAGCAAAACAGAGAAGTTGGAACTTGCTGGAGTAATTGTTCCTAATGGTATGAAAACACATCTCCTAGGGCTGTTCCAGATGCTGCCTTTGAGGACCACCTCCACCCAGCTTCTAGAGAGCTGGCAGGGAAGAGAAGAGAGTGCACACATCAACTTTAAATACATGTTCTCTTACTTTGAACATGGCCCCATACACACTTTTCTAGCCATATTAAACCGTTCAGACACTGTCAACACTCAAAGGCCCTCCAGGGCAGACACCACCCAGAATGTAACTTACTGCCAAAGTGATGAGGAGAAACGTTCTCCTGTAAGGTAAAACCCACCAGGGTGCCATCAGCATGGGGAACAGATGGGAAAGGGGAGCCCTCTTCTCTAGCCTTGAGGTCCCTGGGTTGACCCCCACCCCCACCCTCCTGGCTTCATCTCGGCCACTCCTCTTGTCTACAGAAGTCTGAGCACATCTTCAGAGTTCTCTCTCATCGTGAAGTCTTCCCAGGGACCCTCAAGATGAAAGGGGGCCATGTTCCCTAAATCATAATGCAGTATCCAGTCTGGCCTGCATGCATTTGAAGAGTACCTTGTTTGCTTGACTGTCTCCCTCCCACAGTGGATTGTAAACTCACAAGAGAAGACACCAGGCTTTTGTTTTCATCCCTGTAACTTTCAAAATGCTTAGTCCAATGCTTGAGCATGCAAAAATAAACCTAGAAGGATGAATGAATGAATGAATGAATGAATGAATGAATGAATGAATGAATGAATACCCAAGCCCTAGAAAGACAATGGAGATAGGAGGCAGGAAGCCACTGTCTGATAGTCAAGCTGTAGGGCCAGGACAACACGTCAAGGAGAAGAGAAAAGCCACAGGCAGGGGTATGAGGTGGGGTATGAGGCGAGAGGTCAGCTCCCACGTGTATTTGGAGGAAAGCAGACTCAATGCTCAGTTTCTGATGCAGCACTGCTTGAGGATAAGTAGTCCCAAAGCCCGGGAAGTAGTTAACTAGTGGGCGGGGTGAGGCCTCTCCAATTACGGGACACAAGGCAGGGGAGCAGATGGGTTCAAGTACTTCCAAGCACAGAGGAAATCAGCCCCACTCCCTTCACCTCAAACTTGCCTGTTAGAGGTTTGTCGTTGACGTTTCCTAAACTAGAGACTAGTGCTGACCAAGTGTGCACAATTGACCCTTTCTTACCCTCTGCCTTGCCTTGTTTTATTTTGTTTTGCTTTTTAAGTAGGCTCCACACCCAGCATGAAGCCCAAAATGGAGCTTGAACTCACAACCCTGAGGTCAAGACCTGAGCCAAGATCTACCAGAGTCAGACGCTTAACCGATGCAGCCACCCAGGCGCCCCTTATCCTCTGCTTTGTCTTGAACAAACTTTAATCGGGTTTCTCTCTTTGGATTTCTCTTTCTTTTCATGATGGGAGAATAATTACAATGTAGATAAGCCCATGAAGTATCATGCAGGATGAAAATTTATTTGACACCAAAGTATACATTCACGAGCTCAGAGCCTTGTTTCCTGAGAGGCTGGTGATTAGGAAACTGGAAGGATTCCACCAATAAAGATCAAACGGAGGAAGGCCATGAAGAGGAGGACCCAACTGCCCATTCCGACCCCTCCATCCACATTCAGCAGAACAGGCCTGGGAGCAGCCTTGCAGGACAGCTTCTCACTGGTGGGTCCGGTGGGGACCACACTTCTGCTTTCCAGAACTCCATGCCTCCCCCCGCACCATAATCCCTTTTCAATGGACTGCATTTTCTCTGGCTGCTGGATTGGTTTTGCAATTGCTTTTCTGTTTTTCTGGGTAAGATTTACGTAAACAGCACATTTCAGTGGCAATACAAATGATTTTGACATCTTCCAAAGAGCAAAACCCAGCAAGCCATCAGCCAAAAAAAGAGCTGTCAAGATTTCCTCTGAACACACACAGCAGGGCGGCACAATCCGATTTTTTGAATATTCAGAAAACGCAGACTGTATAATTAAATGACTTTATTATGGTGACTGTTTTCTGCTGAAGTTGTTTGAGTCATGTTTGATGACTCTCTTTATTGTAAGTGATTTAGAAGACTTCTAAAGAATCTGCTGCTGCTAACGATGGCAACACCAGTTATGCAATAAATGTTCGTTAGATGAGTCTTTACTAAAGCCGTGTCCCTGCCCTCACCCTATGAAGATCTGCCCCTCTTGCCCACCTATGAAGGTGGGCAAAGTGTTGGTACCAACTGACCCTGCCTGCTGGCCACAGCTCAGTGATCCAGAACAGGGTACGGACCCAAGCTGGACCAAACAGATTCGCTTCCCTGGTAATCTGAATGGGGACCACTGAGCATGGTTTATTCAGAAAGTAAAATTTGGGGGCTGGGGCAGCTTGGAGCCTCAGGCAAACAGCAAGCCCTCTGCTACATACCAACAGGGTATCCATGAAGAGAGTGGTAGAAGCGACACACTGTGGGGTTTCCACTGCGCCCCATGCGAAGAGAGACAATGCACCCCAGTCTCTCTAATCTCTGCACATCCTGTGTGCTCAGGCCTTTGCCCTGAACTATTTTCCCAAGGCTGTTTGTAGGGCAAAAGCCTTAGGAGACAGGGATAATGCCTCGTTGGGGCAAAAGACAGATTTGTCTCCTGATCAGGATAATAAAGATAATATCTCCCTTTGGAGCAAAGGTGAAGCAGCCTTGCTACCTCTCTCTCTCTTTTTTTTTTTTTTTTTAAGATTTTATTTATTTATTTGACAGAGAGAGACACAAAGAGAGAGGGAACACAAGCAGGAAGAGTGGGAGAGGGAGAAGCAGGCTTTCTGCTGAGCAGGGAGCCGGATGCGGGACTCGATGGGGGGCTCGATCCCAAGACCCTGGGATCATGACCTGAGCCCAAGGCAGACGCTTAATGACTGAGCCACCCAGACACCCCAATCCTACTCTTACTCTTTGTAAGAGTAGGATTCTCAGAATTCTTCACCTCTGATGCAAACCTCCATGAATTGTGCATGTGCAGCATCCACGTGGGCCCACCTCCCTGGCACCTTCTTGAGCTGGGGGCCAGGGGGCAGGGGAGAGGAGGGGGGCAATGTCAACAGGAAAGCCACACCCCTGCTGAACCCTGAGAGATGAAGTCCATGTCCCTGGGCCAGGACTTGAGCCAGCTTCCAGGAGACTATGGTCGTCGGCTAACTAGTTAACTTTCAAGTAGGGTCAATCTTCAACCTTTCGGAGATCTTGACAAAGCACTAAGAAGCAGATGACTGATTGAGATGCTACTTCTGCACCAGACAGTGACAGGTGGAGCGTGGGGTACCAACAGAGGAAAACTCGAGAAGCTTAGAATCTATCTAGGAGTCACTCTTAGGATGAACTCTTTTAGCTTCCAGGGAGATTTTCAGGAAATTTTATCATGAGCCTATTTCTAAATATTATAACCTGAACACTGGGAAGGCAGTGTTCTATGTATTGATTCCTATGTCATTCAGTTGTGAGAGGATGTGAATTTCCAAAATTGGCGTAGGGGCAGAAACATTTTTCAACTGCTTCTCAAATCCTCCTGGAAAGGTGGGAGAAGAACCAGAATGACTACTTCTTCCCATGGTAAGTAAAATGTTTAGGGAGAGAATGTCCAAATTAATCACCTGCTCCTGTGGCAATGATTACAATGGTAAGTGCTGTGAATATATAAGGTTCAAGATCCCAAGGTAAGCATTATATGGATGCTACATGAGTCTGCTGTTTTGAACAGTCTGGCACACGGTAAGTGCGACATAAATGTGTGCTAGCATCAGTACCACATGATCTCATATGATGAGGTAAGAACTCTGTGTTCATGTCTTAGAGATAAGGAAAGCAGGCTTAGCAAAGTCAGTGACTGGCCCAAGGATAATGGGCTAGAGTGTTTCTGATTGCAAGTAAAAGAAAATACATCTGAAAGCACTAACACAACAAGAACGTACATCACTTCACATAAAAAGTTCAGTGGGGGCAGTGCCAGAGTTGGCTGTCCCATCAGCTCTCAACTATTACCAAGCACCCTAGTTCCTTCCTGCTCCCTGCCCTACAATCTTCGACATACTGGCTTTCATCCTGGATAAGCTTTCCACCTCACAGTCACAAAGTGGCTGCAGCCCCCCCTAAGCATTATATTCCTGCCAGACAATAGCCAGACCTTTCCCAGAAACTACCCCTGTAACTTCAATAATTTCCCTCATGTCTTTGGCCAGAGTTAGTGCATATGCCTACTCGCAAAAAAATCACAGATTCTGGGGAGGGAACCAACTTGAGCACCTGAGTGCATTTAAAGTGCAGCCTTAAACAAAATCAGAGACTTACCCACAAGGAAGAGGAGGCAGTGGAGTTTGGGAGGCAGGCAACACGGCTGAAACTTTGTCAAAGCCAGACTGGAACTCTGGTAACTAAAGGCCCTACTCTTAACCTCTAATGCTATAATTTCCACTACAGTGGATTGTTCTCGATTTCCACTGTTCAGCATGGTGGCCACATGTGACTGTTGAACACCCGAAATACAGTTAATGTGACTAAGGCAATGAATTTATTTTATTTTTTTTTTTAGGTTAATTCAAAGAGCCACTTGGGTCTCGTGCCTATGGCCCAGACCAAGCAGGAACAGCATGTTAATAGCATTACCTGTGGCATCCGATAGGGTCTAATGCTAGAAATACCATGCAAGACACAAATGTAACTTAAAATTTCCAATAGTCACATCAAAAAAGGTGAAAAAGACACAGGTAAGGGGCCTCTGGGTGGCTCAGTCGTTAAGCGTCTGCCTTTGGCTCAGGTCATGGTCCCAGGGTCCTGGGATCGAGCCCCGCTTCAGGCTCCCTGCTCCACGGGAAGCCTGCTTCTCCCTCTCCCACTCCCCCTGCTTGTGTTCCCTCTCTCGCTGGGTCTGTCTCTGTCAAATAAATAAATAAAATCTTAAAAAAAAAAAACAGCTAAAATTCATTTTATAATATGCTCAATTTTACCTCCATATCCAAAAGAGTATTACTTCAACATATAACCAATTTAAAAAAAGATGTTTCCCATTCTTTTGTTCACTCTAAGTCTTTGAGATCTGATGTGTATTTTACACTTACAGCACATCTCGACATTTCAAGCGTTCAGGAGCCATGTGACTAGGTCGTCTGGAGATTTCAGAGCATCCAAGTCAAATTATCTTTCCTGATACTGGTTCACCACTCTGGGAAGTGGGCCAGACAAGAAAGTGAGGCTCAGAAAGGCTAGGCCAGCAGTTCTCAGACTCAAGTGTCATCACAGTTTCCTAGAGGGCTGGTGAGCACTGTGGCTGGTCCCCACCTTCCATGTTTGGGATTCAGCAGGTCCAGGATGGGCACTTCTAACAGGTGGTGTGGGTGCTGCCTGCCTGGGAACACACTAGAAGCACGGGGACCCTAAAGGAGCTGCCCACGCTCACACCTGTTGGGAGCAGAGGGTGCAAGATGAAACCCATGTTTTGTCTTCCAGCTCATTTTCTTCTACACACAGAACGATGAGGCCAGGATGCTGGGACTGTCGAAAACAGCTCCAGAGAACAGAACGACGCTCCATTTCCTCACTCCAGATGGTTGACAGCAGAGTCTGGATACACGATCAGGATATTGCATGAACACTGTTCCTGTCCCAGACCTGTGCTTTTCTCATGCTGACTTTCTGCTTATCTCACATGATTTTTGGTTCACTTTTCTTTCAAGGAAATCCTTTAATATCTAATAAACTCTTAAAGGAAATCCTAGACCTCATATTTAAAGCCTTTGGGGTGGAGCGGGGCTGCATCATCATCACACTGTCCACATCACTAGAGTTCTGATGGGAATCTGAAGAAGAGGCAATTATGTAAATCACTTCTGACAATGCCATGCACTCAGGCTCTGGTAAATTATGCTTTAATATACTCAGCAGAAGCTATCAAAGCCAAGCCGAGGTGCTGAGAGCACTTGAGATGATTTTCTAATCAGCAGGTGACAACAGAAGTGGCTCTCGGGACAACAGTCCTCACACTGCTGAGGGTCAAGCCTCTCCTTCATGCATGGCTATTTGCAGAAGAAGCTATTCTCGAAGACCTGTGGCCCAGATGCTTGGAGCCCAGATGACCCTGGCCTGAGGAGCACATCTGAAGAATGGAAATAGACAAGATAATCACATTTCCGACAAAGGAGCAGTTCCCTCTGGCTTGGGGGAGGGGCTGTGAGGCCCCTGCTCCACTCTCTCTGCCCTCACTCAGCCAGGGAAACTCCACCAGCCCCCCAGCAGCTGGGGCCAGCTGGACCCATGGGCCGCCCTGTCACCACCTGGGGAAGGACACTCCGACCCAGCCTAGCCCCAGCTCTGCACTGCTTATAACAAGGCGCAGGGGAGCAATTTGGGCCTGATGTCAGACATTTGATCAACAGACCCAAAACAAGCCCCCTATATATACATCCTACAGCAAAGGGACAGGGGAGCTGAAGGACAGCTTATAAATGGACTTTGTCCCCCTCCCCCCCTTTTACTCAGCCTGAATGTTTCACTTTGTTTTCTCTCCCAGTGGAGATATGTGGCTGGTCCCTCTTCAGTGGCATATTTAGTGCCTTGGGAGAGCACAACTGTAGGGCCCCAACCACCCCAGCCTCTTCCCACCTGGGGTCTAGCAGGTTGCCCCTCACCCTTCTTGAGCTCTCTGTTTCTCCGAGCAGAGGGGTCTCTGTTTGGTTTCCTGGATGTTTCTCTTGGCCTCTCCCTTCAGCCACCCTGGAGGCACAGTGATTTCCACACTCTGTGGCCCCCAGGCTTCCTGCCTCTTGTAATTCCATTTAAGTGAGTGTTGCATCAGTATGCTTTAGAATTATCTGGAGAGCCTTCAGAATATTCAGGAGTGATGCCTGCTCCTTCCAGCTCACTGAGTCTGAGAGAGGGGGTCCTCTGCTTGATGTCAGCATGTTTGGGGCCAGTGTGCCCAGGAGCTTTGAGCTAGCAAGCATCAGAGCCTTCGGATGGAGTACTACTAATAATAAACATATATAGTGCTTATCAGTGCCAGACCCTGTTGTAACTGCTTCATGTATGTCAACTTGTCCAATCCGCACAACAGCTCATCTGTGGTGGAACTAGGATTAAAACCATTTTACAGGGGAGGAAGTGAAGGCCCAGAGAGGTTGAGTAACTTGGCCAACATCATGTATCTGATAAGCAATGAGCTGGGATGCCGATCAAGGCAGTCACATTATACTATGTTGCCTCCAAAAATGCCTGTTGTTCAAAACTTACCTCCTGCCCCCCACACTGTCAGCTCAAACAAAACTCGAAGTAACTCGGCCTCGTGACTTTCTTGACTTTGAGGAAGAACCTCCATATCAGACCTGAATTTCCCAACCTCCTATTCTTCTAGTCCATGAGATTTTTATCATTATGATGATGCTGTGGTGAAGGCAGTGATTCTCGGTATCAACTCAACTTTGTTTTCATTGTTATAGCAATTTTTCAAAAGCTAAGATACTCTCGCCAATCCCAACCCTGGCCAGGGGTTTGAGGCCTGATGGAACTTGAGGGCAAAGTAGGGAAATGGGATGGGCAGAAGAATGTCCATCTCAGGAAAAGCTGAATGTGACCTAGGGACACGTGTCCCCCCTGGGGCCATCTCAGGAGGGGTTCAGCACTGTGCATGCTCATTCTCTAGAGTTCAGTTGCTTGAGTGGTACACATCTCAAATGCTTCTCTGATCCCTCCCTAAATATACAAGTCTGGGGACAGTATTTTTAAAAATGGAATGATTCCCTGCTCCTGGCCTTGGACACAGATACATTTCAGTTTAATCTTCAACATCTCCTGGCTTTGTCAGTGAAACGCATACCTCACCTTCATCACCGCAAAACCCTTTCCCAATGATGCTCTGGAGAGAGGTGTGACAGCCCTTATAAGTTAATCTGGTGCTTCACAAACTTTATTTTCTACCACTTAATGTGGTAATTCAAAAATTAAAGTGGAGAGTTCCCCATAATTAAAGGATCCATGTCATGGTTTGCCTGGAAGAGTCAGGGGTTATGCTGAGGCTCAGCATAATTGCTAATAGAGCTTCTTTTCACTCCCAAGAGAATCTGATTTGAGCATCACCCATCATCAAGATGTGAGTTAGAGCAGAATAAAGGTCAGGCTGTGTCAGCAAAGCTTGTTCTGTTTGGGTCATTTGCACAAAGTTGGGATAGAAGTAATGCTCTTCCCATGTGACTAAGGACTGTTTTCAATACAGGTTAGATATAAAAATACTGTCAATAGAAACTGATTCATCTGACAACAAAAACTATAATAATAATTCATGGGGAAGGGTATGGGGGACCTCCACCATGTCCTTCACCTTTTGCTCTCTGAAAGCAGCCAATCAGTGGATAGTGTGGGGCCAAGTGGGAGGAGGCAGACCTCCTCTTTAGTCTCATCACCCGGGGGGGGGGGGGGGGGGGATAGAAATATAAATAACCTGGATAGCCCATACTCACTGAGTGCTGACGATGGCTAGGTACTCCCCCAGTCACTGTAGGTATGCCACTGTGATGGCTCCTCATGGTGCCTTACCAAATAGTTACTACCATAATACTCACTTTCCAGATGTGGAAACTGAGGCACAAAGAGACAGAGGAATTTGCCCAAGGCTGCGTATCTGGGAGGAGGGGAAGCTGGATTTGAACCAGGCAGTCCAGTTTCAAGGCCTACCTGCCCTGCGTGTGCCAGGAATGCACTGGAGTGCCTGCTCTGCTTCCCACTGCACCAGTCCTGGCCCAAACATGTAGCTCTGGCTTGTGCTGTTGCCAATGCTCCAAAGGCTCCTTGTGTGGACCTCAGAGACCTACACTCCCAGGCCATCCTGTGTCAGTGGTCAAGGAGCCATGCAGACCCCGACTCTGACCCAGACAACTGACTTACACACATTCCCTGAATGACAAAGTCACCATCTCTTTCCCTGTAAGAGTCTCTCCCTTAGAGACAATGAGGAAAACGAGGAGCAGAGGAAAGGACAGATCAATTTAAGGAGTGTCCATAAAGAGGAGGGCTGCTAAGACAGCTCTTTTGTTATTTATTTTATTTTTATTTTTTCAAGACAAATCTTTTAAAGGAACCATTTGGGTGGCAGAAACTGGGGACAGAGATTAGGCTCAGCCACTCTGTTGCACAGGTGCTTATCACCTGTGCTCCGCCCCCCTCCAAAAAAATCCTGGGTGAGTAGCAGTCAGAAGGCTCCAGGCCCTCTGAAAGGTCACCTCCAGCTGGCCTCAAGCATCCTGCCGCCTTCCCCTTGGCAGCAGCTCCAGCCACGCAGCATAGGAGCTAGGACCTCACCCCCAGCAGCCTGCAGCAACTTCCAGATGCACCAAAGGCTGTTCAGGACCGTCCTGAAGGGAGTCTCAAGGAGGCCACTGCCCTGCAGAGCAGTTCCAAAGGGCCAGCATTACTATGCGGATAATCTTCCGAGGCAAATCCCCACTTCACTAATTCTGCTGTGCCCAGGGTTGTGGGGCTGCCTGCTGGGTCCTCACACCGGGACTGTCTAGCCCAGAATCATCTAGTCCAGGGGTGTCAATTGGCACTTTCTGGAGTTTGGGGGGAGGAGGAAATACAGTTTGGAACACCAACCTTTCCGGACCACCCTTCCTCAGGCACATTTCAGAGACCGCAGTGGAGATGCCTCCGAAGACAGCAGGCTCCTCGTAGGTTTCGCGCGTCTGGCTCTGGGGCGAGCTGCCTGAGTCTGCGAGGCCCAGCGCAACGGGCACCGGACACAGAGGTTGGCCTTCTTTTGTGGCATCTCTGCCTCCGCGCGTGTGCACCTCCGTTCCTGGCGCCCACCCTACCCCCACCCCACCGAAATCTCGCTAAAAAGGTCCTGGGATTTGTGGTTGCGGGAGTGCGAGGTGGGGGGTGCCGAAGGGGACCCTGTAGACCTGCAATTCACGGGGACGCCTATAGGAGGTTCAGGTTCCACCTCAATGACGTGAGTTTAAAGATGGGACAGCCCCTGCAGGTCTTCAAGAGGATCACAGGGGCGGGGGGGGGGGGGGTAGTAGGGGTGAATGTCGAGCGCCCGGCAACTGGCTCCGCACTCCCCTGCCACCCCGAGCGCCGCGTCATCCAAACGGAGGACTCGGGGACCCCCAGCCTCGCGGCTGCAGAGGACAGAACAGAGGAGTGGACGGCAACCGGCCGGAGAAGACGGATCTGAGGTGAGGCGCAGCCGAGGCGGGAGTCTCGGGAGGGCCCGGGAGGACCTTGGGGCGGGGGCGGGGGCTGGATCCCGGGGCTGGGGGCCTGGACGGTAGCTCTGTGGGGGGCGCGGAGGTGGGCGAACGGGGCGGGGCGCGCGGGCTCCGGGACTGGGGCGCTGAGGGCGCGCGGCGCGGGATTGGCGGGCGCTCCCCGCGGGGCCCGCCGCGCGCTCTTCAGGCGGATCCGGGAGAGGCGCGCGCGTCTGCGCTGGAGCCCCCGGCCGCGTCCTCTCCGCCGCGCTCCCGCCGAGCTGCGCGGGCACCCCTGGGCATGAGCGCTTTCCCGACGCTGCCCCCCGGGGGCGAGGAAGAGCTCCAGACTGCTTGGTCCCCAGCGGTCAACGCCAGCTGCACCCCGGCCGGGGAGGAGGAGGCGGCGGCGGGGAGGCGGGACGCGGGGGCAGCGGGCATGGTCGCCATCCAGTGCATCTACGCGCTGATGTGCCTGGTGGGCCTGGTGGGCAACGCCCTGGTCATCTTCGTGATCCTCCGCTACGCCAAGATGAAGACGGCCACTAACATCTACCTGCTCAACCTGGCCATCGCGGATGAGCTCTTCATGCTGAACGTGCCCTTCGTGGCCTCGTTGGCCGCCCTGCGCCACTGGTCCTTCCGGTCCGTGCTGTGCCGCTTGGTGCTCAGTGTGGACAGCCTCAACATGTTCACCAGTGTCTTCTGTCTGACCGTGCTCAGCGTGGACCGCTACGTCGCCGTGGTGCACCCTCTGCGCGCCGCCACCTACCGGAGGCCCAGCGTGGCCAAACTGATCAACTTGGACGTGTGGCTGGCGTCCTTGCTGGTCACCCTGCCCATCGCCATCTTCGCAGATACCAGGCCGGCTCGGGGCGGCCAGGCCATGGCCTGCAACCTGCATTGGCCGCACCCGGCCTGGTCGGCAGTCTTTGTGGTCTATACTTTCCTGCTGGGCTTCCTGCTGCCCGTTCTGGCCATCGTCCTGTGCTACCTGCTTATCGTGGGCAAGATGCGGGCCGTGTCACTCCGGGCCGGCTGGCAGCGGCGAAAGCGCTCGAAAAAGAAGATCACACGGCTGGTGCTGATGGTGGTAGCCGTCTTTGTGCTCTGCTGGATGCCCTTCTACGTGGTGCAGCTGCTGAACCTGTTTGTGACCAGCCTTGATGCCATGGTCAACCATGTGTCCCTCATCCTCAGCTACGCCAACAGCGGCGCCAACCCCATCCTCTGTGGCTTCCTAACCGACAACTTCCGCCCGTCCTTCCAGCGGGTTCTCTGCCTGCAGTGTTGCCTCCTGGATGCACCTGGCGGTCCTGAGGACGAACCCCTGGACTATTACGCCACTGCCCTCAAGAGCAGAGGTGGGGCAGGATGGATATGCCCTCTGCTCCCCTGCCAGCAGGGGCCCTTGCAACCAGAACCCAGCCGCAAGCAGGTCCCCCTCACCAGGACCACCACCTTCTGAAGAGCCCTTTCACCTCCTCCCCAGCCTGGCCACCACAAAGGGGTCTGCTTCACCCTTACCTGCCAGCAGACTGCCTGCCCCGATGCTCCCCTAAGAGCCACCGCCTGTTCCCACCACAGTCACCTTTTTCCAGCAGTCTGTGTGCTAATCCCAAGAGCATCAAAGCTCCTTTATTTTCTCACATCCCCAGGACTCTGGGTTCCAGGAGGACGCCTCCATGGGGGTAGGACTCCTCTGAGCACTGGTCTATGATGTGAATCATCCCTGGACCTCTGACTGTTTTCCTAGGGGTGGGAGGCAGGGGCATGCCAGGGAGGAATGGCCATCTGCCTGTGCCTTGTTACAGAACCTCTGCCCAGGAGAGGACCGTCCAGAGGGTGGAGGCAGCCAGTGCCCTTGCTCTCTGCCGACTCCTTGGCTGTGGTGGGGACATCGCATGTTCAATACGAGAAGGGAGGAAGGAAGAAGTCTCCAGGCACACTCCCTTTGCTTCCGTTCCTGGGCTCTCCTCTAACTGAAATTTATGCATGACAGTCTGGGGCACCAGCTTTTTCACCCCCCCAGGCCCAGTGCCTTCTTGCAGTCACTAGTGTCACTCCAGTTGTCTTGGGCTAGCAGCAGGCTTCCTGTGAGTAGAAAATGTTTGGAGAGTCGTAATGTGGGATTTGTTATGAGGCACAAAACCAGGTCAGTAATAAAAAAGCAGAAGGGATAAATCTCATCTAGCTCCTATGGTGTGATTTTTTGCCTCGACTCTTTGGCATGGGAGCACAAGACCTCATTAAATCGGCAGTTTATATCACAGTGGTGAGTGGGAGGGGAGTCAGGGGGAGGGGAAAGGAGACCAGAGAACGCAGATGGAAATCAGCCCAGATTTTGGATAGAGGAGGCAGCTCGATCACCCACTATTAAAAAATAAAAAATCGCAATTCAGTAAAACATCAGCCAGATGTAGATAATAAACATGTGTAGGCTGAACACAGTAAATGACTCTAACTTTTTGCCTGATGTTAACCCAAGGATAAATTAGCTTTTCTCAAAGGAAAAAGTCAGCTTATGAGGAGCTTTAATCCTGTTTTTTTTTTTTTTTTTTTTTTTTTTATGAAGAAATGCTTGCAGTGCTTATGTGGGGCTCTGGAGTGAAAACATGCTATTAAACATGCGTGAACAGCTATGTGGGGGAGACTCCACCTGGCTTAGCACAGCAGAAGGCCCTTCTGGGTTTGGCTGATCCCATCCAGATGGAGAGAGGAACAGGCGGGGAGGGTGGGGTGGACAGCTGAAGAGAGAGGCCCTTTGCTCTTCAGAGGGGTCAGCCCCCCAGAGCTCGCAGCTTCCTGGCAGGAGGGCTTCGAGAGAAAATACACTGGACTTGCCAGCCTAGCAGACCTTGCCTGACTTGAGTCTTTTCAGGCAGCCACCAGGCGTCCCAAGATGGGCACAGGGGGCTTCTAGGAGGCTAAAGAGGATTGAGGCAGGGCCAGGAGGGCAGGGTGAGGCCCAGGGGGACGCTCTGCTTCCACCATGGGCAGGGGCTCCTCTCTGAGATCAGGGAAGAAGCAGAACAAGGCTCTTCCCTGCAGTGTTAGGGCCAAGATCAGAGTTTTACTTGATATGAGCAGATGCTTGGTGTATGGGAAACAGGCAGGAGAGCTGACTTCTGGTCCAAGATATAACTATTGTAAGATGCAGGCAAGCAGCTGAACCCCAGGGTCCTCAGAGTTCTGTCGATAAAATCAAGAGGTCTTCCAGTACCAGCACACTGTGACAGAGTTCTAACCTTATGCTCTTTTCCATGTGGCTCTAGATTCCAGCTTCTTCCCTACTGAATGAAAACAAAATTAAAAACAAAAACAACCTTGCTTGAACTATCTTTGGGTACATAACCATTGGATCCTTGCTCCTCTAGATAGCCAGCCAGCAGCATGATGTGTAGGCAATAATCAGTGTCGATCCAAGTGTGTCCCAGAGGGCTGGATGGGCGAGGTAGGGATGTCGGTCTTTAGGGTCTGCACACTGGGGTGGTCTACATCTGTCTGGCAGAGAAAATGTGTAGCCAATCTGTACTACGTCCTGGAGACATGGCTGTGGGTTGGAAGCTCCGAACTAAGACACAGAACCCCTTGAACTCACAAACATGCATGCACACACACACATGCACGTAAACACATGCACATGGACCATCCCAAACCTATTGTACCCACTAGAGTTGCTTTGGGCATCTGGAGTAAGTCGGTGCTAGTGTCTGCTGGCTTCGTGTAACTGTAATTTCTTGGCAGTTTTTAAAACTGAAGTATTTCTTTGTTCCCCAGTGCCGGGCAGTGTGCAGCAGGGTGCTCACTGGGTAAATGTGGTTGCCCTCCAGGCTGAGAGCAATGCCGCGAGGGGTTCGTGGCCCTGGCAATGATCTGAAATGGGCAGGGGCTGCTGGGCCTTTGCCTGCCCCCACCATCGCTTGTGTGGGGTTGGGGTCCTTATCTTCAGTCTCCAACGGTGATTCACACCCAGCAAACTCTCTGCTGAGGAAGATGGGGCGCTGCCCAGGAGTCTTGGCAACACTCCTGCTGGGCTGAGTATTTAAATGCAACATTTTAAACTAGTTGGTGATGGCTGAAGCAGAAGCAGCCTTAGGCGATAAAAGGAAAAGTCCCTGAGAGGCAGGGGCCCTCCAGCCGCTGGACCAGGGAGCAGTGCTGTAATTTCTGGGAGCCTCAGTTTCTCACGTGAAATATGCACAAAAGCAGGGTGTGTGTTTGGAGTTCTTGTCAGCTGTAAACCGACTTCTCAAAGGCACTGGAGAGGCACGCTAACTGAGGCAGTGGGAGGGTGAAAGACAACATTCTTCTATGCTGAGTACTCTCTCTATCCCTTGTTAAAAATGAGCGTTAACACGGCCCCTGACCTGGGAGTCATAAATCATGCCTGGAGGGGGCGGGTCTGGGGGCGGAGGGGGCGGGGCTGATCAGTGTCTTCCTCGGCTGCAGAGCCTTCTCGCTTGGGGGGGGGGAGCGGGGGGGCGAGGGGGGGCGGTTAACAACGCGGCCCTGGCAGCAGCAAGCCCCTCAACAGTGCTGCCGGCCTTTGTAACAGCTGGTTGTCTAAAACCCTCCCAATTCCTGAGCAACAAGATTGCAGTGAAATGAAGTCGGGGATGGAGGCAGCCGGGGTCCTGAGAGCACTCACACATTTCACCTGCCTGGGCGGGTCAGCCAAGCAGCCACGCTTTGACCTGAGTCCTGCTCTGCCGACCCTCACAGCTTTTGGCTTCAAAATGAATGAAAACATTTTTCACCTGGGTAGAAACAGCCTTTGGACACCCCCTCAATCAGTGAACTTGCCTTGTCTTTTAAAGTTGTCTTTAACTTGCTGTTCAGTGACAAGCCAGGTGTTTATATTTTCTGGATGGTCGGAAGATGGTATTTGAACATGACAGGTGGTCACTTATCGGAATTCTTTTCCTATCTGTCAGCACTATGTCACTGAGCAAAGATGCATACTATTTTCATTTTCAGCTGTAAATTCTTGGCTTCATTTTCATTAAAAACATCATACCTAGCACTCCTGAGATGCCAAAGGCTGGTATCAAAGGAGAAAATAACCCAAATGTTCGGCCATGCTACTCAGAAACCGGACATGGCAGCCTGAGCTGTAACTGGGCAAACCCCTGTAAATTTGGGTTCTGAAGCTTTTCTCGGGCAGGCTGTCAGTCATGAAACATCCCCGTCTCTCACCACCCCTTACCCTAGTAGATGACAGGGAACAGCCTCAGATTCCTTAAGCACAAATGTCAGAATCCTAAGGCTCTGTCCTCGGTTGCACACCATCAAGCAGCACCACACCCCCAAGCTCTCCTCTGTGGAGGTACGTGCAGGCGAGTGCTGCTTCTGGCAGCTTCAAGGCACCGTGGCGAGCCTCCACAGACAACAGCCCTGTCCTCATGAAGCTCAGAGGTTAGGTGGCAAAAGATGAGCATCAATCAGGGAACCACAGAAATGAGAGTACAATTTTAAGCTAAAATTAGAACAACCCAGGAATGGACTCTGGTTTCTGAGATGATGTACTAAAAGAACCTGACAGGTCGTTAGGGCAGGTTTCCCTGATGGAGATGCCCTCCTTCGAAGGATGAGTGAGAGTCAGCCAGGAGAAGAAGGGGGTAGGGTAGAAGGTACAAAGGGCTCAAGGCAGTGAGGACAGCATGTGCAAAGGGCCTGTGGTGGTAGGCACTACAGATGCCCAAGGGGACTGGAACAGAGGACAGATGATACCCAGTCAGCAAGAGGCATTAGGAGACAGACCAGCAGCACCTCATAAGTCCCCTTAAGGATTTGGGACCCTGCCATGGCACAGCAGTGGCAAGTTCTAATGAGAGGGTCATTGTGTGCCTGGCAAGGAAACCCATCAAGGGCTCTTGAGTCCTTATAAAGCTGGGGCACTCGTGCTTCTATTTTTCACCAGGAGTTTGGCAGGGGGAACATATTCTTTTCCATTTCAACGTTCATCAACCTTTTGCAACAGGAAGACAGAGTTCCCAATCATATGAATGGATTGGCTTAGTGTCTGACCAGGACAGGCATTTTTGAAAATGGGGGAGAACTTAAAAAAAAAAAAAAAAAATCCAAGATTAACTGTCACTTAGAATGGAAGTACTGAGTTGGTTAAAATAAAAATATGGCTTCCTATTATGGAAAGCCACCGTGGGTACTCACTGATGCCACATGGGGGTGTGGTGCCTGGGTCTAGATGGGCTGCCCAAGGTCAGCGTTGGCACAGTGCGAATGTGTGGAGGCCTGGGGAGAACAGACTTGCGGACACACAGACCAGGGACAGAGCACCCATGTAACAGCCCGGTGTGACTGCAGGTAAGCTCCGTGGCCCTTGGAGAAAGGCCGGAACAAGACTACCTACACCTGATTGTGCGGGGGACTGGCCCAGAGGAAGGCTCAGTTTTCGGATGGTGACCAACTGGCAGAGAAGAAGACAACAAGGTCGGTACAGAGAATTGGTGTGTTTTTGTTGGTGGTGTTGTTGGTGGAGGGTTGTTTTTTTTTTTAAATCAGGATTTCTTTCTTTTTTTTCCCAAGGTTTTATTTATTTATTTGACAGAGAGAGAGACAGCGAGAGAGGGAACACAGGCAACGGAAGCCGGAAAGGGGGAAGCAGGCTCCCCACCGAGCAGCAAGCCCGACGTGGGGCTCAAGGGACCGTGACCTGAGCCGAAGGCAGATGCTTAACACCTGAGCCACCCAGGCGCCCCCCAAATCAGGATTTCTTTAGCCACTCTGAGGAGGCTGTGATTTCTTTTTAATCTATTTTTATTGAAGTATAACTTATATATGGCAAAATTCAATCCTTCTAGGTGCCCAGTACTATGAATTTCGACAAACATACAGTTAGACAGCTACAGTTGTTTAACTGCCACCCCAGTCAAGATGGGGACGATTTTGTCACCACGCACTTCCCTCGTGGTGACCGCAATCCATGCCCTGAGGGAGAGGGCTGCCAATAGCATGAGAGGACACGAGGGGACCAGAACTGGGGGCAGTGTGCTCCCTAAATTGAGGGAAGCCACCCACTCTTACTGTTTCCAGAGCTCCTTTACCCAGACAGGGTTCCCTCAGCCCATTTACTCAGGAAATGCTGCCCTTTCGACCTCCTGGAACTGAAAAGAACCACCTTGGTCTCCAGAAATCTCTCACCCATAAAGTAGGGGCTTGAGTAAGTCCCTGGGCAAAGTGACAACTTCTCAATGACCTCATAGGCTTTTACTCTGAGCTCTGGAGAGAGAGCACGGCTTCCCCTCCAAGCCAGGGGTTTAGACTCCCTCTGAAGCTTTGCAGAGTGGATACACCTCAAGACCTGGTGGACACATGATTTCCATTTATCCCAGGCCTGCAGGCACCTTGCTGCTAGGTGGTCCTGTGTTCCCTGTCCCAAGCTCTGGACATTCAGACAAATGAAACAGAGAAGCCGGGACTTGCTCTGTGTCTTTCTCAGACTTTCCCTTCTCCTCGGGTTACTGTTGGATTTCTGAAGTCCCACCTTTGGAAGAAGGGCAAAAATGTTTGAAGTAAGACGGGAATCACATTCTGGCAAAGAATCACTGAAAGTGGCACTTTTGGTTTCAATCACCATTTCGAGACAAATTTAACAATGTGTGCTCCCAGGACAGGGGTGATGGTGTGCAAGGCTCAAGATCTCCAGAGTCTGTGGGAGACTTTAATTCTCAAGGAATTAAAAGGAGTTGAGGCAAGAGGCAGAAGGAAGAGGGGAGGATTCAGGATACTGTGGCAAAGCCCCTCTTCCTGGCTGGGTGGCTGAAGGAAGGTCTGCTTGGGAGTCCAACAACCCATGAGTAAGCAGTTGGGGCCAGTCTCAGTGTGAAGCCAGAAGGAAGATTCCAGAAAGACAATAGAAAGAAGTTGTCACATGTTCAATATGTGGAAGAGAAGAAGGTTCATCTCAGGATAATATCAGTCATGATATGTCCCATTAAAAAAAAAAAAAAAAAAGATTTATTTCAGGCAGAAAGTCAGAAAAAATGCCTGGCCTGTGGCCCTGGTGGCATTATATCATCATGGACCCCAGGATGGAATCTTGGTGTTTTCCACTGGGTCCTGAAACCCTTCTGCGACTTGCTCCCCTGTCTCCAGTGGATGTGACTTTGAACTAATGCATCCCCAGGGTTCTTTTGTCTTTTGTAATCACACTTTCAAAACAAGCTGAGAAGGATTTTGATTCTGTTAGAATCTGATGTTAAAAAAAATATTTCATTTCTCTTGTGAGAGGAAATCAGTTGTTTGCCTACATCTGAACCTGCTGACCAAAATAAAAAAAAAAGAGAGAAGGACTCTCTCAAAACAAAAAGAGATAGTGCTGAACCCCGGACACATGTTCTGACAACGAAAGGAAGAGCCGGGCGTTGCCTATATTATTTTATGAAGAAACGCCTGAAAAGGTCAGGGGATGTGTTTTCAGATGAAGTCGGGTACCCCCCACGGAGTCTTGACCATGATGAAAATGTGTTTTTATATGTGCTTTGTAACCTCGGTTTTCCCTAAAGACATGAATTAACAATTCACCCCCATTTAATATGAGACCAACAGAAGCCCCCTAGGTTAGAACTTGGGGATCTTCTGTCACCTGGGCCTGTCCACAATCAGAATGGCAGACCGAGGCGCCTCAGGAAGGAGTGTGGCAGAGCAGAGCTTTGGCCCAAGGAGTGTGAGTAGGCAGCACCGTCATTCCCCTTTGCACATGCCTTCCTTACTTCCTTATTACACCCTCAAGCTCCACCCCTAAAATTGTGGCATGGGATTTGTCATCTTTCTTTTTTGTTTCTTTGCACACTCCTGGTGGGCTGCCAGGAATTTTGGCAGTGTGAGTCCAGAACACAGGGCCAATGGGCAAGGTGCTGGGAGACACAGGAGCCAGGTTTCACTGAAACCTGTTTGCCAAAGGTTAAGAGAGTCAGGCAGTCTGGTCAAAGGTTAGAAAAGTTCATCTTTGGGCGCCTGGGTGGCTCAGTTGGTTAAGCGACTGCCTTCAGCCCAGGTCATGATCCTGGAGTCCCTGGATCGAGTCCCGCATCGGGCTCCCTGCTCGGCAGGGAGTCTGCTTCTCCCTCTGACCCTCCCCCCTCTCATGTGCTCTCTCTCTCTCATTCTCTCTGTCTCAAATAAATAAATAAAATCTTAAAAAAAAAAAAGTTCATCTTTGTGATTCAAACGTGAAAACATAGGCTCCTTGGCGTGGGGAGACCCTGCAGGGGATGGGGAGGGTTAGCAGGAGTCAGAGAGGAAAGAAGCTTCATCCCGTGTGTGCTCACAACTCCAATGGCAGTGAAGGGGAGTGGCCCGAGTGGACCTTTCTGGTGCGACAAAAATTGCCTCTATGTTAACAAGTCAGGAAACGACAGATGTTGGCGGGGATGCGGAGAAAGGGGAGCCCTCCTCCACTGTTGGTGGGAATGCAAGCTGGTGCAGCCACTCTGGAAAACTGTATGGAGGTTCCTCAAAAAGTTGAAAATAGAGCTACCCTATGATCCAGCAATTGCACTACTGGGTATTTACCCCAAAGATACATATGTAGGGATCCGAAGGGGTACGTGCACCCCGATGTTTATAACAGCAATGTCCACAATAGCCAAACTGTGGAAAGAACCCAGATGTCCATTGACAGATGAGTGGATAAAGAAGATGTGGTCTATACATACAATGGAATATTATGCAGCCATCAAAAGGAATGAGATCTTGCCATTTGCAACAACGTGGATGGAACTGGAGGGTATTATGTTGAGTGAAGTAAGTCAAACAGAGAAAGACATGTATCATATGATCTCACTGATATGAGGAATTCTTAATCTCAGGAAACAAACTGAGGGTTGCTGGAGTGGGGGGTGGGGTGGGAGGGATGGGGTGACTGGGTGATAGACACTGGGGAGGGTATGTGCTCTGGTGAGCACTGTGAATTGTGCAAGACTGTTGAATCACAGATCTGTACCTCTGAAACAAATAATGCAATATACGTTAAGAAAAAAAAAGAGAGAGAAGAAAATAGTAGGAAGGGAAGAATGAAGGGGGGGAAATTGGAGGGGGAGACACTGGGGGACTACGGACTCTGAGAAACAAACTGAAGTTCTAGAGGGGAGGGGGAATCTTCCTTCTGGCTTCATACTGAGGCTGGCCCCAACTGCTTACGTCATAGGTTGTTGGACTCCCAAGCAGACCTTCCTTTAGTCACCCAGCCAGGAAGAGGGGCTTTGCCACAGTATCCTGAATCCTCCCCTCTTCCTTCTGCCTCTTGCCTCAACTCCTTTTAATTCCTTGAGAATTAAACAGTCTAGGAGGGTTAACCTGGTGATGGGTATTAAGGAGGGCATGTATTGAATGGAGCACTGGGTGTTAGAAGCAAACAATGAATCATGGAACACTACATCAAAAACTAATGATGTAATGCATGGTGATTAACATAACATAATAAAATAAAATTTAAAAAAAAAATTTCCTCTATGTTGATGATGGTGCTAGTTCCAGGAATGTGTATATTCTTTAGGACTCACAGATTTGGTCACCAAAAAGGGTGAATTTTAATGTATGTCAATTATATTGTGATTTTTTCTTAAAAAAAAAAAGAGTTAAAATAGAATGCACTACCCACTATCTGGGCCTAGCCTGCTCTTCCTGGCACTCATGGTCCTAATGGTCAGAACATTCCAGGCTCACAGATTTTCATTCTTTTGGCCCCTAATCAGTGATCAGACACCACTTAGATACTTAGGAGCTTAGGTTCTTCTTTCTCCCCACAGGGAAAGAGGAAGATGAGCAAACGTGCATCTTTTTTTCTGATGGAGAGTTCCCCCAAGTCCCCGCACTTTAGGGGATGATGCCACCTCTCCTCAGATGCAGGGGGGGCAGCTGACCTTGTTTCTGAGTGTGGGGGGGTCTCCCATGTGTGGCAGGGCCGGGAAACTCAGTCACAGCAGAGTCTGTGACTCTCCTGGGGGGCATTTATGTGTCCACCCCAACCAGCCCCCTCGCACTGCCCCAGTGAGGTAGATGGTTGACAAAGTTTAGAGATTTGCCCAGAGTCGCCCATCAAGAGTTTGGACAGCTGGGGCTGCTAATCATTTTCAACTGATGATTCCTTTCTCTTTTGCAGGTTCCTCTTTGGTGTTGCTACACTTGGGGGCCCCATGGGGCAGTTGAGGGTGAGGGTGCGGGCAGTGCCGCCTTCCTCACAGCACCAGGGGCTGCCTGGGCTGGAGCCAATTTTCTCTTTCTCTTTTGGGCCCTGAGAAGACAAGCAGGGCACTTTGGGGTATATTCTCTCCTTCTCTGTGGCCTCCCCGGGAGCACAATGGAGGGGATCTCTGCACCCCTACGCCTTAATGGGCTTTGTGAGCAGGGGGAAGAGAACTTGGAGGCAGGATTTTACAGCTCCTGAGGGGCTGCTTCTCACCCTCTGCAAACATCTCTCTCCTTAAGGATCCCCCAGATCCCACCAGGATGCTCCCTCAAGGGTGGACAGCCTCTCTTCCAAATGACTGCACTTTGCCTGGAAAGAATACTTCCCACTTTCTGCACACCTTGGATTTGCTCTCAAGACAATTGAGATCTCAACATAATCACTTGGAAACCCTGTGACGTGGCACTTGCTAGCACCCCACTTTACAGCCTTACAGGGGCTGCATGGTGCCCATGGTCATGTGACCACCCGGTGTCAGGCTGGGACTCAAATCCAGGTGTATGTGACACCCACACCCCTTGTTAACCCTGCTGGATGCTTACAAGGGAAACTGTCCAGGTGTCTGCCCATGGGGACATGTGAATAAGCCTAGAAGTGGCTGTTATATTCCCAAACAATTTTAGTACAGAAATTGAATACTAGTGTGCTCTTGTTAAAACTCTTTGAGTGGCATGCTTGCTTCTGGGATAGAACTCACTCTTGATAACCTGACCTGGAAACTCTTTTCCCTTCCACTCTTACCTTTCCATTCTATCTCTCCAGCTCCATCTTGGCCACCCTCCCTCTTGTTCACCATGCTTCATGCCCTCTGCCAAGATTCTTCCCTGCACAGGGCCTTTGCACATGCTGTTCCTTCACTCACACTGCTTTCTTCTCCACTCTGAATTTGACTAACCCCTGTTCCTCCTTCATGTCTAGTGTTAAGAGACAGCTTATTAAAGACACCTTTACTCCTGCAACCTAAATCCCACTGCCCTGTTGTGCTGAGCCTCTCCTCCCCAGCTTCTACTGTTGTTTCTAAGTTAAATACAGTTTGGGGGCAATTATTTGTTTCATATCTGTCTCTCCCACCAGAGTGTAAGCTTCTCAAGGTAGGGGGTTGTTACCATGCCTATCACCAAACCAAGCACAGAGTACAATCTCAATAAATACTTGCCAAACTAGTCCAACAAAAGGGGCTAGATCTGAGGAAGGGACAGATGCCATTTAACTCATAAAATCAAATTCTGGCTTATCCACAAGTATGACCTTCTTCCCCAGGCTCTGCAAGCTGTGGGATGTCATCAGCAAACACGTACCACTCGCTGAGATTTGGAATTCTCCCTCAGACCTGGATATCCAATAATGTGAACAGAAAGTGAGACTGTACAAATTGATCCACAGCCCCTGTTTCATAAGGTTTACTCTGATTCTAAATGCTGGGTGATGGTTCCTATGGCTGACTGATTTGTTTATGTGATTCTGATATCTTTCTCAGAGTGGGGCTGCAGTATCCCAGTTGTTCAGAGAATCTCAAGTTCAGAGGATGCCTACAAGCAGGGATGCTCATCTCCCACAGGACAGGGAATAAGGAGGATGAGGAGGGACTGGGCCCCCACCCCACCAATGCCCTGGGGTCCAAGATGACCCAGTAAGGGTTTTTGACTCTGAGTCTTAAAAGTATGTTTTGGTCTTCTTATATTCCTTAAGAAAATCCCCCTCCTTTGGATGGAGAAACCCTAAAGCAATGAGCCCTAGTTAGTCATTTTGCTAGCTACTTGGAAGCAGACCCTTTTGAAAAATGAAGTCCAGTAGTAAGGACAAATCTGTAAGGTACCGCCCTCTCCTCTAGACCCCCAGCACAATTTGTGTGTATCTGCTTTGCCTACGCACATCAAGTTTTTCCTTCACATGTACCCCACTACTGACTTTGGTTTTCTGCTTGTCTGCTAAACTCCTAAAGGCAACATAGCTCAACTTGTGATCCTGGGAGGGCGCTACGCATAGTAGCCACACCCCCACACAGCCCAAAGCTGTCAGCTTCATCCAGGATCCATGTGGAAATCTCCAACTGCATCTTCGCAACAGTAGCTATGCAGATCGAAGCTAAGAAATTCAGCATTATCCAGATGTATAAAAGTGTTTGAATATTTGATCAAACTCAATTGTCTTCCAACTTCTGCTTTATGAAAAATTTCAGAGCACTGTATATAAAATTCAGCCAGTGCCAACCTCCGAGGAAAAGGGGCCCAGGAAATGTGTGTCTTAGAAAGACAGTATTTCTAATCTCCAACAGAAATAAGAATGATTTAATACTGCATGAGACCTTGGTATGTGGAAATGATTGTTTGAATTTGAGCCACAGACTGAGACCCCTCGTGACTGTTGTGTTTGGATATCTAAGAGGGCAGATAATGCCAAACCATTCACAGGAAGGACACACAGCTGGGATTCTAGAAATGCCCCCAAGAAGAACTGTTTCTTTAACTCATCCCCAACAAATAATCCTATAATGTCTTTCAAAACACACAGACACAAGTCCTATGTATGAAGTTGTTATGGTTACAGAAGGAAACATAAATATTTGTGCACACAGACATTACATGAAGTCCTTCTACAGTGAAGACAATCTCCTCTGGAAAGATCTTTGAAAGTCGGAGATGATGCCACAAGTGGATGGAGCTAGCGATGGGGCATGGAGCATCCTTTCAAGGTGTCTCCCGGAATTTCATTGTTTGTGAGCCCTGTTTAATGACTTAAAATGAGGGGGTTGGGGGAGGGTAGATGAACAGACACAAAACCCAAGAGCACTCTGTTATTTGTTTATTTTCTACATGTGATGTCATAAGCAAGAGTTTTGCCTGTGTTCTAGTTTATCTCCAATAAATAAATAACTATGTACAAATGTGCTGAGTTTACAAAATAGAGGAAAATGTTTGTTTTACAAAAGATACACTTGTATGATACATTTTCCCATACAGTGAAACATGATTCATTCCTAGCTTAGTTGAACCAACAACCCTGTGTAGCAATGTCTAAAGGTGTGTACCTAGTCTTTTCTATCAGAAAGCAAAGCTATCAATTGAAGTGCCTCAGTTTCTTGAGAATATAGGCCCAGACTTGGCCTGCTGCTTATTACTGATCCGTATTTAATGCATTCCAGAGAGTTGGAAGCTGTCTGAAACAGTTCTTCTCAAGCTATACTGGGCAGACCCCTGCAGATCTTGTTAAAATACAGATTCTTGTGCAGCCGGAGTTTCTGCCTTTCTAACCGGCTGCCAGGGGCAGCTCCCGCTTCTTGTGCAGGGACCATGTTCTAAGTGGCCAGGGTTGGAGGGCCCCTCTGAAGTGGGAGAAATTCCCATTGGTCTGATCAAGGTGAGGCCCTGATTAGGCATCCTCCAGGCTCCATCCCCAAGTTCCCAAATCCCCCCAAACCCAGCAGAACTGGTTTTATTTTGGAGCAAACATTACAAGAAGAGTAAGATTCAACATGGTAACTGGCGTGAATTGTACAGCTCAGAACTTTCTTAAACTGCCTCCTGGGAGGAACTTCATTCCCGTCTCAATCTAGAGCAATCATGAGAACATTTTCAACATTATCAAAAATAACCAGTTATAACAACAACAATAATTATAATAATGGGAAAAAGAAACTGGCATAGGAAGCTTAACAACAATAAAGATCTTTCAGTTCAAACAAAAATGACAATAAAACCCAGGCTCATTGTTTAAAAAATAAAAATAAAAAAACTCCTTGGGTTGAATTTCTATGACAGTCCAGCAACATTAGTTCAATGAATGTCTCTCACATCTTAACTTTTGTTAAAATGATATTACTCTGGAAGCCTGAGATTTCAGGATAAATTAGCAAGCCTGGTTCAAGAGCAAATAAATTCCCAACCAACCTTGATTGTAGTGTTTTTGATTCTGTTTCACATAGGAGCTTTGCCCAGGCAGACATGGAAGAACAGAAGGAGGGTGGCCAGGTAGGGACATTCCAGGTGGGTTGGCTGAGTTCCAGGGAGGGGAAAATTGGGAGGAACAATGAAGGGAACTGAGGCTTGGCTTCAGCAATGTGAGAGTCCTGGGAAAACCACCAAGATGGTTTAACTGCCACCTGAAGAGTAGAAATATATAAATATACAGATAGGGAAGGGGGAAGGGAGGGAGGGAGGGATACAAAGTGGGTACTGGAGACATACAGGTGGGGGGAAAAAAAGCAAAAGCAAAGAAAAAAAAAAGCCATCCTAAATACTTAAAAAATAAATATCTTGGTCATTATCCACACCTTGATTACACTCACTAGTCCACGGAATCAAGTCTGACCCAAAGGCTGCCAGCCAAGGAGGCCCACCCCTCTCGTGCCCCTTGTTGAGGTCATGGAACACTCTGTAGTCTGTGTCTTCGCTATAAATTGCCATCTCTGCCTAGTTGTCCGATGATGTCATGGAAGTGGCTGGGGCACATACTCCTTCCAACCCCCACTCCCCAGCCAAGTGTGGAATCAGCAAAAGAAGGGGGGCCTGGTCTTCTCCAGTTCTGATGCCAGCTAAAGTGCTTTGGAATAGGTGGCCAGGGAGTAAGGCTGGGGGAGGGGGAGAGGCACAGGAGGGAGGGAAGGCCCAGCCAACAGCAGCGGCCAGGGAGGAGGCCTCTCAGAGTTTCTGAGGCATCTGCTCGGTTCGCACGTGCTGCAGCACCACTTCCTTGGCTGGGGCGCCACACTTGTACTCCAACTCCGCCCTTGTGGAGCCTTGCTTCTTGCGCAGGTGACACAGGAGCGCCAAAAGCGCCACGACCAGAGACAGGCTGGCGATGGAGATGCCGATGAGCACTCCAGAATGCAAGGGCCCTACAGGTGAGGGGCTCAAGGTGGCGCCCGGAGTCGGGTTGACTGGGGGCTCCCCAGAGCCGCTGTCGCCGTCGCTGTCATTGCTCACCGTGATGGGGTCACAGTTGGTGGCATCCCGGCCGGAGAAGGGCGAGTCAGGCCCGCAGATGCACTCGTAGGTGCCCGGGAGGTTGCGGCAGGCCTCGGGGCAGTCTCCATTTTGGCACTCGTCGATGTCCGTGCACATGAAGCCCTCGTCCAGAATGTAGCCCTCGGGGCACTGGCAGGAAGTTGGGCTGTTGGGATCGCAGTCAGCTGGGCATGCGGTCTGGTTGCAGAACATCTGGCACCTGTGTGGATCGTGAGGGCTGGGTGCGAAGCCCTCGGCGCAGATGCAGCGGAAGTCAGTTTGACCCACGGGCTGGCACTGGTACTCGCACTTACTCCCGAAACACGGGTCCACTGACTCCACGCACTCGTTGTCCACCAGCTCGAAGCCGGAGTTGCAGAGGCATTCGAAGGCGCCCCGCGTATTAACACATCGCTGTGGGCACGGACTGGGCACCTGGATACAGTCGTCCACGTCCTCGCACCGGTGCTGGTCGGCAGCCAGCCGGTAGCCCGTCTCGCACATGCACGAGTAGGAGCCGGGCACGTAGCTGTTGGGAATGCAAAAATGCTCGCAGAGTTTGTGGCACAAGTGATCCGCTAGTGCGGCGCAGGAGCGCCCGTCTGCCTGCAGGTAGGCGTCCGCCGGGCAGAGGCAGTGCGACGTCTCGGCGCTCGCGTTGCAAGTGTGCTGGCAGCCGCCGTTCTCCACGCTGCAGTCCCAGGCGCCAGGCGCATCCCGGTCCCACCGCGCCTCCGCCTCACCTGGCGGCGCCGCGCACTCCAGCTCCACTCCCAAGGGCGCTACAGCGGCGGAGCTACCCACCGGCAGCGCCTGGAAGTCCGCGCCGCGGGCCCCGAACGGGGTGCTATAGGTGATGGTTACACCGGCGGCCGCCACGGAGCCAGACTCCACCAGCAGGGGCCTGCAGGAGGCTGCGAAGTGGAACTCGCAGAGGAAACCATCGGCCTCTGCAGTGCACTGCTGCTCCTCCCAGGCCGGCTCGCCGGGTGCTAGGGCCCCGGCTTCCGAGACTGCGACGCACAGGGGACCGCAGAGAGGCTCCGGGTCGACGTGGAGCCGCGCCCACCTGCTGTAGCTGGTGCGGTTGTCGCCGGTAACCCACTGGAAGCCGCGCAAGGGCCCGAGTTGCCCCTGGTCGCTGCAGCCGGCCTGGAGCTGCAGGCCGATCCAGAGCCGTGGGCTGTCGCCGCTGTCGCCGCTCAGGAGCAGGGAGATGACATCAGCCGCCACTGAGGAGCGCACCGTCATCAGGTGGCCCCCCAACCCCTCGCAGGCCTGGCTGGCGGCGAGGAAGGTCGCGGGGCCCCGGAAGAGCTCGAAGCAGTCGTGCTCGACGCACTGGCTGCCGCGTGGCTGAGGCTCTGGGGGCGCGGGGAGCCCCAGACCCGCGGGGGCCAGCACGCCGAGGAGCAGGACCCGGAGCATGCTGTCCCGGCACGCCGCGTGCAGGAGCGAAGGAGAGCGCAAGCGCCGCGACTGGGCCCAAGCCCGGCGGGGGCTGAGAGGCGCAGGGCGCCGCTGGCGACAGCCGCTTGCGTTGGTCCCAGCCCAGACGTGTCCAGCCGCGGCGCGCAGCCCTGGCGAAGCAGCCTCTGACATGCCGGCGGGCCCGGGCCGGGGTTTATAAGTGCGCGGCCCTCCCTCCTGGACGTTCGGGAAAAGGAAGGAAGTGCCTGGTGGGAAGGGCTGATGCTGCATTCTCGGATTACTGGGTTCTCCGGACGCCTTGTGCCCGCCCTCGCGCCTGGGATCACCTCGCCGGGATGAGTAAACCCGGCCGGGGCGCTGGGAGGTCCCCGGGCGGGACCGCCAGGCGCAGGCGCCGCGGGAAGACAGCACCTCTATCAGCAAGACACAGTCCGCCCCCGCCACTAGGGCCCTCAGGCTCGCAGTCGTAAAAGGGGCTTAATCCGCAGCCCCTCCTAATCTCTTGGCCCTCTTTCTTTTTCTTATAAATGTATTGTTACCACCGATTTCAAGGGAAGTCTTGATTGCAGAACTCTGGGAAGTGGAGACGAGAGAGAAGGGCTTTGAATGGGGGGTGGGGAGGTAGTGCCCAAGACCTGCCGGGCTCTAGGGGGAGGTGCCCGCCAAGAAGAGGATTTGGGGAGGGGCTGCCAAGGGCGTGGACTTCCTCAAAGAAGCAGTAGCGAGGAGAGAACTGGACCCCGCCCTGGGCCCCGGCGCCTAGAGCGGGAGACCGGGGTGCGCTCGGCCCCAGAGGACATAGGGTGTGGCTGGCGCAAGGATGGGGGACGGGGAAGAACTGGCCTAATACTGGCGCCCTCCGCGCACAGGCAAGGACCCACGGGTCCCTGAGCAGGAGCTGCCTGGCCAGACGTCATCTTGTCGCGTGGGAAAGTCTCGAGGACACTGTCAGGGCTCCAAGGTCTTGTCACCCTTCAGAAGCAGCGGCAGGCGAATTCCTGCCGAGCCCTGTTGCGGCGGGCGTGCTGGGGAGCGCCCTAGCCTGTTTGGTCTGTTTTTGTCCAGTTTCACAGAGGGACAGTCCATCTCACACCCCAAAAGGGGAGCACGGGAGCCCTCGCGGGCTCCAAGCGAATCCGGCTCGGGACAGTTAAGGATTTTTGCACTTGGCTGAGAGATCAGAGTGATAGAAAGGTGCACATAAATGCCACTCACGTTGCAGAAGGGCGGTCTTGCGGATGGACGGGGTGGGGAGGAGGAGGGAATCTGTCACTTTCCCGACCTTTTCCGCTTATTCACTTACCGAGAATGTGGGGGGGGGGGGGGTCCGAAACATAAGGGAGGGACAAACTTTTTTTTTTTTAAACCCTGTGCTACCTCTCAGCTACGGTCACTCACAACCAAACACCAGAGGGCGGCGCTGTTGAACTCTAAACAAAACCCCAAAAGTTGGAGATCTCTAAATTTGGGCTGAAAAGTGTAATGGGTGTGAGGAATGCAGTGGCCTCGCCCTGGGGCAAGAAACTTCGTTCCAGGGAAGCCCTACGCGGATTCCACCGCTTAGCTGGGTGTCTTGCCTCTTTGGTTCAGCAGAGCCCAGACCTTGTAAGAGAGCAGGGCAGTGTGAGGTCTTCACAAGCGAAAGACAAGCACCTGCCCACCCACCCCTCCCCCGGATTGTACTGACCAATAGCGACCTAGTGACCGAAGGGGTGGGGTGTGGGCACTCCGAGAGTGAAAGGGAGGAGGCACAGAGGTCCCTTCCTGCACTCCCCCTCGTCCCATCCTAGGGTGGAGCGGGAGAGCTCAGACAAGCAGTGCCTCCTGAAAGCTAGGTGGGGGAGCGTAGCATGCAGACCAAGGTCTGAAGCACCCTGGAATGGGTGCCTCTGCACCTCTCGGAAGAGGAAGCACCTGGAAAGACCAGCAGATTTGGAGGCGGGTTGTCTGCTGGTGGGAGCAGGCAGATGCTGGTCTGACGTCCCACCAGCTGCCTGCGCTCAGCCCGGGTCTTGACTCACATGCACAGCCGGCCCAAGGAAGCTGGAGCTGGAGCAGGGCGGCCTCAGGTGCAGCCGGCCCTGGGGGTGGGGCCTTCACATCTGGGCGGACCCCTTTGGCCTTTCCCAGCCGGTAGATTGCCCCTGAAAGATCTCAGAAAGTGAGAACAATTGCCTGTATGCATGAGGCAAGAGAGGGGACAGGACCTGTTATGCCTTTTGCTCAAACTTTACCAAAATTTTCAAGCCTGCCAGCCCTCAGAGGAGTTGAGGGATATTCAAGAATCCAGTCTTGCTGCACACCAGGCTGGTTCACTTCTTTCGTGGGTTCTAGATGATTCACCATGGCAGGGTGTCCTATTTGGGTTTCCTTGAGCCATTGCTTTGAGGCTTTTTTCCATGTTTTAAACTACCTCCCTTCCTCTCTGGACCTCCTGTTTAGGGGGATTGACCCCTGTCTCTGTCTCCATAGGGATGGCACTAGCACCGACCCCCCCCCCCCCCCCGGCCATGGCTGGCCCCTGGCCCTGCCACCCTCACTGAGGGCTCACCAGCCCAGGCCCATTTTGCTGTTTCATTGGAACAATTCCCTTGAAGAATGCCCATCATGTCCTAAATACTGAAGCCAAAAACTTATTTTTGGTCTTTATTTTTCTCGATGAGTCTATGTTGTTTGCATTCTTGATCTCTGGCTATTTCAAGTCTCTTCCTTCCACAACTTCTGAGACACCTGCCCTCCTGCTTCTCCTCTCCTCTACCTGCCAGCAGGATAGCCCCTCTGCCCTTCTTGCCCCATAAGGGTGGCCGGGCCTCACAGTCTGCCCATGGCCTTCCCCTCTTTATTACAGCCCACCCTTTGTCAAATCGCTTGTTCCTACGGATCCTGAAGGTCCCAGCAAGAGGGGCCCCTGCTGACTGTCAGAGAAATGCCTCATTGTGTTTCACCTCCATCCCAAGGCTCCTGTCTTTCTGTCTACCAGGAAAGTTCTCTCTTTGCCTCTTCTCCACCTACAGAAGTCTGACCCTTTCTTTAAGGTGCATGTGACACGCTGCCCCATCACAAGACTTTCTGAGTAACCAAACCAGAACAGATCTCTCTGTGAAGTTCTAGGACTTTCTATCAGCAGTTTAGCATTTACCACACCTTCTTTGATTTACAAGTCATTGTGTACTTTTCAATCATGCTCTTTCCTAGACTTACAATCTAGTTTCCTGGGGTTGGAGCATAACCCTTAGACATCTTTGTATCCCCATCCAGCCTACAGCATGTTTTGTTTGCAGGCAGTGCTCAGGAGTTTGAACACCTCTTGGAGGTGTTCCTTCATGCCATGGCTCCAGAATGACTTTCTCATGGTAACATGGAAATACAAGGATGGGGGACCTCAGAGCCTTGGGGTTAAGAGATGGGGCTTTGCAGCCAGCTTGGCTGGATTTGAGCCCCCAGCTCCATCGTTTATAAGTTGTATCACATTTGGCAAGTAATTCAGCCTCTCTGTGCCTCAGTTTCCTCAACTGTGTAATGAGGAATCCTAATAGTCACTGCTACAAAGTGTTACTATGAGGATTGCATGAGGTATGCATGTAAAGCATTTAGAATAGCTGAACCATGGTAAACACTCAACAGATTTTAGCTAGAAAAGGACATACTCGGGTTTTTAGAATTTGAATTCAGCCACTGATTGTGTTCAACACCCAGCATGGTTCCTGACCATAGCAGAGACTCACTAAATGTCTGTTGGGTGAAATTCAGTTCAGCTGGGCATTTTTACCAATAATAACAATAAGCAATTGTGAAAAAAAAATCAAGGACAAAAGTAAGTTCACGGGCTAGGAGGAATAGGGAAGGAATTGAAGATAACCCAGGAAGCAAGCCCTGGCCCCGTGTGCACCTGGAGGGCTCTCATAAAGCCTCAGGTTAACTCCCTGTCTACTCTGGAGGCATCCATTGTTAATTCCTCTTTTTCCAGATGTGGAAACTGAAGTTCAGGGAAAATAAGTGACTTCCCAAGGCCACACAGCTAGTCAGTGGTGAAACTAAGATTCTCCAGCTCACTTTAGGATGAGAGAATTAGAATGTGCAATACACCAGAGCTCTGATTTCACCATTTACCTGTTGCTAGAGTTTGGCTAAGTTACTTAAATCTCTGGTTTTCTCCCCCAAAATTGGAGATATGATATCTAATGTATAGGGTTGTTGTGGAAATTAGAAAATTTACACACAGGGACTGTTAGCCTTTCTTGTAACACAGCAGCTACTCAACAAATGCAGTGTTACTATTGGTGAATGTTGTGAAGATAGAAACGAAGAGGAGTCCAGATGCAGAAAGAGCTCCAGGGAAATGTGCTGCCCCAGACATACCTTCGTCAGAGATCTTTTTCAAGTGTGAGAGGCAGCTTTTTTCTTAAAAGACTTAAAAAGAACTTTCTAGTTCCAACATGAGCACTTGCTGAAAAACCATCTATCAGAATGCACAATTCCAGGTGCTAAGGACATGGAGAATGTGGCAAAAAATGAGTGACTACTAATTTTTGCTGGCGAAGAAAGTTCCAGGCCCCTTGGATGGAAACTGCTTTTGGAAGCACATGGGAATGAGGGGGATGAAAGTTGCATACACTGTCCAATATGATAGGGACTAATCTCCTGTATTTATTTAAACTTAAACTCATTAAAATTAAAGTTAAAAATTCATTTCCTCAGTCTCATTAGTCACGTGTCAAGTGCACAATAGTCTAATATCTACCAGATTGGACAGTATGAAGAGAGAACATTTGATCATTAGCAAAATTTCTATTAGAAGGTGCTGGTCTACACAGATAGTCAGATAATGTCACCTCAAGGAAGCCATTGGAGGGGGCACATGAGTGTCCCCTTCTTAAATTCAAAGGCTATTGTTTCACAACAATTATTTTCAAGGTAATGATTGTCAAAACCGCAGTCAGAATCTATAAGGCAAACACTAAGAGGAATGTTAAAATTATATGGCCATAATTAGTACTTGACTAATAAATACATCAATATTATTTTTAACCTTGAGGGGCGCCTGGGTGGCTCAGATGGTTGAGCATCTGCCTTTGGCTCAGGTCATGATCCTGGGGTCCTGGGATCGAGTCCCGCATCGGGCTCCCTGCTAGGCAGGGAACCTGCCTCTCCCTCTGCCTCTGCCTCTCTCTCTCTCTCTCTCTCTCTCTCTCTGACTCTCATGAATAAATAAATAAAACATTAAAAAAATATTATTTTTAATCTTGATTTTCATTATAATCATTTAGATATTAGGAAGAAAGAAATTATAAAGTTAAAAATATTATAAGCCATAACAATACTAAAATTCTGACATAAAAATTAAGTGTCTGTGGCTATGCAGCAATATATGAATCTAAGCATGGAAAATAAATGCCTGATAAGCAAATGTTATTCAACCAACAGCAGCATGTCAGTGTGGCAGAGCAAATATTCTAAATTTTGGCTCTCCAGAAGCAAGGTAAAAATCAACTATCTTTTATTGGCTCATTTTTTTGTAAAAGAAACCATTTTGCATCTACAAAAAAGCCATAGCTGATATCATACTTACTGGTGAAAGACTGAAAGCCTTCCCCCTAAGATCAGAAGTAAAACAAAGATATCTCCTCTTGCCACTGCTCTTCAAATGTTCTGGAGATTCTCTGCCAGAACAGTTTAAGTATGGAAATAAAATGAAAGGCATCCAGATTAGAAAAAAAAGGAATAAAATCGGGCCCCTGGGTGGCTCAGTTGGTTAAGCGACTGCCTTCGGCTCAGGTCATGATCCTGGAGTCCCAGGATCGAGTCCCGCATCGGGCTCCCTGCTCGGCAGGGAGTCTGCTTCGTCCTCTGACCCTATCCCCTCTCATGTGTTCTCTCTCTCTCAAATAAATAAATAAAATCTTTAAAAAAAAAAAAAGGAATAAAATCATCTATCTTCATTAATGACATTATTGTGTCTATAAGGACTAATAAATGAGTTTAGCAGTCGCAGGATATAACATCAATATACAAAAATCAATTGTATTCCCAAATAGTAACAATGCACAAACTGAAAATGAAGTCAAGAAAGCAATTCTATTTACAATAGTATCAAAAAGAATAAAATACTTAAGAGTAAATTTAACAAAAGAAGTGCTAAATGTATACAGTTGACCCTTGGACAATGAAAGGGTTAGGGTGCTACCCCCTGACCCGGGCAGTCAAAAATTTGCATAAAAACATTAACTGCTAATAGCTTATGTCAACTATAAGCCTTACCAATAACATAAATAGTCATTAACACATATTTTGTATGTTACTTGTATTATATACCGTATTATTACAATAAAGTAAATTGGAGAAAAAAGTTATTAAGACAATCATAAGGAAGATACATTTACAGTCCTGTACTGTATTTATCACACACACACACACACACACACACAATCCTCATATAGGTAGACCTGTGTAGTTCAAACCTGTATTGTTTCAAGGGTCAGTTGTACTCTGGAAACTACAAAGCAATGTTGGAAAAAAAAAAAAATGTTAAGACCTAAATAAATGAAAAGCCATCCTATATTTATGGATTGGAAGACTTAACATGGTTAAGACCGACATCAATGCTCCCAAAATTGATCACAATTCAGTGCAATCCCTATCAAAACCTCTGCCAATTTCTTTGCAGAGATTTTCATGCTGATCTTAAAATTCACATGGAAATTCAAGGGATTCTGAATAACTAAAACAATCTTGGAAAAGAGAAACAAAACAGGAGGACTCAGAAATTTTGATTTCAAAATTTACTACAAAGCTGCAGTCATCAGAAGAGTATGGTACTAGCAAATGGACAGACATAGAATGGAGAGTCCAGAAAGAACCCTCACATTTATGGTCAGTTAATTTCCACAGGGTGCCAATGCAATTGAATGGGGGAAAGAATATTCTCTTCAACAAATGGTGATGGGATAACTGGATATCCACATGAGATAGGGTCAGACTCCTACTTCACCTCTTATCAAAAATTAACTCGAAGTCGACAAAAAATCTAAATGTAAGAGTTAAAACTAGAAAAGTCTTAGTAGAAAACATAGGTGTAAATCTTCATGGCCTTAGATTAGTCAATGATTTCTTAGCTATGACGCCAAAGGCACAAGCAACAAAAGAAAACAGATAAATTGCATATTATCAACATTAAAAATGTTTGTACTTCAAAGTGAAAAGACACACGCAGAATGGGAGAATGGGAAAAATATTTGCAAATTATTTATATGATAAAGGACTCATCTCTAGAATATATAAAGAACTACTACAAGTCGATAATTAAAAAAAACTAACCAATTAAAATATAGGCAAAGGATCTGAATAAATATTAATGGCCAATAAGCACATGAAAACATGCTCAAAGCCATTGGGCAACAGGGAAATGCAAATCAGAACCACAATGGGATGCTATTTCACTGCCATTAGAGCAGCTAAAATCAAAAAGACAGGATATAATGAGTGTTGACCAGGATATAGAACAATTGGGGCTCTCCTACACTGCTGGTGGAGGTATATGGTGGTGCAGCCTCTTTGGAAAGCAGCTTGGTAGTTCCACAAAATGTTAAACATACAGTTACCGTATGATCCAGTAATTCTACTCCTAGGTATATACCCAGGAAAAATTAGAACACGTCCACACAAAAACCTGTACACAGATGTTCATAAGAACATTATTCATAATAGCTAAACAGTAGAAAGAACCCAGATGTCCATCAGCTGGTGAATGGATAAATAAAACGTGGTATATCCATACCATGGAATGTTACTTAAATGTTATTCAGCAATAAAAAGACATGATGTATTGATTTGTGCAACCACATGGGTGAATCTTGAAAATATTATGCTAAATGAAAGGAGCTAGTCACAAAAGGCCACATACTGTGTGATTCCATTTCCAGGAAATGTGCAGAGCAGACATATCTAAAGAGACCAAAAGTAGATTACTGGTTGCCTAGAGATTGGGAGTGGGTGGCTGGGTGGGGAATTGAGGTATGCTAATGGGTACGGGTTTCTTTCGGGGTGATGACAGTGTTCTAAAATTGATTTGGTGATGGTTGCACAACTCTGTAAATATACTAAAAGCCTTTGTTCACTC
Source organism: Mirounga angustirostris (assembly GCF_029215605.1). Classification (NCBI taxonomy): domain Eukaryota; kingdom Metazoa; phylum Chordata; class Mammalia; order Carnivora; family Phocidae; genus Mirounga; species Mirounga angustirostris. Next base: position 90,654,154 of record NW_026991718.1, on the reverse strand, counting down.
TAAGTAAGTGAATTGTGTGTCATGTGGATTATACCCTCAATCAAGGTACTAAGAAAATGAGAAATTATGTCCCCCAATTCTTTAAGCATGGAAATCACCAAATATACCTCTGAGCCTTTTCCCACCACCAAAGGTTTTATCATTTGAGGTGACAAATGGTACCAATAACTCCCTAGACTTTTAAACAGAGCTGTGCATCTGTCATCTTGACGCATCTTCCCGTAAGCCCAAGGCAGCTCGCAGAAGACTAGTGACCTGTTTCGGGATGGTTGTCCAGTGTGGCCCCATTGGGACTAGAGAGGATTTTGTGCCTTGTGGATCCATGGGCCATCACATAGTTCTTCTCACTCAAGTGTCCTGATGTGCCCCTCTTCTCAAGAAGTATTTTCTGAGAGGAGAGGAACACAGGAAAATAGCAAGATATGCCAGAGGCCCAGCCTGCTGGACAGTATCCCCTTTGGCAACATTGGTCCAGCGGGCTGTGGAGATCTCTGCTTGGGCCACGGACGGTGAGTAAGAGGTGCCATGGACTGTCCTGCAGTTGAGCAGAGAAGCCTGTGGACCCCTTCTCAGGATAACGTTTTGAATAAACGCATGTGATAAAATACATAGAATTACAAGGGGCACCAATCGTATTGAAATACAGTTATAAGAATATCAATAAGAAACAAATACGTGATATCAAATATAAAAGCCTCTTTATGGGTATTTAAAATCACAACACCTGGTGGTGCATCACTTAAATACCAGAATCTCAAAGTGGTAATTGATGCAAACAAGCTGTTGAGAGATCTGTAATATCTACAGTGTGGTGTGAACTATCTGTGATTTCAGTGTTGATATTTCTTTTTCAATAATGCTAGGATATGCTAAGTTCCAGGTAGAGATTAGTGAAAATAAGGATGTATTTTTTTTTTTCCATTAAGTTCATGGAACCCCTGAATTACAAACTACTGACTTAAAAGAATACAGAACTACCTTGGTTAGTCAGATAGAAGCCTCTGGAACTATGTTTTGTCAAGGTGTATTTATGCTATTTTAGACTCTCCCTTTATTTTTTATGTAATATTTATTCATAGCATATTTTGTTTTTATTGAAAACACAATACATATTTGGAAGGAATGCTCTGTCCTTGAAGACACTCCTCATGAGAGAGCCAAGAAATCCAAAAATGTTATTTGAAAAACTTCAAATATGCTTTGACGTCTGGCAAACATTTACTGTGGGATAAGTTCTTGGCTCAACTGCATGCGGGATGAGAGGCTTACAAGCGAAGCATGTGTAGAGAACATACCTTACTTAGCTAGGAAAATCAGAAAAGAGGACATATTTTTGTTAATGCTATGTAACAAAATTGTATTTTAATATATACTTTAAATGTATCAAATGTAAGAAATCCAGCAACAAAAACATTTATCTGTCATAAAACTAACTGCACATAATCTTTTTTGAGAATTAGATACCTGAATATTTAGTTAGCATATGTAGGATAGTTAACGAATTATAACTGATACATCCATTGGATGGAAAACTGTGGAAATAGATGATCTATCTGATTTAGAAAAAAAATCCTACATATCATATAACGTATAGCTAATAATGTATATATTAATAAAATTATCTGTGTTGAAGCATAGCAAATGATTTTCACTTTCCTCCATATTTTTGACAGCCAACATGTATTTCATAACTAACAGTTTCTGATTCTTTATAAAGAAGGTAAAATTATTTTTTGGCAATTGAAAGCTAGTGACTTTGAAAGTAATTTGGTTAATAATATGCCACCTATTTTTTGATGTTTCATGCAAAATAGAATGTATTTTGAGTCACTCTTAGCTCACTGCTTTTGAAGCATTTAATGTGGGTGTCTTCATCAGGATCATGGGAGAGCCGCCCTTGTGGACTAAGGAAGAACTTGGGTTTCTGCACCCCAGAGCTCAGTGCACACGTTTCCCCAAACACACATTTCACAAGTGAACAGATTTTTATCACAGGGATTCAATCAGACCTGGTAGTAGAGCCGGGTCCCAACTCAACGGCAATATAATTACCAATTTACTATTTAGTTGTTACATCTTGTGGCTTCTTGGTTTGAGTTGTGGAAGGGGAGACAATCAGAGCACCAGTTAGGACCTATGTAAGGGAGGAATTCTGTGGATGCAGGAGGAGGGCAAACTTTCTCTGTAAAAGGTCAGGTAGTAAATGCTTCAGGCTTTGCTGGCCCTTTGGTCTCTGTTGTAACTATTCGACGCTGTTGTTGTAGCATGAGTGAGCATGGGGGTGTCCAACACAATTGGCTATCTACCTGCTAGGTAACAAATCTTCCTCAAATTTAGTGATGCGAATAATCGATATTTGAACCACCCCTCCCCCATTGTCTAGTCAGGTTATTGAATAATATAGACCTGAGTTCTTTCAGTAACTCACAGATGCTGGTGCAGGTAGATGGCTTGTTTCCATCGACATCTGGTCAATCAGGGTTGCAGACTAGCTGCTGCAGATCTTTGGTGGCTGCCGTCCTGCAAGATGGTTTGACAACCTCAGGTGGTTTGACTGGGAACATCTTGAGCTTGAGAAGGCAGGCCCTGCGGGGAGTGAAGGAGTCACAGAGAACAGCTGCAAGGAGGGAGTTTTACTCTGGGGTCAGGGTTGCCAACATTTGAGACTGTCACTCAGAAATTCCACTTCTACCCACAGGCCTCGGGGTGCTTGAGGCTTCATCAAGCTTTTAGGAGAGAGGGACAGGAGTGGCTCTCCACTGAGGGACCTTCAGATCCCGCTCACCCCCATGCTCAGATCCCACTCACCTGCATTGAGAGCCAGCCCACCCATGGAGAGACAGGGAAGCATTCAGTCCACACCCAAATCACTGGGAATACTTTCCAGACTGAGAATCATTCTGAAGCCAGATTCCAGAGAAGCACTGTCATAGATTCCTCTTTGGGGTCTCTTCTCCTTTGGAAGGAACTTTTAGGACATTTAGCAAGATCCTGCTCTCCAGAGTCCCTTAAAGTGTTCTCCAGAAAGGGAAGTCATGGGATGCCTACTTGTCTCACTCCACAGGCAATAGAGAAAAATGCTTTTCCTTGGAACTGGTTGTACTTTTATGATCACTTCTGGTGACCAGCTGGCCACTGAAGAACCTCGGAGCCAACAGATGCAAGGGAGAATTCTGGCAGCATTATTCATGATGCAAATTTAAATCTCCAGCTGGTTCTATGGAAAGCAGATAAATGCACACAGCTGAAAATAGAGTAAATCCAGAACTTGAAATATGCCACAGAGACACTCTGTAACTCTATTTTCTCACAGTGTGTAGACTTTCTGCTCTTTTCCTGTGGCCTTGAGCTTGGCCAACATTTTCATATTTTATCTTGCAATCTAAAAGTTGTTATTTTGTTGAGAATTAAGCAATCTCTGAATCTGGGGAAAATAATGATTAAAAAAAAAGTATTTGGCTTCCTAATTCTCAAGAAAGTGTTTGCTGCCATTTCCATTTCTGGCCCAGTAGCTTTCCAAGCAGTTGAGAATGTCACTCAAATAAGTTAGTCCCCCAGGCTCAGTAGAATTGACAAAGATATGGACAGCCTACCCCAGAATATTTGGGCATTGCTGCCTCTAGCAGAGTGGGGGGCATCTAGGGTTGGAAACAGGGTGGCCCTGCTGTGATGCAGACTGAGGAAGAGGAGGGAATCTGCCAACCAAGGTGACTGCAGCCTTGTCCCTCAACATGTGATCCCCAGACTAGCATTCTCACCTACAACCTTGTTAGAATACAGCATCTCTGATTCCATCCCATGCCTTCTGAATCAGAATCTGCCTTTGACAAGATCCTGGGGTTTTGGTACACCCAAAGTTCCCTAGCATGGTTATGCCCCAGGAGGACCCAGCAGGGCAACTGAATGGTCTAATTGAGATGAGAGGCTCCTTCCCTCACCTCCATTAGAGTTTCAGTGATCCTCCCTAGATGTGTGGAAAGGCATTCCCAAGACCATCAGCATCATTATATCTTCTCTCTGTAAACACCATTCATCACCTTGTGACTTGTCAGAAAAGCAGATTCTGGGTGCAGCCGAGGCCTTCTGAAACAGAAACTCCAGGAGTTAAGCCATCTGTGTTTGAGCATGGATTTCTGGGGATTGTGATGCACACGACTGAGAACCACTGGCTCGTGGCATGTGAGACATGAATGAAGTGGCCTCCAAGGCTTTGATCATACCTCACTATCCCCATCTCCTTTCCTGGGCTTTCCACTCTGGGTCCTGGTTCTGCCAATACGTCCATGGAAACTTCAAACACAGTTCTTGGCTCCAGGGAAACATTTATCCCAAGTCTTATTCTAATGATGTAGTAGGGATATACTTTTAAGCCAAGCAAGTTGGAATTTGTAGAATTTTGCCAGGAAGACAGAAGGTACAGCTGGTATCATGGTTATGAGGCAGACAGTCATGCACTGGGATAAAAGCAGAAAGATTGAAAGAATCCAAGATGCTAAAAGCATTAAGAATTCGTAGCCTCATCTATGGACTATCAACCTCTGGACTTCTTGTTGGGGAGATAAATCAGTCTTCTTCTGGTTCTACCACTATAATTGGATTTCTGTTACATGCAGCCAGTCATAGGCCTAGCTGGTACAAATCTGAATAAATTCAAGTATAGCTTCCTGGATTGTCATTTATCTGATCTCATTTCTGTAAACTTCAAGGCCCGACCCCTATTTTTAGTCAAATATTATCATTTAATAGTATCTTCTATATGTTCATTAGATCATATCCCTTAAGCCAGGGGTCAACTAAAGGGACTGATAGTCACTATTTTAGGTTTTGCAGGCCATTTGGTCTCTGCCACTGTAGGGTGAATAAAAGTGCTGTGTCCCAATAAAGCTTTATTTGTGGACTTCGATTTTTTTTTACAATGTTCTCATGTCATGAAATATTTTTCTTCTTTTGATTTTTTCCTTACCACAAAAACATGTAAAAACCATTTTTAGCTCATGCGCCTTACAAAAACAGGCAGCAGGTCAGATTGGGTCTGCAGGTCATAGTTTGCTGACCCCTGCCTTAAACATATTAAAAAGAGAAATCCCAGATGATGCAGACCTTGCTCGTAGAGTTTTCCCTAATTCAAAGAAGATATGCAGACAAAAAGGTAAAAATCCAACAACTAAAGTAGCACTTTAGTAAGGGGCAATGGTGGGGAGTGGGCCCAGCACTAATTTTTACCCCATTTTACCCCATTATAGATGTATTTATCACTGTTGCACAACTCTTGTGGGTGAAAGAGAGGCTGCTGAGTACGAAGGAAGAGGGAGAAAGAAGCAGCAGGAGTGTTTAAAAAGTTGGAGAAGAGAAGGGCGAATTAAAAGGACCAGAGGCTTTGAACTGCAAACAGAGAGAAATACTGTTCCATCCTTCAAGTTCAAGGCCACAAAGCTTCCCCACGGCTCCCAGATAGAACCATAAATATTGAGTTGACCTTGCCGAGGCTGATCCCCTTGGAATCCTCCATTATGTGGTTTCCAGTAAGCTGTGAGCCTATGCTTTACATCTCTCCATATTCTGAACCCCCCACATCCAAGACAGAAACAAGCCCTTTTCACCTTTGGTTCCTTAACTAGCTCAGTGTGGTCTGCTGCACAGGAGCTTCCATACCATGAATTAGTTCATACAAGGTTAGCAAATGGGAACCATTTGTACTAGTTCAGACACTACTTTTCATGCACTATTATTAATCACTCTTTAGTGAACACTCTGTCATTACTACATTCTGGAACAAAGCTACATTAAAAAAAACCTTGGAAATATTTATAATTTGTAGTGAGTAGCTTAGTATGTGAGAGAGTGTTAGTTTCTTATTCCTGTTGTAGCCAACTACCACAGATTAGTGGTTTAAAACAAGACACATTTATTATGTTAATGGTTCTGGAGGTGAGAAGTTCAAAATCAAGGTGTTAGTAGGGCTGTATTCCTTCTGGAGAATCTAGGGGAGAACCTTCCATGTTTTGGAAGTTGCCTACATTTCCTGTCCCATGGTCCACTCCATCTTCAAAGCCAACAGAATAACACCTGCCAATCTCTCTCACTCTCTGACCTCTGCTTTGGTTGTTGTATCTCTTTCTCTGACTCTTCTGTCTTCCTCTTCCATTTTTTAAGGAACTTGTGATTGTACTGGGCCCCCCAGACTGAGGCTGTAGATCCAAAGATAATAAAGGGTTGATAATAAAACCAAGGCAAAAAATCATTTTGCCCAAATGACACAATTGCCCTAACATTTCTGATCTAGGACATGGGTCAAATATGGCAAACATAGTATTTGGATTGTGTTTTATGAAACCTTCAGGGGCTTATAAATGACATATTTAAAAACACCATCCATCTCTTTCCTACCTAACCTGTTTGTTCTTAAAAATACCATTTCAAAAATAATTCCATTTCCGAATTTCATTCAATTTCTTAAATTTCACACTTAAAACTACAAGACGGTCTGCTGATTCCTGGGGCAGATGAATGACACAGACGATGTCATAAATCCTCAAAGAGGATTTCTTGGCCAGCTGTACTCTGGCATTCACCACAGCCAAGCATAGGAAATCCACGTCCACACATCTTTTCTCTGTCATCTGAATCAGACTTGCCTGGATTTAGCAGCAAAAACTGTAAGAACTCCAACCCTGTGTCAAGGTTGAGCCTTTGTCAGGGCCGCCAAACCGGAATTTAAAAGGTTCAGTTTACTTATAATGCCACATATTCCTCTTTCTCTTAATTTAATGAGGAGCAGGAGAATTTAAAGTAGGAGAAGAAAGACAAATGGAAATAAAAAGGTTGTGTGAGTTGTTTCCTTCCCAGATTTGGTTTGTCCTGTGCCTCCTTCAGAAGCCAGAGCTGGTTCAAGAACTAAAGCTTAGATGGCTACTCCCTCAAACACATCGACGTGGGTGGTCTGACCCCACCAGGTTATCTGTGACCCCCACACTGACCAGGACATCATTTATTGCTCACTTTCAATTCCCCTCACCCAGCAATTAATTTAACTTCTAAGACAGTCACCTTCCCTGGCCAAACGGTTGAAAGATGGAAGCATCATCTTCCAAGAAGGCACACAACTTAGACCCCATTAAACCTGAAATAGAAAATGTAAGAGGCTATGCCAGTTTCTCCTCCACTTTCAGAGTGGGTCCAGAACAGTGCTGTTGAACTTGAGCGATGTTTATGGCAAAAAGAAGTGATCAGAAGCAGGAAAGCACTGTAAAGAATAACAGTCCTTCATTTATAGAGCAATTTTATTTGCTTTAGCAATCTAGTGAACGGACAGAAAATTTCTGTTAACGGGAATGTCGCCCAGCGGGGTGCATGGTAATAAAAATGTCACCATCAAATATGTTATTATAAGAAAATGTGTTTTCTATATTTTGCCACTTGCATTTTATATCCCTTTAAAAGGAGGTGTAGAATAGCCTTATGCACAGTGTGGGTTTGCCTCTGAGATGTGCCAAGGCTCTGTTCAGACAGACTTGTGAAATGCAGCTTCAAACTAGAAACAGCTCAGGTGTTCGTCAGTTAAATGGATGCACAAATTGTGGTGTGCCCATTCCATGGAATTCTATTCAGCAATTGCGAGGAGTAAACACACAATAGCAGGGATGAATTTCAGAAGAATTGCACTGAATGAAAACAGTTTTACACAAAAGAGTAGGTTCTGAGTCCATTTTCATGAAGCTTTTTAAAACTAATCAATAGTAGGGGAAAAAAATCAGAGGAGCAGTTGCCTCTAATGAGAGCCTGGGGTTGGGGGAGTGGTCATAATTGACTGAGAAGGGGGGTGAGGAAACTTTCTGGGGTGATGGTCATGTTTCTTACTTTGATAAGGGTATGAGTTACAAACGTGTCTGCATCTGTCAAAACTCGTGGAATGGTACACCTAAAATTTATACATTTAATTATATGTTAATTTTACCTCAAAAGAAAAACACAGCCATAAACAATTACTGGACTCCAGTTAATGGCATGTGCTGACGTGTTTAGGGGGAAGTATACTGATGTCTGAAACTTACTTTGAAATGCACCCAAAATAAGATGTTTTGATGGGGGGCGCCTGGGTGGCTCAGTCGTTAAGCGTCTGCCTTCGGCTCAGGTCATGGTCTCAGGGTTCTGGGATTGAGCCCTGCATCGGGCTCCCCGCTCCGCGGGAAGCCTGCTTCTCCCTCTCCCACTCCCCCTGCTTGTGTTCCCTCTCTCGCTGTATCTCTCTCTGTCAAATAAATAAAATTAAAAAAAAAAAAAAGATGTATTGATGGGTGGTTAGATGGGTAAGCATGTGATAAAACAATTAGAGTACAATATTAGTGGTGGAATCTGGGTGGGTGAACATTTTGCCCTGACTTGAGGGAAACTCACTTGCTCCTTTAAAGATGGATGCCAATCTTGATTTGCAATCAGCATCTGCTTTAGGCACTACTGGGGGGATGTCCATTCACATGACACCTGCAATAGCAACCACAGTGGGTTTTCTGTGACTGCATCCTTGTCCAAGTCAGGGAGTAGTTAAAGGACAGCCAAGGGAAGAGCCTTGCGAGGGCCAAGGTCCACCACCCAGTGGCTGACACCCAACACCATCATGTCTGAGAAGTTGCACCAGCTCTGAGGTTCCTTCTAATCGGCTCCTGTGTGCTCTTCCAAGGCTGTTTTTCTCTTCTTCTTCTTCATGCCCTCCTTCCAGCTAAACTGTGTGCTCCCTTTCTTTAGCATTCCTGAGTGCTACCCAGAAACTTTCCCCTCCCACCTTCTGCTTCTACATCACAGACCTCCCTGCCCTGGGCGGCTGTGCCAGGTGCTCCTCATTACAACTCTCCTCCATCTCGCAATTTGCATGTCTGTACCTTTCCCACCTTTCTCAGCACTGTGCCCACACCACCCACCACTTGCCCTCTTCATTTCTCCCACCCCATCCCTTCCCTTCATCTCATCCATCACATGTACTTATTTTTTTTTTTTTTTTTTTTTTAAGATTTTATTTATTTATTTGAGACAGAGAGAATGAGAGAGACAGAGAGCACATGAGAGGGGGGGAGGGTCAGAGGGAGAAGCAGACTCCCTGCCGAGCAGGGAGCCCGATGCGGGACTCGATCCCGGGACTCCAGGATCATGACCTGAGCCGAAGGCAGTCGCTTAACCAACTGAGCCACCCAGGTGCCCCCATCACATGTACTTATTTTATTCCTCACTGAATGTATGTAAACATACTAATATGCGTATATGCATATACATGTATACACATAGGTGGTGATTACATATTTATTTTGTTTACTTCTCTTCCCTCTATCTGCTCCATAGAGTGGGCCACATGTCCATGTTATTTACTTATGCTTAGATGTAGGGCACAATGACCAGCACATTTTAGGCTCAGGATAAATAGCACTTGTCTGAATGAGTAATGACTTCTCTTCTTCTCAGCCTGTTTTGGCTCCTACCTTTTCAAATAGTTGAGCTTAAAACCCTAGCTCAAGTTCCAACATTAAAAAAAATAATAATAATTCTATTATTTTTGTTTTTATTCTAGACACATATGTTTCTCAAAGGATTTGTAAGCTCTCTGAAGGCTACAACCAAGTTTTATATCCCTATTACAATATTTTATGCACAGGAAGAAATCACAAACATCTATGGAGTGATTATTTTCTGTCGAGGAAAAGATTCGTTTTCATTTTTCTTTTTCTTTTGTTATTGAAGTGTAGCTAACACACAAGATTACAGTAGTTTTAGGTGTATAGCATAATGATTAGACAATTCTATATGTTATGCTATGTTTACTACCAGTGTAGCCACCATCTGTCACCATACATTATTACAGTACCATTGACTATGTTCCCTATGCTGTACCTTTCATCCCCATGGCTTATTCAGTCCATTCCTGGAATGGACTGTACCTGGAAGCCTGTACCTCCCTCTCCCCTTCCCCCATTTTGCCCATCCCCCCAAGTCCCTCCTCTCCGGCAGCCATCACATAGCTCTCTGTATTTGAGTCTGTTTCTGCTTTTTGTTTGTTTACTTCTTTGTTTTGTTTTTTTAGATTTCCCATATGAGTGAAATCATATGGTATTTGTCTTTCTATGTCTGACTTGTTTCATTTAGCATAATAGCCTCTAGGTATATCCATGATTTGGGGAATGACAAGATCTTATTGTTTTTTATAGCTGAATGAAATTCCATTGTATGTATATATCACATCTTTTTTTTTTTTAAAGATTTTATTTATTTATTTGAGACAGAGAGCATGAGAGGGAGGAGGGTCAGAGGGAGAAGCAGACTCCCTGCCGAGCAGGGAGCCCGATGCGGGACTCGATCCCGGGACTCCAGGATCATGACCTGAGCCGAAGGCAGTCACTTAACCAACTGAGCCACCCAGGCACCCTATATCACATCTTTATCTATTCATCTATCAGTGGACACTTGAGTTGCTTCCCTATCTTGATTATTATAAATGATGCTGCAATAAACAGAAGAGTACATATATCTTTTCTAATTAGTGTTTTCATTCTCTTTGGGTAAATACCAAGTAGCAGAATTACTGGATCGTATGGTAATTCTATTTTTAATTTTTAGAAGAATCTCCATACTGTTTCCCACAGTGGCTGCACCAGTTTGCATTCCCACCAACAGTGTATGAGGGTTTAGCTTGGGACTGTTTTTAATAGTAAATGCCTCATACCATTGCAAACTCTTATCTAATTTTTTCAGAAATTAAATTTGCGATGGTGTTAGTAGACTTCAGAATATAATGCCTCCAAGAGCCACAAACATACAGGAAGGATTTTAAAAGGTACTGAATCTAGACCTCTGAGGACTTTTGCTTTATTGAATTCTTAGAATATTCCTGGGTCCTCAGCCTGCCCTCCCCCACCAGTCCTTCATTTCATTGCAAACAGATGAACACATGGAACGAGCAAAATCTGGAGGTGAGCTGCCTGGTGTCTTCATTGTGGACAGGTGCAGGCAAAGAGCTAGGCCTGGGCCCCAGCAAGGTCTGGTGCACACCCTCCTTAGCCCCATCCTAGTGCTGACTCTTGGCCCTCACTGTGCTCTCTCTGGGCTACAGGTTCCTCCTTTCTGCTGTTGAGGATGAAAACCACCTCTAGTGACGTGTCTCAGAACCTGTCCAGGAGAAGATGTTTAATGGTTTTCTCAGCTACATTTTACAGTATTTATAAATTGCTTACCTTCCATCCTTTGGTATCCACTTACCAATTGTCCAAGTCCTAGGACCCTCCCAGTGATGAGAAGAGTTGCTGAGGCCTTGGATGCTAACAGATCCTGGGAGACTCTCGTGGGGATCCAGGTGGCAGAGAAAGATGTTGCTGGCAATACCCAAACTGAAGAATGGGATATGAAGGAAGAGGCAGCATAGGAAGTCCCATTCAATCAGAGACAGATGGTCACATTGGCAGAGGGGGACCAGTTAGCTTACTGAGCTCTCAACAGCCACCTTGGATACAAGATTCCATTTCACTTAGCAACTGGCATGAATTTAAAGATCCACTGATTGGTATGTATCAATCTGTAAGACTTGTTTTGCAGCCAATGTCCTGAGATGCACATGCATGTACACACACACACACACATACACACACACACCATGCACCCACCCACCCTTACCTTCCCCCAGCCCCACACCATGCACCCACCCACCCTTACCTTCCCCCAGCCCCACACCATGCACCCACCCACCCTTACCTTCCCCCAACCCCTTTCCACACAGCCCTCCATCTACTCCTCTGTCCTAAACTAGCTCTTAATAGATTTTACTCATAGTAAAATAAAACTCTTAAAAGGTCAAACTTTCTTTGCTTTCCTTTTTTTTTTTTGATCTGGGGTGAAAAGATATCATCTTCTTGAATGATACAGTGTACACTCTACCTAGTAAAATAAACAGAACCAGAAATGTGTCTCCTTGTGCTATTCTTTCATCAACATTTAGGGACTGACATGGTTTTAATAAGAGCAAGGTTCTGAGGAGTCAGACAGGCTTCAGTTTAAATCTTCTGATGCTCATGACATTGGACAAATTGCTTAAATGTCATTAAGCTTTAATTTCTCCACCTGTAAATCAAGCATAATTCATAGTGCCTAGTGCCTAATGAAACAAGGCATTTAGCACAACGCTAGTCACATAGGATGAGCCCAAGCAATCATTACTACTCTTCGCCCTGTTTTCATGATTGCTATGACCTGTCAGTTCCCCTTCCCTCCCAAAGTGAGGATAAAAGCCATATCTTAGAGTTAGAGGACACAATCTGGATGACGCAGTCAGTGTCACTCTGAATCCCTGGATCTGGCCCATGGACACCCAGGATGGACAGTAGAACCAGGAAGATGGGTGGGAAGTGTCGAGAACTTGTTACAAAGAAAATGGATGTTGCCGTTTATGCTGTTGTCAGCAATTATACTGCTATTAACATTGCTGCCCAGACCTTGTTGGCCAGGGAATTGTTATGAAGATCTATAGCCCGAAAAACTTGAAGCTTATGAGGATATAGGATCATCTTTAAGAATCTATACGTCAAGGTCATACAAAACTTGTGGACTAATCTTCAGTTTTAATTGAAAATTACTGTGTCAGCACTTCATTATTTAGATGAACTATAGGAACATGTGCTTGTCTTGTTGGGAGAGAAAAGAAGGTGAGTCTGAAGATAACCAACTACAGAATGTTTTAAATGGTAATGTTGCAGACACTCTGTGACCACTCCCCCTTCCCAATCCATAAGCCCTACTTTCTAATCCTCCTTCCAATGCTTAGGCTAGAGATGGTCATGTTGTCCAATTCTAGCCAACGGAATATAAAAACACTGCACGGTGAGCGACCTGGACGGTCCCTTCAAAAATGACAAGCTTAGGATCTGGTTCTGGTAAAAATAAGTAAATAAACAGTAGTAATAATTTTGGACAAAATATGAAAAACAGCCATTTGAAGGCACCGGGGAGTGACTGAAATCAGGCAGAAACTGCAGGGACTTAACCCTTTAAAGGAGGAAATTATTTGGATGAGATCTATGTTTATTCATATTTTCCCTGAACACACACTCAATTCACAGAGTGTGGGGTAACTAAAACACTTGCAGACAGTCCTAGTATCACTGACTAGAAGTGTCAAAGGATGGAGTTCAGGGTTTGCACAGCTGGAAATTAAGAGGGTAATCTTAGAAAACAGGAAGCCACAGGGAAGAGCCCCCAAGTCATCTAAATGTAAGCAACACTTAAAGTTTTGACTAACCCCCTGAAATACATGCATAAGGGAGAATCCAAGAAACCCGGTGGAAATTAACAGATGATGACAGAGGGCTGAGCGTGCATGTCTGCCACTGACCACCACAGGGAAGACAGAGTTTAAAGTTTAAGTCCCACCAAGTTAGGAAGGCTTGATAAACACGTGGGCTTTTCACTGAAATCCCCCCAAAAGCCACACCTTATGTGACTTTTATGTCCCAGAAAAAAAGGAATTTACTCTACAGTTAAGGGGAAAAACAATAAAAGATACATGCCTTAATAAAGCATAAAACCAAGTCTTCACGAATTCTATATAATCAACCAGGAATTTAACAGCCTGGTAGAACAAAAGTCAAATTCACAAAACAGAGGAAGATTATACAAACTAGAGCCTCCAAAGTGTGTCAAAGTCCACCATACAATTTAAAATACTAGACATTGAAAGAAATAGGAAAAAAATGACCCATAATTAAAAAAAAAATTAGAAACAGGTGTTGAAATGAATCAAGTAGTGTAATTAACAGATAAAGACTTTAAAGAAACTATTATAAGCACATTCAAAGAGCTAATGAAAAAGATATTCTTACTGAATAAACGATCTCAGCAAAGAAATGGAAACTGTAAAAAAAAATGGAAATTCTAATACTGAAAAGTACAATATCTGAAATGAAAACTTTACATTATGAACTTGAAAGCATATGGGAAACGGTAGGGAAATAGGTCAGTGAACTTATGAACTTGAATATAGCTCAGTAGAAATTAATAAGTCTGAAGAACAGAAAGATACTTAGTTTCAGAATGAATGAACAAAGCTTCAGTAGTATATAACTGGAGTCTTAGATGCAGAGAAGAAAGAGAATGTAACAACGAAGTATTTGATATTTCCCAAATTTCCAAAATTTTGTTAAGATTTTACAGGTCCAAGAATTTTAGTGAGCCCCCAGCACATAAGTACAGGCAAAACCATAACTATATTTCTTATAGTCAAATTGATGAAAAGCAACAATAAGGAGAATGTCTTAAAAGTAGCTAGAGAAAAAACAAACTGATCTCTTATCAGAAACAATGCAAACTAGAAGACAATGGGACGATATCTTTAAAGTACTAAAACAAACAAACAAAAAAGCCACTGTCGACACAAAATATTATGTCTGGATAAAATATTCTTCAAGGATGAAAGAGAAATAAACACATTTTCAGATAAAAGAAAACTAAGGTAATTCAGTGCCCGCAGATGTGCGCGGTACTGGTAGTAAAGGAAGCTCTCAGGTGATGGGAAATGACACCAGATGGAAATCCGGACCTCCAAAAAGAAACCCAAAACCCCTAAAATGGTAAATATGTGAATAAGTATAAAAGATGACATTTACTCAGTTCTCTCAAAAACAACTGGCTCTTTAAAGCAAAAACTATGACATATCATAGGAATTACAAATTCTGTAAATATAAAATATGTGACAAAAATAATACAAAAGACAGGTTTAATGGAATTATACTGTTTCAAGTTCTTTGTTATTTTATACAAAGTGGTCCAGTATTAAGCCTAAACAAGTCGATTAGATATAATTTCTAAAGCAACTAAATAATACAAAGGGATTATCAGTAAACACCCAGTGAGAAGTCTGGCTCCCTGCCAAAATGTGTGTGACTTTCAGGCTTGACCACAGGTAATTGCAAAGACTTAGCTAACAGGTGTCATGGGGGAAGCTGCCCAGCCCCACGGTGGACTTGGGGCATGGCTAGTGCACAGCAGTCTCCAAAGGGAGGTACAGTCAGGACTCAGGGTCCCCAGGCTAGACGTGCTCCTTGCATATTTGCACTCCTCACCCTGGGCATCTTTATTCCCAGGCCTCTTTACCTGTGGCCCTGGACAGAGATGTTTCCAGGCACCTCTGCTGAGGTTTCCGTACCGGTGGGGCTGAGGGCCAAGGGGAGCCTTGAAGACTTTTCCTCACTCTGACTCTGCCCACTCCTAGCCTTCCACCTCTCCACCTCTCCCCACCTCAGAACTCATAAAACTGCTGGAGCCTTTTGTTCAGGGCTTCATCCATACTGAGACCTCTTCCATGCCTGTGCTGATCCAGCTGACCCTTTAGCAGTACACTTTCCATGGGAAAAAAATGAAAAAGAGGTTCAGCACTTTCTCTAGTTTTAGACTCTGGCTTACAGGGACTGTCTCATGAAGTGATTAAAGGCTTCATTGTTTCCTTCATTTTGGCTTATTGTTGTTTCAATCAGCTACTCCAACATCTGACAGTTTCTCTCTCTCTCTCTCTCTGTCTCTCTGCCTGGCTATCTCTCTCTCTTTCCAGCTCAACTGAGCTCCTGACCCTCAATAGAAAAATAAAAATGCAATAGTAAAATATACTTAAAAACTTCTGTTAAGAGAATGGAAAGACAAGCCACATCCTGGGAGAAGATATTTGCAAAACAAATATCTGATAGAGGAATGCTATCCAAAATATACAGAGAACTTTTAAAACTCAACACTAAGACTACAAGCAACATTTTTAAAAATGGGCAAAAGACCTGAACATACACTTCATCAGAGAAGATATACAGATAGCAAATAAGCAAATGAAAAGATGTTCCACATCATGTCGTCAAGGAAATGTAAATTAAAGTAACAATGAGACAGCACCGCACAGCTATTAGAATGGCCAAAATCCAGAGCACTGACAACAGCAAGTGCAGGAGAGGCTATGGAGCAACAAGAGCTCTTATTCATTGCTGGTGGGAATGTAAAATGATACAGTCACTTTGGAATCCAGTTTGGCAGTTTTTAACAAAGCATATTCTTATCGTATGGCCCCGTAAGCACATTCCTAGGTATTTACCCAAATGAGTTGAAAATTTATGTCCACACAAACACCTGCATGCAAAAGTTTGTATTTTATTGACAATTGCCAAAACTTGGAAGCAACCAAGATGTCCTAAGATAGGTGAATATGTAAACAAGATGGTGGTACATCTGGACAATAGAATAGGATTCAGTGCTAAAAAGAAATGAGCTATCAAGCCATGAAAAGACATGGAGGAACTTTAAATGCATATTGCTAAGCCAGTCTTGAAAATCTACATACTGTGTGATTTCATCTATAGGACATTTGAGAAAAAACAAAACTACAGAGACAGTGAAAGATCAGTGGTTGTCAGGGGTTCAGGGGCAGGGGGAGGGAGAGGGGGACAGGTAGAGCACAGGGAATTTTAGGGCAGTGATACTGTATTGATGGATACATGTCATTACACATTTTTCAAAGCCCATAGAATGCACAACGAAAAGAGTGAACTTTAATGTAAACTATGGACTTTGGTTAACAATTATGTATCAATATTGGCTTATCAAGTGTACAAAGGTACCACACCAATGCAAAATGTTAATAATAGGGAAATTGTGGGGTTAAGTATTGAGAGATTATATGGGAACTCTTTGTACTTTCAGCTCAATTCTTCCATAACCCTAAAACTGCTCAGAAAAAAAAAAAGTCTAATAATTTAAAAAAAAAAGAATACTTGATCAACCTAAAATAAAACAAGAAAAGAGAAGAAGAAAGACAAACACACAGATAAGAGAGGCAGAAAACAAATAACAAAACGATAGGCCTCAACCCAATAAACTCGTATTCCATCAATATGAGTTTCTAGAATAGGCAAACCAAATCCATTGTGGTAGAAAGCAGAAGGGTGCTTATCTCTGGGGTAAGAACAGACTGGAAGGGAGCTCAGGAAACGTGCCAGGTGGTGGCATGTTCTGTGTCTTGATTGGAGAGGCAGTTATGCAGTGTATATGTTTTTCAAGGCTCATCAGATTGTATTAGTGGGATTGGTACCTTTCTCTGTATATAAGTTCTTAAGTAAATTCTTACTTCAATGTTTTAAAAAAGAAAAAAAAGGGACTGCCCTGGTGGGCCATGCCATACGCATGAGGATGAAAGTCACAGGCTGGTGATGAAGGACCAGAAAGATAGAAGGACCCCGAGAGCAGAGCCAGAGCCCCCACCTCTGAACTCTGGCGATGGAGAAAAATAAGCATCATGTTAACCAGGCTTTATTACATGCAGGCAAATTCACGGCTAAATATTACAAGTTCACCTCACATACAAGTAGAACCAGAATCAAATGCCCAGACCAGATATTGATTCATTTACATTCATGTAAGAATTATTTATAATTCATATCTATTTTCCACAAATACATGTAAGCATTGAGATAAGTCCCCCAGGAGATGAATTTTTAGCAGGCTACAGCTGAACATCTCTCATGAACCTCATTTCCCCAGTAAACCTTTATTTATTTATTAATTTTCAGTTTGTTTTCTTGTTTGTTCAGCTAACCCATGAGTTGATTCCAGACCTTGTGACTTCAAATTTTGAAATAACAAGGCCCAAATGAATTATCTTTTCCTATGCTCTAAAAGGATAAATGCCTCATGTTAAAGACCTTCAACATGCAGCTGAAGTTAACAAATAACATTTAATTTCAGCCACCAACCATTAAGCATCAAATCCAGTCTCTGCGAGGATTGAAGAAGTCATTCCGGGCATCTGGTCTCCTCTGTGCAATGGAAAAAAGCCTCTTAATGAAAGGCCATGACTTTACTGCCGACACTGGCTTCACTTCCAATGTGGCATCTGCAGTAACCAAGAGTTTTTCAAAGGTTGTTTTTATTTATGAATTTTAATGACACAATAGGTTGTTTCCATAGTAAAAAGCTGCTTCCCTAAAAGTGCATGGTTTAAAGCCAAAGGGTAGGGTTTGACTTGACCATCTTGAAGAAGGAAATATAGTCAGATGATTTGCAGGAGGGCAGCGAGTGGTAAAAGAAATAACCCAATAATGTGAATTTTAAAAGTCCATACTCTGTGTGGGAGAGAGGCAGGGAACAGACAGGGAGCCCCTTTCTTCATGATGTTATTGGATATTTTGATGGAGGTCAGCAAAATGAAGGGGATTAGTAATTCCTGTGCTGCCCTGGAGGGAGGTAGAGAGAGGATTGGTTGCCCAAGGGGTACCTCCCCAAGCTAAGCAAGAAGATACAGACAATGGAGAAAATTTGTACACTACCAGGCTAACTTTAGGGTCATTCATTTTTTATTTCCTCTGAACTAACGAAATCCAACTCAGTCATGGCTCCCTGTTCCATAAAAAATACAGATCACAACGTGTAAACCTTTATTTCATCTATAACATCACTAAGCAGGAGTTTAAAATCAAGTTAATGGTGGTTTCCAGAGGGGAGGGATGGGAATGGGGGAAATAGGTGAAGGGGATTAAGAGTACACTTAGCATGATGAGCACTGAGTAATGTCTAGAATTGATGAATCACTATACTGTACACCTGAAATGAATATAACACTGTGTGTTAAGTATAGTGGAATTAAAATAAAAAATAAATATAAAATACAAAATACAATCAATTTAATGAGGTATCATTTACGTACAATAAAATGTACCCATTTTACATGTATGGTTTAATGAGTTTTGACAAATACCAACACTCATGTAACCACCACCCAATCAAGACAAAATATTTTTCTCCATGAGGGTCCCTCAAGGTCCTTTGTGGTCAATCCTTACCCCCACTCTCATATAACCACTGATCTACTTTCTCAGACAATAGAATAGTGTTACCCAGTCTAGAATTTCACAGACATGGAATCATGCAAGGTGTGTACTCTTATGTCTGGTTTACTTTGCAAAATATAATACTTTTGAAATTCACCCATGTCACTGCATGTATCAAAAGATATCTTCTTTTCTTGATAAGGAATATCCCACTGTAAGGGTAAACCTCAATCTTTACCCATTCACCTGCTGAAGAATATCTGGATGGTTTTCAGGTCAACACACAAACATGTCAGCTTGTTCAAAACAGAATAGGGATGACCCTCTGGGGATCAATGAGGATGTGGTTGTGGGATCTGCAGGTGGGGTGCAGCTGCCACAATCTCTCTGGGGATGGCAGGCAGCTTTTGAGCAATTCCAGACCCAGGACCTGTGTGTGTGTGTATGTATGTATGTGTGTGTGTATGTCTGTGTGTGTTTGTGTGTGTTGGGGGTGTACATAAGCTTTAGTATGTTCATTTGGACATAAGATATTATTAAAACTACCCACCATTGTTTAATGCTTCACCTTTCCTATCTTGAACAGGTTGAGAGGACAACCAGTCTAACTTGTTGCTGGTTGGCACTCTTTGAATTGCACCTCCCCTCCACTTTAATGGGGGTCAGGGAAACTCAGTGATTAAGACTGACACTGCAAGATTCCACCCCTACTTCATTAGCTGGCAGCTGTGTGACCATGGGCAAGTTTGTCAACTTCCTTATCTATAAAGTGAGAATAGTAATAGTGCCTGTTTCTCAATAAATACTACTTCCATATCTGGTAAGTAGTAAAAGTTAAATGATTGGTTTCCCATACATGACTTTAACAATATAACATATGAAATAACATATTCAGTTGGTCTTTAATTTAAAAAATATTTGCGACTTGGGGGACTTGGGTGGCTCAGTCGGTTAAGCATCCGACTTTTGATTTCAGCTCAGGACATGATCTCAGGGTCGTGGGATTGTGCCCCTTGTCAGGCTCCTCGCTCAGTGGGGAATCTGCTTGAGATTCTCTTTCTTTCCCTCTGCCCCTCCTCCCACATGCACTCTCTCTCTAAAAATAAATAAAATCTTTAAAAAAGATATTGAATATTTGCTATTCAACTATGTGTAAAGCACTGTGTGAAGCATGATACAGACGCAGTCCCTGCCCTCTAGCACCTTATCTTCTCTTAGGAATACATAGGCATGTAGCCTCTGAGCCAGCACTTGAGAAACTAAGTGATTAGGATTATAGCAATCCAGAAAGAGAACCCCTTCCTCGGAGCCCAGCTTCCTCCTGAGGAAATCGGGCCATGAGCTGTGGAGGAAGGAAGGGGTGCCTCATCTGGGTGTAAGGACAGATGAGGATGCCATCTGTGCTCAGCCCACAGCCCTTAGGCTTTTCACCATGAGTGGGGTCAAATCCTATCCGCCTGTGTCCCTGTCCCTGTACCTGATGGCTTCCCTAGCCCCTCTGCCCACATGTTGGGCTGTCTGGAAGTGCGAGGAATTACTCATCACCAACCTTGGGAGCAGCCCTTTATCAATTATAGATGGGAATTGTTGTATAAACATCCTGGATCCCCTGTCCCACAGGTGGAATGATCTGCTGTGTTTTGCAACATTTCCTAGAATTTCCAAGGTTACAAGACTCTATCACCATTTCTCGTACTTCCCAATAAAGTACTTGCTTTGGAATACTTGTCTTCAGCTCTGCTTCTGGGATCTAGATTGGAAGGAGCTTGGAGGCCAGGCAGACATGATGGCAACAGTCCAGGGGAGCCATAGTGAAGGCCTGAGTATGGACAGCACCCTGAGCTGGACAGGGTCGGAGAGAGCAGAGTGTGGAGGGGCAGTTGATGGTCTCAGGCTGCTGGTGGGGGAGAGAGAGGTTACAGACATTAAAAGTGCAAACAGGACCACCCGGGAGTGGCGTTGGCTTACCTTGCCTGTTAAATGCATTTTTAACTTACAATATTTTTAACTTACAATGGCTCTAGTGGGACACAATCCTACTATAAGTCAAGGAAGATCTGTATATTACAAAAATCATTACCCACATAAGCCATCTTTCAATAGGGAAAAGAAGTATTTCCAATCATGCAAGGATGCAGCAAAAATCTATGCTTTGATGATGACCCCCTCAGAAAAAGACAAAAACCAAACAACAAAAACACTTGGTATTTAGCTCCACTCTCCTGAAATCCAAAAGCACTGGGAATTAGGGGAGGGGGAACGGAGAAGAGGATCATGTAAAATTCATAGTATCTAAATAGGCATTGATAAAAAAAAAATGTATAGAAATCGAACACTAAAATTCAGATGTTATCAAGGTGAGTGACGGTGTTGGGGGTTGGTGTTGTTTGAGAAGAAGAGAGAAGAAATCACCGTTCTTGTCATTTTTTTTTCAGGGAGAAGGACATAGTTATGAATTAACATAGATATTGATGGGGAAGTACAGGTTTAAGTATGTGAGGCAAAAATTAAGATGAAGTGTTTGAAGAATACAAGCAGTTCTGGGGGGCGGAGTAAGATGGCGGAGGAGTAGGATACCCGGATTTCATCTGGTCCCAGGAATTTGGCTGGATAGGGATCAAACCATTCTGAACACCTACGAACTCAACAGGAGATCAAAGAAAAGAATAGCAGCAACACTCTGAACAGAAAAGCGACCACTTTCTGGAAGGTAGGACATGCAGAGAAGTGAATCCAGGGCGATATTTGGGAGGATAGACAGCGGGGGAGGGGGCCTCCGTTGGCCGCTTCTGGCAAGTGATAGAGCAGCGGAGCACAAAATCGGAACTTTTAAAAGTTTGCTCCACTGAGGGTCATCGCTCCAGTGGCTAAGCGGGGTGTGGAACCCTCGTAGGACAGTGTGGTCTCAGGACCCTCAGGGTCACAGAAAGACCGGGGGTGCCTGAGTGCAGCAGAGCTCCCAGGTATGGGAGTGGGGAAGCCGGCTGCAGAGACGGAGCCGAGGACCAGGCTCTCAGCTCGGGGTTGCCATTAACCATGATCTGGGGCACAGCTGGGCCACTGCTCCTCCAGCAGAGACCCAAAAAGCGGCAGATCCGGGGAGACTCCCCATCCTCCCCCAGGAGGAGTGGCACGGGAGCACACCGCAGGGATTTGCTCGGTTTGGAGACTCCACACGGGGTCAGGAGCCAGAGATAGAAATGCTCCGTCACAGGCCGGGTGAGCACAGAGTGTGGCTGGAGACGGGGGAGACGGGAGTGATTGACTGCTTTTCTCTGGGGGCTCACTGAGGAGCAGAGTCCCGAGTTCTCGGCTCCTCCGGGGAGGAGATTGGGAGGCCGCCATTTTCACTCTCGGCCTCCAAAGCTGTAGGGAAAGCTTGCAGGGAACAGAAGCTTCCGGGAGCAAACCCGAGCAGATTACTTAGCCTGGACCGGGCAAGGGCAGGGCAATTCCGCCTCCGGCAAAGACATTTGGGAACCACGGCAACAGGCGCCTCCCCCAGAAGATCAGCGACAACAGCCAGCCAAGACCAAGTTTACCGATCAATGAGAACGGCAGAACTCCAGCACTAGGGGAATACTGCACATAGAATGCATGGCTTTTTTACCATGATTCTTTAGTCTTTCAAAGTTAATGTTTTTTTTAACTGTCCTTTTTTTTTTTTTGAATTTTTCTTTTTCCCTTTTTCAGCCAACATCTTATCAATCCCTCTTTTAAAAAACATTTTTATTTTTCATTTTTAGAGTCATATTCTATCCCTTCATAGTAGTTACCCATATTTTTGGCATATATATATATATAAGTTGTTCTCTCTTTAAAATTTTGAGATATAGTTTCTCCTAACAGATCAAAATATACCCTAAATTTCTAGTGTATGTCTTTGTTCTAGTCTCCTGCCTGATCACATTCTCTCCCTTTTTTTCTTTTTCTTAAAAATCCTCTTCTTTCTTTTTTCAAACAACTTCTTACCAATTCCTTTTATAATTTTTTTTACAATTTTTATTTTTACAGTAATATTCCATCCCTTCATCATATTAACCCTTATTTTTGTACATATATGTTTTTCTTTCTTTAAAAATTTAGGAGGCCCTTTCTTCTAACAGACCAAAATACACCCAAAATCTAGTGTGTGGCAATGATCTATTCACCAACCTGATCATATTTGATCATATTCTGTTTTTTTTGTTTTGTTCTGTTTTTGTTTGTTTTTATCTTTTTCTTTTTCTTTTTTCTTTCTTTCCCTTTCTTTTCCCCCAGTTTCAGGTCTTTTCTGATTTATTTAGAGTATATTTTCTGGGGACGTTGTTACCCCGTTAGCATTTTTTTCTCTCATTCATCTATTCTCTTCTGGACAAAATGACAAGATGGAAAAAATCACCTCAACTAAAAGAACAAGAGGCAGTACCGACTGCCAGGGACCTACCTAATACAGACATTAGTACAATGTCGGAACTAGAGTTTAGAAATACTAGCTGGGCTTGAAAAAAGCATGGAAGATATTAGAGAAACCCTCTCTCGAGAAATAAAAGAACTAAAATCTAACCAAGTCAAAATCAAAAAGGCTATTAATGAGGTGCAATCAAAAATGGGGGCACTAATTGCTAGGATAAATGAGGCAGAAGAGAGAATTAGTGATATAGAAGATCAAATGATGGAAAATAAAGACACTGAGAAAAAGAGATAAACAACTACTGGATCACGAGGGCAGAATTCAAGAGATAAGCAATACCATAAGACGAAACAACATTAGAATATTTGGGATCCCAGAAGAAGAAGAAAGAGAGAGAGGTGCAGAAGGTATAATGGAGTAAATTATAGCAGAGAACTTCCCTAATTTGGGGAAGGAAATAGGCATCAAAAACCAGGAGGCACAGAGAACCCCTCTCAAAATCAATAAAAATAGGTTAACACCCCGACATCTAATAGTAAAATTTACGAGTCTCACAGACAAAGAGAAAATCCTGAAAGCAGCTCGGGAGAAGAGATCTGTAACCTACAATGTTAGAAACATTAGATTGGCAACAGACCTATCCACAGAGACCTGGCAGGCCAGAAAGGACTGGCATGATCTATTCAGAGCACTAAATGAGAAAAATATGAAGACAAGAATACTATATCCGGCTAGGCTGTCATTGAAAATAGAAGGAGAGATAAAAATCTTCCAGGACAAACAAAAACTGAGGGAATTTGCAAACACGAAACCAGCCCTAACAGAAATATTGAAAGGGGTCCTATAAGGAAAGAGAGAGCCTAAAAGCAACATAGACCAGAAAGGAACACAGACAATATACAGTAACAGTCACCTTACAGGCAATTCAATGGCACTAAATTCCTATCTTTCAATAGTTACCCTGAATGTAAATGGGCTAAATGCCCCCAACCAAAAGACACAGGCTATCAGATTGGATTAAAAACTAAGACCCATCGATATGCTGTCTGCAAGAGACTCATTGTAGACCCAAAGACACCTCCAGATTGAAAGGTGTCTTTCAAAGGGGGTGGAAAACCATTTAGCATGCTAATGGACACCAAAAGAAAGCAGGGGTGGCAATGCTTATATCAGAAAAATTGGATTTTAAACCAAAGACTGTAATAAGAGATGAAGAAGGACACTATATCCTACTTAAAGTGTCTATCCAACAAGAAGATCTAACAATTGTAAATAACTATGCCCCGAACATGGGAGCAGCCAAATATATAAGGCAATTAATAAGAAAAGCAAAGAAACACATCGACAACAATACAATAATAGTGGGGGACTTTAACACCCCTCTCACTGAAATGGACAGATCGTCTAAGCAAAAGATCAACAAGGAAATAAAGACTTTAAATGACACACTGGACCAAATGGACTTCACAGATATATTCAGAACATTCCATCCCAAAGCAACAGAATACACATTCCTCTCTAGTGCCCATGGAACATTCTCCAGAATAGATCACATCCTAGGTCACAAATCAGTCTGAGCCGGTACCAAAAGATTGGGATCATTTCCTGCATATTTTCAGACCACAATGCTTTGAAACTAGAACTCAATCACAAGAAGAAAGTTGGAAAGAACTCAAATACATGGAGGCTAAAGAGCATCCTACTAAAGAATGAATGGGTCAACCAGGAAATTAAAGAAGACTTAAAAAAAATCATGGAAACAAATGAAAATGAAAACACAACTGTTCAAAATCTTTGGGATGCAGCAAAGGCAGTCTAAGAGGAAAGTATATAGCAATCCAAGCCTTTCTCAAGAAACAAGAAAGGTCTCAAATACACAACCTAACCCTACCCCTAAAGGAGCTGGAGAAAGAACAGCAAACAAAGCCTAAACCCAGCAGAAGAGAAATAATAAAGATCAGAGCAGAAATCAAAGAAATAGAAACCAAAAGAACAGTAGAACAGATCAACGAGACTAGGAGCTGGTTCTTTGAAAGAATGAACAAGATTGATAAACCCCTGGCCAGACTTACCAAAAAGAGAAGAGAAATGACCCAAATCAACAAAATCATAAATGAAAGAGGAGAGATCACAACCAACAATGAAGAAATACAAACAATTATAAGAACATATTATGAGTAACTCTGTGCCAGCAAATTAGATAATCTGAAAGAAATGGCTGCATTCCTAGAGGTGTATCAACTACCAAACTGAACCAGGAAGAAATAGAAAACCTGAACAGACCTATAACCACTAAGGAAATTGAAGCAGTCATCAAAAATCTCCCAACAAACAAAAGCCCAGGGCCAGGTGGCTTCCCAGGGGAATTCTACCAAACATTTCAAGAAGAATTAATACCTATTCTTCTGAAACTGTTCCAAAAAATAGAAATGGAAGGAAAACTTCCAAACTCGTTTTATGAGGCCACCATTACCTTGATCCCAAAACCAGACAAAGACACCATGAAAAAGGAGAATTACAGACCAATATCCTTAATGAACATGGATGGAAATTCTCACCAAAATACTAGCCAATAGGATCCAACAGTACATTAAAAGGATTATTCACCATACCAAGTGGGATTTATCCTTGGGCTGCAAGGTTGGTTCAACATCCGCAAATCAACCAACGTGATACAATACATTAACAAAAGAAAGAACAAGAATCATATGATCCTCTCAATAGATGCAGAAAAAGCATTTGACAAAGTACAGTATCCTTTCTTGATCAAAACCCTTCAGAGTATAGGGATAGAAGGTACATACCTCAATATCTTAAAAGCCATCTATGAAAAACCCACAGCAAATATCATTCTCAATGGGGAAAAACTGAGAGCTTTCCCCCTAAGGTCAGGAACATGGCAGAGATGTCCACTATCACCACTGCTATTCAACATAGTATTAGAAGTCCTAGCCACAGCAATCAGTCAACAAAAAGAAATCAAAGGCATCCAAATTGGCAAAGAAGAAGTCAAACTCTCACTCTTTGCAGATGATATGATACTTTATGTGGAAAACCCAAAAGACTCGACCCCAAAACTGCTAGAACTCATACAGGAATTCAGTCAAGTGGCAGGATGTAAAATCAATGCGAAGAAATCAGTGGCATTCCTATACACCAACAACAAGACAGAAGAAAGAGAAATTAAGGAGTCAATCCCATTTACAACTGCACCCAAAACCACAAGATACCTAGGAATAAATATAACCAAAGAGGCAAAGGATCTGTACTCAGAACACTATAAAATACTCATGAAAGAAATTGAGGAAGACACAAAGAAATGGAAAAACATTCCATGCTCATGGATTGGAAGAACAAATATTGTGAAGATGTCAATGTTACCTAGAGCAATCTACACATTCAATGCAATCCCCATCAAAATACCATCCACTTTTTTCAAAGAAATGGAACAAATAATCCTAAAATTTGTACGGAATCAGAAAAGACCCCTAATAGCCAGAGGAATGTTGAAAAAGAAAAGCAAAGCTGACGGCATCACAATTCCGGACTTCAAGCTCTATTAAAAAGCTGTGATCATCAAGACAGTATGGTACTGGCACAAAAACAGACACATAGATCAATGGAACAGAATAGAGAGCCCAGAAATAGACCTTCAACTCTATGGTCAACTCATCTTTGACAAAGCAGGAAAGAATGTCCAATGGAAAAAAGACAGTCTCTTCAACAAATGGGTTTGAGAAAATTGGACAGCCACATGCAGAAGAATGAAACTAGACCATTTCCTTACACACACAAAAATAGGCTCAAAATGGTTGAAAGACCTAAATGTGAGACAGGAGTCCATCAAAATCCTAAAGGAGAACACAGGCAGCCACCTCTTCGACCTCAGCTGCAGCAACTTCTTCCTTGGAACATCACCAAAGGCAAGGGAAGCAAGGGCAAAAATGAATATTGGGACTTCATCAAGATAAAAAGCTTTTGAACAGCAAAAGAAACAGTCAACAAAACCAAAAGACAACCGACAGAATGGAAGAAGATATTTGCAAATGACATATCAGATAAAGGGCTAGTATCCAAAATCTATAAAGAACTCATCAAACTCATGATCCAATCCAAACAAATGATCCAATCAAGAAATGGGCAGAAGACATGAACAGACATTTTTCCAAAGAAGACATCCAAATGGCCACAGACACATGAAAAAGTGCTCAACAGGGGTGCCTGGGTGACTCAGTTGGTTAAGCGACTGCCTTTGGCTCAGGTAATGATCCTGGAGTCCCAGGATCGAGTTCCGCATCGGGCTTCCTGCTCAGCAGGGAGTCTGCTTCTCCCTCTGACCCTCCTCCCTCTCATATGCTCTCTCTCTCTCTCATTCTCACTCTCTCAAATAAATAAATAAAATCTTAAAAAAAAAAAAAAAGAAAAAGTGCTCAACATCGCTGGGCATCAGGGAAATCCAAATCAAAACCTCAATGAGATACCACCTCACACCAGTCAGAATGGCTAAAATTAACCAGTCAGGAAACGACAGATTTTGGCGGGGATGGGGAGAAAAGGGAACCCTCCTACACTGTTGGTGGGAATGATCCAGCAATTACACTACTGGGTATTTACCCCAAAGTTACAAATGTAGGGATCCGAAGGGGTACGTGCATCCTGATGTTTATAGCAGCAATGTCCACAATAGCCAAACTGTGGAAAGAGCCAAGATGTCCATCAACAGATGAATGGTTAAAGAAGATGTGGTATATATATATATATATATATATATACACACACACACACACACACACACACACACACAATGGAATATTATGCGGCCATCAAAAGGAATGAGAGCTTGCTATTTGCAACGACTTGGATGGAACTAGAGGGTGTTATGCTGAGCGAAATAAGTCAATCAGAGAAAGACATGTATCATATGACCTCACTGATATGAGGAATTCTTAATCACAGGAAACAAACTGAGGGTTCCTGGAGTGGTGGTGGGTGGGGGGGATGGGGTGGCTGGGTGATAGACATTGGGGCGGGTATGGGCTATGGTGAGCGCTGTGATTTGTGCAAGACTGTTGAATCACAGATCTGTACCTCTGAAACAATACAATATATGTTAAAAAAAAAAAAAGAAGAAGAAGAAGATAGCAGGAGGGGAAGAATGAAGTGGGCAGGGAATCGGAGGGGGAGATGAACCATGAGAGACGATGGACTCTGAAAAACAATCTGAGGGTTCTAGAGGGGAGGGGTGTAGGAGGATGGGTTAACCTGGTGATGGGTATTAAAGAGGGCACATTCTGCATGGAGCACTGGGTGTTATATACAAACAATGAATTGTGGAATACTCACTACATCAAAAACTAATGATGTAATGTATGGTGTTTAACATAACAATAAAAAAATTTTAAAAAAAAGAATACAAGCAGTTTTTACAGAGTTCCATACTATTAAGGGGAAAAGTAGACAAAAAAATGTCAAGCAAGCCAATAATTGATAAAGAGGGAGAAAGAGAGACAGAGAAAGAGAGAATAGAAGCACCAAGAAAACATGATAAATAGAATATACAAAATAAGCCACTGCAAATTTACTAGTAATCTCAGTAACTGTGAATAGGTTAGATCTCCCATTAAAAGACCAATGATGGGTATTAAGGAGGGCACGTACTGCATGGAGCACTGGGTGGTTATACGAAAACAATGGATCGTGGATCACCACATCAAAAACCAATGATGTATTGTATGGTGACTAACATAACATAATAAAATCAAAAAAATAAATAAAAGACAATCTTTTGATTGGATAAAAGGGGAGGGGGGAAAGATAGTGAAATCCAGCTTTGTTTTTTGCAAGAGAAAAACAAGGAGACAAGAGGAAGCTGAAAATATTTTAAGTGTTTAAAAATTAAAAAGCATTCATCAAATGCAACCAATTAATCAGGTATATCAGTTACAGTAGTTTGACAAAATATGATATGAACATGTTCAGAAAGTTCTATTTCATGTTGGTAAAGGATCTGCCAAATACACATCAATCCCTTAACCATACAGTTTTAAGTAGAAAGCAAAAGCGATAGAAATACGAGGGGGTCAGCAAAGCCTCATCACCGTGAGAGACAACAATTTGGACAAAGTCCATGGATGAGCCAGAGCCTGCATGCAACACACTCGCCATGACCAGAGAAGGTGGGCTCAGATACCCAGGGGTCAGCTACTTGGGGGTGCAGATGATTGTTTTGACAAGGAAGTGAAACACCTGATTTGTAATATAACCTTTTGGGGAAAGGAAGACACAATTATTTGCTTCTACCTCACAAATTTCATTATTTTCGTGTGATGTTTGAAAGTAGAAGGATCTCTACAGCACAGAAGGCACTGACCCAGTTTAGGACGTTATGCTATGAATTATGTGGACAGGCATAAAACATGAAGTGGAAGAGATAAGCAGTGCTTTGCAGGAAGAGGTTGCAAGAGCATGATACAGAGCGTGTTGGTCCTCAGCCAAGCTCAGCAGAAATAGAGGTCTGTCTTCTGTAAGCGAGGTCCAGGAAGTTACAGATGGCAGTGAGGACAAATGGCCCCTGAGCATCTCAAACTAAAGCTGAGATGCGTGAATGGCGACCCAATGACCTTGGCCACATCTGAGTCATCCTCCACCCCCCTCTTCTCTCTCTCTCTCTCTCTCTCTTCCTTCTTCTGTCTCCTTCCCCTCCTTTTTCTCTCTGTGTTTCTTCCATTTCGTCTTTCCTTTCTTCCATTCCTTCCTCTCTCTCTCTGTCCTCCTCCCTTCCTGCTTTCCTTCCCTGCTTCCTTCTTCCTTCCTTCCTTCCTTCCTTCCTTCCTTCCTTCCTTCCTTCCTTCCTTCCTTCCTTCCTTCCTTCCTTTCTTCCTTCCTTCCTTCCTTCCTTCCTTCCTTCCTTCCTTCCTTCCTTCTTCCTTCCTACTGTACAGTTGAATTCTATGGACCAGTTTTCAACCACAGGAGAAGATCAACATCCAAGTCAATGATGACAGACTTCACATAAAACCCCAGCAAAAAGATTTCGGGGGCGGGGTGGGGAAGCAGCTCATGGTGCCGCGGTTTGGGTGCCAGGAGGCTCAGGTGAGGACCTGCATGTGCAGCCCCGTGAAGAGCATTCTGTCAAGTCAGGCTCCCCGGGGGTGGTTGCCAGCCTCAGGGGTTATCCTGCTCTTTCATTTCTTCACTGCACTTTGCTCACCTTTTCACCACTTACCTGTCCATCATTTCCTCTGCAACAGATGACCTGGGGGGCCTAGGGAAGCTGTGAAGGGCTAATTGAGGCTTCGAGTTTGCAGGTTTATTATCTGTGCCCTGTCTCCGCTTACTGAATATATTTAGAAGTCAGCTGAGAACTTGATATGTTCGTTTGATTTGTGTTAAACTCCATGGCAGGTGAGTCTTGTATTTTAATCTACATGTCTGCTATAAATGGACTTTTTATTGAGCAGTAAATATAACTCTATGAATTGAATTTCTTTGTAAATGATTCATATTTGAAAGATGTATCTAATATTTGTTATTTTAGTTAGCAGGTAGCAAAAGTCACCAAGAGGAGTTTAAATTTGGCAATTTTGTTCATGGGCTTTTCCTTAATTAGGAAACACTGGCCTCAGGTTTTTCAATATGAAAGAGAAGCCTGTTAAAATTGTGGTGTGTGTGTGTGTGTGTGTGTGTGTGTTGGGAGGCAGCCATGGCTGTTCATATTAAGATAGAATTTCCAAATGTATTTCGTTAGTGACTGGACTGCTAAAAGGATCAGCTTTATTTAACCGTAAGCAATGAATGGTTATCGGAAGTGTCTTGTCCCTTAGCATGACAGCAGGGCACTTTCTCCTCCCCAGGCCCTGTTCTCACCAGGCACGCAGTCTGAGAGGCAGGCCGACTCAAATCAGACCACCTGCTGCCCGGGCCTCCAGGCACAGTGAGATTCGCGCAGCCAAGCAATGAGGGATGTGGTCTGCCTGTGTAATTAGCTAAACGAACGGAAAAGGCTTTGCTGACAAAGTGGCGACAAGTGGTCCTATGATAATTACAGAACGGTGTTTCCACATCACACCAATTGGACATGTTTAATCCTGCACCAGGTGCCCCCCATGCAATTAAAACAATGCAGGGAATTAAACGGGCAGAGAGGCATGGGGGAGTAGACTCAGACCAGAAGACAAATCTGGAAGCATTGAGTCCAGCCTGGCTGGGTTCAGCAGCCGGGACACAGGACATAGTGCAGCCCAGTCCCTCGGAATGTCCTTGCCCCGTGGACAGGGCCTCGTCCCAACCTAGGTGCCCTGGACTTAGTGTCACTACCAGTAGGTAAAGATGCAGAAATGGGGCAGACAAGGTACTTCTTTAAGCAACTCTTTGAGGAGGGAAACGGTTATGTTTAATGACCATGAATTCAAGTTCTGCCATGTATTTAGAGTTGTTATGAAATGTATTAAAACAAATTGACAACAAATGCATTCCAGAGTTTATTAGGTTAGGCATGTGACATAAAACACAAAGGACAACAAGCAGGCTACTCATTGAGGCGGACCTGAGATGCCTCTTGGTTTCTCAGAGTCGTAAGGCCGATGCAGCGGCCAAGCCTGTCCTCCCCGCCCTGGGAAACAGTTGTGCCCAGGACAGAAAGAAGCCCTACAGAGAAATCCCACAATGGCAGAATTAGTGGACCACCTTTCAAATCCACAGATTTAAAAATACTTACATTCTCATCTAGCTCTCGTGCAGTGATGATTGACATTTACAGTCACATCAAGTATCACAAAACAAGGCCTTGTGAATGACCTAATTCAAGCTTCAGCCAAATATGAGTAAAGTACCCAGCCTGGAAGAACGGTGGGCAAAATGTGCAGAAAGGAAATGCTTGCCCCCTTGCAGATAAGGGGAACAATGTAAGACAGAATTTCCAGAGTTTCTTCCTAAAACAGATGGGCATGATCTCCGAGAACAGGTCAAAACACAATTCATTTTTTTTACAGCACTTCAGTGAGCATTAGTTTCAGGAATCTGGAACAGAATATGGTATTTGATTATAGAATACATGGAGAATTTTGATTATCAGCTTTTTTTTTTTTTTTGGTTGACAAACACCACAAACCACACAGACATAGCAGTAGGTTTTGCAGCAGATAGGGATAGATGTTTTCAGGGATCATATCTCAGATTCCCATGCTAAATCTATTGTTTAAGGTGATGGAAATATGGAGAGGACATTACACCATTTTGCAGCTGCTAGAAAGCCATGCTTTCCTGTTTTCCTGATTCAGACAATGGAGAAGCTAAGGAGAAAAATAATAGGAAAAGGCTGTCCTATATTTGCTTTTAAAAACTGCATTATTTTGAATGTAGTACATTTTTTAGGTCAAATCTTGCCTCTGTTCTCTTAGTTTTCACAGGAATATTTGTGGGAAAGAGGGCTGGAATAAAATTAGCTAGTGATCACGTCCATATTCTCCAAAGGTTTTTCGGTGATAAAACTCCAGGTCCTATCAGGATGTGTTCAAACAGGGGCTCCTGAATGGAACGTAAGAATAGCAACACGCACGTGTGTGTTTCAGGGAGAGAGATTCATTTCCAACTTAGTTCTTCCTATACTATGTACATAAACACGTTCGCATACGTGTTTAACTTTTTATTCCACCTTTTTGCCTAATCACAGGGAGGGTGTTAGCCTGCATCTCTCCTGTCCTTAAGAAGAAACCCACTTGAGTCACTCACTTTATGCTGCCCAGAAAACACCATGCGGCTGTGTAGCACCAGATATCACGGTTATGATAATCAGGCATGAGGGTGAACCAAAGGGACACCAGCCACAGTGTTGAGCAGCGGTGGGTGCACCCTACAAAAAGCCCCACCGGGTCCGCCACTCTCAAGGCATTTTCGGATAATTGCCCCACCTTTGCTTTATACACTCCTCAGATTCTGGGGCGGGGCTTGCTCTGCATCACTGTGCAAATGAACAAGAGCAAAGAGCAGGGAGCATCCCTGAAATTCAGGAAGGGGCATAGTGGGCTGCATCCTCCCCTTCAATGATCCACCTTGGAGGGAGGGGACGGGACGGAGTGGGTTTGTTCTGAATACAGTTTTTCTAAGTGCATCCTAGAATTATTGAAGTATGGGAAATTCTATTTGGACAAAAGTCTCCATTGTCTTAGAGCTCGCTGCCAAGTGAAGCTGTCTCGCTTTCCCTATCGCCCTGGCCATTCTGCTGCTCGGCAGCTCAGGGACAGAACGGTGCCTGGTATGCCCCTGCCCAGCCCAGGGACACTGTTGGAGGAGTCTGTACATGGCAGAGCCTACCTCTCCCATGCTCCATCCCTTCCATTTCTCAGTCTGTGTCATGGCCCAGGCACCTGGGGAGCTTCTGGATAAAAGGATTGTTGGCCAATGGCCACACAGCCAGTGGGCATTTGTGTATCCACTGCCGTGGGCCCCCATCTCCCCAAACAAGGATTCACATCCCTCAGACAAAATGACAGAGGTATATCAGCCCATTTCTCCCCTTGCATGTTTCACAGTGGGAATCTGTGGTCTTCATGCTGTCGGGATAGGGCGTTTTACCCACGGAGGGATTCAAACATAGAAGCACCGAAGAAGGAATCCGACTCTAAAAATGAGCGGGCACACTTGGGGACCTCAGCCAGTACAAGGTCCCACAGGTCCCCAGAGGGGCTTAGGGGAAGCCTAGAACAGGAATGTCTCCTTCCTTCTAGTGACAAGGTAGAATCGTAAAAGCCTGGAGCTAAAGCTGTTGAATTTGCATTTATTTCATGTAAGTGCCGATATTGTCAGCAACGCATCTGGCCAACTCTTTAAAATCATCTGAATAGTGGCATGGTTGGTTCCCACACAACAGATGGCCAAGGGTCCTATGGCCAGTGGATACAACCTTTGCCTCCTTGGGTGTTAAGCACCAGTATTTCAACTGAGGTCTTTAAAAAGCAGAAGTTCCAAATACTGTGCTAAGTCCTCCAAAACCTTCATCTTTCCTTACACCCACTCCTTCAGTTACCCATTTCCTTAAAAACAAAACAAAACAAAACAAAACCCCTGAAATATAGCATCTACATTTCAAAAATATCTAAAGTGTATTTATTTAACTCTGAGGGCCGTGCACCTGGCAGCTCCTCGTGCCCCAGGTGTCCGCCTCTGGGACAGATGTGTTTCTAAGGCAAAACCAGAAACAGTAGGGCACCCTGGTTCTGACAGGCAGGTTTTGGAATCCCTAGAAGAAAACACACTCCCGTTCTGTTCTACAAGGTGACAGCAACAAGCCTGCAGATGACCTGAGGTCTCCCGGTGCTAGTCAGGCAGTTTTTAACAGCTCTGACCGTTGGTGAATCCCTGAGCTGCTTTCCAGTGACCCAGGCAGAACTGCGTGGGGAGAGAGTACTCTCTACCACTACATAGGGAAGGGAAACCTTTGCAAGTGAGCATTTAAAAATAAATTAAAATTGCTTTGAGTGGTTTTTGTGGTTGCAAAAGATTTGAGCTATTCTCTTTTTTTCTCTCCCTCCCATCTCCCCCACTTTTTTTAAGAAATAGAGAAAAATGTGACAAACGTTCTTCAAGCAGAAAGGGGACAGCGTCCTGCCTGCCCGGTCCCTTTCTTGCAAGCGACAGCCACAAGACAGGATCGTGTTCTCAAGAAGCAATACCAGCTGTGAGCTAGGTTAAGATGCCTTACGATGCCGGCTTTCAAAACTCAGCAGCTCATCCCCCTCACACAGCCTTAATAATCAGAATGAGAGACTTCTCAGGGCTCCGTCCATCTAGGATCAGAGCATTTAAATCCAGAACAGCACGCAGGGAAGGCAGGTGGCATGGGAGGTGTCTCGGGGCTGCACTCACCCAGAGACGAGATGTCTCCAGCTTTTATCCTTGTGTGCGTTCACCTCATCAATAGTCAGTGTGTGTTAATGCAAGTGCATTTAGATGGATTGATTCAAGTATTTGTGGAACAAACCCCAGGTTTCTCTCTCAAGCTCTTTGGAGTACGTGCTTTCAAAAAAGCTTTCAACTCACTTTATACTTCTCCCACACTTTCCAGACTTCACTTGCAAATAAACCCAAGACTATTAGAGACACTAAGAACTAGGAAATGCAATTTCTAAACTTCCAGCATCCTTGCTACCTAAACAGATCAGTGTACTCTGGTCTTTCTGCAGGACTCCAACTATAAAGCTCAGCAGGGCTTGTGATGGGAAAATGCATGAACGCAAATGTAAAGAGATGTTTCCAGTCCTGAATATGTTCCTTTTGACCAAAAAAAAAAAAAAAAAAAAAAGCTTCTTACGTAATTTAACAATTGATTTAGTCTCTGTTCTACCAAGAGGAACGAAACATTCCAATCCTAATTAGCATTAGCAGACCACCCTTTCTTCTTAGATGATTCCAGTGAGCAGAGAAGCAGTTCAAAAGGAGTTCCATTAGCACCTGACTTGTAAGCCCTTGATCCAGAACCAGCGGCAGACATGAAATCAGTCACATTTGAATTTGACAAGATAAGTGAGTGAGAATTGTTAATATTCACAAAATTCCCAAAATGACATCCCAACCCATTGCATCCACTTCAAGAATACCACACACACGTAGAAAATACCTGTATATTCCAAGTGGCCAGGCCTTTAAGAATGTGTACAACTGTTTGCTAAGATTCCAGTCCAGTCTTTTGGAAGGATGTGCCCCCCCGCCCTCCGACGGGGTGTGTAAAGCTCTGAGGATGGTGGTAGCCAATTGTCAGTGTCTCTGGGGCCGTTTCACCTTCAGCAGTCCGTCCCCGGCGTCGGACTACAGAAAACAACCAGGACAGCATTGGAAGCTGCTGTGACCCGCCAAGCACATCTAGACCCCAGGAGAGGCCCACGTGCTCTATGTCCCCGGCAGGGCGACAGCCCTTAGTGAGTGCCCCTGGGCTGACAGCCTGGACAACACCTGCCCCTTGTACTCCGCCTGCTTTGTGTGCCGGTCCTTGCCCTCCCACCTCCCCGCAACTGCCCACCCTCCCACCCCCTCTGGGTGACCTGAGGCCTCCTTTACCTGTACTGATTCTCCAAAGCCCTGCTCTCAGCTCACTCTGGAGCCCAGGAGTAGCTGTCAGCTGCGTTCTGGGGCTTTTTCTCCTTCTCCTTCTCTCTCTTTGCTCTCCGCTTGCGGTAGACCAGTAGCCCTAGAGCCAGAGCCAGTAAGAGTAAGATGGCCACCACGGTGCCCAGGATGTAGAACAACAGCAGCTTTTGTCCGTCGGTGCCCTCATCGCTTTGTTTGGCGGTGAAATCCTCCTCTGTATTCTCCCGACGGCCAGGGGTGACCATGGGGTGATGGGTGCTGGGCTCCATCCAGACACCAGGGGGCCCACTGGGAGCCGGCATGTGGGGTGCGGCCAGGGTGACGGGGGCGTTGTGTGGGAGGGAGGGTCCCTTTGCGGTGGGTGCCTCCTTGGAGGTGCCCTCAGGGTCCCTGGTGGGCCTGGACATTGTGGCAGAATGCACGAGTTTCCCCTCTCTATCTCCTGCATCCTCCCCCTGGGGAGGCCCAGACAGTGGGGCCAGGGATGTGGGGCCCGGGGTGCACGAGACCCCGTCCAGGCCCAGCTCCCAGCCCGGCAGGCAGCCGCAGCGGAAGGAGCCCTGCGTGTTGAGGCACAAGCTATCACAAAGGCTGTTCTCCGTGTCCGCACACTCATCCACGTCCTGGCACTCGGTGCCTTCCGCCCCGGCCAGAACATAGCCCTTCTCGCAGGAGCAGTAGAAGGAGCCGTCGGTGTTGGTGCACTCCTGGGCGCAGGGCGAGCGGCCCGGGACACACTCGTCCACATCCCGACAGGTCCCCTCCCCGGGGCCGCCGGGCTCGTAGCCCACCCAGCACTCACAGCGGAAGCCCCCAGGGGCGTTGACACAGGCCTGCGGGCAGGGGGAGTCCTGGCACTCGTCCATGTCCATGCAGTCCCGCTGACTTGAGTCCAGCTGGTAGCCCTGGGGGCAGCGGCATGTGTAATTCTTCCCGTGGGGTGCCGGGACACAGGTGGCTGCCCCCCGGCACGGGCTGGAGCTGCAAGGGTCCCGGGAGGCACAGGTCACCAGGTCGTCGAGCAGCCGGAAGCCCGGCCGGCAGCCGCAGCGGAAGGAGCCGTCACCCCCCTCGAAGCAGTCCTGCTGGCAGCCCCCGTTGTTGAAGCTGCACCCATACTGGGGGCTGATGCAGAGGGGGCCCGAGCTGCCCCAGTCGAACACATCGGGGGCCTTCTCCCTGCACATGAAGTAATCCTCCTGACCAGCTTCCCCGGCCCCACAGACCACAGTAGCCGCAGAGCCGAAGGGCACGGCCTCCAGGGAAGAGCTGGTGGCATTGAACGGGGTCGTGTAGTTCACCCGGCCTGGGCCCCCCAGAGCCAGAGGCTGGCACATGCCTTTGAAACTGAACTTGCACACAAAGCCCTCGATGTTGCTTCCCGGAGAGCCCGGGCTCCCGCAGGGGCCCTCGGACCACTTGGGGAGGTGGCTGGCATGGGACGGCTGGGACAGATAGAGCAGCAGGGACACACAGCGCCTGGAGATGCAAGAGCTCCTGACCTCCTTGTTCCAGTTGGTGTAAAGCGTGTCCTCCCCACCGCCCACCCAGCTGAAGCCTTTCAGCGGCAGGCTGGGGTCCAAGCACTTGGCCTTCTCGCGCTGGAGCCCGATCCAGAACTTGCCCATCCGAGCTGCCAGGGGCGCCTCCGACTCCAGGAGCTGGGTGAGGGCTCGCTGGGTGTGCCGGGCCTCCTCCTCAGTCCTCACCGTGGCCAGGTTGCCGCCGTTCCTGCTGCAGTGAAGCTGGGCCTCGGCCGCACTCAGCTTGCCCCAGTGCGCAGTGTAGCAGGCCCTGCCCGCGCACACCGCGGCCTCCCTGTGAGCGCCGGCCCCTGCCCGGGGCTGGCCCAGAAGCAGCCTCAGCAGCAGCAGCAGCGGCAGCCCAGCGCAGGTGGCCATGATGGCGCCGCGTCCCTCCCGGCGGGAGGCTGGTGGCCCTGCGGTGACAGCCGCAGGCGAGCTGAGCTCCGAGGAGAACCGAGGGCTCAGACGCAGACGCTCTGGCCCAGGGAGGAACACAAAGACTGAGGGCTTTCACATCCCCCTGACCCAAGGCGCATCCTGTACTGTTGTACTTCTTACTTCTTACCGGATACTGGGGCTTCCTGCAGTGAATAGTGTTCTGACTCCTGTCGCCTTCATCACGGTTTTGTTGTTCATAGAAGAGGTCAGACGGCTGCGCTGGGTCTCTGGCTAATCTCTGGGGAAATGTAGCAGCGTGAGGGGCAGGCAGTTCCAGCTCAGAGACGCCCGCCGCTTTATTTGGGCTCCCTTGTCTTTCCCATCTGCAGGACGAACTTAAATGGCAAGCTACAGAGTGAGTGGAGACTTTGGGGGACTAGGAACTTGAAAAAGCTCACTTAGTAACCCATAATAAAATTCCACTTTGGTTTGCAAACAATCAGAAGGAAAAAAAAAATTCTCAGACTTGAGACATGAGGCCACGGATGGTTATAATTTTCAGCCTTTTTTAGAAGCAAACTGGATTTTTCTTCTGCCTATCTCATGTTCCCTTTGGCTTTGGAAGTCTTTTTTCTTTTATCCCCTCATCGTGAACTTTAAATAGATGGGCAATTTTTAAATAGGAACTGGGCCGTGGGAATGACGGATTGTCTAACACAATGCCAAGCTCCTAAAGAGTATTAAACCAAATGGGATGGAATTTGGCAGTTTTCAGGGTTTCACAGTGCAAATACTGTGTTATGAGGTGGCAGTGTCACAAAAAGCATCAGAAAGAAAAGAGGAAAATGTTTCTGGCCTCATGGCCCTGAACTTGCATTCCCGACTCCCCCGGCTCAGGGTTAGCAGGAAGGGCCGGAGTTCTGAGAATCCCGGCCACAGCAGGCCCCTTCCTCCCAGCAGCTCATCAAAGGCCCTTGAAGCAAAGGGTGCTTTTCCTGAAGTCGCAGATGTGTTAGTCATCGGAACTGTCTTCCCCCAGAAGTAGACCCTGAGACACAGATTTGAGACAAGTCATTTATTCGAGAGGAGAAGTCAGACAGGAATGGGGGAAACCAACAGAGGGTACCTGAGTGCGCAGTAACACTGAGGCTCCTGGAGCATGGTCCCGAGGGAATACTCTCAGTTTTCTGAGCCAAGGAGACAGGGCTGTGGCAGCTCTCTTCCAGCTACCCTCCTATTGGAAGCGGCAAATTCTTGATACTCTGGGCTGACAGTGAGAACCTAGTTCACCAGAAGGAACACGCAGGAGGACAATGGCCGGCAGCTACCAAGGGGCTATGGGCATGGCACCCGTGTCTGCTACATCGGCTCTCCACAGAGATTTGAGTTAGGGTGTCATGGGGGTTATGAACTCACTAGTTTTCAGCCTCCCCAAGGCATAAGGTGCCCATCTCAGACTCTAGTTGGAGACCCTTCAGAGGTGTCCTTTATGTTCTTCTTATTTTAATAAGATATTTGAGATAGTCCAGGAATCCTCTCTCAGAACCCCTAGCATCCCCCTGTGCTCTTTGGTGCCATCTATCCACCCACTCACCTCTCCATCCATCCATCCATCCACCCATCCATCCATCCACCCATCCATCCATCCATCTATTCATCTATCCACTCATCCATCTAACCACCCACTCACCTCTCCATCCATCCACCCATCCATCCCTCCATCCATCCATCCATCCGTCCATTCACCCATCCATCTATCCACCCACTCACCTATCTATCCATGCATTTATCCATTCATCCAGCCAGTCAATCAGCCAGCAAGCCAGCCAGTCAATGTTATTTA
The DNA here is from genome assembly GCF_029215605.1 of Mirounga angustirostris. Classification (NCBI taxonomy): domain Eukaryota; kingdom Metazoa; phylum Chordata; class Mammalia; order Carnivora; family Phocidae; genus Mirounga; species Mirounga angustirostris. Next base: position 90,614,109 of record NW_026991718.1, on the reverse strand, counting down.
AGTCTCTACCATGCACTGGGCTAGGCACTGGGATTAAAGGAGGGAACTCCTGCCTTCATGACCCTTGAAGTCTGTTAGAGTGGACAGATTTGAACATGTTGGACAGTTGTAGCTATGATAGATACTACAGGGAGAAGTTGAGGGTGTCAGCAGAGGTACTGCCCTGGTTGGGACATGAGCAGTAGGACTGGCTCCTCTGATGGAGAATGCCAACAAAGCTGGAATCTAAAGGAGGAATAGTTAAGAAGGAGAATGATTTCCATATGAGGGAACAGCACAGACAGAGGCCCTGTGGTGTGAGGGTTGTGACCTTTATAAGGGTGTGAAGGACAGACCATGAGACTGGAGCCTGAAAAATGGGAGGGAAGACCCAGGGAAAGAGGAGCTCTGTGAGCCCAAACAATAAAGATTTAGGGTTTTGTTCTGAAATCCATGGGGAAACACCCAGGGGCCAACCTGCTGAGACTGCATGTAGAGGATTGGAGAGCAGGCTAAAGGGCCCCAGTAGTATGGGGGAGTCACTCAGCAGGCAACTGCAGGTTTGCAGGCACAGATGACAGTGACTTGAGCTGGGCTGGTCCCCTGGATTAGGGACAGCAGATTCAGGAAATGATATGGGTCTAGAACAGGATGTTCTTGGCATTGGTGGAGTAAGAGTGGAGGACATGGGAAGTATGCAGAAGGACTTCATCGCTCTCTGCTTATACCAGCAAGGGTTGGGGATCCTGGAAGGCTGTGTTCACTGGAGGTAGAGAAATGGGGCTGGACCAGAGAACAATTGGAGAGAGTCTGCCTCTTGGGGCTGAGGATCTCCCTGCTTCCTTAGGACTCTGAATTCACCCCCTTGGAAAACTGGGGAAGTAGCCAGGTTCAAGGGATCCTGGGAAGGCTGGAGTCCTGGCTACAGGACACTGTAGCTAGGTGAATATTTAGCCTTGGTGAGAGGGTCAGTGTTGACTTCTTCCTGGGAGAAGAAGCTGCATTTCTAAAGCTTTATTTACAGGCCAGCGACTTCTTAACATTTTATAAACTCAATCTGATGATGTTGGCCTTGATTTGCTGTACAACCTGGCATACACTCATAGCACAGAATCTTCCTCCTGATTTAGCCTCCTGTCTGTGTAGCCCAGAGCTAGATTCCTCAATTAACTGGTGTGATCATGCAGGATTCACCCAGCATCCTGCTTGGTTGGTGCTTAAGGAGGTGGGCTGAATGAGTGACTTACAGCTTATGAACCAGTCTGACCCCCAGATCTTTGTCAGGGTATTCTTTTGCTGGCAGCTCTTCATCTTTCACGTGGGAACTTCCAAATCAACTCCTCTTCACTTAGCCAAGTGTTGACATCATAAAGAAGAAAATGAAGCAAGGAAATGTGCTGAGTTTATTCATTCATTAACCCAGGGAATATTGTAAAGCACCAATGGCAAGAAAGACCATGTACAGTGCAAGAAGCTCCCAGCTCTTAAATTTATGGATCCTACTTCATTATCTCCAGTAACCTGGTTATCTAAGCCTTGTTCTTCCTCCCCTTCATCTGTAAATAAGGACATGGGAACCAGCGCCTCTGGATGCCTTTCTTAATCTAGTGTCAACAACAGTGAACTCATGTAATTACATATCTTTCCCTCTTCTGGAACTGGAGAGAAAGCAGACCAGTGAGAGAGCAGGACCAGAGACCACTGCTGCCCTCACGGTGCAGCAGAAGGAACCAAACCAGCTGTCTAAACCACATGGGTGCAGTTGGCCTCATACTGACCCAATGACTGTTAAATACAGCGCAGTTTCTCTATTGATTATCTCCCCTCCCCTTGTGCCTCCCAATTTCTGACTTCCACTCTGATCCTTGATCCTTCAGTCACCACTGGCTGAGCTTGGCTGAGTTAACTCTCGCAGGACCTGATGGCCTGAGGTCTCTAGCTCCAGGGATTCTGCTGTCCTCTTCCACCCATAAGGAGGTGGCACAAGCATTTAGGGGGTGGATTTGGGGGCATGATGTTTTGTGAGCTCAGCGGAAGAAGTAGAGCTTACTTTTACCAGGTGGGATTTAGCTGAGTTCACAAAGTATTGGAAATTGTTTGGATGCTGACTTGGAGGAAATTCTGAACCTCATGTACTGAGTTCCTCCTTGGATGACAAGTTATCACCTTTTACTTAGAACATAGATTTTATCAAACCTCTCTGAAGATTGATAGTTAAAAAACAGGAATCAGCAGCGGGGAGACCAGAGAGCTTTCCTTGGCAGATTTTTTAATGCAAGTCACATTAAATGTTCTAGAACAATCATAATCCTATTAGCATGGTGTAAGCCCTGAGCCATGACCCCAAACTGTCTACTTTTATTCTGTACTCATTTATCAATGAGTACTGAGCTTTCTTTTTAAATTGTCTAAAAATTTACTTCTATATGAAGCAAATATTTAACAAATATTGTTAAAATATCTATACTACACAAAGCAATCTACACATTCAATGCAATCCCTATCAAAATAACACCAGCATTTTTCACCAAGCTAGAACAAACAATTTTAAAATTTGTATGGATTCAGAAAAGACTCCAAATAGGCAAAGTAATGTTGAAAAAGAAAAGCAAAGTGGGAAGCATCATAATTTTGGACTTTGAGTTATATTACGAAGCTGTAATTATCAAGACAGTATGGTACTGGCACAAAAACAGACATATAGATCCATGGAACAGAATAGAAAACCTAGAAATGGACCCTCAACTCTATGGTCAATTAATCATCCACAAAGCAGGAGAGAATATCTAGTGGAAAAAAGACAATCTCTTCAATGAATGGTGCTGGGAAACCTGGACAGCCACACACAGAAGAATGAAACTAGACCACTTTCTTACACTATACACAAAAATAAATTCAAAATGGATGAAAGACCTAAATGTAAGACAGGAATCTATCAAAATCCTAGAGGAGAACACAGGCAACAATCTCTTGACCTCGGCCCTAGCAACTTCTTACTAGACACATCACCAGAGGCAAAGGAAACAAAAGCAAAAACAAACTACTGGGACTTCATCAAGATAAAAACCTTCTGCATAGCAAAGGAAACAATCAACAAAACTAAAAAGCTGCCTACGGAATGGGAGAAGATATTTGCAAATGACATATCAGATAAAGGGTTAGTATCCAAAATCTATAAAGAACTTACCAAACTTAACACCCAAAAACCAAAAAATCCAGTCAAGAAATGGGCAGAAGACATGAATAGACACTTTTCCAAAGAAGATATCCAAATGGCCAACAGACACATGAAAAGATGCTCAACATCATTCGGCATCAGGAAAATACAAGTCAAAACCACAGTGAGGTACCACCTCATACCTGTCAGAATGGGTAAAATTAACAACTCAGGAAACAACAGATGTTGGCGAGGATGCGGAGAAAGGGGAACACTCCTACACTGTTGGTGGGAATGCAAGCTGGTGCAGCCACTCTGGAAAACAGTATGGAGGTTCCCAAGAAGTTAAAAATAGAGCTACCCTACAATTCAGCAATTGCACGACTAGGTATTAATCCAAAGGGTACAAAAATGCTGATTCCAAGGGGCACATGCACCCCAATATTTATAGCAGCACTATCAACAATAGTCACATTATCGAAAGAGCCCAAATGTCCATCGACTGATGAGTGGATGAAGAAGATGTGATGTATAGGTATGTATGTGTGTATATATATATATATATATATATATATATATAATGGACTATTCCTCAACGATCAAAAAGAATGAAATCTTGCCATTTGCAACAATGTGGATGGAGCTAGAAGGTATTATGCTAAGCAAAATAAGTCAAAGAAAGACAAATACCGAATGATTTCACTCATACGTGGAATTTAAGAAACAAAACAGAAGAACATAGGGGAAGGGAAGGAAAAATAAGATAAAAACAGAGGGGGAGACAAACCATAAGAGACTCTTAACTGTAGAAAACAAACTAAGGGTTGCTGGAGGGGCGGTGGGTGGGAGGATGGGGTAGCTGGGTGATGGGCATTAAGAAGGGCACTTGTTGTGATGAACCAGGGGGCGGCTTATAGATCATCCAACTTTTTTTGCTTTCAAGAGATAGAACACCTCCACCCTCCGTTCAAATCCCACTCTGTCACTTAGCAGCTGTGTGACCTTAGTCAAGCTGCTCAATCACTCTGTTCCTCATTGTGTAGCACAACAATCTGTGACTGTTTCCTCTACTGCAGTGGGAGACAATGCAACTGCAGGTCTCCAGGGACTTTGTGGAGACTAAATGAGTTCGCACCTCCAGCACTCAGAACAGCGCCTGGCAGGAGGTGAGCTACCATCACACCGGGAGGCTGAGGAACTGAGACAACCCAGACTCTCCCTCTACAACTGAAGTTAGAGCCTCGGTTCAGGCATTTGCTGGCTTTGGGATTGGACCCACCTAGCCTCCAGAGATGTTGGTTTCCTCGTCTGTGAAACGGTGAAAATATGAGTCACGATGCCATCATGTTGTGAGCATTAAATTTACAGAGACAATAGCTGTACGCACTTCCTTTGGGGGCTAAGGCAGAGCAGACCCTCAGGAAGTAAGAGTCCCTGTTACTAGATTTGCAAGGAAACAGAAAAAAATCAGGCACCACGCCTCCACACCCATCCCCACTGAAGAAAAGCTAAAAAGGACAAAAACACCCAGTTGCATTTGGCAGAGATTCGGAGGTTTTCTTTTTCAGACTCCCCTGCCTTCAAGTCTTGTTTGGCTCCTTGGCTGATTAAACATTCTTCTTTAGAGCATTATTGATTTTTCCACATTTTGTAAACAGTCTCCTAACATAATTTATCATGCACAATATTTATAGAAAACTTGACTGGGCTGCATGTTGTTTTTAAGGTTAACTGGTATTTACCTCCTGGCAACTGGCTTTGAGAAGCAAAGGCCGCTTGTCAGCATTTGGAAAGAGATAAATCACAAAGACGAATTGTGCTTTTTGGCAGGGTCTTTTTACACTTTTCATCTCCAGCAACAGCTCTGGGCATGAAATAGAAGGTTGCGAATCATGCTTCCGTGGCTGAGCTGGGCGATTTGCAGGGTCCGTTTGGCATTTACAGCAGTCTCGGTGGTTCCAATAAGCTGTCATAGCAATTTGGCCCTATTTAGACAATATAATTTTATAGAAATACAAATGATCTATTTGGCCTGACTTGCCAAGTTTTGATTCTCCATGAAATAAGAACAGTAACACAATAGTTGTTTGAAAGGAGGTCATGTAGGTTGAATAGATAGAATTTTATTGCCTTTGGGAGGCTGAGTGGGGAATCTTGGGGCTTTCCTAGAAGGATAGACTAGATCTAGAGAAGCAGGCGACTCAAGCATCCATTGAGAACCTGCAGGTACCAGGGAGGTCCAGGCCCGTGCCCAGGACCCGGCAGGCAGGTGCTAGACCGCCCTCTGCAGCAGGGAGCCTGGGCTGCAGGGGAGCCGTGTGCCCTGCTCCAGGAACACACAGAAAAGTCGGGCCTCATCTTCCTAGGTCAGAGCTGTTGCCTGGTTGCAGTTGGCATCCTCAAACTCAAGCGATTTAGTACAAACGGGAATAATAATTCCCACCTCCTGTAGCTGTGATTGCTAATAAATGTGACACTTCCTAGCCATGTGACTTTGCAAGCATCTGTCCTCCCTGGGCCTCAGCTTCCTAATGTAGAAGCATGTGGATTAAATGAGATGACTTAGTAAAACTTTTGGCAGTCAGTGCTTTACCAACAGTTGCCATCATCAGCCACGTGGATAGAGTCTCACATTCCCCACGTGACAGTTTTAGGATTATTTCTGCTCTAGTTGGTTCTGGAAGCAGCCTCCACACACAGGCCAGTGGTCGCGCCATGCTCCATAGCACCGCACTGGACCCAGGGAAGCCCGACAGCCTGCTGCAGGGGTCTGGGGGGAGGGAAAGCAGGGCAAACAGGACAGGGTAGGGACACAGCTGTGCCACGGCCCCGGTGGCCAGGGGACGCCTCCAGGTAACACAGACAGGTGCTGGCCACTGTGGTCAGTGACATGGTGAGGCTGTGGGTGCGAGTGGGCACCCAGGGCACGATGACAGAGAAAAGTCCTTATTAATCAGGCATTCCATCCACGACTGCATTGTCCTGGACAAGAAGACCTGGTTGATACCCCAATACCAGCACCAAATCCTGTTAACACTTACAAGAGTCAAAGTAGAGATGGCCCACGATGTGCAGAGAATTCCACCATCATGGCTGCCCATAACGTAATTAGCTGCCCATGCTTGCACTCAGTTTGCCTAATTATATTTCACCGGTGGCGAAGTTTCATCACCCTGCTGCTTTTCTCATAAACGTTCTGGATTGTGTCTAGTTTCCATCTGAAACTATGAATCACATGGCTCACGCCCTACCTTTCTCCAACATGGCAAGGGAAACATTCCTGTTGGCAGGACCCATCCCAGCCTACCTCCTATGAGCATCCTGGCTTGTCTCATCTCCTTTTCCCAGTTCTTCCTAGAAAAAAGTTGGAACGTGGCTGGATCCCCAAGCCCGGGAGAATATAACAGTGCTGTAATATTCGGTGTCTCTCAAGTGGGAAGTGCCACTCCCAGTTGGTGACAATCAGTCATGGCAAAACCTCGTAACAGCTTCTAGACGTGAGGCTCTTTACCAGAATGAGAACTGTCGGTCCCAGGCTAGGTCCAGCTCCTGGACATTTTTTATTACAGTCACACAGTGTTTTTAAAATTTTGAATTAATTCTCAATATCTAAGGAGTGTAAGATTTTGCATAAAGATGTGGATTTCTGGCTGCTTCTGACAAATCAGGGTGTGTAGCAAAGCTGGCCTCCTGCCGACATGGCAACCAGTGGCCACACCAGGCTCACAGGGGCTGCTGTGCTGGCCCCAGTGTCCACCACCTCAGCTCCACTAAGTAGCATCCCGGTAGCCCACCCGTCTTCCGCCTAAAACCAGGATCATTCTTCAGCTGAAAGTTACCCGGGCTCTATCCAGAATTCTGTGTGTCCTTCTCTCTCTCTGAAGTAGGGTGTGGGAAGTCCTTCTACTGACAGCATCTTATGACTCCTTGATGCCTCTCCAATGGATGCTCTCTTGCTATTCCAGAGAGGAACTCAGTTGTGTATCTTTTGGCAATAAGCTTCAGGAGGTGCTGGGAGATTCCTCTATCTAGTGGGTAAACCTGGACAGGTCCGAGCTGACGACGTGCGCATCTCCCTGGCCAACACTGGAACCTGGGCAGACACATGCCACAGGCTGTGCATGTGGTGCGAGGGAGAGTGCTAGGCGCTGGCCCTCAAACAGAGACGTGAGAGGGTCGTCCTGTCCTCTTGAGTGCTGCTTTACAAAGCTGCTGGGGTCAGGACAAGCTGGCATGGCTGCGAAAGCAGAAACCAAGAGACAACTAGGAAACTGGGACCTCAAAGGCATCACTGAATTGCTGCATTAGCCAACCCTGAAATCACCCCACCTGAGCCTTGTCGGATAGAATGATAAGCATTTTTGATGGTTTGAACAACTTATACTTTGGCTATCACTTGCAGCCAAAAGCATTCATTCCATATTTTTGAGTCCTAAAGACTTTAGCCTGTGGGACAAAAGCTGACCCGGAAGACTTTCAAGCTTTTCCCGGGTCTGTTTTTCAAAGAACATCCCCACACAACAGTTCTAGGGGTCAAACTATTTCCCTCACCCATATTGGAAGAGAGAAAAGTATTCTCATTGGGCTATTTCTCATGGAAAATAGGTGGGAGGTGGGAGGGATGGGGTTGCTGGGTGATAGACACTGGGGAGGGTATGGGCTATGGTGAGTGCTGTGAATTATGTAAGACTGTTGAATCATAGACCTGTACCTCTGAAACAAATAATACATTATATGTTAAAAAAAAAAGATGATAGCAGGAAGGGAAGAATGAAGGGGGGAGATCGGAGGGGGAGATGAACCATGAGAGACTATGGACTCTGAAAAACACACTGAGGGTTCTAGGGGAGAGGGGTGGCGGGATTTAGCCTGGTGATGGGTATCAAAGAGGGCACGTTCTGCATGGAGCACTGGGTGTTATACACAAACATTGAATCATGGAACACTACATCTAAAACTAATGATGTAATGTATGGTGATTAGCATAACATAATAAAATTAAATTAAAAAAATAAAAATAAATAAAAAAGAAAATAGGCCCTCCCCTGCCAGGGGCTGACAGTGAGGGAGGTGGCTGCTTATACCTGCCAATAATCCGGATGGTGGCATGGAACAGCCGCAAAGACACATTTGGAAAGACCAGCAGTGGTCTGGCTGTCCATGCTCCAACAGCCTTCAGGCACCTTGGGGTCCAGCGACGACAGCAGGGAGCAGTGGATGGCACAGAGGGGGCCGCGGCACACCTGCCTGAGCTGGCCGGAGACCTGGGCCTGCACCTGCCATCACCTTCCAGTTTCGCAGGGGAATGAAGTGGGTGGCCGAGAGAAAGCTGACACACCAGACTGCTGCAGGTTCCAACATGCAGAAGCCACCTCAGATCCACACTGGAAGCAGGACTGGAGCCTGTTTGGGATGAAACACGATGATGTCACATCACACAAAGCAGGGGCAGTCCCTCATGATTTCCTACAAAGGTTAAGTCCGGAACCCCCAGGGGCTACCTGCACCTCACCTGAGGGGGGATTCAGCAAGTGTGTTTTGTTTCTTTCAGCTCTTGTGTCAAAAAGGCAGAAGTGACTTCGGTGTGTGCTAGCGATTCATCTTGGAGCCCCCCAGACAGATGATAATTTTCAATGGTGACTTCTTTGCAGGAGTTCGGTGGTCACTTTGCAAAACCAGCTGGTTCCATAGAATTCAATGAAACAAATGTATTTCCATTCGACTCAACGTTTCAAGCTAGAGGTGGTAAGGGTGCGGAAGGGCAGTAATTTGCTTTACTAGGAAACTGTGTCATTCAAGAGATCAATATAGGGTCATAAAGGATGTGGGTGACCTGCTCCGCCTGAGGTTTACGGTTGATTTCTTCTCCCTGTAATGTAGCAAACTGATTCGTAAAGGCACAGAGCAGAGGTTGACATCTCAGCTCCATGGAACGCCCTGCCCTGCCTGGGAAGGCTGAGTCAGCCGCAGTCGAGGCTGGCTTCACCAGGTCCTTGCACCTGCCTGGGACTTGCTGTGAAAATGTGCCTGCAGGACAGCTCATCCCTGCTCTACCAATACCATTCTCACCTCCTGCCACCGCCATGCTCCTCACAGTGGCGTGTGTCACCTCTGCCTCCCCACCTTTCTCACTTCTCTCTTTTCTGCCTCTTTGATGTCCTGAAGCTGCTCTCACAAAGGTCGGACCTCTGTGGTGTCTGCCCATGTCAGTCCTCAGTTACTCGACCTTCTGACTTTCCTTCCGGTGTCCTTCCTTCTGGTCAGAATCCTCTGGTCAAGGACACCAGGTAGTCCACATCCTCTAAGATTCTTCCCCTGGTGGCCATCCTCCTGGGTCCCTGTCCCTCCATGTTTCACTCTCCCCTGCCTGACCTCAGCCACCCAAACACCCATTACTGACTTAGCTACCTACTTCTCACCTGGACTGCTCTGGGTCACCAAGACCAAAGTCATGTTCACTTTCTGCCCATCCCCATGAAGCACACATTTATCCAGGACATGCAGGGGCATCTTTACCTCCTACCTCCCCCGACCTCTTATAGATGTCATCGAGCCCAGACTGGCCTTCTCCCTGCCCAGTCACTTCCTGTGCTGCATCTCCACCACCACTCTGGGGACCTCTGCACTGGGCTCCTGGGGGGATGCTATCTCCACTCCTGCCTCTCACGCTCATGCTGGAAGGGGAAATCACTTTAAAGTATAAATTTGGTCCTTTCTTCCCCCGCCACACACATCCGCCACAATAAAACCCTGCTGAGGCTTCCCACTGCTCTTGGGAGAAAAACCAAAATCCTAACATGGTCTGGTTAGGTCTGGTACTTTTCTCCCTTCTATTCCCATCTCTGTGCTCTCCAGACGCAACCCTATGGGGGGCTACAGGGTCCTCCCACAGGGCATCTGCAAGCTATGTACACTGGCCTGCTTACACACACACACACACACTTACATGCATGCACACCTACACATACACCCCTATACACACACACGTACATGCACCCCTATATACACATACCCACACGCCTATACACACTTACACATATTCACATACATATACTCCTATACAGGTGTTTACAAACTCATCTACACACATATCTATACACACACAAATATGCACTCCTATACACACTTATACACACACAAACATGTATTCCTATACACATACCTATACACACAAATACTCCTCTACACATACACATATACACACGTATGCACACACTCTTATGCACACAGCCACACACATTCCTACTCACAATACACACATGCCTATAGACACACACTCCTATACACACACATATACACATACACATACTCTGATACACACACATGTAGACATGCCTATACACACGTAAACGAGTTAACTAGTTAACCTTTTAACTTCTTTAGGTGTTGGTGGAGCTGTGCCCATCTTCTCAGAGTAGATCCAAACTCCCTGTTATTTGCTCTCAGAGCAAGTCTCCCCACATTGCACCTCTTCTTCCTGGAACTTCATACATTTGTAACTTCACATAGGCATGTGGGACACAGTGTCTCCCTCCAGTAACTGCAAACCCATCAGAGCTGGAAACTTGTCTTTCTTGCCATCCCTGGTCCCTGGTGCCTGCTACAAGGAGTATGTGGTCAGTAACTATTTGTTGAATGAACTGAGGAATCCCCAGGATGAGTATGGAGGGAAGGAAGATCAAGCAGGGGAAGGCCTGTTCAGCTGGGAAATCCAATGGACATTTGGGATGCACATTGCCAATTTGTCTGAGGTATTTACAGTTCAGAAAGAGGAATGTTCAAATTTAAAAACAACGGAGGAGGGTTTGCTGGGCTGGCCTCTGGCCCCTTCTGCTTATAGTTCCTCCATTCATGAAAGGGAATGAAAAACAATCCATGCCTGCCTTACACTGGCCTTCACCATTGCTCAGCAGACCCCTTCTGTTTGTGTCAAAACCGTTTCTCCATCTCCACCATCCTGAGGGCATGGGCATTTGAATCCCGGAGGACACACCAAGGATCCCATTGTGCTTTCCTTCTTTTGTTAACAACAGGGTCCTTAAAGTTCTCAAGTAGGGTTGCCATTGAGATATTATTTTCAAGGTCCACCACTCAAGTGTTCCTTCTTGACTTTCCTTCTCTTTGTGTGTCTTTTTGCAAAACATTAAAGCCCACTGTCTGAAATACACTGCAAAATGCTTTTAAAGGAATAACAGCAACACAAAGGTGATGATTAGAACAAGCACAGAAATGGGAACAGCAAGAAGAAAGCAATCGGGTCACACTCAGTTTTCATCATCCTTTAAAGCATCCCCATTTGAAGCAAAGTCTCTCTGATGTGCAGTGTTCAGCTTGAATATTCTTACCTTCAAAAGCAGGAAGGGCAGGGCAGAGACGAAGTGCATCCCTAAGGCTGCCAGTGAATCTGCACCAGGAGGAAGACCAGGGATTGGAACCCACCAAGCACCACTTCTCCTGGCTCCTGTGGTGACACTGGACATGAGGCTCATTGTCAGTCACATATGAGAATCACCGTGGGAGTGTGACAAACTGCAGTGCCAAGCCCCAGGCTGGGCCAAGTAAATCAGACTCACTGTGGGTGAGGCCTGGGCTGGGTGTCCCCTCTCCCTCCCCCTCTCTCTCTCTCTTTCACACACACACATACACACACACACACACACACACACACTCCCCCAGACCCACCCACACAGCATTGAGAAACACAAGGCTGGAAGAGTCCAAGTATTCAACATACACTCACTGAACAGAGCTGTGGTCTCACCTTCAGAGAAGAGCATAACTATAGCTCCAGTGGAAACTTTTTTACTACCAGCTAACATTTGCCTGGATATGTGTGTGCACTGTCATGCACAGAGCCCTTAGGCTGAGCCACAGGACATCTGAGCAGAGCACAGATCTATGATAACTGAGAGTTCAAAGGACTTTCTTACACTTTATCTCATTAATCCTCTTACTCACCGGCAAGGGAGGGAGGCCCTCCCAAGATCACATGTTAAGATGAGTAATGGCAATCCTCTCTGAGCTGGAATGCTACACCCAAGACCAACTTGGAGGAGTGATGGAGGGGCCAGGAGTAATGATGGAGGAGCCAGGAGCCAGAAACAATGGACAATCCAAGACTGATGAAGTAGCTAAAAGTGATGATACAGCCAGGTGTGATGTTGCACCCAAGAGTGACTGGTCCCAAGAATGATGGGACCAGAAGTGATGGTGGGACCAGGAGTGATGATGGCATCAGGTATGATGATGCACCCAGGAATGATGATGCACTGGGGAGTGATAATGGGACCAAGAGTGATGTTGGGACCAGGAGTGATGGTGGAGCCAAGAGTGATGGAAGAACTAAGAATGACAGAGGATCCAGGAATGATGATGGGAGCAAGAGTGATAGTGAGACCAGAGATGATGATGGGACCAGGAGTGATAATGGGATCCAGGACGATGATGGGACCAGGAGTGATGGTGCACCCAGAAATGAAGGAAGAGCTGGAAGTGATGGTAAGGCCAGGAAGGTGACAGTGAGACCAGGACTGATGATGGGTCTAGGAGTAATGGTGGGACCAGGATAAATGACGCATCCAGGAATGACAGATGAGCCAGGAGTAATGGTGGGACCAAGAGTGATAATGTACCCAAGAACAATGGAAGAACTAGGAGTGATGATGGGGCTAGGATTGATGGTAGAATCAGGAGTTTACCATTGATGGTGAGACCGGGATTGATGGTGGGACCAGGAGTGATGGGGAATGAGGTGATGATGTACCCAGGAATGACAGAGGAGCCAGGATTGGTGACAGAACTAGGATTGATGGTGGAACCAGGAGGGATGATGCACCCAGGAATCACAGAGGAGCCAAGAGTGATGATGGGACTAGGATTGATGGTGGAACCAGGAGGGATGATGGGACCAGGGGTCATGATGGGACCAGGGGTGACAGAGAAGCCAGGATTGATGATGGGAGTAGGAGTACGGTAGGAAAAGGGGGGACAATGGGACTAGGAGTGAGAATGGGACCAGAAGAGATGAGGGGACCAAGAATGAGGATGTGACCAGAAGGGCTGAGGGGTCTGGAGGAGTCTGGTGGGAGCAGGAAAGGTGCTAAGACCAGGAGTGATGGTGGGACAAGTTTAATGATGGCACCACGAGTGATGATGGATTCAGGAGTTACAGAGAAGGCAAAATTCTAATATAGACCTGAGGTTGGCAAAAGGGTGGCACTCAGGTGAACATCCGTCAGGGGTGGTTTATTATCCATTTCAACCTGATGATCCACAGGTCTATGGAGACTATCAGGAAAGGGCACCCACAGCCAGAGCCCTTCTACCTGTCTGAGTCTAACCTCTCTGAGACTCTGCTGTATTAATTCCATGTTCACACAATAACCTGTACACAGATGTCTATAGCAGATTTATTCATAATAGTCCCAAACCAGTAGGAACTCAAATGTCCTTAAATAAACTGTGGTCCATCATTACCATGAATACAACTCCGTAATATCAAGGTAAGAACTATTGGCTCGGGTGCCTGGGTGGCTCAGTTGGTTAAGCGACTGCCTTCGGCTCAGGTCGTGATCCTGGAGTCCCAGGATTAAGTCCCGCATCGGGCTCCCTGTTCGGCAGGGAGTCTACTTCTCCCTCTGACCCTCCCCCCTCTCATGCTCTCTCTATCTCATTCTCTCTCAAATGAGTAAATAAAATCTTTAAAAAAAAAAAAAAAAAAGAACTATTGGCTCACATGTCAACCTCCAGAAAATAATGCCAAAGGAGAAAAGCCAGTCCCCAAAGTCACATGCTGTACGGTTCCATGTATATAATAATTCTGAAATGATGAAATTTTAGCAATAAGAGATAAAATTTTGGTTGCCAGGGTTGAGGTGGAGTGGGAGGCAAGTTGATGTGGTTATAAAAGGACAAGAAGGTGTCCTTGTGGTGATGGAAATGCTCTGTGTCTTGACTGCGTCGCTGTCAGTATCCCAGTTGTGATATTGTATTATAGTTCTCCAAGATGTTACCGTTGGGAAGACTGAGTAAAAGGAACATGGGATCTCTCTGTGCTATTTCTTACAAACCGTATGTCAATACACAAGGATCTCAAAATAAAAAGTTTAAAAAAAAAAAAAAAAGGAGAGGGTCTTGGGCACATGTTTCTTCACACATGCATAAAACCTGGGTGGAAGTTGCCCCATCACCTGTTAGCTGCAGGGAAGCCACATCCACTCACGCAGGCCCGCCAACATCCACCACTGTCTCTGAACCAAGACCAGAGTTAGTCTCCTGGTGCCCCAAAGCTTTGTGGTAGACCAAAGCTACAGGCCCTGGGAAGGAAGGGGACCACCCCATGCATGGGAAGTGCAGGAAGCCATCAAAAGTGTGTTCGAGGGCCACTGAAGGACCAGTGAGAAATGTCACCTCCATTATTCGATGAGGATGCCCCAGCTGTCAGCAAAACAGCCCCACCTGTGCTGCCATGATCTCCATAAGGTTCTGTTAAAATGTTAACACAATACAGACAAATAACTCAGCTATCATGATAATATCAGGGGTCACCAATGGTTCTTATAAAGGGCCAGATAATGAAAATTTTTAGCTTTGCAGGCCATGCGGACTCTGTTACAACTGCTTAGTTCTGTCTTTGTAGCTCGAAAGCAGTTATAATATGTAAGCAAATGGGCGTGGCTGTGTTCTGATAAAACTTTATTTATAAAAACAGGCAGTGGGCAGGATTTGGTCCACAGGCCATGGTTTGCTGACCTCCACCATACCGACCTCTTACATCTATATGACATTTTTGCAATTCACATAGCATATCCACCAGCAGTGGAGCGCGGGTAACTCTTAACGAGCTCAGGAATGGACCTCTCTTACAGGAGAGGAAATCTGGGACAGTAGACGGCCAGACAAGGGTCAGAGGGCCAGGAAAGGGAAATTGAAAGCCAGCTTGGACATCCCACACTGTCAGGAATCCTTAGACTATAGTGGGGAAAAGCTAGGAATGGGGTGTGGTTTTTTTATCCATCACCAAACAATGGTAAAGGAATAACTGTCTCATTTTCTCCATTATGCCAGCTCATGAGATTTTTCTCCATCATGCCAGCTCATGAGATTTTTCTCCATCATGCCAGCTCATGAGATTTTTCTCATCGTACCAGAGGGTATATTCATTCATGTAGATTCCATTCCAGGCTGACACTGGGATTGTGGATCAGGAAAGGAAGGCACCACTGGGGCAAGAAACCCAGGACTTCCTCCAGGTCTGGCCCTCACTGGCTCTGGGAGCTCCAAGCACTCATGTTTCCCTTGGGATTGCTGGAAAATGGGGGGCAGATTGAAAGTACCTTCCCTGAGTCACAGGATCCTTCATGTCATGAAAAGTGAGCTTTCATCTCTACACAGCATGATTCTTTGTCTATATCAGGAGATTCCATGAAGTTGATCATACACAAAATCCTGCCCTGCTGCAAATTCTACTTGTTGATTTCCTACCTGATTTTCTCCCAAACTCATGCCTATATCTGGGTAGAAGGCCCTTGGAGAAACAAAGTGTAGAACTTACAATCCATCTTGGGTATTAAGTTCCTTATCTGAAGCAGACAAAAACCTTGGGAAATGACTCAAATGCCAGGAAGGAAGTTTAAAAAAAAGAGCTCATTTAAAGCAAGAACAAAAAATAATGAAAGGCGAGCTAAAATAACAAGGAAAGCCTATGACATCAGCACCGTTTTTCCTATCCACAGTGCCAACCCCACTCAGACAAGTACTGGGTGAATTTTGCAGTGGGGGGTAGGGGATGGAATGGGTGAGATGCTTCCTGGGAGGGTAGAATGGGTACCTTCCTTCATACACTATCACCTTTTCTTGAAGCATAATTTACCTGTAGGAAAGAATACATATCATAACTCAGGAGCCTGTTGGGTTTTCAGCAGCTGGACTCACTCACCAAACCCACTTCAGGTAAAGAAAAAGAACATCCCTATGCCCTGGGATCCCCAGCACCCCTTCAAACACTATCATCCTCAAGGGTGATCTCTCTTGACCCTGATAGCGTATCAGTGTGGGCAGTTTCATCTATGGAATCACGTCGAACTGTGCTCCTTTGTCTCTGGCTTCTTTGCCCAGCGTTTTTGGTGAGATTTTGGTGAGATTCCCCCACACTGCATGTGGTTCTAGATGGCCTGTCTTCATTTCCTTGCTAAGTGTCCCCCTGGGTGAATAACGCCAGGATTTTTTTTTCTAAAGATTTTATTTATTTATTTGACAGAAAGAGCGAGAGCAGGAACACAAGCAGGGGGAGTGGAGAAGGAGAAGCAGTCTTCCTGATGAGCAGGGAGCCCAATGTGGGGCTCAATCCCAGGACCCTGGGATCATGACCTGAGCCGAAGGCAGACGCTTAATGACTGAGCCACCCAGGCGCCCCTACGCCACGATTTTTAAATCTATTCTGCTATTGACGAGATGTGGGTGGTTTCTGGATTTTGTTGTACATGACTTAACAGAGGTGAAAGCCCCACCACTCTGAATCCTCTGTCTGAATTATCTGAAAGGCATCACCATAGAGGCATGCTGCTCGGTACTCATCTTTCTCACTGGGCCTTCCTTAGCAAGTTACCAACTCCCTGATGCTCTGAGCTCCAGGGGCCTTTCCTCCCAGCAGAAGGCAGAGGACAGGTAAGTGGCACACCTTTTGGCTCCTTCCTCATTTTGCATGGGACCAGCCCTGCATCTACTTATGTCTGGGTCATGATGTCTTTAAAATTCCCCAGAGGCCCTCCTCCTACCCCTGACTTCAATATAACTAGAGTCTGGGAGAAGATAGGAAGGAGGCGTGTCAAGAAAAGTCTTGGAGACCTTAGATCTAAACTAGGTTTTAAAGGATAATGTGGTTTTGACCAGGGAAAAGGCTGTGCTTAGACACCTGTCTTCTCCAGGATGAGAAACAGTATCTACAGATTTGGAAGAAAGGCCCCATCTTTGGAGTAAAAATGGGGGTGGAAGCAGAGAGACTAACTTACATTCTTTCCACTCAGGTGCCTGACCAGGGCATTGCACACTCCAGGTTGCAGGGGAAGAACCGACGAGGTCCTGGGCAGACACCGGACCTCAGTCCTGAGAGTGGAGCTCAGCCTCCCGCTCAGGACGCAGCTAGCTGGCTGCCCTGTGTGTCCACCGTGAGTCCTTCACCTGCTAGGGGGCTGCTCCTGCCATTTTCTCTCCTTCCTGGAAGCTGCTCACCTACCCTGGGACCCAAGAAGTCTGCCTTCTCACCAGCAGGAAGGCTAATGCCCATGGCAGGATTTCCAGAAGCCTCCCCCAAGGCCAGATCTGTGGGGAGTAACCAGGGACTCGGTTTCCTGTGAACTTGCTCTGACGCGGCTCAGAGGACAGAGAGCTGGAGGGGCCTTCCAGAGGCGCCTGCCAGCATGGCTCCGGTTTGATGCGAGGGCCTCCTTTGGCCTCACCAGCTCACACTGGGCTCCTTCGGGGGCCACCTTCCTCTGACGGTGTGGGTCCTGTTGGCAGCGTGGGGCAACTGCTGGTGGCCACTGTGTTTCCCACAGACTTTCTGAAAAATTACTGAGTTTTAAAAATTGGATGTGAACATATGTATGTGATTTGAAATTCTAGCCCTATTTACAAGAATACAATGAAATTAGTTGCCTTCCTCTTCCAGAGCTCAGGCTTCCTCCCAGAGGCTCCCAGTAGGGAGAGTTCCCAGTACATCCTTCCACAGTTTTCTCTTCAAATAGAAACATAGCCATATATGTGCAGTCCTGTCGTGCGCACACTTTGTCACTTAGAAATATGCCTTGGAGATTGTCCCTTATCAGCTCCTACAGCTCTGGCACTTTTATTCAAGTCTGTGTTCAATAATTTAGTCATAGCTCATGCCATTAACCAGACCCTGCAAACTGATTTCTTTGGAGGGGTGGGCGTAGATGGAGGGAGTTTATTCTCCTATTAAGATTTTGGTAAGGTTTTTTTGGGTTTTTTTTACTGAAATGTAATACATATCTCTAAAGTTAACCCTTTGTGAGATGTGTGTGTGTGTGTGTACATGTCTGCATTTTTTTTCTCAGTTTGCCATTTGCCTTTTGACTTCATTTATGGTGTTATTTTTATTTCCAGAGAACTCTATTTTTTAATCTAATTAAATTTTTTACCTATGTCCTTTATGGCTTCTGAATCTGTATTTTGTGTGGACAGAGCCTTTCCCATCCCACACCTATAAGAGAATGATTACCTGTTCCAGTCGTTCACAGTTTAACTTTATACCTAACTTTTTGTTGTTGTTGCTACATCCGGAGTATATTTTGCTACATGGAAAGTTACGAGATTTCATTTAATGTTATTCCAGATTTCATTAATTTCATTTACTGACCAAATCTTCCTGCTGTATTTATTTGAAATTCCATTTTATCATAAATGAAACTCTGATATTATTCAGGTATCCTCTGCACTCAGTTGTCTTCCTTGGCTCCTGTGTCTATTCATACGTCATAGCACCACATCGCTTATGCTTCTGTAGTCTGTGACGCTTACATCTGAGTTTTATGTGCCTAAATCTCCACTTGATCCTTTTATTTCCCTCACTCTTCCTTTTTTCTAGGATCTCCTTATAGATAAAAACCAGCTTATCTAGTTGAAACTGAACTATCTTTCTATTTTTGTCTAGACAACCATACACATATAGATCAATTGGAGAAGAGTTTCAAGTTGATCATGTGAGGATTTTCAATCCCAGAAGACAGATTATCTTTCCATGTAGTCATAGCCTTAATTTTTTTTTTCTCTTTGGTGTTTTAAGTTTTTGTCAAGAGAAGTGATTTTTATTCTTCGGTGTTTTTTAAATCTTTTTTTTTTATTGCTAACATAAATGGAATATTTTTTTTCCATTTTATTGTCTGACTGGTTTCAGTTTTTAAAAAGTCACTGATTTTTGCAAATTAAATTTGTAGCTAGGCACTTGACTGAACTGCCCATTATTTAAAATAATTTTTCAGTTCTCTTTGTTCTTTCATGCATAATACATTCTGTCTGCAAACCTAATAATTCACCCTCTCTATTTTTGAAGTCAGTACTTCTCCTATGTTAATTGCACTAAATAGCACCTCAAGATACATTCTATGATGTGACATTAGTTGACATATTTGAGGCTTGTATGGGAATGTTACTAGCATTTCACCACGAAGCATGCATTTTTATCACCAACAGTTTTATCATGTTGTGGAAGCAAATATCTAATCTTATTCAGTTGATTTTTAAAATCAGAAATTTGTTGAATTTCATTGAATGCCTTGCTGACCTCTATGGAAAGGATTGTATGTCTTTTCTCTTTTGACTTGGTAAGAGATGCAGGTGGAGCCCCCACTCCTGACCCCCCACTTGAGATCTGCATTCAAGCTGGGTGCACCCATCTGCTAGCTGCTGGGAGTGCAGGCTGCTACGGGCTCACAGTTGCCATCTCTCCGAGAATTGCCCTGAGACCACAGGGCCCTTTTCCCACAGATCCCCTGGAGGTGGACACAGCCCATAGTCACACTGGGCTGGAACTGGTTACAGATAATCAGAACCCTGGCCTCCAGCTGGAGCAGGCGGAGGGGTGCAAATCACCCTCCAGAGCCCCCTGCAGATCAGACCAAAGCTGAACTCCAGAGGAAACTCCTATTCACTCTGGGTCTCCCCACCTGCTCCTGCCCCTTAAAGCTTTCTCCCAACAGCTCCCCTGATAAAGCACCTGCGTAAGAATCCCCACCTCAGGCTCTGCTGAGTCTGACATAAAGTCGTATGCATGGCAATTGACTTCCTAACTTGGCCCACACTCGCATTTCACGGAGGAACCCTACATGGTGGAGTTTCTTGTTTCTTTAATGTATTCCTGGACTATATTTGCTAGTCTTTCACTTACGTTTCCATTAATAATCATAAAAAGATTAGTTTATTGTTTTATTTTTGTGTTTTCTCAGGACTTAGCATCATATGTGCTAAATAAAAATAATTATGAGGCTCTCTCTTTTTATCAACCTAGAACATTTAAAATGACATTGGAATTATCCATTACTTCAATTTGAGGGTTTCATCACATTTCATAAAAATTATCTGGACCTTGGTGGGGGGTACAGACTATCAGTAACATTCTCAACTGTTCCATGGTAATTTGTCTATTTAAATATTCTATTTCTTCTGAAGTCACAAGTATTTTTTCCTAGATAGGGAAAAATGCAGATACTGAATGTTTCCAGGGTAACATCCATTCTATTTTGCTTACATGGTTTTAAATAAAATATACTTTCAAAATTACTTTATTTTCATCTGCTTTTTGTGTTAGTTCTTCATCTCATTTTTACTTTTGTGCTTTGTGCTTCCCTTTTATTTCCTTGTTATAAAAATAGTTTTGTTGGGCGCCTGGGTGGCTCAGTCAGTTAAGCGGCTGCCTTCGGCTCAGGTCATGATCCCAGGGTCCTGGGATCGAGTCCCGCATCGGGCTCCCTGCTCTGCGGGGAGCCTGCTTCTCCCTCTCCCTCTGCCTACTTGTGTTCTCTCTCTATCTCTCTGTCAAATAAATAAATAAAATCTTTAAAAAAAATAGTTTTGTTGGGGGTTTTTTTTGTATGTAAAAACTGCAGATAATTTTTTTTAATTTTTATTGTTATGTTAATCACCATACATTACATCATTAGTTTTTGATGTAGTGTTCCATGATTCATTGTTTGCGTATAACACCCAGTGCTCCATGCAGAACATGCCCTCTTTAATACCCATCACCAGGCTAACCCATCCTCCCATCCCCCTCCCCTCTAGAACCCTCAGTTTGTTTTTCAGAGTCCATCATCTCTCATGGTTCCTCTCCACCTCTGATTTCCCCCCCTTCATTCTATTAATAATTTGGTGGCTTCCCCTTCATAATCTGTTTAGGTATCTACTCATACAGACATGTGCAGTCAGCATAAGTTGGATAATACCCATGTTATTTTAATTGTAGCCATCATTTTTTATTTTTTAAAAAAAAGTAGTGTTTTTATTTGCTTACCGCTTCCCTTTGGCATACACACACACACACACACACACACAGAGTGTTTCACTGAATTTGATAGCTGGTGATTTAGTCTCCAACCTTGTGCTTTGGAGTTCTTTGTACTTTAGTTTCTTCGAAGATGGAGTTTCCTGATATTCATTTTTCTTATTGTTTTTCATTGGCTTTAAAGAGGGGAGCTGGACACAGTTGCCATTATTCTAGTATCTTTAAAAGAAAGACCATTGTATTAGCTCCCTAGGGCTACTGTAACAAATAAACACCCACTTAGTTGCTCAAGATAACACAGATATGTTATCTTACAGTGTTGGAGTTCAGAAGTCTGAAACAGGACTCATGCGGTTAAAATCCAGGTGACAGCAGGACTGTGTCTCCTAGAGACTCCTGGGACAACCATCTCCTTGCCTTTCCCAGTTTCTAGAGGCTGCCTGTATTCGTTGGTTCATGACCCCTTCTGTCTTCCCAGCCAACACTGGAGGTTTGAGTGTTTCCCATGCTGCCTCATTCTGACAGCCTCCTACCTCCTTCCCTCACTTCCTACCTCCTTCCCTCACTTACAAGGACCTTTTTGATCACATTGGGCCTTCTGAATAATCCAAAATATCTCCCCATCTCAAGATCAGCTGACCAGCAACCTTAAATCCATCTGCAATCTTCATCTCCCCTTGCCATGTAGCATAAGATACTCACAGGTTGTGGGGGCTAAAAGGCAGATATCTTTGATTCTATCACAACTCCCAAACATTACTTCCCAAATATTACTCTCACACTCCCTGGGACTTGGTCCCATGACATTTTGAGTTGCATGTGGCAGAACCTTTGAAGAAGTGGGCTGCGGAGAGAGACACAGTAAAGAGGAAGTGAACTTCCTGGGCCTGAACTTTGTACACATGCAGGCAAACCCCCTCCCCTATGGAAACTTCTCTTGGGCTCACATCTCCTTAAGCAACAATAAACATATTAAGTCATTACAGCTGACCTTTGAATAGCACAGGGGCTAGGGGCAATGATGCCCTGCATAGTTGGAAAATCCACATATAACTTACCCACGTGGATAATCCACGTATAATCCAAAACATAACTACTAATAGCCTGTTGTTGACTGGAAGCCTTACTGATGACATAACAGTCAATTAACACATACTTTGTATGTTGTATGTATCATACACTGTATTCTTACAGTAAAGCAAGCTAGAGGAAAGAAAATGTAAAGAGAAGCATGAGGATAAGAAAATGCATTTTTAATATTGTATTGTTTTTATCAAAAAAATCCTTTTATAAGTGTGCCCATGCAGTTCAAATCCATGTTGTTCAAAGGTCAACCGTATTTTCTGCACATTCATAACCAAGGAACTGAGGATCAGAGAGGTTCAGGGCCAGCCAGTGATAGAGTCTGAGGTTGTAGCTCACGTGCCCTCTGTTCCCTCAGCACATAAGAAATGCCCCAGGGACTTAACTCAGGAGGACGTTGCAGGAAAGTGCTCGTCTCTCCCCACATCAAGCCTGTCAGCAGGCCTCTAAACATCACAGAAGAGCAGGGAACTTGTTCCACTTATAGACTAATAGTCTAGCTGAGAGTTAAAGGTGTTTTCCGTCACAAGAAAGGGAAGTTTCTTCTCAGATGGCTGGATCACTGCTACAAGACAGTGGAGTAGCCGATCCTGCCAGGGCCCCTCCTCGTGCCCCCGACTTTCCCTCACCGCATGCCATCCTGACCTCCAACTGCATGCGCCAGCCCCTCTGTGCTCAGGGCAGGCCAGAAGTGCCAAGGCATCAGCCGGTGATAACCTTGGCTCGCTTGGCCCTCCAGGAGGAAAGCTCTGAGGTGTGTGCACCAACCCACTCCCAGGTTCCCCAGCAGGACGAGGCTCCAGCTCCCACAGGGGTCACCTACCGGTAACCCTTTCTGCTGCTTCCTTTCCCCAGCAAATGAAGACATGCCTTCCACTCTTGGCAGGTGGTGGTTCCCCAGGGACCAGCCCTTTCCAGAGCATTACCCCTCTGCCCTGATGGAGACTTCACCTCCTACTTTTTTTTAAGCTACTGATGTTTGTAACTTCCATGCCAGGCATTGTGCTAAAAGGGTCTCATTATATCCTTTCGTCTGAATAATGAAAGGGGGGGATTATTCCCACCATTTACAGATGTGAGAAAGAAACTCAAAGAACCTAAGCACCGGAAATTGTAGAAAAGCTCCAGATCGTGCAGGAATGATGGCCTCACATCTTGGAGGCACACTGCCTCGATGAAAGGTTCTGCTCTTATTCACAAAGTTGACCCCCTCAGCCAAGTTGAGTGATGGCCAGCCTGGTAGGATCCTGTTCCCTGACTCATTTTTGAGAAGTAAGGCTCATAAAGCTCACCCTTATACCTTTATGTCCTGGACCCCACAAATTAGGGGGCTGTGCTTTGGCTATCTGTCTCCCCAAAGAACAAGGAGTCTACAGTTAAGGGCTGCATCCACCCAGAACCTGTGAGCCCTGCCTCTAGACCACACTCTGGATCCCTGACATGTCCAGTGCTAGGTGGGCTCTTTCCTGGCTGGTCTGTCCTCCTGTGGAAGGAACAGCCCTTGGTGTGTGCACCCTGACCCCAAAGGGTGGCCTTGGATGTTTGTAGGGTGTTTGTGGGATAGGTTTGCCCACATAGGCAGGCTGGGTTATCATGCATGTGCACATGAGACTCCTCGAGGTGCAAGACAGCTAGGCAGGAGGAGCAGAGAGGCGGCCATGGGCCAAAGGAGGAACTTTGCCCCAGCTGCCATGTTCCACCAGGAGGTGGAGGAGTCTGAGAGCCCTAACTTCAGACTTCCAGGGCTTCTAGGCCATTAGGCAGGTATATTTGTCAAGATAGCAGATAAATTGTGTTTTATTTAACAGTTTATTGGCTTGGCTTCAGAATTTTAAATATTTAAATCTGCAGTAAACAGGTCTCTCATCGTGCTCTTGCTTCAGGCCCCAACATCTCAGGGGCAGACTGGGAGCTGTGGGGGTGCGAACAGTAGGTACAGGGAGCACAGAGAAGCTTCCAGGGCTTTCAGAAGCCCCAGTGCCCTGCCTGCCAACCTGGCCCAAGCTGGCTGACCCTGCCCACGTTGACAGTGCTTTATCCACAGGTGTGTGTGCCCAGCTCTGGAAGTCCCGTTGGCTTGTGAACTCCCCAGTGGTTTCAAGGCTTTCTGAGACGGCACCGCTTTGTGAGTAAGGAGACTGACACCCTGCCGGGAGAGGAGACAATTGCCCTTGGCAATCAGCCGAAGCTACTTTTTGACTCCTGGAAACCATAGCACACATAATTGCAACGCTTAACAGAATGATGAAGCTTTACAGACTGCTTCCAGAGGAATGACCAGACTGAGTCTGGCAAACCCCTCCACCCTGACAGGAGTTCTCAGAGTGATTCGGGCCGTGATTTGGTCCATCTGTAGTGCAGCACTGGTCCCTCTCCATCGCACAGCTCGTTCTGGCCTTGTTGTTCCCTTTCTTAAAATGACTTCACCAGAGATTTTCTCTGATGGTGGAATTCAACACCTAGTCTTAGCAGAAAGTATGCATTTTCTTCTGCTTACAGCAGAAGTTATGTGTGAGAGAAGGCTAGCAGGTGACAACTGACACATTTCTCCCCAAGATATTTCACAGTAAACTAGTTCTACCTCCCATGAGTTAACTTCCTAAAGGAAAGGTTGATTAGATAAGTATTCTACTAGATCTAGCTAAGGTCATGTCTTTTTGGTGGAACTGAAGATACAAATATCAACAAAACAGTCACATGTTTTTCATAACCTCCTGACTAACATTTAGGAATGTTCACACTGGGGATTATTCTGTCAGAGGTTCTCAAATATTAGCCTGAATCAGAATGACTGGGTGGCTCCTGCAAGAAGCAGATGCCTGGCCTCCACCCCAGACTTACAAGAGCTGACTCTTGGGGGTCAGAGTGGGGATGCCTGCCCTTCTAATTAGCACCTTAGGTGATTCTAATGGAAGCAGGTTACGAACCATTCCAGGGAAATGCAGAGAGATAGCACCATCCACAGTGCTTATGTCACATCCAGAGGGAGGTGGTAGGGGACAAGTTTTGGGGACAAAAATCTGTTTTTGAAGTAAGGTAAAAGGTAAGGTAAAAGGAAGAAGATTGCACCAGGTAACAAAGAATTCTTTAATCAAAAAGTAAGCACAGATGAAACATCAAAAATGTTTAGGTACCTAAGTTCATAATGATACTCAACACAAACTGAAAACCAAAATTATTAGACACTGGTGGACAGGCTCTAGGGTGACTCCATAGTTGCCTCTCCCTGGAGCCAGGCCCTCAGTCTTCTAACCCCTGGAAATGGGTTCTGCCAACATTTTGAGTGAGCTGGGAGGCAGGTCCTTCCACAGCCGAGCGTCTGATGAGACCACAGCCCCAACCAATCCTTGACTGCAGCCTGGTGAGACTCTGAGCAGAGGACCTGCTGCTCAGACATATTCTGAGTTCCTGACCCACAGAAACTGGAGGTACTGAAAGCAGGTTGCTGTAAGCTGTTAAGTTGGTGGTCAGTTGTTACCCAGCAATAGAAACTGATACTTCTACCTTTGGAGATTTCTAGAGAAATACCTCCTTTAAAAGGAGAAGGAGAAGGAGAAAAGAAAGAAAGAAAAAGAAAGAAATAAAGAAAAAGAAAGAAAAAAGAAAAGAAGGAAGAAGGGAGGGAGGGAGAGAGGGAGGGAGGGAGGGAGGGAGGGAGGAAGGAAGGAAGGAAGGAAGGAAGGAAGGAAGGAAGGAAGGAAGGAAGGAAGGAAGGAAGAAGTGAATAAAAGGACAGAAGAAAGCATTGGTCCTGCCTTTCCTAGAAGAGCTGTACCTATGGCAACACAATAGTGGATGAAGCCAATTTTCTTTTTATTGAAAATATTCCAGCTAATAAACTAGACAATAACAATAGAATTAAAATACCAATATTTGTCTGTCCCCCTGATTGAGTAATGGCAATGATCATCAATGGCTGCTAACGGAGCAAAAAAGAGAGACCAGTGGACAGTCTGTGCCTCCTGAGAGAAGTACTCCTCCCCTCTCACGACATGGCTTTGCAAATCAACCAACCAACAAACCCATTCCTGAAGCTGAGCAGGCTTCTAGATCTAACCATTAATGTAAAGACAATACACAGGATTAGGAGGACATGGTAAAAACACCACAGAGATGCAATCCGCACAATTCAGACTATAAAAAGCTCTACAAGACAAATAACTAGCTTCTTTAACTGGCAGGGGTGGGGATGGGGGAAGGGGGAGAGAAAGAGATAGAGAGGAAGTAGGGGGGATCCTATAGAGTAAAGGAGGCTTAAGAGACATATCAACCAATTGCTATTTTGCACTTTATTTGGGTCCTAATTCAAACAAGTCCTAGACATCAGTCATAAGAATATTAAGGTAATAGGACCTTAATTGGATGTTTGATGATGATTATCCTTTTTTAAGGTATGTTATTGCTATTAGGCAATATATTTTTAGTTTCTTTATCCCCTAGAGATATTTCCTAAAATATTGTAGGCAAGCTATGGCCCTGCCTGGGATTTGATGGGCGGGGTGCAGACAAAATGGGACTAGCCGTGCAGTTACTGAAGCCAGGTGATGGACACATGAAGGTCACTATGCTACTGATTATTATTAAATTATTCCCTTGACTTCCATATGTGTTTGAAAATGTCCAAAATAAAAAGTTAGAATTGCAAGGGAAAAATTGGCAAAGGCACAGTCTTTTGAGACTAGAGTTTAAGGGACTAATCGTTTCTTTCCATGAAAACTCTCTCCTACACGTTAACATAGAATATGAGCAGAGCGGGGCGGAGCAAGATGGCAGAGGAGTAGGAGACCTGGATTTCATCTCCTCTCAGGAATTCAGCTGGATAGGGATCAAACCATTCTGAACACCTACAAACTCAACAGGAGATCGAAGAAAAGAGCAACAACTCTCTCATCAGAAAAGCGACCACTTTCTGGAAGGTAGGACGTGCGGAGAAGTGAATCCGAGGGGATATTCGGGAGGATAGACGGCGGGGGAGGGGCCTCCGTAGGCCGCTTCTGGCAAGTGATAGAGCCATGGAGCACAAAATCGGAACTTTTAAAAGTCTGCTCCGCTGAGGGACGTCACTCCAGTGGCTAAGCGGGGGGTGGAACCCTCGCGGGACAGTGTGGTCTCAGGACCCTTGGGGTCACAGAAAGACCGGGGGTGCCTAAGTGCAGCAGAGGTCCCAGGTATCGGAGCAGGGAAGCCGGCTGCAGAGGCAGAGCCCAGGCGCGGACTCTCAGCTCGGGGTTGCCATAAACTGTGACCCGCGGCATAGTCGGGCCACTGCTCCTCCAGCAGGGACCCAACAAGTGGCAGATCCAGGGAGACTCACCTTCCTCCCCTGGGAGGAGTGGCGCGGGAGTGCACCGCAGGGATCTGCTGGGTTTGGAGACTGCACACAGGGTCGAGTGCCGGAGACAGAAACGCGCGGTCACAGGCGGGGTGAGCACAGAGTACGGCTGGAGACCGGGGAGACGGGAGTGACTGACGGCTTTTCTCTGGGGGCTCACTGAGGAGCAGGGCCCCAAGTTCTCAGCTCCTCTGGGGCGGAGATTGGGAGGTCGCCATTTTCACTCTCCGTCTCCAAAGCTGTACGGAAAGCTCGCAGGGAACAAAAGCCCCAGAGAGCAAACCCGAGCAGATTACTTAGCCAGGAGGGGGCAAGGGCAGGGCAATTCCGCCTCCGGCAGAGATATTTGGAAACCACGGCAACAGGCCCCTCCCCAGAAGATCAGCGAGAACAGCCAGCCAAGACCAAGTTTACCGATCAATGAGACGGCAGAACTCCAGCGCTAGGGAAATATTACACATAGAATTCATGGCTTTTTTACCATGATTCTTTAGTCTTTCAACGTTAATTTCTTTTGTTTAACTGTCTTTTTTTCTTTCTTTTTTTTTTTTAATTTTTCTTTTTCCCTTTTTCAACCAACATCTTATCAATCCCTTTTTTAAAAAACATTTTTATTTTTCATTTTTAGAGTCATATTCTATCCCTTCACAGTAGTTACCCATATTTTTGGCATATATATATAAGTTGTTCTCCCTTTAAAAATTTGAGATAGTTTCTTCTAACAGATCAAAATATACCCTAAATCTCTAGTATATGGTTTTTTTTCTACTCCCCTGCCTGATCACATTCTCTCCCTTTTTTTCTCTTTTTTTAATTCTCTTCTATCTTTTTTCAAACAACTTATCAATTCCTTCTATAAAATTTTTTATAATTTCCATCTTTACAGTCATATTCCATCCCTTCATCATATCAACCCTTATTTTTGTATATATATAAGTTTTTCTTTCTTTAAGATTTTCAGAGGCACTTTCTTCTAACAGACCAAAACACACCCAAAATCTAGTGTGTGGCACTGATCTATATACCAGCCTGATCATATTTGATCACATTCTGGTTTTTTGTTGTTGTTGTTTTGTTTTGTTCTGTTTTTGTTTGTTTTTATCTTTATCTTTTTTTCCTTTTTTTTCCTTTTTCTTTTTTCTGTCTTTCCCTTTCTTTTCCCACTGCTTCAGGTCTTTTCTGATCTGTTTAGAATATATTTTCTGGGGACGTTGTTACTCTGCTAGCATTTTGTTCTCTCATTAATCTATTCTCCTCTGCACAAAATGACAAGATGGAAAAAATCACCTCAACAAAAAGAACAAGAGGTAGTACCGACTGCCAGGGACCTACTCAATACGGACATTAGTACGATGTCAGATCTAGAGTTCAGAATCATCACTTTAAAGATACTAGCTGGGCTTGAGAAAAGCATGGAAGTTATTAGAGAAACCCTTTCTGGAGAAGTAAAAGAACTAAAATCTAACCAAGATGAAATCAAAAAGGCTATTAATGAGGTGCAATTAAATATGGGGGCACTAACTGCTAGGATAAATGAGGCAGAAGAGAGAATCAGTGATATAGAAGACCAAATGATGGAAAATAAAAAAGCTGAGAAAAAGAGAGATAAACAACTACTGGATCACGAGGGCAGAATTTGAGAGATAAGCGATACTATAAGACAAAACAACATTAGAATAATTGGGATCCCAGAAGAAGAAGAAAGAGAGAGAGGGGCAGAAGGTATAATGGAGCAAATTATAGCAGAGAACTTCCCTAATTTGGGGAAGGAAACAGGCATTAAGATCCAGGAGGCACAGAGAACCCCCCTCAAAATCAATAAAAATAGGTCAACACCCCGACATCTAATAGTAAAACTTACGAGTCTCAGCGACAAAGAGAAAATCCTGAAAGCAGCTTGGGAGAAGAGATATGTAACCTACAATGGTAGAAACATTAGATTGGAAATGGACCTATCCACAGAGACCTGGCAGGCCAGAAAGGACTGGCAGGATATATTCAGAGCACTAAATGAGAAAAATATGCAGCCAAGAATACTATATCCAGCTAGGCTGTCATTGAAAATTGAAGGAGAGATAAGAAGCTTCCAGGACAAACAAAAACTAAAGGAATTTGCAAACACAAAACCAGCCCTACAAGAAATCTTGAAAGGGGTCCTCTAAGCAAAGAGAGAGCCTAAAAGCAACATACACCAGAAAGGAACACAGACAATATACAGTAACAGTCAACAGGCAATACAATGGCACTAAATTCCTATCTTTCAATAGTTACCCTGAATGTAAATGGGCTAAATGCCCCAATCAAAAGACACAGGCTATCAGACTGGATTAAAAAACAAGACCCATCAATATGCTGTCTACAAGAGACTCATTTTAGAACCAAAGACACCCCCAGATTGAAAGTGAGGGGGTGGAAAACCATTTACCATGCTAATGGACACCAAAAGAAAGCTGGGGTGGCAATCCTTCTATCAGACAAATTAGATTTTAAACCAAAGACTATAATAAGAGATGAGGAAGGACACTATATCCTACTTAAAGGGTCTATACAACAAGAAGATCTAACAATTGTAAATATCTATGCCCCGAACATGGGAGCAGCCAATTATATAAGGCAATTAATAACAAAAGCAAAGAAACACATCGACAACAATACAATAATAGTGGGGGATTTTAACACCTCCCTCACTGAAATGGACAGATCGTCTAAGCAAAAGATCAACAAGGAAATAAAGACTTTAAATGACACATTGGACCAAATGGACTTCACAGACATATTCAGAACATTCCATCCCAAAGCAATGGAATACATTCTTCTCTAGGGCCCATGGAACATTCTCCAGAATAGATCACGTCCTAGGTCATAAATCAGGTCTCAACTGGTACCAAAAGTTTGGGATCATTCCCTGTCTATTTTCAGACCACAATGCTTTGAAACTAGAACTCAATCACAAGAGGAAAGTCAGAAAGAACTCAAATACATGGAGGCTAAAGAGCATCCTACTGAAGAATGAATAGGTCAACCAGGAAATTAAAGAAGAATTAAAAAAATACATGTAAACCAATGAAAATGAAAACACAAATATTCAAAATCTTTGGGATAGAGCAAAGGCAGTCCTAAGAGGAAAGTATATAGCAATACAAGCCTTTCTCAAGAAACAAGAAAGGTCTCAAGTACACAACCTAACCCTACACCTAAAGGAGCTGGAGAAGGAACAGCAAATAAAGCCTAAACCCAGCAGGAGAAGAGAAATAATAAAGATCAGAGCAGAAATCAATGAAATAGGAAACCAAAAGAACAGTAGAATAGATCAACAAACTAGGAGCTGGTTCTTTGAAAGAATGAACAAGATTGATAAACCCCTGGCCAGACTTATCAAAAAGAGAAGAGAAATGACCCAAATCCATAAAATCATGAATGAAAGAGGAGAGAGCACAACCAACACCAAAGAAATACAAACAATTATAAGAACATATTATGAGCAACTCTATGCCAGCAAATTAGATTAACCTGGAAGAAATGGCTGCATTCCTAGAGATATATCAACTACCAAAACTAAACCAGGAAGAAATAGAAAACCTGAACAGACCTATAACCACTAAGGAAATTGAAGCAGTCATCAAAAATCTCCTAACAAACAAAAGCCCAGGGCCAGATGGCTTCCCAGGGGAATTCTACCAAACATTTCAAGAAGAATTAATACCTATTCTTCTGAAACTGTTCCAAACAATAGAAATGGAAGGAAAACTTCCAAACTCATTTTATGAGGCCAGCATTACCTTGATCCCAAAACCAGACAAAGACCCCATCAAAAAGGAGAATTACAGACCAATATCCCCGATGAACATGGATGCAGAAATTCTCACCAAAATACTAGCCAATAGGATCCAACAGTACATTAAAAGGATTATTCACCACGACCAAGTGGGATTTATCCCTGGGCTGCAAGGTTGGTTCAACATCCGCAAATCAATCAACGTGATACAATACATTAACAAAAGAAAGAACAAGAATCATATGATCCTCTCAATAGTTGCAGAAAAAGCATTTGACAAAGTACAGTATCCTTTCTTGATCAAAACTCTTCAGAGTATAGGCATAGAGGGTACATACCTCAATATGATAAAAGCCATCTATGAAAAACCTACAGCGAATATCATTCTCAATGGGGAAAAACTGAGCGCTTTCCCCCTAAGGTCAGAAACGCGGCAGGGATGTCCACTATCACAACTGCTATTCAACATAGTATTGGAAGGCCTAGCCACAGCAATCAGAAAACAAAAAGAAATCAAAGGCATCCAAATCGGCAAAGAAGAAGTCAAATTCTCACTCTTTGCAGATGATATGATACTTTATGTGGAAAACCCCAAAGACTCCACCCCAAAACTGCTAGAACTCATACAGGAATTCAGTAAAGCGGCAGGATATAAAATCAATGCACAGAAGTCAGTGGCATTCCTATACACCAACAGTAAGACAGAAGAAAGAGAAATTAAGGAGTTGATCCCATTTACAATTGCACCCAAAACCATAAGATACCTAGGAATAAATCTAACCAAAGAGGCAAAGGATCTGTACTCAGAACACTATAAAATACTCATGAAAGAAATTGAGGAAGACACAGAGAAATGGAAAAACGTTCCATGCTCATGGATTGGAAGAACAAATATTGTGAAGATGTCAATGCTACCTAGAGCAATCTACACTTTCAATGCAATCCCCATCAAAATACCATCCACTTTTTTCAAAGAAATGGAACAAATAATCCTAAAATTTGTATGGAACCAGAAAAGACCCCGCATAGCCAGAGGAATGTTGAAAAAGAAAATCAAAGCTGGCGGCATCACAATTCCAGACTTCCAGCTCTATTTCAAAGCTGTCATCATCAAGACAGTATGGTACTGGCACAAAAACAGACACATAGATCAATGGAACAGAATAGAGAGCCCAGAAATGGACCCTCAACTCTATGGTCAACTAATCTTCGACAAAGCAGGAAAGAATGTCCAATGGAAAAAAAAGTCTCTTCAACAAATGGTGTTGGGAAAATTAGATAGCCACATGCAGAAGAATGAAACTGGACCATTTCCTTACACCACACACAAAAATAGACTCCAAATGGTTGAAAGACCTCAATGTGAGACAGGAATCCATCCAAATCCTAAAGGAGAACACAGGCAGCAACCTCTTGGACCTCAGCCGCAGCAACTTCTTCCTAGAAACATCGCCAAAGGCAAGGGAAGCAAGGGCAAAAATGAACTATTGGGACTTCATCAAGATAAAAAGGTTTTGCAAAGCAAAGGAAACAGTCAACAAAACCAAAAGACAACCAACAGAATGGGAGAAGATATTTGCAAATGACATATCAGATAAAGGGCTGGTATCCAAAATCTATAAAGAACTCATCAAACTCAACACCCAAAGAACAAAGAATCCAATCAAGAAATGGGCAGAAGACATGAACAGACATTTTCCCAAAGAAGACATCCAAATGGCCAACAGACACATGAAAAAGTGCTCAATATCGCTCAGCATCAGGGAATTCCAAATCAAAACCTCAATGAGATACCACCTCACACCAGTCAGAATGGCTAAAATTAACCAGTCAGGAAACGACAGATGTTGGCGGGGATGCGGAGAAAGGGGAGCCCTCCTACACTGTTGGTGGGAATGCAAGCTGGTGCAGCCACTCTGGAAAACTGTATGGAGGTTCCTCAAAACGTTGAAAATAGAGCTACCATATGATCCAGCAATTGCACTACTGGGTATTTACCCCAAAGATACAAAAGTAGGGATCTGAAAGGGTATGTTCACCCCAATGTTTATAGCAGCAATGTCCACAATAGCCAAACTGTGGAAAGAGGCAAGATGTCCATCGACAGATGAATAGATAAAGAAGAATTGGTATATATATACAATGGAATATTATGCAGCCATCAAAAGGAATGAGATCTTGCCATTTGCAATGACGTGGATGGAACTGGAGGGTCTTATGTTGAGTGAAATAAGTCAAACAGAGAAAGACATGTATCATATGACCTCACTGATATGAGGAATTCTTAATCACAGGAAACAAACTGAGGGTTGCTGGCGTGGGGGGTGGGGTGGGAGGGATGGGGTGACTGGGTGATAGGCACTGGGGAGGGTATGTGCTCTGGTAAGCGCTGTGAATTGTGCAAGACTGTTGAATTTCAGATATGTACCTCTGAAACAAATAATGCAATATATGTTAAGAAAAAAAAAAGAAGAAAAAGAAGGTAGCAGGAGGGGGAGAATGAAGGGGGGGAAATCGGAGGGGTAGACAAACCATGAGAGACGATGGACTCTGAAAAACAAACTGAGGGTTCTAGAGGGGAGAGGGGTGGGAGGATGGGTTAGCCTGGTGATGGGTATTGAGGAGGGCGCATTCTGCATAGAGCACTGGGTGTTATGCACAAACAATAAATCATGGAACACTACATCTAAAATTAATGATGCAATGTATGGGGATAATATAAGAATAAAAAAATTAAAAAAAAAAAAAAAGAAAATGAGCAGAGAAATCAGATTTGCTCTGAAGAGACAAATGTACGTGGCCAACGGCACCGGAACACGTTCATTACACGAGATGAGGAGAGATCGACTCACGGCTGTCGTGCGGAATTAGGTGATGACAGTGAAATGTTTCTCTCCCTTCCTAGCCTCCTTGGAACTCCTCAGTTTCGGCATCATGCAATCGTCCTGACTCTGATAACGGCCTGTCAGAGAGCTGAGTGCATCTCTGCAGACTCTCAGTTCAGCATGAAGGGTGCTTTTGTTAAAGTAAAAAGGTGTTTGGGAAATGTTATGTTTGCTTGGCTTTAGAAGCTGAGTGCTGACTGACGTGCTCGATTACCTATCAGCTCGCTGTGGATAGAAACGACCAGAGGCCTGGATGGATGGCCACGGAGGTGGGTGGCTGCGAGGTGAGGCCAGGGCCGGGGCGGGGGGTGGAGGGCAGGGAAAGAATGCAGAATGAGGGTCTTTGTGCTGATTTGGCTCCAGAGCCCTCGAGGGGTGGAGGCTGGCCCAGTCAGCCTGTGGCTCGCAATGTGAGTGTCCACAGGACATTTGGATTGGCACTCTGCCCTCCCAGCTTTGTGACCAAACAGTAACTTTTACCTCTGATATGATCCAGGCCTGCTGAGGTGTACCTTGGATGTCCCTGCAGTGTGCTGTATGTGGCTAGACCCCCGGGCTTGCACACCTCCAGCATCCCATCACACCTGGAAGCCACATAAGGCCTACTCAGACAGGTTAAGGCAGCTCCGTTGAGGGGGGCCAGGGTGTCAGGCCAGGGCAATTATAAGACCAGTCATGACTACTCTGATCATTTCTTTTTATGTCTTTTTAGCTTCATGACAACCCTGGAAAGGGAGCCCTAAGATCGTCCCCTTAACAGATGAAGAGACTGGGGTACACAGCAACCAGGGGCCTGCACCAAGATCATGACCGAGGCAGGCTTTGAACTCCAGGCCCTTTGCCTCTTAAGCCACCTGGCCCATGACTCGTGGAGCACAAAGCCCAGCAACGTGGGACGGGGAGGCAGGGCTGGGGACAAGTGGAAGGATCACCACGCAGGTGACCACATAGATGGAGATGGATCTGCAAGTACCTTGGCTTGGTCCTGTCCTCAGAGACACCCAGCAAGTTCTCCCAAGGTAAGAGATTTCAGAGAAGCTTCAGAGGAGCTTCTCTACAGAACGTTGTTGGGGAATGTCCTCCAAGTGCCCAGCGCTGTGCAGGGCTCTATACGGCATAGCAATGACCTGGGAACATCCTCACGGTGGGGTCCTGCTAAATGACTAAGCACCTCCTCTCCAGGAAAAAAAAAAAAAGCCCTTACTTGTAGCATTTGCCTCTGTCTGTGGTGTAAATACTTCTACTGTGGCTGGTTTCTGTGTGCCAAATGACACTGAACAGGGATAGGGAAGGTATGTGAGGATACACTATCATAGAGCGTTTTCACCCTTCAGGTGCTGAATAACCTGCAGCACACAGATTGTTGTAAGAATAATCAGACACTGGTAAGTTTGAAACAATGGTTACCTTTGTTTCAATACAATTTATTTATTGATGTTTACATAGTTTATTTTATTAACGGCCGTATTTAATAAGCAGCTTGCACGATTCCCCCAGATTTGACAATCTGCTCTCACAAGCAAGTGGGAGCCAGTGCAGGCTCTGGCTCACTGAGAATGAGGCACACAGTGCTGGAAATCTGGTTGGAAAGAGAAGGAGTAGCATGTGAGGCAGACGACCTTTAAGGGCTGAGCCTGTTTGGTGCTGGGTTGCAGGGGTGCTGAGCCTGTTTGGTGCTGGGTTGCAGGAGTAGACACACCTAAGGGTGGAATGATTGAATCTTAGTGCGAGGCCACCGTTAGTTCAAGCCCTGCAGATCAGAGTGGGAAAGTACAGCTGCCCTTCAGCCCAGGGGCTCCAGTTCAAGCCTAATATGGAAGTCGAGGGTGTTCTGCTGGTACAGAGGGGGATTGCAGGAAGCTCGTCAAATTGCTCATTCAATTAGAATCAAGGACCAGGAAACTGTGTGGGCCTTGCTTGTCAGTGATTATTTAGAGCACACACAATACATGGCTTTCAGTTTGTCTGCGGGGGGCCAACTTGACCTTGCGGGGGCCCCAGGGTTCTGCTGCCTGTGGACCCCCTAAGCCATCAAACAGAAGCTGTGGTGCCAAGTGGGGACAGGGCTTATCAGATACACTGCAAACCGCATGTGTCCTGTGGCTGTGTGAGCCAGGGGCTGTGGGGCTCAGTGTGAATGAGCTGGCCCCTGTTGGCCCCTGGGGACTGGCGCTGCTCTAAATAGCAAGGCATTCACTCTGCATAATTGTCCTCTTGTCAAACATCACTTGTTAAGAATCTCCTTTCTGAAAGATTACTAAATTAGGAAGCAGGAATGCTGGGTTATCACAAAAATGATGGTGATTTTAAAACTTTAGGGAAGGTTGAAGTCACAGATAATGTCCTGTCTCACTTTCAGAGCCTGTCTTCAGTGATACCCAGGTAAGATGTTAGTAAGATCTAACTTCACGATGCATGAGAGGAGAAGTAGCAAAATATGAACAGGTTTTAAACTGTGTTGTGTTAAGACGGAAGGAGGTGGCCCAGGCTCTCAGCTCACAAAGCTGGCTACAGGGACCGTCAGAAGAGGGCCGAGGGGCTTCATGGTAGTTAAGAGTCCAGAGTTTTGAGGGATTGCTCCAAAGCCCTGGAGAGTGGAAATCCCCCACCTTTCCCGGATGTTACTGGAATGTGGGGTCCCTGCCCTGTAACTTGTCAGTCAAGATCCCCAAATTAATACAAACCCACAACCACACAGGTCTGCTAATACTTTGTAGCTCCTGGACGTTATCTGTGACTTCAACCGTTAATTTCTCTCCCATGTTTAAAGCGAGGCATCTGGAGAATTTTGGAGAACTCTTTCATTTCTGACTCCTTAATTCAGGAGAAAAAATTGGGTCAAAAGAGGATGGAAAGGGGCTGTAAACACTATCATATGATCTTCAGTCATTCCTGCCACTCTAGCCATGAGCACGCCCACTGGAAAGCTGCCTCACCAGGATGGACAGAGTCACAGATGGCAGCCATACGAGGTGGTCCTCATGATCTGCGGGCAGGACAGGTTTGGAAAGGCCAGCAGAGCCAACCCAAGTTGGTCTTTATGCTCAAGAGTATGTGACAGAATTGGGCATACTCTTTGGTTATAATTTTAAAGTCACTGCCTTTACCAAACCCTCGTCCCTCAACATTCAACAAGGGGAACACTGGGCACCGCTTTGGGACATCAGGAAGATGTCAACAGCAATGGGGTCACCCAGCAGGGAGTCCAAGCCAGTGACGGTGTCATTTTCTAACTAAAAAATAAGGCAAAAACAAAACTTTATGAAATCTTCATACTGAAATGACAGTAGTGCATAACTAATTTATAAACAAATGCACATACACGGGGGTACATGTGGAAAAATGTTTAGAATAAAAGATTTTATTCAGAAATGCTCAAAGAGCACATAGACGCAGACATACACTTATGTGCATCATTAAAGTCTACTCTGAAAATATCCATGCAAAGCCATTTGTGAACAGTCATTTTCACACTCCAGCTGCAAGGAACCTAGAGGTCATTTGCTCTGACCCCTCATTTCACAAAGGCAAAAAACCAGATCCAGAACGATTAAATAATTTGACCAAGCTGAAACATCCAGTTAGCAGCAGAAACCAAACTAGAATCCAAGATGTGTGTGTGTGCACAGATGTGTGTGGATATGTGCACATGCTTAAAATCACTTATGCTTTTCTACAAATAATCACTTTCTTTTAAAGAGAGAGTTAACATGCACGTGAGCAGGGTGGCGGGCAGGCAGTGGGAGAGGGAGAGAATCTCAGGCAGGCTCCACACGCAGTGCAGAGCCCAACACGAGGCTCGATCTCACAACCTGAGATCATGACCGGAGCCGAAATCAAGAGCCAGATGCTCAACGGACTGAGCCACCCAGGCATCCCTACAAATAATTCATTTTTAAGGGAATCTGTCCTAAGGGAATAATCTGAATTACAAACCTGTGTTTTGCATTAATATCGTGGAATCATTACTGAAACAAAAAAAAATAGGGTGTTGTATTAACCCAAAAATAATATTCTGGTTAAGTAAACTATCGCATAACTACATGATGATGTATTATGCATAAATTAAATTATGTTCACAAAGAGCTTATGCACATAGAGGGAAATGTTTACCTTTTCACATTCAAGGTTCAAGCTTCTTTGCAGAGTAATCTCAGCATGTCTGAAACTGCACCAAAATCCACCCATCTGTAGGCAGTGAACCTCTCAGGGTGGTGGCATATGGATGACTTTTTTGTCCCAAATTCTTCTCTGTCTTTTCCAAATTTCTGTCCTAAGTATTACAGTACCTTTTTAAACTGGAAAGAAATGAGACGTTGTAACTGGAGACTTGTACTGCTGCCTCCTGACCTGGAGCCATTCGGGGCGGGTGTTCCAGCCTCCTGTCAGTGCTGTGGGACCTCCTAGGCACACAGAGGCAGAAAGGGGGCCGCCCACCTGACCTGGGCTTTTTGCTTAGAGAGCCCTCAGTGTTCGTTCTGTACCTAGCACAAGCTTGGCTTACAAGGATGGTTCTGGGGTTCAAAGCCCCATTTCTCTGCAACTGAAAATCCCATTTTCCTGACTTCCTTTGGTGAGTTCTCCCTGCCACACCTCAGCGACCACATGTGGCTGTGGCCGCAGGTCTTCAGGCAAACATCTACCCACACCTCAGGAGCAGACGGGTCTGCAAGAGACATCTGACCTTGAATTCCTCTTTGTTTATTTCGCTAAAGCACCTCAAGATTTCATAAATCTCGTGATGCTCACTGTGACCTCCACTGGGCTTTGAAAGTTCAGCTCGCAGGAGAAGGGAGGCGGAAGCAAGGTTGACTCAGGCGGTCCCCACCCTCCTCTTCCTTGGCCTCAGGTGTTCAGGGGAAACTGAATTTTCTCCCCCCCACACACACATGATTTTTCCCTTTAGGGCACATGAGTTTGACATGTGGTAGAAAGCGGCCAGTTCAGACTCCGTGGCCACCTGCTGAGGAAAAACTGCATCCTTTCCTGAGGTCTGGGTGGGCCATGGGAAGCCGAGTTAAGCTGCAGTCTCTGCTTTTCACATTCATTCCTTGGAGGAACTTGCTCAGGACAGGCAATAGGCCGAGTCCCTTATTAGTCATCACGGCATGTTGCATGGTGGGCCCAGGCCGGTTGCTGGAAGGCAAGCCCGGACGCTCTTCTCCGCTAACCCAACAGCCCTTCTCAAGACACAGGTCTCTGCAGTAATAACCAGCCCTCACAGTGCTATCCGAAGTGGAAAACAGCAAAGGAGTTAATTTAAGTGCCACGGAAGTTATTTAAAACAAACTTGACCCAAACTACTCTGAAATACTCTGGGAAAATGTGCCCGCTATGTATGGTGGAAAACATGCCTGGGAAGCAGCAGATAGCTGGACGACTCTGGACACACAGTCCTTGATGTGCTCTCCCAGTGCTTCCAGAAACACTGACAAGTTTCCACGCTCCACCAGGTAAGTGGGCTCCAGCTAGATTCCAGGTGGATGGCAGTAGCTGTGCAGAGAGTAAGACTGGTGGGTGTGGCAATGGCCGTGCTCAGCAGGTTCTGCGCAGCACGGACCATGAACCCTATGGTGAGAGAGGACACGTGCGTGCTGTTCCAGGGGCGAAGGAACT
Source organism: Mirounga angustirostris (assembly GCF_029215605.1). Lineage (NCBI taxonomy): Eukaryota > Metazoa > Chordata > Mammalia > Carnivora > Phocidae > Mirounga > Mirounga angustirostris. The sequence continues at coordinate 90,574,266 of NW_026991718.1, read as the reverse complement.
GGGCTGGATTTGAGAGTTACGTTGGAGTGTTCTACTTCACAACCAGGCGGTCAGCTCTCAGGGCAACCCAAGGGATAGGAGCAGAGACCCGTACCACCTGCCACATTATGTTACTGAAAACTTACAAGAGTCTTGGTAGCTCTAAAACATGCATCATTTATTGTCCTGCACTTTATATATGTTTGTTTCCAGGCTCAGGCATGATCTGGCCCCCACCACCTCTCAGACCTCATCATCCACCCCTTCCTAGCCCCTTTGGCTTCCTAGCTTTTCTTAGAATACATCAACCACATGCCACCTCAGGGCCTTTGCACTTGCTATTCTCTCTGCCTGGGATGTTCTTTCTCCAGGTATCCTCATAGCTAATGCCATCAACTCCCACAGGCATTTACTCCCTTCACTATTGAGAGGGGCCTTTCTTCCCCACACTATGGATAAGAACCCCGAGACCCCACACTCCTGCTCACAGTCCCCTGCTATACCTTTCTCCATAGCACTTATCACCATATCAAGTCCCCAGGACGGGGGCTTGCCTGCAGTGTGCCTGGCTCATCCTGAGTACCTAGAACAGTAGCCGCTGCACACACCACCTGGTAAACACACGTTAAATAAATAAACATCTACATCATCCCACTCTACTCTGATCCCCAGCTCATTTTGATGTCCCAGACACATAGCAGGAGTTTGATAAGTGTTGACTGATGAACTGGCCACCTTAATCTCAAGATTCTGCAAAATAGGGGCGCCTGGGTGGCTCAGTTGGTTAAGCGACTGCCTTCGGCTCAGGTCATGATCTTGGAGTCCCGGGATCGAGTCCCACATCGGGCTCCCTGCTTAGCAGGGAGTCTGCTTCTCCCTCTGACCCTCCCCCCTCTCATGCTCGCTCTCTCTCTCATTCTCTCTCAAATAAATAAATAAAATCTTTAAAAAAAAAATTCTGCAAAATATATGAATAATTCCAGTTAAGGTAGACAGTAAAAGCTCTTTGTTAAATTTCCCCTACCAGCTGGTGGCTGGAATCCTGTCGCTGTTTGAAGGACTTGGAGACATGGCTTCCGAGATCCCCATGAGAAGCGGGACCTGGCCTGCAGCCGTGAGCCAGGCAAAAGGACTAGTGCGGAGAACAGCAGGGATTGAGATTGCGGAGTCATTTGTCCGGGAAGCTGCGTTAGGCTGTGAAAGCAAAGCACCACTTTAAAGACTTCAGAGAAACAGTGCCTGGGTGTTATGGGCTTCGGAGGACTTTCAGTTTTTAAAATTCCAGAATAGTTGTAGTTTGACATCTCACAGAGCACTTCGTTCACCTCCTGCCTCGACCTCCCTCCACCACTTCTGTCCTAATGAAATCAGATTACGTGCAAGCAGGGGCCACCACGAAGAGGACACGCCATTCCCAGTGTTCAGGGTAGGGCCTCAGGCTGTGTGTGAAGCCGGCAGGTCCTGCTGCATACAGGCAGGTTGGGCACCAGGGGACCGAATGGCATTTGCTGAGCACCTACTCTGTGCCAAGGGTCACCCCCCACTTATATCCGTCGTGGCATTGCCTCCTTACAACCAGCTGGGCAGTGAGCTTTGCTGTTATCTTGTTTAAATCCCCATGGCACAAATGAAACAACTAAGACTCGCACTGGGAGAGAGGCTTCCTTATTCACATTCACACACTCAGTGCAGAGCTTCTTCCGGCTCCAAACCAGTGTCCTTCCTCGCTCCCCTCAGTCATCCCAGAAGCTATTCTGGAAGCCACTTACCACCTCTTGCCTTTGAGCAGATGTCCCGAGGTCGATACCTTCTCTCTGGTTCCTGGATCAAGGAGAGCACCCGTGTCTCCTGGTCCGGAGTGCTGGAAGCCACGGGGAGGGAACTCCCTTGTGTGGCTCCTCGTCCTTTCCCACCTGCCAAGAGCACCACCTGCCGCATTCCTGCAGTGAGGACCCTTCCCCAGTGCTGGCTGATTGCTCCAAGGATGGGGGCCAGTGCTGGGTCCTTTAGTCTTCAAACCAAGAACACTTTTTTTTTTTTTTTTTTTTTTTTTTTAATCTGTGGGGCCGGGCTCTTTTGAGCCACTAGAATATACGCCACATTTGGGCTATGGGGGGGTCGTATTTCCCACCATGTACTTAAATAGGGCACTTCCACCATCACTGCATGCTTTAATTCTCTTGTAACTATCAAACCAAAACATTTACAAGTAAGCTACAAGCAAGACTCAGAAGCCAAAATGGTTTGATTTAATGACATTGACGCCTTCACTTGGCAAAAAAGCATCAAGTAACCTGAAGGACCACCTCTGGTTTCTCCGCCACTGAGAAAGCAGTCCTGTGTGAGCGCCACAAAAGAAATGCAGCTCAAGGGGCCCTAACAGTTCTGACCTGCACTGCAGCCCCCTGACCAGACTTTTTTTTTAGAGACTTTATTTGAAAGAGAGAGAGAATGGGCACAGGGAGGGGCTGAGGGAGAGGGAGAAGCAGGCTCCCGGCTGAGCAGGGAGTCCAACTCGAGGTTCGGTTCCAGGACCCTGGGATCATGACCTGAGCCAAAGTCAGATGCATAACTGACTGAGCCACCCAAGCATCCTAAACCAAACAGACTTGACTCCCATTCCTACCTCTGTCTTTTCACAAAAAGCTGGCCCAAGGCAGAAGCATTCTTGAGGGAAACAGAACCCAAGACTGAAGTCTCTGAGACATTGATCTAGACTTTTAGATTTCTTAGTATTGTTGAATTTTTAACCTCAAGCTTGCCCACACATATCTGTTACATCACTTTGGGAGCATTATATTTAATGCAGGGGGGAAAAAAGTCAAACCGAAAACATCAACTTACCTCTGCCAATTTCCAAACAAAAATAAAGGGTCATCCAAATCAAACAATTCTCCAATAAGTTACTTATGTTAATATTACTAATTTGACTAGAAAACTCAGTTTTCTTTGAAAAATGGCTATATCTTTGCTGTTGTGTGAGAGCAATTTCTAGTCATTTCCAAAAATTTTCTCTCAGAATAAATCTCAAAAACCCAAATTGGGTGAAGGTTCTGAGTTCCCTGAGGTGGTATCTTGACTATAGGATAATTTAGAGTCAGGCCACAGCATTCCTGGGCACCCACATAAACACTGCAGCTTTAAATCCAAGAGAGACATCTTCCATGAAGCACTCCTGGGTTTCTTTGACCTCTAATTATACTTGGTGATAACTGTATAGTTTACAAAGTAGTGAAGGTTCAGGGTGGTCAAGCAAGCCACCCAAGTTCATACGGCAAATGGATAGCTTGGGTCAGGATCCAGCTCCAGTCTCTGATGCCAGTGTAATGCTTTTGCCCGGGCTAACTGAGAGGCCAGAGTTTACAGAAGCAAGGGGTTTCTTGCACAGCATCTGACATCATTTCCAAAATCCTGCCATGCTGCTGGGTCACCTGGCTGTGCACAGGAGAGATCAGCTGGTGACTCAGTGCACACCCCGGACTGTGGCCAACTCCACACCTGGGTCCCAGATGCACCTGCTTTCTCTGGCATCATGAGTTTTCGGCAACTTTCTCTATTTGTATACGTGCATTCCAGGGAAATGGTTTCTCTGGAATTGCAAACAGTGTGGACTCCGTGGCTCAATGATCTGCTTCAAACCCTAGCTCCACCTCTTGATAGCTGTGTGACTTGGGTCAAGTGGCTCAAAATGAAGAGGAAAGCATTGGGGACCATGCTGAGCCCACCCATGGGGCCCTCAGCCTTGCTTCGGATGGAAGTGGCTTGGGTTCACTTCCCCCTGTTGTGGATTCCAGTGCCTGTGGGTGAGGTGGAGGTGACCCCAGGAAGCAGCGTGAGGGGGCATGGAGAAGTGAGGTAAGGAAGGGACGAGCCAACACAGATGAGCCCCTCTAAGCAGGGTGTGGAACACGCCTGTGAGTTTTCTGGTGAGCCAGACCACTCCAAGTTCCATTGCTGTTATTTATGCATAACTCACTTATTGTCCCCAAGTCTCCTGCTCTGGCCTTGGGTGTCAACCTTGTGAGCCTTCTTCTAGTCATCCCTCCTGCCTGGGCCAAGCACGCAAACAAGTGATGCTGGGTTTGGTGACTTTGAACTGGAAACTTGACCTCTCTGGGGCTAGTTTTCCCACTTGAAAAATAAGGGAGAAGACTCAGATGATCCTCTGATTCCAAAAACTGCAAAGCTCACCTTTCCACTTATGTTCTATAGCTTTGCTCATGTGCTCTATTATAGTCCTTCTCTTCCCAGCAGTGGGGGTCAAGGCCGACTTTGAACACCCTGCATGCCAGTGGTAGGGTGAATTTGGCTTACGCTTATGTGATCATGTTACATTTGGGCTGGTTGGTAGACACATGAGTCCATGGGGATGCCTGCCCTGGGCATGCACAATTGAATTGAGTGGGCCACCGACCACCATCAGGCATGCCTTTCATGTTCTCAGCCATGTTGTCACAGGCATTTTCCTGTTCCAGTTTGGCCTTTCCATGTCCCTAGGAGGGAAGGGGGGCATAACTGCATTACGTGTTGGTGTTTGAAGGGAACAGCATTATTTTAATGGTGGTCCTGGGGAATGTTGCAGAAACCATAACTGAAGGCTTGCACTGGGACATCTTTCTGGAGCAAAGTGGAAATACCTTCATGACTGAGCTGGGGTGGTGGGCTGTTGTGAATCCAAGGGAGTTCCCATTAGGGAATCTGGTATTTTGTAGTCACAGCCTTGCTGATACCCAGGAGTCTGTATGAAAAATAATCACCTGTTGGGCATGAGCGTCATCCTCAGAGCAAGGGTTGGAACAAGGTCTGAGCCCTCATGGGGCTGTAGAGAGCCCTAGGGGAGGCAGAGGATATTGGGGGACTTGCCCATCAGCATGGCAGCCTCAATGCCTACCAACCACACCTCATTCCAGCTTTTACCACAGGCCACAGCCCATGGCTTCCAAACAGATTCTTCTAACCATGCCTGAGCCTCGCTCAGACTACGATTTTAAGAATATTCTCTAGCAGCACCCGCATCCCATTGTGTGGTGTCTTAACACAACCAGCATGGTGGTGGAGAAGCAGGTTTTGCCCTGGCACGGGCCTGCCTGTTTTGGAGCAGACACTCACCTTCTGGTGGGGTCGTGGGCTGAATGCAAAGAAGGCAGTGAGGAGCCTGAGGCAGACCTACACTTAGCACCCCAAGGCCACATTAGGTGGGATGGTTGGTGGGGCAGGTGAGTGTGGCAGCTTACTTGAGAAGTCAAAAGCAGAAGGTCTAAAGCAAATACGTTGTCATTTTAAGGGGAGAGCAAAGAAGAGGCACTCATATGGGAGCAGGCCCATGGGAAAAGGTGAGCAGGAGGACAGTGAGCAGGGTCCCCAGGAAGGGTGATCAGCCTGCTAGGTGTGAAACTTTTTCAGAAAAGCTGCAGCTTGACCCTGGGTAGGAGGGAGCCCCAGATGGCACTGAGTGGACGTGGACAGCCATGGACGCTGAGTGAGGGTTTCAGAACAGCTCTCTTATCAAAGCGGGCCTCAGCTTTGACCAAACCAGGGATATTCTCTGGGCCAGCCTAGGGAATGTTGGGAAAGGCAAAAGCAATGTTTAAGTCTATCACACTATCCTTGAGCTCCCTTAGCACTACACATAACCCCAGACACCTCATGATCTTCTCCAGGCACCTACAGCCTCTGCTTTGGAAAGATCACTTGCACACTGCTTTGCTAAAGTGTAATGACTTGCTATAGTTTGGGGGAACTGGGGCTAGAATAGGGTAAAATGTCCCATCCTAGTGAATGAAACTCTGTAACTTATAATAAATGCATCAACAAAGGCCAGTGGAAATAATATTTTGATGCCAGAGACTTTCCCCTCGTCCTTCAAATCATGCACCACACTATGTATGTATAAAGTTGGCTTTGGGAAGGAACATTCTATGTTGGCACATTAGGAGCCCATTCACAATTGTGCCTCTGAAAGTCCTTGTTTTCCAGTCAGATATTGCTGCCTAACAAACCTCCCCAAGTCTAATATGTAAACAACAACATTCACTTTGTTCAAGTATGAGATCTGGTCACTCAGTGGGGACCTCTGGTGTCTGCTCCACTGGGCTCTGGTGGGGGCTGGGCTACGGGCATCCTCCACCAGTGCCTGGGCTGGGCTGGGGGCCCTGTATCAGCACAGGCTCCCCGGGCATCCCTCCATGCGGTCTCTGGAGCTGGAGCTTGGCAGACTTCTACTGTCACCCAGGGCTGTCACTCAGGGCTGCCCCCCAAGGCACGTGACCCAAGAGGTACAGGCATAATTTTCATGCCCTTCCACAACCTAGTCTTGGGATTCTTGCAGCATCACTTAGCTCCACCACATTTTGTTCACTGAGGTGGGCACAAAAGCCCACTTGCTGAGCAAGGAGAAGGGGCATGGGCTCTGGCTAATGATGGGCAATGACAAGGACAAGTCACTGGAGGAACATGTGGGACCAGAAATACTGCTGGAACCAATTTTTGGAAAATACCATCAACCTTCCTCTGCATTGCCAAAAGATAATTCTGTGGCTTAAGTGTTTGTGTTTCTCCAAAATTCATATGTTGAAACCTCACCCCCAGTGTGAGGGTGTGAGGACGTGGAGCCTCTGGAAGGTGATTAGGTCATGAACCTGGAGCCATCAGGGATGGGACTAGTGTTCTCATAAACAAGACCAGAGAGCTTCCTTCCCCCTCCCTCCACATGAGGACGCAGCTCTCTGCTACCTGGAAGGTCGACCCTCAACCTGACAATGCCGGCACCTTGATCTTGCACTTCCAGCATCCAGAACTGAAAGAAAAAAATTCTGTTGTTTGTAAGCCCCACAGTCTCTGGTGTTTTGCAATAGCAACCTGAATAGATTGGGGCAGTGAGTTAGACCTTCTCTTGGTTTTCCCACACACCAGACTGGCTCCACGCCCCACTTTCCCTTTTGAGAGAACAGGTATAAGTGTACAGGTATGGACAGATGAGCGGATAGATATGGATATAGTATAGATAGAAATTGAGCTTGAGGCATACATTTCTAAGTCTTCATTACTGAGTGCCCATTATGTGCCAGCACCTAGCAGTCTACCGCCTTCATACATCACCCTGATTCTATAATAGCCCTGCAAGATAGCTATTACTATGACCACTTTAAAGATGAGCACACTGAGGTCCAGACAAGTGAGGTAAGTTGTTCAAGGTCACACCACAGGGAAGATCTGACCTCTGGCATGTGTGAACCCAAAGACACATTCTTCCCATCACACCCCTCCTTATGTTGCTTTGCATGAGGAAAAGGGCAGGGAGAGAGGTCTGGGGTGACTCAGGAGACTGAGCAAGTATTGCAGGCCTGCGCATGCATGGCCAGAGAGATGCAGCTCAGTGCATACCTGCTGTGTGCAAAGGGCTTTCTCGAAAGACCAACTCGGTGGGCACAGGGAGAGCCGCTATTAATATCCCCACAGAGAAGCTACGGGTTCCCAATTTTCTGCCGAGTGAAGGTAGGGAGGACGAGGCCCAGATCTTTGCTCCTGGGATCTACATTTTCTTCCAGGTGCTTCAAGTCACTCTGTTGTGCAGAATCTTCTCTCACCGTGTTGCATGGTTCTTATGGCCTATTACGGGGGTAGGCCTCCTGATTCTTGGCATCACCATCTAGTTACCTGGGTGCAGTCAGATTACCTGCCCCAACCCCTCAGGAAGCCCCTCCTAGACCACAGAGCTTGGATCTGCACTGGCTGAAATGCAACCCCATGGCCTCCATCAGAAGCTTCGTCTCCTTAATTTCTGGATGCTGAAACAGTCTCTGAAAAGCTGAAGTTAATTAGCAGTAACTATGGAGAAAAAAGCCAAAATTCTCAAAATAGCACTTTTGGTATGTGCCCAGGCCCATCTTCTAGTTCCATTCTGCAGATTTGAATATCCAACTTCCCTCCACCAATGGGAAAAACTGCAGACTTTGATGACCCAAGTGAGAATCCTAGCTTCAAATGTCAAGTGACAGACACTTGGATGAGACCCCAGGACGCAGGATGGGAAGCCAGACAGCATATCCTCCAGCTATTTATTCCCATTCTCCTCCAATTCACTCTCCGTAGCCCTGCCAAGCTCATCTTCCTAAAGCACCAGTTCCTTGTGGTTCTTGCCGTGCGGATTCAAGAGCAAGCCAAGCTGCTCAAACAAGTCTCCCAAGGCCAGCGTTTCCACGAGAACAAAAGTCCATTGCTCTCCCACACGACAGTGAGGTCTAGCAGGCCAGTGGGCCAGGGTGGCAGGCAGCGCTGCTCAGTGGGGTCATCTGGGGTCCCAGTCTCCAGGACCCAGGAGCCCTGGGATTCCTCTGGACACCCAGGTACATCTATCTGGATGTAGGCATGTCCTTCCTCACCTCTTCCATCTGTTGAGCTCAGTGCTCCCCACTTGTCACTGCACCCTGGTGTCTCTTTCTCTCCCCTTGAGTCCAGCTGGCCGTGGTGATTGGCTTGGCCAAGAGAATGGCAGAGATGATGTTAGGGGACTTCCAAGGTGAGGTCTTAGGACCCTACATCCAAATATGGTACATTTTGAGGTACTGGAAGGTAGGACTCTGACATGTGAATTTTTAGAGGACAGGGGGACACTGTTTAACCCATAACTGTGTCAATTCCATCTTGGTGTCTGCTTCTCAGAAGAACAGACCTCTCTCAGATGCTTAAGCTAAAAGTGAAACCAACATCTGCACAGTCCTGGAGGTGGAGCGAAGCACCATGTCCCAGATCTTTGGGGGTCATTACCAGGGAGCAGTGGCTAAACACAGATTGGAGCCAAAACCAGTCACCCAGTGAACCACAGGGGAGAGGCCCCAGGTCGGGGCTGAGAAACAGAGAGGACTGAGAAGAGCCAAGGCAGACGAGGGGGCAAAAGAAGGAAGGAGCCTTGACTCAGCTCAGGGGCTGGGCCTGGGATCGCAGATCTAACCAGGTGTCCGCCAGACAGACAGCAGACAACACGGGTTATCAGGGGGCAGAGGGCAGCCTGCCAGGCTGCGCTGAGAGGCATGGCCTCAGTGGGCCCGAGTTCTCATCTGTAAATGGGGCACAGCGGGGGTCACTTTAGGCTGAGAGAATTTTCAGCTTTAGAGCTCGGTAAAGCGGACATCAGCTCCTGGGGCTGGGTTGAGCAGGCCCGGTGGCTGCTCATGCAGCAGGAGGAGACCCAGCTGAGAGGAGGCAGCATTGACCTGCATAGCCACTGGGCTTCGGACTCTCCATGGCTCCCCAGCCTGGCCCGTCCTGCCGCCCTGGGCACTGGCCATCTCATCCAGGCATGGGAGAAGCTTCACACGCTTGTTTCTTTATATGATTCCTAGATGCCCCTGGACTGCCCGAGAACAAAGCAGACCAACCCCCACCTCATTCCCACTAGCATTTGGGGTCAATGTGCCCATTTCAGGCAGAGGCAGGATTAGCAACAGGAAGACAGCAAGTCAGTCACACCCAGCCCCAAAAGGAGCGCTGTGAGGCAGGAGGGGACAACATGGCTGATGCCAGCAGGCAGACTCCTCGGTAAGATCACACTCCTTCCTTCCTGCTCCTGGAACAATAAGGCTGTCTCCATGCTGGGTATACAATCCATCAAGCGCTGAGTTCCACAAACTGTGGACATGTCAGGAGAGAGGGTGCCACCCAGCACGATGGTGTGATGGCCTCTGCCCATCGTCCCCCCTCCTCCAGAGCCAAGGCTGTGCCAGCAGCCAGCCACCCGCTCCCCGTGACCCCCCAGAGAACGCATGTGGGACAAAGCAGTGCTGGTTTCCCCTCTATACCTCAAGGCTTTCCCATCTCCCCAGGGTCAAACTCAACTCTTGCTTTGCCCACCCCCCCCCAGGCTGCTCTCTCTCTGGTGTGCCCATTCACCAAACCACCCTCTCCCCCATCCACCTAGCGGCAGCCCAGTCCCTCCACCCTGCATGTCCACTCCTCTCCACCAGCCCTGCTCCTGCCCTGCCCAGGCCACCTTCACGCTGGCCCAGATGGCGGCCGTGGACAGCTGATGGGTCAACCCACTCCCCCTTGCCCTGTGGCTTGTGTCCCAGCAGCATCTCCTGCCCCTACTCTCCTTTGCTTTCCTACATAGGCCTTATTTTCTCTGGTTACTGTCTGTTGCCGTCCTAGAATGAAGACCTCTCAAGGGCCGAGATTTTTGTTCCTTCCATGATATTCGCAGCACCCAGAGTTGTCCCCAGCAGGGAGGCACTGGTCAATGTTGTGGAATAGTAAGTTCATGAATGAAGTATATGAGTTAAGAGCACAGAGATGTGGTACCTCCAGAATTTTCTCCCAGATGCCCCACCAGCAGTGACAGAGGGTGGTCACAGCCCTCTCTCCCCATGCCTGCAGCCCACTTGCAAGGAGCTTGAGAGCAGACTTGCCCTGCAGCATCCATGCCTGGGAACTCCAGAGCAGTTGCCATGTGGCCTCACCCCGAGGTCCTCCACCTGATGCGGGATGATTGGGATCGTGGAACCCAACGGCCAAGAAGGAATTCTTGAGACATGTTTGGTGCAAAAAAAGGTGATTTTATTATAGCACGGGGACAGGACCCGCGGGCAGAAAGGGCTGCACTGGGATTGTGAGGAGTGACTGGTTATATACTTTTTCATTAGTGGGTGTTAGGGATCCTGTAAGTTTCTAAGGAATTTGGAAGCAAGGCTTTCAGAACCTTGAAGGGCCAGCTGCTGCCAAGATAATGTTACTTCTAGTATTTAATAAAACAAAAGCATGAAGGCACTGAGGCAGCCACGAGTTCCTTGAGGAAGGTCACGCTCTGCACGTTTCAGGTATCTGTCAATGGGCTGCAAGCTGTAAGGAGATTTAATTTAAGCTACATTCTCTTGCCTTTGCTTCCCTCATCACACCCAGTGGGAGTTTGCCCACCAGCCCCTGAGATGGAGGCAGGAGCCAGCCTCCTCTGAGGCCCTCTGCTTGGGGCTTTGCTCAGCCCTCAGGACAAGACTCAAACAAGGGCCTGGATCAGTGGAGACTTCCCCATCACTGAGATGACCCTGAGATGCGTCCCACCCAGTCCCTTCGAGGGACCTGTGGCACCCAGCCCAGGAGTAACCTGCTCATTGACACACCTTCACCTCCTCCTCCCTCCCCAGACTGGCTTCCCTCACCTGCGCATCCGGGGACCACCTCCCAAATAAGCTACCTGTACCCAAGCCCTTGTCCTAGAGTCTGCTTTGTGGGGAGGTGGGTTGATGGGGGCTGACTAAGAGAAGCCCCCAACACTGGGCTATGCCCAGAGTCCCCAGGGCTCCTTCTGGCCTCAGGGTTCCTGGCAGCTCTGACGCGAGCCTCTTGTGGGCAGATTCGCCTCTCTTAGGAGGGTCCCTGCCATGCTGCCATGCTTTGTGACAGCTTCTGGAAGGAAGAGATTCCCAAAGGCTCTGCTAGCCCCTCCCATGGAACAGGGAGAAGTAGACATGCAGGAGTGACCAAACTCAACTGCACGTTTTCAGCATGTGTCCCTGGGCTGGGAGCGCACGGGTAAGCTGTGTTCTCTGCTCCGCGCTGGACAGCAGGCCGGAGGGCGGGCATGGAGCTGGCACTCAGGAAACATTTGCTAGCTGAATAGATGAATCCCACCACCTGCAACTGTGGCAGGCGACCTTCTGGCATGATCTATACATGCTGTTCCTAAGTCCTCCCTTCTCTTCTCAACACCTCCAAACCCTGCCACTTCTTTGCGATCTCACCCAAGCCACAGTTAGGTCTCTGTGCCCTCTCACTCGTGTCCTGGTGTGAACCACTGCGCCCTCCCCCTCCTCCCCAGGAGGCTGTCTTCTCTCAGCTTCCTGGACCTGCTCCTGATTTCCCCGCAACTCCCTGGAGCCCCTTCTCCATCCATCAAGCTGATGGAGAAGCAGACACAAGAGCAGCTTTCCCCAAATCCCAGAAGCCAAACTTTCCTTCAGGAGCAATGATCTGCTTATGGATGAAGTGAGCAGGGAAGGGGTCAGCTAAGCATGGGTGGTGGTGCTGGATGTTGGTCCCAGCGGCCCTGGACGGTGCCCAGCGGGCAGGGCTGGGACGGGCTGCACTCAGAGACAGTGAGAGGTAAAAACTCGCACTCCCTCTTGGCCCCTTCCCTTCCTCCCGGCTGAGCACACCGGTGCCCCAGCCTTGGGCCTGCAGAATGGGTGTCATCCCTGTCCTGCTCCCCACCATGACCTCTCCTGTATGCCCTCAAGGGCAACTCCAGAGATCCTTCCTCCATGATTTCTAACTCAGTGGTAAATATGTTCCCCTTTGGAAACTCAGGACCCTGCTCATTTTCTCCCTCATAATATAGCTGCACATGGCAATGTCTTATAACTCTTTTGTATCAATCAGCAAGTGTTGTGTAATAAACCCTTCCAAGACTCCAACAGCCCTCATATATTATTATAGCCTGCATGTCTGAGGGTCAGGGGCATTGGCCAATATCAGCTGGGCTCATGTGTACTTCAACAGGGTCGGGGGCTCTGGCTGAGGCCAAACCCAGTGCACATGTCCAGCCTGTGTTTTTTGTCACACCATGTTCACTAACACGTCTCTGGCAAAGCCAATCTCATGGCTACGCCAGGGTCAGGAGTCAGGGCAGTCACTCTGCTCGGGGGGTGGGGGGGCTGGGGGGGGAGGGACGGCCCAGCAGTCACCTGGCAGAGGGGGGTCCAGGGAGGAGTGTAGAATTTGGTCAGGAAGGCACCCACCACATCTAGAAACCTGCAGCTCCTTGAGGGGTGAAGACCGTGCAGCTGACCTGCACACAGTTTTCTATAATTTGCACTGGGCGTTCACAAGACTGCTGGCAAGATAGGATTTCTGGTGTTACTTTGTTTTGGTCCGATTTACTTTTGGTTTCTTGTGTTGTTTTACCATTTTATAGATGAAGCCACTTACATCCAGAGAGAGAAGGTGTCCTGACCAAGGTCTGCAGCGAGGAGGTGACAGGGCCCTGGAGTTGGGGCAGGAGCCCAACTCTCCCTGGATCTCAGGAGCGTGGAATGTGTTCTGATATGCTTTGGTAGCTCGCCAGACATCACAGTGCGGTCCTTGGACGAGTGACCCACAGCCGCCTCAGTGTCGGGAAGTCATTGCCAATTATAAATTATGAACAAGACTTTTTGATATAGGCTACAATGGGGAAAATTCATCTGTGTTTCTATGATAGATTCCAAAGATTTGAATGTTATCTAATTTGATTTGTGTTAACTTTATCTTCAAAACTGGTCTGCAGTGATAAAGCTGTGGAAAACTGTGTGGGGTGGGGGTGGACTGGAATATTTACAGATAGTTGATGTGCTTGATTTCAGTTGTATATCTTGTGCATAGCTCTACAAGGAAACACTGTGTAACATGGTTCCCTTGTAAAGTTTCAACGTCTGGCACGCAGAGGCCAGAGGCCACTGCTGTGCCCTGCTCACACAGCACCCCACTGGGCACGTCGCCAAGGAATGTTAAAGACCAGGCAAGAGCTGTGTGGGGTGCCAGAGACACATGTGGTTAGTTTCACAAGAAAAACTAAGTAACACCAGTTGTGTGCATCATAAAGCCAGGAACTCATCCATTTCCCCAGCTGTCTGGGTGGCTTCAGCTGCAGTGGAAGGTATATTGAAACTTGCAAATGGTGTTCCGAAGAGGCTGGACATCTGTCTATACATCCCCACAGCTATGGATGGAGAGACCTGCTCCCTAGTCTTGGCAACACTTGGGATGGGCAATCTCTCAGTTTGAGCCATTCTGATGGGTATGGTGATATCTCACTGTGACTTCCAGTTTGTATTCAGGAATAACAATGAACAGACTACTTATCTTTAACAAACTTCAGTCCAATTGGGGTTGAATATTCAACCCCAATTGTAAAAAACTTGTGTAATCTGTTAATAAAAAAATACAACCGAGTAATTAAAAAAAAAACAAAAAAACAAAACTTCAGTCCATTAGGGCTACTCTAGCAAAATAGCAGACTGCAGGTGGTGGAGGCTTTATAAACAGCAGAAGCTTATTTCTCATGGTGCCAGAGGCTGGAAGTCTGAGGTCAAGTCTCCAGCATGTTCGAGGGAGGGGGCCTCTTCCAGGTCACAGGCTTCTCCTCGTACCCCTGAATGGTGGAAGGGGCCAGGAATCCCTCTGGAGCCTCTTTTATAAGGCACTAAGGGGGTTCCAATGCCAGGGCTCCACCTTATGACCTAAGCACCTCCCAAAGGCCCACCTCCTAAAACCGTCACACTGGGTGTTGAGATTTCATCATATGAATGGGGGGGGAGGATCAGGAATATTCAGTCCATAGCGCCACTGAGACACGCAACAGCATTCTGGATCTCAAAATCATTATACAGAGTGAAGTAGGTCAGAACAGAAGTGCACATGTGATTCATTCACATAGAATGAAGACTAATCTCTAAGGACTACACGGAGGTCAGGGGTCATCTGTGTCCAGGAATGAGAGGGTCTGGTCTCCAAAGGGACACAGAGATCTTCTGGAGTTGATGAAAATGTTCAGTATCCTGACGGGGTTGGTGGTACCACAGGTGCATACAGCCACCCGAATTCCCTGAACAGTACATTTTAAATGTACACTTTAAATGGATGTAGTTTATTGGCCGTCAATTATTTCTCAATAAAATTGATAAGAAAAAAAAAAAGTGTGGCACAGAGACATCAAGTGACTTACCCAAGATCACACAGCTAATTAGCACCAGAGCCAGGACTCAAACACCAGCAACCAAGCTTTGAATTGGCACTGCTCAATAAATACTCACAGGAGAAGCATTTGAGTCCAGGGACTCGGAAGCCCAGGTGGACCCCACCTTTGGATGTGCTTCTCTATGTTGGCCCCATCAGTTAAGGCTGGGATGCGTTTCCTCCTCAGAAAAGCAGGCCCCCTTGTGCAGGTGAACACTGGGGCTCCTCTCTCCCCTCTTCTCTCAGTGCACTGGTCAGGAAAGGAGGACAGATGGAAGAACAACACTCACCCACCACCATGTGGCTGACTGACTATCTCTCTCACTTGCAGGGGAAGAGTGGGGTTCACCGAGGATGCTAGGGTGGCTGCCCTTTCCCCATGTAATGACCTTGATGGGAATCTGAAAGCTGAGGATGTGAAGTGCCCTTGCCTAACACTTGCAGAAGAGAAGGACCCCAATAAGAGTCCCACTGTGTGTTGGGTGCCAGCCCTGGGAGTGGGGCGGTGAACATGAGGACCAGAGACACTCCTTGTAGCACCCATTAGGACTGGGTTTCAGGGAGACCCCACAACAAGCATCTACGGCCGATGGAGGGCCCTCTCTGTCCCAGGTGCCCACTGCCTGCCCTTGCCTAGGACGTGTCCCTGAATTAAGGGTGACCTTGGAGGGCAGAGGTGGGATCAAAAGATGGAGGCAGGGGCAAGGAAGGAGAAGGGGCCCTTCTAGGGCCCTTCACGGAGGCCAAGTGCCATGGCCTGTGGTCACCCTGCAAACAGGGTCCCCACCATTACACCATCCAAAGAAGACACAGTCAGCATGTCCCCTGACTGCAGAGAAGCCACTGACTGCCCACAATCTCCTCACCCCATTCAGTTCTCTCCATGCACTGAGCTCCAGCCTGGGATATTTTCCTTCTCTACTTTTATAAAACACATCCAGAAGGTCGAAGTGAGGAGTTCTCAAAGTGTAGTTTGCCCAAAAATGGACACAGGCTCTACTTAAAATCCCAGAATTCTGCATCCCATCCCTGCCCTCACACCCCATCTGATTTGAAAGTAAAGTGGGGAGCCCAGAAAGGGGTCTTTGTAACAGACTTCCAGGGGATTCCTCTGCATGTGCCCTTAGGCCACACCCCAGGAGCCAGACTTAGACCATTAGGACCTGGCAGGTCCTGGGGTCTCCAGCTGTGTCGCTCAGACCCCTGCAGGGCCTATGCTGGGAACAGGATGAGGGGGTGGGGGGGGTAAGGGCAGGGCCACCTTCTCAACCCAGCCGGATCATGTTATATTTATGTGGCTTTATACTGGACTTCTGCAAATATTAAGGTGAAGAAGTATGAGATTAATGATTAAAAAAAAAAAAAAAAAGCTGGAAGAAACAAATCGCATCCAATAGTGTCACTCTGTGGACAAGACACCAAAGCTCAGATGACGAGGCAGGTGGCGTGGCAGCGAGACATCGGGCATTGTGGGTCACTCTGCAGCCTGGGCAGATGGGGCTCACCTTGAAGCCTGACTCCTGGTCCCTGAAGGGCAGATGAGACCGCCTGCTTGGGTGTCAGGGGTATGTGCACAGTCTGTGTAGCAGGCCTCGGCAGACTCCATTCCCAGCCTTGCCCAGAATCTGGAGGTAGCCACTCCCCACTTTTCTCAGCCCAAGGCTCTGTCCACCGAGCACTGTGGGAAGCAGAAGGAGGCTGAAGATGCAGTCTGCCCTGGAGACACTTCTGCATAACTCAGGGGACAAAACGCTGCCTGGCCCTTCTCTAGGCCACGCGGTGGGAGGGCTGCTGAAGGCGGGGCAGTGGGCAGACTTTTTGAGGAGATGAGGCACAAACAGTCTTTCTGAGGAGGGCAAGGTTTTGGGGTGGGATTGGAGAAGCGGGTGGGGCACAGAGAGTGGGGCGCAGAAGCTCTGGGTCAGAGGAGTCTGGACGCAATTTAAGCTTCTCAGCTCATGTTTTAGGTGATGCTGAAGCTCGTCTGTGGACAGAGGGTCACACTTGCAGAGTGACCTGTGTTCAAGAAGCTCTGACCTAAAAATGGTGGAGATGATGAGTGTCACCGTCCTGATCTAGGCCCCATCCACAGCCCCTCAGCACTTCTTACCAGTAGTGCTCTGGGCTCCCTGAGGCTAACAGCCCTGGCAGGCAGCCTGAGCCAGTGACAGATGAGGGCCTGGGGACCAATATCCCAACCTTGTCACTGAAACAGCACTGAGGGGTGCAACACCACCCCAGGGGTGCTCTGCTCACGGAAGCAGCTGTCTGAGCTCCCTTACGCCCCCAACTCATCCCTTGGCTTCCCAACAGATACTTCCGGGGCTCAACTCCCAAGCAAACTTATCTCAGGAGCAGCTTAGGGGGGTCCCAGCCTGAGACACAGGTGCTGTGTGAGTCAAACTCACCCCCAGCCAGCACCTGGCCCAGAGGATAGAATGAGTGCTGATGTGGGATCCAGCTGCTCACCCATCAGGGAATGAGGAACTCCAGCTCGCATGCAAGGGAGGGAAAACATTGTTATCAGCAGAACTAAAAAGAACTAAGAAAGCAAAATGGTTTGCCAAAACTTCCACATGGCTTATTAGGTCCTTTTGATTCTTCAGTGTTTTCAACTTCCTATGACACGCTTTCCCCACAGCCCCAGAAGAACAGAAGTGTGGGGGACAAAATCCAGAGGACCATCTTCAGGTGACCCAACATTCCAAGCTTCCCACTTCGTAGGCACGGAAAATGTAGGCCTGGCTTGGTTTTCTGAGCAACATGCAATGGTGTTAGAGAAGTCAGAAGATGTGAATCCTGACAAAATTTCCTTTCACTCCATTTCCTTGACAAGGGTTTGAATACAACAAAATAAACCAGGCCTACAAACAGTACAACTAAGTGTGACATAGTTATCTTTCACTTTTCCAGCAGGATTGGGCAAGACATTGTCCTTGAATCATGTATTTCCCACGGTAAGTCAATAGATATTCCATTAAAAAATAAATAAATAAAGTTTCAGTATTTTGTCAAATAAACTTGCGTGTAGTTGCATGCTCAACTGGCTGATTAAACACACATTATCATATTAAAGTCACTAACAATCCCTAAATCAAGACAACTGTTTCACATTAAAGTAGTGTTTTCCAAACTCAATGACCATGGAATCTTTTCCTTTTTTAAAATAACACTTTTTAAAAACTGAAGTTTAATTGACACATAGCATTATATTAGTTTCAGGTATACAACGTAATGATTCAATAATTGTATACCTTGTTCAGTGATCACCTCGCTAAATCTAATTATACCATCATCTTCCTAAAAACTTACAATTTTTTTTCTTATGATGAAAACTTTCAAGAAAGTAACACCGTTAACGTCCTATAGGACCATGGTGTTCCAAGAAATGCAGTTTGGGAAACCCTGGTCTTCACAGGTCATGCCATCCATTCAATCAACAGATCGTGAGTTGAGTGTCCCGTGTGGTGTGTTTGTGGCTTGGCTCGCTGGGGATAACCAGAGCCATCTGCAAGTGCTCGGACTGAATCCCCAGTCTTAATCCAGATGTTTGGCATTCTGACCAGCATGGAGAGGCGAGCATCCAGCGTTTATGCTATTGCAGGGTGGTGCAGTGACCTCTTTTAGGCATTCCTAAAGCACACTAGAGAATAGCCCACTTTTTCTCCTTCTCCACAAATTGGTAATTTCTTCCATAATTGAACGATTGAGCCACATAAGCATTGCGTGTATCTGCTACAGTGCGCAGTTGTCATATTTATCAGACCAACATGGCATCCTTGAGCTTAAATTGACCTTATCCCTCAGGAGCCTTCTGATAATCTGAGAATCTCAACACGGCCAACAATTCCTTCAATACGTGAAAGGACAGGTCAGGCCTTCTGAGAATCACCAGGAGCTGACAAGTGACCGACTGCCCTTTTAGGCAAGCACAGATAATGCTACCGTGGCCCTTTCCTTTTCTCTGTAAGTCCCTGCTTCTTGTCATTATATTGTCAGCACAATGACTGTTTATTTTCTGGTTTTGTGGATCATGCACTATTTAATTTCCTGGCTCTTATCTTCTTTGTCCACACCCAAGAAAAACAGCCCATACAGTCGGTCTCAGTTCAGTGTGGATTGATTCTGCCTGGAAATTGGGTCCCGGTGAACTCATACAGAGCTCATGAGTGATGTGTGTCCTGCACCTGGACCATGCAACTGAGTCTAGCCTGAGACATAGTCCTCCCATTCATTCCTCAGGATGCTGCTCAGGCCTCTGCTTGTCTCCCAGGGGAGGGACAGGCCTGGAGTCAGTTGGGGCATCGCTCCTCCAGCAATAGCAGAAGCAGGGCTCTAGAGAGGGATGCAGGGCTAAGGCCACAGTTCATCCTTCCTGCCCCCATTTGCACTTT
Source organism: Mirounga angustirostris (assembly GCF_029215605.1). Taxonomy (NCBI): domain Eukaryota; kingdom Metazoa; phylum Chordata; class Mammalia; order Carnivora; family Phocidae; genus Mirounga; species Mirounga angustirostris. Next base: position 90,555,190 of record NW_026991718.1, on the reverse strand, counting down.
GCCTCGGGGACAGCATGTATCAAGCACCCACCATGTACTTCCAGAGAAGGAAAGACTAGTCCCCATTTGCCCATAAAAGTGCTTCCTAGCCCATTTTCCAAGAGGATCAGAAAACTTCTCTTTCAAAGCATGAGTAACCAGCAGCTCTGAGACTGTGGGGAGCTGTACGCATGCTTTAAGTCTGGACCTGATCTGGAACCCTCTGGATCCCATTCCTGGGGGAAGGGCGGAGCTGGGGCAGGAACCCTGAGGAGGGCCGGCTCCAGGTCCTCTAAAGGGGAGCCTCAGGCCTGGCAGGCGTTAGAGAAGCAGCTGAACCAAGGTGGGGGAGTTCCTCACTGCTTCCCATGCTGCCATTAGCCCCAACTTGGGGGGCAGTGCTTGTCATATGAATGACAAGGACTTGGAGAGCATGAGGCTGGTGCCGAATGTGCAGCTGCCTCGTCCCTTACAGTTCCTCATCTGTAAAATGAGGGTCATAGTAATAGCAATCTCATAGATCGTCGTAATAATTCAGTAAGACCATAGAATGTTGTCCTTTGCACGGCGTCAGGCACATAACGAGAGCTGAAAGGTGCTGACTTTAATATTTCCTTTATCCTTCCTTCCTTCGTTGCTGGGTTTCACATTGAAAAGGCGGGTGGGTTTTCTAATGAGGTTTTAAGTCTTCACCCTAAAGGTTCCTCTTTGGAGGGCTGGGGGCCAAGAACATGACAACTGTCTAATTGTCTATATTGGCAGGGCCTGGGCTCACTTCAACATTCTGGGAACCCCAAGCAGCAGAAGAAGACAGAACCTAGGCCCCTCCTCCCAGGCCCCTGTGAGTGGTGGGGTTCCGGGGTCACAGAGCCCCGCAGTCAGACCAGGCCTCTCCCCTTTCTCAGCACACAGCAGCAGCACCAAGGGACCCAGCTGTCCTCAAATTTCCATGGGGATTTTCCTGACAATTCCAGGAAGTGGGAAGTCAGTGGGAAGGTCATGGGTGGAGCCAGGTCACTGGCCTAGCTCCCGAAGTGTGGTCGCAGATGAGGCCTCTTGCGGCAGGGACTCACCAGGATGCCTGCCCACACAGCCTGCCCTTGGAGGCTTCCGTGTGGGGCTGCAAAGTTTAGAGAAGTGGGGACATGACAATAGAGAGTGGGTGTCCTAGAGATAAGGCCTCTGAGGACACAGGCAGTGTGAAGAGTGCAAACACTTTCAAGGACAGCAAAAGCATGGCCCTTCAGAGCCCAGTCTGAGTGCCAGGTGAAGCAACTAGGTCCATGACCATCATCATCTTTGGGGTTGTAGTGGTTGGGGGTCTTTTCTATGGGGCCACACCGTGATTTCAGCTAAGGCTTTCTCAAAATGTCTGTTTATCTATCAATTCAATTTATTCCAACTGAGGCCAAGTTTTAGGGAACACCAGAATCCATTTATTGTATTTGTTTTATACAGACATCATTGCTCCAGTGCAGATTCTTTGTCAGTGGATATTGGCGGGTGTGGACATTAAGTCTGCAGTACCATTAGTTGGAAGGGTGTGAAGAGGACTGGGGCCAAGGCCCTGCCCTTGGGACACAGTGCAGTGGATGCACTCTGTGAGCAGTTGACCTCTCTGGGTGTGAGTCTCTTCTCTGGAAAAGTCTGAGCCCTAAACCAAGGTTGTGTGGGGTTTTACCAGCTCTACAAAGGCAGGGTTCTAAGATCTCATGGACATAGCCGGATCACATTCTCCATGCCCATCCCCAGGCCCATCCACACAGAATATATTACCCAAAAAGGAAATTAAGGAAATAATTCAATTTACAATGTATCAACAAGAATAAAATAATTAGGAATATAATTAACCAAGGAAGTGAAAGACATATTCTGAAAACTACAAAATACTGCTGAAAGAAATAAAAGAAGACAGAAATAGAAAAACATCTTGTGTTCATGGATCAAAACACAATATTGTTAAGAAGTCAGTATGATCCAAAGTGGTTGACAGATTCAATGCAATCCCCATCAAAATCCTAATGGCATTTTTTTTGCAGAAATAGAAAAATCCATCCTAAATTTCATAGGAAATAAGGGATTCTGGTTAGCCAAAACAAACTGGAAAAAGAACAAAGTTGGAGGTCTCACACTTTCTGATTTTAAAACCTACTACAGGGGCACTTGGGTGGCTCAGTCGTTAAGCGTCTGCCTTCGGCTCAGGTCACAATCCCAGGGTCCTGGGATCAAGCCCCGCATCGGGCTCCCTGCTCGGCGGGAAGCCTGCTTCTCCCTCTCCCACTCCCCCTGCTTGTGTCCTCTCTCGCGCTGTGTCTCTCTCTGTCAAATAAATAAATAAAATCTTTAAAAATAAATAAATAAATAAAACCTACTACAAAGCTACAGTAATCAAAATGGTGTGGTACTGGCATAAAGATAGACATGTAGACCAACAGAATAGCATAGAAAGCCCAGAAATCAACCCTCATACATATGGTTAAATGATTTCCAGCAAGGGTTCCAAGATCATTCAATGGGGAGAGGACAGTCTTTTCAACAAATGGTGTTGGGAAAACTGGGTGTCCACATGCAAAGGAATGAAATTAGACCCTTACTTCACACCATATATAAACATAATTTCAAATGGATCAAAGGCCTAAAACTACAAAATTTTTAGAAGAAAACACAGGGGAAAGCCTTCATGACATTCTATTGGGGCATGATTTCTTGAATATGACATCAAAAGCATAAGTAAGAAAAGTAAACATAGATAAATCGGACTACATCAAAATTAAACACAGTTATACACCAAAGAACACAATTGACAGAGTGAAAAGACAAACTATGGGGTGAGAGAAAATATTTGCAAATCTTATATCTGATAAGGGGTTAATATCCAGAATATATAAAGAACTCCTATGACTCAATGACAACAACAAACCAATTAAAACATGGGCAAAAGATGAGAATAGCCATTTCTCCAAGGAAGACGTACAAATGGCCAACAAGCACATGAAAAGACACTCAGCAACACAATCATTAGGCAAATGAAAATCAAAACTATGAGACATTACCTCACATCCATTAGGTTGGCTACTATTAAAAAAATGTAACAATGATGGAGAAGATATGGAGAAATTAGAACTTGTGCACTGCTGGTAAGCATGTATGACATACATAGAAAACAGTATGACAGTTCCTCAAAAGGTGAAAATGAAATTACCTTATGCGCCCACAATTCCACTTTTAAGTATATTTATTCCACTTTTTAGTATATATTTATAGAACTGAATCACAATCTAAGAGGTATTTATACATCCATGTTCACAGCAGCACTATTCATAATAGCTAAAAGGTAAAATCAAACCAAATGTTCATGGAGGGATGAGTAAATAAGCAAAATATTGTCTATACATACAATGGAATGTTATTTGGCCTTAAAAAGCAAAGAAACTCTGACACCTGCTGCAACAGGAATGAACCTTGAGGACATTGTGCTGAGTGAAATAAGCCAGTCATGAAAGGACAGATACTTTATTAACTGGACTTATGCGCAGTATCTAGAGCAGTCCAATTCACAGAGACAGAAAGTAGAATGGTGGTTTCCAGGAGCTGGAGGGAAGGGGAGGGGGGGCTTGTTTAATGGGGACAAAAGGTCAGTTTTGCAGGATGAAAGTTCTAGGTATTGATTTCACAATAAAGCAGATGTACTACATAACACCGAACTGTATACTTAAGTATGATTAAGGTGGTGGGTTTTATGTTATGTCTGTTTTATTACAATTTGAAGAAATAAAAACTGTAAGTACAAAAAGAAAATCCACACGGAAACCTTGCCTTCTAAGGAAATGCACCATATTGGCGGTGAGTCAGGCCTGGGCCCGTGCTCACCCTACCTGGGTGAGCCATGACCTCCCTCTCCTTGGGCCCAGAATGGACTGAAGGCATCAGTATGAGAGGAAGGAGACCTGGTCTCCTGACTCTGGGCCCACAACTCAGTGAAATAAGCTGTGACCTCCCCCAGAAGGACAAGGAAACGCTTCCCTGCACATAGAAGGGAAAAGATGTGGTTCACTCACAAGACACCTTCACCTCAGGCTCCAGGTAAGGCCTTAGAAGGGGGGGGCTGGACTTCTAACTTCCCAGGCCCAGTTCATATAAGGGAAAGCCAGTTTGTGGCAATGGAAGTGCTCCTAACTTCGTGCCAATGCCCTTTCATTAGGGGACATGAATCCCAGCAGCAGCTATTTTGCATTTATTCTGATGCAGGGCCTTCACAGGGTGAGGTGACCGAAGCTGCAAAACCAATAAGCAGCAGAGGTGAAGTGGACGCAGCCATTGGACTCCCTTTGGATTATTTCTTGCTCTTTAACAGATCCCCCCAGACCTAAGTGGCTTAGAACCACAGCCAAGTTGCCAGGCCTCTGGGTTCAGGGTGGCTGGGCTCTGGGGGGCACTTCTGCCCCTCTCTGGGATGTCCCCTGCAGTAGCAGTCAACAGGGCAGGGGTGGAGCCATCTGCAGATCTGGCCGATTTGGAGGGGTGCATCTTCCCCACACGGCCTCTCTGACAGAGCCCCTCTTGTGGTCCCTCCGGCACAGTGGCTTTGGGGCCCCAAGAGCCAGTGCTCCAAGCTGCCTGGCCTCCAGAGCATCCCTTCTGCCACTTTCTCTTGATTACACTGAGTCAGAACCCAGCCCCGATTCCACATGCGGGGACCACAAAAAGGGGTAAACCCTGGGCTGTGTGCTTTACTGGGGTCCTCTTTAGAGACTAGCTACACTGTATGCTCCAGCCCAGAGTCCAAACCACGCTGTGCCCACACCAGCCAGCGCCTGCTCCCCAAGCCTGCAGCAATGGCACTGGGCTGGGGGGGTGCCCACATCTGGGGCCCGTGGGAATAAGGAAGCTGTACTGGTGGCTCCCCCTTGGTACTTTCACTTACTCTGTTGGCTTGCAGGATACTGATGAGGAGACAAGGAAGTACCCAAGGGCCCTGTCCAAGGTCAAGGTCATGGACAGCTTGCAAACCCAGCCCACTAAGCCATCCATTCCTCTGCTCATACTTGGCAGTGTCAGCCCCGGGGACCACACAGATCATTCTGAGCAGAGCACAGCCCACCAGCTGCCTGGATATTTGACAGTGCCTCTCAGGGAGGGCTGACTCTGCTAGCAAGCCTTCCATACCATACCCAGGCAGGAAAACCAGTGCACAGAAGGATGTGCAGGAAGAGCCCAGCGAAAATTCCAAGGAAAGCCTGAGCAGATTCTAAGACTGGGAAGGACATTGCCCAGAGCCAAGGTCTGTCCCTGGGAGAAGGAGGCAGGACATTCCCAATGGGGGTGCTAAATAAAAGATAAATGGAAGGAATGCCTACTTTGGGGAACGGAGGGTGTTTGAGGTTGAAGCCAGTGGAGATTGGGATCAATGTAAACCCCCTGCCACTGGTCTTCATTCTACAGGAAGGCCCAGGGAGGCAGACTGATTGTTCCCTCACTCTGCCTTTTAAGAGAAAAGTTTTCCCTTATACAGAGAAAGGGGAACCCTCTCACACTGCTGGTAAGAATGCAAGCTGGTGCAGCCACTCTGGAAAACAGCATGGAGGTTCCTCAAAAAGTTAAAAAAAAGAACTGCCCTATGACCCAGCAATTGCACTACTGGGTATTTACCCCAAAGATACAGATGTAGTGATCTGAAGGGGTACCTGCATCCCAATGTTTATGGCAGCAACGTCCACAATAACCAAACTGTAGAAAGAACCCAGTTGTCCAACGACAGATGAATGGATAAAGAAGATGTGGTAAATATATACAATGGAATACTACTCAGCTATCAAAAAATGAAATCTTGCCATTTGCAATGATGTGGTTGGAACTAGAGGGTATTACGTTAAATGAAATAAGTCAGTCAGAGAAAGATAATTATCATATGATTTCACTCATATGTGCAATTTAAGAAACAAAACAGATGAGCATAGGGGAAGGGAGGGAAAAATGAAATAAGATGAAACCAGAGGGGGAGACAAACCATAAGAAACTCTTAACTATAGGAAATAAACTGAGGGTTGCTGGAGGTGAGGTGGGTGGGGGATGGGGTTACTGGGTGATGAGCATTAAGGAGGGCATGTGATGTAACAAGCACTGGGTATTGTTTGCAATTGATGAACCACTGAACTTTACCTCTGAAACTGATAATATACTATATGCTAATTAACTGAATTTAAATAAAATAAAATAAATTAAATTTTTTAAAAAGTGAAAAAGAAAAGTTTTCCCTTGGTCATGAGGCTACATACGTGGTGTAAGTGGGTGGGGCACTGTATGCTGGCCCTTTGTCCCCTGGGGAATCTCCGACAAGACAGCTGCAGGTGGGATGGGGGACAGGCTTTCTGTCTCACTCCCACCTCATTCATCCCACTCTCAAGTCTCCAGACCAGCATCGCTGCTCAGGTGAACTGGCCACATCCTGCATTTGGGTTCTCAGACTGACATTTCTTTCTGTAGTAGCCAAAATCATCAGAGTTAGATTGAGGAGATCTGCTTGCATTCTTTATGATCTAACCAAATAATAATAATTTGCAAAGAAAAAAAAAAAAAAAAAACACTTAGGAATCCAGACAGACAGATTTGCAACATCAATGTGTAAAATGTCAGAGCAGGTTTGCAGAACTCGCCTTACGAGTATTTCCTGCACCCCCACAGATCTGCCAGAGGCTTCCAGCTCCTGCAGACACACCCAGCCACACCTGGCTCACTTGGAGTCTCCAATTTGTCCAGAATCTAGTTTCTAAGCTTCTCAAGCTCATCAGGACTACCCAGCTGAGACTGGAGCCCAGCACCACCCCTGCTGGGTAAGGGGATGGGGGAGGGCTGGGCTTGGCTGGGGTGACGTGGCAGTTGTGACATCTATAGACTAATCCATTTAGCTTTCCTGGCAAGTACACACTAGCTTGAATGGAATAGTCCCGGCTGCCACAACATTGCTCAATCTCCAAATCCTGCCCAAATCCTGTCTGATTAAAGATTTCCAAATGCATGGAAACCTAAGTCAAGCAAAGGAGAGGGGGCGTGCAGAGCCTTGGGGCATCCGTGGGAGGCCAAAGTGTGCCCCTCCCCGTGCCCACCAGCAAGACGGCTGCCCCAGTAATAGAAATTCAGGCCCTTGATTCTTACAGATTCATTCTCTGTCTGACCTTATCCTGTAAGCCAGAAACCAAGACATCCGTTTGGTCACCTATGAGTAGCGTCACACTTGCCTAACGAGTGGCAGGATGTTTGGCATTGTGAGGACATATGAAATAGAACATATCAGATGACCATTGGGTGCATAATCACGCCTGCCCTACCCCCTGAAGTGTGCTTGCGACAAGGGATCAACTAGGTGGTGTTTCAGAATTTAGAGACATCCCCTTCTCAGCTGCTGTGGAGGTTTCTGGTGTCTCGTTTACACACGAAGACACAAAACAGTTTCTCTCTGTGACTTTTCCACAGGCACCAGTCTACTCGAGATGCCACTCTACACGTGGCTTTTCTCTCTGAGCAAAAACAGAGCTCCGTGCTCTTCAGGCTGCGGAGGGAGGCGACCTTTGGGCGGCTCTGCCATGATTTATGTAGCCCTGGCTGATACACAGGCCATCGTGTTGTATGTTTGCTGTCATAAAGCCACGCGCACGTACAGACAGGGACAGGAAACACTCCGACATGGGGGCCTGTCAGGCAAGTGGCATTAGCATTTTTAGGTTCTGGCAGATGCTGCCCATTGCCCTGGGTAAAGGTTGTGCTGGATTTGCGGCCCTGGCCCACCCTCCTGCGTGCGAGGGGATGGTGTCTCTGCTTCTGTCTCTGTCCCGGGCCCATCCTGCTAGGGGCTTGCTGGTTTTGTTCCTCACTGACAGGTAATAATGAAATAGGAAATAAAGAAAGCACCCCCTTTGAATGTGGTATATGATGCAAATGTATTTCACACTTGTCGTTCTTTTTAAATTGTATTTGTCTTATCTTCTTGAACCTGATTCCTTCCAGCTCCACACAGTCAGTATATCTAGTGTTTGCTTTATGGCCTCTTGTACCTTGGTTGCTCGTCTCCTCTCTGCACCCAAATCACTTATTCCATAGTTTTCTAACTTCTCTGTATTTCCTTCTAGAAGTTTCGTGGTTCAACTTCTCAGGGGTTGTGTTTTACTTCTCAATGCTTAATTCAGGCTGGTCAAATCTCGGAGCTCCTTGGTCTCAGCTCGGCCTTCCTGCTCTCTGTGTGCTTTCTATTTTCTGCCTGTTTGTGTCCTGTGTTTCTTTGTTTGGGGGTGCATGTGTCCTTCTGATTATTTCTAAACTGCGAAGTTTGTCCTTGTTCTCACTCTCGTGACGATATTGCTCCATGAGGTGACATATCTTCCATTTAGACAAAACTGATCACTCCTCTCTGAGCTCTGCCACATTTTCAACTTCCCTTCATTAATCAATTTTAGTTTATTATGCTATTAATTAAAAAAAAAATTTTCTGGTGTTTACTTCCACTCTTAACTATTCCTTGATTTTCTTAACTTTTAATGATTTCTTTTGAAACCAACACTCAGTTCCATGATCTCCAGGGTGTTGTTCAGCTCGTAACTAAGAGCTGACAAAGTTGTGTATTTAAAAGAAAAATCAAAAAAACATACTTTAAAAACGGGTAAGCTGGGAGACATGAGGCATTATGGCATAAACTGAATGACCTAATGTTATTAGCTCAAGCTGGGAGGTGGCCTCGGGGTGAGATTTTCCAGGAACCAGCCCTGGCCTGGCCTCCCCCCACCTAGCAGGGCGATCACTCGGGGTTCTGGGTCAGCCCAAGCTGAGTGTCATAATGTGTGGGCTCGGCCACGGCCAGGTACCCTGGGCATGTCCATCCACTGAGCTCCCTGACTGCTCGGCACCCAGCCTGGTGGCCGTGCATCAGCCCAAGACAGCTTCATCACAGAGCTGTCCAGAGGTCCCCAGAGTCACAGAGGCGAGAAATTCAGGGACACTGAGTTAGACCAAGGCTCTGCCCTGCCTCTGTGAATGATGCCCATGTCGCCAATGCTCACAGGAGAAACTGTCCTGGTGAGAACCCCTCCCTTCCCTCCATCCTGCCTTCCTGGCATCAGCCACCTGCTCTTGTCCAGGGACAAAGCGAGTCTGTAGGCACAGACCGAACCTCCGTGTCCTGGGCCTCATAGTCACAAACACAAATTACCCAGGCCTCTGCCTTCTTGGGGCTCACAGTATTTTGAGAGAACACCTAAGTGAATGCCTGCAAGGCAAGAGGGCAGCAGCAGGTGCAGGGTGGGGACGTTGACGAGATGTGACTCCGCTTAGGGGGTGGGGAGCTGGAATCTGAGCCGAGGCCTGATGGCCAAGCGGGCAGATGACCAGGAGGTCCCGGTGGGGGCTGGGCTCCGCCACCACCTGCCACTGCCTGAGCCCCAGGACCACAGTTTTCCCACTTTCCACACCCGCTGTCTGCACGCTAAAGCAGTGCGCCCAGGTGGGCCTCAGACCAGCAGGGGCCATGTCTGGCCCTGCCAGGACAGCCCACCAGCCCCAGGCCCGAGTGTTCAGCCCCAGACTTTCCCAGGGGTGCTGCAACAAGACTAGGGGTGCTCCAGGTGAGGGCCAGAGGCACAGGGACTGACCTGCCCCCACGGCCTGATGTGGCATAAATGGGCTCAATAAATATTTGCTGGACAAGTGGCTGATAGGTTTTTCTCTTTCCTCCTAGTAGCATTTATTACCTACATCAGGGCTCGCACATTAGTAAGAAGCAGAGTCTGTGTCAGCTGAACATTGTGTACAGTAGTGACTTTCGTTGGTTTCTGGTAGCAAATTGAGCCAATAAAATGTGACCACTCTGAAGGTAATTGGGCCTTTTTCACTTCGGTAGCACTGTTGATAAGCTCCCAGTTTCTGTCTCTCGTTACATGACAAAGTAATATCTTACTTTGCATTATGTACTTTCCCACATTATTTGAGATTCTTACTTCAGCATGTATCATTTCAAGGGGAAGTTCTATTCCACAATGCTAACACTCCTGATTTTCGTAAGGCAAATTCCCAAAGCAAGAAAAGTAGGCAGCTCTGCATTGAATGATCAGGAATGCCTCAGATGACTTAGCCCTACCGAGACTAGACTTTCTGCCATGCTGGCCCGCTTACCATCCAGCGTATGGTGACACAGCCTAGACACAGCTAGAGTCAGGGACCACGTGGCTCTGTGTCTTCCCAGGAAGGATGCCGGAACCCAGACAAGAAGCACCTTTAGGCAGGAGGGAACGCCAGGAACTCATGGTGTTTTGTGGAGAACCTTAAAATCAGTATCTTGAAATGAAGCTATTTTTTTTTAAGATTTTATTTATTTATTCATGAGAGATAGAGAGAGAGAGAGGCAGAGGGAGAAGCAGCCTCCCAAGGAGCAGGGAGCCCGATGCGGGACTTGATCCCAGGACCCCAAGATCATGACCTGAGCCGAAGGCAGACACCCAACCATCTGAGCCACCCAGGCGCCCGAAATGAAGCTATTTTGAATCATCAGAGAGTTTCAATTGTCCTTACGATTCTATTACCTGGTAAAAGGACAAATAAAAATCCGTATCTTTGCACATATAATCTATTTTCCTTTATGAGTTGCAGAACCAAGTCTGATGTTGTGCAGAATTGTAGGTGTTTATAGCAAGTCCATGATTTATGGGAAAGGGGAATGATTCTATCCAAACTGAAGGTCAAGTAGGCAATAAAAATCTAGGAGCTTTTGGATTCTTGAAGCTAGTAATACTAGGGGAAATTCCATTTTGAAGAGAGGGAAGGAGGGAAGGAAGGAAGAGAGAAAAAAAATATATAACATGCATATAATGTGTGTATATATGTGTGTACATGTGTACATTTATGTATGTGCATATTGTGTATGCATGTGTATATGTGTGTGCATGTATGTGTGCAACTTTGAGATGCTGTTCTAAGCTGGCGCCAGCCCCGTCTCCTGTCTGAATCACACCCACTGCCCTTCTTCCCAGCTGGGGAACCAGCTCTGGCTGCAAGGCTGGCGGAAGAAAGAAGCAGGATTTGACTTGGCAGGATCATGTCAGACTTCTGACAAATTCATCTCTCATGCTTGTTCACATGATGTCCATCAGATTCCCAGCCTCCTCATCCTGAGGTTGTCCTGCATGTCCCAGGGCTGTTTTACAGGAATTTACCTTGAGAGATCCAGCAACTCAGCAATGTCATCACCCAGATGGGATGCTCTGCCTCACACAGAGGCATGCCGTTGACTCAAGCATGTGAGCCCTCTCTCTCCCCAGAACTGTAAGGCTGTATGTCCTGGCTTTCAGGGTCTGGGGTGTCAGGGCTGCTCACTCTGGGAACAGACCATCCCAGCAGGGCTGTGGGCAGGGGGTGGAGCAGATGACTCCTGAATTCGAGGCATCAACCGTGCCTCCCCAAGGCTTAGATGCCCATTTCCAGCACTGAAGGTGGGAATGCAACGAGGCAGCAGGGCCTCAAGTCCAAACACGAAGTGTGCTCCCAGTGTCCAGTAATACATCCACCATATCAGGGTTTACTGAAGTTTGCTCCATAGAACAAAAGTCCCTTGTGATGCTCAGGGAGAAACAAATGTTCCTCTGGCCAAAAAGATCTGGAAAATACAGAGGGTGGGTCTGGGAGATGCCAGACCCACCCTAGCCTAGCTAAGGCTCCAAAGAGATCTCGGGGTGCTAAACTCACTGGTCTCAGAACCAGTGCCATTGCATTCCTTTCCCTGAGACTGGGGAGAGGCTACTATGACAAGGTCCCCAAACACCATGTCAGCTGGGGCCAGGAAGCAGGCCAGCACCGGGTAGGAAGCCACAGCTCCTTACAGGCACATGGCGCTGACTCTCCTCCCACTGCTGGGGGTGCCCTGCTGGCTGGTTGGAAAGAATTAAGCCCTTAGGACAGACAAGTGTTGCTCATAAAACCCAAATCCCCAACTTCCAGGGCTGTTCCTGTCAATAAGCAGCCCAATCCTCAGTGGGCACCCCATGGGCTGGACCAGGGGACGAATTGCAGGTGGAAGATGCTAGAGGCTAAGAGGTGATAGCAGCAAAGCTGAGGGTCAGAGTCAAGATGGAGTGAGTGCGAGGATGTGACCTGGAGGAAGAACGTTAGCTAGCAGATAGCACGTGTGCTTTGTGTATGTGTGTGTGTGGTCAAGGACCTGGTGACCGCCCACAGGTGGGCACAATGGAGACACGGATTCAGCACAAAGGCAGAGCCCCGAACCTGGCCACAGGCAGGGTCACTGGGAGGGGGGGTGGGAGGGGTGGGCAGGACCTATATGGTTCATTTGACCCAACAGCACAATATGAAACAAGTAAAATAAAGTTAAAATCCAAGCAAGAACATCTTGTTTAAGGAAACGGAAATGTTCAATTTGTTCGGGAAAGCTGTCCATGAAAATAGCTTTTATAGAGACGGGAAAGTGTGATTTAAATGGAAAACACACTTATGAAGAACAGCTCTTCAGTGAGTAGTGAATAACAGTGGTTTTATATATTTAATTATGTATTAACGTGATATATATAAGCTGATTACATTTCATTTGAACAATTTTGAATCATATTTTTAACTCTCTGAAGAATGATAAAGGCCATCCACAATGAGCCCATCGCTTATTTATTCTAACATATGACCACCTACTACAGTGTCTGGCCACTCTCCAGGGTTTAACAGATGTTTAATTAATAAATAAACGTTATTGGACAAATGAAAGCACTATTCCAAGATCTTAAGGAAATCATAGAGCCATGTAAGACATAGCCCTTTCTCTTGAGGGATCAGGTTGACAGTTCCTCCACTCCTCGGAAGCCAACAAGACTCTGCTAGAGGTCTCCTTATCAGAGCCAAATCGCCTCTGGGCAGAGCCAAGATAAACTCAATGTAATCTACAGGAACTTGTCCGTTCAGACCACACAGATTAGCAAAATCTTCCTCATCCACCCGGGGAACATCCACTCTAGTTAAGCAATCGGCTTAAGTGCCCCCGCCCCCGACACACACACACACATCTATAGCCATTTCTCTTGTCTTTTTAAAATGTGCGTATACTGTCCTGTCCTCAAAACAGGTGGCAGGGCTGGACGGTTTCTGGGGGTTAGGACCTGGGTTTCATCTGTGCCAGGGGTGGCGTGGGCTTTAGGGTCAGTGAGAATATGGAGAGGAAAGCACATTCTGGAAAGAAAAGAAAGGAGGCACATTTACTGTGTGGAACCCCAAAAGCAAAAGAAAAAGATGGAAAGAAGAATTTTGAGTGGAAAAGTTGGGGAAAAAATATTAATTTTCATCTGTCTCCCTCTCCTCCCACTCACCCTCTCACTCCAGGCCAAGCATCCAGCAAGCAATCAACAATTAAAGGTGCTTTCCAGTGCAGAGCCATTTGAAACTTTAGGAGAAATAACATTTTGCGAGTGGGGCAATGAGTTAAGCTCCCTTAAATTCCCTTTGGCAAACTTTAGGGGTGCTTGTTTAGAAGCATACTAGCGGGGGTCCACCCACACAGGTCATGATGCACAGGAGTTGAGCTGGGGCCCTGGAACAAGGCCTTAGAACACATTCCGGGAGATGTGGATGCACCCAGCTCTGTGGCCGCACTTCAAGCTACAGCTGGGGTGTGATTCTAATACAGTGTCATCTCCTGTTCCTTGGACTCTCTTCTCTAGAGGATAATCGCTAGGGTGGGCCAGTCCTGCAGAGGGGTTTGAGGGTCCCTCGATGCCAAGGACCATATTCCAGACCCATCTTGCCTATGATAAGCCTGAATGTAGGTGACGTCACCAGGTGTGGCAGGTGTCCTTGGGCCCATTTTATGTTGGGGGAACGAAGAGAGAAGATCCTGAAAGCAGATGCAGGCCTGTTCCGGGCAGGAATCAGTGAGGCATCCCATGGGAAGACTTCCCTCTCATAAAATCAGGAACACAAGGCCCGAAGCAGTTAGATAACAAGCCCGAGGCCCAGCACTGATCTGTGGCTAAACCAGAGCCACTCCCGAGTCCCCCTCTAGAAGTCTTCTTTCCACCAAACTGCCTCTTTGTTGAAACTGCATGTGAGGCTCATCGAATAATGGTGACCCTGAGGCCCCTAGAAATAAGCTTATGTCATGTTCCTACTCCGATTAGGAAATAGGAGGGGGAGGAAGCAAGAGAGTGTGGTGGAACACATTTTAGAAAGATTTCTTTAAAAGTAGTTACTATCTTAGAAAAACCCACATCCATGCTAGTGGAGTGCCAGGTAGCTTTAAATTGATGATGTAAGTTCATTGACATAAAAAGACACACACGATATATTTGGCACGGAAAAGCACATCAGAGCCGAGCCTTACAGTGTGACTCCGCTCCTACACACACACACTCACACACTCACACAGACGCCCAGAAAATCAGGCGTCTGTGTGATCAGGTTCCATCAGAATGGAACCACATCAACATGCTAACACCAATCTGTCTCTGGGTGGTGGAGTTTAGGGGAATTTATTTATTTTGTCTTGGTTTTGCTCATTTGTATTGCTAATTTTCCTCTGACAAATGTGCATCACTTGTGCAATAATTCATTTTTTTTAAATAAATCAAAACGAGTACAGTTTTTACTTGTCACCTCATTAAAGCAGCAAGCAGCAGTCATCTGGAACACTCATTTGTCTGAGGGGTCATCCCCCTGGAACTAACCCCATGATGAGACAGTCAGCCTTGTCCCCTACCCAGGGCACAAACAGTCCTTTGCTGGATTCTGAGCTCCACTGAGTGACTAACACGACAAGGGTGACAAGGGGTGACTCATAAGGACCAAGAGAGTAGCATCGTCATCTGCTGAACGGGAAGTTGCTACAGTCCTCTCACTTGGGGTTTCATATGTGGTCTGGAGAGTCAGGGCTCCCTGGCTTCATCCTCGCTTTCTGATATGGGGTTCCATCCAGAAACGTCAGGGCAGGAGTCTGTTGTAATGATAGGAAGTAGTCATCCGGGGCAACTAGGTGTTTGGTTGTCAAAACAAAGGACAACGACTAGAAAGACGGCACGAAAGAAAGGAAGCAGGGACTTCACAGAATCATGGGGCATGCACAGGGCCGGTGGGGACAAGGGGCTCAGAGTGCTTCCATTCCTGTGGGCTGTCACCCTGGACCAGCCTGGTCACCCTCTTCAAGACATGTTTGCTAAATGAGAGCGTGTGACCCAAGAAGGGACTTCCCCTGAACTCCCTACCGAGTGTGGTAATTTCCTTTGCAACATGCCTGACTGATGGGTATTCATCCCTCTCTTAAATGCTTCTGGAGATGTGGTACTCACTACCACATGGGGTAAGGCACAGCAATCTTCACAGTTGCATCTGTTAGAAAGACCTTCTTATATTTAGGAGAGTTGTTCTCACACCCAAGCACATCACAGAATCACCTGCTGAGCTTGTTAAAACATATATTGCTGGGGCTTGCCCCCAGAGTTTCTGATCTGGCAGGTTTGGGGCAGGGCCACAAATTTACCCTTCTAAAAGTTCACACCTTGATGAAGCTGGATCCAGTTCCAGCTTCAAACAGACTGTTTTGTGCTTTCCTTTCCTTCCACCCCATTCTCAGAGCCTATGGAGAAAAAGCATGGTCCCCCCAAAACAACACACACACCCTCGCCCTGATACACACACTCTCTCTCTCACACACATGCACGCACACCCCACCCGTGTCCCTAGCTTCATCCTCTCTGACATCACAGGTGGATCCCTCCCTGTTCCATGAAGAACTACTTAAACAGGGATGTGACTCCCATGTCCTCTTAGTACCTCCTTAAGAGACCCCTTACAAAACAAACCGTGCAGCCAGGAAACCATAGCCGGAAGATGCGTGCTCTGCCTGAAGCCCAACACCCACCCACCGCGGTCTGGGCACGGCGAGGACAACAGGTCAGTGGGCCTGCCACTGGCCCGACTTCCTTCTCACTGGGGCCAGAGCGAAGGCCTCGGTCTTTGCCTCAGCAATGACCTACCACCCATCTTTCTGCCAGTGGTTCAACGCTAACGTGACTAGGTCTTCCAAAGACTCAGATCAGGATGGGGGTTAGAGGCTGAAGGGTGAGGTCTCATGATGGGATCTTATGGCCAGCCGCAGGGGCCTGGGGTAGAGATGGCCCCCGCGGCTCAGGCCTTGGCCCACCCAGCTGTGGTGGGCTCCTCTGTGCTCCCTGACTTTACACGTCCCCTTCCCCTGCTCAGCTGGGAGCAGGTGCCACACGAAGGGATATGTTGTGTGTGGGGGGGGGGGGCAAGTTAGGAGCTAATGGTAACAGGTGCGTACTTGGGAGGCACAGTCCTGGGGGGCGATTGGCATGATTTCAGAGTTTCCTGAAAACGCCCTGCTGTGCTCCGTTTCCTGTGTGGCTCACCCTGTCCATGGTTCCTGCTTCCTAGGATCACCCCCCAAATAAGCTTCTCTCAAGTCCTTGTCTTGGTAAATGCTGACTAAATGAGTGAATGACCAAATAAGTGACTTACCTTGAATTCTCTGTCTGGTGTCCTCTAGGGAGCTTTAGGCAGAGTCAAGCCCACCTGGGCGGCAGGCCCCCAAAGACAGGACTTTCTACCTGCATGGGGTTTGAAGTTCTCCGGGCCTAGGACCAAACCCTGTCCAAAACATGTATCCTCCAACACAGGGAGAGAGAGGTGAGTCTAACCTTTATGTCTCAGGGGTTTAGTTTGTCCTAGCTTGAAACTGACTCGCTATCATTGTTAGATGAGGTGCAATCTCTGTTTCTGAGCTTCAGGTCACCCTCCTGGACACTGCCAAGTGATGGGGACCCATATCCAGGACAGAGCTGACTCTCATGTAAGATTTGTACTTGAGCGAGCCCGCCAGACTTACCCCATATGGTCCTGCCTGTCTGAGCTCCTCTTTGTTTTTATTTATTTATTTATTTTTTTTTTAAAGATTTTTATTTATTTGACAGAGAGAGACACAGCGAGAGAGGGAACACAAGCAGAGGGAGAGGGAGAAGCAGGCCTCCCGCGAAGCAGGGAGCCCGATGTGGGGCTCGATCCCAGGACCCTGGGATCATGACCTGAGCCGAAGGCAGACGCTTAACGACTGAGCCACCCAGGCGCCCCTCCTCTTTGTATTTAAATATCCTAGAGAGGGATGGTCACTTTTGACCTTTGGTTTTCCATATGTGACCTTTGTCTTAATCTGTAGGAGTCCTATTTAAAGACTAGAAATCCTAGAAAAGTGGAAAGAAGAAGGCTGAGCATCTGGCAGTGACCTAGATGGTGAGGACCGGATGCAGCAGGGCTATCCAATGCCTGTCCCCATTCTCATGTCCCCCAAAACCCCCAGCAGGCAGTGCTAACCCTGCCCCTCAGAATCCTTCTCAACACTCAGCTCCAAGCTTCTCTTCCTGTCTCCTGGAACTGGCTTCTAAGAGGAAAATTCAGCTAAATCTACTATGCCAGGGGCCATGAGGGGCACATGGAGCCCTACCCTACTGAAACTTTGAAGATATACAACCAGAGGAGAAGAATTAAAAGGTAGTATGAGAGATCTCAAGAGGCAGAGAGAGGGCCCATCTACAGGTGAAGGCCCTGAGCAACAGGTGGTCCCTAAAACATGTCTTGTAAAATGGGTAGGATCTGGGCCGGCACAAGGGTGAGGACAGAGGGTAACCCGGAAATGTAACTGGGGAGCAGGAGACTCTGGAGAACAGAGAGGTCAGGAGGATGAAGAAGCAGAGGGCTGAGCTGTAGAGGGAAGTCTAGTCAGGTTCAGGGGCTGAGGGGTTTTGTTCGTCCCAGAGCCACACTTTTAACCCATGAGCAAGCAGGGATACCTACCACCCCATGAGGCTGACCACACAGAGATGGGACTCTGCCCCATCACCAAGGCCAGGGATCTGTGTGCACAGGACACTAGCATGAGTCGCCATTAACTAGCAGCCACCTTTTGGCTCACATCCCAGGGGTGAGCTGTGTGGGGTCCATGATGCCCCTGGAGCAGCCTTTAGAGCTGAGAGAGATGAGAACAGTGATCACCACTCTCCTGCCACCAAGCTGTGACCTCCCAGTGCCCAGCCAGTCAGTGGGCAGCAGGAGTCTGGCCCTCTTGCCACAGGCAGCCCCAGTAAGAAGCAGGTCCAACACTTCTGAGATGAGCATGCGGAAGCCAGCCCCTTCTTTGTGAATGCAAGAGACATTCCTCACCAAAGTGCCGAGAAGCTGTAGTCCTTCATCCTTCCGCCTGTCTAGGGAGGACAAAGGCAGCCCTGAAGCCTGTCTTTGCTCTGTTACTGAAGGACTTCTCAGCTAGGGGAAAGGAACCTGTTCTTGGTCCCATCCTTAGAACTCAAAAGTCAGTCTTTAATCAGACTGATGTTGACCAAGAGAAGAACCTCACACACACACACACACACACACACACACACACATCCCGTCCAGACACCCCACATCTGTCCTTGCCCTCTGCAGTGGTCATTGAAAACTCTTAAAAAATTAGTTCCCTGCTTTTGAATAACTGGGCATGACGTCTTCCCAGGAGGGTCGACTCAGCTGGGGAGGCCGTGCCCTTGGAGAACTGTCCGGAATCCCCTTGACCCAGTAAAACCAAGGTCTCGTTCCTTGTGCCTGCTGCCATCCTGCCCACCACCAGGGAGCCTGGATGGGGACACACCCACTGTGAGGCTGACATCAGTTACGTCATGAGAGCCACCTGCCCACACCCCCACTGGCCTGACTTCCCCGTGCGTCTAGCGCGGTGGCTGAGCCTCACCTTGCCGCAGGCGGAAAGCACAGCGTCTGAGCCGGCTGGGCCCGAACAGCAGCAGAGTCGGGCTTACTGCACACCCGCGTGGGGCTGAGGTTGAGTCAGGGCCCAGCTGTAAATGTTTTATCTGTAACTGTTTCCATTAGCTCTTGCTGCAAAGTAAACTACCTCCGATCTGGTGGCTCAAACCAACAGAAATTACTGTTTCTCGCAAGTGTGAGTTGACGGACCATGTGGCTCTTCCACTGGGGACAAAGCTGATGTGGCTACGTTATCAGGGCCTTACCTGGGGTGGAACATTCAAGTTGGCTCCATCACACACATGGCGCCTCGGAGGACAGTGAGAAGGCCCCTTAGCCGGGACACTCCGTGTCGTCTCAGAATCTCCCCGTCTCCACAGGGACCTATTTTGTGGCAGCCCAGGGTGCCCAAAGCACAGAAGGAGGCCTCCGGGCCTTCCAAGGCCCTCTAAAGGTTTAGGCCCAGAGTGACAGTCACCGCCACACATTCCGTCAGTCACGAGGCCAGCCCAACTTCACTGCAGGAGGGAGTGACTCTCAAGCATCAGTACCCGAAGCCGTCTTTGGATCATCTTCCTCTCAGTGTCTCAAATCTCAGAACAAACCCCGGTTTCCACCGAAGAAGATGATCACTGTGTGGGCCGGGGAGGGAGGCAACATCACCACAGGTCTCTGCTTGTTCAGAGGGAGCATAAAAATACTAGGAATAGACCATTTCTTGTGTTAGGTACTTAATGATCTTACTACACTTTCATTATACTCTTGAAGACCCTGACCAGGATTTTTGGAAAGCATATTATTATGTGCCAAGTGCCACCAAACCAGCAACTCCCTTTTACAGGAAGCCCTTGCATCGGGGGACACACTGTTCTTTTCTAGTGTTGTCACTGTGTGTCACCCTCTGACGTAGTTCTCGCAGCCTAAAGGGGCAGAGAGAGCCTGTTGCACTCAGCTGGGTCACTCTCCAGACTTGCATAGAATCTGAGGTCACTTAGCTAAGACTGGCTGAAAACAGTAACTGTTAGTCAAAAACACAGACTCTTGTGTCACAGACATCACCCTGATGTCTATGCTTCCCTGGGCACAGGGTCTGCCTTTGGAAGAGTAGCCCCCCAAAGCCCCATGGCAGCGCCTTGCGAGGTGTGACTAAAGTCTTCAGAATTCAGCTTTTGGAGATGTGTCTTGGTTAGTAAACATTAATCACATCCCCTCTTAAGTACAATGGTTGAGCCAATTTTTATTTTCAATTAAGAGTTAAAATTTAAGCACCTAGGACATATATGAGCAGTATTCAGTGAATGCCAGATGACAATTTTGTGGAAAAAAGGAGGAGGGTCATGTACTTAGAACCTACCTCAAAACTCTGGGGCAGAGATTCTGATTTCTCTTGGGAAGTCAGCATGGAATGAGGATAGATCCTGGAGCCTACGGCTCTGGGGGGTAGGGGGGCAGGAGAATTCACCAGTCCCAGCACCCTTGCCAGAATACCTCTGAGGACGTCTCTGACGTCAGACCACAGGCTGGGGTCGGGGCGGTTGGCACCCCAACCCACAACCAGCAGAAGGAAGATCACGGCTTACGGCTGCACTGTTTTGCCAAATTGTGTTATAATGTTCATTTGTACAGAAATGGAAAATGCCTTTTTGTGGCAACCTTGAGGTTATATTAGAATCAGATATATCAGAATGAGAGTCTTATTAAACTTTTCATGGATGACCCAAAGAAACCCAGTGATAAACATAACTACCTCCTAGAAATTGTGTTTTTGTCTTTACAGTGGTGGGATATAAATAAATAACACGGGTAGAATTTTTCCTGCTGCTGCCTATGTACCACCAGCCTCTGACACGAAACATGCAAACCACTTTCCGTACTCAGGGGGTTAAAATGTCTTTTTTCCTACAGAAGCATTAGCAAGATGCCTCTCTTTCTACAGAGGCATCAGGAGAAGGAAACCGACTCCCCATCCCCAGCCCAAGCCTGCATGCCATGGTGATGACTGGTGTCAGGCTGAAATCTGCAAGATCCTATGGGATTTAAGATGAATTGTAGTTGACACCAGTTCTTAACCTCCTCTCTCCCTCCCAGGACCTGAGCAAACCCTCCCCAAAGCAAGCCAGACAGAGCCTCCTGCTTCAAGGGTGGGGAGGGGTCTTGCAGAAACAGCAGGCTGGTGTTCTTCCCCTACCCAGAAAAGAAGGCCTTGCTCGTCAGAAGCAGCTTCCCTCCTAGTCCTGTCCTGGGTCAACCTGTGCCAAGAAGCAGGAGCCCCCAGTACAAACAGCCCCCCAACATGACCACAATACTAGTTAGAGACGGCCCCATTCAAATCACTGGACTTAATAAGAGAGTGTCCCTACATGGGAAGAGCTGCAGGTGTGGCTGGGAATTTGAAGGACAAGAAATGAGTGCTGGGTCAGTGCACCCTTGATGAGTTTAAAAGAAGAAATGCGCCCCCCCACCCCACTCCTGTTGAGCCAGCCACGTTCCCTCTGGGCCTTCCAAACTCCCAGGGCCACGAGCCAAGTCTAAAAACAAGTGTACCTGCGGCTCACAGAAAGGGTTTCAGATCGGTACCTGGCCCTCTCTGCTTTTCACTACCTAACAGAAAATAGTGGAGAAGCTTTTTTCTTTCCACTCTGACCTCCAACTTCATCACAGTAGGTGAGGATTCATTTCTTCGTAAAGGGGTCTTCATACCTTGATCATGTCATCCCCACTGGAGTCCTCAGCTGGCAAGAGCAGGGGATGTAGCCAGGGCAGACGTCTCTCCTTTGCATTTTCCCACCAGCCAGGAGGTGGCAAAGAGCCAGCCTCGTGCAAACAGCCCCCCGCCCCGCCGAGGGTAAGTTTCCTGAAGACATGTTATTGTCTTCAGGGATGGGAACTCCTGTTTCTACTCACTCACGGGTACTGTAAAGATTTCATCAACCAGCATGGAGAAAGCTGCCTTGGGGTGAGGGCTCACTGCAGTAAGTTGGGACCACGTCCCCCGTCCCCCGCCCCGATCCCAGCCTGTGGTCTGACTGCCTGTTGTTTTAGCCGAGCTGAGTCTGGCAGAAGCTGTCCCAAATCCATTCTCAAGGCTATTAACCATCTGTAGTGACCCCACCGGACAGTGTCTGCCTGTCATCACCATTTCCAAATAAACATGGACTATGGTTTGATTAAAATATGAAAGCCTGAGCCCCATCACTGTACCATAACAAAAGCCAGAGCAGGAGACCCAGCTAAATGGCATAGTTCTCGGAACAAAGAGCTTTCAGAGAAGTCGTTCTCAGATGGTCAGCAGCCACGGATCTCAGCAGGGACCTTCACCTCCGGGACTAGCACTTATTGTTGAAGGAAAGGCAGAAATGCAAGCTGAAAGGGAACTTACAGCCACCAACACAGCCCCTCCATTTCTCCAGAGAAACCAGGAATTTGTCCAGGGCCACCCGGCTTACAAGTAATGGACAGGCATCTGGTCTACAGTAGCGGGAGTGCTCGAAGGTGGGCGTCCCTGGGCCACCTGATAGTGCATTTGAGGACACACGGCAGGGTTGGAGGCAGAACTGTCTGGAGCAAGATGACAACTGGAGGCATCGAGCCAGGTGGACAGTGTGGGTTAGATGCGGCATCAAAATTTTGCCCACAAGTGGAATCCACCTACAGCAGAGACCCTGACACACCAAGCCAAGTCACCCTGACCACTGTCCCTCAGAGCAGTTGCTCCATATCCTGGTATTCTCATTACTGGCAGGGACTATCAGGCAACATTTAAGCAGACTCAGAAATGATGAGAATTCAAAGGTTCTTAGTAATAAAGCTTAGCTATAATAAGTGAACAGGTGGCGAATACTTCCAGTCAAATAAAAAGCTGTTGAAGACCCCGGCTATATTTACAGTGCTTTATACGGAGATTCAGGGAAGGATGCCCTCTGGAATCCAGTGCAGAGAGAAGTATGTCTCTTCACCATTAGCCTGGCATACTTTCTTTAGTTAGCTAATGAAGAAAAGCCATGAACTCATGGCATTCCTCCTTTCCCCCTGGCTACCAGGGAACTCAGATGGGAGTTACATGCTTGAATCAACAGTCATCCTTAGAATAGATTTCATCTTATGGTTTTGTCTCCCTTCCCTTTCAGGGCATGATGTTTACTTGGCATTTTTATATTTTATCATATTAATCTCTCTACTTCTGTTATTATAATATTCCTCCAGCTCTGTAGAAAATAAAAGAGTACAAATTGCATTTGAAGAATGTTTTAACGCTTCCTTAAAAAGCACTTTTAATTTCAATGAAAAAAAAATAGGCAAAGCATTTAAAAAAAAATCTCTTTCATATACGTTATTTCATTTTTTTCCCCAAAGCCCTGCAAAATCCCTGTGTCTTCTGAATCTTCCCTTCCAGTCATAGGACAAGCATATTTAACCGTGTCCCTATGCTCTGCAACCTGCCCTTCACTGGGACCCTGTGACTCATGGGGTGGTGCTGCTGGAGAGCCCAGCACCTACTCCATCCTGTGATTGAAGGGAGCCCTATCTCCAAGGTGCATCTTGTTGAGGCAGCAAAATCTCAAAAGGGCAGCTCAGTTCATTTGGAAAGTGACACCAGAAAAAAGTTATTTTTGCTCCCCGTTCCATTCTGATTAGCTTGTCAAATCCTCCCCAGTCTCAGGAAGCCCTGGGTACAGCCTGTAGGAGCCAAAAGAACAAGGGATGCGGCTGCTTTTTGTCCCCATATGCCCGTGGCCAACTACAGTCCCTGGACCCCAGCAGATGATCTGTAAATATCTGCTGGATGCATGTGTCAATTTGGATGAATCATTTGATTTCTCTGAGCCTCAGTTTCAACAAAATGGTGAGATTAGCTTTTGGCTTCCTTCCAGCACCATCCAGGGGATGAAATGAAATTCAAGGACATGAAAATGTCTGCAATGTATTCAGCACTAGAAAGAGCATGTGACCGTAGTCCTTGTGACTCATGGTCAAGAAATAGCCGCCGATGCCCAGGAAGGCTCCTCCACCTGCTGACTTGCATCTCCACTGATACAGGAGCACCTTCTGTTTTGAGAATGTGCCTAAATATTTACTTGGTGAAAATACAATTGTGCTGATCCAGCGAGATTAGGGAAGGAGAAATCCTGGATGGCCTTGCCTTGCCTCTGAAGCTCTTTCCAGCCTGTGTCTCTACACTGAGGGTGGAAGTTCGGGTCAAGAGGGCAGTATGGGAAAGGCCAGATGGCGCATAGGCCTCCCGACCATGTCAGAAGCAGCCACTCCCCTTTGCTTCCATGCATCACACCCACGGAGAATCTACCTCCTCACCCTCCTCCATGGGGGAGACCAAACCCTGGGGCCAGGCCCCCTACACTATCCCCACCCCCAGCTGTGTCTCTTTGGGTAAGAAACCAGTTATTGTCATTCTCTACCCCACACGGTAGCAATTCTGGAAAACTTACATTGCATCAGTGCCAACATCTGGGGAGAATATATAGCAGCAGGCTCCAAACTTTGGGACAAGTACATTGCCTAAAATGTCCAAAATTTCCCTTTGACAATATTTGTGTTTTAAAGAAGCATAACCTAAAAACTAGAAATCACATTTTGTTTGTTTTTTCTCAATGTTTTACTTTAATATCTGGATGCTGTTAAGCTGTTGTCTCATAGCTCGACTGTAGCCTTTGTGGGTGGGTGATCTATCACCCAGCTACTTCGCCAGGGCTGCGGCGGCTTCTGCACCCATGCAGGTGTATATGTAAAGACAAGGGTCCTAGTGCATCACGACACTGGCCGAAGACACACGTTGGAATGAGTCGTGTGGTTCAGTGAACCCCCTTTTTAAATACCCAAAGCAGTTGTTCCTCTCGTGGATGGGATCTAGCGCTAAGGCAGGTCCGGAGAGTGAAAACAAAGAAGAGGGATCAGTATCACATTTCCCTTCCCTGGGTTGGAGTCATTAGGGGCCGGGAAAACAGGAAGGGGGTGAGGCCTCGCTTGGAGAAGGGAAATGCTGAGGAAGGGTGGGCAGGGCACTTGGAGCAGGAAAGCGTGTTTGAAGAGGTTGCTTTAGAAGGAGGCCCCTCCTGGCCAAGGAGAAACAGCCCAGGGAAAGATACTGCTTTGCTGTGGGGTTGGCCTCTGGGAGGCCACAGAAGGGGAGAGCCACACCCAGGATTGTTTTCCAAGCACAATTTACAGTCCCCATTGTCGGCCTTTCCTCTGGGTAATTAGGTACAAAACAAGAGGCAGAAATGCTCATCCATCTTGTCATTGGATTTTACTTTTCCTGGCACGTCAGCTCTCAGCTGCCTGGGAAGCTGTTCTGTCCACAAATGCTGAGGAGTTTGGCAAGTCTGGTCTATAATAGTCTCACCCAGAGCTGACACGGTCCCTGGTAAGCAGTTTTAATTTGACAGGGCTGGATACACTTTGCTGTCTACAGCAGATGAGGAAAGACTATCTATTTTTATGATTTATTTCTGGACCAAGGTTCACTGTGAAATTTCAACCAGAGAGGAGGCTTACTTTCTTAGCCTGGGCAACATGCCTTTTGAAGGTAGCTGGAGTGCAAATGACTTTGCCTAGGAGACAATAAATGAGTCAGGAAAGGAAATAAAACTGCACTTTAATCCATCTGGAAGATAGATATGGGGTTTTATAGATGAATGAACAATTGATTAAATGTATTTGCACGTTGGGTTGAATAATCTCAACTCTTACCTGAGAAGTAAATCTTTCAGATGTGTTTCGGTTGTGTGTGTGGTGTGTTGTGATGTGTGTGTGTGGTGTGTGTGTAGTGTGTGTATGCATGTGTGGTGTGTGTGGTATGTGTGTGTAGTGTGTCTGCGGGGTGTATGCAATGTGTGTGTGGTGTGTATGTGTGTGTGCTCTGTGTGTGTGTGTGTGTAACCCAAATACAGACTGGAGCTTCATATAGCCTGGTCTACACATGGAGTCACACTCAAAGGAACACAGCCCCAAAACCAAAATATGAAGTTAGTTTCAGTTTTCACTCGAGTATCTGGAAGAATGACAAGGGGGATGAACCAGAACAGCACTTCTTAAAATTCTGTTTGATCCCTTTGTTCTTCCAGAATTCTGTAGGCTCACACTTTAATTGGCAAAAGCTCTCCTTACTTCAGCCTTTAAGTCTTTGCTGGTTTAATCCCTGTGGGCCTTTTATCAGCTTCTCGCACTGACTGAAAAGCTGGGTCTCCGCTTTATCCATTGCCTGAAGCCCCCAAAACCAAAGTTGGCCCAGAGGCCGATGCCAGAAGCCAGACCCACCCTCCTTCCTGTCCTTCCTTGCACCCAGGCTGGACTTGCTCCACACTGTCTGCATCCCAGACCTGACCGGCCAGCACTGACCCTCCTCGGGAGCAAGGAGGGATGAGGCTGGGGAGCAGCATTCACAATGCTCTTTCTTGGGCAAGGTACAGGGGATGCGGTTTAGAAATCCCACTTTTCGTGCGAATACATCTTGCTGCCGCAGCACTTCCCAGGCCAAGCTCTGCGGGCTTCTGAAAGAAGAGCCAGCATCCACACAGGCCACGCAGGGGCATTTCCCGCTCACAGCTGAACCCTTCACGCACAGGGAGACTTTTCCCCGGAGCGTGTCACCCCTCAGGGACCTTTCTCAGACCCTCAAAAGCTGCACACCCCGAGTCTTTCTCACAAGTCTCAAAGTTGTGCGAAAACCCACGCAAGAGGCTGCACCGCCGAGTAAACATCCTGCCTTTGCGCCACTGAGGCAGGTGGGAGGCGGGGACAGGCGACGCCAGACAAAGCAGATGAGTTGGAGGCACAGGCCCTGTCTCCAGCTGGGGTGTCCTGGGCTGAGGCCAGGAACCCCCGAGCCCTCCAGCCTGGTTTGTCACTAAGCAGGGACTCACGTTTTGTTCAGATGACAGGGATTCAGACAGAGGGTGAATCCACTATGACTGAGCCGTTTGGAAGTCCTTGAGCAATACTAGCACGTGAACACAAGCACAGGAAATCTCTGTGCAAACACGCAACATCGGGCCACCTCTTGGTTTTGGAGGGCACAGCCTTTCTGGGCGCCCAGGCTGAGATACGGCTCCGGCTTCATCCCAGCTCTCCCCAGGTTTGCTCTCACCCAGGCATTTTCCCTAAAACTCTGTGCACAGCTCACCCCATTTTTCTATCTTTTTGGCTCATCATTGTTATCCTTGGGACCCCGCAGGGATAGCAGGAGCCTGAGAGATAAATAACGTGCCGAGTGACAGATTAATCCCAAGACATTCTGATGCCCTCCAACATGGAATGCCTTTCCGCGAGGAGCTCACACCCAGTACAGGGAGAGCAGAGTAACACACGTGACGCAAATGGAAAACAGTGCTGGAAATGGTAAAAACTGAGTAGGAGCCTCCCTGAAGCTGACATGGCTACAGGTGCGTGGAGCCCAATGGGAGGGGCAGCTTCAGAGCAGAAAAGCGTTTTAACTTAGGCCTTGAAAGGGGGACGGGCACATTGCTCTGCTAAAGTGAGGCCAGGGCATCCCTGCTAAAGGGATGGTTGGAACAGAGGGATGAGGGAGGTTTCGCCCCAGTGTTTGACCTTCAGGAGGAGGAGGGCCTCATGGACCCACCCCCAGCCCCCACAGCAGGCGGAACCCCCATTGTTCTCGCAGGGCACCCTCTCTTGTTTTTCATTGTACTCACCACATTTGTAATTTGGAGTAATGCATGCAATTATGTGTTGAATGTGTCTTCCCCACCGGACAGCACAGGGCACGAGGGCTGAGCCTTCACGTTTTGGTTCACCCAGTGCTTATCACTGTGGCTGGCGTGTCGTAAGGTACTCGGTAGCATTTGTCCACATGAACGTGAAATCGCCTGAGCTGCTGCCTCTCACCCTGCCCAGCCCAAGGCAAACACGGAGAGCAGATCAGGGGTCTCTTCTTGAGTTCTCCCGGCTGCCCCCCCCTTGGGGAGACCCCAGTCTAGGACAATGGTCTGTTCCTGGCACAGAGGAGCCTGGGCCTGGGCCAGGACTGAGGGCAGAGGGGGCATCTGTGCACCCAGCTTGGGAGAGCTCTGCTGGGGGACCTCCATCTGGGGAACGGCCACCTCTGTGAAATTCCCTCAGGGACACCCATGCCTCCTTGAGCTCCCACCAGGCCCCTCTGTGGCTCCCTATAGCTTGGAAAGGGTGAAGTTGGAGCCGCAGAGGCCCCCAAGGCTGCTCTTGTCCTCCTGCCTCCAGAATGTAGGGGACCGTGCCCTCTGCTGGCCAGACCTTGCAGAGCCCTGGGAAATAGGCCAGGGGAAGTCTGGAACACTCTGTAGGAACAGGTCTGCAAGGCAAGGAGGAGGAGGCAGCCTGGGCTGACACACTGGGTTCAGAACCCGCTGAGTCTTGGTCAGGTCCTTCTGCAGGGCTGCGGAGGGGACAGGGTGGGCCAGCCGAAGGGGAATCACTCACATACCCTCTGTCTCTTCACTTTGGAGTTACCTCTGCACCCGTTTACAAACCTCAGTAGAAAAGCTGCACCGATCCTTTATGACCAAACAGCCGACATTTTCCCAGCCGTCTGACACCCAATTATATATGGCAGTTTCCAAAAAGTAAATACAGGCTTCAAGGATAAAGGCTGAATCCAGGTTGGACATCAGAAGAGGCCACACACCTGACAGCCGGTCCCAAGGGGAGCCCCACGACCGTGGTGAGGGCAGGACCTTCACTGGAAAACAGGCCAACACTGGGAGGGGGCAGCAGTGACACTTCACACCACCCCAGGCCTCAGCTGAAAGCCACATCTGTTAGAGTCCGACAGGCAGCAGGACAGGTCCAACCTGGGAACAGGAGACCAGAGAGATCAGAAGGAGTGGTTCACAAATGGGGAGGCACGTCTGTGAGCGTCTTCTCGCCGGATCAGGTATGAGAATCCGTTCTTCAGTTAACACAAATCTGTGGAGCACCTATTGTGGGAGAGGCTCCCTGCAAAGTGCTGGGGGTGCATCAGCAGGCAAACAGGCACTGCATTGGCTCTCCACTGTGTGGAGCTGGTGGCTGAGCCAGGGGGCTGACGCTGGGTCAAATCGTCCTACAACCACATACACACGCATGGGCATGCACACGTGCATATGGACACTTGTACACACCTGCACATGCAAGCACACAAAGTGAAAAAGGTGACAAGACCCATGACGGGGAGTACATCTCATGTTGAGTGGTGGAGGGATGGTGGTCAGGGAAGGCTTCTCAGAGGAAGAGGTGCTATATTGCTATCCTCGGGAGGAATGATCTAGGGTGGGGAATGGAGTGTTTAGAAGAGGGATCAGCATGTGCAAACCCCTGAGTAGGATGAAGTCTGCACAACTGAGGAACTGAAAGGAAAAGCCCCATGGCTGGAGGGCATTAAGGAGAAGGAGGCTGCAAAGGAGGCCAGAGCCCTGGAGGACATTCTTGGCATCTTGGTCTTTGGCCTGAAAGCAAGTGTATTAAAACTAGGGGAAGGGACGGGCGCCTGGGTGGCTCAGTTAGTTAAGCATCGGACTCTTGATTTCAGCTCAGGTTGGGATCTCAGGGTGCTGAGATCAAACCCTGTGTCAGGGTCCATGCTCAGCAGGGAGTCTGCTTGAGATTCTCTCGCCCTCTCTCTGCCCCTTCCCCCACTTGTGTGCACACACTCTCTCTTTCTCTCTAAAATAAATAAATCTTAAAAAAGAAAAAAAGCCTGGGGAAAGGGACAGAGCAGAGCTGGGACACCAAAGAGGAAGGTCCTGCCACAGCCTGGGAGAGCCGCTGGCCCTGGATGAGGATGGACACGGGCAGGTGGACTTCGAGAAACACCAGGGAGGTGACGTGAATGGGACCCAGAAACTAAGTCAGAAAGGCACTTTCAGTTCCTTCTTTCCTACAAAGCTGTGAGTCACGGCCTGTCTGCACACCAGAATCACCCACAAGCTTCACAAGATGCTGATTCCGGGACCCCTGGGCATCTGGATTTCATGCAGATGATTCTGATAAGTACCAAGGTTTAAGAGCGTGCCCTGGAGTCCCCGAAAGTTTCCTCTAGCCTGGGCTGGGTGGCACCGGTAGGCTAGGCAGTGGCAGCAAGGGGCAAGCAGGAACAGGAACTCTAGCCGGTTATGGCCCTCGTGGCCACTGGAGACCCCAGGGTCTAGACATCTCCCCCATGCATTCAACAGGACCAAGAGTCTGCTTGCTTCTCCCCCTCACTCTCTGGAGCCTCGCAGAACAGTAAGAAGTGGAGGGAAAGAAAGCACGAGCCCATCAGTTCCAAAACTCGTCCTGGAGAACCGGTCTGGCAGCTGATAAGCAGAACCCCTGCATGGTGCCAAGCCATGGCTGGCTCTCACGCCCATTCACAGCGAGTGGCTGGCACGGGCTCGGGGCCGTGCACTTTGCCTTTCCGGAAATGTCTCCCTTGCCGATCACCTTTGGTTGGTTCAGGGTGAGGGAAGGCCACCTCTTTTTGTAGGCGGCGGCCGCAAGGCTATCCTCTGGGCCATGCCCTGGTGGTCGCACATTGGCTGCTCTGTGTTCTGCCCCTGCCAATTCTGTCCACGTGGGACATTTTCCAGGGAAAGCTATCAACTGTGAGAAAGAGCACACATTCCTGAAATATCTGATAAATATTTTTCCTTTATCCATCCCACTTGACCAAAATGCTTGGGTGACTGCGGGTCATGTTTTGTCCCTTTTGACTCTTTGGCAAAGTGGCCCGTCCCAGCCTGCACCTCCCTTCTTGTGTCCCCCTCCCTTATCTCCCTGTTTACCCCTATTCAGATCTCCTTTCGCACCCCATCCCAGGCCTTCCCATCTCTCTGCGTCTCTCTTCACTGCTGTGTGCAGCCTCAAAGAGGAGCTTTTTCTATTTATTTTTCAACTGCTTTTGCAGCACTCAGTCTTTGAGGAGAAAGAGGTATGAAACTTCTCATCAGAACAAACCTGAGGTGGCCTTCCCAGCAAGGAGAAAACTTCAGGGGTGGGAGTGGGGCCGGGGGCACTTGTCCCCTGTGGGGGTGGGCGGGTGGGGACCGTGAGTCACGCGCTCTGGGAGGAGGCGCTCCAGGCAGTTGCTAGAATGTGCCCACGCCCGCGGAAGCTGTTTCAGCAGCAACTCGTTTGGCACCCCAGCCGAATGGCTGGCCCTCAGCTCTGGCTTCAGGAGCCCCCGGGGACCTCCGACCTCCAGCACCCTCGCACTGGTTGTCACTGATACCTGGGTGGATCAGGACCAGCCCTTTTCCAGTCCGTGACAAGCCATGCCCCAGTGCAGGAGAGAGCCATGTGCTTGAAAGGGATGGCTCAGGAAAAGGTTGACATTTGTGTGGTACACTTATTTCCTGAAGACCGAGAAGTCTGTGTTTAATATATTTTAGAACAATGTCTGGAAACTGCACTTTACTTTTTCAATGTCTAAACTTCAACAGTGTGGAAAATTTCACTCATAACCTAAGGATGCCAGACAATGAGACCTGAGTGTAGTATTTATGTCCATGTGGCTGTTTTATCTCTGGATGCATGGAATGCTTCGAGAATTGGAAACCAATATCCATTCAGGAGGTAATCGTTGCTCCGTGTGTCAGGCCAGCACTGGGTAGATGTCAGGGATAGAGAAACAGAGATCACTGATAAAGTCCCCGCACTCATGGGGCTTATGCCCCAGTGGGGGATTCAGACAGCAAACGAGCAGACAACTAACCAAGGAAGAAGTTGGGCTCCGGTGCTCACACCAAATAGGGTTCTGTGCCTGTCGAAGGGTGAGCCTCCTTAGGCAGGGCGGCCAGGGAAAGAGTGACATCCGACCTATCGTTAGGGTGAAGCCAGCTGGTAAGTCTCTGGGCAGGGCCTCCTGGGTAGAGAGGGCAGCCTGATGAGGCCAGTATGTGCAAAGGACAGTAAAGGTCAGTGTGACTGAGTGAAGAAGGGAAGTGCCTTCGGAGAGCTGGGCAGAGGCCAGGTCACAGCATCAGTCATAGGTGCTGGTGACGTGTCAGTGAGCTGATAAGTCACGTCCAAGCATGTGATGGCAGGGTTTGAGTTACATTGTACAAAGCCCCCCCCGCCCCCAGAACTCCAGGGAGAATAAGACACAAATCCACGCATTGCTTATTCTTTGGTAAAAATAAAATACTTTTGAGAGCCAGCCCTTTTGGTCATCTCTGGAGCTATAGGACGAATAAGACTGTGTCCCAGGGGACAGGACACTCATCATTGGTGGAGGGGACTCACCTCGAGCCCAGGAACACAGCATCATATGCGCATGAGCTGTATAGAGGGTCACACTGAAAGTCGTGGAAGCAGAGAGGAGCCAACAGGAACTTTGGGGAAATCAAGGGAGGCTGCTCAAGGAGATGCCATCTGATCTGGGGCAACGAGGCCAACAGCATTCATTCTTGACAAAGAGGTTGTGCAAGAATACAGGAGCAGGCTGGAGCAGGTGCAGCTCTAGAGGCACCTGCAGGGGTTCGAGGGTGGAGGGCACAGGTGAGGTTGGTAAGGAAGCTTGAGGACAGATGAAGAAAGGTCTTAGCACCAAACAAAGGGCTTTTTTCTTTTTCTGGCAGTGGTGGGAAAATGCTCGAGGTGTTTGATCCTGGGCATAACACGGTCAGACTTGCTTTAGAAAACTAATTCGGGGCAGTGTGCCTTGGTTTGGGTTCCCCCAAATCTCAGTCAAGAACTGTGAAGAAGGTAACCGGTGAATAGGCAGCAGCAAGCCAATGCGGCATTAGGTGGGCGATGAGCTTACTGCCTAGAGAAACTCTAGAGACTGCAAATCACATGCCTCAGCGCTATCCCAGCCAAAGGCCAGGTTGCAGGGCATGTGATGACCAGCTCCCTCAGGCCTTGGGGGAGAGCTGCTCTTGGGGTGAGTCCCCCATTTGCAGCCACCTGGAGCTGTGAGTGGCACAGCTTCTCACGGCCCTGGGAAGGGCCAGCGGGGACAGGAATGACCCCATGCTGGTGGAAAGTCAGACAGAGCCCGCCAAGAAGTGGGCAGGACACCGCCAGGTGAACCATAGTGAGGGAAGCGGGAAGGTTGAGTGGCCTAGAAAATGTAGAGTCAGTGAGCAGGATCCCGTGTGATTTCTGCCGCATCTCCAGTGTTCTCAGTTTTGCTTTCTTTAGAAATTTTATTTTAGAGGGGCCCCTGGGTAGCTCAGAGGGTTAAGCATCTGCCTTCGGCTCAGGTCACAATCTCCAGGTCCTGGGATCGAGCCCCACATCGAGCTCCCAGCTCAGCGGGGAGTCTGCTTCTCCCTCTCCCTCTCCCCCTGCCTCTCCCCCCTGCTTGTACTCTCTGTCTCTCTCTCTCTCTTAAATAGCTAAATAAATAAAATCTTAAAAAAAAAGAAATTTTATTTTAGAAAATGCTAATTGAGAAATGCAAGCAGAAAACATCTGACATCACTAGATAGCCTTGAGTCTCCCCAGCAAAGACAAACAAAATTGCATCTTGACATCTGGAGTGTGAATGTGCCGACGTGCAGGGGACAACTTAACCCTTCACCCTGAGGAATAACCCCTGCAGGATGTCCTGTCTCCACAAACAGAATTTTCCCAGTCCACGGCCGTTTCGTAGCCGTACTGTAGAGAAGGCAAACAAGCAGTCGTTGGGTGCACGGCAGGTTGAAGGGAGGTTTTGTCTGGTTTGGTTTGGTTTTGTATTTTGCATTCCCGTGTTTGTTTAATGCGGCAAATTATTTCAGCAATTCCGTTACTCAGCAGACAACTTCGCTAATACATTTAGGCCGCCCCCTGCCCCCGTGCATAACTCTTGGCAGCACCTAGCTGAAATCCCTTTTTATCTGAGCAGAGGACGCCGAGGGCAACCTCTCCCCGCGCCACTGTGGGAGCCACTCCAGCCAGACAAGCGGCTTCCCTCTGGAGTGACAGACTCAACCACATGGCTGTGGTGCGACGAAGGTGAGAAGCTCTTTGTTGCGAAAGAACCTGATCTTTGAGTCTCTAAACCACAAGAAGTGCCCCTAAGACCCGGGAGTCAGAGCGGAAGATGGTGACTGTCAATGACCTCAGACAGCCAAAGGTGACAAACCCACCCTAGTCTGTTTGGGCTGCAGGGTCACAGGGACTGAGTGGATTTTAAACAACAGAAATACATTGGGCGGCGGCCACGGCGGCAGGATGGAGGGAGCAGGGGTTCGGCAGCCTCACCTGTCCCCACTCTCCGGCGGTGACCGGCAGCGGCGGGCAGCGCGTGGCAGGGAGGGCTGCCACCGGGTGTGCAACAGAGGAACATGGCTCAAGAAACTAATCACAGCCAAATGCCTGTGCTTTGTTCCACTGGCTGCGGATTTTATGCAAACCCTCGTACAAATGGCATGTGTGCAGCGTGCTATAGAGAACATCTTCAAAGACAGAATAGTAGTAATGGCAGAATAAGCCCCCCTGCAGCTCCTGTCAGTAGTCTGTCTGAATGTTTACCCGTCCAGTGCACAGACGGCAGTGTCCCGGATGCTCGGTCACCGCTAGACCCCACCTCTTCATCTGTGCAGCCAAGCCCTGTATCAAATCAGCCACTTTATCAGAATCTGTAGCATCTTCCCAAGTGGACAGTACATCTGTGGACAAAGCAGGACCTGAAACAGAAGACCTGCAAGCTTCCATGTCAGACACGGCACAGCCATCTGAAGAGCAAAGCAAGTCTCCTGAAAAACCAAAACAAAAAAAGAATTGCTGTTTCATGTGCAGGAAGAAAGTGGGACTTACTGGGTTTGAATGCCAGTGTGGAAATGTTTACTGTGAGGTACACCATTACTCCGATGTACACAATTGCTTTTACAGTTACAAAGCTGATGTTGCTGAGAAAATCAGAAAAGAACATCCAGTAGTTGTTGGTGAAAAGGTCCAGAAGATTTGAACTCCTGCTGGAATACAAAATCCTTTGACCATCTGCAAACTAAAAATCGACTTGAGGTTTTTTTTCCTAGTCATTGGGAATGTAGAGCAATGTATCTTGCCTAGACCTTTTAATCATGCATGTCATCAGAAGAATAGATTTTTGTTTTTGTTTTGAAAATGACTCTGAACATTTATATCCATTGCAGTTTCTGTGGCTGAAAAGACTTAAGTAACTTTACAAGTATTATCCTTTTAAGATCATTTTAATTTTAGTTGAGTGCAGAGGGCTTTTATAACAAACGTGGAGAAATTTTGGAGGGCCGTGATTTTTCCAGTATTAAACATGAATGCATCGATCTTGCAGTTCATTTTCTCATTGTGTGTGTAACATAGCTTTTCTCTGCAGCACGATCTCTGTCGATGGCGCCCCTCAGGACGCAACTAGTTATCAGTCACTGAATGTATCTTCATCCTTACAGCTGCTTCTGGGTTTTCATTAACAAAGGTTCTACATATGTTAGTATATAGTTTCTTTGCACCCACTATTTATGTCTGAATCATTTGTCACAAGAGAGTGTGTGCTGATGAGATTCTAAATTTGTGTGTTTTTAAATTTTTTTGAGCGAGGGAAGGAAAAGTATGCGTTTCATTGCCGACTGCAGGTTTCTTTCAGATTACATTCATCGGTCTGTGTGTATACAATATGAAGAATGATCTGAAGTAACTGTGCTGTATTTATGTTTATCCACCAGTCTTTGATTACATAAAAAGGAAAACCATTTAAAAAAACAGAAATATATTCCTCACGGTTCTGAAAGCTGGAAGTGCAAAATCCAGGTGCCGGCAGATTTGGTGTATGGTGAGGACTCTGTTGCTTGTTGGTTGATCATCATCTTTTCATTGGGCCACCCATGAGGGGAAGGTAAGGGAACTCTCTGGGGTCTCTTTTATGAGGGCACTAATCCTATTCGTGAGGGCTCCACCCTCATGAGCTCAGCACCTTCCAAAAGCCCCACCTTCTGATGCCATCCCCTTGGAGGAATATGTTTCAATATATGAATTCGGAGGGGTGGGAGGATGCAAATATTCAGTCCATAACACCCCCCCACACCCCATGTCAGCTGCAAAATGACAAGTCTAGGATGCAAGAAGGGGCAGAGAAAACCAAACTTGGTGATATGCTCCAGTTTGGGTCCTCCCAGAAGCAGACCCAAGACGAGGATGTGGGTGTGAGTAGATTATCTGATCCCAAGATACAGGAGTGGAGGAGTGGGGAAGTGAGGCCAGAAAGAGAAGGGAGCCCACAAAGGGTGTACTGGCAAGCAGGTCACCACTGAGGGCAACTGAGGCTCTATCCTTCTTGGAAGTTTAGGACCCAGAGTAGACATGCAATCCTGAGTTACCCCACCCCCCAAGGAGCAAGGGAGCTTGGGTATTTCTACACCCACCCCCATGAGTCATTGGTTGAGGTCTGTTGCTAGGGGTGGGAAATGTTAATTCTCCAGCATTTTTGTCCTGTACACCAGCAGATTTCCATGGACTAAGTGAGCTGAAGGCAGAGAGACCACAAACCTGGTAGCTGGAAGCCAGTCTGTATGCCCTGACCTGGTGAGGGTGGGGGCATAGAGACAGGCACTGACCCCCATTTACTGTATGGCATGTGGAAGGTTCTATTTCTTATCCTCAGGCTTCTCTCAATACTTACTGTGGGCTCTACTTTCTTTCTCTGCCCGGAGGCCCAGGACCACGCATGATGATGGCAAACTGACCACCCCCAGAGAGACACCTCTCAATGGCAAGGGGGCAGGGTGCAGCTGAGCTCCATGACAGTGACAAGGCCTCCGTGGTGACTCTCAGACTCTCCATCTCCTTCACTCTCGTTCCCTGAGGCTGCAGGTCTTTCCACCCTACCTCCTCCTAGTCCAGTTGGCCTCCTATAGAACAGCTTCCCTTATTGGCTCCTGACCCACCATCCTCCCTGCTCCACACCCCCGGGGCGGGGGTCACCTCCAAAATGCTTGTGCTCAGCACTCTGTCTGCTTTCCAAGATTCTTCTCAAAAGAAATAATCTGGTTGCTCAGCTTTGCTCAACTAACCACTCCTGGTCTGATGAACATGGCTAGGACAGGGTCCCTGGCCCAAGCCTGACCATGAGGACATGGGCAAAGGGAAGCTCCCTGAAACAGTTGTGGGTGGGAAGATGCTGACTGATACAACTAATATGGCCCCATTGCCAAAGACTATTCTAAAGAAAAGTGCCATAATCTGTATTTTAACAATTTGCACTCTATTGTGACCACCCTTCCATGTCACTGAAAGTATACCTACATCATCTTTTGTAGGGACCATATCCTGCTGTCCTGTAATGGGTCTCCTGGGTCTCAGTGGATTTACTGACTCCCCTAGTCCTAAACACCTAGATTGTTTTCTATTATTCCCTGTAATAAACCACTTTCTATGAACTTTCCTGTACATAAATACTTTATTATTATCTTAGAATGAATCTCCTGCGACATTCTAGATCCAGTACTTAGAACCACTCCTTCATTTCATCTTCATGATAACACCATGAAACAGGGATTAGCAACCCCATTTTACAGAAGAGGAAACTGAGGCAACATTCAAGTGGACACAGCTCTTATAGTCTCTCACCTCAGTGGTGAGAGAGCCAGGATTCAAACCCAAGTCTGAAGGGGAGAAGCATCATGGTCATAAAATTGAGCCATGGATGGATAAACAACAAATTGAGGTCTGACTTGGTCTAAAGGGAAATGCAGCAGAAGCTGAGAACACTTCAGGCTTCAGACTTACATGCAGAGGCCTTTCCTATTTCTTGCACCAATGAATGGCCTTATTGGTTATTCTGGAGAATTTTTCTCCATGCTAGAAGGTGGTTGCACAATTCCAAATGGAATGACCTTTGAAGGTGATATTGTCTGGAGAAGGCATTTTCCCTGAGCTGCCATTTCTTCATGTTGCATTTATAACCTCTTAGACTGACCACCACAAAGAGTAGGTGGATCATGATTTTATTCCCATTTTGCAAGAAGGGAAATGGCACTGGAGTCATAGCTCAGTGGCCCACTGGGGGACATGGGGAGTTGTTATAGGAGGTCCAGAAGAGGTAAAAAGGGTGGGATACCCACCCTCCTCCTGGGTCTTATGTTCCATGTCACTAGGAGGTGGGTTGGTCAAAGCTGGGGCTGCATGGGGCCCAACTGTCTGGCATGAGAGAGGGTGAGGCAGAGGGCCTAGTGTTTGGGGAACCACAGAGAGGATACAGTCACCCCTCTGATGAAAGTCAACACCGAGACCAGACAGTGACAGAGAGAAGGGGGAACAACATAATCACTGAAAAGAAGAGGACAATGAGCCTTGCCATCAAATTAACTTGCCCACACCCATCTTGGGTAGAGGGTGGTAAAGGCCAAAGGAGAAGGGGAGGGCAAAGCTGTCCTAAAATGGCAAGGATGGTCTTGGCTTGGGGACCAAGGAAGGAAAACAGGAGAGACCTCTGTTTCTTTGGGATGTTGCCCGACCTAGCCAGCCTTGCCAGGAAAACCGATACACCAGAATAAGTTCTTCTCCCCACATGAGTATAAGATCTGCAACTCTTTGTCAGAAAATCCTAGTCAGGGCCTCAACTCTGCAGACAGTCCCCAAAAAGACCTCGGTTGTGACCCAGCAAAGATCATGAAGCAGATGCAACAATTTTCTGGAAGATCACTGTTATTAAAACAAAGGTGTCTGTATTAGTTTGTTAGTGCTGCCATACAGAATACCACAGGCTGGGGGGTGTAAACAACAGAAGTTTATTTTTTCATAGTTCCAAAGGCTGAAAGTCTGAGATCAGGTGTTGGCAGGTTTGGTTTCTCCTGAGGTCTCTCTCCATGGCTTACAGATGGCCACCCTCTTCACATGGCTGTCCCTCTCTGCACACACATCCTGCATCCAAATATTCTCTTATTATAAGGACCCCAGTCAGATTGGAATGGGGCCTATCCACATGGCCTCATTTCACCTTAATTACCTCCACAAAGTCTATCTCCAAATACAGTCACATTCTGAGGTATTAGAGTTTAGGTCTCAACATATGAATCTGGGGGGAACAAAATTAGCCCATAATAGTATCCAAATTAAAAATAAAGAAGTAAGATCATTAATATTCACAGATAACATGATCTGATATATAGGAAACCCAGAAGAATCCACAAAAAAAGACTACTAGAGGCAATAAACACACTCAGCAAAATTACAGGATTCAAGATCAACACATAGAAATCAGTTGTATTTCCATACAATATCAATAAACAACCAGAAAATTACATTAAGAAAACAATTATATTTACCACAGCATCAAAAAGAATAAAATACTTGGGGATAAATTTAACCAAGGAGGTACAAAAATTTGTACACTGAAAACTACAGGATTGCTGAAAGAAATTAAAATAGATCTAAACAAATGAAAAGATACCCCATGTTCATGGATTAGAAGACTTAGTATCTTGAGATGGCAATACTCCCCAAAGCTATCTACACACCTACTAATTTGTGCACTTTTCTGGATGCACATCGCACTTGAGTAACAAAGGTAAAAGCAAAAAAGAAGGAACACCCAGTGGTTTCCTATCACACCTAGAGGGGAAAAATTTCAGGAATCCAAGGTCCACAAGGCCCCATGATGAGCCTCTAGCTACCTCTCTAGCATGCTCCCACCTTATAGACCCTGATAACAAAACCAGATGGAATCAGAAGACTATTACACACAAAAAATGAACCAGACTTTCTCTTGTCCCCACAGGATAGTCCTGGGACCAATGTTGGAGCTGGACGAGCTTCAGCTGAGGAGTAATCTGTGCCTGCACCTGAGAGCTGCCCATGGGACCATCTCTGTGTGGTATACTGTGTTCCTGTTGCTACCTGGGTTGGAGCAGAGGCATGCAGAAGGACACTGTGCAGTTCTAATTACACCAGAGACAGCTGCTCTTAGCCTGACTGGCCTCTTTCTCCCCGGCCCAGCTGCCTCAACTTCCCCAGTAGAACCAGGCACATAGTCACCCTTGAGGATGTCAGTTGATGGAGTGTCTATGCAAAATTCTCTGACTCTGGCTGGGAAAACTGGGTGATGCTGACAAGGAATGATGGCTGGGGAGGCTGCAATGGTATCTGCAGAAAGACAGATGGTTTCAGATTCCTGCCAGGCATGATTCAAATCTTGAGAGAGGCTGATGTCTCAGGGGTGGTGT
This sequence comes from Mirounga angustirostris, assembly GCF_029215605.1. Lineage (NCBI taxonomy): Eukaryota > Metazoa > Chordata > Mammalia > Carnivora > Phocidae > Mirounga > Mirounga angustirostris. Next base: position 90,515,342 of record NW_026991718.1, on the reverse strand, counting down.
GCAGAGGATGCTGAAATGTAACCCTCAGCTGCCTTCAGGAATTAAGGGTGTACCCTTAGCTCCAGAGCCCTCAGCTGCATGGTCAGCTCCCTGGGGATTTGTCTCAGCTGCAGAGAGCCACCTCACCCAGTCATGCCCCCTTCCTTGAGGGAGGCATCCAAAGACTGAGTAATGTAACCCAAGATCTGGGGACACGTGTCCCTCCTAGGACAACTCCGAAGGGTAATCCCAGTCTCAGAGCTCCCCACAGGGTGTGCTGGGGTGTCTGGCCAGATGGTGTCACAGGGCCTCTTCTCTTCAGCCCCACCCTGTGTCCTTCTTATCTCTTCTGGGGCGCAGGGGGGATGGAATCCCAGGAGCATGCTTAAGATTCGACCTGCCCCAGGGTCTGCCTCCCTGAGAACCCAACCTGCACGTTCTTCCTGATCCTACTGAGGACTTTCTCCTGCTACAAAGTTCTGGGCTGTCCCTGTATTTGGCACATTCTCCTTTCCTGGGAGCCACAGGAACATCGTTTTTTCATCTGTCAGTCACCCACTTCCTCAGTCTGCTTTCTGGTCAGGGTGCTGAAGGAGCAAGGCTCAGCGATGCTTCCAGCATGCACGCCTTTATCACAGGGTAGGTTCCCAGATCACAGTGGGCAAATAGTGTGCCTTCTCTAAGCTTGTCTCCTCAACTGTGAAAGTAAGGAGGTGGCCTCCATGGCCTCCATGGGGCCACCAGCCACAAATGTCATTTTTAAATTTGAAAACAGAATGCCAAGTAGCAAGCACTTTCACACATGCAAAGCCAACGTTTCCAAAGTCCCACTACTAATCAAGGTCAATCATTATGCTATCCACACCATTTGGTCATTGCACCCAAATTGTCTGATAAGATGTGTGCAGGGCTGATGAGATGAGCAAGGTGAGGGGGTCCAGGGAGGACTGGGGTTCCTTGAAGCCTGCAGCAGTGTCATCTCCTATGTCCAGCAGCCCTGAGGAGGAAGAACTACAAGAGGGGACAGAATGGGTGAGTCCCCTCTGTGCCCCAGGCTGGAAGCTCTTCTTTCCTTAGCAACCTGACATCAATCACAGGTCCTGCGTTTGTGTTTTCTCCCAGCCAGAGCGCATCTAATGGCCGGCTCCTGTTGGTGCTGAAGAGCACAGGAGCACTGGCAGGCAAAGGCTGTCCTCTTCCTCTCCCTTCTGCTCGGGAGAAACAAAGGCAGGATCCAGCAGCTTATTGCCCCCTCTTGAGGTTGCAGTGCTGGACCCACAAGGCAGGAGAACCCTGAGCAAACATGGCTTTCCTGTCCTCGCCTGGCAGACTTGGGCACTTGGATGAGTCGCTTACCTGGGCCCAGCCTCAGCTTTCTCACCTGAAGAGCTGGGAAATAAGCCCGCACATCATCGGCTCCCAAGGGGTGACCAGAGAAGGCATATAGAGTGTTCGGCACCCAGGAGACATCAGCCATGACCATCACCAGATCACAGCCCTTTGAACTTGGACTTGCAGGGCCCATATCTTGCAGGGAAGATACCTGTCACCTACAGTGACCATCTGTGGGCGCTACAATACCTGTGGGTGTGCGTGGGGTTGTAGGGGGTTGTTGGTGGTGGACCTTTTCTCGAACCCGGTGGCAAGATCCAGCTTACACTTCCTGGCTCTTTGACTTGAAACAAGTCATGATCCTCGAGCCTCCATTTTGTCGCCTGGACATGGGGCTCAGCAAACCCATTTCTCAGAGAAGAATTTGAGAATCAAGTGAAATTACTCAGGTGAGAGATCCTGACACCCCCAGCAAGTACAGGCTGATTCAGAATTCTGTTTGAAATGTAGGGGGGATGTGGCTATGCTGATGGGTACGTTTACCTGGTCAGGAGAGGGCAGAGGGTTTAACCTACTGTGAGTACGATGGGGTGGCTGGACACAGAGGTCTCCAGCGAGGAGCCAGCAGGAGGGCTCTAGGAGTACAAGTTATATGGCTGAAGAGGTCATGTACAGAGAAGATGATCAGGCAGCCCTAGTGTATTCTCACTCAGACCCATCTGCCCGTTCACAATGAGCCCTCTGACATTCTGAGATGCTCTGTTTCCTAAACACACTGGCCTGTCTCATGTCATTGAACATGCTTATGGCCTGCCTGGAATGTCTACCTTCTCCATTCCCACACTTCTGTTACCCCAGACTCCTATTCACCCCTCAAAACCCAGCTCTGCCATCAAGTCTTCCAGGAAGGCCCTCATAGCACCATCACCACCTATGGGCATGGAACCACATCTGTGCTTTGACCAGAGCTGTGGTGGATGTTGGTAATGAACCCAGGCCTCCCTGGGAGAAGAGTCTGTTCCACAGGAAACATGCTTGTGGCACAGAGCAAGAGCTCCATGATGGCTGTTGGGCTTTGGGCTTAAATTTGTCATTGCACACACCCGAAGCTGTCCTCTCTAAAGACCCTTCCCACAGCCAAGAGAAGCAGAGGACCTGGGCAAATGGCCCCGGTGAGGAAGAAAGGACCCCTGTGAGCTGTGTGGACTCTCTACAAGGACACAGGTGCTGACAGGGCCAAAACCCTCTTGGAGGCGACCAGTCCTGAGCCCCACTGAGAGCACAGCAATAGGAACAGTAACAAGCCAAGAACAGGGAACTGCTTTGTCTTTTGAATGTTATCCTTTTTTTATTTCTAGCTAAAACTCATGTGGGCTGCTTTCGAGATGTTGTCCCCAGAGTCTCCATCCTGGATATTGGCAGCTGCCTGGACAAACCTTTCCAAGGGAACAGCAAGGTCACAGTGAGGGTCAGAAGAAAACACTGGACCGTGGCAGCTGCAGGGCAGACCGTGCGTGGGACTGTGGAGTGGCCTTCTCCTCACCGCCAGCCCCTCTCCTAGGTCTCTCTCTCCAAGTCCTGGACCACACACCGAGTGCTGTGGCTCCCGTCCCTGCATCCGGTGGGGTTTGAAGGACTGTCCTGCTGAGAGCCACCCAGAAGGCCAGCGCACCCCAGGAGACCCAGACCAGGCCCTGCCCGGGAACGGCGAGAGCTCCACGGCACCCATGAGACATGGCACCAGGGCAGTCCCTTCCCCTTTTCTGGACAAGAGATGCTTTAGTTTGCAGAGTCCATCCTGAGGGTGACTGAGGACAGCCTCCTTGTTCTCAGAGAAGGACAGATGCGGCTCTTTCCCAGACCACACCAGCCCAGATAAGCGGTCACCTATGTGTTTGTTAAAGGAAAAAAGAAAAGAGGGAGAAAAGATTCTACCTGAGTTCAGTCACCCAAGGCCCAGCTCAGGAGGTTGGTTAAAATCCTCAGTTGTCTCTGAGGCTGGGCCCAGCAGGGTGGGCCACATGCCCTCCCCTCCTGCATCCTGAGGTCACTTCTACTGCAGGAGGTAAGACCATCCCCCACCCCCCAATAAAGAAACATCAGGGAGCAAGTCTTCTTGTGCCTTCCTGGCCAAAGTGAAGAATAGGTATTCACCGAAGGCCTGATTTCTTTTTCCCCCAAAGACATTTTTGGCTAAGTCCCGGTGCTTTCCTGAAGTTTCTAACTTATTTCCCCTGGACCCTCTGTGGCTCAGCAGGTTTTCTTTTCTGTTCTTATGACTACCTTTGCTTCATGCCCAGACCACTAGCAGCCACTGTGGTTTTCAGGATATTGATGATGACATTTACAGATTGCCCCCAGGGCACCAAGGGCTCGCACAGGAACTCAGTGGTTGTCATCCATCCCCCATTGTTCAGGTGAGTTACAAAGCTGGGAAGCAGGGGGTCTGCAGTTTGAACTCTCTGTGGCCTCAAAACCCATGCCCTTTCACCCCAGCAGGCCCCCAAGAGGGTCCAAGAGCTTCTGGAATTTTGACCAGCCCTGCCCTATGGGACAACAATGTGACTTCCCTGGCTATCACTTTCCCTCCTCAGAGGGGCTTTCGGTGCTGTCTTGGATCGCGGTCAGGAAAGCGAGAATTACATTTTACATTTCACAGGGGAGAGACTAAGGAACAGCCAGGGTCACTTGCCTGAAGCCCACAGTGCGATGGGCCTGGACTGCACCTCCTCTCCAGCCCCTCTCACCTCCAGAACTAGAGAAGGCTCAGGGTTGCTCTCCACCGCACCCCACAGGGTCTCAGGTGAGCAAGGGAAGTGGGGGGCTTGCGTTCCATCTGCACGTAATACTGTGAATCACCAGTCACTAGGAGAGGCTTTTCTGAGCACCTCCAGGCTCAGAATGAAGACATTGTGTAGCCTGATGCTCCAGGTCGAGACAGGCAAACGACCAGGTGCTGTCTTCTCCCTGGGCCTCTTCACATTGTCTTCCCTCCACATCTGTCCCTGTGAACAGATTTCTCCTCTTGTATGATGACCCTCTCGGGATTAGGGCCCACCCTAGTGACCTCATTATGACTGGTTGCCTCTCTAAATATCCTAGAGCAACTGAGGTCACATTCTGAGGGCTCCAGCATATCTGCTTTTGTGGCTTACACTTCAGTCCCTGCACCAGGGACAGAGCTGAAGCCCCTAGGATAAGGGGTCAGGGACAGGACCTGGTGTGGAGGGAGATGGGAGCCACCCCTGAAAGAGCCCGAGAGGCTACAGACCAGCTGCCAGAGCCGTGTGCGCTCTGCCGGGCTTGCCCTGACACGAGGACTGGGGAGCACACATGCACTTGGGGGTTGGCCCCAGGGGTCAAGGGAAGAAGGAAAGCCAATGCAGGGCACAGTGTGAGACGGTGGCCCCGGGGGGCAAGTGGACCCAGTCTTGCCAGGACCTTCCAAGGAAGGAGGTAAAAACATCTCCAAAGGGATGCATGAGGACATGGAATAGTGGGCTTTCAGCCACTGATTCCTGTCCCTCTGGCCGAGGGTCCCTGGTCCTGGGCAGGCTGAGCAGGTGCCAGTGGTGCCTGGAAGCCTCAGGCCGAGGGGCAGCGAGAAGTGCCCAGGGGATCAGGCAGGACAGAAAATCACTGCCGCCTGCTCTTACCACCCCTTCCCTCCCCCGCAGCCAGAGACCACACACAAACGGGTGATCTCTTGGCATCCTTCCGGTTCTGGCTCCACGTATCTCCATCTGCAGACTGCCTGCCCGGGTGCTCCAGGTGTGTGGGGTGAGAGGGTTCGTGTGTGTGGTGTCCATGGTGTATGTTTGTGTGTCATGTCTGTGTTTGTGTGGCGTGTGTGTGGTGTGTGGAGGGGGAGAGTGTATGATGAGTGTGTATTTGTGTGGTATGTGTATTTGTGGGGCAGAGTATGGTGTGTGTGATGTGTGTGTGAATGCGGTCTTTGTGTAGTGTGTGTGATGTGAGTGTGTGTGTGGTGTGTGTATGTGAGGGGCTGTGGTGTGTGTGATGTGAGTGTGTGTGTGGTGTGTGTATGTGAGGGGCTGTGGTGTGTGTGATGTGAGTGTGTGTGTGGTGTGTGTATGTGCGGGGCTGTGGTGTGTGTGATGTGAGTGTGTGTGGTGTGTGTATGTGCGGGGCTGTGGTGTGTGTGATGTGAGTGTGTGTGTGGTGTGTGTATGTGAGGGGCTGTGGTGTGTGTGATGTGAGTGTGTGTGGTGTGTGTATGTGCGGGGCTGTGGTGTGTGTGATGTGAGTGTGTGTGGTGTGTGTATGTGCGGGGCTGTGGTGTGTGTGAGGTGTGTATGTGCGGGGCTGTGGTGTGTGTGATGTGAGTGTGTGTGTGGTGTGTGTATGTGCGGGGCTGTGGTGTGTGTGAGGTGAGTGTGTGTGTGATGTGTGTATGTGCGGGGCTGTGGTGTGTGTGAGGTGAGTGTGTGTGTGGTGTCTGTATGTGCGGGGCTGTGGTGTGTGTGATGTGAGTGTGTGTGGTGTGTGTATGTGCGGGGCTGTGGTGTGTGTGATGTGAGTGTGTGTGGTGTGTGTATGTGCGGGGCTGTGGTGAGTGTGATGTGAGTGTGTGTGGTGTGTGTATGTGAGGGGCTGTGGTGTGTGTGAGGTGAGTGTGTGTGTGATGTCTGTATGTGCGGGGCTGTGGTGTGTGTGATGTGAGTGTGTGTGGTGTGTGTATGTGCGGGGCTGTGGTGTGTGTGATGTGAGTGTGTGTGGTGTGTGTATGTGCGGGGCTGTGGTGAGTGTGATGTGAGTGTGTGTGGTGTGTGTATGTGAGGGGCTGTGGTGTGTGTGAGGTGAGTGTGTGTGTGATGTGTGTATGTGCGGGGCTGTGGTGAGTGTGATGTGAGTGTGTGTGGTGTGTGTATGTGAGGGGCTGTGGTGTGTGTGATGTGAGTGTGTGTGGTGTGTGTATGTGCGGGGCTGTGGTGAGTGTGATGTGAGTGTGTGTGGTGTGTGTATGTGAGGGGCTGTGGTGTGTGTGAGGTGAGTGTGTGTGTGATGTGTGTATGTGCGGGGCTGTGGTGAGTGTGATGTGAGTGTGTGTGGTGTGTGTATGTGCGGGGCTGTGGTGTGTGTGATGTGAGTGTGTGTGGTGTGTGTATGTGCGGGGCTGTGGTGAGTGTGATGTGAGTGTGTGTGGTGTGTGTATGTGAGGGGCTGTGGTGTGTGTGAGGTGAGTGTGTGTGTGATGTGTGTATGTGCGGGGCTGTGGTGAGTGTGATGTGAGTGTGTGTGGTGTGTGTATGTGAGGGGCTGTGGTGTGTGTGATGTGAGTGTGTGTGTGGTGTGTGTATGTGCGGGGCTGTGGTGTGTGTGATGTGAGTGTGTGTGGTGTGTGTATGTGAGGGGCTGTGGTGTGTGTGATGTGAGTGTGTGTGGTGTGTGTATGTGCAGGGCTGTGGTGTGTGTGATGTGAGTGTGTGTGGTGTGTGTATGTGAGGGGCTGTGGTGTGTGTGATGTGAGTGTGTGTGTGGTGTGTGTATGTGCGGGGCTGTGGTGTGTGTGATGTGTGTGTGGTGTGTGTATGTGCGGGGCTGTGGTGTGTGTGATGTGTGTGTGTGTGGTGTGTGTATGTGCGGGGCTGTGGTGAGTGTGATCTGAGTGTGTGTGATATCTCTGTGTATTGATGTGAGTGTGTGAGTCGTGTGTGGTGTGTGTGCTGGCTGTGCATGTTTGTGTCTGCGTGTGGAAGGATGTTTGCTGCAGGCAGAGGGAACAGAGCTTCCCTGGGGAGGCAGAGATCAGAGGGGGGAGCCAGACCCCAGAGAAGGTGACAGAACAAAAGAAAGAGTTAAAAAGCCACAGGGTCTAGAGGGCAAGGTGGCAGTGGAGGGGCCGGTCCCTGGGGGCACCAAGGCAGGTGGCGGGGAGGGCAGGTTGTGCAGTGGGTCTGCCTCTGGGCAGGGGAGAAAGAGCCCAAGGCCTGGCTGCTGTCAGCACAGACCTGCATCGGGGGGCGGCTGGGTCCCACAGTCACTGTGGTCCAGGCGGAGCCGGCGGCGGAGGTGCCCAGGCTTGGGGATGATGGGTCCCCAGACCTACAGAGAAGACTGAGGGTAGGACTTGGCCGTCCCGGGAGGCAGTGTGACTCCACATCCTTGTCTTACACGACCATGAGTGACAAGGACTCAAGCAAAACTCTACTTTCAGCTGCCTCCAACTTGTATCTCTTCAGAAGCCTAGTACCTGTGTGCTTGGGCCGAGGGGACAGTCACAGGGGACTTCCTGGACATACCTTCCAGGTAGAAGTCCCCTGGAGAGCCAAGGTGGTGAGAAACCTAAGGTAACAATTGTGCGGACGACAAATGTCACTTGCCCCCCAATCCTTTGGTTGTGTTTTTGTCATAACTCTCGGAAGCCATGAGACCTCAAGCTGCCACCGTGCTTCCGGCATTCCCAGTGGAGGAAGGCAGCCTAGCAGGGAGATTTACGACCTGCTCGGAGGAAAGTAAGTGTCTGCCAGAAACAGCCAAAAGCTGTTGTCTCTGGCTGCGGGGAAAGGGCTCGGAGGGATTTCACTAACGCCCGGTCGGCAGTGAGGCCACATGGCTGTGGGGCCACAGCCCTCTCTCTGGCCTTCACAAGCACATAGGACAGCAGATTTTGCAGATACCTCATGGGGAAGGGGAATTTTCTTGGCTAGGTCTAAATAAATAAAGCAGCAGGCATAGAGAGTAAAGCCAAGACTTTCAAAAGACAAAGAGCCAAAATATTTATTTTTTTTTAAAAAGAGCAGATTTTAAATCTTTCTGCTATTAATACTTTCATTTTTCTTTAGACTTAGGAAATAGTCAAGTGTTTAAAATGACTTGAATGAAGCAAATGCCATGAGCTGAGGAGGAAGAAGGAACAGAAGCCAAAAAGGGACAAAGAAGGAGGTTTGGGGATGAGTGTTTGGTCTGCAGCTGAGTGTGTGCATGCTTTTTTTTTTCCATTCTGTTTCTCCCCTTTCTATCACCCTCATCTGAAATAGGTAGCAAAGAAAAATTTAAGCTGCAAGAGGAAAACCATTTCCAAACAGTGAGGTTTAGCAAACATTTGCCTAAAATATGTATTCACCTTCTAAAAATCCACACTTGGTTCCTCATGCTAACCTCAACGCCAGACCAAAGGTCAACTCTTGTTTTGACCAACGTGAGCAACCACCACATCCTCAAATGATTAGAAACCCTCTGTGGTCAGCAACACTGTTCTACAAACACTGACCGCGCCTGCCCTCCAGGTTCAGGAAAGGACTGTCCTTCTTTGTCCTCTGCTGATGGTTCCATGCAGCTGGCTCTGGACACTTACTTAGGATGGAAATGGCACCTGCCACTTTCAAGCTAGAGCATTTAAGTGCCAGAGCATTTAATTGCTTTCAGAACTTTCCTCTCTGCTATGGTGACCAGCAGTGTTCCAGGCAGGAGAAATCAATTTGTTCCTGTTTCAGTTCACTAAGAGTGAATTACTGTAGCACAACCAAGCTTATCCTGATTGATACAAGATTTATTTTTGAGCTGCCTAATAGCAAAAATACAATAAATGGACGGATGGGTGGATGGACGGATGGATGGATGAATGGATGGATGGATGGAGCTGGTAGATATGGCTCTTTGTATATAAATCTCAACCACAAACTTTGCAATTCCTCCAGAATACAAACGCCTACAAGGTAAGGACTGTGAAGGTTGTTGAAATGAGCAATCCATTAGAAGCCAAAAAAAAGAAGAAAGAAAGAAACTGATTTTGATTTCTGGCTTAACAGACTTGGAGTCACTCTGTACAACATCTACCCAATGAAGACCCAAAAGGATCCTCTGCAGACACCTCAGACAGAAAGCTCTTCAGCCTTTGGGGGTAAATCTGTGCAGGGCAATTTTCAAGTTACCCAAACTCCAGCCAAGGGTCATCAGTAACTGTTGCTGATTTTGCAGTCTCAACAAAAACACAAAACAAATGTGATTTCATCTTCAAACAAAGCAATGCATAATAGTGGAAAGAGTATTAGGTTAAGGTTAGAATAAAGTGGGAGTAATTCCTGTTTCCATTAAATTCTGGCTCTAGGATCTTGGAAAAATCACATAACTTCTATACACCTCCTTTTTCTCAACTCTGGGATGGAAATGTCACTTTACCTGTCTACACCATGAAGATGGTGAGTTTGAGGTTGCTTGAAATGACTTGGTGTAACCCCCCTCAGCACACTGCAATATATTTCAGGAACTCTGCCAGTTGTGCTTAGTGCCAAGAGATGCTTCATAACTAACTGCGACTATTGGTACCATTGTTATTCTATGATTAGTATCCTTGCAAACAGCTCCCTGTTAACTATGCCAAGCTCATACAGAACCTACGTAATGTGCCCCTTGTTAAGCAAGTTTGGTCATTATCCTGAAGCCAGAGGGACATTCAACAGGTGGTCTGTGGTCTCTGACAGAGGTGCCTTGGGACTTCTCCATTGTTGAGATCCAGCTTGTCCATGCTGCCATGAGCAAGGAAGTTCTCTGCAGCAGGGAGAGGTTTTCCTGGCTACTGGACTCCTGAAAAGGGACAAACCTGGCCAAAAGAGGTATGGGCAAAATGTGTCTCAGTGACCTTCACACACCACTCTGTCCTGTGTGCCCTCCTCAAGTCCTTCCTCTTCAGGGCATCCCAAACCAGAAATGCATTTAATGTGTGACTAGCAGGGACATTTCAGTTCTAGACTTAGTGCCTGAGGTATATTTGGAGCAAGTGCTTTCTTTTTTTATCAGCTACTCAGGAAATGTTGACTGACAGCTAAAATAGCCAAAAGCTACAAAATCTACCCCATCATTTCAAGACCTGTGAAATCTGCATGTGGAAATATCACAGAAGGGAGGCCCATGGCCCTGTACATAGTCCAGCAGGTTTAAGCATAAGAAGAGGGTTTACTGCTTTACCTCCCTGAATTGTATGTGGTTTTATTATCTGTACAGTGTGATGTTTTGACATCTTAAAAAAAACAACAACAACAACAACAACAACTTTCCAGCTGGGGAGAGACTGCCCTTCTCTGGGCTAGCCAATTCTAAAGGGCCCAGCGAGCATGGCTTTGATATTGCAAACTAAGCAATCCAGGCCAGACTTCCTCTTGCTGGCCTACCCAGCCCGGGAGGCAAAATTCCTATCTTTATCATCCCAGAACCAGTTGGACACTGCCCAATAGTTAGAGCCACAGAAATTATTCAAACTTGCCAATCCTATCCTGCACACTTTGTCCTGTCTTGCCTTTCCCACAGAAACTGGTGGCCAACACCTTCCCCTCACTCCTGTCTTCTACTCATTTCCTGCTTCCCGGTGCTTGCCCCTGTGATCATGCATGGCATGTGATGACCCCCCTCTAGGACCTGTGAGCATAATCAGCTTTGGAGGTTTTAGGTGTGTGTGCCTTTCCCATGTCTCCTCCTGTGGCCACACCTAACATATCATAGAAAAGGAGACAAAACATGACCTTTCCAAGCGTGAAAATCATTGAGAAGGGGAACAGCCTGTGCCTGAGACCCCGCAATATGTCTCAGGACTGCAGTGAAAAGTCAAATCCCCAAACCTTGAACATGGTGCACACATTCTATCCCAGGTATTTTAATTCTAGGACTTTATTCTAAGAAAATAATGAGGTGAATGCAAATCTGATTTTATCGCTGTTTTATTTAGAGTTGTGAAAATTTTGAAACCATGATCAGCAACAGGGGTTAGATGAAATACATTTGGGAGCTGCGTACAATTGAATTCCAGGGCAGCCATTAAAATCTGCATTCAAGAATAATCTTTCTGTCTGCCAGGAGAAAATATTCACTATATGGCAAGATGTTTTAAGGCTGAACAACAGAACACGCTGTATGGCTCTAACTCAGTTTCATTGTTTAAGTCTGTATATGTACATCAGGGAAAACACCTCTATGGTGCTAATATCAACTTTTTCTGAGGGCGGTTACAGGAGATTTTAATTTCACTTCTTGGTACTTTTTTTTTTATATTTTCAAATTCTCTACCATGAATATCTGTTCTCCTAGGAATCAGAATAACATGCAAGTTTTGGGTTTTGTGTGTGTGTGTGTGTAATCTATGGAATAAGAATCTGGAATGATAGGAATAGTTATGTCAGTTCTTCATATTTAATACTATCAATATATAGTAATTCTCTTCAAGGATGTAGTCACTGGATTTATCAACTCACTCTTCAAGGTCCATTTCTGTGAGTGTAAAGGCTCTGCAATGATTAGATCACTGTGAATATTTAATACACAAGAGTTCTGGTAAGATTTGGCAAAAGAGAAATCACTTTACAGAAGAAGGAGCAAAATTAGGGAGTTGGAGGTGCCTGGCTTCTTCTCTGTATTAGAAATTGGTTATTAATGGAGTTTGGAATTGGGTGGCTTTGTGGTAAGAAGAGAAAAGCTTTCAAAATAAGCTTTGGAATGGCCATGCTTTAGATAGTGCTGGACAGAAAAATCATTTCTATGATTGTTAAAATTGCTCAATAGGCTGAGTGTTGCGGGCTCTTAAGCCACAAGACCTTGTCCAGACACATCCTCATACACGTGTAGGCAGTATACACCTTTGGCCCCTGTGCAGCAAGGATTAACTTCTCAACTCAGCCCACGTTTGTTCACCTGACCTTCACCCCTACCAACACCCAGTCATTCAAGGTCTGGGCTGGGTGTGCTCAGGGGTGTTAACATATGTTCAGACAAAAAGCAAAACCTATGGGATAAACTGTGCTTTTATCCCACACAGGGCTTTGTGCAAAGTAGCCTGCACCATCAGCACATCTGGAACCAGCACTTGGTTCTGGGTGATAAGCACTGGACAATGTAAACATTATGTAAGGAACACCCGTCATTTACTAGCCGCAGACAGGAAGCAGATGAATCCCCTTGTGCGCAATCTCCTGGACCACCGCACCTGAAATCTCAGATGTAGACTTATTTGCAAACTCTTCACGCTGAGGTTTGGAAAGCATCTCCACTCTCATTCCCAAAGCAAAGATGCTAACCCTCTCTTAAGAGAAAACAGCAAGTATCTTCAGATTACTGGCTTTCTCCAAAAGTTATCTCACCCAGATAAGGTGGAAGACAAACGTTCAGGCCAGACTGAAAGTTCAGTCTGTTGTCTTTTGTCTGGGTTTGTTTTGTGTTGTTGTTCCCCATTCCTCTGTCATTTCTAACAGACCTCTTTCCCACAGCCCAGCTTTGGAGGCAAGCCTGAGGTGATGATTCCAAAAAAGCTGTGATCAAGCATGATTAGGAGCTTCATTGAGAGGAGGTTGGGACCGGAAACACCTCTAGTGGAGCTGAGTTGGCACCGCCAGCCCTGGGCCATCACTGTGGAGCTGTCAAGAATGAATGAAGCAATGACAAAAACACTGAAATATGCAAGACTACATGTGCCAAAGGCGTAGGCTGTGTCCAGTTTTCTTCTAAGCACTTTACATAATTCATCTAACTTAACACTCTGAACGTCAGGGAAGACAAGCCCTGCACAGCATGGAGGGTGGTCAGAACACCACTTAGAGAGGTACCTACCAAAATTCACTTCATGCCCACACCTGTGTGACCTATACCAACATATGGGTAAAATGATATGTTATATAACACAGGGTATTGCTGTTAGAGCAGCATTATAAATCACAAAAACAGTTTAAAGTTCTAAGCCCAGGTGAGTTTCCTGACATTAAGGCCCTTACATGGTCTAATTTCAGTATTGATTAGAGGGGAGAACCCACCAACATAAAGAGACAGTGGAAAGGTTCAGAATGTGAACTCTGGAGCCAGACTGCCTGGTCTGAATCCCACTTTGCACTGTTCTTGCTCCCAGACTTGGAGTGAGTTGATTAAATTTGGAGGTCTTGGCTTCCTATCTGTGAAATGGTGGTAATAACAGGAGTTCCATAATGGTCTTGGTATGAGGGTTAAATAAGGTAATATTCAGATGGAGTGACATCATCCAGATGGCAGGCTACGAAACCCAGGCTCTTGTTCTCCCATAGAAACACTAAGTAAAGTAGAGACAGACCAAAGTAACTTTATAGAAGATTTGGGAATCAAAAATCTATAGCAACCAAGTAGACAATCAAGAATAAGCCACATCCAGAATGGTAGGAATGTTTGTGATGTTTTTACTTGCTCTTATCCCATGCCCAACTGGTATGGTACACACCATACCATAGTATGATTTAGAGAATGTGGCTGTCCAGTCACCGGTTCCCTTCCCTAAAGCAGACAGGGCAAAGTGTATCCAATTTGCAATGTTCTATTCTGTCTGGGGGCTTCCTGAAGGATTGGTCTCGATTTCACCTAACTCAAAGCTCAGAAGCTTAACTCAGGCTAAGAAAAGTCATGAAGGGCAACAGGCATGGTTCATGAAAGATGCAGGGAGACTAACATCCTGCAGATACTTAGGGCAAGAGATTACTGATAGAGAAATATGACAAAACAGCTAAGGCCCTGAGAAGAAGCAAGGGTAAGACTCTTAGAGAAATTAAGATGCTTAAAAGCAGCCATATATACAGGGGGAATTTAAAAAGCATATACACAGGCTGAGGAAGAAAATAGGCCTGGAAAAGACCTGCAGAGACCATGAGCTCTCACACCAGGCTCTCCCCTGCACAGAGCCTCTCTGTAAAGACTGGGAGAGATGGCTGTTTCGTCAAATGATCAATTTTTAAAATATATCACAAGACATACAAAGAAACTGGAAAACATGACCCACTCAAAGAAACAAAATAAATTTCCACAATCCATCCCTGAAGAAACACAGGCATGAGGCTTAATAGACAAAGACTCCAAAATAACTGTTTTAAATATGCTTCAAGAACTAAAGGAAAACAGGGACAAACACTAAAAGAAATAAGGAAAATACAAACAAGATGAGAATGCCAATAAAGGGATAGAAAGCATTTAAAAAGCAGACATTCTACAGCCAAAAAATACAAGAAATGAAGTGAAAAATTCCCTAGAGATGTTCAACAGCACACTCAAACAGGCAAAAGAAAGAAAGAATCTGTGAACTTGAAGACAGGTCATATTAAATTATCAAGTCTGGGGGAAAAAAAGAAAAAAGAACGAGAAAAGAGAACAGAGCCTAAGGCACTTATGAAACATTATCAAGTGGACCAATATACACATCACAGGAGTCCCATTTGGGGAAGAGAGGGAGAACAGTGTGGAGAGATTACTTGAAGAAATAATGACCAAAAATTTCCTATTTAAGGAAATTTAAGGAAAGATGTGTATCTACAAATCCAAAAAGCTTGATGAACTCAAAGTAGAATAAATTCAAAGATAGCACACTGAGACAAAACTAAGAAAAATGTGTTTATCTGCTCAGAGAAAACCAATCAATTATGATTTTCAGTGAGTTTTTAGGAAGTGTGATAAAGCTGCCATTTAGTCACAAAAATGCCTTTTTTTAAGTGTATATTATCTATTGTTATGTTTCGTGATTTATAGAGTGATATCCTTGTGAAATGAGGTCTGGTATTTTTCTTCAAAATACATTTCAGAGTACTGCTACTTCATGTCTCCCATTTCTCCCCTAGAGCTAATGTCTGTGCTCATGTATTTTTTCCTTTTTTGTCTTATTATTATTTTAGTTAACATACACTGTTATATTAGTTTCAGGTGTACAATATAGTGATTTAATAATTCTATACATTAGTCGTCAGTGCTCATGATGATAAGTGCATTCCTTAACCCCCATCACCTATTTCACCCATCTCCCCCCCACCCCCAGCAACCTCCCCTGGTAACCATCAGTTTGTTCTCTTTAGTTAAGAGTCTCTTTCTTGGTTTGTCTCTCTGTCTCTCTTTTTTTCCTTTATTCATTTGCTTTGTTTCTTAAATTCCACATATGAATGGAATTTGTCTTTCTCTGACTTTTTTCACTTAGCATTAAACTCTCTAGCTCCATCCATGTCATTGCAAATGGCAAAATTTCATTCCTTTATGGATAAATAATATTTCGTTATATATACATTATATATATAATATATATTATATATATATAAATCACATATTCTTCATCCATTCATCTATTGATGGACACCAAGCTGCTTCCATTTTTCCATATTTTAGCTACTATAAATAATGCTGCAATTAACATAAGGATGCATATATCCTTTCAAATTAGTGTTTTTGTATTCTTCGAGTAAATACCCAGTAGTGCAATTACTGGATTGAAGGGTAACCCTATTTTCAATTTTTTGAGGAACCCCTATACTGCTTTCTACAGTGGCTGCACCAATTTGCATTCCCACCAGCAGTGCACAAGACTTCCTTTACTCCACATCCTCACCAACACATGCTGTTTCTTGTGTTCACTGGTGAATTCTACCAATTATTTAAAGAAGAATCAACTCTAAACTTTCTCAAACTTTTTTTCAAAAAATTGAAGAGGAGTGAACTGTTCCTAACTCATTCTATGAGGCCAGCATATGCCTGATACTAAAGCCAGACAAAGACACTATAAGAAAAAGAAACTACAGACCAATAGATCCTATAAATGTTAATGTAAAAATCCTCAAAAAGTATTAGTACACAGGATTCCACAGCATATTAAAAGGATTAAATGCCATGACTCAGTGGAATTCATTCCTGGAAAGCAAGGATGATTCAACATTAAAAAAAAAAAATAGTAACAATTGAAGAACAACAAAAGCAATCACATGATCATCTGAATTAATGCAGAAAAAAGTATTTCACAAATCTACAAATTTCAATGCTCTTTCATGATAAAATCCTCAAAAACTAAGAAAAGAAAAAAATTTCAACCTAATAAAGGCTGTACATGAAAAACCCACAGCTAACATTATACTCAATGATGGAAGACTGAAGCTTTTCCCCTAAGATCAGGAAGAAGACAAAGTTGCCTGTTTTCAACACTTTTATTCAACACAGTGTTACAAGTCCCAACCAGAGCAATTAGGCAAGGAAAAAAAAAAAAAAAAGAATAAGTTATGCAAATTGGAAAAGAAGAAGTAAAATTATCTCTGTTCACAGACAACATAATTTAATATGTAGAAAACTCTATAGATTTTACAAAACAAAACAAAAAATCACAACACAAAAAAACCCTGCTAAAACTAAAAAAAAAAAAAAAAAAAGGATTCAGCAGTTACAATTCAGCAGTTACAGGATACAAAATCAACTGCAAAAATTAGTTCATTTCCATACACTAACAATAAGAAATGAAGAAAAGAAATTAAGAACATGACTCTTTTTTACAGTAGTATTAAAAAATAAAATACTTAGGAATAAACTTAATGAAGAAGGTGAAAGACTTGTACACTGAAAACTACAAAACACTGTTGAAAGAACAATCCCTCTCAAAATCCCAAGGACATCTTTTTTTGCAGAAATAAAAAATTCATACTAAAATTTGTATGAATCTCATGGAACTCCAATAGTCAAAACAATCTTGGAAAAAAAAAAAGAACAAAATTGGATTTCAAAACTTACTATAAAACTCCAATAATCAAAACAGTGTGGTACTAGCATAAAGATGGGCAGATAGACCAGTGGAATAGAATCCAGAGTCCAAAAATAAACTGTAACATATCTGGTCAGATGATTCTGTCAGGTGTGTCAAGACAGTCAATGGGGAGGGGACAGTCCTTTCAACAAATGATGTTGGGAAAACTGGATATCTGCCATGCAGACAAACACTGTCGAACCCTTACCTTCCACCATAAGAAAAATTAACTCAAATGAATCAAAGATCTAAATGTAAGAACTAAAATTGTAAGACTCTTAGAAAACATAGAGGGGGGCGCCTGGGTGGCTCAGTCGGTTAAGTGTCTGCCTTCAGCTCAGGTCATGGTCCTAGGGTCCTGGGATCAAGTCCTGTGTTGGGCTCCCTGCTGCACAGGAAGCCTGGTTCTCCCTCTGCCCCTCTCTCTCTCTCTCTCTGTCTCTCATGAATAAATAAATAAAATCTTAAAAAAAAAAAACACAGAGGGAAGCCTCATGACATTGGATTTGACAATGACTCCGAAGGCACAGGCAACAAAAGAAAAACCCACAAATTTACTTTATGAAAATCAAAAATTCTTATGTATCCCAAGACACTATCAGCAGAGTGAAAACCAATACAAATGATGAGAGAACCTATTTGTAAGTCATGTATCTAATAATGGATCAATTTTCAGAATACATAAAAATTTTCCACAACTGAATGACAACTACCAAAACAGCCTAATTGAAAAACAGGCAAAGAATTGAATAGTCATGTCTTCAAAGAAGATATGTAAGTGAACTTCATGAGATTTTCAAATCATGTTGATGAGAACAGGCACTATCTCCAGCCCTGTGTAAGGACTGGGCATTGTTTAACCCTTTCAGACAATACTTTCCCAGCCTTTGACATTGCTCATGCATGAGCTGAGCAATAATCTACTGAATATTTGAGGTGTAACCTCTGCACATCACCGGAGCCCCCTCTCTTGAGGCCTGTCTCTCCTCTCTGGTAGTCTGTCCTATAAATTCTAGTCACCCTGGTCTTTCTGGATTCTCAGCTCTGTCTTTTAAATTAGGGTATCTACCAAGCTCCAACTGGCTTCCCCATTTCTTGCCCCATAGCCTGGAAACTCTCTCAAAGTGGTGAGCTGGGGCAATCATAGAGCTTGTGTCATTTGTTTCCTGTCTTTCAAGGGTTACTGTCCTCCATTGTGTGATGTCCATTGTTCTGAAAATTGTCATTTCATATATCGTGTCTATTTTCTTTTCAGGTAAGAGTATCATTCCAGTCCCTGTTATTCCATCTTGCCCAGAAACAGAATTCTACCCAGGGGTTTTTACATTACAAATGAAGTCTTTCCTAGGGGAAAAGAAGTAATTTGGGGAGGAGCTTTTCTTCCACTGGTGACTATTCAAAGGAAATATGTGACCAAGTGTATAACAGGATCTTGTTATGGAGGGACTTTATCTCTGCGTGGTACCCCAGGGAACTATTTGTGGTATGGAAAGAAAGGTATAGATAAGTCAATGCTATGGGAAGCACAGTCCTCCCAGAAGTCAGTAGGGGGCAGCCCCCCATGTTCAGAAATGGTGCCCAGACTAGCCAAACCTGATTCCTCTCAGTTCTCATAGGAGGAAACTGCTCCCCCTGGGTGGGGAAGTCCAGGCCTGTGATCAAGAAGAGGGGGCCGCCCATTCATTCCACTAAGCATCCTACAACTGGGGTGTTAAAGCACAGATGTCAACTAGTCTTTGGAGACAACTGAATCCAGACCTTTTGCTTTTACAGAGGAGGAAACCAAATGAGCCACAAAATGTTAGAGTAAACAGAGGTCAAGTGTTTCCATGGAGCCCTGGGGAGTGCTCCAGTGCCAGAGAGGATTCTGTAGAAGATGGGGAAGCCAGAGGGGAACAGATAGAGGACTGCAGGCCCAAACAGCTCATTTTACATATTGAGAAGATTTCATCTGAAAAATTACCAATTTGATCCAATTACTTTAAAATTCAGATGAAGAAGCAAAATCCCCAAAAGACTTGCCTCAGGTCAGACAGCAAGCTTAGTACCCAACTGGGATCAGAAGCCTTACCTCCCGGGTCTCAGTGCGTGTGATGCTCTTCACCACGTGTGCTCACAGAAGGGATGCTGGTGAGTAGCACAGCTGCCACAGGGGTCAGGAATCCCTGATTCCTAAGGCAAGATCACCACAGACCTGGGCAAGGAGCCAAGAAGCAAATAGCTGCAGAATGTTCCGTGAAGAGTAAGATGCTGCGCAAACGTCAAGAATTTCTTATGACTAATTAATGATGTGTTGACTGTTGCCCAACTGGGTTGACAAATGCAGGAAGGCTGATTCTCAAGCTGATGTGACAGGCACTCTGGCAGCTCTGATGGTGGCATGTTTTAACTTGATCTCGACTTTGGTTCTCTTTATTACTGCATGGCCTGGTCATCACTCTGTCCACCACACAAACTCAAAGCTGTGGATGATTTGCAAATTGAGCCTTTCCCAGGAGTGGAAAGGAGAAAAGGAGGGGGGAGGGCACAGGGGTCTGCATGGTCGGCAGAATCCTGGACAGAGAGCTGAGGTTCTGCACGACAGCTCTTGGAGCATCAGAGACACCTCACCTACTTCCTCAAAGCCAGCCCAGAACTTAAATAAAAACCAACTACACGGGAGGCCACAGAGCAAAGCTCAGCAGATGCCAAAGAGCAGTTTCACACATTCCGTGATCACTCTGCGATTAAGTTAGTAATCAGGAGAAAAAAGTGAACGTCCTTTGTGGGAAAGACACTTGGGCAAGTATAATGTGCTTGCAGAACCGCAGGACCCAACCTGAAAGGTTCTGAGTGAGGCCCAGTTGAGTGGTTATTGACAGATAGATTCATGTTTGAGCTTGTTGACATGAAACCTGCTGTGCCGTAATCTCTACTTAGACCAGAAGGAAACTCAAGAGGTGATCTATTGTTTTTTTTAATTATTATTCATAACCTACACAAAATCCCTTTATTTTCAGTTTTTATAGACCTAAAAACAAAGTACACCAAAGTAAAATAAGCCTCAGTGTTAGAGTCAGTACGTGGCCAGCAGACACATTATTCCATTGCGTGTGCCTTCATTCACTCAGTCACTGGACCAGCGGGCTTGAGGATATTGTGAGCAGTGTGGTGCCGTGCAGCCCCCCACCTGGGGAAAGCAGGCCCAGCACTCTGCACCTGCTGGAGTGAACAGAGGGATCTGGGGGCCGGCCCAGTCACTCCACGGCATTGACCCGCCAAAAAACCACTCTGAGGGCTTCTGAAGAGTGTACACTTAAGCTGGGCCACACAAGTCTGGGCAATGGCACACGCTGCTTGGGGGCTGTCCTTCCCAAGGGCGGAGCATCTGGGCCCCGTGAGCACACCCAGTCAGCACACCTCCGCCAGCTTGGGGACGGGGCTCTCAGTCCACTGAGGCATCAACACTGGGACAGTGTGGCATGACCTCCCAGGGACTCATGTCTGAGTCTTAGGGAAATCAGCAGCAAGGTGATAAAATGCTGGAATGTAATAAACATGAACTTGAGGCCTTCCTTCCCAGAATGCAACACAAAGCGAGGTCCTGGAGGAGTTACAGGTCCCCCCACCCACCCACCCAGCATCCTCAGAGGCCACAGGGGGTGTAAGAGAGCAGTGCCAGGAAGGAGAGAGCATGACACCTGGTGGAGAACTGGCGCCCAGCAGCCAGGAGCCAACACAGAGCCGCCCACAGGGGACCCCCTGGTCCCCAGCAGATGTGTCACAGCCGATGGCATTTGACAAGCTCATGGGCACATGTGAGGGACGCTCTGAGACCCACCAGAAATCCTGGAGGGAACTTTAAGGGAGCCAACGTCCTACAAGAATAAGTGAGGGAAGAACCCATGGGATCAGAGTTACTCTTAATAGCAACTATTCCCACGGCGGGTGGGGGGGGGGAACTTAGTGTCACCTTATTTTAATTAGCATGCTCTTTGGGGACAGACACGTCTTCAAATCCTACTTGAGAGCCATGTCACCTCTATTAGTAAGATTTCAATCTCTCGGGGCGCCTGGGTGGCTCAGTTGTTAAGCATCTGCCTTCGGCTCAGGTCACAATCCCAGGGACCTGAGTTCGAGCCCCACATCGGGCTCCCTGCTCAGCGGGAAGCCTGCTTCTCCCTCTCCCACTCCCCCTACTTGTGTTCCCTCTCTCGCTGTGTCTCTCCCTGTCAAATAAATAAATAAAATCTTTAAAAAAAAAAAAAGATTTTAATCCCTCTGAACCTCAGTTTCTCTGTCGAATGGTGACAGATTACTTCCTGGGGATGTTCTGAGAACTATGGGGGACAAAATATAAAGGATTTGGCCTGACATCCAGCACATAAGGGGTGCTTGATACACAGCAGCCAGGGTTTTTGCAATTACTTGTAGTGGAATTATTATCACTCAGAGGAGTATTGATAGATAAATATTAATGGTATTAGTAGACAGTAGTATTAATCGTTTGATCCAAAACCAGGTGCGGCTTGAAAGAGGAGTTTGTTAACTGCTCAGATGGAATCAAAAGGCTCACTCACGGGCCAGGCTTTGAAGGCTGAACTAGAGGTCTCATAAAGCAGATGAGGAAGGAAAGATTATTTCAGACAGAAGGAGGAAGCATGAAGGTTGTGGCAGGAAATGGTGGAGAGCTCAGGGCACTCCCAACTGCCCAGTGGAGGAGCCCCTAACTGAGAACATTAAATGACAGGGCCAGGACTGAGCTCTCAGGCCATGCACGGGGAGAGCCATGGCTGGGGTGGGGGGTGCTGGTCAGAACACCAGGGGCATCCCAAGCTTAAAATCAAAACAAACAAAAAAACACGCTTTTCTATAAATAATACAGGTAATTAAATTATTTAGAAAACCTGAGAGTTTGCCAAGAACTAACATCATATTTTTCATATTTTAACTGGAAAGATTACCAAATGATTCCTGTTTTTCAATCTGACTGTTAAAACCTGATAAGTCAACTTATTTTCGTTAACAAAATCACTGGATTCCTCCCGCTACGTGATGTTGAACTGAATGAACAGAGGCTGGAGGCAAAACTTGGATGCCTGGAGTACCTGGACTCACAGCAAGTTTCTATTAACAGACTAATTAAAGCGGGTTTTGATGGCTTTAGGAAATGTGGGCTCATCTGGGTGTACAAACAAGGGCTCCTGGCTCTTGAGAGAACTAATTATAGCTTCATTTGGCAGGACTTCTCGTCAGAGCCTCAACACATTAGGCTCCTGATATCTTGTATTGTTCAGTCCTCAGGAAAATATTTTTGTTTTGAAACTTACTAAACTGTTTTTGTGCTGTGGGGTGATGTAGATAGAAGCAGGCTCTTGTTCACTCTTAATACTTTAAAGTTTCCCAAAATAGTATTTGCGGAAAAGTCAGTGGCACCAAACGACAAAATAACAGGATCGCCAGGTGGCCGTCAGCGGGCACAGAAAGAGTGGCCCCCAAGTTCTGTTCTTGTTACTGTAACACTTGGAGGGAGTCAGGTAAGAAGGGGATGTGCTTTGAACACATCCGCTCATAAGCAGGCCCTCTTTAATTCTTGGAGCTGTTAAGAAAAGCATTTAAAATGTGGAAGTAAGGCAAAAATGTGGGTAGCATGACCTCTTATGACCATACCAGGGTGATGTTCCACAAGATCACCCAAGGATCCTTCAGTTGCCTAGGAGAGTGGACCTGAGCTTGACGTACCATTTACTATTTATTATTAGAGGTTAGACACTGTGAAACGCAGTGATGTATTAGTGACCTTGGCTAGTGGGAATGCATAAGATTTCTGTCCTGTTAAAGAAGATGTGGTATATATATATACAATGGAATATTATGCAGCCATCAAAAGGAATGAAATCTTGCCATTTGCAATGACGTGGATGGAACTGGAGGGTATTATGCTGAGCGAAATAAGTCAAACAGAGAAAGACATGTATCATATGACCTCACTAATGTGAGGAATTCTTAATCTCAGGAGACAAACTGAGGGTTGCTGGAGTGGGGGGTGGGGTGGGAGGGATGGGGTGACTGGGTGATAGACACTGGGGAGGGTATGTGCTCAAGTAAGCACTGTGAATTGTGTAAGACTGTTGAATCTCAGATCTGCACCTCTGAAACAAATAATGCAATATATGTTAAGAAAAAAAAAAAGAAGATAGCAGGAGGGGAAGAATGGAAGGGGGGGAAATCAGAGGGGGAGACAAACCATGAGAGATGATGGACTCTGAAAAACAAACTGAGGGTTCTAGAGGGGAGGGGGGTGGGAGGATGGGTTAGCCTGGTGATGGGTATTAAAGAGGACACGTTCTGCATGGAGCACTGGGTGTTATGCACAAACAATGAATCATGGAACACTTCATCTAAAACTAATGATGTAATGTATGGTGATTAACATAATAAAAAAATTTAAAAAAAATAAAAAAAAGATTTTGTCCTGTAGGGAAATAATCACAAGTATTACAGCTTTGGGGTTTTTTGTGCCCTGTAGGGTATTCACCAACCAGCGGTGGCCCTAGGTCAGCAAACTTATTTTGGGATGCTTTTCCTGGTGGGCTGGAACCCTGACTCTCTACTGTTTTTCGAGTCAAGCCCACCATGTTACTGATGCCCTTGCTGATGAGCTAAATATGGTGCTGGGCTTGTGTTCACTTTATATCTGATAAGTCTTATTTTTAACTGTCTGAAGGTTATACATTGACAGAAATGGCCAATTATATGGATGATGCCTGTCAGTGGGTATTGACAATGTTAATCTTCACCTGAGCCCAAGAATTCACTGTTAAGAAATCCTTCCTGGAAACAGCCTTCAGTAAAGAACCACCCTCCCCACATGAGTTAGGTGAGATGCACAGATACCTCCCCTTGTTTACCTATGACAAGACCACACACGGACCCTCCAACTTCCCGTTCTTTGCCTCATCAATGATTAGCTGAATTGCATGTTGCCACTGACCAATCAGGACAACAAATCTGCTAGCTTGAATTACTCAAACTCTAGTTAAGCTTCCCTCCTTCCCCGGTGAGGCCCTTGAACTTTGGCATTCCTCAGCCTGAGCACGCATCAGAATGTGGATGGCCCCTCCTTAACACCCTCTCCTTAGACCCCCCTCCCCGAGAAGAGAGTTGGCTGGCTGAAGGGAAAGACATTGCCTGCTCAGCGGTCCTGTCCCACCACCTGCTCAATCCACTCAGCCCCCCACCCCCATGCGGGTTCTTGCTAGCCTTGCTTACTCCTCCCTTTTCAAGGAAAATTCCTTTCCCTTTGAGATGGTCTGACCCATCTCCCCAATTGCAATGGTCTTTGTCAATGAAGTGTCTCCTTTCCTATGTCCAGATTTGTTTTTCTTTGACCCCATTCTGATGCTACTCCTCTTGTCCTCCCTGCCTCTCCTGGGGATTGAGATCTAGGGCCACTGAATATCTGTACCGCTGGTCATGTGCCTGATCCTGCAAGGGAACATTGGATTTCCAACAAATTCAGTAACAATCTCTAGGAACTTGTTGACCAACATGCATATGACCAAAACACCAAGGACATCTGTCGGCTTGTCAGAAATCCAGAATCCTGCGCCTTACCCCAGACCTCAGAATCAGAATCTGCATTTTGGCAGGACTCCCAGGCTATTCTTGTGCACATCCCAGGGCAAGAAGCCTTGTCAGCAAGGGTAGGGTGGTGGCATGGGCTGCCTCCAGGCTCCCTCCCAACCCTTGCTCCACGTGGCTCTCTATCCAAAGCCAGTGTGTCCCATAGGGAAGGTCTTTCGCCATGGCTGGAACTTCAGCTGCTGCTCTCTGATCCAGCAGCTTAGACACACCAGCACACTGGATGCAAACACCACGTAAAGGCCCTTGTCTGTGCTGATAAACTGCCAGGCTTAAATAGGCACAATGCTCTTTTTCTTTTTATCAGAGATTGTCTCCATGTCATCCTTAGACAGCTTTAGTTATTCTCGGCTACTTCCTTTCCTCCCTCCAGGAAAATCTTGGATTTCCAAAGTGTTAAAAACGCACAGCCCGGCGGCCCCCCACATGAAAGTCTCCATCACTGGATTTGGCAGCATAATGCTCTGGTTCTATGCATTGTTCCTGCAGCTGAGAACTGCACCTAGGGCCTGGCCACCACACCTGCCCCCTGCAAACAAGCAGTCCACTGGCCCCAGGCTTCTTTTTACCCATTTGGCTGATCCGCCTGTTTGCTTTGCATTTCTATTCGCTAGCTCAGTGTGGGCAGGGATGGGTGCCTGCCTGAAGAGGAGGTGGGGGAGGCTCACCAAGGCCCTGAGCTGAATTATGTGGAAGGGAAGCAGAATAGGATGGCAGGAGGGCATTAACAAGCAGGAAGCCTGGATTCTAAATCCAACTCTGCTGCTGGCTGGTTATGTGATATGACCAGTCCTTTAACCACTGGCCTTCAGATGTCTCACCTGTGAGGGAATGTTCTAGAGTGGCAGTTCAAAACTTGAGCGTGCACCAGCATCCCCCAGAGGGCATGTTAAATGGCTGGGCCCCAGCCTCAGAGTTGCTGATGCAGCAGGTCTGGGGTGAAACCTGAGAGTTTTCATTTCCAGTGAGTTCCTAGGTGATGTTGATGGTTCGGAGACCCCCACTTTGAGAGCGTATATACTAAATCCAAGTTCTCAGCCAGTTAGTTCATTAGAATGAATTAACGCTAAAACAGATTCTCTGTCCCCACGTCACTCCGAAGGTTCCAATCAGACTGAGCAGGACAGCTACCTGTATCAGCATTCTTCAAAAGCTCCACCGGGTAATTCTAAAAGTTGCCAGGGCTGCGAAACCCTGGTGGATGTTTCTCAGCTCTCACATTTATGACGCCACGACTCGGAACCCCAGGGTGGCCCCTGCCCTGTTGGGGCTGATGGTAGAAACAAGGCAGGATGCCATTTTCCTATGTTGAGATTTCTCCTTCTGAAAACCTGGTGACCATATGTCCCATCTCCCCTTCGAGCTGTGATTCTTCAGGGTGAGGTCCCATGTGGCAGCACCTCCTTCCCCTGAGAAGCTGGTAAAAATGCAAGCGCTCGGCCCCTCCTGGGGCCCCCCAAATCACAAAGTGGGGCACGAGGGCCCTTGAGATAGTACTAATGCTTCTCATGCTGGAGAACCCCTGGCTGAGAGGAAGAATGGGTTTCCTCTAACCAGAACAAGACCAAATCTTCCACTTGGAACATTCGATGTAAGCTCTAACCTCAAAGGGAGGCTGTCCCTGTGTCCCTTCTTTGGGCTGTGTGAGCCGAAACACATTAATTAATCATTGTATAAATCAAACTGCCTCAACTGTTCCGTGCAGAATCCTTTTCCCAAGTGAAGAAGAATCTGCTGGCTTCAGAAGGGCCCTTTCAGGGCCCCAAAGATCCAGAATCTTCCCATCTTCTGACATGAAGCCTCCACCTGGACTCATGGAGAGCCACTGGGGTGGGAGTCACAAAAGACTCTGAGAGACTGGGCCATTTCTTATATCCCTGCTGCCTCAAGCCCAAGCTGTGGGACATGGGTTAAGGGTCCTTACAATGTAGAAACTTAGTTCATAGGTTTGCCATTATTTATTAAACAGAGACAAAAATCCTTCCCCTGTGACTAAGAGTTTAGACAAGTGGTTCCCAGGATCCAGGCCACACACTAGGTATGCGTGTAGTTTGTAATGTTCCCAGGGTTTCCAGAGTGAGGCCAAGGTGAGCTCAAGGTGGCCTGTGGCCTACCAGCAGCCCAGGGTTAAAGTTCTCAGGATGCGACCCAACAGTTGACATGCTGTCTGTAGGCCCCCAGCTTCTTTGCCTGCAATCCCCGCTAGCTTGGAAGCAGGTGTCCTGCCATCTTTCTTGACGTCAGGGGCCCAGCCCTGAGCCAGAGGTGGGGACCTGGCAGACCCTCAACTTACTGAATAAATGTATGGTTGGAGGCAGCAATAATATATATCATACAGGGTGTCTGAAAGGACAAAAGAAGGGAAAGCATGAAGAGTGCTTGGCATGCTGCCTGGCAAACAGGTGGTGGTGATCAGTCCACATTTCCTGTAGGACATTTTCTCAGAGTAAAGCCCACTGATATCTATAGAGGAAGTCAATTATAAACCAAGCTATGTCTCACTGATGTAAATCTGGAAATCTCATTCAAAGAAAAATGGATCCAGATTTATGCTTCCCCAAAAAGTAACAAGAAGCAGCTGTCAGCTGGGTAGTGACCTGATGGACAAGTCCAAGGGAACAGACTCCTTGACCACTGGTGGCCCTGGGGTGGAAAGCCCAGCCATGACCCCAAGTCTGGCTCTCCTGCCCCCTGCCCTACACTGCACACACACCGCTGGGAAGGACTAGCGTCTGAGCCCTGTCCACAGATGGGGACGGTCCCCTGGGGGTTGCTGGCCACCATCCAGGGTACGGGCTTTCCCAAGAAGAATGCACTTCCCACCTGACAGTCTCAGGAAAGCCAAAACACCATGGAGTCACCTGCTTATTCTGGACCATGCATCTCTCCTATGGCACATCCCCCTCTCCAGGCATGACCCCAGGTTAGCATCATGTCATTCAACTCTGTGACTGGAGGACACAGCCTTTCAGGAACACATGTGAAGGAAAGTTGACCAAACAGGTCCCCCTCTCAGAGGGGGGCCTCCCAGGACCTGGCACCCAGAGTGTAGAGTCTTGTTGGTCTACTCACATGTTGGACAAGAAATTTTTCAAATATCAGAACAAGCAACTCTCCAGGTTGGCCCCAGATAGTTCTTGTTACCATCATACATGCCCGGTTAGAACAGGGATGGATGGGGAGGAAGGGGGAGAGATGCCCATCCCAGGCCTACCCCACTCCCCGGCCAAGCTCAGACCAACTTGTAGGAAGAGCACCAGCTTCTGGAACCAGACCAATCGGGATTCAATTGTCACCTCCTCCATGGCCCAGCTCGGTGACATTGGACACGTTAACAAGTTCTGCTAGCACTGTCTTCTCACCTGTGTGAGGACCATCATGTTCACCATTTGCCAGATCTTAGTGGGGTCTGAATGATACATGAATGTAAGGTCCCTAGTGTTTGATCAGTGGAAACAATTAATGAGAAGTGATGAAGTGCTGGGCCAGTTTTCATAGCTGGACCTGTGCGGGGAGGGGATGTTCAGGCCTCGGAGCTTAAAAAAACAGGGTTCTTGGTGTCAGAGACAGCATGAAGCCAGACAGGGAGACATACCTGATTGGGTTGCAGGGGATCCATCCTCCATGCTCCCCCCCATGTCGGGCTAGCTCTCCTCCTGTGGTCTTTCCTGTTTCTTCTCTCCCCTCTAGTGGTCTACCCTCCCTTCTCATTTACCCAGAGCGATCCTTTATGCACAGGAACTAGATTATGCCATTCCCCCTCTTGAAACTCTCCAATGCATCCATCCTATTGGAGTAATGATACAATCCAGAGTCTTCTCAGTGGTCTCCCAGGCCCACATGATCCGGCCCTTGCCACCCTCCCACCCCATCACTGAATCCAGGGAGGCCATCCAGCCCCTTGGTCTTTTATGGCTTTTCACCTTGTGGAGCCTCCTCTTTAGAAAGGCCTTCCCAAGCACACTACCCAAGCTCTTTCCCTCACTGTCTCTCCTTCCTTCCTTCCCTCCACATCCTTCCCCTCTGTGGCCTCGAACATGGAGCCTCAGCCTCATGAAGGGTGGGCTTGGGGTAAATGTTAGAAGCAGGGGTGGCTGGACATCCTCACTCTGCTCGCCTTGCCTCTGGGGCTGAGCACCTATCATTCCTGGACCCAGAGTTATAAACTGATTCAAGCTCAGGTGTCACTGGGTGACCATCATGGGAGGGTCCCCACCAGGCAACATTTGCATTTCACCAGGGTCTTGGGATCTTGGCTGAAAAGCATTTTTTAGGGTAGGCATTTCAGGGATTTCCACATTCTCTTCTTCAGGGAGCTGTGCATGGGGGCTTTCAGTGCTTCTTAACATCATTCCACAAAAGACCCCCACTTTGTGGCCATCAGAAACCAACCTGCTAAACAGATCAGTGACACACCTGTGGCCTGAGCCCCAACCCTGAGCACACGGCCCAACCCTTGCCCTGCCGTAGACCCCAGGAGTTGCTCAAAGACTCCCGGTTTCCATAATGAGAGCCAACTTCCAATTTCTGGTACTGGTCATTCTAGATTGAAGAAATAATGAGCTTTGCCACAAAGATTGCTAAGCTCATTGGGAATATAGTCATCACCGCTGACATCTCACAGAAACTCCAAAAAGATCGCGGGCACACCCACCCTAGGACCTGGGTTTTTGTTTTATCTTTCCTTGTTCATTTATTTATTTATTGGCCCAGGAGGGTCCATGAAGACTGGAATGATGACACTCGCTCGGAAAGGATGATATCAGTCTGAATCCCTGCTGTCAGGATAAACAGAAAGCCATTCACTGTTTGATTATCCAGCAAGAAATTCATGGCTGTCCATAAATGTCTAATAAAATGATCTGTTTATTCTAAAATTTGCAGGAACAATCTTTGTTTGCTTTCCCCACCCTTGTGTTTATTCTCCTTATTGTGAGATGACTAATTGGTTTAATACGGTCCTAAAATGGCTGGCTACAGGCTGCACACTCCTGCCTCCTTCCAGGTGCTGGAAGCCCCACAAAACCATGGGGAACATATGCCCCAGGGAAAAGCAGAGTCGCATGATCTGCATTGCATTGATTTCTCCTGTTTTTCTTCTATGTGTGACCTACAACCTCCACCCATGGCAGCTTTGGGAGCCAAGGATAGGCCCACGGTATGGGCTTTCCGTGAGGGTGCAGACACCATTTTCGTATTCCTAAGACCCCAAGTGCAAGTGCATATAGTAATGTGAGCTAGGTCATGAAGGGAGCTGGAGAGGGTTCCCAGAGCTTCCAGCAGACCAAGGTGTCCCTGGGCCTTCTAGCTCGAAGCCCGTCCCACGTCATCCACCCTCTACTCTGCTCTCTGTTCACTATCTTTTGTTTTTTGTCTCCACCAGAGGTTTTTAAATACCCAGAATAAGTAGTTTTTAGTTGATGATGCATGTTTTCTTTCTAGGATACATTCTATTTCACCCGACATACATCTAACATATTACCGGTTCAACATTTAGTCCTTCATGACTTTATTGAGATGTTTTATATCCTCATGTTTCATGGCAAGTCTTCAACAGCAGGTGTGTATTTCACCCTTGGCACTCACGAGCTATCCTTCTCGGGCTCAGGGGCCACACACGGCTGGGGGATGCAGTAGTGGTCAGCACAGTTCCGACAGCAGAAGAAGGACACTTTCCTGCCTCTGAAGCTTTCAAGTCAAAACAAGACAAGGCCAATAAGAGAAGAGTAAACCGTAGACCGATCACTTATGAACACATTAAAAAAAGAAAGATCTTAAGCAAAATATTGGCAAACTGAATTCACTTGATACACATAAAAATAGAAGAAGATCACATCAAAGTTGTTCTCATCCAGAAGCTTAAGGCTGGCGTAACACTAGATAGTGCACGTGTATACCTGTTTGCGTGAAGAGATCATGAAGAAAGTGGCAACCACTAATTATTTGTGGTTTCCTCTCAAGGTGATCCAGTGTGGGGTGGTTTGTTTTTTTTTGGGGGGGGGGGGTTTAACTTTATTTTTTATATTGCTTGTGCTTTTTACATGCTAAAAAACAATAATGCTATTTTATAGCATGAGAACAAAAAGGAAAGTGAACAACTCAAAATCAGAAATGAGATGAAGAACTAACAATAGAAACGGAGAAAGATAGAATAATTTTGAGAGAACATTTTGTTTCACTCCATGCAAATGAAACAGAATGAATGAAAGTGCTCGGGGAACATATTCAGCAACTGTATTTTTCCTTACCTAGAAAACATTTATGACCTTAAAAAAAAGAGAGAGAATATTAAAACAGACAAGTTACCCCAGAACGTTTGAGAATGTTACTGAAGGTCTGAATCCTCCCCCGCCCAAGGTCCAGATAATTTTTATGAAATGTGATGAAACCCCCAAATTTAAGTAACAGATAATTCCAATGCCATTTTAAATGTTCTAGGTCAATAAAAAGAGAAAGCTGCCAAATTATTTTTATTCAGCACATATGATACCAAACCCTAAGAAAACACAAAATGAAAAACCAATAGACTAATCTTTTTATGATTATTGATGGAAACATCATAAGTGAAATACTAGCAAATACAGTCCAGGAATGTATTAAAGAAACAAGAAACCGCACCATGTAGGGTTCCTCTGCAAGATGCAAGCAGTCTTCAAGGTAGAAAGCTTTGGTCTGATCCACAGGGAACTCTGGAGCGTGAATTGCACCCCTCCGTCTGCTCTAGCTGGAGGCCAGGGTTCTGACTACCTGTAACCAGTTCCAGCCCAGTGTGACTGTGGGCTGTGTCCACCTCCAGGGGATCTGTGGGAAAAGGCCCCTGTGGTCTCAGGGCAATTCTCGGAGAGGTGGCAACTGTGAGCCCGTAGCAGCCCGCACTCCCAGCACTAGCAGATAGGCGCATCCAGCTTGAATGCAGATCTCAAGTGTGGGGCTAAGGAGTGGGGGCTCCACCCGCATCTCCTACTAAATCAAAGGAGAAGATGCCTGAATGCATCTCAAATTAATGCATGTTTTACTGAAGATGCAAACATTTTAAAGCCTCATTTTCCACCTTAAACTTTAAGTTTGACTTACAAATTATTATTCTATTTGTATCTCTGGTAAAATCTGTGTACATGTAAATAGATTCTCATTTCCTCTTTGCTAATGTTTAGGTAATTTCAGATTCCAAAAAAAAGGAGTGTGGATGGCTCGCGGTGACTTGAGACCCAGGCTCCAGCCACCTTCTCTTAGAGAAAGCCTGTCAGGAGTCTGGTGCAGATTCAAAAAGGTAGAGAAATTACCCTTTTTTGGTAGGAGGGGTAGCAATGTCACATTGCAAGGGGCCTTGGACAAAGAGAATTGTGATCTATCTGCACAGGGAGAGGCACATTATTATAAAATTACCACATTAATGAATTATAGTTCTTCAATCTTGCAAACTGTATTTTAAAATGTAATATACTCCTGATGCCTGTCGAGACAGTGTTAGAAATCTCCCAGGAAGATTTTTCTAAGCACCTGAGGTAGAAAGAATAATGGCTCTGCCAAAGAGGTTCACATCTTAATCCCCAGAACTCATGAATATGTCAGTTCTTTTTTTTTATGGAAAAAGGGACTGGAGGTGGTGATGGAATTAAGTTTGCTAAGCAGATGACCATAAAATAGGAAAATGACCCTGGATTATCACAAGGATCCTCAGAAAGTGGAAGTTGGACAGGGGAGTCCGAGAAAGACACGGTCCAAGGAAGCAGCCTCAGAGAAATGCTGTGGCCGGCTTTACAATGGCAGAATTGGCCACCCCACAGGCACCCCAAGAAAACACAAGGAAACAGATTCTCTCCCAGAGCCTCCAGAAGGGAACACTGCCCCGGTAACGCACTGATTCTGGGTCAACGAGACTCATGTTGCTGCTTCCAAACTATAGGACTGGAATATATTCCCGTTGTTTTAAGCCACTAAGCTTGTGGCAATCTATGACAGCAACGGTGGAAAACCGGTATAGCACTCATGCAGCCCTTTTAAATCTAGTAAATCAAACTTAAAACTATAGAAAATCAATGTTCCCTTAAGCACTGCAATAACTGCCTTACGTCATCACATTCCCTATAGATACCCGCTTAAAGTCGGTCTAAAACCAGTTTCACACTGCAAATGTAAACCACATGCTTCTATGTCAGGTATGCCGCATTCTTTTCCACTTGACACAACTTTAAGACAAGCACGTTGGATTCACCCCACCGTACTTCCCTGTGAGTGCCGACCCGGCCGCCGGGAGAGGCCTGCTCCCGACTGATAAGCCCCTGGTGCTCATTACCATCACCCTTCCCTCACTCTCCCACCTGCATTCAGTCTTCTCAGCTCCACTGCACGCCCCTAGGGCAGGGGTGCAAATCCATCTTACCAGCATTCTACATAAAAGCAGGGCCGGCCTGCTAGCTGCTTGCGAGCTGATCAGCCCTTTGTGGAATGACCCAGCATCTCAACCATTCTCTAGTGTAGTCATCTCACAAAAGGAGAAACCGAGGCACGGGAGCACAGGTGGAGGCTCACACACGGGCGGGACCCCACGGCGCTGTGCACCAGGCAGCTGGATTCTGGCCAGCCAACGGCATCCCGCCTCCTCTTGCCACCGATTGGCTCATGAATCTGGGTTTTGGCCAATCACTGTACTTCACTCCCCTCCCGGAGGTTGGTGGTTATTATTAGTGGTTATTTTTGGTCCAGGCGGGACGTGGCTTGGGTTGGCCCAATCCAACCAGAACAGAGTCTTTTATTCCACCATTGGAAGACAGGTCCTCCCTCTTGTTGGCCATGGAAAAGGGAGTGTTGTATCCTAATTACAGCTTGCAGCCATCTTCCGTCACAGAGGGGAACTGGCCCAAGGGCGAAGCCAACAGAGGAGGAAGCGGTCCTCGGGATTAACAGAGGCGTGGGGGTGCATGCTGACCACACCACACCTGGGTTGCCTCAACCCCAGACTCGTCCCGTGTGAGACAGATATACGCCCACGTTGTTGAAGCAGGTGGTTCTCAGACTAGAGTACACACATCAGAATCCCCCCGGGGCTGGTTAAAACCCAGATATGGGCTCCAGCACCCCCCAAAATGCCGCAGCTGCTGACTCGGCAGGTCAGGGGCTGGCCTGAGAATTTGCATTTCTAACAAGTTACCGAGGAGGTAGATGCTGCTGGCCCAGTACCATCCTCTGAGAGTTCCCAGTTTAAGGTACTGTGTTTATGATGTGCATCCAAAATATTGTGTATCCCTTTCATGGAACTAATAATTGGATAAAATGGAGAACCTAAAAATAGTAAATTATAGGTTATGATTTCTATTGATGTGAACACTCCAGAATTTCCACAGTGAGCTTTCCCTCTGTGCCTACCTTAATTTCTACTGCTTGCCGTTCCTCCAGCCTCTGCTCATATCCCGGGATAACATACACTTTTCCAAGAAACCAGGAGAACTCAAATTAAACAAAGCAAAAAAGAAAACCCAGCTGGTGGTTTCAGGTTGCGGAAGGTTTGGAGAATCAGGGAGGCGACTTTTTCTTCTTACAGAGTGCTAAAGCATTCCTTCCCTCCCCAGTGTGTACTTGATCCTGACAACGTCCTGTGAGGATGGAAGGAGGAGTCAAGGTTGTCATTTTGCTCTTTCACAGGTGAGAAAGCAGAGGTTTGAAGACTGCATCAGGCTCCATGAAAGACCCCTCTCAAAGGTGCCACAGAAATGGGGTCCAGACCCAGGACTCAGGTCTGCACAGCCTAATCTCCTGCGTTCTCCCCACCAACAAATTGCCTCAGACTTTCGGCTCATGATGAATACTGTGTGTTTTAAATTGTGTCGTGTCAAATAGCCAGTGACTGAGCAGGACCATATCCATTTACTAGGAAAAATGCCAAACTTCCAAAAGTGTCTGGCCAGCCATCGCCCTCAGGGAGACCTAGGACACCGGATGCAGGAGAGTGCGGAGAAGTTAACGGTTGAAGAAAAGGACACCTGTGTCCAAACTTTAAAATCTGTTTTGAATAACTCCTTCATCTCGCAGCTGGCCCCTCATATAGCCCAGAGCAGGAAGACAAAGCCTGAGCCACGATTCCAGACGATTGCCTCACAGTGTTGCATTCAGAGGGCTTTGCTAAGCCCTTCCGGTGGGCAGAACACTCCGATTGTCTCCATCAGAGCAAGGCTCCAGCGGAGGAAGCCGCAAAGTCGTAAGTGAGCCCTTGAAGCGGACGGCTCATGGGAGCAAGAGCTCCCTTTATTTTGAAACGTGGAACAGTCTGTGTCCGTCCAGGAGCTAAGCTGAAGAAGAAACTTCACTGGCACAGGGAGACCTCGCAGGGGCAGGGCTCCAGGCTGGAGGGTGGCGGTGCATCCGTCCTAGCACCACCAACTGTGCTGACCTGTCTTAAGTGTCTGTGTTCTTTTCTTGCTACCCCAACTGAGGCTTTCCACCCCCCAAAACTGAACTACACAGAATGGCCACTTTTCCTATGTGGCAGACCCTCTTGGTTGGTCCCCCACCCCCCCCCCGTCTCCATTCCCAGCCCCTCCCGCACTTACAAAGGCTGAAATATCCAGATGTGCCTCCCCAGCCTCCCTTGTACCTAGGGGTGGTGAAGAGATGTAGGGGGGAGTATGGCTGGAGGCCTCCCGGGAAGGTCTTTTCCTTCCAGAGAGCTTGACCCCTGTTAGTGATGCCCACAGACATTGGTGGCCCGCATATTGCAGCCCTGAGGTCAAGCCTGAGGACAGAGCTCACATGCCGAGGACAGGACGGCCTGAATCTTTGGCCCACACATTAACCTGGACTGTCCACTTCCAGAATCTTTCACGAGGTGAACCATAAATGTCCTGTAAACTGTGATAGGTTTGGGGTTATTTATATGTAAATGGCTCAAGGA
The DNA here is from genome assembly GCF_029215605.1 of Mirounga angustirostris. Classification (NCBI taxonomy): domain Eukaryota; kingdom Metazoa; phylum Chordata; class Mammalia; order Carnivora; family Phocidae; genus Mirounga; species Mirounga angustirostris. Next base: position 90,480,021 of record NW_026991718.1, on the reverse strand, counting down.
CACACATCTTTGTCTGAGTTGCTGTCCCTGCACTTTAGGACCTAGGCCTATAGGGGCCCTGAGCAGCCTGGCTTGGTGAGAGCATGAGTCAGGGAAAGGGGAGAAGGGGGCAGAGGCTGTCCTGGAAGAGAAAGTACCCCCCACCTCCATTCTGTGGCTGTCCAGCTCCATCCCTGCTCTGTGGCCCCTGCTCTCTGTTCCAGATATAAAACAGCCACATCTTTGCATGGTTATATTACGATCATTTTTTACCTCACTACTGACTTACATTCATTGTAGGTAAGCAACTTTCTCTCACCATCTCTCTTCCCATCCACCTTCTTAGCCCAAGAAAGGGAAGAACAGAAGAAGAGTGTGTGACTTGGAACTCTCCTAGCACTCAGCAGGAGGGCAGGATGTCGCCCACCCTGCTGGGCACCAGGGGTTGGCCTGAGGCCAGACCCACGGGGCCAAACACACTCATGTAAGGCCCCCAGGCACTGGAGAGGAGCACAGGGAGGACTGGGGGTGGGGTGCGGCGGGAACCCGGAGGGCTGACCGGCTGCAAGCAGCCACGTGGCCAGAGAGCCAGCACTGCAGGAGACGGGGCTCCCGGGGCTGGATGACAGCCATGAGCTTGCCCGCTGTCCTAGGCTGTCCGGCAGGGTGAGGCTGGAGCGCTCACTCACAGAATAAACTGGGGGATCCAAGGGGACTTGCACCCAAAGGAATGTGTGTATCTACTTGCTTAAGCCGCCTTGAAATCCCTTCTGGAACAAAGAGGGAGATAAGGAGGGAAGGAGGGTCAGGGAGGGTGAAATATAGTACAGAATGGGAGTAAGGAAGGAAAGGGGGAGGGAAGGGAGAAAGAAGGAGGGAAGGAAGGCAAAGAGGAAGAGCAGGAGACGGGGGAGAGGTTAGCTCCCTGCCTGGCCACAAATGTGAGCAAGTCCAGCCATTTTGAATTCAAACAAGGAACATTATGGAAGAATGTAGGCATTAGGGGGCCCATCTATTCCCCCTCTCCCCTCGGAACAAACCTCCAGTACACTCTGAGCCCCACATGGACTCGGGAACTCATTCTGTTTCACAGTACAGATCTGGCGGCCTGCGGCCCAAGCCCCACGCCCCCCTGCTGGCTGCTCGGCCCCTTTTCCTCCCTAGTCTCGGCAAGATGGTGAAATGAGCCACTTGCCCAACAGCCTGAGGGGCTAATAAGTCTCTGGGGCCACCCGTGAGACCGATTTCCTGATTGCACAACCTCTGAGTAAGCAGGTCCCTGGCCCCAGACACGCCCCCTCCAACCCCAGGAGACAGGAGGTTCCATTCCAGGGGCAGGCTGAGCTTGGCCAAAACAGGGTGTGGCAGCCAGGGTGGCTTAGACCTTGCAGGGAAGGGCCATTTGTCCTGAACGTATGGCAGCTGAAACCTGGCAAACAGTGGTTTTGTTATGAATTAGCTCGGCGCTCACCAAAGTCAGGGCAATCCAATAACGGTGGTGGCCTCTCCCACCCAGGGCTCAGGGCCGGGTCTGTGCAGGGCAGGGTGGACTCAGCTTTGACCCCAGCTTCAGGTAACACATGGAAAGTCCTTAGACTTAGTCCTTCTGAGGCTCAGTCCCATTATGTGTAAAACAGGAACAATGCATTTACCTGACTTGAAATAAACATATATATAATAAAATATATTACTATATATTTTTATATATAATATAGTAAATGATTAGCTAGTGTTGGATTAGTTGTTGTTATTTGAAATAAATACACATTTCTATGAAAAATGGTGAGAGGGAGGGCAGGGGGTCTTTTAGACATGTATAAATAAAGCCGTGGACACCACATGGCCATGAGAGTCCGGCGAGGGATATTTGGTGAGCATGCCCAGTGGTTTAGGTTGACAATGCAGAGGGCAAGTTCCTTCCTGAAACCCGGGAGAGGTCGCGCCCTGGAACAGAAAGTCATGCCGGGGGAGGGGGGGGGGCGCAGGAAGGAAGAGCCGGGGAGCTTGGCACTGGGCAGGCATCGCACCCCCGGATCCTGGAACCTGGAAAGTGAACCTGGTGCTGGGAGCCGAGTCCTGTCAGTGATGGTTGCCTAGAAGAGAGGTCTCCAAACCTGCATGCTCAGCTCTTCCGTGAATCCCTCGGGAAACCCCAGCATCTTTCCAGTAAACTCTCTGTTCCATTTCAACTGGCTCATATCTGAGTCTTGCCCGCAGGAACAAGAAGTAGACCTTAAGCTGTCCTGTATTTTTAGGTGCTTCTGGTTTTGTATGCCTGGCTAGATATGCAGCAGAAACTGTGAGATGGCTCCCGCGGAAGCTTCTCCAGGATAAAGGACCTCGGAGAGTTTGGCCAGGTGTCCCCCTCTTCGCCTTGAAAACCAGGAGGTGGCTATCCCTCCCACCAGCCCTCACAGGCCTGAGTTCAGGACTAATACCGAGTTTTGCCAGCAGTGAACACAAACCCTGTGGGGCGATGCGGACAAGGGCAAACATGGCTTTTCAACATGGACATCCCAAGAATACCAGCCTCAGAAATTGTGTTTGGGGATGTTAAAATTAACCACTGAAAAAAATAAAATAAAATTTGAAAATCAGGTCCAGTAATTTTTCCAGATATTTTTCCACTGGGCAAAAATGCAGGATGTGTTTTTCTAAGCTCCTTTCCTCTGAAATGTGTGTATTTTGAAGGAAACATGGCCCATATGTTACTTATTCATGCTTCACACAAAATGCTCTTAGGGAATATTTACTCAAGGTCCAAAACAACTTCCATTTGTTTATGTTTTTAAAGAAACTCCTTGAACTTAAAAACAGGAAGTCTTCATTGGCTAAGTAGATATGAACTTAGGATCTACAGGGTTAGATGGTTTGGGAATTTGGCATATGCATGATGAGCCCAGAAGAGCTTTTTTCCATTCCTGAAGGTGCACTGACCATCACGGGCCAGGTTGAAAAGACCAACTCCGTGAAACTAGCAGCAAGCACTTGCTCATGACACTTACCTGGAGGAGAGTGAGGAAGGGTCAGAACCTTGCAAAAAATCAGTTTTGACCCACAGCCCCCACAAAGGCTTGGCCCCTGCAGTGCCCGTGCGTTCTCTGCCAGCCCTGAGAGGGAAAGGACAGAACTTCTGGAGCTAGCTCTCATGAGCCTAAGGCAGTGTTCCATTACAGCAAAGAGTAAGAAAATACCACCTTGGCAGGATGCTCCTTCCCACTGCCAAGTGGAAGTGGAGCGAGGCAGGCGGAAGGAGGCGGGCTGGTGGCATGGGACAAGTGGGCAGCGTGTGGCAAATGGAAACAGAACTGTGTTCCAGCTTCTGCCTCTGCATTCTCTATCCTGAGATCTTCAACCTTCTGAGGCTCAGTCCCATTATGTGTAAAATAGGAACAATGCACTTACCTGACTTGAAATAAACATCTGAAATGACCTGCATGGAACCTTGATGACCATCAGTGGGAACCCTCAGCAGCCAGTACAGGAGAGTCTGGAAGGTACCTCCCTTGTCAGTGTGACCACAGTGGCCACACCTGCCCTGACCCGGTGGGCTGTGCAGTTCCAGCATCACTTTCCATACCTGTGCAGGTATGGGGGCTCAAGCCATCAAGTGTACCTGAAGCTTGTTTCTGTCAGCCTGAGCCTGGATCAGTGGTCCCCAAAGTGGGGTGTGTGACCCCTAGAAAGGATAGACAGGACAGTCTTTACATTTATTTCATGCAAATGTGATAAAGAACATCTCCACGTACTTAGTGTAAGGACCGACCCTGCACAGCCAAGCCTTGTAGTCACAAAAGTCCAGGAGCTATCCTGAGGGAAGAGCAGGGACTCCCCAGGAAGGAAAGGCTGAAGGGGCAGCTTCTTTCTACATATTGTGCAGTTTACATGGGCCTGGGTACGTGGGTTTATGTACGTGGAGGAAGCTTTTCAATGCTCTGACATGAGCTGGGGAGTGACCATGGATGTGAATCCCCATAGCTGATGCTCCCAGAGAAGCAATTCTAGAGACAAGATGGGCAATTTTCTTTTATGAAAAGGCAGCTACTTCTTTGGCTGAACAAAGGCTAGTCATCGAGTGCAACCTAGCAGTGTCTCAAACTATAAACAAAGCTGAATTTTCAAGGTCAAGGTGATGTTTTAACAGTGACAACAGAACAGCTTTTCAAAGAAACTCATCCTATGGAGAGCTTGAAAAGCATGGAAGCTTTCTCATTCTTATGATTTCGTCACCAGAAATAGCAGAAGCATATCACTTCTGAAAACCTTCATATCTGTGCACTGAAAGAAACTTGCAGATAGATTTCTCATCTGTTGAAAAAAATCATCCAAAGTGTTTTAGTGGGTTTTGAAAATGTTTGTGTAAAAAATATATAAAAACACAATACCTTGTTAAAGAAAAAAAAAAAAAAAAAAACACTAACACCAAAAATCAGTGGAAATTTAGTGGCCACATTTTGACATGAGCCTTTGCATCCCTGAGCAGAACTGAAAGAGTGAGTGCGATGATGTAGGCAGGGTGGCTGACGTGCCTCGCCAGGTCCCTTCTGAGCCTCCTGGTGTCAAGGGTGGTCCAGAACCAGATCCCAAGCACCCCAAACTTAGAAGTCCCAATTGCTGCATCAGAAAGTATGAACTAAGGTTTATAAAAGCAATGGCGCATGCTTGATCATGTTAGAAATACTTCCAATGCTACTTTACTAAAGAAAAAAGATGTCCACAATTAAAAAAATCTAAAATAAAAATTATTTTCAGTATTGTTTATTTCATCTTTGTTTTACTTTTATCTTTTTATTTTGAGGTGTGTTCTATAACCCAAATAATATGCTGCTTCAGTGTCCTGAGGATAGAACATATGTGTGTATGTGTACATATATATGTAATATTAATATATTGGGGGTGAATTTTCAGATTTTCAGAGATTTCAGCGACCCAGATGGTTTTACTGAGGGATCCACGCTGTCATACCAGCCCCAGCCCACAACCCAATGGAGCCCACCTATCCTCACTTGATATCTGGTCTACCTGTTCCTTACCTGCTCCTACATGGCTCCAAAAGTCACGGAGGCTGTATTTTGACCAAAGCGCCAATGCAGAAAAGGCACCCATGTTAGATCCTGGGATGTCAGCCAAAGCAAACAACTTCCTACATCCAAGTAATGAGTAACAGTAACAAAGGAAGGGGACTTCGGCGATCAGTTCTGGGTGGGTCTGTAGAGAAGTCCCTTCTGCCACTCCTTCTCCCCTGCTCTGTCCCCCTCACATGCCCCCCCGCCCCCGGCAGTGTAGACATTCTAAGTGTGCGCAGAGGTGCACGGGCACGTATGCATACAAACGCATACACACGCAGGCACCCACACGCACACACCCACACACAGGCACTCACACGCACACACCCGCACACATGTGCACGTACACGCAGGTACCACTCTACAAGTCTGTTGGCGTCCAAGCAGCAGATATTTGTCGTGATCATTTTAATTACCCAGAATATGGATAATGAGATGATGACAGGGTGGCAGAAGGGCAGCAAGAAAAGAACCTGAAACTTGAACATTTACAGTCTAACTCGGAGAGGACAGCACTTTTACACATCGAGGCCGGGGAGAAAAGGACAGATACTTCTGGCATGAATAAAATCAAACAAAAATGCAGGTGCACCTGCCCAAGTGCCAGGCCCAAGCAGGCACGTGGCTCTGCAAAGGGATGATGAATGAGTGTCCCTGTCCCGGGTGGGCAGCTCTGGGGTAAGGGCTCCCCAGCCCCACAAGGCCTCAACCGTTCCTGCTCATAAACACCCCTCCCTCGCTGGAGGCTCCTCCCCTCCCATCTTCTCACTTCCCCACCCCCTCCTTCCTGCTTCCTGGGACCACCCTCAGGAACACCACCTGCCCCAACGCCCTGCCTAGGGTCTGCTTTCGGAATAACCCAATTATACACACATCAGTAGGGCCAACAGACCAGCCTCCGACCCACTGGCACTACTGTATGCATTTGTTCTTCCAAAAAGCAAGGAATGTGCTACCTGTAGATTCACAGCCATTCACACCTTATCTTCTGGAAGAGAGTGCACCAGAGCTGGGAATTTGGATTTCTATCAGCTGGATGCAAGGTGCCATTAGGCATCCGTGCCCCCAGCTCCAGAGTGTGCTGGGGCCGGAAGCACTCGTCTGGCCGCAGCAGGAAATATTTGCACCTTATTTAAGAGAGGGAACTTCCTGCCACCCGGCCCCACCGCCTGCGAGTACCTGGTGTGTTTTCAGTGCAGGCCTTTCAGTCTTGCTCCAAGTGTCTTGTGTGGTGCTTCTTTGTTGCCAGTTGCTGGGACAAAGCTGCTCTCCAATTACTGTGAACTTTCTGTGACCCTTCCACCCCTGAAAAATCCCTGCCCTTCCAACCACCATCACCACCACCCCATCACCAGCCTCCACTAAGGGAGGAGGAAATCTGTGCATGCTCTAAGATTCCTGAACCGAAGACATCTGCACATTCATAGCCTGGACTGCCTGGGGCTTGTTCAGTCAACCACCCACACACCCTTCAGATCTCCCCTCCCTGATCAGTCACCTTTGCCCTTTGTGCAAAAATGAAGGTGGGTCCTTGGCTGACAGCATGAGGCACCAGCCATTCTCTGGGCCCACTCTGGCACTTCCTGCCTCTGCCATCCTTCCCCACTTCCATGCTGTCTGTAACTTCCAACAAAGCTGGGGGTCAGCCCCTATGTCTGGCAGAGACTCTAACTCCAGCATCCTCTCCAGAGCTGCTCCTGTGCCCCCTCCACCACAGCCCTCCCTCAGGCTCCACAGTCAAGCTCTGTCCCCAGCCTCCCGGTCTCCCTTTCTCCTTTTGTGCCAATAACATCCAATTCAACCTATCCTCCTAAAACACTGACCTGGTGGGCTGGTTGCAGGGCTGCAGAGGCACCCTGGGACCAGCCACAGGACAGGGCCTCAGCTGGCTTATGGGGTACATCAGCCTTCCAGAACTTCTTTTCTCTAGCCCAGCCCCACTGGACCACCCCATGTCCCCCAAAACATGCTACTGTTAACAAAAAGTATACAAAACATGGAGATAGGTCAAAAGATTGCCACCTGACTCCCTGAAAATTATACTAGAGCATTGTCTAGTGGTCTGCCTGGGTGGCATCAGATCTTCAAGGGGAGGGAATGTGATGGTTTTAAGGTAATGTCCCCAAGTTCTAAGATAATCCTTTCCCCAAATGTTGGCGCTTAATTCCCCTCCCCTAAAGTGTGCTGTTCTGAGACACTCACTCCCAGAGGGCAGAACACAGCACATGTGATGGGATGTCACTTCTGAGATTATGTTATGAACCGAGTATGGCTTCCACCTGGACCCTCCCTCCTTCTCTCTCCCTCTTCCTCCCTCTTTCCCCCCTTCACCTACCCTCCCCCTCCCCATCCTTGTCCCTCTCCCTCTCTCTCATCATTCTTCTCAGGGAAGCCAGCTGCCCCATCTTATGAGCGGAAGAGTCTCCATGGCAAGGACCTAGAGCATTCTGCCAACAGCCACCTGAGTAAGCTTGGAAGGGGGTCCTCTAGCACCTTCCAAAAACTGAAGCTCTGGCTCAGAACCTGATGGCAACCTCTCAGAGACTCTGAGCCAGACTCTGAGCCAGCCAAGTGACTTCCAAGTTCCTGATGCACAGAAACTGAGATAAGACATGTTTGCTGTTTCAGGCTGCTAAGTTTTGGAGTGATTTTTACACAGCACTAGGTGACTCACTTGTTGACTTACATTTACTGTTGGTTAAGGACCAGAGTACAAAGCCAGATGTTAATTTCTGAATATTGACAAATGGCAAATGATTTTTTCTGGCAATTTAAATAACCTCAAAGATAATGGGTTTATTGTCCTATAAAACTTCAACCAGTTTTGCATCTATTTTTACCATCTTATTCCATCATTCCTTTATCCACTCACCATCTCTACCAGTTTTTCAGATCTTTTAAATTAGCTTCATTAGCCTGTCGATTCCCTTGTAAATGAACTAAGTAAATATTTGACACCAAAATATCAGTGAGAGAATTGTGTTTTAATATTTTTAGAATCATGTTTTGATGTCATGTACTTCATGCCTTTGCACTTTTGTTCATGCTGTACCTGCAGACCAGGACACCCTGCCTTATTCAAATGTTGCTTGTCCTGTAAGACCCATTTCTGTGTTTCTTCTCTGTGGAAGCCTTCCCTGACCTCCCAAGAGGAAGCCTCTCTCCCTTTCCCATTGTCCTAATGGGGGTTCTCCCGAGAAACAGAACCAATAGGAAAGTTAGATGGACAGATGGATGATGATAGATGATAGATAGATGATAGATAGATAGATAGATAGATAGATAGATAGATAGATAGATAATAGATAATAGATAGATAGATAGATAGATAGATAGATAGATAGATAGATAGATGATGGATAGATGGATGATAGATATACAGGTGATAGATGATAGACAATACATGCATACATACATAGATACATAGATAATAGATACATAAAGATATATGAATTGGTAGAGAGAGAGACACACATTACAAGGCATTGACTTACATGACTATGGAAGTGGAAAAGTCCCACCACCACTTGCCATCTGCAAGCTGGAGATCTAGGAAAGCCAATGGTATGTTTCAAAGCCCTGAGAGCCAGAGAGCCATGGTATAAATTCCAGTCTGAGTCTGATGGCCCAAGAACCAGGGAGCAATGAAGACAGAAAAAGACTGACATCCCAGCTTAGCAGTCAGGCAGAGAAAGCAAATTCAACATTCTTCTGCTTTTTGTCATATCTGACCCTCAACAGATTGAAAGATGCCCACCCACAAATTCAAATGCTAATCTTCCCTGGAAACACCCTCATAGGCACAGGCAGAAATCATGTTTAACCAGGCATCTGGCATCCCATGGCCCACTTAGGCCAACACATAAGATTAACCTTCACACCCATGTTCCCATAGCATTTTGCTCATGATGCTACCAGAGAATTCCTCAGAAAATATGAAGGGTCTCTAGGTCCAGCCCCAATTTACACCCCCTGGCCTTCACTGAGGAAGTGAAGGCAGGCTGGGGGTACCTTCTCAGAAGAGGCTGGGGTGGTCCTGGAAGCCTTTGGAATAAAAGAGGTCATTTTTTCAGGAGTTGTCCACATATGTGCCAAGCCAAAGAGGAAAGACAAATTGCCTGGGAGGAAGATGCGGCTGAAAGACTTAAGACTGCATTGTTCGTCGGACAACAAGGAGGGAGTGAAGTACGCCAACTACAGAGGCCCAGAGAGGTCAGTATGAAGGGCGACAGGCAGTGTGCAACCAGAGGTGAGGGGCAACAAGGTGACGCCAGGTTGCTTCTTAAAGGAATCACTCTGATTTAGGCAATTATGATTTTTGTGAGGGCATAGAGAATATTTAATTTATCTTTAAATTCACTTTTTCTCCACTCCTAACACATGGTACGTAAATGCTTAAGTGAATGAGTGACCTCAAAATGGTCATTTAGAGAAATTGAAAAAAACAAGTGTTTTGTAAAACATTTTCATCAAAATGTCTGGTAAAACATTACTTCTTAGCTCCTGTAATGTACATCCTGTCCCTCCATATTAGCACTATTCTTTTCCTCTTTCTTGTCCTAAAGCTTCTACAAGACTACAAGAGCGTATATTATCAGCTAGCTTTTGCTGCATAACAAACCACCCCCAAGCTTTGTCTGTATGTTTCCTTTTGCTGCTATAACAAGTTATCATAATTTTTTTTTTCTGTAGAATGCAACTCTCTTTTTTTTAATTTAAATTCAACTGGCCAACATACAGTACATCATTAGTTTTTGATGTAGTGTTCAATGATTCATTAGTTGCATATAACACCCAGTGCTGATCACATCATGTGCCTTCCTTAATGCCCATCACCCAGTTACCCCAAGGCCCACCCACCTCCCTTTCTGCAACCCTCAGTTTGTTTCCCAGAGTCAAGAGTGTCTCATGGTTTGTCTCCCTCTCTGATTTCTTCTCATTCAGTTTTCCCTCCCTTCCCCTATGGTCCTCTGCACTGTTTCTTACATTCCACATATTAGTGAAACCATATGATAGTTGACTGTCTCTGATTGACTTATTTCATTTAGCATAATACCCTCTAGTTCCATCCATGTTGATGTAAATAAAAATTACCACAAAATTAATGGCATGAAACACCACAGATTTATTCTCTTATAGTTCTGGAAGTCAGAAGTGCAAAATAAGTCTTACAGGGCTAAAATCCAGGTGTCCGCAGGTCCAGTTCCTTTTGGACCCTCCAAGGGAGGATCTATTCCTGCTTCTTTCAGCTTCTAGAAGCTCCTGGCATTCCTTGGCTTATGGCTGCATCATTCCAATCTCTGTTTCTGTCACATCTCCTTCCCTTCTGTCTGAATTTCCTGTGTTCCTCTTATAAGGACCCTGTGATTACATTGTGCCCACCCGGATAATCCAGGATAATTTCCCTATCTCAGAATCCTTAACTTAATCACATTTACAAAGACTCTTCTCCCTTTATGGAACATATTCATAGGTTCTGGGTTTTAGGATGTGAACATCTTTTGCAGGACAAGGGAGGCTGGTGGTGGCTTAGAACAACAGCTGTGTACTCTCCTCAGTGTCGGGGCCAAGCTCGGTTGGGCATTTCTCTGACCCCAGCTGGGCTCCCTCACTGTCTGCAGTCCTGTGCTGGGTCAGCTGGGGGCTGGCAGGCCTAGGGTGGCCTGAGCTGGGACTGCTCATCTCTGCTATGGTAGCCTCTCACCCTCCAGCAGGCCAGAACGGACTTATTTACATGGGCTCTGAGAGAGGGCAAAAGCATGTGAGGCTTCTTGAGGCTTCATCTCAAGGTCAGCTCAGCTTCCAGAGGAAAGGAAATGAGTGGAGCTGCAAGGTCATATTGCACAGGGAGGGGTGAGGGATTGCAGTAAAATCTTTTAATTCACTGCATATTTATTGATCACTATCCCCGAAGGACGTTAACCTCCCTATTCCCCACGCCCCACAGCACCTTGTCCCTCCAAGTCCAAGGCAGCCAGGGCAGGGGTCTGAGGCACCACACAGACGAGTACCAAAGACCTATCTTCAACAGCGACACCATGTGGCAGGAGAAAGGAATGACAGCGTGCTCTGGGCGATGGCAGTCTGCCCACTTGGAGGAAGACTTAGCGGCCTTCCTGCCTTCAAGACTTTAAGACTGAAAGACCTCAATATGAGACAGGAATCCATCAAAATCTTAGAGGAGAACATAGGCAGTAACCTCTTTGACATCTCCCACAGCAACTTCTTTCAAGATACATCTCCAAAAGCTAGTGAAACAAAAGCAAAAATGAACTTTTGGGACTTCATCAAGATAAAATCTTCTGCACAGCAAAGGAAACAGTCAACAAAACAAAGAGGCAACCCACAGAATGGGAGAAGATATTTGCAAATGACACTACAGATAAAGGGCTGGTATCCAAGATCCATAAAGAACTTCTCAAACTCAACACCCAAAAAACAAATAATCAAGTCAAAAAATGGGCAGAAGACATGAACAGACACTTCTCTGAAGAAGACATACAAATGGCTAACAGACACATGAAAAAATGTTCATCATCATTAGCCATCAGGGAAATTCAAATCAAAACCACATTGAGATACCACCTTACACCAGTTAGAATGGCAAGAATGGACAGGGAAAGAAACAACAAATGTTGGAGAGGTTGTGGAGAAAGGGGAACCCTCTTACACTGTTGGTGGGAATGAAAGTTGGTATAGCCACTTTGGAAAACAGTGTGGAGGTTCCTCAAAAATTTAAAAATAGAGCTACCCTATGACCCAGCAATTGCACTACTGGGTATTTACCCCAAAGACACAGATGTAGTGAAAAGAAGGGCCATATGCACCCCAATGTTCATAGCAGCAGTGTCTGCAATAGCCAAACTGTGGAAAGAGCCGGGATGCCCTTCAACAGATGAATGGATAAAGAAGATATATACAATGGAATATGACTCAGCCATCAGAAAGGATGAATACCCAACTTTTACATCAACATGGATGGGACTGGAGGAGATTATGCTAAGTGAAATAAGTCAAGCACAGAAAGTCAATTATATGGTTTCACTTATATGTGGAACATAAGGAATAGCATGGAGGATATTAGGAGAAGGAAGGGGAAAATGAGGGGGGCGGGAATTGGAGGGAGAGATGAACCATGAGAGACTATGGACTCTGAGAAACAAACAGGGTTTTAGAAGGGAGGGGGAAGGGGGGATTGGTTAGCCCAGTGATGGGTATTAAGGAGGGCACGTACTGAATGGAGCACTGGGTGTTATACGAAAACAATGGATGGTGGATCACCACATCAAAAACTAATGATGTATTGTATGGTGACTAACATAACATAATAAAATTTAAAAAATAAAATTAAAAAAAAAGACTTTAAGGCAAACAGGGACAGTGAATATGTAGTGGCTGAAAAATAAATAGCAAGACCATATTTGATCCCTGCTTGTTGGAGCAGGTCATCCTGGCTGTGTGCACACCTCACAGCTACTTTCTCCGCTGTACATCTTTCTTTTCAGGCAACTTTTTACTTTAATAGAATATCAAACTTAAAGTTGCAAGAATAGTACAAGGAACTCCTTTTTTTTCTTTACCCAGATTCACAGTTTTACATATTGCTCCATTCACTTAATCAATCTCTCTTTTTCTCTCTCTTTTTTCTAAACTGTTTGAGATTAAGTAGGAGAAATTGTCCTTTGATTCACCCGAGTCCAGTGTGTCGTTCGCAAGAACAAGGACAACGTCTTTATTCCTAAGTTGTTATTGTCAAAATCAGAACACTTTACACTGACACAATCCTATTATCTAAAGCACAGTCCATATTCAAATTCCATCAAATTTCCCTATAATGTCCTCAACATACTTCTTTAAAACCTTAATGACTAAATACTTAAATTCAGTTTGACAGAATATCATAAGCAATTGAATAACAAGTCAAATCTGTCCACGTTTGTCACCTAGCCACACAGATAAGCATTGACTTTGCCAAGTTATGTAGTCAGTTAAAAAAGCCATGGGAGTTCAGTGATTATTCCAGACAATTAACCTGGAGGTTAAGTTAAAGAGAAATAGGGTGAACTGTTTTTGCACTACTAAACCTTTCTGTGCGCCTGAAATGCCCTTCCCAAGGGTCTCCCAGGCAACAGGTAAACTGAAGAGAGACACTGTTCCAGAAAATTCTGCCTGTACATAGCAACCATGGGGTAAGAATGAACAGAGACAAGGGCACACCATGCCAAGAGCATAGTCCTCGTGTGTCACTGCCAATATTTGTTTCAATATAAAAATAACTTTCCAGCACTGTACTGCTTCTGTCAGGAGAAAGCCAGCAGAGGTGGAAATGAAGGAGTGGCCAGACTGTGCTTCCAGGACACCTCAGGGGCACTGGAGCAGGTTTCCACTTGGGCCAGGAAACATGTTTTTTCTGACTTTGCAGCCCACAGCAAATCTTATTATTTCCCTTATGAATATGAAGTCATTGTTCAAAATAAAAAAGAGGATGAGTGGGGAGGGCCTCCCCTCTGCTGAGTGGGGAGGGCCACTTTGGCCAGGATGGTGCTGATAGCAGGTTACATAACGTCTCCCTGACATCCCATCAGATATAGAGAGAAAATCCATGCATAGCATTTATCCCTCAAGGGTAATGCATACAGAGTGCAGATTGAAATTACACTGATTCAGTGGAGAAACCTGTCAGGCCCAGGGAGTCCGTGTTATTCAATATCTTATCTGTCTGCCTTCTTACAGATTCTCTAGCCAAGATATTCTAATTGAAATCCACACTTAAGGAATTGCTGTTTGTAAGATCCAGAGTATGGATTGTGACAAACAAGTGGACAGTGCATGGACCCTTTGGTCAACATTTGATAAACTTTGGGACAATGGCATCTTGTGGGCCCAATTTCTCCGGGTATCTTCAGAATCCCACTGGATTATGATCACGTGTGAGAGACACTGCATCTCCAGGGTCTCACTTATAGTAGGTGCTTAGTAAGTATTTGTTGACTAATTCCAGAAAGGAAGAAAAAAAGAATACATTTGAGCCACGTACTTCTGATATCTCAATCAAAAATTACTAATTTGCCATAGGAGTTTACAAGAATTGGATTTGGCCATCTGTTAGATTGTAAAACTTTAGTTTAATGAGAAATATAATAGGAACGCACTGAGCAGTTGCAAAAGGAAAGGTACACACAATAACTCCTTCTGGGAGATCAAAGAATAAAGTGTTGTGGTTGATAGAGCAAATTGGCCTATTTGCCATACCCAGATTATATACTTTCAACAAGTTTGAGTATATATTTGTCATGGTTTTCCAGAGACAGAGAGATTTATGGTATAGGATTGGTTCATATTGTTACGGAAACTAGCAAATCTCAAAACCTACAGGATGAGTCAACAGGTTTGAGACCCAAGAAGAGCCAATGTTTCAATTTCACTCCAGTGGCAGGAAAATGTTACTGTCTTAGTTTGAAGACTCTCAGGCAGAAGAATTTCTCTTACTTGGGGAGGGTCAAACTTTTTATTCTATTCAGGCTTCCCACTGCTTAGATGAGGCCCTACATTATGGAGGGCAATCTGCTTTACTCCATTTATGGATTTGAATGTTAATCTCATCCAAAAATACCCTTACAAAAACACTCAGAATCATGTTTGACCAAATATCTGGGCACCCAGTAAACACATAAAATTAACCATCATAGAGTAGAACAAAATATTTTTGCTTAACCAAAACCAACTGACTATCAAATATTTAATGAGTACCTACATGTGCCCAACACTTGTATACCAGCAGAGTTAAGAGGTCACATAAGACAGTTTTCTTCACCACAGGTTGCTTATAACCTTAGTTGGGAAGGTAATATTTAAATGCCATATTGTGGGTTTCCTGAGTGGGATCTGGTTTCCAATTCAGGCTAATGAAGACTTTCCTGGGGCTGAGAGGGCTCTTTCTCCTTTTTTCCATGCAAGTACACTGCACCAAATTTTGGTTCTATGCCAAGATTGAACCCACTATATTTTACAATTTGTATATGAACCCTGATGAATCATTTTTGGGAGATGACTGCCCTGTAACTCCTACTTGGTTGCACAATACTTACTGTGAGTTTTTCTGCCATCCTCGTGACTATGGCATCATAACCAAAGGAGAATCTAAATGTTACATTCCCTTGTGAATCAGAAGAAATTAGTTGTTCACTCCTATAATTCAGAAGTGACTTCTTTGGACTGTGGATTTAAGGTGCTATTTTATAGAAATCTGAGAAGCTGGTATGAAATGTAATGATACCTCAATTCTCTTCTATTATAAAAAGCTAATCTGCAATTTTAAATAAAATGATATATTGTCGGGCGCATGGGTGGCTCAGTTGGTTAAGAGACTGCCTTCGGCTCAGGTCATGATCCTGGAGTCCCGGGATCGAGTCCCACGTAAGGCTCCCTGCTCATCAGGGAGTCTGCCTCTCTCTCTGACCCTCCCCCCTCTCATGCTCTCTCTCTCTATCTCATTCTCTCTCTCAAATAAATAAATAAAAATCTTTAAAAATAAAAATAAAATAAAATAAAATAAAATGATATATTGTCTTTTATTCTCTTTTCTGTAAAGATACTGCTCTGCTTTTAAATTTATGGAGACTTA
Organism: Mirounga angustirostris; assembly: GCF_029215605.1. Lineage (NCBI taxonomy): Eukaryota > Metazoa > Chordata > Mammalia > Carnivora > Phocidae > Mirounga > Mirounga angustirostris. The sequence goes on along the minus strand of NW_026991718.1, from coordinate 90,464,352 downwards.
CTTATGAGTAAAGTATGTCTTATTACCCCCAAAAAAATGCCATATTATGATCTCATTCAAGGCTAAATCATGCAGAACAATTAAATCAGATCACATACAATAAATAGCTAATCTTGCAAGTCATCAATAATGCATAGAACATTAGTGCTATGAGAAAGCAACATGAACTTGAACATGAACAATATGAACTATCAGAGAAAGTTGCTTGTGGGAGGTAGAACTTAAACTGATCTTGCAAAGAAATTCAGAAGTGAAGTGAAGTTCCTTAGGTGAGTTTCTCCAAGAGCCAACTCTAGATTGAGGGTCCAAGTGCAAGGTGTTTTTTTGTTTGTTTTTTTTTTATGTTATGTTAGTCACCATACAGTACCTCATTAGTTTTTTTATGTAGTGTTCCATGATTCATTGTTTGTGTATAACACCCAGTGCTCATTACAACACGTGCCCTCCTTAATACCCATCACCTGGCTAACCCATCCCCCCACCTCCCTCCCCTCTGAAACCCACCATTTGCATCTACATGGATGGAACTGGAGGAGATTATGCTAAGTGAAGTAAGTCAAGCAGAGAAAGACAATTATCATATGGTTTCACTCATATGTGGAACATAAGGAATAGCATAGAGGACCATAGGGGAAGGAAGGGAAAACTGAAGGGGGTGAAATCAGAGGGGGAAAGGAGCCATGAGAGACTATGGACTCCAAGGATCCAAATGCAAGTGTATTTGGAAGGTGAGCCAAGGAGCCCAGGTAGGGGAGTAGGAAACTGATTCAAAGAAGGGAAGGCAGCAAATACAGGGTGTCTCATCATTTAAGATATCATGTGGGCAGCTGGAGTGTGATCATCTTGGGAAACTCTAGGAGACCATGTAGATAGCATAGACACACTTTCTATTGCCCTGAGATGAAAGAGCTGGGGTATTAACACACCCACTCCCTTCAGCCATTAGTTTTTTAATTCCATGGCACTTTCAGCCCACCTGTGGGCAGCATTGCTATGTCAGGAAGCCAGAGAAGACCCTCAGGCGAGGAACTGCTCACACAGGCATCCAGAAGACTGATGTGCCCTGCAGTATTAACAGGGAGGGGATATGGGCAATGCAACAGCAGATTCTGCTACAGTGACATTTACAGCATTCAACACAATGAAATATTAAATCATGAAGTCCAATTAAATCATAGCACATACAGCAAGCTGCTAAGGATGTGTTAAGTAGAAAAATACAGGAAGGGTACCTGGGTGGCTCATTTGGTTGAGCATCTGACTCTTGGTTTTGGCTCAGATCATGATCTTAGGGTCGTGGGATCGAGCCCCGCTTTGGACTCTGCACTAAGTGGGGAGTCTGCTTGAAGATTCTCCCCCTCTGCCCCTTCCCCTACTCGTGTGCATGCCCTCTTTCTCTCTCTCTCTCTCTCAAATAAATAAATAACTCTTTAAAAAAAAAGTACATGAAAAGTTCGAGAAGAGAAGAAGCAATACTGACTAAGTTATGAGAGGGCTCACTGGAAAAAGTGGGTTTCGAACTGGCATTTGGAGAAAACCTGAGCTGCCTAACACTGCTTACCAGCTCAGAGAGTCTCATGTATTCTTTATTAACCTGGTCAGGCCCCAAGTTCTTCTGCACCAGTTAAAGGAGATTTCCTTTAGCTACAGCACCAAATAAGCCAGGCTTTGCTGAAAAGGGTCAGCACAGACACAAGAGCAGAATGTGGTGTTTCTGAGCTTGTGGGTCAGCACTGCCTCCTCAGCAGCAGAAAACTTGGCCAGCCCCCCAAAAAACAGGAGGTAGCTGATGGGTCACCACTTCAAGAAGTTATTTCAGAACACTGGGCGGAAGATGACCATATTCCAAAACCCAGGCTGGGCTGGATCTTTGGGAAGCAGCTAACACACAGCCCAAGGGGATGAGAAATACCTGTAGTATCTGCCCCCCTATGTCCAGCGCCCCAGAGAGTCCCTGTCCCTGCACAAGGAGAAGCAAGCATAGCCGAGGATTTAAAAACTTTGTCCACACACTTAGAAGCAAATCAAATCCTGTGAGGTGGGTAGTGTCCATCCATTACCCACTCAATGAAAGTAGAAACTGCAGCTTTGGGAATGTGGGTTTGTGCACAGACACCCAGCTGTGGAGTGATTCCAGAATTCCAGCCCATTGCTGTCTGCCAACAAAACCCCCTTAGGTTACACCATCCTGCCTCCTTCACACCACACTGAGCTCCACACCTAGAACGCTGCCTAGAACCAGAGAAGAAAATTTACCCCCTTCATATTTTCCAAATAAATATGTAAGTAAGGTGATCTATGGGATCGGTTCTGCTAGGAGTCAATAACTAACTGGTCCCAGTAACGGTTTCTTTAGGTTCCTGCTCCACTCTCGGAAGCCAGTTGTCCAAGGTGAGTCAGAAGACAGCCCACTGGGAGCCAAGTTCTTGCCTCAGGCTGACCTGGGAGAAGGCCAAAGCTCTGTTTCAATTAATTTTCTTCTAAAGACAAACCTTATTTATCCCTTAAATCAGAGGTGTTTATTGTGAGGAAATAGGCTGTGTGGGTTAAATCAGGAGCCATTGTGTTGGCACATCAAGCCTTGATTTACACCTGTTTATGTGGTCAGTCTTGGCCAGGGAGCCAGAGAGCCTAGGCCAGCACAGCCCCCTCTCAGAGCTGCTGGAAGGTTGCCAGCTTGTCATTTAAGCCCATGTGAGTCAACTATTCCTTTGCTTGTGGTGTTAAGCATTCTAACTGACACATTTTTGCATCCTTAGACTTCATTTCATTCTTTTTTTTTCCTATTTTAAGGCATCCCCTAGCACCTCCTAGCATCTGGACAGATGAAAATGCTAACATTCCTCTATCAAACACAACTCCTGACCCTTTTTTGCCCCCAATTAAAAAAAAAAAAGAAATGAAGAAATGCCCAAACCAGATGCAAATCAAATATTTATACATCAAATCCAATTTTATTAATGCAATTAAAAGATGAAAATGTTCAAATCAAATCATGGTACTTTAGCTGAATTTCTGATTCTGTTGGAGAGGGGTCCTGACACATAATCCTATCCTCTCATCTATCATCTAGAACATTTTATTCCACGCATTTATTCTTTATAACCCCCTCATCCTTCAAAGGGTTTGTGACAGTTTGCATCACACACACACACACACACACGTGCATGTGCGCACACACACATGCACACACGTCAAAATGGTGAAATATACAAAAATAAAAAATAAATCAGGTTACCCTTCCAAGCACCCCTCCCAAAAAATTATAGATGATCAGAACAATGGAAATGGAAACACAGTTATGTTGGTCATTAAGAATTCTTAATTGCTCTATTAATTGTTAATATGATATTTTAAAACACAAAAGATAGTCTTGATGCCACACCAACAAGTGTTGGAGACGTGGTAGGGAATCATGAATCTTCATACAGGATTGATGGGAGTAGAAATCCGAAGAACAGCTTTGAGGAGTAAACTGGCAAGATTGGCCATGTTGAAAATTGGGCTTGCCCCATAACTCAGCCATTGAAATTCTAGATCATCCAGACATCAATTTCTTAAAATGTGTGCACAAGAAAATAAGCACATGGTGTGTGGTTTTTAAAACACTGTTTGCAACAGGTTAAGATTGAAATGACTTAATATCTACCAACATTAAAATGGATAAGCTGTGATATATCCATACAGTAAACCACTTTATAGTGGATGAAGTCAACATGCTAGATGTATATTTTCAACAAGGATAAACATAAAAAAAAAAAACAAAAACAAGTGGTGCTAATGGGGAAGGATGATGGGGTGTTAGTTCTTCATGGGGACAGAGTTTTGGTTGGGGAAGATAAAAATCTCTGGAGATGGTTCCACAACAAGATGAATGTAGTTAATGCCAATGAACTGCACACTGGCTATGTTTATGTTTTGTATATTTTACTGCAATGAAGAAAACACAAAAGGTCACTGTTAAATAATTTGATGTACTTTTCTGTATATTTGAAGTACTTCATAATGTAAGTACATATAGACAGAAAGACAGAAAGAAATGAGCATTAAAATAACACTGCTGACCACACATAACCCTACAAATATCCTTTGGGTAAACAAACATCTTCCAAAGTACAGATTATTGCATTTTGCAGCATTCATGCACTCATGCAGATAAGCTCTCTACCACTGGTTCTTTCTAGCAACCAGGAAAGAACCCATTGGTGTAGGAAGTGGATAGCAGAAGTTGGGCTTATGAGGCATTGCTCAGAGGACAGGTGGCATGGAATAGGTGGTCAACCAGGTGTTCGAGGGGAGCACAAGGGCCCATGGAGAAGGGGAGGGGATAAGCCCACCCAACCCCTCTCCCTTCACACCTGGCCAGTCCTGGGTGTTGTCCTCATCACAGCTGGGAGACAATTGGCATGTCTTCCTTCACAGCCCAGGCTCATGTAACTCAGGGCCATCAGACACACAATTGGTTCACTGACCACCAAAGGACCCATCTGATTTTTCTTGACTCTGGGGCTTTCATGAGGAAAGTCTCTAAAAATGGAGCCATGATGAATTTAAGATGTGCATGGCCAACCCACTTGTAAGAAAAATCTCCCTGACTTAAACTTTGCCCAAACCATTCCTTGGAACCTCCAGGTAAATGAGTACAGTGGGGTGCAGAGGGCAGAGAGAAGACATCACTGCCATCAGGCCATGAGATCTAAAATCTCCAGGCTGAGAGCTGCTGACATCATTCCAGGCACCTGGTCTCATACATTCCCCACAAGCTTCATTTCAGCACTGTCCATCTGAACTTCAAGACTTGCTTTCACACCTGGCTATAGAAAGGAAGCATCTGAGTGATTAATCACAGAAGCAGAAGTTCCCTGCTAGGGAAACAGGCAAAGGAGGCTGTCCTGCACCTTTCCTGACCCTCAGGGTTGACCTGATATCCTTGCTGGGAAGTTTATAGTTTAAACCAGGGTTGGCAAACTTCTTCTGTAAAGAGAAGGTATTAAATATGTCAGTCTTCACAAGCCATTCGGTCTCTGTTGCAACTAGTCAACCCTGCTGTTGTGGCTTGAAAGCAAACTTAGGCAAAATATAAGCAAATGGATGTCGCTGTGTTCCAATAAAACTTTAGTTACGGAACACTGAACTTTGAATCTCCTATAATATTTACATTGCCTATAGTATTAATCATTTGATTTTTTCCCAACCATGTAAAAATGTAAAAAAAAACACAAAAAACAAAAAACACAGGTCATGCAAAAACAGGTGGCTGGCCAGATTTGTTCCAAGAATCATAGTTTACCAACTGCTGGACTAAACACCCAGTTTGTTCATCGAAACTGAAACCACAATATGCCATCACAAAGGCCATGAGCATGTGGGAGCAGCTCTGTAAGGAGGGAAGAGGAAAGCATAAGGGGAAAAATGTAGACTTTCTTGTTAGAAACCATCTACCCCTCCAGGTCAGGCTAACTTGTTCTCTCTCCCAAGCTGAGCAACTGAAGCTGAAACTCCCATGATCCATGATACAGCTGCTCTTATGCCATTGTTCTGAGGAACATACTGGGGCACAGACACGATCAGAAACTTACCCAGGACCACACAGATGGATGGGTAGACCCAGCATTGGGCATGGGAGTTCTGCTTTCAGCCTCTTCCATCCCCACTTCCATGGGAACAATCTGCGGGAATCTTGCTTATGGCTGTGTTGATGCCATCCTACCTCCACCCAGCATCTCAGAAGGGCCGTCCTATCTTCTTTCCAATGAATCTCTCCACCTCTCCTCCATGTCCATGGGCTTCTCTTTTCTATCTCTAATGCACTCAGTAGATTGCTTAGAGGTCTATGCCCCCACTGGTACACAAGCAGAAGCCGCTGCTGTGGTCCACTGTCCCTAAGTGGCCACGTGTCTCACACGCACACACACACACACACATGCACGCATGCCTACTTCCCTTCCTTCTCATCCCCTCTGGCTGGGGTTGCACTCCATCACATGTCTGTGTCTGTGTGTGTATTGTGTGACTGTGTGTATCATGTGTGTGTATCTGTGTATGTATATTTGTCTCTGTATCTGTGTGTGTGTCTGTCTGTGTATCTGTGTCTGTTTCTGTGTGTGTATCTGTGTGTGTATCTGTGTGTATCTGCCTGTGTATCTGTGTGTGTATCTGTGCATTTCTCTCTGTGCTTGTGTCTATATATGTATCTTTTTGCATATCTGTGTGTATCTGTGTGTGTCTCTGTATTTCTGTTTGTCTGTGTATGTATCTACGTGTGTATCTGTGTGTGTCTGTGAGTGTATCTGTGTGTGTCTGTGTGTGTGTCTCTGTTGTATCTGTGTGTGTGTACATGCACTGGCTCTGGACATCTCTTCTCAGGACTGAGCTCTGGTCGCCCACACGAGCACCTGCAGGATAACCCTTGCCTCCCCATTCCTATACCCGTGCTTCCGGGCAGCACCTCCAGGATAAAGCACTCACTCTAACCCAAACGCCCACTCAGAGGACAGACCCTGTGCCTTCCTGGCTTATACCTGTCCCTTGGTGTCTAGCTCTGGGACCAGCACTGAGATGGCCGCATGAAGGGAGGGCAGCAACTGAGTTGTCTGAACACTGGAGGTCTCAGGTCCACCCCACAGGACACCGCCTCTGACCCGGGATCTGATTCTGTGATCCATCTCTCCCAGGCCGCAGGTGGCTGGGTGCGCCTCAGCAACACCCAACATAAGCAGTAATGTGTTTGGGGACCCATACGCTCCCACAATTTTGTCACGGCATTTCCCCCAATTTGCTCTAATTTTTATGAAAAGGTTTTCTCTCTCTAGTTTTTGTTTCAAAGGTTTTATTTTCTTAGCTGCTGAAACCACTGCGGTTTTCACTGAGGGTCTGCACTTCTCCAGGTGCAGAATGATGCCTGGTGACTCACTGAATAGGAGTATCATACACCAGATCAGAATCCTAGAACATAGTTCTGGTTTTCAGTAAATCTCCTTGATGCTGGAAACCAAAGCAGATGTCTTGCCCAAGCACCAGTATCTCTGACCCAGCCTGTCTGCATGAAGCCCCTGGAGGACTCGGGGGTTTCAATCTGCTTTCAGAAGTCACAGCACTTCTTGTAATTAATTTAAGACCCCAAAACAATGTGTGCCTTTCTTATTGCTTTAGTGGTGGTTTCTGATCTCTGGGAAAGCTGGAGTCTGAAAGGCCTGCTCTTTATCCAACCTCAGTCAGTTAAGCAAGAACACAGTTTCCCACCTCTCGGGGAGGATGAGTGTGACACCTGTTTGGGGAGATGGGGATGCTCACTGAGGGCACATATCTCACAGAAGTGGAAGCTGTTTGGAATCATAGCTGGGTTCAGAGGCCTCAGTCTAGACTGGGGCCCTGAGTTCCCTTTGGTCAGCTAAAGCTCCTCCTCAACCTCCAGCCAGACTTTCAGCAAATGACGTATTCATCTTGGGAAACATTTCCTTCTCGCCACAGTTTGTGAATCACCCAGTGACTTTTACACATGTTTGTCAGATTCTCCTTTGTTTGGTCACTGTCTGAGAGGCTTCCGCACACAGAGCCTCTGAGCCTCCTGTCGCAAATCCAGGAGGAGACACAAGTGTGTGAGTGAGCAGCTGATGACGGTCCTCGCTCTCGCCCACCCACAGGGAGCCGCCGGGGTCGATGTGGCCAGTCGTCATGACACCCAGTGCAGAGCCGCATTTGCCTGGGTCCTTGCTCATTGAACCTCAGGAATGTCTGCCCTGGAGTAACACGTGCTGGCTTTGCGGTAGGTTAAGACCCCACCGAGCCACGTGGAAAGTATCAAACAAATGGAGCTGGGCAGAATATGAAGGGGGTTCATGTGACACTCAGGCACATGGTCCCTACCAACACCCCAGGATCATGGTGAAGGAATGAGAGGGATGTTCTGACCTCAGAAGAACCAGAGCATCTCCAGGTAGGGATGCTGGGTCTGGATACCCCACGGGCCTCTAGAACACCATGAGCACCTCTCTCGCGTGTCTGGCCCCTCCCTGCCCTTCCCAGTGGACCAGCCCTGAGTTCTGCCCACAGCCCTGTCATGGCCAAGGCTCACGATGCTCTGAAATCCGCCCGGAGTTCTCGCAGTCCCTGGGTGATGATGTCCTTTAAAAATATACACTACCGTGGTGCCTGGGTGGCTCAGTCAGTTAAGCATCTGCCTTAGGCTCAGGTCATGATCTCAGGTCCTGGGATCGAGCCCCGTGTCAGGCTCCCCACTTAGCAGGGAGTCTGCTTGTCCCTCTCCCACTGCCCCTCACCTTTTCTCATGCTCTCTTGCTCTGCTCTCTCTCTCTCAAATAAATGAATAAAATCTTTAAATATATATATATATATACTAGCAAAATAATTTGCTTTTGTAAAAAAATTAGAAAATAAAGAGAAACAAAACCAAAGAAAGTTTACAATTGACACCACTAATGTTTTAATTGTTTTCTGTCTTTTTTCTTTCTAGCATGTATATGTATTACATGTGTACACATACATAATAACTCTTTTACACACACATAAATTCATTCTGTCATTTACTTTGCTCACCTAGCAATTCATTTTTTAAAATCAGTTCCTGAATGCATCAGGAAAGATTCCAGCAGTATGAAAATAAAGTCCCCTCCCCTTCAGCTCACACCACACACTCGTTCATCCTGCACATGATTTCATGCTCTAGTAAACACTGCTGCCATGAACATCTCCCTAAGGCCCCAGGCATGCACTTGTCTCTCCAGAGTGGACACAGAAAAGAAGAATTGCTGAGTCAAAGCATGTATATATCCTTTATTTTAATAAATATACCAAATTGTTCTCAAAATAGCTGTACTGATTTGTTCTCCCCAACAACTGGAACAACTGTTTTCCCACATCTGCTAACATTTGAAATCATCACACATTTTAATATTTGCCAGCCTAACTGGTGAAAAGTATTATCTCATGATTTTTTTAGTTTGGATTTCCCTGAATAGTGGTGATGTTTACATTGGCTGGTACATTTCCTCTACCGTGAAAAACCTGGTCATATCCCGGCCCCCGTATTGTTAGTCTTTAAAATGATTTGGGAATCTCTTTCTATAGTCTGGTATTAAATTTATATATGATATATGTATATGTGAGATTTTTCTCCCAGGTTTTTACATGTCTTATAGCTTTGCTTGTAATGATTTTTACCACAGAGATTTTTAAAATTATTTTTTAAAAACTTTCCATAGTAACTTCTGTGGATTGGGCCTTATTTACATCAATGCTATATGCATAACAACTACAGTTCATTTTTATATTAACTTCCTTCTCAAAAACAAATTCCAGAAACACGAGTGATAGAAGAAGAATCTCGCTTTTTTTCCAAATGTGTATCTAAGTATCTTAATGAATCCAAGTCTCATTACTGGATATACTAAAGCTCCCCTCATATTTCAAAAGCCACTTTCACCACATGCTGTTACTACTTGCCTCACTTATGCACATGGTAAAATCACATTGTTTACTCTGTTTCTTCAAGAGTCATTTCCATTTGCTGAGTCCAATGCCTGTCTTCTATGGTGTGTGATCTGCTCATCTGTGGACCCGAGAATCCCTTTCCTCTGCTGGTGTCATTTACCTTAGCCTAGAGCAGGGGCTGTCCCAGAGGTACTTCTGTGATTGAGATGGGCTGCCCCCCTCCCACTCCTCCCTGCTGGGTGTAGGACTTCCTGGTGTTCTGCCTGGACTTTCCAGCCCCACTGATATGATCCTGTTGAGAAAGGAGTTTTCAGATTCAGCTTCCCAAAGAAACCAGCTTGCAGAATGTTAGGTGCCTCCACTGGCTTCTCATGTCTCTGGACTCAGAACTTCTGATGGCTCTTACCTCTGAGGCTTTGCTCTTCAGTGAGGGTGGGGGCTGTCAGTTCCTCTGCTTCTGCTTCTTCATGAATCTGATTTTTCCTGCTTTCTCTCTCTCAAGAATCCCTCTGAGCTGCTGACCAGGTTTCCCACATGAGGGTTCATTATCTGCCATCTCACTGGATTTTGGATGCCCAAACTTCTACCATGCTTCTAGATACTACAGCTCTACACCACCATTTACCTGACTGCAGAGAATCCCACATGTGCATCTTCTTATGCATGATAATCCAGTGTTGCACACACGTCACTTCTGATTTCTAATTTTATAATTAATCACGATGAACATCACTATACACATATCCGGGATCACTTATTATTTCTTAAGGTAAATTGTGGAAGGAGAGCCGGTCCAAGATGGTGGAGGAGTAGGAGACCTTAATTTCTTCTGGTCCCAGGAATTCAGCTAGATAGCTCTCAAATCATTCTGAACACCAGCGAACCCAACTGGAGACCTAAGAAAAGAATAGCTTCAACTCTACAAATAGAAAAGTGATCACTTTCTGCAAGGTAGGAGGTGCGGAGAAATGGATCCGAGGTGATATATGGGAAGATAAACCGCGAGGGGAGGGAGCCTCCATAAGCTGGCACAGGAATTCGATTTACTAGCAGAGCACAAAATCAAAATGTTTAGAAGTCTGCTCTAGTGAGGGACAACCCTGCCTGAAAGGTGCTCAGGTGGCAAAGTGGGGTGGAATCCTAAGTGGGACAGTATGGTCCCAGGATCCTTGGGGTCACAAGAAGACCAGGGTGCCTGAGTGCGGCAGAGCTCCCAGGCATCGGAGTGAGGAAGCCAGCTGCAATTAATGAGCCCAGGAGCAGGCTCTCAGCTCAGGGTTGCCATATACTGTGAACCGCAACACAGTCATGCAACTGTTCTCCTGAGCAGGGGCCCAACAAACAACAGAGCCAATGAGACCCCCCGCTCCTCTCCTGGAAGGAGCAGTGCGGGGACACACCACAGGAGTCTGCGGGGTTTGGAGACTCGAAGCAGGATCCCGCGCCCGAGATAGAAATTCTCAGTCACAGGCTGGGGGAACACGGAGTGCTAATGGAGACCAGGGAGATAGGAGTGATTGACCGCTTTTCTCTGAGGGTGCACTGAGGAGAGGGGTCCCAAGCTACAGCACTGGGAGCTGTAGATTGGGAGGCCGCCATTTTCATTCTCATCCTCTAAAGCTGTGCAGAAAGCCTTCAGGGAACAAAAGCCACAGAGAGCAAATCAGAGCAAATTACTTAGCCTGGCCCCCTGGCAAGGGCAGTGCAGTTCCACCTGGGGCAAAGACACTTGAGAATCAATGCAAAACGCCCCTCCCCCAGAAGACCAGCAAGAACATCCAGCTAAGACCAAGTTTACTGATCATTGAGAACTTTTGCATTGAGAACTGCAAAACTGCACTAGGGGAATATAACATAGAATTCATGTTTTTTTCTCCACAATTCTTTAGTCTTTCAATTTTTTTTTTCCTCTTTCCTTTTCCAATTTCCTATTTCATCAACTTTTTTAAAAATCCTTTTTAATTTTCATTTTTACACTTACATTCTATCCTTTCATTATTTTTAATTTTATTTGTGTGTGAGTGTGTGTGTGTATTTTTTTTTCTTTCTTTACAATTTTGGGATGCAGTTTCTTCTTTTTTTTTTTTATTATGTTATGTTAATCATTATACATTACATCATTAGTTTTTGATGTAGTGTTCCATGATTCACTGTTTGCGTATAACACCCAGTGCTCCATGCAGTATGTGCCCTCTTTAATACCCATCCCCAGGCTAACCCATCCTCCCACCCCCCTCCCCTCTAGAACCCTCAGTTTGTTTTTCAGAGTCCATTGTCTCTCATGGTTCATCTCCCCCTCCAATTTCCCCCCCTTCATTCTTCCCCTCCTGCTAACTTCTTCTTTTTTTTTTAACATATAATGTATTATTTGTTTCAGAGGTACAGTTCTGAGATTCAACAGTCTTGCACAATTCACAGCGCTCACCATAGCCCATACCCTTCCCAATGTCTATCACCCAGCCACCCCATCCCTCCCACCCCCCACCACTCCAGGAACCCTCAGTTTGTTTCCTGAGATTAAGAATTCCTCATATCAGTGAGGTCATATGATACATGTCTTTCTTCGTCGGGATGCAGTTTCTTCTAAACAGACCAAAATACACCAAGAATCTAGTGTGCAGTTTTATTCTCTTCTCCTGTCTGGTCATATTCTCTTCTTCTTCTTCTTCTTCTTCTTCTTCTTTCTTCTTCTTTCTTCTTCTTCTTCTTCTTCTTCTTCTTCTTCTTCTTCTTCTTCTTCTTTCTTCTTTCTTCTTCTTCTTCTTCTTCTTTCTTCTTTCTTCTTCTTCTTCTTCTTCTTCTTCTTTCTTCTTTCTTCTTCTTCTTCTTCTTCTTTCTTCTTTCTTCTTCTTCTTCTTCTTCTTCTTCTTCTTCTTCTTTTCTTTCTTTTTCTTTCTTCTTCTTCTTCCTCTTCCTCCTCCTCCTCCTCCTCCTCCTCCTCCTTCTTCTTCTTCTTCCTCCTCCTCCTCCTCCTCCTCCTCCTCCTCCTCCTCCTCCTCCTCCTTCTTCTTCCTCCTCCTCCTCCTCCTCCTCCTCCTCCTCCTCCTCCTCCTCCTTCTTCTTCTTCCTCCTCCTTCTTCTTCTTCCTCCTCCTCCTCCTCCTCCTCCTCCTTCTTCTTCTTCTTCTTCTTCTTCTTCTTCTTCTTCTTCTTCGTTAAAGTCTTTTTAATTTTCATCTTTACAGCTGCATTCTATCCTTTCAATGTATTTAATTTGATTTTTGTAAATATAAAAGTTTTTCTTTCTTTACAATTTTGAGATGTAGTTTCTTCTACCAAACCAACCAAAATACAGAAAATATAGGGTATTGTCCCCTTCTGTCCACCTGTCTGTTTATATTCCTTCTTTTATTTTCTTTTTTCTTTTTTGTCTTTTAAATTTTCATTTTTAAAATTACATTCTATCTGTTCATTGTATTTAATTTTATTTTTATACATATATAAGTTTTTCTTTCTTTATAATTTGGGGATCTAGTTTTCTTTTTTTTAAGATTTTATTTATTTATTTGACAGAGAGAGAGATAGTGAGAGCAGGAACACAAGCAGAGGGAGTAAGAGAGGGAGTAGCAGGCTTCCTGCCAAGCAGGGAGCCCAATGTGGTGCTCAATCCCAGGACCCTGTGATCATGACCTGAGCCGAAGGCAGACACTTAATGACTGAGCCACCCAGGCACCCCGGGATTTGTTTTTTTAACAAATGGACCAAAATACACACAGGATCCAAGGTATTGCTCTATTCTGTTCACCTGTCTGATTATATTCCCTTTCTTTTTTTATTTTTATTTTTTCAGTTTTGGGACTCTTCTGATATTTTACTGTATATATCTCTGGTGTTGTTGTTGCCATTTTAGTATTTTGTTCTCTCGTTCATCTGTTTTTCTCTGGACAGAATGACAAGATGGAAAAACTCACCTCAAAAAAGAGAACAAGAGGCAGTACCTACTGCCTGGGACCTAATCAGTATGGACATAAATAAGATGTGGGAACTAGAGTTCAAAATGATGATTATAAAGATACTAGTTGGGCTTGTAAAAGCATAGAAGACACTAGAGAATCCCTTTCTGGAGAAACAAAAGAACTAAAATCTAAGTTGAAATTAAAAAAAAGCTAGTAAGAGATGCAAGAAAAAATGGAGGCTCTAACTGCTAGGATAAATGAGGCAGAAGAGAGAATTAGTGATACAGAAGACAAAGTGATGGAGAATAAAAAAGCTGAGGAAGAAGCAAGATAAACAACTACTGGACAATGAGGGGAGAATTCAAGAAATAAGTGATATGATAAAGTGAAACAATATTAGAATAATTGGGATCCCAGAAGAAGAGGAAAGACAGAGGGGGCAGAAGGTATATTGGAGCAATTATAGCAGAGAACTTTCTTAATATGGGAAAGTAAAGAGGCATCCAAGTCGAGGCAGCAGAGAGAACCTCCCTCAAAATCAATAAAAATAGGTCAACACCCCAACATATAATAGTGAAACTTGCAAACCTCAGAGACAAAGAGAAAATCCTGAAAGCAGCTCTGGACAAGAGGTCTGTAATCTACAAGGATAGAAACATTAGATTGGCAACAGACCTATCCACAGAGAATGGCAGGCCAGAAAAGACTGGCATGATATATTCAGGGTGCTAAATGAGAAAAATATGCAGCCAAGAATACTTTATCCAGCTAGGATATCATTCAAAATAGGAGAGATAAAAAGCTTCCAGAACAAATAGAAACTAAAAGAATATGTGATCACTAAACCAACCCTACAAGAAATATTGAAAACGATCCTTTAAGCAAAGAGAGAGCCCAAAAGTAACAAAGACCAGAAAGGAAAAGAGAAAATATACAGAAATAGTGACTTTACAGATAATACAATGACACTAAATTCATATCTTTCAATAGTTACTCTGAATGTAAATGGGCTAAATGCCCCAATCAAAAGACACAGGGTATCAGATTGGATAAAAAAGCAAGACCCATCAATATGCTGTCTGTAGGAGACTCATTTTAGACTCAAAGACACCTTCAGATTTAAAGTGAGGGGTAGAAAATCATTTTCCATGCTAATGGACACCAAAAGAAAGCTGGGGTGGTAATCCTTATATCAGACAAATTAGATTTTAAATGAAAGACTGTAATAAGAGATGAGGAAGGACACTATACCCTACTTAAAGGGCCTATCCAACAAGAAGATCTAACAATTGTAAATATTTATGCCCTTAACATGGGAGGAGCCAGTTATATAAACCAATGAATAACAAAATTAAACATATCAGTAATAATACAATAATAGTAGGGGACTTTAACACCCCATTCACTGCAATAGATAGATCATCTAAGCAAAAGATCAACAAGGAAACAAGGGCTTTGGATGACACACTTGACCAGATGGACTTCACAGATATATTCAGAACATTTCATCCCAAAGCAATAGAATAACATTCTTCTCGAGTGCACATGGAACATTCTCCAGAAAAGATCACATACTGAGTCACAAATCAGGTCTCAACCAGTACCAAAAGATTGGGATCGTTCCCTGCATATTTTCAGACCACAATGCTTTGAAACTAGAACTCAATCACAAGAGGAAATTTGGAAAGAACTCAAATACATGGAGGCTAAAGAGCATCCTACTAATGAATGAATGGGTCAACCAGGAAATTAAAGAAGAATTTTTTTAAAAATTCATGGAAATCAATGAAAATGAAAACACAACTGTTCAAAATCTTTGGGATGCAGCAAAGACGGTCCTAAGAGGGAAGTATATACCAGTACAAGCCTTTCTCAAGAAACAAGAAAGGTCCCAAATACACAACCTAACCCTACACCTAAAGGAGCTGGAGAAAAAATAGCAAATAAAGCCTAAACCCAGCAGGAGAAGAGAAGTAATAAAGATTGGAGCAGAAATCAATGAAATAGAAGCCAAAAGAACAGTAGAACAGATCAAGAAACTAGGAGCTGGTTCTTTGAAAAAATTAACCCCTGGACAGACTTATCAAAAAAAAAAAAGAGAAATGACCCAAATAAATAAAATCATGAATGAAAGAGGAGAGATCACAACCAACACCACAGAAATACAAACAATTATAGGAACATATTATGAGCAATTATATGCCAACAAATTAGGCTATCTGGAAGAAATGGATGCAAATTGAAACAGGAAGAAATAGAAAACTTAAACAGACCCATAACCAGCAAGGAAATTAAAGCAGTAATCAAAAATCTCCCAGTAAACAAGAGTAGAGGGCCAGATGGTTTCCCAGGGGAATTCTACCAAACATTTAAAGAAGAATTAATAATAGAAATGGAAGGGAAACTTCCAAACTCTTTCTATGAGGCCACCATTACCTTGATTCCCAAACCAAACAAAGACCCACCAAAAAGAATTACAGATCAATATCTCTGATGAATATGGATGCAAAAATTCTCACCAAAATACTAGCCAATACGATCCACCAGTATATTAAAAGGATTATTTACCACAACCAAATGGGATTTATTTCTGGGCTGCAAGGATGGTTCAACATCCACAAATCAACCAATGTGATACACTACATAAATAAAAGAAAGGACAAGAACCATATGATCCTCCCAACAGAGGCAGAAAAAAACATCTGACAAAGTACAACATCCTTTCTTGATTAAAACTCTTCACAGTGTAGGTGTAGAGAGAACATACCCAATATCATAAAAGTCATATACGAAAAGCCCACAGCAAATATCAGTCTCAATGGGGAAGAACTGAGAGCTTTTCCCCTAAGGTCAGGAACATGACAGGGATGTCCACTATCACCACCGCTGTTCAACATAATAGAAGTCCTAGCCTCAGCAGTCAGACAACAAAAAGAAAAAGCATTGAATCAGCAAAGAAGTCAAACTCTCACTCTTTGCAGATGACACGATACTCTATGTGGAAAACCCAAAAGATTCCACCCCAAAATTGCTAGAACTCATACAGGAATTCAGCAAAGTGGCAGGATATAAAATCAATTCACAGATACCAGTTTCATTTCTATACACAAACCATGAGACAGAAGAAATAGAAATTAAGAAGTCAGTTCCATTTACAATGGCTTCAAAAACCATAAGATACCTAGGAATAAACCTAACCAAAGAGACAAAGGATCTGTAATCAGAAAACTATAGAACACTCATGAAAAAAATTGAGGAAGACACAAAGAAATGGAAAAACATTTCATGTTCATGGATTGAAAGAACAAATATTGTTAAAGTATCTATGCTACCTAGAGAAATTTACACATTCAATGCAATCCCTATCCAAATACCTTCAACTTGGGATTTCTGGGTGGTTCAGCCAGTTAAGTGACTGCCTTCGGCTCAGGTCATGATCCTGGGGTCCTAGGATCCCTCCTACATTGGACTCCTTGCTCAGCAGGGGAGCCTGCTTCTCCTTCTGCCTGCCACTCCCCCTACTTGTGGTCACTCTCTCTCTTTCTCTGATTTAAAAATAAGTAAATAAATAAAAGGGAACATACCACATTCTTTTCGAGTGCACATGGGACATTCTCCAGAGCAGATCACATACCTCAACTCTATGGCCAACTAATTTTGACAAAGCGGAAAGAATATCCAATGGGAAAAAATATCATCTTGGGGTACCTGGGTGGCTCAGTTGTTAAGTATCTGCCTTCAGCTCAGGTCATGATCTCAGGGTCCTGGAATCGAACCCTGCATCAGGCCCCCCACTAAGTTAGGAGTCTGCTTCCTGCTCTCCCTCTGCCTGCTGCTCCCCCTACTTGTGCTTGCTCTCTCTCTCTCTCTGTCAAATAAATAAATAAATCGAAAGAAAGAAAGAAAGAAAGAAAGAAAGAAAGAAAGAAAGAAAGAAAGAAAGATAGATAGATACCATCTCTTCACCAATTGGTGTTGGGAAAATTAGACAGCCACATACAGAAGAATGAAGCTGGACCATTTCCTTACACCACACACAAAAATAGACTCAAAATGGATGAAAGACCTAAATTTGAGACAGGAATCCATCAAAATCCTAGAGGAGAACACAGGCAAGAACCTTTTCAACCTCAGCTGCAGCAACTTCTTCCTAGAAACATTGCCAAAGGCAAGGGAAGCAAGGGCAAAAATGAACTATTGGGACTTCATCAAGATAAAAAGCTTTTGCAGAACAAAGGAAACAGTTGAAAAACCCAAAAGACAACTGATAGAATGGGAGAAGATATTTGCAAATGACATATCAGATAAAGGGCTAGAACAAATGATCCAATCAAGAAATGGGCAGAAGACATGAACAGACATTTCTCCAAAGTAGGCATCCAAATGGCCAACAGACACATGAAAAAATGCTCAACATCACTTGGCATCAGGTAAATACAAATCAAAACCATACTGAAATACCACCTTACACCAGTTAAAATGGCTAAAATTAACAAGTCAGGAAATGACAGATGTTGGTGAGGATATGGAAAAAGGGGAACCCTCCTACACTGTTGGTGAGAATGCAAGCTGGTGCAGCCACCCTGGAAAACAGTATGGAGGTTCCTGAAAAGGTTGAATATAGAGCTACTCTATGGCCCAGCAATTGCACTACTGGGTATTTACCACAAAGATACAAATGTAGTGATCTGAAGGGACACCTGCACCCCAGTGTTTATAGCAGCAATGTCCACAATAGCCAAACTATAGAAAGAGCCCAGATGTCCATTGACAGATGAATGGATAAAGAAGATGTAGTATATATATATAATGAAATACTACTCAGCCATCAAAAAAGAATGAAATTTTGCCATTTGCAATGACATGGATGGAACTAGAAGGTGTTATGCTAACGGAAATAAATCAGAGAAAGACAAGTATCATATGATCTCACTGATATGTGGAATTTAAGAAACAAAACAGAGGATCATAGGGAAAGAGAGGAAAAAAATAAAACAAGATGAAATCAGAGAGGGAGAGAAACCATAAGAGACTCTTAATCATAGGAAACAAACTGAGGGTTGCTGGAGGGAAGAGGGGTAGGGGGGTAACTGGGTGATGGGCATTAAGGAGGGCACATGATGTAATGAGCACTGGGTATTACATAAAACTGATGAATCACTGTCCTCTACCTCTGAAACCAATAGTGCGTTATATGTCAATTGAATTTAAATAAAAATTAATTAATTAATTTAAAAAAAGAAAAAGAAAAAAGGAAAGAACTGGTAGTTCTATGAATACCAACATGAGATGTGCACCACAGAGCGGGTGAAAGAAAACAAATCATAGGTGGTATATATGAATAATTCATCTTTTCTTAAAAAAAAAGCAAACGAAAGGGATGCATATGTTCATGTATATATATATATATATGTGTCTGTATGTGCACAGAAAAGGAGATTGTGAACAACACAAACTATTAATATGGTTGCCTCTAAAGACAGAAAAAAAAAGATAAATTGTGAAAGGAGATTTACTGGGTCGAACCATAGATATTATAAACCCAGCATCCACATTAGTCACATCTGTTTACATTCCCACTGTCTGCAGAAAGAACTCGTTTCTTACATCTTTACCACCCAATTAGGACAACCTCTATGCTTGGTTTTTTTCTGCCTAATGAATTTGACTTTGGAATCTAATTAAGGATGCCTGGGCTCTTAGCCTGAATTTGTCCCCTGACCTTGCAGTTGGACTTTGTCTGATAAACTTAAGGGTTCTGTCATAAAATGGGCTCTGAATAGATTATTAGGGCTAAACAGCTATTGCTGAGCCCTTGGTTCTGGCCTCTGCCAAATTTCCACATTGGCCTGAGACCCTGGTCCTAGCCCTGTCAGACTTCCAGCCTTGGGAGTCCAGGAAGGGCCAGTCCATCATGGATTTGTGCCCATGGTGACTCATGCCTTCGTGATCATCAGCTTAACCCTATTTTCTCATTAAAGTCCCAAAGCCCCAAACTACAGACATGCCTCATTTTATTACACTTCATTTTATTGTGCTTCTCAGATACTGTGATTTTTACAAATTGAAGGTCTGTGACAGCACTCCATCAAGCAAGTCTATAGTCACAATGTTTCCAACATTATTTGTTCACTCCATATCTCATTTTGGTAATTCTTACACTATTTCAACCTTTTCCATTATTATTATATTTGTTATGATGATCTGTGATTAGTTATCTTTGATGTTACTATTGTAATTGTTTTGGAGTGTCACAACTTGATCAAGAAATGTTGTCTGTGTTTTGACTTCTCCACTGACTGGCCATTCCTCCCATCTCTCTCCCTCTTCTCGGGCCTCCCTGTTCCCTGAAACACAACAATATTGAAATTAAACCAATTAATAGCCTTGCAATGGCCTATAAGTGTTCAAGTGAAGGGAAGAGTTGCATGCCTCTTAATTTAAATCAGGAGCTAGAAATGATTAAACTTAGTGAGGAAGGCATGTTGAAAGTTGACACAGGCTGAAACCTAGGCCTCTTGCACAAAACAGTTAGCCAACTTGTGAATGCAAAGGAAAGTTTTTAAAGGAAATTAAAAGTGCTGTTCCAGTGAACACACAAAAGATAAGAAAGCAAAACAGCCTTATTGCTGATATGGAGAAAGTTTTAGTAGTCTGGATAGAAGGTCAAACCAGCCACAACATTCCCTTGAGCCAAAGCCTAATTCAGAGCAAGGCCCAAACTCTCTTCAATTCCGTGCAGGCTGAGAGAGGTGAGGAAGCTGCAGAAGAAAAGTTTGAAGCTCACAGAGGTTGTTCATGAGGTTTAAGGAAAGAAGCCACCTCCATAACAGAACAGTGCAAGGAGAGACCACAGGGGCTGATGAAGAAGCTGTAGCAAGTTATCCAGAAGATCTAGCTAATCAATGAAGGTGGTTATACTCAACAACAGATTTCTAATGTAGATGGAATCAGCCTTCTATTGGAAGAAGATGCCATCTAGGAATTTCATAGTTAGGAGAAGTCAATGCCTGGCTCCAAATCTTCAAAGGACAGGCTGACTCTCTTGTTAGAGGCTCATGCAGCTGGTAGCTTAAGGCAACGCTCATTTACCATTCAAAAAATCCTAGAGCCCTTAACAATTATTACTCTGCCTGGGCTCTATCATTGGAACAACAAAGCCTGGATGACAACATGTCTGTTTACAACATGGTTTACTGAGTATTTTAAGCCTAATGTTGAGACTACTGCTCAGAAAAAAAGGTTCCTCTCAAAATATTACTCTCATGGCAATGCCTCTATGTTCATGCAAGAGCTCTGATGGAGATGTACACTGAGATTAATGTTGTTTTCATGTCTGCTGATACAACATCCATTCTGCAGCCCATGGACTAAGGAGTCAGTT
The DNA here is from genome assembly GCF_029215605.1 of Mirounga angustirostris. NCBI lineage: Eukaryota > Metazoa > Chordata > Mammalia > Carnivora > Phocidae > Mirounga > Mirounga angustirostris. The sequence continues at coordinate 90,443,623 of NW_026991718.1, read as the reverse complement.
TGACTTTTAAGACTTATTTAATAAATACACTTTTCAAGGCTATAGCTGCGATAGACAGTAACAGATATTGGCAAAGTTAATTAAAATCCTTCTGGAAAGCAATCACCATTGTAGATGCCAGTAAGAACATTCATGATTCATGGGAAGAGGTCAAAATATCAATATTGGACAGGAGTTGGAAGAAGGTGATTCCAGCCCTCATGGATGACTTTAAGGGGTTCAAGACTTCAGTGGAGGAGGCAACTGCTGATGTGGTAGAAGTAGCAAGAGAACTAGAATCAGAAGTGGAGCCTGAAGATGTGGCTGAATTGCTGCAATCTCATGATAAAACTTAAAGATATGAGGAGTTGCTTCTTACAGATGAGCAAAGAGTGGTTTCTTGAGATGGAACCTACTCCTGGTGAAGACGCTATGAAGATTGTTGAAATGACAACAGAGGATTTAGAATAGTACATAAGCTTAGTTGATAAGGCAGTAGCAGGGTTTGGGAAAATTGACTCCAATTCTGAGACGAGCTCTCCTGCGGGTGAAATGCTATCAAAGAGCATCACCTGCTACAGAGAAATCATTTGTGAAAGGAAGAGTCAATCAACACACCAAACTTCATTGTTTTATTTTAAGAAATTGCCACAGCCACCTCAGCCTTCAGCAGCCACCACCCTGATCAGTCAGCAGCCATCAACATTAAGGCAAAACCCTCCACCAGCAAAAAGACTGACTCCTTGAAAGTTCAGATGAAAGTTCAGTTAGCATTTTTTAGCAATAGAGTATTTTTAATTAAGGTATGTACATCGTTTAGACATAATCCTATTGCACACTTATAAACTACTGTATAGTATAAACATAATTTTAATATGCACTGGGAAACCTAAAATTTCATTTGACTCATTTTTTTCAATATTCACTTTATTGCAGTGGTCTGGAACTGAACCCACATCTCTGAGGTCTGCCTGTACTCTATAAAGCACCACCACTCTGCATGTGAGGGAATCATATTTCTGAGAAATTGAGTAACTTGCCTGGAGCAAATTCAGGATGTCCATGCAAGTCCAGCTACCTGCAAAGCCCGAACCACTATGACAGTTGCTGAAAAGTTCCTGATGGCAGCCCACTTGGATGCCAATCTTCAATCCCTGACAACTGTCACAGTAGAAAGGACATAGATTAAGTAAGAGAAGTGATAAAAATTTTGATGAAGACATCAGACATAGCCTTGGAGCTGACTACAACCTCCTTTCAAATATCAACTCTCAGGAAAACCATTGTAAACAGTACAAAGACGGAGTTGTTTAATGTTTTGTGATGAGTCCCCCATGCCCAGAATGCATATTAGAGGCACAAAGGTATTCTTTTTAATAAATGAACAAATGCTTCTTTGTTGAATCTATTAGCTCAGAAGAAGAGGAGGAAAAGCGAATGGAACGAAATGACAACATATGAATTTATTCCAAGAAGCATCACATTTACACACACTTTCCAACAAGCGGCAAACATTGGAGGTGCCTGGGTGGCTCATTTGGTTAAGCGTCTGTGTTCAGCTCAGGTCCTGATCTCAGGATCCTGGGATTGAGCCCTACATCGGGCTCCCAGCTCAACAGGGAGTCTGCTTCTCCCTCTCTCCCTCCCCCTGCTCATGCTCTCTCTCTCTGTCTCTCTGAAATAAATAAATAAAATCTTTAAAAGAAAACAGCAAACATTGGTTTGTCCTCTCCCTAAACACTGCACCCACAGCCCACTTCCTAGTAACTCAAGGCCTTTTTAGTCAACGAGCTAAGGTCAAAAAATTCTTTCCTCCTAAAAGGGAAGATTTTGCCAGTTTCAGGTTTAGGGTTGTATGAGCTTGGTACAGTTATGTCTAAGGAGGGGACCTGAACCACAGGAGCTATGGGGATGTAGGATCCCAGTGAGTCCACATGGGATGGGGTTGTCTGTTGGGAGCAAGTACCTGGGAGTACATGACCCTAATCAGGGATAGGAGATGAGAAGCCCCAGTGAGCATGACCCAGGAGGAATCACCAACAGAGTCCACTATGAAGTCCTGCCAAGATCTGAAAGGGCCTCATCCTGATCACAACAGCACAAAGCAAGTGAATACTTCCCTGCCATCCCCACAGCACCTACTACGCAGTCTCACCCTCCCTCCTCTGTCCTGGAGGGTCTGAACTGAAATGTGTCTCAGGGGTAGCAGGGTAAAGGGATAGGCATTCAATACCCCACCTCCCAGGGTGACCAGCCACAGCACACCCCAAGAGGAGAGTGAACCTTTGAAAGAACTCAAAGCTTCTAATTGTCACAGTGGGCCAGACACAACAAACACTAACCTCAGATAGTGTTTCTGACTTAGTGTGTTTAGAAGGTTTCTTTTTGTAACCTGGGACATCCTTCTAACCCATCAAGGACATTCAAAAGGGCATGAGGAGGCAGACATAAAGGCACAATGCCTGGCTTGTTCTGGCCACACCTCAGTCACCTGGTCAGAGAATGGTCCCCATCTGCAGAGAAAGATTTTGTGGACTTCCATGAATGTCACTTCAGTCCATCTTCACAGTCTTAAGGGTTTCAGGATATTACACAACCATCAGTTTCCCCTCAACAATGTGTTCTTCGAATTTCTGACAATTACTATGTGCAGTAGCAAGGCATGCCAAGTAGAATAGCTATGGATCAAAGGGGAATTTGTACTGGGGAAGAGGTACGAAATCTGAAGTCTAACTTTACCAAGATGCATGGAAAATGCATCTCAGAAATACAAATCAGATGTGTTTAGAGGAATCAAAGTGAGAGAAACACAGCACGGAATTGGGGATGATTAAAAATCCTCCTTAAGGAATTGTTCTTCAGGGTTTCAATCTGGATTGATAGTCAGTCAGGGACATTTTAGCCAGTGTATTTGTTTCTTGCTAAATTTTGTTCTCTGCAAAAATGGAGACTACTTTTGGCAGAGGAGCATTGCTTTCAGCAATAATTATGTGTCTGAACATTTGCTAATCAAATACCACCCCAAATGTCTCAAGAAAGGTTGCTATTTAGAGGTCTCACTCCATAAAACACTTTTATCTCTGTTTAGATGAGGTGATTAGCTGTAACTAGAAATAAGAGGTAATAGGTTGGTTGACAGAATCAGTACCATATAGGTCTCAATGAACTAGAAAGATTGGCCAAGCCAACTAGATAATGTTCAACAGGAATTTAGCAATACATGGGAGAAGGGCTTGGAGAGCAGGAACGTGTGGCTTGGAGAAAAGAAAATGTACGTGAGGGAAGGCAGTAAGGCTAGATGTCTCTCTCAGTATTCAGAGGGCTCTTTTCTGGGGAGAGATGAGCCCTGCATGAATACCCCATGGAATGGGGACAATTAGGATTGACGGGTGCACCTGCACTGGAACAGTGTCCTGTTCACTATAATGAAGAACTGCCATCCCAGGACAGGACTTACTCAGGGGCAGAGAGAGATCTGTCTGTGGTGGAATTAAGCAGAGATGCCAACAAGAGGATTCCAGCACCTCATGAGTGAATGGGCTTTCAGTGTCTCCCAATGGCTGCTTTGCAGTAGTGAGTTCCCTATCTTTGGAAGCATTCAAGCACCAACTGAACGTCAATTGGCAGAAATCCCAGCTCTGCAAGGATAGACGGTCAGCATTTTCCAAATCCACTCTGCAAACTCAGCTCGTCTGGCCATGCCAGCATCCTCTGGGAAAATTTTCAAAAGCACAAAATTTCAGGCCCAGTCACAGAAATTCTGATGCAGTTCTAGGGTAGAGCCAGTGGTGCTGGTAAATGTGAAAAAAACAGCTCTCCAGAACACAAAAACGTCCTGATTTGTAGTGTTTGCTGACTTCCATGATGTAAATACTCCCACTGTGGCCAGTTTCAGGCTATGGGTGTGGAGTCTGAATGCAGGGTAGGCAAGAAACACAAGGAAGCTGCCGTCTCATCTTATTCCCACCAGACAGACACAGTGGATGAAATTCACCTGAAGCACATCAATAATGGAATTGTAAAATAGTTAGAAATGATGATTTTTGGATAGCTATTACCTTCGTTTTAATATGGTTTATTTCATTGGATGTTTTATAATTTACTTTTTAATAACAGCCATGTATAATACGTGGCTCAGGAGAATCCTGAAGGTTTAATGGTCAATCAGCTTTCAGGAGCATCCAAGCAAGCTCCATCATCCCCGCATGGGCCCCAAATCAGGCCTTGAGCAGTCCCCGTGCCAGGCTTCTGCCATGGAGTCTGGACAAGTTCAATGGGCCCTTTCTGCCTTGAGACTATGTGGCCTCCCTATTCCACAACCAAGGACAAGGAGGCCACTCTGCATCAAGCAGTGAGCCACCATCGCCCAGGACTGCTTGGGCACTTCAAGGCTTGGCAGGTCGGTTTTCCTGTAACCGAGGCTGCCTCTCCAAGCAGCCCGTTCTTTGCCTGGTCTTTGGTAGCTTTAGGGTCTATCTCTGGGCTACTGCAAGGCCTCATGAAGGGAAGGTCTGAAAATAACCATCCACTAAGAAATAACGCTAATTTCATGTGGGCAATGAGAGAAAGTTGAAAGGAGAAAGCTGGGATCTCAGAGCAGACTTCCAGGAGGAGGGTTACAAGAGGGCAGGGAATTTGATCTCACACTGCCCAGGCTCCAACATGGCACATGGTGGGGGAGGCACAGGGTGGGTGAGCAAGGAATATTGAGTAGAGGAAAGAGAGGCAGCAGGGAAGGAGGGAGGGAGGGAGAGAGAGAGGAAAAAGAGGGGAGAGAGGGAGGTGGGGGAGGGAGGGGGGAGGGGGAAAGAGGGGGGACAAGGAGGGAAGAAGGAACAGGGAAGGGGGGCTCTGGGAGGGAGGGAGGGAGGGGGAGGAAGAGGGAGAAGGAGAAGTGAAGCGAGGGACCTGGAGGAGAAAGGGGGAGCAAGGGAGGGGAAGAGGAGAAGGAGAGGTGAGGGAAGGGGAGGAAGAGGGAGGGACAGGAGGGAAAGAAGGAAGTATTTCCTTTGAGGGGATTCAGTATATTATGAGAAATAGTACTAGGTCAGCTTTGTCCTAAATGAAAATAACCTTTTAAAAAAATGGTCAGTGGGGTGCCTGGGTGGCTCAGTAGGTTAAGGGTCAGGCTCTTGGTTTCAGCTCAGGTCATGATCTCAGGGTCCTGAGATGGAGCCCTGTGTCAGGCTGTCACTCAGCGCGGAGTCTGCTTGGGATTCTCTCCCCCTCTCCCCCTGCTCCTCCCCTGCTCAGGCTCCTGTGTGCTCACTCTCTCTCTCTAAAAAAAAAAATAATAACATACATACATACATACATACATACATACATACATACATATTTCAAAATGGTCAGATAGCCCCTGGGTTCCCAGCACTTTGTCACTTTGTCACTCCTGGCACTCCTAAATTCAAGGTCTCCCCCTCCTGGCTTTTCAGAAACACTTTAGAGATTGCCCCAGGTCCCAGGCATAGCCTACAACTGGCAAGGACAGGCTCGGAGGAGTGCCTCCCCCACTGCTCCCACCCCACTGCCCTACCCTGGAGCTGGCACCCTTGTGGGGAGACACAGGGAAAACCCCAAATATGCAGCAGCAGTCCCTGAGCTAAGTGCTGAGGGTAAAATAACAAGCAGAGATGGGGTGGGGGCCAGCACAGTCGAAGGAGGAGGACAGACTAATAAGTGGGTGTGGGGTGACCCCATCTCAGGTGGAGACTAGTGGAGCAGGCGGTGACAGAATCCACTTAAGGCAGAACAAAGGAGCTAGAAGTTTATCGAATACACTGAAAGGGAGCTGTGGGCAGGACAGCAGAGGAGAGACTGTCTGCCAGAAGGCAGGGGGGGGGTGCCTAGTGCAGGAGGGGAGGTGAGGAGGTATGGGAACAGATGTAATTTCTGGTACCTGTGCCTGAGTGGAAGCAGCCTGTTGGTCAGCTAGGGCCTATGGCTATTTTGAGGTGGGTCTCCTAATGAGCCTGTTTCATCAGCCTGGGGGTCACTGTGGACCCTTCTACCTCACTCAGGTTCCCATTGCTCAAGCCTACTGCCTAAAAGCAGCCTCTAGAGTGTAGACATTTCCCCTCCAGGTAGCGAAGCTTAGTTCCCTTTTCCCTGCTGAGGGCAAGCTGGACTCCATGAAAATGAAACATGGTGACTTCAAGTGGAGAAACTTGTCAGACAGCACCTTCTCCAACACGGTCATCATCCACACTCTGGGTGGGGAAGGCACTGAGCTTCCATGGGGTTCTCCCTGCATCCATAGTCAGGAGGCTACATCAGAGAAGCCAGACTGGGGCTGTTCTGGAATGCCTGCTCAGGATGGATTTGGGGTCTCTAGCTGACTGACAAGCCTGGTGTAAACCCTTCCATGCCTTGAGTTGTCCTCAGATTTTAAATCACGGATGCTGGTGACAGGACTCCAACCCAACCTGGGATGGGTAGTGTGAGACCCCAGCAGACCTGGGTCCTTCAGAGATGGGGCTCCCCAGCACAAGCTTTCCTTTGCTAGACTCTCCTCACTGTCTCTATCCTGAATGGTGCCCACATCTGAGAGAGCCACTTGGCTGGGCTCCTCCATGGATCTGCCTCTCCAAGGCCATGGGAGGAAAACCTGGGTAGTGCTCTGAGCCTCTGGTGACCCAGGGTCCAGGAAGTTCCCTCCCTTCTGGGGAAGGAGCACTTTTGGATGGGACTCATGACCTCCCCAGCTAAGTAGGAAAGGCAGCCAGGGATGGGCAACCATGTGTAATATAAACCGTGGGCCAGGCCCCAAAGCAGGTGTTGCAGGGAAGGAAAGCTTTCATCTGATGTAAACCAACAAGCCTGCACTCTGACCAGCTCATGTCCAAACAGTGCTGAGTGTGTGTATTCCTTTCTAGGGGGCCCATGAGAAATTCCCACAAACGTAAATGGTTTAAAGCAACAGAAATGGGTCCTCTCAGAGTCCTGGAGGACACAAGTCCAAAATCAAGGTGTTGGCAGGGCCACGCTTCCTCCAGAGGCTCCACGGGAGGGTCCTTCCTTGCCTCTGCCAGCTTCTGGGAGCCCCAGGTGGTGTCACTCAGTCTCTGCTGAATCATTACATGGCCTTCTTCCCTGTGTGTGTCTGTCTCTGCGTCTCTTCCCCTCCTGTGAGGAAGAAGGCCCACCCGACTCTAGTAGGACCCCTCCTTAACTAACTTCACCTGTAATGACTCTATAAGATGTCACCTTCCTGGGTCACATTCTGAGGTTCTGGGGGAACATGAATGTTGGGAGATGCTGTTCAACCCAGCACAGTGTGGACCCCACATCTGACATGTAAGCAGGAGGCAAACAAGGAGCCCCAGCTTGTAGCAAACCCCCACTTCCCATGCCAGGCTCCGGTCCCAGCCCCGCCACAAGGCCCCCACCTGACTGTCAATGCTACTTCACTCCTCTAGACCCAGGTTCCTCATCTCGAAATAGAGACGTCACTTATAAAGCATGGAAGACAATGAGCATTTTCCGGGCTCAATCCACAGCAGCTCAAACTAGCCTATCTGGGCTAGCAACAGGAAGGGTGTGTGTAAAAATACCCAGGAGCACATCTCATGCTTGTCATTCTGCATTTGCCATTAATAACAAGAACAAATAAATTTCAGAGTTCCAACTGGGAAGGCTTATTGCAAACATTCCCATCCTGCTCTTTCAAAGGCTCGCCCTCCACTGTCCGGCCCGTCCTCCAGTGTCACTCATCGCTGATAAGACCTGGAAGGCATTGCTGACCCTGGAAGCACAGACTTAATGGACACAGAAACAGATGCCTCTGTCAGCAGTGAAACTGGACAAAGGTGGATGAGGAGATGGGCCCAGCCCCTCCCTTTTCCTCCAGGACCTACCCTCCATCCTGGTCAGAGCACAAGGGGCACCACACTCACCGAAGAAGGAAGCTCTTTCCACACTGGGCCCCAAGACACACCTTTTCTCAAATCCCATATGGACAGCTGGTCCTCACTCACGTCTGTGTAAGCCAACACCAAACAGTTGTGATCATATAGTGCTTCACAGTTAGTAAAAATGCTTGGCACACACACTGTTTCATCTTGGTCCTCACAGAGTCCCATAACCTTAAATAGGCCACATTTCCATCCTCCATCTCTAGATGAAAAACCTAAGGCTCCAGAGGAGCTGAATGTCAGAGCCTGGACTCTGATTCAGACCCTGAGTGCAGGCTCAGTGCCCTTTTTACTGGCTCCATGCTACCTACAGAGCAGATTTCTGTCTTCATGACTTGGTCTGAGGTGGACATAGCTCCCCTTCCCTGGGGGAGAGATCCACCATCATCCTTCCCTCACACGGGTCACCTCACAGGTTTCCATAATCTTTCTTGTATACCAGCATAGACATTTGCATCTGACCAAGGGGCAGTGTTGCCCAATGGAGAAAGCTGGGTACCTGGACTGAAAAAGACCCAGATGTGAATCTGATCTCTGCCAGGTTTTGGTGATGTTGGTTCATTCCTTGTAGTAGGGAAATAATAACACCTGCCCAGCATCATGGCACAGAGTCACAAATGCAACATACATAAAGCCCAGCGCCATACCTCTCTGTAAACAGCAGTCATTATTATGCCATCAAACACTCAAAAGCTTTTCTTTAGAGGAGAAAGGACCACATCATTGATGGGGCAGAGACTGACCTGAATTGAAGCAAACTCTGTGTGTAAGAAGCCTCAGTGCCTGATGACTGATGGATTCAAACTATCAGGTAACAGAATCTTATCAGGTCAGCCACTTGTTTCTAATGCAGCTGCTCACCCCTGAGCCACTCGCTTAAACTGGGTGTGAGGGAACTGACCTGGGTGAGCCCAGGGAGGAATCCTAAATAGCCCATTCATCTTTCAGTAGCTAATAATGGCTGGGCATTTCTCTTTAAGCACAAAAATTCAGTGTCAATGGAGCCTGGGTGTTTGTGGGGTGTTTTTTTTAGCTCCTGTTAAGCTATCACTACTTTAAATATGTGGAAAAATCACTTGCAAGCACAGCATTTTTAATAGTTTGTGATGTGCCCTAGGAAGTGACTCATCTTCCTCCAGGACTGAGGTGGTCACAGCAGGGAGGGGGGCAACTCAGGGGAGCCAGCCAACTGCACCATAACCCATACACTCGTGGACTATATATTGCTAATCTGGCTAAGAAATGCTACAGAACAGGGATTTTCAGATTGAAGGAGCCCTCCAAGAGTCCAACACACTGGATGAAAATAGGCCCACACCAAAATTCCCTATGCATCCTAGAAAGAAACCATAAAGGTTTACACAAAAAACCAAGGGCCACAAGGCATCAACTTCTCCACAGCCACGCTGAAAACTAGAAGACGTAAATCAATGCCTTCTCAATTCTGAAAGTAAATAATTTCCAGCCCAGAATTCTACACTTAGCCAATCAATTAAGTATGAATGTGGAATATAAATATTTTCAAATGTGCAAAATTTGAGAAATGTTCCTTCCCTTCTTTCTTTTCACAGGAAACTATTATAGTTTATACTCCACAGAATTGAGGTAGTGAAACAGAGAACAGGGAGACATGGAATCTAAGAAGCAGAAAATCCAGCACAGGGGAGGAAAGGGTATTTCCAGGGCAAACACCAGGTGAAGGTGCTGGGATGGCAGCCATGGGCCAGATCTAGACTTCTATCTCGATGGAGGAGTAGAGGCTCTAGGGGAAACTTCTTCAAGAGAAAGAAACTATAGAGCATCTAAGATGGATGGAAAATCTGTGGTATATTCACACAATGGAATATTATTCAGCAATAATAAAAAATGAACTATCAAGCTATTAAAAGATATGGAGCAAACTTAAATGTATATTACTAAGTGAAAGAAGCCAATCTGAAAAGGCTATATGCTATATGTTTCCAATTATATGACATTGTGGAAAAGGCAGAACTATGGAGACAGTAAAGAGATGGGTGGTTGCCAGGGGTTAGGTGCAAAAGAGAGATGAATAGGTGGAGCACAGAGCATTTTTAGGGCAGTAAAACTAGTCTGTATAACACTGTAATGATGTCATTATACATTTATCAAAACCCATAGAATGTACAACACCAAGAGTGCACCCTAATGTAAACTGTGAACTTTGGATGATAATAGTGTATTGATGTAGGTTCATTGATCATAACAAATGTATCACTCTGGTGGGGGATTTTGATAGTGGGGAGGATGTGGGGACAAGTGGGAGGACAGGGAGATAGGGAAATTTTCTGTACTTTCCACTCAATTTTGCTGCAAACCTAAAACTTCTCTAAAAAAATAAAGTATGTTAAAATAAAAGAGCATCTGACATGAATATCTTAATTTAAACTACTGGAGAAGATTTTGAGAATAAATTAGTGATTTGTATTTGAAAAGTAAAAACAAAAAACCAAAACAATTATGAACTCCAGGGAAAACAAAAATTCACACAGAAGACAAAAAGCAATTCTAGTTTACTACAGGGTTCATGTCAATGATAGTGACATAGTCACAGAATATAAACACTGAATGGGGACTTCACCAAAACTGCAATATAGCTATGCTGAGAAGAGGTTGGAAGTGTGGTCATCTGTGCCTGTGTGTGTGTGTGTGTGTGTGTGTGTTGCAGGCAAGGAAAATTGTGTGTATGAGTAAAAGGTTAGTATCAGGCCTGGGCTTCCCAAAGCCAGCCTGAGAAAAATACCTGAGTCTGTCTTCTAATAATACAGCTTCCATGAAGAAGTAAGATAAATGAGAAGTGGGGAGCCTGTGAGCTGGCACACCAGCCTCGGGCCTACATAACCAGGACAGTGTAAGAGATTGAGGGGAAACCATGACTGTGGCTTCTCTGTATCCAGGTGACCCCACATGGCATGGCTCTTCTCTGATGGCAGCCATCCCCATCCCAAGTGGGTGAGGAGGCAAAAGAAGTGGCCACTGGGCTCCTGCTGGATAAAGATGCTGGGTATGCTGCCTTCGTGTCCTGCATCCCGGGACAGAGTGGTCAGAGATTAAAGTCTGTTGCATCTGGCAAGTTGGGTGTTGAGTAAAACCCTTCACCACTGCCATTCTGGTAATGGCACCAGAGGAGTTAAATCCCATCTTCATAAAGAAAACCAGTAAGTGATGTCTAGATCTGAAAAATCATGATGTAGCAACATAGGTATGTGATTTGGACATAGGAGGAAGAGCGGAAGCATCAGTTGAAGGAGATCAGGGAGAAATGGAGCACAGACTGGGAGAAGGTGGCCATCCCAGGCATGGAAACTTGTAGAACAGTTTGACGCCTTAGACTAAGTACAGGTACAAATTCAATACAAAATAAGTATACCTATAAAAAGATTTTTTGAAAGATAGGAAATAAATATATAAAAATATCACAACCTTAGTTCATGAGCTCCAGGTAGCTTTTTATCTCATCTAATTTTTCAGTGATTGTTTCACATTTCCCAACAAACATTTATCACTATAAAATGAGGACCAACATAATCTGCAGGATTGATGAGAAAAAGATGGAGATGGGCCTTTGCCAACACTCTTCCTCTGCAGGCAAATGTTCCAAACAAATTTCAAAGCCTCTTTGTAGCTAGATTTATCTTTCTAAGCACAAATTTCATTCTGCAGTGTGCTGAGGCAAATTCCTAACCTGACTGTGCTTTTTTACCACCAGAATTATTGTTAGAAAAAACCAGAATCATAGCCAACTCTTATTGTGTCTGTATTCTATGCTGGGCACTGTGCTAAATTCTCAACTTGCATTATCTTATGCAAATTTTAGGGACAGTCTTTTGAGAACGGTGTCTTTATTACCCTCATTTTACACTGAGACATGCGAGCCCTAAAGAGGTGAGCTCCCCCACATGGGCACTGGGCCAGGACACAGACCACCCCTCAGTTGATGCTCTCCTGCCTCCGCCTTCAATCTGTATTGTTTTGACACCAGCACATTTGATCAAACATGCTAAGAATGAGTTGTTGCTGTCACAGTTGTCATTGACACTTTTATGTTGATGCTAAAGTATAATACAGCACTGAGCCTTGTGCTGGGAGAAATACAAGGGTTTTAAATGGTCTGCCCACCTCTGAGGGGCTGAAGGTAGGTGTATGCGTCTGCTCAGGCTGCCATAAGAAAGAACTATGGACTGAAGGGCTAAACAACCAAAACTAATTTCCTCACACTTCTGGAGGCTGGAAGGGAGAAATCAAGGTATCCACAGGATTAGTTTCTCCTGAGGCCTCTCTCCTTGGCTTGTAGACGGCTGTCCTCTCTCTGTGCCCTCACATGGTCTTCTCTGTGTACACCTATGTCTCTCCTTTTCTCTCTCTCTCCTTCTTTCTTTCTTCTTTCTTTCTTTCTTTCTTTTTTCTTTCTTTTCTTCTTTCTTTCTTTCTCTTGACAATTATTTAAGATCTTCATTAACAGGTGCCTGCTGTTTGTTGACTTTTTTGAAAAAATCAAGTTGTAAACTTTTATTACAAATTTAAAATGAGGTTATTAAAACTCTCAACTTAACCAGATATGAAACAATTTAAAAACCTTTAAAGATGTATTGAGAAAAACCAGGCTTCAAAAAAAAAATGTTTGTCATTACCAAAAAGAGATATCTTTAGGTAAAAATTTAAAAAGCCCCATGCCGGGGGCAGAGCAAGATGGCAGAGGAGCAGGAGACCTGGATTTCGTCTCCTCTCAGGAATTCAGCTGGATAGGGATCAAACCATTCTGAACACCTACAAACCCAACAGGAGATCGAAGAAAGGAATAGCAACAACTCTCTGAACAGAAAAGCGACCACTTTCTGGAAGTTAGGACGTGCGGAGAAGTGAATCCAAGGCGATATTCGGGAGGATAGATGGCGGGGAAGGGGCCTCCGTCGGCCGCTTCTGGCAAGTGATAGAGCCGCAGAGCACAAAATCAAAACTTTTAAAAGTCTGCTACGCCAAGGGACGTCACTCTGCTGGCTAAGCAGGGGGTGGAACCCTCCGGGACAGTGTGGTCTCAGGACCCTCGGGGTCGCAGAAAGACCGGGAGTGCCTGAGTGTGGCAGAGCTCCCAGGTAACGGAGCAGGGAAGCCGGCTGCAGAGGCGGAGCCCAGGCGCGGGCTCTCAGCTCGGAGTTGCCATAAACTGTGACCCACGGCATAGTCGGGCCACTGCTCTTCCAGCAGGGACCCAACATGCGGCAGATCCGGGGAGACTCACCTTCCTCCCCCGGGAGGAGTGGCGCGGGAGTGCACCGCAGGGATCTGCTGGGTTTGGAGACTCCACCCGGGGTCGGGTGCCAGAGATAGAAATGCTCAGCCACAGGCCGGGTGAGCACAGAGTGCGGCTGGAGACGGGGGAGACAGGAGTGACTTACTGCTTTTCTCTGGGGACTCACTGAGGAGCGGGGCCCCGAGTTCTCGGCTCCTCCGGGGCAGAGATTGGGAGGCCGCCATTTTCACGCTCCGCCTCCAAAGCTGTACGGAAAGCTCGCAGGGAACAAAAGCCCCGGAGAGCAAACCTGAGCAGATGACTTAGCCGGGAGGGGGCAAGGGCGGGGCAATTCCGCCTCCGGCAGAGACATTTGGAAACCACGGCAACAGGCCCCTCCCCCAGAAGATCAGCGAGAACAGCCAGCCAAGACCAAGTTTACCGATCAATGAGAACGGCAGAACTCCAGCGCTAGGGGAATACTGCACATAGAATTCATGGCTTTTTTACCATGATTCTTTAGTCTTTCAAAGTTAATTTTTTTTAACTGTCTTTTTTCTTTTCTTTTCTTTTTGAATTTGTCTTTTTCCCTTTTTCAACCAACATCTTATCAATGCCTTTTTTTAAAAAAAACATTTTTATTTTTCATTTGTAGAGTCATATTCTATCCCTTCATAGTAGTTACCCATATTTTTGGCTTATATATATAACTTGTTCACTCTTTAAAATTTTGAGACAGTTTCTTCTAACAGATCAAAATATACCCTAAATCTCTAGTATATGGTGTTTTCTATTCCTCTGCCTGATCACATCCTCTCCCTTTTTTTTTCTTTTTTTCTTTTTTTAAATCCGCTTCTTTCTTTTTTCAAACAACTTCTTATCAATTCCTTTTATAAATTTTTTTATAATTTCCATCTTTACAGTCATATTCCATCCCTTCATCATATCAACCCTTATTTTTGTACATATATAAGTTTTTCTTTCTTTAAAATTTTGGGAGGCACTTTCTTCTAAAAGACCAAAATACACCCCAAATCTAGTGTGTGGCACTGATCTATATACCAGCCTCATCATATTTGATCACATTATGTTTTTTTGTTGTTGTTGTTGTTTTGTTTTGTTTGTTTCTGTTTTTATCTTTATCTTTTCCTTTTTCTTTTTTTTCTTTCTCTTTTTTCTCTCTTTCCCTTTCTTTTCCCACTGCTTCAGGTCTTTTCTGATTTGTTTAGAGTATATTTTCTGGGAACGTTGTTACTCTGCTAGCATTTTGTTCTCTCATTAATCTATTCTCCTCCGCAAAAAATGACAAGATGGAAAAAATCACCTCAACAAAAAGAACAAGAGGTAGTACCGACTGCCAGGGACCTACTCAATATGGACATTAGTACGATGTCAGATCTAGAGTTCAGAATCATCACTCTAAAGATACTAGCTGGGCTTGAAAAAAATATGGAAGTTATTAGAGAAACCCTTTCTGGAGAAGTAAAAGAACTAAAATCGAACCAAGTAGAAATCAAAAAGGCTATTAATGAGGTGCAATCAAAAATGGGGGCGCTAACTGCTAGAATAAATGAGGCAGAAGAGAGAAACAGTAATATAGAATATGAAATGATGGAAAATAAAGAAGCTGAGAAAAAGAGAGATAAGCAACTACTGGATCACGAGGGCAGAATTCGAGAGATAAGCGATACCATAAGATGAAACAACATTAGAATAATTGGGATCCCAGAAGAAGAAGAAAGAGAGAGAGGGGGGCAGAAGGTATAATGGAGCAAATTATAGCAGAGAACTTCCCTAATTTGGGGAAGGAAACAGGCATGAAAATCCAGGAAGCACAGAGAAACCCTCTCAAAATCAATAAAAATAGGTCAACACCCCGACATCTAATAGTAAAACTTACGAGTCTCAGCGACAAAGAGAAAATCCTGAAAGCAGCTCGGGAGAAGAGATATGTAACCTACAATGGCAGAAACATTAGATTGGCAACAGACCTATCCACAGAGACCTGGCAGGCCAGAAAGGACTGGCAGGCTATATTCAGAGCACTAAATAAGAAAAATATGCAGCCAAGAATACTATATCCAGCTAGGCTGTCATTGAAAACAGAAGGAGAGATAAAAAGCTTCCAGGACAAACAAAAACTAAAGGAATTTGCAAACACAAAACCAGCCCTACAGGAAATCTTGAAAGGGGTCCTCTAAGCAAAGAGAGAGCCTAAAAGCAACATAGACCAGAAAGGAACACAGACAATATACGGGAACAGTCACCTTACAGGCAATACAATGGCACTAAATTCCTATCTTTCAATAGTTACCCTGAATGTAAATGGGTAAATGCCCCAATCAAAAGACACAGGCTATCAGACTGGATTAAAAAACAAGACCCATCGATATGCTGTCTGCAAGACACTCATTTTAGAACCAAAGACACCCCCAGATTGAAAGTGAGGGGGTGGAAAACCATTTACCATGCTAATGGACACCAAAAGAAAGCTGGGGTGGCAATCCTTATATCAGACAAACTAGATTTTAAAACAAAGACTGTAATAAGAGATGAGGAAGGGGGCGCCTGGGTGGCTCAGTTGGTTAAGCGACTGCCTTCGGCTCAGGTCATGATCCTGGAGTCCCAGGATCGAATCCTGCATCGGGCTCCCTGCTCAGCGGGGGGTCTGCTTCTCCCTCTGACCCTCCCCCTTCTCATGCTCTCTCTCTCTCTCTCTCTCTCTCATTCTCTCTCTCAAATAAATAAATAAAATCTTAAAAAAAAGAGAGAGATGAGGAAGGACATTATATCCTACTTAAAGGATCTATCCAACAAGAAGATCTAACAATTGTAAATATCTATGCCCCTAACATGGGAGCAGCCAATTATATAAGGCAATTAATAACAAAAGCAAAGAAATACATCGACAACAATACAGTAATAGTGGGGGACTTTAACACTCCCCTCACTGAAATGGACAGATCGTCTAAGCAAAAGATCAACAAGGAAATAAAGACTTTAAATGACACACTGGACCAAATGGACTTCACAGACATATTCAGAACATGCCACCCCAACACAACAGAATACACATTCTTCTCTAGTGCCCATGGAACATTCTCCAGAATAGATCACATCCTAGGTCATAAATCTGGTCTCAACTGGTACCAAAAGACTGGGATCATTCCCTGCCTATTTTCAGACCACAACGCTTTGAAACTAGAACTCAATCCCAAGAGGAAAGTTGGAAAGAACTCAAATACATGGAGGCTAAAGAGCATCCTACTGAAGAATGAATGGGTCAATCAGGAAATTAAAGAAGAATTAAAAAAATACATGGAAACCAATGAAAATGAAAACACAACTATTCAAAATCTTTGGGATGCAGCAAAGGCAGTCCTAAGAGGAAAGTATATAGCAATACAAGCCTTTCTCAAGAAACAAGAAAGGTCTCAAGTACATAACCTAACCCTACCCCTAAAGGAGCTGGAGAAAGAATAGCAAATAAAGCCTAAACCCAGCAGGAGAAGAGAAATAATAAAGATCAGAGCAGAAATCAATGAAATAGAAACTAAAAGAACAGTAGAATAGATCAACGAAACTAGGAGCTGGTTCTTTGAAAGAATTAACAAGATTGATAAACCCCTGGCCAGACTTATCAAAAAGGAAAGAGAAATGACCCAAATCAACAAAATCATGAATGAAAGAGGAGAGATCACAACCAACACCAAAGAAATACAAACAATTGTAAGAACATATTATGAGCAACTCTATGCCAGCAAATTAGATAACCTGGAAGAGATGGATGCATTCCTAGAGATGTATCAACTACCAAAACTGAACCAGGATGAAATAGAAAACCTGAACAGACCTATAACCACTAAGGAAATTGAAGCAGTCATCAAAAATCTCCCAACAAACAAAAGCCCAGGGCCAGGTGGCTTCCCAGGGGAATTCTACCAAACATTTCAAGAAGAATTAATACCTATTCTTCTGAAACTGTTCCAAACAATAGAAATGGAAGGAAAACTTCCAAACTCATTTTATGAGGCCAGCATTACCTTGATCCCCAAACCAGACAAAGACCCCATCAAAAAGGAGAATTACAGACCAATATCCCTGATGAACATGGATGCAAAAATTCTCACCAAAATACTAGCCAATAGGATCCAACAGTACATTAAAGGGATTATTCACCATGACCAAGTGGGATTTATCCCTGGGCTGCAAGGTTGGTTCAACATCCACAAATCAATCAACGTGATACAATACATTAACCAAAGAAAGAACAAGAATCATATGATCCTCTCAATAGATGCAGAAAAAGCTTTTGACAAAGTACAGCATCTTTTCTTGAATCAAAACTCTTCAGAGTATAGGGATCGAGGGTACATACCTCAATATCATAAAAGCCATCTATGAAAAACCTACAGCGAATATCATTCTCAATGGGGAAAAACTGAGGGCTTTCCCCCTAAGGTCAGGAACGCGGCAGGGATGTCCACTATCACCACTCCTATTCAACATAGTATTGGAAGTCCTAGCCACAGCAGTCAGACAACAAAAAGAAATCAAAGGCATCCAAATTGGCAAAGAAGAAGTCAAACTCTCACTCTTTGCAGATGATATGATACTTTATGTGGAAAACCCAAAAGACTCCACCCCAAAAATGCTAGAACTCATACAGGAATTCAGTAAAGTGGCAGGATATAAAATCAATGCACAGAAGTCAGTGGCATTCCTATACACCAACAACAAGACAGAAGAAAGTGAAATTAAGGAGTTGATCCCATTTACAATTGCACCCAAAACCATAAGATACCAAGGAATAAATCTAACCAAAGAGACAAAGGATCTTTACTCAGAAAACTATAAAATACTCATGAAAGAAATTGAGGAAGACACAAAGAAATGGAAAAATGTTCCATGCTCATGGATTGGAAGAACAAATATTGTGAAGATGTCAATGCTACCTAGAGCAATCTACACTTTCAATGCAATCCCCATCAAAATACCATCCACTTTTTTCAAAGGAATGGAACAAATAATCCTAAAATTTGTATGGAACCAGAAAAGACCCCGCATAGCCAGAGGAATGTTGAAAAAGAAAAGCAAAGCCGGCGGCATCACAATTCCAGACTTCCAGCTCTATTACAAAACTGTCATCATCAAGACAGTATGGTACTGGCACAAAAACAGACACATAGATCAATGGAACAGAATAGAGAGCCCAGAAATGGACCCTCAACTCTATGGTCAACTCATCTTTGACAAAGCAGGAAAGAATGTCCAATGGAACAAAGACAGTCTCTTCAACAAATGGTGTTGGGAAAATTGGATAGCCACATGCAGAAGAATGAAACTGGACCATTTCCTTACACCACACACAAAAATAGACTCCAAATGGTTGAAAAACCTCAATGTGAGACAGGAGTCTATCCAAATCCTAAAGGAGAACACAGGCAGCAACCTCTTTGACCTCAGCCAAAGCAACTTCTTCCTAGAAACATTGCCAAAGGCAAGGGAAGCAAGGGCAAAAATGAACTATTGGGACTTCATCAAGATAAAAAGCTTTTGCAAAGCAAAGGAAACAGTCAACAAAACCAAAAGACAACCGACAGAATGGGAGAATATATTTGCAAATGACATATCAGATAAAGGGTTAGTATCCAAAATCTATAAAGAACTCATCAAACTCAACACCCAAAGAACAAAGAATCCAATCAAGAAATGGGCAGAAGACATGAACAGACATTTTTCCAAAGAAGACATCCAAATGGCCAACAGACACATGAAAAAGTGCTCAATATCGCTCAGCATCAGGGAAATCCAAATCAAAACCTCAATGAGATACCACCTCACACCAGTCAGAATGGCTAAAATTAACCAGTCAGGAAATGACAGATGTTGGCGGGGATGCGGAGAAAGGGGAACCCTCCTACACTGTTGGTGGGAATGCTAGCTGGTGCAGCCACTCTGGAAAACTGTATGGAAGTTCCTCAAAAAGTTGAAAATAGAGCTACCATATGATCCAGCAATTGCACTACTGGGTATTTACCCCTAAGATACAAAAGTAGGGATCCGAAGGGGTACGTGCACCCCGATGTTTATAGCAGCAATGTCCACAATGGCCAAACTGTGGAAAGAGCCAAGATGTCCATCGACAGATGAATGGATAAAGAAGAAGTGGTATATATATACAATGGAATAATATGCAGCCATCAAAAGGAATGAGATCTTGCCATTTGCAATGACGTGGATGGAACTGGAGGGTATTATGTTGAGTGAAATAAGTCAAACAGAGAAAGACATGTATCATATGATCTCACTGATATGAGGAATTCTTAATTGTAGGAAACAAACTGAGGGTTGCTGGAGTGGGGGGTGGGGTGGGAGGGATGGGGTGACTGGGTGATAGACACTGGGGAGGGTATGTGCTCTGGTAAGCGCTGTGAATTGTGCAAGACTGTTGAATCTCAGATCTGTATCTCTGAAACAAATAATGCATATATGTTAAGAAAAAGAAGAAGAAGAAGAAGGTAGCGGGAGGGGAAGAATGAAGCGGGGGAAATCGGAGGGCTAGATGAACCATGAGAGACAACGGACTCTTTAAAACAAACAGGGTTCTAGAGGGGAGGGGGGTGGGAGGATGGGTTAGCCTGGTGGTGGGTATTGAGGAGGGCACATTCTGCATGGAGCACTGGGTGTTATGCACAAACAATGAATCATGGAACACTTCATCTAAAACTAATGATGTAATATATGGGGATTAACATAAGAATAAAAAAAAAAAAAAAAAGCCCCATGCCATGTAGATAATGCAGATATTCTAGTTGTCTGGTCAATGTACAAAAAGCAAGCACCAGAGGAGTTAAATCCCATTTAACCAGGACAGTGTAAGAGATCGAGAGGAAACCACTCTTTTATTGATTTCTTATTGCTAGAATTTCATATTCATTTCCTCTTGCTGGATGATAAAGCCAGGGGATGGGAGAGATGGTACATTTACTCAGCTCCCCCTTGCTCAGTCTTGGGAGGGGACAAATTCTTAGCTGGTGGATCCACTGCCTTTGTCTCTTTGCCAACTTGTGCTTTAAGGTTTTCTGGGCATCTTCATCAGTAATTGAAGTTGTGGTGGTTCTGACACTGAGGTGGCTGCTGACCTTGGATCTTGTCTCCTTGATTTTCCTTATCTTTTTCATTGTCATCCTCTGTGGGCTGTCTTCGGCAGGCGGGTCCATGCGAAACAATGATCTGTAACCTGATACCTCCTCTGTCTCAGTGGTCTACCTTGTTCTCCTGTACCCTGGTTGTCAGCACCCTCCATCCCTTCTTCCTGCTCAGGAGTGTTGGAACCCTGGGGTCAGTGCCCATAGGCTGTCCTCACGGAGAGAGATGGGAACTGTGCCTGCGGTTGGGCTGGTGCTGTTGGGCCCGGCCTCTTTGACCCTTCCTTCTTCCCCTCATTGTCACTATTCTGGTGATTGCTTGAGGACCCCTGTGATGTGGATAGCATCTGTAATTGTTACAGTGTGCTGTATATTTATCACCCTGCCCTGGAGCTCCACCAGGGCCCGTCATGTTTGCTGCCTCCTCAAGCTTTTCTCCTTCAACATCAAACTCCAGTCTGTCTCTCTCCTGCACTGTGAAGGTACTTCCTGGGGTTATTCTTCTTTATGGCAATCTGATGTACAGATACATCTTCCTTGGTGTCGTTCCTATTTCTTACTTGAACAATTTTACTGTTTGCTTACCTTCACTGCAATGACCTTGTCCCCATCAATAGGCATCATCAATGTGAGGCTGCCTGAGCCTCCACTCCCTGGGCTGCTGTCCCTACTGCCTGGCTTCATGTGGTGGTATTAAGTTAGGGGTGGTGGGATTGGGAGGCGGGTGGCTGCTGGGTCTGGGCCTCAGTGTTGATGGTTGTGGGGATGGTGACTGGGGCTGGCTGTGACTTCTCGGTGGAGGGTGGTGGCTGGGGAGATGGGGGAGATGGGGGATATGGTAACTTAGCCAGTGGTGGTGGTGGGGCTGCTCTGGGATCAGGGATCTGGGATCTCTCAAGTCCCACTACCAGTGGAACTCTGAATACCTCTCTAAAGAACTTATCTCAAAACACAGTCACATTCTGAGAAACTAGGGGATGGGACTTCTGTTAGGTGAATGTCCACACTTCTGAACTTCAAAGTAGGGTCACAGCCAGCAGCATCAACATCCCCAGGGAACTTGTAAGAAATGCAATTCTAGGCCCCACGTGACCCACTGAAGCAGACACCTGGGAGTGGGGTACAGCCATCTGTGTTCAAAAAGCCCTCTGGGGTATTCTGACCCAGCTACAATTTGAGGGATGACCTTGCCCTAAGAAAAGCTCAGAGGATCTGAATTCCAGAGCCATAGGTGCCTTTGGTGGAAGTTCACCTCTAAATATACATCAGGCAGAGAACGAGAAGGAACGTTTGCATGGTTTTATGCTTATAAAGCACAGAGAAAATGTATTTTATTCATTCTTAGCATAAAGGAGCTGCTACTATAAGGCACCTATCCCTAAGGTGCCCAGAACTGAGCTTGTTTGCCTGAGGTCACACCAGTTGGAGGCTGCGACCCAGGCAAGAAAGGCCAAACCCAGGTAAGCAGGTAGGGCAGGGAGCTGATAGGGCAGGTAGTAGGAGGGAGAGGACAGGTAGCAGGTGGTGCAAAAAGTGCCACTCTTAATTTTTAAGATGGTAAGTGACTCAGCAATCCACCTAGCCTGGAGTGCTGAAGCCAGGATGTAAATTCTGCTTTTCGGACCCTTTGGCCCTGTTAGTACAGATCTTACACTTAGATATAAGTTCCCCTGAGCCACCCTGTCCACCCCCACCCCAAGCACCATTTGTTCCTGGTGTTGGAATCACAGATGCTCTATTTTCTAAAGTCCAACATCTTCCTTTGAACTCTTATAGGCAGCAAATTCCACTCTTTGTTACCCGTGGGTGTCCTGGGTTGTGGTGTGGTGTGGTTTGTGTTTTGTCTTATGATGTGTCTGCATTCACAGGGTCTATCTCCTAACAAAACACAAGTGACTGCCCGGTGTGGGTTAGCTGCTGCCCTGGGCTTGCTGATGCAGTTTCTATTTCTGGAAAGCACTCCTGCCATAGCTCAGCCTGCCAAAACCTCAAGCAGGTGATCACAAAAAGCCTGACTCTCAGTCCTTAAGGCAGGCGTCCTACTGCAGACGGGAGCTCAGTAGCCAGCACCTGCAGGCCAGGAAGGACACCATAAACAGTCAGGGTGCCTACTGTTAGTGCCACCACCACAGCGAGTCTCAAAATGGTGACCTGAGGCTCCTTGAACTTCCCACACGAGGGGCTGAGAGCAGGGTCTCATTTCCTCTTTCTCCATCACTCCTCTCCTTTCAAGTGTCTCATCTCCCACATTTGGGGAAGTGATTTTTACCTAGAGTTTCCAGCTGTCTTTACTTTTTCAAGGTGGCTCACTCTATGGCAGATGGGAGGCATCCTGCCCAAATGCAGACCAGCCCTCGGATGCCCACAGGTGTCCCGGAGCCAGGTCAGCCACCCTTTCCCCCAGGAGAAGCCAACAGCCCCTCCTCTGCTGTCCCTCTGGGCCCAACCCCCAGGCAGCAGCGAGCCCAAGGTAAACTGCCCTCTGCCCGTGGTCACCAGAGATCTAAGGCTGCAGGCTCCCTTCGAAGCTGGGCGCCCAGACAGGATGTGTCCTTGCCTGTGCTTCAATGTCAGTTTGTGCAGGAGAAAGCTCAGCTGTCTTTCCGACTTTGTCAGCAGGAGGTGCCTGGCCCCTGTCCCTCAGTGTCGGTGGCACATGTGCTTAGCATGTTGCCCTGGGTTGTGACATCATCTGCTGTTCTGCTCTCAGTTACTTCCTTCTGGCCCAGGGGAACATGCCATGCATCATCAGTCCTGGCTGGCCTCTTGCTGGTGCAGGACTGAGACTTCTCTGAGCAGGACTGGGGCTTTCTTAGAAACTCTGGCCCTGAAACTTTCTCGGACTGGGGAGGAGTTTTCAAGAGCAAAGCCACGGACACCAACAGGCAGCCGTGTGGTTGTGCAGAAAGGACAGGGCTGGAACCTCACCTCTGCTGTGGACCAGCCCAGTCACCTCAGACCAGTGGCCCATCTACACAGCACTCACTCAAAAATGACTAAGGGTGCTTACTCTGGGCCGGGCACTGTTCCAGGCACCGGGACACAGCAGCGAAAGCTTGACAAGGTCCCTGCTTCTGTGGGACTTCTCTCCTCGTTGGGGAGACAATCCACAGCAAATAGACAAACCAGAACAGCATCGTGGCGAATGATGAGTAAAATACAGAAAATTTACAATCAGGGTTGGTGATGGGGGCTGTAGCCACTGCAGGGATACTTAGTGCAGTGTCTTCCCCGTAGGAAGATCTGATTATTATGCATCGTAATAACTGTGCGACTCTCAGTCCTCTCAGTGACAAGGAAGTGCTGCCCGGAGCAGGGCATCCCGCCTCCAGTCCTCACTTAGAGTCCTCACAGAGCAGTGACACTCCCCTTCTCGGCCTTGTGACGAAGGACTGGAAGAATAAAGGCCGACTGATGAGCAGGGCGGGTGTTCTGCTCAGCGGGGAAGTGGGCATGAGACTAGCAGCTCAACTTTGCCGGGCAATACCGGCGCCAGGCCTATTTCCTCACTGAGTTCTTGCTGTTAACCCACAGCCAACCTGGTCTCTCTGGTGGAGGCCCGTGACTGCAAAAGTCCCCTGCAGCATGCCTGCAGACCAGTCTGGTGGGACTCCTGATCTGTCTCCAACAGGGTCCTGAGTGCACCTATCGGTGGCCTGTGCCCTACACCACGAACAAGGAACACAACCCCCATGAAGAGGGGCCACAGTGTGATTGCATTTAAAATCAGTTTCGCTCAAAACCTGTTCTTAAATGTTTATAAAAGAATGGGACAGAGGTCTTTTAGGAAAGTGGTGTATGTGAAAACCAGTCAGGGGAACTTGTTTAAGGAAAGGGAATCCTTCTGGAACTGGGAAAGTGTTCCTTAGGAAGGAGGGGTCAAAGTCTGAGGACAGGACCGGAGGAGTCTGAAGCTCAGAGAATGGGAGGAGGGCGGCAGGGACAAGACCAGGAGGATGCTGGTGGCCAGGTGGTGGCACCACGAACTGGCAGGACAGGGCGTGTGAGGCGCTAAGTCATGTGCCGCCAGAGGCCCCTTTGGAGACAATGTTTTGGTATAAGGAAAGCTTTGTCTTTCCTTTCTTTGTTTTTCTTTTTCTTCCTAAGGGGGATTGAGAAAACATTTCCCCAATCTCCAGCTAAGGGGTTATGGTTGGGTTGACAGTGGACGGGAATTAGGGACACTGTTTATTCTGCTCAGCCCTGTACTATTTCCAGTCTACAAACTGTATGCCAACACAGCCAAGAGATTTAGGAAAACAAAACACACTAACCTCAAAGCATGTACAAAGACGCAGCCCCACACATCCAGAGTATAAAGCTTTTGGCCCTGGGGCCTCCATCCTATGGAGCCCATTATTTTTCCGGACGTTTCCTAAGCAGTGTGGTTCTGCCAGGCAAGGACTGGTTGGAGACACTGAAGCAAATCTGACACTCCAGGGGTCCATCTCTGTGGGTTTGCTTTGAAGCATCACAGGCTTTTCTGATATCAGAACTGAATACCACTTGTTTCCGTAGTAGTACACCCCTGCAATAACAACACAGTTGGGTGACATCATGTCTTCATTCCAAAGACCCTGGGAGCAGCACCTGCACCACCACTGCTGGGGACAGGGTGGGGGTTTGGGGTCCTGGGATAGCTCTTCCAGGCCGCGCTGCCTCTGGAAATCACCACAGGCATACGTCTTTTTGCGCTTTGCTTTATTATGCTTCGAGGATACTGTGTTTTTACAAATGGAAGGTCTGTGGTGACCTTGCAGAGAGCAAGTCGATTGGTGCCATTTTTCCAACAGCATTTGCTCACTCCGTGTCTCTGTGTCACATTTTGCTAATCCTCACAATATTCCAAGCCTTCTCCTTACTACTGTATTTGTTATGGGGACTTGTGATCAGTGATCATGACTCACTGGGAGCACAGAGGATGGTTAGCCTTTTTTAGCAATAAAGTATTTTTAATTAAGGCATGCACATTGCTATTTTAGACATAATGCTGTTGCACACTTAATAGACCACAGTAGAATGTGAACATAACTTTGGTGTACACTGGGAAGCCAAACAATTCATTTGACTCGCTGTCTTGTGATACCTGCTGTGTTGCAGTGGTCTGGAACTGAACCCTCGGTGGCTCCGAGCTGCAGATGCCCTCGACGTTGTCAGCTCTGCCTGACACACCATCACAGCAGGAGGGTCGTGAAGAGCGCGAGTCTGCCACCCAACACGAGACACAACTGTTTAACGGGACAGACCTATTTCCAGGACAGAGATGCTGATTTGGTAAGATTTGGGCAATGTGCCTAGATTTGTTCTTTTCTGTTTGTCCCAATCTATGTTTCTCCCCCTTCACAGATCGCTCATGTCCCAACTTCTTACCTGAATCTCTCTCTGCAGCACCAACCCAGAGTTTAATAAGTGGCATGTCTTAAAATGTCAAACGGGTGAACGAAAGGGTTCAGAGGATACCAGCTCAAAACATGCCACTTCAGCATGATTGTTTTGAGCTAAAGGCATTTGAGATTCAACAGATGCAGAAGGAAGCCTTCCAGGAGCTTTCCTTATCTGAATAAAAGCAGAAACTTCTGAGAAATGAGGACTGCCATAAATCCCCTCTCCTGGGGAAGTTTTACTGCTGGGAGGAAGACAAAAAGTTGGCACCGAGATGGACCTGCACAAACAAACCTTCTTCCATTAGCCGCCCCCCCCCCCCGTATATTTACCTTCCCACAGTTTGCCACTCTTGGAAGCCTAAACCTTTCCTTCATCTTGTCACCCTACAAACAGCTACGGAAGTGCTCGCAGTAACCTCAGTAAGAGTGGTGACACAAGCTCTGTGCTTTCAGGGACAAATCCCTGTAAAGGGGATTTGTGCAGTCCACGTTTGGGAAACGGAGCCCTGGAAGCCCCCTACACACCACCAGCTGCTCCAACAGTCTCTCACTGGTGGACTCATCACAGAGCCAGCAATGGCTCAGTGGCCTCCACTCTCACTTAAGCTGAGGCGCGAGGTCCTCACCAGGGTCCGGATTTATCCAGTTGACGTTGCCTGAGACACACTCCACCTGCTCTGACATGCAACCCAGAAAGCGAGTTGTCTGTAGGCTGCCACGTGAGGGTGTCCAGCAGCTCGGCCTCCCACTCCACCAGACATTCCCACCACTGGAGTGTCTCCTGTCGGTTAACGCAGGACATCAGTACCCTCCACAAAATGGCAGGACAGTAAATGAGAGGAGGAACAGGGAATGGAATTTACTCTGAGTTCCCACCACACACTTAATTTTCACACAACCCACCAGAAATAACCACTGTTATCCCCACTTCAGAGATTGGCAGGCTGAGACTTCCAATTTCTCACCAGGGTCACAGGCGAGTAAATGGAAGAGCTGAGATTGGAACTCAGGTTTGTCTGGCTCATTCTACTTTTTTTTTTTTTTTTTTTTGGTCAGAGTTGACCCAAATCTCAAAAACAGTTGACACAACTTTACCAAGAATATCTGAGAGATGAAATTAAACTTAAAACAAAAACTGAGCTGTGACCATTCAAATGCAGTTTTGCTAATGCCTCCCATTCTGATTCCATTGTTTTATACTAATTAGCCGTTGAGCTAAAAGGGAAACTCCCCAAATCTAGCAACACCCTCAACATTTGCCACAGTGCCAAATTATTCTAGGTCCTAGGAAAACACCAACATTGTTCTGTTTGTATGAGGAATATTCAAGTATGTACATGCTTGAAATAAAATCCAGTTTCCCAAGGGATATTTTCCAGTTTCCTGATTTAAAAAAAAAAAAAAAAAATGCCTCTTTCATTTGAACTGGTCCTGAGAATGTTGGTTTAGTTAGAAAGTGGGGTTGCCAATGAAGTGCCCTCCTTGTTCAACAGCTGGACCCTTGCCTTCCCCTCAAAAGATAAGGTTTGAGGTAATTAATGAGTTTTTGGGGGCTCTTAGGCTGGATGGCCCATTTAAAAGGATACCCCGTGAAATTTCTTATTAAAAAAAAAAGTCATGATTTAGGGGTCTGCAAGGACTTCAGGAAAGGAACAGACTCATCTCCCTAGAAATGTCTATAGAAAACACTAGAAAACTCAGAAAGCAAGGAAGAGAGAGAGAAGAGATAGAAAGCATTGACTTCTCTCTTGGGCTTTATACATGAGGATTCATACTGAAAAGTTAAGTAAGGAAAATTAAGTGGATTCTCTCAGATTTAGATGCCCTAATTATTCAGATTTTAGACATCGAAAGAACTAAATCAAGTTTTTGCTTTACTTACAGAGGCAGCCGTGTAGTAGGAAAACTATAAGCACATAAAATTTTTATTGAGATTCCTGAAGGAAAAGTACCTTAGGCTGGGTTCTCCCAGAACAATCGCTGAGACAAGGATTTGGGGGCAAGTAGCTTATTTGGAAGTCATTCCAGGAAGCAGGAGTGGGAGAAGGGAGATGAGCCACAGGAGAACAGCCAACAAAAGATGCTGCAGTGTGGTGTTAACACTGTGGGCCATGGGGCTGGATCCCACCAGGAACTTTCTGGGACAACGCACATCCTACTCCTCCCACCAAGGGGTGAGGATGCTGGCGTACCTACTTAACAAGCCCCATCCCCCCTTGGGATGGGGGAGGGATTAGGAACATTCCTCAGTGGCTGCATGTGTAAACTATTAATTTAAGTGGTTAATGAAAATAATAATTGAATTCTGTGGAGTCAGAGACTTGGTGGTCAGCAAGAAGCCTGTATTCCAGTCTCTGGACATGTCTCTCATGTGCTTTCCTCTCCTGTGGTTGGTGCCCGTAATGGTCTCTATGGGGAAATTTTTGGAACAGCTCCTCTCAGTACCACAACGACCTTATCATGTCCTCTGAAACACTTGATTCAGATTGCTAGCCCAGGGTCCTCACTTTGGGCACCTTGGTCCTGAGGTACTCTCCAGAGCTTTGGCAGCCACCTGATAGTGGCATAGCTGAATGTGTCCTCAGAGTGACCATTTCAATTTACGACCCAATTCCAGGATTTGTAGAGGGTCAGCCCGTAGACCTGTCCACCGAGGGCAAAATTGTTGGCCTCAAATAAACCACCAGCTCTTGCTTAGCCTCACTGGAAAAGATCCAAAGCCGGCCCAACCTCACCACTCACAGCCCTGTTCCCTCCTGTGTGGACCCAGCATCTTGTGCCAGAGGCCAGGGTCCCATTCCCTGTCTCCCTGGCCAGCCTACACATCCTGCCGGCCTTGAACCCCAAATATCCAGCTGGCCTGTAAAATCAGGTTCTGCCTCTGCCATAGCCCGCAGCCCACCTTCCTCAGACCCCCATCATCACTGTCCTCATCAATCCAGGTCCTTCTGTGAGGCCTGAGAGCTCAGACCACAAACATCATCTCTCTGCATCAGGGTTCTGAGACATTCCCTTCCTATACTATGTTGTCCTACACACACACACACACACACACACACATTCACATACATAATTTGCATGAAAAATTCATGTGTGAAAATATTTTTAAATGTAATTTAGGACTATAAAATATTCCAACTTGCATGAAAATATTCTTAAATGCTGTTTAGCACTAGAAAAGTGACCCACCTCACTGAGTTGTCTTCTTAAGTCTTTTTATTTCTTCCCAATTATTTTATTGTGGTGGTTAAATACACATAACATAAAACTCACATCTTAATAATTTTAAGTGTACAACTCAGTAGTATTAAATACATTTGTACTGTTGTACACCCACCACTACCATCCATCTCCAGAATTCTTTTCAAAATCTTGCAAATTTGAAATTCTATCACCATTAAACAGTAACTCCCCATTCTCCTGTCCTGGTGGTCCCTGGACCATTCTACTTTCTGTTTCTATGAATGAGACTACTCTAGGTCCCTCAAATAAGTGGAATCACACAGCATTGTCTTTTTGTGGCTGACTTATTTCACTTAGCATAGTGTTCTTAAGGTTCTTTTGTGTTAGAGCAGGTGTCAGAATCATCTTTTTCAAGGCTGAATGATATTCCAATGTGTACCACATTTTGTTTATCCATTCATCTGTCAGTGGACACTTGGGTTGCTTCATTTGGCTATTTTGAATAATGCTGCTATGAACATGGGTGTACCAATACCTCTTTGAGTTTCTCTTTTTTAGTTCTTTGGGGTTTATAACCAATAGTGGAATTGATGAACCACAGAATTCTACGTTTAATTTTCTGTAGAGCCATGAGTTTTCCACAGCGGCTGCACCATTTTACATTCCTGCTGGCAGTGCGAAAGGGTTCCATTTCCTCCACATTTTTGCAAACATTTGTTATTTTCTGGCTTGGGGGTTTTTTGGGGGGTTGCTTTTACTTTTGTTTTGGATAGTAGCCATTCTAATGGGTATAGTATCTCATTGTAGTCTTGATTGGCATTTCCCTAGTGCTAAGCACATTTTCATGTGCTGGACCATTTGTGTATCTTTTTTCGGAGAAATGTTTATTCAAGTCCTTTACACTTTTGTAATCAGGTTGTTTGATTTGGTTGTTGTTGAGTCTTAGGGGTTCTCTGTATATTCTGGATATTGGTCCCTTATCAGATATGTGATTTGCAACCATTTTCTCTTATTACTTGAGTTCCCTTTTTACTGTCAATAATGTCTTCTGATGAAAAATTTTTTGTTTAATTGCACAAAATCCAATTTTTCTGTTTTTCCTTTTGTCGCCTGTGCCATTGGTATCCTATCTAAAAGATCATGGCAAAATCCGATGTTATGAAGCCCTTTTCCTATGTTTTCTTCCAAGAATTTTAGAGTTTTAGCTCTTACATTTAGGTATTTGATCCCTTCTGAGTTAACTTTTGTATACAGTATTAGATAAGGGTCCAGCTACGTTCTTTGTCATGCAGATACCCAATTTTTCCAACACCACTTGTTGAAAAGACTGTCTCTTCCACATTGAATGGCCTGGCACACTTATCAAAAATCATTTGACCCGGTGCCTGGGTGGCTCAGCTGGTTAAGCGTCTGCCTTCGGCTCAGGTCATGATACCGGGGTCCTGGGATCGAGCCCCGCATTGGGCTCCCCCTGCTCTGCGGGGAGCCTACTTCTCCCTCTGCCTCTGCCTGCCACTCCCCTGCTTGTGCTCTCTCTCTCTGTGTCAAATAAATAAATAAAATCTTAAAAAAAAAAAAAAGTCATTTGACCATATATGTGAGAGTTTATTTTTGAGCTCTCTATTCTATTCCATTGGTCTGTATGTTTGTATCACACGACTTTGTTTACTGTAGCTTTGTAGTAAGTTTTGAAATCAGAAAGTGAGAGTCATCAAACTTTTTTTTTCCAGATTGTTTCATATATTTAGCGTCCCTTGAAATTTCATATGTATCTTAGGACGGGATTTTTATTTGTACAAAAATTAGCATTGGGATTTTGATAGGGCTTGTACTGAAACCATAAATCATTTTGGTTAGTATTGACATCTTAACAAAATTAAGTCTTCTAATGCCATGAACATGAATGTCTTTCCATTAATATGTCTTTTTAAATTCTTTTCAGCAATGTTTTATAGTTTTCAATGTACAAGTCTTTCAACTTCTTGGTTAAGTAAATTCAGAATTATTTTATTAGTTCTAATACTATTAAAAATAAATAGAATTATTTACTTAATAACAAATAAATAATCAATTCAATTGTGCTTTTTAAATTTCCTTTCAAGATTGTTTATGGTTAGTATATAGAAATGCATCTGATTTATGTGTGTTATTTTTGTATCTTGCTACTTTGCTGAACTCATTTTTTTGTTTATACAAGGTTTTTATGCTATCTTTAAAGTTTTCTACATGTAAGATCATACTATCTGTGAACAAAGGTAATTTTACTTCTTCCTTTCCAATATGGATACCTTTTATTTCTTTTTCTTGCCTAATTGCTCTGGCTAGAATTTCCAGTATTATGTTGAATAGAAACAGTGAAAGTGGGCATCTTCTCCTTGTTTTTTGATCTTAGAGAAAAAGTTTGCAGTATGTTCAGTATGGTGTTCACTATGAGATTTCATATATAGTTTTGTTTTGTTTTGAGATAGTTTCCTTCTACTCCTGGTTTCTTGAGAGTTTTTATTATGGAAGGGTGTTGAACTTTGTCAAATACTTTTTCTGCATCAATTAAGATGATCGTGTGGTTTTTTTCCTCATTATTCTCTTATTGTGGTGTGTTCTATTGATTGATTTTCATATGCTGAAGTACATTGAAGCATCCCTGTATTCCAGGAAAAAAAATCCAACTTGGTCATGGTGTATAATCTTCTTAATACGTTGCTCAGTTCAGTTTGATATTTATTTGTTGAGGATTTTTTTGCATCAATGTTCCTAAGGGATATTGGTCTGTAGTTTTCTTTTCTGTAGTGTCTGGCTTTATTATCAGGGCAATGCTGGCTTCATAGAATTAATTAGGAAGGGTTCCTCAACTTCAATTTTTTGAAAGGATAGGTGTTAGTTCTTCTCTTAATATTTTGTAGAATTCATCAGGAAACCCTGATGAACCAGAGTCAGAAGATGTTTGATTATAGATTCCACTCTTCTTACTATTTACAGGTGTGTTAAAATTTTCTGTATCTTCATGACTCAGTCCTTATAGGTTTGTGTTTTTAGAATTTGTCTATTTTGTCTCAGTTATCCAATTTTTTGATGTACAGTTGTTCATGATACTCTCTTATAATCTTTTTTTATATCTGTAGAATTAGTAGTAATGTCCCCACATTAATTTCTGATTATAATCAGAAATTACTATACTCAATAATTATACTCAATAATATAATAATTTGAATCATTTTTTTCCTGAGCCAATCTAAGTAAAGGTTTGTCAATTTTATTGATCTTTTCAAAGAAACTTTTGGTTTTGTTGAATTTCTGTATTATTTTTCTTTTCTCTAGCTTATTTATCTTTGCTATAATTTTTTATCAGAACTGAGAGACAATAATCTTTTGTTGTTTGATCCACCCAGTCTGTGGTACATTGTTATGGCAGCCCTAGCAGACTAACACATTGAAACATTTATTTCAAAGAAGAGCTACTCAAGAGTGTTTTGGGGATATTGGCAAGTGCATTGAAACCCTGACAACACCCCAAGAGTGGACATGAGGCTTTTGAGCCTCCATGTGAGGGACCCAAGGTTTAGAGAAATTAAAAATGTCTCTAAGTTCATGTGAGTGGTGAGCAGAATAAGTTTCAACCTTCACTGGTAGACTGCAGGGATCATGTGCTGAGCTGTGATAGGGACTTTTAAACATCCCTCATACCATTCAAATGTGTTTGCATGTTTCCAGCTGAAATGAAAAACAAAGATGAGATCTTTCATGGAAGCTGGAAAAGGATCTGGAAATCTCTACTTCTCATCCTCTTCATCACTGACAGCTAGCACAGATAGTGTTTGCCATGTGCCAACACTCTCCAAGGGCCTGATGGAATTTTCCACTGAATCTTGTGGCAATTTCTAGTACCAGCACCGCTATTAATGAGATAGAGTCTTAGGAACCAAGGCCTTATGGAAGCTGGGTAAACTGCCCAAACTCCTTCTACAGAGATGACCCCTCCAGAGAGGGTGATAGTGTGAGTACATTAGGGAGCGACAGGCTGAGGAACTGTGTCCCATGGGTGACAGTCCAACCATGAAGTCACTGAACATCTGTGAAACTGGGCAAGTGGGTGCCCAAAGCCATGGAAAGAGAACATCCCTCCTCACCAAATAATATGCAACAATTTCTCTCATTGGGCCTCAGAAGGCAGCAGAAAAGGGACACCAAGAAGACCAGGACCAAGGTGGCCTGAGCCAAGGGGTCTGAGGTACACCCTTAGTACCTTAGTCCCCTCGTCCTCAGCCAAGGAGCCCCATTGTCTTCTCCACAAAAGCCTTCCCTCTGGAGGCCCAGATCTACTCTAGTGCCTTCATGAAGCCCACCCTGATCCTTAACACCCCCCCACATCTTACTCTGCTCAAATGCCATAACAGAGTACCACAGACTGGGTGGCTTAACTACAGAAATATGTTCCTCACAGTTCTGGAGGCCAGAAGTTCAAGATCAAGATGCAGCTGATTCAATTCCTGATGACAGCCCTCTTCCTGCCTTGCAGAAAGCCACCTCCTCACTGTGTCCTCACATGATGGAGAGAGAGTGAGTGCTGGTGTCTCTTCTGATAAAGTCAGCAATCCTACTGGATCAGGGCCCCACCCTTATAACCTCATTTAACCTTAATTACCTTTATGAAGGCCTTATATCCAAATATAGTCACATTGGGGGTTGGAGCTTCAACATAGGAATTTTGGGGAGGCACAATCATTTAGTCCATAACATCTTATCTTCCACCCTTAGTCCCCCAAAATTCATGTCCTTCTTGCACGCAAAATACATTCATTTTATCCCAACAGCCTTTAACCCCAATGAGTTAGAGTGTTAACTTGTCCCAAGATCATTTCTAAAGTCTAAAGTCCAAAATCCCATTTACATATCATTTAATGGGTAAGAATCTAGGTGAGATTCAAGGTACAGTTTTTCTGAGACAAAATTCTTTTCCAGCTGTGAACCTGTGAACCAGACAAGTTACATGCTTCCAAAATATAATGGTGGGAAAGGCATAGGTGAGACCACTTTTCAAAAAGGAGAAATAGGAAAGAAGGAAGGGTGACAGGTCCCCAGCAAGTCCAAAACCATCCAGGCAAATTCCATTAGATCTTAAGGCTGGAGAACAACCATCTTTGGCTTGGTGACCTGCCAAGGGGTGGCAGGCTCACTCCCATGGTCCTGTGGGGCAGCCTGGATCTTTCAGCTCAGTAGAAAGCAACCCCTGCCCCCACAGTTCTCTGCAAGGTCCCTGCCCTCCAAAACCGAGAAGGAAACAGCCCTGCACCCTGGGTCTGTGGTGGGAGTGGCAGACATAATGATCTCTGACTTTCCTCTGAGGTCATTCTTTGATTTTTTTTTTTTTTTTTTTTTTTGGAAGCGTAAAGTTTGTTCACAGCCAAATAGCTCTATCATCCAATCCTGTTAGAACCAAAGAAATCCCACGGCCATCCTTCCTTCTGTCCCATTCTCTCTTTCCCTTTAGTTCAAGCTGGCATTGTCTCTGCTGGAATAATCCCACCTCTATGCCTAGCTTCTGCAGAGGTGGCTGGTTAAATCTGTGGCTCACACCCACACAAATCTCCTTATCGATATGAACAGACTGAGAACTTTCCAAATCCTTCATTTCTGGCTCCTTTTTGCTTAACAATTCCTCCTTCAATTCATCTCTCTCCTCACATTTTACTGTGATCCCTCAGGAGAACCCAGACCAAATCATCAACATTTTACTTAGAAATGTCCTCAGGTAAATACCCAACATCAGCACTCACAGTTGTGTCTTCCACAAACACTGGAACACAACTCAGCCAAGTTCTTTGCCACTTTATAGCAAACAGTGCCTTCCCTCCACTTTCTAATGACATTGCTTATTTCCAACTGAAAGCCCACCAGGATGGCCTTTAATGTTTACATTTCCACCAACCTTCTGCCCATGATTATTTACATATTCTCTAAGAAGAGGGAGACCTTCTCTGCAGCTCTCCTGTTTTCTTTCTGAATCCTCCCTAGAATCCCCTTCAACGCCATGTTCTACCCACAGGCCCTTCACTGTCCTCTAGGCCTTTTCTAGCAGCCTCCACCCATTGCCCAGTCCCAAAGTCTTTCTTCCTATTTGGGATTTGTTACAGCAGCTCCACACATCCCAGTGCCAAATCTGTCTTAGTCTGCTTGGCTGCTAACAAAATACCACAGACTGGGGGACTTTAACTACAGAAATATGTTCCTCATGGTTCTGGAAGCTGGAAGTCCAAGAACAAGTTGCCACTGATTCCCTTCCTGGTGACAGCCCTCTTCCTGCCTTGCAGACAACCACCTTCTCACTGCATCTTCACATGGTGGAGAAAGAGTGATTTCTGGTGTCTCTTCTGATAACGTCACCAATCCTATTGGACCAGAGCCCACTTTATGACCTCATTCAAACTTAGTTACCTCCATAAAGGACCTATCTCCAAATACAGTCACATCTCAGGTTAGGGCTTCAACATGTGAATTTGGGGGAGACACATTCCATCCATAGCACCCCCAAACCTTCCCCATCAGGATTATCTCTAGGGTACCCCAAGAATGTCATCTGCATTTCCTCCTAGATTTGGCCATTCCTCCTTTTGCCAGATCTACCCCCACTATGGACTCTGTGGCTTCTTAATGGTTCCTTCATGGAGGTGACCTGCCTCTGTGCCAGGACGTGGCATGCATGTAGTTTAGTTCTTGATTGAGAACACTGCATATTCAGCATGGTGTGAGTCACAGCCAATGGCAGAAGAATCAACAAAGTAGTCAAAAACCCACAAGGTTGGTAAATTCCTTTGCTATGGAAGGCTTCTGCTTCTCTGCCCCTTTGATAGATGATACACATGGGGTTGCATTCAGAGCACAGACTCAGCCAGGCTGTCCAGGTTCAAATCCCAGCTTTACCATTTTTTAGCTATGTGACCTTGGGCAGGACATTTAACTTCCCTATAACATGGGGACAATAGTAGCCCCTACCTCACAGGGCAGCTGGGAGGATACAATGAGCTAATATGTGTGTTTGGCACAGGGCAAAACCTAAGGGTGTCAGCTATCCCATCACAAAGACCAGTGACCCTACACTGTCACTAGGCCAACACTCCACTTCCAGCACCAACAGGGCGTGTCCCCTTAGCAGGACAAGAGCCCTTAGTTCTCTCATTCCCTTTGAAGACTCTCCAGGTGCAAGAACAGTCTGATGCAGGCATGCTCTGGGATGACCTGAGGTCCCCTTTGGTTCCTCACAAGACTGTACCCACCCTGCTGGCAGAGGAGGAAAAGGCTAGTTTCTATGCACAACCCCCACCAGCACTTAGCACAGTGTCTTACACATGTACACCTACACTACATGTTTTTCAATTAATGAATGCATGAGTAAAGAAACTGATCTGATTACATAGTTGTTAGTAACAACTATTTTTTATGTAGTTACATGAATTGCTTTATTATCTTTAGATTTTTCTCTGAAATAGTACTTTTCCTAAATGTATATAAAATGATCACCTCTGGGAGATTGCTCTGCCTTATTATCATCTGAAGAAATGTAATTTCTCCTCTGAGATCTTTCTCTCAAGAGCCAGAGTCACTGGAAAAACCAGTAGACGCCATCACAGAATTTCTGACGGTAGGTAAAGCCTGGCTAATGTTGTGCATCAGAAAATAGTGATTCCTTCTACCAACTATATATAATCCCTTAAATACACCTCCCGATGGGCTGTTTAGTTTAGGAAATTGTAGAGACAACTGAAAAAAGAACAGGAAGCAGAGAAAAATGGGAGTTGCATTGCTGGGTACTACAGAATGCCAAGCCTACTCCAGTGGGTCTGTTTTCAGGTGCAGATTTTATGAGTAAGATTACCTCCTTCCCATTCACCCCCATGAAACAAATGCCAAACCTTTAAAGAAATACGAGATTATACTCCCCCTTGGATCCCTCATACCTCAATCTTCCCATCAGAACAACAGGTTTTATGTCAAGAGCAGAATGTAGTGGGGCAACAATGGTGTGATTTAAGGAATGTTTGGATTAAGTCAGGTTTCTCAGAAGGCATCCCTGACCGAGATTGGTGGGCAGTAATTATTAAGGAAAGGTTCTCAGGGAGAGGGAAGGAGGCAGTGGGAGAAACAGGACAGGAAGGGGGAGGAGCCAAGCATACATGGAGGATTCAGAGTCCAGAGTGCTAACCATTACACGATGGAAACCACTTGCATGGAGGATTCAGGCCAAGTTCTGCAGACCATGCTCTGGCCTGTCCACAGGCCCTCTGGAGTGTGAGTTTCAGCTCAGAGTTTTGGGGACCGCAGGCATAGGTGGTCTTTCATATTCCCACAGGGGCAGGCATTGCCCATGGGCTGCAGGTGAGTTGGGCACAAGGATACAAAAACGCCCAGACGTGAGTCCTGTGCTGGTCGGTGGGGCAGCATCCACTGAAGAAGAGCTGCCATGGTGCAGGCAGTTGTTCCACAGCAACTGAAGAGCAGGGAACCCAGGATGCATGAAGGGGTCAGAGGGCTTCTGGTGAGCCCAGCACTGCTCACAACTGGGACTCATCAGGGTAGTTGACACCCTTGTTCCAAAGGACAAGTGTGAATTCGATCAAAGGACAAATGAACAGGGCCAACTTCCCATCCTTGCACTGAAGCCACTGGCCAATAGGAGACTGATAAAAAACAAGGCTGCCACCCAGTCTCAGACCCAGCCTGAAGCCCCCAGCTGGGGAACTCAATAGGGAAAAGACTCCTGGCCTGGTGTCCCAGAGTTTATGTCCTCTGGGCAGGACACCTAGCTAACTACCTTCAAATCCACCTTGCTATGGACTTACCTCTCCTCCAGCCTTGTTTGAGAGTCTCTCCTTGGATAAGCAGCTTGGTGTGGAAGAAATGGTAGGAACCTTGGCAGCAGACCCACATTAAATTAACTAACCTCTCCAAGTTGCATTTCTCTGGTGAGCAAAATAAAGGTAATTGCCCTACTTCTCAGGGAAATGATAACAAGTGGAGATAACACAAGTGGAGATAACACAAGTAAGGCATTTACCTACAGAAAATAGCATTAGGAATTTTAGTCCTTATCATTATTCCCTTGTCCTGGGAGAGAAGGCCTATACACCAAGCCTGGTACTCAGGTTCACTAATGTGTAGGACTGTACCTGGCACCTCTTGGGGGAGGTTCTCCTGGATTCTAGCACAGAGCTGCTGCATACTGCTCTCCGTACCCAGATCCCTCCATGCCTCTCTGTGCCCAGCCTGCCGCCGGGCCTCCCAGCAAGCCCAGAACCCCACCGGCTCCTTCCTCAGACACTGTCTAGCTGTTCTTCACACCCCTGACTGTCTTCAGCTGGGACTGCTGCAGATTACTCAGCAGGCCTGCAAGTCCCTGCTTTCTTGTCTCTGCTCCTTCCTATCAGTGCCATCTTGTTGGGTGCACAGTCCTGGGTGTCTCAGTTTGCAACCAAAGAATAGCAACACTCTGTATGTAGAAAAGAAAGTTAGCGGGGCGCCTGGGTGGCTCAGTCGTTAAACGTCTGCCTTCAGCTCGGGTCATGATCCCAGGGTCCTGGGATCGAGCCCCGCATCGGGCTCCCTGCTCCGTGGGAAGCCTGCTTCTCCCTCTCCCACTCCCCCTGCTTGTGTTCCTGCTCTCACTGTGTCTCTCTCTGTCAAATAAATAAATAAAATCTTCAAAAAAAAATTAAAAAAAAAAAAAAGAAAAGAAAGTTAGAATGTCATGGGCTCCCAGAGCAGGAAAGAACTTTGGCCCAAGTAAAGTTGTTTGTAGCAGTGTTTATGGTAGGCATAGGGTAAGTCATGCTACAGAAACAAACAACCACAAAATTTCAGGAGCTTAACACAAAAAGCATTTAATTCCCACTCATTCAGAAGCTATTGCCCATCTGGACAGTTCTTTGAGGTGACTGTGCGTTCAGTGACCCAAGAGTTCAGGAGAGCATTTTGGTGGCCCTGGCATCTGTGGTCTCCTCCATGGCTGCCGTGGCTGGGGAAAGAGTCAGGAGGGCCAAGCAGGGTCCAACTGCCTGGGATGACTTCCACCCACATCTGCGTGCCCTCACCAAGAAGAAAAGGAGAATCGGATGTCACACCACGGAACATTTCTTTTCCCCAGAATTAAACTTTACATAGAACCTCAAACAGGATGCTTCTCTGTTTTAAGAGGAAAATCACGGAGAGTTCTCTTGAAAGCCCTCTTCCCACCCCCTCCTTGACCCCCTTCTTGAGGGACCAGCCTCAACTTTCTGTCTCTGTGGAGCATAGGGGGCAACCCAGTGAGAGGGTCCACATCCTTTCTTTGACACATTCGAAAAACAGCAGCAGACCTGGGGGCTCCTAGCCATCACAAAGCGCGGGCCTGGAACCATCCCAGTGACTCTTTGCTCAAGGACTGACCTGTAGCATTTTTTAAAGGACAACAGAGTAGATGAAGTCGTCCCCCATCATGGACTTCAAAAGAAATGCTGTGCAATGTGATTACACAATTCTATTTAAATAGTAATGCAGGGTGAGGAAAGGGAATATCTCAATACATCCATATCTTGAAAAGCCTTTGAAGTGCTCGTTGGTACCCAAGAAAGTTTAGAAATTCATCAGATCTTAGAAAATGTCAGAGGAAAGTGCATGATAACCAGAGTCAGGATGTTAAGTAAAGAGACAGGAATTAATCTCCATTCATTAATAGGATGCTGAAGTGACCTTTAAATTAAATCAAAGTCATATCACTGAAGAAAAGGACTTTATTATGAAGTTTCCTCCCACCCACAGCTTCTACCCTCACTCTTTTGCTGCTGGAGCCTCAGGAACATTTCCCTGCTCCCTCTGGCCCTTCTCTGGCTGAGAACAGAGTGCATGTCAGAGGAAGCCAAACATCTGTGCAGACTGAGTCACTCTCCATGGGGCCAAACCCAAACCCATTCCCTTTCCTCACACCCTCCCTGTTTCTAGAAAAGCTCTGAGGTCCCCACGCACCTGTCTCTTCCAAACCCACCACCTGCTCCTCCAGCCCACCTGCTGTGGCACCCTGCTCGCTGGACCAGCCCTGTCCTGGTCCCCTTCCCCATCCTCTCCCTGACCCAGGGCCAGCTGGACTGTAGTCAAGTGCCTCCCAGGTGGTCTAGCCCCAGCTTTGGCTTCTTCCAGCAACTGCTACTAGATGTGCTTCTCCACAGCACTGCGCCAGGGAAGACTCTTTCCTCTTATAAAACCTCCTGCCAGATCCCAGCAGAGCCTTCACACTTCCCCAGATGTGTCCAGAACCTTCCTGACTTCACAGAGGCATCAGTGCCTTGCTCTTGCCAGAGATAGCCACCAACCTTTCCTCACTGCTGATGAAAACTTGCCATCCTTTTGACCTTCAATGCTGAATCTTTGGTTTCCTTCCTGCCAACACAAGCCCTGCACCTTTTCTCACCCTTCCCTGCTGGCTCATGCCTTAGATGGTATTTTATGGGCATTCCTTTTATCCTGCCTTCTATGCTGGGCACAGGGATTGTGTCCGTGTAATCTTGCCTCCCACAGAGGATGAGACTGCTAACTACACAGACCCAAGAGCGTGCACACACTTACACACATACACACATAATACGCCTGCACACAGGTGCACACGCGCATATACACATGCACACATACATCTATATCCACGTGCCCATGTATACACATGTGTGCACATGCACACACGCATTCATACATACACATACATGTACATACATATACACAAAACCCCACCCCATCGCACCCTCTTGGTCCTTCACCTGGAGGAAAAACCCAAGCAATATGCTTCCAAAAAGGAGAGAAAGTTTGTGAAATATGCTATAGAGCACTCTGGAGCTGAGCTGTCCAGTATGACACTACCAGACACATGTTCTATCATTAAAAACTACTCCAAAGTGAGATGAGCTGTACCTGTAAAACACACACCACATTTTGAAGACCGTATGGAAGAAGAATCTAAAAGATCTCATTTATACTGACTGCATGCTGGAATGATAGCACTTGAGATGTATTAAGTTATATAAAATATATTAAAATTAATTTCGCCTCTTTTTTTAAAAATGTGGCTACAGAAAAAGGTGAAGTTGCACGTGCGGCTCATGTTCTACTCTACTGCATGGAGCCCCTCCGGGAGCAGGGTCCGGCAACAATGACTGGAAGCCTCTTTCTGGAGCAGCCCTGCCCTCGCCCTCCCGTGTGGTCTGCGGGTGCAGCAGAGCCAAGCAGTTGTGACCAGATCATCTGGCCTGCAAAGCCAAAAATATTTACGTCGAGCTTCTTAAACAGGTAGCTGACCCCGCTGTAGAGTAGTATGGTGTGGGTGATGGATGGGTGTGCTGGTCTGGGGGGACATAGCAAAACTTTGTCCACCTAGAATCTGCGAGGCTGTGACAAATCCAGTTCTAGTGAACCAAAAACCCTACGCAGAAAATTTGTGTAAAATGTATTAGAATTGTCTTAGCAATTCAAAACTGTGTTTCCTTGATAACTCAACTATCAAATATAATAATTCAGTTATAGACTATCATTGTTATGCAGTGGAGGATCCTGGGTAGACGCCAGTTCTAACTTTGGGCATATTCTATTTTACTTTTCACAACATTTTTTGTATGTGACGAAGGGAGAGAACTGATGTTTCATGGCCCCTATTGTATCCTGGACTCCAAGATGAGGGGTGGACATACATTCTTTCACTTCTTCTAATGTCAGTTTTTTGAAATTGAATGGCTTTGACTTAACTTAGGGTTTTACTACATGTGTATAACTCCTGTGGATTATATTATTGGCTCAGTGAGATTCTAGAATGGGTTTTATGGGGAGGGAGGAAAACCCCCTCGAGCTTCTCCTAGGTTCCTT
This sequence comes from Mirounga angustirostris, assembly GCF_029215605.1. Taxonomy (NCBI): domain Eukaryota; kingdom Metazoa; phylum Chordata; class Mammalia; order Carnivora; family Phocidae; genus Mirounga; species Mirounga angustirostris. The sequence continues at coordinate 90,401,898 of NW_026991718.1, read as the reverse complement.
CTCAGTGGAGATCCTGGGACCAGCCGACAGGGAATTGTCCCATCCGTGGCAATTCCCATTCAGGAAGTTTCTTGAATACTAGGTAGCATCTCTGTCCCTGGACTGAGAACAATCAGGTGCTGTTCACCCTCCCATCTCCTCCCTAGGCCCGTGTGCGTGCTGCCAGGAACTTAAAAAAGCCCTGCTTGCACTTCCCTCACCCAGCATGAGAGGGATACAGTTTGGGCTGTGAAGGGAGGACCAGTGACCCATGGCTTTATGTGAACAGATCACCACTTCCAGAAAGTTCTTGGCAAGACACAGTGCACCTTGCTAAACTCTGCTGCAAACCATTGTTTAGCTAAGGAAACCATCTGTCCCTAACTCTGAGGAACAAGCGCTAACATGAAGTAAGACACAGCCCACCCCAACAATCTGGGCCCCTCTGGAAACACACTACTGTGTTTAACCCAGCCACTTGACCTCCTGTCTTCCAGAGTATGGGAGGGGAATGCTTGTCATGGTCTCTTACTGCATCTTCAGCACACTTCTCCCCCATAGAGCTTGTCTCCAACCCACAGATTAAGTTAGCTGGGATTTGCCAAAAAAAAAAAAAAAAAAAAAAACTAGCACGAGACTATTCTTTGGCCAATGTCCAGAGAGTGTGGGATAGGAAGAACACATGGTGTCTCGGGAGGAAAGCAGCCCGAGTAGTGTGCCCACACGTCCCGTCCATGGACACCTAACACTGTGCCGAGGCTGACAGCACAAGCCCCTTCTGCCCGTGGGCCTCAAGCCCCTCCCCAGAGCCTCATCCCTGGCAGGCAGCCCATCACGGACCCTGGGGTGGACTGGGTCCACTGGGGCTAGTGCAGTGCACGTCCCGCCCAGAGGTGGCGCCCTTGCCCCCATAAGATTTTTTAATGTCCAATTAAATCTCCAGGACCAGAGCGACAGGTTGGGTTTTCCATGGCCCAGCACACTGGAAAGCAACAAGACGCTTTCCGAACCATGAACAAATGACTTGATTTGCCAAAGACATGGAAAGTGAAAACCAATGGAAATGCCCCCTTGTCCTATGAAAACTTCACTCCTTTTCCTTGGAGATGATAGTAACCTGGAGGCTCATGCAGGTGCCCAGAAAATGGTAAAGGGTCTCTGGCCTTCAGTCGAGTACACTCAGCCCTCCTCATCACCCAAACTCTCAAAGGTGCCTCGAACACACTTCCATGGCCTCTTGTCCCAGCTCAGGGCATGGCCATCTTTCCCTACCCTGGGACCCAGGCACCCAGGTTTAGCCTCTCCAGAAATACCAGAGCCACAGCTCCTCTAGGTAGGGTGCCTGCATAATTTGTCTTCCCAACTTGGAAAGTTTTGGGTAATGGTTGCAATTCATAATCAACGTCAAGGTCAGGACTAGGCTGAGGCAAGAGAAGTGCCTAGGATGCAAAATTTAAGGAGAAGCTCCTCTCCAGGTAGTGCAAGTACAAGGTTGGCATTTGCATGACCCAGAGAGTAAGCACCTCCTTAAATGTTGAGTGTCTCTCTTGCCTCACCCTAGTCCTACCTGATTACCCCAGTTGTCAGGAATAAAGCTAGCCTGCCCTGGGCAAACCTGGGAATAAGCCCCCTTCCCCTCTGAGACTCTCAATTTTTACAAGATCTTCTCTGAGTGTACCTCAAGTCCCCACTCCTCAAGTAGGTGCAATCACTCCCCTCTTTCTGGCCACTGCTGCCTCTCCATGCTCCCCCCTAGTAGAAGCCCCTCCAAGAACTGGAAGGAAGTGGTCTTCAAGCCCCGCATGAACTCAGGGGAGCAAAGAACTTGTCTCCCACTGGGACTGGGAGAGGAAGTGCAGGGGAGAAGAGACAGAAATTCATATCCATGTGAACCAGCTGCCCTGTCCACACTGAGGGATCTGGAGTCTCTCTACCATGAAGCTGGCAGACAGAACCTAGCACAGAGCATGTGGCAACCTCAGTATCTGGGCGCTCACATGCAGACCAAGCAGGAAGGAGGTGTGGTGCTGATCCTGCCCACACAGCCCTCTTCTAGAGTATCCCTGGCCTGGGGCACAGAATGAAGACAGCACCACGGCCTGTTTCCTTGCCTGCTACTGTCCCATCTCAGCTGGAATTTCAAATGAGCACCAGACCCAGTCCTGAGCCAAGAGCCAGCCCTTCATTCCCAAAGCACAGGTGAGCTGGACAAGCCCCTGCAGGTCAGGAGGTGGAAGGGGGTCCCGCCTCCCTCCCTTATGAATTCTCTTTCTGTAGGAATTTCCTCCCTGAACCAGGGCTGACTCACTCAAACAGAGATGCTCCACAGAAGCAGAAACAACCTTCCATGTGAGAGCTCAGAGTTCAGCAGAAACGCAGTGAGAGTTGGTGATGCCTCAGATGATGGTGGTGTGTTCTCACCTGACTCTTGGCACTAACCAAAGCCTCATGTCCACCTCAACATGAGCTGATGAAGAACAAAGACATGCGCTTATGTCTCCCACCAAACGTGGTTTCTCTGGTGTATCAACTCAGCGTCTGTCCAGGCAGAGTGACCTAGCCCAGTTCTGTCATCCTAGTGTAGAAAGAGGAGGTCCCGAGAGCAGAAGAGTACTTTCCTGAGAGGCTTAGACCCAGCAGGAGAAGGTCAGATAACTTTAAGGATAAAATGCATCTGTTCTGAGCAATAATAGGCAGGAGGTGAGCCATGGCAGCTGCTGTCATTGGGGACACTGGTTCTCTGTGTTGGTTGCACGCTAGACTCATCTGGAAAGCCTTAAGCATACTGATGCCTGGGCCCTACCCTTGAATAAGTCCCATTTTACTACTTCGGGATGTGCCATGGGCAACAGGGTTTTTGAAGTTTACCATGTGATTCTAACAAGAATTAAAGTCTAAGAATCATGATCTTAAGACAACCACTCGCCACTACCCACTGCTCCCTATTGCACTCCAGCTTCTAGTTTTATTACCTTCTGAGAAGGAAAGAATACACTTCCCCCAATAATTTTCCTTTTTGCTTCATGATGCATTAGGCACAGATGTGTCTAGGTCCTACCTTCCCACATTCTTGGGATTTCTTTGTGAGCACTTAGACATTTAAAGCAAGCCAGACCTTTCACTGAAGTGATTAATGCATGTGTGTGAAGACGTGTGTGTGTGTGTTGGTGTGGTGCCAGGGTGGATAGAATGGCCCTAGGAACCCAAGGAAGGTGCATAGTCAGCTGTAACCAAGGCATTTAATCCCTAAAAATGAAAATACAGAGTTAAGCCTCTTCACAAGCAGCCTGCAAAGTGTTCATGCCTCAGACCCACCTTGTTGTAGATATGCATACAGCTCTTCATCAACACTGACATATGGAGGAAGAGCAGAGCACCACCGGGTCCAACGCATCTGGAACCAGGCTTGTCTCCCTTGGTGAGACAAAATCGGAGATGTCGGGCAAGCAGATGCTCAGAAAGTGCCTTAAATTCAGCAAGTCTGCACCCACATGGTGTGATTCCTGATCCTTGACCCTTCCCTTTTACCCCCACATTTCCCCTCCAAGAGATGCAGTGGCCAAGGGCTGCCATCCGCCAGCTAATTACTGTGAGTAATTAGCCAGCCGAGTGAAAGGAGATTTGAATTTCCCCAAACTCAAAGACAAAATACAAATAATGCTTCTAAGTGGACAGTTTTTCTCCTAAATAGCAACCCCAATCAAACATAACCCATGCACCACACACACACACTCACACACACAGAGTTCTCTGTCCCTTGGGAATGGTCAATTACCCAGACTTCCCTGAAAAGCCACCAGTGAGGAAAGAAGCCACTTAACCATGTGGCATTCAGAAAATATGCCTGAGGTTTTCCTACTTCTCTTTGGCTTCTCCATGTCCACACAGCCCATTGTCCTTGCATCACCATTGCATCCCCTCCTGTGGCCATCTGGTAGGTTCACTCAGCCCCAGGTTCTCATGGACCCACCTGGGGAAGGAGCCGTGCATGGCGCTGTTCTACACCCTCCCTGGCACACCTCCCTACACCACTCCTGCTCACAGGGGCCACCTGTCACTCACCCTACTTCCCACTCCCCCAGAGCGTGAATGAAGGACTTGGTTATCCCAGCCTGCCATCCTGTTAATGTCCTGTGAAGGGAGGTCTCTACATGGAGCATGTGTCCCCATTACAATGTTTGATCATCTCTCTCAAATACCTCCCTCTTTCCTCATAATCACAAACCCACATCTGTCTCTGATCATATAACCCTTGGACCACCCTAAAATCTCTGTAACTGGGGTATTCGCTCCCTCACTTTGCTAAAAGGAGTTACGATGCTTCTCCAAAGATGGAGAAAAGAGGATGCTCAAAATGGTTTTTCTGGGTTCCTGGCAGCAGGAAGCAGTGTAAAGGGCCAACCCTCTCTGGCTGTGTCCCTGCTGCACAAAGCCTTTCCTGAGCTCCTTGCAGGTGAGGAGGGCTTTAGTGCGGTTTCAGGGCGTTCCGTGTCCCAGCCTACCCTGAAGGTGCTATTTCTTAACACTGTGACCACCCTCAGAGCCCCAGATACCTTTTACTTGCACCCCATCCTGTCCCACTAACTTGTATTTGTCTTCAGGGCTCAGTGTAGACCTCCCTTCTTCCAGGCAGCCTTCCCTGATGCCCCAGGTACATGAGGCAGTGTCTTCTGTGCCCGGCGCAGCCACAGCTTGCTCCCACCCCAGTACCTGTCCCCTGTCTTGAAGTGCACTTTTGCATGTCTATCTCGAGGCACTCCTGCCTCTGCACGAAGACCCTGAACCCCTGGGGGCAGTGATGTGTGCCCACCATGGTAGTGCCAGCACCTGATATAGGTCAGCTTGGGATGGGTACTCACAAAATGTTGAATCAACTGACAAGCATTTCCTTGACCCAACTCTTGGGCCACTCATTGTGCAGATAATTCCCTAAGACATGTACAGCCCTCCAAAGTCTGGATTTCTCCTAACCAGACCCTGACACCCCCATCTGGAGTGCCCAGGCCTGGGCCACACGTGCAAACACTTCCTCCCAGACCCAGGTCTCCCATTGTTACCTCCAACCTGAGCCAAGACCAGTGCTGTATAAACATGGTGCTTTCCCCAAGGGACACTGGAGGCTTTTATTTAATTCTCTAGGGAATTGTGTGTAGGTGGCACATGATTCAAAACACAAGATGGCTCAGCTAGACACACGTGGGTGGAGGTGTGGAGCTGCAATACAGGGTACCAAGCACACACACCAAAGAGCCGACACCTGGTGAACCAGGGTCATTGCCTTTGCTAGATTTTTCAGAACATTGAGGCCAGTGTCAGACAAGACCACCCTACATATGTCTGTAAGTAAAGCCGCAACAAATACAAGAAAGTTTCTTTACACATTGTTGCCAGCACCCGCTTCCCATGAAATGGATTTCAGGGAACACTTCCTCCCCAGGCTCTTGGCTGGTCTGGCTGGGTAACCATTGAGTCCTGGGCCACCAGACCTTGTCCCCCATGGAGAGTATCCAGCTGTGTCATTACATGCATCATAACATCACTATCATTATAACAACATGGAGCTTTAGCTCTTCCTTAACCCACAGTAAAAATCATTCCACACTAGAATGGTCTTTGCTAAAGGGCTCCCCATGACCATCCTCCTATTTAAAGGCTGACCTCCGCCAAGGACTGTGCAAACTGTCAAGGTAGAAAATTTCAACCCAGATAGAGACAATGCATCCTAAGAACAAAAGATGTGTCATATAACAAAGAGGGCTGGGGCAGGAGTGAACTGTCAGGGGAGGGGGGGCGGGGGGGGAGGGCCACAGGGGAATAGAATGTGCCTACCCACTCAAAGTGCCAGCCTAGCCTAGCAAACCATCGGGAGCATCCAAGGGGAGAACACTGGGGAGACCACCATGCTCTGTTCCAACCGCAGGTCATTTACATTTTCTAGCTTCTATGCAACTTTGACCGAGGGTTAATGAAGTATTGAGTAATGTAAGGGTAGAGAACCCCAGAGGAAACCTTCTGAAAGAATGAAGGGTCCACCAGTTGAGGGGATTCCAAAGAGACTGAACACAGGTGACTGAAGCAGACCACATGAACCCTCAGTGTCTGTGTTTGATAAACACCTTTTTCTGGTGGCTTAACAGGGATTAACTTGAGAGCTAATGAACTAGCATTCTTGTTACTGCTCAGGTGATCACGTCAGTTGCACTAAGCAGAGATGAGGCTGATTTGCACGTTTCCCACTCACTGTTATGCAGAGACAGGGGAAGATGGTATGAGGAAACAGGTGGAGCATCTGGAAGGATTCAAGTGCATTCAAACACATACACGTTTGACGTCATCCCTGCCCAAGAATCTTGGGGAGGTTATGACATTTGCAGAAAAGGGACACAAAGAAGCTAAAATGCCTTCTCTGCTTAGAGAGGGAGAGAAAGACTAGGCTTGGAGAGGCTGATGGCCCTAACGTGAACCTGAGAGGGACTAATGTGAGCTGGGCCACCCATGTAGCAAGTGGGAGCCCATATCAGAGCCTGAGGGAAAACGAGGCCATTTCTTCCATGCTCAGCTGAGAAGGAGGGGAAGCCAGCCCCACCTGCCCCCAAACATCTCCCACAGGGGTTTGTGATAGGTCATGGTTTGATCCACAGTAAGAGCCAGTGTGGTGCAGGGGATGACGGCACACAGCAGAAGCAAGGTGGGCTGAGTTGTGCTCACCACCCTCAAGGCACCTGACTCTGGCTGGGGAGACCGCCCACATGCACACATATATGCATGCACACACATGCTAGAATAAGGTGTGCTACATGCTAGAAGAAAACAGGAAAAAATAAAAAATTTCTTAGGACACAAAGAGCATTTTTTAAGAAGCAATAGATCCAAAAAAAGTTTAGAAGTGCACTTTTCTGTGGTCAGAGTTCTGGGAGCACAGAGGAGGGAAGGAATCTCCTTAGGTGAAAGGAGGTGCCATTTGACATTTTGGCACCTGATGGGGAGAGGGAGGGCAGGTTCTAGCTTCCAGACAGGCGGGAGAGAGGGATGTCCTCCTGGAAGAACAGAGGTGGTCAGGAGCTGGAAGGGAGGGTGTGAAGTCCCCCAGGGTCTGTCACTACCGAAAACCCCAATGCAAACTGCCTCTCACCAGCCTCCTCTCCCAGCACACAGCCAGTCATCCAAAGAATCTAGAATTCACTGAAGATACTGGGGTCACCGAGAAGGGTGTACCCCACAGAGGACCTCCACCCAGGACAGACTGCTGACTCCAGAAGATCCTGTCAACAGCACATCAGGCACACCAAAATGCACCATGACCCCCAGCGACTCAGGCCCCACCATGTGACTTCACCCATACTTATTTTTGATCTACAAAAATGGCAATGTTTTATGATTCAACCTAATATTTTGCTGTAAAAATCTGAAGGGATTTTGGGGCGCCCGGGCAGCTCAGTAGGCTCAGCATCCGACTCATGATTTCAGCTCAGGTCATGATCTCAGGGTTCTGAGATGGAGCCCAGTTTTGGGCTCTGCACTCAGTAGGGAGGATTTTTATCAATTTAACTTCAAAATCATTTAGCTAATGGTAACTCATGATTAATATATAATTGGCTGAGACATCTGGGCAATTATCACACATTCCTGGGAATTCTTGAAAGAGAAGCTAAATCACCACTTGCTTTCAAATGTAACATTTTTAGTAATGTGCTGTTTAACAACTAGTTACAGTAACATGATCGTGTTTTGTGGTCATTCAAACATTGCAGTATTCCACTGCATCTGGGGGCCATAATTGTTTTCTGATCTCAAGCACTTATTTAAAGACCACTTCCATTGAGGCAGAATGGGTATGTAGTGAAAGGCACAGAACCAAAGTGTATGGTTTGATCTGTTTTGACACATGTACCCATCAATGTGACCTCCACCCCTACCAAAAGACACATTTTATCTGCCCAGAAAGTTTTCTCTTGCTCTTTTGCAGGCAACCTCTCCCCAAGGAGTCCATAATCTGACTTTTATCACCACACATTACTTCACCTTTTTTAGAACAGAAATAGCATCCCATTCTGTTGTGTCTGGTTTCTTTCACACAACATGTTTTTGGAATTCACTCATGTCCCAGCATGTACAATTGTTCACTTTTTATTGCTGAATAGTATTCCACTGCATGGATGAGCCACAATTTTTTGTCCATTTCCTATTGATGGGCAATTATGCTGTCTCTAGTTCAGAGTTATTATGAGTAAAGCTGCTATGAACCTTTATGACTAAGTTTCTTTGTAGACATGTTTCCATTTTTCTTGCAAAAATACCTAGGAGTAGAATTGTTTGGTCATAAGGTAAGCATAGTTCAACTTTCCAAGAAACCACTAAAGAACTTTCCAAAGTAGCTCATCTTCCCACCTGCCTCATCTTCCCACCTGCAACGAGCAAGGGTCCAATTGCCGCATGGCCTCATCAGGACTTGCTTGCTGTGGCCAGGCCTATTTGATATAGCCATCCCCATGGGGTTTGTGGTGGAACTTCATTGTGATTTAATTTGCATTTCCCTGATGCTTAAGGAGATTGAGCACCTCTTCATGTGCTTATGGACCATTCCTATATTCTTGGAGAGCATTTTTAAGGCTTCTGCAAAGTTTTGAGGCCTAAGCAGTGGCACCCAGAGTTTACCATGCAGGCTTCCATTACTTGCCCAGCCTCTCCCCACCTGATCCTCCCTTTGCCCCCACACCCTTCCCTCCCAGACTCTTTTCCCTTGTTTGGAAGTCTTAAAATCAGCAGACCCCTGAGCCCAGGGAGAGAAGGACTAATACTCTGTACTTAATTCCAACATGTGGGTTTTTCCCAACACATCCAAGCCATTTTCGAACACCAGCCGGGTGTCCTACGATTCAATTCATTTCTGACTGTCTCCAGGGAGACAATGTCAGATCCCACAGGTAATGATGAGGGAACAGAAGGCAAGCTGAGGACAAAGCAGAAGCTGACACCCCACACCCCCCAATGGAATATATGTGACATTCCTCAGGCACTCCTGGCTGCCCTAAAGGAGAAACAAAGTTAACTTATAGAGATAACAATCCTACAAGACATGAGTCTCCCTCAGTTTACAAATGTCTTAGCAATCTACAAGAATGAAGCATTCCTATCATCAGTAACCCAGCTTCCAGAAGGAAATGTAGATACAATTAAATGCCTTTATAACCTGCAGCCTATTGACAGATAATCGAAGCAGACGGAGTGTAATTTTCCTCCAGGAAGTTCCCAACTATCTTCATGTTAATGCCTTACAAGAGGGGTAAACAACCTTAACTTGACAAAGGCAAGGTCTCCGGAGGTCCTCTTTAGCATATGAAAGTTCTTTTGAAACCTCCCTTTTTCCTTACCTCCCCCAACCCCATGGTATATAATCAGCCACCCCTCACAACCCTGGGGCAGCAGCTCTTTCTGCCCACGGGTCCTGTCCCTATGCTTTAATAAACCACCATTTTACACAAAAGACGTCTCAAGAATTCTTTCTTAGTCATCGGCTCCAGATCCCACCCTACCGAACCTCACCTATATTCCAAAACCCCGTCATATGGCGCCTGAACGTGGGGCTTTGAGTCTTTACATCTGGACTCTGAGCTTTGGTGCAAAGTTGGTGAGTACTTTCTCTCCTTTTCCTTTACTCTCATTCCAGGGGCTCTTCAAGGAGTACGGTCTTATTGGAACACTTCCATATCAATTGCTCAGGCTGCAATCCTCTAGCCCGTGGCTACTCTACGGGGAGGGGAAAGCCTGCCTTTTGGCTGGAAGTTAGTACCCTGGCTGGGATGGTAATAAGACCCAGAAATTTGATGCCCTCTCTTCACTGCTGTCCTTATACAATGTCGTCTGTCTTGGGCACGCGACAGCCACCTAAGTCACCAGGACGGCTGCCAATCTTAAAGACTCCCATGTGAGGTTTCCTCCTGATTGATCTAATGTGATCCCCTTCACCATCCCTGGTCTAGCTGCTTCTGGCCACAGGACCTCCTCCTGGAGCTGGCCGAAACTAGTACCCGATTGAATTAAAACCCAACCGGGGACCATTTCCTAGGGAAGTTGGCTGTAAAGACTACATGTGTTGGAATGTCGCTTAAATCATGATGGGTTTCCATCTTTACTGTTTTCCGTCAATGTCCTCTACTAACTATTAAAGCTACAAAATTTGATAATTTCCCCTTATAAAACTTTCCTAGTATTTTGCATGGGTTAAGACAGCAGGGCAGTACACAACCTTCAGTACATAGGATAGCACAGCACGAGTGTTTCGGTCCATTCACCAGGCACCCATCGGCAGCCTAGGATGCGATGGGTGGGGGAGGGACGCCGGCATTCTTCCAGGGCCTTTCATGGAAGGCAGGAAGGTGATCAATAGCGATTTTTGTTTGAGGGACACCTCCAGTCGCGTTTGGCACACGGAACCTCTGACGTATCCTGCGTGGGATGCCACCCGGAGTCAGGGGGGATTTTGGTAATGGACCTTCTCTACTTTTCTGGGAGCATGGCCTTAGTAGGCTTCTTTGGTTCCCAAGGACTCTCCCTTGGGGTGCCTTTTAACCCACTTGAAACAATTCAGATTACAAACCTTAGGAAAGGACTGAGCTCCTGTAACACTGCCTGGCCTCAGTGGGATCTATCGGTTAGATCTCCTCTGCAGGAAATAGGGCACATGGGCCTAGGGTAGCTTCACTGCCCGTACCTAGGCCTTCATTGCTCTACACCAGGACCCCGACCTAAGGGCCTCTTGCAGAATGTGATTGCCCGGCTGTGTACACTAGTAAACCCCCTTGTGACATTGGATGGTAATTATCTAAATAGGCCTCTTCCGACCAAACCCAGGTTGCTGGAGGAAACACAGGCCATTCCTAGCAAAGGGGACTCTGACTCTCTTTCTCTCTGTTCCTCCTAATAGAGGGGGGAGCTTCTCCCTCACTCGTTTCCCGGGTTAATGCCTGTAACTGGAGCCAAATGTGGTTAGTCTCCCTCGGGACAGGGACTTTAAGGAATATTCCCAAGCAGCTACCGAATCTCCCTTTGTTTCAGGGAAAGTCCCTGTCTTCTCTGGCCCAACATGGACTGCCTATTCCCCCTTGTTGGCGGGAAAACATGGCGTCTGCTCCGGTTGGAGGTGATGAGCTCTAAAACCGGGAACTCTTTCTCTGCCTTCTGGCAGCACTTTGCCTCTTCTCTCTCCCTCCTCCCCCTTCTGTTTCTACACCACCTTGGGGGCAGCCTGCATGACTGGCTTCTGTACCATCCTCGGTGCCTCAGGCACCATGGCTCCTTCTCCCTTCATTGTCAAGGCATGAAGAGCACCCCCTGGACCTAACACCACCCACTCCAGATTTCCGCACCAGTGTCTCAGGTAAAAATCGGCAATGGGGAGGATCCAGGTGGAACAAAATTCAGTATGTAAACTAAGTTAAGTTTGTTGGTTTAATTAAGATAGACATGTCTTTCAAGTTATCAGCACTAACCGTGAAATTTATTCCATCGAGGTTTACTGAAGGTCAAATAAGCTCATGTTATTTCTGTTGCAAGTTAGCAAAAAGATGACTAAAATGTTGGTTAATTGTCTCATCAAAGTTTTCATAGAAGTTAAGATAGTTTTCAAAGTCTTTGGTAACCTAAAACTTTAAAGTTTGCTTGGATAATAAATGGGATTAATTCATTGGACATCTAGGTCTGTTTTTCAAATAGGATAAAGTGCTAAAGCATTGATTACTGGATATAGATTTGTGCTTTTGACTTCTTATTGCAAAGAAACTAAGGATATCTGAGTCTGTTGGTAAACATGCTTTGCTCAACTGATTCACAAGTTTGCCATCTCAAAGTTTTGGTGTAACAGTTGGTTACTACTTAGCTTTCACTGGAGATTAAGTGACAAATTCTGCTAAATGTAGTTAAGACTGGGAAATCCTTGGAAAGGAATTTTAGGTGTGGTCAGGAAGGACTAAGATTGAAATGAATGGATTTTAAAGGTACACTGGTATAAGATTGAAATTCTCTCTGTTCAAAACACAAGGTTTCTTGAATTGTTCATCTGCTCTGGATAAGAAAATGTAAACAAGGTTTTTTTTTTTTTTTGGTCCTCTGGTCTGTTCAGAAAATCAATGTCTATGTTTTGTCATTATCAGATCTTCGATCACTTGGTTAAAACTTCTCAATATTAAAGGAGCTAAATTTTGGGGCGCCTGGGTGGCTCAGCCGTTAAGCGTCTGCCTTCAGCTCAGGTCATGATCCCAAGTCCTGGGATCGAGCCCCGCATCGGGCTCCCTGCTCCACGGGAAGCCTGCTTCTCCCTCTCCCACTCCCCCTGCTTGTGTTCCCTCTCTCACTGTGTCTCTCTCTGTCAAATAAATAAATAAAATCTTTTTAAAAAATTAATTAATTAAAAAAAAATAAAGGAGCTAAGTTTTGCTAATGACTATAGAACACTACATATTTGCCTTTCAAATCTCTTATTGTCACTTTGGTTAAATAAAAATAATTGTTTTATAATGATCTGTAATCCTATTCAGGCATGTGCTGTAACTTTCTAAGGTTTTAACAAACTTCCCAAGATTTAAATTGTAAATGAACTCATTAGGCTTTTCATTTGGTATGCTAAGTCACTCCGGAAGTACTGTTAAAACAAATGATAAGCCTTAGGTTACATTTGGGTAAATGCTATAACTGTTCTAAGAGGTTATATGCAATGCCTAAAGTTTTAATGTTTTAATATAAGGTCATCATCACTCAATATTCTGGCTATTGAAGTGTTACGTGTCACAGAAATAACCTGATTTCCTTGCCAGCTATATTGTAAACTCTCATCTCATCAGATCTTTAACCATGTCTATTCTGAGTTTTTGTCATTTATAATTGCTCTTATTCTCTTGCAAAATGTGTTTCATCTTCAAGGAGATTCACAAAAAGGACTTTTAGGACAAATACAGGTATTCAATATCTTTAAAATCTTAAAACTGAAATGGGTAAGAATTTCCAGAACTAACTAAAGCTACACTCAAACTAAGAAATAGTAACATGGGACTAAATAAACTAAAAAGATGATTATAGTTCTGTACTCTTTTTTTGAAAAACATTGCTGGTTCTCTAATGTTTACTCTTCCAGACTAAGGAGACTTTCTCTTAAGATCTCAACAACTTACAGAAATGTGATAAAACACTCATTTGTGATCAAATTGAAGCATTTAACTTTTCTTTCTACCTGAATCCTCCAGAATTCAAAAGGTCTCACAAAGTGTTCTTTCTCCCATGGCCAATCATAGTCATTTGCATAAGTTCAATAAGAATCTCTTCTTGTAACAAGACATCATTGGAAACGTTGGTTATTTTACCAAGGCTTTGACTGGAATGTCATTGAGATACATGCACGGACTCAGATATGACCATTTTGCACCAAAGACGTCTCAAGAATTCTTTCCTAGTCGTCAGCTCCTGACTCCACCCCATTGAACCTCCCCTATATTCCAAAACCCCATCAGTAAGGGCTCAGCCCTACAAGGCTGTCCCCACTTCAGAGGCCAATTGCAAGTTCTGGTTGTCCCCTGTGCTTCTGGCCGCTTGGCTATAGACTGAAGGATCCCACTATGCCCGCCTTGGGTTTGATTAATGTGCTAGAGCAGTTCAGAACTCAGAGAATAATTTTACTTACTGTATCACTGGTTTTATTATAAAGGGAAATAACTCAGGAACAGCCAGATGATAGAGATGCATAGAGCAAGGTGTGAGGAAAGGGCACAGTGCTTACACACTCTCTCCAAGTGCGCCACTCTCCCAGAATCTTCACGCGTTCACCAAGCCGGATGCTCTCTGAATCCCATCCTTCTGAGTTTTTATGGAAGCTTCCTTATATAATCACAGTGGACTGGGCATTGGTGATTGATTTCTGACCACCTCCAGAAGTTAGGAGGTAGTCACAAAGTTGGGTCCCCAGGCAACCAACCCCATCCTTGTTAACATAAAGTCACCTTGTTAACATAACAAAAGACACCTTTCTTGCTCTCACCACAGGAAATTCCAAGGGTTTTAGGAGCTCTGTGCCAGAACTGGGGGCAAAAACCAAATATATATTTCTCACTATAAATCACAGGATCACAGGGACAGGGATGGTTTCAGCCTGGCTCCAAGCGTTTCCTCAACAAGGAGCGTTCTCCCCAATAGGGACTCTGATGCCAACTACAAGGAAACAAATTTTGGCCACCATGTTATATATAAAATGTTCATGGCATATGGCAGGTATTCCATAAATGACAGCTCCTCCACCTTGGCTGCCCTACTAAGTGAGATGCTGGTGAACCAGAACCTCACATCCCAAGGGCACACCCTCCCAGGGAACCTCCAAAGACAACTCAAGAGTTCCATTTCCAGAGGAGACTAGAGCTGGATCTCAGCCAGGTTTCCTGATTTGTACATTCAGCCCCCAAATTCCACAAGCCCCCAAAGCCCCCTTTGTAGGTGCTGCCTTTGGCCTTGGACCACAAGCTGGTCCCTCCTCCAGCCGGTATGCTTCCAGGCAAGGGCAGAACTCCTTACTTCCCTCCCCTTGGGCTCTCTTACACAAGGGAACATCCCTGAAAGCCTCTCTATAAAACAAGAGCTCAGTCTTACCACCTAATCCCTCCCTCCAAAACCTCCCTCCTGGCAAAATGGCTGACTTGGGGCTGTGTTCCCCGACCTGTTCATTTCTGGTGAAAGGAGCACTGAACCAGGGATGGGCTGGTCTCTGTTTGCAACTGAATAGCTGCAGAGTTTGGATGAAGGGCTCAGCCCTGTGCAAGGGGGGCCCCCCACTGTGACAGGTGAGGCTCTGGGAGCTCCATCAATTTGGCCTTCACTAGAGAGGTCAGAGCTGCCACGTGGGGTTTCGCCAGAGAACACACTGGGGGAAGCTCAGAGTGCTAGAGGCAGGACAGGGAGGAGTGGGCCTAGAGAGGCCCTGCCTTCCAGCCTCTGTACCATCATTTTGGGTGGGTCCTGCAGTCTGGAGACCTGACTTTCTCCCAGGCACCTCTCCCTGAAGCTTCCCTGTGACACTGGCTGGAATGTTCCCGCAACTCTGAACCTGAGTCTGGGCTTTTGTTCCAATGAAATTGGGCCTCTAGATGGCGTCAGCGAGGTTCTGCTTCTTCTCTTCCTGGCCCTTCCACCCCTCAGAAAAATTCACCAGCAAAGATTCAGAAGAGGCAATTCTCAGGGCAAATGTCAGGCATCGTGAGCTGTGATTCCAGGAAGTGATGGCAGGGAAGGGCGCTTTGTTCTGGGAAGAGCGTGGAGCCAAGGTGCCACAACGACAGGCTGGCCACACCCAGACCTTAGCCCCGGCTATTTCCACCAAGGAGACGTGCATCCCTAGGCATTCCTAGGCTGCAGGCCACAGGGGAGTGCGGATGGGGGGCAGGGAGGAAAGGGTGGACCCCTGAGCCATGCAGAGAGGATCCAGATGTCACGGACGCTGATGCAGAGGTGAGCTCTCTTGGCAGAGATCAGCACTGTGGTGACAGTGTCCATGGTCCCACCAGGCTCCAGGGAAAGAATGATTTCTTCATGAGTAAGCAGCTTTTGGAAGCCTATTCTGAAAAATAATCAGCAGTGAGACCCACTTTTAACTCCCTGACAGATGAGCTGTGTTCAAATGTACTACGGGACTCCAGTGAGTTGTCAGCCAGACTTGGATGGCTTGGGGCAGGCAGTTGGTGTCACCTCTGGGCCACGCGTACCAGGGTGACACTAGCTAGAGTGCTAGAGAACAGAGCTCCCATGGGCAGGTACCATCGAAACAGGAATTTCTCAGAATGACCCCACCTCTACTCCTTGAAAGGACCCCACCATTCTGCCAAACCTCCCTCACCTCTAAGTGTCAACTTGGAGGGAGGGGAACAGGGTCCTCATCCCACTGTACTTTAAGGGAAGCTGCGTAAACCATATTTCTCTGAATCAAAAATAGCTGCCTGATCATTATTTCTTTTTTTTTCTGTCATTTCTTTTTTATTTTTTTTAATTTTATTATGTTATGTTAGTCACCATACAATACATCATTAGTTTTTGATGTAGTGATCCACAATCCATTGTTTTCGTATAACACCCAGTGCTCCATGCAGTACATGCCCTCCTTAATACCCATCACAAGGCTAACCAGTCCCCCCTCCCCCTTCCCTCTAAAACCCTGTTTGTTTCTCAGGTCCATAGTCTCTCATGGTTCATCTCTCCCTCCAATTCCTCCTGCCCATTTTTCCCTCCCTTCTCTTAATGTCCTCCATGTTATTCCTTATGTTCCACAAATAAGTGAAACCATATGATAATTGACTTTCTCTGCTTGACTTATTTCACTTAGCATAATCTCCTCCAGTCCCATCCATGTTGATGTAAAAGTTGGGTATTCATCTTTTCTGATGGCTGAATCATATTCTATTGTATATATGGACCACATCTTCTTTATCCATTCATCTGTTGAAGGGCATCCCGGCTCTTTCCACAGTTTGGCTATTGCGGACATTGCTGCTATGAACATTGGGGTGCATATGGCCCTTCTTTTCACTACATCTGTGTCTTTGGGGTAAATACTCAGGAGTGCAATTGCTGGGTCATAGGGTAGCTCTATTTTTAAATTTTTGAGGAACCTCCACACTGTTTTTCAAAGTGGCTGTACCAACTTGCATTCCCACCAACAGTGTAAGAGGGTTCCCCTTTCTCCACAACCTCTCCAACATTTGTTGTTTCTTTCCCTGTCCATTTTTGCCATTCTAACTGGTGTAAGGTGGTATCTCAGTGTGGTTTTGATTTGGATTTCCCTGATGGCTAATGATGATGAACATTTTTTCATGTGTCTGTTAGCCATTTTTATGTCTTCTTCAGAGAAGTGTCTGTTCATCTCTTCTGCCCACTTTTTGACTTGATTATTTGTTTTTTGGGTGTTGAGTTTGAGAAGTTCTTTATAGATTTCGGATACCAGCCCTTTGTCTGTAGTGTCATTTGCAAATATCTTCTCCCATTCTTTGGGTTGCCTCTTTGTTTTGTTGACTGTTTCCTTTGCTGTGCAGAAGCTTTTTATCTTGATGAAGTCCCAAAAGTTCATTTTTGCTTTTGTTTCACTAGCTTTGGGAGATGTATCTTGAAAGAAGTTGCTGTGGCCGATGTCAAAAAGGTTACTGCCTATGTTCTCCTCTAGGATTTTGATGGATTCCTGTCTCACATGGAGGTCTTTCATCCACTTTGAGTTTATCTTTGTGAATGGTGTTAGAGAATGGTCGAGTTTCATTCTTCTGCATGTGGCTGTCCAATTTTCCCAGCACCATTTATTGAAGAGACTGTCTTTTTTCCATTGCATGTTTTGTCCGGCTTTGTCAAAGATTATTTGACCATAGCGTTGAGGGTCCATATCTGGGTTCTCTCTTCTGTTCCATTGGTCTGTATGTCTGTTTTTGTGCCAGTACCATGCTGCCTTGCTGATCACAGCTTTGTAATAGAGCTTGAAATTGGGCAATGTGATGCCCCCAGCTTTGTTTTTCTTTTTCAACATCTCCTTGGTGATTCAGGTCTTTTCTGATTCCATACAAATTTTAGGATCGTTTGTTCCAGCACTTTGAAAAATGTCATTGGAATTTTGATTAGGATGTCCTTGAAGGTATAGATTGCTCTGGGTAGCATAGACATTTTAACAATGTTTATTCTTCCGATCCATGAGCATGGAATATTTTTCCATCTTTTTGTGTCTTCAATTTCTTTCATGAGTTTTTTGTAGTTCCTAGAGTATAGATCCTTTACCTCTTTGGTTAGGTTTATTCCGAGGTATCTTATGGTTTTTGGTGCTATTATAAATGGAATCGTTTCTTTAATTTCTCTCTCAACAGTTGTGTTGTTAGTGTATAAGAAAGCAACTGATTTCTGTGCATTGATTTTGTATCCTGCCACATTACTGAATTGCTGGATGAGTTCTAGTAATTTGGGAGTGGAGTCTTTTGGGTTTTGCACATAAAGTATCATGTTGTCTGCGAAAAGAGAGAGTTTGAATTCTTCTTTGCCAATTTGAATACTTGTTATTTCTTTTTGTTGTCTGATTGCTGTTGCTAGGACTTCTAGTACTATGTTGAACAACAGTGGTGAGAATGGGCACCCTTGACGTGTTCCTGATCTTAAGGGAAAGGCTCTCAGTTTTTCCCCATTGAGGATGATATTTGCTGTGGGTTTTTCATAGATGGATTTTATGAGCTTGAGGAATGTTCCCTCTATCCCTATACTCTGGAGAGTTGTTGTTTTTTTTTTTTTTAATTTTTTTTTTTAAGATTTTATTTATTTGCGAGAGAGAGAATGAGAGACAGAGAGCATGAGAGGGGGGGGTCAGAGGGAGAAGCAGACTCCCCGCTGAGCAGGGAGCCCGATGCGGGACTCGATCCCGGGACTCCGGGATCATGACCTGAGCCGAAGGCAGTTGCCCAACCAACTGAGCCACCCAGGCGCCCCTACTCTGGAGAGTTTTAATCAGGAAAGGATGTTGTATTTTGTCAAATGCTTTTTCTGCATCAATTGAGAGGACCATATGGTTCTTCTCCCTCCTCTTATTAATGTGTTCTATCACATTGATTGATTTGCGAATGTTGAACCACCCTTGCATCCCGGGGATAAATCCCACTTGGTTGTGGTGGATGATCCTTTTAATGTATTGTTGGATCCTATTAGCTAAGATTTTGTTGAGGATTCTGGAATCCATATTCATCAGGGATATTGGTCTGAAATTCTCCTTTTTGATGGGGTCTTTGTCTGGTTTGGGGATTAAGGTAATGCTGGCCTCATAGAATGAGTCTGGAAGCTTTCCTTCTGTTTCTGTTTTTTGAAACATCTTCAGTAGAATAGGTATTATTTCTTCTTTGAATGTTTGGTAGAATTCCCCAGGGAATCCATCAGGCCCTGGGCTCTTGTTTTTTGGGAAGTTTTTGATCACTGCTTCAATCTCGTTACTGGTTATTGGCCTATTCAGGTTGTCAATTTCTTCCTGTTTCAGTCTTGGCAGCTGATAGGTTTCCAGGAAGGCAGGCCTCCATTTCATCCAGATTGCTCAGTTTATTGGCATATAGTTGTTGATAATAATTTCTAATAATTGTTTCGTTTTCCTTGGTGTTGGTCGTGATCTCTCCCCTTTCATTCATAATTTTACTAATTTGGGTCCTTTCTCTCTTCTTTTGGATAAGTCTGGCCAGTGGTTTATCAATCTTATTAATTTTTTCAAAGAACCAACTTCTAGTTTCATTGATCTGATCTACTGTGTTTCTGGTTTCTAATTCATTGATTTCTGCTCTAATTTTAATTATTTCTCTTCTAATGCATGGCTTAGGCATCATTTGTTGCTTTTTCTCTAGTTCTTTAAGGTGTAGAGTTAGTTGGTGAATTTGGGATTTTTCTTTTTTTTTTTTGAGTGAGGCTTGGATGGCTATGTATTTCCCCCTTAGAACCGTTTTGCAGTATCCCATAGGTTTTGGACCGATGTGTTTTCATTCTCATTGATTTCCATGAATTGTTTAAGTTCTTCTTTGATTTCTTGGTTGACCCAAGCATTCTTGAGCAGAGTGGTCTTTAGCTTCCAAGTGTTTGAATTTCTGCCAAATTTTTTCTTGTGATTGAGTTCCAGTTTTAGAGCATTGTGGTCTGAGAATATGCAGGGAATAATCTCAATCTTTTGGTATCAGTTGAGACCTGATATGTGACCCAGTATATGGTCTATTCTGGAGAAAGTTCCATGTGCGCTCGAGAAGAATGAGTATTCTGTTGTTTTAGGGTGGAATGTTCTGTAAATATCTATGAGGTCCATCTGGTCCAAAGTATTATTCAAAGCTTTTGTTTCCTTGTTGATTTTCTGCTTAGATGATCCATCCATTGCTGAGAGTGGAGTATTGAGGTCTCCTACAATTAATGTATTGTTATCAATATGACTCTTTATTTTGGTTAACAGTTGGTTTATGTAGATGGCTGCTCCCATGTTGGGGGCATAGATATTTAAAATTGTTAGATCTTCTCGTTGGATAGACCCTTTAGGAATGATATAGTGTCCTTCTGTGTCTCTTATTACAGACTTTAGTTTAAAATCTAATTTGTCTGATATAAGAATTGCTACCCCAGCTTTCTTTTGAGGTCCACTGGCATGGAAGATAGATCTCCATCCCTTCACTTTCAGTCAGGATGTATCTTTAGGTTCAAAATGAGTCTCTTGTAGACAGCATATGGATGGGTCCTGTCTTTTTATCCAATCTGCAACCCTGTGCCATTTTATGGGAGCGTTTAGGCCATTCACGTTGAGAGTGATTATTGAAAGATATGAATTAATTGTCATCATGTTGCCTGTGAAGATGTTGTTTTTATAGATTGTCCCTGTAAATTTCTGTCCCCCACTCTTGGGGTCTTTCTCCTTTTATAGAACCCCCCTTAATATTTCTTGCAGGGCTGGCTTAGTGGTCACATATTCTTTCAACTTCTGCCAGTCGTGGAAGCTCTGCATCTCTCCATCCATTCTAAATGAAAGCCTTGCCAGATAAAGTATTCTTGTCTGCATGTTCTTGTCATTTAGTACCCTGAATATGTCTTGCCAGGCCTTTCTGGCTTGCCAGGTCTCTGTGAATAGGTCTGACATTATTCTGATGTTCCTCCCTCTGTATGTAAGGAATCTCTTCCCCCTAACTGCCCTTAAGATGGTTTCCTTGGTTCTAAGATTTGCAAGTTTTACTATTACATGCCGGGGTGTTGGCCTGTTTTCCTTGATCTTAGGAGGGGTCCTCTCTGCCTCTAGGACTCGAATGTTTGTTTCATTCCCCAGATTAGGGAAGTTCTCAGCTACAATTTGCTCAAATACATCTTCTAGCCCTCTCTCTCTCTCCACTCCCTCCGGGATTCCAATGATTCTGAAATTGGAACGCCTCATGGTGTCACTTATTTCTCTGATTCTATTTTCATGGATTCTGAGTTGTTTTTCCCTGGCCTCCTCTTTTCCCTTTTTATCTATTATACTGTCTTCCAGATCGCTTATTCTCTCTTCTGTCTCAGTTACCCTAGCTGTTAGATTATCTAGATTGGATTGGATCTCACTGATAGCATTTTTAAGTTCTGCCAATTCACCTTTCATTTCTGCCCTTAGAGACTCTATGTTGCCATTCATTGATTTCTCCATTCTAGCCATTGTCTTCACAATTGCTAGCCTGAATTCCATCTCCAACATCTTGGTTATATCTGCATCCATTTGTAAATCTGGAGCATAAGTCATAATCTCTGAGTCTTTTCTGTTTTGGGGGCTCCTCCTCCTAGTCATTCTGTTGATGGGTGTTTGAGGGAATGTATAGAGTCCAAATTACTGACCAGAATCCAAGCAAGATGCACCTGTTTTCTTGGGACCTTAGGGTTGCTGGCCTCTTGTTTTCCCAGCCTGTCTTCCATGGGAGGGGCCTGCCGTGCTGTTACTCAGGCAACCCTGTTTGGGCGGAGTTGCCCTGCGCCCCTGTGGCGGGGGATGGGCTCAGTGGGAATCAGTCTTTGGGGCTTTTGTTCTCTGGCGCCTTTCCCTGGTGGATTTCCATATCTCTTCCGCGAGTCAGAGCAGAAGAGACCATTTCCAACCCTCTGCCTCAGAGCAGAGAGACCTCAGTCTGTTCTTCAGTGAGCTCTCCAGGCCACACTGTCTCCGTTTCTGTCCGTGCTGCTATAAACTGCAGCGTCCTGGGTTGTGCGCCCCTCCGCAGTGCTCCCAGTCCTGCCTCCAGGTTGGGGCTCATCTCTGCCCTTTGTGCTTCTAAAACTACCAGCTGCTCCCAGTTCGTGCGCACGCACGCGACTCCGCCGCTTAGGGTCCTGTCCTGGGGACTGCAGTTCGCGTGTGCACGACTCCGCCGCTCAGGGTTTCCACCCCGGAGGTTGCAGTTCACCAGTGGGACCCAGTGCACCGGGTTTCCATCTCGGAGGCTGCAGTTCATGTGCGTGCGACCGGCGTGCCGGTTTCTGTCCGGACAGCTGTGGTTAGCGTATGCGCAACCCCGCCGGTCTGGTCCACCCCAGGGGCTGCCTTAATGTCCTTTCCCGACGCTACTGGTCTGCGAGTCTGTGCCCGTCCGCAGTGTGCAAGGCTGTCACTCACCGGCGGTGTAGGATCCCCACGTCCAGGCACCCTCCCGCTGCTGTTTATCCTCCGATACCTGCCCGCAGAATCACAGCTCTCTGCTTCATATCTCAAAACCAACCACCTGCGATATTCTGTTTGTAGAGATCCAGATCTTCTTACATCTCAGGCTGGTTTCATGGGTGCTCAGAGTGGTCTGGTAGTTATCCAGCTCAATTCCGGGGACCAGTCAAAATAGGGTCCCCTACTCCTCCACCATCTTTCCCCCTCCCCCTATTTCTGTTTTTTTTTTTTTAAAGATTTTATTTATTCATTTGACAGAGAGAGACACAGTGAGAGAGGGAACACAAGCAGAGGGAGTGGGAGAGGGAGAAGCAGGCTTCCCGCGGAGAGGGGAGTCCGATGCGGGGCTTGATCCCAGGACCCTGGGATCATGACCTGAGCTGAAGGCGGACGCTTAATGACTGAGTCACCCAGGTGCCCCCTGATCATTATTTCAAATGGTTTCCATCCCTTCCTCTGACACAATTCCATGGCAAGAAACCTGTCTTGCCTGCCAACTGTCTCTCATCTATATAATACTAAATGTATAAATTGTACCCAAGTGATGTCTAAAATATATATATATTTAAATATAAATATATAAAGATAATATATATTTGTAATATGAATATAATATATATTTATCGTATAAATATAATGTATTTACATCTAAATTTATATAATCTACTTGAGTTATAAAAGTCACCCTGAATAATGCAGTCTATGTGGTTACCTGTGCTTTGCTATTAGGCATGGGTCAGATTCAAGTCCCAAACTCTGCCTGACAGCCATGTCACTGGACCCAGAGTTCCAATAAGAAGAATTACTTCCTGAAATTAGCTGGATCAATGAACTTTAGAATCCCTTAGTCAGGAACCGTAGTGGCCAACAAATGTCCAAAGATGCCTGCCCTTCTAGGTCTTAAGGGAAATGCAAAGTAAAGCAGGGGTCCACCTTCCTGCTCCTCAAGCTCAGAAGGGCAGCTTTATGCTCTGCTCTTGTTGTCTCAAATTAATGGGGATGGAAGGGGAAAAGGAGGATTCACCATGACCTACAATTTATAATTTTTTATATGTAAACAAAATTTGAAGATTATATGACAGGGGGGCGGAGCAAGATGGCGGAGGAGTAGGAGACTTGGATTTCGTCTGGTCTCAGGAATTCAGCTGGATAGGGATCAAACCATTCTGAACACCTACAAACTCAATAGGAGATCGAAAAGAAGAATAGCAAGAACTCTCTGAACAGAAAAGCGACCACTTTCTGGAAGGTCTTTTCTGATTTGTTTAGAGTATATTTTCTGGGGACGTTGTTACCCTGTTAACATTTTGTTCTCTCATTTATCTATTCTCCTCTCGACAAAATGACAAGATGGAAAAAATCACCTCAACAAAAAGAACAAGAGGTAGTACCAACTGCCAGGGACCTACTCAATATGGACATTAGTACGATGTCGGAGCTAGAGTTCAGAATCATCACTTTAAAGATACTAGCTGGGCTTGAAAAAAACATGGAAGTTATTAGAGAAACCCTTTCTGGAGAAGTAAGGGAACTAAAATCTAACCAAGTTGAAATCAAAAAGGATATTAATGAGGCGCAATCAAATATGGGGGCACTAACTACTAGGATAAATGAGGCATAAGAGAGAATCAGTGATGTAGAAGACCAAATGATGGAAAATAAAGAAGCTGAGAAAAAGAAAGATAAACAACTACCGGATCACGAGGGCAGAATTCAAGAGATAAGCGATACCATAAGATGAAACAACATTAGAATAATTGGGATCCCAGAAGAAGAAGAAAGAGAGAGAGGGGCAGAAGGTATAATGGAGCAAATTATAGCAGAGAACTTCCCTAATTTGGGGAAGGAAACAGGCATCAAAATCCAGGAGGCACAGAGAATCCCTCTCAAAATCAATAAAAATAGGTCAACACCCCGACATCTAATAGTAAAACTTACGAGTCTCAGAGACAAAGAGAAAATCCTGAAAGCAGCTCGGGAGAAGAGATATGTAACCTACAATGGTAGAAACATAAGATTGGCAACAGACCTATCCACAGAGACCTGGCAGGCCAGAAAGGACTGGCACGATATATTCAGAGCACTAAATGAGAAAAATATGCAGCCAAGAACACTATATCCAGCTAGGCTGTCATTGAAAATTGAAGGAGAGATAAAAAGCTTCCAGGACAAACAAAAACTAAAGGAATTTGCAAACACGAAAACAGCCCTACAAGAAATATTGAAAGGGGTCCTCTAAGCAAAGAGAGACCCTAAAAGCAACATAGACCAGAAAGGAACACAGACAATATACAGTAATAGTCACCTTACAGGCAACACAATGGCACTAAATTCCTATCTTTCAATAGTTACCCTGAATGTAAATGGGCTAAATGCCCCAATCAAAAGACACAGGCTATCAGATTGGATTAAAAAACAAGACTGATTGATATGCTGTCTGCAAGACACTCGTTTTAGAACCAAAGACACCCCCAGATTGAAAGTGAGGGGGTGGAAAACCATTTATCATGCTAATGGACACCAAAAGAAAGCTGGGGTGGCAATCCTTCTATCAGACAAATTAGATTTTAAACCAAAGACTGTAATAAGAGATGAGGAAGGACATTATATCCTACTTAAAGGGTCTATCCAAAAAGAAGATCTAACAATTGTAAATATCTATGCCCCTAACATGGGAGCAGCCAATTATATAAGGCAATTAATAACAAAAGCAAAGAAACACATTGACAACAATACAATAATAGTGGGGGACTTTGACACCCCCCTCACTGAAATGGACAGATCGTCTAAGCAAAAGATCAACAAGGAAATAAAGACTTTAAATGAGACACTGGACCAAATGGACTTCACAGTTATATTCCATCCCAAAGCAACGGAATACACATTCTTCTCTAGTGCCCATGGAACATTCTCCAGAATCTATCACATCCTAGGTCATAAATCAGGTCTCAACCGGTACCAAAAGATTGGGATCATTCCGTGCCTATTTTCAGACCACAATGCTTTGAAACTAGAACTCAATCACAAGAGGAAAGTCGGAAAGAACTCAAATACATGGAGGCTAAAGAGCATCCTACTCAAGAATGAATGGGTCAACCAGGAAATTAAAAAAGAGTTAAAAAAAAATTCATGGACACCAATGAAAATGAAAACACAACTCTTCAAAATCTTTGGGATGCAGCAAAGGCAGTCCTAAGAGGAAAGTATATAGCAATACAAGCCTTTCTCAAGAAACAAGAAAGGTCTCAAGTACATAACCTAACCCTACACCTAAAGGAGCTGGAGAGAGAACTGCAAATAAAGCCTAAACCCAGCAGGAGAAGAGAAATAATAAAGATCAGAGCAGAAATCAAAGAAATAGAAACCAAAAGAACAGTAGAACAGATCAACGAAACTAGGAGTTGGTTCTTTGAAAGAATTAACAAGATTGATAAAACCCTGGCCAGACTTACAAAAAGAAAAGAGAAATGACCGAAATCAACAAAATCATGAATGAAAGAGGACAGATCACAACCAATACCAAAGAAATACAAACAATTATAAGAACATATTATGAGCAACTCTATGCCAGCAAATTAGATAACCTGGAAGAAATGGCTGCATTCCTAGAGATGTATCAACTACCAAAACTGAACCAGGAAGAAATAGAAAACATGAACAAACCTATAACCACTAAGGAAATTGAAGCAGTCATCAAAAATCTCCCAATAAACAAAAGCCCAGGGCCAGATGGCTTCCCAGGGGAATTCTACCAAATATTTCAAGAAGAATTAATACCTATTCTTCTGAAACTGCTCCAAAAAATAGAAATGGAAGGAAAACTTCCAAACACATTTTATGAGGCCAGCATTACCTTGATCCCAAAACCAGACAAAGACCCCATCAAAAAGGAGAATTACAGACCAATATCCTTGATGATGCAAAAATTCTCACCAAAATACTAGCCAATAGGATCCAACAGTACATTAAAAGGATTATTCACCACAACCAAGTGGGATTTATCCCTGGGCTGCAAGGTTGGTTCAACATCCTCAAATAAATCAACGTGATACAATACATTAACCAAAGAAAGAACAAGAATCATATGATCCTCTCAATAGATGCAGAAAAAAGCATTTGACAAAGTAAAGCATCCTTTCTTGATCAAAACTCCTCAGAGTATAGGGATAGAGGGTACATACCTCAATATGATAAAAGCCATCTATGAAAAACCTACAGCGAATATCATTCTCAATTCGGAAAAACTGAGAACTTTCCCCCTAAGGTCAGGAACGCAGCAGGGATGTCCACTATCACCACTGCTATTCAACATAGTATTAGAAGTTCTAGCCTCAGCAATCAGACAACAAAAAGAAATCAAAGGCATCCAAATTGGCAAAGAAGAAGTCAAACTCTCACTCTTTACAGATGATATGATACTTTATGTGGAAAACCCAAAAGACTCCACCCCAAAACTGCTAGAACTCATACAGGAATTCAGTCAAGTGGCAGGATATAAAATCAATGCACAGAAGTCAGTGGCATTCCTATACACCAACAGCAAGACAGAAGAAAGAGAAATTAAGGAATCAATCCCATTTACAATTGCACCCAAAACCATAAGATACCTAGGAATAAATCTAACCAAAGAGGCAAAGGATCTGTACTCAGAAAAGTATAAAATACTCATGAAAGAAATTGAGGAAGACACAAAGAAATGGAAAAACGTTCCATGCTCATGGATTGGAAGAACAAATATTGTGAAGATGTCAATGCTTCCTAGAGCAATCTACACATCCAATGCAATCCCCATCAAAATACCATCCACTTTTTTCAAAGAAATGGAACAAATAATCCTAAAATTTGTATGGAACCAGAAAAGACCCCGCATTGCCAGAGGAATGTTGAAAAAGAAAAGCAAAGCTGGCGGCATCAGAATGCCGGACTTCCAGCTCTATTACAAAGCTGTCATCATCAAGACAGTATGGTACTGGCACAAAAACAGGCACATAGATCAATGGAACAGAATAGAGAGCCCAGAAATGGACGTTCAACTCTATGGTCAAGTCATCTTTGACAAAGAAGGAAAGAATGTCCAATGGAAAAAAGACAGTCTCTTCAACAAATGGTGTTGGCAAAATTGGACAGCCAGATGCAGAAGAATGAAACTGGACCATTTCCTTACACCACATACAAAAATAGACTCCATATGGTTGAAAGACCTCAATGTGAAACAGGAGTCCATCCAAATCCTAAAGGAGAACACAGGCAGCAACCTCTTCGACCTCAGCCGCAGCAGCTTCTTCCTAGAAACATCACCAAAGGCAAGGGAAGCAAGGGCAAAAATGAACTATTGGGACTTCATCAAGATAAAAAGCTTTTGTAAAGCAAAGGAAACAGTCAACAAAAGCAAAAGACAACCGACAGAATGGGACAAGATATTTGCAAATGACATATCAGATAAAGGGCTAGTATCCAAAATCTATAAAAAACTTATCAAACTCAACACCCAAAGAACAAAGAATCCAATCAAGAAATGGGCAGAAGACATGAACAGACATTTTCCCAAAGAAGACATCCAAATGGCCAACAGACACATGAAAAAGTGCTCAACATCACTCGGCATCATGGAAATCCAAATCAAAACCTCAATGAGATACCACCTCACACCAGTCAGAAGGGCTAAAATTAACAAGTCAGGAAACGACAGATGTTGGCGTGGATGCAGAGAAAGGGGAACCCTCCTACACTGTTGGTGGGATGCAAGCTGGTGCAACCACTCTGGAAAACAGTATGGAGGTTCCTCAAAAAGTTGAAAATAGAGCTACCATATGATCCAGCAATTGCACTACTGGGTATTTACCCCAAAGATACAAAAGTAGGGATCCAAAGGGGTACGTGCACCCCGATGTTTATAGCAGCAATGTCCACAATAGCCAAACTGTGGAAAGAGCCTAGATATCCATCGACAGATGAATGGATAAAGAAGAAGTGGTGTATATATACAATGGAATATTATGCAGCCATCAAAAGGACTGAGATCTTGCCATTTGCTATGACATGGATGGAACTGGCGGGTAATATGCTCAGCGAAATAAGTCAATCAGAGAAAGACATGTATCATATGACCTCACTGATACGAGGAATTCTTAATCTCAGCAAACAAACTGAGGATTGCTTGAGTGGGGATTGGGGTAGGAGGAATGGGGTGACTGGGTGATAGACACTGGGGAGGGTATGTGCTCTGGTAAGCACTGTGAATTGTGCAAGTCCGTTGAATCTCAGATCTGTACCTCTGAAAGAAATAATGCAATATATGTTAAAAAAAAAAAAGAAGAAGAAGAAGAAGATAGCAGGAGGGGAGGAATGAAGCGGGGGAAATCGGAGGGGTAGACGAACCATGAGAGACGATGGACTCTGAAAAACAAACTGAGGGTTCTAGAGGGGAGGGGGGTGGGAGGATGGGTTAGCCTGGTGGTGGGTATTGAGGAGGGCACATTCTGCATGGAGCACTGGGTGTTATGCACAAACAATGAATCATGGAACACTACATCTAAAACTAATGATGTAATGTATGGGGATTAACATAACGATAAAATTTTTTTTAAGATTATATGACAAAAGGTTAACATTGGTGCACTTTGGAGGGCATGTGAGTGCTATTTTGTTCTCTGTGCTTTTCAGTTTTTAATATATATGTTTATATACATATATACACAAATACACATATAAAGTATATTTCTAATATATACAATTTAAGAGGTAATATTTATAAAATTTAATATATATATATACAATTTTAAAAACAATTAAGATGGGAAACAGGAATGATCCAGGGAGAGGACACGCCAGCCTAAAGCTATGAGTGGCAAGTCTGGACCTGCCCTTGCAAGTCACCCCAAAATGGGTCCAGGACAAACTCCCAGGTACGTGGGGGTCCCTGGAGGTGGCGACGTAGTGGTACTGGCCATGCCAGCACTCTTCCCACAAGAAGATGCAGATAATCCTGGGAGGGCTACCACCCCGTTCCAGGGGTCGGCAGTGACTGATGAGAGAAAGGTGCTGTGGTTTCTAACGGGAGCTGCCGTCTGTAAGCTGCTCTGGGCCTTCTGCATGGTAGTAGCCTTTCCTCCTGAAGCGGGAAAGGCATGAGCTGGACGCACCAGCAGCGGGCCTCACAGGTACTGGGGTGGTTGGCCCTGAGCTTCACCCCAGTCCCTCTGGGTGGAAACTGAAACCGACCAATCATTGACTCTGAAAGCACTAGGGGCGGGGCCAGGCACACTAGTTCCCAGAGGAGTCTGAGGAGGAGAACCACCTAGAAAACAATTCATTTTTGTTATTTACAAACAAACCAACAAAACACAGATTCCCAGGCCCACATAACCAACGCTCCAGCAGAACTTTGGAGAACAGGAGCCTTTTGTTCCAATCCTCACTACCCTTCCTCCTCCGTCCATCCTACACACACACAATTCTGTTCCCACGCCCCACGTGGGTGGGTGAGCCTGGTCGAATCCCAGCTCCTCTGTCTCTAGCTGGGTGGCCTCCGCAGTGAGACTCAGTTTCTACATTAGTGAAGCAGAAAGAGCATCAACCCACAGCCTGGTTTTGGCTTTCCAGAACATAGTAAATAAACCGCCGTGATGCTGCTGTTTGTCACGATGACGTTGGTGACAGACTCCGCAGGCTGAGTGGAGAAGCAATCAGTGCTCAGACCCGAGCTCCTGGCCTGGGATGATTTTCAGCTGACTGCCCAGGGGCCAGACCTCATGCGAGCACAGGGGCCTGCCGTCTGCCCAGGGATAAAAGCAAGATCCTTCTAGAATCACTGACAAAGTGCAGGGGGCCTCTTGCAAATACCACCATGAAGTAGAGTAACCTGCCATTCATAGGAACGTTGTTTTGACTCTTACCTTGTCAGCATACCATTAGGCCTCTCCCCCAAAACATAGGGGGTGGTCCACCCTGGACCTTAGCATCTTCAAAAATCAGTGTTTGCAGCCTGATACTTAATTACCTTCCAAAAACTAGGGTCATGGTCAGCTATTGTGTAAACACCACCCCAAACTCAGTAACTAAAAACTACTATTTATTAACTCTCACAGTCCTGGGTTGACTAGGTTCCACTTGGACAGTTCTCACTCAGGGTCTCTGCACGGTAGCTATGGCTCGAGTCATCTGGAGGCACAAGTGGGCTGAACATCCCAGATGACTGTTATAGGCTGAATTGTTTCCTGCTCCCTCAAAATTCATGTTGAAGTCCTAACCCCAAAGACCTCAAAATATGACCTTAGTTTAGAAACTGGGTCATTGCAGATGTACTTAAGTTAAAATGAGGTCACACTGGAGTAAGGTGGACCCCTAGTCCACAGTGGGTGGTGACTGTGACAGGGAAGTTCACCTGGACAAGTCCCACGCAGGAAGACAGTGATAGGGACAGCCCATGCCTGACCTAAAGTGAATTCAGAAACACATGCAGAGAATCTGGAGGTCAACCTGTCCCAGCTCCCTGGCCCCCGAGACCTCACCCAGAAGGTGGAGCCCATGGAGGTGTGCTGTTCAGGTCTCTCTCCAGGAGAAGCTGGTGAACAGCCTTCAGCTGTCGCACCTCCAGGTCCACTGTGGCATTCCCACCAAGGCCTCGCTGTCCCCAGGCTGCTCCCAGCTGATGACTGAGCATGGCAGGTTGGCCTAGAGCCAGGCCATCCTGCCCAGTGGGACCCAGTGGGCAACTTTGGCACCAGGGCTCCCCCTGGGCTGGCTAGGGTTTCTCAGAGCGCCCCCTCCCCAACTGTCTATCCTTCGCACTCTCCTTTCCCAGGTGTCAGAGCTGCATTGCACTGGCTTCCTCGATCCTTTCTCCTTTACAGACAGGGAGCTCCCCAGTGAATCTCCTGCATGTCAGATTTCATCTTGGCATCTGCTTCCTGAACTGACACATCATCCAGAGTCACCCGAGCATCTTTAATGGCAGGAACTCCCAAGGAAGCGTGTTCTGCTTTGGCGTCATTAAAAAGTTCTTTCTTATTATTTCGTCGGGGTGCTGGCTGAAAACCGATTTTGACTCAGATGGTTCAGATAGGAGCCTTTAATGGAGGGAGACGTACTCCGGTATAAGGGAACAACCAGGGATGATGAGGCACCAGGGATGGATGATCCTAGAAGTGGTGCATGCCCTGGGGCTGAAGTGGGGGGTGCTCTATGTCCCTGCAGCCTCGCGGGACTGGAGCCACCCAGGGTGCAGCCACCATGAGGCATGGTACTGAGCAAGGAGGGGCGGGGACAGAAGTGCCATGACCCAGGGGCACGGGATACAGTCGGCAGGGGCACTGGGCAGGGCAGGGCCACACTGGGGAGGGGCAAGGAGACAGCAGCAGCCGCTTACCAAAGTGCCATGTCCCTTATTTTGTGACCACTTGTGGGTTGCGGCTCTCTTTTTTGTTGCAGTTCTCATTTTGTGTCTTATCCAGGATTCCCCAATATTAATGTTTACTTTTACATTTCCCCATCCGCTTCTGGGTTCATTCTATGGGTCTCGTGAGGAAGGGCTGAGGTCTCCGCCCAACACCGTCCTTGGACACACTCCACTCCTCGTGCTGTCAGCCGAGGCCAGGATGAGCCTTCTGTGGAGGATGAGCCACAGACGGGACCCTGAAGCCATCTCTCTCTGCTCATGCAGCATCTTGAGTGGAAACCCTGGGTCACCTGAAAATGTTTACCAATCCACAGAACTCCATAAACCTCTCGCTGACAGCCGCTGATTCCAGAAGTCAGGGACCGCCCCAGCCTGCCTCATTCCATGGATTGTTTGTGCTCACCTAGTATTCCAGCCGACTGTGCCCTGCGCTGCCCGCCACCATGCTAAGCTTGTAGATCTCTGGTGATCGGGCGCAGGTCAATACACACCCATTCAGTGCTTTGAAACCAGAATCAGAGTCCAAGGAAATTTCACCATCATTGAGTTATGATATACAAAATATAGGAAATATACAAAATCCAAATTTACTCAAAAAATTCCAAAGGAGTCGATTGCTTAACTATTATGTTTTATATGGGATGGGCACATGATACGTAAGGCCTGAGTTTTGCCTGCCATGGCAGCTTTACTGATGCATAGATCCAAACATGATGCTGTAGCTCTGATATATAAGCCAGAAAGCCGTGACATGGGATAGAATCAAAGCACGGCCTTTCCTAAGCACAGCTTCCCAGACTGTGTGAATTGACACAGGAGAACTGGGACTTAAAGTTACAGCAAGCTCTTTATTCTGAAAGCTCTATAACATTACAGAAATGATCGTAAAATGATGAATGGCTTTGATCTGTGATGGAATTCTCGGACAGTCTTTTCCAGACACACATCAGCTTCAGAAGGAGAGAACACCTTGAATCAACTATCTAAACCCACCCTGAGAGGAACATCCATTCGTCAGGAACCAACGACCCTGCAGGATGGGGACCCAAATCCTCCCCAGCGACCTGCAACCCATACCCCAACCTCCCGTGGCCCCTGCAGGGATACCCGGCCCCTCGGACACCTTGAGGACAGCAGGCCCTGGTATGGGCCAGCCGTGTTGCTGGGACCTTCACACAAGTCAGCTAGCCTGCATCTAGTCCTGGAAAGAAACCCTAAGGGAGCTTACTCTGCGTGGTGCTGATTAGACAGCCAGGCCGGCTAGCTCACCACTGCGTCTTCAGTCCTGATGTGCACAGGCCCAGCGCAGGGTGAGTCAGTGTGTGCACAGGCCTGCCTTTGGAAACCACCAGGGAAGGCTGACCTTTACTGAGCCCAGTGTTCCTGGAAGACAGCGAAGGTAAGAAATCCCCCCCTTTTGTGTTCTGGAAAGATCTTACCACAAAAGACTACTTCCCTGTACAACTTAGATGAGACTCACCCTTTCTGTCCCCTGTTTACCTGCAACAAGGCCAGCACAGGCCCTCCAAACCCCCATTCTTTGCCTCTTGTTAGCTGAACTGTGTCGAACCTACTAACCAACCTAAACAAAATGCTCCTCAATCAAACTTGGGTTAGCAGTCTCTCCTTTCCCCAGGCCCTGAACTTTGCCCACTCCCAGCCTGAGCCAGCACACAGCCCTCCGTGCAGCCCCTCCTGAGAACAGGCGGATGTCGGGGTGATACACCATGCTACCTCCACCCGTTCACCCCACTGCACCGCTGGTTCTTCCCAGCCTTGTCCAATCCTCCCTATGAAAGGAAGACCCTTAGTGTCTAACCCTGGACACGCCGTAGACCTCAGGTCACAGCGCTCTCCCTGTGGCAGTCCTCCCCTCCTCCTTGCCAGTAAAGCCTCCCCCTGCTGAGGCTAGTATGTTCTTACTTGGCACCATCTTTACTGCCCCTCTCGCTTAACTGCCGTGAGCCACAGCCTCTGGGAGAGTTACCTGCATGGCCTGGGTTACCTAAGTCTGCACACGGTATTGTTTTTACAAAACAGCAAGCAAAAGAGAAAGACAGAGAGAGAAGTAAGTGAGGCAGTTGCTGAAGCCAAGCCAGGCTCTCAGAGCCAAACCCGCCCACTCCTCGCTGAATTCCTGAGTTCCACCTGAGGTCCTTCCTGGTCCCCTTGGCAGCCCGCACAGGTCCGTTCTCCACGGAATGAAGAGCCTTCCAGGCTCCGGGAGATTCTGCCCAGGAGTTCCCTGGGAGCAACTTTCCAGGACTCCTTCTCTCCCCCAAATCAGCCAGAAGGGGCACTTAGGGTTTCTTTCCATCTAAGAACTTACTTTACAAAACTCTGAGATGAAAGTGAGTCAGTAAAAAAGTCAGTCAGATGTGTGGTCCTTCCTCAGAGTTGAGAAGGTGTGATGGAGTCTGTGTGCCCAAGGGGCCTGTGGCGGTCCCATGCCACAGCTCTTCTTAGATGTGAGCCACACCCCTCCCACCCACAGGTGGGCCCACATCCCCTACACCCCGAAATACCTCCAACAGGGAAGTATGGACACCACGCCTTGGGACCTCCTGGAGGTGTAAGTAAAGTGACAAGGGTCAGCTACCACCGGCGTCTGTTCCCTTTCTCGCTCATGCTCCCCGCCCCCGTGCTTGCCCGTGGGACCAGCCACACTGTGAGGAAGGCCAGGCTGTGCCGGGAGACACACGTGGCATCCCGGCTAAGAGCCAGCAGCCCACAGCTTGTGGGGGGCGAATCTTCCAATGATTGAAGTCCCTGGCCATCACATCTCCCAGCTGAGGACCCGTCATGGAGCAAACACAAGTCACCCACCCTATCTGAATTCCTGACTCAAGGACACCATGGGAGATGATTAATGCATATGAGGCAAGGGGCAACTGTGCAGGCGTAGGGGAGAGGGTCAGCGATGCCTGGACGCCCAGGCCTCCCTCTCCTCCTCCTGCCTGCAGCCGGCCTCTTCTGGGGCGGCTCTCCCCTGGCCCAGCCTTGTCCCTCCTGCTCTGTCTGTACCTCAGGCCCCGTCTCCCACGACTGGCGGCGTTCCTCTTCTGTCTGGGGTCTGTCTGCAGCCTTTCATGCAGCCTGTTCCCGCCTCAGCTGTGCATGCAGGGGCCGTCGGACAGCCTGATGTCCTGCAGCCCTGTGACGGGGGAGACGCGGTTTCCCAATCAGAAGTGACATTTCAGATGACGCACCCCTGGTGCCTCTGAAAAAATCACCCTGCAGGTAATTACCAAGATAGAGAAGCGACTTCAAGAAAGAAGTCACCAACTGGCATCATCTCGACCCCATCACCTTCAACCACAGCTAAAGCCAGATTTCCAACAGTCCAGCCTGGCTCCACCACCTCCCTCCCTCCTTCAGCTCCTGGGCTCCCACACCCCGCTGCTCGGTCCAGCTTCACCCCGACACTGGCTGCTGATACCTCCCTCAGCTTCTCACCACCGACAGCCCCTCCTGGCTTCATGCCCCACCGGGTCCAGCAAAACACCGCCACCCCGCCACGCCAGGCAGTCCTCGGGTCCCCGGGGCTTCTCCCACACAGGACCCGCTCCCCTTGGCCCTCCTTCCCCCTTCTTTCGCCCACTCAAGTCCTCTGCTCCTACTTCCCTGAACAAAGGTGGAAACGAACAGTGCCTGTCCCTTCCCCTCCTCTCCTCACCGCCCTGGGCCCTGGCGGCTGCCTCCAGCCTGTCCCACACCAGTACTCAGGGTCCTCAGGGACCCACTGCCCACCGGCTCCTTCCCCTGCCTGCCCTCTCCCCTCCACTGGACACAAGACAGTCTCTAGGTCTCCCCAGCCCGGCCTGTCCACCACCTGCCCCGGTGGCACAGGCCAGGCCCCACATCTCTGGCCCTGAACAACCTCCTCACTATAGACAAGCTCATTTATTCCCAAGAAGGCGAATAACCCTGTTAATCATGATGACTCGTGATGGTAAACCCGGGGCCAATTTCTGGGCCGTGCTCCAGTGGTGACTTTTCTAACTGCCTCAGGACTGCCCCACCTGGGTGCCTCAGGGATGCCATGCCCTGCATGGGGTCAGAAGGGGCTCTGGCTTCCTCCAGCTGTGGAAATCCTGATGCTTCCCTTTTCCTACCCCCTCCAGCAGCAGTTCCTGTGATGCAATCTCCAGCTCTCACCCATGCCTCCTTCTCTCTGTTTTCACTGTTACTGCCTCCCCTGGACGCTGGGACCTCTTTCCCCAATCATAGGTGACCCTTCAACAATGCAAGTGCTATGGGCACCGACCCCGCCTCGTGCAGCCAAAAATCCATGTACAGCTTTTGTCTCCTCAGAAACTTAACTACTAGTAGCCTCCTGTTGACCTTATCAAGACATAAACAGTCGATTGACACATATTTTGTATGTTGTATGTATTATATACTGTATTTTTAAGATAAAATAAGCTAGAGAAAAGAAAATGTTATTAAGAAAATCAAAAGGAAGAGAAAATACATTTACAGCCCTGTACTGAATGTATAAAAAACAATCTGCATTTAAGCAGAACCGCATTGTTCATACCCATGTTATTCAAGGGTCAAATGTACTTCGAACGTCTCCAAGTGGCCTGCACCCCACCCCCACCCCCTCACATCTCCCACACCCTCCCCATGCCCCCTCCACCACCCCCACCATCCCCACCATCACCTCCCGCTCACCAACCCATTCCCACAGAGGTGTGGTGTGATGCCCTTTAACACACATGAATTCTGTCACTGCCATGCCTAAAACTTTTCCTTGGCTTCCCAACAAAATTCTCTGTTCCTTGACATCTGGGCCCAAAGTCATTTGTCTCTGTAAACCCCTCCAGCCTCATCCTGTTTCCCTACCAACATTGTGCACCAGCCATGAGTCTCATCCGTCCACTCCTTCAACATTCCAAAATCTTGTCTACCCCAGGGCCTTTGCATTAACTGTTCCCTTTGCCTAAAATGATCTTTCCTTCCTCATCTTTAAGACCTGGCTTAGGGGTACCTGGTGGCTCAGTCAGTTAAGCATCTGCCTTCAGCTCAAGTCATGATCCCAGGGTCCTGGGATCGAGCCCCACATCAGGCTCCCTGTTCAGCAGGGAGTCTGCTTCTCCCTCTCCCTCTGCCTGCTTGTGTTCCCTCTCTCTCTCTCTGTCAAACAAATAAATAAAATCTTTTTTAAAAAAATAAATAACCTGGCTTAAATGTCCACTCTAAAGAGGCCTTCTCTTGACAATTCTATCTAAAGCCAGTCTTCACCTTCTTACTCTTCTCACTTATTCTTTATGGCTCATTTATTTTTTTTAATATTTTATTTATTTGACAGAGAGAGAGCACAAGCAGAGGGAACAGCAGAGGGAAAGGGAGAAGCAGGCTTTCCACTGAGCAGGGAGCCCAATGCAGGGCTTGATCCCAGAACCCTGGGATAATGACCTGAGCCGAAGGCAGACGCCTAACCGACTGAGCCACCCAGGTGCCCCATGGCTCATTTATTTTCAAGTGGGTCAAACAAGATTAGGTTCTATTCCATTCCATTTGCTTCCTTCATAACACACAAGAATGTCCCAACCTTCTTTGTCACAGTCTGTGTGTGTGTATGTGTCTGTCTGTTTTCATCACTCAAGGGTAGGACCATGACCATCACTGAATGCTGCATCTCTAATGGCATTAAGTCAACAGTTAATATCTGTTGGTTGAATGAATGAATGAGTGAGGATGCATTATGGGGCAATACCAAGGACACTACAGGTTTTCATTGGTAATCCATACCCTAGAAGACAAGAAATGAAGCAAAGTGCTGTCATATGTTTACGTTTTCTCATATGTACCCTCTGCAGGACATGGAAAAATAAGAAAAAATGCAGAACTTGCTAATTACAAGAAAAGAGCCACTTTTTTCTGCATGGATTCAAGGAAGGAGACATTGCTCTGACTTGTACACTCCTAGACTTTCTGAGAAAAAGCTGGCAGAGCAAGTCCCCTGGGACTGCTGCTGGTTGCTCATCAGCTATCCACAGTGAGGCTAAGAGTGAGGTTCCTCACCGCTAGGCCTGATAACAAGACAAGGAGAAAACCGAAGGTCTGTCTCCCCCAATGTGGGCCAGGTACCTTCAGCCACCTGCTGTCATGATGGCCAAGGGTGTTACTGAATTAATTACTATTGTTTCATTGCTTTGACTGATAAAGGGAGATTAAGTGTTGGCCTTTGTGTTTGTCTCTGGAGTTACAAAGGCAAATAGGAAAAGAGAAATCAGAAAATTCTCTCCACAACATTGTCAGGTTCCCAAAATGATCCTTGGCAAAAGGAATAATAGTCTTATCTGTCCTTAATTTTTAGAAATAGAAATCATGACAAACAGGCTATTTCAGAGCTCCACATTGTATCAGAGACAAGTGACTGAATTATTCTCTCAAAGATCACCTTGTTCATTTGTTCTAGATACACACACAAATGTCCATCCAGGGTCAAGCACTAAGCTACAGCCCAGGAAACAGAAATGACCAAGACACATCCCTGCCCTCCAAGAATTTGCCTGTAATCGGAGAAGCCAGAGAAATGAGCAAACCATCCCCAAATGTCAGGATCTGGCAATGGTAGAGGTGTCCCCAGGGCATGGCCAGCAGGGTGATTTGAGGAGTTGGTGAGGGGGCAGCCAGACAGATGAGGAGAGCTCCAGAGAGGATGGACAAATGTGGGGAGCTCCATTCTGGACAGAGTTTCGGGATGTCAGGTTTTCATGGATATTGGGGTTAAATAGACCAGCTTGGCCTCTTGGCTCAAAAATTGGCATCTAATGTTATTCAATGAAGAATTCTTCCCACAGGAGGCCAGGCAAGGGAATGGTTAGTGCTAGGAACAGCACTAGGAACTTCACTTTTTGTAGGAGTTTGGAGGCCAGAGACTATCTCACCTCTTTTTAGAACACTCAACGCAGATGTGGTTTTACTTTGTTGTTATGGTCCATCTTTCCAAAGATCTGGGAAGCTCTTCCCTTCACCACTATCCACACACCACCACAAACATCTGTTGAGGAGACTCCCAGCTGGGCCAGGTGTTGAGGTTACAAAGATGGAGAAGATGACTTTCATCTCCCCCAGGTGCCACCAGGTCACACCGCCTTCATGTAGAGTTTAAGAGGAACTTCAAAAATGGTTCTCAGTTGAGTTGCTTCCCCAGCTTTGTCTTGCCTTTCTTCTTGAACTCTCGTCTAGGCCATCTTCACAGGGAGCACACTTCCAGAAGATGGAGAGGGCAATCTGGGGAGTGTGGACAAAAAAACAGTAATACTGAAATCTTTTGTCACCATCATATTCAGCAGATGTCAGGAACTCTTAAAAAATAATTGTAATAATTGCAATAACTTTGGACCATGAAATGAAGTTTTGTAAGAGTTGCTAAATACATAAAGCAAACCCCAGACGTCATGGTAAGTTACCCCTAAATACTTGGTATGAAGACACTTTAAAAATTGATTCTGGCAGATTCAGGGCCATGTCTCCAGGAGGGGAAAAAGTATAAATAAATAAATAAATAAATAAATAAATAAATAAATAAATAAATAAATAAATAAATAATCCTTGACTCAGAAAGAACATGCAAAAGATATTGAATTTTTGGTCCAAAGCTTACGAGTTTAAAAAACAAAAAAAAAATGAGAAAACAAAGCTTACAAGTCTATATTATATATAAATACCAAACACATATATCAAGATAGATAGATAGATAGATACATAGATAGATCTAGATATACACACCAAATTTTGATACAGAGAGTGAATTTCTTGAATTGAGTAATTCCAAAGAAATTTAGGTGGGTGCTTATTTACCTTTGCTCAACATAGAGCAGTCAGTGCTGCTTTCAAAGTACAAAAACAGCCACATAGTACCCTTCCAACCACTTTCCAAAAAGATAAGCCAAGTGTGTATATGTTTCAGTTTTCTACTGCTGTGTAACAAACCAACCCAGTAATTTGTGGCTTAAAATAGCCATGGTTTATGATTTCCCACCATTTTATGGGTTGCCTGGGCATTCCTCCTGCGCTCATCAGTGCTCACTGCTGTGACTCCAGCCTACACAGGGCCCTCGCTTGCCCATCTGGTTGGCAGTCAGTGATGGCTGTTGGCTGGGGTGCCTCAGTCCTCCTTGACATGGCCTGTCGTCCTCCGGCAGGCCGGACCAGACTTCACCAACCATGGAAGGCTCAGAGCTCCAGGAAAGGGTCAGTGAGAGCTCCAGGGCACTTAAGGCTCCAGAACTGGCCCAGTGTTACTTCCTCCATATTCTGTTGGTCAACACAATTCACAGGACCAGCCCAGATTGAAGGGGTGGAGAAATAGGCTTCCATGCCTGATAGGAAGAACTACATCACATCACAAAGGGGTGTGGACACAAAAAAGGTTATTTGCTGAGATTCACTGGGGGTCTTTAGTATAACCATCCATCAAAGTGTCAAACAGAGCATAAACAAATCTGATTGTACAACACGTGAGATTCTGTTGAAGTTTGACAGGAAGGCAGATATCC
Source organism: Mirounga angustirostris (assembly GCF_029215605.1). NCBI lineage: Eukaryota > Metazoa > Chordata > Mammalia > Carnivora > Phocidae > Mirounga > Mirounga angustirostris. The sequence goes on along the minus strand of NW_026991718.1, from coordinate 90,361,841 downwards.
CCAAGAGATGCCCCTGATACCCAAGGAGACAGGCTGCTGTCCCTGGGAGGGAAGCCTGGCCCCTATGTCAGGCATGAACATTCACCACATGTCTCCCTGGCTTATTAAGGTGGTTCCTTCAAACTCCTGAGAAAAGGACCAGTGGGACCGTGTCCCTGGAACCCAAGTCTGAGCCACTGTCCCACTAAGAAGTGCGATTGCACACAAGCATTCATCCAGCAGATAGGACCCAGCCGGCACACGTCAGCTGCTCATTTAGCGGACACATCCATGAGAAAGCATGTTTTCCTGGACTCACTTTGGGGTGAAGGTCATTGCTATTATTAATTGCTTTTCAAAGAGAGAAGGGGTCGCCCAAGTCTCCTGCAGACCCTTGCTGACGCAAACGAACACTCTGTTCTTGGTGAACCAAAAACTCCTGCCTCTGCAGGATTGTTCTCTGGAACTGAGCATTTTTTGCTCCATTTCCAGGCTCAGTCCAATGGGGAAATTGCTTAAGACTCGAGCAAACTTGCAAAAGAGCCAGAGGTCTTACCAGCACAAGCACGCCCTTACCAACAACGCGAGCTCAGCTGCAAGGAGGTGGGACAGGTGAGAAGCAGAACCCCTCCCCATCACCGTCCCACCCCAGCAAGCTCACTAGATTCAACAGCACCCTGGTGAGTCACAAGGTTTACATCCACAGTTACCTGGCAAGATGTCCATGCTGAACAGCCACAGACCCCAAGCTGGCCAAGTACATTCCTCTGTGTCCCCCCGAACCCCGACACGTCCAACCCTCACCCACCCACCCCCATCTTTTCCCGGACCAGGCAGGGTCTGGTTTGCAAGCAACAGAACCTGAATCTGACTAATTTAGGCAAACAAGGAAATTGCGTGTGAGATCAGAGCCCACACAATGGATGGGGAGTTTGAGAGCCGCTATCTTAAGTGCTACTCTGGGATCACCTGGTGTGCCAACAGGCTCCAGGAAGCCTTCCCAGTTTAAAGACACCTGAACTGAGCCCTGAGCATAAATAAGAATGGTCAGTGTAAGGAGGCCAGGGAGACCCAGCTGGCCCTCCCCCACCTTCAGCCTCCTTCAGTGCTGCCCAGCTGGTTCTCTTGGACTACACTTTGGTAACCAAGAGAAAACCAGACACACAGACCTGAAAGGACCTGAGGATGGCCTAGTCTGGTCTCGTGGGAGGAGCACCCTTTGGGGGTCAGGAGATGGGAATTTTTGTCTAGGACCCCAGGAATGACACATAACAGCTCTGGACCTCCATTCCTTCCAGAGAAGGGAGCAGTCCTTCTGGATGACTTTGAAGGCCCATCTCCTCTTATGTTCAGTTTAGCGACAAAGAATCCAGGCTCTCCCAGGCTCTGATTTCAGCTTTACAGAATCAGGTCTGATTTGCCAAACGGCCGTGTGGCTACTACTGTTTCCCGTGAAGCCCAGCTCATGTTCTGACAAATTTAACACTGAGGCTCCTAAGTCACATAGCAATCCTGAGCCAGAGGTCTCCCGACTCCCATTTAACGTGTCCCCCAAATGCCTCTGGGCTTCAAAACCCTCAGGGTACAAATGTACCCGTGTGCCAATAAAATGGTTCCAGTACCTGCCCCCAATACCCCCAGAGGCAGCAGGCGGCCTAACGTGGTCCCACAAAGCCAGCTATTAGCTGCAGTGGCATACAGCAGCCGTCCCCCACATCCTTGGTCCCCTCCGTGGCTGTTCCCTGTCATCTCTTGCCGTTCACAACCACCTGCCCCTCTGGAAAGATCTGCGCACAGGCACAGCACAACTCACCCCTGGCGTCCCACACTATCTGAATGCTGGAGCAGGGCTGGGCTCTAATAAGATGAGGAGGCCTTCTCGCCAACCCTATCACACGTGTGGTCTCCTGGTCCCCAAAGCACCTTGGCCTTTACTCACATTCCAAATGGGTTCTTCTTCTGTGGGGCATCCCTGGCTTTTGGCCTTGCTCAGACGGGTCCACGAAGCTGAGCTCGGATGTCCCGCCCTCTTCTATACAGGCTACCTTACCCAATCAAATTCCTCCCTCCTACCCGGTTGAAAAACTAGAGCCCCAGGCCGACCTGGTAACATCATCTCCTGGGTCAAGTGCAGACTGACAATGCAGGACTCCTTGCTCAAAATTATGAAGAATTCTAGGACAGCCACTGGAAAGCCTGGACCTCAGGGCGGGGCCCGTCTGAGCAGGACCCTGTGTGGCTGGTCAGGTGGCATGCCAGGAAGCTGACCCTGCCCCAAGCGCTCGGATGGGCATCCACTGGTGGTGAAGAGTCTCATGCGCAATGTCAGGGCCAAAGGGCCCTGTGACTCACAGATAGGGCAACCGAGGTGGTACGTGTTTGTGTATTTGCCCCCGGCTTTCTTGCACTCACTCCCCTCAAAGTGCTCAGCAAATGAATTTAACAATGGAAGGAAGGAAGGAAGGAAGGAAGGGAGGGAGGGAGGGAGGGAAGGAGGGAGGGAGGGGACTGAGGTGGGATCAATTCAAATACAAGCAGTTTGTAGAACCAGCCCTTCGTGAGAGGTTCCCCTTGTTTGGGCACCAGTGAGATTCCTTTTTGTGGTTTTCACGGGGCTTCCGCTGGGACCTGCAGGAGAGGGCTTTCACCCTGGGCTTAGGACCCAAACAGAAGTGTTGTAGGGAAATAATGGGGGCCTTTCCAGAGATATCTTTCCCACAGAGGCAGAATGACAGATGTGTGGTTTTGCTTTAGGGCCTTTTGAAAAGTGGGTGAATCCCATTTCCAAGCAAGGACTTGAAAACCTAGTTCTGTTCTCAGACTTGCTTCCTTCCTTCCTCCTTCTCTCCCCTCCCTTCCCCTCCCCTTCCCTCCCCTCCCCTTCCTTCCTTCCTTCCTTCCTTCCTTCCTTCCTTCCTTCCTTCCTTCCTTCCTTCCTTCCTTCTTTCCTTCCTTCCTTCCTTCTCCTTCCTTCCTTCCTTCCTCCCCTCCCCTCTCCTCCCCTCCTTTTTCTTTCTTTCTTCCTTTTTTTTGTTTGCCCTATTCCTCAAAACAAACAACTTTTAAGCTAACAATAAGGAGAGGATAAAATCAAAATAATCTTCCCTGTGTGGTTGCTGCCTCCAGATCTTGCAGGCACAGAGCCCTGTCTGAATCTGCTTTTTCATCCATCTCTGGCCCTGACCCTGACACTTAATCCCCAAGGTGAGGGGCTGCTATCCTAAATGGGCCCCAGGGCAGCAAGCGGCCTTGCTCTCTGCCTGCAGGGCCCACACAGAGAGCTGTGCAAAGGGTGGGGCCAAGCAAGAGAGGGATTCTGGTTTCCACTAAGTTTATGCCAAGTTAACCACACAGACCTATTCTCCTCTGCTAATTCCAGACATTCTGATCTCTAACGTGCTATGGGGTGCAGTACACTCGGGAAGCCAGAGAGGGAAAAGACAGAGAGAATGAAGTATGCTGTCATAAAGCCCAGTGTTGGCTACCTAGACAGTACATGGAAAATCAAATTATGGCCGATCAGGTCACTCACAGGGTGCTGAAGGTGGTGATCCTTTAGAGGAACCCCATTCTGAATCAGGCTACGCTACAGAGGTCCCAGTCTTCCTCCTTTCCCTGTTCCAGCCCTGCCAGGCCCTGCTTGGTATAACCTGAGTTTCACAGGATGTAAGAGCTCATTCATCAGAATCAAAATGGCCACAATTTTTGAACCATCATCTTTTGGTTATTCATCTTTTAAGATGAAGTCCAACAACAGAAGCTGATATCTGAGATTACCTAGAAACTAGAAACGATTCACATTTGGATTTTCCCCATAAAATTTGAGAATGGAGAACCAATTAAATAAACCAAATTGGGGCAGATGCTATGCATCCCCCAGCTGCCCCCTTCATTCACCAGCAGCCCAGGGTTGTCTACTAAAGACTCACTGCTGAGCCTCCCACCCCACCCTGCGAAGTTCCCTTGGCAAAGGACAGTCACACTGTGTTCCATGCTGTCTTCTTTCCTGCATGTACTTCATACATTCATTTATTCACTCATTCACTCATTATCAGAAGAGTTTCAAACTACAGTAATTCTGCGAAAGTCCAGTGACAAGGGCAGGGAGTGGGGTGCACAGGGGAGCAGAGGTAGGAGAGAAAGAAATAGAATGTAACTAATCAGCGTGCAGGAACACATTGACTGCTCAGATTTTATTGACCTACTGATGGAAACACTTGTAAACAGCTAAGGATTGACCATGCTGAAAGCAAAACACAGTCCTCCTTTTACTTCTCCTAAACTGGAAGAGTCTTGCAAAATTCTGTATGCAACACCAGCACAGTACAACCTGATGTTGATGCTATTGCACAAGATCTTTCCACCTCAGCACTGCTGACATTGGATGCTGGCTGACTATTGTGGGGGCTGTGTGCATTTAGGATGTTTAGCAGCATCCCTGACACCATACACTAGATGCCAGTAGCATCCCACCCACAGCTGTGACAAGAGACCATGTCTCAGACACTGACAAATGTCCTCTCAGGAGTAACATCAATCCCTTTGAGAACCACTGGTTTAGAGTGACAACCTAGAAGAACTAAACATTTCTTTGGGACAAAAACCATGACTTATCTATCCTCTGCTCTGCAAGATCCTTTTTCAATAAGAATTGGCCCAAAATGCTCCACCACCCGACCTCCACTGGCAAGCAGAAAACAAGATCCCAAACTCTACAGTGATCTGCTCCAAGCATCCTGTTCTTCAAGATGTTTTTGCATCCAGTTTCCCTGAAACAAAGGTTTTACTGTATCAAGTCTTTATCTCTTACCCCCTGGAAAACACTGGGGCCCCTTAGTTAGGAACAGCTTATTTGTTCATTCATGCTTTCAACAAATATTTCCTGAGCACCTGTTGTCTGTCAGCCCTGTTCTTAGCAATGAGGATACAGCTGTCGACAAAGCAGAGACAAGCCCAGCCCTCAAAGAGCTTTCCATCTGTGGAGAGGAAGGGAGATCATGCACAAGACAAGAATATGCAGTTTCAGCTGCAGTCATGGAGAAACACAAGGCACCAGACGAAGGGGGGTCGGGAGGCACGAGCTGTTCCTCTCCGGTGAGCTGACACTTGGACAGAGACCAGGATGAAGAGAGAAAGCCAGCCCTGTTGGTGTCTGTGGAAAGGCATTCCACCTGAGTAAGCAGCAATTGCAAAGGCCCTGAGGCAGGAGCAAACATGGAGTGCTCTAGAAAAACAAAGAGGGCACTGTGGCTACAGCGGGTTCAGATGCATGAAAGTGTGAGTAGGAGATGAGGTAGGTGGGATAAAGGGGGGCACATATCCTATATCATGCAGGGACTTTGTTGGCATTGGTAGATTTTGGTTTTGGGTCAGCAAGGAAAGCCATTGGAGGATTTGGGGCAGAGAACAGCGAAGGGCTTGGGGTGAGGGCAGAAACAGAAAGACTATATGGGCAATGTGTGTTCATTGGGATCAACACAAAATCCCCAAATAACAGACTTCAATGACAGACATTTCTCTAACATAAAACCAAATCAAGAGGTAAGCAAATCAAGGTTGATATTATATCTCCAAATGTCCTTCCAGCCTGCTTCCCTAACAGCTTAAATTGCTGCCTCATAGTCTCCAGTGGTGCTTCAGCTCCAGCCAGCACATGTGTATTCCAACCAGCAAGAGAGAGGAAAAGGTGAGGAAGGACCTGTTCTACCCACTTAAACTTATTTCCTGGGAGTTGCATATGACAGTTCTGTGTATTTCCTATTGGCCACAACTCCAGGGGAGACTGAGGATGGCAGGTCTCCATTCAGAGCCACCATGTGCTTTTCGTGACTCAAAAAATCAGTTCTATTCCTAAAGAGAAAAAGGCACATAAGGATTGGGGAGCCACTAGCTGTCTTTACCAGGAGGCTACTGCACCTGTGCAGGTGAGGGGGTGAGGGCAGGGATTGGGAGTGGTCAGATTCTGGAAATATTTTGGATGCAGAACTGACGGGCTTTGCTGACGGTTCCGGCACAGGTGTGAGGCACAGAGAGGAGACAAGTCTCCTGCTGCTGCATTAACGAATCCATGACCACAGACTGCTGGCTTCAAGAAATGCATGTACCCCCTCACAGCTCTGTACCTCGGACGTCTGCCTCAGCTCAGCGGGGCTGCAGTCCAGGTGTCAGCAGGGCTGCGTTCCTTTTGGACGCTCTAGTGGGGAATCTGCTCCCTGCCTTTTCCAGCTTCCAGACGCCCCTGCAGCCCTGGCTTGTGCTGTGATGCTCCAACCTCTGCTTCTCCTCATCACATCTGCTTCTCCAACTCCAAGCTTCCTGTTCCCCTCCCATCAGGAGCTTGTGATCACATCAGGCCTGCCTGGATAATCTGAGATAATCAAGACCCTCACCTTCCTCACACCTGCAAGGCCCCTTTTGCCATGTGAGGTAACATGTTCCCAGGGGCCATCAAGTAGGACTTGGGCATCCTTGGGGGCCATTATTCTGCCTCCATAGAAGTTCTGACAGAATAACCAGGAGACTGGACTTGCCCTTCAGAGAGATGAAGAAGGAGAAGGTGTGTGGGGAGGGGGGAGTCAAGCACTGGGTTTTGACTATGCTGATTTGAGATACTATACTACCCAAGAGGAGGCATGGGTCATTGAGGCTGAAACTCAGGGATCTGAGCAGGAAGCGTGAGCTGGGGGTCAGCAATGCTTGGGTGGTCGTACAGCCTCAGGACTGGCTCTGAACATGTCGCAGACGCCATGAAGGGAGGGAGGTGAGGCTAAACCCACAAATGAGACTCAGAAGGAGCTTCTGGTGGGGAGAGGCCCCAGAAAGTGTGTGCTTTTCTGTGGGTGTCACTTGGGAACAGAGAGAAGAGGGACCTCCTCTCTGGCCTCCCCCCCCGCCCCCCCACCTGCCGCAGCTCAGAATAAGCACCATCGGTTGAAGCAGAAGCAGAAGGCCAGGGAGGCAGCTGGGACAGCTGGGTGGCCTGCCTGTCTGGGCCAGTGTTGTGCTCTGGCTAGCAACACCTGAGGTGCTGGGCTGTCTTTACTGCCCGTACGCCCCGCGGACACTCTCCACCCCCACCAGGGCCAATGTGGAGGCTGGGCCAGCCCTTGCGGTTCTTGTGATTGCAAGCAAAACCATCAGGGAACCATGAGGAACAAGATGTATTACTCACACGTTCTAGAAGGGTACACAGCACACCCAAAAGCCACATAGCCAGGTCTTGGGGAGAGAGGGGAGGAACACGCATGCAGACCTGGGGCCCTGCCTTTGCTAGGGTCCAGGGTGGAGTATCTAGAGTTTCACAGGCTTACTCTGAATCAGCAAATTCAAGGCCTAAGAGCAGGAACTGGAACAGGGGAAGGGAGAAGCAGGATCACTCACGTGGTCAGGTGTCTAGGTCACGCTGGGGTTAGTCTGAGAGAGAATCTTCATGGGTGGGGCAGCCTGTTCTGCCTGTTCCTTATGTAGTTATGTAGCCAGAAGCTGTGTCCTACACCTGCCAAGATGTTCATTCGAGATGGATGTCTGGAACGGATGCCTCAGCAATCGAAGTCTTAATGTCGGGCACTGATGCTCCAGGCAGCCTCGTCCTTCGGGACCAGTTCTTGTCTTTCAAAGGAGAGCAGCATATTTACTGGCACCAGGCCCCACCGTCCCCAACAAACGGAGGAGGGTGCTACCTTTTCTGCAACAGTAGTTCTCAACCTCAGCTAGACGGCTTTGAAAAATGCTCATGTTTGGGGACAGCCCCAGAAATTCTGAATTTAATTGATCTGAGGTGAGGCCTGGACTTGGGAATTTTCGAAAGCTTTCCAGTGGCTCTTGTGTGCATCCAGGGTTGAGAATTGCTCCACAGCAAACAGCAGGCTCTGAATTAACCACCATCCTGGCAAGAGGCGACTGACCGGTACACCTCGGCCACTGGAAGTCTTCGTGCTCTAACTCCTCACCAAGTGCTGGTGAGCCTGTGGAAGAGCGAGCTCTCTCACATGCGGCCAGCAGGAGGGGCAAAATGGTGCAATCACTTTAGAACACAGTCTGGCATTTCTCACAGAGTGAAATGTACCCTTAACCACAAGACAGAGAATTCGCCCAGATATTTACTCAAGGGAAATGAAAAGACAACACCACAAAAAGACTTCCATACAAATGTTCCCTAGAAGCTTTATTTCTAATAACCCCAAACTGGAAAAACCTACACGTCCAGCAGCAGGTGAATGGATGAACAGATTGCGGTCCATCCATACAGGGCTACTACTCAGCTACTAAAAAGGCACAAACCGTGCATACACCTGACATCATAGGTGAATCTCAAAGGCTTATGTTGAACAAAGGAAACCAGACACAAAGAATACGATTCCATACAACTGGCAGTTCTAGACGAGCTGGAGCTAATCCACCGTGACAGGGCAGAGGTTGCCTGGAGCTGGGGGGCAAAGGGACTGAACTTTGAGGATGAGACAGCTATTATATATCTGGTGCGCGCGATGTCTACATGGGTGGTTTTTTTCAAGGTGAGGTCTTCATAGGGGTGCCTGGGCTGGGCGCAGCACAGATCCACACTCTCAGCACTGTCCACGACCCCCACCCCCACCCCCGCTTCTCCCTCTCACGAAAACACCAGCCTGCAGCCACCTGCCTCGCCTCTGTCCTTCCAGCCCTGCTCAGGACTCCTGGATCTTTCCATCTTTCACTCACCACCACAGAGGCCCCCATCCATATGAGCAAAAGGCTCTCCCTGCAAAAACGTTCGGTTGCCACAAACCGGATAGGGCTTGCCTTCCTGCACGGGATCCCATCGAAGAGCAGACGGATGCAGCTAGGAGCCACTGGACTGATCAGGGACATAAGTCTAAATGAGGCCTGGATGCCTGGGGAGGCTGAGGCTCCCACCTCTGTGCAGGCGAGGCTCCTGGACCCCCTGCCCGAGCACCTATACGGAGAGGGTTGGACCAGGATGGGGACCCACGTTGGCATGCAGATCCTGACAGCAGCTCTGGGGGGGCTCCGGGCGGCCAGTGTCTAAGCTGATCATGACAGTACAATAAAGACCGCCCTAATGCCCATCGTGGCAGAACGGATTACTAGGTCATGGTGTAACGCACAGCGGAGTCATCTCTATCCTGGAGAATAAACAATCTGCAGCTCCTCACAACCCCATGGTGAACCTCAAATCAAAACGTTGAGACGAAGGCACCACCCACAAAGGCAGCCTGCTGGGTGAGTGCATCTATGGGAAGTTCAAAAGCAGGCAGATCAAATCCAGGTTGCTGGCCCCCCAGTGGTTTCACTTGGGGGGGTAACTGGCTGGGGGCACTGGGGAGATTATAGGGTGCTGGTGATGTTCTCCTTCTCAATATGAGTGCAGGTTTCACTAGGAGCTAGACACATAGAATGTGGGAACAATTTGGAATGTTTTGTATTATGTTTCAATAAAACAAGCGGTGGGGGCTACTGTTTTCGGCCTCACGGTGGGGACCTATCTCGGTACATGCCACCACCACAGGCCAGCTTGCTGCTATGGGAGTCTACACAGGAGAGAACTGAGGACTGGAGGCGCTAAACCCCTGCCCGACATGAGGGTGGGGGAAGGAAGGCCCTGCCCTCTGAGCCCAGGCGCTGAGTCCTTGAGGGGTGGAAGCAGCTCCTCATTCTCCGTACTCCAGCAGCTGGCTCCACGCGCCCTCGCGACCAACCTGCGGGAAAGCCTCGGGGGCATAGTTACCATCACGAAGATCCGCAGGAGGCACAGGATGCTGAGATGGGCGTGCAGGCGCCACTCCGGCAGGTGTTCGGCTGCTGTCTGGGGTGGAAGCACCTCATCCGAGAGGACACTGGTCAGGGGCCTGGGATGCAACCAGAGGGTCAGCACTAATGCTGCGGTTCCTGCGCTTCTCCTTTGTTTGTTCTTTAAAAGTCGACGCCCAGGGATCAGGGTTTCACCTGAAAGTTCAGAGTCATCCAGGAGCCCTTCAGGAACCAACAGGTTACACTACTTACAAGCTCAACCCCAGCCTGACAGCAGGAGTGTGCTGCCCTTTAGGGGCGTGAAGCCTCCTGCGCACGCTGGATGGATACTGCCCTCCCTGGCATTGCGATGTGTGTGCGTGCACATGTGTGTGATAACTCCTCAGGGTCACTGTCGTTATGCTGTATGACGTCCGTCGTAGCACCTCACTGCTGTGGTGGGAGACGCTGCGTGGTAGCACCTCACTGCTATCAGGGTCTATGGTAGGTGCAAACACCTCGCTGCTGCTGTAATGTATGTGTGATAACACCTCCCTGCTGTCGCCATGGTACACGTGGTAACACCTCCCTGCTGTCGCCATGGGCCAGGTGATAACACCTCCTTGCTATAATGAGGCCAGCCCTTGGCCCTTCTTCCTGCACACCCCTGTGTGTTCACAGTGACAGCCTCTCACCACGTATTGCTGCCAACATGGATAGCAAGTGTCCCTGGGAGGAACGGAGAGAGGGAGGGCCTGGCCCATTTCATTGACTGATTATATTTAAATTAAGTTTTATGGGTGCACATGATTTTTTGAATCATATAAAAATAGAGGAAGAGGGCGCCTGGGTGGCTCAGTTGTTAAGCGTCTGCCTTCAGCTCAGGTCATGATCCCAGGGTCCCGGGATCGAGCCCCACATCGGGCTCCCTGCTCCGCGGGAAGCCTGTTTCTCCCTCTCCCACTCCCCCTGCTTGTGTTCCTGCTCTCGCTGTCTCTCTTTCTGTCAAATAAATAAAATCTTAAAAAAAAAATAGAGGAAGATATCAAATGAGGAGTAAAGTTCTCCCTCCACCCCTGTACCACTCTGCTACCACCGGGCCCAGGGTGGGAACGAGGGTACTAGGCAGACACCCCCCCCCCCCCCCCGCCCAAGGTGGCCGGCCAGCAGCAGCAGTGGCAGGTAACTGTGGGCCCATTGTCAGTGCAAGTGTTCTGAACCACTCAGGCTGCTGACTTCGACCTGTAGTTCCTTCCCCCAGACTTTGCCAGGGAAAGTAGACCCTGTCATGGAAACCCAGGATTTTAGTTCATGCCTGAAGCCCTGGTTGGTCATGGGTGTGAAGCCAGGGAAAGAGGCATGTTGGAGGTGGGGTGACCAATCATCCTGGGAATGAGGGTTTCTGGGACCAGGTGCTTTCAGGGCTGAGACCAGGACAGTCCCAGGCAAATTGGAGTGAGCAGTCACTGTGGCTCCAGGCCACACAGAGTGAGGAAAGGTTGGAATCCTGAGGCACGGCCTCCTCCTCCACCCTTAGCCATCCTCTACACTACATGGTGTTCTTGGCAGAGGATCCTGTGCTAGTGGGTAGAGTTGATGCAGGGCCATGGAGATGGGGTTGACCCACATTCCCAGAGACAGCCACACAGCAGAGCAGCCCAGGGCCACACGGAGCTGCATCACCTGACCATGACCATACTCCCACCCGTGGAGGTGGAAGCCCACCCTGAACTTGTGTGCATGCGCCTCCTGGGGGAGGACTCTGGATTGCACAAAGCTCGCTGACTTCTCCAGCAGACGATGGATGGCTGAGCTCTTTGACACTTTCTGCTTTACTACATCAACAAGAAATGCTTCTAGACAGAAAGGGCACACGCAGAAGTCTAGACACCCTGGCAGGGTGGAAATCACCACTTAGTCTGTACCCCGTAGTCAAAGTCAAGTGATCCAATTGTGACATTTGGAGCAAGGAGCCCTCCCCTTGCCCCAGAGCCCCAACACCAGCTTGGGAACTCTCAAGATGGAGCAAAACTGCCCTAACCAGGCTGCAAAACTGTCATTGCCTGGTGTGGGCCTATACCTGCCCCATAAAGAGGGATGAATTTGGGGTCTGGATTCAGATCCTTAGGCAGGACAGCCTGGAAGACATTGAGTCAGCCCTTCCTGGAGCCTATCTTGTTGTTACTCTGAGTTTAATCAGAACACCATTTTTCCACTTGTCCCACCACCGTCCACCCCTACCTAGGGGCTAAGAGGTCAGGCCCTCTAGTAAAGGGACATGGTCTAAGCCCTGCCTTTTCTTCCCAGAACTTGGAGATTTGGCAACCAGGAGACAGTCTCTAACTTGCAGCAAGCTGGCACCAAGAGTGAGGAGGCCCAGGGAAGCACCATCACGTGGTTAGCAGAGTGCTTGACAGACCTACTCAATAAATATGAGATATATTTAGCCGCTACTGGGTAGATGGGTAACGAGTTCTGGCAGGGTCTCCGAGAGCACCTGAGCCTCTCCTTACTCCCTGCCCCACCCCCCAGAGCCCACCAACCACATGGGCAGCCAGCCCGGGCCACTGTACTGTACAAGTGCTAGATGCCACCATAGACCCCCACAGCGGGTTCCCACTTCTGTATGCACTCTGGGCTAGCCTTTCTAGCTGCGCATTGCACACCACCAGCTTGACACCCATTACCAGCCTCTGCTGCAGTGTGCACACACCAGAGGGAGAGACTATGCAGACGTGGGCGAGCATGCCAACAGCCAAGACCCTTGCAACTAGCTGCCAGTAGGCTTATACTTCGCCCTAGACCTTGCTCCCTGCTCCAGCTCCCAAGACCGCATCTGGGCCTGCACCTAGCCCCTGCCACCGTATAGGCACCTGCAGCAGGCCTCTGTGGCTGAGTGTGTGCACACCACCAGCTCCAGCCACCACCACTGCCTGCTCTGGTCCCTAGCCACTGGACCTGGGGGAGCAGCTTAGGCCCTCAACAGCCCTCACAGCCACCTTACAATGCTTGCCAAGGACCAAGCAGTTTTGGTGCTGTGGATCCTAAGGCCCGAGCCGGAGACATCATGTGCACCGGACTCAGTGCTGCCACAAACCCCCACACTGGGCATCCTGCACTGCTACACCCAGGGACACAGCACACACCAGCATGCCCCGCCTGCAAGTGAAAGTCTTCCTTTACCAAAGTCGGCCCACAAAATCTAAGAGAGGTGATTACTTCTTCAAATGCATAGACACAAGTCTACAGGGATCATGGAGAACAGAGAAAAAAAATACAGTAAGCCTCCAGTCACTGCCCTGAAGAAATGGAGATTCAAAATTTGCCTGACAAAGAATTCAAAATAATTGTTCTAAAGATGTTCAGAGAACACACATAAAGAATTTAACATATAAAAAAACTAAACAGAATTTTGCAGCTGAAGCATGCAATTACTGAAATAAAGAATTTAACATAGAGCTTCAACACCAAACTTAAGCAAACAGAAGAAACAATCAGTGAGCTAAAAGACAATCCACTGAAACAACAAGAAGCTAATCAGTAATGTGAAAACATATGAAAATATGTAACACACTGGTAAAGGCAGCCCGTGGCCAGACTCAGCGTGCTTAAATACTGTAATATGGGAGTGTGCTAACCACTTAACTCCAGCATGAAGGTTCAAGGACAAAAGTATTAAAAATAACTATGGCCACAAAATTTTGCTAATGGATATACAATATAAAAACAAGTAAATTGTGACATCAAAAACATAAAACTGGGGGAGTAAAAGGGTGGAGCTTTTGTGTGAGATCCAAGTTAAACTGTAATCAGTGTAAGATAGACTGCTATATCTCTAAGATGTTACATGTAAACCTCATGGTGACCACAAAGCAAAAACCTACAGTAGGTCCACAAAAGATAAAGAGAAGGGAATCAAAGCATATGACTGCAGAAAAATCCACACTCAAAGGGAGGCAACAGGAGAAGAATGGATCAAGGGAACTATGAAACAGCCAAATAACAATGACTAAGACTGTATTAACAAGTCCTTACCTACCAGTAATTACTATAAATGTAAATACATGGAATTCTCCAATCAAAAGATGTAGAGTGCCTAGATGGATAAACAAACAAACAAAAAGACCCAATAATATGTTGCTTACTAAAGACTCACTCTGGCTTCAAGGACACACATAGGCTCAAAGTGCAGAGATGGAGAAAGATATTCCATGCAAATAAAAACCAAAATTGAGCAGGGGTTGCTATATTTATATCAGGTATAGACTTTAAGCCAAAAGTTGTAACAAGAGACAAAGATGGTAATTATATAATGACAAAGAGGTCAATAAATCAAGAAGATATTAGTCATAAATATATGTATACACACCCAACATTGGAGCACCTAAATACATTGAACAAATGCTAATGTATTTGAAGGGACAGACAACACTATACTAACAGAAGGGGACTTCAGTATGCCTCTTTCAACAGTGGGTAGATCATCCAGACAGAAAATCTACAAGGAAATGTTGGACTTGAGCAATACTTTAGACCAATGGACCTACCAGACATGCACAGAACATGCCTTTCAACAGCAGCAGACTATACATTCTCTTCCAGCACACACAGAACATTCTCCAGGATAGATCATATGACAGTCATAAAACAAGTCTTAGCAAGTTTAAGAAGACTGAAATCACATCAAGTATTGTTTCTGACCACAATGGTATGAAATAAGAAATCAATAACAGAAGGAAAGCTGGAAAATTCACAAATATGTGGAAATTAAATAACACATTCTTGAACAATCACTGGGTCAGAGAAGGAAACAAAAGGAAAATTTAAAAAAAAATATCTTGGGACAAACAAAAATCAAACAAAACTTATCAATGATTATGGAAAGCTACAAAAGCAGTTCTAAGAGGCAAGTTTATGATAAACACCTACATTAAGAAAAAAGAAAGATCTCAAATAAATAACCTCACTATATGTTTCAAGGAAGTAGAAAAGTAACAAATTGAGACCAGTTAGCAGAAGTTAGGAAATAATAAAGATCAGAGCAGAAACAAATGAAATAGAGACCAGAAAAAAAAAATTTTAAATACTAATAAAACTGAGAGTGGGCTTTTTGAAAAGACAGAATTGACTAGCTAAAGACTCAAATACATCAGAAATGAAAGAGGAGACATGACAACTGATAACCATAGAAATACAAAGGGTCATAAGAGACTGCTATGGATATTATATACCAGCAAATTGGATAATCTAGAAGAAATGGATAAGTTTCTAGAAATATACAATCTACCAAGACTGAATCAGGAGGAATAAAATCTGAAGAGACCAATAATAAGTCAGGAGGATAAATCAGTAGTCAAAAACATCCCAGTGAAGAAAAGCCCAGGACCACACGGTCTCACTGGTGAATCCTACCAACCATTTAAAGAAGAATGAATGCTAATTCTTATCAGACTCTTCCAAGGAATTGAAGAGGAAGGAACAGTCTCAAACCCATTTTAGAAGGTTGGCCTTACCCTGCTAAGCCATATAGGACCCTACAAGAAAAGAGAACTACAGACCAGTATTCCTGACGGATTCAGACACAAAAATTCTCAGCAAAAAAATTAGCGAATTCAATTCAACTACAAATATAAAAGATAATGCATCATGATCAAGTGAGATTTATCCCTAGGGTGCAAATACAGGTCAGTGTATGGAAATCAATCGGTATGACACATACATACACACAGTGGATTATTCAGCCTTAAGAAAGAAGGAAATCCTGCCTTTTGCAACAGAATGGATGAACTGTGAGGGCTTTATGCTGAGTGAAGTAAGTCAGACCGAGAAAGACAAATACAGTATAACATCACTTATATATGGAATCAAAGAAGCCAAACACATTGAAATCAAGAGTAGAATGGTGATTACCAGGGACTGAGAGGGTGGGGGGAAATGGGGAGACATTAGTCAAAGACTACAAGCTTCCAGTTATAAGATGAATAAGTTCTAGGGATGTAATGTACAGCATGGTGACTATAGTTAATAATACTGTACTATATACTTGAAAGTTGTTGAGAGAAGAGATCTTGATGTTCCTACTACACACACACACACGTACACACACACACAAATGGTAACTGTGGGATATGATGGAAGCATTAGCTAACGCTATTGTGATAATCATCTTGCAATATTTAAGGGCACCAAGTCAACAAGCAGTACACCTTAAAATTACACAATTATTTTTTAAAGATTTATTTCCTTATTTGAGAGAGAAAGAGAGCAGGGGGAGGGGCAGAGAGAGAGAGAGGGAGAGAGAATCTCAAGCAGACTCTCCACCGAGCATGGTGCCTGATGCGGGGCTCGGTCTCACAACCTTGAGACAACGACCTGAGCTGAAATCAGAACCTTGACCGACTGAGCCACCCAACCTCCCCATTATACATCAATTATATCTCAGTAAAACTGGGGAAAAAAACAAAAGCAATTTTTTTTAAAAAAGAAGAGATTAGGACACATGTGCACAGTAGGAAGACCACATGAAGACAATGAGAGAAAAGACAGCCACCCACAAGCCAAGGAGGAGGCCTCAGAAGAAGGCGACCCTGCCTACTTTGTCACGCAGCTGGGGCAGACTAACCCGCCACCCAAAATAATGCCTCACCCTGTCAGCCCAGGATTCCTCATCTGTAAAATGGAAATAATCCTAAAACCCACCTACAACAGAAATGTTGTAAAGAATTCTGTAAAATATGTGTAAACCCATACACAGATGGAAGTAGCTATTATTTAAGAGTAAAAACAGTTGTTAATTCAGAATCTTGAGAAACAGTTTTCAGTTTTGAGCATCAATTTGCCTTTCTTCAAAAAAAAAAAAAAAAAGAAGTCTTGCAATTTGGGAGCTGCTGCCAGTCACGAGTCCTGACAGTGCACAATGGTAAGTTTGCAATCATTTTATACAGCTCTTTAAAATGAAATACCATCTGATCTGATTTCCAGATCACGGGGTTTGTTCCTAAGCAATAAGCACAGGCTTGTGGGAAAAATGAAGGGGGGGAAATCGGAGGGGCAGATGAACCATGAGAGACAATGGACTCTGAGAAACAAACTGAGGGTTCTAGAGGGGAAGGGGTTGGGGGGATGGGTTAGCCTGGTGATGGGTATTAAAGAGGCATGTACTGCATGGAGCACTGGGTGTTATACGCAAACGCTGAATCATGGAACACTACATCAAAAACTAATGATGTAATGTATGGTGATTAACATAATAAAATAAAATAAATAAAATAAAATAAAATAAAAAAGAAATACTGACAAGAGCAAAGAGCTTTGAAAAACGGTCTCAAATATGTCAGCAGGGTCCTGGTTGCTGAAGATGAGCTGTAGCTGGGTGTGTCGGCGTCCTCTCCCTCGGTACAACTTCTCCTCTTCTTCAGGGAAGCAGTGGACCCCCGAGGCAGACCCCCAGCCCTGATGACCCCAACAGGAAAGTCATCCCATGTCGCCAGTCACCTAGGCCCCTGGGGCCACTCCGTATGCCCTTTAGCTCCTAGCTGTTCCTCCTGTTCCCAAACCACCAAGGTTTCAAACACCACACTCTTATTCCGGGCCAGGAATGTAGGCTTCATGGTGCCACCTCAGGCCGGTTGACCTCAGGTTTGCTGAGGCCTGTGTTCTGAACACCCATGGAATGAGCTGCTCTCCTCCCCCTGCCCCGTGGGCTCCTCCAGCAACAGACCTTTGTGCATTAAGACCCACACCCCCACCCAAAGTGAGCTGCCCTGTGAGGCCTCCTGATTGTCATGCAGTGTGGTCCCACCGAGGTACCCCCCCTTCCCAATCAGTACCTTAGGATCTCACCCTTCCCTGGGCCCTGTGGGTGACCCAGCAGGTTCTGACCCAGTACCCATCCATGCCTTCTAGGTGGGCCCAGACCCATTTTTTCAATCCCTTTCCTCCATGTACTCTCAGAAGCCTGAAGCCAACCAGACCCCCTGAGGCTCGGGGCTGCTAAAACCAACAGTGGACTCCCTCTGTTTAAAAAAATAGGTTAAATAAAGCTGGATCAGTCTCCTTAGGACAGAGGGACACCCTCTCTTTGGTTACATTGCCATGCTCACCAATGTGCTTATTGGTTGCCTTCTGAAAAGACTATGTCCTTGAGAACTGAAATGTCTACCCTAGCTAAAGAATTTTATCTGAAAAAGTAAGATATTGTTCTTGGTTCCATGATACATCTTGGATGCATTTTTTTGGCACACCATCCACAGACTGAAGCTGGGAGAATTTCTCCATCAAAGACAATGTGTGGAACTCACTCTTGTTCTGAGTGACTACCCTCCATTCTCAACAGTTTGGCATGCACAGCTCAAGGATACAATACAACTTCACCAAGTGCAGTGGAACACCAAGTGGCCCAGAACATTCCCCAGTGACTGCCCACACACAGGCTGTGCCTCCTTGACCTTGCCATTCTTCTCCTTTTCTTTTCTTCTTTTCTTCCTTTATCAAACACATTATGATGTGGGATGACTGTACTCAGAGACTTGGCTAATCTTGTCTTCCATGGAGATGAAAGTCTGCACATCCTGTCATTGAAGATGCTCCAGAAAGGAGAACAAAATGGGCACAGAACACTTACAGAAAGTGAGGAAGAATCAGTCTCATATAAAGCCTACTTCTCAAAATCCAACTCACCTGGATGGGAGGGGACCAGGTTCACTGAATCAAAACATCAGAGATGGGCACTGGAAATCTGCATTTTGAGCAAGCCTCATGGTTGCACACCACACACCATGTGAGAACCAAACTGTAGATACTTAGCAACAAGGACCTGTATGAGGGAGCCAATCCAGCAGCTTACATAAAATGCATTAAATTGGTGGTGCTACACTCCCAGAGGAGGTAGACGAAGCCTGGAGGCACTTGCAATGACCCAGGTGTGAAGTCACGGAGGGGAGGAAGAAACAGAGAAGAACAGGGCCACATATGAGACAGATGGAGAGAGAAGGGGCTGAGACACCCATCTTGAGTGAAGTCTTATAAGGGCAGAGCCTGAGACAGAACTATGGGTGCTTATGATTCGAAGGAGGGCTCAGGAGAAAGACGGAGGGAGGCAGAACAGGGCAGGGAATTAGCTGAACAAGGCCCTTAGCTTCAGCCTGGCCCCACAGGAGTGCTGAGCCTGAACTGTAGCCATGGGGCTGATCCCACCTAGAGACATAGGCATCGTTGGTTCAGTGACCAGTATAAGGACCCAGACAGGGCAGGGTCTACCACGCCCCCCAGGACAACCAGGGCCTTCTCATTTACCCACAAAGCATACAAGTTTACAAGCCAAAATATACTTCTCGAGAGCATGCTGGTGGCCTGCTGACGGGAGGCAGGCTTTATTTACATTAAAAGGAGAAAGGGAATGACCTCTGGAGAATACGCTGCTTCTTCCAGGAGCGGATAGTTTTGTTTTGCATGGTTTTTCTTTGGTGATTTTTCCTAAGTGAAGTATACTGGAAAATACAACAGGGGACCCATAGTGGGACCTGAGGGAGGAGGGGGAGGGAACCAGTGCCATGTTTTGGACAGAACTGACTGGAAAGATGAAGGTATCGTTAACAGAAATGGACCATACGCACATCTTTTTGTTCTTTCTGTTTTTCAGCTGCTCTCTAAAGCCATATTTGACCAGCTAAGGCCCTTTCCCAGGGACACAGTCCAGAGCATCAGGTCACCTTCTGGCCCAAAAGCATCATCAAAAGCCATCACAGTAGAATTCTGATGAGTCCCCATTCCTTCCCATCATAAATCTTAAAATACATTAGACTCAACCCCTTCATTTCCACAGAGAAACTGCCAGACCTCCTATCTCACCTTCTCTGGATAAAGGTGAGCTATTGGTTAACATATGCACAAACCTTTGCTTAGCAGAAAATTTCAAAATAATTTCTAGAGAATCATTCAAATAAAATGCCAGACCCTGGAAGAAAGAATCATTTCACCAGAGGTGGAACTCCTATTTTCCTACCAACACCAATAATGTCTTCCTCAACCACCCATCCACACACGTCGAGGCACCCCCTCTTCTGGTTCGACCCTGGTCCACTGTACAACATGGAGGCTGCACGGCTTATTTCAGGTGACTGAAGGCCAGCTGTGGGCTCTGACCTCTCCCGCTGCTGGACCCATGATGGAATCGAGCTGGCCACAGCTGCTCATGGAACTGATTTCCACCCAGGGTAATAAGTGATGTTTCACAGAGTTAGGTTCTCTCTGGAAATTCCTCTTCTGCATTGCCCATTTATAAAACATGATTGCCTTGTTTCAGTTGGTTTCGATTGGTCAGCAGTTGGTGGTCAGTAAGAAGGGCATCAACCCTATCATCATCTAACTCATCCTTGAGGGTTTTCATTAAATTTATTAGTTACTACTCAATATTGTAAAACAGCATCACCATTTCCTGAATAAATACTGCTCTTATAACCCTTGATTTCTATTTTAGTTTTTTTTATTGTAAGTTTCTCAAGCCCTTCTTATATGGATTCAACTTATAAGAGCCATAATCAATTGAAAGCAACCAAAACATATGAATAAAGACAAATCATTCAGAACCCGGATGTCACTTGTCTTTACCTCTGTCTGATGTCAGCTAAGCCCCTTTTTCCTTGTTTTCTTTTTTTTTTTAAAGATTTTATTTATTTATTCATGAGAGACAGAGAGAGAGAGAGGCAGAGGGAGAAGCAGGCTCCCAAGGAGCAGGGAGCCCGATGCGGGACTCGATCCCAGGACCCCGGGATCATGACCTGAGCCGAAGGCAGACGCTCAACCATCTGAGCCACCCAGGCGCCCTTTCCTTGTTTTCATCCCTCTGCTGTGTTTCTCAAGCCTGTTTTGTGTGGAGGGAGGTAAGTCAAAATGGATAATCTAAGCCTCCCCAATCTCATTTCTTCTCCCCTTCATGAAACCAGAATGTCTTTTGAATTCCATCAATCTCTGTTTCCGACCTGGTCCGGTTCACCCCTCCTTAGGCAACCTGGTGGTCCCCCGCTCCCGGGAGGTCACCATATTGATGCCGAACTTAGTGCGGACACCCGATCGGCATAGCGCACTACAGCCCAGAACTCCTGGGCTCAAGCGATCCTCCTGCCTCAGCCTCCCGAGTAGCTGGGACTACAGGCGTGCACCACTGCGCCCGGCTGAATTCCATCAGTCTCTGGATTGTAAAATTACCACCTACCCACTGTGCAGGGGGACAGCCCACTGCACTCACAACCTTTGCTGAGGCGTGGGGGTCCCAGATGTGACCTATTTGCCTTTCAGTGCATGCTTCCTTTATCTGTTACTTAATGAAAACTTTGGCTGAAGATCCTGCACAGAAATGGTTCAGAAAATGTGCTGGATGGATTCCATCTACAAAGTGGAAATCTCCAGGGCTGGAGGCTAAGGAGCTGCTTCCAGTCGGGGAAGCCCAGTCTGCACCTCCAGGTTCCTCCCACCAGCAGTCAGCCTGAGACCAGCCCCCCTAGGTGGCTGGCTATCATGCCCAGATCCACCCTTCATTTCATCTCTCCAGAGGCTTCGGGCCCCTGTCCTTTCCATGAACTGCATTGAAGACCCTCCCCCCTTAACTCTTCCAAAGTTCCCCTAACTGGTGAGTTTCCTCCATGAATCACCCACATGCTTTTTTCCTCCAGGTACTCGAGTCATTGAGGCATCCCCAGGTGACTGCATGAACTGATCCATCACACCCCAGCAATCTTTTCTGAGCTCACTCTACTCTGAAAGCAGCTCTGTTTTCCCATCTGATTCACCATGCCCACTTTTCTCTCCCACTGGAAGTATAATAAATTCTAATATTCGACAGAGAAAGAAGCACCTGTGGCAAGAGTAAAATACAGCTAATATACTGGCTGATGCAAAGAACACAAAAGACCTTTGGAAAAACATACAATGTGACGTGATAATGATGGCTGCCATTTATTGAGAGCCTCTTCTATGCCGGGAACACCAAAAATTGAGCTCCTTTGCTTCTCATTGTACACCCCGAACCAAGGCCAACCGGTCAGCCATGCCTGTGCTTTGTCTTCCACTTGTCATCAGTCACAAATGCACAGCTTGAGCAGGAGTCTCACCTGTATTTACCCCAACACAAGATGGCCTCACCCCTGGGACACCCATAACCCCCTCAACACAGTATTCCAAAATTACACCAGTCCCCTCCTTCTGTATCCCTTATGTCATCTGGTGGCATCACTACATACAAAGGGGTCCAAGTAAGGACCCTGGGTTTATCCTCATTCTTCCCTCTCCCCACCACTTGCAGTCAGCCCCCATGTCTTCCAGACTTTCTCCCCGATCATATTCCATTCTATTTCATCGCTCCCCACCACCAGTAGCAACTGCATTCAATAGAGCCCTTGCTCTGGTCTCTAGCTTGTCCTCCTGCCTCCATCTAGCACCCCGAAAGCTACCCTCCATGGTGTCATGTCATATAACTGCTGCCAGGCTGTCCTTTCCAAAGATGGACACTCAATCTATATCCCATCCCAAATGCAGCAGGCAGCAGAAGGGGCACTGTCTGACTGCCAAGGCCAGGTCATAAAAGGGCCAACAGTATCCACCATCCAACCTTCACCTGCTCTTTCTTGCCCTTCCTCCTTCCTCTACACTCTGCCCCCTCTATATGTGTTAATCTATATTGGGCTGGGGAATGCATCCTCAGGTCTGGGAGTTTACACTTACGTGGGTTGGGGAGTCCAGTTCTTAGGTCAGGAGGTCCATTCTTAGGTCAGTGGTGCATGTTGGGTGGAGGGGCCCATTCTCGGGTGGCGAGGCCCTACCTGGCAATGCAGTACCTGGATGGAACATCAAGGTGGCCCCTCTCCAAAATCCAGTTATTCTCTCTACACTGGAGATGCACGAGCCTCCCACAGTGTTGGCAGAGAGCTAAATGACTCCATGCTCCAAAGGTGCTTAGCAGGGACCTGACTGTGGCTGCCCTCTGTACACAATAGCTAAAGAAGTCCACATCTTCACCCACCTTCCCTCCAGGTACAGCGGGCTGGGCTCTGCCCACTCTGAGCACCAGCACATGCCCAGTTCCCAGTGGAGGCCCACTGAATGTCTGGGACATGAATCCTCATATCAAGAAGGCTGAGCTGGAAGTGGGCTGG
This sequence comes from Mirounga angustirostris, assembly GCF_029215605.1. Taxonomy (NCBI): domain Eukaryota; kingdom Metazoa; phylum Chordata; class Mammalia; order Carnivora; family Phocidae; genus Mirounga; species Mirounga angustirostris. The sequence goes on along the minus strand of NW_026991718.1, from coordinate 90,338,988 downwards.
AGTTCACTGAGAAAGCATCGTGGGGAATCAGAACCTTAACTGGACCCCACAGGATGAACAAGACTTGGCTGGTGACCAGTGAGAGAGGCCGGCAACAAATGCTGGGGACTACCTCCCCAAGTGTTGGGGGAGGTCATTCAGAGGACATGACAGCCAGTTTACCCGTGAGGTAGACTCCAGCAATCAGACGCTCCTCACCCCTCCCCTGTCCTTGGAATGTGCATTCTGCTTGTCTTACTGGCTCCCAGAGGCTGCCCCAAGGACACAGCCTTCAGATAGTGATGTGGTGCTGGGACCATCTGGACAGTACACTCGACTCGACCCAGTTAAAGACTTTATAAAAACTTTTTACATTCTGTCGGGTGGGTGCAGAGGGTGTGTGGAGTGAATGGAGGTGTGCTGGGACCCTACAATAGCTTCCAGCCAACCCTGAATGGGCATTACAATGAATGCAGCTGACAGGCTGAGCATGTTGGGCTGCATGCACCTCCCATGACCATGGTGTATGCGTGCCTGCTTCCAAGCTGGTTACCACTCCAGCACATCTCCTGTGGACTCGGATGGACCAGCCGCTCACAGTGGCAACTCAATTAGGTCTTCACTGTGACCTGACCACGTTTGTCACAGCGGGAAAGTGGGAGGTGGGAAAGTGGGACTGGCTATGTGGTCAGGACCTCTGGGCCATGTGACAATGCTGCCCGCAGGTGGGTTTATCCCCTTGCTTCTCAGAACCTGCTTCTGCAGCAGTTAGCAAGGGATCCTGAGAGTACCCATGTGTAGGGAGTACTGAGCCGAGCTACCCTTCCCCTCCTCCAGGACCAGGGCACTCATTCTCCCACCTGAAGGGGGCTGCCCCACCCAAGGGCCTGTCCCCTCCCTGACTGCTGTGGCAGGGGCATGGGCACCCTTGCCTCAATTTCAGATGTCTCTGCACATGTGCAAAGCTCCAGCACCCACGGGGGCAGCAGAGGCCTCTGCTGCATGGTATCATGGCCCAGCTGCTCCCTCTGTCCCAGGCATGGCTCCCCACTGAGCACCACCCCCAGGGCCCCCATACGCAAATCTCCACCTCAGAGCATGTTTCCAGGGAACCCAACCTAAGACATACCTGGTGGCACTGTCGTGATGATCCGAGATGGAGCAACTGAAGCCAGGGAAGCCCTGAGAAATGCTCAGACATTCGTGTCTTTGTCAGCATCCCATCACCATCAATGTCTTAGGCCCTGGACTCTGGCCTGTGTGCCTTATTCTTCTCACGGCCGCCCGCAGTCCTCACGACCCCATGCTCCTGAGAGAGGAAACGGTCCCCAGGGGCCCAAAACTGACCGTGGGGATTTCAGTGTGGCCGGGGGGAAGAAGAAGAAGAAGCTTGGCTCTGCAGCCGCTTCTGTTTAACTTGTGGGGACAGACTCCTCCCGACTTCACATTTGGCTCTTCTTGCTGTGCTGACAGCTTCAGACCAACTTCCCTCGGAAGCTGACCGCAGAAGGGCCGTTGGCCACCAGAGTGAGGCTGGCCGGGGTTCAGGAGCTGACCCAGAGGACCGTTGGTGACAAAAGGTGAGCTGTATGGTCCCCGTCCATCACTCTAGCCCAAGGCCAAGCAGGGTGTGGGCCACGCCGTGAGGGCTCTCGGTTTCAGTGTCCTCTGAACTAAAGAAAGACTTTTCCAAGGAAAACGGAAGGGCTTTTCCCAGAGCAGCTCTGGCAGCATTTCTTAGAGACTTTTGTTCTCTGGGATCAACTCCGTGGATGAGCAGCCTCACACAGGAGCGCTCCAGACCGTCAAATACTTCACAGCTGCCTCAGCACCCTCAGTCCTGCCACCACCAAGGGTGCGGTGGAGCTTCCAGACAGGGTCCTCTGCTTGTGCCCCAGAGGGCAGTGGCCTGTGTGGCAGCCTCTGCCCGGGGGGTGCTTCTCAACTTGTCCACCCCAGGCTGCCTGCATTGCTGCCCGCTACAACCACAGGCTGTATGTGCTATGAGGGAAGAGACCTGTGCAGGGAGGGGGACCAGGGGGCCACGTGGCAGACACAGAGCTGCACAGCCTCAAGGTCTGTGCTTTCTCTCACTCAGTGATTCTTCCAGCACACTTTCGTTCCCGGGTGCCCCAGGGCACTTTGGTTTGGCCTGCTGCCACAAACCCCGCCCCATACCTGGGCACAAGGCTGGGCCTACTTAATCAGATCAGTCCATGCTTTGTCACAGCTCAGGGCCTGTGGCACTTACTCTATCAGCCTGAAACTTAGTGGCATGAAACAACCATTTATTACACTCATGATGTCTGTGGGTCAGGAAGTTCAGCAGGGTACAGTGCGGATGGCCGGTTCCTGTTCCATGCTATGTGGGGCCTCAGCTAGGAAACTCGGAGGCACGAGGCTCATTCACCATGCACCTGAATGTCGATGTTGGCTGTCACCTGGGCCCGGGCTCCTTCCCACGTGGCCTCTCCAAGTCCTCTTTCAGACTGGCCCCGTTCAGCCTTTCTCACAGCGTGGTTAGCCGTGTTCAAGGGCCAGGGTTCCAGGACAGGGACAGGGGAGATGGGGTGGGGCCAGGTGGAAACCATCACCTTTTATGACACGGCCAGAAACTCACGTCTGTCCAGATCCCAGGGCGGAGCATCAGCCGTGTAAAAGCAGGTGGCATGGGAGAGCTACAACACTGTGTGGCCACCTCAAACAATGCCATCTGCCACAGCCCTCACCAGAGACTTGACAGGTGGGAATAATGAGAGGGTTCCTGTTGTCTCCTCCATTTTGTGGTTGATGAACTTGAATGGAGGGAGGAGGGGGGATTAGTTAACTTGCCCAAGACCATGCAGCTGTAAACAGCAGAATCAGACTGCCCAGAGGTTTCCATGGACTTAACCATGGTCTTGGGAAATCTGAGAAGCTATTGTAAACATTACATTAAAAATGAAGAAGAAGGAGGAGGAGGAGAAAAAGAAAAGAAAAAAGTAGGGTAGAACAAAATGTGAGGGAAAAAAAGGACCAGTCAGAGAACATGAGATCATGAAAGAAATCTTAGAAAATAAAAATATAGGGGCACCTGGGTGGCTCAGTTGGTTAAGTTTCTGCCTTCAGCTCAGGTCATGATCCCAGGGTCCTGGTATTGAGCCCCACATTGGGTTCCTTACTCAGCGGGAAGCCTGCTTCTCCCTCTCCCTCTCCTGCCTCTCCCCCTGCTTGTGCTCTGTGTGTGTGTGTGTGTCAAATTAAATAAAATCTTTAAAAAAGAAAATAAAGATACAATTGGCAAATTATGACAAATAATAAATCAATAGAAAGGATGCAAGATAAAGTTTTCTTTTTTTAATTCCCAGATGTATTAGGGATATCCAGAGAAACAGATGGGAGAGAGAGAGATTGAGAGACTTATACTAGGAATTGGCTCATGCGATTATGAAAGGCAAGAACTTCCATGATCTGCAGTCTGCAACCTGGAGAACCAGGAAAACGGTGGTCTAATTCAGTCTGAGTCCAAAAGCCTGGGAACCAAGACCACTGATATCAAAGGGCAGGAGAAGATGACTGTCTCAGCTCAAGGAAAAAGAACAAATTTGCCCTTCCTCTGTCTTTTTCTTCTATTCAGTGCTTCAATGGATTGGATCACGCCCACCTGCATTAGTGAAGGCAATCTTCTTTTCTTCTTCAGCTTACCAATTCAAATGCTAATCTCTTTCAGAACCCTCACAGACATACCCAAAAATAATATTGTACCAGCTATCTGGGCATGCAGATAGGTGGCATGTAAAATTTATCATCACACCAGGTCATAGACAAAGAGAGAGAGAAAGGTCAAAATTATGAGAAAAGAAAAGGTAGAGAAAGTAGAGAGGAGAAATTCATGCAGGAAAAAAATAGAATAACATTTCCCAAGTTGAAAGAAACCCATGTAAATTGGAAGATCCAAAGGTCCATAAGGAATGACTCTAGTGGGATGGCTGGGTGGCTCAGTCAGTTAAGTGTCTGCCTTCAGCTCTGGTCATGATCCCAGGATCCTGGGATCAAGCCCCACATCGGACTCCCTGCTCACGGGGAGCCAGCTTCTCCCTCTCCTCCCTGCTCATGCTCTCGCTCTCTCTCTCTATCAAATAAATAAATAAAATCTTTAAAAAAAAAAGGATGACTCTAGTAGTAAAGGGTATTTCAGTCAACGAACTGTATTCTTGAAAGGCTGGCAGACTATAGGAGGTGATTAAGGCACATTCTTACTTTGTCAACAGCAAGAGCAACAAAGATAAAAACAATTAGAAATTCCAAGAAAAGGGGGTACCTGGCTGGCTTAGTCAGAAGAGCATGTGACTCTTGATCTTGGGGTTGTGAGTTTGAGCCCCAAGTTGGGTGTAGAGATTACTAAAAATAAACTTAAAAAAATTAATTCTAAGAAAAATAAAAGCTACACCAAGGAAAGTGAGCATGATTTAAGAAGTGTAGAACAAGAGAACATATTGAACTTTGAATCTGAGAACATCACCCTTGGGTTGGTACAGATTTTGGGAGAGAGAGAGAAGAGCAAATCCTCACATATGTGGATCTGTAGTGATCCACAGTTACACGGGCATAGTAACATAAACTGTATTTATTTTTTCTCAATATTTAAATTCCATCTAGAAAAAGAATAAGAGATATAATCATTGTAGAATGGAAGGTAAATATCCTCAAACCATTCCTAACTACATTAGTTAGGATTAGATTTTATAGCATCTAACAAATGAGCCCCAAATGATGTAAAAAAAAAAAAAAGGCTTGTATTTCTCAGTCACTTAAAAGAAGCTGCACATAAGCAGTCCAGAGCTCTTAAGGCAGCTCCAAGAAATCACAAGGGAGCCGTCCTTCCATCTCCACTCCACCATCACTAGGATATAGCCCACATCTTCCTGGCCCAAAAGGGCAGTGAGAGCACCAGTCATCACATCTGCATTTCAGGTAGTAGAATGGAGAAAGGAGGGAGAATGGCCCATCCTCCTTACTTTTGGGAAGTCCCACACAACACTTCAAATTATATCTCATCAACCAGAAGAGTCATACATCACAGCTAGTTGTGAGCGACACTAATCAGCACAGTCTTCAGGCTGGGTGGCCATGTGTGACAGCATCTCACTATGTATGAAGATGGAACTTTAGGAGAAATGGTTGAGAAAACTGCTAACCTCCTCTGAGAGAGCAGAGAGCTGATATTTTCTATCACAGGTGGAATAAGGAGCAGAGGGGTAATCGTTTATTTAAAGCTCCAAAGGTCACTAAACATGATGGAACTAAACATGATGAAATTTGCTAAGAACCTACCTTGTAACTGAGCTATCATTGTAATGGGGTCATTGGACATTGCCTAAACTTGATAAATCAAGCAATTGAATTACAAGTTTATTGTTTTGATTTATAGAGGTAACAGAGATCAAGTCCCTGGGGCAAACACTTGCAACTGTTTCTATTTTTTAAATAGATCATTGTAGAATGATTTTTTAAATAGAAACAGTTGCAAGTGTTTGCCCCAGGGACATGGATTGGGAGGGGAAGGAGGGCAGGACAAGAGGCACTAGCTTTGCTTTATGAACTCTTCTATACAAGTGCCAGAAGTTTAAGTTTTTAAATTAAATTAAAGGCAGCCTCTGCTTCCACTCAGTGTAGAAGACTGACGGTTACTAGAAAGTGGATAGAGCCACCTGGCCATTCGCTGACAGCTACCCTTCAGCACTCCCAGAAAACCAGGCCCTCCAAGGACTATGGAGGGTGGGACTGGGAGGCTTGGGGTAGAGGGCAGCTCTCTTGGTCAGGGCCCCCAGGGTATGCCCAGCAGAGAGGGGATCCCTCACTGCCTCGAGAACCTCGAGGGGCCCATGGAGTAGGAAGCCCAGCCTGCAAGTGTTGGCCTGTGCTGACCATCTGATCACCTGGGGAGAAGCCAAGGGGCGGGCCTCTGTGGGGGTCAGTGACATAGCAACTCTCCCCCATGTGGTATGGACCTGGCTAATAAGAGCTGGCTGCCTGGGGGACCTGAGCTGATTCTTCCACCCTCTCACCTGTTTAGCCACTTTGTCCCATTGTATAGTATTGATTTATATTGCCTTGCAACCACTCCTGGATAGAAGTTCAAAATGCCAAATATTTGACCAAAAACACTAATAAAGTGGCATTTTAAGACACCACCTCAGGGATTCTAAATAGCAAACACCAAAAAGTGCAAGCTCTGCTGCTTTGGGAAGGCAAAGGGACATCCACTTTTCCAAAAGGCTTCTAAAACTTCCTCCTAGGGAAAGAAAAAACAAAACAAAACAAAAAAATCAAAGAAGTCCCTCTGCACAGCCACCTGTCAAGTCAAATGAGATGTCCTTGGACTTTGCAACATTTTCAAATGTTTGGTCTGGGAATGGAGTGCTTTTGTTCATGATGAGAACAGACTTAAAGTCCTCACATCTGCGCAGAGGCCCCTCAGAATCCAAGAACAGTTCTCTCCAAAGTGTAGACCGCACTCCTGTGGCCACTGCTGTGAATAGCAACTCAGAATGAAGGGCTGGAGGAGTCCAGACAGCTTCTGAAGTAGGAAAACTGCTCCACAGGGAGGTCTGAACTAATTGCCACGGGAGTGGAAAATATGCTTGATTTAGTACTTTAACATCATGAAACACATTAGAATTCCAGGCTTGGATTTGTGGGGTCATTTTATCAGCAGAAACTAGGAAACATGCCTCAATGAGCATTTCCCACCAACCTTCACCCTGGAACACCTCTGAGCCCTTATCCACAGGTGCTTTGTTTTCTAATTGAGAGCGGTGGTTCTCGAAGTGTGGTCCCTGGACCAGCAGTTCCAGCATGCCCTGGGGATTGGTTAAAAATGCAAATCTGTCCTCACCCCATCCTACTGTGGCAGAAACTCTGGGTCTGACTCCAGCACCTGTGAGCTAACAAACCCTCCAGAGGGTTCTGATGCTTCCTCAAGTTTGGGAACCTCTGCGTATAGTTTGTTAGAATTAAATGTGGTTGGGTTTATTACTGCTTGTCACTGAAACAGACCTGAAAACCAAAATACGGACGCTTCAAGAGATTCCCCAGGAGTTTTACTGTTGAGAGCCTTGTCTTCTTGCTCAAGGCTCAGAGTGGATTCCCCCAGCATCAGACTCTGAGACCATCACTCAAGGATAAGCAGCATATTGGGGAAGTGATCACAAAATACACCTGTTGGGGTGTAGGGAGAAGCCAGTACAAGGCGAGTCCATGGGCAAGTTGGTACTATCAGAGACTGGGGTCAGTCCCTGGGGAGCTCCTGAGGATGGTGGAGGGCATGACCCACCCAAAGGTCATGGAAGCAGGGATATTTATCCCTCATCCCCTTTCTGTCATTGTCGAGGGAGGCTCCTGGGTATAGCCCCCCTCCAAACATACAACCCTGGGGCATCCTGTCCTGCCTTGGGTGAGGCTGGAGTCTGTGGCCAGAGGACCTTCATCCAGGAAGAAGAAAATGGAAGGCACTCCCACCATCTGCTCTATGCAGCTTCCCCAGGTTGCTAGCAAGAAAGAAAATTCTTGTAACTGGCTTCTGAGCTCCCAAGACTCTGGTTCCTTATTCAAATCCTCCTCACCCATCAAGGCACCAAGCCCATCAAGCCAAGTGCAATTTTGTTTTTTCTTTTTTCTTTTTCTTCCTCCTCCTCCTCTTCTTCTTCTCCTTGTTTTTCTTCCTCCTCCTCCTCCTCCTTCTTCTTCACCTCCTTCACCTCCTCCTTCTTCTTCTTCCTCTTCTCCTCCTCCTTCTTCTCCTCCTCCTTCTCCCTCTTCTTCTCCTTGTTTTTCTTCCTTCTCCTCCTCCTCTTCTTCCCCTTCTCATCCTCCCCCTCTCCTTCCCCTTCTTCTCTTTCTTTCACCTCTTCTTTCTTCTTCTTCCTCCTCCTCCTCTCCTCCTCCTTCCCCTCCTCCCCTCTCCTTCCTCTTCTCCTTCTCCTTCTCCTTCTCCTTCTCCTTCTCCTTCTCCTTCTTCTTCTTCTTCTTCCTCTTCTCCTCCTCCTCCTTCTTCTTCACCAACACCCAAATCTCTTTATTAGGAGGGGTGGGACCCAGAAGGTGGTCATGGGGCCCTCTCACTGCACTGCTTGTTCACTGGCTCTGCTTCCTGAGTCCTGCAGCTTCATCACATCATGCAGCTCTGGTGGGCTAGTGTCTTCCCCAGACACCCCCATATCTCCCAATTGAGAGCTGCCTCTTGGAAAACAAGGATCAGCCCAAGATCAATTCACCACTCAAACATCTCTGCTGACTCTGGATAAAGCAGGGCCCACACAGCCTGATGTGCCCAGCCCTCAGTTGGGAAAGAGCTCTTCCACAGATGACTGAGATGGATCAGACAGCACAAAACAAGGGCTGTCAAAGGGGCACAGGAACTGTTCAGAGAGGGGATGCACCATAGACAGTTCAGGAAAGTGGGGAAGGTTGGGAAGACAGGGGTACCTGGACCTGACACTGAAGGCTGGAGGGAATCTGTGCAGATGTGGGGAATGCCAGGAGCACAGCCATGGTGGGAGAGCAGCCTGAGGGCTGTAGAAAGCAGCAAAGACCCCGTGTGATTGGAGCTTGGCAGGGGTGGAGAGGAAGATGTTGCATGGTGAGAGCCCTGCCCTGGGCAAATCTCCTTGAAGAGCATACTTAGATTCCTTTTTTTTTTTTTAAGATTTTATTTATTTATTTATTTGACACAGAGAGAGAGAGCGGCAGGCAGAGGGAAAGTGAGAAGCAGCTCCCCACCGAGCAGGGAGCCTGATGTGGGGCTCGATCCCAGGACCCTGGGATCATGACCTGAGTGGAAGGAAGACACTTAACCGACTGAGCTACCCAGGCATCCCACATGCTTGGATTCCTGATCAGAAAAGCCAATATCCTTGTAATGAAAGGAAAATGGAAGCAGATGTTGGGGTGCTGTCATGACAAGCTATGACCCTGAGGGACAGGCATTGCCTGTCTACCCACCTGTCAACACTAGGGATGGTGTCCCGATTTTAGATGAGAAAATCGAGCACTCCAAGGGTTAGGTCACTCAAGTCTATCTGGCTCCAAGTTCCCATGTTCCTTCTGCTTGATCTACCTGGATTGTTCTAATGGCTCCGGAGAAAGACAGATGAGCCTGAACTCCAGGATCCACATAGCAGCTACAGGAGCGTGAGCTGTAGTTCACTGTTAAAAAGGATACAGCAGGCCAAAATGGGATCACTTGTGCTGATCATGAGCATGAGCAACAATGAGACCAAAGTGAAGTGCAGGAGGAAGGTGTCTGTGCTCTCCCAGGCAGAAGGAACGGACTGACTGGCATGCAGCAAGACAGAGCCTCATGAAGCAAGAGGAGCTTAACGCGCTGTAGACATCACAGGTCACTCCAAAGGGAAACCCTTCACCTATGAAGCAGTTTTTCCCCCTTCCTCCCTGCACACTGGCACACACCAATCTGCATTCTGTCTCTCTGGATTTATCTAGTCTGGATATTCCATATAAACGGACTCATACGACATGTGACCTTTTGTGTCTGGCTTCTTTCACTCAGCATACTGTTTTCATTGTAGCATATGTCAGCATTTCACTTATTTTGTGACCAAATAATATCTCATTGTGTGGCTAAACCACAATTTCTTTATCTATTTATCCATGGATGGACATTTGGGCTGTTTCCACCTTTTGGTTATTCATGTTCATATACTTGCTTGAGTACCTGTCATTAATTCTTTTGAGTGTATACCCAAAAGTGAAATTGTGGGGTCACATGGCTCTGTTTAGCTTTTTGAGAAATAGCCAGATGGTTTCCCATGGTGGCTGCACCATTCTACATTCCCTCCAGCAATGTAGGAGGATTCTGATTTCTGCACATCCTCACCAGCACTTGTTATTTTCCGTTTTTTGATTATAGCCATCCTAGAGGGTGTGAAAGAGGACTTCACCGGGGTTTTGATTTGCATTTCCAGGGCAAGCCATTTTACAGGGTCATCCATCATTCCCTGAGGTTCTCATGTTGATTGTTTTCTCCCCCTGGGCTCACTGAGGGCAGGAGACATCTTACTCTTCCTCATGTGGTCAGCTCAGGGCACCATGGCTTAAGGAGGCACACGGAGGAGTTGGTGCCCCACCCCCCAATCTGTAGTCAGCCCACATGCTTGGGTGTCTGGGGGCAATAACCCTGTCACCAGCCACCTCACAAGCCACACCCCCTAGTAATGTCTATGAAGGACACTGAGTGTGCCAGGTCATTCAGGGGTTCTGTGCACTACCACTCACAATGTCTGCTGCAGTCGATACCACGTGCCCACCATGGGCCTGGGACCTCCCATTTCAGTGGTGTCAAATCAAAAATTCAACTGAATAAATTTGGAGATCTATTTGGCTTTATTCAACAATTCATAAACTTGGCAGCATCCCATCTAGCAAGTAGAAAGGAGCTCCCCTGAGTTGTAGAAAAGGAAAGGTTTTTAAAGGCAGAAAGGGAGCAGAAAAGGAAATTATTAGCAAAGAATGCATTGTTTCAGGTAAAGCTGCCTTCCTAAGGGGAATGGAAGGGCCTATAAGGTGGATTATCTCACTAGTGCTGACCAGGTAATTCCATGTTGACCGGTTAAAGGTTACATTTCTGGGGGCAGCTGAAACTTCAGTTAGGTTAGGTATTAAGTCATGGTTTGATGGCATGAGGTTTAGCACAAGTGATCCCATTTTCAGCCTGCTGTATCCTTTTTAACAGTGAACTACAGCCTGATTTCCAAATGCCTAAGGGCTTTCTCCATACGTGGAAGGGAGACTTCTTGGCCCCTCTTGCCAGCAGGCCAGAAATGCCAAGGAAATGACACCCTCCCCAGCAGCCCTCAACCCAAAGGAGTTGGTATGTGAATAGCCCAACTCCATCCTCCTCGGCCCTCTAGGGAGGATCCTTCTGAAGCCTGTGTTCTGTCTCTGCTCTATGCTGAGTTCTGAAGCATGGTTAGGCTCCACTGACCATGGTGGGAGCTGGCTGAGTAATCTACTAATATTCTGATTGGGACCACCAATTTCAATGTGTGGGTTTTTCCCCCTACACCAAGCAATTCTCCAACACCAGTTGGTTCAGTTGGTTATACTACAATTCAACTCAATGCTCACATTATCTACCTGGAGATAGCATTAGATACCATAGATGAAGGACTGAGTCCTACAAGACTGCCCCCTATACACACTTTAGATGTCATTTCCAAGTCCAGGTTGTCACATATTTCTGATCTACTGGCTATAAATCAGAGTTTCCCATGATCCCCTCCCTCCTTGGTTTCAATCAATTTGCTAGAATGACTCACAGAACTTGGGGATACATTTTACTTACTAGATGACTGGTTCGTTATAAAAGGATATAACTCAGGAATAGTCACATAGAAGAGAGGCACAAGGCAAGGTATGGAGAGGATGCAGAGCTTTCATGCCCTCTCCAGGCACACCAACTCCACTCTATCCAAATCTCCCTGTTTCACCAACTCAGAAGGTCTCTGCACCCCATCCTTTTGGGTTTTTAGGGAGGCTTCATTACATAAGCATGACTGATTACATTATTGGTCAGAGGTGATTAAATTTCAATCTTCAGGTCCTCTCCCCTCCCAGATGGTTGAGGGGTGGGACTGACAGTTCCAACCCTCTAGTCACAAGGTTGGTTCCCCTGGCAACCAGCCCCCATCCTCAGAGATCCAAGGGCTTTCCTAAAAATTACCCAATTAACATAACAAAAAGCCTTTAATTAACACTTTTATGGCTCTCAACACTTAGGATATTTTGAGGGCTTTAGGAGCTCTGTGCTAGGAACAGAAGACCAAATATATATTTCTTATTATAAATCACAATACCACATGTATTTTTCTCAATTCTCCACTCCCCTACCGGTGCTCCTGCACCTCCCAAATCAGTGACTTCTGCCTCTTGGAGAAGCAATCCAAACCAAGACATCTGCACACCAGCCACTTCATATACATGAATTCATGAAACCTGCTTAAAACAGAAAACTAAGACCATCCCCTCAGGGTTAAAAGTGAGTGAAACACTAACCGGGGCAGACAAACATAATGTCATCTTTAAGAGAAAGGAGGCTTCTGGCCCCCAAGGCTATGATGTCAGTGAGCAGATTGAAGTATTTGCCAGCGGAGTGCAGAAACTCACAAAAAGAGGGGTAAACATAGGTGGTGCTGGTAGGAGGGAGCTCTGCTCATGAACTCAGTATCTGGTCCCCCTGGGGACACTTCTCTTCCTGGAGACAGAGGTCCTTCAGCCCTGTCAGCTCCATAGCCCGTTAGCAACCACTGCCTCTCCTCGTTCTGACCCGTGCTCATGGGGTACCTGCTCATGCTGCTGGGATGCCCCCTCACCTGCTCACTGAGAATATGCTTGTATTGCAAAGGAGCATGTGCTCGTGTCTGGGAAGCTGGTTCTGGCTGTAGATAACAAACTGATACCCTTCTCTAAAGTACAGTCTTGACTAACTCTCAGAGATCAGGGGGAGCCAGCCTCAGGACAGTGGTGAGTTCTTTGAGGTGGTATTGCCTTGTAAGGCCTCTTGGGGCCCCATCTTCAAGGTTCCTTTGGCAGCAGGTGGCAAACCTGATTCATACAGATGTAAATTTAAAGGAGAGGTATTGTCACTTGAGATTATCTCCTGGAGCTTGGGGCAGGGCCTCAGCAAGACTTGGGGATGGTGGTGAGAAAGAGTCCTGGCTCTCTTGCTCTGTAAGAGATCGCCATGAACCCTAGTGGCTTACATCATTTATTTTGCTCACAAATCTGCTATTTGGGCTTGGCTAGGAAGCCTCATTTCTGCTCCATGCCACACCAGTCCCGGGTAGCCCAACCCAGGACTAGAGGGTCCGTTTCCAAAGCCGTCCACTCAAAGGACTGCTGGCTGCCAGGGTTGCCCTCCACACAGGCCTGTCCATGTGGCCTGGGCTGCTCACAGCACAGGAGTACCAAGAAAGCCTAGCAGAGGCTGTATCTCAGAAGTTACACACTCACATAGGCCTGCCTGAGTCGAGGGGAGTGTGGCAAGGCAAGGTTCCAGAGAAGCATGTGGGACTGAAATATTTTTGTGGTCATTTTTGGAAAATATAATCTGTCACAATAAGGATGAGAAACTACCGAGAATCAAGGGAGCCAGCTCATGAGTGTGTAAGTATGAGAGTGTGTGTGTGTGTGTGTGTGTGTGTGTGTGTGTAATCTAGCTCACCCTCTTTCCCTCTCTCTCTGGTGCCATAGTTCTCCGCATCTCCTTCATTTACTCTCTGCTCAAGGCCACACCTCAGCTCCTAAGTTTATGGGCAGTTATTCCTGCCTTTCCCAGAATCTCCCCAAAACTCAGGGCCTCAAGTGACACAGAAATGTAGCCCCAGCTCACTCTGGTCCAGCAGCAGCTCATTTGATTCTGCTAAGACGGTGGGGGGAAAAGCCACACATGTTTGTTTTTGGTGACAATGCACTGGGGGCACAGCTGGCCAGCCACTGCTGTAGATTGCCTGGCGCCAAGTGATGCAGCCTCTCATGGTAAACAAACGCTGTTAGATCCTGCACCAGAGAGCTACGCTGATAACGGGGAAAAGCTCACTCCTGTGTTTATGAACCTAAATGTCCATAAGTCAGGCCTGTCTTCAGAGCTGCCAGAGGGTCAGCGTGTATGACCAGATGCGCCCTTCCTCCCTGAACGGACTCCACGTAGCAAATGGGGCTGCTGGCTCCAACGCTGCTTAAGCCAGGCTCATCTTCCAGAGGATGTGCTTGTAATTTGATGATAAATCCTACCAATTTGTCACTACACTTGTCCCAACTTTAAAAGCCAGTTGTTGGAGGAATTGTTGGCAAATAAGGAAGTTGCTGCCAGTGCAAAACATCAAGTGTACTAACGTTTTCTGGATGCTTCCTTTGTGCTTGGCCTGTGCTAAGTACTTACCATGCATTGTTTCATTTGTTCCTCACATCAGCCTAAGGAAATGAATATTGTTACTGTTCCTCTTCTACTGATGAGGCAGCCGAGCCTCTGGGAGGTTAACTCGCTTGCCACCATCACTCTGCTAGTGCATCAAGTCACACTAGTTAAGTTATAAATACCTTTATGTTTATGCCCAACTTTAAATAATATTTAAAAAAAAATAAAGCAAATTCACTGGCTCTTGAAACTGGAATGTCCAAATTTCAGGTCTGATTTGGTTCCCAACATAACCACCAAAAGCCTAAGTTCTCTCCCATCTTCTGTCTTCCTCTCTGTCCAGGGGCTCCCCCTCACGGTGGCAAGATGGCTGCAGCTGCACCATCCATATTCCACATGTTTGGAAGGAGAGAGAAAAAGCATTTTTCCCCAAATCCCCTATCAAACACTTTCTCCAGGCTCAGGGGCCTAAATTGGGTCTCCTACCATCCCAGTAGTGTGCTCAGGGCATACAGTGCCACTGTGGTGTCCCTTAGAGTCAGGGGTGTCTCTAACCTCCCAAATTCAAGGACTGTAGGGGAAGTAAAAAGCAGGCTTGCTTCCGAGCCTAGGAGAGTGGCTGTTAGAGAGGACCCATCGCAACTAGAATGTTGTGGAGCAATGACTTGAACCCCAGCCTGCCTGTTCATTCAAATAGTACTGACTGAGCCCTTGCTGTGGGTCAGGCACAATTCTAGATGCTGGAGACACAAACCGGAAAGGTTCCTGCCCTCCTCCCCTCCTGTTGCTGTTGCTGGCTCTGCTGCCTCCCAGGGCTAAAGCCCTGTGCTTTTACAAGGCCTCAGAGCTGGACTTCTGTTCTCCTAACCAGCTTTTCTAGTTTTGAAGCAGCTTTGTGGCACTTAATTTCTGTCATTCAGCCTCATCATCTATAAATCAGGAATAGCGATACCTCCCCCAAGAATGAAATAAAAAAGGCTTACATGGAAAACGTAATAAAACCTAAAGTATCACAGCCTCCAACCTACCACACAGTCAACCCTCATTCCATTGATGCCGTGATTTGGATTTTTGTACATTAATTCCTAATGTCACTGTCTCAGGCTTTATAAAGACATGTCTGTGTGAATACTGCTCCAAAGATGCTATTTAACACTCTCTACTCAGCCCCACCTTATTTTTTTATAACCCAAATTCTTCACCTACTTGATTTAAGTGGAGGAGGTGGTTTGCCTGCATTAAATAGCCCATCCAGTTTCTAAATTTGTCATGAAATCTGAGAGCAAGGGTTCTCTCAGGAATGCAAGCAAAGGTACGCCAAAGGGTAGCCAAGAGGGTATGAGTTAAATGCACCACACTCCAAAGATACGGCAACATCAGTAACTTCACCATGCCCAGAGGGCTCCCAGTTTTGAAGGAATTATTCAGTCTCTCAGACCAGTGGATTGAGTTGAGGCTCTTGTATCTAAAGAAACCCTTCTTTTTCTTTTCTTTTTTCTTTTTTCTTTCTTTTTTTTTTTTTTTTTTTTGCTGTAAACTCTGTTTCCCAAGTCCCACACTGTTTCCATCCTGTTGAGCCTGTTGTTTTAAAGAAAAGTTCGGGTTGCAGATTGGCTGAAATGTAGCTAGTTTCAGAGCTGGAGAATAGAAGCACAATACCAACCAGGCCATGGGCCATCGCTGGAACCAGGTGGTTTTCCTCGGAGCTCCTCAATTCCCAGGACAAGAGAGGAAATTGCCTTTGTTTCCCTTTCTGGCACATTTTCGTTACTTCCCAAACTTAGACTCTTCCCACCCTCGACTCCTCTCGCTTTTAGTTGAGTTTCTCACTTAACTAAAATGGGTTTTCTTCTATGTGTCCTTAGGGACTTAAACTATCAAGGAGAGTAATCAGCTGCTATACTTTATCAGGCAGAGTTCAACAAGGGCAGGGCCGGCTTCACCAGCTCGGTCACCGCGGGGCATTCTGGCGCCCCACTTACTATGTCTGTGCGAAAGCCTTAGTTGGGTCACTGCTGCTGGTGGTGGTTTCCCGAGGTTGGATCAAGTCGTCTTTTATTTAACTAGAATTACCCCAGCTGCAGGTGAATGGAGGTCGTAGGCCAAGTATCTGAGTCCGCCTCACACACTCTCCCCCGTGCTCTCCTGTCAAGCGGGCCTCCACTCAGCTGGGAGAGACCTCACGCTCCTCTAGCTCTGGGGGCGGGACCTAGGAGACTTCATCCAATCAAGAATCCCACCTAACCAGTTGGACCCGCTTCTATGACCGGTTGAGCCAATGAAAACTCGACCGCTGATTTTCTATGGTCTTCGGGAAGGCGCCTCTCCCGGAAACCACCTCCTCCTTTGAGCCACACCTGGGCGGAGCTAGCCTCCCGGTCTTCTGTCCCGCTGGCTGACACAGCTGCCGGTCACGGGGAGGCGGGAGCGGGCGGAGCCGTGGGCGCTGGCGTCTGCGCGGCGCACAGCTGGCCGCGCGCGGGAAGCCGCGGGCGGCGCCGACGAGTTCCCGGGCTCCGGGGCCTCGGCGACTCGGCCGGATCCGGGAGGAAGGGTGGGAGGAGGGCAGCTCTTCCGGTTCCTGCTGAGGCGAGCGGCGGAGGAACGCGGAGCCTCGGCAGGCCCGCCCCGCGACCTTGGGGGGCCGGCCCTCTGTGGAGCTGGGGGTCGTGCAGGGGGCGCCCGACAGGGGCGCCGCCGCCCACGCTGACCGGGAGACGCCCGCGCTGGCCAATGTCCCCTCCTCGCTAACCAGGGTCGCCCGCGCTGACTCGAGCCGCCCACGTTGACCGAGGTCGCCGACCCCCGCCGACCGGGGATACCGCCCCCCGCTGACCGAGGACGCCACCTCCGCCCGCGCTGACCCGGACGTCACCAGCCGCGAAGGTAAGTGTCCCCCACCGTCCCCCGCGGCCGGCAGTCGGCCCAGGGACTCACGAGACCTCTGCCACGTGCACCCCACGCTCTCCCCCCATTGTCAGGAATCAGCCGGGTTTTGTCCTTTCCCTCGTGGTGTCGTTGCAGTGCTGCTTCAGGTTTTTGCCCTTGCGAAGTGCTTGGCAGTAAATCCGCTTGGCGATGAAGAGCACTGGAGCAGGCCTCCGGCCAGAGATGGCCAGGGCGGGTTGGCTTTGTGTGTTTGATGAAAAGCGACTCTCCGCCAGAAATGAGGCCTGTTGGATCTTCTCTGGTCCAGCTCCAAAGAACTTGACGGTGTGGGCTTCCGAGAGAAGGCGGCATCTTCACAGCCTCATACTTATCTCACTCTTCATGGTTCTTTTCTCTGATTTGATAGAGAAGGGCAAGCCGTCAGCTTTGTAGGTAGCAGAACCACAAGACAAGGAGGTGGTTATCTTACTGGTAGGGGGCCAGGACAGGTTGCTAAGCTGTGTTTGGAAAGTCGCTTTGGCAGAACTGAGCAGGGGTGGAGGAAGGGGCGTTTCTGAGAATGACTTGAGATGGTGGAGGGACTGGGGCACGTCAGGGTGAGGAGTAATGTGCATGTCAAGAATTCCAGCAAGAGAGGATTTGAGGCCCATGAAAGGACAGCTTCAAACTAGCAGTCCTGTAACGGTGCCCTTAGAGACTTAATTTCCTAAGTGCAGGTAAAGGACAGTACAAAAGGGTAAGCTGTTAAAGGATAAGCAAGTAAGAGGACAACATAGTCTTGACATTTTCAAAGGCCACGTGCCTTCTTATAAAGATACATCAGCAGTGTGCTTGCTCTCAGGACCCTAAGTTTCTCCCTTCTTCTTTGTAAAATTCTTTCATCCTTTTGTGGTGACCATTAAATGAGATGATGTATATAAAGTAAGCAGCAGATACCCAGCTCAGAATCCGTGTCTGCTGAGGCTTGATTTTGAGTCCAGGAAGGAAGTGCAAAGACCTCTGTCTGTGCCTCGTTCTGTCACCGCTTACTTCTATGACCAAGTTCCTTGCCTGCTCTTTACAGTTCTTTACTTTACAGAGGCCTCCACCTTGCTCAGCCCTTAAGAGTACTTGACTCTTTTCCAACTCTATGTGAAATCTTTTATCTGTTTCACGAGCTGATACTAAAAAAAAAAAAAAAGTTAAAGTCTTTGAAACAAGAAATTTAAGTTTGTATATCTAAACATATCCATTATTTTAGTAATGTTCGCTCATGAATTTTTTCTTTTAGTGAAATATTTTATTTTTTAAATTTTTTTTAAAGATTTTTTTATTTATTAGAGAGAGGGCACAAGCAGGGGGAGGTGCAGAGGGAGAGCAGACTCCCTGCTGATCAGGGAGCCCATCGAAGGTCTGGACCGGAGCGACCCGAGCTGAAGGCAGATTCTTAACCAACTGAGCCACCCAGGTGCTCCACTTTTAGTGAAATATTTTAATGACGCAAAAAAGAGCAGAGAACTGTAACAGTTGTACCATACTCTGAGACAAGCAAATAATATTTCTTTATGCTTTTAGACTTTCTTTTTTTTTTTTTAAGGAAATGTGACATATCAGCTATAGTTGAGATTCTTTTTTTGATGCCACCACCCCCCACCTTCTATCCCATAGAACTTGCTCAATTCTTTTTTTTTTTTTAAGATTTTTATTTATTTATTTGAGGCGGGGTGAGAAGCAGAGGGAGAGGGAAAAGCCAACTCTGCACTGAGCTCAGAGCCAGATTCAAGGCTGGATCCCACGACCCTGAGGTCATGACCTGAGCTGAAATCAAGAGTTGGACACTTAACAGACTGAGCCACCCAGGTGCCCCAGAACTTGCCTTTCCATTTTTAACTTGTTTTTCCATTTTGGCTCACAGGACTTGCCTGGTAGGTATTTGTACTCACAGAAGCTAGGTGCCCTTCCTTCTCATTCTCAGTCAGCTGCTAGGTTTACTTGTCATGAGGATCATGACCACTATTTTGGTACTGTCCTAGTGACATTTGCTCTCATCCTCTTAAGAAACCTGCCTTCTCTTTGCTCTCCCAGTATCTGTTGGATGAGCTCATGATAGTTTTCTCAGACTCACCACCAGCCGAGGATCATATGCCATCTGATTGGTCTTTTTTGGGCCGCTGCTCCCTTCGTTGTGGTCTGCAGTCTTTATCCAGGATCTGCTGTTTCTCCACTTCTCTCGGGGCAGTCACACCTGGTCCACGCTTCCAGGAAAAAGTGACCTTCCCTAGTCAAATGTACTATCTTTTACAAAATGAGATTTTTGGAATTCATAGTATTGGCTACCATTTTTTAAACACGTAGGTATCAGGCTTTTTAACTAAGCACTTGGTGTACACTGTCTTGTTTAATTCTCACATTACAACTGTGTCATGAATGGTGATATTTCCATTTTAAAATGAGCAAACTGAGGCTTAGTAAGATTAGGCATCAGCAAAATTTGAGCCTAGAGTCATCTCCCTACAGTATGTAATTGTTTTTGCCACCAGTAGAAAAGGAGAATTACTCCATTGTTGGGGCAGAACAAACTTGGGCATTCACACGGGTTCTCTTCAACCTTCCTGCTCCACAGCCCCCGCTCCCTCAGGCGCAGGAGCACCTGGGCCTCCTTCGGCAGGGCCGGAGATGGCATCAGTGGACTTCAAGACCTACGTAGATCAGGCCTGCAGAGCTGCTGAGGAGTTTGTGAACGTGTACTACACCACCATGGATAAGCGGCGGCGCCTGCTGTCCCGCCTGTACATGGGCACGGCCACCCTGGTGTGGAATGGAAACGCTGTTTCGGGACAAGAGTCCTTGAGTGAGTTTTTTGAAATGTTGCCTTCCAGTGAGTTCCAAATCAATGTGGTAGACTGCCAGCCTGTCCATGATGAAGCCACCCCAAGCCAGACCACAGTCCTTGTTGTGATCTGTGGAACAGTGAAGTTTGAAGGCAACAAACAACGGGACTTTAACCAAAACTTCATCCTGACGGCCCAGGCCTCACCCAGCAACACGGTGTGGAAAATAGCAAGTGACTGCTTCCGGTTCCAGGACTGGGCCAGCTAGTGGGGCCAGGAAAGGCCTCTGCTGTAGCCCAGCTCTGTAGGGAAACGCAGATCTCAAAATGTGGGGACACAAGTTCCTTTCTGTTCTAGGCCACACTGCCCTGGCTTAACTGCATTTGCTGGAGTCCTTTGAGCCCCTTTCTGAGTGTATTCTTGTTTGTCATAGATGCCTTTTCAAAGTAGTCATCTTTTCTATTTTTCTATTTGTCCAGTAGAGACCCTGGTTCTGGAAATTCTGACAAATAAAACAATACAAATGTTGCTTCTTTTCCCTTGCTTGATGTGTCTGTCCAAGTTTTGAGGAAGGAGGAGGCAAAGGAGGGTTAAAGGCAGAAGCTTAGTAGAAAGCACCTGAAATGAAATTCTTTAGTGAAATACTAAAGAATTAGTTAAAAACTGCTTATAAATGAAGCAGCTGTATTAACTACTCTTGTAAAGAGGAAGTGAGGAACTGCTCTTAAGAGGAAGCTAGTTTTATTGACCCTGAAGATGGACTCTAATTGCATTTTCCCAATGTAAAAAAAGAGTAGAACTAGAAGGTTCCATCATCCTTTGACCAATAAATGAGATCTCATGGCCACGTGGTTTCCCCAATTACATTTTCTTTGACAAGAGTGTGCTAGGTTTGAGATAGGTTTGTGGACTGGGATATTGGAATGGGAACTTTGGAGAAGGAGAATACTGATGTGTATGGTGGCACAGATGGCAGTTTCCTCCTCATACCCATCCCCTTACCTAGTTTCTGAAGCCCACCAGTGAGCAGGACAAAGTACCCACCAAAAAGAAGGTTTGACATAATGACTTAAGTTCTGGCCAGTGATAGAGAAGCAGAAGGGTGGGACTTGTGGGAATTTGCTTGTTGGTAGACCCTTCCTCCCTCTGTCCTGCTTCCTAGAGAGCAGTTACGATGGCCTGACCACTGGCTCTGGCTCATTCTGGGCCATGGAGGCAGCTGGACCGTGGAGGTAGGATTGTGTTAAGTTGGAAGGAGCCTGGATCCTTGGGCTATGTGGAACCATCCAAATGGACCTAGTTCACCTACCCTTAGATTTCTTTTTAAATGAACGAAATTTTATCTGTAAGACAGTAATTGGTTTGGGGCAGGTCTCACCTGCAATAGCAAAACCTAATCCCACGTGAGGAAAAAGATTTGCAACAGGGGCAATGAGTGTGTTGTAGGGGAATGGCTTTGTCACAGTGTTCCAGGGAACCAAACTAGACCCAGGTACCCTCAGGAATTCTAAGTCTAACTGGGAGGCAAGACATTAAAATGGTAAATAAATTTAGTTTCAAAGCCACATATGAAGAGTAGTCAAATCGATCCTATAGATAACATGCCTAGCAAGCAGAGATAAGCAGTTCAGCTGAGATCTGGTGAAATACTTGTGAGATTGGAAGTGAGGTCCCAAACCACAATGTGGAATTGTCAGACCCTGGAGCTCTGTCCCATAGGGAGGCCAGTGGAGTGGGCTGGGAGGATTAGTGCAGAGACTGATGTGGAGGGAGAAGCTGGGCTTCAAATTTGAAAGCCCTCGTCCTTAAGGGGTGACGTAGGATGGCACCTGCCTCACCTCAGCCTTGGATAGAGGGTGCGAGTCCCATCAGGCCATCAGAGAGCTTGATGTGAGATCTCTAGAGTCTGTGAATCACAATGTCCTGAAAATCTTCAAGACGCAGCTGTGGGTGTTCCTGTGGGACAATGGTTCGGGAAATTCAAAGTATAGATGGCATTCTGAAGAGCACCAGGGCACCTCTGGTGGCCTCCCATTCTCCCCTCCTTTTTTTTTTTTTTTTTAAAGATTTTATTTATTTATTTATTTGAGAGAGAGAATGAGAGACAGCACAAGAGGGAGGAGGGTCAGAGGGAGAAGCAGACTCCCTGCTGAGCAGGGAGCCTAATGCGGGACTCGATCCCGGGATTCCAGGATCATGACCTGAGCCGAAGGCAGTCGCTTAACCAACTGAGCCACTCAGGCGCCCTCTCCCCTCCTTTAGGAACAACGGACAGTGGATTTAGTTGGGAAGGCACTCAGATGAAAGACCAGCCTTCCCTAGACCACACAGTTAGTGTGCCCTGAGACCCGGTGGGGCCAGTGAGGCGTATGAGGAAGGGCTATGAGACACTTTGGGGAAGTCTCCCTGAAAGACTGGGCATCCAATCTTTCTTTCCTCCCACCCGATCTACCTCTACCCTGCCATTTAGAGAGCAGGTATGAGAGTTGATGTTCTAGATGGAAGCTCTGTGGGGCCATGAGGCTTATTTGGCCACATGCAAGGGGTGGAGGAACGGAAAGCAGGCCCTGGGGTCCCTGTCAACCTCATGGAGTCCCCTCACCAGCACTGGATGACCTCCCTTGGCTCTCAGGGGAACAAGAAATGTGCTTCAATCTTCTTGAAGCCACTGTTGTTTGGGGGTCCTTTTACACGCAGCCAAATGTGTCATCAGTGACAAACTGGAGGAAAGTATGTACAACAAAGGACAGGCATAGTATTTCTTTACTATTAAAGAACCTTCAAATCAGGAAGGGAAAAAACAGAAAAAACAATAGCACGAGAAAAGAACAGGCAAATCACAAAAATATGTGTGAAAGGGTGGTGGGAGGGAGGGAGAAAGGGAGGGAGGGAGGGAGGGAGGGAGGAAGATGCATAAACTAACAATTTCCATCCCCCTCCTTGTTTGTATAGCAACCACCTCGGTGATGGCAGGAGGTACCATCTCCCGTCCAGTCAGACTGGCAACAGCCAGGAAACCCCAGACCCCGGTGCTTGCCCAAATGGGCCATCAAGGGTGCAAGTGTTGATTTCTTCATAAGATGGGACAGAGAGGGTGAAGAGAGTGGGGGGGGGGGTGAGCATTTTGGGGAGAGGTTTCCTGAGAGAAAACTTCTGAGAGAAAGCTGTCCCCCCACCCCAGCTCCAAGGCCCCTCAACAGGGAAGTGTGGTGAGCTGCCACCTCCCTTGCCTCTAGCCCAGAGAGAAGGGGCTTCAACAGGGGGTCTGCCTAGCTTGACATGATAGTCTGGGGTCTATGAGACCCCACTGGACACAGCCTGAAGGGACCTAGAGACTGGTGCTGTGGCATCCACCTGGGATGGCTGGGTTAGGCAGGGCATTGCTGCCATGTTGGGAAGGGTCTTACTTCCCTCTGACGTGGAGCAAAGGGGTCTGAATCCTGGGGACTGGATGGAGAGCCAGCAGGACTGAGGTGACAGGGTAGGAGGAGGGGCAGGGGGCTGCTGCCCTGGGGTGAGCCTGTGCACAGGAGCAAGCCTGGGTCAGTTTTCCAGGCTGAGACATGGGCCTGAACAGGGAGCGCAGGCTGGAGGGCATCTGGGAAAGGCCGACAGGAATGTGGAGGTGGCCCTTAGGGTTCCTCAGAGTTGCTAGGGGAGCAAGAGCCCCCAGAATAAGAGGTCTGTTCTCCAGGACCAGAACACCTCAGCAACGTGGGGCGCCTCAGAAAAACCACCAAGTACCCTCGAAGAGGAAAAAATCACAAGTTCAGAGAACGCAAACTCCTCTTACCAGAACATTCACCTCCAAAGGCTTGAGAAACCCAGGAGCGACAGAGGTGGGTGCAGGTGGCCCGAGGGGTACCTCTGCCTCCTCCAAGACGGTGGCTGACCCAACTGAGGGAAGGGACAAGGCACAGAGCCTTCTACTCACACTTGAGGCTTTGGGGAGGAAGGTGGAATTCAGGTGAATGCAGACTGTTTCATCTAAGAGTGAGCATACAGTGTCATCAGGATGATGGGGAAAGGGTCCCCACTGAAGGGACCGTGCGTGGCAGCATGAGCAGCCCTCTGGCCCCATCCTACAAACAGCCCCATCAAGCATTATTTGCTCTGTGGGTCTTAGCCAGGTAGACCTATCACCCCAGTTTGC
This sequence comes from Mirounga angustirostris, assembly GCF_029215605.1. Taxonomy (NCBI): domain Eukaryota; kingdom Metazoa; phylum Chordata; class Mammalia; order Carnivora; family Phocidae; genus Mirounga; species Mirounga angustirostris. Next base: position 90,315,242 of record NW_026991718.1, on the reverse strand, counting down.
CCAGGAGGGGGTTCCTGGAGGTGGGCTTTCAGTGCTAAGATAAATGAAGTCCTGGAGGGGCGCCTGGGTGGCTCAGTCGGTTAAGCATCTGCCTTCGGCTCAGGTCATGATCTCAGGGTCCTGGGATCGAGCCCCACGTTGGGCTCCCTGCTCGGCGGGAAGCCTGCTTCTCCCTCTCCCACTCCTCCTGCTTGTGTTCCCTCTCTCGCTGTCTCTCTCTCTGTCAAATAAATAAATAAAATCTTAAAAAAAAAAAAAAAAAAAGATAAAGTCCTGGAAAAACTAGGACTAGGTGGTCACTCTGCTCTTAGCCCAATTTACACCGCAGACCAGTAAACTCTAAACTGCACTGTGGTCTCTGGAAATAGGGAAGGAGGGGAGTGGTAGGAGCTGCGGCCAGCGGTGCTGAGAACAGGAGGTCATCAGGCTTTCCAGCAGAGCCCTCATGGGCAGCCACCTGGGACTCCTGAGCACTTGAAATGTGACTCCTATGACTGAGGAACTGGGTTTTTATTTTATTTTAATTCATTTAAATCCGAATAGCTACATGTGGTTGGTTCCATCTGTATTGGATGGTACAGTGGAAGCAGAATTGCTGGTCTAGAGACATTCCCAGTAGCTGGGAAACCCAGAAATGAGGAAAGAGTGTTACCACCACTGGGGCCTGAGTGTCCAGAGGGGACAGGGAGCTCCTTAACTGGAATATGTCTCAGAACCAGACAGGGTTCCACAGTCCTTGTTGGGCACAGGACAGGAAATGCAGAAACCCCCCTTCCATCTCCAAAGGAGAGAATTTCTCCTGCCCATCAAGATTCCATGGAGGCAAGGCAGGAAAGACCGGCTCCCTGCCTGCGCTCTGCTGCCGTCCTGCTTGGGGCTTTACCATTACTGTTTGGTTGTCACCTCCCAGTTGGGAGAGAGAGATGAGTCAGGTGATCAGTAGGCTTATGTTCAGTGACTAGTGCAAAGTGTATAAAGGCGGTCCAATTCCAGAACATTCTTTCTCCTGACAGGGTCACGTGGGAGTGGAAAGGCTAGAGTATGTGCCTGAATCTTCTGCTCTAGCCTGAAGATGAGCTATTTCACTAAGGAATGCCATGCATGAACTGCTGTGCATGTGGGGGCCAGCCGCCATAGCTGAACCTTCCCCCTAACACCCCTCCAACCCCCCCACCTCCAATCCCAGCTGCACTAACTTGGCAACATTTCCATTGCATTTTTATATTTCAGGATTTCATAACTAGGTCCTTTTATAGGGCAAGGGAAAAAATAGCTTGTTAAAAGGGAATTATAGCAAACTGCAAATTACTCAGCAGATCGGCTGCTCATATTCAAGGTGTGAACCTCGGTAGAGCACAGGGCTGCAGCAGCCCTGTCCACCACAAGGCAAGGGGGGCCTCCACATTACAGACCATGTGGAGGGCGAGCCCCTCTCCACCCTTAGCAGCCCTGTGAAGCCTATCTGTGTGTGGTGACCAGGTGAGTGGTTTCAAAACAAAGGTCTGGTGGGAGTTGCATTGTGGGCAACCCTCAAACTTCACTGCCCTATAGATCACAATGAGGACACTCATCTGGCCATCTGTTTCTGGGGGCTTCATGGGCTGGCAGTGGACTGTGCTTACATGGAATGAACAGGAAGGCACAGAGCTGAAAAACTCGCCCAGGAACTTCTGTCTAGAGATGGGACTTCCATCCCGTGTCAGCGTGGCATCCTCCACTCATGGCCAACTGGTCCCTCTTTTCATCCATGCTGGTGTAATAAACATCGACAAGCTTGGTGGTAGTCGAGCGCACCAGCTCATGACATTTCTCGCAATATCATGAAAAGGCTGTAATCTTGGACACCGAAGTGCTCCCATTTCCGGACATCAGGAGCTGCAACCCTCGGAAGCAGCATGAGCCTTTTAAGACTGATCCCTATTTCCAGATGCACTCTAGAGCACTTCAAGAGCAGTGGTTCTCTGGACCATCAGCTGGGCCCTTGGACTGGGGCGGGGAGGGGGGGTGGTTGGTGGGGGTGGCAAGGCGGTCCCAGCGGTTCACGCCATGTCATTCCTGCACCCTCCCTCTGGTGCTGGGCAAAGGCTGTTTCTCTTGCCTGGAGATCTTTCCCAGGGGTCCCCAGGTTGCACCCGCACCCCCTGGAGTTTTTGCTCACCTTCCTGAGTCCTGTTCTGAGCCACAAGCCTCAGATTGCCCTGCCCCCAACTCCACGACTTGGCAGGCATGACCTTCTAGCCTTTATATACTTAATGTTCTTATTTGTCAGTGCCGTGGTTGCCGTGACTTAGCAGACCAAGGACTTGTCGAGTGTTTTTGTTCATGTGGCAGGCGCATGATAGTTACAGTGGGAGACGTGAGAGCGGGAATCCTACCTGATGGACGCCACGGTGCCCCCGGGCCATGCCCACAAGGTGCTCAGAGTCCAAGGCGGAGCACAGAGACCCTGGCTGCGGGCTGCCAGCCTCGGGGCAACCTGCCCCATCCTTCCTCCAACTCCACCAGTGGTGATGGGGCGGTGCCCACCTGACTGCAAGCTGCTGGCCCACACGGGGAGGGGGGAAGGGGGGACGGGGCCTGGACTGCCCTCAGCTGCCCCAGGCAAGCAAAGAGCCCTCAGGGCTGCTCTCCTCCTCCGCCTCTTCCAACCAGGGATTACCCCCACCCCGGCTGGAGGAAAGAACAGGACAGGCAGAGGGCCAGGCATGGACAGAACTTGGCCTCGGTGTCTTAATAGCCCACAATGGACTTTTAAGGTTTTGTGGACGGGAATTCCCGTGGGAGATCTGCCTTGGCGTGACAGGTAGGGTCAAGGAAGCCCACTGGTGACCAGCGTTTTGTCCCCAAAATCCACAGGATCCTTAAGAGTCTCCTGCCGAGCAGTTCTTTCAGGAGCAGAAACCTCTCCCAATCCCAGGGTAGGGGGCAAGAACAGCCAGAGAGGGGTCTTTGGGTGTCCTGCAGAATGCCAGAGGACTGCATATATGAGTCCAGGTTGTCATCTTTAACTTGTCCCCATCATTTCTGAAATTAAGGACGACCAGGCAAAGTATTTTTACCCCCACTGTTAAGGGTAAACAATGTTTTCAGCCCTTTTTAACAAAGCAGCAGAGCAATATTTTAAAACATCCTGTGTCTTTACTAAAGTAAAATATAAGTTTATAAAGACTATTAAGATTCTAACACAGGTTAGAATAAGTGTTTGTGAATTTGGCTAAGACAGTGTCCGTGCATTGTGCTAGTCTTTGGAAATAGGTATGTCCCCAAAGAGAGATCTCTGTGTGCTAGTAGTTTATTGACTGAAGTGGGGGATCACCATGTAAGTACAGTAGGAAGAAGACTGCACAGATTTCTGTAGGGTTCTGTGTAAGTTACTTATGGTGTCAATAATGCTGGGTAACAAACAATCCCCCAACCCCAGCAGCACACAGCAGAAGCTTTTACTTCCTTCAGGTGACACAAGGCTGAGGCTTAGCTGATCTTATTGGAGTTTGCAAGTTATGGGAGTGTGTGCGGGGGTGCTCTTCTAGCCTGGGCTGAGCTGGTTCACCTTAGCTGGCAAGTCTCTGATGCCCTCATTTTCCTGCTGGGACCAGTGGGCTTTCCCAGGGGTGATCTCATGGTGATGGCAGAGGTGCAAGAGAGCAAGCAGGAACAGGCTTGGCCCCTTGAAGCCAAGGCTTGGAACTGGCACATTGTGACTTTTGCACTCTCCTTTGGCTCCATCAAGTCATATGGCTGAGTTCAAGGTCAACAGATTTGGAAATAGACACCACCTCTTAGGGAAAAAGCAGAAATGCATGGGAAAGAGGGTGGTCATATGTAGGGTGAGGAACTGAGGCCACTGATCAATACAATCTAGGCCCACTCCTAAAGCACCGGGGGCGGGGGGGGGGAGGGGATGCGGAGCAGAATGGGAAGGGTTTCCTTTAGGAGTCTGACCCTGCCGCTGAGACTTGACAGGGCAACAGGACTAGAGAATCCTAAATTCCCCCAATAATCACTTAAAGATATGTTGATTCTCTCAGACTGGGAAGAACCGTCTGGTAGGAGCTGCCTTCAGAGCATGTAGCTCTGGCATCTTGGGGGAAGATCAGAGATTGGATGCTGCATTGGTTGACCAGCCCTGCCTCCTCCACAGCCTGGCCTAATTCTGGCACCATGTCTCCTTTGTAAAGAGCAAACAAAAAACTGCAGGAAGTTCCTCTGTCCTATAGACAGAAGGCTGGGTCTGGGTAAGATGAGGTGCCTAAGGTGCAAAATTTAAGGAGGTGCCACTGTCAGAGCCTAAAGGATGCCAATAAATTGGGGAAAATATTTGTCACAGGACAATGATATTTTCTTAACAATTTAAAGATAATTTCTTTACCATTTAAAAGGCTTAGCAAAATGGGAAACTTGTAAAAAGATTCATGCATGCAGATCATAGAAATACAGATGACTATTAAGATCAGACAAAGCACTCTAACCTCATTTTTTTTTTTTAAGTTTTTTTTAAAGATTTATTTATTTAGTTTAGAGATAGGGAGTGAGTGAGCACGAGCGGGAGGGGCAGAGGGAGGAGGAGAGAGGATGTCAAGCAGACTCCATGCTGAGCTCGGAGCCCGATGCGGGGCTCAATCTCACAACCCTGAGATCATGACCTGAGCTGAAACCAAGAGTTGGACCTTAACTGACTGCACTGCCAAGGCGCCCCTAACCTCATTTTTAAATTACATGTTGCTGTAGTGGATGTTGTAGCTGTTTCCCTGGAATCCCCCTTATAACAGATTTTTAAGGGATTGGACCCCTGCTCATCTCTGGGTAAACTTTCTCATGGGTCTCCAGCAGTCAGAGTAATCCTGCTGCCACTGCAAGAGTAGCAGGTTCAGGGACCTGGGCCAAGCAAATAACTGAAGAGCAGAGGGAAAAAGGAAATTGGGTACACGGTGGCTTTGATGCACCATAGAACTAATCCAACCACAAAGCCCATGTGCACCACCTCCAGGTCTTTTGGAAGTCAATTAATCCTTTTTATTTTTTTAAAGACTTATTTTAGAGAGAGACAGACAGAGCTCGAGTGGAAGGAGGGGCAGAGGGTGGGCTCATGCTCAAAACCAATGAGATCGTGACCTGAGCCAAAACCAAGAGTCAGACACTTAACCAACTGAGCCACCCAGGTACCCCTCAAATAATCTTTTTTAACATGTAAGACAGTGTGATGGGCCGTTCAGCAACTTTTTTTTTTTAATTCAGCAACTTTCAATTTGTCCAACCGACATGAATCACTACTACCTTTCATTCATCATAGTGATAATGGACCAAAACATTCTGCTGTACTCCATGTTGGCTAGGGTCCAGGGAAAGGAGCGTTCCTGCTCAGTTTTGGGGGATGCTGATTGGTGCAGGCTCTTCTGAGAGAAAGTGACATTTAAAACCCACCTCTCTTATCCTTGTAGTTCCATTTCTATGTACAGTTAACGACAGGGTTTGAACCACGTGGGTCCACTTATACATGGATTTTTTACATTACAGGACTGTAAATGCATTCTCTCTTATGATTTTCTTAACGTTTTTCTTTTCTCTAGCTTACTCTTTTGAAAGAATATAGTATATAATACATATAACATAAAAATATGTGTTAATCAACTATGTTATCAGTAAGGCTTCTGAACAGTAGACTATTAGTAGTTAGATTTGGGGGGAGTCAAAAGTTGTATGTGGATTTTTGACTACAGAGGAGTTAGTATCCCTAACCCCCTGTTTTTCAAGGGTCAACTGTATGAGTATTTTGCAGATAGCCATACACACACACCACATCTTCATACAAGATAATTCATCATAGCAGTCTTTGTGATAATAGTGAAGGCATCTCAAATGTCCAACACTAAGAGATTAAGTAAATTATAATATTCCCACAGAATGGATTATTGTGCAGCCTTGAAAACAAGAGGCAGACCTGTACATGATATGAATGACATGAAATCTTAGGGATTCATGGTAGTCAGAAAAATTTAAAATCTTCGTAGAATATTAACAATAGTTATCACAGGCAGTGCAATCAACATTCCAAGAACTATTCAAGGTGTTTTGCACTATTTCCAACCTCATTTTACAGATGAGAAAATTGATTTTCGTGTTTAAAAAAATGAGATTCCTTTTACATTGCTCTGTATGCATGGGTTTTCTGGAAGGATTGGCAATAACTTAACGAGGGCTGTCCTTAGGGGTTGGATTCTAGGGTTTTAATGTGGGGACAAGGCATTTGGTGTTGTATATTCTCTCAGACTCTCCATTTTTTATAGTGTGCATATCTTGTTTTTTCAATTAAAATCTCATTTAAGAATTAGAAGTATGTTTTCGTAGGCAGATGTAAAGGACATTCAAGTTGCAGGCATCCACGATGAGAGGCCTCACTTCTCCCCAAACAGCCAACCTGAGTCTGACCTGGAGCAACGAAGTCTCCAGGTAGGTATTTCACTGAAACATATTGGGGTCTCACAAAAAAATACACATTTAAAAAATTTAAAAATCACCAATCAACCTTGTGAGAAATAAAGTTCTAATGATCTGCCCAAGTTTAAGGCGGATGCTAAAACTCAAACTCTTGACTGACCCCCAAGCTGTGTAAATACGCTTCATTTGATCTACGTTGTCTTCTGGAGCCGGGAATCCAAACGTTAGGAAAATCACCCACCAGGTGGCGCCGTCGTTCCTCCCCAAGAACCCACACCCCGCGGGGCTCTGACCGCGGCGGCTTCGACCCCTGACGGACCTACTCTCCCTTCCATGGTCCTCGGAGGAAGCCTTCGCCCGCAGCGGCCCTCTGAACCCAGAGCTCCCGCACCTTAGCGGGACTTCCCGGGTCTCACGGACGGCGCCAACATCATCATCCTGCGACCACCGGGGACGAACTGGAGGACGAACTGGAAGACCGTCCGACAGTGAACACCCGCCGCGGCGCGCCCCACGTGACCCAGCGCCCCAGTTCCGCCTCCTGCCCTCCGAGGAGCACTGAGAAGGAGAGGTCTCGGCGGGGTGGGGCGGGGCCGATGGCCCGACAGCCAATGGGCGGTGAGCCGCCTGGCCCTCACCTCCGCGCGCTCCAGGGCGTCCGTGAGGGGCGTGGCTCGGCCTGCGGGGCGGACTCGGGTGGCGCCGGGTGAGTGGCTGGGCGGTGTCGCGGTGGGCGGGGGCGTGGGCGGGGGCGTGGGCGGGGCCGGGTGGGTGGGGCGCGGCAATCGCGCGCGTCTCCATGGGTCCCAGTGCAGTGCAGAGTTCGGTACAGTTCCCTCCGGTCTAGTTTTATAGATTTGTTTTTAAATCAGAATCATTTCTTCTGAGAATAGTGTAATCTTCTTTACTCGTTATGATATAGTGAGCATTTCCCCAAGGTTTTCCAGCTTTATTGAAGTTTAACTGACAATATTCTATTTATAGTGTACAACTTTAGAAATGTATACATCGTGAAATAATTACCACTAGTTCCATTAAATAATTTTAAACGTTACTTCAATGACTGCATAATAAACCAATGCATAGGTATATTGTAAATTACTCAGTCTTCTTCTTATGGGTAAGTAGGTTGTTTCTAAATTTTTAGTAATATAAATGTACTCCAGTGAACGCCCTTACGTGAAAATTGTTCACTCCCTTTTACTTCTTCAGGATAGCTAACAGGTAAGGACAGTTCCATGAATAGATTTTTTTTTTTTTTTCCTAACTGACCCTGAGATTGCATTTCCATGCATACTTGTGCTGCCTCGAACGTTATGTTTAACTTTGGGCCAATTGATCTAGATATTGGTCTGTCATTGTCATTATACTATTACATTTGTCAGTGATATCTCTACTATTTGTATTCCTATGTGTGAATTGTCTATGTGTGTTCTTTGCTACTCTGTATTGGGTTTTTGGTGTTTTTTTTTCTTATTGATTTCCAAAAGTTCTTTAAAGAAGCTTGGCATAATTTCCACCTTTGAACCTGATTGTGTGCCATTTCTAAAGGGAACTGAATATAAAATTTATGATAATCATATCTGGTTTCGTCACTTGGTCAAGCACTAAAGCTGTTATGACACCCAACTGAAGAAGTCTTTCCAGCAGTGAATGCTAACTAACTTGCGTGGAACACAGAATCCTAGCTGATCTTGTCCACATACGTTGTTTTTATGTCTACTTAGACTTCTAGCACATTCTAAATACTTCATGTGCTGTTTTAAATACTTACATAGGATCCTTGATAGTGATAAAGTAAGATCGCAGTAGTGTTACAGCAAGGTTTTATTTGAAATTGTTCTATAAAAGTGGTGCATCACCCTTTTTGACATTCCATGTTGAAGCAAAGTTGATTTATTTAAAAGCCAGATTAAATTTATCTAAATGTGAGGGCTGGATTACATTTATCTGAATGTGATGCTCATGATGAGAAGATATATGCGTTTTTAACGCTTAATGGAACCTGAACTCTTTTCAAAATAAAGTGTCATTTATTAGTATGTTTCCCATCTCCCGTCATGAATTATCAGATAGGCTTTTCTTGGAGACATTTTATTTGGACTCAAATCCTGAACACTGAGAACTATTTTTTTTTAAACTATTGAGAGTATTGAGAGTTTTGATAAAACTATTGAGAATATCATGCTGAAAAGATTATGTATGTGTAAAAATCTCTTGCTTAAAAATGCTTCAGTCCATTGTTGAGGATATAGAGAAATTAGAAACCCAGAATTACCATATGATCCAGCAATGCTGCTTCTAAATATATACCTGAAAGAAATGAAAACAGGGACTCAGATACCTGCACACCAATATTTATAGCAGTATATCCACAATAGCAAAAAGGTGGAAACAACCCAAATATCTATCAACAGATAAATGGATAAACAAGACCAGTATATACATACAATTGAATATTATTCACACTTCAAAGAATATTCACACTTCAAAGAATCATGGATGAACTTGTGCTAAGTGAAATAAGCCAGACCCCAAAGGCTACAGTTTGTGTACTTCCATTTAGATGAGGTCCCTAGAGTGTCAGATTCAGAGAGACAGAAAGTAGAATGGTGCCTGGGGGATGCAGATTGGGGAGTTATTGTTAATGGGTACAGAGTTTCAGTTTGGAATGCTGAGAAAGTTCTGGAGATGGGTGGTGGTGATGGCTGTAGAATACTGTGAATGTATTTAATGCCCCAAAGTGCACACTTAAACATGGTTCAACTGGTGAAGTTTATGTTATATATAAGTCCTCACACTAAAAAAGAAAGATGCAGTCCAGAAGCATGTAAAACGATTTACGAAGATCTTCAAGGAACGGTGCCTTAAAGATAAAAAGTGTTTTTAAAAGGCAAATGACCTTTCCCCAGCTCCTTCACCTTTAGTGCTTAGACAGAGCTACTGTCACCGATTTTTCTTAATGCCTGTTGTGAGCTGGAAGTCATGCAGCTGTTGCAAGCAAAACTGGGACTGTGCTGCCAACACCTTGCCGTTCTTGGTGAGCACAGGAAGAATCTCATGCGCCTGTGTGCGATGAGCTTGGGCCAGCTGAAACCAACAACCTCCACAGCTCCAATTCCAGTCAAAGCCAAAAACTTTCAACAAACTACATCAAACCAAAAACTTTCAACAAACTACATCTTAGAGATCTTTACGGATCCTTGTGTAGAAACTGTGTCCCTCTGTGGGCTCAGCTTTGCCACCAACTAGCATGCTCTGACAGACTACATCAGTGGTCCCCCCCCAGAGTCCAGTCTGGTGACTGAGGTCTGATGTGACTGTCATTGGTGCAAGCCAGGAGGATGGAAGGACGTTTGGAAGTGAGCAGATGTTAACTTTAACGAGGAGTGAACTTTGGCCTAGACATATAACTCTCTTAACGTTTAAACACTTAAAAAATAACTCACAAATTAATATCTGCTGGAAGAGGAGATAGCCTGAGGCCCTGGTCCTCCTTTTCCCTTAGCAGATGGGCCTCTGGAGGCCTGTGAAGGCTTTGAAATTACTTAGGTGTATATGGTTCCTTTTTTCCTAGAAAGGAGAGCCATAACTTTCAATTAGATCCTCCTTAGATAGAGTTTCAGGATTGTGCATCAATTTAGAGAAGTGCTCACGACAGACACACTGTGTGGCCGCCATTTAGGCATTTTGCAGATATCAGCTGGTTTAGAATCCTAGAAGCTGTGATCTGTGATCATAACCTGAATCCAAAGTGACAGGAGCACTGCTACCGTATTCCATACTCCTCACTGAAGACTGAGACAACCCGTTCTGCTACTGGTGCTCCAGAGAACCTCAAAAGCCTCCCACATAGTAGGTGCATTGAATGCATTTCTCTGGCATTAGGGAAATGAAATGAAGCTGTGTGATAGGTGTTTCTTATTGCTCAGTGCATCTGAGCTGAATTCAGCCAGGAGAAGCAGGAAATAGTCATCTGAACTCTCGTAGTGGTCTCTGGTTTGGCTCCTTTAGGGCATACGACCATGCGCATGACCCACATCACCATGTCCAGGACAGCACTGAGAGTCAAGTCTGTCAATCAGACCAGCCACAGGCAAAAGAATGAGGGGGCTACAGAGGATAGGAAAGGCTGGGAAGCTGCATGCACCTGCTGTGAAGTTTCCAGGGAACCCATGACACCAGAGGCAGCTGACAGCCTGGGGGACCCTGTGCAAAGAACAAATGAGTGGCCATTCCTTGATTTACTCACTCACTCATTCATTCATTCACTTAGGTGCCAGGTTGCAGAGCTGGCCGCTAGGGATTCACTATTCTGTGCTCATCAACCCCACAGCCTAGTTGGGGGTAGAAAGATTATAATCCAACAATCACCAAATAAGTATTACATCACACTGTCCTGTGTGTGACTATTGAGTGGTACCTGGAACTGTGAGCTTATGGAATGGGGCTCTGTCATGGTCAGGGCGCTGGGGTTGGCTTTCCTGGGGAGGAGACAACTGAATGGAGGCCGAAGGGATATGTGGGAACTAAGTGGGGAAAGCAGGGAAGATCAGGCCAGGATGTGCAAATGGCCTGTGATGGCGGGCTGTGAGGCCACTGCCAGACTGGAACCCTGGCCTCGGTGCCCAGGAGCGCAGAGGTGAGAGATGTTGGTGATGCGGCCAAGCAGAGAAGGGCTAGGTTCCTGGGCTTGTGCACGAACTACACTTCTCAGTGTTCACTTCGGGATTCATGCAAACCGAAGATGTGGCACTTTTCGGAGGTTATTTAATCACACCCTCTCCAGCTCCCTTTGGATTTTTCCCTGAGCTGGGAAGCCTTATAGTCTGGGCAGAGCTCGTACTCTGGAGCTTCCCGGTTCTGTGGGTCAAATCCTGGCTCTGGCCCTTCAAAGCCTTATCCTCTGTGCCACAGTTTCTCCATTTGTAAAAAGGGGTAAAAATACTACCCCTTCATAGTTTTGTGAGAAGAATTGAGTAACGCCAGCAATGTACTTGGCATGGTGGCTCACCCACTGTAAGCATGAAATGCATTTTGTTCTTATTTTCATTATTGTTAACCTGAGAATTGGGACCAGTTTTGGGGGGAAGTTGCAGGGAGGGGATCTATGTTTGCAATGTTTGAAGGAAGAAGGAAAGGTCCTGGGACGGGGGAGGAGCAGGAACAGTCCTGGATTGCAGAAAGGCCAAATCCTTAGCACAGACCGCTAGGGAGAAGCCCCATCCTGTAGGAACTGAGATGGCATCAGGAAACCCTCCTGAGGAAGGGTAGCGACTGTGGGATCCACTCCTGGGTGAGCACCAGGGCTGCGGGTGGAGGGAGGAGGAGCCAACAGGTGTGGGAGGAGGGCAGAGCATATATATATATATTTTTTTTTTTTTAAGCTGGAACGAAGATAGTAGAAACTGTACATAGGTCTGTCCAAATCAGAAGCTAGAAAGTAGGGCAGGGACAGTCAGTGGAATTGCTTTGTCGCTGTTGGGTGTTCACTGTGCACAGCTGCTAACCCACCTCCCCGAGGTCACTGAGCCCTGTCCACACCCAGTGAGAGCAGGCGGGTGCAGGTGGCTTGGGGAGGGCCCAGAAGAATCTGCCCTGCGTCGAGGAGGAGCCTGTGGCCTAGGCGAGCCCAGCCATCATCCCAGGCCACAGAGCTTCCAGGCTCACCGACCCCAGGGGCCGTCCACCACGCACACTGCTTTCACAAGGGCGAGTCGTTTTCACGCTGTAATTCTATCCCCAAACAAAGAAAGCCTGATGGTGGTCATTAACATCACATTCAGTTGCTCCGGTTCTGCTTATTCCTTCTTCCTTTCTGACCAGATGGAGAAGCAGCCACTGCTCATGAGCCCTCCAAGGGTCCTGCACGGCCCTATCGGCTGGGCGATCGTGGGATCCGTGGGATCGCGGGCTGTGATGCCACCCCTGCTCACCCAGGGACCCGGGAAGCCTTTCTGGTCCACAAAGTATCTTAGCTGTTTCAAGCAGCTGCTTCAAGGACTGTCTCAGAAATGAGACGATAGATTGCCTTAGATGACATTTGCATCAAGGAATTTGACTCATTTCTGGAGTTTGTTTACAGCGCACAAACTGAACCAGAAAAATTGCGCTGAGTGGCAGCCGAGAGACCTGAGTGCCAGGGTCTGCTGGATATTTGCGAAGAAATGAGAGCAAATGGAAGGCTTGGAGGAACAGCACAGAGCACCTGCCGTGTGAGTGGCGGGGGCTCAAGGCCTGGGGGCCGGGGATGGGAAAAGTAGTTTCCCACCAAGAGAAAACTGTGGCACATGTGTGCACAGAGCCTCGTCAGCAGGTGGGCAACCAGAGTGCCCAGATGCAAAGTGCACGGTGGGAGGAGCCTGGAAACTAGATACGCCCCTTGGGCTGATGGAAAGGAGCGCAGCAGGTGCGGGCTGCGACCGAGGTGGCGAGGGAGCTGCCAGGCCTTGCTGGCGAGGCCCATGCCGTCATGGCTGCACTCTCTTCAGACCCAGGGCCTGGAGAACCGTGGGCAGTCCCGAACGACTGAATGACTGCAGGTGGGATCAATGTCCTCCAGAGGCCGGCAGAGCAGCGCTCCTCCCAGTGCCCTCTGACAGAGAGCCCGCAGGGTGTCTTGTCCTCTGGGGGCCTCCAGGCTTGTCCCTTCTGTCACAAAGTGCAGTGTGCCAGGCACCTGGAACCCACACTAGGAGAAGCCCCGTGAATGTGGATGCTGCAGAGAGCTGTGCGGGTTCCGTAGTGGGCTGCCTGCAACACTCATGTTAGGGACTCGGGTGTGTGCATGTGTATGTGTGTGTGTGTGAGAGAGAGAGAGAGAGAGAGACTGAGAGAGAGAATAAGAGTCTGTGTTCACAGTAAGTTATGGCAAGTTCTGTCAGGGTTTAAACTTCTAATCAGTTTGACTTTCTATTGGAATTGCTTAAGGAAGAACCAGCAAAAGAGGTAAGACATTTAAATGGCAGATAGAAACATTTGCTTCATCACCAGAGAGCTAAGACTTATAATTTGATTTTAGAACCTGCGGGTTGGACTCTTGTTTTGAACATTACAGTAGGCAAGTGAATGAATTATCATCTAATGTTGTATTTCTTTTATAAGAAGTTGAACTTGCACCAGACATTGATTTGAAGATAATCAAAAATATAAAATACATAAAAACGTAAAATCCAATTTTAATAGAAACTATCAGAATTTTTACATTGTAATGTGGATTCATTAAAAAGGAAACCTCTTTCAAGTATAAATTTGAATGCAGTGTAATGGACTCATATGAGAAAATGTGACACATATTTCAAGAAGTAGTGGTTTGAGAACTTTGGAGAAGAATTGAGGCCATGACTTAATAGGTTTTCTATCCTGAGAGTATATCTTAGTGCCAAGAATTTTCAGATAGGGTCAGAAAGTGACAGAGTTAAAATGAGGGGAGGGGCAAGGGGAACTGCTCCAGGTCAAGGTGGTTAGAGGATATGGAATGGTGGACTTGCCCTGGTATTAGTCCAGGCTCTCCAGACAAACAGTAGCTGGATATACTGAGATAAATAAGAGGAGACTCATGACAGGAATTGGGTCATGTGGCTCTGGAGGTCAAGAAGCCCCATAGTCTGCTGACTGCAAGGTGGAAAACAAGAAAGCCAGGGAATCATTCAGTCTGAGGTCAAAGGCCACTGGTGTACATGCTGGAGTCCGAAAGCCCAAGAACTAGGAGCTCTGAGCTCGGAGGGCAGGAGAAGATGGACGTCTTGGCTCAAGAACAGAGAGAATTGGCCCTTGCTTTGACTTTTTGTTCCATTTGGGCCCCCAATGGATTGGACGATGCTGCCCACATTTGGTGAAGGTGGATCTTCTTTATTCAGTCTACTGAACCAAATGCTAATTTCTCCCATCCTTGCAGACACACGCAGAAATACTATTTTACCAGCTATCAGGGCCTCCCTTGGGCCAGTCAAGTTGGAACAAAATTAACTGTCACACCTGGGATTAGACCAGAGACTAGAAAAATTGAGGGGAAGAAAAATCGTAGTTCTTGAATGGGGAATTTTTTCTGTGGAACTCATCCTTTATCATTTCCATAAAGAAGGCTGCTACTTGCGCTCAGCATTCCTGCTGCTGAATTTATGGGTGCCTATCTCCTTGCCCTTGGCATGAATCTTGTACACAGATCATGGGCTTCCTTTTATGATCTTAGAGAATTTTACTCAGTTCTCTCTGGTCTGTCTCTGGATAATTTTAAGATCTCTTTGGTTCTTTTGTTCTGCAGTTTCATTATATTGTGTCTAGATGCGAATTTATTTTTATCCATCCTTCCCAAACCTGAGAATTCCTTTATTTAGTTCTGGAAAATTATCAGCCAATATCTCTTTGAATCTTGCCTCTTTTTTTTTTTTTTTTCCTTCCTCAAATCCTATTGGGAGTATATTAGATTTTATTATTCTTTCCTCCATCTTCCTTAACCTCTCTTTCACATCTCCCATCCTGTGTCTCCACTGCAGTCTTGGTAACATCATCAGGTCTGTTTCCTGCCCAGTAATTCTTCGCTGTGCCGAACCTACTGCTTACCTCAATGCAGCTTTTGATTTCAGTGAGTATATTTTAACTTTCAGAAGTTTTATTTAGTCCTTTTTCATATCTGCTTGCCCTTTATCTTATTCTAACATATTTAAGTCCTCCTTTTGTTTTAAACAATGTGAACATATTTACGGTAGAATCTGAGAGTCCTACTAAAGTTTTTACGGGTCCAACCTGCTGTCTGTTAACACCGCTGGCGTCCACTCACTCAGGAAGCTTGCTCCCTTGTCCGTCCCTCTAGAGCAGTTTTGCATTTGCTTCTACGGGTGCTCCTGGGATGTTTCTGGCCAGAGACCAGGCTTTCTGTTAATTTCCAAGCTAACAGGTTCCCAGGACTCAGGGGCAGCATAACTTGAACCACAACTCCATATGCGGAGGCAGGCCCATAGTTACAAACCTTCAGGGGAGGCTTTTACACCCCTAGCTCAGGGTAAACTCAACAGCTACTTGATTCTCTGTGCTGATAGATTTTGTTTTCTTCTAAACTACTGTTTCATTGAAGGTGTGGTTCTTTGTGAGTCTCAGCTTTATGCAAGGTCTCACTGCTCTTACTTTCCCAACTATGCGTGTGTGTGTGTGTGTGTGTGTAAATCCAGACTCCTAGCTCTATTATCAAGACCAGACCCACAGTCCCTTCCAGGGTGGTGCAGCTCACTCACCGACAGGCTTCATGTTGAGCTCCCTCTTTATTTCTGGACCCCAGAGATTTTCCAGATTCCTTGCAAACTTGGCCATGAATTTAAACGACAGTTGCTATATTTAAGCTACCATTTCTAAGGGTTTGTAGCAGGAGGATTGTCGTCATTACATAGTTGGCTCTATTGCTGGAATTTTTCAAATCTTGTTTCTATAGCTTAACTTGGGAGAGATCTTTGGCTCCTGGCGGAGTCAGCAATTCAAGGTGACACATACCATTCCTTTTGCTTTGCTTGCAGGAACAAAGTGGGGCTGTACTGTAACTGAAGAGACCTTGCTGGTGATCTGAGTGACCAAATAACTACAGTGTGGGAAACAAAAGACCAAGGAGAGAAGTGGCCCTTTAGCCACATGTCTGCAGTCAACAATGGGGCAGGCACACTCACTGAGCACATGTTCCGCGTTGGTACAAAGGAATAAGCGTGGCTTCTTTATCTCCTTTATTTTTTTACTGAAAAATAAGACACAGATACAGAAAACCACACAAAACAAATATTAAGCTTAATAACAGACCACCTTGTAACCACCACCCAGGTCAAGATCGATGTGCAGCCACCCCACAGCCTGTCCTGTGCCCAGGCCAGAGCCGCTGCTCTCCACCCAGGACATCTCTGAACAGCACATGCTACTTTCTTGCCAGTCTCTGTATGTTTTAGGCTCTCCCCCAAGGAACTGTCATGTTTGGACACTAGCGACCAGGGAGCTGGCACCACTAACCCACTAAAGCACGTTCTTTTAGTGTGCCCAACACCATGGTGAAATAAAGTGCCATCTTCACCGGAGATGTGCAATGTTCCCAGGGCCTCCACCTGTCCAGAGCTCATAGAGAGGCATGCACTGACAGCCTGGGTGAGCTGTTTGCCTCAAGTCACGTGGGTAAGGAGGAGTGTTTTTTTTACCTGGAACCCATGGGTCTCTCATCAGCCTGTTTTCCCCTTGAGTCTTCATCCCCACGTAGGGGATGTGAGCTGTGCACTACATCTCGTTCCAGTGTTTACCTTATTTCTTATAGTTGCCCAGTTCACAAAAATGAGTGTTTATCCACCGCAGTTACATCTTGTTTTTCTACATAAAAATACATGAATCCAGACAAGACAAAAACCTCAGCCAGCGTGCTAGGTGGTGGTCCCACTCACCAGCTAATCAGCGGCCAGAGGTTATGAGACAGATGTACCTGGAGGAATACAGCAGGAGCCAATCACAGTGAATCTGCTGGTGGTGAAGAGGGGGCAGCAAATTCATTTAATGCAAATTTGAAGAGAGAAAAGATGAAAAAGATGATGGAGAAGAACACGGAGGTAGGTTCATCTTAAGAATGCTCTTTAGGACATATATTGCCCACAACGTACATAAAACTTCCTCTGAGCAAACTAAATTCGCTTTGTTCTTTCTGGTAGACAAAGCTTTATGGCCTTTTTCTCTTTGACCACCAGGAGTCTCAGAGCCACATCCGCAGCCTGTTCTGGAGACCGTAGGTGCTTGGGGTATCATCTCTGCACCTTTGTTCTTCCTATTCTCTCTGCTTTACATTTCAAAGTGTTTTCTGAGCTTAAAATCAGCAGAAGAAAGCCAAAAGAAAAGACTGGCAGATCAGCAAAAATTTTAAAACTTCTCCATGAAAAAGGAAAACATACACACTAACCGAGACAGTGTGGTACTGAGGATAGTCCTGTGGATCAACTGAACAGAGTCCAGAAGTAAATGATGGCATTTACAGTCAAATGTTTTTTGACAAGGAGGCCAGACAGTTTAATGGGTGAAGGGTCTTTCCAACAAATGCTGGGACAACTGGATAATCACCTGCAATTAGAATTAAGTAGGACCCCTACCTCATATGTATACAAAAGTTAACTCAAAATGGATCAAACTTAAATGTAAGAGCTAAAACTACAAAACTTTTAGAAGAAAGCAGGGGTAAATCATCATGACCTTGGATTAGGCAACAGTTTCCAAAAAAATAGATTAGAGTCCATCAAAATTAAAAACCCCTGTGCTTCAAAGGATACCATCCAGAAAGTAAAAACAAATATCTACAAAATATATCTGATACGGGTCTTTCGTCTAGAATATAAAAAGAACTCTTACAACTCAATCATATAAAGAACAGTAAAGAAAAATAGAGGGTCTGAATGAATAAAAATTTTTCCAAAGGAGATACACAGATGGCCAACAAGCACTGAAGATTTAAGTGAGGAAGCAAATCACCTTTTAGCAATGCAAAACAAAATCATAAAATAAATTATTCTGGCCCTGGGTCCACAACTAAAAATTGTGTTCATACCAATTTCCTGGAATCATGGAATGCAAATAGAAAGAGTGTGCCGAAGCCAAGATGCCTCTCATTCACTCTTAAAATACTGAGTACCCACTATGTGTGGGAAGCTGGCTCCTGTTGAGGAGATAAAATTTATTTATCTTTTTTTTTTAAAGATTTTATTTCTTTATTTGACAGAGAGAGACACAGCGAGAGAGAGAACACAAGCAGGGGGAGTGGGAGAGGGAGAAGCAGGCCTCCTACCGAGCAGGGAGCCTGATGTGGGGCTCGATCCCAGGACCCCGGGACCACGACCCCAGCTGAAGGCAGAGGCCTAACGACTGAGCCACCCAGGCACCCCGAGGAGATAAAGTTGAAAATAAAATCTTCTCCCCAATATAAAGGTAGTAAAGAAAACACTTGTGATTATCAGATAAGCCTTACACCAGAATGTGATGTGCATCACAGGCAAATGACAAAGACAGAAAGAAATCTCACCCTTTCGGTGTTAGCTAATCGGGTACAATCTGTCTCAATGTAAACAGTAATAACTAGTCCTCCAGTAAGAGGACTAGACAGTACCACTGATCACACATAGTTCATCCTCTCTACCTAGTAAGTGGGATGACTATCTAGGTCATCTATTTGGTTTATCCAGAGTAAAAACACACTTCTCATACCTTTACGACAGGAGTTAGTTGTGCAACTTTGGAACAAGGCGCCCATTAAAGTTAGTCTCCTAGGAAACTGGGAGATTGGGCGCTTTCTCTCTGGATGTTTACACTGCAAACAGATGGCTCCAGGAGCCCTTGAGCAAGGTTTTTCTAGGTTCTAGGTCGTAAAGCTGACCCAGGGCCTAGCTAATCTTCAAAAGGAATTAGGTACATTTCAAAGAATACTTACAGTGATCACCTTTCTAAACTATATGCTCAAAAAGGAGAGGGAAATATTTTCACAGGAAGAATTAAGCGTCTTTTTAATCTGCGTTTTATAGTCCTACACGTTACCGACACACTGTGTAGGTAAGACGCCGCCCAGTGCAAGGCTGGCCGCTGAGGAACAGGATCTCGCACAGCTTTAGCGGTGGCTCGCAGGGGGAAGCCAGGGGCCGGGTTAACCGAGAAGTGTTAGTTCCAGTCAGTCTTCCAAAGCGGGATTGATTAAGAGTGCACAAGGATGCGTGGAAGCAGCAAGGTTTTGGGCTGAAGGATTCAAAGACGGAGCATGAATTCTTTCCACCGAAGGGAGGCTGGGTCTTTGGGAAGCTCCGTAATGACCGCTGAAACCACGTGCGTGGCTGCAGACTCCCGGGACACCAAACCGCACGCTGAAGCAAGGTGTGAGGTGTGATCTCGGCGCTCTTGGGCCAGGACCGAACCAGGCGGCGACCCTGCGGGAAGAATGCCCGCCGAGCACCCCGCCCCACGCCAACGCCGACACACAGCACGTGGAAGCGCTTTGTCCGCCACCGGCCAGACCCAGGACGCCCGCTCCTTCCCAGTGCCGGCCGGCGTCGTATACCCTCCCCTTCTCCGAGGGGCGGACACCGCCCGGAACTGCGCGTAGCACACGGACTACAGGCGCCACGGGCGATAGACCGAGACCGACCCAAAAGTGACCACGCACCCCTCCCCCGCCCACGTGACCTTCTGGGGCTGGCCCGGCTCCACCCCCCGCCACGCCAAGAACAGACGCGGAGCCGCCTTCGCGGTCTTCTGCGCAGGCGCAGACCTTGACTCGCGGCTGGTGACGCAATCCTGCGCGGACTCGGGCCCCGAGCGTACGTCTAATCACGTAACCCTGCCCGAACGGCCGCCGCAGTCGGACGTGCGCGCGCAGCCCCGACCCCCAGCCACGGGAGGGGGCGGGGCCGTCTGGGGGTGGGGCGGGCCCCGCGGCGGCCAATCGGCGGCGCCCGCGCTGTTGTCCCGCCCCGCCCAGCCGGCCGTCGGTCCCCGGGGGCCTCGTCCGGTGGACGTGCGGTAGCGGCGGCGGCTACGCCGGCTGGGAGGTGAGTGTGTGGCCCGCGGGCCGTCCGGGCTTCTCGCCGCAGCCGCTGCCTCCCGACTTGTCCGGGCGTGGCGAGCGGGCCGGCCGCGCGTGCCTTTGAGGAGAAGCGGCGGGCCTTGGGGGCGCAGGAGTCGGGGGCGTCCCGGGGTCGGAGGTCCAGGCCCGATCACGCGGGCGCCGTGGATGCCCGCGGCCCAGCAGGCACCGGATCCGTTTGCAGAGGGGCGTGTGTCCCTCTAAAGTGTGCGGGTCAGAGGGGCCGAGGGGGCGGGGGCGTGCGCCGTCGGAGCGCGATGCGGACCCGGACGCGGCCGGGCGGGAGCGCCGCACCCTCCTTAGTGCGGAGGAGCGGCGGAGAACGGCCGGCGGGAGGGAGATGCTCGGGGACGGAGGTGCGGCCGAGCGCCAGCCAATTACAGTGGGAGATGCAGCTGTCACCCAGGCCAGAGGATTCTTGTCGCCATGATCACTGCCTTTCCTTCCTGTGCTCAGACAGGATGGGAAATCATGCTCAGAAACCACTTTATTGATTGACTCAGAAATCGCTGTCAGGCCGCCTGTAGGTTCGCACGTCTGCTTAAGGGCCCGGTTGGCAGAGGTTTGGGGAAGTGGAGGGCTGCTGGTGAGGATGGACAGCGGGTTGAGCAAGCCCTCTGCAGCCATTTCTCCGAGGCTGGGGCTGGAATCAGTGACAGTCCTGGGCGTAGTGTACCGCCCCTCCCCCGCCTCACCCATCTGAGCTTGGTGGGTGTTTAGAGTTGACTGTGGAGTCTTCTTCCGGTGACTGCTCAGGTCTCCTGGATGTTCTTGTTACAGTTGAACTCTCAGAGGACAGTCTTTTTTCATGTTTGGGGGTGGCTAGTGGTTGTAGGAAGCCAGCTGTAGCCCCAGGTACTGGAAACAGTATCACTGGTGGGACTGGAGAACTGGGTAGAGGTGAGGCTCGTTTTCCAGGGAAGATGAAGACAAGTTCTGCCCTAGACATGTTGAATCTGAGGCAACATCTAAGATCTGGCTGAAGGGGGATAGAAGGAGGACAGGTACTTTGGACGGGTGGTGGAGATTTAGAACTAAAACGTACTGTGAAAAGGGAGGTAGAATCTAGAGCATAAGGTTGGGTGCATCTTGAGAAAGTACCTAGTCAGGGATTCTGAGGAAAGAGTAGCTCCATTAAAGCAGAAGTGACCCATGCTGGTGTGGGGTGCCACGGAAGCCAGGGGGAGGAGACCTTGGAGTGGGGAGTGCAGTCTGCAGTGTCCACAGACGTGGAAAGATCTAGGGAGGAAAAGCAGCTCTTTGCATTTGGCACTGCTGAGGTGAGGGGCATGCTGAGCAGTTTCAGTGTGAGTCCAGAGTCCCACCAGGCCCAGGCTCAAGTGCCAGCCCGACCACTTACTGTTACCTTGTTAGTTCCTCTTCTGTGAAATGGGGATGGTAACAGCGACAGTGGCACCTAGGCCTGGTGTATGGGAAGCCAGTAGCAAGTAGCTTACAAGCCTCCGGTGAGGCTGTAAGCACTTGGCATGTTTGTACTCACTGGAGCCTCGTGGGCTCTGGCAGTTTTCTACAAAGGAGCAGACTCTGGTTCAGAGAAACTAAGTTACTTGCTCAAGGTAGCACAGCTCGTGAAATTATTCTCATAGAGTAGCGGTAATTCACTTATGAGGTGTTTAGGGGTGCTGGAAATGGCCGTGGATTGTGGACTACTTTTTTATGAAGTTTTCCTCATGGAAAGTAGTTATTTATTTAGTTGGTTGTTTTCATTTTTTTTCCTTTTTTTTTAAAAGAAATTTATTTTTGTCAGAGAGAGAGAGAGTGCGTGCGCACAAGCAGGGAGAGCGGCAGGCAGAGGGAGAGGCAGGCTCCTGCTGAGCAAGGAGCCCGATGCGGGACTTGATCCCAGGACCCTGGGATCATGACCTGAGCTGAAGGCAGACACCTAACCGACTGAGCCACCCAGGCGTCCCAAGTTGGTTGTTTTCTTTCTTTCTTATTTTATTTTATTTTATCTTATCTTATTTTATCATATTTTATTTTATTTCTTTATGAGAGAGAGAGAGCATGGGGAGGAGCAGAGGGAGAGGGAGAAGCAGGCTCCCGGCTGAGCAGGGAGCCCGATGCGGGACTCGATTCCAGGACCCTGGGATCATGACCTGAGCTGAAGGCAATCAACTTACTGAGCCACCCAGGCACCCCAAGTTGATTGTTTTCAAAGGCAGACATGATTCTCTAAGGTTTGGTGGACACGTGTTTTGTTTTAATTATTTGGTTTCCTGGTCAAAGAGCTAGAGATTATTATTGCTGTAAGTTCTGTTACGGTTTTGAGGTCTGTGTCTGTAAGCAAGTTAGAAAATGACTTAGATAAGCAATTACTGCTGTACTATATTTCATTAAGCGTCACTTTGGTCAATTATGTTTATCATTGGGAGAAACCCTAGTAATATTTTTTGTGTGTGTGCAAACATTATCTTATGAGGGGGCATTAGGACTTCACTTTAGAACCCTCTAAGAAGTGGTGTGATTTATATCTTTAGCTGAGGAAAGCTACGTTTTGGCTGTTAATCAGTTTATATCCTCTAGAGAACTGAAATAATCCTAATTTTTAATCCTTTCATTTCAGTGTTTGCTCAGGCTTGAATAATTCTTGTTTCTGTTTTCAGAGCTGTTATTAGAAAGAAGAAACATGGAAAGTGGCGCAGTTCTGCTGGAATCCAAATCCTCACCGTTCAACCTTCTGCATGAAATGCATCAACTACGCCTTCTCGGTCACCTGTGTGATGTGACTGTCAGTGTGGAGTACCAGGGCGTCCGCGAAGAGTTCATGGCTCATAAGGCGGTGCTGGCAGCCACCAGCAAGTTTTTTAAGGAGATGTTCCTTAATGAGAAGACTGTGGATGGTACGAGGACTAACGTCTACCTAAATGAAGTGCAAGTCGTTGACTTTGCCTCGTTTCTCGAGTTTGTGTACACTGCAAAGGTACAGGTAGAAGAAGATCGGGTGCAGCGAATGCTGGAAATGGCTGAGAAACTAAAATGTCTGGACTTATCGGAAACTTGTTTTCAGTTGAAGAAACAGATGTTAGAGTCTGTACTTCTGGAGTTGCAGAACTTCTCTGAGTCTCCGGAGGCAGAAGGGAGCAGTGGCTCCCAAGCTGCTGTTGCTCCCGACCCCAGGGCAAGTCCCCCCGGGGACAGTCCTCTCCCTAATGGCCTCGGGGATTCCTCAGATCCCCTAGTGGAGACAATCAGCAATGGCGTGTTGCCAGATGTGCCCCCGAGGAAGTCCAAGGAGAAGCCAGACAAGAAAAAAGAGGCAGTTAAGCCTCCCTACCCAAAAATCAGAAGGGCCAGCGGAAGGCTGGCTGGAAGAAAGGTGTTTGTGGAAATCCCTAAAAAGAAATACACGAGAAGGCTGCGGGAGCAGCAGAAAAGTGCCGAGGACGACATAGGGGACACCTGCGGCCCCCAGGACCCCGACCCGGAGGCCATGGGAGCAGAGATGGAGCCCGTCCCGAAACGTGAGGA
The DNA here is from genome assembly GCF_029215605.1 of Mirounga angustirostris. Classification (NCBI taxonomy): domain Eukaryota; kingdom Metazoa; phylum Chordata; class Mammalia; order Carnivora; family Phocidae; genus Mirounga; species Mirounga angustirostris. Next base: position 90,291,751 of record NW_026991718.1, on the reverse strand, counting down.
GTGCGGCGTGGGGGTGGGGGTGGAGGCGGCACAGGTGCTGCCGAAAGCAGGCGGCAGGGAGGACGCAGGCCGCGGGGAGGGGGAGGACGACGACGACGAGGACGAGGAGGGCGAGAAGAGGAAGAGCAACTTCAAGTGCACTATCTGTGAAAAAGCCTTTCTGTACGAGAAGAGCTTCCTGAAGCACATCCGGCACCACCACGGGGTGGCCACCGAGGTGGTGCATCGCTGCGACACGTGCGGCCAGACCTTTGCCAACCGCTGCAACCTCAAGAGCCACCAGCGCCACGTGCACAGCAGCGAGCGCCACTTCCCGTGCGAGCTATGCGGCAAGAAGTTCAAGAGGAAGAAGGACGTCAAGCGGCACGTGGTGCAGGTGCACGAGGGCGGTGGCGAGCGGCACCAGTGCCAGCAGTGCGGAAAGGGCCTGAGCTCCAAGACGGCGCTGCGGCTGCACGAGCGGACGCACACGGGCCACAAGCCGTACGGCTGCACCGAATGCGAGGCCAAGTTCTCGCAGCCCTCGGCGCTGAAGACCCACATGAGGTAGGGCCGCGGCCGCCGGGCCGGAGCCGCTGCGAGGCTGCTCCTTGCCTGCCATGCGGCCTGTTTCTGTGCTGGGGCTGGGGGTGTGGAGAGATGGAGGTCGTTCTAGGGTTTGACCCGCGTGGCTGTGTCTGCAGACGTTCCACTTCGTAATTTGTGCCCTCTAGAAATGGGGGGCGGGGCTGCTTTGGGACGTCTGTGAATTCTCTTCTCCACTCAGCCTTCCTACAGGCCCCAGGCTGATGGCCGTCCCCCTCACCCTGTGCCCAGTGCCAGCGCAGAAGCCTGGACACGGAACCCAGGTCCTGCCTGTCTTGTCGCACGGCCACTGCAGGCCAGGCTCTCCCGATCCCAGAGTAGCCTCTGGAGCTTACGGTGCCCGCCATGCTTATGCTTGAGGGCCGTTCGGGCTAACGACCATCATTGCTGTTTTCCTGACTCTTCATTGAGAACTTGGGCCTGTGACCAGCTGGGTCCCACGGTCCCATTAAAGACCTCCGTGAGAGGACGTTTAGGGCTTTAGGACACTCCTCTGGTCGTAGGTGTTCGTTCTCAGGGCTTGGAAAGTGCCATTGGTTAGTCTAACTGCCAGAATCAGGACAGTGTTTTCTGTTCATAATTTTTGAACTGTAGGTGGGGTACACCAGTTTTTAAATAGGTTTCCTTCCAGTGCTGACTGTTCATGCTTGAAATCCAGACAAGCAGTTTCTCCTCTATTGTAGACCTGCCGTCAGGCTGGGGCATCTTTGGGGTGGTAGCATGGCGTTCATTGTCTTTTTACTCTGTGATCAGTTAAAACCTTGGCGTAGGAAGTGCGCAGTGAGTTGTGGTTGATGGCTGCTTCGTACTGGTTGTGAAACTCAAATGCTGGTGCATGCTCCTCAGAAACCAGCTTTCCTCAGCATTTTGAAACTGTTCTTTCTGGACTGGTCACGTCGTCTTAGGAATCGACAATAATGTTTTTGATCACACGGTGCTTGGTCAGCCGTAGTCCCCAGGCTGTCTGGTCGATCTGATGGGGAAGCTTTGCAAATACTGCACGGTACTATTCAGTGGTGAAGAGAGCGAGCAAAGGCGAGTGTCTGCTGGCCAGGGTCGTGCAGCGCCCCCCGCCCGGCCAGCCTCCCGCAGAAATGGACTTGGGGATGGAGGTCGTGGGCCTGTGTATTTCCACTTCAGCTGTTCCCATTCGGTCTCTTGGAATAACCGTCTTTGCAGGCTAGCGTGGAAATTGTATTGCAAAGTGAGCTTTGAGATATATCCTAAGTTATCATCTGAATGTTGTACTTTCAGAATTCATACAGGGGAAAAACCTTTTGTCTGTGATGAATGTGGTGCAAGATTCACTCAGAACCACATGCTGATTTATCATAAAAGGTGTCACACAGGTAAATACTCAATGCTGTTGTGCTTGAATGTCTTTCTAGCTGTAGAAGAAACTGCCATTTAATATAGAAGCTGGCATCTACCAAAGTGGTGCAGGCTAAGGCCGTGATATAGCTTTTGCATCTCATAAGTGAGCAAGAACAACCAGCTCACACATGCCCGGGGCTCCGGTGCTGGCGTGCTTGTGGCGGAGGCCTGTGCACACTGGGCGCTGGGAGCCGGCATGCGAGTCTGATGTATCCAGAGGTGTGAAACAGCTCCTCTGTTCTAGCCCCAGATTCCATTTCCAGGAATCTGCCTTAAGGAAGTTGTTCAAAATACGGGAAAAGCTATAGGCTGTCATCCCCCTTCTTGCTCTCCCTAATAACAGAGCACTGAAACAGCCTGATTGTCCAACCACAAGGAAGTGGTCCAGTAAACTGGTAAATCCATCCCTTCCCGGCGCCCGATTGGGCCACTCCCAGGTCTCTGAACGTTAGGAAAAACACCTGTGCTTGGATGTGGACTGGAAAATGCACAATTACGCAGACAGCTAATCCCAGCTACATTGAAAACCTGCACATAAAAGACTGGATGAAAATAAATTGCTATATGTTTGAGGTGGTGGGATTATCTCATTTCTATTTTTCAAAATTTTGCGATGTGATTTTATTACATGAGGGAGAAAATTTAAGTTGACTTTATTCAAATTCAGCACAGCGATGCTGAGGTTTAGAACCTTGTATAGGATACAGAATCTAACTGTTGTACACTGCTATTATCATACTAACCCAGTTCTTTCTTGCTTGCATTTTAAAATTTGTATCTCTAAACACTGCCATGTGAGCCTCAAGTTCAAATGCAGGCGAGGCAGAGCTGAGGCATTTAATGATGGGAATTACTGAGACTCTAAAATGAGAATTGGTGCCTAATGGAAGATTGGGGGTGGAGGTGAGGTCAGGTCACACCGAAGCATTAAGCGAGAACCAGTCATTTTATGAAAATATTAATGTACTCAGGTTCTGTTAACACCAGTATTTTTATTTTGATGTTTGTAAAGTCAGGGGTACACCTAATAATCGGATGAGTCGGATTTGTGGGATTAAAAGACTCAAACTATACAACATGAAGTGGGAACATTTTTCTCCTATTCTGTAACCCAGCCCAGGTTGATTGGAGTTGCTGCCCCAGAGCAGCCATGCATACGTGTCCAAGTAAAAACTTCCTCTCCTCTCAAGGGGCTTTTGCCCCGATAAAGTGCCACATGAATGCTGCTTTGAAAAATCCAACAATTCCCCCAAACAGGTTGTAAGGTTAATTTCTTGTTTGGAATGACTAAGTTTCCAAAATGTGGGCTGACTGAATGATCTAATTCTAGGCTATGGGATTCCCAAGGCCATTTTACCTGAACTTTGAGGAAGTAGCAGGCATCTTACACGAATAGATGTTTTAGGACAGTTTTAACTAGAAGCTGTCACGTGCTGCCCAGCACGGTGCTTCTGAGTTCATGTGTGTTCTAGAGTGTGGGCCAGCTTGTCAGGTGTTCTGGTGCCTTATCGTTTCTAACTTTCCGTCTCATCTTTTCGTGTAGGTGAAAGACCTTTTATGTGTGAAACATGTGGCAAGAGTTTTGCTTCTAAGGAGTATTTAAAACATCACAATAGAATCCATACTGGATCCAAACCCTTTAAATGTGAAGTTTGTTTCAGGACTTTTGCCCAGCGGAATTCGCTCTACCAGCACATTAAAGTCCATACAGGTATGGCTGGCGTGTCGTCAGGGAAGGGAGTTCAGTGTGGCAAGGATAATGTCCCAAAAGTTTTTGATTTACTAGAAAACTGTTTGGAATTTAGCGTTGTTTTGTGTGTCATAATAGCATTTTTAAATTTCTGAGTTTCTAGTTTCTGGCCCTGACAAACTGGAAAGGTATGAGTGTTTGGATGTGGATATGCAGACATTTTTAACATTTTCAGATTAGAAGTCAGGGTAATGGTCTATACATATTCGTGTACACACACACATAAATCCAGTTATTATGGGACTTGGAATTTTATATTCCATTACTGCGGAAAACAGGTGAACTTCTGTAGACGTAGTACCAGCTTTTGGCTTTGGCCCTTTTTGGGTGGAGACCATAAATCCTGGTATTAGAGGGATAGATTTGTACCTGTCAGTTGACTCTCGAGTCGTTCCCAGCATAGTCTCCCTGCTGCTGCTTGCCAGTGGGCCCCAGCAGCATGACTGCAGAGCATTTCAGAACTCAGCACAGTAGGCTGGGGAGACCAACCAGTGGCTTTCTTCCCTTCCCATCTCAGGGGAACGTCCTTATTGCTGTGACCAGTGTGGGAAGCAGTTCACCCAGCTCAACGCTCTCCAGCGTCACCATCGCATCCACACGGGGGAGAAGCCATTCATGTGTAACGCGTGCGGGCGGACATTCACCGACAAGTCCACCCTCCGGCGGCATACCTCGGTAAGCAGTGGCGCGGCTTCCGCGGGGCCTGTCGCTGGTCCCCAGGTACACGTAATCTAGACAGTCAGAAATGCCGGCCATCATTCCATACGGTGGTCGTCGAAGATAGTGGGCCTTTCCTTTTCGGGTTTTCCCTGCAGGGAGTACATTCCCAGTGTGAGCGGAGAACCGAGTCTCAGGGCCCCAAAGGCACAATCTGTGATAAATGAGATTTGGCCATTAGTGAAAGGGTATTTTGCTACGGTGGAAACTAAATTTAAGTTGAAAAGAGACCATTGTTTTGAAAGATGCACTTGTTCAGAGACACGTTGTGACTTCTGTTTTGTGTTTGATTTGTAGATACATGATAAGAATACTCCATGGAAGTCTTTCCTTGTTATTGTAGATGGCTCACCCAAGAATGATGACGCGCACAAGACCGAGCAGCCGGATGAAGAATATACGCCATCCAAACTTTCAGATAAATTGCTGTCTTTTGCAGAAAATGGCCATTTTCACAACCTCGCCACAGTCCAAGGCACTGTACCCACGGTGCACGAGAACAGTTCTGCAGACACGGCCTGCAAGTCGGACGATTGCGTGGTGTCTCAGGACACGCTGCTGGCCACCACCATCAGTGAGCTTAGCGAGCTGACTCCGCAGACAGACCCGATGCCCGCACAGCTTCACTCGCTGACTGACATGGAATGAGAGCTTAATTACCTGCCAAGCAGATCCTACGCTGCGTCTCCGCGTGTGTGATTGCTGTATGCAGGTTAATGTCAGGGGCTAAGGTGAAAAACTGTCTGTGGGCAGAGTGAGCAAGAATACCTTCTGCACATTTTCCTGAATCTCTGCTAACTTGCACGTCTTTATCAAAGCATTTTTAGAGCTTCCCCTTAAAAATCCCAGTCTGCATGATCTCAGCGACGCTTGATCGACAAACAAGGCAGTTAACATGATCTCACTGGATCCTGGTGCAGGTTATATGCATAATGCTTGTCCTGATGTGTAGGAAGTTTGGACAACTACGTAACTGTAGAATACAGAGCCCTGGCCCAGCTCATGAAGTTACTGTTAGTGATCTCCCTGGTCTCTCAGCCTGCCTTACCCTTCTGTGTGGGTTTAATTCTCTGATAATTTTAAGCTATTTTTCTAGCAAGCTGAAATAAAACTGGGACCATGTATTTTCAGCTCTTTCCTGTTGAACAGAAGCAAGTCCATTTTGTTCTGGAGACCCTTGAGTTGTACTGAAGAAATGGATGGTTGCATTCATTCCCCTCCACCTCCTGTCTGTAGGTACTAAAAAAGGAATGACAAATTGAACACTTGAAAAATGGCTTCGTATAATCTGTACTCAGAGCACATTCACAGCTAGGAAGTTGGCCATAGAATAACTGCTGAAATGAAGTGTGGCTGTTGGGTTTCATTCCTAAAGTCTGATTAGGTAAAAGCTGTCCTACCAAAGATTCTAGCAGCAAATGGTGTAGTAGGTTTTGCAGAGGTGTGAAAGTGAAGTAAGAGGCTTTAGAACACTTGAAACACTGTGGAGTCCTTTTATTCACAAGTAGCAATGAGGTGATCTGGCAAATCTTAGAACACAGAGTGTTAGTATTTTTGGCTGGGTTTTCCTGACTTTGTGATTTTCAGAAACCTAGAATTTCTCATTTACGTATCAAGAGCTTGAAACAGGCAAGTAATTCCCACACATTTGTTTCCTTGGGAACATGTGAGCATATAAGCAGAAGGGACCAAAAGCCTTGGAGTGTCTTTGATTACGCCTTAAGAGTGGATTGTGAAGAACCAGAAACTTTGTCTTCAGTGCTCCGCTGGCCGCCTGCTTAAAATGAATTTGCAGTGAAGTTAATTCTGCTGTATTTGCTAAGCCTGATTCTTGGTTCCAGTGGCTTGGGTGTGTTGCCGCATGCTAAGTGCTTTGACTCACATGTAACCCTAAACATAATAATTTAAAGAGAGAACCCCGAAGAATTATTTTGTTCACTAGTTGCTCTTTTTCTTACGTTTTAATTTATTAAACTGGCTGTGAAAACGTTCACTTTCTGAGAGGTACTTTATCCTAAGTTCCAGGATGAAGACACAGTTGCACTATGCCAGAAAGTAATGTGGGAAGACTCTCCCGAAATGCTTATTTTGTTCTAACTTATAACGTGTTAAGTAAATACGGAAGCCACTCTAAGATGTTTTAGAGGTGCTGATAACATGTTTCACACTTGCTCTTGAAGATGGCAGTACTGAATTTTCAATGATGACAGCATATCCTGGTTGTGTTTACAGAACAACAACAAAACTATCACACAACCATTTTACTTTTGGTAAGAGAATGAGCCTGCCCAGCTGATGTACTGTTTCATGGAATAAAGTCATCTTAATGAGAAGGAATTTAAATAATAGATTATTTTGTTACCTACTGGAAGAATTTTTGTCTTGAATTTTTCTTTAGAAATTCTACAAAAAATCGTTTAATGTGTTAATAAATGTTTGCTTTCTAAAAAGTTTGATAGGTCTACGGTTTATTTCCACTGTTAGAATCTAGGCTCTGTAGAAATAAGATTCTTTTTTTTTTTTAGATTTTATTTATTTGACAGAGAGAGAGACAGCGAGAGAGGGAACACAAGCAGGGGGAGTGGGAGAGCAAGAAGCAGGCTTCCAGCAGAGCAGGGAGCCCGATGTGGGTCTCGATCCCGGGACTCTGGGATCATGACCTGAGCCGAAGGCAGACGCTTACCGACTGAGCCACCCAGGCGCCCCTAGAAATAAGATTCTTAATTGGAACAAGTGTAATTCTCTTTCCATTTCATGGGTAATGAAATGTAAAATCAGGATCTGTAGTCCTAGGATTGTCTCCATAACTGCCTGGACTGCGTAATGACTCCACAGACGTGAAAGCCTGGTGGTGAGGGATGCTGGCCTCTGCCTGCAGGGGTAGTATGCCGTGTACTTGGTGCTGGGGCGGCCGCCGAAAGGCCTCTTCAGTGATGTGGCAGTCTCCGTCACGGGCATGTCTCCAACTAGACCCATTTCTCTGTCCTTCCCAGGAGGGTAAGGCTGCGCCTGAGAGCGGAGAAATGCAAAAACCCTGCAGAAGACCCAGCACAGAGGGATTTGTGGGTGTCGTACAGAAAGCAAGACTGGCCTCTGGGTATGTGGGTCCCAAAAGTGTAATCAGAAAGTGCCCAGGGTGCAGGTGCTGCTCCTCCCAGAGCATCATGAAAGGTGACTGCGGGGTGATTTTAGTGCCTTCCAAACATTTTGTGGGAAATGCTCTCAGCACAAAGTCCAAAGCATTCTGCCACCTTGGATTTTACCAAAATTTGTTGTACAGAATTTGAAGAAGAAAGCCATGTTGTGGTGGAGGTGGCTAGGGAAGACCTTTATACTTTAATAGAAATGTGGTTTTGCTGTAGGTGATAATCCAAACCAACAAATTTGGGTGTAAGTTTTAATTCTAACCTGTTCAGTTTTACACCTTGCCACACCAGGGACATTTTTTGAGACCAAATGTGTGCTTGTCTCTAACTAAACTTGATGGTGTTCATGTTACTTGAAGTAACAATATTGTTTCAATGGGGAGTATGGGGCCTGGGGCACTCATGCAAAGGGTCATTTGTTCACTTGCTGCAAATAACCAGGCAGGCTACAAACGTGGCTCAGAGGGCCATCTGGCATATCATCTAGTTGAGCCCCAGAAATCATCCACTCACTTCTGCCAATCTGTACAGGGACCCTTTACCACGGCTGGCAAAGCCAGGGTTTTTAAAACACCATGGTGGCTTCCATTAGGAAAAGATTCTGAGAAGAGACATCTGAATGAGAACTAAATGAGAATGATTAACTTCTCAGAATGCCTAGACTGAACAGCCTGTTCTACCATTCATTTTTTAAACTTGCTTTGAATTATCTTTTTTTTTTTTTTAAAGATTTTATTTATTTATTTGAGAGAGAGAATGAGACAGAGAGAGAGAGCATGAGATGGGGGAGGATCAGAGGGAGAAGCAGACTCCCCGCTGAGCAGGAAGCCCGATGCGGGACTCGATCCCAGGACTCCAGGATCATGACCCGAGCCGAAGGCAGTTGCTTAACCAACTGAGCCACCCAGGTGCCCCCTTTGAATTATCTTTAAGTTGTTGTGAATATATTGATGGACCTGACCACTGTTCTCTGAGGGGAGGAGCCGGCCCGTAAGAGCTCCTGCCCCCAACCACATCCTCCTCCTCCCCAGAACTTGAGGCCCGAAAGGCCTGTGGCTCGACCTGCCCCAGGGGCGCATGTCGCCCCATACAGACATCCTGCAGAGTTACACGAACACCCGCACTGTGAACAGACTTGAGGGACTTCAGGGTTCCTCACCCCCCCCACCTAACAGTCTTCCAGAAACCCTCCCTCCCTGCACCTGGCAGGTGACTGGGGCCTAAGGGATGCCAGCAAGAGTCCCTTGCCAGGGGTGGCCAGAAGGGATGACACCGTGCAACCCAGGGATTGCACCTACAGGCTGGAACCAAGGCTTCCTCATAAACCCTCTGCTGGCAGACCTGCTACAATGCCCTGCATTTCCAAGTGATGGAGGTTTTGAGGTAGCCAAACTCATGTTTGGATGGATACTCAAAGAGCCTAGCGAATATTAATATCCATTGCCTTAAACCTTAATGGGAACAACTTAAAAGAAAGGAAGCTACTCTTGATTTGTGTAAATTTACATAGGAAAGACCCATCAAAATATTACTCATAATTTCCACTTTATTTTCTGTACAGGGTGACATAAAACATACTCTTTCTGCTAAGGTAGAGTGATCGTCACATGGTTAGTTTTCACAACATAATCCTCCACCGGAGAACACGAGGGAGGAGACCCCGCAGTGCCCGACACCGCACTTCGCAGGCGAGAGCCCGTTCCGGGCCACAGCTCCCGCTGCAGGCAGGTGGGTCGCAGGCGGCATGCTGTGCTGCCGGGCCCCCCGAAGGAGGCCACAGAGGTTTGCATTTGGACATTTTAAATGCACAGTATCAGAGAAAACAATAAATGGCATCACACGCGGTCACAACTGTGCAAAAATACGGTTTTCAAATCATTAAATAAAAAAGGAACTCACACAAGCTATAAAAATGTTGCCACAAAAAGCAAAGCTTTCCTGTAAGAAATTTTAACTGACTCTATGAACTAACCCCAGATTTGCTAAAATACAAGAACCGGAACATAAATAGTCATTATATTTTATTCATAAAGAACATTCTGTAACTCCTGAAAACCTAACTCGGGCCTCTGAGTCATGGTACTACCCTATGTTAATGGGACATTTCAAAAGAAGGAAGTTCGGATAATGTTAATGGGACTTTTTCTTCTCATTTTCCTTTTATCTTCTGGCAGTTCTGTTCTAGCCATTACAATTATTTTTACTCTTTTCATTAAAAACAAATTCTTAACCCAGCCACTGATCCCAGTGTTTATTTCAAGACAAACAAGCAACTCTCCAACTGACATAACAAAATGGTACCAGTACTGTTTTTACAAACCCCACCTCTTTCTCAGACAGGCATCTGACAGGGGACCACGATGAAAGCTAAAGGAATCCTCTTAAGAGAAATCATTTGGTTCCTACTTTCAGTGGTCAGACCAGACGGTCCTTTTAACAAGTGAAAACAAACCTTGCACACTAGTGATGAAACAAGCAGGCTGGCAGGCTGGGATTTAAATGCTCTCCAGATGGGACAGACGTACAGCCTGAGGACACAGGCAACAAAAGCACCCCCCATGCCTCACTTTCACAAAAGTGCATTTGGCTGGTTGTGGAACAGATGAGGCACAGGAACCCACTCTCTGCTCTAATCATTTCTTTGTTAGAGAGTCTGACCGGAAGTGAAGTACCACCAAATGGGCTGCATTCCAAATTGTACCATAAGTGGTAGCCAGCTTTCTTCTAAGAATCCCAGAACTTTGAAGGGAGGAACATTCATCATATCCCAGGGTGCAAGGCCAGAGTGTTCACGTCTTCTGGTCCATTCAGCCCACACTGTGACATCTCTGACCTTCCTCCCCACCAGGCTGTGTCGGCACAGGTGGCCCTACATGCAGCCAGGAAATCCGCAGCCACCTGAGGGGCAGCCTCCACTACCAGGCCCCAGCTGGCCCTTTCCAGCTACTTTCTTGCTACTTTCTCCTTCATCTCAGCCCGACCCGAGCACCATCCCCTTGCCTTCCTCCACACTCAGCCCATTTCGTGGCCCACTCTCTACTTCTGCCCAACAAAAGCCTACCAATCCCAGTGGAGGGACATCCAAAAATGAAAACATCCTTCAAATGCCAGTTTCCATCTGACCTAACATGGGAAATTTCATTATCTGCCTTTAATGACAGCTGCATAATTTAGAAAGAGCCACAAGCTAGGACTGGCAAAAAAATACATGTCAAACTTAAGTCAGTTAAGCATAAAAATACACATAGAGAAGATTCCGGAAACAAGACCATGTCTAAAGCACAGTATCTGCATGTAAGTTCATAAATCAATAAGCACATATTATGTAAACCAAAATGACATACTAAATTCAAACATGCAAGCCAAAACAATCCCATTAGCCGAGAGGAAAATCAATTCTCCCCAGAAGCTGGTTGCCCTTTTTCCCCAACTGGACACATAGTAAACCTCTGTACTGTATTTACCCCACCTAACCCATCACGTTCAATAAAACGGTAAAATTAATGACCCGTTCTCTCTGCGGCCTTTGAAGAGGATTCACATGGTGGTGGTACACCAGCCACCGTCTCAACGTGGGTAAGTGTATGAATGTGAAAGTAAGCAAAAGGGACAGGCCAGTCAAATCACTTTTATGTGAATATAAAGGGTTCCACCTCAACTACAAGTGGAAACAATCTCCAGGAAAGGGAAAAACTGTTTTGTACAGATCTCTTGTGTGTGAAGGAGTACGAATCCATCAGACTCACCCTGACATTCGCCCACAAACATCAGCAAGCCCTGCCAGGAAGCTCCCTTTTCTCACAAAGTTAACTAAGTGATTCTGGCAGACCCCGGCTGTTCTGAATTTTCGCATGCATGTTAGCAAACACAACAATATAAAAAGCAAACAAATGGGTCACTAGCACCATCAAAAGAATCACAACGACAACAACAAAAACCATTTCTAGGGAGTGAAGTCATAAAGCTCATTCCTAACAACCATCCCGAACTAAACATGTACACTTAGAGAATACATCCAGGTGTGAATTTACAGAAAATATGCAAAGCATCTATTACAATGATTAGGCTGGGTACTCCAGTCCAAGAAAATGACATAAAAATACATGACAAAATTGAACACGGGCTCTGCAAATATCAAAATAACAGGAAAAAGATTCTGAAGTAGTTCTCAGAAAACTCTGGGGGCTCTGACAAGCATGAAATAGCCCATCACACCCACAATATGCACAGGAGCTTCCAAGCCATCCGCTTCACGAAGACACAAACACAGGGAGCTTAAACACACAGATGGTTTGGCTCATGTGCAACAGAAGTAAGCCATTAAATGGGCATCCCATAAAGATCATGTGGCCCTAACATGAAACTAAAGAGGAGTCAGCTGCATGCCACAAAGACATAAATGTTCACTTCAGGTCCCCGTCTCCTTCTCCATCCCCTTGGATGGACTTTTTGATACGAAGCAACATGGTCGTGAGCCACTGATCTAAGCGAGATATTGAGTCAAATTCCTTCACCTAGTTTAAAAAAAGAGGAACAGGAATTAGTCTATGGAAATACAACCAAAACACAAAAAAACAACACCCCAAGCTGTTTAAACATTTCTAGTGATAATCCTTCATTTAAATCATTCATTCTAGTCTATAACTTTATTCATGAAAAATGGTTTGTTTAAATCATTCATTCCAGTTTATAACTCTCTTCATTAAAATGGTTTGTTTGTTCTGTGACTATCTGGATGGAGCTAGTGACAAGTTCCTGTGCTTTTTAAACCGCTCTGTGTGCTAACATGCTGAGCTCCTAACCACCTGTGTAACTGGAAGAGCATACTTAATGTGACAAAGGAAACGAGACCCCGTGTAAGAAAGGAACATGGAAAATTCATAGTGTTCTAATATTCACTGAACATGAATCAACATACTTGCAGAGACAGGATATGTGAAAGTGGAATCCCTTTAACTCATTTCAATGCATTACCAGAAAGTGATATTTCAATAGGATGCAAATGGTTTGGTAGCCAAAGTAAAACGGGAAAACATTCTTTTCCACTACTGCTTCAAAGCCATGAGTAAATTAATGGAGGATACCAAGAAATCTGCTTGATTCTAAACATAAGATGGCAAATATGGGAAAACAGAAAACTAATGAGTATAAAAAAAAGTCTTCCATTTCTTTTATGCCAAGAATATAGCAAAACTCTCACTGTTTTTATATTTTAAGCTGTATTTAACTGATTTTACTTTATACTTATTTATGGATCAGATTATTTTCAAAAGAAAACATTCAAACAGCAAATTTTAACAGTATGCGATAGTCTCTTAAATTTGCCTCCCAGCTAAATTCAACATGGCTAATAGAATTAAGTAATTGTAAAGATTTGTGGGATATATAAAACATGACCTTTGGGAAATACAACTTAGGCATATTGGAAAAATGTTCAAATAAACGTTCAGCACTCATACAATGAAAAGATGTTTCTGTAGTTTAAGCTTCCAAGAATGTACTGTACCCCGAATGCATAACTTACTGCTTCAGTGTAAGCTTCACTGTTCTGTTCTTCATGAGCTTCTAGAAGTTTCTGGTAGCGTAAGTATGGAAAAATTAGTTTGGTAGGCTAAAAAGTTCCACCTATGAATAGATACTTTAAATACAGAAATAGCCTTAGTATCACATCAATTGACGTTGCCAAACATCTTACAGAATAGAGAAAATACTCAAATATAAGCCATGAATTATCCCAAATCAGGGACCTAGTTTTTGTGCTAACATTTCTGAGTTGCTCGGTTTAGAACACAATGCTTATGTCCTTGACTCTGCTGGCATCTGAAACCTATTCTGCAAAAGCAGGAGGGTACCAGTGCTCCTCAAAGAATTAAGAGTTTCACTTTAGACTTGATCCCACCTGACAGCAAAGGCTTTTTTTTCTTCTTCAAATTTGTGATGTTACTTACTTTCAGTAACTTACATTCCCTTGAATCAGTAAATGCTGGAAACATTTCCTCATATTTCTCAAGAGCAAGCTGAAAGAGAAAAGCCACTCATTAATGTCAAACTCACTGAATCAGGAAATAAAGCTCTTTCTATCTGAACATCTTATTACTTCAGTAAGATTTATCTGCAGCCTATTTAAATGTGTAAGAAGTATGCTGTTAAACTCAACATCAAAATCAACACAGGAAACCCTATTCAATTTGAATTGCCAACTTCAGTTAAGAATAATTTCTAAACCAGTTTTTCTGAGTTAGGTTGCTGTAGAGAGGACAACATGGACCAAATCTAATTTGTAAAAACTCACAGACCAGGTGTCTGTTTCCACCCACTACTAAAGAAGCTCTTCCTTAACACTGTCCAGATTCCACATAAATCCCATTCAGACCTCTGCTTGAGTCTGGAGGGAAAGACACCTTTCCTCTCAGCAGTTTTACTTCTGCTCTCCCAGAAGTTGGAGTTTGAAACAAAGGATGTTATTCCACTTTTATTGTCTCCTCCCTATGCCCCCTAATTTCTTTCTTTTTTTTTAAAGATAGATTTATTTATTTGAGAGAGAGAGCATGAGCAGGAGGGGCAGAGAATCTCCAGCAGACCCCCCGCTGAGCAGGGAACCTGACACAGGACCCTGAGATCACAACCTGAGCTGAGACTAAGAGTCCGATGCTTAACGAACCGTGCCACCCAGGGGCCCCAGCCCCCTAATTTCTTTAAAGCAAAACTACCGAAGGGAACGCAGCTAGCACTTCAGCAGCGGTTTCAAGATTACAGCTGGGATGCACAGCATAGTATTACTGTTATTATTATTATTATTAATGCATGCAGTTTGGTCTTACTATAACCAATATCACCCAACAAAGCATATCATGAATGACAGAGGGCCTGAGGCCTGTTCTCATGGTAAAGTGCAGCAGAAATTGGCGCTGCGGGACTCTTACCTTGGCATTCAGTTCATCTACTATGAAGTGACAGAGGGCTGCTTTAAAGAAGTAGTCCTTTGCACTGTACTTCAACAAAGGATTATCCATGGTGTTTGCCCCAACCTAGGCACAGAAAGCAGATTTAGATTTCAAAGGTTTGCCTTCTTGTAGTAGACAAACTGATCCTCATCTGCACTTTAGAAAATACTTGTGTATCTTACATCAGTTTAGCTATGAATATATTCTTTTAACCCAGTATCACACACTAGACAAGAAACAATATTTAATATATAAGTGTTAACCTGTTAAAAATGCCCCAGAAAACTTCTACTTCTACTTCCAGGAAGATGGAATAGACATTATTTTTCTCTATCCCTCCTGCTAAGAGCAACTGAAAGCCCCAGTCATTTTATATAAAACCAACACAAGGAGACTGAAAAGTGGAGACAAGACAGCAGACCAGCTAGGGACCTTGAGACACACAGAAAACACAGCAGGAGTTCTCTGGGTTTTCTTTTTCTTTCACATATCCCTAACTTGGAACAGAAAAAGCCAGCTGAAGGACCTGGAAAAGGGCAGCCTAGCAAGAAAGAAAAGTTTAGGTAATTACTGCTCTACTCCAGCCAAACACCACAGAACACTATGGCCCCACCCCTACTTACTTCAGTAAAGGCCCTAGATAGAACTGAGATGTCAATGCTTTTGAGATGCAATTGTGGAGGAACCCCAAATCCCTGCCAAGGTGGCTTCACAAAGGCCCAGAAGGGAGCCATGCCTTCATCCCTGTCAGCTCGTAATGGCCCACCCTCCTCCATCCCTGCTGTGAGGCAATGGAGACCATGTGGGGAGCCTGGGTCTCTCCTCTACCCAGCAGGAATGAGGTATCATCCCTCATCTCCCAGCAGTTGTGGTTTCAGAAGAGGCCTAGTGGAGGATTAAGACTTCTATCACCACGCAGTAGTAATGAGAACAATCCCAATGTGGTGTTGGTGGAGGGCAAGAAAGGGCGGGAATGGCCACCTCTGCCCAGCAGTGAAGCAACACATGCCCCTTCTGCTGCCAGAGTAGGGTCACAGGAAACCAGCTGAAAGAGGTTTATTTATTTATTTTAAGGAAAGAGAGAGCATGAGCAGGACAGGCAGAAGGAGAGGGAGAGAGAATCTCAAGCAGACTCCGTGCTGAGCGCAGAGCCTGGCACAGGACTCGATTTCACAACCATAAGATCATGACCTGAGCCAAAACCAAGAGTTGGACGCTTAACTGACTGCGCCCCCCAAGCCCTCCTGAGAGAAGGTTTAAATATGATCCAGTCCAGTTGTCACTAAGAAAGGAGATCTTAAGCTGAATGAAAAACAACCAACAGATGATAGCTCTGAGGTGACAGAAATGTTAAGATTATCCAACAAAGATTTTTAAAGGAGCCCTCAAAAAAATGCTTCAACAAGCAATTACAAAAATGCTTAAAACTAAAGAAAAAACAGAAAGCATCAACAAAGAAAAAAGAATTTTCCAGCAAAAAAAAACCCTAAGATATAAAGAAGAAACAAATGGAAATTTCAGAACTGAAAAACACAATAACTTCACAAAAAGTGGATGGGTTCAACAGCAGAATAGACAGGAGAGGAAAGAATCAGTGAACTGATGACGGAACATTAGAAATTACTCAGTCTGAATAAAAGAGAGGAGAAAACAGACTGAAAAAAAAAAAAACAGAGCATCAGGGACCTATAGGACTATAAAATAAGGTCTAACACTTAGGTTGTCTAAGTCCTGGGAGGGAAGGACAGAGAGAAGGGCTGAAAAAGTACTTTAAGGAATAATGGCTGAAAACTTCCTCAATTTGGCAAGAAACATAAACCTACAGATTCAAGAAGTTTAGTGAAACCCAAACAGGATAAAAGCAAAAACACCCAAGCCAAGCCACATAAACTTCTGAAAAACTGAAGCTAAGGAAAAAACTTTAAAAGTGGCCAGAAAAAAAAAAATACCTTATCTACAGGAGAAAAATAACTTGAATGAAAGCGGACTTCTCATCAGAAACCACGAAGGCCCTAAGTGGCGCATTTTTCAAGTGGTAAAAGGAAAGAATTATCAACCCAGAACTATATGCCCTGGGAAAACATGCTTCAGGAATGAAGGGGAAATCAAAACATTCCCCGATGAAGGAACCCAGAGAATTTGTCACCAGTAAAACCTACCCTAAAAGAATGGCAAAAGGATGTTCTCTAAATGCAAAGGACACAATGAAAGAAGTAATCTTGAAACATCAGAAGAAAGAAAGAACACAATAAGTAAAATATGAGTAAATACAATGGGCTTTTCTTCTCCTCTTGAGTTTTCTAATATGTTGGAAGATTGAAATTAAAATTATATCATTGACTGAGGTGGTTCTTAAATACAAAGACAAAACAGTTAATTTATACTGAATGGGGAGGAAAAAAGGGACAGAAAGTAAGACCTCTATATTTCAATGGAAATGATAAAATGATAACATCATCAGCTTGTGATAAATCATGTACATGTTACACTTAGAGCAACCACTAAGAACAGGTAGTCAAAGACATTTACTTGAAAACACTACAGATAATCAAGTAACCCACTATAAGGCAGGAAAAAGAAAGCAGAAAAAAAAAAAAAAAACCAAAAACAGAGCATAAATAGAAAACAATAAATAAAATGGCAGACTTAAGCCCTAATATATCAATAATTATATTAAATGTGAATGGTCTAAATATACCAATTAAAAGACAGAGATTGGGAGAATAGATTAAAAAGCATGATGTAACTATATGCTGTCCATAAGAAACTCACTTCCATTACAGTGATAAAGGCAGGTTCAAAGAAAAAGGATGGGAAAAGATATATCACATAAATATTAACCAAAAGGAAGCAGGCGAGGCTATATTAATATCAGATAAAGTAGACTTCAGAACAAAGAAAACTACCAGGGACAGAGGGGGACATTATATAATGGTAAAAGTGTCAACCCACCAAAAAGACATGGCAAAACTAAACATGTTTGCAGCAAACAACAGAGCTGCAAAATATGTGAAGCAAAGACTGATAGTAATGAAAGAAGAGAGACAAATCCACAATCACAGTCAGATACTCCAACACTCCACTCTCAACAATGGATAGAGATAGAAAATCAGCAAGTATACAGAACTCAACAATGCCATCAACCAAGAAGATCTAATCAATAGTACAGAACATGTTACCAAGCAACAGCAGACCCACAGAACAAATGCCAAGTCAGACCATATTCTGGGCCATAAAACAACTTCAACAAATTTATAAGAGTTGAAATCAGAGTGAATTCTCCAGCCACAATGGAATCAAACCAGAAATCAACAACAGAAAGATAAAGAGGAAAATCTCCAAACACCTGGAGATTAAGCAAAACACATCTAAATAATCCACAGAAATCAATACATACAATGAAATAAATAAAACAATATAACAGAATTGTGAGACATAGTGAAAGCAGTGTTTAGAGGAGAACTTATAGCACTAAACATGCATACACAACAAAGAGAAAAACCAGTTCCTATCTCAACTCCCTAAAAAAAGAAGTGTAAAATAAATCTAAAGAAAATGGATGAAATAATATTAGAAATCAATGACACTGAAAACAGAGATACAGAGAAAATCATTGAATTCTACCAAATGTTTAAAGAACGAACATCAATCATTCAAATTTTTCCAAAGAGAAGGGAATACTTTCCAACTCATTTCCATGAGGCTACTATTACCTTGCTACCAAAACCAGACAAAGATCTCACAAGAAAATTAAAGATCAATATCCTTATGAACAGATTGAAAATCCTCCACAAAATGCTAGCAAACTAACTGTGACAACTCACTAAAAGGATTACACATTATGACTATACAGTACAGGATTAATTTTCTCCTAAGTGAGGTCTTGCCTTTGTCTGTTGCTCCTGGGGGGTCATCTCTAAGCCCTTGCTTGCAACGGCCTGCTTGAAAGAGTGTTTTTGTTTACCGGGGTGTCTCTGACAACATGGTTCAGCTCAACCTATGGAGGGACTGGAGAATCTGTGACTGAGCCACAATAAAAATTCTAGACACCGAGTACAGGTGAACTTCTTCCCCTGTTGGCAATACTCCATGGATATTTTCATCACACATCATCATTGGGAGAAGTAAGTGCTACCTGTATAACTCCACTGAGGGGAAGGACAAAAGAAGTTCTACACTTGCAACTCTCCTGGACCCTGCCCTAAGCACACCTCTTCCTTTTGCTGATTTTAATCTGTATCCTTTGGTATAATAAACCATAACTGTGGCATAACAGCTTTCACTGAATTCTGTGAGTGCTTCTAGAGAATGATCAAACCTGAAGGTACTCTTGAAGATCTCCAAACTTTGCAATAATCAAGAAGGATTTATCCCAGGAATGTAAGGTTGGTTCTAAATATGAAAATCCATCAATGAAATACAGCATATTAATAAAGAACAAAAACCATATGATCATCTCAACAGATGCAGAAAAAAGTACTTGACAAAACCCAATATGCTTCGAGGATAAAAACACTCAACAAAGGAAGAGAAGGGTACTTCCTCAAACTGATAATGCATATCCACAGAAACCCCACAGCTAACATCCTATTTAATGATGAAAGACTGAAAGCTTTCTGTCTAAGATGGGAAAAAGACAAGGACGTGTGCTCTTGCTACTTCTATTTACCATTGTTCTAGAAGGTCTAGTCAGGGCAAATAACAAGAAAATGAAGTAAAAGTCATCCAAATTGGAGACCAAGTATAGCTATCTGCAGATGACATGATTACATGATTTTGTACAAACAAAATCCCAAGGAATCAAAAAAAAACAAAAATCAAACAAACAAAAAATCCCCAAACCCATTAGAGCTAATAAACTAGTTCAGCAGGGTTGCAGTGTATAAAACTAGCAATTAACAATCTAAAAAGGAAACTGAGAAAACAATTACATTTACAATAGCATCAAAAAGAATAAAATACTTAGGAGTATATTTAACCAAAGAAGTGCAAGGCTTACACACTAAAAACTTTAAGATATTATTGAACAAAATTAGAGAAGATCCAAATAAATGTAAAGGCACCTTGGGTTCATAGTTTGGAAGACTTAACAATGTTAAGATGTCAATACTTTCCAAATTGGTCTACAGATTCAATGTAATCTCCATCAAATTCCAGCTGGCTTCTTAGCACAGACTGACAAACTGATCCTAAAATTCGTATGGAGATGACAGGGTCCCAGAACAGCCAAACAATCTTAGGGAAAAAAAGTATCAAAGTTGGAGGACTCACAGTTCCTGATTTCAAAACAAAGCTACATAATCAGAACAATGTGATACTGGCATACAGACAGACATGTTAAGACCAATGGGACAGAATAGATGGTCAAACAGAGTATCAGTCAAATAATTTCCAATAAGGGGGCCCAGACCATTTAAATGGCAGAAGGACAGTGTAGTCAACAAAAAGTGCTGGGAAAACTGCATATCCACAAGCAAAAGAATGAAGTTGGGTCCTTACCTAACACTATATACAAAAATTAACTCAAAATGAATCAAAGACCTAAACCTAAGAGCTCTAACTATAAAACTCTTAGGATTTCATCCAAGTTAAAAACTACATGTCAAAGGACATCAACAACAGAGTAAAAAAGCAACCCACAGAATAGGAGAAAATATGTGCAAAACACATACCCGATAATGTCTTAAATATAAATATAAATAAAATATGAATATCTAAAATAAGAATTTCTAAATTCTTAAGAAATAAGAATTCCTAAAATGTAATACTAAAAAGCAAACAACCCACTTCAAAAATGGGCAAAGAAATCGAACCAACATTTCTCCAGTGAAGATATAAAATGGCTAACGAGCAATTGAAAAGGGTCAACATGACCAACCATGAGGGTAATGGAAATCAAAACCACAACGAATCACTTCATACTCATTAGGGTAACTATTACCAAAAAAACCCAGAAAGTACTGCTGAGGATGTGGAACAACTGGAATCCTGGCATATCGCTGGTGGGAATGTAAAATGGTGCAGGTGCTGTGGAAGAGTCTGGCGGTTCCTCAAAAAGTTAAAAAAAGACCTGCCACATAAACCAGCAATCCCAATCCTAGGTATATAACCAAGACAACAGCAAGCCTCCCCTCACAAAAGCATGAACACAAGTGTTCAGAGCAGCATTATTCATAATAGTTCAAAAGTGAAGAACACTCAAATGACAAACATTCACTGATAAACAGCTAAACAAACTGTGGAATATTACTCAGCTATGAAAAGAAAGTATCATTACATGTTAAACAAAGAAGAACTTTGAAAAAACTATGGTACGTGAAAGAAGTCAGTCACAAAAGGCCACTTATCCTAGAAGGCCTAGAATAAACAAATCCATTGAGACAGAAACTAGATACTGGTTTCCAGAGACTGGGAAGAGGGGAGAATGGGGTGTCTCCCCAGTGGTGGATAATGAAAATGCCTTGGAATTAGGTGCTGGTGATGGTTACACAATTCTGTGAATATACTAAAACCCACTGACTTGTATTCTTTACCAGGATGAATTACATGATGTGTGAATTATATCTCAATTAAAAGCAAACTTAAATAAAATGTATAATTAAAAAAGAACAAGATTCAGTGACTTCTGCCGGAAGTTGGTGAGACCATAGCAGCCTTACCTGCTCGTAGATCTCGATGGCTTTCTGGTACTGCTCCAGCTGGGCGGCATATGCTGCCACTTTCAGCAGGCACTTGTTAGCTGAACTGAAATTGAGAACCAGAGCAGAGCAAGTAACAATCCAACAAAAAAATTAAAAGGTATCCCAGTACACCTTCATTTGGTACAGCCCGATATGCTCACAGAGTGCAGTAAAGGTTTGTCTCTTATCGCACATAACAAAACCCATTTAATTATATTAAGGAAAACAGCACTTGCCTGTTGGATTCTTCCCCTTTGTAATAATCAGCCGATTGTTCATAATGTGCAATAGCCTGAAAAACACACATGTATTTTATTCAAACTACTTCTCTGAAGAGCTACATTTAAGAATTACATTTGCATAGGTATTATTCCTATAGATAAGCCTATTTCAACAGCACACCTTTCACAACTTGGCCTCCTTTATTTGGGGAAGACAAGAAAGCATGCACATCCAGAAGCCTGGTGGCAGAATACTCACCATCCACCAAAATCTCTTCTTCCCTTCCCCCGAAGCAAACGCCCAGCTACACCATTTCCCTAGCCCCCAGTGCAATTCCAGGCAGCTGTGACCTGTTGTTTCCAATAGAATGTAAAGAGGCATGCTGTGGGCCTCTACCAGGCTTGGCCGGTCCATCTAACTGTGCGTCTTTCTCCAGGCCTCTTCCCTTCCCAGGAGCTAGAACGGCAATGACCAAGTCTGGAGTGATAGTGGAAGCCACAAACTGAGGATGGCAGAACTACTGTCTGCCTAGTTCCTAAATAACTACAAAGGGCAGAATGTACTTCAACCACCATGTACTGCTGCCAAACCCAGAACAGCTACACTGGATGGTTATTTTAAAGGCTTATGAAGCCCTATTGCATTTTAGATCTATAGCTTGCTAGAGCAGCACAGACTTTTCTCATTAATACCTTAAGTGTCGGGGCGCCTGGGTGGCTCAGTCGTTAAGTGCCTGCCTTCGGCTCGGGTCATGGTCCCAGGGTCCTGGGATCGAGCCCCACGTCGGGCTCCCTGCTCCGCGGGAAGCCTGCTTCTCCCTCTCCCACTCCCCCTGCTTGTGTTCCCTCTCTCGCTGTATCTCTCTCTGTCAAATAAATAAAATCTTTAAAAAAAAAAAAAAATACCTTAAGTGTCATCTAGACTAAGGGTGTTGCCTTCATTCTAAAATGTGTGGTGCTGAATTAACAGTCAAGTGGAGAGGAAACAAGTTGCAGGCTGGAAAGCTAGAAGCCTTTGTCACGTTGTGGCATAAGATATAGTAAAAGCAAGCATACGACAACTCAGAAGGCAGAAGACATCCCTACTGGGAGCCAGAAACTCCAAGGGAAGAAGCTCTATGGAAAGAGACAGATGATAGTGTGTAATGCTGTTTTCAGCAGTTTTGTAAGAGAGAAGAACTCTGGAAAGAACTAGCTTGTTTGTAGGCAATTATAAAAGGGATAGGCAAAGTCCAGTGATAGGGCCTTGTAAGACTGGAAAGGCCAACGGCCTCTATACCCCAAACAGCAAAACATAAGCCTGTACAACATTTTAAACTAGGGGTCTGACAAACTTTTCTGTAATAGCCCAGATTATAAATATTTTAGGCTTTGTGAGCTGTATGATCTGTTGCAACAACTTAGCTCTCCGGCAGTGCCACAAAAACAGCGTGTCTATGTCCCAAAAACTTTATTTATGGACAATGAAATTTCAACTTCACTTAATTTTTATGTGTCATGAACTGCTTTTTTCCCCAACAGTGATTAAAAAATGTAAAACCTATTCTTAACTTCTGGGTGTACATAAACAGGTGGTGGGTCTATAGACCTCTGCCTTAAATTTCAGGGTTTTCCCAGTTAAGTCATAAAGAGGAAGCTGGCATTATGCAAACATCAGACTACAAGTGCTCCCTTCCCACTAAGCCCATAGCTTCAAGGAAGTCCCACCTAATGACTTAAGAGAGAGGCACAAAGACAAAACAACAAACAAAACAGGCTAGGAAACTATGTTAAAGCTTTGGCTATGGTTTCTGAGAGCTGACTGGAAACGGACAGACCTGGCCATAAAGCCTCAGCCCCCACTTTCTGCACGTACTAGTGCAATGACCAAGACCAACAATGACTTGGTTTACAAAATTTGTTTACCTCTGAGGCCTCAGGCTGAAGGGGCCACAACCAACATTAGTCAAGTCTGTACTGCAGAGCACCACTGACAGTGTGTGAAAAACTGACATTTCTGGGTGTATTTTTTTTTTTAAGATTTTATTTATTTGATAGAGCACAAGTAGGAAGAGCAGCAGACAGAGGGGCAGGCAGAGGGAGAAGCAGGCTCCCCGGTGAGCAGAGAGGCTCGATCCCAGGAACCCAGCCCTGACATTTCTAGGTTTAAATAATTATGTTTTGGGTCTTTTTGATCAGCCTATCCTAACTAATATGTTCCCCAAACAAATTTTCTGAGTATTATTTATAACAGGGGCAAAACTGGAAACAAGGTAAGTGGTTAAATATAATAGACTACTATGCTAAGATTAAGAATGATGACAGGGCACCTGGGTGGCTCAGTCGGTTAAGGGTCCAACTTTTTTTTAAGATCTTATTTATTTATTTATTTATTTATTTATTTATTTATTTATTTATTTATTTATTTGACAGAGAGAGACACAGCGAGAGAGGGAACACAAACAGGGGGAGTGGGAGAGGGAGAAACAGGCTTCCCGCTGAGCTGGGAGCCCGATGTGGGGCTCAATCCCAGGACCCTGAGATCATGACCTGAGCCGAAGGCAGATGCTTAACGACTGAGCCACCCAGGCGCCCTAAGGGTCGAACTCTTGATATCAGCTCAGGTCTTGATCTCAGGGTTGTGAGTTCAAGCCCCGTGTTGGGCTCCACGCTGGCTGTGGAGCCTCCTTAAAAAAAAAAAAAAAGAAAGAAAAAGATAATGACAGAGTATCAGTATGGAAATTTCTTCATGAGATATTAAATTAACAAACAGCCATGAAAGAACAGATACACTGTGGACCTCTTTTTACGAATACATAAACACATACAGAAAACATCTGGGATAGATTCCTTTGGAGCATTTGTCAGAGCTGTCACATACACACACCTATGGGATAATCTGATCAATGTATGTATTCTCCCACTAAAATGCGAGGACAGGTTTCATGAGAGTTTTGCTCAACATTATGTTCCTGAGCCTAGCATAATGTCTATCATATGGTAGGTGCTCAATAAATAGATGCTAAGTGAATGAAGGCAAGCTGCATTTCAAATGATGGACCCCTATTAAACTACTGCCAATATCTTAATCTGGAATGCCCACAAAAGAAGTTTTTCAGTGAATTCCTAATTAATGATATCAGTGAATTCCTGACCAATATTTTTTGAACTGTCCCCATGCTCTCAAGTATTTAGCACTCTTTTCCATTGTAACAAATGGGGTAAAGTATGAGAAAGATGACCAAATCTTCAATAAAGAGTATCAGATTACATAACCTCCTGGGGGTGGGGTGGGGAGTGTCACTACTTATCTTGCTAGTTCTCAACAATACCAGAACTCAATGAACAGTGTTGGGTTGAACTGTATGTAACTGCGGTTTTGGGGGTAAAAATAAATGGCCAAATGTGGACAACTGTGGATAATTTGGTTTAACCTAGTTCTTAATAATGATATTGATTCATCGAAATGTTGTAACTGTTGGTTTAATGCTAATTAAACCAATAATCAAATTTTATGATAGTCTCAAGTTTTGACGGAGGCTATAGTTGAAAGGAAAGCTTATCTAGTGGCTTAACAGAGAAGTTTCGGAGAAAAGAGGTTGTCACAGGTCATCTTCGGATGTTCATACCTGTTTAGAATTTTAACATGTAGTGAAATTTACCAGGCACAAGTAGACCCTTCCACATTAGAAATCTGTTTCTTACAATTTCAAAGATCATGATAAATATCAAAAGTAGGTATTATCTGGTTTTTTGTTGTGTGTGCTGCAGCTTGTTATCCTGTTATTTAAACAAAACCAGCTTGTTATCCTGTTATTTAAGTAGCCCACCAAAGGAATTGCAATAATATTCCTTCCTGGGCAATCTGGTAAATGTCACCATGCTGGAAAATACATGAATCCTGAAATGAGAGACAAGACCCTCTAGGACTGCAGTCCTCATCAGTGTTTCAAAGCAAATGCAATTTCCAAGTCTCAAGAAGAGTCCACTTCGTAGGTGAACTTAAACAGCGTTCAGATGGGATCAATTCTTTTAGAACATATACCCCCAGATAGGACCTAACATGAACTTGCCACAGACACACCTACATGGTAACAAACAGTAGTAAATCATGTTCTCGAGGGGCTGAAACAGAAATGGATCACAGTTCCTCTGGGTCATTTTTTTTTTTTTTAAAGATTTTATTTATTTGACAGAGCACAAGCAGAGGGAGAGAGAGGGAGAAGCAGGTTCCCTGCTGAGCAAGGAGCCCGATGTGGGACTCGATCCCAGGACCCTGGGATCATGACCTGGGCCGAAGGCAGCCGCTTAACTGACTGAGCCACCCAGGCGTCCCCCTCTGGGTCATTTAAAAGGCGTTCCTATGGGCGCCTGGGTGGCTCAGCTGTTTAAGCGTCTGGCTCGTGATTTTGGCTCAGGTCATGATCTCATGAGTCATGGGATAGGACTGAGCCCCAAGTCAGGCTCCACGCCCAGTGGGGAGTCTGCTTAAAGATTCTGTCCCTCTCCCTATGCCCTGCCCCCTTCCTGTGCGCATGCACACTCTCTTTAAAGTGAATAAATCTTAAAAAAAAAAATAAAAGCCCATTTAAAAAGGACCCATTTATTATTGGTTTATTTCATAAAATCAAAGAAATAATGTCAGTCTTTGAAACTTCACACACTTTGTTCACTAGCTAAAATCTATGAATGAATCAGAGAACCTATAGCAGCTTGTATTAACAGGGAAAAAAATTCATTTGTAGTAAGTGAAATGTAAGGTACCTTACATCATATATATAATGATACATATATATACTGATAATATAGCTGATTTTTCAAACTTAAACTTCAGGTACCACGGACTACATCTGGTGAGTCCCACTAGGAAAGCGAAGGCAATGATGTTTCTAAACACAGAAGTCCTTGGGGCACCTGGGTGGCTCAGTCGCTTAAGCATCTGCCTTGGGTTTGGGTCATGATCTCGGGCTCTCTGCTCAGCGGGGAGCCTACTTCTCCCTCTCCCTCTGCCTGCTGTTTCCCCTGCTTATGCTTGCTTGCTCTCTCTCTCTGTCAAATAAATAAATAAAATCTTAAAAAAATAGTAAACACAGGAGTCCAAACATCAGGGAACACTACAAGGTAACCCTGTGTGCGCTGAGTAATACTCTTAAATTGCTTTTAAAAGGGCACATCACATCAGTGAAGGGAGATGCCACCTGCTGGCCAACTCACAGAATGGCAGGAAAACCATGAGTTCACGGGCTTCAGAAGCTGCCATGACAAACCATACTTTTTTTTAGAAGAAGGAGAACGAGAGTATGCTATAGATCATTTTACCCCCTCTGAATTTATGGAGAGCCACGTGTGAAGTGGTTGCCCCAGAACATGCCCTGGCAGCAATGGCAGCACAGTCCTGTGGGCTTCTGCCTCAGAGTGCTTTCCTGACCACGCCAGGCAAGGAGCTGACGCCGCAAACTCTGCTAGAAAGACACTCTGCATGAGTGCCGTCCCCCCAGGATGATTCAACCTCAGTAAAGATATTGTGCCACTCCAAGACACCCTGACCAAATAAATCTCCCAGCCACACCAGACCCATCTCCTTCCTGTTCCATCATCAACTCTGCACCAGGGAGCAAAGAAGGGTTCAGGTTTGGGTCTCCTCATCCTCTCCAGAGTCTACAGATAGCTTCTTCAACGAGAAGGGGCACACACAATGCACTCAGTGGCTCTGATTTAGTCACAAGCAAAGTATCCGTAGAAAACCATGGCCTATTATGACAAAAATGGCCAAATCATGAATTCTGTGTAACAAGTCAGTGAATTTTGTGCTGCATAGCCACAAGGTGGTGGTCAGCATGAAGTCAGAGGGCAAAGGTTAGCAATGCCAATCCAACTTCAGCAGTAAGAGATACCTCCCCAAACCAAGATTCTACGTGCTTTGGTAAGTACGCTGCTATGGCAGAGATGGGTGCGTCGTCTGCGTATTTCTTAGAAGCTACTACCCAGAGTTCTGGGCTCCAGGGATACACCAGCAAACCAGAGGCAAAGCTCCGTGCTGATCGGGGCACCCACTTCAGTGTGGGGAAGATGATGATGAGCAAGTGTTTGTAGCACACGATGTAAGGTGACGAGTGTGCTGCAAAAAAAGAACAGCTGAGGTGGGGGAGGTGTCTGGGCATGTATTCGTGACAGGCTGGGGTTCCAGTTTTAACTAGGTGGTCACGGTAAGTCTCATGGAAAAGGTAACAAATGAGCAAAAATTTGAAGGACAAGGGGCAGTGAGCCATGCAGGCATCTGTGGAAAAACCCCACAGGGCGAACAGCAGTGCGAAGTCCCGATACAGGAGCTCATCCAGCATGAGTGAAGATCAGCAAGGAGGTCATGGTGGCCACAGCACGGGGTAGCATGAGGCAGGAGGGTGAGGAAGTGCCAAAGGAGAGTTCAGAGAGGCACAGGGCTGAAGAGGCAAATCAGAGGGGCCTCGGAGACCAACTGCAAGGCTCTGGCTATTCCTCGGAGTGAAGAGGAGGCAACACAGGTTGTCAGCAGTAGAAACACAATCTGATCCACTTTTGACAAGGATTGCTCTGGCTGCTGTGTTACACGGGGGTGGGGGTCACTACCACTGACAGTATCAAAAACCAGTGTAATACACACGCATTTATCATTTTGTATCAGGAGGAAATTCTTATGTTGGCAATAGTATCCATCTTGCTAACTTGGCTGACATATTACACCTACCCTCTTGAGGGTCCCCTGGGATTTTGGTCAGCATGCTATTTCTCAGTATAAAGCCCCCTTTCCCTTAAGAAAATGCACAGAAGCAGAAAAGAAGAGAGTGAATCCAAAAGGAAGGAGTGATGGGGACCCTGTGCCCAGGGCTCAGAACTCCAGCAGGAATAGAAGCAGGGAGGCCAATTTGGAGGCTCCTTGCAGAGATCCAGGGAAAGCTGACAACAAGGTAGTGAGAGGTGCCCAGACCTGGGAGCATGGAGGACAGCACCAAAGAAATCGCCCACAGGCTGGATGTAGAGAAAGAGAGGAGGCAGGGACTCTTGTGGTTTGGGAGTGAACATCATGGCGGGTATCAGAATTCTGACTCAGACACACTGGGTTGGAGGTGACGGTCAGCAGACAGGAGGGTAGAGGAATCTGAGGTGTGGAGAGAGGTGTGGGCTGCAGATAGACTTGCGAGCCACTGGCATACAGATGATCTGTAAAGCCATGATGCTAAGTGCAGAGAGAGTACCAAGGGAGCAATGTGGAGTGAGAGAAGACAAGAAGTCAAGCCCAGGCTGCCCCACACGAGAGGGTGGGGAGAAGAGGAGGCACCATTAGGCGCCTGTGACAGAGGCTGAAAGAAGGCATGAGACAAAAGAGAGGAAGAGGGACCCCTGTCTGATGCCAAAGTGGGCTCAGGGAGTGTTCTGACCATTCAGATAGGACACAACTATACTCCTAAGAGCATGCCTGGTGCTCATCAGCCTGGCAGGAACAACCAATGGCCTCCACTACCGTTTCTCCTTCTCACTCACACCTCCTGTCTTCCACGGTACCGGGGACAGTGTTACACAAACATCTGTCTCCAGAGCTGAGGCAGCCTCCGGAGTTGGACAGATGTCTTCCTCTTGCCAAGGTGCCCTGAGCCCTGCCGGCAATCTCCTGACTGAGAAGACAGTGTGAAACAGGAGGAAGCTCCGCACTGGGGCCAGCTTTGCCTCAGCTCTGCTGGTTCCAACCTGAGTGGTCCCACGCAGTGCAGTCCTTCCAAGCCCTAACTTCCACACCCATAAAGGGGCCTCTGTGTTGTAAAGCTGAAAGCAGTTAAATTCACAGCATGCCAGCAAGAACAGAGCCTGGGAAACAGTGGTGCTCAGTGAGGATTTTCTCCTGCCTCTCTTCTTTTGCTTCTATAAACCACAGCTCAGAAAACCAGACCTGCATGAAACAGGTGTGGCCAAGCTGGCATTCAGCTCTCTTCCTCCTCCAGGTCAGGGCCTGAATATAAAGGTGTGCATGTGCCTGCAGTCCTGAAGCTCCCTTCACGGGGCCACAGAGGCCTCGGCGACCAAGAGGAAGACTTCTGCTAAGTCATTCTGACATGAATCACCCAGAGCAGAGATAACAGGCAGGTCTGGTAAACTTCACCTAGCTCTCAGGTGCCAGGTGCTCACCCTAGGAGAGGCCCATCCAGTCCTCAACCTGTCAAGCCCCCCACCCTCCACGTGAAGCCATCTTAATGGCTCTGCACCACTCAACTCTACTGGAAGGGAGAGGGCTCCCCGAGTCATGTCATCTACTTGCCTCGTACCCAGCTTGTGGAGGAACTGTGCCCTGGCTTACCTTCTCGATGTCTACCAGTTCGGTCTCATAGATCTCCGCAATGGTGATGTGGTGCTTCGCTGCGATCGTAAACCTTCCCTGGGGGGAAAAACAAAAAAACAGAGTCACGTTTTGCTTTTACCTTTTTGAATGCCAATCCCTTTGGGAAACAAAAAACAACAGCAAAAGTACAACTGTAAGCCATCTCCAGGATTCCACCCCACAGCCGCTCAAGCAAGGCAGTGTCTTACCATGTCTGTGTAAATGTCGATGGCTGCATTTAAGCAGTTGATAGCCTCTGAAGCGAAGGCATTTAAGAAAAACAATGAAAAATCCATTCAGTCAAAGAGGGTTCCGGGGAGCCTATCTTCCTGGCTGTTACTAGAACGTTAAAGAGGTTGCATTTGGGGTGGACGGTGGGCAGCCAAGTTAGTAAAAAGCAAGCAGAAATCACACAAGGCCAGACACCTCAGTATGCTTGGTCCCCAGCAGGGGTAGTGCAATTTAGAGAACTGGAGCTGGCGTGGGACTGGCTCAGTACTCTCAACCTGACAGTGAAGACCCCATCCAGGGCCAAGACTGCATTAAAAAACAGACAAACCATGAGGGCTGTCATCGACACTGATCAGCTCTAGCTGCTAAAACATAAATGTAAATGCATTCTTCACTGATATCATGTATATATATGAATTCTGGAAGACAGTCCTTCATAAGGAAGATCATTTCAATAGATTTGATTCTTCATGCAGCCAAAATCAAAAGCACTTTGAAATACCTGTTCAAACAACTCTTAAGCAAAGTCAACATTTCATACAATGTTAAAAGATGCTAACTTTTGGTGTACCAGTATATGCCAAAAGGAAGAAAAAAAATCTAGTAAGTGATACTGCTAATAAATTCTATTAATTTTCTGAAACACTGAACCAACAAATTTCCTGTCACAAAATGGTGGTCCTTATAATGTTGACATATGGGCAACAGCTCCAAATTTATTGCTTTTGCTTTAAAGGAGGTAGCAAAGAGAAAAGGCCTGACTGAAGAATTAGAAAGGTACACAGATTAACAAAATTAAAAGCAACTTTCTCCCAAGCTATATTAAGAAATGTGGTTTGTTACACCTTTAAAAATACAAAAAAATAAGCTACCCAGAATGCCACTCAAACCCACTGCTAGTATTTTGATGCACTTTTCCTTCCAGTGTTTTCTGGATGCATTTCTATGTGCACATATTTCTTTATAAATTTGAGATCTCAATTCTCATGTGGTTCTTTGGTTACCATGTGGACAATGACCAGTCATTGAAGAAGCTCTGAATCCAGGGACTTTAATGCCTGCATCATATTCTAGAATACTGATGCACTGTAATTTTACCATTCTATCCTTGCTGTTCATTTAGGCCGCGTCTAGTTTTTCACGTTCGGATATAGAGTGTGACAATCTTTATACAAAAGCCCTCGAAGCATTTTCATTCTCAATGATATATATTCATAATAAAAGTTGGGATTTTTGTGTTAAAATACACTGCTAAAAGAGAAAAATGGGAGACTCCACAGCCTCCAGCGCGTGTGCTAGAGGAATAAGTTAGTACTTTTAATCACCAAATGTATACTCTTAACTAAAAAATAAAAAATTTGCAAAATTTTGCCACTTTAAATACCCAAGTTCATTCTTTCTTCAAAACCAGTACTTTGAAAAACACTCTTTAAAAAGTCAGATGAATACTGTGTGAATAAGTTTTTAACTATCAGATATTATAATCTCCCATTAACTGGATCTTAAAATGCACCAGGTATTTAGGAGTGAGGGACCATTCCTTTTCTTTAATGAGTAATAATATATTCATAAAATTAAATGGCATTTAAGAAAACAGTGCTGTCAACTAAACATCTAGGACAAATTAAACATAATTTCTCCTCATAAAAGCTCAAAATGATTACAGAAAAATCCCTAAAATTACTAAAATGTCTATTTTCCCAAAGCGCAAAAATTTATTTTTACCTGGACTCCAAGGTCCAGCGGCATACCCTGTGAGAAAGGTCCCTGACATCGACCCTACCGTTCTAGTTGCGCAGAGATGGAGGCACATCTTACCTTGAGGGTCTGCCTTCTTGTAAGCATTGCCAGCATCCACAAAGCTGGTGGCAGAATCATGCTTGCTCTGAAGCTGCATATGGAGCTTGGCTGCCTGACAAAATGCATTTCCTGCAGCTGAAGAAGACAAATCACTACAATTAATCACAGAGGAGCAGGTGTCCCCAGGGTGGTCCGTGCTCTAAGTGCTGGACCTACACCTAGAAAAGTTCCTTGTCACTGAAAAGAAGCATTCCAGTCAGAAGCACATGTAAATGTGGTCAAGTGCACTTCAGGTATGTGTAAAGAAACCAGAACCAAGTTCAACGGTGACAAAAGTGTCTCTCAGCTCCAGGAAACCTCCCAAGGGGCGCCTGGGCAACAGGCCTCCATTTAGTACCACAGCCAGTCACGTTCAACTCTGTCCCCCAGCATATATTAAACACTGACCAGGGCTTCAGGCCACAAGTGTTTAAAGAAAGGTAAAACACTGAGGTCAAGAATACTTACTTACTCATCTTTCTATCTCACAGTGTCCATTGGACTTGGCTGTCATTGTTGAAGAAAGCGTTAATGGAAGCTTCTTGGACATAGTAAGTATCTCAAAGAGTGAAAATCAAGGCCCACAATTTCAAAACTCGAAGTTTCTTAAGTTATAACAAAATCGGACTGAACTTCATATGAGGTTTAACATGTCTTTATCTCCCACTTAGTGTGAAAACTTGCACATTCCCTGTGGGATGATGGATGGGTTTGGTTACAGGGTGCTGTCCAGGTTTCTGTTGGAACAAGGCACAGTGTGAAAGTTTTATGCACTTAATTTTTTCAGAAAAGGTTTTGATCAGGGACTGCAGATTCTGGAGTGGCAGAAAAGAATAAGGGAAGGAATCCCTAACATAGGAGTCACACGAACAAGGAACAAATGCTTGAAGGTAAGAGAAGGCAGGGAACAGAGGCCAGTGACAAGTCCATGCTGCCTGCAGGAGGGATGAACACAGTGGGCAGGGGAAGTGAAGGCTGAAGGTGCCATGGGCCCAGTTCTGGGAGGCTTAAATGCCAGCACGAGGAACCTGGACAAGGATGAGCCCACCCACTGTCCTGAAGTTCTTGGCTCAGAGAGAACCACCACAGACTGGGAAGCACGAGGCCTGTGGAGTCACACAGCTCAGTAAGGTCTGGAATAGGGAAGTCAGCACTAACAGGAATGGATGGGAAAGAGATCCCTCCACTAGGAAAAACATGATGAAGAATATTATAAGAATTTTTGGTACTTAAAAAAAATGTTTTTAGTCATTTCAAAAACATTCAGAAAAGTACAGAAAATCACGACAGACACCAAAAAACCCACTGCTGGTATTAAGAAATAAAGCATTCAATTCCACAAAGCTTTGGCTATCATCCCTTATTCTGACCCCTCTTCCAGAGGTAACCACACAATTCCTACTCAGGCTTCTGGACTTCCACTAAGGGAAAAGAAGCAGTACAGACTCCTGATCCAGCCTGCCCAGGCTCAACTCTGGCTCTGTGCCAGACAAAAAGAGTGCCCAGGCAGTGTTGAAAATACTCAGCCATCAGTGCGGCACAGGCACTGAGCAATCAGAGAGGAAGTGGCCCCCAGCTGGAGCTGGGACTGGAGAACACCTGCCCACCAGGCTTTACCCCTTAAACTGGTGACTCATAGGGCTGGCAGTCCCAGAGGAGGGGCCAAGCCTGCCACCAGGGGAGTAGGCAGGCACATGGGTACCTGTGACAGCAGCTAACTGAATGGCAGCTCTGATGGGCTCTGCCTAAGGAGAGTACAGTAATAGCTTGGACCTCCCAAGTAAAGTGCTTCCGACAGACTGGCTCCTGTTATGCATGCATTGGCCAATCTCATTAGTACACGCGAATCTATCCTTAGACCATACCTTTATAAAATACAAAAGATAAAAAATGCTGAGACAATGTCTTTTCTCCTCTATTGTTTTCATTATGTTATAATTCAGGTATAAGTACATTTTGAAAACATAACACATCCTTTTAACTTAAAACTAAACCTATAAATGAATTTTAGTCAGAAAGGAACTTTCAGATTCATGTATTTCTACAGCAATTTCTTCATAGAAATGCTTTTAAAGTTTCAGCCTTAATGGGTAAATCAACACAGCATACACCCTAAGCTTATACAATGTTATAGTCCATTATATCTCAATAAAACTGGGGGAAAAAAGCAGATGGGGAAATGATTTGTAGAGGGCAAAGGCCCTACTTTAGATCACACAGCAGGTGCAAGCCAGGGCTAGAGACTCAGTCCCTGCTCCAGCTGAAGGCAGTCTCTATTTTTACGACAGAAAGACCCTATCACAGAGACACAACAAGTCCCTTTTTACATGGTAGGGGATGAATTTGTTTCTCAAATCAGTGTTAGAAACAGTCATCCTTTCTCAGACCAGTAAAAAAATTCCACTATTTTGGAATTGATTTTGTTACGTGTAATTTCACTGGATAGAAAGTGTTAGTAAGTGACAATAAAAATGTTGAGGTTTATAGAAATAACACCCTCACTGGGTGTTCCATTTCTCAATGGAAACTCAATCAGCTATCACAGAGCTGTTCCCACAGCAAGAAATTCTCATCCAATGTTTAGGTAAAGAAAAATAGGCTTTGTTCACTTAGATCAAGGTTCTTTTCTCCCAGACCACAGTGGCCACACCAGTTACTCCAGCATGCACACCTGTCTCAGCCAACAGGAGCAAATGCAGACAGTTATTTCTTCCTTCAAGATGATTTTAAAGTTATTTGCCTGAAAAGCAAACAAACAAAAACTTTATACATACCACTCCAATTTTTAGCCATCTTGAACATATTTGCAGCTCTGGTATACATTTCACAAGCCTCTTCTATTTTTGTGTTTCCTCTGAGAAAAATTTAAAAAGGAGGTTAAGTTTTACTACAGCAACCATCCACATCTCTAATTCTCCCTCCCTCAAATAATAAGCATTTAATGAGCACTTACTATGTGCCAGACAAGTATTAACAGCTGCTCACTCAAAGCATACACTCTTATCCCTATTTTCCAAATGAGGAAACTGAGGCATACAAAAGTAAAGTAACTAGCCCAAGGTCACATAGCAAGAATGCCACAGAAATGAGACTCAAATACAGATCTGGCTGATCTCAGAGCCATGCCCTTAACCAATTTCCATGCATGGAAATTGCAGTTTTAGGTCAATCGGAGAAATAAGAAGTACATTATTCAAATGAGATTAAATTTTGAAGGTTAAAGACATTTTTACCCTATTAATTTTTAAGAGTTTGGCACTATGTTTATTTAGACTTTAAAAACAAAAAAACAAAAACCTAAAGCCAGAGCATAAAAGAAATGCCATGTTTTTTGACTGCTATAT
This sequence comes from Mirounga angustirostris, assembly GCF_029215605.1. Classification (NCBI taxonomy): domain Eukaryota; kingdom Metazoa; phylum Chordata; class Mammalia; order Carnivora; family Phocidae; genus Mirounga; species Mirounga angustirostris. The sequence continues at coordinate 90,256,594 of NW_026991718.1, read as the reverse complement.
TATCACCTCTGGCAGGAGACAAGCTCTTCTCCAACGTGGAAGGGGCCTCAGAGTCCAGCCCATCACCCCATGTGGAAATGCATTTATGACATCCTGAGAGAAGGAAACTCTACTGCTGCTTGAATACATACTGTTCTGGAAAGTTCTCCACTAGACAGCTGATTCCACTGAGGGACAGCTTTAGCTGTCAGACATTTCTTCTTACACAAAGGCAAAAATAATCCTCTGTAACTAGCACCAGAGTTTTCCAATTTGACCTGGTTCTTCCTAAAAGCTAAACTAAGACCCCTCAATAAATGATGTTTCTCTACCTCGTCTATCTACGCTATAAACATAAATAACCAGAAAATGAAGACAAAGTACCAGGTGCAGTGCACATGAGGAATTCAGAGTGGTTTAAGGACATAAGGACTAAGAGAAAGGGGAGATCAAGGCTCACTCTTCAAGAGTAGGCACAATATGAACAAGAGTGAGCACACAGGCATATGCCAGAAACTCAAAGAGGCTCCGAGCTCCGGCAGAGGAGAATGGACAGCCCTGTGTCAATTCTTGTCCCAGTGGGGTACACTGAGGCTCACGTGTGACTTGCACCTTAGGCAGTAACTACTGTCTTACCCCAGGCTAGTTCTTTAACTTCTCTGGGCCTCAGTTTTTGCATGTGTAAACAGCAGATAATAGGATCTATACTGTTGGTCATTATAAAGATCAAAGGAAATAATCCATATATGGTGGCCACTGCAGGGCTTGACCCAGAGGTAGGTACTCAGTCAGGATGATTACTATAATTAGATTCATGTACTGAAGGCATAAAAACTTTTGGGCATATTTGTACAAATAAGGGACATGTCTGCTAAGGGACTTATATCTGAAATATGTAATGAACTCTTACAATTCAATGATAAAATGACCAATAATTAAAAAAATAGACAAAGGATCTGATTAGACATTTCCTCAAAGAAGATATACAAACAGCCAATAAGCACATGAAAAGATATTCAACATCATTAGCCATCAGGGAAATGCAAATCAAAACCACAAATGAGATCTCATTTCACACCAATAAGGATGGCTAGAATCGAAAGACAGTAACAAATGTTAGGGAGGATGTATAGAAACTGGAACCCTCCTATACTGCTGGTACAAATGTAAAATGCTGCAGCCACATTTAGTTAGTTGCTCAAAAGGTTAAACATAGAGTTACTATATGACCCAGCAACTCCACTCCTTGGTACACACCCAAGAGAAATGAAAAGACTACGTCCACACAAAAATTTGTATATAAACGTTCAACCCTAGCATCATTCATAACTGCCAGAAAGTGGGAACAACCTAAATGTCCATCAACTGATAAAAAAATGTGGTATACGCATACAATGGGATATTAGACAATAAAAAGAAATGAAGTACTGATAGATGCTCTAATATGGATAAGCCTTGAAAACATTATGTTAAATGAAAGAAGCCATGAGCATATTGAAGATTTCACTTCAGAGTAAGCAAATCTATAGAGACAGAATACAGATTAGTGGTTGCCTAGAGTTCTGGAGAAAAATGGGGAGAGGCAAGGAGAGTAGAGTTTCTTTTTGTGGCGATGAGAATGTTCTAAAATTGATTGTTATGATGGATGCACAGCTTTGTGACTATGCTAAAAACTACTGAATTGGACACTTTAAATGGATGAATTATACGGTATGTGAATTATATCTAAAGCTGTATCACTCCCGCCCCCCCACACACAAAAAGAAAAAAGCCTTTGGGGGCTATGTCACACAGCGAATGACAGGATGGCGACAAGCCACCCCAAAAATGCAGTGTCAGAATTAGCAAAGCTTTCTTTCAATCACACCTTCATATATTAAAACAACAACAAAACAATTAGCTAATTACCGCAGTGGAAAATTCCTAAGTTTCTGATCTTAGCCGTAACTCCTTGGAGCTAACAAAGGCTTACCACTTTCTTATTTTTCTAAAGTGTACCAGGAATCCTGCACTGTAATTATAGTTCAATCATTCTTATTAAAGGTTTCCAAATAAAACTAGCTTAATTAAAATGTACTTTACCCTATTATTTTTGGAGACAGATTCAGCTAGGAATAATAGAACATCTACATTATGCTAGGTTTTATGCTGGATATTTCCACATGTTATGTCATTCTCATCATTATTACAACCACAATGAAAGATGCTAACTCCATTTGACAGAAGAGAAAACTGTATCTGGGGATGCCTGGCTCAGGTCATGATCCGGGGATCTTGGGATTGAGCCCTGCGTCAGGCTCCCTGCTCAGTGCGGAGCCTGCTTCTCCCTCTCCCTCTGCTTGTGCTCTCTCTCAAATAAATGAATAAAATCTAAAAAAAAAAAGAAAAGAAAGAAAGCTGTATCTGGAGATCAATGGCTCACCCAAGATCATCTAGCCAAGGTCAGTAGTGGAGCTGAACCTGATATCAAGTTCAGTGATCATTATAAAAATAATGAATATATTTTTATAAAAACTTAAGACTCTCACCTCTCCTAAAATAGAATCACGAGAAGTATACTCATTTTAAAAGCACTAGAAAAACTCACTTGTCATAAACACAACACAACTTTAACAATTCATGAAAAAATGTACTTCTGAAATCATTCCAAATGCCTACTGTGTTCTATTCATGTGAAAGTTAATGTTTCTGAGTTTTAAGGACAAATATTCAGAACTCATGTTCAAATAATTCAAATGATTGTTATTCAGAGCCCCCATAAGTGAGGTATAAAGATCCTTGAAAAGAGAAACAAGTTTCTAATGAGGGAATCTACATTGTAAAGTGATACAATATAAGTACAGGGCACTGACCTGACATTAAGAAAAGCTAAACTGAGCCAAATTAACTATTTGGGGAGATTATCCTACCATGAACTTGAAGAAAATGCTTTTTGCGCCACTAAAGTAAACAGTGACCAGCCTAAGAACCACCACTGCCACTACCATCACCTCCACCACCACCATCACCACCCCACCCATGCAGCCCCAGCTGACCCCACCAACTCTCAATTCCAGGGGCAAGGCTGACTCCCTTCCCTTCTTGACCATGCTTATTTAGGAGACATTCACTGAGATCAATAAGTGTCAGAAAACACTAAGAAAAGAATGTTCTTGGGGCACCTGGGTGGCTCAGTCATTAAGCGTCTGCCTTCAGCTCAGGTCATGATCCCAAGGTCCTGGGATCGAGCCCCGCATCAGGCTCCCTGCTCAGCGGGGAGTCTGCTTCTCCCTCTGACCCTCCCCCCTCTCATGTGCTCTCTCTCTCTCAGTCTCTCTCTCTCAAATAAATAAATAAAATCTTTTAAAAAAAAATAAATAAATAAACAAAATCTTTAAAAAAAAAAATAAAAAAGGAATGTTCTTGCCCACGAAGAGATCAGAATACTGAGGAAGAAGTATTTAACTTCAGGGCTTGGAAAAAAGATCGGAGTGCCCATCCCACCTCCCATGTTCCACTGAAGAAACGTGGTCAGAGCCACAATATGTCCCACCAGGAGCCAGTGAACCACAGAGCAGTGCCTTGAGCCGAGCCTGCAAGTCCCTGCCTCTCTTTACAATCCCATCCTGTCTGTTCCTATTCAGATGCTGGGGGGCACAGGGAGGAGAACCCAGCCTGAGAAACTATAGCCCATTATTTCAAAGAGCTCCCATAACATCTACATACAGATAAGTCATTGTTCTTTTAAAAACCAATTAATCCTCAAATAATCTGAAGTCTTGATTTTTCCTCATCCTGAATAAGAACTATTTTTAGAGCACTACAAAACCCTGGCAACCATAGTACACGCTCTTCTAGGACTGTGGGTGGAAAGAGGGGGACGTTAAAGTAGCATCATGGAGACTAATGGCACACACATCATGAGATGTACCCAAAAGAAAAGGAGGCAACTGCTGAGGGAGAAATAAAGTTGCTTCTAAAATCACAGAGTAGCAGAGAAGAAATATAAAAAGTGACACAGTGCTGTGAGAATGTGAATGCAGAACTAGAGACAAAATTCAACTCCCATCATCGGAGTATCCTGAAGGGATGTCAAACTACATTAGGGGACTACAAATAGGAATCATTTTTCCGAGTGCCTGGGACCCGTGGGGGAAACCCCACCAACTAGGACAGCTCTTTACTTTCACTATTTATGAGCAACATTACTTTAGCCCTTAGGCTGACCCTGGGGACAGAGACCAGAACAGGGCCTGGCACAGAGGTCTCAATAACAATGCTGACCGTTCAGGGTCTGGATGGAAGAAACTACCCACATTACATTTTCTGGGAAGTTTTCCCATATATCATTCAAAACAAAAAGCAAACACAACAAGTATCTGGAAAAGGAGAGAAAAATTCAAACTCTGTTTAAAATATCTCTACCATTAACAGAAACACTGTTTCTCTACTCACAACACTTCTGACACCAAATGTATGGGTTTTCCACATCAAGCAATTCTCCAGTTCTCTGCAGGCACCAGCTAGGTGTCCTACAATTCAATTCAACTGTGACACTACCCAGAGTCAATGCAAACCCCACAGGATAAGGGCCCAGTGCCACAAGACTGCCCCCACTTCAGACAACAATCTCAAGTAGTGGGTCCTCAAGATACTCACATCTCTCACTTGGCTAAAAATCAGGAGTTCCCACAACCCCCTCCTCAAATTTGATTAATTGGCAAGAACTCACAGAACTTAGGAAAACACTTTACTTATGATCACAAATGATATAACTCAGAAACAGCTAATGGAAGAGATGCACAGGGCGAGGTATATTGGAAGGGAGTGCAAGGAGCATCCACACCCTCTCCAGGGGCTCCACCTCCCAACACCTCCGTGTTCACCACCCCAGAAGCTCTCTGAACCCATCATTTAGGGTTCTGGTAGGATTCTTCACTACACAGGCACTACTGATTAAATCACTGACCACTGGTGATTAACTCAATCCCCAACCCCTCTCCTCTCCTGGGAGGTTTGGGGGTGGGGCCGAAAGTTCCAACCCTCTAATCACATGGTTGGCTCCTCTGAGGACCAGCCCTCATCCTAAAGCCACCTAGGGACCCCAAAACAGTCACCTCATTAGCATAAACATTAGTATTGTTGAAAGGGGCTTATTATGATACAGAAGATGCTTCTCTCACCCTTACCACTGAGGATACCGTAAGCACTTTACAAGTTCTGTGCCAGGAACCAGGGATGAAGAACAAATATATATTTCTTATTACATCACAACATCACAGCCACATAGAACTATTTATTCTATTTTTTACCTTACAAGAGCAATTTTTTTCATCTGTACTTCATTTTTTCATTAAACTTTTCTAGATTAACATAACCATTTCAAGATTAATTTATTGCTGGGTTTAATACATTTCTAAAGAGTCCAACTTCTTTCATGCGATGCAGAAAGCAGAAGTATCTGCAGCAGGGAGGTGCACAGGCCCCAGGGAGATGCTCTTCATCAAGCTACCTTGAACTCTTATCCCAAATGCCTGTAAAACCACTAGACTGAGGTCCTTTGTTTTTTCAGGAACCAATAACAGGAGTCGTGCCAAGGACACAGGCTTTGGATGAGGTGAGACAATCTACAGAGGAACACTGTCATTTATTAGCTAGGTACTGCCAGCCCAGAGCAGGCAGCCCCTCCTGGGTCTCAGAGAAATCCCACCAGAGCCGCCCACAGAAGCTGAGCAGGAGTCACACCTCTACCACCAATGCAGTCTCAGGGCTCTCTGCCTTGGACTCTGGATTCCATTTTCTGAGAACTTTTCACTTTATTTCTACTTACTTAAGAAAAACAACAATCCTAGATTTTCAGACACAGGAAGCAATCTGAGACATTTAAGGAATGGCTGACAAAAGTATCTGTGTTTAAGCATAATTTCCTGAAATGAAGTTTATGAGAACATGTACAGCAAAGAGAGCTAGTTGGTCTTTATTTTGGTATTAGTCCCAATGCCTCGACTTGATATGGAGAGTCACCTTCCTTATAGAGGGGAAAATGTGTAGCTGGGCCTATTAATAAAACAAGTCAAGATACTTAAATATACAGGAAAGCTAAGAACAGTAGTTATTGGATGAACTCAGAAATGACACGTACAACATGACTTACCACAAGAAGTTTTCATATTTAATTTCCATCTTTATGAAAATTCAATCTTCAAACTGAATCTCAATCTGTAAGAAATCCTGGTGAAACTTGTGAATCCCACAGGATAATGGTGGCTGCCTAAATACCAACTTGTCCTTATGTCCTCCAAACCCAGACAAATCAACAAGCAGCAGATACAACCATGCCAACAGCAAAACTAGGAGACAGAATTCAACAAGACAACTGGAGAAACTAGCAGAGCCAGTGACACTGCTCCCCTTCAGTGACACTTCCTCCTCCTTCCTCTCAGGAGGAGATGCATGGACACAAGAGGGGGTCCAGCAGGTTCCCACAACAGCAGTTCACTGACAGCAACACCCTAGCAAGGAAGGGCTGCATAGTGGGGGAACACAGAGACCAGGTGTAAGACCGAGAGGGTCAGAGCACTGGAACTGGGGAACTGGAAGGGGAGCTTGGCTAGATGTGGTGGCCTCCAGAAGATCCCACTTCTGGGAGAGGCAGAGGTAGTTCCACAGAAGCTTAGGGAAAGAAGGAAAAGAAAACCAGTGATAGAAATAAACTAAGAGTCTTATGAAACAAAGGAGAATCAGAGCACTGGGAGTAACACCAAGCCCCTACCCACCCCTCCCTGAAACTTTTCATCAAAAAAAAAGTCCTTAATGGTGTCAACAGAAGAGAGGATTTAAACTAAGAAACCTGTGAAAGCACCCAAACCCCTCATCTCCCATTGCAGAAACACATGCTATTATGAGCCCAAGAAACTCCAAGACACTCTAAACAGAAGAACGCAAGCAGCATCCACACAAAGCTACCATGTAAGAAGTAAGAATAAAACCTTTGCAGCTGACCAAAATGTTCCCCCAAACTACCACAAGGCAGAGGAGAACAATTCCATATAATTTAAATATCATTAAACATTTACAGATATGAAACTACATCACAGGTCAGAAATTCAAAACTCAGAATGCAAGAGCATGCAGGGGACCAGAATATGCCACCCCAAAATACACCACTTTGGCATAAAGATTATTTTGAGCTAGGGGAAAATGAGAATAGCAGATACAGAAAGATATCTTCTCAGAGCTTCCCCTATCTGACTAAATGCAGAAACTTCTAAGAAATGAGGAATGCCATAAATCCCCTCTCCTGGGAAAGTTTTATGGCCATGAAGCAAATGGAACGTTCATACAGAGATGGGCCTGCACAAACAAACCTTACTCCTTCGTTTCCCAGGGTGCTGCCCTTGGAAGCCTAAAACCTTTTGTCCTGATACTTCTCTACAAATACACTGTTCTTTGTTAAGAAGCTATAAGCCCAGTTCTAATAACCCCTTTGAGTTACTCATTGCTGCCATGTTCAATAAACTATTTTTTCTTGTCAGTCTGTCTGAAGAACCTAGGAGAGTAGAGAACAAAGGTGAAGTTCTTCCTTCCCTACATGCACACAAAAAATAAAACCAGGAACTCCTATTTCAAATTATAGAAGGAAAGAAAAAAAAAGACCAAGTCATCTCAGAAATGAAATCTTAGCTAGAACATACCTACGGGGAGAACAGATTTTATTGACACTGAGGAGAAAAATGAAAACAGCCAAGAGCATGGAAATGGATTCGAGAAAAAATGATAGGATAACTGGAGTCCCTGAAAAGGAGACTAAAACAAAACAAAATATTGAAATAAGATTTAAAACTACAATTTCAGAAAATTTTATGGAAACAAAAGAAGATATGAATCTAAGTACTGAAAGGGTCTGCCATGTACTGGGAAAACTGACCCACTGAAACACATCTAGTAAGATTATTAGATTTTATACATCAAGAAAATCTCTAGGCTTCCAGGCAAAGTCACTTACAAAATTAAGGAAATCAGGTTAGCTTCAATTAGACTTCAACAGCAACACACAAAGCAAGATGACAGGGGAACAATATATTTGAAGAAACTCAAGGGAAAAAAAGTGTGAGTCAAATATCACACAGCCAGCCAAGCCAACCAATAAGTACCACTAATCGAAGCAAGAACTTAAGGAATACCACACTGGCTTCCAACTATGGAGATAACTAAGGAACATCAGTAAAAAGGCTGGTGGTGGTGGCACTGAATATGTTTTACTACAGATCAAAGAGGAAAAAAAAAAAGTAGAGACAGGGTAGAAATATAAAATGGAAACATCTGTTCCAACAAAGTACAAAAAACTGAGCCCTGGTCTTCCCACACACATAAGGTGGACAGGGGAAAATTTAGAACAGGCTCAGGGACTGGCACATAGGTAATGGGTGTTTTCCCACATCAAATACTAGAGGCCTACTACAGCTAAGGACATTTTAAAAAAATTCATAGTATAAAGGTTACCAAGTAGAACAAAAATACAAAATTTCCAAAAAAAAAAAAAAAAGGAGAAAAGAGATCATATGAAGAAAGAAAATTAAAACATCATACATAATTAATATAAAGACATAATAAATATAAAGCAAGATGACAGATTTAAAAACCGATCACATACCAGTCATACAAACAATGTAAATGGACTGAAGATTTTTAGATTTGCTCACAAAAAAGCCAACTGTGTGCTCAATAGGAGAGATACAACTAAAATAAAGCTATTCTGAAAGGCTTAAGATTAAAAGGACGTCAAAAGTATACCACATACATCAACCAACTTTTGTTTGATTTGTTGCAACCAGAAATAACCCTCAAATCTCCAAAGGCTTCTTTCTCACTCACTTTACCTGTTACTATAGGCCAGTTGTGCTGGTTCTTTCTCCATGTGTCATCTCTCTATTCTGGAATGTAGCCCTATCAGAAGTGCGTGTGTGTGTGTGTGTGTGTGTATTTTTTTTTCCAACCAGGACAGAAGCAAGGGATGACCCCTGCAGCTTCTGCTCAGGTAGAGTGTGCATCCCCCTTCCAACTCCCTCAAAGTCAGTCACGGGCCAGAGCAGAAGACTCAGTGGGGTGGGGAAGCGCACTTTGCCCAAAGCCAGGCAGCACAGGTCACATGGCAGCAGGCAGAATGTATAATCCTCTTACATAATACAGTCCTCAAGCAGGCAAACGCAAATAATAAGAAAGCAAGGATTGCTACCCCAGTATCAGACAAGGCAGAATTTGGGCTCAAAAATACCAAATGAAAGAAAGAAATTCACTCGTCAATGCTAAAGATACAATTCATAATGAAATTATATTAGTTGTGAACATCTACTTACCAAAACATAGTAGCCACCTTCATAAAGCAGAAACTACAAGAAATGCAAGATAGACAGAAATGCACTTATAAAAGGAGATATGACTATACCCCTTTTAGTCCAAAGCAAGTCAAGTGGACAAAAAACACAGATGTGAAAGGCCTTGACAACATAATCAAAATCTACATCTCAGGGATCTCTATCAAGGCATACAGTCCAATAAGAGAACATCTACCTTCTTCGCAAGTGTGCAGGGGCCATTCATAAACACCAATCATATATCAGGTGGCAAAGAAAACCTTAGTAAGTTCTCTGATGATAATGAAAGAAAACTAGAAATCAAAGCACCTCCACCTTGAATACAACCCACAAACTCTTGAGTTAAAGGGGAAACGAATTACAATAAAAAACACTATATATCAAGATCAGTGGGGGGGAAAACAATTTAAAACATTAACACAGTTTTAAAGGAAAATTCATCCATGAGTATTTGGATCCATATAAATAATAGAAATAGTGAAATAAATACCATCTTCCATCCCCCCCAAAAAGCCAGAGGAAAAAATGGAAGAAAGCAATAGAGTTAAAAGCAGAAAACAGGAAACTAATAAAACCTGTGAGTCAAAATATTAGTTGTTTGAGGAAAGAGATCAAAAGAATCAAGAAAGAAAGGTAAATGCACAGAGAAGTGACAAAGGGAAGTAACTACTGAACTAAAGAATGTTCAAAAAAGTCAGTTTAAGGGTTCCACTTAAATCTTCAAAGACCATAGCATGGGGTAAAAGGAAAATCTCTACATTCTTTTTATGAGGCACCTGTAACATCGATACTTCAACCTGATGGGCTACACACAAAAGAACCATAAAGAAAATAATTAAAAACAGAATCAAATAGCACATTAAAAAATAATACATTATAATCTACAGGGGTTATTCAAGGAATGACAGGACAGTTTATCGTATTAGTAACTAAGGAGAAAAATCATGTTTGTCTTCACAGATATTAAAGAGGCCTTCAAAATATAACTCTCGGGGTGCTTGGGTGGCTCAATTGGTTAAGTAAGCATCTGCCTTTAGCTCAGGTGATGATCTCAGGGTCCTCGGATCAAGTCCCCTGTCAGGCTCCTTGCTCAGCAGGGAGTCTGCTTCTCCCCCACCCTCTGCCCCTCCCCACCACTCATGCTCTCTCTCTCTCCATCTCTGTCTCAAATAAATAAATAAAATCTTTTTTAAAAAAATATGACTCTTCAATCTCTAATAAAAACACTCATTAAAACAGAAGTTGACAGATACTTCATCATGAAAAAATATGTACTTTAAGCCAAGAAGTAATAATCTATCAGTTATTTCGATTTTAATTACATTACCATTACTTATAATAAGCTCCATTTAAATACAGAAATGGTTAGCATTCTGAAATTCTACTTCCAATGTTTCCTAACTGTGAACTCTAAGTGTCAGTCGCTGAAAATGCTTTGAAGGTACAAAAGCTTTAGTGATCTTACCATCTAATCAAATGAACACAAAGTGAAGCATAAGAACAGACTGCAAAGTCTCCTAGAACTTGGATGATCCTCTGTCCTGACTGGATGGACAGACAACCTTGGCTTATACCCATCTTCCTGGCATCTCAAAAATATCCCAACTTGAACAACCTACTCATGGCCATTCTGTAACTCACAGAAATAGGAAACTATTGGGGAAAAAAAAAAAAAAAAGAATTACAGTTTAAATATGTTATTCATATATAAAAGTTAATACTTAGAGACTGACAATTAACTAAGTAAAATCAGGAGGTGAGAGAAAATGCAAGGCCATGTAACTATTCATTTTTAGCAGAATCATTAGATACTGTCTAAAATTAGTAAGTCAGGAAGTAGAAGTATTCCCAAATTATTTAGAATTACAGTGGTAACCATCAGAGGAATTAAACAGGAAGTTAAAAACCATTACTTCTGGGGAGTACGATTTAGGAGAGGGGAGATTCAGAGAATACTTTACTTTTTAACTGGAACTTTTCCATAGTCCTTGCATTTTTCTCACATATGTAGTAGCTACGACATTTATAATAAACACATATTTAGGTAAAACATAGAAGAACGTGACATAAACTCCCTTTCACTCTGTTGCCTTTGCTCTTGAAACCTAAAGAGTAAAAGAAAAAAATCAACATGGTAGGAGCATTCACACACTCTCTCCACCAATATTCACCAAGTGCCTACTGGGTGGTACACACCGAGTGAGGTGTGGGGCAACAGCAGTGATATTAAGACAGACACTCACCAGGAGCTTACATTCTGGAGCCACATACCACCATGGGTCCTCCCTACCTCTTCTAAACAAGTGCACCTCATGGGGCTCACAAGAATGAGAACAGATGGTGAACACTGCAAATGTAAACAGAAAAAGGCCAATCTAGAAAGATTTTACCATTTGATAAACAAGCTATAACTTGGCAGTAAAACTAGAAAACAAAAAAACAAAAACAAAAAATTTTTTTTAAGTGGGGAGTGGGGAGGGAACAGTGGGAGAAGGAAAAAGAAAATCTCAAGCAGGTTCCACACTCAGCAAGGAGTCGGACTCAGGGCTCAATCCCATCACCCTGAGATCATGACCTGAGTGGAAACCAAGAGTTGGATGCTTAACCGACTGAGCCACCCAGGGGCCCCTAATGCTTTACAAATGCTATCATATGTCCTCACCACATTTTGGCAAAATTTAAAAAACAACCTTTGTAGAAATAAAGCCAAGTGAAAAACACTGATAACTGATGGCCTACAATATTTAAGAAATATTCCCAATTTTCAAAAATAGCTAAGAAATTATAGACTCATAATTGCATCAAGATAATCCAATAAGGTCTCTCATTAAATTTGACACTGCCAAATTCATGGCTCTTTACAAGCTTTACAACTAGGCAACATCCAAAAGCAGGAGAAGACAGCATTAGCCATGCAGAACATCTTCCAACTGCCATTCTTAAGCAGCCATTCTCTTTGATGTGCACTGTGCAGGCTATCCCCAATCTGGCCTCCTATTAACAAGGAGAAGATATAAGAGAGACCTTAGCAATTCAAAACTACTTTACTGTCATACTCAGGCCAGTTTAAGATCTTAATGGCAGTTCATTAAGATTCTACAATTGAATTCGAAAAATTCCATAGCTCATCCCTGGGAACAAATGAAATGAAAACAGAACTCTTTTGGTGGTAGTTTTGCTATACTATGCTAAGCCCTTCAGAAAGAGTAAATTTTAATTCAATACCACAGCTATGAAAACACACCACTGTTTAACTGGCAGTCAAGCAGAAAAGCAGAACACCCATAATAGGTATTTTGTGATGGTTGCATCCCTCAGTGGCTCACTAACATCTTGCAGACAAGCATGGGACTTGTGTCTTATACACAGAATACACAATTGACCTTTCCTCAGGAATATACAATGTATATTTTCATTTAATCTTACTGAAAGCAACAAAAAAGATCAATCGAATAGTAGTGAGAATACAGTATTGCCACAAAACCTGTGTGGGTGGTGGATAAACAGGGGGTGAAGAAGATAAGCTCCTAATACATTTTAATCTGCAGTTAGGATAATGAGAATGAGTCCATGGGAAGTATGCTGCAAATCCTGAGCATCTTCTAATGGCTGCAACGTCCTCAAAACAGCATCACCTGTCCCCTTTAAAGCACTAACTGGTCAGCTCTTAAATACATGGGGCTTGGACGATACTGATGATAGGTTGGTATGTGTGTTCTGTTGATTCAGGAGTCTGACATGGGAAGATGGACTACACCGTGGTGTCAAGAAAGGATAACAAGTAGATGGGAAAATTCTACACTAAAGGAAGGGTGGCAGGGTGGACTAACATGTGCTCCAGCCTAGAAGGATGAGGACAGGTATAAATGATGCCAGATATAATGGAAGATTCTGAACATCTAAAATTGATACAGAATCGGCCTTCCTACTGTAACTGACAGAGAAACTAGGCCTAGTTTTTGGCTTCAAGGATTATATACTATTAAAACTCACAGAACCCTGAGTACTCGTCTTCCCTAAGCTTTCCTGGAGCCAACTATCACTGAAAATAACAGTTCCCCATAGGATAAATAACACTTAACATGGTACAAAACTCTTTCAAATCTTTAATTAAAAGACCAGGGGTGCCTGGGTGGCTCAGTCGGTTAAGCGGCTGACTTGGGCTCAGGTCATGATCCCAAGGTCCTGGGATCGAGCCCCGCATTGGGCTCCCCGCTCAGCGGGAAGCCTGCTTCTCCCTCTCCCACTCCCCCTACTTGTGTTCTCTCTCTGTCAGATAAATAAATAAAACCTTTAAAAAAAAAAAAAAAAAAAGACCAAAGATCTAGTCCTAAAGGTCTTTGGCTCTGAAATTCTGGCAGAGTCATTTAATCTGTCTGGCTCTCTGCTTCCTTGGTAAATAATGGCTGACAATTTTGATGAATATGCTAATTAATATTTCATAATCACCATCTCCAATGGTCCTAAATGTTTTATAAGCATAAAACACTGAACATCACTGAACCCTCACTATGAGATATACTATTATTACCCCTTTTTATAGCAGATGAAACTAACTAACGCATGGAGAGGCTAAGCACCTTGCCCCCCATCCAAAAGCTAAGACATCAACTGGCCTGCCATATCCAGGCCAGGCCTAGGATGCAATGACTTGTGCAAACTAAGTGTGAAGAGTGAAGGTGAAAGTCTTCCTATACCTCCTGTCAATGAAACAGGTGATCAACAATCAAGGAGAAAACAGATGTTTGTTTATAAACAAAACCCTTTTCAAAATCCTTTTAGGATTACTGGCTCAAGACTTGGCCTAGTTTCACAAAAACAATAACGCAACACCTCTTCACAAAAAGGAGGGTTCCCCTGAGACCAGTATCAAGTGCTGTAATGTTTTCCTTTTCCAATTATAGATTCTCTTCCAGGGAAGTACATCCTGACTTAAAATCTGCTGTGACATTAAGATCACCTCTAGGCAGGAGGTGCTAGGACATTAAATTTTATTTGAATATATTTTAAATGTTTTGTGAATCACAGAAAGGAGCTATTGTTTGGTGTCAACATCAAGTATGAGGCAGTACTCCTTAAGTACCAGCGTATATCAGGGTAATGTGTAAAAGAGGAACAACTTATGATTAATTTGCTGTGTTTGAACTACACAGCTTACGAGAAATTTAGAAACCAGCTAGGATAAATGCCCTTTGAGAGGTTCCTGAGGAAAGGAACCCTTACCTTTATGCATCTTTGCATCCTGTACTACTGTGCACTGCATGAAACCTGTATCTAAGCATTTCCTGGAAATGTTTTCACAATGGTAAAGTGTTATATTATAATCAAAAGAATGAAGGTGGCAAAACAAGCACATTCCAAACTGAATTTAGTACAGAAATAAAACTCTAATAATGTAACAATTAAGTACTGGTCCTTCTCAAAAATAAAAATATGCTCTTGCTGTCAGCAGATCTTTCACTTTCAAAAAGAAAAGCAACAACAACAAACCACCAGGAAATTTCAGCCTCTCTAATCCTAAACAGCTGAATCATTCACATGTTCAAGCTCTGCTTTTTGGGAGGTCCGAACTTAAGACCTTCCCTAGGAGAACATGGAAGAATTACAGAAAATTAACGGGATTTCCCAAAGACGCCGACTTAGACAGGAACTGCGTTATCCTTAATCAAACAGGAGGCACTGGCAAACCCATCAATCACTGGTGAAGTAAAAAGACTATGCTGAGAAAACGCATTCGTTCTCCAACGAACATTTATTAAACGTCTACTTGGCGCAAGGCAAACGGGCACACGATCTCTGGAATGGGGGCGCCGCGCCAGTCTGCTCCTCCGGGGGACCCACCTGCCCAGCCAGATGCGCCCAGACGCATCGGCCAGGCGCCGGGGCGGGGGGGGGTCCCCGGACCCGCCCCTCCGGCTCCTCCTGGGCTCGCCTCCCACCAACACGGGTCTCCGAGGGACGCGGCTTCAACCGTGGCGAAATGAACAAATCTATCCCGCCGTGACGGCGACTGCACCCCTCCAGGCGAGGCCGTGGGACGCCCCCCCCCCCAACCAACACGGGGATAACGCCGGGGCGGAGGGGGCGTGGGGGCTCGGGGGACTTCAGGGGATGTCTGGAGGGTGTGTGGGGGCTGAGGAACCCCGAGGGATCCTAGAGGTTCCAGGGGACGTACGGGGGTGAGGTCTGGGGGTCCGAGGGGATCTCTGGGGGGCGCGCGGGGTTGCTGAGAGCCCCTGGGGCGTTCATGGTAGGGTCTCTGGGAGGCTCTAAGGCTTAGGAGCTCTCTGGAAGATGCAGGGGAAATGAGGGCCCACGGGCGTCTCAGGGGAGAGAGGGGATTCAACTGGACGCGCGTGGGGGCGGCTGGCTGGGGAGGGGGCCCGCGACGGAGACCGCACTCACGGCACTCGCGGTCTGGAGCTCACCCAAAGAGCCCTCGGAGGAAGGAGTGGGAGGCCTTGACTCGCTTCTCAGCCTCCGCCATCAGCTGCACCGCCTCACGCTCCTTCCCCGCGTTGTCCATGTCGCCCGCTGCCGCTGCCACAACCTCCTCACCCGGCTCCGACGCGCCTTCCGCGCCTTCTCCCTTCTCTCCCAGAGATGGGGAGCGCAGGCGTGGTGCGCAAGGCCTGTCGGGACTTGTAGTGCCGGGTCGGGCCCTGGAGGCGGAGATGGGCGAGGCGTCAACTACAATTCCCAGAAGGCCGCAGAGCCAGGCGGGGTGGGGATCGGAGCTTGCAGACTGCCGGCGCCCGGGATTTCGGGGCGAGGGGCGTGGCTCTCCGTAGGGGTCTTAGACCAAGGTGAACTTTAATCGTTTAGTATGCGGGGAAATGGGAGATGACGCGTGGCTTTGTAGTAAGGGTAACCTCAAGCACGCCGCATCACGTTGGTTCAGGAATCTCTTGCTCACCACGACAGACACCTGGCAATGGGATGGATGAGGAAACGGGGGATAACAGATTGGAACGTTCAACCTACGCGCAAGTTCTGCAAAAGGGAATCTAACGCAGCCACCGAAAGCAATTTCATTAACCATGTGATGCCCATCCACCCACCCACCCACCAGCCACAGCTGGAAGAAAGAGCCATTTTTATCTCCAGAGCAAGGCGTTTACGAATGCATCATTTTCCCCAATATAAATTCAGTTATTTTTCAGTCTCTCCGTATTACAACTTAATGTTGGCCCTCTCTTT
Organism: Mirounga angustirostris; assembly: GCF_029215605.1. NCBI lineage: Eukaryota > Metazoa > Chordata > Mammalia > Carnivora > Phocidae > Mirounga > Mirounga angustirostris. The sequence goes on along the minus strand of NW_026991718.1, from coordinate 90,240,062 downwards.
CTTGGTTATAAATAAGTTGCATTTATGCTATACATGCATAATCCACTCTTCTAATTGACTGAATTATTTTCCATGGATGGGAAGCTTTGAGCTGTCTTATCCTTTACATGGTGCTGACCGTAGGGGGTGAGTCTTCTGGGGCACAGGCCTACCTGGAGGACTTCTAATTCCCTAGCAGAAGAATCCATAGATATATGCTATCATGTGCCAACAATTTCCAGGCCTGTCCTGGAGGGGGTGGCTTTTTTGTTTGTTTTGTTTGTTTTGTTTTTGTTTTATACAAAATCTAGACCATTTGCATTTGGAAATGCTTAAGCAGAGGTGGTGAAGCACATATGAAAATCACTGCCAAATGAAAATGTGTGACAACGTCAAACTATTAATAAATACACTGTGGGCACTGGCACATGAAATATGTCTAAGAAAATGAAGCCTGTTTTTAGAGAGCAAGGCAATGAAGGCCAAACTCCTAGAAAGGTAACTAAAGCATATGTCGCAGAGTTCATACACTGAAGGAACTCTAGAGATGGAAGTATCAGATCTTCAGGCAGAATTTATTTACTATTACTACATGCAATACTCTAACTTTGAAAACCTAATTTGTGTTCTTTTGAAGCAGTATTGGAGAATAAGGAAGCAGGGAATTAGAGGTGTCAGTAAATGTAGGATTAAAGAGGAAAAACTGCAAAATTGGACATAAGCATTTGAAAAGCAGAGCAGTCCATGGGGATTTCATGGAGTGGAGCCAACTCAAAAGCTCCTAAGTGCAGCATCATTATATGGATTAAAGCAGCTCCCAAAGCTGGCCCAAAGTAATGGATGTTCAAGAAATACTGATCCCTAAGCCGCTAGCTGTTTATATCAGGATCTCCTGAGGTTGGAGTCTAGGAAGTGTATATTTTAATAAGAACTCTCTGCACTATTGTAAAGCATACGATTCTAGATTCTCAAATCTGTGGTCAGCTCAAAAGGAGGTAGAATAGACTTCTCTAAGCCAGAACATGCAGCTAGGGGTGGCAGGGTACATCTTGACATTTTTAATATTTCTGGGTATTTCCTTCATTCTCTTCTTTCTGACAGGCACTCCCATCCTTCCCCAGTCCACACCCAAGTAGGGAAAAAACTTCAAACCGTAATTGTTGTGTAGAGCACTTGTTTTCTTATTCCAGAGGCTAGATAAGGGGAGGTGGCAGGGCAGAGAGAAAAACCTCAAAGAATGAGGAAGACTGAGAGACAGATGAGGACTCCTCCAAGCAGGAGGGAAAAGGAGACCTGCTCTGCTGTGGGCCAGGGAGAGAGTGAAGCCCTCAAGTAGAAGCTGTCCTAGAGTAGGTCCAAAGGACCCATGACATACACCTGAGCTGACCAGGATGGTGGCCACTCACTGAAAGAGGCCATTTAAATTTAAATCAAATAATAGGAAATCAAATGCAAAATTTTGTTCCTCAGTCACACTAGCCACATTTTAACTGCTCAATTGCCGCATGTACCTAGTGGCTATCATATTAGAATGCACAAATACAGAACATTTCTATTTATGGCACGAAATTGACAATGCTGGCCTAGACATATCTTGCCTTTCAGCCGCTCTGGACACTTGGAAGAAAAGACTTCAGACAGTTTCTGAGAAGATGGAGCAAGAAAGGAGGAACCTGCACCCTTTACCAGGCAGAACCAAGCAGAACCTGCAGGCCTTTCCCTATGATCAGGGCAGACTCACAGGCATTCAGACTGAATGAACACACAGGAAGTTAAATTGGAATGTCGAGTGTCCAACTGTTCACCCTGAGAGGTGTTCTGCAAAGGCAAGGCTGAAGCCATTTGAGAATAGCCTGCTGTAAGAGAGGCAGGATCAGAAAATGATCTGTGTGAAAAACAAGGTGTGGCCCTTTGCATGTGTTCACAGAAGGGGGTGCAGCATGGGAAGAATCCTGTGTGGAGACCAGCACCAAGGGAAGGTGCAGTGGGCACAAATGCATTGCACCTCCAGGATTGTCCGGACTGGGATCTGGAGTGGCAGTGCAGGGGCCCAGTGCACTGGGTGAGTATCTCCCATGCCACTGAGTGCAGTTGGCTCCCACTACCCCTGCCTGCCATGAAGCTGAGCAGCAACTACCAGGTCCTGCGTTCACTTAGTGTCACCCACCCCCCTCCCTCTGATTCCAAACTCTGTAGGAAACTTGTGGCCATGACTAGCACTGGGTGTTCCCGTGCCTGGGGGTCCCAACTGCCAGCACCTGCAATTCTCTTGAGGGTTCTCTTTGGCCTTCCAGCCTGCTCTGCTGGAATGCTAAAGAAGTGGGGAGGGCTAATTAACTACATTGACAAGGAAATCAATGCCTCTTGGCCTCCTAGGAGCAGCCCTCAATCAATGAATGTTGGAAAATTGGAAGATAAGTACCCTTCTGGTGGGACAACACTGAGCAATGTTTTACACTCTCTCCTAGGGGTCCCCAGTGGCAGTGAGCTCCAAGCTGCTCACAGTAGAACGTTCCTGTTCTGTACTCTTCACTGACTTTCTTCCCTTGCCTTTCCCCACACTCCTACTGGTGCTGCCTTCTGGGGTTACCGCCCAGGAAATTGCTTTCACTAGAATCCTTGTCTCAAGGTCTGCTTCTGGGAGAACACAAACTAAGACGGGGAGCATATGCACTGAGGACCTATAGATGTGTTCTGGTACCCAGACACAGTCATGGTGTTCATTACAAATTCATAAATCGGTATTGTCATCTGTGGATAACTGTATACTTGGGGTTCCGGTTGTCACTTCAAACTTAGGGGTGTAAAGCTATAGTAGTTGTTTATTATCGGTATCATTTGTGGTTCTGGGGCCCTACTGGGCTCAGATGGGTGGTTCTCACTTGGGGGTCTCTCAGTCAGGTGGTAGCTGGAGCTGGGGTCGTCTTCAGGGCTTTCTACTCATGCCTGCTGCCTGAGATGGGAAAACTCGAAAGGCCAGAAGAGCCGAGGCCCTGGTATCTCTCTCTGAATGTTTACATGGTGGCCAGGGCTCCAAAGGTGCTAGGGGGATGGGAGCCAGGCAGCTGCTGAATCACCTTTACAACTTAAGGTCTCAAGTTCTGAGGCATCATTTCTGTATCCCTGAAGCAAATTGCTCAGGCTCACCTGTATTCAAGGGGAGGGTCTTAAAGGATTTGCAGAGGTGTTAAGTCCACCAGAGTTATATTCAAGGGAGCCTGGTTGCACTGACAAAACTGTGAAGCTGGAGCCCCCAGCCTGGGGAGCAGCCCCTCACCTCCAAGGGCCTTGGAACCCCAGGAGGGTCTGCCCCATCTTCGGCTGCCTTCTCCACTGATATCTCAGACTCAGTAACCTAAGAGTGGCTCAGAGGTGTTGGGAGGGACAAGGCCAGCGCTGCTCCAGTGTGGTCCCCTTTTGAAGGCAGGGAAGAAAAGAATTCATTCCAGAAGGCTCTTCATCCAAAAGCATCAAAATAATGAATTAATGAAAATAAACGTTCTCTATCCATGTTGATGAGGTTGGGCTTCTGCACTTTGTGTAGCTTTGAGGCTAGAATTTAATTACTCTATTTATGGTGATTTTTTTCATTTTCCTCATGGACTTGCAAAACCCGAGAGCAATTGAATGGGGAACTTCAGAGGGATAATTAAATAAGTGGCTTTTATTATATATTTTTTTAACTTTCAAATCAATAGTAGTTTGTGTATGTGTGTGTGTGTTTGAGACATTTCATGCTGTGTCGAAATTGCTACAGCTGTTCCTGAAGACAGCTTTGTTAATATTATTTACCATTTTCTTAAGAAATTGTTCTGTGAAATTTAGACCAAAACATTAGAAAAAGCAAAATTAAATGTACAAAATATCTGTTAGAAGAGACATAGAAAATGGTAAATTAAGTTCAAGAAAATACTTGTGAAAAAGTAATATTATGTCATTAATTAATGTTATTCTTTTCATTAACTGATAAGAAATTCCACCACACAGTTTGAAATTAACTGGATGCCTTTAAAAATGGCAAATAGACATAAAAACCAAGATGACCCAACATTTATTTATATAATGATATATTCTAAGACTTTTCTTCTCAATAGTTAATATAGTTCTAGCCAGAATTATGGTTCTAAGCTGCAGGCACAATGGCTTACAGAGAAAAATGGGTTTATTTCCTGGACTGTTTCGATTTCCTTTCACATTATTATTTTAATGTAATTGATCTAAATTTCTTTAATTAACAGAAATTTTAGGAAAAATTCACCCATTTCTACTCATTTTTTATCTGTATGTTTCTAAGGATACATAAGCATTTTCTAGATGCTACTAGTCTTTGCAATTAAGTGTTAATGGATAATAGTTCATTGCACCAAATCTTATATAACCCTTTCCAAATGTGGCATGTTTGAGTTTCATCCTATTTGCCTATTACCAAAATAGTCAGGTCTGTCCCAAAATAAAGGAAGGGTTTCCTATCAGTGGTCACACTATAACAGGCTTACTTAGGGTGTGGTGCTAACATTTCATAGTCTGAAAGAACTGAGTCTTCATAAGCACTGCTGTAGTGACTGCATTTGAAAATACAGTGAATGCTCAGCATCCGCGGATTCTATATTTGCAAATTTGCCTATTTGCTAAAATCCATTTGTAACCCCCAAACCAATACTATGAATTTCTGCAGTCATTTATGGACATGTGCAGAGCAGTGAAAAATTTGAGTGGCATGATAAACATGTTTTCAGCTCACTGACACTTTTTTTTTAGCTCATACTGTAAATAAGTCTCCTGGTGTTCCTCAGCACAAGAAAGTGGTGCTGTGCCTTAGGGAGAAGGTACGTGTTAGATAAGCTTTGTTCAGGCACAAGTTACAGTGCTGTTGGCTATGAGTTCAATGTTAACAAGTCAAGATATACGTCAAATAAAGTGTCTTTAAACAGAAACACATATAAAACAGTTAATGGGCTGAGAAAAATGTGACCAGAGACTCAAGGGAACCAAATCTGTGATTTCCTGGGGAGCAATGGTTCAGTACTTGTTAACTCAGTGTTTGTAGTGACTTTATAGATCATAGCTACTTTGATTGATGAGAATTGGCTGTATATTGGGAGAGTGTCTGGATAAAGAAAATGAAATGAAGCCACATACAGACTCTCCCTTTCTCAGTCCCTAAAAGACATGGACAAAAACGTAACAAACTAGCAACTCCTCCAGGGAATTAACACAGAGGGAAATGTCCCCGTGTTTGATCACGTCGATCCCCCTCCTCTACGTCCCACTCATTACCTTGCTTTATGCTGCTCTCTGCCCCAAAAGGCTGATCTGTAGGGACTCCACCAATAGGGTCCCATGTCTTCTGACTTCTGGTGCATGAGGCCAGTGAGGTGCTCAGCCTGAGGTGGAGGGCAGAAGGTGAGTGAGATCATGGCATCTGTTCACTGGTCCCTCTGCAGGGTGGCCAGCTGATGCTCCCCGACATCTAGATTGCTCCCCTCATCTTCCAGCAAATGACAGCCCTGTGCCTTGGGATTCACTTGCACCTGCAGCATTGTAAGTACCCCTTGTAAATAAACCTTCCTATTGCGAGTGTGCCTCTATTTACTGCAGGGACCCTGACTGACATGTTCTCCAGCTTGTTGTATGAGGTGCAACCTTGAGACCCAAACTAGAAAAGGCCTGTATGAGAAAGGAAAATCTTGGGCCAGTCTCACTCAGGAACATGGATACAAGAATTCTGAATGAGATATTAGCAAATACACCTGGCACAAAAATATTGATGGTAATGGACATAAGTGTGAAATGCTTAACTTTGAAACTGTTCGAGGTTTTTTTTTTTTTTTTTTTTTTAATTGAAGTATAGTTGACACACAATGTCACATGAGTTTTGGGTGAAAACTTCTAGAAGTTTTAAATGAAAATACAGGAAAGTAGCTTCATGACCTTGATTTCTTAAGTGAGATATCAAAACTGCCAACCATAAGAGAAAAAAATCAATACGTTCACTCCATTAAGATGAAGTATTTCTTTTTAGCGTATAACTCAATGAAAAGACAAAACCACAACCCAGAAAAGATATTTGCAGGAAATATACCCCAAAATAATTATTACTAAGGGTAAAGAAATCCTACAAATCAATGGGAGGCAAACCACCAAATAGAAAAGATGGACAAAGGACTTGAACTTGAACACTTGAAGGTTACAACAAAGTTTTGGCCCTTTTCAGCTTTTGCTGCTTGTTGCTTCAGGAGGATGGTTGCCTGCTCACGGAAAAACAGAAGTACAGCCAGAGCACAGAAACAGGAGAACAACAGTCTGCAGAGCCTGCGTACTCTGTTTTCGCTTTCAAAATGAGTCGTGATGGTTACTTAAATGGAGTAGCCTGTTTAGGAGCTGGTAAACCAGGGCTGCACCAGGGAGAACAGCCGCAGAAAGGAGACCAAAGGCTGCATGAGGACGGTGGCCTGCCGACAAACCCTGTCACTCTCAGTCCCCAGGTGGAAATCCTACAGAGACAGCGAGAATGTTCCATGTCTTATGACATCTCTGACTTTCTCAGCCTCGTGATTTGTCAGGTTTCCTTGTCTGGAAAGGGAAAATGTACACTGAGCCTTTTGGGGCAATGCCAGCTCTGAGCCATCTGTAGTACCACCTTGTCATTGTTGACATTCTGTGCCTGCTGCTGGCCTGCTCCCCAGGACCAGCGGGCATCTCCAGCCAATGTCAGCCATGTCCTTCTGCTGCAGCTCCAGGGATGAGGGCTCAGGGTCTCGGGGCTGCAGTTGTGGCTGCCACTGGTGGCCTAGGCAATGCTCCCCTGCAGCCGTGCTTGGGAGAGTAGTCATGCAGGTACCCAGACTGCAGATTGTTCCTTGCTGGGCTGGCTTTGAAGGGTTTCTGGGGGCAGGTTGGCTCTCAAATAGATTTGCTTCTTGTCAAGGTAATTTCTAGGTCAGCAGCCAGTTTAGAGCAGAACAAGGAAGAGTTTAGATGATAGATAGATAGATTGATAGATAAAAAAAATATGGGGAGAAGAACCCAAATGATTGAGTCCTGTGTGTCAGGCACTGCTAGGTACCTTTTATAATAATCTGATGTTTTTACTATCATGTGATTTTACAGATGAGGTAACTAAGACTCTGAAGGAGCTGCCAAGAAACTGTGGAAGGGCAGCCCCACGTCTGACTCTGCTCTACAGCTCTCCTACTCTTCACGGCAGCCCCTGGCCCCACAGTGAGACCAGAACTGACCAGCCTGGATGTCTGGACTCAGTCTGCCTGGGCAGGGGATGGTCTACCTAGCTACTTGTTCTGGAACATGCCCAGCAGCCTGGGGCATGGATTCTCACCTGCTAGATGACCTCCAGGTCCCTTCCCACTTCGGGGAGTAATGGCACTCCGCTTTGGATTTCCAAAAAGAAGCATATCATGATGAGCAATGGTTTTGACCAGACTGATGAGTGGTCTGTGCAGGCCCAAGAGAACTGGGGTCAAGGAAGAACCTGTGAAGTTCATCTGGGGTGGAGGGGCAGTAATGACAAGGTAAGATAAAGGGGTAGATTAAAAGCCACAGCCAGGAAACTCCCAGTCTCCAGACTCCTCAGCCCAGACAAGCAGAGCCATACTGCCTGCAGTGATAAGATACATTCTCCCTCTGTTTTCTGCTAATTTTTTCCCTGGGAGCAGCCTGACAAAGAATTTCCAAGCCTGGCTGGCAACAGGCAAAACCAGGAAGTTGTGCAGCTCACAGACAACCCCTGTGGCCTACCACCATGTCACCCACACACCACATAGCTGTGGGTTGATCTAAGACAAATCGCATGCCCTTGCCACTGTGACTGCTCCAGCAGTGGCCCTGCTACCAGGTTCAGCCTATGAGTCAGAAGGCCAGGTGTGCTGGGCTTTTGGGAAAGATGCTTATTCTTTCTTAAGCACCAACTACTAATGAGGCTGACTGTCTTCCTCTGAACGGTGTAGCAACAAGTGAGAAGGTGGCCTGGCCCAGGCAGGTGGGAGATGCTGAGGTGCAGTCCTCACTGTTCTCATACTTGCCCCCGTGTGGCTCTGGACAAGGACAGGTTTTTCTTTCTCAGTGCTCTGGGTGCAGTTATGGAAGGGGCACAGTGGCAGCCCCGTCTGTTCCATAGGAAGCTCTGTGCTTATTCTTGCACACCCTTCATCCATCCATCCACCCATCCATCCATCCATCTACCTGTCCATACATCTACTTGTTCATCCCCCCACTCCCCACTTATCCATCCATCTATCTGTTCCTCTGTCCACCTGTCCACCCACTCATCTATCTGTCCATCCATCCATCCATCTGTCCATCTACCTACCCAAATGGCTTTATTGAGGTATAATTGACATACAATAAACTGCACAACTTGATGAGTTTTGATGTGCATCACCTGTGAGATCATCACTATACTCCATACAATGAACACATCTGTCATCCAAAGTTTCCTCATGCCCCTTTGCATTCCCTCCCACCCACCCTTCCTTATTCCATGGACATACACAGACTCCATATTTCTTATAATTTCAGGCTATAACTGTGGCCCCCATTTTCCCTTCTTTTATTGACTAAAATGGGGCTCCTATTTTTCACTTTTCCTAGATGAACATAACCAGCCCACCTTATGTACCTTTATTCCATGGATAATCAGGGTCCCCATTTTCCTCTTATCCCACGACTGTAACCAGACAATGTAATTTCCTATTATTCTAGGGAAATAATTAGGTTCTCTATTTTCCTCTTGTTCTGTGGACATTACTGGGCCATACATAGAGCCAGGGCCTCTACTTCCCTGTTATTTTATGGATGTAACCAAGTTTTATTTATGAGATAATAGAAAATATATGTATTGGCCTCTGCCTCCAGTTCCTGGCACAGAACCCATGAAACCCTTGTAATTTCCTAAGTGGTGAGAATACGAAGAGTGTCTTTTGCTCTAATATTTGACCTTTGATCCTGGTTCCCAGCAGAGAGCTCCTAAAATCCTTGTATTTCCTGGGTGACAGGAGTGCCTTTTGTTCTAATGAGGTGACTTTGGGTGGGCTCCTGAATGGGGGCTGGTCACCAGACTGAATAACCCATGATTAGACACTTGGAATTTTCAGCCCTGCCCCCTATGCTTGTAAGAAGGGAGAAGGGCTAAAAATGGAGTCAATGATAGATCATGCCTATATGATGAAGTCTCCATAAAATCTTAAAAGTACAGGGTTTGGAGAGCTTCCAGTTTGGTCACCACATAAAGGTGCTGGGAAAGTTGCCCTCCATGACAGGGCATGGAAGCCTTGCACCCATTCCCACATACCTTGTCCTACATATCCCTTCCATCTGGATGTTCATCTGTATCCTTTGTCATATCCTTTTACAATAAGCTGGGGAAAAGTGTTTCCCTGAGTTCTACGAGCCACTCTAGCAAATTAATTGAACCCAGAAAGGGAGTCATGGGAACCTTGGATTTATAGCCAGTTGGTCATGAAGCACAGTTGACAACCTGGACTTGCACCTGGCATCTGAAGGTGGTGATAGTGGGGCAGTTTTGTTGGACTAAGCCCTTCATCTGTGGGGTCTGATGCTGTCTCCAGGTAGAGTGGACTTATAGGACACCCAACTGGTGTTGGAGAGAATTGCTTGTGGGGAAAACCCCACATATTTGGCAGCCAGAAGTGTCAGAAAGTGTTTTGCAAGATAGAAAAGGAGACTTGCAGGAGAGAAATAACATAGGGAAGAGCTGAGGTTTTCCCTACCCAGATGGGAAGATGAGTTTTTCCTTTTTACCTACTTTCCCCTTTTCCATAGAAACATCCAGAGACCCTACTTTCTTTTCCACTAATTCCCTGGACATGACCAGGCTCCCTGTGTCCCCTATTAAATGGATATTATCAGCCCCCTCCCATATCTTCCTTATAGACTTTCATAGACTTAACCAGGCCACATGTTTTCCCCTTATTCCATGGACATGGCCATGTTTCCAATTTTCTTCTTATTCCTGAACGTCTAGGGCCTCTATTTTCCCTTTATTTCTTGGGAATCAATCAGACCTCATGCTTTTCCTTATTTCATGGACACTATTAGGCTTCTTATTTTCCTCTTCATTCATGGACATGCCAGGTCCCCTGTTTTCTCTTCTTTCGTGTATACAACTAGGGCTTTTTCTCACATTCCATGGATATAACCAGGGTCCCTATGTTCCCCTTACCACGTAGACATAGTCATTGTCTCTATTTCTTTTTTTATGGACACAACGGGGCCGCCTATTTTCTTTTCATTCCATGGATATGACCGAGACATTCTGCTTGTCCCTTATTCCACTGACATAACCAGGCCCCCTACTTTCCCTGCATTACACAGACACACCCAGCCCTGTATTTTCTCCTCATTGCATGGAAATAATCAGGCCTAATATTTTCCCTTTCTATGAATTTTATCAGGCTCAGTATTTTTCTCTTAATTCATGGACATTGCCAGACCCCTTATTTTCACCATATTCCATGGTCATGACAAGGGTCCCTCATTTCCCCTTCATTTTATGGGCGTTATATCACTGCCTTTTCTCACAATCTATTCTGGATATAACCAGGCCCTTCATTTTCTCTTTATTCCATAATCTTAACCAAGCCCCTGCTTATCCCTTATACCAAACATTATTGGAATCCTATTTTCTCCTCATTCCATGGACATAACCAAAACCACCATTTCCCCATCAAGCTATGGAAATAATCCATCCTCCTGTATTTTTCCACTGATTCATGGATATAATGCTGATCCCTATCTTCAATCTATCCCATGAATCTTATCAGGTCTCCTCTTTTTCACTTATTCCACAGATGTAACCAGGATACCTGTTTTCCCTTTAAGCATGGAATTGATGAGGCTTCTTATTTCCTCTCATTTCCATGGATGTGTTTCTCTTTTTTTCCTTCTCTAGGGACATGACCAGGGCCCCTGTCCGCCTCCTTCCATGGAAATAATCACTCTTCCTATTTTTCCTGAATCCATGGTGTGGTAGGCTGAATAATGACCCCCTGGAACTTGTGAGCATTGTCTTATGTGGTAAAGAAGAAGTTTACAGATGTGATTAAATTCAAGATCTTGAGATGGGCAGATCATTCTGGATTTCTCAGATGGGCCTTAAATACCATCCATATATCCTTATACGAGGGAGGCAGACAGAAGAGGAGGGCATATGCCCGCAGAAGCAGAGATTGGAGTGTTGTGGCCACAAGCCAAGGAATGACGACAACCAGTGGATTTCCCCCCAAAGCCTCTGGAGGGAGTATGGCCCTGCCAACACCTTGATTTTGGTCTAGTGAAAATGACTTCATATTTCTGGCCTCCAGAATTAAAATACAATATATTTCTGTGGTTTTAAGCCACCAAACTCATGTTAATTTGTTACAAAACCGTGGGAAACTAGTATATATGGATACACTTGTACTCTCAATTTTCTTCTTATTCTGTGGACAATTTAGTGTGTTGAATTGTGTTCCCCAAAAATATATGCACAAGTCATTGCCCCTAGTACCCATGAATGTGAACTTATTTGGATATAGAGTCTTTGCAGATATAATTAAGTTAAGGCTCTTGAGATGAGATCACATTGGATTTAGGGTAGGTCCCAAATCCAATGACTGGCATTCTTAAGAGAAAGGTGGGAGAAATTTGAGATAAAGAGACAGATGAGAAGGCCATGTGGAGAGAGGTGAGATTGGAGTTATGCCACCATAAGCCAAAGAACTCCAGGTGTGGCAGATATGGTCCCCCTTTTCTGTTTTATTCTATGGGCATAGCCAGGGTCTATATATTTTTTCTTATTCCATGCAAATTACTGGGGATTCATTTTCCCCTAACTTTATGGATATAACCAAGGTGCATATTTCTTTAAGTAGATCAATTTTTTTTATGTATTTGGCCCCATGTTCATAGATTTTCTGATATGGTCCATTGACTATTACTTTTCCTTCCTCAGGTCCACAGTCCAATGGGTATAGCTCAGGTTTCCAAGGCAGTCTGCACACACATTACTCAGAACCCTTATGCATCTATTTGACAATGGTGCTCCTGCAGCTTTGGCTCAGGGTGTTCCAAAGTGGCCACTTCCATCAGCTGGACAAGTCTTACAAGGCAGGCTTTGAGGGTCAGGGGTGATGTTGTAACAGGTCCTAGTAGGATTTTCACACTGGAGGGTGGTCTGGGTCCCAGGGCATTTGGGGTCTGATAGACCATGGGCTTCAGTGTGTGGGTTCAGAGTCTTGAAAGAATCACCCAGAAGATGTTTCCAAGCACTGACCGATGCCTGACCTGGGAACAGGTTGTTTGGTACATGGATTTAGTTTCCACCACAAACCAAGATTAGTAGTTTTTCCCATTCTCATATTATAGATGAAGAAACTGAGGTTCAGAGATTAACTGTCTCTCCGAGTCACCCAGCAAGGGATCTGAACCCAGGAGAGTTGGATTGCAAGGTAGTACTGCATGTGTGCTCCTTCCCAAAGACTAAGGTCCTATTTATTTTTGAACATTTTAACCTTTATTTTGTGGAATTTAAGAAACAAAACAGATGAACATGGGGAAAGGAAGGAAAAATAAAATAAGATGAAAATCCAGTTATTGCACTATTAGGTATTTACCCCAAAGATACAGATGTAGTAGGGGCACCTGCACCCCAATGTTCATAGCAGCAATGTCTACAATAGTCAAATTGTGGGAGGAGCTGAGATGTCCTTCAGCAGATGAACGGGTAAAGAAGATGTGGTTTATATATACAATGGAATATTACTCAGCCATCAGAAAGGATGAATATTTACCATTTACATCGACATGGATGGAACTGGAGGGTATTATGCTATGTGAAATAAGTCAATTGGAGAAAGACAAATATATAGTTTCACTCATGTGTGGGATATAAGAAATAGCGCAGAGGATCATAGGGGAAGGGAGGAAAACTGAATGGGAAGAAATCAGAGAGGTAGACAAACCATGAGAGACTTCACTCTAGGAAACAAACTGAAGGTTGCTGGAGGGGTGGTGGGTGGGGGGATGGGGTAACTGGGTGATGGGCATTGGGAAGGGCATGTGATGTGATGAGCACTGGTTATATGCAACTAATGAATTGTTGAACATTACATCTGAAACTAAGGATGAAACGTGTTAGCTGGGCGCCTGGGTGGCTCAGTTGGTTAAGCGACTGCCTTCGGCTCAGGTCATGATCCTGGAGTCCCGGGATCGGGTCCCGCAATGGGCTCCCTGCTTGGCAGGGAGTCTGCTTCTCCCTCTGACCCTCCTCCCTCTCACGCTCTCTGTATCTCATTCTCTCTGTCTCAAATAAATAAATAAAATCTTTAAAAAAAAAAAAGAAACGTGTTAGCTAATTGAATTTATTTATTTTTATTTTTTTATTATGTTATGTTAGTCACCATATGGTACATCATTAGTTTTTTTTTCTGTTGTCTTTTTTAAAAAAAAATTTATTGTTATGTTAATCACCATACGTTACATCATTAGTTTTTGATGTAGTGTTCCATGATTCATTGTTTGCGTATAACACCCAGTGCTCTATGCAATCCATGCCCCCCTTAATACCCATCACTGGGCTAACCCATCTCCCCTCCCACCTCCCCTCTAAAACCCTCAGTTTGTTTCCCAGAGTCCATAATCTCTCATGGTTCGTCTGTCCCTCTGATTTCCCCCCCTTCATTTTTCCCTTCCTTCTCCTAAGGTCCTCCATGCTATTCCTTATGTTCCACAAATAAGTGAAACCATATGATAATTGACTTTCTCTGCTTGACTTATTTCACTTAGCATAATCTCCTCCTGTTCCATTCATGTTGATGCAAAAGTTGGGTATTCATCCTTTCTGATGGCTGAGTAATATTCCATTGTATATATGGACCACATCTTCTTTATCCATTCATCTGTTGAAGGGCATCTCGTCTCTTTCCACAGTTTGGCTATTGTGGACATTGCTGCTATGAACATTGCACTGCATGTGGCCCTTCTTTTCACTACATCTGTGTCTTTGGGGTAAATACCCAGTAGTGCAATTGCTGGATCATAGGGTGGCTCTATTTTTTTTTTTTAACTTTGTGATGGATTTTTTTTTTTTTAAGATTTTATTTATTCATTTGAGACACAGAGACAGAGAGAGAGAGAGAAAGCATGAGCAGGGAGAGAGGCAGAGAGAGAGGGAGAAGCAGGCTCCTCACTGAGCCAGGAGCCCGATATGGGGCTCGATCCCAGGACCCTGGGATCATGACCTGAGCCGAAGGCAGATGCTTAACCATCTGAGCCACCCAGGCGCCCCAGGGTGGCTCTATTTTTAAATTTTTGAGGAACCTCCACACTGTTTTCCAAAGTGGCTGTACCAACTTGCATTCCCACCAACAGTGTAAGAGGGTTCCCCTTTCTCTACATCCTCGCCAACATTTGTTGTTTCCTGTCTGGTTCATTTTTGCCATTCTAACTGGTGTAAGGATCTCAATGTGGTTTTGATTTGAATTTCCCTGATGGCTAATGATGATGAACATTTTTTCATGCTTCTGTTAGCCATTTGTATGTCTTCTTTGGAGAAGTGTCCATGTCTTCTGCCCATTTTTTGACTTGATTATTTGTTTTTTGGGTGTTGAGTTTGAGAAGTTATTTATAGATCTTGGATGTCATCCCTTTATCTGTAGTATCATTTGCAAATATCTAATTAAAAAACTAAGATGAAAACAAAGAGGGAGGAAAGTCATAAGAGACTCTTAACTCTAGGAAACAAACTGAGGGTTGCTGAAGAGAATTCTATCCCTGAAACTAATAATATAGTATATGTTAACTAAATTGAATTTAAACCAAAAAATTTAAAGAAATTAACCTTTATTTTGAAATAATTTCATACTTACAAAAAGGCTACAAAAATAACATAAAATATTCACCCCAAATGTTAGCATCTCATGTAAGTACAGTGCAAAGGTAAAAACTAGGAAGTTAACATCAGTGCAGTGCTATGAACTGATCTACAGACTTGATTCACATTTCATCATTTGTCCCACTAATTCTTTTTTTCTGCTGCAGGACCCCATTCAGGATCCCACCTTAACAAAAGTTTAAAAAATGTGGAGTTATTACAGGCTTCTGGATGCAGGTGATGGGTTCAGGGCATGTTACCCCCAAATTTGGCACTTTGGTGCATTGAAGATCTTAAGCCTAAGGAGTTTGAGAAAATGGCGAAGCAGGATGGACAATCTGATCATCCCCACCCCCCACCCAGAGACCTTCTTCCCTAAAAACAGAAGATAAATCTCCCATGTGAAAGGTACCTTCCATGTACCAGGAAGATGGAGGACATCCTTATACCCAGAGATGGAGGATAAGGCTGTATAAACAAACCTTGTTATCTCTTCACCATTTATTATTCCTAGTCCAAACCCCCTTGTCTTGTCTATTCTTCACACATTCATTGTTTCTTTGTCTACAGGGTATATAAGCTTTTTGTTCTGGCCACTTCTTCACGTCTTCATTTTCTTGTGAAGGCTCCATGCCTATACAAAATGTCAACAAAACATGTATGCTTTTCTCCTGTTAGTTTAATTCTTAGGTCCAGCCAGAGACCCAAAGAGGGTTGAGGAAAATTTTTCCTGCCCCAAATAAGCAACACCTAACCTTCAGGGGTCTTCAGGATTAATTTATGAACAAGGATCAGAGTTTATTCCCTCCTCACAGGGAGGCTAATATTACCTCACAAAGATCTGCTGGGGTCACACCAAGATAGCAAGAGCTAGTGCCAGGGTCTGCAGGTACAGTGGGATCCAGCAGGCAGAAATCTGTGGTAAGAAAGGAGGCAGGAGAGTAAAGAGAACCTAGCTGTAAAGGAGGCATAGGGAATAGTTGATGGCTGGGTTAAACAGGTAGAATCCACAATAGGTAAGTAGAATGTATCACACCCTGTCCCATATCTTGATTCCTCATATCCCAGTTCAAATATTACCTTCTCCATAAGTCTTCCCCAATTCCCACCAATGGCACTTCTCTGTCCCATATACTTCTTATGGCATAGCACTATAAAGCTCTGTTCTGGGGGCTTTCTTCCTCGATAAATATGAAGGCAAGGAGAGGGTCTTGCCCATCTTGGCTGGTGTTTAGAAATTACACTTGCCTGAATAATGGAAGAACCAAGTGGGTATCATAAATATGTGGAAAATGTACAAACCTGAAAGAGAGTTGAGCAACCATGCAGGGAGATTTCCTGGGTTGGTCCTTTGGTCAGATTGGGGGCAGAGCCCTGAAAGGATAAGGCTGGGGTCTCAATCTCAATTGGAGGCAGAGCCCTGAAAGGATAAGGCTGAGGTCTCTGGGGTCTCAACCTGGGCAAGCCCACTGGGCAAAGGCCACTGCGGGATGGTGAGTGAGTTGCATTCTGGCTCCAATCCCGCCCTGGCAGGTGCAGTGGATAGGAGTTTTCTGAGGCTGCAAGATGGGAGTTGGATGCTGGAGGAACCCTCTGTTGCTGTTGGCTGCCCTGGTCCTGGAAGCCAGACTAGGTCATTTTCAAAGGTGGGAAGGCTTCCAGGAGAAGTCCATGAGCAAGACAAACATGAATTCAACACTCCAATTCTTCATGGAAACCTACAATAATGCTAGCAATGACACCTACTTATTTCAAGTCGACAAGCTACTTCGAAGTCAGATGCAGGTTTGTGCCTCAGTTCCTGTGGATGTGGGCAGTGCCCACTTGGACATCCGGGGACATGGTATGGCTCCCAGAGAGAATCAAGTGATGGTTTCACCAAGGTGGGGGGAGGCTTCATTTGGGATGAGCATGCTTTGGAGTTGTTTGGACCCCAGACTTGCCTTCACCACGCTTTGAAATGCTAGCCGAATGACTGGAATGAAACCTTACTCTGTTACTCTTGGTCTGAAGTAAAAACAGCTTCTGAGGTTCTCAACTGTTCTTTCTTGGGAAGAATTGCCTTTTGTTCTGAAATTCGTCCTACCAGAGTGACAGCTGATGAAGATGACTTTGTTTCTGCTTTGGTGAAATATAAATGTTCTCTGTAGGTTCCCCCTCAACATAGTTTTTCAGTGTCCAGGGCTGTCAAGTCTGAACTTTCTAGTTGTACTCTATAGAAATCTGGGATTGCACAGGAAATTTTTGGGGGGTGGAAAGGAGAAGAGGGAGTGAGAAACAGACTTCAATCAGATCATCTCTCTTTTTATGTGTTTTGCATACAAAGTTTTTTTGAAATACATCAATTGAGGGTGATCGAGGAAAGAAAAGTTGTTTGAAAACCACTTTCATGGGTCCAACTTCCCTTCAAGTTTACATAGTAAACTATACGTTAGTTAGGGCAGAAGCAATAGCACATTTTAGTTCAATTAACCCGATCTGGAAAAAAAAAATTGACAGAAGAAAATGTCTCTGGCCGGGAGAGAGAGGGGCAATGGGAACAGGAGAAACCAGCAAGGGTGGGGCGCAGAGAGGGGCAGGCAGTGTTAGTGTGACACGAAGCAGGCCTGACATCACAATGTGGACATCAGCCTGTCCCTGTTTCAGTCACATACTCTTGCCCCAAGATGGTGGCTCATCAGGCCCACAAACACTGAGGTGACTTGGACACAAGGTGGCGGCTGTTGACCAAAATTCTTGCCAAGTTGGATTGTTCTCCCAGGTCATGGTTCCCAAGGATAAATCTGAGACTCCCAGGAGGTCTGTCTTGTGGAATCAGTCCATTATCATTAACAGTTAACTCTCGAAGAATAGTTTATGAACAACCTTTTAATGTCATTCAGATGGATAAAAGAACAGAGTGTGTGTGCCCCGACGTAGCTAGGTGACCTGGGTCCTTTTGCCACATGATTGTGTGCGTCCTAATACCCCACAGAGGGGTGTAGGAGGTGGGCCTGATGAGCTGCCTGCACCCAGGTTCCAGGTCCCTCTAATTGTGAGATCTATGTCAAGCGCCATTCATACTCTCCAGGCCTGTTTCCTCACCTGCAAGTGGGCAGAATAAGTGTGAAGCCGCACTTGTGAAAATATTTGTATGACTATGATGATTCCTCTTATTACCTAGCAATCCAGTCTAATAATGAATGCTAAAACACTTTGCACACTGGAATGTCAGTAAAATTTATGGCCAGTGTTTTAGATTTTTCATACCTATGGAGTATGCTGAAGGTCAGTGTGAAAGCCCTGCAAGATGCCAACACCTGGATGGAACCATCGTCCCTTGATGAAGAGCTTGGAGCCCTGCATCCCGAAGTTCTTCAGGTGGCAGATGCTGGGACCAAGATGGCCATAACGCCCTCAGGCCTCCTTCCCCCCCCCCCCGCCCCCCCGCAACCACCCTGGGCTTTTCTGGGGGCACTTTCCTCTAGGGGGCAGTGTGGCTGCTCTCTCCCTCTACCACCACCAGGGAGAGCACCAAGCCCTCTCTGTTGGTTTGACCCTAACATAGGGACAAGGAAGCAGGGAACTTCCAGGAGCTTCTCCCCTCCCCAGGGCAGAGCTCTCTATTCCGTGTGTTGACCTGAGGGACCCAGCCATTTCCAACAGAGGACATGAATCACCAAAGCATTTGTTGGAGTTTCACTTCAGGGTACAGGTCCTGCCACAAAAGGCTTTCCCAGCATCCCTGCCCTCACAGTCCTTACAGCCTGGCACTTGATCATGAGCACAAGAAGACAGATCCCAACAGCTGGGAATAGCCCTGGTGTGTGTTCTGCATGGTTTACACATTCACTGTTTGCATACACCCTAGGAGGAAATTGGCATTCTTCTTCCCATTCTCTAGATGAGGAAACTGAGTCAGAGAGGTGGCAGGGCTTGGACAAGGAGATAGAGTTAGCAGGGGATAAAGCCAGAACTTGAGCACAGTTCTTCTGTCTTCAGTTCTGTTGCTTTCCTAACTCCATAGCTGCTTCAGAGTAATGTTCCCCACACTTTGCTAAAACATTTAATAATTCGTAATAACTTATTTTAAAATTTGCTTTGTGCATTCAGTGAGATGCATGCTTCTCTTTAGCCCATGCAACAACTCCTTGAGCAGGCATAATTATTATCTGGACTCTGTAGTTGAAGAAAGGGAGGCTGCTGGGCATTTGCTCAAGGGTGCAGTGTTAGTAGGAGGGAAATGAATGCCCCAAATCAATTCAGTTTCTAAGCCTGTGTTTTTTAGCTGTGTTTTTAAGCTGCTTTCCATCAGGTTGGTTGGGAAGGAGAGTAGGGAGGGAGGAAAAGGATGAAACGGAGGGACAAGATGCACCCCTATGCATTCTGAGGATCATGTGTATAGATATGGGGGGTATTCTGGGGCTGCCGGGCAGCCAAGCTCAATGTCTTGCCAATCCCTCATCCTGAGGTTGCAAGGGAGACAAGTGAGAAGCCATCTGTGACTGCAAAAGTGAGGCCAGTCCAAAGCAAGGGGAAGGGCTCTGCACATGCTGGGGGCCGACCAAGGGCCTCAGCTGTCATTGTGCATCCTCCAGCTGGGAGGAGAAGAGGGAGCCATGCTTTTACTGGATGAGCTCTGGAAACAGGGATTGTGGCTCCTGGGGCTTCATCTCCTAGGTTTTCCTGGGGAGGGTCAGCAACTGGATGCTTGGAGTCAACACTAACAGTGTTGCTGTTTCTCGGTAGCTCACGACTGGAGTGGAGTATATGGTAACTGTGAAAATTAGCCGGACCAAATGCAAGAGGAATAGCACAAGTAATTCATGCCCCATTCAAAGCAAAAAGAAGCTGAAAAAGGTGTGTGGTGGCAGTCATCTGAGCAGGGATTGTATCGCTTCTCGGCCTTTTGGCTAAGATCAAGTGGAGCAGGGACTTGTGATCAAAGGGGGAAAAGTAAAATTTTAAAAAGTAGACCACAAGTGGACATTGACAGCTTTTCTAGCTGTGTAGATATGGGCCTTAGGGCTGCTTGATGCCATTGGAGGTGCCCAGAGGTGGGAGGAAGGCTCTCTAATTGGGCAGTCTCCCCACCCTGAGCTGTCATAGCCCCGGCCGCTGGCAGTCTCACCCCTGCCCCTCAGGTGAAAGTGGTTTCCTTTCCCTGGGGCTTCACTCTGCTCTCTGCTCATACTCTATATTCCTGGGAATTGTCTAGTTTCCTTCTTGTCTTCCAACCTCTGCCCATCTTTTCTGGCTTTTCCCAGTACCACCTGGTGCAACCACCTGCAAGCTGGCAGACACGAGGGACACTCTGTGCCTGAGTGCAGGAGCAGGAGGACTGGGGCTGTGGGCAGTGCAGCTGTCCCAGGCTGTCCTGCCCAGACTTCATCCCAGCATCTGGCTGGGCTGCAGGCTCCAGGCTCCAGACCTGTTTCAGGTCCCAGTGACTGGGCAGGGGGCACCCAGGGTGACATCCCTGTTCAGGCCAGCCCCACTCTGCCCCCACCATGTGACTGTGAACAGATCCCCCTCACCCATGTGGTCATTGAGCAGACACAGAGACTGGTCCAGATTCCCCAGATAAGGGCTTGTTGGGGGGCAGGAGCTTTTTGTTCACCTTCAAAAAATATTTCCCTGAAGGCTGTTTTCTTTCTCCTTCCACAGAGTTTCATTTGTGATTTTTTGGTGTACACTGTGCCCTGGATGAACTATTACCAACTCTGGAACAACTCTTGTCTGGAGGCTTGAATGCATTGGTGCAAAGATGTATGATAAAAACTTAGATGGTCACACTGTGCACTTTCTATTAGACTTCTGAAGGGCCTCATCCCCCTCAACAGGATCTCCACACACCTGCTTGTACTCACGCACACATGCACACTCATGTGTGCATGTGCACACTCACAACGCACTCATACACAGACACACTCACACATATGCAGACACACGCTCATGCACATGTTCAGTGGCCCTTAGGGGGTGGGTGCAATTTGAACAGAAGGATGTTAACTCTTTGGAGGAAACTCATAGTTTTTCTACTTCAGTGCATGTCTCTGAGGTTTGTTGTGATTCAGGCAATTTCTGACCACCAGCCTGAGCTTGCAGGAGCTCTGTTTCCTCTCCATACTCTCTGTAACTTACGTATCTTTGTGAATGTGGCTGAGGTCCCCAAGTTCACAGGTTCAGTAACTCAATAGAAAGACCCTCAGGACTCAGCACACAGTTGTACTCACAGCTATGACTTATTACAGTGAAAGGGTATAAGACAAAATCAGCGACGGGGAAAAAGTTAATGTGGAAAAGTTCAGGGAACTAGGTGCAGGTTTCCAGACTCCTTTCCTGGTGCAGTCAGACGGTATGCGCTTAATTCCCCAGCAGTGAGTTGTGATAACATGTGTGAAATGTATTTCCCAGGGAAGCTCATTAGCCACTCAGTGCCATGGGTTTTTCCCTGCACATAGGCAGTTTCTGCCTAAGGCGTGTCCAAACTTCAGACTCCCAGAAGGAAAAAAGGTATTCAGCATAAGTTACATTGTATAAACAGTATAGACACAATAAGGTCCTCTCATCACTTAGGGAGAGTTTTATATCAGTGTAGGGAACTGTTTGCCATCCAAGTTCCCACACTCCAACCAAGCCCAACTTCACAAGTGGGCCTTTCCAAGGACAGCAGTCTGGGCTGGCCGTGTGAACTCTTTTCTTCAGAGAGAGCTCCTGAGCCTCCCATGTGCTCATTGTTGGAGGAATGAGACCTACAGCGTCTTCCCTCATGTGACTCATAGTTGAGCAGAGTAGGTGTTCACTGGACCAGAAATGGGGATCAGATGAAGGCTGAGAAACTCCTCAGTGACCAGACCCACCAGCACACTTATAATGGCAACTTGAGAGAGGATTTCCAAAGGGGAAGAGTAAACACACAAATAAGAACCTCAAATTCACCTGAGTGTCTTGAGAGAGAAGGGAGAGTGGAGGTGCAGTGTTAAAGGTGGTGAAATTCTCATGCAAGAGAGAAGCCAGAAGCATCCAGTTCTTCAAATCTAATGTCATTGAAGGCTGAGTGGGTGATTTGCATGGGCCTGCTGTCCTCACTTTCTCATTTGGTTATCACAACAGCCTATGAAATAGCAACTCTCACCTCCATGGTACAGGTGAGGAGCCTCTCCAGATCCTACCATTCTAGCTGAGTTTGGCCTGTTGGTTGAGCTTTTACAAATGGAATCATACAATATATATTCTTTTGTTTCTGGCTTCTTTCATTCAACATATTTCTGTGTAATTGTAGCTCACTTTAAGATTGTGTAGAGTTCTATTTTGTGATTATACCACACTATACTTATCTATTCTACTGATAATGAACTTTATGGTAGTTTCTAGTTTCTAAGAATAAAAGCTATTAAGAATAAATATGCATGTGTGTGTCTAATGGTAGACATATGCATGAGTTTCTGTCGAGTACACAACTAAGAGTGGAATCCTGGATAATAGGATATGTGTACATTCAGCTTTTAGCTAATTTACTCAAGATTTTTTTAACATTTTAAAATTTTTTACTTAATTTGCCTCTCTAATGCTATTTAATTATTGATTTAAACCTTGTTCAACTTCTAAGTTCTTACTTTTAAAAATATCTTTTAGTTATATGACCTAATTGTTTTGTTTGTAGCTTTATTTTATGTAATTTCAAATGATACTTTATTCTTTTAATAATATTTTACCAAACTTTATGGCTTTGCTTTGAATTTTTAAGATTATTTATTTATTTATTTATTTGACAGAGAGAGACACAGCGAGAGAGGGAACACAAGCAAGGGCAGTGGGAGAGGGAGAAGCAGGCTCCCCACAGAGCAGGGAGCCCGATGTGGGACTCGATCCCAGGACCCTGGGATCATGACCTGAGCCAAAGGCAGTCGCTTAACCGACTGAGCCACCCAGGCGCCCTGCTTTGAATTTTTAAAGTGACCTCTTCCTGCTCCACCCACCTGACTTGCTTTTATGAATGGCAGCTAGGAAGGACAGACACAAGGTAGGTCTCTGTGAAAGGAGTGGGGAGTCCAGGCCCTGATGTCTAAGAGACCCAAGACAGTTTTCCTTATCAGAGAGAGGCAGAGAAGGATTTAGCAAAGAAACGTGGAGGAGAAGGTGTGTGAAGACAGAGGCAGAGAGGGTAGTGATGTGCCACAGCCCAGCAAAGCCAGCAGCCACCAGAGGCTGGAGGAAGCAAAGAACAGATTTTCCCCTAGAGCCTCTGGGGGGAGCACAGTCCTGCCAACACCTTTAATTTTAGACTTCATGGCTCCAGAACTGTGTGAGAACAAGTTTCTACGGTTTGAAGTCACCAAGTTTGTGAAAACTTGACGGCAGCTATAGGAAGCTTATACCCTGGGTTTCCTTTTTGCTTTGTATCTCAGACTTGGAGATGAAGAAGGTGGAAACCTGGAAATGACAACAGGGGCAGATAAAAAAAAAAGTCTCAGCAAAAGGTTGCTCTCTCTGGCCAAAAGGCCAGGATGGGGCAGCCCATTATGACAGAGAGCATTTAGATAAGTGCTTTACTCCAGGAAAATACTGCAGGAAAAATGAGGCTCCACAATCCCTTGACCCCCCGGCAAAGGCTGAGTGGGGAATGTAGATTTTCACCCTCTTGCGACTGTAATGAGGAACCTAGCACTCAAGTTGAAATGGTGTCAGAGAAAGCCAAATAGGGTGCCAGAGCTTTTACCTCACTGAGTGTCAACATGCCCCCCCACTCCCTGTGGTGATAGTGGAGGCCACATGGAAAGCCGGGACTTCTGTTTCTCCCCACTGAGCTAGTGTGAGAAGAGGCATGTGGGGAGTAGTGATGAGACACTCCTGCCCTTTCCAGTGAGAATAGTATCAGCAGAGGCCTGGGTGGGGAGGCTGAATTCCCATCCCATCCGACTGTGATGAGGAATCCCCCCCACCTGTGTCAACAGAGCCTGAATGAGGAACCTAGCCTTCAGTCCCCACTTGGCAGTGATGAGGTGGTGTCCCTCTTCCCTGCAGAGCACTGTCAGAGGAGGCCTGCTAAGAGACATATAAGTGAGATCCAGAAGCACAATATGAAAATACCCAGGTTTTAATAGACAATCACTTGTCCTACTAAGAATAAGGAAAATGTCAACTTAAATGAGAAGAGACAATGAACAGATGCTAACATAGAGATGACACAGATCTTAAAATCATCTCATAAGAATTGTGGAAGGAGCTGAGATGTCCTTCAACAGATGAATGGATAAAGAAGATGTGGTTCATATATAAAATGGAATATTACTCAGCCATCAGAAAGGATGAATACCCACCATTTCATAAGGATTTTAAAGCAGTCATCATAAAGTGCTGCAATGATTAATTGTCAACATGCTTCAAACAAATGAAAAAATGGAACGTCTCAGAAAAGATACAATTTCGGCAAAGAAATAGAAGATGTAAAGAAAAACAAGTGGAAATATTAGAATTGAAAAGTACAATAACAAATACAAAATTAGGGGCACCTGGGTGGCTCAGTCGGTTAAGCGTCTGCCTTCGGCTCAGGTCATGATCCCAGGGTCCTGGGATTGAGCCCCGCATTGGGCTCCCTGCTCAGCAGGGAGCCTGTTTCTCCCTCTCCCACTCTCCCTGCTCGTGTTCCCTCTCTCACTGTGTCTCTCTCTGTCAAATAAATAAATAAATAATCTTTAAATAAAAAATTAAATGTGTGGGCTCACCAGTGGAATGGAAGGAATAGAAGAAAAGTAAATGAACCAGAAGCGAGAAGAATGGAAACTATCCAATCTGAATAACAGTGACAAAGTCGACCAAATAGAAATGAACAGAGCCTCAGAAATTGGTGTAACTGTTACAAAATATCTAACACATTGGAATTGCAGAAAGAGAGGAGAGAGGGGGGCTAAAAAACTATTTGAAGAAATCATGGCTGATCACCTCTCAAATTTGGCAAAAGACATAAACCTATAGATTCAAGAAAGTGAGTAAATCCTAAACAGGATAAACCCAAAGCAATTTACAGCAAAACGCATCAGAGTTAAACTTCTGAAATTTAAAGACAAAGAAAAAAATCTTGAAAGCAGTGAAAGAGAAAAGGCACCTTACCTTTAGGGGGAAAACCCCAATTTGAATGACAACAGATTTCTCATAATAAACCATGGAGGCCAGAAGAGCTGCAATGTTTTTCAGGGTCTAAACAAAAAGAAAACTGTCAATCCAGAATCCTATATCCACTAAAAATATCCCTCAGGAATAAAGGGGAAATAAGCCATTCTCACATGGAAGGAAACTAGAGAATTTGCACCAGAAGACCTACATTAAAATAACAGCTAAAAGAAGCTCTCTAAATATAAAGGAAATTTAAAAGAAGGATCTTAAAAAAGGCATCAGAAAAGAAGAACATAAAAAGTAAAAATATGGGTAAATACAATAGGATTTCTTTCTTTTGAGTTTTCTAAATTATGTCTGATCATTAAAGCAAAAATTATATCATTTTCTGATGTAGTTCCCAATGTATGTATAAGAAATATTTAGGACATTTGTAAATGAGGAATAATAAAGGGGTGTAAAGGGAGGTAAACTTTCTACATTTCATTCAAACTGGTAAAATATCAACACCAGCAGACTGACAAGTTATGTATTTATAATGTCATATCTAGAGCAATCACCTAGAAGGCTGTGCAAAGAGATATACTCACAAACAGTATAGATACATAAAAATAGAATTCTTTAAAAAATGTTCAAGTAACTCACAGGAAGGAAGAATAAAGAAAACAGAAACAAAATACAGAGAGAAGAAAAAATAAAATAACAGACCTAAGTCCTTTCAGCAATTACATTTAATGGAATGTGTAAACTACATGTAAATGGTCTAAATAAGCCAATTAAAAGACAGAGATTAGTAGAGTGGATTAAATAAACATTGACCCAACTATATGCTGTCTACAAGAAACTTACTTCAAATATAATAATATGTGTAAGTTGAAAGTGAAAAGATGAAAAAGTTATATTATGTACACATTAAAAGAAAGCGAGAGAAGCTATATTAATATCAGATAAAGCAGACCTCAGAGCAAAGAAAATCACCAGGGATACAAAGGGACATTACATACTGTTACATCCTTTGGAAAATAGTTTGGCAGTTTCTTTTTCAAAAAGAGAAAATCCTAAAATATACTTTACTGTATGGTGCAGCAACTGCACTCCTCAGCATTTAACTCACAGAAATGAAAACTTACCTCCACGCAAAAACTCATACATGATTGTTCACAGAAATTTTATTAGTAAAAGTTGAAAAGAACAAACACATCTTAAAATAGGTAAATAGTTAAACAAATTGTGGTGCTATAGTATACCATGGAGTACCACTCAACAATTAAAAGAAACAAGCTACTGGTAACATGAAACACACTGGATGGATCCCAAGGGCATCATCACAAAACTCAAAAGGTCACATACTTGATTCCATTTATATAACATTCTCAAATTGGCACAACTAAAGAGATAGAGAATAAATTAGTGGTTGCAAGGAGTTTCAGATGGTGGGGAAAGGGAGGTGTGACTCTATAGGGGTTAGTTCAGAGTATCTTTGTGGTGATGGAATAGTTCTATATCTTGATTGTGGTTACAGTCACACAAATCTACACATATGACAAAATGACACACATGCAAACTATACCAGTATCAATTTCCTGCTTGTGATAATACAACTTTTGTAGTAACCATGCAAGGAAACTAAATGAAGCGTACAAGAGACCTCTCTGTACTAACTTATAACTTTCTTCTTTTTATTGTTTAAAAATAAAAAATTTAAAAAAATGGGCTGAGAAATCCAAAATATCAATGGGCACAAATGTTCTACCTTTCCTTTATTCTACCCCAGGTAATAACCTTTGCCTTCAAACAAAGCAGCCAAAATGCCAGCAGAGAGTTGAATGATGGATTAATATTAAATTACTACTGCTACTGCCAATATTCTTACTAATCATTAACATTTATTTGAATATTTGCTTTGTTAAGTAATTTACATGCACTATCATCATTAATATTATAACTACCCCAAGAAATAGGTACTGTTATTTTAAGTTAAAGATGAAGAAACTGTAGGTTAACATTTTCCTGAATAGTTGGTGGAGGGGAGTCCCACCTGGGCGCCACCTGAAACAGGGTCCTGAGCATTCCAGAACTTTGGTAGGAAGTGTAGAAGGCAAAAATATTGTTCTTTCAAAGCTCCCAGCTATCTCTATCTGGTAGAGAATTGATGTATCTATTTTGCATCCTTACACAGTCCACATGTAGAAAGAGTACCCTATTGGCATTCTGCCTTTATCTTCCCACATCTTATCTTTCTGTGCACATCAGCTCCAAATGCAGCACCTATGCCCTTTTATCTCTGGCTGCCTGCTCTGCCCTCAAGCCACCCCAGGCCAGTGGTACTAGGGAATTAATGCCTCCTAGGAGCTCTTCTGCAGCCAATAACTGAATGGGGCTGTTGCATAAATACCCCACTCCCTCTCCCTTCAGGTAGATGTGTGTGTGTATGTGTGTGTCTCTGTGTGTGTAAGAAACAGTTATGAGTGTGAGTGTGTGTGTGTGTATGTATTTTATAATGTCCTTAGAGTTCCCCAGTGGTATTAAACCACAAGGCTTTTTCCTCAGTTCCTGGGGATGAGATCTTTTTCTCCCCTACTGGATGTGAATGAGGACAGATGTGACCCAGCTGGCAGCCCTCTGAGACCACATGGAGGAAGTGGAGTGGAGAGATGAAATTGGTGACAATTTTTGAAATCCCGAATCAAGCTATTGGCTGGGGGTGTGTGGGATCATTCCCCACTGCTAATATGGCACCCATAGAAAGAGAGTCCCTTTGACATAGTATTCCCAGTTTCTCTTCACCCTCAATTATTTCTCTCCTGGAGGAATTATTCTGATTTGTCTATCTGGGATGAATAAAGTAGTCATGGTACCCCAGTCCTCCTCTTTTCCACATGGGCACATATTTTCCTTGGTAACTCCAAGTGAGGAAGTCCTCTGTGAAGAGACCTGCTCCAATTTTGCTGATGCTAGGGGTGTAAATCTAGAGTTTGGTATTAGACAGTTCATTTTCCTGCAAAAATAACACACATCTCCCAACTAGTCCTTATCAGTAACAAAGACCCTCATCTTTTAAAATTACTTGTATTATTTGTCCTTGCTTGACACTTTAAGCAAGGAAAGGGATATTCCTCATTGGGCCCTCAGAGAAGGCATTGTAGACCATACTTGCACACAGCTTTTGTCTAATCAGGTAAGTGACCTACAGTTTCTTCCCTCCTCCTCTCTTCTACTTACTCTACAGTCTGAAGACTCCTACTTGAAATGAGGCTGGGATTGAAGTTCTGCTATCATGCAGGTATAGGCTATAAGGTCAGGAATTATCCACATCACCTGATTAGAATCCCCAAACTGCCCTAGCCCAAAGTACCTTCAGATTTTATTATAATGAACTGAAGAATTTGGCAAAAAAGAGTGGAATCATAAACATTGAGAGTGTTAAGAGCATTACGATAATAGTTTGACAAACATTTATTTTCTATATTGAGAATTACTGTTTATTGCAGGATATTTTCATGCATAATGATTGCAGGTGTGTGCTCTGGGACATCTAGCCGTCGGTGCAGTTTTTGTTCAGAATTTTGTACTTTTCAAACCAAGGAACAACAAACACTGCGTAGAAGCACTCAATTTGCTAAAAAACAAAAACAATATTTTAAAAAGGTCAACAAGCAAAGTGAAAATTTTAAAGGAGCAAGAAGAGGATATAACATATGCAGTTGGGGAAAATGACACCACCTCACCATGCCTCCAATCCAAATATGACTTGACTTTTATTTTGATTTCAGTCACTTGATGGTAGTATTGCTGAGATCATCAAATGCCCTTCTGTTTATGGTGATAATTGTAGACTAGAAATAGGATCCATCCTGCCATACTCACAATAGGAACTAGTGATTCTTTTTTCCTCTTTATTTTTACTCCTGTGTCATTTACTTCACACTTTCCCTTACATGGCCTCGGCTGACTTCATCCATCCATCCATCCATCCATCCATCCATCCATCATCCATCCACTTGGATCCATCCACTTGGACTCACCCATCACCATCCATCCTTCCTTCCTTGCACTTTTGTCTGTTCATCCACTGATCCATCACACCCACTCCCTCCTTCCCTTGTCCCCATTCTCTCTCAAGACTTTGCTTTTCTTTTTCACTTCCCTCTTGTCCCATAATGAAAAATTAATAAACATGATTTCTTAGTTTGATTTTGTTTTCTTGCTCTTCCTTTGAAAGCCCAGGGTGGGGGTGGGGTGGGAGGCTTAAACACTTACATTTCTCCTAAAACAGAAATCAGAATACCAATTCCATCAGTTCAATCACTAACATCCAAGAAGATCTTCTAATTTTACTCTATTGTTATATTCAGTTATTCAGCCAACTTAGCTCTCCCCTTTACCTCCCATAATTCTTTCAACAACAAAGGAAACGCACCTGCCAGGCAGGATCTTGGTCACTCTTACCTTCACTTTTCCTCTTTGAGCAAGCTGGTGTTATCTATGCTTTCTTTTCAAGCAGGCTTGAATATATCCTCAGTAATTCTACTCTACCTCATCCTAAAACCACAGAAAACCCCAGTGGGTTCTTTCTGAATTAATGTGTATTCATCCAGTACCTTGTAAAGTTCCCCTTCCTGAAAGGAGCAGTTAGAAGTCTCGAGCTTTTGACAGGTGGTCCGCCGCATTTCCATGTTCACACGATACTCCATATGGTCAGTAATCTGTGAGGAGCAAGTGGCAAAGAGATAAAAGGACTTCTCCTTTCTATGTAGGTTCTGGTGGCAAGAACTCCTTTGCATGGTGCCCAAGGTCAAGCACTCCTTCCTGGACAAATTGGTGGGCTTCTCTCTCCTCTTCCTATCTGACTCCTATCTTTTTGCCATTCAAGTCTCTGGGCAAAGACATCCCTTGGACAACTCAAATGATACTAATTGTTTTGGGCAAGGGTCTATAAACTGTAAAGGTCCTGATAGTCAATCTTTTAGGCTTTGCAGTCCATGCAATCTCAGTTGCAAGTACTCAACACTGCTGTTGTAGCTCAAAAGCAGCCTTGGATGATGTGTGCATGCATGGCATGGCTGGGCAGCAATAAAACTATTTACAAAAATAGGCAGCAGGCCTATTTGGCTCCTGGGGTATAATCTGTTGACCCCTGGTTCTTAGGTATTATTTAAGTAACTTCATCTATGCCAGTGAATTTGTTTCTCTTAAAATTCCCACTTGAAACTAAATGAGGCTGAATTTCACTTGTATGGGCATTCCCTTTGGACTGTCCCCATTGGAGAGGCATGGCTAGGAGAGGGGGCTGAACTGACCCGTTTCTCAGCCTTCAGAACACGCACAATCCGGAAATTGTACTTGTCGTTACTCTTCTTGTTGAAGTCATTGATCACATATTGCATGGTGGCTGTCACATAGGGCTCTGATGCAGGAACTTCTCTGACACTCAGAAAGGTTTTCTTTTTTTCTTGGTAGGTGAGGGCCATCAGGGCCACCAGGATGACCAGCAGAAGTTGCGGGGCCTGCCAGAGTCTGGCCATTGTCCCTAAGCTGGGAAAGAATAGGAAGACCCCCCTCCTTACCCTCCAGGGCCCAGCAGGAACCCACTGACCTTCCTTGCCTGGGTGGATTTAAATGGTCAGTGGTGGACACCCACAGCCCTCCTCCTCCTCCTTCTCCATCTGTAACTGGACCTGGTAAATGAGCAGGAACACTCTGCCATGGTTGGCAATTTCAGTCCTACTTCCTCTTCTTCTTTTTGCATATGTTCATCTCTCACACACAAACACTCATGCAAATACTAGTCTCTTCTCTTTTGGGGGCTTCTGTCTTAGCAACACACACTTTCCTGCTGTCCCAGCATTATCTGGGTGGAAGTCAGGCCAGGGGCCTCTATCTACTGAACCCACCTCAGCCAGCACTGTGGGCAGTCTGGAGTGACAGGAAGCAAAGGAGACATGGGGGATGCTGAATCACAGGGCAGTGGAGCACAAACAGGTCAGCCAAGTGAACACCACATCCTCCCTGTCCTTTGATTTCCCTTGGACTCTTCTTATCACCCTCTCCCTCTTCCCTGCCTGGCCAGGATATCACCTTTCCCTCAGGCGCAAACCTTGGTCTCTTCCTCTGTGCTAATAATTCTTTTTTTTTTTTAAGAAAATTTTTGTGGTTTTATTGTATCATGAGGCATTGAAACATCTGAACAAATCAGTATCTGGGCAGTGAGGAACTTTCTCCTTCACTTCGTTGTGTTACTAGAGCAACTTGTCAGTAGATTAAAAACAAGTAAATAAAAAGACAACCTTTTGCATTACTTAAGACTTTCCAAGGCATGTGCTGGTACAACACAAACTTTGTCAGATGCAACTAGTGTCCAAACATCATGCACAATACCTCCATAGCTGCAGCGCACTGAGCCCACTCCCACCATGGCCCTGCTCATTTGTGTATAATATTTGGAGCATCTGGAGGAATGTGAATAGTATAAAGAAGAGGAGAAAGGAGGAAACAGCAAGAGTGCCTGGCTGGGAGGAGGCCAGCCGAAGCTGTGCAGGGAAAGCCTGAACATGTGATTGGTGCAAACCCAAGCATCGTTAATGTTCTTTAATAAGAATATCTGGTGGAACCCCATTCATGATGGGGTCTTGATCAGCCTTGAGCTGGCCCACAACCATGCTGATGATGCAGCTATCTGGCGTGGGCTGATGGTTCTGCACTGTGATGCTGTGCTGGATTTTCTGGGACGGAAGACTAGACAACCTCTCCACAATAGAAGCTTTCCTCTGGAACTGCTGTCCTTCCCACATAAGGCATGACGCATCAATATAAATTGTGCCTAGTTGGTTTCTGTCATGTTGAATGAAACTGGATCCAATCTGCTCTCAGGTTGGCTTGTGTGTCATTCTGAAGCATCATCCAGCCTTGTTGAGACCCAAAGGGCTGGCACGATGGCAGCAGTGGTGTGACCGCCTGTGTTAATAATTCTTACCTTTTTAAAAAAATATTTTGTTGGGGCGCCTGGGTGGCTCAGTTGGTTGAGCGACTGCCTTCGGCTCAGGTCATGATCCTGGAGTCCCTGGATCGAGTCCCGCATCGGGCTCCCTGCTCGGCGAGGAGCCTGCTTCTCCCTCTGACCCTCCGGCCTCTCATGTACTCTCTCTCTCTCTCATTCTCTCATTCTCGCTCTCTCAAATAAATAAATAAATCTTTAAAAAAATATTTTGTTTATTTATTTTTGAGAGAGAGAGAGAGAACATGAGCAAGGGGAGGGACAGAGGGACAAGCAGACTCCCACTGAATAGGGAACATGACTCAATCCCAGAATCTGAGATCATGACCTGAGCCAAAGTCAGACCTTAACCTACTAGCCACCCAGACAACCCCCTGTGTTAATAATTCTTAAATTTGGGAGGTGCATGCCCCCCTCAGAGAAGACAATGCTCCCCAGAAAACAGAGGTTGTGCCCCGTATGGGGAGCAGACTCCATGTATGGGTGAAGTCATGACACTACTTCACTTTCCACTGTCCCTTTGAATGGACTCGGCTGTGCTATTTGTCCCCTGTAATCTTTCAGGCACTCTCAGACAATACATACAGCCTCAATCCAGTAATCAAGAACCAGTCTCTCCAGATGGTCAGAGCTTGGAATGTGTTGTGAAGCTGCACTTCTCCCTCTTGAAGGCCTGACTGTGGGGAGGAGTGATAGCTCCTTTTTTGTTTTCCCCATCTGTTCCATCTGTTCCATCTGCCCCATCTTACCATCTTACCTCAGGACCCTTCTGGTGTGAGGACCAGGGGAAGAAGAAGGGGTGGGGGTACTGAGAAGTCCCTGCTTGGCTCCAGCTGCAGTGCTCTTGGACTTGTTGGGAACTGTGCAGTGTACTGTTCTTTGGGTCACTTCCTGGCTTTCCCCCAGCCTCCACCGCTAGTAACCTCTCCTCCATAGCTCTCTTGGAAGTTGTGTTAGTTTCCTAGGGCTGTTGTAATGAGTTACCATCAACACTGGCTTAAAACAACACACATTTATTATCTCACAGTTCTGGAGATTACAAATCCTAAAATTAAGGTGTTGGCAGGGTTGCATTCCTTCTGGAGGCTCTGGAGAAGAACCCATTTTTATCCTTTTCCAGCTTGTAGAGGCTACCTGCATGCCTTAGCCTGTAGCCCGTTTCCCATCTTCAAAGCCAGCAGTGCAGCATCTTCAAATGTCTCATCTGACCTCTGATTCTTCTGCCACCTGTCCTTCTCTGACTCTCTACCTCCCTCTCACAAGCACGCCTGTGATTGTGTTCAGCCCACCCAGATAACTGAGGATGACCTCTCCACCTCAAGAACCTTAACTTAATCACACCTGCAAATCCCCTTTGCTTTTGGAGGCAGCCTATTCACAGATTCCAAGGGTTGGACAGGGATATTTTGGAGGGACACTATTCTGCCTGTCATAGCAGTGTATAATGCTCTGTCTTCCAGCTGGTTGCTTGCCCCATGGGAATCCCTTGGTTTCTCTTGGCTAGGGTGTGTGGGTCTTCCCACCCCAGCTCTCTCTGCTCAGGCCAGTTCCAGCCCAGCCCCTTCTTGGGTGCCCAGCTAGAAAGCATTGAGTCAATCTCAGCTTGTCGCTTTGGTGAGGTTTGGACAGGAGCTCACCTTGCTTAAAACTTTCCCTCTGCTCTCCAACTCCTGACTTTTACTTCCTCAATATCTATGGGTCTTCTCCTTCTGTGAGAAATTTCATATTCTTCCCTGGCACCTCACTTTGACATCTGCCTCAATTAAAAAGTCCCTTTGAGCATTCAGTAATATCTACATAAAATGTTGCATATAACTTTAGAGGGGTTATAGATCCCCAAATTACACCCACCGTCATGGGCTCTGAATGAAGAACCTCTTTTCTACACTCAAAGCTACTAAGAATTTGGCCACATTCAATGCATCCATAGAGGGGACCCCTATACATCTGCCTTCATGCCAGGTCCTTATTTTGAGATCTGATCCTATATTTCTACCGGGTTGCTGCAAATGTCTTTGAAAGTCCCACTGTGTACTGAAACTCCTCAAACCCAGGACCAGATCATTCTCTTTACTCCCCTCACACTCCCTTGTGGGAATACCACATACTGTCCCTTGGAAGTCCCAAAGGCAGCCACCAAGGCCCACTCAGTCTTCATTCATTTCCAGCCCACCTCCTGCCATGGATCATTTATGGGTAACATGGACCAGTGGGTTTATTGCCACAAGACAATGCATCAATGGGTATACTTTTCTAGCACATTTATCTTATTAAACAACAACAACAACAACAACAACAACAACAACAACAACAACAAACCATTCTTCCTGGCAGTAGGCTTTCCACATTCCACTGACAGTTGGTTTGGAGGCTGAAATTAAAAGCGGAGGGAGGATAATTGCCCGCTGTCAGAAAGTCTTCCTGCTCAACCTTGAACAGGACACTTAGTTTCAGGTTTACACAGATTTGCTTAATGTACCTCCTGCCACAGGCTTGGATGTGCTCCGTTGGAAGATGTTATCTGACCACCAAATTTTCACCTCAGATTGATGGACATGCTGAAGAAGTCTGCCTGGTTTGTTTCTAAAACTCATACACTCTCCAACTCTAGTGATTTTGTAAGTTCTCTGGTTATGTCAACCTTAAAAAATAAAATTGCCAGTTATTTTACTGGCAAAGTGAGTTTATTTGGAGATAGCAGAGAAATCACAATTCAGGACATACACAATATGGTGAACCATAGGAAAGTCCGAAGAGACCAAAGGAAGGTGAGCTTTTATTAAGTTTTAGGAGGAAATCAGGGAGGGTTATTTTGAACAAAAGTTCACTGGAGAAGAACGAGTGTTTCAGACTGTGGTGGTTTCTCATTGGCTGCAAGGAGGGCTTAGTGTGCAGTTGTCAGGACAGGGAGGGGTTTCCTTCTTTTTCTTAAAAGCAGGAGATCAAATTCCTATGTGAAAAATGTCCTCCTTGTCAAGATAATTTTTATCTTTTCTCTTCCTGCTGGTGCTGCCTGCTGCCAGGAGCGGTATGTGCAAGAGAGTGCCCCCTTCAGGGCTTCCTGACTCCATTTTAAATGTGGAAAGAGCTGAGATGCCCTTCAACAGAGGAATGGATAAAGAAGGTATGGTCTATATATACAATGGAATATTACTCAGCCATCAGAAAGGATGAATACCCAACTTTTACATCAACATGGATGGGACTGGAGGAGATTATGCTAAGTGAAATAAGTCAAGCAAAGAAAGTCAATTATCATATGGTTTCACTTATTTGTGGAACATAAGGAATAACATGGAGGACATTAGGAGAAGGAAGGGAAAAATGGGGGGGGGGTTGGAGGGAGAGATGAACCATGAGAGACTATGGACTCTGAGAAACAAACTGAGGGTGTTAGAGGGGATGGGGGTGGGGGGATGGGTTAGCCTGGTGATGGGTATTAAAGAGGGCACGTACTGAATGGAGCACTGGGTGTTATACACAAACAATGAATGATGGAACATTACATCAAAAACTAATGATGTAATGTATGGTGATTAACATAACATAATTAAAAAAAGTTGATGTACTGTATGGTGACTAACATAACATAACAAAATAAGATAAAATAAAAAAAATAAATGAGGTGTCCTTTATGCATTTTCACATTTCCCCCTTTTGATCAAGATCTTCCCTAGAGAGCATCACTGATCACAAGTCAAGGTTTTCCCCATTTAGTGCTTTTGTCCCTTGTTGCCAGGAAGGCCCTGTCCTGACTGTCATGTCCCATGTTGGAAGGGAAGCTGCACTAATTCAAACTACCTAGGCCACATGTGAGCAAAAGGAAGGGTAGGAGGGAGAACTCTCAGGCCTTTTCCACCTATAGTCTGTATCTTATCAAGGTGGTAAACATTGGAGATCATATTCAAGCATTGAAACAGCATCACCCTCTTTGGTGCATTGCGTCTGCAGACATTTGACAGGCAACAGGTACGAAGTTCAAGAATAATTATGCGAAGAAGAATTAGAGGTAATATGATAAATCCGGTTTGTAGGATGATTCTAAGCCAGGAGCTCAAACCTGAAGGTAGCCAGCTAAATAGATCAAAAGACAGTGGAGTGTGAGGAGAAATTTGTCGTAACTGGTGTGCTTGTTCTCTGATCTTGTATAATTGAATTTCTACTTCTCTAGAGGCATTTATCCCTGTACAAAGGATGGAATTCACTACGGCACAAATGCCTCCTTGTCCAGTACGTAGATAATCAAGGGCCATGTGCTTGCTTTAGCCAAGGAGTCAAGTGATCATCACTGGGCTGCTACTGCTTTGGCTGTGGGGTTGGGTAATTTTCCTAATATTAGGGAGAGATTTCTGGTCATGTGTTGGTTGGCATGCGAGAAAGGGTCTTCCTATGGAGGCAAATCTGGAGTCATGTACGCCTCCTGGAAGTTTTTGTTGAAGGTGGCAATGGCGGCTCAATGGCAGGGCAATTGGGTAACTTCTGATTTGTTATGGATGCTGACACGGACAGTTAAATGTCCCTATAAGCATTGACCCCTGGTTCACCAGCTATCTAAACATTCATATGCCCATGGGAAATGCTGTCTACTGCAAACAAAAACGAAACTGGTTGAGGCACAAAAGACTCCAGTTTAAGTTTGGTTATTGATAGATTAACTGGAATTTCTTGATTGGCCCTTTCAAGCATGGGTTGGGGGAGTTTGGGATAATATCTGTGAGAAGCCATCCCTTCTAAAGGAGTCTTTTCTAAAAATCTCACAAAAAGCGGTAAACAACTTCTAAACCTTTGGCAGAGCTATAAATATCTGGGATGTTGCCACCAGAATTCCCAGCCTTTTAAGTAATCATAGCAATTGGAGGAATTCTTTTAAATAAGGATCACTGTCAGACTGCAAATCTGAAAAGACAAGGCAACAAAGTATGAGCCTATCAAAGAGTGATTGCAGCCTGGCCTGGAGGAGTTAAGATGATGTGTGTACAGAATGGAAAAAGAATGGTTATTCTTATACTGGCCTTTTCAGCTGGCTGCACAGACTCTTTTGTTGCTCAATGTATTGGAGTATAAACATGTTGGATCATTCCACAGGAAGAAATACAGTGTATATTATGGTCCAGCGCATACCTACATATATAAAACCATGTAAGTAACTGAAATAAAAGTTTAATGAACTGACGTGTATTTCCTGTTTTCAGTATATGCCATGCATGCACTCCATTTTGTACTGTATGAAATTATTTTTAAACTTATATATAAATAATAAGTCTATAATATATCATCTATAAATTATAGATAAAACTGAAGATATATTATACATTTATCTGTGTAGATATAAATAATATGCATATTTTCTATTTAAATAAATGTTAATCCTAACTCAGCAACAGTCTGAAAAACAAGAAATCACAGTAAATCCTTCTATAGGTACAAGGCTATCGTGAAAGTTCCATGGCTTCTCACCTTCCAAAGGAGTGTCTGCTACTTTGCCCACATTCTTTCAGCTTCAATGCAGTTTGTGCAGTTAATTTATGCATATTACTTTAAGTGTTCTGACATTTTCTCTTGATTTTTTTGTGTTCTCAGCTCTTCCAAACATTTTTTTTTAATTATTTATTTATTTGAGAGAGCAAGAGTGAGGGAAATCACAGAGGGAGAGGGAGAAGCAGACTTGAATCCAAGCAGGGAGACTGATGCAAGGCTCAATCCCAGGACCCTGGATCAGGACCCGAGCTGAAGGCAGACACCCAACTGACTGAGCCACCCATGAGCCCCCTTTCAACCTTTTAAACATAATATTTGCTCTGCTGCTCTTGGCTGCATTCTTTCATGTGTCAGGGGCCTCAGCTGGGTCCACTTGGTTCTGTTATACATGGCCTTTCATGCTTCAGTAGGGTAACCTAGGCATGTCCCACGATGGTGACAGGCTTTCAAGAGAATGAGAGGATGTCCTTGGGGTTTAGGTTTGGAATCGGCCCACAGACACCTCAGCCACATTCCATGGAATAGGATAATAGACCCCACCTCTCAGTGAGAGGAACTGTAAAGTTGCCTTTGCAAAGGGCATGGATATAGGGAGGCTTAAAAAACTGTAACCATTTTGTCAATCGAGCACAGAGTATTAATCCCAAATAAAACTATATTTTCCTATTCTTAAAATGATAATCATACCTGCTGTTCAAGACTATTATCTGTTCACTCTTTCTCTCCTAAAAGATGAACTCTTTAACTTTTTTTTTTCTGCTCTTCTGTTCCCCCCAGGATGGGCATGGTAGGATGATTTTATTTCTTCCTTCCCCCATATTTACTCCTTGAGTTTGAGGTTCATTTATTGTCCAAGGGAGTTCAATTATTCCAACACCATTTGTTGAAAAGAGGGTTTTCTACCTTGAATTGCCTTTTACATCAATGTAAAAAATGAATAGGCTATCAATGGTTATATTTCTTGACTGTTCTGTTCCATGTATTTATCTACCACTTTGCAAGAACCATACTCTAGCCATATAGGATTTTGGGGTAGGTAGGATTTTCACAACA
This sequence comes from Mirounga angustirostris, assembly GCF_029215605.1. Lineage (NCBI taxonomy): Eukaryota > Metazoa > Chordata > Mammalia > Carnivora > Phocidae > Mirounga > Mirounga angustirostris. Next base: position 90,201,576 of record NW_026991718.1, on the reverse strand, counting down.
TGATGCATGTAATCATACAATGTTTCTAGGCATACATATAATCATGTTGTATGTGAATAAGAAGAGCATATAGTTTGGTCATATTTTTATTCATTTTGACCATCTCTTAATTAAGATCACTTATATTTAATGTAATTGTTGATGTATTTGGATTTAGCCTACTATTTTAGTATTTGTTTTTGTTTGCTACTTCTTTTTTAATTTTCTGATTTTGCTAATATTTCCTACCTTTCCATTCATTTCAAAAGGGCTTACCTTTACTTCTTGGAATGTTCTATAATGGTTGCTTTAAACTCCTTGTCAGATATTAAATTATTTCAGCATTGTTTTTTTTTTTTTTAAATTGAAGTATAGTTGACACACAATGTTACATTAGTTTCAGGTGTACAAAGAGTGATTCAACAAGTCTATGTGTTATGCTATGCTCACCGCAGGTGTAGCTACCATCAGTCACCATACAATGTTATTACAATACCATTGGTTATATTCCCTATGCTGTGCCTTTCATCTCCATGACTTATACTTCCATAATTGGAAGCCTGTACCTCCCACTCCCCTTTACCCATTTCACCCATCCCCCTATGCTCCCTACCCCGCAACTGCCAGTTTGTTCTCTGTATTTATGGCCTGTTTCTGCTTTTTGTTTATTTGTTTGTTTTGTTTTTCAGATTCTACATATAAGTGAAATCATATGATATTTATCTTTCTCTGACTTATTTCATTTAGTATAATACCCCCCCCAGGTCTATCTGTCTTGTTGTAAATGGCAAGATCTCATTCTTTTTTTATGGCTGAGCAAAGTCCATTTTATATATATCACATTTTCTTTATCCATTCATCTTTCAATGGACATTTGAGTTGCTTCCTTATGTTGGCTACTGAAAAAAATGCTACAATAAACAGAGGGGTGCATATATTTTTCTTGAATTGGTGATTTTGTTTTCTTTGGATAAATACCCAGTAGTGGAATTACTGAATCATATGGTATTCCTATTTTTAATTTTTTGAAGAACGTCCATACTCTATCCAATATGGCTGCATCTATTTACATTCCCACCAACAGTGCACAAGGTTTCTTTTTTCTCCACATCCTTACCAACACTTGTTATTTCTTGTCTTTTTAATTCTAACTTCGGTGTCTGTTAGTTGTTGTTTTTGTTTTTTTTTTTTTTTCCATGAGAACTGAAATTTTCTTGGTTCTTCATATGCTGAGTAGTTTTGGATTATATCCTGGACATTTTGAAAATTATGCTGTGAGACTCTGTATCTTGTTTAAATCCTATAGGGAATGTTGATTTTTCTTTTTTTAGCAGGCAATTAACCCAGTTGGGTTCAGGCTGCAAATTCTGACCAGCCTTCTGTGAGTTGTGACCTCAATGTCAGTTCTGTGTCAAAGCAAGCCTTTGCAGTGCTATTTGGACCTGTATTGAGTGTGGGTCTTCCAGCATCCAGTCTGGCTGGGTGATACTCTAACCCTTCATACAGTTCTACAAGTCTTTGGTGTGCTGTTTAGGATTAGACCTGTGCTTGTGCAGTTCAGGTTTCCTGCTCTGAGATCCTCACTCCTTACTATCTCTCCAGTACTATCTGGTCACCTGGACCTCCTCTACCCTGCTCTGCCATGCAGGCCCATAACTACAGCCAGTTCTGAGGTCACAGAGGAGGACAGAAAAAGGAAAAAAGCAACAGGGGTTTGTTCATCTCTCTTGGACCAACAGCTGCTTTGATCAGAGGAGGCTCCCCTTCTGCAGCATTTTTTGTATCTCTAGGATCCCCTGCCACTGCTGTTGTGCTCTCGGCTGCCACCACAGGATTGCCCCAGGGGTCAGGGCATCAGAGAGCAGAGAAAAGAAAACACAGGGACCACTCCCACTGTCTGTCTCATGAGTTCCTTGCCTGCTCCTTGAGCAGAACTAGAAGGCTTTTCCCAGAGCTCTCTCTCCACACCCAGGTGCCCTCTTCTGAGTTCCTGGCTTCTTGAAATCCAGGCTGGGGGACACCAGAGGAAAAGCAATGATAAATCTGCCTGGTTCTTTGGTATTTCAAATTCTAATATTTTGTCTGTCTGCTACTATGTATCTTTCAGAGCCTCTGGGTGGCTGTTCCATATATTCTGTCCAGGTTTTGGAGTTGATTCTTTGGTAAAGTCAGGGTGTCATGTGTTGACTCTGTCTTACCTGGAACAAGAACATTCTCCTCTCAATATTTTAAAAGCCACTCTTCCACTAAACACTTTATATCCAAGGAACCTCTGTCCTGGGGCTTCAGGCTTGTCTTCCTTCTTCTGGTGATTGACTACCTTGAAGAGAATGTAGAGGACCCTGCTTTTCCCTTCCCTTTGGGAATGCCTTTGAAAAAAAAACAAAACAAAAGCAGAATTCTGACTTCCCTTGGGGACCCAACCCTTCCCTTGTCTCTAGCCTTGGTAGTAGGAAGAACTGGGCCCACCCCTATCAGAGATGGTCTGCTGTGGAACCAGGCTGATCAGTGCAGACCACAGCCCTACCTACACACAGGCAGGGACAGGCACACCTTCCCCAACTCCAGCCAGTGGTGGAGCATCAGCTGTGTGCTGGCCCTCCCAGAACATGGAACCATTTCCCTCTTTCACAGAAACTTCCAGAAAGGCCTCAGTCTCCCTCTGCACTGGATGGGGGAAGGATATGGGGCTGGGCAGATGCAGCCAGCCTGCTCCAGGGCATGGCCAGCTAGAGGACGGGGTCGAACCCTGGGGGAACAGAGCAAAGAGGATTCTGGGCATGTTTTCCAGGGGTATAGACCAGACTCAATCCTTTCTCATTCACACTTCTCATTTAGACTTGGTGCATGCTCCGTGGCTTTGCCTGAAGCTTTCTCTGGCCACAGGGCACATTTGCCGCCCTCATGGAATAGGCGAAAAGTGGCAGATGTATGCACTGCTATACATGACAAGACAGGATCTGGGGACTCAATATTCTAGCGTGTTTGCCCCTCAGATGGGCTACTTCTGAGGCATATGCTCCATGTCCCCATCCTGCTGAGTTTTTAAAAAGAAGTTTTATTTTAAAAGAATCTTAAACTTACAGAAATGCTATAATTACAGTGCAAAGAACTTCACTCCTAGAACATTTGAGAGGAAGTTGATGATGTGATGCTTTATCACCCTAAATATGTTAGTGAGTGATTCCTACAAATAGGCACAATTTCCTCCCTAACCACAATGCAACCATGGAGTCCAGAGATGAACACAGAGACATACCTCCTGCCTGAACCTCAAACCCTGACAAGTGTCAGGGGATGGTCATGCTTCCCCCACCCTCAACCAGTGGCAGAGCAACAGGACATGTGTGTTGGACCTCCCAGAACGAAGGACCTCTTCTCCTTCTTTTTTTTTTTCCCATTATTATGTTATGTTAATCACCATACTAAGTGCCCCACGACAAAAGGATGTAGAATCATGGGGCACACTTGCTCTTCCATCTGGAAAGGTCCCTTAATCTTTCCTTGACTTTTATGACCTTGACACTTTAAAAAATATTTTATTTATTTATTTGACACAGAGAGAGAGAACACAAGCAGGGGAAGCAGAAGGCAGATGGAGAGGGAGAAGCACGCTCCCTGCTGAGCAAGGAGCCTGATGCGGGACTTGATTCCAGGACTCCGGGACCATGACCTGACCTGAAGGCAGACACTTAACCAACTGAGCCCCTCAGGCACCCTGCCCTTGATATTTTTGAAGGACCATTATACTGTAGAATTTCCCTAAATTTGTATTTGCCTAATGTGTGCATTAGCATGGCATCCTGGTAAGTGCTCTCCCAGTACAGAAACCTGTCTGTGGATCTCTCCTGGTCTGTGCCCATTGGCCTCAATGAACACACATCTCCCACCTCCTCTCAAGGCCCCAGCTCTCACCCTACCTCCTTGAAAAAGGAAAGCTCTATTCTTCCTATGGTTGCCTTGCCAGCTATCTTGGTCTCTCCCAACTTTTGAAATAGTAACAATCAGACCCATGCAGAGCTAAGGAATAGGAATGTCCCTGTAGAAATTGTGTTTATTCACTGGTTTATCATCCCAAGGGCAAGGCCAGAAACATGGGATGAGGCAGGAGAGCAGAGGCTTAGTGGCCTTGGTCTGGGTTCCTTGAGCATTGAACTATGTTGGTGCTTGATCCTGGTTCTGACTTACAGCTGAATGACTGAGGAAAAGACCTTTCTTTGCATCATTAAAAAAAAACATTGTTATCTAAACTTTCAGATCTCTCAAGAGGATAAAATATTCTTTTATTTATTTATTTTTATTATGTTCAATTAGCCAACATATAATACATTAGCTTTTTTTTTTTTTAAAGATTTTATTTATTTATTTGACAGAGAGAGAGCAGTGAGAGAGGGAACACAAGCAAGGGGAGTGTGAAAGAGAGAAGCAGGTTTCCCGCTGAGCAGGGAGCCCGATGTGGGGCTCAATCCCAGGACCCCAGGATCATGACCTGAGCCAAAGGCAGATGCTTAACGGCTGAGCCACCCAGGCACCCCACATCATTAGCTTTTGGTGTAGTGTTCAATGATTCATTAGTTGCATATAACACCCAGTGCTCATCACCACATGTGCCCTCCTTAATACCCATCACCCTGTTACCCCATCCCACTACCCACCTCCCTTCTGTAACCCTCAGTTTGTTTCCATGAGTTCATGGTTTGTCTTCCTCTCTGATTTCTTCCCATTCAGTTTTCCCTCCCTTCCCCTGTGGTCCTCTGTGCTATTCCTTATGTTCCACATATGAGTGAAACCATATGATAATTGTCTTTTTCTGCTTGACTTATTTCACTTAGCATAATCCCCTCCAGTTCCATCCATGTCGATGCAAATGGTGGGTATTCATCTTTTCTGATGGCTGAGTAATATTCCATTGTATATATGAACCACATCTTCTTTATCCATTCATCTGTTGAAGGGCATCTTGGCTCCTTCCACAGTTTGGCTATTGTGAACATTGCTGCTATGAACATTGGGGTACATGTGCCCCTTCTTTTCACTCCATCTGTATCTTTGGGGTAAATACCCAGTAGTGCAATTGCTGGGTCATAGGGTAGCTCTATTTTTAACTTCTTGAGGAGCATCCATACTGTTTTCCAGAGTGGCTGTACCAACTTGCATTCCCACCAACAGTGTAAGAGGGTTTCCCTTTTCCACAGAGGATAAAATATTCTTATAACAGGTGGTTACTCTGCTGTGTTCTGTTGAGTTTCAATGATTCCTTGGGAATGACTGATCTCAAATGTGATATAAGAATTGGACACCCAGGCAAGCATCAGGTGTTCTGAGATACATGGCAGAGCTTTGAGAGGGGCCAACATTAGCCCCTGGTGGACAACACTGCTCTAGAAAGAGGCAGGCATGCTGAGGCCAGCTGGGAGACCAGAGAAAGACAGCCAGCAGGTTAGAGTTTGGTTATGTTCAGGGAAGGGGTTCTCTTCCCTCCTGTTCCCCTGCTGACACATGGGCACTGGAGGGTTGCACCAGCATGTGTGATGGGAGCAACATGGCCTTCCCTGCAGAACCATATGTTTCTCTCTTTTGTAATTCAGAATTTTCCTGAGCCCCTAATATGTATATATAATGTTTTTTACTTTAACAAAAGATACATAACATGAAATTTATTGTTTTAATCATTTTCAATTGTACATTCCATTGTTATTAAGTACATTCATATTGTTGTGCAACCATCACCACCATCTATCTCTAGAACCTTCTCATCTTCCTAAACTTAAACTCTGCACCCATTAAATAATAACACCTCATCTCTTCCTACCCTCTTGCCCCTGGGGCAAGAAAGAACCTTTCTATGTTCTGTTTGTATGGATTTGAATATTCTAGGTACTTCATATAAGTGAAGTCATACAATATTTGTTCTTTTGTGACTGACTTATTTCACTTAACATAATGCCCTCAATGTTCACTCATGTTATACTTTGCAACAGAGTTTCTTTCCTTTTTAAGACTGAATAGTATTCTGTTGTATAGATATACAATATTTTATCTATCCATTCATCTATTGATAGATATAGGTTGCTTCAGACTTTTGGCTATTGTGATTAATGCTTCTTTGGACATGGATGTGTACATACCTGTTCAGTCCTAAGCCCCATTCTGGAGCAGTAACTGTTGAACTCCAGTAGAACACCCAGAGGCCCTGACCTGGGCAGCTCTCTGCTTTGTCTATGAGCCTCCAGTGAGTCCAGTCACCTGGAAGCCTGACCTTCATAGGGAAGGAGGGAAATGGCCCTGCTGACCCTTCCAGGGGCAGTGCTAGACCCTGAACCAGAGGCCAAAGACAGAATTAAGAGAGCTTTAAGATAGAGCCAGGTTGCAAAGTTCAATGCTCTTTCAAGTGGAATGAAAATTTTCTTCTTTTCACACAAACCTCCTGAAAGTCAAAGATTATAGGAGAATTTCCCAGGAAGCAAGGACCATATCACTTCTGCTTCAGCCTCTGCCCACCAGGCTTACAGGGCCCAGGCATTCTGTAGATAGGCCATATCCAAATCTGAGAGGCACAAGAGGGTGGCCAAGGGAGGTTCCATCTACCTATAGTTACCCACCAAGGTACAGGGGCCACCGGATTGAAAGAAAGCCTTCACCAGGACTGCAAATGACCTTGGAAGACAGCAGCTCAACTCAGCACATCCCTCCCTGCTCCTTGATGCTTAAACTCCACCACCTGGGGACTCAGCCTGGTCTTCATAGTGAGAACTTAGGCTGTGGGTACTACTTATTGCCCCTGGGAGAGACAGGTGGTGATGGACACTACCCTGGTGTGGAACTATATCGTCTCTATCTTGCTTGACTCAAAGCAAGACCTGGAGAAGAGAATGGGGTGAGAGGGCACCAGGGTGTGAATGGAGGAGTGGGAGGCAGTGGCTTTCAGTGCCCTGGAGAAGAGGTGTTTCTTTCCTTAAATGGGGGACAAAACCTGGAGTTCAGCACCTGCCAAGAAGAAGAGCTGTAGCAAATATCCTAGGATTTCAGCAGAGACCATGAAGGGCCACATCCTGCCTATAAAAGTCAATTAGAAATAGACCACTTTAGGGCTCCTGGGTGGCTCAGTTGGTTAAGCGACTGCCTTCAGCTCAGGTCATGATCCTGGAGTCCCTGGATCGAGTCCCGCATCGGGCTCCCTGCTCGGCAGGTAGACCACTTTAAGAAGTGCCACTTTGAATCTTCCAAGAACTGAAATGAAAGAACTAACTACCTAGAATTCTATAGCCAGCAAAATTTTTCTTCAAAATTGAAGGTGAAATAAAAACATTCTCAATCAAAAAGGAGAGGAATCTCAAAAGTTTTAGAAGATCAAAAGGGTTCAGAGTATGTTTTCTGTTCACAGCAGACAACTGCAATAAAAACTCAATTTGAAAAACTCTAGATCCTGTAAATTTAGTAGTATATTTCTAAATAAGCCAAGGGTCAAAGAAGAAATCACATAGGAAATAAGAAAATACTTTGAATCAAAAGATAATGAACATACGGCATAAAAAGCCTTCTGAGATGCAGCCAAAGCAGGTCACAGAGGATAATTTATCGTCTTAAAATCCATATATTAGCCATGCTTGAAGGACATGGTGGGGAAGGGGGGAAACTGCTGAACCCCTAGGATAGGGGGTCCCATGGAAGTACAATTGTTTAGTGAGAAGATAGTTTTTGAAAAATAAAAACACAAATGAACAAATTAACTAACTAAAAGATGTATTATCAAGATCCAACCAAAAATAAATACTTAAGAGAATTCTTCAGGGGACAAGAAATAACCCCAGTGAAAATAATGTTGAAGGAATAATGCAGAGCAGAAGGGTAAATATGTTGCTAAATCCAATTAATTTAAGACAATCATATTGTCTTACAGGCTTTCAAATATATAGAATTTAAACACCTGACAACAATAACACACTAGGTGGGCAGGGAGTTAGGAGTAATAATGTTCTAAGGTCTTTCCGCCATCCCTGAAATGGTAAAAGTACTAATTTACAGTAGATACAAGTAACCCAGTGATGCTTATCACAATCGCTAATGGTACCACTAAAAGAAGAATAAAGTAAGGGGTAAATAAAACCATTGAGAGGAAGAAATGGAATAATAAGATCTTGAATAATTTAAAAGAATGCAAGAACGGAGAAAATAAGGAACAGACAATGAGATGAATAGAAAACAAATAATTATATGGCCAACTGGAACCCAAACATATCAATAATGGTAATACTAGTTATCAGGGATCAGTAATACAAGTTATTGTAAATGGAATAAATCCTCAAAATAAAAGACACTTAGACTGATTTTAAAAACTGTTTGCTGCTCACAAAGCCACATTTTAATGATTAGGACACCATCTGTGAGCGAAAAGATGAATAAAGACATATCATGAGAACAATAATGAAAACAATGCTGATGTAGGAGCTCTGACATCACACAAAGCAGATTGCAGAGCAAGAGGAGTTCCTTGGGATAAAAGGTACAACTAACTCATAATGGTAAAATGGTTGACCACCAAAAAGGTGTAAGAATTCTATTTGTATAAGCACTTAATGACAGAGTCTCATAATACATAAAGAAATCATTGTGAGAAAAGAAGAACAAATTCACAACCAATCACAGTGAGAGATTTTAACACATTTCTGAGCAACAGACAGGAAAGGAGACAGAAACCCAAACCCAAACAAAACAAAACAAAACTCAATATAACAAAACAAAGCAAAAAAGGTAAGTATATGGAAGGTTTGAACAAAATGGTGTAGTGAGAGGTATCTAACTCCTAAAAAATACAAAATACACATTGTGTTCAAGAACATACAGTGTTGGCCATATTCTGGGCAATAAAACAAATCTCAACAAATTTCAAAGAAGATAAATAATAGGATATTTTCTGACTACAGTGGACTTCAGCTGGAAGTCAACAGGAGAGAAGATGATTGGAAACTGGCTATGTAGTAATTAAACGACATAGTCACAATAGCCCACAGATCAAGAAAGAAATCACAGTGAAACTGAGAACATATTTTGGAGGGAGGGAAAACTAATCATACCAGACTGGGAGGATGAAGCCAGATGTGCCTTCTGGCAGAGGAGGGTCAGGACAGTGGATTAGACAGCTCCCCAACCTTCCTCATTGCTGGCCGCACACCCTGTACTTCCCTGGGTCCGGCTAGTGGTGGGCTCCAGCCAAGGTTGTAGGCAGCCTTGGCAACTGCCTCCAACCACAGAAATGGACTCATCAGTGTTCCCAGGAATCTGTGTGACTCTGGCAGTTGATGCACTGCCATGGGAGCAAACATGTGGGAGGGACAAGGCAGGTAGACTGAGAGGTGGAGATGACCAGAGGCACCAGTCAAAGGGGGGAGGTCAGCAGCTCTGAGGGCAGGGCTGTGTGGGATCCGGAGATGTGGAGGGCAGCCCAGCAGCTGCTGCCACCCCCTCCTCCCATGTGTCACCAGTCCTTGGTGCTGACAAAGGACAGCATGTTCCTGAAGACGCCTCTGCTTCTGGGACTCATTGTGCTGGGCACTCATGTCTGGACCATTCAAAAAGAATTTGTAGACATTAGTAAGAACCATGATTATTTTGTGGCATCTGTGGAGTTTGTTCTGGCTTGGTTCAATGATGACAACATGGAAGAACACTCATACAAGTTGTTGGAGGTCGGGCAGGCCCAGCAAAACGTGAGTTCAATCATTCTATCCATGCCCAGATTCTGGTCCCTGCATGAACAGCCCTGAGCTGGGCGCCATGCCAGCAGGGCCCTGACAGGGAGGGTCTCACCTCTGCACCATACTCCTGAACAGACTGGGTGTGGTCCCTTCCCTGCACAGCACCCACCAGCTTCCCTCAGTCTTTCCCATTTCCTGACCCTCAGCCTCTTCCTTGGACAACAGCCAGCCCTGGACACCTGGAGGCCAAAGGAGCTCCTTGGGCTGGTCTCCCAGCCCCTGTGCCATGTCCTAGCTCAGGGTCTGGTGACCATGCAAGTGAAGCTGGGTGTGCATGAGTGTGTGTGTGTGTGCTCGCACGTGCGGGAGTGTGTTTGTGTGTGTTGGGGCACGAGTGGATATCATGTGTTAGTTGCAAAAACTGAGTTCCAAAGTCAGCTTTCTAGATAATTCCAGTTCAGTCCAATGAGAGGCAGGTTCCTCCCCTCAGGGATTTCTGGCTACATTTCTAAGTTTGAGCTCTTCTTGAGTTTTCGCGCACTTCTTTCTATTTAACAAGATGAAATGGTAACTTTTAATAACTTCTGATAGAAGCCTAACTGACACATGGGAAAGCATCTGCTTCGCAAATATCCACCTCAGTGAACCTCAACAAGAAGAGTCCTTCTGTGCAGCCAGCTCCCACATAAAGAGGCAAGCATTCCCAGCCCCCAGGACCCCTCACATCCCTGTCTAGATGCTGCCCTGAAAGGGACTGCCATCTACGATGGCTAATCAGTGGACTAGCACACCTGTTATCCTACTCTCCGAGGAGGACTCCCTGGTGTGCTCCCCTTGTGTCTGGCTGATGCCACGCAAGCGTACGATTGAGAGATCAGTGGTGCTGGAGCCTGTGCAGGCTCCTTGCTGTGCAGCCTCTGCTCCTGTGAGCCTGTTACCTCCTGTGCATTCATAGCACTGTGGATGTGACTAGCAGGTGCAGGCCACCAGGAGGAGTGCCTCAGGGAAGATTCTAATACATGCCTTAGGTGCATTTAGGAACACCTTTCTATTGATCATATGCTTACAGAGAATTGTGCATGATTTGAATATTCTATTTATATACATATTCTAGTCATTTGCCCACTTTTCTATTTGATTCTCTGCCTTTTATTCACTCATGGAAAGCAAATATTTAGCAGCTGTTTTATAATTTCTTCTTGACAGAGGTGGACAATGATATTTTTAATGGAGTTGGAGTTGCACCGCACAATTTGTGAAAACCAGGATGAAGACCTCAACAACTGCCCCTTACAAGAAGGCCCAGGAAAGAAAAAGGTTTGATAATAAAATTAACAATAATATTAAGGAGGGTCTATGAAAGGAAGCTTAGGGAAATTGTCACAATGAGGGTCCTGGTCCCTCTCCCTCCAGCTCCCAGAACTCCACCCAGAGGGGGAAGGTGGTCACGCTAAGTAGACAGAGCTGCTTCCAGCAGAGTAGTGAAGCTCAGCCCTGTGCTCACCTGGCCGGCCCACCAGAAATACCCTGCAGATACCCATATGACCTTCCTCCCATGATGAGGCCCTCCCTGCAGCGCATAGCCTGAATGTTTCCTGGGACCTTGGGTTCTGGCAGATACTGTTCTGTCTCTGTGGTCCTAACTCTTCCTTTGCTCCTCTATTTTGGTTTCAGAAGACTGTTAAGTTTGTCTGGTCATCCCACAACCCCCTCTAATCCCCTGGGCTTCAAGGACATGTCCCAATCTTCCCTCCACCCCAGGCTTGGGGAAAACCTTCCCTCTGGGTATGTTTGCAGCTGCTACTGAGTTTTCAGTGTCCCGTTGGACCATCTCCTGGGCAGTCTGCTGGCTCCCTCAGAACTCATGGGGGCAGGGGGCATCCAGGCAGTGTCATGGGTACTGGCAGGACCCCTGAGTGGCAAGCCATGGTCTCACCAGGACCCTCTCAGGAGCCCCTGACCCACATGTGCAGATTCAGCAACCCCTGTCCATCATTTTGGTGGAGTCTTGAGCTCCTCGGATCCTACCCTAGGCCACTGTTTCTTTCTGTTTTTCGTCATTTGTAGTTTTCATGCACCTTGAACTCTTACTCAGTCCTTCATGCTAAGTGCTCTCCGTGTGTTAAACTGTTCTAATCTCATAATTACTTTTTTTTTCAGGTGGACTGCACCTTTGTTGTGGATGTCAGACCATGGTTTTCCCAGTTCTCCCTCCTGAGCAGTACCTGCATGCAGAAATAGGCAGAGAAGGAGCCCATAGTTCCTCAAGCAGAAGTTCCTTTCCCTCCAGCAAGCAACAGTCAGTCTGTAGTCCCAGGTCTATTTAGTACCAGGGGAATTAAAGGTATCTCAGAGCACTTTCTGGGTCCATGTCTGTTTTGCCCTCTCCCACATCTTTTATCTTTTATAAATGGTGCTGCCTCTGACAAGGGGTGGTGAATTCATCATCATTATTGCTCTTACCTTGACTGTAGGTGCAGAGCGTTGAGTCAATCAGACTCCTCAGCTCCTGGGAGGCTGCCCTAGTGGTTCTTGCAGGGTCCCCACTGGTTGGTTGGTGTATTTATTCATTTAGTCATTCATCCTCCAATCTCCCCATGCCCCTCATCCATCTCACTCAAAAGGAATGCAGACTATTTTGCCAGGGAACAGCTCTTGCTTCTTCTCTCTTCCAGCTCTAGGGCCAGGCTCACAATGGGGTGGTCCTTCTGAAGAGGGACCATATTAGTCAGAGAGATTGGAGGTGGGTGAGTGAAGCTGATAAAAGTCTCTGCCCTCCGTGAGCACCCATCAAGGCATCTGCACATGAGCCCCTTGACACATAGAAGGTCATCCCAGGGCCTCTGAAGATAGCTCAGAAAATGGTAGCTCCAGTCACCATGTTCCACCTACTTCCTGATGATGCCTATATCCCCCTTCCTAGCCCTGCCTGGCCTCCATGGCTGTCAACACCAATCCCTACCCCTGGGATAGGCACTGTCGTGACAGACACCCAGCCTGATGAGCAGCTCTGTCTTTTGGGATCCTTGTGGGGAGTAGCCCTGGAGGGACAGAGTGAAGGACAGACAGAGTGAGGTGTGGGAGCACCTGGGGGCATGACTGAGACAGAGAGGCTGTGGCAATGATGCTTGGAAGAATCCTTCAGCATGGAGGGGTTAGGGGTTACCTTCCTTCCTTTTGGGCTCCTAGGGGGTCTATTCTGAGTGTGGTTCAAAGTCTGTCCTTTTCTTGCTGATGTGTTTCCATGATGGGGCTATAAACACTGATAAGATAGATTTTCCACATATTCTGGACAGCTTCATTGGGCACAGAATAAAGATGGTGGCCTGAGCCAGGTTTGGTCCTTTGACCAGCCTGAGCATAGAATTTATGACATCTCCCCACAGTTTGATAGGGGCAAATATAAACTAACAAGGTAGATGTGTGGTCAGCAAAGCCAGCCTATTACCTGCTCTTGGCTTGAGATCACTCAGGTTCAGAGTGGTCTAGCTGTTCATTGTTCAGAGGCCCGTGGTGGCTGAGGACAGCCAGACCCTCACTGAAGTCCAGTTGTTGCTGCTCACTGGTGCCCCTCATAGGTGAACACCTTTATCTTCACTCCCATTTCACATTGGGAAGGCCTGGCATCTTGTTTTCAATTATGCTGTGCTTTGAGCTCAGATACACCTTACATGCACCTGGGGCATTGTACATGTAACTGTGTTAATATCATGTGTTCAGTGGACCCAGCCACTGGGTTATTTTAAGCCCTGCACTGATGATTCTAATGAGCTTCCCTTTGGGCACCAAGGTGTGAATATAGGTTCATAACTCTGACTGTGGCCTCTTGCAGCTCTCAACAAATATGGGATTAGAAACATAGCTTTTTGGGAACTGAAAGTCACAGCTTTGCTTGAATATGGAAGTTACAACAGTTCTATCCTTGGGCTACCTCTTCTTGTGGTCTCCACATTAGTAAAGCCAGACCAGACAGGACTAGAGGGAAAATGATCAAATCCCAATCCAGTAACTGACAGAACCCACCAGGTAAAAATCAGAACATATATACAAAAATTTAAGAATCCGTTGAACAAATTTGATTTTTGATTATTGTTGGGAGTTTAGCTAAGCTACCCCACGGTACTGCTACCTTGGCAACGACTTTGTGTGGCCAGGAGGCCTGCAGAGTCTTAAAACTGACACTAGCCTCTCATATAAACACAAGCATGTGCCCTAGATAGCATCCTCCAGAGTCTTAAGTAAATGGAAGCTCCTGATGTGACTTCCCCTGCAGTCCTTGTGAGCAATAGTCTCTTCTGCCTCCCAGGACCTCCCCCTTGTGGCCCCTTAGATAAGACCCTCGTGGGGTTTACCAGAACTCTGCCCTTTGGGGTTGAGTTGGTCAGTCTAGTTTTATCCCAAGAACCCTGAAGTACTCCACCCAGTAAGCAGATCCTGTGGCTCCATCTGCATTGTGCCTTGACCTCCCCGTGCGGCCCCTTCAGCTTGCTGAGTACTTCCCCCAGGACCTGTGAATGATTGCTCCTCTATTTCAGTTTCTCCCATGGTCCTTTGTTGAACTGAGATTTACCATGCATCACCCTGTGCTCCACTTAATTGTTAATTTGACAAATTAATAACAATTATATAGAATATTCACCACCAACTATGGAACATGTATTCTTCTTTTTTTAATATAATTTTATTTATTTATTTTATGTTTTTAAGATTTTATTTATTTATTTGACAGAGAGAGAGAGAGTGAGAGAGCACAAGCAGGGGGAGTGGCAGGCAGAGGGAGAAGCAGGCTCCTGGCTGAGCAAGGAGCCCGACGTGGGGCTTCATCCCAGGACCCTGGGATCATGACCTGAGCTGAAGGCAGACACTTAATGACTGAGCCCTCCAGGTGCCCCGGAACATGTATTTTTTTGAGCTGATAGAATATTAATCCAAACTGAACATATTCTGACCCATAAAGTGACAATGCATTTGAAAGTACTGATATCATAAGGAATAAGGTCTCTGGCTGCAATGACGTTTATATTGAAATTAAGAAGAAAAATGGTTGTCGAGTCAGCAACGCACCTTAAAATAACACAAGTAGTCTCAATTCTGATTAGGGTATATGATCAAAGGAAATGATTAAAATTTATGATGTGACAAGTATATGTGGTGCTGCTGAGGTTCAGCCTCAAGGGAAGTGACAGTCTGGACAGGCACACGCAGAGGATGGGCACAAAGTTGACCAGTGATCACAGTCTCTCTCAAGAATGGGAGGAAATTATGACAAAAAAGCATAAACAAAGGAAAGAACAAACAGACTGATAGAGAGGGCCAAGAAATGCAACAGCTGGTCCATTGGCAGGCCCCATGAAATCTCTGACTCCTGGTGAGAGAAATCTAGAAGTGAGGCAGTCACAGCCCCTGTCAGTAGTGTCTTCCTGGTCTCGAAAGATGACACTGGACACTGTAGTCATCCTGCTGCTGGAAATGGGGAGGAAGAGCCAGCCATGTGGGGACCTGATCTCCTCGGGAGAGACAACACTCAGGATCAGATGCACTTCTAGGCAGGGTGTGGAGTCCTCACCATGATTATCCTTAGACACCCATGCCGCCAGCTATCTACTGATGTGCAGCAGTGAAGGTGGTCACAAAGGTGTCTGCCATTCTGGCCACACTCCCATCTCTTTCTGGGATAGCCCCAGTCTGAACAGCTGTGGCCCTGGCCCTGTACCCTTTCTGGGATCATCATCAATGTGCAGGTGTCTGTTGACTCCATGCCCAAGGTGGGAAAATCCTTCCCTTGCAGAGTGTCCTCACATGCATGGACAGCATGTCATACTTTCCTGGTCCACTCACTCCCAATGCCTTGTATGAGGCCAGGTAGGACACTCCCACGTACTGTGGTTCCCCCAAGGAAAGCCTAACAACAATGACTTGGCAAAGGCCATGGGACCTCAAAGTGGCAGAGCTGTGTGGAAATGCATGTTGGCTAGGGCTGGGCAAGGCCTGTCTTTCCCAGTCCCCGATCCCTCTCATGCCCATGGCTGCCATCCACATCCATTCCAGCAGAGCCCTGCCCTGGGCTAGTACCTGCTTCGTCCTGGATTTCTCTCCACCCGCCCAGGACATTAGAAATCCCTCTCCCCACTGCCAAACACAGCTAGACCTCATGGCAAGCAGGTCAGCAGGTGCCAGAGGTGGTGGAAGGGATGGTAACCCAGGCCCAATGGTAACCCTTCCTTGTACCCTCCTGATGGCTGCAGCCATGGTCAGAGGTAGACCTGGTTTTTACCTCAACTTCCTAGAGCCCACCAGTGTTCCTAAGAGTTCCTGTGACTTGGCAGTTGTAGAATACAGTGCTGTGAGAGCAAGGGAGGTGGGTTCAAAACCCCCATTCAGAGCCTATTAGGGCTGGACTGGGGCAGGTGGAGGTAGCCCTGGAAACAGAGCATATTGCATGCATGTTCCTGGGTCCAAGACTTATGGAACAAAGCGGTGGAAATGGTGAGCCCCTGCTCTGCTTTCTGTTAGTGATGATGGGAGGGACAAGGCAGGGACAAGGCAGGGTGAAGGGGAGGAGCTGGACAGAGCACTGGCCAGCAGCCCAGGGACTCCCTGGGGTAAGGCTGTGTGGGATGCAGAGCTTCGGAGGGTGGCCCCACGCTGGCTGCCACCCGTTTGCTGCTGGCCTCCAGGGCTCACGCCAGACAGCATGCTCCTGAAGGCACCTCTGCTTCTGGGGCTCATTGTGCTGGTGCCTCATGTCTGCAGTTCCAACTTCGTGGACATTGATAGGAGAACAAATTACTTCACCTTGTGTGTTGAGTTTGCGGTGTTTCATTTCAACCAAGTTTACCCAGATGAGTATGCGTATAAGCTGCTGTGGGTGCGGCGAAGCCAGCGCAAGGTGAGTTGAGTGTCCTCCCTCCATGTGGCTCCATGTTTGCCCTGAGGCCACACCTGGGAGGGGCGAGTCCTTGATCTGCAGGAAAGAGCAATGGATGTTTTAATTTGGTAAATATTGTTTAAAAAGTTACAAGGTTTCATTAGAAGTGTTCCGAGTTTCTGATTTGTTTCCTTCATGAGCAAGTTCCC
Organism: Mirounga angustirostris; assembly: GCF_029215605.1. Lineage (NCBI taxonomy): Eukaryota > Metazoa > Chordata > Mammalia > Carnivora > Phocidae > Mirounga > Mirounga angustirostris. The sequence goes on along the minus strand of NW_026991718.1, from coordinate 90,184,825 downwards.
TGCATAACAGAGGGAAGGAAAAAAGGTGAGCAGAAAGCAAGCACTGAATGCAGAGATCCAGCTGCCGAGTGAGAGAGGGAAGAAAAGCTGCCAATGAGGTGGCTAGGAGAAGCCAGAGCAGCAGGGAGACAAGAAACCAGAAAGACTAAGAGACGCGGTAGCTGGGGAGAACCAACCCAAGAAGGAAAGGCATCACAGAGGCTGAGCGGTGAGGCTCCTGCATGAAACACTGTAGGTAGCAGAGAAGACAGATTGGGACATGTTCTCATGGGGCTGTGGCGCTGGTGAGGACAGGCCAATGGCCTCCAAGTTCATGAGTGGAATAGTGGAAGTCTGGGGAAAAGCAGTGGGTGTGGGGAGCCCAGGGCAGAGGAGAGGCTAGGGGCATGGGGGGCAGTCAGGGAAGGCATCTCAATGAAGGGTACTCCTGGAAAGATCCAGTCACATGGAAGTTGGGGATGAAAAGGGCAGGCAGCCCTGGGGGAGGACCTGGATGGGGACAAGCAACAAATATACTTGCAGACAGCCTGAAATTCTGTGGACTGGGGTTGCTGGGAAGGAGGTGCAGAGAGGCAGGAGTGCAGGGGGAGGTAGGGCTGGGGGCACCTCAGGGCCCCAGGCAAAGATTTGAGATGTTATCCTTGAAGATCTGGGGATCCGTTGAAAAAAGTCACTCAGAGCTCCACAGGCCATGGCAGGCTGAGACCAGGATGCAGGGGATGGTCCTCTGGTCACTGGGAAGTAAAAGAAGTGCTGGCTTCTGCATCTGTTGGAGGTCGATGTGGGGTGCACTGGTGTGACGGTGTAGAGAAAGAGGGGGTCAAATATGGACCCCTGGTGTTTTCCCAGAACATGTGGGTGTGCAGTGACTCCATCAACTGAGACAACAGAGCAAGGCTGGAGGAGACACAGACAGATCTGGGCAGGACACATCACATTTAGGATTCCTGAAATAGCCCATGCAGAAGAAGGTCATGGGTTATAGAGCCTTTAGAGTAGAGAAAATGTTGGGCCTGATAGAAATGTGTCCTTAGCCTCTGTTGGGCAAACCTTTCCCACTACTGTTTATTCTTATCACTTCGTGCTTTCTTTGAATGGAATACAGACTACTGTCCTGAACTCATTCTGTGCGTGCCCAGATTCTGGTCCCTGCATGAACAGTCCTGAGCCAGGCATCACGTCTGCAGGGCCCTGATGGGGAGAGTCTCACCTCTGCATCACACTGAGAGTGGCCCCCTTCCCTCACAGTGCCCACTGGCTTCTCTCAGTCTTTCCCATTTCCTGACCCTCTGCCTCTTCCTTAGACAGCAGCCAACCCTGGACACCTGGAGGATGTGGGAACCCCTTGGGCATAGAGCCTACAGTTGCTGCTCCAGCCCCCGTGCCCCATCCTAGCTCAGGGTCTGGGGACCATGCAAGTGAGGCTGGGGGTGCATGAGTGTGTGTGTATGTGTGTGTGTGTGTGTGTGTGTCTGTTGTTGGTGATTGTTGAGGCATGAGTGGATATCATGTGTCAGTTGTAAGAACTGAGCCCCCCAAAAGAAGTCAGCCTTCTAGATAATTCCAGTTCAGTCCAGTGAGAGGCAGGTTCCTCCCCTCAGGGTTTTCTGGCTGCATTTCTAAGTTTGAGCTCTTCTTGAGTTTTCACGCACTTCTTTCTATTTAACAAGATGAAATGGTAACTTTTAATAACTTCTGATAGAAGCCTAACTGACACATGGGAAAGCATCTGCTTCGCAAATATCCACCTCAGTGAACCTCAACAAGAAGAGCCCTTCTGTGCAGCCAGCTCCCACATAAAGAGGCAAGCATTCCCAGCCCCCAGGACCCCCCACATCCCTGTCTAGATGCTGCCCTGAAAGGGACTGCCATCTACGATGGCTAATCAGTGGACTAGCACACCTGTTATCCTACTCTCCGAGGAGGACTCCCTGGTGTGCTCCCCTTGTGTCTGGCTGATGCCACGCAAGCGTACGATTGAGAGATCAGTGGTGCTATCAGTGGTGCTGGAGCCCGTGCAGGCTCCTTGCTGTGTAGCCTCTGCTCCTGTGAGCCTGTTACCTCCTGTGCATTCATAGCACTGTGGATGTGACTAGCAGGTGCAGGCCACCAGGAGGAGTGCCTCAGGGAAGATTCTAATACATGCCTTAGGTGTACATATGGACATCTTTTCGTAGAAAAATGGAGAATTAAGAGGAAAAGATGAAATAATAAATCAATTTAAAAATAAGAAAAATAAGAGACATTGTACATATGTATGTCCTTATTCATTTATGTATGTATATTCACAGCTTTTGCCTGTTTTCTTTTTGGTTCTCTGTTTTTCTTACTAATGCAAAGTATTTCATTGCAGTTTCTACAATTTGTTCTTGACAGGAGTTTACCTTAATATATTTAATGGAGTTGGAATTGGGCCAAACCATTTGTACAAAACAGGATGAAGATCTGGAAAATTGCCCCTTGCAAGAAGGCCCAGAAGAGAAAAAGGTTTGAGAATATGATGAACATTCATGTAAAGGAGGACTGATGGGAGAAGGCTTAGGGACATTGTCAGGGATGATCGTGGGCCAGAAAGAGAGTCCTGGCCCCTCTCCTTTCAGGTCCCAGGGCTCCCCACTGAGGGAGAATATGGATTTTCTAGGCCAGCAGAGCCCTGTGCTCACAGCTGGCCTGTGTAATGGCCTTCTTGTGTCATCATCTATGAGCTGATATTGTTCAGGGGACTCAGACCCTGGGCATGAGCCTGAGTCAGGATGACACCCTCAGTGGGGCTTGTTTCAGCCCCACCCCCTATCCCAGCCTGAGGGGCAGCCTCCCCTCTGGGTAGGTTTGCAGCTGCTACTGAGTTTTCAGTGTCCCGTTGGACCATCTCCTGGGCAGTCTGCTGGCTCCCTCAGAACTCATGGGGGCAGGGGGCATCCAGGCAGTGTCATGGGTACTGGCAGGACCCCTGAGTGGCAAGCCATGGTCTCACCAGGACCCTCTCAGGAGCCCCTGACCCACATGTGCAGATTCAGCAACCCCTGTCCATCATTTTGGTGGAGTCTTGAGCTCCTCGGATCCTACCCTAGGCCACTGTTTCTTTCTGTTTTTCGTCATTTGTGGTTTTCATGCACCTTGAACTCTTACTCAGTCCTTCATGCTAAGTGCTCTCCATGTGTTAAACTGTTCTAATCTCATAATTACTTTTTTTTTCAGGTGGACTGCACCTTTATTGTGGATGTCAGACCATGGTTTTCCCAGTTCTCCCTCCTGAACAGTACCTGCGTGCCGAAATAGGCAGAGAAGGAGTCCCTTGCTCCTCAAGCAGAAGTTCCTGGGACACCTGGGTAGCTCAGTCTGTTAAGCATCTGCCTTTGGCTCAGGTCATGAACCTACGGTCCTGGGACTGAGTCCCGCATCGAGGTTCTTGCTCAGTGCAGAGCGGGTTTCTCCCACTGACGCTCCTCCTGCTTGTATTATCTCTCTCTCTCTCTCTGACAAACAAATAAATAAAATCTTTAAAAAAAAAAAAGTTCCTTTCCCTCCAGAGAGCAACAGTTAGTCTGTAGTCCCAGGCCTATTCAGTACCAGGGAAATTAAATGTATCTCAGAGCACTTTCTGGGTCCCTGTCTGTTTTGCACTCTCCCACATCTTTTATCTTTTATAAATGGTGCTGCCTCTGACAAGGGGTGATGAATTCATCATTATTGCTCTTACCTTGACTGTAGTGCAAAGCGTGGAGTCAATCAGACTCCCCAGCTCATGGGAGGCTGCCCTAGTGGTTCTTGCGGGGTCCCCACTGGTTGGTTGGTGTATTTATTCATTTAGTCATTCATCCATTCGTCCATCCATCCATTCATCCATACGTGTATCCACCCATCCATGTATCCATCCATATATCCATTCATTTATTCATTCATCCTCCAATCTCTCCATGCCCCTCATTCACCTCACTCAAAAGGAATGCAGACTATTTTGCCAGGGAACAGCTCTTGCTTCTTCTCTCTTCCAGCTCTAGGGCCAGGCTCACAATGGGGTGGTCCTTCTGAAGAGGGGCTATATCTAGTCACAGAGATTGGAGGTGGGTGAGTGAAGCTGATAAAAGGCCCTGCCCTCCGTGAGCACCCATCAAGGCATCTGCACGTGAGACCCTTGACACATAGAAGGTCATCCCAGGGCCTCTGAGGATAGCTCAGAAAATGGTAGCTCCAGTCACCATGTTCCACCTGCTCCCTGATGATGTCTGTATCCCCTTTCCTAGCCCAACCTGGCTTCCACGGCTGTCAACACCAATCCCTACCCCTGGGATAAGCACTATGGTGACAGACACCCAGCCTGATGAGCAGCTCTGTCTTCTGTGATCCTTGTGGGGAGTAGCCCTGGAGGGGCAGAGTGAGGGAGGGTGTGGGAGCACCTGGGGGCATGACTGGGACAGAGAGGCTATGGCAATGCCACTTGGAGGAATCTTTCAAAATGGAGGGGCTGAAGCACCTTTCTTCCTCCTGGGTTTCTAAAGACTCTGATTTGAGTGGTTTCTAGTTGAAAGTCTGCCTGTTTCCTGAACAATCCATTTCCATCGAGTGATCATAAGCAATGATGTGATAGGATTTCCCAAGACAACTGGGGATAGTTCCATTGGACACAGCACAAAAGTAGTGGCCTGGTTCAGCTTTGATTTTTTGACCAGTCTGAATGTAGATTTTGTAACATCTCCCACACATTGATAGGGGCATACACTATCTTACAGAAGACATACAAATGGCTAACAGACACATGAAAAAATGTTCATCATCATTAGCCATCAGGGAAATCCAAATCAAAACCACATTGAGATACCACCTTACACCAGTTAGAATGGCAAAAATGGACAGGAAAGAAACAACAAATGTTGGAGAGGTTGTGGAGAAAGGGGAACCCTCTTACACTGTTGGTGGGAATGAAAGTTGGTACAGCCACTTTGGAAAACAGTGTGGAGGTTCCTCAAAAAGTTAAAAATAGAGCTACTCTATGACCCAGCAATTGCACTACTGGGTATTTACCCCAAAGACACAGATTTAGTGAAAAGAAGGGCCATATGCACCCCAATGTTCATAGCAGCAAGGTCTGCAATAGCCAAACTGTGGAAAGAGCTGAGATGCCCTTCAACAGAAGAATGGATAAAGAAGATGTGGTCCATATATACAATGGAAAATTACTCAGCTATCAGAAAGGATGAATACCCAACTTTTACATCAACATGGATGGGACTGGAGGAGATTATGCTAAGTGAAATAAGTCAAGCAGAGAAAGTCAATTATCATATGGTTTATGGTTGTAGAACATAAGAATAGCATCGAGAACATTAGGAGAAGGAAGGGGAAAATGGGGGGCTGGAATTGGAGGGAGAGATGAACCATGAGAGACTATGGACTCTGAGAAACAAACAGGGTTTTAGAGGGGAGGGGGAGGGGGGATTGGTTAGCCTGGTGATGGGTATTAAGGAGGGCACGTACTGCATGGAGCACTGGGGGTTATACGAAAACAATGGATCGTGGATCACCACATCAAAAACCAATGATGTATTGTATGGTGACTAACATAACATAATAAAATTAAAAAAAACAAACAAACAAGAATGAGTTTGTGTGGTTAACAGAGCTGACCTATTACCTACCCTTGCTTTAGAGCACTCAGGTTCTGAAGGGTTGAGCCATTGTTCTTGGGCCATGTGGCTTCACCCGAGGATGGCCTGGTGTCCTGTTTTTTCTCACTATGTCTGTCATGTTCTCTCTTGATCCACAGGAAAATGGCCTTGGTTTCATTTTACAAATGTAGAGACCAGGCCATACTCCCCCCCACCACTATAGAAGAATCTTTGTGACTGGACATCAGAAATACATAAAGTTGGGAAATAGTTTTCTAAGGAACTGCAATATTTAGAAATGTGTGAATTGTAGTTAGGGTATTTTGTTTGTGACCAATGTCTTTGCTCTGGTTCCTGCTCTGATAGAACAGGGGATTAAAAACATGGTTCCATTCATGGGATTGACGTTCACAGGTCATGGTCATGGTTTGTGCAAGGGTCTTTGGTAGGGTGAGTAAATGTTGTGCCTGCAACCATTGCCAGTGGTGAGCCCACATTAGTAGCTTTTGAATGAAACAACACTGTCCAAGGTGAATCAGCACCAGGGTCAGCCTGTCCTGTGTCATCATGTCCTGGAGAGACCTCTCCAGATCCAGCCCAGTCACTCATTGTCCCAGATCAGTAGGGAGCAAAAATATACTTGGAAGTTACAATACAAGCATACACGTAGAAACATTGACACACATTTCAGAAATTCTTGATTTCCACAAAACCCAGAATGTTTTATGTGACTTCCCAGCCTGAAGGAATAGAGCTCCTCAGAATATATTTGTGAGACCCCTCCTGAAATAGGGGCTTAGCCAAAATCTCAGCACTGGGGTTTTCAGGGAAGCTTCAAAGGGGAAAGGGAGGGGGTAAAGGAGAAAGAGGGGAACCATGCTCCTTGCAAGTTCAATGTCATAAAATCCAAGTTATGAAATGATCTCTATTAACACTCACGACCAGCCGCCTTCCCCATTTCCCTATCAGGGCCCTGGTAGCTAGTTTCATGATTCTTTACTGTGCTTTTCTTAAGTTGAGCTCACAGACTGGGCCCAGCTCCTATCACCCATATTAACTTTTTGGTTTCCGAACACAAATATCCACAGGCATTAGCAAAGAAATGAAGGCTTGGAAATACATGTAACTAGCCAATTGTTTTCTCCTTTTTGAGATGCTTTCCAAATATTCTTTTCTTTTTTTTTATATATATTTATTTTATTTTATTTTTTTATTCTTATGTTAATCCCCATACATTACATCATTAGTTTTAGATGTAGTGTTCCATGATTCATTGTTTGTGCATAACACCCAGTGCTCCATGCAGAATGTACCCTCCTCAATACCCACCACCAGGCTAACCCATCCTCCCACCCCCTCTCCTCTAGAAACCTCAGTTTGTTTTTCAGAGTCCATCGTCTCTCATGGCTCGTCTACCCCTCCAATTTCCCCACCTTCATTCTACCACTCCTGCGACCTTCTTCTTCTTTTTTTTTTTTCTTAACATATATTGCATTATATGTTTCACAGGTACAGATCTGAGATTCAACAGTCTTGCACAATTCACAGCGCTTACCAGAGTACATACCCTCCCCACTGTCTATCACACAGTCACCCCATCCCTCCCACCCCACCCCCCACTCCAGCAACCCTCAGTTTGTTTCCTGCGATTAAGAATTCCTCATATCAGTGAGATCATATAATACATGTCTTTCTCTGTTTGACTTATTTCACTCAACATAATACCCTCCAGTTCCATCCATGTCGTTGCAAATGGCAAGATCTCATTCCTTTTGATGGCTGCATATTATTCCATTGTATATATATACCACTTCTTCTTTAGCCATTCATCTCTCGATGGACATCTTGGCTCTTTCCACAGTTTGGCTATTGTGGACATTGCTGCTATAAACATCGGGGTGCACGTACCCTTTCGGATCCCTACTTTTGTATCTTTGGGGTAAATACCCAGTAGTGCAATTGCTGGATCATATGGTAGCTCTATTTTCAACTCTTTGAGGAACCTCCATACTGTTTTCCAGAGTGGCTGCACCAGCTTGCATTCCCACCAACAGTGTAGGAGGGTTTCCCTTTCTCCGCATCCCCACCAACATCTGTCCATTCCTGACTTGTTAATTTTAGCCATTCTGACTGGTGTGAGGTGGTATCTCATTGAGGTTTTGATTTGGATTTCCCTGATGCCGAGCGATATTGAGCACTTTTTCATGTGTCTGTTGGCCATTTGGATGTCTTCTTTGGAAAAATGTCTGTTCATGTCTTCTGCCCATTTTTTGATTGGATTCTTTGTTCTTTGGGTGTTGAGTTTGATGAGTTCTTTATAGATTTTGGATACTAGCCCTTTATCTGATATGTCATTTGCAAATATCTTCTCCCATTCTGTCGGTTGTCTTTTGGTTTTGTTGACTGTTTCCTTTGCTTTGCAAAAGCTTTTTATCTTGATGAAGTCGCAATAGTTCATTTTTGTCCTTGCTTCCCTTGCCTTTGGCGATGTTTCTAGGAAGAAGTTGCTTCGGCTGAGGTCAAAGAGGTTGCTACCTGTTTTCTCCTTTAGGATGTGGATGGACTCCTGTCTCACATTGAGGTCTTTCAACCATTTGGAGTCTATTTTTGTGTGTGGTGTAAGGAAATGGTCCAGTTTCATTCTTCTGCATGTGGCTATCCAATTTTCCCAACACCATTTGTTGAAGAGACTGTCTTTGTTCCATTGGATATTCTTTCCTGCTTTGTCAAAGATGAGTTGACCATAGAGTTGAGGGTCCATTTCTGGGCTTTCTATTCTGTTCCATTGATCTATGTGTCTGTTTTTGTGCCAGTACCATGCTGTCTTGATGATAACAGCTTTGTAATAGAGCTGGAAGTCCGGAATTGTGATGCCGCTGGATTTGCTTTTCTTTTTCAACATTCCTCTGGCTATGCGGGGTCTTTTCTGGTTCCATACAAATTTTAGGATTATTTGTTCCATTTCTTTGAAAAAAGTGGATGGTATTTTGATGGGGATTGCATTGAATGTGTAGATTGCTCTAGGTAGCATTGACATCTTCACAATATTTGTTCTTCCAATCCATGAGCATGGAACGTTTTTCCATTTCTTTCTGTCTTCCTCAATTTCTTTCATGAGTATTTTATAGTTTTCTGAGTACAGATCCTTTGTCTCTTTGGTTAGATTTAATCCTAGGTATCTTATGGTTTTGGGTGCAATTGTAAATGGGATCAACTCCTTAATTTCTCTTTCTTATGTCTTGTTGTTGGTGTATAGGAATGCCACTGATTTCTGTGCATTGATTTTATATCCTGCCATTTTACTGAATTCCTGTATGAGTTCTAGCAGTTTTGGGGTGGAGTCTTTTGGGTTTTCCACATAAAGTATCATATCATCTGCAAAGAGTGAGAGTTTGACTTCTTCTTTGCCAATTTGGATGCCTTTGATTTCTTTTTGTTGTCTGATTGCTGTGGCTAGGACTTCCAATACTATGTTGAATAGCAGTGGTGATAGTGGACATCCCTGCCGCGTTCCTGACCTTAGGGGGAAAGCTCTCAGTTTTTCCCCATTGAGAATGATATTCACTGTGGGTTTTTCATAGATGGCTTTTATGATATTGAGGTATGTACCCTCAATGCCTATGCTCTGAAGAGTTTTGATCAAGAAAGGATGCTATACTTTGTCAAGTGCTTTTTCTGCATCTATTGAGAGGATCATATGATTCTTTTCTTTCTTCTGTTAATGTATTGTATCATGTTGATTGATTGCAGATGTTGAACCAACCTTGCAGCCCAGGGATAAATCCCACTTGGTCATGATGAATAATCCTTTTAATTACTGTTGGATCCTATTGGCTAGTATTTTGGTGAGAATTTTTGCATCCATGTTCATCAAGGATATTGGTCTGTAATTCTCCTTTTTGATGGGGTTGTTGTCTGGTTTTGGGATCAAGGTAATGGTGGCCTCATAAAACGACTTTGGAAGTTTTCCTTCCATTTCTATTTTTTGGAACAGTTTCAGAAGAATAGGTATTAATTCTTCTTGAAATGTTTGGTAGAATTCCCCTGGGAAGCCATCTGGCCCTGGACTTTTGTTTGTTGGGAGATTTTTGATGACTGCTTCAATTTCCTTAGTGGTTATAGGTCTGTTCAGGTTTTCTATTTCTTCCTGGTTCAGTTTTGGTAGTTGATACATCTCTAGGAATGCATCCATTTCTTCCAGGTTATCTAATTTGCTGGCATAGAGTTGCTCATAATATGTTCTTATAATTGTTTGTATTTCTTTGGTGTTGGTTGTGATCTCTCCTCTTTCATTCATGATTTTGTTGATTTGGGTCATTTCTCTTTCCTTTTTGATACGTCTGGCCAGGGGTTTATCAATCTTGTTCATTCTTTCAAAGAACCAGCTCCTAGTTTCATTGATCTGTTCTACTGTTCTTTTAGTTTCTATTTCATTGATTTCTGCTCTGATCTTTATTATTTCTTTTCTCCTGCTGGGTTTAGGCTTTATTTGCTGTTCTTTCTCCAGCTCCTTTAGGTGTAGGGCTAGGTTGTTTATTTGAGACCTTTCTTGTTTCTTGAGAAAGGCTTGCATTGCTATATACTTTCCTCTTAGGACTGCCTTTGCTGCATTCCAAAGATTTTGAATAGTTGTGTTTTCATTTTCATTGGTGCCCATGAAATTTTTTAATTCTTCTTTAATTTCCTGGTTGACCCATTCATTCTTCAGTAGGATGCTCTTTAGCCTCCATGTATTTGAGTTCTTTCCGACTTTCCTCTCGTGATTGAGTTCTAGTTTCAAAGCGTTGTGGTCTGAAAATAGGCAGGGAATGATCCCAATCTTTTGGTACCGGTTGAGACCTGATTTATGACCTAGGATGTGATCTATTCTGGAGAATGTTCCATGGGCACTAGAGAAGAATGTGTATTCCGTTGCTTTGGGATGGAATGTTCTGAATATGTCTGTGAAGTCCATTTGGTCCAGTGTGTCATTTAAAGTCTTTATTTCCTTGTTGATCTTTTGCTTAGATGATCTGTCCATTTCAGTGAGGGGGGTGTTAAAGTCCCCCACTATTATTGTTTGGTTGTCCATGTGTTTCTTTGCTTTTGTTATTTATTGCCTTATATAATTGGCTGCTCCCATGTTAGGGACATAGATATTTACAAGTGTTAGATCTTCTTGTTGGATAGACCCTTTAAGTAGGATATAATGTCCTTCCTCATCTCTTATTACAGTCTTTGGTTTAAAATCTAGTTTGTCTGATATAAGGATTGCCACCCCAGCTTTCTTTTGGTGTCCATTAGCATGGTAAATGGTTTTCCACCCCTTCACTTTCAATCAGGGGGTGTCTTTGTTTCTAAAATGAATCTCTTGCAGACAGCATATCGATGGGTCTTTTTTTTTAATCCAGTCTGATAGCCTGTGTCTTTTGATTGGGGCATTTAGCCCATTTACATTCAGGGTAACTACTGAAAGATAGGAATTTAGTGCCATTGTATTGCCTGTAAGGTGACTGTTCCTGTATATTGTCTGTGTTCCTTTCTGGTCTATGTTGCTTTTAGGGGCTCTCTTTGCTTAGAGGACCCCTTTCAATATTTCTTGTAGGGCTGGTTTTGTGTTTGCAAATTCCTTTAGTTTTTGTTTGTCCTGGAAGCTTTTTATCTCTCCTTCAATTTTCAATGACAGCCTAGCTGGATAGAGTATTCTTGGCTGCATATTTTTCTCATTTAGTGCTCTGAATATAGCCTGCCAATCCTTTCTGGCCTGCCAGGTCTCTGTGGATAGGTCTGTTGCCAATCTAATGTTTCTACTCTTGTAGGTTACATATCTCTTCTCCCGAGCTGCTTTCAGGATTTTCTCTTTGTCTATGAGACTCGTAAGTTTTACTATTAGATGTCGGGGAGTTGATCTATTTTTATTGATTTTGAGGGGGGTTCTCTGTGCCTCCTCAATTTTGATGCCTGTTTCCTTTCCCAAATTAGGGAAGTTCTCTGCTATAATTTGCTCCATTATACCTTCTGCCCCCCCTCTCTTTCTTCTTCTTCTGGGATCCCAATTATTCTCATGTTGTTTCATCTTAATGTATCGCTTATCTCTTGAATTCTGCCCTCATGATCCAGTAGTTGTTTATCTCTCTTTTTCTCAGCTTCTTTATTTCCCATCATTTCATCTTCTATATTACCGATTCTCTCTTCTGCCTCATTTATCCTAGCACTTAGTGCCCCCATTTTTGATTGCACTTCATTAATAGCCTTTTTGATTTCTGCTTTGTTAGATTTTAGTTCTTTTCCTTCTCCAGAAAGGGTTTCTCTAATAACTTCCATATTTTTTTCAAGCCCAGCTAGTATCTTTAAAGTGATGATTCTGAACTCTAGATCTGACATCGTACTAATGTCCGTATTGAGTAGGTCCCTGGCAGTCGGGACTACCTCTTGTTCTTTTTGTTGAGGTGATTTTTTCCATCTTATCATTTTGTGCAGAGGAGAATAAATTAATGAGAGAACAAAATGCTAGCAGAGTAACAACGTTCCCAGAAAATATACTCTAAACAAATCAGAAAAGACCTGAAGCAGTGGGATAAGAAAGGGAAAGAAAGCAGTGGAAAAAGAAACAGAAAGAGAAAAAAGAAAAAGAAAAAAAAGAAAAAGAAAAAAAGATAAAAACAAACAAAAACAAACAAAACAAAACAAAACAACAACAACAAAAAAAACCAGAATATGATCAAATATGATCTATATGGTATATAGATCAGTGCCACACACTAGATTTGGGGTGTATTTTGGTGTTTTAGAAGAAAGTGCCTCCCAAAATTTTAAAGAAAGAAAAACTTATATATGTACAAAAATAAGGGTTGATATGATGAAGGGATGGAATATGAATGTAAAGATGGAAATTATAAAAAATTTTATAAAAGGAATTGATAAGAAGTTGTTTGAAAAAAGAAAGAAGAGGATTTAAAAAAAGAAAGAAGAAAAAAAAGGGAGAGAATGTGATCAGGCAGTGGAGTAGAAAAAACCATATACTAGAGATTTAGGGTATATTTTAATCTTTTAGAAGAAACTATCTCAAAATTTTAAAGAGAGAACAACTTATACATATATGCCAAAAATATGGGTAACTACTATGCAGGGATAGAATATGACTCTAAAAATGAAAAATAATTTTTTTTTTAAAAAGGGATTGATAAGATGTTTGAAAAAGGGAAAAAGAAAAATTCAAAAAAAAAAAAGAAAAAAGTTAAAAAAAATTAACTTTGAAAGACTAAAGAATCATGGTAAAAAAAGCCATGAATTCTATGTACAGTATTCCCCTAGCGCTGGAGTTCTGCCGCTCTCATTGATTGGTAAACTTGGTCTTGGCTGGCTGTTCTCACTGATCTTCTGGGGAGGGGCCTATTGCCGTGGTTTCCAAATGTCTTTGCCGGAGGTGGAATTGCCCTGCCCTTGCCCCCTCCTGGCTAAGTAATCTGCTCGGGTTTGCTCTCTGGAGCTTTTGTTCCCTGCGACCTTTCTGTACAGCTTTGGAGGCAGAGAGTGAAAATGGCAGCCTCCCAATCTCCGCCCCGTTGGAGCCAAGAACTCGGGGCCCCGCTCCTCAGTGAGCCCCCAGAGAAAAGCCGTCAGTCACTCCCGTCTCCCCGGTCTCCGGCCGCAATCCGTGCTCACCCGGCCTGTGACCGAGCATTTCTATCTCTGGCACCCGACCCCGGGTGGAGTCTCCAAACCCAGCAGATCCCTGTGGTGCACTCCCGCGCGGCTCTTCCCGGGGGAGGAAGGTGAGTCTCCCCGGATCTGCCGCTTGTTGGGTCCCTGCTGGAGGAGCAGGGGCCTGACTGTGCCGCCGATCACGGTTTATGGCAACCCGGAGCTGAAAGCCCGCGCCTGGGCTCCGTCTCTGCAGCCGGCTTCCCCACTCTGATACCTGGGAGCTCTGCCATACTCAGGCACCCCCAGTCTTTCCGTGACCCCGAGGGTCCTGAGACCACACTGTTCCGGAGGGTTCCACCCCCTGCTTAGCCACCAGTGTGACGTTCCTCAGCGGAGCAGACTTTTAAAACTTCCGATTTTGTGCTCTGTGGTTCTATCACTTGCCAGAAGTGACCGACGGAGGCCCCTCCCCCACCATCTATCCTCCCGAATGTCGCCTCGGATTCACTTCTCCGCACATCCTACCTTCCAGAAAGTGATCGCTTTTCTGATGAGAGAGTTCTTGCTATTCTTTTCTTTGATCTCCTGTTGAGTTTGTAGGTGTTCAGATGGTTTGATCCCTATCCAGCTGAATTCCTGAGAGGAGACGAAATCCGGGTCTCCTACTCCTCCGCCATCTTGCTCCGCACCCCCCAAATATTATTTTCTTAACCAAATCACTCACCACAGAAACTGCTATTGTTTATCTGCTTTCTTGTCCTCTCTTATGAGGCCACATTGTCAGTCTAGCAATACCATCAGTGAATCAAAATCAACAAATCAATGTCCTGAAGCATCACATTCATTAGACTGGCCCCTTGCCTCTGTCTTCAACTGCCCTACACTCAGGTGCCATCCCTCAGCATCTGCCCCAATGTCCTCCTTGTGTGCCCCTAGGCCCTGTACAACCTCTCTTTCTTCTCCAGTCTCCTGGCTGCAACCACTTTCCGAATCTACTCTTTAGATGATGACATTATCTCTGAAATGGTCTATATTTTATATAGACCTGTCCCATGGCTTACATCCTGTGCATTGCTGTCAGATCAAGGTAAAATATTTTCTAAATCATGCAAAGCCTCAATTAGTTCTACATGTTTAAAAGACAGAAAGTCCAGCAATCAGTCAAAAACAATAAGAAAAAAAGACAAGACTTGATGGGTAAATCAAGACCAAAATTTAATAATAGAAACAAACCTGAAAATGTCTAAACAGTGCAGTCATCAGATATGGGGTTTTAATGTCCTCAAGATGAATAAGTTATGGGGAAAAGATGGGTAATACTGGTGAAAAGTAGAAGCTACCAAAAAGAATAAAAAGAAAGTTCTAAAACTGAAAAATATAACAGAAATGAATGATGTAATAGTCAGGTTAACCTGCATGGGATTTAGACAGCAGGGAGGCAGGCCAGAGCAGATGCAAGATGGGAAGCATGAGAAGGGTGAGGTGAGATCTGCCCCATGGGGGAAGAAGCAGACAATGGGGCAGAAGCAGTATTTGAAAATGTAAAGCTTGAGTTTTCTAGAACTGACCAAAGACATAAAGCCATTGATTTAAGCAATGTTACAAACCCTAAGCAGGATATAATAAAAGAAACCCACAACCAAGCATAAAAGAGTTCTAAATCAAACTTAGGGAGAAAAATCTTAAAATCAGCCAGAGGTAAAAGATCTCTTATTTTCAAATAAACCACCATCAGGCTTTTAGCTGACCTCAGATAGGAAGCAACAAAAAGTCAGAAGACATTGTCATGTACTTGCTAACCGATGAAGAAAATTAACCATTGACCTACAGTTCCTTGGGCAACAAAAATTTCTCTCAAAAATGCATACAAAGACACAGACGCAGTGAAAAGAAGGGCCATATGCATCCCAATGTTCATAGCAGTAATGTCTGCAATAGCCAAACTGTGGAAAGAGCCAAGATGCCCTTCAACAGATGAATGGTTAAAGAAGATGTGGTCCATATATACAATGGAATATTACTCAGCCATCAGAAAGGATGAATACCCAACTTTAACATCAACATGGATGGGACTGGAGGAGATTATGCTAAATGAAATAAGTCAAGCAGAGAAAGTCAATTATCATATGGTTTCACTTATTTGTGGAACATAAGGAATAGCATGGAGGACATTAGGAGAAGGAAGGGAAAAATGAAGGGGGGGAAATCGGAGGGAGAGATGAACCATGAGAGATTATGGACTCTGAGAAACAAACAGGGTTTTAGAGGGGAGGGGGGTGAGGGGATTGGTTAGCCTGGTGATGGGTATTAAGGAGGGCACGTACTGCATGGAGCACTGGGTGTAATATGAAAACAATGGATCATGGATCACCACATCGAAAACTAATGATGTACTGTATGGTGACTAACATAACATAATAAAATTTTAAAAAATGCATACAAAACCAAGTTATTTTAAATAGGCAAAATGGAGTGTATTTGTTGCCAGGAGAACTGTTCTAAAATAAAGACTAAAGGGAATTCTCTGGGCAGAAGGAAAAATAAACCCAGGTGGAAAAATAATATGGTAGGAAGAAAAGAACAAATACATCAGCAGGATGAATATGTGGATAAATCTAGATATTTTGACATGTACAATCATGATATTGTATTGAAGTTTGTTAAATACATATAGAATTAGTACACATGAAAATAGTAGCACAAAGCTGAACAGTAGTCAATGTGGCTAGGATGATGTAAATGAATTGTGTACTATAATTAAAAGACATGGTTAGTTGACCACTGAAAAAATACAAGAAGGCAAAACTAAAAGGAAACACATCTCAAATATAAGAACACAGAGATATGGGAAAATAAGAACA
Organism: Mirounga angustirostris; assembly: GCF_029215605.1. NCBI lineage: Eukaryota > Metazoa > Chordata > Mammalia > Carnivora > Phocidae > Mirounga > Mirounga angustirostris. Next base: position 90,168,732 of record NW_026991718.1, on the reverse strand, counting down.
GATTAAAGTATATTATGTCAATGCCAACCAAAAAATGTCAGTGTAACAGTACTAAGACTCCATAAAATAAACTCTAAGACAAGAGGCAGTGCTGAAATAAAGGTGGACATTTTACTGATGAAAATATTATTTACTAGGAAGATATAACAACTCTAAGTGTGTAGGTACCTATCTCAGAATACTCAAAGCAGAAACAGAATGAATAAAAAGGAAAGATAATCAAATCCACAATCACAGATAGAGTACAAAGACAAACCACAGGAGCTGATAAAACTCAGCTGAACAGGACATCAGCCAAGTTCTGAAGTTCCCATAGAGACATATCAACTTGTCCTTGACTTGTACTGAACACCACTCAAACATTGACCATGAATACATGCTCGTTTCTTTCATTCTTTGTTTCTTTTTTTTTTAGAGGGGGGGAAGGGGCAGAGGGAGAGGGAGAGAGAGAATCTTAAGCAGACTCCACACCCATTGTGGAGCCTGACAATGCAGGGCTCAATCTCACAACCCTGAGATCATGACCTGAGCCGAAATAAAAAATCAGACGATTAACCAACTGAGCCACTCGGGTGCCCCAATACATGCTCTTTTCAAGTGCACATGAAATATTTCCAGAATTGATCAATTGTGTACCACAAGTAATTCTTAACAAAATTTACAGGCCTGACACCATTCCATGACCATGATGAAATTAGGCTGGAAATCAATCAATAAGAAAATGTTAGAGACTTCCAGAGATCAGAAGAAGCTTCCCTTGTTTCTGTGAACCCTCCCTGTCCTCTGTATTGGCTTTCTCTTTGAAGTGACCTGGAGATTAAGGTGGATGGAGTTGGAGGATGTGTTGCAGAGGGAGAGAAACTTCTGTGGGGCTCCTCTCTGAGGAGATGGTTCCAGGCCACACTGGTATGAGTAACTTTTCAGGCTGCAGGTAATTATAAAGGCTCACCTGGTAGGTTTAAGGGGGAGGCTGGCCTTCCCCACCAGCCTCATGCACACATTTTGTATTCTGTGGAAAGAATTTAAGGCAGGGACTCACTCACATGCCCCTCCCTCCCATGGAGAAGATGCTCAAGAGACACTGCATAGGGGGACCTCTTCATGGAATAGGGGCACTTGACACCTGTCTCCACTCTGACTCAGTTCTCAGTACTTTTCCACTCCTAGTCCTGCCCCCTCACCCTCTCCAGAACCCTGGGGTCCTCTCTGGTTTGCCTGCTTGCCATTCATTCATTCAGTCACTGTCTTTTTTTTCCACACCTATTCTAGTCCCCTGCCCCTCTTTTTAGGCAACCATTCTCATGACTTTTGTGTGTGCCTTTACATCGGTTTTCTGGAAGAGTGGGTAGTATTGTTTTGTGTCCATAATAGTTATTTAATTGGGTTGTGTTATATATCTTCTTTTGAATTTGACATTTTCCTGTTAGTATTGTCTTTTAAAAGATCCATTCTTGGAATCTTAGACTCTTGGAAGTAAGAATGAATCTTCTCTGTATACATCCAGTCTAGCTTCCAACCTCTGCATTGTGCTTTGTGGGGAGGTGTCCACCATTTTACCCACATTTCCTTTACCCCCAGGTGGTTTTTGACTCCCGCATCAAATCTGCTGCAGTGAACATCTTCCTTTAGGTTCTTTATGGATGTCCTGAGAAATTCCTTGGACTGGTACTCAGGATCAGAATTGTTGTGTCCTGGGCTTTGCACACCCTCAATTTATTCTCCAGAATGGAAGCACCAGTTCTCACACTCCCTAGATGTGCAGAAGCCCTCCTGTGTCCCTGTGATCAGTCTCATCTAGCTTTCTCATCTTTGATAGCCTAGTAGGTGAAAAGGAGTAATCCATTTCACTGGTGATACCTATTTTCACTTCTTTGGTTACCAGTGGGTTTGAATATCTTTTGATATGCTCAGACTGCTAGGTTTTCCCTCTGACAATGCCTGGCTCACAACATTAGTTCATTTCTTAGTCTCAGATTTGGCAAAAGTCTTTTTTGACTTTTGTGAATAGTATCTTTTGTTGAATAGACATCCTAAATTTTGTGAGTTTTAATGTGGAGTGTGGCATTTCATACTAGAACTTGTTAATGTATTCTTCAGGCTTTTGATCTCTGCTTGTTTTTGGGCTTCTTGATCTATCAACTTTTTGCTTCAGATTAATCAGATAAAAAGCTGACCACTTTTACCTGCTTTCCCCTGCAGCCGTCTCATTTCTTGCCAGATGTGTGTTAGGCTATTGCTAGGCTTATAAATATTTTGATGAGTGTATCTTCTTGTTCTATTTTTGTCTTTTGTCCATTTTTGTTCCTTTATTAGTTTTTCTATGCTATGCTACAAATAACCACACATTTAGCAGCTTAAAACAATACTCATTTATTATCTCATTGTATCTGTGGGTCAGACTTATCTGGGTCCTCTGTTCAGGGTCTTTCCAGGCTGCCTCCAAGTGTTGGACAAGACTGGGGACTCACCCAAGATGGAGTCCTCCTCCAAGCTCATGTGGTAGTTGGCAGAATTCACTTCCTGCGGTTGTAGGACTGAGGCTCTCAGCTGTTAGAGGCTGCTGTCTTCTGCCAACATGGTCTTCCACTCAACACGAGCATTTGCTCTTTCAAGGCCAATAGACAAGTGTCTCTGCTGCCTCTTTTCTTTTACCTCTAGATTATCTTTTTGTTTTTTCCAAAAAAACACACAAAAAACAAAAAAACAAACGCAGCTTTCATGAGATATGATCCATATGCCATACAATGCACTCATTTAACATGTGCAATTCAATGGATTTTACTATATTCACAAAGTTGTGCATCCGTCACCAGAATCAATCTTAGAATATTTTCATTACCACAAAAAGAAATGCCACACTCCTTAGGTATCATCCTCCAGTTCCCAATATTCCTCTGCCCCAGCCCTATCAGCAACTAACTTTCTGTCCATATAGATTTGCCTACTCTGGATGTTTCACATAAATGGAATCATACGATATTAATAACTTAGCATCTTTCACTTAACCTAATGCTTCCAGGGTTCATTCATGCTATAGCATGTAATCAGTACTTCATTCCTTTTTATTGCTTAATAATATTCTATTGTGTGGATATACCACATTATATTTTATCCATTCTTTACTTGATAGATATATGGGTTGTTTCCACTTTTCATTAATCATGAGTAATAGTGCTGTATATACATTTTTGTGAGGACATAATTTTTCTCTTCGGTATATTCCTAGGAGTAGTATGGCTGGAATGTATGGTAATTCTATTCTTTAATTATTTGAAGAACTGCCAGATTGTTTTCCAAAGTAGTTGCACCACTTTACCCTTCCACTAGCAGTGTATGAGGATTCCAATTTTTCTACATGCTTGCCAAGACTTGAAATAATCCATCTTTTTTATTCTAGTCATCCCAGTGGTATGCAGTGATAGCTCATTGCAGCTTTGAGTTGCATACTCCCAATGGCTAATAAAGTTGAACATCTCATGTGTTTATTGGACATTTGCATATCTTCTTTGCAGAGATGTCTATTCAGATATTTTGCCCATCTTTTAGTGGGTTATTTGTATTTTTATTATTGAGTTGTAGTATTTTTTATATATTCCAAATCTCTTAAGTCATAGATGATTTTCAAAGTTTTTCTGCCATTATGTGGGTTGTCTTTTCACTTTCTTGATAATGTCTCTTGAAACACAAAAGTTTTTCATTTTGATTAAGTCCTTTTATCTATTTTTAATTTTGGTGCTTGTACTTTTGGTATCATGCTTCAGAAAGTGTTGCCTAATCAAAGGTCACAAATATTTACACCCATGTTTTCTTTTAAGGATTTTATTTTAGTTTTTACATTTGGGTCTTTAATCTATTTTGAGTTAATTTTTGTATATGGTGTGTGGTAGGATTCCAACTTCATTCTTCATGTGGATATCAAGTTGCTCCAGCACTACTTGTTGAAAAATTCTTCTTTTCCTATTGAATTGTCTTGGGTCCCATGTGAAAACTCAATAACTATAAAATATGAGCGTTTACTCTAAGGACTCTTAGTTCCATTCCATTGAGCTATATGTCTATCCTTATGCCAGGACCACACTGTTAGGATTATTGTAGCTTTGGAGTAAAATTTGAGATTGGAAAGTGTCAGTTCTCCAACTTTGTCTTTTTTTTTTTTGCAAGATTTTTGGGGCTAGTTTGGGTTTCTCACACTTTATGAGTAATGGATCCATGCAGCTCTTTATTCTACCATCCTGAAAGTGAAAATCCTCTCTAGACCCTCTTCTAAAGGACTCATTTGATTAGGTCAGCTCTATCCAGGATAAGGTCCCTTTGTATTATCTTAAAGATCTCTGATTAGGGATCTTAATTACTTCTTCAAAATGTCTTCCTCTTCACCATATTACCCAACCTCATCACAGGACTAGTATCCCATTATATTTACATGTCCTACCCACAATCAGTGGGAGGGGATTATGCAGGGTATATATACCAGGGGGTATATCCTGGGGGTCATCTTAGAGTTCTCTCTACCACAGTTTCTTATGACTCTATTTTTTGGTTTTAATCCTTATTTTGTCATTTATTAAGATTGATGCTCTAATTTTTTTTGCTTCATATTTGCCTAAATATTTTTCTATCCTTTTATTTTTATTTTTTCTGTGTCTTTTTGTCTTAAATGTATCTTTTGTAGAGACAACATGTTTGGGTCCTTTTAAAAAATCCAATCTGTGAATTTTGACATTTTATTTAGTGAGCTACTTTTATTACTATTATACTACATATCTTCTCTGCCATTTTCAATACTTGCATTCATTGTATTTTTTCATTTTATGTTTTTGCCCTCCTAATCTGCTTTTCAATGGGTAAATTTAAGTTTCTCCTGATGGTTCCATTCTGTTTTTATTCTCGTGGTTATTGCTCATTTAACTTCAAGACCATTTTCATGCTTTTTTACCCCTCTGGCTCCCACATCCAGCCAAGCTGGTAAACTACCATAAGCTGCTGGCTCGCTCCTAGGATCCATGCTAGAAAGATTACAGAAATGAGAAAAACTTAGATTCTAGTAAACTAGCAAAGCATAATAAAACAAAAACTATGTGAGACTCCTGGGGTGACTGGAGGCTATAGGTTTACTCATGTTTTGTGGTAATCGTTATTTACCTTTCCACCACAGAAATTGGCAGCATCCTCCAAGGTTGCAGGTACCAGGGATTGGGTTAAGAACACAGCAAGATTCTTTCCAGAAAGAGGAGTTGGTGAAAACCAGTGGAAAATCAAGGGTCTACTTCCAGGCAGCTATGTAGCCTACCCCAAATCTCCTGGTGTGGTAGTGTAATGGATTCCTGGTGGGAATGTTGGCTTGGGGTGAATGCATTTTGCATGTAGGACTTTGCAAATGCAATGGAGAATCTTGAAATGGGGAGATTATTCTGGATTATATGGATAGGTCCACTGTAACCACAAAGGTCCTTATAATGGGGGAGGCAGGAGGCTCAGAATCAAAGTCAGAGACAGAGATGTGAAGATGGAAGCAGCAGAGGGGAGATAGAGCTTGACAGAGAGAGAGAAAGAAGGTGATATATATAGATTTGAAGAGGCTTCATGGAGGAAGGGGCACTGAACCAAAAGATTTAGGCAGCCTCTGGAAGCTGGAAAAGAAAAAAAAAATGCATTTCCCTGTAGTCTCCAGAAGGAGTGCAGCCCTGCCTGTACTTTGAGTTCAGCCCAGTGAAAGTTGTTCTGGACTTCTGACCTCCAGACCTGTAAGATAATGAATCTGTGCTGTTTATTTTAAGCTGCTCAGTCTATGGTAATGTGTTACAGCAGCAACAGAAAACCAAAACAAGTGGATTGCATTTTAAGGGGCCTGCCTGCTCTTAAGGTTGCCTCATCAGAATTTAAGGGTGAATCCCTCACTGCAGGCATTGCTTGGTGGGGTGGCAGCAAAGGAGGTGATTGATGAAGCCTCTAGGGTCCCTGGGCCTTTATACTCTGGGATGCATCCCCTCTCTCTTCCTTAAATTCAGTCAATTTAGAGTCTTAATCCAGGTCACAATTCCAGACAGAGCAGCTGATATATCTCGGGGGAATGTGGACCTGCAGGCCAAAAGAACTAAATACCTGAAGAGTACAATTATTAAGCCAAACCATACAAAACCACTATTTTTATAGATCAGTACCAGTCAAATATTAGCAATTCCCTGTGGTTCAACTTAATACTCTAAATAAGAATGATCAAACTATGGTCCATGACCAAATCTGGCCCACAGCATGTTTTTATAAATAATTTTATTGGAGCAGACATACTTATTTATTGGAACAGAGGCATATTGCCTCTGGTGGCTTTCATGTTATAGTGGTTCAGCTGAGAAATTCTTAGAGACCACATGGGCTGCCAAGCATAAAATATTTTCTATTTGCTTCTTTACAGAATAAGTTTGCTGATCTCTGCTCTATAATATACCTTCTGAAGCAGAATTGTCAGAAAAGATGGCTAAAAAATTTAAAACAAACAAGATAAAATGTTTAAGAAGGTAAAGAAAGGTTTTCATAATATGAAAAAAAAGACAAACATTTATTTTAAAAAAAGAAGAAAAAAAGAATCACATGGAAATACTAGATATAAAAAACCCAAGGGGTGAATAGGTATAGCAGGGAAATGGATAGGGTATTAAGATGGACACGAGAGGAGTGAATCACAGGGTGGACAAGCTGTCTGGGAAATGCTCTCAGAAGTCAGCAAGAGAGGACAACAAGATAAGAAAGAGAAAAATGAACTGATGTAAAGGAGAAAAGTAGAAGTGCCAACGTCTGCAGAAGTGGGAACACATAAGCAATACTGTTTTAATTGGGTGTATTTTAGTGTACTAGTCAGCTCTTGGCAAAGAAATGTTGTATACTAACTTATTCCTTACCCTTGTAGTGAACCCTTGTAGTGAACATCCATTATCTGGTGTATGGGTCTGAAGGCTGACTGTAGCTTGGTTGACAGTTGTCAGCCTATTCACAGTGTTGCTTGAGGCAACACTTGGGCCTGTCTTTTCTAATAGCAAGCCCCACAGATATTCCCCCTATGCTGCACCAGGATAATGTGGTTGGACTGGCCCTTATGGTTCAATTATAATAGCAAGACACACCTCAGCAAAACTATCAGGGAACTTTGGAAAACAAAATTTATTTACTCACAAGTCCTAGTGGGTACATGGTACACCTCCCTGGTACAGTGAGGTCTCAATAGAGAGAGAGAGAGAGAGCACAGACCTGGGGCTTCACCTTTATTAGAGGCTGAGGGTGGGGTATCCAGGGTTTTATAGGTTCACTCTTTATCAGTGAATTTAAAGTATAACAGCAGGAAGTGGAGGGACATCTGGATGGCTCAGTTGGAAGAGCGTGTGACTCTTGATCTCAGGGTCGTGAGATTGAGCCCCATGTTGAGTGTAGAGGTTACTTAAATAAATTAAAAAAAAAAACTTAAAAAAAAAGAGCAAGAGGTGGAGCATAGGAAGGGAGAAGCAGGGTCACTCACATGGTCAGGTATCTAAGTCACCCAGGGCTTTCTGAAAAAGAGACATTCATGGTTGGGGTGGCCTGCTTCCTTATCTTATTGTTTGCTAGTAGCTGTGTCCTAAAGCTGCAGTGTTTGTTTGAGGTAGACATCTTTGAAATGAATGCCTTGGAAGTCAATAGCTCCATATATTACTTACATTACAATCAATAAACTTTACATCAGGCACTTACACTACACTGCTCTAGGAGGCGTGCTGCTGTGGCTTCACTTTAGGTTGATGCACGTGGACTCACTTTCAGGTGGGTTCAGAACATTGTTCTGGAGTCCAGACTAGGTATTCCTACATAGCACATTCTCAGACTACATCCCTGGGCACCCCTTACCTTGGAGAATCACCTGAGGACAAGTGGACAAATGCAGTATGTCTTCACATCTCACCATTATCCTGACACATGGTCACTTCTGCCTCTACTGCACAGTGGTAAACCAGCCATATGCTCAAACCCATCACATGAATGGAGAAATATATTCCATCCACTGTAGGGGAGGCCCTGAGAAGTCACTGCAGAGGGTACAGAGGAAGTATTCTTAAACAGGAGAGCTTGGAGGATTGCAGCAATGACTCAGTCTGTAACACTTGGTTATATAACGCTGAATGTAAAAATCTAAGTCCCAGGAGTCTTATATACACTGTGGTAGATACCCTTTTATAGAGTACAAAACCGAGCAAAACTGAGCATGTCAGGTATGCAGACACTGGTGATTAAACTCTTGAGTAAAGGCAGGGATGACACGGGGTGTCCTGGATAACAAAGGAGCACATATTGTCAGATATTGATAATATTCTGGCTCTTGGTTTAGGTGATGGATTGTGGGTTGTTCGCTGTCTTATACAGCCACACATGAACCAATGCCAGGTGTGTCATGAACAAAGGAAAGGATGATGTTTAAGCAAACTCTGGGCCACTAGGGTTTGTAAGAAAAGAAAAAGACAAGCAAACAAAAAACTCAAATGCACCTAGAGTCAGAGAAAATCAAACAGATGTTTTGAACTTGGCAATTAATTAAGAAAGGGTTAAGGGGTAGTTTATGGAGTTACTCTAGCAACACAGGCTCAGTGGGACCTGGGGTGGTGGGACTCCTTGCTCCAAAGACCTTCTGAAGTGGGTTCCCTGTCTACTGGGCTATGTCTTTGGGGTTGGTCCTTAATTATCCGCTTGGCCTGAGGAGCAATGAATGACTCTTGCAGGAGTAGCTGGGAGTAGCTGGAAGTAAGTGGGAATAGCTGGGAATAGACAGGAGTAGTTGGGGATAGGTGGGAGTAGGTGAGAGTAGGGGGAGTAGCTAGGAGTAGAGGGGAGTAGCTGGGAATAGGTGAGGGTAGGCAAGAGTAGCTGGGAGTAGGTGGGAGAGACACTTTAGATTTGGGTGGAGGCGGTGACATTCATATGGAGACTTGCAGGTGGCTGAGCCTCTGGGTGGAGGTGAGGAAATATCAAGCCCTGGTAAGGAGGCTGGGCCTGGGTGTAGAGGCAGGGTGCCACTTGGTCCTTGGTGCGGTGGGAGAGGCTATTAGAGATGTGGTTGAAGATGTGGGTGCACATAAAGTGTGATCAAGATGACTTGCATTTTTTAATAAAAGTTTTTTTTTTTTGTTTGTTTGTTTGTTTTTCCGGACTAGACAAGTCTGTGCCTTTATTGGGCAGACGGGCTACTTGAGGGGAATGAAGCGGGACAAGTGCGTGGCCCCGATGCCCGGCCTGCCGTGCTTCACAGGCTTGTAGGTGATGGAGAACTCGCCCAGGTAGTGGCCGATCATCTCGGGCTTGATTTCCACCTGGTTGAAGGTCTTGCCGTTGTAGACCCCCACCATGCTGCCCACCATCTCCGGCAGGATGATCATGTCCCGCAGGTGCGTCTTCACCACCTCGGGCTTCTCCATCGGCGGCACCTCCTTCTTGGCCTTGCGCAGGCGCTTGAGCAGCGAGTGCTGCTTCCTGCGCAGCCCGCGGTTCAGCCGGCGCCGCTGCCGCGCGCTGCACAGCTGCATCAGCTGCTCGTAGGACATGTCCAGCAGCTGGTCCAGGTCCACGCCGCGGTACGTGAACTTGCGGAACGTGCGCTTCTTCTTCTGCTCCACCTCCGCCATCTTGTCAGCCCTCCAGAAAAGCTTAATAAAAGTTTTTATTTACGAAGATCATTTTTAGTGTTTTGCCTCCTGGTTCACGTGTATATTGATACTCAAGAGGACAAATGCAGCACACTGGTTCTCAGACACGGCTACACACTGGAACCTGGGATGGCTTCCTCTTCGCTGGGCCCTCGCCCAAGATTGATTTTATTGGTCGGAGTGGCCTAGGTCCTTCTTAAAACTCCCCAGGTGCTTTTAACATGTAGCAAAATTTCAAAATCATTAATACATTATTAATACATGATTAACAGTTGGGCAATATATACTAAATTTTAATTTAAGTGAAGCTTTTGCATCAATTTTCCATCTAGTCGTTTATTATACAGAAATACCTGGGTAATTTCACAAAGATATTGGAAAAGTATTGTCCACTACAGTACTGTTTGTAACAGCTGTAAATGGGAAACAAAACATCCATTAATAGGCAGTTAAAATACAATATGGTATATTCACACTGCAACAATTTACAACCTGCCAGGCAGACTTATACCTGCATATTGTTTCCTATATATTGCCACTTCTCATGGTCAAGAGCCCATCAATCTTCTGGCCCCGGGACCAATGCCCACCTCTCGGCCCCTCCAGGAACTTGCTGGACATTGATTTGGGATTTTCACAGAGAAGCAGAATTTCCAAGAGCTCAGGGGATGCATGGGCCCCCTCCCGCTAAGGCACAGGTTCGGCCATCAGGTTGGCTGGGTGACCCTCACCCTTGCAGGACGGCAGAGGGAGGTGCTATTGGTCCAAACAGAGCGGTCCAGAGGCCAGGCATTTGGGAAGCTGGGATCACTGCACAGGTGGGCAGGAGACCTCTGGGTGGTTCCCACAGCTTGCCTGCTGTGTGTGAGCTGTCTGCACTGGAGGACAGTGGCTGTGTCACAGGTGCTGGATTACATCACAAAGTGTGCCCTGCCTACAGGGGCATGGGCAGAGCAGAGTTCAGGACTGAGGGAGACCCCTGACCAGGGCTTAGGCACAAACTGAGTGCTAGAGGCCCAGGAGAACCACGGCTGGGGTGTGGGCCACAGCCAACTACACAAGGAAGAGGGGGCAGCCAGTGGGTACGGCAGGTTGGAAAGTCCCCAGAGAGCCGGGGCCAGGAAAACTTGGGGCAGCAACACTTTTCACAGTCACATCTTACAGGCTGAGGTACAGAACCAGGAGTGGGCTTGAGGTGACCCGGGTAGGTCCTGGCAGACCTGGGTCTGAGTGTTCTCCATGAAATTGCAGACCACATTCAGGGGATGGAGGGCGGATGCCTGGTAACGGGGACTCTTTAACTGGTTTCTTGTGGGTTGATTTCCTTGGAGACAGGGGTAGCCTTAAAGGGTGAACCTAATGGTTCTTTCTTGAATCCAGCTGGGCTGAAGCTGTTTTAGATCTTTGAACCTGCAGCGACCACATCCATCCCACCCCAGCTGAAGCTCCAGCCATGGGAGGACGAGGAGGCTCACTTGTGTCCCTGGACGGAGGGATCATGACTAGATCCTGGGGGTCCTGCTTGCTCCTGCTTACCATTTTGGTGGCCCTGGTGGCCAGCACAGACCCAGGCAAGAATAAGGTCAAGGTGTTGAGGGAATTGAAAGTGATCAATGCCTCGAATGCCAACGTGAAGCAGTGTCTCTGGTTTGCCATGCAAGAATACAACAAAGAGAGTGAGGATAAGTACCTCTTCCAGGTGGTCAAGACAGTACAAGTCCAACTGCAGGTAAAGGTGTTCCCTCGCACCATGCATGTGTGCCTATGGTGGGAGAGATTGAAGCTGGACTGAGAGGGTAGGCATGGGAGAAAAACAATGATATATAAAAGTCCTAAATATGTGAGTGATCAAGTACTTACACATTTGCAGATCACTGTGACACCACTGCACTTTCTGTATATGCTTCCACTGTTGTTCTAAGTACTTTATGTGTGCTAACTCATGTAAACTCCAAACTGCAAATCACATGTTCATGATTTGTATTTGCTAGGGCTGGGAGACAAATTGAGTGCCATGAATATTTTGCAATAATGCTGCCATGGGCAACATTTCAATTTATCCACATAACGTAGATTGTGCGGTTGAAAAGAGACATGCGGCTTATCTAATGTGTAGGTAATAAAGTCTCTCCTCCTATAGTCTATAATTCTTTGAATCCAACATTTGTTTAGTAGAAGTGGAGACATTCTGATTCTATGTTCATAAAAATGTATCCCTCCTCGCAGGGTCATGCATGGCCCAAGGCTAGGAAGCATTGCTTAGTTGGATTCCATTGAGAATGATGCTTCCCGGAGCTTGCATCATGTGGTCCTGCATGCCATGGTCAAGAAAAAGCTCCCAGAGCTAGAACTGAGCTGACTGTACCATCCTCAGTCTGCGGGTTGGTGGTGTGGCTTGTAATTCCACCATGAAACTTGCAGGAGTGAATTGTAAGGATACTCAGCAGAGAGGTCCTTGTTGGCAGAGTTGACTTCAGTTTTTATATTCTCCATATGGCGTGTCCATTTGCAGGAACTGAGCCAGTGTACATGTTGGCACCTATGACCCCCTCCCTTTGGGACCTTGTGAACCAACAGCCCGTATTTCCAGTATATCATGCTGATGGCGCTCTGTTTATTGATTGGCATGCTGCACAATCCCCCGGGGAACTCTTGCATCCCTTTGAAGTAGGGGGATGGATTCTGTCTCTTGTAACTTCTCCAGACCCCTTTGCAGTTGTCTCTCTTTGGTATTCAAGTAGCACACATATTCAGCGAGTTTCTCCCAAGCAGCCCTATGCCAGCAGATGTACATGGGGTGGTGAGATGGACAGAAATAATCACACTCCTAGGGAGCCAGCAGTCTAATCAGAAAGAAACAGTGCCAAACCCAGAATGAGAGCTGGGGCATTTGACCTGGTGGCGTGGTACCCAGGAGTCCGGAGGTCAGAGGAAGGGTTCCTCGGATAGGCTCTCACCTGAGGAGCTTGCAAATGTCCTACTGCACTGGCCTCACCGTCACCAATTAAATGAGGATCTCTAGGTAGGACCCAGGTATCAGTAGGTGTTAAAACTTTCCAGGTGATCCCAATACACAGTCAAGGCCAAGAACCACCTCTCTAGGGAGTGATATTGGTGCCAAACCTGAGGGCAGACTAGGAGGGAATCAGGTGAAGGATGCTGGTGGGAAGTGTTTTCGTTTAGGTTTCTCACAACAGATCCCAATGCTAGAATTCAAGTGCCAGTAGTTTATTTGGGAGGCCATCCCAGTAAGCACCAGGAGGTTGGATGAGAAGGGCGAGAAGTCAGGGAAGTGGCCAGAACAGAGTGAGTTACTGTGCAGATGACCGCAATGGGCCTCCCTGGGGCCTCGGGAAAGGATGCAGAGCCTGCCTCAGAGTTTGGCCACCCTGCAGGAGGGAAGCTCAGTTGCTTACCCATCAACTCCCATCCATTGTTGGCTAAGAACTACTCTTCGCTCTTGCTGGTCAGGAAACCTCCAGGCAGGGAGCCCCAGGAAGTGGCAGTGTGTTTGGGAAGAGCAAAGGACATGGACACCACTCACAGATCTGTTACAGGAGGGGAGCCCAGGAGGATTGGGGGGCTGCACAGGGGTTGGGAAGAGCAGTTACGCATAGCTGGCTGCCACTGGGAAGGGGCATGACCCATTCAGCAACTCAAAGGAGCCAGTGTGACTGGACAGAGAGGTGGGCAGGGACTAGACCATTCAGGGCCTTGAAGGTACCCAACTTAACACTCCAACCCAACAGGCAGCTCTGCCAGTCTCTTCTTGATGTCAGCTAACCAGCTTCTCCCCCATGGCAGGCCAGAGTCACCTTGTTAATTCTTTGGAATGTAGCTAAAAGTAATACAATTTTATTAAAGGCTTGAAGATAGCAATGAGGAAAGATACCCCTTTTGTCTCCTGCTGTAATCTCTTAAAACCAGATGAAAGCTGATTTAAATGAGCTTCTCGAGTGGCCTTAACCACACTCAGCCATTAATGAGTTCAGAAACTACTGATGCCTTGCTGTAAACCCACTGCTTCTCTGCTTACTAAACACTCAACAGAGAACAGCAAGACCAACTCCAGCTGGCATGGGCCCTTTAAGGACTGCTTGCTGAGGTTGTGGAGAAGCCCTCCAAAGCAGGAAATGTCACCAGATAACAGACTCTGAGGGGGTTGTGGAAAAGGAATCAGGGAGGAACATCCAATGTGGCCGCAGGGCCTGTCCTTTCTTCTGGCCTGTGGGAACCTGTAATATCTCAGGCCCAGGAGAGCTGATGGTTCTGGTGACCTCATTCTTCTCCCTGATCCTTCATGGAGCATGCGGCATGCCCTGGACTTTGGGACAGAAAATGGAATTAGAAGGTTTCACCTTCATTGGGCCCCACACTGGAAAGGAGACTTTTCCCCTAGGATACAGCTCCGGGGAATGGTTTCCAGGGTCCAACTGCTATCAGTATACAGAGGAATCCAGGCCTTCCTCTAAAGGTATGTTGGAAAGAGGGGATAGGGAGTAGGAGATAGGGAGAGAGGATGAAGGGGAGAGTGTTTTTTAGATTTTTTTTTTTTGGCTAAAACTTTAAAAAAGTAAAATAAAAATCTTTTGAATAAAATTGCACCATGTTAATTGACAGGTTACAGATCGTTTGGAATACTTTATTGATGTTGAAATTGGCCGCAGCAATTGCAGAAAGTTTTCAAATAGTACTGAAAACTGTGCCATTCAAGAGAACTCTAAACTGGAAAAGGTAGGTGATCAACATTCTGTGATGGTCTTGGCTGCTCTGAGCCCTAGATAGAAGAACTCGAGGTGCCTGTATCCTCTCTCTGAGGTCTGGATTACTCCCAAAGTTTTGCCCCGGAAGTGGGCTTTAGAGCAGAGGGTAGAGAACAAGGGAATATGATGAACCTCTCTGAGCCTTTCCTTACACCTCATCCTAGGGGCAGAATGCTGTCAGGGTCACTCTTATTGCAAGGGCTTCATCCACTCTGGCCTTTTGGTGCAGGAAAACTTGACAACACTATTCATTGAAAGTGTCCTCTTGGACCCAGATGAGCAACCTAGCCATTACTGGCCGCAGAGCTGCTCATCTTTGTGAAGGCACGAAAGGAAACTCATTCATCCACTCAGCTATGTATTAAAGATTACTATGCACCAGGTGGTATTTTGGGTGCTAGAGATTAAGCAGTGACTAGGCCAGACATTGTTCCCATCCCCCCAGAGTTACAGTTGATTCTTGCCAGGCTCAACCATGATTTCCAGGAAGGTCATGGAAAAGCCCAAAGACCCCCACCAAAGGGCTGACCTGGGCCAGGGGCTTTTAGCCTCAAGCCCATATTTCTGATCTCAGAGGTGGGGAGAACCCCAGGTTCATCTAAGTCCTTAGTGTGATATTGGTGAAGGCTTTCTGCAGGTTTGCCCAAGAGATGTGTCTTTGCTTTTGTTTACACCAGTGGTTCTTTATGTGAGCAGGCATCAGAATTACCTGGAAGGTAATTTATTTATTGAGGTAATAAGCCTCAATAAACCCAGATGGCCAGGTCCTACCTGCAGAGTTTTGGACTCAGTAGGTCTGGATTGGGAACCAAAAGTTTGCATTCTTAACAAGTTCCCAGCTGCTGCTGCTGGCTGTGGGACCATACTTTGAGAACCACTGCTTCATATAGCCTTGCCACAGGAAATTGCAAGGGCCTATTAACAAAGTGCACTTCCAGTATGTTTCACTAAAACTTCCTCTGTATGCTCAAACTTTATAAATCCGATCATTTCCAGTTAACAGCAGATACCCATCAGGACAAACATTTAAGCAGGGAGCATGTCTTTATGCCATGTGGCTTTTATGTTACTTTTGTTTATTTTTTACTATTAGCAGAAGTATGGTTGGTTCAAATTTATATTTTCTACTGGACCCATTGGGATTATAGAAAAGTTGTTGCTTTTTACCTGGTTGTAGAAAATCTTAAAAAGAATTAAAGAGAATTGTCCTGAAGGAGCTCACTTATCTAAGGTTTCCATGGACCATCCCAAATTTTAAGGTGCACGTTTTTAAGCACACACTTACCAATAATGAAAACAGGTTTTTTTTTTTTTTTTTCCTTTCCAAGTCTTTGGAATAAAGCTGAAGAGTAATAATGCTGGGCAGTTTTTCTTATTCCCAGCTTTGATGGCAGTGCTTTCAGTATTTATATCCTATTATTAAATATTATATCAAGTGCTGATTTCTGGAATTCCTCCAATTCCGTTTGCCAAGAGTTATTTTTTTTCTTTCTTTTTTTAAATTTTGTTAACATATAATGTATTATTTGTTTCAGGGGTACAAGTCTGTGATTCATCAGTCTTACACAATTCACAGCACTCACCGTAGCACATACCCTCCCCAGTGTCCATCACCCAGCTACCCCATCCCTCCCACCCCTCTCCACTCCAGCAACCCTCAGTTTGTTTCCTGAGATTAGGAGTCTCTTATGGTTTGTCTTCCTCTCCTGTTTCATCTTGTTCCATTTTTTCCTCCCTTTCCCTATGATCCTCTGTCTTGTTTCTCAAAATCCTCATGTCAGTGAGATCACATGATACTTGTCTTTCTCTGATTGACTTATTTTGCTTAGCATAATACCCTCTAGTTCCATCCATGTTGTTGCAAATGGCAAGATTTCATTTTTTGATGGCTGCATAATATTCCATTGTATATATATACCACATCTTCTTATCCATTCATCTGTTGATGGACAGCCAAGAGTTATTTTTTAAATTATGTTTCTTCTATCAATTATTCTTCCAGCATCTACCGAGTATACTAAATAATTGTTCTTCTTTGACCCATTAGTGAAATAAAGTAATAGATTCACTAATGTTTTGTCATTATTACATATCTGGAAGATGGTTTTTTAGGGGGGTATCTTATTGCTTGGATTGCCTTAGTTAGTTCTTATCCACGTTGACTGACTGCAGGTTGTTCAAAGTGGTGACAAGTACCTAGTACCTCAATGTATAAGCTTGTTCAGGGAATGTCTGTCTTCATTGCATTTTCTGGACAACTGCACACAGATGTGGCATGGGACATTCTTTACTCCTTTGGGCCAGACAGCTTTGTTGAGCCTGGTGTCAGTATGCACACCCATCCCTTTCACGGCAAATTTCTAGCTCTCCCTGAGTGCCCTGGGGGCACACTTCTTGAAGGCTTCTCCATAGATGTGCTGTGAACATGGATGGTATATTCTCTGGTCAACTCACTGATGGCAGAACAGTCCCTTTTTCTTGCCACCTTTCTTTGTGGGAACCATTCTGTTGGGCATGATGTGTTATGTCCACCCTTGTTTTTTAGAATATGGTGAAATTCAATATGCCACTTTTTTTTAAGGGATTTTTATATAGGAATTATATACATTAAGTACTCTTAATCTTCCCTGATTTTAAGAATGAGGGGCGCCTGGCTGGCTTAGTCGGTGGAGTGTGCAACTCTTGATCTCAGGGTTGTGAATTTGAATGCTGCATTGGATGTAGAGATTACTTAAAAATAAAATTAAAAAAAAAAGAATCACTTGGAGCATGTGGTGAAACCACACACACATGTTCCATGGCCTCATCCCAAATTTATTCCATCAGAATTTCCAGGTGCAGACACCCCACATATTTCATATCACTGGGAAAGTCTGGGAAACACTGTGTTAGGGATAGCAATTGTTTAATACGCAAATGCCTTTCATTTGCCAGTATTTTTTTTTTTTTTTTTTTTTTTAGGATTTTTGTTTTAGGGGAGTTTGAGTTATAATTTATTCCTCTGTTATATTTTGGTTTCAGGATTTTTCTGGTCTGGTATAATGAGAATGAGGACTTTCCATCTTTTGTGTGTGTGTTCTGGATCAGTTTAGGGACCACAAGAGCTTTGGGTTGCCAAGGTTTTGTGTAATTTGCCTATAAAACCCTCTTGATTTGGTGTTTTTTTGTGGGTTTCTGGGGGGAGAAAGACCTGCATAATCCTCCTTTGCATGCGTCCAAAACTCAGCAGAGACCAGGCTTTCTTTTCTCTGACTCCTAATGGCATCTCAATGTTTCCAATTATTTAAGATGCTCTTTGCTGTTTTTTCAGGACTGCTATATATGTATTATCCAGCTATCTATCTAACTAGCTAGATTTTTCTATTATCTAGCTATTTATCTATCTATCTACCTACCTTCCTATCCATCCATCCATCCATCCATCCATCCATCCATCCATCCATCACACACACATAGAATATTTCATTTGCCATTTCTATGGTATTTTGAAATGGAGAGACGGGCTCTTTGGAATAACAGCTGGTAGGCCCTAGAGCCCTCCGAATTGCTCTTGTTATTAGAACAAAAGACATTATTAGACTTAAAAGACATTATTTAATTATTAAGATAACATATATTAGTTTATATCTGACAGAATTGCTTTATTTACATTATAGAAAATATTAGAATTAAAAATAAAATCAAGTTTGCATCTGATCTCCCAGAAAAACATGATGATTGTTAGTATTTGCTGTCTGTCCCTGGTTCTTATGGGAACAGAGACCCCTCCAGGTATCTGCTGATGGCTGTAAAGGTCTAGGGGATTCCTAGGAGCATTCATTGATGGCTGATGACCCATCCTCCAGCTAGCAACAGGACATTTTTCCCCCTCTTTTTTGGCATTACTGATTTTGTTGTGGTGTGGTCTTTTTCAGAAAGTAATGTGCAGTTTTTTGGTCGGAGCACTCCCCTGGAATGGTGAATTCATGGTGATGAAGAAGCAGTGTGTGGATGCTTAGGGGATTCTGGAGCATCACCCCACCACCACCATCTCTACCTTTTTCTGTGAAGAGATAAATGGCACGCACCGTGTTACCAATGTGGTTTCCTCATGCAAGCCTCTCTGCTTATTTTGTTTCCTAGTTTCTTATTAGGTGGTAACAAAAGATGGGTATGTCCAATTCCTTTTTCTTTTTTTTTTTTTTGGCCTCAAGGGAAGCCCCTTGACTTTGGCCAACTTGGTGACCCACCACCAGGAATAAGTTTGTCCCTGAGGACAAAGGATGGAGTAAGGTCTGATTCCATTCCCCACTGCAAATCTGAGGAGGGATTCCTTTTTGATTGGGTAATAACCCCTTCCAGTGGTCTGAAGACAGTGGGTGCTAACTCAACAGGTTCCTTCTGGAAGCCTCCTTTTTGGCCCGAGGCTCCTTCTTCCTGAGAGTTCTGAGTCCACAGGTCACCTGGGCTGGGAGAACTCCTGCAGAAGAAACAGTCTTCCCCTGTGGGGTCTCTGTGAATTGGGGAACTTGTATTTCTTCTCCTGTAAATGTCAACAATGGTCACACCAAGAGAGGCAAAGGGCAGTAACGCCTTCAGAGTAAGCTGTGTTGTTCGTGTGTATGCGCACGCACGTGTGTGTGTGTGTGTGTGTGTGTGTGTGTAGAGAGATAGAGAGATGGATTGAGAAAGAGAGAGAGACAGAGATGGAAAATGTGAAGAAGGAAGTAGGCAAACATGGATGATAGCAGGAGATGAAATTCTCTTGAAGAAAATAATCATTAAAAATAAGTCAGTCTATTGGTTATTTACCCCAAAGATACAAATGTAGGGATCCGGAGGGTACGTGCACCCCGATGTTTATAGCAGCAATGTCCACAATAGCCAAACTGTGGAAAGAGCCAAGATGTCCATCGACAGATGAATGGATAAAGAAGATGTGGTATATATACACAATGGAATATTACGCAGCCATCAAAAGGAATGAGATCTTGCCATTTGCAATGACATGGATGGAACTGGAGGGTGTTATGCTGAGCGAAAGAAGTCAGAGAAAGACATGTATCATATGACCTCACTGATATGAGGAATTCTTAATCTCAGGAAACAAACTGAGGGTTGCTGAAGTGGGGGGTGGGGTGGGAGGGATGGGGTGGCTGGGTGATAGACATTGGGGAGGGTATGTGCTATGGTGAGCACTGTGAATTGTGCAAGACTGCTGAATCACAGATCTGTACCTCTGAAACAAATAATGCAATATATGTTGAAAAAAAAAAAGAAGAAGAAGATAGCAGGAGGGGAAGAATGAAGTGGGGGGAAATCGGAGGGGGAGACGAACCATGAGAGATGATGGACTCTGAAAAACAAACAGGGTTCTAGAGGGGAGGGGGGTGGGAGGATGGGTTAGCATGGTGATGGGTATTAAAGAGGGCACATTCTGCATGGAGCACTGGGTGTTGTACGCAAACAATGAATCATGGAACACTACATCTAAAACTAATGATGTAATGTATGGTGATTAACATAACAATAAAGAAATTCTCAAAAAAAAAGTCAGTCTAATGGAGAATTATTTAATGGTACTAAGTTTCAGTTTTGCAAGATGAAAGAGTTCTGGAGACTAGTTTCACAACAGAGTAACTATATATTTAACACTACTGAACTGTATACTTAAAAATGGTGAAGATGGTAGATTTTATATGTATTTACCATGATTAAAAATAAAAAAATAAGTAGATGTGTCTGTTTTAACCATGGTGGTAGGTAAAATTCAGAAGGCCAACTATATTTCAAATGTGCACACACACGGGCCAGGCTTCACCTCACAGGGCTGGCAGGTGGTAGAGATTGCAGTATTTCTGCCCCAGACTGAATGAGGCCATGAAACTCAAAGCCCATTCCTTTTACCTCTCATTCCTGTGTTTTACCCAACTGATGTTTCATGGGTAGGGACACTGCACCACTTGGAAGCAGCAGGGACAAGTGACATTCACCTTGCAAAGTCCTTGCTTTTCCTGCGTCTCTCCCTGCTCTCCCCCCATCAGGCCCCATGATTTTCTTCCAGGCACACCCACTTCCACGCCCACTTTCTTCTGATGAAACCCCTGCCCTGTTTCCTCTTCCCCCTCTCAAGATCCTCCTCTAA
This sequence comes from Mirounga angustirostris, assembly GCF_029215605.1. Classification (NCBI taxonomy): domain Eukaryota; kingdom Metazoa; phylum Chordata; class Mammalia; order Carnivora; family Phocidae; genus Mirounga; species Mirounga angustirostris. The sequence goes on along the minus strand of NW_026991718.1, from coordinate 90,148,186 downwards.
TTAAGGGACTAGGGTTTGGATCCGGTACAGATTTTTGCATTTCTTGGACCTAATATACTTATCCTGATTAAAAAGTGTTCTTTCCTTCGGGCCAGGAGGCTCCATCAAAAATTACCCCCTAACCTTCACCCCTCCACCTCTGACACACTGATGGAACTCCCCATGTGCGGGCAGCAGACCCATCACCCAGCTTTGGAGGGGCTTGCGGGACTGGTCAGCTTAAGGCTCCATGGGTCTCCGCTGTTTGTGGAACAGTCTAATTCATATGTAAATTTCTTAGGAAAGACTGTGTTTTTGGAACAAAATCTTGGAATTGTCTTTCCTTATGGACAGGTAGGCAGGAACCACAGGGAATCAGATGTCTGGAGCAGGCCAGCAGGGCAGTGTGGACCAGCTTGGACACGCTGGGGATGGGGGTGACCGCTGCTTGTGCTCTGCTTGGGTTAGCTTCCCCCACGGGCCCAGAGACATGTCCTGTGTGCATATGCATTTACATGCAGGGATCTATTTCTAAGTATACTTTAACATTAAAATTTTATTTATTTTAACATCTCTTTTCAACCTGTCTCTCCAACAAATCTCTTTCATTTCATGAAATAAAATGCAAGGCAGGCCTTACTTTCCTTTGCTGGATTTCATGTCCTTTCTGCTAAGATGTTACTGGACAGCACTTTCTCTCTCTCTCTCTCTCTCTCTCTCTCTCTCTCTCTCTCTCACACACACACACACACACACACAAATTCACTTCCCCTGTGGAGGAGAGGAGTCCCCCAAGATAGGACCTGCAGTCTCCATTAGGTTCTACTGAAACTCTACCTGTGAGCCCTGGACCCCAAGCACTGTCCATCTGAGTCTGGGACACAAGAGCCCTGGAGCCACGGGAGGCCATGGACATCAGGGAAATGGGGCTTGACCAGATAAGCCACATGGTTTAGGGGCTTCCCAGACTCAGAACTGGTATGGGGCTGTGATGACTGGTCATGGTCATGCTGTGTGTGAGAACAAGGAATGAATGCATTTAGCCCAATCCTAGGCTGGGTCACTGAGAACCGACAGGCTGGTGGGAAATGAGGTCGGAGGCAGGGGTCTGCCAGGACCAGAGGTGAGCACTCTGAGGACACATGGACAGCAGTGGCTGGGAGCTCAGGGCCTCAAACCTGGGAAGGGGCCAGGGGGCCATGTTGAGAGCGCAGCCTGGTCCTGGTCTCCATCTCAGAGGATGTGAGTGCTGTCCCAGGTCTGACGCTTCCTACTGCAGCACCTTCATCACTAAACCTACCCCTGATCTGTTCACCTGACCTGGGAGAACGTCAAGACTGCCTGGATCCCAGGGGCCTGCTGGAACAGAAGCAGTGTGGGTGGGTTGCAGAGAGATTTTCCATGTCTGCTCTGGGTTGGGGGGGGGCATTTCCCTTTCTATGCAGCTGGTACACTTAGATTGGACTTAGTAGATGCATTTCTAGTGTCTCCAAAGAAGTCAGGGACAGTTGGTCAAGACCCAGGGTCAGATGGAATAAGACCCAGAGAAGTCAACATGTGTTTTTCATGCCATTTTAGATATTGTTCAATGGGTCTGATGAGGATTTTTGAGTTATCCAGGGGATATACCTCTATTTGATGTTCTGTTCATTATTGATTAAAAGCCAGACTCTAAAGTCATGTGTTCACTTGTGGGGTTTTTTTTTTTTTTTTTTTCCCTCTGAGAGGTGCAAATGACTACTGTCTAATAGAAAGGTTTACTCTAGGGGTATGGTTTTATTGCTCTGCGGAAAATAAGCCAATTTAGTAACTAACTTAGGAATTCCCCCTCAACATTCTATATTTATAAGTGGATCAGGTTTGTAACCTTCTGAAAATTATCCTTTGATGCTTCCATGTGACCCTCCCAAAATTCTCCACATGCCAGACATCAGGTATGTCCCATGGCATTTAGGACCTGCTCTCCTTCCTTCCTGAGTCCCATCCCTCAACCAAGTTGACTCAGGGAGACTCTGCGATGGGCCTCCTCACACACCTGTCACTTGTTATGGAGGGACAGGAGGTCAAGACCACAAGTGATAAATAAAAATATCAGCAAGTCAAAAATTGTCCTTGATGGGTATAAACACTGGTCCCTTGTTCAGGGGCTTGGAAGCTATCAGGAACACCTTCCAGTCATCTGGGAGTCCAGAGAAATTGGCACCAAGAATGCCTTTTGACCCTTGACAAAGAGAAGGTAAGGGCTCAAACTGACAACTGCCACACATTGTCAAATGGGGACTTTTTGGTTATGAACTTATGATGCCAGGAGGCAATAAGATGAGTGATCTTCTCTTGGAACAATACTTTCCGTTTTCTGGTTCTAAACTCTTCGGAGTTTGTTTTTGTTTTTGTTTTTAATATCTGCATCCCCAAATACAGAGACATTTTGAGTGAGCAGCAGGGAGCACTGACTGCAAGTCTCATTGGCCTGAAGAGCTAGTTTTCTGCCTTGCTAACCAGATTCCCAGGGATTTGTCACCTGCACCAAGGCTGCAGGTAGATCACCCAGGTGTAGCTGATAAAACCCCAAATATGACAGTCAAAGACTCAGGGACTACTCCCTGTGCCAGAGGTAAGGTGACAAAAACCTCAGGGCCCCATAAAAGCCATGTCTGGTTGTAAAATTAGCCCCTGACTTTGGTTTTGAATAAAACCACAGTAGCTTATCCCCGTAAGCTGCCTGAAAGCCAGCACTTGCTGCAGGACATGTTCAGGAAACCAGTCCACTGTGGAGATTTGACCAGAGCACATACATTTAAAAAAGGAATGCACTGCTTTCTTAAAAAGAAAAATATTAATTAGCTTTTGTGGGGAAAAAAGAAGAAAGGAGAAAACCCAGTTTCTTGTGGCAAATGTGAAACTGGTAAAAAGGCTTATGTTGTTGGGCAGATACTGATTTATGCACTGAAAAAAAAATGAGAGTAAATACATAGTTTATAGATTTTAGCAGTAAGTGTGAGCAGAAGAGAAAAATCAGGTAGCACTTACAAACCCATAAGCAGGAAATCCAGAGGAATGCCAACAATCCACCCAGACTAAACCCAGGAAATAAAGCATAATAAAGAGGAGCACCAAACTAAGAAAATCAAAATGTGTGTCTGTTAGCCATTTGTATGTCATCATTAGCCATCAGGGAAATTCAAATCAAAACCACATTGAGATACCACCTTACACCAGTTAGAATGGCAAAAATTGACAAGGTAAGAAATAACAAATGTTGGGGAGGTTGTGGAGAAAGGGGAACCCTCTTAAACTGTTGGTGGGAATGCAAGTTGGTACTTTGGAAAACAGTGTAGAGGTTCCTCAAAAATTTAAAAATAGAGCTACCCTATGACCCAGCAATTGCACTACTGGGTATTTACCCCAAAGACACAGATGTAGTGAAAAGAAGGGCCATAGGCACCCCAATGCTCATAGTAGCAGAGTCTGCAATAGCCAAATTGTGGAAAGAGCTGAGATGCCCTTCAACAAATGAATGGATAAAGAAGATGTGGTCCATACAAACAATGGAATATTACTCAGTCATCAGAAAGGATGAATGCCCAACTTTTACATCAACATGGATAGGACAGGAGGAGATTATGCTAAGTGAAATAAGCAGAGAAAGTCAATTATCATATGGTTTCACTTATTTGTGAAACATAAAGAATAGCATGGAAAACATTAGGAGAAAGAGGGGAAAAATAAAGGGGGGGAATCAGAGGGGGAGATGAACCATGAGAGACTATGGACTCTGAGAAACAAACTGAGGGTTTTAGAGGGAAAGGGGGTGAGGGGATGGGTTAGCCTGGTGATAGGTATTAAGGAGGGCACATACTGCATGGAGCATGGGGTGTTATAAGAAAACAATGAATCATGGATCACTACATCAAAAACTAATGATATATTTTATGGTGACTAACATAACATAATAAAATTAAATTAAATTAAAAAAAAGAAAATCAAGATAGGGAGCAAGATGGCGGAGGAGTAGGAGACCTGGATTTCGTCTGGTCTCAGAAATTCAGCTGGATAGGGATCAAACCATTCTGAACACCTACAAACTCAACAGGAGATCAAAGAAAAGAATAGCAACAACTCTCTAAACAGAAAAGCGACCACTTTCTGGAAGGTAGGACGTGGGGAGAAGTGAATCTGAGGGGATATTTGGGAAGATAGATGGCGGGGGAGGGGCCTCCATCAGCCGCTTCTGGCAAGTGATAGAACAGTGGAGCACAAAATCGGAACTTTTAGAAGTCGGCTCCGCTAAGGGACATCGCTCCAGTGGCTAAGCGGGGGGTGGAACCCTCGCGGGACAGTGTGGTCTCAGGACCGTTGGGGTCACAGAAAGACCGGGGGTGCCTGAGTGTGGCAGAGCTCCCAGGTATTGGAGCGGGGAAACTGGCTGCAGAGGCCCAGGCTCTCAGCTCGGGGTTGTCACAAACCGTGATCCGGTGCACAGTTGGGCCACTGCTCCTCCAGCCGGGACCCAACAAGCGGCAGATCCAGGGAGACTCCCCTTCCTTCCCTGGGAGGAGCTGCGTGGGAGCGCACTGCAGGGATCTGCTGGGTTTGGAGACTCCACACCAAGTCGGGTGCCAGAGATAGAAACGCCCGGTCACAGGCCGGGTGAGCACGGAGTGCGGCTGGAGAGACAGGAGTGATTGACTGCTTTTCTCTGGGGGCGCACTGAGGAGCAGTGCGCCAAGTTCTCAGCTCCTCAGGGGCAGAGATTGGGAGGTTGCCATTTTCACTCTCCACCTCCAAAGCTGTACGGAAAGTTTGTAGGGAACAAAAGCTCCCGAGAGCAAACCCGAACAGATTACTTCACCTGTACCGGGCAAGGGCGGGGCAATTCCGCCTCTGGCAAAGACATTTGGGAACCATGGCAACAGGCCCCTCCCCCAGAAGATCAGCAAGAACAGCCAGCCAAGACCAAGTTTACCGATCAATGAGAACTGTAGAACTCCAGTGCTAGGGGAATACTGCACATAGGATCCATGGCTTTTTTTTACCATGATTCTTTAGTCTTTCAAAGTTAATTTTTTTTAACTGTCCTTTTTTTTTTTTCTGAATTTTTCTTTTTTCCTTTTTCAACCAACATCTTATTAATCCCTTTTTTAAAAAACATTTTTATTTTTCATTTTTAGAGTCATATTCTATCCCTTCATAGTAGTTACTCGTATTTTTGGCATATATATATAAGTTGTTCTCTCTTTAAAATTTTGAGATAGTTTCTTCTAACAGATCAAAATATACCCTAAAACTCTAGTGTATGGTTTTTTCCACTCCCCTGCCTGATCACATTCTCTCCCTTTTTTTTCTTTTTTCTTTTTTTAAATCCTCTTCTTTCTTTTTTCAAACAACTTCTTATCAATTCCTTCTATAAAATTTTTTATAATTTCCATCTTTACAGTCATATTCCATCCCTTCATCATATCAATGCTTATTTTTGTACATATAAAAGTTTTTATTTCTTTAAAATTTTGGGAGGCACTTTCTTCTAAAAGACCAAAATACACCCAAAATCTAGTGTGTGGCACTGATCTATGTACCAGCCTGATCATATTTGATCATATTCTGTTTTTTTTTGTTCTGTTCTGTTTTTGTTTGCTTTTATCTTGATCTTTTTCTATTTCTTTTTCTTTTTTCTCTCTTTCCCTTTCTTTTGTCCCTGCTTCAGGTCTTTTCTGATTTGTTTAGAGTATAATTTCTAGGGACGTTGTTACCTGTTAGCATTTCGTTCTCTCATTCATCTATTCTCCTCTGCACAAAATGACAAGATGGAAAAAATCACCTCAACAAAAAGAACAAGAGGTAGTACAGACTGCCAGGGACCTACTCAATACGGACATTAGTACAATGTCGGATCTAGAGTTCAGAATCATCACTTTAAAGATACTAGCTGGGCTTGAAAAAAGCATGGAAGTTATTAGAGAAACCCTTTCTGGAGAAATAAAAGAACTAAAATCTAACCAAGTCGAAATCAAAAAGGCTATTAATGAAGTGCAATCAAATATGGGGGTGCTAACTGTTAGGATAAATGAGGCAGAAGAAAGAATCAGTGATATAGAAGACCAAATGATGGAAAATAAAGAAGCTGAGAAAAAGGGAGATAAACAACTACTGGATCACGAGGGCAGAATTCGAGAGATAAGCGATACCATAAGACAAAACAACATTAGAATAATTGGGATCCCAGAAGAAGAAGAAAGAGGGTATAAAACTTACGAGTCTCAGAGACAAAGAGAAAATCCTGAAAGCAGCTCGGGAGAAGAGATATGTAACCTACAAGGGTAGAAACATTAGATTGGCAACAGACCTATCCACAGAGACCTGGCAGGCCAGAAAGGACTGGCAGGCTATATTCAGAGCACTAAATAAGAAAAATATGCAGCCAAGAATACTCTATCCAGCTAGGCTGTCATTGAAAATTGAAGGAGAGATCAAAAGCTTCCAGGACAAACAAAAACTAAAGGAATTTGCAAACATGAAAGCAGCCCTACAGGGAATATTGAAAGGGGTCCTCTAAGCAAAGAGAGAGCCTAGAAGCAACACGGACCAGAAAGGAACACAGACAATATACAGTAACAGTCACCTTACAGGCAATACAATGACACTAAATTCCTATCTTTCAATAGTTACCCTGAATGTAAATGGGCTAAATGCCCCAATCAAAAGACACAGGCTATCAGATTGGATTAAAAAACAAGACCGCTCAATATGAGGTCTGCCATGTTCCATGGGCACTAGAGAAGAATGTGTATTATCTTGCTTTGGGATGGAATGTTCTAAATATGTCTGTGAAGTCCATTTGGTCCAGTGTGTCATTTAAAGTCTTTATTTCCTTGTTGATCTTTTGCTTAGATGATCTGTCCATTTCAGTGAGGGGGGTGTTAAAGTCCCCCACTATTATTGTATTTATGTCGATGTGTTTCTTTGCTTTTGTTATTAATTGCCTTATATAATTGGCTGCTTCCATGTTAGGGGCATAGATATTTACAATTGTTAGATCTTCTTGTTGGATAGACCCTTTAAGTAGGATATAGTGTCCTTCCTCATCTCTTATTACAGTCTTTGGTTTAAAATCTAGTTTGTCTGATCTAAGGATTGCCACCCCTGCTCTCTTTTGGTTTCCATTAGCATGGTAAATGGTTTTCCACCCCCTCACTTTCAATCTGGGGGTGTCTTTGGGTCCAAAATGAGTCTCTTGCAGACCGCATATCGAGGGGTCTTGTTTTTTAATCCAATATGATAGCCTGTGTCTTTCCTTTGGGGGCATTGAGCCCATTTACATTCAGGGTAACTGTTGAAAGATATGAATTTAGTGCCACTGTGTTGCCTGTAAGGTGACTGTTATTGTATATTGTCTGTGTTCCTTTCTGGTCGATGTTACTTTTAGGGTCTCTCTTTGCTTAGAGGACCCCTTTCAAGATTTCTTGTAGGGCTGGTTTTGTGTTTGCAAATTCCTTTAGTTTTTGTTTGTCCTGGAAGCTTTTGATCTCTCCTTCTATTTTCAATGACAGCCTAGCTGGATACAGTATTCTTGGCTGCATATTTTTCTCATTTACTGCTCTGAATATATCATGCCAGTCCTTTCTGGCCTGCCAGGTCTCTGTGGATAGATAGGTCTGTTGCCAATCTAATGTTTCTACCATTGTAGGTTACATATCTCTTCTCCTGAGGTGCTTTCAGGATTTTCTCTTTGTCTGTGTGACTCGTAAGTTTTACTATTAGATGCTGGGGTGTTGACCTATTTTTATTGATTTTGATAGGATTTTGTGCCTCTTGGATTTTGATGTCTTTTTCCTTACTGAAAATAGGGAAGTTCTCTGCTATAATTTGCTCCAATATACCTTCTGCCCCTCTCCTTCTTCCTCTTCTGGGATCCCAATTATTCTAATGTTGTTTCGTTCTATGGTATCTCTTATCATTTGAATTCTGCCCTCATGATCCAGTAGTTGTTTATCTCTCTTTTTCTCAGCTTCTTTTTTTCCCATCATTTGATCTTCTATATCACTGATTCTCTCTTCAGCCTCATTTTTCCTAGCAGTTGGAACCTCCGTTTTTGATTGCACCTCATTAATAGCCTTTTTGATTTTGACTTGGTTAGATTTTAGTTCTTTTATTTCTCCAGAAAGGGTTTCTCTAATAACTTCCATCCTTTTTTCAAGCCCAGCTAGTATCTTTAAAATCATCATTCTGAACTCTAGTTCTGTTACTAATGTCCATACTGATTAGGTCCCTGGCAGTCGGTACTGCCTCTTGTTCTTTATTTTGAGGTGATTTTTTCCATCTTGTCATTTTGTCCAGAGGAGAATAGATGAATGAGAGAACAAAATACTAACAGGGTAACAACATCTCCAGAAAATATATACTAAACAATTCAGGAAAGACCTGAAACTGGGGGGAAAGAAAGGGAAAGAAAGAAAGAAGAAAAAAAGAAAGAAAAAGAAAAAGATAAAAACAAACAAACAAAAACAAAACAAAACCAGAATATGATCAAATATGATCAGGCTGGTGCATAGATCAGTGCCACACACTAGATTTTGGGTGTATTTTGGTCTGTTAGAAGAAAGTGCCTCCCAAAATTTTAAAGAAATAAAAACTTATATATGTAGAAAAATAAGGGTTAATTTGATGAAGGGATGGAATATGATAGTAAGGATGAAAATTATAAAAGATTTTATAAAAGGAATTGATAAGATAAGAAGTTGGTTGAAAAAAGAAAGAAGAGGATTTAAAAAAAAAGGGAGAGAATGTGATCAGGCAGGAGACTAGAAAAAGCCATACACTAGAGATTTAGGGTATGTTTTTATCTGTTAGAAGAAACTGTATCCCAAAATTTTAAAGAGAGAACAGCTTACATATATATGCCAAAAATAAGGGTAACTACTATGAAGGGATAGAATGACTCTAAAAATGAAAAATAAAAAAGATTTTTTTAAAAATGGGATTGATAAGATGTTGGTTGAAAAAGGAAAAAAGAAAAATTCAAAAAAAAAAAAAAGACAGTTACAAAAAAATTAACTTTGAAAGACTAAAGAATCATGGTAAAAAAAGCCATGGATTCTATGTGCAATATTCCCCTAGCACTGGAGTTCTGCAGTTCTCATTGATCGGTAAACTTGGTCTTGGCTGGCTGTTCTTGCTGATCTTCTGGGGGCGGGGCCTGTTGCCATGGTTCCCCAATATCTTTGCTGGAGGCGGAATTGCCCCACCCTTGCTGGGTCCAGGCTAATTAATCTGCTCGGGTTTTCTCTTGGGAGCTTCTGTTCCCTGCAAGCTTTCAGTACAGCTTTGGAGTATGAGAGTGAAAATGGTGGCCTCCCAATCTCCCCCTGGGGAGGAGCTGAGAACTCGGGGCCTTGTTCCTTGGTGCACTCCCAGAGAAAAGCAGTCAGTCACTCCTGTCTCCCCTGTCTCCGGCCACACTCTGTGCTCACCCGACCTGTGACCGAGCATTTCTATCTCTGGCACCTGACCCCGTGTGGAGTCTCCAAACCCAGCAGATCCCTGCGGTGAGCTCCCACGCCACTCCTCCCCGGGGGAGTAAGAGGTGTCTCCCTGGATCTGCTTTTTGTTGGGTCCCTGCTGGAGGAGCAGTGGTCTGACTATGCCACGGATCATGGTTTATGGCAACCCCAAGCTCAGAGCCCGCGCCTCAGCTCCGTCTCTGCAATTGGCTTCCCCGCTCTGATATCTGGGCACTCTGCTGCACTCAGGTACCCCCGGTCTTTCTGTGACCCCAACGGTCCTGAGACCACACTGTCCCTGCGAGGGTTCCACCCCCCGCTTAGTCACTGGTGCAACGTCCCTCAGCGGAGCCGACTTCTAAAAGTTCTGATTTTGTGCTCCGCTGCTCTATCCCTTGCCAGAAGTGGCTGATGGAGGCCCCCTCTCCCGCCATCTATCCTCCTGAATATCGCCTTGGATTCACTTCTCTGCACGTCCTACCTTCCAGAAAGTGGTCGCCTTTCTGTTTAGAGAGTTGTTGCTATTCTTTTCTTTGATCTCCTGTTGAGTTCGTAAGTGTTCAGAATGGTTTGATCCCTATCCAGCTGAATTCCTGGGACCAGATGAAATCCATGTCTCCTACTCCTCCGCCATCTTGCTCCTCCCTCGAAGATTTAGTTTTAATTATCATTTGGGTTCTCCTAGAAACGGAATCTTAACCAGTCAATTGGGAATCACCTCATCAGCACTACTGAGGTAATCTGCCTGCCATCCCCTAAAGGAAAGTAGCCTAGTGATAACCAATCTGGCTTTTTTTCTCCATTGTAACCTTCTTGTTCCTGCTCCCTCCTGCCTATTAAAGTCTTTCATTTTGTACTGCTCCACTGAGCTCCTTTCTATCTGCTGGATTGGATGCTGTTCAATTCATGAAACACTGAATAAAGCCAATAAGATCATAGTTGAATTTTGTCTTCTAACAAAGGATTTTCATAAGGAACACAGCTACCACACACCAATCTTGGCATGTTGAAAATTTGCTGATGGATAAAGATATACCAAAGAACTGGTAATTAACAAAAGCAGGAGAGAAAATATTATCAGGGATAGTAGAATTTAGGCAGAGTTTTAAGTGGAGTGAAGAAGTCTTTCCCTAGAAAATTTATTCTAAGATACCAAGAAAATACAAATACTACGGCCATGACAGACACCTATTCCCAATATTATGGAAATGATAAAATCACAAATAGAGTAGAAAAATGAGAAATCTTTCAGAAGTTAGCACGTCAAGTAGGAGGAAAATCAAGAAACTAGATGAAGTAAGTAAAATAATGAGACCATTTTGTTTCCAAGGGGCATAAAAATGATTTGGCTCTATTCTATGAAGGAAGAAGGAAGGGAGAGAGAATGAAGCCCAGGACTGCGGCCAAAGAGAATGGCCAGAAGACCCCAGATGACACCCCTTTGGGTTGAGGGGTGGGAAATATAACCCTTCTTCTGACTGTGGGTCCTTTGTCCTCCCTGTTGGTTTTCCCTGGTAAATGGTACTTCCTATAACTGTCCTCAAGTCTCCTGTGGAGTGTGCCCCTGATTTTCTGGCAGGAACTGGACCAAAAGTGGTATGTTCCAATGGCTCCTGGTCTCCTTCCCCAGCACCTCCTAGCTCAGCCAGTGCCAACTGTGTAATTCTTGTCATGACACCATTCTCTCCTCAAGTATTAAAGGGCCATCAAGGGCAATTGTGCATAACCAGTACCATTTCTATTGTTACTTAATGCATTTTCTTCACTCTCAAAATTAGATGTTGATTTCTATAGGACAAAAGGACATGAAAAAAGTCTTCTCTTACCTGTGTTCACTAGCCTTTCAAAGGATGTGCTGGGGCTGTGTCAGCTCACTTCCATCGACCTCATCCAGGGCCAGTGAGAGAGGCCCTGCAGTCCTCCCTGAGGAACTGTACCTCTCCTGTGGGTCCCACTGGTGTGGCTTGTCAGGAAGGAGAGGGGACTTTCAGTGCCTGGATGGACCCTCTGCAGGCCTGGTGGTGGGGACTGCACAGTCCCCCCTTTTACACTTCCACCTCTGCCCAGAGCTATTTTATTGTCTCTCAGGAGGCCCTCCTCTGCTCCACACCTGTCTGGCTATGGATCTGTTAGGATACTTAAATTTGTGAGTCACAAATAGACTGGGGCCAGAGCAGTGGCCTTGGGCACAGATGGTAGAAGTGGCAAGATCTGAGTCCTTGCCCCTTCTGCCTCCTCCCACTTGCTCACTGTACACCTTATCCCATCAAAGAGTTGAAAAATGTTAGTTCAATCATCTCCTTTATTCTTGAGCTGACACAGAGTTTGATTGTTGCAACTTCAAAGTAGGCCAGGGACAAAACATACTGCAATGCTCTTGGCCAAAGAACAGAGAGTCCTTAGATTGGCAATAGGGAGGGCTTGAATTTGGGAGACCTCCAGCTTTTATTTAGACACAATGGTGCATATGTAGCATGCACCCTCTCATCCATGTGAATGGGAATGTGAATCTGTGGGGCCACTCTTAGAAAAAAATCACCCGGGGGGTGGTAATGACTTTGTTCCCTACCCCACACATCCTCCCACCTTGGACAATGCAGTGATGGGCCTCCAGAGCTTTCTAACACAGCAAGTTCACCCCAAGATATGCACACGTACAGGTGCCTAGCTTGCTCTGCCCTGTTCTGCTGGGAACTCATGGCCTACATCTGGTTGCTCAGTGTACATGCAAAAGAAGCCCCTTCTGTACTTAATCACTCAGCCTCACCTTGCCACTGGAAAAAGAGCAGGAATGTGGGACTCTTCCCGTTGCCAAGATGGGGAGCCTGATCTATGGTGGAACTAGCTTCAACTTGCTCAGTGTTACAGCAAATTCACCCATAAGAGAAGGCCCCAAGATAGGCTACAGGTCAGAGAATTGCTCTAAAGTCCTGGGAATAACAGCTTTGGCCTTCTTCTTGACAAAAAGAGATTTGATTTGAAATGAGGGTGATTTCTACAGGATCTTTCCCAATTCAGCCACCCTCGGAGTAAGACTTAAGGGCACTGCTATAAAAAGAAACACCACATCAGGCTATCATGGCTGGAATTACAAGTCACACAAGCCTATCTGCTCCACAAAGACAGATGAATGCCAGGGAGGATAAGCAACTTTTCCAAAATGAGACAAGAGGCCAGGTGTCCTGACTCCAGGGCTGATGTCTCATGTGTCTTGCTGGCTTGGCAACATCCCTGGCTATTGCTGCTTCTGCAGCTCAGCCTCTGTCTTGGCAAATGGCCAATAAATAATGGATAAGATGAAGGAATGGGTGATGGGACCACTTTCCTTCCCAGGCTTATTTGCTTTTCAAGGTCATTAATCCAAATGGAACAGGGCTCCCTTGAGGCAGACCTTGAATCCTTCATTGCACAGCCTTTCATGTGTGTCTCATTCTGTGAAATGGCTGGCATCTGTGCCCCTGAGCAGATCCTCAATCCTGCAGGTAGAGAAGGCTTCATGGAGGTCAGAGTGGAGGGAAAGAGGTATGGAGAGAGAGGGAGAAATAAATCACTAAACAACTTAATTTAGTAATGTTATCTGGTCCTATTGCCTGGGTGGCTCCAGAATTTTTGCAAAGGAAATGTTCACCCATAGCAATCTGGAGAGAAGTGGAGTTGGAGGACTTGTCTAGATCTGCTTTCCCACAGTTTATAGAGGAATGAGAAAGATATAATTGTTCATATCAAGTGGAGGAGCTACTGATGGATATAACCATGGAGACAGAGGGTGTCAAGGGCCTTGGCTCCCACCACAGCCCACCATGCTTCTGACAGGGACCAGTCTCCTTCCTTAAGCACAACCTTTGATATGGGTTAGCACTATCCATTGGATGCCCTTTCCTTCACCTAAACCCTGCCTAGTATGTCAAAACTGATCTGTATTGAAAAACTTAGTGAAGACAGTGACTGCCATTTTGTAAAAGGTTTGTTATTTGCTTTTTTTTTTTTAAAGATTGCCTATTTATTTTAGAGAGAGAGTACAAGCTGGGGGAGGGGCAGAGGGAGAGGGAAAGAGAGAACCTCAAGCAGACTCCCCACTGAGTGCAGAGCCTGATATAGGGCTCAATCTCACGACCCTGATATCATGACCTGAACTGAAATCAAGTTAAATGCTTAACTGAGCCCCCAGGTGCCCCAGGTTTGTTATTTCTCATTCCAACAGAAGTCCATTCTCTTTAGCCAAAGGTCCAGGGTGGGACAGTCTAACAAGACAGAAAACTTTAGATACTAACTCCTCCATGCCAGTCAAGAAAAAACTGACCTCATCCTCACATATGTCACTAAAACCTTAGTGGGGAGCCTAGATTTCCATCCTTATGGAGACTATAATGAGGCTCTCCACTCCCTGGTGTCTGTGGAGATGATATGGGGAGTCTGGACTTCCACCCCCACCTGGCAGTAGAGAGGCTCCTGAACTACCTCCACAAGGCAGGAATCAGGCAGTGCCTCTGCTTTTCTTGCTGGAGAGGCTAGCTAAAACAGCAAGTTCAAATAGGATCCAGAGTCACATAACATGATATGAAAATGTTTAGGCTTTAACAAAAGAATCTGTTTTCATACTAACCAGGAATCTCTCAAACTGAATCAATAAATGCCAACATTCAGATGACAGAGGTGTTAGGCATATCTAACAAGGTTTTAAAGTAGCTGAGATAAAGTGGTCCAAGAAGCAATTATGAACACAAATGAAACACTCCTAAGATTAAAAAAAAAAAATAGAAAGCCTCAGAAAAAAAATAGAAAATCTCAGCAAAGATGTAAGGTGTAAAAGAGAGCCAAAATGGAAATTTTATAAATAAAAAATAAAAACACTGAATGATTGGGCTCACTAGTAGATGGAGGGAGCAGAGAAAACTATCACTAAGCTGGAAATAGAATAATAGAAATCATGCAGTTGTTCAGATTGAATATAGGCATAAAAAAAAGAATGGAGCCTCAGGGACCTGTATGATTCTAAAAGGGTTTAAAGTTTGTTTCATCAGAGTCTGAGAAAGGGGGACAGAGGACAGGAATAAAGGTCTTTAAAAGAAAATGGCTGAAAATTCCCTAAATTTGGCTAGAGATATAAATTCACAGATTCTAGAAACTGAGCAAATCACAAACAGAATAATTCCAACAAAATCTACACAAAAATCCACCTTTAAACTTCTGGAAACTACAGACAAATAAATAATCTTTAAACCAGTCAGAGAAAAATGGCATTCTACCTGTAGAGGGAACTCAGTTTGAGGGGCAGCAGATTTATTAGAAACCTGGAGCAAGAAAGACCTGGCAAAATGTTTTTTTCTGTCAAAGCATGTAAACCCAGTATCCTATAGACAGCAAAACAAAATCTTTCAGTTATGAAGGTAGAATCAAGTCTTTCTCAGATGAAGGAAAACTAAGAAAATTTGTACCCTAAAATCATGGCTAAGGGAAGTTCTCTAAACATAAAAGAAACAGAAAAAGAAAAAAATCTCAGAAAATCAGAAAAGAAAAACAAAAATGTTACTAGGTAAGTAAATAAGCTTTCCTTCCACTCATGAGTTTTCTTGCTTTTTTTAAATAAAGATTTTATTAATTTATTTGAGAGAGAGAGAGAATGAGCTCATGGGAAGGAAAGAGGGAGAGGGAGAAAGACAAGCAGGCTCCCAGCTAAGTGCAGAGCCTGATGTGGGGCTCATCCCAGGACCCCGAGATCATGATCTGAGTCGATGTCAGATGCTTAACTGAGCCACTCAGGCACCCCTTGAGTTATTTGATGGTTGAAGTAAAATTATAACATTGTCTGAAGTGGTTCTAAATATATGTATATATGTAGAGGAGATATTTAAGACAATATATTAAGTGGAGAGGGTAATGAGATGTAGAGAAAGGTAATATTTCTTTTCTTTTTTAAATTTTTTATTGTTATGTTAATCACCATACATTACATCATTAGTTTTTGATGTAGTGGTCCATGATTCATTGTTTGTGCATAACACCCAGTACTCTACGTAGAATGTGCCCTCTTTAATACCCACCACCAGGCTAACTCATCCTCCCACCCCCCTCCCCTCTAGAACCCTCAGTTTGTTTTTCAGAGTTCATCGTCTCTCATGGTTCATCTCCCCCTCCGATTTCCCCCCACTTCATTCTTCCCCTCCTACTATCTTCTTCTTTTTTTTTTTTTAACATATATTGCATTATTTGTTTCAGAGGTACAGATCTGTGATTCAGCAGTCTTGCACAATTCACAGTGCTCACTATAGCACATACCCTCCCCAATGTCTATCACCCAGCCACCCCATCCCTCCCACCCCACCACCCACTCCAGCAACCCTCAGTCTGTTTCCTGAGATTAAGAATTCCTCATATCAGTGAGGTCATATGATACATGTCTTTCTCTGATTGACTTATTCGCTCAGCATAACACCCTCCAGTTCCATCCACGTCGTTGCAAATGGCAAGATCTCATTCCTTTTGATGGCTGCATAATATTCCATTGTATATATATACCACCTCTTCTTTATCCATTCATCTGTCAATGGACATCTTGGTTCTTTCCACAGTTTGGCTATTGTGGACATTGCTGTTATAAACATTGGGGTGCACATACCCTTTCAGATCCCTACTTTTGTATCTTTGGGGTAAATACCTAGTAGTGCAATTGCTGGATCATATGGTAGCTCTATTTTCAACTTTTTGAGGAACCTCCATACAGTTTTCCAGAGTGGCTGCACCAGCTTGCATTCCCACCAACAGTGTAGGAGGGTTCCAAGAAAGGTAATGTTTCTATACTTCACTTGAGCTGGTAAAATGGTAAAATGATGGCACCAGCAGTCTGTGATAAGTTATGTATACGTAATTACAGTAACCACTAAAGAAGCTGTCACTTCTTTTGAGATATCATTCAAAAACACTATAGGTAAGTACAAACGAAGTTCAAAAAAATTTTTCAAATAGTTCGTAGGAAGGGAGATCAATGAAACAGGAAAAAAAACAGAGAGAATGGACAAGAAAAAATAAAATGGTAGACTTAAGTCCTAACATCAATAATTAAATTAAATTTAAATGGTCTAAATACCCAAATTAAAAGATGGAAACTTGCAGAGTGGATTTAAAAGCATGACTTTGGGGAGGGTATGTGTTATCATGAGCGCTGTGAATTGTGTAAGACTGTTGAATCACAGACCTGTACCTCTGAAACAAATAATACATTATATGTTAAAAAATAAAAAAAAAAATAAGAAGAAGATAGCAGGAAGGGAAAAATGAAGGGGGGTGGAAATTGAAGGGGGAGACAAACCATGAGAGACTATGGATTCTGAGAAACAAACTGAGGGTTCTAGAGGGGAGGGGGGTGGGGGGATGGGTTAGCCTGCACATTAAAGAGGGCACATACTGCATGGAGCACCGGGTGTTATACACAAACAATGAATCATGGAACACTACATCAAAAACTAATGATGTAATGTATGGTGATTGACATAACAATTAAAAAAAGCATGACTCAACTGTGCTGTCTTAAAGAAACTCACTTTGAATATAATGATGTAGGAAAGTTGAAAGTAAAGGATGGAGAAAATGTATCAGGCAAACATTAAGCAGATGAAAATAGGACCGGCTATATTAATATCAGAGAAAGTAGGCTTCTGAGAAAAAAAATAACAGAGACAGAGAGGGACATAATGTAATGATAAAAGAGTCAAGAAGACAAAACAATCCCAACTGTGTGCACATCAAACAATAGAGCTGCAAATTATGTGAAGAAAACCAATAGGATTAAAAAGAGATATATATAAATCCACAATTGTAGTTAAAGACTTTAACACCCTTTGTCAACAATAGACAGAACAATTGAAAGAAAAACTAGACATAAAGTCAGCAAGGATACAGAAAAAAACAATATCCCTGGTCAATAGGAATAATCAATATTCATTTTTAATTATTTTTTTATTTTACATTTTTTAAATTTTATTGTGTTATGTAATCTCCAAACACTTGGTAACTAAACAACACATTTCCAAATAATTCATGGGACAAAGAAAAATTTTCAATGAAAATAAAAAATACATTGAACTGAATTAAAATGAAAATGCAACATATTTAAATTGTGAGACACAGCAAAAACAGTCCTGAGAGGGAAAATTATAGCACTAAATGAACATATAGGTAAAGAAGAAAAGTCACCAATCAATAACCCAAATTCTCATCTGAAGCACCTAAAAAAAGAGGAGCAAAATGAACCCAATACTAGCAAAAAGAAGGAAATAATGAAGAGCAAAATCAATGAAGTTGAAAACAGAAAAATAATAGAAAAAATCAATGAAACAGAGTTTCTTCTTTGAAAAGATCAATAAAATTGACAAACTTCTAGCCAGACCATCAAAGAAAAAAATTAGAAAAGACGCAAATTACTATCAGGAGTGAAACAAGGTATTATTACAGACACAACTATGAGAAGAATAAGGGAATAAACAACTTTACATACATTTGACAACTTAGATGAAATGAACCAATTCCTCAAAAAACACAAACTACCACAATTCAACTGAAGGATATGTAGATGGCAAATAAGGAAAGGTGTTCAACACTATTAGCCATTAGGGAAATTGTAATTACAGCCCCAATGAGATGTTGCTACACACTATCAGAATGGCTGGGGAAAAATTGTGACACTTCCACACACTGCTAAGGATGCTGAAAACTGGGTCTTTCAAACATTGCTTGTGGGAAGGTAAAACTGGAGGGCCCCTCTGGAAAACTGTTTGGCAGTTTCTTTAAAAATTAAATCTGCAATTACCACAGGACCCAACAATTTCCCTCCTGGTGTTTGCCCCAGAAAATGAACACTTGTATCCACACAAAGACCTGAATATGAACGTTTATGGCAGCTGTACTCATAATAGCCCCAAAGTGGAAACCATTCAGGTATTTTTCAATGAGTGGTACATCCATGCCATGGATACTGAAGAATAAAAAGAAACAAATTATTGACACGGGTAACCACCTGGAGGAATCTCCAGAGAATTATAACTGAAACAAACAAACAAACAAACAAAGGTATTTATCAAGTGTTTCCACTTATATAACATTCTTAAAGTGACAAATTATAGAAAGGAAGAACGGATTAATGGTTTCCAGGGATGGAGGTGGGGATGGAAGCATGATGCATCTATAAAAGGCAACATAAGGGATGGGGCGCCTGGGTGGCTCAGCCATTAAGCATCTGTCTTCAGCTCAGGTCATGATCCCAGGGTCCTGGGATCAAGCCCCATATCGGGCTCCCTGCTCGGCAGGAAGCCTGCTTGTCCCTCTCCCACTCCCCCTGCTTGTGTTCCTTCTCTCTGTCTCTCTCTGTCAAATAAATAATATATTTAAAAAAAAAAGGCAACATAAGGGATCCCTGTGGATGGAAATGTTCCATATTTTGACTGCATTACTGTTAATATCCTGGTCATGATATTGGACTCTCATGCAAGATGTTACCATTGGAGGAAACTGGGTAAAGGATACATAGAATCTGTGTATTATTTCTTACAACTGCAGGTGGATTTGGAGTTATCTCAAAATAAGATTAATTTAAAGAAAAGTTTTTATTTTTTATTTTTTTTATTTTTATTTTTTGGTTCATAACTCCACATTTTATTTTCCATAGGATTTAAAAGACAAATACATTAAAAATAACAAATCTGTGTTAATGGGTACACATGTATAAAGATGTAATTTTTTGGCATATTTTTTCAGAGCTTATTGTCATGTTTTCACCATCAAAACTTAGGATCTTGGTCTTTCCTTCTTGCCTTTGTAAGAGGCCAAAAGAGAGACACTGGCTATTTTGACAACCTTAAAACGAACTCTAAGAATGTCACTGACAGCATGACATTTGTGACCAAATCCAGCAACCAGAACCTCATCATTTTCCTCCATAAAATTCAAACAGCCATCATTGGGTACAAAGGCTTTGACTTTTTTGCCATTCTTGATCATCTGGACCCTGACACAAGACCTGATGGCAGAATTTGGCTATTTGGCTTCAATCCCTCCTTTTTCAAGCACAATTACCTTTGCATGGGAAGCACCTCTAAAAGGGTTGGCCTTCAGGGCTGTGCCCAAATGGAAGCTCTTGTACTGTTTATCATGCCACCTCTGATCTCTTCGGTGGCTATGGAACCTCCTGGCAGTACAAAGACCACGACACCTGCTCACCTTTTTTTTTTTTTAGAGTTTTGGATATGGTGATGATTTGTGATTTATTTTTCATTTATTTTTTAAATTTTATTATGTTATGTTAGTCACCATATAATACATCATTAGTTTTTGATGTAGTTATCCACGATCCATTGTTTTCATATAACACACAGTGCTCCATGCAGTATGTGCCCTCCTTAATACCCATCACCAGGCTAACCCATCCCCCCACCCCCATCCCCTCTAAAACCCTGTTTGTTTCTCAGGTCCATAGTCTCTCATGGTTCATCTCTCCCTCCAATTCCCCCACCCCCCCATTTTTCCCTTTCTTCTCCTAATGTCTTCCATGTTATTCCTTATGTTCCACAAATAAGTGAAACCATAGGATAATTGACTTTCTCTGCTTGACTTATTTCACTTAGCATAATCTCCTCCAGTCCCATCCATGTTGATGTAAAAGTTGGGTATTCATCTTTTCTGATGGCTGAGTCATATTCCATTGTATATATGGACCACATCTTCTTTATCCATTCATCTGTTGAAGGGCATCTCGGCTTTTTCCACAGTTTGGCTACTGCGGACATTGCTGCTATGAACATTGGGGTGCATATGGCCCTTCTTTTCACTACATCTGTGTCTTTGGGGTAAATACCCAGTAGTGCAATTGCTGGGTCATAGGGTAGCTCTATTTTTAAATTTTTGAGGAACCTCTACACTGTTTTCCAAAGTACCAACTTGCATTCCCACCAACAGTGTAAGAGGGTTCCCCTTTCTCCACAACCTCTCCAACATTTGTTGTTTCTTTCCCTGTCCATTCTTGCCATTCTAACTGGTGTAAGGTGGTATCTCAATGTGGTTTTGATTTGAATTTCCCTGATGGCTAATGATGATGAACATTTTTTCATGTGTCTGTTAGCCATTTGTATGTTTTCTTCAGAGAAGTGTCTTTTCATCTCTTCTGCCCACTTTTTGACTTGATTATTTGTTTTTTGGGTGTTGAGTTTGAGAAGTTCTTTATAGATCTTGGATACCAGCCCTTTATCTGTAGTGTCATTTGCAAACATCTTCTCCCATTCTGTGGGTTGCCTCTTTGTTTTGTTGACTGTTTCCTTTGCTGTGCAGAAGCTTTTTATCTTGATGAAGTCCCCAAAGTTCATTTTTGCTTTTGTTTCACTAGCTTTGGGAGATGTATCTTGAAAGAAGTTGCTGTGGCCGATGTCAAAGAGGTTACTGCCTATGTTCTCTTCTAGAATTTTGATGGATTCCTATCTCACATTGAGGTCTTTCATCCACTTTGAGTTTATCTTTGTGAATGGGTTAGAGAATGGTCGAGTTTCATTCTTCTGCATGTGGCTGTCCATTTTTCCCAGCACCATTTATTGAAGAGACTGTCTTTTTTCTATTGCATGTTTTTTCCTGCTTTGTCAAAGATTATTTGACCATAGCATTGAGGGTCCATATCTGGGTTCTCTATTCTGTTCCATTGGTCTGTATGTCTGTTTTTGTGCCAGTACCATGCTGTCTTGGTGATCACAGCTTTGTAATAGAGCTTGAAATCGGGCAACGTGATGCCCCCAGCTTTGTTTTTCTTTTTCAACATTTCCTTGGCAATTCGGGGTCTTCTGATTCCATACAAATTTTAGGATTGTTTGTTCCAGCACTTTGAAAAATGTCATTGGACTTTTGATCGGGATGGCCTTGAAGGTGTAGATCGCTCTGGGTAGCATAGACATTTTAACAATGTTTATTCTTC
This sequence comes from Mirounga angustirostris, assembly GCF_029215605.1. NCBI lineage: Eukaryota > Metazoa > Chordata > Mammalia > Carnivora > Phocidae > Mirounga > Mirounga angustirostris. The sequence goes on along the minus strand of NW_026991718.1, from coordinate 90,126,766 downwards.
CGATCCATGACTATGGAATATTTTTCCATCTTTTTGTGTCTTTTTCAATTTCTTTCATGAGTGTTTTGTAGTTCCTAGAGTATAGATCCTTTACCTCTGGTTGGGTTTTTTCTGAGGTATCTTAGGGTTTTGGTGCTATTGTAAATGGAATCATTTCTCTAATTTCTCTTTCTACAGTTGCGTTGTTAGTGTATAAGAAAGCAACTGATTTCTGTGCATGGATTTTGTATCCTGCCACATGACTGAATTGCTGGATGAGTTCTAGTAATTTGGGGGTGGAGTCTTTTGGGTTTTGCACATAAAGTATCATGTCGTCTGCGAAAAGAGAGAGTTTGACTTCTTCTTTGCCCATTTGAATACCTTTTATTTCTTTTTGTTGTCTGATTGCTGTTGCTACGACTTCTAGTACTATGTTGAACAACAGTGGTGAGAGTGGGCACCTTGACGTGTTCCTGATCTTAAGGGAAAGGCTCTCACCTTTTCCCCATTGAGGATGATATTTGCTGTGGGTTTTTCATAGATGGATTTTATGAGCTTGAGGAATGTTCCCTCTATCCCTATACTCTGGAGAGTTTTAATCAGGAAAGGATGTTGTATGTTATCAAATGCTTTTTCTGCATCAATTGAGAGGACCATATGGTTCTTCTCCTTCCTCTTATTAATGTGTTCTATCACGTTAATTGATTTGCGAATGTTGAACTACCCTTGCATCCCAGGGATAAATCCCACTTGGTCGTGGTGGATGATCCTTTTAATGTATTGTTGGATCCTATTAGCTAGGATTTTGTTGAGGATTTTGGAATCCATATTCATCAGGGATATTGGTCTGAAATTCTCCTTTTTGATGGGGTCTTTGCCTGGCTTGGGGATTAAGGTAATGCTGGCCTCATAGAATGAGTTTGGAAGTTTTCCTTCTGTTTCTATTTTTTGAAACAGCTTCAGTAGAATAGGTATTATTTCTTCTTTGAATGTTTGGTAGAATTCCCCAGGGAATCCATCAGGCCCTGGATTATTGTTTTTGGGGAGGTTTTTGATCACTGCTTCAATCTCATTACTGGTTATTGGCCTATTCAGGTTGTCAATTTCTTCCTGTTTCAGTCTTGGCAGCTGATAGGTTTCCAGGAAGGCCTCCATTTCATCCAGATTGCTCAGTTTATTGGCATATAGTTGTTGATAATAATTTCTAATAGTTGTTTCTATTTCCTTGGTGTTAGTCATGATCTCTCCCCTTTCATTCATAATTTTATTAATTTGGGTCCTTTCTCTCTTCTTTTGGATAAGTCTGGCCAGTGGTTTATCAATCTTATTAATTCTTTCAAAGAACCAACTTCCAGTTTTGTTGATCTGATCTACTGTGTTTCTGGTTTCTAATTCATTGATTTCTGCTCTAATTTTAATTATTTCTCTTCTAATGCATGGCTTAGGCAACGTTTGTTGCTTTTTCTCTAGTTCTTTAAGGTGTAGAGTTAGTTGGTGAATTCGGGATTTTTCTATTTTTTTGAGTGAGGCTTGGATGGCTATGTATTTCCCTCTTAGGACCACCTTTGCAGTATCCCATAGGTTTTGGACCGATGTGTTTTCATTCTCATTGATTTCCATGAATTGTTTAAGTTCTTCTTTGATTTCTTGGTTGACCCAAACATTCTTGAGCAGAGTGGTCTTTAGCTTCCAAGTGTTTGAATTTCTGCCAAATTTTTTCTTGTGATTGAGTTCCAGTTTTAGAGCATTGTGGTCTGAGAATATGCATGGAATAATCTCAATCTTTTGGTATCGGTTGAGACCTGATTTGTGACCCAGTATATGGTCTATTATGGAGAAAGTTCCATGTGCGCTCGAGAAGAATGAGTATTCTGTTGTTTTAGGGTGGAATGTTCTGTAAATATCTATGAGGTCCATCTGGTCCAATAGATCATTCAAAGCTCTTGTTTCCTTGTTGATTTTCTGCTTAGATGATCCGTCCATTGCTGAGAGTGGAGTATTGAGGTCTCCTACAATTAACGTATTGTTATCAATATGACTCTTTATTTTGGTTAACAGTTGGCTTATGTAGATGGCTGCTCCCATGTTGGGGGCATAGATATTTACAATTGTTAGATCTTCTTGTTGGATAGACCCTTTAAGAATGATATAGTGTCCTCCTGTGTCTCTTATTACAGACTTAATTTAAAATCTAACTTGTCTGATATAAGAATTGCTACCCCAGCTTTCTTTTGAGGTCCGCTGGCATGGAAGATAGATCTCCATCCCTTCACTTTCAGTCTGGATGTATCTTTAGGTTCAAAATGAGTCTCTTGTAGACAGCATATGGATGGGTCCTGTCTTTTTATCCAATCTGCAACCCTGTGCCGTTTTATGGGAGCGTTTAGGTCATTCACATTGAGAGTGATTATTGAAAGATATGAATTAATTGTCATCATTTTGCCTGTGAAGACGTTATTTTTATAGATTGTCCCTGTAAATTTCTGTTGTAGATCACTCTTGGGGTCTTCTCCTTTTATAGAACCCCCCTTAATATTTCTTGCAGGGCCGGCTTGGTGGTCACATATTCTTTCAGTTTCTGCCGGTCGTGGAAGCTCTGCATCTCTCCATCCATTCTAAATGAAAGCCTTGCCGGATAAAGTATTCTTGGCTGTATGTTCTTGTCATTTAGTACCCTGAATATGTCTTGCCAGGCCTTTCTGGTTTGCCAGGTCTCTGTGGATAGGTCTGACGTTATTCTGATGTTCCTCCCTCTGTACATAAGGAATCTCTTCCCCCTAACTGCCCTTAAGATGGTTTCCTTGGTTCTAAGATTTGCAAGTTTTACTATTACATGCCGGGGTGTTGGCCTGTTTTCCTTGATCTTAGGAGGGGTCCTCTCTGCCTCTAGGACTCGAATGTTTGTTTCATTCCCCAGATTAGGGAAGTTCTCAGCTACGATTTGCTCAAATACATCTTCTAGTCCTCTCTCTCTCTCTCCACTCCCTCCGGGATTCCAATGATTCTGACATTGGAACGCTTCATGGTGTCACTTATTTCTCTGATTCTATTTTCATGGATTCTGAGTTGTTTTTCCCTGGCCTCCTCTCCCCCCCCCCTTTTTTTTAAAGATTTTATTTATTTATTTGAGAGAGAGAGAATGAGAGACAGAGAGCATGGGAGGGAGGAGGGTCAGAGGGAGAAGCAGACTCCCTGCCGAGCAGGGAGCCCGATGCGGGACTTGATCCCGGGACTCCAGGATCATGACCTGAGCTGAAGGCGGTCACTTAACTAACTGAGCCACCCAGGCGCCCCTCCTCTTTTCCCTTTTTATCTATTATACTGTCTTCCAGATCGCTTATTCTCTCTTCTGTCTCAGTTACCCTAGCTGTTAGATTATCTAGATTGGATTGGATCTCATTGATAGCATTTTTAAGTTCTGCCAATTCCCCTTTTATTTCTGCCCTTAGAGACTCTATGTTGCCATTAATTGATTTCTCCATTCTAACCATTGTCTTCACAATTGCTAACCTGAATTCCATCTCCGACATCTTGGTTATATCTGCATCCATTTGTAAATCTGCAGCATAAGTCATAATCTCTGAGCCTTTTCTGTTTTGGGGGCCCCTCCTCCTAGTCATTCTGTTCATGGGTGTTTGAGGGAATGTATAGAGTCAAAATTATTGACCAGAACCCAAGCAAGATGCACCTGTTTTCTTGGGACCTTAGGGTTGCTGGCCTCTTGTTTTCCCAGCCTGTATTCTGCAGGAGGGGCCTGCTGCGTTGTTATTCAGGCAATTCTGTTTGGGCGGAGTTGCCCTGCGCCCCTGTGGAGGGGGATGGGCTCAGTGGGAATCAGTTTTTGGGGCTTTTGTTCTCTGGTGCCTTTCCCTGGTGGCTTTCCGCGTCTCTTCTGAGAGTCAGAGCAGAAGAGACCATTTCCAACCCTCTGCCTCAGAGCAGAGATTGCAGTCTGTTCTTCAGTGAGCTCTCCAGGCCACACTGTCTCCATTTCTGTCCATGCTGCTATTAATTGCAGCATCCTGGGTTGTGCGCCCCTTCACAGCGCTCCCAGTCCTGCCTCCAGGTCTGGGCATGTCTCTGCCCTTTGTGCTTCTAAAACCACCAACTGCTTCCACTTCATACAGGCGCAACTCCTCCACTCCGGGTTTCCGGCCCGGGGGCTGCAGTTTGCCCGCCCGACCCCACTGCTCTGGGTTTCTGTCCTGGGGGCTGCAGTTCACAGGTGCGACCCCGCCGCTCTGGGCTTCCGCTCCAGGGGCTGCCCTAAAGTCCTTTCCCCGCTGCTACCGATCTGCGAGTCTGTGCCCGTCCACAGGGCGCAAGGCTGTCGCTCACCGGCGGTGTAGGATCCCCAGGGCCAGGCACTCTCCCGCTGCCGTTTATCCTCTGATATCTGCCTGCAGAATCACGGCTCTCCGCTTTGTACCTCAAAACCAACCGCCTGCGATATTCTGTTTGTAGAGATCCAGATCTTCTTACATCTCAGGCTGGTTTTGTGGGTGCTCAGAGTGGTCTGGTAGGTATCCAGCTCAATTCCAGGGACCAGTTGAAATAGGGTCCCCTACTCCTCTGCCATCTTTCCCCGCTGCAAAGAAAAGTTTTTAAAAAGTCCTGGGAGCTTGGAAGTCACCTTTCCATCCTAACAAGTAACAAGCTGAATAGACTGACAATAGATTTATAAGAGATTGGAGGACACAGGGCAAACTGCTGCCCCCACGATTGGAGAGCCACAGAGGCGAGTACAGGGGTCATGGTTTACCAGAGCAGAGACTAGCAGAAACCACTGTGGGAACCATAGTCAGAGAAGGCAAGCCTAAACTTCAACTGACAAATTGCAGGAGGCTCAGTGAGGACAACTCAGAAAAACTCCAGGGAAGCCCAGGTATTGCAGTGTGGGGGAGATGTCCCCACAGTACTGTGAGATTTACCACTGGCAATTCAGCCATATTCCCACAGTAAATATCAGAGAAAAGTCCCCTCCTGTTTTGGGCAGGAACCATTTTGAAAGATCCCAAAGCCCTCTGTTCTTTTTTTTTTTAATAAAAAATATTTTATTGAAAGATGCTTTTTTAAAAAATTTTATTATGTTATGTTAATCACCATACAAGCCCTCTGTTCTTAACAAGTCCTACCCTCAGGGGAAACTAGTTAAAAAGAGCCTAACCTGTTGGGGTGTTGTCAGAGCCTCACTACACAACTTCTAGCTAGCTCTAGCTACACTGGGCCTACACAAGGCCTTATATATGCGAATATAAGATTATATGTGAATAGATGGATGAAAATAGGTCTCAGGAACTAGAAATGATGCTGGTCTAGAATGTTTTAGAAAATGTAATGAGGAAAGAATTGATGCAAACACTAGAAAAGAGGATAAGAAGCAATCTTTTTCTCTATGATTGTTTTTCTGGAGAATCCAAGAGAGTTGGGTGAAGAGCACACTCAGTCACTGGACCCGTAGAAATTACCTGAGCAGGTGTGCTCCCCACTTTCCATGCTCTGTGGAAGCCCAGCCCTGACTGTCATGTGTAGAACAGTGGAGGCCACAAAAAAGACCTCAGAAAATATCTCTTGAAGTTTAAATAAAGCCACTACTTAATGTCATAAAAGATGATTCATTCTGAAAATGTAATAATTCTGAACTCAAATGCACCCCAAATTATATATATATGCCTCAAAATAGAGCAGGAGTCATCAGAACCACCAGGTGGCAAAGACACAGCCTCAGTGATCGTGGACATTTCTGCAGTCACCTGTCCTAATGAATGAGAGCACGTGGCCCCGAGCCAGGAAGGCCAAAAAAGGAGGCACCCAGGTAGAGCCTCCTGGAGAGGGTTTGTGGGACAAGGACCCATTTTTCAGGAGGCTCCAGCCCATTGTTGGGGATTGATTATAGGCTCAGGGCAGCAGGAGAAGGAGCAAGAGCAGAGCCCAGCCTCCCTGACGTCAGTGAGGGGAGGAGGAACATCCAAAGCCTTGGAAGCCACAGAGAGTGGGATATGGGGATAAAGGAGGTAATGGAATAGACGAGGCTACTAACGCCCTTATCCTACAGAGATAGATTCAAAAGGAGATCCTGGAGGTTGATGAATCAGAAGAGGTTTAATGATATTTTTTAAACTTATACAAATAACTAGTAGAATATCTAGTGATTGATCAATCCATCAGTCCATCCATCCACCCATCCATCCATCCATCCAAATAGTGAGAAGAAGGAGGAACATAAAGAGTTAGCATGTGAGCCAAATCCTCATCTTTCATATCAAGGATTCACAATATCTTTTATGAGTCTTGTGGAATGGAACCGAGAGGTAAAGAGTGGAGTAGGCACTTGCTTTTCATCATCTTAAGGTCTTCTCTACATTTAATTTTCACTGTGGAGCTTTCAAATTTTTATAGAAATTATTTTATTTTATTATTAGTTCTATTTTATTATTAAGAGCTAGAGCATTATGGAAATAGTTAACTTAGAATGTGACATTCCTCTGTAATCCCATCCTTCAGGCACAAGCCTATGAATGGTTCAAAATCCCAAGGTTTCCTTTTTTTGAGCTTAACAAATCATTATTCTTAACAAATCCTGATCTTTTTCTGCTTAATATTTTACAACTTGCTTATTTATCCAGAGCAGATATTGTTCCTTGTCAGTACATGCACATGCTTTGGTTAATTTTTTAGATCTCATTCCATGGATATTACATATTTTTAAAATTTTATTAAGTTTTTTATTATAATTCCAGTGTAGTTCACACAGTGTTATATTAGTTTCAGGTGTACAATATAGTGATTTGACAATTCTCCACATCACCTGGTGCTTATCACAACAAGTGTGATCCTTAATCCCCATCACCTATTTCACCCATTGCCCCACCCACCTCCCCTCTGGGAACCAACAGTTTGTTCTCTATAGTTAAGGGTCTGTTTCTTGGTTTGTCTCTCTTTTTTCCCTTTACTCATTTCTTTTGTTTCTTAAATTCCACATATTTGTGAAATCATATGATGTCTTTCTCTGACTGACTTATTTCACTTAGCATAATACTCTCTAGCTCTATCCATGTTGTTGCAAATGGCAAGATCTCATTCTTTTTATGGCTGAGTAATATTCCATTGTATATATACACCACATCTTCTTTATCCATTCATCTATCAATGGACATGGGCTGCTTCTATAATTTGGCTCTTGTAAATAATGCTGCTATAAACATAGGGGTGCATTTATCCTTTTGAATTAGTATTTTTGTATTCTTTGGACAAATACCCAGTAGTGTGATTATTGGCTCATAGGGTCATTTTATTTTTAATTTTTTGAGGAATCTCCATACAGTTTTCCACAGTGGGTACAGAATATTACACATTTTATTTAATAACCTACTATAGATACATATTTGGGCTGTTTTCCTCATGTCTTTTTTTTTTTTAACTACTAGGAACTGTAGTGCAGTGAATAATTTTCAGTCAATTTTGTGCCTGTAGGCAAGCATTTCTGTGAGATAAAATTCTAGATGTGGAACACTGTGCTGAAGAATATGTAACTTTTAAATGTTTAACAGGGATTGCTAAATTGCTATAACAAAGACTGTTCGATTCCTACTCTGTCAATGCTGATGAAAGTTCCTTATCAATGGAGCATTATCATTGTGTTTAATTTTTTTCCCAGTGTGTAGAAGAATAGTGACATTTCATTCTTGGGTTAACTTGAATTTTTGTTGTTGAGGATGTTAAGCATATTTCCATATAAGTATTATAGACATGTATATTTCTTTTTCTGTGATTTGTGTGTTCATGACTTTTCTCTGAATCTCCTATTGGATTTTTGTCTTAAAAAATTACTCATAAAAGCACTTTGGTATTATGAAAATTAAAATTTACTGTGTCACATTTGTCAAATTCTTAGCACTTGTCTTACTTTGTTCCCATTAGGATGACTATAATCAAAAAAGACAGATAATAACCAGTGTTGGCAAGGATGTAGAGAAATTAGAACCCTCATACACTGCTGGTGGGAATGTAAAATGGTGTACCCACTTTGGAAAACCATCCAGTAATTCCTCAAAATGTTGAATATAGAGTTACCATGCAACCCAATAATTCCACTCTTAGGTATATACTCAAGTGTCTACACAAATCTTGGAACATAAAGGTTCTAACAGTATTATTCATAATAGCCAAAAAATGGTGTTAAAAAACAAAATTTGATGAGTAAATTTGAAGGTCTAGTTGGCTTTATTAAATGATTCGTGAATTAGGCAGCATCCTATCTAAAAAGTAGAAGGGAAATTCACTGAGCTAAATAAACAGACAAACAGAAAAGGGTTTTTAAAAGCATAGAGAGGGCATTACAAGAAGAAGGAGGAGGAGGGGGAGGAAGGGGTAGGAAAAAACAGAGGAGAAGGAGAGAAGAAGAAGAAGAAGAAGAAGAAGAAGAAGAAGAAGAAGGAAGAAGAAGAAGAAGAAGAAGAAGAAGAAGAAGAAGAAGAAGAAGAAGAAGAAGAAGAAGAAGAAGAAGAAAAGGGGAGAAGAAAGAGGAAGAAGAGGAAGAAAGGAATTTATTAGCAAGAGATGCCTTGTTTAAGCAAAGTTGCCCTTCTAAGGGGAGTGAAAGGAGTCTATCAGTTAATTTCCTAGTGTTTACCAGGAAATTCCATGTTTACTGGTTAAAGATTACATTTCTGGTGGGTTGACACTGTAGTTAGGTTAGTTATTAAGTCTTGGTTTACTGACTTGGGGACTTAACCTAAGTGATGCCATTTAGGCCTGTGGTTTTCTTTTCAACAGTGGAAACAACCCAAATGTGTGCAAATTGGTGAATAGATAAATGAAATGTGGTATACACATACAATGGGATATTATTTGGTAATAAAAAGAAATGAAGTAGCAAGATATGCTATAACATGAATGACCCTTGAAAACATTACCAGCCGTTGAATTGTGTACTTACATGGACGGATGGTATGGGAATTAGATTTAATAAAGTTGCTTAAAAGATCACCCTAAACATGAGCAATGAGCCTAGGTGCGTCCCAGCTGCTCTCCAAATCCATGGGATACCCTGAGTGACAAGCACCCTGTTGGTCCCTTCTTGAAATCCTGATGCCTGCAGTCATGAGCAAAAAGAAAGGCTTTTTGGATGGCAATAGCTTCTGGAACAATCTGCATCTGTGGTTTCTGGTGACTCCAAAGTAGAGAGTGTGATTTGTTGGGAGGAGAGGGTTTTTGGGGGGAGGAGTCGAGACCTGAGGATGGGCCCCAGGACTCTGGCTTGATGGAGCCCCTTCCCCTTCAGATCTGTGGGTCCACATCCACCACAGCATTCAGCAACTCCCCCACTCCCTTTTATTTCCCAGGACCACCTTCTTTGAGAGGAAGTGGCATCACAAATGGGCTCCTGTCCAGACCTGTGGAAGTCACAGAGAAGGGTGTGGGTGTCTCTCTGCTTTACATTGTGCAACTTCCTCTGGACACAGATACCAGGTAGAGGTGAATCAACAGGGGCAGCTAAAGAGAGTTCTTACCACAGGCCAGTTGTTTTCAAACAGTTGATGTGTGGCCAAGAGGGGAAATGGATTCATTTTGGATGTGTTGTCTGCTCAAATTCTTGACTCACTTTGAATCAAGACAAAGGAGGAAATTGTCTTTTTCTTTTGGATTTAAAAAGAGTTTTCCAGAAAAGAGAATTCAGTCCTTTGCCAAATACCAAATATCTTCCAAATAACTTATTCTGTGTTCCCATTCATCTCTCGACTTTGCCTATATGTGCATGTGTGTGCAAGCAACAAAATGTGTGGCCAAATTAATTATTACTTCCCATTTTGGTGATTGTGTTTTATACCTGCTTAGAAAGTGCTCCTCAGGTCGAGCACACAATTTTGTCTCAAACATCTGAACCCTCAGCCAGGCACTCTCAGGTTTTACAGGCCCAAGAGTCTGACTTCCTGTTTGGAGTTTTATCTTATGTATCTCAGGTAAGATTCTCTTTATGCTGATCTATATTTTGCTCTGGAAAGACAAATATTAATCCCCAGGTTTCTGAGTTCCCAGGAGCTCCCTGTTACTGCTAGGCTCTAACTGCAGAGTGGGATGGAGTCTGCTCCTCAGTGGAGCCTGGTTTGGGCCTAAGAATCACTACCAGGAGAGGGAACCCCCCCAAGGGAGAGGGAGGCAGAATGGGGAATGTTTACTTGGGACAAGGTTAACAATGGAGGTACATATGGCTAATGGGTCTGTGGGGATCTGCTCATTCATTCATCCCACAGAGGTAGGTTATGCCAGTACTGTCATTGCCAAATGATGTCTTCTGCTTGGTGTTTCTGGGGGCAGCTCTTGCTAGCCATAGGCACCACCTCCCCAAGTGCCTCTCAGTCCCAGATTCCCTGACCTGGCCATTTGGTGCCTCATCCTGCCTCTAGGACTATGGAGTCATATAACAGAACCCTGACGGAAATGATCATGGAGGTGCTTTCATTTCCAAGGAGTTCAGTCCTAAGCCCAGGAATTTAGAAAGCCAAGAGGTGTGAAACAAGCAAGATTTCTGCATTAGGGGCAGATACTGCTGGTCTTGCTGAGCCTGTGGGGCTCTGGGAGCTGAGGGACCTGTTAGAGGTGCCCTGCCCTTGAAGAGCATCAGAGGGGCTGGGCTTACCTCACAAAGGGCCCATAGATGTGACCACCTGGCCAGAGAGTGTAGCCAGAGGGCAGAAGCACCCCTGACTCAGGCCTAACTAACACTGACCAGGTGTAGGGGAAAGAACTGAGTGTGCTTGAGTGTCCCCATGAGGGGAGCTGGTCAAAGCTCAAGTCCTCAGAAGGAGAAAGATACCACCTGTGGGTGAGGACAGCCAGCTCAAGTCTCAGCAAGCAGGAGTGTGGTGAAGAACTTGGTTCTGAGGTGGGTCTGGGGTATAGCTGTACTGGGTGGGGAAGGTCTATAATGCCAGGATGGCCTCCAAGTGTGCCCTGGGCAACATATTCAGATATTATGGAGTAGAAAGTCTCACAGGCCAAAGTTAGCCGCTCAAGCAAATCCCATGTATATCAAGTAAGTGCAAACCATCAGGCAAGAGGCTAGGTGGGGAAATGAAGCAATTTAACATACTTCAGATATGGGGGCAAACTGGGGAGACACAAAGGCCATGTTGCCCAGACCCTGGACCTGTGATACTCTCTGCTGCTTCAGTCTCCTTGCTGATGGGGTTACAGGGCCCAGAGCGGGGATTTGAGCAAAGCCTGTGCAACGTGTCGGAAACACCCACTGGCCCTGAGGAGAGACACAGGTAAGTCTGCCTGGCACAGCTGGACATGTTGAGGATTTGGTTGGTGGTTCCTGGGGTGAGGACACATGGGGCCATGATGGCATCATCACTGGTTGGTTGACATAAGACCTTATGAATATTCTGTGCTCTATGTATCTCATGTGTAGTTAGTGTCTGATGGATATCAGTTGCCCTTAGGTTCTGCTGCCACAGTCCTTGCTCAACTTAGGCAAGCTATACTTAGCACTTGTCTGTGGTGAACACAACCTTTGGATTCTGCCTTTGTCTCTGTTGGGGAGGAAAAATTTCCTGTCTTCCTCAAGGTCCTTCCAGCCAGACTAAGAATCAAATTGACATGCAACAGATTAACGGGAGAAAAATCAAATGTAATTTCATACATATGGGGAATCCACACAGACATGGAAATTCCAAAGACAGTCAGGCAAACTGATGTATATAAGTCATTCTGAACTAAGGAAAAGGAGGGTGGAATCTGGGACTTCAAAGGGAAGAAATGTAATCCTCTAGAAGAAAGAAAAAGAATTGATGTTTGGTAAACAAATATTTATTGGCCCCATGGAAACAATGAGACAAAGAGAGGACTTTGATCCAACAGGCCTTACTAGGTTACCCCTGTCTACCATACCATGTTCACATCATAATGTAGTTGTCTGTGGTGATAGCTCTCTTCCTGGAGCAGGGCCTCTAAATTCTTTTTAGGTGGCTGGAGGAGGCGAGGAGGTAAAGAAATTTCCCTGAATCTGCTGGGTTTTGATTGTTTTTTAAATCAAAATTATCTTCATGCCCAGGTGGCTTCCTTGATGTGGCCTGCCCCTGGCCCCTACACCTGTCAGGCTATTTGCTTCTTCATTATCTATACTTAACACATTAACTGTTGTGCCTCTGTCTCATGAACTACATCCCGATTCACCTTTTATAGGAGAATGGAATCTCCTCAAGAGCAAATGCACATTACAAGCTGTGATCTACACTTACTCATTTGTTAGATTGAGGTAGGTCTGAAGGTGTGTTTCAGGCAATGAAGTAAAGCTCTGACAGGTAGCCCGAGGCATTTACTTGACCTCTTTGTGAGACCTATTTTCGTCCTGTGTAAAAGGGACTACTCATTATGTGGCCCCAAGGGAGATAATTAAATAAGAGAAACATGTGATATCCTTATTATAGGGCCTGGCAAGACTCAATAATACTCCATAAACAGACCCCAGTGTGATGGCTAATGAGCCTGACTGGAAATGGGAGAGATGGTGGGGGCAGTTTTGAGGCCAGACAAAGGCTCAGCTGAGGATTTTCATACATGCTCCTGAAGAGGAAACAAGATGAGTTTCGAGACCCATGTTCTTCTTGTGACAGTGCTTCTGTTGCAGGTCCTTGTGCCTTCTTTGCACTGAGACCAGATACAGAGAGACACTTGCACTAGATGTGTGGGAACCTCGCAGGCAAAGAGGCAGGGGTCAGTTGGTAGGGATGGAAAGGAGTGTGAGTGCATGGAGGCAAGCATTCCCTCCAGAAAGATGGGAAAATGGTCTGAATTGTGACTGCCCAATTCTTACTCTACCTCTCTTTGAGGAAGGAGAAAGAGACCATAGGACACGAAACTAACAGAAGTTCTCCCCCTTTCGTCCCTAGCAGTGCCAGGAAGACCTGAGGGTGTAGAAGCAGCAAGGCCAGCCCAGCCCATGTCCTGCCCCAGTCCTGGAAGGATAGAAGGAACAAGGCCTATACCCCCTTGGCTGAGGTACCATGGCCAGACTCTGCCTGAGCCTGCTGTTCCTGGTGGCCACTGTGACCCTTGTGTCCAGAGGTGTCCACACCTGGGGCAGGTCGAAGGTGGTGAGGAAGTTCCAAGACATCCCGGAAACTTACGTCTATGTGCAGCAGGCCCTGTGGTTTGCCATGAAAGAGTATAACAAGACCAGCAAAGACAAGTACACCTTCAAGGTGGTAAAGGTCCTGAAATCCCAGGAGCAGGTTGGTGAGCATGTTCTCTTTGCTTTTTCTCTCCAAGATGCGGTCATGAGGGGGCCCATTATCCACAGAGGGCACAGACCCCAGGGAGTGGAAAATAGCTGAGAGATAGATGCCTTTAGCCAAATATATATTAATTTTATTTTAGGGGTTTTTGGAGGAAAATTAGTTATGCTTCATCTTTTATTATTCTATTATGAAATAGCCATTAAAATAACTTAAAATTGATTACAGTCATATCAGAAAGTATAGGTGAGAGTCTAAGAAGGCTGTGAGGGGGCTAAGTCTGGGACAATTTGGGCTGATTTCATCAAATGAGTCATTATAGGTATGAATTATAACACAGTGAAAAGGCAAAGAAAGTGCAAGTCCTGGCCCTGCTGCTTCTGCATCCTCTCCTTTCACTGAAAAAAGGATGGGAAGGCTCTTCTTTACAGAAAAACGCCTACCTGTAGATATAAAAGACTGTGTAAGTAGGAAATCATCATGGCATCACGGCAATAACTATTTCAGGCAAACATCATCAATGAGTCCTACACCCACTGGGTGGGAGAGTGGTGGAGGACAAATTGCTGCAGGGATTCTTTTTTTTTTTTTTAATTTTTTTTATTCTTATGTTAATCCCCATACATTACATCATTAGTTTTAGATGAAGTGTTCCATGATTCATTGTTTGTGCATAACACCCAGTGCTCCATGCAGAAGCTGCAGGGATTCTTTCATTAATTAATTACAATAGGGAAAAGATACCCTTACAATCAGAAAATCTGGCAAATGCCTTGTTCACCAAATGCTTGTCACCAACACTGGGACAAACTAACATCATGTGCCCCTGATGTGAAGTCATGGAAAAGACATAGTATCACCTGTGCATGGTAGGCTTGTCTAAAATCCACCCCCTGAAGGAAATCATGAACAAATCCATATTATGGGGCATTCTGTAAGACCTCTTAAAACTATCAGGGTCATGAGAGACCAGGAGAAAAAACAGGGAAACTTCTGGATTAAAGGAGGTATAAGAAACATGACAACTAAATTCAATATGTGGTCTTGTATTATCCCTTGGATTAAAAAAAAAACCCTATAAAAGATGTAGTTGGGGGAATTGAAATGCGGACCATATCATAGAAGAGAGCATTGCATCAATGTTGTTTCTCAAGAAAATTGATTGGACTGTGGTTTGGGGGGACCCCAGAGAGGAATCAGTAGGTGCACAGAAGGAATGGAGGTTCAGCCAGTCTGGCTGGAGTTTAAGGAAGGGAAGAGAGAGGGGTTGGTGGGAAAAGGGGGCTACCCTGCAACATCGGAGTGACATGCTGTACAGGGACAGTCTTTGTGCTCCTCTTCCTCCTTCACTAGCCCTGTCTCCTCTCCACCCTCTGCTCTCTAGCCTTTGCTGTCCATCCCTCCAGGTCACCAGTAATCTGCTGAGATTCCTGTTTTCTTAATGGGGTCAGGAGAGAAGGCTCATTTGGCAGGTTCATGTCCCTTTGAGGCTGGGACATTTATTTGGCCTCTTGGCCGTCCTCCACACTCAGTGGGTCTTGGCTTCCTCCTTTTCTTTTGTGTGATCCTGGTTATGTTGTTTGTGTTTCTTGGATAATGGACACCTGGGGCCAGGATGTTTGTCATCACTGGGTGGCCAAGTTAAAGTCTCATGAATATCAACTGCCCTGGGGGCTCATTTATATGTAGTAAACTAATTAACAGTGAACTATTCCACTTTCACGGACTTGTCTTTATCTATGCTTTTTCAGTTCCAAAAATAGATGGTTCTGCTTTATTTAATCAAAAGTACACCGAATTCTCATGTCTCAAAAATTATACATCATTTTGTACTGTGTGCTAGTTTTTTCATGAATGTACATTTTATTTCTCAGCTCACTGTAAACTCTTGAATGCAGGTAAGAATTCAAAAGAATCAGGTAGAAGCAGGTTCAAAAAGAGTCTAGAAGAGAGGTATTTTAAATTCCTTGACCTTCCATCTACATACCACTGGAAAACACACTGAAGAAAAAGGTGAGGAAGAATGAAACACTCCCCCCCCCAAATAAAATTAACTCAAAACAAAACAAAAGCAAAAAGAAAAATGCTTGGTGATAATTCAGATTAAATTTAGTAACACACACAGGCTCTATATAAAGAGAACAACTATATCTTATTGGTTGACATAACTTAAAAGTACAAAGCTCTCTATCAAGAGCTGGACAATTATAGCCTGCAGCCAAGTCTGGCTTGCTGCTTATTTTGTATGCCCCATGAACTAAGAATAGTTACAAGAAATTAAAAAAAGGATATTTTGTGACATGAAAATTACATAAAATTTAAATTTCCATGTCTATAAATAAAGTTTTATTAGAACATTGCCACCCGCATTATTTGAGTGCAGTCTAGGGCTACTTTTGTGCCTCACTGACAAGATTGTGTGTTCTGAGCCTAAAATATTTACTCTCCAGTCCTTAAAGAAAAAGTTTGCAGCTACCTGCTCTAGTTCATAGTTGACTGAGACTCGGCTGCAGATTCTGTGCGAGGTGAATGATGGTAAAAATAAGCACCGTGGGTCCAATTATGCTAATTTCTTTCAAGAAATACAGTGCAGTGCTATATTTATATTTTTTCTCTTCCTTATAATTTTCTTAATAAAATTTTCTTTTCTCTAGCTTACTTTATTTCAAGAATATGGTATATAATATATATGACACACAAAATATGTGTTAGTTGGCTGTTTATGTTATTGGTAAAGCTTCTGGTCAACAGTAGGCCATTAGTAGTTAAGTTTTTGAGGAGTCGTAAGTTCCACTTGGATTTTTGATTGTGCCTGTAAGCCCCATGTCGTTCAAGGGTCAACTGTATATACAGTCTACTTTGTGCCAGACCTGGTTGCTTTTCATATGCTCATTCAGATCTTATAACTCATTATGTAGGAACTGTTTTCTTCCACTTTGAAAAGGAAATAGGCACAGAGAGGTTTAGTATTTTGTCCAGGGATACACAGCTATTATGTAGAAGAGCCAAGATTTAAACCCAGGCTGTCTGTTGTGAATGAGCACATGTTACTGCCTGAGTGATATGGATGGAGTAAAGTGGTGGGACGTTGCAGCCAGAGGAAAGAGGTCATGGAAGGTCAGGAGAGTCAGAAGCCCTGTCTGTGAAAGCAGTGAAGGGCTGCCTCAGCAGCCAGGACCCCTATCCTCTTCCCTTTTCTAGGCAATTAGGGGTCAAGCTAGGGCTAATGGTCAGTTGGTGCTTGTTGAGCATGATTCAGAGCAGTTTGTTTTTATGATAATTTTAACTTGGAAATATTACTCAAATATAAAGCAGTTGTTCTCAAGTGGGCATGGATTTTGCTTGGCAGGGGACTTTTGGCAATACCTGGAGGGATTTTTGGTTCTTACAACCAGAGGGGGCCACTAACTGACACTTAGCGGGCAGAGGCCAAGGACGCTGCTAAGCACCCTACAGTGCCCAGGATAGCCCCTACCACAAAGACTGATCCAGCACCAAATGTCAATAGTGCTGAGGTTGAGAAACTTGTTATCCAGTCATAAAAAATATTCTAGAAGTATAGACGTCTGGAAGTCATTGAGTTGAAAAATAGAAACAAAGACCCAATTTCTTGCATTTCCAATCTGGCTTGTCATTTCCTGAGGGCACCCCCAGAAGCAGTTGGCTGTCCTTCCAGACACTTTATATACACTTACACACATAACTGGAAAATTTTAAAGTATATATGATATTCAAGAAACCGTTCCTAGAATTCTGCCGACCACTACCATTATGTTCAATGCCCAGGCAACTTCTTGAGAATGTCCAAAATGTTTCCTATGTTTTCAAAATGATCTCTTACTCTTCTAGGGTCAGTTATTGTGTTTAACTTGGTCATTCTCTTTAATACATTCTCTCCCTTAAGTTTTGTAAAATCTTACCTTGTTCTCATTTTTAAATAATAAAAGTCTCCATTTGCCATTGTGCATCTCCATTTCCCCATAGGGCCCTCTGGAATACAAGGGCTGGTGAGGGGCTCTTCATGGGAGAGGAAGAGTCCCTGAAATCAGGGACTTGGGAGGGTGTATCATGTGGAATAGGGTTGGATTGCTAAAATTGCCAAGGAAGGAAGTTAGAAAAGCAATACCCTCCAAGCAAATTTCAGTTCTGGGATGTCTTCTTCTCCCAATATTGACTAGGTATGAAGCTGTTATAGACTCTGCTGTTTATTTCCCAAGCTCCAATAAGCAAACCATTACCTTTCCCAGGAAAACATTCTTTGGGGAATAGTTTTCTTGCTTTATCTTGGGGACAGTTGTCATTATTTAACATTCAATACCATGATGAGAGATAGACAGACAGAGGGAGAGAGATCAAGGGAGGAATTTCTTCCCCTCCAGTTACCCCAAAATTTCTGGCAAGGAAACTATTGGAGGGAAGGAGGGTGGTGGGGAGACGTTCTTTGCCCTAAGCAGTCAATGACATGTTTATTTATCAGAGATGACAATTGATATCATGTATTCATTTATAATATCTAATTTTTATTTTTTATTTTCTTAAAGATTTTATTTATTTATTTTGAGAGAGAAAGAAAGAGAGAACACGAGTGAGGGGAAGGGGCAAAGGGAGAAGGAGAAGCAGACTCCCTGCTGAGCAGGGAGCCCGATGCAGGGCTCGATTCAGGGCTCAATCCCAGGACCCCAGGATCATGACCTGAGCCAAAGGCAGACACTTAACCGACTGAACCACCCAGGTGCCCCTATGATATCTAATTTTTAAATTACTCCTTGACAGGTCACAGAGAGTTTGGACTACTTTCTTGAAGTCAAAATTGCCCGAACAATGTGCAAGAAAATTTCAGGAGAAAATGAAAACTGCTTATTACAACAGGATCCTCAAATGCAAAAGGTATGGCCTCGGTCAGGTCTGTGTACCAGACAGAAAAAAACGATAGGACCAACCCTGCTAGTTTCCTTTTTATTTTTATTATTTATTTTTTTAAATTTTATTATGTTATGTTAGCCACCATACAATACATCATTAGTTTTTGATGTAGTGTTCCACGATCCATTGTTTTCATATAACACCCAGTGCTCCATGCAATACGTGCCCTCCTTAATACCCATCACCGGGCTAACCCATCCCCCACCACCCTCCCCTCTAAAACCCTGTTTGTTTCTCAGAGTCTATAGTCTCTCATGGTTCATCTCTCCCTCCTATTTCCCTCCCTTCATTTTTCCCTTCCTTCTCCTAATGCTAGTTTCCTTTTTAAACCATATTCTGATCATATTCAGGACCAAGGACAGCCAGGTTCTAAACATAGAGCACTGTTTCTATCAATTTTTGCTGATATCCCTCACTCCTGCCAACACATACATAGACACTTAGTAGCTTAAAGCAACACCCGTTCACTATTTCTCACTATTCTGCAAAGCTGGGCTGGGTTTGGCTGGGCAGATTTGTCTTGGTGATCTTTTCATAGAAGTTACTTCCGGTTTTTCTCTTTCATAGTTGAAGGTGCGTACACAAGTATGTATATATCTGTGTCTTATGTATTTTCTTCACCTATTTGGTATATACCTAAAGCTGGCATGAGACATGGCTAAGCAAAAATAATGGCAGATTAGTGGTTCCTGAAAATTGCCCAGACATGTGCAAATAAAATACATCTTCATATTCTAATGAATAGTAGGCACCACAGCAGAGCACCAAATGCAAGTGGATGGCTACATCTAGAGAGTAAGCTATAAGTTACTGGAACTAGTTTTCAATTAAGTAACATTTTAAAAATTCTGGTAGATACTAAGAGTGATATATCAAATACCCATGTGCTTGATTTTATAACTGTTGTCATTTTATTACATTAATTTAAAATGCTTATTTCAACCAGTAAAATGTTAAATACGCATTCCACTCCCCTCTCTCTAAGATAAACACTCAAATTGTTGAGAAGTGTTCCTACCCATTAAAAAAAATTAATCTATGCCTGCAGAGTTTTGTGTGTTTTTCAAAATGTACATACATTTTGGAACTTCCTCTTGTTTTCTTTTCCACTCAACAGTATGTTTTCAAATTTATTATGTTGGTACAATCTGTTAGTATTTATTTATGCCAAATGATTTCTTGGGCCATTTAATGTGTATATAAATCAGGCAAAATTGTTTTTATTACTGCATATTAAGCTCTTATATGGTTGTATTATGTCATATTTGACCATCTTGCTATTTGTGGTCATCTTAAAATTTCACTTTTAACCATAATGCAGCAGTGACAGGGTGCATGCAGACTGAGCAGATTCAGAGCTTTCCTCTGGGGTGCCTGGGAAGTGGGTCCACCACTTAGCCACACGTGCGGCTTCAGCGCTGGTGGGGCCACCACACGTGACTCGCAATCTCCGTTTTACTCTCCAAAGTGGTTGAACCAGCACACCCTCCTTCAGTGGTGTGCACAGTTGTTCATTTTCCCTCAGCACTTGGGGTTGAATCTTAAATGTTTTCATTCTAGTGTATGTGAAAGGTGATCTCCCCACCATTTCACTTGGTTGCTCCCTGATTTCTAGTAAGGTTGAAATATTTTAATATCCCTAGTAATCATCCACGTTTTCACTTCCAGGCCTTGCTTTTTAATGTCTCCCCCCCCCCCCCCCCCGCCCCGGAGCAACCAGAGGGCCCCTGTCAGGAGCCACAGTCAAGTCACTGGAAACCCCTAACCTCAACTCCTCAGCTTCCCACTTCCTGTCTGTCTCCCCTTGGCCAAACTCAACTGCAAGCCAGAGGGTGCCCATTGATGCGATCTCTAGAAGTCAGAGGGCAGAGTGCCCATTGACACAGACAGTGGAAGTTATAGAGCAAGTGTGCCTGTTGGCATAGCCCACTGAAGTCATTGGTCTTTCAAGACACTCCAGGTCAAAATAGAAGGAATGCAGACATGGAGAGACACATGGAGAAAAGCCAGCATGGGGGCAGGGGGTGGAGACAGCAAGATCAACAGGAGTCTGTTAGGAGTCTAATGGACTAGCTCAGATGAGAGATGATGCTGTTTGGGATGGTGGAGGTACTCAGTTCTGGATGTCTTTGAAAGGCTTGGTTGAAATTTGCTGATGGATTGGCCATGGAGAGTGAGAGGAGAAGAGCTGAGGATGACTTCAAGGTTTGTGGGGTTTTGAGGCAGTTCTCTCTCTTGGTTTTCTCTCATGCTTTCATCTTCTACATAGAACATCTGGCATTCAGTAGACTTCGTCACTTTGATTGCATCCACTTCTTATCATGAGGAGAGTCTTCTCTGTCTCTGTCCTTGCATGGTGTCGCTTCCCATTTCAGAGCTCCTATAGATTTGACCTTATCTGCTTTCTTTAGTTATTTATTGGGATTTAGAAAAGAAGAAAAGGCAAACATCTGAGCTCCTTGGAATATAAATTTAAAACTTGATATGATTTTAAATAGTTATTAACTTCACTCATTTCATGTGGAAAATTTGGAACTTTCAAAAGTCACTTATGTAAAGTTTACCACTGTCAATATATCGTTATTTATACCTGCTTTTCTGTATTTTATATTTGTATTTTTGTGTAGTTGGGATCATACATATACTGTTCTATAACCTAGATTTTCATTTAATAACAAAGTGTAAGGATTTCTAAATATTTTTATATTATTATAATGGGTAGGAACACTTCTCAACAATTTGAGTGTTTATCTTAGAGAGAGGGGAATGGAATGTGTATTTAACATGCTTTTGCCCTAACTATTAACATGCCCTAACTTTTAGCTATTATGAACAGTGCTTTATGCCCTCTGACTTCTAGAGATCGCATCAATGGGCACCCTCTGGCCTGCAGTTGAGTTTGGCCAAGGGGAGACAGACAGGAAGTGGGAAGCTGAGGAGTTGAGGTTAGGGGTTTCCAGTGACTTGACTGTGGCTCCTGACAGGGGCCCTCTGGTTGCTCCAGGGGAAAAAAAAAAAAAAAAAGACATTAAAAAGCAAAGCCTGGAAGTGAAAATGTGGATGATTACTAGGGATATTAAAATATTTCAACCTTACTAGAAATAATTGTATAATTGTAAAATTATTTGAGAGCATTATATAGTGAAACTGTGATTTCATTTACTTGTGTTCCACATTTTACTTAACAGATCCCTGAGAATTGGTTAAGTTTTCCTAACTTTTAGCTATTATAAACAGTGCTTTAATAAATATTCTTTTTTATTTCTCTTTGTGTGATTATTGTTTCCTTGTAGGCAAAGTTCCTGGAAGTTGAATTACTCATTATTTTTTTCACTTCTTAAAGATTTTTAATATATGTCCTCTAGGATTGATCCTGATAATTGGGTTTTTAATTCCTCTGTTTCCTGACTTTTTCCTGTCTACTTTGGCTGATCCAGAAGTTAAGCTATTAGTCGACTCTGATAAGCCCACTTCCTCCCCTTCCTACTACTGCCAAGAAACAGCTGAACCCGTCCCAGATTCCCCTCCAGCCAGGGTGAATCTCTGGGCTGGCCACAGTTCTCCAATGGCCTGTCTGGATTGCTGGTAGCTTGGCCTTATTTTCTTCTTCAAGCTGATCCCTCAGTATTTGTATCTTATACAACTTCAATTCTGTTTGATGTTGCCATTCATGTTTCCATTGATATAGGAGCGGTATTCCTCATTTGTATTTTTATTCTAACTGAATAAAAATTTTAGGAGTGAGAGGAGGGATACAAGTGAACTCATCCCACACCAGGATCCTGAAACTCTCGCTCATTCTGCAGGCCCTGGGAAAGAGCTCTATGTGTCCCCTCAGTTCCCTGGCTGCAAGTTTTGCTTCTTGTCTCTGGCCAGACCTTGACCTGCCCCACCAAGACATGCAGGACTCTGTAGTATTCCTGCCTCTTCTGGGAAGGACTCACCAGGCCCTTCAGGCAGCATGCAATCTCAGTAGGCTGCAGGGGAGTCAGCGTGGCTGGATGAGGGCCAGAGCTGGAGATGAAGATTTCTGAGATAACCAGTTTCTGGGCTCCTGCTATCCATGATGGCTTCAGATCACAGGGAGGTGAATTGGCAGGGGTCCATCCTGGTGAGTGAGGCTGGCTCCCCTGCCATCCGGTCTCAGGTCTAACAGTTCAGGGACTGCAGGGGCAAGACTGGCTCAGGCTGCCTTTAGCCACCCTGAAGCCAAATCCCAGCACCCAGAAATAGAAGCTTCTGTTTGTTTTTCATTTTTCTTTCTTACAAACTGATTATTCTTTTTGTCTCTTTTAGATGTTTCTTTGCACCTTTATTGTTGCAACCAAACCTTGGAAATTTGAGTTCACTATGCTGAAGAAACAATGCGAAGAGGTCTAATTATCTTCTAGCATGTTCGACTGTTTTCACTTCCATTTTAAAGAAGGAAATACACCTGCGAAACATCTAAATAAGCTGACCCATTGACTTCATTTTTGTGGCCTTTTTGCTTTTTTGTGTGCCCTTCAGGGGCTGATACTGAGAACATGATACCTTTTTACAGTGTTGGTCAGCCTCTTCTAGTTGACTCACTCATCTACTAGCGGGACAATCTGCTGCCAGTAGATGGAAGAGACTGTAAACCTGTTTCCTTATCTCATTGAACTCTGAGCACAGATTACTTTTCACTGGCAGCTGTTTCCGGAGAACTAACTGGAGGACGCAGTCCTCAACTGTTTTGAGCTGATGGATTGTTTCTGCAAGATTCTGAGGGGTCTGGCTGCCTTGAGAGTGTTCCTTCCATGGATTTCCACAGAAATCTCCCTGCCTAGGACTCCAGGGAAGACACAGCCCATTGGCTTAAAAACAGTTTTAGACAACTGATCCAACTGGAAGATAGTTGGGTTATTTGTATATTTGCAGTGTACTTTTGGTTTTGAAGTGAAGCAGAAACAATGTAGGGGTGATTGATGGCTCATGGATACTAGGCTGCTTTGTGCATGAATGTGTGTGCGTGTGTGCACAGTGGGATATATCAGTTATCTAATGCTGCATGACTAATCACTCTGCCCTTAATGGCTTAAGTAATTTAAATCTCTTACGGTGTCTGTGGGTCAGGGATCTGAGGGTGGCTTGGTGGGGTGGTTCCAGATGTCATTGTCTGTTGAGGTTACACTCAGACATTGACTACACTGCCCTCATCTGAGGGTTAGTTTGGCTCTGGAGAATCCACTTCCCAGGTGGCTCACACTTATGACTACAAGTTGGTGCTGGCCACTGACAGGAGATCTCTGTTCTCCATGTGGGCCTCTCCACAGAGCCTCTGGGTGCTTGATATGGCTTCCTCCAGATAGAATGTTCTGAGAGACTAAGATGGAAGCCACACTGCTCTTTGTGACTTAGCTTCAGATGTCATACACCATCGCTTCTTCCTTGTGTTAATCGTCCCCCAGATTAGCTCTGGCTCAGCGTGGGAAGGGACTGTACAAGGGTATGATGACCAGGAGATGAGGATCAGTGGATGTCATCTTGGAGGCTGGCTACCACTGTGTGTGCACACATGTTCATATGTGTTTGTGTGTGCGTGTATGTGTGCATGTGTGGAGAGGTAGGATAAGATGATGAAGATGGTTAACATGACCAGAAAGAGGCACTTTCTGAAACCTGGATATGGAAGTTACAGCACTGGTGGGCAGGTCAAGTCCAGCCAGGGCAGTGTCAACAGTAACACAGGAACAAGGGCATGCATGCCTTCTTCGACATGTAAGAGACGGTAAAGCTTGGGTGTCACCTGTCTGACAAGGAAACACTCCCTGTACCTGAGCCTTGCTGCCTGAAGGCTTTCTCTTCACCTATGGGACATGGCTAGAGTGCTGGGGAGGGAATGCCCCAGGCTCCAGACCCTTGGACAGTAACACTGAGGCGTGTCCTATCTAGTTTTTGAGATGTGCCCAGCAAGACAGAGCCCTAACCTCCCACATTGTTAGTCTGCTCTCTCTGACATGCTGCTTCCCACTCTTACTTCCTCACTGCCCTTCTGGTATTTTGTATAATCCCCTCAAAATAAACCACTTGCACTTGAATTATTGTCTCAAGCTGAGCTTCTGGAGGAAGCAACCTCATAGTGGAGCCCAGATCTACTGTGAAGGGCAGCCTGGGACAACCTGGGGCATAACTGGGGGAGATCAGGCAACAGGACACACTTGCATTTTCTCACCTCAGCCAGTAACCATGTTCTGGGGAAGGCATGCCCAGACCTCCCTCCTCCATGTGGTCATGGAGTTCTAGAAACAGAGGCAGACCAGTTCTTGTCACATTGCTCCCCCGCCTTGGGATGGGGATCCCTATGCGAATGGCCCCTGTAGCTTTCACTTCTCTGCCCACCTCTGCCCTTCAGCCCGCAACCACTGCCACAGCATTTGCTCTCTTGCTCTATAGCTGGAGTTGGCCAGCCCCATCTGGTCCCATGAGCAGCCCCTAGGGCTTTCTCCTCTGAACCCTGACAATGTGGTTCCACGCCTGGAGGGACCTAACACACTGACACACCCTAGGCTGGTTGTTTCCATCTTATCCACAATCCTGCAAGCATCTGGGACAAACTAGACTTTACTGACCACACCCAAGGTCAGCTGTCTAGTACTAGTGGGATATTGCTTTGGGTTTAACTCTCCAGAACTATCTGGGCCCTTCTGATGCACTGAGTTAGTCAGAATGAAGAATCAGTATCAAAACAGTTATATTGACTAATGAGATTTCTGAGGGTTTTTTTTTTTTTTTTTTTTTTTTTTTTAGATTTTACTTATTAGGAGAGAGAGAGAGAGAGCATGCATGAGCAGGGGGGAGGGGCAGAGGGAGAAGGAGAAGCAGGCTCCCTGCTGAGCAGGGAGCCCGATGTGGGGCTCCATCCCAGGACCCTAAGATCATGACCTGAGCCAAAGGCAGATGCTTAATCATGGATGCTTAACTGACTGAGCCACCCAGGGGCTCCGGATTTCTGAGTTTTTATTTGCCCACAGTTGTCAGTGTCATATGCGAGCCTGAAGAGAACTCTGAGGCACCTTCATTATTGGCCCATTCCCTTCCAAAGTTCAAAGCCTCATTAAGGCCAAGTCTGTAGCCTGGGCCACCTGGGGGACCAGGTGACTGTGAGAAGTTATCCTGCCTCCACCCTCCTCTGCAGAAATTGTGCTTTTTAGAAGATACATGGATGACAGAAGCATTGGCTTTGTCACCATGTCCTCATTTTCCCTTTGATCATGAGAATTTTGAAAAAAAGAGAGACTCAAAAATGTAGCTTCCAAGCAAGACACACTCCCTTACTGGGCTACACTAGGGCCAGGGAGAAATCCAGGTCTGCATTCCACGTCAGGTATTGGGATCTGAGGGGAGTTGGAGCATCAGGGACATCAGGGACCACTCTGAAATGTGTGGGGTCATGCTGAGGCTCACTCACAGGGCAAAGACTGCAGGCTGCTGGGGTAGCTCTCCATGTACGTCACCGGCCAGCTCCAACTACCCCAGGTCCCAGACCCCTTCCTCCTTCCTCTGTCCTCCATGGGAGAGGCCTGGGCATCCACCAAGGCCGTCCCAAGTTTTCCACTTCATTGTTACTTTGTGTTCAGTCCTGTATTTATTGAGCCCAGGCTATATCGTGACCCTGACACCTTGGGAAAGTTGAGGAAAGTGTCCACTGTCTCCTGACAGATGAGGAAGTGGCCGCAGAGCAGAACATGGTAGAGCATTTGATAACCAGCATAGCTATTTTCCCAGTTGCAGGCCTTGACCCAGAGACTGAGGCCAACAGGCCAGTACTAGGGCAGCAGAGTCAACACTAGATTCACATTTTGGGGAAGAGGGAGCTCTCCTGAGATTGAGCCACTAGCTGGGCCTCTTTTCCTCGCTGGGAATTGGGGCCTGGCCAGGTAGCTGGTGTGTGTTTCTAGCAAGCCCCTGCTTTTGCCTCTGCCTCTGGCAGGGTTTTGCCCAGGGACCTACCTCAGGGTGACACTGAGTATCCAGAAACCGTTTCCCTGTTCCCTCAACACACAAACTCCAGAAAAGAAGCAGGCAGGACCACCCCAAGCCAACAAGGATGGACAGGGCAAGGGAGAGGGGCCTTCCCACAAGAACTGGTCCCTCAGTCTTACACCTGTTACAAAGCTGGAGCACCTGAAACTTGTACTCATCCTCAGGGCCCTGGGGACACAGTGGGAACTGGGTCAAAATCCCCACTTTCTTTTTCTCCTTTTTTTTTATTTTTAAAGATTTTATTTATTTATTTGTGTGGAGGGGGAGAGAGAAATATAACAAGCAGGGGGAGCTGTGGGCAGAGGGAGAAGCAGGCTCCCCACTGAGCAGGGAGCACAACATGGGGCTTGATCCTGGGACCCTGGGATCTGGGACCCTGCGACCTGAGCCAAAAGCAGACGCTTAACCGACTGAGCCACCCAGGTGCCCCTAAAACCCCAACTTTCTTTTTTGTAGTTTTTAATTTTATTATGTTATGTTAGTTACCATACAATACATCATTGGTTTTTGATGTGGTGATCCACGATCCATTGTTTTCATATAACACCCAGTGCTCCATGCAGTACATGCCCTCCTTAATACCCATCACCAGGCTAACCAATCCCCCTCCCCCCTCCCCTCTAAAACCCTGTTTGTTTCTCAGGTCCATAGTCTCTCATGGTTCATCTCTCCCTCCAATTCTCCCCGCCCATTTTTCCCTTCCTTCTCCTAATGTCCTCCATGTTATTCCTTATGTTCCACAAATAAGTGAAACCATATGATAAATGACTTTCTATGCTTGACTTATTTCACTTAACATAATCTCCTCCAGTCCCATCCATGTTGATGTAAAAGTTGGGTATTCATCTTTTCTGATGGCTGAGTCATATTCCATTGTATATATGGACCACATCTTCTTTATCCATTCATCTGTTGAAGGGCATCTTGGCTCTTTCCAGTTTGGCTATTGTGGACATTGCTGCTATGAATATTGGGGTGCATATGGCCCTTCTTTTCACTACATCTGTGTCTTTGGGGTAAATACCCAGTAGTGCAATTGCTGGGTCATAGGGTAGCTCTATTTTTAAATTTTTGAGGAACCTCCACACTGTTTTCCAAAGTGGCTGTACCAACTTGCATTCCCACCAACAGTGTAAGAGGGTTCCCCTTTCTCCACAACCTCTCCAACATTTGTTGTTTCTTTTCCTGTCCATTCTTGCCATTCTAACTGGTGTAAGGTGGTATCTCAGTGTGGTTTTGATTTGGATTTCCCTGGTGGCTAATGATGATGAACATTTTTTCATGTGTCTGTTAGCCATTTGTATGTTTTCTTCAGAGAAGTGTCTTCATCTCTTCTGCCCACTTTTTGACTTGATTATTTGTTTTTTGGGTGTTGAGTTTGAGAAGTTCTTTATAGATCTTGGATACCAGCCCTTTATCTGTAGTGTCATTTGCAAATATCTTCTCCCATTCTGTGGGTTGCCTCTTTGTTTTGTTGACTGTTTCCTTTGCTGTGCAGAAGCTTTTTATCTTGATGAAGTCCCCAAAGTTCATTTTTGCTTTTGTTTCACTAGCTTTGGGAGATGTATCTTGAAAGAAATTGCTGTGGCCAATGTCAAAGAGGTTACTGCCTATGTTCTCCTCTAGAATTTTGATGGATTCCTGTCTCACACTGAGGTCTTTCATCCACTTTGAGTTTATCTTTGTGAATGGTGTTAGAGAATGGTCGAGTTTCATTCTTCTGCATGTGGCTGTCCAATTTTCCCAGCACCATTTATTGAAGAGACTGTCTTTTTTCCATTGCATGTTTTTTCCTGCTTTGTCAAAGATTATTTGACCATAGAGTTGAGGGTCTATATCTGGGTTCTCTATTCTGTTCCATTGGTCTGTATGTCTGTTTTTGTGCCAGTACCATGCTGTCTTGGTGATCACAGCTTTGTAATAGAGCTTGAAATCGGGCAGCGTGATGCCCCCAGCTTTGTTTTTCTTTTTCAACATTTCCTTGGCAATTCAGGGTCTTTTCTGATTCCATACAAATTTTAGGATTGTTTGTTCCAGCACTTTGAAAAATGTCATTGGACTTTTGATTGGGATGGCCTTGAAGGTATAGATTGCTCTGGGTAGCATAGACATTTTAACAATGTTTATTCTTCCGATCCATGAGTATGGAATATTTTTCCATCTTTTTGTGCCTTTTTCAATTTCTTTCATGAGTGTTTTGTAGTTCTTAGAGTATAGATCCTTTACCTCTTTGGTTGGGTTTATTCTGAGGTATCTTATGGTTTTTGGTGCTATTGTAAATGGAATCATTTCTCTTTCTACAGTTGCGTTGTTAGTGTATAAGAAAGCAACTGATTTCTGTGCATGGATTTTGTATCCTGCCACATGACTGAATTGCTGGATGAGTTCTAGTAATTTGGGGGTGGAGTCTTTTGGGTTTTGCACATAAAGTATCATGTCGTCTGCGAAAAGAGAGAGTTTGACTTCTTCTTTGCCCATTTGAATACCTTTTATTTCTTTTTGTTGTCTGATTGCTGTTGCTACGACTTCTAGTACTATGTTGAACAACAGTGGTGAGAGTGGGCACCTTGACGTGTTCCTGATCTTAAGGGAAAGGCTCTCACCTTTTCCCCATTGAGGATGATATTTGCTGTGGGTTTTTCATAGATGGATTTTATGAGCTTGAGGAATGTTCCCTCTATCCCTATACTCTGGAGAGTTTTAATCAGGAAAGGATGTTGTATGTTATCAAATGCTTTTTCTGCATCAATTGAGAGGACCATATGGTTCTTCTCCTTCCTCTTATTAATGTGTTCTATCACGTTAATTGATTTGCGAATGTTGAACTACCCTTGCATCCCGGGGATAAATCCCACTTGGTCGTGGTGGATGATCCTTTTAATGTATTGTTGGATCCTATTAGCTAGGATTTTGTTGAGGATTTTGGAATCCATATTCATCAGGGATATTGGTCTGAAATTCTCCTTTTTGATGGGGTCTTTGCCTGGCTTGGGGATTAAGGTAATGCTGGCCTCATAGAATGAGTTTGGAAGTTTTCCTTCTGTTTCTATTTTTTGAAACAGCTTCAGTAGAATAGGTATTATTTCTTCTTTGAATGTTTGGTAGAATTCCCCAGGGAATCCATCAGGCCCTGGATTATTGTTTTTGGGGAGGTTTTTGATCACTGCTTCAATCTCATTACTGGTTATTGGCCTATTCAGGTTGTCAATTTCTTCCTGTTTCAGTCTTGGCAGCTGATAGGTTTCCAGGAAGGCCTCCATTTCATCCAGATTGCTCAGTTTATTGGCATATAGTTATTGATAATAATTTCTAAGAGTTGTTTCTATTTCCTTGGTGTTAGTCATGATCTCTCCCCTTTCATTCATAATTTTATTAATTTGGGTCCTTTCTCTCTTCTTTTGGATAAGTCTGGCCAGTGGTTTATCAATCTTATTAATTCTTTCAAAGAACCAACTTCCAGTTTTGTTGATCTGATCTACTGTGTTTCTGGTTTCTAATTCATTGATTTCTGCTCTAATTTTAATTATTTCTCTTCTAATGCGTGGCTTAGGCAACGTTTGTTGCTTTTTCTCTAGTTCTTTAAGGTGTAGAGTTAGTTGGTGAATTCGGGATTTTTCTATTTTTTTGAGTGAGGCTTGGATGGCTATGTATTTCCCTCTTAGGACCACCTTTGCAGTATCCCATAGGTTTTGGACCGATGTGTTTTCATTCTCATTGATTTCCATGAATTGTTTAAGTTCTTCTTTGATTTCTTGGTTGACCCAAACATTCTTGAGCAGAGTGGTCTTTAGCTTCCAAGTGTTTGAATTTCTGCCAAATTTTTTCTTGTGATTGAGTTCCAGTTTTAGAGCATTGTGGTCTGAGAATATGCATGGAATAATCTCAATCTTTTGGTATCGGTTGAGACCTGATTTGTGACCCAGTATATGGTCTATTATGGAGAAAGTTCCATGTGCGCTCGAGAAGAATGAGTATTCTGTTGTTTTAGGGTGGAATGTTCTGTAAATATCTATGAGGTCCATCTGGTCCAATGGATCATTCAAAGCTCTTGTTTCCTTGTTGATTTTCTGCTTAGATGATCCGTCCATTGCTGAGAGTGGAGTATTGAGGTCTCCTACAATTAACGTATTGTTATCAATATGACTCTTTATTTTGGTTAACAGTTGGCTTATGTAGATGGCTGCTCCCATGTTGGGGGCATAGATATTTACAATTATTAGATCTTCTTGTTGGATAGACCCTTTAAGAATGATATAGTGTCCTCCTGTGTCTCTTATTACAGACTTTAGTTTAAAATCTAACTTGTCTGATATAAGAATTGCTACCCCAGCTTTCTTTTGAGGTCTGCTGGCATGGAAGATAGATCTCCATCCCTTCACTTTCAGTCTGGATGTATCTTTAGGTTCAAAATGAGTCTCTTGTAGACAGCATATGGATGGGTCCTGTCTTTTTATCCAATCTGCAACCCTGTGCCATTTTATGGGAGCATTTAGGTCATTCACATTGAGTAATTATTGAAAGATATGAATTAATTGTCATCATTTTGCCTGTGAAGATGTTATTTTTATAGATTGTCCCTGTAAATTTCTGTTGTAGATCACTCTTGGGGTCTTCTCCTTTTATAGAACCCCCCTTAATATTTCTTGCAGGGCCGGCTTGGTGGTCACATATTCTTTCAATTTCTGCCGGTCGTGGAAGATCTGCATCTCTCCATCCATTCTAAATGAAAGCCTTGCCGGATAAAGTATTCTTGGCTGCATGTTCTTGTCATTTAGTACCCTGAATATGCCTTGCCAGGCCTTTCTGGCTTGCCAGGTCTCTGTGGATAGGTCTGACGTTATTCTGATGTTCCTCCCTCTGTACATAAGGAATCTCTTCCCCCTAACTGCCCTTAAGATGCTTTCCTTGGTTCTAAAATTTGCAAGTTTTACTATTACATGCCGGGGTGTTGGCCTGTTTTCCTTGATCATAGGAGGGGTCCTCTCTGCCTCTAGGACTCGAATGTTTGTTTCATTCCCCAGATTAGGGAAGTTCTCAGCTACGATTTGCTCAAATACATCTTCTAGTCTTCTCTCTCTCTCCACTCCCTCCGGGATTCCAATGATTCTGACATTGGAACGCTTCATGGTGTCACTTATTTCTCTGATTCTATTTTCATGGATTCTGAGTTGTTTTATCCTGGCCTCCTCTCCCCCCCCCTTTTTTTTTTAAAGATTTTATTTATTTATTTGAGAGAGAGAGAATGAGAGACAGAGAGCATGAGAGGGAGGAGGGTCAGAGGGAGAAGCAGACTCCCTGCCGAGCAGGGAGCCCGATGCGGGACTCGATCCCAGGACTCCAGGATCATGACCTGAGCCGAAGGCGGTCGCTTAACCAACTGAGCCACCCAGGCGCCCCTCCTCTTTTCCCTTTTTATCTATTATACTGTCTTCCAGATCGCTTATTCTCTCTTCTGTCTCAATTACCCTAGATATCAGTTTATCTAGATTGGATTGGATCTCATTGATAGCATTTTTTTTATTCTTATGTTAATCCCCATATATTACATCATTAGTTTTAGATGAAGTGTTCCATGATTCATTGTTTGTGCATAACACCCAGTGCTCCATGCAGAATGTGCCCTCCTCAATACCCACCACCAGGCTAACCCATTCTCCCAACCCCCTCCCCTCTAGAACCCTGTTTGTTTTTCAGAGTCCATCGTCTCTCATGGTTCGTCTACCCCTCCGATTTCCCCACCTTCATTCTTCCCCTCCCGCTACCTTCTTCTTCTTCTTTTTTTTTTCTTAACATATATTGCATTATTTGTTTCATAGGTACAGATCTGAGATTCAACAGTCTTGCACAATTCACAGCACTTACCAGAGCACATACCCTCCCCACTGTCTATCACACAGTCACCCCATCCCTCCCACCCCACCCCCACTCCAGCAACCCTCAGTTTGTTTCCTGCGATTAAGAATTCCTCATATCAGTGAGGTCATATGATACATGTCTTTCTCTGTTTGACTTATTTCACTCAACATAATACCCTCCAGTTCCATCCACGTCGTTGCAAATGGCAAGATCTCATTCCTTTTGATGGCTGCATAATATTACATTGTATATATATACCACCTCTTATTTATCCAGTCATCTGTCGATGGACATCTTGGCTCTTTCCACAGTTTGGCTATTGTGGACATTGCTGCTATAAACATCGGGGTGCACGTACCCCTTCGGATCCCTACTTTTGTATCTTTGGGGTAAATACCCAGTAGTGCAATTGCTGGATCATATGGTAGCTCTATTTTCAACTTTTTGAGGAACCTCCATACAGTTTTCCAGAGTGGGTGCACCAGCTTGCACTCCCACCAACAGTGTAGGAGGGTTCCCCTTTCTCTGCATCCCCGCCAACATCTGTCGTTTCCTGACTTGTTAATTTTAGCCCTTCTGACTGGTGTGAGGTGGTATCTCATTGAGGTTTTGATTTGGATTTCCCTGATGCCGAGCGATATTGAGCACTTTTTCATGTGTCTGTTGGCCATTTGGATGTCTTCTTTGGAAAAATGTCTGTTCATGTCTTCTGCCCATTTCTTGATTGGATTCTTTGTTCTTTGGGTGTTGAGTTTGATGAGTTCTTTATAGATTTTGGATACTAGCCCTTTATCTGATGTGTCATTTGCAAATATCTTCTCCCATTCTGTCAGTTGTCTTTTGGTTTTGTTGACTGTTTCCTTTGCTTTGCAACAGCTTTTATCTTGATGAAGTCGCAATAGTTCATTTTTGCCCTTGCTTCCCTTGCCTTTGGCGATGTTTCTAGGAAGAAGTTGCCGCAGCTGAGGTCAAAGAGGTTGCTGCCTGTGTTCTGCTTTAGGATGTTGATGGACTCCTGTCTCACATTGAGGTCTTTCAACCATTTGGAGTCTATTTTTGTGTGTGGTGTAAGGAAATGGTCCACTTTCATTCTTCTGCATGTGGCTATCCAATTTTCCCAACATTTGTTGAAGAGACTGTCTTTGTTCCATTGGACATTCTTTCCTGCTTTGTCGAAGATGAGTTGACCATAGAGTTGAGGGTCCATTTCTGGGCTCTCTATTCTGTTCCATTGATCTATGTGTCTGTTTTTGTGCCAGTACCATGCTGTCTTGATGATGACAGCTTTGTAATAGAGTTGGAAGCCCGGAATTGTGATGCCACCGGCTTTGCTTTTCTTTTTCAACATTCCTCTGGCTGCGGGGTCTTTTTCTGGTTCCATACAAATTTTAGGATTATTTGTTCCATTTCTTTGAAAAAAGTGGATGGTATTTTGATGGGGATTGCATTGAATGTGTAGATTGTTCTAGGTACCATTGATATCTTCACAATATTTGTTCTTCCAATCCATGAGCATGGAACATTTTTCCATTTCTTTGTGTCTTCCTCAATTTCTTTCATGAGTATTTTATAGTTTTCTGAGTAAAGATCCTTTGTCTCTTTGGTTAGATTTATTCCTAGGTATCTTATGGTTTTGGGTGCAATTGTAAATGGGATCGACTCCTTAATTTCTCTTTCTTCTGTCTTGTTGTTGGTGTATAGGAATGCCACTGACTTCTGCGCATTGATTTTATATCCTGCCACTTGACTGAATTCCTGTATGAGTTCTAGCAATTTTGGGGTGGAGTCTTCTGGGTTTTCCACATAAAGTATCATATCATCTGCAAAGAGTGAGAGTTTGACTTCTTCTTTGTCAATTTGGATGCCTTTGATTTCTTTTTGTTGTCTGATTGCTGTGGCTAGGACTTCCAATACTATGTTGAATAGCAGTGGTGATAGTGGACATCCCTGCCGCGTTCCTGACCTTAGGGGGAAAGCTCTCAGTTTTTCCCCATTGAGAATGATATTCGCTGTAGGTTTTTCATAGATGGCTTTTATGATATTGAGGTATGTACCCTCTATCCCTATACTCTGAAGAGTTTTGATCAAGAAAGGATGCTGTACTTTGTCAAAAGCTTTTTCTGCATCTATTGAGAGGATCATATGATTCTTGTTCTTTCTTTGGTTAATGTATTGTATCACAATGATTGATTTGTGGATATTGAACCAACCTTGCAGCCCAGGGATAAATCCCACTTGGTCGTGGTGAATAATCCTTTTAATGTACTGTTGGATCCTATTGGCTAGTATTTTGGTGAGAATTTTTGCATCCATGTTCATCAGGGATATTGGTCTGTAATTCTCCTTTTTGATGGGTTCTTTGTCTGGTTTGGGGATCAAGGTAATGCTGGCTTCATAAAATGAGTTTGGAAGTTTTCCTTCCATTTCTATTTTTTGGAACAGTTTCAGAAGAATAGGTATTAATTCTTCTTGAAATGTTTGGTAGAATTCCCCTGGGAAGCCATCTGGCCCTGGGCTTTTGTTTTTTGGGAGATTTTTGATGACTGCTTCAATTTCCTTAGTGGTTATAGGTCTGTTCAGGTTTTCTCTTTCATCCTGGTTCAGTTTTGGTAGTTGATACATCTCTAGGAATGCATCCATCTCTTCCAGGTTATCTAATTTGCTGGCATAGAGTTGCTCATAATATGTTCTTACAATTGTTTGTATTTCTTTGGTGTTGGTTGTTTTCTCTCCTCTTTCATTCATGATTTTTTTGATTTGGGTCTTTTCTCTTCTCTTTTTGATAAGTCTGGCCAGGGGTTTATCAATCTTGTTAATTCTTTCAAAGAACCAGCTCCTAGTTTCGTTGATCTGTTCTACTGTTCTTTTAGTCTCTATTTCATTGATTTCTGCTCTGATCTTTATGATTTCTCTTCTCCTGCTGGGTTTAGGCTTTATTTGCTGTTCTTTCTCCAGTTCCTTTAGGTGGAGGGTTAGGTTGTGTACTTGAGACCTTTCTTGTTTCTTGAGAAAGGCTTGCATTGCTATATACTTTCCTCTTAGGCCTGCCTTTGCTGCATCCCAAAGATTTTGAACAGTTGTGTTTTCATTTTCATTGGTGTCCATGAATATTTTTAATTCTTCTTTAATTTCCTGGTTGACCCATTCATTCTTTAGTAGGATGCTCTTTAGCCTCCATGTATTTGAGTTCTTTCTGACTTTCCTCTTGTGATTGAGTTCTAGTTTCAAAGCATTGTGGTCTGAAAATAGGCAGGGAATGATCCCAATCTTTTGGTACTGGTTGAGACCTGATTTATGACCTAGGATGTGATCTATTCTGGAGAATGTTCCATGGGCACTAGAGAAGAATGTGTATTCCGTTGCTTTGGGGTGGAATATTCTGAATATGTCTGTGAAGTCCATTTGGTCCAGTGTGTCATTTAAAGTCTTTATTTCCTTGTTGATCTTTTGCTTAGACGATCTGTCCATTTTAGTGAGGGGGGTGTTAACGTACCCCACTATTATTGTATTTATGTCGATGTGTTTCTTTGCTTTTGTTATTAATTGCCTTATATAATTGGCTGCTCCCATGTTAGGGGCATAGATATTTACAATTGTTAGATCTTCTTGTTGGATAGATCCTTTATGTAAGATATAGTGTCCTTCCTCATCTCTTATTACAGTCTTTGGTTTAAAATCTAATTTGTCTGATATAAGGATTGCCACCCCAGCTTTCTTTTGGTGTCCATTAGCATGGTAAATGGTTTTCCACCCCCTTTCAATCTGGGGGTGTCTTTGGTTCTAAAATGAGTCTCTTGCAGACAGCATATTGATGGGTCTTGTTTTTTAATCCAGTCTGTTAGCCTGTGTCTTTTGATTGGGGCATTCATCCCATTTACATTCACAGTAACTATTGAAAGATAGCAATTTAGTGCCATTGTATTGCCTGTAAGGTGACTGTTACCGTATATTGTCTGTGTTCCTTTCTGGTCTATGTTGCTTTTAGGCTCTCTCGTTGCTTAGAGGACCCCTTTCAAGATTTCCTGTAGGGCTGGTTTTGTGTTTGCAAATTCCTTTAGTTTTTGTTTGTCCTGGAAGCTTTTTATCTCTCCTTCAATTTTCAATGACAGCCTAGCTGGACATAGTATTCTTGGCTGCATATTTTTCTCATTTAGTGCTCTGCTTATAGCCTGCCAGTCCTTTCTGGCCTGCCAGGTCTCTGTGGATAGGTCTGTTGCCAATCTAATGTTTCTACCCTTGTAGGTTACATATCTCTTCTCCTGAGCTGCTTTCAGGATTTTCTCTTTGTCTATGAGACTCGTAAGTTTTACTATTAGATGTCGGGGTGTTGACCTGTTTTTATTGATTTTGAGAGGGGTTCTCTGTGCTTCCTGGATTTTCATGCCTGTTTCTTTCCCCAAATTAGGGAAGTTCTCTGCTATAATTTGCTCCATTATACCTTCTGCCCCTCTCTCTCTTTCTTCTTCTTCTGGGATCCCAATTATTCTAATGTTGTTTCGTCTTATGGTATCGCTTATCTCTCGAATTCTGCCCTCGTGATCCAGTAGTTGTTTATCTCTCTTTTTCTCAGCTTCTTTATTTTCCATCATTTCATCTTCTATATTACTGATTCTCTCTTCTGCCTCATTTATTCTAGCACTTAGCGCCCCCATTTTTGATTGCACCTCATTAATAGCCTTTTTGATTTCTACTTGTTTGGATTTTAGCTCTTTTTCTTCTCCAGAAATGGTTTCTCTAATAACTTCCATATTTTTTTCAAGCCCAGCTAGTATCTTTAAAGTGATGATTCTTAACTCTAGATCTGACATCGTACTAATGTCCGTATTGAGTAGGTCCCTGGCAGTCGGTACTACCTCTTGTTCTTTTTGTTGAGGTGATTTTTTCCGTCTTGTCATTTTTTGCAGAGGAGAATAGATT
Source organism: Mirounga angustirostris (assembly GCF_029215605.1). Classification (NCBI taxonomy): domain Eukaryota; kingdom Metazoa; phylum Chordata; class Mammalia; order Carnivora; family Phocidae; genus Mirounga; species Mirounga angustirostris. The sequence goes on along the minus strand of NW_026991718.1, from coordinate 90,089,843 downwards.
AATGAGAGAACAAAATGCTAGCAGAGTAACCACGTCCCCAGAAAAATATACTCTAAACAAATCAGAAAAGACCTGAAGCAGTGGGATAAGAAAGGGAAAGAGAGAAAAAAGAAAAAGAAAAAAAAGAAAAAGATAAAGATAAAGATAAAAACAAAAACAAACGAAACAAAACAAGAACAACAACAACAAAAAACAGAATGTGATCAAATATGATCAGGCTGGTATATAGATCAGTGCCACACACTAGATTTGGGGTGTATTTTGGTCTTTTAGAAGAAAGTGCCTCCCAAAATTTTAAAGAAAGAAAAACTTATATATGTACAAAAATAAGGGTTGATATGATGAAGGGATGGAATATGATTGTAAAGATGGAAATTATAAAAAATTTTATAAATGGAATTGATAAGAAGTTGTTTGAAAAAAGAAAGAAGAGGATTTAAAAAAAGAAAAAGAAAAAGAAAAAAAAAGGGAGAGGATGTGATCAGGCAGGGGAATAGAAAACACCATATACTAGAGATTTAGGATATATTTTAATCTGTTAGAAGAAACTATCTCAAAATTTTAAAGAGAGAACAACTTATATATATAAGCCAAAAATATGGGTAACTACTATGAAGGGATAGAATATGACTCTAAAAATGAAAAATAAAGATGTTATTTTTAAAAAAAGGGATTGATAAGATGTTGGTTGAAAAAGGGAAAAAGAGAATTTCAAAAAGAAATAAAAAGACAAAAAGACAGTTCAAAAATATTAACTTTAAAAGACTAAAGAATCATGGTAAAAAAGCCGTGAATTCTATGTGCAGTATTCCCCTAGCGCTGAAGTTCTGCCATTCTCATTGATCGGTAAACTTGGTCTTGGCTGGCTGTTCTCGCTGATCTTCTGGGGAGGGGCCTGTTGCCGTGGTTTCCAAATGTCTCTGCCGGAGGCGGAATTGCCCCGCCCTTGCCCCCTCCCGGCTAAGTAATCTGCTTGGGTTTGCTCTCCGGGGCTTTTGTTCCCTGCAATCTTTCCGTACAGCTTTGGAGGCAGAGAGTGAAAATGGCGGCCTCCCAAGCTCCGCCCCGGAGGAGCCGAGAACTCGGGGCCCCGCTCCTCAGTGAGCCCCCAGAGAAAAGCCGTCAGTCACTCCCGTCTCCCCGGTCTCCGGCCGCACTCCGTGCTCGCCCGGCCTGTGACCGCGCGTTTCTATCTCTGGCACCCGACCCCGTGTGGAGTCTCCAAACCCAGCAGATCCCTGCGGTGCACTCCCGCGTGGCTCCTCCCGGGGGAGGAAGGTGAGTCTCACTGGATTTGCCACTTGCTGGGTCCCTGCTGGAGGAGCAGGGGCCTGACTGTGCCGCGGATCATGGTTTATGGCAACCCCGAGCTGAGAGCCTGTGCCTGGGCTCTGCCTCTGCATCCGGCTTCCCCGCTCTGATACCTGGGAGCTCTTCCGCACTCAGGCACCCCCAGTCTTCCTGTGACCCCGAGGGTCCTGAGACCACACTGTCCTGGAGGCTTCCACCCCCCGCTTAGCCACCAGAGTGACGTCCCTCAGCGGAGCAGACTTTTAAAAGTTCCAATTTTGTGCTTCGCGGCTCTATCACTTGCCACAAGCGGCCGACGGAGGCCCCTCCCCGCCATCTATCCTCCCGAATATCGCCTTGGATTCAGTTCTCCGCACGTCCTACCTTCCAGAAAGTGGTCGCTTTTCTGATGAGAGAGTTGTTGCTATTCTTTTCTTCGATCTCCTGTTGAGTTTGTAGGTGTTCAGAATGGTTTGATCCCTATCCAGCTGAATTCCTGAGAGGAGACGAAATCCAGGTCTCCTACTCCTCCGCCATCTTGCTCTGCCCCCTTGATAGCATTTTTAAGTTCTGCCAATTCCCCTTTTATTTCTGCCCTTAGAGACTCTATGTTGCCATTAATTGATTTCCCCATTCTAGCCATTGTCTTCACAATTGCTAACCTGAATTCCATCTCCGACATCTTGGTTATATCTGCATCCATTTGTAAATCTGCAGCATAAGTCATAATCTCTGAGCCTTTTCTGTTTTGGGGGCTCCTCCTCCTAGTCATTCTGTTCATGGGTGTTTGAGGGAATGTATAGAGTCGAAATTATTGGCCAGAACCCAAGCAAGATGCACCTGTTTTCTTGGGACCTTAGGGTTGCTGGCCTCTTGTTTTCCCAGCCTGTCTTCTGCGGGAGGGGCCTGCTGCGCTGTTATTCAGGCAACCCTGTTTGGGCGGAGTTGCCCTGCGCCCCTGTGGAGGGGGATGGGCTCAGTGGGAATCAGTCTTTGGGGCTTTTGTTCTCTGGGCCTTTCCCTGGCGGCTTTCCGCATGTCTTCTGCAAGTCAGAGCAGAAGAGACCATTTCCAACCCTCTGCCTCAGAGCAGAGAGACCTCAGTCTGTTCTTCAGTGAGCTCTCCAGGCCACACTGTCTCCGTTTCTGTCTGTGCTGCTATAAACTGAAGCGTCCTGGGTTGTGTGCCCCTCTGCAGTGCTCCCAGTCCTGCCTCCAGGTCGGGGCACATCTCTGCCCTTTGTGCTTCTAAAACCGCCAGCCGCTCCCAATTTGCGGGCGTGCGACTCTGCCGCTTGGGGTTTCCACTCCCCAGGGGTTGCAGTTCACAGGCGCGACCCCGGCGCACCGGGTTTCCATCTCAGAGGCTGCAGTTCATGTGCGCGTGACCGTCACTCCGGTTTCTGTCTGGGGGGGGCCTGCGATTCACGTGTGCGCGACCCCTCTGGTCTGGTTTTCCACCCCGGGCGCTGCCCTAAAGTTCTTTCCCAACGCTACTAGTCTGCGAGTCTGTGCCCCCTCCACAGCGTGCGAGGCTGTCACTCACCGGCGGTGTAGGATCCCCATGTCCAGGCACCCTCCCGCCTCCATTTATCCTCTGGTATCTGCCTGCAGAATCACGGCTCTCCGCTTAGTACCTCAAAACCAACTGCCTGCGATATTCTGTTTGTAGAGATCCAGATCTTCTTACATCTCAGGCTGGTTTCGTGGGTGCTCAGAGTAGTCTGATAGATATGCAGCTCAATTCCGGGGACAAGTTGAAATAGAGTCCCCTACTCCTCCGCCATCTTTCCCCCCTCCCTCAAAACCCCAACTTTCTGTAGATTTCCATGGGAAGGGGGAGGGGTGGAACCATTAACAAAGCCCCACAAGTGTGATCTGAGGCAGGATTTAGTGAGTCCTTACCAGGAGCCATGATTTGATACCCGCCTTGTGGGCTCTGCTTTCCCAGCCCCAGGAAGTAAGGTGAGCCCACAAAAGGGCCTGGACAGGTCCCCCCACCATTGGGCAGAACATACAGGAGACCCTCTCCTGGAGCTACCTTCTGGGACTTCAGTAGAATTAGTGGGGTTGACTATGGAAAACATGCTGGGATCACATTGGGTTAAGAGTGCCCTTTATGCTTCCTTCTGCTGATTGAGGCACAACTTGGGACAGACCAGTGTGGGAGTAGACAGGAGGTTGGATGGTGGGAGGGTCTTCAGAAATATCCTGAAGTCTGGGACCAGGCAGGATGGCTATGGGACAAGAGCACAGCTATGTCCATGCTTAGTGATGCTCAGCTGTCAGGGAGGATACCCACCCCTAGGGTCTCCCCATGGCTCTGCCTGGAATCCTGGGAAGCCCATCCAGGTCTCTATGGAGAATGAGCCCTAAAGATATCTAACACCACATGTCTGCTCTAAGTCCCCAAGGAGACCCTGTGATGCAAATTGGGGGGTGCAAGTAGTTCATTTGGGAGATGGTCACAGAGGCACAAAGGGGAAGGCAGACAGAGGAGGGAGAAAGTCAACGTGGCTGTTGTTATGGGTCACTGAGCAGCCATGGGTTTTGTCCTACTGGAATGTGTGAGAACCCTGTGGATCTTCCCTCTGACAACCTCTGTGGAGCTGGGAGACTGTCGCCATCCTACCTGGGGTTGGAGTGTCGTCCTTGAGCCCTATGTCTCTCCAATGAGGTGTGCTGACTCTGCAGATGGAGTGCCACTTGCACAGAGAAAGCCCTGAGCAGAACTTGGGGGAGGTGCAGATCTTGAGGAGGAATGGGAAGTGTTAGGTACTGGGTGGTCCAACTGCATGGACACCAGAGGGATGGCTGGTTGGAAGAGGGGAACCATGACCCCAGACCAAGCGCTGCCCCTGTCTGTATGTATAAATATAGTCTGACTGGAACACAACACTCTTATTTGTGTTCGTATTGTCTATGGTACTTTCAAGGCAACATTAGGGAGTTGAGAACAGGCCATATGGCCCGAAAAGGCCAAAATAGTTACACCTACAGAAAAAGTTTGCCAAGTCCTCTTTTAGAAGATTCCCAAAACAAGGGCCACACGTGCCCTGAGGACATGAGGGCTTGTCTGGGTCTATCTTGCATTCTGAGTGCTCTGCTGGGTCATGGTCATTGTACCTCTGTGAGCCCAGAAACAGAAGCACCTGGGCTTCCAGGTTGGGCCACCTGGAAGATGACCCTGGAGGTCTGAGAGGGAAGAGAACCCATCCTGGGCCCACCTGACTTCCCTGTTAAGATGAGTCCTTCACTTACCCAGCCCCTCTGTCTGGAACCAATGCCACACAAAGCTTCTTGAAATGCTAATGTTTAATGATCTATTCTACAGGATGAAAATGGACAATGAAGAATTTCCATAATGCCTTGGAGTGAGACCCAGACAGAGAACAGAGACACAGACAGAGAACAAACAGAGCCTGGTGTTGCACAGCCACTGAAGAGACACCTACAGAGAAACATTGGATCCAGGAGAACAGTCAGAGCCAGGCAGGGTATAGTATCATTCAATGGAAGCCCTCCAAGCAGGTCTTGTGCAAGAGATAGAAGGTTGTTTCCCAGCACAGTACCAATGGTGAAGAAGCAGTTGAAAGTCTGAGGGGACAAGCACAGGGATGGAGGGTGGGTGGAGAGTAGTGGGAAACAATCCAACTCTGAACACAGCACACATCCTAAACACCCATCCTGGGGTGACAGGCACCTGGGGAGGCAGGCTGTGGCCCTCAGGTGCAGCCCCACCTGAATCCTGCTCGCTCTGGACCTGGGACCTTGTCCTGACCTCAGGGGCTTCTGTGCCAATTCCTCATCCTTAGCCCTGTGGTTTCCAGGGCAACACTTAGGCTGACCCAGTGTGACCTATGCCCTAGCACAGCATTGGGGTGCTCTCTCCCAGGGGGTGCTATCTCACTCAGAGGAACCCCTCACCCTAAGTGGGGTGGCCCAGAGTTGGGGTTCACCTTGACCTTTTCCCCTGGGGCAACAGCTTATAAATCATTGGGACCCAGGTCAGGGCATGAGAGGGAGGGCAATGGGCTGCTCCTCAACCCTCATAACCTCAGGCTCTCAACAGAGCCAGCAAAACCTCAAAAGAGCCACAGGGGCAAAAGTGATGTTGTCCACCCCAACATGCTCCTTCTCCTGAAGGCAGGAAGAGAGGTGGATAAAGCTCAGAGAAGGGGCATCCTGTCTCAGCCTCAGGAGACCTAGACCCTCATGGCCAGGAGCAATCTGACACTGGTGTAGCCTGGGAGCCAGGCAGCTGGAATGAGGTGAGTGGGCAGAGTTAGTTCCCAGATTGACCAGGGGCTACAAGTGCACCCTGAGGATGGCCTGTCCCTGTCTGGCTGGGCTCCTACTGCAGCACCAGCAGTGAGCAAGGTAGGGCCTGCAGCTCCCTCACTCGTCTGTGTCCCTAGGAATGGCTTCACCTCCCTGTCTGTCCCAAACTGCAGCCTCAGCTCTGTGACCCGAGGGATCTGCTGTGTGTCTTACATCGTTCAGCTCTGAGCTTTCTTGAAAGGGACAGTTGTCAATGTCTTCGTCAAATTTCCCACATTTGGTTCTGCGAAGCTCCAGCTCCATGGAGAACGCCAGGTCGTCTTCTATCTGTGGTACATGGAGACATTACAGTGGGAACACCTGTCTTGGTTCTATTAAGAGCTGCTAGTGTAGATCCACACAGTGTAGGGAGAGTCCCAAACACTCCTCCCCGTAGGGAGCTCGACCTGGAACAGCTTGCTGGGGGTAAAGCCAAGCTTGGGGAATTCAAGCAAAGAGGCCTGCGTTTGCTGTGAGACCCAGGGTAAATGCAGGCCTGGGAACACACCATTCATACATCACACCCTAAAGCCCCATGTCCGCAAGTGCCCCAGGGAGACCCAGCCTGACTTCCAGCATGCTTCTGAAGCTACAACAGCACTCCCCAGGGTTAGGTGCTGAGTGCTTAGGAAGGTGTTTGCTCTGCAAGATTTTGCTGAGTAATGCCAGCCCCAGAGTGGGAGACTCTTCTACAGCCCCATTGTGACACCTTTCACCTGCCTGAGGACAGGAAGATGCCCTGCAGTGCTGCTGGAACACTCACATGTGCACACATGCGTACACACACACACACAATGATACCTCTTGTCCTATTACAAAGTGCCTTCTAAAATTTTTTGTACTCTTCTCCACCCCATTCTACTTCATTCCATCCATACCCCTACTCCACCCTCCACTACTCCCCCACCCCAAACTCAGTGTGAGTGCATATCTAGAGAGCCCAGAGCAGAGGTCCAGCCTGAGAGAGCTCAGGCAGCAGACCCAGACGGGACCTGGCCCGGCAGTGTTCACAGAGGCTGGAGTTCCATGCAGGGTGGAGCTCTCACTGTCCTTTCCTCAGACTCTCAGGGCAGAGGTCCAAAGGGAGAGAGGAATGCCCTGGGCCCCCAACACAAGCACACTCACACATACACACTAGGACGCACATATACACACTCACACACACACATACACCTGCTCACTGACACACTCACTTACACCCACACCTACACACACAAACAGACACATTCACATTAACACAAAATGGGTGTGCTTACACATGTGCTCACACTTTCACAATACTATACATGCTCACTGACACACCCTCACCTACACCCACAGCCACTCACGGACACATACTCACTCAAAACCTCATACTTACAATATACACTCTCACACTCATTGATACACTCAAACACACTCATACACACACTCATTCATGGACATATACCCACTCATAACTACTCATACTCACCTTTACACACACCTCTACACACACACACACACACTTACACACACCTACCTGTACACAAATGACTAGACCTGCTCCTGATGTAGCCCATGTGAAAATAGCATTCCTGGATGCATTCTGTAGACACTCCCATTACAAGGACAATGCTCTGGGAAGAGTGTAGAGTAACATCTATTCCCTTAGGTGGAGACCATAGGGAAGAGACCAGAGAAGCTCTGCTCTGGATGAAGAAGAATCCTCACTCCCTGGATTCTCAAGCCACCTCTCTCTATGTCTGTTCCTCTGTTTGTTAATGATCTTTTTGTATTTGTTTTCTTAGAGTATTTCCCCAACTGATCTCCTCTTTGGGCCTTTTCTTGCTCAGGATCTTTATCACCTCATAGTCCAGATTTTGAAGTATTAGTCATTAAATAATGTCATAAAATGATGAAGATTGAAAATATGTCTTACATGTGAATGGACCCTGACTAGGGTGTTTAATTTCCAAATTATTTCTTCTATAAAACTAACACTAACTGGACAGTTGTATTTTCACTGTATTTTATGGACTTCAGATGGTGAACAAGATCCCCTAGCCTTGACTATAGCAAGTGCAGGTCATTATGTCAAAAAATATGGTTACCTACCTGCTCCTTCCAGGAATTTAGGATGCGCACCAGTCTGTAGGCCTTCATGTCCTTGCTCTGCAGGTTGAATATGTGTAAGGCATACTCCACAGTGGCAGGGAAATGACTTTCCATATCACTGTCTTTCTCCTCTTGGGAATTCCATCTGTGAATAACTAGGAGCTGGAAAACTAAGAGAAGCAGGAGCATGGCCCAGGGCAGGGCCCACCTACACTGCCAGTGTGTCATAATTGCAGGGGTCTGGGCACACATGGCCTTTGCCCTTCCCAGCTCAGGGTCCTACCCAAGTGTCCCTTAGGCATTGTTCCAATTCACTGGCTCCAAAATAACTCTTGCTTCCAGGCCTCCTCTGTTATTACACTCTGTTCCTTCAATCTGTTACTCTGCCTTCTCCATCCAAATCTGCAAAATGTGTCTGCTCTCCAAGGGAGAGGACCAGCCCCAGGCAGGGTGGGTTGGTAAGAACCGCAATGTGAGGGAGGGGGTCCCCTGTAGCTGAGTCCCAGCCACAACCCCTCCATCACCACCTCACTGGTGAGATATATCATTTGGAGGCCCCAGTATCAGAGGCTAAAACAAGGACACAAGACTAAGAGGTAGAAGTGGAAGATGACTCCAGGACACAACAGTAGGGTGAGGGCCACTGAGATAAGGACAGAGTTGAAAAGGAAGAATTGCCAAGAGCCAGCCTTGTGGGAGATGGAAAGCAACCTCCATAGAGAAAATGCATTGTCATCAGAAGGACCAAAGGTTTTGAACACTTGACAGGTCCAGGTGACTCTGTCCCCCTTGGGTCGCAGCCCCCTTGAGTAGTGGAGCAGACCAGGTTCACTGACTCTTGGGATGATATCATGTTAGAGGAGTACAGGGGTGGGAGCCCAGGGTTGGGAGGGGGACTGTCCAATGCACACAGGGACCTACCTCAGCTGCCTAAAGTTCCTGCCCTGTGTGGGAGCCTCAGCATGACCCCCCACATTCCTGAAGAAAATAAGAATACTTCCATGACATAGAAACATATATGGCAGCATAAAGCTATAGGATAATTTTGAAGGGGGAAAATAACACCAAGTGACCTGTTTCAAGGATAGAGGGGCTTCCAGGATGGGTGAACAGGTACAGAGCATTTCTGGAAAGGGGAGTGATTGAGATTGGGGCTTATCAGAAGATAAAGCAATTGCTTAATGTCTGGAGAAGCCAATATAGATAGAATCATCATAAATATAAGAACTGAAAACAATTTTTAAGAACAATTACATTGGACATTTACACAATGTGAATTCAAAATTCTTAAGTGAAACAATATAGAAGAAGCAATTTAATACCTGGGAACTTTGCTTACAAAGAAGGAATAATCAGGCATAAAAATAAATACATAGAAAAGAAATACACAATACAACACTTATCACAATAACTGAAAATAGAAAAACATGAATCAATCAATTCTTGGGCATTGATTAAATGTGAGAATGAGTTTTGAGAGGCCCCATTCCTGGGAAGAATGCCAGCTCTGAGGACCTTTGTGCAGTGAGGACAGGCTGTCAGCTTCAAAGCAGTCTTCTCTCTGTCTGTAGGTTCATCTGGTCACTGATGCCTGGGAGGTCTACAAACCCTGCACTAGACATGGAGTTCTGACCCCTTCCCTGACCCAGTGTGGCTCCCACACGCCATCCTCAGCCCCAGACCTTACCTTACACTTGAGTGACTTCTCCTGGTGATTTAGCTGCATCCCCCACCCCCACCTTCAGGGACTCACTCTGAACTGTGCTCCTCAACATGTGGTCCAGAGACTAGGACCATCAGCATCCCCTGGGAGCAGGTGAAGTCCCTGGGAGGAGGTGAAGATGCAAACTTTCCAGGGCTGCCTGACTGACTGGGTCAGAATTCTGGCTGGGGAAAGGCCCAGGGCTCTGGGTGTCCACAGGCCTTTCAGGGCATTCTGGTCCCCCTGAGTTCACAAGTAGTGGCAGACAAATGCTGAAGCCTTTCACAAGCACAGAGCTGAAGCCTCATTTGGAAAGATGTGCTCTTTAGTCCTTCCAGAGCCCCATCTGCTGCTCCAGATGGAGGCTGTGAGGGTCCCTCTCTAGAACCCAGACTCTGCACACAGGAATTGTGTCCACTGAGCCTTGAGGACCTTCACCACGAGAGGGCACTGATGCTCACCTAATGGTCACAGCTCAGCCATCCCTGGGAGCTCACTGGCTTTGTTCTGTGTCTGTTTCTCCCTCACTCCACCCTCCCTCTTCTAGAGCAAACTCCTACAAAGGGATCTATAGGCCCAGTGTGTGTCAAGGCTCACCCCTGCTGCAACACCTTTGGAGCGCATGTGCTTGCATCATCCAGCCAGGCCCCAGGCTGAGCACATGGCAGCACATCCAGGGGCCAAGAAGTCCAAAGGGAGATGCAGTGAGCTCAGCTGGAAGCTTCTGGTTCCAGGACCCTGAATTCCCCTGGCCTGGCATCATCCCAGGAGCCAGTGAGCCTTCTCTGCTCTACTACTCAAGGGGGGCTGGGGAGCTGAGGGGGACACAGACACTTGTACTCATCAAGACCTCAGTGCTTCTTTCTTCCAAAGATACCCATTTTCTCTGTGCAGGTTGCCTCTGTCTCCCCCAAATTTGGCTCTTGATCACTCGTCCTTTTTGGCTCTGTCCTTATCTCAGTGGCCCTCCCCCTACTGCTAAGTCCTGGGGTCACCTTCCACTTCCACCTCTTGCTCTTGTGTCCTTGTTTCAGCCTCTGATTCTGGGGCATCCAAATAATATCTCTGCCCAGCGAAGAGCTGAGAGGGATGTTGTGGCAGGGACTCAGCTACAGGGGACCCCTCCCTCCCATTGCTGGTTCTTTCCAACCCACCCTGCCTGGGCTTGTTCCTGTCTCTGGATAGGAGGCAATTATGCAGCTTGGAATGGGGAGGCAGGGTGATGTGTGGGAAGGGACAATGTGTGATAGCAGGGAGGATATACAGAGGAGGAGTTGTTCTGAAGCTATTATACTGGACCAATGCCCAGAGAGGCTCAGGTAGGAGCCTGAGCTGGGAAGGCAAAGGCCATGGTTGCCCAGATTCCTGCAGCCATGCTGCACTGGCAGTTCAGATGGGCTCTGCCCTGGGCCTTTCTCCTGCTACTACTAAGTTCTCAACTCCTGGTGACTCACAGCTGGAGATCCCAAGAGAAGGGGGACAATAATGAACAAAGGGACATGGAACGTCATTTCCCTGCCACTGTGGAGTATGCCTTACACATATTCAACCTACAGAGCAAGGACTCAATGGCCCACAGGCTGGTGCGCATCCTGAATTCCTGGAAGGAACAGGTAGGTGACCACATCTTCCTGCCTGATGACCTGCACTTGCTATAAAGTCAGGGTTTTGGGAGGAGGGGTCTTATTGAGGGATCTTGTTCACCATCTGAAGTCCATAAAACAGGGAAAATACAACCTGTCCAGTTAGATTCAGTTTTATAAAATAAAAATTTGGAAATTTAAATACCTCAGACAACATCTACTCTCATATAAGGTGTATTTTCAATCTTCATCATTTTATAACATTAATGATGAATGACCTCAAAATATAACCTATGAGGTGATAAAGATCCTGACCAAGGAAAAGATCCACAGATGAGATCCGTTGAGGAAATATTCTAAGGAACAAATACAAGGAGATGATTAGAAAACAGAGAGCAGACACTGAGAGAGAGGGAGGGAGCAGGGCTTGAGGGTCAGGGCAGTAAGGATTCTCCTTCATCCAGAGTAGCCTCTGTGACCTCTGGGCCTCTTCTCTGGGCTCCTCCCTGTGGTCTCCACCTACGGGGATGGATGCTATTCTATACTCTTCCCAGACCATGGTTCTCAATATCCTAGAGCATTGTCCTTGTAATGGAGTGTCTACAGATGCACATGGGCTGCATCAGGAGCATATATGGCCATGTGTGTTTGGGGGGTGAGAGGGTGTAGGTATGACTGTGTCAATGAGTATGTGTGTGTATGTGAAAGTGTGAGTTGAGTGAGTGTGTATTAGTGGGTGAGTGAGTTTGTGTTAGTATGTGTGCAAGTGTGAGTGTGTAGGAGTGAGTGTGTGAAAGTGTGTATATGTGTGTCTGAGTGTATGTCTGTGAGTGTGTGTGCATGTGTGCACGTGTTAGGGCCTGGGCCATTCCTTTCTCTCCCTCTGGACCTCTGCCCTGAGACCCTGAGGGAAGGGCAGTGGGAGCTCCACCCTGCAGAGAGCTCCAGCCTCTGTGACCACTGCTGGGTCACATCCTGGCTGGTTCTGCTGCCTAAGCTCTCTCTGAGTTCTGCTCTGGGCTCCTAGATCTGCACTCACACTGAGTTAGGGTGTGGGGAGTAATGGAGGGTGGAGTGGGGGATATAGGATCGAATGAAGTAGACAGAGTGGAGAAGAGTATAGAAAATTCCAGCTGCACTTTGTAATAGGACAAGAGGTATCCAGAAGCCATAGTTGGTGTATGTATGTGTGTGTGTGTGTGTGTGCGCGTGCGTGTGCGCGCTCATGTGCTCAGTGTTCCAGCAACATGCAGGACATTTTCCTGTTCTCGGGCAGGTGAAAGGTGTGCCAGTGGAGTCATAAATGAGTCTCCTACTCTGGGGCTGACATTACTCAGCAAAACCCTTGCAGAGCCAACACCTTCCCAGGCACTTGGCACCTGTCTCCTGAGAGTGCGTTGTAGCTTCAGAAGCATGATGGAAGTCAGGTTGGGTCTCCCTGGCGTATCTGGGGACATAATGCTGCAAGGTGTGATATATGAATGGTGTGTGACTCAGCCGACATCTATCCCTGGCCTCAACAACCTCAGGGTTCTTTGCTCTGAATTCCCCAAGTTGGCTTTACCCCCAGCAAGCTGACCAAGCTCCCTGTGTGGAGGAGTGTTTGGGGCTCTCCCCACATTGCATGGATCTACACTAGTAGTTGCTCAAGCTAACCAAGAGGTGGGTTGAGACTGTAACGTCTCCATGTACCACAGATAGAAGACATCCTGACATTCTCCATGGAGATAAAGCTTCGCAGAACTGAATGTGAGAAATTTGATGAAGACATTGACAACTGTCCCTTTCAAGAAAGTCCAGAGCTGAACAATGTAAGACACACAGCAGATCCCTTGGGTCACACAGCTGAGGATGCAGCTTGGGACAGATGTGGAGGTGAAGCAAATGACAGTGCCATTCTTAGGGACACAGACGAGTGAGGGAGCTGCAGATGCTGCCATGTCTACTGCTGGTGCTGCAGTAGGAACCCAAGTGGGCCAGCCAGCCCCAAGTTCCCCTTGTAGTCTCCTGACCAATCTGAGAACCAAGTCTGCCCACTCACCCCATTCCAGCTGCCTGTGCCCTGGGCCACACTGATATCAGATTGGTCCTGGCAATGAGTGTCCAGGTCTCCTGGGGCTGAGACAGGATTCTCTTCTCTGAGCTTTATCCACTTCCCTTCCTGACCTCCAGGAATAGGGGCATGTTAAGGTGGCCTACAGTACCTTTGCCTCACTGACTATTTTGGAGTTCCCCTTGGTTCTGTCAACAGTCTGAAGGGGTGGGGGTTAAGGAAGGGCTTACTGCCTTTTCTCCTATGTCCTGACCTGGGTCCCATCTCCTGGGAACTACCATCTCCTGGTACAAGGGAAAATGTCAATGTGAACCCCAGCTCTAGGGCAAGCCCACCTTGACCAGAGGCTCCTCTGAGTTAGCACTCACCAGTAAAGAGCACCCCAGTGCTGCATTAGGGGCTTGGGTCACACTGAGTCAGCCTGAGTGTTCCCCTAGAGACCACAAGCCAAGGTAGGGAGTATGACACAGGTGCCCCTGAGGTCAGGACAAGGTCCTAGGTCCAGAATATGAAGACCTTGGATGGGGGTACATCAGAGGACCACAGCCTGCATCCCTAGCTGCTCACCTTGGGGTGGGTGGTTGGGATGTGTGCTGTATTTAAAGCTGGAGCCGCTGATTTCCAGTATTCTCTACCCACCCTCCATTCTTGTGCTTGTTCCCTCAGACCATCACCTGCTTCTTCACCATCAGCACTGAGCCCTGGAGGACAAAGTTTGAACTCCTGAACAAGACCTGCTTGGAGGGCTTCCTTTGACTGAGGCCATCCCCACCTGGCCTCTAGCTGTTCTTCTTCTGGACACCAGCATTTCTATGTAGGTGACAACACCAGGTTGTTCTCTTGCAAGTGTCCGGGTCTCACTTCCAGGCATTATGGAAATTCCTCACTGTCCAATTTTTTCATGTAGAATATATCATTAAATATCTGCATTTCAAGAAGCTTTGTGTGGCATGGTTCCAGAGGGGCTGTGCAGGTGAAGGACTGATCCCAGCAGAGCAGTAGGGTGGGCACATGGGGGTGGGTTCTCTTCCCTCTTGGACCTCTGCAGCCAGTCCAGGTGTCACAGTCTGGAAGCACAAGGTACTTCTGAGCTGCTGTCTTGGGGCTCATGAGGGATCACCTTTGTCCCCAAAGGTGCAATGCCCATGACTTGGCAGAGAACCCAAATTGCAAGGTGGACCCAGACAGTACCTCAGGCCCTCAGGACATATGAGGCCCCCCTCTGTGGGTCTTTGGGGGCTTGCTCACACCCATTCCCTGATCCACACAGCTGTGAGGATGTGGGAGCATCTGTAGCCTCCACCCACAGAGTGGTCCAGCCACCAGCAGCAGCAGCAAGTCCTAGAGCCTCAGAAATGATCCATTAGTGTCTCCCCACCTTTGCACAAGGAAGCTGCATTTTCTTGAATTCCCAGGAGACCCATGGACACTTACCATTTGAAAGGCACTGCTCTCCCACATGCTATGAGACTCAGCCTGAATCCCCTAAAAGAGGATTAGCAAACATTTTCTGTACATAGAGTGTAACTGTTTTGGCCTTTGTGGGCCATATGGCGTTGTTCTCAGATCCCCGACTTTGCTTTGAAAGTTCTATAAACAATGTAAACACAAATATGAGTGTTGTGTTCCAGTAAGACTGTTTACACAAATAAGCAGGGTCTGCATTTGGTCTTGGAGCTGTGGCTCCCCTCCTCCAACTAGCTGTCCTTCCAGTGCTCATGCAGGTGGACCACTCAGTACCTGACACTCTCCACATCACTGAAAGATCCTATTCTCCCCTAAGTTCTACTCAGGGCTTCCTCTGTACAACTGGTACCCCATCTGCAGAGTAGGCACACCTCAGTGGGGAGAGGTAGGCCCAAGGGCAACACTCCATCCCCACATAGAGCTGCAGCAGGAAAAGGCTTAGAGTTCCAGCACCACAGATGCAGGTCAGAGACAAGATCCACAGGGTTCTCACATAGTCCAGCAGGACCGTGACCCATAACAACAGCCATGTTGACTGTCTCCCTTATCTGCTTCCCTTCCCCTCAGTGTGCCCCTTGTGATCATCTCCCAAATGAACTACCTGTACCTTCCAGTCCACATCTCAGGGTCTCCCTGGGGACTCACAGTACACATGTGGTATTAGATATCTTCAGGGTTCATCCTCTGTAGAGACCTGAATGGGCTTCCCAGCAATGTATGATCTCCCAGGCAGAGCCATGGGGAAAGCCTGACAGTGGGCTTCCTTGCTGCCAGCTGAACATCACTCAGAATGGACACAACTTTGTTCTCCCATAGCTTTCCCGTCTGGTAGCAGACTTTAGTACATTTTTCTTGAAGACACTCCCACCAACCAACCTCCTGTTTACCCCCACACTGGACTGTCCTGAGTCAATCCTCAATCTGCAGAAGGAAGCATAAAGGGAGCTCTTTTCCCACTGTGATCCCAATGTATTTTCCATAGCCACTGCACTAATTCTACTCAAGTCCCATCAGGTAGCTCCAGGAGACAGTCTCTTGTGTGTTCAGAGCCCACAAAGCAGGCATCAAGTCATGGCTCCTGGCAGAGACTTGCTAAATCCTGCCTCAGACCACACTTGTGGGGCTTTGTTAATGGTTCTCCCGCCCCCCCACCCCAGAGACTCTGGCCCCAGGGCCTGACAGTGAGTCCATGCTCCAGGTGCTCCAACTTTGTAACAGATGTAGGATTGAGGATCATGTACTGTGGGGAAACCTTTCCTCTCTTACCCTGTCCACCTCTACCTGGCTCCGGAGATCCCGCCCACTTCTCCTCCTTTCAGAGTAGGTTTGTTGAATAAGCCTAAGCTGCCTTCCTGGGGCCAGGAGAGGGAAGAAATCCGAATATCCAGGGAAGGGGACCCAGGCCAGGGCTGTGGAGTGAGCTTGAGAAAGCACTGGGAATGAGCTGCCTGGAGCCATCCTGCCTCAGTGAGCAGGGCTGGCAGGTAGAGCCAGATGTCTGCAGCCTTCAAGGCTCTGGTTGAAAGATGAGTATGGCCATGGCAGAAGCCCTGTTCAGGATCACAATACTCCTCGTGCTTGAGCACACCCTCTCTCCCTAGGCATCAGACCACGGGGAGAGAACACAGGTGGGATTAACCCATGGAAGGTGAGGACAGGGTCAAGTTTAGAGGGGCCCAGGCTCCCACTCTCTGGCTGACCCTCTCTGCCCTAGGTGGTGAGTGACAAAGGCCATTTCCTGGTGTGAAGCCACTGAGAACCCTGGGGACCATATAGCACTGGCCAACTGTGATGCATTCCCCTTGGTCTCCAGGGAGCCCCAGGGAGCTGGCTGGGGGCCCTGGACTGGAATTGAGAGAGCCTGCCCAACTCTGCCACATGCCAGTCCTGCAGCCTTGGCCCTGCCCTTAGCCATCTACACTCCAATTGCCCACATGCCACCCTGGGATAGCATCCTCCATGTTTTCTCCTAAGGGTGCCATTTGGGATAATATTCAGGGTTATGGAGTAGAAGTGTTGTGTTTTCTGGCACATTCTCCCTAGTTTGGAGTCACTCTGACTATTTGCTTCTTTCCTTGTCTCTGCTCAGGTCCATGTGCACCTTGTGCATTGGTCCATAGCATCTGACCCTCGGTCACAGGCTTGGGGACAAGAGTTAAGGCGGGCCTTAGTGCTGCCACTGAGGTGACACTAAAGTGCAGATTCTAGGAGTTGTTCTCACCACTGTGATTATCAGTGACCCTGGGGAGGACACACTGATGGAGATGGTGGGCATACAGGCCTTGTCTATGGTGGGCATACAGGCCTTGTCCATGGGTGAACTGCAACCCCAGCTGCAGGCCCAGCTCCTGGTACTGAAGGAGTCGGTCCATCCCCCATCCAGCCTGCCCACTGGGGGCACCCCTGATGCTCACTCCTCACTACTTGCAATGTGGCCCACTGGTGCCACATTGGGTGTGGTCCTCAACGCTCATCTTGAATCCATTATCCTCACAGAGCCACACAAGCATGGAGGGTCCAAGTCACATTTCTTTCCCATGTGAGACAAAGAGATAAACTCATCACCCACCCCAAGTGTAGACATCTCTAGCTCCCTGCAAAGTCCTGTATTGTGGGCCAGCTCCTTCCCACACATCACTAGTCAGAGGGCAACTGCAAGAACGTTCTCATAGCAGTGGTGACACGGTACATGGTTGGATCGAGACCAGTAGCCTCGAGAGCAGTACAGTTTGCAGTGAGGTGATGCTAAGAGGAGCGCTCCATCAAGAAGCTCCAGTACTCATGAACCTGAATCCCAGTAACACCACAGAGTTGGACCATTCACCACAGCAGCTGATCCTGTTACAGGCAAATAGGCGTCTGCACATGAAGTTAGAAGGTTCTATCACCTTTCTAAGAGCTGATACCAAGAAGGCTAAACATGATAAAGGAAGCAACAGAGTTGAAAGGTGAGTGAACCAGTCTACTTCCACAGTGTCTGTAAACCCCTCTACTCGATATAGAATGTGGATTTTTAAAATAATAATCTGATAATCATTAAAATAAAGTGTTAATTATAAATGTATTTTCAGCCCAAGATTAAATTATAGGTGATGACACTGTGGGACACTGGGTGCATCAGCTTCACGGGCACTGGAGGGGCCTTTATTTTGGCAGGGGTGGGGGTGGTGGCAGCCACAGCCTGAGGATCAAACACATACCCTGCCTGTGTGTGTAAATACAGTCTCACCGGAAGACAACACTGTAATATGTATTCATATTTTCTATGGAGCTTTCAAAGCAACACTGAGGAGATGAGAACAAGACTGATGGCCCACAAAGGCCAACACAGTTGAACTCTTTTTGCAGAAATTGTCTGCTAAATCTGCACCCGGGAGATGCAGGCAGAGTCTCATAGCATTTGGTAGAGCAGTGCCACTCAAAATTCAATTGCCCGTGGGTCTCCTGGGATTTCATGAAAATGCAGCCTCCTTGTCCAAAGGTGGGGAGACACTAATGGAACATTTCTGAGGCTCCAGGACTTGCTGCTCCTGCTGGCAGCTGGACCACTCTGTGGGTGGAGGCTACAGACGCTCCCACATCCTCACAGCTGTGTGGACCAGGGAATGGGTGTAAGCAAGCCCCTCAAGATGGGGGCCTCATGTGTCCTGAGGGCCTGAGTGCCTGTCTGTGTCCATCCTGCACTTTGGGTTTTCTGCCGGGTCATGGTCATTGAACCTCTAGGGAGCAGGTCATTCCTCATGAGCCCCAAGGCAGCAGCTCAGAGACTCCTGTACTTCCAGATTGGGCCACCGGGAGAGACTCTGGAGGTCTGAGAGGGAGGAGAACCATCACCCTAGGCCCGCTCGACTGCCCTGTTAGGATGAGCCCTTCACGTGCCCAGCCCCTCTGTCTGGAACCATGCTGCACAAGCTTCTTGAAATGCTAATGTTTAATGATTTTTCTACATGAAGAAAATGAGCAGGAGGAATTTTCACAATGTCCAGGTATGAGACATGAAATATTTGCAAATAAAGAGAACACAACTTAGAGCTGCTCAGCCACTGAAGGGAGACCTACAGGACATCACTTGTGTCCAGGAGAAGAACAACCAGAGCCAGATGTGCTGACATTTCATCAGTGGGCACCATCCAAGCAGGGTTTTTTTTTTTTTTTTTTTTTTTTTTTTTCTAGTATTTTTTTGACACAGGGAGAGAGCACAAGCAGGGGCGGGGAGCAGCAGGCAGAGAGAGAGGGAGAAGCAGACTCCCCACTGAGCAGGGATACCGATGCAGGACTCGATCCCAGGACCCTGGGATCATGACCTGAGCCAAAGGCAGATGCTTAGCCAACTGAGCCATGCAGGTGTCCCTCCAAGCAGGTCTTGTTCCAGAGTTCGAACATTGTGTTCCAGGGCTCAGTGCTGATGATGAAGAAACAGGTGATGATCTGAGGGTAAGCACAGGGATGGAAGGTGGGTGGAGAATGGTTAGAAACAGTGGCTCCTGCTTTAAACACAGCACACATCCCAACCACCCATACTGGGGTGAGCAGCTGGGGATGCAGGCTGTGGTCCTCAGCCACAGCCCCACCTGAGCCCTGGTTGTTCTGAACTCAGGACCTTGTCCTGACCTCAGGGGCTCCTGTACCATTTTCTCATCCTTAGCCCTGTGGTCTCCAGGAAAACACTCAAGCTGAACCAGTGTGACCTATGGTCCTAACATAGCATTGGGGTGCTCTCTCCCAGGGGGTGCTATTTCAGAGGAGCCCTTCACCCTAGTTGGGTTAGTCCCAGAGCTGGGGTTCACCTTGACCATTCTCCCTGGTGCAGCAGCTGATAGTCCATGGAATCTCGTCAGGGCATGGGAAGGAGGGCGGTGGTCCCCTCTTCAATCCCCACCCCACAGGCTCTTTTCTCAGGGGGACCTGAGAAAGCCAATCTGGCAAAGGCCATGTTGCCCATCTCAATATTTTCCCCCTGAATTCTGTGGGGAAGGCACGTCAATAAAGACAAGAGAAGGGACATCCTGTGGCTTTCCCAGGAGACATGGACCCGTGTGGCCAAGAGCAATCTGTCATCACTGGGGCCCAAGGGCCAGGCAACTGGAATGGGGTGAGTGGGCAGAGGTGGTTCCCAGATTGGCCAGGGGGCTACAAGTGGACCCTGAGGATGGCCTGTCCAGCTGGGCTCCTATTGCAGCACCAGTGGTGGGGAGAGCAGTGCCTGCAGCTCCCTCACTCGTCTGTGTCCCTAGAAATGGCACTGTCATCTCCTTCACCTCCACATCTGTCCTAAGCTGCATCCTCAGCTGTGTGACCCCAGGGATCTGCTGCATGTCTTACATTGTTCTGCCCTGAACTTGCTTGAAAGGGACAGTTGTCAATATCTTCGTCAAATTTCCCACATCTTGTTCTTCTAAGCTGCAACTCCATGGAGAATGCCATTGTGTTCTTCTCCATGAACTGTAATAGACATTGACATTAATGTGAGAATCTGCCTCCTGGTCCCCTTGCACAGCTGCCAGTGTAGACCCATGCAGTGTGGGGAGAGCCCCAAACACTCCTCCATGTAGGGAGCTGCCTCTGGGCCTGGATCAGCTTGCTGGGGTTAAAGCTAAGCTTGGGGAATTCAAGCAAAGAGGCCTGTGTTTGCTGTGAGACCTGGGGTAGACGCAGGCCTGGTCACACACCATTTATACATCGCACCCTGCAGCCCCATGTTCCCAAATGCTCCAGGGAGACCCAGCCTGACTTCTAGTATGCTTCTGAAGTTACAACAGCACTCCAGGGATCAGGTGCCTGGGAGGGTGTTGGCTTTGCAAGATTCTGCTGAATAATGTCAGCTCCAGGGTAGGAGACTCATCTACCACTCCATCGTCACAACTTTCACTTGCTTGACAACAGGAAGTTGGCTTGCAGTGCTGTGAACACTCATGTGAGCCCGAGAGTGCCCACTTTTGCACACAACCCTCATTCCCCCCAACTATGGCTTCCAGATACCTCTTGCCCTATTACAAAGTGAAGGTGGAATTTTCTGTATTCCTTCTTTACTCTTCTCTGCTCAATTCTTTCCATTCCTTACCCACCCCACTCCACGCTTAATTACTCCCAATACCCTAACTCAATGTGAGTGCAGATCTAGGGATCCCAGAGGTCTAATCTGAGAGAGCTCGGGCAGCAGAACCAGACGGGACCTGGCACAGCAGGAGGCTGGAGCTCCGTGCAGGGTGGAGCTCCCACTGTCCTTCCCTCAGGTTCTTGGGGCAGAGGTCCAGAGGGAGAGAGGAATGTCCTGGGCCCTAATATGTGTACACACACACATGCTTGCACACATACTACACACACTCAGTGACACACTCATGCTACTCACACCCACACCTACACACACAGTCACACAAAGGGACACACACACTCACTCAAAAACTCATACTTACCCATATTCACACTCTCACACACTCACTAAAACACTCACACCCACACCTGACACACATACACACATGACCATACATGCTCCTGCTGCAGCCCACATGAAAACAACCTTCCTAGCTGCATTCTGTAGACACTCCATTACAAGGACACTGCCCTAGGGTTGAGAACCATGGTCTGGGAAGAGTATAGAATAGCATCCATCCCCGTAGGTGGAGACCACAGGGAGGAGCCCAGAGAAGAGGCTCGGAGGTCACAGAGGCTACTCTGGATGAGGGAGAATCCTTACTGCCCTGATTCTCAGGCCCTTCTACCTCCATTTCTTTTGGTATCTGTTCTGTTTCTGTTTGCATTTGTTTTGCTAGATTATTTCCTCAAACCCTCTTCTTGGACATTTTCTCAATCTATCTCCTCCTCCTCCTTTCTGTCTTGTTCTTTTCCTTATTCAGGATCTTTAGCGCCTCATAGTCTGTATTTTGATCATCAATAAGTAACTTCATCAAAGGATGAAAATTAGAACATCCTACCTACAGTAGACATTGACCTGGGTATTTAAAATTTCAAATTTTTTCATAAAACTGAAACTAACTGTATAGTTTGTCTTTTTGCTCTATTTTATGGACTTCAGAACAAGATCCCTAGATAGGACCCCCCCACTCCTGACCCTGACTTCATAGCAAGTGCAGATTATTAGGCCAGGGTGTGGTACCTACCAGCTCCCTCCTGGAATTCAGGATGCGCACCAGCCTGTAGGCCTTCGTGTCATTGCTCTGCAAGTTGAATATGTGTAAGGCATACTCCACAGTGGCAAGGAAGTAGCTCTGCATGGCTTTTTGGTTTTCACTCTCTGCTTCCTCTTCGGATCTTGACCCTTGAGTCACCAGGAACTGGGAACCTAAGAGAAGCAGCAGCAAGGCCCAGGGCAGAGCCTGCCCAACCTGCCAATGTGGCATGACTATGGATATCTGGGGACCCAGGGGCTTTGCCCTTCTAGTTCAAGCTCCCTCCAAACCTCCCTGGGCATTGGTCCAGTATAATAGCTTCAGAACAACTCCTCCTCTGTATATCCTCCCTGCTATCACACATTGTCCCTTCCCACACATCACCCTGCCTCCCCATTCCAAGCTGCATAATTGCCTCCTATCCAGAGACAGGAACAAGCCCAGGCAGGGTGGGTTGGAAAGAACCAGCAATGGGAGGGAGGGGTCCCCTGTAGCTGAGTCCCTGCCACAACATCCCTCTCAGCTCTTCGCTGGGCAGAGATATTATTTGGATGCCCCAGAATCAGAGGCTGAAACAAGGACACAAGAGCAAGAGGTGGAAGTGGAAGGTGACCCCAGGACTTAGCAGTAGGGGGAGGGCCACTGAGATAAGGACAGAGCCAAAAAGGACGAGTGATCAAGAGCCAAATTTGGGGGAGACAGAGGCAACCTGCACAGAGAAAATGGGTATCTTTGGAAGAAAGAAGCACTGAGGTCTTGATGAGTACAAGTGTCTGTGTCCCCCTCAGCTCCCCAGCCCCCCTTGAGTAGTAGAGCAGAGAAGGCTCACTGGCTCCTGGGATGATGCCAGGTCAGGGGAATTCAGGGTCCTGGAACCAGAAGCTTCCAGCTGAGCTCACTGCATCTCCCTTTGGACTTCTTGGCCCCTGGATGTGCTGCCATGTGCTCAGCCTGGGGCCTGGCTGGATGATGCAAGCACATGCGCTCCAAAGGTGTTGCAGCAGGGGTGAGCCTTGACACACACTGGGCCTATAGATCCCTTTGTAGGAGTTTGCTCTAGAAGAGGGAGGGTGGAGTGAGGGAGAAACAGACACAGAACAAAGCCAGTGAGCTCCCAGGGATGGCTGAGCTGTGACCATTAGGTGAGCATCAGTGCCCTCTCGTGGTGAAGGTCCTCAAGGCTCAGTGGACACAATTCCTGTGTGCAGAGTCTGGGTTCTAGAGAGGGACCCTCACAGCCTCCATCTGGAGCAGCAGATGGGGCTCTGGAAGGACTAAAGAGCACATCTTTCCAAACGAGGCTTCAGCTCTGTGCTTGTGAAAGGCTTCAGCATTTGTCTGCCACTACTTGTGAACTCAGGGGGACCAGAATGCCCTGAAAGGCCTGTGGACACCCAGAGCCCTGGGCCTTTCCCCAGCCAGAATTCTGACCCAGTCAGTCAGGCAGCCCTGGAAAGTTTGCATCTTCACCTCCTCCCAGGGACTTCACCTGCTCCCAGGGGATGCTGATGGTCCTAGTCTCTGGACCACATGTTGAGGGGCACAGTTCAGAGTGAGTCCCTGAAGGTGGGGGTGGGGGATGCAGCTAAATCACCAGGAGAAGTCACTCAAGTGTAAGGTAAGGTCTGGGGCTGAGGATGGCGTGTGGGAGCCACACTGGATCAGGGAAGGGGTCAGAACTCCATGTCTAGTGCAGGGTTTGTAGACCTCCCAGGCATCAGTGACCAGATGAACCTACAGACAGAGAGAAGACTGCTTTGAAGCTGACAGCCTGTCCTCACTGCACAAAGGTCCTCAGAGCTGGTGTCCTTCCCATGATTTGGGTCTCTCCAACCCAAGTTTTGCAATTCTAGGGTTGCCCACATTTAGGAAATGCTGCAATGTGCCCTCAGCTAATGCTCTCCCCTGAGAACTTCGTCTCCTTGTTCCAGGGAATGTGAGCATCCCTGCGTCTTATCCTCCATGGTTGTTTGTGATTTTTCTCTTTTGGCAAAGTTCATGGTCACTGTTTTATTGTCCCCCACCATACTGCATCCTGACAGGTTGTATTGTGTTATTTATAATGATAGTGATACTTTCATTGGTGTACACTCATCTCCAAACTGTCAGTTGTAGACATCAAATGTTATAGCTTTTGTATGTCAATCACACTTTAATAGAGCACATTAACCAAAACCAATTTAAAAAAAAAGGAAAGGAAAGGAAAGGAAAGAAAGAGGTCATATCATTTCTCAGATGGCTTTAAGTTTACACAAACTGAAGCTTAAGTGATATGGTTTTTTAGCCTGAGAATGATTGTGCATGTTTTGGGTTAGGATAGGAGTGTTTGCAATCATAAGGATGTCGCTGTGGATTTTCAGCTGTGGGGACAGGCTGTGGAGACCTGTGTGAAGTAGAATCCTGACACACATGGATAGATTGCAAGCGTCCCAACAGAACCAGCAAATGCCCACTGAGGCCACTCACACTTTGCCATAGAAAGGGTCCAAAGAACACAGGTCTGTCCTACATATGTCAATGTCTTCCCCATCCAAGGGAAGGCCCTCACATGATCTTACAGGAGGGATGATTTAGACCTCTGTGCATCACACGGGTCCTCACAGTGCAGCTAAGCGGAAGTCAGCATCTGGCCACATCCAGACCTGGGATCACAGGTGCATGGACACACTACTCTTACAAGTGTGTTTATACACTGGCCAAGTCCTTACTGGTCTGGAGTGGTCTTCCTTTCCAGGCTGAGAGCTACTAGCATATCAAGAAGGAATTAGAAGCATATTAAGCCAAGGAATGAGAAGAGTGAATATGTATCTTACCCTGTCAAAACCTGAAAGATATAGGCACAGACATTTTGTAGGCCCTGAGTAGACCCAGAGGTATATGATCCCCATCTGGGAGCATACAGCAGCCTGTCACAGCCTTCTGTCTGGCCACCCCTCCATCTGGGATCTGGGATGCCTTTTCTCTAGGGACTCCTATTCATCCTTCAATGCCCAGGCCAAATGTACTTTTTCTCTAAGGCTGTCTTAAGTCCCATGGCAAAACTTTGTCTCACTAACCTGAGTAATAAGTGCTTGTCTCCTGGGAGAAGCAGGACTTTTGTTAGGCCCACTTTTATGTTACTGGCACAGAGTGCCCCATACAGGTCACATAGGAAGGTTTCAGTAACTGCTCACTGAAATGGGCCTGATTCCTTCAACCAAAACCCTGTATTTCTAGAAGCATTCCTTTTGGAAATCAGGAAATGTCAGCAGTGGCCAGGACCAAACCACCAGCTCTTCCCTGTGGAGACAAAGGTGATGCAGCAGGCAAGCCGAAACCACCATCTCTGTCCCAGACACAGGCATGGCATTCCTCCCAGCTTCCTCTCTCTGACCTCACAGCTCAATACCTTCCAGGTGGTCTGACTCACTGCCCAGCCTAACTCTGCCCTACCTTCCAACTGTCCTGCACCATCTTGCCCAGGATTGCCCGTTTGGCTTCCAGACCACTTCCTAAGGGCCCTGTACCTCCAGCTTGACACCGCCTCATGGGGCCCCACCCAGATAACCTGAGATGCTAGGGTTCCTGTGCTGGGAAATAAGGTTGTGCCCAGAGTCCATGTGAGCAAAAGAGGAAAACAGGGGCAGAGAGAACCCCAGGACTCAGCACAGAATGGAGTGATCACAGTCAGGTCAAAGGAAAGCACCAAGGAGGCAGGAGACCTCCAGGCCTAGCAGAGCTGCTTCACACCTGTCCCTCCCATCCCTGGGGCTTCCATCTGGAGAGCTCTTCTTGCTTGAGTCTTCAGGAGACGTTAAGTCCTGATCATTTAAGGCAGGCATCTCATTTAGACTTCCAGCTAATTTAAATTGATAAAGAGGAGTAATAAAAACTGAATGTATAAATGGCAAAAGGAAGAATAAAAATATTAATATGACCACAAGATATGTGATGTCTCCACCAGAAAATCACTTGCAGCATGTGCAGATGGGAAGTCACTGGGGTGGTTTTCTCCTCCTTCCACCAATCCAGCCTGCTGTGTGGTTATGAGCCAGTGGTCTTACAGACCCACTTAGGAGAAACAGACCCACTGGCCCCTTGTCCCTGGGCAGCTGGGCTCCCACCAAGCCAGAGTGCTGCTCCACACCCCTCCATGGCTCATGGTTGCAAACCGTCCTTTGCCTTTCTTGTGACCAGAGCTGGCTGCCCCATCTCCTTCATTGCTGTCTACATGAAAAGAGAAGCTTTCTTTGCACTGTGGGCTATATACAGCTTGACCCTTGAACAACATGGGGGTTAGGGGCACTGACCCCCATGCAGTTGAATATCCATCTATAACTTTTGACGACCCCCCCTCAAACTTAGCTAAGGTTGTCAGGAAGTCTTACTGATAATTTAATAGTCAGTTAACATATATTTTGAGTGTTATACATATTAAATACTGTATTCTTACAATCAAGTCAGCTAGAGAAAAGAAAACATTAGTAAGAAAATCATAAGGACGAGAAAATATGTTGACAGCACCATACTGTGTTGTTAATTGGAGCAATCCCACCTATACGTGGACCCATGGAGCTCAAATGTATGTTGTTCAAGGGTCAGCTGTATATGGGCAAAGTGGATTTGAAAACTGAAACAAGAAGACGGAAAATCACCCAATCCTGTTATAAACATGCTTGTGGTTGTTGAGATCTTGTCTCCTAAAGCATCTTTCTCTGGCTTCCAAGACACCTTGAGCTCTCTCACTTTTGCTCAGTGCGGAACTGCACCCACCGTCTCCTTTGACAAGCCTGCTATGTGCCCAGAACAGAATTTCTCCTAACAGTGCCCATTATTTTTCTTTCCTGTGTACTTTAGTTTTTTTTTTAACTTCAAAATATTCTCCATAAATTTAAAAAGTATGAAATGGTACACAACCACTTTTACTAGGTAAAATGTAGGTTTGCCTCAGCAGAACTGAAATTCCAAATAACAGTGCCTTCAACAATCAAGAGGTTTTTTTTTTCTCGATACAGACAGTAGCTGATATTCACGTGGGCTCACTCTTGCCAGGTGCTGCCCCAGGCTCTCTAGAAGCATTGTCCCATTGAAACCTCACAGGGAGAAAGTCAGCCAGAATGATATATGTTATTAAGTGGCAGGCTTTTAGCATTTTGCATAAATAATATCATACTGCATTTCTGCAACTTGATGCTTTTATTCAAATCATATTGGTGAGGTCGCCCATGTGGGCACTTGTTGATCTAATGCATTAGAACCTTGCTGTAATTGACCACTGTTAATGAAATCATTCTCTGCTGAGTGACACTGGATTCACCTACTCTTTTACTATTAAAGTTGGACCAGCAACAGGCACCTTCTTCCTGGTATCCATGTGCACCTGTGTGAGTTACTCTAGGGTGGAAGGAATATTGGAAGGAATATTGCTGGGACTTGGGATAGCCCCTCCTACAGTTTTATCAGGGATCACCATGCTAATGATTTCTGTTGTTATTAAATTGAAGACAGCTCAGTATATCAACATTTTTGTTGAGGGTTTGTGCTCTTTTTATGTTTATTTTAAAAATCCTCTCCCATATTCTCCTATACTTTCTTTGAACTGTGTTATTTTCTTTGCTTTTCTCCTTTATGTGTGTGATCCAGCTGGAGTCTGAGTGTGTGTTAGGTGTGAGGTAGGGATCTAAGGCTTGACATCCACTCCTCCCCACCCCCTCCAGCCCTGGATGCACAGCTGGCTTTTCCAGCACTGTTCATGGAACAGTTCCTTCTTTACTCCCAGATTCTAATAGCCTGTCTGTCCTGTGGCCATTTTTTAAAACATGTTGGTTGCTTTTGAGTCTCTTTTTCTACTCTACTGGTGGGTGAAGAAGGTATAGGCCTAATATAAGAAGGTGATCATTTGACATTGGTCAGAAAGGGAGTATAATGTCAGGACACATTACTAGACCTAGGTCTTGCCTGCTACCTAGGGCTGCTCCCTGCCAGCTCCTAACTTGTGGTCAGGGAGCCAGTGGCCCTTCGTGATCTCCACTCAGACCCTGGCTTTGGGGAAGGGAGTTTGAGCTCAGGTTTTAGGAAGCCCTTCCTGGATTAGCCATTATAATTTAGTATCCCCAGGACCCAATCCTATAAGCTCCACCTTATTCCTTTATCATTTGGAAATATTAGATTTCTTCTTTTATCTTTTTCTGAATTTTTGTAGGTTTAATTCTTCAAGGAGTTTGTTTTCCTGGGAAGTTTTAACTTCCTCTTGGATGCAGGCAAGAACTTGCCTAGAAGAGCAAGAGAAAAAACTGGGGGTGCAGACTCAGAATATGGGTTGATTGAAAAGAAGCTGTATCATCATTGTATCCATTTATAGAAGCTGAAGGTTTTAGATGATTTGTATGGTTAATATGTTGTAGTTTATAGAAACCTTAGAAGGAGGCAAAGCAGAGTTGAGGAGGTCTTTGGAGTTGGACACACCTGAGTTTGGGTCCCATTTTGCACCTCTTGCTGGTTGCAGCACTGGGACACATTTTTACTTTACATGAGCTTCTGTTTCCACAACCATGAAATTAGAATTATCTGGTATCTTACCCAAGTGGTTGTTATGAAGTGAATGAGACAATGTACAAAAGACAATGACAGAATGCCTGGCAGAACTAGATGCTCAGCAAATTATATTTGTGGTGTTTGATTCTTCTCCTTATTGGAAAAGGATCCCTTAGGAGCCAAGCTTGTTTCTAACCATCCTCATCCCCAGCAGAAGGCAACTGAGCTAAGGTGTGCACTACATATTCTGAGCTGTGGGACTAGGGAACATGTAGAGGAGGCGGGGAGCAGAGGTTTCCATGGCTCTGTTACTATCAGGTTCCCTGGGATGGGGTGTGGACACAGGATGTGGCACTGTTGTTTGGCTTTAAGTTTAGACTTCTGGTCTGATTCATGTTGAGATAAGAGCTTAAGAAAACTTATTCTAGAGAATTAAATATGATTTTTTTTTTTTGAGAAGTTCTGGCCACCAAACTCACCCTCTTGAACTTCAAAGTGTTGAGAAGCTTGGGTTCAAGACCTTGTGTTCTGACCTTGCAACTGGGAAACCCCTGTCCCATACCCAGGCTTCCCAAGGCCCTTCCCCTCTTCCGTGGCATTGTCTTGTGTGAAGTTTACATGAAAGGCGTGTGCAATGAAGCTGTGTGGCCTCTCACAACACCAGCTAACTGCTGTCTCATACAGTACCCGTGTTCTCTGCCCCAGTGTTGAAGTCCAAGAGGACTTGGGTTCTTCTTGTTTTCTACTGGGAGCAGGTTTTATTGCATTATAAAATAAGGCCTAAGCAACAGATGCAATCATTGGCTGAGGCCCTTGAAACCTTCTGTCCAACCACTCTGTTTTATTTTATGCTGGCCTTTTGTCACGGAAGCCCTGTCTGCACAGCCTGTCAGGGTTGTCCTGCCTTAGACATTTTACTCACATTGTGCACAGTGTCCTCAATTCTTTTCATTTTGACAGTTTTTGGGCAATGTTTACTGCTGCTTCTTTCAAAACAGTCTCTTTAAACCTGGCCAATTTGACAAACGTGTCCTTTTTGCCTTCCTTAATGGCTCTCCAGGCATGGACAACGGCTGCTTTCTCCTTGAAATGGTTCCATTCAGTGTTCTTTTTGGGTATCTTGAAACAGTTTCCAGTGACTCAGCCAAATTTCCACTTCCTCAAATAGCATTTGGAGATCAACCACAAATGTCCAACACTGGCACTTATTTTGGAAACATAAAACAGACAAATCGCTGCAAAGATAACACCCCTTTTGGGGGGACAAAACACTAATTCAGTCCAGTTTCCACCTTTTTGTTTTTCCAGACACATCAGCTGCTTTTGACTAAGTGAATGTCGTTCTTAAGCCTCATTGCAACCCATGTGAATTTAGGCTAAAGAATTAGGTTTGGGATATATATCTCCAATGTCCACACACAGTGGTTCAAGTTAAAGGATAGCATATAGTAGAATTGAAATAGAAATATCAAATATGGGAGATGGGTTTGTGCCTGTTTGGATCAATTGCCACCTTTCATATCAGAGATCAGACAAATCTTGTCCAACGCTGACAAATACAGTTAGAGCGGTATAAGCCTATAGCCTAGACAAGTCATAAGGGAAGACACGAGAAGAACTGGAACATAGCAGCCTGCTCTGGGGGCCAGGACAGTAGCATGGAGCAGATGAGACTGTTGTTTTTCCTCTTAAACTCATCTGCACTTCCTATTATGTGCAGATATTACTTTGACAAAAATAAAATAGTGGTTCTCAGCTTTTTTTTTGCATCCTCCTGACTGTAAAGGAAAGCTGTCAGACTTAATAGAGTGATGAAGGTTGGGGGCCAGGGACAAGAGGGTAGGGTAAGGTGAGAGAGTATCTTAAGGGATGCTCTGACCTCCTTAGGGGTGCTTCCTCTTCCTCAGAGGGTGTTCTATCCTCCTTAGGGGTTGTTCTGTTCTCCTTAGGGGTACCCACGTGAGAAGCAGGACAGGACAGGACAGCTCCTGGAAAACCCAGTGAGTCATTCGGTGAGTAATTCGTGGCACTTGTCTTTAGATTTTCCAATTAAATGGTCTAAGATAACCATGGGGAGTTCTTCATTCACTACCACATGTTTCAAGAGCCTAAAGCCTGGGTCTTCACAGTCAAATTCTAAGGTTGTAGAGTCTGCCTTCCTGCTTCCCAGTCTAAACCCACTTCTCTGCTCCTGTCTCTGTTTCTGGACATTCTTCCTCAGAGGTTGCACATTACCCTGTCTCATGAGATTGCAAGATTGTTTTGCAATTGAATTCACAGCAACATTTACTCACTCTAGCACTAAAAAAAAACAACAAAAAAACACAAACAAACAAACAATAAAAACCAACCAACTGAAAAAACAAAAAAACCCAAGAAACCAAAGAAATCCTTAGTGAAATCTCAGAGCACTGATTTCAGCCCCAGCACAGGTGTGCTCTGGCCACAGAGACTTGCCTGTTCTACTATGTCCTTATATTGGTATTAAAGTCCTGGAGATGTGACCAATCTCAAAGTCTACTTGGGTTCTGGAGGGGATGGTCAGGGACTATTTGGTCCAATCCTCCCTATGCCAAAAGGAGACCATCAAGCTCCACCAGACCCTACAACTTCAAATTGCAAGTTACTTTCAGTGTACTCTGCTCATCTTTCTTTGGCATTGCCAACAATCTGAAATCTGACTCCCTGCCAGAAACACCTGGAGAGCTTAAAAATGTATATATATTCTGAGGCCTTATCTGATAGAGTCAGACCCTCTGGCAGTGGAGCCTAGGAACCTGCATTTTTAACAAATCCTTCAGGTGATTCTGATGCAGCAGCAAGGGCATCATCTACAGGCCAGCCTTTGGAAACCACTGAGAAGAAAGTCTCAAGGGTCCTCTGAGTTCTCATGATCTTTTGAGTCAATGAATGCATCCTTAACACAGGGCAACATGCCAGTAGGAGGAGGATCTGAAGGATCTTCAGGGTTGCCCACAGCTCACAGCATGTCACTTACTGCAACACACCCATCCATAGGGAGTGTCATGCCCATGCCATATCTCTTGCAAGTTGTGATTGCTTTTGGGACCTGAAAGGAGCTCTTATGGGAAGAGCACACACTGGTCCTGCCCCTCACTGTGACTCCTTTGTGTCCCAGCCCAGCAAGTCCTTGCAGGAAGAGCTCAAGGCCTCTTGTGGAAGGTGAGAATCCTCTTCAGAAATCCACACTCCAAATCCTGCTCTGCACACCCCAATCTTGGTGATGTGTAAGACCTTGTCCTTTTGGGAAACTGTTTTTGGCATGAGGTAAGACTTCAGTGTCTGCAAGTATGAAGATGTGACTGATGCAAGAAACACTCTAGGGGAAAAATAAATTTGCCTCAATTTAGAGGGTTTTTTCTATGCCATTTTTATTGTGGTAAAATGTACATAACATAAAATTTACTATCCTAACCATTTTTGAGTGTACAGTTCAGTGCCAGTAAGTACATTCACATTGCTGTGAAACCATCACCATCATCATCTTCAGAACTTATTCATTTTCCCCATCCATACACAGTTCCCATTTTCCCCTCCCCCCAGCCCTTGACAACCACCACTCTGCTTTCCATCCCTATGAATTTGACTACTCCAGGCCCCTCATATAAGTGGAATCATAGAGTATTTGTCTTATTGTGACTTAGCATATTATCCTCAAGTTTCATCCCTATAGCAAGTCAGAATTTCTTTCCTTTTTAAGGCTGAAAATATTCTATTGTATATATACACCATATTTTGTTTATCCATTCATCTGCCCATGGTCACTTGGATAGCTTCTACCTTTTGGCTATTGTGAGTAATGTTGCTATGAACATGGAAGTACAAATTTTCTTTGAGTCTCTACTTCCAATTTTTGGAGGTATATACCCGGAAGTGGAATTGCTGTATTATTTGATGACTCTATTTTTAACTTATTGAGGAACTACCACACATGTCATACCATTTTCCATAGTGGCTATACCATTTTCCATTCCCACAACAGTGCACAAAATTTCCAATTTCTCCACATCCTCACCAGCACCGATTATTTCCCATTTTTTGTTGTTGTTTTGCTTTTTTTTAAATTAATACTCATCTTAATGGGTGTCAAATGGTGTGTCCTGTGGTTTTCATTTGCATTTCCCTAATGATTAGTGAATGCTGATCATTTTTTAATGTGATTATTAGCCATTTGCATATTTTTTGAAGAAATGCTTATTAAAGTCTTTGTCCATCTTTAAATGGAGTTTTTTGTTGTTGTTGTTGAGTTGTAGGAATTCTTTATATATTCTGGAAATTAATCTCTTTCAGGTATATGATTTGCAAATATTTTCTTTTGTTGTATGGATTGCTTTTTCATTTTGTTGATAGTGTCCTTTGATGCACAAAACTGTCCAGTTTATTTGCTTTCTTTCTTTGGTCCCCTGTGCTTTTGATGTCATATCCAAGAAATCATTGCTAAATCCAATATCTTGAAGATTTTCCCCTATATTTCCTTCTGAGAGTTGTATAGTTTTAGCTTTTACATTTAGGTCTTATAACCATTTTGAGTTAAATTTTTGTATATGGTGTTTGGTGAGGCCCAACCTCATTCTTTTGCATATGGATATCTAGTTTTCCCAACTCTTTGGGTATTCTTGTCTTGTTTTAGCCATTTATTGAAAAGAATGTCTTTTTCCAACTGAGTGGCTATTGGTACCTTTGCCAAAAATCATTTGACCATATATGCAAAAGTTTATTTCCAGGCTCTTCTTTTTATTCCATTGATCTATAGGTCTTTTTTTTTTAAGATTTTATTTATTTATTTGAGAGAGAGAGCACAAGAGGGGGGAGCGGGAGAGGGAGAAGCAGACTCCCTGCTAAGCAGGTAGCCCGATGCGGGACTCGATCCTGGGACTCCAGGATCATGACCTGAGCCGAAGGCAGTCGCTTAACCAACTGAGCCACCCAGGCACCCTATAGGTCTTTCTTTCTTTCTTTTTTTTTTTTTTAATGATTTCATTTATTTATTTATTTAACAGAGAGAGAGAGAGAGCGCACAAGCAGGGGAGCAGCAGAGAGAGAGAGAGAAGCAGGCTTTTTGCTGAGCAGGGAGCCTGATGCGGGGCTTGATTCCAGGACCCTGGGATCATGACCTGAGCCGAAGGCAGATTAACAGACTGAGCCACCCAGGTGCCCCATATACCATATCTTCTTTTTTTTTTTTTTATTCTTATGTTAATCCCCATACATTACATCATTAGTTTTAGATGAAGTGTTCCATGATTCATTGTTTGTGCATAACACCCAGTGCTCCATGCAGAATGTGCCCTCCTCAATACCCACCACCAGGCTAACCCATCCTCCCACCCCCCTCCCCTCTAGAACCCTGTTTGTTTTTCAGAGTCCATCGTTTCTCATGGTTCGTCTACCCCTCTGATTTCCCCCGCTTCATTCTTCCCCTCCCGCTACCTTCTTCTTCTTTTTTTTTTCTTAACATATATTGCATTATTTGTTTCAGAGGTACAGATCTGAGATTCAACAGTCTTGCACAATTCACAGCGCTTACCAGAGCACATACCCTCCCCAGTGTCTATCACCCAGTCACCCCATCCCTCCCACCCCAACCCCACTCCAACAACATTCAGTTTGTTTCCTGCGATTAAGAATTCCTCATATCAGTGAGGTCATATGATACATGTTTTTCTCTGTTTGACTTATTTCACTCAACATAATACCCTCCAGTTCCATCCACGTCGTTGCAAATGGCAAGATCTCATTCCTTTTGATGGCTGCCTGTAGGTCTTTCTTTATGTCAGGACCACACTGCTTTGATTATTGCAAGTTTATAGTCAGTTTTGAAATTAGAAAGTGTGAGAACTCCAACTTTGTTCTTCTTTTTCAAATTTGTTTTGTTTATTTAGGGTCCCTTAAAATTAAATGCATTGTAAGATGATTTTTTCTATTTCTGCAAAACATCATTGGGATTTTGCTAGGGATTGCTCTGAATGTTTAGATTGTTTGGGACAGTAATGCCATCTTAACAATATTGTCATCTCTTCTAGAGCACAAGATGTCTTTCATTTATCTGTGTCTGCTTTAATTTCTTTTATCAACACACTGCAGCTATCAGTATATAAGTCTTTGCTCTTCTTAGTTTATTTCAAAGTGTTTTATTATTTTTGATGCTTTTTTTTCTCTTTCCTCCAAAACAATTTTATTGGGTAGATGTCCACATTACACTCCTATTTCTAAAAATAAAATGGTTTTCTTTCTTTTTCAGATTGTTCATTGTTAGTGTATAGAATACAAATGATTTTTTATTTTTATTTTGTATCCGCAACTGCTGAATTTATTAGTTCAAATATGTGTGTGATCTGTAGGGTATTATACATATAACATGTCATCTACAAACAGGGATAACTATACTTCTTCCTTTCTAATATGAATGGTTTTGTCTTTTTTTTCTTGATTCATTGTTCTGGCTAGAACTTCTAGTACTGTGTTGAATAGAAGTTGGAAAAGCAGACATCCTTGTGCTGTTCTGATCCTAGAGAATAAGCTTTCATTCTATCACCATTGAGAATGAGGTTAGCTGTGGGCTTTTCCTGTAAGACCTTTAGTATGTTGAGGTAGTTTTCTTCTATCTCTGTTTTGCATTTTTTTATCATAAAAAAAGGTACTGAATTTTTAAAAGAGATTTTGTTATTTAGAGTAGTTTTAGGTTCACAGCAAAATTGAGCAGAAGATACAGAGATTTCCCATTTACCCTCTGCCCCCACACATGTGCCTCCCACATCAACAACACCCCCACCAGAGTGGTTCAATTTTTTTTACAACTGATGAACATACATGGACACATCATTATCCCACAAAGCCCAGAGTTTCATTCTGTGAGTTTGGACAAATACATGTATCCACCATTATGGTATCACATGGCGTGGTTTCACTGCCCTAAAAATCCTCTATGCTCTGTCTTTTTATTCCTGTTTCCTCCTTAATCCCTGGAAACACTGATCTTTTTCTTGCCTTTATAGTTTTGCTTTTTCCAGAATGTCATCTAGCTGGAATCCCGGTGTGTATGTAGCCCTTTCAGATTGGTTTCTTTCACTTACTCATAGGCATTTAAGTTTTCCCTATGTCTTTATAGCCTTGATAGCTCATTTTCTTTTAGGAATACATAATATTCTGTTATGTGGATGTACCCAGCATGTTTATCTATTCACCTACTGAAAGGTGAATGTCATTTGTTCCTGGGCTTTTCTTTGTTAGGAAGTTTTTGATTACTGATTCAATCTTGAAAATTGTCTTAATGTTGTTGGTGGGGGGTGGTGAGGGAAGAAAAGAAAGAGGAGTCAATGTAGTTTTCAGTTTGGGTAGCAAGGAAAAGGATGGTTCCATTAATAGAGATGAGGAAATTAGGGAAAGAAAGTGATTTGTGACAAAGAAAGGAAAAGAGAAAGAAGGTAAATTAAAAAAAAAAAAGAGGTAGGTTGAGAGGACAGGAGGGAGAGAGGGGAAAAAAGATGTATGGCTGTAGTAGCACGTGGCATGCTATAACCCACTTAGTTGTCCTATCCTTGTTGCCTTCAGAGGGAATGTACTGAAATAATGTAAGTAAATTTGGTCATTCAGTAAAAGTCAGTTCTTTTGGTCTATATCAGTAACCCTTCCCAATTAAAGCTAAGAGAGGGCTACACAATCTTCCTTTCCTCCCAACCTTGTCACCCAGTTATAGAAACAAGCCTCGATCCAACTCTTCCAAACATTCACACATTAATGTGCAGGCACCAGACAGTCCTGTGGTTTCTCCTGTAGCTCACTCTCCATCCTCTAGCTGGTGTTTGCTTGAGAGGGTGACTCCAGGATGAAGACATTCTGTGGATCAGACTGGCATTCCCTGGGATTGGCTCAGCATGGGGATCACCAGGAAGTGGAGTGTCACATGGCCAGCACAGCCATCCTCTTTGAGCATTGCCCCAAGATGCTGGGGGTTCCTGGGCTTGTCTCGTTTATCCAAGGGTGGCCAACTCTGTGCAAATTTTTTTCAGCCAAATCTCATTATGATTTCTACACACACAAAAGTAAATTCTATCAGCTTTTTTGCTGATTAAACCTTCTGGTGTAGGTTTCAATAATGGCAGATGTTAACTTGTCTGCCATTTTGCTAATTAGTGACTTCTGATTCCAATGAATCACCTTGAGATGGAGATTTCTGATGGAGCGCTGAACATTCACAGCTGTTTTTAGTTTGTGGAGAGTTTATCTCTGTGAACGCATACACTTCCCACTGTTTATGCCAAAGTATTTTGAAATGCATTACCACATTGACCAACACTGTCTAATAGAAATATGTGAGTCATGTGTGTAATCTCAAATTATCTTGGAGCTGCATTTTCAAGAGTAAAAAGAATCAGGTGAAGTTAATTTTAATAATATATTTTATTTAACCAAATGTATCCAAAGTATTATCATTTCAAATGTAACAATATAAAAATTATTTAATTAGATGCTCTGTAGTATCACGTTTATCTTGATTCAGACACTAAATTTCCAGCAGTTAAATTTGAATGCAGTCCTACCAAAACAACAAAGTTGTGTTTAATGAAAAAAGTTTTATTCTACTCAGTTTTAAAATTTAAAACAAAATTAAATAAATTAAAGATTCAACTACTCAGTCACACATGCTACAGTTCAAGTACTCAATTGCCACAAGTGGATAGAAAACATGTCCATCATCACAGGGACCTGTTAGATGGCCCCAGGACAGACAGGTTGATGGGAAGACAATATAATCTCTGTTTCTCAGTGGGGACCTCAGACTTAGGATATTTTCATCACCTCCTTGGGTTGCCCAGGTTTCCATGTGAGTTGGATGACTTTCTTTTCTCTACACCCAAATGAAATTCTCCAAGAACAGGTTGGGAATGGTATTTGAACTAGAGATGTGGAAATAGCATTCATCTGAAAGGATAGGCTTATTGCATTTTTAAAACCAAATAAGAGCTCTGAGAGAGAAGGGAAAAAAGAAAAGCAGAGCTTCAAGGCCATTTGAAACAGGACAAAAGGAAGAAAGAATTGTCAAAGGAGAAAAATATCAGAGGGAAAGAATAAGGGCTCCACTTGGGGAAGGGGGTTAATTTTATAGGCAGAGGAATGCCCTGCCTGCATATTTTCAAACACAGGTAAGAATGTTAAGGTAAAAGGTAAGGAAGAAGAACCTTAGGGAATTAGGGGGAAATATGGTTATTCCCATGGAAATAGAACGTGCTTGCCTTTGTTAAGTTTCTTTGTCCTAGCTGGAGGGAACAGTGGATAAAATAACAGATATGATCACTTGGAGTTTTAGTTAATCTGTGGCCCACAGGAGAATTCCTTATGTGAAAATGTAGAGTCAAAGGGCAGATAGATGTATCTGGAATGATAGGACTGTTGCACCACACCTGGTCTGCTCTGCCAGGGAGTTTTCACTTGTCTGACTCCTACTCACCCTCCTTTGGGGTGCTGACTCACACATCATAAAACCCTGGAACTATATACCCTAATTTCTTTGAGATATAATGTCTCCTGCCTTCCCAAGCCAAAGAAGGGTCTAACCCATCAGAGAGCCAACCCCCCTTTCTCCCTCTCCTTTCTTCATATACACATATTTAAAGAAGGAACAAAACTATCAAATGGTGTGGGGCGCCTGGGTGGCTCAGTCGTTAAGCATCTGCCTTCGGCTTGGGTCGTGATCCCAGGGTTCTGGGATCGAGCCCCACATCGGGCTCCCTGATCCGTGGGGAAGCCTGCTTCTCCCTCTCCTACTCCCCCTGCTTGTGTTCCCTCTCTCACTATGTCTCTCACTGTCAAATAAATAAATAAAATTAAAAAAAAAACAACTATCAAATGGTGGAAAATATTTTGCACACATGCAAGCTGAGTTTGAATTTATTTATTTATTTATTTTTTAAAAATTTAAATTCTAGTTAGTGAACATAGAGTGCAATATTGGTCTCAGGAGCAGAATCTAGTGATTCATTACTGACATAAAACACCCAGTGCTCATCATAACAAGTGCCCTCTTTTTTTTTTTTTAAAGATTTTATTTATTTATTTGACAGAGAGAGACACAGCAATAGAGGGAACACAAGCAGGGGGAATGGGAAAGGGAGAAGCAGGCTTCCCGCTGAGCAGGGAGCCCGACGTGGGACTCGATCCCAGGACCCTGGGATCATGACCTGAGCCGAAGGCAGACGCTCAACGACTGAGCCACCCAGGCGCCCAACAAGTGCCCTCTTTAATACCCATCACCCATCTAGCTCATTCCCCACCCACTCCCTCCAACAACCCTCAGTTTGTTCTCCATAGTTAAGAGTCTCTTATGGTTTGTTTCCCTCCCTCTCTCTCTTCTGCACAGAGAAGGAAACAATCAACAAAACTAAAAGGCAGCCTAGGGAATGGGAGAAGATATTTGCAAATGACCTATCTAATAAAGGGTCAGTATCCAAAATTTATAAAGAACTTATCAAGCCCAGTACCCCAAAACCAAAAAATCTAGTTAAGAAATGGGTGGAAGACATGAATAGTCACTTTTCCAAGGAAGACATCTAGATGGCTAACAGACATGAAAAGACGTTTAACATCACTCATCATCAGAGAAATACAAATCAAAACCATGATGAGATACCACCTCATACCTCTCAGAATGGCTAAAATTAACAACACAAGAAACAAGAGATGTTGGAGAGGTTGTGGAGAAAGGGGAACCCTCTAACACTGTTGGTGGGAATGCAAACTGGTACAGCCACTCTGGAAAACGGTATGGTGGTTCCTCAAAAAGTTAAAAATAGAACTACCATATGACTCAGCAATTACACTACCAGGTATTTATCTAAAAGATACAGACATAGTGATTTGAAGGACCACACACACCCTAATATTTATAGCAGCCATGTCTACAATAGCCAACATATGAAAAGAGTCCAAATGTCCACTGGTGGATGAGTGGATAAAGAAGATGTGGTATATATACACAGTCAAATATTGCTCAGCCATCAAAAAGAATGAAATCTTGCCATTTGCAATGACATGGATGAGCTAGAGTGTATTATGCTAAGTGAAATAAGTCAGTCAGAGAAAGACAAATACCATGTGATCTCACTCCTATGTGGAATTTAAGAAGCAAAACAGAAGAACATGTGGAAAGGGGAAAAATAAAATTTTTAAATGTATCTTGAACAAGGGGCTGCAACTGCATTCTCCAGTTGTCAGCGACTTCTGCCTCTTGGCCTCAAAGGTCCCCTCCAAGTGTGCTGTGATGCAGGCACGGAGCCTCTGTAGCACTTTTCTGCCAGCTGCTGGGTTGGGGTGGAGGGCAGGGTGGCACCAGCAGGAGACTGCCAGGTGAGAGGAGGCAGGAGGAAAGACATCTGAAAAGAGATTGGTCTCAGAAGGCTCTGCATATCCCAAGGAACTAGATCTAAGACAGACAAGAGCAGGAAGATATTTCACGGAGGTGGAGATTCCACCCTTGATTCTAATTCCGATATAAGGGTGATGGTACATTTTGCATTCATATAAGGTCAGTTCAGTTTAATTTCATGTACAGCGAAGTATAACTTATAGAATATAGGAAGCAGAGACACTCATATATATTTTATTTATGTGAATAACAATTGTGTCCATTTGCTCACTCTTCCTATATTATATCTATTCTCTTTAATAATAGAAGTCTTCAGCTGTGACTTGGCACATGACCATCTGCCTGGACACCAGCTCCCAGTCCCCTTGCAGCTGGGTGTGACCCAGTGAGTCCTGACTGGCTGAGGGTGTGGACCCCTGAGGATCTCTCACTGATCTTTATTCCCC
Organism: Mirounga angustirostris; assembly: GCF_029215605.1. Classification (NCBI taxonomy): domain Eukaryota; kingdom Metazoa; phylum Chordata; class Mammalia; order Carnivora; family Phocidae; genus Mirounga; species Mirounga angustirostris. The sequence continues at coordinate 90,049,883 of NW_026991718.1, read as the reverse complement.
TTTACCTTTTATTTGATATATTTTCAAACTTACAAGGAAGCTATAAACATAGTACAAAAACTCCCGTATACCCAGATTCACCAATTATTAACATTTTTTGCTATACTTTTATTTTTTCTTTGCATATGTATTTTATAATGATGTATCCCTAAATACTTTAGTTGTGTTTTCTAAAGACATGGACACTCTTTTCATAAACACAAGACAATTATAAATATCAGGACACTTAACCTTGATACAGCATTAATTGTCAATCTACAGCCCATGTACAGATTTTGTTCAACTCATGTCCATCATAGAAATTATTTTACCAGTCCAAGATGCAATCTAGAATCACCCATTGCATTTATATTATTTTTTCCAGCTTTATTGAAATACGATTGGTATACAAAAATGCACATAATTAATATATATACCTTGGTGATTTTGGACATATTCTTACATCTGTGTTACCATCACTACAATCCAGGTAATAAACCTATCTGCCACCTCCCAAAATTTTCTGTGCCCCCCTTCTTTTGTGGTAAGAACACTTAAAATGAGATCTACTCTCTTAACAAATTTTTAAGAACACAATACCTTATTGCTGACTATAGGCATTATGTTGTGCAGCAGATTTCTGGAACTCACTTGCCTTGTAAAACTAGCTTTCTACCCTTTGAACAGCAACTTATACCCGCCCCCCACACACCATCTCCCAGAAACCATCATTCTATTGTCTACCTCTATACCTATGACTATGTTAGATGCCTCAGATAAGAGGAATCATGCAGTATTTGTCCTTCTGTGAGTAACTTATTTCATCTGGTATAATGTCGTCTAGATCCATCCATGGTGTCACAAATGGTAAGATTTACTTCTTTTTAAAAGATGAATAATAGTCTACTGTGTGTGTGCGTGTGTGTGTGTGTGTACCGTATTTTCTTTATCTATTTATCTGTTGATGGATATTTAGGTTGTTTCCATATCTCGGCTACTGTGACTAATGCTGCCATGAACCCAGGAGTGCAGATATGTCTTTGAGATCCTGATTTCAATTATTTTGTATATATACCTAGAAGTAGGATTTCTGGACCATACGACAGTTCTATTTTTAATTTTTTGAGGAACCTACATACTGTTTCCCACAGTGGTCGTATCATTTTACATTACTACCAACACTGTATAAGTTCCAATTTCACTATAACCTCCCCAACAATTATCTTTTGTGCTTTTTTTTTTTGATAATAGCTATCCTAAGGGATGTGAAGAGATATCTCATTGTGATTTTTATTTGAATTTCCCTGATGCTTAGTGATGGTGGGCATCTTTTTATATAACTGTTGACTATTTGTATGTATATTCAAGTTCTTTGATCATTTTTAAATTGGATTATTTATTTATTTATGCTATTGAACTGTATGCGTTCCTCATGAATTGTAGAAATTAACCACAATATCAGATATATGGTTTGCAGTTGGTTTCTCCCATTCTGTAGATTGCCTTTTCACTCTGTTGATTGTTTCATTTGTTGTGCAGAAGCTTTTCAGTTAGTCTCACTTCTTTTTTTGTTTTTGTTTTTGTTGTTTGTGCTTTTGGTGTCACATTCAAAATACTATTGCCAAAGACCAATGTCAAGTAACTTTCTGTAATGTTTTCTTCTAGGAGTTTAGGATTGCAAATCTATGTTCAACCATTTAATCCATTTTTAGTTAATTTTTGTTATGGTGAAAGATAAGGGTCTGATTTCATTCTTTTGGATGTGGATATCTGGTTTTCTCAGCACCACTTATTGAAGAGAATTTCTTTTCCAATTGTTTATTCTTAGTATCCTTGTCAAAAACCAGTAGAATGCATACATGTGGGTTTATTTGTGAGCTTTTTATTGTTCCATTTATAAAATAAATATGTTTATTTTAAACCAACACCATGCTGTTTTAATTAATATAGCTTTGCAAGGTTTTGAAACCAGAAAGTGTGATACCTTCAGCTTTGTTCTTCTTATTCAAACTTACTTTGCCTGTTAGGGATCTTTTGCGGTTCCTTAGGAATTTTAGGATTGTTTTTTCTATTTCTGTAAAAATGTATTTGGGATTTTGATAGGGATTACATTGGACCTGTAAACTGCTTGGGTAATATGGACATTTGAACAATACTAATTCTTCCAATCCATGAACATGGAAGGTTTTTCATTTATTTGTTTCTGCTTTCATTTCTTTCATTAGTATTTTATAGTTTTCAGTGTACATGTCTCTCACCTCCTTGGTTAGGTTTATTTCTATTTTATTCTTTTTGGTACTCTTGTCAATGGAATTTTTTAAATTTCTTTTTTAGATAGTTCAGTATTGGTGTATAGAAATGCAACAGACTTTTGTGTGTTGATTTTGTATTTTGTGACCTTGCTGAGTTTACTTATTTGTTCTAATAGTTGTTGTTGAGTCTATATGGTTTTCTACATATTTCTGATATTTATTACTGAGGACATCTTGCCATCATTATAAGAACCATGAGAACCAGTACAACCATAACATTGGTTTTGAAAAGCAAACTTGGGCCCAGGTGAATGTCTTCACATAATTTTTAGCCCATATTATTGCACAAAACAGCCATCTTGCAGATGTCACTGCACTCCTTGCTCTAATTATAAATTTTTTTTTTTATCTTCTCAGTGATATCACTGTAAAACTAAATAAAGGTCAGGAATGCCACTGGAAGGTCTGTGTGTGGAACATTCTGTTCCTAGAATGAGATTTCTTTAGAAACGTAAGCAAGAACAGAACTGTTTTGGAAAACTTTCTTCAGATTAGCTTTCAAACCAAGAACAGAGGACGAATGAGAACAAAAAGGAAGAAAATCAACAGTAAGGTTAAATTTTATGTATCTACTTGACTAAGGTTATGGTGCCCAGTTGTTTAGTCAAACCCTAGTCTAAATATTGCTGTAAAGGTATTTTTATAAATATGATTAACATCTGCAGTTAGCCGAATTTAAGTAAAGGAGATCACCTTTAACAATGTCAGATGAGCCTCATCCAACTAGTTTAGTGCCTTAAGAGCAAAATCTGAGGTTTCCAGGAGAAGAAGGAATTCTGCCTTAAGGTAATAATGTAAATTCTTCCTGAGTTTCCAGGCTGCTGGTCTGCCTGACAAATTTCAGACTTACTAGCCCTTATAATCACAAAAGTCAATTACTTAAAATAAATCTCTTAATATATATACATAGGTCTTATTGACTCTGCTTTTCTGGAGAATAGTAACTGATACACTTACTAATTTAGCTAAAGGAAGAGTCTTTCCTAGGAATTTAAGTGCCTGGACCAATGAGACGGACATGAAGCACAAAGTGGATTTGAAGGCCAAGATAAGGAGATGGGGAATAATGTGGATCCAATTGCTCTTGAAAAGTGAGGGAAACATGCTATTATGAATTAGAAACAGTGGCTGGAGCCAAAGACATCCCACAGATGAAGAGAAGAGAGGTCTCAGGACAGACTAGAATGACACCTTTAGAGGAGGGGGAAGATTCAAAACTACTGGGGCTAGGGGTAGTGCACAAAGAATACCCATAATTGAGAATAATTGAGAGACTGTCCCCTAAAATTGTGAGAGTCACCTGAGGACTATGACTTTAGCAGTCTGGGTAGGGCCTGGGGATCAGCTTGTGTCCAAAGTTCTTGGGTGATTCTATGTACAACCAGGAGTAAGGATGACAGCTAGGTCAGATTTGCCCATCAATTTCACCAACCTAAACTCATCAGAGCTCCCTTGCTGGATTTCCAGGTTGATGCGGACACAACAGGTGGAAATACAGGTTTGCTTCAGCTCCAGGGGAGTGTGCTTGATGAACTACAGGAAACTAAGGGAGGGTGTGGCAGAGACAGGATACACTCACCACAGGCAGCTGGGGTTAGTGGACACTGTGATGGGAAATGTCTCCTTAGATGCAAGTTATCCATCTCAGGAAGGGAGAATGGACAAGACTTGTTTCAATAGGAGACGACTTTGACAAACTAGCAGTTACAGATTTATATCCTTCCATAGGGTACCCCTCAGGCAAAATGTGGTGTAAGAACAGGAATTGAGTGGGGTTTGAAAGCAAGGAGAAAAATAAAGGCAAGAAAGGGAGGCACTCAATCTGGCAAATAACAAGCCCCACCAGAGTTACGAAAGTTTAGTGACCACTCTGAGAAGCAGGTGAAGCAATCAAAAATTTACCTGATCCTTACTAAAAGACAAAGGCAAGAGTGAGAAATTCTGCTTCAGTTGGTGACTGACCATTCCTGAAGTGAAAGCAGTGGTTCTCAAACTTTAGTCTGCGTCAGAATCACCTAATTACATAATATATAAATTGGTTACATATTTCTGTGTAACAAATTACTGCAAAACTTCTAAGCTTAAGACAGTAAGCATTTATTATCTAAGTTTATATGGGTCAGGAATACATATACTACTTAATTGGGTGCCCCTAGCTTAGGGTCTCTATGAGGTTACAGCCAAGCTGTTGGCCAGAGATGCAGTCTCTGGTGGAGGCCTGTCTGGTGGGGGTAGGGGGCCGGGGCGGGACTGCAGCCAAGCTCCCTCACATGGCAGCCGGTGAACCTTGGTTCCTCATCATGTGAGTGCCTCCACAGGCTCCGTGAGTGTCCTTACATCACAGCAGCTAGTGATCTGAGAGATAGAGAGCCAGGGAGTGCCCAAGATGGAAGCCACAGTTTTTCTAGAGTGTACAGACTAGGTTTGCCAGTGACATCTCTTCACTTCTTCTGAAGCCTTTTCATTACAAACTAGTCACTAAGACCAGCCCATGCTCAGGGGAAGAGGACTGATTAAACAGACTGAAGACCAGGAGAAGGAGATCATAGAAGCCATCCAGGAAGCTGCCTAACACAGTTTATTAATACATAGATTATTGGACCCTCCCCCAGAGTTTCTGATTCAGCAGGGCTGGGGTGGGCCCTAAGAATTTGCATTGCTAACAAATATCTGGCTGTAGTTACTGCTGCTGCAGCTGATGCAAGAACCACACTTTGGGAATTGCTGCTTTGAAAATCCTACACCCAATCATACTGAGAATCAGGCTTCAGCTGCTGCAGGAAGTTGGACTTCACCCAGGCACTGAGACTGGGAATCTCAGTGGCTCAGATTCTGGCTGAGTCTGAGCTGAATAAGAATTTGGGGAGGACAGTTTATAAACCTTAGCTTAAAATTTTTGGATTTTTCAACTCACGCAAGAACAAGAGAATTCTGCCTGGGGCTTTAATTCCTTTGGATTTTAACAGTTTAGGAGTTCAACTTGCAAGGGGGATTAGTCTTGAACTTTAATTTTTCCTGGGACTGAGATAATGACGGTGGGGATGTGGTGGGAAATTTCTATGTTGGCTTGTAATTAGAGTACAATTGTTTAATTGTACTTGCTTAATTTTGTTGAGGCTTGATTGGACAATGTGGCCGGAAATTATGTGAAATGGGAAAGAGAACACAGGGTAAACTTTTGGCTTGGATAAATGGAGCTTTGGGATGGATTTTGTTAAATAGCTTTATTCAGATATAATTCACATACCACACTATTCAACCATTTAATGTGTATAATTCAGTGGTTTTTAGTATATTCACAAAATTGTGCAAATATCTCCACAATCTAACTTTAGAACATTTTCATCACTCCCTTTCCACCTCTTTGCTGCCCACCCCCCCAACTGCTGCCCCAGCCCTAGGCAATCACTGGTCTACATTTTGTCTTTATAAATTTGCCCCTTCTAGCCATTTAACATGAATGAAACCACACAATATGTGGTTTTTTGTTGCTGACTTTATTGAATACCATAATGTTTTCAAGATTCTTCCATGTTGTAGCATGTATCAGTACTTCAATTTTTGTATTTCCCAACCATATCCATTATATAGATATATTTCATTTTCTTTACTCATTCATCAGTTGACAAACATATGTGTTTTTTTCTTTTTTTGAGATTATGAATAATACTGCTACAAACATTCATATGTAAGTTTTTGTATGGCCATGTTTTCATTTATATTGGGTATCTATATCGGAGCAGAATTGTTGGGTGATATGGTAACTGTATGCCTAACCTTTTGAAGAACTGCCAAATTATTTACCAAAACAGCTGCACCATTTTACATCTCTACCAGCAATACCAGGCTCTAATTTGTTATTGTCTGTTTTTGTTTTTGTTTGTTTGTTTTTAATTTTTTTTTTTTACTATAGCCATAAAATGGGTGTGAAGTAGTATCTCATTTTGACTTGCATTTCCCTAATGGCTAATGATGAGCACTTTTTCCAAGTACTTCTTTGTCATTTGCATATCTTCTTTGGAGAAATGTCCATTCAAATCCTTTGGGATTTTTAAAATTGGGTTGACTTTTTAAAAATTTAATTGGGTTACTTTTTAATTTTTAAAATTGAGTTTTATTTAATCATTTAAAAATGGGTTAGTTGTCTTCTTATTGAGTTGTAATAATTCTTCATATATTCTGGATACAAATTCCATATTAGCTATATGATTTGCAAATGTACTCTCCCATTCTGTAGTTGTCTTTTCTCTTTATTCATGGGATTGTCAAATGACAAAACTAAAAACAACTTTGTAAAAGTGTGATGTCCTTTATATAAGGAAAAACAATCCATGGGTTGTGAGAATACAGTGCTACCCAAGTGACAGCACACTCTTCTTGGGGAAGTTTGGTTAAGAGAAAATTTTATATAGCATTAGAAACAGCAATGTGGAGATAGGGCATGATTGGCTGTGGTTGCATATCTGACCTTATCTGGAAAGATCAAGGAACAAGAAAATAAGTATAAAGCCCAGAGCTGGATTGGTGTTTGGGGTTTGGTTGACTGGATACTTTGTGTTTCTTATCAGGTGGAGACTTTACAGGAACATGAAAATTAGGTTTGCTGGTGTTGCATCCTGAGCAGGAATGGCTCCATCTTGAACCTAATAATTTATTTCAACAGCTCCCCTCCACTTTTAATCATCCTCTTGACCATTCAAGAGTTTTGATAAAAAATATTGGCCTTAGGGGTGTTTGGGTGGCTCAGTTGGTTAAGCATCCAGCTCTTGATTTTGGGTCAGGTTATGATCTCATGGTTGTGAGATAGAGCCCTATGTCAGGCTCTGTGCTCAGTGGGTAGTCTGCTTGAGATTCTCTCTCTCCCTCTGCCCCTCCCCCTGCTGGTGCACTCTCTCTCTCTCTCTCTCTTAAATAAATAAATAAATAAATAAAATCTTAGAAAAATATTGGCCTTAGTGTGACTCTCAGTTATCATTGCCTCTGGGGTCTCAGTGTAATATTGAGAATCTGGCAAATAACATAAAGAGGACAACGGAAGTTTTTGTTTTGGGTCCCAAATTCACAGTCCAGCCACCCTCCTGCCCAAGTCATCATGCACTGCCTGCCACCTGCTCAATGCCAACTCAACACACCTTCACCTCAGATCAACAAGGACTCAAACTGACACTCTTCCCCTCAAATTCCAGCCCCTGTGCTCAAGTTTGTGCCTAATAGCAGAATGAAGCAACCCAAACAGTGACACTAATTCTGTGGAATATATAATGGATTAAAGGAGTGTGCTAGGCTGAGAACATCCCCAACAAGCACAACAAAGAAAAATACATACAGCACGATTCTGATTACTAAAAGAAACAAACCTGGGAAAAATAAAACAAGATGAAATCAGAGAGGGAGACAAACCATAAAAGACTCTTAATCATAGGAAACAAACTGAGGGTTGTTGGAGGGGAGGTGGACGGGGGATGGGGCAACTGGGTGATGGGCATTAGGGAGGGGAGGGGTGGGGTTAAGGAGGGCATGAGATACGATGAGCACTGGGTGTTAAGTGCAACTGATGAATTGTTGAACATAAGAGACTCTTAATCATAGGGAACAAACTGAGGGCTGCTGGAGGGGAGGGGTGGGGGGATAGGGTAACTAGGTGATGGGCATTAAGGAGAGCATGTGATGTTATCATTGATGAGTCACTGAACTCTACCTCTGAAACTAATAATACACTATATGTTTAATTAATTGAATTTAAATTAAAAAGAACCCCCCCAAAAGAATTTGTTTTTGAGAAGTTTGTCAAAAATATCAAAATGTTTTAAAACACTTGATCAGATAGGATCATAGGTCACTATGAAACAATACTTAGTTATCCATTTAATCAAAGTGGACATTAAAGACTTTGAAGGCAAATACAGAAATTTACGTAGCTATAAAAACAACAAAAAGCTTAGGTCTTTTAATATTGAGAAGACTAGATTTTCTTAAGTAATCAAGGACCTGATAAAGACATGAAGCACAGTACATTATTTTGGTAAGGTACACATTTTTTTGTTTTCTAGGCAGATTACTTAAAGGATAAAGAAAAAAATTTTTTTTTTACAATTTCTTGTTAAGAACACACTGATAATATTAAAAAAAAAAAACCACCAAATAAACCCTGTCCTTTTAACATAGAGATAATCAAATTTCAATTATGCTTTGGTGTACTTATGATACATTCCTTAAAAAATAAATCCATTCCAATCTTAGCCATCTTGCCCACACATAAATTTCTTTTTCCAAGATTTCTTTTCCACAAACCTTCTGCTACATCTTTTATATCCATTTATGTTTTTCCCTCTTTTTCTTACTCTAGAAGAAACAGTCATACTTATTTGCTTTTCACACACAGTTGTTATGGGGTGTCCGGAGCGGGTGGGTGTTGGCAGCGTGGGCAGTGAAAGAATTCACCCAAGGAAGAACAAAAGAGGTGTAAATTTATTGAATACACTGTCAGGGAGCCAGGGAGCAGTGGGCATGGCAGCAAAGGAGAGACCATCTGCCAGGAGGTGGTGTTGAGGGGCTATAGTTAAAGGGCAGAGTGAGGGAGGGCGATATATGGAATCTTCCCTTTTGGTAATCTTAGGAACTGTGCCTGGCTGTAAGTAGCTCATTGGTTGGTTGGGGTCTATGGCTTACTAAGGTTGTTGGCATCAGCTCAGGGGCACTGTGGGCCCTTCTATCTTGCTCAGGTTTCCACTGCTCAAGCCTGTTACCTAAAAGCAACCTCTACAGTTGCTTCTTTTCACTCTTATTATTTCCAAAAAGTTCTAATTGATGAGAATTCTTAATCCTTATAGTTCTTAATTCCTAATGAAAACAAATATGTAAGCAATTGTGAACTGTCCATTATATCAGCATTTATAAATACACTTCATGATTTCTGAAAGTGTATTTTTACCCATAGTACATTTTTCAGTGTGACACCAGACATGTTTACTGAAAGACCCACATGTCTTTACTTCCTTTCGTAGTAAGAAGCCAAAAGTAGTATAAACTTGTGTTTAATATTTAAAGTTTTAGGATTTTATCTGACTTGGAAGATATCTAGATATTTGATGAATATCCACCATTTCACTTCACTTAGTAAAACTTTAAGATTTCAAGTTATCAAAAATATTTTATAAACTATTTTTAAGTAGACATAGCATAAACATAGTTGAAAAATTCATTTACAAACTTATATCTTACTTATATCTAATTTACCTGTTCTAAATCATGCATAGCTTTTTTTTAAAAAATATTTTATTTATTTATTTGAGAGAAAGAATGAGAGAGAGAGAGAGAGAGAGCACATGAGAAGGGGGAGGGTCAGAGGGAGAAGCAGACTCCCTGCCGAGCAGGGAGTCCGATGCGGGACTCGATCCCGGGACTCCAGGATCATGACCTGAGCCGAAGGCAGTGGCTTAACCAACTGAGCCACCCAAGCGCCCATGCATAGCTTTTTTTATTAAAAAAAAAATCATGAGACACTAAACAGTTAACCATCATCTTAAGCTATCTTTCTTGCTAACAAATTTTGTTAGCAGACACAACATGAGCTTATTTGACTTCTGGAAACCTAGGTAGAACAAAAGTTATATGTCCACATTATACTTAATGCTGGTAACTCTGAAGACATAGCTGTTTTAATTAAACCAATGAACTTAAACTAACTTCTATTTACTGAAGATGATCCTAGACCACATGAACTTGAAAAACATTTTTGTTAGTTTCTGTATTTCTGAGAATATATTTCTATAGAGAGAGTATACTTAATTTAGAGAGCACTTACTTTTCTCTAAGCCAATTAAATAGAACTCTTTACATATTAAATTTGACAATGCCATCTGGAGGTGCAAAAAAACCCCACACATCTATAACATGTATACATAAACATATAGACAGATACAGAGATCTTAGAACTTTTGTTTTAACATTTTAGCCATGGAACAGGTACCATAGTGCAAATCTCATTAGTTTATACAAGTACAGTTGGATCCAAACTATGTTTCTGGCAGATGGAATAATTTAAGGCTACCTGCTCAGATAGCTTAAGCTTTTCAGTAATATTTGTGCCAAAGATTTAAAAATATAGTTGTCTATACTAACCTTTATTTCCCCTCTGATAAAACTTACCTACCTGAAGTTAGCATTTTAAAAATGTAGAACATTCCTAGAGAAGACTGGGTAGAAAATTTACATCTCAAAGGCACAGGAAAATAATGCAAGTTCCTACAGGAGGATTTTTGTTTCCTAAGTCCAGATATTTTACAATGCCTACAAGCCTTTTGAGATGAATAGGGAGCTTTGTGATTCTTAAAAAGGATGGGTGGACTTTGAATTGCTTAGGTGAATGGGCCCTTTCCGCATTTCTGCTCTTGTAAAAACTCAATTTGTAATATAGGATAATTGTTTTAATTCCTCAAACACTTGGTTTGCAACCTGAATGCTATCAGGGGCTGAGCCAGTCATCCACTGGCTTTTTTATATCAATTTGCTTTTTTATATCAGGGAGACAATCTTCCACAAAAATGAGGATCAAAAAATTCCTGTGTTCTATATTTAGAGCCATTTGTCTTTGGAATGCTTGTCTTTCCCTCTGGGTACCTAGTTTCATTTAGCCTAGGGAAGAGGGCTGAAAAGAAATTTTCTATCTTAGCTTCCAATCTGGCCAACTTCTGACCACAGAACTACTTCAAAAAAATCCTTTCAAATATCTTGCCAGGTTTCATCTGGGACAAACAGTAAATATTCCTGGCAGTATTGAACAACCCCATGGTTATAAGAGATGTCCCCCAACAGGGTGCAAAAGATACCACCTTCCCAAGATTTAGAGCCCAAGTATAGCCAAAAGGAAGAAAGACTTACGTAATTTCCCTGAGAGTTGGCAACAGTTGGCAGGACCCTAGCTGCAAATAGAGTGCAGCTCACATTTCTGTCTGGCCATATTTGGGGGGCCTCCAACCTGATGGTGGACAAGCCAAATTCTCAGGACACAAAACAAAACAAACAGGAAGGTAATAGCTGTCCCTGAGAAAGAAAACAATTAATAACCAATGGACACATACAAACCATAATCACAAGAGTCTGAACTTGGAAATAAAAGGACAACATGAAATTTTGCCTTCCTCTCTGGACTAGATACTCGAGGCAGACATCCAGGAGAGTTGACTCTGGTAGGAATTCTTACCCTTGGCTGGCTTCTGCCAGTTTTCCCAGAAGGCCATCTGTAGGCTCTGGAGCAAGTGGGTTTAAAGTAAGGAGTGTAGCCCTGCTATCTACCAGAATTTGGCAAGGTTTTCGCTTAATTTTAACATTAGTTCCCCTTTGGCCATTTAAAGAAATAACTTGTAAGGCTTCACTGGAGAATCTCTTTAACTAGAGTCCCATCAACCCTGGGAGTGGTCCATTTGGAGGGCCCACCTTTGAGGATAGTTTTTCAGTTAATTGCAAATGAGACACTGATTTCTTGGCCAAAGTTTTGATGATGGACACCTAGGAGGGTGTCACGGGGGAGGCTCAGGTATTTTTTTTTTTTTTTTTTTTTTGGTTTCTGGCCTTTGAGCAGCTGCAGCTGGAAAACCCAACCTGACAGGCCCAAAGAAGGGGGACGACTGTTTCACATAACTAAGATGTCTAGAGGAAGGGCTGACATCGGCACTGCTAGAGGCAGGGACTCATGTTTTCTGTCTCTCGACTCAGTTCTGATGCCCCCTGTAATTTGACTTTATTTTCAAACAGCTGCTCTGGACCTCCTGTCTTCTCCTCTTCATGCCCAGCAAAAAGAGAGAGTCTGCTATTCAAATAGTTGAAAGAAAATTCCACCATGAAGTCTCATGATCCACAGGTGGCCAGACTTGGGTCCATGCCATCTTTAAGCCAGTCACTAAGGCTGCTCTGACTGCTTTAGCCAAGATCACATTCTTCAAGTCATGGCCCAAAGGGTAGTGTCAACTTCCCTGGAAACTGATGGAGGGAGAGGGAAGGAGGATGCATCACCACCTGGATGGACTTCTCTTTATTATCATAAGAAGGCCAGGCCGCCATTGGTTTGTGAGTCAGCACCAACCTCAGGGACTATTTGATGATGTTGCCTTCACGTGGACAGTGTGACCAGTGAGGAATGTACACAGCCTGTGGGGTAACAGTCCTCAGCACCATGTATCAGCTAATAGTCATTCAGGAAGGGTGGACATTTTTCTTAGTTTATTCCTCAGGGGCCTGGATTTGGGTAAAAGAAAAATAAATATTGCTCTTCATGATTAAAAGTACCTCACCAAAATATTGGATCCTGTTCACCAGGAAGCCCTATATTTTCTGAATACCTTCATGGCTGTGAGAAAATCTAGAAAGAGCTGAACTGTTCTACCCTACAGAGGGAGGGCTTGAACATGCTGAGAGATCTGGAGGCAAGGGATGGGTGGACAAATAGAAAATGCTAAGGGAAAGAGGAACCAGTGAGACAAATAAGGTCAGTGACTCAGTGGGGTGAAGGGCAAATGACAACCACCTCTGGAAGTGAGGCCAAGGGCATTGCCAAATCAGGGATGCCAGTGCTGGGGTAGAGGAAACCTGCTGAGCTGCTTGAAATCTGCACAAAAGTTCACTGACCTAACATATGCTTTGGGTGAAGGGCATTTTCATTTAGTTTTGTTTGGTTGTGTTTTATTTACTGGGAATCAAGGAGGGGGCTGGGCTGTACATCTGGGGAGATACTTGGCATCAAAAGCATGTTTAGATGCAGGTGTGACTCAGAGAACCCTCTACCTGCTGCCATTTGCAGGTGTTTTAGAAGCAACTGTACTTTGTCAGGCAATCAAATTGGGTTATATAGTTCAGTGATTCCTTGGGTAATATTACAAAATCCCAGTGCCCAGGCCATATGCCTGGATCAATTAAGTCAGAATTTCTCTGAGTGGTACCAGGCATCAGTATTTTTTAAAGCTCCCCAGGTGATTGCATGTGCAGTCACACCTGAGATTATGTATGCCCCTTATCTGGTCTCGAGGTGCTGGACACCCGGGCTGACATCCAAATGACCCCTGAGTGTATCTGACCCTGGGCTAAATAAACTTCAGGTACTGTGATCCTGAGGGGACCCACTGGGAGCCCCAGTGCCAAGGGTGAGGGAGCAGATGTAAGGTGGTCTGAAAAATCTCCTTATTTTGGCTCTCAGGTGAGGCACTGCTGCTCAATTTTATGTGTATTTGTTAGCACAATAGAGCATAATGAAAAGGAATGGGTAATTTTACTATTGTCTCCCAGTGCCTGTCTCTCTGGCTTGGGCCTGTAGGCTTGGGACAGGGTTGGCCTTCTCTGACTGCATCTTCTAAAGGGTCTTGTCACCTTGTCCAAGTTCACTCCTGTCCTTCTGCATCTGGTAGCAGTGATGGACCATAAAAACCCAGACCTCTAAGGATCTATAAATTATGAGCCACCAAGATACAATTACTTTATACTACTGGAGGACATAATAAAAGCATAAATACATTGCAAAATATATGACATACTAAAATGAAAAGCTCAAATATTAAATGTTGTCTTTTTTCCCCCCTAACCAGAATATACATTCAATATAGTTCTAGTTCAAAACACAGTAGTTCTACTTTTTGAGCTGGAAAAAAAATAATTTCATCAAGGAGAATAAATACAACATTCAGAAATGAAATTTAGAAAAGAATAACGGGAGTGGTTCTTACCTAAGTGATATTAAAACATTATATTTTAAAGGGAGTAGTTGGCACAGAAAAATAAACCCAGCTGGTTTTAAGACAGAAATATAGACACTGACAGGATGTTATAGGAATTCACTATACAGAAGGTGGCCTTTTGAAGTTCTTGGAAACCTCACAGAAAAAAATAAATAAATAAATAAAGCTAATAATATCATTTGAAAAATGAAATTGAACTCTTATACCAAATAAAATTAAAAGCTATCAATATTCTGACTGGAATAAAAATATGTTTTTATGTGACAAACTGAACTGTTCAAAGGCTTTACAGATACGAACACATTAATTTCCATAACCCCATGAGGAGGGGACTCCTACCGTCCCCTTGCTGCTAACAAGTGAGGCGCAGAGAGAAGAAGGAGCTCATGCAGGTCACACAGCAAGTGGCATTCTTCTCACCCAGGGCATCTGGCTCCAGGTGCCTGGGTTTCACCCCATTCAACATGCGTGTGTACACACACACACACACACACACATGCACGCACGAGCGCACGCACACATACGCATTGGTATTTCCCAGACACTACTGCTGTGTGATAAATCACCTGAACAGTGGGAGGTGTGGTACAACAACCATTTTCTCTGCTCACGGCTTTGTGGACCCGGGATTTGGGAAGCAAACAGGTGAGCAGTTCTTGCTCGAGGGCTCTCCTGTGATTGCAGTCAGATGACAGGCAGGGTTGCAGTCACCTGAGAGCTCAGTCGGGCTGGATGTCCCTGGCGACCCATTCACTTGGCCAGCAGCTCAGCTGGGGCGTGCAAGCAGGTAGCTGCAGGGGGCATCTCCAGCACGAAGGTATTGGGGAGTCAGGCTCCTTACAGGGATGCTGGCGTCCCACAGGGCAAGTGTCCAGGAATGCTGGCAGAAGCCCTGGGATCTTCTGTGACCCTGCCTTGGAGGTACAAATTCACTTCCTCTGTCCTCCTCACTTGAAGCCTGCACAAACACACCTAGAGTGGTGGTTCACAACCCTCTTGGGAGCTTCCCTGGTGTAATCCGAGACAGCCCCTGCACTCAGAGGGCAGGGAGAAGCTGAGAAAGAACAGGTCCCTCCAGGTGGAGAGATGGCAGTTTTCATAAGCAAAGGGAACTCACATATGAGGCTTCTCTTAGGTGGCAGCAAGTTGAATGGACCCCTCACCCATCTGCCAAATCTTAAAAGTTTATAGAAGAGGCCCTAACTGAGGTCAGGCACATACACCATCCAGACGGTCTCCGCACCACATCACTATCTCCAGGCTATGTCCTTGGAGCAGTCTCAGGGAGCAGAAAAGGCCAGCGGAACCCACATTCCCAGGGCAGGGGAGGGGGTGAGGAGCCTCCAAGTGCCCAGGTCCAGCACACAGGTTAATCCTGGCACACCTTTTCGATGATGTTCCCCAACACAGAGTCAAGATGCAGCTCACAGACCCTACCTCTAAATGCAAGGAGTGCCAAAGATTACGGGGGCCATGTTTAAAGCACCACAATATGGAATCAAATGAAAAAATATCAAAGCCTAGTGAGTGTTTACTCAGAGTCAAGCACAATACTAAAGCTATTTATGTAATTTTACATAAATGATACTTACATTTAAAATAAATAAACCTAAAAATAAAATCATGCAGATAAAAGTTGTAGGAGCTGTGATTCCACCCCTGCACACACTGGTCTACATGACTTCAGGTCACAGGGCCTTCTTCGTCCCACCACTTCACGCAGAGCCTCAGGCCCATAGCATCCGCAGGCCCACCATTGCCTTGGAGTACCCAGGGTGGCACCAACCTGAACGCCTGTGGTGTGGGCTGTGGGACACAAGGCTAGAGGTGGGAGGTGTGGAGAGCCTCAGATGAGCCAAGCTGTGTGTACAGCTCTCCCCCCCGCCCCCCACTTCCACAAGGAAAAGAGAATTGGAAGTGTGTCCACAAAGGGATGGCTTTACAGGAAATCAGCATTTCGTGGTGGTGCCTGCATGCGGGTTGTTTGTGTAAACCCAAGATTTTTCACTGCGGTAGGAAAGACCCTGCAGGGAGGCCTCAGCCCCAGGATACCACTTCTGTGCACTGTCTGCTCTGCCAGGGACCCCCTGCCCCCCACCAACACATCCCCAAGCCTGTGCACCCTCGCAGGGATGAGCCCCAGGCTCATACCGCGCCTCTCAAGGCCTGGAGGCCGTGCTTTGCCTCTCTGACCCCAACCCGTTCCGCTAAGTGTGGTGTCCATCAGGAAGAGACTGTCTAGCAACCACAGTGTTTATCTGGGGTCTTAACGATTGTAATCGAGGAGACACGGAGGCCACTAAAATCCACAGTGTGCTCCACACGTGGAGCTGCGAGTAAGGGTTTTGGAGGCAAACCCCACAAGGCTTCATAACTTGTTTTGAAAGAATGATTGGTGCTGGCAGAGTTCACACTTACTGTCTCATACATGATTGGCTATTTGGCAAACAGGTGTTACAGTATCTCTTCTTAGGTCCGAAGTGGAAGGCTGTGTTCCAGGTGGTCCAGCTGCATGCAATTGACAAATGTTCAGAGAATTGAAATAGAAGACAGTGGTGAAGAGGCCCTACTTCCTCCATGTCCCGTGGACTATTTTGAATGACTTTCTTAGCAATTGTGCATCTTCTTTCATAATGGTGAACACGAGATGAGACAAGGCACACAATCTTGTTGGGGCCCAGCTAGTCATCTGGAGGAGGCACGCAGGATGGGCCCCCATCCCACCCCTTCCCAGCATTGTGCTGGGCTCCACCTTTGCTGGGCGCAGCAGCGGTTCCTGGAGTGCCGGGACTCGGGGCCATCTGGAGGTGTTCCCTTTGTCATTTCACCTTCTGCGTTCAGGGCAGCAGGTCACAGGACTTCATCCATGCTGCTCTGCATGTGGCAGGGGGGTACATGGCCCCAGCACTACCAGCGCCGTGAGAGGGCTTCACCCCCCCTGCAGTGAATGGCTAATATAAGGGCAGCACAGGGGGCAGGGTGTGTGTTCAGTTCTCTTTTGTTTAGGACTCGATCTTTCCTATTGGGGTTCTGAGGTATCCACTCGTCTACAGAATGATGGTGAACGAAGGGGAACATTCCTTATTAATTCCAAAGTCTTCAGAATAAGAAGCAAGCCCACTGTTTATGGTTTCAATTCTACATCCCTTACAGGAAGCTCTACACAAGGACTGATTTTAAAATGGGACCCTGGAAAATAAGCAGAGTGCAAACCCGTAAAACCCTTTAGAAACCACCAATCTGAAGGTGTTGTTTTCAGTCTTATTTCACTTCTGATTCTGACTGGCTTGACCTTCTGATGGGTATTTCTCCAATAGTTACATATACACCCATACACTTTGTCTTTGTCACCTGCAGGCACCTGCAGTCTCTTGTGGAAAGAAATAGACATAAATCATTATTTATTTAGTCTCTGAAGAACTTGAGCAGTGAAAATCAGCCCAGGAGTGTGATCTCAGCACACATGGCTGAAATCTGACCTGGCAGAGCCCTGCTTAGGGTGGCCCTGGGCTATGGGTTCCATCTGACCCCTCCCTCCCGTCCAGCCTGCTCACCATCTGACTTCTTTTCAAACACAGCAGTCAAGTCTTTAGGATCAGCAGCCTAGGTCCCCTCCTCTCCCCTGTGTGACCACCAGGAGCCACCAAGGCTGGAGGCCTCGGTTCCCAGCCTGCTCCTAACTCAATCATCCCAAAAGTGGCAGCATGCACCCCTGACTTCCCCACGAGGAACCTGTCAGCTTTCTGCTCCTTGTCTGCCCTCTAAAGCCAGTGGGACCAGGAGGTGCCCAAACCTTTCTGTATATATTCCCAAGACAGTAAATAACTCAAGAGGTAGCTGAGGTTACTTTTTATTGATTAAGATAGAGCAGAACACATGTACTACATACTGGTGCATTTGGAAAGCAATTAAAAGAAACGAGTTCCAGTTACTTAGCTGTTCAAAAAAAGTCCCAGAACCCTTCTCTATTTGTCTCTTGGGACTACCATACTGAGGGGGCATCACTTGGGCAAACCCAACCTTCTAAAGCTTAGGGGCTCTACAAGGGGGTGTGGGGGTAGGAGAAAGGGGTAGAGTGGCCCAGCCTGTCACAGCATCCTCTATGCATCCTGGCAGCTGGACTTCACCAAGGAGGTCTTGCCCAGCCAGGGGACAGTGTATATCCGGAAAGAGCAGAGCGTTTTCTGTGAAAGGGAAGGGAGAGGGAGAGTTAGGGTTCCAGTGAAAAAGGAACATGCCCAGCCTCAAGATGTCAGAAGTGTGGGTGAGGAAGGGTGGTGATGGGATTCTCAACCCCCATCCTGCTGAAGCCTAGAACACTAAGCAGGGGTTGGCAGTGACCTCTCAGTCACCCCACCCACCCCTTAAGTCCAAGACATGATTCCACAAGCTCATGCCCCCTGCACATCCCTGTGCAGCCTGTGCAAGATCACAGAGCCCCTGAGGGACAGGGTGCTGCCCCCAAGTCCCCTGCACCTCCAATGGGCCAGCACTAAGACAGGTGCAGAGCGAAGGATCGAGGGACTAGGATCAGAGTTTAAGAAACACCCAAAGACTCAGGGAATGGGGTAGCTATGGGGGGAGTGTGCCACCCCCCCAGAGGCCTCCCCGATGAGAGAGAGACTAGTATTTGGTGAGGACAGGACCAGAGGATTTGGGCTGCTTACAGGCCTCTAATTCCCTCTAATCTGTTCAGGTGGCTGAGGCTGGGATTAAGGGGTCATCTCTTTCCCCAGCAAACACCTTATTCCACAGGCAACAACCCAACAGCACAAAGTGCCCCAATTCACCAGCTAAAACCCACTTATAAACTCAAACTAGTCATGTGCACACACACACGTCCTCCCCCCACAAACACCCTGACACGTGCACACCCACACACAATGCACCCCACAGGCACATACCCTCATCAGGTGTGGCTGGTCATGAAAGGGACAGCTGTCCAAGTTGGGCTGGGACTTGGTACATCTGGTTCGTCCGATCTCCACCTCCAAGTAGTAGTTCATCCCAGCCACGACCTGCACATGTCAAGAACAGGATTTGTTTACAACACCTGCCAATCTCACACACACAGGTACCTTCCTGCTATTGGGTCCTCACGCCAGCATTCACTGCTGCCAAAGCAGGTACCCCAGAAAACCAAAGCCACCTTCTGAGGGCTGGTCCAGCAGCTGTGCCCAGACCCTCCTTGTAACTTGTTCACTGAGGGGCTCGAAGGTCTCAGGCAGCCTGGGAGGAGGAGAAGCAGGAAGACGGAAGGTGGAAGCCAGGGACCAAAATCCTGTTAACTGGGTTTAGGAGGGAAGCCAGCAGCATGGTTGTAGGCTAATAAACTCCTTCAGTGCCAGGAAGCAGGGCAGGGTCTGAGCACACAGCGGGGGCTCTGTGCTGGAGCAAACAGAGTGGGTCTGGTTCAGGAAGACAGTCATGAGATGGGTACACTTAAGCTAAATTCCAATTAATAGGGTCAACCCTATAGATCGTTATATTTCCGCAGTGTAACAAAGGTTTATTTATTCCCTCATTTCCCAGTAGGAAATGAGAAGCCTCTCTTTCTCATGTGCGCGTGCGTGCGCACACACACACACACACACACATTTTAGGCCAGTAAAACACTGCCCCTGGAATGCCTACCTTTTAAGTGTGATTTTTTTTTTAAAGATTATTTATTTATTTATTTGAAAGAGAGAGAGAGAGAGCGCGCACAAGCTGCAGGCAGAAGCAGAGGGAGAGGGAGAAGCAGGCTCCCCACCAAGCAGGGAGTCTGACGTGGGGCTTGATCCCAGGACCCTGGGATCAGGACCTGAGCTGAAGGCAGATGCTTAACTGACTGATGGGAGTATTTCTGAAGTGTGTCACACACCTGCTTGTCTTTTACATTTGAGATTATAGGATAGGAGCATACCTTGTCCTCACAGAGGGCATCCTTAGAAAGAAACTTGGGATGAGGACCGGGTACCAGGCTCTGCATCTTACCTGGTGGAACCACAAGCAGGTCCCAGGATCCCTCTGCTGTCACTTTCCCCAATGAGTTGTGATGCCAAGCCAGTGTCACAGTGGAGAGTAGCAGGCTGGGGGGAACCAAGTGAGTATACATGTCCCATCCAAAGGACACAGTGCCAGTCACTGCTGTAGGGGGCGGAATGGTCTGTTCTGGGCCACCTTCTGAAGTTTCAAGAGAAGGCGGATGAGCCCTAAATGCTGGCATGCATTACAAGGTTTTTGTTGCTCTGAGGTTGTTCTGCTCTCCACTGGGCTCCAGGTCAGCTGGCCTAAATCCTAGCCACCCTTAGAGGATAATCCCAAAGCCCAGTGGCCTTTCCGGACACTCCCTCCAAGCCCTCTTCTGGACTCTGCTGACTCTGCTCCTTATCTGACCAGAACTCCAGGACAGGGCTGGCAGAAGCAGGGGTCAGGAGCAGTCCACTCAACAGCCCCCTGGGTGGTGGTGATGGTGGGGCCTTATCGGGGTGAACAGTGTGATGGCCCACATGAGAGGCTGTTCCCATGGACATGCCCTGTGGACTGAAGCAACACTCCAGGGGCCTTTCCACCAGCATGTCTGGACAGGTTTGAATTCCTATGCCAGACCCTCTGCTCTGAGGTGCACGGAGTACCACAAGCCAGCTCATCGACCCATCTGTGTTTGCTGACAGCCTCTCGGTGCTCAGGGAGCAGCCAGGGCCCCACCTCAGGGAGGATGTTTGGTGTGGGCCCCAAACTCCATTGCAGGATGAGGACATGGAGGCTGGGTTAGTTTGGCGGCACCTGTTGAGAGGAGGCTTGGAGGAGAACGGGCCTCTTCTGCATGACCCCAGTCATCTCGAGGAAACATGGGGAAACCCCAAACTGTGCCCCAGGGTGCACCAGGAGTGGCTGGATCCTTCAGAAATGTCAAGTTCATCGATGGAGAGGCTGCTCCAGAGTAAAGGAGGCTGCAGGACAGTGGCTGCAGCACATGGCCTGGCAGTCCTGGGCCATAAAGGACATGAGTGGGACAATCAGTGAGTGACATCTGAATAAGGTCTGTGGATTAGATAACTGTGTCAGTGTTGGTTCTGACTGCCAAAGTGTTATTGTGGGTATGTCAGAAAACACCCTTGTTTCTAGGGAATACACACTGAGGTGTTAACTCTCAAAAGACTCAGAAAACAAATGCATATATCCCCGTATACACACGTATGTGCCCAGTGGAAAGCAAAATGGCAAAACTTTAACATATAAGAAACCTAGGTGTAGAATCTACAAGGATTTTATGCACTTTTTGTTACTGCTTTGTAAGTCTGAAATTAAAAAAGTTACAAAAGTGCTTTAAAAAGTCATTTAGTGGCAGGGCCAGGAGGGCAGTCAGGTGTGGGGTCGTTTTTCCCTCGCCCGTGGTCATTTAGTTGACAGTTCACACTGAGCCTCCGTGTCCCATGAGGCTGAGGCACGGAGGTAAGGGAACTGGATGGGGCCCTGACCTCCACACCGCAGCCTCTGGCCAGGCTGGCGTTTGAAAACACAAATGAAGGCCATGGGGGTGACCCAGTGTGCCGGCTGGGTCCCGGGCACTCCCGGTGACAGGCATGCATAGGGCAGGCCGAGGGCGACCAGAGAGACCAGGGACACCGCCCGCTGAGAAGCAGGGAAGCGCGTCGGCAGGCCCCACCCAACCTCTAGGGGCTCGGAGACTGATCCCTCCAAGATGCTGGGCTGACCGGTAGGGGCCGGGCTAGAGACGTCAGGCGGCTACGCCCCGAGCTCAGGGCCGCCCCGCACCCACAGCCCGGCTCGCGGCCCCCGGGGGGACGCACCTGCTTGCGGGCGCGCACCACTCGCATTGCGCGGCTATGGTACGCGTCGTTGCTCGCCTTGTTGTACTCGCTGAGGGCGAAGTTCAGCGCCTGCTGCACGCCCTCCTCGTTGACGTCGGCGTCCAACACACCGCCCACCAATGTAGACTTGGGGGTTCTCCTGTTTGTCTCGGGACTCACGGCCAGGGCCAGGGCCAGGGTCAGGGCCAGGGCGGCCAGCAGGAGCAGCGGGGTGCGTCGGCGCCCGGCCATTGTACAGCTCAGAAAAGAGTGATCCAGCCGCGGCGAACAGCCCCGAGCGCCGCAGTCGTGCTTTTATTCCCCCAGCCCCGCCCTCGGGCCGCCCAGCCCACCCCGGCTCCGCCTCTTCGGCCCCCGCCTGCCCTTCCCCGGGCCCGGTGTCCGTCCCCCGCGGGAATCCTGCCCCTCCTCCCGGGTCCTGCCTCCGCTCTTTGTACTCCCCAGCCGAGCTCCTCCCTCCCGGTCCCAGCCCTCTATCATGAGTTGGGGCCCCAGCCCCCCTCTCCTGGCCTTATTTCCCCAGGTCAGGCTCTTTTCCCCTCCCCTAAGCTCCTCCCCTCTTCTCGGCGTCTCTCCTCCATCTAAGTCCCGCCCCTCCGCTGGATGCTATCCAGTCCACCGCTCCAAATCCCCTGGCCTTTCCCCGAGTCTGGCTCCTCCTCTCTAGTCCTGCTCAGGCGCTGGGTGGAGGGTTCCCAAGTTTAGCTCCCTGTGGTCTTGCAGAAGGTGTCACTCCTCCCAGGGCCTGCAGTGCCTGTAACCCCCAACCCTGCCTCCTGTGAAAGGGGAAATAGCGCTCTGGACTTCCTGGGGGTTGAGCATTGATTGGGTCTAAGTCTAGGAATCCCCAGAGGTCGATTTCAGAGGCTAAGGAAGACTCTGCGCTTTGTTTTAGAGAGCTCTTTCGCAAAACATAAATGATTTAACGTTTATTTGGGAAAAGGTCATCGGGTTCTCTTTTTCACAACTCATTTATTTATTCAACCAACAAACCTTTCTGGGACTTCTACCTGGCCACGAGGTCTCCAGCCTGTACATGAAGCATGGGTTAGTGAGCCTTGGACTTGTCACAGGGCAACTGCCCAATAGAGATGCAATGTGAACCATCTGTGACTTTGCATTTTCTAGTACATTAAAGTAAAAAGACATGGGTGAGAGTAAGTTTAACATTTTTTATTTAACCCGGTATATCCAAAATATTATTTCAACATACACAAGCAATTGTTTAATGAGATATTTTTACATCTTTCCTATGTGTGCTAAGTACTTGGAATCCTGTGTGTATGTTTTACACACAGAGCAGATGTCAATTCAGACCGGTCCCATTTCAAGCACCCCATGGCCGAGTGTAGCTGGTGGCTGTGATGTTGCACAGCCCAGGTTTAGGGTGTGTGTGGGGGGGTGGGAATCAGTGATAAGTACCATCAGGGAGTGCTCTGTTGGAAGTGAAATAGAGGGGGTTGATAGAGAAAGGTGCTACGGAACATGCTCAGGGAGACCTCCTGGAGAAGAGAGGCATTTCAGCTGAAACCTACAGGACAAGAGAGGTCTGCTGAGACCAGGGAGAGACACTGAGAAGCCATGGTAGCTGGGTACAGGATGGGCTAACAGAGCCCCCAGCTCAGGACTGTGTAGGTCTGTGCTCCAATATGGCCACAGAGGGAGTGGGCAAAGACTTTCTTAGTAATACAGAAAGAAGGAGATACACAGAGCAGGGCAAGAGAGGACTGCCCCTGGCCAGGTACTCCTACTCCTACTTCTACTACTACTACTTCTCCTTTCTTCTTCGCCTCTTCCTCCTTCTTCTCCTTCTTCTTCTTCTCCTTCTTCTTCCTTTCTTAAAAGATTTTATTTATTTATTTGAGAGAGAGAGCACAGAGGGAAAGTGAGAGGGAGAAGCAGACTCCCTGCCAAGCAGAGAGCCCAACACGGGGCTGGATCCCAGGACCCTGAGATCGTGACCAGAGCCGAAGGCAGATGCTTAACCAACTGAGCCACCCAGGCACCCCCTGGCCAGGTACTTCTGAGCAGGAGTGGCTATCTCTGGAGGGTGGGGATTGGTTCTCACTGTGGTTTCCCCACCCATTCGAGACAGCTGGAGCTCAGTCTTAGAAGGGTATGTCACACAGAGGGTAGGCTGAAATGTAAGGGATCCTCTTATCTTTAGTCATGGGGAAGGAAGTGCAGGGCACACAAATAGCCAGAGCATGATGGCAGATGTGAGTGTGGTGGAGGGTTGTGACTTGACACGTGCTGCTGTATGTCTGTTACACTGCCTATTTGTAATTCTCTGTTAGGACTCTGGCATGTACCACATCTCTAATCCTAACAGAGAGTGCTTACAGAAGCTACCAGTGCAACCTGCAGAATATCAGATAAGTGGAAGGCTGCCCTTCTGTCCCAGCTGTTTGAATGACCTTGGGCAAACGTAACAAATTTGGAGAGGTGGGCTTCTTTGTTAACAGTAGTGTCTGGGTGGCGCCTGGGTGGCTCGGTTGTTAAGCGTCTGCCTTCGGCTCAGGTCATGATCTCAGGGTCCTGGGATGGAGCCCCGAGTCGGGCTCCCTGCTCCACAGGAAGCCTGCTTCTCCCTCTCCCACTCCCCCTGCTTGTGTTCCCTCTCTCGCTGTCTCTCTCTCTGTCAAATAAATAAATAAAATCTTAAAAAAAAACAAACAAAAAAACAGTAGTGTCTGGGGCTCAGAACCCACGGAGATGAGCAGGCTGCAGTGGTGATGCTTCAACCTGGTTTTAAATGATGGAGCAGCCCTCATCTGTAGCCTCCAGCTTCAAGGATAAGCAGAGGCCTTGAGAGAAATAATGAACTCAAGACTGAGGCACGGGGCTTCCAGCACCCATGCACCATGGAGGAAAGAGCACATGTGTCCAAGAGGCGAGCATGTTTCCCTTCTGCCAGATGAAGAGAAAAACCCTGCTTCCACAAGGCTGCTCATGTGGCTGTTGATTCCATGATCCAAACTAGTAGAGAAAGAAATTAAGTGAGAGAGTGACAGAGGTTCTCTGTAATAAATAATAAGTGAATATTCAATAATGCTATAATAAATAAGTGACCAAGTGCATAAAACATTGCCTCAAGTAGCAAGTGGTCATATCAAGTTGATCAAGAATGGAGCTTCTGAACATTTGGGCTTCTAAAACTTGCAGTTAAAACTTGGTGTTAAGCATTTAGGGCTCTGATAGGGATTGATGCCCTGTCATTATGAAAATGTGATACTCACAGGTTAGCCTGTTGGCAGCACCTGTAGAAAGAGGCAAGAGAGTGTACAGGGGCCAGTATCTGTCTTGCATTTGCATAAGGGAATCTTTTGGAAGCTTTTGCCCAGGGTCCACCATGTAAACAGTCCCCATTGCCTTACATTACAAGTTACCTTTTAATTTCACAGCAGCACACGGGCCAGATTAGCTTTGGTGTCTGCAGCACCTCAGCCAAGGAGGTGGGGGCTGGGAGACGGCGTCCAGGGGCACAGGCTGGTGGCTTGTGCAGCTGGGTGCTCTCAAGTCTCTCTGGGCTTCAGCCCTGGCGGCAAGGAAATTAAGATGGATCTGAGTCAGATTGAGCAATCCCCTTGGCATTTCTGTGGTGTGGTCAGTTTCCTTTTTTAATCTCTGGTGTGGTTGTTGCTCTGCCTTTCCTCTCAGTGTTTGTGCAAACTTTGTGAGAGTCTTGTTAGGTCAGTGTAGCAAGAATTACATGTCCCCACCCCCCACCTCCCACCTTGGCTGTAAATCCCCATTTGTCCTTGCTGTCTTCAGAGCTCGGTCTTTCTCTCCTGTTTGGATAATCTTGACTCCTATTGCAATAGTATTGAATAAAGTCTCCCTTAACATTTTAACAAGTGTCAGAATAATATATTTTTAACACTGGGAGCCAGCCACGCCAGTTCTCTGTGCTACCACTGGTTTGCCTGGAATGTAGTGAATACTGTTGCCAAGTAGGATTCAGGGGGCCTGGAGGGGAGTAAGAAAAGGAAGGGGAGTTGGGGATGAGCAGATGGGGATGGTAGACGGAGAGGGAGGGGCCCAAGGTGAGGTTGGGATGGGGAGGGGGGATACATTGTATTGTGAACATGTTCAAACGTGCAACAAAGTTGGAAGAATTTCATAACAAACATCGATATTCCCACCACCTGGATTCTAGCATTAATATTGTACTTTACTTATTTATCACATGTCTATCTACCTGTCCATTCTCTATTCATCTATCAACCCATCTTGTTTTCATGCATTTCAAAATAAGTTAAAGACATCAGTATATCTTTTTTTTTCCAATTTATTATTTTTCTTATTGTTATGTTAATCCCCATACATTACATCATTAGTTTTAGATGAAGTGTTCCATGATTCATTGTTTGTGCATAACACCCACTGCTCCATGCAGAATGTGCCCTCCTCAATACCCACCACTAGGCTAACCCATCCTCCCACCCCCCGCCCCTCTAGAACCCTGTTTGTTTTTCAGAGTCCATCGTCTCTCATGGTTCGTCTACCCCTCCGATTTCCCCCGCTTCATTCTTCCCCTCTCGCTACCTTCTTCTTCTTCTTCTTTTTTTTTCTTAACATATATTGCATTATTTGTTTCAGAGGTACAGATCTGAGATTCAACAGTCTTGCACAATTCACAGCGCTTACCAGAGCACATACCCTCCCCAGTGTCTATCACCCAGTCACCCCATCCCTCCCACCCCACCCCCCACTCCAACAACACTCAGTTTGTTTCCTGCGATTAAGAATTCCTCATATCAGTGAGATCATATGATAGAAAGACATCAGTATATCTTACCTCTAAACACTTAAGCATGCATAACATGAACTAGAGGTCAACATTTAATTATAGGTTTTTCATTTGTTATAAAATTTACCTATAGTAAAATGCACAAATCTTAAATGTACATTTACTTAATTTTGATAAATGCGTAGCCCTGTATAACTCATCCCCTATCAGGTACAGAACATGACCATCACCCAGAAATTTCCCTCATTCCCCTTCCCAATTATTTTGGGCCCTTATCCCCAGAGACAATGCCTGCAGTGATTTTATTTTATTTTTTCACTATAGATTAGTTTTGTCTATTTTCAAAGTTCATATAAATGGAATTCTGTGTATTTAGACTTCTCTGGCTTTTTTTTTTTTCCATTCATCTTGATGTTTTTGATAGTCATCTCTGTTGTTTAAGTTGTACACA
Organism: Mirounga angustirostris; assembly: GCF_029215605.1. Lineage (NCBI taxonomy): Eukaryota > Metazoa > Chordata > Mammalia > Carnivora > Phocidae > Mirounga > Mirounga angustirostris. Next base: position 90,022,848 of record NW_026991718.1, on the reverse strand, counting down.
GGCATACCTCTGAGATACTTCAGGTTTAGTTCCAGACCATCACAATAAAGCAAATACCAAAATAAGGTAAGTCAAATGACTTTTTCTTCTTTTTTTTGGTTTCCCAGTGCATATAAAAGTTATGTTTGCACTATACTGTAGTCTATTAAGTGTGCAACAGGATGATGTCCACTTGTCAATTAAAATAGATATCCTATTCTGTTTAATTTGGGGAAACTTGCCTTTAAAAGTACTTCTTAAATGATCTTATCTAATTGGCACATCCCCCATAATGGCCATTGCATTTCTAGGTGGGAATTCTCCCGAGGGCCGGCAGCAGTTTGGTAGGACCCTGGCCCCAAATGGGATATCACTCACATTTCTGCCTGGCCCTATTTTGGGGCCTTAGCCTGATGGCCACCAAGCCAAGTTCCTCGAGACACAAAACGAGCTTAGTAAGATGTTGCCATTTTGCTAGATGCCTGTAACTTTGGGATTATCCTTCTTAGATAGAAAACAAGCAAGTGTGCTAAAACGTGGCTCATTTGACTCTTCAGAATTTAAGGGTGCCATTAGCTAAGCTTTGGGGTCCCTCGGAGCCAAACTAATACTGAAGTGATGGGCTACAGGGTTGGGATTGTGCATATCTTCCCGTTCCCTCACTGCACAGAAGTTTTCTTGAACAGGGTGACCTGGTGTCAATCTAAGCCGTTCTGAGAATCAGCTTATTCTATCCTGGGAGTCCTCCTGAGGGGGTGAGTGCTCTAGCAGCCTTTAAATGCTTCACGCATGCCCACCAATTTGATGGCATTTGGCTACTGAAACCCTCATTAGCAGTAGTCTCTATTTACACAAAACAAAAAACACATGCATTTTATTGTATCCGTGATAATCAACATATGTTACTGTATCATGGTCACAAGAAGGCCCTGTGTGCACCACCACCAAATCCCATGGAAATGTGCTGAAATTTTCGACCCAGGGAATTGTGGTCTGTAAACCTAAGGCCTGGGCTCTGGGCCAACCCTTCTGCCAGCCCAACTGGGCTGGAGGCAAACATGCCAGTTCAATAGTCTCCGATCATAACCTTTGGCTGGTGCACGCTGACCCAACCTGTGAAGGAAAGCCAATTAGATCAGGAGCTCTAAGGCAAAACATGCAGAGCTCAGAACCAAGGGAAACTTACCTACTCCAAAGGTTTGTGGTACCAGGCCTGTGTTTCTCATTGTCCCCAAATGCCACCAGAAGTTCACTTCCATCCTGTCACCGTCACCAAATCTGTTATATAACAAAAATTCATCCTAATAAATTTTAAAGATCTAATTGGCTCTATTAATCAGCTCATGAATCAGGCAGCATCCCATCTGGCAAGTAGAGGGGAACTCCAAAGGGCTATAGATGAGGAAAGGTTTTTAAAGGTAGAGAGGGAGAGGAAAAATGGGAATTATTAACAAAGAATCGGTTATTTTAGGCAAGGTCACCATCCTAAGGGGGGCCCAGGGGTCTATCAGTACATTTCCTCACGCTGACCAGGAAATTCCCCTGTGGACTGGTGAAAGGCTACATTTCTGGGGGGCTGAAACTGCAGGTTTAGGTTAGGTATTAAGCCACAGTTTGTTGATATGGGGCCTTGAGTCACACCCTTGTAGGCCTGTGTTTTTGTTTTTTTAACACAGGGAATTAAATCTCCTAAGCACCATGGTACTAATTTTAGGAAGAAACCCACATATTCACAGGATGGCCCTTCCTGCCAAAGATCCCTTGAACTCACTTCCCTATACAGCCCTCGGACACTCACCTGCCAAGGGGATTTGGGTCAGCACAGCCATGGGGCCAGAGTGAGCACTTCTGACTGATAAATTGTGGGTAATATTTGCCGAGCATTCAGCTTGTCAACAGAGAGGAGCAACACTCTGAGACAACGTTTGCCTCATGGCTGAAATTTCAGACTCTGCTCCCCACTCCCCCCTCCATCCACCGCGTGCCCCGAGAAGCTTGCACTTGGAGCCAAACCGTGATTTTCATAAGACCTGCAGCCAAGACTCAGTGAATGGTGCTTTTTGTACAAATAAAAATGTGTGGTAGCATGTGGGTGTGCATTGTTCTATCAGCAAGAATTATCTTGTTCGGGAACTTTAGCCAAGCTCTATGTGGCATTTGGGTCCAAGCAGTGACCTGCAGCCACCACTTCATCCCTGCTCCATGGACCCTGAGTTCACCTGCCTCTGCCACTCTCTTCCCACCACAACTCACGGGCTTGGTGGCATCCCAGACAGAACCTCTGAGTCCTCCAGGCATGAGCTTAAAAGAAACTTTGCAGCCAAAGTCCCTGGCATCCTCCACTGCAGACACCTTGTGTAATTTTCACACCCAGGCAGGATTAACTCCCTGACTCATGTGCTTTAAACTTTAGCCCATGGCCCTAGATGCTCATTGCCATGTTCTAGAATCACCTGTGAGCAGTGAAAACCATGGACGCCTGACCCCCACCTCCGAGCAGTGACCAGAAACTCTTGGGTGGTGTCTCGCCTTGAATGGCAGCCAGAGGATCCTGCCCGGTGACTAGGGAGAGAGCCACTGGCTGGACCATGAACCTGGCCCTCAGAGACACAGCTCTCAGAGCTGTCAGCCTCAGGCAGGCGTTGTGCCTTGTTTTGCCCCCACAGGGGACAAAGGAGAGAGTCCCTGTGCCACAGAGTGGGATCAAGGGGCAGTTCTGTCCACTTATGCAGGACACAGATCACAGGTGGCAGAGAATGGGGTGGGGTGGGAAGGGGTAAAGTGATGAGGGAAACAAAGGCAAAAGAAATGTAGCTTCAGTTAAAATCCCCCTACAGCTTACAGCCCACTGACAGATACCTGAAACGTGCAGAGTGTGACCTTCCTCAAGGTGCCTTAGTGCCTTCATGTTTAAAAGGAACCTTATCTTGGCAGCAGCTGACCCCTCAAGATCCTGAGAGCCTTGCTTCCAGATTCCTTGGAGATTTGTGCCATCCCTAACCCCACTACTGAAAAAGTACACAGTCAGTCACTCCTCACAGTCCCAGTGCAGCTCTTTCTGCCCGCAGGTCCTGTCCCACGAATAGGGGAGGCGTGAAGGTGTGGGCAGCAGAGACAGGAGGCTCCTGACTCCCCTGACTGGGCTTGGGAACTATTCCTGGCAGGTGGAGACGCTGAGACAGAACGGAACCAGAGATAGGGCAACAAACCAAGACGGCACGAGAACCTCAAGGCCACAAGCATCTCCGTCAATTCTCAATAGAAGACTGCCAGTAAAACCCTCAGTGGCAACCCTCTCAGTCTAGAGGGCTTTTTTCTTTCCTTTCTGTTCTCACCTTCATTCAACAAACTTTCGCTTCACTTCGCCTTTTGGTGTTCAGGTGCATGAGGTAAGAACCCGGTAACCCAGCGACAGAAGGAAGGAGGAACAGCCTGAGATCTCTCCCTAAGACCAGGGCCTCCGTCTCCTGGTGCTGCAGGGGCAGTGACCTTCGGTGTGGCTCAGAAACAGGAGGGAACGGGTGGGACCAGACTGGGCCTGGTTGGTGTGGGGGTGCCTCGGGCTGTCCCAGAGACTCAGTCCTTAGGCCTCCTCCGTTGGAGCCCCCTGAGATTCATCTGGACTCTTCTTCAGGGCCAGTCTGCCCAGGCACAAACAACCAACCACCAGCCCCTCTTAAATACATATTCTCTAATTAATTACTCTGGTGTACTTCAGGCACAACACTGGCTTCTAAATTTAAACTACTGTCTTGACCCACTTCCAGCCACCAGTGGGCATATTTAAGGCCTATATACTTTGATGATTAAAGCAAAAATATGCCTTTATAAGTAACATTTACCAGGGGATCCTAAGTCTTGGAAAGGGGCTTCCTAACAAAACTCACCCAAAGAGCCTCACATACTGCTCAGAGGGAAGGGATATTCTGGCTGACGTGGACACACCGCCAGCCCCCTCGCAGCCCAGTGTTCTGGGCTCTGCACTAACCCCGGAAGGGGAGCCCCACCAGAAAGCCCACTGCAAGCAGGAGCCTAAAGGCAATCACATGCTAATAATACTAGTAGGTTCAGATAAGAATCCCCATAGCTGCTAAAACCACTGGAGAAAGTGACTGGAAAACAAGGTACTTACAGAGTTTTAAAGAATCTCTGTACCGATGACTTACAAATTACAATGGGAGCAAGTATATGGAGAAACCTGTCACCCACTACCTTACACAAATGATCAGAATCAATGCCACTAGGAATGGGACAAACCCACATTGCGATATGATGCCCTGAGAAGCACAAAGCATCGCCCATATGGTGCTTCTGCCAAAAATGTGTACTTGAATCCAATTGTCAAGAAACCAGTGGGCAGACCCAAATTAATAATCCAAATATAGTAACATATATAATCTATTTTTAAAAACTTTATTTATTTATTTTCTAAGTGATCTCTACACCCAACGTGTAGCGCTCACGACCCCAAGATCAAGAGTCATATGCTCCACCAACTGGGCCAGCCAGATGCCCCTATAAACTATTATTATAAACAATAAAAATGTGCTCTGTACTCTTAAAAAATGTGAATGGCATTGAAGACAAAAGCAGAGAGCAGTTGTTCGAGATTAAAGGAGATTAAGGAAACATAATAGCTAAATGCAAATTGTAATCCTGCCCCAGATCCTGGACAAGATGGAAAAAAAATTGCTGTCATGGACATTTTGGGGACAATTGGAATTTTTGAAAAGAACTATTAGATAATAATAGTGGATCAGTGTTAAATTTCCTGAATTTGATCATTATGTTGTGATTATATATTCATAGAAAAAAAGAAAGAAAGAAAATCCTTTTCTTAGGAGTACTTCTTTCTTAGTAGAAGTATTTAGGTGTAAAGGGCCATAAAATCCACATATCTCAAAAGGGTTAGCAAGAAATTACAATTAAAAAATATATATGTGTATATATAATTCTGTATTTCAGATGTCCTTCCTGACTCTTACAATGAGCCCACCTTTCAGAATGTGTGTTTTCTTTCAAATTTTATTGTTTTTAAGGGTTTATGTACTAGAAAGCCAGAGAATAAGATTTCTTTGAATTGTGTACAAAGTAAGAGTCAATCAATTCTGAGTGAAGCCTTGGGAACTTCCTGATGAATAAAGTACATTAAATAAAGCAGTGGACCTTTTGTCATCTACTTGGGCTACACAGGGTCATTTTATACTTGTTTTTGGATTTTTGGTGGGTTGATTTCCTGGAAAAATAATTTTTGGATAAAGTGTAGCAATTTTAAAATAATTTAGTAGTGGTTAGAAAATTAAATTTAAAAAAATTTCTTAGAAAATTTCAGATATGTTCCTGAAAAGTTCTATGCAGCACAATTTTTGTAGTCTATTTAAGGGGACCTTGCAATGGTTCTTTCTCTGAAGTATAAAAGAATTTGAAACTGTATGCTTTTTCTTCCATAAATTAACTTGCTTAGAGCAGGTCATCTTGGGCTTTTAGTTTCTAAGTGTGCACATCAACCAAGCTTAGGAAGATCACAGAAGGACTTGCATTTCCAGGAATAAGGCAGGGGAGGGATCAGACTAACCTCCTACCGGAAACAGTCAAAACTGTTTACTAAAAGAAATGTGGCTTTTTAAAAATTTTGTTTTGTTTTACTTCTAAAAAGCATCAAAGATCTGGCAAGAGAGTAAGGAAATAAAGTCCAGATCAAAGGGAAAACAAGATCTCTGAAAGTTATGTGATGCCCTAATGCTGTTTGGAACTAAGGGCATTTGCGAATGTGGGCAAACTTGAACTTGTAATTGTATGTGTTTTTGCCATATGTATATATGTGTGCATATATGTAGAAGAGAGAAATAAAGCAAAGGTTATGGCTGTCTATCCGTCCAGTTTAAACCAGAGAAACAGAACCAAAAAAAAATTCATATTCAGAGGTTTGCAGCAAGGCACTGGCCTGCAGGATTGATGACCGGGTCGGCAGACAAGAGAAATTGCTCGAGAAAGGCAGGCTGGAACTCGCAGGTACAGGCAGAGTTTCTCCTTTCTCAGGGAAACTCAGTTCTGCTCTGAAGTCCCCTGGACAGATTGGATCAAGCCCACCTGTCACCTAGGATCATCTCCCTTCCTTAAAGCAAACTGGCCATGAACTTTGATCACATCTACAAAATGCCTTCATGACCAAATTAGCATCTGACTGAATAACTGAGGACAAAGGACTGCCCAAGACAAAACTGACCATCTATTTTTGCAATGTGTCTATAATTTTGAAATCTTTCTAAATAGAAGGTGTCAAACACTGTGCTACCCAATTCCTTTCTCAAACCGGGGTGGAGTAGAAGAGTCTGAGGACTCCCAACCCTCCCACCTCACCAACCCACAGCGGTGATTTAAGGACCAGACCTGTTTCTTTAACACCCCGATGAAATGAGTTTGCAGCGTGTGATGGGGTGTTATGCCTCGGTCACATGAGGCAGTCCTTCTCAAACTTCAGTGTGACTCACTTGTTCCTCACAAAGAAGGAAAACAATCACATCTACAGAAAGAAATGGAGAGAATGAATAACTGAAAACAAAATAGGATATATTAATTTTCTTATTTTATTTTTCTCTCAATCCCCACAAGCTAACCTGAACCAGAGGAATGCATTGAATTTACATGTTAGTATGATATAGACTTCTCCCCAAAATCCTCTCTGTGCTTTACTTTTATCCTGGCTTTTTTGGGGGGGTGCATATCCAGCCTTCCCAAATAGCTCACTTCTTTCTTCTCCACCTTGCAGACTGACATGAGTGTTTCATGCACAGGCACATGAACACAGTTGCTGTACTTAAAAGCATTAGTATTCTGATGAGATAAAGGTAACTGTCACTCACTCCATGGTCCGTCTCCACAGGTGCGAGTGGGTGGCTGAGTTCAGACTGACCTGGGTGGTCTGGGCTGGCTGGCCAGTCGTTAGCTCTCGAGAGGTACTTTCAGTTTCTCCACGGGATCAGCTGGAAAGAAGAGCTTAAAGAAAAATGTGGGAGAAAGGTCGGTAAGCACAAGCAGGTGGTGGTAAAGGTCAGGTCTTAGGGTCTAGCCGGTGACATAACTGATGAGGGAAGCAAAGGCAAGAGAATGTAGCTTAAGTTAAATCTCCTTACAGCTTGCAGCCCACTACAAATACCTGAAACATGCAGAGCATGACCTTTCTCAAGGAACTCGTGGCTGCCTCAGTGCCTTCATGCTTATGTTTTATTAAAGACTAGAAGTAACCTTATCTTAATGGCAGCTAGTTCCTCAAGGTCCTGAAGGCCTTGCTTCCAAATTCCTTAGGGACTTACAGGATCCCTAACCCCCACTAATGAAAAAGCATATAACCAGTCACTCCCCACAGTCCTAGTGCAGCCCTTCTGCCTGCGGGTCCTGTCCCATGCTATAATAAAGTCACTCTTTTGCACCAAAAACATTTCAAGAATTATTTCTTAGCCATTTGCTCATGAATCCAAAAACTTCCAAATTTCATCAGTAACCTTCAATTTGGGGTATATCAAGAATAGCTCAACATGAAGCAGTTTTATTGTGGTGACGTCACTCTGGTGCAGAAAACATACTTCCATAGACAAGGGGCGAGAACCAGAGAGGAATGGAATTACCCCTTAACTGTTGGTACCTTAAAAACCAGCTATCGTCAAACAAGTACATTCAGACCTTGACTTCCTTACAGCAGTTGTGTCAGCTCTCTTTTACACTCCATTACTATAAACTTAGTTCTCCATGCAGGTTTCATTTCCTACAATTTCTGAGACATTAAAAACAAGTGGTATAATGACTGTTTTCAATTCTGCTTCTTTTTTTCCATGTCCCTTGGGGATTCACCCTTCCTTGTCTCACTGAAATAATTAACTCTGATTCCATAAGACTAAAGCTATAATGGGAGGAAATGTTGACATCATTTTCTCAAAAACAACAAAAACAAGCTTAAGAGTGTCAGCAAGCCCTCTTGCTCAACTCTAGGCCCTGATAGTTAAAAAACCAGAAATAGTCGACTGCTTAACTCATGCTCTAATTAAAACCCATTGTGCTTCTTTCTTATCGCACTTTCTTGAGGTACTGACAAAGATGTTTTGCAATGACCAGAATGTTCCAACAACCTCCAGACCAGAAAAACCCTGATAGCAAGGAAATGCCTAGAAGACCACACCCCACAGGTCTCCTTCTCTGTCCACGATCTTGGTCTGAGCACTTACCACCCCACGCATGATCACGTGCTTTCTGCCTGCTCTCCTGCAAGTACCTCTCTGAACCTCTCTCTACAAAACTCTAGGTGTCCATCTTGCTGGCGGGGAGATCTGATGTTAAGGCTTGAGCCTGCCACCTCCCCTGGCTGACAACACCCGAAATAAATCTCTCCTTTTCTCTTTCCAAACCCCTGTCTCTTGAGCTAATGGCTTCTCTTGCAATGAGTATATCCGAGTTTATTGCACAACAGTGTTGGCAAACCTAGCCAGGAGATGCACTTTCAATTTGTCCAGCCCCTTCAGGACTCCCCAGGGTGGAACAATGGCCATGGTAGTGCACCAGGGCTCGCCTGTTCATTTCCTGAGTTAGTGGCTATGATAGACCAATCAGTAACAAGAGCACTATTCCAGTTAATTCATTAATTCAGCTAACACTTACTGATCCCTCTTATGTGCCAGGCACTGTGAATCACAGTGAACAAAACAGACAAAATATAAAGTTTACATTCTAGTTGTAGAGACAGAAAAGAAGAAACAGCCAATCAGAAGGTGCAATGGAAGAAAATAAATAAACCAGGAAAGGAGAATGGGAAGGTGGAGAACGGGGGCAGGGGCGGGGGAGGGTTACAATTTTAAAGAGTGAGGTCAGGAAAGGTTTCCCTGATCTTTAAGTAACTGCCCTTACTTGAAGTGGGGAACACCCAAGTGTTGGAGGGAGATACTCAATTCACAGTGTAGTTTGGGGTGTCTTGGGCCACCCAAGTGGAAAGGCCATCAGATAGACTTGGAGGTAGGTTCTGTACCAATTAATAATTCTGGTCACCAATTTAGATGTGTGGGTTTTTTTTCTCTACACCACCAAGCCGAGTTCTGACAGCAGTGTCCTATAATTTAACTCAATTCTGACACTATCTACCTGGTGACTGTTCAGGGCTCAGTCCTACAAAACATCACCCCCCACTTCAGATGCCTGTCACACATCCTGTGCTTCTGACCAACCTGCTAGAAATTCGAGGTTTCAACAACCTCCTCCTTAGATTCTATTAACTTGCTAAAATGGCTCACAAAATTCAGGGAAACATGATCATTCAATGGTTTTTTATAAAAAGACAACTCAGGAACAGCCAGATGGAAAAATGCACAGGGCAAGGAATGGGGAAAGGGTATGGAGCCCTCTGCCCTCTCCACGTGCACCCTCTCCCTGAATCTTTAGGTGTTCACCAATCTGGAAGCTCTCCAAACCCCATCCTTTTGGGTTTTTTGGAGGCTTAACTGCATAGTCATCAATGATTCAAACATTGGCCAGTGGCAACTCATTCATCTCCCAATGTCTTCCCTCCCTGGAATTCAGGGAAGTTGGGACTGAAAATTCCAACCCTCTAATCCCATGGATGGGTCCCCTGGCCTCCTTAGGTGTGTGTGGGGGGGTCCAAAAGCCACCTCATTAACATCACAAGAGACACCTGCATGCTCTCGTCACTTAGGAAATTTTGAAGGTTTTAGGAGCTCTGTGCCAGAATCCAGGACTAAAACCAAGTACACATCTCTTACTATAAATCACACCATCACAGGAGGTGAGGTGGCAGTTTTGAGCTGGAGATACCTGGTGCCACTGTGGGTGCAGAGCTGGTATTAAAGCCATGAGACCTGAACCAGACTCTGAGGGAAAGGGGTACACCTGGAGGTAAAAAGAGGTCCAAGGCCTGAGCCTGGCAAACCCCTTAGGACAGGCCTGGTTGAGGTTCTCAAGGAGGAGTCCAGACCTAAAATTCTTCACATGTAGACCAACAAAGATAAGCAACATTTCTGGTGTCTTGGAATTAAGAAAAGAATCAAGATCATACTGCCATTTCTAATCTACCTGCAAAGAGGCCTGGAGAGACACCCCAGGCAGAATCTGGATCCCTGGTCTCTATCTCCCTGCAATCTGAGACAACGTGTTGTGTTGAAGTACCTGTTTATATGTGTTTCTCCTCATCAGACCCAGGACTTTGCGAGGGCAGGACCTGAGCTTTTATATCTCTAAAGTCAGTACCTGGCATCCTGTGTGCCATGAGTACTTAACTGGATCCCCGTGATTGATAAATCATGTAGTCAGGAAATTGATACCATTTTTCAGGGAGGATAAATGAGTGCACGGTAGATCTGCCATGGACTCAGGTACAAGACTGTAGTAATAGGAGGAAGCGGCCATCAGGGGCACCAGCGGGGGGCTCAGGCCCAGCATCAAACCACTGAAGACAACTGCACTTGTAGATAGTCTCAAGTAAAATAAAGCACAAAATGCCGCTGTTGACCAAGAACTTTCTCTTCAGTACTTGAACCTGCGTAAGTCAGACATAACTTTCTAAGGAACTTTGACAGCCTGTAACCAAAAGTCTTTGTAGCCTTTGTAGGGGCCAAGGGCAGGCCACTGCAAGATGCAGCACTTTGCAATTAAGATTATTTTGAGTTAAAAAGCAATCAAAACCTAGCATATTGAGGAAAGCTCTTCACCTCCCCTACAACTACCTAAAAAGAATTTAGATAGAAGGCCTGCTGCAGGAAGAGAGCTACCACCATAAATAACTAGATTTTGATATAAACTAGGTATGACAGGGAGGTACCTAGCAAGGCCTGTTTGATTTACATATTCTGTGTCCCATTGTTTCTGTGGGCCCAGCTAACATTTGTTACCAAACCTTTGTTCTTTCTCATTCTTTCAGAGGATAATATTCCTTCCCTTTGAAGTCCTAGACCCTAACCATTCTCCTTAGTTCAAGATGACATAGATACCTCAGGATGCCTGTCTGTCTTTGGAATTTCCTTATCTGTGTGGACTCCCCATACATATAAAATTAAATTTGATTTTCTCCAGTTAATCTGTCTTGTCAATTTGATTCTTAGTTCAGCTAGAAAGATGTAGAAGGGGACAGGAAATTCTTGTACCCTGACGTGGTAATTTCAATTTTAGGAAGAAAATAATCCAAAATATGCACCAAGGCTGTTTTTTCCTATAATAGTGTGTATCCCATTATTACTCATTTTAGGAAAAAAAAAAAAAAGCTGTGAACAGCCTGAAGGTCTGGCATTAGAAAGAAATTTAAACTATGGGATAACTAGTTGAATAGTTACTAATTGATATGATTTATTGATTTATTTATAACTAACTTTAGCAACTTAGTTGATAGAGCAGAGCTTTCAGAGATGATTTAACACATGAAAATGTTCATGACATAATGACAATGCAGAAAAGCAGCATTGAATTGCAATCATCACATGAGATCAGTGTGGTCATCCGTGCATTCAGTGCACACAGGTCCAGTGACACGCATGCACAGAATTCATATTCTTTATACTTTTCTTTGTTTTCTCATTTGTTTTTATACTAAATATGTTGTACTCACTGGATTAAAAAATAAAGAGCTTTTATTTTCAAATATGGGGAAGAGTTGGATAAATCTGCTCTTTGTCTTTTAAAATCAGGTTTTTCCTCTACTCGTGGTGCTGACTTTTTTCCAAAAATTAAAAATAGCTTGGGGATGTGGGGAGGAAGGAGAAGGAGGCAGGGAGGAAAGGAGGAAGGCAGGGGAGGGGAGGGAAGGGAGGGGAGGAAGCTGGTCCAAGTTAAAAAGGAAGAAGGAGAAGAAGCAGAAGCAGCCATTTCAAGTAATCAGGGGCTGCCCTCCTCAGTGTGGCAGGCATGCCTCAATCCCATGCCTGGGATCCTCCTAAGACTTCCGGAGGAGGCTCCCTGTGGAAATCAGGTAGACCTTGTTTTACCGAGTTTCCCAGTCACTGCATTCTTCACACTGGAAGTCTGTGGCAGCTCTGCATGGAGCAAGTCTGTTGGAGCCATTTTCCCATAGCATTTGCTCCCCTTATGTCTCTGTGTCACATTTTGGTGATTCTCGCAATAGTTCAAACTTTTTCATTATTATCAGACTCATTATGATGACCTTCAATCAGTGATCTTTGATGTTACGTTGGAACCTGAATATGTGGCTGAATTGCTGCAATCCATGATAAAACTTTCACAGATGAGGAATTGCTTCTTACGGATGAGCCAGGAGAGTAGTTTCTTGAGATGGGATCTATTCCTGGTGAAGACGCTGTGAAGATTGCCGAAATGACAACAAAGGACTTAGAATATGACATCGACTTAGTTGATAAAGCAGTGGCAGGGTTTGAGAGAATTGACTCCACTTCTGAAAGTTCTGGTGTGGGTAAAATGCAATCAAACAGCATCGCCTGCTACAGAGAAATCATCTGTGAAAGTAGGATTGACATTGATGCAGCAAACTTCATTGCTGTCTTACCTTATGAAATTGCCAGAGCCACCCCAGCCTCCAGCCACCATCATCCTCATCAGCCAGCAGCCACCAACATGGAGGCAAGACCTTCCACCAGCAAAAAGATAGACTCATGGAAAGCTCAGAAGACAATTAATGATTTTCGCAACAAAGTATTTTTTTACTAAAGTACATACATTATTTTTTAGACAAGTGGAAATCTCCAAAAGGTTTCAAAATTCCAAATAGTTTCATTGAAAGATTCATTGCAAAAGGCTAATGAATTGAAGATGCAAGAGGTACCTACGTAACTCCTACTGCTCCCCTCTGCCCTCTTCTGAGTGCTCATTCTACTAATCCTCCGCCTGAATGTTTTTTTCCACTGAAAGAGACTATACAACTGCAAACAAAGTCAATGTCCTTACCTCCCCCCTTATCTACCTTCAAAGGAGAGCCCCCAAATGGATCCCTCCCAGAGTTGATAACACTGAGGGATGTTCTGGTAACCTGCTACATCTTTCCTTTAAATAGCAGAGCCCACAAAGGGGATCCTGGAAAAATTGGCAGAAGCCAGCGAAGGATGAAAATTCTCACCACAATCAGCTCTTCTGAATCTCTGCTTGTAGTGCCCAGTTGAGAGAAGAAAATAAAATTTCTCATCATCTCTTCCTTTCCAAATCCAGACGCATTGGTTATTGATCCTCTCTGTCCCAGAGATACCTACTGCCTTCTTGCTGGTCTCGTTTCTGTAACTGGGCTTGGCTTTCAAACTGCCTGGGCTGTACAGGTTGTCGGCTTTCTTTTGGCTCTCGTTGAGAGTGACTCTGGGTTTTGAACAGGTAATATTCTTTGCCCCCTCTTTGGGGTCCCCTCTTATACCAAAGGGGGGTTATTCAATACTACAAGGAATATTTAAAATTAGAACTATGTACACAAAAGAAAAAAACAAATTAAAGATCATATAGTTGAATAAGTAAATCATGATGTCATTTAAGTTACAACCCAGTTCTTTGAGGAATTGAAAACAACTGTTCTTATCTTATAGATCTTTACAAAACTAGAAATGCACTTCTAAATCCACTTCAAAGGTCACCTATTCTTTACCAATTCCAATAAATGGCTTGTAAATTACTGGCTTTAGGAAAAACCAAAGTCCTTCTTGGAAGGACTTGCCTTTTTTCTCTGTCCCTTATACATCTAAGTTATATATCTTATGTTTTTAAAATGTGAACATAGCCCACAAACACCTGAGACTGAAGAAGAAAAAGAAAGAAGAAGAAAGAAAGAAAGAAAGAAAGAAAGAAAGAAAGAAAGAAAGAAAGAAGAAAGAAAGAAGCCTTTTTTAAAAAATAGAAACTTCTAAAACTTCTCTTGTACCCAAACTCTAGCATCTCCAACCTTAAGATCAATTCTAGGGACAAATACAAATCTTAAAAGTCTTCTCCACAAATATTAGTAACTATAGAGTCTTCACATCTGTCTCTGTGTCTATATATATATATGTTGTGAATTTGAGATATTTTTCTAGCTCTGATGGTATTGCTAAAATTAATTTGTCAAAGAGCTGTATTTAGTTGCTTAAAGGCAAGCACTTGTAATGACTGGGTGTTCTAAAATGCTCAAAAAAATAGAACAAACCCAATTCTTTTTCCAAGTTATGTGATATAGAAAAATATTCCATTTGTTGACTTAATCAAAATAGACAAGTCTTTAGAATATCAGCATTAAAACTTTTATTCTGCTTGAGTTTACTAAAAGTAGAATGTGTTGATGTGAAATTTGTTACAAAATATTAAAAAAAAAACAGCTTGGGAGAATGACCGACTTCAATGTCTCTTAAAGATTTTGAGTAATCTACACATAATTGTTAAGAACAAGTAAATTAAATAGGCACAATTAAAATAAAAAAGATGAGGTAAAATTTTAAATAGTCTCCCAGATCTTTTTCCTAACCTAAACCTTAAAGTTTTGCTGAGTTAGGTTTATTTACATTTTATTATTTTTTTAAAGTAAACTCTATCCCCAACAGGAGCCTCAAACTCATGGCCCTGGAAATCAAGAGTGCACACTCCTCCAACTGAGCCAGCCAGGCACTCTGCTGAGTTAGGTTTAATAATAAATTAAGTTAAATTCATTAAATATCTAGATCATTTCCAAATAAGACAGAATACTAAAACACTAATTACGGGACAGAGGTTTATCTACTTTTGTCTTATTACAGAGAAACTAAAGATAAATTTGGGTCTGCTAGTAAACATCTTTTGTGCTTTATTAAAAGATTACACTATGAAAAAGTACATTTCCAAAAAATATGAAATTTATTCATCAGTTTGCCAATCTCAAGAATGCCGGTATAACATACAGTTCACAATTGCTTACTTCTTAGCTTCCACTAGAAATTAGGTTTCTAAAAGTTAACAGTATGAATAAGGAACACAATTCACTACGTAAGGAAAGTAAGATGTGTATTTTTGGTTAAAAAAAAGTATAAAAAGTAGAAACACATTTTTGTTGGGGAAAAAAAGTAATTTTGTTCTAAAGTGAGGCTGTTTTTTTTTTCTTTTTCCAATTCACACATTTTATTCAGAGCCCAACCAGATATTTTCTTATAGTTCTGAAGGGCTTGCAAAACCATAGCAACTCTGCCCCCTTTTCTTTTTTTTTTTGCTATTTTTTTTATTCTTATGTTAATCCCCATACATTACATCATTAGTTTTAGATGAAGTGTTACATGATTCATTGTTTGTGCATAACACCCAGTACTCCATGCAGAATGTGCCCTCCTCAATACCCACCACCAGGCTAACCCATCCTCCCACCCCCCTCCCCTCTAGAACCCTGTTTGTTTTTCAGAGTCCATCGTCTCTCATGGTTCATCTACCCCTCCGATTTCCCCCTAAAGTGAGGCTGTTTATTTAAAGACAGAAAACTCAGGACGAAATCTGAATGTTAAAAAAAAGTTGTAGAAGGTTTCTAGAAAAAGAATGTTCGGGAAAAGAAATCTATTTATGGTCAGGACTGACCAAAGTTAAAATAAATAAATATTAATATCAAAAGTAAGCTGTTGCAAAATTAGAATTTGGTTGTCCCAAGGACAAAGTTTTGGTCTGCTTAAATCTTTTTGACCTGGAACATTCCAAAGACTTGCTAAACTAATTAGGCTTATTTGATATATTCAATTGCACGGAAAGCATAGTCAAATAAGAGGTAAATCTAAGTTTTCTTTGTGTTGTAAGATTGTGGCACACATGCCTAAAGTCCATTCTGCCTCTACAAAAAATGGCCCCTCGTTGCCACACTCTCCATCCTGATGTCCTTGCAACATGGCAACAGTCTTCTCCCGGCTCAGAGAAAGTAAGGTGGTCAAACAATGGCAGTAAATTTAAAAAGTCAGGGCTATGAGAAAACCAAGATGGAGGCTTGTTTTCCTGGCTACCTGACAAAACCCACTTTTTGGTTTTTACATTCCGTTGCCCACCATAGGGCATTTAAGATGACTCAAATTATAAATACATTGGTGCAGAGACTTCTAGAATATCGCACCAACAGTCCACCAGCAACGTCTGACTCATCAGGTCCATAATCCTAGAAAAATTGTCTCCAGAGGCCTCAGACCTCCTCCCTCTGGATGCTGGACACCCACAACTGGACTTCATTCAGCTGCCAGCTGGTATGCTTATCAATATGTTCTTGTTGTGCTTGTATGTTTTCCAGGTGGGTTAAAGCCTTTCCCTTCTGTAAGGCTGATACCCTCAGAGTGGAAAAAAAATGTTAATAAATGTGTTTCCCACTTGGGTTATACCTTCTATAATCTCTGCTGATTGAGGCACCCACTTCACTGGGCAAATCACATGAGCCTTAATGAAAATCTTGCAGACTTCTTGGAACTCTCTCAGTATATAACCTTCTGCCAATCCCTTGCTATCTCATGCTTATATGGACAGCTACTATAAGTCTCTGATGTTTATGCTGAAGCCTGTCATCCATAGGTTAAATAAGCTTAGAGTCACAGCTTAGAGCCTAGTGATAACGTATTCTGGACACGTTATCAAAGGAAGACAGCCCTCAAGCCCCATTGGAAAGGACCTTACCAAGTGCTTTTGATGACTAACACTGCTGCAAAACTAGAAGGCATTGACCCTTGGGTACACATCACCTGACACCTGGTCCTGTATAGATATGGAGGCTTCCAAATCAAATTGAGGGGGAAGAAAAGTAACTGACATTGAGGTAGATTGTTTCCACCCAAGACGATGGATCAAACTTCATACTTTAACTATGCATGAAACCCTTCGTCCTTCTCTTTTTCTTTACTCTGCCATTCCCTTGGAAAGATAATGGCCTCATCTTTATCTCCCAGGCCATTACTAAGGGGGGCAACCTCTGGAATTTAGAGAACATTTTATTTCAGGCTAGGAGAAAATCTAATGGTGGCCCTAACTTTCCACAAGTAAAATAAGACATCTTCTTGACCAACTCCCTTAAATTTACATCATCAATTTAGGAAAGACCCACCAGGAGGCTTTCATGATTCAGGATTCCCTCCTTTTGGCAGGTCTCTACTTTCCCAGTTAGGGATAAGGTAAATGAGGCTATATTCAGAAACTTTTCCTTAATTCTTTTTTTTGTAAGATTTTATTTACTTATTTGTCAGAGAGAGAGACAGCGAGAGAGGGAACACAAGCAGGGGGAGTGGGAGAGGGAGAAGCAGGCCTCCTGCTGAGCAGGGAGCCTAATGCGGGGCTCGATCCCAGGACCCTGGGATCATGACCTGAGCCGAAGGCAGTCACTTAACGACTGAGCCACCCAGGCGCCCCAAGAAACTTTTCCTTAATTCTTAAACTTATTGCAAAACCCAGTGCAAAAACAATAGCTGCCCAATAAAAATCCTTAGACTTTCTGGCCAAAGTCTTCTTGATAATAGAATGGACTTTGATTATCTGTTAGCTAAACAAGCAGGTGTCTGCTGGAGCCAACAGCACCTGCTATACCTGGATTAACACCTCTGGGGAAGTTACATCAGATTGCTGAGAAGGCCACTTGGCTTAAAAGAGTGACTCCTTCCACAGGGTCTTTCTTTGATTTATTTGATTTTGATTGGTTTCAGTCTTAGGGACCATGGCTCTGAAGTGAAGTCCATACGATGGTCATTATCCTGCTTATAGCAATCATAATAATCCCCCTGGTGTGTTGTATTCTCGTAAAACCTCTCAGTGTGTGTGCTTGCGGCCTCTAACCATCATCAAACGATCTCCTATGACGGGCACATGAAGAGAGGAACAAAAAATTACCAAGGCATAATCCGTGAAAGTCATAGAGATTAAGGAAAAATGTCACGATGCCACACAGAAGAACCACAGAACCACAGAACCACAGCTAAGCTGAGAGTCTGATCGAAGGGAGGGAGTGTTAACAAACAAACAAACAAACAAACAAAAGCAAAAAACCAAAACAAAAAACCACAGGCCCAACATGTCACTTTGGTTAAGTAAGGGCTCATGTCAGTAAACCACAACTTAATACCTAACCTAACCTCAGTTTCAACCCCCCAAAATGTAGCCTTTAACCAGTCCACAGGCAAGTTTCCTAGTCAGCACTAGGAAATGTAACTGATAGGCCCCTCCACTCCCCTTAGGAGCGCAAGCTTTCCGGACACCTGGGTGGCTCAGTCGGTTAAGCGTCTGCCTTCAGTTCAGGTCATCAGGTCATGATCCCAGGTCCTGGGATAGAGCCCCACATAGGGCTCCTTGCTCAGCGGGGAGTCTGCTTCTCCCTCTGCCTGCCACTCCCCCGGCTTGTGCTCTCTCTCTCTCTCTGACAAATAAATAGAATCTTAAAAAAAAAAAAAATAGGAGGGCAAACTTGCCTAAAACAATGCATTCTTTGCTAACAGTTCTTTGCTGCTAGTTCTTTTTTTTCCTCTCTGTCTCTACCTTTTAAAAGTCTTTCCTTATCTGTAGCCCTTTGGAGCTCCCTTCTACTTGCTAGATGGGATGCTTCCTGATTCATGAATTGATTAATAAAGCTAATTAGATCTTTAAAATTTACCCAGTTGAATTTTTGGTATTTAACACCTCTGTCCCTGAGGCTGTGAGAATGAGTGGGAAGAGGGTGATGCAGCAGGACAAGGGTATAGGATGACCTGACAGGACAAGGGTGTGAACAAAGGGCAGGAGGCAGGAATGGAGAATGAGACAGGGAAGTGAATGCTTCTAAGATAACCTACTGCTTACCAAGCTTTGTACTGAGTTCTTTTATATGTGCTTCTTTATTTAATTCTCAGACAATCCCGGGGGGCATTACCCCTCTTTTGTAGATGTTGAGTTCAGTCAGGGGATGCAAACCAAGTCTGTTCCTTTTCTGTGGAAGTGGGAAGTGAGCTGAGTGTGGAGACTGCAGTAGACAGTAGAAAGCGGTGGGTGAGGCCCAACAGGGGACAGAGAAGGGAGTGATGGGTATGAAGCTGGGGATGCCATGAGCACATCCAGCCAGGGCTGGGGCTGGGAAGGGGCATCAGTGTTTGCTCTGCCAGCCACAGCACAGATAGCACGAAAATCATCGGGCTTATCACTATCTGTAAACACCCAGCTAGTCTTGCAATTGTTCGTGTAACCTTCAGCTTACACTGGCTTCTCAGTAACAGTGATTCCAGTCCCAAAGATCTAAATTTAGAAGGACTAAATCAATTAGAAAATACATTCAAGCTTTCGGTGTTGATTTTTCAAGAAAAAAAAAGGAGTGTAGATAATACATTTTTTAAATGATACGATTATTGGTGGGCTTAGTGATCCTGACCTGAAGGAATTTATTATTAACACAACACAAATAATTGATGGGAAAAAGGCTCTTCTTGCCTTTTTCAGTTGTGGAATCCTTTGGGGATTCTAAAGTTGAGTTATTAAGCAGTCTGAATTCTCAACATTTAGTCAGGCATTCTTATTAACTGGCCTGGATAATGCAAGCTTTGTCCCTTCCAGAATTTAAATTTCTCTTCTTGAGAACAGAAGAGAGTAGAATAAAGGATTTTATTGTCAGCCAACTCTCTTATACTTAAGGCTGAGTGGCAGAAATCTCTGCCAGATGATGCCAGGCTTGCTGGCATTGCTACTTGACTCTACTTTATGGGGAAGAAGCAGTGTCTGGAACGTACAGGAAAAGGCCTTCCCTGCATTGCAGAAGCTAGAAGATGGCTCTCGTTCTGGGAATCCATGCAGATTCCACTAAATACACATCCCTCCAGTAAAGTGGTGTCCAGACACAGGTTTTCTTTCTCCTCTGCTTCACATTGCACACACGTTCAACAGAGAGCCCTGACTGCCACCCTGTAGAGGATCCAGGGAAGTCCACTCATGAGCAGGGTCTTCACTGAGGAATGGGGATTTCCTTAGCTCCAGCACTTCCTGTGCCAGGCACTTCCTCTTTCACTTCCTCACCTAGGGACTAGAATAAGCCTGGCCCTGCACTAGGAGGATGTCGCACTAAGAGGATGTCGGAGCCTTCTTCTTTCCCCTTTCACTTCCCACTCCCCAGCCTTGAGTGCCTGTTGAGGACTACCCTGAGGGTGGGTTGGCCACTCTCCCCCTGGTGGACCTGCATTCCAGATGGAGAGGGAGGGCAGCAGTGTGGGGTCTGCAACTGACCAGAAAGACCTACCCTGGGAGGTGCTGGGAGCTGTCCAGAAACCAAGCTGAAACTTCCCTTACCTTTGGGCCATCCTTCCCTGCGTGTGCCTTTTTGGAGAGGGGTCCAAGAGAGGAAGAGGGGAAATGGTGTGATACAAAGCAAGCCCTGTGTAGAGTCCCTGATATAATCTCACTGGGGAAAATGGGCTTGAACATCACAAGATGACAGATAAAAAGATGTCATAACACAGAGGCTGCCCACAGCACAGGGGTATGAGGCCAAGACAGGGAACCCAGTGAGAAAACAATCTCAGCACTGGGTCCATCCCTGCTAACAAATGGTGTTGGGACTCTGGTGACAAGGTGGACAGAGCTGGTGAGCAGTACCCCAAACAGGACAGTGGGTACCCTTGAAGTCTATCCCTGTCCAGGAATTGAGTGCTGTAGAGGGGGCTTCTCAAACTTGCATGTGCACAAGAAGTGCCTGTGGAGCTTGTCAAAATGCAGTTCTGGGGTGGAGGACCTAAGAATCTGAATTTCTGACATGTTCCCAGGTGAAGTCAATGCTGCCAGACTGTGAATGTGGCATCCTGCCGACACAGGGCATGAACAGCAAGCACAATATTAGTGATGTTGAGTTGATCCTTGGCTTCGGTCTGGGAGGTGTGCTCTGCTTCTTGTTGGATGATTTGCTAGTTTCCCTGTTTGGCTAACCTGGCACTTAGAGGTACATGTAAGTAGGACCGTGTGGCTAGGGCTAAGTGTCAGTGCATCAAAGGAGCAGGGACTAGCATTGTTGTTAGTGCCCTTAACAAGCACAAGTGAAGTTCGTTCAACCACCATGCAACACAAAATGCGTGCATACATTTTATATAATATCATAAAAACAATGACTTTAAATTAGTCATTATTATCTGAAAGCTCCAATTACTGTAAATCTAGCAATGCTAGTTATTTCTCAGAAATGCATTGAGGGAAAACAAACAAAAAACTCTTCCAGAGTAGCCTAGTGAATTTTTTGCTAACTTATACTACTGAAACGATCTTAGTTATTTAGATCCTTAGCCAAACTTAAAATTTTATTATGGTTCTATACTGCGTATTTGAATTCTTAGTGTTTACTTTTTCAGGCTATCTAGCATTCGAACCTGCTCCCTCTTTGGGGTTCCCCCTTGTGTGTGTTCTGGAGGAAGTCAGGGTTCTATCCCCTGCTATGCAAGCTGAGCAAGTCAGACACTTCTTCTTGTCTTCTGAAAGGTAGGACACAGACACCTGCCTTTGGATAGGCCAATCAGACATTTTGATTATGGATTTTAAGTTGGGAACAGGTAGACAAAGGGACAAGAATGTTTTAAGAGGAAGTGGGGTGACACAGTGTCCGGAGCTGTTGTGCAGTGTTGGTGGGCCTGCTTGCCACCCATTGCATCATGATGCTAAGGGTGTGTCCATGTCCTAGAGGTGGCAGGAGCTGCAGCCTTAACCAGGTACTTCATGAGGTATGACCTTGGCTGTGTTCTGGTTGCCTGATGCCCTCTGTCTGTGCTCATGTTCTGAGTCTGTCTATCCAGGCTTCCCTTAAGTTTAGGAACCACCTCATTTCCTTTCAAATAAATCCCTTTTCTCTTAAGCCATTTAGACTTAGTTTCAATTACTTGTGGGGCTCTTTGCTGCTTTCTGTTAGAAAATCCCACTATAGGTAAAAAAGAGAACACTGATTAGTTTCCTCACTTTTTGTACCATTAACTGCTGATTCAGGAACTTCTGGGATTTCTGATAATTTTCAGTAAAATGACAGTACAGCCATTATAAGCTATAATTAGAACACAACTACAAACCATTTGGTTGTAATTCCTAGAGCATGATTTGTGTGTGTTAAATAATTTAATAAGTATCTTGTCCAACTACCATGTGCTAATGTGCTGGAGGATGTGCTTCCAGCAGGGCATTACTCCACCTGCTTGAGACCCAGATGCATTAAGTTGAAGACAGTGGCAGTGAAAAGACCGGCATCTTCAGTGACAGTGATATTTCCCTCCATTGGACTACTTCCTAACCAACTGATTGAAGGTGACACATCTCCCCAAGTAAGCTGTTGGGCATTCCTCAGGATTCCATTGCCAGATAGTATCAGGCACAGTGATGTTAAATCAAATCATCATGATGTTCTCTGATGTGTGATCAGCCATCACCCTCGACGAAACATCACTGCTCACTGACATTCTCAAATAGATGTCATGCAAATGCCCCTGGGTTTTAGGGTTGCAGACAAAAGGAGAGAAGAGATTATGTTGGCACTTACTGTACGTTTTCGATGTCCAGCTCCTCACCTTGATACAAGTGTTGCATTAATAGTACCAGCAACTGAGGCCAGAA
The DNA here is from genome assembly GCF_029215605.1 of Mirounga angustirostris. Taxonomy (NCBI): domain Eukaryota; kingdom Metazoa; phylum Chordata; class Mammalia; order Carnivora; family Phocidae; genus Mirounga; species Mirounga angustirostris. Next base: position 90,000,393 of record NW_026991718.1, on the reverse strand, counting down.
TGGGAAGACCTTTCATTTTAAAGCTTGGCCCCTCCATGTTTACTCTATAGTGCCTCCAAGGGCAAAGAGAAATGCACTCTCTTTCAACATTTTAGGCAGAAATCCAAGACAAAGTCACCTCAAATCAGAACTATGGAATCACGAGTGTCATGTTACTTCTCCACTGATGAAGGTGAACAGTTAATCACTATTAAGTGGAACTTACTTGTGTGAAAATAAAAATTAAGAAGCTAACACCTTTAAATGCCAGAATCCAACACTGAATTCCTCAATGTTTGATAAGATAATTGAAGGAATTTCTGAAACTTACCAAACCCCTGGTTCAATGAGTAGTTTAGGAAACGCTGATTGGGCACTGAATGAAATTTACAAGAAGTTACACACATGCACACCCATGTGCATGCTCACACACACACACCCTCTCATAACAGGCTGGCATGGCTAGGCTTTCTCGGTATAGGACATGGAGGTATGTCACTCATTCAGGAGGTATGGATTTTACCTGGCTTCTCTCACATGGCCTGTCCACTTTGCCTCCCAGGCATCTGGCTTCCCACCTGTGCTGCATGGAAACATGAATCTGAGGCTTGGGCCATCATGGCACCATCTGCTACATTGCTCCAGACATCCTAGACAAGCTTGGTTCATCTGAGTGAAGAAACTGAATGACGTAGGGCTTAGGAAAATGAGGGAAGTTTTGGGATTTTTCTCTAATAAGAGCTGGATGGATGGGCTTCACAAGGCCTTGTAATTCTGGGTCAGTGTAGCCTGCTGCGTCGGAGAATTCACCTGAACCCTGAACTACCTCATTCCTGTCATCCAATCCGACCCCAGGAGTGGCTTAGCCCCTTGGTGAGTTAAGAACACAGCACCAGGCACAAAAGTAGAGGTGGGAGGTAGGAGGTTGAAAAAACTCTGGTCTTTCAATTTTGCTGGGATGTGGGAGTGTCTCAGTCATGAAAAGAGTGGGCAGATGAGCCAGGACATGATGGACACTGGCCCACCTCTTTCTTCATCTCAGCAAAGTATCATTGAGAGAAAAATCTAATAGTGGAAACTGGGAATCTAGAGCAAAAATTGTAGGTCAAGCGTGCCCATGTCTCTTGTTTGCAATTTCATTTACATTTCTAAGTGTGACCTGTCTCATGTATAATGTGGTTTGAACTGGGCACTTTAAACATTTCCCATCAACAGCCCTGTTACTGAATCTGGTTCTTGAAATCATGCAGCAAAAGTAAACTATTTTTCTGTGTTTCATTTCTGGAACTCACCTTCCTTTTCCTTTTATTCCCTCCTAAATGCTCAGGTCATCTGTAGAAAAGGGTAGAGACAGCCCCGCCTCAGGCAGCCGTGGCTTCCTGGGGGTGTGTGCTGGTGGAAGAGCTCCCTGTACTCTGTGTTGATGGCTACAGAGATTATGGACAAGAAACAGTCAAAACTGTCCTTGCACTTCAGCACCGAGGGAAGCGATTCTTCTTGTGAAATGAGTGTACTGCATGGTTTTTGGGGAACGAAGTATTTTGTGGTGGGTGGATCCCATGTCTGAACTCAAGGGGAAGGCCACAGGGAGAATCCCACATGGGTTTGCATAGTGCCTTCTCTGCACGCCTTCAGTAATGCATCTGCAGGTAGAGCGGACTTGTGTTATTGTGGCATTGCTTCTGTTTGAGATTGTCATTTGCATTTTCTTTATGATGCTCTTCACCCTGGAAGCCACACTAACTCCCTTCAGGCCCTGCCTGGGATTGCGTGTTAAAGCGAAGGACATGGGCTCCAGAGCCATGGCTTTAATGCTACAGCCAGCCCCCTCTCTATATCAAGCAGAGGATTCCTGCTATGGTACATGCTGCTGGTGCCCTGCCCAGGCCCCTCATGAGGCTGGCACACCTATTTTTTATTCTTGTGATGTTGGCTGCTAGGAGTTCACACTTAGACCTTTCTGAAGGGGTACTCCTTGGTTAAGGGGAGCTGCTTCACCCAGACATGCTTGGGGGGGGGCTCACTGACTCACTAGAGGACCTTGGCCAGTGACTGGCATATGGAACCTGTTCCTCCAGGGGGCATAACTTCTGTCACTCACTCCAGGCACCCCAGGGGTCACCCTGAGGCTGGAGCACACCTGAAACCCACCGCTGCTTGGTTACTTCCTCTGTTCTTTCCTGCTTCCCTCCTCACTCCTGCGCTAGTTTCTCCTGGGAGCACTCCTTCAGGAAAGCATTTTTGCAAGCATCCCACCATGGGCTCTACTTCTACACAACCCAATCCAAGACCACCATGAACAAGGCAGGGCAGCAGATGAGGCATGCTGCAGTTCCTCATGCAGGGAAGAAAGGCAGATGAAAAGGGACCTCTGCAAAAACAAGGTGGTCATGCGTTCCTCAATCACCAGGTTCAACTGAAAACAAATGGAACTAAGAGTTCTGTTCCAGCTGGTGTTTGTCATTTATTCCATGATAGGAAAACCAATACCAAGAATAAATGTGGAAAATGTATGTTGTGACTCTAGGTTACACTGGGAAGGAGAAACCTAGTGGTGTACTGGAAGGGACCCTCGGTTTATTCCCAATCTGGTGATTGTTTCTCATAATGGAGAAAACTAAAAATCAGTCAGGACTTGCTCTTCATTCTTATTCCTACAGTGTGCAGGGTAATCCAGACTGAGCTTCCCTGGACCAGGAGGGCTCACAGGCAGGAGGTGCAGAACTTCAACTCCTCTCCCTCAGCACCCTTTCCTTTCCAGGTTGCCTCCACCATGCTCAGGGCTTCAGACAGGACAGCCACAACTTCCACTGACTGTTGACATAGTCACTGTTCGTTTTGCAGGCACCACCTGAGTCCAACGTTAAGTCCGTCATTTTAGCCCACAGCCCTGCCCCTCAACCAGTGTCCCCATCTCACTTAATGGCACCACCATTCTCCATGATTATTCTGACCAGAGATATAGCAGTCACCACGACACATTATTTAATCTCTCAGAGTCTCAGTTTCCTCATTTGTGAAACAGGGATAGCAATGATACCCCACATCAGTGAGTTGTTACTGTAATATTCTGTGTAACAAGCAGTGGCATGATCTCATTGGAATAGGACAGTTACCTTCTATTTTTCACACATCTGCAGTCTAGCTGGGAGTCAGATGATCTGGAATGGGATTGTCTGGGCTGGCTCTGCGCCACACCTTTCATCCTTCAGCAAGGACCAAAGGTCTAGATTTTCCAAATTTTCTCATGGCAATGGCAGATGCACAAAGGGACAAACTAAAATGTACACTTTTTAAGTCTTTTGTTATATTCACCTGCTAACATTACATTGTGTAAAGCAAGTCACATGGTCCAGCCCACCTGAAGTGGTGAAGTATACTCCAGCATGGTGGTGGTAGGGGAGGGAGTGAATATTTTTTAACAATAATCCATAGTGGCACAATAGTGTGCCATACTGCCTTATAGGGTTGTCAGGAGAACTGAATGAGATAAATGCTTAGAACAGTGCCTGGATTTTGTTCTTCCCTTCTTTTTTGCTTTTCTTATTTCTTTCTCTCCTTCCTTCCCTTATCTATCTACCCATCTACCTACATGCATACCTACCTACCTATCTGCATATATTGTTCCCTCTTTATTCTTCATCCTTCCCTAGCCAGGAAAAATTGAAGATGTGTAAAGTTCTCATAAATATATTTTAAAATATCATCCCTATAGCCACAGCTATAAGAAAGCTTATGGATGTTCCTGACTGAATTATCTTTAAAGTTCCCTGACTGTACTTCTCACTTCTTTGCCCTCCAATCCACTGCAGCAAGGTAGATTGTGATTCTTGGCTTAAAGCCTTCAATGGCTTCTAATTTAAATTAAAACTAATTAGTATATGGCATGACATATAACATTGTCTGTGATCATGCTCCTTCTTGCTTCCTGATGCATTCTGGCAGGCAGTTGGGTTCTGGCCTAGCTTGGTCTTTGGGGTGAGAGTGCAGACTGTATGTGGACATTTTCTTGCAATCCTGGGTGCACTGGTCCTGGATCTCTTTTGGGTCTGATACTGTCTGATATAGCTTGATGGGTTCTGAATATACCAGTGTTTTGGAAAGAGGATAGAAGCCGGAGAGGAGGAGACAGATGGGAGAACAATGAAATATAGACTGCATTCAGGAGAAAAGAGTTGAGGTCCAAGCTAGCATAGCAATCATGGACTGCAGAAGATACCACACAGCTTATTGATCAAGGAGATTGGACTTTTCTGAATCCCAAGATGGATGGAGTGCAGTCTTTGCTGTGAGAGGAGCTCAGAATGTTCTGAATGTATCAGTTATCTTTGCTGCACAAGAAATCCCCCCAAACTTATTGCCTTAAAACAGCATGAGCTGTTGTTTCTCATAATTCTGTAGTTGTGTGTGGGTATCTTCTGCTGATTTCTCCTGTGTTCATTCATGTGATTGCATTCAGTTAGGTGGTAGATCAGAAGATAGACTTAGCAGACACAGTTGCATATCTCTTTCCATGCAGTCTTTCATCCTCAAAGAGGATATATGGTACTTCTTCACATGAGGAAGCTTTCTGAGAATAAGCTCCAATGAGTAAGCCTGGCTTCAGCCTTGAGGAACACCATGTTTGCCAATGTCTCAGCCAAAGCAGGTCACGTGGACAAGCCCAAAGTCAGAGTGGGAGGGGTTTATAGGATGTGGGTGTCCCCAGTCCTGATGCACTGGAGGGCCATTAATACATCCATCTGCCATACCTACATGGAACTCAGTAGAAGAGTCATGAATCCAGACTTGTAGTTTTAAGGACTGCTATTTGAATAAAATTAAGTTTCCCCTAATATGTGGACAGAGAAGATTTATTTTTCTTAATAATGTTAACAAGGTACAGAGGAAGATTAAAAATCTGGAGTCAGTAGAACTGAGTTCATCCTATCTCCATACTTATTCATCATGTGATCTGATCAAATCACTACTTCTAGGTTGAGTTAGAAGGGGATAATCAAACAGAATTGGGTGAGTCAACCTGGAAAATCACCAGTCCTATTTTTTTCTCTTATGCATCAGTCTGTAAACCTAGAAATGGATTCAATTTTCCTAAATTATTTTGCATTTTCTTACCTAAAAGTATAACATTCAATGACTCTTTGCATTCCTTTTACCTCTCTGTGTCTTAGCATTTTATTTTAGGTTTAAGGTATGGTTTGAGTGTTTGCACTGGGTTCCTCCTCTTTTCCCTGATTGATGTGCTGTACCGAGGTAATGGTCTTCCTATGTTTGGGGATAGGTACCTACCTGGTAGTGAGGACACACTTGCCATGATTTGCACAAACCATCAGGATTACTTATATTTATCTGTGTCTCCAAGTAGATATGGGCATCAGCTAGGATTTGTTAGAAGGAAACATTTGAAGCTCCTGCTTCTGGTCTTTAGGGTAACCACCTTAGTTACTTCTTATGGAATGTGAGTTGTTATAGGGGTAGGAAACTACTCATTTAGGAAAAGATTTAAAAAGATGCAATGTGGAAAATGGGCTGAATCATGTATTAGTTTTTGTTGCATAACAAACACCTTAACATCTCAGTGGTTTATAGCAACAGATATTCCCTCTCACACTCTCAAATCCATGGGTGGGCTCTCGTTCAGCTGATCTGGTCTGCACAGTTTGTGTCTTTATGCTGAAGGGGTGTTGGCTGTCTGGATCAGGTTTTTCTCATGGAGGCTAAAGCAGAGCAGGAGGACCATCCAAATCACAAATACACAGGAAAAAGTCTGTGTGTTTTTCACATTTGCTAACATCCTCTTGGCTCAAGCAAGCCACATGACCTTTCCCAAAAGAAATGAGGTGGGGGATTATGTCACATTTTCTAGAGGGCCGTGCTGCAAAGTCCACATGGCAGAGGGCATGGATGTGTAATTTCTATATTAACCAGGGAGACAGTTGTCCATGTCTTATCACATCTACCAAATCTTAGAGAAAACAAGATTCTTCTTAGAATGAGCATGTGTCATTGCATGCAAATTCCCATGGAGCTGTGGATTTCATGTTGACAGTTGCTGGCTACACTTCTGTTGGCAAAGCTGCCTCTTCTTTATCTTCTCTTCACTACCCTGGGATGTCTGGGAAGCCATGTCTCCTAAGTAGGGGTTCTCTAAGAGATGATAGCTTCCCTTTCCAGGGCCTCAGCTTCCTACTCTATAAAAATGGAGAGATTAAAAAGCATAGTCTAGTGAAGTCCTTCCTAGCCCAAAGCTTTGTGATTCATTAATTGCTGAGTGCTTCATGATGAGGCATTCATCCCTCTTCCTGCCCCACCCCCCAAACCACTCATGGGACATGTAGCTACTGTGCTATCTAAATCACAGCCAAATCCTGGTGTGGGGTGTTGGGTGTTAGCACGGGTGTGTATCTTGTGAAAACCCAGGAATAAACAGAAGAACAAGGATGAGAAATAGCAGTTAATCCATCCCCTGGCACAGGAAGGTGCAGGATGGAATGAGATGACACAGACTGGCTAAAGCAAAGGACCCTTTCTTTCTCAGTTCCTCTGGCCCCCACCTCTACCACCACAGTCCCTTCGACCCTCAAGCTCATATCACCCTGCTCCAAGGAAACAGTCAAATGTGGAAGCTATAGAAATTTATCCTTAATAATTAGTTGACTTGAAATTTAATGGCTTAGCTATCTCCTCCAAACATGCTATGCTGTGTTGAGAGAAACACAGTGTGTTTCTATGATCTCTTTTGTTTGTGTAGTGTGTTTCTATGATCTCTTAGCCATCTGACCCATCCAACGTTTGGACCCAGATTGGGACTCTCAGTGCTAAGACAGGACATTACTCTAATTTTAATTTCTATTTTTATTGGTAACTTTTATTTTACATAACTTCAAGCTTACAAAAAGCTTCAAGGATAATACAAAGAACTCTTTTATGCCCTTCACCCAGATTCTCCAATTGCTCACATTTTGCAAATTTGCTTTATCCTTCTTGTTTTACACATATGCATATAATTATAGGTTTTTCTGAACCATTTGAGAGAAAGTTCAGACACGATACCCTTTACCCTTAAACACTCCTATGTGTGTCCTAAGGACAAGGACATCCTCTACACAAACTTGGTGTAATGATCTCATTCATGAAAGAATGTGGGTAGGTACTGTTGTCTACTTTAGACTCCATATAGTTTATCAGTTCTATTTATCATATATCCATATAGTTTATCAATTGCTGTCATGCCTTCTTAGTCTCCTGTATTCTGGAAGAGTTTCTCAGTCTTTCTTGTCTTCATGATCCTTCATTTTGAAGAGTACAGGACAACAGTTTCACAGAATGTCTTCAGTCTAAGTTTGTCAATGGATTAGATTCAGACTATTCATTTTTGGCAAGAAAATTATACAAGTGATGTTGTGGCCTCAGTACATCATACCAGGAGCCTCATAATCTCTGTCTGTCCCATTGCTGATACAGTTTAACTTGGGTAATTTTGATCTCTAGGTTTGGATGATATCTGTCAGGAAAGTTATTATTTCCCCTTAATAATTAATAAGTATAATAATTAATAAGTATAATAAAATAATACTTTGAAAACATGTTGTTTTTTTTTTACCAAATTTTCACTTTCTAGCATTCAATAGTAATTCTTGCCTAAATCGATTATTATGACAGCTGTCAAATGGTGATGTTTCTAAATTCATCATTTCTTCTATATGTATTAATTGGTATTCATTTTACTATAAGGAAGAATTTCTTCTTTTCCTCCATTATCTGCTTGTCTATCTATGTATCTATCATCTATCTGTCTATCTATCACCTACCTATCTATTGACTCATGGTTTCTTATTTTACTCAATAAGTTATAATCTTTTAGCAGTATTTTTTTTTCCTTTTTTTTTCTTTTTTTTATTCTTATGTTAATCCCCATACATTACAACATTAGTTTTAGATGAAGTGTTCCATGATTCATTGTTTGTGCATAACACCCAGTGCTCCATGCAGAATGTGCCCTCCTCAATACCCACCACCAGGCTAACCCATCCTCCCACCCCCCTCCCCTCTAGAACCCTGTTTGTTTTTCAGAGTCCATCGTCTCTCATGGTTCGTCTACCCCTCCTATTTCCCCCGCTTCATTCTTCCCCTCCCTCTTTTAGCAGTATTTATTCCAATGTTTAAGTTGCCTCAGATCTGGGTCATGGGAGCCCTTTTAAGCTAGTTCTTGTGTTCTGTTGACATGGACCCATGTCCATGGGTCCTTGAAGCTTGAGTTTGAGTTCATCCTTACATTCTGGTAAGACAAGAAGTTGTGGGTTCATATTTTAGTTTCTTTGGTTGGAATTCATGGTGAGTTGTATTTAGAAACCAATATCTAGGTGCTAATTGTGCTCATTGCTACCAAGATGCCATTGTGTCTAGACCACTTGTTCTCAACCCGGGGCAATTATGCCTCCCGGGGGACATTTGGTGATGTCTGAAAACATTTCTGGTTTCACAACTTAGAGGGGGCTACTCCCAGCATCTAATCGGTCAGAGATGCTTCTAAACATCCTGCAATACACAGCGTGGCCCCCATAACAGATAATTATTAGGCCTAAAATGTGTACAGTGCTGAGGTTGGGAAACCTTGTTGTAGGCCCCTCAGTAGACAGACCTAAGAAATACACACATGAACACACCATATTGATACCTATTTTCATATTATCCATCTATTTATCTATCTACTAAAAACCATGAGTTTACATTGACACAAATTCCAAAACAGACTCATTCCAGTCCTTCCTTTCTGTAGCTGTGGCTCCTTTCTCTGACAGTTCATAACCTATCACATTTTCCTTAACATATATATTTATTTTCTCAATACTAGAATTAGCAGAAAATAAAATGTATTCTAGATCAGTGTTTCACAATTTATTTTCACAAGACCCTATTTCTGAAAGTGGCTGAAAGGCATTAGCTGTCCTCATACTCTCCCTTAAAAAAGGGCACAAGGATCAAAATCATCTATGAAAAGTTTGAAGAGGATTAACTAGATTTGTTACTGCAGATATTTTCTGTTTTAGAGAGTATTCTTAGGAGCACTGGTATCTCTGAGAAGAGACTGTTGTATACAGAATGTTTTCGAGGTATTGGTTCGAGTAATTCTTAATGATTTAATTAAGAACACTTATTAAGCTTAATCCTCAGATCGTATCCCTAGTTGTTCAAAATAGTTGGATGTTGATCTAGTTGTGTTTGAGGGATGAGGCAAGCTCAGAGTCCCCCTACGACTCCACCATCTTAACTCCATCCCCATGTCCACAATAGCTAAACTGTGGAAAGAGCCCAGATGTCCATTGACAGATGAATGGATAAAGAAGATGTGGTAAATATATACAATGGAATATCAGCCATCAAAAAGAATGAAATCTTGGGGCACGTGGGTGGCTCAGTCAGTTGATTTCAGCTCAAGTCATGATCTTGGGGTCCTGGTATCGAGCCCTGCATTGGGTTCTGCGCTCAGTGCAGAGTCTGCTTGGGATTCCTTCTCTCCCTCTCCCTCTGCCCCTCCTCACTGCATGCACACACTCTCTCTCTCTCTCTCTCTCTCTCAAAGAAATAAATAAATCTTAAAAAAGAATTAAATCTTGCCATTTGCAAAGACAGTGAATGGAACTAGAGAGTATTATGCTAAGCAAAATAGGTCAGTCAGAGAAAGACAAATACCATATGATTTCACTCATATGTGGAATTTAAGATTCAAAACAGTTGAACATAGGGGAAGGGAAGGAAAAATAAAATAAGATTAAAAACAGAGAGGGGAGGTAAACCATAAGAGACTCAACTATAGGAAACAAACAGGGTTGCTGGAGGGGAGGTGAGTAGGGGGATGGGGTAACTGGATGATGGGCATTAAAGAGAGCACTTGATGTAATGAGCACTGGGTGTTATAGGCAACTGATGAATCACTAAATTCTACCCCTGAAACTAATAATACACTATATGTTGACTAAATTGAATTTAAATAAAAAATTTTAAAAAAGAACACTTATTAACACATCAAGCTACATTTATGATGCATGCAACAGTGTGCAAAATACTGTTTTAGATCTCTCTCTATGTAAGGAATTTTCTTGTTGTTGTTGATTTTTTAGATTTTGCCATGAACATAAAAAGTTTTGTACTTTTGAGGGAATCCAATGTCAAAGAATATTTACAGAGCAAGTTTCTTCCATAATACACCCTTGGAAGATACAGTGTGTGTATGTGTGTATGTGTGTGCACACACACATGTACCTGAACAAATGACCAGGCACTGGTCATTCCACAAGGTTCTAAGAGATACCTCTTATCAATCTTGAAATGAGCCTGGCTCACCCTCATTCAGTAGCTCCTGTGTTCCCCTTGAGTGTCTTATTGCTTTTCCCAGGATCTCTGAATTAACACCAGGATTTCTGGAATTACCAGCATGGCGGATTTTCTTTAGGTTAACATCACATTGGAGATACACTCACTTTCCCTATAAGCTTTCTACCAACAGCACATCCTACTCCAAGACACCCTCTTTTCATGAGACCCAGGCCAGGGGTCTCATTCACTGATGGGATGCTCATCCACTGTCTTCTGTGCACCTGTAGGTGGTGCCTTTGTGCCTTACATCTGGCACACTCTCTCCTTGCCAACCGCTGCTCTCTCAGCCCCTAGTACAGGGCTCAGTAAGTGACCTACTGAATGAATGAATCCTACCACGATGGTGAGGAACCTGCAAGAAAGAGTGTTAGTGTAGGATTTGTATGCAGGCCCATTACACTCACAGCTGTAATCTTATCTGTGGCACTCCCTGGAGTGTTGGCACTCTCCAGTGAAGTCCCTCTTTAATGTGGAAATTGAATCCATTCATTCAATTAGCCAAAAAAGTTTATGTTGTTCCTACTGTAAGTCGGGAATGATTTTCTCATTAGCAAGTGTATAGCTGCCTATTTGGGGGTTATGAAGAGAAAATGATGACACGTGTTTGGTCTTCCACAAATTGCACAGGGAACCACTTGAGAGAGAGTCACAGGCGTTGATGATGAATGACTCAACCTCTGGAACACCCTTGTGCTTCTACCACCCTTCCCTGGATCATATTGTCATCCCTCCCCAATTTGGCAATTTGATATTTCTTCCCAAGCCTTTGCTATTTTTCAAAAAGATGCAAGGATTTATCTAGGCTCTGGCAATTGAACATAAGAGTTCTAACAAATAACCTCAAAGTCATTACAACCTCCCAGCTACTGCCTGCAAGATGTCCACCCTGGAACATCTTATCCACACTGGGAATGCCTCTGATGTGCCCATAAGTATATATTCATCCAATATGTGGATTGAGGGACTATACTTGGCATAGACACATTATAGAGAACGAGAGAAATATACTATTGCCTTCAAGGAACTTACTCCAAATTACATCCTACCTAGAAGAAATAATCAAAAAAGATTATTTGGAAGAGGTGACATTTGAGCTAAAATTTGAAGGAAGAGAAGAGCCTGCTTCAGAAACCAAGGAGAAGGGTGCTTGTAGAAAACAACCACATGAGCTGACCCAGGGGCAGAAAGGATCTTAATCCTTGAAGTTCTTGGATGAAGTGTCAGGGACAGATGGGGCGGGGTAAGGAGACTGGGTTTGACAGATGAGCAGACACTTTCTTTAGAATTTGCTTTGTTTTTTTTTTTAAGATTTTTAAAATGTATTTTATTTGTGAGAGAGAGCATGAGTGGGGGGAAGAGCAGAGGGAGAGAGAGGGAGAAAGGATCTCAAGCACACTCCCTGCTGAGTGCAGAGCCCTTTGAGGGCCTTGATCCCAGGACCCTGAGATCATGACTTGAACTGAAACCAGGAGTCTAACTGACAGTTGCCCAGGCGCCTCGTATTTTATTCAGAGAGTAATGAGAAGACTTTGAAAGGTTTTACAGGGACATAACATGAGTGTGGCCATGATAGGCGGACTGGGTATTAAGTGAGTAGGAATGGAAGAATGGAGAAGAGTCGGGGGAATATTGCAGGTGCCCAGGGAAGAGAGGACTGTGACCTAGCACTATAGCTGCAAGGACATAGAAGTAGAAGAAAGACTTAAGATGCAAATGAGAAGTGAACATGCTGAAGTCTTGGGTGTGCATGTAGGGAAAGAGTGGAGACCAACTGCAACCCATGCTTAGGCAAATGGGTTACTGAGCTGACCTGAGGATGGGCTCATGGCCAGGGCCGTGGGATGGGGGAGGAACAGAGAACTGTTCTGAGATCACTGGAGAGCCATGGCTGTAGGACTGTAGATCTTAAATGCCAGCCTATGGATTCCAGCCTAAGGGGCAGCTTTTATTAGTTTAGATTAGAGAGTAAGACATTTACATGTATGATAATGGCCTTCATTTTGGGTGGTATCCAAATGTCTTTTTTTCTAACATGAGAGAGAGAGAGAACATGTGAGTGGGGGTGGAGGGGTAGAAGGAGAGAGAGAGAGAGAATCTTAAGTAAACTCCATGCCCAGCGTGGAGGCCAATGCGGGGCTTGATCTCACAACCCTGAGATCATGACCTGATACGAAATCAAGAGTTGGACAACTAATTGACTGAACCACCCAGGCGCCCCTCAAAATGTCTTTTTTAATGAAATAGTGATAGATTTTTTTCAATGACACTCTTATTTGAAAACACAAAACATTAGCAAATGTTAATTTAAGAAAGCCCTGATTACATGAATACAATCTGCCACCCACAGTGTAAAGTGTGAGACATCAGAGGGACCTTGGGACTGTGTCAAAGTTGGCAGAGAGGGGGACTGTAGGGTTCTGAGAGGCAGAGGGTGTCTGAGGGGAACTAGAAAGGGAAGAGGCCCACAGAGGGGCAATCCCCTCTCACAATGGAGAGGTTGCTATGCTGAAATGTCAAATACAAAGATGAAGATACCAAGAAGAGAATCCTTAAAGGTGGCACATCAGCCACAAGGCTAAGGGCCAGGGTCTTTAGTCACTCTGAGCTTTAAGTCCTGCTAAATTTTGGGGTTTGCAGAGAATCTAAGATTTGGACCTGTATCCTGCACTTGACCACAATGACCACCAGAGGGGAATATTCACCCACTGATGATGAGCGCTGCTTCTGTGGATTCATATCACAGCCTCACTGTCTGTGCTGCATTTTCTGAAGGTGTCCCTTGGGATGACATAGGATCCAACTTGAGGAAGGAACTATTGCAAGCCAAGTACTCCCATAGTGCTGTCTCGGGTTCTGGAGAACCCCATCTCCTTGGTTCTGTGCTCCCTGCTCTGGGCTACTTGTGGACAATCAGGTGTTACAGAACAGAGCCAATGCCAGTAGGTGGCAGCAGCCTCCCATTATGAACTCCGGCTGCTATGCTGGATGCTCAGAAGTGGAACCCCCAGGAGGGAGAGATGAGTCTAGAGATGGCCATTGTGGAAGACTGAGACCTGAAAGCCTGTGACAATAAGTGTGGTTACCCTTGTGTGCAAGTCTGCTTTCTGCATCCTCTTCTCTTTCCGCCCTCCACAGAAGCCTTTCTCCTTTCTGAAGCCATCTACCTCTTCTTGTTCATGATCATCTCTGAGAAGCAGAGGCATGAGTGTCAGGGGACACTGCTTTTGTTCCAGTGGTTAACAAGAGTGTGTGATTCATTTGTGATGAATATGGTTTCCCATCCAATGTGACATGACTGAAGAGAACTTCAGCAGAGTCCTGAGCTAATGAACCTGCAGACACAGGACTTACTGGCACATGCTCAGGCCTGGTGCTTACTCTGTTGCTTGGTCTTTCCCCATTAGCTTCACTATTATCACCATCGCCATCAACATTACAATCACCACTATCACCGCCAACATCACCACCACAATCACCACTATCATGACCATCACCGCCAGCATCACTACCATCATCATCACCATCACCATCACTGCCATCATACCACCATCACTGCCATCATCATCATCATCATCAAACCACCATCACTGCCATCATCATCACCATCACCACCACCATCACTGCCATCATCATCACCATCACCAAACCACCATCACTGCCATCATCATCACCATCACCACCACCGTCACTGCCATCACCATCACCATCACCACCACCATCACTGCCATCATCATCACCATCACCAAACCACCATCACTGCCATCATCATCACCATCACCACCACCGTCACTGCCATCACCATCACCATCACCACCACCATCACTGCCATCATACCACCATCACTGCCATCATCATCACCATCATCATACCACCATCACTGCCATCATCATCACTATCATCATACCACCATCACTGCCATCATACCACCATCACCGCCACCATCACTGCCATCATCATCACCATCACCAAACCACCATCACTGCCATCATCATCACCATCACCAAACCACCATCACTGCCATCATCATCACCATCACCATCACCATCACTGCCATCATACCACCATCACTGCCATCATCATCACCATCACCATCACCATCACTGCCATCATACCACCATCACTGCCATCATCATCACCATCACCACCACCATCACTGCCATCATCATCACCATCATCACCACCGTCACTGCCATCACCATCACCATCACCATCACCAAACCACCATCACTGCCATCATCACCATCACCACTACCATCACTGTCATCATCACCATACCACCATCACTGCCATCATCATCACCATCACCACCACCGTCACTGCCATCACCATCACCATCACTACCACCATCACTGCAATCATCATTACTCTCACCACCACCACCATCACTGCCATCATCATTACCATCACCAAACCACCATCACTGCCATCATCATCACCATCACCACCACCATCACTGCCATCATCATCACCATCATCACCACCGTCACTGCCATCACCATCATCATTACCATCACCAAACCACCATCACTGCCATCATCACCATCACCACTACCATCACTGTCATCATCACCATACCACCATCACTGCCATCATCATCACCATCACCACCACCGTCACTGCCATCACCATCACCATCACTACCACCATCACTGCAATCATCATTACTCTCACCACCACCACCATCACTGCCATCATCATTACCATCACCAAACCACCATCACTGCCATCATCATCACCATCACCACCACCATCACTGCCATCATCATCACCATCATCATACCACCATTACTGCCATCATCATCACCATTACCGCCATCATCATCTCCATCACTGCCACCATCACTGCCATCATCATCACCATCACCAAACCACCATCACTGCCATCATCACCATCACCACTACCATCACTGTCATCATCACCATACCACCATCACTGCCATCATTGTTGTCATTACCATCACCATCACCATTACCATTACCACCACCACCACCACATCCACCACTCCCAGGTGTCAGCAGTTATTCTGTATTAGACATTGTGTTACACTCTTTACAAACCTTATTTCATTACATAACCACCCTTACTCTATCTTACAGACAAATAAGAGGTTCTGAATCAGTGTGAATTGAGATATGAAAGAATAAGAATTTGATTTCTGCTCTCAAGAACTATCTCTCTTTTTAAAAAAAATATTTTATTTATTTATTTGACACAGAGAGAAGGAGAGCACAAGCAGGAGGAGCAGCTTCATGCAGAGGGAGAAGCAGGCTCTTTGCTGTGCAGGGGGCCGGATGTGGAGCTCGATCCCAGGACCCTGGGATCATGACCTGAGCTGAAGGCAGAGGCCCAATGACTGAGCCACCCAGATACCCCTCTCAAGAACTATCTTGAAGTAAAAAAGATGAAAAGACACTTTATTTCTTAGCTCCTATCTTGCTGGACCTTCCTCCAGCTAGCTCTGATCTGGACATCTGCAGCCAGGTACTCTCTGGCTACTTGTCTCATCCTTCAGATTCTGGTTTTCTGGTTCTGAAATTTTCAGAGAGCTGCATCTCCTGTCACATAAAATGCTAGCATCTTAGCCTCTATAGCTGCAGTTTTGTCCTTCATGTAGCCTGGTTTCTAGGGTCACTGGATTCCTTGTTGTTTTGCGCACACACACACACACACACACACACACTCCCCTGTCTGGGCTTATATGATTTTGCCTTTCTGGAGAGTTTGCACTCCTCCCTGAACTTTGCTTCTCAAATCCTATTTGTTTGTCAGCTTCAAGTCCATATACACCCTGTCTATGAATTCCTTTCTGGCTCATTCACCTTTCTCTTCAATTCCTACAGCACTTTGTGTTCACCCTTTTACTATTCTCATTTGGGGGTCTTTCTTACTCATATGTATATTTCTGCTCCCCATGAGGTCATGAGTTCCTGGAGGTCAGGGACTGAATCTTTTATTTCCCCATGTGATTTGCCTGTAACCATCAAGAAATAGTCACAAACAAAAACTAGCTAATGACAATAATAATAATACCAGCAAACAATGAACACAGCACGCACTAATTCTTTTTAGCTTCACAATAACTATTTGGTAGGTAATATTACTATCTTCATTTTACAGTGAGAAAATTGAGGCATAGAGATGTTAGGAAAGTATCTCAAAGTTCACAGCTTATAAATGGAAGAACCAGAATTTTAAGTCATATAGTTTGTATTCAGAGGCTGTGCTTTTGGCATGAAGTTAGATGCCCCAGCTGTTTGCAGTCTTCACATCCTTTGGACATTTGACGGATTCTCTGCTGGTCCATGGTTAAGCCACTTTTAAGCTGGAGCTCAGTGGATGGGGACGTTTAAAACTCCAGGGTCGTTGCCCCCTCACACAGATCTTGACACTGATTCACACGCATGTGTCTTGACCCAGACTCTCTTTCTGTCTGGAATTCCCTTTCCCTTATGTTACCTCAATGACTCTTCATCTGTTGTGATTCAGCAGCTATTACATCTCCATGAAGATGACTGTCTAGTGTGGGCCACTCAGAAGTAGACCCTGAGGCCAGCAGTTGCAAGTATTTACCTGGGAGGTAGTTTCAGGGAATACTTTCGGGGGAGTTAGGAAATGTGACAGGCAAGGGAAGGCGGCTGATACAGGAAGTATGAATTGTCAGGCAGCTGCTGTGGGCAACTGGAGCTCAGTCTTACTGGGAACTTCTGGGAGACGATGGAGAACAGGTTAATGGGCATTGGTCGGTGTGTGGGGGATACTGCCAGGGGCACTAGTCCTCTAGCACTTACCTGTGCCACTAGTGGAAGTAAACTGATGCTGGTGCTGGTAGTTGGCAGGTGAACAGATGGGCACTAGAAGGACAAAGGGGATGAGGGCAGCATCTACTACAGCTGCCGTGGTGCTCTCTCCTCCCTCAGCCTTCTGGGTGGTCTTGTGCTCCTGCCCTGGGCTCTCCAGGGCCCTATTCTTTCTTTGATCTGTTTGCTTGTCTAGCACTCCACATGCCATACCAGACTGCACACCCATTTAGGGCCAAAGGCCCTTCCTTCTTGATTTCTCCAGTACCCAACTGAGTGTCTGGCACACAACATATGTTCACAAATATATGAGGACTGAGGAAATTAGGCCCATATTATGACAAACCTGAAAAAAATCTAACTCTTGATTTGGAAACTTTAATTTATGGAGGAATACACTTGAATAATTAAAAGAGAAAAACATTTTATAGAAGCTGCAGAAACAAAGAGCAAATTGCTTTGTGCAATTTAGAAAATCACCCAGGAAGAACTGGAATGCATAATAAGGAAATGGGAGAGAAGGAAAGGGTAATCAACATCCATAAGGCTCAGAAGCAAAATGAGGTAAAAGTGAAAGTAAATCACAGATGGGGTGAAGCTCATCCTCTTCTGAGTAGATAAGAAATCAAGCAAGAAACCCAACCAGAAACAAAATGTTGGCATCTCAGGGGTTATGAGTGGCATCCAGGGGACGACAGTCACCATGGCATCTTGGTGAACTTGGTGGCTGAACTGGATGAAAAGTTTAAGTGGTCATTTGTGTGCTGTGTTGAGGTGATACAGAAAATTCATATGTAGTGGAATGTTTTTGTTCGTATACTTTAAGGGTTTTTGATAACCTAAATTGCATTGTATTCCAGTCATGTGGTTTTGGAGCCTCTGTGTCAAAGGTGTCCAGGGAAAAGGAATTGGTATGCAGGGACAAAGTGGCTTTGAGTTCTGAGGCTCCCTCTATACAGCCTGTGCTTCCTGCAGAAGCTGAAGACATTTACCAGATGTGTTTAGGGGGCATTTGTGGCAGCCACTAGGACTGTCCTCTAAATATTCCTGTTTCTGCTCATAATTACAAGATAGTATCATACTTCCCCTTCCTTTGAGTCAGGTGTAGACACACGACTTGCTTTGGCCAATAGAACAGAAGAGGAAGTGAAGTGTATCACTTCCAGTGGCAATTTTAAGAGCTGGTGCTCACTGCCTGCTGCCTGGTGGTGTTCCCAGTGGTGTTTTGTTCACTGTCCTGACCCAGAATGTGTACAGCATGGAGTGGAGCCTCCAACAAACATGTAGAGCATCTGTGGAACAAGAAGACACCCAACTGAGGGTTATGTTGCTGTCTTGTCACTGAGGTCTGTGGGGCTGTTTGTTACCACAGTATAACCCAGACTGTCCTGACTGCTGCAGCAGTTTCAAAATGTGGAAAATGAGCCTCAGAAAGACTGAGGAACTCTCCCGACTGTACACTGGGTAAGACCTGTACCTGCCTAATAGTGTCTATGCTTTGTGCTTTTGACAATCAGGACCTAGACAAGTTGAGGACAGAAACTTTTATTGTTAACTGAGACCAGGAGAAGAAGGAAGAACACAGAGAAGAGGGAAAGGATGAGTAAGGAGGAAAAGGAAAGGAATAGGAATCAAACAATCACATGGGATCTTCATAAGCCTCTTTCTTGAAAAATTTCTCCTTTTTTTTTTTCGTTCACTATAAAAAAAGAAAAGATCTCTCACTAATTAGGTAAAGGATATCCCTTATAAAAGTTAACTTATATTGAGATATAATTTGTTAGATAAGTTTATGTCTAGAATAAAAAGAATCTCCAAAGCATGGATATTTTACTATATTTGAATGAAATGGCCCGGGAAATACCTCCTAGGTATTTCCAAAAGATCCTTTGGGCTACATATACAAACAAAAATTCTTACAGCATTTTGAAAAGCCAACTCTCTTCCTATAATGGTTGTAATGACTGTATTTGGTTGAGCTCCTACAAACTCAGAATGACTTAAAACACACCACTTTTCCCTGATGGCAGGTAGGTCACATAAAGGACATATATCACCTTGCCCCATGGGACCCTCCACATTCATTAACAGAACCATCAGGTGCTCCCAGAAGAAATATTTATGTCTTATCTGAAGTTTTGCCACACATTGAATTAATATCTTTACAACTCCCAAAAACATACCTTGTAGGCAAGGTCTTCTGAAAGGAAAAAGGTGACTTTGGTCCCATGTAATTAGGCACCAAGAATGTCTGGCTGCTCTCACACTGCAAACCAACTCACCTACCTGAAGTCAAGTCTCGTTTGGTTCTTTGGGTGTGTCTGATGCTTTTCTGAGAATGAATTCCACCCCTTTCATTGCATTGACAATTGAGTACTGACGTTCCTGTGGTGACAGCCCTCAGAGAAAAGTGTTTGGTGTAGCTGAGCAAAAAAGGAGGTATTTTAGTTTGCTGTAACAAAGTACCACAGACTGAGTACCTTAAACCACTGAAATTTGTTGTCTAACAGTTCTGGAGGCTGGAGATCCAAGGTCAAGATGTCTGCACTACTGGTTCCTTCCAAGGGCCATGAAGGAGACTCTGCTCCTGGCCTTTCTCCCTGGCTTGCAGATGGCCTTCTTCTTTCTGTGCCTCTTAATGCCATCTTCCTTCTATGTGTGTCTGCTTCTGTGTCTCAATTATTCCTTTTATAAGGACATCATTCATATTTTATTAAGGATCATGCTAATGACCCTATTTTAATGTGATTACCACTATGAAGACCCCATCTCCAAATACAGTCACATTCTGAGGTACCGGCATTAGGACTCAACATATGAATTTGGAGTGGAACCCATAACACATGTAAGGGATTTGGGGTGGATGCATCTGTTCCAATTCTCAGTTATGAGTGATGATTCTGCTGCAAGCCTGGGCAAGTGATTACTTCTCCAACCTTCAAAGTGTTTTTCTGTAATGTGACCTAAAAATTTATATTGGTCTCAAATCAGTTCAACAAATAATCTTTGTATGCAAAGATGAATTTACCAAAAGTTCGCTCTTTTTTAGCTCCAACTCAGAGTGCTTTTGCATTTTAGTATTCTGTCTTTTGTAGGTATCTTTTAGGTATAACTATATAAATATTCCCCAACCACTGCTAAACTTCACATCTGTATTCCCAGCTCTCTGTTGGACTTCTCCATCCAGCTATCTGAAGCTTAAATTAAGTTCAAAACATCCACAAATGAGCTCATTATCTCACTTGATAATATCATCACCAACCAGGTGCAGAATTGAAGCTGTAATGCTTAGCTATCACATGTATTTAGCAGGTCCAGCCTCCAAGAATCTTGTGTCTCTCAGACCTCCTTCCCTGGTCCAAGCACCAGGCTCTTCTACCCCATGTTTACACCAGCTTAATACTGAGCTTAATACAATAGCTCAATACTGAAGCACCCTGAGTCTCTGCTTCCTTTAAGATGCTTTGCTGGTCTTTAATTAAAAAAATAGAGAAAAGTATAAGAAATATTTATGCATCCACACCAAAAGTCAGTGTAGCTGATGTGTGTTTTTTTGAATAATAAACTCTTCTGAAGGGATTGCACCATCTTACACTCCCATGAACAATGTGAGATTCCAGTTGCTCCATGTCTTTGCCTTTGAGGCCACCAGTCTTTGTAACTGCAGCCTTTCCATTGCTTTTATTTCCCAGGGCAACTTATTTCCCCCTCTTTCTTTGGTTGTGCTTTGGGGTAGAAGTTTTATTAATATCTGGTAACTTCGGCTGTGTGTTTATTTTAAGAGAGGAAGTGAAAAGATGATTGGGAACTCACTGTAGAGTTATCTGGCTGTGCTGTTCTGTTGTGGAACCTCTGGGGTTAATATCTTTAGCTCAGCATCTTCAGGATTTCCTTTCAGCTGTTAAGTTTCTCAGGGAAGAGTCTCCTAATTTTCTGCTTATAGAGGGTTCCTGGCTTCCATAGCCAGCTAGAGAGGGCTTGGGTCTCTCAGTATCCATCTGCATGCACTCAGTACAACCCAGTCCACCTCTGGACTTACCTACCCCAGAAAATAAACCTCTTAAGTTTGGGGCAGGGATTTGTGGATTCATTGTTTCTTATTCAATTTGCAACCAAGTGTATTTTACTCCCTCCCACACCCACCCACCCACCCACCCAGGGCAACTGACATGATCAGTTCATGTTGTAAAATTGTGTTGTTCTTTCTTAACCTTTTTCTACTTCTGGCCAAGATTTTGTTTCCTATAGAATAAGTCAATTACTTTCATCTACTTTCTTCTGAGTTTCCAAAATCCCTTGCTACTATCTTCTCTTCCACTCATCCTTGTAGATTTATTCCTTAAAGTATGTGGCGGCGGGGGGCTTTGTTCTCAGCTATTGGGGATTCAGGAGGAACCAAGATTAGATGCACATTTGTAGTCTCTCATTTTAATTCAGTAGTTGGTTTATTTTCTTACACAGATAACATAAGATACCACCTAAGAACTCATCCACAATCATTAATTCTTACTCACATGTCTAAGGGTGGCTGAGGCTGGCTGTTCTGGGCTACTCTATGCTGGGTGTGCTGGGCATGGTACTGAGGTCCTTGTTGGGTCCAGTTCAGTGCCTCTCTATCTCTCAGTCTCCTTGAAGCAGTGGGCTACCCAGGGCATGTTCTACTGGTGATGGCAGGATATGACAGTACACTTCAAGTCTTTGCTTGCACCATGTGTATTTACACATTACACAACTCATCTCTAGTAGGAGTCCTTACAATGTCACATGGCAGCTGTTCAAATATAGGGAAGAGTAAAGATTCAGGAACTCATAATACAATCCACTACACATGGTGGGAAACCCATAATACAATCTACTAATCATGACTGGGAACCCATGATACAATCTAGTATAGAAGATCAGATCATGCTCTGTTAAATGATCTCTGTTGCCTACTTTTATGAGCTGTTCCTGCCCTCCGAATATGATCCAAGGAATTTTTCTTTATTGTTTTATTACACTCAGTCATACTTGTCAGTAAGTTTTATGTAAATAAAATATCTTATGACCATGGAATTTTAAGAAATGTTTCTGTAAACAAAATCAATTATGTTTCATTCCTGTTGAAGATCACTGAGAGCTTTTAGTCTGGGGAGGGGGGAAGTTTTGTGATTCTCCAAAGCAGGGAGGGGGATTAGTATACAATATTTCTCACATTTGGGATATAGATTCCCCTTCTCTGCATCACTGCATAGTGTTGGCTTTCCCATGAAAGCATCTACAAAGTGAGGGTTGTGTGCTGATATTCAAAACCATTGGTGTGGAATGAAAAGTCATGTCATTACACCACTCCACCTATGTGTTCCATGTCATTTTTTGTAACTGTTGCTGGACCACTGGCTCAGCCCCCTCATCCAAGGCAGGCCAGTAGGCTGGCTTAGACAATGGGAGGGGACAACTTTATAGATGGCTGCTTGACTCCAACAAATGCCCTGAACCCAAAATTGGGGTCATGATCTGGAATCTGATCACTTGCCCCTCTCCCTTCCATTCCACCAATGCCCACAGTGCTGTCTCTTAACTACATCTTTAAATAGCTTATTTCTCGGCTTAGAAGTTGTTTTAAGATAAAAACAGAGAGGGGGGAAAACCATAAGAGACCCTTAACTACAGGAAACAAACTGAGAATTGCTTGAGGGAGGTAGGGGGATGGGTAATTGGGTGATGGGCATTAGGGAGGGCACTCGATGTAGTGAGCACTGGGTGTTATAGGCAACTGATGAATTACTAAATTCTATCCCTGAATCTAATAATATACTATATGTTAACTAAATTCAATTTAAGTAAAAATAAATAAATAAATAAATAAATAAATAAATGCACAAAAAAGTTGTTTTGGGCTACAACCTATGACCTCATTGGTGTGGCTCACAGCCCTGCTGTCACCATGAACTGTCCCTCCTCCAGTATGACACTTTCCACAATGGAGTCTCTGTAGGTCCCTGTATACTGTACGCTCCTGGCCTGCTTTCTTGTCTTGGGTCTGGAACATCTGTCTTGAGTCTCTTTCTCATCATATCCCCCTAGCCTAGGATTGCAGCACAGGTGGGATCACCTACAGACAGGTAATCTTCCTGAGCTGGGGTAGGTGTCTCCTTTGTGGCCCCTGACACAGGGGGAGCTCAGGTTCTTGTAATTGTTTCTGTCTGTATTTAGCCTCCCTAAAGCCATGCCTGGCACACAGTAGGTAGGATTTCTTGGAAGAGGGTATGAACTGATGGCCAAGAGTGGGACAAAAAAACAGATTGTGTCTAGTGTTTATTTTGCATCATTACTATTGGTTTATTTATATATTTTAGTATCAGGTATGACAGGTATTCTCTAAATGTTCTTGCTATTTCTTTTTATTCTTCCAAATGACTTAGCATCTTAAAAATGGTTGAATGTACTCTGAATGGAACAATTTGAAACAAATTAACATCTTTATCATATTTATCCTTCTCATGAAAAATATTGTGAAGCTGTAGTTATATATAGATGATGTTCTCTTTCTTCTCAGTAAAGTTTTCTTATTCTTCATAAAGAAATCACATGTTTCTTTTAAAATTTATTGTGGTAAAATATACATAACATAACATTCACCATTTTAACCATTTTTAAGTGTATAGTTCAATGGCATTAATTACATTCACACTCTTGTGCAACCATCACTACCATCCTTCTCTAGAACTATTTTATTTTTCCATCCTGAAACTGTATATCCACTAAACATTAACTCCCCATTCACCCTTAATCGACCTCCCCCAACCCTTAGCATGCACCATTCTCCTTTTTGTCTCCATGAATTGGACTACTCTAGCAACCTCATCTAAGTGGAATTATACTGTATTAATCATTTTCTGTCTCACTTGTTTCAGCATAATGGTTCTGCCATGCCATAGCATGTCTCAGAACTTTTTAAGGTTGAATAATATTCCACTGTACAAATAGACATATACATATATGCTTATCTGCTGGTGGACATCTGGATTACTCTCACCTTTTAGCTTATTGCGAACAGTACTGCTATGAATATTTCTGTGCAATGCAGATTTCTTTTTTTTTTTATTCTTATGTTAATCCCCATACATTACATCATTAGTTCTAGATGTAGTGTTCCATGATTCATTGCCTGTGCACAACACCCAGTGCTCCATGCAGAACATGCCCTCCTCAATACCCACCACCAGGCCAACCCATCCTCCCACCTCCCTCCCCTCCAGAACCCTCAGTTTGTTTTTCAGAGTCCATCGTCTCTCATGGTTCGTCTACCCCTCCGATTTCCCCTGCTTCATTCTTCCCCTCCTGCTATCTTTTTTTTTCTTAACATATATTACATTATTTGTTTCAGAGGTACAGATCTGAGACTCAACAGTCTTGCACAATTCATAGAGCTTACCAGAGCACATACCCTCCCCAGTGTCTATCACCCAGTCACCCCATCCCTCCCACCCCACCCCCCACTCCAGGAACCCTCAGGCTGTTTCCTGCGATTAAGAATTCCTCATATCAGTGAGACCATATGATACATGTATTTCTCTGTTTGACTTATTTCACTCAACATAATACCCTCCAGTTCCATCCACGCCATTGCAAATGGCAAGATCTCATTCCTTTTGATGGCTGCATAATATTCCATTGTGTATATATACCACATCTTCTTTATCCAGTCATCTGTCAATGGACATCTTGGCTCTTTCCACAGTTTGACTATTGTGGACATTGCTGCTATAAACATCAGGGTGCATGTACCCCTTCGGATCCCTACTTTTGTATCTTTGGGGTAAATACCCAGTAGTGCAATTGCTGGATCATATGGTACCTCTATTTTCAACTTTTTGAGGAACCTCCATACAGTTTTCCAGAGTGGCTGAACCAGCCTACATTCCAACCAACAGTGTAGGAGAGTTCCTCTTTCTCTGCATCCCCACCAACATCTGTCCTTTCCTGACTTCTTAATTTTAGCCATTCTGACTGGTGTGAGGTGGTATCTCATTGAGGTTTTGATTTGGATTTCCCTGATGCCGAGCGATATTGAGCACTTTTTCATGTGTCTGTTGGCCTTTTGGATGTCTTCTTTGGAAAAATGTCTGTTCAAATCTTCTGCCCATTTCTTGATTGGATTCTTTGGTCTTTGGGTGTTGAGTTTGATGAGTTCTTTATAGATTTTGGATACTAGCCCTTTATCTGATATGTCATTTGCAAATATCTTCTTCCATTCTGTCGGTTGTCTTTTGGTTTTGTGGACTGTTTCCTTTGCTTTGCAAAAGCTTTTTATCTTGATGAAGTCGCAATAGTTCATTTTTGCCCTTGCTTCCCTTGACTTTGGCGATGTTTCTAGGAAGAAGTTGCTTCGGCTGAGGTCAAAGAGGTTGCTGCCTGTGTTCTCCTTTAGGATTTTGATGGACTCCTATCTCACATTGAGGTCTTTCAACCATTTGGAGTCTATTTGTGTGTGTGATGTAAGGAAATGGTCCAGTTTCATTCTTCTGCATGTGGCTGTCCAATTTTGCCAACACCATTTGTTGAAGAGACTGTCTTTTTTCCATTGGACATTCTTTCCTGCTTTGTCAAAGATGAGTTGACCATAGAGTTGAGGGTCCATTTCTGGGCTCTCTATTCTGTTCCATTGATCTATGTGTCTGTTTTTGTGCCAATACCATGCTGTCTTGATGATGACAGCTTTGTAATAGATCTGGAAGTCCGGAATTGAGATGCCGCCGGCTTTGCTTTTCTTTTTCAACATTCCTCTGGCTATGCGGGGTCTTTTCTGGTTCCATACAAATTTGAGGATGATTTCTTCCATTTCTTTGAAAAAAGTGGATGGTATTTTGATGGGGATTGCATTGAATGTGTAGATTGCTCTAGGTAGCATTGACATCTTCACAATATTTGTTCTTCCAATCCATGAGCATGGCACGTATTTCCATTTCTTTGTGTCTTCCTCAATTTCTTTATGAGTATTTTATAGTTTTCTGAGTACAGATACTTTGTCTCTTTGGTTAGATTTATTCCTAGGTATCTTATGGTTTTGGGTGCAATTGTAAATTAGATCAACTCCTTAATTTCTCTTTCTTCTGTCTTGTTGTTGGTTTATAGGAATGCCACTGATTTATGTGCATTGATTTTATATCCTGCCACTTTACTAAATTCCTGTATGAGTTCTAGCAGTTTTGGGGTGGAGTCTTGGGGTTTTCCACATAAAGTATCATATCATCTGCAAAGAGTGAGAGTTTGACTTCTTCTTTGACGATTTGGATGCCTTTGATTTCTTTTTGTTGTCTGATTGCTGTGGCTAGGACTTCCAATACTATGTTGAATAGCAGTGGTGATAGTGGACATCCCTGCCACGTTCCTGACCTTAGGGGGAAAGCTCTCAGTTTTTCCCCATTGAGAATGATATTCGCTGTAGGTTTTTCATAGATGGCTTTTATGTTATTGAGGTATGTACCCTCTATGCCCATACTCTGAAGAGTTTTGACCAAGAAAGGATGCTGTAGTTTGTCAAAAGCTTTTTCTGCATCTCTTGAGAGGATCATATGATTCTTGTTCTTTCTTTTGTTAATGGATTGTATCACATTGATTGATTTGCAGATGTTGAACCAACCTTGCAGCCCAGGGATAAATCCCACTTGGTCGTGGTGAATAATCCTTTTAATGTACTGTTGGATCCTATTGGCTAGTATTTTGGTGAGAATTTTTGCATCCATGTTCATCAGGGATATTGGTCTGTAATTTTCCTTTTTGATGGGGTCTTTGTCTGGTTTTGGAATCAAGGTAATGCTGGCCTGATAAAATGAGTTTGGAAGTTTTCCTTCCATTTCTATTTTTTTTGGAACAGTTTCAGAAGAATAGGTATTAATTCTTCTTGAAATGTTTGGTAGAATTCCCCTGGGAAGCCATCTGGCCCTGGGCTTTTGTTTGTTGGGAGATTTTTGATGACTGCTTCAATTTCCTTAGTGGTTATTGGTCTGTTCAGGTTTTCTATTTCTTCCTGTTTCAGTTTTGGTAGTTGATACATCTCTAGGAATGCATCCATTTCTTCCAGATTATCAAATTTGCTGGCATAGAGTTGCTCATAATAGGTTCTTATAATTGTTTGTATTTCTTTGGTGTTGGTTGTGATCTCTCCTCTTTCATTCATGATTTTGTTGATTTGGGTCATTTCTCTTTTCTTTTTGATAAGTCTGGCCAGGGGTTTATCAATCTTGGTCATTCTTTCAAAGAACCAGCTCCTAGGTTCGTTGATCTGTTCTACTGTTCTTTTGGTTTCTATTTCATTAATTTCTGCTCTGATCTTTATTGCTTCTCTTCTCCTGCTGGGTTTAGGCTTTATTTGCTGTTCTTTCTCCAGCTCCTTTAGGTGTAGGGTTAGGTTGTGTACTTGAGACCTTTCTTGTTTCTTGAGAAAGGCTTGTATTGCTATATATTTTCGTCTTAGGACTGCCTTTGCTGCATCCCAAAGATTTTGAACAGTTCTGTTTTCATTTTCATTGGTTTCCATGTATTTTTTTTAATTCTTCTTTAATTTCCTGGTTGACCCATTCATTCTTCAGTAGGATGCTCTTTAGCCTCCATGTATTTGAGTTCTTTCTGACTTTCCTCTTGTGATTGAGTTCTAGTTTCAAAGCATTGTGGTCTGAAAATAGGCAGAGAATGATCCCAAACTTTTGGTACCGGTTGAGACCTGATTTATGACCTAGGATGTGATCTATTCTGGAGAATGTTCCATGGGCACTAGAGAAGAATGTGTATTCCGTTGCTTTCGGATGGAATGTTCTGAATATGTCTGAAGTCCATTTGGTCCAGTGTGTCATTTAAAGTCTTTATTTCCTTGTTGATAGGTCTGTGGATAGGTCTGTTGCCAATCTAATGTTTCTACCCTTGTAGGTTACATATCTCTTCTCCCGAGCTGCTTTTGGGTTTTTCTCTTTGTCTATGAGACTCGTAAATTTTACTATTAGATGTCAGGGTGTTGACCTATTTTTATTGATTTTTAGAGGGGTTCTCTGTCCTTTCTGGATTTTGATGCCTGTTTCCTTCCCCAAATTAGGGAAGTTCTGTGCTATAATTTGCTCCAGTATACCTTCTGCCCCTTTCTCTCTTTCTTCTTCTTCTGGGATCCGAATTATTCTAATGTTGTTTCATCTTATGGTATCGCTTATCTCTCGAATTCTGCCCTCGTGATTCAGTAGTTGTTTATCTCTCTTTTTCTCAGCTTCTTTATTTTCCATCATTTGGTCTTCTATATTACTGATTCTCTCTTCTGCCTTATTTATCTTAGCAGTTAGCGCCCCCATTTTTGATTTCACCTCATTAATAGCCTTTTTGACTTTGACTTGGTTAGATTTTAGTTCTTTTATTTCTCCAGAAAGGGTTTCTCTAATAACTTCCATATTTTTTTCAAGCCCAGCAAGTATCTTTAAAGTGATGATTCTGAACTCTAGATCTGACATCGTACTAATGTCTGTATTGAGTAGTTCCCTGGCAGTTGGTACTACCTCTTGTTCTTTTTGTTGAGGTGATTTTTTCCGTCTTGTCATTTTGTGCAGAGGAGAATAGATTAATGAGAGAACAAAATGCTAGCAGGGTAACAACATCCCCAGAAAATATACTCTAAACAAATCAGAAAAGACCTGAAGCAGTGGAAAAAGAAACGGAAAGAGAGAAGAAAGAAAAAGAAAAAGAAAGAAAAGAAAAAGAAAAAGATAAAGATAAAAACAAACACAAACAAACAAAACAAAGCAACAACAACAAAAAAACCCGAATGTGATCAAATATGATCAGGCTGGTATATAGATCAGTGCCACACACTAGATTTTGGGTGTATTTTGGTCTGTGAGAAGAAAGTGCCTCTCAAAATTTTAAAGAAAGAAAAACTTATATATGTACAAAAAATAAGGGTTGATATGATGAAGGGATGGAATATGACTGTAAAGATGGAAATTATAAAAAAAATTATAAAAGGAATTGATAAGAAGTTGTTTGAAAAAATAAAGAAGAGGATTTAAAAAAAGAAAAAAGAAAAAAAAAGGGAGAGAATGTGATCAGGCAGGGGAGTAGAAAAAACCATATACTAGAGATTTAGGGTATATTTTAATCTGTTAGAAGAAACTATGTCAAAATTTTAAAGAGAGAACAACTTATGCCAAAAATACGGGTAACTACTATGAAGGGATAGAATATGACTCTAAAAATGAAAAATAAAAATGTTTTTTTAAAAAAGGGATTGATAAGATGTTGAAAAAGGGAAAACTAAAAATTCAAAAAAAAAAGAAAAAAGACAGTTAAAAATAATTAACTTTGAAAGACTAAAGAATCATGGTAAAAAAGCCATGAATTCTATGTGCAGTATTCCCCTAGCGCTGGAGTTCTGCCGTTCTCATTGATCGTAAACTTGGTCTTGGCTGGCTGTTCTTGCTGATCTTCTGGGGGAGGGGCCTTTTGCCGTGGTTTCCAAATGTCTGCCGGAGGCGGAATTGTCCCGCCCTTGCCCCCTCCCGGCTAAGTAATCTGCTCGGGTTTGCTCTCTGGAGCTTTTGTTCCCTGCAAGCTTTCCATACAGTTTTGGAGGCCGAGAGTGAAAATGGTGGCTTCCCAATCTCTGCCCCAGAGGAGCCGAGAACTCGGGGCCCCGCTCCTCAGTGAGCCCCCAGAGAAAAGCCGTCAGTCACTCCCGTCTCCCCCGTCTCTGGCCACACTCCGTGCTCACCTGACCTGTGACCGTGCGTTTCTATCTCTGGCACCCAACCCCGGGTGGAGTCTCCAAACCCAGCAGATCCCTGTGGTGCATTCCCACGTGGCTCCTCCCGGGGGAGGAATGTGAGTCTCCCCGGATCTGACGCTTGTTGGGTCCCTGCTGGAGGAGCAGTGGCCTGACTGTGCCGCGGATCACGGTTTATGGCAACCCCGAGCTGAAAGACCCTGCCTGGGCTCCACCTCTGCAGCTGGCTTCCCTGCTCCTAAACCTGGGAGCTCTGCCACACTCAGGCACCCCCGATCTTTCTGTGACCCCAATGGTCCTGAGACCACACTGTCCTGGAGGGTTCCACCCCCCACTTAGCCACCAGAGTGACGTCCCTCAGCGGAGAAGACTTTTAAAAGTTCCGATTTTGTGCTCCGTGGTTCTATCACTTGCCAGAAGCGGCTGATGGAGGCCCCTCCCCCACCGTCTATCCTCCCGAATATTGCCTCGGATTCACTTCTCTGCACGTCCTGCCTTCCAGAAAGTGGTCGCTTTTCTGATGAGAGAGTTGTTGCTATTCTTTTCTTCGATCTCCTGTTGAGTTTGTAGGTGTTCAGAACGGTTTGATCCCTATCCAGCTGAATTCCTGAGAGGAGACGAAATCCAGGTCTCCTACTCCTCCGCCATCTTGCTCCACCCCCCCGAATATTTCAAACTTCTTTATTGTTATATTTGTTATGGTGACCTGTGTTCAGTGATCTTTGATGTAACTATTATAATTTAGGGGGGATACCACAAACCATGCACATATAAGATGGTAAATGTAATTGATAAATGTTGTCTGTGTTCTGACTGCCCCACTGACAAGTCAGTCATTCCCACATCTCTCTCCCTCTCCTTGGGCCTCCCTATTACCTGATATATAACAATATTGAAATTAGGTCAATTAATAACCCTAAGATGGCCTTTCACTCCTCAAGTGAAGGGAAGAGTTCCATGCCACTTTAAATCAAAAGCTAAAAATGATTAAATTTAGTAAGGAAGCATGTCAAAAGCTGAGATAGGCCTCTTGCAGCAAACAGTTAGCCAAGTGGTGAGTACAAAGGAAAGGTTCTTGAAGGAAGTTAAAAGTGCTACTCCAGTGAATACATGAATGACAAGAAAGTGAAACAGGTTAATTGCTGATATGGAGAAGGTTTCAGTGGTCTGGATAGAAGATCACACCAGCCACAACATTTCCTTGAGCCAAAGCCTAATCCAGAGCAAGGCCCTAACTCTCTTCAATTCTATAAAGGCTGAGAGGTGAGGAAGGCGCAGAAGACAAATTTGAAGCTATCAGAGGTAGTTCATGAGGTTTAAGGAAAGAAGTCAGCCCCATAACATAACAGTGTAAGGTGAGGCAGCAAGTACCGATATAAAAGCTGCAGCAAGTTATCCAGAAGATCTAGTGAAGATAATTATTGAAGGTGGCCACACTGAACAACGATTTTCAATGTAGATAAAACAGCCTTATATTTGAAGACAATACCATCTAGGAATTCCATAGCTATAAAGGAGAAGTCAGTGCCTTTCTTCAAAACTTCAAAGAAATGCTGATTCTCTTGTTAAGAATTAATGCAGCTGGTAACTTTAAGTTGCTGCAATCTCATGATAAAACTTGAACAGATGACAATTTGCTTCTTATGGGTGAGCAAAGAAGGTGGTTTCTGGAGATGGAATCTACTCCTGGTGAAGATGTTGTGAAGATTGTTGAAATGACAACAAAGGACCAGAAATTACATTTGCTTAGTTGATAAAGCAGTGTAAGGTTTGAGAGGCTTGACTCCAATTGTAAAAGAAGTTCTACTGTGGGTAAAATGTTATCAAATAGCACTGCATGGGGCGCCTGGGTGGCTCAGTCAGTTAAGTGTCCAACTCTTGATTTCAGCTCAGGTCATGAACTCAAAGTCATGCAATTGAGCCCTGCGCCAGGCTTCACAGTCAGCACAGAGTCTGCTTGAGAGTTCCTCTTCTCCCCCTCTGTCCCACCCCTGCTCATGCTTTCTCTCTCTCTCTAAAATAAATACATAAATAAAATCTTAAAAAAAAAAAAAAGCACTGCATGTTACTGAGAAAATGTGAAAGGAAGAGTCAAACTTCACCATTGTCTTATTTTTAGAAATTGCCACAGACATCCCAAACTTCAATAGCCACCACCCTGATCAGTCAGTAACCATCAATACTGAGGCAAAACCCTCCACCAGCAAAAAGATTATGACTCGCTGAAAGCTCAGATGATGGTTAGCATTTTTTTTTACCAATAAAGCATTTTTAAATTAAGGTATGTGCATTTCTTTAGATATAATGCCATTGTACATTAATATACTGCAGTGTAGTGTGAACATAACTTTTATATGTACTGGAAAACCAAAATATTCATTAGACTTACTTTATTTTGATATTTGTTTTATTGCAGTGGTCTGGAACTAAACCACAATATATCTGAGGTTATGTCTGTACCCTTCTCCAATAAAAGGAACCAGGCTTCCTTGGTAAATAGCAAATTCTAAGACAGGGACAGGAAATGTGTAAGATAAGAGTGCATTTTATAAGGCAGAAATGTAATGCCTCCTGTAATGCAAGAGAGTAAGGACATGGTAAAAACAAAATCAAACAAAACCACATTCATGAGGGTTGGTTCAAAAAACACAGAAGCTAACTACAAGAGCTCCCAGTGGCCATGGCCAGTGCAATTTGATAATGACATAAATAAAGCAGTCTGGAATTATAACCCAGAATACAAAATAAATATTCATGAGTCCATTCAGACTCCTAAATCCTTAATTTTAATCTGTGCATAATAACTTCCTTTCAAAGAAGATGGTATGCAAAAGGGAGAAAAGAGTAACTGTTCAATGGAAGAACTTGACAAATGTAAACCCCAACCAGATGAATATCAAGAGTATTATTCATGTTGACATCAGGCACTCTTGATAAGATGTGATGAAATTGCCATTTTGCCTCTGTAGTCTTCCTCATGGAAACCAATAACCTTAACTTAATTGTGAAAAGAAAATCAAATAAATCCCAACAGTTTTCCCTCCCTTCCCCAGTGGTCCTCTGCTCTATTCCTTATGTTCCACATATGAGTGAAACCATATGATAATTGTCTTTCTCTGCTTGACTTATTTAACTGAGCATAATCCCCTCCAGTTCCATCCATGTAGATGCAAATGGTGGGTATTCATCTTTTCTGATGGCTGAGTAATATTCCATTGTATATATGAACCACATCTTTATCCATTCATCTGTTGAAGGACATCTCAGCTCCTTCCACAGTTTGGCTATTGTGGACATTGCTGCTATGAACATTGGGGTACATGTGCCCCTTCTTTTCACTACATCTGTATCTTTGGGGTAAATTACCTAGTAGTGCAATTGCTGGGTCATAGTGTAGATCTATTTATAACTTTTTGAGGAACCTCCATACTGTTTTCCAGAGTGGCTCTATCAGCTTGCATTTATAGCAGCAATGTCCATAATAGCCAAACTATGGAAAGAGCCAGATGTCCATCGACAGATGAATGGATAAAGAAGATGTGGTATATGTGTGTGTGTGTGTATATATATATATACACACACACACACACACAATGGAACATTATGCAGCCATCAAAAAAAAAAAAAAGAAATCTTACCATTTGCAATGACATGGGTGGAACCAGACGGTATTATGCTAAGTGAAATAAGTCAATCAGAAAAAGCTTTTTATCTTGATGAAGTCCCAAAAGTTCATTTTTGCTTTTGTTTCCCTTGCCTTTGGAGACCTGTTTTTTTTTTTTTTTTAAAGATTTTATTCATTTGAGACACAGAGATACAGAGAGAGAGAGAGAGAGCATGAGCGGGGGGAGAGGCAGAGGGAGAGGGAGAAGCAGTCTCCCCGCTGAGCCAGGAGCCCGATGGGGCGCTTGATCCCAGGAAGCTGGGATCATGACCTGAGCCAAAGGCAGATGCTTAACCATCTGAGCCACCCAGGTGCCCGTGGAGACCTGTCTTGAAAGAAATTGCTGTGGCCGATATTGAAGAGGTTACTGCCTATGTTCTCCTCTAGGATTTTGATGGATTCCTGTCTCACATTGAGGTCTTTTATCCATTTAGAGTTTATCTTTGTGTATGGTGTAAGAGAATGGTCCAGTTTCTTTCTTCTGTATGTAGCTATCCAATTTTCCCAGCAACATTTGCTGTAGGTGAAGTGTACTTCCAAGTCTGAAATAACTCCTTCCAACTTAGGTTTCAGATTTTATTGTTTTCTTTCAGAGTCTCTCTTAGCACACACACACAAAAAAATGAGGAAAATTGCAAACAATGGTCAGTGGCATTAACTTATAAAAGTGTTTTGGAAAATATTTGCAAAACATGGCAGTTTTTATACATGACAGTTTCTACATCTGAGGAACTCATAGGAAACAGTTAAGAAGAAACATTCCAACAGCATAATAAAAAATATGAATGGAGGCCATGAATATGGCCTGTCATTTCAAAAATGTCAGTAGTGAACTGTTTTGTTGAGTTATATATTTTAATTAAACTTTTTATATTGAGATAATTATAAATTTACATGCTGCTATAAGAAATAATAAGGGATCCATGTTCCCTTTACCTGTTGTGCTTGTAGAGCAATATCACAACTAGGATACTGATATCAATGTGGTCAAAGTACAGAACATTTCCTCTACCCCAAGGATCACTCTTGTTGCTTTCTCATAGCAATACTGACTTCCCTCAGTCCTCCATCTCCTTGTTAACCCCTGCAACCTTTATTCCATTCTCCGTTTCTATAATTCTATCATTTCAAGAATGTTATATCAAGAGAATCATTATATTACATGCAGTATGTCATCTTTGAGGATTGGCTTTTTTTCATGCAGCATAATTCCCTTGGTAATTCACTGGAATTGTTGCATATGTCAATAATTGTTCTTTTTCATTGCTGAGTATGAATCCATCATGTGTTTAAACATTCACCTGTTGAAGGACAGACATTTAATTATGTCAGTCTGAGTGTATTGTGAGTAAGGTAGGCTGCTGTAAACATTCATGTACAGATTTTTCTGTGAACATAAATTTTCATCTTCCTGGTATAAGTGCCCAAGAGTGAAACTATTGGATATGTAACTTGTACGTTTGGTTTGATAATAAACTTCCCAATTGTTTTCTAGAGTTGCTGTATCATTTTTCCATTTCTACCAGAAATGCATGTGTGATCCAGTTCTCATAGCATCTTGGTCAGCACTTAATAGTGACACTAATTTTTATTTTAGCTGTTGTGATCAGTGTGTAGTAATATCTCATTGCATTTTTAATTGGTATTTTCTTACGGTTAATAATGTTGAGCATCTTTTCATGTGTGTTTTGCTCTCTATACATTGTCTTTTGTGAAATGTTTGTTCATGTATTTTGCCCATACTCTCATTGAATTTTTTTGTTTTTTAACTGTTGCTTTTTGAGAGGTCTTTATATATTCTAGATAATAGTCCTTTGCAGGAGATATGGTTTATTCACTTTGTTATCCTCTTAAGAGGGTCATTCAGAGTACAAATGTTTTTATTTTCCATATATTTCATTTTTTCCTTGTAATAATCATATATTTTTGGCAAGTTTAAGAGGTCTTTGACTAGCTCTACATCTGAAAGATATACTCCTATGTCTTTTTTTCTACAAGCTTTATAGTTGTATGTTATATTTAAGTCTGTGATCCATTTGGAGTTAATTTTTGTATAAGGTACGAGGTTTAGATTAAGGGTTTTTCTCTTTTTTCTTTTGGCTTTTGGATATAAATTCCAACACTACTTATTGAAAAGGGTCTCTTTCTTCTATTGGGTGGCTTTAGCACCTTAGCCATAAATCAGTTGGGTATATTTGATGGATCTCTTTCTGGGTTCTCTATAATGTTCTACTGATCTAGGAGTCTGTCCCTCAGCCAAACTTGTCTTGAATACCACTGGTATAAATTAGGCCTTAATATTGTGTAGAGTCTCCCTCTCACTTTACTATCTTTTGTCAAGATTGTCTTAGTTATTCTAGAACCTGTGCTATTCCATACAAATTTTTAATAAGCTTCTCTGTGTCTGCAAACAACCTTACTAAAACTGGATTAACAAAAGCAGTATTTGAAAAAGAAGAGCAAAATTGTAGTTCTCAGTTTCAAAACTTATAAAACTACAGAATTAAGTCAGCATGGTAGTGGTAGAAGAGTAGACATACAGGTCAAAGGAATAGAATTGAATCTAGAAATATTACAGTCTCTTACTTTAAATGGTCAGTTAGTTTTTGACTAGGGTGCCAAGATAATCCAAGGGTGAAAGAATAGTGTTTCAACAATTACTGCCAGAAAGGCTGGATAATCATGGAAAAGAATGATGTTGGATCCTTCCTTATACTATATACAAAAATTGACACAAAATGAATCATAAACTTAACTGTAAGAGCAAAGACTATGAAATTCTTAGAAGAAAACAAACATACCAGTAAATCTTTGTGACTTGGGTAAAGATATTTTTAAAAAATATGACATCAAAATCACACACAACAAAAGTTAAAATATATAAACTGATCTTCATTAAATTAAACATTTTTTTCCAACAAGAAAGTGAAAAGACAACCCACAGAAATAAAGAGAGTGAATTCAGAATATATAAATTGTATCATGCAATAATAAAAATATAAATAATCCAATTAAATGTATGGAAGTGTTGAATCACTACATTGTACATCTGAAACTAATATTACACTATATGTTAACTAACTGGAATTGAAACAAAATTTAAAAAATAAAATAAAATGGGCAAAATATTTGATTAGATATTTTTCCAAAGAGATATACAAATTACCAATAAGCACATAAAAGTGTATGTTTTGCTCTCCATACATTGTCTTTTGTAAAATATTGTTCATGTTCATTAGCCAATCCTCGTGAACCCCAAATATGTGTGAGATAATGTGTTTGGCTTCTGCAAGCAACAGAATAGCCATTAAGAAAATGAAAATCAAGATTAAGATATTGTGTTTGTTTAGGGGTCATGAGAAGATGGCAGTGGAGTAGGAGGACCCTAGGCTTGTCTCATCCCATGGACACAACTAGATAACTATCAAATCATCCTAAATACCCCAGAAATCAACCTGAAGACTGACAGAACAAACTCCACAACTAAAGGGAGAGAGGAGGCTACATCAAAGAAAGTAGGAAGTGTGGAGACATGGTTTGGGGGAGAAATGGATTGCAGGTGCTGTGGAAGGGAGGGAGCCATGGTCGTGGTGAAAAGCAAGAGGGAGAAAAGAATACAAAGGAATGCACAAGGAGAACCTTTCACAAAGCCATTGGCTGGGAAAACAAGAGGGGCTGAATTTCATGAGTTATTGCAACCAGTGGGGCTTAAAGCCTGGAGTTTTAAATGTCTGCAGACTTGGCTGGGATAGAGTCTGGACTGCACTGTACTGCTCCTGAAGAGAAGGTGGGCAAACCTGGGGGCAGATGGCATGGAAACAGTGATCTGAAGACTGTCTGGGCCACAAAGTGAGAAGATTATTAACTCTTCTTGGAGCATGTCCCTGGGAGACAGTATTCACAGAGATACCTCTCTGGGGACAATGGAGTTGGCTGGCATCATTTTGATCCCCTGCCCCTCAGTATAAAAACAGAACCACCTGCAGGAAACAGTACAGTGATGGCACAGGCTGTCTAACTTGCTTACACCAAGCCCTACTCCCCAGTGCTCTGGCGAGACTGTCCTTCTCAGTCAGGCTTGCTTTAGTCCCAGTGCTGTAGGACCCTCCACCAGAATAACAGCAGAAAGCCCTGCCCATACCACATCTCCTGACCAGAGAGTTCTGCATGGCTTCAGCTCTAGTGAAAGTAGTATCAGATCTCATTTCACAAGCAGGCCAGAGCAAATCTAGTTAAAATTTGCCACATTCTGGCCAAGGACCAAACACTGCCTATTACTGGCAAGGAGAGGTTCTGCAGATGACTGGCCTGAAGGATAGAGCAGCCAAAACACAGCAGCAGAGTACACCAGGCCCTGGAAACTACATAACCTCTTCTTCATAAAACCATTACTCTCAGGAACAGGAAACATAACTGGCTTTCTTAACACACAGAGAAGGCAGAGACTTAGACAAAATGCCAAGATGGAGGGATTCATCCCAAATGAAAGAACAAGATAAGGCCATGGTCAGAGGTCTAATTGAAACAGATATAAGTAACATGCCTGATGGAGAATTTAAAATAATCATAAGGATACTCCCTGGGCTTGAGAAAAGAATGGAAGACTACAAGGAGGCCCTTACCACAGAGATAAAAGAGTTAAAAAAGAATCAGACAGAAATGAAGAATGCAATAACAGACTGGACACAGGCTTGATGAAATGAACAGCAGGCTGGAAGAAGCCAAGGAACAAATAGGTGATACAGAAGACAAAATAATGGGAAATAATGAAGCTGAACAAAAGACAGAAAGAATTATGCAACACAAGAATAGACTTAAGGAATTCAGTGACTCCATCAAACATGTTATTACATGTTATTACATTCATATTATAGGAGTCCCAGAAGGAGAAGAGAGGGAAAAGGAGGCAGAAAATTTATTTGAGGAAATAATAGGTGAAAAATTCCCTAATCTGGGGAAGAAAACAGACATCCAGATCCAGGAGACAGAGTAATCCCCCATCAAAATCAACAAAAGCAGGGCAACACCAAGGCCAATAATTACCACATTGTAATTGAATTTGCAAAATATAGTGATAAAGAAAAAAATCTTAAATGTAGCAAGACAAAAGAAGTTCTTAACTTAGAAGGGCAGACCCTTAAGGCTAACTGCAGATTTTGCCACAGATCCTTGGCAAGCAGAAGAGAGTGGCAGGATATATTCAAAGTGCTGAGTGGGAAAAATCTAAAGCCCAAAATACTCTATCCAGCAAGCTATAGTAGGAGAGATAAAGTGTTTCCCAGACAAATAAAAACTAAAGGAGTTTGTGACCACTAAACCAGCCCTACAAGAAATATTAAAGGGGACTATTTGAGTGGAAAGGAAACACTAAACGTGACAAAGAAAGGAACAGAGAGAATCTGCAGGAACGATGATAAAATAAGTAATAAAATGACACTGAATACATATCTATCAATAATTACTCTGGGGGCGTCTGGGTGGCTCAGTCAGTTAAGCAGCTGCCTTCGGCTCAGGTCATGATCCCAGGGTCCTGAGATCAAGCCACACATCAGGCTTCCTGCTCAGCGGGAAGCTTGCTTCTCCCTCTCCCACTCCCCCTGCTTGTGTTCCCTCTCTTGCTGTGTCTCTCTCTGTCAAATAAATGAAATCTTAAAAAAAAAATTACTCTGAATGTAAATGAACTAAATGCTCCAATCAAAAGACATAAGGTGTCAGAATGGATTAAAAAATAAGACCCATCTATACACTGTCTACAAGAGACATATTTTAGACCTAAAGACACATGCAGTTTGAAAGTGAGGGGATGTAAAATCATTTATCATACAAAAGTACATCAGAAGAAAGCCAGAGTAGTAATACCTATGTTGGGCAAACTAGACTGTAAAACAAAGACTGTAACAAGAGATGAAGAAGGGTACTATATCATCATAAAGGGGACAATCCAACGAGAAGATCTAACAATGGTAAATATTTATGCATCCAACATGGGTGTATCCAAATATATAAAACAATTAATAAGAAATATGAAGGAAATATTTGATAATAATACAATAATAGTAGGGGACTCTAACACCCCACTTACATCAATGGACGGATCACCTAAACAGAAAATCAACAAGGAAACAATGTCTTTGAATGACACACTAGACCAGATAGACTTAACAGATATATTCAGAACATTCCATCCTAAAACAGCAGAATACACATTCTTTTGTAGTGCACATGGGACTTGCTCCAGAATAGACTACATATTAGGGCACAAACCAGGCCTCAACAAATACAAAAAGAAGGAGATCATAGTATGCAAATTTTCTGCCCACAACTCTATGAAACTTGAAGTCAATCACACAAAAAAATTTGGAAAGACCACAAATACATGGAGGCTAAACAATAAGCTACTAAACAATGAATGGTTCAACCAGAAAATCAAAGAAGAAATAAAAAAAAATACATGGACTGAACATAATAAACACAAACACACACACACACACACACACAAAATACATGGACACAAATGAAAATGAAAACACAACGGTCCAAAACCTTTGAGATGCAGCAAAATTGGTCCTAAGAGGGAGGTATATAGTAATACAAGCCTACCTTAAAAATAAAGAAAAATCTCAAATAAAAAAACCTAACCTTATACCTAAAGGAGCTAGGAAAGGAACAAATGAAGCCTCAAACTAGCAGAAGGAAGGAAATAATAAAGATTACAGTAGAAATAAATGATATAGAAACTAAAAACAATACCCATCACCAGGCTATTAAAGAGGGTATGTACTGCATGGAGCACTGTGTGTTATACACAAACAATGAATCATGGAACACTACATCAAAAACTAATGATGTAACGTATGGTGATTAACATAACAATAAAAAATAAGTAAAAAAAAGAAAAAAGAAACTAAAAACAAAACAAAAAAAACAAAAACAATAGAACATATCAATGAAACCAGGAGCTATTTTTTTAAATTAATAAAACTGATAAACTTCTAGTCAGATTTCTCAAAAAAGAGAAAGGACCCCCCCAAAATAAAATCATAAATGAAAGAGGAAAAATAACAACCCACACGACAGAAATAAAAACAATTATGAGAGAATACTAGGGAAAACTATATGCCAACAAATTGGAAATTGAAATTTCCTTGGAGGAAATGGGTAAATTCCTAGAAACATATAAACTACTAAAACTGAAAGAGGAAGAAATAGAAAATTTGAACAGACCAATAAGTAGCAAAGAAATTGAATCAGTAATAAAAAAGAAAATCTCTCAAGGAACAAGAGTCCAGGGCCAGGTGGCTTAGCAGGCAAATTCTACCAAACATTTAAAGAAGAGTTAATACCTATACATCTCAAACTATTCCAAAAATTGGAAAAGGAAGGACAGCTTCCAAATTCATTCTATGAGGTCAGCATTACCCTGATACCAAAACCAGATAAAGTCTCCACTAAACAAGAGAACTTCAGGCCAATATCCCTGATGAACATGGATGCAAAAATTGTCAATACAATATTAGCAGACGAGGGGCGCCTGGGTGGCTCAGTCCGTTAAGCATCCGACTCTTGATTTCTGCTCAGGTCATGATCTCAGTGTGAGATGGAGCCTCATGCCAGGCTCTGTGCTCAACAGGGAGTCTTCTTGAAATTCTCTCCCTCTCCCTCTCTTCCTCCCCTGCTCACACACTCTCTCTCTTTCTCTCTCTCCCATCTCTCTCTCTCAAATAAATAAATAAATCTTTAAAAAGTATTAGTAAGAGGAGGGGTCCAAGATGGCAGAGGAGTAGACCTTAATTCCACCTGGTCCCAGGAATTCAGCTAGATAGCTATCAAACCATTCTGAACACCTGTGAATTCAACTGGAGGTCAAAGAAAAGAATGGCTGCAACTCTGCAAATAGACAAGTAACAATTTTCCACAAGGTAGGAGGTGCAGAGAAGTGAATCCAAGGCAATTTATGGGAAGATAGACCGCAGGGGGAGGGAGCCTCCGTCAGCTGGCTACCAGCAAGTGATAGAACAGGGAGCACAAAATCAGAACTTTTAGAAGTCTGCTCTGCTGAGGGACGTCACTCAGGCAGCTAAGTGGGAGGTGGAACCCTCACTGGCACTGTGTGGTCTCAGGATCCTCAGGGGTCATAGGAAGACTAGGGGTGCCTGAGTGTGGCAGAGCTCCCAGGTATCAGAACAGGGAAGCTGGCCACAAAGAGTGAGCCCAGGAGTGGGATCTCAGCTAGGGCTTGCCATAAACCATGATCCATGGCACAGATGGGCCACTGCCCTTTGAGCAGGGATCCAACAAGCAGCAGAACCCAGGAGAGCCCCCTTCCTCCCAGCAGAGGAGTGGCATGGGAGTGTGCTGCAGGAGCCTGCTGGGTTTGGAGACTCCAACTGGGGTCATGTGCCAGAGGTAGAAATGCTTGGTCACAGACTGGGTGAGCACAGAGTGCGGTGGGAGAGCAGGGAGACAGGAGTGATTGAGTGCTTTGCTCTGAGGGCTCACAGAGGAGTGGAGCCCTGAGCTCTTGGGTCCCAGCCAGAGACTGGGAGACCGCCATTTTCATTCTCATCCTCGAAAGCTGCTCAGAAAGACTTCAGGGAACAAAAGCCACAAAGAACATACCAGAGCAGATTACTTAGCCTGGTCCTAGGCAAGGATGGAGCAATTCTGCCTGGGGCAAAGACTTTTGAGAATCAATGCAACAGGCCCCTCCCCAGAAGATGCATGAGTCTGTGGAGTTTGGTACAGGCAGAGGTGGAGATGGACTGACTTGGAGGATCTGTTGAGGGGGGCGGACGATGACATTGCAGTTCTGGGCTGGAGATTCCTGCATGGCCATGTTTGCTCTGACCCTCTAAAGAGAAGCAGAAAGAATCCAGGGAACAGAAGCTGCACAGTCAACCAGCTCACATTAAGCCCATCCTCTGACAAGGGGCGGGGCAACTCCACCCAGGCAAAGACACCTGAGAGGCCTAGCAGCAGGCCCTTCCCCAAGAAGACAGACTGGAAGAACAGGTGAATAAGCTTAAGCTTATTTCCCACCGAGCTATAAAACTATAGCACCAGGGGAAAATAATATAGGGTGCTCCATGTGTTCCCTCACGATTCGCTTATACTTTAAGCTAAAATTTTACATTTCTTTATTAGTTTATTTTCTTATTCTTTTTTTTTTAACCCTGCTCTCATTTCAAATAGATTTGTATTTCCCAACCTATGTTTTTAAGTCACTTCTTAACTTTTATTTTCTTTTTCACATATATGTTTTATAGATTTATACCCCATACTAGCCTGATTTTCACTCTAAGCAATTTTATCTTGATATGTATGTAAGTTCTGATTTCTTTGCAATTTGGGGATATAGTGTCTTCTAACACAGACCAAAAATCGAGCAGGAACAGGCAGATCACCCTGCTGTGTCCACCCCGAGAGATTATAATCTCTCTCCCAGGCCCCCTCCCTTTTTTCTCTTTTCTCTTTCTTTTTTATTGTTTTGAATCATCTTGGCTTTGATGGTGTATCTGTGGTAGCTTTCAACCACTTTGGATTTTTTTCATAGGTGCATTTTGCTGGGGTCGTGATTGATATTTTGGATTCTGTACATTCCCTCAACCACCCCTCAACAGAATGACTAGGAGAAGAAACTCCAAACAAAGAAAAGAACCAGAGACAATGTCCTCTGCCACAGATCTAATGGACATGGATATAAGCAAGATATTAGAGACAGACTTCACGGTAGCAATTATGAAGTCAATAGCTAGGCTTGAGAAAAACATTACTGACAATATAGAATCTCTAAAGGCAGAAATGAGAGCTAATCATGCAGAATTTAAAAATGCTATGAATGAGATGCTTTCTAAACTGGATACTCTAACAGCCAGGATAAACGAGGCAGAAGAACAAATTAGTGAGCTAGAAGATAAGATGATAGAAAGGAAGGAAGCTGAGGAGTATAGGGATAAGCAGCTAGAAGCCCAGGAGAACAAACTTAGGGAGATCAATGACTCCATGAAATGTTCCAGTGTCAGAGTTATTGGGATCCCGAGGGGGTGGAGAGAGAGGACTAGAAGGTATATTTGAGCAAATCATAGCTGAGAACTTCCCTAATCTGGGGAAGGAAACAAGCATTCTTATCCAAGAGATAAAGAGGAACCCTCCTAAGATAAATAAAAATAGACCAACACCCCGACATACAGTAGTGAAACTTGCAAATCTTAGAGCCAAGGAAGCTATCCTGAGAGCAGCTAGGGGGAAGAGATTTCTTACTACAGAGGGAGGAACATCAGA
Organism: Mirounga angustirostris; assembly: GCF_029215605.1. Classification (NCBI taxonomy): domain Eukaryota; kingdom Metazoa; phylum Chordata; class Mammalia; order Carnivora; family Phocidae; genus Mirounga; species Mirounga angustirostris. The sequence goes on along the minus strand of NW_026991718.1, from coordinate 89,956,552 downwards.
ATAATGTCAGACCTATACACAGAGACCCAGCAAGCCAGGAAGGGCTGGCAAGACATATTCAGGGTACTAAATGAGAAGAACATGCAGCCAAGAATACTTTATCCAGCAAGGCTGTCATTTAGAATGGATGGAGAGATAAAGAACTTCCAGGACTGGCAGAAACTGAAAGAATATGTGACCACCAAGACAGCCCTGCAAGAAATATTAAGGAGGATTCTATAAAAGAAGAAAAACCCCAAGAGTAATATAGACCAGAAATCTACAGAGACAATCTATAGAAACAGGGACTTTACAGGCAATATGATGGCACTAAATTCATATCTTTCAATAGTTATGCTCCATGTGAATGGCCTAAATACTCCCATGAAATGGCACAGGGTTTCAGATTGGATAAAAAGACATGACCCATCCATATGCTGTCTACAAGAGACCAATTTTGAACCTAAAGATACATCCAGACTGAAAGTGAGGGGATGGAGAACCATTTTTTCATGACAGTGGACCTCAAAAGAAAGCTGGGGTAGCAATTCTCATATCAGACAAACTAGATTTTAAACCTAAGACTTTAGTAAGAGATCTTAAAGGATCTATACAAGAATAAGATCTAAAAATTGTAAATATCTAAACCCCCAACATGGGAGTAGCCAATTATATAAACCAATTAATAACCAAATAAACATATTGATAATAATACATTAATAATAGGAAGCATCAAAACTCCACTCACAGCAATGGGTAGATCATCTAAGCAGAAGATCAACAAAGAAACAAGAGCTTTGAATGACACATTGGACCAGATGGACTTTGTAGATGAATATAGAACATTCCATCCTAAAACAACAGAATACACATTCTTCTTGAGTGCACATGGAACATTCTCCAGAATAGACCTCATATTGGGTCACCAAATCAGGTCTCAAATGATACCAAAAGATTGAGATGATACCCTGCATATTTTCAGACCACAATGCTGTGAAACTAGAACTCAACCACAAGAAGAAATTTGGAAGGCGTTCAAACACTTGGAAGTTAAAGAGCATCCTGCTAAAGAATGATTGGGTCAACCAGGAAATCAAAGGAGAACTTAAACAAATCATGGAAAATAATGAGAATGAAAACACGTCAGTCCAAAACCTATGGGATACTGCAAAAGTGGTCCTAAGGTGGAAATACATAGCCATCCAAGCCTCTCTCAAAAAATTGGAAAAATCCCCAATACAAAAGCTAACCATACATCTAAAGGACCTGGAGAAAGAACAGCAAATAAGGCCTAAACCAAGCAGGAGAAGAGAAATAATAAAGATTAGAACAGAGATCAATGAAATAGAAACCAGAAAAACAGTAGAACAGATCAACAGAACTAGAAGCTGGTTCTTTGAAAGAATTAATAAGATCAATAAACCTCTGGCCAGACTTATCCAAAAGAAAAGGGAAAGGACACAAATCAATGAAATCATGAATGAAAGGGGAGAGATCACAACTAACACCAAGGAAATAGAAATAATTATTAAAAATTATTATCAGCAATTATATGCCAACAAATTAAGCAACCTGGAAGAAATGGATGCCTTCCTGGAAACTTATAGACTACCAAGACTGAAACAGGAAGAAATAGACAAACCAAACAGACCAATTCCAGTAATGAAATTGAAGCAGTAATCAAAAACCTCCCAAAAAACAAGAGTCCAGGGCCAGATGGTTTCCCAGGGGAATTCTACCAAATATTTAAAGAAGAAATAGTACCTATTCTTCTGAAACTGTTTCAAAAAAATAGAAACAGAAGGAAAAGTTCCAAACTCCTTCTATGAGGCCAGCATTACCCTGATCCCAAAGCCAGGCAAAGACCCCATCCAAGAGGAGAATTACAGACCAATATCCCTGATGAACATGGATGCCAAAATATTCAACAAGATCCTAGCCAATAGGATCCAACAGTACACTAAAAGGATTATCCATCACCACCAGGTGGGATTTATTCCTGGGATGCAAGGTGGTTCAACATTAGCAAAATCAACCAATGTGATAGAGAACACTAATAAAAGAAAAGAAAAGAAAAAAAAAAAGACGAGAACATTATGATCCTCTCAATCGATGCAGAAAAAGGTATTTGACAAAATACAGCATCCCTTACTGATTAAAACTCTTCAGAGTGTAGTGATAGAGGGAACATAACTCAATATCATAAAAGCCATCTATGAAAAGCCCACAGTGAATATCATTCTCAATGGGGAAAAACTGAGAGCTCTTCTCTTAATGTCAGGAACACAACAGTGATGCCCACTCTTCACCACCTTTGTTCAACATAGTACTAGAAGTCCTAACATCAGCAATCAGACAACAAAAAGTAATAAAAGGCATTCAAATCGGCAAAGAAGTCAAATGCTCTCTCTTCACAGATGACATGATACTTTATGTGGAAAACCCAAAAGACTCCACCCCAATTTATTAAAACTCATACAGCAATTCAGCAACGTGGCAGGATACAAAATCAATACACAGAAATTAGTTGCATTTCTATACACTAACAATGTGATTGAAGAAAGAAAAATTAAGGAATTGATTCCATTTATAATAGCACCAAAACCCATAAGATACCTAGGAATAAATCTAACCAAAGAGGTGAAGGATCTATTCTCTAGGAACTACAGAACACTTATGAAAGAAACTGAGGAAGACACAAAATGATGGAAAAACATTCCATGCTCATTGATTGAAAGAATAAACATTGTGAAAATGTCTATGCTGCCCAGAGTAATCGACACTTTCAATGCAATCCCTATCAAAATACCATTGACATTTTGACACAGGGCTGGAACAAACAATTTTGAAATTTGTATGGAACCAGAAAAGACCCCAAATCACCAGGGGATTGTTGAAAAAGGAAACCTAAGCTGGAGGCATCACAATGCCTGACTTTAAGCTATATTACAAAGCTATGATCATCAAGACAGCATGGTATTGGCACAAAAACAGACACATAAGAGTAACAGAATAGAGAGCCCAGAAATGGACCCTCAGCTCTATGGTCAAGTAATCTTTGACAAATCAGGAAAGAATATCCAATGGAAAAAAGACAGTCTCGTCATAAATGGTGCTGGGAAAACTGGACAGCCACATGCAGAAGAATGAAAATTGACCATTCTCTCACACCACACACAAAGATAAACTCTAAATGGATGAAAGACCTCAATGTGAGACAGGAATCCATCAAAATCTTAGAGGAGAGCATAGGTATTAACCTCTTCAACATTGGCCAGAGCAAATTCTTTCAAGACACATCTCTAAAGACAAGGGAAACAAAAGCAAAAATGAACTTTTGGGACTTCATCAAGATAAAAACTTTTGCAAAGCAAAGGAAACAGTCCACAAAACTAAGAGGCAACCCACAGATGGTTGAAGATATTTGCAAATGACATTATAGGTAAAGGGCTGGTATCCAAGATCTATAAAGAACTTATCTCAACACCCAAAAAACAAATAATCCAGTCAATAAATGGGCAGAAGACTTGAACAGACACTTCTGCAAAGAAGACATACAAATGGCTAACAGACACATGAAAAAATGTTCTACATCACTAACCATTAGGGAAATACAAATCAAAACCACAATTTGATACCACCTTACACCAGTTAGATTGGCAAAAAATTAACAAGACAGGAAAAAACAAATTTTGGTGAGGATGTGAAAAAAGGGGAACCCTCTTACACTGTTGGTGGGAATGCAAGCTGGTACAGCCACTCTGGAAAACAGTATGGAGGTTCCTCAAAAAGTTAAAAATAGATCTACCCTATGATCCAGCAATTACACTACTAGGTATTCACCCCAAAGGTACAGATGTAGTGAAAAGAAGAGGCACATGCATCCCAATGTTCATAGCAGCAATGTCCACAATAGTCAAACTGTGGAAGGAGCTGAGATGCCCTTCAACAGATGAATGGACAAAGAAGATGTGATTCATATATACAATGGAATATTACTCAGTCATCAGAAAGGATGAATACCCCCATTTGCATCTACATGGATGGAACTGGAGGGGATTATGCTCAGTGAAATGAGTCAAGCAGAGAGACAATAATCCTATGGTTTCACTCATATGTGGTACATAAGGAATAGCGCAGAGGACCACGTGAAGGAAGGGAAAACTGAATGGGAAGAAATCAGAGAGGGAGACAAACCATGAGAGACTCTGGACACTGAGAAATAAACTGATGGTTACAGAAGGGAGTGGGATTGAGGGATGGGGTAACCAGGTGACAGGTATTAAGGAGGGCACATGTTGTGATGAGCAGTGGGTGTTATATGCAACTAATGAATTGTTAAACACTTCATTGAAAAGTAATAATGTACTATATGTTGGCTATGTGAACATAATAAAAAATAAATAAATAAAATAAAAATCAAAACCACAATAAAATACCACTATGTACCACTACTTACACTAATTAGGTCAGTTATTATAAAAAATACATAAACTATCAAGTGTTGGCAAGGTGTGGAGGAATTAAAGCCCTGGTGTATATCACTGGTGGGAATTTAAAAATGTGTAGCTGCTTTGGAAACTGGTTGGGCAGTTTCTCAAAATTTTCAACATAGGGTTATTATATGACCTAGAAAAAAATTGCATCGTTTTCATGCAATGAGACATTTTTCAGCAATAAAAAAGAAATGAAGTTCTGATATATGCTAGAACTTGGATTAACCATGAAAACATTATGGTAAGCTAATATAGACCATTCACCAAAGACCACATATTGTATGATTTTGTACATATTTTAAAGTCCAAAATAGATAAATTCAGAGTGATAGAAAATAGATTAGTGTTTACCTTGGGCTTGGGAGTGGAGAAGGGGAATGGAAAGTAATGGGTTCTAGATTTCTTTTCAGGTGATCGAGTATGTCATAAAATTAGACTGTTATGTTAGTGGTAGAGTTCTCTATCACAAATGATTGAATTGTGTATGTAGAAATTGAATTATTATCAATAAAGCTACCTAAAAATGTGCTGGGATTTTGATAGGAATTTCATTAAAAGTATAGATTGATTTGGTGAAAACTGACATCTTTACTGTGTCAAGTCTTTCAATACATGCATGTGGCATATATCTTCATTTGTTTGTCTTATTTTTTATTAATTTCTTTCATAACAGTTTTGTGACTTTCAGATAACAGGTCCTGAATGTGTTTAGTTAAGTTTAAATCTACATTTTCTATTCTTTTGAAGTGATTGTAAATGGCATTGTTTGTAATTTTGGTTTGCATATACTTCTTGTTAGCATATAATTAATTTTTGCATAATGATCTTAAATTTTGAAACCTTGCTGTACTCACTTGTTAATTTTAGTTTGTCTTTATATGTATGTATGTATTTTTTGTTTCTAGATTCCTTGAGATTTTTTAAATAGCCAATTACATTATCTGCAAATAAGGGTAGCTTTTCTTTTTCTTTCTAAAATGTATGCATTTTACTTCTATTCCTGACTTACCGCAGTAGCTACAACTTCCATTACTGTGATGAATAAGTATTGTCAGAGAAGATACTCTTGCTCTGTCCCAACATAGAGGAAAAGATTCAGTCTTTCACTTTTCAGGTTCATGTTAGCTGTAATTTTAAATGGATGCTTTTTATCCAGTTAAGGAAGTTTCTCTCTACTTGTAGTTTGCTGAGAGAATTTCTTATGAAACACTGTTATATTTTGTCAATTTTTTTTGCACCAATGATATGATCATATGATTTTTGTTTGTTAACCTGTTGATACAATGGATTATGCTGATTAATTTTCAAATGTTCAATCGCTTTGCATGCCAGGGATTAGTCCCATTTGTTCAAAATGAATATATTTTTCTACATTGTTGAGTAAAATATGCTAATATAGGCATACTTCACAGATGTTATGGGTTCAGTTCTAGACCATTGTAATAAAATAAGTATATTGCAATAAAGTGAGTCAAGTAATTTTTTTTTTTGGTTTCTCAGTGCATATAAAATTATGTTTACACCATACTGCCATCTATAAATGTGCAATAGCACTATATGTAAACAAAACAATGTACATGGCTTTATTAAAAGTATTTTGTTACTAAAAAATGTTAACCATCAAATGAATTTTAGGTGAGTCATAATCTTTTTGATGGCAGAGAGCTTTGCTTTGATGTTGATAGTTGCTGACTGATCAGAGTGGTGGTTTCTGAAGGCTGGGGGGCTGTGGCAGTTTCTTAAAATAAAACAATTCATTTGATTCTTTTTTAAATAAAGTTTCTCTATAACATGTGGTGTTGTTTGATAACATATAACCCACAGTAGAAAAATCTTTCAAAATTGGAAACAATCTTCTCCAACTCTGCCATTGCCTTATCAATTAAGTGTATGCAATATTCTAAACTCTTTGTTGTCATTCCAACAATCTTCACAGCATCTTCACCAATAGATTCCATCTCAAGAAACCACTTTCTCTGCTCATCCATAAAAAGCAACTTCTCATTCATCCAAATTTTATCATGAAATCACACAATTCATTCAGTCTTCAGGCTCCACTTTTAATTTTTCTATTTATTTTGCTATTTCCCCCACATGTGCAATTACTTCACCCACTGAAGTCTTGAACCCATCAAAGCCATACAGAAGGGTGGGAATCAGCTTCATTTAAACTTTTCATGTTGATATTTTAACCTCTTCTGATGAATCATGAATTTTCTTAATGACATCTAGAGTGGTCAAGGCTTTCCAGAGGTTTTCAATTTACTTTGCCCAGACACATCAGAGAAATTACTATAACAAAATGAAATATTCCTTAAATAATAAAATATAAAAGTTGAAATTAATTCTTGATGAATGGGCTGCAGAATGGATGTTGCATTAGCAGGCATAAAAACAACATTAATCTCATTGTACACCCCCATCAGCGCTCCTGGATGATGAGGTTCATTGTCAGTGATCAGTAATATTTTGAGAAGAATCTTTTTTCTTCTGGTAGTTGGTGTCTACAGTGATTTTAAAATATCCAGTAAACCAAGATGTTAATAGATGTGCAGTCATTCATGCTTTGTTGTTCCACATAGAGAGCACAGACTGAATAGATTTAGCATAATTCTGAAAGCCCTAGGATTTTCAGAATGGTAAATAAACATTGAATCCATTTTTTAAAAAGATTTTATTTATTTGAGAGAGAGAGAAAGAGAGCACGAGTGGGGAGAGGAGGAGAGAGGCAGAGAGAAGCAGACTTCTCACTGGGCAGGGAGCCCAATGTGGGGCTGATCCTAGGACTTCAGGATCATGACCTGAGCCAAAGGCAAATGCTTAACTGACTGAGCCACCCAGGTGCCTCACATTGACGTCATTTTAAGGTCACCAGCTGCATTAGCCACCTCAAGAGTCCGCTTGTTTTGAAACTTTGAAGCTGGACACTGGCTTCTCCTTTCTAGCTATGAAAGTCCTTGATGGCATCTCCTTCCAATGTAGGGTTCTTTTATTTAGGTTCAGAATCTGTTGTTGAGTGTAGCCACCTCTATTAATTATCTTAATTCAATCTTCTGGAAATTTGCTACAGCTTCTACATCACCACTTGCGGCTTCACCTTGTACTTTTGTGTTATGAAGCTGGCTTCTTTCCTTAAACCTCTTGAACCAACCTCTGCAGCTTCAAACTTTTCTCCTACAGCTTCCTCACCTCTCTCAGCCTTCCTAAAATTAAGAAGTTAAGAGCTTGCTCTGGATTAGACTTTTGCTTAAGTGAATGTTGTGGCTCGTTTGATCTTCTATCCAGACCACTAAAACTTTATCCACATCAGCATAAAGCTGTTTTGCTTTCTTATCATTTGTATGTTTAGTGGAGTAGCACTTTTGATTTCCTTCAAGAACTTTTTTTTGCATTAACAACTTGACTTTTCACACAAGAGGCCTAGATTTCAGTCTATTTCAGGTTTTCACATGCCCTTTTCACTAAGATTAATTATTTCTACCTTTTGATTTAAAGCAAGAAACATGGGATTTTTCCTTTCACTTGAATACTGGAGGCTGTTGTAGATTTATCAATGGATATAATTTCAGTATTATTCTGTTTCAGGGAATAGGGAAGCCTGAGGAGAGGGATGGAGATGGGGACTGGCTGGGTAGTGGAGCAGTCAGAACACCCACAATATTTATTGATGAAGTTTGCCATCCTAGAACAGGCATGGTTCATGGTGCCACAAAACAATTATGATAGTAATATCAAGATCACTGAACACAGATCACTACAGCAAATATAATAAAAATGAAAAAATTTGAAATGGTGTGAGAATTTTAAACATGTGACAGAGACACAAAGTGAGCATATGCTGTTGAAAAATGGTTTTGATAAACTTGCTCAATGCAGGATTGCTACAAACCTTCAATTTGTAGAAAAACAAAAAAACCCACACATAGGCACACAGAATTTTGTAAAGAGGAATAAAGCAAATCACAAAGTATGTCTGTACTTTATGGAAGAATTTTGTATTTAAGGTAGTAAAAGTTATTGGTCTGTGGTTTCTTATTTTGTACTGTCCTTGTCTGTGTGTAAAATTACTATTATTTCTTCTTTAGATGTTTGTTATGATACTCCAGTTAATGAGTCTTAATCTGAAGATGTTCTAAAGGGGGTTATATATTATAATTTTAATTTCTTCAATTGTTTTCTGTTTCATGTTGGTTGAGTTTTGGTAGTTAGTGGTTTTGGCAGAATTGGTCCATTTCTTCTAAGTTGTCAAATTTATGAGCATAAATTCATCCACAGAATTCTGTTGCAATCTCTTTTTTAAAAAAAGATTTTATTTATTTGAGAGAGAAAGTGTGAGAACAGGGTGGGGTCAGAGGGAGAGGGAGGACCAGACTCCCTGCTGGGTAGGGATCCAGATGTGGGGCTCAAGTCTAGGACCCTGAGGTCATGACCTGAGCCAAAGGCAGCTGCTTAATCAATTGAGCCACCCAGGAACCCTTGTTACAATTCTTTAAATGGATCGGTCTGTAGGGATATCTACGACTTGATGCCTGGTATTGGTGATTTGTATCTCTTCTGTCTTTTTTCTCTTTGTTTTGTTAGAGATTTACCAACGTTATTGATTTTTTTCAAAAGAACCAGCTTTTTGGAGGGGCGGAGCAAGATGGCGGAGGAGTAGGAGATCTGGATTTCATATGGTCTCAGGAATTCAGCTGGATAGAGGTCAAACCATTCTGAACACCTACAAACTCAACAGGAGATCAAAGAAAAGAATAGCAACAACTCTCTAAACAGAAGAGCGACCACTTTCTGGAAGGTAGGACATGCGGAGAAGTGAATCCGAGGTGATATTTGGGAGGATAGATGGCGGGGGAGGAGGCGTCTGTCAGCCGCTTTTGGCAAGAGATAGAGCAGTGGAGCACAAAACCAAAACTTTTAGAAGTCGGCTCTGCTGAGGGATGTCGCTAGAGTGGCTAAGTGGGAGTGGAAACCTCATGGGACAGTGTGGTCTCAGGACCCTCGGGCTCACAGAAAGAAGGGGGGTGCCTGAGTGTGGCAGAGCTCGCAGGTATCAGAGCAGGGAAGCCGGCTGCAGAGAAAGAGCCGAGGTGCGGGCTCTCACCTTGGGGTTGCCATAAACCGTGATCCCCAGCTCATTCGGGCCACTGCTCCTCCAGCAGGGACCCAACAAGAAGCAGATCTGGGGAGACTCCCCTTCCTCCCCCAGGAGGAGCAGCGGGAGAACACTGCAGGGATCTGCTGGGTTTGGAGACTCCACATGGAGTTGGTGCCAGAGATAGAAACACTCAGTCAGGGCGCCTGGGTGGCTCAGTTGGTTAAGCGACTGCCTTCGGCTCAGGTCATGATCCTGGAGTCCCGGGATCGAGTCCTGCATCGGGCTCTCTGCTCGGCAGAGAGTCTGCTTCTCCCTCTGACCCTCCTCCCTCTCATGCTCTCTGTCTCTCATTCTCTCTCTCTCAAATAAATAAATAAAATCTTTAAAAAAAGAAAAGAAAAGAAAAGAAACACTCGGTCACAGGCCAGGTGGGCACAGAGTGTGGCTGGAGACCGGGGAGATGGGAGTGATTGACTGCTTTTCTCTGGGGGCTCACTGAGGAGTGGGGCCCCGAGTTCTTGGCTCATCCAGGGCGGAGATTGGGAGGCCGCCATTTGCACTCTTGTCCTCCAATGCTGTACGAAAGCTTGCAGGGAACAAAAGCTCCCGAGAGCAAACCGGAGCAGATTACTTAGCCCGGACCAGCAAGGGCAGGGCAATTCCACCTCCAGCAAAGACATTTGGGAACCACGGCAACAGGCCCCTCCCCCAGAAGATCAGCAAGAACAGCCAGCCAAGACGAAGTTTACTGATCAATGAGAATGGCAGAACTCCAGCTCTAGGGAAATACTGCACATAGATTCCATGGCTTTTTTTTTTTACCATGATTCTTTAGTCTTTCAAAGTTAATTTTTTTTAACTTTCTTTTTTTCTTTTTTTTTTAAATTTTTCTTTTTCCCTTTTTCAACCAACATCTTCTCAATCCCTTTTTTAAAAAACATTTTTATTTTTCATTTTTAGAGTCATTCTATCCCTTCATAGTAGTTACCCTTATTTTTGGCATATATATATAAGTGATTCTCTCTTTAAAATTTTGAGACAGTTTCTTCTAACATATCAAAATATAACCTAAAGCTCTAGTGTATGGCTTTGTTCTAGTCTCCTGCCTGATCACATTGTCTCCTTCTTTTTTTCTTTTTCTTTTTTTTTAATCATTTTCTTTTTTCAAACCACTTCTTATCAATTCCTTATATAAAATTTTTTATAATTTTCATCTTTACACTCATTCCATCCCTTCATCATATCAACCCTTATTTTTGTACATATACAAGTTTTTCTTTCTTTAAAATTTTGGGAGGCACTTTCTTCTAAAAGACCAAAACACACCCAAAATCTAGTGTGTGGCACTGATCTATGCACCAGCCTAATCATTTTTGATCAAATTCTGTTTTTATTTGTTTTGTTCTGTTTTTGTTGTTTTTATGTTTTTCTTTTTCTTTCTTTTTTCTTTTTCTTTTTCTTTCTTTCCCTTTCTTTTCCCCCGGCTTCAGGTCTTTTCTGATATGTTTAGACTATATTCTCTGGGGACACTGTTGCCCTGTTAGCATTTTGTTTTCTCATTCACCTATTATCCTCTGGACAAAATGACAAGACAGAAAAAATCACCTCAACAAAAAGAACAAGAGGTAGTACTGAATGCCAGGGACCTACTCAATACGGACATTACTACGATGTTGGATCTAGAGTTCAGAATCATGACTTTAAAGATACTAGCTCGGCTTGAAAAAAGCATGGAAGTTATTAGAGAAACACTTTCTGGGGAATTAAAAGAACTAAAATCTAACTAAGTCGAAATCAAAAAGGCTATTAATGAGTTGCAATAAAAAATGGGGGCTCTAACTGCTAGGATAAATGAGGCAGAAGAGAGAATCAGCTATATAGAAGACCAAATGATGGAAAATAAAGAAGCTGAGAAAAAGAGAGATAAACAACTACTGGATCACAAGGGCAGAATTTGAGAGATAACTGATACCATAAGATGAAACAACATCAGAATAAATAGGATCCCAGAAGAAGAAGAAAGAGAGAGAGGGGCAGAAGGTATATTGGAGCAAATTATAGCAGAGAATTTCCCTAATTTGTGGAAGGAAACAGGCATCAAACTCCAGGAGGCACAGAGAACACCCCTCAAAATCAATAAAAATAGGTCAACACCCTGACATCTAATAGTAAAACTTAAAGTCTCAGAGACAAAGAAAATCCTGAAAGCAGCTCGGGAGAAGAGATATGTAACCTACAAGGGTAGAAACATTAGATTGGCAACAGACCTATCCACAGAGACCTGGCAGGCCAGAAAGGACTGGCAGGATATATTCAGAGCATGAAATGAGAAAAAATTGCAGCCAAGAATACTATATCTAGCGACACTGTCATTGAAAATAGAAGGAGAGGTCAAAAGTTTCCAGGACAAACAAAAACTAAAGGAATTTGCAAACACGAAACCAGACCTACAAGAAATCTTGAAAGGGGTCCTCTAAGCAAAGAGAGAGCCTAAAAACAACATAGACCAGAAAGGAACGCAGACTATATACAGTAACAGTCACCTTACAGGCAACAGAGTGGCACTAAATTCATATCTTTCAATAGTTACCCTGAATGTAAATGGGCTAAATGCCCCAATCAAAAGACAAAGGCTATCAGATTGGATTAAGAAACAAGACCCCTCAATATGCGGTCTGCAAGAGACTCATTTTAGACCCAAAGACACCCCCAGATTGAAAGTGAGGGGGTGGAAAACAATTTACCATGCTAATGGACACCAAAAGAAAGCTGGTGTGGCAATCCTTATAACAGACAATTTAGATTTTAAACCAAAGACTGTCATAAGAGATAAGGAAGGACACTATATCCTACTTAAAGGGTCTATCCAACAAGAAGATCTAACAATTGTAAATATCTATGCCCCTAACATGGGAGTGGCCAATTATATAAGGCAATTAATAACAAAAGCAAAGAAACACATTAACAACAATACAATAATAGTGGGAGACTTTAACAGCCCCCTCACTGAAATGGACAGATCATCTAAGCAAAAGATCAACAAGGAAATAAAGACTTTAAATGACACACTGGACCAAATGGACTTCACAGACATATTCAGAACATTCCATCCCAATGCAATGGAATACACATTCTTCTCTAGTGCCCATGGGACATTCTCCAGAATAGATCACATCATAGGTCACAAATCAGGTCTCAACCGGTACCAAAAGTTTGGGAACATTCCATGTATATTTTCAGACCACAGTGCTTTGAAACTAGAACTCAGACACAAGAGGAAAGTCAGAAAGAACTCAAATACATGGAGGCTAAAGAGCATCCTAGTAAAGAATGAATGGGTCAACCAGGAAATTAAAGAAGAATTAAAAAAATTCATGGACACCAATGAAAATGAAAACACAGCTCTTCAAAATCTTTGGGATGCAGCAAAGGCAGTCCTAAGAGGAAAGTATATAGCAATACAAGCCTTTCTCAAGAAACAAGAAAAGTCTCAAGTACACAACCTAACCCTACACCTAAAGGAGCTAGAGAAAAAACAGCAAATAAAGCCTAAACCCAGCAGGAGAAGAGAAATAATAAAGATCAGAGCAGAAATCAATGAAATAGAAACTAAAAGAACAGTAGAACAGATCAATGAAACTAGGAGCTGGTTCTTTGAAAGAATGAACAAGATTGATAAACCCCTGGCCAGACTTATCAAAAAGGAAAGAGAAAGGACCCAAACCAACAAAATCATGAATGAAAGAGGAGAGATCACAACCAACACCAAAGAAATACAAACAATTCTAAGAACATATTATGAGCAACTCTATGCCAGCAAATTAGATAATCTGGAAGAAATGGATGCATTCCTAGAGATGTACCAACTACCAAAACTGAACCAGGAAGAAATAGAAAACCTCAACAGACCTATAACCACTAGGGAAATTGAAGCAGTCATCAAAAATCTCCCAACAATCAAAAGCCCAGGGCCAGATGGCTTCCCAGGGGAATTCTACCAAACATTTCAAGAAGAATTAATACCTATTCTTCTGAATCTGTTCCAAAAAATAGAAGTGGAAGGAAAACTTCCAAAGTCATTTTATGAGGTCACCATTACCTTGATCCCCAAACCAGACAACAACCCCATCAAAAAGGAGAATTACAGACCAATATCCTTGATGAACATGGATGCAAAAATTCTCACCAAAATACTAGCCAATAGGATCCAACAGTAATTAAAAGGATTATTCACCACGACCAAGTGGGATTTATCCCTGGACTGCAAGGTTGGTTCAACATCTGCAATCAATCAACATGATACAATACATTAACAGAAGAAAGAAAAGAATCATATGATCCTCTCAATAGATGCAGAAAAAGCACTTGACAAAGTATAGCATCCTTTCTTGATCAAAACTCTTCAGAGCATAGGCATTGAGGTTACATACCTCAATATCATCAAAGCCATCTATGAAAAACCCACAGCGAATATCATTCTCAATGGGGAAAAACTGAGAGCTTTCCCCCTAAGGTCAGGAACGTGGCAGGGATGTCCACTATCACCACTGCTATTCAACATAGTATTAGAAGTCCTAGCCACAGCAATCAGGCAACAAAAAGAAATCAAAGGCATCCAAATCAGCAAAGAAGAAGTCAAACTCTCACTGTTTGCACATGATATGATACTTTATGTGGAAGACCCAAAAGACTCCACCCCAAAACTGCTAGAACTCATACAGGAATTCAGTCAAGTGGCAGGATATAAAATCAATGCACAGATGTCAGTGGCATTCCTATACACCAACAACAAGACAGGAGAAAGAGAAATTAAGGAGTCAATCCCATTTACAATTGCACCCAAAACCATAAGATACCTGGGAATAAATCTAACCAAAGAGGCAAAGTATCTGTACTCAGAAAGCTATAAAATACTCATGAAAGAAATTGAGGAAGACGCAAAGAAATGGAAAAACGTGCCATGCTCATGGATTGGAAGAACAAATATTGTGAAGATGTCAATGCTACCTAGAGCAATCTACACATTCAATGCAATCCCCATCAAAATACCATCCACTTTTTTTCAAAGAAATGGAACAAATAATCCTAAAATTTGAATGGAACCAGAAAAGACCCTGAATAGCCAGAGGAATGTTGAAAAAGAAAAGCAAAGCTGGTGGCATCACAATTCCGGACTTCAAGCTCTATTACAAAGCTGTTATCATCAAGACAGTATGGTACTGGCACAAAAACAGACACATAGATCAATGGAACAGAATAGCGAGCCCAGAAATGGACCCTCAACTCTATGGTCAACTAATCTTCTTAATCTCAGGAAACAAACTGCAGTTTGCTGGAGTGGGGGGTGGGGTGGGAGGGATGGGGTGACTGGGTGATAGGCATTTTGGAGGGTATGTGCTATGGTGAGCACTGTGAATTGTGTAAGACTGTTGAATCACAGATCTGTACCTCTGAAACAAATAATGCAATATATGTTAAGAAAAAAAAAATAAGATAGCAGGAGGGGAAGAATGAAGGGGAGGAATTCAGAGGGGGAGACAAACCATGAGAGACGATGGACTCTGAAAAACAAACTGAGGGTTCTAGAGGGGAGAGGTGTGTGGGGATGGGTTAGCCTGGTGATGGGTATTTAAGAGGGCACATTCTGCAGGAGCCCTTTGGGTGTTATGCACAAACAATGAATCATGGAACACTACACCAAAAGCTAATGATGTATGGTGATTAACATAACAATAAAAATTTTTTAAAAAGGAACCAGCTTTTTATATCATTGCTTTTCTCTATTCTTTTCTTGTTTTCAGTTCCACTAATTTCTACTTTTGTCTTTAGTACTTCCTTTCTTTGGGTACATTTTGCTCTAATTTTTCTAGTTTAGTAAGTAAGAACTTATTGATCTAAAATTTTATTCTTTTGTGCTTTAATAAAAATTTCTTCTCAGCACTTTTTCTTAGTCCTACATATTTTGATACATTGTATTTTTATTTTATTCAGTTGTGTATATTTTAAAATTTTTAACATTTCTTCTTTGACTCATGGGTTTTTGCAAAGTATGCAGTTCAATATTCATTTCAAAATCTTCTCATTTTCTTTCTGTTATTGATTTCTGGTTTCATTTCTATTATGATCTGAAAATATATGAGATTATCCCCAATTTGTTGAGGTTAATTTTGGGTTCAGTAATTGCCCTATCCTGGTGACTGTTCAACAGGTGCTTGAAAAGCTGTAGATTCTAGAGCTGTTGCACACAATGGTGTATATATGTCCATTACATCCTGCTGGTTGTCTATCTTGTTTAGATCTTCTAAATCTTTGCTGATTTTCTGTCTAATACTTCTATCAGTAGTTAAGAGGGTGTGTTAACATCTTGAATTATAATTCTAGGTTTGTGTTGTGCTCCTTTCAGCTCTATCAGATTTTGTTTTGTTTCATGTATTTTGAGGCTCTGTTTTTGGTGCATCTATATTTAGGATTATTGTGTCTTATTGGTGGTGATTGATTATATTTTAATATTTATATCACAAGAGTCTAAGTTCCATAAAATTATGTCTAGTCATTTGTTGTTTTACCCTTCGTACCCAGAGCAAGGCTTGCACTGAAGAGGAACCTGCTATTTATTAAATGGACAAATACATATCTTCAATGTAAAAGATGATCTTGATTATTCATTTTACAGTGAAGAAAATTTACATACATATATGTTATTTTACTTGTTTATGCTCTCAGAAGTATCTAGAGAAATTAAAACAGCTTTGCCCCCAGGTTTGCCTGTTAGAA
Organism: Mirounga angustirostris; assembly: GCF_029215605.1. Classification (NCBI taxonomy): domain Eukaryota; kingdom Metazoa; phylum Chordata; class Mammalia; order Carnivora; family Phocidae; genus Mirounga; species Mirounga angustirostris. The sequence continues at coordinate 89,940,208 of NW_026991718.1, read as the reverse complement.
AATAGTTTTATGTCTGTGTACACATTCCAGGTGTATTTTGATCAAGATCAAGAAAAAAAGAAAGAGAAAGATCCTAGGTCCTAAAATGTTATTGGTATTTCCTACTTGTGTTTTTTTACCCTTCAACATTCTGTCCATTGCACAATATTGCACATAATAAGTACTTAAAACTTAACTATGTAATTTTGTCCCTCACTTCCTTTTGGGTAAAATTTATTGGAAAATTCTTGTGTTAATCAGAAAGCATATTGTTCCTTCCAGAGCTTAGTACTCTGAGCTTGAGGATGAACTTGAAGAACTTTCAAAAGAGCTAGAGTATCTCTACCCAAGGTCCCATGGCTTCAGAAGATGTCTCCTAGGAGACAATGACAGAGGCCCTATTGAAGTCTCGACCCTCATTAATTGGCTCACTTATATAAGCAGATTCCCAGACAACAGTCCTTTGTGTTCTTCAGAAAACAGTTCATTAAATAATGTGTGAAACCTGCAGCTGGGCCATGGCCATGTCCTTGCCCAGCCAGTGATGTTCAGGACAAATTCTCAAAGCAGGTCTCAAATCTGGGGACCAAGAGTGCTCTGTTCACAGATGTCCTTCTGACATGTCCTGGAAATTTCACTTTGGGAGCAGTGTTGGGTCCATGGTACAAGCAGTCACCCAAAGGCAGTGGATCTTTATCAAGTAAGTGCCTGCTATGTGCTAAGACCTGTTTTAGGTACATTTGTTCAGAAACTACTGGCTATAACAGACATGATACTACCATCTGTAACTGAAAATGTAACAGGAAAATGGAACAAGTAGAGATGAGATCTTAAAACAATTATGTCTTTCTTGTAGCTCAGACCAGGGATGCAAGAGCTTGCTAAGGGTGGGGCTGTGGGTATCAGCCTGTTACCTGGAATATAAAGTTTGTAGGCAGAGCTAAATCACAAGGCAGAAGATGTTTATAGGGGTGTCAGAATGGTCAGGTCCTCACCATGATAGCCACACTACTCCAAGGAATGCTCTAGTCATATCCTTCAAGACAAGCATGAAATCTTCTGCTTCACATATTCTACCAATTCTTCCACTGAGATCCTTGGATCCATACTTTTTGTGTTTAGATGGCATCATCTATGTTCTTTCTTAGTTAGGCTGCCATGACATAGCAGAAAGAGTGGGAATCTGTCAGGGAGAGTAGCCTATGATCTCGGCCAAATTATTTATCTTCTTCAACCTCAGTTTATCCATCTAACAAATGGGAATCATAGTCATGCTGTCCTTCTATGCTTGCATTAGATCATGCTAATTATCCTTACTGATATGTGGAATAATGTGGCCATAATTCTCCACTTACTGTGCAATCCTGTGGGACTTTCCTACAGAGAGATGGTGGTGTTTCTCATCACAAGGGTGAGCCCCTGTCCCATTTCTTTTGTTTTGCCTTTCCTGTGCTCTCAGGGAGGAGAAACTCAGTTAGTTTTAGATTAGTGATTAACAATGAAAGAGGACTTATGTATCATTAAGAGGAAAGACTGAGTCAGAATAAACTATGTTGAAAATTCTTAATTACATCCTAAAAGGAGGATAAGATCTTGCCAGCTCTATCAAAGGTCAAGATAAATTCTCTAAGCCCTTGAGAGCTTCATCCCATCACTATCTGCAAAATCCAGTTTGTAAGAAACCATCATAGTGGCATTTTTGACAGTCAAGTTTAAATTTCCTTTCTCTGATGCATATTTCCCTTCAATGTTCATCTTGTTTACAGAAGTTATTTTACTTCATATGGCACCTCATCACACAGACTCCAGTTCCTAGTGGGGTGAATAGGAACAAGTGGAATGATTAATGAAATTGATGAAGTAAATGGAAATATCAATCCTTAGTAAGAAGTCACTCTTCTATTTCCAAATGCAGAAATTTTATTTAGGAGACTTGAAGTCAGCTATTCAACATGGACTTGACAAAAGAAAATATATTTACTTAATTTATTGTTACATTTTTCCTTATGCAGCTTAAGTTGTTTTCCATTTGGAATAAAGGAGGCATTTATCCAGTCTGTTCTGAGAAGCATCCTATGCTCCCCACTCTAAAAACACCTTTACTTAAATATACAAAAGTATTTCTGCTTTGATTTATCAGGTAAACTCTTTTAATTATTAGAAAACTTGAGGATATTCCAAATCTGTTATATGTAGTGCTGACTAAACCATATGAAATTGTGAAATGTCATTTCTGTGCTACTAAAATACCCTCAGATCCTTGATTCCTGCCTCATGAGAAAGCCTTTGTAAGGACCACCCACCTAAGCCATTTCTGGATTCCTGACACTCTGGGACAATTTGTTGTTTTAAGCTAATATGTCTTGGGCTAATTTTTTATACAGCAATACATAACTAATACAGATTTTGGCCAGTTGGAAATGGGAACTCACCATAACATACAACCTAAAATGTAGCTTTGACTCTGCAACCGTGAAATAAGTGGACAGTCTCAGAATTTGCAGAGATCATCAGTGGAAGGCTAATCTGTCTTACTGGTACTAGGGTTTTTTATTTTGAGGCAACTGCCAGTGAAAGCAAAAACTAAAAAAAGGAAAATCTTATTGGAAACTAGAGGGAGGGAAATCCTTGTCCTGCAGGGGCAGAAAGTTGAGAAACACTGAAACCTGCATTGATGTGGATGTTGAAGATATTTCTAGTGAACTGATGATTTTGCTGAAGACATTTCCAGCCAGAATGTTGAAAGTGACATCTGTTTTCTTTCTGCTTATAATAACATGCAAGAGGAAAGACATAAGACATGGGAAAGGACAAAAAAGTCATGGCGTCGCTGGTTGTGAAGATTTTCAGCCTCTCAAACAGCAAATGATGCTAAAATGAAGACACGTCTTCCAAGCAAAGATCAAGTCCAGGACACTATCAGGAAAGCATGATGTAAGATGAGGCCAAGGAAGTAACCAAAAAATTCCTTATTAAAACATCAGGAAGGGGCACCTGGGTGGCTCAGTCAGTTAAGCGTCTGCCTTCAGCTTAGGTCATGATCTCAGGGTCCTGGGATCAAGCCCCACATCAGGCTCCCTTCTCAGTCAGGAGCCTGCTTCTCCCTCTGCCCCTCCCCCACAGCTTGTGCTCTCTCTCTCTGTAAAATAAATAAATAAATAAAATCTTTAAAAAAATAAAATGTCAGCCATAGCACATACCTGTGCAATGGTGAGCTCTGTGAATTGTGTAAGACTGTTGAATCACAGACCTGTAGCTCTGAAACAAATAATACATTATATGTTAAAAAGAAGAAGAAGAAGAAGATAGCAGGAAGGGAAAAATGAAGGGGGGGGGACGGGAATTGGAGGTGGGGATGAACCATGAGAGACTATGGACTCTGAGAAAAAGACTGAGGGTTCTAGAGGGGAGAGGGGTGAGGGGGATGGGTTAGCCTGGTGATGGCTATTAAAGAGGGCACGTACTGAATGGAGCACTGGGTGTTATATGCAAACAATGAATCATGGAACACTACATCAAAAATTAATGCTGTAATGTATGGTGATTAACATAACATAATAAAATGAAATAAAATATCAGGAAGACTAAAAGTGGTTCCTCAGGGTGCTACTCATTCATGTCCTATAGGTATTTAGTGGTGTGTGTCTCTCAGAGTCCCTCTCAATCAACCAAAAACATTTCTAAGAAGTATAGGGTGTTATCTCTCAGCAGAAGCCCAAAGTGGAGAAAGGCTTATTTCAAATAGATTTTAGGTGTGACTTTTGTTTAACGAGATGGCTGCAAACAAGGTTCATAAAATTTAAAAGAATTCTATTAGGTGAAGCACTATCTGCATGGACTGAAGGGTATGGAGATAGTACCATACACAGTAGTCTGTTTGTCCCCACAAATTCTACCAGCAGGAAGTCAGCTGAGAAAACCACTCAGTTTCAAATGCATGCTAATTTTCATGAAAAAGAAGAAGGTCTTAGAGTTTGGACCCAGGACCCACAAGGCAGATCCTGTAGCCATGGGGAGTAACACTTGGGCAAGACTAAGAATGAGCACTAAGCAATGAGCTTCCAGTATTGTCCCAGCTGGAGTTCAGAACTCTTATGCCCAATGGTTCCTGTGTTCCTCTCATTTCCCTCTTTTCTTTCCTTCTTCTTTTTTCCTTCCTTCCTTCCTTCCTTCCTTCCTTCCTTCCTTCCTTCCTTCCTTCCTTCCTTCCTTCCCTTTCCTTCCTTCCTTCCTTCTTTCTTTCTTTCTTCCTTTCCTTTCCTTTCCTTTCCTTTCCTTTCCTTTCCTTCTTTCCTTCTTTCCTTCCTTCCTTCCTTCCTTCCTTCCTTCCTTCCTTCCTTCCTTCCTTCCTTCCTTCCTTCCTTCTCTTTCTTTCTCTCTCTTTCTTTCTTTCTTTCTTTCTTTCTTTCTTTCTTTCTTTCTTTCTTTCTTTCTTTCTTTCTTTCTTTCTTTCTTTCTTTCTTCTTTTCTTTCTTTCTTTCTTTCTTTTTTCTTTTCTTTCTTTCTTTCTTTCTTTCTTTCTTTCTTTCTTTCTTTCTTTCTTTCTTTCTTTCTTTCTTTCTTTCTTTCTTCCTTCCTTCCTTCCTTCCTTCCTTCCTTCCTTCCTTCCTTCCTTCTAAATAGAAGTTCCGATGGTGATTCTCTATGCCTGTCCATGATATGTTACAGGTGTGTGTGGGCAGATAACTCACCTCTTCAGTTCACAGTTTGAGAGAAACTACACTGGATGAGTCTCATCAGCACCTGGGCACAGACAGATGGTCTGTCTCCACCTTGGCCCAGTTTAAAGAATAAAATGGTGGATTGGATAAGGTCAGTCTTATGGGGGTCTTGGAGGGGGTGAGTTATTTTGTATGCCTGAGCAATGTGAAATACTGAGACATCACAGAGGTCAGGCTGTGGTATATAGATCGTCCCCAGTGATGTATGCTTCTTAATATTTATATCCCTGAACAGTTTCCTTCCACATTGCCCCAGGGTTCAGAGGGCAGAAGTGATGGCATGTACTTCTGAGATTAGATGGTGAGAGACACTGAGGCTCCCATGTTGGTAGCTCTCTCTCTCTCTCAGATCATTCTCTCTTGGGAAAGCCAGCTGCTCAGCTGGGAGCTGTGCTGTGGAGAGACCATAGAGTGAAGGATAGAGGCCTCCTACCCACAGTCACCTAGGAGCACTTAGAAGAAGATCCTCTAGGCCTAGTCCAGCCTCAGATGACTATAGTACTGGGTAATATATGATTACAGACTTGTGAAAGATCCTGAGTTAGAACCCACCAGCTAAGGTGCTCTTGGATTCCTGACGCATAGCCCTTTGAGATCAGGAATGTGTAAGTCTCCATGTTTTAGGATAATTTGTTACCCAGCAGTGCATAACTAGTGCACAAGGTCACCTTGTGTTGCCCTAAGACTGACTCTAGAGGTTGTAATAGGGCCTTGATCTATATTCTAGGGTGCTGAGGAAACCCATCTGTGGAAAAGGCTGAGCACTACCTGAGAAGGTGGTGACTCCCTCAACACTACCTATAAAAGAAGAAGTCCCCATTGTGGTCACCATATCGATACTACCATCAGGGAATGACCACTAGAGAGCCCTCTCCAGAGAACAGAGTTTGAGACCCTAGTACAAAGCCAAGCTGATGGGTGTTGCACCTGCTGAGAGTACCTGTGTAGAAGGAGATGCACTGGGGGCATCTGCTGACAAGAGTGGCCTTGGAGCTCAGGGAGTGTCTGTCTGCTGGGCCATCTTTCTGTTCTCCATGAGGCAGGAATTTTAGTGAGTTACCACCATATTCTTAATGGCTAGCAAGAAAATAAGTCATTTTCAGATTTCAGATTTGTCCTTATAGAATTTACTCTTGACATCTCTGGGATGCAGAGATGTACCCTAATTTGCATTTTTAGTGGTTTGTTTGTTTCTTTGTTTGGTTATATATTTAAACTTGTAGGGGTTTTACAAGAGTAGTACAAGGAGCCCCAATATATTTCTATTTAGATTCATCTAATATTTCAATTTGTTGCTTTTGTAATCTATCTATCTATCCATTTGAGAGGAAATTTGAGACATTGTATCCCTTCATCATTGAATAATTCAGTGTGTATTATTAAAGAAGAAAAATAATCTATTACATAACCATAGTACAATTATAAAAGCATATAATTTAATATGGATATAATACCATTACCTAATTCACAGTTCATATTCAAATTTTATCAGTTGTCCCCCAAATTTACTATGTAACCATTCCTTTTTGCTACACATGCCATTTAATTGATGTGTAATAATCTTGTTATTCTCTCTTAACTCAATAGATTCACAGCCTTTCTTTAGACTTCTTGCTTCAATATTTGTTAAAATAAAGATGGTCATTTTGTAGAATGTCCTCAACATGTTTTTTGTTTGTTTTTCTTACAATTAGAATCAAATCGTGCATTTTTTAGCAGAAATGCCAGAGGTGATGTGCCGTCAGTGAAATCCATCAGATGTGTGATGATGGTCTGTCTCCACCTTGACAATGTTAACCCTTGACTACTGGGTTATGGTGGTGACTGCCATGTTTCTCCAATGAAATGTTGCCATTGTCATCTTTGTAATTAGTAAATAAACAGCAGGAGATAACTTTAGACTATGTAAATAACCCATCATCAAGCTTTAAGCCAGAAAATTTTAGTGCCCATTGATGGTGTAACTTTGTTATTATTTCCACATTTATTTGTTCATATTCTTATAAGGGTCTTTTTCTCATTTGTTTATCTATTTTTAATGGCATAAATCTATTGATGCTTATTTTATTCAATGTGTTATAATTTCTGACTATAATAATTCATTTTCATGCTCAAATTTTCCCAGATTTGCTCACTGGGAACCCCTTCAAACTGCCTCCTGTATCCTTTGACATGCCCTCATGATTTTTTGAGAACTTCATTATTTTATGGCACAAGATTTTCTGGTTCCAATTCATTTTTGCTTGGGAGCAAAACAATAATTACTTACTAGACTCCTGGTGGAATTGGTAGTCTATAACGAGCTGTATGAGACATCTTGAATTATATCCTCAGGTCCTTGGATTCTTGGTACAGTTAAAACAATAAGACATAAATTCCCTGCCCTGGGAATTCCCTGCCTTTGTGAGAAATAGCTTTGAGGTATGAAAATCTTTACCTCAAATGACCAGCTTGTTAAGAGATAACATTAGAGAGATATTGCTTGAGTCATAAACACATTTATGTTGCTTCCAGTTGTCTGTAAATAGTTGCATGAGCTTTGCCCCTTAATACCCCAAAGGCTCTCCTTAACTGCCCTTCAGATTATTCCTATGAGTCATGTTTTTCTGACATCTGGTGAGTCATGACAGTATCTTAACAAAAAGGTTCTATATTAGCCAAGGTTTTCCAGAAAAATGGAACCAACAAGATCTAGATATAGATACATAAATTTATGTATAACTTATCTAAACTGCCCCTCTCTCGCCCTCTCCCTGCCTCTCTCATGGAATTGGCTCACATGGTTATGGAGGCTAACAAGCATCTAGATCTACAGTCAGCAAGCTAGAATCCAGGAAAGCTGATGGTGTAAGTTCCAGTCTGAAAGCTGACAGACTCAAGACCCAAGAAAAACTGATATTTCAGTTTGAGTCTGAAGGCGGGAAAAGACCTATATACTAGCTGTAAGGAAGTCAGGCAAGGGGAGTTTCTCCTTACTTAAAGGAGGGTCAGCCTTTTTGTTTAATCGGGCCTTCAACTAGTTGGGTAAGGTCCACTCATATTGGGGAGGGCCAAAAACTGTTACTCAGTCTAACAATTCAAATATTAATCTCATTTAGAAATACCCTCACAAAACATACCCAGAATAATGTTTGGCAAAATGTCTGGGTATCCTGTGGCCCAGTCAAGTTGACACATAAAATTAACCTCATAGCATCTCATCCCACCTGGTGCAAAGGTCCTTTAAGGTGGCAAGGGCTTGGTTGGAAGGACATGCCTTTCCCATCTACTCTCTTATTTATCATTCCTTCCCTCTTTCATCCATTCCCTCCTACCTTCTTTGTAAAGAGATTTTATTCATTTATTTATTTTTAGCACACTATTTGAAAATTATCCATTTCCCAGGGATGTATGAATTTTTAAATATATGGATGATTATGAGATAAAAATTTTTGTTACAGAAATTTCAAACAATTGTGCTTGGTAAGGGAAGATCTTCTTTTCCACAAGAAAAAGAGGGTAATATGTTGATTCCCAACAGCCATGAAATAATCCTATAGAATATGTGTAAAATTGTCTCTGGGATTGAATTTACTAGTGAAGTAGAATAAGAAAGTGGAATAGAAGCCATCTCACCTTGAATTTGCTGTTTAGTACACTAGAGATGGATGGAAAGGTTTGTTTTAAGGCATTCACAAGTGGTGCTTTTATTCTGTTATTTGTAGGTGATTACATATGCTCCATTTCTTGATAATTAAAAATATCATGCATGAAATGAATGACTCAAGTTAAAATAAATCAGGCAAAATGGAACATGAAGATAATCCATTAAAAAAAAAAACCCACACATACACACACAACTGTGGCTACAATCACAAAGACTACCCACCCCCTTCAATCCTTGACTGAAGTGGTGACAATCTTTCTGGTCTGTTCTAGAAACTGTACTCAAGATTGGGTGAAGATGGTCCCTGACAGGGTGGAAAAACACTCTCTAATTTCAAGGAAGGAGAAGGAGGGAATTAAAACAGTTTGAACTAATGGGTCTGGAAGTCCCAGGCTTGGCTTTTCTCAGAACCATGTTTTTGCATCTTTGGTGTCCTGAGATAAAGAAGAATGAAAAGGCACAGCCCTCTGTCTCTTAAGAGGTTGGATTGGGCCAGAGGGCAGGTTCTTTTAATGAAAAGTTTCTCATAGTTGATTCATGGAAGACTTACCAACTTTATCCCTTTCCCATGCCCATTGTGTACATGTTAGCATTTTCAAGGTCCTAAAAGTCCTATATCAAGAACCCTGGCTCCTTTTGCTTAACCCTGTGTCTTCTAAACTTACTGGACCAAGACTCTATATCAGTTAGTTGCTATCAGAAAGCTATGGCCCTAGGGGGCTGCCCAATTGCCCTGAACTCTGGTGAAGGCTGTGTGCAGTCTGGGTCAAACTCCTCCTCAGAAGTCTTCCCAACTACATACAAGGGTTAGCATGTCTGCAAAGATACACTGACTTTAGAGGGCAAAGGAGAGTGAGTAAGAGCATGGGCTCTGAAGCCAGATTGCCCTTCTGCCATGTACTGCTAATGGGAAAGTTATATACCTTCTCTGTGCCTCAGTTTCTTCATCTGTAAAGAGAGTGTAATAATAATACATGTGTCTGTATGGATTAAATTATTTAATGAAAGTAAAGTGCTTAGAACAAGGTCTGGAACACAAGGAGTGTTCCAAAGGGTTCACAGTTATTCTAAAAATTCAGATTTTCTCATTGGCTATGGCTGGAGTTAAACTGTAGACATTCCTTACAGCAAGGGGAGATTTTTTATTTACTTATGTCTTTATTACTTCTCTAAGTGGAAATTGTGAGTCCATCAAATAATTCAGTTACAGTCGCTGCTGATTCTCTTCTTTTTGAATTCAAGTTCTCTTTATCTGTTTTGAGATATTTTAGTAATTCATTTTCACTTTTTTAAAAATAGGCCAGATGCCAGAGGTAAAGGATCTATACTCTAGGAACTATAGAGCACTCATGAAAGAAATTGGAGAAGGCACAAAAAGATAGAAAAATATTCCATCCTTATGGATCGGAAGAACAAACATTGTTAAAATGTCTATGCTACCCAGAGCAATCTATACTTTCAATGCCATCCCGATCAAAATTCCAATGACATTTTTCAAAGTGCTGGAACAAACAATCCTAAAATTTGTATGGAATCAGAAAAGACCCCAAATCACCAAGGAAATGTTGAAAAAGAAAAACAAAGCTGGGAGCATCACGTTGCCCAATTTCAAGCTGTATTACAAAGCTGTGATCACCAAGACAGCATGGTACTGGCACAAAAACAGACATATAGACCAATGGAACAGAATAGAGAACCCAGATATGGACCCTCAACTCTATGGTCAAATAGTCTTCAACAAAGCAGGAAAAAACATGCAATGGAAAAAAGACAGTCTCTTCAATAAATGGTGCTGGGAAAATTGGACAGCCACATGCAGAAGAATGAAACTCAACCATTCTCTAACACCATACACAAAGATAAACTCAAAATGGATGAAAGACCTCAATGTGAGACAGGAATCCATCAAAATCTTAGAGGACAACATAGACAGTAACCTTTTTGACATTGGCCACAGCAACTTCTTTCAAGATACATCTCCAAAAGCTAGTGAAACAAAAGCAAAAATGAACTTTTGGGACTTCATCAAGATAAAAAGCTTCTACACAGCAAAAAAAAAAAAAACAGTCAACAAAACAAAGAGGCAACCCACAGAATGGGAGAAGGTATTTGCAAATGACACTACAGATAAAGGGCTGGTATCCAAAATCTATAAAGAACTTCTCAAACTCAACACACAAAAAACAAATAATCAAGTCAAAAAATGGGCAGAAGACATGAACAGACACTTCTCTGAAGAAGACCTACAAATGGCTAATAGACACATGAAAAAATGTTCATCATCATTAGCCATCAGAGAAATTCAAATCAAAACCACACTGAGATACCACCTTACACCAGTTAGAATGGCAAAAATGGACAGGGAAAGAAACAACAAATGTTGGAGAGGTTGTGGAGAAAGGGGAACCCTCTTACACTCTTGGTGGGAATGCAAGTTGGGACAGCCACTTTGGAAAACAGTGTGGAGGTTCCCCCCCAAATTAAAAATAGAGCTACCCTATGACCCAGCAATTGCACTCCTGGGTATTTATCCCAAAGACACAGATGTAGTGAAAAGAAGGGCCATATGTACCCCAGTGTTCATAGCAGCAATGTCCACAATAGCCAAACTGTGGAAAGAGCTGAGATGCCCTTCAACAGGTGAATAGATAAAGAAGATGTGGTCCATATATACAATGGAATATTACTCAGCCATCAGAAAGAATGAATACCCAACTTTTACATCAACATGGATGGGACTGGAGGAGATTTTGCTAAGTGAAATAAGTCAAGCAGAGGAAGTCAATTATCATATGGTTTCACTTATTTGTGGAACATAAGGAATAGCATGGAGGACATTAGGAGAAGGAAGGGAAAAATGAGGGGGGGCGGGAATCGGAGGGAGAGATGAACCATGACAGACTTGGACTCTGAAAAGCAAACAGGGTTTTAGAGGGGAGGGGGAAGGAGGTGTTGGTTAGCCCCATGATGGGTATTTAAGAGGGTATGTACTGCATGGAGCACTGGGTGTTATACAAAAACAATGGATCATGGATCACCAAATCAAAAACTAATGATGTATTCTATATGACTAACATAACATAATAAAATAAAAAAATAAAAATAGGCCAGATGAAATAACAAGGACCTTAGTTGTGTTTTTGTTTGAGAAAATGCATCTGGCGTTAGTGGTCAGATTGGGGCTGGACTCTACCTGACATCACGAACATTTCTACAGTCACATTACAGCCAGAGATCAAATTCATGATGATGCCCCAGAAACCAGGAGCAGCTAGAATCCCACTCCAATAATCTCCCTAGACAATAAAATTCTAGGCTATCCCATTTTTCTGCCCTCAGCTCTGACTAACCAGATGAAAGATTTAATTGAACCCAAAGAAAAATCAATTTCCCCTTTTAATTTTAATTGGGTCTTTCAGCTGGAAAGAACACTGAAAAATGAACTCCATTTCTTGTTTGTAATATTAAAGGGAAAATTAATGTAATTTAATAATAATCACTGTACACTGTTCTGAAATTTCCCTTCTGAATTATTCACATGGGCAATGCTGTCCATCAGTGGCCACATTATGGCATTAATACTATGCTATAGGTATTTTTATTTTTTGACACTCCTTTGCAGCCACTTTTCTTTAAAATATTTACCTTGATTGACTTTGCTTATCTGTAATAGGTACTGCTGGGAATTAATTCTGTTGTTGCTGCCAACCCTGGGATTAAATGGCACCCCCTTCCCAACAGAGTCATCTCATTTCTACTTTTAAAAATTAAAGAGTAAAGGTAATGTGTTTCATCATAGAATTAAGTTTGTACTCCAGCATGGAAGACAAATTTCTATCTAAGCTAATACTCTCTGTCTAGATGATTTTTAATGCTATAAAATTGAGCAGGCTTCATAAAGGTACATGGATCTGGCTTGTAAATGAGATTGTTAGGGGAGTTAAATTGTAAACGATAAAAAAAGTTAATCTTTCTCAGGTTTAAAAAAATAATGAATCTCTGTAATTAAGGTGTTTCAATTTTTTTCCTCCCAAGTCCAAATTGGATTTTTATATGGAAAGATGATATCACTTGGGCATACATAACAATTTATCAGAACTAGTTGTGTGAGAATCATCAAAAAAGATATTAAGCAGCACAGCAGAGTTATATATTAAGCGGAGATGTTCAGTGAAGTCCTCTTTGGAAATTCCAGAGTATGTGGCTTATAATTTATAACACACATTTTATTTAGGTTGTAACAATTTGAATCCTCCCTTCCAAATATTAAGCAATTTCAGGCAAGGGATCTGGATCATCATCTTTGTTCCTCCAGTAACAAAGAATATAATGCTAAGTTGGAGAATTCTATTTTATGAGTTGAGTTCATACTATTGAATCCTGGAGCCCATTTGTGGCTGATAGAACTGACAAAAGAGCCCTTTTGAAGACATGAGAGAGAAGAGGCAAAATGGCTGACCTCCTTAGTCTAGAAAGACCAGGAATATTGCTGTCATCCCATAAGAGTGGTTGATCATATCTATGCATTTTCTGGGCAAGAATCAAAGGGAAACCTCTTTACCTGGCATCCAAGAGAGAAAAGCAAGTTTCTAAGAGAAGCACCAAATTTGGGCTTCTACATGGTGGTTTGAGATAGAATAGATACAGGAATAAAAACAACAGACTCAGGGTTCTTATAATAGTCTGCTTAAGTACTGGGGAGTTCCTTCAGGTTCTAACAGAGTGAGGAAAGTTTTCATTGTTACTGTATTTCCCAGGATGTGGCCCTTTAAGGCATTTTCCTTCATATTCCTGATAGGAAACTGATAAAAACAGAAAAAGATAAAACCAAGGTTGATGAAGAGCTCATTTCCAAAATTTGGGAGGAATTTCCACCAATATAAAGTAAGATTGAATTGGATAAGAGCAGCTTTGGTTATCTGTTTTTGCTTTGCCTCAATAGACATACTCCTTGCCCACCCAGAATGAGGCATGTAGGTGCATTGTGTATGTTCCACAGCCTGCTCTGAGCTCAGAGGCTGCAGAGCTAAGCCAGCAAAAAGCAACACAGAATGTCTTCCTTGTGTGAGTGCTTCTCTCAATATGTCCAGTAAGAAACTACAGCCACCCAGAAACAAAATGTGGTGGAATGGGCAAATTAGTACCTTGTAGTGGCACGTGAAATGTTGAAAGTGTTGTGTCTATGAGCAAATCACCCTGTGTCAGGGTAGTAAAAGGGCATGCCCATGAAGTAGGGTGTGTGGGAAGTCAAGATTACCCTGCATTCCTTTGAATTGAGGGTGTCAAAACATGAGGTGGGCATGGATAAAGATCTCATATCAGAATGATTCTAGCTCATGGATGAATTACCTGTCAACTTGTTCTCCATCTGACCTGCTGGGAAGAACTGAAAGGAAGCCATGCAGCTCCCACCATTTGGAGAAATACAAGGTTAACTCTACATCCCTTAGAAGATGAGTAAATAGAGAAAAATATAATATTGTCTACACCATTCTTCCCCCAAGAAAACACATTTCAAATGCAGGAAAATGAGATGTCATAGATATGCCACATTAAGAACATACATTGGAGTTTGTTTGCTTGTTTAGAAAACTAACATCCTTAACAGCATATAAATGGATATGGCTCTAAAAGCCCAGAGCAGGAAGTGACGAGGAGAAGACAAATTGAGATGAAATGATAGCAGATGGTAAAAAAGACAATAGGGTAAGATGTAAAGGCATTGCAATGAGATTAAAAATGACTTAGTTGATTTTTCCCTCCCTTCCCCTATGATCCTGTCTTGTTTCTCAAATTCCTCATATCAGTGAGATCATATGATAATTGAAACAAGATGAAACCAGAGAGGGAGACAAATCATAAGAGACTCTTAATCTCAGGAAACAAACTGAGGGTTGCTGGAGTGAAGGAGGGTGGGAGGGATGAGGTGGCTGGGTGGTGGACATTGGGGAAGGTATGTGCTATGGTTAGCGCTGTGAATTGTGTAAGACTGATGAATCACAGACCTGTACCTCTGAAACAAATAATATATTATATGTTAATTAAAAAAATAAAAATGACTTAGTTGAAATAAAGATTTAATAGCAGAGCTATGAAGGACCTTTGATAAGGCACATACATAGAACTGCAGAAAGTGAAATCACTGTTATGAGGAAAAGACATTTGAGAAACCTTGGTAGAATGCATAAAATGTGGACAAATAGGTGTAATCAACAAGAGAAAGGATGATGGATAAAAAGAATAAAATGAAAACTAAGAAAATAGGTTCACTGACAGGGGCCAGTGGAACATCAGCTATAATCAAAAGAATTATTTCTCTAATTAGTATAATTCAAGAAAAGTGTCTAGACTCAGGACATCAATATATAGATTAAAAGGGTTTGTCTTTATTTTTTTATTTTTTGTAAAAATGATTTCTAAGAAATAACACCTGGATATCCTGGAAAATTTTTCCATTAGGAAAATTAAAGGTGATATTTGTCTCACAAAAGTTCAGAGAGAAAAGTAAGTTACTGAAAAAGGACTCAAATTCAGACTTCTATACTATGGTTTAACTAATGATTATAGTTTTGTTTTGAGGCGTGGGAAGATTATCACATGTAGATTT